>NC_138963.1:79257500-89257500 GCF_055761805.1 Camellia sinensis
TTGGTTGGAGTGCTTTGCTTGACCTGATCGTTGTGCCAAGGGCTGGTGATGCGTTGAGCAACTCTGAGTTCTGTTTGCCAGGCTGCCTGGTGTTCTTTCGCCTTGCATAACGTAAGGAAGACAGACTACGGCCTAAGAGAGAGAAAGAAAAGTCAGTGACGGCAGAGCTTGAAGTCACTAGAGGTATTCCACTTCTCAGTTCTTTTACCAGCCAACCTACGGCACCTGAGCATCTGCACGACGTTCTCATATGATCCTGTAATTGGGCTGGGCCTAGGCAGTTCGGAAGAAGGGTATCATCAAGACTTCTCGAGAATAGACGAAGGGGAAAGGAAGTTAATGAATGACAGAAGACCGGATTGGAAAGTGCGGTTCACTTTCTATGGAGATAAGAACAAGGAAGCACTGGCCATTGTAGACGTCCCCGAACGTCCCGGGGGAGATCCCCATTCTGTTCATTTTGGGCTCACTACAGTTCGGACTCAAATTGTCACGGTTCTTAATCTGAACCAAAGAGTCCAAATCCGGCAAATCATTTTGAGAAAAGAAACAGATTTTAGAAAAGAAGTGCCAAACATGGACTGCTTTGCCAGATACAGAGCCGCCACCTAAATATTTTATTTTGGGAAATTTAGGAAACCCTGACTCGGTGCCAAAGGCCACGTGTCTGTCATCACCAAAGTTGCCTCGGTTCGGGAACTTTGGTACGATTGGGGAAGGTCAGCTATGAGCACCCCCTCTCGCCGAATCAAAGATCGGCCTCTACTAATCGTGATATCTTATTTTGAAAACATTATGTGCTCTTATTCCGGTTAATTAGCTAATTTTTACTACGTGATGCGCACAGCAAAACAAGTATAGACTAGATTGCCTAATTTGGAACAAAACATCGCATATCCGTTTGTTTGGAAATGGTTTGAAGTTTGCCACTCGCAAGTAGGCTTAAAACACGGATTTCAATGAATTATCCCAATTCACGCAATCCAACCTTCACCCACAGGCATTCAAGCAGTTATATCACATAAGCAAATAGCCTCAGGGTAAGCATGTTGTCATGGCAACACTCACACACATGCAAGGATGCTAAAGCATAAGAACTTACTGAGTACTCCGAGCCAAAACAGAAACTAGTTAGTAATCATATGCATGATCCTAGTTCATGTTAAGATGACTAATGCGACACATGCAAAATGCAACTAAGATAGGCTCGGCTAATCTATAATGACATGTGAAATGCTACAACTAACACGTATTCAATTTGGAATTGAAATACAAATGCAGTTAAAATGATATGCCGAGCCCGGTGCATGCAAAACGAATGAATGGATGCAAACATGCTATCGTACTGTATGCTAATTGAAACATGCCCTAGACTAACCATCGAAACCTAGTAAATAAAAAGGAAGAAAGACGTGGGGTTGGGAGACATACACACACTCACGCACACTCACTACACAATTGCCCTCACTTGGAGGGTCTAAATAAATATTACACAACCAAATGAATATCGCTAAATTAATTATTACAGAATTCCTAACTAATTAACAAATTAAATGCAGAAGGAAGGTGGTCGCAGCCCTATCTCGGAATGTGTAAATGATGCATGCTTGACTCGTCTTGCCCGGAAACTCGCTACCATAGCACTGCTACCTCTGTTTTCACTGCCTTGCTCCTCTGAAAATTCTGAAAGTCTCCAGACCCCTTTTGAATCATCCTCTGAGTGCTCTGGGATGTCACCGGCCAGAATTAAAGTTCATCGGCCATGGTAATGGGCTTATCGACCAACAGTTGTACCACCGGCCAGCCATTGATGGTCGGTAGGCACTGTAGGTGGCCAGCCAGCCATTGCTTCCTGCAGAATCCTACAGTTGACAGCAGCAGAGGGCAAGCAGTGTATGGCATGGAATTTTCAAGCAAATGTGAGCATGGCCACACTCCCTATCATGCAATGGACTCAAGGGAGCATGGCCCTCGACCCTTGGGCCATCAACTACAGAATTTGATGCATGATGGCCTAAGAAGCCAAGTTAGCAACTTAATATAGATGCATGTAACAAACAAATGAGTGCTAACACCTTATCATGTTGAGATCAAGGGTATTGGCGACCAAGGGTTGAGACGTGTTTCATCACTTCGGGTACGAACACACCTCTCCCCTCATGCTTTGTTTGACACCCCAAACTAAGCGATGCAATGCATGTATGCCATATACAATGCAAAGTGATGCAACTCATGCAAGGCTACACTAATCCAATATGAACATGTCAAGCATACAACAAGACTATATAATGCAACTTAGCTAAGTAACATGCAAACATGATGCAATATAAGCATGCAACCAATGTAATGGAACATGTCAAACATGCAAAGTATGCAAGGATGGACTTATACTGAAATGAGAAGGCCTTAGCCCACCCCAAAACAGTGGCCAAAAATGCCCAAAATGGAGGTGCCTATATGCAAAACAAATATGCAAACCAAAGGGCCTAATGCTATGGCATGGAAAGCAATTTTCAAGAGCACCCAAAAAAAAGGGTAAGCATGGATATCAAGACCTACAAAATCAGAGATATGGTATAGTAGAATAAGCCGCAAAACCCACATAAATGGCATCCCAAATGACTCAAGCAAAGAGGCATACACCAAAGCCAAAACATGGAGCATAAGACTACACCTCTTTAAGGCATTGAAAGGAGAACAAATCCAAGTATGCAAGCATCAAACATGGACTGAAATGGCATGGCAAATGATTCCAAATCACCGAAAATAGACCAAATGAGGCATGTTTATGGCTTACACACTCAAGGCTCACAAGCCAAAACACATAGGAACTATACCAAACATGGAAAACATGGTTAAATCAGCACCCAACAGTCCTTGATCATGGCAAAATAATGCTAAAACCTTCATGAAGTTAAGCTAGAACATGCAAGCATCATGGCTTAAATGCAAGGCACATTTCTAGGCAAAATGGGGGAATGCAAGGCAAGTACAATATGCATGTAAAGGGCCATAAATCCGACCAAAGACAGAGGCGACATATGCCCAAATAATATCCAAGAACCTCTGAAATGGGGCCAAAAACAACCAAGCACATATGCTACCCTTAAGGGCCAAAACATGGACAAATGAGACACAAAGGGGAGAGGGGTGTCCCTCCCCTATGCAAGACTTCAAACCCCCTTCTTCACCACTAAAAATCCACTAGATTTCAGTGGTGAGAAGGCCGATACACCAAAGTAACCAAAGCTTAACAATGGAAGCACAAAAAGGGCCAAACAAGGCCTTAGAGGGGGAGGTCGACCCCCAACACCAAAACAACCTTAATGAAGTATCTTAAGCATGCAAATACAAGACTTTTTTTAGTTATACACAAAGTCTAAATCAGTAAGCAAGATAGGTTAAAGACTAGTGCAAGATTGGGGAATCTAAAGCAAAAGTGTTACCCTTGAAGAACACTTCAAGAACAGCAAGCTCAGCCTCTTCCTTGTGATCAAAACCACCTCAAAACTTCAAGCACAAACCCTCAAGACCTCCCAAGTCGAAGTATGGTGTGATGGTGTGTGTTTTAGTGCAAAAGTAAGAACAAATCACCCTTTTAGGCTCTTAAACACACACAAATGAAGAGAGAGAGGGAGATATAGAGAGAGAAGATGTATATCAGATATACATATACATATATATGTATTTTGCTCTGGTTTTTGTTGAACCAAAACAAAGGAGAGGGTTAGTCTCCTTATATAGACAATGGAAAAGGTTAAGCTTCCAAGGGAAGCTAACAAAGGGGGTCAAGGCTTCCTAAAGAAGCCAAGGCAAAAGGGCCAAGGCTTCCTTAGGAAGCTGGGACAGGTGTCCAAGCTTCTTGAGGAAGCTAAGACAAAGGTCCAAGCTTCCTTAAGAAACTAGACCAAAAAGGTGCAAAAGGGGCAAAACAGCCACACTCGCGCATGGGGAGGAGGGTCCGTGCATTCCAGCTGGCATAGCTGGCTTGCACCATGCCTGAAAAAGGCAAAAATGTGTCACCGGCCAAAAAAGGAGGCCATCGGCCAAACAAATAGTCGGCCGACCACACTAAGTGCCGACCGGCCAATGGTAAATTTCACCAATGGCCGGTAGCAAGAATACACGGCCGATGGCCTTAATCCAAGGCCGGTGGGTGTCAGGGGTAGCTAACAAGCTACCTCTACCCTCAGGTACAAAACACACAAGTCCTTGGTGCAAAACCAAGCACAGAACAAGCATGTCGAGAGATTCTGAGGCAAGGCGCGTAGCCGGGACCTCCGGGAACTCAAAACAAACACGAACATGGATGATCACCGAGTGTTCAAATGGTGACGTCCAAGTCTTGACGACTATCAAAAATGGGGTGTCTACAGTTGCCCCTCTTTGACAGAACTCGAAAGTCATAACAATGACAGGAGTGAGTGTCAAAGCCCAGAGACGACCCATTTTTGACAAGGCCGAAGACTTAGACAAACATACAAGCTATAGAATAAGATATGCGCCCGAAGGCGGGGGCAAAATGCAACTGATAATGCAAGAAGCCGAACATAACTTATGATCATGCAAAGAAAGCTGTAACGATGCATAACATGCAACAGTTTTAAGCAATCAACACAAATCCAACTACATTACAATGCAGAAAGGATGTAAGAGAATCATGTAATTCTCGCTAGGTTTCACGCGGAGAATACAATACCTGTGCGGTTCGTCTGGTTGCACCAACTTCAAATGAACCGTACATACAATATCGTGCCTGAAAGAGACAGAAAACTTAACAGGTACAATATTGTTAGCAGTATGCAATCAATGCAATTGAAAGTGCGTGAAAGCGCAAGTCGAGTAGGACGCATAACAATGCAATTTGGGGCAAGCATAACAATGCTATGAAGGCACAAACACATGTAAGTAAAGAACACGTGACAATGTGTACAATGTGTGTGATGGGGAACTTGAACACATGTGAGTAAAGCAATACGTGACAACGCATGCAATGTGTATAAAAGGAATTCGAACACATGTGAGTAAAGCATAACGCGACAACGCATGCAATGTGTATAGAAAGAAACTCAGGCAATGTGTATAGCAGGAATGAACACATTTTCAGCATAAGTATAGTGAAGGCATGCTACTCGCATTTGTTGAGATGCAACCAAATCAAGACGAGGCATTTGTTGAAAGCAAGACGCGTAACGAGCGTGGGGAAAAGATGCTCCTTGCATGCACTGAACATCGCACATAGAAGACATGGCTCAAGATCAACCACGAAGACCAGTTAACATTCCAAAGCACACTTTCTTGCACTATCTCGAGTAATGAAGGTGCCAAACCGTATAATTGACCTGAACAAGGGCGCAGGAGGTGCATCGACCGCAAGGGGAGGTTACCGGTATCAATCCCGATACTCTGCTGCCCTGCTGTCCTTTTGCTTTACTTTCCTTTTCTACTGTTAGTTTTTAGCACATTGCACTGCCTCTGGCAGGTTTTACCTTTTTCAAAAGGCATGATGGAAATGAAACAGCTATTTTGTTCAAAAATGAGTTACATTTGTTGTTCTATGCATCGCATCGCGCGATATCGCATAACAATGTGAATGAAATTGAAATTTGTTTGAAAATTAAGCACTTGCATCGTAATAATCAGGTAGTGAACCGACTTACAACTCGATAAGCAAAACAAAGAAACTCGATAAGTTAACCGAGCGTGAGTACAACTTGATAAGCAAAACGAAGACTTAAAGAGAGTGAAATACAACTCGATAAGCAAATGTACAACAACTCGATAAGCAAATGGGCGTGACTCCGCAGAAATCATCATCGGAGGGCATTGGAAGTGGTGCCAGTCCCCAAATTCTCAGCATGTTCAACACATAAACAGCTCAGGGAACAAGAAAGGAGACCACCGGCCACAGAGGAAAGCCACCGGCCTTGATAAATTTCCATCGGCCAACAGTCTTGACCAATCGACTAAAAATGGTGGTCGGTCGGCATTATCTTTGGCCGACCGGCCATGTATGGGGAAGACCACCAGAATGCTGACAGCTGTTCTCCACTCACACCTTATCCTCTACAAAAGGCCTCAGCTTCGTAGTTTTTCTCAATTTAACACTGATTTGCTCCAAATGGAAGAGTTTCTTGCCCAAAATCTCACAACTTGGATTGCCCACTTAGACAGCTCGAAAAAGCTGAATTTCTGAGGCTTCGACATAAATGCGCTATTCACTCTGAGTCGCACCCTGCTGCACTTTCCATTTCTTCATGCCGCGGCGAGGTTTTGGAATCCGGTGACACATGTCTTTAGCTTTAGCGGGCAAAAGGTATGTCCTACCTTCGAAGATTTCCAAGCTTTAATGGAATTCGAGCGCAACGAGGAGATCTTACCCCAGCTTGGCTTTGGCCATGCTCAAACCTTAGGGCGAATATGTGGACTCACTATGTACGACGCTCAGTCTCTGATTTGTAACGGAATGCTGGATATTCCGAGTTTGATTCATCGATTTTCTGATGCCGGTGACCGCGGCGACCATCTTTGGCAAGGCTTCCGACGACATGCTCTTTGTTTGTGCATGCTATCTCATTTCTTATTTGCCTCGGGCTCCAGAGGATCTAACGTCCGGTTGATTGAGGTTGCCTAAGGCTTGAAGGAGGGCATGGGCTGCATCGCCATGACTCTAGCTGAGACGTTGATGGGCTTGGACGCCTTTTATCACCGAGAGACGACCAGATTTGCGGGGAGTCCACTACTACTGCAGGTAATGTTTCCCACCCAATCTTACATATGTATTGCTCACATCACTCGGCCCTCAGGCTCGGTTTTTCTCACAAAACCCTTTTCTCACTTTTCTCTCATCGTACATCTCTCTATTCTTTATTCTCTCATTTTTCATCCTTTCCCAGGCATGGTTGATGGATAAGTTGCAGGTCGTGGACTCTTGCTCAGCATACTCAGCTCGCAGTTACTTCTTCCGGCAACGCCTAGTCAATGCCCTTGATGAGGGATGGTGGTTCGATTGGATGTGCCGCTTATCCACAGACCGTATTGCTTGGCGGTGCCCCTAGCTCAATCTACCGGCAATGAGTTACAGCATGTCCCGGCAGACTGGGATTCAGTTGATTGGCTTTACTCACCATGTGTTCTATTTCCCATTCCGGTTCCAGCGCCAGTTCGGCCATGATCAGACTTGCCCGGCCGAAGAGATAGAGTATCCAGCTGCATTCCCAGTCCGAGGTGTGCAGCTTGCTCGGCAGGCCATAGCGTGGAGGACTAGAGAGCTCTTGGCCCTCGCTCCCACTTTCAGTTGCACTTTGTCTGACGAGTGCATAGATTGGCTTAATGAAGAGGCGCAGATTGGGCCATGCTTGGCATCAGAGGCTTTGATCAGCTCTGGGAGGGGGCGCAGGGACACCTGACTTATTTATGCCCTGAATTTATTGCTTTATTAGAACTTTCAAGTTTTCCAACTTCAATTTGTATGCAAGAGCAGGAGAACTCTGTATTGAAATCAATGAAATTGAAGGTTGTTGGTACTGAAAATTTTCCGCTTTGGTCCAAAAATGGTCTTAGTTGTAAAAAGATTAATTTGAACAAAGTCAATTTTCATTAAAACTTTTCAAAACCATTTTCAATATGGATCAGAACTGGACATGCCCGAAATCTGTCACTGAGATGCACAACATCGGATCCCAGCAACTTGAAAGTTGCCCCTAGTTTGAGTAGCACTGTACCGGAGATTACAACCAAAGCTCTTGAATGCTGAATAGACAAAGATGACCAAGATGATCAAATGGACAAAGTTGATCGGGAAAAAAGTTTATGGCTGGACTTCAGGATGAAGTTGCCTACGTATCCCAAAGATGGGAATCAAGCCTTACGTAGTTCGGCTCGGGTTCACTCGAGTATTTTCACTCTCCTTTTGCACTCTAACTTTTGCCAAGGCCACCCTTTGCGGGTTTTCGGCCTTGCGAGCTTAGTTTTTATAATTTCAAATTTTCCATGCTCTAACTTTTGCCTAAGTCGCCCTTTCGGGTTTTCGGCCTAGCGAGCCTCTCAGGGGTAATATTTCTTCAACTTGTCCATGTTGATCGGTTGTGAGAACTCTAGGCCATCTAGGTCCATCAGAACCACAGCTCCACCCGACCAGATGGACTTGATGATGTAGGGACCAGTCCAATTGGGTCTGAACTTGCCCCTAGGGTTGTGGATGGGACCTCGGTTATCCTTGAGCACCAAATCTCCTTCTCTTAGATTCCTGGATTTAACTTTCTTGTTGAAAGCCCTAGCAATTCTACGCTGATAACCTTGAACATGGTACAATGCTTTCAGTCTCCTTTCATCAAAGAGCATGAGTTCCTCAAATCTGCTCTGTTGCCAATCTGCTTCAGCTATCTGACACTCAGCCAATAGTCGCAAAGACGGAACCTCGATTTCAATAGGTAGGACGGCCTCCATCCCATAAACCAATGAATACGGAGTCGCCCCAGTAGAACTTCTAATTGAAGTCCGGTAGCCCCACAGAGCAAACGGCAACTTATCTGGCCAATCCCGGTAGGTTTCCATCATCTTTTGTAGTATGTGTTTGATATTCTTGTTGGCAGCCTCAACTGCTCCGTTGGTTTGCGGTCGATATGTGGATGACTTATGAAAAGCCACATTGTACTTCTCCAACAAATCAATCACTTCCTTCTTGAAGTGGGGACCATTGTCTGAAATAATCTCGTTTGGGACCCCACAGAGGCAGATGATGTTGTTTCTGATGAACTTCGCAACATGTGAAGCCTTCAACACCGCATAGGATTGGGCCTCGACCCATTTCGTGAAATAATCTATTGCGACCAGGATGAACTCATGCCCATTTGACCCCTTCGGGGTGACAGCCCCGATCACATCGATTCTCCAAACTGAAAATGGCCATGGCGAAGTTATGTTGTACAACTTTGATGGCGGGATGTTCATGCGGTTTGCATGGATCTGACATTTGTGGCATCGCCGAACAAAGCCAATACAATCTTCCTTCATGGTGGACCAGTAGTAACCCTGTCTGAGGATCTTCCTGGCTAGCATTACCCCGTTCATATGTGTACCGCATTCCCCTCCATGGATGGCCCCCATCAGGCGCTTTGATTCTTCAGCTTCAATGCACAGCTTATGCATTCCCAGATGACCTCTCTTATACAGCTTACCCCCACAGATGATGAATTGAACGGCCATTCTTCTGATTGCCCTTTTATCTTTGGCATTTGCCCCTGGTGGATACACCTCCTTTTCCAAGAAGTTCCAAATGTCGTAATACCAGGGGTTCTCGTCCTAAACCTCATCTGTAGCAGCAATTGACTCGTAGGCTGGCGCAAATTTCTGGTCAATGATGACTGGACGCATCCAAACTCCAAACGGGATGTCTATCATAGAAGATAGGGTTGCAAGTGAATCTGCGAACCTGTTGTTCTCTCTTACTAGATAAGCAAAGTTTAGCTTCTCAAACCGAGGAATCAACAAGTCCAAGGTCTGGTGGTACATTATCATCTTTTCTTCTTTGACTTTCCAATCTCCTTTCGCTTGAGACACAACAAGGTTCGAGTCCCCGATGACGTCCAACCGTTTTGCCCCTAGTTCCAGGGCTGCTTCTAAACCGACAATGCACGCCTCATATTCTGCTTCGTTGTTTGAGACTTTGAATCGGAGTTTGAAGGCTAGAGGGATACGGGAATTGTCGGGTGCTATCAGCAACACCCATATCCCATACCCGTGCTGGTTTGACGCTCCGTCAAAGTACATCGTCCAAGTTTCATCGTCGATATGCAAAATGGCCTCATCTGGGAATAAGTACTCAACTGCTTCACCCCCTCCCACCAGGTGATCGGCTAAGAATTCTGCCACTACTCTTCCTTTAACTGACTTGCGCGTCACATATTTTAGATCGAATTCGGAAAGCAACAACAGCCAACGAGCCAGCCTACCCGTAAGTGCTTGTTTCTCGAAAAGATATTTGATGGGATCCAATCATGAAACCAACATTACGGAGTGAGCTAACAGGTAGTGCCGCAGCTTCCTGGTAGCCCATACCAAGGCTAAGCAAGCCTTTTCCAGCGGTGTGTAACGGGTCTCATACTCTGGCATCTTCGTGCTCAGGTAATAGATGGCTCTCTCCACCTTGTCCTCTGATTCTTGCGCGAGCATGCAGCCCATTGTAGTCTCAGTCACTGAAAGGTACAATATCAACAGTCTCTCCGGCTCTGGCAGTGACAACACGGGTAGGTTCTGTAAGTATTCTTTGATCCGTTCAAAATCAGCTTGGCATCGGCCGTCCCACTGGAACTTCGTTCCTTTCTTCAGGAGACCAAAAAGTGGTTCACAAGTCAAGGTTAATTTTGAGATAAACTGTCTTATGAATTGCACTTTACCCAGAAAGCCTCGCACCTCCTTTTTAGTCCTTGGTGGTGGCATTTCTAAGATGGCCTTGATTTTGGAAGGGTCAACTTCGATACCTCTCTGTGTAATCAGAAACCCCAGCATCTTTCCCGCTGTAACACCAAACGTACATTTTTGAGGATTCAGCCGCAACTGAAATTCTCGGATCCTTCGAAAGAACTTTTGCAAGGCGGTGTAGTGGCCCTCTCTTTCTTTGGATTTGACAATCATGTCGTCCACGTATACCTCAACCTCTTTGTGGATCATGTCATGCAATATTGTGGTCGCAGCCCGTTGATATGTAGCTCCAGCATTCTTCAACCCAAACGGCATTACTCTGTAGCAGTATGTCCCGCACGAGGTAGCGAAAGCAGTCTTCTCTCGATCTTCAGGTGCCATCACTATCTGATTGTAACCTGAGAAGCCATCCATGAACGAAAGCAAAACATGCCCCGCTATGAAGTCCACCAACTCATCGATATGGGGCAAGGGAAAGTCGTCCTTCGGACTGGCTCTGTTCAAGTCCCTAAAATCCACGCATACCCGGATCCTGCCATCCTTCTTCGGGACTGGAACAATGTTGGCCAACCAAGTCGGATATTCGAATACCAGTAGGAAACCTGCGTCAATTTGCTTGGTGACCTCTTCCTTAATCTTGATGGCCCAGTCGGGGCGGATCCTTCTGAGTTTCTGCTTGATAGGTCGAGCCTCGAGGTCAAGAGGGATCCGGTGCTGTACAATCTCAGGATCAATTCCAGGCATGTCTTCGTAGGACTACGCGAAAACATCTTTGAAATCTTTTAATAAAGCGACTAAGCACTCGCATTCTTCCGAAGACAACGTGGACCCGATCTGGACCAGCCGCGGGTCCTTCTCAGTACCAATATTCACAGTAGTGATTTCATCAACTAAAGGTTTAACAAATCTTTCCTGCTCTTGATCAATTAATCGTTGCAAAATCGGAAGAATTTCTTCCTCGTCGTTTTTGTCAAAATTTTGAAAGTCCTGATTCAAGCAATAAATCAAAGGTACAGAAAAGTACTCAAAAACCACATCCACATCATTCTTATTAAGCACTTCCAAACCATCTGATTCTTCTGTTACAACAGACTCGAAAGAGAAAGAAAAAGACGACCTAGACAAGACTGCGGCATCCGGGTTATCACCCCCAGGAATACCAAACTCAGACTCAGTCGAGCTGGAACCTGATTCCGACTCACAAGACTCGATGGAATCAGATTCCAGCTCACTACCTGACCCGGTGCTGCTTGACAAAAATCCCTCTTCATACTACCAAATGAGAGAGGGTGCGATAGATACATCCAAAATGTTTGCTGGCGGGCCCGCAGTCGTTTCATTCCCGATCTTGGACACCGAGAAGTTATCCCCCAAGCAGTTCTATTCGATCGGAGGATCTGAAAGTAGACAAGCCAGCACTACCCCCATTTCACTTTCGGCGTCCTCAGACTCCACTTTCTTGCTCTGCTTAATCTCAACTATTGGGTCTGTCTGCTCTTCAGCAACATCATTCCTGGATAATTGCAGGTCAAAGAAGATCTCAAAACCTGGCATGCGCTTCCTCTCCGCATTCATCCATGGCTCTGGGAAGCCACAAAATGGAAAATCCTCCCCTTCCCGGACGAAACGTCCATTCAGGGTACCCTGGATGGGCCGGTGCATTAATTCAAAAGGCTTCTCTGCCTGCTTTGCTCTGGCTCTCCCAGCCATCTCCTTGCCTTTCCGTATCCAATCCTCTTTGGTAGGCAAATAACCCAAGCCAAAGGTATGTGGGGTGTGTGGCATTTCGGCCAATGCTGCGACGCCCTTCTGGCCACTCTTTCCCAATCCCATCCCGAGGATGTGTTGGAGCTTATTCATGAGGTATACTGATTGAGCACTGACATACACCCCCTCATTAACAGCTATGATGTTCTGAACCACCCGAGCCTCGGCCAAGGTAAACCCCGATATGAACACATCCTCCATATCGTGCTCAATTTCCAAAACTGGCGTAAATACTTCCAGCAGTGGATGGATCAACGAATTTCCAAAAACAATGGCTACTCCCTTTCCATGGGGGTATTTCACCACCTGATGCAAGGTAGAAGAAACTGCCTTCACTTGGTGTAGCCACGGCCGCCCCAAGAGTAGATTGAAAGTGGCAGGAACCTCTAGGACGTGAAAGTCAATTTCATGCTGCCCCAGCCCAACCTTGGTCTAAATTTTCACTGTTCACATTACTTCTCTGCTCGTGTTGTCATATGCCCGAATCACCTGGGCTGTCGGCACAAAGTCTGTGGTCTTTAAACCGATTGCGTATGCAGTTCTTGCCGGACACACATTGATGGCGGATCCTGTGTCGACAAGTACCACAGGTATCCATTTGTTTCTACACTCCACAGAGATGTAGAGTGGCTTGTTGTGATTCGCACCCTCAGGTGGCAATTCCTCGTCGGAGAAAGTTAACATTGGGGTAGCTCCTCCCGGAAAAACTAAGCCTACCAGCTGCTCGGGCGTGGTGTCTATTGAGAGCTTGGCCTTGTCCATGGCCGATAAGATAGCTTGTCGATGCACTCGCGATGCCATAAGCAGTCCCCAGATGGAGATGTCTGCCCTTATCTTTTTCAATTGTTTGAGCACAGCCTCATCTTCGAGTTGCTTTTCTTTCTGCTTCTCTGCTTCCCTATCTTTCCCAGACACCTCTGGTTGATCTAGGTATGGAGGCTTGAAATACCGTCCAC
The DNA here is from genome assembly GCF_055761805.1 of Camellia sinensis. Classification (NCBI taxonomy): domain Eukaryota; kingdom Viridiplantae; phylum Streptophyta; class Magnoliopsida; order Ericales; family Theaceae; genus Camellia; species Camellia sinensis. Next base: position 79,270,646 of record NC_138963.1, read on the forward strand.
TCCTAGTCATGTGATTGACTTCGCCGATATACCAGGTATCATTTGGTTGGTTACTTCCCCAATCCTCGTCCGTGTGGGCAAGACATAAATCATCGTCCTCCCACCACATTCCATCGGCAGTCGACAGACACCTGTCCGGCTCCGGTATGAACGTTCTCGTACTCGCAGTACCCTCCATCCTCATACTCGCAGCATTCTCTGTCCCTGTGCACACAATAGTTTCAGTTCCCACATGGGCTTTAGCTTTCCTGATCCTCTCAAAATTCCCAAACCTTTCCTGTTCCAACTGCGTCAGTATAGCTGTCTGTTCAACGATTCCTGTATTCAAACTGCTCAGACCCTAAGCGAAATTCTTGACACCGGTGCTCTCCGGCGATATATCCTGATTTCCGGCCCTTTCAGCCACAACTGTTATTCTTGCCCCTGTCGGGCCCTGTCCCAATTGAGATTCTTCAACAACGTCTGGTAGGTCATCAAGCCACCCGGTAACTTCCACTGATTCCTGGAAATCTGACCAGTTGACTGCCACGTCCTCTGGGCCTTGTTCATTGAAAAATTGGAAGTCAGCAAAGTCTCCTTCCATGGTCGATAAGTCCTCTGATCTCTGATCCAACCCATCTCCCAGTATCACACAAAGTTCTACCCTTTTTGGTGACTCCACACTCGATCTTTCTTGGCCTGCCGACAAAATGTAGTCGCTCAGACTGTACACTTTCCCGACAAAAATTCCAACTCCTCAGATTCTGTCCCAACAATCTCATTCTCCCCGGCAAACTCCCCTATTCTGTCTTCGACATTCACCACCATCGGTTTGGGTTGGGTTCTGGAGATATCCATCATGCACAAGTCGGTGTAGTCAGAAAGGAGCACCTCCGGCTTGGGTAGGTGGGAAGGAGTGATATATATGCTAGGATCGTAAGACACGACCCCAGTCTGGATGAAATTGATTCTTTTGGGAGGTGGAGCTTGGTGGTGCGGTGGGAGAGGGTTTGTCGTGACATTGGGTTTTTCTGGAGGCACAATCACTCCATTATCAATGAGATCCTGGATCTCATGACATAATCAGTAGCATTGGTCGGTGTCATGACCGTGCTGTTGGTGGAATGCGCAATATTTGGTTGGGTTGTGGGTAAGGGGAAGTTTTTCTGGCAATGGCCTCGACTCTAGGGGCTTCAAGTACCCTTTTCTGATTAAAACCCCTAGAACTTTGGACAGGGGCATATATAGTGGAGCAAAGGTTCTTTGGTTTTTGGGTTGGTATTTAGCTATCTGTGTGTTGCTTCCGGACGCACCGGAGAATGGTATAGCTGCCATGGTTCTTGGAGGGGGAATGGTGGTGACCATGCTCATTTCGGAGGCTCTTGTAGTTGTAGCGCCACTCGGGCTCGCATTAGTGTTGCGGTTAAAGGTTCTTCTGGGTTGCTCTTTGTCATTATCGATCAATCCTTGCTTCAAGGCATCCTCAATCTGTACTCCCATCTCATGCAGATCTGAAAAGGTAGGGAAGGGGAGCACGATCATCTTTTACATCAGCTTGGACTGGAGGTTGTGCACAACCATCCGTATTTGATCCTTATCTGTTGGCCTAATGGTCATCATTGAGGCCTTTGCCCTCCATCGGGTCACGAATTCTGAGAAGCTCTCCTTAGCCTCTTGTCTCGTCGTCTCAAGATCACGGGTCATAATCTCGATTTGTGTGTTATACGAGTATTGTGCAACGAAGGCCTCAGCCATCTCATCCCAGTTCCTCTTAACATCATCCTCCAATTTTACGTACCAGATGGCCGCCACACCCGACAAGGTCCGGCCAAACAGAAACAGCTTCTGTAGTCTGGTAAGGCCCATTGGCCTTAAGATATCTGAAAACAACCTCAGGTGCACCATGGGGTCCCCGGACCCATCAAATCGGTTAATTTGTGGTATCTTGAACCGATCTGGCAGCGTCACAGCTGCGTCTGTATATCCGTCCTCAATGTCGGGAATGGACTTGACTCCTTGGGATTTCTTAAACATCTTTTCCAGTTTACTCAGCTTCAGCGCTGTGGGGTCCATTTTGAACTCGAAGGGAGAGTTCGGTACATTGATAGGCATGGGCGCCTTGGATAGTTGCGGTAGAATCGGGGGCGGAGCCGGCCCCGTTGGAATGTTTGTATCCTCTTGGACATTTTGAACATTTGGTGTCTCCTCGGGTATCAAAACCCTTGGTGGGGGAGGGGCTTGATGCAAAGCAGATGCCCGGGCTTGCTGCTGTAGCCTTATGATTAACTCTGCCTGTTCAGTCATAACCGTGGCCTGTTGCTTGGCGAACTCCGCCTGTCGGACAGTATCTTGTTGCATAATTTTCATGCTCTCCTGGAGCTCGCGCACCATCTCCTCTAAGCTTGCCATACTGCTTTGTTTTGATTGAGTTACTGGTATATATTCCCTCTCTGTGGTGAAAATTGAGACTTCAGCCTGATTGTCCACTGGTAGGGTCGACCACTGCTCTGGCGATCTCTGCTCAGACACATTGTGTCTTCTCGGCTTTCGTCTGATAACTGGGGGTAGAGAATAAAACACTGGTTGTCCGTTAACCAGATCCTCAGATCGATTGAGCCGGCGACCTCTAGTCCAGAGTACTTGGGGAATATCTACTGGGTCAGAAGCAATCGTGCTAAACTACCTAGCAAAAAGATAAATAAAGCAATAAGGAAATAAATAACCAGACAAACGGGCAGCATAACAACGTAAAATAAATACACACAACACACAGTCGGGTATCACAACACACGGTTGATAAGCTGAATACACTGTTCCTCAATACTGATTATTGTCCCCGAATCATTGTTCCCAAAATGGAACCTGATACCCGCAAATAACTGATTCTCAAACACAGAACTGGCGCCCACAGGCCTGATACCCAAACTTGCAAATTGATACACGCATTCCTGTAGAGACGCACTCTAAAGCACATAGCAGATAAGTGAGAGCCAAAACACCCCTATGTTGGGGTAGGATTTTCCTGTCCTATTTTGTCAGGAGCTAGGGTTTCACTACGCATGCAGCGGTTTCAAACAACTTAACATCGGGTAAGCAACCTGTCCTAGTTTGGAATGGTCACTATGGATTCCGAATATGCACTAGGTCGAATGGTCAAAAAGGGTGCCCCGGCAAAACCGGGGTTTGTGTTCCCATACTGTCAGAGCCCATAACCGGCCAGCCTTATGGTCATGTCTTGACAAGACAAGCCTCCAGCAAACCATTCAGGAATGGTAGATGGCAAACACGGTGTCCTAGGCGCACCAATGCACATGCAATGCAAAGAAACAAATAAGTGTAGTCAAAACAAGATATCATGAGTTCGAGTCAAGTCCTACAATTGTCCCCAGCAGAGTCGCCAGAAACTGTAGACGTCCCCGAACATCCCGGGGGAGATCCCCATTCTGTTCATTTTGGGCTCACTACAGTTCGGACTCAAATTGTCACGGTTCTTAATCTAAACCAAAGAGTCCAAATCCGGCAAATCATTTTGAGAAAAGAAACAGATTTTTAGAAAAGAAGTGCCAAACATGAACTGCTTTGCCAGATACAGAGTCCCCACCTAAATATTTTATTTTCGGAAATTTAAGAAACGCTGACTCGGTGCCAAAGGCCACGTGTCCGTCATCACCAAAGTTGCCTCGGTTCGGGAAATTGGGTACGATTGGGGAAGGTCAGCTATGAGCACCCCCTCTCGCCCGATCAAAGATCGGCCTCTACTAACCGTGACATCTTATTTTGAAAACATTATGTGTTCTTATTCCGGTTAATTAGCTAATTTTCACTATGTGATGCGCACAGCAAAACAAGTATAGACTAGATTGCCTAATTTGGAACAAAACATCGCATATCCGTTTGTTTGGAAATGGTTTGAAGTTTGCCACTTGCAAGTAGGCTTAAAACACGGATTTCAATGAATTATCCCAATTCACGCAATCCAACCTTCACCCATAGGAATTCAAGCAGTTATATCACATAAGCAAATAGCCTCAGGGTAAGCATGTTGTCATGGCAACACTCACACGCATGCAAGGATGCTAAAGCATAAGAACTTACCGAGTACTCCGAGCCAAAACAGAAACTAGTTAGTAATCATATGCATGATCCTAGTTCATGTTAAGATGACTAATGCGACACATGCAAAATGCAACTAAGATAGGCTCGGCTAATCTATAATGACATGTGAAATGCTACAACTAACACGTATTCAATTTGGAATTGAAATACAAATGCAGTTAGAATGATGTGCCGAGCCCGGTGCATGCAAAACGAATGAATGGATGCAAACATGCTATCGTACTGTATGCTAATTGAAACATGCCCTAGACTAACCATCGAAAGCTAATAAATAAAAGGGAAGAAAGACGTGGGGTTGGGAGACATACACACACTCACGCACACTCATTACACAATTGCCCTCACTCGGAGTGTCTAAATAAATATTACACAACCAAATGAATACCGCTAAATTAATTATTACAGAATTCCTAACTAATTAACAAATTAAATGCAGAAGGAAGGTGGCCGCAGCCCTACCTCGGAATGTGTAAATGATGCATGCTTGACTCGTCTCGCCCGGAAACTCGCTACCATAGCACTGCTGCCTCTGTTTTTACTGCCTTGCTCCTCTGAAAATTCTAAAAGTCTCCAGACCCCTTTTGAATCATCCTCTGAGTGCTCTGGGATGTCACTGGCCAGAATTAAAGATCATCGGCCATGGTAATGGGCTTATCGGCCAACTGTTGTACCACCGGCCAGCCACTGATGGTCGGTCGGCACTGTAGGTGGCCGGCCGACCATTGCTTCCTGCAGAATCCTGCAGTTGATAGCAGCAGAGGGCAGGCAGTGTATGGCATGGAATTTTCAAGCAAATGTGAGCATGGCCACACTCCCTATCATGCAATGGACTCAAAGGAGCATGGCCCTCGACCCTCGGGCCATCAACTACGCAATTCGATGCATGATGGCCTAAGAAGCCAAGTTAGCAACTTAATGTAGATGCATGCAACAAACAAATGAGTGCTAACACCTTATCATATTGAGATCAAGGGTATTGGCGACCGAGGGTTGAGACGTGTTTCGTCACTTCGGGTAAACACACCTCTCCCCTCATGCTTGGTTTGACACCCCAAACTAAGCGATGCAATGCATGTATGCCATATACAATGCAAAGTGATGCAACTCATGCAAGGCTACACTAATGCAATATGAACATGTCAAGCATACAACAAGACTATATAATGCAACTTAGCTAAGTAACATGCAAACATGATGCAATATAAGCACGCAACCAATGCAATGCAACATGTCAAACATGCAAAGTATGCAAGGATGGACTTATACTAAAATGAGAAGGCCTTAGCCCACCCCAAAACAATGGCCAAAAATGCCCAAAATGGAGGTGCCTATATGCAAAACAAATATGCAAACCAAAGGGCCTAAAGCTAAGGCATGGAAAGCAATTTTCAAGAGCACCCAAAAAAAAAGGGTAAGCATTGATATCAAGACCTACAAAATCAGAGATATGGTATGGTAGAATAAGCCCCAAAACCCACATAAATGGCATCCTAAATGACTCAAACAAAGAGGCATACACCAAAGCCAAAACATAGAGCATAAGACTGCACCTCTTTAAGACATTGAAAGGAGAACAAATCCAAGTATGCAAGCATCAAACATGGACTGAAATGGCATGGCAAATGATTCCAAATCACCGAAAATAGACCAAATGAGGCATGCTTATGGCTTACACACTCAAGGCTCACAAGCCAAAACACATAGGAACTATACCAAACATGGAAAACATGGTCAAATCAGCACCCAACAGTCCTTGATCATGGCAAAATAATGCTAAAACCTTCATGAATTTAAGCGAGAACATGCAAGCATCATGGCTTAAATGCAAGGCACATTTCTAGGCAAAATGGGGGAATGCAAGGCAAGTACAATATGCATGTAAAGGGCCATAAATCCGACCAAAGACAGAGGTGACATATGCCCAAATAATATCCAAGAACCTCTGAAATGGGGCCAAAAACAACCAAGCACATATGCTACCCTTAAGGGCCAAAACATGGACAAATGAGACACAAAGGGGAGAGGGGTGTCCCTCCCCTATGCAAGACTTCAAACCCCCTTCTTCACCACTAAAAATCCACTAGATTTCAGTGGTGAGAAGGCCGATACACCAAAGTAACCAAAGCTTAACAATGGAAGCACAAAAAGGGCCAAACAAGGCCTTAGAGGGGGAGGTCGACCCCCAACATCAAAACAACCTTAATGAAGTATCTTAAGCATGCAAATACAAGACTTTTTTTAGTTATACACAAAGTCTAAATCAGTAAGCAAGATAGGTTAAAGACTAGTGCAAGATTGGGGAATCTAAAGCAAAAGTGTTACCCTTGAAGAACACTTCAAGAACAGCAAGCTCAGCCTCTTCCTTGTGATCAAAACCACCTCAAAACTTCAAGAACAAACCCTCAAGACCTCCCAAGTCGAAGTATGGTGTGATGGTGTGTGTTTTAGTGCAAAAGTAAGAACAAATCACCCTTTTAGGCCCTTAAACACACACAAATGAAGAGAGAGAGGGAGATATAGAGAGAGAAGATGTATATCAGATATATATATATATATATGTATTTTGCTCTGGTTTTTGCTGAACCAAAACAAAGGAGAGGGTTAGTCTCCTTATATAGACAATGGAAAAGGTTAAGCTTCCAAGGGAAGCTAACAATGGGGGTCAAGGCTTCCTAAAGAAGCCAAGGCAAAGGGGCCAAGGCTTCCTTAGGAAGCTGGGACAAGTGTCCAAGCTTATTGAGGAAGCTAAGACAAAGGTCCAAGCTTCCTTAAGAAGCTAGACCAAAAAGGTGCAAAAGGGGCAAAACAGCCACACTCGTGCATGGGGAGGAGGGTCCGTGCATTCCAGCTGGCACAGCTGGCTTGCACCATGCCTGAAAAAGGCAAAAATGTGTCACTGGCCAGAAAACGAGGCCATCGGCCAAACAGATGGCCGACCACACTAAGTGTCGACCGGCCAATAGTATATTTCACTAATGGCCGGTAGCAAGAATACACGGCCGATGGCCTCAATCCAAGGCCGGTGGGTGTCAGGGGTAGCTAACAAGCTACTCTCTACCCTCAGGTACAAAACACACAAGTCCTTGGTGAAAAACCAAGCACAGAACAAGGAAGTCGAGAGATTCTGAGGCAAGGCGCGTAGCCGGGACCTCCGGGAACTCAAAACAAACACGAACATGGATTATCACCGAGTGTTCAAACGGTGACGTCTAAGTCTTGAGGACGGTCAAAAATGGGGTGTCTACAGCCATGGCAAGCATTGGTTGGAAGAAAAGGGCGGAGCTTTAAGTATGCAGGAGGGCTCGGGCCTTGATGGATTTCTGCGTGACATAAGTGATGTCGAACTCTGATAACAACAGCTGCCATCGAGCAGTCTTTCTTGATAATGCTGGCTTCTCGAACAGATACTTCAATGGGTCCATCCTTGACAAAAGCCAAACTTGATAGGCTAGCATGCAGTGTCTAAGTCTCTGCGTGGCCCAGACAAGCGCAAGGCATGCATTTTCAAGCGAAGAGTATCTAGACTCATAGCCTTCTATGTTATAAGTGGTAAGGGGAGAGTCTTACTCAGAAAAAAAAAAAAAAAAAAAAAAAAAAAAAAAAAAAAAAGCCCTTTCCCCTTTCTCTAAAAAGTAAGCTCGTTCCACCCCTTCGACGAATTCTTTTGCAGCAGCTTGAACTGAACCTGGGCTATCAACGAGAGAAAAACAAACCCCATTACTCGATCAGGGGATCTAAGCCATAGCCCTATTCCTGACTCAAAATCCATAAAGGACTTTAAGGGAGAATTGCTCTCTCTCTATCTCAATTGCTTTCCCTACTACCGACACAAGAGGGACTTTTTCTCTAAAGCCTACTTCCTCTCTCTAATCTCCAAACCCCTTTTTCTCTCTCTAAATCTTTTTGTTACTGAGGAGGAGTTCCCGATAATCCCCTCATCAGGTTTCTCAAAGGCTTCTACCCCGGTTATCTCTCCTGAAATCATTCCACTTCTATCTCCGAGAAGTGTATCTGACGAATTTCTTCCTAAAACGGTGTCAGTTAAGGCCGCAGCAGCGAATGCTGCCTCCACATCACACTTTGTTCCTTCACCTGCTAACAACACTATAGAACAAGAGTTGGCACAACTACAGAGGCGATTGGAAAAAAAAGAAGCTGAAGTTGCCAATTTGACGGCACGTATGGTTGGTGTGAACAATCAAGCCCAACAAGTGGTAGGCCAAGCTCAACAAGTGGTTGGTCAAACCCAACAACCAACGGGGGCACCTCTGGAGAATGCGTTCTTGAGTTAGAAGTAGTTCTAGATGCAGACGATAAGACGCGTCTTCGTCTGCTAACTAGGAGAAAGAGAAGACACCCGGCGGCATAGATTTGATTCTAGGTTGGATGGCAAAAAGCGAGTGGGGATATCTATCAAAATAAAGGAATTTGTGAATAGATTGACTACCTAAAGGATTGCTTTGCTTTCTAAATAAAGAGATTCGCGCCTAACTCGCACTGCTTTCAAGAGCTAGCTTTTACACTCCTTCTCTATATAAGATCCATAGCTTAAACAAGACAGTTGCACCGTGATACTAAAAAGGAAAGCGCATCCACAACTGTCGCAGAAAGAACAGGAGCATCTATACTATCTTCCGCAACTTCCGAAAGAGCCACAACAAGAACAAGAGCTGGTACCGCATGTGCCGCAAGACAGGCAGGAATGGGATATATTTATAAAAGAACAATAGCAAAGGGATTCGCCAACAGGAGAGGACCCATTCTTCCAAATAAAAGAAAGCCGATAGAAAAAGAGAGCTAAGAAAGGCAATAATCCTTAAGCAAGGGCGGGGGCGAAGAGATCACATCTTTCTAACAGACGGGGTAAAGAAGCAAAGAATCTATTCGTGTTGACCAGAGAGTAGCATATAAAATAGGAAATGAAAGCAACGTGTGTAGCTGACCAATTGCAAGGGCTGAGCTAAGGCTAAGCCAATGGCAGGAGACCACCTACCTCAGACAGCTTGCAGATGAAAGATGACTACCAATAGACCAGGCAGGAGACACACCTAGCTAGCACCTAGCTTTCCTGCACCTTGCTTCTAGGCTTACGGAAAAAGGCGAATCCAAGGACTCTTTACTAATAGAATATCATAGGGGACACTTCCTTGAAGAAAGCCGTACTCCCATCAACTTTCAAGTAGATAAAGAAGTTCAGGCTAATGACATCAGCTATCGGCTATTGGCCTTTGTGAAAGCTTCTCCTCAATATGTTTGATCCCTTTCCAAGCCTTCCTTTTCGTCAATGATTATGGGTCATTCCTGTCCTGCAGTTCGATACACTACTCTAAGGCCATTTGCCTATACAGCATCTTGAGTTTATAGTACAGTCAGCTTTGGTTATCGTTATACCCTTTCTAGACAAACAATTTGATTCAAGCCACTCCACTACTGGTACAATAGCACCCTGCCTTAATAATCGCATAGGCACCCGGGAACCCTACTCAGTAAAGAAGGGGACTCCCTAAACGAGACTGGTAGCTAGTATGGAGGCACTAGCTTTACTAGCTTCCTAGTCAAATATGCCCTATCCGTCTTACTCTAATATGAATGGTAAAAGACTAAAATAAAGAAAAAAGAAACTTCTTGCAGATTGCTCGAACCACGTAACCTAATCAATGCGCCTATTCCCCTAAATCAAGACAAAAGGGATTCGATGGCTCAAGGAACTTTTTAGCCCAAAAGGGACCTCGCTCAATAAGAAGAAGAAGAAGAAAAAAAAAAAAAAAAAAAAAAAAAAAAAAAGGAGTAAATTTTCAATCAACTGATGAATGCCGTCAATCCACTTTCAATCAATCGACGACTACTCCTCCTCCATTCTGAACTAAAGTGTACCATTCAGAAAAGGTAGGGTTACAGGGCGCTCTGAGGAGGAGATTTGTAAAAAGGATTCCCAATTCATTAGGGGAAGACCCTTATTAAATAACTTAGCTTGAACGTCTAGAGTCAGATGCTTAACCCATGCCATCCCCTTCAGCCTTAGAAAGTGTTATCCCATAATCTATCATTCTCAAAAATTCCCCAAAGGGCCCCCGGGCTTGACAAGTTCAACAAAACCGTAGAGAGAGCGGGCTACCCCTAGCTTAGCCTATCCAATATCCGATTCAAAAAGAGCTTGGATTGCTGCTTTTCCTCTCTCTGTATAAAGTCAGTCAATCCCAGTGTTGGAAGGAAATAAGGGATAAATCTCAATTAGGCAGGTAGCAATGTCCATAGGTAAAGCACACTTCCTTAAGGGCTAAGAGTGACAGTAAGGTCCTCTGCTTACAGTTAGTCAGGAAGATAACTCAAGAAAAGAAGCTTAGAGGCCTTACTCAACTAAAAGCACAGGAAGGAAGGCAAGCTACATCTCAAAGTAAGAAGTATAAGTCCTATTAGGTAGGTACCATTTTGGATGAGGCGGCACTCCTTCAAAAGCGAAGCTAGAGACAAAATCGAATGAAATAGATGGCTGGGCTGGTTGAAGGGTTGCATGAAGACGTTAGTGAGATATAGTTATAGAAGTCTAACTAAAAGGAAAGCGCCTCTCGTTTGAAATTAGACTCACGTGCGTCTCACTGTTTCATATAATCCATCTGTAATCATATATGCAATGCAACTAGGGAACAAAGCTAATTGTCAAGCGATTCATGCCACCGTCCAAAAAATAGTCAAATAGTTGGGTATGTTGGGGGTATCGAAAGAAAAGATCAAACTCCATGATGCTATTTTCTGGGCAGGTTGTTCTTCGCTTTCAACTATTCTAAGGCACGCCCACACCCTGGCCTTCCTTCCCTCAATTGACATAGTCAAGGGGCCCTCTATGATCTGAATCTTAAGGACAAGACCCTACCCAAGATATAGACCTAGTGCTTTCGCACAAGAGGATATCCAAGGCAGAGATTAGATAGGAGGCTAAATAGGGACCATACCCAAGCGCATAAATTTCCAAAGGAGGCGACCCCCCAGTCTTTCTGGAAAAGGAAACTCCCTGCATTGACTTATGGCACACCTCTAAGATGCTCACCTGAGAGTTAGCAGCATAAACAAAGATGAATTTGTGAATAAGAAATACAAGCAAATAGTTGTGTACGTTGGGGGTACCCAGGGAAGGGGAAAAGGTCAAACTCCTAGTTTTTTATGCCAAATCATACCTAGCTATGACCTGATTGAATATGATCGAGGAAACTACTTACTACCAAATCGGCCTTGTCCGTACCTCTCACATGAAAAGTACAGTGCACATTCCCCAGGCAATAAGGGGGGCAGTTATACCTTTTTTGGTCTCCCAGTCGGGACCATCATCAGCAGAGTAGAACGGGAGCCATTTGTTCTTCCCGTCTTTGCCTTTGACTTCTCTGCATATGGGTGTGGAACCACTTATGTACTGGACATCGTATGCCCTCTTGGTCCAAATTACACTATCTACCCCACGCCGCTGCAAAAGAAACCCTCGTCTCACTTCCTATTCATTTGTGGGTCGGGACCCTTAATTACTAAATTATTTTTTAATGACCACTACGTGCATTTCATTCTCTTCGACCAGGTCTCATATTGATCGTGACTCTCAGACAATTTATTGTAGCGCTACTCCTATATCATGGGTGAGAAGGAGAACCGATGCTCTGGCTCTTGGTGAAAAGGGGCTGCCTAACACACTTGAGTAGGGTCAGGCGGGCGTCTCCCAAGCACGGGGGAAGACATCATCTATTACAAATCTGACACTTGATAGCCTCAACCAACTAAGTCAATCACGATAGTCCGTATTGGTTTTTTTCTCCTGTAATGAATCTTCTATCCTCTTCTAGGATATTCTTTTATCATTACACCAAGAACCATCCTAACGAAAAGCACTGAGAAAGAGAGAAGAATAAGAGAAGAAAGATAAAGAGAATCTAATATGGTGCTTCAATCGAAACTTAACACTTACTAAGGCTTCAAACTCTAGTCATTAAGACTACTATGAAAGAAAAGTAAGAAAGTCATTAGTACGGTGGATGCATCGAATTTCATGTGAGAGGCGTACAGGCAAGCGAATAGGAAAGTCCAGACCGTCATTGAGCCTAGCTCGCCAATCTTTTTTTTTTGTATGTAACGATATAGTAATCTTCGCTCAGCTTGTCCCCCATGATTAAATCATTACATATCTGTATCAATTTCTCATGATACGGCAGAGGTGCATTTGACACACCTACTCGTGCCCAAAAAGCCACTCCACAGTAGTAAATGAAGAAAAAGAATGAATAGCTTTCTCAATCAGATAGGAGAAGACTATAGAATGATATGCAAACTTTGCGGACGCCTTCCTCGCCTTACCAACTCTCTAAGGGCATCTCGAAGCCAAGGAGTCGAAAGAGATAGATAGAACTTTCCAACGCTGGAAGGTTAGACAAACTTTTTGAAGGCTCAAGCGCAGAGATTTAGAAGTCTCTAGGCATATAGTTGGGCGATTCCCCTCAATCGATCAATGTTGTGTCTCACAGGAACCTATTATTATCTAGTTTTGATAAATAAGCTAGGACCAGAAGTTTCATTGCTCGTTTTGGACAGGATAGGTAATGGGCTTGAGTAAAAAGAAGAAGGTCATCTGCATCGATCGTAAGGAATGAGATAAGGGCCAACCTATGACAACCAGACCAGGAAGAAGGCAGAGAGCCCTAGGACGATAGTTAGGAAGATAGGTGCATGTATAGGGAGGATTAAGTCTAGGCAGTAGGCCCGAAGGGGAAGGGTAATGAAAAAAAATTGTTTGGGAACGGGATAGGTGCAATGCTAGTATGACTGAAGCACTTCCCCTTTATCGTCCACTGAAGCCGTGAACAGTCCCGGTACAGGAATAGAGCAGTGCTACTAGCGTGGCGCTGCCGCAAGAGGTCGGAAATATCCAATCCACCTGGCATCGACTAACAAAGGAGAGGGATATAAAAAGAATGAAATAATGAAAGAGGAAGCCTGCCTTTATGAATGAATAGACTCAGTCCTTAGGAAGTACTATAGAGTGAGTCCCAAGAAGTCAGATCTGCGTTGTCTGCTCTATAGCCTTTCTAGCTTCTGTTAGGTGGGCTGCGCTACCTCCCTTTCAAGTGTTGCATTTAGCCATACTGAATATCATACTAAGGCTGAGGGCAGTTAGCCTAGCAAAGCAAGGATCGGTTCAAGTCGACGGACTAAAGCTAAAGAAGTGCTATCATCGTCACGTGGCAAAGGGCATTCCTTGTCCCCCGAATGAATGTAGATATGAATAGGAAGGAAGTGGCAGGCCGTAGGTTCAAGAGCATACGCTAGTGCACAGATTTTTGTCTAAGTGCATAGGGAAGAGAAAGACCTACTAGCAAATGTAGGGGGTACCTACCAAGAGGCTAGGAAACTATTTAATAATAGAAAGGCAGACTATCAGGAAGGGGGAAGGCCCCTTTAGTAGCTGCACCAATGAATACCTATAGCAGATAGTACGCAGGTTTTTATCCCTATTAGGGTACGTCAGTCTGTAATGACATGGCTTGGTTGGTAGTGAACTCAGTCTTCATCTCATATAGCAGCAAAAGTTCATTCATTGATTTTCATTCATACGACGGAGATAAAAATGAAAAACTTGCTTCTCATATAGCTACGAAATGAAGCAAGACCATTTTCACTCATACGAGGTCAATCAAAAGTAAAAACTTGCATCCTATATAGCAGCAAAAGTCAGCATTTTGACCATAAAAAAAGAGCTTGTTAGAGCTAAATCAAGATTGCAACGAAAAAGACGGGGTTTTAGCAATTTGTCACTTCTGAATCTCAATTTCTAAGCTAAATCTCGATAGTAACGAAAATCCCCGGGAAATTGAAAGTTGTCGACTTTGAATCTCCATTTCTGGGCAAAAAAGTGATTGCAATCAAAAATACGGGGAAAACGCAAGTTTGATCGGAGAAAAAGGCAGGCAATAAAGCGTGAAGCTTGGCTCGACTAAAACAAAAGGAAGTTCGATCCAGCTAACCAAACAGAACTTGACCGTCTCTTTTACTAACAAATAAGGAATTAGTGGACGATGTTCGGTTTGGCACATGAACGAATTAAGGGAATCAGACTTCCAACCAGCTAACTTCCTGGTAAGTCTCTCAATAATATACTGGAATTGCCTTTTAGACACATTATCAAAAGAAAGACCCCGTGCACATAAAAACCTATTGGCCTGTGTAGTCGGTTCAATCTTTCGACACCCTAGATCTTCGACTTAGCTCCAAAAAGTAATCCCCTTTGACTTTTTCGTTATTTTCTAAATATGGAAGAAAGATGGAGTCTGTACCTCGCTGTGTCCTTGGAAGCCCAAGAACAGAATTTGGAAAAGGGTCATTACCGTTAAGCATTGCCAAGGCCTGGGCTAGGGTCCGCCCTTTGATAGCAAGTATAGTAACAGGGTCTCGAGCGGAAAGGTATGCTACATATGGAATAAGATTGAGCGATAGCGATCGATTCATCATTAATAGTCTTTCCCGTAAGAAGGGCATCTTACTATATATTTATCTAAGAGCTACTTCACTGACGCTCAGGAACTCCAATACTACTGTGTCCCTTGCTTTACTCCATAGGGCCTTCGCCGGTATGGATACAATATGTATTGAGTCTGTTGGAGCATTTTTTATCCGTGAAGATTGGGGGAAGTAGAGCAGACCACTACATAGGGACATGATCTGGCCTGGTCGACCGAATCATGATATATTTTAATTAATTCCTTTCTTATGCTGGTAGAAGTATAGAAAGTGATGTCGTGTTGCGTATATGGTGGATTGAGCATGGCATGAGATAGGCGGTAGAAAATCTGTCACACTGCGGTAGGGTGGATCTATTCTATGGCGAAGCATCTGACACCATTGTGCACCTCTATTCAGAACTACCGAGCAGGGGATGCTTACCAACTAGCAATTAGGAAGCCTTATTCTCTTAGGGATACTCTTGAGATTGTTGCATTCGTGCTTTGCTCCCGTCTTTCATAGGCATTTGATCGCTCGAGAAAGGTACAGATCAATAGTAGTAGCCTCCTCTTAGGAGTAGAGGTGAGTATGAATATGAATATAATATAACTTTGAAGTTTGAGATCTCACTCTTCCTAGTGAAATCGGCTTGTTATCCATTGCACAACGCTGACAAATACCTAAGCATAGCTTAGCTTACAGGGCCCGATGATCTAGCCTCTCTATTGATTGGTGCCAAAATCCGATTCTAATAGGCCAGGTATGGTAATAGTATCTTGTCCTCCCTAGGTAGAAAGGAAAAAGACGAAACAGCTTGCGAGTTTGAGGAGCTACCACCTAGGGCGGACCTGGCTCATGTCCCTCGAAAAGTATGGGTTCAAGTGACTACCCGTTCCCTATAAGGGAGCTTACTAAACAGGGCTGCCGCTTAGCTACATGGGTAGTAGCTACCCTACTAGGAATGCATATAAAAAAGAGATGAATGAGAACTTTGGGGGATCTTGTTAGTCTCTCCTGATGGCGCTCACACTCCTATTGGAAAGGGTCCCCTATTCTCTCTTTCCTATTGACTTGAGGAACTATGCTTGCTCCGAAGAAAAGACTTCAGTATTCGCTCATCGATCCACTCCCCTTACTTATTATTACTAAGAAGCTATATTAGAAGCTCCGATGAGATCTGGTGACTTGGGCTGTGTGTCTAAGACAATGGATGACGAGGTCTTTATCAACTAAGAGCCAAGATTGCCGAAAAACCCTCTTTGCTTTGTACAGAAGCGAGTTTTTAGACTATATGGGATCAAAGGTAGGTGCTTACGCCCTTGGCTTATGTGATTGAGGACAGCACCCTCTTACCGAAATTATTGATCTTGTTGAGCCAAGCAAGCCCTTAGCCCTTACTACGATACGATATGGGGCACAAGCATTGAATGATTCCAGCTCAAGGGTCAATGAACTCTCTTAAGCCGAATGCCCTTCGCTCGTTAGAAAGCAAGTAACCGTAAACAGCATTTGTTCGCCCCCACTCTTACTTTCCTTCCAAGCCTACCCATAACCCTCTTTACCAGAACCGAACATGGAGTCTTAGCTTCCCCTGCAATCATTCTGCCAGCAGGGGTGGTGGTACCCCTTTGGGGGGCTGACAGTACTCCTTTGGGTGGATGTAAGGGAGAAGCTCTTAAATATTCCAAATTAATGTATGACTCTTCTCCGTCACAAAAGACTCCCCGCTATCTTGTTGTTCCTCATACGCATATTAGGGGCGGCAAACTTGCCTTAAAACATCTGGAAATGGTCATACAAACGTTCTATCTTCTACCTAGGGGCCTTTCTCATTCAGTGGTAAACCTTACCAAGACTAGTTGCCTCAACGAATTGATATGCTTTTTCTTTTTGTGAGACCAGCAAATGCTGAATACGGAGAAAGACAATGAAATCATAATAAAGAAGGTAAACCAAGCAAGCTTACAGAATTCGAAGAATGAAAACTAAGAATAAGCTCTTTTGACCAATTAGCACCTTTGGTAGCTAGAAAGAGGATATCATAGAAAGCATTCACAGTACTTTCTACGGTCACGGATCAAAAGCACATTCATTCAGTAACGGATTTATCCTCAAAGTAGTGTAGTGTAATCGAGCTCAATTCGCCTCATTGATTCTTTATACAAGCCTGAAATATCAACTCCTCCTTTCTTTCTGAGTCCAACCACATTTCCATTTGTTTATGCTATACGCTAGTACTTGTTGCGGGGGCAGGCCATAGACCTACTAAGGCGCTAGCTATGTATAATTTTCTCAAGTGTGAAAGCGGAAGGTCCTGCACATAAAAAATATTAAACTTCAGAGACCTTTTAAAGCATTTGATTATGTGGTCAAGACCCAGTACTACGGGTATGCCCAGACATAAATGGGTGTAGAATTAACTTGCAGAAATGCCCGGTCGCTAGAACTCTGAAGAAAGGCTTAAAGCAGAGCTTTCTCACTGACTCAGAAAAGGCTCAATCATCAGAAATGGTTCAAGGAGAGCTTCAATCGAAAAAAGCCTACTTATTCTACTCGAAAGCCCTATTAGGTAGTAGAGTAGTGGCAAGCACAACAGAAAAGAGCTTTCCTATTCCTAGATGTCAAGCTAAGACAGGACTCAAATCCAAAATGCCATTACGGATGACAAAGCGTTTAGCAAATTCAAAATAACCTGTTTTTGATATCAAGGACTTCTTCTTAGATATATGAACATCTAAACTAGCCATGAGCTATTGATAACGCTCAGCAACCTTACGATCCGCAAGAGCTTAACTAATAGGGCACCTAAGATCGCATACGCTTTAAAGACCTGTCCTAGGTATACCTCGTCAGCCAGCATCCACACAAACATGTGATGTTTTAAAGCGAATGATGGCCACGAGCTGTAATAACCAAAGCTGAGCTTTACCAGTGTGAAAAGTCACACTTGATCCCATCCGATTAGATGAAGCTCCCTTGTACGGAAGCTGGAACCTCACCCACCTTAGGGACCAGGTCATCCATGTGGCTGCAAAATCATAGCCAAAGATCGCACCCACCAATAACTCAGTGAGACCGGCAGGCATCGAATCGGTTGCCACCTTTCATCTAACTAAATAAGAAAACTAAGGAAGCCCAATCTATATTTTTCATCATCTCAGTATGAATTTCCCTCAAAATGATGTCTATAGGCTGCCTTTTTCGGATTAGTAAGGAAATTCACCAATCCAATCAATTTTATTAAGTCGACCTATACTGTCAATACTGACCCTGACCCATCCACTTAGCTCTAGCTTCGGCTAATCCTTCGTCATATGCTTATTAAAAAGAACTCTTGCTACGAAGCTACTTTTTGGAGAGAGTCCCCTTTTCGGGATAGGCAGGATATCTTGTTTTGGTAAAACTGGTTAAAAATAGGAAGACTCCTTCATAAGTGGTTCTTGCTTAATTATCATAGAATTCATCGCTACTAACTAGAAGAAGTTCCTGGTCCAGATTCAATTGTTGAAGCACCCGTTTAATAAGAACCACTATAGGGAAGAAGAAGTGAGGACCCCCCTGAGATTTCATCTATTCCAGTAGAAATGGAGATTCAGGCGAGTAACCAAAGCTGTTGAGAGTCGGTATAACGGTGCTCCTAATGGGGCGGATTATGCGAAAGGAGGAACGAGCTAGCAAGTTCCATTCTCCATCTTGTTGATCTTCCCCTAAGCCTTCACTTTGCTAGCCAGAACGGAATGGACATATAAGCGATCGATTACGAGAGCTCGACCGGCAATGGAATTTCAGCAAAGACGGAACACAAAAAAAGGGGGCATTGTAACAAAGTTGAAGTCAAAAGTCACACATGCTTCGCCCAACTATTGTCCTTACTTTAATAAGAAAATGCATCTAGAAATCAAAGTAAAGCGCTTCAGCGCAATGGCTTATCGGCTTTAGTAAACTTGACCATTATCCTTTCAGTTGATAGAGGGAGTGTAGTCGATCCTCTCTCTGCCGAACGCAGGCTCTCTGTCTTTTATTTGTGCCAGGTACTTCACCTTCGATCACCCTAGGCTGAGAAATGCACTTCAAAAGCTGCTCGTTGCAATGAGGAATTGGTAGGGATTCCTTAGTTGCGGTTATTCTTTAATAAAAAATTTATGTACCCATATAAGGAGCCTAGTTACTGGTTGGTCTTCCATTGGTAACTTTCTCTTACTGCTTGATAGGAGTTCTTTTTTCTTTGTTACATGCTAGTATTAAGATAAGAAGGAAAAGAAGACGAAGTAAGCTTTGAAGCCGTAGCTTACCACGTAAAAACTACTTATATTATGCAATTTCTATATGACTGAATCCACTATAAAGTTTCATATTAGAACCTATGACCAGTCAGTCGTAGGGGATGGGGTGAGGCAAGACTCTCTGCTGCAAGGTCCTATCTTTCGAATGCATCATTTGCTCAAGCAGAAAATGCCCATAGTAAAGAAAGCCTTTTCGAGTGGGTGGCTCTTGATCCCGATGTGGCAGATCGAACAGAGTATAGGAGATAGCTTTCAGCTAAGATAGCCGGGTTACAGGCGATGAGATGAGTCCTGATGGTCTCGATATTGGTTTGAATGGTAGGAATCGAAAGAATTGGTCACCCGGGAAAGTCTTCCCTTTTGGAAAGATAAAGCGGCGCATTAGAATGCTTGAAGGTTAGATCACTGGTATAGGGATTTTCGTTTATTAAAGCATTAATCCGATCCAGGAAACAAGGAACTGGAATCAAGACCTTCCTCGGAACTGTAACTCTTTTTAACCTGACCCATCTTCCTCACTAGTCCCATCGAGAGTTGGATCAATGGAGTGGTAATAGGCCTTCATCTCCGCCCGAATCAATGAGTTCCTTTCGACTACCGCTTGCCTTGCCCCTTTTTTAGAGGTGGATGCAACGACCCTTTCCTTTAGCAAGGAATGAAAAACTGGCAGGTCATAGGTTCACTACCGAGCCAAATGACAGATTTTCGTTTTGAGTGCCAATGCTCCGATCCCAAAGAAAGACTGCAATAAAGGGGGAATGGATAAATAAGACATACCTTCTCGAGTACCTCCCTGGTACCCAACCCATTTAAAGAAAAGATTCCGAAAAGACGGGTAACTTAGTCCCGCATAACAATGAAAGTCAATCGGTCGTGTTTGGGGGGGTCCTATAGCCGGCTTTATAGAGAAATCAATGGTAGCGTAAGGGCTAGGCAAGCAAGTAAAGGATTCGGCATCTGCTGAAGGGATTTTTAGAACCTTGCACTAATTTCCTGGCTGCTCATCCGCGGACTCGCCACTCTCTTCCCTAACGAGGAAGTAATGATGACGGAATACAAGCATCCCTTGGAGATGTACTTTGATGGTGCATCACGCGAGCAGGAGTAGTGTTAGTTTCACGCGAAGGTTGCATCTTCTCTCCCTCATGTTCAGGCATGAGAGTAAAGGGAGAATGCCGCTGCAGAAGAGTTTACTGTAAAAAGGGTCTTACAGAGACCGGGAGAGTTAGTACTTCTAAGGGCTCTTACCTTCGAAAAAGGTCCGTTAGGTTCTTTGTAGCTAGTAGGGACGAACAAGTCTTCCAGAGATTACGACATAAATGAATTCAGTATCTTAATCGGTGTAGAACCAGTTAACAGCAAACCACTGACCAATGTAACCACTAGGAAACCTAGCTTGCTTCCCGGGCTGGGATATCCTTATTCTATGTATTATGTATGATGATGGTTGGGATGGACTAATAAAGACTATTCAGTAATTAGTAATAAAGACCCTTAAGTTCATATTAAAATGGAAGGATGAAATGAAGCACTTGCTTTCCGAAACCCCATATTAGATTAGGAGGGCGAAGCAACTTTCTAACTTCTCTGAACGATGCTAATTCAATGGTTGAGCCGGTAGCTTTCGTGAGAATGAAAGTAAGGATATCTATGATTCTAGTTAGCACTTGAGTATTCTGATCGAAGAAGTTTCATTCGATCGAAATACGGATGAGATTAGAAGGGCAAGATAGCTCGGTAGAAGGGATTCTAGAGAGGGATTCACTTCAGCGAGGATTCTACGAGTGGACGGACTTGCCCAAAGAAAAAGCAGGAAAAACGAGTGGACTTTGTTTTCCTGAAACCAGACATTCTCTTTTCTAAGTCGTCCCTTCCCGCAAGACAAAGATAGAATGTCTAGGCCTATAACGAAAAGCCCTGTAAGAACGCATCACAAGAAATAGTTTCTTCTACAACCCTCGGAGCCGGATCGCAAACAAAAGCTGGAACTGTTGATCGACTACCCAAAACCAACGGAATGAAAAGAAGGTTTAGTTGACCACTGAACTGAAACCGATACTTGAACCGCTTCCCAAAAAGTGATCTCTGACCTCCCAAGCCTGCAAGATACGCCCCAAAAGCCGGCCTTACCTTTCTATATAAAGAAAGGGCTAGGGGCTCACATTTTTTGGCTTCCTTCTTAGGCTGCCCCTTCTGCTATCAATGCCCGTTGCTCCATCCGTTGCTTGTTGGCGGAAGTTGAACTTAGGCATGTGTGTAGATTTCAAGAACATCCGAAAAGGCCTTTTCCGCGAGCTAGAAGGCCGGTTCCCCATCTCTCATGTGTGATTGGGATTCGGCCACTGATCGAAGCAGATGTACCACTGAAGCTTCGAACAATCTATATACGAAATTGTTCTTTTAGCGTATTGATTGAAAGGAAGATAGGATGAATTGACCTACGCAACTGATCAACCGAGTAGAGCTCATGATCATTCAAACACGTAGGTCCGGAAGAAGAATGGCTGACTCGCATTGTACCTACCTTGAAGGCTTCACCAGCGAAGTGGATCCCAACTCTCTATCTGAAAAGAAAAGGGCTTCTATAGATCTTGCCTTTACTAATAGGGGCTGATCTATGGCCGGACACTCTATCTCATCTGGGATCACATTACGTGCGGGAATTTGCAGCGGAGATTCCCTTAAGCACAAATCAAGGCCCACCTACGTATGTATTCACGATTGAACCAGACAACGTAACTTAATCCATGGAACAAACCCCACGCGCTGCCACCATGTGAGAGTCGGTGCATAATGGATGTACGCCTGCCTTCGAAAGCTCCATTCCTATTTCCCATGATCCTAGAACCATTCCTTGATTGAAAATCACGAGTCTAATTTCTCTCTACCTATTCGACTATCAAGCTCTTGACACACTGTCTAGTCTACCGCCCCCCTCATCTTTCTTTTGGTCGCTTCGCTCTCCTCCTTCGATTAAGTGATTATGGGACGTCTCACCACGTCTCATGTCATGAAGGGAGACTTTGGTAGTTCAAGTCCAGATTGTGAGCTTCCCGAAAGGTGCCCTACCCTTCTAATTGAAAGGTTGGGTGTTAACAGAAAGATGAAATAATAAAATAATGAAAAAGTGTGATTTTCATTAACACCCAACCTTCGACACAGGAGAAAGGTCTCCTCTTTCTTCGCTTCGGGGACGAAGGTCCTACGATAGGTAATAGCAGGCACAAGCAACTTGAGTTAGGGAGGCCCCTCTATAATGTAACTTCATTAAGGAGGTAGGTGGCTTATCAACTTGACCTTACCCATAGAATGAAGCCCTAGCTCCAAGATTAAAGTTTGAATCAGAGAAAAAAGTCTCTTAACGAAAAACAAACAGCTTTTGATCGGTCCTTAGAAAAGCGTGATGTGGCTTAAAAGCCCCGCTACTGGCTTTCTCAGCCTTTGTTTCAGCGGATTCTGATACTTTAGCCTCTTCTTTAGATTTGGAAATTCTCTTTCTAGCCAACCTCCCTGGATCTTAGGATTCGGGGTGAGAAGGTGATTCTTACTGGGTTTCCGAACCATTCTAAGAAAGGCATTCGCTTGCTGATGCAGCTGATTCAGCCTCTGCTAATGCTTTTGTCTCAGCGAATTCTTCCGATTAAGCAGATGGCACTTCTTCCTCACCCTTGGAACCGACCGAGGTCCTATCCTTCCCTGTAATGAGACGAAGAAAGCGAAGCAGGCTGCTTTTCTTGCCTCGAGCCCATAGAGCGAGGTACTGCTCTAGACTAGGATAGTGCTGCTCTGCTTAAAACTAGGCTAGGAAATGGGCCTCCCCCTCTACTCTAGGGTGCTTACACATTCTCTGAAAAAGGATAAGACTTTTTTTTTTCTTATGCTTTACGGGTACGGGATGGGATCTTTGTTTCTGGGCTCTCAGAGTGGTGTACTCGCTACTGACTTGGGACTGCTTCCCTCAGATTAGACTGGACTTAGGTTACCTACAACCTCAAACTGTGAATCCGAAAAGCAGCCACTTTCTATTTACATTTATAGAAGGTAGATTAGTTCTTTCATATCAGATCATCAACTGCATAACTAGAAAAGGGGGATTGCAAATCAAATGGAAAAGCACCGACTACTTTCAAATTAAAAGACACCTACACCTTCAAAGAAAGCCTATTTGAAGAGACAAAAGAGGCTTACGTATCTTTTTCCCTTATCAGAACGCTTTGATCGTTTGCCATAGTTATAGAGATTCACGGTAATAAATAGAAATCATTTGTTTGTGGATAGAAAGGAAAGATTACGCCCACTTCTGATAGATAACCAAAGAGTGGATAGGAGCAAGCCAGAGACCTATTCCATATGAGCTAGCTAGCCAATGAGATGAGCTACCCATTGAGGGAGCATAAACCAATGTCCCTATGTGCCAGCCGTTACCTTCTTTTTAGATAGGTCCTTCCTTGCGTACTATACTTAACTTATTGAATTCCAGTTTCAATAAACGGCCTATTAAGGGGGGGAAGGATCGGTTGGACGAGCCTCTTCAGGTAGAGCTGATCACGTCTCATGATCAGCGGAGGCCCTATGTTGTAAGCTGTGGTTCGAAGACGGGTATTTCAATCCCTCGCATTCGACTTATCAAGCTTACCTTTAGGGCAGTTCTTGGATTGGGAGGGATTCGAATAAATGAGAGTTCATTCCTCCACCTTTTCTTCTATGAAACTTCTGATGGTTGCCTTCCGATAGAGATAGCTGCAATATGCCATCCTTTGAAGAACCTCTAGTTCACCTCCCTTCGACCACCCGATATCCGAAAAGGGACTAGACAGTACTGAATGGACTAAATAGAATGAATAGATTGATCAGCCGGTTCCAGCGAGGAAAGGAAGTCACTCCTCTTATTAACAGCGGTCGAACCTAGCATAGGAGAGCATCAAACTCCTTCTATCATTTAGCGAGGACTTCTATCTCTTTCGGGCATAAGTGGTACTCCCCCTAAATGAGTAAAGCACCTCTTCACCGATCGGATGGATAAGAGAGATCGTGGTTTAAGGCTTTAGTGGCCGGAGGAGATGGGAATGAAACGATATACGTCCGGTGCTAATACATTAGTAGATGCCTTCTAGGTATATGCCCCGGGGTCCGAAGCTGTTTCTTTTTCCCCCTATTCTGGATATATGCTTTCAGTTCCGCGGTTTCATTGCATCCCTTACTTGAGTGAGTGAACGGCCACTGCTTTCCTTTGCGTTACATGAAATGAGGGCCCCCCTATCACTTAAAGGCAGCCTCCTAACCCGTGGAACCCGCTTGCCCGGTGGATGAGAAAGCTAACTTCGCCCTCAAAACCGGATCTATATGGAGCAGGAAAGAGGAGATCGGAGTCAAAGGGAAGGATAGCACCAAAGCGAAACACCTACTTCAAGGCAATGAGAGCAGACCAAGTCGGAGATATAGGTTTTAAGGAACCAAGTCAGCAAGTTGAAGCTCAAGGACGAATGAGTTCTTGAGTCAGCAAGCTTTCTCCTCTTTGGCCCCCTTTCCAGCTCGAAGAATGAGCCGAGTTAGCGGGCGGCACTTCTTCTTTCTGGCCGAATGGACAACGCGTTACACGAAAGGAACCTTTTTTCAGTCCAAGAGGTTAATTTCTTCCATGGGATCCTGCACATCTGGCCATTTGCGCTCTTAAGTGCCATCTACCGATAACCCGCTTTCTACGAATAAGTTTGACCTGCTGGCTCTTCAATCGACGATCTACTGCTCCCTCTATACCCATCTAAGTAGGCCTGCTTTTGGCCTTTGCCCTTTTTCTTAGTAAAGAGCTCGTTCAGAGAAAGTAGCTACAAACCAGTGGCAGTACCCTCCTTAAGGACAGGTTTTCGATGGAGAATGGCATTCAAGAGAGGGCATACGCCTGAGTTCTGGCCAGCGTCGAGACTCAGTAGCGCCTAGTATTCGAACATTGGCTCTTGGAATAAAATAGTACGCATTGAACTCATCCGACAAGCCGTGAATCAGTCGGTCGGTGAGGATATTTAAACCTATATCCCCGTCCAACTCCCCTCGCTTCTATGCGCGTGCTCTGTAATTATTAACCACATTGCTCATCCAACAGGATCAGTTTGTTTGCTTGAAATTCCCGTATCAGTGAATATGAGTAAGATCGCTCATCCATATGGTGTGGAAAGTCTTTTTTATATTCCATAGATAGGAACCAAGTCTTCATTCTAGCTATCTCGATTAACATGTGTATCGTCTTAGCAGGACTAGCTTCTGCCCAACTCGGACAAAGCTAGAATCCAAGCTCGGGGAGGTTTTTTACTAAATGCATTTCTTCCTGTTCAAACCTCCTAAAGTGTGCCAGTTTCGCTTCAAGTAGATGACCTGGTCGAGATACTAGACTAAGTGTTACAGAGAAGAAGGTGACTTGCGAATGAATGGAGATCCTTGAAAGCTCTACCCGGAAGTTTTCACTTCACTTGCTCGATATTGACTTCCAAGCTTGGGTAACAGCAGCGGTTAGCGGGCGAGGCAGATGTCCATGCAGTGGCAGAAGGTGGTAGAGCTCTATCCGAATTTGACAATCAATCACCTACCTGATATTCTTCCAAATTAGCCTTTCCAGATTACTATCTTCTTTTCTACAGGTTCAGGTCTCTTGAGCCTTTTTTTGTTTATTAGAGTGCCCTCTATACTGATAAAGTGGTTTACTCTACTAAGCTTGATTTCATCCTTGCGTTGACTCTATTTTCATAAGTAAAAAAGTAATCTCCTCATTTTGTAGAAGTAGAAAGTAGTAGCCAATCTCTCAGGCCCTTCCTCTTTCGGAAACTTAATTTGGGGAAACTTGCTTGTCAACTGTAAATGTAGGATGTGTAGGGTGCTAGCCCAGGAGTGAGAGTCCTACTCAATACATGAAGTCAAGCGACGGAAAGGAAAGGGCTTTTTGCCAAGTTGAAGAGAAAGAGCGCGCTTAGCCGTCTACAAAGGGAAAAAAAGGACCTTTAGAACAAGCCTAATTGGTCGAGACCTTCGAATAGAGCCCAATGTTGGTGCGTAAGTGCATGGTCAAGTTGTAGGCTCTTCCATTGGTTGTGGGCTTTGAATTAAGCTCGATGTGTGAGACTTAGGATCCAATACAACTTGAGCCCATAAGGATTATGACTAGACCCAAGTTATAGCAATTGTGTGCAATTCTAAGCCATTCTGAGAGTCATTGGACCCCACGGAGCGGTTTATGGATTCAACCCATCTTTTCTGGGCCTTGAATTAAGCCCAATCTGTGGTTTTGTCATACAATACAATAAGATCCAATTTGTTTGGACTCGTTAGGTTTGGCCCATTACCCTAAGTGAGGCCTAACGTGTACACCTCTTGTCATGAAGATGTGATCTTATCCACCGATGAGTCTTGTTCTAAGCCCAATCCTCTCGTCTTAGGGTAGGATATAAACCTTAAATCACGGGAACTTCTCCTTTTTGGTTGACGACCTATGTTGGGCTGACTAAGCCCACTATCCTAATAGGGTCCCTGTGTCGGGTTAAGGCTCCACCTCATGTTGGGTTAAGGGCTTAGTTGAACCCAATTTCTTCACTTGTAGTCTAGGGCTTTGCTTGGCATTGGGCTTCAATATAGCTTGCTTTCCTGGTCTTGGATTAAACCTCTACTCTCCTAATTCAGTCTATAGGCTTTGGTTTAGGTTCAATCTTATAAGTTTAGCTTAGGTCCATCAATCAATCTCTCATAAACCCCTAAGCTGAATCTATATGGGGCCTTGTGTTAGGCCTAGCTTGTATAGGCTATCTTTCACCTATGGTTTAACCCATACTTTAAACTCTTGTCATTAGGCCCAAAATTCCTTGTAACGCTCTAAGAGGGTAGTGAGGCTTAGATTCCATAGAGTTCAACCTGCATTAGGCTTTAGTTAAGCTACATCCATTTTAGAATAGGATCTTTTATGTAGCCCAACTCATAAAGAGTTCTGTCACTTGGTCTGAACCTATTTCTTCTATTCCTATGATTGTTCAGTGATGGGGTTTCTCCTTTTAGGATTAGGTTTCTATCCCCCCATATCGTGTTGTGCTAAGCTCATTTCTCTTATTAGGTCTTACCTTTTGTACTCTGTGGACGTTCAGATTGCATACCATGCAAGTCATTCATTAGCCACACATGTCATACATCTTTCATATAGGATGATCTTAGAAAGCACCTAAGTGTTGGACATTTGCATGATACAGGTAAACTATAGCCTAGAAAAAAGCAGGCAAATCGCTCTAGGTTAAAATAGAACCTACCTCGGAAAACTACTTTCGAAAACTATTACTGCAGATCGACATCGAAAGTGGCCCAAACCTAGGCTGTGACGCTTCTTGTTGAGTACATAATTAAGGCTTGAAGTTCGTTTACACAGTACGAGAAAGATAATTATAAAGAATGGGACTAAGTCTTGAGCAACTTGTTTAGATTAGATTATTTAATATAGCATCAACATGACAATAACATTACAAAGTGATATAGGCATTTATCCCATCCATCGACCGAGAAAGACACCTACGTTACACTAACAGGAGCGTGCTTCTTTATTCAAAACAAAAATACATTACGAAAATAACCCACATATAAAAGTGGGCTGGTCTGCTCATTATTTGTGTTCGTACATTTTTTCATTATTGCAATACAAATAACACCTCCACCATACTGGTGTGGAGGGGATTCGCGCCGGATGGAACAAGGTGTTTTGAACCATAGACTACTGTTGCTGGAATGAAACGCAGCCTTGGAACATAATTATGCTGCTTGCTGGGCCCTGATGGTGGAACGGGCATTTTGGGGGGGAAGAAAGCGGGCCCCTTTTGCGGCAGAGTGGGTAGCATCGCTTTCCCTCGTGTAGCTCTGATGCCATTTAGAAACAACACAAGAAGAAGAAAAAGAAAAAGCTGTATTTCGTGGATTCTTGCCATCACTGGAAAACAAATTGAGCTGTAGGCATCAAGGTAAGGGACCGAGATTATATACTGCTTCAGAAGCGGAATCGAAGGGGTTGGTTGAAAGGTAAGGATAGCGTGATTGGCCGATTGGTTGGAAGGTAAGGATAGCATGATTGACTGGTTGCGGGTCCCATGGGCCACAGCTACTTGGGTTTAGACCGCTGAACATAATTTGGACGGGCCGAGGCTATATGGGCTCGGATCCTTTTCATGATATCATGTGAGGAGCCACCTTTGACGGGCTTTGAATTTGGACAGATCCAACGGGCCTTCTTGCATAGACTTGGGCTTGCTTTGATGATGGGTAAGGCTCTTGTTGTGCTTCGGCCCTTCTGTGGGCTTTCATCGAGGAAAGCAGGCTTGATAGCCCCAAGTCTTCATTTGTAAGACTTTCTTTGATGGTTCATGTAGGCTTGGGTCAGAACCTATCCCAAACCGTCGGTAGGCCACGGGTCGTTTTTACAACCCTACCTGCCTATTGTAACCTGTTAACAAACCAGATCAAAAAGGGACGGCCCAGGTCAAACCTTTTTGTTTGTATTTCGGCCCTTGCAGAAAAGGGCCAATATCTTATCATCCCTTATCAAAACCGCAATCCTCCCCTCTCTCTCTCTCTCTCTCTCTCTCTTTCTCTCATGGAGTCTCTTTCCATAGGCCTTTCATCTTCCCCTGCTTTCCAAAACCTCCCCAAAACCCACAAACCCACCTCTTCCATATCCATTCCTTCCCTACCAAACTCCATGTCTACTACCATTTCCTTCAACTCTCACCTAACCCATCTTCTCTCCACCAAGAAAATAATCCCTCACTCACCCCAACCACAACCCCTATCCCACATATCAAACCCAACTCCCACAACCCATTTCCCAAAACTTTTCCACATCAACTTTCCAATTCTCAGAACCCATTCTTTTCTCCCCATTTTTCTAAAATCCCAGCTCTCTTTTCTCTCTATGGGATTCTCTTTACCTCTTTGTTCCTTTGCTTCTGACACTTCTGTGATCACCAATGAAGTACCTAACAAAATTAACTTGGAGTCTATCTTGGTTTCTATTGATGAATTTTTCAATAGGAACCCATTTTTTGTTGCTGGGGTTACATTCATTTGGCTGGTAGTAATTCCCCTGACAGAAGAATTCTTGCAGAAGTACAAGTTTATTTCTGCTATTGATGCATTTCGGAAGCTCCAAGCCGACCCGAATGCTCAGCTCGTAGATATTAGGGACAAGAAGAGTTTGCAGTATTTGGGTTCGCCCAATTTGAAATTTGTGAATAAGAGTGTGGTGCAGGTCGAATTTCGTGAAGAAGATGAAGAAGGGTTTGTGAATAAGGTGTCGGAGAAGTTCACTGAGCCTGCAAATACTGTAATTTGTGTTCTGGACAAGTAAGTTTTGCAGCTTTTACATTTGAGTTGCTTTTTATACTTGAAGAATTGCAGCATTGTGTGCTAAATTGACAAGAATTGATGGTCCCTTAAATTGGTTGTTAAAGTTCTAATTTCAGCAAATGTGATCCAATTTGATAGGTGAAAAGATTTTTTTTTTTTTATAATAAATTTGAGCAACTTAAATTATACAACCATACAATCATTTTTTTTTATTCACTATTTTAAAATGAGGGGGAGAAGAAGACGAGTGTTTGGTTGTAGGGAATAAGTTGTCTAATATAGTGTGGGTATGAAGAAGATGGGTGTTTTATTGTATGATTTAGGTTGTCTAAATTGTAAAATTATTTTTTAGGTTTCCAACCTTTACTGATTTGGGTTTTCTCTAATTGGACCATATGAGCTAAACTAGACTAAATAGATGAAATTGATTGTTTATAGATGAAATTTAAAAAATAAATAAATATTGACAATAGTTTGGAGGATAAAAGTGAAATTAACCCTAATATTTTATACGGTAAGTCTCACTGTACCTATGTGGCATTGATCATTTGCACATAATCTCCATTTGGATCACATGATGAGAAAAGAAAAGAAATGATTATAATCTCCCTTGTAGATGAGAAAACATAAGAAATAATTGTATTTTCTCACTATCATATTTGGTTGAGTAAAATGAGAAAAGAAAAGAAAAGATTCCGTTTTCTTATTATCATGTTTGGATGAGTAAGAAAGCAAAGTATGTCATATTGGGATATGGGTGAGATTCCTTTTTTTTTCCCCTTTGTTTTGTAATGGGCAATCTTAAGTTAGTATTATGAAAATACACAACCAATCAGTTTGGTTCTCACCAAATCTCACCACTTTTGGTGAGAAACAAGACTTATAAAATAAGAGAGTTATCTTTCTCAACATTTCTCATTATTTCTCACCTAGCTTATAAATAAAACAGGAGAAAAATGTTCTCTTCCTCTTCATTTCTTATCATTTCTCACCAAATTATTCGATCCAAACTATTAAGTGCATTAAACACGCCTATATTTTCAAATGATAGGAATTATGTGTACATAACCATAGGAGGGTAAAGTGAAGGTTTAGTTTGGAAGAGAAAGAAATTGAAGTATTTAGGTCAATGTGCAAGTGCCGTCAATGGAAGTTAGTGGTGTGCTTTTGCTTATAAATCATAAAGGTTAAGTAGTTATTTCTTAATGACAAGCTTTGTTATCAGAATCTTACGATTCGCGATTCGATTCATGATTCGATTCACAATTTTTGCAAAATCTATACAAATCTAAGGGTGAATCTAGTTTGAAAGTGAATCTCTAGTGAATCGCACGATTCGCAATCGATTTACGATTCGATTCACTTTTTACGATTCATGCAATTTTTAAAATTATTGTGTCAAACATATTTTCGACTCTATTTTTCCTCCATCTTTTTAGTAAAAATGACATAATACAACTTCTAATAGCGTTTAATACCAAAATAACAAACATATATATATGATTTGTTGTTATTTTAGTGATCATGAAGTTTTTAATAGAATCCAATCAAATTTAGTCGGGCCCGACATATTTTTAACCTTTCTTCTCATTTTTTTGTCCTTTAAAAAATCGTAATATATCTTTTAAAGATGTTTAAGATTAAAATTACACTATGAATTATCTATTGCTATTTTATTTAATTAAATATTACATATATGAGGTCAGTTATACTTTTTAAAATATTTGAAGTTTTAAAAAAAAAGATTCTAAATGATTCTTTCTTATTATTTGCTCACTGTTACTTAGAAAAGCATGTATATTTATTGTCCAAATATCAATATCGTTGTTAATTATTGTTATTTTAGAAATTGATAGTTTGTCTATTTGATTATTAATTTTATTAAGAATGGTTGATAAGAAATATCTAAAAAAGAAAAAAAATGTAAGATGGTGATCTTACATAGGAACGTTTGTTAACTTCTTACTTATTATGCTACGTGATTATCATTCAAAATAACATTTTTATTAATTTAAGTCTAAATATTTTATATTCATAAGATATATTTAACATCTAAATATGTAGATATGTTTTTAAATAATTTAGAAGAAATGACCGAATGTTTACGATTCACAATTCGATTCGATTCGATTCGATTCGCTTCGCGATTCCGTACGAGACCATTTCGATTCACTATATGAATCCCGATTTGACAACTATGATGACAAGGGTTATGTGTACATGGCCCATGCCTTATATTGTAGGACGGTAACATGAAATTTTTCCTATTTTATTAGCCATTGAATTGATCCTAAATGAACTGAATTAAAATAAGTGGAAATTCATGAATCCTAAGTTTGTGCCTATCTCAAATGCTTAGTTTGAGATAATTGGACATAGATAAGAATGGTGGTGGTTAAAGATTAGGGTTTGATTCACATTGGTAGATTCAGCCTCTGTTGCTTCAAGCTTGACAATAAACCGTTGATAATTAGAAATTTGTATGACTCAAAAGAACCATAAGTCCCAGAATAAGAAACAAAATGCTTAAGAACTGATAGATATAAAAGATGTTTGGAGTGTTATGTTTACTTGCATACTACGTGAAAGTTCCGATTGCGTTTTATGGCAATAATGTTACATAATTTGTCCCAAAATAAAAGACAGCTGCAATAAAATGCTAACTAGTAAATCAAAACTACCTAAGAGTGTGCTTGATACAATGGAATGGAATGAGAGTAAGAATGGTATAGAAAGTTGAATGGAATGGAATGCTCATTTCCATTCCACTATTTGAGTGCTAACATGGAATGACGTAGGAAACTGACAATTTGGTTATTCTTATTGAACTAATGGAATGAAATAAGTTTTTTTTTTTTTTTTTTTTCAATTTTATTTATTTATTATCAAACTAGTAACAACCAATATAAATTTATGTAAATCATGATAGTTTTGATAGTTGTAGAAGTGGTGGTGTGGGTGGTGAATGTGATGGCGGTTTCATTGGTAGTAGTGATTGTTTGGTATTGTGTGGTGGTGGTAGTGGGGTTGGGGTTGGGGTTGGGGTTGTGGCGGTGGTGGTTGTAGTTGTGGCATTAGTGGTGGTGGTAAGGTAGCGCTGCTAGTAAGGTGTTGTCGTGGTGGTTAGGGTGACATTGATAGTGGTAGTAGTTAGGCAGTGGCGGTAGGCAGTGGTGGTAGGTGCCGCGACAGTAATAGGTGGTGATGGTAGGATGGTAGTTGTGGTGGTGGTTGTGGCGATGGTGATGGTGGTAAGATGGCGGCGGCGATAGTGGCGGTGGTGGCATGGTGGTGGTGCTATGGTGGTGGTAGGCGGTAGTGGAGGTGGTGGTAGGGTGGTGGAAGTAGCCAACGGAGGACAGACTAATACACTTATTTTAGGATAATTCCTTGATGGAATAAAATGCCTATTCCTTAACTTGGAGGAATGAATTCACACTTTCTGTTGGAATAGTTATTCTAATGAAATGACCATTCCCACTTACATAGAGCATACTAAACAAGGGAAAGGGAATGCAAAATTGGAAAGGGTATTCCATTCCGGCCCATTCCATTCCGACCCAAATGCCCTAAAAGCTACACAACATCAGATGATGATATATATAAAATAATAATGGTAGTAATATTAGATAATTGATAGGGGAATGTCAACCATTAGCCCATTTGCCTTTTTTATTCAATGTATCTTGGATATATGTTAAAAGAATGGTCTGGATTTAGTTGTCGGTTATATTGTTGCTTCCATTTCAAGTTGTGTTCAATTTATTTTTGTTTTTATTTTGCTGTATACGGCATGTGTGTAGGGTTATGTGCCATTTTGTTGGTGCCCTTTAATGAGAAAGTTATCTTTACTTTAAAAAAATAGAATAAAAAACCAGGTTGCAATATGCATTCAGCACCTCTAAATAATTACATGGGACATTGGAGTTGCTGTGGAGTCTAAAGTATATTCTCTCTCGTCATATAGAGAGGACTACTGCAATTTAATCACTAATTTCTTTCTTTTGTGTGTAAGGTAGTTTTGATGGTAACTCCATGAAAGTGGCCGAGTTATTGTTCAAAAATGGTTTCAAAGAAGCTTATGCAATCCGGGGTGGGGTTAGAGGCGAGAATGGATGGCAAGTATGTCTTCTTTTCTTTTCTTCTGGATATTTGCATAGTTGATTTGTTTGGAGTTACTATGTATTTACTTTGTACGGTTTTCCCACTGACATGTTTTGCTAAGATAAATGCATATATATGTATTTACATGAGTGTCTGTGTTAAATGAAAACTCAAGAACAGTGAACAACATATTTTCCATAACCATTCCCAATTACTAATATTAACGGAGTTGCCATGCCTGGCACATCATGGACTAATGGGAACATTTTAGAGTCCACTGATAACAAAAACAACGCCCAATTAGTACACAGTAATGTGTGTTTGAGAGGGGAAAGATTTGATACACACCTAACCTTTGGCATAGTGCACAAAGTGGTTAGAGTTCACTGATCATAAATAATATTAATGTTTCTTACAAAAGGGGGTTGTTCTTCTGAAATTCTTCTGGTGCTTTTGATTTGAAAGTGGCTTTGCTTTGCATATTTGGACTTTAATGGCCTCTGTTAAGCTGTCCTATTTTAATTTATCAAAAATGGCTAAAATCTCCCAATCTAAAATCTTTTATAACTTGTTTCCAACACACCTACACTGATTTATTTATTTTGGGATGGGGCTGAGATTTTTCCTCTCTGCTTTTCTTTTCTTGCAAAGTATTCAAATTTTCAGATGCTTCAACTTGTAACTGCATGAAAACGGCAGGTTTAATTGATAAAATTGGCTGATTGCGCTACTCTCTCACTCTCAAATTATGAAGTTTACACATGCCCTGACTGTCCAGTAATGAAAAAATCTAAGCTAATTCTTCGTGATAAACTAATGCTTGGTGATAAATCTTCTCTGACCTCTAGCTCTCATTTATCTGTTAAATGTTTTTTTGAAAGATAAAAAAAATCATTTTGGCACATTAAAAATGGTTTTTAACACCATTTCTCTCCCCCTGCAGGCAATACAAGAAACTCTTCTGCCTCTTTCTGTCCATATCTACCCTAAGAAGAAGGTCAAAATGCCAAAAAAGCTTGGAATGAATGGAGGAGTGAACCAGCAGAGTAACAATCAGGCTACCTCTTCTACAACTCCTTCTGTGGGCCAAAGCGAAAAGGTGGACAATGGATACGTAAACAAGGCTATTGAAACCACCCAGCATGTGAATAATGGTTCTAGATCGTTGTCTCCCTACCCAAATGTATGATAATATTTTCAATCTTCTCTCTCTCCCCAATGCAGGCACACAAGCTCTCGCACAGGAAATATTATATATTGTTCGTACTTATGAAGAAAATAGATTTATATATTGTTGGTAAATGCAGTACATATATACTTTTCCACTTGTGTTTAGGAAGAGTATATTTTTTTTGAGTCACATCAATTAGCTTTCCCCTGCACATATAATTTAGTTGGTGTAAATTTATGCATTTGAACAATTCAAGCAAGCTACTGACTGTATGTGTGGATGTAGTACCCAGATATGAAACCACCGTCCTCCCCAACTCCATCGAAGCCTTGACATTGACGCTGAGCACTTCCAGATTCTTTGAAGATCGTTGCATGTCCAGGAGGCTGGTAAATCCTCTTCTGTGCAATATTCTCTCATCTGTTATATTTCTGATTTTGACATTCATAACTTATGTAGTTTAGATTGGTTTATGAAAGAGTAGAAAACACAACTCCCAGTCCCCAGCCCCCCTCCCCATCCTACTTTTGTGAGGTTTACATGAGTCATGATTGTATGCTATGTTACCTGGAATGTGTATCGTTCTGGTACATGGAATGGGAATGGGAATGTGAACGGTATATGCAAGGGTAGACTATAAGAATTTAAGATATTTCTAATCTATAGTAATTTGTTTCAACAATTAAACCTCCAATAAAATGTAGTTTTTCTTTTTTTCAAATTAATCATGTAGCAATGCATTCTTACAAACACTATGGCCCATTTTTGACATTTTTTCACGTCAAAACTTTACTCACCTTATATGTTAGTTCATTATATTTGATTATTTTTAGTCCCAAGGAAACTTTAAGAAAATATATTGGGAAAAAAAATTTGGGATCACTTTGGATCGCTAAATTTACCATTTTGGAACGAAAAACGTACGGAACATGTGTTCCAAAACTTAATTTGCTAGGGTATCAGCATTTTCTAGTAGCACTGATTGTATGTAAAAATTTTGAATTTGGAATGGATTATGAGGCCATCTTGGTGGGTCTTTATTTGGTCTGGAGTGAAGGTTTTTCTCTTTATTATTGTTGAATCTGATTCGATGGAAGCAATTTGTGCTATTAAGTTTGCTGAAATCGTGGTTCCAAACTTGAATTTCTGTCGAGGAATTAGGAATATAGTGGCTGGAGATTGACAGTGTGATCTCCAGGTGGTTTGGCAAGAGGCAAATGAGTGCTGACTGTTTGGCTAAGGACGCTTTTCATATAGTGACTCAGAGACCTATACTAGAGGCTAACAATAAACAAGGAGTTGGCTTCCTTACATTTATTGGAGCTTAGTTTTTTGTTTTTGGCATCGGCCTCCATTGTACCAAGGAAGATATTTGAATTTGATGTACTGCATAGTTTTTCAACTTTCACACTTGTGCTTAAAAAAGTACTTGAATCTTGCTATTCTCATAACAGAAATGTGTATCATTTACCCAATAATTAGTTGAGGATGTTAATGTCTCGGAGTAATGAAGTGGTTCCATCTTGTTTTCTGTAGCAGCTGAAATTGAAGTTGGCTAAGGAAGATGGAGATTTTTTGTGACGAACTGTAACCAGGAGCTTGGAATTGCATGGAAGCATGCTAAGAAGGAAGGAAGGATGGTTTAAGTGAAGAAATGAAATTTGTCAAATTCTTCTTGTGCTTTTGTATAACTTGGCTCTTGACAATCTGCAACCTCAATTGTAATTCTGATCATGTTATGTAAATTAGGCTCCAGCATTATGATAGTGCAATTCATCGTGAGAAAAAATTATTGAAATATAATGATTTTTAGCCCACTATTATATGTATTCAGGGCGTAGAGCTGATAAAGTGAGTCCCATTAGGCACGATTTATGTTGGCCGTGTTTGGATCATAATTAGGATTATGATTTGAAAAGAAAAAATACAAAAATGTGAGGCAAATATGAATGAAATAAAAGTTAATTAATTAATTTATTTATTTTGTCTTTTCAAATTTTAATCTAAATTTATAATTCAAAGACAACTTTATATGCAAAATGCAATCAAAATGAGAGGTACCTGAATTAACTTAATGATCATTATCATCACCAACCAACTAGTTTGAGAGCTTTTCATGATTAGTAGAACAGAAAGCCTTTGTAATTTTTTATTTTATGTTTTTTTTTTTTTTTAAACTTTAGTGGGGAGTAAAAGTAAAATAAAATAAATTTGGTCATGACATGGCAGAGTTTAATGAATTAAAATAGTGAACATTTATATTAATACATATACAAATTAAAATAGTACAATAATTTTAAATTAAATTTTGAATATCGTGCAATATGTTGATAAAAAAAAATTTCACATGTTGGGAATTTTAGTGTAAACATGTGTGGGAAGTGTTTTTTTTTTATTTTCCTAGACTTTTTTTTTTGGAAAAATTAGTCTAAGGTCTCTCTCTCATTTTTAGTAATGGAAGAGATCCACAATATTATTTTATGATGTCTAAGATCCCTATAGAGAAATTTGATATATCTCACACCGTTAAACCCTTACCCTCCTCCTCTCTCTCACTCCTCGCTACTCTTTTCTCTCTCTCTCTCTCTCTCTCTCTCCCTCTCTCTCTCTCTCTCTCTCGTCGATCTAGTTCGCTGGCCACTCTCACTTCGTCGAAAACGTCGTCTTCTCTTCCGACAACCAGTTCGCTCTCTCCAGCAGCTGGGACTCCGAGCTCCGTCTCTCAGACCTCTCCACCGACATCACTGCTCATCGCTTCGTCAACCACTCCAAAGACGTCCTCTTCGTCACTTTCTCCTTCGACAATCGCTAACATATTGGAATGATAAACTTGGTTTTGAGCACTACTCAACGTTGAAATGGTCGACACTAGCATTGAAACAATTGGATGATGATACTTAGACAGAAGGTTGAGTTCCCAAAGAACTGAAGCTAGGGCACTGCTAAGATTTGGGTCTAAGACATAAGGTTGATACTTCTGCAAGTAATTAAATTAGTCATTAGTAAAAGGTCTGGGAAATTCAAATGAAGAGCACACCAGTTCAATGGAAGGTTAACTACATAACAAGAATAGAACATGTATATAATCATATGTTTTGGGGAATACACTCGCTACAAGTATAAATTATGTATATACAAGTATGATTATATATATACACATGTATGTGTGTGTATATATAAACTGATGTAGTGTATGATTATATATTTTGATAGGTATATATCTCTGGTTGTTCAAATTTCTCCTCTAGACCAAACTAGAGAATTTCTCTAGACCAACCTAGAGAAAATTCAATTTAAACCAGAGAATTTCTCTGGACCAACTCAGAGAAAATTTAGTTAAAACCAAAGAAAATTCAGTCTAAACCAAAGAATTTCTTTGGACCAATACAGAGAAAATGTGCTGAGGGAGCCTGGTTTCTCTCACTGGTGGTAGTGAAAGTGATAGGAAGAAACAACAAGAGCCATAGGAGGAGAACAGGTAAAGCTAACATCAATCTTATTTGCTCTTTTAATTCTACATGTTCTGTTGTGTTTATATTCCTTTACCTTGTTCACTGTAGATAATAACTCTTATTGATGTGATGAGAGACATAATTTTGACAATATTACTGACATGATGAAGCAAATGCATAAATACGAATAATTTTTTCAAAGCTAATGAAAAATATGTAATGTAACACTACTTGGTGTCATAGGAATAGAGTGGCATTTGAACATGCCAGTCCTAATCCGGTAGAAACATTAAATTCATGTCGAAGCCTAATTACTAATCCCCACTTGTCAGTGTAGAATACTAAGGATAGGTTGAGGCATTCAACAGGTGCTCCACAGGGCTCTCCGAAACAACATACTTTCCAAGATGGTGTTGCTGTGAAAGCATAAATTGAGCCTTTGACTGCGTTTTGTGTCTGCATGATTGATGGGGGGGGGATATGTATGATTTTGTGATCGAATAATGTATTTTTAAAAAATTTCTTTTGTTTATAATGAACTGGAGGAGCATAAATATGGCCAAGAATTTTAAAGTTGAAGTGTGTTTTCAACTTCAAATTGATTGTTCTTATTCCATTTATGGTTATGACTTTGAATTTTTTTTGCATAGCGATTTTTTCAACAAAATCGAAAATTCTCTGGAGAGAAATAGAAAATTTGTCTGGGTTGGAGAGAATTTCTTTGGTCCAGAATTTCTCTAGATAGAATTTCTCTAGTCCAGAAATTCTCTGGGAAGTCCAGAAAAATTCTCTGGATGAAATTTCTCTGGATCAAATTGAGGGACCTTAGACATTATGAAAATATCAGATGTTTATAAAATCTTAATACTAGGGAGCCTAAAAAAAAGCCCCTCCCTTTTTTTTTTGGCTTATTTTTGTTTTTAGTGAACTTTTTTTAAAAAAAAAATTAGGTTTTTAGATTCAGCTCGACAAGACGAATTGGAAAATTATAATTTTTTTTAAAAAATCTAAAAACAATCTGAAAAGACAAAAATAAGTAATCTTTTTTGATTTATTTGTCTTTAGTGATTTGTTTTAGATTTTTTTTTAAAAAATAAAATTTTAAATTCGTCTCGGCAAGATAGACCGGAAAAGTAAGGCTAAGTTTGGCATACACAAAATAATCTATTTTTTTTATCTTTTTTCCATCACATCACCTCTCTATTTTTCTGCACATTTTTTCGTAAAAAGACAAAAAGTGCACTTATTTAGGTCATCCCAACAATCCCTAAATTTGGCCAATTGAGATCAATATAGCTGTCATTTTTTTTTTCGTTCTTTTTTTTTTTTTTTTTTGGTTCTTTTTTGGGCACCTTGGTGCAATAACTTTTCTTTCATGGCCTTTCTAAAACCAGTGTATTGCCATGGAGGAAAAGCTCTGCCCCTTGCAAGTTTGTTGGATTTGAAGTTAAAAGTCTTGAAATCTCCACCTTTAAAGCTTGGCAGAATGAGAAGTTATTTCGTTAATACAACTCAGACAAAATTTTCCTTCATAGCAATTGCAGTGTTGCAAGGCAATGGAGTGTTGGGTATTTGCAATCTTTGCTT
Source organism: Camellia sinensis (assembly GCF_055761805.1). Classification (NCBI taxonomy): domain Eukaryota; kingdom Viridiplantae; phylum Streptophyta; class Magnoliopsida; order Ericales; family Theaceae; genus Camellia; species Camellia sinensis. Next base: position 79,310,170 of record NC_138963.1, read on the forward strand.
GTTGCGAGCCATTGACATACAAAGGGAAGTGAAGGGAAATATATATCTAAGGTCATGTTTGACTATGAAATACAAGGGGCAAAAAATTTCCATTAGTATGTTCTGTGCTGTGCACATGCTATCTTTTCATCAAGAACTCTTAACAACAATTTGTTAAGGAGTTTAAAGCATCAAATTCATTAGAGCATACTCTTAATTATTTATACTTCTTCCGTCTTAAAATAATGATTCTTTTTAAGAGGTTTAACTATTTTTAGTAGTATAATTATATCACACTTAAAAAAAATTAATTTTTCAAAATTACCCTTTGATAGTATATTTTTTGAGAAATATCAATGTCATAATTTTATTTTTTTTTGTTGTTAATTAATTTAAAAGAAGATCAAAATAGGAAATTTATACTATTTTTGTACTTGATTTTGAAAATGGATTAATATTTTCGGATAATAAAAAATAGAATAGAGACTAATATTTTGGGACGTAGGGAGTAGTACAAAATTATTGAAATACACTCGTAATTTTTAACTAGCTATTTTAGTTCTCGTTTGGCAACTCATTGTTTTAGTTTAAAAGTAAAAAAGTTATTAAAAAAATTAAAAAGCCAACAACTTATATAAAAAAATCAAAGATTTCATTTTCTATTTACTTTTTACACATCTTTTCGTAAAAAATTAAAAAATTATTCTAAATATATTAATTTTTTTATCTCATATTCTAACTAAAAAATAAAAAAATTACTAAAATAGTATATTTGCACGTGAGGCCTTAGTTTAATATCAAACCACTAAAAGATCACTCAATAATAAAGAGTTGGTTAAAATAAAGAGTTGGTTAAATAATTAGTTAAAATAAAAAAATAAATTTTTAATTAAAATTAAAAAAAAAATTATAAAAAAAAAAAAAAATTTTGACGAGATATTTGTAGTACCACAAATCAGAATTATAAGATGGTAGTGTTGTGTTGGGTTTCGAACTTCAATTTCTTTTTTTTTTTTTTTTTTTTTTTTTTTTTTTTTTTTTTGATATAAGAGAATTTTTCTGAAGAAGATTTTGATATTCAGAAGGTGAAAAACAAAACCCCACATTTTTTTCCAGCAACTAGACAGACGATTGCCTCTTTGCGTTCCTTTCCCGTCAACGATCGCCGGCGTATTCTATTCCTTGGTTGGTAACGAGAGCCAATACACAGAGCTTCTATTTCTCCTCTAAATTTCTCTCCTTTCTGTATGTATATTTTTTGATTATGCATCTCTGTCCTTATCCATATATATATATATATATAACTCTATAAATTGCTTTCAGATAGATTGAGAGCACTTCCTTTTGTGGCATGATTTCGGGGTTTTTTTTTAATTTTTCATGTAGAATTTTGAACATATATGTCTTTGCTTGCAAGATGATTGATTTTCTGTATATTGGCTCTGGGAATTGTAATTTCTGATTCTGGTGTGAGTCTCGTGCTACAATTCCTATGTTTACACGCACTTTCCATTGGTGGTGCTCTGTATACGATTTCTTTTTGGTGGCTAGTTAGTTGTGATTTTAGTAAACTACTAGGGTTCTGTTCTGTCAGAGATACTTAAAAAGAACCTTTGGGATTGGTTGAAGATGTGCTACTTCCATTTATTCAAAGTTGGTTCACACTCACATTTTTGGAGCTTATGCTCGGGCTAGCTCGGTGTACAGATCTTGTGCTTTGTGGTGTGTTTCTTTGATCGTCCGGTAGGCATTTTGTTTTGTTGGGTTTTGTTCTTGGAAGGCCTGTTTGGGGACAGATAAACAATCTGGTGTGAGAGATTTCTATCCTCGACTCTGAACCCCTCAATTGGTTGTTGTCACTTATTTTAGTTGAATAGCTCCAAAACTCAAAAATAATCATGCTGTTGTTTTCTGCTTTCAACTTCCAACAGCTTCGTTAACCACCCAATCCAGAGTACTTGTATTTCAGATGTTTTGGGCCTCAAATGTTTCCGAAACATCCTCTGTTTTTTGTTAGGGATTTTGCTATGCATTCTATAGCTTCCAAAATGACAAGTTTATTTTACACAATCAATTTCAATCCGTTGCTTTCACTTTTTTCAGGCTGTGATGGTCTCGAATGGAGCAAAGATTGATATCTTGACTTGGGATGGTACCCTTTCGTCGAGTGACTTCTGTGCTGCTGCACTTGCTTTCACTGAGAAATGGAAGAGGTTTAACTCTACTACTCTCTCTCAGTGGTCATGGGTCCCTTGTCCAAAATGCCCTTGGATTGCTGCCCGTGAAGTTAGTTTTTACTCATATCACTTTGTTACTTCTTCAAAATCAGTTCATGCTCTGAATTTCTCATTTTTCATTCTTCTCTCTCTCTCTCTATATATATACACACACACACACACACATACAGGCAGAAGGATATTTGTCGCTAGAGAATGTGTTTCTTCCCAGGTCTAGTGAGGTCTGGCCTTCATAGTTTGCTGCGACATTCACTTTCTAATGGTTGATTTGATCTTTATCTACAGTCTGTAACTGTCTTGTACAGGAAGAGCATGATGAACAAAGCCAGACAGTACATGACGATCTGAGTTGCTCTGGTCAGGATGATGATATTGATAATGCAATTTTGGTATGCATATCTTGATTTAGATCCTTTTTTTTTTATATATACATTTCTTTATCTTATTGAAGCCTTAGCATGCACTTAAGCAGAGAATTATATATGCATTATAGTCCTGATAAATGTCCAAGAAACATCTTTTGTCTCGTTGACTGCATTACCAAAGATTGATCAAGGGAACAATATCAAAAGGCTATATTATATTAAAAGGTTATCATCTGTTGTACTAAATTACTAACAATCAGACATGGTGATACTCTTTTGATGTATTACATTCTATTTGCAAGGTTCGGAATTATGATCATGAAGTACATCGTTATGATTTCCACATAGTGTACAGCTCGTCATATAAGGTTCCAGTGCTTTATTTCCGCGCATACCGCAGTGGTATGTCCACCCTATATAATCATATCATTTGCAGAATATTAGGCCCAATGTTTATACAATTCCATTATACATGATATACCTTTTTAGATGTGTGGAAGGACATTATGTCTCTTGCAATTGTTAATAGTCAGATATATCTAATTCTTAGCTCATGTGTATTAGAGTTAAAATCTCACAATTCATGGGTTAATCAAATCTCGTGATTATTGGCATGATTTGTGTATTATGAATCTATGATATTTATCTTAAATCCCTTGTGACTGTACTCCACCTATATATAAAGGTGGTGCTCATGTATAAACATCATCGAAGTGAATCAATAACAATGTACTCGAGAGCATTTGTATATGATAACATTGGTGCGATGTGCCGAACCATGTAAATTTGTAAGACACAATGATTACATATGATCCATATTCGTACAAAAGGAAACGATTTTTCTATTTTATTTTATTTTATTTATTTATTTTTTATCTTCAACTTGTTTACATTTAGTAATAAATTCTTATGGATGCATAATTTTTTATGATCCTTGTACATCGAATGATTTTTGGGAAGTGCTACTTTTTGTTCTTATAGTTTATTTATATGACATTACATTATAGCATTCATGCAGGCTGGTCGTTTGGGTTGATCATGAAAACATCTGCAGTTTTCCATCAAGAGATTATGATAATAAAGGTTGGGATGCGTTCTTACTAAGAATTAGCATTGGGCTTTAGTAGTTTTATTGTAGAAGTAGAATTCATCTCAAGTTTGTTGAAAAGTAACCGCATAAGTTGGATTATGGGGATGTGGTGTAGTTGTCACGGTTTTGGGGCCTTTGATTTAGTATTGGTTGGCATAGATAAACACCTGGCTGTCTGGATGATTTTGGGGGGACTGATGACTCGGTGCTTCAGAAGGGCTTACTGCTCAGAGTAGAATTACATTTTTCTCTTGGGCTTCTTAGGTGATAGGAGAACACTTGGGGGCCCAGTCTTTAGCTCGACAATTTTCTGTTCGACTTCCTCGTTACTACATATTGTATGATATTGTGAAGTTGTATGTCCAAACTGTTATCATCTAAAATTATGTGATATAGCTTTTACTACTAAATTGATGTGGTTGCTTGAACTGTTATATAAGCTTCCTTACAAATAACATCCCTTCTTCAAATGGAATTCTTTTATTAGGAATACTTATGAGTATAATAAGAGTAGTGCCAATAAAGCTACTTATATGGTTGGTACTTATTTTACCTTTCTATTATTACCATCAAGTGTATTTTATCTATGTCATCACTACCACATTGTCTCCCCAGTTGGTGAAGCTTTTGTTGTTTCACATTTCAAACCAAGATGCATGCTGTAATTGCCCCAACTATGTTAGAAGCATGAGCCTCTAGAAATTATATGCTTGTATTCATTTCATTTTGTCTACTTCATTATATCATAACTGGTGCATGGACCATTTGGTGAGCTAGGTGAGCCATGCTAGCATCTAGGGAGCACTGAGCTGTTAGCTAGATGCAAGTGGGCCAAATTTGAGTGGTTTAGGTTGTGACGAGATACTACAATTCCAAAAAATCCCACTTAACTACTAGTTCACACCATGTAATCAAAATTAGGTAAAAAGCCCACGAGTCAATAGATTCCTTTTAGTTACTGAAAGCCCACAAAAATTCAAAAAAAGCCTACGAGGAATCCAAATGACTTAAACCGATTACCCATGTGGTTACATGAATGTAAACTATGATCAATTGAAGTGTCTCCACTTGGTTTTAGATTTCAAAAAAACCATATCCTCTAATTTGACTTCAAAAGGAATTTGAGGGCTAAGGTGCAAGGTGAGAAGGGGTTAGGCACCCAAAGTTCCCCGAAGTCAGCGTCTACTCATCACCAGTTAATTCACAAGTTAAATCTCAAATATGAAATCACTCAAACAATAATATAATAATCCAAGTAAATTAAATAAAGTAAACAATCAAAGCAACTAACAAATCAAGAATGGAAATGGGCCATGTTTGTATGGGCCTCCCTTGCCATAGGTTATGAATGAAGAGTTCTACTTTGGCCCCGACCAAATCCAGAATCTTAGAGGGGCGTGGCAGGGCCTAAAATTCACCTTAATGAGGGTGGTTTCCCATCAGATTTAAGGAGGTTAGAGAAATTTTTTTTAAACTAGTAAAGTAATACTTGATGCCTGCACGTGGCATTTGGAAGCTTGAGGATGGGTCACTTGATACTTGAGACAGCCTGTTGTAGAGGGTGTGATAGGGAAGCATGGTGGTTTCTTATTTTTTCGATGTGGGATTAAGAACTACTTGAAAAAAGTGATAAACTATGTGAAGTGTTAAGTTGTCCCACATACTGACTTGTCGCACATCATTTTTACAGCTAAAAGAAGCAGCCTTTATATAATGACACTGTCAAGCACAAAACAAAAGTTAGCGTAGGCAGAGAACAAAAGTTAATTTTTACTCAATTTTTTTGGCATCCAGTGAATTGGTATTGAAAGGACAGTATTTATTCTTGGCTGCCCCTTTGATTTATGGTTGTAACTTTGTGAAGTTCATGGGTTTCCATATTTATAGACAGCATTATTTTTCATGAGGTCGTGTTAAGTATACATAAAACTCTCACTTCATTTGTGTGTGTGTGTGTGTGAGAGAGAGAGAGAGGGCGTGTCCTTATTCAATATTTTGGTTTAGTATAATTTTGTACTGCCATTCTTTTCTGGTTTAGGAATTATCTTCTTGGTTGGTATGGCATTATTCTGCGAGTTAAAGCCTTTGTGTATCAACTTTCTTTGTCAAGTTTAGTCATCTCTGGCATACAGAATGATTTTTATTTTTTATTTTTATGCAATATTTTGTGATGCCATTATTTTTGTGTTACGGTTGTTGAAATAGACGGACAACCTTTAGTATTGGATGACATTGAAAAGGATCTCCCCGCAAACTCTGCAAAGGTGCTGATGGAATCAAAATGGACATTCATAACTCAGGAGGTATATTTTCTTGTTTTTACCTTTTCTATATTCTTTTGTTCAAAGGGGTTCCATACAAATGTTAGTTTTAAGTTTGAGCGGACATGAAATTATTGTCATGGCACATCACTTTCTCTGCATTCTAAACCTTATAAGTTGGGGGTGATGAACCTGAGACTATAAGAGAAAAGAAATGTATTTGTAGATTTCTAGAGACACTGGTTCTTGTCCTGTCAATATGGAGAATCACTCTTGTGGCAGGCGATTTTCGCTTGTTAGAAATAAGGATTCTACATGGCAACAAAAGTATTGGAAATTTTGAAAAATTGTATTTCACTGTTTGTCTATTTTTGACCGCCCCACAGCAGTTGATACTGCAGAACTCTGATAAAAGTACCCTAAAAAAATTTGTGTAAAATTTGTGTAGTGTATACTGGAAATCGATAATGAGCCTGCTCCAATGCAATGAATTAGTGAAGGCATCAAGAATTAATCATTCCTTGAACCAATTTCTAGAGTTTTTAGAATCTTTTGAGAATAGCTTATTGCTCGATTGTTTTCATTTTGTTTGACTTCATTCATGTACATTGGTGGCATCCCCTTGGTGCCTTTTTATTTATAATTTTTACTTTTCACCCAAAATAAAAAAATAAATAACAAAGTGAAAAGCATAAGCTGCAAATCAAGTTGGATGAGGCTTGCTGCGTTTCTGTTCTCACCAAAATTAAATTGTTTCTTGTTATTGCACCCAATCTAGCATCTTTATGATCCATGGTATATGGCTTTAAATTGTGGTCATAAGATGCATCTTGCTTTTGCTTTGTATGCACCCCATTTTTTTTTTCTTTAGCTTGTGTGCTTCAAAATAAGTTTCGCACCCTTTTTCAATGAGACATTATTGATAGTAATATTGATAACATTGTAATAAAAATTTGGCCATTTAGCCCAACTAAGTCTTTTAGGCATTGGTAGTCATAGTTTTTGTATACTTGTAGTTGTCGAGATTCAAGCATAAAAAAATGCACTTAGCCTACTAAGTTGTTTCAGTCATTGATGGTCAATTTTAGAATTCTATTTCTGTATATCCTCTTTTTTTTTTTTTTTGGAGAAAACTGTATATCCTTTCTTGTCAGTATTATAAAACTGAAGTTTCAGATGCTATAAATTCAAAGTAAATAATTGATTCTCTGATTTTGAGATTTTATACTCAAAACCTTGAATTTTTTGCTTTGTAGGAGCACCCCTACTTGAACAGGCCATGGCACACACTACATCCATGTGGAACCAGTGAATGGATGAAACTGCTGTTTATAACTGATGCTTCACAGGCTAAAGGTGGAGTGGCATTTGAAAAATATCTTGTATCATGGCTCTCAGTCGTTGGGCAGGTGGTTCGTCTTAGGATTCCATTTGAAATGTTGAGTGATTCTGGTCAGTTGTAGTTGATGACTATCCTTCGGACAATCCTTCGGACATGAGTGTCAGTTAGTCGCATTAAAAGAAGATTGTAAAGCAATTCTGTAACAGAACCAAAAGTCTATTTCATCCCTCTGCTCTGGCATTTAACTTTTGAGTGTTGGTCCTGGAGTACTTAATTTTTAATTTATTTTTTTCACCAGCCCCCAGAGATTGGGCTATGACTTCTGGAAGGACTAATTTAGTTTGATATCTCAGCTCACATTTGGATTTGCTTTGGTAATTGCTAAGCAGACATTGCTTGTTTTCCCCAACTATTGAGGTTGTATAAAAGCAAGTCAGTTTGATTGTCACACAAAGATTAACATAATCGACAACTTAAAGCCAGGTTCAATCAAAGCTCGTGCACAAGTTACCTGGTGTAAAGTTATTTTTCAACATTATTTTTAGGGGAAATTACAAATTAGTGGACATGACAAAAAATAATTACGTATACATGGAGAGTGCAATTATTTCCATGTAAAAAGACAGTTTCACCTCAATTAGATTCTCACCTGTTAGTAAATATTTATCCCACTTTTCACTGAATTGTAATCTCTCCTTATTTTTATACCCTAGCACTCGCCATAATCTCTCAATTGGATGACTTTTAATCACATGTTTTCACTCCCAGCTAGGCACTTTCAATTCTTAGTTATTTCCTTTTCTGAGTGCTTTGTAAAGTAAATGGACATATCAATTAATTAATCAGGAGTTGAAAACTCGATAAGTTATTTCATAATCATCAGGAAGTAACTACATTTGAACTTTGAAGAATTCACAAGAAGCCATTTCCTTTACAACCTCTTGCCAGAAAGAATATTTAAAAATAAATAAAATACATAACACATAACCACGCTCTTTTTGTAAGAAAATGCAAGTTTGTTGCAAAAGATTTTATGCATTCTTGTCCGATAACATTCTGGTTCTGGAATTTACTCAATGTTTATCTGCTTTCCTGTGGGACTTGTCGGTTTACAATTTTGTCAGCTGTTCGGGCAAAGCAAACCAGAAATTCGATATTTCCCTCAGCACCCTTCAAGGGGGACTCAATCCACCCGTTGCAGCTGAACCCATAATTTTCCACACCATTTATGATCTTCTCACGAACCTACAGCAATGGAACTCTGATCAAAAGGATATACTTCTTTCACCATAATCAAATAATTCTATAGTCAAATGTCAATCACATTTTGTTTGGTGGATAAGACGACAAAACAAAAATTAAAACTTTAGAAACCTTGACAATAAAGAATCATCTTTCCTAAGTTTCTCCCAATTTGCAGCAATCAAATGGAGCATTAAACACAAGAAATTAGAATGCAAGCAATAAAGGAGAAACATGAAGTGGGAATTCTCTTCTTTACTTTCTCCGTTTCCTTTCAACATTCTCTCTATTACTCATCATACATTTTGTGTTAAACTTGAAATGGGAATTCAACTATTCCTTGATCACTTGTACTGTCCCAAACATCTGACTGCATTTTCCAGCTGAAATGGAATATTACTACCAAAATTGCATTGTACATCTAGAATAGTCCTTGAGAAGACATGATCCCTAGCCAATACCTGACATGTTCCGCTCTTCCACGTCCATCACAAGGAAAACGAAAACCAAGATTTGCTTTATCTGGAATCAAATGGGAGCCACGAGAAAATATAACACCTTTCAGGAGGGAGCATGATGATAACTCATAATGAGAACGTGGATGGTGTAAGGTGTGCTGTTGCCATTCTAATTATGCTTTGACATTGAGGTATTGGGTTAAGGCCATTTCAAAGCTAAGAAACAGTTATAGCCAAAACAGCAATATATCTTCGTGTCTGATGGTGTCTGATGATTTTACTCCATAAGTGATATGAAATGATTATGCTCACAAAGCGGAAGTTTCTGGAGTACGAAATATTCAAAAGCATCATAGGTACTTCCAAATGGCAGCCAAACAAATAACAAAACAACCAATCAAACAGGAGAGGCAAATATATACATACCTCTTGATGGACTAAGGGATCTCTTACGATTCCACCTTTTCCCACCTGCAATGAAATTGATGTTATAAATTCAGATTTAAAAAGTTCTTTTGTCCTTTTACTTCAGAGGCGAATATTCGATTTTCACTGCAATATGATTGATTATTAAGGATTGCAACACATAACAAAGAAATAACAAATTTTTTAATCACCCTGTTCTTTTCTTTTTTATCTCCTGCTCCACTCCAACGGCAATGAGCTACACAATAGGTGCAGCACTCATCCTGTCCTAGACTTCAAACAACATGAAGGCGGGATTCAATCCCAGCTCCCCGGTAAAACTAACAAAAGAGTTTAGCAGCTACACTAGCTGGCACATTCAAATTTTCTTATAGTCACAAAGCTATCACAGAAAGGCATTCAGATTGCACACAAAAGACCTGCATTAAAAGAAGTGCAGAGGTTCACACAGGTAGGGAGCTTCTATTTCCACCAACAACTCTCTCAGTTCACACCATTTTTAGTTCAAAAGTTGATTTCCGAATAAAACTACATGGTTTGGAAATCAACTTCCGAATGAAAACAAATGGTTTGGAAATCAACTTTTAAACCAACCAAATCAGAAGATTTTGTTCAGAAGTTGATTTCCGAACCATATAATCTTGTTTGGAAATTTGAACGAAAAAAAGTGTGTGAACTAAGATATATGTTTTGAGACTCTATAAACCCCCAAGGAGCCCCATCCATGGGGTTAAATGTAAGCACTACATGTTAATCTCGCAGTATAAATAATTTTAAAAAGATGATTATGAAATAAGAGGGGTATGCGTAAAGCAGTACAAAAATAATTTAATTAGTCCATCAAACAATATATATGACTGGTCTATAATAAATTAGTTTTACATAGGGCACTCTGTTCTATGTTTACACTTCACACCAGGATCTACACTCCTTTTTGTGGTGAACCACAAATTCTTCTTGCCCTTCCTGGTCTATTTCTTTTGTAGAAGAGCACACATGCATGCACGTGCTTATTCTTTATTCATTTTTTTTTATTGTTTTCCATGATGACCTGCCCATTGGCCTTATTATTATTTGTATCAAACCATGCTTGAGCAAGACCTCTTGGAAATCTAACCTATGAGTTCCTATCTTTATAAGAGGCTTTGAACAAAAGAAAGACCCATTTTATTAGATCTTAACAAAGCCATTTCAATTGGTGAACTCAACCCCAGCTCAAGAGTAATCCTATTTAAGTATAATCTGATTCAGCTTGATATAAGTAATAGAAGAGAACAGTAAACCAGCCTAGACCTAGGGCAATTTCACTAAAAAAAATAAAATGGAAAAAATGCATGAATTCTTACTTGAGATCTGCGAGCCTCAAATTGGGGTTTAACCAGAGTAACCAATGTAGCTTCTTCCTTCATTACATTGACCACAGCAGGCATGACCTGCATTTAGGGTTAAATTAGGAACAGAGGAACAAAATGAAACAAAACCTTTAGGCTGTGTTTGGATCACAGATTTGAGAAATGTGAATGAAATGTAAGCTAAATTTTTTCTTTATCTCCCTCACCTTTTCCATTCTCTTTCCAAATCCATGATCCAAGCATAGCCTTAATAGGACTAAAAATCTAGATAATGATTAATAAAATCATGGTAATAATAATGGAGAATGTTGAAATTTCACCGCTCTACTATATAAAAGAAAGAAATGGACTGCCTTTTAGAAAGCATGCAGAAAATCTGAGGCTCTATCTATAAATGGAGACCAAAGAATGGTCATAAATAACAGCTTGGAAAAATATACAAATGCAAGTTAAGATCATTTCAGCACTATCTAAATGCTCACCAAAAGTATAGAAATGAATGAAAGGTCCAATGTCACCAAGTCAACTTTCTGTGGAAGTCCAGGAAGATATCTCAAATTTGTCCGTTCTACAACACTCACGCGTTCATCACGACGAATTTTGTCTGCAACCTATTTAAGAAATCAACATCAACCATTACTCATTAACAAATGTGAAATCCAAATATACAAGAATCTTTGAAAGGGAAGAAAGGAAGGAGGTTGCTAAGACAACATTTTTATGCATTTAGCATGTTAGGGGCAAAAATAGAAGGAACTAACACATGAATAATAATAAATTAATAAAAATCCACTACAATTCACTTTCGAACTGATTAAAACCAAGATGATCATAAGGTAAATTGGCGATACAAAGGAAAATTTAACCAACCCATCACTCAAGGATGCCATGCCAGCACTTTTCACAACTGTGCTACTGCAGTATTGGGTTATTTTGCAATTAATCTGCTGCCTTATTTGCCTCTTTGCAGATGTGGCTATGTGGCTCCGGTGTTATCTACAATCCTCAAACTAATATTGGATTTTATATATACTTAAGTATATAAATAGAGGGCCACATTTTCGTGGATAACTCCTTTTGCATAACAAACATTTATTACCATTTGAGAGTTTCCTTTCATGTCAACCCTCACAACTCCTTTACCCGAAGCTTTGATAAAACTGGTAATCTGGCAAGAGGAGAGTAATTCCCCGGATATATTTAAACTGGCAAGACGTGCCTACCTTGACAGTCTCTAGTTGTGCTACTTACAACTTAGGCATATATCTTTTCCCCCCTATAAGTGCAGTTTGGTTGCTGAGGAAACTAAGAAAAAGAAAACGTATAAGAGAATAGAAGATGTCTATGCCATGTTTTTGTTAATCTTTTAAATAGCTTGCTGCTTTCAATTTCCACCAAATCCATAAAAATCAGCTCAACAAAACAATATAGTGGCTTTTTATGGTGCCTGTTGTCCTGGATCCCTTGGTAATTGCTTGAGACTTGGGAGTATTATCTTTCACTCTTTGGCTTTTTGGAATCCAGTAGATAAGTCAAGCTTGGCAGCCCAAGCTTTAAAACATTGCTGCAAACAATGGTCCAAGACTGTTGAAAACAATATGTGAAAATTGTTCAAGACATTATTGGTCAGTCCACGCTCAATGATTCATCCAGTACTTGGCAAAAAAGCGATGCAGCATTGTGCATCTCAAGGTTTGGTGCTAACTGTGGTTATGAGTAATAAACTATTGCAGGTTAACTCAGTCTAATTAAATCTGCAGTTACGAAACTAAATTTTCTTTTCCGCATTTTCTTCTAAACCATCATGCAAGCAAATAGAACATTGAATATTTTCTTCAGGCAAGCAAAGAAAACATTTAAAATTCATGAGCACAAGATGTCACTATAAAAGTCTTACCTGTCCATATCCAACATCAACTCCATAAACAAATGAAGCACCGTATTGAAGTAAGCAGTCAGTAAACCCTCCAGTGGACAATCCCGAATCTAGAGCTACTTTTCCAGTCACATCCACACTTAGTTGTTCGATCACAGCCTCTAACTTATATCCTGCTCTGAATCACAGGACCAACAAGAGACTAAATAAAAATTCATGTGTCTGTTGTCTCATCAAAGTTCCTAGACAAATCAAAAATCATGCACTAAAATTGCAAGGGTTGTTTCTAGAGAATAATCACCTACATACATATTTTGGAACTTCAGCCAAGATCTCCACTACAGCTTCATCAGAGACAGGGGTCCCAGCTTTGTTCACCAGTTTTCCATCCACAAACACTTTGCCTGAAGAAAGTGAGCGACGGGAACAAGAGAGGATCAACCAACAGAAGTAAGATCCAGTATCGAATATATTTAACTTTCCCACTTCTTTTGTTTACTTTTAGTGATAATTTGTACCGGATATATTCATTTCAATTCAAACTGGTGAAGTCCTTCGCCCAAACTGAAAATAAAAAGGCTCAGACACAATAAAGAGCCTCATTTCAAATTGAAAATTTCAACTAGCATTTGCCTTTTTCCATTTTCTTAAAGATTCAAGAAGAATCTTTTAGAAAATAATCTGGGAAACAAAATCAAGATACCAGACGTACAAGTACCAAAATGAAAACAGAAAGCCTCTTTTGTGCTTCAAGGTGTGTAAGACAAATTTTATTTAGACAATATGAATTTTAAACTAACAGAGTGATCAATAGCTTAGTACATTCCCCTGTAAATCGTAAACAACACACTTTGCAATCTGAGAAGACCAGTTACCTTGCAGGATCCATGATTGTATGAAGGTTCGGCTGTATTGCTGAAACCTTTCGAGACATATCTCATCTAGTCGCTTTTTCCTGAAAAGATTGATACCATTGATTGATAAGATGAGGTAAAGAGTTTTGATAAATGGCCATCTTTTATTGCTAACAAAATTGAATTCACATTACTCTCTATCTCAAGTTCATTAAGATGATGTTTAAAACTGTGATGGATCACAATTTTTAATGCCACATTCCTTCATGCTACCATGGTGTACTGAAGCATACTGTGCCTATTTAAATTATGCAAAAATCTAGCCAGTATCATAAGTTGATAACAAGATGCATTTGTTTCAATAACTTCCAGAGATATATACATGACTTGATGATGCAACAAGAATTTCAGGTTTGCTCCCTCAATCTAGAAATGAATTGGATCCATCATCATGAATTGATTTTACCAACTTGTGTCCTAACACAGGCTCCATTATGATAGCATCTAACCTCCCCCTCCCCCTTCCCTCCCATCCCTGGTGCGCAAAAAACAAATAAGAAAACGCAACAAATTTTGGTTAGCAATGAACTTTGAAATCAAATTATAGACATAAAAGCAAAAAATAGGGTTTTGGTCAAGCAAAAAGATGTCGCCATTGAAAGGAAATTTAACCTTTTCCTCAAGTTACTACAGTTGACATACCAAAACACAAACATTACCATCAGCACCAACACTTCACCTCCTCTACCAACACCAACTGCACCTCCACTGAAAGGATCACTGTTAACACTACGAATGCTGCCGGCAAATTAACTAGCTGTTTCACAAGCAGAAGCAATCAAGGATGGATCTATGGGGGGCTGCAGATGGGGCCAACCGCACTCCCAAAAATTTGAAAAATATCATATATTATATTAGAAAATTTAAAATAATTTAAAATTATAAGGGTTGTACCCTCTAACATACTTTTGCACCCCCATAGTGATAATCTGGATCCGTCCCTAGCAATGGGGCTTCTAATTTTTTTTATTTAATTTTTCCTTCCAATCAAGTTCAGTTTTGACTATGCTGAAATTTAGAACACAAGACTACATGTGGATGCTTTTAATCATTTATCATCAATAAGTTTAAGATTCACCCACTGAACACACTAGTTCTCTCTCTTGGAGTGCAACAATTGAAAAGCTTTTAATCATTTATAGCTTTGTAAATATTCATCCATTGCATCGAGATTTGAGACCAAGGTTACATATTAACATATTGGTTGGTCATTTACACATCCCTTACACCTACTCATACATGCGTGTGTGTGTGTGCGCGAGAGAGAGAGAGAGAGAGAGAGCTCACTTCTTCTTCAGTTGAACCTTTCCTGATTTATTAGCAGCGACAAAGCTTCTAATGGGAATATGCATGTGGGCCTTGTGCCATCTCACTGAAGATTAATAGAACAAATCAGGACACATCTAAAAACAACCCACAAAAGATAAAATGTGGGTGGTCTCATATAAGCACAACACACCCTGAGCAAGACATAATCTAAAACCCTATCATTGTGTTCGGTTCAAGGATTTGGGTAGGGATTTGAAAAGAAAAAAGGGAAAAGGGAAAAGGGAAAAGGGAAAAGGAAAAAGGAAAAAGGGGTTCAATGTGAAAGAAATACAACTACATTTCAATTACACTTGAAACACCTTTTCTCTTTTCCTTTCTAAATCCCTTCCTAAATCTATGAACAAAACATAGCCTAACACTGTGTATGGCTAGGGGATTTGGGGATTTGGGAAGGGATTTGGAAAGAGAAAAGGGACAAAGTTGATAAAATGTGAATAAAATACACCTACATTTTACCCAATTTCACATATTTTTTCCCTCTCCTTTTTCAAATTCCTTCCCAAATCCACCAACCAAACCCAGCGTAAATGAACAGAGTAAGGGGTGCAACTCGGCATGCCATCATTTTCAAGATGGAAATTATGTTATTAAATAATTTGAAGACAGTAAAAATGATCAACAAGAATACAACCAAAACTGAATGAATTATAGAAAAATAGAACCTTTCAAACAGAAACACAATGAAATAACACCCATTATGTGTAACCTGATTATTGGCCATAAAAGTAATCTATCAAGCAATAAAATGAGTAAATGAAAGAAATCATCACAAGCCCCAAAATCAGTAACTAAAATTAAGAAATAAAATAAACCCAATATAGGAAATTCAAATGGGTAGTGAAAAAAAATGAAGAACACAAAACAGAAATGAAAGCAACAATAATAATACACCACAACATATATGAATTCAAAACACAGAGAGAGAGAGAGAGAGAGAGAGAGAGAGAGAGAGTAGCAGAAAGAACCAGACAGCAGTGGGGTGTTGGTGGAAGATTTGGAGAAGAAAAAGAAGGTACAGTAACTAGTTGAACTAATACAAGTAGAAGAAGTAGTGCTTCTACTACAACAGCGTGATATGGGAAGCTTCAAAAGCTTTAGTGCCATTTTCTTTTCTTTTTGTGTCTCCCCCTCGATTCTTTCTTCCTTTCCGTCAAACCCTCTGCTCTGCTCTCCTCTCCTCTAAGCACAACTGCTTTAACAAGACAGGACACAGAACCCTTGCATATTAAGCCCAATTCTGGACAATTCTTGTTGGGTTGGTAGGCCGAACGTCCAGCCTGATCCAACAGAAAATAGGCCCATACCAAAAAAATAGTTCAAAAGAAATAGGCTATGGTACTTTCTTTCTTTCTTTCTTTCTTTCTTTTTTTTTAGTGTCAAAATTGTAGGATGTTAATTTGTTAACAAAGTTAGATTACAACTAAAGAAGTTGTCGCTTCTCTATCAGTTCGAATCTTGATCGTCCCCTCACCACACCCTATTGTACATTGGACAAGGATTATGTGCTGTGTGACCCATGTGTAATGAATTTTATTTTAATAATCCAAACTATTCATATAATAAGATTTGTTAAACATATTATCCATGAAAAAAAATCAAATTATTTGAACATGTATAACACTATGATTAAGTCCTAACTATTTTAAAATAAATTATCAAAATTATATTAACTGTTTATTTTTTTAAAAAAATAAATATGATCTTATTTTGAGATTATAGATATTTATAATCTAATTTTTTTTTTTATAAATACTCTATTCAACAAACTTTATAATATAAATAGTTCGAATCAACAATATCATTCCATGACAAGACCCATGAATCCCACAACATCGTGCTATAACTTATAAGCAGAACACGCTCTCCAATTCGTGGTACACATGTTGCACCACCCAACACCATATGTGTAACTTTTTTTTGTTTTTTGTTTTTTGTTTTTTTTTTTTTTGTCAAATCAAACATTGATAATAAGAAGATAGATTTGATAATTCATTCACAATCTCTAACATTTTTGTAATAAAAATACATAAATTAAAAAAATGACTCATTACTTTGCAATAATTAACTTTTTGGATTATTTATACTAAGACCTAATCTATTAGTGAATATCAATTTATTCTCATCATCTATGAACTAACATATTTTGACTCTCTCAAATATAAAAATGTGACATTTTCACCCCTACATACTCCATTTACACTATCTCTTAAAAAAGGTGTATTTGTATTATTTTCATAATTGATGGGTCAACATGTACGAATGTATAGATAAGGATAGTGGTATAAATCTGGCCCAACCTGACTTGGCTCGGCCCACGTCGGGCCTTGCGGGCTCCCGCCAAAATTCGGGTCTGGACCGGGCCGGCTCATGGGCCAAAAAATAGGCCTAGGAGTATTCGGGGCTTGAACGGGTTGGTAGGCCGGGCCTCGGGCTTGGGGCCTTACCATTTTTTATTTTTTTTTTAAATTTCTTCTATCAAAATTTTATTATTTTTCACTAAAAAAATGCACTGGACCTCGGGCGGGGTAGGCCACAGGCCGGGCCTTAAGTGAGACTTAAAGCGGGCCGATGGGCTAGAATACGGGGCAGGCTTCAAAATAATGGCCCAGGCCTAGGGGCTCGAGTTGGGCTTGGGGCCCGATCCCAAACGGGCCTCAATGGATCGGGCCCACCCCGGGCTGCGGGCCAATTTACAGTCTTAAATGAGAAGTAAAGTGATATTCGTTAATAATTAAGGAAGTCTTAGAATAATTACCCTTACCTTTTTACATCTTATTTAATTTATTTTTATTTCATAAGTTGATAGGCAATCAGCTGCCCATTGCCATCTCTCCTTGAGATCTTCTGTTCATCAAGAGCCTAAAATATCCTTAATCACATACCAATTAACCATGAGACTCATCCTATTCCTAGCCTCAGCTAATGTGGATAAGGGATAAGATCCAAAACACTCACTCATCCAATGAAAACTGTACATGTTCAACCCATCATCCCCTGACAGCCACAAGTTCTTGTGAGCAAAAGATATTCCTTTGCCTAGTCACAAAATATTGCATTCTCTCTCTCCACTCCTTATTATGTATCTCTATTATTTTTAGTTCTGAAGAGTAGAAGTCTTTGGTAGGAAAAGCAACCATGGCAGCCACAGCTTCCCCAATGGCCAGTCAGCTGAGGAGCAGCTTTGCTTCTTCAACAAGGGGACTGATCATCCCTAAGGGTATCTCTGCAGCTCCATTGAGAGTCTTACCCTGCAGGAGAAACTCTTCCTTCACCATCAAAGCTGTCCAGACAGACAAGGTCAGGAGAGAGAGACTGTTCTCCTTTTTGAGTGCTTTTAATTGGGTTAATTGTTGCATATTTTCATTTTCCCTGATTCTTAATTGGCATAATTTATAGTTGCTCCCTTGGACAAAATTACATTCCATGGAGGAAGGAAAACTTGATGATCAACCTTGGTTAAATGCAATCAAAACTATCAACACTCAAAAGTAGAACTCCTCCCTTTTCAATTCTAGTATTAAGGCCAATATCTATGAAATTAAGAGACATCCAGTTGATAGTATTATTATCTCAGTTGTTGAAATCTTAAATGATGACATTGTAATTGTTAAGTTTATTATATGAGTATGATTATATATTGTTATGTTTTTTTACATAATTGAATATTTGGTGTAATGTCATTCTCATTGTATTTATAAGGGGGAATTGTAAATTAGTGATATTTTTACAAAATATTAATATTTACAAATTAATGAAAAAACTTATGACTTTAATTATTAAAATTGATACAATTTTTCACTAATTAATATATATATATATATATTTGGAAACTTGCACTGGAGTGCAATTTTCCCTATTTATAAATTCTCTTTTATTAAATAATGAAAAAATTAAAAATATGTAGTGTTAGGAGTTTAGAAAATTTGAAGTTCTTACATAAAATTAAAACTATGAATGACATATCTAAAGGGTGTTAACTCATACAAGTCGATTACTCGATTTTGCTTTTCCATACAAAAGAATACTAATCTAAATATATACAAGATTTTCACGTGATACTCATAATTTGTCTCAAATCTTTTATATTCTTAGCACAAATGTTTTATTATTGTGCAGCCTACTTTCCAAGTTATTCAGCCCATCAATGGTGACCCATTTATCGGGAGCCTCGAGACTCCGGTAACATCAAGCCCATTGATCGCTTGGTACCTCTCCAACCTCCCAGCCTACCGGACAGCCGTGAGCCCACTTCTCCGGGGAATTGAGGTTGGCCTGGCGCACGGCTACCTCCTAGTTGGGCCTTTCGTCAAGACAGGCCCGCTAAGAGATACACCGGTTGCCGGCCCAGCCGGATCTCTAGCAGCAGGAGGGCTTGTAGTTATACTAAGCATTTGCCTAACAATGTATGGGATTGCATCATTCAAAGAAGGAGAGCCATCGACTGCACCGGCATTGACTTTGACTGGAAGGAAGAAGGAGCCAGACCAGTTGCAGACTGCTGATGGTTGGGCCAAGTTCACTGGTGGGTTCTTCTTTGGTGGCATTTCTGGGGTCATTTGGGCCTATTTCTTGCTCTATGTCCTTGACCTTCCTTACTACGTCAAGTAAAAAAAAAAACAAGTTTATTAGGACTCTTGTCTCTTTGTGTTGGTGATGTACCTATTTAGGATTTGAATTTGGAAATGAAAGTTTTTATATTGGAGGAGGAATCACTTCAAGGATGATTGTTATGTATGGAATTTGTCATTTGTTTTGTGAAATTGTGTAGATATCATTGCTGAATGAATGATGGTATGATAAAAAAAATTTACTTTTTATTTTATTTTATTTTATTTATTTATTTACATTTAGCTGGAGGGGAATATGGAAAAGAAAATTGTGTTATGCTGTTATAAGACTTGAACGTAGACATCAAGTCTGGTAACATAGTAGCTCATAGGTAACCAGTTAGTTTTTTACTAAAAAAACGAGATTTACAATGATGCTGAAGACACGACTCTAAAGTCAACATAAGTGACACTCAAACCAGAGGTTTTTGACAAATAACAAAGCTTTTATTAACTTCTTTATACTTGATTTTGGTTGCCAATGAAACATGGCTGTTACACATGATCTTTTAGCAATATATGGTCAGTTTGTGGAACAAATTTGATTCATACAACTAGTTGTTTGAGCTTGCCAATGCAAAGTGTTATGTTTTTTTTAAGGGAAAATTCAAAGTGTATGTGGTTTGGGAACTTTCATTTTTAGTCAAAAAGTCACTATAAATTATCACGTTATTTTATCTACTTTTTTATACATGGCTGTTACACTTGATCTTTCAGCAATATATGGTTAGTTTGTGGAATAAATTTGATTCATACAACTAGCTGTTTGAGCTTGCCAATACAAAGTGTACGTTTTTTTAAAGGGAAAATTCAAAATGTATGTGGTTTGGGAACTTTAACTTTTAGTTAAAAAGTCACTATAAGTTGTCACATTACTCTTTCAATTTTTCTGCATATCTTTTTATAAAAAGTCAAGAAGTTATTAAAATAGTATGTTCCCAAACGAGATGGAAATTAAATAACAGATCTTCAGGGTGTCAAATGACAAAATTCCAAAAACATTGTCAATATTTATGTTTTTTGATCTTGTGAATATTATGGTTAGATCGACCATTCACTCAATTTACCGACATGTTGTGTTTGAAATAGGAAGCATAATATGAATGTAATAGAAATTATTTTCACTTTTCTGTTTTTTTGTTCTTTTCCTCTACAAATCTATGCATACATTTAAGATTCAAATATAATTACAATAAAATGTTTGGTAACATTTACGTATTCAGTTTATATTTATAAAAATTTTATAAACTGCTTTTTGTTATTTTTAGAAAAACATAAACTACAAACGCATTTGGTTTAGACAAAATGTTTAAAAAAATTTAAAAATATAAAAAAGAGTGAGAAATGACAAGTGGTGGTAGGTGGTGGCAAGTGGTGACGGCGGACGACGGTGGTAGAAAATGATGGCGGGTGGTGGTGGCAGAAGGCGGTGGTGGAAAATGGTAGCAGGTGGTGGGTGATGGTGGCAGAAGACGGTGGTGGAAAGTGGTGGCAAGTGGCGGGTGGGTGGGTGGTGGTGGCGGAAGACGATGGTGGAAAATGGTGGCAAGTGAAGGGTGGTGGTGGCGGCGGAAGACGATGGTGGAAAGCAGTGACGGGTGGGTGGGTGGATGGTGGTGGCAGGTGGGTGGTGACAGGTGGGTGGTGGTGGCAGGTAGGTGGCAGGCGGTGGCGGTGGTGGTGGTGGGTAGGTGGGTGACGGTGGCGGGTAATGGGTGGTGGCGAGTGCGTGGTGGTGGTGGTGGTGGCGGCGGGTGGCGGGTGGGTGGTGGTGGTGGTGGTGACGGGTGGATGGTGGTGGGTGATGGTGGTGGTGGTGGTGGTGGTGGTGGTGGTGGTAGGGGGGGTGGTGGTGACGAGTGAGTGGCAGGTAGGTGGTGGGGGGTGGTGGTGACGAGTGGGTGGCAGGTAGGTGGTGGTGGTAGTGGGTGGTTGGTGGTGGTGGCGGGTGGGTGGCAAGTGGGTGGTGGGTGGTGGTGGTGGGTGGGGATGGCGGGTGGGTGGTGGTCGTGGTCGTGGTGGCGGAATACGGTGGTAGAAAATGGTGGCAGGTGATGGCTAGTGTTGGGTGGTAAAAAAAAAAAAAAACTCAAAACTCAAAACAGAAACACATTTTTTGAGTTTATATTTTTTGGCCAAATTTATAAACTAAGACCACAGATTTATAAATCAAAAATTTACCAAACAAGTTTTTATTTGATTTTTTAAAATTTTTGTAAATATAAACTGAAAACGTAAGTGTTACCAAACAGCACCTAAGGATCTGAAAAAGAATTTAGAAAAGTATTTATTAAATAATATAATGTGTAGTGTAGATTCAAATTCAAATTGAGTACAGTGTGAGTTCCACCTAAAATGAATCTATTGTACACATTCCACTTTGTAAATGTTTTTCTAGATACTTCTTATGAATATGTAGTATTGTTGCAGCCACAAAGTATGAAGAAAACAATATTCGACAAAAATATTGTAAATTTGGTAGAAGTGGAACCATGCAATATGTACAGCTGCATTTTGGACTCTAAAAACTATTTAGTAGTTATGACTTGAATCCTATTTAATGTGTGATTCCAATTACATTGAATCATGTAATTACTTTCTTCTATTTTTCGTCTTGTGTTTTAAAGAAAATAATTGTGTTCCTTGCTAACAAGACATTTGATCACAGTAAGACATGTCTATAAAAATAAAATTTAATAGTCAAAGTTTAAAATTAAAACAAAATGTTACACATTTCAAAGACCTTATATCAACTTTAAATATTGAAATCATTGAATTATTAAGTATGACAGATGATCTAATCCAATTATATACACCATTCAAGGTTTGATTTTTTTTTTTTTTTTTTTTTTTTCATTTCAAAAAGCATGAATGACTATCAATAGTACATCACTAAATTTTATGCTAGCATTGATTAATCTCAAAAGTTTTAATAGCATAACAACTGTCAGACATGAGTGAGAACTATAATTGCTTAATTAATCAACACAACCATCATCCATATAATGCCCTTGCTTTAAATCAAGGAATAGTATAAACTACTTATGTTTTAATCTTCATGGGCCCAACTTATAGTATGAGATCAATTCTTATATATATATATATACAAGTTCATAAGAATTGATCTTCTGTTTTATTATGAATTTGTATATATATATATATATATATTGGTCAAGTTCCTAACACATTAGACATAGATCTAACTAAAATATAAAACATGTGTTTCAAGTTTTTCCAAGAAAGTGGGAATGGTCAGCTTCAGGGCTAGGTTTTGACTCCAAAACCCGGTCTGCCTGTGCAAGGGAGGGAGAGAAGAGCCTTTGGTGAATGACCATTGCATGACCTTTGCCACTTGGGGAAGAAGGTGGAACAATTCCCTTGGGAAGGGCAGTTAGGACCAAAGTGTCCGCCAGCTGCAAAGGCACCTTTTTCTCCACACCCAAAAGCTTCCTTGCTTCTAAAGATGGTGCACCCACTACAGGAAAAATAGGTTTTAATGGCGTTCTTTTAACGACCTTTTTTTTAAACGTCACTTTTCTTAATTTTTAACGGCGTTTTTATAAACGTCGCATATTGTTTAACCAAAACGACACCGTATTATAATTGAAGGCGTTGAAAACCGCCTCCAAATGCGGTAGGATCACGTGCTGATCCTTCTTTGTGAAACCCTTATTTTGAATCTGAGCCCTTTCTCTCTCTCAACCATTATATACGCACACATCTCTTTCTCTGTCTCTCAGCGATTATTGATAACTCTAGGAAGAGGCTTCATCTCTCGAAAGATCAATCGGCTGTTCTTGAAGAGAGCTTCAAAGAACACAACACTCTCAATCCTGTAAGTATACATAACATTGAGTCTTAACTTGAAGCTCAGCTATGAAGATCGGGGTAGTTTGGTTATTTTACTAAGATCTCTGTGATTTCTCTCTCTCTCTCTCAACCCTTACACGCACACATTTCTCCATCGAAGCTCCATCTGCACCGACGATTTCGAAGATTCAGAGTGATTTCGAAGATTCAGATCGATTTCGAGATTCAGAGCGATTTCAAAGCTCCATCGCCACCACCATCTGCACCAGCGAGGTAGTGAGCTCCACCGTCTCTCTCTCTCTCTCTCTCTTTCTCTGTCTCTCTCTCTAGATCTCTATCTCTCTTTAGATTTATGAAATCAATGTTTTAAGGCATTCTTACTTGATCCTCATTTGCAGAGATTCAGAGATGCAGTGATTCAGAGATTCAGTGATTTTAGAGCGATTTTGATTTCGAAGCTCCATCCCCACCACCATCTGCACCGGTGATTTTGATTTCACTAAGGTGAGCTCCACCGTCTCTCTCTCTCTCTCTCTCTCTCTCTCTCTCTCTCTCTCAGTTTCCTCTCAAATTACTTCAAATTTTTTGTGGCTTCTCTTCTAATGATCTGAATCTTGTTTTTATTTTTTCATAGTCAAGTTCAAGCTTCTTCCCCTATCCTAGAATCCTAGTACCATCATGTTTAGTCCTCGTATTTTTTTAATTTATTTTTTAAATTTTTAATTTTTTAATACTAGAAATTAGAGATAGCATGGATAAAGAAAACTAAATTATTTTTTTAAGGTTGTTGGTTGGATTCATACCCCACTTATTGCATTGGACATTTGTAGTGAAGAAAAACAAATCAACTTGGACATTTGTTATGGCTTAACATAAAATTTTTAAGTTTTAACAAGTATATATATGAATTACCGGGATTGGTGAGTGAGTTTGAAACTTCCAAATCTGAAGATCCAACATTAGGTGGCTCGGCAATGGCCTAACTCAACTGTTTGACAACACTTCCTTCTCCTTTCGTTATCTTTTCACTCCATCATTACCTGTATCATCTTTAGAGTTGAAAGGATCTAAGCTGAGGATCTGAATTGCTATTGGATTTTCACTATTAATCAATGTGCAGTCTCCTTAGTATCTTATTTTGAAAAGGGAGTTGAGCAGAGTAATAGTAGTCCTTTTTCGACTATGGGTTTTGTCTTAAGCAAAATCGTTTCTATTCATTTGAGGTATAACTTCACCAATAAAGCTTGATAGTCTGGTGTGTATGGCTCTATTTTTTCCAAAAAATTGTTGTCTGAGCCCACTTATTTTCCAGAAATTATAAATCGTTTACCCCTGGTTGAATACTTCCCTTTACATTGTCCCTGTAAAGCAATTTTGCCTAACGTCTTTATTTCTTTTCCTCTTTTTTTTTAATAAGATAATTAGTCCCTTCTTACTAGTTATCTGATGAATTCTTAATTATTTCATGCCAATGCAGCTTGAGGCTATTCCCATGTCTATCCATTCTCTTCTGTCCTCATTTCTTGTTGTATCCTTAAATGATGCACTTTAAGTTCACTATCTGCATAATCTAGGTGCAGTATGCTGAAAATAGTTTTTTTGGCCTACTGATTGTTATTTTGTTTTAAAAGTGCTTTCATTACTTCTAAAGAAAGAGAAAAAGAAGTATGATTGACTGATTTGTGCAACAGTTTGAGATATAGTAATAAATTGCGAAAGGTTATAAACTTGATCATATGTGTTGCCTTTTATTCTCTGAGAAATCTCTGATGTTTGAAAATACTAGTGACTTAAATTCGAGCAAAGAATTTCCAGCTAGATGTCCTTACAGCTAATTCTTTTCTACCATGTTCAACTAGGTCTTGTGTATTGTATGGATTACTTAGAGAAAAACATTGACTGGTTGGAGTCCAAATTAAAGCCTCTTCTCAAAGGTTAGTATTCAAGGCCTACATTGGCATGGACTTGTAACTTTTTGTTTTTTGGAAGTGATTATCAACCATCCTGGATTCCTCGCTCTCAGATTTGATTCGCCCAATTTCAAAGGTAATTCTATGGTTTTTTTTTGGTTTGATCTTGCAAAAGCTGGACCTCTGGACCTTTATCAGCGGAATATCGATCTTCATCAGTTTTTATGGGTTTTCAATTATTACGTGGAAATTAATTTATTTCCTTATCATTTTGTTTGTAGGGTTTGCGATTGTTTTTTAATTTATACTATTCCTGTGATTTGTGTGTAAAAATTTAAGTTTTTTTGATAAATTTCTGCTTTATTATTATTTTTAATCTGTGTGTTGACATTGATTTTGTTTGAGAATGGGAACAATTTTCAGCTTTTTTGGACATACTAAAGTTATAAAAATTGGCTTTAAGAATTGTAAAAGACTTAAGTATGAAACCCAATGCCTTTGTGCTATCGAACTTCTTTGGACTAGAGTTTCTGAATTATTAAGGTCATTTTGGTTGTGATTGTATGGTGGCCCAATGCAATGTGGCATCAAAGTGCTTGGACTTGAATTGTTAGTTTTATTAAACTGTACATCTTATTGTTTATTGACAATTATGCATCATTCCCCATCATCATGCATAGGCCAGTACTGAGTGGCTGTGGAATTAAAACTGACTTGACAATGTACGAAAGAGGGACATTGATGATTAATTGTGTGTTAACTTAGTTATTAAATTTTTGTTTCGATAGTTGGGATGTTGGGTTGAAGTTCTATCGTGTATGTTTTACTAATTCTTGAGTTACTTGTTTTTGAGTCATTTTAGGTTGACGTTCACTTGTGAAGACCATGTCTCATCACCAAGTGGATGATGCTGAATACATGGCAGATAAATATGAAATGGAAGATATGGATGATGATATGGACGAAGAGTTTCGTGGAAGAGAGATGGGTGGCTTAGACTCTGATGTGGATGAATATGACTACTTGGTTTGTGATATAAACTTTATAAAGTTTGAACCATAGTTTGTTGTCATGATATGCTATCTAACTGCAAGTCTTACCACTTTTCCTTGTTTATTTCTCTCCTATTGGCATGTTTTTTCTCTCTTTTTTTCAAGTAAGTTTTAGATGTTTTTTCCCATCAAGCTCAGGATATATGAAATACTAACTGTTTGGTACCTATTTAGAATAATAAAACGACAGATACTTCTGCTGCTCAAGCTAGGAGAGGTAAAGATATCCAAAGAATTCCTTGGGAGACAGTACCATTTTAATTACATTTTACTATAAGGCATGCTGTGTGTTTTCACTCATTTTAATTGCATTTGTATTGGCAATCTTCTACTATTTTAATTAGCTAGAAAAATGCTGATACACAAAACATGGAGTTAGGTTTTTTGTACTGTGGTTGGTTGATCTGAGATGTATTCAGCTTGTGCTATGCTGTTTTCAAACTTTGAGAGCATCTTTATCATATGCATTACTCAGTTGAACTGAGGTGCATCTTAAGGCAGGGCATATTTGAGAGCATTTTTATTTAATGGAAAAAGAACAATGATGTCAAGCCTTATACTGCAAATTTAATGCAAATTTAACTATTTTGAAATTTCAGTTTGATGTAAAAGCTCCTTGCTCTCATTCTTTATTTTGAGTATAATTGTATGCATTGTTGTTTGTCCTTATATAACATGAACATGTATAATTTTATGCATTATAGTTTGTTGCTTTTAATCTTATTCCAATCACAATTGGAAATTGACTTGGCATGTTGGAAATTGCAGTTCCCTTGTTCGGCTCGAATTGCTCCCACAATGTCAATATCATAGGTTTAATGCTGCAAGTAAGATTTGTTAGAGTTTGAATAGAATACTGTAATGATTTGTGAATGAGTTGGTTTGGGGCTTACTCTTTATCTATGATAACAGCCTCTTGCAAGAAAGACTCAGTGCAAGCATTATCGTGGACACTTTTAACTTTGATTTTGCAAGTTGGTGCAACTTGTAGGACCACAAATAACACATCTGCAAGTAATAACAGTACAGTCACTACAGGAAAATGGGGATTTGATGGCGTTTTGTTAACGACGTTTCTGTAAACGTCACTGTTATTAGTATTTAACGGCGTTTTATAAACGCCGCATATTCTATTAAGAAAAACGACACCGTTTTATAATGGAAACGCCTCCGAATGTGGTAAACTACACGCGCCCTTTTAGTGAAAACCTTATGTTGAATCAGAGCCTTAATACATACGCACAGATCTCTCAACCCTTGATACATAGGCACAGATTGACATGCTGACATGGCGATAAAACTTGTAATGCCAAAAAACTGTATACCTTCCAATGTATCTTAGGGACTTTGGTGATGAACCATCCTTAGGGAACTTGCTATTTTCAACATACCTGAAATTAAATGAATATAAGAAAATTTATTAGCCTTTTAAAGGTAATAGAAAGATGACAATTGCCAAATTTAGCTACATTTACTTTGTGGTTGGTTCATCCCAATACTGGGCATTTCCTTCATTTGTTGAATAGATCTTTCCTTTCTTTGGAACCTGTTCGTAGATGCAGTAATGAAGCATGATTAATGGATCACACAGGCGAAGCACAGAGGACAGACCTAATGACGATTACTAGACATGTTCTTAATGAGCAGTCGAAGCACCCTGAAGCTCACGGCGACTTCACAATCTTGCAGGATGAAGCCTTCACATCTGTTTCATTTGCCCTATGAGGCAAAGTGAGAATGTCTCCCAGCATCTTATCAATTCATGGTGTGGCTCTTCCCTATGAGGCTGGTGAAATCGATTTCGGTGAACCAGGAACAAATGGTCAGCATAGCTTTTACCAATTAATTCACCAGGTAATTTTCATGCTCTGATTTATATATAGTACTCCAGTTGCCAATAAGTAAATGTTCTTACAGATAATGACCATATAAATAGTAAATTCATGCATGAACTAGTTACGTCTGATGCTTCTTGAAGTGTAAAAATATTTCTTATTTGAGGCTGCTAATGAGTGGTTCAATAATGTTATTTTTCTTTTTCTGTAGAGTAGTGTGTATAGCATGACACTTGACCTTTTAATAAGAGGTTTTCAAGAATTTCAAATTAGTCTTATATTATTGTCTTTAGCACATTTAGCTGTTTGAAGTTCCAAGAGGTCTATTGAGATTATATCGTAAGTGCATATCTAGAATCTCTATGACTGGGTATCCAACACATGCAGATGTTGGATCTAGTCTTGGTGCATATCTGGTGTCTTCTTGCTAACTCTAAGTGGTCAACGTATCTGCCTATGTGATCTAATCCCACAAATCTTGATCTGTCTTCCTCAGTTGCTGGCATTCTATGAACACAGAATTGCTGTTGAAGGCTTCATTTGGGGTATCAACTCCTTTGACCAGTGGGGAGTTGAGTTAGGAAAGGTATGTGTTACTTAAAGACTACGATAGATCACATCTGTTTCATTTTTCAGGGTGAAGAACAGAAGAAATTGGATGTACTGTCAAATGATGTTTTTGTCAAGGCTTTGATAAGCAGTGGATGCACTGTGAGTTTTTAATTTCATTTGCTTTCTTCTTTCTATATCATCTTTAAGATTGGATTATTGCCTTGTTGGTGCTCAAAGAAAAGCCCCAATTGGTTGGGGCTGATGAGAATCTATATTATTTACAAACACCAATAGAATCCCATACAAACCAAAGAAGGCAATTCGAAAGCTCCCTAGAGTCCAACATCTCTATGCCCCGATTGACGGGGAGGTTGAGAAGTGAAGATGATGAGGTAAAGTTCAACATGTCAAGTAAGTAAGTTTAGCTTTTATTTTAATAAATAAGATTTCCAGTTCAGAATTTATCTGTACCGTCTTCTGTATCGGAAACCTGTTACGTAACCATCTAAAATTGTCTTCCTGAACCAATATATTGTGAACATTCATGTTGTTTTATATGTGGGTGTGTATATATATAATTATTTGACTTTAGATTTTGAATGTTTCATATAAGATAATAAACAAATATATGATACTATACTAATAAAATAATGGTCAATTTTGCAAATTTTAACAATTCTGCATAAAAGAAAAGAGTAACAATAAATAGTAGATGCGGTGCAATTATATTGTGAAGAAAACATGATCTTCCTATTCCTTTTTCTTTCTCAGATCTGTATTTGACCGTGCTTTCGCTTGTCATATGCTGTCCGGTGGGCCAAAAACAGGGGTTCATTCATTTCTTCCCATAATCAGTTCAATGCTTTGAAATGTATTACTTACATTGGTTGGTCCCACACTCAAGAAAATATCACTAGGCAATACTGATTTAAAAAAACCTAATCCATCCATCTTAACATAGTCTAGTGTCATTTTTCAAAATTTTTATTTCATTATTTGTGTTTTTATAAACAAAAGCAATGAAAAGTTTATAAACACCATAGTTTTCTACTAGAATTTTTATAGGTACATGGCATGCTATATATGCACCATTGCTGCTTACAATATTAGGTTGATAAAGTTGGTTATGGGTGTTTCACATTTCACAATGTTAAGTATATAGTTTATATCAAAGTCAACCTGTTTTTGGATAAAGTTGGTTATGGGTGTTTCACAATTTTTATTTCACATTTCGTTTTTTTGTCATTTATTTTTGCAACCAATCTAAATGTGACTGAATGATCACATATGTTCTTTGGCAGGATGTCAGTGCTTCCCTTTCCAAAAAGTACCCCCAGTTGTACAAGGAGGGAATAAGAAATACCTTCTTCAAATGGAGAGTTGTGGTGACCTTGGCTTTGTTTTCATTTACCAATCATTAGTCATATACAATTTTGTGATCACTTCCAGTTCTAACAGTGTTGATTCGAATGGCAAGATGTTTGGCCTTTGGGATGTCAGCACAATGATCTTCAATTGTCTTGTAATAACTGTTAATGAGCTATATTTTTTGGAAAAATGGAATGATCTATATTTTTTTAGTGAGCTGGGTGTTATCTATTATGTGGATAAAATGGAATTAAACAATTTGGGTTAATGAGCTGGGTGTTATTTATATTTGGAATGATCTATATTTTTTTAGTTCAATCAAATAAAATTAGCCTAATTTCAAAAAAAAAAAAAAAAAAAAAAGAGGATATGACGGCGTTTTTACAAACGCCTCTTAAACCTTACATACTAACGGTCAAATTTATGCAAGCAGATATAACGGCGTTTTTCCAAAACGTCGCTAAATGTTGCCAATTGACGTCAGCATGAGTTTAATGGGACATTTCACGGCGTTTTTAAAAACGCCGCCTATATTAATATCACGACGTTTTTAAAACGTCATAAAGTTATAGCGACGGCCGCGTCCTCGGCGTTCGGAGCTAAGCGTCGCAAAAAGAATTGGCGGCGTTTTAGACACTTACAGCGGCGTTTTTTAAACGCCACTAAAAGTTAAAATTCCTGCAGTGACCAAAGATTAACATGACGATGAGAACAACTGAGAGCATGTTTAAGAGAGCCATGTAAAGTAATAAAAGTGAGAGAAGAGAAGGAATGAGTTGTGTTGCCAACTATGGAGGAAGGTGTGACATGCTTGTATATGTATATACATGGTTGTGCAAAATATCGCTCAATCCGCTAAAATCGCACAAATCTGCGTCAATTTGTATCGCTCTATTTGCTAACTGCAGTTTAAACTTTAAAATTTATAAACCGCATTAGAAATCGCTCCACTCTGTTATAGTTTATACATATATATTTTTTAACTTATAATAAAATATCAAAGTAAAAATGAGTGTTAAAAAAATTTAATATGTGAAATTTATTGCAAATTAGTAGTTATATATATGAAAAATATTATATAAAATTATTTTGTATTATATATATAAAAAAATATCACGTAAATTAGTATTATATATTATGCAAATGCTTGATAATTGGTTAGAATATTCTTCAATCCGCTAATCTATCCAAAACTGCTCAAACCGCAATTTGCTAATTCAGATAATCAAAACATGATCCATTGTAGGTTCTATGAGTTTGAACATGACTATCAAGTTCAAATTTAAATTTGAGAAAAGTCTGACTTTTAAAAATTATGAGTAATGATTGAGATCTACATCCCCATAAGACTTCCACAAATCTGAACCATTTATGATGTGAACTCCACACATACATGAGAGGGCTCCACATATACATAGAGGGCCAAGATCACTTTTGGGGGGTGTGGGGGTCATCCCCAAAGGGGGTTCCAAACAGTTTTCAAAAATTATATTGTCTAACATCTAAAATTTTATATATCAAATTATTTGAATTGAGGCTACCCTAACTACACCCCATTAATCTTTTCTTCTTTTTTTGTTTTTTTGGTTCAGCAGTCAGGGTATCCTGTCCAGCTTATGCGCACTTTGACTAATTCTTTTTCCAATTCCGTCAAAGGCAAGCCATCCACACCAACACTAAAGAATTCAAGTTTCTCCTCATTTGGAAACAGATTGTTTTAGTAACTTTTTAGTTTTTTACGAAAAGATGTACAAAAAAGTAAAGAGAGTGAACTTACAGTAACTTTCTGACTAAAACTTCAAGTTGCCAAACGAGGAATTGTGTGAGGAAAACACACACCAAACACTCAAGACAACCCTCAGGTTCCCATTAATCCTAATTATATGAACTTAACTCAAATTGTGCTGAGACAACCCTCAAGTTCCCATTAATCCTAACTATATGGATTTCAACCTAACTCAAACTGTGCTGACTATGATATGGGATGGTTACAATGGCACAAGGGGCTTTTATCATCTACTTCTCTCCTGATTCACATTTTCTGGTTTTTCATTACACAGCTGTGTTGTGCTCATCTGGGAGGCCACCTTTTTGGGTAAGCCGGCTAGAAATTGTTGTTGACCGTTTTGACCCCTGGACAGCCGACTAGGGGGAGTGGCCGGCCGGCCACTTGAACTGGCCGGCCTACTTCTTGCTTTTGCTCTCTCTGAGTGTAATCCAGCTGTGCCAGCTGGAGGCCATTTGGTGCATCCTCCATACACGTGTATGGAGGATACTTGAGGTCCCTTTGGGATATTTTGAAGCCTCTCCTCTATAAAGGAGAGGCTTGGCTTCATATCTGAGGGTTGAGCAATTTTGGTGAAGGCATATATCCTCCATCCTCCATAGTCACTATTCCAAGCTCCAAAACCTTAGTTTTCCTGGCCTTTTTGCACTACAACCCCTAGCACCACACCTCCATCATCCATTCTACCCCTTTGGGATTGATTTTCAAGGGTTGAAGGTTCACCAACTTGGTCCAAAAGCTCCATCTTTGCTGCTCTTCAAGGGTAAGTGCCTATTTCCCTTAAACTTGCATTTTTTTGCTCCATTTATTAGTCTTGCTTGCAAGTATTTCTGGAATTTGTCATAAACTAGAAAGTGTTATATTTTGAGATCCTCTTGAATATTGATTAAGGACACTTTTCTGTTTGAGGTCTCCTACATCCTTGCATGCTTTATCCCTCTTTGTAGGCCTATTTTGCATCATATCTTAGTCCTACTTGAGAGCATTTTCGAGATTTGTCATAAACTAGAAAAAGTTTCATTTTGAGCTTATAAACATGTTTGTTTAAGATACTTTCTCTGTTTGGGGTCATCTACCCCCTTTTATGTCTTATTTCCTCATATTTTGAGCCATGCATGTGAGCACTTGCATTGACCTTGATTTGGCCTTTTAGCCACTGAAATCCAGTGGATTTTCAGTGGCCTTGATGTGTCTTTGAGATCCAAAATCATAAAGGGGTGAGAGGGTCTTCCAAAGGGACCCTATTTTTCAGTGGCCTTGATGTGTCTTTGAGCACTTGCATTGGCCTCTTTACTAGCATTGTTGGCCTTCCAAAGGGACCCTATTTTTCATGCATTAAAGTCATGTTTCAGGCCTCATTCTGAGGGTTTTAAGGTCTGCCTAGGCTCTTTCAAGAGCCCATTTTGCCATATTTTATGTCTAGGATGCATGTATAGAGCAACCCCATTCAAGGCCTTTCAAAGGGGCCTTTCTTTGCATGTTTCCGAGACTGATTTCAGGGCCTATTTGATGGGTTTTAGGGCTGTCATAATCCATTTCCAGAGTTTTTTTTACCATGCTAAGTGTTCTTGTTTTATGTGCTTAATAACCCCTTGTATGGCCCTCTAAAAGAACTCATCATTTTTGCATGCATTGGTTGCATTTCAGTGGTTATTTAGACATATTTTGACATATTTTATTCACTGTTTTTGGCCGGTTTGATGAGTTCTCATACGCTTCATATGCATGCCATGTAAACAATGCTTGCTAGCCGAATTTGCATGCTATTTTAGTCCATCATGTTAGCACTTTTTGGCCATGCTCTAAACTAGAAATATGCATGTTTTGGGACTGCCTTGGCTCTGTCTTTATACTTCATGGCCAAATAATGCTTGCTTTGCATAATTACAATTCAATACATGTGCCTAACTTTGAGTTTCGGCGCTTATGTCATGCACCAGGTGCTATATTTCCATGTTTAGGGATCATTTAGCATCATGTTTCAGTGCTGGAAATTACATGCTTGTACGCCATCTTTCATCCCTTGCCATGCTTTGGTAGAGTGGCATTTTATGTCTTAGGTTCGGTCCTCGGTATACGTGCACGTGCGCACGCATTTCAGTTGTCTCTTTTCCATCTAATGGCCACTGATGTGAGTGTGGCTGAGGTCCACTCATATTGGTGTAAGTCCATCGTGCATTGTGTATGCCATTTCAATCCATAGCATTGCGTATGCTAGGTTGCATTTTAGAGCATTGTGTATGCTATGTTACATCACGCATTGTGTATGCCATTTTAGTACAGAGCATTGCGTATGCTAGGTTGCATGTTAGTCGCATTGTGCATGCCATTCCATTTGCATGGTGCTTGGAATAGGGTTTAGTCCAAGCATGGGAAACGAGGGGCGTTTCGTACTCCAAGTGACGAAACGTGCCTCGATTCCCGGTCCCCAACGTTCTTGATTATCTATGATAGAATTGTTGGCTTCATATGTTCATACCTGCATTCATGTCATATTAAAACGTGCAATTCGGTCTCTCGGCCATCATGCATCGAGATGCGTGATTGGTGGCTCGAGAATCGAGGGCCACACTCCCTTAGAGCTTGTGCAAGGACGGGGGGGAGTGGTCGTGCACACATATGTTGAAAATACATTGCTTTCTCTCTTTCTTGCCTTTGTTGCAGAAAAACCAGAGTCCAGGGGCAGAAAGTGGTCGGCCGACCAGTTTTTCTGGTAGGCCGACCACCTTTTTTGGTTTTCACCATGAGGGGTGATCGGCAGGTGTTTCGCAAGCCAAGAGCTGGTCGGCAGCCTTCCCCAGGTGGAGTTTCAGCCTCCTGGAGCTTTATGTAAGTTTCTGAAATCAGCTGCAAACAATGGCGGGACAAGGCATCGCGATGGAATTTACCAACAAAGCGCATCGAGCATGCATGGATTCATTGTCATCCAAAATAGAACCGGGGCAGTCAATTTGCATGCCAATTTATAACTTACTTAGCTAATTTGTTAGTTAGTTAGTGGATGTGTAATAATTAGCTGTACTATTCATTCGGACTGTATTATTTATTCGGACCCTCCGAGCGAGGGCACAACTGTAATAAGTGTGCGTGCGTGTGATGTATGTCTTCCAACCCCACGTCTTTCTCCCTTTTATTTACCTGCTTATGATGGTTAGATTAGGGCATGTTTCAATTAGCATACAGTATGATAGCATGTTTGCATCCATTCATCTGCCTTGCATGCACTGGGCTCGGCGCATCATACTAACTGCATTTGTATTTCAATTCCGAGTTGAATACATGTTATCCGTCGCATTTCATATGCCATGTTTAGAATAGCCGAGCCTATTGTAGTTGCATTTTTGCATGTGTTGCATTAGGCATTTCTGTATAGTTAGAATCATGCATGGATTTCTAACAAAGCTTTTGTTTTAGCTTGGAGTACTCGGTTAGCGTTTATGCTTTAGCATCCTTGTATATGTGTGAGTGACTGCCATGATAACATGCTTACCATGAGGCTATGTGCTTATATGATATAACTGCCTGAATGCCTGTGGGTGAAGGTTGGGTTATTTGAATTGGAACAATTCATTAATTGTGAGTTTTAAGCCCACTAGATAGTGGCAAAATCATGTTTTCTAAGCCCATCCGAGGGTGGCAAATCCACGTCTTAGCCTACTTGCGGGTATCACCATCAAACCATTTTCAAAACAAACATGAGATGCTTTGTTCCAATTTAGGCGACCCAGTCTATACTTGTATGTTGTGCGCATCACATAGTAATCTAAGCTAATAACCGGATTAAGAACGCATAATGTTTTCAAAACTAGATATCATGGTTAGTAGAGGCCGATCTTTGATCGGGCGAGCGGGGGTGCTCACGAAGTGACCTTCCCCAATCGTACCCAAGTTCCCGAGCCGAGGTAAGTTTGGTGATGATGGACACGTGGCCTTAGGTAATGAGTCAGGGTTTCCTAAATTTCCCAAAATAAAATATTTAGGTGGCAACTCTGTATCTGGCAAAGCAGTCCATGTTTGGCACTTCTTTCAAAAAATCTGTTTTCAAAAACGATTTGTCGGATTTGGACTCTTTGATGATTTCATCGGTCTTGCATTGCACTCTGCGAGATTAGATACAGGACTGTGACATTGAGTCCTGAACTGTATTGAGCCCATACGAAAAAAACAGAGGGGATTTCCTCCCGGGACGTTCGGGGACATCTACAGTTTCTGGCGACTCTGTTGGGAATTAGAGAACTTGACTCG
Organism: Camellia sinensis; assembly: GCF_055761805.1. Classification (NCBI taxonomy): domain Eukaryota; kingdom Viridiplantae; phylum Streptophyta; class Magnoliopsida; order Ericales; family Theaceae; genus Camellia; species Camellia sinensis. Next base: position 79,346,206 of record NC_138963.1, read on the forward strand.
AACTCATGATATCTTGTTTTGACTATACTTATGTGTTTCTTTGCATTACATGTGCATTGGTGTGCCTAGGACACCGTGTTTGCCATCTGCTATTCCTGAACGGTTTGCCAGAGGCTTGCTTTGTCAAAGCATGCCATAAGGCTGACCGGTTGCGGGCTCTGCCAGTATGGGAACACAAACCCCGATTTTTACCGGGGCACCCTTTTGACCATTCGACCTAGTGCATATTCGGAATCCATAGTGACCATTCCAAACTAGGACAGGTTGCTTACCCGATGATAGGTTGTTTGAAACCGCTACGTGCGTAATGAAACCCTAGCTCCTGACAAAATAGGACAGGGAAACCCTACCCCCAACATAGGGGTGTTTTGGCTCTCTTTGCTTGCTATGTGCTTTTAGAGTGCGTCTCTACAGGGAATGCATGTATCAGTTTGCAAGTTTGAGTATCAGGCCTGTGGGCATCAGGATCAGTATTTGGGGAATCAGTTTTACCTGAGAGTATCAGTTTACAGGCAGAATTTTGGGGCAGAATTCAGTAGGAGGCACAGTCATCCTAGTATGCTCATATCTGTTTTGGTGAAATTGGGCTGAGATGCTGTCTGTTTTCTCTTTTGTTAGGTAGTCTGGGAACCATAGCTTCAGAAGGCTCCGATATCCCCCGGGTACATTGGACTAGTGCTGATAGACTTTGTTAGGTCAGAAATTCAATTTAAGGGCAACCAGTGTTCTTTCGCTGAGGCAAGGAAAAGAAAGGCCAGTCGGGGCTCACCGGTTCATCTGATCCGTCAGTCGCCAGTCACATCACCTTTGTTCGAACTCAACAGACCATGATGGCACAGGGTTCGGAAGAATTTGTGGCCGTGATAGCAGCGTTAAATCAAGGAACTGCCATGCAGGCCGAGACCAGTATTGAAACGCAGCGCCCATCTGGGGCATCTGCCTTACATCTAGCTTTGGGACCCTAGCCGAACTTTGACCCACTTCCGCCAGCTGAAGATTTGCAGGGTCTAGATCTTCGAGAAGGGTTGGCTCAAGCCCGAGTTTTCAGACCCCTAGTGCAGCCTAATGAGAGGCTTTATCCCCTTGATGTTAATGAGCTCGATCTGACCGCAGTGAAAATTCCAAACCTTGAGAAGCAATTCAAAAAGGTACATGGCCTTAACTCCATTCCCGACATTGAGGATAGGTACACTGAGGTTGCCGTACGGCTCCCAGACAGATTCAAAATGCCACATATTGACCGTTTCGACAGGTCTAGAGATCCTATGGTACATATCCGGCTTTTCTTGGATATCCTGAAGCCGATGGGTCTGACTAAGCCACAGAAACTCTCTCTGTATGGAAGAACCTTGTCGGGTGTAGCAGCCACTTGGTATGCCAAATTGGAGGATACAGTGAAGCAAAATTGGGAAGAACTGGCTGAGGCCTTTGTCGATCAGTATTCCTACAATACCCAAGTTGAAATGACCATCCAAGAGCTTGAAGCAACTCGCCAGAACCCAACAGAGCCTTTTGTGGAATTCGTTGCGAGGTGGAGAGCAAAGATAGCACAAATGACAGATCGTCGCCCTTCTGAAAGGGATCAAGTGCAGATGATGGTGCGAAACCTCGAGCATGATATGTTGCAAAAGTTGATAGTCGCTCCGCTATTCACTTTCAAAAGTTTGCATGAACTGGGGGTTTTGATCGAGAATGCATTCAACAGTGGGATCATTCCCAGAACAAGTGAAGCGACAAGGAGGGTGATTTCAGGGAGTGCCAATGCTGGTAGTAGCACTATTCCCAAACCCGCAGAAATCAATACAGTCGCCACAGCCAACCCTTTTGCCAATCCAAGCCTACAAGCTGCCGGCCCAGCCCGAGCTCAGGGCAAAACTTTCACCCCTCTCTATATGAGCCTGACTAGCGCACTAAAAGTCTTGATGGAAAGAGGGTATCTCAAACCCCTCGATCCTCAACCTCTGCCTGACCCACTCCCAGCCAGACATAACCCCTCCAAGTACTGTGTGTACCATCAACAGCACGGTCATGGCACCGACCGTTACTACCGCCTTCGTCATGAGGTCCAAAATCTCATCGACAACCGGACAATAGCTCCACCTTTAGACCCCAATGACCAAGTACCTCATCCACATCTCAATCAAATCCATACACTGGTCGTCCCTTACGACCCTAGCATATACATCACCCCAGTCCATCTACCCAAGCCTGAGGTGTTTATCCCAGAAAGCATGGACTTATGCATGATGGGAGCATCTGAACCCCAATCATCTCAAACCTGTGAGCCCACCACTTTTGAGTTGATGAGAATGATCGAAGATCTTCAGAGAACTGTGGCAGACTTAGCCTTTGGAATTTTGGCTCCATCATCGACCACATCACAGGCTAGAAGTTTCAATCCAAAAGGCTCCTTAATCTTGTAGCAAGCTGCAACTGAAAAGGGCCAACCTGAAGCCATCTCAGATCTAGGTGTTGGCGTGTCGACAACAACTGGGCTCCGCTCAGATATAGCGACCCGATCCTTTGATAAAGTGGAGGCCAGTGGTAAGAACAAGGTAGGGGTAGACATTGATCCCCATGAACACCTCATGTGGGCTGTTGAGGCGAAGGACTGAACAAACAGCAAGTGATTGTAGTTGTCGCAAAGGCTGTGGATGATACTTTCGTTACTCAAGTTGGGGGCAGTCTGAATCAAAGGGAAAATCAGAAGAAGGGCCGTCATACCAGAGACAATCCTGTTAGCTCTAATCCTCCACTCGGAAGAGATCAGCAAGCCAGGCCAGCACCTGCCAATCTCTTTTCTGGTGCTCCCAACAAAAATCCACAAACCTTGAAGTACCAACCCTGAGGTCGGAGGGTCTTCCATGCTCTCTAAATGCCTTTGTCCAAAGCTCTCCAAATCCTTGTTGGACAAGGCCATCTCAAACCCCTTGGGCCTCGGCCTCTCCCGAACCCTCTTCCGGCTACACATGATGCTACCCAGTACTGCGCGTACCATCAATAAACTGGCCATACTACCGACAACTGCTTCATCTTCGCCACGAAGTACAGGATCTGTTTGACAACAGGGTCATCCTCCCGCCGAGCTCAGCAAAGTCTATCGGCATTGGATCGGTGAACTTGGGAGATAATGTGAAGTGATCGGGGGATGAACCAGCTACGGGTGGCGCTCGATTAACTCCAGACATGGGAATGGCATGCACTGTTTTGAGCAATATGCAAACACCAGTTTTTGTGCTTTCTGACTTGGGTATTGAGTCAGTCTGGTTGTTTTGTATAGAGTCAGTCTTTTTGTTTTAGGTCTGTCTTGTTGTATCGAGTCAGTCCTGTTTTGTTGGAGTCGGGTGATTTCGGGGGTGTTACCTCGGACATCACTTGCTTGTTTTGTGTTTGTCTTTTCGTTTTCTTTTGAGTCTGTTTCTGCCTTGGAGCCAGTTGTGCCAATAGATTCTGATTGAAATAGTAGTGATTTTCGCACTCTTATGTTTGCTTCTGCCGTGTGCTAGTTGTGCCGGGATTTGAATGAAACGGCAGTGCATTTCACCTGCTCTCTTGTGCCTTGAAATTATTGCATTGACCTAAGTTTTTCAAAACTTTTTTTGAACATTGCGGTGAAAACGAAAAGGAAGGAATTCCTCGGGTTTTGCAAAAAATTGATCAATTGAGAGAAAGAGAGGCATGCTAAGCCTATAATGAATGAAATCATGCTTGTTAGTGTGAGTACTGGGAAGGATCCTGGCTTGATCCAGATTGGTTCTACACTGTCTTCAGCACGAGCGACTGGTCGCTTTCTTAAAAGATTTCAAAAAAATGTTTTGCGCGGTCCTGCGAAGACCTGTGTGGAATATCTCTTGAGATTGTGCAGCCTAGGATCGCTCTCAGCCTCGAGACTCCACCCCTCTTGATTTCAAAACTTGAACTTGGATTCAGAATGTTCAACAGTCAACTATAATGTAAGGCCTGTGTGGCCGGATCAAAAGCAGCCCGTGAAGTAGCGGCGACAAAGTCAGATCAAGAAGCTTGCGAAGCTAGATCAGGAGCACCCCTCGAACTAGGGGCAAAAGAATTTCAAATGTGCTCGAAGAGTCAAAGATGAAGATCAGCGAGAATGCCAAATCCTAGAAGGGAGAAAAGAAGAAAGTATTGGTGAAGGACAACCAAGTTCCTATCCACAACACTAGAGGCAAATTCAGCCCCCCATTGGATGGACTCCTACATCATCAGCGAACAACGGCCATTCTCCTGGATTCAGATGGCTTCAAGATCTCAAACCATTCCATATGGACAAAAACTACACTTTTACCCTTGAGAGGCTTGCTGGGCCGAAAACCCGGAAGGGCGACCCAAGCAAAAATTAGAGCAAGAAAAGAAGGAAAAGAACAAAAAAAATGAAGAAAATGCAAAAAATGAAGAAAAAATTGAATTGAAAAAAAGAAAAGAAAAGAAAAGAAATAAAAAAATTGGAAAGAAAAGAAAAACAGAGCTCGCAAGGTTGAAAACCCGGAAGGGCGGCCTTGGCAAAAGTTAGAGCACAAAAGGAGAGGTTAATACCCGAGTGTACCTTAAGCCCGAACTACGTAAGGCTTGATTCCCATCTTTGGGATACGTAGGCAACTTCATTCCGAAGTCCAGCCGCAAAACACTTCAAATTCGACTATGTCCATGTGATGGTTCTGATCATCTTCTGTATCCGAGAGTCTGGTTGTGTTCGTCGCTCTGAAGATTGACTACAATGCGCTGCGGTGCCATTCAAACAAGGGGCAACTTTCTGTTGCCATACAATGTGTTGCGGTGCTATTCAAACAAGAGGCAACTTTCCGTTGCCATGCAGTGTCCTTCAGATGAGGAGCAGTTTGCCATTGTTATGGATCTGAGGTTGTGCATCTCAAGAGTAGGTTCCGTGCTTGTTGAGCAGTGACCATTTGCAAAAACAGTTTTTTGAAATTTTTTACTGAGGTTGACTAATTTTCTCAAAAATTATTCCATCTTTTTCTAAAACTGGACCTTTTTCTTGGAACCAAAAAAGGAAAATTTTCAGTGCTCATAACCTGACTTGCATGATTTCAAATCAAAATCGAACAAGCATGTTAATCTAACTTTCATTTTGGTTAAAATTGTTTCAGTAGAAAGCCAAAACAAAAAATGGTCAAAATAATGAACTAGGGGCACAGTTGAGTTTGGTGTTCTGTTTTTTCCCCATTGTTAACATGCTTGCCAAGGAAGGCACCATACTTGCTGGAAAAAAGGCACCACTAAAGCTAACCGCAAAAGGGCAGAAAGCTCTCACATCCTCCAAGCAACGAGGTATCAAGCCAAGCGCGAAGCACGAACTGGAATTGGGCAAGATATTCCACTCCCTCATCTGGACAGATCTGATCACGCCCAAATTCCCCAGCAGAGCATCGTCAACCGATGTCAGCTGCAGATTTGATACACACCCAGCTGTAGCGCAATTCCTCTGTGGGAGGAATTCACTAGCTGTGCGCAGAAGAAAGAGAATCTAGCAGAATGCTAGAGGCAAGAGCCCGCAACTTCTTGTTTATCCATCAACCACCCAGGGGAGGGATGAAAAAAAAATGATGAGATTAAAGAATAGAGAGATGTGCGCTGTGAGAAAAAGTGAGGAAAAGGATTTTGTGAGAAAAACCGAGCCTGAGGGCCGAGTGATGTGAGAATCACAAATAAGAAAGGGTGGGAAACAATACCTGAAGAAACTGGCTCCTTGTGCACCGAGAGGTCTCTTGCCTTTGTAACACAGCTGAGTGTTGTGTTTGTGCGTTTTGTTTGTCTCGATTCTTGTTTTGAGTCGTTTGAGTGTCAATAGATGTTTAGGTCATTTTACCTTGTTTTTCCTTTATTGAGTTATGTTTAGGTTGTTCTACCTTTGTTTTCTATTGTTGAGTCATTTTGGCTGTGGTCAGTTGTAGGCTCAATACCCGATCGAGAACTTATTTCTCAATTTCAATCAAATCGTTTTGTGCTCGGAGTGTTGTGCCATTCTCCACATTTGTGCAAAACAAGAATTTGTTTTTTCTTAAAACTGCAAGGTTCAACCCAGGTCATGTGAGAACAGTAGAACGAGGACCTATCTGAAGCTATTTAGGTTTCGGACTGCAAAGCAAAAGAAAAGAGGGAAAATTTGGAGCATCTTAGCATGTTTCAGCTTTAGCAAATTCTGAGACTGCATTCCAGGCACACTTTCTCAGGCCTCGCCGTTTCTCTGGAGTATGAGTGTATCTCGACCCTAAGTGTAAGTCTGCTTCAAGTCAGAATGGCAGTCCAAGCAGCACTCGAGGGTTTCACATGCAGATGTTATCTCTCGCCAATATGAACAGGGTGTGCCCTTTTTCAGCTGAGTGTGTTGCGAAGTCCTCTAAGAGGCAGATCAGAGGCACCAGAGTACATATTTGATACTCCTCTATTGCATGGAATGTGAACTTTCATATACACTGTTGTTGCATGCGTGTCACGCATCATTATGATTCATGCATAGAATATGCTTGCTTTCGATTCCGCATAGAATATGCTTGCTTTCAATATTGCATAGAATATGCTCCTGTTTCTTGCAGAGAAAATGCTCGTATCTTTTTCATAGAAAATGCACTCTTCCATACTTGCATAGAAAATGCACCTCATTTGCATAGAACATGCATTCACTCGCACTGTCTTGTGCACTTACACTTTGTATCTCACTAGCACTGTCTTGTGCATCTTGTGGTTGTATCTTACTCGCACTATTTTGTGCATTGCATATCAATCGCGCTGTTTAGCGTATCGCACTGTCTTGTGCATTTAAATCACTCGCGTTGTTTAGCGTATCGCACTGTCATGTGCATTTCAAAATCAATCGCGCTGTTTAGCGTATCGCACTTTCTTGTGCATTTCAAATCAATCGCGCTGTTTAGCGTATCGCACTGTCTTGTGCATTTCAAAATCAATCACGCTGTTTAGTGTATTACACTTTCTTGTGTATTTCAAATCAATCGCGCTGTTTAGCGTATCGCACTGTCTTGTGCATTTCAAATCACTCGCGCTTTCTTGCGTATCGCACTATTTTGTGCAGTTTATCACTCGCGCTTTCTTGCGCATCGCACTGTTTTGTGCAATTTACACTCGCGCTCCCTTTAGCATCGCACTATCTTGTGCATTTCATTACATGCTCTCTCTCATCTTGCATAGAAAATGCTTGTAACATTTGTCAGTGCATTGCGTTACACTGTCTTGCGCACCTTATCTGCACTTGTTAGTGTATTGCATCGCGCTATCTTGAGCACCTTACCTGCACTTGTTAATGCATTGCATCGCGCTATCTTGCGCACCTTATCAGTATCGCACTGTTTTGTGCATTCACGATGCTCGTACTGTTTTGTACGCCTTTAGCATCGCACTATTTTGTGCATCTTCTTAGCACTGTTTTGTGCATTCACTCTGCATCGCACTGTCTTGTGCACATTGTATTTTTACATCATTCGCACTATCTTGTGCACTCCTTGGTCTAGGAGACCTTAAATCCTCTAAAGGTGTAATTCCTTTGGTGTTTGTCGTGCCCGAACGACTTCCAATGGCCTGGTATAGCCACCTGCCTGTGTTTGCGGTGAGTTCCTAGCAGACCAACTGAGACGGTGGAAACTAGAGTTCGAATGGCTCTTGCCTAGAATGCAAAGGTTCGGGATTTCCGAGACTAAAGTCTGGTTTAAATACCCAGGGGTATATCCTTGGCTTAAAATCTGTATGGCGGCCCCATAGATTGAGATAGCATATGTATGCGCCTCAATTCTGGATACCGAATCAACCTAGTCTGTCACCCTGTTGGAGAATAGGGCAAGCTGCGACCATAGTCAGGGAGAAAAGTAGTACCTGTAGTTCAACTGAGAAGAAGAGGAAGATTCCCACATCAGCATGAGGTAGGACATTGCCGAGGTAAGTCATTGCCAATTGCCCCTGTAAGGTACCTCCCTTTTCCTAGCTATCATATTGCATTTTAGTCATTACAGTGCATCGCATAAATCCTGAATTTTCATACCGGCTTCGCTTAGCGTATAAGTCCAATTATCAAAATCTTTCTGCATATCATTTTGCACCCTGCCCTTGAACTACGCTGGTTTGATTCCTTGCAAAGGGATACGTAGGCAGCCTGCGGGCGCAACCATTTATTTGTCTGTACTTTGTTTGTTTGTCCAAGTCTTCGACCTTGTCAAAAATGGGTTGTCTCTGGGCTTTGACATTCACTCCCGTCACGTGTGACTTCCGAGTTCTGTCAAAGAGGGGCAACTGTAGAAACCCCATTTTTGACCGACCTTAAGACTCAGACGTCACCAATTAAGTGCTCGGTGATGTTGCATGTTGTGCTCGTTCTGAGGTTTCAGAGTCTCGGTTGCGAGCCTTGCCTCCAGACTTCGGAGCTCTTTTGTGCTTTGCCTCGGTTTGCAAACTAGGTCCTGTTTTCTTTTCTCAAAGGGAGGGAGAGGTCTTTTAGATCATCTCTCAGTGGCCGTAGGCTACGTTTCGTGGTCGTAGGCCATTTTTCCCATTTGGAGACCAGTTTCCGATTTTCGGAGTCGTCGACCGTGTGCCTCGGTTCGGGACCGCTTAACTACCTCCGATTGCTCTGGTTTTTGGCACACATCTTATTTCCTCCCTTTAGAGGGACACTGTGGCCCAGGAGACCACCTTCGTGGTCACACGCCACTTCCGGTGCCTAACAGCCTATTTTCGGGGCCCCGAACCGCGCGTTTTGGCCCCCGAACCTTCGTTTTACATCCATCTTGGTCCATTTTTGGTAGGGACCCTATTTTCATTGTTAGGAAGGTGGTAGGATGGTGAGAGGCCACCTTTTCCCATGAAAAACCAATTTTCTCATTTTCTCTCTCCAAAAATCGGTTTTTCTGACAGAAAACTGGTTTTTTCCACTTTTGAGCCACATTTTCTGGCTTTTCATACCACCATTGTGTTGTGCTCATCTGGGAGGCCACCAATATGGGTAGGCCGGCCAGAAATTCATCTTGACCCTTTTGAACCTTGCTTAAAAGCTAGCTTTTCTCTCTCCTGATTCACATTTTCTGGTTTTTCATTACACAGCTGTGTTGTGCTCATCTGGGAGGCCACCTTTTTGGGTAGGCCGGCCAGAAATTGTTGTTGGCCTTTTTGACCCCTGGTCGGCCGACCAGGGGGTGTGGCCGGCCAGCCACTTGAACTGGCCGGCCTGCTTCTTGCTTTTGCTCTCTCTGAGTGTAATCCAGTTGTGCCAGCTGGAGGCCATTTGGTGCGTCCTCCATACACGTGTATGGAGGATACTTGAGGTCCCTTTAGGATATTTTGAAGCCTCTCCTCTATAAAGGAGAGGCTTGGCTTCATATCTGAGGGTTGAGCAATTTTGGTGAAGGCATATATCCTCCATCCTCCATAGTCACTATTCCAAGCTCCAAAACTCTAGTTTTCTTGGCCTTTTTGCACTACAACCCCTAGCACCACACCTCCATCATCCATTCCAGCACTTTGGAACTGATTTTAAAGGGTTGAAGGTTCACCAACTTGGTCCAAAAGCTCCAGCTTTACTGCTCTTCAAGGGTAAGTGCCTATTTCCCTTAAACTTATATTTTTTTGCTCCATTGATTAGCCTTACTTGCAAGTATTTCTGGACTTTGTCATAAACTAGAAAGTGTCATATTTTGAGCTCCTCTTGAATATTGATTAAGGACACTTTTCTGTTTGAGGTCTCCTACATCCTTGCATGCTTTATCCCTCTTTGTAGGCCTATTTTGCATCATATCTTAGTCCTACTTGAGAGCATTTTCGAGATTTGTCATAAACTAGAAAAAGTTTCCTTTTGAGCTTATAAACATTTTTGTTTAAGATACTTTTTGTTTTTGGGGTCATCTACCCCCTTTCATGTCTTATTTCCTCATGTTTTGAGCTATGCATGTGAGCACTTACATTGGCCTTGATTTAGCCTTTTAGCCACTGAAATCCAGTGGATTTTCAGTGGCCTTGATGTGTTTTTGAGCTCCAAAATCATAGAGGGGTGACCCTCTCACCCCTCATTCTCTTTACTAGCATTGTTGGCCTTCCAAAGGGACCCTATTTTTCATGCATTGAAGTCATGTTTCAGGCCTCATTCTGAGGGTTTTGAGGTCTGCCTAGGCTCTTTCAAGAGCCCATTTTACCATATTTTATGCCTAGGATGCATGTATAGAGCAACCCCATTCAAGGCCTTTCAAGGGGCCCTTCTTTGCATGTTTCCGAGACTGATTTCAGGGCCTATTTGATGGGTTTTAGGGTTGTCATAATCCATTTCCAGAGTTATTTTTGCCATGCTAAGTGTTCTTGTTGTATGTGCTTAATAACCCCTTGTATGGCCCTCTAAAAGAACTCATCATTTTTGCATGCATTGGTTGCATTTCAGTGGTTATTTGGACATATTTGGACATGTTTTATTCACTGTTTTTGGCTGGTTTGATGAGTTCTCATACGCTTCATATACATGCCTTGTAAATCATGCTTGCTAGCCGAATTTGCATGCTATTTTAGTCCATCATGTTAGCACTTTTTGGCCATGCTCTAAACTAGAAATGTGCATGTTTTGGGACTGCCTTGGCTCTATATTTTTACTTCATGGCCAAATAATGCTTGCTTTGCATAGCTACAATTCAATACATGTGCCTAACTTTGAGTTTCGGGGCTTATTTCATGCACCGGGTGCCGTATTTCCATGTTTAGGGATCATTTAGCATCATGTTTCAGTGCTGGAAATTACTTGCTTGTACGCTATCTTTCATCCCTTGCCATGCTTTGGTCGAGTGGCATTTTATGTATTAGGTTCGGTCCTCGGTATACGTGCACGTGCGCACGCATTTCGGTTGTCTCTTTTCCATTTAATTGCCACTGATGTGAGTGTGGCTGAGGTCCACTCATATTGGTGTAAGTCCATCGTGCATTGTGTATGCCATTTCAATCCATAGCATTGCGTATGCTAGGTTGCATTTTAGAGCATTGTGTATGCCATGTTACATCACGCGCATTGTTTATGCCATTTTAGTACAGAGCATTGCGTATGCTAGGTTACATGTTAGTCGCATTGTGCATGCCATTCCATTTGCATGGTGCTTGGAATAGGGTTTAGTCCAAGCACGGGAAACGAGGGGCGTTTCGTACTCCAAGTGACGAAACGTGCCTCGATTCCCGGTCTCCAACGTTCTTGATTATCTATGATAGAATTGTTGGCTTCATATGTTCATACTTGCATTCATGTCATATTAAAACATGCAATTCGGTCTCTCGGCCATCATGCATCGAGATGCATGATTGGTGGCTCGAGAACCGAGGGCCACACTCCTTAGAGCTTGTGCAAGGACGGGGGGGAGTGGTCGCGCACACATATGTTGAAAATACATTACTTTCTCTCTTTCTTGCCTTTGTAGTAGAAAAACCAGAGTCCAGGGGCAGAAAGTGGTCGGCCGACCAGTTTTTCTGGTAGGCCGACCACCTTTTTTGGTTTTCACCATGAGGGGTGGTCAGTAGGTGTTTCCCAAGCCAAGAGCTAGTCAGCAGCCTTCCCCAGGTGGAGTTTCAGCCTCCTAGAGCTTTGTGTAAGTTTCTGAAATCAGCTGCAAACAATGGCGGGACAAGGCATCGCGATGGAATTTATCGACAAAGCGCATCGAGCATGCATGCATTCATTGTCATCCAAAACAGAGCCGGGGTAGTCCATTTGCATGCCAGTTTATAGCTTACTTAGCTAATTTGTTAGTTAGTTAGTGGATGTGTAATAATTAGTTGTACTATTCATTCAGACTGTATTATTTATTCGGACCCTCCGAGCGAGGGCACAACTGTAATAAGTGTGTGCGCGTATGATGTATGTCTTCCAACTCCACGTCTTTCTCCCCTTTATTTACTTGCTTATGATGGTTAGATTAGGGCATGTTTCAATTAGCATACAGTATGATAGCATGTTTGCATCCATTTATCTGCCTTGCATGCACCGGGCTCGACGCATCATACTAACTGCATTTGTATTTCAATTCCGAGTTGAATACATGTTATCCATCGCATTTCATATGCCATGTTTAGAATAGTCGAGCCTATTGTAGTTGCATTTTTGCATGTGTTGCATTAGGTATTTCTGTATAGTTAGGATCATGCATGGATTTTTAACAAAGCTTTTGTTTTAGCTTGGAGTACTCGGTAAGCATTTATGCTTTAGCATCCTTGCATGTGTGTGAGTGACTGCCATGATAGAATGCTTACCATGGGGCTATGTGCTTATATGATATAACTGCCTGAATGCCTATGGGTGAAGGTTGGGTTATTTGAATTGGAACAATTCATTAATTGTGAGTTTTAAGCCCACTAGATAGTGGCAAAATCATGTTTTCTAAGCCCATTCGAGGGTGGCAAATCCACGTCTTAGCCTACTTGCAGGTAGCACTATCAAACCATTTTCAAAATAAACATGAGATGCTTTATTCCAATTCAGGCAACCCTGTCTATACTTGTATGCTGTGCGCATCACATAGTAATCTAGGCTAATAACCGGATTAAGAACGCATAATGTTTTCAAAACTAGATATCATAGTTAGTAGAGGCCGATCTTTGATCGGGCGAGTAGGGTTGCTCACGAAGTGACCTTCCCCAATCGTACGTAAGTTCCCGAGCCGAGGCAACTTTGGTGATGACGAACACGTGGCCTTAGGCAACGAGTCAAGGTTTCCTAAATTTTCCAAAATAAAATATTTAGGTGGCGACTCTGTATCTGGCAAAGCAGTCCATGTTTGGCATTTCTTTCAAAAAATCTGTTTTCAAAAACGATTTGTCGGATTTGGACTCTTTGATGATTTCATTGGTCTTGCATTGCACTCTGCGAGATTAGATACAGGACTGTGACATTGAGTCTTGAACTGTATTGAGCCCATACGAACAAAACGGGGGGGATTTCCTCCCGGGACGTTCGGGGACGTCTACACATGCCCGACAGACCGGGCCCTCGAACAACATCCGGAAGCGTGAGGCCTCCCGAGAGCTAGCAAACTGATCCCTAACCGCGTCAGGCAACACTGCCCAGGGCTGCCAGGTGATTTGCAAATGACAGGTATCCAGGTTATTAGCTGCTATTGAAAGTGCAATATGAAGCAAAGCTTAGGTAAACTGTAATGTTTAAAATACCTCTGCTGCGGCTACAGTGTCGAAATATCGGCGGAAGAATGAGAAAGACTCTTGGGGCCTCCGCTCACTCCTCACATCGTACCTATGTGAGTATGGGACCATGGGAGGCGTCTCTACCTCCGGCTCTGGGGCAAGCCTCGGGAAGTAGGCATATACCCACAACCACAGAATGTGAAAGGGTAATAATGAGTATGTTTATCAGTAAAGCAGTATAAAGATAAAGCAGAAATCAGAGAATGATGTGCAGTGTCTTTTGCAGTGTGTGCAGTGTACAACTAGTGCAAAGCAGATTGTGTGTTATGAAGTGTGTGTGGTGTACGGATAATGTAAAGAAGGACTGTAAAGAAGAAGGGAAAGATGTACCTCCTGGGCTCTCCAGTAGCCTCCTAGTAGGTACCCACTCCGGCGGGAAGAAGAACTCATGTATCCGTACAAGGTGGCCAAGCTTGCGCCGCCCCAATTGTAGAGTCGGACGCTAGACAAGTCCACTAGTGCACTTAAGAGGTAGAGGCCAACGGTGTTCGCCTGATCGGCGAAAACAGTGGTGCCAAGCACGAACATGAGAAATCCCCGGGCGTAGTGCTCGGTCTCCTCGGGGGACGTCAGCGTCTCCCCTCTGAAGTGGTCGGCGAACCACGAATGTCGTACCATCCCTCGTCGGGAGAGAGGTGGGCGAGTCCCTAGCAAAAAGATCTAAGCAGCGTCCCACTCCCCCATATCAGTGTCGTAAGGGATCGGATCACCCCCCACTCCTATGCCGGTGAGCATGGAGAAATCGAAAAGAGTCATCATCATCTCCCCTGCTGTAGAGAGATGGAAGGAATCAGTGGTATCCCACCACCTCTCCACCAGAGCGCCTAGAAGAGGCCGACTCGCAGTGAGTCGCAAGAGTCCCATATAGAATACACCAAAACCAGCCTCATCGACGATGTGTCGAACAGCATTAGGCAGCTCCATGTACCAGTCTCGAGCAATGGTGTTCCCATAGTCCCGAAAGACATGGGAATCTCCCTGTGTCCAAGATAAGATGCAAGGCAGTGTCAGTAATATAGTGTATGCATGTGTTCAGAATTGATAGAGGTACAGTGTGTGAATGTGCTCAGAATGAACAAGGCATGTGGCGTACAAGTGTGTTTGGGATGATCAAATAAAGAGCAGTATGAGATATCTAAGACATACGACCTACATTGTAGAAAGTAAAGAGGAAGAGTATACCTCAGCGGCGCCATAAGAGAAGTGTAACTCCAGCTCACGTAGCAGGAGGTCCTCTGGTGCACCTCGCGCGAATCTCTTGAACTGGCGAATGTCGTCGGGAGGCAACACCTGTACATCAGGGTCATAAGATGCTGGATTGAAGGGTCGAATGCTTAGTGGCAAAGGCTCAAACTCGAGATCCATCTCTATCCTCGGAGGAGCCCTGTCATGTAGAATGTCATCCGCCATCTCAAGAAGAATGAGAAAACGGTCGAAGATGTAGAAAATGGGCGATAATGCCAAAAGTCAACAAAAAGTCAACTCCGAGGGGTGAAAAATGGAAGAAAAGGTCAAGGCTCAGAAGAGGACATGGAAATCAAGGGTGACTCGAGGGAAACAAACCCCAAATGATGGAAATCAAGAAAGAGACACCGAAACCACCTTTCAATCGGTTCAAAATGCTGAGAACAATGAGGGTTTTGCGATTCGAATGTTTGTGGGATGTTTGAAAACGCGTAGAAAGCACGGATCGGAAAGGGGAAATGGTCTAGAATGAGAGGAGAAATGTTTTTCGACCTTGAGAAAGTGAAGAAATGGGGTTTCAAACCCCATACTTAAAGACCCGAGGCAAATGGTTTCAAACCACATTGTTGGCCGATTAACTTATTTGGTGGCCGATTAACTTATTTTGTGCTCAATATGCACAAAATGTATCCTTTTCATATCCTTTTGAATATCGCAAGATTCAAAAATTGCTTTTGAAAATGTTACATTCCAATGTCCTTGTCACGTTTGCAAGGTTGGCATTTGTAATATACCTTTTTACTCTCGCATTAAATGCACATCAACTCGTTTTGAGGTTATATCTTGATATTGCGGAAAACATGCCTTTACCATGCTTGTATTGAATATGTGCATCTCTATGTCGTTGCGTGGAACATGTATTTTGCATCATCTCATGGAACATGCATCATCGCGCTTACATAGCATGTGCATTTTTGTATTGAATATGTATTCATGATTATATTGCATAGAGTATGCATGCCACGTTGAACATGCATTTTTGTTGTTTCACATAGAATATGCATCACTCACTTTTGCATAGAATATGCGTCTTAATATGGCATGGAACATGCATTTGCCACGTTTGCATAGAATTTGCATTTCTTACACTTGCATAGAATATGCACCCCTTATATTCGCATAGAACGTGCATTTGGAAGTTAGCATAGGACATGCTGTTGATTTTGCATGGAACATGCATTCTTATTGCATTGTACTTGTGAAGCTTCTTTCATTTCCAGGCATGATATTGTATGTACGGTTCGCTTGAAGCTGGCACAACCTGACGATATTGTATGTACGGTTCATTCAAAGCTGATACGTACTGTTCATTCAGAGAGGTTCCACACAAGATCATTTATGTCTCGATAAGAGAAAGTCTTTGCTCACTTTGTGTATCTATCACACATACTCACTTTGTGTATCTATCGCACGTTCGCTTTGTGTATCTATCACACATGCTCACTTTGTGTATCTATCGCACGTTCTCTTTGTGTATCTATCACACATGCTCACTTTGTGTATCTATCGCACGTTCGCTTTGTGTATCTATCACACATGCTCACTTTGTGCATCTATCGTACATTCGCTTTGTGTATCTGTCACACATGCTCACTTTGTGTATCTATCACATGCTTACTTTGTGTATCTATCACACGTTCTCTTTGTGTATCTATCACACATGCTCACTTTGTGTATCTATCGCACGTTTGCTTTGTGTATCTATCACACATGCTCACTTTGTGTATCTATCGCACGCTTACTTTGTGTATCTATCACACGTTCACTTTGTGAATCTATCACACATGCTCACTTTGTGTATCTATCGTACGTTCGCTTTGTGTATCTATCACACATGCTCACTTTGTGTATCGATCACACGTTCGCTTTGTGTATCTATCACACATGCTCACTTTGTGTATCTATTACACGTTCGCTTTGTGTATCTATCACACATGCTCACTTTGTGTATCTATCGCACGTTCGCTTTGTGTATCTATCACACACGTTCACATAGAATATGCATCGCTCACTTTTTCATAAAATACGCGTCTTAATATGGCATGGAACATGCATTCGCCATGTTTGCATAGAATTTGCATTTCTCACACTTGCATAGAATATGTACCCCTTATATTCGCATGAAACGTGCATTTGGAAGTTAGCATAGGACATGCTGTTGATTTTGCATGGAACATGCATTCTTATTGCATTGTACCTGTGAAGCTTCTTTCATTTGCAGGCACGATATTGTATGTACGGTTCGCTTGAAGCTGGCACAACCTGACGATATTGTATGTTCGGTTCATTCAAAGCTGATACATGCGGTTCATTCAGAGAGGTTCCATACAAGATCATTTATGTCTCGGTAAGAGAATGTCTTTGCTCACTTGTGTATCTATCACACACGTTCACTTTGTGTATCTATCACAAGTTCGCTTTGTCCGTCTATCACACTTTCTTCATTTAGTGTATCTATCGCACATGTTCACTTCGTACATCTATCGCATTGAATCTTGTATTCCCTAGGCATTGTTGTTCTTTCTCCTCGCGCGCACAGTGTGCTAGGCTATCTTTGGTTAAAAGCATTTGGAGCATATTCCAATGCTTATACCACTCCTTTTCCTTTCGCGTGCAACACGTCGAAATCTTTTTGAGACCTCGGGTGTGTCCGACGGTCGCTTTCAGCCTTTTCTACGCGGTACGTAGTTAGGATTACATAATTTTCTTACATCCTTTCTGCATGAGATGTAGTCAGGTTCGTGTTTACTTGCTTATGTACGAGTTTGCTGTAGCATTTCGTTGCATGGCGTTTGTATTTAGATGTTCCATTACAGCTTTCTTTGCATGATCATAAGTTATGCTCTTGCATACTGTTTGCATTTGCCTCGGGCTGCGGGCACATCTGTCTAATTATCACCTTGCATGTTTGTCTAAGTCTTCAGCCTTGTCAAAAATGGGTCGTCTCTGGGCTTTGACATTTACTCCCGTCATTTCGTGACTTCCGAGTTCTGTCAAAGAGGGACAACTGTAGACACGCCATTTTTGACCGTCCTCAAGACTTAGACGTCATCGTTTGAACACTCGATGATTATCCACATTCGTGTTCGTTTTGAGTATCTGAAGGTCTTGGTGGAGTGCCTCACCTTCAGACCTCTTAACTTGTCTGTTTTGTGCTTGGTTGTATACCAAGAGCTTGTAGCTATGTTTCTAAGGGAAGAGGGTGGCCTGTTGGCCAGCCCTGCAGCCCATTGGCCAGGCCTTTTTTCCATCTGCCATCAGTGGTGGCCGGTCGGCCTCACTGATGGCCAGTCGGCCTCGTTAATGGTTGATTGGCCACATGTGTTGGCCGAAGCTTTTTTTTCTGCTTTTGCAGATATTTTTGGTGCCAACTGTTCCAACTGTTGGGCATTGAGGCCATCCTCCATACACGTGTATGGAGGGATTGGAACAAGCTCTAAGCTTGTCAAACAAGCTTGAGGCTTGTGTTTCTATATAAGGGGAGGTCCCTCCTCCTTGTATAGGGTTCAGAAAATCTAGAGACAAATTTTGACTCTCTCTCTATATTGCTTGAAAGTGAGTGTTCTTCACATATTTTGCCTACAACCCCGTAGCCAATCATCTGGACCTTGGAGCTGAGATTCCATAAGGCTTGTTTGGACATCCTAAAGTTGGTTTTGGCTCAGAAAAGTTGCTGGTTTTTGCTGTTCTTCAAGGGTGAGCATATTCCCTTTTAAAGCTTATTTTTGTATACCATCTTAGCCACCTTTGCATGCTGTTTTAGGCTTGGTTTTCAACTAAAAAAACCTTTGTTTTTGAGTGTTAAAAATGGTTGTTTGAAGCCTTGTTTGAGTTAGAGGTGGTCTACCCCCTCTTGTGACTTGTTTTGCTTTGTTTTGAGCTCTCTTTTAAAGCTTTGAGATTACCTTCTCTTGGCCTTTTAACCACTGAATTCCAGAGGAATTTCAGTGGTAGAAAACTTGCTTTGAGGTCCAAAATAAGAGGGGGTAGTCCCCCCTCCTCTTGTCTTGTTAGCATGTGTTGTTGGCCTACCAAATGAGCATGTGTTTCTACTTCTTTGTGGCTTTGTTCAAGCCTTTTTTTGTGACCTTTTGGACCTGCCATAACTCTGTTTTTGGCTTGTTTGATCATTGGCTGCATGCTCCATACACTTGTAGTGTAATCCTACTTGCTAGTCTAACAGGCTTCATGTCTTAGCCTGTAATTCTAGCATATTTTTGGCTTCACTCCAGCTTGTTTTTGGTGTTATTTTCACATTCTTTAATGCTGATTTTAGTTGTTAGGGTCACCTCTTGCTTGGTTTTTGTACTTGTAGTGTAATCCCACTCATTAGCCTTGCATGCTTAGTGTTTTGGCCTGTTGTTCTAGCTTGTTTTGGCTCTATTTCAGCATGCTTTTGTCCTTGATTTAGCATGCTTAAACTCTGTTCCGAGTGGTCTTGGTCATGTATGGCTTGCCTTGTAGGGTTATAGCATAATTGGCATTGCTAGTCTTGAGTTTTGAGATCCCTAACATGCCTTATTTATGATGTTTGTATAACATGGCATCATTTGGCATGTAATTTCAGAGCTTATATCTTTGCCATGTTTCTATTTAAATCACTCTTTAAGTGCTTTTTGAGAGTTGAGCTTTGTGCCTTGCTTGTGAGCCATTAAATGTACATGCTTCTCTTGCTTTTGAGCTTAAGATTCAACATGATTAGGCCACTGTTTTGGCATGTTTAACCTCTGTCCGGGGTTGGTTTGATCATTTGTGCTTGGTGTTGCATGCCTATAGTGTTATGCTTTTTGCTTGCTTTAGTACTCCTGGTCTCTTAACATGACTTGTATGTATTGCTTACATGATAGAGCCTTGTGCATGCCACTTTAGCATTGGTAGATAAGCATGTTGTATGCATTGCATTGTGTTTGGATTGGACGTTAATCCAAACACAAGGAATGTGGCATGTTTCATACTCAAAATGATGAAACGTGTTGCGTTTCTTGGTCGTTATCACTCTTGATCATGCATGATAGGGTGGCGACACTTTGAGTCTTATGTGCGCATTCATCAACATTGTACAAGCTTTACTCTTTGGCCATCATGCATTGAGATGCGTGATCGGTGGCTTGAGAGCCGAGCACTACACTCCTTTGAGCTTGAGACATGATAAGGAGTGTGGTTGCACATACATTTCCTTGCAAATACACTGTCATGCCTCTGTTTGTGCTCTGTTGCAGCAAAAGGAGAAATTGTAGGAAGAATTGGCCGACCGGCCATCAAAGCCAGCCGACCGGCTACCAAGGCTGCTGAC
Source organism: Camellia sinensis (assembly GCF_055761805.1). NCBI lineage: Eukaryota > Viridiplantae > Streptophyta > Magnoliopsida > Ericales > Theaceae > Camellia > Camellia sinensis. The sequence continues at coordinate 79,365,938 of NC_138963.1, forward strand.
CGGCCATCAAGTGGCCAATGGCCACCAACTCTGGCCGATGATCCCCCAGAGTATTCTTAAGATCAGAAAGAAGCATTCTAAAAGTTGGCATAATTTTCAGAGATCCAAAGATGTGCAAACAGAGGCACTTAGAGGTGAGGTAGTGGATTTCCGGGAGGACGCGACTGAGCATGCATGCCTCCCTCGTTCGCGAGGCCATTTTGTCACTTTATTGACTAGTTGAAATTGATTACATGAGCTGCAATTATCTTAGCTTAGTTCATTTTGTAAATATTCTAATTAGCTTAGATTAGCTAATTGATTAATTCGGTTTGTAACTAATTAGCTTAGATTAGCTAGTTATTCGACTATGATGTAATTAATTAGCTAGAATGGTCAGTTAATTAGTTGGTTTGTAATAGTTAGCTTAATTAGCGTAACTAGTTAGCTCTCTTTCATTCGGACCCTCTGTCGAGAGGGCAAATGTTGTAATAAGGGTGCATGTGTGTGTGCATGTCTTCCAATCCCACTTCTTTTCCCTTTTACTTATCAACTTTCGCTGTCTAGTTTTAGGGCATATTTCAATTAGCATACCTTATGCTTTGCATGCGTGCATCAGTCATTTGTATTGTATGCACCGAGCTCAGCACATCATTTAAACTGCATTGTATTTCAATACACTTACTTGAATACGTGTTTCAAAGCATATTATCAAGTCGTCACATTCATATGCCATCTTAAATAGCCGAGCCTATTTAGTTGCATTATTGCATGTGTTGCATTAGGCATCTTGTATAGTTAGGATCATGCATTATTTCTAACTAGTTTTCTGTTTTGGCTCAGAGTATACTGTAAGTACTTACGCTTTAGCATACTTGCATGAGTGTGAGTGTTGCCATGATAGCCTGCTTGCCATGAGGCTATTTGCTTAAATGCTTAACAGCATGAATGCCTATGGGTGAAGGCTAGATTGCCTAAATTGGAACAACTCGATGATTGTGAGTTTTAAGTCCACTTTGCGAAGTGGCAAAATCATGTTTTCAAGCCCACTTGAGGGTGGCAAATCTGCGCTTTAGCCTACTTGCGAGTAGCACTTTCAAACCATTTTCGAAAACAAACATGAGTTGTTTTGTTCCAATTCTCATGATTGAGTCTATACTTGTGTGTTGTGCGCATCACATAGTAAGTTAGCTAATAATCAAACAAGAACACATGTGTTTTCAAAACAACATATCATGTTTAGTAGAGGTCGATCTTTGATCGGGTGAGCGGGGGTGTTCATTTCAGGATCTTCCCCTCTCATACCCAAGTTCTCGAGGTGAGGCAACTTTGGTGATGACGGACACGTGGCCTTTGGCATGAGTCAGGATTTCCTAAATTTCCCAAAACAAAATATTTAGGTGGTGACTCTGTAATCTGGCAAAGCAGTTCATGTTTGGCACTTCTTGATTAAAATCGATTTTCCAAAATGATTTGCCGGATTTGGACTCTTTGGTAATTTATTAGTCTTACATTGCACTTTGTGAGATTAGATTTAGAATCGTGACAGGAGTTCGAATTGTAGGACCAATTCGAGCTTTTTAAAAGGGGGGTGCGAAAAAAGTCAAGCTACAACAAGTCATGAGTTTCCTAAATTTTTCAAAAATATTTAGGTGGCGACTCTAAAATCTAGCAATGCAGTCCATTTTCAGCATTTCTGATTATAAATCAAATTTTCAAAGATTTGCCAGATTTAGACTCTCATTTGTGTTTTTCTGTTTCACATTGCACTTGTGAAACTAGATTTAGAATCATGGGAGTCCGAACTGTAGGACTATCGTATCTGAGAAGACTAAACCCCTTCGAGGAGCACGAAAAACATGCTACAGAGGGCAACAGTCTGTTTTTATCTACGGCTTGTTCTTAGAGCCAAAGTCAGGGGAGAGGGTAGCCACTCACTTGTTATCAGTGTGGGCAGGCAGGGTATATGAAGAGATTTTTTCCTCAGTTGGGCGGCACACCTGGTGCGTCTGTTCGAGGCAGACACAAAACCACCAACCCGCACAATCAGCACAGGCCTCGAGGGCCAATCAGGGAGCTTCTTCGGCTTAGTCTGTACATTAGACGTATGCTCCAAGGGGTGAACAGGTGGAGCAGAGATCTTCAGGGCGTATGTATGTTGTTACCACGCTAAATTTAGTGCCAATACCTTCAGTTGTAAGAGGTACTTTCTTGTTATACAATTCTATTACCAATGTGTTAATTGATATGGGTGTATCCCATTCATTCATTCATTTCGTCTGCATTTGTATTAGCATTGGGGTTAGAGTTGGCTTGGTTAGCATCTCCACTCAGTGTAGAGTTACCTATTGGGGATGAGATTGTTTTGGAACAAGGTGTCTGGGTTGTGACATAGAGGTTGCCGGTTGCCGAGCCGACTTTTTTTTGCATTTGTGTTAATTGACATGTCGAGTTTTGATGCTATATTGGATATGGATTGGTTGTCATCGTATCAGGCTGTCATAGATTGTTGCTGTTAGAGGGTTACTATATGTACCTTGAACGGTGATTGTTTTTATTTTATAGGGGACAGAGTCGATAGAGTTTTGTCACTGGTGTATGATCCGCGTGGGCGGAGTGAGCTTAGTTGTCTTCTTGTCAATTTCTTAAGTGGTGAGTGATGAAGTCCAGGTTGAGTTGCCGATGGTAGTTTGTGAATACTTGGATGTTTTTCCAGAGAATCTTGATGGTTTACCACCTCACCAAGAGATCAAGTTCTCTATTGACTTAGTGCCTGGTACGACACCGATTTCTATGGATCCATATAGATTTGCACCCGCCGAGTTGAGTGAATTAAAGATTTAACTCCAAGAATTATTAGATAAGGGTTTTATCTGCCCTAGTACTTTGCCTTGGGAAGCACCGACTCTCTTTTCTAAAAAGAAAAAGGGCACTTTGTGATTGTGTATTGACTACCGGAAGTTGAATCATGTGACTGTTAAGAACAAGTGCCCAATGCCTCATATAAATGACTTATTTGATCATTTAAATGGGTCTTGTTACTTCTCTTAGATAGACCTAAGATCGGGGTATCACGAGTTGAGAGTAAAGGAGGAGGACATCTAGAAATGGCATTTCGTATGCGGTAAGGCCATTATGAGTTCTTAGTGATGCCTTTTGGGCAAACCAACACACCTGCCATGTTTATGGATTAGATAAACCGGATCTTCTGTGAGTTCCTAGACCGTTTTGTGGTCGTCTTTGTAGATGACATCTTAATTTACTCATCCTCTGAGGAGGAACATCAGGAACACTTGCGGGTAGTACTTGGGTTACTTAGAGCCCACAAATTGTATGCTAAGTTTGGAAAATGTGAATTCTGGTTGAAGGAAGTTAAGTTCTTAGGCCACGTAGCATCTAGGGAAGGAGTGACTATAGATTCATCCAAGATAGAAGCAATATAAAATTGGGAGCAACCTAAGAATGCCTTTGAGATCCATAGTTTCTTGGGGTTGGCCAGGTATTACCGTCGATTTGTGAAAGATTTTTCTAGATTAGCTTCACCGTTGACTACACTAATGAGGAAAGGAATTAAGTTTGTGTGGAGTGAGACTTGTGAGAAGTCTTTTCAAGAGCTTAGGGTTAGACTCACAACTGCTCTAGTATTGGTTATTCTAGAGAGGGGTTTGGGCTATTCGGTATATTGTGATGCTTCATGAGAAGGTTTGGGTTGTGTTTTGATGCAAGAGGAAAAGTTAGTGGCCTATGGCTCACGGCAGTTGAAAACACATGAGAGGAACTACCCTACTCATGACCTAAAGTTAGCGGCGGTGATCTTTGCCTTAAAGATTTGGAGGCATTATCTGTATGGTGAGAAGTTTAAAGTGTTTTTTGATCATAAGAGTTTGAAATATCTATTTACACAGAAAGACTTGAATCTAAGGCAGAAAAGGTGGATGGACTTTATAGAAGATTAGGACTTTGAGTTACATTATCATCCCAGGAAGGCCAATGTTGCGACCGATGTGTTAAGTAGGAAGTCTATCAGTAGTGTAGCTAGTATTGTCATTCCGGAATGGGAGATGTTGGGTGTTGTTGATGATTTTGACTTGCATCTTGGTGAGTTTGTTGAGTCTGCAGCCTTGTTTTCGGTAGTTGCACAACCTACACTTGTGAACCGAGTGATAGAAGCGCAGAAGAGTGATCTTGAGGTAGAAACCCTTTGGGAAAAGATTGCTAGTGGAAAGGTAGAGAAGGGCTTGAATGTGTATCCTGATTCGAATGTTAGATATTGTGATCGTCTTTTCCTACCGGGATCTTGCTGAGAGGAAGTACTCTGAAAGTTTCATCATTTATGCCTTGCAGTGCATCCGATAGGCACAAAGATGTATCACGACCTTAGTCGCCAGTTTTGGTGGAGGGGAATGAAGGAGGATGTGGTCGTGTTTGCATTGAGGTGCCTTACTTGTCAACAAGTGAAGGCCAAACATCAGAGGCCAACGGGTTTGTTGCAACACTTGCCTATAGCCGAATGGAAGTGGGAGCATGTCACGATGGATTTTATTGTGCGTCTTCCTAGGACTCAATGGGGTAGTGATGCGATTTGGGTGGTAGTTGATCGATTAACCAAGTTATATGTGTGAATGATTCTATAGATTATCTACCCGACCTTTATATTAGGGACATAGTGAGGCTTCATGGAGTCCCTGTGACTATCATTTCAGATAGAGATTCATGTTTTACGGCTCATTTATGGCAGAGCCTACAGAATGCCTTGTGCAGGAGATTGACTTTTAGCACTATATATCATCCTCAAACTGACGAGCAGTCCAAGTGTACTATTCAGATCCTTGAGGATATGCTTTAAGATTGTGTCCTTGATTTTAAAAGGCCGTGGGAGAGGCACTTGCCCTTAGTGGAGTTTGCTTATAATAATAGTTTCTAGCTGAGTATTGGCATGGCACCGTTTGAGGCCTTGTATGGCCGACCATGTAGATCTCCTGTGTGTTGGGCTGAGGTAGGCGATGCACCTATGTTGGGTCCAGAGTTAGTTCGGGAAATGACTGAGAAAGTTTACCTTATTCGTAAGAGGTTGGCTACTACCTAGAGTCGCTAAAAATGTTATGCCGACCGTAGGAGGAGACCTTTGTCTTTTGAGGTAGGAAACCATGTCTGACGGGGTTTGATGAGGTTTGGGAAGAGTGGGAAGTTGTCTCATAGGTTTATTGGGCCTTTTAAGATCCTATAGCGGATTAGAGAGGTAGCATATCGCTTGGCCTTGCCACCATAGCTTTCCGGGGTTCATGATGTGTTTCATATTTGTATGCTTCGGAAGTATGAGCCAGAACCATTGCACATGTTGGATTGGACCGACTTAGAGGTAGATGAGGATGCCACGTATGAGGAGAGACCGATGAGAGTCTTAGATACTCGAGACTAAGTCTTACTAGGCAAGACAATTCCCTTGGTTAAAGTATTGTAGCGACATCACGAAGTTGAATAAGTAACTTAGGAACGTGACTTGGAAGTCTGTGAAAATTATCTGAACCTATTTGTTAGTGTTTGAGCAAGTATTGAAAATTTTGTTATGTTGATTTAATATTAACATTGTATATGTTTTGGAAATGTGAATTGTATATTCGATACTGAGAACTTGTTTTATCGTGTTGATGAGAATAAATGACTGGTGGATGGGTCAGGGTGTTGGAATTGGTTGATTATCACTGTTGTAACTGGTTTAAACATGGTTTTCAAATTTGATTTATAATTTCAGGGACAAAATTCCTTAAGGGGAGGAGGTTATAGCGATCCTAATTTAGACCCGATGCATTTATTACTTTTGAATCCGAGAAACAATTTCATGTTTTTTTTTGGCTTCGGGGGTCGACCCCATCTTTGTAGGTGTCGACATTGCCTTCTTTTCGTTGCCTTGTTCTACTCCAAGGGTCGACACCAGCCTTAGAGGTGTCGACACCATCTTGTTGCTATGTTCTTGGAATAACTGTTGAAATTTAGTGTCGACATTTGCCTTGGTGGTGTTGAAACTTATCTTTTGTTGTTGGCCTCAAGGGTCAACACTAGTCTGGGAAGGGTCGACCCTTGCCTACTGCAGAATCTGGGTTTAGTTGCTGAAATTTAATATCAACACCTTGTGTCCAAGGGTCGACACCTTGTCTGCTGCCAGCATTGTCTTTTTGTCAATTCTTGTCGAAGGGTCGACACCACCGACACAAGGGTCGACCCCTGTGAGTTTTCTTCCAGATTTTAGTTTGGTTTTGGGCCCTATTTCTTAGGGATTTTGACTTGTGCTTTTGGGTTGACTTTGGGACTTTATTTCACTATAACCTAGCACTATAAATAGGGCCCTTACTTACCATTTTCTTCACTTTATCTTCTCTTTTCTCTCTCTAAACTGTGAGTCACTCTTCTCTCTCTCTCTAAACTCACTTTTTCACTTAAAGATCTTCAGATTTACTCACTTAGAAGCATCTCCTCACCTTGCTCCTTTGAGATTAAATGTAAAGCTTATTAAGGGCTTCATTTTGATCGGAGCAAGTCGTTGTTTCATCACCGTAAAACTTTTGGGCTTTTCTTCCTTTTTCCTCTTCTACGTTTGAGGTAGGGATTCTTCACACCCTCTTATAATTTGTAACTTAGTTATTTGTTATTTCTAAAACAATATTGTGATTTTTGGAGATTTTGGGCAAATCTAGGATTTTGGTTAGAAATCAAAAAGAGGGGTTTTCAAATATTTTGTTGGAAATGCTTGTAGAAAGGTGTTTATTGTTGATCTATGATGACGTGATGGGTTTTTACCTTTGGAAATGATTTGTAAAGAAAAATGGGATTTTGCCCTAGAAATATCAATGTTGATCATGTAAAGATAATAGAAATGATGTTGGGTTTTATGTAATTGAAATGATATCTTTCTCTACTAAAAAATGATTTTGAAAGAAAACGAGGTTTTGTTCTAAAACCACGGGTTTGACTTGTGTTAGAAAAATATTGAAGGGTGATGTTGGTTTTATAATATTGCTCACATCTTGGTGATGGTGACGGTGATGGTGATGGAGGATATTGATGATGGTGGAGTTGGATATGTTATATCGCTCACATTTTAGAAATGATAATAATATTTATTGTTATTGAAATTTTTTATTTATTAGAGATATCTATTTTGGCTATCGGTGGAGGATAGCTATGAGTATTGTAGAAATTGCATGAGGATTATGTGAACTAAAACTAATTCCTCATCCATGTGCATTGAACATTATTGCTCATTTAATACATTGCAAATGTATATAATTTTGAGAAAAATTGGTGAACGTGGGAAAGAGGTGTGTATCACCAAATCAAGTTAGCCAGTGTGTCTAGGGTGAAAGTCCCGAAAAACACATGTATACATGGGTGCCGATTTAATATCCGTAAAATGGCAATAGTAGCGCTTGTATAAGCTACGTTTACATGGGTGTCGTTTGATGGTTTTCCGCGGACGAAATATCCGTGCAATGTTGTACCGATTTAAGAATTCCCCCTTGCTTTCTATTGTAAAGGACATGATTTGAGAATTGTGATATAAACTGAGCATGGCATGACTTTTGGAAAAGAATTGTACAACGTTTTGATATGGGCATTGCACATACATTTCAATTTTATATATCTTCGTTAAGATTCATATATTATGTTGGATTATTTCTACTGGGTTTTGGCTCACCCTATATGGGAAAATCATTTTCAGATGTTGGTGATATGCCTCTACCAAGGACTTAGCCTAAGAGGATTGTGGAGCTGAACGCTTAGGGTGTGTTGGGTAACGTTTACGTTTTTAGTTTATATTTACAAAAAATTTATAAACTGATTTTTGTTTATTTTTAGAAAAACATAAACTACAAACGCGTTTGGTAATTAACAAAATGTTTAAAAAATTTTAAAAATATAAAAAAGAGTGAGAAATGGCAGGTGGTGGCAAGTGGCGGCGGAAGATGGTAGTGGAAAGTGGTGACGGTGGGTAGCTGGTGGCGGGTGGGTGGTGGTGGTGGGTGGGTGGGTGGGTGACGGTGGTGGGTGGTGGGTGGTAGCGAGTGGGTGGTGGTGGTGGTGGTGGCGACGGGTGGTGGGTAGTGGTGGCAGGTGGGTGGCGGGTGGTGGTGGTGGGTGGGTGGGTGACGATGGCGGGTGGTGGGTGGTGGTGGCAGGTGGGTGGCGGATGACGGGTGGTAGTGGGGTGGTGATGGTGGGTGGGTGGGTGACGGTGGCGGGGGCAGGTGGGTGGCGGATGGCGGATGGCAGGTGGTGGTGGGTAGGTGGCTGGTGGTAGTGATGGTGGTGGTGGTGGTGGTGGTGGTGGGCGGATGGGTGGGTGACGGTGGCGGGTGGTAGGTGGTAGCGAGTGGATGGTGATGGCGGGTGGCGGGTGGGTGGTGGGTAGTGGGTGATGGTGGTGATGGTGGTGGTGGCGGTGGCGATGGTGGGTGGCAGGTGGCTGGTGATGGCAGGTGGTGGATGGTGGTGGTAGGTGGGTGGTGAGTGGTGGTGGCAAGTGGCAGGTGGTGGTGGTGGTGGCGGGCGGTGGATGGTAGTGGCGGGTGGTAGGTGGTGGCGTGTGGATGGCAAGTGGGTGGTGGTGGTGGCGGCGACGAGTGGGTGACAGATGGCTGGTGGGTAGTGGTGCCGGGTGGTGGCGGTAGGTGGGTGGTGAGTGGTGGTGGCAGGTGGTGGTGGGGGGTTGGTGGTGGTGGCGGCGGCGGAAGACGGTGGTGGAAAATGGTGGCGGGTGGTGGCTAGTGTTATGTGGTAAAAAAAAAACTCAAGACTCAAAACGAAAACACTTTTTTTGTGTTTTCATTTTTGGCCAAATTTATAAACTAAGACCATTGATTTATAAATCAAAAATTTTACCAAACAAGTTTTTATTTGAGTTTTTTAAATTTTTGTAAATATAAACAGAAAACTGAAAACATAAGTGTTACCAAACGGCACCTTAGTGTTGTATTTTGTGTTTAATTTTGTACAAGCCTAGGGCTTTATATGTATTGAGCTTAAGACTCACTTTTGATGTACCCAAGCATTGACTTAGAAAGATGTAAGCCTTTACGGCATATGATTATCTATTTAATTTTCATTTCTTTTCACCATCTTATAACACATGCTGTAGATTCAAGATGTACTGTTTGTGAATGTATATCGCATGTGTCACCTCTTGTATATCAAACTTTGAGTAATGAAAGCTTATCAATTCATTTATGTTGCTACTCATGGGTTGTTATGAGAAGGGTATATTGTATTTATTTCGAGGCGTTACACTTGTGGTAGTGCACATCACTTTGATGTAGCATACATTACTTTGAGAAGAAAGGCATAAAACAATTGACATATCATGTAGTACAACTAAAGTGGCATACACCACTTCATAAGGTAGCGCATACCACGTCATGAGATGGAACACGCTAGTTCCATGGTAGAATTCCTTATTCATATCTTGTGAATATATGTTATAAATTGATTTTTAGTTTAATGATGAGACATAATCATGCTTTGGAGAGACTAATTACACAATTAGGCTAAGTGAATGATTAACACCTAGAGAAATAGATGAGAAAAGTGTGGAAAATCCATCATGTACTAGAGTAGAGTAGATAATTCTAGAATATAGTGGATGAAGAATGTGTCCTAGAGAAATGGATGAGAAAAGTGTGGACAACTCCATTATGTACTTAGAATAGAGTAGATAATTCTAAAATGTAGTGGATAAGGATTGTGTCCTAGAGCCTTCTAGGAGTGTAATAATGGCCATTGGATTAAACTAATCCTAACCATCCATTGAGTAAGTGGATGGTTATATAATGAGAAGATACCTCATTTGGGAATTTTATCACCCTTAAGACTTGGGCACCTCAGATTGATCACCCAATGATGAAAATTATGCTGTATAAACATTCGATTTCCTCAGCAGGAAGCCTTGGTTTTGAGTCTCAAAAGCCTAAAAACCTTGCACCATTTTTTGACCAAAACAAAATTTTTCCAAGCCTGACCACTTAGAGGCCTGCAAGCCAACTAGTGGCCGGCTGGCCAGAAATTAGTGGCCGGCCATCCTCCATCTGGCCGGTCGGCCGGCCAAGTGTTCCGATAGAACAAATATTTGTTGCTAATTGTCCCCTTATGTGCATGCACTGCACCAGCTGGCTCAATATAGATATTTCTGAGATACCAATCAGTTATTCTATATATAGAAAGCCATACCTTATGTTTTTAGGTTAGAAAATTTTGTGAAGTGAAATTCTTGAAAATCTCTCTCTCTCTCTCTCTACCTTGCAAGCTATATATACACTTTATCTATACTCCATAAACCAAATTTTTAGGGCTTTTTGCTAAGGTTCTTGAGCTTGAATTTCAGCAATTGAGGGTAAGAAATTGTTAGTTTGTGAATCAAAGTGCTACTCCTTTTCAAGAGGTATAACTTCTAATTTCTTTACACTATTTCTTCCCTATCTTTACTTGCTGTTTTTTGGATTGTTTTTCCACTATTTTTATGGGTTGAAACTTGTGGCTTAAAGCTATCAAACGTAGAAGGGTAAACCACCCTTCTTTGAACCTTCTTTTCTAAGCTTTTGCCCTTGTGTTTTCCATCTATCTTTCAACTTTTTCCTACTGATTTTCTGAGATTTTCCAGAGGCTAAAAAGTGGTGTTGAGGTTCAAAAAGTGGAGAGGTTAGCCACCCCTCCTTAGGCAAGCTTGCTAGCTAGCTTCATTTGTTTATTATTGTGGTCCACTTTTTCTAGCTTTTCCATGATAATTTCAGCACTGTTTTTAGGAGTTTTAGGACTGTTTTAGTGTGTTGACTTCATTCATGCTTTGTATAGTAGGCTTGTAGTGTAGTGGTCCTAATAGGTTTGGTGGTTTAGGCCTTAGATACTAACCTATTTGAGTTGATAGCATTTATTCTATGCTTTTCATACATGTGATCACCCTTGCATAATTACCTCTGCACCCTCCCTCATTTCTTGATTTTTATCTCTTTGAGAGTCGTTCCAAACGAGTGTTGTTTAAGCTTGAGAAAAAGACCCTTCCATGCTTAATGGTTTAATCTCTTTGGAGGTTCATTACTAAGGCATTACATCTCTCTCATGCCAAAAACAACTTCTTGTTTGACACTTCTCTCCATTAGTGGACTTAATTCTCATTCTTTGGACTAAAATGACTAAAGAATGGAAAGGTAATTAAAAGAGGCTAATAAAATTGGACTAACATGGTATAAGATAATGAAATCATGTTGGGTTCAATCAGACGTTAATTGAACCCATTGAGTTTTGAGCCATTTCATACTCTCTTGTGATGATAATGGTTCAAAAATCAATGTCAACCACTTCCCTTGATCAATTCCATGATAGGGAGGGGGTTTTATTGGTCTTTTAGTTTCACTTATTGAGCCTTTGTCCAAATCGAGTCATGGATCATCATGCAATAACCTTGCGACCATTGATGATTTGTGAATCGATTCTACCTTTCCTTTGATCAAGTTCATGATAGGGAGAGGCAAAGAGGATAAACATTCCCGGGAAACACTCTGTTTCTGCTTTGTTTCTTTTCTACTACAGCAGGGTAGCACCAAAAATAGTGGCCGGCCGACCACTTTCCCTAGCCTGGCAGACACTTCTTTTCAGCTAAGTAGTGTCTTTTTCTTGCAGAACAAAGCAGAAACTGAAGCAAAAATAGAAGTATTTTCTGCAGACAGAACAGTTCTGGCAGCAAAATAGAGGCGTTTCTAGAAGGATGTTCGCATTGGCACGTGTGGTTCCTTAACCCCCGCTCGTTTGTTAATTAGCTCACACAGCTCTTAGTTAATTTGTTAAATAACTAGTTAGTTCCTTTGGACATGTAATAGTTTAGTTAATTAATTTCTTGTTGTAATTAATTAATTAGATTTATCTTAATTTGTAATAATTAGCTAGTGTAGTTAATTCATTTCTTTGGTAATGTAATAGTTGTAATAGTTAGTTAAGTTAGCAATTAGCTAGGACATTCATTCGGACCTTCCTAGGTGAGGGTGAAATTGTAATAATGTGTATGTCTTTCAACCCTCATTTTTTCTCTCTCTTTTATTTACTCACTTATGATGGATAGCATAGAGCGTCATGTCTTAATTAGCATTTTCCATGACTTGCATCCATTCATCTTGCATACATAAGGTTTCGGCTCATCATACTAAGCAATGTCAAACTTATTCAAATACGTGCTTTGTCGCATTCCTTGAATTGACTCACATGCCATGTTAGTGGCCGAGCCTAGTAGTTGCATTTTGCATGTGTTGCATTAGTCACTTGCATATTAGAGCATGCATTTTTCTAATTGTTTTATTTCTTTTGGCTTGTCTTGGAGTACTAGGTGAGCATTTATTGCTTTAGCATATTGCATGTGTGTGATTGTTAACATATCAAGCATAATACCATGAGGCTAAGTGCTTAAGTGACATACCTGTTTGAATGCCAGTGGATGAAGGCTAATTGCTTAAATTGAGACGTTTTGACCAATGTAAATACAAGTTCACTTTTTTTAAGTGACGTGTATTCAAAACTCTTTTCAAAACAAGCATAAAATCAAAATGTTCTAGCTTTTGCAAATTAGTCTATACTTGTGTTTATTACATAGTAAAATTAGCCTAATGAATTAGAACAAAAGCATATAATGTACATAAAAATCACATCATGATTAGTAAAGGCCGATCTTTGATCGGGTGAGTGGAGTGCTCAATTGATGACCTTCCCCCCTCATACCTAAGTTCCCGAGTTGAGACACTTTGGTGATGACAGACACGTGACCTTTGACATGAGTCACAGGTTTCCTAAATTTCTTAAAAACATTTAGGTAGCGACTCTAAAATCTGGCAATGCAATTCATTTTTGGCATGTATGATTCAAAAACAATTTTCCAAAAGAATTGCCGAATTTGGACTCATTTGTGTTTATCCATTTCATATTGCATTTGTGAAATCAGATTCAGAACCATGGGAATCCGAACTGTAGGGCTATCGTATCCGAAAGAAGCACGAAAAGCAAGCTACAGGGAGAGAGGCCTAGAAAATGAGATAAGTGGTGGAGAGAACCACCAAAGATGATGGTGGTTAGAACCACCAATTGAAGTAAATTATTTTTGTGTCAGGTATGTTAGTTTTAAGGTGTGAGTAAAGTGTAATGAGCTGTTAGTTTTAAAGTATTCATGGTTGTATTCAATTTTCTTAAGCTCTGATCAATTTCCATGAAGTTCATTCACATTAATGTTCAAAACCCTATTGAAAAAATAGGTTGTAATCAACTGCCTTAAATCTACTTGTTTGGTCACACCCCATTCAAAAGGAATTGTGTCTAATAGATCCAAAATCCACAGTGTTTCAACTTCAATACCAAAACCTTGATCAGCTCCTTGAACATTTTATATTTGTAATGGTGTCTTTCGATATATTTTTAAAATTTTCCAATCTTATGGTAAATTTGGATTTGGTACTTGAGGTTCTGCCTTGAAAACATCCATATTCCAACTAGTGTTTTGATTCTCCATTTGAAAGTACATTATATATCTCATTCTCAGCAATTGATCCCCTAATAAATCACTCCTTGATCGCGGGAGTTCCTCTTTCACACACATGTGCCATTTGTAATTTGTCCTTCCGATTTGATATCAACTTCACCTTGCCTGCCAAAATATAAAGCATTTCCTTTTAAAAGAAACATCATTCAAGATTGGGTCCATTTGATAGGGATCCAATTGAAATTCATGATGTAAGATGCTCGCTATTGGAGAATGGTCAAATAGGTTATTAGGATTATTGTTATTAACCATTCTTGTAACGCCCCGAAACCAAAGACAATGAACCATCCATAATATTAATAAATGACAACGATGTATAAATATAGTTTTCTTGAAATAAGTATCCTTCCATTTCATATGATTCCGAGATACAAAAGGTAACACATACGGTCATACATTCACAAGTCCTAATGCTGAATCTATAGCATGTGTTACAAGTTAAATATATGAAATAAGAGTTAAAACAATAAGAAATGTCCTAAAGGCTTACAACTTTCCAAGACACTAATTGGTTACAACAAAAGTGAGTTTTAAACTCAATACAGGTAAAGTCCTAGGCTTGTACAAAATTAATTACAACCAGTAAACAAAATGAGGCTCTTACTCCAAGTCCTCCCAAGCTATTGACTTGGCGAAGGCATATCATCAGCACTTAAAAATGATTTTTCACATAGGGTGAGCCAAAACCCAATAGAGATACTATAACACAGTTTATAAATCTTAACAAAGATATAAGGTGAATGCATATGCAATACTCGTGCCAAAACATTTTATTTCTCTTTCTAAAACCGTGCAATGCCAAACTTATATCTCAAATCATGATATCATTTCTTTTACAATAGAAAATAGGGCAATGAATACAACACTGTGAATCTCTAGGGCGTGTCTGCAAGTAGGCTATAAGCATAACCAATTTGTCATTTTTATCGCTATTAACTAGAAGGCTTGACACCTAACTGCGCAGATTTCTAATCTTTCATAAAAAACACACATGCCAACATAATACCACACTACACTTCTACCCAGCTTCACTAAGTTATTCACTCATTTTTCTCAAAATAATAACATTTTCAAATGCGTTAAATATGCAACAATGCTCAATACAATGGATAAGAAAATAATTTCAATTTTCCTAATTCTCATGCAATTTCTACAACAATCATTGATATCCTCCATTGATAACCCAAAATAGTTATCTCTAAACAGATAACTAATAAACTTTTCAAATTCCAAGATTTGAGTAGTAATACATACCCAACTTCACCATCCTCATCAATATCAATCTAATTTTACATTTCCAACATCAATTCCATTTATTTATATAAAATCAACATTTGATATATTTAGGGAAAAACCCCATTTTTCATCGAAAATCAATTCCACGTATCAAAACTAACCATTTTATCACAACTCAATCTCATTTCTAATCCCACAGCCATTTTCAAAAATCCGTTTGAAAATCTCTTTTTTGGGTTCTAACCAAAACCCTAGATTTGTTCAAAAATTTCTAAATCACAATATTGTTTTAGAAATAGCAAATAACTAAGTTAAAAATCATAAGAAAGTGTGGAGAATCCCTACCTCAAGCTTAGAAGATGAGAGAGAGAATAGAGAAACTTCAAAAATACCGAAACTCAACTTTGCTCCGATCAAAAGGAAGGTCTCGGAGTGTTCTACCTTTTTAACAAAGAGACTAGGGTTGAGAAATCAATGAATCTAGGTGTATTTGTAGAGAGAATGTGATTTTTAGAGAGAGTGAGAGAAAATAGAGTTTTGAAATGTTTAGAGATGAAAAAGTGACTCAAAAGGTGACTTTACGATCTGATATACGCGCAGACCTGTAGACACTCCATTTTTGACCGACCTTAAGACTCAGACGTCACCAGTTGAGCGCTCGGTGATGCTGCATGTTGTGCTCGTTCTGAAGTTGCGGAGTCTCGGCTGCGAGCCTTGCCTTCGGACTTCGGAGCTCCTTTGTGCCTTGCCTCGATTTGCGAATCGGGTCCTATTTTCTCTGTTTTCTCTTCCCGAAGGGAGGGAAAGGTCTCGTAGATCATCTCTCAGTGGTCGTAGACTACATTTCGTGGTCGTAGGCCATTTTTCCCATTTGGAGCCCGGTTTTCGGTTTCCTGAGCCGTCGGCCATGTGCCTCGGTTCGGGACCGCTTAACTACCTCTGTTTGCTCCGGTTTTTGGCACACATCTTATTTCCTCCCTTTTGAGGGACACTGTGACCCGGGAGACCACCTTTGTGGTCATACACCACTTCCGGTGCCTAGCAGCCTGTTTTCGGGGCCCCGAACCGCGCGTTTTGGCCCCCGAACCTTCGTTTTGCATCCGTTTTGGTCCGTTTTTGGTAGAGACCCTATTTTCACTGTTAGGGAGGTGGTAAGATGGGGGATGGCCACCTCTTCCCCTGAAAAGCCAGTTTTCTCATTTTCTCTCTCCAAAAGCCGATTTTTCTGACAGAAAGCTGGTTTTTCCCACTTTTGAGCCACATTTTCTGGTTTGTCTCCACAGGGCTGTGTTCTACTCATCTGGGAGGCCACCTTTCTGGGTAGGCCGACCAGTAATTGTTCTTGAACCTTTTGACCCCTGGTCGGCCGACCAGGGGGAGTGGACGGCCGGCCACTTGAACTGGCCGGCCTGCTTATTGCTTTTACCCTTTCTGAGTGTAATTCAGCTGTGCCAGCTGGAGACCATTTGGTGCATCCTCCATACACATGTATGGAGGATCTTTGAAGCTTCCAAGAGAAGCTTTGGCCTCTCTTCTCTATAAGAGAGGCCCTCCTCTTCATATCTAGGGGTTAGACATTTTTGGCCAAGGCACATAACCTCCCTCCTCCGTTGCCACTATTCCAAGCTCCAAAACCCTAACTTTCTTGGTCCATTTACACTACAACCCTTAGCACCACACCTCCATCATCCATTTCAGCACCTTGGAAGCCATTTGCAGAGGTTGAAAGCTCACCAACTTGATCCAAAAGCTGCTAGAGGTCGGCTCTTCAAGGGTAAGTCCTCATTTCCCCCATTTTTGCATTATTTTGCCCTATACCTTAGCTCCATTTTCAAGCATTTTTGAGCCTTGGTGTAAACTGAAAATAGTCTTATTTTGAGCTCCTCTTCATGTTTATTTAAGAGCACTTTTCTGTTTGAGGCCTCCTACACCCTTGCATGCCTTACCCCTCTTTGTAGGCCTTTTTTGCATCATACTTTAGCCTTACTTGTGAACACTTTCAAGATTTAATATAAACTGTAAAGTGACTTATTTTGAGCCCTTCTTCAACTTTGTTTAAGGGCACTTTACTGTTTGAGGTCATTTACTTCCTTGTTTGTTCAATCTCTCTTTTAGGGCTATTTTTGCATCATACTTTAGCCTTACTTGTGAACATTTTCGAGATTTGTTATAAACTGGAAAAAGTCTTTTTTTGAGCTCCTCTTCAAGTTTTCTTAAGGTCACTTTTCTGTTTGAGGTCATCTTCCCCCTATGCACGCTTCATCCTTTCATGATTAAGGCTATGCATTAGAGCATTTGCATTGGACATGGTTTGGCCTCTTAGCCACTGAAATCCAGTGGATTTTCAGTGGCTTTGATGCATTTTTGAGGGAAAAAATTAGAGAGGGGTGACCCCCTCTCTCCTTGTCTTGTTTGGGGGTCTTTTGGGCCTTCCAAAGGGACCCTATTTTGCATGCATCAAAGTCATGTTTCAGGCCTCATTCTGTGGGTTTTAAGGTCTGTCTTAGGTCTGTCCAGGGCCCTTTTGATCATATTTTATGTCTTTAATGCATGTGTAGAACAATTCCATTCAAGGCCTTTTGAGGGGGCCTTTCATCGTATGCTTCCTTGACTGATTTCAGGGCCTATTTTGTGAGTTTTAGGGCTTTCATAACTCATTTCTAGAGTTGGTTTGGTCATTCTAAGTGTCTATCTTATATGTGCTTAACAACCCCTTGAATGGCCTTCCAAAGAAGCCCCTCATTTTGCATGCATTGGTTGCATTTCAGTGATTATTTGGGCATATTTTGGCATATTTTATTCACTGTTTTTGGCTGGTTTGATGAGTTCTCATTTTCTTCATATACATTCCATGTAAACCATGCTTGCTAGCCAATGTTGCATGCTATTTTAGTCCATCATGTTAGCATCTTTTGGCCATGCTTTAAACGGGAAATGTGCATGTTTTGGGACTGCCTTGGCTCTGTCTTTAGACTTCATAATCAAATAATGCTTGCTTTGTATACCTGTGGTTCAATGCATTGGACTAATTTTGAGTTTTCGGGGTTTATTCCATGCATCGGGTGCCATATTTTCATGTTTCGGGACCATTTAGCATCATGTTTCAGTGCTAAAAATTACATGTTTGTATGCCATCTTTCATCCTTTGCCATGCTTTGGTAGAGTGGCATTCAATGCCTTAGGTTCGGTCCTCGGTTTGCGTGTATGTGTGCACGCATTTCGGTCACCTCATTTTCATCCCATGGCCACTGATGTGAGTGTGGCTGAGGTCCACTCATGATGGTGTAAGTCCATTATGCATTGTGTATGCCTTTTCAATTCATAGCATTGCGTATGCTAGGTTGCGTGTTAGTGCATTGTGTATGCCATGTTACATCGAGCATTGTGTATGTCATTTCATAGCATTGCGTATGCTAGGCTGTATGTTAGTCGCATTGTGTATGCCATCTTATTTGCATTGTGTATGCTAGGCTGTATGTTAGTCGCATTGTGTATGCCATCTTATTTGCATTGTGTTTGGGATAAGAGTTAGACCGAGCCCTGGGAAACGAGGTACGTTTCGTACTCCGAGTGACGGAACGTGTCTCAATTCCCTGTCACCGACACTCCGGATTACCCATGATGGAGTTTAGGTCTTGTTGTGTTTTCATGTGCATTCATCTCATATTGAGTCGTGCAATTCGGCTCCTCGGCCATCATGCATCGATTTGCGTGATTGGTGGCACGAGGATCGAGGACTACACTCCCTGAAGAGTAGTCATGCATACATGTGTGAAATACTTTGCCATGCCCCTTTGTTGCTCTCTGTTACAGTAAATCAGAAATCAGCGGCCTTCCGGAGCATTGCACAATATTCCGAAAATAATTGCAAACAGAGGCGAATCGGGGCATCGCAATCGATTTCCGCGCCAGGCAACTCAAGCATGCATCTCCCATCATTCGGAACAGAGCTGAGGCAGTCCATAGGCTTGCATGCTGATTTATCACTTTCCTAGTTAATTTGTTAATTAATTCGAGTTTTGTAATATTTAATTATTCATTTCGGACTGTATATTATTTATTCGGACCCTCCGAGCGAGGGCGCAATTGTAATAAGTGTGCGTGCGTGTGATGTATGTTTTCCAACCCCATGTCTTTCTCCCTTTTATTTACCAGCTTATGATGGTTAGATTAGGGCATGTTTCAATTAGCATACAGTATGATAACATGTTTGCATTCATTCATCTGTCTTGCATACACCGGGCTCGGCGCATCATACTAACTGCATTTGTATTACAATTCCGAGTTGAATACTTGTTAGTTGTAGCATTTCACATGCCATCCTTAGAATAGCCGAGCCTACTATAGTTACATTTTGCATGTGTTGCATTAGGCATTTCTGTATAGTTAGGATCATGCATGGATTTCTAACATGGCTTCTGTTTTGGCTTGGAGTACTCTGTAAGTTTTATGCTTTAGCATCCTTACATGTGTGTGAATGACTACCATGATAGCATGCTTACCATGAGGTTATTTGCTTATATGATATACCTGCCTGAATGCCTGTGGGTGAAGGTTGGGGGAAGGTTGGGTTATTTGGATTGGAACAATTCATCAATTGTGAGTTTTAAGCCCACTTGAGAGTGGCAAATCATCTTGTTTTCTAAGCCCACCTGAGGGTGGCAAAATCTGTATTTTAAGCCTACTTGCGAGTAGCAAACCATTTAAAAAACAAACATGAGATGTGTTGTTCCAATTCAGCCGACCCGGTCTATATTTGTATGTTGTGCGTACCACATAGTAAATCTAGGCTAATAACCGAAATAAGAACGCATAATATTTTCAAAACCCGATATCATGGTTAGTAGAGGCCAATCTTTGATCGGGCGAGCGGGGGTGCTCACGAAGTGACCTTCCCCAATCGTGCCCAAGTTCCCGAGCCGAGGCAACTTTGGTGATGACGGACACGTGGCCTTAGGCATAAGTCAGGGTTTCCTAAATTTTCCAAAATAAAATATTTAGGTGGCGACTCTGTATCTGGCAAAGCAGTCCATGTTTGGCCCTTCTTTCGAAAAATCTGTTTTCAAAAAATGATTTGTCGAATTTGGACTCTTTGATGATTTCATTGGTCTTGCATTGCACTATGCAAGATTAGATACAGGACCGTGACATTGAGTCCTGAACTGTAGTAAGCCCAATGAACAACACGGGATTTTCCTCCCGGGGCGTTCGGGGACGTCTACAAGACCGCTCGAGCACAAGAAGTGTTGCTCGAGCGACCAAACATAATAAGTGAAAGTGCTCGAGCGAAGAAGTTTACCGCTCGAGTGAAGAATACAAACTCCTAAAAATTTTACAGACAGAGGGCCATAGCTCGAGTTCAAGAAGGGCCGCTCGAGCTAACACTGCTCGAGCTAGCGCAAGAATGACTGCTCAAGCATAGAATGCTAACTCCCAGTATCTTTGCAGGCCTACAAAAGTACTGAGAGTTCTCAAAGACCGCTCGAGTTCAAGAAGTGTTGCTTGAGTGAAGAAGCCAAAATTTGGGCAGAAACTATTTTGAAAAACTAATTCCCGACTTGTTCCAAACGTACCAAGGCACTTCAATAACAAACTCGATGAAGAATAAGGAGAAATAAGATATGAACAATCGTATAAGATAATAAAACTCGGATCCAGAATATCAAATGGGTCGGGTCTAAACTAGAATTGCTATAATTCTGAGTAGATATGTTTCCACCAAATTTTGATAAGATATTGTAACATTAAACCTTTTCAGTATCAACAGTCTAATAAGCCAGCCCAGTATACCTCTGTATCCATTTACAAAAGATACAAAACATCAAATAATAAAAATATGGAGTAAAATATAGCCAAGTTGTTTGGTTTCAATTCTATGGATTCACTTTTCAGAAAATTAAAAAAAAAAATATTTTCCATTTTTTTTTGTTTTCACTGATTTTTTTAATATTTTAAGTAATTTTTTTAATTTTTGGATATACCAAACATAAATACACTTTTTTTTTGATTAGCGAAAAGAAATTTATTGATGAAGAAAACATACAAAGTATGATAACGTACATCAATAAATAAGAGGGTTCAAAAAGCATCAAAGTGAAACATTAAGGTCCCAACTAGGTTGGCACCTAGATGCACACCAAATCATTTGCTAGCACCACCCCCACCATCCAAGTTGGTGAGTAACCAACATACAAAAACAGAAACAGAAGAAAGAAAAAAAGGAACAAAAAAGGTAACAAAAACAATCAGCCGACTAGCCAACGACGCCTGCAGAGAACAGCAACAAGCTCCACACTAGGGTAGCCATCAGAACAGCAGCAGCCAACACAACATAACCAGTCATCCATTCAGCCATTCCACTAGAGTAAACTAATCATCTAGCACAAATCACAGACAGCAGAAAGAAAGGCAGACAGCTTCATTTCTGGGCATAACTCCATCCACAGAAGGATCCAACTTGAGGCTTAGACTAATCTTGACATATAAGCAGAAGCCAACAGACATCAAACCAACAAGACAGGGCACCCCCTTCAGCCAGCAACACTTGCAGCCAGCAGAACTTGACCTGCAGCTACCTATTTATCAAAATGGTGGCTGCTTTGATGGACTGGAACAGAATTCACCAACTGAGATTCACCCAAAATGGTGGCTGCTCTGATGGACTGGAACAAAATGGTGGCTGCTCTGATGGACTGGAACAGAATTCACCAACTGAGATTCACCAAAAATGGTGGCTGCTCTGATGGACTGGAACAAAATGGTGGCTGCTCTGATGGACTGGAACAAAATGGTGGCTGCTCTGATGGACTGGAACAGAATTCACCCAAAATCTCACAATACAGCAACACAACAGCAGTCTAACTAGTAGGTAACAACCTGTGAGCCAGGCTATTAGCGACAAAACAGAACAGAATTCACCAACTGAGATCCTAGACAACACCTGACTTCTGAAAAATTAAACACGACATCATTGACTGAAAATGAAGCATCCCTGAACTGAGATCTCATCCAAATTGCTAACCTCACATTGATACATTCACACAGAGCCTGAAAATTAGGTTGGACTGCCTTAAACACACACTCATTTCTATAACTCCACACAGACCACA
The DNA here is from genome assembly GCF_055761805.1 of Camellia sinensis. Classification (NCBI taxonomy): domain Eukaryota; kingdom Viridiplantae; phylum Streptophyta; class Magnoliopsida; order Ericales; family Theaceae; genus Camellia; species Camellia sinensis. The sequence goes on from NC_138963.1 coordinate 79,387,823, forward strand.
ACACTGTTGCTGGAAGGGTCTTCCACACCAGATTGACTTTCTTCCTAAACTTCCAACCCATCCACCAGATTAAAAGACCATCTATGGATCTGGGAATAACCCACTGAATACCCCACCAATTGATAATAGCAGACCAAATTTTCCACGTAAAAGAACAATGAAGCATAACATGGTCAAGAGATTCTCTGACCTCATGACAGAATATACAATTAAGGACTTCTTCCCCTTCTAGAATTCCAAACCTATGAAGCAAATCTTTGGTTTTCAGTCTTTCTTTCCAAGCTAGCCAAGAAAATTTTTTTGCTTTCGGTAGGGAAAAATTATTCCAGATAAGATCAACTGATCTGTGAGTAGGACCATCATTGAGCATACCCTAAGCATAAACAGCATTAACCTTAAAAATACCTGGCTGAGCAGCCTTCCAACCCAAACTGTCAGCTACATCACTTCTTAGGAGAGGGCCTGACCCCAGAGCAGTGGTTAATCTGGCCAACTCGCCTTCTTCCCAAGCCCGAAGTGGCCTGTTGAAATTGAAAAACCACCCAGATTGACTATCTCTTCTGGCTACTTGAACATTCAAGGAAATCTCTTTATCATTAGCCAACTGGAATAATCTAGGAAATTGGCATAAAAGATTTGTTGAACCCAACCAATTATCTCTCCAGAAGCTGATTCTTTGCCCATTACCTATTAAGATTTCCACATTATCCTTGTAGAATTGGAGAATACTGCCATTCCTCTGGGCCACTGATAAGATGTCTTTCCAAGTCTGGGATATAGGACCATGAACATCCTTATGAGGGAACCATCTACCCCCAACTGAACCATACTTTTCGCAAATAACCATCTTCCATAGTGCCTCATCCTTTTGCCCATATCTCCACCACCATTTTAAAAGCAAACTATCATTGGCTAAGTTGATGTTTTTGATCCCCAGCCCTCCTTGTTTCACACTCATGCACACTTCATTCCACCTAACTAGATGCAACTTCCTACTACGCTCAGAATCACCCCATAAAAATGATGCTTGAATCCTATCCATCTCTTTTGCAACACACACAGATATTTTAAAAAGAGGCATGTAATACACAGGTAAAGCAGACAACACAGACTTAATGAGTGTGACTCTACCAGCAAAAGATAACACTCTTCTCTTCCACCCAGTTAACTTTTTCTTGAAATTCTCTACAACTGGCCTCCAAGTCAAGCTCCTGCTAGGGCTGGCTCCCAGTGGTAATCCTAGATACTTCAATGGTAATTTCGTGCTTAGACAATTCAATTTCCTTGCAAACTCATCAACCTCCACTTCTGCTACACCCACCCCACACACAAAACTTTTGGCAAAATTGATCCTTAGTCCTGAAATTACTTCAAAACACCTAAGGATTCTTTTTATAGCCAAAATTTGTGACCCTTCAGCCTTACAAAACAGCACTGTATCATCAGCAAATTGTAAGTGAGATATATTCAACCCATTAGCACCTACAAATATACCTCTAAACATACCCATATCTTTAGCTCTTGATATGAGTATATTCAGACCCTCAGCTACAACATTAAACAAGAAAGGGGATAAAGGATCACCTTGCCTTAAACCTTTTTGATGGCAAAACTCTAGTGATGGTGACCCATTAACAAGAACTGACACTCTAGCAGAAGAAATGCATTCCTTTATCCATTTGGTCCAGGTAGGTCCAAAACCAAAATTCTCTAACATTTGAATAAGGAAATTCCAGTTAACAGTGTCATAGGCTTTTTCGAAATCCAACTTAATGATTAGCCCCTTTCTGTTAGTCTTCTTCCACCAGTCCACAATCTCATTTGCAACAAGAACACCATCCATAATATTCCTACCACTTAAGAATGCTGATTGGACTCTATCAATAATTTTTGGCAACACTAATTTCATCATGTTGGCCAAAACTTTAGCCACCACTTTATAGACTGAACTGATTAGGCTGATAGGTCTAAAGTCTGTAATTGCTTCTGGACTAACTATCTTGGGAACGAGGGTCACAAAAGAACAATTGATTCCATTACCCAATACACCATTATCATGAAACTCTTGCATGAATTTCATAATATCATCCTTCATAAATTTCCATCCCTTTTGGAAGCAAGTGAGATTAAAACCATCAGGCCCCGGGGCCTTATTGCCGTCGCATTCCTTGATTGCTGCCCAAACCTCTGTTCTTGAGAACTCCTTCACCAAACAAGATTGAATCTGGTTTTGATCAATGCTTCTAAACTCACCCCCTAGCCTTGGTCTAATCTTCCAAACTTCAGCGAACAAAGTTTTAAAGTGAGCTGCCACTGCCTGTTTCAACTCCGCAGGATCCTCATATAGGGTACCATTAATCTTCAGTGAATCAAGGACGTTCTTACTATGCCTTCTTGATGCCATAATATGGAAATATCTGGTGTTTTTGTCCCCTTTTAAGGTCCGATTCAGTCTGGATTTCTGCAACCATAGCCACTCTAGCCTTTTTCTAAGCTTCCACACTTCATTTCTGATCTCAATTTTTTGTCTAACTTTAACTTCTACAAGATCTCTCTCTTCAGCTATTAGATCCCACGAATGTAGCTCAGCCTCAGCATCTTTGAGCTTGGACTCCACATGACCGAATACCTCCACATTCCAAATCTTTAGTGCTTGTTTAAGTGTTCTCAATTTGACCATAATTCTGAATCTAGCCCACACTTCCATTTGTGTACCAACCCAAACCTTTTCAACTCCTTTAAGAAAGCTGGGATGTAGCACCCAGGCATTTAAGAATTTGAATGGTTTGGGACCCCAATCCCTATCATCTTCCTTCAATAAAATTGGGCAGTGGTCAGACAGTATTCTAGGCAGGCCCCATAACTTAAAGTTAAACCACACAAGCCATTCCGGATTTAATAGGAACCTATCGATCCTACTCCAGCATGCACCTGACTGTGAATTACTCCATGTATATTTCCTACCAAGCATAGGAACATCAACCAATTCAATATTATTTAAAAATTCATTGAACTCCTGCATCCCCCTATCTCTTCTCACACAGCCTTTCCTTTCTCCAATAGCTTTAATTTCATTAAAATCCCCCCCTAAACACCAAGGTTTTGGAAAGGATGCTTTCAGGTTATAAAGGACCTTCCACAGTTGACTTCTAACTCTACAATCATTAAGAGCATAGACATTACCAACAACACAATCAAAACTATGATAAACCAGACCTAATAGCAAAATAAAATTCCTAGAACTGCAACAATTCTTCACCTGAAACACGTGAGGTTTCCATAGACATAACAAACCCCCTGCACTCCCTACTGCATCCACCTCCATATACCCCAGTTCATCTTCTGCCCATAGAGATCTGACAAATCTCTCATCAATACTTGACTTTTTAGTTTCTTGAATCAACACCATATCCACCCCTTTTGCCTTTATGAAATTTCTGATCCTCCTCCTTTTCTCAGGCTTACCCAAGCCTCTAACATTCCATGAAAGAACTTTCATTATGGAACAAACTTTGACTACAAAATCCCCTACAGGTGCAGACTTAAGCACCACCATTCACCCCTTTTTTGGTTAGTCTTTCCTCATCTTGCCTGTCCATCTCCGAAATTTTCTGGATAACACTCTCTTCATTAGCCCCAAAGTCAATACCCAACACTTTCCCCACCTGCACAGTTTCTTGAGCTTCATTTCGACTTAATATCTGTTTATAAGCCCCACTATTGATTGACAGAGATGAAGACATCACAGCTGCCGCAGCTCTGAATATAGCTCCTCTGTGAAATCTTTGGCAGAATTGATGAGTAGAACGCAATTTCCTCATTCTTCTTTGGCTTTGCCCCTTTATTTTACTACCCGAAACTTGACCACACTCGTGCCCTCTTGCTCTATTTTCCAACAATAATTGATCCCCAGTTGCCCTAACAAAAGCCACAGCCACTTTCTTTCCTTTGTCTCTTCCATTTTCTGGTGATTGCGCAGGGACTGAGGGATCCACTCCTGGGTCGACTATGGCTTCAATAGTAGCCTTTAGTTGGGATTTTTCCCCATGATTAATAGAATCTCTCTGCTGCTCTCCATGTTCATTCCTTGTTGATGCTTTCCCTTTACGGTTCCGATTGTAATTACCTTCTTTCCTCCCTGACTTGTTCAGTCCCTTGTTCAACAGGGCTGATGGGCCCACTCCTGTGTGGATAACCTGATCAGTAGACCCCATATTGCAGCCCAACACCACTTCCAAATTCAGCCCAGGCTTAGCCATGCTAGACTCACTTAAACTTCTCATATACACAGGCATGTACACCTGATCATAGCACTGCTGAGATTTTCTTAATAGAGCCCCCGGTTTCCTTTACTTTTCCAGAATCTACCTTGAGGACCTACATTGACAGCCATCTCCTTCTCTGATCTTGGCCTACTAATTTCCTTCCCTTGGGTCTTAACATTATTGGCACAAGAAGCTACAACAGTTTGGGCCACTATACCTTCATCTTCACTGCTGCTAATCTCCTCATCAGAATTGCCCACTTCCTCAACTGGGCAGACATTCTCAGAAAAAACTGCCTTTCCCAAATCAATCGGCCCACTCAACCCATGGTTTAAAATGTTTTGGCCCAAATCCTCTTCGTTTAAATTTTTTTGGCCCAACTCCACTTTGGAGTTCGACCCATGTAAATTTAGACTAGAACCACTCAATCTTCTCATACACCCAGGCGAGAAGACATGCCCATCATTATCTTGTTCAGCTAGTTTTAAGGCATTTAATGCACTGCTACCTGCCACCTTTTCCTTGCAAGCTTCAACCTCGAGCTCCTTACCTACTATGTTACTAGACTCAGCCACTTCCGTATCACTCTTCCAATTTGCCTCCATTATATTGCCATCCCCACGTGTCAACACTCGACTGGCCTCATTTTTGAATTGCTCAGCACCCTGAGTTGACCCACCTTCTCTGGGTTGAGTTGACTCATCTCTGAGGTTCTGTAATGGTTTACCCACCCAGTTGGAACCATGATCCTCACCTTTCTCCTCTGAATTGAGTTCCTTCATCTTATCTAGATGATTCAAATAGCTGCAGCACTGATTTATGGTTTTTGCTTCAAGGCCCTGAACTTCCAAGACTCTCACTGGATGAGAGGAGTGTTTAGTCACCAGGTTGATAACACTGTTAACAGGATCCATGCACTTGGTAAGGACCCTAAGCTTGCCACATACGAAGGATTGAGGCAAGCATTCAGCACCATCAATAACTTCACCCCATATGCTACCAATTTTAACAAGATTGGACCTATTCCATAAATGTAAGGGAATGCCATAGCAGGTGAGCCATACAAGTCTCTCCTGTGCCGGAGCAAGCTCTGGCCTCCATTGGATGATGTCATCACACCATTCATGGATAATTTCTTTGATAGACTTTATCTTTGTTACCATTTCCTCCTTGGACTTGAAAGATAACACCACATCACAACCACCTCCTTGTCTGGCTTCAAACCCGTCTATTCCTCTAGCATTAAGCTCGAGACTCAAACTAATGTTTATACATCTGACTTTTAGCCGGACTAAGACACTGTCGTAAAGCCACCCATTACCATACTCCTCAGCCTGAACTGAAATAGAGTCTCTGTCCTGTATCTGAATACCTCTTACCACGTCTGCGAACGTTTTGTTGTTGGAGAAGTGATGTGGGCCTCTCCGGAGTTCCTCTCTGAAATGTAACTACGGTGGTTTTTGGGCATGGTACTTCCCCTGTTCTCTGCTTCGATCGAAAGCTGCAGGTTTCACAAATAACTTCTTATCATCCACCCATAGACCATCCGCCTTCTGCACAGCAACGTTTGCAGCTACCTCACAGCTATATCTTACAAAACCAAATCTAGTATTGGTATTCCTGCGACGCTTTTGTGGAATGAAAATATCTTTTACAACTTCAAACTTTCCAAACAGGTTAGACAAGCCTTTGGTATTCATTGAGTTAGGTAGATTATCCACAAACACCGTGAAGACTACTGCACTGCCCACTGATTTCCTTGCTTCTTGCTTCCCTCTTTGCTTCACCATTGGAATCCATCCTCCGTTGGCCATTCTATTTTTACTTTCTAATTGTAGTTTATTTTCCAAAAGAAGTGTTTTTGAGAGAGGAAGATGCAAGAAATCTCTTAAATACACTTAAAATATATAATATTTGTGAATATTTTTTTTAAAAAATTCACAAAATACCAAAAATGTAAAAAAAAAAAAATGAAAATGAAAATTAAGTACATTTTCTTATCCATGTGTATTGATTTGATTTTTTAAAATATTTTTTTTATAAATATTTTACTTTTTAAATACATCCATGTAAGGTCCATCTACAAAAGTTAAAAAAAATATCTGCTTAAAATTTTAAAAATATTCACTAAAAAACAAAAAGCCACAAGCAATAAAAAAAAACTCAATTTTTAAAAATTTAAATCCAGAAATTGAAACAAAATAAGGGGATGATTTTTTGAACACTACCACCCAAAAAAACTGAAATAATAAACATATAAACAATGACTTTGTTCCAGACGGTATCTTTAGACCTTCAATTAAATTAAGACACACAGTAACCGTATAAACTTTTTCCCATCTAATTCAATCAAAATCTCATTTTAGAATTTGATAAATACCATTTATTTATTTATTTATTTATTTTTGTGAATCAACAAATGAAAACTTTTATTGATGAAAAACAGTGCAAAATACATATATATTTTTCTCCTTGGGGTTAGGACCAATGCAAAATACCGCATTAATCCACACCACTCTATTTGTTAACCGCTAATTTTTAAATTTATAATCTGTTTTCGAAATCGCTCTACACCGTTATAGTTAATACATATATATATTTTCATTTATAATAAAATACCAAAGTAAAAATAAGTGTGAGAAAAATTTAAAATGTGAAATTTATTACAACTTGTAGTTATATATATATAAAATATTATGTAAAATTAGTTTGTATTATATATGTATATATATAATATAATGTAAAATAATGTTATATATTATGCAAATACTTGATAATTTATTAGAATATTTTTCAATCTGTCAATCTGTACTAAACCACTCAAACCGTAATTTGTCAATCTGCTAATCCGCCATTTGATTTATAATTTATTCTTAAACTGTCTAAACTGCACCGTGCACGTCCCTATTTGGGGTCACACCTGCGAACTCTGTTTGTGATTTATCCGATCCACATAGAAGAAATGCTTTACGTGAGTCTCGAAATTAATCGAGATGAGCATAAACTAACTCAGGCATCCAATTAAAAAAAAGAAGGTAAATTACACTTTAACCCATGTGGTTTACCCAAAAAATATGGAGCCCCCCTTGTAATTTCATTTGTAACACTTAAACTCCTGAACTTCATACCAAAGTGTAATTTCGGATGGACGTAACAGAAGTTGTAAAAAGTCTAAATTACCCTCATTTCTTTCCCTAATTTTCTTCTTAATGCCATTACAAATCAGAATATTCTCTCATTTTTCTTTAAATTTTTTGTATTTCTCTTCTTCTTCTTCTTCTTCTTTCTCATCCCATGGTAAACCACACACCTCTCATACTATCATCAAATACATCTCTCTCTCTCTCTCTCTAGAATTTAGACCTAAATAAATACTCATCTCTCCCTCTCTGGAATTTAAGTCCAAACAAACACTAATCTTTCTATCTTTAGAATTTAGACCCAAACAAACAATCCATAATTGTAAACACCAACCAACCTCATCACATCTCCTCCACTCAATCAACACCCACCACTACACCATTTTTTTTTTGAGCGGCAAGCAAGCAAGCAAAATTATATTAGATAGTAAAAGATACAAAAGCTTGGAAAGAATGTGCATCATTATCTTAGCCAAGCATCCCAACTAAGTTGACACCCAAAGTAAGACTAATCATGTGCATCTCTAAGCCCCCAAAAGGATTTAGAGATTCCAACTCTAAACCACCCCCACAAACCTCCTCCAATACAATTACAAACCTCCAATACAATACCTTAGCTAAGCACTACCCACTTTCTTCTTGTCACTACCCACTATTTCCTCTCTCTATTTTTTTTTCTTTCCATTTTGCTATGACTGTTAAATATATATATATATATATATATATGTATGTATTTATATATTCGTGGATTGTGTGAGGTCTTTTTTCTTGCCTAATTTGGCTGGATAGCTATGGTAGTTTCTATGCACCAAAAAAAAAAAGAAAAAGAAAAGAAGAAGAAAAAGAAAAAGAAAAAGAAAAGAAGGAAAAGATAGAAACTGTTGCTAATGTAGCTAAAGAAATAATTGATGGGTAGTTTCAATTATACATATATGATGTATATATATATATATATATATATGCATACATATTAACTTATATATAATACATATTTACTTATACATATTGTGTATATATATATATATATAAATGTATGTGTGTGCATGATTTTAATTTTAAAAAAACATACTGTATTATGGGTTAATTTTATTTAAATTAAGAGAATGATAGACATGATTTTAAAAGAATAAAAAAAATAAAAAAAAGAAAGATGGAGAAATGTGGGAGATAAACTAGAGAGAGAGGGAAACATTTTATAGAGAGAACCAACTTTTCTCATTTTCAAAAAAATTAGAAAAAAGAAAAACTTAAGGAATTATTTAGTGTAAGCGAGGATGAAAATTTTTAATTTTATAATCGTGTTACACACACTTTGTTGAAACAAATAATTTCATCCAAAATTACATTTTAATACAAAATTTTAGAATTTAAATATTGCATATGAAACGATAAAAGACTCGTCTTTTAGAGAAACCATATAAGATTAATGTGTAATTTATTCCAAAAAAAAAATAAAAAATAAAAAATGAACACGCGTTACAGTCTGGCGGAATAAAAGTACTAAAACATTAATAATGGCAGCAACGTCAAATCTTGTTCTGTGGCTTCGTAAAAAGCCGTAGCCATAGAAATACTCACGCGTGTCACGATCAAAGGTGGGAGCAGTCGCTCATTGGCCAAAAAAAGAAGTTTTGATTTGGAAATTGTACCACGTCCCATAGAAATTTCTCTCTCTATACTTTGGTTCATTCATACCTTCTTTTTCTTGTTGGCTGTTCGTTTGTCTTTTTCTGTTAATTTGAACCCTACACAACGAAAGGCAAAAGCAAAAATTGGTGGCTGTCTCTCTCAAGCTTTCATCTTTCAACCAACAGGTTTACAACTCTCTCTCTCTCTCCCTCTCTCTATGTTTAGACCTCTCTTCCAATTTCACAGACTATCACTGTATCTCTTGAATTGCTGTGCATTTTATTTGATTTGAAGGTACTCCTTCCAACTCCCCCCTTGCTTTTTCTTTTATTTTTTTGGCTTTTTGTTTTTGTTTATTATTTATTTATTTTTTCATTATAGATCTCGGAGATGATTGCGGACTCTTTCGTTTAGGCTTTTGCTATGCATAATTAAATGTATGTGTGCATATATATATATATACATGCAGATGGTGGAATCAGTGAGTTTTTCTGTTTTTATTAGTTTTCTTGGTTATGTGGTGATAATGACATACTACAAAACCATCTATTTTGAAAACTTAGGGTTTCAAAGAAGTTGAAAATATGTGTGTGTGTGAGAAAGAGAAAGAGTTTTTGTTTTTAGTTTTGTTCCGTGTTTGCGTTAGTTAGGTTATTTCCTACAGGTTCTGTGCCTGGAAGGTGGACCATTTGTGATTTTTACAATATGTGTTCCATCTTTCTTTTTTCTTTTTCTTTTTTTTTCTATGTTAAATATTTATTTAACCATTTTGTGCTTTAGGGTTTAGTTCCTTTAAGTTTTCTGTATTATTGGTTTTTGTTATGCTCAGGATTGGAGTTCTTGTTTTGATTTTAGTTGTTATTTCTTCAGTTTTTTTGCTTCTTGTTTAATGTAAGACTGGAAATATACTGAGGTCTCATTTTCTTCTTTGTGATGATTAACAAGGTATTTGGGAAACTTATTTCATACTTGTGTCTTTTGTTTTGAGAATTTGATTTAAGTTGTGAATTAGGTTATTCTTCAATATGGTTGGAAGATCTGATATCCTGATGGCTTTGGTTTTTACTTTTTAATTAACATTAATTTGGATGTTTCATTCTTTTGTCGATTTACCCTATAGGAGTTTAGTTGTTGTAATTTGTGTCTGATTTTTGTTTTAGTCAAGACCTCAGGTGTAATACTACATGTGATCATACTACTGCAGCTAAGCAATCTCAAGCTGCATTTACTACACCTACAACATATAAGAGTTTTAAAAATCAATTTTTTTTGTCCCTAAAAGTAAAATTTTTGCTGCAAAAAACATTTAGGATCAATTCTTGTCATTGTGGGGATCATCGCCAAAAGATCATCCTGAAAAGTAGAAAAAAGGACTTCTAGCGACAATTTTGAAAAAATGCATTTTAGTAACAAAACAATTTGGTGCCAAAAAGGTTTTACTGTTTTAGACAAAAAAAATTGGTGCCATAGTAATTCATCACTAATTTCATCTCTAAATTTTTTTTTTTATTTATTTTTATTTGTTGATAAATAAACAAACTTTATTGAAGAAGTATCAAGATGATGTGAAGAATAGAAGAAACACCTCCTTTGAGGGAAGAAAACTAACTAAGAGCAAAAGCACCTAACCAATAACATCATCCAAAAAAATCTAAGTATCAACCTTTCTTTCCAACCAATGATACAAAACAATTAATAAACAAGCTTCAAGCCAAGACACACAATGATGATGTTATTGGATAAAAATTCAACAATGACACTTTTGATAACTAAAATATTTTGTCTCTAAAAGTGTCTCTAAAATCTTAATTTGTTATAGTGAATGACCAAGTTAAACAGTTTCAGTTGTCAATATGCAATTTTTTTGGAACATATATATATATATATATGTATATATGTTGTTGATATTTCATGCTTACAAGAGTTGGGAAAATGTAAATGCTTGCCCTCTAATAGTAACTTGTGTTAGTTAATTTTGTGTTGCTAATTGAAGATATCCTTTTAGATTTCATGTGAGGAAGAACACGGAGTTCTGGGTTTTTTTTCGGTGCTTCTTTGAGTTGAAAATTGTAGTCTTACAAACAGACTGGATGATTCCATCTCATAGTTCTGTTTTTGCTGTGATCCCCTTTGCGCAATTGGTTGCAATTGCAAGGTCAAGAGGAGTTAAACAGTAATTGCTGTGCAATGGAAGAGATGTTAATTTCTTTATGATCTTAGATTTTTTTTAGTTTCTATCACCTGCAATTATTCTATGTATTAATGTAACACTTTTTAGTTTGCTTATTTTTTGATCCTTCATTAATTCATGCCTTTTGTTTTCACTGCAGATCTTTCCAAAGCCTTGACTTATGATTGCTTGACGATGAGAGAGAGCACGCTTGTCATCATTCATGCATGGGGCATGATTATATACAGGAGTGCTCTCTATCGTCGTCATGCTATTTGCTTGTTAGGACTTACTTTCCTCTTCATTTGTGCTTCCTTGCATATGTGCCAGCAGGTGATTATAATATTTATTTTTTTAACCTCTGGCTTGGAGTTGGTTTTACCTAAATTGTTCTCGTAAGTGGAAAGATTTATCCTTGGGCAATGGTGAAAGGTTAGTGCAATTCATTATTCACAATTGAAACTCCTCGTCTTTAAAAGTCTTGTTTATTCTAATTAGGATGTGAGTTTTTTATTAGTGATTTGTGATTATGGATTTTGTGGACTTTATGTTATCTAATTTCTGTCTTGATCCTTGGTGTTCTCATTTAGCAAAAACGTGTAACGAAGTAAGTAACAATCTTAGGTTTTGTTGATTCAAGAGTGAATATTGGAAACCAGATCTGATTAGGACAAGTAGGCAATGGAGAAAATTGTAAACTGCAACAAAGTGTCCTTTCCAGCAGCAAAACAGCAACAAAAAATGATCCCTTCGAACAGTTAAAAAAAACCTAACCAGCCAGCAATCATATGAGATTTTTTCAACACAAAACATCAGCAAAAAGTGAGCTTCTCAATAGCCAAAAGAGAGATTTCCAACAACAAAATTGAAAATATGGAAGATAGTTTGATGTAGTCCATGAGACGAGAAGATGAAGAGGTGTGATCGAGGAGTGAAAGACTTTCTATCTGAGTCTCTAGAAGTTATGATAATGTAGCACCGAAGACCAGGAGGTGATGTGGGTCAGTTGGGGTAGAGAATTTTAATGGGTTTATTTTTTTTTGATCAATCAAAAGAGAGCCTTTATTGATAAATCAACTAATACAAAGCACAGGCGATACAACAATAAAGAGAAAAAAACAGAAAGAAAGGATCATAACTTAACTTCCCAATCCGAACTAATGGGTTTATCGGGTTATGGGTATATATATATATATATTTAAAAGGCAGGTTCAGTTTGGTTTGAACCATGATTTTTTAAATGAGTCCATTAATCTAGTTGTTTATTCAGTTTTCAACATTACATAAATCGGGACAAGATCTGTTTTGTACAAAATCGAACCAAATAGAATGGTTTGGTTTGGTTTAGATTGGATTATCGATTCTATTGGATTTTTTTGTACAAACCTAATAAAAAGATGGGATTTTGGCACTAATAAGAGATATTGTTGGCTGATATGAACAGTAGTGCTGGGACTGTTGTGTACAAATATAAGGAAGGATGAAAATGAGATAGTTTTAGGAATCACTACTAAATGCCTTAGGCACCACAACTAGAGTTAGGTGTGCATCACACAACCCCAAAAGAGGTTTCAAAGGTCTATTTTTTATTTTTATTTTTTATTGTAAAATATCCTCTATTAAATTAGAATTAGTGCATGACTTCATATGGATTTTAGAGACTTCTTTTTTCCAACTAGGAATAGGATTATTAAAAGGGAAACTTCTTAACTTTTTTGACCTTTAAAACTTATCTACGATCTACTATCTAAGAAAAAAAATATCCAAGATCACATAAAATTCATAAATAAAATCCAATTAAACTACTTGTCCAATAAGAGGGCCCATGGGCGACCAAAAATTCTACAACTTACCAAAATATCCCTAACCTTAAAACTAACCAACAACTCTGCAAACCTAAACTAACTATAAATAAAACCATGTTACTAGAAACTTGGTTATAAATTTACATAGACTCTTCTATAGTATCTGTATTCACTGGATATGATAAAGATAAGGGTGTTGAATATGTGTCGGATACTCGTACTCAATTTAAACACTTGAATTCTCCAACTGTTTACAATGTTTGAAGAATAAGAAACTAACATGTACTAGAAAAGAAACATTTATAACCTCTAGCATATATGAAACATTAAAGTTTCATATTTTTTTTATTCTTATTCAATTTCAAGTGCATTTCTACATAATTTATAACACATTATCTAAGAATATTATATTATGTCCATAACAAGTTCCCATACCCATATCCTATTTTGAATAGATATTCCAATATCCCAAGTCTCATGGACATGCACCCCGTACCCGATACTCATATGCGAGTCCATGTAACATGGGATGGTTCCAAAATATTCCAATAATTGAGTTCGACTCAAAACCAAACAATTTCCAAACATGAATGCTTTCTTAATTTTGATTTTCCTTTCTCCGATTGTGGATTGCATCATTCTCCCTTAGTTGAAGAAAACTTGACATTGAGTTTTAAAATGTTTAGAAGAATCCATAAAATTTGCTATTGCATCAATGTCTTCATATTAAAATATTCAAGGTGGTGTTTGTTTTTGTTATTCAGTGGAGGTAGCAACAAAAGAAAAGCAATCTTTTCAAGTCTAAAGTTGAATTTTTCTAGAATGGCAAAAGAATTTGAAGTAGAAAATGAATCATTTAATTGATTCGCAAAGAATATCGAGAATAAAGGCTCAACCATGATTTATTCAAAACAAATGCTCAAGGTTGGAAGATGGATATAAACTCAAAATTATTAATTTTCAAACACTAATCGGACACCAGACTTGTGATAGTTATTTATAATGAAAATTAATTCTTGGAGAACAAAAAATTGTCAAAATAGGAAATTAAATCAAAACTGAGAAAATAGGAAAAAAAAAATTCATTTAGAATGTAAAAACTAAAAGTTTTATACTATTCTATACTAAAATTAGAATATTCATGAAAACTAATTCTTGGAAAACAAGGAATTGACAAAATAGGAAAACAAAATAATCTCAAATCTAAAGCTAAATAAGTATTATTCTATATTAAAAAATAATGCCCAATTAGTACACATTAATGTGTGTTTTGAAGGGAAAATATTTGGTACACATCTAACTTTTGGCAAAGTGTATAAAGTGGTTGTCTCGAGACTGGAACCCATAACGTCAAGGTTATTAAGCCAATGTTTTACCATTGAACTAATGGTTGCCCCTATATTATTTTATACTAAATTAGAATATTCCTAATCAAATATCAATTTCAAAGTAATAAAATAAAATATTGATTTTCTAAAAAATTCTCATCTACATGATTCTTCTTCGAGTATTTGTTGCTTAGAGCCACTTGATATGTTTGTGTTTGTTTGCATCAACATTACATTTGATTAATTTTCTTGAACATAAACTTCAATTAAGTCTTTCAAAATTAAATGAATAATTTTGTCCAATAAATTTAACCCATCTTTAACTAAGCACAAAATTTATGGACCATTATTTGATTGGTGAAAGCTTTCATGAAATTCTTCATCAAAGAGATCATAAAATATACTCTACACATTGTAGTCTTGTTGAAGAATTTTTATTGCCAACTCTGCCATGACCAAAAATTTACCCCATCTTTAACTAAGCACAAAAATTTATGGACCATTATTTGATTGGTAAAGCTTTCATGAAATTCTTCATCAAAGAGATCATAAAATGTACTCTACACATTGTAGTCTTGTTGAAGAATTTTTATTGCCAGCTCTGCCATGACCATGCCATCATTTGAAAAATTTTTTGTCATGTAAAAATTTGTAAAAGCTTTGTTGACTAATGCACTACCTTCACCCTTGATAGGTTTTGAATTTTGTTCACATTACCCAGTGATGATTCTTTTTCTTCATGTAACTCGAGCAATATGGCTCCATGTACATGAAACTCAAAAAACTCTTGATTGAAGGATCTATCGCTTGACCTACCACCATAATTTTGGTGGTTTCATTGTTTTCTTCTAATGTCCTAGCAAACATATCAAACAACGTACTTTTAGTTTTATCAAATACCGCCCAAGGTTTTATTGGATAGTCTTAAATTTTGTTTTCTTGTAAGAAGAATAAAGAGTAAGTTGGTTAGGATCAAAATGCTTTTTAGTTAGAAATGCTTTGTTAGTGAACAAAGTACTTTGTAGGAATATTTCTCGTAATCCTGCGCTAGCTAGTTGCAATCTTTAAAATGGCTGGTTCACATCCATTTCTGGGCATATCTGGAAGTTAAAGGCAGCATATAAATTAGTTCCTTGGCTGTTAAAAACCTCAATCAATTATTGAATTGCAAAGGTAGGGGGGAGAGGTGCATCTTGTGGAGAAGAATAAACTAGGCTATTGGCAAGGCATTGTGGTGCACCTACTAATATATGTTATGGGGAGCAGTATCTTGATGGTCTATTATAGTATTATCTAATTTGAACTTGTTTTAAGCTGTAATTTCTATGTCAATAGGTTACTATATAGCTATCGAACTCAAGCAAGATGGTCATTCTTCCAAGGAACTTTTAACGTTGACTGTTAAGCAGTGTAACAACCAATGTTGTAAATGATGCATCTGCAATAGCTGCCCTTCCCCCTTCCTAAAAGTTTGATTTTCTAAGCTAGAAAACCATTTTCAATTGATGCCTACGTTACACGGATTCAGGTATGGGTATAGGGTGCCGGTACGTATTTAGGGGTCGAGCACTTCAAAATTAAAATTTAAGGATACATGGATACGGATCCAAACGGGGATACGGGTACAGGGATACGTTAAATATTTAATTTTTAAAATATATTTATTATATAAAGATAAGTTAAATAATTATTTTTTAAATATATTTATTATTTTTATCTTATGTATTACTTTTATTGATAATTTTTTTAATTAATTTATATAATTTATTTTTTTACTTTTAATTGACATTTATATTATAAATAACAAAAATATAATAAATAAGGAATAACAAATTATGTTAAAATAAATATAAAATAGATAATGTATTTTATAGATTTTATTAATTTTTTATTATATATTATTTAATTAGATTTATTATTATATAATTGATAGGTGGATGGTAGCTTTTTTGACTTTTGATTGGTAGGTGAAAAGGCGAAAGTTTATTAACATGTTGGTTGGTGACAACTTTCAAGATGGAAGAAAATGAGTTATTCTCAATATATTATTTATGATATAATTTATATTATATATTATTTATATGATAGGCACCAATTAAAAAGAACAGAGAAGAGAAGACAGTCAAAGAGAGGAGAATACAGAGAGAATGGAGAGAGGAAAACAGAGAGAGGGATAGACGAAGTTGATCGAAGCAGAGAGAAGAGAGAGATGAAGATGATCGAAATCGAGAGAAGAGACAAACGAAGAGAACAATCAAGAGTAAGAGAGAGAGAGAAGAAGACAGTTTTAGAGAAGATCGAATCCCTAATCACAGGATGGAAGCCCTAATCTCGCAATTTTCGTAGCCCTAATCGCAGGTATGCCATTTTTCTTCTTACTTCCATATGCCATATCCACTTCTTTCATGCCGTATCCCGTCCGGATTCCATACCCGTACCCGTGTCGTGTTGTATCGACACGGGTATTTCACCAAAAACTGACGAGTCCGTGTAACATAGATTGATGCAAAATATGAAAAATAAATTCTTTCTAGAGGATGTGTGGGGTATCATATAATGTAATTTAGTGTCAATTTAAGTTTTAATTTTGTATTTCTTCTATGTTAGCATGTGGTTGATAGAGAATAGTGATGTTCCCATTTATGGCACAAGGCCATATCATCCCTTTCTTAGCATTAGTACTTGAGTTAGAAAAGAAAAATGGATACACCATAACCTTTGCGAACACTCGACTCAACATCAAGAAACTCCGACCTTCGATCCCTCCAAACTAGGGGTGCAACTTGGGCGAGCTCAACCCGAACAACTTGAACCAAACCCGAATCTTTTTAGAGCTTGGACAAGATATTTTTGAATTCGGTATGGGCTTTGGCAACAATTCAAAAACCCGAATTAAATTTGAATAGGCTTGGGCAAAGATATCAAACAATTCGAACAACCTGAAACCCGAATTATACATATATAGATATATAAAAATATTAAATATGCATATAAATTATTAGCCATTAAATAATATTAAAGTAATTTTGATTATTAAATCATATTGAAAATGTTATGGAGCAAGGAGGAAATGGAGGTTGGATTCCGGTTGGGAGGCAGCGGAAAGGTGGAGAAGCATAAGGCAATGAGGCTAAACATGGATTATTTACTGTCTTTGTAGATAATTTACCTTTAGTAGTGGATGATAAAACTTTGTTCGATCTTTTCATAAAGTTTGGGATAGTGAAGGATGTTTTTATACCTGCTAAAAGAAGGATAGTGACAAACTCAAGATTTGGGTTTGTGAGATTTGATTGCCATGTAGCAGCAGACATTGCCATCCAGAAAGGGAATGGTCTTTTGGTGGATGACATGGTGTTGGAAGTTAAAAAAGCTACGTATGTGAAGAACATCTGAGATGAACAAAGCAGGAGTAGGCCTCAGATCATCAGGAAACATTTTGAAACAAGCAGAAACAGGGTTGAAGGTTCTTTTGCAGGCCAAAGATCCTTTGCTGATGTACTAAATGGGGTCTCACCCATTGTGGCTGGGAAAACAAATTTGAGCTTAAAAGTCAATGATGATGGCCATGGCTGGCTCTATGATAGTGCAATAGTTAGGCTTAATACTGAATACCCCACTTATTACATTGAAAATGCCCTGAAGGAGAAATGGGTGGATCAGGTATTGGTCAGAAAAGGGAGAGGACGAGATATAGTTTTAACCTTCAAATCTCAAGAGGAGTTTAAATCAAATGTATGTAATATCAAAGAATGGTTAAAGGATTGGATTCAGTTTGTGGTGGAATGGAAGCTAGGAGTTCATATCAAACAAGAGAGATGTGTGTGGTTGAGGTGTCATGGCATACCCTTAAATCTCTGGAATAGGAGCACATTCAACAGCATTGGAAGCCTATAGGGTTCAGTTCTCAATTTGGATGAAGATATTTGTCAACCAAAGGTATTCTTCCATACCAGAATCAGAGTGGTTACATCTTGTATGGAGAGTGGTTACATCTTGTATGGAGTTTATAAACAAAATTATAGTATTGGGGTGTAAAGGTAAACTTCATGCCATTCTTGTGTGTGAAGATCTTCTATCAGACTCTAGTAACATGAAGCACAATGGCATGGAAGAAAGCAGCTCCAACGACATCTGTGGCAGTGAAGTGAAAGGAAAAGTTCCAAAGGAGTGTTGCAAGGAGAAAGAAGAAGATGTTGAGGTGACAGGAGTCAAAGTACATAGCCCAAACTGTGGAATGGTGGTAAGCACAGTTGTTGAGGAGACAAATTGGGATGAAGGATTCAGCAGAGTTAATGGAGCATGTACCAAGGAGGGAGAACAGAGGAAAGGGCCTATTGACTGTCACACCGGGGAGGAGTCAAAGGAAACTTTGATGGAGGAGTCAGTGCATAGCCCAAAAAGTCAGGTGCAAGTCTCTATAACTGGATTTATCAAAAGCTTTAGTGGATTTAGAGATGGACTTGGGCATGGCGTCAATCTTGAAGTAGATTTGGCCCAAGCACTTAGTAAGAACTTAAATGTGGGGCATATTGAGCCTAAATCATTCAAGCCTAGGTAGGCAAACTACTTCTGTCCAAAAATTCCTGCGGATTGAGTAGAAAAAAAGAAAGAAGAAGGTTCAGTTAGAGGGATTCACTAGTTTTGCTAGACTTCATGGAGATAAAGCTTTTACAGTTAGAAAGCACAACTCCAAGTCTGTCATCTACCGACCAGCAGCAGTTGCTATAGCACTTTCAGATTTGTCTGAGGGTGCTACAAGTTCGAACAATTATCTACTCGAAGAAGCTAAAGCCACTCTACGACTGGGGAAATCTCTTGGAATCAATTTCAATGGGAAAGAAGATGTTCTGAACAAGATTATTGAGCTAGAGCTATAGGATAAAGAGAGAACCAACAATGGGTAGGCCTGTGAAGAAAGGTAGAATCTTGAAGCTTTTATGTCTGTGGGTCATTGGTAGGATTGTAGGAATGTTTTTTGGAAGCAAGATTGTGTAAAGCTCTACTGTTGGCATTAGTGTGGTAAGTGTGGAGGAATTAAAGTCTGACTGCTCTTGTAGGTTATAAGCTTTTGTAGAGCTAGTCTTTAGGTGGCATCAGGTGTTGGTTTAAGCTAGTGTTGGATTCTCACCAACATTATGCTTTGTTCCCTTTTTTCTTTTTTCTTTTCATCCTTATTGATGTAATCTCATATGTAATGTATGTTTTCTTCATCAATAAAAATTTTCTTTGCTGATCAAAAAAAAAATGTGGTTGATAGATTCTTAATTTAATAAGTTAGTTTGGCAATGTCAAAATTGTTGAGAATTAATTATGAAAGTCATTGGGTATTCTTAAGGGACATTATATGCAATCTTTATTAGGTTTAGAATGTTCTTACTATTCAAAGTTTCTTAACTTTAATTATGAATTTCAGTTCTAGTATAATCAGGTCAAAGTAATAGTTTTTTTTTATTTTTTATTTTTTATTTTTTTATCAGCAAAGAAAATTTTTATTGATGAAGAAAACATATATTACATATGAGATTATATGAATGAGGATGAAAAGGAAAAAGGAAAAAGGGGAACAAAGCATAATGTTGGTGAGAAACCAACACTAGCTTAAGCCAACACTTGATGCCACCCAAAGACTAGTTTTACAATTGCTTATAACCCACAAGAGCACTCTTGACTTTAAATCCTCCACACTTACCACACTATTGCCAACAGAAGAGTTTTACACAATCTTGCTTCCAACTCTTGATACTTAAAGCCAAACCAATAATCCTACAAATGACCCACAAACATAATAGCTTCTTGATTCTACCTTTCTTCACAGGCCTACCCCTCGTTGTTGATTCTCTCTTTATCCTTTAGTTCTAGCTCAATAATCTTGTTCAGAACAACATCTTCTTCCCCATTGAAATTGATGCCAAGAGATTACCCCAATTATAAAGTGGCTTTAGCTTCTTTGAGGAGATAATTGTTCGGACTTGTAGCACCCTCAGATAGATCTAAATGTGCTATAGCAGCTGCTACGAGTCAGTAGAGGACAGACTTGGAGGTGTACTTGCTGACTGTAGCAACTTTATGCCCATGAAGTCTAGCAAAACTAGTGAACCCTTCTAACTGAACCTTCTTCTTCATTTTTTTTCTTCTTAAGCCGCAGGAATTTATGAATAGAAGCAGGTTACCTAGCAAGGCCTGCATGATTTAGGCTCAAAATGCCCCTTTCATTTAAGTTCTTACTTAGTGCTTGGGCCAAATCCACTTCAAGATTGATGCCATGCCGAAGTCTATCTCTAGATCCACTAAAGCTTTTGATAAATCCAGGAGTAGAGACTTGCACCTGACTTTTTGGGCTATGCACCGACTCCTCCAACATAGTTTCCGCTGTATCCTCTCTCGTGTGACAGTCAATAGGCCATTTTCTTTTTTCTACCTCTTACCTCCTTAGTACATGCTCCATTATCTCTGCAGAATCCTTTATCCCATTTTGTCTCCTCAACAACTGTGGTTACCACCATTTCACTTTTTGGGTTGTGCACTTTGTCTTCTGCTACCTCACTGCCACAAATGTCGTTGGAGTTGCTCTCTTCCATGCCATTGTGCTTTATGTTACTAAAGTCTGATATTAGATCTTCACACAGAAGAATTGGATGTATTTTACCCTTGCACTCCAATAATATAGTTTTGTTTATAAACTCCATACAAGATGTAACCACTCTGATTCTGGTATGGGAGAAGACCTTTGGTTGACAAATATCTCCATCCAAGTTGAGAACTGAACCCCATAAGCTTCCAATGCTGTTAAATGTGCTCCTATTCCAGAGATTTAAAGGTATGCCATAACACCTTGTAGACGCGCCCTCGGGCCTCTCTACAGTTCGGACTCATATTGTCACGGTCCTGTATCTAATCTCGCAAAGTGCAATGCAAGGCCGATGAATCATCAAAGAGTCCAAATCCGGCAAATCGTTTTTGAAAATAGATTTTTTGAAAGAAGTGCCAAACATGGACTGCTTTGCCAGATACAGAGTCGCCACCTAAATATTTTATTTTGGAAAATTTAGGAAACCCTGACTCATTGCCTAAGGCCACGTGTCCGTCATCACCAAAGTTGCCTCGTCTCGGAAACTTGGGTACGATTGGGGAAGGTCACTTCGTGAGCACCCCCGCTCGCCCGATCAAAGATCGGCTTCTACTAACCATGATATCTAGTTTTGAAAACATTATGCGTTCTTATTCCGGTTATTAACCTGGATTTACTATGTGATGCGCACAACATACAAGTATAGACTGGATCGCCTGAATTGGAACAAAACATCTCATGTTTGTTTATTTGAAAATGGTTTGATGGTGCTACCCGCAAGTAGGCTAAGACTTGGATTTGCCACCCTCGGATGGGCTTAGAAAACAAGATGATTTGCCACTCTCAAGTGGGCTTTAAAACTCACAATCGATGAATTGTTCCAATCCAAATAACCCAACCTTCACCCACAGGCATTCAGGCAGGTATATCACATAAGCAAATAGTTTCATGGTAAGCATGCTATCATGGCAGTCACTCACACACATGCAAGGATGCTAAAGCATAAACACTTACCGAGTACTCCAAGCTAAAACAAAAGCTATGTTAGAAATCCATGCATGATCCTAACTATACAGAAATGCCTAATGCAACACATGCAAAATGCAACTAAGATAGGCTCGGCTATTTTAAAGATGGCATGTGAAATGCTATAACTAACACGCATTCAACTCGGAATTGAAATACAAATGCAGTTAGTATGATGTGCTGGGCCCGGTGTATGCAAGACAAATGAATGAATGCAAACATGCTATCATACTGTATGCTAATTGAAACATGCCCTAATCTAACCATCATAAGCTGGTAAATAAAAGGAAAAAAGACGTAGGGTTGGAAGACATACATCACACGCACGCACACTTATTACAGTTGTGCCCTCGCTCAGAGGGTCCGAAAGAATAATACAGTCCGAATAAATAGTACAGTCCGAATAAATACAAAATCCTAATTAATTAACAAATTAATCTAAGGAAAGCAGGTAAATTAGCACGCAAATCCATGGACCACAACAACTCTGTTCCAAATGATGAATGATGCATGCTCGAGTTGCCTTGCGTAGAAATCCATTACGATGTCCCGATTTGCCTCTGTTTGCAATTGTTTTCAGAAGATAGCACAACGCTCCAGAAGGCCGCTGATTTCTGATTTACTGCAACAGAGAACAACAAAGGGACATGGCAAAGTATTTCACATATGTATGCATGACTACTCTTCAGGGAGTGTAGTCCTCGATCCTCGTGCCACCAATTGCGCATATCGATACATGATGGCCGATGAGTCGAATTGCACGACTCAATATGAAATGAATGCACATGAAAACACAACAAGACCTAAACTCCATCATGGGTAATCCGGAGTGTCGGCGACGGGGAATTGAGACACGTTCTGTCACTCGGAGTACGAAACGTCCCTCGTTTCTCGTGCTTGGGCTAACTCCTATCCCAAACACAATGTAAATGAGATAGCATACACAATGCGACTAACATACAACTTAGTATACGCAATGCTATGAAATGACATACACAATGCTCGATGTAACATAGCATACACAATGCACTAACACGCAACCTAGCATACACAATGTTATGAATTGAAAAGGCATACACAATGCATAATGGACTTACACCAACATGAGTGGACCTCAGCCACACTCACATCAGTAGCCGTGAGATGGAAAAGAGACAACCGAAATGCGTGCACACGTGCACGCATACCGAGGACCGAACCTAAAGCATAAAATACCACTCTACCAAAGCATGGCAAGGGATGAAAGATGGAATACAAACATGTAATTTCCAGTGCTAAAACATGATGCTAAATGGTCCCGAAACATGGAAATATGGCACCCGATGCATGGAATAAGCCTCGAAACTCAAAACTAGGCACATGTATTGAACCACAAGTATACAAAGCAAGCATTATTTGATCATGAAGTCAAAAGATAGAGCCAAAACAGTCCCAAAACATGCATATTTCTAGTTTAGAGCATGGCCAAAAGATGCTAACATGATAGACTAAAATAGCATGCAACATTGGCTAGCAAGCATGGTTTACATGGCATGTATATGAAGCAAATGAGAACTCATCAAACCAGCCAAAAACAGTGAATAAAACATGCCAAAATATACCCAAATAATCACTGAAATGCAGCCAATGCATGTAAAAATGAGGGGCTTCTTTGGAGGGCCTTGTAAGGGGTTGTTAAGAACATACAAGATAGACACTTAGCATGACAAAATCAACTCTGAAAATGGATTATGACAGCCCTAAAACTCACCAAATAGGCCCTGAAATCAGTCCAGGAATCATGCAAAGAAAGGCTCCTTTGAAGAGCCTTGGATGGGATTGCTCTACACATGCATTGTAGGTATAAAATATGGCCAAAAGGGCCTTGGACAGAGCCAAGGCAGACCCCAAAACTCACAGAATGAGGCCTGAAACATGACTTCGATGCATGCAAAATAGGGTCCCTTTGGAAGGCCCAAAACACCCCCAAACAAGACAAGGAGAGAGGGTGTCACCCCCCTCTAATTTTGGCCCTCAAAAATGCATCTAAGCCACTGAAACTCCACTGGATTTTAGTGGCTAAGAGGCCAAACCATGGCCAATGCAAGTGCTCTAATGCATAGCCTTAATCATGAAGAGATGAAGCATGCATAGGGGGAAGATGACCCCAAACAGAAATGGGACCTTAACAAAACTTGAAGAGGATGTCAAAACAAGACTTTTTCCAGTTTATAGAAAATCTCGAAAATGCTCACAAGTAAGGCTAAAATAGGATGCAAAAATAGCCCTAAAAGAGAGATAGAGGATAAGGGGAAGTAAATGACCTCAAACAGCAAAGTGCCCTTAAACAAAGTTGAAGAGGGGGTCAAAATAAGACACTTTATAGTTTGGGTCAAAGCCCAGAAATGCTTGCAAATAAGGCTAACCAATCATGCAAAAAAAATGCAAGTTTAAGGGAAATAGGCACTTACCCTTGAAGAGCAGACTTTCAGCAGCTTCTGGACCAAGTTGGTGAACCCTCAACCTCTAAAAATCAGCTTCAAGGGGCTGGAATGGATGGTGGAGGTGGTAGGCTAGGAGTTGTAGTGTAAAATGGCCAAGAACAAGGGTGTTTGGAGGCTTGAAGTGGAAACATGGAGGTTTGTATGTATATATCTCAGCCCAAAGCTTCTAACCCTTGCAAATGGAAGAGGAGTGTGTGTTATATAGAGGGAGAAGGGTGAGGCTTCTTGGAGAAGCCAAGAGAGGGGTTCAAAGCTTCTAAAGGAAGCTAAACAAAAGGGGTCAAGCTTCCTCAAGAAGCTTGACCAAAGGGGCCAATCCCTCTTACTCCCCAAGCAAAGGGGTCAAAACCCCCCTTTTAAGGACCAAAACAGGGACAAAACCCTCGGACAGTGGGTCAAGTTCAAAACAGCTGGCACAACTGTGTTACACCTGAGAAGAGCAAAAAGCAGGAAGCTGGCTGACCAGCTAAGGTGGCCGGCCGGCCACTCCCCCTGGTCGGCCAACCAGGGGTCAGAAGGGTCAACAAAAATTTCTGGCCGGCCACCCCAAAAAGGTGGCCTCCCAGATAAGTGCAACACAGCTGTGTAGTGAAAAAATCAGAAAAAGTGACCCAAGAGAGAGAAAAGCTAGCTTTTAAGCAAGGTTCAAAAGGGTTAAGATGAATTTCTGGCTAGCCTACCCGTATTGGTGGCCTCCCAGATGAGCACAACACAATGGTGGTATGAAAACCCAGAAAATGTGGCTCAAAAGTGAGAAAAACCAGCTTTCTGTCAGAAAAATCGGCTTTTGGAGAGAGAAAATGAGAAAACTGGTTTTTCAGGGGAAAAGGTGGCCGGCCACCATACTACCCCCTCCCTAACAGTGAAAATAGGGTCCCTACCAAAAATGGACCAAGACGGATGCAAAACGAGAGTTCGGGGGCCAAAACGCACAGTCCGGGGCCCTGAAAACAGGCTGTTAGGCACCGGAAGTGGCGTATGACCACGAAAGTGGTCTCCCGGGCCACAGTGTCCCTCTAAAGAGAGGAAATAAGGTGTGTGTCAAAAACCAGAGCAAATGGAGGAAGTTAAGCGGTCCCAAACTGAGGCACACGACCGACGGCTCCGAAAATCGAAAACCGGGCTCCAAACGAAAAAAATGGCCTACGACCACGAAACGTAGCCTACGGCCACTGAGAGATGGTCTACGAGACCTCTCCCTCCCTTCGGAAAGAGAAAACAGAGAAAACAGGACCTGGTTCGCAAACTGAGACAAAGCACAAAAGAGCCTCAAAGTCCGGAGGCAAGGCTCTCAGCCGAGACTCTGAAACCTCAGATCGAGCACAAAATGCAACATCACCGAGCGCTCAACTGGTGACGTCTAAGTCTTAAGGTCGGTCAAAAATGGGGTGTTACACACCTCAACCACACACATATCTCTTGTTCGATATGAAATCCTGGCTTCCATTCCACCATAAACTGAATCCAATCCTTAAACCATTCTTTGATATTGCCAATATTTGATTTCAGCTCCTCTTGAGATTTGAAGGTTAATACTATATCTCGTCCTCCCTCTTTTCTAACCAATACCTGATCCAATCCTTTCTCATTTAGTGCATTTTCAATGTAATGAGTGGGGTATTTAGTATTAAGCCTCACTATTGCACTTTCATAGAGCCAGCTATGGCCTTCTTCAATGACTTTTAAGTTCAAATTTGCTTTCCCAGCCACTGTGAGTGTGACCCTTTTTAGGACTGCAAGGAAGGATCTTTGGCCTACAAAAGAAACTTTAACCTTGTTTTTGCTTGTTTCAAAAGGTTTCCTGATGATCTGAGGTCTACTCCTGCTTTGTTCATCTCTAAAGTTCTCGACAAAAGTAGCTTTTTTGATTACCAGCACCATGTCATCCACCAATAAACCATTCCATTTTTGGATGGCAATGTCTGCTACTACATGGCAATCAAATCTCACAAACCCAAATCTTGAGTTTGTCACTATCCTTCTTTTGGCAGTTCTAAAGACATCCTTCACTATCCTAAACTTCATGAAAAGTTCGAAGAGTGTTTTAGCATCCATTGCTGAAGGTAAATTGTCCACAAAGACAGTAAACAGTCCATGTTTAGCCTCCTTGCCTCGTGCTTCTCCGCCTTTCCGCTACCTCACAACCAAAATCCAACCTTCATTTCCTCCTTGCTCCATTACATTTTCACTGGGGCATTTTTTTGACCAGGTGGTGGGCGAAACCTTCAACTAAGCGAATCAGGACCAGCTACCTGCTCTCTGCTACCCCAAATCGAAAAAATCTAGATCAGAACCAAGCCCAAATCACGAATCCCATGTCACTTGCCCTCCCACATACCCCAACTACCCACTAATATTTGAGGTTGTCAGTGCATGACTTGGCGAAAGGACTCCGCTTAGATCAATTTTGAATCTTTGTTGAAGCTTCTATGCTTAGATCAAAAATCCCAACCTCTAGAGCTACCTTAGATCGCTTACCATTAGCGTCATTTCTTAACGGAAAAATGATCGCTTTTTGATATCGGATCAACTGTACAAGTGTTATTATATGAACAACGTGAAGTATTACTCTAAGACTACCAGGTCAAAGTAATACTTAATGCTATCAAGCACGAGAAATGAGCTGGCTCCTTGGTGGTTTCTTTTGCTGGCTCTTCAGTGCCAACCTAGTTGAGATCGAGTTTGTTTGGCTATGATGCTCTTTGCACCCTCTTCCTTTATTGATGATTATCATTGTATTATTGCTTGAGTATTATCAATAAAGTGGTTTATTTTGCTGTTTCAAAAAAAAAAAAAAAAAATCAAGCATGAGAAATGGATTCAAATCTAAGAACAACCACTTTGCATAAATAATGCAAACTGTTTGGTCTATCGTTGGTTTTACTTCTTTTAGTACCCTTGATTAATTTAACAATGACCAACACCATATAACATCATGTAGTCTTATTAGAATTAGGAGATTTATAGAAGACTATTAATATTTGTGCAATGGTTCTTTTTAAGAGGAGTGAGTTTCGAAAATTTAGCACTGTATTTATGAAATGTTGTTTGCACTCAATGAGGATAAAACTCTTTTCTTTTGTTTTTCTCCCTTCTCTTCTTCTAGCAAAATACTTGATTTACTATACCCACAATGGGATTCACAATCTCGTTGCCGTATTTTGTCAAGACTTGATATATTGTAATACTTTTATGTTATTTTGGCCTCTTAACCAAATAAAAATATGAAGAAAAAAAAAACACAAATTAATTGCTTTCCAATGTCTCTAGGAACATTTCCTCTAAAATTTTAGCAACTTGTTGCTTTGAGAACCGAGTTAAATCCCGCCCTTCTTCGTTTAGAAAGTTGTAGACCCTTATTTAACAGTTCTTAAAGCTGTCTTACATCATCAACACTAAGATAACAAAAAATTGTACCCAACTTAAAGGTTGAAGTCGAAGATATGAAAATTCCACTTGAATAAGTTTTCTGAACTATTTGTTTATTTATCAAGGATAGAAATTTAATATCTAACCATGATTACTATTTCTTTTGTTCAATAGATTTGTTTTATGGTCAAAAGTTGATTTATTGGTCATATGAAATTATTTTATCTTGGTTTGATGAAGATCCAAAAATGAAAATGCATATGTCATTGTATAAATTTTGTACTGAACATGAAATGATTGAAAAGCCTAAATAATTTCTTTCTCTGAATGATAACTTGAAAATGACTTACCCACCCAAAAAAACTTGAAAATGATTATAGCATACACTGTGCATGAAAAGTAATGCTTATATATATGTAGGGAAAATTTTCATAATATTTTCACTGAAGTTATTAATATTTGGATTTTGGTGTCAATCTTCGAACCAAGGGTTCGGATAATCTATGGCTCTAGTATCTTCATGATTACAAATTCCCTGGCATTGTAATAGCAACTGCAATTTCTAAAACTTTTTCTATGGTGTAATGAGGATGTAATATTTAGTTATTAGGATAGATTAGACTTTTGAAAAAATTAAGGACATATTGTTATAGCATTATGCATAAATTTAATTTGAAAAGAAAAATCATTTTGCATATTTGTGGAGCTAATTGATGTATTTGAAAACCAACCCTCATATATTCTCATGATGGGTAGTTTTTTGATATCATGAATAATGATGTACAGGAGCTGGATTCACATGGTACATTTGTGAGAATAATATTAGTATAGTATATATTATGTGAATATTATTTCCTATTTAGGATTGGTTTAGGTTTATTCTTGTTTCCTATTTAGGATTAGGTCTAGAATTGTTATATATATCAGATGTACACATTATATTAAAACACAATTGAATATACAAGTTTATTCAGAAACTTACATAGTATCAGAGTTGTGTCTGAAACCCTAGTTCTGATTATTCGAAGCTCCCTCTGCTTTGAAGTTCTCCTTTCGATTTGAAGGTTCCCTCTAGTTCGAAGTTTTCTCCCTCTAGTTCGAAATTATCTCTGGTTTGATTTTTGGATTCGATCAAATTCGAGTCATCAGTTTACCATTTGCTTGGTCTTGCTTGTGTGACTCATCTGACTTCAAATTGCGACCCATCAACTTGCGACCCACGTGATTCACCTCACAACTTCGCATCATAGCCCATTTGGTTTGACTCACCTTGTTCCCTCTGACTCTCAACTTATTTGGTTTGCGTCGCGAAGTTCTCTGGTTTGAAGTTCTACTTGTTTGATGCCTCTCTGTAGTCTTAGAGTCGCAATTGACATCGTGATCAGCAGCTGCCTTCGTCGTATCAAAACCTACCTGGTTCGCGACTTGTTTCCTCTGTTGTCGACTTGGTTCTAGACATGCGACGCTCGCTTAATCTCTCTCACTCTAATTTATCTTCATCTAACTCTGTTTATGAGGTCTTGGTGGCCCCTGATATTTGGTTCTATTTTGGGATTAGTATACTTGAGCCCCCTAATTTTTTGTTTATTACACCTTGCCCAATCAATTCTCTATTTTTGGTTCATTATGATGTTAGGTGATTAGACTCAGGTTATTAGTTCTCCATATGTCTTCTTGGATTCTGCTAGGCCCAAGACGGGACGCTTGGTTTCCGATAAGTGTGTCTTCTGCCATTAAAGGGCCATTGGAAGTATCACTGTCCCAAGAAGGGATGTCTGTTTGGCTCGTCTTCTCAGCAGTCTCGGACTTAGTTTTGTTGTTGTTCTCCGAGTAGTTTTCAGGCTCCCGCCAGTTCTACTACATCTACTCCAGCTCCTGATCCCGACTTGGCTGCCTTTAGTGCTTAGATTAGTTAGCTTCAACATACACTATCTACCTTTTAGCCATCATCATCTGCCTCCATTGTTTTCTCTCTTCATTCAGGTTTGCTTGGGTCTTCTTCAAATATCGCTTCGTTTGTCTGGATTTTTGACTCTGGTGCCTCTCATCATATGATTCCACATCTCTTCTTGCTTCAAAATTGTACTCCCTCTCATTTTTCTATTACTATTAATGCTGTTAATGGGTCTAATATGTCTATTATATCTGTTGGGTCTGTCTTATCGTCTGCTATGTCTGTTGTCTCTATTCCATCTGTCCTTTATATTTCTCAATTATCTATCAGTTTATTATTTATCAGTCAGCTTGATGTGTTTGATTTTGATGTTATCTTTTCTTCTTCTATCTGTTCTGTGCAGGATCGGATGTCCAAGCAGCAGATTGGGACTGATCGTAGAGTTGGAGACTTTTAAGTGGTGGAAAGCTTGCATCCGCCTATGACAACTTCTCCAACTGCTTTTTTCTCTTTTCAGTTAGATTCTCTGTCTAATCCTTTCTACTTGTGACATTTTAGATTAGGGCATTTGTCTGCTAACCGCTTACGGTCTTTAGCTTAGTTAGGTATATTGGGTAAAGTTTCGCTCAATGAACTTACTGAATGTCGAGGGTGTAAACTTGCCAAAATGATTACCTTACCTTTTTGAAAAAGTACTTTTATATCTGTTACATCATTTTCTTTAGTTCATATTGATGTTTGGGGCCCTTCTCTTGTTCTCACCAAAGGGGGTTCTTCATACTATGTGTTATTTGTTAATGACTGCACCCATTACACTTGGGTTTATCTTATGACTCACAAGTCCGATTTCTATTAGATATACCATATCTTTCAGTCTATGATTACTACTCAGTTTGGGTCTACAATTAAAGAGTTACGATCTGACTTGGGTAAGGAATATTTTAAAAATGAGTTCTATGAGTATTTAGCCAATTTAGGTACCATTCACCAAACTTCCTGTACAGATACACCTGCCCAAAATGATTGAGCCGAGCGTAAACACCTTTATCTCCTTGAGACAACTAGGTCTCTTCTTCTCTCTGCCTCAGTTCCACCTCAATTCTGGAGAGAGACAGTTCTTACTGCTGCTTTTCTTCTTAACCACATGCCTACTCCCTTTCTTTCTGGTCGGTCTCCTTATGAGGCTTTGTTCTAAATTCCTAATGACTCCCTCCTTTGTGTAAGATAGGACCAAACTTAGTGTCCAATCTATCTTTTGTGTCTTTTTGGTTATAGTCATACTCAGAAAGGCTATGGGTGTTATAACACTGTTTCCCATCGTCTTTATGTCTCCTGTTATGTTTCTTTTCTCGAACGTCTACCTTACTTTCAGCTTCCTCCTCTCACCCTCCCAGTTTCCAAAGAGAATTTGGTTCATATTGATCTATTTCCTTCTGAGGTCTCGTCTGATGAGTACATCTCTACAGTTCCTCCTGAGCTTGTTTCATTTTCTTTTCCTACTTCACCTCTAGCTACTTCTCCTCCTTCGGTTTCTTCTCCTCCAACGTTGTTAGTTTATTCTAGTCGCAAGGCTCTTCCTCCACCGGCTATGTCTTCCCCTGCTGTTGATCATCTTGCTTCTGAATACTTTGATCCTACTGCACACCGATATCCTACTCGAGTGCGTTATCCTCCAAACAGATTGGGTTGGTCTAATACATGTATTTCTTCTTTCTATTGTACTTTTTTGTCTATTATTCACTCTATTTCAGAACCTCAGTCTTACAAAGAGGCCTGTCAGGATCCTCATTGGGTTCAAGCTATGGAGGATGAGTTGTCTACTTTACAGAAAACTAGTACTTGGGAGTAGGTTCATTTGCCTCTTGGTAAGAATCTAGTTGGTTTCAAATGAGTCTACAAAGTCAAAACTTAATTTGATGGTTTTCTTGAGCGCTACAAAGCTCATCTAGTTGCCAAAGATTTCTCACAGGAGTATGGTATTGATTACAAGGAGACCTTTGCTTATGTTGCCAAGATGACTACTGTCTGTACTTTGATCTCTGTCGCTGTTGTTCGTTCTTGGCCTTTTTGTCAGATGGATGTTGAGAATGCTTTTCTTAATGGCCATCTCACCGAGGAGGTTTACATGCGTCCTCCCCCTGGCCTTCACCATTCCTCTGGATAGGTTTGTCGCCTTCGGCGTGCTTGGTATGACCGCTTTCAGACTACTGTTACTAAGCTTGAGTTTCATCCTTATGCCTAGTGTCACGGCCTTGGATTTTCTGAACCAACCCTTGGTCTTTCCAAGCCAACCGTGCGGCCTTAGATGCTTATGCATGCCTTGCTTGCACCTAAGTAAGCCTTCTTTGGAAGTGAGCTAAGAGAAGTTTGCACACAGAAGAGAGACTTAGAGAAGCTTAGAGAGAGCTCTTGGAGAATGCTTTGCTTGTATTGCTTGAATGCTTTACAACTCTTGGTCACTTGGGTTTACTTGGGTGGTTTGGGCAAATGAGGCCCTTCCCTTTTATAGGTTACAAATGAACAATCTAGAACTACTCTAATGGAGAGTGTTCTAGACACTTCATCCTACTACATCTTATAGACTATTCTAGAAGTATTCTAGATCTACATGGATGGAGAGGATTCTAGATCCTTCTCTCATCCTCTCAGAGATCCTATTCTAGAATATACAAGAATTATGTACAAGCTTCTAGTCTTATGTACAATTGTCTATAATACTCTAGGGAGTTCTAGAAGCTCCCAGCATCCTGCATCCTGCATGGTCTTCATATTTTCTCAAGCCTTCCAGGGGCTTTTAGAATATTCCGTTAGCCTCCCTTCCTTGAGACTTCCTTTTTGTAGGTTATTTTGTCTTGGTAATTCGGCAGGACGTGACACTAGGACTCTGCTTTATATCTTCTTCACACCTCTGCTGGATTTGTTGCGTTCTTCTGCTATATCTAAGGTCAAGCAGCATATTTTCCGCACATTTGAAATGAATGATCTAGGCCCATTGCGGTATTTTCTTGGTATTGAGGTAGCTTTTTCTCCCAATGACTACTTTCTCTCTCAGGCCAAGTATGCCAATGAGGTTATTCATCGTGCTGGTCTTATTGACACTAAGATTTTTTATACCCCCATTGAGCTTAAAGTAAAGCTCAACATTACTGATGGTGTTCTTCTGGATGATCTTACTCTATATCGAGAGCTTATGGTTGCTTAGTTTATTTGACAATTATTCGTCTTGATCTTGCTTATGTTATTCATGTGTTAGACGGTTTGTCTCTGGTCCTCGCTCTACACATTGGGATGCCTTGGCTCAGATTCTTCTCTATTTTTGAGGTATTATATTTGAGGATTTACTATTGTCTTCTACTTCCTCTTTGGATTTGGTGGCCTATGCTGATTCTGATCAAGCTGGTGATGTTACTAATTGCAAGTCCACGTCTGGTTTCTGTATGTTTCTTAGTGATTCCTTGATCTCTTGGAAAAGTAAAAAACAAACTGTTGTTGCACGCTACACTGCCAAAATTGAGTATCATGCTATGACTCATGTTACTGCTGAAGTTGTCTGGCTTCGTTGTCTGGCTTCGTTGTCTTCTCTCTAACTTGGGCGTCCCTTAGTCTTCTCCGACCTCCCTCTATTGTGACAACCGCAGTGCTATTTAGATTGCACATAACACTGTCTTCCATGAGCAGACCAAATACATTGAGATTGATTGTTATTTTGTTCGTCAGCATTTGCAGTCTGGCTCTATCTCGCTTCCTTTCGTCTCTTCGGCTCTGCAGCTTGCTGACTTCTTTACCAAGACTTACACCACTACTCGGTTTCAATTTCTTCTTGGCAAACTCTTAGTGTTTTCTACCCAAACACCTTGAGTTTGAGCGGGGGTGTGAGAATAATATTAGTATAGTCTATATTATGTGAATATTGTTTCCTATTTAGGATTGATTTAGGTTTATTCTTGTTTCCTATTTAGGATTAGGTCCAGAATTGCTATATATATCAGATGTACATATTGTATTAAAACACAGTTGAATATGCAAGTTGATTTAGAAACTTACAACATTGAACACAAGTTTTACTCAGAAGCTCTTGGATAGTATTCATTGTGGGAGGCATTATTTTTCACAACTTGTTTTATTCATTGTTTAGATCATGTTTGTGTAATATTTGTATCCTATATGTCCCTGCTTTATAAGGTGAGGCAATCCCATAGAGAGAGGGTAGAGGTGAGTGTGTTTTTGAATGCTTGTTGGCTTAATTATCTGTAGACCAACATGGCCAGTTAGCTAGTTTGTGCCTTGTTTTATGTATGAATTAATATTCAGCAAACTGAGCCTATTGTGGTGAAGAAACAGGATAACATGGGAGTTACAGTGCTCTCATCATTTGTAATGTTGAACTGAGCATCATAAATATGACAGGATCAGACGAATAGCTAGGTTAACTTAGTTGGATGAGGCATCTAGATGGTTCTAAAAAATGGGTTTGACGCTTTTTGGTCGGTTATGGTAATTTTAATCAATCAAAAAATATGTGTACTTTATATGTAAATCCCTTAAAGACCAAGGGGGTGAGGCGCTTGTGACGCATGGGTTTGAGTCTTATTGCTGTAAATGCAGCTTTCCTTCCTCTATTTCTCTTCCTTCTCTTGATAAATATGTGTGCGCGCGCGCGCGCATGCGTGTGTGTAAATCCCTTTGTATGATGCTCAAGTCTTGTTGATTCTATGCTTCTCATGCTGTGGTTCTTACATGAGTTTGTTTCTACTAGATCTAATTCTCTCTCTCTCTCTCTCTCTCTCTCTCTCTCTCTCTCTCTCTCTCTCTCTCTCTCTGTATATATGTATAGCTCTTTATCACACGGAACACATGAACATAAACTTAGTTCTGCTTCCTCTTCATAACATAGAATTAAATCAAATTCTTCCCTTCCACATTATCCATCCCAATAATCTTTTGTAAAAGTTTTTCTCTTTCAGACAACAATAGTTAAACCATTTAGAAACTAGTTATATGCAATCTAATGAGAAGAATTGTGTATACATTTATATTATGTCCCTATGCTGTGCTGCCACCTTCTTGTATCCTACATATTTTTACAAACTTGTGAACATATTTTTTAGTATCAGTTGTTCTATAATTTGAAATCCTCATTTCTTCATCGTTGTTGGTTCCATCAGTTTCATACTGGATCATGTAACTGTTGTAGCTGAACAACAATGAGGTCTTTACTTTATGACATTTGAGTTGTTTCAATTGTTTCCAACTTCTACATCTTTGAGATGTATTACAATATACCTATTTCTTGCAATCTTTGTTTGCTTTGTGAACTTGCAAATGAGAGTTCACATTGGAAGTTGGGCAATAGATGACTATTGACATTGTAACCAATATTTGTACACCTGTCCAATAAAAAAAATATGGACAAAAACCATTTTACCCTTGTCCGTTAAAACTAGCCATATACTCTCCATGTTGTTTTGGACTAAACTGCTACCATTATATTTTCCATCAAAATGAACAGAGTTGTTTAGAGATTGAGGAAGAAGATTTCTTCAGTGAAAGACAAATGTCATTGTCTAAAGACATTCACTTCTTCCTTCAAACTCCAACCCTAATCCTAATTCATCTATCCCTCCCACCACCCCTGCCAGCTCCCCATGTTTGTATGTATAATTAGGAGTGAATTAGGATTAGGGGAGCTGGCAGGGATGGTGGGAGGGGTAGATGAATTAGGATTAGGGTTGGAGTTTGAAGGAAGAAGTGAATGTCTTTAGACAATGACATTTGTCTTTCACTGAAGAAATCTTCTTCCTCAATCTCTAAACAATTTTATTATTTCAGGATATTCAGATAAGCATTTTAGTTGATTTAGTCTTATTTCATTGTGATTTGCCACTTCTTTTTAAATCACAAGCTCATTGATATTTGCATATTTGCAAGTGGATAGCATCTGAGCAGTCCGACCCAATGGATTGAACTGCATGCAGTTGGGTGATCTGGTCTGTTTCAGCATCATGCTTGAGGTATTTTGCTGATACTGAAAAAATAGGCTAATGTTTTATTGCTCTAAGAATCTGGTTATGTTCTTCAATTGGTTTTGTGACAGTAGACTCTGTGCTTCTAGGTTTTATTCTTATGCTTTAGGTAAATTATCAATGCAGAAAAAATCAGGTGAGTTAAAAAGGCTTGTACACGAGGGGAGTATTTCTCGTGCTTCATTAATTCTCTTTAAGGATTCGATTCTTGTTTTTTCATAATTGAGGCTCAATTTTGTTTCAATGGTTTTATTCCTCATTGGACTAAATCTTCTGTTACCACTAGTTTTGCTTATTGATTTATTCACACAGCTATGTTTGATTTGAGATTATCTTAATTCTATTTCAGACACCATTATCAATAACACCACTATAAAGTTTTTGATTTCTCAGGTAACCCTTTTTGTAAAAACCAGTCTAGTTTCAGTTACAAGCTAGCTATGTCATGTAGAGTTTTGGATATCGGTTGAAGCACTCCATAAAAATGAAGAACTCAGAACAAGGATATAATGGTCTATCCGGGAAGGGATGACAATAGATGGAAAAAGAAGAATTCTTCCAAAGATTTGGCCTGAAAGGTGTGTGAAAATCGTTGTCGAGCAAACAATACAGCGTGTTTGATAAAAATCTGCTATTATGCTCGAGTAATGCACAAATGAGAACGTCTGTGACTACATGATTTAAACAATTGTTTTGTGATTTGATATCATGATGGTAAGCAAGAAATGATCACAGAATGTGGCTTTCATAATTAAGAACCTTGTTGTAAAAATGATGGACAATTGTAAGAATAATGCTATATGTACTAATTAATATACTAACTAGTGTATCAATTGATGATGTGACATAATTTAAGAGGTTTTTGATATTTGTAATTTGTATAATGAATGGATCAATAATAATGTCATAATTGGTATACCAATTAGTACACTAATTAGTACATGTAGTACCACTGCAATTGTAAATATTATATATATATATATATATATATATATATATTAGTATAGAAGTAGACGTGAAATAAGTAAAAATAATGATTTTTTATTCTTCAATCATTATCAATGTAAAAAATAAGAAAATGACTTTTTATTTAATAAAAAAGAAAAATGGTTTGTTTATATTTAGGGTAAATTATAAATACATCTCTTGAGATTTGATTAAAATACGAATCATTTTTTGTGGTTTTGAAAATTACATTTCATCCTCTGAGGTTCTAATTTCATAACAAATTACTCTTTTTATTAATAAATCATCAAGTCAATTAATAGTTTTTAGGGTAAACTATCAATAGGTCTTAATAGTTAGACTTAATTCCCATCAAGTCCTATTGAAAATAAGTCTTCGTAAAATTGTTGTTAAAAATAATTTTGTGTGACAATTTTTTATATATTACGCTAAAAATTGACAATTAGTGACTTTTTTTTGTCATTATTTTTATAAATTGTCGTTAAAACTTACAATTAGTGACTTTTTTTATGACAAATTTTTCCTATAAGACCTATTAGATAATAAGTCCACTTATTATGACCTACACGTAAGTATCCCTAGTTTTTAATGATGTTAAAAATATATTTCAATTAATAATTTGGGTAATTTTATTATTGTATAAGAGAGCAATTATGAATTTTATTTTTTTAGTTAATTCTGTTAAATAAAAATTCTAATAAGGGGTTATTTATAATTTTTTAAATCACAAAGGGCAATTTATATTTTAAGGAAACTGGGAATGTATTTGTAATTTACCCTTATATTTATATAGGAATCTTGGAAGTAGATACATCATTTTTTAGTGTTTAACTCTAAAAATAAAGAGATAGTTAATTTATATACGACTCTTGATGATTTTTAAAAAATATAGGCTTCGTTTGGGAAGTGAGTTGGCTTTTTGGCTTTTTCGGCTATTTTAGCCTGAGGCTAAAAAGCCTAGTTTGGGAAGGGCTTTTGGCTTTTTTAATTTTTTTGTGAGAGAAATAATGTAATGATTATGAGATGAATGTGATGTTTTGTCTTATTAAATTAAAAAGTCTATTTTATTTTTTGTGATTATTTTAGTCAAAAAAACCCCAAAACCTTCTTCCCAAACATAGGCATAATAGAATGGAAAAGGTAAAATTAAGTTAAAAAAATATATATATATATATATATATATATATATATATCACTCACTTTTCAAACTTTTATAATAATAATAGATTTAAGTGGTGGCTTATCTATATCTATAAAATATTGGATTAAAATAAAAAAATTAAATTAAAATAGACAAAATAAAATAAATTTAATCAGTGCGTTTGGTTTCAATTTTTTAAATTCAGTTTTCTGAAATGATTTATTTTTCGTATTTTTTTGTTTTTAGTAACTATTTTTAAAAATTTTAAGCAATTTTTTTTTTTACTTTTTTAGATGCATTTTACTTAGATGTATCTAAATAGTGAAATATTTGTTAAAAAAATAATTTTAAAAATTAATAAATACAGAAAAATATGAAAATTGATTTTTTTTATTTTTGGTATTTAGTGAATTTTGTAAAGATTTTTTTCACAAATATTATGTATTTTAAGTATATTTATGTTAGCTGTGTCTAAAAATAATTAAAAAAATTGCTTAAAATATTAAAAAATTCATTGAAAATAAAAAAAATACAGAAAATAAAAAAGTAAAATTTTATGAAAAGTGTTTTCTGGAAACCAAAACCAAGCAAGTTGAATAATTTTTTTTTTTATAACTAATAACAAGTTCTATTTTTAGATAATAAAATAAAATATTAGCTAGTTATTTAATCATTTTTTTATTGAAAAAGATATTATGCAAATTTTAAAATTGATTTTATCATAGGGTTTTTTAATGACATAAATAAGTGTGAAGTACAACTTAAGATATTGTACTTTAATAATTAAATAATTTTTATAATTATTGTCACGCCAATTTGAACCGATGGCATGTAATATTAATTTAATATTAATTTTGAATGTATCACATAAGTTGAAAATATAAAAACACATGTATGCGACTATATTTATGGATTCAAGTCTTTTAAGTCCATAAAATATATTTATGGACTGACACCCCAAAATTTTATAACTTTTTATATAAATGTTTGTTTTAAATAAAATTTGTATTTTTTGTTCCCTCAAAAAGAATAAATAAATAAAATAAATAAAAGTATCAGACAGGATCTATATTAATTACAAGATTCTAAAAAAGAAAGTAACATAGTGAAATGTCACAGTGCAAAACTAACATTATTGTACAATTTCATTACGTTAACGTTAGTATGGGTGGTGAGATCCCACCAGCACCATTGCTAACAACCAAATGATAACACTTTTTTGACTTTTTATATCAAATTTCTTATGA
Source organism: Camellia sinensis (assembly GCF_055761805.1). NCBI lineage: Eukaryota > Viridiplantae > Streptophyta > Magnoliopsida > Ericales > Theaceae > Camellia > Camellia sinensis. The sequence continues at coordinate 79,426,880 of NC_138963.1, forward strand.
TTTTAAATATAAAAACTAAATAAATAAAACCCAAAATTAAAAATTTTAAAAAATTATTCAATTTGCTCCAAAAATCATAAAATTAATTCTGGATATTCTTAAATATATATCTAATATGCGTAAGAAATATTTTTCAAAAATCAATTTCATTGATTAAATAAATAAAAACATATTCATACAAACTTTCGCTGTGCAAATAAAAAAAATTTCACTACCTTTTAACACCACACGATCACTATTATTATCCTATTATCACTATCACCAACCACAACAACCATTGTAAGACTATTGATTTTTTTTACATTGTATTTCTTATGATTTAAAATACAAAAATCTAATAAAAACCCAAAATTCATTTTAAAAAATTCAGTTTGTTCAAAAAATCAAGAAATTAATTATGAAAGTTTCTAAATATACTTCTAACATGCATATGAAATAGATTGCAAAACTTAAATTTCATTTTTTAGATAAAAAAATAAAATCCTTACAATGATAATTCATTGTTCAATATAAAAATTTCAACAAGCTTTTAACACAATACCGTCACTACCATCACCATTTTTAAGCACCTCAAGTTTTACAACACTTTCGAAATTTCATATCAAATTTCTTATGATTTTGAATATAATAATAAAATTATTAAGACCCCAAATTGATTATAAAAAAAAATCACTTATTTAAATAACCATGAATTTAATTTTAGACATTCCTAAATATGTTTAATATAATGTAAAAATAGTTTTTAAAAATTCATAGGATAAAAAATAACAAAGTCGCCATATAATAAGATTTTTACTTTGAGAAATTTGATTTTTTATATATATTTTTTTATTTTATATAGAAGTGAAATAAGTGAGGCACTCACTTCCTTTATCACAAGAATGAATTATAAAGACTGTAGAATTTTTGTGTTGTGTCTAAAGATAACGACAAACATTCAAGGGCGACATGGCGAGGGATGAGAACTATATCAACAACAACAATAGTGAGGAACAAAGATTGCATTGTAGATGTGGAGACATATTTTTAGGATTGTTCACGTAGCTGAGATGATTAGCCGAGATGTCATATGGACGAGCCATATTGTCAAGATTGTTGTGATATTGCCAAGATATGGTGCAATAATATCAGAATCCTAGATATTCAAATGGAGGACAAGGGTCCTAGATAAGTTAACGTGCTTAGTTCGAATAGAGATGATGCTTTGTAATGGGATCATTCTTATCTAATTAAGAGTCCAAGAAAAATGTTGTGCTTAAGTTCTATGAAATGAGACTTCTAGGGGACGAGGGCACTGTTAACTATAAAAGTAAAGTACTCTCATGGGTCTAAGATATGCTTTTTCTTCTGAATTGTTCACTTGTTTGATATCTTTGAGAGATAAGTTGCTAACTTGATCGTCAGAGTGCCCCCAAGTGAACGAGTCACCGTAGTATTTTTTATCTTCTTATGTACAGGTGTTTGGCTTAATTTATTTTTTCATGTGCTTTCCAGCTAAGTTCTCTAGATCTCGCCAGAGAGATCTGTTTGGTTGTGAGGTTAAAAATCAACACCCATAATTTGGCGTCGTTGGTAGGAGCTTAGTAGGAATAGATGGCCAACATCGAACAAAGGGTGAAAGTTGGAGACGACATCCATAGTGAGGATGAGGAGCATATCGATCCAAATATCGGAGGAGAAAACAATGAAGATGAAGTGCAAAAAGTGAATCCAGAAGCAAACAATGTCACCAAGGGTTGTAATGGCCCAAGGAGGGGCAACCGAGAGGAATACTACAATGAGAGCGACTTCCAAGTTTGGAAGGATCGGTGCCTGCGAAGAGATGATGAAGTGAAGGACTTGGTAAACAAGTTGACGGACCTACAAACTGTGGTGAACTTTATAATACAAAACAAGGTGATGCAACCTGCATTACCATTACTAACAACAAACACCGACGCCCAGAATGGAGGGTAGACAATGGTGTTGACCATCTCGGAACATAGGAAGAGACTTGATACTTCAAATCGGCGATCGCAGAACACCGGACGGACAAAATCACGGAGGGGAGATTCTCAAAGAACCGGAGGGATACAGATCAAGGTATCTCGGAAAATCAAAGGACAATGCCTCTTCCTTGATAAGATAGCAGACGTGGAGAAGTCCAAAAGGATGCATCCTAGCACGAAAAGCAACGCAACGAAGAGATTAAATTCGATCGATAGCCGAGCCCCGGGAAGGACTAAGGAGGACCTGCGAGATTAACTCCAAAGGAATAGAAATGTTGTCGAGGTTATGTCCATTGCGCAGCCTAGGCCGCTGTTCTCGGTGGAGTTAGACGTTTTCAAGGAGCCCAAGAGATTCACCATATCGAGATTCTAGATCTACGATGGTAAGTATGATCGTAATTTTAATGTTGGTTTATATTTGAATGTGATGTCCTTATGGAATGGGAACGAACAGTTGCTATGTAAGGTGTTCCCATCGATGTTTAGAAAAATATCATCAGATTGGTTCCTAAAATTGATGAAGGGATCTGTCAAGAGTTGGGAAGGCCTGGTCGAGTTGTTTGTGGCCAGGTTTGTTATGAACATATTGCAGCTATTAATGGTTGATTCCTTACTAGCATTGAAGATTGATGATAACCAAAGTCTTAGGGCTTATGCCAAGAGGTACTACGACGTTTACAACCAGATTTTGGCATGTAACAAGGAGCTTGTAGTCATGTCTTTTAAGAACAGCTTGAAGAGCGATTGCCCACTTCGACAGTCTCTTACAAAGGCCCTTTCGAAAAATATGAAGGATCTGATGGCAAGGATTGAAAAGTATGCAAGGGCAGAGGAGGACAATAAGGCAAATAAATGAAGTACCGTAAAATAGGAGAAGAAAAATAGCTCACCAAAGTATAGCCGAGGAGGAGTCCAACACTGATAGACTAGAGTCGAGGTTGATGGTTGTGCAGGCTGTAAGCACAATCTTTAAGATCTTGATCTACAAGATCTTGAAGAGAATTAGAAATCAGCCTTACTTCAGGCCTTCACAAAAAACCCTAGGGAAATACATAGCTAGATTCCTTGGAAATAATTGTGCTTACCACAATGAGCAGGGGTATATGATGCAGGGATGCCGAGCTCTGAAGCAACATCTGGAGGACCTTGTCAGATAGGGACACTTGAGGGACTTAGTAGACGAGGAAAAGACAATAGAGGAACATACGAAGCTGGCTTGGGCGCCAGTAGCAGCACCACCACTACCCCTAGCGCAACAGGTAGATGGGCCATAAGTTATCAATGTGATCCACTCCAAGGTCAATGCAAGCGAAATCTGGGAAGAAACGTAGAGAGTAAGAAATCTACAGCATATCTTACAAGTTCAACAAGAGGGACCCCGAACGAAGGGAAGTCAGGGGCCGACGATTACCTTTATAGACGAAGACTTGGTGGTGGTCTAGCATCCACACAATGATGCTTTGGTAGTGATCTTAAAGGATAGAGAGTGCCAGGCAAGACAGATACTTATCGATTAAGGCATCTCTTGTGACATTATGTAAGTTAGGTGTTACAAAGAGCTCGGCCTTCACAAGGATGATTTAGAGCAATCCGATAGCTCCATGATCGGATTTAATGGGCACCGACGTAGCCTTTGGGAACCATGTGTTTGGAGGTTCAGGTAGGGACAAAGGCTGTAACTATGGAGTTCACTGTAATTGATACGCCTTCTTCGTACAACATTCTCTTGGGAAAACCTTGGCTGCATGCCACGAGGGTAGTCCCTTTTACCTTGCATCAGCTACTACGATTCCCAATCAAGTTTGGGATTGAGGAAGTAAGAGGAGATCAAGTGCAGGCGAAAAATTGCTCTATGACAGCAATGAAGTACACTTGCAATGTCAGAGAAGTAGAGATGGTCGAAGTGGAAGACAAAGACCAAGAAGTCTTAGACGATGTCATCAAAGAACCTGCCGACAAAAGCCAGAAACCTTTGAAAAAGATTTTGGTAAAAGAAGTATACGAAAAGAGATTCATTCTCCTTGGTTTAGGATTAGCCAAAGGAAGGAAGAAAATTAAAGGCATTCTTAAGAGAAAACATAGAGGTGTTCGCTTAGACACCGTACGAGATGTCGGGATCAACCTCAAGGTAGCCTACCACAAACTCAATATGGATAGGTCTGCTAAACCTATGATCTAGAGAGCTAGGCAACCGACCTTGGTCCATATGGAAACTGTAGAAGAGGAAGTAGGAAGATTGCTAAAAGCACAGGTGTAACATGCTAAAGGGGTACTTGAGCGCTCTAAACATTTTGGATTCTCGATTTCTTTGATCTAGTCTCACGAGTGCAATATGAAACATAGATGAGAGTCCAGATTTGACAACTTTTATAGAAAATCTATTTTATTGCAAACATTTGTCAGAAATGGACTACGTCATCAGATCTCAGAGTCGCTATCTAATATTTTGGAAAATTAAGAAACCCGTGGCTCGTGCCAAGGCCACTGTTCGCCTTAACCAAAGATGCCTTGGTTCGGAACCTTAGGTATAAAAGGGGAGGGTCTTTAATTGAGCACCCCTTCACCTGATCAAAGATTAACCTTTACCAAACCATAATATGAGTTTTATTAACTTTATATGTTCATATTCCTATTTATTTAATAAATTTTAAAATTTACTATGTAAAGAAAACAAGTATAGACTATGCCATTCATTTTGGAACAATTTGATTTCATGTATTTTGAAATAGTTTTGAAGATGTACAACTCAAAAAAATTGAGTTTACAAACATGAAAATCAATATCATTCTAAATTAAGCGACACAACCTCCATCCATTGGCATACATACAATTATATCAAGTAAGCAAGTAGCCACATGGTAGGATTCTAAACATAGTAAGGAAAACATACACAAGTGGAATGTTAAAACATAACAACTTACATATTTATCGATGTGCCGCGAACAGCTACATAACAAAGTTAGTAAAACATGCATAATCTTATATACAAAATTCTAATGTAATTCACTCATTAAATGCAACTAAAGATTTCGGTTTCTAATATATGACATGTGAATCATCTAAAAAACATGAGGTAGTGCACATAATTACATAAGAATTGATTAAATCCATAGTTGCAAGCTTAGTTGAATCAAGATAGATGAAACATGGATATGATGAAAAACAAAATATCATGCCTATTTACAAATAAAGAAAACAAGTAAAATAGTGGGGATAGAAAGAAGTGCGGTAGGGAATTTTTACAACACCTGAATGATGAATTATTACAAACCGAATGAGAGAGAGAGGAAGAAAATATTGCAACAAACTAAAAATTTCACAAACTCATCATTCTCTCTACTTTTTTTCTCTCAAATTCCACTATTTTGGCAAGACAATTCTCTTTTTTTCAAAACTTTCTTTTCTTTCTCAAACTCTAATCTTCTTATCTCAAACTCATCATTCTCTCTACTCTTCTTCTCTCAAATTCCATCTACTTTCTCAAGACTTAAGCTCTCCTTATATAAGTAATACAAGTGGAGCAATGGTAGAAGACAAAGTGAAAGACAAAGCGTAAGAGTAATGGGGCATTAAGGAAGATAATGGAGCACCAAAATGGAGCATTATCCTCAATGGATCAAGCATTAGTCAATGGGAGCTGAGTATACATACATTTTGTGAAAAAATGGATTAGAAAATGGGATAGTGGGGTGCCCCATACACACTAAATAAGAATTCTATCAAAACTACACTATTTCTGGGAAAAATTGGCCGGCCGACCAATTTCTTGGATAGCAGGCCAAAAAGTTGGCTAGGTGGCTAACTTTTTGACGGGTCGGATACTATTCATGAACTATTTGGCTGGTCGGCTAATTAATTGGTCAACTGGCTACTATTCATGCCGGTCAGCACTATTTATGCACTATTCACTGACATATATATATTTATAGGAAAAATAGGGATTTTCAACAGAATTATTAGTACTATACGTGAAAGTGATATTTTAAAAAAAGAGGGTTTTGAACGGGTCTAAAACACTTAGCCAAGATAGGTTTGAGATTGGGAATAAAGCTCAAATTTCATTTGTCTTACTAAGAATTTTGTGAGATATCACATTCTTATTTTCATCATTGGGTGATAAAAAAAAAAAAAAAAACTCTCAAGTCTTAGAGCCTGTCAAAATTGGGTGTCTACAACAAGCAATCTGAGAAGTAAATTACCCAACCTGTTGTCCAACACAGTAGTATTTAAGAAGAAAAATGAGCCACAACCGTTACGTAATGGCGTTACGTAACGGTTGCGGCCGCTTTTTAAAACCTTGCACACACTGCACTTGCACTCGAATCTACATCACTTTTTGTGCACGAAATATTGATATACCTATATTCTTGAATTTTATATGTCTTAATCCATTACCCTTGCTCATGTTTTGAATCCACCTTCATTTTCTTTACTGTTTCTAGATTTCCTATCCAATTTTTGCACATTTCCATTACTTTTGCATAATCTTAGATTTAGGATTGGGATTTACTAGAATGATAGGAAAACTGAAACATTTATATTCTAGAATCTCCATAGGATTACCAGAACCTTCAACCCAAAACACTCTAGGGCCTAAATCAGAAGCCCTAGGCATCCAAGCATTTAGCCGAGATAATGGGAATGTTCAATTAGAGAGTAGACTCCCCTAGCAAACTAGAGTACTTCCATCAGAAATTTAACATTTCGGTCGATGTCCAAATTAGACTAGCTGGTGAGAACGAGTCCATCATATTCGAGGAAAACAATATGCCCTTTCCCGTGGTATCAATCATTGAGGATGGAATTAGATTCCCTCTTGACATCATTTTTAGAGAGATGATGCACTACTACTACCTTAACCCCATGCAAATACCAATAAACACATTTAGGATAATCAACGACATAGCCAAGTTATGTCATTGACATAATGCTAGGCTTACCCTACCCGATGTCCAGTACTACTACACCATGTATAGCCTTAAATCTTCCAGTGGCTTTACCTACTACCTCAAATCTCGGTTAGCTGCCTACAAGATGATAACCGACTTCCCAAACTCCAACAAGGGTAACAAGGGTGCTAAAGAAGACTATTTCATTGTCTCGGGTAATTGGGAGTTTGCACTAGATAATGAACTAGGCTTTTTTCCCTTGCGCAGAGGGATCTTTAGAGAGGACAAGGGTAAGCGCTTAGTTTCTTTAGATCACACACTTTCAACATAACTCTCTCATACTTAGTCAAATTCTCATATTTGTTTTCTTATTTTTGAAGTACTTCCTTAGCCAAGCAAGTCCTTTCACAAAACATACGTCAAGCGACAGGACCTTATCCGACTTTTGGGCCTTTCTATCAAGGAGCGCAATGCCCAATTCTGTTCAACTATGTGCTGATATACATATCTTCTTTGCCTGACATTTCATTTAGAAGTAGAACTCCACCATTTGTAACAATACCATCAGTAACATCTTTTCCTCGCCTAGATCAGGCCTTTACCTCTGATCTAGTAAATCAGCTATCCACTTCGGTCCCATCTCAACATATTCCACCTACTCAATGCCAACATTGCTGCTGACCTACTGATGCTCCAGCAAAGAGGACTTACAGAAAAAAGCGTTAAGCTACAGATATTCCGACGTACAACCCTCCAAATCCACCGCTTGCTTTACCCGTCTTCAAACTCGGCACTGGAGTTACCGTCACTACCACCTTAAAAGAGATGGGTCACAAGCCAGCCACCGCTGACAATCTCCTAGCCAGTCTCCCCGACGTTGTGACCGTTCAATCCACTCCTTCTCCATAATCTATCCAGAAATCCAAGAGGGTAAAAAAGACCAAGGAAAGGGCCAAGGTCACAGTAACTTCTTCCTCAAATAAAAAAGACCTTGAGGACTGCATGTCCATCTCTCAGATGGTTGCTGAAAAAAAAAAGACGTCTGAATCCACCGAGGCCCCTACCAACAAGAAGTCGAGATCAGTTGATCTTAGGAGTAAGAGGGACGTACTTCTCGAGGACGCATGGCTCCCCGAGATTCGAGTTAGCGAAAGGCTTTTAAAAGTCAGCAACAGTACGATAAAAGACGTTGAAGTTAGAGTCGCATTAACCATGCGCCTTCTTCTGCCCACTAACATGGATACCACTAGCGACTGCAATCAATATGGGAATTTTGCTCTGATGATAAGGCATTTGATTATGGTAACACTTCTGACTTTCCTTTTTAAATTTAATCTTCCATACTTAGTAAAATAGTGCTAATTTATTTATTTCATTGCATGCCATTCAGCATGCCCACTCCCACGTAGTGAAGACCGAGTTGATGAAGAAGGATTTGACCAAGAAGACGCAAGAAACATTTAACTTCCTCTCCTAACTCAACAAGGCCAAGGCTAGAATCAAAAGTATGTTGGACAAGATCAACGCTGCAATGGCTGGAGAGCGTAAGGCCAAGGCAGCCACTAAAGTCACCGAAGAGAAAACTACCAAGGCCGAAAGGATGCTGCCTGAAGCCTTGGCTACAAAGGAACAAGAGATCAAGGCCACTGATAAAAAGGCCTACAAGGAAGGTTAGGCTAACGTTTTGGACCAATACATGAAGCAAGTCAACCAAGCCTGCAACAAAGGCTACTATCTTGGCTGGGTTGCTGGTCTAAATGAGCTATTAGTCCTTGATGACTCGTCTCTTCGAGATATTAACCAACTTGATGTGCTTTTTCTCCCCTCCTCTGTCCAATCCAAGAAGGAAGAGGAAAAAGAGAAAGACGAAGGCACAGGCGCTACTGTTGTTGGGGCTAAGTCCTCAACTCTAAATGATCAGGTCCTGGACTTGACTAAAGAGGATGGGGACGGGGTTTCCAAGTGTACCTCTTCAAAAAAGGCCGACACCTCTTAAGTCGATAAGAGCCTCGAGGATACTCTAAAGAGATAGACCAAGAAGTCACAGTCGGCGTCGAAGATGAGCAGGCTGTTACACTGTCCACCGAAGCCGACACACTGCCAACGGCCAAAATGGAACAAACTGATACATTACCCCAGCATCCAATACTTAGGATTTTTTTTCCTTTTGCTCTTCAGTTATACTTTTTTCTTTTTTCTATCTGTATCTTACTTTTGATCACTTTTTTGCTTTTGCAAGGCCCAAATGTCATTTGATGAGTTGAAACAAGTTCTTTCATGAATGCAAGTGTATTTTTGACTAAGTGTTAGATGCTTGCTTCTTTATGCTACCTTTATATGCCTTGTATACTTTTGCTATCTTTGATACTTTGTTTCTCATGAATTGTTTTAAGTACAATATCTTTGATATCATCTAAGCATGAATAACAAAACTTTTGAAAATTTCACCAAGTGTCACTCTTTTCAATTCTTAGACCAAAATGTAGCTTATCTCAGTTCTATTCAGAGAGCAACTCATCTCGGCTCTATGCCTCCTAATGTGAACGTAAGTTACAGCTTAGGTTCACATTAAGGTTACATCATCTAAATCTTACCTAAGTCTAACTTAGGAATCCTTGACCAAAGTCATCGTGTTTAGCTCATCTAAACAAAACACTTAAGGCTTGACCTTAGTGCATCGAGAGTACTACTTACCTCGGCTTTTCGTTCGTCTTGTTTCTTTTTGAAATAGCTCTTTAACTTAGTTCAACTCTATCATCTTAGCAAGTCTAAGTTAAACGTCTTGTTCCTTTTGTCTTATCTAACAGGCTAAACATCTTTTAGATTATATCATAACTAAAAATAAAGAAAACTAATGATAGAAAAATTTCAAATTACTAGTATTCCAAAGCCTGGGCAACTTCTTACCATCACAATCTTCTAGTCGATTTGCTCCATTACTGGTAGCTGAGATAATTCTATATGGTCCTTTCCAGTTTGCGCCAAGTTTACCCTCTGTGGGATTTTTCTTGTTGCCGATGACTTTTCTTAGGACAAGATCCCTAATTTGGAATTCTCTAGGATTCACTTTTTTTTTTGTATGCCCTGGCTAGTCTCTGCTAGTATGCCTCTATCCGAATTGTTGCTCGTCCCCTTTTATCTTCGATAAAGTCTAGATCTCGGGCTAAAAATGCATTGTTTGTCTCATTCTTTATTCCTTGACTTTTGACTCTAGGAATGCCGATCTCTAGTGATATAATGGCCTCAGTGCCATATGCCATGACAAAAGGTGACTTTCTAGTTGATCTTCTCGGCATAGTACGATATGTCCATAGAACATTAGGCAACTCTTCCACTTACTTGCCTTTGGCAGTTTTCAGTCTCTTCCTTTTACCATCTAAGATGGTTTTTTTAGAGGCCTTGGCTTGGTCATTACTTTATAGGAACTTGGGAGTTGAATAGTAGTTCTTGATCTTGTATTTTGTGCAAAAATTCTTGATGAATTTGTTGTCAAATTGGCTACCATTGTCTGCCATAATGGCTATTGGAATCCTGAATCTAGTAATAATGTTCTTTCAAATGAAACTTCTTACGTCCACATCTCGAATTTTGGCTTAAGGTTCAGCCTCCACCCATTTTGTGAAGTAATCTGTAGTTACTAGCAAGTATTTCCTCTATCCAATTCCTCGGGCAATTGCTGAATCAAATCCATGCCCCACTATGCAAATAACTATGGACTGGATACCAGGTTCAAGTCTCCGGTTGGCTGATATATTAAAGGCACAAATTTTAACACTTCTTGCATTTCCTAACATAGGCTTCTGCGTCCTTCTATATGTATGGCCATCAGTATCCTTGTGATATGGCTCCGTGGGCAAGAAATTTTCCCCCTACATGGCTTCCATATACTCCTTCATAGATCCCGTACAAGAAGTTTTCAACCTAGAAAGGGTTCACACATCGCAATAATGGTTCGGTGAAAGGCCTTCTGTAAAGATGTCCTTCGGCCAACAAACAAAACCTTGCTGACCTTGGTCTGATCTTGTGTGCTTTTTTTTTTGTCTCCCGACAGCTTGCCATCCCTAATGAATTTGATCAAAGCATTCCATCTAGCTTGGGCCTAACTTTATGCACATTGTCGTATACTCTGTTATCAGGGGCTTAACGCTTGGGCCCGACAAGTAGTCCACATAATGGTTCTCTGCAAGTCTGACTTTATAGCAGATGCTTTGTTTTTCAGTGCATCCGCATGACTGTTGTTTTTTCGACAGATCTGCTGAAGTCGACAACTGTTGAACCGTGCTAACAACTTGATAACCTCTTTGATATAGGCCACCATCCTCTCATCTCGGGCAGTATACTCTCTCATTACTTGGTTTATGATGAGTTGGGAATCATAATAGACTACTACATCATCTGCTTCAACTGTTACTACTAGCTTTAATCCAGCAATCAGTGCCTCATACTTTGTTTCGTTATTTAAGACATTGAACCCAGTTTGATGGACTATTCCAATACTTGTCCATCCGGTGAGACTAGTGCTACTCCTGCCCCCATTCCATGTATTTTTGAACTGTCATTGACAAAAAGGTGGAATGACTCGCCGATGTAAATATCATAAGACTTTGGCTTCTATTGTTTTTTCTTTTGGGTTTCTTTCGGGCCTACTGGCTTGGGTTTCTGCACTACCAGCTGTGTTTCCTCTGGCTATTCTATGCATCCTAGGCCAAGGTTGATGGGTCTTGGCTTCAAGCCTACACTCGATGTATACTCAACAACGAAGTCGGTCAGAACTTGACCTTTGATTGTTGTCCTTGGTTTGTACTCTATGTCATACTGACCTAGAACTACAACCCATCGTGTTATTCTTCTTGATAAGTCTCCATGTTGCAATAGAGACTTCAGCGGGTGCTCCGTAAGCACTACAATCTTATGAGCTTGGAAGTAATGGTTTAACTTTTCAAAGCCATCACAAAAGCGAGTGTCAATTTTTCCAGAGGCAAGTATCTCATTTTCGCCCTTGCCAATATTTTGCTCATGTAATATATTGACTTCTGCTCTGCGTCTTTTTCTTGGACAACCACTACACTGATCACGTGGTTTGAAAGCTCCAGGTAGAGAAATAGTTCCTCTTCTAGGATTGGGTTTGACAATATGGGTGGGGATATCAAATATATTTTTATGTCGGCCAGGGTAACTTCTCATGCTTTTACCCATAAGAAATCTGTGGCCTTCTTTAGTAGCTGAAAGAATGGCTTGCACTTATCTGAACTCTGGCTTATGAATATGTTCAATGTCGCTGCCTTGCTAGTCAAAATTTGGACATTTTTTGCTATTATTGAACTCTTCAGGCCAATGATGGCCTTGATCTGATCAAGGCTTACTTCAATTCCTCTTCTAGTTACTAGATACCCTAGAAACTTACTAGATCCTTCTCTGAAAGCACACTTGAAGGCATTTAGCCAAAGCTAGTATGCTTTCAAGATGTCAAACACCTCATTGAGGTTAACTAGATGATTATAAGGTTCCCTGTTTTTCACAACCATGTCGTCAATGTAGACTTCACGATCTTCCTAATTAGATGCTTGAACATCTTGGTTATGAGTCTCTAGTATGTTTCCCTTACATTCTTCAATCCAAAGGGCATGACTCTATAGCAGTAGAGTCCCTTTGGAGTGATGAATGTCATTTTCTCCTCATCTGGTTCGTACATGGCTGTCTGGTAATAACCTCTGTATGGATCAAGGAAGCTCATCATTCCATGTCCTGAAGTGGCGTCCACGAGCTGGTCTATCTTGGGCAAAGGGAAGTAGTCCTTCGGGGCAAGCCTTATTTAAGCTTGTGAAATCTATGCAAACCATCCACTTAGTTACCGTCACTTAGTTACCGCCACCCGTTACGGCCGCTTTTGCAATGTGATTGAGAATTACAGGTATATCAGCCGTAGCGGCTGCCATAGTGGTCATAATGGTGTTATAACGGCCGTAACGGCCTGTTACGCACTGTTACGTAACGGTTCTGAATTACTTCTTTCAAAAAAATACAAAAAAAAAAAAAAGTTGAAAATAGAGGAAGAAAGATAGAGAGAGAAGAGGGAAGATAAAGAACATATTATTGATTTGTTGAAACTGTAAGACCTATGTTATTCAATTCAACTGCTATCACACAACCATTTTGTTTGTGTGTGTCTATCTATATATTGTTTAATAATAATAATAATAATAATAATAATAATAATAATAATAATAATAATAATAATAATAATAAGTGTGGTCATTATCTATTTGGCTTGATTAATGTATATATATATATTTAGGCTTTTATTTATTCTCTTACTTTTATCATTGTTTATCTTATCTATAATAGTTAGTGATTGATTTTTTGTATAATATAAAGTCATTAATTGTTAAAATAAAATGTAAAAAACTCAGTTTATAGTGATTTAAAAATATGAAATATATTGGATCAAACTTAAAAATTTATAAAAATTGATCAATATTTATTTTAAAACCCAAAACCCAATAAATATGATCATGGAAAAAAAAATGTGCGTATCGGTAAGTTTTTTTCAAATTGTGCGAAAAATAAAAAAATTCACGATTTCGATTACCGCAACCGCAACCGCGCCACCGCCACCGTTACGGCCACCGCAATCGCTTTTCAGAACCTTTAGTGTGTGGTGTTCAGGATATTAAAGGAAACCAGAAACGCATGGAGTATATATATTTAAGGACATGAAGAGATTTTTAGGAATTGAAATAGAGAAGGTGCAAGGATGAAAAACTTACAAAATGAAATCAGAGAAACGAATGCCGGAATTTGGTTCGCCAAGATGAGATGCCTCAGTTGATCGGAACAGAATGGTGGTTTTTGGTCCCTAGAGATGATAAATAGGAGCAGTTGCAGGAAGCTCGAACGGATGTCAATGGCGATTTAGAGAGAGTGAGTATGAGAGCGTTGTGATTACCGAATAAAGAGATGAAAAAAGTGAGAAAAACTTTTGATAGAATTCGAAAGGGCAACAAAGGCAATGATTTAACCGCCTAGAGAGACGTGTCCATGCTGACGTCAAGCGGCATGGGATAGAATTGACGTGACATAGATGTGAAACGACGCGTTTGTTGTGTAGAGGGTATGCTCCAATTTGGTGATGACACGTGGGGAAATGGTTGAGGCAGTTATGGTGTGACAGCTCACACGCATCTTGGATTCTTGGAATTCTTGACATAGTGGGTCTTAATCCCGGTAAGCAATGTGATCTCGGTGGAGATGTTGAATTTGGGTAACATGAGACATGTTAGTTCTTGATCCTTGATAACTGGACACTTGAGTCCTTATTTCTTGACAACGACAAGTCATGATCTCAGTTAGAGGAGTATCTCTAGCCTGTTGTTTAGTCAACATGTTGGAAGATCAGACGATGTAGGTTTCATTACCTCAGGTTACCGAGGTAATAGAAACCTAGGGCAGTTGTGGGGACATATTTTTTAGGGTTGTCCACGTGGCCGAGATGATTAGCTGAGATGCCACGTTGACTAGCCATGTTGCAGAGATTGTTGTGATATTGTTGATATATGGTGTGGTATTATCAAAATTCGAGACATTCAGATAGAGAACAAAAGTCCTAAATAAGTTGAGGCGCTTAGTTCAGATAGAGATAAGGCTCTTTAATGGGATCATTCTTATCTAACTAAGAGTCTGAAATAAATGCTACGCTTGAGTCCTATGAAGTGAGACTTATAAGGGATGAGGGCACTGGTGACTATAAAAATAACGCACCTATTTGGGTCTAAGATATGCTTTTTCTTGTGAATTGTTCACTTGTTTGATATTTTTGAGAGATAATTTACTAACTTGATCGTTAGAGTGTCCTCGGGTGGATAAGCCACCGCGGTATTTCTTATCTTCTTGTATTCAGATGTTTGACTTAATCTATTCTTCTGTGTGCTCTCTAGCTAAGTTATCTAGATCTTGACAGAGAGATCTGTTTGGTTATAAGGTCAGAAATCAACACCTGTAGTAGATCAACCATCATTTTTGCGCCTCTCTTTCTCTCTCTAAATCAATACAAATAGGTGGAGACTTACAAGTTAGAAATAGTTCAAACATTGAGTTTGCATTCTTGTAGCATAAAAAATATATAGTGAAAAAAAAACTACACATTAAATAAAGAGAAAATTATACTAGCAGTTCCTATATTTTGTCGTTTATGTCATTTTAGTTCCTATAATTTCAATAGGCTCAATTCTGACAGTTAATTTTAGATTTTTCATCAATTCTTTTTTGATCAATGATTTTGCATCAATCTGCTCCAATTGATAATGTCGTTGGGACTTTTGACAGAAAAATTTCGTTGAATTGGTTAAGGTAAAGTCATTAAATTGATCAAATTTATAATTTTAGTCCAAAAAATATCACACATGCCACTTAGTTGTACATTTGCCACAAAAAAATGTTAACAATTAAAATCAATTTGATCAATTTAAGATAAAGTAAAAAAATAATCTAATTAAAATTATAAGGACCAAAATAACATAAAAGACAAAATACAAAGACTAACAATTTAATTTGCCCTTAAATAAACTTAATTTGTACTCTCTTTTTTTAACTCCATCCAACTGTAATCCCTTTTTTTTTTTTAAAAAAAAAAAAAATTTAATTCCTTTATTATTTTACTATGTTATGTAATTGTCATACATAAGTTATATTTTTTATGTTACATAAACATACCCTCTATTCAACTTTTTAAGATAAATTTTCAGAAAATTTATAAAATAAACCTTCGAATTTGATTCTTATAACAAAATAAATATTAATTTTTTAATTTTAATAAATTTAAGCTGTAATCTTTTGATTTATTTTCAATATAAATTCTCTGCCTATTTTCATTTAGTAAAACTAATAAAAAAATGATATTTTAGTTATTAAACTCAATAAAAAAAAATTTTTAGACATTTTATTTACACTTATATTAAGTTTAATATCTATTTTTTTATTGATTTATTTAATGGAAATAGGTGAATGGTTTAGATTGAAAAAAAAAATTAGAGTTTAAATTGACAAAATAAAAATTATAATTTATTTTAATTCAAGGGTCAAACCTTGTTTTTTTGTTTTTAATTTCTCCTAAATTTTTTTTATATAGGTTTAGTTTCAATATAAATTTAATTGTAAAATAAATTTAAAAGTAATAATTTAATCATTAAATATATTATCAAACTCATTTAATTAACCATGTTATAATTTAACATCATATAAAATTATTTTGAAGAATATGTTGATCTGTGGAATGTAGAAAAATAATCTGTGGAATGTACAATATATATATATATATATATATATTGTATTTTGCATAATTATTTTGTGTAGTGTATACTCCAACAATATTTTTCAATCTTGAAATTGGTTTGTCTTGGTTATGGGGTCAATGATCATTTTGTGGACTTGCTGTCAGGTATGGGCAGTCCATTCCGTTGGCATTTATGGCACAACCCCCATGCCCACCTATCACTTAGAGCGGGGCTTTATGTTGTCAAGCATATAGGAAAATAAAGTTACGCCTTTATCATTATTTATGAGTTGATATAATAAACGTTTGATCCTAACAATAAATAATGTAACCATTTAGAGGGTTGCTGTTTCTTTCCCCAAAAATATAGCCGTTCCACTCCATTCTATTATTGGTAAAAAACATTACACAAATCAACAATAAAAATAAAAAAGAAAGGACAACCCTCCAAACGATTATATTATTTATTATTAGGATCAAACGTTTATCATCTCATCAAAATTCATAAGTAGTGGCGAAAGCACAAATTTATTTTTTTATATGCTTGGTAGCGCAAAGTCGGCCTCACTAAGTGGTAGATGAGCATGAGGGGCTACCCCATAAATACCAACGGGATGAATTGTCAAGCACTGATACCATAACCATACATGGCAGTGAGTCCATAAGGTGATTGTTGGCCCCATAATCAATGGTTTGCTTAGTCTGTAAATATAGTTAGTAACAAAAGATGAATCAAAATACTTACAGTGATGCCTATCTTGATAGAGGTCTATTTTATGGCAAGATTAGGCAAAATAACTAAAACAGTCTAATGTGTCCCTTTCAATAGTAGGGTTACAAATGAATAGTAATTGTGAACAAACTCGAGTTCAACTGGATAAAAACTCGTTCGAATTCTTTAAAATCTTAATAAATAAGTTCAAACATGTTAAAATTCGGTTCATTAGTTCGACTCGTTAATTATCTCGTTTAATATTTATTTAATAAATAGAATAAATATATTATTTATATATTAAATAATATAAAAATATGTACAAAAAATAACATAAATATGTTATTTATATATTTAAATAATATAAATGTAAGTAATAGCTAAATTTATTTATATGTACATAATAGCTAACTATTATTTCCGATGTACCTAAAAAAAAAATTAATTAACTATAGATAATACATTTATATAATAATAGTAGTATATATCATTATTTTGGTACGGAGTTAACTTTTTTTTATTGTATATATAATTGTAAAATTAAAATTTTAATTTTAACTTTAGTTTCATACGCAAATATGAATTTATAATTTATTTATCTCGTTAAGACTAGTGAACATGTTCAAATTCGAGTCAAGCTTAAATCAATTGTTCGAGTTCGGTTCGTTAAATTTTCATTAAAATCAAGTTCAAGTTCGAACTCATTAAAATTTTAATAAATAAACCCAAATATATTAAAACTCGAATCGGTTTAATTCAACTCATTTGCAACCCTAACCCTATGAATAATAATGTTCTAAAAGATCCATTTTTTAGTTATAAAGATCCTACTGAAATATATATCAGTGGTACAACATGCATTAATTAATATACACACTAGTGTATCAATTAGTGTTATGTCATTATTACTGACCCACCTATTATACAAATTACAAATATCCTAAACTTCTAAAATTATGTCACATAATCTATTAATATACTAATTAATACATCAATTAATATATATAACATTATCCACTATATATATATATATATCATCATCATCATCCATCTCAACTTATCTTATTTAATTATTTTTCAATCCATTTAATTTTAAATTCGTTGAATTGAAATTCACAACTATTTAAATGGATAAATTGAGGGGTATGAAATGCAAAAGGTGTGAAAATTGGTTTTTGGGGCTTCGTATTAAGTCAATCATGATCTTTCTCCAAGTTTCTAGGCCGCCCCTTAGAATTGCAAATTATTGTACTACCAGCATCACCATCTCTCTCTCTCTCTCTCTCTCTCTCTCTCTCTATACAATGGATACACCATGGAATTCTTCTTATCTTCATGAGAAACAAAAAAGGTAAATACTTTTCTCTTCTTCTACTATGCGTTTCCGATTTCTTTCTCCACCTCTTTATTTCACTTGATTCTTGGTTTTCTACAGAGCTTTTGAACCAAAGTCTTTTTTTCTTCTTTCATTAACATTCTTATGATTGTGTTAATTTCCTTTTTTCATTATTTTTTTGAGTGATGTTTGGTTGAGTTGAGTTGAACCTTTCT
Organism: Camellia sinensis; assembly: GCF_055761805.1. Taxonomy (NCBI): domain Eukaryota; kingdom Viridiplantae; phylum Streptophyta; class Magnoliopsida; order Ericales; family Theaceae; genus Camellia; species Camellia sinensis. Next base: position 79,445,288 of record NC_138963.1, read on the forward strand.
TTTGTTTTCTTTTCTCTCTCTCTCTCTCCCTCTCTCTGTGTTAGGGTTTTTATCTGTGGTTGTTTGGAACTTTGTATTCAGTGTTTTCTACACTAGAAGTGGTCTTTATTTATTGATTTTCTTTAATTTATTATTTTTTTAAAAGGTTTTCAGTTTGTATTTGTAGTTGACTCCAATTGCTCTGATGTCTTGTGTGTGTTTCAGATTGGGTTTACTAATATATATATACATATATATCACGTTGCATCCTATTGAAATTATTTTAGACACAAAAACTATATGTAATTCAGAATTTCAATCTAAGGTGGAGATTCAATCTTCTTGTTGTGGTGAACGATTTTGGATTTCAAATTCTGGGTCATTTCCTAGATTTCTTTGGCTATGCTCATTAGATCTTAAGCTGAATTAGACTGCAAAACTGATAAGAGGAAGAAAAGAAAAAAAGGTAAATTACATTGACCAACCCTAAAATTTAAGAAAATACTGTAAGTTTTGTAAGTATGACATAATTACATTGAGCTTGCGTGAGCTTTTGATTGACATAGCACTTGGTATTTTTTCCGTTGGAAATTCATCGTTGGAAAATCTCATTTTCTTAATATTTAAATATATATTTTATTTTATTTATTTTTGTATTTTACAATCTTTTCTCTTACCAAAAAGAAAGCCATTGTAGTTATTCTAAAACTTTGAGGTTGGCTGTATTTTCTTTAAATCTGGAGTGAAAAGTGGAATCAACCAACAGCCCCTGCGCTAAAAAGGAAAAAAAAAATTAAAGAAAAAAAATTAAAGTTTTGGCACTAAGGAAAAGTTGGATGGCCTAATTTCAAAATAGGCCTTAAATGGGTAAGTTTTCATAGTCATGATCGTAGCATAACATATGACTTAGCTTGTTGCTTTTCTTGTATGATTCTATAATTGTCCTCAAAGTTTCTCTCTATTGATTTCTTGGAATCAACGGTTAATTTCTTGCTTCTTTTTATGTTGAAATTCAGTGTTTTCTTTTAATTAGATTTATGGCATATTCAAAAAAAGGCTGGTACGTAGCATATTGGCCGGTTCATATCAGAAAAATCAGGTCCCGTTACGGATAACCACCGGTATTGCGGTATGAACGAAAATTGCAGCCGTATCGCCTGGTTCCGTTACATAATGGGTTGTAACCCTTTTTCAAGTTATTACACAAGTCGTGACGAACTAATACTCATCCCGATGGTTCCGTTACATAATGGGTTGTAACCCTTTTTCAAGTTATTACACAAGTCGTGACGAACTAATACTCATCCCGATGGACCGATACTCATCGTGACAGGCTGATACTCCTGTAAAAATGGTTAAAAAATTTCACGGCCACAACGCTCGATGCATGATACGTACCGGCCAATACTATTGATGCCGATATTCCGCGATCGATGTTATCACGTTATCCCATACCGTGCTTAGAACCATGATTTATGGAGGAAAAAGAAATGAAAAAGGAAATGTGAACAAATTTAACCTATAACTCGTACACTTTTCACAAATTTAAGATCCAAATGCAGTCTTAATTTCTTCTTTTTTTTTCCCATGTTCTTGTCATAGGCAGAACTAGATTGTTGATGATCCATCTCTGCATTTCGAATTTAAAATACTCATCTATAAACTTGCAGGTGGTTGGACCCCCTTATCCGCCAAGACAAAGGAGGAGGGGAGGAATATTCAGAGTTCTGTTATAGGAGTAGAATTCTTTTCATTGTATCATATTTTTGGTAAGAAAAAAAACCAGCAATCAATTAAGTTGTTCAATTTGATCATTCTTAAGTTGTTTCTTACTGATGATTTTTTTAATCTTTGTTGCAGATAATCACCAAAACATTGGCATACCATTGCTTGACAACGAGAGAGAGCACGCTAGTCTGCATTCATGCATCGAGCATGACTGTTTACAAGCGTGCTCTCTCTCGTTGTCATAGATTTGCTTGCTGAAGTGGGTTGATTTCTCTTTTTGTTTCTTTGCATATGCAGTAGCAGGTGACTTTTACCTACCCATAGCTTGGAGTTTGTTTTTAGCTAAGCTACTTTCATAACTCCATGTTTTTTAAGTTCCTTTTCCAAAATATATATGCATGCCAAAATCAACTCTAAAAAGTTTGAATCTGGATCCTCTAGTGCATTGTATGTAGTGCTTCTGTGGTTTTCCCCATTTTCTTCCCTCTCCTTCCCTTCCATATCTCCAAAATGACATCGCGTTAAGGCACTACAGACAATGCACTACAGAAGATCTGGATGAATACTTATTGAGTTTCTTATTTCATGTTAAGCTTGATTAGCCACTAAATTTTTATTGTTAGTGAAGGATGAACAGTAGGTATATGTTTAACACATACAAGTCAAACATTTTTCGAAAAGCTGGGCAAAAGGAATAGAAACCTGTGGTAGTGCTGTTGATGCAAAAGTCTTTTTTTCATATACATATATATATATATATATATATAGAGAGAGAGAGAGAGAGAGAGAGAGAGAGAGAGAGAGAGAGAGAGAGAGAGAGAGAATGGTGATGAGCAATTCGATTGTTCTGATGAACAGTAGGCTCTTTCCATTGAGCAACAAAGTCGAGGTAAAAATTTTCAAATCTGTACCTTTAAGCAGTCATTTTAATGATGAATTTGGGTGCTGATAGGTGTTTCTAATTTTCTTCTATTTCAAAAGTTTGAAGGAACATGCGACTTTATGCTATGAAGTGAAATGCATCACGGCTGATTCTTTTCATGGCTGTGATGATGTTTTCAGTGCTCTTCAGGACTTTAGTCTTTGGCCTGTAATTGACTTGTGTATATCTTGTTCTTCCTCCTCTTCTTTAGGACGGTTTTAATGATTTTGTTGTTTGCTTTTTTTGGTATTAGGTACTAAACATGATCTTTTGAACAAAAAACATACCTTTTTTTTTTTATCAGCGAAGAAAAGGAAGCTTTATTGATGAAGACCGAATAAGGAAATACAACAATAAAGAAGAAGGGGAGGGGGAAGGGAAAGGGGAAAGATGGTGAGTTGGATCACAATATATATATATATATATATTCCCAATGTTAGTTGGATTGGATGCAATGTGTATGCATAATTTGTCTATGGACAAACTAGAACTAGGAAAACATTTGACAGTGGACGGAGCTGTTGCAAATAGGAGAGCTAACTACTGAACATTGCAAGAGTTTAGGATTTCCGGTATAAAAAAAAAAAAAAAAAAGAAAGGGAAAATGTTTGGAACTAGGAAAAAAATTTCATAATTTGACTATTAATGATGTGATATGATATGTGTTAATTTTTGATTTGTTATACACTTAATAATATAAAGCTTAACTTTATCATTACATCATTATGAGTGAATTTTGAAATTTAAAATTACAAATTTTGAATATTTTTAAAAAAATGCGGTTTTAACCTCCAACCAACCTACTAAAAACTCATTGTGTCTAGACTAGCTTGTTTTCTACCATATCAGGGACAGAACTGGGGTGGCTAAGATATGAATATATTTGTTTTTAGAGAAATTTCAAAAATAAAAATCTTAGAATTGATTTGGTAACAAATTAGACCTTAATTTTTAATATCCTTGGTGGTTAATTTATTTCTTTCTCATTATAGGAGTTATAGTTAGTGATTGTTGGATTTGGCTTGGTCAGCGGCTTGGGCAAAATTATTAGGCTTTGTTGACTTGTAAGGAGAGATTTTGATATCTTTTATGGTGGTTAATTTGTCGGGGACAATTTTTTATTTTTGGGCTTACTTTCAGTGTGAAAGGATTGTTAAATTCCTATGTGTCTTATTATATATATATATATATATATACAGCTGGCGTTTGGAGCTTTGTCTTAGCTCCAAGCTCCTCTTTATTGATGTACTATTCCATACCTTGTATGTTGTCATCAATAAAGATTTTTTTCGCCGATCAAAAAAAAAAAAAAATATATATATATATATACATCTGTATTTTGATTCTAAAAAAAATGCTATCATATTGTTCTAGTGTATTTGTAAGATGAGAATTAGGGAATTAGTGCACAGCTTGAGTTACAATCAGACAGTTGGCGAAAACAACTGGACATTGGCTTTGAAAGATATGGAATGCCACACACGTGATAGCATATAGTATTTTGGAACATTTCTAGCAATCATTTCTTTCCCAACTACGAGTTATAACCCTCATCCACTAGTCATAGGATAGGGATTTTTTTATTTTTTTTATTTTTTTTAACATCGATCTTCATCACACACACACACACATATATATATATATATATATATAGACAAATATTCAGGCATGATGATATGTTTTAATTTGTGGAAAATGGGATTTTTTTATTTTTTTTTTCTGTGGCTATGCTTAGGTGATTTTTGTAGAATTGGATGGGTTCAGTTATTACAATGAGTGATAAACTCATAACACCAAAACACCCTTTCCTAAAAATTTGGACAATAAGATCATGACAATTTTATTATATAAGGAAAATGAGATTTTTAACGAGAAGACTAGTAAGAGTTTTAAAGTCTTATATTAATTTTTAAAATTTTTCAAATTTTAAAAATTAAAAAAAATTTCATTGGTTAGAGCATCTCCAACCATTGTTGCTATAATACTATTGCTATTGTTATAATTTGGCAATGAATGGTATTATTTTGTCAAATTATAGCAATAATGCTCCAATAGCCATTTGCTATTTTGGCAAATCTCAACCAACTTTTCCTCCAAATTTGTAGGTATTGTTTGGATATAAGTTTTTTTGTAATTTTATTTTTGTTTATTTTTTGTCTTTTGTGACATTTTTTTTACCTGTTTGTAAAAAAAATTATATATTTTTATTATTCCCAACTAAGCAAATATAAAAAATGAAAAAAATTGAAAATTTGAAAAAAAATAAATAAATATAATTCACCCCACCAAAAAACATATCACTACATATTTAATAAATTTTTTTTAACTACACATAAAAAATAAACAATCACTAATTACCCACCAACTAGACAAATATAAAAAATAAAAAAAATTAAAATTCAGATATATATATATATATATATAAATTTTGGCAATTATATTTAAAATGAAATTAAAAAGAGGAGAAAAAAAATGATATATATAACTTTTTTATTTTAGATAATTTTTTTGGCAATTATATAAAAAAAATTAAAAAATTAAAAATAATAATAATAATCACGCTATTTGATCAGACCACTTAAAAAGTTAAAACCTTCACAACCACTTATTTTTCTAACCGTTGGATTATATCAACGGGTGCCATCACATCCTATTTGATCAAACCACACTTTCTTTCTCTCTTAATCTTTTTCATGCCCTCATTTCTTCTCTCATTTCTTCACAGTGAGAGAACTCATTTCTTTTCACATTTTTTCACAGATCGTTCTCCCTTTCTCCCTCTCTCTCTCTCTCTCTCTCAAAATCCCTCTTCACATAACACAAAGAAATGAAAACAAACATGAGATCCAAGATCGTAGATCATTCTCCCCCATTTCGCAGATCGCATCAAGGAGCACTATTCGAGCCCTCTTTGTGGATGGCAGAAATCGAAACCCTCGTCTCAAATTCATCAATCACCAGAAATTCCTGATATTTATTATTTAAAATTAGTTTGAAATTGCTTGTTTGTATTGAAATTTTTTAATTATTGTTGTTGTTGTTTGTGATTTTTATTTTATTTTATTTATTTATTTATTTTTTTTTGTGTGTGAAGGGTTTGGTTGTTGAAATAATTTATGTTTTAAAAAATTCTTGTTTTAAAAAATTTGGTGAATTTGGTTTTACAAAAAATTAACTTTGTTTTGCTGGGAATGATGAGGGAGGGAAGGAAGAAAAACAGTTGATTTTTGGTGAGTTGGCACATTTGGCATCTGCCAAAGTTGGTGCCAAATTTGGCAATAGATTTGGCAGCCGCCAAATTTGGCAACTGCTATAGCATGCTATTCAAGAAGCTATTTTTTGCCCAAACTGTCATATTATGACTTTAGCAGCTATTATAGCAATGCATTAGAGATGCTCTTCGCTTTCATTTAAGAATATAAAAATGTAACTTTAATTAGTTTATGAGTTATTTGATAATTTCACATCGAAAAAAAGAAAAAGAAAAAATGAGTTGTTTCATTTATATAAATTGAATCTTATATTCTTATTTAATATTATAGTGTTGTGTATGTTTCAATTTAATATAGTTTAAATTTTAAAATAAAATGTAAAAGATTTAATTAATTAATTTTTATGTATAAGTTGGTTGGTCTTTTGACTATGATTTATTTTATAATTTCACATCAGGAGAAGAAAGAAAAAATGAGTTGTTTTAATCATATAAAATGAATCTTATACTCCAATTTTACATTTTAAAATTAAAATAAAATTTAAAAATTTTAATTAATTAATCTTTGTATAAATTAGTTGGTCATTTGACCTAACCAATTAGGCTTAACCGTTTTTGGTTTGACTAGTTTTTCAGTTTAACCACGATTTATTATATTGAGTGGGTGTTTCGGAAGTTGTTATTTTAGTAGGTTTTTTTAGTTTTTGATTATTTGTGGAGGAAATTTTTTTTTGTGTTTTGGAAGATAGTTGATTTTTTTGTAGTTGGATGTGATGTTTGTGAGAAAAAAAATGAAATGATTATGGGTTTGATGTGATATTTTGTCTGGATTTATTTTTTTATTTTTTGGTTTTTTTAACCTATTTTGTCTTTTAGCAAAAAACTAAAAAAAAAAAAAAAACTCTTCCGAAACACCCATTGATTTTCTTAATTTTACACAATTAAATTTTTTTTTTTCCATTGGTTAACTTTTATTTAACCATATAAAAATAAAACTATAATTAGTTTATGATTTATTTTATAATCTCATCACATCGGGAGAATAAAGAAAAAGTGAATTGTTTCACTTATATAAAGTAAATCTTATACTTGCATTTAATATTGTAGTGTTGTGTATAGTTCAGTTTAACACAGTTTAAATTTTAAAATAAAAACTCTAATTAGTCTATGATATGATTTATTTTATAATCCTATACCGGGAGAAGAATAAAAAAGTGAGTTGTTTCACTTATGTAAAGTGAATCTTATATTCTCGTGTCTATTTATATCTATCTATATATTATATAAGCAAAGGGAGGTTTTAACCACAAGGGTTGTGAGAGTTCCAAATTCTCAACATGATTTTTTAGAATTTTTATATTTTTAAATAATTAAAAAACTTTCATGGTTAACCCAACTAAGGGGAAAAAAAAAAAAAAAATTCTAATTATCCTTTAAATTTAAATTTAAAAATTTAAACATCCCACTAATATAGAAAATCATGTCAATTAAAAACATAAAAAAAATAAAAATGATTTATGCTTAAAGAAAGATCTATTAGTTAGTTCATTTATTAAAATAAAAATAAAAAAACTATGAGAAGTATTGATTTCTTCCAATCTTTCCTTCCTAAAAATGATAAAAGACCTAAATCTTTAGATACCTTAAACAACTTAAAATTCAATATAAGCAAACTCCATATTCAATCTTTTTTCCGAGGCCAACCAACTCTCTACAAATCTATGTGTGTAAAACAAGGTTAGTCTCTCTCTCAATGATGAAAGGAAAAGGAAGATTACAACAGGGGTGTAGGGGTGTAATGATGAGACACTAAAAGTAGGTGGTCAGACTCATATACGAGGTTCTGTGAGAAGTTTGAGTGGGTCTTCGAGGGCCAGACCTGGTATTAACTTGGAGGTTCTTTTGGGCAAGAAGCAGTGCACTAATATAGCCATTGGGCCATATATAATTACCTAGGTTCAATTAGTTTAACATTATTTAATCTAATTTAATCATTCCAAATCAAATTATAATTAAACCTATCATAAAATCATATAAATCCTAATTAGCATATAACACTAATCAATTTCTGATTCGGTCGCCGATAAGGCCTTCAATTTGCAATTCGAAGTCAAAACATGAACAGATCATTAAATGACAAACAGATAGAAATGCAATTAAAGCAACACACTCATACAAACAGATTAGGATTTCATTATAATCAATTACTTATCATGCTCAATCACAGTTTAACACTAATTAGAGGTAAGGGTTGTCACACTGCCACTACCCTATTCTTTCACCTAAGCAAAACCTTATCTGTCTTAAATTGCAAATAAAATCATGGACTGTGAAGTGGGCTTCCTTGGTGCTTGACTTCATCCGTAAAAGCCACTCTAATTTTTATCAATTTGCACTGCTCAGCCAGATTATGAGTGATTGCCTTGAACACACATTCATTCCTATATTTCCATATGGACCACAGCACAGCTAGGGGAATTATTCTTCAAATCCTTCTTTTCTTCTTCTTTAGACACACTCCAGTCCACCATTGGAGAAGGTCTTCAACTGGTCTTGGCAAGGCACCTTGGATATCCTACCATTTTAGCATCTCAGTCCATACAATCCAAGAAAGGGGCAAAACATCAACACATGCTGCAGTGTTTCATTCTCAAATTTGCAAAAAAAAATAAAATGCATAAAGTTGATGCACTACCTGAGAGGATGACACAGCAGAATACACGGGGATTAGATATCACTCTAATAGATGAAAAAAGCTCTCGAATTCACGAGAAAAATAAAATCTTGAATCCACAAGGAAGACAAAGAATTCTCAAGAAACTGAATTATATTGTATAAAAGTTGAATGAAAGTTATCTTTGCCATAAGGCTTACATAGATATTTATAATAATGTAAATCTTAGAGATCAAGTATTCTTGGACACCAAGAAAACTGATATTAGGAAATAATAAACTAATTTAATTATTGGAAAACAAAAAACCTTCAAAATTAGGAAAATAAAATATTCTAAAATATTTATATTAAATTACAAGAATTGTAATAAACTAATATATCAAAAATATTAAAAATAAAAATATAAAAATTCTAAGAGATATTTTGAATATTTCAGTTGATTGTCCCTCTTCCAAAATTTGTATGTAGAAAAGTTTATTTTTTGAAAGTTCTTCTCTGTATACTTCAACTAGTTGACAAGATCAATTAGACAAGTATTGAAAATCAAATTAAATTGCTCCATAGCAAGAAAAACTTATTTTATGTAGAACTTACATGCTCTCTTGATTTTGCACCATCTCTTATTCAATTGACCCTTAAATTATCAATCTTGGAACATCAAGCATAGCATCTACCAATTTCTTTGTTGCATGGAGTAGCTGTATTATCTCTTCTTTTTATTTTCTCTTTGTTACTGAACTCAATCCGATATCCTTCTTCTTCAATATTTTTATGATCTATTTGTAAAAATTTCTCCCCAATATTCAAATTAGCAAGTGTTGATGCATTATCAACACTCGAACAAGACTTTGTATCTTCTTCATTAGTTTTGCAAACAATCTCACCACAAATAATATTTGTATGTGAAATCTTTTATTTTGGAGCTACAATTTCATTGTAAATTTTTACAAACTCCGTGGAAGTATCTTAATTTGTATATGATAATATATCTTCATGATCATGAAAGTAAAATTTTCTTCATAAATTTTTTTTCATTATTAACTATGAATGAATTTTATCTTTACCTTTGCAAACTCAATAATTTTGTAATCCAATCCACCACTTCAATGCAATTTTATCAAGTTTGTAGCATGTAAATATAACCTTCTTTTCATGATGAACTTCATGAATTCAAAGAAATTTTCAAGATCAAGAAACCAATCAGGAAAATCTTTTTTTTTTTTAAACTTACTTGAACCGTTAAAATATGAAATTTCTGCAAAAATAACATAAGCTAACAGATTGGCCTCGGGTGAATCTTCCAACGTAATTACTGTCAACTATGGTTGCCTCTGGTATACGATTAGTCCCAAATCGGAAAATAGATTACAAATCTCATAGCGAAATTTGTGCACCTCTAGCCGATGTTTCTCAATCGAATCCCATATAGCTTCCATCCTATGATCAATGTCAATAGGGATTGTGTGTTCTCCATTGTCTTGTGTCATTGAGCTGGGTGAATCCATACTCTAATACCACTTGATGCAGCGGAACACACGAGGACTATATATCACTCTAGTAGATGAAAAAGACTTTCGAATCTACGAGAAAAATAGAATCTTGAATCACAAGGAAGAGAAAGAATTCTCAAGAAATTGAATTATATTGCATAAAAGTTAAATAAAATTTATCTTTACTATAAGGCTTACATAGATATTTATAATAATGTAAACATTGGAAATCACATATTCTTGGACACCAAGAAAACTCAAATTAAGAAATAATAAACTAATCTAATTCTTGAAAAACAAGAAACCTAAGAAATTAGGAAAATAAAATATTCTAAATATTTATACTAAATTACAAGTATTCTAATCAACTAATATATCAAAAATATTAAAACTAAAAATATAAAAATTCTTAAAATCCTACATCATAGGACTCCTATTCTTTGAAGGAAATATGCCATTTTACTCTATTCTTCCATGCAAGCCATCCAAAAAATTGAACCTTAGGAGGGATGTGTATTTTTTTTTATTATTATTTTATTTTATTTTATATCCAGAACACCTCCAAGGCAGAATCTTGAGGATCTATCCTTACAAGTCAAACTGGAGGAAAGCTAACCGATCCACTTAAATCGCCGGATTTCCACTTGAATAGTAAGGGATTCGAATCCTGATAAGTAAGGAGAGAAATAAACTCTCTTACCAAATAGGATGGCCCTTGGTGGTTAGGAGGGATGTACTTAACCCATACTAATTTACTAGTTCTAAGAAAAGACCCAAACATTGCTACCTCATGTGTTATAGGCAAATGATACAGTGAACTGACCTGAAGTTGTAACTACCCAAGCTAGGATTTGGGGATTTTATTGGGCTGAAAGGCACAGTAGGCTATTGTGCTTCTTTGTGGAGAGTTATCCCAAGCCTCTTTTGATAATCCGAACCGTTCATATTGTAGGATTCGTCGTGCGAAAAATCAAATTGATTTGATATCTGCAGCTCTATAACAAAAGCACATTTGTTTTTATAAAAATTAACGGTTAACGTAGCTTTCATAAACTTTTAAAAATAATTAGGACCTAATCATGAAGTTACAAATATCCAATTAATTTGATTTTTTGTATGAATAATATTCTTGACAAACTCTATAATATTAACGGTTTAGATTATTGAAAGGCACTCAAGATGACCTCTCATAAAGGGCATAGTAGGTTGTTGTGGATTGAAGGCACAGCAACAGCCCGAGTCCAACCAAGGCACAACAGCCCCATGTCCAACCAACACTGCTGGAAAACGGACTTTTAGTGGCGTTTAAAAAACGCCGCTATATCTTTTAAAAACGCCGCTAATTCCTTTTGCGACGTTTAGTACTAAACGTCGAAGCTGCGGCCGTCGCTGTATCTTTACGACGTTTTAAAAACGTCGCGATATTAGAATATGCGGCGTTTTTAAAAACGCCGCGAAATGTCCCTACCATGACGTCACTATGATTTTAGCGACGTTTTCAAAACGCCGTCATATCTTTTTTAAAAAATTGACCATTAACTTTTTGGAGTTTTGGTGGCGTTTTAAAAACGCCGTGAAATCCTCTTTTTTTTTTTTTTTGTGAAATTGTGCTAATTTTATGTTATTAAACTAAAAAAATACCTATAATAAAATTGAATAACCTTAATATGAAATAATAACTCCTATTCAAATAATAAATGCAGCATTATTTCACTTTCATATTCAATTTAATATCCAATCATCATTACCCACAAAATAACATATTCAAAAATTAAATTCACAATTCTCAACCAAAAAATCAGCAGTCCTATGGCAGCAAAAATCAACACCAGCCAAAAGTCACACAGCCTTGTTCTTATCAACTAGACCAACTTGTATTACAAAAGCTTTTGTAAGATAATTTGCTTCCAAAAAATGAAAAAATGGATCATTATCCACATCCATACTAGATCTACCCATCAGGCTCCCTAGCTAAGACACTGTTCACCACCCTATAATTTCCACTTACAAATGGTTGGTGCTCATCATGCCGCTATTCTCCATCAACAAAAAACTTGTACTGCACGGAAAAGAAAACAACATATCTAAACATCAGATACTAGAGATAGAAGTATCCTTTTAGGATTGTTGATGTAGATGAACTCATCTCTTTGACTAAACACTGAATTTCATGATCAATTTGTTAATCTTGCACAATATTTCTGTGAATATCATGTCCGTTATATACAATTTTGAAAGAATTAAAATGTATAAAATGCATGCACCATTGTGCAACTATGGGATGCATGTTTACTTTCTCAGCAAGTACTATCTGACTTCAACTATATTCAGACACATTCTAAAAAAAAAAATTCTCAAAGACATGCCATACCACCTAAAATTGAAACTCTTTGTTTCTGAACCAGGTGAAATTTTAGTTCAAAATTTATCCCGAGATTCACATAAAGGTATTTGGTCGTTTTCTTTTAGTTCTTGAAGGTAGTTACACAATCAGAGGTTTTCAGGATAATGCCTTTGCAAAAGTTTGTCTGTGCAACAATAACTTCCCACTTTGCTAGGAAAAAGAATATCCCTATTTAGACCACCCTTAATCACACACCCACCATGTCTATATATGCATCCACTCACAGTAGAAAATGCCTATGAATTGAACAAATATCAGCACAATTATCTATGATTGAGAAGAAATCTATACGAAAGCCAGCCAAGTTTATGGTTCAATAAAAGTTTAGCAACCACTATACTTCAACAAAGTCCTCAGGACCAAACTCGCCAGAGACCCCATGACAAGAACTCCATAATGCATAACGAAGATTCTTGGACGGGTCTAAGGCTATTTATGCATGCATGCACCATTAATGATTGCATCCCGATGGTGCAATATGAATTAATACTATCAAGCATACTAGAAGCATATCTAGTATGAAGCATATTAATGAAGAAACCAAAAGTTTCTACAATGCTCTTGATAGAGAAACAACATGAGGGTTAAAGCTTTTAGTTCAAACAATGAACAGAGAAGGAAAAAGAAAAATAGGACTCCATGAATGCCATGTACCACATACATCATGAATAAGCGCCAGCTTAGTCAATAATGCAGCGCCCATTCCGCCACTAATAGAGAATGATTTTGGGCAACCCATATTGATATCTACTGCGGCAACATCTTTGCACCTGAAAGAGCAGTTACCAAGACAAAACTCTAGATTAGAGGTGGCAAAAAATAGGTAGTGGCTATTTTGTATAGCCATACATACATCTTAGTCCAAATTCATATCTGACCAAATTGTTAGGTTAGACCCAGTTAGACAACAGATCCATTAGAGGGTATACAAATCTTGAAACCAAACTGAATTGTATTTTGTATAAACATATATAGCATTTTTTGCATTCTCAATTGTATCCTTATCCAATGTTCAAAACAAAATTATATCATTATTCCTATGTTTTGAGAGATTCTTACGTTTTGAGATTCTTATATCATTATTCCGTTTCGAGTAAATCTGTTGATAATGGAGCAAGCTCCTAAGATAGCCAGTAAGAATAGCAAGATTGCAGTCCACACGCACACCCTGAAAAATCGAATAATCAAGTATTATTAAACAGCAAATGACAATATATCATAAGCTTAGCACAAAAAATTCAAGCAATAAAACTGCCAACAGACGAAAACCATACCAATAGTATTATATCATTTAGGAAGACTAGAAGATTAATAGCTCACCATCCAGTCCATGGAAGAAACAGTTTGTGACCCAAATCTGGTCTCTCTTTGGCAAAGTTAAACATGAATGTATACATTAGTACAGTGGGCTCCGCAACTCCCAAAATCAGTAAAGGTGGAGCATTTAATGTAAAATCATATAGCAAATAAAGGCTTGATACATATCATGATTGTAGTACATACCTGAAGCCATTTAACATCCATTCCAAAATATAAAAGAAATTTCATTTAGGTTGAGAATTATTTACAGTTAATTCCCATACCAGTGTTTCTATCTAGTTGTTCCCCAAATGAAATGACTGGGATTGCAGATGCAAAGAATATATATGTGGTAGGAGGCAAAATCCTGAAAACATAACAAGTTATATTAAAATTCACCAAAAAAGAAGAAAATGGGTTACAGAAAAAAGAAAAAAGAAAAGAAAAAGAAGCTTATAAAGATCATTCTTCTTTGATTGTAGTACATACCTGAAGCCAGCTCTGAAGCCACCAGTCCAATCTTGTTTGTAACACAACAACCTGCCCTTAAGATCATTCTTGATCCCGCGAAAAGGCACAAATGTCTCTTCCACAGTGCTCTGCTCTATTATTATTATTATTATTATTAATTAGTTCAATGTTGTACTCTTTCTTTTTTTAACAGGCTCTTCTTGTGGGCGATCATAAATCAATCCTCTTGTAATTGCTTTAAAAAAACCTTAGTGAAAATTGCAAATTATCTGAATAAAGAGCAGTACTAAATAATAGTAAAAACAATGAATATTATTACCTCTCAAGAACAATGGGTTTTGCAAGCTCTTGTTGTATCTTCTTGGTGCCTGCTAAATGATAAGAAATTGAAGGGCACTTGACAGCGGAGGACTGCACCATTAATAGCCTAGCCTTCCACTCCTATGAAAGGGATGGCGGTTGATAAAGGAAAAAGAATTGTAAGGTTTACCATTGGGACAATGTGAGAGGATGTGAAACCAAATTTTGAAACTAGCCTTCCACTCCTAGTACTAATTCTGTTTGTAGATTAAACTTTTGTTATGCTGATGCTTTAGTTTTATGACAAAAAACTTGATTCAGCAAAAGTGAATCTACTCACTGGTTCTGAGGGATAATCAGTTGGTGCATACCCAGCTCTGAAATAGATGACTGCAATTGCTTGACCACCACTGTAGGAGCAAAGGCTTTCAACTGGTGAAAGTAATAACTTACAAATAAAAACATCACATTGTAATCCAACAAATTTAGAACCCAAAACAAAAAAAAAAAAAAAAAATGAAATATTTTAAGCCACAAAGCTACGTACACGAGAAGGGTTCCATCAGGTAGAAGCTCCGCTTGCTCATCAATTTCTGCCAATGTTTTCCGAGTAGTTGTAACATCATGTGTGTTACAAAGTTGAGGTAAAATAAATAAAATAAAATAAAACACTAAAAATATGTGAAGAAAAAACTCTGAAGCTAAAAGTTTCCATCAAGATGGTATATCTGATAAATAAAGTTAATTTGACAGGTTAATTTTAACTTTGACAGGTTAATTTGACAGTGTAATATTAAAGATGCTGAAAGAACGAGGAGATGGGTTATTTGGGTTCGAAACTCAACTATGGGCTGTTTACACAAGTCTTTACCTACTGTGACAAGTCATTTGCTCACATAATATGAATTAAAATATGGTCTAACATGTTTCTGAATTTAGAGGGATTGAAAGCCTTCAAACTTTTGAATTATGAGAGAAGGTGGTTGCAAGGGTTGAGGTGCTGTAATTTATCACCCAATTTTTTTTATTTTTTATTTTTGGCATTTTCTTCCAAGGGTTTACAAAGTAATGCAATATTTGAAAGTAACTTTAGTGGAAGGAATTTGTTAGTGTCACAAATATGAGAGTCTTGATTAATTGAACCATGGTGTGAACTATAGTGCCATCTCTCATGCTTTTAGTCACAATCCAACCTAACACACGGTGTGAATTTATGTTCCCTTCTTTAAAGGAAAAAATATTTTGAACATATGCCCTAAATCAAGTACAACTTTTGGAGCTATTTCCATACAAAGGGTATTCACTCACTCAAAAGATTGGTATCAAAATTGAATAATCACACCCACCGCATGAATTTGACCTTTTTTTTTTTCTTTCCATTTTACCTATGAATTCATACAATAAATGAATTTGTGACTCTTAGCCCAATCAAATCCATCCAAGTTGCAGCCCTATATGGGACAGGTACATGGATTTGTGACTTCATCCATTTCGGCTCCAAGTCTCACGAGTCTTAACTCCTTGGTGAGACTAGGGTCACACTATTGTCACTATAATTCAAACCTGTACAGAGAAAACAATGCAGGTCCACTATATGGGGTACCCCTTGTTGGGCCGTCTAGATCCCTTCGTCCAGCTTCCTAGTGGGTCAGAGCTCTTATAATCACGACCAGAAAGAGTTATCACATGCCCCTACTACCCTTTTTTTCACTAACAAAACAAAGCAGTCAATACTTGTTCATCAAAATGCAACTCAAAAGAAGGCACCAAATTTTAACTTCATGGTGATTTTTATGTAGTGTAGGCTGAAGAATATTAATGCCTCTCAACTGCCTAGTTGAAAAGTGGGGAAAAAAACAAAAAGGGAAAATGAGACAAAACCAGCAGATTCAAATAAAGGACTTGTCTGTTTCAAGTTGGTGCCTCCTCTACTAAGCAATGTTGAAGGGAAATTTTGCTCTGTATAAACATAATAATGGTTAAATGTTTTGGCAAGCAAGTTTCTCAGCTACAATGCTTAGGAAATACTCAAAACAGTCATGTTTTCATGTGGGCAGATGGGGTCCATTAATTCCTTTTCCCAAAGATTTCTGTTTGGAAGTTGGTTTGGGAAAGCACCAGAGAGAGAGCCTATTCTCATCCTCAGACAGGAATTGTTTGTCCATTCCAATTTGTCCAAACAAGCCACCTAACTCCATTGACAATGGTTTCTCAAAATGAAATGCAGTATATATAACAAAACAATCAAAAAGCAAAAGAGAAAAATAAGTGAAGCATTTATTGGGAAACAAGTAAAATATGACAGAAACAGAGCAATAGCAACGGAGATGAATGTAATTCCACTACAAATTTCCGAACTGAATCTAAACCTTCTTACAAACTTAGCAAACCTGTCGTCAACTGGCTTCAACGCCTCCTTTGGGACCCTGATTGCTACCCCCTTACCCTTGGCAGCCTTCATTGTTACAATTGAATGCCTTAAAAAAGTAAAACAGTCTTAGATTAGAACTGAAAATCTACACAGTAATTTGTTTTAAGACCAATTTAGATCCCAAAAAAGTTAAACAAGACAAATATTCATGATAAAGCCATATAGGTCAACACAACACACACAAACATAGAGATTAATATTAACCTTAAAAAGACAAAATCAAGCATTTCTTAAAAAAAAAAAATGAAATAGAAAAACTAACAAACAAACAAACAAAATAAGGAATTGAATCGATCAAAATAATCACAGAGAAACAGAACAGATCAAAAACAAATAATTAAAGTGATTTATTCTAGAAAAATTATTCCAACAAACTGTTTTTCAGTAACTAAACAGACAGAATCACAGATTTGAAGCTCAAATAACAAACAATCAACAATCAAATTAAACTTCATAAACACAATCATATACATACATACACATATATACATATATATATATATATGCAATTTGTATAGATCAAAAAGAAAAACAAACCTCTGATCGAAGAAGACGAAGAGTTCCAAATCCACGGAGATGAATCATGGAGCTGTGCTCAAAATCGAACTTCGAAATCACAATCCTGAGATGAATCACCGACCTGTAGAAGAATCGAAGAAGAATCACTAAGAGAGTGAAGAAGAATTGAGAGCCCTAAGGGCTTAAGACCTATATAGAGCCCTAAACAAAAGTATTCACTAAGCAAAACATTGATCCAAAACAGGGATAAATCACAAACAAAACAACTAACCTCTGATCGAAGATATAAATCACGGAGCTGTGCTCAAAATCAAATTTCGAAATCGCAATCCCGAGATGAATCACCGAACTGAAGAAGATTCGAAGAAGAATCACTGAGGAAGAGACTGAGAAGAATCGATCCTCTGAGAGAAAGAGATTTGGAGAAACAGATTCGATTCTCTGAGAGAGAGAGAGCAAGAGAGTGAGTGAGACAGGATTTGATCGTCTTGACGGCAGTGCTGAAGATAGGGTTTTCAAAATAAAGGTTTGGAGAGACAAAAGAGGGTGGAAAGAGAAACGGGATTTGGAGGCGCTTTTTAAACGTCTTCCATTCACAAAACGGTACCGTTTTAATTTATAACAAATGCGACGTTTAAAAAACGTCGTTAATTATTAGAAAAGGTGACGTTTACTAAAATGCCGTTAATTAAACGCCGTTAAATCCTTAATTTCCTGTAGTGCAATAAGGTTTGTCAATCTGATCAGATCTAATAACAGGTGCAGCCTCTAAGAATGTAGTTAGTCTTCTAACCTCTAAATCTTCCCAATCATAGAGCTCCATTTTGAATTGGAAATTCCACCCTCCTGATGATCCTCTTTTGACATAAATTGCACACAGTGATTCATCCTTAACCATCAACAATTTGAATAAAGTTGGGAACTCATCTTTCAGACAAACATTATGACACCACTTATCCAGCCAAAATTTGACTCTGTTTCTATCCCCAATCTTTATCTGAAAATTGTTCAAGTATAGCCCAGACAACCTGCACCTCAGCATAGCAAGTATAGCCCACACATTTCACTCACATTTGTTTCTTTATGTTCTTAAATTTCTACTCAAATCTATCATACAACCTAACGAAATTAAAAAGTGTAAAGCAAAATGGGAGGTTATTACAGAATATCATCATTTATCACAAGTGTCGTTAGGATTAGTCCAATGATAATGGTGGTCTCATACAGTTATTATTTTGTTAGTTTATACATGTATTTAGGTTTAGATAGTAAAATTTAGAATTTACTGTGAAATCTAATATGTGTATGATTTAGTTTTCTAATTGTATAGAATTAAGATCTCATGGATAGATTTTTATAAATAGTCATGTGAATTATAAGGTTTCTATGAAAAAGATTGAGAGGTTAAGGTGAAGGAAAAAATAGAGATGGAAGGATGAGAGAAAAAATAGCGTAGGCATTGGGTGAGTAAGGGCTCAACTACCTTTTTGCATAGGGTTTGGGTAGTGGTGTGAGTTTTGTGTGTTTTGGATATCTCACATATATTTTCTATTTTATTCATAGTGGAAACTCTTTCTCCTATGAATGTAAGCAATTTAAACAGAACCACGTAAATCTGTGTGTAATTATTTTTTCTCTTTGGTATGTGCGTAAATGTTTTGCGTTGGTGGAATGTGCCATAAATCCCAACAAATGTCTCCATCAAGCTTTATAGTTAAGACATGAGTTGGTGATTCTATTTAATTGAATGATTTTGTTATGTTAAGAAACGCTACAGGTAACTCACTTTCTTTTGTGTTATTTATAGTTATAATTTTATTTTTTTTGTTGTAAATTTAGCATTTTTTTAAGATTTGAATTAATGTTCTTGCACCCATTGCAATTCTCAATTTGTTTAATTCAGTTTTGCTATATATATATATATATATACATAGAGGAGGATCCCCTCCAGTCCAAAATCTAAACTAGAGGGATGCTATTTGGGTCCATGGGGTCCATTACGGGCACTGTTTTGATAATTCAAACCGTTTATTTTATCAGACATTTCGTGTATTTTATCCACACACAAAATTAGGTCAATCCAATAACTATAACTTGTTTAATTTATTGCGTTTGTTACTAAAAAAATGTATGATTTATTTTTAAAAACATAATTGTTGTCTACTTTTTTAGTGAATAATTGAATAAGTTATAATTATCGGATTGATCTAATTTTTTTGTGGATGAAATATACAAGATACCTGACAAAATAAATGGTTTGAATCATCGAAATGAGGCTGGTGGGCCCCACAGACTCAACCAACGCATTCTAATCTAAAATCTGGACTAGAAGGAATCCTTCTCCCTTACAATCTTCATTAATGAAGTTTATTTTAAAAGGGGTTTGTTTAATTATATTTTGTTTTTAATTTTATAATTAATATCATGTTTATAAACTTATTCATTGTTGAAAAAAAAATGTAAAAATTTAAGTGCACAAGTAATATTAACAGAAAGAGACATACATGCAAATCAAAAAATAAGTCCCCACACATAAAACTCACTCTTTTATGGACTTAATTCATTTTGCTTTAAAAAGCAATAAATAAATAAACTTAATTGCACAATTAAAGGGAAATTTGGCCATAAACCCCTCTAACCTTCTTTTTCTTGTTAAAATTACCAAAAAAAAAAAGTATATTTTCAAAACTCCCTCATAATTATAAAGTCTTGTATAAAGGACAAAAATTTTTAGATTTATATTTTATGTGACAAATTTATCCCTTCACACACACTCTTTATCTTTCTCCTCTTTCTCTTCATCAATTTGTCATATCTCTCTCAGCTTTTTCTTTCTCTATCTCTTTTTAAGAGCTCTGTCCACTACCATCACCACTGACTACACCACCATCACCATCTCTATTACCACGACTACCATGACTACCATCGTTTTCACCACCTTCGTCGTCTCCACCAACACCATCTCAACCATTGATGCTGTTCGTCACCGCCACCACCGCCATCGCCACCATTTCACCACTAGCATCACAACCACCAGCGCCATTTGATGCCACCATCATCATCCTTAGTGTCCAAGACTTCAGATCTGAGATTGATGACCTCATATTTAAGATCTATATTCTCTCCCACTTTTTTTTCTTTGTCTCCTCATTATGCTTTATTTTTCTGACAGTAAAATTTTACTCTAGTTTGAACCAGATTTATGGCAATATATGTGCTCTCTCTATCTCTCTCTCTATTTCTCTATTTTTTTTCACTGGTATGTCCTCTGTTTTTGTTTGACAGAACAAGAGCAAAATTTTACTCGAGTATGTGCTCTGATTTTGTTTGGTAGAATGAGAGTAAAATTTTACTATGGTATAAGCTCTATTTTTGTTTGATAAAATGAGAGTAAGATTTTACTCTGATATGTACTATGTTTTTGTTTGATAAAATAAGAGTAAAATTTTACCTCTAAGGCAATATATGTGCTTAACGATATAAAATTTTACTTTGAATCATAATAAATTTTGAATCAGAGTAAAATTTATTATGATTCAAAGTAAAATTTTACTCTAAAATACACTGTGAGGATGACTTTACAGGAGAGCTAATATATATATATATATATATATGAGGGCAATATAGTAAAAGAAACAAGTTTTAAAATATTATGGGGTTTTTGAAAATATCTATATAATTCTTGTCCTTATTTTTTTTTTTTTTGATAAGCAAACAACTTTATTGATGAAAAAAGCAGAAAACATGCCACCTTACCATAACAAAGCTAGGACAAAACCCAAGATTGGTAAGGAACCAATCGAAACAGCACAAAAAGAAGAAGAAAAACAAAACAAAGCAACAGCAAAGCACCAGAGTAGCAGCAACAATACAACAGAAGCTCTCCTGTAAAACAGAACTGCAGAAACTCCCCTGTAATGACCACAAACACTCCCAGAACAGCAAAAGCAATGGCAGCTATGCAGAGGCAGTAGCAATACCACAGCAGCTCACACAACAAAATAGTAGAGGCAGTAGCAATACCACAGAAGCTCCCCTGAAGTACACCTTTCTTCATAGACCAGAAGAAACACTAACACCACAAACATTCCCAGAACAGTAGTGCATGTGCCTTTGTAGCTCAACACAAAACAACAGCCAATAGGCAACCTGCTAATTCCAGTATAAGCCATAATCTGATGCAAATTAGTGACTATCTCCTGCATCGAATATTGCATTCCCACAATATTCAATTTACTCCAAAGGGCAACCCTTACCTTCACCAACTCTGTTAATATAATCCAATCTACTAGTTTGCCACAAAAAAGACCATCATTCCTTGCTTTCCATAATGACCACAAAACAGCTAAATGTACCACTTTCCATAATCTAAGAATCACCTTACTGAATTTGACTCCTGACCACCAGAGCAGTAGATCCTCAATTAAACCAGGTAATACCCACACCAGACCCCACCACTTCATCATATCAATCCACACGTTCCATGCAAATGGGCAAAACAACATCAGATGATGAACTGTCTCCTCCTCTGATTTACAGAACATACACAATGAATCGGATTCCTCATTTAACACTCCTAAATTTTTTAACACAGCTGTAATTTTAAGTATACCTCTCCAAGTTAACCAGCCACAAAATTTTGCCTTGAGAGGAGCAAGATTTTTCCACAATGCCTTAGTAACACTGAGAGTTGGACCTTTTGAAGACATCCACCACTCCCATGCTACTGCTACTGTAAACGACCCTTCTGGATTGGCCTCCCACTGACAATAATCCTCAGACTCCAAAGAGAGATTAGGTGCTACCCTAAGCAACTCATACAATCTTTGTACATTCTCTTCCTCTCAAGCTAACGATGATCTTCTGAACATTAAGTTCCACTCATTTGAATGACCCCTCATCTGGTAAATCTGCTGAACAATGCTACATTTCTCCTCTGACAATCTATACAATCTAGGAAACTCCTCCTTTAGGCATAAGTTGTTCATTCACTTATCATTCCAAAACTGAATTCTACCCTCATTCCCTACTGATATTTTAAGGTTTGATAAATAAAACTCAACCATAGCAGGTCTTCCATCAACAAGTTTGAGAATATCACTCCAAACCCTGGACACTGAAACAAGAGTAAACCTAAATGAGACCCACCTACTCCCTACCACACCATACTTACAGCATATAATCTGTTTCCACAGAACTATGTCCTCCAACCCAAACCGTCACCATCATTTAAGCAGAAGACAATCATTGACTGCTCCAAGATTTCTTACCCCCAAACCCCCTTGCTCAATGCTTATTGATATCTCCCTCCAATTGTCCATGTGAAGTTTCTTCTTCGTATCAGAATCTCTCCACAAAAATGCTGCCTGAATCCTCTCTAACTGCTTAGCCACACCCACAGGTAGTTTAAAAATTGATAGGAAATATGATGGTAGACTGGATAGAACTACCTTAATCAATGTGATTCTACCAGCAAAAGAGAGCATTTTTCCTTTCCATGAAGCCAATTTTTTCTTGACTTTCTCAATCACTGGTTTCCAAGTGCTCTTTCTTCTTGGATTGCCCCAAGAGGTATACCCAAATAAATAATAGGAAGCTTTTGGCCATGACAGTGCAGAACTGAGACAAGATTTTTGATATCCTCCTCATTAACACCAACCCCACTCAACACACTCTTGTGGAAGTTAATTTTTAACCCAGACATTAACTCAAAACACCTTAAGATTCTTTTTATAGTGACCAATTCCACTCTATCCGCTGCACAAAAAATAACAGTATCATCTACAAATTGCAAATGAGAAACCTTCAACTCATTAGGCCATATAGTTACCCCTCTTAAATAACCCAACTCCTTTGCCCTTTCAATCAGCAAATTCAAACCTTCGGCAACAATGTTAAACAAGAATGGTGATAATGGATCACCTTGCCTAAGCCCTTTTTGAGGTATAAATTCAGCAGATGGAGAGCCATTTACCAATATAGAGATCTTAGCAGCTGATATGCATGTTTTGATCCACTTCACGCATTTTAACCCAAAACCAAAATTCATCATCATTGAAAAAAGAAATTCCCAATTTACTGAATCATAAGCCTTTTCAAAGTCCAATTTAAGAATAATTCCTCTCATTCTAGATGATTTCCACTAATCCACCACTTCATTAGCAATTAATATGCCATCTAGAATAAACCTTCCCCCCCAAAACGCTGACTGGACTTCACTAGTAATTGATGGCATTATTTCCTTTAGCCTTCTAGACAAGACTTTAGCTAAAATTTTATAAACTGAACTAATAAGGTTGATTGGTCTGTAATCACCTAAGTCACTTGGGTTCTCTTTCTTTGGTATCAAAGTGATAAAAGAACTATTTAAAGCTGAGACCAGCTTCCCATTCTCATGAATGTACACGTCCCCGAATGCCCCGGAAGGAACGAGTCCCCCGTTCCGTTCGATATTGGGCTCACTACAGTTCGGACTCTCAATTTGTCACGGTTCTAAATCTGAACCAAAGAGTCCAAATCCGAAAAATCGTTTTGAGAAAACAGATTTCGAAAGAAGTGCCAAACATGGACTGCTTTGCCAGATACAGAGTCGCCACCTAAATATTTTATTTTGGAGAAATTTAGGAAACCCTGACTTGCTTGCCTAAGGCCACGTGTCCGTCATCACCAAAGTTGCCTCGGCTCGGGAACGTGGGTACGATTGGGAAAGGTCACTTTGTGAGCACCCCCACTCGCCCGATCAAAGATCGGCCTCTACTAACCATGATATCTATTTTTGAAAACATTATGCGTTCTTATTCCGATTATTAGCCTAGATTTACTATGTGATACTGTAGACGTCCCCGAACGCCCTGGGAGAGAGGAATGAGTCCCCCATGTTCCGTTCGATATTGGGCTCACTACAGTTCAGGACTCTAAAATTGTCACGGTTCTAAGTTTGAACCAAAGAGTCCAAATCCGGCAAATCGTTTTGAGAAAACAGATTTTTGAAAGAAGTGCCAAACATGGACTGCTTTGCCAGATACAGAGTCGCCACCTAAATATTTTATTTTGGGGAAATTTAGGAAACCCTGACTCGTTTGCCTAAGGCCACGTGTCCGTCATCACCAAAGTTGCCTCGGCTCGGAAACTTGGGTACGATTGGGGAAGGTCACTTCGTGAGCACCCTCGCTCACCCGATCAAAGATCGGCCTCTACTAACCATGATATCTAGTTTTGAAAACTTTATGCGTTCTTATTCCGGTTATTAGCCTAGATTTACTATGTGATGCGCACAGCATACAAGTATAGACTGGATCGCCTGAGTTGGAACAAAACATTTCATGTTTGTTTGTTTGAAAATGGTTTGATGGTGCTACTCTCAAGTAGGCTAAGACGTGGATTTGCCACCCTTAGGTGGGCTTAGAAAAACATGATTTTGTCACTATCTAGTGCGCTTAGAACACACATTTGATGAATTGTTCCAATCCAGATAACCCAACCTTTACCCACAGGCATTCAGGCAGTTATATCACATAAGCAAATAGCCTCATGGTAAGCACGCTATTCATGGTAGCACTCACACGCATGCAAGGATGCCAAAGCATAAAACTCACCGAGTACTCTAAGCCAAAACAGAAGCTAATTAGAAATCCATGCATGATCCTAATTATACAGAAATGCCTAATGCAACACATGCAAAAATGCAACTATAGCAGGCTCGGCTATTTTAAACATGGCATATGAAATGCTACAGCTAACATGTATTCAATATTGAAATTGAAGTACAAACGCAGTTAGTATGATGCGCCGAGCCCGGTGCATGCAAGACAGATGAATGAATGCAAACATGCTATCATACTGTATGCTAATTGAAACATGCCCTAATCTAACCATCATAAGCGGGTAAATAAAAGGTAGAAAGACGTGGGGTTGGAAGACATACATCACACACACATACACACTTATTACAACATTGCCCTCGCGCAGAGGGTCCGAATAAATAGTACAGTCCCGAATGAATAAATAATACAGTCTCGAATAAATACAAAAATCCTAATTAATTTACAAATTAATCTAAGAAAGCTATAAACATGGCATGCAAGCCAGAGACTGCCTCGACTCTGATGAATGATGTATGTTTGGGCTATCTTGCGCGGAAATCCACTGGGATGCCCCAATTAGCCTCTATTTTACAATTATTCTTGGAAAGCGCACCAAGCCCCAGAAGACTGCTGATCCTTGATTTGCTGCAACAGAAAGCAGGAGAGGGGCATAGCAATGTATTTTCACAAATGTATGCATGCCTCGATCCTCGTGCCACCAATCACGCATATCGATGCATGATGGCCGAGGAATCGATTTGCATTACTCAATGTAGAATGAATGCATATGAAAACTCAACTAAACCTAAACTCCATCATGGATAATCCAGAGTGTCGGTGACTGGGGAATTAAGACACGTTCCGTCACTCGGAGTACGGAACGTACCTCGCTTCCGTGCTCGGGCTAACTCCTATCCCAAGCACGATGCAATATGCATGACATGAATGAAATGCAACTAAGATACAACCTAACATGCAACAATGCTATGAAATGGCATACACGATGCACGAGGTAACATGGCATACACAATGCGCTAACATACAACCTAGCATACGCAATGCTATGAAATGAAACGGCATACACAATGCATGAATGGACTTACACTAACATAAGTGGACCTCAGCCACACTCACATAAGAAGCCATTAGATGAAAATGAGACACTCGAGATGCGTGCACACATGCACGCAAACCGAGGACCAAACCTAAGGCACGAAATGCCACTCTAACAAGACATGGCAAGGCATGGAATATGATACGCAAACATGCAAATTTCAGCAGCAAAACATGACCCAAAACAGCCCCGAATCATAGGAATATGATACCCGATGCATGAAATGGTCCCGAGATGCAAGATTAAGCACATGAAATGACTTGTAGCTACATCAAGCATGCATTATTTGCTCATGACATGTGAAGACAGATTCAAGGAAGCCCCAAAATAAGCATATTTACAGTTCTAAGTAAGGCCAAACAGCAAACACAAATAGGGAAAAACTAGCATGCAAAAATGGCCCTAAATGTGAGATAATGAAGCAACTCACAGCTTCTGACCCCAAACAGATTAGGGCCCTTCAACAAAGTTGAAGAGGGGCCCAAAACATGATCTTTTACAGTTTATGGAAAATCACAAAAACCAGCACAGGTATGGCTAAACTCTCATGCAAGAAATGGGCCAAAAGATGGCCAAAGAAGCAAGTGGTGGTTTCTGGCCTTAAACACAAAGGGGCCCTTCAACAATGTTGAAGAGGGGCCCAAAATATAGCACTTTACAGTTGATGGACAGACCCAAAACAGTATGCATACAAGCCTAAGATACTACACAAAATAAGGCCAAAAAGGGAGATATAACACAAAGTGTATAAAGGGTGCCTTAAACAGTGAAAGACCCTTAATGAAATATGAAGATGGGGTAAAAATAAGGCCATTTTTAGTTCAGACCAGAGCCCAGAAACAGAAGCAAAAGAGGCTAACAAATCATGCAAAAATATGGCCAAAATAGAGATATAAAGGCAAGTGGAAGATAGAAGCCTCAAAAAGAAATGAGTCCTTCAACAAAGTTGAATAAGGGCTCAAAATAAACAACTTTACAGTTTATGACATGCCTCAAAACAGTCTACACGTAGGCCAAAAATACTACACAAGAAAATGGCATACAAGAGGGATAATGAAGCAAGTGCAACAAGGAGACCTCAAACAGGTAAATACCCTTAAAAAAACATGAAAAATAGCTCAAAATAAGCCTAGTTCCAGTTAAGGTCGGAGCCCAAAACAGCAAGCAAATATGACTTACAAATAGATCAAGAAAAGGGTAGAAAAGGGAAAATGGAAGCTCACCCTTGAAGACTTGTCTTTGGCAGCTCTTTGGCTTGAGTTGCAGCACTCCTAGGCTCTGGAAAACAACTTCAAATGGCTGCAATGGAGGTTGGAGGTATGGTGCTAGGTGGTGGTGTAGAGAAGGGTGTAAGAACTTGAGGGCTTTGGGGCTTGGAGATATAAAGAGAGAGAGATATAAGGCAAGAGCTCAAAGGGAAATTTTTTTAACCCCTAAACCAGAGCTGGAGCTGCTGTTATATAGACAAAGAAGGGTGGAAAAGAGGGGGGAAAAGGGGGGGGGGAAACAATTCAAGTTTCCCCCCAAAATGGCCAAAAAGTGGGATATAAAGGCAAGTGGTAGCTTCTGGACCCAAATAGCCGAGAGCCCTGCAACAAAGTTGAAGAGGGGCTCAAAACAAGACACTTTGTAGTTTATGACCAAGTCCGAAACAGCTCACAAGTAAGCCTAAAATACTGTGCAAAAATAGGCCTAAAAGAGCGTTAAAGAAGCAAGTGATAGGAGGAGATCTCAAACAGCAAAAGGTCCTTAATCAAACATGAAAAGGACCTCAAAATATGACTATCTCAAGTTCGGGTCGGAGCCCAAAAATGCAGAATGAAGGTTCGGAAGCCAAAACACGCAGTTCGGGGCCCCGAAAGTGGGCTGTTAGGCACAAGAAGTGGTGTCCGACCACGAAGTTGGTCTCTCGGACCGTAGTGTCCCTCAAAAGGGAGTAAATAAGATGCATGCCAAAAACTGGAGCAAACGGAGGTGGTTAAGCGGTCCCGAACCGAGGCACACGGCCAACGGCTCCGAAAAATAGGAAACCAGACTCCAAACGGGCAAAACGGCCTACGACCACGAAACGTAGCCTACGGCCACTGAGAGATGATCTACAAGACCTCTCCCTCCCTTTGGGAAGAGAAAACAGAGAAAACGGAGCCTGGTTCGCAAACCGAGGCAAAGCACAAAAGAGTCTGGAAGTCCGGAGGCAAGGCTCGCAGCCGAGACTCTAAAACTTCTAAATGAGCACAATATGCAATATCACTGAGCGCTCAATTGGTGACGTCTGAGTCTTAAGGTCGGTCAAAAATGGGGTGTCTACAGTTGCCCCTCTTTGACAGAACTCGAAAGTCACACGTGACGGGAGTGAATGTCAAAGCCCAGAGACGACCCATTTTTGACAAGGCCGAAGACTTAGACAAACAGGCAAGATAACAAAGATGTGCCCGCAGGCATGCCCGCAGGTAGGGGCAAAATGCAACATGATATGCAGGAAGATTTTGATAATTGGACTTATACGCTACGCGAAGCCGGTTTAAAAATTGGACTTATACGTTACGCGAAGCCGGTTTGATAATTGGACTTATACGCTACGCGAAGCCGGTTTGAAAATTGGACTTATATGCTACGCGAAGCCGGTTTGATAATTGGACTTATACGCTACGCGAAACCGGTTTGAAAATTGGACTTACACGCTACGCGAAGCCGGTTTGATAATTGGACTTATACACTACGCGAAGCCGGTTTGAAAATTGGACTTACACGCTACGCGAAGCCGGTTTGATAATTGGACTTATACGCTACGCGAAGCCGGTTTGAAAATTGGACTTATATGCTACGCGAAGCCGGTTTGATAATTGGACTTATACGTTACGCGAAGCCGGTTTGAAAATTGGACTTACACGCTACGCGAAGCCGGTTTGATAATTGGACTTATACGCTACGCGAAGCCGATTTGATAATTGGACTTATACGCTACGCGAAGCCGGTTTGAAAATTGGACTTACACGCTACGCGAAGCCGGTTTGATAATTGGACTTATACGCTACGCGAAGCCGGTTTGAAAATTGGACTTACACGCTACGCGAAGCCGGTTTGATAATTGGACTTATACGCTACGCGAAGCCGGTTTGAAAATTGGACTTACACGCTACGCGAAGCCGGTTTGATAATTGGACTTATACGCTACGCGAAGCCGGTTTGATAATTGGACTTATACGCTACGCGAAGCCGGTTTGAAAATTGGACTTACACGCTACGCGAAGCCGGTTTGATAATTGGACTTATACGCTACGCGAAGCCGGTTTGATAATTGGACTTATACGCTACGCGAAGCCGGACATCACTCATGATCGTGCAAAGAGAGCTGTAATGAAGCAATTATGCGAAATAAATGCAACATTTTAAGCGAATGCTAGGCAAGCAAGTAAACTCGAGCCAAACTACACCTCGTGCAGAAAGGATGTAAGAAAATTATGGAATTCTCACTGCGAATACAGTGTGCATGTGTGACAGATACACAGAGCGAACGCGTGTGATTGATACACAAGATAGGCATAGTGTGAGCGTGTGTGATTGATACACAAAGTGGGCAAAGCGAGTGTGTGATAGATACACTATTTGAGCAAAGTGTAATTGATATACAAAGGGTGAAGTGAGCAAAGTGTGATGGATACACTAAAGGTGAACACAAAGTGTGACAGATGCACTTAGTGAATAAAGTATGATTGATATACTAAATGTGAACACGAAGTGTGATAGATGCACTTAGTGAACAAGTATGATGAATATACTAAAAGGGAACACAAAGTGTGATAGATGCACTTAGTGAATAAGTATGATGGATATACTAAAAGCGAATGTGATTGATATGCTAAAAGGGAACACAAAGTGTGATAGGTGTACTTAGTGAACAAGTATGATGGATATACTAAAAGCGAACACAAAGTGTGATAGATGCACTATGTGAACAGAGTGTGATTGATACACTGAAAGCGAACACAAAGTGTGATAGGTGCACTATGTGAACAGAGTGTGATTGATACACTAAAAATGAACACAAAGTGTGATAGCTGCACAATGTGAACAGAGTATGATTGATATACTAAAAGTGAACACAAAGTGTGATAGATGGACTATGTGAACAGAGTGTGATTGATATACTAAATGTGAACACGAAGTGTGATAGATGCACTTAGTGAACAGAGTATGATTGATATACTAAAAGTGAACACGAAATGTGATAGATGCACTTAGTGAACAGAGTATGATTGATATACTAAAAGTGAACACAAAGTGTGATAGATGCACTTAGTGAACAGAGTATGATTGATATACTAAAAGTGAACACGAAGTGTGATAGATGCACTTAGTGAACAGAGTGTGATTGATACACTGAAAGCGAACACAAAGTGTGATAGATGCACTATGTGAACAGAGTGTGATTGATACACTAAAAATGAACACAAAGTGTGATAGATGCACAATGTGAACAGAGTATGATTGATATACTAAAAGTGAACACAAAGTGTGATAGATGCACTATATAAACAGAGTGTGATTGATATACTAAATGTGAACACGTAGTGTGATAGATGCACTTAGTGAACAGAGTATGATTAATATACTAAAAGTGAACACGAAGTGTGATAGATGCACTTAGTGAACAGAGTATGATTGATATACTAAAAGTGAACACAAAGTGTGATAGATGCACTTAGTGAACAGAGTATGATTGATATACTAAAAATGAACACGAAGTGTGATAGATGCACTTAGTGAACATAGTATGATTGATATACTAAAAGTGAACACAAAGTGTGATAGATGCACAATGTGAACAAGTATGATGGATATACTAAAAGCGAACACAAAGTGTGATAGATGCACTATGTGAACAAAGTATGATTGATATACTAAATGTGAACACGAAGTGTGATAGATGCACTTAGTGAACAAGTATGATGGATATACTAAAAGGGAACACAAAGTGTGATAGATGCACTTAGTGAATATGCGCATGGTAGATACACAAAATGAAAATGTGTGTGATAGATACACAAAAGTGAATGAAGAAAGTGTGATAGATACACTAAAGAAATGATCTTAAACCGAACTTCTTTGAATGAACCGTACATACAATATTGTGCATGAATAGGAAAGAAACCTGATAGGTACAATGCAATACAATACATGATGTTTAAGGAACACAATAAACAAGCGTAGCGGTGCTTTTAGAAAGCACCTCATGGGGTGAGTGGCGATGAACCGCTCTACTCTGACGGGGATCTCCCCTCGTGCTCTTCGAACACTTACCTTCAACTCACAGTACAAAGGCTCTGAAATACTGACAAGGATTCTTCATGTAGAACACTTTGGACGCTGCCTTTCTTCCTGATCATATTCACAACTTTCCCTATTCTCCAACGGGGTGACAGACTAGGTTGGTTCGGTATCCAGAATTGAGGTGCATACACGCTATCTCAACCTATGGGGCTTCCATATAGATTTCAAGCCGAGGACACACCTCTGGGTATTTAAACCAGACTTTAGTCCCGGAAATCCCGAACCTTTACGTTCTAGGCATCAGCCATTCGAACTCTAGTTTCTACCGTCGCAGTTGGTCTCCTAGGAACTCATTGCGAACACAGCCAAGATGCCTCTGGCGGGGAATGGTACTCAGGGAGAGCACTTTTGATCGCCATTTTGGCTTGAAGCAGACTTGATCTTGAGCTTGAGGTAGAGGCACACTCATACTTCGGAGCTTTGGCAAGACTTGAAGAGGTACACACGGAATGTAGTCTCGGAACTTACTGAAGTTGGAACAAACTCAGATACCCGACATTTCCTCTTTTCTTTTGCTTTGTAGTCTGGAACCCATATAGCTTCAAGTAGGTCCTAGTTTTGCTGTTCTGACATGACCTGGGTTGAACCCTGCGGTTTTATGAAAGAACGAATCTTGTTTTGCACAGATGTGGAGAATGGCACGGCACTCGGAGCGCAAAACGATTTTATTTTGGAATTGATAAATGAGCTCTCAACCGGGTATCAAGCCTACGACTGAACACAACAAAATGACTCAACAAGGAAATAAAAGGCACACAACCTAGACACATCGAGTAACACTCGAAACGACTCAAAACAAGAATCGAGATAAAACAAAAAGACACGAAACTCAGACGTGCACAGGGAGCCTGTTTCACCGGGTAGTGTTTCCCACCATTTCTCATTTGTGGTTCTCACATCACTCGGCCCTCAAGCTCTGTTTTTCTGAAAAAGCCCTCTTCTCACTTTTCCTCTCATCGCACGTCTCTCTATTCTTCAATCTCTCTTTTTTCATCCCTCCCCTGGGTGGTTGATGGATAAACAGCAAATTGTGGGCTCGTGCCCCTAACATTCTGCTAGATTCTCTTTCTTCCACTCACAGCTAGTGAATTCCTCCCACGGAAAGGTTGCGCTACAACTGGGTACGTAGCAAGTCTACAGCTAACATCAGTTGATGATGCTTTGCTGGGGAGTTTGGACGTGATAAGATCTGTCTAGATGATAGAGTGGAATATCTTGCCCCATTCTAGTTCGTGCTTTGCACTTTGCTTGATACCTCGTTGCTTGGAGGATGTGAGAGCTTTCTGCCCTTTGTTATGCGCTTTTCTGGCGAATAAGGTGTCCTTTCCGACAAGCAGAGTGCCCTTTCTGGCAAGTATTTTGACAAAGGGGAAAAGACAGAACACTTGACTCAACTGTGCCCCTAGTTCATCATTTTGACCATTTTTTATTTTTGCTTTCTACTAAAACAGTTTTGACCAACATGAGAGTTAGATTAACGCGCTTGTTCGATTTTCTGATTTAAAATCATGCAAGTTGGGCTATGAGCACTGAGAGTTTTCCTTTTTTGGGTCCGAGAAATGGTCCAGTTTTGAAAAATGGAGTACTTTTCGAGAAGATTAGTCAACCTCAGTAAAAATTCTCAAAAACTATTTTTGCAAACGACCATTGCTCAACGAGCACGGAACCTACTCTCGAGATGCACAACCTCAGATTCGAAGGAAAATTGCCCCTTGCTTGAGGGGAACTGCATGGCAACGGAAAGTTGCCCCTTGTTTGAACGGCACCATGGCGCATTGAATGGCAACGGAAAGTTACCCCTTGTTTGAACGGCGCCACGGCACATTGAATGGTGACGAAAAGTTGCCCCTTGTCTGAATGGCCCTGCAGCGCATCGAATGGCAACAGAAAGTTGCCCCTTGTTTGGATGGCACCGCAGCGCATTGTAGGCAGTCCTCAGAGTGACGAACACAACCAAATCCTCAGATACAGAGAAGACAAAGATGACTAGAACCATCGCATGGACACAATCGAATTGTTTTACGGCTGGACTTCAGAATGAAGTTGCCTACGTATCCCAAAGATGGGAATCAAGCCTTACGTAGTTCGGGGTTAAGGTACGCTCGGGTATTTAACCTCTCCTTTTTATGCTCTAACTTTTGCCAAGGCGCCCGTCGCGGGTTTTCGACCTTGCGAGCTTTGTTCTTCTTTCTTTTTCATTTCTTTTTTTTCTTCTTTTTTTTTGCATTTTTTTTTGCATTTTTTTTTTCTTTTCTTTTGCATTTTTTGCTTCTTTTTTTTGTATTTTTTTTTTTTTGTATTTTTCTCTTGCTCTAACTTTTGCCTGGGTCGCCCTTCCGGGTTTTCGGCCCAGCGAGCCTCTCAAAGGGTAAAAGTGTAACAAGTCCATGCCAAATGGTTTTAGGATCTCGAAGCCATCTGTATCCAAGAGAGTGGCTGTTGTATCGATTTGTAGAAGGATCCATCTTCGGCTCTTCGAGCACATCGGACATTTTCGCCCCTAGTTCGAGGGGTGTTTCTGTTCTAGCTTTGCAAGCTTCTTCTGATGAGGTCTGATCTTCTTGATCTGACTTTGGTGCCTCTTGTTCGAGGGCTGTTTCAAATCTGGCCACACAGGCCTCATATCGCAGTTGACCGTTGAACACTCTGAATCCAAGGTCAAGGTTTGAAAACAAGGGCTCAAGTCTCAAGGTTGAGAGCGATCCTAAACTGCACAATCTCAGGAGCGATTCCACACAAGTCTTCGCAGGACCGCGCAAAACATTTTGTTTTTTTGAAAATTTTTAAGAAAGCGACAAATCGTTCGCGCTGAAGACGGTGTGGGACCAATTTGGATCAAGCCAGGATCCTTCTCAGTACTCACATTAACAAGCATGATTTCGATCATTAAAGGCTTAGCATGCATCTCTTTCTCTCAAATGTTCAAATTTTGCAAAACCCGAGGAATTCCTTCCTCTTCGTTTTCACCGCAATGTTCAAAAAGTTTTGAAAAACTTAGGTCAATGCAATGATTTTGGGGTGCAGAAGAGTAGGCAAAAAGTACTGCCGTTTCATTCAAACTTTCTGGCACAACTGGCACAAGGTAGAAGCAAGCATAAAAGCATGAAAAACCACTGCTGTTTTATTCAAATCTGTTGGTACAACTGGCTCCCCGGCAGAAACAGACTCAAAAGAAAGCCAAAAAAAAAAGACAAGCTCAAAACAAGCAAGTGATGTCCGAGGTAACACCCCCGAAATCACCAGACTCAAACAAAACAGGACTGACTCGATACAACAAGACAGACCCGACTGACTCAGTATGAAAAGATTGACTCAATACAAAACGACAAGACTGACCGAATACCCAAGTCACAAACTGGCATTCGCAAATGCTCAAAACAGTGCCTGTCCTTCCCATATCTGGAGTAAATCGAGTGCCACTCGCAGCTGGTTCAACCTCTGATCAGATCACATTATCCCCCCACAAATTCACTAATTAAGTGCCGATAGACTTTGCTGGACTTGGTGCAGCAATGACCCCATTGTCAAACAGATCTTGTACATCATGGCACAGACGAAAGCAACTTTCGGTGTCATGACCGGTTTGTTGATGGTAGGCGCAATATTTAGTCTGATCATGCTTTGTAGGGATAGGATCGGGTAGGGGCCGTTGTTCCAACAGTTTCAGATGCCCTTTCCGGATTAAGACCTCTAGAGCTTTTGACAAAGGCATATGAAGTGGGGTGAAAACCCTCTTGACTCGAGGTGGATATTTAGTTTCTTGTGAGCTACTCCTGGACGCACCGGTGAATGGGGTAGCTGTTTTTGATGCAGAGGTGGTAACCATGCCCACTTCAGAAGATCTTGCAGCTGCATCACCACTGGTGGTCGCATTTGAACTGCGGAAAAATGCCCTCCTGGGCTGCTCTTTCTCTTGGTCAAGAAGGCCCTGCTTCATAGCGTCCTCAATCTGTACCCCCATCTCATGCAGATCAGAAAAGGTAGGGAAGTGGAGTACAATCATCTTTTGCATCAGTTTTGGCTGGAGATTGCGCACAATCATCCTGATCTGGTCCTTGTCAGTGGGCCTAAGGGTCATCATCGAGGCCTTGGCCCTCCAGCGGGCTACGAAATCAGAAAAACCCTCCTTAGGCTCTTGCCTTGTTGTCTCAAGATCATGAGTTGTGACCTCGATTTGCGTGTTATAGGAGTACTGCGCAACGAAGGCCTCGGCCATCTCAAGTTCCGTTTGACATCATCTTCTAATTTTGCATACCAGATAGCGGCCACACCCGACAGGGTCCGGCCGAATAAAGAAAGTTTCTGTGGTCGGGTTAGGCCCATTGGCCGCAGTATATCGGAGAATAACCGAAGGTGGACCATGGGATCCCCGGATCCGTCGAAACGATCAATCTGTGGCATCTTAAATCTGTCTGGCAGCGTCACAGCTGCATCGGTATACCCGTCCTCAATGTCCGGAATGGATTTTACTCCCTGAGATCTCTTGAACATCTTTTCTAACTTGCTCACCTTCAGCGCTGTAGGGTCTAACTCGAACTCAAACGGTGAATCCGGCAGGTTGATCGGTGCTTTAGACAGCTGGGGTAAGATTGGGGGGGGGGAGCCGGTCCTCTCGAAATGTTCGTATCCCCCTGGACATTTGGTGCCTCCTTGGGTGCTGAAACTCCTGGTGGGGGAGAGGCTTGGTGCGAAATAGATGCTCCATTTTGCTATTGCAGCCTGCTGATCAGCTCAGCCTGCTGGGCCATGATCGCGGCCTGCTGTTTAGCAAATTCCACTTGCCGGGCAGCATCTTGCTGCATGAGTTTCATACTTTCTTGCATTTGGCGCATCATTGCCTCCATTCCTAATGTGTTTTGCTGATCCATCTAACTGACTGGTATCTATCCCTGCAGTATAAACCGAGACCTCAGCCTGACTGTTCACTAGTGGGGTGGATAAGGGCCACTGATCTGGTAACTGCTGAACTGGTGATTTGTGCCTGATTGGCCCTTTTACCCTGCCTCTGGCAAAGGAACACTGATTGCCCTTGAACTGAATCTCTGACCTGACAAAGTCTATCAGCACAAGTTCGATGAACCTCGGGGGATACCGGAGCCTTCTGAAGCTATGGTTCCCAGACTACCTAGCAAAAGAGAAAACATGCAGCATCTCAGCCTAACTTCACCAAAACAGATACGAGCATAGTAGGATGACTGTGCCTTCTACTGAATTCTGCCCCCAAAATTCTGCCTCAAATATGATACCCTCGGGTAAAACTGATTCCCAGATACTAATGCCCGCAGGCCTGATGCCCAAACTACTAAACTGGTGCCCGCAGGCCTGATGTCCAAACTTGTAGATTGATACATGCATTCCTATAGAGACGCACTCTAAAAGCACATAGCAGACAAGTGAGAGCCAAAACACCCCTATGTTGGGGTAGGGTTTCCCTGTCCTATTTTGTCAGGAGCTAGGATTTCACTACGCACGCAGCGGTTTCAAACAACCTATGATCGGGTAAGCAACCTATTCTAGCTTGGAATGGTTACTACGGATTCCGAATATGCACTAGGTCGAATGGTCAAAAAGGGTGCCCCGGTAAAATCGGGGTTTGTGTTCCCATACTGGCAGAGCCCACAACCGGTGCCTTGACAAGACAAGCCTCCGGCAAACCGTTCAGGAATAGCAGATGGCAAACACGGTGTCCTAGGCGCACCAATGTACATGCAATGCAAAGAAACACATAAGTGTAGTCAAAAACAGATATCATGAGTTCGAGTCAAATTCTCTAAATCCCCAGCAGAGTCGCCAGAAACTGTAGACGTCCCTGAACGCCCCGGGAGAGAGGAACGAGTCCCCCCCGTTCCGTTCGATATTGGGCTCACTACAGTTCAGGACTCTAAAATTGTCATGGTTCTAAGTTTGAACCAAAGAGTCGAAATCCGGCAAATCGTTTTGAGAAAACAGATTTTTGAAAGAAGTGCCAAACATGGACTGCTTTGCCAGATACAGAGTCGCCACCTAAATATTTTATTTTGGGGAAATTTAAGAAACCCTGACTCGTTTGCCTAAGGCCACGTGTCCGTCATCACCAAAGTTGCCTCGGCTCGGGAACTTGGGTACGATTGGGGAAGGTCACTTCGTGAGCACCCTCGCTCGCCCGATCAAAGATCGGCCTCTACTAACCATGATATCTAGTTTTGAAAACTTTATGCGTTCTTATTCCGGTTATTAGCCTAGATTTACTATGTGATGCGCACAGCATACAAGTATAGACTGGATCGCCTGAGTTGGAACAAAACATTTCATGTTTGTTTGTTTGTTTGAAAATGGTTTGATGGTGCTACTCGCAAGTAGGCTAAGACGTGGATTTGCCACCCTCAGGTGGGCTTAGAAAAACATGATTTTGCCACTATCTAGTGGGCTTAGAACACACATTTGATGAATTGTTCCAATCCAGATAACCCAACCTTCACCCATAGGCATTCAGGCAGTTATATCACATAAGCAAATAGCCTCATGGTAAGCACGCTATTCATGGTAGCACTCACACGTATGCAACGATGCTAAAGCATAAAACTCACCTAGTACTCCAAGCCAAAACAGAAGCTAATTAGAAATCCATGCATGATCCTAATTATACAGAAATGCCTAATGCAACACATGCAAAAATGCAACTATAGCAGGCTCGGCTATTTTAAACATGGCATATGAAATGCTACAGCTAACATGTATTCAACTTTGAAATTGAAGTACAAACGCAGTTAGTATGATGCGCCGAGCCCGGTGCATGCAAGACAGATGAATGAATGCAAACATGCTATCATACTGTATGCTAATTGAAACATGCCCTAATCTAACCATCATAAGCGGGTAAATAAAAGGGAGAAAGACGTGGGGTTGGAAGACATACATCACACACACGCACACTTATTACAACATTGCCCTCGCGCAGAGGGTCCGAATAAATAGTATAGTCCCGAATGAATAAATAATACAGTCCCGAATAAATACAAAAATCCTAATTAATTTACAAATTAATCTAAGAAAGCTATAAACATGGCATGCAAGCCAGGGACTGCCTCGACTCTGATGAATGATGTATGTTTGGGCTGTCTTGCGCGGAAATCCACTGGGATGCCCCAATTAGCCTCTGTTTTACAATTATTCTTGGAAAGTGCGCCAAGCCCCGGAAGACTGCTGATCCTTGATTTGCTGCAACAGAGAGCAGGAGAGGGGCATAGCAATGTATTTTCACAGATGTATGCATGCCTCGATCCTCGTGCCACCAATCACGCATATCGATGCATTATGGCCGAGGAATCGATTTGCATTACTCAATATAGAATGAATTCATATGAAAACTCAACTAAACCTAAACTCCATCATGGATAATCTAGAGTGTCGGTGACTGGGGAATTGAGACATGTTCCGTCACTCGGAGTACGGAACGTACCTCGCTTCCCGTGCTCGGGCTAACTCCTATCCCAAGCACGATGCAATATGCATGACATGCATGAAATGCAACTAAGATACAACCTAACATGCAACAATGCTATGAAATGGCATACACGATGCACGAGGTAACATGGCATACACAATGCGCTAACATACAACCTAGCATACGCAATGCTATGAAATGAAACGGCATACACAATGCATGAATGGACTTACACTAACACAAGTGGACCTCAGCCACACTCACATAAGAAGCCATTAGATGAAAATGAGACACTCGAGATGCGTGCACACATGTACGCAAACCGAGGACCGAACCTAAGGCACGGAATGCCACTCTAACAAGACATGGCAAGGCATGGAATATGATACGCAAACATGCAAATATCAGCAGCAAAACATGACCCAAAACAGCCCCGAATAATAGGAATATGATACCCGATGCATGAAATGGTCTCGAGATGCAAGATTAAGCACATGAAATGACTTGTAGCTACATCAAGCATGCATTATTTGCTCATGACATGTGAAGAAAGATTCAAGTCAGCCCCAAAATAAGCATGTTTACAGTTCTAAGCAAGGCCAAACAGCAAACACAAATAGGGAAAAACTAGCATACAAAAATGGCCCTAAATGTGAGATAATGAAGCAACTCATAGCTGCTGACCCCAAACAGATTAGGGCCCTTCAACAAAGTTGAAGAGGGGCCCAAAACATGATCTTTTACAGTTTATGGAAAATCACAAAAACCAGCACAGGTATGGCTAAACTCTCATGCAAGAAATGGGCCAAAAGATGGCCAAAGAAGCAAGTGGTGGTTTCTGGCCTTAAACATAAAGGGGCCCTTCAACAATGTTGAATAGGGGCCCAAAATATAGCACTTTATAGTTGATGGACACACCCAAAACAGTATGCATACAAGCCTAAGATACTACACAAAATAAGGCCAAAATGAGAGATATAACACAAAGTGTATAAAGGGTGCCTTAAACAGTGAAAGACCCTTAATGAAATATGAATATGGGGTCAAAATAAGGCCATTTGTAGTTCGGACTAGAGCCCAGAAACAGAAGCAAAAGAGGCTAACAAATCATGCAAAAATATGGCCAAAATAGAGATATAAAGGCAAGTGGAAGATAGAAGTCTCAAACAGCAATGAGTCCTTCAACAATGTTGAAGAATGGCTCAAAATAAATAACTTTACAGTTTATGACATGCCTCAAAACAGTCTACACATAGGCCAAAAATACTACACAAGAAGATGGCATACAAGAGGGATAATGAAGCAAGTGCAACAAGGAGACCTCAAACAGGTAAATACCCTTAAAAAAACATGAAAAATAGCTCAAAATAAGCTTAGTTCCAGTTAAGGTCGGAGCCCAAAACAGCAAGCAAATATGACTTACAAATAGATCAAGAAAAGGGTAGAAAAGGGAAAATGGAAGCTCACCCTTGAAGACTTGTCTTTGGCAGCTCTTTGGCTTGAGTTACAGCACTCCTAGGCTCTGGAAAACAACTTCAAATGGCTGCAATGGAGGTTGGAGGTATGGTGCTAGGTGGTGGTGTAGAGAAGGGTGTAAGAACTTGAGGGCTTTGGGGCTTGGAGATATAAAGAGAGAGAGATATAAGGCAAGAGCTCAAAGGGAAATTTTTTTAACCCCTAAACCAGAGCTGGAGCTGCTGTTATATAGACAAAGAAGGGTGGAAAAGAGGGGGGAAAAAGGGGGGGGGGGGGGAAACAATTCAAGTTTCCCCCAAAATGGCCAAAAAGTGGGATATAAAGGCAAGTGGTAGCTGCTGGACCCAAATGGCCGAGAGCCCTTCAACAAAGTTTAAGAGGGGCTCAAAACAAGACACTTTGTAGTTTATGACCAAGTCCAAAACAGCTCACAAATAAGCCTAAAATACCGTGCAAAAATAGGCCTAAAAGAGCGTTAAAGAAGCAAGTGATAGGAGGAGATCTCAAACAGCAAAAGGTCCTTAATCAAACATGAAAAGGACCTCAAAATATGACTATCTCAAGTTTGGGTCGGAGCCCAAAAATATAGAATGAAGGTTCGGGAGTCAAAACACGCAGTTCGGGGCCCCAAAAGTGGGCTGTTAGGCACCGGAAGTGGTGTCCGACCACGAAGTTGGTCTCTCGGACCGCAGTGTCCCTCAAAAGGGAGTAAATAAGATGCATGCCAAAAAATAGAGCAAACGGAGGTGGTTAAGCGGTCCCGAACCGAGGCACACGGCCAACGGCTCCGAAAAATCGGAAACCGGACTCCAAACGGGCAAAACGGCCTACGACCACGAAACGTAGCCTACAGCCACTGAGAGATGATCTACAAGACCTCTCCCTCCCTTTGGGAAGAGAAAACAGAGAAAACGGAGCCTGGTTCGCAAACCGAGGCAAAGCACAAAAGAGTCCGGAAGTTCGGATGCAAGGCTCGCAACCGAGACTCTAAAACTTCTTAACGAGCACAATATGCAATATCACCGAGCGCTCAACTGGTGACGTCCGAGTCTTAAGGTCGGTCAAAAATGGGGTGTCTACAGATACGCACAACATACAAGTATAGACTGGATCGCCTGAATTAGAACAAAACATTTCATGTTTGTTTGTTTGAAAATAGTTTGATGGTGCTACTCACAAGTAGGCTAAGACGTGGATTTGCCACCCTCAGGTGGGCTTAGGAAACATGATTTTGCCACTATCTAGTGGGCTTAAAACACACAGTGAATGAATTGTTCCAATCCAAATAACCCAACCTTCACCCACTGGCATTCAGGCAGTTATATCACATAAACAATTAGCCTCATGGTAAGCATGCTATCATGGCAGTCACTCACACGCATGCAAGGATGCTAAAGCATAAAACTTACCGAGTACTCCAAGCCAAAACAGAAACTAATTAGAAATCCATGCATGATCCTAATTATACAGAAATGCCTAATGCAACATATGCAAAAGTGTAACCATAGCAGGCTCGGCTATTCTAGACATGGCATATGAAATGCTATAGCTAACATGTATTCAACTTGGAATTGAAAATTCAATGCAGTTAGTATGATGCGCCGAGCCCGGTTCATGCAAGACAGATGAATGAATGCAAACATTCTATCATACTGTATGCTAATTGAAACATGCCCTAATCTAACCATCATAAGCGGGTAAATAAAAGAGAGAAAGACGTGGGGTTGGAAGACATACATCACACACACGTACATTTATTACAATATTGCCCTCACGTGGAGGGTCCGAATAAATAATATACAGTCCCGAATGAATATTACAGTCCAAATATGTACAAAACCCTAATTAATTAACAAATTAAATTAGGAAAGCAA
This sequence comes from Camellia sinensis, assembly GCF_055761805.1. Lineage (NCBI taxonomy): Eukaryota > Viridiplantae > Streptophyta > Magnoliopsida > Ericales > Theaceae > Camellia > Camellia sinensis. The sequence goes on from NC_138963.1 coordinate 79,487,517, forward strand.
TAAATTGGCATGCAAGCCAGGGACTGCCTCAACTCTGCTCCGGATGATGGATGATGCATGCTTGAGTTGCCTTGTGCAGAAATCCACTGCGATGCCCCAATTAGCCTCTGTTTGCAATTATTCTCGGGATACATGCCAAGCTTCGGAAGGCTGCTGATTTCTGATCTGCTACAACAGAGAGCAACAAAGGGGCATGACAAAGTATTTTCACATATGTATACATGACTACTCTTCAGGGAGTGTAGTCCTCGATCTTCGTGCCACCAATCACGCATCTCGATGCATGATGGCCGAGGAGTCGATTTGCACGACTCAATATGAAATGAATGCACATCTGGACACAACAAGGCCTAGACTCCATCATGGATAATCCGGAGCGTCGGCGACCAGGAATTGAGACACGTTCTGTCACTCGAAGTATGAAACGTACCTCGTTTCCCGTGCTTGGACTAATTCCTATCCCAAGCACAATGCAATATGCATGACATACATGAATGCAACTAATATACAACCTAACATGCACAATGCTATGAAATGGCATATACAATGCACGATGTAACATGGCATACACGATGCTCTAACATACAATCTAGCATACGCAATGCTATGAATTGAAATGGCATACACAATGCACAATGGACTTACACCAACATGAGTGGACCTCAGCCACACTCACATCGGTAGCCATGAGATGAAAATGAGACACTCGAAATGCGTGCACACATGCACGCAAACCGAGGACCGATCCTAAGGCACAAATGCCACTCTAACAAGGCATGGCAGGGCATGGAACATGGTATGCAAACATGCAAGTTCTGGCACTGAAATGTGATGCAAAATGATCCCGAAACATGGAAACGTGGCACTCGATGCATGGAATGAACCCGAAACACAAAACTAGGCATATGCATTGGCCTATAGCTATAAAAAACATGCATTATTTGATCATGAAGTATGAAGAAAGAAGCAAGAAAGTCCCAAAACATGCATATTTCCAGTTTATAACAAGTCTCAAATATGAACACAAATAGAGATAATCTATCATGCAAAAAAGGCCCCAAAATAGAGATTAAACACAAAGGGACAGCAGCTGGACCCAAATGGCAAAGAGCCCTTCAACGAAGTTGAAGAGGGGCTCAAAAAAAGGTATTTTACAGTTTACATTAAGCCACGAAAATAATCACAAATAAGGCCAAACTATCATGCAAGAAAAGGCCTAAAAGAGGCGTAAAGAGACAAGTAGCAGCTTCTGTTCTCAAACAGAGGAGAGCCCTTCAACAAAGTTGAAGAGGGGCTCAAAACAAGACATTTCATAGTTTACGGAAAAGTCCAAAACAGCTTACAAATGCGCCTAAACTACCATGCAAAAATTGGCCCAAAAGAGAGATAAAGAGGCAAGTGGCAGTAGGGGACCTCAAACAGAGAAGAGCCCTTCAAAAATGTTGAAGAGGGGCTCAAAATAAGACTATTTCCAGTTTATATTGGAGCCCATAAATGATAAAAAAAAACAAGGCTAATATATCATGCAAGATTAGGCCCTAAGAGAGAGATAAAGAAGCAAGTGGCAGTAGGAGACCTCAACCAGAGAAGAGCCCTTCAACAATGTTGAAGAGGGGCTCAAAATAAGACTATTTAAAGTTTGGCTTGGAGCCAAGAAATGATCAAAAATAAGGCTAATATATCATGCAAGATTAGGCCCTAAGAGAGAAATAAAGAAGCAAGTGGCAGTAGGAGACCTCAAACAGTAAGAGGTCCTTAATAAAACATGAAAAGAGGCTCAAAATATGACTATTTACAGTTAGGGTCGGAGCCCGAAAGTGTAAGAAAGTATGGCTTAGATATGGAACAAAACAAGGCAATAAAGAGGGAAAATGGGACTCACCTTTGTAGATCCAAACTTCAACCACTTTTGGACCAAGTTTAGAAGCTCTTCACCTCTGGAAATCAGCTTCAAAGGTCTGGAATGAAGTATGGAGGCTTTGTGCTATGAGGTAGTGTAGAAATGGTGTAGGAAACTTGGAGTTTTGGAGCTTGGAATAGAGAGAGAGAGAGAGATATATATAATGCAAGAGCCTTAAAGAAAATTTTGTAACCTCTGAAAACACAGCTGGGGGTGCTGGTTATGTAGGCAAAGGAGTGGAGGAAAAGGGGGGAAAATGAAATTCAAATTTCCCCCCAAAAATAGGCCTAAAAGAGAGATAAAGAGGCAAGTGGTAGCTGCCGGGCTCAAACTGAAGAGAGCCCTTCAACAAAGTTGAAGAGGGGCTCAAAAAAGACATTTTACAGCTTATGACCAAGTTCGAAACAGCTCACAAATAAGCCTAAAATACCATGCAAAAATAGGCCTAAAAGAGAGTTAAAGAGGCAAGTGATAGTAGGAGATCTCAAACAGCAAAAGGTCCTTAATCAAACATGAAAAGGAGCTCAAAATATGACTATTTGCAGTTTGGGTCGGAGCCCAAAAATTCTTGCAAGCAAGGCTTAGATATAGAGCAAGATAGGAACAAAAAAGAGGGAAAAGAAGCTTACCCTTGAAGACCAATGGACCAGCAGCTCTTGGTCTGAGAAATGGTGCTCCTAAGCTCTGGAAAATAGCTCCAAGTTGTTGGAATGGATGGTGGTGGGGTGTATACCAAAAACCGGAGCAAACGGAGGTGGTTAAGTGGTCTCGAACCGAGGCACACGGCCGTCGACTCCGAAAAACCAGAAACCGGGCTCCAAACGGGAAAAATGGCCTACGACCAAGAAACGTAGCCCACAGCCACTGAGAGATGATCTACAAGACCTCTCCCTCCCTTCGGGAAGAGAAAACAGAGAAAAGGGAGCCTAGTTCGCAAACCGAGGCAAGACACGAAAGAGCCCGGAAGTCCGGAGGCAAGGCTCGCAGCCGAGACTCTGAAACTTCTGAACGAGCACAATATGCACCATCACCGAGCGCTCAATTGGTGACGTCTGAGTCTTAAGGTCGGTCAAAAATGGGGTGTCTACAGTTGCCCCTCTTTGACAAAGCTCGAAAGTCACACGTGACGGGAGTTAATGTTAAAGCCCAGAGACGACCCATTTTTGACAAGGCCGAAGACTTAGACAAACAGGTGAGATAAACAGAGATGCGCCCGCAGGCGTGCCCGCAGGCAGGGGCAAAATGCAACCGACAATGCAAGAAGTCGAAGGTACTCAATGATCATGCAAATGCAGCAAGCATATACAAATCTAACTACATTTCATGCAGTAAGGATCATGTAAATAAAGCTGTAACGAAGCAAATATTCATAATAAATGCGATAGTTTTAAGCGGGAAGGCAAATCAAACTACATTTTATGCAGTTATGATGCAATCTTAGCGAGCATGTGTGATAGATACACAAAAGTGAAGAGAGTGTGATGGATACACTATATGAATAAAGTGTGATTGATACACTAAGTGAAGCAAAGTGTGATAGATACACAAAGCGAAACGAGTATGATGGATACACTAAGCAAACACGCGATAGATACACTAAGCGAATGTGTGTGATGGATACACAAAGTGAACACGTGATAGATACACAAAATGAGCATAATGTGAAGTAAGTGTGATGGATACACTATATGAAGCAAAGTGTGATAGACACTAAAAGTGAATACAAAGTGTGATAGATGCAATATGTGAAGCAAAGTATGATGGATATACAAAAAGTGAACGCAAAGTGTGATAGATGCACTAAGTGAACGGAATGTGATTGATACACTGAAGGTGAACACAAAGTGCGATAGATGCACTATGTGAATAGAGTATGATAGATACACTAAAAGTGAACACAAAATGTGATAGATGCACTATGTGAACAGAGTATGATAGATACACTAAAAGCGAATACAAAGTGTGATAGATGCACTATATGAACAGGTGTGATGGATACACTAAAAGCGAACACAAAGTATGATAGATGCACTATGTGAACAGAGTATGATAGATACACTAAAAGCGAACACAAAGTGTGATAGATGCACTATGTGAACAGAGTGTGATTGATACATTGAATGTGAACACGAAGTGTGATAGATGCACTTAGTGAACGAGTGTGATGGATACACTAAATGAACACGAAGTGTGATAGATGCACTTAGTGAACAAAGTATGATTGATATACTGAATGTGAACACAAAGTGTGATAGATGCACTATGTAAACAGAGTATGATTGATATACTGAAAATGAACACAAAGTGTGATAGATGCACTATGTGAACAGAGTATGATTGATATACTAAATGAATGAAGTGTGATTGATACACTAAATGAATGAAGTGTGATTGATACACTAAACGAGAATGTATGTGATAGATACACTAAAGTGAATATGTGCATGGTAGATACACAAAATGAGAATGTGTGTGATAGATACACAAAAGTGAATGAAGTGTGATTGATACACTAAGTGAAGAGAGTGTGATTGATACACTAAATAAATGAAGTGTGATTGATACACTAAGCGAACGAAGAAAGTGTGATAGATACACTAAGGGTGAATGAGGTGTGATTGATACACTAAAGAAATGAAGTGTGATTGATACACTAACTGAATGAAGTGTGATTGATACACTAAATGAGTGAAGTGTGATTGATACACTAAATGAATGATCTTAAACGGAACTTCTTTGAATGAATTGTACATACAATATCGTGCATGAATGAGAAAGAAACTTGATAGGTACAATGCAATACAATGCATGATGTTTAAGGAACGCAATAAACAAGCGTAGCGGCGCTTTAGAAAGCACCTCATGGGGTGAGTGGCGATGAACCACTCTACTCTAACGGGGATCTCCCCTCGTGCTCTTCGAACACTTACCTTCAACTCACAGTACAAAGGCTCTGAAATACTAACAAGGGTTCTTTACGTAGAACACTTTGGATGTTGCCTTTCTTCCTGATCATATTCACAGCTTTTCCTATTCTCCAACGGGGTGACAGACTAGGTTGGTTCAGTATCCAGAATTGAGGTGCATACACGCTATCTCAACCTATGGGGCTTCCATACAGATTTCAAGCCGAGGACACGCCTCTGGGTATTTAAACCAGACTTTAGTCCCGGAAATCCCGAACCTTTACATTCTAGGCATCAGCCATTCGAACTCTAGTTTCCACCTTCGCAGTTGGTCTCTTAGGAACTCATTGCGAACACAGCCAAGATGCCTCTGGCAGGGAATGGTGCTCAGGGAGAGCACTTTTGATCGCCATTCTGGCTTGAAGCAGACTTGATCTTGAGCTTGAGGTAGAGGCACACTCGTACTTCAGAGCGATGGCAAAACTTGAAGAGGTACACACGGAATGTAGTCTCGGAACTTACTGAAGTTGAAACAGACTCAGATGCTTGACATTTCCTCTTTTCTTTTGCTTTGCAGTCTGGAACCCATATAGCTTCAGATAGGTCCTGGTTTTATTGTTCCCACATGACCTGGGTTGAACCCTGCGATTTTTATGAAAGAACGAATCTTGTTTTGCACAGATGTGGAGAACGGCACGACACTCGGAGCGCAAAACGATTTTATTGATAAATGAGTTCTCGACCGGGTATTGAGCCTACGACTGAACACAGCGCACTACGACTCAACAACGGAAAACAAAAGGTAAACAACCTAAACACAAACACAGATACTTGAAACGACTCAAAACAAGAATCGAAATAAACAAAAAAAACAAGAGACACGACACACAGACGTGTTACAAAGATGAGAGACCTCTCAGTTCGCAAGGAGCTAGTTTCTCCGGGTATTGCTTCCTACCCTTTCTCATTTGTGATTCTCACATCACTCTGGTACTCAATCTTTATTTTTCTGAAAAAGCCCTTTTCTCACTTTTTCTCTCATCGCACATCTCTCTATTCTTCAATCTCTCTATTCTTCAATCTCTCATTTTTCATCCCTCCCCTGGGTAGTTGATGGATGAACAGGAAGTTACGGGCTCATGCCCCTAGCATTCTGCTAGATCCTCTTTCTTCTGCTCACAACAGTGAGTTTCTCCCACAGAGGAGTGGTGCTACAACAAGATGTGTAGCAAATCTGCAGCTAACATCGGTTGATGATGCTCTGTCGGGGAGTTTGGACATGGTTAGACCTGTCCAGATGAGGGAGTGGGATATCTTGATTCATTCCAGTTCGTGCTTCACACTTGGCTTGATACCTCGTTGCTTGGAGGATGTGAGAGCTTTCTGCCCTTTTGTGGTCAGCTTCAGTGGTCCCCCTTTCTGGCAGGTAGAATGCCCTTTCTGGCAGATAGAGTGCCTTTTCCAGCAAGTGTGTTGACAATGGAGAAAAGACAGAACACCTGACTCAACTGTGCCCCTAATTCATCATTTTGACCATTTTTTGTTTTTGGCTTTCTACTAAAACAATTTTGACCAATATGGGAGTTAGATTAACATGCTTGTTCGATTTTCTGATTTAAAATCATGCAAGTTAGGCTATAAGCACTGAGAGTTTTCCTTTTTTGGGTCCAAGAAATGGTCCAGTTTTGGAAAATGGAGTACTTTTTGAGAAGATTAGTCAACCTCAGTAAAAATTCTTGAAAACTATTTTTGCAAACGACCACTGCTCAACGAGCACAGAACCTACTCTTGAGATGCACAACCTCGGACCCATAGCAATGGAAAATTGCCCCTTGTCTGAAGGACACTACATGGCAACGGAAAGTTGCCTCTTGTTTGAAATGACACTGCGGCGTTTTGAATGGCAACGAAAAGTTTCCCCTTGTTTTAATAGCACCGCAGCGCATTGTAGTCAGTCCTCAGAGCGACGAACACAACTAGACTCTCAGATACAGAGAAGACAAAGGTGACCAAAACCATCGCATGGACACAATCGAATTTGAAGTGTTTTACGGCTGGACTTTAGAATGAAGTTGCCTACGTATCTCAAAGATGGGAATCAAGCCTTACGTAGTTCGGGGTTAAGGTAGACTCTGGTATTTAACCTCTCCTTTTGCGCTCTAACTTTTGCCAGGGTCGCCCTTTGCGGGTTTTCAACCTTGCGAGCTATGTTTTTCTTCTTTTCAATTTTTGTCTTCTTTTCTTTTCTTTTCTTTTTTTGATTTTCTTTTTTTTTTGTTCTTTTCTTTGCATCTTTCTTTTTGTTCCTTTATTCTTTTCTCTTTTTGTTCTTTTTCTTCTTTTCTTGCTCTAACTTTTGCTTGGGCCACCCTTCCGGGTTTTCGGCCCAGCGAGCCTCTCAAGGGTAAAAGTATAGCTTTGTCCATGTCAAATGGTTTTGAGATCCCGAAGTCATCTGAATCCAAGAGAATGGTTGTTGTTCGCTGACGATGCAAGAGTCCATCCAATGGAGGGTGAATTTGCCCCTAGTGTTTGTGGATAGGAACTCGGTTGTCCTTCAACAATGTCTTCTTCTTTCCTCCCTTCTGGGGTTTGGCCTTCTTGCTAGTCTTTGTCTTTGACTCTTCGAGCACATCTGACATTTTGCCCCTAGTTTGAGGGGTGCTTCTGATCTAGCTTCGCAAGCTTCTTTTGACCTTCTGATCTTCTCGATCCGACTTTCCTGGCCTCTTGTTCGAGGGCTGCTTCAAATCTGGCCACACAGGCCTCACATTGTGGTTAACCGTTGAACATTCTGAATGCAAGTTCAAGGTTTGAAAGTAAGGGGCCGAGTCTCGAGGCTGAGAGCGATCCTAAGCTGCACAATCTCAAGAGCGATTCCACACAGGTCTTCGCAGGATCGCGCAAAACATTTTTTGAAATCTTTTAAGAAAGCGACCAGTCGCTCGCGCTGAAGACAGTGTAGAACCAATCTGGATCAAGCTAGGATCCTTCCCAGTACTCACACTAACAAGCATAATTTCATTCATTAAGGGCTTAGCACGCCTCTCTTTCTCTCAATTTGATCAAAGTTTTGCAAATCCCGAGGAATTCCTTCCCCTTTGTTTTCATCACAATGTTTAAAAGGTTTTGAAAAACTTAGGTCAATGCAATGATTTCAAGGCACAAAAAAGGCAGAGTTCTTAGTCAAATACTGCCATCTCATTCAGAACTTCCGGCATAACTGGCACAAGGCAGAAGCAAATACGAGAGCGTGAAAATCACTGCTGTTTCATTCAAAATCTGTCGGCACAACTGGTTCCCTGGCAGAAACAGACTCAAAACAAAACGAAAAGATAAACACAAAACAAAATGGTGACGCCCGAGGTAACACCCCCCCGGAATCACCCGACTCCTATACAACAGGACTGACTCGATACAACAATGACAGACCCAAAACAAAAAGAGACAGACTCAAAACAAAACAACAAGACTGACCCAATATCCAAGTCAGAAAGCACAAAAGCTAGCATTGGCAAATGCTCAAAACAGTGCATGCCATACACCATATCTGAAATAAACTAAACGCCGCCCGCAGGTGGTTCATCCCTCGATCACATCACATTATCCCCCACAGGTTCACTGGTCGAGTGCCGATAGACTTTGCTGGACTGGCGCGGGGATGACCCTGTTGTCAAACAGATCTTGTACATCATGGCGCAGACGAAAGCAACTGTCAGTGTCATGACCGGTTTGTTGATGGTACGCACAGTACCTAGTATGGTCATGCTTTGGAGGGAAAAGATCAGGTAAGGGCCGTTGTTCCAATGGTTTCAGATGTCCTTTCCGGATTAAGGCCACTAGAGCCTTTGACAAAGGCATATAAAGTGAGGTGAAAACCCTCTTGACTCGGGGTGGATATTTGGCCATCTGTGAGCTACTTCCAGACGCACCGGTGAATGGGGTAGCTTTTTTTGATGTGGTGGTGGTGACCATGCCCACTTCAGAAGATCTTGTAGTTGCATCACCACTGGTGGTCGCATTCGAACTGCGGGTAAACACCCTCCTGGGCTGCTCATTCTCCTGGTCAAGAAGGCCCTGCTTCATAGCGTCCTCGATCTGTACTTCCATCTCATGTAAGTCTGAAAAGGTGAGGAAGGGGAGAACGATCATTTTCTACATAAGCTTGGGTTGGAGATTGCGCACAATCATCCGAATTTGATCATTGTCAGTGGGCCTAAGGGTCATCATCGAGGCCTTGGCCCTCCAGCGGGCTACGAAATCAGAAAAACTCTCCTTAGGATCCTGCCTTGTTGTCTTAAGATCATGGGTTGTGACCTCGATTTGCGTGTTATAGGAGTACTGCGCAACGAAGGCCTCGGCTATCTCATCCCAGTTCCGTTTGACATCATTTTCTAATTTTGCATACCAGATAGCGGCCACACCCGACAGGGTCTGGCCGAATAATGAAAGTTTCTGCAGCCTGGTGAGGCCCATCGGCCTTAGTATGTCCGAAAACAACCGAAGGTGCACTATGGGATCGCCAGATCCATTAAATCGGTCGATGTGTGGCATCTTAAATCTGTCCGGTAGCGTCACAGCTGCTTCGGTATACCCGTCCTCAATGTCCGGAATGGATTTTACTCCCTGAGATTTCTTGAACATCTTTTCCAGCTTGCTCACCTTCAGCGCTGTAGGGTCTAACTCGAACTCAAAGGGTGAATCCGGCAGGTTGATCGGTGCTTTAGACAGCTGGGGTAAGATTGGGGGCGGAGCCGGTCCTGTCGGAATGTTCGTATCTCCCTGGACATTTGGTGCCTCCTCGGGTGCTGGAACTCCTAGTGGGGGAGGGGCTTGGTGCGAAGCAGATGCTCCATTTTGCTGTTGCAGCCTGGTGATCGTCTCTGCCTGTTGGGCTATGACCACGGCCTGTTGCTTGGTGAATTCCGCTTGACGGACAACATCTTGCTACATGGCTTTCATACTATCCTGGAGTTGGTGCACCATCTCTTCTAGATCTGACATATTGTCCTGATCTAACTGAGCAACTGGTATACCTGTGTTTGCAGTAGGCTCTGAAATCTCAACCTGGCTGTTCAAAGACCACTGAGCTGGTAGCTGCTGTACTGGTGGTCTGTGCCTGACCGACCTTTTCACCCTGTCTCTGGTAAAGGAACACTGATTGCCTTTGAACTGAATCTCTGACCCGACAAAGTCTATCAACACAAGTTCGGTGTACCCGGGGGATATTGGAGCCCTCTGAAGCTATGGTTCCCAGACTACCTAGTAAAAGAGAAAACATGCAGCATCTCAGCCCGATTTCACGATAACCCATATGAGCAGAGTTGAATGATTGTGCCTCCTACAGAATTCTGCCCAAAATTCTGCCAGTAAACTGATACCCTCAGGTGAACTGAATCCCAAAGTACTGAACTAGTGCCCGCAGGCTTGATGCCCAAACTTGTAGATTGATACATGCATTCCTATAGAGACGCACTCTAAAAGCACATAGCAGACAAGTGAGAGCCAAAACACCCCTATGTTGGGGTAGGGTTTCCCTGTCCTATTTTGTTAGGAGCTAGGGTTTCACTACGCACGCAGCGGTTTCAAACAACCTACGATCGGGTAAGCAACCTATCCTAGCTTGGAATGGTCACTACGGATTCTAAATATGCACTAGGTCGAATGGTCAAAAGGGTGCCCCGGTAAAACTGGGGTTTGTGTTCCCATACTGGAAGAGCCCACAACTGGTTAGCCTTATGGTCATGCCTTGACAAGACAAGCCTCCGGCAAACCGTTCAGGAATAGCAGATAGCAAACACGGTGTCCTAGGCGCACCAATGCAAATGCAATGCAAAGAAACACACAAGTGTACTCAAAAACAGATATCATGAGTTCGAGTCAAGTTCTCTAAATCCCCAGCAGAGTCGCCAGAAACTGTAGACGTCCCCGAACGCCCCGGGAGGAACGAGTCCCCCGTTCCGTTCGATATTGGGCTCACTACAGTTCGGACTCTCAATTTGTCACGGTTCTAAATCTGAACCAAAGAGTCCAAATCCGGCAAATCGTTTTGAGAAAACAGATTTTGAAAGAAGTGCCAAACATGGACTGCTTTGCCAGATACAGAGTCGCTACCTAAAAATTTTATTTTGGAGAAATTTAGGAAACCCTGACTCGTTTGCCTAAGGCCACGTGTCCGTCATCGCCAAAGTTGCCTCGGCTCGGGAACTTGGGTACGATTGGGGAAGGTTGCCTCGCCAAAGTTGCCTCGCCCGATCAAAGATCGGCCTCTACTAACCATGATATCTATTTTTGAAAACATTATGCGTTCTTATTCCGGTTATTAGCCTAGATTTACTATGTGATACGCATAGCATACAAGTATAGACTGGATCGCCTGAATTGGAATAAAACATTTCATGTTTGTTTGTTTGAAAATGGTTTGACGGTGCTATTCACAAGTAGGCTAAGACGTGAATTTGCCACCCTCAGGTGGGCTTAGAAAACATGATTTTGCCACTATCTAGTGGGCTTAAAATACACAGTAAATGAATTGTTCCAATCCAAATAACCCAACCTTCACCCACAGGCATTCATGCAGTTATATCACATAAGCAATTAGCCTCATGGTAAGCATGCTATCATGGCAGTCACTCACACGCATGCAAGGATGCTAAAGCATAAAACTTACCGAGTACTCCAAGCCAAAACAGAAACTAATTAGAAATCCATGCATGATCCTAATTATACAGAAATGCCTAATGCAACACATGCAAAAGTGCAACCATAGCAGGCTCGGCTATTCTAGACATGGCATATGAAATGCTACAGCTAACATGTATTCAACTTGGAATTGAAAATTCAATGCAGTTAGTATGATGCGCCGAGCCCGGTGCATGCAAGACAGATGAATGAATGCAAACATACTATCATACTGTATGCTAATTGAAACATGCCATAATCTAACCATCATAAGCGTGTAAATAAAAGGGAGAAAGACGTGGGGTTGGAAGACATACATCACACACACGCACACTTATTACAATATTGCCCTCACGCGGAGGGTCCGAATAAATAATATACAATCCCGAATGAATATTACAGTCCAAATATGTACAAAACCCTAATTAATTAACAAATTAAATTAGGAAAGCAATAAATTGGCATGCAAGCCAGGGACTGCCTCAACTCTGCTCCGGATGATGGATGATGCATGCTTGAGTTGCCTTGTGCAGAAATCCACTGCGATGCCCCAATTAGCCTCTGTTCGCAATTATTCTCGGGATGCGTGCCAAGCTTCGGAAGGCTACTGATTTCTGATTTGCTGCAACAGAGAGCAACAAAGGGGCATGGCAAAGTATTTTCACATATGTATGCATGACTACTCTTCAGGGAGTGTAGTCCTCGATCCTCGTGCCACCAATCACGCATCTTGATGCATGATGGCCGAGGAATCGATTTGCACGACTCAATATGAAATGAATGCACATATGGACACAACAAGGCCTAGACTCTATCATGGATAATCCGGAGCGTCGGCGACCAGGAATTGAGACACGTTCCGTCACTCGGAGTATGAAACGTACCTCGTTTCCCGTGCTTGGGCTAATTCCTATCCCAAGCACAATGCAATATGCATGACATGCATGAATGCAACTAATATACAACCTAGCATGCACAATGCTATGAAATGACATACACAATGCACGATGTAACATGGCATACACGATGCTCTAACATACAACCTAGCATACGCAATGCTATGAATTGAAATGGCATACACAATGCACAATGGACTTACACCAACATGAGTGGATCTCAGCCACACTCACATCGGTATCCATGAAATGAAAATGAGACACTCGAAATGCGTGCACACATGCACGCAAATCGAGGACCGATCCTAAGGCACAAATGCCACTCTAACAAGGCATGGCAGGGCATGGAACATGGTATGAAAACATGCAAGTTTCGGCACTGAAATGTGATGCAAAATGATCGCGAAACATGGAAACGTGGCACCCGATGCATGGAATGAACCCGAAACACAAAACTAGGCATATGCATTGGCCTATAGCTATAAAAAACATGCATTATTTGATCATGAAGTATGAAGACAGAAGCAAGACAGTCCCAAAAAATGAATATTTTCAGTTTATAACAAGTCTCAAATATGAACACAAATAGGGCTAATCTATCATGCAAAAAAGGCCCCAAAATAGAGATTAAACACAAAGGGACAGAAGCTGGACCCAAATGGCAAAGATCCATTCAACGAAGTTGAAGAGGGGCTCAAAACAAGGTATTTTGCAGTTTACATCAAGCCACGAAAATAATCACAAGTAAGGCCAAACTATCATGCAAGAAAAGGCCTAAAAGAGGAGTAAAGAGACAAGTAGCAGCTTCTGTTCTCAAATAGAGGAGAGCCCTTCAACAAAGTTGAAGAAGGGCTCAAAAAAAGACATTTCACAGTTTATGAAAGAGTCCAAAACAGCTTACAAATGAGCGTAAACTACCATGCAAAAATTGGCCCAAAAGAGAGATAAAGAGGCAAGTGGCAGTAGGGGACCTCAAACAGAGAAGAGCCCTTCAACAATGTTGAAGAGAGGATAAAAATAAGACTATTTACAGTTTGTCTTGGAGCCCATAAATTATCAAAAACAAGGCTAATATATCATGCAAGATTAGGCCCTAAGAGAGAGATAAAGAAGCAAGTGGCAGTAGGGGACCTCAAACAGAGAAGAGCCCTTAAACAATGTTGAAGAGGGGCTCAAAATAAGACTATTTAAAGTTTGTCTTGGAGCCCAAAAATGATCAAAAACAAGGCTAATATATCATGCAAGATTAGGCCCTAAGAGAGAGATAAAGAAGCAAGTGGTAGTAGGAGACCTCAAACAGCAGGAGGTCCTTAATAAAACATAAAAAGAGGCTCAAAATATGACTATTTACAGTTAGGGTCGGAGCCCGAAAGTGTAAGCAAGTATGGCTTAGATATGGAACAAAACAAGGCAAGAAAGAGGGAAAATGGGACTCACCTTTGTAGAACCAAGCTTCAATGACTTTTGGACCAAGTTTAGAAGCTCTTCACCTCTGGAAATCAGCTTCAAAGGTCTGGAATGGAGTATGGAGGCTTTGTGCTATGAGGTAGTGTAGAAATGATGTAGGAAACTTGGGGTTTTGGAGCTTGGCATAGAGAGAGAGAGAGATATACTGCAAGAGCCTTAAAGAAAATTTTGTAACCTCTGAAAACACAGCTGGGGGTGCTGGTTATATAGGCAAAGGAGTGGACGAAAAGGGGGGGAAATGAAATTCAAATTTTCCCCCAAAAATAGGCCTAAAAGAGAGATAAAGAGGCAAGTGGTAGCTGCCGGCCTCAAACTAAAGAGAGCCCTTCAACAAAGTTGAAGAGGGGCTCAAAACAAGACATTTTACAACTTATGACCAAGTTTGAAACAGCTCACAAATAAGCCTAAAATACCATGCAAAAATAGGCCTAAAAGAGAGTTAAAGAGGCAAGTGATAGTAGGAGACCTTAAACAGCAAAAGGTCCTTAATCAAACATGAAAAGGAGCTCAAAATATGACTATTTACAGTTTGGGTCGGAGCCCAAAAATGCTTGCAAGCAAGGCTTAGATATAGAGCAAGATAGGAACAAAAAAGAGGGAAAAGAAGCTTACCCTTGAAGACCAATGGACCAGCAGCTCTTGGTCTGAGAAATGGTGCTCCTAAGCTCTGAAAAACAGCTCCAAGTTATTGGAATGGATGGTGGTGGGGTGTATACCAAAAACCGGAGCAAACGGAGGTGGTTAAGTGGTCCCGAACTGAGGCACACGGCCGTCGGCTCCGAAAAATCAGAAATCGGGCTCCAAACGGGAAAAATGGCCTACGACCACGAAACGTAGCCTACAGCCACTGAGAGATGATCTACAAGACCTCTCCCTCCCTTCGGGAAGAGAAAACAGAGAAAAGGGAGCCTGGTTCGCAAACCGAGGCAAGACACGAAAGAGCCTGGAAGTCCGGAGGCAAGGCTCGCAGCCGAGACTCTGAAACTTCTGAACGAGCACAATATGCACCATCGCCGAGCGCTCAATCGGTGACATCTGAGTCTTAAGGTCGGTCAAAAATGGGGTGTCTACAATGAAATTCAGTCATGAACTGCAGAATCTCACTCTTCATTATCTTCCAGCATTTTTGAATGCAAGCCATGTTAAACCCATCTGGCCCAGGAGCTTTATTCCCATCACTATCATGTATAGCTTCCCAAATCTCTTTCTCCGTGAATGCTGCTACCACATTATCATTCTGCATAGAGTTAATAGATGAAAATATGCTAGAGAGTTTAGGCCTTGAACACCACTCCTCAGTAAATCTTCTTACAAAGTAATTAAACACTGTTTGTTTAACCCCATCTGGTTCGACCAACCTCACTCCCCCCTCCACAATTGAATTCAACATATTTTTCCTTTGCGTAGAACTTTCCATCGGTAGACACCCCATTTTTGACCGCCCTTAAGACTTGGACGCGACTGATGGTTTACTTGATGGAGAAAGGTGTGCAGGGCAAAGGTTCAGTTTCTTCGGCAAGGAGAGGGTCAAATCTCAACTTCATACCCCTTTCTTGGACCGAAACAATCTTGATCAAAAGATTTTAGACTTGAAACCCTCTCTTTCAAAACGTTTTGAAAATAAAGTTCCTACGATGTTCCGAGGCTCGTATTTTGTCGAATGTTGCGCTTTTCGGTAAACCGAGCAAGGACAAAGTGGAAATGAATGAAAGAGAGATAAAATCTTTGAAAAAATTTTCAAAACACCTTGTCTAGGGGTTTGGAGTTGAATAAAAGAGGAGAAAAGAGAGGAAAACTAGTTTGAGAGAAGTTCGGCATGAATCCGGGTAGAACTGAAACTGCGCGGCTTCACCAAAACGGGCATAACTCTTTGCACAGGAGGAATTTTGATGCAAGGTTGGTGCCATTGGAAAGCTAAATTCTGGGGCTTCAATGTGGCCACATGTATGACCAGAAAATCAGATGGCAGACCAGAAAAATCAGGTGGTCCAAAGTGGTTCAGCATGAATCCGGGAGGACCAAAAACTGCGCGGCTTCACCGAAATGGGCATAACTCTTTTTATAGGAGGAATTTAGATGTGAGGCCATTACCATTGGAAAGGAGACTTCCGGGGATTCATTTCACACTCAAGAATCTCTTAAAACCAAGTCCGGGTGGGGGAGATATGGTTGGTTGAAGTTCGGTTGGACCGAATCTGCGCGGCTTCACCAAAACAGGCATAACTTTTTGCACAGGAGGAATTTTAATGCAAGGTTTACGGCATTGGAAAGCTAACTTCAAGGGCTTCATGGCCGACCAGCTTTAGACCTTGAACCTTTTGAACCCTGGTCGGCTAACCAAGGCAAGTGGTCGGCCGGCCACTTGAACTGGTCGGCCAGCTACCCTCTGTTTTGTCTCTCTAAGTGTGTTCCAGCTATGCCAGCTGGGAGCCATTTGCAGCATCCTCCACACACGTGTATGGAGGATCTTCAAAGTTGTTTTTAGCTTCCAAGAGAAGCTTTAGACCTCTTTGTCTATATAGGAGGTCTTCTCCCTCCTTTGGGCTGGTTAGAAAAAACTAGCTGAGATATACACCTATTTCCCCTCCATCTCTCTACTTCAAGCCTTCAAACACCCTTGTTCTTGGTCATTTTACACTACAACTCCTAGCCTACCACCTCAACCATCCATTCCAGCCCCTTGAAGCTGATTTCTAGAGGTTGAAGGTTCACTAACTTGGTCCAAAAGCTCCAGCTTTGCTGCTCTTCAAGGGTAAGTGCCTATTTCCCTTAAACTTGCATTTTTTTGCATGATTGGTTAGCCTTATTTGCAAGTATTTCTGGGCTTTGACCCAAACTGTAATGTGTCTTATTTGGACCCCCTCTTCAACTTTGTTTAAGGGAATTTTGCTGTTTGAGGTCACTTACTTCCCCTTGTCCTCTATCTCTCTTTTAGGGTTATTTTTGCATCCTATTTTAGCCTTACTTGTGAGCATTTTTGAGATTTTCTATAAACTGAAAAAAGTCTTTTTTTGACATCCTCTTCAAGTTTTTTTAAGGTCCCATTTCCGTTTGGGGTCATCTTCCCCCTATGCATGCTTCATCCGTTCATGATTAAGGCTATGCATTAGAGTACTTGTATTGTCCATGGTTTGGCCTCTTAGCCACTAAAATACAGTGGATTTTCAGTGGCTTAAATGCATTTTTGAGGGCCAAAATTAGAGGGGGGTGACCTCCTCTCTCCTTGTCTTGTTTGGTGGTCTTTTGGGCCTTCCAAAGGGACCCTATTTTTCATGCTTCGAAGTCATGTTTCAGGCCTCATTATGTGAGTTTTGGGGTCTTCCTTGGCTCTGTCCAAGGCCCTTTTGGCCATGTTTTATGTCTACAATGCATGTGTAGAGCAATCCCATCCAAGGCCTTTCAAAGGGGCCTTTCTTTGCATGTTTCCTAGACCCATTTCAGGGCCAATTTGGTGAGTTTTAGGGCTGTCATAGTCCATTTCTAGAGATGTTTTTGCTATGCTTCATGTCTATCTTGTATGTGCTTAACAACCCCTTGCATGGGCCTCCAAAGAAGCCCCTCATTTTTGCATGTGTTGGCTGCATTTCAATGATTATTTGGGCATATTTTGGCATGTTTTGTTCACTGTTTTTGGCTGGTTTGATGAGATCTCATGCGCATCATATAGTTGTAATACAACCCATACTTACTAGCCAATGTTGCATGCTATTTTAGTCCATCATGTTAGCATCTTTTGGCCATGCTTTAAACTGGAAATGTGCATGTTTTGGGACTGCCTTGGCTCTGTCTTTATGCTTCATGATCAAATAATGCTTGCTTTGTGCGCTTGTGGTTCAATGCATGTGCCTAGTTGAGTTTCGGGGCTTGTTCCATGCATCGGGTGCCATATTTTCATGTTTCGGGACCATTTAGCATCATGTTTCAGCGCTGGAAATTACATGTTTGTATGCCATCTTTCATCCCTTGCCATGTTTTGATAGAGTGACATTTAATGCCTTAGGTTCGGTCCTCGGTTTGCGTGCATGTGTGCATGCATTTCGGTCATCTCATTTTCATCTTATGGCCACTGATGTGAGTGTGGCTAAGGTCCACTCATATTGGTGTAAGTCCATCGTGCATTGTGTATGCCATTTCAATCTATAGCATTGCGTATTCTAGGTTGCATTTTAGAGCATTGTGTATGCCATGTTACATCACGCACATTGTGTATGCCATTTTAGTACAGAGCATTGCGTAGGCTAGGTTGCATGTTAGTCGCATTGTGCATGCCATTCCATTTGCATGGTGCTTGGAATAGGGTTTAGTCCAAGCACAGGAAACGAGGGGCATTTCGTACTCCAAGTGAGGAAACGTGCCTCGATTCCCGGTCCCCGACATTCTTGATTATCTATGATGGAATTGTTGGCTTCATATGTTCATACCCGCATTCATGTCATATTAAAACGTGCAATTTGGTCTTTCGGCCATCATGCATCGAGATGCGTGATTGGTGGCTCGAGAACCGAGGGCCACACTCCCTAGAGCTTGTGCAAGGACGGGGAGGAGTGGTCGCGCACACATATGTTGAAAATACATTACTTTCTCTTTTTCTTGCCTTTGTTGCAGAAAAACCAGAGTCCAGGGGCAGAAAGTGTCGGCCGACCAGGTTTTCTGGTAGGCCCGACCACCTTTTTTGGTTTTCACCATGAGGGGTGGTCGGCAGGTGTTTCCCAAGCCAAGAGCTGGTCGGCAGCCTTCCCCAGGTGGAGTTTCAGCCTCCTGGAGCTTTGTGTAAGTTTCAAAAATCAGTTGCAAACAATGGTGGGACAAGGCATCGCGATGGAATTTACCGACAAAGCGCATCGAGCATGCATGCATTCATTGTCATCCAAAACAGAGCCGGGGTAGTCCATTTGCATGCCAGTTTATAGCTTACTTAGCTAATTTGTTAGTTAGTTAGTGGATATGTAATAATTAGCTGTAATTCGTTATTCATTTCGGACTGTATTGTTTATTCGGACCCTCCGAGCGAGGGCAATGTTATAATAAGTGTGCGTGCATGTGATGTATGTCTTCCAACCCCACGTCTTTCTCCCTTTTATCTACTAGCTTATGATGGTTAGATTAGGGCATGTTTCAATTAACATACAGTATGATAGCATGTTTGCATTCATTTATCTGTCTTGCATGCACCGGGCTCGGCGCATCATACTAACTGCATTTGTATTTCAATTCCGAGTTGAATACTTGTTAGTTGTAGCATTTCATATGCCATCTTTAGAATAGCCGAGCCTATCTTAGTTGCATTTTGCATGTGTTGCATTAGGCATTTTTGTATAGTTAGGATCATACATGGATTTCTAACATAGCTTTTGTTTTGACTTGGAGTACTCGGTAAGTGTTTATGCTTTAGCATCCTTGCATGTGTGTGAGTGACTGCCATGATAGCATGCTTACCATGAGGCTATGTGCTTATATGATATAACTGCCTGAATGCCTGTGGGTGAAGGTTGGGTTATTTGAATTGGAACAATTCATCAATTGCGAGTTTTAAGCCCACTAGATAGTGGCAAAATCATGTTTTTCTAAGCCCACCCGAGGGTGGCAAATCCACGTCTTAGCCTATTTGCGGGTAGCACCATCAAACCGTTTTCAAATAAACAAACATGAAATGTCTTGTTCCAATTCAGGCGACCCAGTCTATGCTTTTATGCTGTGTGCATCACATAGAAAATCTAAGCTAATAACCGGAATAAGAACGCATAATGTTTTCAAAACTAGATATCATGCTTAGTAGAGGCCGATCTTTGATCGGGCGAGCGGGGGTGCTCACGAAGTGACCTTCCCCAATCGTACCCAAGTTCCCGAGCCGAGGCAACTTTGGTGATGACGGACACGTGGCCTTAGCAACGAGTCAGGGTTTCCTAAATTTCCCAAAATAAAATATTTAGGTGGCGACTCTATATCTGGCAAAGCAGTCCAAGTTTGGCACTTCTTTCAAAAAAATCAATTTTCAAAAATGATTTGCCAAATTCGGACTCTTTGATGATTCATCAGTCTTGCATTGCACTCTGTGAGATTAGATACAGGACCGTAACATTGAGTCTTGAACTGTAGTGAGCCCAATGAACAAAACGGAGGGGGGGGGGGGGGATTTCCTCCCGGGACGTCCGGGGACGTCTACACCATCATATGGAAAAACCTTCGTATTCTTATCACCACATTTAGCCCACACAATTCTAGATTTTTGATGCCATAAGCTCTCTTTTCTCCTACTCAAATTCCACACTAGACTTCTTGCGACCCTCCTTCTAACCATTTCAAACTCAGATAGAGTCCTTGATTCAACTACCAAATCAAATTCATGATACTTCTCCTCTACCCTCTTTAATTGAACATCCACATTTCAAAAAACCTCAGAATTCCATCTTTTGTGATGGGCCCTCAGATTAGCTAACCTCCTCTTTAGTCTGAATCCAGCCCATCCTGGATCAACAGCTTCCTCCCAAGACTCTTCACTTTAACGTTGAACTTAGGATGAAGTAACCAAGCATTAATAAACCTAAATGGTTTTGAACCCCAATTTCTAACATCTTCCTTTAACAATACTGGGGCAATGATAAGATATATTTCTAGGCAGTCTCCATTGCTTAAATGAATATTCCTCAAGCCACCTACTATCCAAGAGAAACCTATCTATCCTGCTCCATCTCTCCCCATCTTGAGCATTACACCATTTGAAACTTCTTCCTAACATAGGCAAGTCCATTAGACTTAACTAATCAATTAACCCATTAAAATCAGTCATGCCTCTATCCCTTCTTGAGCATCTCTTTCTTTCACTAATATACCTAATCTCATTAAAGTCTCCGCCCACACACCAAGGATTAGTGTAATGGGTTTTTAGTCTATCCAGAGCATCCCATAATTGCCTCCTCTTAACTACATCATTTAGGGCATAAATATTGACTATAGTGCATCAGCAATTCCTGAAAGCATAACAAACTGTCTTGAACTGTAGCACTCCTTAAGTCTGAATCTATCTGGATTCCAAATGCATAACAAACCTCCTGCAGTACCTTCTGCATCCACCTTCACGAACTCTATCTTTTCAAATGGCCACATCTGCTTAATGAACTCTTCATCCATGCTACTCCTTTTTATTTCTTATAATAGCACTATATCCATTCCCTCACTCTTTCATCATTGCCTTTATTTTCCTCATTTTTTCTGGTCTTGTTAGACCTCTAACATTCCATGTCATTATCTTCATAAGGAACCAAATATTACACCTACTCCCCTACATTAGCTACTTAGGTTTCAGCAGCCATTCCCCTGCCTTCAATCCTTTCTAAATCCTATCTTTCCATCTAAATAATTTTGTTTATAGCTTCTTTTTCTTTGCCTTCAAAATTTATGCCAAGTAGCTGCCCCATCTGGACTGTTGCCTTAGCTTCCATAATCATCATTCTGCTTCTTCTACTGGACTCAGTAGTCATTGATAGAGAATTTGACAAAGTTGCCGCAATGGCTCTGAAAATAGCCCCCATATTAAAGCTTTGTGGAAGCACTCTTCCCCTATGTAAAGGCAATGTCTTACCTTTAAACCCAACTCCTCTATCACACCCCTTATTTCTTTTTACTCTACTAAGAACCCTTCTTCGAACTACTGCATAGCTCCTCTCTCCATCCTTTTGGGCTGCTTGTGAGACTACTTGATTGAAGTGTGTTTGGGCTACACAATCACTCAAATTTGACCATGAATGTCCATTGGCCCTACTTTGATTGGCTTCACTCTGGGCTCCCTACAACACTACTTCTAAATTAATATTGGGCCGACCCATTTCAGATCCTCTCAGGCTCTTCATAGACCCTGATGTGAATATATTGGCATCAACATTTTGAATGCTCCCAACCACCTTCTCTCTTGAATTTTGCACAGACTTCATTATTCCATCACAACCAGAGCTCCCACCTATTGAGTTTCCCAAGCCTTTGTCTACATGCCCCAATGATGCTACTGCCCTCATGCTGCCCCTTCTTTCCAGCATTGATGTTCCTCTCTCCAATGTGTCCTTAACCCTGCTTGCCACTTCAGCACTAAGTAACACATCATCACCACCTTCACCTTCCTTGACCAATTCCTTCTGCCCTATAATGGTGCTAGACACCATATCCTGCCTACTGCTGGAATATGAATTCATAGCCCCATTAAGCTGAGTATTGCCCAGCCTTGTGTTTATCCCTAATGGGAAACTTATCTCTCGAACTAATAATAATTCCCTTTGTATTCAAGTGTTACCACTTTGTTGATAAACTCTTTGCTTTTTGTGATTATCCTTACTTTACCCCATTGAAAGGAAACTGGGTTGCTCGTATCCTCATCCAACTGAACTACATCACCCCAAACTCTCCCAATGTCATTAAAAGTTCTTCTGTTCCACAGATTAAAAGGTATGCCAAAACAAAATAACCAAACACACCTTTCACTTTCAACCATTCTCCCCTTTTCCCATTCCTCCATTGATGTACACCACCACTCATATACCCATTTCTCCAATCTTACTGTCGATTTTTTCATCTGTTCCACAGACTTAAATGTTAGCAATGCAATTCTTGTCCTTTTAAAATACAAATTAGATAGTGAGGGGTTTATCACCAAATCTCTCAATGATTTTCACATAATGAGAGGGGTAATCTTTAAAAATCTTTTTCCTTATATTTGTGTTTCAGTTGTTATTTTGTTATTTCATATTTATATATTGAGTAATGCTATGATACACATCATATGCAAGTTATGACAATCATAACTCAATCTTAATAAAGTCTTAACTAAAAAAAAAAAGAGAAAAAAGAAAAAGAAAAGTTACAACTAAACAACATACAATGTATAATAATAATAATAATAAATCAATCATAATAAAAATAATATTATAACCAGTATCATAATAAGTCATAATTAATATAATATATATATATATATATAACCAAGTCGTAACTATCGCCTCGAAAAATTATGACCAAAGAGTTTAAAGGCCATAATTAGGTGAAATACATAGAATTTTAAATTCAAAAATATAAAAGTTTAAATTCAAAAATTTAAAAAAAAAAAGGAAAAGGGAAAAAAGGAGTCAGGCCAAGTAAACCCTTTAAAAGCAAAGCATCTCTCCATCTCTTTCATATTGCATGCTCACTTTCCCTTCCGCTTCAGGGAAACCATTATAAACCTTTCAAGCAACAATATTCCATAACCACCATGACCATCTCTCTCTCTCTCTCCCTCTCTCTCTCTCTCTCTCTCTCTCTCATATTTATCTACAACTAGGAGGAGAATAAACAGTCATGGCCAAGTACACACTCTCCCTCACATATATATATATACTAATTTATTTTTTTAAAAAAATTCATTGGTTTGGTATATGAATTCTCTACATTTAAACTCTAAATTTCTGTGTGTTTTACTTTCAGATCATCGTCATCAACCTCACACCAAAACCCTTCTCCATCCTTCTCCTCCACCACAACCAGCGTCCACGTCACCGCCCTCGACGGCCTAGTAAACGTGAACTCCCTCTTCACAATCGCAGTCTTCGTGGGCCTCTCCCTCACCACCCCACACCAGCACAGCCTCAACCCATCAACCTGCGACGCCGGCGTCGACGTGGCGAAAAAGCTCTTGGTCTTCGAAGTGGTGTCCTTCAGCTTCTTCCTCTTCTCGTCCTTAGTGGCTCAGGGGCTCAAGCTTGCCATCAACATATTGAACAGCAGAGATGTGGATGAGGCGTTTCGAGCCCACATTAATATCAAGGTCCTCAGGTTTGGGATGGTGGGTTCGGCTGTTGGATCGGTGATGGGGTGCTTGTTCTTGATGCTGTCGATGATAAATGTTGTGGAGATTAAGTTGGGGACCCTGTCTTGTGGGAGTAAATCTACGGTTAGTTCTGCTGCGGCTTTGATTGCGTTGGTCGCTTCTGGACTTCTTGTTTATGTTTCTACTGCTGTTTATGCGTTTCTGCACTGAAAAATAATTGGGACTTCTTGTGGATTCAACAAGTTCTATTTGTTTCCTCCTCTTCTTCTTCTTCAAAATTTTTATTTTATTTTCTTATTTTTTTCATGTGTAGAACTGTTTTTAATATAGGGTAATTCTATGAAACCCAAATTTTGCAGCTGAAAGTTCTTTAGAAAATTCAATGATGGTTCAAAAAATGTTTACACCTCACTAAAAACATTCCTTATAATTTGATTTATAATGATGGTGCATATAGGTATTAATTTTTAATTTGTCACATACTCAATGGGAAAATCGGTTTAAGATCCCTATCCAACTTTTAGTAATGGATTAGGTCCATAATGTGTTCTTTTGTAGCCTAAGGTCCCTCAATGTTATTTTAGAGTGTAAAATACCTGTCTTACCCTTATTTATAATATACGTTGTTTTGAATTTGGCAGCTAAAGATCATATTGATATTTTGTGGGAGATTACGTGAGGATGAACTTGACGATTCAGATTTTTGTGGAGATTTTCTAGGGTTTTTGTAGGTGTTGAAATCCTGTTCGTTATTTGTAGGTGTTGAAATTCTATACGAGTTGAAATCATGTTCGTTGTTTGTAGATGTTGATCGATCGTGTAGGAGTTGAAATCTGGTTCATTGTGTTTGATTTGATTTCATGTGGAGTTGAATTAGATAAGTTTTCAATTTTTGATTTGATTTGATCGTGTAGGTGTTGAATTAGGTTTTTGTTTTTAGTTTTGATCAATGTGAGAGAGACGAACTCAGTGTTGTTGTTTTTGATTTTTGAAGTTAATTTTTCATTATCTGTTATTGATGAATTTTCGATGGAGTTGATTTTGATTTTTGGAGTTGCTTTTTCATTCTCTGTCAACATGGTTATGAGTTGCTTTTTGGTGCTCTGTTTTTCTACGTTTTTGTGCTCTGTTTTTTGTTCACTTTGCATTTTTTGTGTAGTGCAGAGAAAATTGAAGGTTTGTTACTATAATTGAACTCAAATCACAGAGAAAATTGTAAACTTGTAGTGCAGTGAAAATCACAGAGAAAATTGTAAGTAGGCAGAGAAATTTACAGACGTAGCAATAGAGTAGTAAGTGTTTTTTTTTTTTTTTTTTAAAATTTTTTTGAATTGAGTGTTTTGTGAACATAACAGATCTTCTCTGTGATTTTTTTATGTGCTTGTGTTTGATATATTTTTGTCTCTTGATGTTAATGTGTTTTTGTTTTTGTTATATTGAAAGTGAATATGAGTTCACAAATTTCTCTGGACTTTTCTTTGTAGTCCAGAGAAAATCATATGATTGTATTACAAATGATAAGTATTACAAATTTCTCTGGACTTATATGTTGTGTTTTTATGTGTTTTTATATGTTTGCACTTTTCAAAGTTTTCTGATATGTTTTCTTTGCACTTTTCATTTTTTTTTTTTGCACTATTCATGTTTCTAGACTTTTCTTTGTAGTATAGAGAAAATCGTAGGTTTGTTATTATAATCCAATGAAAATGACAGAGAAAATGTTAAGCTTGTAGTTGAGTGAAAATTACCCTTGAAGTTGGTGTCTTGATCTTGATGCTTATTGCTTTTTCAACTTGGACTTGTTTTTTTTTTTTTTTTTTTTTTTTTTTGTGGTGTTCTGGTGCTGCTACTGCGTTTTGATCTAAGATCATAAGACGCAGACACAGAGACTTTTGGTTTCTTTTTCGGGATTTCTGGGGTTGTGCTGCTTCTGCGCTTTGCCATTTCTATAGAATGAAAACATAAACATTAAATCCCAGAGAAAATTACAAGGTAGCAATGATTACACAACAGAGAAAATTACAAGGTAGCAACATAAACATGACAGAGAAAATTACACAATAGAGAAATTTTGAGGAAATGGAGCATTGAACAAAATAAATATGCTAGAGAAAATTAGACACAAGACATAAACATATTGTGGCCAGAGAAAATTATAAATGCTGCCAGAGAAAATTAGATACACAAGTAAGAAAAGTAATTTGGCCAGAGAAAATTATAAATGCCAGAGAAAATTAGCCACACCAATAGAGTAGTAAGCCACAGATAATTTGCTTGAGAAAATAATGAAGAAACATAAGCATGCCAGATAAAATTACACAATAAAGAAACACAAATGTAACAAGCCAGAGAAATTTACAAAAACAAGAACACAAGAAGCTTCAATAAGAAGCCCCAAATGCACAAAAAGTAGTTCAATTTTGACAGTTGGAAGGAAAGCAACCCATCATCAGTTGGAAGCAAAGAAATTCTGGACTTCCAAAGAATTTCTCTGGATTCAACCCAGAGAAAAATTTCTCTGGTCCAGAATTTCTCTGGAATGATAAAACTCTGATTTGATAATTTGTCATTGGTTTTGCTGCTGCTGATTCAATCACAATTTCCTGCACAAACAAATTAATAGTTCTTCTATGAGTTTGTGATAGATTTTCTTTAAACTTAATGGTATGAATTTCTCTGGGTTGAATCCAGAGAAAATTCAAATTTCTCTGCCTCTTCCTCTGAATCCAGAGAAAATTCAAATTTCTCTGAATCCAGAGAAAATTCAAATTTCTCTGCCTCTTCCTCAAGCTTCTTTTTCCAATATTCTTCAAGTAGGGGTTCAAATATTGCTTTTTCAGAAACAACTCCAATTCTACTAAACCCAAAAAATCAAAAGACGTTATATTCAACACTCAGAGAAATTTTGAACCTGAAGATGTTATATTCAACACTGGATATATATATATATATATGTGCTGACATTGTATATATATATGTATCTATCATATATATATATATATATATATGTTTGCAACCATAGATAAGATAACTAAGAGTGACTGTTTGATTATGGTTGCAAATGGTCTTAATTGATTAATTATCATATATATACTAGTCAAGACAGTAAGCAACAGATTGTATATATATATATACATCTATCAACTCCACTCCACTCTGTTTGTTTACCCAGAAAATCAAATTTGCCAAACTTAGTGCTTTTGTTTTGCTGAATTTGTTTTCGTACTCGCCGGAAAATACCCAACACCAGTACCAGCATGACAAAGGAGAATATCCAGCAGACGTAGGGTATTTTGGTCCAAGAAATTGATAAAATGCGCTGGTATTTTGGTTAGGGACCTGAGGCAGTATTACATTTTGTAATGTCCTTTATGCAGAAAATTGTTATTATTAGGGAGCTTAAAAAAAAAAACCCATACTCAATTATGTACCACCTATTTTTTTGACACATCACTATAATAAATTTAATAATCTAATTTGTTGGCGTCTAGCACTACTATATTTTATTTTAGATGTAGGTTTATTTTTTAAGACATTTGGCATGTGAGTGTTTCAACTAAAAAGATAAAAAGTTACTATAAAAAAAAAATTATAATCTATATCAAAAAATCAAAAATTGTCTTTTCTCTCTACTTTTTACACATCTTTTTGTAAAAAAAATTAAAAAATCATTCCAAATATACTAATTTTTTTTTATCGCATATTTTAGTCAAAAAATCAAAAAATTACTAAAATAATTTGCTCTCAAAGTAGGCCTAAATATGGACCACACAACAACATTATGTGGCTGAGAACTTTTAAATAAGTTATATATAATTTTTTTTAATTTTATTTAAAATTATCTCAAATTTTTTTATTTTTCGTGTGTAGAAAAATTTTAAAAAGATTTTTAAAATAAATTCAAAAAAAATTAAAAAGCAAAATAAGCTCCCAAAAAATCATTCAGTATGTTTGGTTTCAGCTTTCTGAATATAGTTTTTTGAAATTTGAGTTTTTTATTTTTTGTATTTTTTTGATTTTAGTGAATATTTTTTAAATTTTAAACATTTTTTATTTTTTTAAATGCACCTTACTTAGATGTATATAAATAGTAAAATATTTGTGAAAAAATATTTTAAAAAATTAAAAAATACACAAAAATATGAAAAATATACTGAAATTTTGTATTGTTTTTTATGGCTTCGTTTGGGAAGTTGCAATTTTAGTAGGTTATTTTAGTTTTTGACTATTTTAGTAGGCTAAAATTTTTGTGTTTGAGAAGATGATTGGATTTTTTTGTGGTTGGATGTGATGTTTGTGAGAGAAAAAGTGAAATGATTATGGGTTTGATGTGATATTTTGTCTTATTAGCTATTTTAGCCTATTTTGTCTTTTTGTGAATTTTAGCCTAAACTAGGCTATTTTTTTTTTTGCCAATATTTTTTGGTATTTAGTGTATTTTTTAAAGATTTTTTCACAAATATTATACTTTTTAAATGTATTTATGTTAGGTGTGTCTAATTTTTTTTAAAAAAATTAAAAAAATTCATTGAAAACATTAAAATACGGAAAATAAAAAATAATAATTTTCTGAAAACCAGAACCAAACAAGTATTTTTATCTGTATTTAGATTTTCTAGACTTTTCATGAATTGTTTAAAAAAAATTAAAAGAAAATTAGGGAAACATCCCTCTTCAACTTTGTATAGTAGGAGAGATCCAATATATTTTTTTTATTAACTAAGGTCTCTCAACATTTTCACAGAAAAAATTTGACTTAGAGAAATTTCACTCGACTTAGAGAAATTTCGATCCCGAGACCAAAATTTCTCTGAGTCGGGCGAAATTTCTCTGAGTCAAATTTTTTCTGTGAAAATGTTGAGGGACCTTAATTATTATAAAAAATGTTGTATATCATTTATCTTATAAAATTTTAATATCATGAATCTTGAAAAAAAAAAAATCCCCATTAATTAATTCTTTGGTTCGTCACATCAAGTTAGAATTTAGATTTTTTTTAAAATTAAAATAAAATTCAAAAACAAAAAAAAGTTTTTTAAAAATTCAAAACTTAATACTTAGCCATATTCTCAAAATTTTGATGCTTAGCCACATTCTCAAAATTAATGTTTCAATGCTTAGCAAACAAGTTTAATGCTTAGCCACATTCTCAAAATTTTGTTGGTAAACGCCTCTTTTTTTTTTTTTTTTTTTAACTTTTTGAAATGATTTTTTAGTAACGATTTTTGTGAAGATAAAATTTAGTCTCTTAATTTTTTTTGTAACAATTCCTCTTTTGATCCAAAAAAAAAAAAAAAAAAAATTATCTCTAAAACTTTTATATATTATAGTGGTTGTTCGATAAGAGCAAGCAATTTTAATCCTTAAAAGTTAAAATAATTTTGCTAATATTATTTTTTGGCTTGTTATAATGAAAAAGAATCATTTATAGTTATATCTACTCCAAATTTGTCATTTTGGGGACAAAGTATTTTAGGCAAAAAAATCACTATAAATTGTCATATCACTCTCTCTACTTTTTTACATATTGTTTTATCAAAAATCAAACAATTACTAAAATAATCTGTTTTCAAACGAGACCTAAATTTCGTATCACTATTATCTAGTTCATTTCTACATGTTGCACTCTAGATGAATCAAATCATTTCTCTCTCACAAATCCACATGAGTATAAGTTTTTTATTTTTTGATGTCATATTTTTTTAAATGAATAAATTGTGATTATCAGTATAACATTTTTGTAATTATAATTTTTTGTATTGTTACGTTTGTAAAAAAAAAATAATGACTAATTAGTACACATTAATATGTGTTTAGAAGGGGAAATATTGTGTATATACCTAATTTTTGACATAGTGTACAAAGTAGTTGCCCCATAATTGAACCCATAACCTCAAGATTATTAGGTCTTATTATTGAACCAATTGTCACCCATTTTTGTTAAGTTTTTATAATTTGTAAAATTTTCAATAGTTGCAATTTCAATGATTTGTCAACTATATTAGTTGAAACTTGGCTTCATTTGGCAAAACCAAGAAGTCAGGTTATTTTTTGGATTTATTTTTGTTTTTAGTCAATAATTCTTAACTTTGTGTCAAAATATTTTACATTTTATATCCATCTTGACTAGATGATTCAAAAAAAATTGAAATGTGGGTCAATTTAAAAAATAAATAAAAAAAGACTAAAAACTAAAAACGAAAATAAGTCAAATTTATTTTAAAAATTATGAAATTTACTTAGTTTTGTCTTTTTTGAACCCTTTCTTTTTGAAAAATAATATATATATTTTTTAATTTTTAGGATCACCTAATCGAGACAAATCTAAAGCAATAGAGTCATTTGGGAGAATTTTTAAGAATTTCACTAAAAATGAAAATATGTCCTATAAACTAAAAAAGTTGGCTTAATTCACTTAGACAGAAGCTTAAATCGGTTTAATTTGGATGCTAATCCTCCTGGGTAGTTTTGTTGAAATTTCTTGCTATCAATGCGAATGCTTAGCTAAGAGTATTTGGGTCAAAAATTACTTTGTAGGGTTGAGTGCTCATTATCCTTGATCAGCGTTTTTCTTATGGAATCTATCTTGGCTTGTTTGTGGTGGTAATATTAGCTCCAAAAATAAAAATGAGTGTGGTGTAAATTTTTAATTAGGGATTAATTACTTAGAAGTCTTAATGTACTTAACGTTCTTATTCTTTTGGAATGTAATTAGAGATACGATTTTGGAGTCTTTAATTTCGATAGTTTAGAGATTTCGGTTATGGCTTCTACAGACAGTGGCAGAGCCAATATTTTCGCTCAAAAGAGGTACCATTGAATTGAAATTTTAACAAAATTTAGAATCTAACTTAATCTAATTTTTATTTGATGGTATGATTAAAAATTAGTGTGAGGCAAAAGTTATATATTTAAATATAAACTCAAGTTAATCGATTAAATTATATTAAAATGCATAATAGAAAGGGATAGTGAAAGAAATAAGAAAAATGTGAAAAATAAATATATAAGGGCAGCTATCTATCACTTTTAGTTTTTTTTTTTCTTCACTTTTTGAATTACTGAATTACATGACAATATATTATTAGTTGTCATTAATTGTGTAATAATTATTACTAAACAAATAAACCAATTATGAGTATTTATATAAGAGGTGATATAAAATAGTAACAAAAAATCAGTGACATATAATATTTCTCTAATATAAAATTTATAAGATATTTTTTTAGCATAATAAACATTTAAAGTGACAAATTAAATACATTTTTATTTTGAGAGAAAAAAAAAGGTAAAGAAAATAGTGATATAAAAATTTCAAGACATTACTTAAAAATATTAAATTGAAATATACTTTTTTCTAGATATATGAGAGGGTAATTTATAAATAAATTGGGCTGAGCTAAGGAAGAGGCTTCTTTGGAAATTGGGCCGCACGTCGGACCGAGATAGGGAGCTGCTGTAGTTCCGTCAAAAAACTAACGAGCTTGGGCCAGGTGAAATCTGGACCGAGTTATGAGCCGAGGTGTTTGCGCTTCATAAGGTGGACCTCGCCCTTGTTATCTCGGTCAAAGCTTGCTGCAGTTGGCTCGATTTAAACAGACAAAACCAAGGTACAAGTGAACAAGAGCCGAGCTATGTGTTGCATATGAAGGCGCTGGATTAAGTATGACAAAGGGCTAGTGTTAGCTCAGTCATACTGTTATCCAATTGTGGTAAAACCATCTCACTTGGTTTAAGCAGGGAGGAGGGTGTTGAGGGATAAGCATTATCTTTCAGGAGTATGATTCCTGGGAGGACTCTACATTGAGGAATAAGAGCCTTACTAGGATTGTGCCAGGCAAAAACTATAAAAGCTCATGACAGAACCTATGTAGGGGTATCACAACTTTGATTCTCAAATACATGGAGCTTATTGTCTATTGTCTAGTTGCTGACTTAGGCATCGGAGGGGTTTTTGGCACACACCCGCCGGCTAGCTCACGTTTGTGTTTTCAGGAAGTAAAGCGACGACGTTTGGAGAAGCGTAAACTTGATTAACAGGATCATAGGAGAAGAATTATTTCGTGCTCGTACAATTGGCGCCGTCTATGGGAAATATAGAAAGAACAAAACCTTTTGATCGAGTTTTTCTCTCCAACAGAAACCCATGGCGCACAATGAAGATTTGCCACAATCTGTTATCGACGAACAAACCCTGGAGGGGAGTGGGAGGCGCAAAGGTTTGCCTTCTATCCCTTCCATAGCGGATTTAGAAACTCTGCGATAGAACCTCCGGAGGGATGCAATGGGGAGATGAGGCGGCAGCCCCCGTCGCTCTCAAAGTCCTGAAAGACAGAGGCAGAGGTTGGACCCCCAGGTTCTAGAGGATCGCGTTAGGGAACAAGACGAGTTAATAAGGAGGATGGCGGCAGACATGAAGTCAATAAAGCGCCAGATAAAAGAAAAAGGGGTGGCGACAGGAGAGGGACGCAAAGGCAACACGCCCTCTCGCCACTCAGAGGATCGTGACAGGCAGCAGGTCATTCCATCGCAAGCACAAAGCAGGAGCCTTAAAACAGGCGACATTCAATCAAGGACTTCCAGGACTCGTCACTCCAGTTCTGAGAGAACGAGGACTGAAAGGTCTTATACAAAGGGAAGCAACTATTACCTCTCGCACACGCACCAGATGGCATCCAAGCACACGGAGTTGCCTAGGTTAACAGACTTACGGTCGGTACTCGAGGAGAGGGCCTGACGGAAGGAGGACTCCAGGGCCCGCGACCCTCACAGGATTTCAGCTCCACAACAATTGGCCCCTAGAACACATGGAAGTGTCGAAGTAGGGATGCCAATGCCTCGCCTTGCTTATGAACCAACGGATAAGGTATTAGCAAGGTTGCAGAGCTCGCTGTTCGTTCCGACAATAGAGAACGCACCACTACTTTTGGGCTTTCACTAGCCCAAATTCACCACTTATGAGGGGAAGACAGACCCCTATATGCACTTGATCCACTTTCGCCAGGTTATGGCAGTGTACCGGCAGAATGAGGCCCTGATGTGTATCCTGTTCCCATCCAGCCTTGGCAACCTAGGTCTAACCTGATTCAAAAGGCTACCAGAAGGCAGCATCGCCTCCTGGGCACAATTGGCAGAGGCATTCGTGACTAGGTTCAGAATGAACACCAAGACACCAGTGGAGATCAATTAGCTACTCTCCATTGACATAGGCGACAAGGAGACGTTGAGATCCTACAACAGTCGATATTAGGAGACTTTCAACCAGATAGGAGATTGCCCCACAAATCTCGCCATTGCGCAATACAAAAGGGGTCCACCAATCGAAACAAGTTGAGGGACTCAATTACTATGATGCCACCCCTCACGATGGACGCCCTAATGGAGAGGGTGCACCAACATATCCGCGTGGAGGAAGATAGCGCCCGGGCTAAAGCAAAATCGGGCTCAACAATAATGCTAGACAAAAAGACTGCAGCAAAAGTCAACACAGTAGAACAACCAAATAGGAATGGGCGAGGCAGGCGAGCCAACAAGGAGGACCTAGAAAAAAGGAGGTTAAGAGTTCGCACTGCCATCACCACCCTGTTCAATAAACCCATCTACCGAATTCTCAGCGAGATAAAGAATGAACCCTTCGTTCGGCGGCCAACCAAGTTGGGAGTAACACAAAGGGGCTACGATGAGTGGTTTCGTTGCACCTTTTATGATGAGAAGGGGCACCTAACTGAAAACTGCCCACCCCTGAGGCAACATCTGGAAGAATTAGTAGCTGCTGGTCACCTAGACTAGTATATTGAAGGGGGAACATAACCAACCCCTAGGACCTCAACGGGCCAAACGGAATGTCGGTGGATGGACCACCTCAAGGCGTAATCAATGTTATTCATGGGATCATTGAACATGAGCGGGTATGTGAACTCAGGGGGATAATAAAGAAGGCAGAGCACCTGAAGGAGGTACTAAGTGCACAACCCGCCATCAAAAAGGGCAAAATAGAGGCTACGAACGCCATATCCTTCTCAGACAAGGAGCTAGCAAGGCTACATTGCCCTCACAATGACACACTGGTGGTAACTTTGCGCGTTAAGAACTTCGACATCAAGCGAATCATGATTGACCAAGGAAGTTCGTGCGAGATAATGTATTATGAAACCTTCAAACAACTGAAACTAGAGGACAAAGACTTGGCCCCTGCAACATCCCCCCTAGTTGGCTTTAACTCAATGCCAGAATGGCCAGTAGACGAGATAATCCTCGCAGTCAAAGCTAGGACCATGACTAAACAAGTGGAATTCTGGGTATTGAAGATCCTTTCCACTTACAACATAATCCTAGGAAGAACATGGTTGCACGCCATGCGATCGGTAGCGTCAACCTACCATCAAGCACTGCGGTTCCCCAACAAAGCTGGTGTAATTGAAGAGGTCTTGGGAGACCAAATCATGTCAAAACAGTGCTTCGTCATAGTAAATGGCAGCCGGGCTGCAAAAGGATATGTACAGATGGTAGAAGAGCCAAAGAGCAATGAACTATTTGCGGATGTTGGCAAGGCAGCAGAACAGAAGGCAGTGGTAGACTTGGTAAAGGTAAGGATAGATGAAAAGAACCCAGAAAAGTTCTTTTTGCTCGGCTCGTCTTTGTCTAGCACTGAGAGAATAGAGATCATAGAATTCTTAACCTCTAACATCGAAGTGTTTGCATGGACACCATACGACATACCTGGCATTAACCCAAACTTCATCTATCACCAACTGAATGTCCACTCGACTACTAAACCAATTATACAGCGTACTCGTAGATCAGCACTCCACCACGTGGAGATAGTGGCGGAGGAAGTGGGAAACTTGCTGGAGGCAAAAGCCATCAGAGAAGTACACTATCCTAGGTGGATATCCAATACTGTAGTAGTGCCAAAGAAGAATGAAAAATGGTGTGTTTGCGTGGACTGCAAAACAGTCAACAAGGCATGCCCAAAGGATAGCTTTCCCTTACCCAGGATAGACCAACTGGTAGACTTGACAGCAGGGCACAATCGACTTACCTTCATTGATGCGTATAGAGGTTACCATCAGATCGCTATGTATGAGCCAGACCAAGAGGTCACATCTTTTACAACGCCCAGAGGATTGTATTGTTACAAGGTCATGCCCTTTGGCCTAAAAAATGCATAGGCCACATTCCAATGGATGGTCACCAAAATATTTGAACCATTGTTAGGAAAAACAATGGGGGCTTACATAGATGACACGGTGGTCAAAAGCTAGGATGAGAAAGACCATCTCAGGGACCTAGACGAAATGTTCTAAATCCTAAAGAAGAACAAGTTACGTCTAAATGCATCTAAGTGTGCGTTCGGCGTAGGATCAGGCAAATTCCTAGGCTTCCTGGTGACCAACCGAGGTATAAAAGCAGACCCCTCTCAGATCAAAGCAATCCAGGATCTAGAAAGGCCCAACACAGTAAAAGAGGTGCAGCATCTCACTAGCTTAGCTGCCGCACTCAACCAGTTCATAAGTCGGTCATCAAACAGATGTCGACCATTCTTCTAAGCGTTGAAGGCCAAATTTGAGTGGGATGAAGAATGCGATCGTGCCCTAGAGAGCCTAAAAGACTACATGACTTCTCTTCCATTGCTAGTAACCCCAGTACTTGGAGAAGAACTCTTTTTGTACTTAGCAGTTTCACAGTATGCAGTCAGCGCAGTGTTGGTCAGAGGGAAAGGAATCCAATACCTGCCTATCTTTTATGTTAGCAAGACCTTGCTGGGGGCATAAACTAGGTACTTACCATTGGAAAAGCTGGCCTTAGCTTTGATGATGTCCTTAAGGAAGTTATCACATTTCTTCCACGCCCACACCATAATCGTCCTGACAACTTTTCCCTTAAAAGCTTTGTTCGAGAAGGCGAACTTTTCTGGACGAATCTTGAAATGGGTGGTGGAATTGGGACAGTTCGACATCAAGTTTCAACCAAGAACCACAATAAAAGCCCAAGCTCTGGCAGACTTTGTGGCTGAGTTCACGCTAGGAAGCCATCACATCTACCCAGTTGACTTAACTGATACAACCGAAAAGGGGATGGAAAGTGCTGCAGGAATTGCGCAGCCCCCAAAACAAGATGCCCAGCCACATCCTAAGGCATACCGGTTTGAAGAAAGGGAGGAAGAGGCAAACCGTGCTATACCCGGCAAAGACTCATCAACAAGTAAAAACTTGGTACAGTCAGATAGTGAAGAGCAAACCCCAACAGTAGGCATGGACTTGGAAGAAAACATCAGCAACACTCATGACCCTAAGACATCATCCGACCCCTCCACTTGCTGGAAGCTACTCGTTGGAGAGATGTGGAAGCTCTTCGTAGATGGAGCATCCAATAGGCACGGTGCAAGACTTGGCATAGTCCTCATCTCACCAAATGGTCTGATAGTGAAACAAGCAGTCAACTTGGCTTTCCAGTATCAAACAATGAGGCAGAGTACGAAGCACTTCTAGCAGGCCTAAAATCAGCACTCTTCATGAAGGCCACCTAGCTAATGGTTTACAGTGACTCCCAGCTGGTAGTAAACCATATTTCAGGCGACTACGAGGCAAAAGATGAGAGGATGGCTAAGTACCAAGAGTTAGTCAAAAAGGAGATCATGAAGTTTGAAGTAGTGTGAATAGAGCAAATCGGCCGAGAGGAAAACAACGGAGCAAACGAACTGGCAGAGGCAAATCTATCCCACGTCTATTACTAATCGACTTCTTACCCACACCAAGTATTGAAGAACCCGAAGTAACAGAGGTATGTTATGTCGAACTAGGCCCTTCATGGATGGATCCCATTATTGTATTCTTAAAAGACGGCATCTTACCTGAAGAGAAAAAAGAGGCCAACAAGATCGGAGCAAAGTAACAGCGATTTTGGCTCCCTCCGTTATTAGCGTTATACAAAAAATCCTTCATAGGACCTTACTTGAAATGTGTCCATCTTAGCAAGGTCGAAGCATTCTAGTTCGAGATACACGAAGGCGTATGTAGAAGCCACCAAGAGGGAAGATCATTGCCTACAGAGTAATTTCACAAGGATATTGGTGGCCTTATATGCAAGCAGATTCAGAGAAGTATGTCAAAAAGTGCGAGAAATGTCAGAAGTTCGCACACCAAATACATCAACCAGCCAGAGAGCTTCTACCATTAACTAGCCAATGGCCCTTTGCGATATGGGGCTTGGACATAGTAGAGCCACTTCCAACAGCACCCGGCAACAGAAAGTTCTTTCTCGCAGCAACGGATTACTTCACGAAGTGGGTAGAGGCTGAAGCACTCGCATCAATAAAGGAGAAAGATGTTAAGAAGTTCGTCTGACAGAATATCATAACCCGATTTTGCATACCAAAGGCTCTGATATCTGACAATGGTACTCAGTTCGACGGCAAGCTCTTCAGAGGCTTTTGTGAGGAACACAAGATAGAATTCTACAACTCTACACCAACATACCCTTAAGCAAATGGCTAGACAGAAGCATCAAACAAAGTTGTCTTAGATGGTTTAAAGAAAAGGTTAGAAAGAGCAAAAGGCAAGTGGGCTGAGGAGCTTCCTCATGTTCTATGGGCTCACCGCACCACACATCGGCGGTCAACTGGTGAAACACCTTTTTCTTTGGCCTATGGCATTAAGGCAGTAATCCCACTAGAAATAAGCCTCCCCACCATTAGAAGTGAAAATTTTGACCCATACTTGAATGGAGAAGCCATAACCTTGGAACTTGACCTAGCAGAAGAGAGAAGAGAAAGAGCACTGGTTCACATCGCCTCATACCAGCAAGAGTTATCAGAAAATATAACAATTGGGTGCTGCGCAAAGTAATGGGAAACACTCTGGTACCCGAAGATGACAAGTTAGGGTCTAATTGGGAAGGACCGTACAAAGTGGTTAGCTTAGCAGGAAAATGGGCATATCACTTGGAAAATGGAGATAGCAAGGCTATTCCCAAGCCATGGAATACTGTCAATCTCAAGTTATTTTATTTTTAGCTTTTTCCTTAGAATAAGTGTAGTTTTTCCTTTTTTCAAATAATACAAGTAGTTTACTTTTTCAGCATAAAGTCTTCTTATTGTAAAAGTTATTCTCAGTCATTGTCAGCTAAGGGCAACAGAAGACAGGTTGGCAGGAATAACCAACTTTGAGTACTCTTCAGCCAGGATAAGGATTGAGGCTGAAGAGAGGTTGGCTGGAAAAACCAACTTTGAGTACTCTTCAGCCGGGATAAGGATCTAAGCTGAAGAGAGGTTGGCTGGAATAACTAACTTTGAGTACTCTTCAGCCGAGATAAGGATCTAGGCTGAAGAGAGGTCAGCAGGAATAATCAACTTTGAGTACTCTTCAGCCAGGATAAGGATCTAGGCTGAAGAAAGGTTGGCTGGAAACACCAACTTTGAGTACTCTTCAGCCGAGATAAGGATCTAGGTGTAGACATCCCCGAATGCCCCGGGAGGACGAGTCCCCCGTTCTGTTCGTTTTTGGGCTCGCTACAGTTCGGACTCTCAAATTGTCACGGTTCTTAATCTGAACCAAAGAGTCCAAATCCGGAAAATTGTTTTGAGAAAAAACAGATTTTGAAAGAAGTGCCAAACATGGACTACTTTGCCAGATACAGAGTCGCCACCTAAATATTTTTTATGGGGAAATTTAGGAAACCCTGACTCGGTGCCAAAGGCCACGTGTCCGTCATCACCAAAGTTGCCTCGGCTCGGGAGCTTGGGTACGATTGGGGAAGGTCAGCTATGAGCACCCCCTCTCGCCCGATCCGAAGATCGGCCTCTACTAATCGTGATATCTGTTTTTGAAAACGTTATGTGTTCTTATTCCGGTTATTAGCATAGATTTACTATGTTATGCGCACAGCAAAAAAGTATAGACCAAATCGCCTAAATTGGAACAAAACATTGCATGTTTGTTTTGAAAATGGTTTGCTACTCGCAAGTAGGCTAAAATGCAAGTTTTGCCACCCTCAAGTGGGCTTTAGAAAAGATGGTTTTGCCACTATCTAGTGGGCTTAAAAACTCACAGTTTTAATACATTATTCCAATTTAGGTAATTCAACCTCCACCCACAGACATTCAAGCAATTATATCACATAAGCAAGTAGCCTCATGGTAAGCATGTTGTCATGGCAACACTCACACGCATGCAAGGATGCTAGAACATAAATGCTCACCGAGTACTCCAAGCCAAAACAGAAACTAGTTAGTAATCATATGCATGATCCTAGTTCATGTTAAGATGGCTAATGCAACACATGCAAAATGCAGCAACAATAGGCTCGGCTAATCTATGGATGACATATGATGATGCTACAACTAACACGTATTCAACTTGGAATTGAAATACAATGCAGTTAGTATGATGCGCCGAGCCTGGTGCATGCAAGACAAATGTATGGATGCACGCATGCGTAGCATAAGGTTTGCTAAATTAAATATGACCTAGTACTAACCATCAAAAGCAGGTAAGTAAAAGGGAGAAAGAAGCGGGGGTTGGAAAACATACACACACGCACCCACACTTATTACAAATTCGCCCTCGCTCGGAAGGACCAAAAGAATAATACAATTTAATTAACCTACAAGCTAATTAAATAATTTACAGACCACCTAATTAATTAAGCAAATTAACTAAGCTAAGAAAGCAATAAAAGGCCTCGGAAGAGGGTCCAACGCACGCGTGCTCGGGTTTGCTCGGAAATCCGTCGCCATGCACAAGTTGCCTCTGTTTACCCTGCTCTGCTTCTCTGAAAATTTCAGAACTCCCAAGGTATGCTCCATGGACACTGTAGAGTACCACCGGCCAAGGGGAATCATCACCGGCTATTGGTAATGATCATCGACCATTGATTGATCTCTCGGCCATCCATATTTGGTCGGTCGGCAGTATATATGGCCGGCCGGCCAAAACTTCTTGCAGAAACCTGTTTGACAGCAGCAGATGGCAGACAAGGCATGTCAATGCATTTTCAAAGCAATGTTTGCACCACCACCCTCTTTATCATGTTCATGACTCAAAGGAGGATGGTCCTCGACCCTCGGACCACCAATCGCGCATTTCAATGCGTGATGGCCCAAAGAGTCAAAGTGTGCAATTTCAATATGGAATGAAATGCACAAAACAAACAATGGGCCCCAACCTCCATCATAATCAATTCAAGAGGCAAGAGATGCATGCTTAATGTTATGCAACCTAGGCATGGAAGCTAAGCATGCAATATGAGCATGTGAACAAGCAATGTAAACATGCAAGCATGCAAGTTATGCAAACTAACAAGCATGCAAGATGGATGAGCATGCAACGACATGTGAGAATGGTCTTAAACCAAAATGGGCAGCTCTCAAATAGGCCCAAATCAGTGGCTAAATGCCATGGAAATGAGGGCCAAAACACATACAAGCATGCATGCACACAAGGTCCAACACTTAGGCACCAAAGAGCAACTTTTAAGCACACTTAAGAGAGGATAAACATGGATACATGGCATGCATAGAAAGCTCTGAAATCATATTATAAAAGGTGCAAAACCAAGTAAACAAGACAAGCTAAGCATGCAACAATGGTCTAAAACTCAAGGCAAGCCAAGGGGGGTTACATGGTAGCTATACAAAGCAAGCCATGGATGGCCTAAGCAACCAAAAACAGACCTTAAGCACGCTAAAACAAGCATAAAAGCTTCACAAATCTAGGCCAAAACAAGTAAGCATAGTGGCCTAAATGCTAGGCACATGTTAAGGCAATTCATGGCATTACAAGACAAGTATGCAAGGCAAGCATGGTGTGTCTAAACCAAGTAAAAACAGTGCTATATCATGGCAAAATAAGCACAAATAACACTTAAGACATGGCGAACATGAACTTAAAAATGGTGCTCACACATGAGACTAAAATAGCACTTTTTGAAGACAACAAGGAGAGGGGATGGCCCTCTCCTTCTTAGGACCTTAAACCACCATCCTCACCACTGAAATCCCTCAACATTTCAGTGGTGAGGAGGCCCAAACAAGGTGGTCCCGAAGCTCACCAAAAATAGCACAGAATGGGGCCAAACAAGGCCTAAGAGGGGGTAAACAACCCCAAACACAAAAGTGACCTTAATGAAGTATCTTAAACACAAAAAAACCGAACTTTTTTATGTTATACACGAAGCTCAAATCAGAAAGAAAGACAGGCTAAAAGTGTGTGTAAAAACGGGGAATAAAGAGGGAAAATGAGTTACCTTTGTAGCCAAAAGGGGACAGCAGCCTCTTGGTCCAAAAAACAGTCCCTTAGCCTCTAAAAATGGCCTCCAAGCTCCTTAGGTTGATGATGGAGGTGTTGTGCTAGGAGGTGTAGTTCAAATGGCCAAGAACTAGACCCTTTTGCACCCTCTAACCCACATAAATGTAGAGAGAGAGGGAGATATAGAGAGGGAGTGATATATATATAATATATATCAGATTTTTTTAACCCTCTAAAGGGGAGGAGAGGCCCTCTTTTTATAGAGAAACTAATGGGGCAAAGCTTCTCTTAGAAGCTTGGAGCAAAAAGGCCAAGCTTCTCTTAGAAGCTTGGAGCAAAAGGGCCAAGCTTCTTGGAGAAGCTAGGCAAAGGGGTCAAGAGGTTCAAGCTTCTTCAAAAAGCTAAAAAAAGGATCAAACTTCTTGGAGAAGCTAAAAAAGGGTCAAGCTTCTTGGAGAAGCTAAAAAGGGTCAAAAGGTTCAAGCTTCTTGGAGAAGCTAAAAAAAGGATCAAGCTTCTTGGAGAAGCTAAAAAGGATTAAAAGGTTCAAAAGGTCAAGCTCCCTCAAGAAAAGGTCTCAACCAGGAAAAGTGGCCGATTGATCAAAAACAGTGGCCGGCCGACCAAACACAATGCCGACCGACCATCAATAGTGCCGACCGGCCATCACCAATGGCCGGTGGCATGGAAACAAGGCCGGTGGCCTCAAGCCATGGCCGGTGAGGTGTGGGGATGGCCTACAAGCTACTTCCCACCCTCAGAAGCAAAACAACAAGTGTTTGGTGCAAAACCAGACACGAAGCAGTCGAGTCGAGAGATCTTGAGGCAGGGCGCATAGCCGAGACCTCCGGGAACTCAAGACGGACACGAACAAGGATGATCACCGAGTGTTCAAACAGTGACGTCCAAGTCTTGAGGATGGTCAAAAATGGGGTGTCTACAGTTGCCCCTCTTTGACAGAAATCGAAAGTCATAACAATGACGGAAGTGAGTGTCAAAGCCCAGAGACGACCCATTTTTGACAAGGCCGAAGACTTAGACAAAGCATACAAGTTACAGATAAAGATATGCGCTTGAAGGCAGGGGCAAAATGCAACTGACAATGCAAGAAGCCGAACATAACTTATGATCATGCAAAGAAACATAGGGACGTATCCCGGTGTTTCAGAAAGGCATAAGCTTTGGAACGTATTCCAAATGCTCTTAACCAAAGAGAGAGGAACATAGGGACGCATCCCTGTGTTTCAAAAAAGTGAAAGAAACATATGGACATATCCCTGTGTTTCGGAAAGGTGGAAGAAACATAGGGACGTATCCCGGTGTTTCGGAAAGAGAGAGAAACGTAAGGACGTATCCTGGTGTTTCGATCAGGTATAAGCATTGGAACGTATTCCAAATGTTCTTAACCAAAGAGGGAGAAACATAGGGACATATCCCCGTGTTTCGAAAAGGTATAAGCATTGGAACGTATTCCAAATGCTCGTAACCAAAGAAGGAGAAACATTAGGACATATCCCACTGTTTCGGATTGAGTGAGAAACATAGGGACGTATCCCGGTGTTTCGGAATGGTGTGAGCATTAGAACGTATTCCGAACACTTTTAACCAAGGGGAGAGAAACATAGGGACATATCCCG
Organism: Camellia sinensis; assembly: GCF_055761805.1. NCBI lineage: Eukaryota > Viridiplantae > Streptophyta > Magnoliopsida > Ericales > Theaceae > Camellia > Camellia sinensis. The sequence continues at coordinate 79,530,040 of NC_138963.1, forward strand.
GTGTTTCGAATTGAGTGAGAAACATAGGGACGTATCCCGGTGTTTCGAATTGAGTGAGCATTGGAACGTATTCCGAACGCTTTCAACCAAAGAAGGAGAAACATAGGGACGTATCCTAGTGTTTCGGAAAGGTAGAAGCATTGGAACGTATTCCAAATGCTCGTAACCAAAGAAGGAGAAACATTAGGACATATCTCGCTGTTTCGGATTGAGTGAGAAACATAGGGACGTATCCCGGTGTTTCGGAATGGTGTGAGCATTGGAACGTATTCCGAATGCTCTTAACCAAGGGGGGAGAAACAGAGGGACATATCCCGATGTTTCGGAATGGTGTGAGCATTGGAACGTATTCCGAACGCTTTTAACCGAAGATTGAGAAACATAGGGACGTATCCCGGTGTTTCAGAATGGTGTGAGAAACATAGGGACGTATCCCGGTGTTTCGGAAGGAAGGAGAAACATAGGGACGTATCCCAATGTTTCGAAAAGGAGAAGAAACATAAGGACGTATCCCGGTGTTTCGAAAAGGAGAAGAAACATAGGGACGTATCCCGGTTTCTCGGAAAGAAGAGAGAAACATAAGGACGTATCCCGGTGTTTCGAAAAAGGAGAAGAAACATAGGGACGTATCCTGGTGTTTCGAAAAGGAATGAGAAACATAGGGACGTATCCCGGTGTTTCGGAAGGAAAGAGAAACATAGGGACGTATCCCGGTGTTTCAGAAAGGAAGGAGAAACATAGAGACGTATCCCAGTGTTTCAGAAAGGAAGGAGAAACATAGGGACGTATCCCGGTGTCTCAGAAAGAAGAGAGAAACATAAGGACGTATCCTGGTGTTTCGAAAAGGAAGGAGAAACATAGGGACGTATCCTAGTGTTTCAGAAAGGAAGGAGAAACATAGGGACGTATCCCGGTGTTTCAGAAAGAAATGAGAAACATAGGGACGTATCCCAGTGTTTCAAAAAAGGAGAAACATAGGGACGTATCCCGGTGTTTCGGAATGAAGAAGAAACATAGGGACGTATCCCGGTGTTTCGGAATGAAGAAGAAACATAGGGACGTATTCTGGTGTTTTGGAATGAAGAAGAAACATAGGGACGTATCCCGGTATTTCGGAATGAAGAAGAAACATAGGGACATATCCCAGTGTTTTGGAATGGTATAAGTATTGGAACGTATTCCAAATGCTCTAAACCAAAGGAGGTCTAACCCGTCGCACGTGCCATGGCCGGTGAGGTGTGGGGATGGCCTACAAGCTACTTCCCACCCTCAGAAGCAAAACAACAAGTGTTTGGTGCAAAACCAGACACAAAATAGTCGAGTCGAGAGATCCTGTGGTAGGGCGCGTAGCCGAGACCTCCGGGAACTCAAGACGAACACGAACAAGGATGATCACCGAGTGTTCAAACGGTGACGTCCAAGTCTTGAGGACGGTCAAAAATGGGGTGTCTACACTAGGCTGAAGCGAGGTTAGCTGGAATAACCAACTTTGAGTACTCTTCAGCCGAGATAAGGATCTAGGCTGAAGAGAGGTTGGCAGGAATAACCAACTTTGAGTACTCTTCAGCCGAGATAAGGATCTAGGCTGAAGAGAGGTTGGCAGGAATAAACAACTTTGAGTACACTTCAACCGAGATAAGGATCTAGACTGAAAAGAGGTTGGCAGGAATAACCAACTTTGAGTACTTTTTAGCCGAGATAAGGATCTAGGTTGAAGAGAGGTTGGCTGGAAAAACTAACTTTGAGTACTCTTCAGCCGAGATAAGGACCTGGGCTGAAGAGAGGTTGGCTGGAAAAATCAACTTTGAGTTCTCCTCAGCCGAGATAAGGATCTAGGTTAAAGAGAGGTTGGCTGGAATAACCAACTTTGAGTTCTCTCCAGCCAAGATAAGGATCTAGGCTGAAGAGACTTGGCAGGTATGACCAAACAGATTACAAGGCTCCAAGACCGAGATAAGTATCTCGACCAGAAAATGTTAAAAAATTCATACAAATCAGAGTTGAAAAATAAATACATGTATGAAATAAACTGAACAAAAAGACGGACAAAAATAGCGAATTTCATTCAAGATTGGAAACTGCATTACAATGAGGGGCTCCAGCTCGGTTACAAAATGCTTTCAGAATTTGATATCAAAAGAAGAAAAATACAAAGTTAGGAAAAAAGATCATCCAGGTCTGCATCCAGGTCAACTCGAGTTTCATCACTCCGTAGCCCGGTTCCAGCAGGAAGGTCAGTCACATCTTCAACCGTACTGGGCACCAGGGGCTCCACCCGAACTGACTGAGCGGTTTGGAGACCAGGATCATTGGTAACAGCCGTTGCGTTGTTGGGCCCTAGGGATGCCTCCTTTTCCTCCCCTACTTGAAGAAATTTTTGCTGAATAGCATTGGCATACCCCGCCATGTAGCTTGGAATAAAGTGGGGAGGAGGGTTCTAAAAGACCTCGGTCTCTTGGCCATAACCGAGCTTTGACACGGCTGCCTTCCATCCACATTTGAAAAATATATCCTTGGCATCTTCGCACTGTAGGATGTAGGTGGCCTCCCCTTCCTTATAGCCGCGGTCTTCCGCATCTGTAGACGAGCCCAGAGGGCCTCACGCTTCTACAGTTCGGACTCAAATGTCACGGTTCTGAATCTAATCCTGCAAAGTGCAATGCGAGACTAATAAATCACCAAAGAGTCCAAATCCAGCAAATCGTTTTGGAAAACTAATTTTTAAGAAAGAAGTGCCAAACATGGATTGCTTTGCCAGATACAGAGTCGTGACCTAAATATTTTGTTTTGGGAGAATTTAGGAAACCCTGACTCGTTGCCTAAGGCCACGTGTTTGTCATCACCAAAGTTGCCTCGGCTCGGGAACTTGGGTACAATTGGGGAAGGTCATCTATGAGCACCCCCGCTCGCTCGATCCGAAGATCGGCCTGTACTAAGCATGATATTTTGTTTTTGAATACACATGTGTTCTTATTCCGGTTATTAGCTAGCTTACTACGTGATGCGCACAACATACAAATATAGACTAGATCGCCTAAGTTGGAACAAAACATCTCATGTTTGTTTGGAAATGGTTTGAAGTTTGCTACTCGCAAGTAGGCTAAAAAATGCGAATTTCAATAAATTATCCCAATTCAAGCAATCCAACCTTCACCCACAGGCATTCAGGCAGTTGTATCACATAAGCAATTAGCCTCATGGCAAGCATGCTGTCATGTTGACACTCACATACATGCGAGATGCTAAAGCTTAAACACTTACAGTGTACTCCGAGCCAAAATAGAGAACTAGTTAGAAATCAATACATGATCCTAGTTCATGTTAAAATGGCTAATGCATCGCATGCAAAATGCAACTAGAAATAGGCTCGGCTATTTTAGGATGGCATATGAGATGCGACAATTTGATACATGTATTCAAGTAGGAATTGAAATACAATGCAGTTAGTATGATGCGCCGAGCCCGGTGCATGCAATACAGATGAATGATGCAAACATGCATAGCATAAGGATGCTAATTGAAACGTGCCCTAGAACTAACCATCGAAAGCAGGTAAGTAAAAGGGAGAAAGAAGTGGGGGTTGGAAGACATGCATCACACACACGCACGTTTATTACATAATTGCGCCCTCTCGACGGAGGGACCGAAAGAATAATACAAATTACATAATTAACTAACTAACAAGCTAATTAATTATTACACAACACTTAACTAATTAAGCAAATCAGTTAAGCTATGAAAATAGTAAAAAACAGCCTCGGGAAGAGGGACGCATGCGTGCTCGGACGGCTTCGCTCGGAAATCCATCGCCATGTCACATGTTGCGTCTGTTAACACTGCTCTGTACCTTTGAAAACTATGCCAACTTCTGTGACACTTCTGAACCAGCTTGGGGACTTTCTGAGAGTCCATCGGCCAAGAGATAGGGCCATCGGCCATGGGAAATTGGTCATCGACCAAATATAAAGCTCTCGGCCAACAATGTTTAGCCGACCGGCACTGAAAGTAGCTGACCGGCCATTTCTTCCTGCAGAATGCTGTATTGCTGCAGCAGAGGATAAACAGAGCATGGCAATACATTTACAAGGCAATGTTTGCACGACCACCCTCCTTATCATGTTTGAGACTCAAAGGAGTGTAGTCCTCGACCCTCGGACCACCAATCACGCATTTCGATGCATGATGGCCAAAGGAGCCGAATGTGCAATTCAATATGGAATGAAATGCACAAAAAAACACATAAGGGACCCCAACCTCTATCATGCCTGATCAAGAGGCAAGGGATGCAAACATGCAAGCAAAACTAATGCAACATGAAGCATGTCAAAGACAATACCATACAAGGCTAATGGTAATAAGCATGCCAAATACAATGCAACCTAAACAAGCATGCAAACATGCAAGGCATGTGGCAACACTCAAGGATAGGCAAGCATGTAACGACACGTGGGGCAAGCATACAACAACATGCAAGGGACAACACATGCAAACATGCAAAGCAACTTAACAAAAGGGGGCATGCCAAATGCGATATAACTCAAGCATACAACAACATGTAATAGGCCAAGTATGCAACAACATGCAAGGCAAGCATGCAACAACATGCAATAAGGGTCTTAAACCAAAATGGACAGCTCTCGAATAGGTCCAAATCAGTGGCCAAAGTGATGAAACAAAGGCATGGAATACACATATAAACATGCATGCTAATGGTCCATTACCTTAAGTATTGTAGAACAACTTTTAAGAATGCTTAAAGGGAGACAAACATGGATATTAGGCAAACATGTTAAGCTCTGAAATCATGTTAGGAGAGGTGCCAAACCGGCCAAAGTACACAAGCAAAGCATGCAAGAAAGTTAAAGCTTGAAACTAGCCTAAGGGTTCAAACCATGGCTATACAAAGCAAGCCCCAAAGGGCCAAGAGGACCTAAGACAGTCCTAAGGCAAGTCCAAACAAGACTGAAAGCAAACTCGAAACTAGCCAACACAAGCTAGAACACAACGCCAAAACATGAGTATGCAAGGTTACCAAAGAGGGTGTTACACTACACCTATCAAAACCAAACATGGCATGATTTAAGCAATGAAAAACAGAGTTATGGCATGTCAAAGTAAGCCCAAAAACTCACTTAGATGGCATCCCAAAGACCTAAGCATGGTGGCATACACAATGACACATTCATGAGGCATAAAACACAAACCCTTTAAAGCATTAAAAGAGTGACAAATGCAAGTACATATATGGACTGAAATAATATTACAAGTGATGCCAAACCACTGAAATGATCCGAATAGAGCATGCTAGTGACTCAAACACCCAAAGCTAACAAGCTAGATTGCATGGTAGCTATACAAAACAATGTAAGCATGACCAAAACAATGAAAAACAGAGCTCAAGCATGTTAAAATAAGGCTAGAAGCTTCATGGAGTTGAGCCAAAACATGCAAGCATGGTAGTCTAAATGCTAGATACATGTTAAGGCAAATGAGGAGATTGCAAGGTTAGTATATGGTGCATGCAAAAGACCACTAAACCAACTTTAGACGGAGGTAAATCATGGTAAAACAACACCAAATACTTACTGAAATGAAGCTAAGGCCTACAAGCCATCAATATAAGCCATTTATGCAAACATTCAAGATGACAAGGAGAGAGGATGACCCTCTCCTATTTAGGACACCAAAATCACCTCGCCACCACTAAAATCCGGAGGCCATGCAAAGCTCAAAGCAAGGGCCAAAAGGGATAGCCTAATACAAGGCCTAACAAGGCCTTGGAGGGGGTAAACAACCCCGAACCTCAAGATGACCTTAAACAAAGTTCAAAAGCAAGTAAAAATAGAACTTTTATTAGTTAATAGCTAAGCTTAAAACAATAAGAAAGAAAGGCTAAAAGCCTATGCAAGAAAGGCGTATCTAAAGCAAGAATGCTCACCCTTGAAGAACACCTTCAAGAACCAAACACCAACACCTTTCTCTGATCCAAACCACTCCAAGAACCCTAACAACAACTCATTAGAACCTCAGCAACCAAGGATGGTATAATGCTAGGTGTTTGTGTGCAATAGTGTGAACAAAAATCACTTTAGGTCACAAAAACACACACAAATGATAGAGATAGGGAGATATAGAGATAGAGAGATACAACTTTTTCTAACCCTAATTTCAGAACCTCTAAGAAGGGAGGAAGGCCTCCCCTCTTATAGAAATCCAATTTACAAAGCTTCTTGGAGAAGCTAAGCAAAGGGCAAATCCCTCCACACACGTGTATAAGGGGGTTAATTGTGGATGCCAGCTGTGCCAGCTGGCACAAAATATCTGCATAAAGCAAATGAACAGGGTTCGGCCACCAAAAAAGGCCGATCGACCAACATAAGTGCCGGCCGACCAAATATAGTGCTGATCGGCCAATACTTTTGGCCGATGGAAAGAAAACAGAGCCGATGGCTTCAAGCCTTGGCCGGTGGGTTGAGGGTATGGCAAACAAGCCACCCTCTTCCCTTAGAAGCAAAAACACAAGTGTTTGGTCCACAACCAAGCACAAAATAGACAAGTTGAGAGATCTTGAGGCAAGGCGCGTAGCCGAGACCTCCGAGAACTCAAAACGAACACGAGCATGGATGATCATTGAATGTTCAAACGATGACGTCCAAGTCTTGAGGACGGTCAAAAATGGGATGTCTACAGCATCATTCGCGCTCTTCTTTAGCTTAGCGATCTCAGCGTCTTTCTTTTTTTTGAGCTTGGCCAGCTCGCGCAGATATTTGTCTTTCCGCTCGGCCAAAGCCTTCTACTTATCTGCCTCAGCCGAGTTAACCAGCCCGGTGGGCCGGGCAACTTCAGATTCAAGCCCGACCATTTTCTGCCTGGATTCTTCTAGCTCGGTCGTCTTAGCGTTGGCCTTTGCCACGGCCAGCCATATAGTCTTACGCAGCTCCAACACGCGCTTATAAGCGACATGATTCTTCTGCATGGCCTGCAAAATGAGAGATAACAATTATGGTTAAAATCACGCAAACAGATATACAAATTAGAAAGACAAGAAGAGAAACTTACCAGCACCATCGACTTTGTTGCTGAGCGGATGGCCTTCAGCTCGGTCAGATGATCATGATGCTCCATGTCGGCTAGCAAGCATACGCTCTTAGCGAGGTTGAAGGCGAGCGAGTGGTCTTTTTCAGCGACCACTGAATCTGTGTTTGTTATGGCCCGGTTCTTATAGGTCACTCTTGGTGCCCACTCTGAAGGGCTAGCCCGGTCAGATCGCACTGGTTCTGGGCTCGGTCGTGTGGTCTCTGGAAGCACAGTGTCGTCTTCATCAATAAGACGTGGCTCGGTCGAGGAGGTACGACTACGCTTGTTTGGCCGAGATGACGAGGCCTGGGCTATTGGCAGGGCTACCACGGCCTCATGTGTTTGGCCAGCCTGTGGTACCTCGGTTTGATCCCCCACAGTTGGGGCTGTTGTTTCGGTGATGAGTGCTCTGACTGCTCTCTTCTTAGCCATTTCTTGTTTCTCTGTTAGTGGGATCAGCCTAATTTGAGGAAGAGCAGGATCTGATTTAGGGGATGGTTCAAGGAGAAAGTCGGTTACCCTGGTCTTCCTTCTTCTGCTGTATCTGTAAGTCGGCTCGAAGTTAAGTAGCTCGGCCCAACCTCGATCACGGTATCGAAGTGCGGCGCGGAGAGCGTCCAAATTGGGGTATTAGTATTGAGACTTAAGCTAGTTCAAGTCTGCATAAGGAAAAAGGCAAACAGTTAGCGCGGTGAGAAACTTACAAACAGCAAGGGTAAAAAACATACAGAAGTGAGAACCGAGGTGTCCTTACCAGTAGTCGCTTTGTTCCAATTTATGTTGTAGCCTGGTATTTGGGCTTCCTGGTCCTCGAAGTTACCAGAAACCCAAAAAAAGTCATCATCGTTTAAGTCTTTATCCGGTGTGTTTTTTATTATTTTCTCTCGGTGGTGTCTTATTCTTAAAGAATATATCCAGCCGTCTTCATTCTAGCCAAGTGAGTATTGGTGAAATAGCTCGGCTAAACCGAGGTTGAGGCCAAGCCAGTGATTTAGCTCGGCGATGCCATTTATTAGTCTGTAAGAATTGGTGCTAAGTTGGGTTGGGCATATTCCAGTTTGCCTAAGGAATTCGCATAATAGTGGCTGAACAGGGAATCAAAGTCCGACCTCTACAATAGAAATGACGATGAAGGGAACGAAGCCCGGTTTTCCCTATGGAGTTGTATCTAGCTCGGCTAGTGAAAAGTAGACGTCATCAGGGATGTTGTAGTCCTTGAGGAATTTGACAATAGCCCCTGGTGAGTTTACTAGGAAGCGATATTTACCCATTTATGACTTAAAATTATGAATAACTTAGCCTGGAGTCCTAACTCGGTGTTAAGATGACGTAGAGTATCTCGGTTGAGCGTGCAAAGGTGTGCCTGACCAACCTAGTCAGAGTCTGCAAAGTGAAGATAAGAAGTGTTATGCCCAAACAACTGGACCGAACTAAGTGAACAGTCAATTTACAAGCAAAAAAGAAAATGGAAAAACCTTGCTCGGTCACATTTGGGGAACGTGGTATTCTCAGTTCGGTCAAACAGAAGGGCTCATTCAGGACCTTTAGCCCGGTTAAAGTCTTGGCTCCAGTTCTAGTTCGGTTATTGGGTATGGTTTCCAATTCGATATAATACACACTCATGATAAACAAGTACTTATCTCGGTCGTGGTGTGATTTTGCATCAAAAGCGTCCTATTACAGGTTATTTGGGAATCCAGTGAGTGTGATTATGGTCTAAAGAGGTTCTTGCCCATTCGTGTGAAAACTATTGTAATGTGTTTCGAGAAACATGTGAATGTGTTTCTATACTATATATATTCACAAAGCAGAACGAAGAAAATCAAAGGGTTGAGTTACTTACAGCTTTGATGTGGAGAGTCGAAGGTCAAACGGGCGCTAACAGGAACACAAGCTTTGCAGGTGTCTTGAGCGTGAAAATTGAAGCACATAGGCACGAAGAGAATGAGAAGATGAATAGTGGAGTGTTTGATTTGGAAAAATAGGGGTTTTTTTTGTATAAAGCGTGAATTTGGGCAGGACTGTTCAAATTTTGCGAGGTACGAAGGCGGCTATGGCAGCTGTATTCAACCAATAAGGGTTCGCCATGTGTCCAAGAGAATCATAAGCGATTCAGATGTGCAGCGACTGAAAACACATTTTTTGACCAGGCAAATTAGTAGCCTGGTATCAATTTAGCTCGGTTGAAGGACAACTTTTAGCTCGGCGGGTAACAATTAATCTCAAATCATGTTGCGCAGATGGAATTAAGGGGCAATTGAGAGGGTAATTTATAAATAAATTGAGCCGAGCTAAGGAAGAGGCTTCTTTAGAAACTGGACCGCACGTCGGACCAAGATAGGAGCTGTTGTAGTTCGGTCTAAAAACTAACGAGCTTGGGCCAGGAGAAATCTGGACCGAGTTATGAGCCGAGGTGCTTGCGCTTCATAAAGTGGACCTCGCCCTTGTTAGCTCAATCAAAGCTTGCTGCAGTTGGCTCGGTCTAAACAGACAAAACTGAGGTACAAATGAACAAGAGCCGAGCTATGTGTTGCATATGAAGGCGCTGGATTAAGTATGACAAAGGGCTAGTGTTAGCTCGGTCATACTGTTATCCAACCGTGGTAAAACCATCTCACTTGGTTTAAGCAGTGAGGAGGGTGTCGAGGGAAAAGCATTATCTCTCAGGAGTATGATTCCTAGGAGGACTCTACATTGAGGAATAAGAGTCCTACTACGATTGTGCTAGGCAAAAACTACAAAAGCTCATAACAAAACCTATGTAGAAGTATCACAACTTTGATTCTCAAATACACGGAGCTTATTGTCTATTGTCTAGTTGCTAACTTAGGCATCAGAGGGGTTTCCGGCACACACCCGTTGGCTAGTGCACGTTTATGTTTTCAGGAAGTAAAGCGACGACGTTTGGAGGAATACAAACTTGATCAATAGGATCATATGAGAAGAATTATTTCGTGCTCATACAATATAAAAATATAATTTCTATAGATTTCAATTTGAGTTTTTGATATGTTTCGTTTCAATATCCATTTCAATTTTGTTACTTATTGCTTCTCAATTTATTAGCTTGTCAGCATTCCACTTGCAACTTAAAGAAGTGATTTATTGGTTTTTGGATTTGATATCTGGTTTGTAGATATGTATGATATCAATTTGAATTCTTATTTATTTTTTTAGTTTTTAAAATTGTACTGAGTTTTTATTGTACTTACTTTTTTATATTTATGTATTATGTAAATTATAGATTGAGTGAGAATATTTTCAATTTGAAAATAGGATTGGATTTGCGTGTAATAAGACTTAATTTATATCATTATTTCTTAAAACAGAAATTGACGATAAATCCTTTTAAATTAATGGATGTGAGTCACATCCATTTATGCCATTAGTTTAAAAAATAATAATCAGTGTGTTTAATTTTAAATTTTTAGATTCAATTTTTAAAAAATTAAAATTTATGTTTTTCATATTTGTTTGTTTTTAGTGAATATTTTTAAAATTTTAAGTAATTTTTTTTACTTTTCTAGATGCATCTTACTTAAATGTATCTAAAAAGTAAAATATTTATAAAAAAATATTTTAAAAAATCAATAAATATACAAGAATATAAAAATATATTAAATTTTAGTATTTTTTTATATTTTTAGTATTTAGTGAATTTTCTAAAGATTTTTTTCACAAATATTATATTTTTTAAGTATATTTATGTTAACTGTATCGGAAAATTAAAAAATTACATAGAATATTAAAAAAAATCAGTGAAAACAAAAAAAGAAAAAAAAAAAAAGTAAAACAAAATATTTTAATTTTTGTATAAATAAGTCTTGAAAATAATAACCAAACAAGAACAATTTTTCAAATATTGTTTTAGGCCAAGTTTGGGATACTTAAAAAAAGTCAAAAAGTCAAAAAGTTACTCAAAAAGTTAAAAAGTTAACACTATTCATCAAAAGTCAACAATTACGACTGCACAACTCCCAATCTTAATTTTCTTCTACAAACCAATTTTTACAATTTTTTATTACACATTTTTTCATAAAAAGTCAAAAAATTAACCCAAACATCTATATTTTTTCCCTCAACTTTTTAATCTAAAAAGATAAAAAAATACACTTATTTAAGACACTCTAAACAACCCCTTACTAGCTGAGGTTTTTGTAAGTTACAGATTATACACAATGGAATTATTGACCTTTCAACTTATTGAATTCTAGCTGGCTTAGACCTCTCTACCCCATATGTATGGCGTTCGTATAATGCATGATTTGGATGTGGATGACCCACCCATTGAATGCCGCTGTTCAATTATTTATGTCATACCTTACCTTGTCCAGGGATCACACATGGTGGGGGCTTGTCATGTTTTAAATTCCTGTCGGTCCAATCAAAATTTAACCAAAAAATTTATCACTTATTACCATAAACACATCCCTCAAACGAGTAAGGTAAGAGACCTCTAATTTAGATTTTTAAATGTATTCATAATGATGTAATAACAGAGGTTAGCCTTGTATAACTGAATATATAACAAATTTAAAATTAATATATATCATGTTACATCATCATAGATTCAATTGTGAGTATTTTTTTTTTTCAAGTCTGAAACCTTTTCTATTTTTTAATATTCACAGTAAAAATTGTGGGTTTAAACCCTATATGAAGTGTTGGGGGAGCAGTGGACACATGGGATTGTTACAGTTTTGTATTTGTAAAATCTGAAAAATGTTTGACACCTTAAAAATATCCATTCAATTTGATTCATAATGATATTATATAACAACTGTAATGCTTCGAAAATAATAAGAACAATCCATATCATAATATCTGTACTTCTTGTTTATACATAAAATGACATATATGTGTATACATTCATAAATTTTAAATTCTGAATTTATAGCATTTGACATATGTACATGAATTCAAAATGAAAAGAGAGTCAAGTAATTTCTTGTCCTAATGGTTACATCTTTCAAAGTCAATACTTGGTTACAACAATCAAAGGTACCTTCTACCGATAGCCCAAAACAGATATTTCTATTCAATAGCTAATTTCCAACAAAATTGTAATCTTATCATTTGCAAAAATGGAAGCGATATTACATATCCAACTTCACTCTCATCATCAACAAATACATTCATTTCATTATTTCAAACCCAACATCTTTTTCCTTTTCTTTCATAAACTAAATATCAATGATTTTTTAACAAAACCTTAATTACTTTCAAAATCACATTTAAGTAAAGAAATTCTTAACATTTCGACATATCTCAACCATAATTCCATCCCCATAGCCTTCTTCAAGAACTCATTGGAAAACCCCTCTTTTATATTTCAAAAATCAAACCCTAGGTTTAACCCAAAATCTCCAAATCACTAAATCCTTTCAATGAGCAAATAACTAGGCTAAAAAATATATCAAATGTTGAAGAAATCCTTACGTCAAGATTAGAAGAAGAATAGAGCAAGGTTTGAAGTTTGGCGGAGTCAAAAATGGTATCCTTTCCGATTAAAACGAAACTTTCTACGAACTCTACCTTTTTCTCCAAAGAACTAGGGTGCAAAAAATCAATGGATTGGGAGTATTTGGGGTTTTAAGGCAAGAACTAGAGAGAGAGTGTGAAGAAGTTAGGGTTTTGAATGTTTTAGAGAGAGAAAAGAAGTAAAAAGTGATAAAATCTCCCTTTTCTCGATTTGGTATATGCGCAGATTACTCGAGCGTCAGACACAATAAGCGACACCGCTCGAGTGCATAATGACCCCATTCCAAAAGTTTAGACCTGCAAAAGACCGCTCGAGCAAGAAACACTGCTCGAGCGAAGATACCCCACTTTCGGAAGTTTTACAGACCTGTAAAAATACTGGGAGATCTCAAAAATCGTTCTAGCGACCAAAACACTACTCGAGCGAACAAGAAGAAAACTAGACAACAACTCTTTTGAAAAACTAACTCCCAACCTATTTCAAACACAACAATAACTCCCAAATAACTAAACTTAACTAGCAATGAGAGTAAGAGGTTATAAACAACAGTCAAAGGTATAGAATACCAGATCTAAGAACATGAAAAGGGTCAAATCTAAACTAGAACCGTTATAATCTTCTTCCTTAAGAAATTTCATCCCCGAAATTTAAATTAAACCAATAACCACCGGATTTAAATCAAATCATCAACCATCCATAAGAGTGTAAAATTGGCTAGCGGCCCGTGGGCGGCCCGAAACCCGTCTACGGCCCAAGACGGGCCCGAGGCCTTGGGCTAGGGCCTGGACCTGGGCTATCATTTTGAATCCTAGCCCGGCCAGTGGGCCTGGCCATCGGCTCGCTCAAGGCCCATTCAAAAGCTTGGCCCGAGGCCCAGCCCGCCCGAGGCCCAGTGTTATTTTTAATGGAAAATAATAAAATTTTTGTGGAAAAAATAAAAAAAAATTATTTAGGCCCGCCCAAAGCCCAAGCCCAAGCTCAAGCACAAGCCTAAGCCCAAGCCCAGGCCCAGGGGCCCACCCGAGGCCCAACCCACTAGCTCGCCCAAAGCCCGAATACCCCTAGGCCTGGGCTTGGGTCTCGACCTAGTTTTTTGGCTCGTGGACCGGCGTAGCCCGGCCCTATTTTTGGCAGAAGCCCGCAAGGCCCAACATAGGTCGGGCCGGGCCAGGCCAAAATTACACCCCTAACCATTCGCAATTGCAACATTGATAAACAGAGTCTTTCAACACAAAATATTACAGCTCAACTTTCCAAAACATTTACAATGTTTACATTTCACAACATGAATAAGATTTTCAATACAAGTCTCAAACATCAACAAATAGGTCTGAGTACTTCTTACAGACTTCTGCCTCATGCTCCCAAGTCGTCTCCTCAACCCCATGATGTCGCAGCAACACCTTAATCAATGGAATAATTTTTCCCCTCAAGACTTGATCCCTGAGCATCCAACACCCAAACCGGTCTCTCCTCGTACGAGGCATCCACATTTACCTCTAACTCGGTCCAATCCAACACGTGTGAAGGATCAAGTTCGTACTTCCGAAGCATAGAGATATGAAACACGTCATGAATCCTGAAAAGTTAGGGCGGCAAAGCCAAAGGGTAGGCTACCTCCCCAATCCGCTCTAGAATCTCAAAAGGCTCAATAAAACTAGAAGATAACTTTCCGATCTTCCCGAATCTCATCAAACCCTATCTCGGTGATATTTTTAAAAACACATGGTCTCCAACCTCAAAAGATAAAGGTCACCTCTTACGATTGGCATAGCTGTTCTGGCGACTCTTAGTTGAAACCAACCTTTTACGAATAAGTGCAACATTCTCTATCGTTTCCCGAACTAACTCTAGGCCTAACATAGGTATATCACCCACCTCAGCCCAATACACAAAAGATCTATATGGTCAGCCATACAAGGCCTCAAAAGACGCCATACCAATACTCGTCCGAAAACTGTTGTTATAGGTAAACTCCATTAAAGGTAAATGCCTCTCCCACGACCCCTTAAAATCAAGAACGCAAGTCCAGAGCATGTCCTCTAAGATCTGAATGGTTCACTTAGACTGCCCATCAGTCTGAGGATGATAGGCGGTGCTAAAAGTCAACCTAGTGCCCAAGGCATTTTGTAAGCTCTATCACAACTGAGCCATGAAACGTAGGTCTCTATTCGAGACGATAGTGACATAGGCCCTATGAAGTCGAACTATGCTCTTAACATAAAGGTCGACAAGATAATCTATCGAGTCACTCGTGCATATAGGTATAAAATGTACTGATTTGGTTAATCGGTCGACTATTACTCACATGACATCATTGCCCCCATTGAGTCCTTGCAAAACCCACAAAAAAATTCATCATGACATGCTCCCACTTTCACTCGGCTGTAGGTAAGGATTATAACAAACTCGCTAGTCGTTGATGTTCAGCATTCACTTGTTGACAAATAAGGCACCTCGAAACAAACAAGGCTACGTCTATCTTTATCCCCCTCCACCAAAGATGATAACTAAGGTCGTGGTACATCTTTGTGCCTTACAAGTGTACCGCAAGGCGTGAATGGTAGAAATCTCAGAGTACCTCCTCCCTATATGATTCTGGTACGAAAAGCTGATCTAGATATCTCACACTCAAGTCAGAATACACATTCAAGCCCTTCTCTACCTTTCCACTAGATATTTTACCCCGGATAGATTCCACATCGCTATCACCCCGCTATGCTTCTATAACTTAGCTAACTAAGGTAGGTTGCGCAACTGCGGTAAGGATTCACCCAAGTACTAGTCAAACTCGCCAATAGCGCCCAACATCTCCATTCCTGGATGGCAACACTAGTTACACTACTTATGGATTTCCTACTCAAAGCGTCGCTACATTGGCCTTCCATGTATGATAGTGTAACTCGAAATCATAATCCTTTATAAACTCCATCCACATCCTCTATATCAAATTCAATTCTTTCTGTGAAAATAGATATTTTAAACTCTTGTGATCGGAAAACACTTCAAATCTCTCCTTGTATAGGTAATGTCTTCAGATTTTTTAAGGCAATAATCACCGCTGCTAACTTTAAGTTGTGAGTAGGATAATTTCTCTCATGTGTTTTCAACTGACGTGAGCACGCTCTCACTTTTCCCTCTTGCATCAATATACAACCCAAACCTTCTCAAGATACATCACAATAAACCAAATAATCTAAACCTCTCTCCGGAATAATCAATACTGGAGCAGTGGTGAATCTAATCTTAAGCTCTTGAAATGACTTTTCATAAGTCTTACTCCATACAAATTTAATTTGCGTCCTCGTCAATCTAGTCAATGGTGAGGCCAGTCTAGAGAAATCTTTCACAAAATATCGGTAATACTTGGCTAAGCCCAAGAAACTCCGAATATCAAAGTCATTCTTAGGTTGTTCCCAATCTTGCACTGCATCTATATTAGATGAGTCTGCAATTACCCATTCCCCGGATACCACATGACCTAAAAACTTAACTTTTTTTAGCCAAGACTCATATTTTCCGAACTTAGCGTATAACCAATATGCTCTAAGTAGCTCAAGTACAATCCGCAAGTGTTCCTCGTATTCCTCCTTGTAGGGTGAGTAGATCTAAGAATTCATAAATAAAAAAAATAAAATAAAAAAAAAGACCTCAATTCATCAAGTCCATAAACGAAGCTGGTGTGTTGGTCAACCCAAAAGGCATCACTAAGAACTCATAATGGTTATACCGCGTACGGAATGTTGTTTTCTGAATATCCTCCTCTTTCACCCTCAACTAGTGCTACCCCGATCTCAAATCAATCTTAAAGAAACAATGAGACCCCTTCAACTAGTCAAACAGATCATCTATTTGTGGTAATGGGTACTTGTTCCTAAGAATTTCTTGGTTCAACTTCTAGTAATCGATGCATAGTCGCAATGTGCCATTTTTCTTCTTAGCAAAGAGAGTTAGTGCTCCCCAAGACGATGTACTAGGGTAGATAAAGCCCTTATCTAATAGTTCTTGGAGTTGAATCTTCAACTCGTGCACTCAACAGGTGCAAATCTATACAGTGCCATGGATACCGGTGTCATGCCAGACACTAGGTCAATAGAGAATTCAATCTCTTCATAGGGTGGCAAACTAGTAAGATCTTTAAGAAAAACATCTAGGTATTCACAAACTACAATCGGCAAGTCAACTCGGACCACATCACTTTCAATACCCAAGAAGGTTGCAAGGAGGAAATTAAGCTCCCCCCAATCACGTAAGTTGTAAAATGGTGACAAAAATCCATCAGCTCGGTCTTCCAGAAAATAAAAACAATAACTACTCGAGGTAGACACCGCAACTCTCCTACGATAACAATTTATGATGCAAGGTATGAAGACAACCAATTTATGCCCAAGATGACATCGAAACCCAACATGTTTAACAACACAAAATCAAAAGGAAGCTGGTGATCGATAACCTTTATCTCACAACCGCGACATCCTCGGTCCAAGACAACCTTACCCCCAACTGGTGACTCTATCCTGAGCGAAGACGCTAACCAAGCCATTTCTATCCCCAAAATCGATGCAAATGTAGACAAAATGAAGGAATGAGATGCACTCGTATCAATCAACACATTAGTAATAGAGTTGAATAACAAAAAGTTACTTCTCACAATAGAAAATGTTGGCAATTGATTCGGCATGGTAATATCATACACATACCCTATGGGTCTCTACTTGACTTACTCACTCCTCGGAACATAGGTTTGGTACACAGATTGAGCCAAAGAGGCTCCCTGATTGGCCCTCGAGGCCTGTGCTGAATGGGTAAGCTGATGGCTCTGTGTCTGTCTCGAACCAGACACACTAGACGTGCCACCTGCTTGAGTCAAGTGCCCTGACTGCCCACACTGGTAACAGGTAGGCGGTTGTCCTCTCCCCTAACTCTAGCTCTAAGGATGAGCTGGAGATAGAGCAGACTTTTGCTTTCTTCCTCTCTGCAGGAAAATGAAGACTTATGGCCCAACTGACCACACTTGAAGCAAGTAATATCGCCCTGGCTACCCTTCATTGAACCCGAAATCAGTACAGAAAAGATGGATCTAAACTACGCTGACTAGGACTGTTGTGGGGTGGAACCCCTTTGCCATTTGTTGTCCCTAACATCCTTATGAACCTCCAGACTCCTCTATTTGGAACTCCTCATCTGCTCCTCTTCTACTTGGATCACGGTATCTAAATGTGTCGCCGCCTCCATAAGGCGACCATAATCCCTAATCATAGACCCGGCCACCTTGAAAAGGAGCCTGGTTCTTAACCTCTTCTCGAACTCAATGCAACGGCGTTCCTCCGTCATCACAAGTTTCGGTGTAAATCTAGATAGGCTGGTAAAAGCAACTTCAAACTTGGCTACTGGTGTGTATAACTGCTTGAGCTACAAAAACTGATCTCTCAACTTTTTCCTAGCAGTTAGAGGCAAAAATTTGTCCTGGAAGGCGTTGACAAAGGCTTTCCAACTTACCCAATGCGCCCTCACGCATACTTCCACCATTGAACCGCATCTTTCTTCAATTGAAAAGATGCCAAGGTCACCCTCAACCCGTTGTCCTCGATGCCAAGCATCTCGAACATCTTCATCATCTACTCTAGTTACTCATCAACCTTCAGTGGCTCCTTAGGATCCCCAATAAACTCTTCCAGATTCAACCGGAAGAATTCCACCTATAGAAAAGACAGCCATGTTTTAGCAACATGGGCCTAGACTTGACTCTTAACTCTAAGAATGTCCATGGATTCCTGCAAAGTTCCAGCCATCTCTGGGCGAAAGTTCCCATGGCTTACTGACCTGCTGGCTTGGCCATATTGGCCTGGCCAACTCTCTCCTGTTGTACTGGAATTTCTTCCGGTATCGATACCTCCTGCCGCCTAGGCCTGCCACACCTACCACCACCATGTCCACGTCCTGACATCCTAATAAAGGTAACACAACAGATTAGCACATTTACAAATGTGCCGAAGCTAATTCGCTCACATTCTAATACGATGAACAATAAGTAATTCACTCCACATAAGTACCTAATCACATAAGCACAAACGAATTTCCTTTCTAGATAATGATCATCCTGCGACATTACCAGAGTTCCAGCTAGAAATAGCAGTGATCAAGTGCTCTTCTGACATAACTTCCAGAAACTCGTAGACACAATCAATATCTTAGAAATAAAATCTCGTACTCATCTAATCACATAAACATGTTATCACATATCATACCAGGTCTATTTCTAATATCATATAGCGAGATAACCCATCATGGTAAAAATCACATCCCACAATCCCAAAGTACTCAAACTCGGTAGCTCTACTACCCAGTTGTAATGCCCCGAAAATAATAACAATAACCCACATCATAATATCTCATAGAATTGATCAATAACATCATATTTAATATTTTCATTTATACTCCATGTTTATACAAAAATGACATATGCATGCAAACATTTATAAATCATAAATCCTGAATCTATAGCATTTGACATGTGTACATGAATTCAAAATAAAAGGAGAGTTAAGTAATTTCATGCCCTAATGGCTACATCTTTCCAAGACGATACTTGATTATAACAAAATGAGTTTAACTCAATAGAATTAAAGCTCAAGGCTCGTACAAAAATAATTATATCAAATATGAGACATAATGGATGTAAGGTTTGGAAACCTCAAACCTGTGGTGTTCCGCCGCGGACTTCGAGCGTTTGACAAGCAATCAAACTCATCATCGGATGTACCTGCAGAACATCCAAGTCTTGAGGATGGTCAAAAATGGGGTGTCAACATCCCCAAGGTAAAGTACTAGGGTGGATAAAACTCTTAGCTAACAATTCTTGGAGTTGAATTTTCAACTCAGTCAACTCAGTAGGTGCAAACAGATACGGTGCCATAGAAATTGGTGTTGTGTCAGGCACTAAATCAATAGAGAACTCGATCTCTCGGTGAGGTAGTAAACTAGTAAGGTCCTCAAGAAAGACATCGGGGTATTCACAAACCACCCTTGGCAGCTCAACCTGGGCTTCATCACACTCACTACTCACGAAGCTAGCAAGAAGACAACTAAGTTCACTCTGCCCATACGGATCATACACCGATGATAAGACTCTACCAACCCGGTCCCCCAAGAAATGAAAACAATCCCCATTCAAGGTGCATATAGCAACCCTCTGATAGTAGCAATCTATAATAGCCCGGTATGAAGACAACCAATCCATACCCAATATAACATCGAAACAAGACATATCAATCAATACAAATGAAAAGGGATGTCGGCGATCGGTAACCTCTATATCACAACCTCGACACCCTTGCTTCAGAACCATCTCACCCCCAATAGGTGACACCACACAAATAAGAGATGCTAACTGAGCCAACTCTAACCCAAAAACCGATGCAAATGCAGATGAAATAAATGAATGGGATGCACCCGTATCAATTAACACATTGGCAACTGAATTGCAAAATAAGAAAGTACCTCTCACAATAGAAGGCGTTGGTACTAGATCTGGCGTGGTAACAGCCTACACACACCCTGTAGGCCTCTGATCTACCTTTTCACCCCTCGGAGCATAGGACTGATGCACTGACTGAGCAGAAGAGGCTCCCTGATGGGCCCTCGAAGCTTGTGCTGACTGGTGGCTCTATGTCTGCCTCGAACCAGATGCACCAGGTGTGCCACCCAACTGTGGACAAAACCTTTTCATGTGCCCCGTCTGCCCACTCTGATAGAAAGTGAACGGCTGGCCTCTCCCTTGACTCTAGCTCTGAGAACGAGCCAAAGACTGCACAAATCACTGCCCTTCCCCTCTCTGCGGGCATGCCGGAGACTTGTGGCCCAACTGACCACACTTGAAACAAGTGAAATCCCCCTGACCACCTCTCCCAGGACCTAAACTCGTTACTGGAAAGCTAGACCTCGACTACACTCCCTGGGACTACTGGGGATTAGAACCTCTCTGCCTCTTACTGTCCCGTTAGGTATCTTGGCTTCTCCTAGAGCCCCTCATCCTCTCCTCCTCCAATTGTATCATGGTCTCCAGATGGGTTGCCACCTCCACAAGGCGTCTGTAATCCCTAATCATTGAACCAACCACCTTAAACATTAGCCCGGTCCTCAACCTCTTCTCAAACTTCAAGCAACGGCGTTCTTCAGTCGCCACTAGCTTGGGTGCAAACCTAGACAAGTTGGTGAAGGTGGCTTCGAACTCTACCACAAGTGTGTTCAGCTGCACTAACTTAGAGAACTGATCTCTCAACTTCTCCCTAACTGTGGGAGGTAAAAACTTTTTTAGAAGGCGTTGACGAAGGCCTCCCAAGTCCCTCCAATGCGCCCCTGCACATACTTCCACCATTGACCTGCGTCTCCCTTCAACTGGAAGGATGCCAAAGTCACTCTCAAACCTCCATCTTCGATGCCGAGCATCTCAAACGTCTTCACTATCTGCTCTAGCCACTCGTCCGCTTTCAGTGGCTCTTTGGGATCTCCCAAAAACTCATTGGGATTTGACCAGAAGAACTCCTACTTCAGAAAGGATGGCCCTGTCTCAGTTACTTGGGCCTGGACTTGATTCTCAGCCTTGAGAATGTCCGTAGATTTCCTTAAAGCTTTGGCCACTTCCCGGGCTAAGGCACTCATAGCCTGCTGACCAATTGGTTCGGCCACGTTGGCCTGACCAACACCCTCCTCTTGTGGGGAATATCATTTGATACAAGCATCTCCTACCGCCTAGGCCTACCACGCCTACCACTACATCCACGTCCTGACATCCTAATAAAGGTAACAAAAGAAATTAGCACATTTACAATTGTGCTGAAGCTAACTCACTCGCATCCTAATACGATGGACAACAGTAATTCACTCCACATACGCACGTATTCATATTGTAACGCCCCAATTTCTATACCCAAATGATAATACGATAACCATGTTCTTTAAAGTAAAATTGAAAATAAATCCCCACACTTGCATTACATGATACAAATAGTCTTCAGGCGATAATACATTCACTTCAAATCAAAATAACATAAACAAATAGACACCTCCAAGGGTTTACAAGTTTCCAAGGCTTAGGCCTGGTTACACAAAATGGTTATTCAAACCCACACAAATACAACCCTTGGCGTACAAACAGAGTTACAGCAAAACGAGAGCCTTGTACTCTCAACACATATTTCCTCGCCTTTAGTTAGGTGGAATCACCACATCTTTTCCTGCACAAAAATCTCGTAGGGTGAGCATAAAGCCCAGTAGGAAATCCTTAACAAAGGATATACATTTTATACAAGTCTCAAGATATGAATGCACATGCCATGTTATGTCTTTTCGCAAATAAATCATATCTTCATCTTTTGAAAACCATCATGCTCAATGATGCCATGAAATGTCCATTGTTCAAAACTTAACAATTTAATTTAAGGGACGGTAAATACAACTTTTGTAATCCCTAGGTCGGTGTCTGCAAGTAGACTATACGAGTAGTACCAAATTATCATTTTTACCGGTATTAACCGGAAGGCTCGACACCTATCTGCGCGGGTTTTTGGTCTTTTACCCCGGACTCTCAGGCCAACTTGTTCAATATCATCTACACCATCTATCAAAACTTACCAACGTATTTATCCAAAAACCATTCTATGAAAACTTGTTTCTCAACATTCTTTTCTAAATGCAAGTTTTCAAATCAACTTTCAAAGCTTAATATAATCAAATGAATTGATATGCCAATTTCACAAGATGAATATAAATACTTTTATTCCAATTCATCATCCAAGGAATAACACAATTCCCCCTTCTCAAGTTTCCTCAACAATTAGTCATTTCAAGACTATTTCAATGTTTTTAACAATAATTTCCAAAATGAACAACAATTCTCATATTCCATGAAATTCATCATTTATATAAATATAAATAAGAAATTTTCCAAACATCCATTTATTTTGACACACAAAATAAATATAACAATATCATTAATGGATTTTCAATCTCTTTTAAAAATCCTCAATTTCTAGGTTTTCTCACCAAAACTGTACAACTCAAATCTTTTGAAAGAAAACTTTTTAAAATCATCTTTTCTTCAATCAACAAAGATCAAAACCCATAAGATTATTTTAAAAGAACAAGAGACAAACCCACTTTCAAAATCGTTCAACTTATTGAATCAATAATCAATTTTCAAAGCTATCGAATGATGATTTCGAAAATCATCTAGATCTTGCAAAAATATATATATAACTCTAAGAAAATCCCTACCTCAAGTATTAAAGAAGAATTGAGATGAAACCCCAAAATCAACGATGCCTAAACTTGATCTTTACCACACACAATGAAGCCCTCGAGATGATAACCAACTTTGGTGAAGAACTTATGTCTAAATCCTAATGGATTTGGAGAAATCAAAGAAAGAAGATGACTTCTAGAGAGAGAAGCTTCAGATCTGGGATTCTGGAGAGTTTTAGAGAGAGAGAGAGAGGACTGAAAAAGTGATCTGAAATATCAGATTCACGAACTGATATAACATGGTCCGCTCAAGCGTGGAAAGCCCCGCTCGAGCGTCAAATACATTTTCCCAGTACTTTTGTAGACAAGTCAAATTTCTGGAACCAAACATTTTCCGCTCGAGCGCATAAACGGCCGCTCAAGCGAACAAGAAACTTCTAATGCATTTTTCATTTTTGCTTTGGGGGCGCTACCCCTCAACCCCGCCAGGGCGCTGCCCTAGGACTTGCCACGGGGCGCTGCCCCCTGGACCCCTGCGAGCTGACCGGACAGCTTGATCCCCGACATACTCAGCGAAGTGGCAAAACATGAAAGACTTAACTTCTAATGCAACTCTGCAAGGCACAATTCGGGTTGGATTCGCATCTAAAGGTTTGGAGACATTACCTATTCCAAACACACCGCTACAACCCGATAACCAAAATAAGGGGAATATAGGGAAACTAGATACATAACACCGTTCAAAATCATACCAACCCAAGCCCGGAACACCACACAGAAATGGGTCAAAACCGGGATCGCTACACACATAAACACATACGAATTTCATTTTCGAATAATGACCATCCCGCGACGTTGCCAGTTTTCCAATTATAAACAACAGTGATCAAGTGCTCTTCTAACAGGACTTTTAGAAATCCATGGACTCAATCAACATTCTAGAAATTTAATTCCCTACCAATATAATCACATAAACATGTTATCATATAAGCACACATCATCCATACTTAAGTCTCTAATAAACGAGGCAAACCCATTATGGTACTAACCACTTCTCACATACCCAAAGTATTCAAATCCAGTATACTCTGATACCACGTTGTAACGCCTCCAAAATAATACTATAAATCCCCTTCATAAGAGAAGTAATAACAGAAACGATATGCTTTCATTCATCAGAATTTGTATTACAAAAGATAACACATGCAATATACATTCATGACTGTACATCCTGAATCTATAGCATATAATACCAGTTAATGCTCAACAAAAGAAATGCCCTACCGACTTACATCTTTCCAAGTCATTGCTTGGTTACAACAAAAGAGAGTCATAAGCTCTATACATATAAAGCCCTAGGCTTGAACGAACATTAAATACAAAATAACATAAAAAGAGTCTTTGACTCCAAGGTCCTCCCAAGCTACGTCCTTAGAAAAGGCATGTCACCTATACCTAAAAATGGTTTCCCAAAGTAAGGTGAGCCAAAGTTCAGTAGAAACAATCTAACATAGTATATGAGAATTAACAAGACATAAGTATGATGCACATTTTTATTGTTCTACAACAAAATCTTTATAACTCTCTCCAAAACCATGGTATGCCAAACTTACATTTCATTCCTTTCATTTTGGTTCAATAGATACATCCACTGCATTTAATCCACCCAACAGAGGATACACCTCACAGGTTTCCAACAAATTAAAATCATCACACCATACATACATTTCTACTTGCCATTTTAAGAAAATTTCATCTGTGGGAATCAACACCCATGTATATAAATGGTTTTCGGGACTTCACCCTAGACACACAGGCCAACTTAGTTCAACAGAGTCCATCCTCTTTCTTCTCCTCAAAACATGGAGTACATCCCATTTTTTCTCCCAAATATCATACATATACAATATATATCATTCATAATCATATTCAATGATAATGGTTTAAGGATTAGTTTCAATTCGCCTAATTCACATGCAATGTCTACAACAATCATGACTATTCTCCACCGATAGTTCAAAACAATTATCTCTAAACAGATATACAATCTCTATAATAGATAAATCCTTAAATTTCCATAGGTGAGTGATTGAGAAAATCCAACAACACCATTCATGTACTAATTTCACATTTTTCATACCAATTTCATTATTTATACAAAACAATTATTCAAGATATTTTAGGGTAGCTCCCCATTTTCCAGTTATTAACCTAACGGCAAAAATCATCTATTTTGACATAAGATAACCTTATATCTAAACCCCATAATCATTTATATAACACCCACATAGGAACCCCTCTTTTCGAATTTGAACCCAAATCCTAGGTTTGCTCAAAACACCCCCAAATCTCATCATTTTCATATAACAACTCATAACCAAGTTAAAACCCATATTAAGGTGTAGAGAGTCCCTACCTCAAGTTTAGAAGACCAATGGAGCAAGCACGAAACTCCAACGACGTCGAAACTAAACTCCGATCGGATCAAAATGAAGCTCTCAAGATGTTGTACCCTTTTTCCAAAGACACTAGGGCAGAGAGATCAACAGATCTAGGAGAAAATGTAGAGAGAGAGTGTCACGCCCCAAAATTTGGACAATTAAATATTAAATTAGGACTAAATTCCAATTAATATTCCAGCATCCAAATCCTAGGGGTGAAACAAAAAACTAAACGCCAACCAAACCATCCACCATAATTTCATAACTAACCAATACATCCAACATTAAAGTAACAATACATAGTCAAAATAACTTAAATAATGTACGGTTACAAACCATGCCAAATTATCCCAATACTAAAGCCATAAAAAAAAAATACTAAATAGATAAACTAATTTCAACCCTAAGCTCAAGAAAACAAAAGAAATCTAAAAGACATGTCCAACAACTATAGTTATTCCGCGTCACCACCATAGCCCCAACTAATCCTGCAAAGGAAGCTCGGTTGCACTCAAACAGAACGCACCCGAGTTGCCGAGAGACAAAATGGGTCAGTATATATTGGTATGAGTACAAGATTTAAGACCCACGTGTCCACCAG
The DNA here is from genome assembly GCF_055761805.1 of Camellia sinensis. Taxonomy (NCBI): domain Eukaryota; kingdom Viridiplantae; phylum Streptophyta; class Magnoliopsida; order Ericales; family Theaceae; genus Camellia; species Camellia sinensis. The sequence goes on from NC_138963.1 coordinate 79,555,883, forward strand.
ACACAAACAAAAATACATTTAATTCTTGTTACGGGATAAGACAAGTTGTTCCATCCGCACCGAGACAAATGGGTAGTTTCCCGAGATACGGTGCCATTTAGTTTCTTGCCTGTACATAACGAAATATAAATTGAGTATAAAATACACAAAATATAAATAAAAATATGGTAGGTCATCCCTGCATAAAAAGTTAGTAAAACCCACCATCCTGCAAAAAAATAAAGTTAGTATAATTTAATCATAAGTAACTTGCTGAAGAAGTATAAAAATATATCGTTTCTTGCTTAAATAAATTCGAATTGACCAAAACTCAAACAACAAAAGGTGTACATAATCAAATTTCTTAAAAGTCATAGTGAACGAATTTAATAGAAACTGAACAGGTTGAGAGAAAAACTTGATAGAAGAACCTAGACGGACTTCAACCGAAAAATCTAAAGCTAAAAATGAAAAGAAACTACCCTAAGATGATTTGTTTTGGAAAAGTTCAAAACACAAAAAGTGTTCATAATAATGTTTTACTTCAGTTTATGTGAAACCAATAAAAATGAGCTCGTTCCGTGGGTTAAAACAACCTCTAAAATCTGTATTGCTAAAATGAATCAAAACTACAATAACCAAGATCATCCGATTATAAGTTCTAATCGATCTTTTTAATAAAAAGTTAAAACGCAAAAGTTGTCTAGAATCATGTATACATGCCTTTGCTCAAATTTCATAATTTATCGAGATCGTTTAGTTTTTTTCAAGATGTACAAATCAATACAATTCACACAATAATAATAAACCCATAATTAAATTCTTTGTACCTCAACTCCACCACTTCGGCCCTCCACTTCCGGCCTACACGTATATCCCATGTGCCTCCTGTATACCTAACACTGCTCCGAAGCTAAACTTGCACGGGGATATCATCCCGAGTTTGACCTACACTCCCCGGATGGTTAGCATATACGTACGTGCGTAAATCAAAGCACTCATCTATTCATGAGAACGAGGCAACAATATATATATATACAAAACATCTCACTCATGAGAACAAACATAACAATGCCAAGCCAAAGGCATTCAAATAAATCTCATAATCCTTACCTTTTTGTTTATGCACTCTTTCTCACCAACACTCAAATAAAACAACAATCCATGGAGTCATGGTGAACTATAAGGAATTTATTTATGGGTTCTAAATTTATTTTAATTTCATATATCCATGAGTGTGATTACAACCATAAAATAAATCCATATAAAAACCCTAAACATGGCATACATAACTAATCAAAATAATTAAAATCAATACATCATCAAAAAACCCTAAACCTTACATACACAACTAATCAAAATAATTAAAATCAATCAATTATCTAAAATCCTAAACCTTACATACACAACTAATCAAAATAATTAAAATCAATTAATCATCTACATGCAAATACGAAATCAATTCAACATCATATAAATATAAATAAATAAATAAATAAAAACAAGAAATTAAATATAAATCAAGGGAAGTGGGTTTTGCACTCACAATATTTTTTTGAAGATCAAAGAATTATTTGAAGAACTAATGGAGCCACCAAAACAAAACCTTAATATTTTTTTCTTCTCTTTTCACTCCCGCCGTCTCTACGTCTCCTATTTTTCTTTTCTTCTATATTAATAAAACACCTTTTTTACATATAAAAAAATATAAATATATAAGTATTCAGATTAATTATATAACAAACACATTAAATTAATTAAATACCACATTAAAGTATCATATAACCACACAATTAATAAAATCAAAAATAAAATAAGATAATAATAATAATAAATAAATAAAGGTTTACGAAAAATCAGGGTCGCTACAAAGAGTGTATTTTAGAGAGAGAGAGAGTCTCACTTTAGGATTTTTGGAAGAAAAGATCTGAAAAAGTAATGTAAAAAGTCATTTTCGCGATCTGAAATACGCATAGTCCGCTCGAGCACAAGAGTTGATGCTCAAGCGTCAGATACAATAAGTTGTTCCGCTCGAGCGCAGAATACACACATCTAGTACTTTTGCAAGCAACAGCGCACGAGCGGCCCCTCGAGCGCCCACCCGCTTGAGCTTAGGAAACATCGCTCAAGCATAGAAAACATCCCTCCAGTACTTTTGCAGACATGCAAAATACGGAGAGTTTTCAAATCCAGCTCGAGCGCAAGAAAGGCCGCTCGAGTAGAGGACCAAAATTCTGCGCAACATAAGGTTTGAAAACCAAGCAACCAACCTGTTCCAAGCACACTCAACACATCTAAATAACCAAATTTAAGAAGGAATAAAGAGTAAAGGACAATGAACGATATACAGAAACCATAAACCCGAGTTCGGACTACTATAAGTGTCGGGTCAAAACTGGGATCGTTATATGGCTCATATAATTGAAAATTAATAGCAGCATAAAAATAAATATTCAATAATATTATTCAACTATAAACTCATTTTGATTATGGCAACCTCAACCATGTTTAGGAACATAACACTCATATTTGGGACATTTATGTTCTATGCTGCACAAAATAATTGTAAAAATATATATATATATTATCATCTCCCAATTTTTGAATAAGATTTTTAGTTGGTCTATTTAGAGAAGTAGATTAAAAGTCAACTTTTTGTTAGAAAATAATAGTTTTTCGGCAACTTTAATTTGAAATTAAAGTGGGACCCAACCGTCAGTTAAGGTGGGTCTGAGTGGTTTTGTATTCTCTTAAGTGAAAAGATTGCAATACAAAAGTAATGAGCCGAAACCATTGGGTTTTAAATGAGAATTGTCTCATAAAGTGAGTATCAATAAAGTTGGGTTTAGGTTTGGACTTAGTCTTAGTTGGACTAAGCCTAAACTTGTACTTGTGCATGTGTTGGGTTTGGTCTTAGATTTAGAGTTAGACCTAATCTTGAGCTTTGGGCTGAGCTATGGTATGCTTAGTTCGTGCATGGGCTTGAAATTGGGCTTGGATCGGGTTGTGACCCAACACTCGTATCCATTTTACAACCCATCTAGTTTAACTCTCAAAACTTATGCATATTATGATTTATATAAGGGATTTTTGGTGGAACCCCCCTTTTGGGCCTTTTTATTAGGGTAAAGGATAACCCAATTAATTTTCTTTCAAAAAGTCCCTGAGTAAGAAATGCTTACCTTAATAAGGACATTTTATAATTTTTATTTTTTTTTATCACAATATTGCCCTTATATATATAGTATCATACGTATGAAAAATTTGAAATCTGAGCTCGTAGCCGATGAAGACGATCTCCAAATCGATCATACTTCACAAAATCGATGAAGACGATCTCCAAATCTAAAGATCTCGCAGCCGTTACATTCCTCATTCAAGATTTTGAGAATATATATATATATATATATATATATTTGTGTGTATGAGTGTTGTTGAACATATGTATTCTTTTCATTGAGATTTGTGATTGTTGATCGAGTTTCATAAGTTTTTCTTCTCAATTAGATATGTTGATTTGTTGATTAATTTGTGTTGTTTTTGTTTGTTTTGTTTTTGATTTATTTTTGTTTTTTTTTATCAAATTTCATCTGGTTCTATTGTTCTGTTTTTTCATTTGACAGAACCAGAGTAAAATTTTACTTTTGTACAGAGTAAAATTTTACTTTTGTGTAGAGTAACATTTTACTACTTTTTCAGAGTAAAATTTTACTTTTATAAAGAGTAAAATTTTACTTTTAGCTTCAAAGTCTCACAGTTTACTCGTTTTTCAGAGTAAAATTTTACTTTTATATAGAGTAAAATTTTACTCTTAGTTTCAGAGTGTAAAATTTTACTTTTATACAGAGTAAAATTTTACTTTCATACAGAGTAAAATTTTACTTTTAGCTTCAAAGTCTCACAGTTTACTCGTTTTTCAGAGTAAAATTTTACTTTTATACAGAGTAAAATTTTACTTTTAGTTTCAGAGTGTAAAATTTTATTTTCATACAGAGTAAAATTTTACTTTCATACAAAATAAAATTTTATGAGGATAATATGGTAAAAGAAACAAGTTTTAAAATATTAGAGGGTTTTGAAAGTACTTATATAATTCTTATTATTTTGAAAGACAAATTAGATAGTGAGGGGGCTATCACCAAATCCCCCTTTATATAATGGTTTTGGAGTTTTGAACATTTGTAACTCTAGCCCTAATGGCTAGAGTTGATGACATTTAATGACCCCATTGATATTAGCCTTTATGGCTAAGGCTCTCCCCTACTAGTATAAATAGAGGTATTTCTTCTCCAACTTAGTAAGTTGTTTTTAGAAAGGTTTTGTGATGGAAAATTGGATGATATTTTGAAATAAAAAGTTGGAGATGGTTTTTTAAACCAAAGAAAATTTTTCCATCTTCTTTTGTTAGCCTCTTCTTTGTTTTTTGTTAGAGAGAGTGCATCCATTGTCAAGTTCACCGACATAATACAGAAGGTGCTTCTGTATTAGTTGGTTTCGACCACCGTATCCTACGAGACAAACACTGGCATACCTCCAGCATCCATCGGAAGACGGTGAATCTCTTTTAAGGAAATTATGTAGTGCAGGCTTCGATTTGCTTCTTTTCTTATTATTTGTTCTTAAATTTTTCAATATTTAGTTTACAAATATAAGTTCTAATATTTAGGCCTCGTTTGGGAACAGGCTAATTTAGTAACTTTTTGGCTATTTGGCTAAAAAGGTAGGTAAAAAAAACTTGTATGTTTGGGATGACTTTTTGGCTAATTACGAAAAGATGTGCAAAAAGTAGAGAGAAAAGAGAATCTTTGACTTTTTGGTATGAGTTGTTGGCTTTTTGGCTAATTTAGTAACTTTTTGGCTAATTGGCTAAAATAGCCTCTTGCCAAACGAGGCCTTAGTTATCCATGCTAATAATTTGCTCTATTAGTAATGTAATCTAATTCATTTATGTATTTTTAGTTATATCGTTTGTTCTGTATTTCATACTTTTAATAAAAAAAAATATTTTGTCATTTCTATTTAATTTATTTTATATATATATTTTTTTTGTATTATTACGAAAAAATACCAAGTATTTTTTACTCTTTTTGGTTTTTTTTTTTTTGAAAAAACGTACAAAAAAAAAAGGTAATCAGTGTGTTTGGTTTGAGTTTTCTGAATTCAGTTTTTTGAAAACTGAATTTTTTATTTTTCGTGTTTTTTTGTTTTTTTGTAAATATTTTTAAAATTTTAAGCATTTTTTTTTTACTTTTTTAAATGTACCTTATTTAGATGTATCTAAAAAGTAAAATATTTCAAAAAATTAATAAATACACAAAAATATGAAAAATATACTAATTTTTTTGTATTTTTGGTATTTAGTGAATTTGTTAAAGATTTTTTTCATGAAAATTATATTTTTTGAAGTGTATTTATGTTAGGTGCGTTTAAAAATTAAAAAAATTATTTAAAATATTAAAAAAATTCAATACAAAAATACGAAAAAGAAAAAAGTAGAATATTTTGAAAAGTATTTATAGAAAACTCAAACCGAACAAATTGTGTAACTCAAAAAAATAAAAAAGTTAAACACTAACTTTTAATCAAAATTCCAAAATTGGCCATTAATGAAATCAGACAAATATCTTCTATCACTCGTAATGCTTCAAGTTTTTGTAGACAACTTGTAGGCAATGTGATAAAGGTTGTAACTCCATTGCCAGTACTACAAACACCCTCGAATTTCTAAAAAAAACTTCTCCCCTGCAATGTCAAAAAATAAATAAATAATAAATAAAAATTAAATTAAATAAATTCTTACCAGAAGTCAAAAGTTTCAAATGTGCTTCAGCTTGGTAACATAAAATATAAAATTTAAAACTTAGTTACTATACATAATGTGAATGAAGGGTCGCCTCCACCCTTGGCGAGTTATGTATAATAGCAAATTATGATGACACATTCAAATAAGGAGTTTTTTTTAAGGTCCCTGGTATTAACATTTTCTAACATAAAGGACACCAAATATTTTCATAATGTCTAAGGTCCCCCAGGTTGATCCAGAGAAAATTGGTCCAGAGAAAATTGATTCAGAGAAATTTCATCCAGAGAAATTCTTCAACCCAGAGAAAATTCAAATTTCTCTGGGAATTGTGAATATATATATATATAACTATGACTGCCAATTAGGTGGAAGGGGAGAAAAGGGAAGGAAATGGAGAAGGTATGGAGGAAGCTGTTGTGAGGAGGGGAGGGAAAGAAAAGGGATTCTGTTTCTCTGGACTCTCCAAACCCAAAGAAATTCTCAGACATACATTTCCAGAGATTCTCCCACCCAGAGAATTTCTCTGGACACCACAATCCAGAGAAAATTCCAAGCCAGAGAAATTCTCTCAACCCAAAGAATTTCTCTAGGCATGACCAGATGCAATAGCTGCTGTTGCCATAGCTTCTGTTTCTGTTGATATTCATGATAAATTGCGGCTTCCCAAATCATTAGATTCTAGTTCCTCCTCAGGAAAATCCCATTCTTTTATTTCTGATTCATTAGAAGAAGTAAAGTCATCATGTGTGTCTAACATATCAGTTTCCAAGCTTGCAAACTCGTCATTTATAACCAGAATACCAGTACCTGTTCCTAACATAGCACAACCAATTTCCAATTCTAATCGTAGCTTTGTTCCAAAATTTTTGGGTTCTCCTGTTGCTTCTACTCCTGCTCTGCTAAACTCGTATTAGTCTAAAGAATTGGCCAAATCTACAAAACCAACTGCATATCAATCAACAACCAGTTTACACCAAGTTTGACTTGGCCTTCTATATTTCTCATGCTTATTCCAAGCTCTTTTTGTTGGTCAATGAATGAACATTCACAAACTGGTTCTTATATACACATCTAACCCAGAGAAAATTCAAATTTCTCTGGGTTTAAACTAGAGAAAATTCAGTCCAACAACCCAGAGAAAATTCAGTCCAACCAAACCAGAGAATTTTGTAAGAACTAGTTTGTGTGCACTTTTAAAAAAATCAAATTATTCATACTCAACTCATCTTCGACTTGTTAAAACTGCAACAAATTTTCATAAAAATTTTTTAAATGCGCATAAATCAATTACCAAACAGGACACAATATATCTCTCCTTCCATATCTCTTAATCTCAGCAAGTACACCTTCAATGGCTCGACGTATTCTTCAAACCCTAGTGTCGTCATGGCCCAGAGCAAATCGTCGCCGGTGATGAAGCTGATGAACTCTGAAATGCACTCTTGAACTGTTTCCTTGGCGTCCTTGGAGATCTTGGCGTTCGCTGGTAAAGCCTTGTTCATGATTTGACTCACGTTCGCGATCGGAAGGAACCTGTCTTGCTCCCTCGATGATAGCTCGCTGTTCGAGTTGTTGTGTCCTCCTGATGGGTCAGATTCCGGCGGTGGTGATGGTGGTGGTGAGAGTGGTGTGAGATGGGTGAGTTTAGGAGTGGGAATGGGGTGAGGGACCTTAGATTACAAAAGAACAGATTGTGGACCTAATCTATTACTAAAAGTTAGATAGGGACTTTAGACCGATTTTCCCTTCAAATAAATATTGTATTTTTTCATCACTACAAATATTCGGGGGAAATATTTTGGTCACTAATTTCGTCGCTATATAATTGCCACTAAAAGCCTCCGTAAAGAAAATGCATTTCGTCAACAATTCAGTAACCTTAGGGTCCAAATTTTTCATCACCCATTTGAGAGCATTTTATCACAAAAAACCTTATATTTCGTCACTAAAGACAAATCCAGTATTATATATATAGAATTTTGAGTAAATTATACGAATAATCCTTGTAATTTATATGATGTGTTAATTTGGTCCATAATATTTTAATTTACTCAATTTTGCTCTTTAATTTAACAGATTATGTCAATTTAGTCTAATAAATAACGGCTGTTAAGTTTGGTGGACGGAAAGTCAAACTAGGTGTCAATTTGATCCATGTAGTTTACACAATGTGTCAATTTGCTCCCTGTCAAAATCGAGCAAATTAAAATAACAGGGACCAAATTGACATAGTGTGTAAATTATAGGGACCAAATTGATACACTGTGTAGATTTTCCGTTCATTAATCTTAACAACCGTTATTTATTAGACTAAAATGACACAATTTGTTAAATTAAAGGACAAAATCGAGCAAATTGAAATAATAGGGATCAAATTGATACATCGTGTAAACTACATGGACCATTTGCATAATTTACCCTAGAATTTTTGTGACCCAAAAAAAAAAAAAAAAAAATTGTCACAAATTTTGGTCACTGGCGAGGAAATATATTGTCTCGATAAGTTGTATATGTGATGAAATATTTCATCACACAAAAAATAAAAAAAAGTTATTGTTGCAAGGAATACACATTTCATCACAGTAAAAAAAGTATAGGTAATGAAACATTTTGTCAGAAAACATGTTTTTGTTTATATGGGCAAATTTTATTTTATTGAGTTATGTAAGATTTACTCCCTTAATGTTTGAAAATGATCACATAATTCTCACGTGGTTTTGTGGATTAAAATGCACCGTTAAACTTTTCGTCTAATTTAACAATAAATGTGAAATGCGTGATAGATATAAAAAGGTTATATGTTTATTTTCAAATTTCAAGGGGACAAATCGCGTAGAAAATAAAGTACAGGAGTTAAAGTGCACTTTGCCTTCCAAATAAATGGCGAAACTATCCATAATTTACACACTTAAGTTACTTATATATTGGGATATTTTAATTTTTTTTTATTAAATCGTTAACGGGCCTAACGATACATTTCAATCCACAAGCCACAAGAAAATTGTTGTAATGATCTAGAAATTTTTTATTTATTTATTTTAAATAGCCCGTGCATAATTTAATTGAGCGAATTTTTGAATTTAATTGCTGTGTAAATTCTGTGCAAAAATAGTTTGGTTTTTTATTTTTTAAAAATAGTTCATGATTTCAGAAAATTATGCAATTTTTATATGTTGTTCCCATATGAGTCTAGCACGTTGGATAAAACTTTCAGAATTAAATGATAAGTATTTATTTTATGAAAATTCACGGACTGATTGATGTTCAGTTTAATTTATAGCAGAATTTTGTTATTTTATTTTGAATGTTTATATCATGATTTGGATAACTTTGTTGGATCTATTTTGGTATATAATTGGACCATGTTTGGCTTATGGGTGAAACCCATGACTTAGATTTAATTTAATTTGAGTTTGTTTAGTGATTGATGTTTAACTGTTTGGTTCTTTTAATTATGTGATTGGTAGTAACCACTTTGGGAGTTGTTATTTATTATATAGGAATTATAATAAATATTTAATAATTGATTTTATGGTGTGTATTATATGGCGAAAAATTATATATTTTGTAAAGAATGAAAATGTGTATATTTCGTAATGATCAAAATATTATATTTTGTGGTGTGAAAAAATTATATCATTTTATAATTTATATTATAAAATTTTGAAGTATTATTACAAAAATTATATTTTTTTAAAAAAATCAAATTTTAGAAAACAAACCCATGTGAGTGGCCTCTATTTTTGTCTTCTTACCATCATTTCTTCTTCATTTACAATTCATTTCATTTTGGTGCGTGGAGCAGAGAGCTCCTGCTCTCCCTCTTTGTTCGTCTCTCTCTTGGTCTCTCTCTCTGTGCAAGGAACATAGCATTAATCATTTAAAATTATTTTTTCTTTAAAAGTAAGTCTAGGATCTTACCTAGCCAATCAAAACCAATGGCATGATAGTCCTTGGAGAGTACAGGAAGAACTTTGCGATAAGAATATTCGTGCAACAAAAGGAATGGAATATATTAGTGAATTGAGAATTTAATCTACGTACACTGTTAAAACAACAATAACTTCCAATCCGTCACAATGTTTTATAGGTTAACATTGCAATGGACAGCAACAAGTTGTTACTATTAACTCTCTGGAATTACCTGTATGATAAAGGGAAGTTACCCATCAAGAATCAAGAAATTAGTCTAGAGAAACTAATAAGTTTGTCTGAATGGATAAGCACAATATGCAATTGCAAACAACAAAAGTAATCATGATACTCGCTCACATTATGATGATAAATTTGAAATTCAAAGTATAATGAAAGTCGGAAGTAATTCAGAGTTCATTTATCTACCTGGAAAAGCAACATGACCAAAACAAGGTTAAGATCAAAGCCAGTAAAATTTGAGGGAAAATAAAGGAAGTTGTTGCAATTTGAGAAAGTAAGGCATATTTTTTTTGGAATTTTTATTTCTTATTTTTTCGTAGTTTTCTTTCCTAATTGGTGAAATGAGTTGCTGAGGCAGTGGGTGAAATAACAATGGTTACAATAACAATAATCTATAAGTTTTTGCATTAGAATCTTCTACCAATAGAATGTGGGTCATGAGTATTAAAAAGACAAATGCACACAAGCATGCCCACAGAAACACACTCACAGGTCAATTGGATAATTGAAACCATCTCTAGTTTGGCATTGAGATGATGGGTGGTCACTGGTCATGAGAGGAGTTCCAAATTCCAATGGTTCAAGGAGGACCCGTGTTTGACTCCAATAAATTATTTGATGTTCAAAGCTTGTCATTCTTCTAATATACAAAATCAAATGGTTATATGGCATATATGACTAGAAAAGTAGATGTGTTTGATTTCATAAGCCGTCCCATCTTATTGGACAAAGTGCCGTTATAATTCGAGCCAGGGTCTGTAAGGACCTTCAAACCTGAGTTCCATTCAATGAAAAGGCATAGTAGTTTGACATAGTTATGGTATAACATAGATATTGTCACCCAAAACCAGCAATACAATATGCATTGCAACATAGATAACTGCACAATCAAATTATTAGCAAGAATGAGATAATCTATGAAGACAAATCATAGCATCGGACAATGCAATGCTATATGGTAGAAGCAACCAACTAGACAATGGGGCATGTTCAGATAAGACGGATCTTCACTTTGTCATTAGGTTTGATCAAGATATATGAAAGGTTCATTCTACTGGCCACTGTCTTAATCTATTGACTGAAACATATTGTGTGTGCCAAATCTCCCTAACCTTTGATTGGATTTGCAGAAAAGCTATGGGGTCACATGCATTTAATTTTACATCTGAAGAATACATTGCTCATTTTTTATTCACAGATATAAACAGCAACAAAGCTAAGTAACAATACAATTGTTCGTACATAAAAGTTCTTCTCTTTTTGCATCCAGATGTATGGGTGCAATAAGAAGGGAGGGCTTGGCGTCATTTTCAGGACATAGAATCTTCTTTGTCCAAAAGAAGAAGTGCTTCAGCAGCTGCCAGTAGATTATGGGATAAGATAAATGCATTTTCTAATTCATTGCATCTTGTTGCTTTGTTTTCCACATTTTTTTCTTGGTTTTCTTTTTAAAAAGAAAAGACAAAAAGAAAACCTTTCCTAACAAAATCACTGCATTTGGTTCCTTAATCAGTATTTAACAATAAGTTATTGCAATCATCTTGCACATACTTTATCTTTCAGGTGCACTGGCATCTTTCACATAGGTTGAGCGCAAGAAAATTAGAAATCATTATAACACTGTAGCAATCATGATAAGTTCAAAATTTAGGTGTCGTTTGGGAAGTGGGTTGGCTTTTTGGCTTTTTTGGCTATTTTAGCCTGGGGCTAAAAAGTCTGGTTTGGGAAGGACTTTTGGCTTTTTTTGACTTTTTTGTGAGAGAAATAATGTAATGATTACGGGTTGGATGTGATGTTTTGTCTTATTGGACTAAAAAGCCTATTTTGTTTTTGGTGGCTAAAATAGCCAAAAAAGCCCCAACCAAGCCTATTTTGTTTTTTGTTTTTTAGTTTGCTCTCAAAAAGTACAAGTTCAAAATTCCAAACTGTAAAACTTCTTTTGACAGGTCTCCTGACAGTAAAAAAATATTCAAACTGAACAAATACATTATCCTTCGAGTATATAATATCATTATTCAATGGAAGACTCCACCAAAAATTAAAACTAGACCCGGAAGAATCAGACAAGTGCCATCTGTAACCATAACATCCACCAAACACATTTAACAGCATATTCGATACAAGAGCACATAAATAAAATGCATGCACATTAACTACTCAACATGATACATAAAACATTGAGGATTAATCAATACAACTATTCAAGCTATGACATCATAATTCCACAGAAAAACATAAATTTTTATTGCTTTAAATATTGACAATGATTATGTAAATCAGGATCCACATTATTTCAACTTCAGCTCAAGTGAGTTTGTTCAAATCATTATGTACACCGTGACAACGCTGCCAGTTGGTGTGTTATGCCATATGTCACTATGTTAATCAGACAAAGTGTTAGACAAAAATAAATATAGTTCACATATATTTGTAAATGTTAATGAAATTATCTCAGAATTCGAAAGCAGCACAAAGATGAAGAAATTCCTTGCATATTTGAGCAGATCAGAAAAGAACATAAGCCTCACCTGCGAAGGGAAGCCATGAATTAAAACAATAGGAGGATTATCAACGCTTCCACTTTCAATGCAAAACCATCTATTGGAAAATATATAGAGCATTTTTCAATCGGTGAACCCTGGAAATATGCCATCCTCAATTTCTGCATGATATGGGGACCTAAGCCCATGACAGGATTCAAGCATGTTCAAGTCCTCCATTACAAACCAGTGATGTTCTAAATACTCCCAAATTTACCTGAAATTATCATCTGAGGTCTGAGAACCACCACCCATTGCAAGACCAAAAATTGGATCTTTTGCCTTCTTGCCAGCACCAAAAACAGGATGAGCTTTCACCTGAAAAGCTTATAACCACCAAAGAATTCTTAGATAATGATATATGATCTCGTGACACTTAGTAAAAGAGATTTGCTTCCAACAAGGAGAATATCTACTACACACATAATAGAATTTGCACCTAAAATAAATATATATATATATCCATCAAAATAAAACCCTTTTCTGTTTTTCTATTCATTCCTTTTTTGTGGGACTAAGAGAGAGACTAGATGAAAAACAAGAATTAAAGGTTCAATTTGCTTTTAGGCTCCTTTTTTTTAGCTTAGCAAAAAAGGGCAAGAGAGGCGACAAGTGGCAACCCTCCTCAGGCAAGACCATAGGAGCCCCTACCCGCTGGAAAGCTAGACAGGGGGCCTAGATGGGTCTGCAAACATGGGGGATCCAAAGGCGCTCCCTCAAGATAGGCTGAGCCATAGCATGAGCCCAACCCCACCGAGAGCATAGTAGCAAGGAGCCAAGGAGTCAATGGCAAAAGATCAGTGGACATAGTGAAAGGGTATAGTTTGCTTTCAGCTAGTAGTTGAAAAAGATTGATATTGTTGAACGCATTGGATCAATCTTAAGAATTTCAAAGAATAACAATGTTCCAATCTCATTCTCACCTATGGTAAGAACACGTTCTACTAGTATCTAGTACCCAAAGTCATTAAAATTTCAATGCATTTCTCTTGGTACACACACCATTCAAATTGAAGGAGACTAGTTCGGTGAAAGAATAAATTAGAACTTTGAACCAATTATGCTTTCATAATATATATAGGGCTTTTGCCTTGCTAGTTCACAAAAAATGTATCAAATAACTTCACATTTTTTCTTTTCATGTGTGTCGCAAGTTCGCAGCTCCATTTTCGATGATGCATTAGTGCCTCTAATTTTTATGAGGAGAAATAGAAACCATTTTCACATTTGTTTGCAGTTATCTTTTGTGGATTTCATACTGTGAAAAACTGTTCAAATTAAAGAAGTAAATTACTCAGGTCAGAGACCACATGTCATTGGCATGAATATGCATGTATCCTAGGAGTATCTAGAACCCAAAGTTGTTAAAATTTCAATGCATTTCTCTTGGGATACACACCATTCAAAATTGAAAGAGGCTAGATTGGTGAGGGAAGAAATTAAAACTTTGACCCGAATATGTTTTCATAACTTGTCATATGGGGCTTTTGCCTTACTAGTTCACAAATAGTGTACCAAAATAAGGCAAAATCAAGCAGAAAGCACTCATTGCAGTCTATGAATTACGATTACAATAAATATTATATGAAAAGAAAAATGTAATGTCATCAAGTTTTGAAATTAGCCCTCTTTTTCTTTTTTGTTCACACAACAATGACCTACGTATAAACAATTTAAGATGATTTTTTTAAGGAGGAAATCCAAGCTAGTTAAAGAGTAAAAATTTTGTCCTAAAAATTCAAAGTGGGAGTAGAAAAGGGGCAAACAAGACTTACAATCTTTCCTCTGCTGAACCATGCATCTGCCGGATTCGGCCCATCCGAGTACTTCCCTGTCCAAAACCAAATACAACTTCAATCATACTGAAATCACAACTAAATATCATTTCCCTTTGGCTTTCTTTAGAAATAGACAATTCACAAGTCTGTCTAGCCTCCACTGAAAGAAAATCCATCCCCAATTGAAACAGGAGCATCCAGCAAATAATCCTAATATTGATCATACCAATAATAACACTAAAAAATTCACACCACAAAAAGGGCACGCATTGAAAATAACACAACATGAGAGAGCTTCAATCACGTTTAAAAGCAAACCTCGTCGTCATTGATGCTGGATCGACAGGTGAGACCGAAAGATTTCCTCTTTGGGGAAGTCCAAGCTGCTGATTTCAGTGACCCGTTGAGAAGTGACAATGGGGATGCAATAGAGGGGTGAAGAAGGAAAAGAAAATTGTGGGATTGATGCGAAGAAGGAGAAGAAGAAGAGAAATGAAAGGCCATGGTGAAGAGCTAAGAATGGCGCGAGAGGGAAGAGAGGAAGGGGGTTCCAAGTGGAGTGACAGTTAAAACGGTTATTGTCATGCATTGTATAGAGATTGGGGGAATTGGATTGGATATATGGGGTTTTAAATAGGGATAGGGTTTCTCTGGAATAAAATATGTAGTAAATTGGGAGGTATGAGAACCAGAGAAACCCTAAATCCCTCGAGGTTTGGTTAAATTACAGATACCCCTGAGGTTTCGGAAATTACATCCCGCCCCCTGAGGTTTGTATTTTCATAACAATTTACCCCCTGAGGTTTATATTTCATAACAAATTACCCCCTAATTTCTTATGCAAATATAGCATTCAGGGGGGAATTCGTAATTTCTCAAACCTCAGGGGTATTTGTAATTTAGCCAAACCTCGAGGGGTGTATATGTAATTTGCCCTTTAATTTTTAATTTAGGCACGGTTTGGCGAGAGATTTTTTTTTTTTAAAAAAAAAGTGAAACAGACAAATAAAAAGTTCAAAAAAAATAAAAAAAAAAAAAATTCAACAAATTTCACCATATTAGCAAAATGTCACATAATACACATTAATTAATCATTTTTCTATTATAACTATCCATTCAATTAAAAATATTATTCGAAACGCACATTTTTCATCTCATAATACAGTCAAAAAAAAATTTAAAAATTACTAAAAACAAGTCAAGTTTCAAAAAAGGCACTTATTAGAGGTCATTTGAAAATTGACTATTTTAACTTTTTTTTCTTTTTTTTCCCTTACAAGAAAATGTAGAGAAAATCAAAAGAATAATTTAACTACTTGTAATGATTTTTTAACTTTTTAATTAAAAACCTATGTTCCCAATCATCCACAAATCAAAAAATGCACGAATTATTTTAATTGGAAAAAAAGAAAGAAAAGGAAGATAAGTACTCATGTCATAAATTTATTTTTTACACTTAAAAGCCTACCAGTCCAAGTGTTAAACTATTAAGCTCGCGAACGGCACATCTGGATGGTTTTAATAGCCCGTTTGGATTAAGTAATTTGGAGAAGAAAAAAAGAAAAAGAAAAAAAAACATTTATCTTGATTTATGTCACTCGTTTGGATAAGTGAAGAAAAGAAAAACATAGTGAAATGGGAAGGAATTGATTGAGAGAAACCTATTTCTTTTATAATCCGGAATCAAAAAATTACTTTAAAAGGGACATTAATTAATCACAATCTTTAAAAAAAAAAATTAAAAAAAAGTCTTGTAATTGACAACAACAATATAATACAATTTTTTTGAGTTTACGCACAAAACATAATTATTCATTACAAAATAAAAATACTTTTCAAAAATAAGAAATGAAAAATTACAATCTAGGTAGTTTGTCTAGTGTCATTTTGGTTACAATAACTCTAAAAGGAGAAATTATTCAATCTTTACGGAATACTAAACTAATCATCATTTAATATGCTCTTCATGTTTCTCAATCACCCAACACAATACCCCACCTACTCATCTTCTCCACGAATCACAATGTTATGAAATATCACATATTTATACTCCAAGATTACTAAATAATTACCCATCTAAAAGCATCAATTGAACACTTAGAATTTCACATTGTGTTAATTTAGTAAAATTGACAGTGCTACTTTAAAAATTGAATTGAAATCAAGAGTATAATGGTTCATTCCAAAGTGTATGTCAACCTCTCAATCACTATGAGGAGAGTATATTTTTATCAAATTTCCCCGTTCAAAAAAAAAAAAAGAAAGAAAAAGAAAAGAGCTATTTTTTCCTTAATTTTCTTTCAATTTATTAATGAATGTTACTAATTGAATTAAATTAACATAATGTAAAAAACAATAATAATAAAGTCCAAAACTAATATAACAATAACCATACAATAAGTTTATGGTCCCAGATTAATCCACCCAGAAAATTCTTGGTAGGTGATTGTATGGTAGAGATTAATTTGTGTAGTATGGATCCATATGTAGAATAACTTTGAACCACGATTTTGGATAATTTTTGGATTGATAAGGGCAAATTGATATAACAAACAACATACATGGACCACATGTATAATTTGCCACAATAAAAAAGTTAAGAAAGGGCTTCAAAAAAAATTAAATGAACAATGATATAAGAGAAAAATTAACTTTGCAAGGTGAGGAAAAAAATAAAGAGATGAGAGAGATGACAGGAAGAGTTATTTATGTATTCAGAGTTTTTATGCGATTTATAAAAGTAAATAATAAATAAATAAGAAGGTTTTTTTAAAAAATATTTTTTAAAGAATCTTAAATGATTTAGAGTGGACACAATTATAATTTTTGAAGGGTTGAACAAATAATACTCCCCTTTGCAAATATATAGATACTATTGTAAATTATAAGAATTGAGCACATGTCCCTCTTGATCCCCTTTTACATTGGCCCTTGCTCATAACCCCTTTTTTGAATCTCTCCTGGGGAGAGTAGGAGAGAAAAAAAATCCATCTAAATAATAGTTTGTTATTATACTAAAACTATCATTTTAAATATAGAAGAAATAAAAAGGAAAAAAAAAACTAAGGTAAACTATTGATAGATCTTAATAGTTGGATTTAATTCCAATCAAATAAGTCTTAGTAAAATTTCTAAAACTAATTTTTTGTATATGTCCATAAAAATTGATAATTAGTGACTTTTTTTTATCACGATTTTTATAAATTATCGCTAAAACTTACAATTAGTGACATTTTTCTGTGACGAATTTTTCAAACTATCGTTAAAAGTTAAAAATTAGTGACATTTTTTTGTGACTATTTTTTAAACTGTCTCTAAAATTTGTAATTAGTAACATTTTTTATGACAAAATTTTCAAACTATCGCTAAAAATTAACAATTAATGACATTTTTTAATAGTGTTTAATGAAAAACACCATTAATTCTCACAAGACTTATTGGATAATAAGTTCACCTATTATGACTTACACGTAAGTCTCCCAAAAAACTAACACCTATATATGGTTAATTTGGTAATAAAACACTATCATTTATTTTATTTTT
This sequence comes from Camellia sinensis, assembly GCF_055761805.1. NCBI lineage: Eukaryota > Viridiplantae > Streptophyta > Magnoliopsida > Ericales > Theaceae > Camellia > Camellia sinensis. The sequence continues at coordinate 79,573,681 of NC_138963.1, forward strand.
CTTTGATGTAGTTTAACTAAATCAGATGGGGGAGAAATTAATATATTTTCTTTTCTTTTCTTTCTTATTTACCCAAACAAGAGGGAGATAAATTACAATCTTTTTCTTCTCACTACGCCAAAATTGGGCTTTAGCGGCGGTTTTTTACCGCCGTTAAAGCCTTTAACGGTGATATTAACGGCGGTTTTGTTACCGTCGTTTATGCGCGTGTCGGAAAAAGTACAACCGTCGTAAAAAGGTAAATTACCGTCGTTAAAAGTCGACCAAAAACGGCGGTTTTTTACCGCCGTAAATAGGTTCAAATTTTTCAAAAAATAATTCTTTCTTCTTGCACTCCCTAAGTCTTGAACCCTGAACCTCTCATCCACCCACACTAACCACTCTAACATAGCCACTCTTCATGAAATATATTCCCTAAATAAATATTTAAACATTACGTTTACTTTATTGTAGATGGTTTCGCCGGAGCACGCCGGAGTTTCGCCGGCAAAGACCGCCGTCATTAACGGCGGTAATGATTGGGCATTAGCGGCGATTTTGTTATCGCTGTTAAAAGTGGGCATTAACGGCGGTTTTTTTAACGACGGTAACAAAACCGCCGTTAATGATACCTTTAACGACGGTTTTCGTTACCGCCGTTAATAGTACCTTTAACGACGGTTTTTGTTACCGCCGTTAAAAAAACCGCCGTTAATGTCCTGTTTTGGCGTAATATCTTTTATTTTCTCTCTAAATTTATGTAATTATTTCTTTTATTTTCTCTCGTTAAGTTTCCAAACTAGGTGTAAATTTACCTCAAAATGTTGGTTGGGCACTCTATTTCTTAGGGTGCTCCAAGTCCAAATTAACATTTGTTTTTTTTTTGTCTTTGAATGCCCCAAACCGCACTCATCCCAACGGCCCACCCAGAGTCCTAAGCCTAGCTCCAGTAATCTCCTTCCCAGCTCTGGCATCAGAGGTGACTCAAGCCCGTTTGAGGTCTTAGACCAAAATTTAAATGAGGTATTCACAAATTTTTATATTGTTAGATTTTTGTAATTGATAATCCCGTTTAGGAAAATTCTTTTCAATTGTAATTTTTTTCACTTTTATATTTCAGTGAGGATGTGAGTATTTAAATGCAAATCCAACCCAAATTGTACCTATGCAGAGGAGTTTGTGATATTTAGGCTTTCATGTTTGTCATTTCGCTGATTATGTACGGGGATTGAGCTGCCAGCGAATAAAAGGATCATCTATTATTTTTGCAGAGCGTCTGAACTTCTGGGAAACAAGTTTTACCTTTTGAGCGGTGAAAGTTGCACTCGACCGGTCAGCATATATGTTTCGCACCGCCTTTAGTCACACTGCTCGATCGGTGAAATGTGAATTCGAGTAGTCTTCGCGATTCAATTTACTATAAAGTGCGCATTTTGTTGTTTTTAGGGTTTGAGTCTCCATATTTTCGGAGAGGAAGAAAAAAAAAATTGTTTTATATTGGAGGGTATTTTATGAGTGTTTTCTTGATAATTTAAGAGTGAATAATAGATCCATGAACCTTATATCAATATCGTCAAGGGGTTTGTTTGTTTTCTTTTATTCATAAAAGCGAGAGTTGTTCTTCGGTGAATTCTGGACAATTGGGTCTGAAGCTTTGGTGGATACCCGAGTGATTTATTGTCATAGGTTCGACATCAGCATTGTGAATTCAACGTTGGGTAAGACAATATCGAAGTAAAGATGGTGGTGGAATAAATACATCGGGGTCTGTTCAATTCGGGCTTGGATTCACTAGGTAAGTGAGAGTACACATGTATAATTCTTTTTTGTCTTCTTAATGGATTGTTTTGTGACTTTGGCCTGTGATTTTTTTTTATCACAATTAGAGGCGTTCCAATTGTGATTTTGTCACATTAAATCGTTGTGTTGATTTATCTTAATTGTTTGATTAGGAGTGTTATTTATTGTTTTAAATTGGAATAAAATCACAAATCATAATCTCAATAATCTTAGATTTTTCAATATTGCAATTTTTTTTTTCAAAAAATAAATTTTCACTCTTTAAGATGTAAAGTTACTAATTAAAACTTTAGAAAAAAAATTATAAATAAAACCCCAAGCTTTGATCTTGGAACAAAATAAATTCGAGTTTTAAATTTTGTTAATTTAAACCCTAATCATTTAGTTTTTTTTAAATATAAATCATTTGTCTATTTTCATTAAGTAAAATTGAAGAAAAATGATATTTTAAAGTACTTTTTAAAAATAAACCCTTAGTTTTTTTTTTTATTTATAATTTTCTCTAAAACTTATTTATATTCAAGTTTTGTTAACAAATTTAAAAGCTACTAACACTTCATTTGTTTGAGCGAAAAATATTTTTAAAAAAATGTTTTTTGTATTTTTTATCGTTTGGTACAACGAAAAACAAAAGTTAATGTAATACATTTTCTATGGTCAATGGAAAACAAAACTATTTGGGCAAAAAATATTTTTCACTTTTAAAAAGTGAAAAACGTTTTTCAAATTAAAATTTTATTAGTGCCACCACATTACCACCACTATCATTACTTCCACCACCACCACATTCACAACCATCAGTACCACCATCACCTCCATCCCCCACAACTACCGCCACTACCATCTCTGCCTCTTTATACGACCACTACCACCACTACCGCCATCACTGTCACGTTACCACACCCAACGCCTCCATTTTCACTCCGCCCTAATGTAGTTGTTAGTACATTAATCTTAAAAATACAACCAAACAAAACAAAATATTTTTCATTGAAATAAGCGGAGCATAATTACATCTACAGTTGACTGTTTCTAATACAACATTACCCATAATCAACCACAACTAATCACATAACCATATGGTGCAAGAGATATTTATAGTTGGTTATGTGATTAATTATTCTCCAACATTTCTATTGTTGATATGAACTTTTATTTTATTTTATTTTGACCTAGAGATAAAATGATGAGGTTTGTTGTTTTCACCCAATGATAAGGGTATTTTATTCAAAAAATGACAAACAATTTTTTTTTTCATATTTAACAATAGTGTTGGAAAATAATGATTTTCGGTAATTTTAATTTGAAATTAAAGTGGGATACAACCGCCAGTTGAGGTAGGTCTGAGTGGGGTTGTATTCTTTTAAGTGAGAAGATTACAATATAAAAATCATGAGCTGAAACCATTAGGTTGTGAATAAAAATTGTCTCATAAAGTGAGCATCAACAAAAATTGGGCTTAGATTTGGACTTAGTCTTAGTTTGAACTGGCCCTAGACTTGTACTTGTGCTTGTGCTTGTGCATGTGCTGGGTTTGGTCTTGGTCTTGGACTTGAACTTAATCTTAAGCTTGGGCTGGGTTGTGTTGTGTTGAATTTAGCTTGTGTATGTGTTTGAGATTACGCTTGGATCGGGTTGTGACCTAACACCCACATCCGTTTATGACCCATATAGTTTGATTATTTAAATAGCTTTATATATATAATACAAGGGAGGTTTTCAACCTTTGTAACTCTCATCTTTTGATGATGGAGTTGATGGCAATGTTAATGGCCATAAATTTTCTATCTTTGTAACTCTAGCCCTAATGGCTAGAGTTGATGGCCTTCGTTAATGGAATTTGATCACCCTATTGATGTTAGCCTTCATAGCTAAGGCTCTCCCCTACTAGTATAAACAGAGGCATTTCCTCCCTAACTTAGTAGGTTGTTTTTAGAGAGGTTTTTTGTGATGGAAAATGAGATGGTGTTTTGAGATAATAAAATTAGAGATGGTCTTTATTACCAAAGAAATTTTTTCCTATCTTCTTTATGCTAGCCCCTTCTTTGGTTTTTGTTAGAGAGAGAGTGTGTTGCTATTGTCAAGTTTGCTGAAACTATTCAGAAGGTGTTTCTACATTAGCTGGTTTCGACCAGCGTATCCTGGGAGATAGACGCCAGTGTGCCTTCAACACCCATCGGGAGGTGGTGAATCTGTTTTAAGAAAACTGTGATATCACACAGGTTTCGGTTTGCATCCCTTATTTTTCCTTCTTCAAAGTTTTAAATTTAAACTTTTTATTGTATATTATTTTATATGAGCATGTAAATCCGCCTTGCAATTTGTTCCATGATGTAATCTAATTCATTTCTATATTTTTAATTTTGTAGTTTATTCTGTATTTCATTCTTTAATTAAAAACCAAATTTGTATTGTCAGTTCTTTTTAATTTAATTTTATATATTTTTCTAATATTATTTTGGAAAAATACCAATTATCTTAAAATTGATTTTTATAAATAGTTTTAATAAAACAATTTAATTTTTATTATAATTTTATTCTAGTGACTTTTGGAATTAAAACTAATTTAATTGCATAGAGTTATTGGAATTGAGTTGTTTATTTCTAGTAATTTATTCATACAATGTATTTTATGTTAATTAGTTGTTATTGCATGAGTTATTTGATTGTTAGTGCTTAAGTTGTTAGTAGTTCACTACAAGAATTAACACTTTTGGCAAAAAAAAAATTAGTCGCTAAAAGTCTATTTTTGGTCGGCAAAAGTTATCCGCGACCAATTTTTTTGGTCGCTACTTTGGTCGCCAATTGAGGGTCGGCAAAAGTAATTCGCGACCAAAATTTTGGTTGGTCGGCAAAAGTTGGATTTGCCGACTAAATTTTTGGTCGCTAATTATTTAATTACCGCGACTAATTTATTTTGTCGCTAAAACACTTTGGTCGCGAAAAGTCGCCTTTTGCCGACCAAATTTCTTAGTCGCCAATTGACACATTTCGCGACCAAAAAGTTTGGTCGCCAATTGTGACATTCCGCGACCAAATATTTTGGTCGCCAATCGTGACATTCCGCGACCAAAACATTTTGGTCGGCAATCGTGACATTCCACGACCAAAAAGTTTGGTCGCCAATTGTGACATTCCATGACCAAAAAAGGTTTTGGTCGCCATTTGTTACATTTCGCGACCAATACTTTTGGTCGGCAAAAGTGAGTTTCCACGACCAATAGCTGTTTTGGTCGGCAATGGATGTATTTTTTGCGACCAAAACTCTTGGTCGGCAATTGTCATTTTTGCGAAAAAAAATTATTTATTTGTCGCGACTAATAAATTGGTCGCCAAAGTAGGAAAACAATACATCTGTAATTCCTAATAATTCATTCAATCCATAATAAACCTATAACTTTAAAGCATCATTCAAATTAACTGAATCATTAATATTCAATCACAATACATAATTCATTAACATTCGACACAATACAACTATTCTAAGTTTTCATTCACAAGTCACATCCATCTAGCATAACAATTTGAAACATAACTATTTGTTATCCATGCATAGCTATCAACAAATAAAACTACTAATATTTGCTATCAACAAGTAAGGTGCTTAGCAGCTGCTTTAGCATCCTTTATGTTCCTAATGCACTCCACTGCCTCCTGATTTGTCATTACCTGATACCAAAAGTCCAGTCTGTTCAGAGCGTACATTACAGGGAAAAAGAGAAATATACAAAAAAAAAAGGTGCCAATAGAAACCAAACACGGAATGGGACACAAAACTCTGTGTTCCTAGCATGACTGATATGATATAGATCAATTACAGCACCAAATTTCACAAGCTGCAATAGCTAGAAAATGTTTAATATCAGTTGAATCAGCACAGACAGTGAACTGATATGTACCAATGATAACAAATGATTTAGTAAGAGAATTTTAAAATTTGTAGACAAAGTAGAAATGTATATATATATATATATATATATAATCACAATCTACAATATAAACAGAGTAATTAACACCAAATGACCCATAATACAGTGATGACGATAGTTTTTACCTTATCCGCTAGTTGAAAGCTCATGATTGCATGATAAGGGCAGCTAGTGTTGTCAATAAACATTGCCTAAACTTGGATTCAGATATTTGATGGCATAGATCACTATAGGTAAGTCTGGAACTGGAAGATATTTAAAAACTAAATCAGAACCAGCATGGTTTATGCTAAAACCAAACAATGTATGCAGAGACATAAAAGTAACACCTACTACTTTGCATATTGGAAGGTTCCAGGTCCTGCCAAATTTAAATAGTATCTCAGTGATGTAGACACCCCATTTTTGACCGATCTTAAGACTCAGACGTCACCGATTGAGCGCTTGGTGATGTTGCATATCGTGCTCATTCAGAGGTTTCAGAGTCTCGGCTGTGAGCCTCGCCTCCGAACTTCCGGACACTTTTATGCTTTGCCTCGGTTTGCGAACTAGGCTCTGTTTTCTCTGTTTTCTCTTCCCGAAGGGAGGGAGAGGTCTTGTAGATCATCTCTCAGTGGCCGTAGGCTACGTTTCGTGGTCATAGGCCATTTTGCCCGTTTGGAGTCCGGTTTTCAATTTTTCGGAGCTGTTGGCCGTGTGCCTCGGGTTGGAACTGCTTAACCACCTCCGTTTGCTTCGATTTTTGGCATGCATCTTATTTGCTCCCTTTTGAGGGACACTGTGGCTCGAGAGACCAACTTCGTGGTCAAACACCACTTCCGGTGCCTAACAGTCAGTTTTAGGGGCCTCGGGCTGCGCGTTTCGGCCCCCGAACCTTCATTTTGCATCGGTTTGGGCTCATTTTTGGTGGAAACCTTATTTTCACTGCTAAGGAGGTCGTAGAAGGGTGGGAGGCCAGTAATTGTTCTGACAACCAGTTTTATTCCTCCATCGCCCTCCGTCGCCCGTTTTTCTCACTTGAAAGCCAATGTTGACCACCTAAGGCCACTTTTTCCAGCCCTAAACCATATATTTGTGTTGTACACACCTGGGAGGCCACCAATATCACGTGGCCGGCCAGTAATTGTGTGACCCTTTTGAACCCTTCCTAAAAGTGGCATTTTCTCTCTCCTGGTTCATTCTCTCCAGTTTTTGACCATATGGTTGTGTTGTGCACACATGAGAGGCCCTCTTTTTGGCATGGCCGGCCATTAACCTTCATTGACCCTTTTGACCCTTGGCCGACCGGCTACCTAAACCCTAGGAAATCGGCCGGCCATAATCCTCTCTCTAGGTACTTTACAAAAATGCCCTCTGTTTCCCCTCAGATTTTGTATCCGGGGGGCGCCAACTTGTGGGGGAAAATTTGAATTCCATTCCCCCCCTTTTTCCCCCCTCTTTTGCCTATATATCCAGGCCCTCCAGCTCCCATTGGAGGGTTTAGAAAATTTTTTTGTTTAAGCCTCCTACATTTAATTTCTCTCTCTCTCTATATTCCAAGCATCAAAACCCTTTTGTTTTTTTTTTTTTGGCCCCTTTCTACACCACCACATAGCACCACCTCCCCACCATCCTTTCCAACACTTGGAGCTGGTTTTTCAGAGGCAAGGAGCACCTTTTCTCAAGCCAAGAGTTGTTGAAGCATTGGTCTTCAAGGGTAAGTCTTCTATCCCTCTCTTTGGCCCTATTTTTGCTCAATATATTAGCTCCTCTTGCTTGCATATTTGGGCTCCGACCCTAACTGAAAATAGCATTATTTTGAGCTCTTTTTCATGTTTGTTTAAGGGCCTCTCCCTTTTTGAGGCTTCCTTTTTACACTTGCTTCTTTACCTCCCTTGTATGCCTTTTTCTTGCATAGTATTTTAGGCTCATTTTTAAATTGTTTCGAGCTTGGTTATAAACTAAAAAGTGGCTTATTTTGAGTCCTTATTCAACATTTTTGAAGGTCTCTTCACTGTTTGAGGCTTCCTTTTGTCACTTGCCTCTTTATCCCTCTTTTGGCCTTATTTTTGCATGTTTTGTTAGCCCCTTGTGCTTGTATTTTTGGGCTCCGACCCGAACTGAAAATAGTCATATTTTGACCCCCGCTTCATGTTTGATCAAGGGTCTTTTGCTATTTGAGGCTCCCTTTTTACACTTTGTGTTTAAACCTTCTTTTAGGCCTATTTCTTGCATAGTATTTTAAGCTTACTTGTACACTGTTTTGGGCTCAGCCATAAAATGTAAAATACCTTGTTTTGAGCCCCTCTTCAAATTTGTTGAAGGGATCTTCATTTTTTGGGGCAAGCATCTGCTACTTGCTTCTTTATCTCTCTTTTGGTACCATTTTTGCATGTTAACTTAGCCCTATTTGTGTTCACTTTTTGGCCTTGCTTAAAACTGGAAATATGCATGTTTTGGGACTTCCTTAATTCTGTCTTTATGTTTCATATTCAAATAATGCATGCTTTGTATAGCTATAAGTCATTCCATGCGCCTAGTTTCGAGTTTCGGGTCTCATTTCATGCATCGGGTGCCATGTTTCCATGTTTCGGGGCTGTTTTGCATCATATTTTGGTACTGAAATTTTCATGTTTGTATATCATGTTAAATACCTTGCCATGCTTTGTTAGAGTGGCATTTGTGCCTTAGGTTTGGTCCTCGGTTTGCGTGCACATGTGCATGCATCTCGAGTGTCTCATTTTCATCTAATGGCCATTGATGTGAGTGCGGATGAGGTCCACTCATGTTGGTGTAAGTCCATCGTGCATTGTGTATGCCATTTCAATTCATAGCATTGCGTATGCTAGGTTGTATGTTAGAGCATCGTGTATGCCATGTTACATCGCGCATTGTGTATGCCATTTCATAGCATTGCGTATGCTAGGTTGCATGTTAGAATTGCATTCATGCATGTCATGCATATTGCATTGTGTTTGGGATAGGCGTTAGCCCGAGCTCGGGAAACGAGGGACGTTTCGTACTCTGAGTGACGGAACGTGTCTCAATTCCCAGTCACCAACACTCCGGATTATCCATGATGGAGTCTCGGTCTTGTTGTGTTTATGTGTGCATTCATTTCATATTATGTCGTGCAATTCGACTCCTCGGCCATCATGCATCGAGATGCGTGATTGGTGGCACGAGGATCGAGGACTACACTCCCTGAAGAGTAGTCAAGCACACACATGTGAAAATACTTTGCCATGCCCCTTTCTTGCTCTCTGTTACAGTAAATCAAGAGTTAGCAGCCTTTCGGAGCTTAGCGCGCATCCCGAGAACAATTGCAAACAGAGGCAAACCGGGGCATCGAAGTGGATTTTCGCGCAAGGCGACTCAAGCATGCATCATCCATCATTCGGAACAGAGTCGAGGCAGTCCCTAGCTTGCATGCTAGTTTACCGCTTTCCTAGTTAATTTGTTAATTAATTAGGGTTTTGTAATATTTAAGTATTTATTCGGGACTGTGTTATTTATCCATTTGGGACTGTATTATTCTTTCGGACCCTCTGCGCGAGGGCAATATTGTAATAAGTGTGCGTGTGTGTGATGTATGTCTTCCAACCCCACGTCTTTCTCCCTTTTATTTACCCGCTTATGATGGTTAGATTAGGGCATGTTTCAATTAGCATACAGTATGATAGCATGTTTGCATTCATTCATCTGTCTTGCATGCACCGGGCTCGGCGCATCATACTAACTGCATCGTATTTTCAATTCCAAGTTGAATACGTGTTAGCTGTAGCATTTCATATGCCATGTTTAGAATAGCCGAGCCTGCTATAGTTGCATTTTTGCATGTGTTGCATTAGACATTTCTGTATAGTTAGGATCATGCATGGATTTCTAACCTAGCTTCTGTTTTGGCTTGGAGTACTCAGTAAGTTTTATGCTTTAGCATCCTTGCATGCGTGTGAGTGAATGCCATGATAGCATGCTTACCATGAGGCTATGTGCTTATGTGATATAAACTGCCTGAATGCCTATGGGTAAAGGTTAGGTTATTTGAATTGGAACAATTCATTAATTGTGAGTTTTAAGCCCACTAGATAGTGGCAAAATCATGTCTTCTAAGCCCACCTGAGGGTGGCAAATCCACGTCTTAGCCTACTTGCGGGTAGCACCATCAAACCATTTTCAAACAAACAAACATGAAATGTTTTGTTCCAATTCAGGCGATCCAGTCTATACTTGTATGCTGTGCGCATCACATAGTAATCTAGGCTAATAACCGGAATAAGAACACATAATGTTTTCAAAAATAGATATCATGGTTAGTAGAGGCCGATCTTTGATCGGGCGAGTGGGGGTGCTCACAAAGTGACCTTCCCCAATCGTACCCAAGTTCCCGAGCCGAGGCAACTTTGGTGATGACGGACACGTGGCCTTAGGCAACGAGTCAGGGTTTCCTAAATTTCCCAAAATAAAATATTTAGGTGGTGACTCTGTATCTGGCAAAGCAGTCCATGTTTGGCACTTCTTTCAAAATCTGTTTTTTTCAAAACGATTTGCCGGATTTGGACTCTTTGGTTCAGATTTAGAACTGTGACAAATTAAGAGTCCGAACTGTAGTGAGCCCAATATCGAACGGAACGGGGGACTCGTCCTCCCGGGGCGTTCGGGGACGTCCACAGTTTCTAGCAACTCTGCTGGGGAGTTAGAGAACTTGACTCAAACTCATGATATCTGGTTTTGACAACACTTATGTGTTTCTTTGCATTGCATTTGCATTGGTGCGCCTAGGACACCGTGTTTTCCATCTGCTATTCCTGAACGGTTTGCCGGAGGCTTGTCTTGTCAAGACATGACCATGAGGCTGACCGGTTGTGGGCTCTGCCAGTATAGGAACACAAACCCCGGTTTTACCGGGGCACCCTTTTGACCATTCGACCTAGTGCATATTCGGAATCCATAGTGACCATTCCAAGGTAGGACAGGTTGCTTACCCGATAGGTTGTTTGAAACCGCTGCGTGCGTAGTGAAACCCTAGCTCCTGACAAAATAGAACAGGGAAAACCCTACCCCAACATAGGGGTGTTTTGGCTCTCACTTATCTGCTATGTGCTTTTAGAGTGCGTCTCTACAGGGAAATGCATGTATCAGTTTATGAGTTTGGGGCATCAGGCCTGCGGGCATCAGTCAGTGTTTGAGAATCAGTTATCTGCGGGTATCATATTCAGTCTTTGAGGACAGTGATTCAGGGATAATGATCAGTGTTGGAGGACAATGTGTATTAAGCTTATCGACCGTGTGTTGTTATGCCCAGCCGTGTGTTGTGTATTTACTTTAAGCTGTTATGCTGTCCGTTTATCTATTTATTTATTTCCTTATTGCTTTATTTACCTTTTTACTAGGGCAATTTTAGCACAATTGCTTCCGACCCAGTAGATATTCCCCAAGCACTTTGGACAAGAGGTCGCCGGCTCAATCGATCCGAGGATCTGGTTGACGGACAGCCAGTGATTCATTCTCTACCCCCAGTTGTCAGAAGAAGGCCAAGAAGACGCAGTGTGTCTGAGCAGAGGTTACCAGAACAGTGATCTACCCTAGCAGTGAATAGTCAGGCTGAGGTTTTAGTTTCTGCCATAGAGATACACATACTAGTCAGTCAGCAAGATCAGTAGAATACTGCCAAGATGGAAGAAATGATGCGCCAGCTCCAAGAGAGCATGAAACAAATGCAGGAGGACGCTGCCCGCTAAGCAGAGTTCTCTAAGCAGCAGGCCACAGTCATGGCTCAGCAGGCCGAGCTAATCACTAGACTGCAACAGCAAAATGCAGTATCTGCCTCACATCAAGTTCCTCCTCCACCAGGGGTCCCGTTACCCGAGCAGGCACCTATTGTCCAGAATGCCCTGCCAAACACCCAGAACACCTTACCCAATGTCCAGAACATCCAAGAGGACACAGACCTTCCAACGGGGCCAGCGCCGCCCCCGCTTCCGCCTCAACTGTCCAAGACCCATACACCCAACCACCCAAACTCTCCCTTCGAGTTCGAAATAGACCATACAGCTCTGAAACTGAGCAAGCTCGAGACGCTTTTCAAGAAATCACAAGGAGTAAAGGCTATTCTGGATATCAAGGACGGATATACCAATGTGGCCGTAACGTTGCCAGATAGATTCAAGATGCCGCAGATTGATCGTTTCGACGGATTCGGGGATCCCATGGTCCACGTCTGGTTATTCTCAGATATACTGCGGCCAATGGGCCTAACCCGACCACAAAAGCTTTCGCTGTTCGGCCGAACCCTGTCGGGTGTGGCCGCTATCTGGTACGCGAAGTTGGAAGATGAGGTAAAAAGAAGTTGGGATGAAATGGCCAAGGCCTTTGTCGCACAGTACTCGTACAATACCCAGATCGAGATTACAACTCGTGATCTCGAAACAACGAGGCAGGAGCCCAAAGAGACTTTCTCAGATTTCGTAACTCGGTGGAGGGCGAAGGCATCGATGATGACTTTGAGGCCCACTGATAAGGACCAAATCACGATGATTGTGTGCAACCTCCAACCAAAATTGATGCAGAAGATGATTGTACTCCCCTTTCCCACCTTTTCGGATCTACATGAGATGGGGGTACAAATCGAGGATGCGATGAAGCAAGGTCTGATTGACCAGGACAGGGAGCAACCCCGGAGAACATTTAACCGCAACAATAACGCAGGCCCGAGTGGCGCTGCAACCGCAAGAGCTTCGGAGGTCAGCATGGTCACCACCATTCCCCCTCCCCTTCCAAGGCCCATGGCAGCCACACCCTTCTCCAGTGCATCTGGAAGTAATACCCAAACCACTAAATACCAGCCCAGAGGCCAAACAACCTTCACCCCACTGTACATGCCTTTGTCTAAGGCTCTGGGGGTCTTAATCAGAAAGGGGCATCTAAAACCCCTGGAGCCGAGGCCATTACCAAATCCACTTCCACCCTCTCACAACCCAGCCAAGTACTGTGCATATCACCAGCAGCACGGTCATGATACTGACCAATGTTTCAGGCTGCGTCACGAGATTCAAGACCTCGTTGACAAAAATGTGATTCTACCTCCAGAGAAACCTAACGTCACAACCAATCCACTCCCTACACACAACTAAGCTCCACCTCCCAAAAGAGTCAATCTTATCCAGACTGGGGTCGTGTCTTATGATCCTAGCATCTATATTACTCCTACCCATCTACCTAAGCCGGAGGTGCTCCTTCCCGACTGCACTGACTTCTTGTGCATATTGGACATCTCTACAACCCAACCTGAGCCAGTGGTGGCGACTGTGAAAGACAGCGCAACAGAGGTTGCAGAAGAGGATGGAATGGTTGAGACATGGTTTGAGCAGTCTGGAAACTTTGCTGGGGAAACCTACGACCCAAGTGCGTACATCCTGTCAGTGGGCCAATCTGAGCTAAGTGTAGGGCTGCCAGAAAAAGCAGAACTATGTGTGATTCAGGGGGACAGATTTGAACAAGGAACGGACAATCTGACGGCTGTAGAAGAGGGCCTTGCCAACCTCCAGTTCTTCAGTGACCAAGAATCAGGGGATGCGGCAGTCAACTGTTTTGAATATGAGGAGTCGGCAGAAGTTACAGGATGGTTAGATGATCAACCAGACATTGTAGAATTTCAACCAGAACAAGGCCAAGCAGGGGCGAGAGTACCAGTGATGGCCGGAAGGGTCGAAAGTCAGAGTACATTGCCGAAGAATGCCGGTACAAAGAATTTCACTCAGGACAGAAGCATTGTGAATGTAGGGAAAGTTGAACAACAAACTGCACTGATGCAGGTAGAACAACAGGGTTCTGAGAGAACCGGGAAAGCCAAAATCCATGAGGGGATCGGAGGTGCTGTGGGCACAAGAACAGAGGATGCTGTGAGCATGCAGGCTGAAAGTGCTGTGAGTACAAATATGCCCGAGCTAGACTGGTGCCTTTTGAATGCCAACGGAATGTGGTGGGAAGACGATGACTTATGTCTTGCCCACACAGACGAAGACTGGGGAAGCAATCAACCAGACGACACCTGGTACCTCGATGAGGTTGATCACATGACAAGAAGCGGACTGTACTTCAAGCCCTCGCACCTAGACCAACCTGAGGCATCTGGGAAGGACAAAGAAGCCGAGAGACAGAAAGAGAAGCAGATCGAAGAGGAAGTTGTACTGAAACAGCTGAAGAAGATACAAGCAGACATCTCCATCAGGGGACTGCTTATGGCGTCGTGAGTACACAGACAGGCTGTCTTATCTGCCATGGACAAGGCCAAACTCTCTATAGATACTACACCAGAACAGCTGGTTGGGCTGGTTTTTCCGGGAGGAGGTTCCTCGGCATTAACCTTTTTAGACAAAGAACTACTACCTGAGGGCACAAATCACAACAAACCCCTCTATGTTTCCGTGGAATGTAGAGACAAGTGGATACCGATGGTACTTGTTGATACCAGGTCCGCCATCAATGTCTGCCCATCCAGAACAGCGTATGCAATCAGGTTGAAGCCCGCGGACTTCGTGCCGACTGCTCAGGTGATCAGAGCATATGATAATACTAGCAGGGAAGTGATGGGGACTGTCAAAATTCAGACCCAGGTTGGTCTCGGACAACACAACATTGAATTCCATGTCTTGGACGTTCCCGCAACCTTTAATCTACTCTTGGGGTGGCCGTGGTTGCACCAAGTAAAGTCAGTCTCTTCCACTTTACATCAGATATTGAAGTACCCTCACGGGAAGGGGGTGGCTATTGTCTTCGGGAATTCATCAATCCATCCGCCGCCAGAAGTGTCCACACCAGTCTTGGAAATCGAGCATGGCACTGAGGATGTGTTCTTATTAGGGTTCACTTTGGCTGAGGCTCGAGTGGTGCAGAATATTATGGCTGTGAATGAGGGGGTGTATGTCAGTGCTCAATCCGTCTACCTCATGAACAAGTTACAACACATCCCCGGGATGGGATTAGGAAGGAGCGGCCGGAAGGGCGTCGCAGCATTGGCCGAAGTGCCACACAACCCTCATACCTTTGGCTTGGGTTATATGCCCACCAAAGAGGACTGGGTAAGGAAGGGTAAGGAAATGGCCGGAAGAGCCAGAGCAAAGCAGGCTGGGAAGCCTTTTGAATTAATGCATAGGCCCATTTGGGGTACCCTGAACGGACGCTTCGTCATGGAGGAGGAGGACTTTCCGTTTTGCGGCTTCCCAGAGCCGTGGCTAAACGCGGAGAAGAAGCGCGTGCCAGGTTTCGAGATCTTCTTCGACCTGTAACTACCCGGGATGATATTGCTGAAGAGCAGACAGACCCATCAGCTGAGATTGGGCAGTGTAAGGCAGTGGATTCCGAAGGCGCTGAAATTGAAATGGGGGTAGCACTGGCAAGTCTACTCTCAGATCCTTCGATCGACCATAAGTGCTTGGGGGATAACTTCTCGGTTTCCGTGATTGGGGATGAAACGGCTGCGGGCCTACCAGCAACTATTTTGGATGCATCTATCGCACCCTCTCTCACTTGGCAGTACGAGGAGGGGTTTTTGTCCAGCAACGCTGGGTCAGGTAGTGAGCCGAAATCTGATTCCACCGAATCTTGTGAGTCGAAATTAGGTTCCAGCTCGACTGAGTCTGAGTCTGGTAATCCTGGGGATGATAACCCGAATGCCAAAGTTTTGTCCAGGTCATCTTTTTCTTTCTCGTTCGAGTCTGTTGTAACCGAGAATTTGGACGATTTGGATGTGCTTAATGAGAATCAAGTAACTGTGGTTTTTGAGTACTTTTCTGTGCCCTTAATTTATTGCATAAACTCAGACTTTCAAAATTTTGATGAAAATGACGAGGAAGAAATTCCTCCGATTTTGCAACGTTTAATTGAGCAGGAGCAAGAGAGATTTGTCAAACCCTTAACGGATGAAATCATTACCGTGAATATTGGTACTGAGGAGGACCCGCGGCTGGTCCAGATCGGGTCCACTTTGTCTTCGGAGGAACGCGAGCGCTTAGTCGCCTTATTAAAAGATTTCAAAGATGTTTTCGCGTGGTCCTACGAAGACATGCCTGGGATCAATCCTGAGATTGTACAACACCGGATCCCCCTTGACCCCGAGGCCCGACCTGTCAAACAGAAACTCAGAAGGATCCGCCTGGATTGGGCTCTCAAGATTAAAGAAGAGGTCACCAAGCAAATCGATGCAGGCTTCCTGCTGGTGTCCGAATACCCAACTTGGTTGGCCAACATCGTTCCAGTGCTGAAGAAGGATGGCAGGATCCGGGTGTGCGTGGATTTCAGGGATTTAAACAGAGCTAGTCCGAAGGACGACTTTCCCTTGCCGCATATTGATGAGTTGGTGGATTTCACAGCAGGGCATGCTTTGCTCTCATTCATGGATGGCTTCTCAGGGTATAATCAGATAGTAATGGTACCTGAAGATCAGGAAAAGACTGTATTCACCACCCCGTGGGGGACATACTGCTACAGAGTAATGCCGTTTGGGTTGAAGAATGCCGGAGCTACTTATCAATGGGCCGCGACCACAATATTGCACGACATGATCCACAAAGAGGTTGAGGTGTACGTAGATGACATGATTGTCAAGTCCAAAGAAAGAGAAGGCCACTACACCGCCTTACAGAAGTTCTTCCAAAGGATCAGGGAATTTCGGTTGCGGCTGAATCCTCAGAAATGTACATTCGGTGTTACAACGGGAAAAATGCTGGGGTTTCTGATTACACAAAGAGGTATCGAAGTTGACCCGTCCAAAATCAAGGCCATCCTAGAAATGCCCCCACCAAGGACTGAAAAGGAGGTGCGAGGTTTTCTGGGTAAAGTGCAATTCGTAAGACGGTTTATCTCGAAATTAACCTTGACCTGTGAACCACTTTTTGGCCTCCTGAAGAAAGGAAAGAAATTCCAATGGGACGGCCGATGCCAAGCTTCTTTTGAACAGATCAAGGAATATTTACAGAACCCGCCCGTGTTGTCACCGCCAAAGCCGGGGAAACCGTTGATATTATACCTTTCAGTGATTGAGACCACAATGGGCTGTATGCTCGCGCAAGAATCCGAGGACAAGGTGGAGAGGGCTATCTACTATCTGAGCAAGAAGATGCTAGAGTATGAGACTCGCTACACACCATTAGAGAAGGCTTGCTTAGCTTTGGTATGGGCTACTAGGAAGCTGTGGCACTACCTGTTAGCTCACTCCGTAATGTTGGTTTCACGACTCGATCCCATCAAATATCTTTTCGAGAAACCGGCACTTACGGGTAGGCTAGCACGTTGGTTGCTGTTGCTCTCCGAATTCGACCTGAAATATGTGACACGCAAGTCAGTCAAGGGAAGAGCAGTGGCAGAGTTCTTAGCCGATCATCCAGTGGAAGGAGGTGAAGCAGTTGAATACTTATTCTCAGATGAAACCATTTTGCACATCGATGACGAGTATTGGACGATGTACTTTGACAGAGCGTCAAATCAGTACGGGTATGGGATAGGAGTGTTGCTGATAGCACCCGACAATTCCCGTATCCCTCTAGCCTTCAAACTCTGGTTCAAAGTCCCGAACAACGAAGTAGAATATGAGGCATGCGTTGCCGGTCTAGAAACGGCCCTGGAACTAGAAGCAAGACGGTTGGACGTCATCGGGGATTCAAACCTTGTTGTGTCTCAGGCAAAAGGAGACTGGAAGGTCAAAGAAGAAAAAATGATGATGTATCACCAGACCTTGGACTTGTTAATTCCTTGGTTTGAAAAGCTAAACTTTGCTCATCTTCCAAGAGAGAACAACAGATTCGCAAATTCTTTAGCAACTCTATCTTCCATGATAGACATCCCGTTTGGAATCCGGATGCGTCCAGTCATCATTGACCAGAAATTTGCACCTGTCTATGAGTCGATTGCTGCTATAGATGAGGTTCAGGATGAAAACCCCTGGTATTACGACATTTGGAACTTCTTGGAGAAGGAAGCATATCCGCCAGGGGTAAATGCCAAGGATAAAAGGGCAATCAGAAGAATGGCCATTCAATTCATCATTTGTGGGGGTAAGCTGTATAAGAGAGGTCATCTGGGAATGCATAAGTTGTGTATCGAAGCCGAGGAATCGAAGCACCTGATGGAGGCCGTCCACGGAGGAGAATGCGGTGCACACATGAACAGAGTAATGTTAGCATAGAAGATCCTCAGATAGGGTTACTATTGGTCCACCATGGAGGAGGATTGTGTTAGTTTTGTTCGGCGATGCCACAAATGTCAAATCCATGCAAATCGCATGAATATCCCGCCGTCGAAGCTGTACAACATGACTTCGCCATGGCCGTTTTCAGTTTGGGGAATTGACGTGATCGGGGCTGTCACTCCGAAGGGGTCGAATGGGCATGAGTTCATCCTGGTCGCGATAGATTATTTCACAAAGTAGGTTGAGGCCCAGTCTTATGCGGTGTTGAAGGCGTCGCACGTTGCGAAGTTTATCAGAAATAACATCATCTGTCGCTATGGGGTCCCGAACGAGGTCATTTCAGATAATGGTTCCCACTTCAAGAAGGAAGTGATTAGCTTGTTGGAAAAATACAACGTGGCTTTTCATAAGTCATCCACATACCGGCCGCAAACCAACGGAGCGGTCGAGGCCGCCAATAAGAATATCAAACACATACTGCAGAAGATGGTAGAAACCTACCGGGATTAGCCAGATAAGCTGCCCTTTGCTTGTGGGGCTACCGGACGTCAATCAGAACTTCTACCGGAGCGACTCCGTATTCATTGGTTTATGGGATGGAGGCCGTTCTACCTATCGAGATTGAGGTTCCGTCATTGCGAGTATTGGCTGAGTGTCAAATAGCCGAAGCAGATTGGCAGCAGAGCAGGTTTGAGGAACTCATGCTTTTTGATGAGAGGAGATTGAAAGCACTGTACCATGTTCAAGGTTATCAGCGCAGAATTGCCCAGGCTTTCAACAAAAAAGTTAAGTCCAGGAATCTAAAGGAAGGAGATTTGGTGCTCAAGGACAACCGAGCTCCCATCCACGACCCAAAGGACAAGTTCAGACCTAATTGGACTGGTCCCTATATCATCAAAGCTATCTGGTCAGGTGGAGCTGTGGTTCTGATGGACCTAGATGGCCTGGAATTTTCCCAACCGATCAACATGGACAAGTTGAAGAAATATTACCCTTGAGAGGCTCGCTAGGCCGAAAACCCGAAAGGGCGACCTAAGCAAAAGTTAGAGCACAAAAAATTGGAAAATATAAAAACTGAGCTCGCAAGGTTGAAAACCCGCAAAGGGCGACCTTGGCAAAAGTTAGAGCGTAAAAGGAGAGTGAAAATACTTGAGTGAACCTAAGCCTGAACTACGTAAGGCTTGATTCCCATCTTCGGGATATGTAGGCAACTTCATCCTGAAGTTCAGCCATAAACTTTTCCCCGATCAACTTTGTCCATTTTGACCATCTCAGTCATCTTTATCCATCAGCATTTATCGCAATCTCCGGTGCAGTGCTATTCAGACTAGGGGCAACTTTCCAGTTGCTAGGATCCGGGGTTGTGCATCTCAGTGACAGATCTTAGGCGTGTCCAGTTCTGATCCATATCGAAAATGGTTTTGAAAAGTTTTAATAAAAGTTGACTTTGTTCAAATTAATCTCTTTACAACTAAGACCATTTTTGGACCAAAGCGGAAAATTTTCAGTACCACAACCTTCAATTTCATTGATTTCAAAATAGAGTTCTCCTACTCTTACATATAATCGAAGTTGCTTTTTATTACATTCATAAAGAAAACTTGAAAGTACTAATAAAGCAATAAATCCGGGGCATAGTCAAGTCAAGTATCCTGCGCCCCCTCCCAGAGCTGGTCGAAGCCTCTGTTGCCAAGCTGGGCCCGACCTGTGCCTCCACATTAAGCCAGTCCCAACACTCGTCAGACAAAGTGCAATTGAAAATGGGAGCAGGGGCCAGGAGCTCTCTAGTCCTCCATGCTGTGGCATATCGGGCAAGCTGTGCACCTCGGACCGGGAAAGCAGCCGGGTACTCAATCCCCTCTGGCGGGCAAATCTGATCATGACTGAACTGGTGCAGGAACCGAAACGGAAAGTAGAACACACAGTGGGTCAGACCAATCAACTGGATCCCGATCAGCCGGGACATGCTATAGCTCATTGCCGGGAGATTGAGCCAAGGACAACGCCAAGCAATGCGACCTGCAGACAAATTGCACATCCAGTCAAACCACCACCTTTCATCAGGGGCATCGACTAGGCGCTGTCGAAAGAAATAGCCTCGAGCTGAGTAGGCTGGGCAAGAGTCCACGACCTGCAATTTGTCCATCAACCATACCTGGGGAGGGATGAAAAATGAGAGAATAAAGAATAGAGAGATGTACGGTGAGAAAAAAGTGAGAAAAGGGTTTTTGTGAGAAAAACCGAGCCTGAGGGCCGAGTGATGTGAGCAAATACATATGTAAGATTGGGTGGGAAACATTACCTGCAGTAGCAGTGGACTCCCAGCAAATCTAGTCATCTCCCGGTAATAGATAGCATCCAAGCCCATCAGTGTCTCGGCCAAGGTCATGGCGATGCAGCTCTTTCCTTCTTTTAAGCCTTGAGCAACTTCAATCAGACGAATGCTAAATCTGCCAAAGCCCGGGCAAAGTAGAAAGTGAGACAGCAGGCACAAGCAAAGGGCGTGTTGCCGAAAACCTTGCCAATAATGGTTGCTGCGGTCACCAGCGTCAGAAAAGCGATGAATAAAACCGAGGATATCCAGTTCCCCATTACAGATCAGAGACCGAACGTCATGCGCGGTGAGTCCACACATCCGCCCTAAAGCTTGGGCGTGGCCAAAGCGGAACTGGGGCAAGATCTCATCATGACATTCAGATTCCATCAAAACTTGAAAATGTTCAAAAGTTGGACATACCTCTTGCCCGCCAAAGCTAAAGACATGCGTCACCGGGTTCCAAAACCTCGCCGCGGCATGGAGGAAAGGAAGGTGCAGCGGAGTGCGACTCAGCGCGAACAGTGCATTCAAGCCGAAACCCCGGAAGTTTAACTTTTTCGAACCATCTAGAGAAGCGATCCAAGCTGTGAGATTTTCAACGAGAAACGCCTCTATTTTTGTGCAAAACTAAGATGAATTGAATGAACCACGGAGCTAAGGCTTTTAAAGAGGAAAAGACACTATTCGGGGGACAAGTGTCAAAAATTTGACGGTTGCTGAGCTGAGTGGCCGGCCGGCCACCTTTTTTGGCAGGCCGACCATTTCTTTTTTTTTTTTAAAAAAAAAACCTGGCCGGTGGCCTCCCCTTTGCAATAAATCTGGCCGGCCGGCTCCCAAAAGTAGCCGGCCATACCCCAATGTGTGTCTTTAGCCCTGTTTTACCCTCCAAGAGAAAGTTTCAAGCATTTCCATGCAACGGGTGTGTCGAAGGCCTCTATTTCCCTCTGTTTCGGATGCGTTCCGTTGCCCAGATCATCCGAAGTACACTTTGTTTTGTTAAGTTTTGTTTATCGAGTTGTTGTTTTGTTTATAGAGTTGTCGTTTTGCTTATCGAGTTGTTTGTCGAGCTGTCGTGTTTCGTGTTTTTGAGTTGTTACTCTTTGTTTAAGAAATTTTTGTTTGAGTCTTGTTTATTGAGTTGTCAACACTATTGTGTTTTGCTTATCGAGTTGTAAACTTGCTAAGGTTTTGTTATATCTTAGAAAGTTAAGTTGTTGCGTCGGTTCACTACCTGACTGGGCAAAATGCACAATGCACATTTCCATTCAATCTCATTATGGTGCAAAATGGTGCGATATGATGCTAAGAGTTTAAAATACAACACTTTTTTCAAAGGCTGTTTCATCCCATCATGCCTTGCTTGTTACAACATTTTACAGACTAAGGCACAAGTTTTACAAAGAATAAAACTGCCCAATAATGTACAATGTGCTACAACTACTAGCAAAAGATAAATAAAACAGGAAACAGCCGCATCTGTGCTCTCAAGAGCAGGAATAAGAGGCCCTCTTCGCCCTCTTCTGCAGAATAGACTCTCCACCACCATCACCATCATCATCATCTGAATCGGAGTTGTCATCCTCGGGATCCCCCTCAGCCTCACCTCCACTCCCGGAACCCAGACCGGAGCCGTCCTCTCTATCAGCAGATGTCTCCGACTGACGATCTGCAGCCTTCTCCTCCTCATCCTCACCGGGCTCCTCCTCTACAATGTGTGCTCTGCATCTACGAGACGACCCCCCCTCCAGCTCCTTGAAAAGGCCTGGATGGCCCAGCTCCTCGAAAAGGCCCAGATGGCCTAGCTCCTCGAAAAGGCCTGGATGGCCCAGCTCCTCGAAAAGGCCCGGATGGTCCACCTCCCTGAGAAGGCCCAGGTGGCCCGACCTGCGGCTGAGCATATACCGGGGGCATCTGAGAATGAAAAGTTCAATTTAAATACATCAGTCCAAATATGTACATCAGATGCAGATACAAGAAAACTACATGAAGTGGGTAC
The DNA here is from genome assembly GCF_055761805.1 of Camellia sinensis. Lineage (NCBI taxonomy): Eukaryota > Viridiplantae > Streptophyta > Magnoliopsida > Ericales > Theaceae > Camellia > Camellia sinensis. The sequence continues at coordinate 79,595,865 of NC_138963.1, forward strand.
ATGTAAACACAGTGTATAAGTGAGGTGTGTGTCAGATGTGCTCTACACAAGTAGCCTATCAATGCAGTAGAAATCAGCATATCATCAGAAGTATGATAAACGCCAGAAAACTAAAGGGTACCTGGAAGCCCATGATGGACAACTGCGCTTCCCTCCGCAGGACCATCCCCTCAAGTGAGGCTACCATCTCGAGCACCTGATCCATGTACTCAACAGGGGGCTGCAGATGCAAAGGCAAGGGTATCAGTAAAGGAATGAACGTCCAAGTATCTGAGTAATGAATCAAAGCCGTAAAACATACCGGTGGTGAGTCGGGGTCTCTGACATATCGATGACCTAGCATCGGAGGCCCTATCGGGATCGAAATCAGAGAGGTAGTCCCATATTGCCACCCCATCAACTCGGTCGCCATGTCCGGCCATCCAGGATGAGGATAAGTCGGAGGAATCGAGGGAACCAATCCACCCCCACCTCTAGATGTACCAGCCCTACTGGTGGAAGGGGCGTCTGCAGCCCGAGCCCGGGCCTGGCTCGAAGATGGCATGCCAGCAGGCCTCATCGTCGGAGTACGAACTCCCGTCAATGGAGGCATCAGGTATATGTGACGGTAAGTAGCGTAATCCCCCTCCTCAAGGTGTAGCAAAGCATCAGTACCCAGCATAGCACTAACAACATCCCGGGAAGAGAGCCTATCAGCAATCCGCATATCGACTGGGGGTGCTGAGGGAGAGTCCTGAGAAGTGTACCCCCAAACCTGACGCAAGAAGCGGTCCCCTAAAAACCAGGCCCTACCAACTGGCCCTTCGAACAGGATCTTGTACCGGGAAACAACCCACCCTCCGGCAAACTGGAATCGGAGACCTTCACCTAAAGGCACCCAGGGCTGCCATGTAATCTACGGATAACAGACGCATAAACCAAGCAGAAATCGAAAATGTACAGGACAAATAAAAAATGAAAACAGAAAGAACTGAGAGTTCTGAAATACCTCCGTCGACCGCACCGTGTCGAAGTACTGCCGCAGACAAAGGAGAGACTCCCGAGGTCTTGGCCGGTGCTGGCCTTCAAATACAAGTGAGTACGGGGTCACGAGAGGTCCCTCTACCACTAACTCCGGGGCCAATGTCGGGAAATACACATAGACCCACAACTGTGGAAAACAAAGCAGAATACGAAGTGCTGAGGGCAAAGCGCACGATACAGAGTATAAAGTGCGCCCTGTGTGCAATGTGTAGGTAATGTGGAGCAGAAATGTAAATCAAGAGGGCAGAAAGTACCTCCCAAGCTCTCCAATAGCCGCCAAGTAAGTCCCCCCGTCCGTGGGAGGTCGCGCTCATGTAGCAATAAAGGGTAGCCAAGCCGGCGCCACCCCAGTCATACCGTCTGACTTGTGACAGGTCCACCAAAGCACTCAACAGATAAAGCCCAACAGTGTTCCCCCTGTCGGCAAACAAAGTGGTCCCAAAGAGGAACATCAGAAAGCCGCGGGCATACTGTGCTGCCTCCTCAGGAGTCCCGAGCTCCATCTCCACCCGTCGGAAATGGGAAGAGAACCAGGTGTATCGGACTCTCCCCGAAGGTCTATCAACAGGCGGGCAAACCCCCAGCAAATATATCCAAGCAGCCTCCCACTGGCCCATGTCCTCGTCGTAAGGGATGGGCCAACCTCCCACGTCAAGGCCAGTTAGTACGACAAAGTCAAACGGGGTCATAGTCAAGTCCCCCGTGACAGAAAAATGGAAGGAGTTGGTGGTGTCCCACCATCTCTCCACCAAGGCGGCCATCAACGTCCTCCTGGCAGGACAACGAGATAGCCCAGTACAGAAGGGCCCAAACCCCGTGTAGCACGCGCCCGCGGAGGCCTCACGCTACAGTTCGGACTCGATTTGTGTCGCGGTTCTTAATCTGAACCAAAGAGTCCAAATCTAGCAAATCGTTTTGAGAAATAGATTTTTGAAAAAGTAGTGCCAAACATGGACTGCTTTGCCAGATACAGAGTCGCCACCTAAATATTTTTATGGGAGAATTTAGGAAACCCTGACTCGGTGCCGAAGGCCACATGTCCGTCATCACCGGAGTTGTCTCGGCTCGGGAGCTTGGGTACGATCGGGGAAGGTCAGCTATGAGCACCCCCTTTCGCCTGGTCCGAAGACCGGCCTCTACTAACCGTGATATCCGTTTTTGAAAACTTTATGTGTTCTTAAACCAATTATTAGCCTAGAATTACTATGTTATGCGCGCAGCAAACAAGTATAGACTAGATTGTCTAATTTGGATGTAAGCATTGCATATCCGTTTGTTTTGGAAAATGTTTTGGATTTGCTACTCGCAAGTAGGCTAAAACACGGATTTCAATGAGTTCTTCCAACTCAAACAATCCAACCTTCACCCACAGGCATCCAAGCAGTTTATAACACATAAGCATCTAGCCACATGTTAAGCATGCTGTCATGGCAACATTCACACTCATGCGATATGCTAAAGCGGAAATACTCACATCGTACTCCGTGCCAAAACAAAGAACTCGTTAGCAAACATGCATGATCCAAGTCCATGTTAAGTGCCTAATGTATCTCATACAAAATGTTGCTAGAATAGGCTCGGCTATCCTAAACATGGCATGTGAGAATGCACAACTATCACATATTCAGTTTAGAATTTGAAGTACAAATGCATTTAGCGTGATGTACCGAGCCTAATGCATGCAATACAAATGCATGGATGCACACATGCATAGCATAAGGCATGCTAAATTGAACGTGCCCTAATCTACCATCGTAAGCAGGTAAATAAAAGGGAAGAAAGAAGTGAGGTTGGAAGACATACACACCACCCACACACACTTATTACAGATTTGCCCTCGCTCGGAGGGACCAAATAAATATTACAGATTAATTAACTACGCAAGCTAATTAATAATTACAAATTAATTAATTTAATTAACAAATTAAATTAAGCTAAAGAAAAACAGTAAACCGCCTCGGGGCGAGGGCCAGATGCGACACATGCTCGGGACCGGCTCGGAATCGCACTGCCATGCATAGTTTGCCTCTGTTTTCCCTGCTTTGCTCCTCTGAAAACTGCCAAAGTCTCAAGGATGCCTCTAAGGACACTGGGGGATATCATCGGCTGAGCAGAATTTCCACCGGCAGTAGAATTTAGTCACCGGCAGAAGAATTTAGTCACCGGCACAAAATAGATCCACCGGCCATCTATTGACTGCCGGTCGGCACTAAATACTGCCGGCCGGCAATAAATTCCTGCAGAACCTGCAACTCACAGCAGCAGAGGGCAAAATCTTGCATGGCAATGCAATTCAAGCAATTTATGCACCTATCACATTCCTTGTCATGTTATTGACTCAAAGGAGGATGTGCCCCGATTCTCGGATCACCAATCACGCATTTCCATGCATGATGGCCCAAAGAACCAAGTATACAACTTTGATTTCAAATGCATGCAAACCAAATCAAACCAAAGTCCTAATCCCTATCACCAAATCAAGGGACAAGGAATGCATGCAAAATGCAATGCAACCTAAGCATACAAGCTAAGGGTGCAACATGGCATGGGGGGGGGGAGCTTATGCAAGCATACAAGCATACAGATGGCAATGCAAATGGATGCAAAGATGGACTAAAACATGAATTAGGTAGCTCTAAATAGGCCTAAAACAGTAGCCATAATGCTATAATGAAGGACCAAATATGCATGCACACATGCACCTAATTGAAGGCCAACACTTAAGCACAAATTGAACAACCCTCAAACACATTTGAAAGGGAGAATCATGGACTAATTAGCATGCAACATAAGCATTGAAATCATGCTAAAACATGGTGCCAAACCAAGCAATACATCAAGCCAAATATGCAATAAATAGCCCAAGTGTTCAAAGCAAACCAATGGGGTATTGAACTACACTTGGTAAGACCAAACATGGCATGAACTCATTGACCAAAAACAGAGTTTTGGGACATTAATACAAGGCCTAAGGACCACTTAGATGGCATCCAAATGACTCAAAAAACAAAGGCATGCATAATGGTCAAAACATGGAGCATTGCTACACAAGCTTCCAAAGCATTAAAGAGGCATGCAAGGCAATCAAACAAGCGTGGAAATGGGACTGAAATAACATGTGGGGGGACCCCAAATCACCAAATCGATGCAAAGATGTCATGCTACACATGCACATACTCAAGGCCAACAAGCCCAAATACAAAGGAGCTATATCAAGCATGCCAAAATCAACCCAAACAACCTAGGACAGACCTAGAACATGGCAAAACATGCACAAAATCTTCACAAGACTAAGCCTAAAACATGCTCCAACAAAGGCTAACAACCTAAGACATGTTAAGGCATAACAAGGCATTACAAGGCAACTATGCTAAGCATGCATGGAGTACCAAAACCAATTTAAAATCATGTTATATTATGGATATATAAGCATGAAAAACAGCCCAAACATGCTCAACACACACTCAAGCATAATGCTCCCTCAAGAGGCCAAAACATGCCCTTTTCAAGGACAACAAGGGGAGGGGGTGACCCTCTCCTTCTTGGGACTTCAAGGCATCATTTTCACCACTGAAATCCCTCAAGATTTCAGTGGTGAAGAGACCCCAACACCAAAATCCCGGAGCTAGCACAAAATGGCCCAAAATGAGGCCTTTCAAGGCATAAGGGGGGTCAACCACCCTCAAACAATAAAACACTCTTAATAAACAATAAAGAGGGCCTAAAAATAGAACTTTTTTATGTTATACAATAAGCACAAAAACAGCTCCAAGATAGGTAGAAAATCAATGCAAAAAGGGGGAATAAAGGTGTAAGTTTCTTACCCTTGATGATCCCTTCACAAATGGTGCTCCAATGGCCTCCTTTAGCTTGGATCCCACACCAAAACTTCAAAACCAGTCCTTTAGAACCTCAAGAGCCAAAGGAAGGTGAAACACTAGGTGTTTGTGTGCAATAGTAAGACACAAAACACCTAGTGCACAAAAGAGAGGGAAAGAGATATAGAAAATGGATGTAACTCAAACCCTAGAACCAGAGCTCAACAATGGCTGTTTTTGCTCTCAAAATATCTTAACTCTCTAACCTAAGTCCTCTCTTTTGCCTCAAGAGAGAGCCTCTCTCTATATGTCTTGTAAAGCTTACAAGACAAGCTTTTCCAGAGGGAGATCCCTCCATACACGTGTATGGAGGGATGGAAAAGCAAGACAGCTGTCTAAAAATATCTGCAAAAGCAGATGAATAGCAATCGGCCGGCCAAAAATGCCATCTTGGCCAAAAAGAGTGCCGGCCGGCACTAAAAAGTGCTGACCGGCAACAAATAGTGCCGGCCGGCAATATACATTGTCGGTGGCAGCAAAAACCAGCCGGTGGCCTCTAGCCACTGCCGGTGGTGGGTGGGGATGGTCCACAAGCCCTACCCTGCCCTTCCAAGGAAAAACACAAGTGTTTGGTGCAAAACCAGACACTAAACGGTCGAGTTCGGAGATCCTGAGGCAAGGCACGCGAGCCGAGGCCTCCGGGAACTCCAAACAAACACAAACATGGATGATCACCGAGTGTTCAAACGGTGACGTCCAAGTCTTGAGGACGGTCAAAAATGGGGTGTCTACAGTTGCCCCACTTTGACAGAACTTGAAAGTCATAACAATGACGGGAGTGAATGTCAAAGCCCAGAGACGACCCATTTTTGACAAGGCCGAAGACTTAGACAAACATGCAAGACAAACAAGATATGGGCCCGAAGGCAGGGGCAAAATGCAAGACAATGCAGAGAGCCGGACATAACTTATGATCATGCAAAGAAAGCTGTAATGAAGCATACATGCGACAGTTTTAAGCTAGGATACACCGAACTACACTACAATGCAGAAAGGATGTAAGAGAATTATGGAATTCTCAATACGTCTCACTCGGAGATACAATACCTGTGCGGCTCGTCTGGTTACACCAGCCTCAAATGAACCGTACATACAATATCGTGCCTGAAAAGAAAACAAACTTAACAGGTACAATATTGTTAGCAACATGCATGACAATGCAAGAATGGATGCAAAACGAAATGCAATATATACAAAACAATGTATAAACAATGCAAATGAAGATGCAATGTAATTGAAACAATGCAAGCTATATGCAAAGCATTTGAATCATGATCCAATCATGAGCGGTTCGAAATCACACCTATGTCAAATAGATTGATGGAGGTAACAAGTCTGTCTACCATAGAACGGTCAACTGAACTATGAGCATTGTAGACAGACGCAAGAACAAGTATTGGGTGGAATCGACATAAGTGGGGAAACGACCCGCTGGAGAAGGGACTACGATCCTAATGCCGGATGCAGAAATTACACTACAATGTAATATGTATGGATATACTAGGAAGATGGCATTGGATATGGCACGCAGGCCAAACCAAATCTTGCCTAGGAAAGGTATGTATGCATACAGGTCATGTGTAACACAGAAAAGGTGCCGCAACCCTCAACCAACATATCAGCGTGGAATCGGCGCGATACACATGCAGAACTGTGTTTTAACATGAAAAGTAAGGGTATATACCGGACCAAGCTCAACCTGGAAAGGCGCAAGCCATAGGCGGAAGGTGATGTAATGAATGCATGCAATCTACAATGCAATATCTACAAATATGCAATAGAGTGGATATGGATACAATGGATATGGCACGCAAGCCAAACCGAATCTTACCTAGGAAAGGCATGTACACATACGAGCCATGTGTAACACAGAAAAGGTGCCGCAACCCTCAACCAACATATCAGCGTGGAATCGGCGCGATACACATGCAGAACTGTGTTTTAACATGAAAAGTAAGGGCACATGCCAGACCAAGCTCAACCTGGAAAGGCGCAAGCCGTAGGCGGAAGGTGATGCAATGAATGCATGCAATCGACAATGCAATATCTACAAATATGCAATGGGATGGATGTTTACAAAAATGCATGACAATGCAGTGCGATGCGACTACTGGGAAAAATGCAATGGATGCATGCAAGCTACAATGGAAATGCATGACAATGCACTATGATTGTTTTTTTTTTGAGATGCACATGATGCAAGTGCGTCACGCGTGCCATACGGAATGTAAGATGATACAAATGAGACACGCACGCCTCATAAGGTGCAAAAAAAAAGATTTTGACAATTGGACTTATTCGCTACGCGAAGCCGGTTTGTGTTCAAAACAATGCAATGTACTAACAAGTACAAGCAAGATGCGCAAGATAGCGCGAATGGATGCATGCAAAATGCAAGTGAGGTGCACAAAACAGTGCGATGCGCAAAACAGCGCGGTTGAAATACAATGCACAAAACAGTGCGACGATTTGAAATGCACAAAACAGTGCGATTGAAATATAATGCACAAAATAGTGCGATTGAAATACAATGCACAAAACAGTGCGACGATTTGAAATGCACAAAACAGTGCGATTGTTTGAAATGCACAAAACAGTGCGATAGTTTGAAATGCACAAAACAGTGCGACGGTTTGAAATGCACAAAACAGTGCGATTGATACGCGATACACATGGGGAAACTTTTGGACCTTGTAAAAGTCAAAAGGATACGAAAAGGATACACCCTGCATGAGTTGGAGTGCTACGCACGGCAGATGCAGTCCGAAGTCAGAACGGAGGCCGGTTGACCATCGGAGGTGCACTTTCTTGCACTTTCTTGAGCTATGAAGACCAAAAACATCTCATATGGCCTTAACAAGGCTGTGGGAACATCACCGGCCGGGAGGGGAGGCCACCGGCTGTCCACCGGCTGAAAAATAATTCCATCGGCACAAAAAGGTGCCGGCCGGCACAAAACATTGCCGACCGGCAAACAGTTGCTGAATCGGGGCAATTTCGACTTTTCACTCTGGGCATTATAAAATAGGGTTTCAAAACCCTATTCCTCACTTCTCCACCGCCGAAAACTCTTGCCCTCTCTCTCTAGAGCGTTTTTCTTTCATTTTCCGTCCGTTTCTTCGCGTTCTACGCCCGTTCCGTCGTCGGATTCACGATTTCCTTCGCGTTTCGGACATTTTCAACGGATCACATTTTTGTTTCGGTGCCTCGTTTGGTGTTCCCGCCTTTTCGGGGTTTGTTCCCCTTGTTTTCCTCTTCATTTTCGTGCCTTTTCACATTCCGGCCTTTCCGGCCATTCCCGACCCTCTCGGGAGTCGACTTTTCGGTTGACTCTTCGTATTCCGGCCCGGTTTTCCTTCCTCCGGCCATTTTCTCATCATTTCTGATATGGCGGACGATATTCCATGTGGCGGGACTCCCCCGGACCACGAGATGGATCCCGAGGTCGAGCTCCTACCACTGAGCGAGCGCCCGCTCGACCCCGCGACCTACCGGCCGGCGATCCATGTTCTGCCCCCCGACGGCCTGCGTCAGTTCCAGAGCTTCGAGAGGCACGTGGCGCCTGAGCTACTACTGCGCGAGCCTACCTCTCACCTTTCGTTCGGCACTTCCGAGGTAACCCTTTGTCTTCTGCTTTACTTTTCGTAATGTAGGATACAAAAAAAACTGTCATAGCTAGTTGTATTCTTTAACTGCTGAAAATTGATATGCTGTAGACTGTAGTTGACTGTAATCATACATACAACTGACATCTGCTCGAGACTGACACATGCACACACACTGCACTAGCCCTGAATTACTCAAACACACTGCATTCACTGTATTTTACTGCATACACACTGGCACCCAGTATTCGTCTGAATCTGTTAGATTCGCACACATGCTATATCTGTTCTGAAACATCCAAACACGCTGACACAGCACACGTATTTCACTGCAAGCACATCGGCACCCGGTATTTGCCTGAATCTGTCAAACTTGCACACATGCTTTACCTGCTTTTTTCAAAACTGCATTTTGAATGTTGTCTTGCAATTGTTATTTTCTGTTTGCAGGAGGGTTCCCATATCATTCGTGGGTATGGGAATACTGGTGCTCGGGAGTGGTACGGTGAGCTCCCTGATGCAGTCCGACGCATCGTGGATCGAGCGGGTTTCGGTGCCTTCTGCCGAGGACTGTCTAGGCTCTCCACTTATAGGCCTCTCCTTGCCGCTCTGGCGGAGAGGTGGTGGGACACCACCGATTCTTTTCATTTTTCTGCTGCAGGGGACATGACGATGACCCCTTATGATTTCTCGATGCTCACTGGCATCGGGGTAGGGGGGGATTTGATCCCATTTGACATCGCGATGGATGAGTGGATCGCAGCTCAGGTCCATCTACTGGGGGAGGCGCCACCCCTAGCTCGCCCAGGTTTCGTTCGATACTCCTGGTTCGAGGTCCAGTTTCGGGTCCAGCCCGCGTTGGAGGAGGAGGCGCAGATGACCCCGGAGGATGTGGAGAGGTATGCTTGCGGCTTCCTCATGTTCCTGTTCGGGACTACCATCTTCGCCGATCGGGCGAACACCTTGCCTCTCTGTCTTCTCAGCGCACTGGTGGACATCCGGGACATTCTGCACTATGACTGGGGCGGCGTTGCTCTGGCCACCCTTTATGGATATATGAGCTCGGCTTCGCGCGGCAGCGGCCAGCTACTCGGAGGTTACTGGCGGGCTTGGGAGGTACACTTCTTCTCCACTTTTTCATTTCTGTCTCGTACTTTCTGTACTCTGTACACTGCACACACTGTAGTCTGCTCTACACCTGCTGTATACTGTACACACGGCACACACATACATTCTGCTTTACACTGACTGCACACGGCTCACACTGTACACTGCACACAATACACTGCACAACACACGGCTCTGCCATTTCTGCTTTATTCTACATTCTGCTTCAACTGATAAATGCACTGGTATTTATCTTGCAGTTGTGGGTTTACGCCTACTTCCCTAGGCTTGCTCCTGTGCCAGTTGCGGAGACTCCTCTGGCCGTCCCCTTTTCGAGTCGCTTCGACGGGAGATGCACCCGGCGACCGCGAGAGACTTTCGGCTTCTTCCGCTGATACTTCGACACCATTACCCCTGCCGAGGTATGTTTTACTTACAGTTCATTTAAGATTCGCTCTTTTTTCACTGTATATTTTCAAAATAGTAGATAACAAACTGTCTGTCACTTTCAGATCACATGGCGGCCGTGGGCTCCCTTGCCGGCGGCGATGCGGGATCGGTTCCCTGGTATGGAGGAGACCTCGCGTTTTCGGATTTTGTTTGAGGGCCCGGTCTGTCGGGCTTGGTACCTGGGGGAGCGTTTTCTACGCCAGACCCTAGGGTTACCTGAGCAGATAGTCCCGGTTCCCCCTCCTGCAGATATGAGGGAGACCGAGAGGCTCACCACTGAGCAGCTGGATGATTACTCCATCGGCTGGGAGGAGGCCGGCTTCCGAGGCACCGGTGACTACCGGGAGTATGTGCAGACATATCTGATGCGCCCCCTGAGCGGTCGTCGAGCAGAGGGGGCCAGGCCTGTGGCATCGGCGGCTGGGGCCGGAGCGGGAGTTGGAGTAGGGGCTGCGAGGAGGGCCCGGGTCCGTGGCAGGGGCGGAGTGCAGGGAGGGCGAGGAGCTGGCTGGCCTGCCCTGCCCGCTGTATTGACTTTCCAGGGGCAGGGTGGGTCGACCTATCAGATCCCCTTCGCCCCTCCACCGGCTGGTCACGAGTTCATCGACGTCCCCGACTTACCACCGGTATGTATTACTGCATTTTTGTACAGTTATTCATTTTCAGTCTATTTGATATTCCACAGAATATTGATGCATCTGATACTTTTGCAGGCTTCTTCTGGGTACACCCGTCAGTCGTTGGCGATGAATGCCTCGATGATGGGGATGCTCCAGCGGACATTTGATCTCCTAGCCCTCTACAGCATACCGTTATGTCCTTCTGACACTGGCCTCAAACCATTCATACACTGATTCACATAATCTGATGCACGACATGACACCTGATACACTGATCTCACAGTATCTGAACACTGCATACACTGCATTCTGCACTGTTAAACTGCCCACGGTATTCATACACTGTACTCACACACTGCATTCTGCACTGATAAACTGTCTACAGTATACTGATGCATTTCCCTTTTGTGTACTTTTTCAGCCTCCTTTCCAGATTCCCATGGCAGGAGGTGCTCCAGCTGGGCCTTCTGTCCCTGCCCGGGGGAGAGATGGGGAGGGCCGGATATTTCCCCGTACTAGGGGAGGGCGTACTCATGTCGGGAGTAGCTCGCGAGCTCCAGTCCCGGACGATGATGATGACGAGGAGTCAGAGGCGGAGGCAGAGGGGGAGTCAGAGTCATCAGAGGAGGAGACCAGAGGCGGTTCTAGCTCGGGCTCTGACGACGATGCTGATGATACTCCTGGACCCTCGTCCAGGAAGAGGACTAGGACGGACTGACGGCCCCCCCCGGAGTGCTCGACATGGATGCAGATTTTTGCTATCTTCTTCTTTTTGTACTTTTCCTCTTTTGTTGGTAGATAGATTACCTTGTACTGCCGCAGGCAGATTTTTGTTTCTAAAACTTGTACATTTGAAAAAGATTATGAAATGAACAGATTTTTGCTTAAAAGAGTGTTACATTTACATATCTCAAGTATTGCATCGCATCTCATCATGTTACACCTCAATGTAAATGAAATTGATTGGTTGTCTGAAAATTGAACACTCACACTGTAATAATCAGATAACTAAACAGCCAAAGTAATCCACTGCCTGATTCTTGGACACACAGCCCTTACTCTGTTGGGGATTAATCTGCATTCAGCCCATAACACAGCATTCGGTTCATTCTGCACACGGCAATTTTCAAACAAATAGCCCAATCTGACAGGACGGACCTCAAAGATGGAACCGGTTGGAGTCGAAACACGCTCAAATGTAGAGAATGGCACAGCATTCTTGAGCATAAATGATTTTTGAAATTGAATGAGGGTTTTTCAAACCGGGATATCGAGCCTACAACTGAACACAGCGGGGAGGACTCAAATATAGGTACACGACCTAAACACAACGAGACACGGTCGAAAAAGACCTAAAACAAAGGTTGAGATATACAAAGCAAAAGACACGACATACAGACGCGTTAGCGAAGATGGGGGACCTCGGACCACGAGGAGCCAGTTCAATCTGGGTATTGTTTCCCGCCCTCTTCTCATTTATGATTCTCACATCACTCTGGCACTCAAGCTCGGATTTTCTCTCGAAACCCTTTTCCTCACTTTTCTCTCAACTTACACCTCTCTATTCTTCATTCTCTCACTTTTCATCCCTCCCCGGGGTGATTGATGAATGAACAGGAAGTTGCGGGTTCATGCCCAATGCCGTTAGCTCACGGCTATTTCTTCTGATGGGTAGAGTGCTCTTCTGGCAAGTACGTCGATGACGGGGGAAAGACAGAACGCCTGGCTCGACTGTGCCCCTAGTTCATCATTTTAACCATTCTTTTCGTTTTGGTTTTCTGCTAAAACAAGTTTGATCAAAATGAGAGTCGGATTAACGTACTTGTTCAATTTTTGACTTGAAAAGTATGCGAGTCAGGCTGCAAGCACTGAAAATTTTCCTTTTTGGGTCCAAGACAATGGTCCAGTTTTGGAAAATGAAATAGTTTTCGAGAAAATAGTCAATCTCAGTAAAAATTTTCAAAAACTATTTTTCAAACAGCTGATGCTCAACAAGCATGGAACTTACTCTTCGAGATGCGCAACCTCGGATCGGAGGCAATGGAAAATTGCCCCTGGTTTGAAGGGGGGTGGGAGGCAACGGAAAGTTGCCCCTAGTTTGAATGGCGGCTCACGGCAGCTCGTGGCAACGGAAAGTTGCCCCTTGTTTGGATGGTGCTGCAGCAATCCGAAGACAGTCTTCATTGGCGATGGTCGAACTCTCAGACACAGAGATGACGAAGACGGTCACAACACATATATGGACACAATCCTTGAAGGGTGTGGGCCACTGGACTTTGGGATGAAATCGAAACCATTGCATGGACTGAGACGCTATGAAAGCGTTGGGGGCTGGACTTCATGATGAAGTTGCCTACGTATCCCAAACATGGGAATCAAGCCTTACGTAGTTCCGGTTAAGGTACACTCGGGTATTTTAACCTTCACTTTATTTGGCTCTCACTTTTGCCAAGGCGCCCAATGCGGGTTTTCGACCTTGCGAGCTTCTTTTCATTTTCTATTTCTTCTTTTTCATTTCTTTTTCTTCTTTCTTTTCTTTTTTTGCATTTTTTGTATTTTTGCTTTTTTGCTATTTTTTACTTTTCTGTATTTTTCTCTTGCTCTAACTTTTGCCTGGGTCACCCTTCTGGGTTTTCGACCCAGCGAGCCTCTTAAAGGGTAAAAAGTGTAGCAAGTCCATGTCAAATGGTTTTTTGAATTGAAGCCTCTCTGTGTCCAGGAGAACGGCTGTTGCACTGATTTGCAGAAGAATCCATCACGGTTGCTCCACGAGCTTCTTCCGGCGAGATCCACTCCTTCTGATTTGGCTTTTGGTGCCTCTTGCTCGAGGGCTACTTCAAAACTGGCCATACGGGCCTTTCATGGCGTTTGTTCGTTGAACTTTCTGAACGTTCTGAACGGGTTCAAAGTCGGAAAACAAACGGGTTGAATCTTGAGGCTGAGAGCGATCCTAGGCTACGCGACCTCAAGAGGGATTCCACACAAGTCTTCACAGGGCCGCGTAAAACATTTGCTTTTGAAAGTTTTTAAGAAAGCGACAAATCGCTCGCGCCGAAGATAGTGTGGAACCAATCTGGATCAAGCCAGGATCCTTCTCAGTACTCACGCCGACAAGCATGATTTCATTCATAAAAAGGCTTAGCACGCCTTTCTTTCTCTCAAAATGATCAAAATTTTGCAAAACCCGAGGAATTCCTTCCTCTTTGTTTTCATCACCGCAGTGTTCAAAAGGTTTGTTTTTTGGAAAACTTAGGTTAATGCAATGAGTTTGGCGTGCAGGAGAGCAGGCGAGATGTACTGTCAGCCCAATCAAATTCTCTGGCACTTATGCTGAAAGCAAGCATGAAGTTTGAGATAGCAACAGCTGTTTCATTCGACTTTGTTGGTGCAACTGGCCCCTCGGCGGAAACAGACTCAAAACAAAAATAGATAATTACAAAACAAAACAGTGTTCGGGATAACAACCCCAGAATCACCTAGTATTATATACAACGGGGACTGACTCGATACAACCAGACAGACCCTTAAGCAAAAAAAGACTGACTCAAGACAAAGAGACAGACTCAAAACAAAAGACTGACTCGATATCCAAGCCAGGATTTACAAAACTCGGTTTCACCGATGCTCAAAAATGCGTGCCAGACGCTACATCCAAAACACACCAAATGTCGCCCGCAAGCGGTCCACTTCACATACTCGTAGTATCTGAGCCCTCGAAATCCAACAACTGGGTGGTAACGGACTTGCCTGAGGTGGGTGGAAGGATAACCTTATTGTCGATCAAATCCTGCACTTCATGACGAAGGCGGGAACATCCATCGGTACTGTGACCGGACTGTTGGTGGTACGCGCAGTACAAGGTAGCATCGTGCGTGGTGGGGAGATTCTTCGGGTGTGGCCGGGGCTCCAAAGGTTTAAGATGCCCATTCTTCGCCAATATTAGCAATGCCCTAGACAAAGGCATATGGAGGTCGTGAAAGACCCTGCGCCCTCGGGGCAGGTACTTTGAGGTTTGAGGATTCTTGCCAGATGTGCTGGCGAAGGGGTCGGCTGGCGCTGCCTTGGCTTTTTGAACCTTTCCCGGTGCAGGGTTGGGAACTACAGGCATTGTCTGGGCATGACGGGGCCCATCCCGATTTTCTACCTGGCTTGAACTGCCTTTGATCGGAGTAGGGAAAGCATCATCCACAGCTTTGATCACGATCGCGGATGTTTGTTGCTTGTTCATCCCTCTGGCTTTCAGAGCCTCGACTACCCACAACAGTTGTTCAATAGGGTCGGCGTCTACCTTTGCCTTATCTTTTCCTCTGGCCTCAGCCTGATCAAGGGTCTGGGTCGGTGCTGGCATGTCGCGGCTGTAGCTGGAAGCCACCTCTGGCTGGCTAAGTTCTATCACAATCCGCCCCAGCAGCGGGGGCTCCTGTGGTACGAAATTCCCAACATACGGCGCCGCTGGCAGTGAAGCCGACATTCCATAGGCGAGGTCTGCCACAGACCTTTGGAGATCGCCTATCATCTCAATCAATTCAAAGGTGGTGGGCTCACGAGCCTGATATAACTGGGGAGCCCAAACTGGGTGCACAACGGGCGACCTGGGTGGGTGTGACATACTGATGCTGGCCTCACTCTGCGGAGCGGTCCCCTGCTCCAATGCAGCCGTTATAACCACAACTTCTCCTGAATTTTGTGCCGCCATAAATCCTGCCTCAGCAAGGGGAGACACTGGCTATTCTGTATCAACTCTGCCACTCTCTGAACTGAAAGGAAAAACAGGCAGCAATGCAGCCCAAACTGATCGAATATGGGCGTAGCCAAACAACTGTACCCTACTGCTGATCACTGTTCCCAAATTTCTGTTCCCAAAATACTGAATCTGATACCCGCGGATAACTGATTCCTGATAACTGATTCTCAACAATACTGATTCTGGTGCCCTCGGGACCGATACTCAAACTCGCAAACTGGTATATGCGTTCCTGTAGAGATACACTCTAAAAGCACATAGCAAGTAAGTGAGAGCCAAAACACCCCTATGTTGGGGTAGGGTTTCCCTGTCCTATTTCGTCAGGAGCTAGGGTTTCACTACGCACACAGCGGTTTTCAAACAACCTAACATCGGGTAAGCAACCTGTCCTAACTTGGAATGGTCACTATGGATCCGAACATGTACTAGGTCGAATGGTCAAAAGGGGTGCCCCGGTAAACCGGGGTTTGTGTTCCCATGCTGTCAGAGCCCATAGCCGGTCAGCCTTATGGACATGTCTTGACAAGACAAGCCTCCGGCAAACCGTTCAGGAATGGTAGATGGCAAACACTGTGTTCCTAGGCGCACCAATGCACATGCAATGCAAAGAAACACATAAGTGAAATCAAAACAGGATATCATGAGTTCGAGTCAAGCTCTCTAAAATCCCCAGCAGAGTCGCCAGAAACTGTAGCACGCGCCCGCGGAGGCCTCATGCTACAGTTCGGACTCGATTTGTGTCGCGGTTCTTAATCTGAACCAAAGAGTCCAAATCTGGCAAATCGTTTTGAGAAACAGATTTTTGAAAAAGTAGTGCCAAACATGGACTGCTTTGCCAGATACAGAGTCGCCACCTAAATATTTTTATGGGAGAATTTAGGAAACCCTGACTCGGTGCCGAAGGCCACATGTCCGTCATCACCGGAGTTGTCTCGGCTCGGGAGCTTGGGTACGATCGGGGAAGGTCAGCTATGAGCACCCCCTTTCGCCCGGTCCGAAGACCGGCCTCTACAAACCGTGATATCTGTTTTTGAAAACTTCATGTGTTCTTAAACCAATTATTAGCCTAGAATTACTATGTTATGCGCGCAGCAAACATGTGTAGACTAGATTGTCTAATTTGGAAGTAAGCATTGCATATCCGTTTGTTTTGGAAAATGTTTTGGATTTGCTACTCGCAAGTAGGCTAAAACACGGATTTCAATGAGTTCTTCCAACTCAAACAATCCAACCTTCACCCACAGGCATCCAAGCAGTTTATAACACATAAGCATCTAGTCACATGTTAAGCATGCTGTCATGGCAACATTCACACTCATGCGATATGCTAAAGCGGAAATACTCACATCGTACTCCGTGCCAAAACAAAGAACTCGTTAGCAAACATGCATGATCCAAGTCCATGTTAAGTGCCTAATGTATCTCATACAAAATGTTGCTAGAATAGGCTCGGCTATCCTAAACATGGCATGTGAGAATGCACAACTATCACATATTCAGTTTAGAATTTGAAGTACAAATGCATTTAGCGTGATGTACCGAGCCTAATGCATGCAATACAAATGCATGGATGCACACATGCATAGCATAAGGCATGCTAAATTGAACGTGCCCTAATCTACCATCGTAAGCAGGTAAATAAAAGGGAAGAAAGAAGTGAGGTTGGAAGACATACACACCACCCACACACACTTATTACAGATTTGCCCTCGCTCGGAGGGACCAAATAAATATTACAGATTAATTAACTACGCAAGCTAATTAATAATTACAAATTAATTAATTTAATTAACAAATTAAATTAAGCTAAAGAAAAACAGTAAACCGCCTCGGGGTGAGGGCCAGATGCGACACATGCTCGGGACCGGCTCGGAATCGCAATGCCATGCATTGTTTGCCTCTGTTTTCCCTGCTTTGCTCCTCTGAAAACTGCCAAAGTCTCAGGGATGCCTCTAAGGACACTGGGGGATATCATCGGCTGAGCAGAATTTCCACCGGCAGTAGAATTTAGTCACCGGCACAAAATAGATCCACCGGCCATCTATTGACTGCCGGTCGGCACTAAATACTGCCGGCCGGCAATAAATTCCTGCAGAACCTGCAACTCACAGCAGCAGAGGGCAAAATCTTGCATGGCAATGCAATTCAAGCAATTTATGCACCTATCACATTCCTTGTCATGTTATTGACTCAAAGGAGGATGCGCCCCGATTCTCGGACCAGCAATCACGCATTTCCATGCATGATGGCCCAAAGAACCAAGTATGCAACTTTGATTTCAAATGCAAGCAAAACAAATCAAACCAAAGTCCTAATCCCTATCACCAAATCAAGGGACATGGAATGCATGCAAAATGCAATGCAACCTAAGCGTACAAGCTAAGGATGCAACATGGCATGGGGGGGAGCTTATGCAAGCATACAAGCATACATATGGCAATGCAAATGGATGCAAAGATGGACTAAAACATGAATTAGGCAGCTCTAAATAGGCCTAAAACAGTAGCCATAATGCTATAATGAAGGACCAAATATGCATGCACACATGCACCTAATTGAAGGCCAACACTTAAGCACAAATTGAACAACCCTCAAACACATTTGAAAGGGAGAATCATGGACTAATTAGCATGCAACATAAGCATTGAAATCATGCTAAAACATGGTGCCAAACCAAGCAATACATCAAGCCAAATATGCAATAAATAGCCCAAGTGTTCAAAGCAAACCAATGGGGCATTGAACTACACTTGGTAAGACCAAACATGGCATGAACTCATTGACCAAAAACAGAGTTTTGGGACATTAATACAAGGCCTAAGGACCACTTAGATGGCATCCAAATGACTCAAAAAACAAAGGCATGCATAATGGTCAAAACATGGAGCATTGCTACACAAGCTTCCAAAGCATTAAAGAGGCATGCAAGGCAATCAAACAAGCGTGGAAATGGGACTGAAATAACATGTGGGGGGGGGACCCCAAATCACCAAATCGATGCAAAGATGTCATGCTACACATGCACATACTCAAGGCCAACAAGCCCAAATACAAAGGAGCTATATCAAGCATGCCAAAATCAACCCAAACAACCTAGGACAGACCTAGAACATGGCAAAACATGCACAAAATCTTCACAAGACTAAGCCTAAAACATGCTCCAACAAAGGCTAACAACCTAAGACATGTTAAGGCATAACAAGGCATTACAAGGCAACTATGCTAAGCATTCATGGAGTACCAAAACCAATTTAAAATCATGTTATATTATGGATATATAAGCATGAAAAACAGCCCAAACATGCTCAACACACACTCAAGCATAATGCTCCCTCAAGAGGCCAAAACATGCCCTTTTCAAGGACAACAAGGGGAGGGGGTGACCCTCTCCTTCTTGGGACTTCAAGGCATGGGATTTCAGTGGTGAAGAGACCCCAACACCAAAATCCCGGAGCTAGCACAAAATGGCCCAAAATGAGGCCTTTCAAGGCATAAGGGGGGTCAACCACCCTCAAACAACAAAACACTCTTAATAAACAATAAAGAGGGCCTAAAAACAGAACTTTTTTATGTTATACAATAAGCACAAAAACAGCTCCAAGATAGGTAGAAAATCAATGCAAAAAGGGGGAATAAAGGTGTAAGTTTCTTACCCTTGATGATCCCTTCACAAATGGTGCTCCAATGGCCTCCTTTAGCTTGGATCCCACACCAAAACTTCAAAACCAGTCCTTTAGAACCTCAAGAGCCAAAGGAAGGTGAAACACTAGGTGTTTGTGTGCAATAGTAAGACACAAAACACCTAGTGCACAAAAGAGAGGGAAAGAGATATAGAAAATGGATGTAACTCAAACCCTAGAACCAGAGCTCAACAATGGCTGTTTTTGCTCTCAAAATATCTTAACTCTCTAACCTAAGTCCTCTCTTTTGCCTCAAGAGAGAGCCTCTCTCTATATGTCTTGTAAAGCTTACAAGACAAGCTTTTCCAGAGGGAGATCCCTCCATACACGTGTATGGAGGGATGGAAAAGCAAGACAGCTGTCTAAAAATATCTGCAAAAGCAGATGAATAGCAATCGGCCGGCCAAAAATGCCATCTTGGCCAAAAAGAGTGCCGGCCGGCACTAAAAAGTGATGACCGGCAACAAATAGTGCCGGCCGGCAATATACATTGCCGGTGGCAGCAAAAACCAGCCGGTGGCCTCTAGCCACTGGCGGTGGTGGGTGGGGATGGTCCACAAGCCCTACCCTGCCCTTCCAAGGCAAAACACAAGTGTTTGGTGCAAAACCAGACACTAAACGGTCGAGTTCGGAGATCCTGAGGCAAGGCACGCAAGCCGAGGCCTCCGGGAACTCCAAACGAACACAAACATGGATGATCACCGAGTGTTCAAACGGTGACGTCCAAGTCTTGAGGACGGTCAAAAATGGGGTGTCTACACCCCGCCAAGTCAACCAAATCCCGAACAGCCTCCGGGAGCTCGGCGTACCAATCTCTCGCCGCGGTAGAGCCATATCCCCGCACAGTGCGAGAAGTCACCTGCATTCAGAATGAATACATGTTTCAGCATAAAATGAATAAGCTGCGTGCAAATAAAATGAATAGGCTGCGCGCAAAGTAAAGTAAGTGAGCTGCGTGTTTAGAATTAGTGTGTGCTGCGTGTTCACCTTCAATTTGGGCTGTGTGTTTAGAAAATCAGTGTTTTGGGCTGCGTGTTCAACTCTCAATCAGTGTGTGTTGTGTGTTCACCTTCAATTTGGGCTGTGTGTTCAGAAAATCAGTGTTTTGGGCTGCGTGTTCAACTCTCCATCAGTGTGTGCTGTGTGTTCACCTTCAAATTGGGCTGTGTGTTCAGAAAATTAGTGTTTTGGACTGTATGTTCAACTCTCAATCAGTGTGTACTGCGTGTTCACCTTCAATTTGGGTTGTGTGTTCAGAAAATCAGTGTTTTGGGCTGCGTGTTCAACTCTCAATCAGTGTGTACTGCGTGTTCACCTTCAATTTGGGCTGTGTGTTCAGAAAATCAGTGTTTTGGGCTGCGTGTTCAACTCTCAATCAGTGTGTGCTGCGTGTTCACCTTCAATTCGGACTGTGTGTTCAGAAAATCAGTGTTTGGGCTGCGTGTTCAACTCACAATCAGTGTTTTGCCCGTGTGTTCAACTTTCAATCAGTGTGTGCTGCGTGTTCACCTTCAATTTGGGCTGTGTGTTCAGAAAATCAGTGTTTTGGGTTGCGTGTTCAACTCTCAATTAGTGTGTGCTGCGTGTTCACCTTCAATTCGGACTATGTATTCAGAAAATTAGTGTGTGGGCTGCGTGTTCAACCCTCAACCGATGTGTGCCGTGTGTTCACAATCAATTTATGGGCTGAGTGTTCAGGAATTCAAGTGATTGAACCGTGTGTTCAGAGTGCAAACAGAATGCATGAAAAATTCATAATATGTTACAGAAAAGGTAAAAACGAAGTAAATACCTCTCGTGCCTCATAGGAGAGGTGATACTCTGGCTCCTGCAGAAGGAGATCCCCGGGTGCTCGCTCGTCGAAATCGGTGAAGTGATAGAAAACAGCCCGCGGAAGAATATGTGCCGGTGGGTCGTACCTCTCGGGTATGAAGGGTCGAACCCTCGGAGGCAGAGCCATGATATCGGGATCACCTTCGGCGTCTGGAGGACCTCCACCGTGGGGGGAAATGACCAGCCATTTCAGAAAATCTGCAAAAAGGGAAAAAATAAGCAAAAATGAGCCAAAATTGGAAAAAGTCAACAAAAGTCAACTCTCGGGAAATGAAAAAGTCAACAAAAGTCAACTCCCAAGAAAATCTTCCAAATATTGAGACAAACTCACCTCAA
The DNA here is from genome assembly GCF_055761805.1 of Camellia sinensis. NCBI lineage: Eukaryota > Viridiplantae > Streptophyta > Magnoliopsida > Ericales > Theaceae > Camellia > Camellia sinensis. The sequence continues at coordinate 79,617,141 of NC_138963.1, forward strand.
GTGGCGAAAATGAGAAAAGAAGCCCCGAAATCAAAATTTAATCGGTTCAAAGTGCTTAAAACTGAAAGATTTCGCGAAAACAACTTGCGTGGGGCGTTGGAAAACGCGTGTAGAGCACAGATCTGAGAGACAAGATGGTTTGGGAAGGTAGAGGAGATGTTTTCGGTGCTGCACTTGTGAGCACAAAGTGTTTGGATGAGTGGATTTAAAGAAAAGAGGGTGAAAGTACAAAATTGCCCCGAATTCGGCAAAGTGGCCGGCCGGCCACTTTTTCTGGTAGGCCGGCCATTCCCTTTTCAAAAACTGGCTGGTGGCCTCCCTCTCCCAATAAATATGGCCGGTGGTGTTCCCCACATGCCCCCCAAGGTCCCTGCAAATTTTGGGGAGGATTGGAGTCCCCGGGACCTGAAAAAGTACAAGAGAAGTGCACTTTCTGTCGCGAAATCGCTCCGCCGGAACCTCAGCTTCAACTTCCGATGCGTGTCTCATCATTACTCATCGAAAGTGAGATATATCCTTTTGAACATGTTGTAACCTCTCCGGGAGGTGAACTGGAGGCCGCGATCGAGTCGCCCTCGCCGAAACGCGCATTTCCTTGCTCGTTGTTTTGTGACAAACATATATCCTGGTTTACGCTTGTTCTGCGTTATCATGCACGTGACTTGCATTCTCATGCACATACTTGCATTGTTATGGAAGTCTCTTTGATATCACCGAGCCTCCGTGCTTAAACTCGCGTCGTCACACGCATTCCTTCCCGCATTGCGATGCACTTTTCCATCGGCACCGCGATTGTCTGCATTCGATATCACATTGAACCTATGTTGTTAGATCTGTTGTGCTTGTTGAGTTTCTTTCTTTTGCAGGCACGATATTGTATGTACGGTTCATTTGAAGCTGGTGCGACCAGACGAATCGCGCAGGTATCGTATCTTCTCTGTGTGAGACGCGACGAGAATTGAATAATTCTCTGCATTCCTAACTGCATGAAATATAGTTGTTGCTTTGCATTCTTGCTTAAACCTGTTGCATCTATTTGCGAATACTTGCTTCATTACAGCTTGCCGGATTTGCATGATCATCAAGTTGCATCTAGCCTTGTGTATACCGTTTTGCATTTTGCCCCCTGCCTGCGAGTACGCCTGTGAGCACATCTCTGTTTATCTCAGCTGTTTGTCTAAGTCTTCGGCCTTGTCAAAAATGGGTCGTCTCTAGGCTTTGACATTCACTCCCGTCACTTATGACTTTTGAGTTCTGTCAAAGAGGGGCAACTGTAGACACCCCATTTTTGACCGACCTTAAGACTCAGACGTCACCGATTGAGCGCTTGGTGATGTTGCATATCGTGCTCGTTCAGAGGTTTCAGAGTCTCGGCTGCGAGCCTCGCCTCCGGACTTCCGGACTCTTTCATGCTTTGCCTCGATTTGCGAACCAGGCTCTGTTTTCTCTATTTTCTCTTCCCGAAGGGAGGGAGAGGTCTCGTAGATCATCTCTCAGTGGCCGTAGGCTACGTTTCGTGGTCGTAAGCCATTTTGCCCGTTTGGAGTCCGGTTTTCGGTTTTTCGGAGCCGTTGGCCTTGTGCCTCAGTTCGGAACTGCTTAACCACCTCTGTTTGCTCTGGTTTTTGGCATGCATCTTATTTGCTCCCTTTTGAGGGACACTGTGGCTCGAGAGACCAACTTCGTGGTCGAACACCACTTCCGGTGCCTAATAGTCAGTTTTTGGGGCCTCGGGCTGCGCGTTTCGGCCCCTGAACCTTCATTTTGCATCGGTTTGGGCTCATTTTTGGTAGAAACCTTATTTTCACTGCTAAGGAGGTCGTAAAAGGGTGGGAGGCCAGTAATTATTCTGACAACCAGTTTTATTCCTCCATCGCCCTCCGTCGCCTGTTTTTCTCACTTGAAAGCCAATGTTGACCACCCTAAGGCCACTTTTTCCAGCCCTAAACCACATATTTGTGTCTTACACACCTGGGAGGCCACCAATATCACAAGGCCGGCCAGTAATTGTGTGTGACCCTTTTGAACCCCTTCTAAAAGTGGCCTTTTCTCACTTCTGGTTCATTCTCTCCAGTTTTTGACCACATGGTTGTGTTCTACACACATGAGAGGCCCTCTTTTTGGCATGGCCGGCCATTAACCTTCATTGACCCTTTTTGACCCTTGGCCGACCGGCCATGGGGAAGGCCGACCGGCCACCTAAACCCTAGGAAACCGGCCGGCCATGATCCACTCTCCAGGTACTTTACAAAAATGCCCTCTGTTTCCCCGCAGATTTTGTATCCGGGGGGGCCAACTTTTGGGGGGAAATTTGAATTCCATTCCCCCCCTTTTCCCCCCCTCTTTTGCCTATATATCCAGGCCCTCCAGCTCCCATTGGAGGGGTTAGAAAAAAATTTTGTTTAAGCCTCCTACATTTAATTTCTCTCTCTCTATATTCCAAGCATCAAAACCCTTTTGTTTTTTGTTTTTTTTTTGGCCCCTTTCTACACCACCACATAGCACCACCTCCCCACCATCCTTTCCAACACTTGGAGCTGGTTTTCCAGAGGCAAGGAGCACCTTTTCTCAAGCCAAGAGTTGTTGAAGCATTGGTCTTCAAGGGTAAGTCTTCTATCCCTCTTTTTGGCCCTATTTTTGCTCAATATATTAGCTCCTCTTGCTTGAATATTTGGGCTCCAACCCTAACTGAAAATAGCATTATTTTGAGCTCCTTTTCATGTTTGTTTAAGGGCCTCTCCCTGTTTGAGGCTTCCTTTTTACACTTGCTTCTTTACCTCTCTTGTATGCCTCTTTCTTGCATAGTATTTTAGGCTCATTTTTAAATTGTTTCGAGCTTGGTTATAAACTGAAAAGTGGCTTATTTTGAGCCCTTATTCAACATTGTTGAAGGGCTCTTCACTGTTTGAGGCTTCCTTTTGTCACTTGTCTCTTTATCCCTCTTTTGGCCTTATTTTTGCATGTTTTGTTAGACCCTTGTGCTTGTATTTTTGGGCTCCGACCCAAACTGGAAATAGTCATATTTTGACCCCCTCTTCATGTTTTATCAAGGGTATTTTTCCGTTTGAGGCTCCTTTTTTACACTTTGTGTTTAAACCTTCTTTTAGGCCTATTTCTTGCATAGTATTTTAAGCTTACTTGTGCACTGTTTTGGGCTCGGCCATAAACTGTAAAATACCTTTTTTTGAGCCCCTATTCAACTTTTTTGAAGGGATCTTCATCGTTTGGGGCCAGAATCTGCTACTTGCTTCTTTATCTCTCTTTTGGGGCCATTTTTGCATGTTAATTTAGCCCTATTTGTGTTCACTTTTTGGCCTTGCTTAAAACTGGAAATATGCATGTTTTGGGACTTCCTTGATTCTTTATTTATGCTTCATATTCAAATAATGCATGCTTTGTATAGCTATAAGTCATTCCATGCGCCTAGTTTCGAGTTTCGGGTCTCATTTCATGCATCGGGTGCCATGTTTCCATGTTTCGGGGCTGTTTTGCATCATATTTTGGTACTGAAATTTGCATGTTTGCATATCAGGTTTCATTCCTTGCCATGCTTTGTTAGAGTGGCATTTGTGCCTTAGGTTCGGTCCTCGGTTTGTGTGCACGTGTGCACGCATCTCGAGTGTCTCATTTTCATCTAATGGCCATTGATGTGAGTGCGGCTGAGGTCCACTCATGTTGGTGTAAGTCCATCGTGCATTGTGTATGCCATTTCAATTCATAGCATTACGTATGCTAGGTTGTATGTTAGAGCATCGTGTATGCCATGTTACATCGCGCATTGTGTATGCCATTTCATAGCATTGCGTATGCTAGGTTGCATGTTAGAATTGCATTCATGCATGTCATGCATATTGCATTGTGTTTGGGATAGGCATTAGCCCGAGCACAGGAAACGAGGGACGTTTCATACTCCGAGTGATGGAACGTGTCTCAATTCCCAGTCACCGACACTTCGGATTATCCATGATGGCGTCTCGGTCTTGTTATGTTTATGTGTGCATTCATTTCATATTAACTCGTGCAATTCGAATCCTCGGCCATCATGCATCGAGATGCGTGATTGGTGGCACGAGGATCGAGGACTACACTCCTTGAAGAGTAGTCAAGCACACATATGTGAAAATACTTTTCCATGCCCCTTTCTTGCTCTCTGTTACAGTAAATCAAGAGTCAGCAGCCTTCCGGAGCTTAGCGCGCATCCCGAGAACAATTGCAAACAGAGGCAAACCGGGGCATCGCAGTGGATTTTCGTGCAAGGCAACTCAAGCATGCATCATCCATCATTCGGAACAGAGTCGAGGCAGTCCCTAGCTTGCATGCTAATTTACCGCTTTCCTAGTTAATTTGTTAATCAATTAGGGTTTTGTAATATTTAAGTATTATTTTGGGACTGTATTTTTTATCCATTTGGGACTGTATTATTCTTTCGGACCCTCTGCACGAGGGCAATATTGTAATAAGTGTACGTGTGTGTGATGTATGTCTTCCAACCCCACGTCTTTCTCCCTTTTATTTACCCGCTTATGATGGTTAGATTAGGGCATGTTTCAATTAGCATACAGTATGATAGCATGTTTGCATTCATTCATCTGTCTTGCATGCACCGGGCTCGGTGCATCATACTAACTGCATCGTATTTTCAATTCCAAGTTGAATATGTGTTAGCTGTAGCATTTCATATGCCATGTTTAGAATAGCCGAGCCTGCTATAGTTGCATTTTTGTATGTGTTGCATTAGACATTTCTGTATAGTTAGGATCATGCATGGATTTCTAACCTAGCTTCTGTTTTGGCTTAGAGTACTCGGTAAGTTTTATGCTTTAGCATCCTTCCATGCGTGTGAGTGAATGCCATGATCGCATGCTTACCATGAGGCTATGTGCTTATGTGATATAAACTGCCTGAATGCCTGTAGGTGAAGGTTGGGTTATTTGAATTGGAACAATTCATTAATTGTGAGTTTTAAGCCCACTAGATAGTGGCAAAATCATGTTTTCTAAGCCCACCTGAGGGTGGCAAATCCACGTCTTAGCCTACTTGCGGGTAGCACCATCAAACCATTTTTAGACAAACAAACATGAAATGTTTTGTTCCAATTCAGGCGATCCAGTCTATACTTGTATGCTGTGCGCATCACATAGTAATCTAGGCTAATAACCAGAATAAGAACACATAATGCTTTCAAAAATAGATATCATGGTTAGTAGAGGCCGATCTTTGATCGGGCGAGCTGGGGTGCTCACGAAGTGACCTACCCCAATCGTACCGAAGTTCTCGAGTCGTGGCAACTTTGGTGATGACGGACACGTGGCCTTAGGCAACGGGTCAGGGTTTCCTAAATTTTTCAAAATAAAATATTTAGGTGGCGACTCTGTATCTGGCAAAGCAATCCATGTTTGGCACTTCTTTCAAAATCTGTTTTTTTCAAAACGATTTGCCGGATTTGGACTCTTTGGTTCAGATTTAGAACCGTGACAAATTGAGAGTCCGAACTGTAGTGAGCCCAATATCGAACGGAACGGGGGACTCGTCCTCCCGGGGCGTTCGGGGACGTCCACAAGTGAGAATGTCGTTCAATGAAAAAGTGTCTGCGTGTGTGTGTGTGTGTGTGTGTGTGTGTGTGTGTGTGTGTGTGTCATTCAACCATTATTTAATTATCTACTCTATCAAGGGCTATATGCTCACATAATTAAATAATTCATATATTCCGCTTCTACTATTTCCATTTACGGTGATCATCACTCGTAGATGACTCAAGGTTATAATTTTGCATGTAATACAGTGGCATCAAAATCATAACCATAATGATATACTTGGTTCTATTGATCTTAAGGAAATGTAACAAACAAACCATGCCTAGGCCAAAGAAGTCCAAACCCACAAACTTATCTCCAAAAGGGCCTGACTCACGAAAGAGTGATGGAGACTTATTGGCTCACTAGGGTGGGACAACTACTGGATGTGGGCCGAATACACTTTTCTGTCCTTTGATCTTAAAGAAGTATAAAAGAAACAGAGAGAAACCATATCGGAACAAAAATAAGTCCAAACTCATGCACTACCTCCAGAAGGGCATAACACTAAGATGACTGGAGAGTTATAAGACCCACTAAAGTGAGACAACTATGCGATGAGGGACGGGATACACTTTTCTTTCTTTTGTTCTTAAGGAAATCTACAGACTGATAAACTACACTTGGCCCAAAGAAGTCCAAACCAACACACAAACACAATGATATGCAAGTATCTTGTTTCTTTTCACTTTGTTTATCTCCAGCTGCTTCAGTAATGAATTCAATTGATAATAGAATGCAGTAGCATACCTCCTGCAAAATATTTTTCAAGACAGAATGGGTTACTAAGAGAACCTCTTGCATAAAGAAACTTTGTATCTTTTCAGCAAGACCAGAAACATCCCCAATCAACGCATAAGCATCAACCACCTATAAAGCATTGAAACACTCGTATCAAGAAAAAAATGAAAACAACAAGAATGCTGAACAATAAATTGTTACTTTCTTTTTTCTTTTTACCATTGTATTGGCTAATTTACTTGTACTGTGTTTCGTGTGTGTGTGTAAGCAATGGACATTTGTGTCCCCCATGCATCAGAAGTGTTTCTTGGTCTAAAACTAATAAAAAATAATAATATAACACATTTGACTATATGCCCAACACATGTCAGGAAGTGTCTGATGAGCATTGGTTTGGACATGGACATGCGCCTTGGAAGTGTCCATGCTGGTAATAAGTCCATTGAAAAAACCAACCACGTAATGAATGCATAAAAAGATGTCAGAGAGAGCAGAACACATCAAACATTGCAACAATGATTAATCCCTAATCAATAATTACTATAAGAAAAGAATTGTAACAATTATTTAATAATATCCAGAAAAGAATTGAAACATTGCAACAATTATTTTATTTCTACATCATTTTAGTTAAATTTTAAAGTTCAAAGCTTCAAGGTAAACCGCCTCAATATACTCATGATGTTCAAGTTCAAAGTTTCAAGGTAAACCGCCTTATTTTAGTTAAATATACTCATATTGAGATTACAGAGAGTATATCCTAACTTATGATGTTAGAGTTCAAAGTTTCAAGGTAAACCGCCTCACCCGTAGTGAGCTTGAAAAAGGACTTGTGAGCCTAAAAAGTATTTTATTTAATGATGTTATAATCTCCTTGTGAAACAAACAATTTGTGATCATGCAATGTTTTTTAACTACAAGTTTGACTATGCGGCTTTGTCTAACAGTGAAAAGACACATAATAAATACTAAATAGAAAGGTGAACAGAACATGGCATAAATGACACTTACAAAATGACTAAGCATGGCTACAACTTTGTCACCAGCTTTAAATTTTGCGACTCCAGACCTAACCTCCACTACTTCTCCTGCTATATTAGTTGCTGTTCCAAACACAAGAGGGAGAAAGAAAAAAAAAAAATCAGCCAGAAAGTAACCTGCAATTCTTCGAAGGTTTACATTATAAATTCCCTAGGCTATAAATAATACATTAGCATGAGACTTGAATGCAAGAAAATTCCTTCAGATGTAAGACATGTACTGGCTAACAAAACACAGTTAAATCAGGAGAAAAAGGGAGTTTTCAATTCCATATAGAATTAAAAGAGTCATGAATCATTCACATGTGATATAGGTATTAAATAGAATAGAAAACTTTCAGATTATTTGTGAACTACTGAATTTGTAACAATTCTAGAAGTTCTTGATATTTCCTTCCTGTTAAAAATTTTATTGCTTTCCCCTAGTCATTTCAATTTAGAAATTTCCCCCTATCATGGTGATTCCTAGAGGACAACCGTGTGGAGAATCTGGTGATCATTTCAAAGATACAGAAAATCATGCTGAACAATCAATATTTTTAGGGAAATATCTGTTATAATAGTTTAACAGAGCTGGTTTGAATGTTGGACTGAAAATACTGCAAAGATAAATTTAAACTCACCTCCCTACTTAGGAACATTATGTCAATTCAACTCGGAGATAGCACTATACTTAACAATCAATGTATACAAATGTTTCTCCTCAGATAATATAAAGTTTTTATTAATAAGAGCTACATTTGTATAAAATATTGCTGCCTCTTTCTAGTTTAAATATATATTCAAGTAACATCATGCCACATTCAGCTTTTTCACCATTTCAAAATGACAAACATTCCTTCTTACATCCTTCATGCAACTTTGTGAAAGTCATTCTTACTTTCATGTGCTCCAATTTTTTTTATTTTTTTATTTTTGGGAAAAATTATAAATAGGTGAAAACAAGTAAAAATAATTATAAAAATATAAAGATGGAAGTGGATCTGTGCTCTAGTGTAAGTAGAGCAAGTTCTTTACTTAAACCTTTATATTTTTTAACTATTTTCACTTCTTTCTAATAGATTTGCAATCCCTCCACACCACACCACACCACACAACTTACAAAAAGCAATAGAGGAGGTCATTTGGTGGTCTTACCACATTGCTGGGTTCAAAAAACTAACAAAAATAAAAGTGATAGGGTTCAACTATTTATTTTAAACCAATAAAAATCCCAAGTTAGAGTGCCACATGCCCATAGCCTTGCCCTAAGAGCTCTAAATAATTTTCCCTTAAAAAATGAAGTGAACTACTCTCTTTAACCCTATAACACAACCAAATCACTCTCACAAAAATATCAGGAATATCTACCGAGACAAAATGGCAGGTTCCATATATTATATACCATCAAGACAACAACAAGAATATTTTCCATATTACTTCAATAATGTCTGAGGCAATCATACTTTCTATACATCAGGGCAATAACAAAGAAAGGAAACATGATAGTTTAAGGTTCTCAGTTTAAGGTTTTTAGCCAAAAAGTCACTACAAATTAATATGGAAAATTAACTAGGTAACAAAATATTGTAAAGATCCTGCGTGATCCTGTTACCAAAGGGATGCAACCTGTAAAATTCGCACAAGGAGAGGCAATTATCAATCATGTTAGAAGGTTTAGGATTAAGTGTGTTTACAATTTCCATAGACATCAATGTGCATATATATTATTCATTATATACATGTCTAATATTCTTCCAACTAAGAACCAATCAGTATTGCCTAATAATAGGGTGAATTTGAAATACGCCCCCTGGAATGTGCACCGCATCCCCAATTCTTCATCTCCAACACGCATTATATTAGACATACATATATACACACACAAGTTCAATCTATGTAAAGAATTCTTCAATTCCAACACGCATTAAGACAAGAAACAAGTTCAATCTATGTAAAACAAAGATTAAAACACGCATTAGTTTGCTTTGTTTTTTTGTTTGCTTTGTGAATGCAAAACACAGATTGAAACACAAACAAGTTCAATCGATGTAAAGAATTGGAGCTCTTACAGGTCGATTACGGAGAGAGAGAGAGAGAGAGAGAGAGAGAGAGAGAGAGAGAGAGAGAGAGGCACCAAAATTTGAAGAAGATTGAGTTCCCAATCTGCCTTGGAGCTCCCAACATTAGGGCTGAAGATTGAGCAAACCCGTTGAAAGAGAGAATGAGCAAGTTAGGGATGAAGTGAAGTGAGGTCCCGACTTTTCAATTGTTAAAATGATGAAAATAATTGGTCTCAAATTGTTTTTAATTGATAATGATGAAAATATTTCGTCCCTAAAGATGTTAATAATATATCAGCAACCAAATTTATTGGTCTAAAAGAATTATGTAAATATTAAGTGAGAATATTAATAGTCATTTTTATAATCTTATAAGTAAATTATCATATGTTTAAATTTGTTCCTAAAAGATTATTTTTAGCGACCAAATTAAATCAGTCCCTAAATATTAGTCTCTAAAAGACTAATTTCTTGTAGTGTGGATAAGTTTTTAAAATGAATACATTCCACAAATTAATTGAATAAGGATCCCTTAATACATGTATTACCTCTCCATCGATGGTAATATTGGGAGCCTTGGTGGACGGGGCCTGATCCATTGAGGACCTAATCTGTCCATTAATACCAAAGTAAATTGTGATTTTTTATGCTTTCTCATGATGATCCTGCATACAAATAAACAAAAGGCATGTAAAATAGAAACTAAAATTTAATCAAAATTTCGAAAGTTGAGTATCAAAATTTCAAAAGGAAAGCCATTCAAACCCCAATGCTCTTAATCATTGAAATCAAACTGCAATACATAAACATGCCACAAGTCTGCTGTCCACTAGTTCAGAATATTTAAGTTGGTTTGATTTCAAGCTTCAGACCATAATTAATCAACATCCTATTTCAATGAACTCATACTCCAAGTAAAGGGCCAATAGAGAAATCAACCGTTTGTTTAACAAGATCAAACCAACTACAGAATGACAAGTGCATAAACTATTTTTGATGAGTTCATTTCCAAACCATACAATTTGTAAAACAATTCATAACAATCTTCAAACAAAAAAAATTAAACTCTTTTATCATGTTTAAATGAATACATCTGCAAAGCATATTTCCAGACTGTTGCAACATTCCTACTGTCTATTGTAATATCTGAATCCAAATACAAGCAGTATTTTAACAGCTACAGAGTTGTTTAAGATCACAAGATTGAACCTCTCAAAGAACTGAGAACCTCCTAGAAAAGTTTTTTGATAGATAACCAACCAAAAGGAATGCTGAGGTTTCCATACACTTGAGCTTATGCGCTCTTCCATAGAAAAGGCTGAATTTCAAACAGAAAATCTGCCACCAATCACAGTGAACAAAACCTATTACAATTTGTGCCAGAAAGCCACCTAAAATCATGTCACATTCTCCACCAATTCTTAATTTGATCAACAAACCTAATACCAATAATGATTAGCAATACACACCTTATGCTTCTCCTTAAAATGAATTGGAGAGAACGTGAAGGGATTTAAGAAAGGTATTTATCACACTGATTGTAGTTTGAAACACATGCATATATGATTAACCAAATGAAAAGGATTACACTATGAAGAGATGATGGTCCAACAATCATAAGTTCATATATGTATTGTGAAGTATACGAGCCAACAACATCATATGATAGCCATAGACATGCACAGTGAAGGTCTACCTCTTCTTTTTTCATTTTCATATTTTTAACAGGTCTAAGTGTGTTTTATGACGAAAAGCCAAAAGTGTAAGCTAGAGGAGATCTCTCTTACAGTGTCTGGTTCCATTTCAGCTGGTGACAGAAATCTATCAAAACAATGTCCAGATATTGTACAAACCAAAAGCTCATTTGTAGGTCCAAAACAGCTTCTCTATATGTATCATCACAAACTGCATGAACAAAGAATATAAACCATTAATAAAAATCTATGTAATTGTACCTATTAAACAAACAAACAAGGTTGCCACATTCAATAACCACAACTAGTGTTTCATATCATGAACCTACCCAGTCTTCTCACAAACAAATACATCTCCAATTTGATAGTAAGTACATGTTTCTCCAGAGCAATCATGGTCCAAGACCACCTTATCAGTCAGGCCTCTGCTGCTTTTCCATATAGACACTTGATCAGTAAGAGTCTTGTCAAGAATAATCCGGTCATCATTCACCTTCAGATATATAAAGAGAGAGTGGGGGGGGGGGAAGGAATAAATAGTAATTAAGGAAATGCATTTGCTAATTTTCATTGAGACTCATTTGAAGAAGTCAATCCCTATGCATGGTTCATCCACTATGGCAAGTACAAAGAAAAAATAATGTAAGCAAACCTCCAATAAGCTTCCAACATAATTCATCTGAGAAGATAGAGAGAGAGAGAGAGAGAATTGGAGAGTTGTTTGGAGAGGTGGGGGATAAGAAAGAATGCGAGATGTCTGCGGTTATCAAACTATCATTAATAAATATTTTCAAGGAGTCCAATATCCAAAATCCTATACCCCCACCCTCCCACCACCAAACAGGGGAAAAAAGTGGATTCATGCATTAGCAAGTTATGGATTAGATTCCAAGGCCTATTGATTTGTACAAAGTTTACAAGAAAGAATGAAAGACAGCGATTCCCCAAATACCCTATTTAAATCTTAGAAGGCAAAAGTTTCAGCCCAATAGCTACCCCTGTTTACCTGAGAAGGAAGAGGTGTTTGGCTTCTCTTTGCTGCCTGCATTTGGACATAACTAATCTGAGTAAGCTCAAAGAGACAAGTTTCTTTAAAGTCAATAACTAATCTTCCTCTCACTTGATAAATTAGAAGAAAAAGAATGAAGAAGAGCTTGGGTATAAAAAATCAACGTCTTATATGGATTTTGATATGCTCACCAAAAAGCTGTAAGTCGAACCTAAATATACCTGGATGTAAAGCTTTTTCCAAGCACATTCCTGTAATTTTTTTGTAGAGGGTAGCAGACCCCAACGCATACAGTACCTACAGCCAATTTACGAATGTGTTATAGATACGAATGCAAGTCTCTGTTTTAATACACCCATACCAACAAAGTTACATGTGCACAAACCAACTAAAAAATGAACTACTATTTGGCAGCCATGATAAAAAAATCCTAAATTAATTAGAAACAATGGCTCTATCACCAATTTCAACATTGTTTAATACCCTCAAATGTGGAAATTTACTAAAGGCAACATTTTCTCCTCCAACCTCAAAAATGGCTGGTGCTAAGCATTGACAATAGCACAGCTAAGTTAATATGAAAGAATAGATCACCTACTGCAATATGAAAAAATATTTACTTTACAAACTAGGTGATATCAACTAGATAACCATGTAAAAAACACATGCAACTTCTTTTTACGGCAAGTCAAATACAAATGCAACTCCACTAGGAACAAAACTAACATTGAGATTCCAATCGGTTCAACTAAGTCATTCAAGATGACCCCGCAGGAAGTTTCCCCATAGAAATTAATAAAATAAGAAAGAAAGAAAAATATTCTTGGAGAAAATTCAGCGGTGCCCCACCTATAGCAATATACCAACCACAAGGGGATCGACCCAAACCACATACATGGAGCTCTTAAACCTAATTATGTTTTTTTATTTTTTCTTTTCTAAATCCAACATTAAAATGAAATAACAAGACAATAAAATGAAATAATATATAAAAATGAACCCAAAGCACAAGAACCACCAAATTCCCAATATTCAAAGTCTCTGAGATAATGCTCCATTCTATTCGGGTTTCAAAAACATTTTTCCCATTCTCGAAAATTATAAAAGAAAATAGGTTTTTAGATGTGTGTGTGCAGGTCTTGGTTGGATTTTTTTTTTTGGGGGGGGGGTGGTTGTTAAATTCCCTTGAAATAAGCATTTTTTTGAAACTTGAAACATAATTCTAGTAATTTTCTGAAGTTTTAGAAATCTACTTCCACTGGCAATTGAAAATTATTAGAAAACATATTTTCTTTTTCTTTTTCTTTTTTTGAATAAAATTTTGCTTTGATTTTGATTGATCAATTGAAAGGGTTTCAAAATTTTCATTTTTTGAAAATGACATCAAGCCAACCAAATAGATCCAAAATCTAGTCAAACACTTCCAATTGCTACTGCTCTGCTCTGCTCTGCCTCAATTGGTTCAAACAAAAACAAACAATTTAAAAATCTCCTTTTTATTCAATTGTTTTCTCAGCACCAAACAGCAATCAAAGAAATTTATCAAAAAAAGAAAAAGAAACCCACCTCTGAAATAGGACTGTGAGATGGATCAGACAAATGCGGAGGTAGAGAACCCGAATGCACCGATCTCGGTACCCCCATTCTCTCTCTAACTCTCATCTCTCTCTTGACCGCTTTCTTCTCTTCCAAATTGTCCCCAACCCTAGGCGACGGAACCTCATTCATCTCCCACAGCGTCGCTGCCAACTTCCTCGCAGACACCGGCCTTGACCTCCCACCACCGCTCGGCAACGGCACGTACTTGGGAGAATCCAAAGCCGCCGCCATCGTCCTCTAAGACGGAACCGGAGTGCTCGATCTGGATCCCCGAGGCTTACCCACCGAAATGGCCCACTTGAATCGGTAATTTTGCAACACAGAGGACAAAGACGAAGACGAAGAGCAACCCCTCTTTTGGATCTTGCAGGATCCGGGAATCAAACCCTCCACAACCCGATTTTGCCTTGGCATTATCAATTTCAATTTATCACACACTCTCTCTCTCTCTCTCTGTGATCTATGAAGAAGAAGAAGAAGAAGAAGAAGAAGAAGAAGAATGGATTTGCATTTGAAAATTCTAACCCTAGAAATTTATGATATGGGTTTTGAAAGTGTATGTATATGCTTTTTCATAGCTAGAGCTGGTGGATGGAATGGGTTGGGGTAATCAGTAGTAGGAGAGCGATGCAAACAAAAGGAAATGAGAGAGAGAGAGAGAGAGAGCATGTGAAGGTGAATGCGTGGTACAAAACGATGTCGTTTAAAAAATGGCGACCAAATTTTTTTGTCCAAAAAAAATTTAATTCCCACCTCTTTTTCAAATCAAATTTCCCTCCCAAACTTTTGGCGACCAAAAGACCATATTAGTCACAGAAAAGGTACCTTCGCCGACAAACTTTTTTAGTCACCAAATCTCAATCAACGGCGACTAAAATATTAGTCGCTAAAAGTACAAATTTGGCGACTAATTTTTTTTTGGTTGCTGAAAATAAGTTTTTGGCAACCAAATTTTTGGTTGCCAAAAAATATGTGACCTTTCGCGACCAAATTTGTAGTTGGTCGGCAAACACATACCACTGTCTGCGACCAATAATATTTGGTCGCCAAAAATAATGATCATTCGCGACTAATTAATATTTGATCGCCAAATGTCATTTTTTTACGACCAAAATTTTTTTGGTTGGCAAAAGTGGTCGGCAAATGTGTAAATTTTTGTAGTGGTTTATAAAAATAAAATAAGAATTTTATTATGTAAAATTTTTACTATTTTAGTTGATTTGTTTTCTTTTTTTAGCTAACTTTCATAGGTTTACCTAAGCGAGAAAGGAGGATATATAATACGAATAAATAAAATCAATTGGAATTAGTAAATTGGACTACTAATTTTTGATTTGAACAGGATTACCTCTGCGTGGAACAAGAAATAATATTGGACCTCGGAATTTTAGTCAATTTAATTATTCACTTTATAGTTCAATCTAATTTCGGATTTATTCCGTATGTCATTTTGAAAGTTTGGTAACAATTTCAATTTAATTTGATTAATTAAATTCTGGAAAAAATAAAGAGTTGGATTTTGAGAATTTCAAGAGATTCGGCTAGTTGAGAGGTTTTCGACAGTATAGACTATCTCCAAACAAGTTTGTTTTGGGAGAAAATTTAATAAAATAGTTTCGATTTTTCTAGTATAATAGTCTTATTACTGTGCTTGTTTATAATTATGTTGCATTATCGCATGATGGTAAATCTTGGCATTGTAATGACATTAACTCTTATTCATTCTATGTGTTTTGTTTTGTTTTTTTTTTTTATTGTGTCAATTGTGAGTTCTTTCATGTCTTGATGTGTATTCAAGGAAATTACTCCAAAATATTTTTGAATTCATGGAATGGTAAGTAGAAGTTTAACTCTATTGTTTATATATTTGCTCATAGTTAGATGGTTGGAATACCAATGCTATGACCATAATATTCCTCTATATGTAGTTATTTCATAGCCATGAAACTCATGACATTCTTATAATTGCAATGCATCTATAGCTGTTTGAATTACACAATGCAAATTGTAACTTAAATTACTTATGTAATATGAATTATATAATTTATTGGTTCATTAACTCGTTTTGTATCCAAGTGTGTATATAAACAGCGAGCATGGAGGTTTAACGGTAACGTGGATATAGTTTTTTACACATCCCTTTTACATGGAATAGAGCACTGAGTTTATTTTTTGTAATGTGTTTTATCCAAAGATAAGCATTACTGGTGGAGAAGTATATTCTTGGCTAAACAAATCATCCCGAACGCAACTGTGAACTCCAAGTTTGCAGATTTGGGCAATTTATAATTGTAACAACTGTATTTCAATTCGTAGTAGTTTTAATTTCTAATTTGTAATGGTTTCACTATAATGAAAGGAAAGAGGGAAGGAAAAAAATTATAAACCTTCGGGTTTAGAGAAAATATTTTGGATTAATTTTATTATTCTGAAGTGGTTTGGGTTTCTGTAATAAAAACCAAAGTTTAGCCTTGGCTAAAGAGTATTTTTGACTTATGTTCAGAAATGGCAACTAAGATGGATATGGTTGATGAAGTCTTTGGAATTAATTCCAAAGTGTTAGAAGACCAATGTTTGAGAAAGCCTTTGGTTATAATCTGATTATTTCCAAAGTATTTTCGTTTTTGGGAAAAGAAACAAAATTTTAGCATTAGCTAAAATATTTCTAATTTTTATTCAAAAATAATTGGCTTAGTTCTAGGAGTACCAATTGACTTTTATGAGTGGTGTAATTCTGGTTGCAATTTTTCTTTGCTTGGGAATTAGTTTTTTAACCTGGTTTATCCCCTGGAAACTTAATTCTGAATTTGTTTCCCATTGACAATAAGTCAACAAGCTCTTGAAAATTTTGTCTAAGGTAACTTTCCTGACCTTGTTCGATTTTGAAGTTAGTGATGAGATTAGTTTTGAATTAAATTTCAATTTTTGGGATTTCCTAATGTTAATTTGGTTTCTGGAAAAATAGAATAGTTAGAATTTTATTGTAGTTTTTGGAAATGGCTTCAAATGTGACAATAGGAAATGTTGTTCCACTTGACAACCTTAAGCCTTGTGAGATTCTTAAAGGAAGATCAAAAGAGATCAAGTGTGATTAGAGGAAACCATAAGATTGCATAATAATATCTTTGAATTAATCAGAGGCAATTAATATGTTATCCTTGTGTCAATTATAGCACGTATGATTGCTATGTGGCTTTGCTTAAAAGCAAAGATGAGACAACCTGTTAGGGTGGGTGAATATATTTTCTGAATTTTTAAATTCCAAATATATTCTTAAATTAGTGGCTCCTAGTGAGTGTAAGATCACTAATCATAGAGATAGAAAACCGGTGGTTTCTATGAGGTGTTAAACCACTGGCTACACAATTTTGAGATTATGGTTCCTAGTAGTAAATAGGTATGTTAAGAAATAATGGTTCCTAGTAGTGGAGAGGCTACTGATCATATGTCAAGACATGATGATTCCTAGTAATAAAAGTGACTATTGATCACATTTAAAACATTGTGGTTCCTAGTAGTGGAAAGTCTACTGACCACGTGATGAGAAATTAGTGATTCCTAGTGATATGACTACTGACCATGTTATGAAGTTTCGAATAGTAGACTATTGATCACTAGGTTTGTGATTCCTAATAATAAGGCTATTGAATTCAGAGTGATAGGTTGGACCAAATATGTTTTGCTGCCTTGAATTTGGAAAAGACTTAATTTGGTTGATGATGATCTGGGAATGTATTTTTTGTGATATGATTTTGAGAGTCTCATAATCATTGTGACACAAAGGTAGGTCGAAAGCCTTCGTATAAATTCTACAAATGTGGGGTGTCACGCAAAATGTGGAAATACCTAAGCCCAAGCGGGTATGATATGTAGCGATCCCGGTTTCGACCCTTCTTTTATGTTTTGCCACATCGACTGGGCAGGTGGGGATCGAGCTACCCGGTTAGCTCGCGGAGGTCCAGGGGGCAACGCCTCTTGGCGAGTCTGAGGGCAGCACCCTGGCGGGGTCAAGGGGCAGCACCCCTGAAGCAGAAATACAAAATGCATTCGAAGTTGCTTGAGCCACACATGCGAAAAACAAGGAAGGGCTTGTTTGGCTACTGCAATAAATGCAAGTGTGGGAGTTCAAGTGCGAGAGAAGCACCGCACGTGCGGTGGTAGGTGAGTCCGAAATTTTAGTCTTTTCTTCTCTTTAGGCTAAGTGTATCTCACTCTTGTTAGGTCTCTCTCACTCTCTCTAAAAACCCTTTACTCTCCCTTCTCTCCACATTTCCCTACGCCAAATTGGATCAAAACCTTGATTTCTCAAGATCCATTAGAGTTCTGCCATAGTTTCTTCATCAAAGTTGGTTAACTTCTCGAGGGCTTCGTTGTGTGCGGTGAAGATCGAGTTTCGACACTGTTGATTTTGGGGGTTTCATCTCATTTCTTCTTCAAAACTTGAGGTAGGGATTTTCTTAGAGTTATATATATGTTTTTGCAAGATCTACATGATTTTCGAAATCATCTTTCGATTGCTTTGAAAATTGATTGTTGATTCAAGAAGTTGAGCGATTTTGAAAGTGGGTTTGTCTCTTGTTCTTTTAAAATGATCTTATGGGTTTTGATCTTCGTTGATTAAAGAAAAGATGATTTTGGAAAGTTTTCTTTCAAAAGATTTGAGTTGTATAGTTTTGATGAGAAAACCTAGAATTTGGGGATTTTTTTTAAGAGATTGAAAATCCATGAATGATATTGTTTTATTTATTTTGTGTGTCAAAATAAATGGATGTTTGGAAAATTTCTTATTTATATTTATATAAATGATGAATTTCAGGGAATATGAGAATTATTGTTCATTTTGAAAATTATTGTTCAAAACGTTGAAATAGTCTTGAAATGACTAATTGTTGACGATACTTGAGAAGAGAGAATTGTGTCATTCCTTGGATGATGAATTGGAATAAAAGTATTTATATTCATCTTGTGTTATTGGCATATCAATTCATTTGATTACATTAAATTTTGAAAGTTGATTTGAAAACTTGCATTGAGAAAAGAATGTTGAGCAAAAAGTTTTCATAGAATGGTTTTGGGGTAAATACGTTGATAAGTCTTGATAGGTGGTGTAGATGATATTGAATAAGTTAACCTGAGAGGCCGGGGTGAAAGACCAAAAACTTACGCGGATAGGTGTCGAGCTTTCCGGTTAATACCGGTAAAAATGACAAATTGGTAGTACTTGTATAGTCTACTTGCAGACATCGACCTAGGGATTACCAGAGTCGTATTTACCACTCGCAAAATGAATTGTTAAGTTTTGAAGAATTGAAATTGCATGACATCATTGAGCATGGGGGTTTTTAAAGATGAAGATGTGATTTTCTTTCAAAAGAGCATAGCATGGCATGTGCATTTCATCTCTTGAGACTTGTATAAAATGTATATACTTTGTTAAGGATTTTCTACTGACCTTTATGCTCACACTACGGGATTTTTGTGTAGGAAAAGATGTGGTGATGCTGCCTAACTAAAGGCGAGGAAATGTGTGTTGAGTGTACGGGACTCTCATTTTGCTGTGACTCTATGTGTAAGCTAAGGGTTGTATGTGTGTGGGTTTGAATAATCATTTTGTGTAACCAGGCTCAAGCCTTGGAAACTTGTAAACCCTTGGGGGTATTTATTTGTTTATTTACTTGTTGTTGGATTAATGCATTGTTGCATGAAGAACTATTGTATCATGTAATGTAAGTTTGGAGATTTATATTCGATTTTCTTTGAAAGAGCCATGATTGTTGTATTATCATTTGGGCTAGAAATTTGGGTCGTTACAGGATAGGCCTAAAAATTCGTTGACTTTGTGTTCAACAGTTATGCACAATATAATAATGCATATCGGCTTTCTTGTTGACAAATCTGATATTCAGATTTACACAATAATACCATCATGGAATTGAGGAAGCGGTTGTCATTAGAAAATAGATGAGTAAGGCTAGGACTTTAAAGTTTCCTCTGTCCAATCTTATGGTGGCTCGTAAGGCTAAAAGCTTATTTAAAGCTGTGATTTCTCTAGAAAGAAGTTATTAATTTAATTTTATCTTGCATAGGTAGTAAGCCTTGGGATGCAAGTGAATGAAAGCCTATAAGACAGTCTTATTATCAAAGGATACAGGCAAAAAGAAAACCTGGATTACTTTGATACGTGATCACCAGTTATGGTGAGTGTGATTGCAATTGTGCGAAGTCTAGAGATACTTCAAGATGGATATTTGGATAGCTTTCCTATATGAAGATTTAGTTGAATAAATCTTTATGGAACAATCCGAAGGGTTTGTCGGCTCCAGGATGAGGAAAGTCTGTAAGCTTGAAAAATCATTGTATTGTTTGAAGCAAGCCCCTAAACAATGGCATGAGAAGTTTGACAACACTATGTTATCAAATGGGTTTAGAATCAACAAATGTGTATATGTCAAAGACATTGACAGAGGTTATGTCATTTTGTGTCTATACGTTGATGACATACTCATTGTTAGTAGTAATGATGAAATGTTCAATAATACCAAGTGAATGTTGAACTCTAAGTTTGATATGGGCCTTGCAGATGTATATTTGATAATTAAGATTACCAGAACATCTAGTGGTGTTGTGCTTTCGTAGTCTCATCATGTTGATAAAATACTTGAGAAATTTAGTAAATCAAATACAAGTGTGTCGAGGACACTAGGAGACTTGAGTCTCTATTTGACCAAGAATAATGGAATATTCTTGAATCATTAGAAGTTCGATGTATTTGATAAGTTACACAAGGCCAGATATAAGCTACTCAATCAGCAAGCTAAGTAGATACACGAGTAATCCTAATGCCTATTTTTAGAAGGCGTTTTGTGCGGGTACTAAGGTACTTACTATGAAGCTGGTGTAGACACCCTATTTTTGATCGCCTGCAAGACTTGGACGCTTTGTCCTGCGCACTCGATGATGAAAGTTGCATTGAGTATGGTTCAAATTCTCAATGAAGAATCTAAGTTCAAGCTTCGAAACGAGCCCAGACCTTTCATATTTACACTGTTTGTACCCCAGAATTTCATTTTTGAACCCTATGCTAACCTGCACTGAGCCTGAAAGAAAGGAACAGGGGAGCACATTGGGAGCCGGCCGCGCCCCACTGGAAGCCAACTGTGGCATTTGGGGCCGGCCGGGTCTCTTTGGCGAGAAACACTGTTCTGGGCGGGAATCAGCCAGCTATATTTTTTTGAAGATATTTTCGATCTTTTTTGGTCAAATTCTATAAATATGAGCTAATCACACTGTGTTGAGGGTTAGAAAAATTTCAAAGAAGCTAAATCACATTTTTGAGCTCCTTCTTCTTGTGCAAGCTAGCTTTGAGATATTTTGTCACCCTTACACCATATCTATACACCATATACAACCTTAGAGAAAAACCTTAGAGCCTTGGTTGAGACTTGTGAATCACAATTTACACTTGAGAGGGCCTTTGGATTGAGTTTGGTTTACAACAAGAACTTGTCCTCTTCAAGAGGTAGAAGCTTACCACCTTTCTAGTGTTTTTGTGTTGTTTTGGACCCATTCCAAGTGTTTGAACTTGGGGTTGAATAGCTACTAAAGGTAGAGAGGGCTAACACCCTTTCTTATGCCTTAACTCATAGCTCATACCTCTTGTTCTTGCTCTCTTTTTCTTTGGCTTTCAAACTGATTTTCAGAGTTTAAAAGGGCTGAAAAACATGGTTTAGAAGTCTCAAAAAGTAGAGAGGTTAGCCACCTCTCCTTACTCTTGTTTACTAGCTTTGTGTCTCTTCATTCTTCCTCTTTTTTTGTGCATTTTTAGCCACTATTTTTCACATATTAGAGGCTATTTAGGGCTGTCCTAATTTATTTAATTAGTTTATGTTTTGAATATCTAACTTGTTGTGCTGTAAGTCCACGTGGCTTCGGTTGTTTAGGCCCTTAGACACCGAGTCATTTGAGTTGATGGTTTTGCTTTATTTAGTTTTCATATCAAGAGTCTCATCCTAATAATCAAGTTCACGTGATCATTTCTGCACTCTCCCTCATTTCTTCTTTTATTTCGTTTGAGAGTTATTTCAAATGATTGATTGTTATTCAAGGCATGAGAAAGATACCTATGCTCAATGGCTTAATCTCTACGGAGGTTCATCGTCAAGGCGTAGTCTCCCTTTAATGCTATGAATCACTTCTTGTTTGACATTTCTTCTCATTTAGTGGACTTAAACATCACTTTGGACAAATTGATTAAAGAATGGAAAGGATTAATAAAATTGGTTTAAAATGAATGAAACCGACATAAAGAAAATGTTTAGATGGTTGGATTTGGCCGGACGTTATGCCAAGTCCATCGCTCCAAGAATTGTCACTTATCAATTCAAGATACGTTGATGAAACTTAGAGCGTGTCTACTTCCCTTTTTAAGCCTTCATGATAGGAGGGAGGGGTAGTCGTATTCATTGCATTTATTAACGTTTTTGTCCAAACGTGCCTGAAATCATCAAGCAATCGACTTGTTATCGTTGATGGTTTCGGACTCGAATTTGTTTTTCTCTTGAGTTCCCATGACAGAGAAGAGCAGAAGGCACAAACAAGGCCTAGAAAGGCTCTGGCTGCACTGTTCTCACCTCAGAGCACAAAAATATTTTTGGCATGAAATCAGGGCACGACCGGCTGTTTGTGGACCCGGCCGAGTCTCATTTAGGGCCAGCCAGCCCCAATGTTTGGTAAATAGTGACTTTTGGCAGAAACAATAGGCAGTGGCTGAGGGTGAGGCAGAGTAGTCTGGGCAGACAAAACAGCTTCTGGGCACTGTGCATGTGATCGTTGTGCCTCATTGTTGCTTGTAATTATCATTGTTGTAAATAATTATTGTTGCAATTTCATTGTTTGAATTAGTATTGTTATAATGTCTTTGTTGTAATAAAATTAGATAACTAGATTAAGTTAGAATTCATCCGAATTTGTAATAAGTAATTAGTTTGTTTATTATTCATTCGGTGTTGTAATAGCTAAGTAGTTTAATTCGGACACTCAGACATTCGAACCCTCTTGTATGAGGACAAATATGTAATAATGGTGTATGTTTTCCAACCCCCATTTCTTTCTCCCTTTTATTTACCCGCTTACAATGGTAAGATAGAGCATCATGTTTCCTTAGCATTTCACGTGTTTGCATACACTCGTCTCAGATACATTTGGGTTCGGCTCATCATACTAACCAATGTTGCATTCAACTCTCTTAAATGAATACATGATTTATCACATGTCTTGAATTGGATCACATATTATGCTAGTAGTCGGCCCTATTTACTTGCATGATTGCATGTGTCATATTAGTCATATTGCATTGTTTAGAGGCATGCATGCTTTCTAAATCTTTTGTTTTGTTGGCTTGCCTTGGAGTACTAAGTGAGCGTTTATTTCTTTAGCATATTGCATTGCGTGTGATTATCGCCACATCGAGCATGCTTTCCGTGAGGCTAATTACTTAAGTGATATACCTGTTTGAATGCCGATGGATGAAGGCTAATTGTCAAAATTGAGATAAAGTGACTAACGTATATACAAACTCACTTTTTCAAGTGATGCGTATTCAAAATAATTTTCAAACAAACATGAAATCAAAGTATTTCAACTTTTGCAAATTAGTCTATACTTGTGTACAGCACCTTTCATAAAAATCACATCATGATTAGCAGAGGCTAATATTTGATCGAGTGAATGGGGTGCACAATTCATGACTTTCCCCTTTCATACCTAAGTTCCCGAGCCAAGATACTTTGGCAATAACGGACTCATGGCCTTTGGCATGAGTCACGGGATTCCTAAATTTCTCCAAAAAATATTTAGGTGGAGACTCTGAAATCTGGCAAAGTAGTCAATTTTTGGCATTTTATTCAAACATCGATTTTTCAAAAGATTTACTGGATTTGGACTCATTTGTATTTATCTATTTCACATTGCATTTGTGAAATCAAATTCAAAACCATGAGAGTCCGAAATGTAGGGCTAATCATATCCAAAAGAAGCACGAAAACCAAGCGACAACTGGGATCATAGGTTGTATTACGCTAGATATGCGGTTGTACCAGAAGAGTACAGTGACGTCACTTGGATATCTGATATAAAGACTACAAATCTATTAGTGGATTTGTTGTCATTATTGGAGGTGCAGCTGTGTCTTTGAAATCTTCCAAGCAAATGCGTATCACAAGATTAATGATGGAATTGGAATTCAGTGATCTAGATAAAGCTACTGAAATAGCTGAATGACTTTGCCGTTTTCTTAAGGATATTCTATGTAGATCAAAACTTGTGCTAACAATTTTGTATACTTTGCAACAATCAATCAAGTATGGATAGAGCACAGATGGAAAGTCTAGACATTTTCATTGAAGACATAATTCTATACGATGACTACTCTCGTGTGTTATCTCTATAGAGGTAAAATCCTCCTGTCTATTCCTTTATTACAGTGATACCTTGTGAGGTGAAAGGTTAAACTGATGCTTTTAATGACCTAAGTGCTATGAATAGTCAACCCGTGGTATAACGAAATGCCTTATGTAACCGATGTGAGTACGAAGTGGGGCTGCTTCTTTAAGAATTGACGAGACCAAATTCTTTAAAAATACTCACTAAACCAAGCTAGTGTTCTAGAACCAAACTGGACACACCAGTGAGAACAAGAACAATGGTTGAAGTAACTCCTGTGTGAGGCCTATTGTCTCAGTTTACACAAACGGCAGAACAGTTCAAAACATCATGTTCATTGGTCAGCCAGTAAATCTGATAGGCTTTCACTATGAAAGGTTCAAAGCCAACATCTACCTTTTCCAATGTAGGGTTATCCTATGTGCTCAGTCTCTCAGTCTTTGTTGTTAAGCATTGTCTATTTTCTTTATTCAGCCAATTTTATTCATGTGGGGGATTATTGAAAAATAATGATTTTCAGCAACTTTAATTCGAAATTAAAGTGGGACCCAACCACCGGTTGAGATGGGTCTAAGTGGGGTTGTATTCTCTAAAGTGAGAAGATTACAATATAAAAATAATAAGCTGAAACCATTAGATTGTGAATGAGAATTGTCTCATAAAGTAGGGCATCAATAAAAGTTGGGCTTAGATTTGGACTTAGTCTTAGTTTAGAGTGGGCCTAGGCTTGTGCTTATGCATGTGCTGAGTTTAGTCTTGGTCTTGGACTTAGACTTGGACTTAATCTTGATCTTGGGCTGGGCTATGTTGTGTTAGGCTTAGCTTGTGTATGTGTTTGACATTGGGCTTCAATCGGGTTGTGACTCAACACCCGTATCCGTTTTGCGACCCATCTAGTTGGATTATTTAAATAGCATTATATATATATATATATATTTATTTTTATATGTAATGCAAGGGAGGTTTTCAACCTTTATAACTCTCATATTTTGATGATAGAGTTGATGACCATATTAGTGGCGATAGGTTTTCTACCTTTGTAACTCTAGACCCTAATGGCTAGAGTTGATGGCCTTGGTTAATGGAATTTCATAACCCCATTGATGTTAGCTTTCATGGCTAAGGTTCTCCCCTACTAGTATAAATAGAGGCATTTTCCCTTTATTAGCCCCAAGGTTATTCACATTTCAACTTTATTGATTTTGATTATTGACAAATATCTTAAGCTTATTCATTATTCAAAGTTTCCAAAATATTCCCACATCTTTGCTTTTCAATAAATCTAAAGAATATATGCTCCTAAATTATCATATTCTTATAAATATTGGCACCTCAAAATAATAGAATTGGTATAAGTGTGCATAATGTTATTCTTTCTTAACACAGGTCAAAGGGTCGACACCAAAAGATAGTGAACAAAGCTTAGGTTGTTCAGCAGCAAAGGGTTGACACCAAGACATGATAGGGTCGCCACCAAAAAACAACGAGCAAAGTTTAAGCCTTCCAACAACAAAGGGTCGACACCAAGATGTGACAGGGTCAACACCAAGACATGACAGGGTCGACATCAAAAGACAAAGAACAAAGTTTAAGTCTTCCAGCATCAGAGGGTCGACACCCATTTAAATGAGGGTCGACACCAAGAACATATGACAATCAAGATAGAAAAGAAAAGAAAGAAAAGGGTTGACACCAAAACTGTAGGGGTCAACACCCTTATGTCTGGGTTTCAAAACCTAGCCGCCATTTCTGACCTTGAGCAGATTTTTCTGACACAACTGAAGGGACAAGTCTTATTCTATTTCAAAAGAGTTGTGGGTAGCCATTTTTGACTTAGTGGAGGAAGATTATCTTATCCACATCATTCCCAAATCTGAAAAAAGTGAAAAGCATGGAGACATATCTTATCTCCACCTACCAATATTTGAATTATAAGCATGGACATCACATCTTTTGAGAAGGCTCCACCTCCAAAGGCGTGATGACAGCCTGTACACACCCATGCTCTACTCCAATAGCTAGAAGACATCACCCATGCTCTGCTCCAACGATTGGAAGACATACTCATGTTTCTCTCCAACGGCTAGAAGATATTGAAGTCTATAAATGCAGTACTTCTCTAAATCTGAATAGACAAGAACTTTGAACATTCAAGTATTATCCCTAATCAATCTTGTTACACATTACACTTATACTTTCACTTTCACATCTGAGTTTATTCTGAGCATATCTCAAAATTCCCTCTGCTCTTACACTTTCATATACATCTTTTAAGAGAGAAATCTTGTAAAAGAGGACTGTTGTGCCTCTTGCTCTTATTCCTTTTATTCTGAGTGAAAACTTGTTAAGTGAGGCATTTAATTGAGAGATCCTCAACAGATAAAGTAAGTCATGTAGGCATTTAGTTGAGAGGTACTCAACGGATAAAGTAAGTCCTGTGTAAAATCCACAAGCTTGGAAAAGCATTGGTAGTGTACTGATTTGATTCATAGTGAAGAAATTCTCAATGAGGAACCTTGATGAGTGGACGTTGGCCCGGTGTGCGAAACCATTATAAATCCTTGTGTTTAGCTCTCATTCCTTTCTCTTTTATTTCAGTATTATTGACTGCTTGCTGAAATTTATTTACTTGATTTATTGCATTTAAATTTCTGCATTTATTTTTTATTAACCCAATTCACCCCCCTCTTAGGTTTCCTACCTAGGCAACACCCTCCAACTTAGTAGGTTGTTTTTAGAGAGGTTTTTTGTGATGGAAAATGAGATGGTGTTTTGAGATAGGTGGTGTTTGGCAAGTTTTTCTCCTAGGTTTTTTTTTTTTTTTTTTTTTTTTTTAATTTTTTCCACTAAAAGACAATTTTTGCCAAAAAAAAAAAAAAAAAAAAAAAAATCCAAACAAAATATCACATCCAATCCCATAATCATTTCACTTTTTCTCTCACAAACATCACATCCAACCACAAAAAAACCCAACTATCTTCCCAAACACTAAATTTTTTTTCTCCAATAATATCATACAACTAAAAAAACCTATATAAAAACCCACTTCCCAAACACCCACATAATAAAGTTAGAGATGGTTCTTATACCAAAGAAAAATTTTCCTATCTTCTTTGTGCTAGCTCCTTCTTTGGTTCTTGTTAGAGAGAGAGTGATGCCATTGTCAAGTTTATCAAAGCTATTCGGAAGGTGTTTCTGCATTAGCTAGTTTTGATCGTCATACCGTGGGAGACAGACGCCAGCGTACCTCCAACACCTATCGAAAATAGTGAATTTGTTTTAAGAGAACTATGGTATTGCACAGGCTTCGATTTACATCCCTTATATTTCGTTCTTCAAAGTTTTAAATTTAAAATTTTTATTGTATATTATTTAATAGGGATGCAACTCGGACGGGCCCAACCCGAGTTTTTTTAGGGCTTGGGTAACAATATTTTGTAATCTTAACGAGCCTAGGAAAATTTTTGATACTCGAATTGCAATTTGGGCTAGGCCTAGACAGAGGTTGTGTGCAACCCGAGCAACCTGAACCGAAAATGCATTTTATATATTATAAAAATTATATAATATATGTATAATTGTGGGCACGTCTACTTCATTTTGCCTTTCAACCTCATTTGCTTAAGAGGTTATAAATGGAATTTTGCTTTGTGGAGTAGGCAACCACGTGGGGCTGCCTTTAAGGCTATGCGAAATATCGCCTAATTTGCTAAAACCATACCGATTCGCATTAATCCGCACCACCCTATCCACTAATCGCAGTTTAAACTTTAAAATTTATAATCCACCTTCGAAACCGCACCGTTCCGCTCCACTATAATTAATACATATATTTTTTAACCTACAATAAAATATCAAAGTAAAAATGAGTGAGAGAGATTTAAGATATGAAATTTATTACAAATTAGTAGTTATATATATGAAAACTATTATGTAAAATTAATTTGTGTTATATATATGAAAAGTATTATGCAAATTAATGTTATATATTATCCAAAGGCTTGATAATTTGTTAGAATATTGTTCAATCCTCCAATTCGCCCTAAACTACTCAAACCGCAATTTATCAATTCACCAATCCGTTAATCCGCGATTCGGTTTATAATTGTACTCTCAAACCGCCCAAAACACACCACGCACACCCCTAGTTGCCCCTCTTTGCTTTCACTTTGTCTTCTCTTGGGCTGAGAGACCACCTGTAGACACCCCATTTTTGACCGTCCTCAAGACTTGGACGTCACCATTGGAACACTTGGTGATTATCCATGTTTGTGTTCGTTTGGAGTTCCCGGAAGTCTCGGCTACGCGCCTTGCCTCAGGATCTCCGAACTCGACTGTTTAGTGTCTGGTTTTGCACCAAACACTTGTGTTTTGCCTTGGAGGGGTAGGGAATGCCTTGTGAGGCATCCCCACATACCACCGGCAGTGGCTAGAGGTCACCGGCTGGTTTTTGCTGCCATCGGCAATGTATATTGCCGGTCGGCACTATTTGTTGCCGGCCGGCACTAAATTTTGTCAAAATGACATTTTTGGCCGGCCGACTACTGTGTATCTGCTTTTGCAGATATTTTAAGACAGCTGTCTTGCTTTTGGCTCCCCTCCATACACGTGTATGGAGGGATCTCCTTCTTTAGAAGCTTGTCTTGTAAGCTTTACAAGACAAAAGCTCTATAAGAGAGAGCCTTGTCTCTTGTCTTTAAGGTTAGAGACTTTAGACATTTTAAAGATAGAAAAGACAGAAGAGAGCTCTGGTTTTAGGGTTAGGGTTTGATACATATCCTATCTCTCTTTCCCTCTCTTTAGTGTTCTAGGTGTTTTAGTCCATACTATTGCACACAAACACCTACTGTTTCACCTTCCTTTGGTTACTGAGGTTCTAAGGGACTGGTTTTAGTGTTTTGGAGCTGGATTCAAGCCAAGGAGGGCCATTGGAGCATCATTTGTGAAGGTGGTCTACAAGGGTGAGAAACTTCTCTTTTATTCCCCATTTTTGCATCTTGTTTTTGCCTATCTTTGAACTGTTTTTGTGCTTAGTGTATAACATAAAAAAGTTCTGTTTTTTAGTCCTCTTGATTGTTTATTAAGAGTGCTTTTTGGTTTGAGGGTGTTTGACCCCTCTTAGGCCTTGAAAGGCCCCATTTTGAGCCATTTTGAGCAAGTTCCGAGACTTTGGTGTTTGGGCCTCTTCACCATTGAAATCTTGAGGGATTTCAGTGGTGGAGATGGTGCCTTGAAGTCTTCAAAAGGAGAGGGCCACCCCCTCTCCTTGTTGTCCTTGAAAAGGACCATTTTTGGCCTCTTGAGGGAGCACTTAGCTAAGCTTCATGTTGACCATGCCTTGGCTGTTTTTTGTGCTTAATATGTCATATTATACCTCTGTTTTTACTTGGTTTTGATACACCATGCATGCTTAGCATACCTACCATGTAATGCCTTGTTATTGCCTTAATATGCCTTAGGTTGTTAGCCTTTGTTCAAGCATGTTTTAGGCTTAGTCTTGTGAAGGTTTTGTGCATATTTTTCCATGTTTTAGGTCTGTCCATGGTTTTTTGGGTCGGATTTGGCATGCTTAGTATAGCCCCTTTGCATTCTGGCTTGTTGGCCTTAAGTGTATGAGTGTATAGCATGACATTTTTGTATTGATTTGATGATTTGGAACCATCTACCATGTCATTTCAGTCCCATTTGCATGCCTATACGTTTGCCTTGGACGCATCTTTAATGCTTTGAAAGCTTGTATAGTATGCTCCATGTTTTGGCCATTGCGTATGCCTTTGAATTTGAGCTACTTAGATGCTATCTAGGGGGTCCCCTTTGCATGGTCTAGGTCTGCCTTGAACTTATTTTAAGCCCCCTTTGCCTTGTGAAGCTTGGTTGGCTTGGCCATGGTTCAAGCCCCTTTGACTTGCTTCAAGTACTTGGACCATTTGCATGCTAATGTTTAGCCTATCTTGTTGCTTGGTTTGACATCATCCTAACATGATTTACAATGCTTACCTTGCATGCTATTTGTCCATGATTGCCTCATTCAAATGTGCTTAGAAATAGCCCTTTGATGCTTAAGCATTTGGGCCTTAACATGTGCATGCGTGTATGTGTATCTTGGTCCCTTGTTTTGGTCACTTTGGCTACTGTTTTGGGCCTATTTAGAGCTGCCCAAATCATGTTTTAGACCACCTTTTCATTGGTTGGTATTGCCCCATGTTTGCTTGTATGCTTGCATAAGTGCCTTGCCATGCCATGTTGCATCCTTAGCTTGCATGCCTAGGTTGCATTGCATCTTGCATGCATGCCTTATTCCTTGATTTGATGATAGGAATTGGGCCTTGATTTGTTTGTTTGGTTTGCATTTCATTTGACATGAAAGTTGCACACTTGGTCACTTGGGCCATCATGCATGGAAATGCATGATTGGTGGTCCGAGAACCGAGAAGTATGTCCCTTTGAGTCATTACCATGATAAGAGACATGATTGGTGCATATATGCCTTGAAATTGTATTGCCATGCAAGTTCTGTCCTCTGCTGCTGTGAGTTGCAGGTTCTGTAGGCATTCTCTGCCGACCGGCAGTGTACATTGCCGACCGGCAATTATTCTTCTGCCGATAGTTTCATCCCGTGCCGGTGACTACATACCACTGCCGGTGGTAATTTTATTCAGCTGGTGGTGATTCCCAGTATCTAGAGAGGCATCCCTGGGACTTTGGCAGTTTTCAGAGAGGCAGAGAAGGGAAAACAGAGGCAGACTATGCATGGCGGTGCACTTCCGAGCAAGACCTGAACACGCGTTGCATCTGGCCCTCCTCCCGAGGCGGTTTACTGCTTTTCCTAGTTTAATTAGTTTATTAATTAATTAGGCAATTTGTAATATTTAATTAGCTTGCGTAGTTAATTAATTTGTAATATTTATTCGGTCCCTCCGAGCGAGGGCAAATCTGTAATAAGTGTGGGTGAGTGGCGTGTATGTCTTCCAATCCCCACTTCTTTCTTCCCTTTTATTTACCTGCTTTGATGGTTAGTATTAGGGCACGTTTAAATTAGCATACCTTATGCAATGCATGCGTGCATTCATACATTTGCTTTGCATGCACCAGGCTCGGTACATCATGCTAACTGCATTTGTACTTCAAATTTCGAATTGAATACATGTTATTTGTGCATCTTCACATGTCATTCATAGACTAGCCGAGCCTACTCTAATGACATTTTGTATGCGATGCATTAGCCATTCTTAACATGAACTAGGACATGCATGTTTGCTAACTAGTTTACTGTTTTGGCACGGAGTACGATGTAAGTATTTTAGCTTTAGCATCCCGCATGCGTGTGAGTGTTTCCATGACAGTATGCTTGCCATGCGGCTAAATGCTTATGTGATAAATTGTTTGAATGCTTGTGGGTGAAGGTTAGATTGTTTGAGTTGGAGAAACTCATTGAAATCCGTAGTTTAGCCTACTTGCGAGTAGCAAATTCCAAAGTGTTTTCTGAAACAGACGGATATGCAATGCTTATTTCCAAATTAGGCAATCTAGTCTGTACTTGTTTGTTGCGTGCATAACATAGTAATTCTAGGCTAATAAATGCAATAAGAACACATAACGTTTTCAAAATCGGATATCATGGTTAGTAGAGGCCGGTCTTCGGACCGGGCGAAAGGGGGTGCTCATAGCTGACCTTCCCCGATCGTACCCAAGCTCCCGAGCCGAGACAACTCTGGTGATGACGGACATGTGGCCTTCGGCACCGAGTTAGGGTTTCCTAAATTTCCCCATTAAAAAATATATAGGTGGCGACTCTGTATCTGGCAAAGCAGTCCATGTTTGGCACTTCTTTTCAAAAATCTGTTTCTCAAAACGATTTGCCGGATTTTGACTCTTTGGTTCAGATTAAGAACCGTGACAACAAATCGAGTCCGAGCTGTAGTGACCCCACAAATGAACAGAACGGGAGCTCACCCTCCCGGGGCGTTCGGGGACGTCTACACCCCCTCCTTTTCCTCATTGCTGTCATTTCCATTTCTCTCTCTCTTTGATCTCCATTGAAGTTCAAGCTTTGAGCTTCACGCACATGATCCCTCATTCCTCTTGAGATTTATGAACAAGATCATAAGGCATCTGATGTATCCTTTTGTAGATTTAATTTGTATTTTTTTTCCCTCGAAAAAAAGTGTTGAGTTGGGTTCCATACTTTATCCCTCAACTTCTCTCTCTAAAACTCTTGATAAAGTTGTCTTCTATGTTCGTTTTGTTGGATTTCCAGGTAGAAAAAAAAAAAAAAAGAGAGATCATTTTTATAGAAGTAATGATTTACTTGCAGATAGTTTGGGCAAATTTTAATGTAGATATGATTTAATTTTTTAATGGATTGTTTAGAAATTTCCTTCTTTTATGATCTAATTCTATTTGAATGTGATGAAGATGAATTATTTTTCTTTTTTATTTGGTACATGATTGTTATTGAATCACTCCTGATCTAATTTTTTTTTATTATTTAATTATCTATTCAATTGGGAAATTCGGGCAATTCGGCTAACCCAAGTTTAGATTATGTACCTCGGTCTGAGCTTGGGCAGCCAAACTCTAGTTGATGATCAGGCTTGGGCACTTACAAACACAATTTGAGCGAGGCCTGGGCAACCCTCCAACCCGAGCCAACTCACCCATGTTGCATCCCTATTATTTTATATGTCCATGTGAATCCGTCTTACAATATGTTTCATGATGTAATCTAGTTCATTTCTATAATTTTTTATTTTGTAGTTTATTCTGTATTTCATTCTTTAATTAAAAAATAAATTTGTATTATCATTTCTATTTAATTTAATTTTATATATTTTTCTAGTATTATTTTGAAAGAATACCAATAGATAGAATACTTTATTTGATGTGTATGAAATATAATTTAATAAGAGATTCTTTTGGATACTTTTTTTTTTTCAATTTCATTTTGGCCGTCATTTTTATTTTTATGTGATATATACTGTGGGAGCCGAATAAATACCGGAATCAGATAAGCATACACTTGGAGGCCTAGTAGATAGACATTATTCGGCCCCATTCTGCACAATCAGGAGGCCGAATACAATAAATAGGCCGAATAGCTATTGAATTATGGAGCTGAATAAATAAGAGGATAATGGGTGAAAAGTGGGCCAGGCCCCGAGGCCCAGGAAACGAGTATAAATAGAGGAACAACAATCGAAGAAAGGTACGTGAGAACTAGTGTGCTTAACTTAAAATACAAGTAATCCAGAGAGAATAGAGACTGACTTGTCCGTTGAAGTGCTAATTCCGGCACCCCCGACTGGAGTGTTCATTTCTTTTCAGGTGTCTATTTGAGGATCACGAGCGTCCCCCAGGATCTGAAGAGTATTTCCAAACCACTTGCCCACAATTGGCGCCATATGTGGGAATACTCAAATTCATCCATGGCGGGCGTAAAGGAAGACTCTCCAATAGTCACTGTCGAAACCACACAGAGAGACGATCTCACTCCAACAAGCATGCTTGGACCAGATCGACTTCAGTGCCTGAGACAATGCAAGCGATCATGGAACAAGCAAAGCAAAACGAACAGAGGTTAGATAACATGATCGCTGAGAAAGTCCACGTATAAGGCATAAGCGAAGAAGAAACAGTTCAGACGACGAAGATCAGCACGATCCCTTTGTATGACGGATTGCAAGGGCAGTGCTACCTAAGAAATTCAAAGCACCGTCATTCACCTTGTACGATGGAAAATCAGACCCCACCGATCACATCCGCCATTACAAGCAAGCCACGACGCTACATGCAGACGACGAGGCTCTCACGTGTAGAACATTCCCGAGCAGCCTGGGACCACTGGCTGTCAGGTGGTATTATAAACTAGAGCCGGCTTCGATCAAGAGCTTCCACCAACTCCAGAAATCCTTTAGGGCAAGGTTTTATCACTAATGAGGTCCAGCCAAAGCAAGCCGATTCCCTTTGGGCAATGTAGATTCAACAGGGGAAAACCCTTCATGTGAATTCGGCACAGTATTGGGAGTGTTTTAACCTGGTAGATGATGCTTGCAATGACTCCATGGCCATTACCGCCTTCAAGATGGGGCTGCATCCCGACAGTGCCCTCCGCAGCTTTTTGACCAGACGGCCCTCCAAAACAGTTTGGTCACTGATGAAGAAAGATGAAGAATATTGTAAAGTGAAAGATGATGCCTTGTGGGTTAAAGCCGGAAATGTGACCAACAAGACGGCTCCTTCTGAAATTGCTCAGCCGTTAAATTCTATACCACCATAGAGCCCTAAACCACAGCATCGGCCTAAGCGAGACAAAAGACGGGATTCTCGCCGATCAAGCAACCAATGCCCCCACCGAACAAATGAACAACTGCAAGTCAATAGCAGGCACACAAGGCGTGCCGACAAGAAATATACGAAGTTGTCAGAGTCGATTAGTGCGGTTATGTCCAAAGTCCAACACCTTCCATTCTTCAAATGGATGTTGAAAATGGTGGGACCTCCCGACACGCGAAGACGAGATAGGCGGTGCGAGTATCACAAGGATCATGGCCATGACACTGAGAGTTGTTATGCGTTGAAGGATCACCTAGAGGAATTGGTACAAGACGGTCGGCTACAATAGTATGTTCGAAAAGGCAACTCAACCAAAGCAATAGCTTTGAGACAAGATTCACCTCCACTCAGCGTGATCCACATGATCTACAGCCTGCCAATGTCATCCGCAGTGCATACGATTCAATCGAATCCCGACCCTCAAAATCAACTCACTCCAACTAAATGGCCCCATGAAGCTGCGAGTATTGTTTTTGGTGATTTAGATTTGGCCGGAGTGACACTTCCCCACATTGATCCCTTGGTAATCGAGTTATGAGTAAACCAATTCACTGTTGAGCGCGTACTCATTGACCCAAGGAGCACATCGGAAGTTATGTATTATAAGACATTCACCAAACTTGGCTTCTCCGAATCGGATCTCTCTCCGGCTCTTTATCTACTATTTGGTTTCAACGCCAATCCAGAATACCCGTTGGGAAAAATCACACTACCCGTTTGAGCGGGCTCCCAAACAGTGGATGTGGAGTTCTTGGTCATCAAACTGCCATCGTCGTATAATCTCATCATGGGGCGAACTTGGTTGCATACTATGTAGGCCGTGCCAAGCACCTATCATTAGCTGCTACGCTTCCCTACAGAACGCGACATTGAGCAAATCCGTGGCTCCCAGAAGTCGGCACAAGCATGTTATCTCCTTGCCGGAAAGACACCAAAGGAGTTGCAAGTGAATTCTATCGAGGTGCCGGATCGGAAGAGCCTCGACGATGTTGGACGGCTCCCAAGTGAAAAGGCCACGGAAGCCCTAGATCGAGCTGAAATCGACGGAAACCCAGACAGGTTCTTCATGGTCGGCGCCTCCCTGAATCAAACCGACAGACAACAGCTAATTTCCTTCCTGCTCAGCATCCTTGATGTCTTTGCATGGACTCCATACGAGATACCGGGTATAGATCCGTCTATTTCGCAGCACTGTTTGAATATTGACCATAAATGCAAGCCGATCATTCAGAAAAGCCGGCGGTAAGCAGCAAAGCATACTGCCGCCGTTGTTGAAGAGGTTGACAGGTTGCTTGACGCCAAGGCAATCAGGGAAGTGACCTACCCTACATGGCTCTCTAATACTGTGGTTGTGAAGAATAAAAATGGGACTTGGCGAGTGTGCGTTGATTTCACGAACCTAAATGAAGCCTGCCCCAAGGATTGTTTTTCCCTACCCAGAATTGACCAGCTTGTGGATGCGACGGCACGCCATCAGCACATGAGCTTCCTCGATGCTTACAGAGGCTACCATCAAATCGCCATGCATCCAGAGGACCAAGACAAAATTACATTCCTCACCCCAAGAGGAACCTACTACTATAAGGTTATGCCTTTTGGGCTGAAGAATGTGGGGGCAACTTACCAAAGATTGGTCACTGCCATGTTCAAGGGACAACTTGGCCACACTATGGAAGGGTACATTGATGACATGGTGGTCAAATCCAAAAAACAGCAAACTCATCTAGCCAATCTAGAAGAGACATTCGGCATTTTACGCAAATACAAAATGAGGCTGAACACTTCCAAATGTGTGTTTGGGATCGGCTCTGGCAAATTCTTGGGTTACATTGTCAACCACTGAGGAATCGAAGCCAACCCGAGGCAAATCACAACAATCTTGGAGCTTGGCTTCTGTAGACACCCCATTTTTTACCGACCTTAAGACTCAGACGTCACCAGTTGAGCGCTTGGTGATGTTGCATTTTGTGCTCGTTTTGAGGTTTCAGAGTCTCGGCTGCGAGCCTTGCCTCCGGACTTCGGAGCTCTTTTGTGCTTTGCTTCGGTTTGCAAACCAGGTCCTGTTTTCTCTTTTTTCTCTTTCCAAAGGGAGGGAGAGGTCTTGTAGATCATCTCTCAATGGTCGTAGGCTACGTTTCGTGGTTGTAGGTCATTTTTCTAGTTTGGAGCCCGGTTTCTAGGTTTAGGAGCCGTCGGCCGTGTGCCTCGGTTTGGGACCGCTTAACTACCTCCGCTTGCTCCAATTTTTGGCACACATCTTATTTCCTCCCTTTAGAGGAACACTGTGGCCCTAGAGACCTCCTTCGTGGTCATACGCCACTTTCGGTGCCTAACAACCTGTTTTCGGGGCCCTAAGCCGCGCGTTTTGGCCCCCGAACCTTCGTTTTGCATCCGTTTTGGTCCATTTTTGGTAGGGGCCTTATTTTCACTGTTAGGGAAGTGGTAGGATGGTGGCCGGCCACCTATTCCCCAGAAAAGCCAGGTTCCTCTTTTTCTCTCTCCAAAAGCCGATTTTTTTGACAGAAAGCTGGCTTTTCCCACTTTTGAGCCACATTTTCTGGCTTTTCATACCACCATTGTGATCTACTCATTTGGGAGGCCACCAATATGGGTAGGCCGACCAGTAGTTCACCTTGACCCTTTTGAACCTTGTTTAAAAACTAGCTTTTCTCTCTCCTGGGTCACTTTTTCTGATTTTTCTCCACAGGGTTGTGATCTACTCATTTGGGAGGCCACCTTTCTGGGTAGGCCGACTAGCAATTGTTCTTGAACCTTTGGACCCATGGTCGGCCGACCAGGGGGAGTGGCCGGCCGGCCACTTGAACTGGCCGGCCTGCTTATTGCTTTTCCTCTCTTTGAGTGTAATCTAGCTATGCCAGCTAGAGATCACTTGGAGCATCCTCCATACACGTGTATGGAGGATCTTTCAAGCTTCCAAGAGACGCTTTGGCCTCTCTTCTCTATAAGAGAGGCCCTCCTCTTTGTTCATAGGGGTTAGACATTTTTTGACCAAGGCTTATACACCTCTCCCTCCATTGCTACCATTTTAAGCTCCAAACCCTAACTTCCTTGGTCCATTTACACTATAACCCATAGCACCACACCACCATCATCCATTCCATCTCCTTGGAAGTCATTTGCAGAGGTTGAAAGCTCATTTCCTTGGACCAAAGGCTGCTGGAAAGTTAGGCTACAAGGGTAAGCTCCTATTCTCCCCATTTTTGCACTATTTTGTTCAATATCTTAGCCCTATTTGCTTACATTTTTGGGCTTTTTCCTGAACTAAAAAAAGTTTTATCTTGAGCTCATATTCAACTTTGTTTTAGGACTCTTCACTATTTGAGCCCATCTACAGCCCCTTTCCCTTTATCTTCCTTTTAGGGCTATTTTTGCATCATATTTTAGGCTTACTTGTGAGCATATTCGAGATTTTCCATAAGCTGTAAAGTATCTTGTTTTGAGCCCCTATTCAACTTTGTTGAAGGGTCCTTTGCGATTTGAGCCATTTTGCTTCCCTGTTTGTTCTATCCCTCTTTTAGGGCTGTTTTTGCATGATACATTAGCCTTATCTGTGAGCCATTTTAGACCTCGACCTAAACTAAAAAAAAAAATTTTTGATATCATCTTTATGTTTGATTAAGGTCTATTCTCTGTTTAGGGTCATCTTCCCCTATGCATGCTTCATTCCTTCACGATTAGGGCCATGCATTAGAGCACTTGCATTGGCCATGGTTTGGCCTCTTAGCCACTGAAATCCAATGGATTTTCAGTGGCTTTGATTCATTTTTGAGGGCCGAAATTAGAGGGGGGTGACCCCCTCTCTCCTTGTTTTGTTTGGGGATCTTTTGGGCCTTCCAAAGGGACCCTATTTTTCATGCATCGAAGTCACTTTTCAGGCCTCATTCTGTGATTTTTAGGGTCTTCCTTAGGTCTTTCCAAGGCCCTTTTGATCATATTTAATACCTACAATGCATGTGTACAACAATCCCATTCAAGGCCCTTCAAAGAGGCCTTTCTTTGCATGTTCCCTAGACCAATTTCAGGGTCAATTTGGTGAGTTTTAGGGCTGTCATATTTGATTTCTAGAGCTGGTTGTGCCATGCTAAGTGTCCTTGATACATGTGCTTAATTACCCCTTGTATGCCCTTCCAAAGAAGCCCCTCATTTTTGCACATGTTGGTTGCATTTCAATGATTATTTGGATGTATTTTGGCATGTTTTATTCACTGATTTTTTCTGGTTTGGTGAGATTTCATATGCTTCATATGCATGCCATGTAAACCATGTTTGCTAGTCAAAGTTGCATGCTATTTTAGTCCATCATGCTAGCATCTTTTGGTCATGCTTTGAACTAGAAATGTTCATGTTTTGGGACTGCCTTGGCTCTGTCTTTGTGCTTTATGGTCAAATAATGCATGCTTTGTATAGCTACAAGTCAATACATGTGCCTGGTTTTGAGTTTCGGGGCTTACTCCATGTATCGGGTGCCATGTTTGCATGATTCGGGACCATTTAGCATTATGTTTGAGTGCTAAAAATTTACATGTTTGAATGCCATGCTTCATCCTTGCCATGCTTTGGTAGAGTGGCATTTAATGCCTTAGGTTTGGTCCTCGATTTGCGTGCATGTATGCACGCATTTCGGTTGTCTCATCTTCATCTTATGGCCACTGATGTGAGTGTGGCTGAGGTCCACTCATGATTGGTGTAAGTCCATTATGCATTGTGTATGCCATTTCAATTCATAGCATTGCGTATGCTAGGTTGCATGTTAGAGCATTGCGTATGCCATGTTATATCGAGCATTGTGTATGCCATTTCATAGCATTGCATATGCTAGGTTGTATGTTAGTCGCATTGTGTATGCCATTTCATTTGCATTGTGTTTGGGATAGGAGTTAGCCCAAGCACAGGAAACGAGGGACGTTTCGTACTCCGAGTGACGGAACGTGTCTCAATTCCTCGGTCGCCGACACTCCGGATTACCCATGATGGAGTTTAGGTC
Source organism: Camellia sinensis (assembly GCF_055761805.1). Classification (NCBI taxonomy): domain Eukaryota; kingdom Viridiplantae; phylum Streptophyta; class Magnoliopsida; order Ericales; family Theaceae; genus Camellia; species Camellia sinensis. Next base: position 79,656,616 of record NC_138963.1, read on the forward strand.
TTGTTGTGTTTTCATGTGCATTCATTTCACATTGAGTCGTGCAATTCGACTCCTCGGCCATCATGCATTGATATGCGTGATTGGTGGCACGAGGATCGAGGACTACATGCATACATATGTGAAAATACTTTACCTTGCCCCTTTGTTGCTCTCTGTTGTAGTAAATCATAAATCAGCGACCTTCTGGAGCTTTGCACAATATTCCGAGAAAAATTACAAAGGGAGGCGAATTGGGGCATCGCAATGGATTTCCGTGTCGGGCAACTCAAACCCGCATCATTCCACCATTCGGAACAGAGCTGAGGCGGTCCATAGGCTTGTAGGCTGATTTATCGCTTTCCTAGATTAATTTGTTAATTAATTAGGGTTTTTTAATATTTAATTATTTATTCGGACTGCATTATTCTTTCGGACCCTCCGAGCGAGGGCACAATTGTAATAAGTGTGCGTGAGTGTGATGTATGTCTTCCAACCCCACGTCTTTCTCCCTTTTATTTACCAACTTATGATGGTTAGATTAGGGCATGTTTCAATTAGCATACAGTATGATAGCATGTTTGCATTCATTCATCTGTCTTCACGCACCGGGCTCGGCGTATCATACTAACTGCATTTGTATTTCAATTCCAAATTGAATACTTGTTAGTTGTAGCATTTCATATGCCATCTTTAGAATAGGCGAGCCTATCTTAGTTGCATTTTTCATATGTTGCATTATGCATTTCTGTATAGTTAGGATAATGCATAGATTTCTAACATAGCATTTGTTTTGGCTTGGAGTACTCGGTAAGTGTTTATGCTTTAGCATCCTTGCATGTGTGTGAGTGACTGCCATAATAGCATGCTTACCATGAGACTAATTGCTTATGTGATATAATTGCCTGAATGCCTGTGGGTGAAGGTTGGGTTATTTGAATTGGAACAATTCATCAATTGCGAGTTTTAAGCCCACTTGAGAGTGGCAAATCATCTTGTTTTCTAAGCCCACCCGAGGGTGGCAAAATCTGCATTTCAAGCCTACTGGCGAGTAGCAAACCGCTTTAAAAAACCAACATGAAATGTTTTGTTCCAATTCAGGCAACCCAGTCTATACTTGTATGCTGTGCGCATCAGATAGTAATCTAGGCTAATAACCGGAATAAGAACTCATAATGTTTTCAAAACTAGATATCATGGTTAGTAGAGGCCGATCTTTCATCGGCCGAGCGGGGGTGCTCACGAAGTGACCTTCCCCAATCGTACCCAAGTTCCCGAGCCGAGGCAACTTTGGTGATGACGGACACGTGGCCTTAGGCAATGAGTCAGGGTTTCCTAAATTTCCCAAAATAAAATATTTAGGTGGCGACTCTATATCTTGCAAAGCAGTCCATGTTTGGCACTTCTTTCAAAAAATCTGTTTTGAAAAACGATTTGCCGGATTTGGACTCTTTGATGATTTCATCGGTCTTGCATTGCACTCTGCGAGATTAGATACAGGACCGTGACATTGAGTCCTGAACTGTAGTGAGCCCAATGAACAAAACGGGCGGGATTTCCCTCTCGGGACGTTCGGGGACGTCTACAGTTTTTGGCGACTCTGCTGGGGAATTAAAGAACTTGACTCGAACTCATGATATCTTGTTTTGATTACACTTATGTGTTTCTTTGCGTTGCATTTGCATTGGTACGCCTAGGACACCGTGTTTGCCATCTGCTATTCCTAAACGGTTTGCCGGAGGCTGTGTGCCATAAGGCTGACCGGTTATGGGCTCTGCCAGTATGGGAACACAAACCCTGATTTTACCGGGGCACCCTTTTGACCATTCGACCTAGTGCATATTCGGAATCCATAGTGGCCATTCCAAACTAGGACAGGTTGCTTACCCGATGACAGGTTGTTTGAAACCGCTGCGTGCGTAGTGAAACCCTAGCTCCTGACAAAATAGGACAGGGAAACCCTACCCCCAACATAGGGGTGTTTTGGCTCTCTTTGCTTGCTATGTGCTTTTAGAGTGCGTCTCTACAGGGAATGCATGTATCAGTTTGCAAGTTTGAGTATCAGGCCTGTGGGCATCAGGATCAGTATTTGGGGAATCAGTTTTACCTGAGGGTATCAGTTCACCGGCAGAATTTTGGGCAGAATTCAGTAGAGAGCACACTCATTCAACTATGCTCATATCTGTTCAGGTTGAATCAGACTGAGATGCTGCATGTGTTTCTCTTTTGCTAGGTAGTCTTGGAACCATAGCTTCAGAAGGCTCCGATATCCCCCGAGGTTCATTGGACTTGTGCTGATAGACTTTGTCAGGTTAGAGATTCAGTTCAAGGGCAAATAAGTGTTCCTCTGCCAGAGGCAGGGTAAAAGGGGCCAGTTAGGCACAGATCACCGGTTCAGCAGTTACCAGATCAGTGGCCCTTATCCACCCCACCAATGAATAGTCAGGCTGAGGCCTCAGTTTTTATCAGTTTTTAGTCACCCCACCAGTCAGTCAGCCGGAACAGCAGAACATGGCAGGGATGGAGGAAATGATGCGTCAACTCCAAGAAAGTATGAAACTCATGCAGCATGATACTGCCCGCCAGACGAAATTTGCCAAACAGTAGGCTGCAATCATGACCCAGCAGGCTGAGCTAATCACCAAGCTGCAACAGCAAAACGGAGCATCTGCTTCGCATCAGGCTTCTTCTCCACCAGGAGCTCCAGCACCTGGGGAGACACCAAATGTCTAGGAAGGTACGGACATTCCGATGGGGCCGGCCACGCCCACAATCCTACCCTAATTATCCAAAACACCCACCAACTTGCCGGATTCTCCCTTTGAGTCTGAGGTGGGCCCCACAACACTAAAAGTAAGCAAGCTTGAAAAACTATTCAAGAAATCTCAGGGCGTCAAGTCCATCCCGGACATTGAGGATGGATATACCGATGCGGTCGTGACACTGCCAGACCGCTTTAAAATGCCACATACCGACCGCTTTGACGGATCTGGAGATCCCCTGGTGCATCTCCGGTTGTTCTCAAATATACTACGGTCGATGGGCCTCACCAGACCGCAAAAGCTTTCATTGTTCGGCCGGACCCTGTCAGGTGTGGCCGCTATCTGGTATGCAAAATTAGAAGACGATGTCAAACGGAACTGGGATAAGATGGACGAGGCCTTCGTTGCGCAATACTCTTATAACACACAAATCGAGGTCACAACCTGTGATCTTGAGACAACAAGGCAAGAGCCTAAGGAGAGTTTTTCTGATTTCGTAGCCCGCTGGAGGGCCAAGGCCTCGATGATGACCCTTAGGCCCACTGACAAAGATCAAATTCGGATGATTGTGCGCAATCTCCAGCCTAAGCTTATGCAGAAAATGATCGTTCTCCCCTTCCCCACCTTTTCAGACTTACATGAGTTGGGAGTACAAATCGAGAACGCTATAAAGCAGGGCCTTCTTGACCAGGAGAAGGAGTAGCCCAGGAGGGCGTTTTCCCGTAGTTCGAATGCGACCAACAGTGGTGATGCAGCTGCAAGATCTTCTAATGTGGGCATGGTTACCACCACCACATCAAAAACAGCTACCCCATTCACCGGTGCGTCCGGAAGTAGCTCACAAAAAACCAAATATCTGCCTCGAGTCAAGAGGGTTTTTACCCCACTTTATATGCCTTTGTCAAAGGCTCTAGTGGCCTTACTCCGAAAGGGATATCTGAAACCATTGGAACAACGGCCTCTACCGGATCCTCTCGCTCCAAAGCATGACCAGACTAAGTACTACGCCTACCATCAACAAACCGGTCATGACACTGACAGTTGCTTTCGTCTGCGCCATGATGTACAGGATCTGTTTGACAACAAGGTCATCGCCGCACCAGCTTAGCAAGGTTTATCGCCACTGGATCAGTGAACTTGGGGGATAGTGCGAATATGTGATCAGGGGATGAACCACCTGCGGGCGGCACTCAGTTTACTCCAGATGTGGCGTGTGCTGTTTTGAGCATTTGCGAATGGTCTGACTTGGGTGTTGAGTCAGTTCTGTGGTTTTGTTTTGAGTCAGTCTTTTTGATTAAGGGTCTGTCTTGTTGTATCGAGTTAGTCCTGTTGTACAGAAGTTGAGTGATTCCGGGGGTGTTGCCTCGGATATCATTATTTTGTTTTGTGTCTGTCTTTTCGCTTCCTTGTGAGTCTGTTTCTGCCGGGGAGCCAATAACACCAGAAGATTTGAATGAAACGACAGTGGTTTTTCATGCTTTTGTGCTTGCTTCTGCCTTGTGCCGGTTGTGCCAGAAACTTGAATGAAACGACAGTTCTCTTCACCTGCTCTTCTATGCCTTGAAATCATTGTATTGACCTAAGCTTTTCAAAACTTTTTCTAACATTGTGATGAAAACAAAGAAGAAGGAATTCCTCGAGATTTGTAAAAAATTTTGATCAACTGAGAGAAAGAGAGGCGTGCTAAGCCCTTAATGATTGAGATCATGCTTGTTAATGTGAGCACTGAGAAGGATCTTGGCTTGATCCAGATTAGTTCTACATTGTCTTCCGCGCGAGCGATTAGTCGCTTTCTTAAAAAAATTTCGAAACAAAAATGTTTTGCGCAGTCCTGCGAAGACCTATGTGGAATCGCTCTCAGCCCTGAGACTCGACCCCCCCCCCCCTTTTGCTTTCCAACCTTGAGCCTTAACTCAGAATGTTCAATGGTCAACCACAATGTGAGGCCTGTGTGGCCAAATTCGAAGCAGCCCTCGACCTAGAGGCAGAAAGATGCCAGATTGTGCTCGAAGAGCCGAAGATGGATCATTCCACAAATCAATGAAGATCGGCAAGAATGGCAAACCCCAGAAGGTAGGAAAGAAGAAGACATTGCTGAAGGACAATTGAGTTCCTATCCACAACACTAAGGGGCAAATTCAGCCCCCATTGGATGGACTCCTGCATCACCAGCGAACAACATCCATTCTCCTGGATTCAGATGACTTCGGGATCTCAAAGCCATTTGACATAGACAAAGCTACACTTTTACCCTTGAAAGGCTCGCTGGGCCGAAAACCCGGAAGGGCGACCCAGGCAAAAGTTAGAGCGAGAAAAAAAAAAGAGAAGAAAAAAGAAAAGAAAAAATGCAAAAAATGAAGAAAAAGAAATAAAAATCTTGAAAAGATTGAAGAAAAGAAAATGAAAAGAAATGAAAAAAAAAGAAGAACAAAGCTCGCAAGGTTGAAAACCCGGAAGGGCGACCTTGGGAAAAGTTAGAGCGCAAAAGGAGAGGTTAAATACACGAGTGTACCTTAACCCCGAACTACGTAAGGCTTGATTCCCATGTTTGGGATACGTAGGCAACTTCATTCTGAAGTCCAGCTGTAAAACACTTCAAAATCAACTGTGTCCATGTAATGGTTTTGATCATCTTTGCCTTCTCTGTATCCGAGAGTTCAGTTGTCATCGTCACTCTGAAGACTGATTACAATACGCTGCGATGCTATCCAAACAAAGGGCAACTTTCCGTTGCCATACAGTGTGCCGTGGTGCCATTCAAACAAGGGGCAACTTTCCGTTACCGTGCAGCTCTCTTCAAGCAAGGGACAATTTTCCTTCAGATCTGAGGTTGTGTATCTCAAGAGTAGGTCCCGTGCTTGTTGAGCATTGGCCGTTTGCAAAAATAATTTTTGAGAATTTTTACAGAGGTTAACTGATTTTCTCGAAAAGTATTCCATTTTTCAAAACTGGACCATTTCTTGGATCCAAAAAAAGGAAAATTTTCAGTGCTCATAGCCAGACTTGCATGATTTTAAATCAGAAAATTGAACAAGTATGTTAATCTAACCCTCATATTGGTCAAAATTGTTTTAGTAGAAAATCAAAACAAAAAATGGTCAAAATGATGAACTAGGGGCACAGTTGAGTCAGGTGTTCTGTCTTTTTCCCATTGTCAACACACTTGCTGGAAAGGGCACTCTATCTGCCAGAAAAGGCATTCTACCTGCCAGAAAGGGGGACCACTGAAGCTGACCACAAAAGGGCAGAAAGCTCTCACATCCTCCAAGCAACGAGGTATCAAGCCAAGTGCGAAGCACGAACTGGAATGGATCAAGATATCCCACTCCCTCATCTGGACAGGTCTAACCACATCCAAACTCCCCAACAGAGCATCATCAACCGATGTTAGCTGCAGATTTGCTACACATCCTGTTGTAGCACAACCCCTCTGTGGGAGAAACTCACTGTTGTGAGCAGAAAAAAGAGGATCTAGCAGAATGCTAGGGGCATGAGCCCGTAACTTCCTGTTCATCCATCAACCACCCAGGGGAGGGATGAAAAATGAGAGATTGAAGAATAGAGAGATGTGCGATGAGAGAAAAAATGAGAAAAGGGCTTTTTCAGAAAAATAGAGATTGAGTGCCAGAGTGATGCGAGAATCACAAATGAGAAAGGGTGGGAAGCAATACCCGGAGAAACTAGCTCCTCGCGAACTGAGAGGTCTCTCATCTTTGTAACATGTCTGTGTGTCGTGTCTCTTGTTTTTTGTTTGTTTCGATTCTTATTTTGAGTCGTTTCAAGTATCTGTGTTTGTGTTTAGGTTGTTTACCTTTTGTTTTTCGTTGTTGAGTCGTTTTGACTGTGGTCAGTTGTAGGCTCGATACCCAATTGAGAACTCTTCTCACTTTCAAAAAAAAAAAATCGTTTTGTGCTCAGAGTGCCGTGTTGTTCTCCGCATTTGTGCAAAACAAGATTCGTTCTTTCATAAAACCGCAGGGTTCAACCTATGTCATGTCAGAACAGTAAAGCTAGGACCTATCTGAAGCTATATGGGCTCTAGACTGCAACGCAAGAAAAAAGAAAAAATGTCGGGTATCTGAGTTTGTTTCAACTTCAGTAAGTTCCGAGATTGCATTCCGTGTGTACCTCTTCAGGTCTTGCCAATGCTCCGAAGTACGAGTGTGCCTCTACCTCAAGCTCAAGATCAAGTCTGCTTCAAGCCAGAATGGAGACCAAAAGTGCTCTCCCTAAGTACCATTCCCTACCAAAGGCATCTTGGCTGTGTTCGCAATGAGTTCCTAGGAGACCAACTGCGACGGTGGAAACTAGAGTTTGAATGGCTGTTGCCTAGAATGCAAAGGTTCGGGATTTCCGAGACTAAAGTCTGGTTTAAGTACCCAGAGGCGTGTCCTCGGCTTGAAATCTATATGGAAGCCCCATAGGTTGAGATAACGTGTATGCACCTTAATTCTGGATACTGAACCAACCTAGTCTGTCACCCCGTTGGAGAATAGGAAACGTTGTGAATATGATCAGGAAGAAAGGCAGCATCCAAAGTGTTCTACGTGAAGAACCCTTGTCAGTATTTCAGAGCCTTTGTACTATGAGTTGAAGGTAAGTGTTCGAAGAGCACGAGGGGAGATCCCCATCACAATAGAGTGGTTCATCACCACTCACCCCATGAGGTGCTTTCTAAAGCGCCGCTACGCTTGTTTATTGCGTTCCTTAAACATCATGCATTGTATTGCATTATACCTATCAAGTTTCTTTCTCATTCATGCACGATATTGTATGTACGGTTCATTCAAAGAAGTTCTGTTTGAGATCATTTATTTAGTGTATCAATCACACTTCATTCAGTTAGTGTATCAATCACACTTCATTTATTTTAGTGTATCAATCACACCTCATTCACCCTTAGTGTATCTATCACACTTTCTTCAATCACACTTCATTTATTTAGTGTATCAATCACACTCTCCTCACTTAGTGTATCAATCACACTATCATTTACTTAGTGTATCTATCACACATATTCTCATTTTTCTGTATCTATCACACACATTCTCGTTTTTTGTATCTATCACACACATCCTCATTTTGTGTATTTATCATGCACATATTCACTTCATTTACTTTAGTGTATCCATCACATTTCATTACCTTTTGTGTATCCATCACATTTGTTCACATAGTGCATCTATCACACTTTGTGTTCATTTTTAGTATATCTATCATACTCTGTTCACATAGTGCATCTATCACACTTTGTGTTCACCTTTAGTGTATCCATCACACTTATTCACATAGTGCATCTATCACACTTTGTGTTCACCTTTAGTGTATCCATCACACTTGTTCACTTAGTGCATCTATCACACTTTGTGTTCACATTTAGTATATCAATCATACTCTGTTCACTTGGTGCATCTATCACACTTCGTGTTCACATTTAGTATATCAATCATACTTTGTTCACTTAGTGCATCTATCACACTTCGTGTTCATATTTAGTATATCAATCATACTCTGTTCACTTAGTGCATCTATCACACTTCGTGTTCACATTTAGTATATCAATCATACTCTGTTCACTTGGTGCATCTATCACACTTCGTGTTCACATTTAGTATATTAATCATACTCTGTTCACTTAGTGCATCTATCACACTTCGTGTTCACGTTTAGTATATCAATCATACTCTGTTCACTAAGTGCATCTATCACACTTTATGTTCACCTTTAGTGTATCTATCACACTTGTTCACTCAGTGCATCTATCACACTTTGTGGTCACCTTCAGTATATCTATCATACTTGTTCACTTAGTGCATCTATCACACTTTGTGTATCTGTCACACGTTCACTTCGTGTATCCATCACACATGCTCACTCTGTGTATCTATCACACGTTCACTTCGTGTATCCATCACACGCATGCTCTGTGTATCCATCACATGTTCACTTTAGTGTATCTATCATTACACTCGCTTTGTATGTCTATCACACATGCTTACTCACTCTGTGTATCTATCACACCTCGTCCACTTTTGTGTATCTATCGCACATGCTCGCTAAGATTGCATAATCTTCTTATATCCTTTCTGCATGTAATGTAGTTTGCTTTGTATTCTTGCTTAAAACTGTTGCATTTATTGCGTATGTTTGCTTCATTACAGCTTGCTTTCTATGATCATGAGTTATGTTCGGCTTTGTGCATGTCTTTTGCATTTTGCCCCCGCCTGCGGGCACATCTTTGTTATCTTGTATGTTTGTCTAAGTCTTCGACCTTGTCAAAAATGGGTCGTCTCTAGGCTTTGACATTCACTCTCGTCACGTATGACTTCCAAGTTCTGTCAAAGAGGGGCAACTGTAGACACCCCATTTTTGACCGACCTTAAGACTCAGACGTCACCAGTTGAGCGCTCGGTGATGTTGCATTTTGTGCTCGTTTTGAGGTTTTAGAGTCTCGGCTGCGAGCCTTGCCTCCGGACTTCGGAGCTCTTTTGTGCTTTGCTTCGGTTTGCGAACCAGGTCCTGTTTTCTCTGTTTTCTCTTCCCGAAGGGAGGGAGAGGTCTCGTAGATCATCTCTCAGTAGCCGTAGGCTATGTTTCGTGGTCGTAGGCTATTTTTCCCGTTTGGAGCCCGGTTTTCGATTTTCGTAGCCATCGGCCGTGTGCCTCAGTTCGGGACCACTTAACTACCTCCGTTTGCTCCGGTTTTTGGCACACATCTTATTTCCTCCCTTTAGAGGAACACTGTGGCCCTAGAGACCACCATCGTGGTCATACGCCACTTCCGGTGCCTAACAACCTGTTTTCGGGGCCCCGAGCCGCGCGTTTTGGCCCCCGAACCTTCGTTTTGCATCCGTTTTGGTCCATTTTTGGTAGGGGCCTTATTTTCACTGTTAGGGAAGTGGTAGGATGGTGGCTGGCCACCTATTTCCCTGAAAAGCCAGGTTCCTCTTTTTCTCTCTCCAAAAGCCGATTTTTCTGACAGAAAGCTGGCTTTTCCCACTTTTGAGCCACATTTCCTGGCTTTTCATACCACTATTGTGATCTACTCATCTGGGAGGCCACCAATATGGGTAGCCCGACCAGTAGTTCACCTTGACCCTTTTGAACCTTGTTTAAAAACTAGGTTTTCTCTCTCTTGGGTCACTTTTTCTGGTTTTTCTCCACAGGGTTGTGATCTACTCATCTGGGAGGCCACCTTTCTGGGTAGGCCGACCAGCAATTGTTCTTGAACCTTTTGACCCCTGGTCGGCCGACCAGGGGGAGTGGCCGGCCGGCCACTTGAACTGGCCGGCCTGCTTATTGCTTTTCCTCTCTTTGAGTGTAATCCAGCTGCGCCAGCTGGAGATCACTTAGGGCATCCTCCATACACGTGCATGGAGGATCTTTCAAGCTTCCAAGAGAAGATTTGGCCTCTCTTCTCTATAAGAGAGGCCCTCCTCTTTGTTCATAGGGGTTAGACATTTTTTGACCAAGGCTTATACACCTCTCCCTCCATTGCTACCATTTTAAGCTCCAAACCCTAACTTCCTTGGTCCATTTACACTACAACCCATAGAACCACACCACCATCATCCATTCCAGCCCCTTGGAAGTCATTTGCAGAGGTTGAAAGCTCACTTCCTTGGACCAAAGGCTGCTGGAAAGTTAGGCTACAAGGGTAAGCTTCTATTCTCCCCATTTTTGCACTATTTTGTTCAATATCTTAGCCATTTTTGCTTACACTTTTGGGCTTCGGACTGAACTAAAAAAAGTCTTATCTTGAGCTCATATTCATGTTTTATTAAGAACTTTTCTCTGTTTGGAGTCTTCTACTCCCCCTTTGTGCTTTATCCCTCTTTTGGGGCTTATTTTGCATGATATATTAGACCTATTTCTGGGCATTTCTGGGCTTCGAGCCAAACTGTGAAGTACCTTATTTTGAGTCTTTCTTTAACTTTGTTGAAGGTCTCTTCACTGTTTGAGGCCATCTACTACCCCTTTCCCTTTATCTTCCTTTTAGGGCTATTTTTGCATCATATTTTAGGCTTACTTGTGAGCATATTCGAGATTTTCTATAAACTGTAAAGTATCTTTCTTTGAGCCCCTCTTCAACTTTGTTGAAGGGCCCTTTGCGGTTTGAGCCCTTTTTCTGCCCTGTTTGTTCTATCCCTCTTTTAGGGATGTTTTTGTATGATACATCAGCCTTATTTGTGAGCCATTTTAGACCTCAACCTAAACTAAAAAAAATCTTTTTTTGATATTATCTTTATGTTTGATTAAGGTCTATTCTCTGTTTGGGGTCATCTTCCCCTATTCATGCTTCATTCCTTCATGATTAGGGCCATGCATTAGAGCACTTGCATTGGCCATGGTTTGGCCTCTTAGCCACTAAAATCCAGTAAATTTTCAGTGGCTTTGATGCATTTTTGAGGGCCGAAATTAGAGGGGGGTGACCCCCTCTCTCCTTGTTTTGTTTGGGGATCTTTTGGGCCTTCCAAAGGGACCCTATTTTGCATGCATCGAAGTCACTTTTTAGGCCTCATTCTGTGAGTTTTAGGGTCTGCCTTAGGTCTTTCCAAGGCCCTTTTGATCATATTTCATACCTACAATGCATGTGTAGAACAATCCCATTCAAGGCCCTTCAAAGAGGCCTTTCTTGGCATGTTCCCTAGACCAATTTCAGGGTCAATTTGGTGAGTTTTAGGGCTGTCATATTTGATTTCCAGAGCTGGTTGTGCCATGCTAAATGTCCTTGATGCATGTGCTTAATTACCCCTTGTATGCCCTTCCAAAGAAGCCCCTCATTTTTGCACATGTTGGCTGCATTTCAATGATTATTTGGAAGTATTTTGGCATGTTTTATTGACTGACTTTTGTTGGTTTGGTGAGATTTCATATGCTTCATATGCAATGCCATGTAAACCCTGTTTGCTAGTCAAAGTTGCATGCTATTTTAGTCCATCATGCTAGCATCTTTTGGTCATGCTTTGAACTAGAAATGTTCATGTTTTGGGACTGCCTTGGCTCTATCTTTGTTCTTCATGGTCAAATAATGCATGCTTTGTATAGCTACAAGTCAATACATGTGCCTAGTTTTGAGTTTCGGGGCTTACTCCATGCATCGAGTGCCATGTTTGCATGATTCGGGACCATTTAGCATTATGTTTGAGTGCTGAAAATTTACATGTTTGAATGCCATGCTTCATCCTTGCCATGTTTTGGTAGCGTGGCATTTAATGCCTTAGGTTCGGTCCTCGGTTTGTGTGCATGTGTGCACGCATTTCGGTTGTCTCATTTTCATCTTATGGCCACTGATGTGAGTGTGGCTGAGGTCCACTCATGATTGGTGTAAGTCCATTATGCATTGTGTATGCCATTTGAATTCATAGCATTGCGTATGCTAGGTTGCATGTTAGAGCATTGCGTATGCCATGTTACATCGAGCATTGTGTATGCCATTTCATAGCATTGCGTATGCTAGGTTATATGTTAGTCGCATTGTGTATGCCATTTTCATTTGCATTGTGTTTGGGATAGGAGTTAGCCCAAGCACGGGAAACGAGGGACGTTTCGTACTCCAAGTGACAGAACGTGTGTCAATTCCTCGGTCGCCGACACTCCGGATTACCCATGATGGAGTTTAGGTCTTGTTGTGTTTTCATGTGCATTCATTTCACATTGAGTCGTGCAATTCGACTCCTCGGCCATCATGCATTGATATGCGTGATTGGTGGCACGAGGATCGAGGACTACACTCTCTAAAGAGTAGTCATGCATACATATGTGAAAATATTTTGCCATGCCCCTTTGTTGCTCTCTGTTGCAATAAATCATAAATCAGCGGTCTTCTGGAGCTTTGCACAATATTCCGAGAAAAATTGCAAACAGAGGCGAATCGGGGCATCGCAATGGATTTCCGCACAGGGCAACTCAAACACGCATCATTCCACCATTCGGAACAGAGCTGAGGCGGTCCATAGGCTTGCAGGCTGATTTATCGCTTTCCTAGATTAATTTGTTAATTAATTAGGGTTTTGTAATATTTAATTATTTATTCAGACTGTATTATTCATTCGAACTGTATTATTCTTTCGGACCCTCCGAGCGAGGGCACAATTGTAATAAGTGTGCGTGAGTGTGATGTATGTCTTCCAACCCCACGTCTTTCTTCCTTTTATTTACCAGCTTATGATGGTTAGATTAGGGCATGTTTCAATTAGCATACAGTATGATAGCATGTTTGCATTCATTCATCTGTCTTGCACGCACCAGGCTCGGCGCATCATACTAACTGCATTTGTATTTCAATTCCAAATTGAATACTTGTTAGTTGTAGCATTTCATATGCCATCTTTAGAATAGCCGAGCCTATCTTAGTTGCATTTTTCATGTGTTGCGTTAGGCATTTCTGTATAGTTAGGATCATGCATAGATTTCTAACATAGCTTTTGTTTTGGCTTGGAGTACTCGGTAAGTGTTTATGCTTTAGCATCCTTGCATGTGTGTGAGTGACTGCCATGATAGCATACTTACCATGAGGCTAATTGCTTATGTGATATAATTGCCTGAATGCCTGTGGGTGAAGGTTGGGTTATTTGAATTGGAACAATTCACCAATTGCGAGTTTTAAGCCCACTTGAGAGTGGCAAATCATCTTGTTTTCTAAGCCCACCCGAGGGTGGCAAAATCTGCATTTCAAGCCTACTTGCGAGTAGCAAACCGCTTTTAAAAACCAACATGAAATGTTTTGTTCCAATTCAGGCGACCCAGTCTATACTTGTATGCAGTGCGCATCACATAGTAATCTAGGCTAATAACCGGAATAAGAACTCATAATGTTTTTAAAACTAGATATCATGGTTAGTAGAGGCCGATCTTTGATCGGGCGAGCGGGGGTGCTCACGAAGTGACCTTCCCCAATCATACCCACGTTCCCGAGCCGAGGCAACTTTAGTAATGACGGACACGTGGCCTTAGGCAACGAGTCAGGGTTTCCTAAATTTCCCAAAATAAAATATTTAGGTGGCGACTTTGTATCTGGCAAAGCAGTCCATGTTTGGCACTTCTTTCAAAAAATCTGTTTTCAAAAACGATTTGCCGGATTTGGACTCTTTGATGATTTCATCGGTCTTGCATTGAACAAAACGGGCGGAATTTCCCTCCCAGGATATTCGGGGACGTCTACCGCTTCCCTCGTTCAGTGAAAGAGGTTCAAAAGTTGATGAGGATGGCCGCCGCACTCAACAGGTTCATCAGTCGGTCCACAGATTGCTGGCAGGGCAAGGCTTTCAAATGGTCCGCCAAGTGTGATGCTATTTTCAACGGCCTTAAGACCTACCTCCGATCAGTGCCACTCTTGACAACACCTTCGGCCGGTGACCCACTCATTTTGTATCTGGCAGTTTCTGACCGGGCCGTTAGCACCGTACTGATAAAGGAAGAGCTGGGGGAGCGGCCAGTGTATTATGTGAGCAAGGCAATGGTTGACGCCAAAACACGCTACCTTCTGCTGGAAAAGCTCATCCTAGCCCGAGTCATGGTGGCAAGAAAACTGATGCAATACTTCTAGGGGCATAGCATCGGGGTGCTAACAGATTACCCCCTCTGATTAGTACTACGTAGCGCAGAATCATCAGGACACGTTTCAAAGTGGGCTCTTGAACTCGGCCAGTACGATATTCAGTTTCTACCTAGAACCTCAATCAAGGGACAGGTGCTTGCCGACTTTGTTACCGAATTCACTAGGGGTCTTACCGACTTCAAGTCTGATGAAATTCAACCTAAGCCGAATTGGAGAATTTATGTTGGGGACATTTGGCAGTTGTACTGTGATGGATCATCCAATCAACGGGGCAGTGGAGCCGGAGTAGTAATCATGGCTCCTGACGGCGCAACAATTGAATAGGCCGTCAAGCTTGGTTTCGAAGCATCAAATAACGAAGCCGAATACGAAGCCCTTCTAACCGGTTTGCGGAATGCACATCTTCTGGGGGCTCGATGTTTGTTTGTATTTTGCGATTCAAAACTGGTGATCAATCAGCTAAAAGGGGAGCACGCGGCAAGAAATGACCATATGGCAGCTTACATGAAAACGGCTAAGTCTTTGCTGGCAAAATTTGACCATCATGAATTGAATAAGATAACACGTGATCAGAACACACATGCAGATTCCCTAGCTTGCCTAGCCTCCGCCTTAAACTTAGAAATTAAATGGACCATCGATGTAGGTTTCATCCCGGAGCCGAGCATTGGCCCTTCGGAGGAAGTCCAGATCAATGTCATAGAATCTGGATCGAGTTGGATGGATCCCATTGCTGTATTCCTGTCTTCCGAACAACTCCTAGAAGACAAGAAAGAAACGCACAAGCTGCGAAACAAAGCCCAGCAATACTACTTGGATCCGCAAGGAAAGCTTTACAAAAAATCCATTTCTGGTCCATACTTGGAATGCGTGCATCCGGACAAAGTCAAAGAGCTTCTGACTGAAATACATGAAGGCAGTTGCGGCACCCATTCTGGCGGGCACTCTTTGACTCATCGAGCCGTGACACAGGGGTATTACTGACGAACAATGAGAGCCGATGCCGAATGCTACGTGAAAAAGTGTGAACAATTCCATAAGTTCTCTCATTTGACCCACCTGCATACTGAAGAGTTAAGCTCCATAACTAGTCCTTGGTCGTTCGCCCAATAGGATTTGACATCGTTGGACCACTGCCTCGTGCCCCGGGTAGCAAGCGATTTTTGATTGTCGCGATAGATTATTTTACAAAATGGGTAGAAGCGAAGGCACTAACGCACATCCGAGATATCGACGTGAAGCATTTTGTTTGGAGAAATGTCATAAAACGATTCAGCATTCCAAGGGCACTCATTTCAGACAACGGTACCCAGTTTGATTGTGGCGTCTACCGAGAATTGTGCAGCAAGTACGGTATCCGGCCTTACTTTTCCATGCTGGCTTATCCACAAAGCAATGGTCAAGCTGAAGCCTCTAACAAATCCATCTTAGACGGCATCAAGAAGAGGCTGGAGGAAGCTAAAGGCAAATGGGTTGAAGAATTGCCGAGTGTGTTGTGGGTTCATCGAACTACGCCGAGGTGATCTACTAGGGAAACACCGTTTGCTCTATGCTTTGGAACCTAGGCAATCGTACCCCTGGAGATCAGCCTCCCAACCTTGAAGTCGAAAGTTTTTTATATGGGCCAAAACGACATGATGCTGGCCTTGGAATTGATTCTGATTGAAGAACGAAGAGACCGTGCCCTTGCATCCATGGCGCGGTATCAGCAGCAGCTTGCTAAGTCGTATAATCAACGTGTTCAGCTGCGCCGCTACACACCAGGAGAGTTGGTCCTGAAGAAAGTACTCCCAGCTGCCAGGAAACCAGCTGATGGAAAATTGGGTCCTAACTGGGACGGCCCCTATCAGGTCGATTCCATCACGGGAGTAGGGGCATATCAGCTCAAAGACATGTCTGGAAGGAGTCTGCCACGGCCTTGGAATTCAATGCACTTGTGTAAATTTTATCATTAAACCCGACCTGTGGGGAATGATACTAGTTTTGAATGGTTCACCATGTACATATTTCATTCTTGCATCGCAAAGTCTCCCATTTCCTCATTGCGCAATTCAGTTCAAAAGTCTCCGGATTTGGAGCCCCATTGGTGCATGACACCTTTGGGCCGATTAAGCCTCCAGATTTGGAGCGCCCTTCGTGGATATCACGATTGGCCAAAATAAGTCTTCAGATTCGGAGCACCCTTCGTGGATATCACGATTGGCCAAAATAAGTCTCCGGATTCGGAGCCCCATTGGTGCATGACACCTTTGGGCCGATTAAGCCTTCGGATTTGGAGCGCCCCTCGTGGATATCACGATTGGCCAAAATAAGTCTCTGAATTCGGAGCCCCATTGGTGCATGACACCTTTGGGCTGATTAAGCCTCCGGATTCGGAGCCCCATTGGTGCATGACACCTTTGGGCTGATTAAGCCTCCAGATTCGGAGCGCCCTTCGTGGATATCACGATTGGCCAAAATAAGTCTCCGGATTCGGAGCGCCCTTCGTGGATATCACGATTGGCCAAAATAAGTCTCCGAATTCGGAGCCCCATTGGTGCATGACACGTTTGGGCCGATTAAGCCTCCAGATTCGGAACGCCCTTTGTGGATATCACGATTGGCCAAAATAAGTCTCCGGATTCGGAGCCCCATTGGTGCATGACACCTTTGGGCCGATTAAGCCTTCGGATTCGGAGCGCCCTTCGTGGATATCACGATTGGCCAAAATAAGTCTCCGGATTCAGAGCTCCGTTGGTGCATGACACATTTGGGCCGATTAAGCCTCCGGATTCAGAGCGCCCTTCGTAGATATCACAATTGGCCAAAGTAAGTCTCCGGATTCGAAGCCCCATTGGTGCATGACACCTTTGGGCTGATTAAGCCTCCGGATTCGAAGCCCCATTAGTGCATGACACCTTTGGCCCGATTAAGCCTCCGGATTCGGAGTGCCCTTTGTGGATATCACGATTGGCCAAAATAAGTCTCCGGATTCGGAGCCCCATTAGTGCATGACACCTTTGGGCCGATTAAGCCTCCGGATTCGGAGCGCCCTTCGTGGATATCACGATTGGCCAAAATAAGTCTCCGAATTCAGAGCCCCATTGGTGCATGACACGTTTGGGCCGATTAAGCCTCCAGATTCGGAACGCCCTTTGTGGATATCACGATTGGCCAAAATAAGTCTCCGGATTCGGAGCCCCATTGGTGCATGACACCTTTGGGCCGATTAAGCCTTCGGATTCGGAGCGCCCTTCGTGGATATCACGATTGGCCAAAATAAGTCTCCGGATTCAGAGCTCCGTTGGTGCATGACACATTTGGGCCGATTAAGCCTCCGGATTCGAAGCGCCCTTCGTAGATATCACAATTGGCCAAAGTAAGTCTCCGGATTCGAAGCCCCATTGGTGCATGACACCTTTGGCCCGATTAAGCCTCCGGATTCGGAGTGCCCTTTGTGGATATCACGATTGGCCAAAATAAGTCTCCGGATTCGGAGCCCCATTAGTGCATGACACCTTTGGGCCGATTAAGCCTCCGGATTCGGAGCGCCCTTCGTGGATATCACGATTGGCCAAAATAAGTCTCCTGATTCGGAGCCCCATTGGTGCATGACACATTTGGGCCGATTAAGCCTTCGGATTCGGAGCCCCATTGGTGCATGGCACCTTTGGGCCGACTAAGCCTCCAGATTCAGAGCACCCTTCGTGGATATCACGATTGGCCAAAATAAGTCTCCAGATTTGGAGCCCCATCAGTGCATGACACTTTTGGGCTGATTAAAACTCTGAATTCGGAGCCCCATCCATGCAAGTCGCGCCTAGGCCGAATGACACTCTGGATTCCGAGCGTCATATCCATATGTTTGGGCCGAATTCGCGACACTTTACGGAATTGACTTTTCGGCCAATTAAATCCTCCTAATTTGGAGCAATTCGTGCAAGCCATTGAAGTCCTAGTCATGGTCACTTTATGAACAAGTGTATGATCATACTATCATAGTTAAATCCACTCATGAATTAGTTGGTACAACAGGAAAAACATTTTGAAAAATATATGTTCTCATTACACTAATTTCGAATACATTACATTGGCCTCGAACACATTGTTAATTAAACAAAAATTCGATAAATAAATACAAAATGTATTTATTTTTACATAAGATTTTATTTGGCGCCACCTTCATCATCGCTCTCCTCTATCTCGTACACCTCGAAAGGAAGATTGCAGCGATAATATAACGGTGAAGCCGACTGAACACCTGTTGTACGGAGGGCATCCACGGCCTTAAGCGCCTCGATCCACCTGTGCCAAAATCCCTGATTCTCACATCGGCAAACCTCATCGGCGAGTCTTTCCCTAGTCTTTTCTATTCCGACCTTCCGGCCTTCGTGGAAGCCTTTTTCGTAAGCTCTTGTCTTGGCGGACTCAATCGCAAACATGCTAGCCGTATCTCGGTTGGCAATCGCATGACTTATTAGCCGTTGGGTCACCCTTTCCTCCACGATCGGGTTAGACTTTCCGACCGACTGTTCCCCACCAATCTTGACCTTTCTCAGCTCACGCTCGGCTTTCTCTGCGCGAGCTTCTAGGCTTCGAATACGTTCGTCCCTCTGCTCTATCTCTTGCCGAGCAGCATGAAGGCGCATACCGATTTTGTAGGCAGTATATAGCCCCTTCACCGCCCCATGGATGCCCTCTCGAAACACTTTGAAGTCTCGTCGACCAACCATCGACTGCTGAACTTCTGACAGAAAATCTGTCGTGCAAATTCGACAGCCACGTTTTCATCTCGGATGATTGAATCTGCCTCCGTCATCGGTTGTTATCGACAAAAACTACAAAGCTTAATGGGCATGGTGGCCCACTGGCTTCACTGCGCGGACGAGGAGAACTTCCCCGTTGGCATTTCTCCCTTCTGGGTGACCTGCTTCGTCGACGAGGAGAATGACACCTCTCATGCTCAGCAGATGCTCTAACTCCCGTTCGGGGAGGTTCGCCACCTCGATTCATTGAGTCCAACTCCGCTAGTGTCCTGCCTTTCCCTTTACTGTTGAAGAATAGTCTACTAGACATTCACTCTTCGCTGCCCACGTTCGACATACAGGGTCGAGTTTTGTTTGGACACAACCCCCTCTCTAAATAATTCATGGGCACACCGCGTTCCCGAGGCAACCTCATTAATGAACGCACTCCATAAGTTGCCGGTTTTCGGCTTTCTAGATTCACCCCAAACCGGGGCAATTCCTTAACCTTAATATCTAGGCTGAGGCAAGGGCAGATTCCTTAATCCTAACGACCAATGGCTTTCTACTCAAATCGGCTAAATCCCTTGGCCTTGAGCCGAAAGGATCGTGCCTCAGCCATTTCACGAACCGGACTCATTCGGTGGTCCAATTCATATCTGAGGCAAGGGCAGATTCCTTAATCCTAACGGCCAATGGCTCTCTACTCGAATCGGCTAAATCCCTTGGCCTTCAGCCAAAAGGATCGTGCCTCAGCCATTTCATGAACCGGACTCATTCGGCGGTCCAGTTCATATCTAAGGCAAGGGTAGATTCCTTAATCCTAACGGCCAATGGCTCTCTACTCGAATCGGCTAAATCCCTTGGCCTTCAGCCGAAAGGATCGTACCTCAGCCATTTCACGAACCTGACCCATTCGGTGGTCCAATTCATAGCTGAGGCAAGGGCAGATTCCTTAATCCTAACTGGACTCATTCGGCGGTCCAATGTAGGGGTGCAACTCGGGCGGGTTCGGTCGGGTTGGGGGTCTGCCCAAGCCCGACCCGAATTGTATTTGGCACTGCCCAAGCCCGACCATGAACCCGAACATTGTTGCCCAAGCCCGGCCCAAGCTTTGTATTTTGAACTCGGGTTGCCCGAATTGCCCGAATTGCCCGAATTGCCCGAGTTCAGAAACCTGTAGGTAGATCTAAGGGTAGACATAAAAGATGCTAATCTAATGGTAGAAAACTAACCCAAAAAAAAATTAAAAATAAAAATTAAGACTAACTCTTTTACTTAATAGAAGACTAACCAAAAAAAAAATAAAAATAAAAATTAAGACTAACTCTTTTACTTAATTTATATATATTACATAATTTATTAAATTATATATATATTATATATTATATAATTTATTTAATATATTAAATTGAATTCGGGTTCGGGTTGCTCGGGTTGGCCATTGGTTCTGCCCAAGCCCGGCCCGAATTGCAATTCGGGCATCAAAAATCTGCCTAAGCCCGTCCAGATTACAAGATATAGTTGTCCAAGCCCTAAAAAAACTCGGGCTGGGCTCGGGTTGCTCGGGTTGAGCCCGCCCGAGTTGCACCCCTAGTCCAATGCATATCTGAGGCAAGGGCAGATTCCTTAATCCTAACGGCCAATGGCTCTCTACTCGAATTGGCTAAATCCCTTGGCCATAAGCCGAAAGGATCGTGCCTCAGCCATTTCACGAAGCCGAAAGGATCTTATGCCTTCACCATTTACACATAATGCAAGGCCTGGCACCGATCGGTTCAAATGCAAGGGCATGTTCTTAAACCTATTCGATTAATCCAAAGTCTGAATCATGAATATTTCCCAATTCTTGAATTATCCATCTTTTTAATAGAACGATTGTCTAAAGAAAAGCAAGGAGCTACATTCAAGAATTGATAACGGCAATTAAGTACAGACATAATGCAAAGCAAGGGAAAATTTCATTGATAAACCGAATACAAATAAGGTATCACTTTATACATGAAGATCACTCTGAGTAAAAATAAAATAAAATAAAATAAAACACATTTAAAATCCTTGGCAAAAACAACCAGTATGTCGTCCTAATCAATCCTTGGGGTCCTCGGGGTCAGACTCCAGCGGCTTGATGTCCACTTGCTCGTATAGAATCGGCATAGCCAATGTTACATTTACAGCAGGAAGGGCTTTGAGCCAGCCATGCTTGAATCTCCGGTTCTCAAATTTGGGAACTTCTTCCACATAGTTTGCAAGGGCGGCACCTTGCCTGACCTTGTACGCCTTAGAAGTCTCAAAGTTGGCTTTTTCTTTTGCCTTCTTCGATTTTTCTAATCCGGTCTCCAGCCGAGCAATCACCTGTTGGGCTGACTTGAGCCCTTCATCGCTCGCGTTTTCCCTCTGCTCGGCGACCAATCTCTACTGTTCAGCATTTTTCGCTCTTTCCATCTTGGCCTCCGCCCTTGCACTCTCCATCGTCGTCCTCGTCGCTTCAAAGTCGGCCCTACTCCTTTCTCTCTCAACCTCCGATCTTAAACGGCCAATTTCTTCGATGGTGCCGCCCTATCTCGGCTATCCTTCCGACTATCTGTAAAACAGAAAATTAAAACCAAGACAATATACGTAAAAACGCAAAAGACAAGATCAAGCTATATACCAGAAGAGCTGTCTGAGCGGCTAATGCAATTGCCAACACATTCGGCTCCGAGTGGAAAGCCGCCTTGTCAGCCGGCAATGTGACCGACGAAGCCAAGCTCAACGCTATGGCTGGGTCTTTCATAGCTGATGCGTCAGAGGAGATCGGCATGTTTTTTTATCTTCGGCTGAACCACAAAAGGAACAACCACATCCAACTCCTCTAAGTGCACCGTTTTTCCACTGGGTTTTCTTCGGAGACATCCTCGAAATTGGCAGGATGTTTCTCCCTCCCCTTATCGGCCTTTGGAGTCAACCGTTCGACCGACCATTCCGCCTCGACGAAAAAAGTTTGAACCGTTTCAACCACGACAATCGGCACGGAGGATTCAGAGAGGGCTAGTTTGGAACTAATGGCCTCGGCCTTCTGACGGGCGGCCAAACGTTCGGCGTTCTTTTTATGAGCCAGTTGGGAAAGAGATTCCTTCGCCATATTCTCGGAATAGGAGCCGGAAAGATCTTCCAAACCAGTAAAAATATCTCCAAAGGAAAATTTCCCCCAACCTGAAATGGACGGAGAGTTAGACTGGTTAAGACCGGCTGCCTCAAACGCTGAGTTTAGAGCCTCGTCAACCTCTCTAGCTTCCGCAGCGAACTCTCTCGTTGGTTCGGCAATCACCTCGACCGCCGGCTCTACATCGTGCTCCGAATCAGAAGCTTCAAAACCAATTTGCGTAAGGTTTTTGAAGCTGGAGAAGACAAGAGCCGCAAGATGTTGTTTCCCAGATGGGATCAGAATGTTGTCCGTGATCAAGAATGTAGTGTAAGTTGGCTCGTACCGCAGGAGTATATGGGCGGCTCTCCCTTGCTTCTGTACGTTTGGACGACCAAAAAACGTGAGTGCAATCTTGATCTCTGCAAGGACTGCATCGTCGGCCGAGATCAGGATTTTCTTCAAATTGTTGCCTGCATAAACAAAGGATTAGACTTAGAGAAAAAGCCAAGTAAAAGAAGGATCAATAAATGCAAGGAGCTACACGACAACCTGGTTTGCCCCTCCGTCTGGGTGTAGGGTCTAGGCGATCTTTGCCTTCACCGAATTCCTAGTTGCCTCGGGCATGGACCATCACATCATCAACTCACTTGCCAGAGCTGGCAAGCATGGTTACCAAGTGATGGTCAGTGTCCTTGGCCCTGAGAAAGTAGCGCCTATGCCAACCGGAGGATTTGGCTAAAGCATAGCAGTGCCGAATGGCAAGAATGCCAAGGTTGATCCTAAGGCGCCGGGTCAACTCTACGACTTCCATTATGATTCGAAAAAAATTCACATTGGGCTGGGAAGGAATCAGACCCCAATGGCGGAGGACGGCCCTAAGAAATGGGTGCAGAGGAAAACGGACTCCGCCCTCCGCAATGGATAGAAGAGGAAAGACGGTTGTATTTTCATCATCCCTCTCCATATCAAGAGTATTGTTCATCACGAGAGATAGATGGACATCATCAGGGATAGAGAAATGTCGTCGGAACCCAAAAATACGACCATCAGAAAGGAGGTCTTTCAAATGCTTAGTCATTCTAGTAAGGACTCAAGGGTATGCTAAATCGAAAATAAACATGGAAAATAGGATTACAAAAAGAAGAGAAGAAAACTTACAAGAGGCAAAGGAGACAAGAAGAGACGGGAAGAAGTTGCAGAGGACGCAAGACAGAGGATGAATACCGACTGGCAGTCCAGGAGGCTCAAATATTCAAAAAGCATCCATTCGAAGAGACCGGAGTTCCAAATCGTAATAAATGCAAGAAATGCACGAATGAGGCGGGAACGTATAATGATGACCGAAAGGCGTGTGCGTTCTGACATTCACATTGGGATAGGTGAAGCCGCCTAATTTATGTTTCTTTTGACTTTTCAAATTCGAAACCAAACACGCCAATTAACTGCCGTTAATAGGGAGTTTGGGGGGCAATTGTAGGAGCCGAATAAATAGCGGAATCAGATAAGTGTACACTTGAAGGCCTAGGAGACAGACATTATTCGGCCCCATCCTGCACGATCAGGAGGCCAAATACAATAAATAGGCCAAATAGCTATTGAATTATGGAGCTGAATAAATAAGAGGATAATGGGCAAAAAGTGGGCCAGGCCCCGAAGCCCAGGAAACAAGTATAAATAGAGAAACAACAATCGAAGAAAGGTACGTGAGAACTAGTGTGCTTAACTTAAAATACAAGTAATCCAGAGAGAATAGAGACTAACTTGTCCGTCAAAGTGCTAATTCCGGCACCCCTGACCGGAGTGTTTATTTCTTTTCAGGTGTCTATTTAAGGATCACGAGCGTCCCCTAGGATCTGAAGAGTATTTCCAAACCACTTCCCCACATATACATAGCATATCAACAGATATATAAAAATGAGACCTTCATTTATGTGGGGTCTTAGGCGAGTACCTAACTTACCTAATGGTAGAGCCACTAGGCTTCCCAAACCTATTGAGGGTCCAAGGTAATTTTTTTTTAGTGAGGTCTTTTGCTATTTAAATATTAATTATATTATATTTTTATTTTTATTTAAAATTAGTTTTTCTTGATTTTTGTGATATAAAATTATTAATTAAAATTTTGTAATCAAAATTTTGTAATCTGTTTTTTTTTTTAAAACAGGCAATAAATGCCTACAAGGAAATCTTAATGAGAAAAGAACAACCGAAACCAAAGGTCAGTCTGAGCTCACAAGCAGGAACAAAATATATGTTTACTACATCATGACATGTAAGTAAAATATATATATATATATATATATATATATATATATATATATATATCTTTACAATGTCATCCATTCCCCTTCACTGTATCAAGTGCATAAGTTCTCATTCATCCAGTGTTATACTGCTAAAATTATCATTACTAAATTGCATTGTAATCAAAACTGATATATTTGCAAAAAAAAAAAAACAGTATTTGTTCACCACAAAGGATGAGGCAGAAACAAATCAATTGTTGAACAAAATAATGTTAGAAGTTGTCAGGAAAAAATATCTTATTTTCCCAATTTTCAACGAAAAGCATTGGATGTTGTTGGTACTCGATATTGAAAATGGCTCATAGAAGTTCTACAATTCATTGAGACCAAGCACAGAAACAGATAACCACTTAAATGAGGCAAACAAAGTGGTAAGAAATTTTTAAGTAACAAATTTTATTATGCATTTATTTGTCAAACACCAATTAATTATGCATTTATTTTGCAGAGAAAGGTTATTGAGAAATACCTTCAACATCACAATCCCAAACTCATTGAAGGTAACAAGTTTCATGAAGAAACAAAAATTGCAATGAATTGTCCCCAACAAGTTGATCTTTCGTAAGTGTCTGAAAACCAAATCACATTACAGTGATAAAATTATCATTGATGACTACTAACTTTCTTTTTCCAATGTTATTGTAGACTTGATTGTGGTGTCATAGTTTGTTATCTCATGAGAGAATATGTCTGTAACAAAGAAATTTTCCCCAATCTAACAAAGGACCATTGACAGCAAATCAGAGCAAATATCATAGATGCTCTGTTGATTGACCAACTGACAGACACATAACAAATTATTAATGAGGCAATAGAAGCAGTGCTTGAAGACAAAGATTTTTGGAACGCAACACACAATGACAACAATGAAGTTGAATAATCTGATAGTTGACAATACTTTAGTAAACACTAACTCCTTTTCCAGTATATGGTTGGAAGTAGAAACAAATAACAGTATAGCATGGTTTTTGGGATACATTTATCACTGTTGGAACAAAATGGAATTATTATGATTTGACAGTTGACAATTCTTTCGTGAATTATGAACTCATTTTTCAAGTAGATGATTGCAAATGCATTAGCTGGTGTTAATAGTATTTTATGGTTTCTGTGGGGACATATTTTTTGGATAGCAACATGTGGCCAAGGTGGCACCGAAGTGCCAGACGAGGTGCCACCTGTCCTTGACTTAACGCCGAGGTAATCTCGCCTAGGCCGAGGTTACCTACGAAGATATCAGAATCTGAGATGAATGGATAGGGAACAAGAGTCCTAGAATGGGGGAGGACCTTAGCTTGGATAAGGATAAAGCTCTTAGGGAGTTTATCTTTATCTATTGGAGAGTCCAGGATAAACATTGAGCCAGAGTCCAAGAGGAGCTAGGCTTCTACAAGGATCAGGTTAGTGCTGGGTATAAAAGAAGGACACCCTCGTGGGTCTAAGGTATGCTTTTCTATTCTGGCTTGTGAGTTAAGCACAATTGGTTATCTTTGAGAGATATTGATTACTAACTTGACCGTCGAAGTGCTCCCGAGTGGACGAACCACCGCCGGAGTCTTTTCTTTCTGTGACAGGTTGTTCGGGCGTGATCTATTCTGCCGGTGTTCTCCAGCTGAGTACCTGTGGGAGCCGAATTTACTTGGATCAATAGAGACGAATGGACCAGTCCGGTCCAGAACATAACCTCTATTCGGCATTGATCCTAGTCAATTGAAGAGCCGAATAAAATGGATGGCATTCCAACCAGTAGAACAAAGGCCGAGTAGAAGTACATGTAAAGGATCAGGGGTGGACCAGGCCCTAAGGCCCAAAGATAATACTATAAATACAGGATCTTCAATCAGAGAATGGTATGTGAGAACCATTACGCTTAACTTAAAATACAAGTAATTTAGAGAGTAGAGACTGACTTGCCCATCGGAGTGCTAATTCCGGCACTCCCGACCGGAGTATTTATTCTTTTTCAGGTGGCTAGCTGAAGATCACGAGCGTCCCCCAGGTTCAGAAGAGTATTTCCAAACCACTTCCCCACAATTGACGCCGTCTGTGGGAATACTCAAGCACATACATGGCGGGCGTGACGAAAGATCCTCCGGTAGTCACTATCGACCCTACACCACAAGATGAAACCACTTCAAGCAATATGCTTGGGCTAGAGAATATTACCGCAAGAAGGGCCTTGAACTTCGGTTCACCCTCGACATCTGCACAAGAGGCAATGCAAGCGATTATGGAGCAAGCAAAGCAAAACGAATAGAGGTTGGAGAACATGATCGCTGAGAACAAACGTCTCCGTCGGGATTTGGCCTTGGAAGTAGCGAAGTCCAAACAAGCTATACGCCAAGATCCGAAACAACCTCTGAGGGCAGGTGGTCTACGACCTCGAGCCCGACAACAGGACACTGACAATGACTCTGACTCATTATCCCCGGAGCCTAAAAAGAAGGGTCGACTCGAAGCTACCAGTTCTTCTGAAGAGAGTGTACATATAAGGCATAAGCGAAGAAGAAACAATTCAGACGAAGAAGACCAGCATAATCCCTTTGTACGACGGATCGTAAGGGCGATCCTGCCCAAAAAGTTCAAAGCTCCGTTGTTCACTCTCTATGATGGAAAATCAGACCCCACCAATCACATCCGTCACTACAAGCAAGCCATGACATTTTATGCAGACGACGAGGCCCTCATGTGCCGAATATTTCCCAGTAGTATGGGACCATTGGCTGTCAGGTGGTATTATAAACTGGAGCTGGCTTTGATCAAGAGCTTCCATTAATTACAGAAATTCTTCGGGGCCAGATTTATCACCAACGAGGTCCAACCGAAATAGGTCGACTCTCTCTAGGCAATGCAGATCCAGCCAGGTGAAACACTAAGAGCGTATTCGGCATGCTACTGGGAGTGCTTTAATCTTGTTGATCACACTTCCAACGACTCCATGGCCATCACTGCCTTCAAAATGGGTTTTTACCCTGACAGTGCTCTTCGCAGCTCCTTGACTAGAAGACCCCCCAAAACAGTCTGGTCGTTGATGAAGAAAGTTGAGGAATACTGCAAAGTGAAGGATGACACCTTGCGGGTTAAAGCCGGAAACGTGGCCAACAAGACGGCCCCTTCTGAAATTGCTCAGCCGATAAGTTCTGTACCACCTCAGAGCCCCGAACCGCGACATCGAGCTAAACGGGACAAAAGACGGGATTCTCGCCGATCGAGCGACCAATGCCCCCACCGAGTAAATGAACAACTGCAAGTCGATGGTAGGCGCATAAGGCGCGCTGACAAGAAATACACAGAGCTGTCAAAATCGATCAGCGTGGTTATGTCCAAAGTCCAACACCTTCCATTCTTCAAATGGCCGTCCAAAATGGTGGGACCTTTTGAAACGAGAAAACGGGATAGGCGGTGCGAGTATCACAAGGATCACGACCATGATACTGAGAGTTGTTATGCATTGAAGGATCACCTGGAGGAATTGGTACAAGATGGTCGGCTACAACAATACATCCAAAAAGGCAACTCAACCAAAGCAATAGCCTTAAGACAAGATTTCCCTCCACTTGGCGTGATCCACATGATATACAACCTGCCAATGTCATCCGCAGTGTATACGATTCAGTCGAATCCCGACCCTTAAAATCAACTCACTCTGGCTAAATGACCGCATGAAGCTGCGAACATTACTTTTGATGATTCAGATTTGGTCGGAGTGACACTTCCCTACAGCGATCCCTTGGTGATCGAGTTACGCGTAAATCGATTCACCGTTGAGCACATACTCATTGATCCGGGGAGCACATCGAAAGTTATGTATTATAAGACATTCACCAAACTCGGCTTCTTTGAATCGGATCTCTCTCCGGCTCCTTATTTACTATTCGGCTTCAACGCCAATCTAGAATACCCGTTAGGGAAAATCACACTACCCGTTCAAGCGGGTTCCCGAACAATGGATGTGAAATTCTTGGTCGTCATGCTACCATCGCCATATAATCTTATCATGGGGCGAACTTGGTTGCATACTATGCAGGTCGTGCCAAGCACCTATCATCAGCTGCTACCCTTCCCGATAGGGCACAGCATTGAGCAAATCCGTGGCTCCCAAAAATCAGCACAAGCATGTTATCTCCTTGCTGAAAAGACGCCAAAAGAGTTGCAAGTGAATTCAATTGAGGTGACCGATCTTGAGAGCCTCAACGATGTTGGGTGGCTCCCTAGTGAAAAGGCCACGGAAGCCCTAGGTCGAAGTGAGATTGACGGCAACCCAGACAGGTTCTTCATGGTCGGCACCTCCCTGAATCAAGCCGACAGGCAGCAGCTAATTTCCTTCCTGCTCGGCAACCTTGATGTATTTGCGTGGACACCATATGAGATGCCGGGTATAGATCCGTCAGTTTCGCAGCACCGTTTGAATGTTGACCATAAATGCAAGCCGATCATTCAGAAAAGCCGGCGGTCGGCAACAGAGCCCACTGCTGCCGTTGTTGAAGAGGGTGACAGGTTGCTTGACACCAGGGCAATCAGGGAAGTGACCTACCCTACATGGCTCTCTAATACTGTGGTTATGAAGAAGAAAAATGGGACCTGACGCGTGTGCGTTGATTTCACGGACCTAAACAAAGCCTACCCCAAGGATTGTTTTCCCCTACCCAGAATTGACCAACTTGTAGATGCGACGGCACGCCATCAGCGTATGAGCTTCCTAGATGCTTACAGAGGCTACCATCAAATCGCCATGTATCCGGAGGACCAAGACAAAACTACATTCCTCACCCCAAGAGGAACCTACTGCTATAAGGTTATGCCTTTTGGGCTAAAGAATGCAGGGGCAACTTACCAAAGACTGGTTACTTCCATGTTCAAGGAGCAACTTGGCCACACTATGGAAGTATACATTGATGACATGGTGGTCAAGTCTAAGGAAGAGCAGAATCATATAGCCGATCTGAAAGAGACATTCGGCATTCTACGTAAATATAGAATGAAGTTGAACGCTTCCAAATGTGCATTTGGGATTGGCTCTAGCAAATTCTTGGGTTACATTGTCAACCACCGAGGAATCGAAGCCAACCCAAGGCAAATCACAGTAATCCTAGAACTCGACTCCCCTCAATCGGTCAAGGAAGTTCAGAAGTTAATGGGGATGGCCGCCGCACTTAACAGGTTCATCAGTCGTTCCACGGACCGCTGCCGATAATTCTTTCATACACTATGGCAAGGCAAGGCTTTTGAATGGTCTACCGAGTGTGAAGTTGCTTTCAACGGCCTCAAGACCTACCTCCGATCAGTTCCACTCTTGACAACACCTTCGGCCGGTGATCCGCTCATTTTGTATATGGCAGTTTCCGACCGGACTGTCGGCGCCGTACTAATAAAGGAAGAACTGGGGAAGTAGCGGCCAGTGTATTATGTAAGCAAGGCAATGGTTGACGCCGAAACACGCTAACTTCCGTTGGAAAAACTCATTCTGGCCCTTGTCATGACAGCAAGAAAACTGATGCATTACTTCTAGGGGCATAGCATCGGGATGCTAGCAGATTACCCCCTCCGATCAGTACTACGAAGTGCAGAAGCATCAAGACGCGTTTCAAAGTGGGCTTTTGAACTCGGCTAGTACAATATTCAGTTTCTACCTAGAACCTCAATCGAGGGACAAGTGCTTGCCGACTTTGTTGCCGAATTCACAGGGGGTCTTACTGACTTCAAGTCTGATGAAATTCGACCTAAGCCGAACTGGAGAATTTATGTTGGGGACATTTGGCAGTTGTATAGTGATGGATCATCCAATCAACGGGGCAGTGGAGCCGGAGTATAATCATGGCTCCCGCTGGCGCAGAAATTGAGAAGGCCGTCAAGCTCGGCTTCGAAGCATCAAATAACAAAGCCGAATACGAAGCCCTTCTAACCGGCTTGCATAATGCACATCTTCTGGGTGCTCTGCGTTTGCTTGTATTTTGCGATTCAAAACTGGTGATCAATCAGCTAAAGAGGGAGTACGCAGCAAGAAATGATCGTATGGCGGCTTACATGAAAACGGCTAATTCCTTGCTGGCAAAATTTGACCATCATGAATTGAATCAGATAACACATGATTAGAACACACATGCACATGCCCTGGCTTGCCTAGCATCCGCCATTAACTCAGAAATTAAACGGACCATCGAAGTAGGTTTCATCTGGAGCCGAGCATTGGCCCTTCGGAGGAAGTCCAGGTCAATGTTATAGAATTTGGACCAAGTTTGATGGATCCCATTGCTGCATTCCTCTCTTCCGAACAGCTCCCAGAGGACAGGAAAGAAGCGCACAAGCTATGAAACAAAGCCCTGCGATACTACTTGGATCCGCAAGGAAAGCTTTACAAAAAATCATTTCCTGGTCCATACTTGGAATGTGTGCATCTGGACAAAGTCTAAGAGCTTCTGATTGAAATACATGAAGGCAGTTGTGGCGCCCATTCTAGCGGGCGCTCTTTGGCTCATCGAGCCGTGACACAGGGTATTACTAGCCGACAATGAGAGCCGATGCCGAATGTTACGTGAAAAAGTGTGAATAGTGCCAAAAGTTCTCTCCTTTGACCCACCTGCCTGCTGAAAAGTTAAGCTCCATAACCAGTCATTGGCCATTCGCCCAATGGGGACTTGACATCGTCGGACCACTGCCTCGTGCCCTGGGTAACAAGCGATTTTTTATTGTCGCGACAAATTATTTTACAAAATGGGTAAAAGCAGAAGCACTAACGCACAACCGAGATACCGACGTAAAGCGTTTCATTTGGAGAACTATCATAACACGATTCGGCATTCCGAGAGCACTCATTTCAGACAACGGCACCCAGTTTGATTGTGGCATCTGCCGAGAGTTATGCCACAAGTATGGTATTCGGCCTTACTTTTTCACGCCGGCTTATACACAAAGCAATGGTCAACTGAAGCCTCTAACAAATCCATCTTAGACGGCATGAAGAAAAGGCTGGAGAAAGCTAAAGGCAAATGGGTCGAAGAATTGCCGAGTGTGTTGTGGGCTCATCGAACTACGACGAGGCGATCTACTGGGGAAACGCCGTTTGCTCTATGCTTTGGAACCCAGGCAATCATACCCTTGGAGATTGGCCTCCCAACCTTGAAATCGAAAGTTTTTGATATGGGCCAAAACGACATGATGCTGGCCTTGGATTTGATTCTTATTGAAGAATGAAGAGACCGTGCCCTTGCATCCATGGCGCGGTATCAGCAGCAGCTTGCTAAGTCGTATAATCAACGTGTTCAACTGTGCCACTACACGCCAGGAGAGTTGGTTCTGAAGAAAGTACTCCCAGCTGCCAGGAAACCGGCTGATAGAAAATAGGGTCCTAACTGGGACGGCCCCTATCAGGTCGATTCGATCGCGGGAGTAGGGGCATATTGGCTCAAAGACATGTCTGGAAGGAGTCTGCCACGGCCTTGAAATTCAACGCACTTGCGTAAATTCTATCATTAAACTCGACCTGTGGGAATGATACTAGTTTTGAATGGCTCACCATGTACACATTGTAGTTTTGTAATGCAAAGATTTCTGTTTACTTACTGTGAAATCCAGTTCAAAAATGTTCCGATTAAAGCCTCCAGATTCGGAGCACCTTTCGTGGATATCACGATTGGCCAATGAAGTCTCCGGATTCAGAGCCCCATCCGCGCATGACGCCTTTGGGCCGATTAAAGCCTCCGAATTTGGAACGCCCTTCGTATCACAGTTGGCCGAATGAAGTCTCCAGATTCGAAGCCCCATCGGCGCATGACGCCTTTGGGCCGACAAACCCTCCGGATTCGGAACGCCCTTCGTGGATATCACGATTGGCCAAATGAAGTCTCCGAATTCGGAGCCCCATCGGCGCATGACGCCTTTGAGCCGATTAAAGCCTCGAAATTCGGAGCGCCCTTCGTGGATATCACAATTGGCCAAATGAAGTCTCCGGATTCGAAGCCCCATCGGCGCATAATGCCTTTGGGCCGAATAAGACTCCGAATTCAGAGCCGAATAAGACTCACGATTGGTGCATGATGCCTTTGAGCCGAATAAGACTCCGAATTCGGAGCGCCATTGGCGCATGATGCCGTTCGGCCGGTTAAGCCTTCGGTTTCGGCTGGCTAAGTAAAGTCTCCGTATTCGGAGCCCCATCGGTGCATGACGCTCATGGGCCGAATAATATTCTGAATTCAGAGCGCCCTTCACGACGAAGGTTAAAGCATACAAAACAAAACATTTACACATCAAAGTGGGATGCTCCATTAAGTTAAGCCAGAAAAAACCATTTACACATCAAAGCATATAAACATTCGAAATGAAATGCTTAGTTAATTTGGGTCTGTCCAACCGCATGAACAAAACAAAACATGCTAACATTCGAAATAAGATGCCTAATTAAGCATGTAAAAATTCAGAATGAATTACAAACATTTAAAATAAAACATTTTATTCAATTAGACAATAATTACATAATCTTGCACGCAATCTGCATTTGAGCATTACAATGTCTATTTTTGTCCGGCATCTCCCTCGTCATCACTCTTCTCGACTTCGAAGGCGGAAAAGGGGAAGTGATCACGTTGGTATAGTGGCAACGCCGAATCAACGTCCGTTGCTCGGAGAGCTTCCTCAGCTTGAAGTGCCTTGATCCAACCGTGCTTAAATCCACGATTTTCACATTGGCAAACTTCCTCGGCAAGCTTTTCCCTGGTCTTCTGTATCCCTACTTTCGGCCTTCATGGAAGCCTTTTTCATAGGCCCTCCCTTTCGCAGACTCTATTGCAAACATGCTCGCCGTATCCCGATCGGCAAGTGCAGTATTGATAAGCCACTGGGTCACCATTTCTTTCACGATTAGGTTAGTCTGTTCGGTTGGTTGTGTCTGAGTGGCCTTGACCTTCCTTAGCTCGCGCTCAGTCGCTTTCGCGCGAGCTTCCAAGCTTCGAATGCGTTCATCCTTCTTCTCTATTTCTCGATGTGCAACACAAAGGCGCATGCCGATTTCATAAGCGATGTACACCACCCCATGAACGCCCTCTCGAAACACCTCGAAGTCAGGTCGACCAACCATCGACTGCTGTACTTCCGGCAAAATCTGTCGTGCAAATTCAACCGCCGCGTTTGGGTCCCAAATGATGGAATCTGCCTCTGTCATCGGTCTGTTCCCAACAAAAACAGAAAAGCTCAATGGGCGTGGTGGCCCACTGGCCTCACTTCGCGAACGAGGGGAGCTCTCCCACTGGCGCTTCTCCTTCCTTGGTGACCTGCTTTGTCGACGCGGAGAGTGGTGGCTCTCGTGCTCTGCAGATGCCCTACCACCCGTATGGAGAGGCTCGCCACCTCGATTCATTGATGAGTCCAGCTCCGCCAAAGTCCTACCTTCTCCCTTACTATTAAAGAAAAGTCTGGTTAACATTCACACTTTTTCAGCCATGAAAGACGAGCAGAATTGAGTCACTTTATGAAACCTAGATGGAATCTCTCAACCCCTTTTTAATCACTCAAGAGTGCACCCCACTCCCGAGGCAACCACCAATATTCAGCATTATTGATTCATTCTGATCTAGAAGTGCTATTCGGCTTTCAGAGTTCATACATTGGCTGGGGCAAGGGCAGATTTATTAATCTGATCGGCCAAATACCTAAGCCTAATGCCGACCGATTTATGCCGCAGCCACTCCATAAACTAACGATATTCAGCTTTTGGATTTCATACATCGGCTAGGGCAAGGGAAGATTTATTAATCTGATCAGCCAAATACCTAAGCCTAATGCCGACCGATTTGTGCGGCAGCCACTCCATGAAATAATGATATTCGGCTTTTGGAGTTCATACATTGGCTAGGGCAAGGGCAGATTTATTAATCTGATCGGCCAAATACGTAAGCCTAATGCCGACCGATTTGTGCCGTAGCCACCCCATGAACTAACGATAT
The DNA here is from genome assembly GCF_055761805.1 of Camellia sinensis. NCBI lineage: Eukaryota > Viridiplantae > Streptophyta > Magnoliopsida > Ericales > Theaceae > Camellia > Camellia sinensis. Next base: position 79,691,006 of record NC_138963.1, read on the forward strand.
TTGGCTTTTGGAGTTCAAACTTTGGCTGGGGCAAAGGCAGATTTATTAATTTGATCAGCCAAATACCTAAGCCCCACGAACTAATGATATTCGGCAAGATCACATTTATTAATCTGATCACATTTATTTACCCTTAGTTATCTAATCGGCAAGTGAATACGAAAACAAAATAGTAATCTTCATTGATAACCACAATTAAATACAGGAAATAATGCCAGGTAAGGGAAATATTCATTCATAAATTGAAAACAGCATAGTCATCATTTTATACATGAAGATTACCCCAAGCAAATAGTTGCCTACTAAGAAACTAAGAAAACAACACATGTTTGCAAAAACATACATTGAAATTGAAAATACCTAACAAAACTAAAATGTCTCCCAAATCAAGCCTCGAGATCAGACTTGAGCGGCTCAACGTCCATTTGCTCGTATGGAATTGGCATGGCCAATGTAACTCTAGCGGCAGCAAGGGCTTTGAGCCAGCTGTGTTTGAATCCCCGATTCTCAAATTTGGGGACTTCTTCTACATAGTCTTCAAGGGCGGCGCTCTTCCAAGCCTCGAATGTCGTGGAAACCTCGGACTCAGCTTTTTCTTTAGCCTTCTTCAACTCTTCCAATTCGGCGTCCAGCTTGGCAAGCGCCTCCTTGGTTAACTTGTGCGATTCCTCGCTCGCGTTTGCCCTCTCCTCGGTGTCAGATCTGAGCTGGTCAGCAGTCCGAGCCCTCTCCTTTTCAGCTTTGGCCGTGCACTTTCCATTGTAGCTCTCGCCGCCTCGAACTCAGCCATGCTCCTTTCACCTTCGACTTCCGACTTCAAGCGGCCAATTCTTTCAATGGCATCATGCTAGCGGCGACCTAGTTTAGCTATCCTTCCAACCGTCTGAAAAACAAGTTGGGTTCGTCACATACCAAGAAATACCGTATACAAACCAAACCAAATAAGGAGTTAAGATCAAGTCACATACCAGAAGGGTCGACTGGGCAGCTAACGCTATTGCTACCAAATCCGGCTCGGCACGAAAGGTTGCCTTGTCAGTCGGCAAGGAGACCGATGCAGCCAAGCTCAACGCCATAGCTGGATCTTTCAAAGCCGACGTTTCAGAGGAGATCAGCATGTTCTTTATCTTTGGTTCAACAACAAAAGGAGCAACCACACCCGACTCCTCTAAGCATGGCCGTTTATCAACGGGGCCCTCCTCGGAGCTGACCTCGCTCTCGGCGGTATGTTTTTCTCCCCGATATTCTGGAATCGGCTGTTCTTAGGTAATCAGACGCTCGGCATCCTTCTCTGCCTCAGCCGCATGAACTTGGGCCATTTTTTCTACAATAATGGGTTCGAAAGATTCACTCGGGGCAGGTCCAGAACGAGTGGCCTCGGCTTTCCGTCGGGCGGCCATGCGTTTGGTATTTTTCTTTCGCGCCAACTGTGTAAGACTTTCCACAGCGATACCCTCAGAATAAGCGCCGAGAAAGTCTCCCAAATTTGTAAAAATATCTTCGAAGGCGTCCCCTCGGCCTGATGTGGACGGAGGGTTAGACGAGTTCAGTCTGGCTTCCTCAAAGGCCGAGTTAATAGTTTCGTCAACTTTCGCTGCCAACTGGTTTGGGTCCTCGGCGATTGGTTCGGCCACTTGTTCTTCTACGTGTTTAGAATCGGATGTTTCTAAACCAATCTATCTGAAGTTTTTGAAGCTAGGGAAGATGAGGGCTGTAAAATGGTTATCGCCTCGCGCGATCGGAATATTATCTGCCACCGAGCATGTCGTGTAAGTCGGCTTGTACCGCAGGAGGATATGGGCCGCCCTCCTTTGTTTTTGAAGGTTTGGACGGCCGACGAACTATAGCGTGGTTTTAATTTCTTCAAGCACAATGTCATCGTCTGAAATTAACACTCTCTTCAAGTCGCTGCCTGCATAAACAAAATGATTAGATGTATATAGTGCCGAATACAGATATGGAAATAACCGAAACAAAAGTGATCTAATCGGCCACCTGGTTTGCCTTTTCGCCTTGGCACAAGGTCTAGGCGATCTTCACCCTCGCCGAATTCCCAATTGCCGCGGACAACGACCATCACGTCATCGACACACTTGCCAGAGCTGGCAAGCATAGTCACTAAGTGATGATCAGTATCCTTGGCTCTAAGAAAGTAGCGTCCTAATCGGCCAGTAGATTTGGCTAGGACATAACAGTGCCGAATGGCGAGTATACCTAAATTAATCCTAAGAGGCCGATTAAGCTCTACAATTCCCATTATGATGCGAAAGAAATTCACGTTGGGCTGGGAAGGAATTAGACCCCTGTATTGAAGAACGGCCCTCAAAAATGGGTGAAGGGGAAAGCGGACTCCACCCTTAGCAATTGATAGAAGAGGAAAGGCAATTGTGCTCTCATCATCCCTCTCCATATCAGTGGTGCTGTCTGCCAAAAGTGACAAATGGACGTCATCGGGGATGGAAAAATGGCGTCGAAAGCCGGAGATTCGATCCGCTGAAAGGAGCTCCTTTAGATGTTTTGCCATTTTGTCCAACCCAAGGATTATGGAAAACTAAAGCAAACAAGGAAGCGGGATCAAAAATGAAGAAGAAAAAAACTTACAGGAGACAAAGAGAAAAATGAGAAAAAAGGAGTTGTAGAGGCCGCGAAGTGAAGGAGTTGCACTAGAAGGCGAGCCAAGTATCTTTGGGTATTCAGAACATACATACATACATTCGAAGAGACAATTTCAAATCACATTAAATAGAGGCAGTGTATGAAGGGGCGGAAAATCGTTACAATGACCAAAAAGCGTGTACACGTTCTGACACGCATTGGGAAGAGGATTAAACACCGAATTTTTGACTTCCTAGGCTAGAAGCCAAACGCGCCAACTAACTGATGCTAGTGAGGTGTTTGGGGGGCAATTGTGGGAGCCGAATTTACTTGGATCAATAGAGACGAATGGACCAGTCCGGTCCAGAACATAACCTCTATTCGGCATTGATCCTAGTCAATTGAAGAGCCGAATAAAATGGCCGGCATTCCAACCAGTAGAACAAAGGCCGAGTAGAAGTACATGTAAAGGATCAGGGGTGGGCCAGGCCCTAAGACCCAAAGATAATACTATAAATACAGGATCTTCAGTCAGAGAAAGGTATGTGAGAACTATTACGCTTAACTTAAAATACAAGTAATTCAGAGAGTAGAGACTGACTTGCCCATCGGAGTGCTAATTCCAGCACCCCTGATCGACGTGTTTATTCCTTTTCAAGTGGCTAGCTGAAGATCACGAGCGTCCCCCAGGATCAGAAGAGTATTTCCAAACCACTTCCCCACAGTACCTGTTTGGCAGTGTGGTTAGAAAACAGCACACACAATTTGGCACCGTCTGTAGGAAAAAAAGGAGAATAGATGGCCAACAATGGACAGAAAGAGAAGATTGGGGACGACATCCCTACTGGAAGTGGTAAACACTTTGACCCTAACGTAAAGGAGGATAACTGCAACAAAGAAACTCAGGATCAAAATCCCAGAGAGAAACACGTCGGCCAGGAGGGCGACGTGCCAAATAAGGCAGACCAAGGCGGGTATTATAACGAGGACAACCTCCAGGTATGGAAAGACAAATGCTTGCGGAGGGACAGCGAGATAAAGGGAATGTCAAACAAATTGGCGGACCTGTAATCGGTCATCAATTTCATGATGCAGAACAATGTCATACAACCACCATTTTCGTTACAAGATACGCCGATTCCAGCAACCAAGAAAGATGCCCAGAAACGAGGTTATAAAACAGTTCCTACAGTCCCCCAACACACCAACACCAAGGAACACTCTCACCGGCCTTCACGGGAGGTCGGGTGAAAAGAGTCAATGAAATGTGAGTCTCAGAAGACACTTCATACGAAAGAAGCCCACACTAAAGAACATTGGCATGTTCAAGGGAAGGAGCTTTGCTTCGACACAACTAATGGAGGGAGATCCAAGAGGACTCATAATGATACTGGGAGTAGCGCACCAAAAAGGCTGAAATCCGTTGATAGCTGAGCTCCTAGACGAACCAAGGAGGATTTGAGGGATTACCTCCAGAGGAAGCGACAAGATGCCGAGGTAACCTCACCGGTCAAGCCGAGAACGTCGTTCTCGGTAGAATTGGACAAGTTTGAGGTCCCAAAGAGGTTCCACATGCCAAGATTCGAGATATACGACGGTAAGTCTGACCCTAACTTTCACATGGGCTTGTGCCTAAACTTAATGGCATTGCACACCGGGAAAGAGCCGTTGCTCTGCAAAGTGTTCCCCTTATCTTTTGGGAAAATTACGTCAGACTGGTTTCACAAGTTGCCGAAAGGAACTGTGAAAAGTTGGGAAGGCCTAGCCAAGATGTTCGTGGCTAGATTTGTGACAACCAAACTACAGTCGTTAAGGGTGGACTCCCTAAAGGTATTATGAGGTGTTCAACCGAATACCAGGATGCAACCAAGAGGTGCCGGTCATGTCTTTTAAGAACGGCCTGAACGATGATTGTTTGCTTCGGAAGTCACTGGAAAAAACACTGTCAAAAAGTATGGAGGAATTAATGGCCAGAATAGAGAAGTATGCTAGAGCCGAGGAGGATACACTAGGGACAAAGACGTCAAAGCAAGAGAAGAGAAACGGCTAGCCGAAGCAAGGTCGAGGTAATAGTGGATACAATAAGCAGGAGACAAGACTAAGGGTTGCACAGGCAGTCACAACCATATTCTGAATTTCGGTTTACAAAGTCTTGGAAAAAATACGAAATCAGCCCTATTATAGAGCAGCAGAGAAGATTCCTGGTGAATTTATGGAAAGAAGTCTGGGGAAACACTGTGCCTACCACAATGAGGATGTGCATCTAACTCAAGGGTACAGAGCCCTAAAGGCACATCTGGAAGACCTGGTAAGACAAGGTCATCTAAGGGACCTGGCAGATGAGACTAGGACAAGGAAAATGCAAGCGAGACTGCCTCAGGCACCGACAGCACCACCTCCTCTAGCACTATAACCGCAAGCAGGCGGACCTCGAGTGATCAATGTGATTCACTCGAAGGTCAATGAGAACGAGATATGTGGAGAAACTCAAAAGGTAAAACACTTACAACATGTGTATTAGGTTTGGCAGAAAAGACCTAGGGCAGACAAGTGCCAGGGACCAATGGTGTCCTTTACTGAAGGCGACCTAGAGATGGTACAGCATCCACACAACGATGCCTTGGTAATATCCCTCCAGATTGGAAAGTGTCAGGTAAAACGAATTCTGATCGATCAGGGCAGCTCTTGTGACATCATGTATGTCAGGTGTTACAAAGAGCTGGGCCTTCACTAAGATGATCTGGAACAATCCAATGGTCTAATGGTTGAGTTCAATGGAATGCCGACGTGGCCCCTAGGAGCAGTAAGGTTGGAGGTGCAGGTTGGCACCAAGAAGGTGAAAACTGAGTTCACAATAATTGACACCCCCTCCGCTCACAATGCTATCCTGGAAAGGCCATGGCTGCATGCAATGGGGGTTGTTCCCTCAACATTGCACCAGTTGTTGCGGTTCCCAGCAGAACATGGAATTGAGGAGGTCAAAGGAGATCAGGTGCAGGCAAAGAATTGCTCCATGGCAGCAATGAAATCCACCTACAACATACGAGAAGCAAAAGCAGCAGAGATTGAAGATGAGGACATGGAGGTCCTTGAGGACGTCGGCAAAGAACCAACCGAGAAAAGTGAGGAAGCGCTGAAGAAGATCTTGGTCCAGCGAGGGGATGAAGAGTGCTTTGTCCTCCTTGACTCAGGCTTGGCAGAGGAGGAGGAAAAGGAATTAGAGGCGTTCTTGAGAGCAAACCTTGAGGTGTTTGCCTGGACACCATACGAGATGCCTGGCATTGACCCCGAGGTCACTTGCCACAAACTGAATGTGGACAGGTCGACCAAACCTATCATCCGGCGAGCAAGGAGGCCTACGTTGATGCATGTTGAGGTAGTAGAAGAGGAAGTGGGTAAACTTCTAGAGGCCAGAGCCATTCGAGAGGTAAACTACCCGACATAGTTATCAAACACGGTTGTTGTGAAGAAAAAGAATGGGAAGTGGAGGGTCTGTGTGGACTTCACCAGCTTAAACAAGGCTTATCCCAAAGACAGTTTCCCACTACCCAAGATTAACCAATTGGTGGATGCCACTTCAGGGCATGGAATGATGAGCTTCCTGGACGCTTACAGAGGGTACCATCAGGTAGTTATACCCCCTCCCCCCCCCCCTCGATAAGAAGAAGACTGCATTTATCACCCCAAAAATGTTGTATTGCTATAGAGTAATGCCTTTCGGGTTAAAAAATGCAAGAGCAACCTACCAGAGATTGGTGACAAAGATGTTCAGACATCTAACAGGCAAAACAGTAGAGGTATACATTAATGACATGGTCGTGAAGACCAAAGAACCTAAGGATCATCTGGCTGACCTGAAGACAGTCTTTGATATCCTAAGGACATTTTGGCTCCGACTCAATGCATCGAAGTGCCCATTTGGAGTTGGGTCAGGGAAGTTCCTGGGATACTTGGTCACCAGAAAGGGCATTGAGGCAAGGAGGATCAAATCAAGGCCATCTTGGAGTTAAAGAGCCCGACGTCGGCAAAACAAGTGTAGATGTTGACTGGAAGGGCTGCAGCCCTAAATAGATTCATAAGCAAAAGCTCTGACAAGTGCAAACCTTTCTTCAGTTTAGTGAAAAAGGCCACAGACTTCTTATGGACAGAAAAGTGCGAAGTCGCCCTGGCCGACTTGAAGAAATACTTGACCACCACTCCAGTTCTCTCAAATCCAGTACTTGGAGAGGAGTTGTTCTTATACTTGGTGGTTTCAGAGGATGAAGTGAGTGCAGTGGTAATCATAGAAGAAAATGGAGAACAAAAGGTAGTTTACTACGTGAGTAAAACCCTAGCGGATGCAGAGACCAGACCTACCCATGGAGAAGCTGACATTGGCTTTAGTAATGGCCTCCAAGAAGCTGAATCATTACTTTCAAGCCCACAAGATTATGGTGTTAACTGAGCATCCTTTGAAGTCCTTGTTGCAACAAGGAGATTTGACAGGCAGGATAGCTAGATGGGCAGTCGTGTTGGGCCAATATGACCTGGAATTCAGACCCAGAACAACAATCAAAGGCCAAGTTTTGGCCGACTTTGTGGCCAAGTTCACACCAGGTGCCATCATACATCGGGCTCCGTTGAGCCGAGGTATACGATGTCCAGGTGAACAAGGAGAAACCCAGCTGGGGATAGCAGAACAAAGGAAAGAAGACAAACTCAAGCCCTGCAGTATTTACGTCAGTGACTCCTTCCGCCTATTTGTTGATGGAAGTTCAAACCGACAAGGAATGGGGGCAAGAGTAATGCCAGTATCACCGAATGGGCAGATGCTGGAACAATCCATTCATTTGGGGTTTAAAGCCTCAAACAACGAAGCAGAGTACGAAGCACTAATTGCAGGATTAAAGTTAACAGTAGCAATAGAAGCCGACGAGGTAATGGTCTTCTGTGACTCCCAGCTTATCGTCAACCAGGTAACAGGCGAATACGTAGCCCAAGATGAAAGAATGATGGCCTATGTAAAAGAGGTGGGCAGACTGATAGCATTATTCCAAAATTGTCGACTACAGCAAGTTAGCCGAGATGACAACAGCCATGCTGATGCCTTGGCCAACCTGGCTAGTGCAATGAAACCAGGAGAAGCAAGGACAATAATGGTTGACTACTTGTCAGGTCCAAGTGTAGAACCACTGAACACAGAGCATGAGGCAATGTATGTGGAGATGGGACCAAGCTGGATGGATGCAATAATGATATTCCTGAGAGATGGGGAACTGCCAGATGATCATAAAGAAGCTCACAAGATCAGACTGAAGTCGGCAAGATTCACTTTGACAGTAGAAGGGCATCTCTACAGAATATCTTTCACTGGCCCCCTTTTGAGGTGTGTGCATCCTTCACAAGTTGAAGACTTCCTGTATGAAATACATAAAGGAGTATGTGGAAGCCACACTGGGGCAGGTCACTTGCTCATAGGGCCATTAGTCAGGGGTACTGGTGGCCCTACATGCAGAAAGATACAGAAGCTTATGTCAGAAGGTGTGAGAAGTGTCAGAGGTTTGCACGTTTGATACATCAACCAACAGCGGATTTGAACCCAGTGTCCAGCCCTTGGCCATTTGCCCAATGGGGCATGGATCTTCTTGGACAACTGCCTCAAGTGACTAGACAAAGGAAGTTCCTACTAGTGGCAACAGATTACTTTACCAAGTGGGTTGAAGTTGAACCCCTTGCAAAGATTCGGGACATTGACGTAAAGAACTTCATATGGAAGAACATCATCACCAGGTTTGGAATCCCAAGGGCAATAATACCAGACAATGGTACACAATTTGACAGTAAGCTAATCAAGTGCTTCTGTTCAAAGTACAAAATCAAGAACTATTACTCTACCCCAAGCTTCCCTCAGAATAATGGTCAAGCAGAAGCCTCCAATAAGGTTATCTTGGATGGGATCAAGAAGAGGCTGGAAGCAGCAAAGGGAAAATGGGTGGATGAGTTGCCCAATAGACTCTAGGCATATCGGACGACACTGAGAAGATCAACTAAGGAGTTCCCATTCGCCATGGCTTATGGCACTGAAGCAGTTATCCCACTGAAGGTCGGCATCCCAGGGATCAGGACCCAGGAAGTTGAGAATGGGATCGATGAGGCATTCCTGGCCCAAGATCTGGATCTGTTAGAAGAAAGAAGGAAGAAAGCAGCAATTCAGCTAGGGGCATACCAGCAGCAGCTTGCTAGGGCTTAAAACAAGAAGGTCAACCCACGAGAGTTTCAAGTTAGGGACCTCGTCCTGAGAAAGGTCGTCGGCAACAAGAAAGATCCTAGAGAGGGCAAGCTTGGCCCAAACTGGGAGGGACCTTATAGAATCATCTCGGTCCTGGGCAATGGGGCATATCGGCTTGAAGACATTGAAGGCAAAGAGTTGCCAAGACTATGAAATACTTGTAACCTGAAGTTTTTCTATCATTAGATTTCCTTTTGTTTTTTTAAATCTTTTGTTATTAGCCGATGTTATAATAAAATTTTAGCTCAATTTTTTCAAACTTGTGAAAATGATTGACCAATCCTTAGGCAATGTTTCTAATTGAAACATGACGAATAACTTAGACTTATTATATGGCAGAGTTGAATTATACTTGCATATAATAGAGTTGAACTAAGTTGGTGATGTTTCTGATTGAAACATGATAAATAACTTAGACTTATTATATGGCATAGTTGAATTATACTTGCATATAATAGAGTTGAATTAAGTTGGCGATGTTTCTAATTGAAACATGATAAAGAACTTAGACTTATTATATGGCAAAGTTGAATTATACTTGCATATAATAGAGTTGAACTAAGTTGGCGATATTTCTGATTGAAACATGATAAATAACTTAGACTTATTATATAGCAGAGTTGAATTATACTTGCATATAATAGAGTTGAACTAAGTTGACGATATTTTTGATTGAAACATGATAAATAACTTAGAGTTATTATATGGCAGAGTTGAATTACGCTTGCATATAATAGAGCTGAACTAAGTTGGCGATGTTTCAGATTGAAACATGATAAATAACTTAGACTTATTATATGGCAGAGTTGAATTATACTTGCATATAATAGAGTTGAACTAAGCTGGCGATGTTTCTGATTAAAACATGATGAATAACTTAGACTCATTATATGGCAGAGTTGAAATTATACTTGCATATAATAAAGTTGAACTAAGTTGAATTAACCTAGATTTGCTGTGTCGACAGAATGAAAACTTTGAATGATATTAAGTACATATCAGTTAGATTAACAGAGAGACCGAGGTTGATAACCTCAACTAGTCTCTGTTTGAATCTAATCTCGGTGACAAGATCATAGGTATATGCTTAATGTGAGCATAAGTGAAACTTAAGTTCACATTAGGGAGCAGAGAGTTGGAGATTAATAAGGAAATTTTAAAAGCCTGGGAAGTCTTGTCAAACATTTTACAAGTTAAAGATACACCGAGGAAATATTACAAAAAAGTGCATTTCTGGCTACCGAGATGACCAGATTACCAAGCTTTGAGATAAGTGAAGATAGAAGTCTTAATAATTGAAAGTGAAATGGCAAGTTTTAGATAAAAACTTGTGAAAACTTTCTTACAATGTTTTTTAAGTGTTAAGGCAAGGCGGAAATAAAACAGTCAGTAGGCATGTCTAAGGTATGTTAATCCAAGGAGAATATACAGCTAAAGGAATAAAATGAAGACATGCAAAATTATTCTAAGTATGGACGTAATAAACATACATAGGAGGGAAAAAAGCATTCAAACAAAAAAAAGAAGTTATAGTTACATTCAAAGGGAAAAAAGGCACATCGGCCTGCAGAAGGATTACTTGTTTGGTTACAAAAAAGGGCACCCCGGCCAAATGTAGAACTAACATTGTTCAAACGAAATATTACAAGCTAAGAAGGAACAGAACAAGAAAAGAAAAAATTCTAAGTACTAGACTTGGCTTGATCAGAGGCAAGCGTTGTAGTCCTCTCGGTTTCAAGCTTAGCATCAATCTCTTGCAAGGTTTTATCTAGACTCTTTTCGGCATAACGAATCTCGGCTTCAGAAATTGTTGGGGTGGGGGAGACGCCCTTGGATGCCAAGTCATCCTCCTCATCCTGAGTTAAGTCTATTTGCTCGTTGAGGGCAGGAGACTTGTTACCAGTGGCAGCCTCTCCATCCTCTTCATCGGCATCGCCATCATCGGCACCATCTTCGTCTTCAACGTCGGCCTCTTTATTCTCTAGGGGGAATGGCACTCGGAGCTTGCTGATGTCACAAAGGTCGGAGTCCATAGCAACATCCAACTTGTTGAGGGCCGCCGTCCAGTCGAGGTAGTAACCCTCAGTTGCAACCCAGGTTGACTTGCTCCCTGTATTGGTCGTGAACGGCAGCCTGCCCCTCTTCGAAGGCCTTTTCGTCGGCTGCCTTAACCTCGGCCTCTTTATTGGCGATGGCCTCCTGCAGCTTGGCCTCCAGATCGGCTACTTTAGCTTTAGCAACTTCGAGGTCGGCTCTTACTACCTCGGCTTTGTCGTTTGCCGCCTTGGCCTTTTCCTCGGCCAGACTCTGAGCTGTTTTGGCATCCTTGGCCTAGTCCATAAGAGAACGGTTGTTGGCCTCGGCCTGATTAAGTGAAGATAGGAGTTTCGCTGCTTCTTTTTCTTTCTTTGCCAAATCCTTTCTCATCATCTCGGTGTTGATGGCATAAGAATGGGCATGTTGGATAGCCTGCAAAGAAGTAACATAAGTTAGCGAAATTTCACTAAGTGTGGAAAGATTCTCAAAGGGGAGGGAAGAATACTTACCAAGACCGAGTGCTGCATCATGAAGGCAAAGTCTTCATATTCATATAACTCGGCCATTCTATTCATGTCCTCGGGCAGAAGAACTGCTGTGGACAGGGCCGCACCGACCTCAAGATTGGCAGCACTGTCACCGACGGTAAGAGGTCTGTCGTTGAGCATAATCTCGGGGGCCTAGATCATGCCTCGGGGGAAGCTGCTACCCTCTTGGTGGTCTGACCTCGGCTATGTAGCAGGTGGGGCCTCAAAAGATGGGTCCTCAACAGGACACTTCTTGGCGGAGGGGGCGCTCTTCTCGGCTTTGGCTAACTTTGAGATAGGCATAGTGTCCTCAGAATCAATTTGGGTCACTGTGGCCTTTGCCTTGGCCTTCTTCACTCGTTTTGGCTTAGGGATAGGCTGAGGGGAGGATGAAGATTGGACGGTGACAATGCTAGGAAGGTTGGTGAGAAAATCTTCAACTACTGCAGGTTTTCGTCCCATCTCGTTGGCTGCGGCGGCAACTGTGACCCTTGTACCAAAGTGGATTGTTGGAAGAGCTGTGGATGGATTTACTGGGTCGTAAGCCGACGCCTCAGCACTCCGGCGTTTTCAACTACGTGTTCTACCAACAAGAGTGTTGGCAGAAGCACGACGTTGGTGTTGACGCTGGGCTAGTGGAATAAGTTAGGGAGCAGATGTCGACGGCTGCCCTGCTGGGTCAGAGGTTGATCCCTGGTCTGGCCTTGATGATGATTCGGCTTGAGGAGTTGTTGCTGAGGGTGGAGACTTGCTCTTCTTTGGGACGTCGGGTAGAGCGGATTTGTATGTAGGAATGTAATTGAGCAACAGAGGGGCTTTCCGTTTGTCAACTGGCAAACTCAACAATTTCTTGAAATCCTTGCTGGAATAAAATGTTTTGCGGAAGTCCTTTGGTGGTTGAGGAAGGACTGCAAGTAAAAAACAAACAAGCGTTAGAACATACAAAAAGAATCAAAAATAATTAAAGACTTGAAAGCGAGAAAAGTGACACTTGGCTCTTACCATCTCCCTCTCTAAACACTGTTCAGCTTAAAGGGTAGAGGTAAAGGTCATCCTCTGGAGGGAGCTCTCAGTTGCCTGAGACGATGAAATAATCATCTCCAGCACCCTTGTTGGAGTCTGGGAGGTTGGTGACGAGATTGTATTATGTGGATCTCGGCTTAAGGTAATATATGTAGACCTTTTCTAACTTCAGACCACACATGGTGTAGCAGTATTAGATGTCGGCTAGAGTTACCCTAGCATTTTCTCGGCTAGCTAGGGCAATTATACTGTTGATAACTCGGTAAGAGTTAATGGTAAGCTGTATTGGGTTCAGTTTGTAATAGTGAAGGACTTCACAGAAGAGGATGTCAAGAGGGAACCTAAGTCCACAAACTGTATAAAGACTACTACTGGGAAAGGCATGGAGTCCCCATTAGGCATGATGGAGTCTTCCTCCTCTGCCAACCTAAGGTGGACATCGGCAGGAATGGCAAACTCCTGCTTGAAGTATTCTAGCTTGGTTGGGGTGTCTACCCTCTACCTAAACATACCTATAACGTCGGCTAAGTGGGAGAGGTGTTGTATCTCAGAAGGGAGTGGTTTGGTTTAAAGGACCTCGGCTTAAACTCAAAACAGAAATTGGGGCAAGGGTTTTCAAGATCTAGGAGGAATTCGTTTCAATTTTTCCTAAGGATAGGAGTTCTAAAACAAATCCCAAAACCTAAGACTATGCAAACAAGAATTGAAGCCAGAAATCTGGAAAATACAACAAGAAAACATGGCAAAAAGTGTGATTTAGAATCAAGAATAGTGATGAACTATCAAGAGCATCAAGATACGTGAAAACAGTGCATATGTATGCATAAGGACAGTGAGTTAAAGGCAGATTGAAATAATAGAAATCCCCAGACAAAGCATTCTTTTTGATGGGATTCAAAACACAAACAAGTATATTCAAGAACGTGAATGCATTCACGAAAGCAATGTACAAGAGCAATAAAATTCGAAACTAAAAGGAGGGGAACAGTGACTTACCGAGGAAAAAGAAGCCGGTATGAAGTATGCCGGAGTCAGACAGTGGCAGTGAGCAAAGGAGAGCATCAAAGGCTTCACCAGAGGAGGTGAATAGAGTAGTTGTAGAAAGCTTCGAGAAAGCAACAATCGAGGATTTGGGAGAGAAAGTTGGAGAGAGAGAGAGCTTGAACGAAAACGGTGATGTGAAAGTGAAAAGACGAAGAAAGAGAAGTGTTTTTGATCAAAACACGAAAGGGTGGAAAAATGGTATTGAGTGTGCCTAAGACGATGTGCCTGTCAGGCGGCGTACACAAAAATGATGCGATCTGATGGCGCGTGTCAGGTACGGTTCAATAGAGACGAGACGCGTAGCGAAAATGGTTGAGTTGTTGTCCATGATAGCTCATACGCGTGTAGAAGCTCTTGGAGATCTTGATTTAATGAAGCAAATACCTCGGCTATGGGAATGATCTCGGTTAAAGAGCTTGAAAAAATTTGGCTCTTGGCTCTAAGGCATTGATGAAAAAACAGACTACAAGTCTTGGTCATATGGAGTTGACGAATGATGACCTCAGTAACAAATGATAGGGCAAGCTTAGCCGACATGCTATATGGTCAAATGATATAGGTTCCATCACCTCAGGATGCCGAGGTAATAGAACCTAGGGGGCAGTTGTGGGGACATATTTTTTGGATAACAACACGTGGCCAAGGTGACACTGAAGTGCCAGCCGAGGTGCCACGTGTCCTTGACTTGATGCCTAGGTAATCTCGACTACGCCGAGGTTACCTGCGAAGATTTCAGAATCCGAGATGAACGGATAGGGAACAAGAGTCCTAGAATGGGGGAGGACCTCAACCTGGATAAGGATAAAACTCTTAGGGAGTTTATCTTTATCTACTGGAGAGTCTAGGATAAACATTGAGCCAGAGTCCAAGAGGAGCTAGGCTTCTACAGGGATCAGGTTAGTGTTGGCTATAAAAGAAGGGCACCCTCGTGGGTCTAAGGTACGCTTTTGTATTCTAGCTTGTGAGCTAAGCACAATTGGTTATCTTTAAGAGATATTAATTACTGACTTGACCGCCAGAGTGCCCCCGGGTGGACGAATCACTGCTGGAGTCTTTTCTTTCTGTGACAGGTTGTTCGAGCGTGATCTATTCTACCAATGTTCTCCAGTTGAGTACCTGTTTGGCAGTGTGGTCAGAAAATAGCACACACAGTTTCATAGTTTTTTGGTTCTTGAATGATATATTTCTGATTGATTATAGGTTGGATGCTTGAATGAAACATGCGAATATTTTGCTTAAAATCCCTTGATTGTTAAGAGATCCTTTTTACTTTTTGTTATTTTTTCACTAATAAATATATGACTATTAAGCATAATAGAGTTGCAATTTTTTTCCAAGTCAGCATACTTGATGATACTAAGTTAGCCTAACTCACAAACTTGCAAGAAAGAAAAGTAAGAAGACAATGAGAGTTTGAGAGAATGCCTTTTGTATTTACTTTGAGAAAGCTTTACAACTCTTGGATTATTGATGGAGCAAATGAGCCCCTCTCCTATTTATTAGCATCTTAGGCCTTCTCTAGAATACTCCAGAGTATACAAGAAAAAACGATGAAGAAACTTTTCATGGAAGCTTTCCTTATTCTACAAGATGTTTCTAGAATTCTCCCTAAAAGTATCTATACAAACATCTACCTCATTCCAGAAGTAGGTACAAGGCATTTCTCTAAAAGATTCTAGAAGCTTCTATTGTTTCTATCCCTCTAATATTCACTTGAATACTCTAGAACCTTTTCTTAGATCCTTCAATTTACATTATAGAATTATGTACTATATTTCCATATTTTCTCAAGTCTTACAGGGGCTTCCAGAATATTCCATTAGCCTCCCTTCCTTGAGACTTCCTCTTGGTAGGCAATTCTATCTAGGTAATTTGGTGGGACGTGACATTCTTCCCTACCTATGCCCGCGACGCCCTCGTCGCGCCTTCTTCCTCGAAGTCGCAAGTTTTCTCCTTGACTTGGGCCTTCTTAGATTTGCCTTGTCTACATGCTCTATTGATGATATAACAACTGTGCATGCCAGTAGACTATCCTCTATAGAGCCAGTCATCTTCTTGGCAATGCCTACTACCTCTTTCTTGTCTGTCCCTAACTTAATATACATAGCTGACAAAAGTTTGAGTTTAGTATTTAGCTCACTCACCATTGGGACCATGCAAGGCCCACCCTCCATAATGCACATTGTGTTGTTACGAGGTAACATTGCTACGTTGAACTCCCGTAAGAATTCCATTCCTAGTACCACGTCATAGTCATTGAGTGATGCTACCGAAAAATTGACTTTTCCATGCCACCCACCAAGGTGCAACTCAATCCCTTGAGCCATGCTATCTACGGGCTTTGCCTTGGTGTTTACTGTCTTGATCAATCCTTAACCCTTGTCAAGTTTAAGACCAAGCCTCTTGGCCTCCTCCGCCTTGATGAAATTGTGCGACGCACTTGTGTTTACCATGACTTCGGTCGCCTTCCTGTTGATCTTGCCATCCATGTACATTAAACCCTTATCCCATTGGGTCAATGTAGTAGGCTTCAATTCGATGGCACTAAGTAGCTATAGAGATCCTATCTGCGGAGTCTCCACCTTTTCCCGTTCTTCAATCATGGCATTGAGGGCTTGTCTCTTGGGACACTCTCTAGCCCAATGTGGCCAGTCACATAGAAAACACTTAGTCTTGGGTTTGAATATCTCCTTGTTCTCTCTAACCTTGCCTTTGCCCTCTTTGCCAGTGGGAGGCTTGCCGTGCCTTTTCATGCATCGGATGCCTTCATTCTTATCCTCCTCACTTTCACTAGAACTTCTGCTAGGGTCACCCTTGGATGTCTTGGCATTGCCATCCCTACGTTTGTACTCAATAAGCGATTCTACCACTCTGTAGACACCCCATTTTTGACCGACCTTAAGACTCAGACGTCACCGATTAAGTGCTCAGTGATGATGCATATTGTGCTCGTTCTGAGGTTTCAGAGTCTCGGCTGCGAGCCTTGCCTCCGGACTTCGGGGCTCTTTTGTGCTTTGCCTCGGCTTGCGAACCAGGTCCTGTTTTCTCTGTTTCCTCTTCCCAAAGGAAGAGAGAGGTCTCGTAGACCATCTCTCAGTGGCCGTAGGCTACGTTTTGTGGTCATAGGCCATTTTTCCCGTTTGGAGACCAGTTACCAGTTTTTCGCAGCCGCCGGCCGTGTGTCTCGGTTTGGGATCGCTTAACTACCTTCGTTTGCTCCAGTTTTTGGCACACACCTTGTTTCCTCCCTTTAGAGGGACACTGTGGCCCGGGAGACCACCTTCGTGGTCATACGCCACTTCCGGTGTCTAACAGCCTGTTTTCGGGGCCCCAGACTGCACGTTTTGGCCCCCGAACCTTCGTTTTGCATCCGTCTTGGTCCATTTTTGGTAGGGACCCTATTTTCATTGCTAGGGAGGCGGTGGTATGGTGGGAGGCCACCTTTTCCCCTTGGAAACCAGCTTTCACTTTTTCTCTCTCCTCCAGCCGGTTTTTCTGACAGAAAGCTGGTTTTTCTCACTTTTGAGCCACAATTTCTGGTTTTTCATACCACCATTGTGTTGTTCTCATCTGGGAGGCCACCAATATGGGTAGGCCAACCAGTAATTCTTCTTGACCCTTTTGAACCTTGCTAAAAAGCTGGTTTTCCTCTCTCCTGGGTCACTTTTTCTGGTTTTCCATCATACAGTTGTGTTGCACTCATCTGGGAAGCCACCCATCTGGGTTGGCCGACTAGCATTTCACCTTGAACCTTTTGACCTTTGGTCGGCCGACTAGGGGGAGTGGTCGGCCGGCCACCTTAGCTGGTCGGCCAACTTTCTTCTCTTTGCTCTTCTCAAGTGCAACACAACTGTGCCAGCTGTGAAGCATTTGACCCACTGTCCGAGACTTTGACCATTTTTTTGATCCTTTTTAGTTGGTTTTGACCCCCTTGCCTAGCTTCTTAAAGAAGCTTGACTCTTTTGTCAAGCTTCTTGAGGAAGCTTGACCCTTTTGGTCTAGCTTCCTCAAGAAGCTTGACCCCTTTGGTTAAGCTTCTTTGAGAAGCTTTGACCCTCTCTTAAGGTTTCTCCAAGAAGCCTTGGCTTTCTTCCTCTATAAAACCAACACTCCCCCTCCATTTACAAGGGTTAGAAAGTTTTGGCTGGAGCATACATACAACTCCCTCTATCTCTATACTTCAAACCTCCAAACCCTAATATTCTTGGCCATTTTACCTCATAGCCTACCACCTCCACCATCCATTCCAGCACCTTGGAGGTCATTTGCAGAGGTTGAGAGCTCACATTCTTGGTCCAGAAGTTGCTGCATTGCTGTGCTACAAGGGTAAGTCTTCATTTACCCCTTTTTTGCACTATTTTGCTCTATACTTTAGCTCTATTTGCAAGAATTTTTTAGCTTTGGCATGAACTGAAAAGTGTCTTATTTTGATCCCCTCTTGAATTTTGTTTAAGGACACTTTTCTGTTTGAGGCCATCTATCTCCTTGTTTGCTCCATCTCCCTTTTAAGGCTTATTTTGCTTCAAATCTTAGCCCTATTTGTGCGAATTTTTGGACTTCGACCTAAACTGAAGAAAGTCTTTTTTTGACCTCCTCTTTAAGTTTGATTGAGGTCATTTTTCTGTCTGGAGTCATCTTCTTCCTTGCATGCTTCATTTCCTCATGCTTTGAGCCATGCATTTGAGCATTTGCATTGGCCTTGTTTTGGCCTCTTAGCCACTGAAATCCAATGGATTTTCAGTGGCTTTGATGTGTCTTTGAGCTCCAAAATCATAGAGGGCTGACCCTCTCACCCCTCATTCTCTTTACTAGCTTTGTTGGCCTTCCAAAGGAGCTCCATTTTGCATGTTGTGAAGTCACATTCCAGGACTTATTTTGTGAGTTTTATGGTCTGCATTAGCTCTTTCCAGAGCCAATTTTGCCATATTTTATGTCTATGATACATGTGTAGAACAATCCCATTCAAGGCCTTTCAAAGGGACCTTTCATTGTATGCTTCCTAGACCAATTTCAAGCTCTTTTTGGTGGGTTTTAGGGCTTTCATAATTCATTTCCAGAGGTGGTTTTTCCCTTTTGTTTGTCTATCATGTATGTGTAGAACAACCCCTTGCATGGCTTTCCAAAGGGGCTCATCATTCTTGCATGTGTTGACTGAGTTTCAGTGATTATTTGGGCATCTTTTGGCATGAAATACTTCTTTTTTTTTTTCTGGTTGGGTGAGCCCTCATATGCTTCATATAGTTGTAGAACAACTCATGGTTCACTAGCTTTCTTTGCATGCTTTATAGGCCATTGATTCTAGCATATTTTGGTCATGCCTTAAACTGATAATGTGCTTATTTTGGACTGCCCTAGCTCTATTTTTGGGTCTTGTGGTTGAATGATATTAGTTTTGCATGCTTGTAGTTCAAGGTCCATGCTTAGCTTTGAGTTTTGAGATCCATTCCATGCATATACTGAGGTGTGTTCATGTTTTGAGCCTATTATTCATCACATTTCAGAGCTTGTTTGAATGTCATGTTGCCATGTTTTCATCTCTTTAAATGCGTTTGAGAGTCGGGCTTGTATGCCTCATTTACCGACCATTGAATGAGCTCCATTCCGTTGCATTCCGAGCCATCATTTTAGGCCATTTCCCCACTGTTTCAGACCTGCCTAGGGTCTATTTGGGGTTGGTTTTGCCATTGGTGCATTGCTTTGGGTACCTGTAGAGTAATGCACTTCACTAGTTTTGGTACCCGGGCCGCTAGCTTGCATTGTGTGCCATATTTGCATGTTTCGGGACCATATTTCATGCTGTTTCAGAGCTGTAATTTATGCTATTTCATGCCATCTTTCATCCCTTGCCATGCTTTGGTAGAGTGGCATTTCATGCCTTAGGTTTGGTCCTTGGTATTTGTGCATGTGTGCACACATTTCGGTTGTCTCATTTTCATCTGATGGCCACGAATGCGAGTGTGGTTGAGGTCCACTCATGTTGGTGTAAGTCCATCATGCATTGTGTATGCCATTTCGGTCTATAGCATTGCGTATGCTGAGTTGCATGTTAGAGCATTGCGTATGCCATGTTACATCGAGTATTGTGTATGCCATTTCATAGCATTGCGTGTGCTAGGTTGTTAGTCGCATTGTGTATGCCATCTCATTTGCATTGTGTTTGGGATAGGAGTTAGCCCAAGCACGGGAAACGAGGGACGTTTCGTACTCCGAGTGACGAAACGTGTCTCAATTCCCGGTCGCCGACACTCCAGATTACTCATGATGGAGTTTAGGTCTTGTTGTGTGCAGACGTCCCCCGAACGCTCCCGGCGAGGAACGAGTCCCTCCCGTTCCGTTCGATATTGGGCTCACTACAGTTCAGGACTCTCAAATTGTCACGGTTCTTAATCTGAACCAAAGAGTCCAAATCCGGCAAATCGTTTTGAGAAAACAAATTTTTTTTGAAAGAAGTGCCAAACATGGACCGCTTTGCCAGATACAGAGTCGCCACCTAAATGTTTTATTTTGGGAAAATTTAGGAAACCCTGACTCGTTTGCCTAAGGCCACGTGTCCGTCATCACCAAAGTTGCCTCGGCTCGGGAACTTGGGTACGATTGGGGAAGGTCACTTCGTGAGCACCCCTGCTCGCCTGATCAAAGATCGGCCTCTACTAACCATGATATCTATTTTTGAAAACATTATGCCTTCTTATTCCGGTTATTAGCCTAGATTTACTACGTGATGCGCACAGCATACAAGTATAGACTGAATCGCCTGAATTGGAACAAAACATTTCATGTTTGTTTGTTTGAAAATGGTTTGATGGTGCTACTCGCAAGTAGGCTAAGACATGGATTTGCCACCCTCGGGTGGGCTTAGAAAACATGATTTTGCCACTATCTAGTGGGCTTAAAACACACATTTAATGAATTGTTCCAATCCAAATAACCCAACCTTCACCCACAGGCATTCAGGCAGTTATATCACATAAGCAATTAGCCTCATGGTAAGCATGCTATCATGGCAGTCACTCACACGCATGCAAGGATGCTAAAGCGTAAAACTTACCGAGTACTCCATGCCAAAACAGAAGCTAATTAGAAATCCATGCATGATCTTAATTCTACAGAAATGCCTAATGCAACACATGCAAAAGTGCAACTATAGTAGGCTCGGCTATCCTAAACATGGCATATGAAATGCTACAGCTAACATGTATTCAACTTGAAATTGAAAATAAAGTGCAGTTAGTATGATGCGCCGAGCCCGGTGCATGCAAAACAGATGAATGAATGCAAACATGCTATCATATTGTATGCTAATTGAAACATGCCCTAATCAAACCATCATAAGCGGGTAAATAAAAGGGAGAAAGACGTGGGGTTGGAAGACATGCATCACACACACGCACACTTATTACAATTATGCCCTCGCACAGAGGGTCCGAAAGAATAATATACAGTTCCAAATAATTACAGTCCAAATATGTACAAAATTCTAATTAATTAACAAATTAATCTAAGAAAGCTGTAATACTAGCATGCAAGCTAGGGACTGCCTTGACTTCGCTCCGGATGGTGTATGATGCATGCTTGAGTTGCCTTGTGCGGAAATCCACTACGATGCCCCAATTAGCCTCTGTTTGCAATTTATTCTTGGAATGCGTGCTGAGCTTTGGAAGGCTGCTGATTCTTGATTTGCTGCAACAGAGAGCAGGAAAAGGGCATGGCGATGTATTTTCACAAATGTATGCATGCCTCGATCCTCGTGCCACCAATCACGCATCTCGATGCATGATGGCCGAGGAGTCGAATTGTACGACTCAATATGAAATGAATGCACACATAAACACAACAATACCTAAACTCCATCATGGACAATCCGGAGTGTCGGTGACTGGGAATTGAGACACGTTCCGTCACTCGAAGTACGAAACCTCTCTCGTTTCCCATGCTCGGGCTAACTCCTATCCCGAACGCACTGCAATATGCATGATATGCATGAAATGCAACTAAGATACAACCTAGCATGCACAATGCTATGAAATGGCATACACGATGCACGAGGTAACATGGCATACACAATGTACTAACATACAACCTAGCATACGCAATGCTATGAAATGAAATGGCATACACAATGCGCAATGGACTTACACCAATATGAGTGAACCTTAGCCACACTCACATAAGAGGCCATACGATGAAAATGAGACAACTCGGAATGCGTGCACACATGCACGCAAACCGAGGACCGAACCTAAGGCACGAATGCCACTCTAACAAGACATGGAAAGGCATGGAATATGGCATACTAGCATGAAAATTTCAGCAGCAAAAAGTGATGCAAAACAGCCCCGAAACATGAAAGCATGGCACCCGAAGCATGGAATGAGACCCGAAAGGCAAAACTAGGCATACGCAATGACCTATAGCTATACGAAGCATGCATTATTCAAACATGAAATGTAAAGACAGACTCAAGAAAGTTCCAAAACAAGCATATTTACAGTTTTAAGGAAGGCCAAACAGCGAACACAAATGGGGCTAAGCTAGCATGCAAAAAAATGGGCCCAAATGGAGACAAAGAAGGAAGTGATGGCTGCCGGCTCTAAACAGATGAGGGCCCTTCAACAATGTTGAATAGGGGCCCAAAATATGACCTTTTACAGTTTATGATCAAACCCAAAACAGTGCACAAGCATGCTCAAAATACTATGCAAAACAAGGCCAAAAAGAGAGCTATAACACAAAGTACCAAAAGGATGCCTCAAACAGTAAAAGACCCTTAATGAAACATGAAGAGGGGTTCAAAATAAGGCCATTTATAGTTCGGACCAGAGCCCAAAAACAGAAGCACAAGAGGCTAACAAATCATGCAAAAACGGAGCCAAAAGAGAGATATAAAGGCAAGTGGCAAATGGAAGCCTCAAACAGTGATGAGTCCTTCAACAATGTTGAAGAAGGGCTCAAGATAAGCCACTATACAGTTTACAATATGCCTCAAAACAGTTCATACATAGGCCTAAAATACTATGCAAGGAAATGGCATAAAAGAAAGGTAAAGAAGCAAGTGCCACAAGGAAGCCTCAAAAAGTGAGAGACCCTTAAACAAACATGAAATAGAGCTCAAAAAAAATTCTATTTTCAGTTAGGGTCGGAGCTCAAAAAAGTAAGAACAAGGAGCTAGAATATGAACCAAGAAAAGGGTCAAAAGGGAGAGAGGAGGACTTACCCTTGAAGACTAGTCTTTGACAGCCTTTTGGACCAAAATGCAGCACTCCTAGGCTCTGAAGAACAACCTCAAGCTGCTGGAATGGAGGATGGAAGGGTGGGGCTATGGGTTGGTGAAGAACCAAGGGGGTTTTTAAGGCTCAGAGTAAAGAGAGAGAGAGAGATTTAATGTGAGAGCTCCAAACCAAAATTTTCTAACCCCTAAACCAGAGCTGGGAGGCTGGTTTTATAGGAAAAAGAGGGGGAGAAAAGGGGGGAAAAAATCGGGGGGAAATGAATTCAAGTTTCCCCCCAAAAAGTTGGCCCCCGGGATACAAAATCTGGACGGAAAAAAGATGCATATTTGAAATGTACCTGCCGCAAGGAGCAAGGCCGGCTGGTTATCCAGGTTTCAGGTGGCCGGCCGGCTAGGGTTCAAAAGGTCCAAGAACAATTGATGGCCGGCCACCACATATTAGTGGCCTCCCATGTGTGCTCAACACAATCATGTAGTAAAAAACTGGAGACAGTGAACCAGGAGAGAGAACATCCCACTTTTCAAAGGGGTTCAAAAGGTTCAAAAGCAAATACTGGCCGGCCACCAAATATTGGTGGCCTCCCAGATGTGTACATCACAAATATGGGGTTTAGGGTGCAAGAAAATGGCCCAAGGGTGGTCAACACTGGCTTTGAAGTGAGGAAAAACGGGCGACGGAGGGCGACGGAGAAATAAAACTGGTTGTCTGAAAAATTGTTGGCCTCCCACCCTTCCACGACCTTCTTACGAATGAAACAGAGGTCCCTGCCAAAAACGAACCAAAACCAATGCAAAATGAAGGTTCGGGGGCCGAAACGCGCAACCCGAGGCCCCGAAAACTGACTGTTAGGCACCGGGAGTGGTGTTCGACCACGAAGTTGGTTTCTCGGACGACAGTGTCCCTCAAAGGGGAGAAAATAAGATGTATGCCAAAAACCGGAGAAAACGGAGATGGTTAAGCGGTCCCGAACCCAGGCACACGGCCAACGGCTCCGAAAGACCGAAAACCGGACTCCAAACGGACACAATGGCCTACGACCACGAAACGTAGCCTACGGCCACTGAGAGATGATCTACGAGATCTCTCCCTTCCTTTGAGAAGAGAAAATAGAGAAAACAGAGCCTGGTTCGTAAACCGAGGCAAAGCATAAAAGAGTTCGGAAGTCCGGAGGCAAGGCTCGCAGCTGAGACTCTGAAACCTCTGAACGAGCACGATATGCAACATCACCAAGCGCTCAATCGATGATGTCTGAGTCCTAAGGTCGGTCAAAAATGGGGTGTCTACATTGTGTTTATATGTGCATTCATTTCACATCAAGTCGTGCAATTCGACTCCTCAGCCATCATGCATCGAGATGCGTGATTGGTGGCACGAGGATCGAGGACTACACTCCCTGAAGAGTAGTCATGCATACATATGTGAAAATACTTTGTTGTGCCCCTTTCTTGCTCTCTGTTGCAACAAATCTGAAATCAGCAGCTTTCTAAAGCCTTGCATAGCATTCCAGTATTAATTGCAAACAGAGGCGAATCAGGGCATCGCGATGGATTTCCGCACTAGGCAACTCAAGCATGCATCTTTCATCATTCGGAAAAGAGCTGAGGCGGTCCATAAGCTTGCATGCTAGTTTATCCGCTTTCCTAGTTAATTTGTTAATTAATTAGGGTTTTGTAATATTTAATTATTTATTCGGACCCTCCGAGCGAGGGAACAATTGTAATAAGTGTGCGTGCGTGTGATGTATGTCTTCCAACCCCACGTCTTTCTCCCTTTTATTTACCGACTTATGATGGTTAGATTAGGGCATGTTTCAATTAGCATACTTATGCTTGCATGTTTGCATTATTCATCTGTCTTGCATGCACCGGGCTCGGCGCATCATACTAACTGCATTTGTATTTCAATTCCAAATTGAATACGTGTTAGTGGTAGCATTTCACATGCCATCCTTAGAATAGCCGAGCCTACTATAGTTGCATTTTGCATGTGTTGCATTAAGCATTTCTGTATATTTAGGATCATGCATGATTTCTAATCAGCTTCTGTTTGGCTTGGAATACTCGGTAAGTTTTATGCTTTAGCATCCTTGCATGCGTGTGAGTGATTGCCATGATAGCATGCTTACCATGAGGCTATTTGCTTATGTGATATACTTGCCTAAATGCCTGTGGGTGAAGGTTGGGCTATTTGGATTGGAACAATTCATTGACTATGAGTTTTAAGCACACTAGATAGTGGCAAAACCATGTTTTCTAACCCCACCTGAGGGTGGCAAATCCACATTTTAGTCTACTTGCGAGTAGCAAACCGTTTTTCGAAACAAACATGAAATGTTTTGTTCCAATTCAAGCGATCCAGTCTATACTTGTATGCTGTGCGCATCACATAGTAAATCTAAGCTAATAACCGGAATAAGAGCACATAACGTTTTCAAAACTAGATATCATGGTTAGTAGAGACCGATCTTTGATCGGGCGAGCAGGCGTGCTCACGAAGTGACCTTCCCCAATCGTACCCAAGTTCCCGAGCCGAGGCAACTTTGGTGATGACGGACACGTGGCCTTAAGCAAACGAGTCAGGGTTTCCTAAATTTCCCAAAACAAAACATTTAGGTGGCGACTCTGTATCTGACAAAGCAGTCCATGTTTGGCACTTCTTTCAAAAAAATCTGTTTTCAAAAACGATTTGTCGGATTTGGACTCTTTGATGATTCATCAGTCTTGCATTGCACTCTGCGAGATTAGATATAGGACCATGACATTGAGTCCTGAACTGTAGTAAGCCCAATGAACAAAACAGGGAGGGGGGATTTCCCTCCCGGGACGTTCAGGGACGTCTACACACTGCCATGGCCGAGGCAAAATATTGCACTCCACATTGGTGCAATTCTTGCTCCGCCCCTGGTTGTAGGTTGTCCAAGAAATTAAAGAGTAGGTCTTCATCAGTCATACTCAAGACTTCAAGCATAAGATTAGAGAATTCCTTTACATAGTCCCGAATAGACTTTGTGTGTTTAAGATTTTTTATGCTCTTCCTTGCTTGATAGGCCACATCCTCGGGATAAAATTGCTTTTTAAGTTATTTCTTAAAGTCTTCCGAAGTGTCTATGGTGCACGTACCTTTCTCAATGTCAGCATGTTGGTGAAGCCACCATAGTGTTATTGTGTCATGACCCGAACCCGCCCCCATGGATTAAGGTCATAACCGGCCAGTAATCAAGAGATTACCTACAGCATCAAATCATATTAGATATATTTCAACAGAGTTAAGTGGCCAAAACGGAAACAAACTTAAAACTTTTGTCCATAGAGCTGTGCTTACATGACACATCATAACATTTCACATATATTCATTAATAACCCACATCAAAGGAAGTTAACATATAAGCTTTACACAACAGGATCATTCAAGCCGTAGTCAGCCAAACCAAAAGCTTATATACAAAGGTGATCCAAAGTTTTCGCCAACATAGCAAAAATATAACAAAAGAACAAAAGGGCGAAAACAAGTCTCGTGCGTGAGACGTACGGACTGACTCCTCAAAACTTTGACTGTTTCTCACATACTTCACTGGGGCTGGGTTTGGACATCTCTTGACTCACCTACAGACACATGAATGAGAGTGAGCAAAAGCCCAGTGAATAATATCAAATAAAGAAGATACATGAACGAAATTTGAAATAGCTGCATCGGATGGCCTTGGGCCCAATTCATGTTTCTATCTAGTGTATCAAACGACTACAAATCCAGATGTATCAAACGGCCTCGGGCCCAATTCATTCGTATCAAACGGCCTTTGGCCCATTCATTCATATCAAACGGCTTTTGGCCCAATCATTCATGTCCGACGGCCTTTGGCCCAATCATTCGTGTCAAACGGCCTTTGGCCCAATCATTCACATCCAACGGCCTTTGGCCCAATTATATGGCATAACAAATATTGTCCACCTTTCAGATTAGCAAGCTTACGAACCTCAAGTAGGAGTAAATAATTGGACAAATAGCATACTTCAAAATATCTTTATTAAGATATTACTCACAATGTTCTGCTGGTGGATTCGTCCTTGTGCTCGACCTTACATAATACGTAACACATATATGAGTCACAAACGATTCAATTCGTTCTTAACTCATACATCCCTCTTAGGCTTCTTTCTTACCCTTTTTAACTCATTTATAATGTTCCATGCATGCCTAAGAGTGTTTAGAAATGAAAGAGAACGGAAAACAAAACTTAAATTAACTTTACAAATTTCTAAAACAGGACTCCCCGCTCATGCGCGGTTTCTGCCACTCAAGCGGACCCTTCTGGTCTGCAAAAGTACTGGTTGCCTCATATTTACACTTGAGCGTGACTTTGGATGCTCGAGCTGAGAGTCAAAACATGTAACAGGGCGCTCGAGCGTGACTCTCCTCGCTCGAGCGGACATCAATGTCTACAAAAAATGTGGGAGCTAATATTTCACGCTCGAGTGGCGCTTTCTCCGTTCGAGCGGACATGTCAAATTCTGAGTTTTTCAGAACTCTGTTTGAACTTCAAACTCAACCCCAAAGGCTCCAAAACTCATATTTTTTATGCAAAAGCATGGAAGGACATCATATAACACAAGGACATAATTAATTTGGAACCAATTGACTAAAATCATGGTTCATTTCCCAAATCATTTCAAATTCTTCTTGTTAGTTTCAAAACTCAAATAATCAAGCTCCTTACTTACATGGATCTTGCATGCATGTAAGATGTTAACTTAATTCCATTTCAAATGGTACAAGTGGTGATTAAAATCATGAAGCTACACAAAATTACTCATGCATGCAAAGTTTGGTGCTCAATTCTTCATATTCAACATGCTTCATACTTGAGTGTGTAGAATCATGGCAATCCTATACATGCATGTACATACAAGCTTCAAATTCATCAAATTCATCTCAATTTATGTTCTTGATTACCCAACTAGCTTGAATACACAAAATTACAAACTTATACTCATGAATTTATGCTCAAATGCTTACCTAGGAGCTCTAATCTCCCAAAATCTATCTAGCTCTTGAGCCTAGCTTCCAAATCCCCAAGTTCTCAACTCAAATCTCCAATTTTGTGCTCCCTCTCCCTCTACATTCGGTTCACTCTCTCTCTAGAGTGTTTGTTTCAGATTTTGAGCTCTAAGGAAGATGAATATGAGTGTATATTGGCCCTTTTATAGTCTATCTTAATCAAATTGATTAAGATTAAATAATAGTGCTTAATTCAATCAGTTTACTCAAATTATTTTGATTCGAATCAATTTCTAATTAATTTTCACCATAGGCTTTAAAAATTATGCCAACCACGGTAATACAGTCAATTTCAATTTTTGTGGCCGATATGACCTTCAATTTTCAGTTTATAACAGTAAGTTGAACAGATTTTCCTACGGTGAACAGATAGAAATTCAAAACCACATATAATCATATAAATGGCACTCAAAATCATATTAAACACATAATCACAATCATAATTATGATCAATTAGCATAATACGGAACATGGTTATCACATGTTGTATCAGCAAGGTAAAGGACTGCGGTTCGTACCTTAGCATCTTCCTCGATCACTGTCATCGCTTCGAAGTATCTTTCCATATGCCACAGGTAGTTGTCCATTTCTTTGGCATCCCTCTTTTTGTCAAAAGGTTTTGGCTTGGCACCTCCACCTTAGTTGTCTCGGGCATGGTCATAGCTCTCCCAGTTATGCCCTTCTTGCACATTGCCACATCTTAGTGCACCTTTTCCAAGCGTGCTTCAAAGCTCTCGAGCATCTTCAACACTTTAGCTTAGAAGGAATCATTGGCAACTTGGCCATCATGCACCACGGAGTTGATGGTGGAAAACATGCCATCGTGGAGTTCTTTGATCTCTCCCTTGAGATCTTCTACCTCATCTTCCAAGCTTTGTTTCAACACATCAAGGCGTTTCCCCGAATCGCCTACGACAAGCTCTACCTTAGCCAGCTGAGTCTCCATAACTGCCACAACATCACGTGCATCTCATGACTTATTATTCCCTGCTCTGCCAGTGTTGTCCCTCCCACGGGTTCGCTTAGTCACTATAGTCTCTTCAGCACCGGAAGACATATTGCTTTTTCTTCTCTTGTCACTAACCTGCTCTGATATCACGTGTCACGGCCTTGGTAATTTCCAAGCACTCTAGTGGCACTTAGACAATCTCAAGCCTTACTTGATGATGCTAAGTCAGCCTAACTCACAAGCTTGCAAGAAAGACAAGTAAGAAGACAATGAGAGTTTGAGAGAATACCTTTTGTATTCACTTTGAGAAAGCTTTACAACTCTTGGATTATTAATGGAGCAAATGAGCCTATCTCCTAGAAGCATCTTAGGCCTTCTCTAGAATACTCCAGAGCATACAAGAAAAGGACTATGGAGAAGCTTCTCGTGGAAGCTTTCCTTATCCTACAAGGGGCTTCTAGAATTCTCCCTAAAAGTATCTATACAAACATCTACCTCATTCTAGACGTAGGTATAAGGATCTTTTATCACCTCCATTTCTTTAAAAGGTTCTAGAAGCTTCTATTGCTTCCATCCCTTTAATATTCACTTGAATACTCTAGAACCTTTTCTTAGATCATTCCATTTACATTATAGAATTATGTACTATATTCTCATATTTTCTCAAGTCTTCCAGGAGTTTCCAGAATATTCCATTAGCCTCCCTTCCTTGAGACTTCCTCTTGGTAGGCAATTCTGTTTAGGTAATTTGGCGGGACGTGACAACTCTCTCAAAATAAACCTGAGCATAGCTTCTCTCTGACCCCACTAAGGACATAGAGATAAAGAGCTAATGACACAAAATTATATATGAGCCTAACTAGCACACTAAAACTCCTGATGGAAAAAGGGCATCTCAAACCCCTCGATCCTCAACCTCTTCCTGACCCACTCCCAGCCAGACATAACCCCTCCAAGTACTGTATGCACCATCAGCAGCGCGGTCATGGCACCGACCGTTGCTACCGCCTTCGTCACGAGGTCCAAAATCTCATCGACAATCGGACGATAGCTCCACCTTCAGACCCCAATGACCAAACATCTCCTGCCTACCTCAATCTCATCCATATACTGCCATCCACCTATGACCCCAGCATATACATCACCCCGGCCCATCTACCCAAGCCTGAGGTGTTTATCCCAAAAAGCATGGACTTATGCATGATGGGTGCACCTGAACCTCAACCATCTCAAACCCGTGAACCCACTACTTCTGAGTTGATGGGAATGATTAAAGATCTTCAAAGAACCGTGACAGATCTGGCCTCCGGGACATTGGCTCCATCATCGACCACAGCACATACCGGGAACTTCATGTCAAAAGGCTCCCCGATCTTGGGACGGGCTGCATTTGAAGAAGGCCAATCCCTTGGCAAAGTGGAGGTGAGTGGAAAGAACAAGGTAGGGGCAGACATGGGTCCCCATGAACATCTCCTGTTCCCTGTTAAGGCTTTGAAAGCCGAGGGACTAAACAAAGAGCAAGTCCTCGCAGTTGTTGCAAAAGCTGTGGATGACACTTTTGCTACTCAAGTTGGGGGCAGTCTGAATCAAAGGGAACATCGGGAGAAGGACTGTCATACCAGAGACGATCCTGTTATCTCTGATCCTCCACTCGGAAGAGATCAGCAAACCAGGCCAGCACCTGCCAATCTTTGCTGGTGCGCCCAGTAAAAATCCACAAGCCTTGAAGTACCAACCCCGAGGTCGGAGGGTCTTCCATGCCCTCTATATGCCTTTGTCCAAAGCTCTCCAAATCCTTATTGGACAAGGCCATCTCAAACCCCTTGAGCCTCGGCCTCTCCCGAACCCTCTTCCGGCTACACATGATGCTACCCAGTACTGCGCGTACCATCAACAAACTGGCCATACTACCGACGACTGCTTCCGTCTTCGCCATGAAGTACAAGATCTATTTGACAATGGGGTCATCCTCCCGCCGAGCTCAGCAAAGTCTATCAGCACTGGATCGGTGAATTTGGGGGGATAATGTTATGTGATCGGGGGATGAACCACCTGCAGGCAGCGCTCGATTAACTCCAAACATGGGAATGGCATGCACTGTTCCGAGCAATATGCAAATACCAGTTTTTGAGCTTTCTGACTTGGGTATTGGGTCAGTCTTGTTGTGTAGTACAGAGTCAGTCTTTTCTTACTGAGTCGGCTAGGTTTGTCTTGTTGTATCGAGTCAGTCCTGTTTTGTTAGAGTCAGGTGATTCCAGGGGTGTTACCTCGGGCATCACTGTTTTGTTTTGTGTTTGTCTTTTTGCTTTCTTTTGAGTCTGTTTCTGTCTTGGAGCCAGTAATGCCAACAGATTTGAATGAACAGCAGTGATTTTCACATTCTTGTGTTCGCTTCTGCCTTGTGCCAGTTGTGCCAGAAGTTCTGAATGAAACGACAGTGCTTTTCACCTGTTTTTCTGTGCTTTGAAAATCATTGCATTGACCTAAGTTTTTCAAAACCTTTTAAACATTATGATGAAAACAAAGGGGAAGGAATTCCTCGAGATTTGCAAAACTTTGATCAAATTGAGAGAAAGAGAGGCGTGCTAAGCCCTTAATGAATGAAATCATGTTTGTTAACGTAAGTACTGAGTAGGATCCTGGCTTGATCTAGATTGGTCTCACACCGTCTTCAGCGCGAGTGATTAGTCGCTTTCTTAAAAGATTTCAAAAAAAAAAAAGTTTTACGCAGTCCTGCGAAGACCTATGTGGAATCGCTCTTGAGATTGTGCAGCTTAGGATCGCTCTTAGCCTCGAGACTCGACTCCTCATTTTCAAACCTTGGACTAGAACTTAGAAAGTTCAAAGGTCAACTACAATGTAAGGCCTGTGTGGCCGGATCCAGAGCAGCCCGTGAATTAGCGGCAACAAAGTCAGATCAAGAAACTTGCGAAGCCAGATCAGGAGCACCCCTCGAACTAGGGGCAAGAATTTCAAATGTGCTCGAAGAGTCCAAGATGAAGATCGGCAAGAATGCCAAACCCTAGAAGGGAGGAAAGAAGAAGACATTGTTGAAGGACAACCGAGTTCCTATCCACAAACACTAGGGGCAAATTCACCCACCATTGGATGGACTCTTGCATCGTCAGCGAACAACAGCCATTCTCCTGGATTCAGATGACTTCGGGATCTCAAAACCATTTGACATGGACAAAGCTATACTTTTACCCTTGAGAGGCTCGCTGGGCCGAAAACCCGGAAGGGCGGCCCAGGTAAAAGTTAGAGCAAGAAAAGCAGAAAAAGAACAAAAAAAGAGAAAAGAACAAAAGAACAAAAAAGAAAAATGCAAAGAAAAGAACAAAAAAAGAAAATCAAAAAAGAAATGAAAAGAAAGAAAAGAACACAAAAATTGAAAAGAAGAAAAACATAGCTCGCAAGGTTGAAAACCCGCAAAGGGCGGCCTTGGCAAAAATTAGAGCGCAAAAGGAGAGGTTAATACCAGAGTGTACCTTAACCCCGAACTACGTGAGGCTTGATTCCCATCTTTGGGATACGTAGGCAACTTCATTCTGAAGTCCAGCCGTAAAACACTGTGTCCGTGTAATGGTTTTGATCATCTTTGCTTTCTCTGAATCCAAAAATTTGGTTGTGTTCGTCACTCTAAGGACTGACTACAATGCGCCGCGGTGCTGTCCAAACAATGGGCAACTTTCTGTTGCCATTCAATACGCTGCGGTGCCGTTCAAACAAAGGGCAACTTTCCATTGCCAAGAAGCTCTCTTCAAGCACGGGGCAATTTTCCTTCGGATCTGAAGTTGTGCATCTCAAGAGCGGCTTCCGTGCTCGTTGAGCAGTGGCCGTTTGCAAAAATAGTTTTTGAGAATTTTTAATGAGGTTGACTAATTTTTTCTCAAAAATTATTCCATTTTTTCAAAACTGGACCATTTCTTGGACCCAAAAAAGAAAAATTTTCAGTACTCAAAACCTGACTTGCATGATTTTAAATCAGAAAATTGAACAAGCATGTTAATCGAACTCTCATTTTGATCAAAATTGTCCTAGTAGAAAGCCAAAAACAAAAAATGGTCGAAATGATGAACTAGGGGCACAGTTGAGTCAGGTGTTCTGTCTTTTCCTCATTGCCACAATACTTGCCAAGAAGGGCACTCTACCTGCCAGAAAAGGGCACAACTGAAGTTAACAGCAAAAGGCAAAAGGGCTGAAAGCTCTCTCACCCGCCGAGCAACGAGGTATCAAGTCAAGTGCGAAGCACGAACTGGAATGGATCAAGATATTCCACTCCCTCATATGGACAGATCTGATCAAGTCCAAACTCCCCAGCAGAGCATCGTCAACTGATGTCAGTTGCAGATTTACTACACACCCAGTTGTAACACAGCCCCTCTGTGGGAGAAACTCACTAGCCGCGTGCAGAAGAAGAAGAATCTAACGGAATGCTAGGGGCAAGAGCCCATAACTTTCTGTTTATCCATCAACCACCCAGGGGAGGGATAAAAAATGAGAGATTGAAGAATAGAGAGATGTGCGCTGAGAGAAAAAGTGAGGAAAGGGCTTTTTCAGAAAAAACAGAGCCTGAGGGCCGAGTGATGTGAGAATCACAAATAAGAAAAGGGTGGGAAATAATACCCGGAGAAACTGGCTCCTCGCGTACTGAGAGGTCTCTCGTCTTTGTAACACGTTTGAGTGTTGTATCTTTTGTTTTGTCTCGATTCTTGCTTTGAGTCAGTCCGAGTGTGTCTCGATGTGTTTAGGTTGTTTACCTTTTGTTTTCCATTATTGAGTCTTTTTCGCTGTGTTCAGTTGTAGGCTCAATACTCGATCGAGAACTCATTTCTCAATTTCAAAAAAAATCATCTTGTGCTCAGAGTGCTGTGCCATTCTCCACATTTGTACAAAACAGGATTTGTTCTTTCATAAAACTGCAAGGTCCACCCCCGATAAGTGTGAACAGTAAAACAAGGACCTATCTGAAGCTATATAAGTTCCGGACTGCAAAGCAAAAGAAAAGAGGGAAAATTTTGAGCATCTGAGTGTGTTTCACCTTCAGAAAATTCTGAGATTGCATTCCATATGTACCTCTTCAGGCCTTGTCAGTGCTCTGAAGAATGAGTGTGTCTCTACTCCAAGCTTAAGCATGCTTCAAGTCAGAATGGCAATTAAAGCAGCAGCAGATGTTATCTCTCGCCAATATGAACAGGGTGTGCCCTTTTTGAGCTGAGTGTGTTGCAAAGTCCTCTAAGAGGTAAATCGGAGGCACCAGAGTACATATTTGATGCTCCTCTACTGCATAGAATGTGAACTTTCATATACACTGTTGTTGCATGCGTGCCGCGCATCGTTATGATTCATGCATAGAATATGCTTGCTTTCGATTCCGCATAGAATATGCTTTGCTTGTTTCATGCATAGAATATGCTTGCTTTCAATATTGCATAGAATGTGCTTTCATACTTGCATAGAAAATGCCTATATCTTCTGCATGGAAAATGCCCCCATACTTGCATAGAAGATGCATTTTATCGCACTGTCTTGTGCATTTCAAATCACTCGCGCTGTTTAGCGTATCGCACTTTCTTGTGCATTTTATCTCACTCGCACTGTCTTGTGCACTTACACTTTGTATCTCACTTGCACTGTCTTGTGCATCTTGCGGTTGTATCTCAATCGCACTGTCTTGTGCATTTCAAATCACTCGCGCTGTTTAGCGTATCGCACTGTTTTGTGCATTTCTAATCACTCACGCTGTTTAGCGTATCGCACTGTTTTGTGCAATTTATCATTCGCGCTATTTTGCGCACCGCAATCGCACTGTTTTGTGCAGTTTATCACTCGCGCTATTTTGCGCACCACAATCGCACTGTTCTGTGCAGTTTATCATTCGCGCTATTTTGTGCACCTCAATCGCACTGTTTACATTCGCGCTATTTTGCGTACCTCAATCGCACTGTTTTGTTCAGTTTATCATTCGCACTATCTTGTGCATTTCAAATCAATCGCGCTGTTTAGCGTATCGCACTGTTTTGTGCATTGTATCATTCGCGCTATCTTGCACGTCCCACCTGCACTTGTTAGTGCATTACATTTCACTCGCGCTATTTTGCGCATCGCACTATTTTGTGCCCATTACTTGCATTGTGCATGCATTTTATCGTGCTATCTTGCGCATTTCACCTGTACTTGTTAGTGTATTGCATCGCGCTATCTTGCGTCGTGACCATTACTTGCATTGTGCATACATTACATCGCGCTATCTTGCGCACCTTATCTGTATCGCACTGTTTTGTGCATTCACCCTGCTCGTACTGTTTTGTACACCTTTAGCATCGCACTATTTTGTGCATCTATTTAGCACTGTTTTGTACATTCACCCTACTCGTACTGTTTTGTACACCTTTAGCATCGCACTATTTTGTGCATCTGTTTAGCACTGTTTTGTACATTCACTCTGCATCGCACTGTCTTGTGCACATTGTATTTTTGCATCATTTGCACTGTCTTATGCACTCTTCAGTCTAAGGAGACCTTAAATCCTGCATCATCACTCGCACTATTTTGCGCATCACACTTGCATTTATTCGCACTGTCTTGTACACTCACCTGGTCCAGGAGACCTTAAATCCTCTAAAGTTACAATTCCTTTGGTGTTTGTCGTGCCCGAACGACTCCTAGTGGTTTGGTATAGCCACCTACCTATGTTAGCAGTGAGTTCCTAGGAGATCAACTGAGACGGTGGAAACTAGAGTTTGAATGGCTCTTGCCTAGAACGCAAAGGTTCGGGATTTCCGAGACTAAAGTCTAGTTTAAATACCCAGGGGTATATCCTCGGCTTGAAATCTGTATGGCAACCCCATAGATTGAGATAGCATCTGTATGCGCCTCAATTCTGGATACTGATCCAGCCTAGTCTGTCACCCTGTTGGAGAATAGGGAAAGCTGCAACCATAGTCAGGGAGAAAAGTAGTACCTGTGGTTCAACTGAGAAGAAGAGGAAGATTCTGACATCAGCATGAGGTAGGACATTGCCGAGGTAAGTCATTACCAATTGCCCCTGTAAGATACCTTTACCTCTTAGCTATTACATTGCATCTTAGCCACTACATTGCAGTGCATTGCATGAGTCCTCAATTTTCAAACTGGCTTCGCGTAGCGTATAAGTCCAATTATCAAATCGGCTTCGCGTAGCGTATAAGTCCAATTATTAAAATCTTCCTGCATATCATTTTGCATCTTGCCCCCCGCCTGCGGGCATGCCTGCGGGCACATTTCTTTGTTATCTAGTATGTTTGTCTAAGTCTTCGGCCTTATCAAAAATGGGTCGTCTCTGGGCTTTGACATTCACTCCCGTCACTTACGACTTTCGAGTTCGGTCAAAGAGGGGCAACTGTAGACACCCCATTTTTGACCGACCTTAAGACTCAGACGTCACCAATTGAGCGCTCGGTGATATTGCATATTGTGCTCGTTCAGAGGTCGCGGAGTCTCGGCCGTGAGCCTTGCCTCCGGACTTCCGGACTCTTTTGTGCTTTACCTCGGTTTGCGAACCAGGTCCCGTTTTCTCTGTCTTCTCTTCCCGAAGGGAGGGAGAGGTCTCGTAGATCATCTCTCAGTGGCCGCAGGCTACGTTTCGTGGTCGTAGGCCATTTTTCCCGTTTCGGAGCCCGGTTCCCAGTTTTCGGAACCATCGGCTATGTGCCTCGGTTCGGGATCATTTAACCACCTCCGTTTGCTCCGGTTTTTGGTATACACCCCACCACCATCCATTCCAATGACTTGGAGCTATTTTTCAGAGCTTAGGAGCACCATTTCTCAGACCAAGAGCTGCTGGTCCATTGGTCTTCAAGGGTAAGCTTCTTTTCCTCTTTTTTGTTCCTATCTTGCTCTATATCTAAGCCTTGCTTGCAAGCATTTTTGGGCTCTGAACCAAACTGTAAATAGTCATATTTTGAGCTTCTTTTCATGTTTGATTAAGGACCTTTTTTCGGTTTGAGGTCTCCTAATATCACTTGCCTCTTTAACTCTCTTTTAGGCCTATTTTTGCATGGTATTTTAGGCTTATTTGTGAGCTGTTTCGTGGCTTGATGTAAACTGTAAAGTGTCTTGTTTTGAGGCCCTCTTCAACTTTGTTGAGGGCTCTCTTCATTTTGAGGCCAGCAGCTACCACTTGCCTCTTTATCTCTCTTTTAGGCCAATTTTTGGGGGGAAATTTAAATTGATTTTCCCCCCCATTTTCTCCCCATTTTCCTCCATTCCTCCCTCCATAAAACCAGCAGCTCCAGCTGCATTTTGGGTTAGAAAAATTTTTTGTTTAAGCCTCCTACATTTAATTTCTCTCTCTCTATATTCCAAGCATCAAAACCCTTTCGTTTTTTTGGCCCCTTTCTACACCACCACATAGCACCACCTCCCCACCATCCTTTCCAACACTTGGAGCTGGTTTTCCAGAGGCAAGGAGTACCTTTTCTCAAGCCAAGAGTTGTTGAAGCATTGGTCTTCAAGGGTAAGTCTTCTATCCCTCTCTTTGGCCCTATTTTTGCTCAATATATTAGCTCCTCTTTCTTGCATATTTGGGCTCCAACCCTAACTGAAAATAGCATTTTTTTGAGCTCCTTTTCATGTTTGTTTAAGGGCCTCTCCCTGTTTGAGACTTCCTTTTTACACTTGCTTCTTTACCTCTCTTGTATGCCTCTTTCTTGCATAGTATTTTGGGCTCATTTGTAAATTGTTTCAAGCTTGGTTATAAACTAAAAAGTGGCTTATTTTGAGCCCTTATTCAACATTGTTGAAGGGCTCTTCACTGTTTGAGGCTTCCTTTTGTTACTTGCCTCTTTATCCCTCTTTTAGCCTTATTTGTGCATGTTTTGTTAGCCCCTTGTACTTGTATTTTTGGGCTCCGACCTGAACTGAAAATAGTTTTATTTTGATCCTCTCTTCATGTTTGATCAAGGGTATTTTGCTGTTTGAGGCTCCCTTTTTACACTTTGTGTTTAAACCTTCTTTTAGGCCTATTTCTTGCATAGTATTTTAAGCTTAATTGTGCACTGTTTTGGGCTCGGACATAAACTGTAAAATACCTTGTTTTTATCCCCTCTTCAACTTTGTTGAAGGGCTCTTCATTGTTTGGGGCCAGCAGCTGCTACTTGCTTCTTTATCTCTCTTTTGGGGCCATTTTTGCATGTTAACTTAGCCCTATTTGTGTTCACTTTTTGGCCTTGCTTAAAACTGGAAATATGCATATTTTGGGACTGCCTTGATTCTGTATTTATTCTTAATATTCAAATAATGCATGCTTTGTATAGCTATAAGCCATTCCATGCGCCTAGTTTCGAGTTTCAGGTCTCATTTCATGCATCGGTTGCCATGTTTCCATGTTTCGGGGCTGTTTTGCATCATATTTTGGTACTGAAATTTGCATGTTTGCATATCATGTTTCATACCTTGCCATGATTTGTTAGAGTGGCATTTGTGCCTTAGGTTCGGTCCTCGGTTTGCGTGCACGTGTGCACGTATCTCGAGTGTCTCATTTTCATCTAATGGCCATTGATGTGAGTGCGGCTGAGGTCCACTCATGTTGGTGTAAGTCCATCGTGCATTGTGTATGCCATTTCAATTCATAGCATTGTGTATGCTAGGTTGTATGTTAGCGCATCGTGTATGCCATGTTACCTCGTGCATCGTGTATGCCATTTCATAGCATTGTGCATGCTAGGTTGTATATTAGTTGCATTCATGCATGTCATGCATATTGCATTGTGCTTGGGATAGGAATTAGCCCAAGCACGGGAAACGAGGTACGTTTCATACTCCGAGTGACGGAACGTGTCTCAATTCCTGGTCGCCGACGCTCCGGATTATCCATGATGGAGTCTAGGCCTTGTTGTGTCCATATGTGCATTCATTTCATATTGAGTCGTGCAAATCGACTCCTCGGCCATCATGCATCGAGATGCGTGATTGGTGGCACGAGGATCGAGGACTACACTCCCTGAAAAGTAGTCATGCATACATATGTGAAAATACTTTGCCATGCCCCTTTGTTGCTCTCTGTTGCAGCAATTAGAAATCAGCAGCCGTCCGAAGCTTGGCACACATCCCGAGAATAATTGCAAACAGGGGCTAATTGGGGCATCGCAGTGGATTTCCGCACAAGGCAACTCAAGCATGCATCATCCATCATCCGGAGCAGAGTTGAGGCAGTCTGGCATGCATGCCAATTTATTGCTTTCCTAATTTAATTTGTTAATTAATTAGGGTTTTGTACATATTTGGACTGTAATATTCATTCGGGACTGTATATTATTTATTCGGACCCTCTGAGCGAGGGCAGAACTGTAATAAGTGTGTGTGTGTGTGATGTATGTCTTCCAACCCCACGTCTTTCTCCCTTTTATTTACCTGCTTATGATGGTTAGATTAGGGCATGTTTCAATTAGCATACAGTATGATAGCATGTTTGCATTCATTCATCTATCTTGCATGCACCGGGCTCGGCGCATCATACTAACTGCATCGTATTTTCAATTCCAAGTTGAATACATGTTAGTTGTAGCATTTCATATGCCATGTCTAGAATAGCCGAGCCTGCTATAGTTGCACTTTTCAATGTGTTGCATTAGGCATTTCTGTATAATTAGGATCATGCATGGATTTCTAATTAGTTTCTGTTTTGGCTTGGAGTACTCGGTAAGTTTTATGCTTTAGCATCCTTGCATGCGTGTGAGTGACTGCCATGATAGCATGCTTACCATGAGGCTAATTGCTTATGTGATATAACTGCCTGAATGCCTGTGGGTGAAGGCTGGGTTATTTGGATTGGAACAATTCATTCACTGTGTGTTTTAAGCCCACTAGATAGTGGCAAAATCATGTTTTCTAAGCCCACCTGAGGGTGGTAAATCCACGTCTTAGCCTACTTGCGAGTAGCACCATCAAACCATTTTCAAACAAACAAACATGAAATATTTTGTTCCAATTCAGGCGATCCAGTCTATACTTGTATGCTGTGCGCATCACATAGTAAATCTAGGCTAATAACCGGAATAAGAACGCATAATGTTTTCAAAAATAGATATCATGGTTAGTAGAGGCCGATCTTTGATCGGGCGAGTGGGGGTGCTCACAAAGTGACCTTCCCCAATCGTACCCAAGTTCCCGAGCCGAGGCAACCTTGGTGATGACGGACACGTGGCCTTAGGCAAACGAGTCAGGGTTTCCTAAATTTCCCCAAAATAAAATATTTAGGTGGTGACTCTGTATCTGGCAAAGCAGTCCATGTTTGGCACTTCTTTCAAAATCTGTTTTCTCAAAACGATTTGCCGGATTTGGACTCTTTGGTTCAGATTTAGAACTGTGACAAATTGAGAGTCCGAACTGTAGTGAGCCCAATATCGAACGGAACGGGGGACTCGTTCCTCCCAGGGCGTTCGGGGACGTCTACAAGAGCACAAACAAAGGCATGACAGTGTATTTGCAAGGGAATGTGTGTGCAACCACACTCCTTATCATGTCTCAAGCTCAAAGGAGTGTAGTGCTCGGCTCTCAAGTCACCAATCACGCATCTCAATGCATGATGGCCAAAGAGTAAAGCTTGCACAATCTTGATGAATGCGCACATAAGACTCAAAGTGTCGCCACCCTATCATACATGATCAAGAGTGACGATGACCAAGAAATGCAACACGTTTCATCACTTTGAGTATGAAACGTGCCACATTCCTTGTGTTTGGATTAACGTCTGATCCAAACACAATGCAATACATACAACATGCTTATCTACCAATGCTAAAGTGGCATGCACAAGGCTTTATCATGTAAGCAATACATACAAGTCATGTTAAGAGGCCAAGAGTACTAAAGCAAGCAAAAAGAATAACACTATAGGCATGCAACACCATGCACAAATGATCAAACCAACCCTGGACAGAGGTTAAACATGCCAAAACAGTGGCCTAATCATGTTGAATCTTAAGCTCAAAAGCAAGAGAAACATGTTCATTTGATGGCTCACAAGCAAGGCACAAAGCTCAACTCTCAAAAAGCACTTAAAGAGTGATTTAAATGGAAGCATGGCAAAGATATAAGCTCTGAAATTGCATGCCAAATGATGCCATGTTACACAAACATCATAAATAAGGCATGCTAGGGATCTCAAAACTCAAGACTAGCAATGCCAATTATACTATAACCCTACAAGGCAAGCCATACATGACCAAGACCACTTGGAACAGAGTTTAAGCATGCTAAATCAAGGCCAAAAGCATGCTAAAATAGAGCCAAAACAAGCTAGAACAATAGGCCAAAACACTAAGCATGCAAGGCTAATGAGTGGGATTGCACTACAAGTACAAAAACCAAGCAAGAGGTGACCCTAACAACTAAAATTAGAGTTAAAGAATGTGAAAATAACACCAAAAATAAGCTGGAGTGAAGCCAAAAACATGCTAGAATTACAGGCTAATTACAGGCTAAGACATGAAGCATGTTAGACTAGTAAGTAGGATTACACTACAAGTGTATGGAGCATGCAACCAATGATCAAACAAACCAAAAATAGAGTTATGGCAGGTCCAAAAGGTCACAAAAAAAGGCTTGAACAAAGCCACAAAGAAGTAGAAACACATGCTCATTTGGTAGGCCAACAACACATGCTAACAAGACAAGAGGATGGGGGACTACCCCCTCTTATTTTGGACCTCAAAACAAGTTTTCTACCACTGAAATTCCTCTGGAATTTAGTGGTTAAAAGGCCAAGAGAAGGTGATCTCAAAGGCTTTAAAAGATAGCTCAAAACAAAGCAAAACAAGTCACAAGAGGGGGTAGACCACCCCAACTCAAACAAGGCTTCAAACAACCATTTTTAACACTAAAAAACAAAGGTTTTTTTAGTTGACAACCAAGCCTAAAACAGCATGCAAAGTTGGCGAAGATGGTATACAAAAATAAGCTTTAAAAGGGAATATGGTCACCCTTGAAGAACAACAAAAACCAGCAGCTTTTCTGACCCAAAACCAACTTTAGGATGTCCAAACAAGTCTTATGGAATCTCAGCTCCAAGGTCAAGATGATTGGCTAAGGGGTTGTAGGCAAAATATGTGAAGAACACTCACTTTCAAGCAATATATATATATATAGAGAGAGAGAGAGAGAGTTCTACAGAGAGAGTCAATTTGTCTCTAAATTTTCTGAACCCTCTATAAGGTGGAGGGACCTCCCCTTATATAGAAACACAAGCCTCAAGCTTGTTTGACAAGCTTAGAGCTTGTTCCAATCCCTCCATACACGTGTATGGAGGATGGCCTCAATGCCCAACAGCTGGAACAACTGGAACCAAAAATATCTGCAAAAGCAGAAAAAAAAAGCTTCGGCCAACACATGTGGCCGACCGGCCATTAACGAGGCCGACCGGCCATCAGTGAGGCCGACCAACCACCACTGATGGCTGATGGAAAAAAGGCTTGGCCAATGGGCATAAGGCCTGGCCGATGGGCTGCAGGGCTGGCTAATAGACCACCCTCTTCCCTCAAAAACAAAGCCACTAGCTCTTGCTATGCAACCATGCACAAAACAGACAAGTTATGTGGTCTGAAGGCGAGGCACTCCACCATGACCTTCAGATACTCAAAACGAACACAAATATGGATAATCATCGAGTGTTCAAACGATGACGTCCAAGTCTTGAGGATGGTCAAAAATGGGGTGCCTACACTCATGCCAAAGGCCACTTGTCCGTCATAACCAAAGTGTCTCAACTCGGGAACTTAGACATGAAAGGGGAAAGTCATGAATTGAGCACCCCACTCACTCGATCAAAGATCAGCCTCATGCTCTTATTCTGATTTATTAATGCTAACTTACTATGTGAGGAACACAAGTATAGACTAAGTCACCCACTTTGGAATGTTTTGATTTCATGTTTGTTTGCAAAGAGTTTTGAATATGCTGCCACTTGAAAAATATGAGCTCATATGTCCATTAATCAAATCATCCCAACTTAGGCGAAATAGCCTTCATCCACCGGCATTCAAAGAGATATATCAAATAAGCATTTAGTCTCATGGTAAATATGCTTGATATGGCAACACAGACATACATGCAATATGCTAAAGGAAGAAATGCTCACCTAGTACTCAACCAAGGTAAGCCAAAATAGAAAATAATAGTTAGAAAAATGCATGCTCTAATATGCAAGTGACTAATGCACACATACAAAATGCAACTACTAGGTTCGGTTTATTAACATGACACATGGTTCAACTCAAAGCATGTGAAAGCACACCTATTCAAGTAAGTAAGAAATGACAACAATATTAGGATGATGAACCAAACCTGATACATGCAAAAATGGATATTTACACATGGTAATGATATGAAACCAATATATGATACTACATGCAACCATCATAAACAAGTAAATAAAAAGAAGAAATAATAGGGGTTAGGAGACATACACAATATTACAAGTGTGCCCTCATACAAGAGGGTTTGAATAAATGTCCTAATTAAACCAAATATTACAACACCAAAATTAACTAAACTAATTGATTATCATAGGGTTAACAGAAGGGTGTGATCCGATCCCTTTCGATATTGACATGTGCCAATGGGAGACAGCTTAAATTTATCTACTTAGAGCGCGCCCTCCCTTGGACAGGCCGACCATGGTCAAATATAGTTGGTTCTATGATCACTTCCACAAGAGCCAGCCCAAGACTCAGGAGAAGGCCGAGTAGTATACCCAGTGCTTCTTGATCTATCTCCTTGGTACCACCTCGTCTGCGAACAGGTGGAATACCGTAGGTTTGTATTTGCTTAACGCTTCAGTGGTCTTGCCCCGGGTACAGTTCTACGACTGGGGTGGTTCTAGCCTCGCCACCCTGTATGGTTATATGAGCTCCGATTCCCACAAGAATAGGAGCAAGGTCAGGGGCTATTGGAGAGCTTAGGAGGTACAAACTACACTTTCTGTTTCCCTTTTTGTTCATACATTATGCTTTTTGCTTTGCACTTCTTGTACATTTCTATGGTACATTATGTCTTCTACTTTGTATTTTCTGTTAATTTCTATTTCTGTTTATTGACTCACAAACTGTTCTTTTCTTGCAAATTTAGGTGTACGCATATTTCCCCACCCTTACCCCTATTTCATGAGATGAGGTAGTGGCTAATGTGCTTTACTTCCAGCGGTACAATGGCAGGTGCCATCCCCGACGCTACGGTGATACTGTC
The DNA here is from genome assembly GCF_055761805.1 of Camellia sinensis. Classification (NCBI taxonomy): domain Eukaryota; kingdom Viridiplantae; phylum Streptophyta; class Magnoliopsida; order Ericales; family Theaceae; genus Camellia; species Camellia sinensis. The sequence goes on from NC_138963.1 coordinate 79,734,956, forward strand.
TTTGCTTACTACCGCTGATTCTTTGATACAGTGGAGGTGCGAGAAATAATCTGAAACCCATACTCACTTCTGCTTCATTTCTATTTTCCATTCTTTTGCTGTGGCCCATATTCTGACAATTGAGACAACTAACAACAACTGACAACTATGCATTTTTTATTCATAGGTTGCGTGGCAGCCTTGGGTGGCGATGCCAGCTGGGACGCAGGACGAGTACAGCAAGTCTTGAGACACCTCCAGGCTGTGGATTTTGCTAGAGGGTCCTTTCTACAGGACCTGGTATCTCGGGAAGAGATTTGTGCGCTAGACTCTAGGTTCACCTGCCCATGTTGTTCCTGCTCCTCTCCTTGCATCTATGAGGACAACTGATAGTCTACCAGTCAAGGCCATCGTGCAGTTTATGGTGGGGTAGGATGTTGATCTTTTCCACGAGACCGAAGACTATGCCGAATTCTTAAAAGCCATCTGATGTCATCCTTGACTAGAGCTCGTGCGGGAGGCACTGCAGATGCACCAACTGCCAAGGGTACCGCTCACGCAGCCGAGCCTGATGCTGGAGGGCTCCCCTTGCTATTCATATGGCAGGTCTTCCAGTGATTTCGACTACGATCACACATTGGCGCTCGAGTGGGATTGCCTACCAGATTCCGATTGAGCAGCAGGATGAGGAGCATGAGTACGTCAGGGACCTTGACGTACAACATGTATGTTATTCATTTCGCAATTTGTATTACACATTTCCTTTTCTGGGTACTGATCTTAAACTTGTTTGCAGGTACTGGTGGGCTACGTAGACGGCCTCCTTCAGTTGGTCGCCTCTTTGGTCCACATGGTGTGGATGAGGGAGGCATTACTTACTCTCCACGGTTATTAGGTAGCCTTCTTTTCCCATCTGTCATGCACTGATTCTCTTTTTGCCATATTCATACTGTTCTGCACCACACTATACCGATTTTCTATACTCACACTGATACTGCACTGATGTTGTTCTGATACTCAGTTTCTTGCTTTCAGCCTCCACCCACACTGGCGGTCCCAGTGGCCCCAGTAGCACCTCCTTCGACTGCAGAAAGGAAAGCCAGACAAGCTCCTGGACACGACATGGGTGAAAGTTGAGGTCAAAGAAGAGGTAGGGGTGCTCGGTGTGAAGAGTCTCTGGTAGAGGAGACTTCCTCATCCTCGAAGTCTATTTTGAGCAGAGATGATGCCAAGACTAGCAGCACTGAGGAGACAGTAAGCGGGCGCTCTAACTCTGGGAGCGAGGATGATGAGGTTAGTTCTGAGCCAAGGAGTAGAGAGGATGATATAGACACCCCATTTTTGACAACCCTTAAGACTTGGGCGCCACTGACTGTTTACTTGGTGATGAAAGGTGTGGAGTGCAAAGATTCGATTTCTTCGGCAAGGAGAGAGTCAAATCCCAAATTCACACCCCTCTTTGGACCAAAACCATTTTGAACAAAATATTTTAGACCTTAAAACCCTCTATTTCAAAATAGTTTTTGAAAAGTTCCTACGATGTTCTGACGCTCGTATTTTGTTAAATGTTGCATTTTTTGGTAAACTGAGCAAGAACAAAGTGAAAATGAATGAAAGAGAGGTGAAATATTTGAAAAATATTTCAAAACACCTTATTTAGGGGTTTGGATTTGAAGAAAATAGGAGAGGAGAGAAAAAAACTAGTTTGGGAGAAGTTCGGCATGAATCCGGGTAGGATCGAAACTGAGCAGTCGTCACTAAAAGAGGCATATCTTTTTTCACGGTTGGAATTTTAATGTGAGGCTGCCACCATTGGAATGAAGACTTCAAGGGTTTAAATTTAGGCTCAAGAATGACCTACAAAGGAGTCCATATGAAGGAGATATGTCCGGTTGAAGTCGAGCCCAAAAAGTAGATTTTTCTGGCCAACCAGAGGTGAAGGTTATTGACCATGAATGGGCTTTTCTGGCCATGTGCCGGCCATGAATGGCTATTTCCGGCCCCCTGCCGTCTAAGAGTGACCCTTGCCAGCCATGGATGATGAATTGCCAACCATCAATAATGGCTTACAGGCCATTGATGCAGAAAGTCAATTTTTGGTAGATATTTTTCTTCCAGCTGTTACAGCTGTCCCTTTTGGTATATTTTCGATGAAGACTTGTATTTTTCTATATATAAAGAGCCTTATCTATTGTTTTCAAGGTGAGAACAATTTAGGAAGAAGTTTGGGAGCCTCTCTCTCTAGAGCTTTGTGCTTAGAAGCTTGCATACATCAATCTTTAACCTATCAACCCTTAACAAGAGTGGTTCATATTTGGGATGAGGTCACTTGAAGCTCTCTTGGAGCTTCCTTGGAGCTCCTGGAGGTGATTTTTCTTGGTTTTGTGCCTCAAAGTGTGCTTGGCTTCAAGAGGTATAACCATCACCCTTCAAACTTGTTTTGCACACTTGTTTTGCCACCTTTGCAAACTGTTTTTGAGCTGCTTTTCTACTGCAAAAAACTCTATTTTTCAGTCCTAAAAGTAGTAGTTTGAGCCTTTGTGTGTTAAGGGGTTGTCTCCCCTTTTGGCTCCTTAGCTTGTGTAGCTTCTTGTGCCATCTTTCATCACCTTTCAAACCAACTTTTTTTGGCCTTTTAACCACTGAATTCCAGGGGAATTTCAGTGGTGAAAACCATGTTTTGAGGTCCAAAATAGGAGGGGTTGGCCTCCCCTCCTTGTGTCTTGTTTGCATGAGTAGATGGCCTAACATGTGAGCATGTATTTCTACCGTTTTGTTGCTTAATTCAAGCATGTTTAAGGCTCTATTTTGACATGTTTCAACTCTATTTTTGGCTGGTTAAGTCACTTGTTGCTTACTTCTTGCACTTGTAGTGTAATTATGCTTACTAGCCTAACATGCCTAATGAGTTAGCTTATCATTCTAGCTTGTGTTAGCTTGAATCCAGCACATTTTTGCTAATTTTTTGGCATGCTTTAACTCTATTTTGAGTGGTCTTGGTCGTATGAGCCATGTATTGCATAGCTATATTATAAATGGCCTTTACTAGCTTTGAGTTTTGGGGCCTCTAGCATGCTTTGCTTGTGATGTTTGCATGATATAGCATCATTTTGCATTCGATTTCAGAGCATATATTACTGTCACACTCTCACATATCCCACCCTTTCATTGCTTTTGAGAGTTGTGCTTTGTGTCTTGTTTGCGAGCCAACATGCAAGCATGTTCTTCTTGCCTTTTGTGCCTAAGTTTTAGCATGTTTAGGTCACTGATTTGGCATGATTAAGCTCTGTTTTGAGCTGGTTTGATCACATGAGCTTTGTTTTATATGCTTGTAGTGCAATTGTTTTGGCCTCTTAATATAGCTATTCTTAGCTTATTTTAAGCATGTTTTAGAACTCCATTTAGGGTGTTTTAGGACTTTTTTTTGTTGGTCCCTTTTGAGTATCGTATTGCATGTCTCTAGTTTTGTGTCCTTCACTAGTTTCAATTCTTTTGGCCTTTAACATGTTGTGCATGTGTTGCTTGCATGGTTTAAGGTCTTAAGCATGCCATTTCAGCATTAAAAAGTCTGCAACCTCCCTCATTTCTTCATTTTTCTATTTGTTTTGAGGGTTGGTTAACCTTAGGTTGTGTTTAAGCTTGATAGAGTTTGTGCTCAAATGACTTTAACCCTCTTATGAGGGTTTCTCCTAGCCAAAGGCATGATCTCTCTCATGCCTTGACCCATTCTTTTGGTTGACACCCTCTCTCATTAGAGGACTCTCACATTGGACAAATCAATTAAAGAATGGCTTGGTAATGCTAATATTTGTAAACAAGAATGAACCAAGTAAAACATGGCCAAGATAAGCATGTTGTTTACATTGTATTGTGTTCAATCGGACGTTATATTGAACACAAGGTAGATTGGTCCATTTCATACTTAAAGTGATGAAAATGAGCCAATCTCATTTGTCTCCATTGCCTTTGATCATCTATGATGAGGTAGTGGTATTAAGTCTTGTTTTGTGCATTTATTGAAAGTGTACAACTTGGATCTTTGGCCATCATGCATTGAAAATACTTGATTGGTGGTTTTGGATCCAAGAGTGCCCCTCCTTTAATGTTTTGAGATGATAAGGAGTGGCACAGTATAGATATACCCTTGAGAGACCCTCTATTTTCCTTTGTTTGAGCTCTGTTGCAGAATGGTGATGCAGCACACCAGTGATCGGCAGTGCTTTATCAATGGCCGACAAGGCTTCATCCTTGGCCGGCAGTGCCTCTCTTTGGTCGGCAGGTGGCCAGTAGCAAGCCCTCATGGCCAGCAGGCCACTGGTGCATTCCTCAATATGGAATTGGAAAGCTAGAGCAGAAAGTTCTTGGAGTAACCCTGCAAATAGAGCCTCTCAAGAGCAAACCGGTGGGCTTTTCGAGGCGAAAAACAAAATGCATGCATCTTCTAATTTTCAAGCAGAGCTGAGGCAGTGGAGTTAGCATTTTATATGTTTAGTTAGTATACATTGGTTTTGTAATTTAATTTATTAGTGTGCTAATTAGTTAAGTGTTGTAATAATTAGTAATTAGTTTACTAGTTATTCGTTTGGTTTGTAATAATTAGTCTAATTAGATTAGTTTGATTAGCTTAGCTTAGTGTAGCTTAGCTTATTCGGACCCTCCTTCAAGAGGGCACAATGTTGTAATAAGGGTGCATGTGTGTGTGCATGTCTTCCAACCCCACGTCTTTCCCCCTTTTATTTAACCGCTTTCGGTGGTTATTTTTAGGACATTTTTCAATTAGCATACCTTATGCTTGCATGTTTACATCATTCATTACATGCACCAGGCTCGACACATCATACAAACTGCATCGTATTTCAATACTTATTTGAATACGTATATTAAATCATTGCATTCATATGCCATCTGTCACGACCCAAACCCGCCCCTATGGGTTTAGCACCGTAACCGGCTAGTAATTCGTAATTACCAGAGGCCTGCTTAATAGTAATGACAGTAATACAGAGTAAAGGGACTGGCGGAAATCAAAACAGTAAATAAAAGGTGTCCAATAAGCTGTGACAGTCTAAATGCAAAAAGACTTTTATGAACAAGTCACATTCATAATCAAAACACATATACATATCAGATATACACATATACAAGTTAGGGATTCAATCCCTATGCCACAACTGTACAATAGGAGTGTAGACATCCCATTTTTGACCGTCCTCAAGACTTGGACGTCACCGTTTGAACACCCGATGATCATCCATGTTTGTGTTCGTTTGGAGTTCCCGGAGGTCTCGGCTACGCGCCTTGCCTCAAGATCTCCGCACTTGACTGTTCAGTGTCTGGTTTTGCACCAAACACTTGCATTTTGCCTTGGAGGGGCAGGGAATGCCTTGTGAGGCATCCCTACACACCACCGGCCATGGCCAGAGGCCACCGGCTGGTTTTTGCTGCCATCGGCAATGCATATTGCCGGTCGGCACTACTTATTGCCGGTCGGCACTCCCTTTTGCCAAAATGACATTTTTGAGCAGCCGACTACTGTTCATCTGCTTTTGCAGATATTTTATTACAGTTGTCTTGCATTTGGCTCCCCTCCATACACGTGTATGAAGGGATCTCCCTCTTTAGAAGCTTGTCTTGTAAGCTTTACAAGACAAAAAGGCTCTATAAGAGAGAGTCTTCTCTCTTGGCTTTAGGGTGAGACACTTTAGAGAGTTTAGACAGCCATATTAGGGTTTTGAGTTCTAGGGTTAGAATCCATACATATTCTATCTCTATACCTCTCTCTTTTTACCTTTGTGTGTGTTTAATTGTGTTTGTGTCTTACTATTGCACACAAACACATATTGTTTCACCTTCTCTTAGCTTTTGAGGTTCTAAGAGGCTGGTTTTGGTGTTTTGGAGCTGGATTCAAGCCAAGGAGGGTTGTTGGAGCATCATTGGTGAAGGTGATCTACAAGGGTGAGAAACTTCCATTTTATTCTCCATTTTTGCATTGCTTTTCTACCTATCTTAGAGCTGTTTTTGTGTTTAGTGTATAATACAAAAAAGTTCTATTTTTTAGCCCTCTAAATAGTTTGTTAAGAGTGTTTTGTGGTTTGGGTTTGTTTGACCCCTCCTAAGCCTTATAAGGCTCCTTTTTGTGCTATTTTTGTGCAAGTTTCGAGATTTTAGTGTTTGGGCCTCTTCACCACTGAAATCTTGAGGGATTTCAGTGGCGGAGATGGTGCCTTGAAGTCTCCAAAAGGAGAGGGCCACCCCCTCTCCTTGTTGTCCTTGAAAGGGACCCTTTTTGGCCTCTTGAGGGAGCATCATGTTAGAGTGTGTATTGATCATGTCTTGGCTATTTTCCATGCTTATTATGCCATGATATAACCTTGTTGTGTGTTGGTTTTGGTACACCATGCATACTTAGCATACCTACCATGTAATGCCTTGTTATTGCCTTAACATGCCTTAGGTTGTTAGCCTTTGCTCTAGCATGTTTTAAGTTTAGCCTTGTGAAGGTTTTGTGCTCATTTTGCCATGTTTTAGGTCTGACCATAGTTGTTTGGGTTGTTCTTGGCATACGTAGTATAGCTCCTTTGTATTTGAGCTTGTATGCTTCAAGTATGTGAATGTGTAGTATGTGTTGCTTGCATCATTTCGGTGGTTTGGAACCACCCTACATGTTATTTCAGTCCCTTTGACATGCTCATATGTTTGCCTTGGACACCTCTTTAATGCTTTGAAAGCTTGTGTAGCATGTTCCATGTTTTGGCCATTGTACATGCCTTTGAATTTGAGCCACTTAGACGCCATCTAAGAGTCCCCTTTGCATGGTCTAGGTCTGTCTTGAACCTATTTTAAGTCCCCTTAGCCTTGTGAGGCTTGGTTGACTTGGTCATGGTTCAAGCCCCCTTGACTTGCTTCAAGTACTTGGGTCATTTGTTGTATGCTTAGTCCATTTTGTTTGCTTGGTTTGGCACCATCTCAACATGATTTTCAATTCTTATCTTGCATGCCATTAGTCCACATTATGCCTCTTTCAAGTGTACTCGAGAGTACCCCTTTTATGCCTAAGTGTTGGCCCTTAATCATGTGCATGTGTGTATGTATGTTTGATCCCAATTCCTTGTTTTTTTGCCACTATTTTAGGCCTATTTAGAGTTGCCTAAATCATGTCTAAGTCCACCTTTTCATCAGTTTGCATTGCCTCATGTTTTTTTGTATGCTTGCATAAGTGTCTTGCCATGCCATGTTGCATCCTTAGCTTGCATGCCTAGGTTGCATTGCATCTTGCATGCATGCCATATTCCTTGACTTGGTGATAGGAATTGGGCCTTGGTTCGTTTGTTTGGTTTGCATTTCATTTGACATGAAAGTTGCACGCTTGATTCTTTGGGCCACCATGCATGGAAATTCGTGATTGGCGGTCCGAGAATTGAGACACATGCCCTTTTGAGTCACAAACATGATAGGGGACATGATTGGTGCATACATTGCTTGAATTGTATTTCCATGCAAGTTCTGTCCTCTGCTGCTGTGAGTTGCAGGTTCTGCAAGCATTCTTTGCCGACCGGCAGTATACATTGCCGACCGGCAGTAAATTACCAGCCGATGGATTCATTTTGTGCCGGTGACCACAATTCACTACCGGTGGTAATTCTACTCAGCCAGTGGTGATTCCCAGTATCCAGAGAAGCATCCTTGAGACTTTGGCAGTCTTCAGAGAGGCAGAGCAGGGAAAACAGAGGCAGACTATGCATGGCCGTGCACTTCCGAGCAGGACCCGAGCATGCGCTGCATCTGGCTCTCCTTCCGAGGCGATTTACTGCTTTTCCTAGTTTAAATTAGTTTGTTAACTGATTAGACAATTTGTAATATTTAATTAGCTTGCATAGTTAATTAATTTGTATTATTTATTTGGTCCCTCCGGGCGAGGGCAAATCTGTAATAAGTGTGTGTGAGTGGTGTGTATGTCTTCCAACCCCCACTTCTTTCTTCCCTTTTATTTACCTGCTTATGATGGTAGATTAGGGCATGTTTAAATTAGCATACCTTATGCTATGCATGCGTGCATCCATACATTTGTCTTACATGCACCAGGCTCGGTACATCACACTAACTGCATTTGTACTTCAATTCCAAATTGAATACGTGCATCAATTGATTGCATTTCACATGTCATCGTAGATTAGCCGAGCCTATCCTAATCACATTTTGCTTGTGTTGCATTAGTCATTTTAACATGAACTAGGACATGCATGTCTGCTCACTAGTTTATTGTTTTGGCACGGTGTACGATGTAAGTATTTTTATGCTTTAGCATATCGCATGCGTATGAGTGCTATCATAACAGCATGCTTACCATGTGGCTAGATGCTTATGTGATAAATTGTTTGAATGCCTGTGGGTGAAGGTTGGATTGTTCGAGTTGGAAAAACTCGTTGAAATCCGCATTTTAGCCTACTTGCGAGTAGCAAATTCCAAAACATTTTCCAAAACAAACGGATATGTAATGTTTCTTTCCAAATTTGGCGATCTAGTCTACACTTGTTTTGCTGTGCGCATAACATAGTAATTCTAGGCTAACAATTGGAATAAGAACACATAATGTTTTCAAAAACGGATATCACGGTTAGTAGAGGCCGATCTTCGGATCGGGCGAGAGGGGGTGCTCATAACTGACCTTCCCCAATCGTACCCTTGCTCCCGAGCCGAGAAACTCCGGTGATGACGGACATGTGGCCTTCGGCACCGAGTCAGGGTTTCCTAAATTCCCCCATAAAAAAATATTTAGGTGGCGACTCTATATCTAGCAAAGCAGTCCATGTTTGACACTTCTTTTCAAAAATCTGTTTCTCAAAACGATTTTCCGGATTTGGACTCTTTGGTTCAAGATTAAGAACCGTAACGATTTGAGAGTCCGAGCTGTAGTGACCCCAAAATGAACAAGATGGGACTCACCCTCCCGGGGCGTTCGGGGACGTCTACAGTTTCTGGCGACTCCGCTGGGGATTTAGAGAGCTTGACTCGAACTCGTGATATCCTATTTTGATTTCATTTATGTGTCTCTTTGCATTACATGTGCATAGGTGCGCCTAGGAACACAGTGTTTGCCATCTGCCATTCCTGAACGGTTTGCCGGAGGCTTGTCTTGTCAAGGCATGACCATAAGGCTGACCGGTTATGGGCTCTGACAATATGGGAACACAAACCCCGGTTTTTCCGGGGCACCCTTTTTGACCATTCGACCTAGTACATATTCGGATCCGTAGTGACCATCCCAAGTTAGGACAAGTTGCTTACCCGATTATAGGTTGTTTGAAAACTACTGCGTGCATAGTGGAACCCCAGCTCCTGACAAAATAGGACAGGGAAACCCTACCCCAACATAGGGGTGTTTTGGCTCTCTTTACTTGCTATGTGCTTTTAGAGTGTATCTCTACAGGGAACGTACATATCAGTTTGCAAGTTTGAGTATCGGGCCCGAGGGCACCAGTATCAGTGTTGTTGAGAACCAGTTATCTGCGGGCATCAGGTTCAGTTTTTGGGGACAGTGATTTCTGGGGAACAGTGATCAGTAGTAGAGTGCAGTCGTTTGGCTACACCCGTGTTTGGTCTATTTGGGCTGAAATGCTGTTTGTTTCTCCTTTCAGTTCAAAGTGTCCAGAGAATTGATACAGAATAGCTAGTGTTCCCCCTTGCCGAGGCAGGACTTATGATGATGCAGAATTCAGAAGAGATCGTGGTTATGACAGCTGCATTAGATCAAGGGATCACTCTGCAAAGTGAGGCCAACATTGACGTGTCACATCCACCCAGGTCGCCTGTTGCGCACCCGGTCTGGGCCCCCCAATTATACCAGGCTCGCGAGCCTACTACATTCGAACTAATAGGGATGATAGGTGATCTCTAGAGGTCTGTGGCGGATCTCGCCTACGGAATGTCAGCTTCACCTCCAACTGCACCGTATGCCGGGAGTTTTGTACCCCAGGAACCCCCGTTGTTAGGGCGAATTGTGATCGAACTTAGCCAACCGGAGATGGCCTCCATCTATGGTAATGACATATCAACATCAACCCAAACCCTCGATCAGGCTGAGGCCAGAGGAAAAGACAAAATGAAGGCAGATGCCGATCCCATTGAACAACTGTTGTGGGCAGTCGAGGCTTTGAAAGCCGGGGGGATGAACAAGCAACAGATATCCGCAGTTGTGGCAAAAACTGTGGTGGATGCTTTCCCCACTCCACCTGAGGGTAGTTCAAGCCAGGCAGAAAATCGGGATAGGCCCCGTCATGCCAGAACAGTTCCTCCTGTTCCCGCCCCTTCACCCGGGAAAGATCAGAAAGCTAAGGTGGCGCCTGCCGACCCTTTCGCTTGTGCAGCTAGTAAGAGCGCTCAGACTCCAAAGTACCTACCCCGGGGGCGCAGGACCTTTCATGCTCTCTACATGCCTCTGTCCAAGGCACTTTAGATCCTTGCCGAGAGGGGGCACCTTAAACCCTTGGAGCCTCGTCATCTCCCGAAGAATCTCCCCGCTACGCATGATGCTGCTCAGTACTGCGCGTACCACCAGCAGACAGGCCATGCTACCGACAATTGCTTCCGCCTCCGTCATGAGGTGCAAGATTTGATTGACAACGAGGTTATCCTCTCGCCCACCTCAGCCAAGTCCGTTACCACCCAGTTATTGGATTTTAAGGACACAGATACTGCAAGTATGTAATCAGAAAGTGAACCACCTACGGGCGGCATCTGGTATATTTTGAATGTGGCGTCTGGCACGCATTTTTGAGCATTTGTGAATGCTAGCTTTGTAAATTCTAGCTTGGTTATCGAGTCAGTCTTTTGTTTTAAGTCTGTCTCTTTGTCTTGAGTCAGTCTTTTTGCTTAAAGGTTTGTCTTGTTGTGGCGAGTCAGTCCCCTTTGTATAGAATACCAGGTGATTCCGGGGTTGTTACTTCGAACACCGTTTTGTCTCGTAATTACCTGTTTTTGTTTTTGAGTCTGTTTCTGCCTGGAGCCAGTTACACCAACAAATCTGAATGAAACAGCTGTTGTTATCTCACTTTCGTGCTTGCTTTCAGTATAAGTGCCAGAGGATTTGAATGGGCTGACAGTACATCTCGCCTGCTCTCCTGTACGCCAAGCTCATTGCATTAACCTAAGTTTTTCAAAAATCCCTTTTGAACACTGCGGTGATAAAAATGAAGACGAAGGAATTCCTCGGGTTTTGTGAAATTTTGATCATTTTAAGAGAAAGAGAGACGCGCTAAGCCTTTTTATGAATGAAATCATGCTTGTCAGCGTGAGTACTGGGAAGGACCCTGGCTTGATCCAGATTGGTTCCACACTATCTTCGGCGCGAGCGATTTGTCGTTTTCTTAAAAACTTTCAAAAACAAATATTTACACGGCCTTGTGAAGACCTGTGTGGAACCGTTCTTGAGATTGTGCAGCCTAGGATCGCTCTCAGCCTCAAGATTCAACCCGTTCAGAAAGTTCAAACGGTCAAACGTCATGTAAGGTCTGTATGGCCAGATTAGAAACAGCTCTCGAACAAGAGGCGCCGAAGTCAAATCAAAAGAGTAGATCTCACCTGAAGGAGCTCGTGGAGCAGCCATGACGGAGTCTCCTACAAATCATTGCAACAGCCGTTCTCCTAGACGCAGAGAGGCTTCAACTTCAAAAACCATTTGGCATGGACTTGTTACACTTTTACCCTTTGAGAGGCTCGCTGGGCCGAAAACCCGGAAGGGCAACCCAGGCAAAAGTTAGAGCAAGAGAAAAATACAAAAAAAGAAGCAAAAAGAAAAGAAAAGAAAAGAAAAGAAAAAATGTGAAAAGAAAAAGAAAAAGAAAGAAAAGCTCGCAAGGTCGAAAACCCGCATCGGGCACCTTGGCAAAAGTTAGAGCCTGAAAAGTAAAGGTTAAAATACCCGAGTGTACCTTAACCGGAACTACGTAAGGCTTGATTCCCATGTTTGGGATACGTAGGCAACTTCATCATGAAGTCCAGCCCCCAACGTTTTCATAGCGTCTCAGTCCATGCAATGGTTTCAATTTCATCATCCCAAAGTCTAGTCGCCAACACCCTCCAAGGCGACTGTGTCCATATATTTGTTGTGACCGTCTTCGTCATCTCTGTGTCCAAGAGTTCGACCATCACCAATGAAGACTGCTTGCGGATCACTGCGGCACCATCCAAACAAGGGGCAACTTTCCGTTGCCACGAGTTGTCGTGAGCCGCCATTCAAACCAGGAGCAACTTTCCGTTGCCATCCACCCCCCTAAGCCAGGGGCAATTTTCCATTGCCTCCGATCCGAGGTGGCGCATCTCAAAGAGTAAGTTCCATGCTCGTTGAGCATTGACTGTTTGGAAAATAGTTTTTGAAAACTTTTACTAAGGTTGACTATTTTCTCGAAAATTGTTCCATTTTCCAAAACTGGACCATTTTCTTGGACCCAAAAGGGAAAATTTTCAGTACTTATAGCCTGACTTGCATGATTTTCAAATCAAAAATCGAACAAGTACGTTAATCCGACTCTCATCTTGATCAAAACTGTTTCAGTAGAAAGCAAAAACAAAAAATGGTTAAAATGATGAACTAGGGGCACAGTTGAGCCAGGCGTTCTGTCTTTCCCCCGTCGTCAACATACTTGCCAGGAGGGCACTCTACCCACCAGAAGAAATAGCTGTGAGCTAACAGCATCGAACATGAACCCGCAACTTCCTATTCATTCATTAATCACCTTGGGGAGGGACGAAAAATGAGAGAATAAAGAATGGAGAGGTGTAAGTTGAGAGAAAAAGCGAGCCAAAGGGTTTTGAGAGAAAAACCGAGCTTGAGTGCTAAAGTGATGTGAGAATCACAAATGAGAAAAGGGTGGGAAACGATACCCAGAGAAACTGGCTCCTCCTGATCAGAGGTCCCCCGTCTTCGTTAACGCGTCTGTATGTCGTGTCTTTTGTTTTGTTTACCTCAACCTTTGTTTTAGGTCTTATCCGAGCGTGTCTCGTTATGTTTAGGTCGTGTACCCTTTTGTTTGAGTCCTCCCCGCTGTGTTCAGTTGTAGGCTCGATACCCCGGTTTGAAAAACCCTTATTTAATTTCAAAAATCATCTATACTCAGAATGCTGTGCCATTCTCTATATTTGAGCGTGCTTCAATTCCAACCGGTTCCATCTTTGAGCTCCGTCTTGTCAGATTGGGCTGTTGTGTTTAAAGTTTGCTGTGCGCAAAATGAACCAAATGCTGTGTTACGGGCTGTATGCAGATTAATCCCCAGTAGAGTAAGGGCTGTGTGTCTAGAATCAGGCAGTGGGTTGCTTGGGTTATTTTTGTTGTTGGCTGTTTAGTTATCTGATTATTACAGTGCAAGTGTTCAATTCTCAGACAACCAATCAATTTCATTTACATTGAGGTGTAATATGGTGTGATGCGATGCAATACATGAGATATGTAAATGTAACACTTTTTAAGCAAAAAAGTTTGTTCATTTCATTATCTATCTTTTTCAAATACACAAGTTTTGGAAAACAAAAATCTGCCTGCGGCAGTACAGAGTATCCTAACTACCAACAAAAAGGAAAAGTACAAGAAAGAGGAAAAAACAACAAAAATCTGTATCCATGGCAAGCGACTCCGAGGGCTATCGATCTGTCCTAGTCCTCTTCCTGGACGAAGGTCTAGGAGCATCATCAGCATCGTCATCAGAGCCCGAGCCAGTACCGCCTCCGGTCTCCTCCTCCGATGACTCCGCCTCCGACTCTGCCTCCGCCTCCGCCTCCGACTCCTCGTCATCATCATCATCAGGAACTGGAGCCCGCGAACTACTCCCGACATGAGTACGCCCCGCCTTGGTGCGGGGGAATACTCTGCCCTCCTCATCTCTCCCTCGGGCGGGGACGGAAGGTCCAGCGGGAGCACCTCCTACCACGGGAATCTGGAAGGGAGGCTGAAAAAGTACATAAAAGGCAAATGCATCAGTATACTATGGACAGTTTATCAGTGCAGAATGCAATGTATGAGTACAGTGTGTGAATGCCGTGGACAATCTATCAATGTAGAATGCAGTGTATAAGTACAATGTATGAATGCCGTGAGCAGTTTATCAGTGCAAAGTACAGTGTAGAATGCAGTGTATGCAGTGTATCAGACGTTGTGAGATCAGTGTATCAGGTGTTGTGCCGTGCATCAGATTACGTGAATCAGCTTGTGAGTGATTTGAGGCCATGATCAGAAGAACATACCGAAATGCTGTAGAGGGCTAGGAGATCAAAGGTCCGCTGTAGCATCCCCATCATGGAGGCATTCATCTCCAATGACTGCCGGGTGTACTCAGAAGAAGCTTGCAAAAGTATCAGATGTATCAATATTCTGTGGAATATCAAATAAACTGAAATGAAATGACTGTACAAAAATGCAATAATACATACCGGAGGCAAGTCGGGGACACCGACAAACTCGTGATCAGCCGGCGGAGGGGCGAAGGGGATCTGATAGGTCGCCCCACCCTACCCTCAGAAAGTCAATGAAGTGGGCAGAACAGGCTAACCGGTCCCCCGTCCTCCCTGAACTCCACCCCTGCCACGGACCCGAGCCCTCCTCGATGCTCCTGCTCCAACTCCCACTCCTGCCCTAACTGCTGGCGCCACGGGCCTGGCTCCCTCAGCTCGACGGCCGCCGCTCAGAGACCGTATAATGTACGTCTGCACGTACTCTCGGTAGTCGCCAATGCCTCTGAAGCGGGTCGCCTCCCAGCCGATAGTATAATCGGCCATCTGCTCGATAGTGAGCCTCTCGGTCTCCCTCATATCCTCAGGAGGGTGAACCGGGACTATCTGCTCCGGTAACCCTAGGGTCTAGCGTAGGAAACGCTCACCCAGGTACCAAGCCCGACAGACCGGGCCCTCCAGTAAGATCCGGAAACGCGAGGTCTCATCGGCACCGGCAAACCGATCCCGCATCATGGCTGGCAAAGGAGCCCAAGGCTGCCAGGTGATCTGAAAATGACATACAGTCTGTTATCTACTGTTATTGAAATATGCAATGGAAAGGCGAAGCTTAAATGAACTACAAGTAAAACATACCTCTGCGGGGGTGATGGTGTCGAAGAAGCGGCGGAAGAAGCTAAATGTCTCTCGCGGCCTCCGGGTGCATCTCCCGTCAAAGCGACGCGAAAAAGGGACGACCAGAGGAGTCTCCGTCTCCGGTACGGGAGCGAGCCTAGGAAAGCAGGCATAAACCCACAACTGCAAGGTAAATACCAGTGCATTTATCAGATAAAGCAGAATATAGAGTAAAAGCAGAAAAAGCAGAGTATGTGTGTGCCGTGTGTACAGTATACAACAAGTATAAAGCAGACTACAATGTGTGTAGTGTACAGAGCACAGAAAATATAGGACAGAAATGAAAGGCAGAAAAAGAAATGTACCTCCCAAACACGCCAATAGCCCCCGAGCAACTGTCCGCTGCCGCAGGAAGCTGAGCTCACATATCCGTAGAGAGTGGCCAAAGCGGCGCCACCCCAGTCGTAATGCAAGATGTCTCTGATGTCCACCAGTGCGCTGAGCAGGCAGAGAGGCACAGTGTTCGCCCGGTCGGCGAAAATGGTCATCCCAAACAAGAACATGAGGAAGCCGCGTGCGTATCTCTCCACGGCCTCCGGAGTCATCGGGGCTACATCAACAAGGGTGGGCTGGACCCTAAACTGCACCTCGAACCAGGAATATCGGACGTAGCCAGGATGCGCGAGAGGTGGCACCTCACCAAGCAGATAGATCTGAGCGGCAGTCCACTCGTCCATGTTAGTATCAAAGGGGATCGGATCACCCCCTACCCCGATGCCTGTGAGCATCGAGAAATCGTAAGGGGTCATCGTCATGTCCCCTGCCACGGAGAAATGGAATGAATCGGTGGTGTCCCACCACCTCTCCACCAGAGCGGCGAGGAGAGGTCTGCATGTAGCCTGGAGAGTCCTCTACAGAAAGCGCCGAAGCCCGCCTGGTCCACTATGCGACGGACCACATCAGGAAGCTCAGCATACCAGTCCCGAGCGCCGGTGTTCCCATACCCACGGATGGTATGGGAATCCCCCTGTAAACAGAAAATAACAATTGCAAGGCAACATTCAAAATACAGTTCTAAGAAGCATATAGATGTAGCATGTGTGCAAGTTTAACAGATTTAAACAAATACCGGGTGCCGGTGTGCTTACGGTGAACTACAGCGTGTGATGCGTCAGCGTGTTCGGGTGGTTCAGAGCAGATGTAGTATGTGTGCATATTTTCAGACTCAAGCAAATACTGGGTGCCGGTGTGCTTACAGTGAACTACAACGTGTAATGCGTCAGCGTGTTCGGGTGGTTCAGAGCAAATGTAGTATGTGTGCATATTTTCAGACTTAAGCAAATACCGGGTGCCGGTGTGCTTACAGTGAACTACAGCGTGTGATGCGTCAGCGTGTTCGAGTGGTTCAGTACAATATAGCATGTGTGCGTGTTTCCAGACTCAAGCAAATACTGGGGACCAGTGTGTATGCAGTGAAATACAGTGTGCGCCGTGTGTTTGGGTGATTCAGGGCTAGTGCAGTGTGTGTGCATGTGTTAGTCTTAAGCAGATATCAGTTGCACGTATGTTTACAATCAACTACAGTATACAGGGTATCCGAGCTAAAGCAGTTAAAGAGCACAACTAGCTACGACAGTTTTGTATCCTACATTGCAAAAAGTAAAGCAGAGAAAAGAGAGTTACCTCGGAAGCGTCGAAGGACAGGTGGGAGGTAGGCTCACGCAGTAATAGCTCAGGTGGCACGTGCCTGTCGAAACTCCTGAACTGGCGCAGTCCGTCAGGGGGCAGAACATGAATCGCCGGCCGGTAGGTCGCCGGGTCAAACTGGCGCTCACTAAAAGGTAGGAGCTCGACCCCGAGATCCATCTCGTGATCCGAGGGAATCCCGCCCTGTGGAATATCGTCGGCCATGTCAAGAATGGTGAGAAAATAGCCGGAGGGAGGAAAACCGGGCTAGAATATGGAAAGTCAACCGAAAAGTCAACCCCCGAAAAGGTCGAAAATGGCCGAAAAGGGTGGGATGTGAAAAGGGTACGGAAATGAAGAGGAAAGCGAGGGGAACAAACCCCAAAAAGGTGGGAACGGCAAAAGAGGCACCGAAACAAAGATTTGTTCGGTTGAAAATGTCCGAAACGCGAAGAAAATCGCGAATCCGACGACGAAATGGGCGTAGAACGCGAAGAAACGGAGAAAAGAGGAGAGGAAAACACTCTAAAGAGAGAGGGTGTGGAATTTCGGCGAAGGAGGAAGTGAGAAATAGGGTTTAGAAACCCTATTTTAAAACACCCATGGTGAAATGTCGAATCTGCCCCGACTCAAGAACTTTTTGCCGGTGGGCAACATTTTGTGCCAGCCGGCAGAATATTGTGCCGATGAAAGTATTTTGCAGCCGGTGGACAGCCGGTGGATTCCCCTCCTGGCCGGTGGTGTTCCCACAACCTTGTTTAGGCCATATGAGTAGTTTTTGGTCTTCATAGCTCAAGAAAGTGCAAGAAAGTGTATCCCTGACGCTCAACCGGCCTCCGTTTTGACCTCGGCCCGCGTCTTCTGTGCGTAGCACTCCAACTCATACAATGTTGTATCCTTTGGTATCCTTTTTGCCTTTTACATGATCCAAAAGTTACCCCGTGTGCGTTACACGCGTTCATCGCACTATTTCGGCGCATTACATTGCGCTATCATGCGCCTCACAATTGCATTGTTATGCACATACTACATGCGTTGTAACACGCACCCCTTTGCATTGTCATGCACATCTCTCATGCATTGTCATTGCATTTTTATTACAAGCATTGTCATGTATTTCAATACATACGTCGCCTCGCGCATCGTTCGCATTGTCGTGCATTCCCTTACCATGCATTGTCATGCATTCCGAAACACATGCATTGTTACGCATTTAAGTCCGTTCGCATCATTTTACATTCCGTGTGGCATGCGTGTCACACTTGCATCATTTTGCATCTTATGAGGCATGCGTGTCTCATTTGTATCATTTTGCATCTTATGAGGCATGCATGTCTCATTTGTATCATTTTGCATCTTATGAGGCATGCGTGTCTCATTTGTACCATTTTGCATCTTATGAGGCATGCGTGTCTCATTTGTATTATTTTGCATCTTATGAGGCATGCGTGTCACACTTGCATCATGCCTCATTTGCATTGGCACGTGTGCCTCATTTGCATTGGTATGTGTGCCACATTTGCATTGGCACGTGTGCCTCATTTTCATTGGCACGTGTGCCTCATTTGCATTGGCACGTGTGCCTCATTCTCATTGGCACGTATGCCTCATTTGCATTGGCACGTGTGCCTCATTTTCATTGGCACATGTGCCTCATTCTCATTAGCACGTGTGCCTCATTCATTTGCATTGGCACGTGTGCCTCATTTGCATTGGCACGTGTGCCTCATTCTCATTGGCACGTGTGCCTCATTCTCATTGGCACGTGTGCCTCATTTTCATCGACACGTGTGCCTCATTTTCATCGGCATGTGTGCCTCACTTTCATCGGCATGCGTGTCCCATTTCCATCGGCATGTGTGCCCCGTCTTCATCGGCATGCGTGTCTCATTTCCATTGGCACGTGTGCCTCATCCTCATTTGCATAGGCACGTGTGCCTCATTCTCATTGGCACGTGTGCCTCATTTTCATCGGCATGCGTGCCTCACTTTCATCAGCATGCGTGTCTCATTTCCATTGGCATGTGTGCCCCATCTTCATCGGCATGCGTGTCTCATTTCCATTGGCATGTGTGCCCCATCTTCATCGGCATGTGTGCCTCATTTCCATTGGCATGCGTGTCACATTTTCGTTGGCATGTGTGTCGTCATTTGCATTAGCATGCGTGCCTCATTTGCATCATCTTACATTCCTTGCGACCTGCGTTGTCTTGCTTTCATTTGCACTATTATGCATGTTGTTAACGATATTGTACCTGTTAAGTTTGTTTTCTTTTCAGGCACGATATTGTATGTACAGTTCATTTGAGGCTGGAGCGACCAGACAAACCGCACAGGTATTCACACGGTCTAGGAGACCCTAAATCCTCTGAAGGTGCAAGTCCTTCGGTGTTTGTCGTGCCCGAACGACTTTTGATGAGTTACATTATATATGTATTTTAAAGCCGCGTGTTATCGCGCATTCCATGCAACATGCATTTTATACATCAAAAACAAAAAACAAACACACATGCATTGCCACGCATCATCATAAATAGTTGCATTGTCATGCATCATTAGAACGTAGTGCATACTGCATTGTCATGCATGTTTGTAAATATCCATTGCATATTTGTAGATATTGCATTGTAGTTTGCATGCATTTATTGCATCACCTTCCATCTATGGCTTGCGCCTTTCCAGGTTGAGCTTGGTCTGGTATGTGCCCTTACTTTTCACGTTAAAGCACAGTTCTGCATGTGTACGCGCCTATTCCACGCTGGTATGTTGGTTTGAGGGTTGCGGCACCTTTTCTGTGTTAGACATGGCTCGTATGCGTACATGCCTTTCCTAGGCAAGATTTAGTTTGGCCCGCGTGCCATATCCATTGTATCCATTTCCATTGCATATTTGTAGATATTGCATTGTAGCTTGCATGCATTCATTGCATCATATCCGCCCATGGCTCGCGCCTTTCCATGATTGAGCTTGGTCTGGTATGTGCCCATACTTTTCACGTCGAAACATAGTTCAGTGGACCGTTCTATGTTAGGCGCGGCTTGTACGCGTACATGCCTTTCCTAGGCAAGATTTGGTTTGGCCCGAGTGCCATTTCCGTTGCATTGTAGATTGCATGCATTCACTGCATCACCTTCCATTTATGGCTCGCGCCTTTCCATGATTGAGCTTGGTCTGGTATGTGTCCATACTTCTCGTGTCGAAGCATAGTTCAGTGGACCGTTCTATGTTAAACATGGCTTGTATGCGTACATGCCTTGCCTAGGCAAGATTTGGTTTGGCCCGCGTGCCATATCCATTGCCACCTCCCCAGCATATCCATATATATATATATATATATATTGCATTGTAGTGTAATTTTTGCGTCCAGCATTAGGATCATTGTCCTTTCTCCAGCGGGTCGTTTCCCCACTTGTGTCAATTCCCCCCCAATACTTGTTCTTGTGTCTGTCTACATTACTCATAGTTCAGTGGACCGTTCTATGGTAGACATACTTGTTACCTCCATCAATCTATTTGACATAGGTGTGGTTTCGAACCGCTCACGATCGGATCACGATTCAATTGCTTTGCATATAGTTTGCATTGTTTCAATTCCATTGCATCTTTATTTGCATTGTTTATACATTGTTTTGTATATATTGCATATCATTTTGCATCCATTTTGCATTGTCATGCATGTTGCTAATAACGTCGTACCTGTTGAGTTGTTTTCTTTGCAGGCACGATATTGTATGTACGGTTCATTTGAGGTTGGTGCAACCAGACGAGCCGTACAGGTATTATATCCTCCGAGTGAGACGTATTGAGAATTGCATAATTCTCTTACATCCTTTCTGCATTTTAGTGTAGTTTGGTGTATGCTAGCTTAAAACTGTCGCATGTTATGCTTCGTTACAGCTTTCTTTGCATGATCATACGTTATGTCTGGCTCTTTGCATTGTCTTGTATTTTGCCGCCGCCTTCGGGCGCATATCTTGTTTATCTTGCATGTTTGTCTGAGTCTTCGGCCTTGTCAAAAATGGGTCGTCTCTGGGCTTTAACATTCACTCCCGTAATTGTTATGACTTTCGAGTTCTGTCAAAGAGGGGCAACTGTAGACACCCCATTTTTGACCGTCCTCAAGACTTGGACGTCACCGTTTGAACACCCGGTGATCATCCATGTTTGTGTTCGTTTGGAGTTCCCGGAGGTCTCGGCTACGCGCCTTGCCTTAGGATCTCCGAACTTGACTGTTCAGTGTCTGGTTTTGCACCAAACACTTGCATTTTGCCTTGGAGGGGCAGGGAATGCCTTGTGAGGCATCCCCACACACCACCGGCCATGGCCAGAGGCCACCGGCTGGTTTTTGCTGCCATTGGCAATGTATATTGCCGGTCGGCACTACTTATTGCCGGTCGGCACTCCCTTTTGCCAAAATGGCATTTTTGAGCATCCGACTACTGTTCATCTGCTTTTGCAGATATTTTATTACAGCTGTCTTGCATTTGGCTCCCCTCCATACACTCCCTCTTTAGAAGCTTGTCTTGTAAGCTTTACAAGACAAAAAGGCTCTATAAGAGAGAGTCTTCTCTCTTGGCTTTAGGGTGAGACACTTTAGAGAGTTTAGATAGCCATATTAGGGTTTTGAGTTCTAGGGTTAGAATCCATACACATTCTATCTCTATACCTCTCTCTTTTTACCTTTGTGTGTGTTTAATTGTGTTTGTGTCTTACTATTGCACACAAACACATATTGTTTCACCTTCTCTTAGCTACTGAGGTTCTAAGAGGCTGGTTTTGGTGTTTTGGAGCTGGATTCAAGCCAAGGAGGGCTGTTGGAGCATCATTGGTGAAGGTGATCTACAAGGGTGAGAAACTTCCCTTTTATTTCCCATTTTTGCATTGCTTTTCTACCTATCTTAGAGCTGTTTTTGTGCTTAGTGTATAATACAAAAAAGTTCTATTTTTTAGCCCTCTAAATAGTTTGTTAAGAGTGTTTTGTGGTTTGGGTTTGTTTTACCCCTCCTAAGCCTTGTAAGGCTCCTTTTTGTGCTATTTTTGTGCAAGTTTCGAGACTTTGGTGGCGGAGATGATGCCTTGAAGTCTCCAAAAGGAGAGGGCCACCCCCTCTCCTTGTTGTCCTTGAAAGGGACCCTTTTTGGCCTCTTGAGGGAGCATCATGTTAGAGTGTGTATTGATCATGTCTTGGCTGTTTTCCATGCTTATTATGCCATGATATAACCTTGTTGTGTGTTGGTTTTGGTACACCATGCATACTTAGCATACCTACCATGTAATGCCTTGGTATTGCCTTAATATGCCTTAGGTTGTTAGCCTTTGCTCTAGCATGTTTTAGGTTTAGCCTTGTGAAGGTTTTGTGCTCATTTTGCCATGTTTTAGGTCTGTCCATAGTTGTTTGGGTTGATCTTGGCATACGTAGTATAGCTCCTTTGTATTTGAGCTTGTATGCTTCAAGTATGTGAATGTGTAGTATGTGTTGCTTGCATCATTTTGGTGGTTTGGAACCACCCTACATGTTATTTCAGTCCCTTTGACATGCTCTTATGTTTGCCTTGGACACCTCTTTAATGCTTTGAAAGCTTGTGTACCATGTTCCATGTTTTGGCCATTGTACATGCCTTTGAATTTGAGCCACTTAGACGCCATCTAAGAGTCCCCTTTGCATGGTCTAGATCTGTCTTGAACCTATTTTAAGTCCCCTTAGCCTTGTGAGGCTTGGTTGACTTGGTCATGGTTCAAGCCCCTTTAACTTGCTTCAAATACTTGGGCCATTTGTTGCATGCTTAGTCCATTTTGTTTGCTTGGTTTGGCACCATCTCAACATGATTTTCAATGCTTATCTTGCATGCCATTAGTCCACATTATGCCTCTTTCAAGTGTGCTTGAGAGTCCCCCTTTTATGCCTAAGTGTTGGCCCTTAATCGTGTGCATGTGTGTATGTATGTTTGATCCCAATTCCTTGTTTTTTGGCCACTGTTTTAGGCCTATTTAGAGTTGCCTAAATCATGTCTAAGTCCACCTTTTCATCAGTTTGCATTGCCTCATGTTTTTTTGTATGCTTGCATAAGTGTCTTGCCATGCCATGTTGCATCCTTAGCTTGCATGCCTAGGTTGCATTGCATCTTGCATGCATGCCTTATTCCTTGACTTGGTGATAGGAATTGGGCCTTGGTTCGTTTGTTTGGTTTGCATTTCATTTGACATGAAAGTTGCACGCTTGATTCTTTGGGCCACCATGCATGGAAATGCGTGATTGGCGGTCCGAGAATCGAGACACATGCCCTTTTGAGTCACAAACATGATAGGGGACATGATTGGTGCATACATTGCTTGAATTGTATCGCCATGCAAGTTCTGTCCTCTGCTGCTATGAGTTGCAGGTTCTGCAGGCATTCTTTGCCGACCGGCAGTATACATTGCCGACCGGCAGTAAATTACCAGCCGATGGATTCATTTTGTGCCGGTGATCACAATTCACTGTCGGTGGTAATTCTACTCAGCCGGTGGTGATTCCCATTATCCAGAGAAGCATCCTTGAGACTTTGGCAGTCTTCAGAGAGGCAGAGCAGGGAAAACAGAGGCAGACTATGCATGGCCGTGCACTTCCGAGCAGGACCCGAGCATGCGCTGCATCTGGCTCTCCTCCCGAGGCAATTTACTGCTTTTCCTAGTTTAAATTAGTTTGTTAACTGATTAGACAATTTGTAATATTTAATTAGCTTGCGTAGTTAATTAATTTGTATTATTTATTTGGTCCCTCTGGGCGAGGGCAAATCTGTAATAAGTGTGTGTGAGTGGTGTGTATGTCTTCCAACCCCCACTTCTTTCTTCCCTTTTATTTACCTGCTTATGATGGTAGATTAGGGCATGTTTAAATTAGCATACCTTATGCTATGGATGCATGCATCCATACATTTGTCTTACATGCACCAGGCTCGGTACATCACACTAACTGCATTTGTACTTCAATTCCAAATTGAATACGTACATCAATTGATTGCATTTCACATGTCATCGTAGATTAGCCGAGCCTATCCTAATCACATTTTGCTTGTGTTGCATTAGTCATTTTAACATGAACTAGGACATGCATGTCTGCTCACTAGTCTATTGTTTTAGCACGGAGTACGATGTAAGTATTTTTATGCTTTAGCATATCGCATGCGTATGAGTGCTATCATAACAGCATGCTTACCATGTGGCTAGATGCTTATGTGATAAATTGTTTGAATGCCTGTGGGTGAAGGTTGAATAGTTTGAGTTGGAAAAACTCGTTGAAATCCGCATTTTAGCCTACTTGCGAGTAGCAAATTCCAAAACATTTTCCAAAACAAACGGATATGCAATGTTTCTTTCCAAATTTGGCGATCTAGTCTATACTTGTTTTGCTGTGCGCATAACATAGTAATTCTAGGCTAACAATTGGAATAAGAACACATAATGTTTTCAAAAACAGATATCACAGTTAGTAGAGGCCGATCTTCGGATCGGGCGAGAGGGGGTGCTCATAGCTGACCTTCCCCAATCGTACCCTAGCTCCTGAGCCGAGAAACTCCGGTGATGACGGACATGTGGCCTTCGGCACCGAGTCAGGGTTTCCTAAATTCCCCCATAAAAAAATATTTAGGTGGCGACTCTGTATCTGGCAAAGCAGTCCATGTTTGGCACTTCTTTTCAAAAATCTGTTTCTCAAAACGATTTGCCAGATTTGGACTCTTTGGTTCAAGATTAAGAACCGTAACGATTTGAGAGTCCGAGCTGTAGTGACCCCAAAATGAACAAGACGGGACTCACCCTCCCGGGGCGTTCGGGGACGTCTACAAGGAGTCTATAACATCTATTACAAAACAGAAACAGAAGGGTGAATCCGAACACCTCAAAACAGTCGTAGCTTGAATGGACTTGGAACCTCGAGGCGAGGCACAAAGGTTGGCTTGACAAAACAAGAGCTAACCCGAAGCTCCTAGCTCCGATCTAGTGCCTGGATACCTACATATATATATATATATAAACAGTGAACTAAAGCCCAGTGAATAATAGTTATGTAAAGAGGTTAAGAATGAATGTTATTCAGTAATTAAACAGTCATATCAGTCACTTAGAAACCATAGCAGTTATATGTGGTGCATCCCATAGCAAATAGTACATTAGGTCTTAACAGACCGAACAGTCAGTTGATGGCCATCATAACAGTAACAGTAGTGGTTCCAAACATAGGAACCGACAGAGATCTCTGTGTCAGTAGCAGTAACAGTACAGTAGCAGTAAATTGTTATGGATGCCATGAATACAGTTTACAAATAGGACAAACATTCATTCATTAAACAATAACGTTTCAGTAAGCAGAACCGTTGATCATTCAGAAAATAATCATAATTGAACATATCTTTACAACATTGTTACTCACAAGGCACTGGGCTATAAGCAGCTAGTAGGCGTCCTCGGGTGCCAACCCTACACAGTTACAGAATGAACACACACTAAGTTACACACTTGGGAATCAATAACTTAGTCCCTATCTTGGCTCGGTGTGGTTCTGCATCAATATCCTCATTAAGATGCCTTAAACATGGCCTAGGAATGCCTAGGATGGAAAAAGGATGCAAGGATGCACTTTAAAACACTTTTCAAAATTTGCTGAAACAAGGGTCCACGCTCGAGCATGGCTTCTACGCTTGAGCGGACATGCAGACAAAGGAGCTTCGCTCAAGTGTGACTTCCTACGCTCGAGCGGACTGCAAATTTCACGAAAAGTACTGGATGCATGCAATTCAAGCTCGACAGACGCTCGACCCCCGCTCGAGCGTGAGACTCAGGTCCTCGCTCGAGCGTGAACTTTCTCACTCGAGCGGACTGTAACACACATGAACTTCTAGGCATATGCATTTCACGCTCGAGCATGAAATTCAACTTTTAAAGCTTCAAATTCGATCCCCTTGGGCTAACTTTCTAGAAAACTCTTGGAAACTCATAGTATAACATGTCTTTGAAGATCAATTTGTAAAATCAAGCCCAAAGGTAAGCCAATTGAACACAAATTCAACGGAAACTTGAAGAACGATGCAAAAATCATACATGCATGAGTTCCCATGAACTCTAATGTTTCAAAACATGATCCAATGCAAGCTTTAGCTCAAGAACATGGTGAATTCATGGACCTGTACTAAAATATGCACATGCATGTATGGATTTCATTCAAAACAACTTCAATTTTCAAGAACATGTACATGCATGCATGGATTCACACTCAAATTCAACTTTTAAACCCATTCTTGACTTAGATCACTAATTTACCATGAACCATGCAAGAAACAACTTAAATACACAATTGAGAGGATGAATTCTCTACCTTATGCCTTGAATTCAAGATGTGGAAGCTCAAATATGCAAATTCCCTTCAATTCCTCTAAGTTTCAAGCCAATCTAGGTGAACTCAACTTCTTTCCTCTCACTCTCCTCTCACCCATGGTTTGGTCTTCAAAAGATGAGCAAATGATATGAAACCAAGCTCTAAACAATGTTTAACAAAGTGGCCCACTAATGGCAATTTGGTAATAACTCAAACTAATGTAATTTAACATTATTTAATCCAATTTAGTCATTCCAAATCAAATTTCAATTAAATCTACCATAAAATCACATAAATTCTAATTAACACATAGCACCAATCGATTTCTGATTCGGCCACCGATAAGGCCTTCAATTTGCAGTTCGAAATTCAAAACATGAACAGATCGATCAAATGACAAACAGATAGAAATGCAAGTAAAGCAATATACTCTTGCAATCAGTTCAGAATTTCGGCCTAATTAGTTACTTATCATTCTCAGTCACAGTTTAGCATTAATCAGAGGTGAGGGTTGTCACAGTCTTCCCTCCTTAAGAAGAGTTTGGTCCTCCAAACTCGAATTACCTTCATTTTGGAAGAATACCAGATTCAGTGGGAACAATTCAGGATATCTCTTCATCATGTCGTCTTTCCTTTCCCAAGTGGCATAGACGCGACCATGGTTTTGCCAGTCCACTTTCACTAATGGAATTTCTTTGCTTCTCAACTTCTTAATTCGTCGGTTTACAATCTGAATATGTCGTTCTTCATAAGTGTAGTCATCACTTAGCACTACACGGGTAGGCTCAATAACATGGAAGGGATCCCGAAGATAATACCTCAACATTGAAATGTGGAAGACATTATGCATATGCTCCATTTCAGGAGGAAGCACTACTTGATACGCCACCGGATTAATCTTTTCAATGATTTCATACGGCCCGACATATCTCGGCGCTAGCTTACCCTTAATCCCAAAACGGGTCTGGCCTTTCATTGGTGTTACTTTAACAAAAACATGATCACCTACTTCATATTCCCTGTCTTGTCTTCGGACATCTGCATAACGTTTCTGTCGGCTTTGTGTAATTTTCAGTCTCTGTTGAATCAGTTTCACTTTTTCGGTAGTCTCATGTACAATTTCAGGCCCAAGGAAAGGCCCATCTCCAACTTCTGCCCAGCAAATAGGAGATCGGCATTTTCTACCATACAAAGCCTCGAAAGGCGCCATACCAACGCTCGAGTGAAAGCTGTTGTTGTAGGCAAATTCGGCTAAAGGTAAATGGCTTTCCCAATTTCCTTGGAAATCAAGGACACACATTCGCAGTAAATCTTCCAGAGTCTGGATGGTTCTTTCTGACTGGCCATCTGTCTGAGGATGGTATGCACTACTCAGTCTTAGTTCAGTACCCAATGCTGTCTGTAGGCTTTGCCAAAATCTTGATGTAAATTTCGAGTCCCTATCAGAAACAATGGACACAGGCACTCCATGCAATCTAACAATCTCATCAATATAAATTATAGCCAATTTGTCCGCATTGTAAATTGTTTTGACAGGTAAAAAGTGAGCAGATTTAGTCAATATATCAATAATAACCCAAATTGAATCCATACCTTTACTGGAGCGAGGCAGTCCAACAATAAAATCCATAGTGATATGTTCCCATTTCCACTCCGGTATTGGTAAGGGTTGCAGTAAGCTTGTGGATCGTTGATGTTCAGTTTTAACTTGTTGGCAATGAAGACATTTCGATACAAAGTCAGTAATCGCTTTCTTCATTCCCGGCCACCAGAAATTCAGTTTCAAGTCTTGGTACATTTTCGTATTTCCTGGATGGATAGATAGTTTCGAATTGTGGCCCTCTTGCAAAATTCGTCTTTTTAGTTCAGAATCATTCGGTATACATAACCTTCTCTAGAATTTCAACACATTTTTCTCAAATTTAAAGTTCGGCCTCGGTTTGGACTCCCGTTCATCAATGACCTTTTTCAAAAAGTCATTCTGTTGCTGCTTCTCTTTAATCTCCTCAATCAGTGCCGATTGAGCAAAAATAGCGACTAAGGTTCCACCTTGTACACGCAAAACAATCTCAACTTCAAATTTTTCAAGGTCACATAGCAATTCTTTCTGCCCGGTGAGTAAACAGGCTAAATTTTCAACTGATTTCTAACTCAATGCATCAGCAATGGTGTTAGCTTTCCCCGAATGGTAAAAAATTTGCAAGTCATAGTCTTTTATCAATTCTAACCATCTCTGCTACCTCATGTTCAACTCTTTCTGTGTAAAGAAATATTTTAAGCTCTTATGATCGGTTTCCACCTCACATGTAGCCCCATATAGGTAGTGACGCCAAATTTTCAACGCAAATACCATGGCAGCAAGTTCTAGGTCATGAGTAGGGTAATTCTTTTCATGCGGTCTCAGTTGTCGGGAAGCATACGCGATAAGTTTTCCATTCTGCATTAATACACATCCCAAACCCTTATAAGAAGCATCACTAAAAATAGTAAATCCGCCCGTACCTGAGGGTAGGGTTAGAATCGGTGCAGTCACAAGTTGTAGACACCCCATTTTTGACCGCCCTTAAGACTTGGACGCGACTGATGGTTTACATGGTGGAGAAAGGTGTGCAGGGCAAAGGTTCAATTTCTTCAACTAGAGGAGAGTCCAGTCCCAACTTCATACCCCCTTTTGGACCAAAACAATCTTGATCAAAAGATTTTAGACTTGTAACCCTCTCTTTCAAAATGTTTTAAAAATAAAGTTCTTACGATGTTCCGACACTCGCTTTTCATTAAGGTGCCGTTTGGTAACACTTACGTTTTCAGTTTTCTATTTATATTTACAAAAATTTTAAAAACTCAAATAAAAACTTGTTTGGTAAAATTTTTGATTTATAAATCAGTGTGTAGACACCCCATTTTTGACCGACCTCAGACGTCACCGATTGAGCGCTTGGTGATGTTGCATATCGCGCTCGTTCAGAAGTTTCAGAGTCGCGGCCGTGAGCCCTGCCTCCGGACTTCCGAACCCTCTTCTTTGTCTTGCCTCGGCTTGCGAACCAGACTCGGTTTTCTCTGTTTCTTTTCCTGAGGGGAGGGAGACGTCCCGTAGACCATCTCTCAGTGGCCGTGGGCTACATTTTGTGGCCGTAGGCCATTTTGCCCATTTCGGAGCCCGATTTCCGGTTTTTCGGGACCGTTGGCCGTGTGCTTCGGTTCGGGACCGCCTAACCATCTCCGTTTGCTTTGATTTTTGGCATACATCTTATTTGCTCCCTTTTGAGGGATATTGGGGTCTGAGAGACCCACTTCGTGGCCGAATGCCACTTTCGGTGTTTAACAGGCAGTTTTCGGGGCCCCAAACTGCGCGTTTTGGCCCCCGAACATTCGTTTTGCATCGGTTTTCGTTCATTTTTGGCAGGTACCTCTGTTTCAGCCCCAGGAAGGCCGTAGAAGGGTGGGAGGCCAGCAATTATCTTAGCAACCAGTTATATCCCATTTTCGCCCCCCAGCGCCCGTTTTTCTCACTTCCGAGCCAATGTTGAACACCCCTGGGCCATTTTCTTGAACTTTTAACCACATATTTGTGATGTACACACATGGGAGGACCCTAAAAGTTGGTGGCCGGCCAGTAATTCCACCTGACCCTTTTGACCCCCTCCTAAAAATGGCCTATTCTCTCTCCTGTTTTACAGTTTCCAAATTCGAACCACAGGGTTGTGATGAGGGGACCTGGGAGGACACCCTTTTGTGGTGGCCGGCCAGAAAATCAACTTGACCTTTTTGACCCCTAGCCGGCCGGCTAGGGGGGTGGCCGGCCGGCCACCTGCAACTCCAAAAGCTGGCCGGTCATGATCCTCACAAAGTGCACTTTACAGCTGTATAGCTGTTTCCTCCATAAAATATCTCAATCCGGGGGACAGCCTTTGGGGAAAGGACTTGATCCTTTTCCCCTACCCTTTCCTTCCATGTTCCCCCTCTCCTTGGTCCATATAACCAGCTGCCAACATTGGTTTTAAGGGTTAGAAAAATTTCTTCAAGCATATACATACATATCTCCATCCATCTCTCTCATTTTCCGGGAAAACTCCTAAGTTTTGGCTCCATTTCTTCATCATCTTCAAGCTCTACCATCACCACTCCATTCCAGCAGCAAAGGAAGGGATTCCAGCAGCTTAGAGTCATCAAATCTGGTCCAAGAAGTAACAAAAGTGTTGGTCTTCAAGGGTGAGTAGCATTTCCCCCTTTTTGGTCCATTTCTTGCACCATTTATAAGCCATACATGCTTGCTGTTTTGAGCTCCGGCCCTAACTGAAAGTGGCCTTATTTTGAGCTCTTTTTCACTTTTTCTTAAGGGCTCAACACTGTTTGAGCCCCCCATATTTCACTTGCTTCAATATCCTTCTTAAATACCGTTATCTTGCGTAGTATTTTTAGCTTGTGTGTGATATGTTTTGGAGCATGATGTAAACTGTAAATAGGCTTATTTTGAGCCCCTCTTAAACATTTAAGAAGGGCTCATCATTTTTTGGGACCACCATCTGCCACTTCATGTTATATCCCTCTTTGGTCCCCATTTTTGCATGCCTTGGCAGCCCCTTGTGCTTCCGTTTTTGGTCATTTTACAGAACTGAAAATAGTCTTATTTTGGCCCATTATTCATGTTTCATTAAGGGAATTTTATGTTTTGGGACCTCCATATGCCACTTCATGTTATATCCCTCTTTGGTCCCCTTTTCTTGCATGACTTGGCAGCCCCTTATGCTTCTGTTTTTGGTCATTTTACAGAACTAAAAATAGTCTTATTTTGACCCTCTTGTCATGTTTCATTAAGGGTCTTTAGCTGTTTGTTGAATATTTTGTATACTTTGTGTTATAGCCACTTTTGAGCCTAATTTTGCATTGCATTTCTAGCATGTTTGTATACTGATTTTGGGGCTTCCATAAACTGTAAATGTGTATATTTTTGGTCCCTCTTCAGTGTTGTAGAATGGAATTTTTCAGGTTGGGTTTTCCATATACCACTTGTTTCATTGCCCTCTCTTGGCCCCTATTTTTGCATGCCATTGTTGCCCTATCTATGCTTGCTGTTTGGCCTTGATTTGAACTGTAAAAATGCTAATTTTGGGGCTGCCTTGCTACTGTCTATTCATTGAATGTCCATATTGTGCATGTTTGGTATAGCTATAGGCCATTTCGGGTGCCAAAATTCGTGTTTCGGGACTATTCCATGCATCGGGTGTGTTTTCGCCTCATTTCGGGGCTATTTTCCCCCACATTTCAGTGCTGAAATTCCATTATCATGTTTGCATATCATTTTCCATGCTATTGCATTGCGTATGTCATTGCCTCGGTTTGCGTGCCCGTGTGCACGCATTTCGAGGCACTTCATTTTTATCCCTCGGCCTCTTATGTGAGTGTGGCTGAGGCTCTCTCATGTTAGTGTAAGCCCATATCATATTTTCGTGCCATTTGCATTGCGTATGTCATTTTCTCGGTTTGCGTGCCCGTGTGCACGCATTTCGAGACATCTCATTTTCATAGCATCATGCATACTAGGCTGTATCTTAGTTGCATTCATGCATATCATGCATATTGCATCGTGTTCGGGATAGGAGTTAGCCTAGGCACGAGAAACGAGGTGCGTTTCGTACTCCGAGTGACGGAACGTGTCTCAATTCCCAGTCACCGACACTCCGGATTACCCATGATGGAGTTAGGTTTTTGTTGTGTTTACACGTGCATTCATTCTATATTGAGTTGCACATTTCGACCCCTCTTCCATCATGCATCGATATGCGTGATTGGTGGCACGAGGATCGAGGCATGCATATATCCATGAAAATACATTGCCATGCCCCTTTCCTGCTCTCTGTTGCAGCAAAATGAAGAATCAACAACTTTTTGGAGTTTGGCGCGCATTTCAAGAAAAGGTGTAAACAGAGGCTAATTGGGGCATCCCAGTGGATTTCCGCGCAAGGCAGCCCAGACATGCATCATTCATCAGGAGCAAGGCAGTCCCTGGCTTGCACGCCAGTTTTACAGCTTTCTTAGTTAATTTGATTAATTAATTAAGAATTTGTATATTATTCGGACTGTATTATTTGGACTGTAATATTCTTTTATTTGGGACTGTACTATTTATTCGGACCCTCCGAGCGAGGGCATAATTGTAATAAGTGTGCGTGTGTGTGTTGTATGTCTTTCAACCCCACGTCTTTCTCCCTTTTCTTTATCCGCTTATGATTGTTAGATTAGGGCATATTTCAATTAGCATACAGTATGACAGCATGTTTGCATCATTCATTTGTTTTGCATGCACCGAGCTCGGCGCATCATACTAACTGCATTTGTATTTCAATTACAAGTTGAATACATGTTAGCTGTAGCATTCCACATGCCATGTTTAGAATAGCCGAGCCTGCTATAGTTGCATTTTGCATGTGTTGCATTAGGCATTTCTGTATACTTAGGATCATGCATGATTTCTAATGTAGTTTCTGTTTTGGCTTGGAGTACTCGGTGAGTTTTTATGCTTTAGCATCCTTGCATGCGTGTGAGTGACTGCCATGAATAGCATGCTTGCCATGAGGCTATATGCTTATGTGATATAACTGCCTGAATACCTGTGGGTGAAGGTTGGGTTATTTGGATTGGAACAATTCATCAAAGGTTTGTTTTAAGCCCACTAGATAGTGGCAAAACCATCTTTACTAAGCCCACCCGAGGGTGGCAAAATTTGCATTTCAAGCCTACTTGCGAGTAGCAAACCATCTTTCAAAAATAAACATGAAATGTTTTGTTCCAATTCGGGCGATCCAGTCTATACTTATATGCTGTGCGCATCACATAGTAATCTAGGCTAATAACCGGAATAAGGACACACAATGTTTTCAAAAATAGATATCATGGTTAGTAGTGGCCGATCTTTGATCGGGCGAGCGGGGGTGCTCACGAAGTGACCTTCCCCAATCGTACCCAAGTTCCCGAGCCGAGGCAACTTTGGTGATGACGGACACGTGGCCTTAGGCAAACGAGTCAGGGTTTCCTAAATTTCCCAAAAATAAAATATTTAGGTGGCGACTCTGTATCTGGCAAAGCAGTCCATGTTTGGCACTTCTTTCAAAAATCTGTTTTCTCAAAACAATTTGCCGGATTTGGACTCTTTGGTTCAGATTTAGAACCGCGACACAAATCGAGTCCGAGCTGTAGCGAGGTCCCCCGCGGGCTTGTTACACAGTGGTCTCAGTTTATAAATTTGGCCAAAAAATGAAAACACAAAAAATGTGTTTCCATTTTGAGTTTTCAGTTTTTTTTTTTTAACCACCCAACACTAGCCACCGCCCACCATCATTTTCCACTACCGTCTTCCGCCACTACCACCCACCACCCACCCCCCACCCCCCACCACCACCTGCCACCACCCACCCACCTACCACCACCACCCACCACTGGCCACCACCACCCACTTGCCACCCACTTGCCACCACCACCCACCCCTTGCCACCACCACCACTACCACCCACCTGCCATCCACCACCCTCCACTACCATCCACCGTTCGCCACCACCACCCGCCACCTACTTGCCATCACCACTCACTACCCACCTGCCACCATCATCTACCACCTACCACCACCAGCCACCCACCACCACCAGCATCCTGTCACCTACCCACTCGCCCCCACCACCACCACCACCACCACCCACCTCCACCTACCAGCCACCACCACCCACCACCACCACCCACTCGTTACCACCTACCACCCGCCACCGTCACCCACTCACCCACCCACCACCACCACCACCCGCCACCTACCTACCACCACCCGCCATCCGCCACCCACTTGCCACCACCACCAACCACCCGCTGCCACCACCGCCGCCACCACCACTACCCAATCGCTACCACCCACCACCCGCTATCGTCACCCACTCAACCACCATCACCACCCACCACCCACCCGCCTCCCACCACCACCCGCCATCCGCCACCCACCTGCTACCACCACTCACCACCCGCCATCGCCACCACCACCACCACCCACTCGCCACCACCCACCACCCACCACTGTCATCTACCCACCCACTACCAGCACCCGCTACCTACCCACCACCACCCGCCATCCACCACCCACCTGCCACCACCACCCACCACCCGCGCACCGCCACCGCCGCCACCACCACCACCACCCACTCGCTACCACTCACCACCTGCCACCGTCACCCACCAGGTACCCACCACCCACCGTTACCACTTTCCACCACCCGCCACCGCCACCACCACCACCCACTCGCTACCACCCACCACCTGCCACCGTCACCCACCAGGTACCCACCACCCACCGTTACCACTTTCCACCACCCGCCACCGCCACCACCACCACCAACTCGCTACCACCCGCCACCGTCACCCACCCACCCGCCACCACCCACCACCACCACCACCCACCACCACCACCACCACCACCAGCTACCCACCACCTATCGTCTTTCGCCGCCACTTGCCATTACTTGTCATTTTTCACTCTTTTTTATATTTTTTAAATTTTGTAAACATTTTGTCAATTACCAAACGCGTTTGTAGTTTATGTTTTTCTAAAAATAAACAAAAAATAAACAAAAACCATTTTATAAAATTTTTGTAAATATAAACTAAAAGCGTTAATGTTACCAAACACACCCTAAATGTTGCGCTTTTCAATAAACTGAGCAAGGACAAAGTGGAGATGAATGAAAGAGAGATGAAATATTTGAAAAATCTTTCAAAAACACTTTGTTTAGGGGTTTGGAGTTGAAAAAAAGAGGAAAGGAGAGAAGAAAACTAGTTTGAGAGAAGTTCGGCATGAATTCGGGTAGAAGAGAGTCGAGCAGCCCTCGCTGAATCGGGCTTATTCATTTACATACTTGGATTTTAGCTATGAGGCCACCACCATTGGAAATCTTACTTCCGGGGCTTCATTTTGCACTCAAGAATCTCCTAAAGCCAAGTCTGGGTGAGGGAGATATGGTTGGTTGAAGTAGGGGATCAATCCGGTTGGATCGAATCTGCGCAGCTTCACCAAAACAGGCATAACTTTTTTCACAGGAGGAATTTTAATGCAAGGTTTGCGCCATTGGAAAGATAACTTCTGGGGCTTCAATATGGACATCCACCGACCACTTTTTGGCCTTGGCAGCCATGTACCGGCCACCAATTTAGCCGGACGGCCAGAAAAATAACAGGCCGACCATTTATAGTAGTCGGCCGACCATTTATTTGGCCGATTGTCTCCTTTTCTGGCCGGTACCTCCTTTTTGCCTTTTTCAAGCATGGTGCAAGCCAGCTGTGCCAGTTGGAGCGCACGGACCCTCCCCCCCCCCCCCCATACACGTGTGTGGCTGTTTTGAACCTTTGCACCCTTTTACTCAAGCTTCTCATGGAAGCTTGACCTCTTTTGGTCGAGCTTCTTGAGGAAGCTTGACCCTTTGTCTTAGCTTCCTCAAGAAGCTTGGACCTTTGGATTAGCTTCCCTTGGAAGCTTGACCCCCTTGACCCTTTTATTTTAGCTTCTCTAAGAAGCTTGGAGCCATTACCTTGTCTATATAAGGAGACCTCCCCTCTCCTTTGAAGGGGTTTAGCAAAATCAAACCTAGAACATATATATTCTGATACATACATCTTCTCTCTCTATATCTCCCTCTGTCTCCTCATGTGTGTGTGTTTAAGGGCCTAAAAGGGTGATTTGTTCTTACTTTTGCACTAAAACACACACCATTACACCATACTTCGACTTTGGGAGGTGTTGAGAGTTTATTCTTGAGGTTT
Source organism: Camellia sinensis (assembly GCF_055761805.1). Taxonomy (NCBI): domain Eukaryota; kingdom Viridiplantae; phylum Streptophyta; class Magnoliopsida; order Ericales; family Theaceae; genus Camellia; species Camellia sinensis. The sequence continues at coordinate 79,770,810 of NC_138963.1, forward strand.
TGAGCTGGTTTTGATCAGAAGAAGGTGGGTGGACTTGCTGTTCTTGAGGTGTTCTTCAAGGGTAACACTTTTGCTTTAAATTCCCCAATCTTGCACTAGCTTTTGACCTGCTTTGCATACTGATTTGAGCTTCATGTATAACTGAAAAAAGTCTTGTATTTGCATGCTTGAGATACTTCATTAAGGTTATTTTGTTTTTTGTTGTCGATCTCCCCCTCTTAGGCCTTGTTTGGCCCTTTTTGTACTCTCTTTGTTAAGTTTTGGAACCTCTTGTGTATTGGCCTTCTCACCACTGAAATCCAATGGATTTTCAGTGGTGAAGAAGGGGTTTTGAGGTCTTGCATAAGGGAGGGACACCCCTCTCCCTTTGTCTCTCTTTTTTATTTTTTATTTTTTATTTTTTTTGGCTCTTAATGGTAGCATGCATGAGTAGTTGTCTTTGGTACCATTTCTGAGGTTTTTGGATGTTGTTAGGTCACAATATGCCTCTGTTTTTTGTCAGATTAATGACCCCTTTCATGCCTAATATACTTGCCTTGTATTCCCCTATTTTGCCTAGAAGTGCATCTTGCATCTAGCCTACCATGCTCTCATATTTTAGCCTAACTTTGTGAAGTTCTTTGCCATGTCTTACCATGCTTGAGGTCTCTGGGGTGCTGTTTTGATCATATTTGTCATATTTGGTATAGCCTCTTTGCATTTTGGCTTGTGAGCCTTGAGGGTGTGAGTTATGAGCATGCTTTAGTTGGGTTGTTTCAATGATTTGGGGTCATTTTACATGCCGTCTCAGTCCCTAATCCATGCTTGCATGATTGCATTCATCATCCCTTTCATGCCTCGAAGAGTTGTCTTGTTGAGCCTTAAAATGAGCATTGTGCATGCTTATGTGTTTGAGGCTTTGGGTTTCCATGACATTCGGTTTTAGGGGTCCCTTTTGCATGCTAAAACTCTGTTTTGCATTGAAAAATCCATGCCTTATTTGCTTGGGGTAGGTGTTGAGTAATGCCCTCATTTGAGGCCTTGAATGCTCCTTTTTTTTTTACATCTATTTCCTAGCATATTTCGGCATCATCCTTCGTATGTTTTTCAGAGTTTAACATGAGTGTTTGATGTCTTTGTTTGTCACCCTTAAGTGTCCTTGAGGGCTCCCCCTCCCATGCTTAGGTGATAGGCCTTGGTGTGTGCATGCTTGCATGCATAATTTGTGCCATTTTTGGCTCTTTTGGTCACTGTTTTGGGGTGTGGCTGAGACCTCCCATTTCAGTCTAAGTCCATCCTTGTGTATAGTAGTATGTTTGATTTATTGCCTCTAGTTGCATGCTTGCAATATACCATGTTTGCATTACATGATAGGTTGCATTGTATTGCATCTCGCATACTTAATACATTACATTTGGATGCATAGGTTACATTGCATTTGGCATGTTTTGTGCCTTAGTCATTTCACACATTTGGGCCATGTTTGTATACATGCATTGCATTGCTTGGTTTGGGGTGTCAAACCAAGCATGAGGGGTGAGGTGTGTTCGTACTCAAAGTGACGAAACACCTCGGTTGCCAATACCCTTGATCTCAAACATGATAGGGTGTAAGGCACTCATCTCTTTTGTTGCATGCATTTTACATTGAATGGCAAGCTTGGCCTCTTAGGCCATCATGCATCAAAATGCATAATTGATGGCCTGAGGGTCGAGAGCCACGCTTCCTTGAGTCCATTGCATGATAGGGAGTGCGGCCACGCACACATTTGCTTGAAAATCCCATACCATACACTGTCTGTCCTCTGCTGCTGTGAAAACAGATTTCTGCAGGAACATTTGGCCGACCGACCAAATACAATTAGCCGATAGTTAAAACAATGGTCGGTGACTATTCCCTTTGGCCGGTGATGTTCCCACTTGGTCGGTGATGCTCCTCAGTGTTCAGAGAAGCATCCTTGGGACTCGTGAAAATTTTCAGAGGAGCAAGGCAGTGTAAACAGAGGCAACAGTGGCATGGTACAGGTTTCCGAGCGAGACGAGTCAAGCATGCACCATTCGTACATTCTGAGGCAGGGCTGCGACCATTCCTTCTATATTTAATTCGTTAATTAATTAGAAGTTCTGTAATAATTAATTTAGCAGTATTCATTTGGTTGTGTAATATTATTTGGACCCTCCGAGCGAGGGCAATTGTGTAATAAGTGTGTGTGAGTGTGTGTATGTCTTCCAACCCCACTTCTTTCTTTCCTTTTATTTACTAGCTTTCGATGGTTAGTATTAGGACATATTTAAATTAGCATAACTTATATTATGCATGCATGCATTCATACATTTGTCTTGCATGCTTCGGGCTCGGTGCATCATACTAACTGGATTTGTGTTTCAATTCCAAATTGAATACGTGTTAGTAGTAGCATTTCGCATGTTATTTTAGAATAGTCGAGCCTATTGTATTCGCATTCCTGCATGTGTTGCATTATGCATTTCTGTATAGATAGGATCATGCATGGATTTCTAACATAGCTTTTGTTTTGGCTTGGAGTACTCGGTAAGCTTTTACACTTTAGCATCCTTGCATGCGTGTGAGTGTTGCCATGACAGCATGATTACCATGAGGCTATTTGCTTATGTGATATAACTGCTTGAATGCCTGTGGATGGAGGTTGAATTACCTGAATTGGAATAATGCATTAAAACCATGAGTTTTAAGCCCACTTGATAGTGGCAAAAATCATCTTTTCTAAAGCCCACTTGAGGGTGGCAAAACCTGCATTTTAGCCTACTTACGAGTAGCAAACTACTTTAAAAAACAAACATGAAATATTTTGTTCTAACTCAGGCGATTCAGTCTATACTTGTATGTTGTGCGCATCACATAGTAAATCTAGACTAATAACCAGAATAAGAACGCATAATGTTTTCAAAACAAGATATCATGGTTAGTAGAGGCCGATCTTCGGATCGGGCGAGAGGGGGTGCTCATAGCTGACCTTCCCCAATCGTACCCAAGTTCTCGAGCCGAGGCAACTCTGGTGATGACGGACACGTGGCCTTAGGCAAACGAGTCAAGGTTTCCTAAATTCTCCCAAAATAAAATATTTAGGTGGCGACTCTGTATCTGGCAAAGCAGTCCATGTTTGGCACTTCTTTACAAAAATCTGTTTTTCAAAACGATTTGCCGGATTTGGACTCTTTGGTTCAGATTAAGAACCGTGACAATTTGAGAGTCCAAACTGTAGTGAACCCAAATGAATAGAACGAGGGTCCTCCCCCCGGGGCGTTCGGGGACGTCTACACAAGTCGAGTCTTTAATTCTTGAAAAGTCGATTCCCTTTGATCGGTCCAGTCAAATGATATACCATTTTGAGTCAACTGAGTCAATGGTAGAGCTATTTTGGAGAAATCTTTCACAAATCTTCTGTAATACCCGGCTAAGCCTAAGAAACTTCGGACTTCAGTAACATTAGTCGGTCTAGGCCAATTCACTACTATTTCAATCTTTTGTGGGTCAACTGAGATGCCATCCTTACTAATTACATGTCCCAAAAACATAACATTGTAAAGCCAAAATTCACACTTCATCAGTTTAGCATACAATTTCTATTCTCTTAGGGCCTGCAAGGCAATATTCAATTGACGTTCATGTTCTTCCATGCTTTTGGAATAAATCAAAATGTCATCTATGAAAACAACTACAAATTCATCGAGGAATGGTTTGAAAATTCTATTCGTAAAGTCCATAAATGCAGCAGGTGCATTAGTAACTCCGAAAGGCATAACAAGAAATTCATAATGTCCATACCACGTTCGAAAGGCAGTCTTTTCAATGTCCTCTGGTTTGACTTTCAGTTGGTGGTATCCGGATCTAAGGTCAATTTTGGAGAAAACTTGGGCACCCTATAACTAGTCAAATAAATCATCAATACGAGGCAGTGAGTACTTGTTTTTCACTGTTACCTTGTTCAGTTCACGGTAGTCAATGCAAAGTCTCAATGAGCCGTCTTTCTTTTTCACAAACAAAACTGGAGCACCCCATGGCGAAGTACTAGGCCTGATGAACTTCTTATCCAACAGTTCTTGCAACTGAATTTTCAATTCTTTCAGTTCTGTAGGTGCCATTCCATACGGAGCTTTGGAAATTGGCTGTGTACCCGGAATCACATCAATGGTGAACTCAATGTCCCTGTCAATCAAATCCCCTAGCAAATCGTCAAGAAAAACATCTGGAATTCTCTAACTATGGGAATATTGTCCACATTAGCTTTAGCATCAGTAGGTTCAGTCAATATACAACATAGATACCCGTTACATCCCTTCTTAATTAGTTTAAAAACTTTTATAGACGAAATCAGATATGGGGGAGGCACTACACCAACTCTGTTAAATACAAATTCAGGCAATCCAGGTGGATAGAAAACAACTTGTTTTATTATACAGCCTATGGTATCATGATATTTTGTTAACCAGTCCATTCCCAATATCACATCGAAATGATCGATATTCAAAGGCAATAAATCAATATACAAATGCACGTCCCCAACAATAATTTCACATGCAGGGTACATATAAGCACAAGTCATGGATCCCCCAACAGGTGAAGATACAGCTAACAAATAATTCATGGGTTCCAGTGGTCTCTTTAGTTTTCGCGAAAAAGCATACGAGACATATGAATGTGTAGACCCCGAATCAATCAGAACATAAGCATTTTGAGTACAGATTGAGAGTATACCTGGCACAACGGTCTCGGTATTCTGCACATCTCCTGGTACAAGTGCAAACACTCGGCCTTGCCTTAGAGGCTCTTTTCCAGTCCCTTTGGGGTTGGGTTTAGGTGCAACAGTTGATGCTACAGCGCTAACTGCAGCTTTACTATTTCCTTGAGAAGTGGAAGGGCAATCTTTAACCATGTGACCCACTTTGCCACACCTATAACAAGCACCAGAAATTTTATAACAAACCCCTTTGTGCCTTTTTCCACATTCGGAGCAGGGTGGTATGGAACCACTTCCCTGACTAGAACTGTTTGTTGGCCCTGTGTTCTACTATTTATTCAATGAACTGTTCTGGTCTTTCTTAAACTTAAAACCCCATCTCTTACCACGCCATTCAGTCGCTGGTGTTTCGGTCTGTTTTAATGCCTCGACGTTTGACTTAGCTATTATCGCTCGGTCGAGAACATCTACATCTTAAGCAATTTCAGGACATTAATTCGATCAAGTATCTCGACATTGAGTCTGCCTTCAAACTTCCTGGCATTTTTGTAATCAATATCCACTATGTGTGGTGCATATCTAGCGAGTTCAATGAATTTAGATTCATACTCTGCTACCACCGACATGGTGCCATGTTTCAACCGTTCAAAATCAGTCACTTTGTGGTCTCGGACACACTGGAGAAAGTATTTTTCAAAGAAGGACTCCTTAAACTGAGCCCAAGTCATAACATTGTTGGTGTCACGGATGAGCATCCACCACCGTCTAGCCTTTTCTTGTAGAGTGAAGGTAGCCAGTAACACCTTATGTGCTTCAGAACACGAAAACACTTTGAACAATTTTTCGGTTTCAAGAACCCATGCTTCGGCCTTTAATGGTTCAAGGCCTCCTTGAAATGATGGTGGTTTCATTTTACTGAACTTCTGTGTCAGGGCAATTATATCATCATTAATATTTTGTTCTGGTTGCACTGGAGGATGTGGAGGCTGTTGGTTCTGTTGTTGCCTTAAGGCCTCCGTCAACAGTTCAACCGTTCTTTCTAATCTTGTCATTCTGGCATCAGATGATTCTGTTTCATCAGCAGTTCTTGCATTGTCCATTTCACTATATGCAATACAGTAAGCATAAACATAGGAAGTTGCATGCTTGAACACATTAGCACATTATTCATATCATAGTCACACACACTTTCCCATGCTCATGCAATGCCCTAATAACTTTTCTAGGACATCCTATAGCTCATTTGAACACTTGTGTGCAGTATAACTCGTGCTTTGGTATCACTATGATACCACTCTGTCACGATCCAAACCCGCCCCTATGGGTTTAGCACCGTAACCGGCCAGTAATCCGTGATTACCGGAGGCCTGCTTAACAGTAATGATAGTAATACAAAGTAAAGGGGCTGACGAAAGCCAAAATAGTGAATAAAAGGTGTCCAATGAGCTGTGACAGTGTGAATGCAAAAAGACTTTTATGAACAAGTCATATTCGTAACCAAAACACATTTACATATCAGATATACATACATACAAGCTAGGGATTCAATCCCTATGTCACAACTGTACAGTAGGAGTCTATAACATCTATTACAAAATAGAAACAGAAGGGTGAATCCGAACACCCCAAAACAGCCGTAGCTTGAACAAACTTAGACCCTCAAGGTGAGGCACAAAGGTTGGCTTGACAAAACAAGAGCTAACCCGACACTCCTAGCTCCGGTCTGGTGCTTGGATACCTACATATATATATACATATATATATATATACATATATAAATAGCGAGCTAAAGCCCAGTGAATAACAGTTATGTAAAGAGGTTAAGAATGAATGTTATTTTAGTAATTAAACAGTCATATCAGTCACTTAGAAACCATAGCAGTTATATGTGGTGCATCCCATAGCAAAACAGTACAGTAGGTCTTAACAGACCGAACAGTCAGTTGATGGCCATCATAACAGTAACAGTAGTAGTTCCAAACATGGGAACTGACAGAGATCTCTGTGTCAGTAGCAGTAACAGTACAGTAACAGTAAATTGCTATGGATGCCACAAATACAGTTTACAAATAAGACAAACATTCATTCATTAAACAATAACATTTCAGTAAGCAGAACCATTGATCATTCAGAAAATAATCATAATTGAACATATCTTTACAACATTATTACTCACAGAGCACTGGGCTATAAGCAACTAGTGGGCGTCCTCGGGTGCCAACCCTACACAGTTATAGAATGAACACACCAAGTTACACACTCTAGAATCAACAACTTAGTCCTTATCTTGACTCGGTGTGGTTCTACATCAATATCCTCGTTAAGATGCCTTAAACATGGCCTAGGAATGCCTAGGATAGAAAGAGGATGCAAGGATGCACTTTAAAACACTTTTCAAAATTTGCTGAAACAGGGGTCCACGCTCGAGCATGGCTTCTACGCTCGAGCGAACATGCAGACAAAGGAGCTCTGCTCGAGTGTGACTTCCTACGCTTGAGCGGACTGCAAATTTCATGAAAAGTACTGGATGCATGCAATTCACACTCGACGGACGCTCGACCCCCGCTCGAGCGTGAGACTCAAGTCCTCGCTTAAGCGTGAACTTTCTCGCTAGAGCGGACTGTAAAACACATGAACTTCTAGGCATATGCATTTCACGCTCGAGCGGAAGTGCATGTACCTAGAGTGCACGCTCGAGCGTGAAGTCCTACGCTCAAGCGTGGGTCCAAAATCTGGAATTTCCAGATTGAACCTCAAGCATGAAATTCAACTTTTAAAGCTTCAAATTCGATCCCCTTGGGCTAATTTTCTGGAAAACTCTTGGAAACTCATAGTATAACATGTCTTTGAAGATCAATTTGTAAAATCAAGCCCAAAGGTAAGCCAATTGAACACAAATTCAACGGAAACTTGAAGAACGATGCAAAAATCATACATGCATGAGTTCCCAAGAACTCCAATGTTTCAAAACATGATCCAATGCGAGCTTTAGCTCAAGAACATGGTGAATTCATGGACCTCTACTAAAATATGCACATGCATGTAAGGATTTCATGCAAAACAACTTCAATTTTCAAGAACATGTACATGCATGCATGGATTTACACTCAAATTCAACTTTTAAACCCATTCTTGACTTAGATCACTAATTTACCATGAACCATGCAAGAAACAACTTAAATACAAAATTGAGAGGATGAATTCTCTACCTTATGCCTTGAATTCAAGATGTGGAAGCTCAAATATGCAAATTCCCTTCAATTCCTCTAAGTTTCAAGCCAATCTAGGTGAACTCAACTTCTTTCCTCTCACTCTCCTCTCACCCACGGTTTGGTCTTCAAAAGATGAGCAAATGATATGAAACCAAGCTCTAAACAATGTTTAACAAAGTGGCCCACTAATGGCAATTTGGTAATAACTCAAACTAATATAATTTAACATTATTTAATCCAATTTAGTCATTCCAAATCAAATTTCAATTAAATCTACCATAAAATCACATAAATTCTAATTAACACATAACACCAATCGATTTCTGATTCGGCCGCTGATAAGACCTTCAATTTGCAGTTCGAAATTCAAAACATAAACAGATCGATCAAATGACAAACAGATAGAAATGCAAGTAAAGCAATATACTCTTGCAATCAGTTCAGAATTTCGATCTAATCAATTACTTATCATTCTCAGTCACAGTTTAGCATTAATCAGAGGTGAGGGTTGTCACACCATCTTAGATAGCCGATCCTATTTAGTTGCATAATTGCATGTGTCGTATTATGCATTGCTAACACATTTCTAACTAGTTTTCTGTTTTGGCTCGGAGTACATTGTAAGTTTTACGCTTTAGCATACTTGCATGAGTGTGAGTGTTTCCATGATAGCATGCTTGCCATGAGGCTATTTGCTTAAGTGATTAACTGCATGTATGCCTGTGGATGGAGGCTTGATTGCCTGAATTGACACAACTCAATGATTGTGAGTTTTAAGCCCACTTTGCGAAATGGAAAAATCATGTTTTAAGCCCACTTGAGAGTGGCAAATCTGCACTTTAGCCTACTTGGGAGTAGCACTTTCAAACCATTTTCAAAAACAAACATGAGTTGTTTTGTTTTAATTCTCGTAATTGAGTCTATACTTGTATGTGTGCGCCACATAGTAACGTTAGCTAATAATCAGAATAAGAACACATGTGTTTATAAAACAAACATATCATGCTTAGTAGAAGCCGATTCTTTGATCGGGCGAGCGGGGGTGCTCATTTCAGGACCTTTCCCTCTCGTACCCAAGTTCCCAAGCCAAGGTAACTTTGCTAATGACGGACATGTGGCCTTTGGCACGAGTCAGGGTTTCCTAAATTTCTCAAAAATAAAATATTTAGGTGGCGACTCTGTAATCTGGCAAAGCAATCCATGTTTGGTGCTTTTTATTCAAAATTGATTTTCCAAAACAATTTGTCGGATTTGGACTCTTTGGTGTTTATCAGTCTCACATTGCACTTTGTGAGATTAGATTCAGAACCGTGACAGGAGTCCGAACTGTAAGAGACCAATTCACGCCTCTCCGAAAGGGGGCGCGAGAAGAAAGTCGGGTCCACAGATGACACCAACTCTGGCTCTGAGTCCTACTCCTCTAATGATAGCATTGTCGATAGCGACAGTGCCTTTGAGTCTCCTTCACAGAAGAGGATGAAGAGGGCCTCTCGAGCCTGATACGATTGATACCAATTTTTGTATTCTTTTTGCTCTTTTCTTTTGCTTTGTAGTTTAGAACTTTGTATAGCTTCAGATAGGACTGTTACTTTTTGTTTTAAATACTTGTACCTTCTCTTTTGTAAAAACTATGATCGAGGTTGAACCCTACAATTTTATAAAAGGAGTTTTATTTTGTATAGCATCTCGAGAATGGCACCACACTTGCATAAAATTGGAACTGAATTCGAAACTGAAAATTCTTGTATTTGAATGATGTTCATAACCGGATATTGAACCTTCAATTGACCAAAATACAAAATACAACTCAACAAAGGGAAAACAAAGTAAACACAACCTAAACACAGCTATTCACACTTGCTAGCAACAAAAGACTTAAAACAAGACTCAAAAACAAAAAGGACCAAGTGTAACACTGTTACCCAGCTGCTTGCCCAGCAAGCTTTGTCGACCGACCATTAGAGTGGACAGCCGGCTGGAAAAAGTGGCCGACTGGCCAAAGGCTGTGGCTAGATAGCTGGCAACAGCTATCAGCCACTCACACAACCTTATCCTCTATAAAGGTCTTCTCTGCGACAAAATACCATCTTTTCTGCGATTTTCCCTATAAATGGAGATCTTTCTTGCCGAAAGGCTCAAGGATTGGACGGCTACTTTGGGTGGCACGAAAAAGGTAAATTTCTGCGATTTCAACATAAATGTTCTTTTTCTATTGATCTGTACTTCACTTTGTTTTTCGTTCCTTCATGCTGCTATTCAATGTTGGAACCCAATTACACATGTGTTTCGCTTCGGGGCATAAGAAATGTGTCATACTCTCAAAGAGTTTCAAGCATTAATGGAGTCTCAACGCGATGAAGAGATTATGCCTCAACCCCATTTTGGCCATGCACGGGCTCTCGAACGGATGTGTGGGCTTACTTTATACGAGGCTTGGTCATTGGCTCATGATGGGGAGTTAGATATACCCGGCTTTGATTCATCGATTTTTCGGCATTAGAGACAGAGGTGACCTTCTCTGGCGAGGTTATCGTCAACATCCCTCTACTTATGTTTACTTGCACACTTCCTACTTGCCCCTAGTTACAGCGGAGCTAGCATTAGGTTGATCGAAGTGGCCCAATGCTTCCAGGAGGGTAAGAGCTGCATAGGTTTGGCATTGGTCGAGACTTTGACGGGTTTGGATGCCTTCCATCGACAGGAGACTTCTCGGTTTGCAGGGAGTCCACTACTTCTTTAGGTATTGTTTCCCCATCCTCTCTTATTTATGAGTGCTCACATCACTTGGCACTCACTCTCTATTTTCTCTCAAAAGCCCTTTCTTTACTTTTTTTCTCAACGTACATCTCTTTGTTCTTTAATCTTTCTTCTTTTTCATCCCTTCCCCAAGTATGGGTGATGGATAATCTGAAGGTCGTGGACCCTTGCCCCGAGTATTCAGCCAGATCATACTTCTTTTGCCCACGGCTAGTAGACTTTCCCACATAAGGATTATGGTGCAATTAGATGTGCAGCAAATCCGCAACTGACATTGCATGGCGTTGCCCCTAGTTGAACTTGACCGAGATGAGTTACAGCATGTCTCGCCAACTGGGTATATAGTTGATCAGCCTTTCACACTATATCTTCTATTTCCCATTCCAGTTCAGACACCAGTTTGGACGTGATCAGACCCGTCCAGATGAGGGGGTGGAATACCCTGCTCCATTTCCAATTTGTGCTTCGCACTTGGCTCGATACCTTGCTGCTTGGAGGATGAGAGAGCTTTTGGTCCCTACTGCTAGCTTCAGTTACGCCCTTTCCAGAGAGTGTTTGGATTGGCTTGAGGACGAGGCACAGATTGGACCATCATTGGCTGCAGAGACTTCCGAGAGTGCGGACAGTAGGTAAAGGACGATCACCTGACTCATCTGTGCCCTAGTTTATTGCTTTGACTTTTCTTTTCAAGTTTTTATGATGTAAAAGAAACTTTGATTTAACAGGAGAGTTGGAGAATGTACATGTGTTGAAATCATGTACTTAAAGTTGTGAGCATTGAAAATTTTCCTTTTTGGTCCAAAAAGTGGTCTATGTTGAAAAAGGTAAAATTTTGAGAAGATCAGCTTTATTAAAACTTTCCAAAACAATTTTCAGAAACGGTCACTACCTGACACACATGGAATCAATCCTTAAGACGTACAACCCCGAATCAACAGATCACAATGGCCCACAACTACTATCACCATCAATGCTCTGTCTTACAACTGGCCTTTTTGCCAAACAAAGATAACACAACCAAGCTAACAGATGACCAAAAAAGATGGATCGATCAAACAAATGGACCAGATAGTTGAGTTGGAGATGGTTATGGACAAACTTCGAGATGAAGTTGCCTATGTATCCCAAAGATGAGAATCAGGCCTTACGTAATTCAGTTACAGTTCACTCGTGTATTAACTCTCTCCTTTTGCATTCTAACTTTTGCCAAAGTTGCCCTTTCGGATTTTCAACCTTGCGAGCTTTATTTTTCTTTATTTCCAATTTTTCAGGCTCTAACTTTTTCCTAGGCCCTTTTGAGTTTTCAGCCTAGCGAGTCTCTTAGGGATAGTATTTTTTCAACTTGTCCATGTTGATCGATTGCGAGAACTCAAAGCCATCTAAATCCATAAGGATAATCCTGACCAGATAGACTTGATGATGTAAAGACTAGTCCAATTGGGTATGAACTTGCCCCTAGGGTCATGGATGAGAGCTCGATTGTCTTTGAGCACCATATCTCATTCTTTAAGGTTTCTGGATTTGACTTTCTTGTTTAAGGCCTTGGCAATTCTACGCTGATATCCTTAGATATGATACAACGCCTTCAACCTCCTCTCGTTAAACAACATCAATTCTTCAAACCTATTCTGCTGCCAACCCACCTCTGTTATCTGACACTCGGTCATGATTCTTAGCGACAGTACTTCGATCTCAATCGGCCAAACAACGTCCATCCTATGTACTAGAGAATAGGGGGTTGCCCCTGTAGATGTTCGAATTGACGTTCTATATCCCTAGAGTGCAAAAGGCAATTTATCTGGCCAATCTTTATAAGTTTCCACCATCTTTTGCAGGATGTTCTTGACATTCTTGTTGGCAGCCTTAACAACTCTGTTGGTCTGGGGTTAGTATGTTGATGTCTTGTGAATTTCTCGAGCAAATCCACCACTCTTTCTTGAAGTGTGAGCCATTATCCGATATAATCTCATTTGGCACCCTATACTGCAAATGATATTGTTTCCGATAAACTTGGCCACATGTGACGCCTTCAACACCGAATATGACTGTGTTTCCACTCATTTGGTAAAATAGTCGATCGCCACTAGGATGAACTCATGTCCATTTGAGCCCTTTGGCGAGACTACTCCGATGACGTCAATTTCCTAGACTGAGAAAGACCATGGTGAAGTCATGTTGTACAGCTTTAACGGCAGGATGTTCATGCGATTGGCATGAATTTGACATTTGTGGCATCGCCGAACAAAGTTAATACAATCCTCCTCCATAGTTAATCAACAATAGCCTTGCCTGAGGATCTTCCTAGCTAGCATCACACCATTCATGTGTGCTCCACACTCTCCCCTATGAATGGCCTCCATGAGACGCTTTGACTCCTCTTCTTCAACACAGAGCTTGTGCATTCCCAGATGGTCACTCTTGTATAACTTATTCCCGCAGATGATGAACTGGACAGCCAAATGTCGTATTCCCCTTTTATCTTTGGCATTGGCCCCTGGTGGATACATATCCTTCTCTAGAAAGTTCCAAATGTCGTAATACCATGGGTTCTTGTCTTGAACTTCATCTATTGCAGCTATTATCTCACAAGCAGGCGTATACTTTTGTTCAATGATGATCAGACGCATCTTAACCCCAAGCGGTATGTCTATCATGGAGGATAGAGTTGCCAGCGTATTAACAAACCGGTTGTTCTCTCTCAGTAGATCTGTAAATGTCAAGTTTTCAAACCTTGGAATCAGAATGTCCAGGGTCATCAAGTTGTATAGCTTTGACGGCGGGATGTTCATGCGATTGGCATGAATTTGACATTTGTGACATCGCCGAACAAAGTTAATACAATCTTCCTCTATAGTTAACCAATAATAGCCTTCCCTAAGGTTCTCTTAGCCAGCATCACACCATTCATGTGTGCTCCACACTCTCCCCTATGCTCCATGAGATGTTTCGACTCCTCTTTTTCAACGCAGAGCTAGTGCATTCCCAGATGGTCTCTCTTGTACAACTTATTCCCGCAGATAATGAATTGGACGGCCAGACGCCGTATTTCCCATTTATCTTTGACATTTACCCCTAGTGGATACATATCCTTCTCCAGAAAGTTCCAAATGTCGTAATACCAGGGGTTCTTGTCTTGAACTTCATCTATTAGAGCTATTATCTCATATGAAGGCGTATACTTCTATTCAATGATGGTCAGACGCATCTTAACCCCGAGCTGTATGTCTACCACGGAGGATAGAGTTGCCAACACATCAGCAAACCAATTGTTCTCTCTCAGCAGATCTGTAAATGTCAATTTTTCAAACCTTGGAATCCGAATGTCTAGGGTCCGATAATAAACCTTCATTTTCTCTTCCTTAACCTTTCAATATCCATTGGCTTGAGAAACAACTAGGTTTGAGTTTCCGATGACATTCAACCTTATTGCCCCTAGTTCTAGGGCAACTTCCAATCCAATAATACACACCTCGTATCCTGCTTCATTGTTAGATTCTTTGAATCGGAGTTTGAAAGCTAGGGGTATATAGGAATCATCGGGTGCTATCAACAACACGCCTATCCTGTAACTGTATTGGTTAGCGGCTCCATCAAAGTACAGTGTCCAAGTCTGCTCTTCCTCTACCTACAGAATCTCCTCATCTGGGAATAGGTACTTTGTTGCTTTATCTCCTTCCACGAGGTGGTCTACCAAAAATTTCGTTATTGCTCTCCCTTTGACGGACTTGTGAGTGACGTACTTGAGGACAAATTCGAAGAGAAGAAGCAACCAACGAGCTAGCCTACCCGTAAGTGCCGGTTTCTCAAAGAGATATTTGATGGGATCTAATCTCGAAACTAGAATTACGGAGTGAGCTAACAAGTTGTGTCTTAACTTCCTAGTTGCCCAAACTAAAGCTAAGCAAGCTTTCTCTAGAGGAGTGGAATAACTCTTGTAATCTAGTATCTTCTTGCTGAGATAGTAGATGGCCTTCTCCACTTTAGCTTCTAATTTTTGCACTAGCATGCACCCCATGGTTGAATTTGTTACCGACAAATACATGATCAGCGGCTTCCCCGGTTCTAGCGGCAATAATACAGATGGATTCTGAAAGTACTGCTTGACCTGTTTGAAAGCGAATTAACATCGATCATCCCATCGAAACTTCTTCCCCTTTTTCAGGAAACTAAACAATGGTTCACAAGTCAAGGTTAATTTTGAGATAGACCGTCTTACAAATTGCATTTTGCCCAGAAAGCTACGCACCTCCTTTTCAGTCCTTGGTGGTGGCATTTCTAAGATGGCCTTGATATTGGATGGATCTATTTTAATTCCACTCTATGTGATCAGAAGTCCCAGTATTATCCTTGTACTCACCCCAAAAGTACATTTTTGTGGGTTCAACCTCAGTCTGTACTCCTTGATCCGTTCGAAGAATTTTTCTAGCACGGTGTAGTAGCCTTCTCGTTCTTTGGATTTAACAATCATGTCATCCTATAGACACCCCATTTTTGACCGTCCTCAAGACTTGGACGTCATCGGTTGAGCACTCGATGATCATCCATGCTCGTGTTCGTTTTGAGTGCCTGAAGTTCTTGGCGGAGTGCCTTACCTTTGGACCTCTCAACTTGTCTGTTTTGTGCTTGGTGGTGAACCAAGAGCTTGTAGATTCACTTCTGGGGAAAGACGATGACCTATCGGCCAGCCCTAAAACCCATCGGCCATGGCTTGTGTCCATCAGCCATCAGTGGTGGCCGGTCGGCTACACTGATGGCCAGTCGGCCTCATTGATGGCAACCATTTTTCTGCTTTTTTAGATATTTTGTGTGCCAGCTGTGCTAGCTATTGGTCACTGAACCCATCCTCCATACACGTGTATGAAGGGATGGAAACAAGCTTTTAGCATGTTTTCCTATATAAGGGGAGGTCCCTCCCCCTTTTTTGAGGGTTTTGAAATTTTGGAAGCAAAATTTTACTCTCTCTAGAACACTCTCTCTCTCTCTCTATATATATATATATATATATATTGTGCTATATTGTCCTTGAAAGTGAGCTTTCTTTGCATTTTTACACACAACCCCTTTAGCCAAACACCACCACCTTGGAGCTGAGGTTCTTGAAGGTTTTGTTTGGGCTCAAAAAGCTAGTTTTGGCTTAAAAGAAGACGTGTTTTGCTGCTGTGCTTCAAGGGAAAGACTTTGTCCCTTTTAAGCTTTATTTTAGTTAAGGCTTTGGTCATCTTTTTACACTATTTTGAGGCTGGTTTTAACCTTCAAAAAAACTCTAATTTTAAGGTTCTAAAAGGTTGGTTTGAACCTTGTGTGGTTAGGGTGCGGTCCCCTCTATTTGCTCTTTGGCTTGTAAGCCTTTTGATCCTTCTTTGAAGAGCTTTTGAGTCCATCTTTTTTGGCCTTAAAACTACTGAATTCCAGAGGAATTTCAGTGGTAGAAAGTTTGTTTTGAGGTCCAAAATAGGAGGGGGTGGCCTCCTCTCCTTGTTTCTCTATGCCATGCCTTGTTAGCACTACAAAGTAACATATTTTTGTGGCTTGTGCTAGCTCATTTCAAGTATGTTTTTGTGACTTTTTAGACCTACTCTAACTCTATTTTTTTTCTAGTTTGGTTACTTGTTGCTTGCATCTTGCAATTGTAGTGTAATTTTGCTTACTAGCCTAACATGTTCAATGATTTAGCCTATCATTCTAGCATGTGTTGGCTCCACTCCAGCATGTTTTTGGCCTTTCTTTGACACGCTTAAACTCTATTTTGAGTGGTCTTGGTCCCTTGAGACTTGCTTTGTATAGCTATAGTGTAGTTAGCTTGACTAGCCTTAAGTTTCAAGGTCTTTAACATGCTATGCTTGTGATGTTTGCATGTCATAGCATCATTTCACACAAGATTTCAGTGCATGTAGCCTTGTCACACTCTCACATATTCCACTCTTTCATCACTCTTGAGAGGTGTGCCTTCTGCCTTGTGTATGAACCAACGCATGAACATGATTTTCTTGCTTTTCATGCTACCATCTCAGCACATTTTGACCACAATATTGGCATATTTTAGGTCTATCCATAGCTGGTTTGGTTGTTTGAGCTTGATAATGCATGCTTCTAGTATAATACACTTCACTAGCTTTGATACTCTTGACCCTCGACATGTTACGCATATGTTGATTGCATGTTTTAGCATTACTTTCCATGCCATTTCAGCACTGAATATCTACCACCTCCCTCATTTCTTCATTCTTCATTTTGCTTTGAGGGCTTGTTGGTCTCAAGATTGTGTTTAAGCATGAGTTAGAGTTTGTGCTTAAATGGCTTTAACCCTCTTATGAGGATTCCTCCTAGCCAAAGGCATGATCTCTCTCATGCCTTAAACCATTCTTTTGGTTAACTCCTCTCTCAATTAGAGGACTTTTCACATTAGACCAAATCAATTAAGGAATGGCTTGGTAATGTAAAATGTGTAAACAAGAATTGAGCAAAATAAATCATGAACAAGATAAGCATGCATTGCATGTGTTTGGATCGAATGTTAATCCAAACACAAGAAATGTGAGACGTTTCATACTCATAGTGATGAAATGTGTCACATTTCTTGGTCGCCGACACCCTTGATCATGCATGATAGGGTGGCGGCCTTTTGAATCTTATGTGCGCGTTCATTAAGCTTGTACAAGCTTGGCTCTTTGGCCACCATGCATTGAAAATGCTTGGTTGGCGGCTTGAGAGCCAAGTGCCATACTCCTTTGAGCTTGAGACATGATAAGGAGGATGGTAGTACATACATTTCCTTGCAAATACACTGTCATGCCTCTGTTTGCTCTCTGTTGCAGCAAAAGGAGGAAGTTCACCAAAGCAGTGGCCGACCGGCCACATGTACCAGCAGACCAGCCACCAAAGCAGCCGACCGGCCACCAAAGCAGCCGACCGGCCTCTAGTACTGGCCGATGGCCACCAATTATGGCCGACCAACCCTCAGTGTGTTCTTGAGATCAAACAAAAGCAATCTGGAGGTTGGCATAATTTTCAGAGGTCCAAAAGAATGCAAACAGAGGCATCTAGAGGCAAGGTGGTGGATTTCCGGGAGGACGCAATCGAGCATGCATATCTCCCTCGCTTCCCGGGGCCTTTCATTTGAATTGCTTAGCTAATTAGTTCATTAGCTTAGTCGTTTTACAATTAATTAGTTAAGTGGTTAATTAATTAATTCGGTTTGTAATTAATTAGCTTAGATTAGCTAGTTATTTAATTGTGTTGTAATTAATTAGCTAGAATAGTTAATTAGTTGGTTTGTAATAGTTAGCTTAATTAGCTTAGCTTAGTGTAGATTAGCATATTTATTCGGACCCTCCTTCGCGAGGGCAATGTTGTAATAAGGGTGCGTGCGTGTGTACATGTCTTCCAACCCCACTTTTTCTCACTTTTACTTAACTGCTTACAATGATTAGTTTAGGGTCATTTTTTATTAGCATACCTTATGCTTTTCATGTTTGCATTCATTCATTTTCCTTGCATGCACCGGGCTCGGTGCATCATTCAAACCGCATCGTATTTCAATACTTATTTGAATACGTGTTTCAGCATGTTATCAAATTGTCGCATGCATATGTCATCGTAGATAGCCGAGCCTATTTAGTTGCATTATTGCATGTGTTGCATTAGGTATTTAGCATAGTTAGGATCATGCATTGTTTTCTAATTGGTTATTGTTTTGGCTCGGAGTACACTGTAAGTTTTTACACTTTAGCATACTTGCATGAGTGTGAGTGTTGCCATGATAGCATGCTTGCCATGAGGTTATTTGCTTAAGTGCTTAACTGTATGAATGCCTGTGGGTGAAGCCTTGATTGCCTGAATTGGAACAACTCGATGATTGTGAGTTTTAAGCCCACTTTGCGAAGTGGCAAAATCATGTTTTCTAAAGCCCACTTGAGGGTGGCAAATCCACGCTTTAGCCTACTTGCAAGTAGCACTTTCAAACCATTTTCAAAAATAAACATGAGTTGTTTTGTTCCAATTCTCACAATTGAGTCTATACTTGTATGTTGTGCGCATCACATAGTAATATTAGTTAATAATCGGAATAAGAATGCATAGTTTATAAAACAACATATCATGCTTAATAGAGGCCAATCATTTGATCGGGTGAGCGGGGGTGCTCATTTCAAGACCTTTCCCTCTCGTACCTAAGTTCCCGAGCCGAGGCAACTTTGGTGATGACGGACACGTGGCCTTTGGCACGAGTCAGGGTTTCCTAAATTTTTCAAAATAAAATATTTAGGTGGCGACTCTGTAATTTGGCAAAGCAGTCCATGTTTGGCGCTTTTTCATTCAAAATTAATTTTCCAAAACCAATTGCCAGATTTGGACTATTTGGTGTTTATCAGTCTCACATGCACTTTGTGAGATTAGATTCAGAACCGTGACAGGAGTCCAAACTGTAGTGAGACCAATTCACACCTTCTCCGAAAGGGGGGCGCGCGAACAAAGCCGAGTCTACACATCCATATACTCCTCGACTTTCTTATGGATCACATCATGCAAGATGGTGGTTGCAGCCCTCTAATATGTAGCCCCGGTATTCTTCAACCCCAATGGCGTAAACTTATAGCAGTAGGTACCCCATGGTGTGGTGAATGCAGTATTCTCTCTGTCTTCAGACACCATCAAACTCTGATTATACCCAAAAAACCCATCCATAAACAATAGCAACGCATGGCCGGCAGCGAAGTCTACAAATTCGTCGATGTGGTAGAAAGTCATCCTTCAAACTAGCCTTATTCATATCCCGAAAGTCGACATAGACTCTGATTCTGCCATCCATTTTTGGAACTAGAACAATATTGGCCAACCAAGTCAGATATTCAGACACCAACAAAAACCCAGCGTCAATCTATTTGGTGACTTCCTCTTTAATCTTCAATGCCCAATCCAGACAGATTCTGCGGAGTTTCTGCTTGATAGGTCGGGCCTCGGGGTTAAGAGGGATCCGGTGTTGTACAATCTTAGGATTGATTCCAGGCATGTCTCCATAGGACCACTCAAAAACATCTTTGAAATCTTTTAATAAAACGATTAAACGCTCGCGTTCCTTCGAGGACAACGTGGACCCGATCTGGACTAAGTATGGATCCTTCTTAGTACCCACATTAATTGCAATGATCTCATCTATGCATGGCTTACCACGCCTCTCCTCCTCACGGTCAATCAAGTTTCTCAAAGTCTGAGGAATTTTTTCCTTTTCGTTTTCATTAAAATTTTGAAAATCTTGATCAATGCAGTAAACTAACGGCATAAACAAGTAAACAGAATCTCCAGCATTCTCATTCAAAAGTTCTGGCTCTTAGGTTACAACAAACTCAAATAAAATGCAAAAGATAACCTAGACAAGACCTTGGCACCCGGGCTACCACCCTCAAAAGTGCTAGACTTAAACTCCCCTGATTGACTCGAATCTGATTCCAACTCAACAAACTTGGTGGAATCAAATTCTGGCTCATCATCCGATTTAGAACTGGAAATAAAGCCTTTTCCAACTGCCAAGCGAGGCGTGGCGCCCTCGATGCGTCCAGAATGCAACTGGTGGAATCCACAATCGATTTATCTCCGATCATAAAGGCAGTAAAGGTATCCCCTAATTTTTTCGTATTGGTCTCAGGATTTGTCAAGAGATTTGCCAGTGCTGCTCCTACTCCAGCCTCACTGTTGTCTGAATTGTCCTCTTTACTCTGGCCAGCATCGACGCTTGGATCAGCCCCTCTTCATCATTGTCTTGGAGCTGGTGGTCAAAAAAGATTTCGAATCTGGGGAAACATTTTTTTGTTGAAGAATCCACCCAAGGCTCTAGAAAGCCGCAGAAAGGGAAATCCACTCCTTCTCTAATGAAGTGCCCATTTAACGTTCCCCAGATTGGCCTGTAGACCAGCTCGTAATGTTTCTCAGCTCTTTTGGCCTTGGCCCTTTCTCTTATTTCTTCTTTCTTCTTTCTCCAGTCCTCTTTGGTGGGCACATAGCCCAACCCAAAGGCGTGGGGATTGTGTGGCACTTCAGCTAGCGCTGTAACCCCTTTTTCTGCTCTTTCTGCTCTTTCTGAGCCCCATTCCTAGAATATGCCGTAACTTGTTCATGAAGTAAATAGACTAAGCACTGACATACATGCATTCATCCTTGGCTAAGATAGCCTGTACCACTTGGGCTTCTGCCAGAGTGAATCCAGAAAAAAATACATCCTCATCATCGTGATTGATTTCCAACAAAGGTGTAGTTACCTCTGGCGGTGGGTGAATAGATGAATTCTCAAAAACGGTGGCCACTCCTCCATCATGAGGGTATTTCAGCATTTGATGAAGGGTGGAGGATACAACCTTCATGTAATGCAACCAGGACCTCCTTAGAAATAGGTTAAAGGTAGCTAGCACATCAAGCACATGGAACTCAACCTCATGCTCAGAAGGGCCCACTTAGACCTGTACTTTTATCGTCCCCATAACTTCTCTGCTCGTATTGTCATATGCACAGATCACCTAGGCTGTGGGGACAAAATTTGCTGGCTTCAGGACTATCTCATAGGCAGTGCGAGAAGGACAAAAGTTGATTGCAAAGCCGGTGTCCACTAAAACCACTGGAATCCACTTTCCTCTACACTCAACATATATGTACAGTGGCTTATTGTGAGCCGATCCTTCCGGTGACAGTTCCTTATTGGAGAAAGTGGGCATAGGCTTCGTGTTACTTAGGAAGATTAGGCTAACAAGCTACTCTGGCATAGTATCAGTGGATAACTTAGCCTTATCTATCACAGACAATATTGCTTGTCGGTGTACTCGCGAAGCCATGAAGGGGCTCCAAATGGAAATATCAGCCTGGATCTTTTTGAGTTGTTTCGGAACCAGCTCCTCCTCAAGCTTCTTCTCTTTCTCTTTCTCTTTCTCAACCTCACGGTCTTTTCCTAAGGGTTCAGCTTGATCCAAATGTGGAGGTTTGAAATACCGTCCACTCCTAGGGAGGTGGTCTATTTCCTTTGCAAGTACTGTCTGGGATATAATATCCCTAGTCTTCATCTGTATGGGCAAGATGCAAGTTGCTATCTTCCCTCCACTCACCATCAGCCACTGACAAACAGTTGTTTGGCTTAACTTGGATCACTCCCACAGGACAAGTATCCCCCTCGGGGGACAAGATATTGCGGTCTTCCGGCTATCTTCAATCCTCTTTTGTTCAAACTACCCTAGCACAGCTTCCCGTTCAGCATCTGTAGTTTCTACAACACCTAAATCTTAGGTTTATTTTTCCGTACTATTACCCTCTGGCATTTTCCCTTTCTCCTCAACTTTCTCGGATACCACAGTTGCCCCAACTTTCTTTTCCTCTAGTTTAACACCGATTTCCTTTTCATTGTCAAATTCATCACTTAGCCATCCCCTATCGTCAGTCGATAGGCCCAAATCAAGCTAACTGATTTGCACATTGCCTTGGTCTTGTTTTTTTGAAGAATTGTAGGTTGTTCAAATCTTCTTCAAGATCCGCAAGATCATCTAGCCCCTGGCTCGGGCCGTCTTCCCTGGCCACATTAATGTCCACTGAGGTTGGTAGTACTACCTCTGGAATTGTTTGAGTGACAAGTACAATGTAGTGGCTTGGGTCATAATCCCTCTCAAATGATTCCCCAGGACTTCCCAGTGACAGACTAGTACCTCTCTTTAAGGTCAAAACCTCATTTTCTTTAGAGGTTGTCACCACAGATTTGTGAGGCTCAGGTTGTGGGTTGGATATGTTTATTATGCACAAGTCTATGCCTTCAGGAATAAACAACACTGGCTTTAGTAAGTGGGAAGGGGTGATATAGATGCTCGGGTCGAAGGTTGGTGGTAGTGTATGGATGAGGTGGATATTTCTAGGCGGAGGGACTTAGTTGTGGACAAGGATTGGGTTGGTGGTCATATTTGGCTTTTAGGGTGGACTTATGACTTTGTTGTCGATGAGATCTTGAATCTCATGATGTAGGCAGAAGCACCAATCCATTTCATGGCCATGCTATTGATGGAAAGCAAAGTATTTGGTGGGATCGTGCTTTGGTCCAAGAGGATCGGGAAGTGGTCGAGGTTATAGGGGTTTCAGATGCCCCATTTTGATTAACACCTACATGGCTTCAGATAGAGTCATATAGAGCTAGTTGAAAGTTCTACCTGGAGGTCGGGTAAGGTTGGAAGTTTGTGGGCCCATGTTGGCAAAAGGGGTTGACAGTTTCGGTTATGGTGACAACACTCACCTCTGACGCCCTCGCAGCTGTGCTACCCCTGGCAGCATTGGAACTACGAACAAAAGGCCTCTTGGCCAACTCCTTGTCATTAGTGATGATCCCCTGCTTCTTTGCGTCTTTGATCTAAACCTCTATTTCATAAGGTTCTTTGAAGGTAAATAAGGGGAGAACAATCATTTTCTGGAACAACTTACTATGAAAGTTTCGGACAACCATTCTGATTTGGTCTTTCTTTGAGGATCGAGTGGTCGTCATTGATGCTTTGGCCCTCCATCTAGTTACAAACTCGAAGAAGTCCTCCTTTGACTCCTGACGCGTCGTCTCAAGATCACAAGTTGTGACCTCGATCTGCGTGTTGTAGGAGTATTGAGCAATGACAAACTTGGCCAATGTAGACACCCCATTTTTGACCGTCCTCAAGACTTGGACGTCACCGTTTGAATACTCGGTGATTATCCTTGTTTGTGTTCGTTTGGAGTTCCCGAAGGTCTCGGCTCGCGTGCCCTACCTCAGGATCTCCGAACTCAACCGTTTAGTGTCTGGTTTTGCACCAAACACTTGCATCTTGCCTTTGAGAGGCAGGGTAGGGCTTGTGGACCATCCCCACCCACCACCGGCAGTGGCTAGAGGCCACCGGCTAATTTTTGCTGCCATCGGCACTTTTGTTTGCCGGTCGGCACATTTTATTGCCGGTCGGCATGGTTTATTGCCGGTCGGCACTGTTTTTTGTCGAAGCGACATTTTTGGGCAGCCGACCATTGTTCATCCACTTTATAGAGATATTTTGCTGGCACCAACTCTTCCCCCCTCCATACACGTGTATGGAGGGATCTCCCTCTAGCCAAGCTTGTTGTATAAGCTTTGCAAGAGGGAGTCCTTTAAGAGGAGGTCTTTCCTCTTGGATCTAGGTTAGATTTTGGCAACCAAAAACCAGAGCTTTGAGATATAGATACATATCATCTCTATATCTCTCTCTCTCCTCCTTTGTGTGTGTTTCTTAGCTCAAAATGTGTTTTTTACCTTACTTTTGCACCATTACACACACTATTACACCTTATTCCGAGATTGAGGGACTTGGAGGGTTGTTTCTTGAGTTTTTGGACTGGTTTTGATCAAAAGAAGAGGGCTAGACCATTTGTTCTTCAAGGGTTCTTCAAGGGTGAGCATCTTGCTTTTTATTCCCCAAACTTGCAATAGTTTTCTACCTATCTTTCTTGTTGTTTTAGCTCTTGTGTATAACATAAAAAAGGTTTATATTTTCATGCTTTAGAACTTTCATTAAAGTGGTTTGGTGTTTTGAGTGCAAACTCACTCTATTAGGCCTTGTTTGGCCACTTTTGTTGCCTCTTTGGTTAAGCTTTGGTCATCTTTGTATCTTGATCTCTTCACTACTGAAAATCAGTGTATTTTTAGTGTTAAAAAAGTCGGTTTGAATTCTTGCATAGGGGAGGGACACCCCTCTCGCTTTATGGTCTTGTTTCCTTGAGTTGTGGCCCAAAAGGGTGACATGCATGCTTGCTTGGTTTTTTCTTCATTTCAGAACTTTTTGGGTGTTTTTAGGTCATGTGGGATCTCTGTTTTCGGCTGGATTTGTGCCTCCTTGTATGCTTGTAATACTTGCTTTGTATTGCTCCATTTTGCTTAGAAGTGTATCTCATGATTAGGCCATGATTCTTGTGTGTGTTGGGTTGGTTCCATAAAGATGTTAGCACTATTTTTTCATGCTTAAAACCTGTTGGTTATCCATTTGGTCATGTTTGACATGTTTGATATGGTTGCCATGCATTTTGGCTTGTGAGCCCTCAAGTACATGAATCACTAGCATGCCTTAGTTGATCCACTTTAATGAGTTGAAGTTGTTTGCCATGCTATTTTAGTCCAAGAATCATGTTTGCATGTGTGCATGCTTGACCCCTTTCATGCCTTGGGGGTGTACTCTCTTATGCCTAGGAAAGAGTCTTGGTGGTAGCATTTCATGAGAGGTATTGTAGCTGCCATACTAGGAGGTTTCGAAGTCCCATTTTGCATGTAAAATTTCTGTTCTTATTTGTCTAAATCATGCCATGAGAAGTCATGTTGGTGGGGGTAAGTTGTCTCCTTTTTGTGCCTTAACCTTAGGACCATAATTTTGCTTGTTAACATGAGATGTTGCCCAACATTTTGAGCACTTTTTGATGCTGTTTTGGGGTGGGCTAAGGTCTGTCTTTTTATGGTTCAAGGCCCCCATTGCATGCTTGCTTCATGTTTGTTGTATGGTTATTCCATCAAGCCTCGTGGCATGTGAATCCCATTCCCAAATTGGTCCATATTCGTATCACATTTACATCTTGCATGCTTGGCATTACACATTTGTCATGTTAGTTACATAGTACTTGTTGTGCCTTGCATCTTGGTATCATGTTGCATGTTGAGCCATGTTTGCATAACATGCATTGCATTTACTTGGTTTGGGGTGTCAAACCAAGTGTGGGAATCAAGGAACATTCATACTTCAAGTGATGTAATGTGCCTCGATTCCCGGTCACCGGGGCCTTTGATCCCAACTTGATAAGGTTTCGGTTTTCATTTTGCTTGTCGCATGCATCTTTATATCAAATGGCAAATTTGATTCTTTGAGCCACCATGCACCATTGATGGTTCAAAGATCGAAGGGCATGCTTCCTTGAGTTCAAAACATGATAGGAAGTATAACCATGCTCACATGTACCTGAAAACCCCATGCCATGCACTGTCTGTTCTCTGTTTGCTGTCAATTTGTCTTCTGCAGGAGGTTTCTGCCGACCGGCGGAATTTAGTGCCGACCGGCAATCTCTGGAGTGCCGATGAATCCGATGAATGTCGATGGAAATTCTGGAGTGCCGGTGGGAATTCTGTCTGGCCGGTGGTGCTCTGCAGCATGTGAAGAACCTGCTCCAGGACTTGGGCAATTTTCAGAGAGACAAGGCAGTACAAACAGAGGTGGCAGGGGTACGGTACGGGTTTTTCGGGCGAGTCAAGTTCCGAGCATGCATCATCTACGCATCCCGAGGCAGAGGCTGTGGCCACCCTCCTTTCCTTTTGCATCTTTCCTTTTAATTAATTAGAAAATTCTGTAATAATTTTATTTGTTTATTATTTTGGGACTGTAATATTCATTTGGGCCCTCCGAGTGAGGGCAAATCTGTAATAAGTGTGCGTGAGTGTGTGTATGTCTTCCAACCTCACGTCTTTCTTCCCTTTTATTTACCTGCTTACGATGGTAGATTAGGGCATGTTTAATTTAGCATACCTTATGCTATGCATGCGTGCATTCATGCGTTTGTACTACATGCATTAGGCTCGGTACATCACGCTAACTGCATTCGTACTTCAATTTACAAATCGAATATGTGATAATTGATCGCATTACATATGCCATGCTTAGGATTAACCGAGCTTATTTAAATTGCATCTTGTATGTGTTACATTAGGCAATTTAACATGAACTAGGACACGCACGTTTTGCTAACTAGTTTACTGTTTTGGCACGGAGTACGATGTAAGTATTTATGCTTTAGCATCTTGCATGTGTGTGAATGTTAACATGACAGTATGCTTGCCATGCGGCTAAATGCTTATGTGTTAAACTGTTTGGATGCCTGTGGGTGGAGGTTGGATTGTTTGAGTTGGAAAAAC
Source organism: Camellia sinensis (assembly GCF_055761805.1). Taxonomy (NCBI): domain Eukaryota; kingdom Viridiplantae; phylum Streptophyta; class Magnoliopsida; order Ericales; family Theaceae; genus Camellia; species Camellia sinensis. The sequence goes on from NC_138963.1 coordinate 79,797,370, forward strand.
TCATTGAAATCCGTGTTTTAGCCTACTTACGAGTAGCAAAATCTAAAGTATTTCCAAAGCAAACGGATATGCAATGTTTATTCCCAAGTTAGGCAATCTAGTCTATACTTGTTTGCTGCGCGCATAACATAGTAATTCTAGGCTAATAATTGGAATAAGAACACGTAAAGTTTTCAAAATCGGATATCATAGTTAGTAGAGGTCGGTCTTCGGACCGGGCGAGAGGGGGTGCTCATAGCTGACCTTCCCCGATCGTACCCAAGCTCCCGAGCCGAGACAACTCCGGTGATGACGGACATGTGGCCTTCGGCACCGAATCAGGGTTTCCTAAATTTCCCCACTTCAAAAATATTTAGGTGGCGACTCTGTATCTGGCAAAGCAGTCCATGTTTGGCACTTCTTTTCAAAAAAATTTGTTTCTCAAAACGACTTGCCGGATTTGGACTCTTTGGTTCAGATTAAGAACCGTGATACAAATCGAGTCCGAACTGTAGCATGAGGCCCTCCACGGGCGCGTCTACAGCCAATTCCTCCTAGTTCTGCTTCACAGAGTCCTCCAATTTAGCATACTAGATGGCAGCTATACCCGACATAGTTCTGTCGAAGAGCGATAATTTCTGCAAATTGGTTAAACCCATTGGTTGTAGGATATCAGAAAATAGTCGCAGATGTACCATTAGGTCTCTAGCGCCATCGAAGCGGTCAATATGCGGCATTTTGAACCGCTCCGGCAAAGTAACTGCAGATTCAGTATACCCATCCTCTATATCTGGAATGGAGCTAACCCCTTGTGCCTTCTTGAACAATTTTTCCATTCTGTTGACTTTGATCATAGTCGGGTCAACCTCAATTTTAAAAGGTGCCTCAGTCTGATAAACTAGGGCTCTAGACGTCTGTGCTGGGATGGGGTCTACCTGGACAGGAAAACATGGAACACCTTCGGCTTGTGCATCCTGAGCTGTGGCAGCATTAACAGCGGTACTGGGTGTGGAGATAGCCACAATAGGTATGTATGAAGCGGAAGCCGTTGCTGGCTGTTGTTGTTGTTACAACTAGTTTGTGACCTCAGCTTGAAGGGTCATGTTGTGTTGAAGTGAGTCGATTGACTGCTATAATCAGAGTAGTAGTTCCTCCAAATCAGATGGTAGATATTGAGTCATTCTAGGAGTAGATGACTGTGCTTGAGGTGAATTGAGTATAGGCGAGCTGAGGGGTGAATGCTGAAAAAACTGAATTGGTGAACTTTACCTGACTCTTCTTCGCCTTGCAACTAGTGATAGTGAGACAAACACTGGTTGTCCCTGAACAAGATCTCCGACCTTAGCACGGGTCCAGAGCACCTGGGGGATATCAGAACTTTCTGAAGCTATGGTTTTAGACTACCTAGCAAAATAAATAAGGAAAAAGCAACAATCAAAAATCAGACAGCACCTCAGCTAAGATTTCATCAGAACAAACATGATCAAAGTTGTAGGACTATACTACCCACTAAATTTTATCCCCAAAACAAATAACTATTGTACCACTAATATGAAGCATTCCTGTACAGTTTCACTATAAAACATATACCAATTAAAGAGAGCCAAAGCACCCTTATGGGGGGTAGAGTTACCTTGTCCTAGTTTTGGCATGAAATAGGGTTTCACTACTTCAACCAAGTAGTTTTCACAAAATCCTGCATACGGGTAAGCATCATGTCCTATGTTGGAACAGTCACGACGGCTTTACTATATACAGCTAGGCCGATTGGTCAAAAGGGATACCATGGCAAGTTTACCTAATATCACTACGCCAAAACAGGGCATTAACGGTGGTTTTTTTAACGGCGGCTTCGTTACCGCCGTTTAAAGATACTATTAACGGCGGTAACGAAACCGCCGTTAATACCGCCGTTAATGTATCTTCAATGGTGGTTTTCGTTACCGCCGTTAACAAAATCGCCGGTAATGACCCTTTAACGGCAGTAATGAAACCACCGTTAAAAAACTGCCGCTAAAGCCATTTTTAAATGGCGGTAATGAAACCGCCGCTAAAGCCCTCTCATTACTGCTGTTAATGACGGCGGTCTTTGTCGGCCGAGCTCCGGCGGAGCTCCGGTGAGTGGTGACCACGCGCGGCTAGGGTTGAACATGACCATCTACAATAAAGTAAAAGTAATGTTTAAATATTTATTTAGGAAATATATTTCATGAAGAGTGGCTGTGGTGGAGTGGTTGGTGTAGGTGGATGAGAGGTTGAGGGTTCAAGACTTGGGGAGTGCAAGAAGAAAGAATTATTTTTTGAAAAATTTGAACCTATTTACAGTGGTAAAGAACCGTCATTTTTTGTCTTATATTACCACCATTTTTGGTCAACTTTTAACGACGGTAATTTACCTTTTTATGACGGTTGTACTTTTTTCGACACGCGCATAAACGGCGGTAACAAAACCGCCGTTAATACCGTCGTTAAAGGCTTTAACGGCGGTTTTACAGCCTTTAACGATGGTAAAAAACAGCTGCGAAAGCCCAATTTTGGCATAGTGTATACCTCTCACACCTGACACGGAGAAGTGAAAGAAGGATCAAGCGGTACATCAATAATCCAAATCTGAGGGTTGTGTTTCCAACATGGTAAAGCCCACGACCGGCCAGCCTTTTGGCAAGCTTTTTAGGCAAGCCTCTGCTAAGCCGTCTAGGAATAGTAGATGGAAAACACAATGACTTAAAGCACCAATGCAAATCCAAAGCAAAGAACACATATCTGTAGATAAAATGTCACATCATGAAGTCCAAGTCAAATTCTCTAATGTCCCCAGCGGAGTCGCCAGAAACTGTAGCTTTGTTTTCATGCTCCTCAGAGGGGTTTAGTCTCCTCGGATACAATAGCCCTATAGTTCGGATTCCCGTGGTTCTAAATCTGGTTTCATAAGTGCAATATGAAATAGAAAAACACAAATGAGAGTCCAAATCCCGCAAATCTTTGGAAAATCGATTTACATTCAGAAATTCCAAAAAAGGACTACATTGCCAGATTTTAGAGTTGACACCTAAATATTTTTGAAAAATTTAGGAAACCCGTGACTCATGCCAAACGCCACTTGTCCATCATAACCAAAGTGTTTCGACTCAGGAACTTAGGCATGAGAGGGGAAGGTCATGAATTGAGCACCCCACTCACCCAATCAAGGATCGACCTCTACTAATTATGATGTGATTTTTATGTGCATTATATGCTCTTGTTCCGATTTATTAATGCTAACTTACTATGTGAGGAATACAAGTATAAACTAAGTCACCCACTTTGGAATGCTTTGGTTTCATGTTTGTTTGCAAAGAGCTTTGAATATGCTGCCACTTAAAAAAGGTGAGCTCATATGTTCATTAATCAAATCATCTCAACTTAGACAAAATAGCCTTCATTCACCGGCATTCAAAGAGATATATCAAATAAGTACTTAGCTCATGGTAAATATGCTTGATATGGCACCACAGACATACATGCAACATGCTAAAGCAAGAAATGCTCACCTAGCACTCAATCGAGGCAAGCCAAAATAGAAGATAATAGTTAGAAAAATGCATGCCCTAATATGCAAGTGACTAATGCAACACATACAAAATACATCTATTAGGTTCGGTTTATTAACATGATATATGGTTCAACTCGATGTATGCAAAAATGGATATTAACACATGATAATAATATGAAACCAAAATATGATACTACATGCAACCATCATAAGCAAGTAAATAAAATGGAGAAAGAATGAGGGTTGGAAAACATACACAATATTTTACAAGTGTGCCCTCATACAAGCGGGTCCAAATAAATGTCCTAATTAAACTAAATATTACAATACCAAAATTAACTAAACTAATTGATTATTACAAATTTGAATGGAGCCAACTAGTTAATTACAATACATTAATATTAAAGCACTAAATTAATAGGATGGGAGGCGAGGAACCACAAGAACACAACCGAGAACATCCTCCCGGAAACCTCTCTGTTTGTTGCCAGATTCGTTATGTTAACAGTCAGAAAATTATTCTGTTTTGGCCTCAATTTCTGCTCTGTTTTGCCACAAAAATGCCACTGCCTGTACACAAAAATGTGGTCAGCCAGCCTTGGAAAGTGGTCAGCCAGACAGAAAGGTGGCCGACCGGCCACTATTTTTGGGGATTGCCCTGTTACAATAGATCTGAAACAGAGCAAAACAGAGTGTTTCCAAGAGATGTTTATCCTCTCTGCCCTTCTCTATCATGAAGATGATCAAGGGAAGAGTAGATTCAGTTCACAAATCATCAATGTTTGCACGTTTGTTACGGCGTGATCTTGAACTGAAAGGATAAAAGCTCAATATATAGAAATAAAAAACTAACAACACCTCCTCTCTATCATGGAGTTACCTCAAGGGAAGTGGTAGACATTGCTTCTTTAATCACTAAACATCATTGCAAAGTATGTAATGATTCAAGACTTAATGGGTTCAATATAACGTCTGATTAAACCCAACTCAATTTTAATACCTTGTTTTACCTCTTTTACCCCAATTTTATTAGCCTCTTTTACATTGCCTTGCCATTTTCTTATCTTTTATGTAATGCCTTGGTAATGAACCTTCGAAGAGAATAAACCATTAAACATAAAAAGTCACTTTCTTATGCTTTGAGCAACAATCTAGTGTTTGAGACAACTATTAATCAAAGAAAACAAAGAAAGGAAAGAGGTTGCAGAGATGATTATGCGAAGGTGATTATTACAAGTGTGAATATTTACATGAAAACTATTTAAAGAAAGCTATCAACTCAAATAGATTTGGGTCTATAGCCTAAACAACCAAATCTATAAGGACTTACAACAATACAAGCATAAGCTAAATAAACACACTCAACCCCTAAATAACACAAAAATAGTGCTGAAAATTAGTTTGAAAATGGGAGAAAATATAGACAAAAATGGAAAATAACAAAGCTAGGAAGTAAGCCTAAGGAAGGGTGGCTAACCCCTCCACTTTTTGGACCTTTAAATCACATATTTTAGCTCTAAAAACTCTGAAAAATAGTAGCTAAAAGCAAGGAAACAAGTTGGAAAAAAACAAGGATATAAGTTATGTGATAAGATTCAAAAAAGGGTGGTTAACCCCTCCACCTTTGGTAGCTTTTAAATCACAAGTTTCAGCCCTTAAAACCAGTCCAAAATAGTGTATATACAACAAGAAAAAGAGAAGAGAAGCGTAGTGTAAACAAGGAAAAAGATGGCAAAGGTTATACCTTTTGAAGAGAATATACTCTTGGTTAAGCAAACCACAAGGTGAACACTCTCAAGAGCTGAAATTTAGGGTCAAGAATCTCAGCAAGAGGCCTCAAGTTTTTGGTGTAGGAAGTGTATGGATAGTGTACGTGTAATGCTAGAGAGAGAGGAAGTGTGTTGGACAAGTTTTTGGTTTTGGCCAAAAACTTTAACCCCAAACCATGAGGGGTGGTCATCTATTTATAGAAAAAAAACCTTCTTATGTTGAAAATATCTATAATTAGTTAGCCGGTGCAAGACATGCACATGGGGGGACAACTGGCTGCAAACTATCTGCTGGCCGCTAGACATGGCCAGCCAGCCATAAAGGTGGACGGCCGGCTAACCAAAAATGGCTTGCCGGCCACTTGTTGGCCAACAGGTCTCTAGGTGGTTAGGCTAAAAAAAATTAGGTTTTGGTTCAAAGGGGGTGCAAGGTTTAGGTTATGAAGCTTGAAAACCAAAGCCTTTTGTTGAAGAATTTGAACAATTTGCACAGTGTAACATTTCATCATCGAGTGTTCAACGTGAGGTGCCCAAGTCTTAAGGGCAGTCAAAATGGGGTGTCTATACCCTCCTCTCCTTTCTAGGTAAGCTGGAGACTTGTGGCCCAATTGGCCACACTTGAAGCAGGTGAAATCTCCTTCACAGCCTCTCCCATAACCTGAACTTGACACTAGAAAAGTGGACCTCGACTGTGCTCCTTAGAACTGCTGTGGGCTAGAACCTCTTTGCCTCTTATTGTCCCCCTAAACATCATGACGCCTCCTGGAGCCCCTCATCCGCTTCGTCTCCATCTACATCACAGTCTCAAGATGAGCCGTCGCCTCCACAAGGCATCTATAATCTCTAATCATTGACCTGACCACTTTGAACATGAGCCTGGTCCTTAACCTCCTCTCGAACTCTAAATAACGGCGTTCCTCAGTCGCCATGAGTTCTGGTGCAAACCTTGACAGACTAGTAAATGCAGCCTCAAACTCAGCCACCAGTGTACTCAATTACTTGAGCTTAGAAAACTGGTCCCTCAATTTATCCCTAACAGCGGGAGACAAAAACTTATTCTGGAAAGCGACGACAAAGCCTCCCACGTCAACCCAATGCGCCCACACGCATACTTCCACTATTAACCAGTATCTTTCTTCAACTGGAAGGACGCTAAAGTCACTCTCAAACCACCGTCTTTGATGCCAAGCATCCCAAACATCTTCACCATTTGTTGGAGCCATTCATCCACTTTCAAAGGTTCTTTAGGATCGCCCAAAAACTCATCTGGGTTGGATCGGAAGAACTCTCTCTTCAAGAATGACGACCCTGTCTCAACAACATGGGCTTGGACTTGATTCTCAGCCTTGAGAATGTCCATAGATTCTTGCAATGCTCCAGCCATCTCGCAGGCTAAGGCACCCATGGCCTGCTGACTAACTGGTTCAGCCACATTGACTTGACCAACCCCTTATTCTTGCATCAAAATATCTTCCGGTAAAGGCACCTCATGCCTTTTAGGCCTACCACACCTACCACCACTACGTCCACGTCCTAACATCTTAATGAAGGTAACAAAAGAGATTAGCACATTTACAAATGTGTCGAAGCTAACTCATTCGCGTCCTAATGTGGTGGACGACATCAATTCACTCCACATAGGCACACAGCCACATAAACACATATGAATTTCCTTCGTAGATAATGACCAACCATCCCGCGACATTGCCAAAGTTCCAATTAGAAACAACAGTGATGAGGTGCTCTTCTAATAGGACTTCTAGAAACCCATAGATCCAATCAATATCCTAGAAATTAAATCCCATACTCATATAATCATATAAACATGTTATCACGTAGCATACCATACATACAAATGTCTCTATCGAGCGAGACAAACCCATTATGGTAATAACCACTTCTTACGTACTCAAAGTATTCAAATCCGGTACGCTCTGATACCAATTTGTAACTTGTAGACGTCCCCGAACGCCCCGGGAGGAACGAGCTCCCGTTCTGTTCAATATTGGGGTCACTACAGCTCAGGACTCTCAAATGTCACGGTTCTTAATCTGAACCAAAGAGTCCAAATCCGGCAAATCGTTTTGAGAAAACAGATTTTGAAAGAAGGGCCAAACATGGACTGCTTTGCCAGATATAGAGTCGCCACCTAAATGTTTTATTTTGGAAAATTTAGGAAACCCTGACTCGTTGCCTAAGGCCACGTGTCCGTCATCACCAAAGTTGCCTCGGCTCAGGAACTTGGGTATGATTGGGGAAGGTCACTTCGTGAGCACCCCCGCTCGCCCGATCAAAGATCGGCCTCTACTAACCATGACATCTAGTTTTGAAAACTTTATGCGTTCTTATTCCAGTTATTAGCCTAGATTTACTATGTGATGCGCACAACATACAAGTATAGACTGGATCGCCTGAATTGGAACAAAACATTTCATGTTTGTTTATTTGAAAATGGTTTGATGGTGCTACTCGCAAGTAGGCTAAGACGTAGATTTGCCACCCTCAGGTGGGCTTAGAAAAACATGATTTTGCCACTATCTAGTGGGCTTAAAACAACACACATTTGATGAATTGTTCCAATCCAAATAACCCAACCTTCACCCACAGGCATTTAGGCAGTTATATCACAAAAGCAAATAGCCTCATGGTAAGCATGCTATTCATGGCAGTCACTCACACGCATGCAAGGATGCTAAAGCATAAAACTCACCGAGTACTCCAAGCCAAAACAGAAACTCATCAGAAATCCATGCATGATCCTAATTATACAGAAGTGCCTAATGCAACACATGCAAAAATGCAACTCTAGCAAGCTCGGCTATTCTAAACATGGTATATGAAATGCTACAACTAACATGTATTCAACTTGGAATTGAAAATACAATGCAGTTAGTATGATGCGCCGAGCCCGGTGCATGCAAAACAGATGAATGGTGCAAACATGCTATCGTACTGTATGCTAATTGAAACATGCCCTAATCTAACCATCATAAGCAGGTAAATAAAAGGGAAGAAAGACGTGGGGTTGGAAGACATACATCACACTCACCCATACTTATTACAATTATGCCCTCGCACAGAGGGTTCGAATAAATAGTACAGTCCAAATAATACAGTCCAAATAATACAGTCCAAATAATACAGTCCAAATATATACAAATTCCTAATTAATTTACAAATTAACAAAGAAAGCTGTAAACTGGCATGCAAGCCAGGGACTGCCTTGAGTCTTCTGAATGATGTATGTTTGGGCTGCCTTGCGCGGAAATCCACTGGGATGCCCCAATTAGCCTCTGTTTTGCAATTATTCTTGGAAAGCACACCAAGCTCCAGAAGGTTGCTAATTCTTGATTCGCTGCAACAGAGAGCAGGAAAGGGGCATAGCAGTGTATTTTCACAAATGTATACATGCCTCGATCCTCGTGCCACCAATCACGCATATCGATGCATGATGGCCGAGGAGTCGAATTATGCAACTCAATATAGAATGAATGCATATGAAAACTCAACTAAAACCTAACTCCATCATGGATAATCCGGAGTGTCGGTGACTGGGGAATTGAGACACGTTCCGTCACTCAGAGTACGAAGCGTACCTCGTTTCCCGTGCTCGGGCTAACTTCTATCCCAAGCACGATGCAATATGCATGATATGCATGAAATGCAACTAAGATACAACCCAACATGCACAATGCTATGAGATGGCATACACGATGCACGAGGTGACATGGCATACACAATGCGCTAACATACAACTTAGCATACGCAATGCTATGAAATAAAATGGCATACACAATGCATAAATGGACTTACACTAACACAAGTGGACCTCAGCCACACTCACATAAGAGGCCATCAGATGAAAACAAGACAACTCGAAATGCGTGCACACGTGCACGCAAACCGAGGACCGACCCTCAAGCGCCGAAATGCCACTCTAATGAGACATGGTAAAGACATGGAATATGATATGCAAACATGCAAAAATCAGTATCAAAATGAGGGGCAAAACAGCCCCCGAAACAAGGCGAAATGACACCCGATGCATGGAATTTCTCCCGAAATGCAAAACTAGGTACATGAAATGGCTTACAGCTATACAAAGCATGCATTATTTGATCATGACATGTGAAGACAGATTCAAGGCAACCCCAAAAAAAGCATGTTTACAGTTCTAAGCGAGGCCAAACAGCAAACACAAATAGGGCAAAACTAGCATGCAAAAATGGCCCTAAATGTGAGATAAAGAAGCAACTCACAGCTTCTGACCCCAAACAGATTAAGGCCCTTCAACAATGTTGAAGAGGGGCCCAAAATATGATGTTTTACAGTTTATGGAAAACCACAAAAACCAACACAGGTATGGCTAAGCTCACATGCAAAAAATGGGCCAAAAGAGGGTCAAAGAAGCAAGTAGTGGTTGCTGGCCTTAAACACAAAGGGGCCCTTCAATAATGTTTAAGAGGGGCAAGAAATAATGCACTTTACAGTTGGTGGCCGGACCCAAAACAGTATGCAAATATGTTCAAAATGCTATGCAAAATGAGGCCAAAAAGAGAGATATAACACAAAGTATATAAAATATGCCTCAAACTGTGAAAGACCCTTAATAAAACATGAAGAATGGGTCAAAATAAGATTGTTTTCAGTTCTGAAAAGAGCCCAAAAATAGAAGCATCCGAGGCTAACAAATCATGCAAAAATATGGCCAAAAGAGAGATATAATGGAAAGTAGTAAATGGAGGCCACAAAAAGCAATGAGCCCTTCAACAATGTTGAAGAAGGGCTCAAAATAAGCAACTCTTCAGTTTATGACATGCCTCAAAACAGATTATACATAAGCCTAAAATACTACGCAAGAAATAGGCATACAAGAGGGATAATGAAGCAAGTGCAAGATGGGGACCTCAAATGACAAAAGTCCCTTAATGAAACATGAAATAGAGCTCAAAAAAACACTACTTTCAGTTATGGACAGAGCTCAGATATACAGGAAAGAGAGGCCAAGAAATGTTGCAAAAAATGAGCTAGAAAGAGGGAAATGGTAACTCACCCTTGTAGACCAATCTTTAGCAACTTCTTGGACCAAATTTGCTGCCTCCTAGCCTCTGAGAAGACCTCCAAGCTGCTGGAAATGGAAGTGGTGGTGTGGTGCTAGGTGATGGTGTGTAAAAATGGTTAAGAACTTAAGGGGTTTTGAGGTTTAGAGTAGAGAGAGAGAGAGAGAAATTTAATGAGAGAGCTCAAAACCAAAATTTTATAACCCCCCAACACAGCTAGGAGCTTCTGGTTTTATAAGCAAAAGAGTTGGAAAAGAGGGGGAAAAAAGGGGGGGAAAACAATTCAAGTTTCCTCCCAAAAAAGGCCAAAAAGTGGGATATAAAGGCAAGTGGTAGCTTCTGGACCCAAATGGCCGAGATCCCTTCAACAAAGTTGAAGAGGGGCTCAAAACAAGACACTTTTTAGTTTATGACCAAGTCCAAAACAGCTCACAAGTAAGGCTAAAATACCGTGCAAAAATAGGCCTAAAAGAGCGTTGAAGAAGTAAGTGATAGGAGGAGATCTCAAACAGCAAAAGGTCCTTAATAAAACATGAAAAAGACCTCAAAATATGACTATCTCAAGTTTGGTTCGGAGCCCAAAAATGTAGAATGAAGGTTCGGGAGCCAAAACACGCAGTTCGGGGCCCCGAAAGTGGGCTGTTAGGCACCGAAAGTGGTGTTCGACCACGAAGTTGGTCTCTCGGACCACAGTGTCCCTCAAAGGGGAGCAAATAAGATGTATGCCAAAAATCGGGGCAAACGAAGGTGGTTAGGCGGTCCCGAACCGAGGCACACGGCCAACGGCTCCGAAAAACCAGAAACCAGGCTCCAAACGGGCAAAATGGCCTACGACCACGAAACGTAGCCTACGGCCACCAAGAGATGATCTACGAGACCTCTCCCTCCCTTCGGTAAGAGAAAATAGAAAAAACAGAGCCTGGTTCGCAAACCGAGGCAAAGCGCAAAAGAGCCCGGAAGTCCGGAGGCAAGGCTTGCAGCCGAGACTCTAAAACTTCTGAGCAAGCACAATATGCAATATCACAGAATGCTCAACTGGTAACGTCTGAGTCTCAAGGTCGGTCAAAAATGGGGTGTCTACATAACTTCTTGAAATAAATACAATATACCCTTCTTATAACAACCAATGAGTAGCAACATAAATGAATTGATAAGCTTTCATTACTCAAAGTTTGATATACAAGAGGTGACACATGCGATATACATTCACAAATAGTACATCCTAAATCTACAGCATGTGTTACAAGATAGTGAAAAGAAATGAAAGCTAAACAGATAATCATATGCCTTAAATGCTTACATCTTTCTAAGTCAATGCTTGGGTACATCAAAAGTGAGTCTTAAGCTCAATACATATAAAGCCCTAGGCTTGTACAAAATTAAACACAAAATACAACACTGAGCATTCAGCTCCACAGTCCTCCCAAACTAAATCCTTGGTGGAGGCATATCACCAACACCTAAAAATGGCTTTCCCATATAGGGTGAGCCAAAGCCCAGTAGAAATAATCCAATACAATATATGAATCTTAACGAAGATATATAAAAGTGAAATGCATATGCAATGCCCATATTTAAACGTTTTACAATTCTTTCCCAAAAATCATGCCATGCTCATTTTATATCATAATTATCAAATCATATCCTTTACAATAGAAAACAAGAAAGAATTCTTAAACCGGTACAACCTTTCACGGATATTTCATCCGCAAGAAACCATCAAACGGCACCCATGTAAACATAGCCTATACAAGCGCTACTATTGCCATTTTATGGATATTTCGTCTGCGAGAATCGACACCTATGTATACGCCCGTTTTTCGAGACTTTCACCCTGGACACATAGGCCAACTTGATTTGGCGATACACACCTCTTTCCACGTTCACCCATTTTTCTCAAAATCATGTACGTTTACAATGTATTAAATGAGCAATAATGTTCAATGCACATGGATGAGGAATTAATTTTAGTTCACTTAATCCTCATGCAATTTCTACCATAGTTATTCTCCACCGATAGCCCAAAACAAATATCTCTAATAAATAGAAAATTTCAATAATAATATACATTATTATCATTTCCAAGATGTGAGCGATACAACATATCCAACTCTACCATCATCATCAATATCCTTCATCACCATCAACAAGACATGAGCGACATTACAAAACCAACATCACCCTTTAATATTTTTCCAACACAAGTCAAACCCGTAGTTTTAGAACAAAACCTCGTTTTCTTTCAAAATCATTTTTAAGTAGAGAAAGATATTAGTTCAATTACATAAAACCCAACATCATTTCCATTTTCTTTACAAGATCAATAGTTGATATTTCTAGGGCAAAATGCCTTTTTTCTTTACAAATCATTTCCAAAGGTAAAAACCCATCACTTTATCATAGATCAACAATAAGCTCAACAATAAACACCGTTCTACAAGCATTCCCAACAAACCATTTGAAAACACCTCCTTTTGATTTCCAACTAAAATCCTAGATTTGCCCAAAATCTCCAAAAATCACAATATTGTTTTAGAAATAACAAATAACTAAGTAAAAAATCATAAGAGGGTACGGAGAATCCCTACCTCAAACTTAGAAGAGGAAGAAGGAAGAAAAGCCCAAAAGTTGATGGTGACGAAACAACGACTTACTCTGATCAAAACGAAGCCCTCAACAAGCTCTACACTTAATCTCAAAGGAGCAAGGTGAGGGGATGCTTCTAAGTGAGTAGATCTGAAGATTTTTGAGTGAAAAATTGAGCTTAGAGAGATAAAAGAGTGACTCACGGTTTAGAGAGGAGAAAGGGGAAATAAAGTAAAGAAAAGGGTAGTTGAGGGTCTTATTTATAGTGCTAGGTTAAAGTGAAATAAAATCCCAAAGTCAACCCAAAAGAACAAGTCAAAATCCCTATAAAGTAGGGCCCAAAACCGAACTAAAATCTAAAAAAAAAAAAACTCACAGGGGTCGACCCTTGTGTCAGTAGCGTCAACCCTTCAGGAAGAATTGACAAAAAGACAATGCTGGCAGCAGATAAGGTGTCAACCCTTGGACCCAAGGTGTCAATACTAAATTTCAGCAATTAAACCCAGATTCTACAGTAGACAAAGGTCGACCCTTTCCAGACTGGTGTCGACCCTTGAGGCCAACAACAAAAGACAAGTGTCGATACCACCAAGACTAGTGTCGACACTAAATTTTAGTAGCTATTCCAAGCATATAGTAGCAAAATGGTGTCGACACCTCCAAAGCTGGTGTCGACCCTTGGAGTACAACAAGGCAAGGAAAAGAAGGCAGTATCGACACCAACAAAGACAGGGTCGACCCCCAAAGCCAAACCCAAACATGAAGAAAAGGGAATAACCATCATGAATATTGTTTCCCGGATTCAGAAGCAATAAATGGGTCGGGTTTAAATCAGGATTGCTATATAAAGCGAGGGAGATGTGGGCATGTTGAGAGGTCTATGTTGCTACTTTCTCTTACTATTTGGGTTTAAAAGGTTAAGAATTAGGTCTTATGTTTTCCATAGTGTATTGAAGAGTTTATTCAAGTATTTCAAGAGTACGATAGCCTCTTTCTACAATTATTAGGGGGAACGAGCCTCCCTTTTGGTTTCTTCATTAGGGATATCAACGAGGGTATCCAAGCTTTGTGATCAATCCAAATAGGCTACCTACTCCTCTTTTTCTGGTTTCTTCATCGGGGATATCCAAGTGTGTCGTGGATGAATGTAAAAAATTTATAGACACTGCATTTGGCGAGGCTACAAGCCTTGGATTGTTTTTGAAAATATGCAGTTTATTTTGGGAAGGTGGTCATGTGTGAAGTTCCATCTAGGGATGTGTGTGGTTATATGGTTATTTGTCAATCCGCCATTCACTTTATTTGGTGTAGTTTGAGAGTAAAATTATAAACCAAACCGCGAATGACAGATTGACAAATAACCGAACCGCGAGTTGAATAGTTTGAGCGGTTGTAATTTGCTAGTTGATTGAAGAATAAGCTTAAACAATTATCAAGCATTGCATAATATATAACATTAATTTGTATAACATTTTTTATATATATAACACTAACTAATTTTACATAATTTTTATATATATAATACTAATTTATAACAAATTTCATATCTTAAATCTCTTTCACATTTATTTTTACTTTGATATTTCATCAAAGGGAAAAATAAATAAAACAAAATATATGTAGTAACTATAGCAAAAAGGAGCGATTTCGAATGCAAATTGTAAATTTCATATCACGGTTCAAATTAACTTGCAATTAACGGGCAAATCAATAGAGATTGGACAGTATTTTGTATAACCCTAATTCCATCAGACTACCTTACCTATGTATCTTTCTTGCAAGGAATCATGCCAATGTAATTCATGAGACATGAAAAGATGGTTTAAAAGTAATAATCAATTTTTTTGAATAAAAATAATGCAAATTTTATTGAAATAAAAAAAGGAGAATTAGAAATTTTTTTTTGAGTCTTATTAGTTTATTGAGGAAGGAGACTAGCATGTTGCAAGTGTAAGTGAGGTAAATGAAGTTAGTAATGTGGAAGTGCAAGAGAGGAGAGAGAAAAAAGAAAATGTGAGAAATCTGTAACATTATATAAAAAGAATGGAAGTAAGCAAGTACTGTGAATCTAATGCAACAATTCTCTAATTTGCCTTGCTTTTTTTGTCATAATTCTAGGTTAACCAACTGAGGTTGAAGCCTATATCTCTATCCTGCAAAGCGTTGGACTAACAAAGCTTGCAGCCTATATTTGTATCTTGCAAAGCAGTGGACTCTAGCTTCAATTTGGAATCATATATATGCCTGCAATTTGGAATTCACGGTGTCCAAGAGATCAACTCCCAAACGACATAATTTGGTATGTTATTATCATAAACCTTCTTTTGTTTTTGTTTCGGTTTTTGTTTTTTTTTTTAGGGCAGTTTCCTTGGTTTACAAATGTTTGTATTGATTTTATACGCTTGTATATTCACCTGGTGTTTGTTAGTACATAACTTGCACACCTTATGCTTGACAATATGCTCATGAGAGAACTTATTTTCAACATGAGCTCAAAGAAAATGTTACCCATGATTTGCTCCAAATATCTTCTAAAGTCCTTTTAATTGTGTTAGTTAAAAAGTAATGGTTAATTAATAATCTAAGAACATGGTTTCATAGAAATATTGTTGTCTACTCGGCTATAGGCAAGGGTTGCAACAAACCCGCTAACCTCTGATGTTCGGCCTTCACTTGTCGACAAGTAAGATACCTCGATACAAACACCGCCACATCCCTCTTCATACCCCTCCACCAAAACTGGCGACTAAGGTCGTGATACATCTTTGTGCCTCTCAGATGCACCGCAAGGCGGGAATGGTGAAACTCTCAGAGTACTTCCTCTCGGTAAGACTCTGATACAAACATACGGTCACGGTATCTCACACTTTGGTCGGGATACATATTCAAGCTGTTATTTACCTTTCCATTGGAGATTTTCTCCCAGACAGATTCCATCTCAAGGTCACCCTTCTGTGCTTCTAGCACTCGATTCACAAGTGTAGGTTGTGCAACCACTAAAAACAAGACTGCAGACTCAACGGACTCACCAAGATGCAAGTCAAACTCCCTAAGAGTACCCAATATCCCATTCCTGGATGGCAATACAAGGTATGCTGCTAATTAGGGATGAGAATGGTCCGGATTGGGGTAAAACCAAGACCAATCCGTTATCTACGGTTCCTGAAAAATTGGAACCAATCCAATTCGTTTAAATCATGGAACCAATCCGAACCAATCCATTTAAATACGGATTGGATCGGTTTAGGACCACGGATTCACATAATTAAATAACAAAAATATATATATAACACTTTAATTTCATAAAAATATAAACATAACGCTATATTAGTTCCACAATAGCAACATGTTTTTCTATAATAGTGACATACTGTTCTAGAATTTAAACAATCAGAAGAAAACTGGTTTCACCATAAGTATTTAGACCATTGCAAATTAAAACTAAAAACTAACAAACAAAAGTAATAAAATAAGATATTATACAGTTTTAGGTTTGAGTTTAGATTTTATATAAAATAAGAGAAGATATTATGGGGGAGGATGTATAATAAAAATATAGACTATTTGTATACGGTCCGGAACCATGGGGTTCAATCCGGAACCAATCCGTGGACTACGGATTTTTAATTCTTCAATCCGGAACTGAACCGCAGATTCAAAAAATCAATCCAAACCTATCGAATTGGACTGGACTGGATCAGATTACGGATTTCACGGATTCCTTACTCAGCCCTACTGCTAATAGATTTCCTACTCAATGCATCAGCCACGACATTGGTCTTCCCAAGATGATAATGCAGCTCGAAATCAGAATCCTCTATGAACTTCATCCACCTCCTCTGTCTCAAATTCAAGTCTTTCTGTATAAACAGATACTTCAGGCTCTTGTGATCGGAAAACATCTCGAACTTCTCACCATAAAGGTAATGCCTCCAGATCTTTAAGGCAAAGATCATTGCCGCTAACTCTAAGCCGTGAGTAAGGTAATTCCTCTCATGTGTTTTCAACTGCCGCAAGCCATAGGCTACTACCTTCCTTTCTTGCATCAAAACACAACCCAAGCCTTTTCGTGAGGCATCACAATATACAGAATAACCCAAATCCCTCTCCGGAATAGTCAAAATTGGAGCAGTAGTCAGTCTAACTTTAAGTTCTTGAAATGATTTCCCGCAGGTCTCACTCCTTACAAACTTAACTCCTTTCCTCGTTAATCTTCCTTTCCTCGTTAATCTAGTCAAAGGTGAGGCTAGTCTAGAAAAATCCTTCACAAACCGGCGATAATACCTAGCCAACCCCAAGAAACTACAGATCTCAAAAGCATTCTTAGATCGTTTCCAATCTTGAATTGCCTCTATCTTGGATGAGTCTACAGTCACCCCTTCCCTGGATATCACATGGCCTAAGATGAAACGCCCCAAAATAATCCCACAAATCCTTTACATCAGTTCCGCTTCCAAATATAAAATAATAATAACCATGTTCCTTTACATAATTCCGAATGTTATACAATAGAAATCTCACATGCAATTATACATTCATTTGAGGAAATAGTACATGAATCTATAGCATGTAAAATCATTAAAACAAAACGAATAAGGCCCTCAATGGCTTACAAGTTCCAAGGCAATAGCCCGGTTACACAAAATGGTCTCCCGGACCTATACACCTTAACCTTTGGCTTTACAAAAAGAAAATTCACAACAGAATAAAGAACAATCTACTCTTCACAAGAACTTATCCACACCCTCAACTCGGCGGGATCACAACACCTTTACCTGCAGCAAAACCCATAGGGGTGAGCATAAAGCCCAGTAGAGAATTCTCACAAAGTATATACAGTTATGCCCATTCCCTCAACATTAAAAATGCAAATGTAAAGCCATGCAAGTGCCAATAATGAAGGAAAATTTTATTTCAATGCACTATTTAGAAATCATCATGTTCATCATAATATTTTCCAATCTCTTTAATTTCACAATTTCCAATATTTAAATCAATAGGGGTGGTAAATATGACACTGATAATCCCTAGGCTAGTGTCTGAAAGTAGACTCTACAAGTACTACCAAACTGTCATTTTTACCGGTATTAACCGGAAGGCTCGACACCTATCCGCACAGGTTTCTGGTCTTTCACCATGGACACTCGGGCCAACTTATCAAATCATCTACACCCCCTATCCGGACTTACCACCGTATTTACCCCATACACATTTTCGTTGTTCTCATTACAATAGATATGTTCTTTTCATGAAACAAATGTTTTCCATTCAAATTATGCAAGGCATGATAGTTAATCAAATGAATATGCAAGATAAAAAATTTCCATGTTTCACGGCCTGTCTCCGTTTCCAAATGGCATAACAACAATAACAACCAAATGCATGTCTTATTTCCTCCTTTCCACGCTATTTCGCAAAATAACCATGTGTCTTCAACACACAACAACAATTTCTCATCAATTTAATCCTTTCAAAGCCACATGTGAGGTTTTCAAATATCAACCTCCACTATTCATAATTCTCACAATCCCTTATGCACAACAATTTGTCATTTCATAGCAATATATATATTCAAGTACTTAACAATAATTTCTCAACAAATTCATCGTACCTTTAATCATGGTTTTCTAAACCAAGTTCTCCTTATCTACATGTCAAAAACTTTCATCTTTTGCAACCACATTATGGAATCTACATACACTCATCCTTTATCACAAGAATAGAAAGAATTTCATGGACTTTCCTCTATTTTCAAAAAAATCCCTAATTTCTAGGGTTTTCATCATAAATCCAACACATTCTTATTCATCTTTATGACACAAAATAATAAAGGGTTTTACAAGTATTTTCATATTTTCTCAAAATCCCAAAATTCTAGGGTTTTTCCTCAAGACAATCCTGTAGACTGCCCGAAACTCCGCTCCGCGCGTAAGGGCGCGTATTATGGTTCTAGCTACTACAGTTCGGACTCCTGTCACAGTTCTAAATCTAATCTCACAAAGTGCAATGTAAGACTGATAAATCACCAAAGAGTCCAAATTCGACAAATCATTTTGGAAAATCGATTTGAATAAAAAAGCGCCAAAAATGGACTGTTTTGCTAGATTTCAGAGTCGCCACCTAAATATTTTATTTTGAAAAATTTAGAAAACCCTGACTCGTGCCTAAGGCCACGTGTCCGTCATCACCAAAGTTGCCTCGGCTCGGGAACTTGGGTACGAGAGAGGAAGGTCCTGAAATGAGCACCCCCGCTCGCCCGATCAAAGGATCGGCCTCTACTAACATGATATGTTGTTTTTGAAAACACATGTGTTCTTATTCCGGTTTATTATCTAGCTTACTATGTGATGCGCACAGCATACAAGTATAGACTAAATCACTCGATTTGGAACAAAACATCTCATGTTTGTTTTTTGAAAATGGTTTGAAGGTGCTACTCGCAAGTAGGCTAAGTCACGGATTTGCCACCCTGAAGTGGGCTTAAAACATGATTTGCCACAATCAAGTGGGCTTAAAACGCACATTTTGATGAATTGTTCCAATTCAAGCAATGAAGCCTTTATCCACAGGCATTCATGCATTTAAACACATAAGCACATAGCCTCATGGCAAGCATGCTATACATGGCAACATACACATCTCATGCAGCATGCTAAAGCGTAAAAGCTTACCTAGTACTCCGAGCCAAAACAAAAAACAATTAGAAATCAATGCATGATCCTAATTATACAAGATGCCTAATGCAACACATGCAAAATGCAACTAAAATAGGCTCGGCTATCTAGAATGGCATATGAATGCAACACTCGATAACATGCTTTGAAACACGTATTCAAGGAAGTGTATTAAAGTGTAATGCAGTTTGTATGATGCGCCGAGTCCGGTGCATGCAAGACAGATGAATGATGCACGCATGCAAAGCATAAGTATGCTAATTGAAACATGCCCTAAACTAATCATCAAAAGCTAGTAAATAAAAGAGAGAAAGACGTGGGGTTGGAAGACATTCACACACTCACACACACTTATTGCAAAATTCGCCCTCTCGACGGAGGGTCCGAATAATAAACTAACTAGCTAATCTAAGCTAATTAAACTAACTATTACAAGACGAACCTAATTAACTAACAAGTTAACTAATTAGTTATTACAACAAAAAATGAATAGCTAAGTGCATTAACTACTTAAGTACAGAACCAAATAGTTAACTAGCTAAGCAAAACAGTTAATAGGAGCCTCGGGGCGAAAAGTGCATGCATGCTCGGTCACCTCGTTCGGAAATCCATTACTATGCCCCAACTTGCCTCTGTTTGCATTTGATCTTAGAACACTGCACAAGCTTCCAGATAGCTTCTAATCCAACATGGAGACCTCCAGGAGGGCTGCCGACCACTTGATGGTGTTGTAGACCACTTATAGACCACTTACACATGCTGCAGACCAGAAAAAGTGGTCGGCCAGCCACTTTTACTGGTCTGCCGACCAGAAAATGTTGCCAAACTCCATTTTGCTGCAACAAAGAACAAGAAGAGGCACAACAGTGTATTTGCAAGGTATGTGTGCACAACCACCCTCCCTATCATTTTTTAAGCTCAAGGGAGCGTGGTACTCGACTCTCGAGCCACCAACTGAGCATCGTAGTGCACAATGGCCGAGAAGCCAAGTTTGCACAATTCAATGTCAATGAATGCACAAATAACACATAAGGGCCTTCACCTCTATCATGCTTGATCAAGAGGGTTGGCGACCGAGAAATGAGGCGCGTTTCATCACTTCAAGTACGAAACGTCCCTCATTCCTCGTGTTTGGATTAACACCTTATCCAAACACAATGCAATGCAACATGATCAACTTATCAATGCTAATGGCATACAAACAACATGCAATGTAACAACATGTTAGCAACATGCTATTCTACCAATGCTAGGATGGCATGCCCAAGATTCTATCATATGAACAATGCATGCATGGCCTGTTTGAAAGCTAAAGCATCAAAGCAAGTAAAGAGAATTTTACAAGAAGCATGCAATACAATACTCAATGGACTTAAACTGAATATGGACAGACCTAAATCACGCCAAAACAGTGGCCAAAATGCTATGAAAGGATGGTACAAAAAGCAAGATGGTGATGCTCATGCAATGGCTCATTAACTAAGCACAAAAGCACAACTCTCAAGCATGATCAAGAAGTGACAAACATGGAAATGTGACAACATTATATGCCCTAAAATCAAGTGTTAAATGATGCCAAATTACCTAAATACACAAGTATAACATGCATGAGGACCCAAGGCACAAGGCTACTAAAGGGGACCACAAAAGAGGCATGCAATACATGGCACAAATGATAGAACCAACCATAGACAGAGCTCAATTAGGTCAAAATAAAGACCAAAACATGCTGAGATGGGAGCTCACAAGTCTAGGCATGCACACATACAAGTTAGGCCATAAGTGAGGCACAAAGGCATAACCCTTAAAAATACTCAAAGAGTGAAAGAAGTGAGAACGTGGCAATGCTATATGCTCTAAAATATCATTCCAAATGATGCCAAATAATGCACATATCACAAATGAAGCATGCTAGAGGCATGAAAACACAAGGCTAGTCAAGCCCATTGCACTACAGCTATGCAATACATGAACCATATGGCCAAGACAACCCAAAAAAGTCCTAGAGAATGTCAAATAAAGGATAAAACATGCACAGAGTGTAGCCAAAACAAGCTAGCATGGTAAGCCAAAACACCAAGAATGCAAGGCCAATGAGCATGATTACACTACAAGCGTAAGAAGAAAACGAGGGATGCTCTAACCAACCAAAAATCGAGTTGTATCATGGCAAAATAAGACCAAAAACACACTGAGATGGCATCCCATAAGCTTAGGCAAGATGGCATACATATTGGCTCATGTTTAAGGCATAAAGCACAACCCTCCAAAAGCATTGAAAGAGTGATAAACATGAGACTATGGCAAAGATATAAGCTCTGAATTCCATACCAAATGATGCCAAGGCATGCAAACATCACAAGTATAGCATGGTAGGGGCCTCAAAACTCAAGACTAGTCAAGGCATTTGCACTATAGCTATGAAAAACATGAGTCATATGGCCAAGGCAACCCAAAAAAGTCCTAAAGCATGTCAAAATAATGCTAAAACATGTATGGAGTATAGCCAAGGTAAGCTAGCATGAAGGGCCAAAACACCAAGTACACTAACTTAATGGGCAAGATTGCACTACAAGTGCACAAACCAAGCAAGAGGTGACTCCACCAACCAAAATGGAGTTATAGCATGTCAAAATAACACCAAAAATGGGTTGAGACTAAGCCAACACATGCTAGAATAACAAGCTAACTCATTAGGCATGCAAGGCTAGCAAAGAGAATTTACACTACAAGTGCATGAAGCATGCAAATAATGATCAAAGAAGCCAAAAATAGAGTTAAAGCCTGTTAAATAATGGCCAAAAATGTGCTAGAGTGGAGCCAAAACATGCTAGAATTATAGGCTAAAATAGCAAGCATATATGGCTAGTTTGCAAGGATTACACTACAAGTGTATAAAGCATGCAAGGGTGGCCTAAACTAAGCCAAAACAGAGGTATGCCATACTGAAATAAGGCCAAAAATAGGCTAAGATGGAGCCAAAACAAGCTTAACAAACATGCTACTTTGATGAGCCATCAACACAAGTGAACAAGAGGAGAGGAGGGGGGGACAACCCCCACCCATTTGGGACCTCAAAACCACCTTTTCACCACTAAAATTCCTCTGAAATTCAGTTGTTTAAAGGCCAAAAAAAGTTGGTTTGAAAGGTGGTGAAAGATGGCTCAAAAGGCTTTACAAGCCAAGGAGCAAAATGGAAGAAACACCCCCTAGCCAAACAAGGTTTAAGCCACCATTTTGAGGACTGAAAAACAGAGTTTTTTTCAATTCAAAACCAAGCCAAAAATAGTTTGAAAGGGTGGCAAAACAAGCATGCAAAGTTGGCCAAGATAGTGTACAAAAATGAGCTTAAAAGAGGGAGATGTTTACCCTTGAAGCACAGCTGCAAAATGGCCAAAATTCCAAGCTTAAACCAACTTCTAGGACTCAAAGGAGGCTCCAAGGAATCTCAGCCCAATGGTGAACAAGTTTGATCAAGGATGCTTAGGCAAAGGAGAGGTATATCTCCAAGTATATCTCTTGTATGCACACAAGGTCAAGAGGGAGAGCCAACTAGAAAGAAAAGCTGAATTTTAGCTCTGGAATTTCTAGAGAGAGAGGAATTTTTTAGAGAGAGAGGCTCCCAAAATTTCTTCAATGTTCTTCCCCTTGCAAAATGGGAGATATGGCTCATATATAGCAAAAAGCAAGAGTTGGTTCGAAAAATCTGTCTATGGAACAACTGGAGGTTGTGGAAGACAGTTGAAGGGAAAATATCTTCAAAAAATTTGAGTTTGGGACCTGCAGACCACTTTTCTGGTCGACCGACCACCTTTTTGGGTCGACTGGATACTTTTTTGGTCGGCAGCCCATTTTTCTGGTGGGCAAGAAAATTCTACTTTCCAGGTCTAACTTCAAATGGGCATGAGTCCTTCATCTTGACTCCTTTTTAGGTCATTCTTGTGTCCAAATTGAAGCCCCGAAAGTAAGCTTTCCAATGGTTGCATCCTTGCTTCAAAATTACAACTGTGAAAAAAGTTATGCCTATTTTTGTGAAGCCGCTCAGTTTCGATCCTCCCTGGATTCATGTCGAACTTCTCCCAAACTAGTTTTCTTCTCTCCTTTCCTCTTTTCTTCAACTCCGAACCCCTAAAGAAGGTGTTTTGAAATATTTTTCAATGATTTCATCTCTCTTTCATTCATTTCCACTTTATCCTCACTCGGTTTATCGAAAAGCGCAATATTCAACAAAATGTGAGCATCGGAACATCGTAGGAACTTTATTTCAAAAATATTTTGAAAGAGAGGGTTTTAAGGTCTAAAAACCATTCAAAATAGCTTTGGTCCAAAATGTGGTGTAAGGTTGGGATTTGACCCTCCTCTTGCCGAAGGAATCAAACCTTTGCATTGCATAGCCTGCATCACTAAGTAAGCCAGCAGTAGCGCCTAAGTCTTAAGGGCGGTCAAAAATGGGGTGTCTACAAATCCCCTCTCATTTCTTGGTGAAAACCCTCATCAAAACATTTTTCTTAGATCAACAAGATGGAACCCTCAAAGATTGACCAACATTTTGAAAGTTTAAAGAAAAACCCTCTTTTAAAGAAAATCTCTACGTTTTTGAAATCACAAAGTTAAAATCATCAAAACTAGAAAAAAAAAACTCTTGAATCATCATCAAAATAGCAAAACTAGTATATATAACTCAAGAATCCCTACCTCAAGCTTGTTGATGAAAGATGGGATGAAACCCTAGTGCCAAAATGGTTGATCCCTCACTTTGCACTACACCACAAGGAACCCTAGCTCTTGATCTTCAAGATTTAGAAGAAGATGATGAAGATCTTGGCCCCAAAGTTTGCAAATCAAAGAGTCTTAGATGTTTGAGGGGTTTTCTAGAGAGAAGGGGAAGGAAAATAAGTTTAGAGTGAGAGAGAAATGAGTAAAATGTGTGATATATTCGGACCAAAATGTTATAAAAAAAACAAGGCTTGGACTGCCCAGTTGGCTGCACATGCGGCGCCCCTCCCCGCACGTGCAGCAGCCTCCACCGCTCGTGTGGCTACCCCCTCCGCTCGAGCAACCCACCTCCACCGCTTAAGCGACCTAATTCCATCCGCTCGTGCGGCAAATTTCAGAATGCTCAGCCCACAGCCTCAACCTTCACCACACGTGCGGCCCTGGCCCAGCCCCCCTCAAACTCTGCTTCATTGCCGGGTCCTCCAGACTCACCCACACACCCTCCAAAACCAGCGAAATTCAACTCTGAATGAAATAAGAACTAGAAAGCCATTTCTGGATGTTTCAATCTAATGAAAGTAAAAAAGGAACGAAGCGAAGAAAGAAAAAAGAAAAGAGAAAAAGAGGACCGGCCGTCACATAAGAACTTAACCTCTTTCAGCCAGAACTCACATTTCCTAAACTTAGCATACAGCTTGTGGGCTTTAAGTAACTTAAGTACTACCCGCAAGTGTTCCTCATGTTCCTCCTCAGAGGGTGAATAAATCAGGATGTCATCCACAAAGATGACTACAAAACGGTCTAGGAACTCAAGAAAAATCCGATTCATCAAATCTATAAACACGGCTAGAGCATTGGTTAGCCCAAAAGGCATCACTAGAAACTCATAATGGTCGTACCGCGTATGGAATGTCATTTTCGAGATATCCTCCTCCCTTACTCTCAACTGGTGATAACTCGATCTCAAGTCTATCTTAGAAAAGCAACAAGACCCCTTTAACTGATCAAAAAAATCATCTATACGAGGCATGGGGTACTTGTTCTTAACAGTTACCCAGTTCAATTTTCGATAATCAATACAAAGTCGCAACGCTCCATCTTTCTTTTTATCAAGGAAAGCTAGTGCTCCCCAAGGTGAAGTACTAAGGCGGATAAAACTCTTATCTAACAATTCTTGGAGTTGAATTTTCAACTCACTCAACTCAGCAGGTGCAAACAGATACGGTGCCATAGAAATTGGTGTCGTGCCAGGCACTAAATCAATAAAGAACTCGATCTCTCGGTGAGGTGGTAAACTAGTAAGGTCCTCGGGAAAGGCATCAGGGTATTCACAAACCACCCTTGGCAGCTCAACCCGAGCTTCATCACACTCACTACTCACGAAGCTAGCAAGAAGATAACTAAGTTCACTCCGCCCACGCGGATCATACATCGGTGATAAGACTTTACTAACCCGGTCCTCCAAGAAATGAAAACAATCCCCGTTCAAGGGACATATAGTAACCCTCTAACGGTAGCAATCTATAATAGCCCGATATGAAGACAACCAGTCCATACCCAATATAACATCGAAACAAAAATGAAAAGGGAAGTTGTAGATCGATAACCTCTATATCACAACCTCGACACCCTTGCTTCAGAACCATCTCACCCCCAATAGGTGACACCACACAAATAAGAGATACTAACTGAGCCAACTCTAACTCAAAAACTGATGCAAATATAGATGAAATAAATGAATGGGATGCACCCGTATTAATTAACGCATTGGCAACTGAATTGCAAAACAAGAAAGCACTTCTCACAATAGAAGGCGCTGGTACTAGATTTGGCACGATAACAGCATACACACGCCCTGTAGGCCTCTGATCTACCTGCTCACCCCTCGGAGCATAGGACTGATGCACTGACTGAGCCAAAGAGGCTCCCTGATGGGCCATCGAGGCCTGTGTTGACTGTGCTGGCTGGTGGCTCTGTGTCTACCTTGAACTTGATGCACTAGGTGTGCCACCCAACTATGGACAAAACCTCTTCATGTGTCCCGCCTGCCCACTCTGATAGCAAGTGAGCGGCTGGCCTCTGCCCTGACTTTGGCTCTGAGAACGAGCCGAAGACTATACAGATCACTGCCCTTCCCCTCTCTGCGGACAAGCTGGAGACTTGTGGCCCAATTGACCACACTTGAAACAAGTGAAATCCCCTTGACCATCTCTCCCAGGACCCGAATTCGGTACTGGAAAGATAGACCTCGACTATGCTCCCTGGGACTGCTGGGGATTAGAACCTCTCTGCCTCTTACTGTCCCCTTGGCCATCCTGGCTTCTCCTAGAGCCCCTCATCCTCTCGTCCTCCAATTGTATCACGGTCTCTAGATGAGTCGCCGCCTCCACAAGGCGTCCGTAATCCCTAATCATCGAATCGACCATCTTAAACATTAACCCGGTCCTCAACCTCTTCTCAAACTCCAAGCAACGGTGTTCTTCAGTCGCCACTAGCTCAGGTGCAAACCTAGACAAGATGGTGAATGTGGCTTCGAACTCTGCCACAGGTGTGTTCAACTACACCAACTTGGAGAACTGATCTCTCAACTTCTCCCTAACTGTGGGAGGCAAAAAAACTTCCTGGGTGGCTTTGAAGGCCTCCTAAGTCCCTCCAATTTGCCCCCACACATACTTCCACCATTGACCCGCGTCTCCCTTCAATTGGAAGGATGCCAAGGTCACTCTCAAACCTCCGTCTTCAATGCCGAGCATCTCAAACGTCTTCACCATCTGCTCTAGCCACTCGTCCTCTTTAAATGGCTCTTTGGGATCTCCCAAAAACTCATCCGAATTCGACCGGAAGAACTCCCGCTTCAGAAAGGATGGCCCTGCCTCAGTTACTTGGGCCTGGACTTGATTCTTAGCCCTGAGAATGTTCGTAGATTCCCTCAAAGCTTCGGCCATTTCGCGGGCGAAGACACCCATGGCCTACTGACCAACTGGTTCGATCACATTGGCCTGACCAACACTCTCCTCTTGTGCTGGAATATCATTTGGTACCAGCATCTCCTGCCGTCTAGGCCTACCACCACGTCCACATCCTGGCATCCTAATAAAGGTAACAAAAGAAATTAGCACATTTACCAATTGGCTGAAGCTAACTCACTCGCGTCCTAATACGATGGACAACAATAATTCACTCCACGTAAGCACGTATTCACATAAATGCATACAAATTTCATTTCCGGATAATGACCGTCCACGGCGCTGCCAAAGTTCCAATTAGAAACAACAGTGATCAAGTGCTGTTCTAACAGGACTTTAGGAACCCGTGGACTCAATCAACATTCTAGAAATTTAATCCCATACCAATATAATCACATAAGCATGTTATCATATAAGCACATATCGTCCATACTTAAGTCTCTAATAAACAAGACAAACCCATTGTGGTACTAACCACTTCCCACATACCCAAAGTATTCAAATCCGGTATGCTCTAAAACCACGTTGTAATGCCTCCAAAATAATACTATAAATCCCCTTCATAAGAGAAGTAATAACAGAAACAATATGCTTTCATTCATCAGAGTTCATATTACAAAAGATAACACATGCAATATACATTCATAAATGTACATCCTGAATCTATAGTATTTAATACCAGTTAATGCTCAACAAAATAAATGTCCTACGAGCTTATATCTTTCCAAGTCATTGCGTGGTTACCACAAAAGAGAGTCATAAGCTCTATACATATAAAGCCCTAGGCTTGAAAGAACAGTAAATACAAATAACATAAAAAGAGCCTTCGGCTACAAGGTCCTCCCAAGCTACGTCCTTGGAGGAGGCATGTCACATGTACCTGAAAATGGCTTCCCAAAGTAAGGTAAGCCAAAGCCCAGTAGAAATAATCTAACATAGTATATGAGAATTAACAAGACATAAGTATGATGCACATTTTTATTGTTCTACAACAAAATCTTTATAACCTTCTCCAAAACCATCGTATGCCAAACTTACATTTCATTCCTTTCATTTGGGTTTAATAGATACATCCACTGTATTTAATCCACCTAATAGAGGATACACCTCACTGGTTTTCAACAAATTAAAATCATCACACCATACATATGCTTTTATTTGCCATTTTACAAAAAATTCGTCCGCGAGAATCGGCACCCATGTATATAAATGGTTTTCAGGACTTTCACCCTGGACACACAGACCAACTTAGTTCAACAGAGTCCATCCCTTTTCTTCTCCTCAAAACATGAAGTACATCCCATTTCTCCTCCAAAATATCATACATATACAATGTATATCATTCATAATCATATTCAATGATAATGGTTAAAGGATTAGTTTTAACTCGCCTAATCCACATACAATGTCTACAACAATCATGACTATCCTCTACCAATAGCCCAAAATAGTTATCTCTAAATAGATATACAATCTCTATAACAGATAAATCCTTAAATTTCCATAAGCGAGTGATTGAGCAAATCCAATAACACCATTCATGTACCAATTTCACATTTTTCATACCAATTTCATTATTTATACAAAATAATTATTCAAGATATTTTAGGGCAGCTCCCCATTTTCTAGTTATTAACCCAAGGGCCAAAATCATCTATTTTGACACAAAATAACCTTATATCTAAACCCCATAATCATTTATATAACATCTACATAGAAATCCCTCTTTTCAAATTTGAACCCAAATAGGTTTGTTCAAAACACCCCCAAATCTCACCATTTTCATCTAACAACCCATAACCAAGTTAAAATCCATATTAAGATGTAGAGAGTCCCTACCACAAGTTTAGAAGACCAATGGAGCAAGCACAAAACTCCAACGACGCCGAAACCAAACTTCAATCGGATCAAAATGAAGCTCTCAAGATGATGTACCCTTTTTCCATAGGAGAAAATGTAGAGAGAGTGTGTATTTTAGGGGGAGAGAGTCTCACTTTAGGGTTTTTAGAAGAAAAAATTTGAAAAAGTGATGTAAAAAGTAATTTTCGCAATCTGATATACGCAAAGTCCGTTTGAGCGCAAGAGTTGATGCTCGAGCGTCATACGCAATAAGTTGTTCCACTCAAGCGCAAGAGTTAACCTGCTCAAGCGTAGAATATACACATCCAGTACTTTTGCAGGCAACAGTGCTCGAGCACCCACTCGCAAGAAGGGCCGCTCGAGCGCCCACCCGCTCAAGCGTAGGAAACGTCACTCCAGCGTAGAAAACATCCCTCCAGTACTTTTGCAGACGTGCAAAATACTGAGAGTTTTCAAATCCCACTCGAGTGCAAGAAAGGCCACTCGAGTGGAGGACCAAAATTCTAGGTAACACAAGGTTTGAAAACCAAGCAACCAACCTGTTCCAAACACACTCAAATACGTCCAAATAACCAAATTTAAGAAGAAATAAAGAGCAAATGACGATGAACGACATACAGAAACCATAAACCCGAGTCCGGACTACCACAAGTGTCGGATCAAATCTGGGATCGTTATATAGCTCATATAATTGAAAATTAATAGCAACATAAAAATAAATATTCAATAATAATATTCAACTATAAACTCATTTTGATTATGGCAGCCTCAACCTTGTTTAGGAACATAACACTCATATTTGGGACATTTATGTTCTATGTTGCACAAAATAATTGTAAATATATATATATTTTATCATCTCTCAATTTTTGAATAAGATTTTTAGCTAGTCTATTTTGAGAAGTAGATTAAAAGTCAACTTTTTGTTAGAAAATAATAATTTTTTGGCAACTTTAATTAGAAATTAAAGTGGGATCCAACCGCCGATTGAGGTGGGTCTGAGTGGTTTTGTATTCTCTTAAGTGAGAAGATTGCAATACAAAAATAATGAACTGAAACCATTGGGTTTTAAATGAGAATTGTCTCATAAAGTGAGTATCAATAAAGTTGGGTTTAGGTTTGGACTTAGTCTTGGTTTGGACTGAGCCTAAACTTGTACTTGTGCATGTGTTGGGTTTGGTCATAGACTTAGACTTGGACTTGGACTTGGACCTATTCTTGAGCTTTGGGCTGAACTGTGCTAGGCTTAGTTTGTGCATGTGCTTAAAATTGGACTTAGATCGGGTTGTGACCCAACACCCGAATCCATTTTGCAACCTATCTAGTTTAACTCTCAAAACTTATGCATAGTATGATTTATATAATGGTTTTGGAGTTTTGAACATTTGTAACTCTAGCCCTAATGGCTAGAGTTGATGACAATTGATAACCCCATTGATGTTAGTCTTTATGGCTAAGGCTCTCCCCTACTAGTATAAATAGAGGTCTTTCTCCTCCAACTTAGTAGGTTATTTTTAAAGAGGTTTTGTGATAGAAAATAAGATGGTTTTTTACAACAAAATTTTTTTTTCCTATCTTCTTTTATTAGCCTCTTCTTTGGTTCTTGTTAGAGAGGGTGTATCCATTGTCAAGTTCGCCGATACTATTCAGAAAGTGCTTCTGTATTAGTTGGTTTCGACCGCCGTGTCTTATGAGACAAACTCCGGCGTGCCTCCAACATCCATCGGGAGGCGGTGAATCTCTTTTAAGGAAACTGTCTAGTGCAGGTTTCGATTTGCTTCTTTTTTTATCATTTGTTCTTAAATTTTTCAATATTTAGTGACGCAGCGGAATAAATCACACGGGACTAGATATCATTCTAGTAGACGAGAATTCTTGAATCCACAAGAATACCCTTGAATCCGCAAGGAAGATAGAAGAAAAGCTCTTAAAAATATTATTGAATGAATAAAATTGCATATGCTTGTAGGCTTATTTATAATAGACTACACCTAATACTTGTAGGAAAAGTGATTCCAAAATAAACTAGGAAACTTAAATCAACACAAATTAAGAAACCTAAGAGAACTAGGAAACATAAGAGACTAAAATTCTGAACTATTTAAAATCCTAGTCAAAATCTAATTCTAAAATAATAAAATTAAGATACCTAATAATTCTAAAATATTTATACTAAATTACAAGAATCCTAATAATACATCAAAAATATTAAAACTAAATATATAAAAATTCTTAAAATCTTGTCCTACATCAGACTCCTCTTCTTTGAAAGAACTTGCCCTCGAGTTCATATTAGAGATCTGCCATCGTCCATGCCAAATAAAAAGATACTTGGAATATTTCAATTGTTTGTCTCTCATGGGCAAAAGTTCATTTGGCAACTCGTCAGCAGTAAGTTCTTGGAATTCCTCCAACAATGGTTGAATTTTCTGAGGGATTGGTGTGACTGTGTTCTCATTGGCCACAGGTACCATTGTTTTCACAACCATAGCATATAACTCTTGTGAAGTTTTCACATCTGCTACAAACTCGGCCTCTGAATTGGTTATAATGAGGAAAGACTTCGCTTCGACTTTCGGAGACACTTTGTGTTGCTTTAAGGGACTCATAGCAATTTTATGAGACCCCCAATTGAACACATAAGTGCTGTTTCGCCCTCTAAATGTAATATCCACATCAAATTGCCAAGGTCTTCCAAGTAATACATGACTAGCATCCATATCAACCACATCACATAATACATCGGATTTATAATGTTTGCCAATAGAAATAGGTACCTTACATACTTTGGTTATCTTGACAGCAGGTCCTTTTTTGATCCAGCCAATACTGTAGGGAGAGGGGTGTGGTTCAGGAGACAACTTCAGGTGCGTTACCAATCGTTTAGCCACAAAATTTTCACAACTTCCACTGTCCACAATAAGGTCACACACCTTTTGATTTATGGTACAACAAGAGCGAAAAATACTGTGACGTTGACTGAGGTCCTCAGTTTTTGGTGTAAATAGAACCCTTTGAACTACACAGTTGACTCGTTCTCCTTCTTCTCTGGCGAGTTCAGCACCTTCATACTGATCACCCTCATATTCTGCATCTCCATCATCTCCAATTTCATCTTCTTCTTCAACTAAATTAGCAGTCCTTCTTTCTGGGCACACATTAGAGCGATGGCCAGGCGTACCACATCTATAACACTTATTCGTTGTTGGTTTGGCATAAGGATTTGTGTTTCGTGCCTCTCTGCTACTTGATCCTGTCATCTGGTTTCCTCTTCCTCCACCAGTGGTACTCCTCTGCTGATTTATTGGAATTGTTGGTTGGGTAGCCCCTTTTCCTTTTTCCCTAGTAGGAAACGATGAATTAGGAAGGTTCCAACAATATCTAGAATAGGTCGTCTTGCGCTCCATTAGCTCGGCTTTGAGAGCCATATTATGTGCTTCATCCACAGTCCACACTACTGATAGCCCCATCTTCTCTCGAATGGTTAATTTCAACCCATTGAGATACCGAGCTACACGCTGTCCTTCGGTCTCATTCAGATTATTGCGATCTGAAAGTCGACAAAATTCAGTTGTATAATCAAATACAGATCGGCTTCCTTGGTTGCAATTTTGGTACAACTAAAACAAGTATTGATCATAATCTGGTGGTAAAAATCTGTCTTGGAGGAGTTGTTTCATTCAACGCCAAGTCCGTACAGATTCTTTTTCTTGTCGATGCCTATTTTTCTGTAATTGATCCCACCATACCGCAGCACCTCCTTTTAGTTTGTATGCCACCAATTTCACCATCTTTGATTCTGGAACATCCATCATCCCAAAAAATCGCTCCACCTCTGAAAGCCAGTCAAGAAAATCTTCAATATGTAGATTTCCATTAAACTTGGGAAGATCTATCTTCATTCAGTACTCATCGAACCCTTGTTGTTGTTGCCTTCGGGGTTGATAGTTGGCTGGAAGTGGTTCAAACTCTGGTTCAGACTCCTCCTCACTATCAGATGGACAACGAAGGGGACGTCTAGGAGCATTCTGAACAGGTTGACCTCGGGCAAATCCTTCGTTGCGCACTCTATTCTGGTTAACAGGTTGGCCTTGGGCAACTCCCTCAGCACGGACCCTATCAACCATTGGTGGCCTGTTGTTGGCATTGAGATTCAGGCCAATAAGCAGATCACAAATTTCGTTCAACTGCTCTTGCTGTTTCTCATATGCTACCCACAGGGTCTCGACCCCATGATCACCGTCAGTAGGGTTTGCATGATCTACTCTGTCTTGTGCCATAGAGCAAGGTGAATCCTTGCTCTGATACCACTTGACGCAGCAGAATAAATTACACAGGACTAGATATCGTTCTAGTAGACGAGAATTCTTGAATCCACAAGAATACCCTTGAATCCACAAGGAAGATAGAAGAAAAGCTCTTAAAAATATTATTGAATGAATAAAATTGCATATGCTTGTAGGCTTATCTATAATAGACTACACCTAATACTTGTAGGAAAAGTGATTCCAAAATAAACTAGGAAACTTAAATCAACACAAATTAAGAAACCTAAGAGAATTAGGAAACATAAGAGACTAAAATTCTGAACTATTTAAAATTCTAGTCAAAATCTAATTCTAAAATAATAAAATTAAGAAACCTAATAATTCTAAAATATCTATACTAAATTACAAGAATCCTAATAATACATCAAAAATATTAAAACTAAATATATAAAAATTCTTAAAATCTTGTCCTGAAAATCTTGTCCTACATCTGATACCACTTGACGCAGCGGAATAAATCACACGGGACTAGATATCGTTCTAGTAGACGAGAATTCTTGAATTCACAAGAATACCCTTGAATCCACAAGGAAGATAGAAGAAAAGCTCTTAAAAATATTATTGAATGAATAAAATTGTATATGCTTGTAGGCTTATTTATAATAGACTACACCTAATACTTATAGGAAAAGTGATTCCAAAATAAATTAGGAAACTTAAATCAACACAAATTAAGAAACCTAAGAGAACTAGGAAACATAAGAGACTAAAATTCTAAACTATTTAAAATCCTAGTCAAAATCTAATTCTAAAATAATAAAATTAAGATACCTAATAATTCTAAAATATTTATACTAAATTACAAGAATCCTAATAATACATCAAAAATATTAAAACTAAATATATAAAAATTCTTAAAATCTTGTCCTGAAAATCTTGTCCTACATCTGATACCACTTGACGCAGCGGAATAAATCACACGGGACTAGATATCGTTCTAGTAGACGAGAATTCTTGAATTCACAAGAATACCCTTGAATCCACAGGGAAAATAGAAGAAAAGCTCTTAAAAATATTATTGAATGAATAAAATTGTATATGCTTGTAGGCTTATTTATAATAGACTACACCTAATACTTATAGGAAAAGTGATTCCAAAATAAAATAGGAAACTTAAATCAACACAAATTAAGAAACCTAAGAGAACTAGGAAACATAAGAGACTAAAATTCTAAACTATTTAAAATCCTAGTCAAAATCTAATTCTAAAATAATAAAATTAAGAAACCTAATAATTCTAAAATATTTATACTAAATTACAAGAATCCTAATAATACATTAAAAATATTAAAACTAAATATATAAACATTCTTAAAATCTTGTTCTGAAAATCTTGTCCTACATCATTTAGTTTACAAATATGAGTTTTAATACTTAGTTATCCATGCTAATAATTTGCTCTATTAGTAATGTAATCTAATTCATTTATGTATTTTTAGTTATGTCATTTATTCTGTATTTCATCATTTTAATAAAAAAAAATTGTTTTGTCATTTGTATTTAATTTATTTTATATATTTTTTTTTGTCTTATCACGAAAAAATACCAACAATTTTTTACTCTTTTTTTTTTTTTTGAAAAAAACATACAAAAAAATAAAAAAAAAAGTAATTAGTGTGTTTGGTTTGAATTTTCTGAATTCAATTTTTTTAAAGCTGAGTTTTTTGTTTTTCATGTTTTTTGGTTTTTTTGTAAATATTTTTAAAATTTTAAGCATTTTTTTTTTACTTATTTAGATGTATTTGAAAAGTAAAATATTTGTGAAAAAATATTTGAAAAAAGTAATAAATACACAAAAATATGAAAAATATACTAAATTTTTGTATTTTTTTGTATTTAGTGAATTTGTTAAATATTTTTTTCACGAAAATTATATTTTGTAAGTGTATTTATGTTAGGTGTGTTTAAAAATTAAAAAAATTACTTAAAATATTAAAAAAATTCAATAAAAAAAATACGAAAAATAAGAAAGTAGAATTTTCTAAAAAGTATTTTTAGAAAACTCAAACTGAACAAATTGTGTAACTCAAAAAAATTAAAAAGTTAAAAACTAACTTTTAACTAAAATTCCAAAATTGGCCATTAATGAAATATGACAAATATCTTCTATCACTCGTAATGCTTCAAGTTTTTGTAGACAACTTGTAGGCAATGTGATGAAGCAGCAAGTAAGTCAATGCCAGTACCACAAACACCCTCAAATTTCTAAAAAAAACTTCTCCCCTGCAATGTCAAAAAAAATAATAAATAATAAATAAAAATTAAATTAAATAAATTCTTACCAAGAAGTCAAAAGTTTCAAATGTGCTTCAGCTTGGTAACATAAATAACAATGTTAGAGGGCCACAATTTTTGTGACCATAATGGCTTAAAATTGTCAAAACGACGTCGTTTTGGTATGTTTTGCACCCAAAACGACGTCGTTTTGACAGTTTTGAACTATTGTAGCCACAAAAATTATGGTACTCAAACATTTTCCGTAACATAAAATATAAAATTTAAAACTTAGTTACTATACATAATGTAAATGAAGGATCGCCTCAACCCTTGGCGAGTTATGCATAATGGCAGATTATGATGGCACATTCAAAATATTGTATTTTTTCATCACCACAAATATTTGGAAAAATATTTTCGTCACCAATTTCGTCGCTATATAATTGTCACTAAAAGCCTCCATAAAGAAAATGCATTTCGTCAACAATGCAGTAACTTTAGGGTCGAAATTTTTCATCACCCATTAGAGAGCATTTTATCACAAAAAACCTTCTATTTGGCCACTAAAGACAAATCCAGTATTATATATATAGAATTTTGAGTAAATTATATAAATAGTCCCTGTAGTTTACGTAATGTGTTAATTTGATCACTATTATTTCAATTTTCTTAATTTTACCCTTTAATTTAATAGATTGTATCAATTTAGTCCAATAAAGCTTGGTGGACTGAAAGTCATACTATGTGTCAATTTGATTCCTATAGTTTACATTAGTTTACATAATGTGTTAATTTGATCCCTATAGTTTACACAAACTATGTGTCAAATTGATTGAAAGTCAAACTCTTTGCTTGATTTTGACAGGGATCAAATTGACACATTATGTAAATTACGGGGACCAAATTGATACACTGTTTAGATTTTTCGTCCACCAAACTTAACAACAATTATTTATTGGATTAAAATAATACAATTTGTTAAATTAATGGGTAAAATTGAGCAAATTAAAACAACATGGACCAAATTGACACATCGTGTAAACTACAAAGACTATTTATATAATTTATCCTAGAATTTTTGTTGACAAAAAAAATTTTGTCACAAATTTTTGTCACTGGCGAGGAAATATATTTTATCACGATAAGTTGTGTATGTGATGAAATTTTTCATCACAAAAAAAAAGAATAAAAAAAAGTTATTGTTGCAAGGAATACACATTTCATCACAGTAAAAA
Source organism: Camellia sinensis (assembly GCF_055761805.1). NCBI lineage: Eukaryota > Viridiplantae > Streptophyta > Magnoliopsida > Ericales > Theaceae > Camellia > Camellia sinensis. The sequence continues at coordinate 79,834,292 of NC_138963.1, forward strand.
AAGTATAAGTAATGAAACATTTGGTCACAAAACATGTTTTTCTCTATATGGGCAAATTTTATTTTACTGAGTTACGTATGGCTTACCTCCTCAACGTTTGAAAATGATCACATAACCCTCACATGATTTTGTGAATTACAATGCACCGTTAAACTTTCCGTCCAATTTAATAGTAAATGTGAAATACGTGGCAGATATAAGGAGATTATATGTTTATTTTCAAATTTCAAGGGGATAAATTGTGTAGAGAATAAAGTGTAGGAGTTAAAGTGCACTTTACCTTCCAAACAAATCATGAAAATATCCATAATTTACAAATTTAAGTTACTTATATATTGGAATATTTTAATTTTTTTTATTAAATCGTTAACGGGCCTAACAATACAATGCATTTCAATCCACAAGCCACAAGGAATTATGTAGTCATTTCCAAACATTAGAGTAATAAATCATATATGGCCCAAACTATGAGAAATAAAATAATATTTGCCATGTATTTCAAATTTCAATTTAAATTATTTTTCACAAATACCGTTGTTGAATGCTCAAACGTGGAAAATCTAATAACAATCCACTAACTATTCAAATCTAAAAACATTACACTTTAGTAATACCTTGGTATTACTAGTCCCAATGCCCTTCCTATAGCCCAAAACAAACGGGGCCTAACTGTTATAAGCAATTCCATAAAATAATTCATTAAACAACTCGTATTATAAATCAAAATATATCCATCAAATAAATTTTATGATCTATAAATTCTAAAACAATAAAAATATCACAATCAATCCTAACATCAACAAAGTAACAGTTCCCAAAAATCAACACTTAATTTTGCTTTGCAAAACAAGCTACCTACAAAGAATCTATCCACAAAAACCAACAAAATGAACACTTGATCTGGCTTTTACCAACGAAGTATCTGAATCTAAAGGATCAATTCCAACAAATATTGAACTTAAAATAAAAAGCTAAATTGATTTATTTCTAAAATTTTAATATTTAATAAATGGGAGGAAACCCATTCTTCCAATTTGTTGCTTGTTTTGTTAATGAATTGAGTGAATTTCCTTTCTTTTTTTTTTTTTTTTTGATCAGCAAATAGAATCTTTATCGATGACAAATCCATACAATACATATGGGGGGACATCAATAAAGATGAGAAACAAGGAAAGGGAAAAGAGAACCAAACAAAATGTTGGTGAGGAACCAACAAAGCACACTCAGACAAACAGCAGCAACCACACCAAAAACCAGTAGTATAACAACACCAATGTAGCAGCAGTATAACAACAGCAGCAACCACATCAGCAGTATAACAGCACCAAAAACCAGTCAAAGCAGCTTCTATCAACCAGCACTCCACCTGATTTGGTGTAAATTGGATACTATATCATGAACTGAGTAGTCGACCTTCAAATGCCATTTGGTCCATAAGGCAATCTGCAATTTAACCTTCTCAGTAAAAACTTGAAAATCAGGATGGGCTCCCTTGAACAAACACTCATTCCTCAACTTCCACACAGACCAAAAAACAAAAGAGGGGATAATCTGCCAGATTTTAAGCTCCCAAGACTTGTACCTGAATTTACCAGCAGACCACCAATGTAGCAGCCCTGCTACTGAACCTGCAATAGCCCAGACCAGATCCCACCAGTCTACCAGATGAGACCAACACTTCCACACCAGAGGGCAGAACAGAAACACATAATCGACAGTTTCCACCTCAGCTTGGCAAAAAGTACACAGATTGTTAGCACTTTCAGCAAAGGCCCCTATTCTTTGGAGGAAGGAAGCTGTTTTAGCCTGCCACGCCAAGCCAACCAACATAGAAATTGCATTTTTGGAGGGGCAAAACTTACCCACACCCCTGCTGGGAGTGAATTTCCATATGCACAAGCCCATTTCGTCTTGTGATTCTTTCATTGTAAAGAAATACAATAGTTTATATTTACAATTTGTCTTGAACATCACATCAAACAAGCGAAAGAAACAAACAGAAAATTATTTATAGATATTTACCATTTGTTCCTTATGATAACTGGGTTCATGAATTACAGTCAACAAACAGTACAACAAATGGTACGACAAAGTTTCATTATTACCTTATTCCACACGAATCATGTACCAGTAACTATTCAATACACTTATGAAAATGGATCACATCGGAGTGATTTCATAGCTAAATCCACTTTGAATTTGTTAAATGCATTGCTTGTGAAGTATGTATTTGCGTATGCTCTATAGATCTACCCGTTGTTGATTGGAAACAAATATTTGAAAGAAACGGTTGCTTAATTACAATATTGATTTTGAAATTTGTCTATTTTGTGGCAATTGCAGAACATTTAAATAAGTTTGATTCTTTATTGGAAATATGTGTCTAAATTTTCTGTGTTTAGGACAGTTCTAGAACAATCTAAAAATTAAAAAAATCCAACGAAAAGTTCATGAAAGACAAAAACAACATTAAATATCATGTTAAAAAAAAAAAATTAGTGTACTTTTTTCAAAAAAAAAAAAAATATAGTTTCTTTTTTTTTTTATTAACTTTTTTGATCTGTTTAATCTAGTAGGACCTAAAAGTACATTTTTAAAAAAAAAAATTTCACTAAATAAAAAAACTGCTGAAAAGCAATAACCAAAACAAGGGTTGCACTTACAGTTCAAAAAAATAAAAAAATAAATAAGGGTTGCACTTTTCACGTCTGTCTAATAATCTATGTGATATGTATGTTTGAACTTTGAAATCATAAAGTTAAGTTTGGTTAAGAAAGTGGTAGAAATTAAAAAAAAATTAAAAAAAAAAATATATATATATATATATCTTTTGGTACAATTCATGATAGCATGATAAATGATTATGTTTGTAGTTTCTTGCAAATAAATACAAGAAAAAATAAATTTATTATAAAAGTAGTTACTTATAATTAAAAATCCTATTTTTCCTTTTCTTGCAAAATTTGTATCCAAATCAAATTCGTACAATATAGGGAAAATAAGCAGAACCAGAGAAGGTTGCAATTTGCTGAGCTGGTGAACCTCTGAATGCTTGATTTATGTGTTTTAGGCCGTTAAGATACAGAAACAAGCACTTGTCAGCCTTAGATCTGAATCAAGTAGTAGCTTCTTCAAGGACATCCACATCTACTTTTGTTTGTTAATGCATTTAATAACTCTCTCTGTATTGATAATACCTGTTCGGTTAGGCCTCGTTTGGAAACAAACTATTTTAATAATTTTTTGACTTTTTACAAAAAAAAGTGCCGAAAAGTAGAGAGAATGATGTGACAACTTATAGTAATTTTTTGACTTTTTAGCTAAAACATGTAGTCGCCAAACGAGGCCTTAATACCCTTTTAATCCATTAGGTAATGCTCCCATGCATCCCTTAAAAAATGGTGTACATATGCAAGTTATGATATATTACAAAGTATCATAACTATATCACTTTATGTCATAATTGAATGAATCATAACTGACCACTTTTGAAGTATAGCCAAACATCTTTTTAGTCATAATCAAAATTACAATCACGATATATCATAACTGAATCATAATTAATACCACAATGTATCATAATCAAATATCACAATAAATCATAATCAAATACCATAAAGATCATAATTAAAACATATGATACATACGTTTTAATGTGTGTACTATAGAATTTCTTCTAATCGATATTATAAGAATGGGAAAAAAAGAAAGATGGCATTTCCCGGAAGTTACACCGGGGGTAGAATAGAACCGGAAGTGGGAGAAAAATTATAAGTCAACGTTTGATGTTAATCATGCAACTTGTAAGGTCATTGTGTGGATGCTGATATAAGACTGCTAGTTTTGTATTTTTAGGGAAGTAAGCGGCCAGTTCATATTTAAGTGTGGTTCTCAATAGGAGATAAATTACAAGAATAATGCTTGGGACCCCCTTTTGGGGGTCACCCCCTCACCCCCCTTTGCCACGTGGCAGGGGGTGATTGGAGGAGCAGGAAAAAAAAGAAAAAGAAAAAGAAAAGGTAACCAATGAGAGAGAGAGGGGGTCAAAGGGGGTGGGGGGAAAAGGGGGATGAATCATTACTCAAATTACAAATATACTGAGAATTACATCTAACGGAAAATTAAACTTTCAAAGAATTTTCAAAGACCAACATACAATCACAAACATAGAACAAATCTAATAAACACAATTCAAAGACGGTCAACAAATATAAAAGGGGAAAGACCCGCAAATAAGTGCGAAGATTCACGGGGCACAAATGACACACATGAATGATCTGAAGCCAGCCACAAACAATTACTAAGCAACATCAAAATCTAGTCCTTTTCCTAATGATTCCAGCTATGATTTGTCCGAGCTCTTCACCACAATCCTCCTGTACATGATGCCCTGCCTGAAAAGGCAACAAATCGTATATATTTATCTCCAAACAAAACTTCTCTTAAGGACAATGGCACTCAAAACAGAAAAAGAGTGTGTGACAGCCCAAAGAACATCAAGTGCCATAATCATATTATTAACCAACCTTGAATACCTTACGTTAAATTCACTATCTTATTATATAAAGTACACAAGGTAAAGTAGAAATTGGTGATTAAGAAGCTTGAAACATAAACATGTGAGTTATACTATCAACCATTAAGACTTAAGAACTAGTCACCTCTCGAATATAGCAAGCAAACAAATATTACATCAAGTATGCTTACATAATATGACTGAAACTTATCTTGATTTAATTACCTCGCAATATCCTAAAGATAGAGATATGAAAATGTTCGTTATGAGAAAATGCAGAAGGTGTTAAATATGAATAGGGGACCTAGCTAGCTTTGATGGACCAGAATGTGAAACTTTAAGAATGAAAACTTAATTTGTATTGAAGAGTTAGGGAAACTATTTGAAATGGAAAGTTGAATGTTTAGACGATTTAGAAAACCTTAAGTGAGGAGTTTAATCATTTTAGTTTAATGAGCAGAGTTTAATGGATACTTCATTAAAAATTAAGCAGGATTAGTAAAAGTTAAGAGAGATTAACTAAGCCTAAGCAAGATTAATGAAGCTAATGAAGATTAAGAACTAAACATGATTAATTAGAACTAAACATGGTTAATTAGACTAATGGAGCAATTAGTGATTAAGCTAATCAAATCATACGAAATAAAAGAGAAGAATTTAGAGAGATGGAGAAGAGTCAAGAAGTTGGGTGTTCTTGAGCTCAAGAAGAAGAAAGCAAAAAGAAAAAGAATAGAAAAATGAAGAAAAATCAAAGGAAGGTAGAATTTAAGCCTAGAAATCAAAGAAAAATCATCCATAGGTAAGAAACTCAAACCTCTTTCATATTTTAATACCATAATCTAGCTAGAAATTCATTTGAACTAAGTTCTAGGAAGATTAATGTGAAAGAAAATAGAAAAGTTAGAAGTTAGAAAAGGGTTTAATGATTTGCTTGAAAAACTAAGTTTTGAATGGTTCTTACCTTCTACGTTACACGGACTCGGGTACAGGTATGGGTATCGGGTACCGATGCGTATCTAGGGGTCAGATACTTCAAAATTAAAAATTGAAGATACTTGGATATAGATCTAAATTTGAATACGGGTACGGAAATAAGTTAAACAGTTATTTTTTAAATATATTTATTATACGAAGATGAGTTAAAAAAAACTAAGGAAAAACAAATTTTGTTTAAAAAAAATAACGAATAAAATTATAAAAATTATTTTAGACATAAAATAAATTATATTATATATGATAAAAAAATTATTTTTATTTTAGACATAAAAATTATATTATTTGTGATATATTATATTATACAATATTTTTTTAGATAAATAATATAATATAATATGAATAATATATGGCAACTTCTGGAGGATATAGCATCAGAAAGAAAAAATATTGTATTATATAATAATAATATAAATCTAATAAAAAAGAAGAGAAAGAGAAGTCAACAGAAGAAGAGAGAGAGAGAAAGTAGAAGAACAGGGAGATCGAGAGATGAAAGAGAAGATAGAGAAGGAGATCGAGCATTGAGCAAAAATCGAAGCCCACGGCCAAGTCAACAATTAGATCGATGTCTTCACCCTTTCGAACGGCGACCAGGTTCTCTCTTGCTATCTCCTCTTTGATTTCTTCTGCTGTATCCGCTTGTAAAGAGCTGTATCCCGGCCGTATCCCACACCCGTATCCGTGTCGTGTCAACGCGGGTACCTCCGAAAATCTAAAAAGTTTGTGTAACGTAGCTTACCCTAGATTTGAGTTATATAAATGCTATACTATGAATCTATATCATTTCTTCATACCTAGGAGCCTTAAAATCATGTATTTGAGGATTGGAAGTGGTGAAATAAAAAGAAGTTTGGAAAAGATATGAAACTTGAATCAAATCACATCTTTTAGTTGTTTGATCTCAAAATCAACACATAAAAATGAGTTTCTATTGATTTTCCATCATATTTCTACGCATTAGGGAGTTATATAACATGTTTTAGGTTTTGGAAGCTTGAAAAATGGATTTTGAACCTCAAGAATAGCCAAGAACAGCAAGAATTCGAAGCTGCCCAAATCTATCGCACGTGCGGCAGCAAAAACTGCACATGTAGCGTGCCCTCTGCACATGCGGCAACCCAACCCTGAACCAAATTGGAGGCTTGAAATAATTGCGCGTGCGTCCCGCACATGCAGCCCTGGATCCCGCACGTGCGGAAATCAGGGTAGTTGCCTGTTTTCTTTTCTTTTCGATCCTTTCAACCCTCAGATACCCTTACGCACGTTTTGAACCTAAATGAAAGATGAACACGATTCGAAATCAATCTAAAACATATTTAACTAGAAAAGAAAAAGCTAAGTTAAGATAATTTAACTATTAAATCTTTGCTTTATCAATATTTGTATTCTTATGTTTAAACCGAGACCGTTAAGGAGTAAAGCCGAGCATGAGCCATCTGTGAGTAATATTTTTGTTAAGTTATGTTTGAAAAAGTGTTTTATAAAGTGAAAAGTGTTTTGTTTATGAAATGTTTATTTTATTCAGAATAAATGAATATTCTATATTTCTGTGAATCTAGTAGTGACATCCTTTAGTGAGGCCCAGTGAGGCTCTTGCCATGGGGGGGTATAATACCATGGCCCTTCGATTATTGATTTGCAGAGATCTTCATTTGACAACCATGTATGGTTGGATAGTTTACTCTATTGGATGTACCATGTTATTATGCTTTTGATTATAAGCTATTCGTATGAATTATTCGAATGCTTTTGAAATCATGAACTGGAATGGATCTTTTGTAAATGCTTGGAATTCATTTATTTACCACTTTACTTTAATATTATTCACTAGGCAATGGCTCACCCCTCACCTTATATATATGTATGATATATGTTTCATTTCATATAGCAAAGCACTGCTTTGAATTGATGTTTTAATTGGACTCAATATAGGTAATTAATGACTTCTACACTCTTTTGTAAAGAAACTTTTTGCCCCAACTATCATAAGAGTCCAGTTTGATTTGATTTTTGTTCACCCAGGCCTTCGGTAGTCAGCGACTACTGGCCGGTCACCTCACCATCCTATTTGGGACGGGTTGGGGTCGTGAGAGAGAGAGAGAGAGAGAGAGAGAGAGAGAGAGAGAGAGAGAGAGAGAGAGAGAGAGAGAGAGAGAGAGAACCATACTACATTTGGAAGTAGAGAAGACAGATGTAAATTGGAATAGCTAACCCAAGGGGCAAGCATGAGAAATTATGAATACTGATTAGTGGAAACAACTTAGAATACTGAAGAACCTGATGAGAACCTCCATGACGAACTATTTCAAATGCAACATAAGCATTGACATAACATGAGATAGCATACAGAGAACCAGTTTAAAAGGCAATTTATCAAAAAAATTGTGTTAATGTTTCCAATTCGAATTCTTAAACGTCTTAAAATAAGTTCCTACATGAAAGATGTCATTTATGGGTGTGTTTTTGACAATGGAAAATACCACTTGAAAAAACTATTACCTCATGTTCTTCAAGCATTCCGCTTTATTTTCAAATTTGATTTTTAAAAATAAAGTTCTCCCTCATACCATATGGACAGGAGGAAAACTGAAACATTTTAAATCTAAATGCATACATAAGCTCAGTTCCCAAAAGAAAAATACCCACATATGTGGAGGATCCAAAGATTGAAAGGAAAAGGTTTCATTTTCTAGAATGCCATAAAATGAAATGAACTGTTAAACCTTTGCATATAAAAAATTATCAGGTTAGTCAGGAACACCAGTGTGGCAGTATGCTTGTCCAATTACACACATTCAAGTGTTCACTTTGTTCCTATTTTTTTTCGGAAAAATGGTGACATGCCACCTATTGTTGGTGGGCACATGACCTTACGGCGTTCCAGGAACACCAAATAACTTCTTGCTATATAATGTGTGTTCTCTATGTTCCACTTTTAAAGAAAACACCTATGGATTTTCTGATGCGGAATGTGTGTCCACCATGGATATTTTATAATTTTTCTTTATTTAATCTGTTTTAATATTTTGTTTTAATTATAGTTTAATTTAGAGATTTAGTTTGGTTAAGATTTTATTATTATTTGTTTCCATATTCTAATAGGATCTGGTTTCCTTTTCTATTAGGGTTTTTAGCCTATATAAGTATTAGGTTTGCATTGTATTCTTCAGCTTTGATTAATGAGAGTTGAAGTATTAAGGCTGTGGCCGTTGTGTTAGGACTGTGGTCCTCTTCATCCTGCCCTCTCTTTCTTCTCTCTTATCTTGCTCTAAAGCATTCTACATCATTTTCCTTTTTCAAGGTAAATGGAAGGTAAAACATGTTTCCCCAAACAATTCACATTAGTTAGTAAAAAGAACTGTTAATACCATAGGAAGTTCGATGAGTCTATGCTTTGAAATTTCACAGAAATCTTCGACTCCATCATAGGTTAACCAGCGGTCTCTTTGGCCCCAACATATTGTGGTTGGAACTCCCCAATTTTTGTCCATAAGTATCTTCCTCATTTCTTCAACATAGGTCTGCATTAACAAAAAAAGAAATGAAGTTGAATTAAAAATCAGCATCATCTTTTTCTATGATACATTGGGTTCTGGAATTTCTGCATGCACCATTTGGAATAAATGGACTATTAACCCAATAGAATGTAGCAGAGTCTAGTCAGTTCCCTAAATCTTGGCATAAGGCACAAAGTTTGAAGCTGTCTAAAGCATGCACCATGCATCATATCCCACCAAGATATTTCTTGAACTTAATTTTGGGATGAATAATGAACCTTTCACATACAATGTTTTTGTTTTAGTAGGGGAGAGTAAATACAAACTTCTATGTCAAAATAATTGTCATAGAACCTTTTAAAAACCAATCATGAAAAAATTATGCTACAACTGCACAGAGCATTTAAGATTCAAAAAAACAAATACCATCTCAATTCACAGACTTCCAACTATCATTAGTCACCTCTCTCTTACAATAACAAATAATATCCTCAATAATAATGATTGAATAGGCCTCACTTTAGCACTAAATTTTTTTTTTTTAAAAAAAAGTACACAGTTTAATACCCCCTGGATTGGATCTGGGAGGGGTAGATTCGGTACAGACCTAACTCATGTTCAAACTGACAACCCTAAGGTTAGAATAGGCTAAGGTTTAACCACTGAATTAGTGGCCCTTATACTATGTTCAGGTTAGTAGGCCTCACTTTTGCATTGGTATCAATGATAGAATCCACTCTAGTCCAGCCCTAGGAGGGCTGAACACCTCTGCAACGTTGTGTTCCTGTTAGTCCCCCAATACAATTACCTAGTACTTCCTTAGTTCAACTGATCAACAAGCTTAGCATCCATCGTAAGCCTTATTCAGTCATATAGTGTGTGTGTGTGTGTGTGCGGGCGCGCGTCCCAAATTTGTAGCTGCCTTCATTCTATCATGATGTAGAACATAGCACAGCAAATGCTTAGACTACAATACAGACACATCCTGAACATGAAAATATGCATAATGGTTTCTATAGAACAAACAAGTCATCTCAATTTAGGAGTTCCATATCCAAGGATCTGTCCCACCATATCTTCGTCCTGGAGTGCATGAGGAACAACACTGAGGATACTGCTACCTTTGTGCTTTTCCATTGCGTTGGTCTCTACTTCTCAAAAGTGAGTGGGTCCATGAGTTCAAGGATTTTCAGACCCCCAGCATGGCCACAAGCCTTTATGTGATCATCTTGAAGTCCTCTACATATGTTCAGTTATTACCCTTCAATAATCTCTCCCTGGTTTACCATTGTTAGATGGAGACATTAACAAATGATTTATGGCATTCTCAGCAAGCATGGACACAAGAAGGATGGTTCCTAGATCCATTGTTTACGTGTTTGAGTGTATCAAAGAAGTCTTGGTGTCTGACACAACATCAACATGGAGACAACTCTACAGAGAGTTCCCAAGTTACCTAGATGATCATACCAACAGTGGTGTAGAACCAGAAAACGAAGAAGTACAATTAGAGTTTCTGAATTCTCTCAATCAATATTCATCAAGCAAAACATGAGTATCTCCCTTACAGAATCCCATGTATGTGTGTGTGTTCCATAACCAAATAAGGAAATTCAGCGAAAAAATTAGAAAAAAAAATCCTAAAATTATTAGGCTGTCAATTGGCGCCTCTTGAACCTAAAATATGTCTTCATGCCTTTCCTTGCTTGATCACCATCAAACAGCTAAAGATATTTTTTGTATTGTAATTTTTTTTTTTTTTTTTGGCAAGTCATTTATGTATTGTAATGTTATTATAACTTGATTTTTATTTTTTTATTTTCGCTTGGAAAGATTTACCTGTGACTACCCCAACCTCCCCACCTCCCTATACAACCTAAGTGAAATAATAGAAACATATTGGCTATTTTTTTTATTCTAAGCATTCACATATGTATATTTTTTTTCAACTAGGCAACAATCACACTTAAACCCAACATAATGTTGGGATACCGAGGGGATACCATCTAGCCCACTTTCCTCTTCAGTTTTTTTGACTTGGAAAGGTACTTACAAACAGGTGAAAAACTGCCACCAGTAGAACTTAACATTGAGTTTGTTATCTCTGAATGTATACCCCTTCTTTTGAACATAACATTCATAATGTGCTAGAACAAAAGTGTCCAGGTAACTAGACCAAAAAAGACAATGGGAAACCATAACTGTACCTCAAGTTCCTTCTTCATTGCCCTACTGATCGCATTCAATGCAAACCCTGAGGAACCAGATGTGAGGTAAGGTCTTCGATAAACCATTGCATCATCTTCTTTCATTTTGTAAGGACCACAGCTTGTCAAGGCTTTATCACTGGCCCTCAGAGGATCCTGGATAGCAGATGAGCTGGATCAAAAATCAAATACTAACATCTATATTGTAAAATCTTCAAATAAAAGATAAAATGATCCACATGAGTATGATAATCTTAAAATTTTCTTGCACTCTTCCTACCTGGGAAAATATTTCACCCAACAAAAAGTTGCTGAATATGGACAATGTTGATGGCAGGTTGGCATGTTTTGCTGTTAGCTTTAGTACACCATGAAGAAAAAACAGTATTAGGTTTCATCATTTGAAAAAAGGCAAAGAACATGCATGCATCACGCCTAAACGAAATTGAATAAAAATATGCACACTAGTGTAGACGTCCCCAAACGCCCCGGGAGGACGAGGCCCCCCATTCTGTTCGTATGTGGGCTCACTACAGTTCGGACTCTCAAATTGTCACGGTTCTAAATCTGAACCAAAGAGTCCAAATTCGGCAAATCGTTTTGAGAAAACAGGTTTTGAAAGAAGTGCCAAACATGGACTGCTTTGCCAGATACAGAGTCGCCACCTAATATTTTTTATGGGGGAATTTAGGAAACCCTGACTTGGTGCCAAAGACCACGTGTCCGTCATCACCAAAGTTGCCTCGGCTCGGGAGCTTGGGTATGATTGGGGAAGGTCAGCTATGAGCACCCCCTCTCGCCCGATCCGAAGATCGGCCTCTACTAACCATGATATCCAGTTTTGAAAACGTTATGTGTTCTTATTCCATTTATTAGCCTAGAATTACTATGTTATGCGCGCAGCAAACAAGTATAGACCAAATCGCCTAAATTGGAACAAAACATTGCATATCCGTTTGTTTGGAAAGCGCTTTGGAATTTGCTACTTACAAGTAGGTTAAAACACGGATTTCAACGAGTTATCCCAACTCAAACAATCCAACCTTCACCCACGGGCATTCAAGCAATTTATATCACATAAGCATCTAGCCTCATGGTAGTCATGCTATTATGTTAACGTTCACACTCATGTGAGATGCTAAATCATAAAGAGCTCACCTAGTACTCCGTGCCAAAACAAGAACATGTTAGCAATCATGCATGATCCAAGTCCATGTTTAAATGCCTAATGCAACGCATACGGAATGTCATTAGAGTAGGCTCGGCTAGTCTATAAATGACATGTTAAAATGCACAAGTAGCACGTATTCAAGTTAGATTTGAAATACTTATGCAGTTAGTATGATGCGCCGAGCCTGGTACATGCAAGACTAATGAATGATGCACGCATGCATAGCATAAGATATGCTAAAGTAAACATGTCCTAGTACTAACCATCAAAGCAGGTAAGTAAAAGGGAGAAAAAAGTGGGGGTTGGAAGACAAGCACACACGCACCCACACTTATTACAAATTCACCTTCGCTCGGAGGGACCAAAAGAATAATACAAATTAATTAACCTACAAGCTAATTAATTATTACAGACCACCTAATTAATTAAGCAAATTAACTAAGCTAAGAAAGTAGTAAAGGCCTCAGGAAGAGGATCCAATGCGCGCATGCTCGGGTTTGCTCGGAAATCCAACGCCATGCACAAGTTTGCCTCTGCTTTGACTGTTTTGCTTCTCTGAAAATTGCACAACTCCCAAGGTTGCTTCTCTGAGTGTTGTAGAACACCACCGGCTGAGTGGGATCATCACTGGCCATTTTGAAGTGGTCATCGACCATCAATTGAACTCTCGGCCAAACATTATTTGCCGCTCGGCACTAAACACTGCCGGCCGGCCAAATCTTCCTGCTGAATCTGTTTTGACAGCAGCAGAGGACAGAACTTGGCATGGCAATGTATTTCAAGCAATGTATGCACCAATCACACCCCTTATCATGTGTCTGGCTCAAAGGGACATGGTCTTCGATTCTCGGACCACCAATCGCGCATTTCCATGCATGATGGCCCAAAGAATCAAGTGTGTATCTTGATATGGAATGCAATGCACATAATCAAACAAATTGAACTCAACCTCTATCATACTCACTTCAAGAGGTCAAGCATGCATACTCATGCAATGCAATCCTAAGCATGTGAACTAGCACACAACATGGCAATGCAATGCGAATATGCAAGTATGCAAGCAAACATACAGGGTGAGCACACAATCAAGCAAAGGGGATGGACTTAAACTAATTTAGGATGACTCGCAAGCATGCCAAAATCAGTGGCCGAAGCTATGGAAATGATAACCAATACACACACACACATGCATGCAAATAGGCTAACACTTGAACATCACATAAGCAACCACTCAGAAAATATGAGGAAGGAATATATTTTTAATCACTTAAAGAATGAGAACATGATTCTCTCTTATAAAGAGAGCAATTACAACAGAAAAGGAAACTAATTAAAGCTAATATTTGACAGCTTCTACTTTCCTATTTTTCCTGATTCTATATAGCCTTTACTTTCCATATTTACATAGGAAAAAACAGATCCTAGAATATTGACTAAATCAAGGCAATAATAACCAAATTTTCAGCACTCCCCCTCAAGCTGGTTTGAAGATATCTTCCATAGCCAGCTTGCTAGTCAGCTTATCAAATTGCTTCTTGTGTAGTCCCTTCGTTAGCACATCAGCTAATTGTTCACCTGTTGGAAGGTAGGTCATACATATTATGCCAGCATTGATTTTCTCCTTGATGAAATGTTTATCCACTTCTATATGTTTTGTGCGATCATGTAGAACTGGATTATGAGCTATGGATATAGCTGCTTTGTTGTCACAATAGACCTTCATAGGAGTCGGTCGAGAAAGCTTTAATTCTTCAAGAATTCTTTTAATCCACATTACTTCACAGATTCCATGGGCAACAACTCTGAACTCTGCTTCTGCACTACTTCTAGCTACCACATTCTGTTTTTTACTCCGCCATGTAACTAGGTTCCCACCTACAAAGGAGCAGTATCCGGATGTTGATCTCTTGTCTGTAACACTTCCTGCCCAGTTTGCATCTGTGTATGCTTCAACTTGAAGATGTCCATATTTCTTGAACAGTAAACCTCTTCCTGGAGTTCCTTTCAGATATCTTAAGATCTTATAAACGGCCTCAAAGTGCTCTGCCCCTGGTGAGTGCATGAACTGACTTACCATGCTGACTGCAAAGGCAATATCAGGCCGCGTATGAGACAAGTAAATCAATTTCCCTACAAGTCGCTGATATTGTTCCCTCTCTTTGATTTCTTCAGCCTTAGTAGCTTGTAACTTCAAGTTAGGCTCGATCGGAGTCTCCACCATCTTACAACCAAGCATACCTATTTCTCCAAGGAGATCAAGAACATATTTTCTCTGATTAACGAATATACCTTCCTTGGATCTTGCAAATTCCATTCCGAGGAAATACTTGAGGGCTCCCAGATCCTTAATTTGAAATTCTTTTGCGAGTTTCTCTTTGAGGGCTACTAACTCTGCTTCATCATCACCAGTTAAAATGATGTCATCAACATAAACAATCAAAATTGCAATTTTACTGTCTTTTGAATGTTTATAAAATATTGTGTGATCTGCTTGACTTTGCGAGAAGCCACAACTGATAACTACCTTTCCAAAGCGTTCAAAGCACGCTCTTGGTGATTGTTTGAGTCCGTATAATGACTTGTTCAATCTGCATACTTTGTCGCTACCAAGTCTCTGCTCAAATCCCGGCGGTAGGCTCATGAACACCTCCTCTTCAAGATCACCATTGAGAAATGCATTTTTAATGTCAAGTTGATGTAGAGGCCAATCTGAATTTACTGCAAGAGATAACAGTACTCTGATGGAATTTATTTTAGCAACAGGAGAAAACGTCTCCTGATAGTCGATCCCATAAATTTGAGTGAAGCCTTTAGCCACCAGTCTCGCCTTGTATCTCTCAACGCTTCCATCTGCGTTACATTTTATCGTAAACACCCATTTACACCCAACTGTTTTCTTGTCTTTGGGTAGATCAACTATCTCCCAAGTACCACTTCTCCTTAAAGCATTTATCTCCTCCATAACTGCTAATTTCCAATTCGGATAATCCAATGCTTCTTGTATATTCCTTGGAACAAACAAGTGTGAAATCCTAGATGTGAAAGCTCTATGGTTTTTAGACAGTCTTTGATAGGAGAGGTAATTTGTAATAGGATGTTTAATGCAATTTTGGACACATTTCCTAATTGTTATAGGAACATCAAGGTCGGAAATAGAAGGAATAGGATTACCTAAAATTTCGATGCCAGAACCCGGGTGGACATTCGGGTCATTAGGATGAACATTCGGGTCATTATTCCTCAGATGAAATCGCTTCCTAGTATAAACCCGAAGCTCAGAATTTAGATCATTTTGTAGTACTTCTCTCCCTAAACAAGAATCTTCTTGACTAGGCACCAAAGAACTTGGTTCTCCTAAGTGATCATTATCAGACAGATGTGCTTTTTGTGTAGGATAAATGACATTGGGGAGTGGGATAGAAATATTCCAAAAATTGTCTTCTACTCCACTTGTCTCCCCCTGAAGAGAATTGTTGGGGAAGTAGGATTTTGTTTCCACAAATGACACATCCATACTCACATGAAATTTCTTGGTTTGAGGATCGAAACACTTATACCCCTTTTGGTTTGAGGAATAACCCAAAAAAAACACATTTTATAGCACGGGGGTCAAGTTTTGAACGAAATTGACTGGGAACATGAACATAGGCAGTACATCCAAAAACTTTGGCGGGTAAATCAGAAAACAACCTCGTGTCAGGGAAAAAAGTTTTGAGACAATCAAAAGGTGTTTTGTATGTTAACACCTTTGTAGGCATCCTATTTATCAAATAAGAGGCTGTTAAAATTGCTTCACCCCATAAATATTTAGGAATATGCATGTAAAACATTATAGCACGTGCTACTTCAAGTAAATGTTTATTTTTTTGTTCTGCAATGCCATTTTGTTGAGGGGTATCCCGACATGTAGATTGATGAAAAATCCCCTTTTTTGCCAAAAACTCACCCAACTGCTCATTGAAATATTCTGTTCCATTATCAGAATGTAAAATACTAATTTTGGTTTGAAATTGGTTTTCAATCATATTGTAAAAATTTGTGAATAAAGTTTTCACGTCAGATTTTTTATTCATCAAATAAATCCAACATAAGCGGGTATGGTCATCAATAAATGTAACAAACCATCTTTTACCAGAAAGAGTAGTGATTTTAGAAGGGCCCCAAACATCACTATGAATCAAATAAAAAGTTTGGAAGCCTGGTAATGTTTTGGCAAATAAGTAGAGCGATGAAATTTTGCAAAAATGCAACTTTCACAATAAAAAGAAGAACAATCAATCCCTTTAAATAGTTCTGGAAATAAATGTTTCAGATAAAGAAAACTAGGATGTCCTAGCCTATAGTGCCATAGCATTATTTTTTCTCGAACAGAGATTGAACTAGTACTATTAAAACTCTGAGCTTTTTTATTACTAAAAGGTACTTCATCAAAGTAGTAAAGACCTTCAAGCATCCTAGCACGCCCAATCATCATCCCCGAGTTCTGGTCCTGAAATTCACAATGGGATTCAAAAAATGTAACACGACAATTAGAATCCTTAGATAGTTTACTGACAGACAAAAGGCTACAGGCTAAGTTGGGGACGTGAAGAACAGAATTGAGATTAATTTTCTCAGTTAGTTTAATAAATCATTTTTCTGCAAAAGGTGAAAAACTACCATCAGCTATTCTGATTTTGTCATGACCAGAACAAGGGAAATAGGTACTAAATAAATGGGAAAAACTAGTCATGTGATCGGAGGCACCGGAATCTATGATCCACGGAGAGAAGTTTAGGCAAGAGAAGGCTTTAGGATTTCTACCTGTTTGTGCCAAAAAAACACTAGGAGTACCTGATGAGGAGTTGGATTTTATCAGCTTTAAGAGTTGATCAATCTGCTCTTTGTTAAAGGGACCTGAATCGGCTTCATTAGCAGTAGGAAAGCCACGATTCTTCTCTCTTTGTTTGCTGCTTTTCCAGTTGACAGGTATGCCATGGATCTTCCAACACGTTTCGCGTGTATGGCGAGGCTTGTTGCAAAAATCACACCAGACCCGTGGCTTATCATCAAACCCGCGCTGGTAATTTGCAGCCTTGTTGGCCGCAGCATCGCTAATTAAAGCAGAAATTTCAATTGACTCACCAGTACCTTTTTTCTTAAGCATGACGCTCCTTCGGCTCTCTTCCCTTCTGACTTCGGCAAATACTTCGCCAATGGATGGGAGAGGAGGGCTGCCAATAATTCTTCCTTGCACTTTATCGAACTCAATGTTGAGGCCGGCAAGAAACTTGTAAATACGGTTGTCTTCCACAGTTTTCTTGTGGTGGTTGCAGTCGTCAACTGATTTCCATTCGTATGTGTTGAAGATGTCAAGATCCTGCCACAACCTTTTCAACGAATTGAAATATTTTGTGACGGAATCATCTCCTTGACGAATCTCTCCCAACTTCAAAGTCAATTCGAAAACTTGAGATTGATTTCCTAGGTTAGAATACATCTGACTAACATTATCCCACAACTCTTGTGCAGTAGTATAGCACATGTAATTAGAGCTTATATCCTCCTCCATGGAATTGACCAACCATGTCATAACCATGGAGTTTTCAGCGTCCCAACTGTCGAACAGCGGATCATTAACAGCAGGAGCCTTCTTGTCACCAGTGATGTAATCGATCTTTCCTTGCCCACGGATATACATCCGGATAGATTGTGACCAACGGAGAAAATTATCACCATTTAGGCGGATGGTGGTGGTTTGGACAGAGTGAGAGTTGGACGTTTTCACCGGAATGGTAGCGGCAGGGGTTGAAGTGGTTTCGGACATGACTTCCGACATGGCTACGATGGTTTTAGGCTGCTGTGTTTTTTGCTCTGATACCAACTCAGAAAATATGAGGAAGGAATATATTTTTAATCACTTAAAGAATGAGAACATGATTCTCTCTTATAAAGAGAGCAATTACAACAGAAAAGGAAACTAATTAAAGCTAATATTTGACAGCTTCTACTTTCTTATTTTTCCTAATTCTATACAGCCTTTACTTTCCATATTTACATAGGAAAAAACAGATCCTAGAATATTGACTAAATCAAGGCAATAATAACCAAATTTCCAGCACAACCTTTAAGCACACTTAATAGGAAGACAAACATGGGCATATGGCATGTGTCATAAGCTCTGAAATTGCATGAAAGAGAGGTGCCAAACCAATTAATCAAAACAAGCAAAGCATGCAATAATAGTCCAAGTACTTAAGGCAAGCTAAGGAGGTATTGAACTACCCTTAGCAAAACCAAACATGGCATGAATTAAATGATCAAAACAGAGTTTCAACATATTAAAACAAAGCCTAAAGACCACTTAGATGGTCTCTAAATGACTTAAATTTAAGGGCATGCACAATGACCAAATATGGAGCACAAGGCACAACCTCATAAGGCATCAAAGAGGCATCAAAGGCAAGCATACAAGCATGTCATAAGGACTGAAATAACATGGTAAGTGGTTCCAAACCACTGAAACGATGCAAGTAATGCATGCTAGAGAGGCCACAACTTAAGGCATTCAAGAGGGATTGCATGGTAGCTATACAAAGCAAGACTTGAATGACTCAAATGACCTAAAATAGTCCTTTAGCACATCAAAATATGCATGTAAGCTTCACAAAGCTAAGTCTAAATCATGCTAGAACAAGGGTCTACACCTAAAGCATGTTAAGGCAAAAATGTGGCATTACAAGACATGTATGCAAGGCATGCAAGGTGTAGAGGCATCAAAGGCAAGCATACAAGCATGTCATAAGGACTGAAATAACATGGTAAGTGGTTCCAAACCACTGAAACGATGCAAGTAATGCATGCTAGAGAGGCCACAACTTAAGGCATTCAAGAGGGATTGCATGGTAGCTATACAAAGCAAGACTTGAATGACTCAAATGACCTAAAATAGTCCTTTAGCACATCAAAATATGCATGTAAGCTTCACAAAGCTAAGTCTAAATCATGCTAGAACAAGGGTCTACACCTAAAGCATGTTAAGGCAAAAATGTGGCATTACAAGACATGTATGCAAGGCATGCAAGGTGTGTCCAAACCAACTGAAAATAGAGCTATATTATGACATAATAAGCACAAAAATCAGTTAAAGCATGGCCAACATACACTTAAACAAGATGCTCCCTCAAGAGGCAAAAATGACACTTTTCAAGGACAACAAGGAGAGGGGGTGGCCCTCTCCTTCCTAGGACCTCAAGGCACCATCCTCATCATTGAAATCCCTCAAAATTTCAGTGGTGAGGAGGCCCAAACACAATGGTCCCGGAGCTCAACCGAAATGGCACAAAACAAAGGCCAAACAAGCCTTAAGAGGGGTCAAACAACCCCAAAGCTTAAAACACCCTTAACAAACTATTTAGAGCACTCAAAAACAAGACTTTTCTATGTTATATGTTAAGCTCAAAAACAGTTGCAAATATGGCAAAACAAGCTATGAAAAAAAAGCTTAAAAGAGGTAAAAGCTCACCCTTGAAGCACAACAGCAAATCAGCAACTTTTGAACCAAAAAAAGGCTTCAAATCACCCCAAAAATCACCTTCAAGGACCTCAACTCAATAAAGGGAGTAGAGAACTAGGTGTTTGTATGCAAAAGTGCAAAGAAAATGCACTTTTGAGCACAAACAAGCCCTAAACCTTAGAGAGAGAGAGGCAGAAAATGTAGAGAGAGAGAGAGATTTTTTTGCTCCAAGTTGTATATCTCTTTTTCCCCCTTGTTCCTTCTCTCCTCCTCCTATGTGAGAGAGCTTGATTGATATAGATATGTATCAATCTGCAGCTCCTCAGAACACCCACGTCCAGGTATGGGCTGGGGTATGGCCTAGAATGACAACTGCCAGCTGTCTACAGAAATATCTGTTGAAAACCACATTTGGCCGGCCGGCCGGCCGGCCATCAAAGTGGACGACCGGCAGTCAAATTGGCCGGCCGGCCATCACATTTGGCCGATGGCAACAAAACACAGCCAGTGGCCTCAAGCCATGGCCGGTGGAATGTTGGGATGTCCCAAAAGCCATTCCCTGCCCTCAAAAGCAAAAACACAAGTGTTTGGTGCAAAACCAAACACAAAACGATCGAGTCGAGAGATCCTGAGGCAAGGCGCGTAGCCGAGGCCTCCGGGAACTCAAGACGAACACAAACATGGATGATCACCGAGTGTTCAAGCGATGACGTCCAAGTCTTGAGGACGGTCAAAAATGGGGTGTCTACAACTGGCTTGTGTGTACAGAATTTGCTTCCATCAAACTTGTCATGAATAAATTTAATACACTGAAAATTGCAGAACATCCACTAAGGTTTTTCAGAGTTTCACTGCGTTTCCAAGAGGATTTTGCCCTTATCGACATAAAATTTGTTACGAGACAATGCGTGCTAGAATAGAAATAATTTAATGAAAATTAAAACTGAAAAGAGGCAAGGGTAAACCAATACAAAACTCAGGGGAGTTTAGATTACTGCAAAAACCTTAAGGGGGAGAGCCATAATTTCAAAAATGTCATGGGAGGTCAGTATTGTGAGAATATGTGTATATTCTATATTTGGCATGATTGTGATTGTACATATTATGGGCGTAATTGTGTATAGGCGTGATTGTATTTTCCTTTTTTGGTTTTAGTGTTAGAGCTATATAATCTAGGTCTTCTTGTAATCAATTACACAATTGGAATATACAGAAATACAGAAAGCTTACATGGTATCAGAGCCACGTCTGAAATCCTGGGTCTGGCCTTGATCATTCGAAGTTCTCTCTCTTCGTTCCCGCTTGCTCGTTTGAAGTCTTCTCTGGTCTTCTCCAAAGCCACGAAGGTCTTTCTAGGCTTCTCCGGAGTCGCAACAGTCTTCTCCGAAGTCACCACAGCCCTCTCTGTCTCCGCCGAAGTCGCGACTGACTTCTGGTGCTTGGTTTGACGTTGCGACTCTAGCCTGGGTTTGAGGGATCTCTCTCTCTCTCTCTCTCTCTCTCTCTCTCTCTCTCTCTCTCTATCGCGACCTCTGTTTTGGCTCGATTTTTGGTTTTCTCTCTCTGGCTGTGTCAATCAAAGCTTCTACTTTGGCTTTCTCTGGTCTTTGCTCTCGATTTTAGTTCTCTTTCTGCTCCCTGGTCTCTGTTTTTTTATTCCAGTCCACTAGTATTTGACCCCTCTGTCTCAACTTTGGGTTATTACAGTTTGACCCCTCAAATTTATTGGGTTTTATCACTTTGCCCCATCAGTTCCCTTCTCTTTTATTTCTAGTTCATTATAACATCAGAAGATAAAATCCAAACTATTAAATGCAAATTTATAGGTGACAACTATGCTTATTGGTCTAGTATTATGAGAAATTTTCTTCTCGGTCAAAAAAAATAGGAATATGTTTTTGTTTCTGTTTCTGGTTCTGGTTCTGGTTCTGGTTCTGTTCCTCGTCTATCGGATCTTAAACAAGAAGAATATCTAATTTCCTATGACACTTGGGATTGTGATAATGCTCAAGTTTTGACCTGGTTCCATAACTCTGTGGATGACCGTATTGAGATGATGTTCTCTAAATATAGCACTGCCAAAGAGATGTGGGATTACTTACAAAGTGTTTATCAATAGTCCAACTTTGCCAAACGATATGAGTTGGAGACAGCTATTCAGGAGCTCGTCAGCAGGATCTATCTATTCAAGATTTCTATATTGAAATGACAGGTCTCTGGGATTAGTTGGCTCTTATGGAACCTTCCAGCCTCAAGGTTCTAGATGCTTATATTGAGTTTCAGGAGCAGGGTCGTTTAGTGCAGTTCTTAACGGCTCTCTCCCCTCAGTATGAGACTATCCGTGGTGGCATTCTTCACCGGTATCCTCTTCTCTCTGTGGATGCCATTGTTCATAAGCTTCTCTCCGAGGAAACCCGTCTCAAAATGGCCAGTCAGACTCCGTCTCCATGTATCTTCCTAGCTCCTGCTCAACCTCCACTATTATCGACCTCACCGGTTCAGGCCACTGCCAAGCCAAAAACAAGGCCCTTAACATCCGATGAGTGTGCTTTTTGTCATCAGAAAGGTTATTGAAAGTACAACTGTCCCAAGAAGGGACGCTCATCATCTCAGCAGTCTCAGTCCCGAGCTCCTACTCAGAGTTCTTTCCAGCCTCACGCTGCTTATACTGCATCCACTCTGGCTTCACGTCTTGATTTGGCCTTCTTGAGTACTCAGCTTGCTAAACTTCAGCAGATCTTGTCCACCGCTCAGTCATCTTTATCTACCTTTGCTCTCACCTCTCTTCATTCAGGTTTGCTTGGGTCCTCTTTAGGTATTCCTTTGTCTATTTGGCTTTTTGATTCTGGTGCCTCTCATCATATGACTCCTTACCTTTCCTTACTCCAAAATTGTATCCCCCCTCATTTTCCTATTACTATTAATCCTGCTAATGGGTCTGATATGTTTCTTTCTTATCTATTGGGTCTGTTTTACCCTTTGCCATGTCTACTGTTACTATTCCTTCTATTCTTTACGTTCCTCAACTATTTGACAGCTTACTTTCTATCAGTCAACTTGATACTTCTGGTTTTGATGTTATCTTTTTGTCTTGCATCTGTTGTGTGTAGGATCGGGTGTTCAAGAAATAGATTGGCACTAGCTGTAAAGTTGGAGATCTCTATGTGGTGAAAGGCCTGCATTTTCCTCTATTTACCTCTCCCGTTGCACGTTCATCTTTTCAGTTAGATTCTCAGTCGAGTCAGTTTTATTTATGGTATTCTCGCCTAAGTCATTTGTCTGTTGACCGTTTACGATCTTTAGCTCAGTCAGGATTATTGGATAAAGTTTCTCCTAGTCAAATTAATAAATGTCAAGGATGTAAACTTGCTAAAATGACAGCTTTACTTTTTACTAAAAGTTCCTCTATTTTTGTTTCTTTTTTTTTTCTTGTCCATACTGATGTCTGGGGACCCTCTCCTATTCTCACTAAAGGGGGTTCTACATACTATGTATCCTTTGTTGATGATTGTACCTGATATACCTGGGTTTATCTTATGGATCATAAATTTGACTTTTACTCGATCTATCGTACCTTTCAGTCCATGATCACTGCACAGTTTGGGACTATAATTAAAATGCTAAGGTCTGACTTGGGTGGGGAATACTTTAAAACTGAATTTTGTGAGTATTTGACCAATTTAGGTACCACCGTTCATCAAACTTCTTGTACTGATACACCTACCCAAAATGGTCGTGTTGAGCATAAACAACGGCATCTCCTTGAGACAACTTGATCTCTCCTTCTCTCTGCCTCTGTCCCGGCCCCATCCTGGGGTGAGACCGTTCTTACTATTACTTTTCTACTCCACCACATGCCGACACCTCTCATTTCTAGGCGATCTCCTTATAAGACTCTGTATTCCCAACCTCCTAATTATTCCCTCCTACGTGTTTTTGGGTCTGCTTGTTTTGTCCTTCTTCCCTGTAAAGATAGGACCAAACTTAGTGCCCGGTCTGTTCTATGTGTCTTTTTGGGTTACAGTTTTACACAGAAAGGCTACCACTGTAACGACCCTGTCTCTCACCATGTTGCCTTTCTCGAACGTCTGTCTTACTTTAAGCTTCCCCCTCTCACTGCTCTAGTCTCAAAAGCAAATTTGGTTGCTTCACGTTAACCCATTTCCTTTTGAGGTCCCGTCTGATGTGTATATCTCCACTGTTCCTCCTGAACTTCTCCTCCTGCTTCTCCTCCTACTTCCCCTTTAGCTACTACCCCTCCTTCGGCTTCTTCTTCTCCTTCATTGTCAGTCTATTCTCGTTGTCAGGCTCCCCCTCCACCAGTTGTCTTGGGCCCGGTTGCTGCCCCTTCTGCTTCTTAAGACTTTGATCTTGCTCCACATCGATATCCTACTCAAGCGCGTCATTCTCCAAACAGGTTGGGCTAGTCTAATACATGTTTTTCTACTTCCTATAGTACTTTTTTGTCTGCTATTCATTCTTTTTCAGAATCTCAGTCTTACAAGGAGGCCTGTTAGGATCCCAATTAGGCTCGAGCTATTGATGATGAGTTGTCTACTTTGCATAAAACTCGTACTTGGGAGTTGGTTCCTTTGCCTATTGGTAAGAATCTGGTTGGTTGCAAATGGGTCTACAAAGTTAAGACTCATTCTGATGGTTCTCTTGAGCTTTACAAGGCTCGCCTGGTTGCCAAGGGTTTTTCCCAAGAGTATGGTATTGATTATAAGGAGATCTTTGCCCCTATCGCCAAGATGAATACTCTCTGTACTTTGATATCTGTCGCTACTGTTTGCCATTGGCCTCTTTTTCAAATGGATGTCAAGAATGCTTTTCTTAATGGTCATCTCACTGAGGAGGTTTACATGCGTACTCCCCCTGGCCTTCACTATTTCACTGGACAGGTTTGTCGTCTTCAGCGTGCTCTGTATGATCTAAAGCAATTTTTTCGTGCTTGGTATGATCGCTTTTAGACTATTATTACTGTACTTGAGTTTCATTCTTCTGCTTCTGACTCTGCTTTATTTCTGTGCCATACCTCGGCTGGTTTTGTTGCTCTCTTACTATATGTGGATGATATGATCATCAGTAGCTCTGACTCTTCTGCTATCTCTGATGTCAAGCAGCATCTCTTCTGCACCTTCGGCGGATATACCGATCCGCCAAAACCGACCGAACCAAACCAATCCGCCGCATTTTGGACAGATGCGTGATGACGAGCGGACAGTTACTGATTGATTTTTTCCAATTCGCCAATCTGGCGGACGGATGACGGATTTGAGATTCCTTTGGCCGCAACCGAACCGCCAAACCTCGAGCACCCCTAGTAATTTATAAGACTTTATGTTTTCAGTTTGTTTAAATATTTTGTTTGTATTTTCAATTAAAAAAGAGTTTAAATATTCCGTTGAAAAAAGTTTTCAACTTGAATATCTTTTTTGAATTGAAAAAAATAAACGTATTATTTATCTATATTTTTTTGTTTTTAAATCTATCACTAAAAATAATAAATAGAAATATGATATATGCTGGTTGGTTTTTTATTTCAAAAACAGATATAGATTGTTTTGTTTATGGTTTTGGTGGTTTGAATTGTTTTTATATTTTAAGAACCACAGATTGTAATACTTTATGTGGATGAGGCATGCAGTGATTGTGGTATGTGGATGAGGCATGCAGTGATTGTGATATTCTAAAGTTTCAAACTTTATTGCTTTGGATGAGACATGCAGTAATTGTAATATTTTTTTAAGTCATTGACTGTAATACTTTCGTCTTCTTTTTTTTGAGGAAGTGCACAAGTTGAATTATGTTGAAAATTTATAAAATTTTAAACCTCCAAACCGATTCGCATCTATCTGCCAAACCGTCAATCCGCTCAATCCACATCCGCCGAATTAGCGGACGGATGCGAATTGATTTTCTTCAATTCGCCAATCTGGCGGACAGATGGCGGATTGGAGGTTCCGTGGCCGCAACCGACCCGCGCCCACCCTTAGATCTGTGTCCCTTGCGGTATTTTCTTGGTATTGAGGTTGTTTCTTCTCCAAAGGACTATTTTCTGTCTCAGGCTAAGTATGCTAATGAGGACATTCACCATACTGGTCTTACTGATCCTAAGGTTGCTGAGACACCTATTGAGCTTAATGTGAAGCTCAACTCTACTGATGGTGTCCCTCTGAATGATCCCACTTTATATCGTGAGCTTGTGAGTTGTTTAGTTTATTTGACTGTCACTCGTCCTGATCTTACTTATGTTGTTCATATGGTTAGTCAGTTCGTTTCTGCTCCTCACTCTACCCATTGAGCTGATTTGGTTCACATTCTTCGCTATCTCAGGGGTACCATCTTTCAGGGCTTACTATTGTCCTCTACGTTCTCTTTGGACTTGGTAGCCTATGCCGATTCTGATTGGGTTGATAATGTTGCTGATCGCAAGTCTACATCTGGTTTCAGTATGTTTCTTAGTGATTCCTTGATCTCTTGGAAAAGTAAGAAACAACTCGTTGTTGCTCGCTCTACTGCCAAAGCTGAGTATCGTGCTATAACTCATGCCACTGCTGAGATTGTTTGGCTTCACTGTCTCCTATTTGATTTGGGTGTCCCTCAATCTTCTCCGACCTCTCTCTATTGTGACAACTGCAGTGCTATTCAGATTGCCCAAAATATTGTCTTTTATGAATGGACGAAACACATTGAGATTGATTGTCACTTTGTCCGCCAACATCTGTAGTCTGACTCTATCTCGCTTCATTTTGTCTTTTCGGCTTTGCAACTGGCAGACTTCTTCACCAAGACTCACACTACCACTTAGTTTCAGTTTTTTCTTAGCAAACTCTTAGTGTTTTCTGCTAAAACACCTTGAGTTTGAGTGGAGATGTGAGAATGTGTATATTCTATATTTGGCTTGATTGTGATTAGCGTTAGGGCTATATAATCTAGGGTCTTCTTGTAATCAATTACACAATTGGAATATACAAAAATACAGAAAGCTTACAAGTATTACTGTCATAAACTTGAAAACAGGAATAACAATTTTTTAGTTATCAATAATCCAAACTTGGCAATCTGATAGACCCAAAACAATCAGAACAGTAGAATCAGAACTTATGTTATGATTAGATATTTAAACATATAATCAAAACAGTCAGAAATTAGAATGAGCAATGACAGAAAAATATATCAAAACTGGACAAGAATGTTTGAGTACAACATACTGGAGGATTGAGGAGTATAAGATTGTTGAGCTTGTCCTGATGACTGCTAGCATATTTGACGACAACTGGAGAAAAATATCCCTGAAAAGCATATCATCAATGGAGATTTTCTTCACCAACATGTCCCATAGGGGGCTAACTTGACTGCTATATCTGTGTTTTCAGATTCAGAAAAGACAAATATACCTGTGCAACGAGAGAGACCTTGTTGGTACCAAGTTCATTAAGAAAAGATTCCAAGGATGAGACATATTCTGCAAGCCACAACAAATATTATAGTATGGAAGATTCTCTGTTAACTCTCAAAATCAAGTTTTGGCATAGCTGCACTAATCTAGAACTCTTATCCTGCAATATTTTTAGTTGAACTGGAAAAGAAATTACCAGCCAAAGTGTAGTCAAATCCATATCCAGGTTGGGGCTTATCTGAAAATCCAAAGCCTGTAGGAATGGGAAAAAGGAGGAGAGATTTTCCTTTATTAAATAATAACCAGCATAAGATGCATTGTCATGGTGAGAGATGAATCACTAAGCATGACAAACCATCATATTTAAAGATTAATAGGATCCTTTGTTACATAATAATTAGAACAAGGATTATTGCTACAAAAAGTGATAAATCATTAAACATAACAAACCATCAGATTGAAAAATCATCAAATTTTGGAAATAAGATGGTTTAAAATACAGTAAATCTCACACAATACGAAACCACATGTTAGAGAAAGAGAGAGAGAGAGAGAGAGACCCAGCAGAAAATGTAATCCGGTTAAACACAGTCAGAAATGATTGCTAAGTCAAATGATATCATAAAACTAAAGGTTTAAGTGAAGAAATCTGACTCCTGTGAATGCTGGCTAGATCATCAAGAGTACAAACTGTTCATCGATTCAGTCATTTAAGAAATAAAGAGCCACATAGATGAGAAACAGAAAAGACTGATTATCCAGTTGTTGAAGTACATTCAAACAACATTTCGACATACAATTGCAATGCTCCATTAATCAAAAAAAATTCATAGTTACTGTTTTACTGTCTTTAAAAATCACAAAACAAATGAAAATTCATAGGAAAAAACTTGCAAGGAACATAGCATTAATCATTTAAAATTATTTTTTCTTTAAAAGTAAGTCTAGGATCTTACCTAGCCAATCAAAACCAATGGCATGATAGTCCTTGGAGAGTACAGGAAGAACTTTGCGATAAGAATATGCCTGCAACATAAGGAATGGAATATATTAGTGAATTGAGAATTTAATCTACATACACTGTTAAAGCAACAATAACTTCCAATCCGTCATAATTTTTTATAGGTTAACATTGCAATGGACAGCAACAAGTTGTTACTAATAACTCTCTGGAATTACCTGTATGATAAGGGAAGTTACCCATCAAGAATCAAGAAATTAGTCTAGAGAAATTAATAAGTTTGTCTGAATGGAAAAGCACAATAAGCAATTGTAAACAACAAAAGTAACCATGATACTTGCTCACATTATGATGATAAATTTGAAATTCAAGTATAATGAAAGTCGGAAGTAATTCAGAGTTCATTGATCTAACTGGAAAAACAACATGACCAAAACAAGGTTAAGATTGAAGCCAGTAAAATTTGAGGGAAAATAAAGGAAGTTGTTGCAATTTGAGAAAGTAAGGCATATTTTTTTTGGAATTTTTATTTCTTATTTTTTCGTGGTTTTCTTTCCTAATTGGTGAAATGAGTTGCTGAGGCAGTGGGTAAAATAACAATGGTTACAATAACAATAATCTATAAGTTTTTGCATTAGAATCTTCTACCAATAGAATGAGAGTCATGAGTATTAAAAAGGCAAATGCACACAGAAACACACTCACATGTCAATTGGATAATTGAAACCATCCCTAGCTTGGCATTGAGATGATGGGTGGTCACTGGTCATGAGAGGAGTTCCAAATTCTAATGGTTCAAGGAGGCCCCGTGTTTGACTCCAATAAATTATTTGATGTTCAAAGCTTGTCATTCTTCTAATATACAAAATCAAATGGTTATATGGCATATATGCCTAGAAAAGTAGATGTGTTTGATTTCATAATCCGTCCAATCTTATTGGACAAAGTGCCATTATAATTCGAGCCAGGGTCTGTAAGGACCTTCAAACCTGAGTTCCATTCAATGAAAAGGCATGGTAGTTTGACATAGTTATGGTATAACATAGATATTGTCACCCAAAACTAGCAATACAATATGCATTGCAACATAGATAACTGCATAATCAAATTATTAGCAAGAATGAGATAATCTATGAAGACAAATCATAACATCGGACAATGCAATGCTATATGGTAGAAGCAACCAACTAGACAATGGGGCATATTCAGATAAGACAGATCTTCACTTTTTCATTAGGTTTGATCAAGATATATGAAAGGTTCATTCTACTGGCCACTGTCTTAATCTATTGACTGAAACATATTGTGCGTGCCAAATCTCCCTACCCTTTGATTGGATTTGTAGAAAAGCTATGGGGTCACATGTATTTAATTTTACATCTGAAGAATACATTGCTCATTTTTTATTCACGGATATAAACAGCAACAAAGCTAAGTAACAATACAATTGTTCATACATGAAAGTTCTTCTCCTTTTGCACCGAAATGTATGGGTGCACTAAGAAGGGAGGGCTTGGTGTCATTGTGAGGACATAGAATCTTCTTTGTCCAAAATAAGAAGTGCTTCAGCAGCTGCCAGTAGATTATGGGCAAAGATAAATGTATTTTCTAATTCACCGCATCTTGTTGCTTTATTTTCCACCTTTTTTTCTTGGTTTTCTTTTTTAAAAAGAACAGAAAAAAAGAAAACCTTTCCTAACAAAATCACTGCATTTGGTTCCTTAATCAGTATTTAACAATAAGTTATTGCGATCATCTTGCACATACTTTATCTTTCAGGTGCACTGGCATCTTTCACATAGGTTGAGAGCAAGAAAATTAGAAATCATTATAACACTGTAGCAATCATGAGAAGTTCAAAATTCAAAATGTTCACTCTCAAAAAGGTACAAGTTCAAAATTCCAAACCGTAAAACTTCTTTGGACAGGTCTCCTGACAGTAAAAAAATATTCAAACTGAACAAATACATTATCCTTCGAGGATATATAATATCATTATTCAACGGAAGACTCCACCAAAAATTAAAACTAGACCCGGAAGAATCAGACAAGTGCCATCTGTAAACATAACATCCACCAAACACATTTAACAGTATATTCGATACAAGAGCACATAAATAAGATGCATGCACATTAACTACTCAACATGATACATAAAACATTGAGGATTAATCAATACAACTATTCAAGCTATGACATCATAATTCCACAGAAAAACATAAATTTTTATTGCTTTAAATATTGACAATGATTATGTAAATCAGGATCCACATTATTTCAACTTCAGCTCAAGTGAGTTTGTTCAAATCATTATGTACACCGTGACAACGCTGCCAGTTGGTGTGTTATGCCATATGTCACTATGTTAATCAGACAAAGTGTTAGACAAAAATAAATATAGTTCACATATATTTGTAAATGTTAATGAAATTATCTCAGAATTCGAAAGCAGCACAAAGATGAAGAAATTCCTTGCATATTTGAGCAGATCAGAAAAGAACATAAGCCTCACCTGCGAAGGGAAGCCATGAATTAAAACAATAGGAGGATTATCAACGCTTCCACTTTCAATGCAAAACCATCTATTGGAAAATATATAGAGCATTTTTCAATCGGTGAACCCTGGAAATATGCCATCCTCAATTTCTGCATGATATGGGGACCTAAGCCCATGACAGGATTCAAGCATGTTCAAGTCCTCCATTACAAACCAGTGATGTTCTAAATACTCCCAAATTTACCTGAAATTATCATCTGAGGTCTGAGAACCACCACCCATTGCAAGACCAAAAATTGGATCTTTTGCCTTCTTGCCAGCACCAAAAACAGGATGAGCTTTCACCTGAAAAGCTTATAACCACCAAAGAATTCTTAGATAATGATATATGATCTCGTGACACTTAGTAAAAGAGATTTGCTTCCAACAAGGAGAATATCTACTACACACATAATAGAATTTGCACCTAAAATAAATATATATATATATCCATCAAAATAAAACCCTTTTCTGTTTTTCTATTCATTCCTTTTTTGTGGGACTAAGAGAGAGACTAGATGGAAAAACAAGAATTAAAGGTTCAATTTGCTTTTAGGCTCCTTTTTTTTAGCTTAGCAAAAAAGGGCAAGAGAGGCGACAAGTGGCAACCCTCCTCAGGCAAGACCATAGGAGCCCCTACCCGCTGGAAAGCTAGACAGGGGGCCTAGATGGGTCTGCAAACATGGGGGATCCAAAGGCGCTCCCTCAAGATAGGCTGAGCCATAGCATGAGCCCAACCCCACCGAGAGCATAGTAGCAAGGAGCCAAGGAGTCAATGGCAAAAGATCAGTGGACATAGTGAAAGGGTATAGTTTGCTTTCAGCTAGTAGTTGAAAAAGATTGATATTGTTGAACGCATTGGATCAATCTTAAGAATTTCAAAGAATAACAATGTTCCAATCTCATTCTCACCTATGGTAAGAACACGTTCTACTAGTATCTAGTACCCAAAGTCATTAAAATTTCAATGCATTTCTCTTGGTATACACACCATTCAAATTGAAGGAGACTAGTTCGGTGAAAGAATAAATTAGAACTTTGAACCAATTATGCTTTCATAATATATATAGGGCTTTTGCCTTGCTAGTTCACAAAAAATGTATCAAATAACTTCACATTTTTTCTTTTCATGTGTGTCGCAAGTTCGCAGCTCCATTTTCGATGATGCATTAGTGCCTCTAATTTTTATGAGGAGAAATAGAAACCATTTTCACATTTGTTTGCAGTTATCTTTTGTGGATTTCATACTGTGAAAAACTGTTCAAATTAAAGAAGTAAATTACTCAGGTCAGAGACCACATGTCATTGGCATGAATATGCATGTATCCTAGGAGTATCTAGAACCCAAAGTTGTTAAAATTTCAATGCATTTCTCTTGGGATACACACCATTCAAAATTGAAAGAGGCTAGATTGGTGAGGGAAGAAATTAAAACTTTGACCCGAATATGTTTTCATAACTTGTCATATGGGGCTTTTGCCTTACTAGTTCACAAATAGTGTACCAAAATAAGGCAAAACCAAGCAGAATGCACTCATTGCAGTCTATGAATTACGATTACAATAAATATTATATGAAAAGAAAAATGTAATGTCATCAAGTTTTGAAATTAGCCCTCTTTTTCTTTTTTGTTCACACAACAATGACCTACGTATAAACAATTTAAGATGATTTTTTTAAGGAGAATCCAAGCTAGTTAAAGAGTAAAAATTTTGTCCTAAAAATTCAAAGTGGGAGTAGAAAAGGGGCAAACAAGACTTACAATCTTTCCTCTGCTGAACCATGCATCTGCCGGATTCGGCCCATCCGAGTACTTCCCTGTCCAAAACCAAATATAACTTCAGTCATACTGAAATCACTACTAAATATCATTTCCCTTTGGCTTTCTTTAGAAATAGACAATTCACAAGTCTGTCTAGCCTCCACTGAAAGAAAATCCATCCCCAATTGAAACAGGAGCATCCAGCAAATAATCCTAATATTGATCATACCAATAATAACACTAAAAAATTCACACCACAAAAAGGGCACGCATTGAAAATAACACAACATGAGAGAGCTTCAATCACGTTTATACTTAAAAGCCTACCAGTCCAAGTGTTAAACTATTAAGCTTGCGAACGACACATCTGGATGGTTTTAATAGCCCGTTTGGATTAAGTGATTTGGAGAAGAAAAAAAGAAAAAGAAAAAAAAATATTTATCTTGATTTATGTCACTCGTTTGGATAAGTGAAGAAAAGAAAAACATAGTGAAATGGGAAGGAATTGATTGAGAGAAACCTATTTCTTTTGTAATCAGTGGCGGAATCAAAAATTACTTTAAAAGGGGCATTAATTAATCACAATCTTTTAAATTTTTTTTTTAAAAAAGTCTTGTAATTGACAACAACAATATAATACAATTTTTTTTGAGTTTACGCACAAAACATAATTATTCATTACAAAATAAAAATACTTTTCAAAAATAAGAAATGAAAAATTACAATCTATGTAGTTTGTCTAGTGTCATTTTGGTTACAATAACTCTAAAAGGAGAAATTATTCAATCTTTCCGGAATACTAAACTAATCATCATTTAATATACTCTTCATGTTTCTCAATCACCCAACACAATACCCCACCTACTCATCTTCTCCACAAATCACAATGTTATGAAATATCACATGTTTATACTTCAAGATTACTAAATAATTACCCATCTAAAAGCATCAATTGAACGCTTAGAATTTCACATTGTGTTAATTTAGTAAAATTGACAGTGCTACTTTAAAAATTGAATTGAAATCAAGAGTATAATGGTTCATTCCAAAGTGTATGTCAACCTCTCAATCACTATGAGGAGAGTATATTTTTATCAAATTTCCCCGTTAAAAAAAAAGAAAGAAAAAGAAAAGAGCTATTTTTTCCTTAATTTTCTTTCAATTTATTAATGAATGTTACTAATTGAATTAAATTAACATAATGTAAAAAACAATAATAATAAAGTCCAAAACTAATATAACAATAACTATACAATAAGTTTATGGTCCTAGATTAATCCACCCAGAAAATTCTTGGTAGGTGATTGTATGGTAGAGATTAATTTGTGTAGTATGCCTCCATATGTAGAATAACTTTGAACCACGATTTTGGATAATTTTTGGATTGATAAGGGCAAATTGATATAACAAACAACATACATGGACCACATGTATAATTTGCCACAATAAAAAAATTAAGAAAGGGCTTCAAAAAAAATTAAATGAACAATGATATAAGAGAAAAATTAACTTTGCAAGGTGAGGAAAAAAATAAAGAGATGAGAGAGATGACAGGAAGAGTTATTTATGTATTCAGAGTTTTTATGCGATTTATAAAAGTAAATAAATAAATAAATAAGAAGGTTTTTTTTTAAAAATATTTTTTAAAGAATCTTAAATGATTTGGAGTGGACACAATTATAATTTTTGAAGGGTTGAACAAATAATACTCCCCTGTGCAAATATATAGATACTGAGAGGGTAAATTTTGGTGAAAATTGGGTCGAGCTGTGAGATGGACTTTGTGGCCCAAAGTACGAAGGATTGTGTAAAAAAGGCCGAAAAGTTACTCCGGCCCAGGAGAGATAAAGTTACTCCGGTTCAAGAGTGATAAAGTTACTCCGGCCTAGAAGAGATGTTGAGTTACTTCGGTCCGTGCAACTTGGAGTTAGGCTGGTCTCAGAAATAGTCCGGTCATGATGTATTCTGGGTAGGTCGGTTGGAATGTTGCTATTTAGTAGATCGGTCCAAACACACCATGGTTCGTGTATGAGAGAATCGAGATATGACGCAGCAAGAGGAAGAACCGAACTACTATTAGTACGGCCTACTCTGTGGCTCAGTATAGCCAGGTTTATCTCGGTCGTATGGCAGTTCGGCCGTGGTGAAAACCATCCCACTTGGTTTAAGCAGTGGGGGGGGGGTGTAAAAGGATAAGCATTATCCTTTAGGAGTATGAATCCTAGGAGGATTCTGCATGGAGAAATAAAAGTCCTACTAGGATTGTGCCACTCGAAACCTATAAAAGCTCACAAGCATCACCTTGGAGGAGGTAACATAACACAACATACAATTTTTCTTCCTGAACACATTGAGCTTTGTCTATTTGTCAAGTTTTCTGACTTAGGCATTGGAGAGGTTTCCGGCACATACCCGCCGGCTAGCTCACGTTTGTGTTTTCAAGTGACAAAGCGACGTCGTACGGAGGAGCGTGGACTTAGTCAACAGGATTATACAAGGAGAATTATTTCTTCCCCGTACAATTGGCGCCGTCTATGGGAAAGCCAGACAGAACAAAACCTCTTGATTAAAGCTTCTCCCCTTTACAATCAATGGCACACATTGAAGACTTGCCGCAGTCCGCCATCGATGGACTAACTCCAGAAGGGGGCGCAAGGCGTGAAGGATTACCTTCTGTCCCTCCCATGGCGGACTTGGAGCCCCAAAGACATACCTCCAGGAGGGATGCTAGGGGGAGACGGACTCACAGCCCCCGTCAATCCCATTCTCAAAGTCCCGACAGGCAAAGACGGAGGATTGACCCTCAAGCTCTGGAAGATCGCGTGAAAGAGCAAGATGAATTGATAAAGAAGATGGCGGCGGACATGGAGGCCTTGAAACGCCAGATGAAGAAAAAAGAAGTGGCGACACGAAAGGGGCACAAAAACAAGACGTCCCCTCGCCACTCAAAAAATCGTAGTAGGAATACTACACCCTCGCAAGGAGAGAGCAGAAGCCTCAGGACAGGCGACACTCAATCCTGGTCTTCCAGAACTCGTCACTCCAGGTCTCAGAGGACGAGATCTGAAAGGTCATACACTGAAGGAAGCACATATTGGCCTTCACATTCGCACCAAACCAGATCTAGACAAACAGAATTACCCAGATCATCCGACTTACGAACCGTGCTCGAAGAGAAAGCACGATGTAAGGAGGATGCCAGGGCAAGGGATCCACATAGAGTTTCAGCCTTGCAGCGGTTGGCTCCTCGGACGCATGGAAGCGTCGAGGTTGGAATGCCACTACCGCGCCCTACCTATGAACCGACGGACAAGGCATTAGCAAGGCTGCAGACTTCACCGTTTGTTCCAGCAATCGAAAACGCGCCCCTACCATCAGGCTTCCTTCAGCCGAAATTCACTACATATGAAGGGAAGACGGATCCCTACTCACACTTGAGCCACTTTCGTCAAGTCATGGCCGTTTATAGACGAAACGAGGCCTTAATGTGCATACTCTTCCCATCTAGCCTTGGCGACCTAGGCTTGACTTGGTTTGAGAAACTTCCTGAGGGCAGCATAGCCTCTTGGGCACAGTTGGCCGAAGCTTTCGTAACAAGATTCCGAACGAACACTAAAACCCCGGTGGAGATCGACCAGCTTCTCTCCATCGACATGGGTGAAAAAGAGACCCTCAGATCTTACAACAGTCGCTACTGGGAGACATTCAATCAGATAGGGGACTGCCCCACCAATCTCGCCATTGCACAATATAAAAGAGGCCTTCCAGTTGGGAACAGACTGAGGGACTCGATTACCATGACGCCACCTCTTACTATGGAAGCCCTGATGGAAAGAGTGCATCAGCACATCAGGGTAGAAGAGGATGGCGCACGTGCCAAAGCAAAATCTAATGCGACCGTAGTACCGGAAAAGAAGACCTCAGCGAAGGTCAATACAGTAGATCGTCAAAACAGAAACGGACGTGGCAGACGAGATAACGGAGAAGACCCTGATAAGAGATGGTTGAGAATCTGCACTGCCATAACCACGGTGTTCAAGAAACCGATATATCGGATTCTAAGCGAGATAAGAGATGAGCCTTTCGTCAAGTGGCCAGCCAAGCTAGGAGAAACTCAGAAGGACTATGACGAGAGATCGCGGTGCACCTTCCACAAAGAAAAGGGACACCGCACGGAGAATTGCACACCATTGAGACAACACTTGGAAGAGTTGGTAGCAGCAGGCCACTTGGACAAATATATTGAAGAAGGGACGCAACCAGCCCCCCAAGATCACAATAACCCCAACGGAATGCCTATCGACGCCCCACCTCAAGGCATTATCAATGTAATACATGGAGTCTTTGAACCTGAGCATGTATGCGAGCTTAGGGGATCAATCAAGAAGGCTGAGCACTTTAGAGAAGTGTTAAGTGCACAACCTGCCACCAAGAAGGGGAAGACAGAGGCAACAAATGTTTTGTCTTTTTCGGATAAAGACTTGGATCGAATATACTGTCCTCACAATGATGCCCTAGTCGTCACTCTCTGAGTCAAGGATTTTGACGTCAAGCGGATTCTGATTGACCAGGGTAGTTCATGTGAAATCATGTACTACGACACATTTAAACAACTGAAGCTACAAGACAAAGACTTGGCGTCTGCAGTCTCTCCCCTAATTGGATTCAACTCCATGCCAGAGTGGCCCGTCGGCAAAATAATTTTTCCAGTCAGAGCAGGAAGCGTAACAAAACAAGTGGAGTTCTGGGTATTAAAGGTCCCCTCCACTTACAACATCATCTTGGGCAAAACATGGCTGCACGCCATGCGTTCGGTAGCGTCATCCTACCATCAGGTAATGCGGTTCCCCAACGACACCGGTATAATTGAAGAAGTATATGGAGATCAAATCATGTCAAAACAATGTTTCGCCACGGTAAATGGCAGCCGCGCTGCCAAAGGATACGTTCATTCGGTGGAGGAACCTGAAAGTAATGAACTATTCGCGGACGTCAGTAAAAAAGCTGATCAGAAAGCGGTGGAGGACTTGGTGGAGGTAAAAATAGATGAGAAGAACCTGGATAAGTTCTTCTTGCTTGGCTCATCATTGTCCAGCGCTGAGAGATTAAAGGTCTTGGAATTCTTGACCTCTAACATCGAAGTGTTTGCCTGGACACCCTACGACATGCCAGGCATTGATCCAAACTTCATCAGTCACCAACTCAATGTCCACCCATCCGCCAGACCAGTCATTCAACGCACACGCAGATCGGCACTCCACCACGCCGAAATAGTGGCAGAAGAAGTAGGCAACCTGCTGGAGGCAAGAGCAATTAGAGAAGTGCACTACCTAAGATGGATCTCCAACACAGTCGTAGTGCCAAAGAAAAATGGCAAATGGCGAGTCTGCGTCGACTACAAAACAGTCAACAAGGCGTGCCCAAAAGACAGCTTTCCTCTACTGCGGATAGATCAACTAGTGGACCTAACGGCGGGGCACAACCGACTTAGCTTTCTGGATGCATACAGAGGCTATCACCAAATCGCCATGCATGAACCAGACCAGGAGGTCACATCTTTTACAACTCCAAGAGGATTATACTGTTACAAGGTCATGCCCTTTGGCCTAAAGAACGCAGGAGCAACATTCCAACGGATGGTCACCAAAATGTTTGAACCATTGTTAGGCAAAACAATGGAAGCTTACATCGACGACATGGTGGTCAAAAGCAAGGATGAGAATGACCATCTTAAGGACCTAGGCGAGATGTTCCAGATCCTGAAGAAGCACAAGTTGCGCTTCAATGCGTCCAAGTGTGCATTCGGAGTAGGATCTGGCAAATTCCTAGGCTTCCTCGTGACCAACCGAGGTATAGAAGCAGACCCCTCCCAGATCAAGGCAATCCAAGATCTAGAGAGACCGAACTCAGTAAAAGAAGTGCAGCATCTCACCGGCATGGCAGCTGCACTCAACCGGTTCATAAGCAGGTCGTCAGATAGACTACGACCATTTTTCCATGCCTTAAAGGCCAAGTTTGAGTGGGACGAAGAATGCGACCAAGCTCTGGAAAGCTTGAAGGAGTATATGTCTTCCCCACCACTGCTTGTTACCCCAGTACCTGGTGAAGAACTCTTCTTGTACCTGGCAGTCTCTCAGCACGCAGTTAGCGCAGTATTGGTTCGTGTAGAAGGAATTCAACACTTGCCCATCTATTATGTCAGCAAGACATTGCTAGGAGCCGAAACAAGGTATTTGCCACTGGAAAAACTGGCACTAGCCTTGATGATGGCCTCCAGAAAATTGACACACTACTTTCACGCCCACACCATAGTCGTCTGCACAACTTTTCCACTAAAAGCTTTGTTTGAGAGGGCGAACTTTTCTGGGCGAATTTTGAAGTGGGCAGTAGAGTTGGGACAATTCGACATCAAGTTCCAACCCAGGACCGCAATAAAAGCCCAATCTTTGGTAGACTTCGTCGCAGAGTTTACTCCTGGAAGTCATCATATCTGCCCAGTCGACCTAACTGACACAACCGAACTAGGGACGGAAGTTGACGCCGGAATAGCGCAACCCCTAGTAGAAGGTACTTAGTCAAACTCCAAGGCAGACCAGACTAAGGACAACAAGGAAGAAACAAACAAAGGCTCACCAACAGTACAACCAGATGGCGAGGGGCAAACAACAGGCATGGACCTTGAAGAAAACACCATTCTTGACCCCACGACATCATCTGACCCCTCCACTTGCTGGAAGTTATTCGTTGGAGAGATGTGGAAGCTCTTTGTGGATGGAGCATCCAACCGGCATGGTGCAGAACTTGGCATAGTCCTCACCTCTCCAGACGGCCTGGTTGTAGAGCAAGCAATCAACCTTGGCTTTCCAGCATCCAACAATGAAGGGGAGTATG
Organism: Camellia sinensis; assembly: GCF_055761805.1. NCBI lineage: Eukaryota > Viridiplantae > Streptophyta > Magnoliopsida > Ericales > Theaceae > Camellia > Camellia sinensis. Next base: position 79,873,726 of record NC_138963.1, read on the forward strand.
AGGCGCTTCTCGCAGGACTCAAGTCAGCACATTACATGAAGGCCACCGAACTAATGGTCTACAGCGACTCACAGCTGGTGGTAAATCAAATTTCTGGCGACTACGAAGCAAAGGATGACAGAATGGCCAAGTACCAAGAGCTGGTCAGAACAGAGATCAAGAAGTTTGATGTAGTAAGGATAGAACAAATTGGCAGGGAGGAAAACAGCAGAGCAGACGAACTAGCAGGCTTTGCCTCAATGGCAGATGCATTCACCCCTCATCCATTGCTCATCGACTACTTACCAAGACCAAGCATAGAAGACCCCGAAGCAGAAGAGGTATGTTGTGCAGAATTAGGCCCCTCTTGGATGGATCCCATCATCCTGTTCTTAAAAGACGGCATCCTACCAGAAGAGAAAAAAGAAGCCAACAGAATAAGAGCGAAATCACAGCGATTTTGGCTCTCCCCATCCTTAGCATTATACAAGAAGTCATTCTCAGGACCCTACCTAAAGTGCGTACATCCCAGCAAAGTAGAAGCTTTCTTGTACGAGATACATGAAGGGGTGTGCGGAAGCCATCAAGGTGGAAGATCGCTAGCCTACAGGGCCATTTCACAAGGTTACTGGTGGCCATACATGCAGGCAGACTCAGAGAAATATGTAAAGAAGTGTGAGAAATGCCAAAAATTTGCACACCAAATTCATCAACCAGCAAGAGAACTCCTACCAATGACCAGCCCATGGCCTTTCGCAATGTGGGGCTTGGACATAGTAGGACCACTTCCAACTGCGCCCGGCAATAGGAAGTTCTTTATCGCAGCAACAGACTACTTCACAAAGTGGGTGGAAGCAGAGGCATTGGCATCCATAAAAGAAAAAGATGTGAAGAAGTTCGTTTGGCAGAATATCATCACTCGGTTTGGCATACCAAAAGCCCTAATCTCAGACAATGGCACTCAGTTCGACGGCAGAATCTTCAGAAGCTTTTGTGAAGAATACAAGATAGATTTCTACAATTCTACACCGGCATATCCTCAAGCAAATGGCCAAGCAGAAGCATCAAATAAAGTCGTCTTAGATGGACTTAAGAAAAGACTAGAGAAGGCAAAAGGCAAGTGGGCAGACGAACTTCCTCATGTTTTATGGGCTTACCGCACCACACCTCGACGATCAAACAGGAGAGACACCATTCTCCTTAGCCTATGGAATAGAAGCAGTAATCCCACTGGAAGTTGGCCTCCCCACAATCCGAAGCAAAAATTTTGATCCAGACTTAAATGAAGAAGCCATAGCGTTGGAACTCGACCTTGCGGAAGAAAGAAGAGAAAGGGCATTGGTTCACATTGCTTCATACCAATAACAGTTAATTAGAAAATACAACAAAAAGGTGCATCCAAGACAATTCAAGATCGGCGATTGGGTACTGCGCAAAGTAATGGGAAACACCTTGGTACCAGGAGATGGCAAGTTGGGGCCAAACTGGGAAGGTCCTTACAAAGTGGTTGGGTTAGCAGGCAAAGGGGCATATCATCTAGAAGACAAGGACGGCAAAGCAATCCCTAGACCATGGAACACGGCCAATCTCAAGTTGTTTTATTTTTAGCTTTTCTTTTTCAAACATATGTAAATTTTTCTTTCTTCAATAAAACAAGCAATTCTTTTCAGCACAAGTTGTTCTTTGTAAAAGTTAGCTTTAGTGAAGATTAGGCATAGCTGGAATAAACCAACACCCTTCCTAAGCCCAGGATAAGGATCTAGGCTGCAGGACGTTTGGTCGGAATAACCAAACATTATTCTAAGTTAGCTGGAAAAACTAACTTAGAGGGTTGGCTGGAACAAACCAACTCTTGTTACTCTTCAGCCAAAGTAAGGGCATGGCTGAAGAGTGGTTGGCTGGAATAAACCAACTCTTGTTACTCTTCAGCCGAAGTAAGGGTATGACTGAAGAATGGTTGGCTGGAATAAACTAACTCTTGTTACTCTTCAGCCGAAGTAAGGGTATGGCTGAAGAGTGGTTGGCTAGAACAAACCAACTCTTGTTACTCTTCAGCCGAAGTAAGGGTATGGCTGAAGAGTGGTTGGCTGGAACAAACCAACTCTTGTTACTCTTCAGCCGAAGTAAGGGTATGGCTGAAGAGTGGTTGGCTAGAACAAACCAACTCTTGTTACTCTTCAGCCGAAGTAAGGGTATGGCTGGAGAGTGGTTGGCTGGAATAAACCAACTCTTGTTACTCTTCAGCCGAAGCAAGGGTATGGCTGAAGAGTGGTTGGCTGGAATAAACCAACTCTTGTTACTCTTCAGCCGAAGCAAGGGTATGGCTGAAGAGTGGTTGGCTGGAATAAACCAACTCTTGTTACTCTTCAGCCGAAGTAAGGGTAGGGCTGAAAAATAGTTGGCTGGATTAAACAAACTCTGTATACTCCTCAGCCGAAGTAAATATATCGGCTAAGGAGTGGTTGGCTGGTAAGCATAGTTTAACCAGCTAAAACCGGAATAAGAGTTCAAACAAAAATTTCATTCAAGACATTACAAATGCAAGCATACGAATCAAAACCGGAATAAGAGTTCAAGCAAAATTTTTCATTCATTGAAAAGCCATTACAAAGAAGGGGCATAGCCCGGTTACAAGAACAAAAAATAACGAAAGGAAAAAATACATAATCAAGAGAAAAGTTCTTCAATTTCGGCATCAAAAGCTGCATCACCATCAACTCGAAGACCGGTTTCAAGAGGAAGTTCGCTCTCGGTTGCCAGGATGGTTTCGGTTGGAACCACAGTTTCACCTAGTGGTTCAATAGTCAGGTCTTCTACCATGGGCTCCAACCGAACTGATGGGTCCGCACTAACAACCGGAGTATCTTCAGAAGTAGAGGAGTCGCCGGAATCTGAGTCTTCTAGAAACTGCTGCTGCAGGGCATTAGCATACTCCCCAAGGGAGCTCGGTATGAAGTAGGCTGGAGGGTTGAAAACCTCGGTCTGTGGATCGTGACCGAGCTTCTCAACAGCTGCCCTCCAGCCGCACTTGAAGAACAGCTCCTTGGCAGCATCGCACTGTTTGACATAAGCATCCTCTGCCTTCTTGTAGCCCTGTTTTTTGGCTCCTTTCGCGCTCTTTTTTAGTTGGGTTATTTCGGTATCTTTTCTCTTTTCAAGCTTTACCAACTCGCGTAGATACTTGTCTTTCATAGCGATGGCGGCTTTCTGCTTCTCTGCTTTGGCCGAACTAACCAGACCGGCAAGTCGGCCGTTCTCAGCTTGTAGCTCGGCCATTTTCTTTCCGGCTTCTTCTAGCTCGGTCACCTTTGCTTCGGCTTCCGCCACTGCTTGCCTTGTTTTTTTTCTAAACTCTTGGACTTTCTTGTAAGTAATGTTGTTTTTCTGTAAGGCCTGTCAAAACGAAGACTTCCCTTGAGCCGAAGTAAAAGTTGGAAAAATTAGATAGAAAAACGGACAGAGCTACTTACCAAAATCATGGACTTCGATGAAGACCGGATGGACTTCAATTCGGTGTTTAATTGCTTTTGGTGGTGCTCCATATCTTTGGGGAGGCACACACTCTTGGCCAGGTTGAAGGCCAATTGATGATCTTTTTCAGCAACAACCGAATCAGAATCTTTGATATCTCGGTCGTTGAAGGTTAGCTTCGGAGCCCATTTGGAAGATTCTGCTCGGTCAGTTTGCTCCGGTTGAAGGGTAGGTTGAGGACTTCGAGGGATGGATTTGACCTCATCGACAAGTTGCTGTTCGGTCGATATAGATCGGGCGCGTTTTGAGGGGCGAGATGAAGAAGGCTGTTGAGAAGGGAGGGCCACAACGGCAGGCTACGATTGGATTGATGGAGGTACTTCGGCCCTGGTTGTTGCGGTCAGAAGGGCCCTGACTCTGCTTTTCTTTGCCATCTCTTCTTCAGCGGTTAATGGGACAAGTCTTATTTCGGGCAAGGTTGGGTCCGGTTCTGGAGCGTCTTCAAGAAGGAAATCGGTCACTCTGGATTTTCGGCGACCGCTATACCTGTAGGTCGGCTCAAAGTTTAGAAGCTTAGCCCAACTCCTTTCTTTAGACCGTAATGCGGCTCGGAGTGTGTTCAGATTTGGGTAACTATACAGGGATGCAAGATGAGATGAGTCTGCAAAAAGATACAACTGTCAGATCGGTTGTGACATCTGAAACCGAAGTAAAAGAAAACATGCATAAAACCGAAGTAACTCTACCAGGTTCTCCTTTTTTCCAGTTAATACTTCGGCCTGGGATTTGGGCTTGCTGGTCTTCAAAATTGCCCGATACCCAGAAAAAGTCATCATCATTTATATCCTTATCCGGCGTATCTTTTATTATCTTTTCTCTACGGCGGCGTATCCTAAGGTAATAAACCCAGCCATCGTCCTTGGAACCTATAGAGTACTGGTGGAAGATTTCGGCTAGACCGAGGTTCAGGCCTGCTTGGCGGTTTAATTCGGCTATACCCATTATTATCCAGTATGTGTTGGTAGATAGCTGGGTTGGGCATAATCTGGTTTGCCTAAGAAACTCACAAATTAAAGGCTGAACTGGGAACCTTAGTCCGGACTCTATTATGGAAAGCAGGGTAAAAGTACAAAGCCTGCTTCGCCCCATGGTATGATGTCCTGCTTGGCTAGGGTAAGGTGTACATCGTCTGGAATGCCATAATCCCTTCGGAATTCGGCCATGCCACCAGGGGTCTCTACCAAATACCTATACTTACCCATTTGTTGTATAATTTATGAATAACTTATATCGGTGCAAAAATTGTGCTCAGTAACACGGTTGAGCGCACGAAGAAGTGCCTGGGCAACCTAAGTCTGCAAAGTAGAAAACAAAGGGGTTAAGCACAGATCATAGGACCGTGCTACAAATTAAAAGCAAGGTACAAGAGCCCTACTTCGGCCTTGTGAACTGGTTCTACCTCGGTTCATCAAAAGGTTTGGTAGCTTGGTTTGAGCAGGTTACTCATTAGACCGGTTCATCGTCTGGGGACAGCTTTCTAAGTTCGGTCTAGAAAATTAAGAAAGCTGGCTTAGCCCCGAAGGCCTAATTCGGTTAAAACTTTGAGTTTTGTTACTTCGGTTAAGCCTCTAGGGGCAGCTTTCTGAGTTCGGTATAGAAACTAAGAAAGCTGGCTTAGCCCCAAAGGCTTAGCTCGGTTAAAGACTGAGGTTCCTAGTTTAATGTATTCAAACTTCGTTCGGTGATCTTATTTCGGCTAAGGTGAATCAGAAGGTTATTTTTTGAAGCTGCTGTCATCTCTACAAGTTCTAGTCCGGTTATTGTCTAAGGGGATCTACCTATATAGGACAAACAGTATCCTAGTTCGGTTGCTACATGATTTTAGATCCAAGACTGGTTTTCTACAGGATAATTCATACACACATGAGTTCTACTGATTTTTTCATGAAGGTACAGAAGCGAAGCAAAAATGGAAGAAAATGTTTTGCAAAAACACAGTAAACAAAATGCATAGACCAAATACGAAAGCAAAAACAGGGGAGGGAAAAGGATTTGCTTACCAGATTGAAGAAGAGGGAACTGGAGATGGAGCAGTTGCAGCAATGAAAAGCACGGGCTTGGAAGTGAAGAAATTGAGGCACAGAGAGAGAAGACGAAGAATAGAAGAGTAAGTGATTCAAAAATGAAAGGATAGGGTTGTTTTGTGTAAAGGACAAAAGGCAAAAAGGGCGAGACTGTTCAAAAGTTTCGTAGTACGAGGGCGGCGTGACAGCTGCCCCCAGCCTATCAGAACCCGCCACGTGTCATTGGAAAGGGAAGCGTTACAGTCGTAATTGAAGAGACGTTTTGACCAGGCAAAACAGAGCCCAGAGTAAAGATTAGCTCGGCTGGAGAGGCTAAAGGGTTTTTAGCTCGGCTGGAAAAGCTTAAAATCTCCAGCTCGGCTAGTAGACTGGTAATCCCAATCATGCTGTGCAGATGGAATTAAGGGGCAATTGAGAGGGTAAATTTTGGTGAAAATTGGGCCGAGCTGTGAGATGGACTTTGTGGCCCAAAGTACGAAGGATTGTGTAAAAAAGGCCGAAAAGTTACTTCGGCCCAGGAGAGATAAAGTTACTCCGGTTCAAGAGTGATAAAGTTACTCCGGCTCAGAAGAGATGTTGAGTTACTTCGGTCCGTGCAACTTGGAGTTAGGCCGGTCTCAGAAATAGTCCGGTCATGATGTGTTCTGGGTAGGTTGGTTGGAATGTTGCTATTCAGTAGATCGGTCCAAACACACCATGGTTCGTGTATGAGAGAACCGAGATATGGCGCAGCAAGAGGAAGAACCGAACTACTGTTAGTACGGCCTACTCTGTGGCTCAGTATAGCCAGGTTTATCTCGGTCGTATGGCAGTTCGGCCATGGTGAAAACCATCCCACTTGGTTTAAGCAGTGGGAGGGGGGGTGTAAAAGGATAAGCATTATCCTTTAGGAGTATGAATCCTAGGAGGATTTTGCATGGAGAAATAAAAGTCCTACTAGGATTGTGCCACTCGAAACCTATAAAAGCTCACAAGCATCACCTTGGAGGAGGTAACATAACACAACATACAATTTTTCTTCCTGAACACATTGAGCTTTGTCTATTTGTCAAGTTTTCTAACTTAGGCATCGGAGAGGTTTCCAGCACACACCCGCCGGCTAGCTCACGTTTGTGTTTTCAGGTGACAAAGCGACGTCGTACGGAGGAGCGTGGACTTAGTCAACAGGATTATACGAGGAGAATTATTTCTTCCCCGTACAGATACTATTGTAAATTATAAGAATTGAGCACATGTCCCTCTTGATCCCCTTTTACATTGGCCCTTGCTCATAACCCCTTTTTTGAATCTCTCCTGGGGAGAGTAGGAGAGAAAAAAAATCCAACTAAATAATAGTTTGTTATTATACTAAAACTATCATTTTAAATATAGAAGAAATAAAAAGGAAAAAAAAACTAAGGTAAACTATTGATAGATCTTAATAGTAGGATTTACTTCCAATCAAATAAGTCTTAGTAAAATTTCTAAAACTAATTTTTTGTATATGTCCATAAAAATTGACAATTAGTGACTTTTTTTTTATCACGATTTTTATAAATTATTGCTAAAACTTACAATTAGTGACATTTTTCTGTGACGAATTTTTCAAACTATCGTTAAAAGTTAAAAAGTAGTGACATTTTTTGTGACTATTTTTTAAACTGTCTCTAAAATTTGTAATTAGTAACATTTTTTATGACAAAATTTTCAAACTATCGCTAAAAATTAACAATTAATGACATTTTTTAATAGTGTTTAATGAAAAACACCATTAATTCTCACAAGACTTATTGGATAATGAGTTCACCTATTATGACTTACACGTAAGTCTCCCAAAAAACTAACACCTATATATGGTTAATTTGGTAATAAAACACTATCATTTATTTTATTTTTCTTTGATGTAGTTTAACTAAATCAGATGGGAGAGAAATTAATATATTTTCTTTTCTTTTCTTTCTTATTTACCCAAACAAGAGGGAGATAAATTACAATCTTTTTCTTCTTTTATTTTCTCTCTAAATTTACGTAATTATTTCTTTTATTTTCTCTCGTTAAGTTTCCAAACTAGGTGTAAATTTACCTTAAAATGTTGGTTGGGCACTCTATTTCTTAGGGTGCTCCAAGTCCAAATTAACATTTGTTTTTTTTTGGTCTTTGAATGCCCCAAACCGCACTCATCCCAACGGCCCACCCAGAGTCCTAAGCCTAGCTCCAATAATCTCCTTCCCAGCTCTGGCATCAGAGGTGACTCAAGCCCGTTTGAGGTCTTAGACCAAAATTTAAATGAGGTATTCACAAATTTTTATATTGTTAGATTTTTGTAATTGATAATCCCGTTTAGGAAAATTCTTTTCAATTGTAATTTTTTTCACTTTTATGTTTCAGTGAGGATGTGAGTATTTAAATGCAAATCCAACCCAAATTGTACCTATGCAGAGGAGTTTGTGATATTTAGGCTTTTATGTTTGTCATTTCGCTGATTATGTACGGGGATTGAGCTGCCAGCGAATAAAAGGATCATCTATTATTTTTGTAGAGCGTCTGAACTTCTGGGAAACAAGTTTTACCTCTTGAGCGGTGAAAGTTGCACTCGACTGGTCAGCATATATGTTTCGCACCGCCTTTAGTCACACTGCTCGATTGGTGAAATGTGCATTCGAGCAGCCTTCGTGATTCAATTTACTATAAAGTGCGCATTTTGTTGTTTTTAGGGTTTGAGTCTCCATATTTTCGGAGAGGAAGAAAAAAAAAATTGTTTTATATTGGAGGGTATTTTATGAGTGTTTTCTTGATAATTTAAGAGTGAATAATAGATCCATGAACCTTATATCAATATCGTCAAGGGGTTTGTTTGTTTTCTTTTATTCATAAAAGCGAGAGTTGTTCTTCGGTGAATTCTGGACAATTGGGTCTGAAGCTTTGGTGGATACCCGAGTGATTTATTGTCATAGGTTCGACATCAGCATTGTGAATTCAACGTTGGGTAAGACAATATCGAAGTAAAGATGGTGGTGGAATAAATATATCGGGGTCTGTTCAATTCGGGCTTGGATTCACTAGGTAAGTGAGAGTACACATGTATAATTCTTTTTTTTTCTTCTTAATGGATTGTTTTGTGACTTTGGCCTGTGATTTCTTTTTTATCACAATTAGAGGCGTTCTAATTGTGATTTTTTCACGTTAAATCGTTGTGTTGATTTATCTTAATTGTTTGATTAGGAGTGTTATTTATTGTTTTAAATTGGAATATAATCACAAATCAAAATCTCAATAATCTTAGATTTTTCAATATTGCAATTTTTTTTTTCAAAAAATAAATTTTCACTCTTTAAGATGTAAAGTTACTAATTAAAACTTTAGAAAAAAAATTATAAATAAAACCCCAAGCTTTGATCTTGGAACAAAATAAATTCGAGTTTTAAATTTTGTTAATTTAAACCCTAATCATTTAGTTTTTTTTAAATATAAATCATTTGTCTATTTTCATTAAGTAAAATTGAAGAAAAATGATATTTTAAAGTACTTTTTAAAAATAAACCCTTAGTTTTTTTTATTTATTTATAATTTTCTCTAAAACTTATTTATATTCAAGTTTTGTTAACAAATTTAAAAGCTACTAACACTTCATTTGTTTGAGCGCAAAATATTTTTAAAAAAATGTTTTTTGTATTTTTTATCGTTTGGTACAACGAAAAACAAAAGTTAATGTAATACATTTTCTATGGTCAATGGAAAACAAAACTATTTGGGCAAAAAATATTTTTCACTTTTAAAAAGCGAAAAACGTTTTTCAAATTAAAATTTTATTAGTGCCACCACATTACCACCACTATCATTACTTCCACCACCACCACATTCACAACCATCAGTACCACCATCACCTCCATCCCCCACAACTACCGCCACTACCATCTCTGCCTCTTTATACGACCACTACCACCACTACCGCCATCACTGTCACGTTGCCACACCCAACGCCTCCATTTTCACTCCGCCCTAATGTAGCTGTTAGTACATTAATCTTAAAAATACAACCAAACAAAACAAAATATTTTTTACTGAAATAAGCGGAGCATAATTACATCTAGAGTTGACTGTTTCTAATACAACATTACCCATAATCAACCACAACTAATCACATAACCATATGGTGCAAGAGATATTTATAGTTGGTTATGTGATTAATTATTCTCCAACATTTCTATTGTTGATATGAACTTTTATTTTATTTTATTTTGACCTAGAGATAAAATGATGAGGTTTGTTGTTTTCACCCAATGATAAGGGTATTTTATTCAAAAAATGACAAACAATTTTGTTTTTCATATTTAACAATAGTGTTGGAAAATAATGATTTTCGGTAATTTTAATTTGAAATTAAAGTGGGATACAACCGCCAGTTGAGGTAGGTCCGAGTGGGGTTGTATTCTTTTAAGTGAGAAGATTACAATATAAAAATCATGAGCCGAAACCATTAGGTTGTGAATAAAAATTGTCTCATAAAGTGAGCATCAACAAAAATTGGGCTTAGATTTGGACTTAGTCTTAGTTTGAACTGGCCCTAGACTTGTACTTGTGCTTGTGCTTGTGCTTGTGCATGTGCTGGGTTTGGTCTTGGTCTTGGACTTGAACTTAATCTTAAGCTTGGGCTGGGTTGTGTTGTGTTGAATTTAGCTTGTGTATGCGTTTGAGATTACGCTTGGATCGGGTTGTGACCTAACACCCACATCCGTTTATGACCCATATAGTTTGATTATTTAAATAGCTTTATATATATAATACAAGGGAGGTTTTCAACCTTTGTAACTCTCATCTTTTGATGATGGAGTTGATGGTAATGTTAATGGCCATAGATTTTCTATCTTTGTAACTCTAGCCCTAATGGCTAGAGTTGATGGCCTTCGTTAATGGAATTTGATCACCCTATTGATGTTAGCCTTCATAGCTAAGGCTCTCCCCTACTAGTATAAACAGAGGCATTTCCCCCCTAACTTAGTAGGTTGTTTTTAGAGAGGTTTTTTGTGATGGAAAATGAGATGGTGTTTTGAGATAATAAAATTAGAGATGGCCTTTATTACCAAAGAAATTTTTTCCTATCTTCTTTATGCTAGCCCCTTCTTTGGTTTTTGTTAGAGAGAGAGTGTGTTGCTATTGTCAAGTTTGCTGAAACTATTCAGAAGGTGTTTCTACATTAGCTGGTTTCGACCAGCGTATCCTGAGAGATAGACGCCAGCGTGCCTCCAACACCCATCGGGAGGTGGTGAATCTGTTTTAAGAAAACTGTGATATCACACAGGTTTCGGTTTGCATCCCTTATTTCTCCTTCTTCAAAGTTTTAAATTTAAACTTTTTATTGTATATTATTTTATATGAGCATGTAAATCTGCCTTGCAATTTGTTCCATGATGTAATCTAATTCATTTCTATATTTTTAATTTTGTAGTTTATTCTGTATTTCATTCTTTAATTAAAAACCAAATTTGTATTGTCAGTTCTTTTTAATTTAATTTTATATATTTTTCTAATATTATTTTGGAAAAATACCAATTATCTTAAAATTGATTTTTATAAATAGTTTTAATAAAACAATTTAATTTTTATTATAATTTTATTCTAGTGACTTTTGGAATTAAAACTAATTTAATTGCATAGAGTTATTGGAATTGAGTTGTTTATTTCTAGTAATTTATTCATACAATGTATTTTATGTTAATTAGTTGTTATTGCATGAGTTATTTGATTGTTAGTGCTTAAGTTGTTAGTAGTTCACTACAAGAATTAATACTTTTGGCAAAAAAAAAATTAGTCGCTAAAAGTCTATTTTTGGTCGGCAAAAGTTATCCGCGACCAATTTTTTTGGTCGCTACTTTGGTCGCCAATTGAGGGTCGGCAAAAGTAATTCGTGACCAAAATTTTGGTTGGCCGGCAAAAGTTGGATTTGCCGACTAAATTTTTGGTCGCTAATTATTTAATTACCGCGACTAATTTATTTTGTCGCTAAAACACTTTGGTCGCGAAAAGTCGCCTTTTGCCGACCAAATTTCTTAGTCGCTAATTAACACATTTCGCGACCAAAAAGTTTGGTCGCCAATTGTGACATTCCGCGACCAAAAAATTTTGGTCAGCAATCGTGACATTCCGTGACCAAAAAGTTTGGTCGCCAATTGTGACATTCCACGACCAAAAAAGGTTTTGGTCGCCATTTGTTACATTTCGCGACCAATACTTTTGGTCGGCAAAAGTGAGTTTCCACGACCAATAGCTGTTTTGGTCGGCAATAGATGTATTTTTTGCGACCAAAACTCTTGGTCGGCAATTGTCATTTTTTGCGAAAAAAAATTATTTATTTGTCACGACTAATAAATTGGTCGCCAAAGCAGGAAAACAATACATCTGTAATTCCTAATAATTCATTCAATCCATAATAAACCTATAACTTTAAAGCATCATTCAAATTAACTGAATCATTAACATTCAATCACAATACATAATTCATTAACATTCGACACAATACAACTATTCTAAGTTTTCATTCACAAGTCACATCCATCTAGCATAACAATTTGAAACATAACTATTTGTTATCCATGCACAGCTATCAACAAATAAAACTACTAATATTTGCTATCAACAAGTAAGGTGCTTAGCAGCTGCTTTAGCATCCTTTATGTTCCTAATGCACTCCACTGCCTCCTGATTTGTCATTACCTGATACCAAAAGTCCAGTCTGTTCAGAGCATACATCACAGGGAAAAAGAGAAATATACAAAAAAAAAAAAGGTGCCAATAGAAACCAAACACGGAATGGGACCCAAAACTCTGTGTTCCTAGCATGACTGATATGATACAGGTCAATTACAGCACCAAATTTCACAAGCTGCAATAGCTAGAAAATGTTTAATATCAGTTGAATCAGCACAGACAGTGAACTGATATGTACCAATGATAACAAATGATTTAGTAAGAGAATTTTAAAATTTGTAGACAAAGTAGAAATGTATATATATATATATAATCACAATCTACAATATAAACAGAGTAATTAACACCAAATGACCCATAATACAGTGATGACGATAGTTTTTACCTTATCCGCTAGTTGAAAGCTCATGATTGCATGATAAGGGCAGCTAGTGTTTGTCAATAAACATTGCCTAAACTTGGATTCAGGTATTTGATGGCATAGATCACTGTAGGTAAGTCTGGAACTGGAAGATATTTAAAAACTAAATCAGAACCAGCATGGTTTATGCTAAAACCAAACAATGTATGCAAAGACATAAAAGTAACACCTACTACTTTGCATATTGGAAGGTTCCAAGTCCTGCCAAATTTAAATAGTATCTCAGTGATGTAGACACCCCATTTTTGACCGACCTTAAGACTCAGACGTCATCGATTGAGCGCTTGGTGATGTTGCATATCGTGCTCATTCAGAGGTTTCAGAGTCTCGGCTGCGAGCCTCGCCTCCGGACTTTCGGACTCTTTTATGCTTTGCCTCGGTTTGTGAACTAGGCTCTGTTTTCTCTTCCCGAAGGGAGGGAGAGGTCTTGTAGATCATCTCTCAGTGGCCATAGGCTACGTTTCGTGGTCGTAGGCCATTTTGCCCGTTTGGAGTCCGGTTTTCGATTTTTCGGAGCTGTTGGCCGTGTGCCTCGGTTCGGAACCGCTTAACCACCTCCATTTGCTTCGGGTTTTGGCATGCATCTTATTTTCTCCCTTTTGAGGGACACTGTGGCCCGAGAGACCAACTTCGTGGTCAAACACCACTTCCGGTGCCTAACAGTCAGTTTTAGGGGCCTCGGGCTGCGCGTTTCGGCCCCCGAACCTTCATTTTGCATCGGTTTGGGCTCATTTTTGGTGGAAACCTTATTTCACTCCTAAGGAGGTCGTAGAAGGGTGGGAGGCCAGTAATTGTTCTGACAACCAGTTTTATTCCTCCATCGCCCTCCGTCGCCCGTTTTTCTCACTTGAAAGCCAATGTTGACCACCCTAAGGCCACTTTTTCCAGCCCTAAACCACATATTTGTGTTGTACGCACCTGGGAAGCCACCAATATCACGTGGCCGGCCAGTAATTGTGTGTGACCCTTTTGAACCCCTCCTAAAAGTGGCATTTTCTCTCTCCTGGTTCATTCTCTCTAGTTTTTGACCACATGGTTGTGTTGTGCACACATGAGAGGCCCTCTTTTTGGCATGGCCGGCCATTAACCTTCATTGACCCTTTTGACCCTTGGCCGACCGGGTACCTAAACCCTAGGAAACCGGCCGGCCATAATCCTCTCTCCAGGTACTTTACAAAAATGCCCTCTGTTTCCCCCCAGATTTTGTATCCGGGGGGCGCCAACTTTTGGGGGGAAATTTGAATTCCATTCCCCCCCTTTTTTCCCTCCTCTTTTTCCTATATATCCAAGCCCTCCAGCTCCCATTGGAGGGTTTAGAAATTTTTTTTTTAAGCCTCCTACATTTAATTTCTCTCTCTATATATTCCAAGCATCAAAACCCTTTTGTTTTTTTTTTTTTTTGGCCCCTTTCTACACCACCACATAGCACCACCTCCCCACCATCCTTTCCAACACTTGGAGCTGGTTTTCCAGAGGCAAGGAGCACCTTTTCTCAAGCCAAGAGTTGTTGAAGGATTGGTCTTCAAGGGTAAGTCTTCTATCCCTCTCTTTGGCCCTATTTTTGCTCAATATATTAGCTCCTCTTGCTTGCATATTTGGGCTCCGACCCTAACTGAAAATAGCATTATTTTGAGCTCTTTTTCATGTTTGTTTAAGGGCCTCTCCCTTTTTGAGGCTTCCTTTTTACACTTGCTTCTTTACCTCTCTTGTATGCCTCTTTCTTGCATAGTATTTTAGGCTCATTTTTAAATTGTTTCGAGCTTGGTTATAAACTAAAAAGTGGCTTATTTTGAGCCCTTATTCAACATTTTTGAAGGGCTCTTCACTATTTGAGGCTTCCTTTTGTCACTTGCCTCTTTATCCCTCTTTTGGCCTTATTTTTGCATGTTTTGTTAGCCCCTTGTGCTTGTATTTTTGGGCTCTGACCCAAACTGAAAATAGTCATATTTTGACCCTCGCTTCATGTTTGATCAAGGGTCTTTTGCTGTTTGAGGCTCCCTTTTTACACTTTGTGTTTAAACCTTCTTTTAGGCCTATTTCTTGCATAGTATTTTAAGCTTACTTGTACACTGTTTTGGGCTAGGCCATAAACTGTAAAATACCTTGTTTTGAGCCCCTCTTCAAATTTGTTGAAGGGCTCTTCATTTTTTGGGTCCAGCATCTGCTACTTGCTTCTTTATCTCTCTTTTGGGGCCATTTTTGCATGTTAACTTAGCCCTATTTGTGTTCACTTTTTGGCCTTGCTTAAAACTGGAAATATGCATGTTTTGGGACTTCCTTGATTCTGTATTTATGCTTCATATTCAAATAATGCATGCTTTGTATAGCTATAAGTCATTCCATGCGCCTAGTTTCGAGTTTTGGGTCTCATTTCATGCATCGGGTGCCATGTTTCCATGTTTCGGGGCTGTTTTGCATCATATTTTGGTATTGAAATTTTCATGTTTGCATATCATGTTTCATACCGTGCCATGCTTTGTTAGAGTGGCATTTGTGCCTTAGGTTCGGTCCTCGATTTGCGTGCACGTGTGCACGCATCTCGAGTGTCTCATTTTCATCTAATGGCCATTGATGTGAGTGCGGCTGAGGTCCACTCATGTTGGTGTAAGTCCATCATGCATTGTGTATGCCATTTCAATTCATAGCATTGCGTATGCTAGGTTGTATGTTAGAGCATCGTGTATGCCATGTTACATCGCGCATTGTGTATGCCATTTCATAGCATTGCGTGTGCTAGGTTGCATGTTAGAATTGCATTCATGCATGTCATGCATATTGCATTGTGTTTGGGATAGGTGTTAGCCCGAGCTCGGGAAACGAGGGACGTTTCGTACTCCGAGTGACGGAACGTGTCTCAATTCCCAGTCACCAACACTCCGGATTATCCATGATGGAGTCTCGGTCTTGTTGTGTTTATGTGTGCATTCATTTCATATTAAGTCGTGCAATTCGACTCCTCGGCCATCATGCATCGAGATGCGTGATTGGTGGCACGAGGATCGAGGACTACACTCCCTAAAGAGTAGTCAAGCACATATATGTGAAAATACTTTGCCATGCCCCTTTCTTGCTCTCTGTTACAGTAAATCAAGAGTCAGCAGCCTTCCAGAGCTTAGCGCGCATCCCGAGAACAATTGCAAACAGAGGCAAACCGGGGCATCGCAGTGGATTTTCGCGCAAGGCGACTCAAGCATGCATCATCCATCATTCGGAACAGAGTCGAGGCAGTCCCTAGCTTGCATGCTAGTTTACCGCTTTCCTAGTTAATTTGTTAATTAATTAGGGTTTTGTAATATTTAAGTATTTATTCGGGACTGTGTTATTTATCCATTTGGGACTGTATTATTCTTTCGGACCCTCCGCGCGAGGGCAATATTGTAATAAGTGTGCGTGTGTGTGATGTATGTCTTCCAACCCCACGTCTTTCTCCCTTTTATTTACCCGCTTATGATGGTTAGATTAGGGCATGTTTCAATTAGCATACAGCATGATAGCATGTTTGAATTCATTCATCTGTCTTGCATGCACTGGGCTCGGCACATCATACTAACTGCATCGGATTTTCAATTCCAAGTTGAATACGTGTTAGCTGTAGCATTTCATATGCCATGTTTAGAATAGCCGAGCCTGCTATAGTTGCATTTTTGCATGTGTTGCATTAGACATTTCTGTATAGTTAGGATCATGCATGGATTTCTAACCTAGCTTCTGTTTTGGCTTGGAGTACTCAGTAAGTTTTACGCTTTAGCATCCTTGCATGCGTGTGAGTGAATGCCATGATAGCATGCTTACCATGAGGCTATGTGCTTATGTGATATAAACTACCTGAATGCCTGTGGGTAAAGGTTGGGTTATTTGAATTGGAACAATTCATTAATTGTGAGTTTTAAGCCCACTAGATAGTGGCAAAATCATGTTTTCTAAGCCCACCTGAGGGTGGCAAATCCACGTCTTAGCTACTTGCGGGTAGCACCATCAAACCATTTTCAAACAAACAAACATGAAATGTTTTGTTCCAATTCAGGCGATCCAGTTTATACTTGTATGCTGTGCACATCACATAGTAATCTAGGCTAATAATCGGAATAAGAACACATAATGTTTTCAAAAATAGATATCATGGTTAGTAGAGGCCGATCTTTGATCTGGCGAGTGGGGGAGCTCACAAAGTGACCTTCCCCAATCGTACCCAAGTTCCCAAGCCGAGGCAACTTTGGTGATGACGGACACGTGGCCTTAGGCAACGAGTCAGGGTTTCCTAAATTTCCCAAAATAAAATATTTAGGTGGCGACTCTGTATCTGGCAAAGCAGTCCATGTTTGGCACTTCTTTCAAAATCTGTTTTTTTCAAAACGATTTGCCGGATTTGGACTCTTTGGTTTAGATTTAGAACCGTGACAAATTAAGAGTCCGAACTGTAGTGAGCCCAATATCGAACGGAACGGGGGACTCGTCCTCCCGGGGCGTTCGGGGACGTCCACAGTTTCTGGCGACTCTGCTGGGGAGTTAGAGAACTTGACTCAAACTCATGATATCTGGTTTTGACAACACTTATGTGTTTTTTTGCATTGTATTTGCATTGGTGCGCCTAGGAAACCGTGTTTTCCATCTGCTATTCCTGAACGGTTTGCCGGAGGCTTGTCTTGTCAAGACATGACCATAAGGCTGACCGGTTGTGGGCTCTGCCAGTATAGGAATACAAACCCCGGTTTTACCGGGGCACCCTTTTAACCATTCGACCTAGTGCATATTCGGAATCCATAGTGACCATTCAAAGCTAGGACAGGTTGCTTACCCGATAGGTTGTTTGAAACCGCTGCGTGCGTAGTGAAACCCTAGCTCCTAACAAAATAGAACAGGGAAAACCCTACCCCAACATAGGGGTGTTTTGGCTCTCACTTATCTGCTATGTGCTTTTAGAGTGCATTTCTACAGGGAAATGCATGTATCAGTTTATGAGTTTGGGGCATCAGGCCTACGGGCATCAGTCAGTGTTTGAGAATCGGTTATCTGCGGGTATCAGATTCAGTCTTTGAGGACAGTGATTCAGGGATAATGATCAGTGTTGGAGGACAATGTGTATTCAGCTTATCGACCGTGTGTTGTTATGCCCAGCCGTGTGTTGTGTATTTACTTTAAGCTGTTATGCTGTCCGTTTATCTATTTATTTATTTCCTTATTGCTTTATTTACCTTTTTACTATGGCAGTTTTAGCACAATTGCTTCCGACCCAGTAGATATTCCCCAAGCACTTTGGACAAGAGGTCGCCGGCTCAATCGATCCGAGGATCTGGTTGACGGACAGCCAGTGTTTCATTCTCTACCCCCAGTTGTCAGAAGAAGGCCAAGAAGACGCAGTGTGTCTGAGCAGAGGTTACCAGAACAGTGGTCTACCCTAGCAGTGAATAGTCAGGCTGAGGTTTTAGTTTCTGCCATAGAAATACACATACCAGTCAGTCAGCAAGATCAGCAGAATACTGCCAAGATGGAAGAAATGATGCGCCAGCTCCAAGAGAGCATGAAACAAATGCAGGAGGATGCTGCCCGCTAAGCAGAGTTCTCTAAACAGCAGGCCACAGTCATGGCTCAGCAGGCCGAGCTAATCACTAGACTGCAACAGCAAAATGCAGCATCTGCCTCACATCAAGTTCCTCCTCCACCAGGGGTACCGTTACCCGAGCAGGCACCTATTGTCCAGAATGCCCTGCCAAACACCCAGAACACCTTACCCAATGTCCAGAACATCCAAGAGGACACAGACCTTCCAACGAGGCTAGCTCCGCCCCCGCTTCCGCCTCAACTGTCCAAGACCCATACACCCAACCACCCAAACTCTCCCTTCGAGTTCGAAATAGACCATACAGCTCTGAAACTGAGCAAGCTCGAGACGCTTTTCGAGAAATCACAAGGAGTAAGGCTATTCCGGATATCAAGGACGTATATACCGATGTGGCCGTAATGTTGCCAGATAGATTCAAGATGCCGCAGATTGATCGTTTCGACGGATCTGGGGATCCCATAGTCCACGTCTGGTTATTCTCAGATATACTGCGGCCAATGGGCCTAACTCGACCACAAAAGCTTTTGCTGTTCGGCCGAACCCTGTCGGGTGTGGCCGCTATCTGGTACGCGAAGTTGGAAGATGAGGTAAAAAGAAGTTGGGATGAAATGGCCGAGGCCTTTGTCGCACAGTACTCGTACAATACCCAGATCGAGATTACAACTCGTGATCTCGAAACAACGAGGCAGGAGCCCAAAGAGACTTTCTCAGATTTCGTAACTCGGAGGAGGGCGAAGGCATCGATGATGACTTTGAGGCCCACTGATAAGGACCAAATCAGGATGATTGTGCGTAACCTCCAACCAAAATTGATGCAGAAGATGATTGTACTCCCCTTCCCCACCTTTTCGGATCTACATGAGATGGGGGTACAAATCGAGGATGCGATGAAGCAAGGTCTGATTGACCAGGACAGGGAGCAACCCCGGAGAACATTTAACCGTAACAATAACGTAGGCCCGAGTGGCGCTGCAACCGCAAGAGCTTCGGAGGTCAGCATGGTCGCCA
Organism: Camellia sinensis; assembly: GCF_055761805.1. Lineage (NCBI taxonomy): Eukaryota > Viridiplantae > Streptophyta > Magnoliopsida > Ericales > Theaceae > Camellia > Camellia sinensis. The sequence continues at coordinate 79,892,933 of NC_138963.1, forward strand.
CCATTCCCCCTCTCCTTCCAAGGCCCATGGCAGCCACACCCTTCTCCAGTGCATCCGGAAGTAATACCCAAACCACTAAATACCAGCCCAGAGGCCAAAGAACCTTCACCCCACTGTACATGCCTTTGTCTAAGGCTCTGGGGGTCTTAATCAGAAAGGGGCATCTAAAACCCCTGGAGCCGAGGCCATTACCAAATCCACTTCCACCCTCTCACAACCCAGCCAAGTACTGTGCATATCACCAGCAGCACGGTCATGATACTGACCAATGTTTCAGGCTGTGTCACGAGATTCAAGACCTCGTTGACAAAAATGTGATTCTACCTCCAGAGAAACCTAACGTCACAACCAATCCACTCCCTACACACAACCAAGCTCCACCTCCCAAAAGAGTCAATCTTATCCAGACTGGGGTCGTGTCTTACAATCCTAGCATCTATATTACTCCTACCCATCTACCTAAGCCGGAGATGCTCCTTCCCGACTGCACTGACTTCTTGTGCATATTGGACATCTCTACAACCCAACTTGAGCCAGTGGTGGCGACTGTGAAAGACAGCACAATAGAGGTTGCAGAGGAGGATAGAATGGTTGAGACAGGGTTTGAGCAGTCTGGAAACTTTGCTGGGGAAACCTACGACCCAAGTGAGTACATCCTGTCAGTGGGCCAATCTGAGCTAAGTGTAGGGCTGCCAGAAAAAGCAGAACTATGCGTGATTTAGGGGGACAGATTTGAACAAGGAACGGACAATTTGACGGCTGTAAAAGAGGGCCTTGCCAACCTCCAGTTCTTCAGTGACCAAGAATCAGGGGATGCAGCAGTCAATTGTTTTGAATATGAGGAGTCGGCAGAAGTTACGGGATGGTTAGATGATCAACCAGACATTGTATAATTTCAACCAGAACAAGGCCAAGCAGGGGCGAGAGTACCAGTGATGGCCGGAAGGGCCGAAAGTCAGAGTACATTGCCGAAGAACGCCGGTACAAAGAATTTCGCTCAGGACAGAAGCATTGTGAATGTAGGGAAAGTTGAACAACAAACTGCACTGATGCAGGTTGAACAACAGGGTTCTGAGAGAACCGGGAAAGCCAAAATCCATGAGGGGATCGGAAGTGCTGTGGGCACAAGAACAGAGGATGCTGTGAGCATGTAGGCTGAAAGTGCTGTGAGTACAAATATGCCCGAGCCAGACTGGTGCCTTTTGAATGCCAACAGAATGTGGTGGGAAGACGATGACTTATGTCTTGCCTACACAGACGAAGACTGGGGAAGCAATCAACCAGACGACACCTGGTACCTCGATGAGGTTGATCACATGACAAGAAGCGGGCAGCACTTCAAGCCCCCGCACCTAGACCAACCTGAGGCATCTGGAAAGGACAAAGAAGCCGAGAGACAGAAAGAGAAGCAGATCGAAGAGGAAGCTGTACTGAAACAGCTGAAGAAGATACAAGCAGACATCTCCATCTGGGGACTGCTTATGGCGTCGTGAGTACACAGACAGGCTGCCTTATCTGCCACGGACAAGGCCAAACTCTCTATAGATACTACACCAGAACAGCAGGTTTGGCTGGTTTTTCCGGGAGGAGGTTCCTCGGCATTAACCTTTTCAGACAAAGAACTACTACCTGAGGGCACAAATCACAACAAACCCCTCTATGTTTCTGTGGAATGTAGAGACAAGTGGATACCGGTGGTACTTGTTGATACCGGGTCTGCCATCAATGTCTGCCCAGCCAGAATAGCGTATGCAATCAGGTTGAAGCCCGCGAACTTCGTGCCGACTGCTCAGGTGATCAGAGCATATGATAATACTAGCAGGGAAGTGATGGGGACTGTCAAAATTCAGACCCAGGTTGGTCTCGGACAACACAACATTGAATTCCATGTCTTGGACGTTCCCGCAACCTTTAATCTACTCTTGGGGCGGCCGTGGTTGCACCAAGTAAAGTCAGTCTCTTCCACTTTACATCAGATGTTGAAGTACCCTCACGGGAAGGGGGTGGCTATTGTCTTCGGGAATTCATCAATCCATCCGCCGCCGGAAGTGTCCACACCAGCCTTGGAAATCGAGCATGGCACTGAGGATGTGTTCTTATCAGGGTTCACTTTGGCTGAGGCTCGAGTGGTGCAGAATATTATGGCTGTGAATGAGGGGGTGTATGTCAGTGCTCAATCCGTCTACCTCATGAACAAGTTACAACACATCCCCGGGATGGGATTAGGAAGGAGCGGCCGGAAGGGCGTCGCAGCATTGGCCGAAGTGCCACACAACCCTCATACCTTTGGCTTGGGTTATATGCCCACCAAAGAGGACTGGGTAAGGAAGGGTAAGGAAATGGCCGGAAGAGCCAGAGCAAAGCAGGTTGGGAAGCCTTTCGAATTAATGCATAGGCCCATTCGGGGTACCCTGAACGGACGCTTCGTCAGGGAGGGGGAGGTCTTTCCGTTTTGCGGCTTCCCAGAGCCGTGGCTAAACGCGGAGAAGAAGCGCGCGCCAGGTTTCGAGATCTTCTTCGACCTGTAACTACCCGGGACGATATTGCTGAAGAGCAGACAGACTTATCAGTTGAGATTGGGCAGTGTAAGGCAGTGGATTCCGAAGGCGCTGAAATTGAAATGGGGGTAGCGCTGGCAAGTCTACTCTCAGATCCTTCGATCGACCATAAGTGCTTGGGGGATAACTTCTCGGTTTCCGTGATTGGGGATGAAACGGTTGCGGGCCTACCAGCAACTATTTTGGATGCATCTATCGCACCCTCTCTCACTTGGCAGTACGAGGAGGGGTTTTTGTCCAGCAACGCTGGGTCAGGTAGTGAGCCGAAATCTGATTCCACCGAATCTTGTGAGTCAGAATTAGGTTCCAGCTCGACTGAGTCTGAGTCTGGTAATCCTGGGGATGATAACCCGGATGCCAAAGTTTTGTCCAGGTCGTCTTTTTCTTTCTCGTTTGAGTCTGTTGTAACCGAGAATTCGGACGATTTGGATGTGCTTAATGAGAATCAAGTAACTGTGGTTTCTGAGTACTTTTCTGTGCCCTTAATTTATTGCATAAACTCAGACTTTCAAAATTTTGATGAAAACGACGAGGAAGAAATTCCTCCGGTTTTGCAACGTTTAATTGAGCAGGAGCAAGAGAGATTTGTCAAACCCTTAACGGATGAAATCATTACCATGAATATTGGTACTGAGGAGGACCCGCGGCTGGTCCAGATCGGGTCCACTTTGTCTTCGGAGGAACGCGAGCGCTTAGTCGCCTTATTAAAAGATTTCAAAGATGTTTTCGCGTGGTCCTACGAAGACATGCCTGGGATCGATCCTGAGATTGTACAGCACCGGATCCCCCTTAACCCCGAGGCCCGACCTGTCAAACAGAAACTCAGAAGGATCCGCCCAAACTGGGCTCTCAAGATTAAAGAAGAGGTCACCAAGCAAATCGATGCAGGCTTCCTGCTGGTGTCCGAATACCCAACTTGGTTGGCCAACATCGTTCCAGTGCCGAATAAGGATGACAGGATTTGGGTGTGCGTGGCTTTCAGGGATTTAAACAGAGCTAGTCCGAAGGACGACTTTCCCTTGCCGCATATTGATGAGTTGGTGGATTTCACAGTAGGGCATGCTTTGCTCTCATTCATGGATGGCTTCTCAGGGTATAATCAGATAGTAATGGCACCTGAAGATTAGGAAAAGACTGCATTCACCACCCCGTGGGGGACATACTGCTACAGAGTAATGCCGTTTGGGTTGAAGAATGCCGGAGCTACTTATCAATGGGCCGCGACCACAATATTGCACGACATGATCCACAAAGAGGTTGAGGTGTACGTGGATGACATGATTGTCAAGTCCAAAGAAAGAGAAGGCCACTACACCGCCTTACAGAAGTTCTTCCAAAGGATCAGGGAATTCTGGTTGCGGCTGAATCCTCAGAAATGTACATTCGGTGTTACAATGGGAAAAATACTGGGGTTTCTGATTACACAAAGAGGTATCGAAATCTACCCGTCCAAAATCAAGGCCATCCTAGAAATGCCCCCACCAAGGACTGAAAAGGAGGTGCGAGGCTTTCTGGGTAAAGTGCAATTCGTAAGACGGTTTATCTCGAAATTAACCTTGACCTGTGAACCACTTTTTGGCCTCCTGAAGAAAGGAAAGAAATTCCAATGGGACGGCCGATGCCAAGCTTCTTTTGAACAGATCAAGGAATATTTACAGAACCCGCCCGTGTTGTCACCGCCAAAGCTGGGGAAACCGTTGATATTATACCTTTCAGTGACTGAGACCACAATGCGTTGTATGCTCGCGCAAGAATCCGAGGACAAGGTGGAGAGGGCTATCTACTATCTGAGCAAGAAGATGCTAGAGTATGAGACTCGCTACACACCATTAGAGAAGGCTTGCTTAGCTTTGGTATGGGCTACTAGGAAGCTGCGGCACTACCTGTTAGCTCACTCCGTAATGTTGGTTTCACGACTCGATCCCATCAAATATCTTTTCGAGAAACCGACACTTACGGGTAGGCTAGCTCGTTGGTTGCTGTTGCTCTCCGAATTCGACCTGAAATATGTGACACGCAAGTCAGTCAAGGGAAGAGCAGTGGCAGAGTTCTTAGCCCATCATCCAGTGAAAGGAGGTGAAGCAGTTGAATACTTATTCCCAGATGAAGCCATTTTGCACATCGACGACGAGTATTGGACGATGTACTTTGACGGAGCGTCAAATCAGTACGGGTATGGGATAGGAGTGTTGCTGATAGCACCCGACAATTCCCGTATCCCTCTAGCCTTCAAACTCCGGTTCAAAGTCCCGAACAACGAAGCAGAATATGAGGCATGCGTTGCCGGTCTAGAAACGGCCCTGGAACTAGGAGCAAGACGGTTGGACGTCATCGGGGATTCAAACCTTGTTGTGTCTCAGGCAAAAGGAGACTGGAAGGTCAAAGAAGAAAAAATGATGATGAATCACCAGACCTTGGACTTGTTAATTCCTCGGTTTGAAAAGCTAAACTTTGCTCATCTTCCAAGAGAGAACAACAGATTCGCAGATTCTTTAGCAACTCTATCTTCCATGATAGACATCCCGTTTGGAATCCGGATGCGTCCAATTATCATTGACCAGAAATTTGCACCTGCCTACGAGTCGATTGCTGCTATAGATGAGGTTCAGGATGAAAACCCCTGGTATTACGACATTTGGAACTTCTTGGAGAAGGAAGCATATCCGCCAGGGGTAAATGCCAAGGATAAAAGGGCAATCAGAAGAGTGGCCATTCAGTTCATCATTTGTGGGGGTAAGCTGTATAAGAGAGGTCATCTGGGAATGCATAAGTTGTGTGTCGAAGCCGAGGAATCGAAGCGCTTGATGGAGGCCGTCCACGGAGGAGAATGCGGTGCACACATGAACAGAGTAATGTTAGCATAGAAGGTCCTCAGACAGGGTTACTATTGGTCCACCATGGAGGAGGATTGTGTTAGTTTTGTTCGGCGATGCCACAAATGTCAGATACATGCAAATCGCATGAATATCCCGCCGTCGAAGCTGTACAACATGACTTCGCCATGGCCGTTTTCAGTTTGGGGAATTGACGTGATCGGGGCTGTCACTCCGAAGGGGTCGAATGGGCATGAGTTCATCCTGGTCGCGATAGATTATTTCACAAAGTGGGTTGAGGCCCAGTCTTATGCGGTGTTGAAGGCATCGCATGTTGCGAAGTTTATCAGAAATAACATCATCTGTCGCTATGGGGTCCCGAACGAGGTCATTTCAGATAATGGTTCTCACTTCAAGAAGGAAGTGATTAGCTTGTTGGAAAAATACAACGTGGCTTTTCATAAGTCATCCACATACCGGCCGCAAACCAACGGAGCGGTCGAGGCCGCCAATAAGAATATCAAACACATACTGCAAAAGATGGTGGAAACCTACCGGGATTGGCCAGATAAGCTGCCCTTTACTCTGTGGGGCTACCGGACGTCAATCAGAACTTCTACCGGAGCGACTCCGTATTCATTGGTTTATGGGATGGAGGCCGTTCTACCTATTGAGATTGAGGTTCCGTCATTGCGAGTATTGGCTGAGTGTCAAATAGCCGAAGTAGATTGGCAGCAGAGCAGGTTTGAGGAACTCATGCTTTTTGATGAGAGGAGACTGAAAGCACTGTACCATGTTCAAGGTTATCAGCGCAGAATTGCCCGAGCTTTCAACAAAAAAGTTAAGTCCAGGAATCTAAAGGAAGGAGATTTGGTGCTCAAGGACAATCGAGCTCCCATCCACGACCCAAGGGGCAAGTTCAGACCTAATTGGACTGGTCCCTATATCATCAAAGCTATTTGGTCAGGTGGAGCTGTGGTTCTGATGGACCTAGATGGCCTGGAATTTTCCCAACCGATCAACATGGACAAGTTGAAGAAATATTACCCCTGAGAGGCTCGCTAGGCCGAAAACCCGAAAGGGCGACCTAGGCAAAAGTTAGAGCGTAAAAGGAGAGTGAAAATACTCGAGTGAACCTAAGCCTGAACTACGTAAGGCTTGATTCCCATCTTCGGGATACGTAGGAAACTTCATCCTGAAGTTCAACCATAAACTTTTCCCCGATCAACTTTGTCCATTTTGACCATCTCAGTCATCTTTATCCATCAGCATTTATCGCAATCTCCGGTGCAGTGCTATTCAGACTAGGGGCAACTTTCCGTTGCCACACGGTGTCGCGGTACTATTCAGACTAGGGGCAACTTTTCAGTTGCTAGGATTCGGGGTTGTGCATCTCAGTGACAGATCTTAGGCGTGTCCAGTTCTGATCCATATCGAAAATGGTTTTGAAAAGTTTTAATAAAAGTTGACTTTGTTCAAATTAATCTCTTTACAACTAAGACCATTTTTGGACCAAAGCGGAAAATTTTCAGTACCACAACCTTCAATTTCATTGATTTCAAAACAGAGTTCTCCTGCTCTTACATACAATCGAAGTTGCTTTTTATTACATTCATAAAGAAAACTTGAAAGTACTAATAAAGCAATAAATCCGGGGCATAGTCAAGTCAAGTATCCCTGCGCCCCCTCCCAGAGCTAGTCGAAGCCTCTGATGCCAAGCTGGGCCCGACCTGTGCCTCCACATTAAGCCAGTCCCAACACTTGTCAGACAAAGTGCAACTGAAAGTGGGAGCAGGGGCCAGGAGCTCTCTAGTCCTCCATGCTGTGGCATATCGGACAAGCTGTGCACCTCGGACCGGGAAAGCAGCCGGGTACTCAATCCCCTCTGGCGGGCAAATCTGATCATGACCGAACTGGCGCAGGAACCAGAACGGAAAGTAGAACACACAGTGGGTCAGACCAATCAACTGGATCCCGATCAGCCGGGACATGCTATAGCTCATTGCCGGGAGATTAAGCCAAGGACAACGCCAAGCAATGCGACCTGCAGACAAATTGCACATCCAGTCAAACCACCACCTTTCATCAGGGGCATCGACTAGGCGCTGTCGAAAGAAATAGCCTCGAGCTGAGTAGGCTGGGCAAGAGTCCACGACCTGCAATTTGTCCATCAACCATACCTGGGGAGGGATGAAAAATGAGAGAATAAAGAATAGAGAGATGTACGGTGAGAGAAAAGTGAGAAAAGGGTTTTTGTGAGAAAAACCGAGCCTGAGGGCCGAGTGATGTGAGAAAATACATATGTAAGATTGGGTGGGAAACATTACTTGCAGTAGCAGTGGACTCCCAGCAAATCTAGTCATCTCCTGGCAATAGATAGCATCCAATCCCATCAGTGTCTCGGCCAAGGTCATGGCGATGCAGCTCTTTCCTTCTTTTAAGCCTTGAGCAACTTCAATCAAACGAATGCTAAATCTGCCAAAGCCCGGGGAAAGCAGAAAGTGAGACAGCAGGCAAAAGCAAAGGGCGTGTTGCCGAAAACCTTGCCAATAATGGTTGCTGCGGTCACCAGCGTCAGAAAAGTGATGAATCAAACCGAGGATATCCAGTTCCCCATTACAGATCAGAGACCGAACGTCATGCGCGGTGAGTCCACACATCCGCCCTAAAGCTTGGGCGTGGCCAAAGCGGAACTGGGGCAAGATCTCTTCATGACATTCAGATTCCATCAAAACTTGAAAATGTTCAAAAGTTGGACATACCTCTTGCCCGCCAAAGCTAAAGACATGCGTCACCGGGTTCCAAAACCTCGCCGCGGCATGGAGGAAAGGAAGGTGCAGCGGAGTGCGACTCAGTGCGAACAGTGCATTCAAGCCGAAACCCCGGAAGTTCAACTTTTTCGAACCATCTAGAGAAGCGATCCAAGTTGTGAGATTTTCAACGAGAAACGCCTCTATTTTTGTGCAAAACTAAGATGAATTGAATGAACCACGGAGCTAAGGCTTTTAAAGAGGAAAAGACACTATTCGGGGGACAAGTGTCAAAAATTTGACGGTTGCTGAGCTGAGTGGCCGGCCGGCCACCTTTTCTGGCAGGCCGACCATTTCTTTTTTTTAAAAAAAAAAACCTGGCCGATGGCCTCTCCTTTGCAATAAATCTGGTCGGCTAGCTCCCAAAAGTAGCAGGCCATACCCTAATGTGCGTCTTTAGCCCTGTTTTATCCTCCAAGAGAAAGTTTCAAGCATTTCCATGCAACGGGTGTGTCTAAGGCCTCTATTTCCCTCTGTTTCGGATGCGTTCCGTTGCCCAGATCGTCCGAAGTACACTTTGTTTTGTTAAGTTTTGTTTATCGAGTTGTTGTTTTGTTTATCGAGTTGTCGTTTTTCTTACCGAGTTGTTTGTCGAGCTGTCGTGTTTCGTGTTTTTGAGTTGTTACTCTTTGTTTAAGCAATTTTTGTTTGAGTCTTGTTTATTGAGTTGTCAACACTATTGTGTTTTGCTTATCGAGTTGTAAACTTGCTAAGGTTTTGTTATATCTTAGAAAGTTAAGTTGTTGCGTCGGTTCACTACCTGACTGGGCAAAATGCACAATGCACATTTCCATTCAATCTCATTATAGTGCAAAATGATGCGATATGATGCTAAGAGTTTAAAATACAACACTTTTTTCAAAGGCTATTTCATTCCATCATGCCTCGCTTGTTACAACATTTTACAGACTAAGGCACAAGTTTTACAAAGAATAAAACTGCCCAATAATGTACAATGTGCTACAACTACTAGCAAAAGATAAATAAAACAGGAAACAGCCGCATCTGTGCTCTCAAGAGCAGGAATAAGAGGCCCTCTTCGCCCTCTTCTGCGGAATAGACTCTCCACCACCATCGCCATCATCATCATCTGAATCGGAGTCGTCATCCTCAGGATCCCCCTCAGCCTCGCCTCCACTCCCGGAACCCAGACCGGAGCCGTCCTCTCTGTCAGCAGATGTCTCCGACTGACGATCTGCAGCCTTCTCCTCCTCATCCTCACCGAGCTCCTCCTCTACAATGTGTGCTCTGCGTCTACGAGACGACCCCCCTGCAGCTCCTTGAAAAGGCCTGGATGGCCCAGCTCCTCGAAAAGGCCCAGACGGCCTAGCTCCTCGAAAAGGCCTGGATGGCCCAGCTCCTCGAAAAAGCCCAGATGGCCCAGCTCCTCGAAAAGGCCCAGATGGTCCACCTCCTCGAGAAGGCCCAGGTGGCCCGGCCTGCGGCTGAGCATATACCGGGGGCATCTGAGAATGAAAAGTTCAATTTAAATACATCAGTCCAAATATGTACATCAGATGCAGATACAAGAAAACTACATGAAGTGGGTACATGTAAACACAGTGTATAAGTGAGGTGTGTGTCAGATGTGCTCTACACAAGTAGCCTATCAATGCAGTAGAAATCAGCATATCATCAGAAGTATGATAAACGCCAGAAAACTAAAGGGTACCTGGAAGCCCATGATGGACAACTGCGCCTCCCTCCGCAGGACCATCCCCTCAAGTGAGGCTACCATCTCGAGCACCTGATCCATGTACTCAACAGGGGGCTGCAGATGCAAAGGCAAGGGTATCAGTAAAGGAATGAACGTCCAAGTATCTGAGTAATGAATCAAAGCCGTAAAACATACCGGTGGTGAGTCGAGGTCTCTAACATATCGATGACCGAGCATCGGAGGCTCTATCGGGATCGGAATTAGAGAGGTAGTCCCATATTGCCACCCCATCAACTCGGTTGCCATGTCCGGCCATCCAGGATGAGAATAAGTCGGAGGAATTGGGGGAACCAATCCACCCCCACCTTTAGATGTACCAGCCCTACTGGTGGAAGGGGCGTCTGCAGCCCGAGCCCGGGCCTGGCTCGAAGATGGCATGCCAGCAGGCCTCATCGTCGGAGTACGAACTCCCGTCAATGGAGGCATCAGGTATATGTGACGGTAAGTAGCGTAATCCCCCTCCTCAAGGTGTAGCAAAGCATCAGTACCCAGCATAGCACTAACAACATCCCGGGAAGAGAGCCTATCAGCAATCCGCATATCGACTGGGGGTGCTGAGGGAGGGTCCTGAGAAGTGTACCCGCAGACCTGACGCAAGAAGCGATCCCGTAAAAACCAGGCCCTACCAACTGGCCCTTCGAACAGGATCCTGTACCGGGAGACACCCCACCCTCCGACAAACTGGAATCGGAGATCTTCACCTAAAGACGCCCAGGGCTGCCATGTAATCTACGGATAACAGACGCATAAACCAAGCAGAAATCAAAAATGTACAGGACAAATCAAAAATGAAAACAGAAAGAACTGAGAGTTCTGAAATACCTCCGTCGACCGCACCGTGTCGAAGTACTGCCGCAGATAAAGGAGCGACTCCCGAGGTCTTGGCCGGTGCTGGCCTTCAAATACAAGTGAGTACGGGGTCATGAGAGGTCCCTCTACCACCAACTCCAGGGCCAATGTCGGGAAATACACATAGACCCACAACTGTGGAAAACAAAGCAGAATACGAAGTGCTGAGGGCAAAGCGCACGATACAGAGTATAAAGTGCGCCGTGTGTGCAATGTGCAGGTAATGAGGAGCAGAAATGTAAATCAAGAGGGCAGAAAGTACCTCCCAAGCTCTCCAATAGCCGCCAAGTAAGTCCCCCCGTCCGCGGGAGGTCGCGCTCATGTAGCAATAAAGGGTAGCCAAGCCGGCGCCACCCCAGTCATACCGTCTGACCTGTGACAGGTCCACAAAAGCACTCAACAGATAAAGCCCAACAGTGTTCCCCCTGTCGGCAAACAAAGTGGTCCCAAAGAGGAACATCAGAAAGCCGCGGGCATACTGTGCTGCCTCCTCAGGAGTCCCAGGCTCCATCTCCACCCGTCGGAAATGGGAAGAGAACCAGGTGTATCGGACTCTCCCCGAAGGTCTATCAACAGGCGGGCGAACCCCCAGCAAATATATCCAAGCAGCCTCCCACTGGCCCATGTCCTCGTCGTAAGGGATGGGCCAACCTTCCACATCAAGGCCAGTCAGTACGACAAAGTCAAACAGGGTCATAGTCAAGTCCCCCGTGGCAGAAAAATGGAAGGAGTTGGTGGTGTCCCACCATCTCTCCACCAAGGTGGCCATCAACGTCCTCCTGGCAGGACAACGGGATAGCCCAGTACAGAAGGGCCCAAACCCCGCCAAGTCAACCAAATCCCGAACAGCCTCCAGGAGCTCGGCGTACCAATCTCTTGCCGCGGTAGAGCCATATCCCCGCACAGTGCGAGAAGTCACCTGCATTCAGAATGAATACATGTTTCAGCATAAAATGAATAAGCTGTGTGCAAATAAAATGAATAGGCTGCGTGCAAAGTAAAGTAAGTGAGCCGCGTGTTCAGAATTAGTGTGTGCTGCGTGTTCACCTTCAATTTGGGCTGTGTGTTCAGAAAATCAGTGTTTTGGGCTGCGTGTTCAACTCTCAATCAGTGTGTGTTGTGTGTTCACCTTCAATTTGGGCTGTGTGTTCAGAAAATCAGTGTTTTGGGTTGTGTGTTCAGAAAATCAGTGTTTTGGGCTGCGTGTTCAACTCTCAATCAGTGTGTGCTGTGTGTTCACCTTCAAATTGGGCTGTGTGTTCAGAAAATTAGTGTTTTGGGCTGCGTGTTCAACTCTCAAGTGTTTTGGGCTGCGTGTTCAACTCTCAATCAGTGTGTACTGCGTGTTCACCTTCAATTTGGGCTGTGTGTTCAGAAAATTAGTGTTTTGGGCTGCGTGTTCAACTCTCAATCAGTGTGTGTTGCGTGTTCACCTTCAATTTGGGCTGTGTGTTCAGAAAATCAGTGTTTTGGGCTGCGTGTTCAACTCTCAATCAGTGTGTGCTGCGTGTTCACCTTCAATTCGGACTGTGTGTTCAGAAAATCAGTGTTTGGGCTGCGTGTTCAACTCACAATCAGTGTTTTGGCCACGTGTTCAACTCTCAATCAGTGTGTGCTGCGTGTTCACCTTCAATTTGGGCTGTGTGTTCAGAAAATTAGTGTTTTGGGCTGCGTGTTCAACTCTCAATCAGTGTGTGCTGCGTGTTCACCTTCAGTTCGGACTATGTATTCAGAAAATCAGTGTGTGGGCTGCGTGTTCAACCCTCAACCGATGTGTGCCATGTGTTCACAATCAATTTATGGGCTGAGTGTTCAGGAATTCAAGTGATTGAACCGTGTGTTCAGAGTGCAAACAGAATGCTTGAAAAATACATAATATGTTACAGAAAAGGTAAAAACAAAGTAAATACCTCTCGTGCCTCATAGGGGAGGTGATACTCTGGCTCCTGCAGAAGGAGATCTCCGGGTGCTCGCTCGTCGAAATCGGTGAAGTGATAGAAAACAGCTCGCGGAAGAATATGTGTCGGTGGGTCGTACCTCTCGGGTATGAAGGGTCGAACCCTCGAAGGCAGAGCCATGATATCGGGATCACCTCCGGCATCGGGAGGACCTCCACCGTGGGGGGAAATGACCAGCCATTTCAGAAAATCTGCAAAAAAGGCAAAAATAAGCAAAAATGAGCCAAAAATGGAAAAAGTCAACAAAAGTCAACTCTCGGGAAATGAAAAAGTCAACAAAAGTCAACTCCCGAGAAAATCTTCCAAATATTGAGACAAACTCACCTCAAGTGGCGAAAATGAGAAAAGAAGCCCCGAAATCAAAATTTAATCGGTTCAAAGTGCTTAAAACTGAAAGATTTCGCGAAAACAACTTGCGTGGGGCTTTGGAAAACACGTGTAGAGCACAGATCTGAGAGAGAAGATGGTTTGGGAAGGTAGAGGAGATGTTTTCGGTGCTGCACTTGTGAGCACAAAGTGTTTGGATGAGTGGATTTAAAGAAAAGAGGGTGAAAGTACAAAATTGCCCCGAATTCGGCAAAGTGGCCAGCCGGCCACTTTTTCTGGCAGGCCGGCCATTCCCTTTTCAAAAACTGGCCGGTGGCCTCCCTCTCCCAATAAAGATGGCCGGTGGTGTTCCCCACATGCCCCCCAAGGTCCCTGCAAATTTTAGGGAGGATTGGAGTCCCCGGGACCTGAAAAAGTACAAGAGAAGTGCACTTTCTGTCGCGAAATCGCTCCGCCGGAACCTCAGCTTCAACTTCCGATGCGTGTCTCATCATTACTCATCGAAAGTGAGATATATCCTTTTGAACATGTTGTAACCTCTCCGGGAGGTGAACTGGAGGCCGCGATCGAGTCGCCCTCGCCGAAACGCGCATTTCCTTGCTTGTTGTTTTGTGACAAACATATATCCTGGTTTACGCTTGTTCTGCGTTATCATGCACGTGACTTGCATTCTCATGCACATACTTGCATTGTTATGGACGTCTCTTTGATATCATCGAGCCTCCGTGCTTAAACTCGCGTCGTCACACGCGTTCCTTCCTGCATTGCGATGCACTTTTCCATCGGCACCGCGATTGTCTGCATTCGATATCACATTGAACCTATGTTGTTATATCTGTTGTGCTTGTTGAGTTTCTTTCTTTTGCAGGCACGATATTGTATGTATGGTTCATTTGAAGCTGGTGCGACCAGACGAATCGCGAAGGTATCGTATCTTCTCCGTGTGAGACGCAACGAGAATTGAATAATTCTCTGCATTCCTAACTGCATGAAATATAGTTGTTGCTTTGCATTCTTGCTTGAAACTGTTGCATCTACTTGCGAATACTTGCTTCATTACAGCTTGCCGGATTTGCATGATCATCAAGTCACATCTGGCCTTGTGTATACCGTTTTGCATTTTGCCCCCTGCCTGCGGGTACGCTTGTGAGCACATCTCTGTTTATCTCACCTATTTGTCTAAGTCTTCGGCCTTGTCAAAAATGGGTCGTCTCTGGGCTTTGACATTCACTCCCGTCACTTATGACTTTTGAGTTCTGTCAAAGAGGGGCAACTGTAGACACCCCATTTTTGACCAACCTTAAGACTCAGACGTCACCGATTGAGCGCTTGGTGATGTTTCATATCGTGCTCGTTCAGAGGTTTCAGAGTCTCGGCTGCGAGCCTCGCCTCCGGACTTCCGGACTCTTTCATGCTTTGCTTCGGTTTGCGAACCAGGCTCTGTTTTCTCTTCCCGAAGGGAGGGAGAGGTCTCGTAGATCATCTCTCAGTGCCCGTAGGCTACGTTTCGTGGTCGTAGGCCATTTTGCCCGTTTGGAGTCCGGTTTTCAGTTTTTCGGAGCCGTTGGTCGTGTGCCTCAGTTCGGAACCGCTTAACCACCTTTGTTTGCTCCGGTTTTTGGCATGCATCTTATTTTCTCCCTTTTGAGGGACACTGTAGCTCGAGAGACCAACTTCGTTGTCGAACACCACTTCCGGTGCCTAACAGTCAGTTTTCGGGGCCTCGGGCTGCGCGTTTCAGCCCCCAAACCTTCATTTTGCATCGGTTTGGGCTCATTTTTGGTGGAAACCTTATTTTCACTGCTAAGGAGGTCGCAAAAGGGTGGGAGGCTAGTAATTGCTCTGACAACCAGTTTTATTCCTCCATCGCCCTCCGTCGCCCGTTTTTCTCACTTGAAAGCCAATGTTGACCACCCTAAGGCCACTTTTTCCAGCCCTAAACCACATATTTGTGTCGTACACACCTGGGAGGCCACCAATATCACAAGGCCGGCCAGTAATTGTGTGTGACCCTTTTGAACCCCTTCTAAAAGTGGCCTTTTCTCTCTCCTGGTTTATTCTCTCCAGTTTTTGACCACATGGTTGTGTTGTGCACACATGAGAGGCCCTCTTTTTGGCATGGCCGGCCATTAACCTTCATTGACCCTTTTGACCCTTGGCCGACCGGCCATGGGGAAGGCCGACCGGGCACCTAAACCCTAGGAAATCGGCCGGCCATGATCCTCTCTCCAGGTACTTTACAAAAATGCCCTCTGTTTCCCCCAAGATTTTGTATCCGGGGGGGCTAACTTTTGGGGGGAAATTTGAATTCCATTCCCCCCCTTTTTCCCTCCCTCTTTTGTCTATATATCCAGGCCCTCCAGCTCCCATTGGAGGGGTTAGAAAAATTTTTTGTTTAAGCTTCCTACATTTAATTTCTCTCTCTCTCTATATTCCAAGCATCAAAACCCTTTTGTTTTTTTTTTTGGCCCCTTTCTACACCACCACATAGCACCACCTCCCCACCATCCTTTCCAACACTTGGAGCTGGTTTTCCAGAGGCAAGGAGCACCTTTTCTCAAGCCAAGAGTTGTTGAAGTATTGGTCTTCAAGGGTAAGTCTTCTATCCCTCTCTTTGGCCCTATTTTTGCTCAATAAATTAGCTCCTCTTGCTTGCATATTTGGGCTCCAACCCTAACTGAAAATAGCATTATTTTGAGCTCCTTTTCATGTTTTTTTAAGGACCTCTCCCTGTTTGAGGCTTCCTTTTTACACTTGCTTCTTTACCTCTCTTGTATGCCTCTTTCTTGCATAGTATTTTAGGCTCATTTGTAAATTGTTTTGAGCTTGGTTATAAACTGAAAAGTGGCTTATTTTGAGCCCTTATTAAACATTGTTGAAGGGCTCTTCACTGTTTGAGGCTTCCTTTTGTCACTTGCCTCTTTATCCCTCTTTTGGCTTTATTTTTTCATGTTTTGTTAGCCCCTTGTGCTTGTATTTTTGGGCTCCGACCTGAACTGGAAATAGTCATATTTTGACCCCCTCTTCATGTTTGATCAAGGGTATTTTTCTGTTTGAGACTCCTTTTTTACACTTTGTGTTTAAACCTTCTTTTAGGCCTATTTCTTGCATAGTATTTTAAGCTTACTTGTGCACTGTTTTGGGCTCGGCCATAAACTGTAAAATACCTTATTTTGAGTCCCTATTCAACTTTGTTGAAGGGATCTTCATTTTTTGGGGCCAGAATCTGCTACTTGCTTCTTTATCTCTCTTTTGGGGCCATTTTTGCATGTTAATTTAGCCCTATTTGTGTTCACTTTTTGGCCTTGCTTAAAACTGGAAATATCCATGTTTTGGGACTTCCTTGATTCTTTATTTATGCTTCATATTCAAATAATGCATTCTTTGTATAGCTATAAGTCATTCCATGCGCCTAGTTTCGAGTTTTGGGTCTCATTTCATGCATCGGGTGCCATGTTTCCATGTTTTGGGGCTGTTTTGCATCATATTTTGGTACTGAAATTTGCATGTTTTCATATCATGTTTCATACCTTGCCATGCTTTGTTAGAGTGGCATTTGTGCCTTAGGTTCGGTCCTCGGTTTCCGTGCACGTGTGCACGCATCTCGAGTGTCTCATTTTCATCTAATGGCCATTGATGTGAGTGCGGCTGAGGTCCACTCATGTTGGTGTAAGTCCATCGTGGATTGTGTATGCCATTTCAATTCATAGCATTGCGTATGCTAGGTTGTATGTTAGAGCATCGTGTATGCCATGTTACATCGCGCATTGTGTATGCCATTTCATAGCATTGCGTATGCTAGGTTGCATGTTAGAATTGCATTCATGCATGTCATGCATATTGCATTGTGTTTGGGATAGGCGTTAGCCCGAGCACAGGAAACGAGGGACGTTTCGTACTCCGAGTGATGGAACGTGTCTCAATTCCCAGTCACCGACACTCCGGATTATGCATGATGGAGTCTCGGTCTTGTTGTGTTTATGTGTGCATTCATTTCATATTAAGTCGTGCAATTCGAATCCTCGGCCATCATGCATCGAGATGCGTGATTGGTGGCACGAGGATCGAGTCCCTGAAGAGTAGTCAAGCACACATATGTGAAAATACTTTGCCATGCCCCTTTCTTGCTCTCTGTTACAGCAAATCAAGAGTCAGCAGCCTTCCGGAGCTTAACGCGCATCCTGAGAAAAATTGCAAACAGAGGCAAACCGGGGCATCGCAGTGGATTTTCGCACAAGGCGACTCAAGCATGCATCATCCATCATTCGGAACAGAGTCGAGGCAGTCCCTAGCTTGCATGCTAGTTTACCGCTTTCCTAGTTAATTTGTTAATTAATTAGGGTTTTGTAATATTTAAGTATTATTTCGGGACTGTATTATTTATCCATTTGGGACTGTATTATTCTTTCGGACCCTCTGCGCGAGGGCAATATTGTAATAAGTGTACGTGTGCGTGATGTATGTCTTCTAACCCCACGTCTTTCTCCCTTTTATTTACCCGCTTATGATAGTTAGATTAGGGCATGTTTCAATTAGCATACAGTATGATAGCATGTTTGCATTCATTCATCTGTCTTGCATGCACCGGGCTCGGCGCATCATACTAACTGCATCGTATTTTCAATTCCAAGTTGAATACGTGTTAGCTGTAGCATTTCATATGCCATGTTTTGAATAGCCGAGCTTGCTATAGTTGCATTTTTGCATGTGTTGCATTAGACATTTCTGTATAGTTAGGATCATGCATGGATTTCTAACCTAGCTTCTGTTTTAGCTTGGAGCACTTGGTAAGTTTTATGCTTTAGCATCCTTGCATGCGTGTGAGTGAATGCCATGATAGCATGCTTACCATGAGGCTATGTGCTTATGTGATATAAATTGCCTGAATGCCTGTGGGTGAAGGTTGGGTTATTTGAATTGGAACAATTCATTAATTGTGAGTTTTAAGCCCACTAGATAGTGGCAAAATCATGTTTTCTAAGCCCACCTGAGGGTGGCAAATCCACATCTTAGCCTACTTGCGGGTAGCACCATCAAACCATTTTCAAACAAACAAACATGAAATGTTTTGTTCCAATTCAGGCGATCCAGTCTATACTTGTATGCTGTGCGCATCACATAGTAATCTACGCTAATAACCAGAATAAGAACACATAATGTTTTCAAAAATAGATATCATGGTTAGTAGAGGCCGATCTTTGATCGGGCGAGCGGGGGTGCTCACGAAGTGACCTACCCTAATCGTACCCAAGTTCCCGAGTCGAGGCAACTTTGGTGATGACGGACACGTGGCCTTAGGCAACGGGTCAGGGTTTCCTAAATTTTTCAAAATAAAATATTTAGGTGGCGACTCTGTATCTGGCAAAGCAATCCATGTTTGGCACTTCTTTCAAAATCTATTTTTTTCAAAACGATTTGCCGGATTTGGACTCTTTGGTTCAGATTTAGAACCGTGACAAATTGAGAGTCCGAACTGTAGTGAGCCCAATATCGAACGGAACGGGGGACTCGTCCTCCCGGGGCGTTCGGGGACGTCCACAAGTGAGAATGTCGTTCAATGAAAAAGTGTCTGCGTGTGTGTGTATGTGTGTGTCATTCAACCATTATTTAATTATCCACTCTATCAAGGGCTATATGCTCGCATAATTAATAATTCATATATTCCGCTTCTACCATTTCCATTTACGGTGATCATCATTTGTAGATGACTCAAGGTTATAATTTTGCATGTAATACAGTGGCTTCAAAATGATAACCATAATGATATACTTGGTTCTATTGATCTTAAGGAAATGTAACACACAAACCACGCCTAGGCCAAAGAAGTCCAAACCCACAAACTTATCTCCAAAAGGGCCTGACTCACGAAAGAGTGATGGAGACTTATTGGCTCACTAGGGTGGGGCAACTACTGGATGTGGGCCGAATACACTTTTCTGTCCTTTGATCTTAAAGAAGTATAAAAGAAACAGAGAGAAACCATATCGGAACAAAAATAAGTCCAAACTCATGCACTACCTCCAGAAGGGCATAACACTAAGATGACTGGAGAGTTATAAGACCCACTAAAGTGAGACAACTATGCGATGAGGGACGGGATACACTTTTCTTTCTTTTGTTCTTAAGGAAATCTACAGATTGATAAACTACACCTGGCCCAAAGAAGTCCAAACCAACACACAAACACAATGATATGCAAGTATCTTGTTTCTTTTCACTTTGTTTATCTCCAGCTGCTTCAGTAATGAATTCAATTGATAATAGAATGCAGTAGCATACCTCCTGCAAAATATTTTTCAAGACAGAATGGGTTACTGAGAGAACCTCCTGCATAAAGAAGCTTTGTATCTTTTCAGCAAGACCAGAAACATCCCCAATCAATGCATAAGCATCAACCACCTATAAAGCATTGAAACACTCGTATCAAGAAAAAAATGAAAACAACAAGAATGCTGAACAACAATTGTTACTTTCTTTTTTCTTTTTACCATTGTATTGGCTAAGTTACTTGTACTGTGTTTCGTGTGTGTGTGTAAGCAATGGACATGTGTGTCCCCCATGCATCAGAAGTGTGTCTTGGTCTAAAACTAATAAAAAATAATAATATAACACATTTGACTATATGCCCAACACATGTCAGGAAGTGTCCGATGAGCATTGGTTTGGACATGGACATGCGCCTTGGAAGTGTCCATGCTGGTAACAAGTCCATTGAAAAAACCAACCACGTAATGAATGCATAAAAAGATGTCAGAGAGAGCAGAACACATCAAACATTGCAACAATGATTAATCCCCAATCAATACTTACTATAAGAAAAGAATTGTAACAATTATTTAATAATATCTAGAAAAGAATTGAAACATTGCAACAATTATTTTATTTCTACATCATTTTAGTTAAATTTTAAAGTTCAAAGCTTCAAGGTAAACCGCCTCAATATACTCATGATGTTCAAGTTCAAAGTTTCAAGGTAAACTGCCTCATTTTAGTTAAATATACTCATATTGAGATTACAGAGAGTATATCCTAACTTATGATGTTAGAGTTCAAAGTTTCAGGGTAAACCGCCTCACCCATAGTGAGCCTGAAAAAGGACTTGTGAGCCTAAAAAGTATTTTATTTAATGATGTTATAATCTCCTTGTGAAACAAACAATTTGTGATCATGCAAAGCTTTTTAACTACAAGTTTGACTATGCGGCTTTGTCTAACAGTGAAAAGACACATAATAAATACTAAATAGAAAGGTGAACAGAACATGGCATAAATGACACTTACAAAATAACTAAGCACGGCTACAACTTTGTCACCAGCTTTAAATTTTGTGACTCCAGACCTAACCTCCACTACTTCTCCTGCTATATCAATTGCTGTTCCAAACACAAGAGGGAGAAAGAAAAAAAAAAATCAGCCAGAAAGTAACCTGCAATTCTTCGAAGGTTTACATTATAAATTCCCTAGGCTATAAATAATACATTAGCATGAGACTTGAATGCAAGAAAATTCCTTCAGATGTAAGACATGTACTGGCTAACAAAACACAGTTAAATCAGGAGAAAAAGGGAGTTTTCAATTCCATATAGAATTAAAAGAGTCATGAATCATTCACATGTGATATAGGTATTAAATAGAATAGAAAACTTTCAGATTATTTGTGAACTACTGAATTTGTAACAATTCTAGAAGTTCTTGATATTTCCTTCCTGTTAAAAATTTTATTGCTTTCCCCTAGTCATTTCAATCTAGAAATTTCCCCCAATCATGGTGATTCCTAGAGGACAACCGTGTGGAGAATCTGGTGATCATTTCAAAGATACAGAAAATCATGCTGAACAATCAATATTTTCAGGGAAATATCTGTTATAATAGTTTAACGGTGCTGGTTTGAATGTTGGACTGAAAATACTGCAAAGATAAATTTAAACTCACCTCCCTACTTAGGAACATTATGTCAATTCAACTCGGAGATAGCACTATACTTAACAATCAATGTATACAAATGTTTCTCCTCAGATAATATAAAGTTTTTATTAATAAGAGCTACATTTGTATAAAATATTGCTGCCTCTTTCTAGTTTAAATATATATTCAAGTAACATCATGCCACATTCAGCTTTTTCACCATTTCAAAATGACAAACATTCCTTCTTACATCCTTCATGCAACTTTGTGAAAGTCATTCTTACTTTCATGTGCTCCAATTTTTTTTATTTTTGGGAAAAATTATAAATAGGTGAAAAAAAGTAAAAATAATTATAAAAATATAAAGATGCAAGTGGATCTGTGCTCTAGTGTAAGTAGAGCAAGTTCTTTACTTAAACCTTTATATTTTTTAACTATTTTCACTTCTTTCTAATAGATTTGCAATCCCTCCACACCACACCACACCACACCACACCACACCACTTACAAAAAGCAATAGAGGAGGTCATTTGGTGGTCTTACCACATTGCTGGGTTCAAAAAACTAACAAAAATAAAAGTGATAGGGTTCAACTATTTATTTTAAACCAATAAAAATCCCAAGTTAGAGTGCCACATGCCCATAGCCTTGCCCTAAGAGCTCTGAATAATTTTCCCTTAAAAAATGAAGTGAACTACTCTCTTTAACCCTATAACACAACCAAATCACTCTCACAAAAATATCAGGAATATCTACCGAGACAAAATGGCAGGTTCCATATATTATATACCATCAAGACAACAACAAGAATATTTTCCATATTACTTCAATAATGTCTGAGGCAATCATACTTTCTATACATCAGGCCAATAACAAAGAAAGGAAACATGATAGTTTAAGGTTCTCAGTTTAAGGTTTTTAGCCAAAAAGTCACTACAAATTAATATGGAAAATTAACTAGGTAACAAAATATTGTAAAGATCCTGCGTGATCCTGTTACCAAAGGGATGCAACCTGTAAAATTCGCACAAGGAGAGGCAATTATCAATCATGTTAGAAGGTTTAGGATTAAGTGTGTTTACAATTTCCATAGACATCAATGTGCATATATATTATTCATTATATACATGTCTAATATTCTTCCAACTAAGAACCAATCAGTATTGCCTAATAATAGGGTGAATTAGAAATACGCCCCCTGGAATGTGCACCACATCCCCAATTCTTCATCTCCAACACGCATTATATTAGACATACATATATACACACACAAGTTCAATCTATGTAAAGAATTCTTCAACTCCAACACGCATTAAGATAAGAAACAAGTTCAATCTATGTAAAACAAAGATTAAAACACGCATTAGTTTGCTTTGTTTTTTTGTTTGCTTTGTGAATGCAAAACACAGATTGAAACACAAACAAGTTCAATCGATGTAAAGAATTAGAGCTCTTACAGGTCGATTACAGAGAGAGAGAGAGAGAGAGAGAGAGAGAGAGAGAGAGAGAGAGAGAGGCACCAAAATTTGAAGAAGATTGAGTTCCCAATCTGCCTTGGAGCTCCCAACATTAGGGCTGAAGATTGAGCAAACCCGTTGAAAGAGAGAATGAGCAAGTTAGGGATGAAGTGAAGTGAGGTCCCGACTTTTCAATTGTTAAAATGATGAAAATAATTGGTCTCGAATTGTTTTTAATTGATAATGACGAAAATATTTCGTCCCTAAAGATGTTAATAATATATCAGCAACCAAATTTATTGGTCTAAAAGAATTATGTAAATATTAAGTGAGAATATTAATAGTCATTTTTATAATCTTATAAGTAAATTATCATATGTTTAAATTAGTTCCTAAAAGATTATTTTTAGCGACCAAATTAAATCAGTTCCTAAATATTAGTCTCTAAAAGACTAATTTCTTGTAGTGTGGATAAGTTTTTAAAATGAATACATTCCACAAATTAATTGAATAAGGATCCCTTAATACGTGTATTACCTCTCCATCGATGGTAATATTGGGAGCCTTGGTGGACGGGGCCTGATCCATTGAGGACCTAATCTGTCCATTAATACCAAAGTAAATTGTGATTTTTTATGCTTTCTCATGATGATCCTGCATACAAATAAACAAAAGGCATGTAAAACAGAAACTAAAATTTAATCAAAATTTCGAAAGTTGAGTATCAAAATTTCAAAAGGAAAGCCATTCAAACCCCAATGCTCTTAATCACTGAAATCAAACTGCAATACATAAACATGCCACATGTCTGCTGTCCACTAGTTCAGAATATTTAAGTTGGTTTGATTTCAAGCTTCAGACCATAATTAATCAACATCCTATTTCAATGAACTCATACTCCAAGTAAAGGGCCAATAGAGAAATCAACTGTTTGTTTAACAAGATCAAACCAACTACAGAATGACAAGTGCATAAACTATTTTTGATGAGTTCATTTCCAAACCATACAATTTGTAAAACAATTCATAACAATCTTCAAACAAAAAAAAAATTAAACTCTTTTATCATGTTTAAATGAATACATCTGCAAAGCATATTTCCAGACTGTTGCAACATTCCTACTGTCTATTGTAATATCTGAATCCAAATACAAGCAGTATTTTAACAGCTACAGAGTTGTTTAAGATCACAAGATTGAACCTCTCAAAGAACTGAGAACCTCCTAGAAAAGTTTTTTGATAGATAACCAACCAAAAGGAATGCTGAGGTTTCCATACACTTGAGCTTATGTGCTCTTCCATAAAAAAGGCTGAATTTCAAACAGAAAATCTGCCACCAATCACAGTGAACAAAACCTATCACAATTTGTGCCAGAAAGCCACCTAAAATCATATCACATTCTCCACCAATTCTTAATTTGATCAACAAACCTAATACCAATAATAATTAGCAATACACACCTTATGCTTCTCCTTAAAATGAATTGGAGAGAACGTGAAGGGATTTAAGAAAGGGATTTATCACACTGATTGTAGTTTGAAACACATGCATATATGATTAACCAAATGAAAAGGATTACACTATGAAGAGATGATGGTCCAACAATCATAAGTTCATATATGTATTGTGAAGTATACGAGCCAACAGCATCATATGATAGCCATAGACATGCACAGTGAAGGTCTACCTCTTCTTTTTTCATTTTCATATTTTTAACAGGTCTAAGTGTGTTTTATGACGAAAAGCCAAAAGTGTAAGCTAGAGGAGATCTCTCTTACAGTGTCTGGTTCCATTTCAGCTGGTGACAGAAATCTATCAAAACAATGTCCAGATATTGTACAAACCAAAAGCTCATTTGTAGGGTCCAAAACAGCTTCTCTATATGTATCATCACAAACTGCATGAACAAAGAACATAAACCATTAATAAAAATCTATGTAATTGTACCTATTAAAGAAACAAACAAGGTTGCCACATTC
Organism: Camellia sinensis; assembly: GCF_055761805.1. Lineage (NCBI taxonomy): Eukaryota > Viridiplantae > Streptophyta > Magnoliopsida > Ericales > Theaceae > Camellia > Camellia sinensis. The sequence goes on from NC_138963.1 coordinate 79,917,305, forward strand.
AATAACAACAACTAGTGTTTCATATCATGAACCTGCCCAGTCTTCTCACAAACAAATACATCTCCAATTTGATAGTAAGTACATGTTTCTCCAGAGCAATCATGGTCCAAGACCACCTTATCAGTCAGGCCTCTGCTGCTTTCCCATATAGACACTTGATCAGTAAGAGTCTTGTCAAGAATAATCCGGTCATCATTCACCTTCAGATATATAAAGAGAGAGGGGGAAAAAAAAAGGAATAAATAGTGATTAAGGAAATGCATTTGCTAATTTTCATTGAGACTCATTTGAAGAAGTCAATCCCTATGCATGGTTCATCCACTATGGCAAGTACAAAGAAAAAATAATGTAAGCAAACCTCCAATAAGCTTCCAACATAATTCATCTGAGAAGAGAGAGAGAGAGAGAGAGAGAGAATTGGAGAGTTGTTTGGAGAGGTGGGGGATAAGAAAGAATGCGAGATGTCTGCGGTTATCAAGCTATCATTAATAAATATTTTCAAGGAGTCCAATATCCAAAATCCTATACCCCCACCCTCCCACCACCAAACAGGGGAAAAAAGGGGATTCATGCATTAGCAAGTTATGGATTAGATTCCAAGGCCTATTGATTTGTACAAAGTTTACAAGAAAGAATGAAAGACAGTGATTCCCCAAATACCCTATTTAAATCTTAGAAGGCAAAAGTTTCAGCCCAATAGCTACCCCTGTTTACCTGAGAAGGAAGAGGTGTTTGGCTTCTCTTTGCTGCCTGCATTTGGACATAACTAATCTGAGTAAGCTCAAAGAGACAAGTTTCTTTAAAGTCAATAACTAATCTCCCTCTCACTTGATAAATTAGAAGAAAAAGATGGAAGAAGAGCTTGGGTATAAAAAATCAACATCTTATATGGATTTTGATATGCTCACCAAAAAGCTGTAAGTCGAACCTAAATATACCTGGATGTAAAGCTTTTTCCAAGCACATTCCTGTAATTTTTTTGTAGGGGGTAGCAGACCCCAACGCATACAGTACCTACAGCCAATTTACGAATGCGTTATAGATACGAATGCAAGTCTCTGTTTTAATACACCCATACCAACAAAGTTACATGTGCACAAACCAACTAAAAAATGAACTACTATTTGGCAGCCATGATAAAAAAATCCTAAATTAATTAGAAACAATGGCTCTATCACCAATTTCAACATTGTTTAATACCCTCAAATGTGGAAATTTACTAAAGGCAACATTTTCTCCTCCAACCTCAAAAAAGGCTGGTGCTAAGCATTGACAATAGCACAGCTAAGTTAATATGAAAGAATAGATCACCTACTGCAATATGAAAAAATATTTACTTTACAAACTAGGTGATATCAACTAGATAACCATGTAAAAAACACATGCAACTTCTTTTTACAGCAAGTCAAATACAAATGCAACTCCACTAGGAACAAAACTAACACTGAGATTCCAATCGGTTCAACTAAGTCATTCAAGATGACCCCGCAGGAAGTTTCCCCATAGAAATTAATAAAATAAGAAAGAAAGAAAAATATTCCTGGAGAAAATTCAACGGTGCCCCACCTATAGCAATATACCAACCACAAGGGGATCGACCCAAACCACATACATGGAGCTCTTAAACCTAATTATGTTTTTTTTATTTTTTATTTTCTAAATCCAACATTAAAATGAAATAACAAGACAATAAAATGAAATAATATATAAAAATGAACCCAAGGCACAAGAACCACCAAATTCCCAATATTCAGAGTCTCTGAGATAATGCTCCATTCTATTCGGGTTTCAAAAACCTTTTTCCCATTCTCAAAAATTATAAAAGAAAATAGGTTTTTAGATGTGTGTGTGCAGGTCTTGGTTGGACTTTTTTTTTTTTTGGGGGGGGGGGGGTGGTTGTTAAATTCCCCTGAAATAAGCATTTTTTTGAAACTTGAAACATAATTCTAGTAATTTTCTGAAGTTTTAGAAATCTACTTCCACTGGCAATTGACAATTATTAGAAAACATATTTTCTTTTTCTTTTTCTTTTTTTGAATAAAATTTTGCTTTGATTTTGATTGATCAATTGAAAGGGTTTCAAAATTTTCATTTTTTGAAAATGACATCAAGCCAACCAAATAGATCCAAAATCTAGTCAAACACTTCCAATTGCTACTGCTCTGCTCTGCTCTGCCTCAATTGGTTCAAACAAAAACAAAAAATTTAAAAATATCCTTTTTATTCAATTGTTTTCTCAGCACCAAACAGCAATCAAAGAAATTTATCAAAAAAAGAAAAAGAAACCGACCTCTGAAATAGGATTGTGAGATGGATCAGACAAATGCGGAGGTAGAGAACCCGAATGCACCGATCTCAGTACCCCCATTCTCTCTCTAACTCTCATCTCTCTCTTGACCGCTTTCTTCTCTTCCAAATTGTCCCCAACCCTAGGCGACGGAACCTCATTCATCTCCCACAGCGTCGCTGCCAACTTCCTCGCAGACACCGGCCTTGACCTCCCACCACCGCTCTGCGACAGCGCGTACTTGGGAGAATCCAAAGCTGCTGCCATCGTCCTCCAAGATGGAACCGGAGTGCTCGATCTGGATCCCCGAGGCTTACCCACCGAAATGGCCCGCTTGAATCGGTAATTTTGCAACACAGAGGACAAAGACGAAGACGAAGAGCAACCCCTCTTTTGGATCTTGCAGGATCTGGGAATCAAACCCTCCATAACCCAATTTTGCCTTGGCATTATCAATTTCAATTTATCACACACACACACTCTCTCTCTCTCTGATCTAAGAAGAAGAAGAAGAAGAAGAAGAAGAATGGATTTGCATTTGAAAATTCAAACCCTAGAAATTTATGATATGGGTTTTGAAAGTGTATGTATATGCTTTTTCAAAGCTGGAGCTGGTGGATGGAATGGGTTGGGGTAATCAGTAGTAGGAGAGCGATGCAAACAAAAGGAAATGAGAGAGAGAGAGAGAGAGAGAGAGAGAGAGAGAGAGCATGTGAAGGTGAATGCGTGGTACAAAACGACGTCGTTTAAAAAATGGCGACCAAATTTTTTTGTCCAAAAAAAATTCAATTCCCACCTTTTTTTCAAATCAAATTTCCCTCCCAATCTTTTGGCGACCAAAAGACCATATTAGTCGTAGAAAAGGTACCTTCGCCGACAAACTTTTTTAGTCACCAAATCTCAATCAACGGCGACTAAAATATTAGTCGCTAAAAGTACAAATTTGGCGACTAATTGTTTTTTGGTTGCTGAAAATAAGTTTTTGGCGACCAAATTTTTGGTCGCCAAAAAATATGTGACCTTTCGCGACCAAATTTGTAGTTGGTTGGCAGACACATACCACTGTCTGTGACCAATAATATTTGGTCGCCAAAAATAATGATCATTCGCGACTAATTAATATTTGGTCGCCAAATATCATTTTTTTACGACCAAAATTTTTTTGGTCAGCAAAAATGGTCGGCAAATGTGTAAATTTTTGTAGTGGTTTATAAAAATAAAATAAGAATTTTATTATGTAAAATTTTTACTATTTTAGTTTATTTGTTTTCTTTTTGTAGCTAACTTTCACAGGTTTACCTAAGCGAGAAAGGAGGATATATAATACGAACAAATAAAATCAATTGGAATTAGTAAATTGGACTACTAATTTTTTATTTGAACAAGATTACGTCTGCGTGGAACAAGAAATAATATTGGACCTTCGGAATTTTAGTCAATTTAATTATTCACTTTATAGTTCAATCTAATTTCGGATTTATTCCGTATGTCATTTTGAAAGTTTGGTAACAATTTCAATTTAATTTGATTAATTAAATTCTGGAAAAAATAAAGAGTTGGATTTTGAGAATTTCAAGAGATTCGGCTAGTTGAGAGGTTTTCGACAGTATAGAATATCTCCAAACAAGTTTGTTTTGGGAGAAAATTTAATAAAATAGTTTCGATTTTTCTAGTATAATAGTCTTATTACTGTGCTTGTTTATAATTATGTTGCATTATCGCATGATGGTAAAGCTTGGCATTGTAATGACATTAACTCTTATTCATTCTATGTGTTTTGTTTTGTTTTTTTTTTTATTGTGTCAATTGTGAGTTCTTTCATGTCTTGATGTGTATTCAAGGAAATTACTCCAGAATATTTTTGTATTCATGGAATGGTAAGTAGAAGTTTAACTCTATTGTTTATATATTTGCTCATAGTTAGATGGTTGGAATACCAATGCTATGACCATAATATTCCTCTATATGTAGTTATTTCATAGCCATGAAACTCATGACATTCTTATAATTGCAATGCATCTATAGCTGTTTGAATTACACAATGCAAATTGTAACTTAAATTACTTATGTAATATGAATTATATAATTTATTGGTTCATTAACTCGTTTTGTATCCAAGTGTGTATATAAGCAGCGAGCATGGAGGTTTAGCGGTAACGTGGATATAGTTTTTTACACATCCCTTTTACATGGAATAGAACACTGAGTTTATTTTTTGTAATGTGTTTTATCCAAAGATAAGCATTACTGGTGGAGAAGTATATTCTTGGCTAAACAAATCATCCCGAACGCAACTGTGAACTCCAATTTTGCAGATTTGGGCAATTTATAATTGTAACAACTATATTTCAATTCGTAGTAGTTTTAATTTCTAATTTGTAATGGTTTCACTATAATGAAAGGAAAGAGGGAAGGAAAAAAATTATAAATCTTTGGGTTTAGAGAAAATATTTTGGATTAATTTTATTATTCTGAAGTGGTTTGGGTTTTTGTAATAAAACCAAAGTTTAGCCTTGGCTAAAGAGTATTTTTGACTTATGTTCAGAAATGGCAACTAAGATGGATATGGTTGATGAAGTCTTTGGAATTAATTCCAAAGTGTTAGAAGACCAATGTTTGAGAAAGTCTTTGGTTATAATATGATTATTTCCAAAGTATTTTCGTTTTTGGTAAAAGAAACAAAATTTTAGCATTAGCTAAAATATTTCTAATTTTTATTCAAAAATAATTGGCTTAGTTCTAGGAGTACCGATTAACTTTTACGAGTGGTGTAATTCTGGTTGCAATTTTTCTTTGCTTGGGAATTAGTTTTTTAACCTGGTTTATCCCCTGGAAACTTAATTTTGAATTTGTTTCCCATTGACAATAAGTCAACAAGCTCTTGAAAGTTTTGTCTAAGGTAACTTTCCTGACCTTGTTCGATTTTGAAGTTAGTGATGAGATTAGTTTTGAATTAAATTTCAATTTTTGGGATTTCCTAATGTTAATTTGGTTTCTGGAAAAACAGAATAGTTAGAATTTTATTGTAGTTTTTGGAAATGGCTTCAAATGTGACAATAGGAAATGTTGTTCCACCTGACAACCTTAAGCCTTGTGAGATTCTTAAAGGAAGATCAAAAGAGATCAAGTGTGATTAGAGGAAACCATAAGATTGCATAATAATATCTTTGAATTAATCAGAGGCAATTAGTATGTTATCCTTGTGTCAATTATAGCACGTATGATTGCTGTGTGGCTTTGCTTAAAAGAAAAGATGAGACAACCCGTTAGGGTGGGTGAATATATTTTCTGAATTTTTAAATTCCAAATATATTCTTAAATTAGTAGCTCCTAGTGAGTGTAAGATCACTAATCATAGAGATAGAAAACCGGTGGTTTCTATGAGGTGTTAAACCACTGGCTACACAATTTTGAGATTATGGTTCCTAGTAGTAAATAGGTATGTTAAGAAATAATGGTTCCTAGTAGTGGAGAGGCTACTGATCATATATCAAGACATGATGATTCCTAGTAATAAAAGTGACTATTGATCACATTTAAAACATTGTGGTTCCTAGTAGTGGAAAGTCTACTGACTACGTGATGAGAAATTAGTGATTCCTAGTGATATGACTATTGACCATGTTATGAAGTTTCGAATAGTAGACTATTGATCACTAGGTTTATGATTCCTAATAATAAGGCTATTGAATTCAGAGTGATAGGTTGGACCAAATATGTTTTGGTGCCTTGAATTTGGAAAAGACTTAATTTGGTTGATGATGATCTGGGAATGTGTTTTTTGTGATATGATTTTGAGAGTCTCATAATCATTGTGACACAAAGGTAGGTCGAAAGCCTTCGTATAAATTCTACAAATGTGGGGTGTCATGCAAAATGTGGAAATACCTAAACCCAAGCAGGTATGATATGTAGCAATCCCAGTTTCGACCCTTCTTTTATGTTTTGCCACATCGACTGGGCAGGTGGGGATCGAGCTACCCGGTTAGCTCGCGGAGGTCCAGGGGGCAACGCCTCTTGGCGAGTCTGAGGGCAGCGCCCTGGCGGGGTCAAGGGGCAGCACCCCTGAAGCAGAAATACAAAATGCATTCGAAGTTGCTTGAGCCACACATGCGAAAAACAAGGGAGGGCTTGTTTGGCTACTGCAATAAATGCAAGTGTGGGAGTGCAAGTGCGAGAGAAGCACCGCACGTGCGGTGGTAGGTGAGTCCGAAATTTTAGTCTTTTCTTCTCTTTAGGCTAAGTGTATCTCACTCTTGTTAGGTCTCTCTCACTCTCTCTAAAAACCCTTTCCTCTCTCTTCTCTCCACATTTCCCTACGCCAAATTGGATCAAAACCTTGATTTCTCAAGATCCATTAGAGTTCTGCCATAGTTTCTTCATCAAAGTTGGTTAACTTCTCGAGGGCTCCGTTGTGTGCGGTGAAGATCGAGTTTCGACACTGTTGATTTTGGGGGTTTCATCTCATTTCTTCTTCAAAACTTGAGGTAGGGATTTTCTTAGATTTATATATATGTTTTTGCAAGATCTACATGATTTTTGAAATCATCTTTCGATTGCTTTGAAAATTAATTGTTGATTCAAGAAGTTGAGCGATTTTGAAAGTGGGTTGGTCTCTTGTTCTTTTAAAATGATCTTATGGGTTTTGATCTTCGTTGATTAAAGAAAAGATGATTTTGGAAAGTTTTCTTTCAAAAGATTTAAGTTGTATAGTTTTGATGAGAAAACCTAGAATTTGGGGATTTTTTTTAAGAGATTGAAAATCCGTGAATGATATTGTTTTATTTATTTTGTGTGTCAAAATAAATGGATGTTTGGAAAATTTCTTATTTATATTTATATAAATGATGAATTTCAGGGAATATGAGAATTATTGTTAATTTTGAAAATTATTATTCAAAACGTTGAAATAGTCTTGAAATGACTAATTGTTGAGGATACTTGAGAAGAGAGAATTGTGTCATTCCTTGGATGATGAAATGGAATAAAAGTATTTATATTCATCTTGTGTTATTGGCATATCAATTCATTTGATTACATTAAATTTTGAAAGTTGATTTGAAAACTTGCATTGAGAAAAGAATGTTGAGCAAAAAGTTTTCATAGAATGGTTTTGGGGTAAATACGTTGGTAAGTCTTGATAGGTGGTGTAGATGATATTGAATAAGTTAACCTGAGAGGCCGGGGTGAAAGACCGAAAACCTGCGCGGATAGGTGTCGAGTTTTCCGGTTAATACCGGTAAAAATGACAAATTGATAGTACTTGTATAGTCTACTTGCAGACATCGACCTAGGGATTACCAGAGTCGTATTTACCACTCGCAAAATGAATTGTTAAGTTTTGAAGAATTGAAATTGCATGACATCATTAAGCATGGGGGTTTTCAAAGATGAAGATGTGATTTTCTTTCAAAAGAGCATAGCATGGCATGTGCATTTCATCTCTTGAGACTTGTATAAAATGTATATACTTTGTTAAGGATTTTTTACTGACCTTTATGCTCACACTACGGGATTTTTGTGTAGGAAAAGATGTGGTGATGCTGCCTAACTAAAGGCGAGGAAATGTGTGTTGAGTGTACGGGACTCTCATTTTGTTGTGACTCTATGTGTAAGCTAAGGGTTGTATGTGTGTGGGTTTGAATAATCATTTTGTGTAACCAGGCTCAAGCCTTGGAAACTTGTAAACCCTTGGGGGTATTTATTTGTTTATTTACTTGTTGTTGGATTAATGTATTGTTGCATGAAGAACTATTGTATCATGTAATGTAAGTTTGGAGATTTATATTCGATTTTCCTTGAAAGAGCCATGATTGTTGTATTATCATTTGGGCTAGAAATTTGGGTCGTTACAGGATAGGCCTAAAAATTCGTTGACTTTGTGTTCAACAGTTATGCACAATATAATAATGCATATCGGCTTTCTTGTTGACAAATCTGATATTCAGATTTACACAATAATACCATCATGGAATTGAGGAAGCGGTTGTCATTAGAAAATAGATGAGTAAGGCTAGGACTTTAAAGTTTCCTCTGTCCAATCTTATGGTGGCTCGTGAGGCTAAAAGCTTATTTAAAGCTGTGATTTCTCTAGAAAGAAGTTATTAATTTAACTTTATCTTGCATAGGTAGTAAGCCTTGGGATGCAAGTGAATGAAAGCCTATAAGACAGTCTTATTATCAAAGGATACATGCAAAAAGAAAACCTGGATTACTTTGATACGTGATCACCAGTTATGGTGAGTGTGATTGCAATTGTGCAAAGTCTAGAGATACTTCAAGATGGATATTTGGATAGCTTTCCTATATGAAGATTTAGTTGAATAAATCTTTATGGAACAATTCGAAGGGTTTGTCGGCTCCAGGATGAGGAAAGTCTGTAAGCTTGAAAAATCATTGTATTGTTTGAAGCAAGCCCCTAAACAATGGCATGAGAAGTTTGACAACACTATGTTATCAAATGGGTTTAGAATCAACAAATGTGTATATGTCAAAGACATTGACAGAGGTTATGTCATTTTGTGTCTATACGTTGATGACATACTCATTGTTAGTAGTAATGATGAAATGTTCAATAATACCAAGTGAATGTTGAACTCTAAGTTTGATATGGGCCTTGCAGATGTATATTTGATAATTAAGATTACCAGAACATCTAGTGGTGTTGTGCTTTCGTAGTCTCATCATGTTGATAAAATACCTGAGAAATTTAGTAAATCAAATACAAGTGTGTCGAGGACACTAGGAGACTTGAGTCTCTATTTGACCAAGAATAATGGAATATTCTTGAGTCATTAGAAGTTCGATGTATTTGATAAGTTACACAAGGCCAGATATAACCTACTCAATCAGCAAGCTAAGTAGATACACGAGTAATCCTAATGCCTATTTTTAGAAGGCGTTTGTGCGGGTACTAAGGTACTTACTATGAAGCTGGCGTAGACACCCTATTTTTGATCACCTGCAAGACTTGGACGCTTTGTCCTGCGCACTCGATGATGAAAGTTGCATTGAGTATGGTTCAAATTCTCAATGAAGAATCTAAGTTCAAGCTTCGAAACGAGCCCAGACCTTTCATATTTACACTGTTTGTACCCCAGAATTTCATTTTTGAACCCTATGCTAACCTGCACTGAGCCTGAAACAAAGGAACAGGGGAGCACATTGGGAGCCGGCCGTGCCCCACTGGGAGCCAACTGTGGCATTTGGGGCCGGCTGGGTCTCTTTGGTGAGAAACACTGTTCTGGGTGGGAATCAGCCAGCTATCTTTTTTTGAAGATATTTTCGATCTTTTTTGGTCAAATTCTATAAATACGAGCTAATCACACTGTGTTGAGGGTTAGAAAAATTTCAAAGAAGCTAAATCACATTTTTGAGCTCCTTCTTCTTGTGCAAGCTAGCTTTGAGATATTTTGTCACCCTTACACCATATCTATACACCATATACAACCTTAGAGAAAAACCTTAGAGCCTTGGTTGAGACTTGTGAATCACAATTTACACTTGAGAGGGCCTTTGGATTGAGTTTGGTTTACAACAAGAGCTTGTCCTCTTCAAGAGGTAGAAGCTTACCACCTTTCTCTTTGCTTTCATTTATGTCTCTTTCTATCTATTTCTAGTGTTTTTGTGTTGTTTTGGACCCATTCCAAGTGTTGGAACTTGGGGTTGAATAGCTACTAAAGGTAGAGAGGGCTAACACCCTTTCTTGTGCCTTAACTCATAGCTCATACCTCTTGTTCTTGCTCTCTTTTTCTTTGGCTTTCAAACTGATTTTCAGAGTTTAAAAGGGCTGAAAAACATGGTTTAGAAGTCTCAAAAAGTAGAGAGGTTAGCCACCTCTCCTTACTCTTGTTTACTAGCTTTGTGTCTCTTCCTTCTTCCTCTTTTTTTTGTGCATTTTTAGCCACTATTTTTCACATATTAGAGGCTATTTAGGGCTATCCTAATTTATTTAATTAGTTTATGTTTTGAATATCTAACTTGTTGTGTTGTAAGTCCACGTGGCTTCGGTTGTTTAGGCCCTTAGACACCGAGTCATTTGAGTTGATGGTTTTGCTTTATTTAGTTTTCATATCAAGAGTCTCATCCTAATAATCAAGTTCACGTGATCATTTCTGCACTCTCCCTCATTTCTTCTTTTATTTCGTTTGAGAGTTATTTCAAATGATTGATTGTTATTCAAGGCATGAGAAAGATACCTATGCTCAATAGCTTAATCTCTACGGAGGTTCATCGTCAAGGCGTAGTCTCCCTTTAGTGCTATGAATCACTTCTTGTTTGACATTTCTTCTCATTTAGTGGACTTAAACATCACTTTGGACAAATTGATTAAAGAATGGAAAGGATTAATAAAATTGGTTTAAAATGAATGAAACCGACATAAAGAAAATGTTTAGATGGTTGGATTTGGCCGGACGTTATGCCAAGTCCATCGCTCCAAGAATTGTCACTTATCAATTCAAGATACGTTGATGAAACTTAGAGCGTGTCTACTTCCCTTTTTAAGCCTTCATGATAGGAGGGAGGGGTAGTCGTATTCATTGCATTTATTAACGTTTTTGTCCAAACGTGCCTGAAATCATCAAGCAATCGACTTGTTATCGTTGATGGTTTCGGACTCGAATTCATTCTTCTTTTGAGTTCCCATGACAAAGAAGAGCAGAAGGCACAAACAAGGCCTAGAAAGGCTCTGGCTGCACTGTTCTCACCTCAGAGCACAAAAATATTTTTGGCATGAAATCAGGGCACGACCGGCTGTTTGTGGACCCGGCCGAGTCTCATTTAGGGCCAGCCAGCCCCAATGTTTGGTAAATAGTGACTTTTGGCAGAAACAATAGGCAGTGGCTGAGGGTGAGGCAGAGTAGTCTGGGCAGACAAAACAACTTCTGGGCACTGTGCATGCGATCGTTGTGCCTCATTGTTGCTTGTAATTATCATTGTTGTAAATAATTATTGTTGCAATTTCATTGTTTGAATTAGTATTGTTATAATATCTTTGTTGTAATAAAATTAGATAACTAGATTAAGTTAGAATTCATTCAAATTTGTAATAAGTAATTAGTTTGTTTATTATTCATTCGGTGTTGTAATAGCTAAGTAGTTTAATTCGGACACTCAGACATTCAAACCCTCTTGTATGAGGACAAATATGTAATAATGGTGTATGTTTTCCAACCCCCATTTCTTTCTCCCTTTTATTTACCCGCTTACAATGGTAAGATAGAGCATCATGTTTCCTTAGCATTTCACGTGTTTGCATACACTCGTCTCAGATACATTTGGGTTCGGCTCATCATACTAACCAATGTCGCATTCAACTCTCTTAAATGAATACATGATTTATCACATGTCTTGAATTGGATCACATATTATGCTAGTAGTCGGCCCTATTTACTTGCATGATTGCATGTGTCATATTAGTCATATTGCATTGTTTAGAGGCATGCATGCTTTCTAAATCTTTTGTTTTGTTGGCTTGCCTTGGAGTACTAGCTGAGCGTTTATTTCTTTAGCATATTGCATTGCGTGTGATTATCGCCATATCGAGCATGCTTTTCGTGAGGCTAATTACTTAAGTGATATACCTGTTTGAATGCCGATGGATGAAGGCTAATTGTCAAAATTGAGATAAAGTGACTAACGTATATACAAACTCACTTTTTCAAGTGATGCGTATTCAAAATAATTTTCAAACAAACATGAAATCAAAGTATTTCAACTTTTGCAAATTAGTCTATACTTGTGTGCAGCACCTTTCATAAAAATCACATCATGATTAGCAGAGGCTGATCTTTGATCGAGTGAATGGGGTGCACAATTCATGACTTTCCTCTTTCATACCTAAGTTCCCGAGCCAAGATACTTTGGCAATAACGGACTCATGGCCTTTGGCATGAGTCACGGGATTCCTAAATTTCTCCAAAAACTATTTAGGTGGAGACTCTGAAATCTGGCAAAGTAGTCAATTTTTGGCATTTTATTCAAACATCGATTTTTCAAAAGATTTGCTGGATTTGGACTCATTTGTATTTATCTATTTCACATTGCATTTGTGAAATCAAATTCAAAACCATAAGAGTCCGAACTGTAGGGCTAATCATATCCAAAAGAAGCACGAAAACCAAGCGACAACTGGGATCATAGGTTGTATTACGCTAGATATGCGGTTGTACCAGAAGAGTACAGTGACGTCACCTAGATATCTGATATAAAGACTACAAATCTATTAGTGGATTTGTTGTCATTATTGGAGGTGCAGCTGTGTCTTTGAAATCTTCCAAGTAAATGCGTATCACAAGATTAATGATGGAATTGGAATTCAGTGATCTAGATAAAGCTACTGAAATAGCTGAATGACTTTGCCGTTTTCTTAAGGATATTCTATGTAGATCAAAACTTGTGCTAGCAATTTTGTATACTTTGCAACAATCAATCAAGTATGGATAGAGCACAGATGGAAAGTCTAGACATTTTCATTGAAGACATAATTCTATACGACGACTACTCTCGTGTGTTATCTCTATAGATTATGTAAAGTCTAAGGATAATATTCCAAATCCGTTAACCTAAGGGTTAAATCGAGATTTAGTAAGAAGTCGTCAAGAAGAATGGGGTTAAGGCCTTTAGTGAATATTACCAGAACAGAAAACCCAACCTAGTTGACTAGAGATTCCAAGATCTAGGTTTAAAGGGACAACCTAATTGTGTGTAACGAGTAAGTCACTATGGAGGTAAAATCCTCCTGCCCATTCCTTTATTACAGTGATACCTTGTGAGGTGAAAGGTTAAACTAATGCTTTTAATGACCTAAGTGCTATGAATAGTCAACCCGTGGTATAACAAAATGCCTTATGTAACCTATGTGAGTACGAAGTGGGGCTGCTTCTTTAATAATTGATGAGGCCAAATTCTTTAAAAATACTCACTAAACCAAGCTAGTGTTCTAGAACCAAACTGGACACACCAGTGAGAACAAGAACAATGGTTGAAGTAACTCCTGTGTGAGGTCTATTGTCTCAGTTTACACAAACGGCAGAACAGTTCAAAACATCATGTTCATTGGTCAACCAGTAAATCTGATAGGCTTTCACTATGAAAGGTTCAAGGCCAACATCTACCTTTTCCAATGTAGGGTTATTCTATGTGCTCAGTCTCTCAATCTTTGTTGTTAAGCATTGTCTATTTTCTTTATTCAGCCAATTTTATTCATGTGGGGGATTATTGAAAAATAATGATTTTCAGCAACTTTAATTCGAAATTAAAGTGGGACCCAACCACCGGTTGAGATGGGTCTAAGTGGGGTTGTATTTTCTTAAGTGAGAAGATTACAATATAAAAATAATAAGCTGAAACCATTAGATTGTGAATGAGAATTGTCTCATAAAGTAGGGCATCAATAAAAGTTGGGCTTAGATTTGGACTTAGTCTTAGTTTAGACTGGGCCTAGGCTTGTGCTTATGCATGTGCTGAGTTTAGTCTTGGTCTTGGACTTAGACTTGGACTTAATCTTGATCTTGGGCTGGGCTATGTTGTGTTAGGCTTAGCTTGTGTATGTGTTTGACATTGGGCTTCAATCGGGTTGTGACTCAACACCCGTATCCGTTTTGCGACCCATCTAGTTGGATTATTTAAATAGCATTATATATATATATATTTATTTTTATATATAATGCAAGGGAGGTTTTCAACCTTTATAACTCTCATATTTTGATGATAGAGTTGATGATCATATTAGTGGCGATAGGTTTTCTACCTTTGTAACTCTAGACCCTAATGGCTAGAGTTGATGGCCTTGGTTAATGGAATTTGATAACCCCATTGATGTTAGCTTTCATGGCTAAGGTTCTCCCCTACTAGTAAAAATAGAGGCATTTTCCCTTTATTAGCCCCAAGGTTATTCACATTTCAACTTTATTGATTTTGATTATTGACAAATATCTTAAGCTTATTCATTATTCAAAGTTTCCAAAATATTCCCACATCTTTGCTTTTCAATAAATCTAAAGAATATATGCTCCTAAATTATCATATTCTTATAAATATTGGCACCTCAAAATAATAGAATTAGTATAAGTGTGCATAATGTTATTCTTTCTCAACACAGGTCAAAGGGTCAACACCAAAAGATAGTGAACAAAGCTTAGGTTGTTCAGCAGCAAAGGGTTGACACCAAGACATGATAGGGTCGACACCAAAAAACAACGAGCAAAGTTTAAGCCTTCCAACAACAAAGGGTTGACACCAAGATGTGACAGGGTCAACACCAAGACATGACAGGGTCGACATCAAAAGACAAAGAACAAAGTTTAAGTCTTCCAGCATCAGAGGGTCGACACCCATTTAAATGAGGGTCGACACCAAGAACATATGACAATCAAGATAGAAAAGAAAAGAAAGAAAAGGGTTGACACCAAAACTGTAGGGGTCAACACCCTTATGTCTGGGTTTCAAAACCTAGCCGCCATTTCTGACCTTGAGCAGATTTTTCTGACACAACTGAAGGGACAAGTCTTATTCTATTTCAAAAGAGTTGTGGGTAGCCATTTTTGACTTAGTGGAGGAAGATTATCTTATCCACATCATTCCCAAATCTGAAAAAAGTGAAAAGCATGGAGACATATCTTATCTCCACCTACCAATATTTGAATTATAAGCATGGACATCACATCTTTTGAGAAGGCTCCACCTCCAAAGGCGTGATGACAGCCTGTACACACCCATGCTCTACTCCAACAGCTAGAAGACATCACCCATGCTCTGCTCCAACGATTGGAAGACATACTCATGTTTCTCTCCAACGGCTAGAAGATATTGAAGTCTATAAATGCAGTACTTCTCTAAATCTGAATAGACAAGAACTTTGAGCATTCAAGTATTATCCCTAATCAATCTTGTTACACATTACACTTATACTTTCACTTTCACATCTGAGTTTATTCTAAGCATATCTCAAAATTCCCTCTGCTCTTACACTTTCATATACATCTTTTAAGAGAGAAATCTTGTAAAAGAGGACTGTTGTGCCTCTTGCTCTTATTCCTTTTATTCTAAGTGAAAACTTGTTAAGTGAGGCATTTAATTGAGAGATCCTCAACAGATAAAGTAAGTCATGTAGGCATTTAGTTGAGAGGTACTCAACGGATAAAGTAAGTCCTGTGTAAAATCCACAAGCTTGGAAAAGCATTGGTAGTGTACTGATTTGATTCATAGTGAAGAAATTCTCAATGAGGAACCTTGATGAGTGGACGTTGGCCCGGTGTGCGAAACCATTATAAATCCTTGTGTTTAGCTCTCATTTCTTTCTCTTTTATTTCAGTATTATTGACTGCTTGCTAAAATTTATTTACTTGATTTATTGCATTTAAATTTCTGCATTTATTTTTTATTAACCCAATTCACCCCCTCTTAGGTTTCCTACCTAGGCAACACCCTCCAACTTAGTAGGTTGTTTTTAGAGAGGTTTTTTGTGATGGAAAATGAGATGGTGTTTTGAGATAGGTGGTGTTTGGCAAGTTTTTCTCCTAGGTTTTTTTTTTTTTAATTTTTTCCACTAAAAGACAATTTTTGCAAAAAACAAAAAAAAAAAAACAAATCCAAACAAAATATCACATCCAATCCCATAATCATTTCACTTTTTCTCTCACAAACATCACATCCAACCACAAAAAAACCCAACTTTCTTCCCAAACACTAAAATTTTTTTCTCCAATAATATCCCACAACTAAAAAAACCTATATAAAAACCCACTTCCCAAACACCCACATAATAAAGTTAGAGATGGTTCTTATACCAAAGAAAAATTTTCCTATCTTCTTTGTGCTAGCTCCTTCTTTGGTTCTTGTTAGAGAGAGAGAGTGATGCCATTGTCAAGTTTATCAAAGCTATTCGGAAAGTGTTTCTGCATTAGCTAGTTTTGATCGTCATACCGTGGGAGGCAGACGCCAGCGTACCTCCAACACCTATCGAAAATAGTGAATTTGTTTTAAGAGAACTATGGTATCGCACAGGCTTCGATTTACATCCCTTATATTTCGTTCTTCAAAGTTTTAAATTTAAAATTTTTATTGTATATTATTTAATAGGGATGCAACTCGGACGGGCCCAACCCGAGCAACCTGTGCCCAACCCGAGTTTTTTTAGGGCTTGGGTAACAATATTTTGTAATCTTAACGAGCCTAGGAAAATTTTTGATACTCGAATTGCAATTTGGGCTAGGCCTAGACAGAGGTTGTGTGCAACCCGAGCAACCTGAACCGAAAATGCATTTTATATATTATAAAAATTATATAATATATGTATAATTGTGGGCACGTCTACTTCATTTTGCCTTTCAACCTCATTTGCTTCAGAGGTTATAAATGGAATTTTGCTTTGTGGAGTAGGCAACCATGTGGGGCTGCCTTTAAGGCTATGCGAAATATCGCCTAATTTGCTAAAACCATACCGATTCGCATTAATCTGCACCACCCTATCCACTAATCGCAGTTTAAACTTTAAAATTTATAATCCACCTTCGAAATCGCACCGCTCCGCTCCACTATAATTAATACATATATTTTTTAACCTACAATAAAATATCAAAGTAAAAATGAGTGAGAGAGATTTAAGATATGAAATTTATTACAAATTAGTAGTTATATATATGAAAACTATTATGTAAAATTAATTTGTGTTATATATATGAAAAGTATTATGCAAATTAATGTTATATATTATCCAAAGGCTTGATAATTTGTTAGAATATTATTCAATCCTCCAATTCGCCCTAAACTGCTCAAACCGCAATTTGTCAATTCACCAATCCGTTAATCCGCGATTCGGTTTATAATTGTACTCTCAAACCGCCCAAAACATACCACGCACACCCCTAGTTGCCCCTCTTTGCTTTCACTTTGTCTTCTCTTGGGCCGAGAGACCACCCCCTTTTCCTCATTGCTGTCATTTCCATTTCTCTCTCTCTTTGATCTCCATTGAAGTTCAAGCTTTGAGCTTCACCCACATGATCCCTCATTCCTCTTGAGATTTATGAACAAGATCATAAGGCATCTGATGTATCCTTTTGTAGATTTAATTTGTATTTTTTTTCCCTCGAAAAAAAGTGTTGAGTTAGGTTCCATACTTTATCCCTCAACTTCTCTCTCTAAAACTCTTGATAAAGTTGTCTTCTATGTTCGTTTTGTTGGATTTCCAGGTAGAAAAAAAAAAGAGAGAGATCATTTTTATAGAAGTAATGATTTACTTGCAGATAGTTTGGGTAAATTTTAATGTAGATATGATTTAATTTTTTAATGGATTGTTTAGAAATTTCCTTCTTTTATGATCTAATTCTATTTGAATGTGATGAAGATGAATTATTTTTCTTTTTTATTTGGTACATGATTGTTATTGAATCACTCCTGATCTAATTTTTTTTTTTATTATTTATTTATCTATTCAATTGGGAAATTCGGGCAATTCGGCTAACCCAAGTTTAGATTATGTACCTCGGTCTGAGCTTGGGCAGCCAAACTTTAGTTGATGATCAGGCTTGGGCACTTACAAACACAATTTGAGCGAGGCCTGGGCAACCCTCCAACCCGAGCCAACTCGCCCAACTTGCATCCCTATTATTTTATATGTCCATGTGAATCCGTCTTACAATATGTTTCATGATGTAATCTAGTTCATTTCTATAATTTTTTATTTTGTAGTTTATTCTGTAGTTCATTCTTTAATTAAAAAATAAATTTGTATTGTCATTTCTATTTAATTTAATTTTATATATTTTTCTAGTATTATTTTGAAAGAATACCAACAGATAGAATACTTTATTTGATGTGTATGAAATATAATTTAATAAGAGATTCTTTTGGATACTTTTTTTTTTTTTCAATTTCATTTTGGCCGTCATTTTTATTTTCATGTGATATATACTGTGGGAGCCGAATAAATACCGGAATCAGATAAGCATACACTTGGAGGCCTAGTAGACAGACATTATTCGGCCCCATTCTGCACAATCAGGAGGCCGAATACAATAAATAGGCCGAATAGCTATTGAATTATGGAGCTGAATAAATAAGAGGATAATGGGCAAAAAGTGGGCCAGGCCCCGAGGCCCAGGAAACGAGTATAAATAGAGGAACAACAATCGAAGAAAGGTACGTGAGAACTAGTGTGCTTAACTTAAAATACAAGTAATCCAGAGAGAATAGAGACTGACTTGTCCGTCGAAGTGCTAATTCCGGCACCCCCGACCGGAGTGTTCATTTCTTTTCAGGTGTCTATTTGAGGATCACGAGCGTCCCCCAGGATCTGAAGAGTATTTCCAAACCACTTGCCCACAATTGGCGCCATATGTGGGAATACTCAAATTCATCCCTGGCGGGCGTAAAGGAAGACCCTTCAATAGTCACTGACGAAACCACACAGAGAGACGATCTCACTCCAACAAACATGCTTGGACCAGATCGACTTCAGTGCCTGAGACAATGCAAGCGATCATGGAACAAGCAAAGCAAAACGAACAGAGGTTGGAGAACATGATTGCTGAGAAAGTCCACGTATAAGGCATAAGCGAAGAAGAAACAGTTCAGACGACGAAGATCAGCACGATCCCTTTGTATAACGGATTGCAAGGGCAGTGCTACCTAAGAAATTCAAAGCACAGTCATTCACCTTGTACGACGGAAAATCAGACCCCACCGATCACATCCGCCATTACAAGCAAGCCACAACACTGCATGCAGACGACGAGGCTCTCATGTGTAGAACATTTTCGAGCAGCCTGGGACCACTGGCTGTCAGGTGGTATTATAAACTAGAGCCGGCTTCGATCAAGAGCTTCCACCAACTCCAGAAATCCTTTAGGGCAAGGTTTATCACTAATGAGGTCCAGCCAAAGCAAGCCGATTCCCTTTGGGCAATGTAGATTCAACAAGGGAAAACCCTTCGTGTGAATTCGACGCAGTATTGGGAGTGTTTTAACCTGGTATATGATGCTTGCAATGACTCCATGGCCATTACCGCCTTCAAGATGGGGTTGCATCCCGACAGTGCCCTCCGCAGCTTTTTGACCAAACGGCCTTCCAAAACAGTCTGGTCACTGATGAAGAAAGTTGAAGAATATTGTAAAGTGAAAGATGATGCCTTGTGGGTTAAAGCTGGAAATGTGACCAACAAGACGGCTCCTTCTGAAATTGCTCAGCCGTTAAATTCTATACCACCTTAGAGCCCTAAACCACAGCATCGGGCTAAGCGAGACAAAAGACGGGATTCTCGCCGATCAAGCAACCAATGCCCCCACCGAACAAATGAACAACTGCAAGTCAATAGCAGGTGCACAAGGCGTGCCGACAAGAAATATACAAAGTTGTCAGAGTCGATTAGTGCGGTTATGTCCAAAGTCCAACACCTTCCATTCTTCAAATGGCTGTTGAAAATGGTGGGACCTCCCGACACGCAAAGACGAGATAGGCGGTGCGAGTATCACAAGGATCATGGCCATGACACTGAGAGTTATTATGCGTTGAAGGATCACCTGGAGGAATTGGTACAAGATGGTCGGCTACAATAGTACGTTCGAAAAGGCAACTCAACCAAAGCAATAGCTTTGAGACAAGATTCACCTCCACTCAGCGTGATCCACATGATCTACAGCCTGCCAATGTCATCCGCAGTGCATACGATTCAATCGAATCCCGACCCTCAAAATCAACTCACTCCAGCTAAACGGCCCCATGAAGCTGCGAGCATTGTTTTTGGTGATTTAGATTTGGCTGGAGTGACACTTCCCCACATTGATCCCTTGGTAATCGAGTTATGAGTAAACCAATTCACCGTTGAGCGCGTACTCATTGACCCAGGGAGCACATCGGAAGTTATGTATTATAAGACATTCACCAAACTCGGCTTCTTCGAATCGGATCTCTCTCCGGCTCTTTATCTACTTTTTGGTTTAAACGCCAATCCAGAATACCCGTTGGGAAAAATCACACTACCCATTTGAGCGGGCTCCCAAACAGTGGATGTTGAGTTCTTGGTCGTCAAACTGCCATCGTCGTATAATCTCATCATGGGGCGAACTTGGTTGCATACTATGTAGGCCGTGCCAAGCACCTATCATCAGCTGCTACGCTTCCCTACAGAACGCAACATTGAGCAAATCCGTGGCTCCCAGAAGTCGGCACAAGCATGTTATCTCCTTGCCGGAAAGACACCAAAGGAGTTGCAAGTGAATTCTATCGAGGTGCCGGATCGGAAGAGCCTTGACGATGTTGGGCGGCTCCCAAGTGAAAAGGCCACGGAAGCCCTAGATCGAGCTGAAATCGACGGAAACCCAGACAGGTTCTTCATGGTCGGCGCCTCCCTGAATCAAGCCGACAGACAGCAGCTAATTTCCTTCCTGCTCAGCATCCTTGATGTCTTTGCATGGACTCCATACGAGATGCCGGGTATAGATCCCTCTGTTTCGCAGCACTGTTTGAATGTTGACCATAAATACAAGCCGATCATTCAGAAAAGCCGGCGGTAAGCAGCAAAGCATACTGCCGCCGTTATTGAAGAGGTTGACAGGTTGCTTGACGCCAAGGCAATCAGGGAAGTGACCTACCCTACATGGCTCTCTAATACTGTGGTTGTGAAGAAGAAAAATGGGACTTGGCAAGTGTGCGTTGATTTCAGGAACCTAAATAAAGCCTGCCCCAAGGATTGTTTTCCCCTACCCAGAATTGACCAGCTTGTGGATGCGACGGCACGCCATCAGTACATGAGCTTCCTCGATGCTTACAGAGGCTACCATCAAATCGTTATGCATCCAGAGGACCAAGACAAAATTGCATTCCTCACCCCAAGAGGAACCTACTACTATAAGGTTATGCCTTTTGGGCTGAAGAATGTGGGGGCAACTTACCAAAGATTGGTCACTGCCATGTTCAAGGGACAACTTGGCCACACTATGGAAGGGTACATTGATGACATGGTGGTCAAATCCAAAAAACAGCAAACTCATCTAGCCAATCTAGAAGAGACATTCGGCATTTTACGCAAATACAAAATGAAGCTGAACACTTCCAAATGTGCGTTTGGGATCGGCTCTGGAAAATTCTTGGGTTACATTGTCAACCACTGAGGAATCGAAGCCAACCCGAGGCAAATCACAACAATCATGGAGCTCGGCTTCTGTAGACACCCCATTTTTTACCGACCTTAAGACTCAGACGTCACCAGTTGAGCGCTTGGTGATGTTGCATTTTGTGCTCGTTTTGAAGTTTTAGAGTCTCGGCTGCGAGCCTTGCCTCCGGACTTCGGAGCTCTTTTGTGATTTGTCTCGGTTTGCGAACCAGGTCCTGTTTTCTCTTTTTTCTCTTTCCAATGGGAGGGAGAGGTCTCGTAGATCATCTCTCAGTGGCCGTAGGCTACGTTTCGTGGTCGTAGGTCATTTTTCCAGTTTGGAGCCCGGTTTTCAGGTTTAGGAGCCGCCGGCCGTGTGCCTCGGTTCGGGACCGCTTAACTACCTCCGTTTGCTCCAATTTTTGGCACACATCTTATTTCCTCCCTTTAGAGAAACACTGTGGCCCTGGACACCACCTTCGTGGTCATACGCCACTTTCGGTGCCTAACAACCTGTTTTCGGGGCCCTAAGCCGCGCGTTTTGGCCCCCGAACCTTCGTTTTGCATCCGTTTTGGTCCATTTTTGGTAGGGGCCTTATTTTCACTGTTAGGGAAGTGGTAGGATGGTGGCCGGCCACCTATTCCCCGGAAAAGCTAGGTTACTCTTTTTCTCTCTCCAAAAGCCGATTTTTCTGACAGAAAGCTGGCTTTTCCCACTTTTGAGCCACATTTTCTGGCTTTTCATACCACCATTGTGATCTACTCATTTGGGAGGCCACCAATATGGGTAGGCCGACCAGTAGTTCACCTTGACCCTTTTGAACCTTGTTTAAAAACTAGCTTTTCTCTCTCCTGGGTCACTTTTTCTAGTTTTTCTCCACAGGGTTGTGATCTACTCATCTGGGAGGCCACCTTTCTGGGTAGGCCGACCTGCAATTGTTCTTGAACCTTTTGACCCCTGGTCGGCCGACCAGGGGGAGTGGCCGACCGGCCACTTGAACTGGCCGGCCTGCTTATTGTTTTTCCTCTCTTTGAGTGTAATCCAGCTGTGCCAGCTAGAGATCACTTGGAGCATCCTCCATACACCTGTATGGAGGATCTTTCAAGCTTCCAAGAGAGGCCCTCCTCTATGTTCATAGGGGTTAGACATTTTTTGACCAAGGCTTATACACGTCTCCCTCCATTGCTACCATTTTAAGCTCCAAACCCTAACTTCCTTGGTCCATTTACACTACAACCCATAGCACCACACCACCATCATCCATTCCAGCCCCTTGGAAGTCATTTGCAGAGGTTGAAAGCTCATTTCCTTGGACCAAAGGCTGCTGGAAAGTTAGGCTACAAGGGTAAGCTCCTATTCTCCCCATTTTTGCACTATTTTGTTCAATATCTTAGCCCTATTTTCTTACATTTTTGGGATTTTTCCTGAACTAAAAAAAGTTTTATCTTAAGCTCATCTTCAACTTTGTTTAAGGACTCTTCACTGTTTGAGCCCATCTACAGCCCCTTTCCCTTTATCTCCCTTTTAGGGCTATTTTTGCATCATATTTTAGGCTTACTTGTGAGCATATTCGAGATTTTTCATAAACTGTAAAGTATCTTGTTTTGAGCTCCTATTCAACTTTGTTGGAGGGTCCTTTGCGATTTGAGCCATTTTGCTTCCCTGTTTGTTCTATCCCTCTTTTAGGGCTATTTTTGCATGATACAATAGCCTTATTTGTGAGCCATTTTAGACCTCGACCTAAACTAAAAAAAATCTTTTTTTGATATCATCTTTATGTTTGATTAAGGTCTATTCTCTGTTTGGGGTCATCTTCCCCTATGCATGCTTCATTCCTTCATGATTAGGGCCATGCATTAGAGCACTTGCATTGGCCATGGTTTGGCCTCTTAGCCACTAAAATCCAGTGGATTTTCAGTGGCTTTGATTTATTTTTGAGGGCCGAAATTAGAGGGGGGTGACCCCCTCTCTCCTTGTTTTGTTTGGGGATCTTTTGGGCCTTCCAAAGGGACCCTAATTTTCATGCATCGAAGTCACTTTTCAGGCCTCATTATGTGAGTTTTAGGGTCTTCCTTAGGTCTTTCCAAGGCCCTTTTGATCATATTTAATACCTACAATGCATGTGTACAACAATCCCATTCAAGGCCCTTCAAAGAGGCCTTTCTTTGCATGTTCCCTAGACCAATTTCAGGGTCAATTTGGTGAGTTTTAGGGCTGTCATATTTGATTTCCAGAGCTGGTTGTGCCATGCTAAATGTCCTTGATGCATGTGCTTAATTACCCCTTGTATGCCCTTCCAAAGAAGCCCCTCATTTTTGCACATGTTGGCTGCATTTCAATGATTATTTGGATGTATTTTGGCATGTTTTATTCACTGATTTTTTCTGGTTTGGTGAGATTTCATATGCTTCATATGCATGCCATGTAAACCATGTTTGCTAGTCAAAGTTACATGCTATTTTAGTCCATCATGCTAGCATCTTTTGGTCATGCTTTGAACTAGAAATGTTCATGTGTTAGGACTGCCTTGGCTCTGTCTTTGTGCTTTATGGTCAAATAATGCATGCTTTGTATAGCTACAAGTCAATACATGTGCCTAGTTTTGAGTTTCGGGGCTTACTCCATGTATCGGGTGCCATGTTTGCATGATTCGGGACCATTTAGCATTATGTTTGAGTGCTGAAAATTTACATGTTTGAATGTCGTGCTTCATCCTTGCCATGTTTTGGTAGAGTGGCATTTAATGCCTTAGGTTCGGTCCTCGGTTTGCGTGCATGTGTGCACGCATTTTGGTTGTCTCATCTTCATCTTATGGCCACTGATGTGAGTGTGGCTGAGGTCCACTCATGATTAGTGTAAGTCCATTATGCATTGTGTATGCCATTTCAATTCATAGCATTGCGTATGCTAGGTTGCATCTTAGAGCATTGCGTATGCCATGTTATATCGAGCATTGTGTATGCCATTTCATAGCATTGCGTATGCTAGGTTGTATGTTAGTCGCATTGTGTATGCCATTTCATTTGCATTGTGTTTGGGATAGGAGTTAGCCCAAGCACGGGAAACGAGGGACGTTTCGTACTCCGAGTGACGGAACGTGTCTCAATTCCTCGGTCGCCGACACTCCGGATTACCCATGATGGAGTTTAGGTCTTGTTGTGTTTTCATGTGCATTAATTTCACATTGAGTCGTGCAATTCGACTCCTCGTCCATCATGCATCGATATGCGTGATTGGTGGCACGAGGATCGAGGACTACATGCATACATATGTGAAAATACTTTGCCATGCCCCTTTGTTGCTCTCTGTTGCAGTAAATCATAAATCAACGACCTTCTGGAGCTTTGCACAGTATTCCGAGAAAAATTGCAAACGGAGGCGAATCGGGGCATCGCAATGGATTTCTGCGCCGGGAAACTCAAACACGCAACATTCCACCATTCGGAACAGAGCTGAGGCGGTCCATAGGCTTGTAGGCTGATTTATCGCTTTCCTAGATTAATTTGTTAATTAATTAGGGTTTTGTAATATTTAATTATTTATTCGGACTGTATTATTCATTCGGACTGTATTATTCTTTCGGATCCTCCGAGCGAGGGCACAATTGTAATAAGTGTGCATGAGTGTGATGTATGTTTTCCAACCCCACGTCTTTCTCCCTTTTATTTACCAACTTATGATGGTTAGATTAGGGCATGTTTCAATTAGCATACAGTATGATAGCATGTTTGCATTCATTCATCTGTCTTCACGCACCGGGCTCGGCGCATCATACTAACTGCATTTGTATTTCAATTCCAAATTGAATACTTGTTAGTTGTAGCATTTCATATGCCATCTTTAGAATAGGCGAGCCTATCTTAGTTGCATTTTGCATGTGTTGCATTATGCATTTCTGTATAGTTAGGATCATGCATAGATTTCTAACATAGCATTTGTTTTGGCTTGGAGTACTCGGTAAGTGTTTATGTTTTAGCATCCTTGCATGTGTGTGAGTGACTGCCATAATAGCATGCTTACCATGAGAGTAATTGCTTATGTGATATAATTGCCTGAATGCCTGTGGGTGAAGGTTGGGTTATTTGAATTGGAACAATTCATCAATTGTGAGTTTTAAGCCCACTTGAGAGTGACAAATCATCTTGTTTTCTAAGCCCACCCGAGGGTGGCAAAATCTGCATTTCAAGCCTACTTGCGAGTAGCAAACCGCTTTCAAAAACCAACATGAAATGTTTTGTTCCAATTCAGACGACGCAGTCTATACTTGTATGCTGTGCGCATCACGTAGTAATCTAGGCTAATAACCGGAATAAGAACTCATAATGTTTTCAAAACTAGATATCATGGTTAGTAGAGGCCGATCTTTGATTGGGCGAGCGAGGGTGCTCACGATGTGACCTTCCCCAATCGTACCCAAGTTCCCGAGCCGAGGCAACTTTGGTGATGACGGACACGTGGCCTTAGGCAATGAGTCAGGGTTTCCTAAATTTCCCAAAATAAAATATTTAGGTGGCGACTCTATATCTTGCAAAGCAGTCCATGTTTGGCACTTCTTTCAAAAAATCTGTTTTCAAAAACGATTTGCCGGATTTGGACACTTTGATGATTTCATCGGTCTTGCATTGCACTCTGCGAGATTAGATATAGGACCGTGACATTGAGTCCTGAACTGTAGTAAGCCCAATGAACAAAACGGGCGGGATTTCCCTCTCGAGACGTTCGAGGACGTCTACAATTTTTGGCGACTCTGCTAGGAAATTAAAGAACTTGACTCGAACTCATGATATCTTGTTTTGATTACACTTATGTGTTTCTTTGCATTGCATTTGCATTGGTACGCCTAGGACACCGTGTTTGCCATCTGCTATTCCTGAACGGTTTGCCGGAGGCTGTGTGCCATAAGGCTGACCGGTTATGGGCTCTGCCAGTATGGGAACACAAACCCTGATTTTACCGGGGCACCCTTTTGACCATTCGACCTAGTGCATATTCGGAATCCATAGTGGCCATTCCAAACTAGGACAGGTTGCTTACCCGATGATAGGTTGTTTGAAACCGCTGCGTGCGTAGTGAAACCCCAGCTCCTGACAAAATAGGACAGGGAAACCCCACCCCCAACATAGGGGTGTTTTGGCTCTCTTTGCTTGCTATGTGCTTTTAGAGTGCGTCTCTATAGGGAATGCATGTATCAGTTTGCAAGTTTGAGTATCAGGCCTGTGGGCATCAGGATCAGTATTTGGGGAATCAATTTTACCTGAGGGTATCAGTTCACCGGCAGAATTTTGGGCAGAATTCAGTAGAGAGCACACTCATTCAACTATGCTCATATTTGTTCAGGTGAAATCAGACTGATATGCTGCATGTTTTCTCTTTTGCTAGGTAGTCTTGGAACCATAGCTTCAGAAGGCTCCGATATCCCCCGAGGTTCATTGGACTTGTGCTGATAGACTTTGTCAGGTTAGAGATTCATTTCAAGGGCAAATCAGTGTTCCTCCGCCAGAGGCAGGGTAAAAGAGGCCAGTTAGGCACAGATCACCGGTTCAGCAGTTACCAGATTAGTGGCCTTATCCACCCCACCAGTGAATAGTCAGGCTGAGGCCTCAGTTTTTATCAGTTTTTAGTCACCCCACCAGTCAGTTAGTCGGAACAGCAGAACATGGCAGGGATGGAGGAAATGATGCGTCAACTCCAAGAAAGTATGAAACTTATGCAGTAAGTTGCTGCCTCCCAGACGAAATTTTCCAAACAGCAGGCTGCAATCATGGCCCAGCAGGCTGAGCTAATCACCAAGCTGCAACAGCAAAACGGAGCATCTGCTTCGCATCAGGCTTCTTCTCCACCAGGAGCTCCAGCACCTGGGGAGACACCAAATGTCCAGGAAGGTACGGACATTCCGATGGGGCCGGCCCCGCCCACAATCCTACCCTAATTATCCAAAACACCCACCAACCTGCCAGATTCTCCCTTTGAGTCTGAGGTGGGCCCCACAACACTAAAAGTAAGCAAGCTTGAAAAACTATTCAAGAAATCTCAGGGCATCAAGTCCATCCCGGACATTGAGGATAGATATACCGATGCGGTCGTGACGCTGCCAGACCACTTTAAAATGCCACATATCGACCGCTTTGACGGATCTGGAGATCCCCTGGTGCATCTCCGGTTGTTCTCAAATATACTACGGTCGATGGGCCTCACCAGACCGCAAAAGCTTTCATTGTTCGGCTGGACCCTGTCAGGTGTGGCCGCTATCTGGTATGCAAAATTAGAAGACGATGTCAAACGGAACTGGGATAAGATGGCCAAGGCCTTCGTTGCGCAGTACTCTTATAACACACAAATCGAGGTCACAACCCGTGATCTTGAGACAACAAGGCAAGAGCCTAAGGAGAGTTTTTCTGATTTCGTAGCCCGCTGGAGGGCCAAGGCCTCGATGATGACCCTTAGGCCCATTGACAAAGATCAAATTCGGATGATTGTGCGCAATCTCCAGCCCAAGCTTATGCAGAAAATGATTGTTCTCCCCTTCCCCACCTTTTTAGACTTACATGAGATGGGAGTACAGATCGAGGACGCTATGAAGTAGGGCCTTCTTGACCAGGAGAAGGAGCAGCCCAGGAGGGCATTTTCCCGTAGTTCGAATGCGACCACCAGTGGTGATGCAGCTGCAAGATCTTCTAATGTGGGCATGGTTACCACCACCGCATCAAAAACAGCTATCCCATTCACCGGTGCGTCCAGAAGTAGCTCACAAAAAACCAAATATCTGCCTCGAGTCAAGAGGGTTTTTACCCCACTTTATATGCCTTTGTCAAAGGCTCTAGTGGCCTTACTCCGAAAGGGATATCTGAAAGCATTGGAACAACGGCCTCTACCGGATCCTCTCCCTCCAAAGCATGACCAGACTAAGTACTACACCTACCATCAACAAACCGGTCATGACACTGACAGTTGCTTTCGTCTGCGCCATGATGTACAGAATCTGTTTGACAACAAGGTCATCGCCGCACCAGCTCAGCAAGGTTTATCGCCACTGGATCAGTGAACTTGGGGGATAGTGCGAATATGTGATCAGGGGATGAACCACCTGCGGGCGGCACTCAGTTTACTCCAGATGTGGCGTGTGCTGTTTTGAGCATTTGCGAATGCTCTGACTTGGGTGTTGAGTCAGTTCTGTGGTTTTGTTTTGAGTCAGTCTTTTTGATTAAGGGTCTGTCTTGTTGTATCGAGTCAGTCCTGTTGTACAGAAGTCGGGTGATTCCGAGGGTGTTACCTCGGATATCATTATTTTTTTTTGTGTATGTCTTTTCGCTTCCTTGTGAGTCTGTTTCTGCCGGGGAGCCAATAACACCAGAAGATTTGAATGAAACGACAGTGGTTTTTCATGCTTTTGTGCTTGCTTCTGCCTTGTGCCGGCTGTGCCAGAAACTTGAATGAAACGACAGTTCTCTTCACCTGCTCTTGTATGCCTTGAAATCATTGTATTGACCTAAGCTTTTCAAAACTTTTTCTAACATTGTGATGAAAACAAAAAAGAAAGAATTCCTCGGGATTTGCAAAAAATTTTGATCAACTGAGAGAAAGAGAGGCGTGCTAAGCCCTTAATGATTGAGATCATGCTTGTTAATGTGAGCACTGAGAAGGATCTTGGCTTGATCCAGATTAGTTCTACATGGTCTTCCGCGCGAGCGATTAGTCGCTTTCTTAAAAAAATTTCGAAACAAAAATGTTTTGCGCAGTCCTGCGAAGACCTGTGTGGAATCGCTCTCAGCCCTGAGACTCGACCCCCCCTTTTGCTTTCCAACCTTGAGCCTTAACTCAGAATGTTCAATGGTCAACCGCAATGTGAGGCCTGTGTGGCCAAATTCGAAGCAACCCTCGACCTAGAGGCAGAAAGATGCCAGATTGTGCTCGAAGAGCCGAAGATGGATCATTCCACAAATCAATGAAGATCGGCAAGAATGGCAAACCCCAGAAGGGAGGAAAGAAGAATACATTGCTGAAGGACAATCGAGTTCCTATCCACAACACTAAGGGGCAAATTCAGCCCCCATTGGATGGACTCCTGCATCACCGGCGAACAACATCCATTCTCCTGGATTCAAATGACTTCGGGATCTCAAAACCATTTGATATGGACAAAGCTACACTTTTACCCTTGAGAGGCTCGCTGGGCCGAAAACCCGGAAGGGCGACCCAGGCAAAAGTTAGAGCGAGAAAAAAAAAGAGAAGAAAAAAGAAAAGAAAAAATGCAAAAAATGAAGAAAAAGAAATAAAAATCTTGAAAAGATTGAAGAAAAGAAAATGAAAAGAAATGAAAAAAAAAGAAGAACAAAGCTCGCAAGGTTGAAAACCCGGAAGGGCAACCTTGGCAAAAGTTAGAGCGCAAAAGGAGAGGTTAAATACACGAGTGTACCTTAACCCCGAACTACGTAAGGCTTGATTCCCATGTTTGGGATACGTAGGCAACTTCATTCTGAAGTCCAGTTGTAAAACACTTCAAAATCAACTGTGTCCATGTAATGGTTTTGATCATCTTTGCCTTCTCTGTATCCGAGAGTTCGGTTGTCATTGTCACTCTGAGGAGTGATTACAATACGTTGCGATGCTATCCAAATAAAGGGCAACTTTCCGTTGCCATACAGTGTGCCGTGGTGCCATTCAAACAAGGGGCAACTTTCCGTTGCCGTGCAGCTCTCTTCAAGCAAGGGGCAATTTTCCTTCAAATCTGAGGTTGTGCATCTCAAGAGTAGGTCCCGTGCTTGTTGAGCATTGGTCGTTTGCAAAAATAGTTTTTGAGAATTTTTACAGAGGTTAACTGATTTTCTCGAAAAGTATTCCATTTTTCAAAACTGGACCATTTCTTGGATCCAAAAAAAGGAAAATTTTCAGTGCTCATAGCCAAACTTGCATGATTTTAAATCAGAAAATTGAACAAGTATGTTAATCTAACTCTCATATTGGTCAAAATTGTTTTAGTAGAAAATCAAAACAAAAAATGGTCAAAATGATGAACTAGGGGCACAGTTGAGTCAGGTGTTCTGTCTTTTCCCCATTGTCAACACACTTGCTAGAAAGGGCACTCTATCTGCCAGAAAGGGCATTCTACCTGCCAGAAAGGGGGACAACTGAAGTTGACCACAAAAGGGCAGAAAGCTCTCACATCCTCCAAGCAACGAGGTATCAAGCCAAGTGCGAAGCACGAACTGGAATGGATCAAGATATCCCACTCCCTCATCTAGACAGGTCTAACCACATCCAAACTCCCCAACAGAGCATCATCAACCGATGTTAGCTGCAGATTTGCTACACATCCTGTTGTAGCACAACCCCTCTGTGGGAGAAACTCACTGTTGTGAGCAGAAAAAAGAGGATCTAGCAGAATGCTAGGGGCATGAGCCCGTAACTTCCTGTTCATCCATCAACCACCCAGGGGAGGGATGAAAAATGAGAGATTGAAGAATAGAGAGATATGCGATGAGAGAAAAAGTGAGAAAAGGGCTTTTTCAGAAAAATAGAGATTGAGTGCCAGAGTGATGTGAGAATCACAAATGAGAAAGTGTGGGAAGCAATACCCAGAGAAACTAGTTCCTCGCGAACTGAGAGGTCTCTCATCTTTGTAACATGTCTGTGTGTTGTGTCTCTTGTTTTTTGTTTGTTTCGATTCTTATTTTGAGTCGTTTCAAGTATCTGTGTTTGTGTTTAGGTTGTTTACCTTTTGTTTTTCGTTGTTGAGTCGTTTTGACTGTGGTCAGTTGTAGGCTCGATACCCAATTGAGAACTCCTCTCATTTTCAAAAAAAAAAAATCGTTTTGTGCTCAGAGTGCCGTGCTGTTCTTCGCATTTGTGCAAAACAAGATTTGTTCTTTCATAAAACCGCAGGGTTCAACCTAGGTCATGTCAGAACAGTAAAGCTAGGACCTATCTGAAGCTATATGGGCTCTAGACTGCAACGCAAGAAAAAAGAAAAAATGTCGGGTATCTGAGTTTGTTTCAACTTCAGTAAGTTCCGAGATTGCATTCCGTGTGTACCTCTTCAGGTCTTGCCAATGCTCCGAAGTACGAGTGTGCCTCTACCTCAAGCTCAAGATCAAGTCTTGTTCAAGCCAGAATGGCGACCAAAAGTGCTCTCCCTGAGTACCATTCCCTACCAAAGGCATCTTGGCTGTGTTCGCAATGAGTTCCTAGGAGACCAACTGCGACGGTGGAAACTAGAGTTTGAATGGCTGTTGCCTAGAATGCAAAGGTTCGGGATTTCCGAGACTAAAGTCTGGTTTAAGTACCCAGAGGCGTGTCCTCGGCTTGAAATCTGTATGGAAGCCCTATAGGTTGAGATAACGTGTATGCACCTTAATTCTGGATACTGAACCAACCTAGTCTGTCACCCCGTTGGAGAATAGGGAAAGTTGTGAATATGATCAGGAAGAAAGGCAGCATCCAAAGTGTTCTACGTGAAGAACCCTTGTCAGTATTTCAGAGCCTTTGTACTGTGAGTTGAAGGTAAGTGTTCGAAGAGCACGAGGGGAGATCCCCGTCACAATAGAGTGGTTCATCGCCACTCACCCCATGAGGTGCTTTCTAAAGCGCCGCTACGCTTGTTTATTGCGTTCCTTAAACATCATGCATTGTATTGCATTATACCTATCAAGTTTCTTTCTCATTCATGCACGATATTGTATGTACGGTTCATTCAAAGAAGTTCTGTTTGAGATCATTTATTTAGTGTATCAATCACACTTCATTCAGTTAGTGTATCAATCACACTTCATTTATTTTAGTGTATCAATCACACCTCATTCACCCTTAGTGTATCTATCACACTTTCTTCAATCACACTTCATTTATTTAGTGTATCAACCACACTCTCCTCACTTAGTGTATCAATCACACTATCATTTACTTAGTGTATCTATCACACATATTCTCATTTTTCTGTATCTATCACACACATTCTCGTTTTTTGTATCTATCACACACATCCTCATTTTGTGTATCTATCATGCACATATTCACTTCATTTACTTTAGTGTATCCATCACATTTCATTACCTTTTGTGTATCCATCACATTTGTTCACATAGTGCATTTATCACACTTTGTGTTCATTTTTAGTATATCTATCATACTCTGTTCACATAGTGCATCTATCACACTTTGTGTTCACCTTTAGTGTATCCATCACACTTATTCACATAGTGCACCTATCACACTTTGTGTTCACCTTTAGTGTATCCATCACACTTGTTCACTTAGTGCATCTATCACACTTTGTGTTCACATTTAGTATATCAATCATACTCTGTTCACTTGGTGCATCTATCACACTTCGTGTTCACATTTAGTATATCAATCATACTTTGTTCACTTAGTGCATCTATCACACTTCGTGTTCATATTTAGTATATCAATCATACTCTGTTCACTTAGTGCATCTATCACACTTCGTGTTCACATTTAGTATATCAATCATACTCTGTTCACTTGGTGCATCTATTACACTTCGTGTTCACATTTAGTATATCAATCATACTCTGTTCACTTAGTGCATCTATCACACTTCGTGTTCACGTTTAGTATATCAATCATACTCTGTTCACTAAGTGCATCTATCACACTTTATGTTCACCTTTAGTGTATCTATCACACTTGTTCACTCAGTGCATCTATCACACTTTGTGTTCACCTTCAGTATATCTATCATACTTGTTCACTTAGTGCATCTATCACACTTTGTGTATCTGTCACACGTTCACTTTGTGTATCCATCACACATGCTCACTCTGTGTATCTATCACACGTTCACTTCGTGTATCCATCACACGCACGCTCTGTGTATCCATCACATGTTCACGTTAGTGTATCTATCATTACACTCGCTTTGTATGTCTATCACACATGCTTACTCACTCTGTGTATCTATCACACCTCGTCCACTTTTGTGTATCTATCGCACATGCTCGCTAAGATTGCATAATCTTCTTATATCCTCTCTGCATGTAATGTAGTTTGCTTTGTATTCTTGCTTAAAACTGTTGCATTTATTGCGTATGTTTGCTTCATTACAGCTTGCTTTGTATGATCATGAGTTATGTTCGGCTTTGTGCATGTCTTTTGCATTTTGCCCCTGCTTGCGGGCACATCTTTGTTATCTTGTATGTTTGTCTAAGTCTTCGGCCTTGTCAAAAATGGGTCGTCTCTAGGCTTTGATATTCACTCCCGTCACGTATGACTTCCAAGTTCTGTCAAAGAGGGGCAACTGTAGACACCCCATTTTTGACCGACCTTAAGACTCAGACGTCACCAGTTGAGCGCTCGGTGATGTTGCATTTTGTGCTCGTTCTGAGGTTTTAGAGTCTCGGCTGCGAGCTTTGCCTCCGGACTTCGGAGCTCTTTTGTGCTTTGCTTCGGTTTGCGAACCAGGTCCTGTTTTCTCTGTTTTCTCTTCCCGAAGGGAGGGAGAGCTCTCGTAGATCATCTCTCAGTAGCCGTAGGCTACGTTTCGTGGTCGTAGGCTATTTTTCCCGTTTGGAGCCCGGTTTTCGGTTTTCGGTTTTCGGAGCCATCGACCGTGTGCCTCAGTTCGGGACCACTTAACTACCTCCGTTTGCTCTGGTTTTTGGCACACATCTTATTTCCTCTCTTTAGAGGAACACTGTGGCCCTAGAGATCACCTTCGTGGTCATACGCCACTTCCGGTGCCTAACAACCTGTTTTCGGGGCCCCGAGCCGCGCGTTTTGGCCCCTGAACCTTCGTTTTGCATCCGTTTTGGTCCATTTTTGGTAGGGGCCTTATTTTCACTGTTAGGGAAGTGGTAGGATGGTGGCTGGCCACCTATTTCCCTGAAAAGCCAGGTTCCTCTTTTTCTCTCTCCAAAAGCCGATTTTTCTGACAGAAAGCTGGCTTTTCCCACTTTTGAGCCACATTTTCTGGCTTTTCATACCACCATTGTGATCTACTCATCTGGGAGGCCACCAATATGGGTAGGCCGACCAGTAGTTCACCTTGACCCTTTTGAACCTTGTTTAAAAACTAGCTTTTCTCTCTCCTGGGTCACTTTTTCTGGTTTTTCTCCACAGGGTTGTGATCTACTCATCTCGGAGGCCACCTTTCTGGGTAGGCCGACCAGCAATTGTTCTTGAACCTTTTGACCCCTGGTCGGCCGACCAGGGGGAGTGGCCGGCCGGCCACTTGAACTGGCCGGTCTGCTTATTGCTTTTCCTCTCTTTGAGTGTAATCCAACTGCGCCAGCTGGAGATCACTTAGGGCATCCTCCATACACGTGTATGGAGGATCTTTCAAGCTTCCAAGAGAAGCTTTGGCCTCTGTTCTCTATAAGAGAGGCCCTCCTCTTTGTTCATAGGGGTTAGACATTTTTTGACCAAGGCTTATACACCTTTCCCTCCATTGCTACCATTTTAAGCTCCAAACCCTAACTTCCTTGGTCCATTTACACAACAACCCATAGAACCACACCACCATCATCCATTCCAGCCCCTTGGAAGTCATTTGTAGAGGTTGAAAGCTCATTTCCTTGGACCAAAGGCTGCTGGAAAGTTAGGCTACAAGGGTAAGCTTCTATTCTCCCCATTTTTGCACTATTTTGTTCAATATCTTAGCCATTTTTTCTTACACTTTTGGGCTTCGGACTGAACTAAAAAAAGTCTTATCTTGAGCTCATATTCATGTTTTATTAAGAACTTTTCTCTGTTTGGAGTCTTCTACTCCCCCTTTGTGCTTTATCCCTCTTTTGGGGCTTATTTTGCATGATATATTAGACCTGTTTCTGGGCATTTCTGGGCTTCGAGCCAAACTGTGAAGTACCTTATTTTGAGCCTCTCTTCAACTTTGTTGAAGGTCTCTTCACTGTTTGAGGCCATCTACTACCCCTTTCCCTTTATCTCCCTTTTAGGGCTATTTTTGCATCATATTTTAGGCTTACTTGTGAGCATATTCGAGATTTTCCATAAACTGTAAAGTATCTTTCTTTGAGCCCCTCTTCAACGTGGTTGAAGGGCCCTTTGCGGTTTGAGCCCTTTTTTTGCCCTGTTTGTTCTATCTCTCTTTTAGGGATGTTTTTACATGATACATTAGCCTTATTTGTGAGCCATTTCAGACCTCAACCTAAACTGAAAAAAATCTTGTTTTGATATTATCTTTATGTTTGATTAAGGTCTATTCTCTGTTTGGGGTCATCTTCCCCTATGCATGCTTCATTCCTTCATGATTAGGGCCATGCATTAGAGCACTTGCATTGGCCATGGTTTGGCCTCTTAGCCACTGAAATCCAGTGGATTTTCAGTGGCTTTGATGCATTTTTGAGGGCCGAAATTAGAGGGGGGTGACACCCTCTCTCCTTGTTTTGTTTGGGGATCTTTTGGGCCTTCCAAAGGGACCCTATTTTGCATGCATCGAAGTCACTTTTCTGGCCTCATTCTGTGAGTTTTAGGGTCTGTCTTAGGTCTTTCCAAGGCCCTTTTCATCATATTTCATACCTACAATGCATGTGTAGAACAATCCCATTCAAGGCCCTTCAAAGAGGCCTTTCTTTGCATGTTCCCTAGACCAATTTCAAGGTCAATTTGGTGAGTTTTAGGGCTTTCATATTTGATTTCCAGAGCTGGTTGTGCCATGCTAAATGTCCTTGATGCATGTGCTTAA
Organism: Camellia sinensis; assembly: GCF_055761805.1. NCBI lineage: Eukaryota > Viridiplantae > Streptophyta > Magnoliopsida > Ericales > Theaceae > Camellia > Camellia sinensis. The sequence goes on from NC_138963.1 coordinate 79,953,339, forward strand.
TTACCCCTAGTATGCCCTTCCAAAGAAGCCCCTCATTTTTGCACATGTTGGCTGCATTTCAATGATTATTTGGATGTATTTTGGCATGTTTTATTGACTGAATTTTGTTGGTTTGGTGAGATTTCATATGCTTCATATGCATGCCATGTAAACCATGTTTGCTAGTCAAAGTTGCATGCTATTTTAGTCCATCATGCTAGCATCTTTTGGTCATGCTTTGAACTAGAAATGTTCATGTTTTGGGACTGCCTTGGCTCTGTCTTTGTGCTTCATGGTCAAATAATGCATGCTTTGTATAGCTACAAGTCAATACATGTGCCTAGTTTTGAGTTTCGGGGCTTACTCCATGCATTGAGTGCCATGTTTGCATGATTCAGAACCATTTAGCATTATGTTTGAGTGCTGAAAATTTACATGTTTGAATGCCGTGCTTCATCCTTGCCATGTTTTGGTAGAGTGGCATTTAATGCCTTAGGTTCGGTCCTCGGTTTGCGTGCATGTGTGCACGCATTTCGGTTGACTCATTTTCATCTTATGGCCACTGATGTGAGTGTGGCTGAGGTCCACTCATGATTGGTGTAAGTCCATTATGCATTGTGTATGCCATTTCAATTCATAGCATTGCGTATGCTAGGTTGCATGTTAGAGCATTGCGTATGCCATGTTACATCGAGCATTGTGTATGCCATTTCATAGCATTGCGTATGCTAGGTTGTATGTTAGTCGCATTGTGTATTCCATTTCATTTGCATTGTGTTTGGGATAGGAGTTAGCCCAAGCACGGGAAACGAGGGACGTTTCGTACTCCAAGTGATAGAACGTGTGTCAATTCCTCGGTCGCCGACACTCCGGATTACCCATGATGGAGTTTAGGTCTTGTTGTGTTTTCACGTGCATTCATTTCACATTGAGTCATGCAATTCGACTCCTCGGCCATCATGCATCGATATGCGTGATTGGTGTCACGAGGATCGAGGACTACACTCCTTGAAGAGTAGTCATGCATACATATGTGAAAATATTTTGCCATGCCCCTTTGTTGCTCTCTGTTGCAATAAATCATAAATCAGTGGCCTTCTGGAGCTTTGCACAATATTCCGAGAAAAATTACAAACAGAGGCGAATCGGGGCATCGCGATGGATTTCCGCACAGGGCAACTCAAACACGCATCATTCCACCATTCGGAACAGAGTTGAGGCGGTCCATAGGCTTGCAGGCTGATTTATCGCTTTCCTAGATTAATTTGTTAATTAATTAGGGTTTTGTAATATTTAATTATTTATTCGGACTGTATTATTCATTCGAACTGTATTATTCTTTCGGACCCTCCGAGCGAGGGCACAATTGTAATAAGTGTGCGTGAGTGTGATGTATGTCTTCCAACCCCACGTCTTTCTCCCTTTTATTTACCAGCTTATGATGGTTAGATTAGGGCATGTTTCAATTAGCATACAGTATGATAGCATGTTTGCATTCATTCATCTGTCTTGCACGCACCAGGCTCGGCGCATCATACTAACTGCATTTGTATTTCAATTTCAAATTGAATACTTGTTAGTTGTAGCATTTCATATGCCATCTTTAGAATAGCCGAGCCTATCTTAGTTGCATTTTTCATGTGTTGCGTTAGGCATTTCTGTATAGTTAGGATCATGCATAGATTTCTAACATAGCTTTTGTTTTGGCTTGGAGTACTCGGTAAGTGTTTATGCTTTAGCATCCTTGCATGTGTGTGAGTGACTGCCATGATAGCATACTTACCATGAGGCTAATTGCTTATGTGATATAATTGCCTGAATGCCTGTGGGTGAAGGTTGGGTTATTTGAATTGGAACAATTCATCAATTGCGAGTTTTAAGCCCACTTGAGAGTGGCAAATCATCTTGTTTTCTAAGCCCACCCGAGGGTGGCAAAAGCTGCATTTCAAGCCTACTTGCGAGTAGCAAACCGCTTTCAAAAACCAACGTGAAATGTTTTGTTCCAATTTAGGCGACCCAGTCTATACTTGTATGCTGTGCGCATCACATAGTAATCTAGGCTAATAGCCGGAATAAGAACTCATAATGTTTTTAAAACTAGATATCATGATTAGTAGAGGCCGATCTTTGATCGGGCGAGCGGGGGTGCTCACGAAGTGACCTTCCCCAATCATACCCAAGTTCCCGAGCCGAGGCAACTTTAGTAATGACGGACACGTGGCCTTAGGCAACGAGTCAGGGTTTCCTAAATTTCCCAAAATAAAATATTTAGGTGGCGACTCTATATCTGGCAAAGCAGTCCATGTTTGGCACTTCTTTCAAAAAATCTGTTTTCAAAAACGATTTGCCGGATTTGGACTCTTTGATGATTTCATCGGTCTTGCATTGAACAAAACGGGCGGAATTTCCCTCCCGGGACATTCGGGGACGTCTACCGCTTCCCTCGTTCAGTGAAAGAGGTTCAAAAGTTTATGGGGATGGCCGCCGCACTCAACAGGTTCATCAGTTGGTCCACAGATTGCTGGCAGGGCAAGGCTTTCAAATGGTCCGCCAAGTGTGATGCCATTTTCAACGACCTTAAGACCTACCTCCGATCAGTGCCACTCTTGACAACACCTTCGGCCGGTGACCCGCTCATTTTGTATCTGGCAGTTTCTGACTAGGCCGTTAGCACCGTACTGATAAAGGAAGAGCTGGGGGAGCGGCCAGTGTATTATGTGAGCAAGGCAATGGTTGACGCCAAAACACGCTACCTTCCGTGGAAAAGCTCATCCTAGCCCGAGTCATGGTGGCAAGAAAACTGATGCAATACTTCTAGGGGCATAGCATCGGGGTGCTAACAGATTACCCCCTCTGATCAGTACTACGTAGTGCAGAAGCATCAGGACACGTTTCAAAGTGGGCTCTTGAACTTGGCCAGTACGATATTTAGTTTCTACCTAGAACCTCAATCAAGGGACAGGTGCTTGCCGACTTTGTTGCCGAATTCACTGGGGGTCTTACCGACTTCAAGTCTGATGAAATTCAACCTAAGCCGAATTGGAGAATTTATGTTGGGGACATTTGGCAATTGTACTGTGATGGATCATCCAATCAACGGGGCAGTGGAGCCAGAGTAGTAATCATGGCTCCTGACGGCGCAACAATTGAATAGGCCGTCAAGCTTGGTTTCAAAGTATCAAATAACGAAGCCGAATACGAAGCCCTTCTAACCGGTTTGCGGAATGCACATCTTCTGGGGGCTCGATGTTTGTTTGTATTTTGCGATTCAAAACTAGTGATCAATCAGCTAAAAGGGGAGCACGCGGCAAGAAATGACCATATGGCAGCTTACATGAAAACGGCTAACTCCTTGCTGGCAAAATTTGACCATCATGAATTGAATAAGATAACACGTGATCAGAACACACATGCAGATTCCCTAGCTTGCCTAGCCTCCGCCTTAAACTTAGAAATTAAATGGACCATCGATGTAGGTTTCATCCCAGAGCCGAGCATTGGCCCTTCGGAGGAAGTCCAGATCAATGTCATAGAATCTGGATCGAGTTGGATGGATCCCATTGCTGTATTCCTGTCTTCCGAACAACTCCTAAAAGACAAGAAAGAAACGCACAAGCTGCGAAACAAAGCCTAGCAATACTACTTGGATCCGCAAGGAAAGCTTTACAAAAAATCCATTTCTGGTCCATACTTGGAATGCGTGCATCCGGACAAAGTCGAAGAGCTTCTGACTGAAATACATGAAGGCAGTTGCGGCACCCATTCTGGCGGGCACTCTTTGGCTCATCGAGCCGTGACACAGGGGTATTACTGACGAACAATGAGAGCCGATGCCGAATGTTACGTGAAAAAGTGTGAACAATGCCATAAGTTCTCTCATATGACCCACCTGCCTGCTGAAGAGTTAAGCTCCATAACTAGTCCTTGGTCGTTCGCCCAATAGGATTTGACATCGTTGGACCACTGCCTCGTGGCCTGGGTAACAAGCGATTTTTGATTGTCGCGACAGATTATTTTACAAAATAGGTAGAAGCGAAGGCACTAACGCACATCCAAGATATCGACATGAAGCATTTTGTTTGGAGAAATGTCATAAAACGATTCAGCATTCCAAGGGCACTCATTTCAGACAACGGTACCCAGTTTGATTGTGGCGTCTACCGAGAGTTGTGCAGCAAGTACGGTATCCGGCCTTACTTTTCCATGCTGGCTTATCCACAAAGCAATGGTCAAGCTGAAGTCTCTAACAAATCCATCTTAGACGGCATCAAGAAGAGGCTGGAGAAAGCTAAAGGCAAATGGGTTGAAGAATTGCCGAGTGTGTTGTGGGTTCATCGAACTACGCCGAGGCGATCTACTAGGGAAACGCCGTTTGCTCTATGCTTTGGAACCCAGGCAATCGTACCCCTGGAGATCGGCCTCCCAACCTTGAAGTCGAAAGTTTTTTATATGGGCCAAAACGACATGATGCTGGCCTTGGAATTGATTCTGATTGAAGAACGAAGAGACCGTGCCCTTGCATCCATGGCGCGGTATCAGCAGCAGCTTGCTAAGTCGTATAATCAACGTGTTCAGCTGCGCTGCTACACACCAGGAGAGTTGGTCCTGAAGAAGGTACTCCCAGCTGCCAGGAAACCGGCTGATGAAAAATTGGGTCCTAACTGGGACGGCCCCTATCAGGTCGATTCCATCGCGGGAGTAGGGGCATATCAGCTCAAAGACATGTCTGGAAGGAGTCTGCCACGGCCTTGGAATTCAATGCACTTGTGTAAATTTTATCATTAAACCCGACATGTGGAGAATGATACTAGTTTTGAATGGTTCACCATGTACATATTTCATACTTGCAATGCAAAGTCTCCCATTTCCTCATTGCGCAATTCAGTTCAAAAGTCTCCGGATTTGGAGCCCCATTGGTGCATGACACCTTTGGGCCGATTAAGCCTCCAGATTTGGAGCACCCTTTGTGGATATCACGATTGGCCAAAATAAGTTTTCAGATTCGGAGCACCCTTCGTGGATATCACGATTGGCCAAAATAAGTTTCCGGATTCGGAGCCCCATTGGTGCATGACACCTTTGGGCCGATTAAGCCTTCGGATTCGGAGCACCCTTCGTGGATATCACGATTGGCCAAAATAAGTCTTAGAATTCGGAGCCCCATTGGTGCATGACACCTTTGGGCCGATTAAGCCTCCGGATTCGGAGCCCCATTGGTGCATGACACCTTTGGGCTGATTAAGCCTCCAGATTCGGAGCGCCCTTCGTGGATATCACGATTGGCCAAAATAAGTCTCCCGATTCGGAGCGCCCTTCGTGGATATCACGATTGGCCAAAATAAGTCTCTAAATTCGGAGCCCCATTGGTGCATGACACGTTTGGGCCAATTAAGCCTCCGGATTCGGAACGCCCTTTGTGGATATCACGATTGGCCAAAATAAGTCTCCGGATTCGGAGCCCCATTGGTGCATGACACCTTTGGGCCGATTAAGCCTTCGGATTCGGAGCGCCCTTCGTGGATATCACGATTGGCCAAAATAAGTCTCCGGATTCAGAGCTCCATTGGTGCATGACACATTTGGGCCAATTAAGCCTCCGGATTCGGAGCGCCCTTCGTAGATATCACAATTGGCCAAAGTAAGTCTCCAGATTCAAAGCCCCATTGGTGCATGACACCTTTGGGCTGATTAAGCCTCCGGATTCGAAGCCCCATTAGTGCATGACACCTTTGGCCCGATTAAGCCTCCGAATTCGGGGTGCCCTTTGTGGATATCACGATTGGCCAAAATAAGTCTCCGGATTCGGAGCCCCATTGGTGCATGACACCTTTGGGCCGATTAAGCCTCCAGATTCGGAGCGGCATTTGTGGATATCACGATTGGCCAAAATAAGTCTCCTGATTCGGAGCCCCATTGGTGCATGACACATTTGGGCCGATTAAGCCTCCGGATTCGGAGCCCCATTGGTGCATGACACCTTTGGGCCAACTAAGCCTCCAGATTCGGAGCACCCTTCGTGGATATCACGATTGGCCAAAATAAGTCTCCAGATTTGGAGCCCCATCAGTGCATGACACTTTTGGGCTGATTAAAACTCTGAATTCGGAGCCCCATCCATGCAAGTCACGCCTGGGCCGAATGACACTCTGGATTCTGAGCATCGTATCCATATGTTTGGGCCGAATTCGCGACACTTTACGGAATTGACGTTTCGGCCAATTAAATCCTCCTAATTTGGAGCAATTCGTGCAAGCCATTGAAGTCCTAGTCATGGTCACTTTATGAACAAATATATGATCATACTATCATAGTTAAATCCACTCATGAATTAGTTGGTACAACAGGAAAAATTTTTTGAAAAATATATGTTCTCATTACACTAATTTCAAATACATTACATTGGCCTCGAACACATTATTAATTAAACAAAAATTTGATAAATAAATACAAAATGTATTTATTTTTACATAAGATTTTATTCGGCGGCACCTTCATCGTCGCTCTCCTCTATCTCGTACACCTCGAAAGGAAGATTGCGGCGATAATATAACGGTGAAGCCGACTGAACACCTGTTGTACGGAGGGTATCCGCGGCCTTAAGCGCCTCGATCCACCTATGCCAAAATCCCTGATTCTCGCATTGGCAAACCTCATCGGCGAGTCTTTCCCTAGTCTTTTCAATTCTGACCTTCCGGCCTTCGTGGAAGCCTTTTTCGTAAGCTTTTGTCTTGGAGGACTCAATCGCAAACATGCTAGCCGTATCTTGGTTGGCAATCGCATGACTTATTAGCCGTTGGGTCACCCTTTCCTCCACGATCGGGTTAGACTTTCCGGCCGACTGTTCCCCACCAGTCTTGACCTTTCTCAGCTCACGCTCGGCTTTCTCTATGCGAGCTTCTAGGCTTCGAATACGTTCGTCCCTCTGCTCTATCTCTTGCCGAGCAGCATGAAGGCGCATACCGATTTTGTAGGCAGTATATAGCCCCTTCACTGCCCCATGGATGCCCTCTCGAAACACTTCGAAGTCTCGTCGACCAGCCATCGACTGCTGAACTTCTGACAGAAAATCTGTCGTGCAAATTCGGCAGCCACGTTTTGATCTCGGATGATTGAATCTGCCTCTGTCATCGGTTTGTTATCGACAAAAACTACAAAGATCAATGGGCATGGTGGCCCACTGGCTTCACTGCGTGGACGAGGAGAACTTCCCCGTTGGCGTTTCTCCCTTCTGGGTGACCTGCTTCGTCGACGAGGAGAATGACACCTCTCATGCTCAGCAGATGCTCTAACTCCCGTTCGGGGAGGTTCGCCACCTCGATTCATTGAGTCCAGCTCCGCTAGTGTCCTGTCTTTCCCTTTACTGTTGAAGAATAGTCTACTAGACATTCACTCTTCGCTGCCCACGTTCGACATACAGGGTCGAGTTTTGTTTGGACACAACCCCCTCTCTAAATAATTCATGGGCACACCGCGTTCCCGAGGCAACCTCATTAATGAACGCACTCCATAAGTTGCCGGTTTTCGGCTTTCTAGATTCACCCCAAACTGGGGCAATTCCTTAACCTTAATATCTAGGCTGAGGCAAGGGCAGATTCCTTAATCCTAACGACCAATGGCTTTCTACTCAAATCGGCTAAATCCCTTGGCCTAGAGCCGAAAGGATCGTGCCTCAGCCATTTCATGAACCGGACTCATTCGGTGGTCCAGTTCATATCTGAGGCAAGGGCAGATTCCTTAATCCTAACGGCCAATGGCTCTCTACTCGAATCGGCTAAATCCCTTGGCCTTCAGCCAAAAGGATCGTGCCTCAGCCATTTCATGAACCGGACTCATTCGGTGGTCCAGTTCATATCTAAGGCAAGGGTAGATTCCTTAATCCTAACGGCCAATGGCTCTCTACTCGAATCGGCTAAATCCCTTGGCCTTTAGCCGAAAGGATTGTATCTCAGCCATTTCACGAACCGGACCCATTCGGTGGTCCAATTCATAGCTGAGGCAAGGGCAGATTCCTTAATCCTAACTGGACTCATTCGGCGGTCCAATGCATATCTGAGGCAAGGGCAGATTCCTTAATCCTAACGGCCAATGGCTCTCTACTCGAATCGGCTAAATACCTTGGCCATAAGCCGAAAGGATCGTGACTCATCCATTTCACGAAGCCGAAAGGATCTTATGCCTTCACCATTTACACATAATGCAAGGCCTGGCACCGATTGGTTCAAATGCAAGGGCATGTTCTTAAACCTATTCGATTAATCCAAAGTCTAAATCATGAATATTTCCCAATTCTTGAATTATCCATCTTTTTAATAGAACGAGTGTCTAAAGAAAAACAAGGAGATACATTCAAGAATTGATAACGGTAATTAAGTACAGACATAATGCAAAGCAAAGGAAAATTTCATTGATAAACTGAATACAAATAAGGTATCACTTTATACATGAAGATCACTCTGAGTAAAAATAAAATAAAATAAAATAAAACACATTTAAAATCCTTGGCAAAAACAACCAGTATGTCGTCCTAATCAATCCTTGGGGTCCTCGGGGTCAGACTCCAGTGGCTTGATGTCCACTTGCTCGTATAGAATCGGCATAGCCAATGTTACATTTACAGCAGCAAGGGCTTTGAGCCAGCCATGCTTAAATCCCCGGTTCTCAAATTTGGGAACTTCTTCCACGTAGTTTGCAAGGGCGGCACCTTGCCTGACCTTGTACGCCTTAGAAGTCTCAGAGTTGGCTTTTTCTTTTGCCTTCTTCGATTTTTCTAATCCGGTCTCCAGCCGGGCAATCCCCTGTTGGGCTGACTTGAGCGCTTCATCGCTCGCGTTATCCCTCTGCTCGGTGACCAATCTCTACTGTTCAGCATTTTTCGCTCTTTCCATCTTGGCCTCTGCCCTTGCACTCTCCATCGTCGCCCTCGTCGCTTCAAAGTCGGCCCTACTCCTTTCTCTCTCCACCTCCGATCTTAAACGGCCAATTTCTTCGATGGCGCCGCCCTATCTCGGCTATCCTTCCGACTATCTGTAAAACAGAAAATTAAAACCAAGACAATATACGCAAAAATGCAAAAGACAAGATCAAGCTATATACCAGAAGAGCTGTCTGAGCGGCTAATGCAATTGCCAACACGTTCGGCTCTGAGCGGAAAGCCGCCTTGTCAACCGGCAATGTGACCGACGAAGCCAGGCTCAACGCTACGGCTGGGTCTTTCATAGCTGATGCGTCAGAGGAGATCGACATGTTTTTATCTTCGGCTGAACCACAAAAGGAACAACCACATCCAACTCCTCTAAGTGCACCGTTTTTCCACTGGGTTTTCTTCGGAGACATCCTCGAAATTGGCAGGATGCTTCTCCCTCCCCTTATCGGCCTCTGGAGTCAACCGTTCGACCGACCATTCCGCCTCGACGGAAAAAGTTTGAACCGTTTCAACCACGACAATCGGCACAGAGGATTCAGAGAGGGCTAGTTTGGAACTAATGGCCTCGGCCTTCTGACCGGCGGCCAAACGTTCGGCGTTCTTTTTACGAGCCAGTTGGGAAAGAGATTCCTTCGCCATATTCTCGGAATAGGAGCCGGAAAGATCTTCCAAACCAGTAAAAATATCTCCAAAGGAAAATTTCCCCAAACCTGAAATGGACGGAGAGTTAGACTGGTTAAGACCGGCTGCCTCAAACGCTGAGTTTAGAGCCTCGTCAACCTCTCCAGCTTCCGCGGCGAACTCTCTCGTTGGTTCGGCAATCACCTCGACCACCGGCTCTACATCTTGCTCCGAATCAGAAGCTTCAAAACCAATTTGCCTAAGGTTTTTGAAGCTGGAGAAGACAAGAGCTGTAAGATGTTGTTTCCCGGATGGGATTAGAATGTTGTCCGTGACCGAGAATGTAGTGTAAGTTGGTTCGTACCGCAGGAGTATATGGGCGGCTCTCCCTTGCTTCTGTACGTTTGAACGACCAAAAAATGTGAGTGCAATCTTGATCTCTGCAAGGACTGCATCGTCGGCCGAGATCAGGATTTTCTTCAAATTGTTGCCTACATAAACAAAGGATTAGACTTAGAGAAAAAGCCAAGTAAAATAAGGATCAATAAACGCAAGGAGCTACACGACAACCTGGTTCGCCCCTCCGTCTGGGTGTAGGGTCTAGGCGATCTTTGCCTCCACCGAATTCCTAGTTGCCTCGGGCATGGACCATCACATCATCAACTCACTTGCCAGAGCTGGCAAGCATGGTTACCAAGTGATGGTCAGTGTCCTTGGCCTTGTGAAAGTAGCGCTTATGCCAACCGGAGGATTTGGCTAAAGCATAGCAGTGCCGAATGGCAAGAATGCCAAGGTTGATCCTAAGGCGTCGGTTCAACTCTACGACTCCCATTATGATTCGAAAAAAATTCACATTGGGTTGGGAAGGAATCAGACCCCAATGGCGGAGGACGGCCCTAAGAAATGGGTGCAGAGGAAAACGGACTCCGCCCTCCGCAATGGATAGAAGAGGAAAGACGGTTGTATTTTCATCATCCCTCTCCATATCAAGAGTATTGTCCATCACGAGAGATAGATGGACATCATCAGGGATAGAGAAATGTCGTCGGAACCCAAAAATACGACCATCAGAAATGAGGTCTTTCAAATGCTTAGTCGTTCTAGTAAGGACTCAAGGGTATGCTAAATCGAAAATAAACATGGAAAATAGGATTACAAAAAGAAGAGAAGAAAACTTACAAGAGGCAAAGGAGACAAGAAGAGACGGGAAGAAGTTGCAGAGGACGCAAGACAGAGGATGAATACTGGCTGGTAGTCTAGGAGGCTCAAATATTCAAAAAGCATGCATTCGAAGAGACCGGAGTTCCAAATCGTAATAAATGCAAGAAATGCACGAATGAGGCGGGAACGTATAATGATGATCGAATGGTGTGTGCGTTCTGACATTCACATTGGGATAGGTGAAGCCGCCTAATTTATGTTTCTTTTGACTTTTCAAATTCGAAACCAAACACGCCAATTAACTGCCGTTAATAGGGAGTTTGGGGGGCAATTGTAGGAGCCGAATAAATAGCGGAATCAGATAAGCGTACACTTGAAGGCCTAGGAGACAGACATTATTCGGCTCCATCCTACACGATCAGGAGGCCAAATACAATAAATAGGCCAAATAGCTATTGAATTATGGAGCCGAATAAATAAGAGGATAATGGGCAAAAAGTGGGCCAGGCCCCGAAGCCCAGGAAACAAGTATAAATAGAGGAACAATAATCGAAGAAAGGTACGTGAGAACTAGTGTGCTTAACTTAAAATACAAGTAATCCAGAGAGAATAGAGACTAACTTGTCTGTCAAAGTGCTAATTCCGGCACCCCTGACCGGAGTGTTTATTTCTTTTCAGGTGTCTATTTAAGGATCACGAGCGTCCCCTAGGATCTGAAGAGTATTTCCAAACCACTTCCCCACATATACATAGCATATCAACAGATATATAAAAATGAGACCTTCATTTATGTGGGGTCTTAGGCGAGTACCTAACTTACCTAATGGTAGAGCCACTAGGCTTCCCAAACCTATTGAGGGTCCAAGGTAATTTTTTTTTAGTGAGGTCTTTTGCTATTTAAATATTAATTATATTATATTTTTATTTTTATTTAAAATTATTTTTTCTTGATTTTTGTGATACAAAATTATTAATTAAAATTTTGTAATCAAAATTTTCTAATGTGTTTTTTTTAAAACAGGCAATAAATGCCTACAAGGAAATCTTAATGAGAAAAGAACAACCGAAACCAAAGGTCAGTCTGAGCTCACAAGCAGGAACAAAATATATATTTACTACATCATGACATGTAAGTAAAATATATATATATATATATATATTTACAATGTCATCTATTCCCCTTCACTGTATCAAGTGCATAAGTTCTCATTCATCCAGTGTTATACTGCTAAAATTATCATTACTAAATTGCATTGTAATCAAAACTGATATATTTGCAAAAAAAAAACAGTATTTGTTCACCACAAAGGATGAGGCAGAAACAAATCAATTGTTGAACAAAATAATGTTAGAAGTTGTCAGGAAAAAATATCTTATTTTCCCAATTTTCAACGAAAAGCATTGGACGTTGTTGGTACTCGATATTGAAAATGGCTCATAGAAGTTCTACAATTCATTGAGACCAAGCACAGAAACAGATAACCACTTAAATGAGGCAAACAAAGTGGTAAGAAATTTTTAAGTAACAAATTTTATTATGCATTTATTTGTCAAACACCAATTAATTATGCATTTATTTTGCAGAGAAAGGTTATTGAGAAATACCTTCAACATCACAATCCCAAACTCATTGAAGGTAACAAGTTTCATGAAGAAATAGAAATTGCAATGAATTGTCCCCAACAAGTTGATCTTTCGTAAGTGTCTGAAAACCAAATCACATTACAGTGATAAAATTATCATTGATGACTACTAACTTTGTTTTTCCAATGTTATTGTAGACTTGATTGTGGTGTCATAGTTTGTTATCTCATGAGAGAATATGTCTGTAACAAAGACATTTTCCCCAATCTAACAAAGGACCATTGACAGCAAATCAGAGCAAATATCATAGATGCTCTGTTGATTGACCAACTGACAGACACATAACAAATTATTAATGAGGCAATAGAAGCAGTGCTTGAAGACAAAGATTTTTGGAACACAATACACAATGACAACAATGAAGTTGAATAATTTGATAGTTGACAATACTTTAGTAAACACTAACTCCTTTTCCAGTATATGGTTGGAAGTAGAAACAAATAACAGTATAGCATGGTTTTTGGGATACATTTATCACTGTTGGAACAAAATGGAATTATTATGATCTGACAGTTGACAATTCTTTCGTGAATTATGAACTCATTTTTCAAGTAGATGATTGCAAATGCATTAGCTGGTGTTAATAGTATTTTATGGTTTCTGTGGGGACATATTTTTTGGATAGCAACACGTGGCCAAGGTGGCACCGAAGTGCCAGACGAGGTGCCACCTATCCTTGACTTAACGCCGAGGTAATCTCGCCTAGGCCGAGGTTACCTACGAAGATATCAGAATCTGAGATGAATGGATAGGGAACAAGAGTCCTAGAATGGGGGAGGATCTTAGCTTGGATAAGGATAAAGCTCTTAGGGAGTTTATCTTTATCTATTGGAGAGTCCAGGATAAACATTAAGCCAGAGTCCAAGAGGAGCTAGGCTTCTACAAGGATCAGGTTAGTGCTGGCTATAAAAGAAGGACACCCTCGTGGGTCTAAGGTATGCTTTTCTATTCTGGCTTGTGAGTTAAAAACAATTGGTTATCTTTGAGAGATATTGATTACTAACTTGACCGTCGAAGTGCCCCCGAGTGGACGAACCACCGCCGGAGTCTTTTCTTTTTGTGACAGGTTGTTCGGGCGTGATCTATTCTGCCGGTGTTCTTCAGCTGAGTACCTGTGGGAGCCGAATTTACTTGGATCAATAGAGACGAATGGACCAGTCCGGTCCAGAACATAACCTCTCTTCGGCATTGATCCTAGTCAATTGAAGAGCCGAATAAAATGGCTGGCATTCTAACCAGTAGAACAAAGGCCGAGTAGAAGTACATGTAAAGGATCAGGGGTGGACCAGGCCCTAAGGCCCAAAGATAATACTATAAATACAGGATCTTCAATCAGAGAATGGTATGTGAGAACCATTACGCTTAACTTAAAATACAAGTAATTCAGAGAGTAGAGACTGACTTGCTCGTCGGAGTGCTAATTCCAGCACTCCCGACTAGAGTATTTATTCTTTTTCAGGTGGCTAGCTGAAGATCACGAGCGTCCCATAGGTTCAGAAGAGTATTTCCAAACCACTTCCCCACAATTGATGCCGTCTGTGGGAATACTCAAGCACATACATGGCGGGCGTGACGGAAGATCCTCCGGTAGTCACTATCGACCCTACACCACAAGATGAAACCACTCCAAGCAATATGCTTGGGCTAGAGAATATTACCGCAAGAAGGGCCTTGAACTTCGGTTCACCCTCGACATCAGCACAAGAGGCAATGCAAGCGATTATGGAGCAAGCAAAGCAAAACGAATAGAGGTTGGAGAACATGATCGCTGAGAACAAACGTCTCCCTCGGGATTTGGCCTTGGAAGTAGCGAAGTCCAAACAAGCTATACGCCAAGATCCGAAACAACCTCTGAGGGCAGGTGGTCGATGACCTCGAGCCCGACAACAGGACACTGACAATGACTCTGACTCATTATCCCCGGAGCCTAAAAAGTAGGGTCGACTCGAAGCTACTAGTTCTTCTGAAGAGAGTGTACGTATAACGTATAAGCGAAGAAGAAACAATTCAGACGAAGAAGACCAGCACAATCCCTTTGTACGACGGATCGCAAGGGCGATCTTGCCCAAAAAGTTCAAAGCTCCGTCGTTCACTCTCTATGATGGAAAATCAGACCCCACCAATCACATCCGTCACTACAAGCAAGCCATGACATTGCATGCAGACGACGAGGCCCTCATATGCCGAATATTTCCCAGTAGTATGGGACCATTGGCTGTCAGGTGGTATTATAAACTGGAGCCAGCTTTGATCAAGAGCTTCCATCAATTACAGAAATTCTTCAAGGCCAGATTTATCACCAACGAGGTCCAACCGAAATAGGTCGACTCTCTCTAGGCAATGCAGATCCAGCCAGGAGAAACACTAAGAGCGTATTCGGCATGCTACTGGGAGTGCTTTAATCTTGTTGATCACACTTCCAACGACTCCATGGCCATCACCGCCTTCAAAATGGGTTTGCACCCTGACAGTGCTCTTCGCAGCTCCTTGACTAGAAGACCCCCCAAAACAGTCTGGTCGTTGATGAAGAAAGTTGAGGAATACTGCAAAGTGAAGGATGACACCTTGCGGGTTAAAGCCGGAAACGTGGCCAACAAGACGGCCCCTTCTGAAATTGCTCAGCCGATAAGTTCTGTACCACCTCAGAGCCCCGAACCGCGACATCGAGCTAAACAGGACAAAAGACGGGATTCTCGCCGATCGAGCGACCAATGCCCCCACCGAGTAAATGAACAACTGCAAGTCGATGGTAGGCGCACAAGGCGCGCTGACAAGAAATACACAGAGTTGTCAAAACCGATCAGCGCGGTTATGTCCAAAGTCCAACACCTTCCATTCTTCAAATGGCCGTCCAAAATGGTGGGACCTTTTGAAACGAGAAAACGGGATAGGCGGTGCGAGTATCACAAGGATCACGACCATGATACTGAGAGTTGTTACGCATTGAAGGATCACTTGGAGGAATTGGTACAAGATGGTCGGCTACAACAATACATCCAAAAAGGCAACTCAACCAAAGCAATAGCCTTAAGACAAGATTTCCCTCCACTTGGCACGATCCACATGATATACAACCTGCCAATGTCATCCGCAGTGTATACGATTCAATCGAATCCCGACCCTCAAAATCAACTCACTCTGGCTAAATGACCTTATGAAGCTGCGAGCATTACTTTTGATGATTCAGATTTGGTCGGAGTGACACTTCCTCACAGCGATCCCTTGGTGATCGAGTAACGCGTAAATCCATTCACCGTTGAGCACATACTCATTGATCCGGGGAGCACATCGAAAGTTATGTATTATAAGACATTCACCAAACTCAGCTTCTTTGAATCGGATCTCTCTCCGGCTCCTTATTTACTATTCGGCTTCAACGCCAATCTAGAATACCCGTTAGGGAAAATCACACTACCCGTTCAAGCGGGTTCCCGAACAATGGATATGAAATTCTTGGTCGTCATGCTACCATCGCCATAAAATCTTATCATGGGGCGAACTTGGTTGCATACTATGCAGGTCGTGCCAAGCACCTATCATCAGCTGCTACCCTTCCCGATAGGGCACAGCATTGAGCAAATCCGTGGCTCCCAAAAATCGGTACAAGCATGTTATCTCCTTGCTGAAAAGACGCCAAAAGAGTTGCAAGTGAATTCAATTGAGGTGACCGATCTTGAGAGCCTCAACGATGTTGGGCGGCTCCCTAGTGAAAAGGCCACGGAAGCCCTAGGTCGAAGTGAGATTGACAGAAACCCAAACAGGTTCTTCATGGTCGGCACCTCCCTGAATCAAGCCGACATGCAGCAGCTAATTTCTTTCCTGCTCGGCAACCTTGATGTATTTGCGTGGACACCATATGAGATGCCGGGTATAGATCCGTCAGTTTCGCAGCACCGTTTGAATGTTGACCATAAATGCAAGCCGATCATTCAAAAAAGCCGGCGGTCGGCAACAGAGCCCACTGCCGCCGTTGTTGAAGAGGTTGACAGGTTGCTTGACGCCAGGGCAATCAGGGAAGTGACCTACCCTACATGGCTCTCTAATACTGTGGTTATGAAGAAGAAAATGGGACCTGACTCGTGTGAGTTGATTTCACGGACCTAAACAAAGCCTGCCCCAAGGATTGTTTTCCCCTACCCAGAATTGACTAACTTGTAGATGCGACGGCACGCCATCAGCGTATGAGCTTCCTAGATGCTTACAGAGGCTACATCAAATCGCCATGTATCCAGAGGACCAAGACAAAACTGCATTCCTCACCCCAAGAGGAACCTACTGCTATAAGGTTATGTCTTTTGGGTTGAAGAATGCAGGGGCAACTTACCAAAGACTGGTCACTTCCATGTTCAAGGAGCAACTTGGCCACACTATGGAAATATACATTAATGGCATGGTGGTCAAGTCGAAGGAAGAGCAGAATCATATAGCCGATCTAGAAGAGACATTTGGCATTCTACGTAAATATAGAATGAAGTTGAACGCTTCCAAATATGCATTTGGGATCGGCTCTAGCAAATTCTTGGGTTACATTGTCAACCACCGAGGAATCGAAGCCAACCCAAGGCAAATCACAGTAATCCTAGAACTCGACTCCCCTCAATCGGTCAAGGAAGTTCAGAAGTTAATGGGGATGGCCGCCGCACTTAACAGGTTCATCAGTCGTTCCACGGACCGCTGCCAATAATTCTTTCATACACTACGACAAGGCAAGGCTTTTGAATGGTCTGCCGAGTGCGAAGCTGCTTTCAACGGCCTCAAGACCTACCTCCGATCAGTTCCACTCTTGACAACACCTTCTGCTGGTGATCCGCTCATTTTGTATATGGCAGTTTCCGACCGGGTTGTCGGCGCCGTACTGATAAAGGAAGAACTGGGGAAGTAGCGGCCAGTGTATTATGTAAGCAAGGCAATGGTTGACGCCGAAACACGCTACCTTCCGTTGGAAAAACTCATTCTGGCTCTTGTCATGACAGCAAGAAAATTGATGCATTACTTCTAGGGGCATAGCATCGGGGTGCTAGCAGATTACCCCCTCCGATCAGTACTACGAAGTGCAGAAGCATCAAGACGCGTTTCAAAGTGGGCTCTTGAACTCGGCTAGTACAATATTCAGTTTCTACCTAGAACCTCAATCGAGGGACAAGTGCTTGCCAACTTTGTTGCCGAATTCACAAGGGGTCTTATTGACTTCAAGTCTGATGAAATTCGACCTAAGCCGAACTGGAGAATTTATGTTGGGGACATTTGGCAGTTGTACAGTGATGGATCATCCAATCAACGGGGCAGTGGAGCCGGAGTATAATCATGGCTCCCGATGGCGCAAAAATTGAGAAGGCCATCAAGCTCGGCTTTGAAGCATCAAATAACAAAGTCGAATACGAAGCCCTTCTAACCGGCTTGCATAATGCACATCTTCTGGGTGCTCTGCGTTTGCTTGTATTTTGCGATTCAAAACTGGTGATCAATCAGCTAAAGAGGGAGTACGCAGCAAGAAATGATCGTATGGCGGCTTACATGAAAACGGCTAATTCCTTGCTGGCAAAATTTGACCATCATGAATTGAATCAGATAACACATGATTAGAACAAACATGCACATGCCCTAGCTTGCCTAGCATCCGCCATTAACTCAGAAATTAAACGGACCATCGAAGTAGGTTTCATCTGGAGCCGAGCATTGGCCCTTCGGAGGAAGTCCAGGTCAATGTTATAGAATTTGGACCAAGTTTGATGGATCCCATTGCTGCATTCCTATCTTCCGAACAGCTCCCAGAGGACAAGAAAGAAGCGCACAAGCTATGAAACAAAGCCCTGCGATACTACTTGGATCCGCAAGGAAAGCTTTACAAAAAATCATTTTCTGGTCCATACTTGGAATGCGTGCATCTGGACAAAGTCTAAGAGTTTCTGATTGAAATACATGAAGGCAGCTGTGGCGCCCATTCTAGCGGGCGCTCTTTGGCTCATCGAGCCGTGACACAGGGTATTACTAGCCGACAATGAGAGCCGATGCCGAATGTTACGTGAAAAAGTGTGAATAGTGCCAAAAGTTCTCTCCTTTGACCCACCTGCCTGCTGAAAAGTTAAGCTCCATAACCAGTCATTGGCCATTCGCCCAATGGGGACTTGACATCGTCGGACCACTGCCTCGTGCCCTGGGTAACAAGCAATTTTTGATTGTCGCGACAAATTATTTTACAAAATGGGTAAAAGCGGAAGCACTAACACACAACCGAGATACTGACGTAAAGCGTTTCATTTGGAGAACTATCATAACACGATTCGGCATTCCGAGAGCACTAATTTCAGACAATGGCACCCAGTTTGATTGTGGCGTCTGCCGAGAGTTGTGCCACAAGTATGGTATTCGGCCTTACTTTTTCACGCCGGCTTATACACAAAGCAATGGTCAACTGAAGCCTCTAACAAATCCATCTTAGACGGCATCAAGAAAAGGCTGGAGAAAGCTAAAGGCAAATGGGTCGAAGAATTGCCGAGTGTGTTGTGGGCTCATCGAACTACGCCGAGGCGATCTACTAGGGAAACGCCGTTTGCTCTATGCTTTGGAACCCAGGCAATCATACCCTTGGAGATCGGCCTCCCAACCTTGAAATCGAAAGTTTTTGATATGGGCCAAAATGACATGATACTAGCCTTGGATTTGATTCTTATTGAAGAATGAAGAGACCGTGCCCTTGCATCCATGGCGCGGTATCAGCAGCAGCTTGCTAAGTCGTATAATCAACGTGTTCAACTGTGCCACTACACGCCAGGAGAGTTGGTTCTGAAGAAAGTACTCCCAGCTGCCAGGAAACCGGCTGATGGAAAATTGGGTCCTAACTGGGACGACCCCTATCAGGTCGATTCGATCGCGGGAGTAGGGGCATATTGGCTCAAAGACATGTCTGGAAGGAGTCTGCCACGGCCTTGAAATTCAACGCACTTGCGTAAATTCTATCATTAAACCCAACCTGTGGGGAATGATACTAGTTTTGAATGGCTCACCATGTACACATTCTAGTTTTGTAATGCAAAGATTTCTGTTTACTTACTGTGAAATCCAGTTCAAAAGTGTTCCGATTAAAGCCTCCGGATTCGGAGCACCTTTCGTGGATGTCACGATTGGCCAATGAAGTCTCCGGATTCGGAGCCCCATCTGCGCATGACGCCTTTGGGCCGATTAAAGCCTCCGAATTTGGAATGCCCTTCGTATCACAGTTGGCCGAATGAAGTCTCCAGATTCAGAGCCCCATCTGCGCATGACGCCTTTGGGCCGACAAAGCCTCCGGATTCGGAACGCCCTTTGTGGATATCATGATTGGCCAAATGAAGTCTCCGAATTCGGAGCCCCATCGGCGCATGATGCCTTTGAGCCGATTAAAGCCTCCAAATTTGGAGCGCCCTTCGTGGATATCACGATTGGCCAAATGAAGTCTCCGAATTCGAAGCCCCATCGGCGCATAATGCCTTTGGGCCGAATAAGACTCCGAATTCAGAGCCGAATAAGACTCACGATTGGTGCATGACGCCTTTGAGCCGAATAAGACTCCGAATTCAGAGCGCCATTGGCGCATGATGCCGTTCGGCCGGTTAAGCCTTCGGTTTCGGTTGGCTAAGTAAAGTCTCTGTATTCGGAGCCCCATCGGTGCATGACGCTCATGGGCCGAATAATATTATGAATTCAGAGCGCCCTTCACGACGAAGGTTAAAGCATACAAAACAAAACATTTACACATCAAAGTGGGATGCTTCATTAAGTTAAGCCGAAAAAAACCATTTACACATCAAAGCATATAAACATTCGAAATGAAATGCTTAGTTAATTTGGGTCAGTCCAACCGCATGAACAAAACAAAACATGCCAACATTCGAAATAAGATGCCTAATTAAGCATGTAAAAATTCAGAATGAATTACAAACATTTAAAATAAAACATTTTATTCAATTAGACAATAATTACATAATCTTACACGCAATCTGCATTTGAGCATTACAATGTCTATTTTTGTCCGGCATCTCCCTCGTCGTCACTCTTCTCGACTTCGAAGGCAGAAAAGGGGAAGTGATCACGTTGGTATAGTGGCAACGCCGAATCAACGCCCGTTGCTCGGAGAGCTTCCTCAGCTTGAAGTGCCTTGATCCAACCGTGCTTAAATCCACGATTTTCACATTGGCAAACTTCCTCGGCAAGCTTTTCCCTGGTCTTCTGTATCCCTACTTTTGGCCTTCATGGAAGCCTTTTTCATAGGCCCTCCCTTTCGCAAACTCTATTGCAAACATGCTCGTCGTATCCCGATCAGCAAGTGTAGTATTGATAAGCCACTAGGTCACCATTTCTTCCACGATTAGGTTAGTCTGTTCGGTTGGTTGTGTCTGAGTGGCCTTGACCTTCCTTAGCTCGCGCTCAGTCACTTTCGCGCGAGCTTCCAAGCTTCGAATGCGTTCATCCTTCTTCTCTATTTCTCGATGTGCAACACGAAGGCGCATGCCGATTTCATAAGCGATGTACAGCACCCCATGAACGCCCTCTCGAAACACCTCGAAGTCAGGTCGACCATCCATCGACTGCTGTACTTCCGGCAGAAAAATCTGTCGTGCAAATTCAACCGCCACGTTTGGGTCCCAGATGATGGAATCTGCCTCTATCATCGGTCTGTTCCCAACAAAAACAGAAAAGCTCAATGGGCGTGGTGGCCCACTGGCCTCACTTCGCGAACGAGGGGAGCTCTCCCACTAGCGCTTCTCCTTCCTTGGTGACCTGCTTTGTTGACGCAGAGAGTGGTGGCTCTCGTGCTCTGCAGATGCCCTACCGCCCGTATGAGGAGGCTCGCCACCTCGATTCATTGATGAGTCCAGCTCCGCCAAAGTCCTACCTTCTCCCTTACTATTAAAGAAAAGTCTGGTTAACATTCACACTTTTTCAGCCATGAAAGACGAGCAGAATCGAGTCACTTTATGAAACCTAGATGGAATCTCTCAACCCCTTTTTAATCACTCAAGAGTGCACCCTACTCCCGAGGTGACCACCAATATTCAGTATTATTGATTCATTCCGATCTAGAAGTGCTATTCGGCTTTCAGAGTTCATACATTGGCTGGGGCAAGGGCAGATTTATTAATCTGATCGGCCAAATACCTAAGCCTAATGCCGACCGATTTATGCCGCAGCCACTCCATAAACTAACGATATTCGGCTTTTGGAGTTCATACATCGGCTAGGGCAAGGGAAGATTTATTAATCTGATCGGCCAAATACCTAAGCCTAATGCCGACCGATTTGTGCCGCAGCCACTCCATGAAATAATGATATTCGGCTTTTGGAGTTCATACATTGGCTAGGGCAATGGCAGATTTTTAATCTGATCGGCCAAATACGTAAGCCTAATGCCGACCGATTTGTGCCGCAGCCACCCCATGAACTGACGATATTTGGCTTTTGGAGTTCAAACTTTGGCTGGGGCAAAGGCAGATTTATTAATTTGATCAGCCAAATACCTAAGCCCCACGAACTAATGATATTCGGCAAGATCACATTTATTAATCTGATCACATTTATTTACCCTTAGTTATCTAATCGGCAAGTGAATACGAAAACAAAATAGTAATCTTCATTGATAACCACAATTAAATACAGGAAATAATGCCAAGTAAGGGAAATATTCATTCATAAATTGAAAACAGCATAGTCATCATTTTATACATGAAGATTACCCCAAGCAAATAGTTGCCTACTAAGAAACTAAGAAAACAACACATGTTTGCAAAAACATACATTGAAATTGAAAATACCTAACAAAACCAAAATGTCTCCCAAATCAAGCCTCGAGATTAGACTTGAGCGGCTCAACGTCCATTTGCTCGTATGGAATTGGCATGGCCAATGTAACTCTAGCAGCAGCAAGGGCTTTGAGCCAGCAGTGTTTGAATCTCCGATTCTCAAATTTGGGGACTTCTTCTACATAGTCTTCAAGGGCGGCGCTCTTCCAAGCCTTGAATTTCGTGGAAACCTCGGACTCGGCTTTTTATTTAGCCTTCTTCAACTCTTCCAATTCGGCCTCCAGCTTGGCAAGCGCCTCCTTGGGTAACTTGTGCGATTCCTCGCTCGCGTTTGCCCTCTTCTCGGTGTTAGATCTGAGCTGGTCAGCAATCCGAGCCCCCTCCTTTTCAGCTTTGGCTCGTGCACTTTCCATTGTAGCTCTCGTCGCCTCGAACTCAGCCATGCTCCTTTCACCTTCGACTTCCGACTTCAAGCGGCCAATTCTTTCAATGGCATCATGCTAGCGGCGACCTAGTTTAGCTATCCTTCCAACCGTCTGAAAAACAAGTTGGGTTCGTCACATACCAAGAAATACCGTATACAAACCAAACCAAATAAGGAGTTAAGATCAAGTCACATACCAGAAGGGCCGACTGGGCAGCTAACGCTATTGCTACCAAATCCGGCTCGGCACGAAAGGTTGCCTTGTCAGTCGGCAAGGAGACCGAGGAAGCCAAGCTCAACGCCATAGCTGGATCTTTCAAAGCCGACGCTTCAGAGGAGATCAGCATGTTCTTTATCTTTGGTTCAACAACAAAAGGAGCAACCACACCCGACTCCTCTAAGCATGGCCGTTTATCAACGGGGCCCTCCTCGGAGCTGACCTCGCTCTCGGCGGTACGTTTTTCCCCCCGATATTCTGGAATCGACTGTTCTTAGGTAATCGGACGCTCGGCATCCTTCTCTGTCTCAGCCGCATGAACTTGAGCCATTTTTTCTACAATAATGGGTTCGGAAGATTCACTCAGGGCAGGTCCAGAACGAGTGGCCTCGGCTTTCCGTCGAGCGGCCATGCGTTTGGCATTTTTCTTTCGCGCCAACTGCGTAAGACTTTCCCCAGCCATACCCTCAGAATAAGCGCCGAGAAAGTCTCCCAAATTTGTAAAAATATCTTCGAAGGCGTCCCCTCGGCCTGATGTGGACGGTGGGTCAGACGAGTTCAGTCTGGCTTCCTCTAAGGCCGAGTTAATAGTTTCGTCAACTTTCGCTGCCAACTGGTTTGGGTCCTCGGCGATTGGTTCGGCCACTTGTTCTTCTACGTGTTCAGAATCGGATGTTTCTAAACCAATCTATCTGAAGTTTTTGAAGCTAGGGAATATGAGGGCTGTAAAATGGTTATCGCCTCGCGCGATCGGAATATTATCTGCCACCGAGAATGTCGTGTAAGTCGGCTTGTACCGCAGGAGGATATGGGCCGCCTTCCTTTGTTTGTGAAGGTTTGGACGGCCGACGAACTGTAGCGCGGTTTTAATTTCTTCAAGCACAACGTCATCGTCTGAAATTAACACTCTCTTCAAGTCGTTGCCTGCATAAACAAAATGATTGGATGTATATAGTGCCGAATACAGATATGGAAATAACCGAAACAAAAGTGATCTAATCGGCCACCTGGTTCGCCTTTTCGCCTTGGCACAAGGTCTAGGCGATCTTCACCCTCGCCGAATTCCCAATTGCCGCGGACAACGACCATCATGTCATCAACACACTTGCCAGAGTTGGCAAGCATAGTCACTAAGTGATGATCAGTATCCTTGGCTCTAAGAAAGTAGCGTCCTAATCGGCCAGTAGATTTGGCTAGGACATAACAGTGCCGAATGGCGGGTATACCTAACTTAATCCTAAGACGCCGATTTAGCTCTACAATTCCCATTATGATGCGAAAGAAATTCACGTTGGGCTGGGAAGGAATTAGACCCCAGTATTGAAGAACGGCCCTCAAAAATGGGTGAAGGGGAAAGCGGACTCCGCCCTTAGCAATTGATAGAAGAGGAAAGACAATTGTGCTCTCATCATCCCTCTCCATATCAGTGGTGATGTCTGCCAAAAGTGACAAATGGACGTCATCAGGGATGGAAAAATGGCGTCGAAAGCCGGAGATTCGATCCGCTGAAAGGAGCTCCTTTAGATGTTTTGCCATTTTGGCCAACCCAAGGATTATGGAAAACTAAAGCAAACAAGGAAGCGGGATCAAAAATGAAGGAGAAGAAAACTTACAGGAGACGAAGAGAAAAATGAGAAAAAATGAGTTGTAGAGGCCGCGAAGTGAAGGAGTTGCACTAGAAGGCGAGCCAAGTATCTTTGGGTATTCAGAACATACATACATACATTCGAAGACACAATTTCAAATCACATTAAATAGAGGCAGTGTATGAAGGGGCGGAAAATCGTTACAATGACCAAAAAGCGTATACACATTCTGACACGCATTGGGAAGAGGATTAAACGCCGAATTTTTGACTTCCCAGGCTAGAAGCCAAACGCGCCGACTAACTGATGCTAGTGAGGTATTTGGGGCGCAATTGTGGGAGCCGAATTTACTTGGATCAATAGAGACGAATGGACCAGTCCGGTCCAGAACATAACCTCTATTCGGCATTGATCCTAGTCAATTGAAGAGCCGAATAAAATGGCCGGCATTCCAACCAGTAGAACAAAGGCCGAGTAGAAGTACATGTAAAGGATCAGGGGTGGGCCAGGCCCTACGACCCAAAGATAATACTATAAATACAGGATCTTCAGTCAGAGAAAGGTATGTGAGAACTATTACGCTTAACTTAAAATACAAGTAATTCAGAGAGTAGAGACTGACTTGCCCATCGGAGTGCTAATTCCAGCACCCCTGACCGAAGTGTTTATTCCTTTTCAAGTGGCTAGCTGAAGATCACGAGCGTCCCCCAGGATCAGAAGAGTATTTCCAAACCACTTCCCCACAGTACCTGTTTGGCAGTGTGGTTAGAAAACAGCACACACAATTTGGCACCGTCTGTGGGAAAGAAAGGAGAATAGATGGCCAACAATGGACAGAAAGAGAAGATTGGGGACAACATCCCTACTGGAAGTGGTAAACACTTTGACCCTAACGTAAAGGAGGATAACTGCAACAAAGAAACTTAGGATCAAAATCCCAGAGAGAAACACGTCGGCCAGGAGGGCGACGTGCCAAATAAGGTAGACCGAGGCGGGTATTAAAACGAGGACAACCTCCAGGTATGGAAAGACAAATGCTTGCGGAGGGACGGCGAGATGAAGGGAATGTCGAACAAATTGGCGGACCTGTAATCGGTCATCAATTTCATGATGCAGAACAATGTCATATAACCACCGTTTTCGTTACAAGATACGCTGATTCCAGCAACCAAGAAAGATGCCCAGAAACGAGGTTATAAAACAGTTCTTGCAGTCCCCCAACACACCAACACCAAGGAACACTCTCACTGGCCTTCACGAGAGGTCGGACGAAAAGAGTCAATGAAAGGTGAGTCTCAGAAGACACTTCATACGAAAGAAGCCCACACTAAAGAACATTGGCATGTTCAAGGGAAGGAGCTTTGCTTCGACACAACTAATGGAGGGAGATCCAAGAGGACTCATAATGATACTGGGAGTAGCGCACCAAAAAGGCTGAAATCCGTTGATAGCTGAGCTCCTAGACGAACCAAGGAGGATTTGAGGGATTACCTCCAGAGGAAGCGACAAGATGCCGAGGTAACCTCACCGGTCAAGCTGAGAATGTTGTTCTCGGTAGAATTGGACAAGTTTGAGGCCCCAAAGAGGTTCCACATGCCAAGATTCGAGATATACGACGGTAAGTCTGACCCTAACTTTCACATCGGCTTGTACCTGAACTTAATGGCATTGCACACCAGGAAAGAGCCGTTGCTCTGCAAAGTGTTCCCCTCATCTTTTGGGAAAATTACGTCAGACTGGTTTCACAAGTTGCCGAAAGGAACTGTGAAAAGCTGGGAAGGCCTAGCCGAGATGTTCGTGGCTAGATTTGTGACAAACAAACTACAATCGTTAAGGGTGGACTCCCTAAAGGTATTATGAGGTGTTCAACCGAATACCAGGATGCAACCAAGAGGTGCCGGTCATGTCTTTTAAGAACGGCCTGAACGATGATTGTTTGCTTCGGAAGTCACTGGAAAAAACACTGTCAAAAAGTATGGAGGAATTAATGGCCAGAATAGAGAAGTATGCTAGAGCCGAGGAGGATACATCAGCGACAAAGATGTCAAAGCAAGAGAAGAGAAACGACTCGCCGAAGCGAGGTCGAGGTAATAGTGGATACAATAAGCAGGAGACAAGACTAAGGGCTGCACAGGCAGTCACAACCATATTCTGAATTTCGATTTACAAAGTCTTGGAAAAAATACGAAATCAGCCCTATTATAGAGCACCAGAGAAGATTCCTGGTGAATTTATGGAAAGAAGTCTGGGGAAACACTGTGCCTACCACAATGAGGATGTGCATCTAACTTAAGGGTACAGAGCCCTAAAGGCACATCTGGAAGACCTGGTAAGACAAGGTCATCTAAAGGACCTGGCAGATGAGACTAGGACAAGGAAAATGCAAGCGAGACTGCCTCAGGCACCGAAAGCACCACCTCCTCCAGCAATACAACCGCAAGCAGGTGGACCTCGAGTGATCAATGTGATTCACTCGAAGGTCAATGAGAACGAGATATGTGGAGAAACTCAAAAGGTAAAACACTTACAACATGTGTATTAGGTTTGGCAGAAAAGACCTAGGGCAGACAAGTGCCAGGGACCAATGGTGTCCTTTACTGAAGGCGACCTAGAGATGGTACATCATCCACACAACGATGCCTTGGTAATATCCCTCTAGATTGGAAAGTGTCAGGTAAAGCGAATTCTGATCGATCAGGGCAGCTCTTGTGACATCATGTATGTCAGGTGTTACAAAGAGCTGGGCCTTCACTAAGATGATCTGGAACAATCCAATGGTCTAATGGTTGAGTTCAATGGAATGCCGACGTGGCCCCTAGGAGTAGTAAGCTTGGAGGTGCAGGTTGGCACCAAGAAGGTGAAAACTGAGTTCATAATAATTGACACCCCCTCCGCTCACAATGCTATCCTGGAAAGGCCATGGCTGCATGCAATGGGGGTTGTTCCCTCAACATTGCACCAGTTGTTGCGGTTCCCAGCAGAACATGGAATTGAGGAGGTCAGAGGAGATCAGGTGCAGGCAAAGAAATCCACCTACAACATACAAGAAGCAAAAGCAGGGAAGATTGAAGATGAGGACATGGAGGTCCTTGAGGACGTCGGCAAAGAACCAACCGAGAAAAGTGAGGAAGCGCTGAAGAAGATCTTGGTCCAGCGAGGGGATGAAGAGCGCTTTGTCCTCCTTGACTCAGGCTTGGCAGAGGGGGAGGAAAAGGAATTAGAGGCGTTCTTGAGAGCAAACCTTGAGGTGTTTGCCTGGACACCATACGAGATGCCTGGCATTGACCCCGAGGTCACTTGCCACAAACTGAATGTGGACAGGTCGACCAAACCTATCATCCAGCGAGCATGGAGGCCTACGTTGATGCATGTTGAGGTAGTAGAAGAGGAAGTGGGTAAACTTCTAGAGGCCAGAGCCATTCGAGAAGTAAACTACCCGACATAGTTATCAAACACGGTTGTTGTGAAGAAAAAGAATGGGAAGTGGAGGGTCTGTGTGGACTTCACCAGCTTAAACAAGGCTTATCCCAAAGACAATTTCCCACTACCCAAGATTAACCAATTGGTGGATGCCACTTCAGGGCATGGAATGATGAGCTTCCTGGACGCTTACAGAGGGTACCATCAGGTAGCTATACCCCCTTCCCCCCCCCCGATAAGAAGAAGACTGCATTTATCACCCCAAAAAGGTTGTATTGCTATAGAGTAATGCCTTTCGGGTTAAAAAATGCAAGAGCAACCTACCAGAGATTGGTGACAAAGATGTTCAGACATCTAACAGGCAAAACAGTAGAGGTATACATTGATGACATGGTCGTGAAGACCAAAGAACCTAAGGATCAGCTGGCCGACCTGAAGACAGTCTTTGATATCCTAAGGACATTTTGGCTCCGACTCAATGCATCGAAGTGCCCATTTGGAGTTGGGTCAGGGAAGTTCCTGGGATACTTGGTCACCAGAAATGGCATTGAGGCAAGCCCGGATCAAATCAAGGCCATCTTGGAGTTAAAGAGCTCGACGTTGGCAAAACAAGTGTAGATGTTGACTGGAAAGGCTGCAGCCCTAAATAGATTCATAAGCAAAAGCTCTGACAAGTGCAAACCTTTCTTCAGTTTAGTGAAGAAGGCCACAGACTTCTTATGGACAGAAAAGTGCGAAGTCGCCCTGGCTGACTTGAAGAAATACTTGACCACCACTCCAGTTCTCTCAAATCCAGTACATGGAGAGGAGCTGTTCTTATACTTGGTGGTTTCAGAGGATGCAGTGAGTGCAGTGGTAATCAGAGAAGAAAATGGAGAACAAAAGGCGGTTTACTACGTGAGTAAAACCCTAGCGGATGCAGAGACCAGACCTACCCATGGAGAAGCTGACATTGGCTTTAGTAATGGCCTCCAATAAGCTGAATCATTACTTTCAAGCCCACAAGATTGTGGTGTTAACTGAGCATCCTTTGAAGTCCTTGTTGCAACAAGGAGATTTGACAGGCAGGATAGCTAGATGGCCAGTGGTGTTGGGCCAATATGACCTGGAATTTAGACCTAGAACAACAATCAAAGGCCAAGTTTTGGCTGACTTTGTGGCCAAGTTCACACCAGGCGCCATAATACATCGGGCTCCGTTGAGCCGAGGTATACGATGTCCAGGTGAACAAGGAGAAACCCAGCTGGGGATAGCAGAACAAAGGAAATAAGACAAACTCAAGCCCTGCAGTATTTACGTCAGTGACTCCTTCCGCCTATTTGTTGATGGAAGTTCAAACCGACAAGGAATGGGGGCAAGAGTAATGCCAGTATCATCGAATGGGCAGATGCTAGAACAATCCATTCATTTGGGGTTTAAAGCCTCAAACAACGAAGCAGAGTACGAAGCACTGATTGCAGGATTAAAGTTAACAGTAGCAATAGAAGCCGACGAGGTAATGGTCTTCTGTGACTCCCAGCTTATCGTCAACCAGGTAACAGGCGAATACGTAGCCCAAGATGAAAGAATGATGGCCTATGTAAAGGAGGTGGGCAGACTGATAGCATTATTCCAAAATTGCCGACTACAGCAAGTTAGCCGAGATGACAACAGCCATGCTGATGCCTTGGCCAACCTGGCTAGTGCAATGAAACCAGGAGAAGCAAGGACAATAATGGTTGACTACTTGTCAGGTCCAAGTGTAGAACCACTGAACATAGAGCATGAGGCAATGTATGTGGAGATGGGACCAAGCTGGATGGATGCAATAATGATATTCTTGAGAGATGGGGAACTGCCAGATGATCATAAAGAAGCTTACAAGATCAGACTGAAGTCGGCAAGATTCACTTTGACAGTAGAAGGGCATCTCTACAGAAGATCTTTTACTGGCCCCCTTTTGAGGTGTGTGCATCCTTCACAAGTTGAAGACTTCCTGTATGAAATACATAAAGGAGTATGTGGAAGCCACACTGGGGCAGGTCACTTGCTCATAGGGCCATTAGTCAGGGGTACTGGTGGCCCTACATGCAGAAAGATACAGAAGGTTATGTCAGAAGGTGTGAGAAGTGTCAGAGGTTTGCACATTTGATACATCAACCAGCAGCGGATTTGAACCCAGTGTCCAGCCCTTGGCCATTTGTCCAATGGGGCATGGATCTTCTTGGACAACTGCCTCAAGTGACTAGACAAAGGAAGTTCCTGCTAGTGGCAATAGATTACTTCACCAAGTGGGTTGAAGTTGAACCCCTTGCAAAGATTCGGGACATTGATGTAAAGAACTTCATATGGAAGAACATCATCACCAGGTTTGGGATCCCAAGGGCAATAATACCAGACAATGGTACACAATTTGACAGTAAGCTAATCAAGTGCTTCTGTGCAAAGTACAAAATCAAGAACTATTACTCTACCCCAAGCTTCCCTCAGAATAATGGTCAAGCAGAAGCCTCCAATAAGGTTATCTTGGATGGGATCAAGAAGAGGCTGGAAGCAGCAAAGGGAAAATGGGTGGATGAGTTGCCCAATGGACTCTAGGCATATCGGACGACACTGAGAAGATCAACTAGGGAGTTCCCATTCGCCATGGCTTATGGCACTGAAGCAGTTATCCCACTGAAGGTCGGCATCCCAGGGATCAGGACCTAGGAAGTTGAGAATGGGACCGATGAGGCATTCCTGGCCCGAGATCTGGATCTGTTAGAAGAAAGAAGGAAGAAAGCAGCAATTCAGCTAGGGGCATACCAACAGCAGCTTGCTAGGGCTTAAAACAAGAAGGTCAACCCACGAGAGTTTCAAGTTAGGGACCTCGTCCTGAGAAAGGTCGTCGGCAACAAGAAAGATCCTAGAGAGGGCAAGCTTGGCCCAAACTGGGAGGGACCTTATAGAATCATCTCGGTCCTGGGCAATGGGGCATATCAGCTTGAAGACATTGAAGGCAAAGAGTTGCCAAGACTATGGAATACTTGTAACCTGAAGTTTTTCTATCATTAGATTTCCTTTTGTTTTTTTAAATCTTTTGTTATTAGCCGATGTTATAATAAAATTTTAGCTCAATTTTTTCAAACTTGTGAAAATGATTGACCAGTCCTTAGGCAATGTTTCTAATTGAAACATGACGAATAACTTAGACTTATTATATGGCAGAGTTGAATTATACTTGCATATAATAGAGTTGAACTAAGTTGGCGATGTTTCTGATTGAAACATGATAAATAACTTAGACTTATTATATGGCATAGTTGAATTATACTTGCATATAATAGAGTTGAATTAAGTTGGCGATGTTTCTAATTGAAACATGATAAAGAACTTAGACTTATTATATGGCAAAGTTGAATTATACTTGCATATAATAGAGTTGAACTAAGTTGGCGATATTTCTGATTGAAACATGATAAATAACTCAGACTTATTATATAGCAGAGTTGAATTATACTTGCATATAATAGAGTTGAACTAAGTTGGCGATATTTCTGATTGAAACATGATAAATAACTTAGACTTATTATATGGCAGAGTTGAATTACGCTTGCATATAATAGAGCTGAACTAAGTTGGCGATGTTTCAGATTGAAACATGATAAATAACTTAGACTTATTATATGGCAGAGTTGAATTATACTTGCATATAATAGAGTTGAACTAAGCTGGCGATGTTTCTGATTGAAACATGATGAATAACTTAGACTTATTATATGGCAGAGTTGAAATTATACTTGCATATAATAAAGTTAAACTAAGTTGAATTAACCTAGATTTGCTGTGTCAACAGAATGAAAACTTTGAATGATATTAAGTACATATCAGTTAGATTAACAGAGAGACCGAGGTTGATAACCTTGACTAGTCTCTGTTTGAATCTGATCTCGGTGACAAGATCATAGGTATATGCTTAATGTGAGCATAAGTGAAACTTAAGTTCACATTAGGGAGCAGAGAGTTGGAGATTAATAAGGAAAGTTTAAAAGCCTGGGAAGTCTTGTCAAACATTTTACAAGTTAAAGATACGCTGAGGAAATATTACAAAGAAGTGCATTTCTAGCTACCGAGATGACCAGATTACCAAGCTTTGAGATAAGTGAAGACAGAAGTCTTAATAATTGAAAGTGAAATGGCAAGTTTTAGATAAACACTTGTGAAAACTTTCTTACAATGTTTTTTAAGTGTTAAGGCAAGGCAGAAATAAAACAGTCAGTAGGCATGTCTAAGGTATGTTAATCCAAGGAGAATATACAGCTAAAGGAATAAAATGAAGACATGCAAAATTATTCAAAGTATGGACGTAATAAACATACATAGGAGGGAAAAAAGCATTCAAACAAAAAGAAGAAGTTATAGTTGCATTCAAAGGGAAAAAAAGGCACATCGACCTGTAGAAGGATTACTTGTTTGGTTACAAAAAAGGGCACCCCGGCCAAATGTAGAACTAACATTGTTCAAACGAAATATTACAAGCTAAGAAGGAACAGAACAAGAAAATAAAAAATTCTAAGTACTAGACTTGGCTTGATCAGAGGCAAGCGTTGTAGTCCTCTCGGCTTCAAGCTTAGCATCAATCTCTTGCAAGGTTTTATCTAGACTCTTTTCGGCATAACGAATCTCGACTTCAGAAGTTGTTGGGGGTGGGGGAGACGCCCTTGGATGCCAAGTCATCCTCCTCATCCTGAGTTAAGTCTATTTGCTCGTTGAGGGCAGGAGACTTGTTACCAGTGGTAGCCTCTCCATCCTCTTCGTCGGCATCGCCATCATCGGCACCATCTTCATCTTCAACGTCGGCCTCTTTATTCTCTAGGGGGAATGGCACTCGGAGCTTGCTGATGTCACAAAGGTCGGAGTCCATAGAAACGTCCAACTTGTTGAGGGCCCCCGTCCAGTCGAGGTAGTAACCCTCAGTTGCAACCCAGGTTGACTTGCTCCCTGTATTGGTCGTGAACGGCGGCCTGCCCCTCTTCGAAGGCCTTTTCGTCGGCCGCCTTAACCTCGGCCTCTTTATTGGCGATGGCCTCCTGCAGCTTGGCCTCCAGATCGGCTACTTTAGCTTTAGCAACTTCGAGGTCGGCTCTTACTACCTTGGCTTTGTAGTTCGCCGCCTTGGCCTTTTCCTCGGCCAAACTCTGAGCTGTTTTGGCATCCTTGGCCTGGTCCATAAGAGAACGGTTGTTGGCCTCGGCCTGATTAAGTGAAGATAGGAGTTTCGCTGCTTCTTTTTCTTTCTTTGCCAAATCCTTTCTCATCATCTCGGTGTTGATGGCATAAGAATGGGCATGCTGGATAGCCTGCAAAGAAGTAACATAAGTTAGCGAAATTTCACTAAGTGTGGAAAGATTCTCAAAGGGGAGGGAAGAATACTTACCAAGACCGAGTGGTGCATCATGAAGGCAAAGTCTTCATATTCATATAACTCAGCCATTCTGTTCATGTCCTCGGGCAGAAGAACTGCTGTGGACAGGGCCGCACCGACCTCAAGATTGGCAGCACTGTCACCGACGGTAAGAGGTCTGTCGTCGAGCATAATCTCGGGTGCCTAGATCATGCCTTGGGGGAAGCTGCTACCCTCTTGGTGGTCTGACCTCGGCTATGTAGCAGGTGGGGCCTCAAAAGATGGGTCCTCAACAGGACACTTCTTGGCAGAGGGGGCGCTCTTCTCGGCTTTGGCTAACTTTGTGATAGGCACAGTGTCCTCAGAATCAATTTGGGTCACTGTGGCCTTTGCCTTGGCCTTCTCACTCGTTTTGGCTTATGGATAGGTGTAGACACCCCATTTTTGACCGTCCTCAAGAATTGGACGTCACCGTTTGAACACTCGGTGATTATCCATGTTTGTGTTCGTTTGGAGTTCCCGGAAGTCTCGGCTCGCGCGCCTTGCTTCAGGATCCCCGAACTCGACCGTTTAGTGTCTGGTTTTGCACCAAACACTTTTGTTTTGCCCTTGAGAGGCAGGGTAGGGCTTGTAGACCATCCCCACCCATCACCGGCATTGGCTAGAGGCCACCGGCTGGTTTTTGCTGCCACCGGCAATATAGTTTGCCGGCCGGCACTCTTTGTTGCCGGTCAGCACTATTTTTTGCCGACCGGCACTCTTTTTGGCCAAGATGGCATTTTTGGCCGGCCGATTGCTGTTCATCTGCTTTTGCAGATATTTTTAGACAGCTGTCTTGCTTTTGCTCCCCTTCATACACGTGTATGGAGGGATCTCCCTCTTGTAAAGCTTGTCTTGTAAGCTTTACAAGAGATATAAAGAGAGGCTCTCTCTTGTAACAAAAAAGGGAGGCTTGGTTAGAGACTTAGGATTTTTTGAGAGCAAGAACAGCCATTGTTAGGGTTTGAGTTCTAGGGTTAGAGTTAGATACACACTCTATCTCTCTTTCCCTCTCATTTTGTTCACTAGGTGCTTTGTGTCTTACTATTGCACACAAACACCTAGTGTTTCACCTTCCTCTTGAAACTAGGGTTCTAAAGGCTTGTTCTTGAGTTTCTTGACTGGTTTGGAGCCAAAGGAGGCCATTGGAGCATCATTTGTGAAGAAGGCTTCAAGGGTGAGAATCTAGTCCCATTTTCTCCCATTTTTGCATTGATTTTATACCTATCTTAGAACTGTTTTTGTGCTTATTGTATAACATAAAAAAGTTCTATTTTTAGGCCCTATTTATTGTTTATTAAGAGTGTTTTGTTGTTTAAGGGTTGTTGACCACCCTTAGGCCTTAAAAGGCCTCATTTTGAGCCATTTTGTGCTAGCTCCGGGATTTTGGTGTTGAGGTCTCTTCACCACTGAAATCTTGAGGGATTTCAGTGGTGAAGATGATGCTTTGAAGTCCCAAGAAGGAGAGGGCCACCCCCTCTCCTTGTTGTCCTTGAAAAGGACATATTTTGGCCTCTTAAGGAAGCCTATGCTTGAGTGTGTGTTGAGCATGTTTGGTTTGTTTTTCATGCTTATATATCCATGATATAACATGATTTAAAGTTGTTTTTGGAACTCCATGCATGCTTAGCATAGTTGCCATGTAATGCCTTGTTTACGCCTTAACATGTCTTAGGTTGTTAGCCTTTGTTGGAGCATGTTTTAGGCTTAGTCTTGTGAAGATTATGTGCTTATCTTGCCATGTTCTAGGTCTGTCCTAGGTTGTTTGGGTTGATTTTGGCATGCTTGATATAGCTCCTTTGTATTTCGGCTTGTTAGCCTTGAGTATGTGCATGTGTAGCATGACATCTTTGCATCGATTTGGTGATTCGGGGTCCCCCCACATGTTATTTCAGTCCCATTTCCATGCTTGTTTGATTGCCTTGCATGCCTCTTTAATGCTTTGGAAGCTTGTGTAGCAATGCTCCATGTTTTGACCATTATGCATGCCTTTGTTTTTTGAGTCATTTTGATGCCATCTAAGTGGTCCTTAGGCCTTGTATTAATGTCCCAAAACTCTGTTTTTGGTCAATGAGTTCATGCCATGTTTGGTCTTGCTTAGTGTAGTCCAATGCTCCATTGACTTGCCTTGAGCATTTGGGCCATTTGTTGCATGCTTGACATGATTTATTGCTTGGTTTGGCACCATGTTTTGGCATGATTTCAATGCTTATGTTGCATGCTAATTGTCCATGATTCCCTCTTTCAAGTGTGCTTGAATGTTGTTTGATTTAAGTGTTGGTCCTTATGTGCATGTGTGTGTGCATGCCATTTAGCCCTCACTTTTTAGCACATTGGCTACTGTTTTAGGCCTTATTAGAGCTGCCTAATTCATGTATAAGCCCATCTTTCCATACATTTGCATTGCCATATGTATGCTTGTATGCTTGCATAAGTGCCTTGCCATGCCATGTTGCATTCTTAGCTTGTATGCCTAGGTTGCATTGCATCTTGCATGCATGCCTTGTTCCTTGAATTGGTGATAGGAATTGGGCCTAATTTGTTTGATTGGTTTGCATGCATTTGAAATCAAATTTGCATACTTGGTTTTTTGGGCCATCATGCATGGAAATGCGTGGTTGGTGGTCCGAGAACCGAGGCACATGTCCCGTTGAGTCATTACAATGATAAGAGACATGGTTGGTGCATACATGCCTTGAATTGTGCTGCCATGCCTTGTTTTGCCTTCTGTTGCTGTGAGTTGCAGGTCCTGCAGACTTTCTTTGCCGACTGGCAGTGTAAGGTGCCGGCCGGCAACCTTTTCTCTACCGACAGCTTCAATTTTGTGCCGATGGACACATACCAGTGCCGGTGATGATCCCACTCAGCCGGTGGTACTCCCCAGTGCCCAGGGATGTAACCCTGAGGTTTTGACAGCCTCCAGAGAAGTGAAGGAAGGAAAACAGAGGCAGCTTGTGCATGGCAACGCGCTTCTCGAGGCGTTTTACTGTTTTTCTTAGTCTATTTAATTTGTTAATTAAATTAGGCAATTTGTAATATTAATTAGCTTGCGTAGTTAATTAATTTGTAATATTTATTCGGTCCCTCCGAGCGAGGGCAAATCTGTAATAAGTGTGCGTGCGTGGTGTGTATGTCTTCCAACCTCACTTCTTTCTTCCCTTTTACTTACCCGCTTTAATGGTTAGTATTAGGACACGTTTAAATTAGCATACCTTATGCTATGCATGCGTGCATCCATGCATTTGTATTACATGCATTGAGCTCGGTACATCATGCTAACTGCATATGTATTTCAAATTCCAAACTGAATATGTGATAGTTGTGCATTTCTCACATACCATGTTTAGGATAGCCGAGCCTATTCTAGCAACACTTTGTATGCGATGCATTAGGCACTTAACATGGACTTGGATCATGCATGTTTGCTAACAAGTTCTTTGTTTTGGCACGGAGTACGATGTAAGTATTTCCGCTTTAGCATATCGCATGAGTGTGAATGTTGCCATGTCAGCATGCTTAACATGTGGCTAGATGCTTATGTGTTAAAATATTTTGAATGCCTGTGGGTGAAGGTTGGATTGTTTGAGTTGGAAAAACTCATTGAAATCCGTGTTTTTAGCCTACTTGCGAGTAGCAAATTTCAAAGCATTTTCAAAACAAACGGATATGCAATGTTTATTCCCAAGTTAGGCAATCTAGTCTATACTTGTTTGCTGCGCGCATAACATAGTAATTCTAGCCTAATAATTGGAATAAGAACATATAAAGTTTTCAAAAACGGATATCACGGTTAGTAGAGGCCGGTCTTCGGACCGGGCGAAAGGGGGTGCTCATAGCTGACCTTCCCCGATCGTACCCAAGCTCCCGAGCCGAGACAACTCCGGTGATGACGGACATGTGGTCTTCGGCACCGAGTCAGGGTTTCCTAAATTCTCCCATAAAAAATATTTAGGTGGCGACTCTGTATCTGGCAAAGCAGTCCATGTTTGGCACTACTTTTTCAAAAATCTGTTTCTCAAAACGATTTGCCAGATTTGGACTCTTTGGTTCAGATTAAGAACCGTGACACAAGTCGAGTCCGAACTGTAGTAACCCCAAATGAACAGAACGGGACTCATCCTCTCGGGGCGTTCGGGGACGTCTACAATAGGCTGAGGGGAGGATGAAGATTGGACGGTGACAATGCTAGGAAGGTTGGTGAGAAAATCTTCAACTACTGCAAGTTTTCATCCCATCTCGTTGGCTGCGGCGGCAACTGTGACCCTTGTACCAAAGTGGATTGTTGGAAGAGCTATGGGTGGATTTACTGGGTCGTAAGCCGACGCCTCAGCACTCCGGCGTTTTCAGCTACGTGTTCTACCAACAAGAGTGTTGGCAGAAGCACGACGTTGGTGTTGACGCTGGGCTAGTGGAATAAGTTAGGGAGCAGATGTCAACGGCTGCCCTGCTGGGTCAGAGGTTGATCCCTAGTCTGGCCTTGATGATGATTCGGCTTGAGGAGTTGTTGCTGAGGATGGAGACTTGCTCTTCTTTGGGACGTCGGGTAGAGTGGATTTGTATGTAGGAATGTAATTGAGCAACAGAGGGGCTTTCCGTTTGTCAACTGGCAAACTCAACGATTTCTTGAAATCCTTGCTGGGATAAAATGTTTTGTGGAAGTCCTTTGGTGGTTGAGGAAGGACTACAAGTAAAAAACAAACAAGCGTTAGAACATACAAAAAGAATCAAAAATAATTAAAGACTTGAAAGCGAGAAAAGTGACACTTGGCTCTTACCATCTCCCTCTCTAAACACTGTTCGGCTTAAAGGGTAGAGGTAAAGGTCATCCTCTGGAGGGAGCTCTCAGTTGCCTGAGACGATGAAATAATCATCTCCAGCACCCTTGTTGGAGTCTGGGAGGTTGGCGACGAGATTGTATTCTGTGGATCTCGGCTTAAGGTAATATATGTAGACCTTTTCTAACTTCAGACCACACATGGTGTAGCAGTATTAGATGTCGGCTAGAGTTACCCTAGCATTTTCTCGGCTAGCTAGGGCAATTATACTGTTGATAACTCGGTAAGAGTTAATGGTAAGCTGTATTGGGTTCAGTTTGTAATAGTGAAGGACTTCACAGAAGATGATGCCAAGAGGGAACCTAAGTCCACACACTGTATAAAGACTACTACTGGGAAAGGCATGGAGTCCCCATTAGGCATGATGGAGTCTTCCTCCTCTGCCAACCTAAGGTGTACATTGGCAGGAATGGCAAACTCCTGCTTGAAGTATTCTAGCTTGGTTGGGGTGTCTACCCTCTACCTAAACATACCTATAACGTCGGCTAAGTGGGAGAGGTGTTGGATTTCAGAAAGGAGTGGTTTGGTTTAAAGGACCTCGGCTTAAACTCAAAACAGAAACTGGGGCAAGGGTTTTCAAGATCTAGGAGGAATTCGTTTCAATTTTTCCTAAGGATAGGAGTTCTAAAACAAATCCTAAAACCTAAGACTATGCAAACAAGAATTGAAGGCAGAAATCTGGAAAATACAACAAGAAAACATGGCAAAAAGTGTGATTTAGAATCAAGAATAGTGATGAACTATCAAGAGCATCAAGATACGTGAAAACACTGCATATATATGAATAAGGACAGTGAGTTAAAGGCAGATTGAAAGAATAGAAATCCCCAGACAAAGCATGCTTTTTGATGGGATTCAAAACACAAACAAGTATATTCAAGAACGTGAATGCATTCACGAAAGCAATGTACAAGAGCAATAAAATTCGAAACTAAAAGGAGGGGAACAGTGACTTACCGAGGAAAAAGAAACCGGTATGAAGTACGCCGGAGTCAGACAGTGGCAGTGAGCAAAGAAGAGCAGCAAAGGCTTCACCAGAGGAGGTGAATAGAGTAGTTGTAGAAAGCTTCGAGAAAGCAACAATCAAGGATTTGGGAGAGAAAGTTAGAGAGAGAGAGAGCTTGAACGAAAACGGTGATGTGAAAGTGAAAAGACGAAGAAAGAGAAGTGTTTTTGATCAAAACACGAAAGCGTGGCAAAATGGTATTGAGTGTACCTAAGACGATGTGCCTGTCAGGCGGCGCACACAAAAATGATGCGATCTGATGGCGCGTGTCAGGTACGGTTCAATAGAGATGAGACGCGTAGCGAAAATGGTTGAGTTGTTGTCCATGATAGCTCATACGCATGTAGAAGCTCTTGGAGATCTTGATTTAATGAAGCAAATACCTCGGCTATGGGAATGATCTCGGTTAAAGAGCTTGAAAAAATTTGGCTCTTGGCTCTAAGGCATTGATGAAAAAACAGACTACAAGTCTTGGTCATATGGAGTTGACGAATGATGACCTCAGTAACAAATGATAGGGCAAGCTTAGCTGACATGCTATATGGTCAAATGATATAGGTTCCATCACCTCAGGATGCCGAGGTAATAGAACCTAGGGGGCAGTTGTGGGGACATATTTTTTGGATAACAACACGTGGCCAAGGTGACACTGAAGTGCCAGCCGAGGTGCCACGTGTCCTTGACTTGATGCCGAGGTAATCTCGACTAGGCCGAGGTTACCTGCGAAGATTTCAGAATCCGAGATGAACGGATAGGGAACAAGAGTCCTAGAATGGGGGAGGACCTCAACCTGGATAAGGATAAAACTCTTAGGGAGTTTATCCTTATCTACTGGAGAGTCTAGGATAAACATTGAGCTAGAGTCCAAGAGGAGCTAGGCTTCTACAGGGATCAGGTTAGTGTTGGCTATAAAAGAAGGGCACCCTCGTGGGTCTAAGGTACGCTTTTGTATTCTAGCTTGTGAGCTAAGAACAATTGGTTATCTTTGAGAGATATTAATTACTGACTTGACCGCCAGAGTGCCCCCGGGTGGACGAATCACTGCCGGAGTCTTTTCTTTCTGTGACAGGTTGTTCGGGCGTGATCTATTCTGCCAATGTTCTCCAGTTGAGTACCTGTTTGGCAGTGTGGTCATAAAATAGCACACACAGTTTCATAGTTTTTTGGTTCTTGAATGATATATTTCTGATTGATTATAGGTTGGATGCTTGAATGAAACATGCGAATATTTTGCTTAAAATCCCTTGATTGTTAAGAGATCCTTTTTACTTTTTGTTATTTTTTCACTAATAAATATATGACTACTAAGCATAATAGAGTTGCAATTTTTTTCCAAGTCAGCATACTTGATGATACTAAGTTAGCCTAACTCCCAAACTTGCAAGAAAGAAAAGTAAGAAGACAATGAGAGTTTGAGAGAATGCCTTTTGTATTTACTTTGAGAAAGCTTTACAACTCTTGGATTATTGATGGAGCAAATGAGCCCCTCTCCTATTTATTAGCATCTTAGGCCTTCTCTAGAATACTCCAGAGTATACAAGAAAAAGACTATGAAGAAGCTTTTCATGGAAGCTTTCCTTATTCTACAAGATGTTTCTAGAATTCTCCCTAAAAGTATCTATACAAACATCTACCTCATTCTAGAAGTAGGTACAAGGCATTTCTCTAAAAGATTCTAGAAGCTTCTATTGTTTCTATCCCTCTAATATTCACTTGAATACTCTAGAACCTTTTCTTAGATCCTTCCATTTACATTGTAGAATTATGTACTATATTTCCATATTTTCTCAAGTCTTACAGGGGCTTCCAAAATATTCCATTAGCCTCCCTTCCTTGAGACTTCCTCTTGGTAGGCAATTCTATCTAGGTAATTTGGCGGGACGTGACATTCTTCCCTACCTATGCCCGCGACGCCCTCGTCGCGCCTTCTTCCTTGAAGTCGCAAGTTTTCTCCTTAACTTGGGCCTTCTTAGATTTGCCTTGTCTACATGCTCTATTGATGATATAACAACTGTGCATGCCAGTAGACTATCCTCTATAGAGCCAGTCATCTTCTTGGCAATGCCTACTACCTCTTTCTTGTCTGTCCCTAACTTAATATACATAGCTGACAAAAGTTTGAGTTTAGTATTTTGCTCACTCACCATTGGGACCATACAAGGCCCACCCTCCATAATGCACATTGTGTTGTTACGAGGTAACATTGCTACGTTGAACTCCCATAAGAATTCCATTCCTAGTACCACGTCATAGTCATTGAGTGATGCTACCGAAAAATTGACTTTTCCATGCCACCCACCAAGGTGCAACTCAATCCCTTGAGCCATGCTATCTACGGGCTTTGCCTTGGTGTTCACTGTCTTGATCAATCCTTAACCCTTGTCAAGTTTAAGACCAAGCCTCTTGGCCTCCTCCGCCTTGATGAAATTGTGCGACGCACTTGTGTTTACCATGACTTCGGTCGCCTTCCCGTTGATCTTGGCATCCATGTACATTAAACCCTTATCCCATTGGGTCAATGTAGTAGGCTTCAACTCGATGGCACTAAGTAGCTATAGAGATCCTATCTGCGGAGTCTCCACCTTTTCCCGTTCTTCAATCATGGCATTGAGGGCTTGCCTCTTGGGACACTCTCTTGCCCAATGTGGCCAGTCACATAGAAAACACTTAGTCTTGGGTTTGAATATCTCCTTGTTCTCTCTAACCTTGCCTTTGCCCTCTTTGCCAGTGGGAGGCTTGTCGTGCCTTTTCATGCATCGGATGCCTTCATTCTTATCCTCCTCACTTTCACTAGAACTTCTGCTAGGGTCACTCTTGGATGTCTTGGCATTGCCATCCCTACGTTTGTACTCAATAAGCGATTCTACCACTGTGTAGACACCCCATTTTTGACCGACCTTAAGACTCAGACATCACCAATTAAGTGCTCAGTGATGATGCATATTGTGCTTGTTCTGAGATTTCAGAGTCTCGGCTGCGAGCCTTGCCTCCGGACTTCGGGGCTCTTTTGTGCTTTGCCTCGGCTTGCGAACCAGGTCCTGTTTTCTCTGTTTCCTCTTCCCAAAGGAAGAGAGAGGTCTCATAGACCATCTCTCAGTGGCCGTAGGCTACGTTTTGTGGTCATAGGCCATTTTTCCCGTTTGAAGACCAGTTATCGGTTTTTTGCAGCCGCCGGCCGTGTGTCTCGGTTTGGGACCACTTAACTACCTTCGTTTGCTCCAGTTTTTGGCACACACCTTGTTTCCTCCCTTTAGAGGGACACTGTGGCCCGGGAGACCACCTTCGTGGTCATACGCCACTTCCGGTGCCTAACAGCCTGTTTTCGGGGCCCCAGACTGCACGTTTTGGCCCCCGAACCTTCGTTTTGCATCCGTCTTGGTCCATTTTTGGTAGGGACCCTATTTTCATTGCTAGGGAGGCGGTGGTATGGTGGGAGGCCACCTTTTCCCCTTGGAAACCAGCTTTCACTTTTTCTCTCTCCTCCAGCCGGTTTTTCTGATAGAAAGCTGGCTTTTCTCACTTTTGAGCCACAATTTCTAGTTTTTCATACCACCATTGTGTTGTGCTCATCTGGGAGGCCACCAATATGGGTAGGCCGACTAGTAATTCTTCTTGACCCTTTTGAACCTTGCTAAAAAACTGGTTTTCCTCTCTCCTGGGTCACTTTTTTTGGTTTTCCATCATACAGTTGTGTTGCACTCATCTGGGAAGCCACCCATCTGGGTTGGCCGACCAGCATTTCACCTTAAACCTTTTGACCCCTGGTCGGTCGACTAGGGGGAGTGGCTGGCCGGCCACCTTAGCTGGTCGGCCAGCTTTCTACTTTTTGCTCTTCTCAAGTGCAACACAACTGTGCCAGCTGTGAAGCATTTGACCCACTGTCCGAGACTTTGACCATCTTTTTTATCCTTTTTAGTTGGTTTTGACCGCTTGCTTAGCTTCTTAAAGAAGCTTGACTCTTTTGTCAAGCTTCTTGAGGAAGCTTGACCCTTTTGGTCTAGCTTCCTCAAGAAGCTTGACCCTCTCTTAAGGCTTCTCCAAGAAGCCTTGGCTTTCTTCTTCTATAAAACCAACACTCCCCCTCCATTTACAAGGGTTAGAAAGTTTTGGCTGGAGCATACATACAACTCCCTCTATCTCTATACTTCAAGCCTCCAAACCCTAATATTCTTGGCCATTTTACCTCATACCCTACCACCTCCACCATCCATTCCAGCACCTTGGAGGTCATTTGCAGAGGTTGAGAGCTCACATTCTTGGTCCAGAAGTTGCTGCATTGCTGTGCTACAAGGGTAAGTCTTCATTTACCCCTTTTTTGCACTATTTTTCTCTATATTTTAGCTCCATTTGCAAGAATTTTTTAGCTTTGGCATGAACTGAAAAGTGTCTTATTTTGATCCCCTCTTGAACTTTCTTTAAGGACACTTTTCTGTTTGAGGCCATCTACCTCCTTGTTTGCTCCATCTCTCTTTTAAGGCTTATTTTGCTTCAAATCTTAGCCCTATTTGTGCGAATTTTTGGACTTCGACCTAAACTGAAGGAAGTCTTTTTTTGACCTCCTCTTTAAGTTTGATTGAGGTCATTTTTCTGTCTGGAGTCATCTTCTTCCTTGCATGCTTCATTTCCTCATGGTTTGAGCCATGCATTTGAGCATTTGCATTGGCCTTGTTTTGGCCTCTTAGCCACTGAAATCCAATGGATTTTCAGTGGCTTTGATGTGTCTTTGAGCTCCAAAATCATAGAGGGGTGACCCTCTCACCCCTCATTCTCTTTACTAGCTTTGTTGGCCTTCCAAAGGAGCTCCATTTTGCATGTTGTGAAGTCACATTCCAGGACTTATTTTGTGAGTTTTATGGTCTGCATTAGCTCTTTCCAGAGCCCATTTTGCCATATTTTATGTCTATGATGCATGTGTAGAACAATCCCATTCAAGGCCTTTCAAAGGGACCCTTCATTGTATGCTTCCTAGACCAATTTCAAGCTCTTTTTGGTGGGTTTTAGGGCTTTCATAATTCATTTCCAGAGGTGGTTTTTCCCTTTTGTTTGTCTATCATGTATGTGTAGAACAACCCCTTGCATGGCTTTCCAAAGGGGCTCATCATTCTTGCATTGTGTTGACTGAGTTTCAGTCGTTATTTGGGCATATTTTGGCATGAAATACTTCTGTTTTTTTCTAGTTGGGTGAGCCCTCATATGCTTCATATAGTTGTAAAACAACTCATTGTTCACAAGCTTTCTTTGCATGCTTTATAGGCCATTGATTCTAGCATATTTTGGCCATGCCTTAAACTAATATTGTGCTTATTTTGGACTGCCCTAGCTCTATTTTTGGGTCTTGTGGTTGAATGATATTAGTTTTGCATGCTTGTAGTTCAAGGTCCATGCTTAGCTTTGAGTTTTGAGATCCATTCCATGCATATACTGAGGTGTGTTCATGTTTTGAGCCTATTATTCATCACATTTCAGCGCTTGTTTGAATGTCATGTGCCATGTTTTCATCTCTTTAAATGCGTTTGAGAGTCGGGCTTGTATGCCTCATTTACCGACCATTGAATGAGCTCCATTCCGTTGCATTCCGAGCCATCATTTTAGGCCATTTCCCCACTGTTTCAGACTTGCCTAGGGTCTATTTGGGGTTGGTTTTGCCATTGGTGCATTGCTTTGGGTACCTGTAGAGTAATGCACTTCACTAGTTTCGGTACCCGGGCCCCTAGCTTGCATTGTGTGCCATATTTGCATGTTTCAGGACCATATTTCATGCTGTTTCAGAGCTGTAAT
This sequence comes from Camellia sinensis, assembly GCF_055761805.1. Lineage (NCBI taxonomy): Eukaryota > Viridiplantae > Streptophyta > Magnoliopsida > Ericales > Theaceae > Camellia > Camellia sinensis. The sequence goes on from NC_138963.1 coordinate 79,998,110, forward strand.
TTATGCTATTTCATGCCATCTTTCATCCCTTGCCATGCTTTGGTAGAGTGGCATTTCATGCCTTAGGTTCGGTCCTTGGTATTCGTGTATGTGTGCACACATTTCGGTTGTCTCATTTTCATCTGATGGCCATGAATGCGAGTGTGGCTGAGGTCCACTCATGTTGGTGTAAGTCCATTGTGCATTGTGTATGCCATTTCGGTCCATAGCATTGCGTATGCTGAGTTGCATGTTAGAGCATTGCGTATGCCATGTTACATCGAGCATTGTATATGCCATTTCATAGCATTGCGTATGCTAGGTTGTATGTTAGTCGCATTGTGTATGCCATCTCATTTGCATTGTGTTTGGGATAGGAATTAGCCCAAACACGGGAAACGAGGGACGTTTCGTACTCCGAGTGACGGAACGTGTCTCAATTCCCGGTCGCCGACACTCCAGATTACTCATGATGGAGTTTAGGTCTTGTTGTGTGTAGACGTCCCCCGAACGCCCCCGATGAGGAACGAGTCCCTCCCGTTTCGTTCGATATTGGGCTCACTACAGTTCAGGACTCTCAAATTGTCACGGTTCTTAATCTGAACAAAAGAGTCCAAATCCGGCAAATCGTTTTGAGAAAACAAATTTTTTTTGAAAGAAGTGCCAAACATGGACTGCTTTGCCAGATACAAAGTCGCCACCTAAATGTTTTATTTTGGGAAAATTTAGGAAATCCTGACTCGTTTGCCTAAGGCCACGTGTCCGTCATCACCAAAGTTGCCTCGGCTCGGGAACTTGGGTACGATTGGGGAAGGTCACTTCGTGAGCACCCCCGCTCGCCTGATCAAAGATCGACCTCTACTAACCATGATATCTATTTTTGAAAACATTATGCGTTCTTATTCCGGTTATTAGCCTAGATTTACTACGTGATGCGCACAGCATACAAGTATAGACTGGATCGCCTGAATTGGAACAAAACATTTCATGTTTGTTTGTTTGAAAATGGTTTGATGGTGCTACTCGCAAGTAGGCTAAGACGTGGATTTGCCACCCTCGGGTGGGCTTAGAAAACATGATTTTGCCACTATCTAGTGGGCTTAAAACACACATTTAATGAATTGTTCCAATCCAAATAACCCAACCTTCACCCACAGGCATTCAGGCAGTTATATCACATAAGCAATTAGCCTCATGGTAAGCATGCTATCATGGCAGTCACTCACACGCATGCAAGGATGCTAAAGCGTAAAACTTACCGAGTACTCCAAGCCAAAACAGAAGCTAATTAGAAATCCATGCATGATCCTAATTCTACAGAAATGCCTAATACAACACATGCAAAAGTGCAACTATAGCAGGCTCGGCTATCCTAAACATGGCATATGAAATGCTACAGCTAACATGTATTCAACTTGAAATTGAAAATACAGTGCAGTTAGTATGATGCGCCGAGCCCGGTGCATGCAAAACAGATGAATGAATGCAAACATGCTATCATACTGTATGCTAATTGAAACATGCCCTAATCTAACCATCATAAGCGGGTAAATAAAAGGGAGAAAGACGTGGGATTGGAAGACATGCATCACACACATGCACACTTATTACAATTATGCCCTCGCACAGAGGGTCCGAAAGAATAATATACAGTTCCAAATAATTACAGTCCAAATATGTACAAAATTCTAATTAATTAACAAATTAATCTAAGAAAGCTGTAATACTAGCATGCAAGCTAGGGACTGCCTTGACTTCGCTCCGGGTGGTGTATGATGCATGCTTGAGTTGCCTTGTGCGGAAATCCACTACGATGCCCCAATTAGCCTCTGTTTGCAATTTATTCTCGGAATGCGTGCTGAGCTCTGGAAGGCTGCTGATTCTTGATTTGCTGCAATAGAGAGCAGGAAAAGGGCATGGCGATGTATTTTCACAAATGTATGCATGCCTCGATCCTCGTGCCACCAATCACGCATCTCGATGCATGATGGCCGAGGAGTCGAATTGCACGACTCAATATGAAATGAATGCACACATAAACACAACAATACCTAAACTCCATCATGGACAATCCGGAGTGTCGGTGACTGGGAATTGAGACACATTCCGTCACTCGAAGTATGAAACGTCCCTCATTTCCCGTGCTCGGGCTAACTCCTATCCCGAACACACTGCAGTATGCATGATATGCATGAAATGCAACTAAGATACAACCTAGCATGCACAATGCTATGAAATGGCATACACGATGCACGAGGTAACATGGCATACACAATGTGCTAACATACAACCTAGCATACGCAATGCTATGAAATGAAATGGCATACACAATGCGCAATGGACTTACACCAATATGAGTGAACCTCAGCCACACTCACATAAGAGGCCATACGATGAAAATGAGACAACTCGGAATGCGTGCACACATGCACGCAAATCGAGGACCGAACCTAAGGCACGAATGCCACTCTAACAAGACATGGCAAGGCATGGAATATGGCATACTAGCATGAAAATTTCAGCAGCAAAAAGTGATGCAAAACAGCCCCGAAACATGAAAGCATGGCACCCGAAGCATGGAATGAGACCCGAAAGGCAAAACCAGGCATACGCAATGACCTATAGCTATACGAAGCATGCATTATTCAAACATGAAATGTAAAGAAAGGCTCAAGAAAGTCCCAAAACAAGCATATTTACAGTTTTTAGGAAGGCCAAACAGCGAACACAAATGGGGCTAAGCTAGCATGCAAAAAAATGGGCCAAAAGGGAGACAAAGAAGGAAGTGATGGTTGCCGGCTCTAAACAGATGAGGGCCCTTCAACAATGTTGAATAGGGGCCCAAAATATGACCTTTTACAATTTATGATCAAACCCAAAACAGTGCACAAGCATGCTCAAAATACTATGCAAAATAAGGCCAAAAAGAGAGCTATAACACAAAGTACCAAAAGGATGCCTCAAACAATTAAAGACCCTTAATGAAACATGAAGAGGGGGTCAAAATAAGGCCATTTATAGTTCAGACCAGAGCCCAAAAATAGAAGCACAAGAGGCTAACAAATCATGCAAAAACGGAGCCAAAAGAGAGATATAAAGGCAAGTGGCAAATGGAAGCCTCAAAAAGTGATGACCCCTTCAACAATGTTGAAGAAGGGATCAAGATAAGCCACTACACAGTTTACAATATGCCTCAAAACAGTTTATACATAGGCCTAAAATACTATGCAAGGAAATGGCATAAAAGAAAGGTAAAGAAGCAAGTGCCACAAGGAAGCCTCAAACAGTGAGAGGCCCTTAAAAAAACATGAAATAGAGCTGAAAAAAATGCTATTTTCAGTTAGGGTCGGAGCTCAAAAAAGTAAGCATAAGGAGCTAGAATATGAACCAAGAAAAGGGTCAAAAAGGGGAGAGGAGGACTTACCCTTGAAGACTAGTCTTTGACAGCCTTTTGGACCAAAATGCGGCACTCCTAGGCTCTGAAGAACAACCTCAAGCTGCTGGAATGGAGGATGGAAGGGTGGGGCTATGGGTTGGTGAAGAACCAAGGGGGTTTTTAAGGCTTAGAGTAGAGAGAGAGAGAGATTTAATGTGAAAGCTCCAAACCAAAATTTTCTAACCCCTAAACCAGAGCTGGGAGGCTGGTTTTATAGGCAAAAGAGGGGGAGAAAAGGGGGGAAAAAATGGGGGGGGAATGAATTCAAGTTTCCTCCCAAAAAGTTGGCCCCCCGGATACAAAATCTGGGGGGAAAAGAGATGCATATTTGAAATGTACCTGCAGTAAGGAGCAAGGCCGGCTGGTTATCCAGGTTTCAGGTGGCCGGCCGGCTACTTCCCATGGCCAGCCGGCTAGGGTTCAAAAGCTCCAAGAACAATTGATGGCCCGCAACCACATATTGGTGGCCTCCCATGTGTGCTCAACACAATCATGTAGTCAAAAACTGGAGACAGTGAACCAGGAGAGAGAACATCCCACTTTTCAAAGGGGTTCAAAAGGTTCAAAAGCAAATACTGGCCGGCCACCAAATATTGGTGGCCTCCCAGATGTGTACATCACAAATATGGGGTTTAGGGTGCAAGAAAATGGCACAAGGGTGGTCAACATTGGCTTTGAAGTGAGGAAAAACGGGCGATGGAGGGCGACGGAGGAATAAAACTGGTTGTCTGAACAATTGTTGGCCTCCCACCCTTCCACGACCTTCTTACCAATGAAACAAAGGTCCCTGCCAAAAATGAACCAAAACCGATGCAAAATGAAGGTTCGGGGGCCGAAATGCGCAGCCCGAGGCCCCGAAAACTGACTGTTAGGCATCGGGAGTGGTGTTCGACCACGAAGTCAGTTTCTCGGACCACAGTGTCCCTCAAAGGGGAGCAAATAAGATGTATGCCAAAAACCGGAGAAAACAGAGATGGTTAAGCGGTCCCGAACCGAGGCACACGGCCAACGGCTCCGAAAGACCGAAAATCGGACTCCAAACGGGCAAAATGGCCTACGACCATGAAACGTAGCCTACGACCACTGAGAGATGATCTACGAGACCTCTCCCTTCCTTCGGGAAGAGAAAATAGAGAAAATAGAGCCTGGTTCACAAACCGAGGCAAAGCATAAAAGAGTTCGGAAGTCCGGAGGCAAGGCTCGCAGCTGAGACTCTGAAACCTCTAAACGAGCACGATATGCAACATCACCAAGTGCTTAATTGATGACGTCTGAGTCTTAAGGTCGGTCAAAAATGGGGTGTCTACATTGTGTTTATATGTGCATTCATTTCACATCAAGTCATGCAATTCGACTCCTCAGCCATCATGCATCGAGATGCGTGATTGGTGGCACGAGGATCGAGGACTACACTCCCTGAAGAGTAGTCATGCATACATATGTGAAAATACTTTGCTGTGCCCCTTTCTTGCTCTCTGTTGCAGCAAATCAGAAATCAGCAGCTTTCTAAAGCCTTGCACAGCATTCCAGCATTAATTGCAAACAGAGGCGAATCGGGGCATCGTAATGGATTTCCGCACTAGGCAACTCAAGCATGCATCTTTCATCATTCGGAACAGAGCTGAAGCGGTCCATAAGCTTGCATGCTAGTTTATTCGCTTTCCTAGTTAATTTGTTAATTAATTAGGGTTTTGTAATATTTAATTATTTATTCGGACTGTATTATTTATTCGGACCCTCCGAGCGAGGGAACAATTGTAATAAATGTGCGTGCGTGTGATGTATGTCTTCCAACCCCACGTCTTTCTCCCTTTTATTTACCAACTTATGATGGTTAGATTAGGGCATGTTTCAATTAGCATACTTATGCTTGCATGTTTGCATTATTCATCTGTCTTGTATGCACCGGGCTCGGCGCATCATACTAACTGCATTTGTATTTCAATTCCAAATTGAATACGTGTTAGTTGTAGCATTTTACATGTCATCCTTAGAATAACCGAGCCTACTATAGTTGCATTTTGCATGTGTTGCATTAAGCATTTCTATATATTTAGGATCATGCATGATTTCTAATCAGCTTCTGTTTTGGCTTGGAATACTCGGTAAGTTTTATGCTTTAGCATCCTTGCATGCATGTGAGTGACTGCCATGATAGCATGCTTACCATGAGGCTATTTGCTTATGTGATATACTTGCCTAAATGCCTGTGGGTGAAGGTTGGGCTATTTGGATTGGAACAATTCATTGACTGTGAGTTTTAAGCCCACTAGATAGTGGCAAAACCATGTTTTCTAAGCCCACCTGAGGGTGGCAAATCCACATTTTAGTCTACTTGCAAGTAGCAAATCGTTTTTTGAAAGAAACATGAAATGTTTTGTTCCAATTCAAGCGATCCAGTCTATACTTGTATGCTGTGCGCATCACATAGTAAATCTAAGCTAATAACCGGAATAAGAGCACATAACGTTTTCAAAACTAGATATCATGGTTAGTAAAGACAGATCTTTGATCGGGCAAGCAGGCGTGCTCACGAAGTGACCTTCCCCAATCGTACCCAAGTTCCCGAGCCGAGGCAACTTTGGTGATGACGGACACGTGGCCTTAAACAAACGAGTCAGGGTTTCCTAAATTTCCCAAAACAAAACATTTAGGTGGCGACTCTGTATCTGACAAAGCAGTCCATGTTTGGCACTTCTTTCAAAAAAATCTGTTTTCAAAAACGATTTGTCGGATTTGGACTCTTTGATGATTCATCGGTCTTGCATTGCACTCTGCGAGATTAGATACAGGACCATGACATTGAGTCTTGAACTGTAGTGAGCCCAATGAACAAAACCGGGGGGGGGGGGGATTTCCCTCCCGGGACGTTCAGGGACGTCTACACACTGCCATGGCCGAGGCAAAATATTGCACTCCACGTTGGTGCAATTCTTGCTCCGCCCCTGGTTGTAGGTTGTCCAAGAAATTAAAGAGTAGGTCTTCATCAGTCATACTCAACACTTCAAGCATAAGATTAGAGAATTCCTTTACATAGTCCCGAATAGATTTTGTGTGTTTAAGATTTTTTATGCTCTTCCTTGCTTGATAGGCCACATCCTCAGGATAAAATTGCTTTTTAAGTTATTTCTTAAAGTCTTCCAAAGTGTCTATGGTGCACGTACCTTTCTCAATGTCAGCATGTTGGTGAAGCCACCATAGTGTTATTGTGTCATGACCCGAACCCGCCCCCATGGATTAAGGTCATAACCGGCCAGTAATCAAGAGATTACCTACGGCATCAAATCAGATTAGATATATTTCAACAGAGTTAAGTGGCCAAAACGGAAACAAACTTAAAACTTTTGTCCATAGAGCTGTGCTTACATGACACATCATAACATTTCACATATATTCATTAATAACCCACATCAAAGGAAGTTAACATATAAGCTTTACACAACAGGATCATTCAAGCCATAGTCAGCCAAACCAAAAGCTTATATACAAAGGTGATCCAAAGTTTTCACCAACATAGCAAAAATATAACAAAAGAACAAAATGAAGAAAACAAGTCTCGTGCGTGAGACGTACGGGCTGACTCCTCAAAACTTTGACTGTTTCTCACATACTTCACTGGGGCTGGGTTTGGACATCTCTTGACTCACCTACAGACACATGAATGAGAGTGAGCGAAAGCCCAGTGAATAATATCAAATAAAGAAGATACATGAACGAAATTTGAAATAGCTGCATCGGATGGCCTTGGGCCCAATTCATGTTTCTATCTAGTGTATCAAACGACTACAAATCCAGATGTATCAAACGGCCTCGGGCCCAATTCATTCGTATCAAACAGCCTTTGGCCCATTCATTCATATCAAACGGCTTTTGGCCCAATCATTCATGTCCGACGGCCTTTGGCCCAATCATTCATATCCAACGGCCTTTGGCCCAATCATTCATGTCCGACGGCCTTTGGCCCAATCATTCGTGTCAAACAGCCTTTGGCCTAATTATTCACATCCAACGGCCTTTGGCCCAATTATATGGCATAAGAAATAGTGTCCACCTTTCAGATTAGCAAGCTTATGAACCTCAAATAGGAGTAAATAATTGGACAAATAGCATACTTCAAAATATCTTTATTAAGATATTACTCACAGTGTTCTGCTGGTGGATTCGTCCTTGTGCTCGACCTTACATAATACGTAACACATATATGAGTCACAAACGATTCAATTCGTTCTTAACTCATACATCCCTCTTAGGCTTCTTTCTTACCCTTTTTAACTCATTTATAATGTTCCATGCATGCCTAAGAGTGTTTAGAAATGAAAGAGAACGGAAAACAAAACTTAAATTAACTTTACAAATTTCTAAAACAGGACTCCCCGCTCAAGCGCGGTTTCTGCCACTCAAGCGGACCCTTCTGGTCTGCAAAAGTACTAGTTGCCTCATATTTACACTTGAGCGTGACTTTGGATGCTCGAGCTGAGAGTCAAAACATGTAACAGGTCGCTCGAGCGTGACTCTCCTCGCTCGAGCGGACATCAATGTCTACAAAAAATGTGGGAGCTAATATTTCACGCTCGAGCGGCGCTTTCTCCGTTCAAGCGGACATGTCAAATTCTGAGTTTTTCAGAACTCTGTTTGAACTTCAAACTCAACCCTAAAGGCTCCAAAACTCATATTTTTTATGCAAAAGCATGGAAGGACAACATATAACACAAGGACATAATTAATTTGGAACCAATTGACTAAAATCATGGTTCATTTCCCAAATCATTTCAAATTCTTCTTGTTGGTTTCAAAACTCAAATAATCAAGCTCCTTACTTACATGGATCTTGCATGCATGTAAGATGTTAACTTAATTCCATTTCAAATGGTACAAGTGGTGATTAAAATCATGAAGCTACACAAAATTACTCATGCATGCAAAGTTTGGTGCTCAATTCTTCATATTCAACATGCTTCATACTTGAGTGTGTAGAATCATGGCAATCCTATACATGCATGTACATACAAGCTTCAAATTCATCTAATTCATCTCAATTTATGTTCTTGATTACCCAACTAGCTTGAATACACAAAATTACAAACTTATACTCATGAATTTATGCTCAAATGCTTACCTAGGAGCTCTAATCTCCCAAAATCTATCTAGCTCTTGAGCCTAGCTTCCAAATCCCCAAGTTCTCAACTCAAATCTCCAATTTTGTGCTCCCTCTCCCTCTACATTCGGTTCACTCTCTCTCTAGAGTGTTTGTTTCAGATTTTGAGCTCTAAGGAAGATGAATATGAGTGTATATTGGCCCTTTTATAGTCTATCTTAATCAAATTGATTAAGGTTAAATAATAGTGCTTAATTCAATCAGTTTACTCAAATTATTTTGCTCCGAATCAATTTCTAATTAATTTTCACCATAGGTTTAAAAATTATGCCAACCACGGTAATACAGTCAATTTCAATTTCTGTGGCCGATATGACCTTCAATTTTCAGTTTATAACAGTAAGTTGAACAGATTTTCCTACGGTGAACAGATAGAAATTCAAAACCGCATATAATCATATAAATTGCACTCAAAATCATATTAAACACATAATCACAATCATAATTAAGATCAATTAGCATAATACGGAACATGGTTATTGTAGACGCACCCGCGTGGGGGCCTTCGCTACTACAGTTCGGAATCGATTTGTTTTACGGTTCTGAGTCTGAACCAAAGAGTCCAAATCTGGCAAATCGTTTTGAGAAACAGATTTTTTGAAAAGAAGTGCCAAACATGGACTACTTTGCCAGATACAAAGTCGCCACCTAAATATTTTAAAATGGGGAAATTTAGGAAACCCTGACTCGGTGCCGAAGGCCGCATGTCCGTCATCACCGGAGTTGTCTCGGCTCGGGAGCTAGGGTACGATTGGGGAAGGTCAGCTATGAGCAACCCCTCTCGCCCGGTCCGAAGACCGGCCTCTACTAATCATGATATCCGTTTTTGAAAACTTTATGTGTTCTTATTCCGGTTATTAGCCTAGAATTACTATGTTATGCGCACAGCAAACAAGTATAGACTAGATTGCCTAATTTGGAAATAAGCATTGCATATCCGTTTGTTTTGAAAAGCGTTTTGGAATTTGCTACTCGCAAGTAGGCTAAAACACGGATTTTAATGAGTTTTTCCAATTCAAACAATCTACCCTTCACCCACAGGCATTCAAACAATTTATCACATAAGCATTTAGTCGCATGGCAAGCATACTGTCATGGCAACACTCACACGCATGCGGGATGCTAAAGCATAACTACTTACATCGTACTCCGTGCCAAAACAGTAAACTAGTTAGCAAATATGCATGTCCTAGTTCATGTTAAGAATGGATAATGCATCGCATGCAAAAATGCAATCTAGACAGGCTTGGCTAACCTAAACATGGCATGTGAAATGCAATCAACTACCACATATTCAATTTGTGAATTAAAGTACAAATGCAGTTAGCGTGATGTACCGAGCCTGATGCATGCAATACAAATGCATGAATGCACGCATGCATAGCATAAGGTATGCTAATTTAAAAAAATGCCCTAGTCTACCATCATAAGCAGGTAAATAAAAGGGAAGAAAGACGCGAGGTTGGAAGACATACACACACTCACGCACACTTATTACATCATTGCCCTCACTCGGAGGGGCCAAATAAATATTACAGTCCAAATGATAAGCAAATAAATTATTACAGAATTTCTAATTAATTAATAGAAAGAATGCAAAAGAAAGAAGGGGATGGCCGCAGCCTCTGCCTCGGGATGCGCGAATGATGCGTGCTCGAAACCCGGCTCGCCTGAAAAACCCGTACCCTACCATTGCTGCCTCTGTTTATACTGCCATGTCTCTCTGAAAATTGCCAAAGCCCTAGGACAGGTTCCTTGCATGCCACAGAGTACCACCGGCTAGGGGAAATCCCCACCGGCAGTCCAAGATTTCTATCGGCTGTCTTTGGATTAATCGGCTGTTCAAAGATTGCCGGTCGGCATTGAATTCTGCCGGTCGGCAAAAACTTCCTGTAGAAGACAGTTTTGACAGCAAACAGAGGACAGACAGTATGGCATGGGATTTCAGGCATATGTAAGCATGGTCATGCTTCCTATCATGCTTTAAACTCAGGGAAGCATGGCCCTCGATCCTCGAGCCATCAATGGTGTATGATAGCCCAAGGGATCAAGTTTGCCACTTGATGTAAAGATGCATGCAAAATACAAATGAGAACCAAGGCATTATCATGTTGGAGTCAAAGGCCCCGGCGACCGAAAGTTAAGGCGCGTTACATCACTTATGGTATGAACGCCCCTTAACCTTCAACACTTGGTTTGACACCCCAAACCAAGTAGTGCAATGCATGTTATGCAAACATGGCTCAAAATGCAACATGATAACAATATGCAAGGCATGCCAAGTGCAATGCAAACCAAACATGCAAAGGTGATGTATTAAGCATGCAAAATGCAATACAATGTAACCTAAAATGAGATGCAAACATGGCACAATGCAAGCATATAACTAGACGCAACAATTCAAACATGTAGCCATAAACAAGAGTGGATTTAGGCTGAAATGGGAGGCCTCGGCCCCACCCCAAAACAATGGCTAAAGATGCCAAAGTAATGGACAATCAAGCATGGAAGCATACACACTAATAGGCCCAAAGTTAAGGCACAACAAAGGAGCATCTTACTATCACTACCCCAAGCCAACATGGTATGAGCTATGCAACCAAAAATGGAGTTTGAATACACTGAAATCAGCCCTAAAACCCAATGATATGGCAACCTTGAAGGCTCAAATACTTAGGCATGCATAATGTTCATTTCAAAGCATAAAAGGGCACATTTTCAAAGCATGAAAGGAACGATGAATGCAAACATGCTAGCATGATTTGGGGACTGAAATGACATGGCAAACAACTTCAACTCATCAAAGTAGACCAACTAAGGCATACTTATGACTCATACACTTGAGGGCTCACAAGCCAAAATGCATAGCAACCATATCAAACATGTCGAACATGGCCAAATTGATAACCAACAGACTTTAAGCATGGAAAAACAATGCTAAAAAATTCTTAGTGCCGAACTAAAATCATGCTCAAATGATGTGTTACACCATGGCACTCTTTAAGCCAAATGATGGGATTTCAAAGCAAGTATGTTATTCATGTAAAAGGGCAATAAACCCAACATAGGACAGAGGTATAACATGATCCAAAACACCCAAAAAACCTCTGAAAAGCAGTCATAAACAACTGAGCATACATGCTACCATATTAAGCCAAAAATGAGGACAAAAGAGGGACCAAGGGAGAGGGGTGTCCCTCCCCTATGCAAGACATCAAAATCCCTTCTTCACCACTGAAAATCCACTGGATTTCAGTGGTGAGAAGGCCAAGACACAAGAGTGACCAAAGCTTAACAAAGATGGTACAAAAAGGGGCCAAACAAGGCCTAATAAGGTGAGTTTGCACTCAAACCACAAAACAACCTTAATGAAAGTTCTAAAGCATGAAAATGTAAGCCTTTTTTATGTTATACACAAAAGCTAAATCATCAAGCAAGATAGGTAAAAAACTATTGCAAGTTTGGGGAATCTAAAGTAAAGTGCTCACCCTTGAAGATCCTTTGAAGAACAAATGGTCCAGCCCTCTTCTTTTGATCAAAATTAGTCCAAAAACTCAAGAACCAACCCCCCAAGTCCCTCAAACTCGGAGCAAGGTGTAATAGTGTGTGTAATGGTGCAAAAGTAAGGTAAAATCACACTTTTAGGCCAAGAAACACACACAAAGGAGGAGAGAGAGGGAGATATAGAGATAGGATGTATCTATATGTAGAACCTCTGGTTTTTTCTTCCAAGTCTCTAACCTAGAGCCAAGAGGAGAGCCTTTCCTCTTATAGAACTCCCTCTTGCAAAGCTTATACAACAAGCTTGCTTAGAGGGAGATCCCTCCATAGGCAAAGTTGGTGCCAGCTATCACAGCTGGCACAAAATATCTACATAAAGTAGATGAACAGTGGTCGGCTGCCCAAAAATGTCATTTTGACAAAAAAGAGTGCCGACCGGCAACAAAATGTGCCGACCGGCAACAAAATATGCTGACCGGCAGAAAAGAATGCCAATGGAAGCAAAAACCAGCCGGTGACCCCCTAGCCACTGCCGGTGGTGTGTGGGGATGTCTCACAAGGCATTCCCTGCCCCTCCAAGGCAAAACACAAGTGTTTGGTGCAAAACCAGACACTGAACAGTTAAGTTCGGAGATCCTGAGGCAAGGCGCGTAGCCGAGACCTCCGGGAACTCCAAACGAACACAAACAAGGATGATCACCGAGTGTTCAAATGATGACGTCCAAGTCTTGAGGTCGGTCAAAAATGGGGTGTCTACAGTTATCACATGTTGTATCAGCAAGGTAAAGGACTGCGGTTCGTACCTTAGCATCTTCCTCGATCACTGTCATCGCTTCGAAGTATCTTTCCATATGCCACAGGTAGTTGTCCATTTCTTTGGCATCCCTCTTTTTGTCAAAAGGTTTTGGCTTGGCACCTTCACCTTAGTTGTCTCGGGCATGGTCATAGCTCTCCCAGTTATGCCCTTCTTGCACATTGCTACATCTTAGTGCACCTTTTCCAAGCGTGCTTCAAAGCTCTCGAGCATCTTCAACACTTTAGCTTAGAAGGAATCATTGGCAACTTGGCCATCATGCACCACGGAGTTGATGGTGGAAAACATGCCATCGTGGAGTTCTTTGATCTCTCCCTTGAGATCTTCTACCTCATCTTCCAAGCTTTGTTTCAACACATCAAGGCGTTTCCCCGAATCGCCCACGACAAGCTCTACCTTAGCCAGCTGAGTCTCCATAACTGCCACAACATCACGTGCATCTCATGACTTATTATTCCCTGCTCTGCCAGTGTTGTCCCTCCCATGAGTTCGCTTAGTCACTATAGTCTCTTCAGCACCGGAAGACATATTGCTTTTTCTTCTCTTGTCACTAACCTGCTCTGATATCACGTGTCACGGCCTTGGTAATTTCCAAGCACTCTAGTGGCACTTAGACAATCTTAAGCCTTACTTGATGATGCTAAGTCAGCCTAACTCACAAGCTTGCAAGAAAGACAAGTAAGAAGACAATGAGAGTTTGAGAGAATACCTTTTGTATTCACTTTGAGAAAGCTTTACAACTCTTGGATTATTAATGGAGCAAATGAGCCTATCTCCTAGAAGCATCTTAGGCCTTCTCTAGAATACTCCAGAGCATACAAGAAAAGGACTATGGAGAAGCTTCTCGTGGAAGCTTTCCTTATCCTACAAGGGGTTGCTAGAATTCTCCCTAAAAGTATCTATACAAACATCTACCTCATTCTAGACGTAGGTATAAGGATCTTTTATCACCTCCATTTCTTTAAAAGGTTCTAGAAGCTTCTATTGCTTCCATCCCTTTAATATTCACTTGAATACTCTAGAACCTTTTCTTAGATCATTCCATTTACATTATAGAATTATGTACTATATTCTCATATTTTCTCAAGTCTTCCAGGAGTTTCCAGAATATTCCATTAGCCTCCCTTCCTTGAGACTTCCTCTTGGTAGGCAATTCTGTTTAGGTAATTTGGCGGGATCTGACAACTCTCTCAAAATAAACCTGAGCATAGCTTCTCTCTGACCCCACTAAGGACATAGAGATAAAGAGCTAATGACACAAAATTATATATGAGCCTGACTAGCGCACTAAAACTCCTGATGGAAAAAGGGCATCTCAAACCCCTCGATCCTCAACCTCTTCCTGACCCACTCCTAGCCAGACATAACCCCTCCAAGTACTGTATGTAGCATCAGCAGCGCGGTCATGGCACCGACCGTTGCTACCGCCTTCGTCACGAGGTCCAAAATCTCATCGACAATCGGACGATAGCTCCACCTTCAGACCCCAATGACCAAACATCTCCTACCTACCTCAATCTCATCCATATACTGCCATCCACCTATGACCCCAGCATATACATCACCCCGGCCCATATACCCAAGCCTGAGGTGTTTATCCCAAAAAGCATGGACTTATGCATGATGGGTGCACCTGAACCTCAACCATCTCAAACCCGTGAACCCACTACTTCTGAGTTGATGGGAATGATTAAAGATCTTCAAAGAACCGTGACAGATCTGGCCTCCGGGACATTGGCTCCCTCATCGACCACACCACATACCGGGAACTTCATGTCAAAAGGCTCCCCGATCTTGGGACTGGCTGCATTTGAGGAAGGCCAATCCCTTGGCAAAGTGGAGGTGAGTGGAAAGAACAAGGTAGGGGCGGACATGGATCCCCATGAACATCTCATGTTCCCTGTTAAGGCTTTGAAAGCCGAGGGACTAAACAAAGAGCAAGTCCTCGCAGTTGTTGCAAAAGCTGTGGATGACACTTTTGCTACTCAAGTTGGGGGCAGTTTGAATCAAAGGGAACATCGGGAGAAGGACTGTTATACCAGAGACGATCCTGTTATCTCTAATCCTCCACTCGGAAGAGATTGACAAACCAGACCAGCACCTGCCAATCCCTTTGCTGGTGCGCCCAGTAAAAATCCACAAGCCTTGAAGTACCAACCCCGAGGTCGGAGGGTCTTCCATGCCCTCTATATGCCTTTGTCCAAAGCTCTCCAAATCCTTATTGGACAAGGCCATCTCAAACCCCTTGAGCCTTGGCCTCTCCCGAACCCTCTTCCGGCTACACATGATGCTACCCAGTACTGCGCGTACCATCAACAAACTGGCCATACTACCGACGACTGCTTCCGTCTTCGCCATGAAGTACAAGAACTATTTGACAATGGGGTCATCCTCCCGCCGAGCTCAGCAAAGTCTATCAGTACTGGATCGGTGAATATGGGGGGATAATGTTATGTGATCGGGGGATGAACCACCTGCAGGCAGCGCTCGATTAACTCCAGACATGGGAATGGCATGCACTGTTCTGAGCAATATGCAAATACCAGTTTTTGTACTTTCTGACTTGGGTATTGGGTCAGTCTTGTTGTGTCGTACAGAGTCAGTCTTTTCTTACTGAGTCAGTTGGGTTTGTCTTGTTGTATCGAGTCAGTCCTGTTTTGTTAGATTCAGGTGATTCCAGGGGTGTTACCTCGGGCATCACTGTTTTGTTTTGTGTTTGTCTTTTTGCTTTCTTTTGAGTCTGTTTCTGTCTTGGAGCCAGTAATGCCAACAGATTTGAATGAACAGCAGTGATTTTCACATTCTTGTGTTCGCTTCTGCCTTGTGCCAGTTGTGCTAGAAGTTCTGAATGAAACGACAGTGCTTTTCACCTGTTTTTTTGTGCTTTGAAAATCATTGCATTGACCTAAGTTTTTCAAAACCTTTTAAACATTATGATGAAAACAAACGAGATTTGTAAAACTTTGATCAAATTGATAGAAAGAGAGGCGTGCTAAGCCCTTAATGATTGAAATCATGTTTGTTAACGTGAGCACTGAGAAGGATCCTGGCTTGATCCAGATTGGTCTCACACCGTCTTCAGCGCGAGCGATTAGTCGCTTTCTTAAAAGATTTCAAAAAAAAAAAGTTTTACGCAATCCTGCGAAGACCTGTGTGGAATCGCTCTTGAGATTGTGCAGCTTAGGATCGCTCTTAGCCTCTAGACTAGACTCCTCATTTTCAAACCTTGGACTAGAACTCAGAAAGTTCAAAGGTCAACTACAATGTAAGGCCTGTGTGGCCGGATCCAGAGCAGCCCGTGAATTAGCGGCAACAAAGTCAGATCAAGAAACTTGCGAAGCCAGATCAGGAGCACCCCTCGAACTAGGGGCAAGAATTTCAAATGTGCTCGAAGAGTCCAAGATGAAGATCGGCAAGAATGCCAAACCCCAGAAGGGAGGAAATAAGAAGGCATTGTTGAAGGACAACCGAGTTCCTATCCACAAACACTAGGGGCAAATTCACCCTCCATTGGATGGACTCTTGCATCGTCAGCGAACAACAGCCATTCTCCTGGATTCAGATGACTTTAGGATCTCAAAACCATTTGACATGGACAAAGCTATACTTTTGCCCTTGAGAGGCTCGCTGGGCCAAAAACCCGGAAGGGCGGCCCAGGCAAAAGTTAGAGCAAGAAAAGAAGAAAAAGAACAAAAAAAAAAGAAAAGAACAAAAGAACAAAAAAGAAAAATGCAAAGAAAAGAACAAAAAAAGAAAATCAAAAAAGAAATGAAAAGAAAGAAAAGAACACAAAAATTGAAAAGAAGAAAAACATAGCTCGCAAGGTTGAAAACCCGCAAAGGGCGGCCTTGGCAAAAGTTAGAGCGCAAAAGGAGAGGTTAATACCCGAGTGTACCTTAACCCCGAACTACGTGAGGCTTGATTCCCATCTTTGGGATACGTAGGCAACTTCATTCTGAAGTCTAGCCGTAAAACACTGTGTCCATGTAATGGTTTTGATCATCTTTGCTTTCTCTGAATCCAAAAATTTGGTTGTGTTCGTCACTCTAAGGACTGACTACAATGCGCCGCGGTGCTGTCCAAACAATGGGCAACTTTCCGTTGCCATTCAATACGCTGCGGTGCCGTTCAAACAAAGGGCAACTTTCCGTTGCCAAGAAGCTCTCTTCAAGCACGGGGCAATTTTCCTTCGGATCTGAAGTTGTGCATCTCAAGAGCGGGTTCCGTGCTCGTTGAGTAGTGGCCGTTTGCAAAAATAGTTTTTGAGAATTTTTAATGAGGTTGACTAATTTTTTCTCAAAAATTATTCCATTTTTCCAAAACTGGACCATTTCTTGGACCCAAAAAAGGAAAATTTTCAGTGCTCATAACCTGACTTGCATGATTTTAAATCAGAAAATTGAACAAGCATGTTAATCGAACTCTTATTTTGGTCAAAATTGTCTTAGTAGAATGCCAAAAACAAAAAATGGTCGAAATGATGAACTAGGGGCACAGTTGAGTCAGGTGTTCTGTCTTTTCCCCATTGCCACAATACTTGCCAAGAAGGGCACTCTACCTGCCAGAAAAGGGCACAACTGAAGTTAACAGCAAAAGGCAAAAGGGCTGAAAGCTCTCTCACCCGCCGAGCAACGAGGTATCAAGTCAAGTGCGAAGCACGAACTGGAATGGATCAAGATATTCAACTCCCTCATATGGACAGATCTGATCACATCCAAACTCCCTAGCAGAGCATCGTCAACTGATGTCAGTTGTAGATTTGCTACACACCCAGTTGTAGCACAGCCCCTCTGTGGGAGAAACTCACTAGCCGCGTGCAGAAGAAGAAGAATCTAACGGAATGCTAGGGGCAAGAGCCCATAACTTTCTGTTTATCCATCAACCACCCAGGGGAGGGATAAAAAATGAGAGATTGAAGAATAGATAGATGTGCGCTGAGAGAAAAAGTGAGGAAAGGGCTTTTTCAGAAAAAACAGAGCCTGAGGGCCGAGTGACGTGAGAATCACAAATAAGAAAAGGGTGGGAAATAATACCCGGAGAAACTGGCTCCTCGCGTACTGAGAGGTCTCTTGTCTTTGTAACACGTTTGAGTGTTGTGTTTTTTGTTTTGTCTCGATTCTTGCTTTGAGTCAGTCTGAGTGTGTCTCGATGTGTTTAGGTTGTTTACCTTTTGTTTTCCATTATTGAGTCTTTTTCGCTGTGTTCAGTTATAGGCTCAATACTTGATCGAGAACTCATTTCTCAATTTCAAAAAAAATCATCTTGTGCTTAGAGTGCTGTGCCATTCTCCACATTTATACAAAACAGGATTTGTTCTTTCATAAAACTGCAGGGTCCACCCCCGATAAGTGTGAACGATAAAACAAGGACCTATCTGAAGCTATATAAGTTCCGAACTGCAAAGCAAAAGACAAGAGGGAAAATTTTGAGCATCTGAGTGTGATTCACCTTCAAAAAATTCTGAGATTGCATTCCATATGTACCTCTTCAGGCCTTGTCAGTGCTCCGAAGAATGAGTGTGTCTCTACTCCAAGCTTAAGCATGCTTGAAGTCAGAATGGCAATTAAAGCAGCAGCAGATGTTATCTCTCACCAATATGAACATGGTGTGCCCTTTTTGAGCTGAGTGTGTTGCAAAGTCCTCTAAGAGGTAAATCAGAGGCACTAGAGTACATATTTGATGCTTCTCTACTACATAGAATGTGAACTTTCATATACACTGTTGTTGCATGCGTGCCGCGCATCGTTATGATTCATGCATAGAATATGCTTGCTTTCGATTCCGCATAGAATATGCTTTGCTTGTTTCATGCATAGAATATGCTTGCTTTCAATATTGCATAGAATGTGCTTCCATACTTGCATAGAAAATGCCTGTATCTTCTGCATGGAAAATGCCCCCATACTTGCATAGAAGATGCATTTTATCGCACTGTCTTGTGCATTTCAAATCACTCGCGCTGTTTAGCGTATCGCACTTTCTTGTGCATTTTATCTCACTCGCACTGTCTTGTGCACTTACACTTTGTATCTCACTTGCACTATCTTGTGCATCTTGTGATTGTATCTCAATCGCACTGTCTTGTGCATTTCAAATCACTCGCGCTGTTTAGCGTATCGCACTGTTTTGTGCATTTCTAATCACTCGCGCTATTTAGCGTATCGCACTGTTTTGTGCAGTTTATCATTCGCGCTATTTTGCGCACCGCAATCGCACTGTTTTGTGCAGTTTATCACTCGCGCTATTTTGCGCACCACAATCGCACTGTTCTGTGCAGTTTATCATTCGCGCTATTTTGTGCACCTCAATCGCACTGTTTTGTGCAGTTTACATTCGCGCTATTTTGCGCACCTCAATCGCACTGTTTTGTGCAGTTTATCATTCGCACTATCTTGTGCATTTCAAATCAATCGCGCTGTTTAGCGTATCGCACTGTTTTGTGCATTGTATCATTCGCGCTATCTTGCGCGTCCCACCTGCACTTGTTAGTGCATTACATTTCACTCGCGCTATTTTGCGCATCGCACTATTTTGTGCCCATTACTTGCATTGTGCATGCATTTTATCGCGCTATCTTGCGCATTTCACCTGTACTTGTTAGTGTATTGCATCGCGCTATCTTGCGCCGTGACCATTACTTGCATTGTGCATACATTACATCGCGCTATCTTGCGCACCTTATCTGTATCGCACTGTTTTGTGCATTCACCCTGCTCGTACTGTTTTTTACACCTTTAGCATCGCACTATTTTGTGTATCTGTTTAGCACTGTTTTGTACATTCACCCTACTCGTACTGTTTTGTACACCTTTAGCATCGCACTATTTTGTGCATCTATTTAGCACTGTTTTGTACATTCACTCTGCATCGCACTGTCTTGTGCACATTGTATTTTTGCATCATTTGCACTGTCTTATGCACTCTTCGGTCTAAGGAGACCTTAAATCCTGCATCATCACTCGCACTATTTTGCGCATCGCACTTGCATTTATTCGCACTGTCTTGTACACTCACCTGGTCCAGGAGACCTTAAATCCTCTAAAGTTGCAATTCCTTTGGTGTTTGTCGTGCCCGAACGACTCCTAGTGGTTTGGTATAGCCACCTACCTATGTTAGCAGTGAGTTCCTAGGAGATCAACTGAGATGGTGGAAACTAGAGTTCGAATGGCTCTTGCCTAGAACGTAAAGGTTCGGGATTTCCGAGACAAAAGTCTGGTTTAAATACCCAGGGGTATATCCTCGGCTTGAAATCTGTATGGCAGCCCCATAGATTGAGATACCATTTGTATGCGCCTCAATTCTGGATACTGATCCAACCTAGTCTGTCACCCTGTTGGAGAATAGGGAAAGCTGCAACCATAGTCAGGGAGAAAAGTAGTACCTGTGGTTCAACTGAGAAGAAGAGGAAGATTCCCACATCAGCATGAGGTAGGACATTGCCGAGGTAAGTCATTACCAATTGCCCCTGTAAGATACCTTTACCTCTTAGCTATTACATTGCATCTTAGCCACTACATTGCAGTGCATTGCATGAGTCCTCAATTTTCAAACCGGCTTCGCGTAGCGTATAAGTCCAATTATCAAACCGGCTTCGCGTAGCGTATAAGTCCAATTATCAAAATCTTCCTGCATATCATTTTGCATCTTGCCCCCCGCCTGCGGGCATGCCTACGGGCACATTTCTTTGTTATCTAGTATGTTTGTCTAAGTCTTCGGCCTTATAAAAAATGGGTCGTCTCTGGGCTTTGACATTCACTCCCGTCACTTACGACTTTCGAGTTCCGTCAAAGAGGGGCAACTGTAGACACCCCATTTTTGACCGACTTTAAGACTCAGACGTCACCGATTGAGCGCTCGGTGATATTGCATATTGTGCTCGTTCAGAGGTCGCGGAGTCTCGGTCATGAGCCTTGCCTCCGGACTTCTGGACTCTTTTGTGCTTTACCTCGGTTTGCGAACCAGGTCCCGTTTTCTCTGTCTTCTCTTCTCGAAGGGAGGGAGAGGTCTCGTAGATCATCTCTCAGTGGCCGCAGGCTACGTTCGTAGGCCGTTTTTCCCGTTTCGGAGCCCGGTTCCCAGTTTTCGGAACCATCGGCCGTGTGCCTCTGTTCGGGACCGCTTAACCACCTCAGTTTGCTCCGATTTTTGGTATACACCCCACCACCATCCATTCCAATGACTTGGAGCTGTTTTTCAGAGCTTAGGAGCACCATTTCTCATACCAAGAGCTGCTGGTCCATTGGTCTTCAAGGGTAAGCTTCTTTTCCTCTTTTTTGTTCCTATCTTGCTCTATATCTAAGCCTTGCTTGCAAGCATTTTTGGGCTCCGAACCAAACTGTAAATAGTCATATTTTGAGCTTCTTTTCATGTTTGATTAAGGACCTTTTTCTGTTTGAGGTCTCCTAATATCACTTGCCTCTTTAACTCTCTTTTAGGCCTATTTTTGCATGGTATTTTAGGCTTATTTGTGAGTTGTTTCGTGGCTTGATGTAAACTGTAAAGTGTCTTGTTTTGAGGCCCTCTTCAACTTTGTTGAAGGGCTCTCTTCGGTTTGAGGCCAGCAGCTACCACTTGCCTCTTTATCTCTCTTTTAGGCCTATTTTTTGGGGGAAATTTAAATTGATTTTCCCCCCCATTTTCCCCCCATTTTCCTCCATTCCTCCCTCTATAAAACCAGCAGCTCCAGCTGCATTTTGGGTTAGAAATAAATTTTGTTTAAGCCTCCTAAATTTAATTTCTCTCTCTCTATATTCCAAGCATCAAAACCCTTTTATTTTTTTTGGCCCCTTTCTACACCACCACATAGCACCACCTCCCCACCATCCTTTCCAACACTTGGAGCTGGTTTTCCAGAGGCAAGGAGCACCTTTTCTCAAGCCAAGAGTTGTTGAAGCATTGGTCTTCAAGGGTAAGTCTTCTATCCCTCTCTTTGGCCCTCTCTTTGCTCAATATATTAGCTCCTCTTTCTTGCATATTTGGGCTCCAACCCTAACTGAAAATAGCATTTTTTTGAGCTCCTTTTCATGTTTTTTTAAGGGCCTCTCCCTATTTGAGACTTCCTTTTTACACTTGCTTCTTTACCTCTCTTGTATGCCTCTTTCTTGCATAGTATTTTAGGCTCATTTGTAAATTGTTTCGAGCTTGGTTATAAACTAAAAAGTGGGTTATTTTGAGCCCTTATTAAACATTGTTGAAGGGCTCTTCACTGTTTGAGGCTTCCTTTTGTCACTTGCCTCTTTATCCCTCTTTTGGCCTTATTTTTGCATGTTTTGTTAGCCCCTTGTTCTTGTATTTTTGGGCTCCGACCTGAACTGAAAATAGTTGTATTTTGATCCTCTCTTCATGTTTGATCAATGGTCTTTTGCTGTTTGAGGCTCCCTTTTTACACTTTGTGTTTAAACCTTCTTTTAGGCCTATTTCTTGCATAGTATTTTAAGCTTAATTGTGCACTGTTTTGGGCTCGGACATAAACTGTAAAATACCTTGTTTTTATCCCCTCTTCAACTTTGTTGAAGGGCTCTTCATTGTTTGGGGCCAGCAGTTGCTACTTGCTTCTTTATCTCTCTTTTGGGGCCATTTTTGCATGTTAACTTAGCCCTATTTGTGTTCACTTTTTGGCCTTACTTAAAACTGAAAATATGCATATTTTGGGACTGCCTTGATTCTGTATTTATTCTTAATATTTAAATAATGCATGCTTTGTATAGCTATAAGTCATTCCATGCGCCTAGTTTCGAGTTTCGGGTCTCATTTCATGCATCGGGTGCCATGTTTCCATGTTTCGAGGCTGTTTTGCATCATATTTTGGTACTGAAATTTTCATGTTTGCATATCATGTTTCATGCCTTGTTATGCTTTGTTAGAGTGGCATTTGTGCCTTAGGTTCGGTCCTCGGTTTGCGTGCACGTGTGCACGTATCTCGAGTGTCTCATTTTCATCTAATGGCCATTGATGTGAGTGCGGATGAGGTCCACTCATGTTGGTGTAAGTCCATCGTGCATTGTGTATGCCATTTCAATTCATAGCATTGTGTATGCTAGGTTGTATGTTAGCGCATTGTGTATGCCATGATACCTCGTGCATCGTGTATGCCATTTCATAGCATTGTGCATGCTAGGTTGTATATTAGTTGCATTCATGCATGTCATACATATTGCATTGTGCTTGGGATAGGAATTAGCCCAAGCACGGGAAACGAGGTACGTTTCATACTCCGAGTGACGGAACGTGTCTCAATTCCTGGTCGCCGACGCTCCGGATTATCCATGATGGAGTCTAGGCCTTGTTGTGTCCATATGTGCATTCATTTCATATTGAGTCGTGCAAATCGACTCCTCGGCCATCATGCATCGAGATGCGTGATTGGTGGCACGAGGATCGAGGACTACACTTCCTGAAGAGTAGTCATGCATACATATGTGAAAATACTTTGCCATGCCCCTTTGTTGCTCTCTGTTGCAGCAAATTAGAAATCAGCAGCCTTCCGAAGCTTGGCACACATCCCGAGAATAATTGCAAACAGAGGCTAATTGGGGCATCGCAGTGGATTTTCGCACAAGGCAACTCAAGCATGCATCATCCATCATCCGGAGCAGAGTTGAGGCAGTCTGGCTTGCATGCCAATTTATTGCTTTCCTAATTTAATTTGTTAATTAATTAGGGTTTTGTACATATTTGGACTGTAATATTCATTCGGGACTGTATATTATTTATTCGGACCCTCCGAGCGAGGGCAGAACTGTAATAAGTGTGCATGTGTGTGATGTATGTCTTCCAACCCCACGTCTTTCTCCCTTTTATTTACCCGCTTATGATGGTTAGATTAGGGCATGTTTTAATTAGCATACAGTATGATAGCATGTTTGCATTCATTCATTTGTTTTGCATGCACCGGGCTCGGCGCATCATACTAACTGCACTGTATTTTCAATTTCAAGTTGAATACATGTTAGCTGTAGCATTTCATATGCCATGTTTAGGATAGCCGAGCCTGTTATAGTTGCACTTTTGCATGTGTTGTATTAGGCATTTCTGTAGAATTAGGATCATGCATGGATTTCTAATTAGCTTCTGTTTTGGCTTGGAGTACTCGGTAAGTTTTACGCTTTAGCATCCTTGCATGCGTGTGAGTGACTGCCATGATAGCATGCTTACCATGAGGCTAATTGCTTATGTGATATAACTGCCTGAATGCCTGTGGGTGAAGGTTGGGTTATTTGGATTGGAACAATTCATTCACTGTGTGTTTTAAGCCCACTAGATAGTGGCAAAATCATGTTTTCTAAGCCCACCTGAGGGTGGCAAATCCACGTCTTAGCCTACTTGCGAGTAGCACTATCAAACCATTTTCAAACAAACAAACATGAAATGTTTTGTTCCAATTCAGGCGATCCAGTCTATACTTGTATGCTGTGCGCATCACATAGTAAATCTAGGCTAATAACCGGAATAAGAACGCATAATGTTTTCAAAAATAGATATCATGGTTAGTAGAGGCCGATCTTTGATCGGGCGAGCGGGGTGCTCACAAAGTGACCTTCCCCAATCGTACCCAAGTTCCCGAGCCGAGGCAACTTTGGTGATGACAGACACGTGGCCTTAGGCAAACGAGTCAGGGTTTCCTAAATTTCCCCAAAATAAAATATTTAGGTGGCGACTCTGTATCTGGCAAAGCAGTCCATGTTTGGCACTTCTTTCAAAATCTGTTTTCTCAAAACAATTTGCCGGATTTGGACTCTTTGGTTCAGATTTAGAATCGTGAAAAATTGAGAGTCCGAACTGTAATGAGCCCAATATCGAACGGAACGGGGGACTCGTTCCTCCCAGGGCGTTCGGGGACGTCTACAAGAGCACAAACAAAGGCATGACAGTGTATTTGCAAGGGAATGTGTGTGCAACCACACTCCTTATCATGTCTCAAGCTCAAAAGAGTGTAGTGCTCGGCTCTCAAGCCACCAATCACGCATCTCAATGCATGATGGCCAAAGAGTAAAGCTTGCGCAATCTTGATGAATGCGCACATAAGACTCAAAGTGTCGCCACCCTATCATGCATGATCAAGAGTGACGATGACCAAGAAACGCAACACGTTTCATCACTTTGAGTATGAAACGTGCCACATTCCTTGTGTTTGGATTAACGTCCGATCCAAACACAATGCAATACATACAACATGCTTATCTACTAATGCTAAAGTGGCATGCACAAGGCTTTATCATGTAAGCAATACATACAAGTCATGTTAAGAGGCCAAGAGTACTAAAGCAAGCAAAAAGCATAACACTATAGGCATGCAACACCATGCACAAATGATCAAACCAACCCTGGACAGAGGTTAAACATGCCAAAACAGTGGCCTAATCATGTTGAATCTTAAGCTCAAAAGCAAGAGAAGCATGTTCATTTGATAGCTCACAAGCAAGGCACAAAGCTCAACTCTCAAAAAGCACTTAAAGAGCGATTTAAATGGAAGCATGGCAAAGATATAAGCTCTGAAATTGCATGCCAAATGATGCCATGTTACACAAACATCATAAATAAGGCATGCTAGGGATCTCAAAACTCAAGACTAACAATGCTAATTATACTATAACCCTACAAGGCAAGCCATACATGACCAAGACCACTTGGAACAGAGTTTAAGCATGCTAAATCAAGGCCAAAAGCATGCTGAAATAGAGCCAAAACAAGCTAGAACAATAGGCCAAAACACTAAGCATCCAAGGCTAATGAGTGGGATTGCACTACAAGTACAAAAACCAAGCAAGAGGTGACCCTAACAACTAAAATCAGAGTTAAAGAATGTGAAAATAACACCAAAAATAAGTTGGAGTGAAACCAAAAACATTCTAGAATTACAGGCTAATTACAGGCTAAGACATGAAGCATGTTAGACTAGCAAGTAGGATTACACTACAAGTGTATGGAGCATGCAACCAATGATCAAACAAACCAAAAACAGAGTTATGGCAGGTCCAAAAGGTCACAAAAAAAGGCTTGAACAAAGCCACAAAGAAGTAGAAACACATGCTCATTTGGTAGGCCAACAACACATGCTAACAAGACAAGAGGATGGGGGACTACCCCCTCTTATTTTGGACCTCAAAACAAGTTTTCTACCACTGAAATTCCTCTGGAATTCAGTGGTTAAAAGGCCAAGAGAAGGTGATCTCAAAGGCTTTAAAAATAGCTCAAAACAAAGCAAAACAAGTCACAAGAGGGGGTAGACCACCCCCAACTCAAACAAGGCTTCAAACAACCATTTTTAACACTCAAAAACAAAGGTTTTTTTAGTTGACAACCAAGCCTAAAACAGCATGCAAAGTTGGCTAAGATGGTATACAAAAATAAGCTTTAAAAGGGAATATGCTCACCCTTGAAGAACAACAAAAACCAGCAGCTTTTTTGAGCCAAAACCAGCTTTAGGATGTCCAAACAAGTCTTATGGAATCTCAGCTCCAAGGTCAAGATGATTGGCTAAGGGGTTGTAGGCAAAATATGTGAAGAACACTCACTTTCAAGCAATATATATATAGAGAGAGAGAGAGTTCTACAGAGAGAGTCAATTTGTCTCTAAATTTTCTAAACCCTCTATAAGGTGGAGGGACCTCCCCTTATATAGAAACACAAGCCTCAAGCTTGTTTGACAAGCTTAGAGCTTGTTCCAATCCCTCCATACACGTGTATGGAGGATGGCCTCAATGCCCAACAGCTGGAACAACTGGCACCAAAAATATCTGCAAAAGCAGAAAAAAAAAGCTTCGGCCAACACATGTGGCCGACCGGCCATTAACGAGGCCGACTGGCCATCAGTGAGGCCGACCAACCACCACTGATGGCTGATGGAAAAAAGGCTTGGCCAATGGGCATAAGGCTTGGCCGATGGGCTGCAAGGCTGGCTAATAGACCACCCTCTTCCCTCAGAAACAAAGCCACAAGCTCTTGCTATGCAACCATGCACAAAACAGACAAGTTAAGTGGTCTGAAGGCGAGGCACTCCACCAAGACCTTCAGATACTCAAAACGAAAACGAATATGGATAATCATCGAGTG
Organism: Camellia sinensis; assembly: GCF_055761805.1. Taxonomy (NCBI): domain Eukaryota; kingdom Viridiplantae; phylum Streptophyta; class Magnoliopsida; order Ericales; family Theaceae; genus Camellia; species Camellia sinensis. The sequence goes on from NC_138963.1 coordinate 80,025,047, forward strand.
TTCAAACGATGACGTCCAAGTCTTGAGGATGGTCAAAAATAGGGTGTCTACACTCGTGCCAAAGGCCACTTGTCCGTCATAACCAAAGTGTCTCAACTCGGGAACTTAGACATGAAAGGGGAAAGTCATGAATTGAGCACCCCACTCACTCGATCAAAGATCAGCCTCATGCTCTTATTCTGATTTATTAATGCTAACTTACTATGTGAGGCACACAAGTATAGACTAAGTCACCCACTTTGGAATGTTTTGATTTCATGTTTGTTTGCAAAGAGTTTTGAATATGCTGCCACTTGAAAAATATGAGCTCATATGTCCATTAATCAAATCATCCCAACTTTGGCGAAATAGCCTTCATCCACCAGCATTCAAAGAGATATATCAAATAAGCATTTAGTCTCATGGTAAATATGCTTGATATGGCAACACAGACATACATGCAATATGCTAAAGCAAGAAATGCTCACCTAGTACTCAACCAAGGTAAGCCAAAATAGAAAATAATAGTTAGAAAAATGCATGCTCTAATATGCAAGTGACTAATGCAACACATACAAAATGCAACTACTAGGTTCGGTTTATTAACATGACACATGGTTCAACTCAAAGCACGTGAAAGCACACCTATTCAAGTAAGTAAGAAATGACAACAATATTAGGATGATGAACCAAACCTGATACATGCAAAAATGGATATTTACACATGGTAATGATATGAAACCAATATATGATACTACATGCAACCATCATAAACAAGTAAATAAAAAGAAGAAATAATAGGGGTTAGGAGACATACACAATATTACAAGTGTGCCCTCATACAAGAGGGTTTGAATAAATGTCCTAATTAAACCAAATATTACAACACCAAAATTAACTAAACTAATTGATTATCATAGGGTTAAGAGAAGGGTGTGATCCGATCCCTTTTGATATTGACATATGCCAATGGGAGGCAGCTTAAATTTATTTACTTAGAGCGCGCCCTCCCTTGGACAGGCCGACCATGGTCAAATATAGTTGGTTCTATGATCACTTCCACGAGAGCCAGCCCAAGACTCAGGAGAAGGCCGAGTAGTATACCCAGTGCTTCTTGATCTATCTCCTTGGTACCACCTCGTCTGCGAACAGGTGGAATACCGTAGGTTTGTATTTGCTCAACGCTTCAGTGGTCTTGCCCCGGGTACAGTTCTACGACTGGGGTGGTTCTAGCCTCGCCACCCTGTATGGTTATATGAGCTCCGATTCCCACAAGAATAGGAGCAAGGTCAGGGGCTATTGGAGAGCTTAGGAGGTACAAACTACACTTTCTGTTTCCCTTTTTGTTCATACATTATGCTTTTTGCTTTGCACTTCTTGTACATTTCTATGGTACATTATGTCTTCTACTTTGTATTTTCTGTTAATTTCTATTTCTGTTTATTGACTCACAAACTGTTCTTTTCTTGCAAATTTAGGTGTACGCATATTTCCCCACCCTTACCCCTATTTCATGAGATGAGGTAGTGGCTAATGTGCTTTACTTCCAGCGGTACAACGACAGGTGCCATCCCTGACGCTGCGGTGATACTGTCTTTGCTTACTACCGCTGATTCTTTGATACAGTGGAGGTGCGAGAGCTAATCTGAAAGCCATACTCACTTCTGCTTCATTTCTATTTTCCATTCTTTTGCTGTGGCCCATATTCTGACAATTGAGACAACTAACAACAACTGACAACTATGCATTTTCTGTTCATAGGTTACGTGGCAGCCTTGGGTGGCGATGCCAGCCGGGACGCAGGACGAGTACAGCAAGTCTTGAGACACCTCCAGGCTGTGGATTTTGCTAGAGGGTCCTTTCTACAGGACCTGGTATCTCGGGAAGAGATTTGTGCGCTAGACTCTAGGTTCACCTGCCCATGTTGTTCTTGCTCCTCTCCTTGCATCTATGAGGACAACTGATAGTCTACCAGTCAAGGCCATCGTGCAGTTTATGGTGGGGTACGATGTTGATCTTTTCCGCGAGACCGGAGACTATGCCGAATTCATTAAAAGCCATCTGATGCCATCCTTGACTAGAGCTCGTGCGGGAGGCACTGCAGATGCACCAACTGCCAAGGGTACCGCTCACGCAGCCGAGCCTGATGCTGGAGGGGCTCCCCCTGCTGTTCATATGGCAGGTCTTCCAGTGATTTCGACTACGATCACACATTGGCGCTCGAGTGGGATTGCCTACCAGATTCCGATTAAGCAGCAGGATGAGGAGCATGAGTACGTCAGGGACCTTGACGTACAACATGTATGTTCTTCATTTCGCAATTTGTATTACACATTTCCTTTTCTGGGTACTGATCTTAAACTTGTTTGTAGGTACTAGTGGGCTACGTAGACGGCCTCCTTCAGTTGGTCGCCTCTTTGGTCCACATGGTGTGGATGAGGGAGGCATTACTTACTCTCCACGGTTATTAGGTAGCCTTCTTTTCCCATCTGTCATGCACTGATTCTCTTTTTTCCATATTCATATTGTTCTGCACCACACTATACCGATTTTCTATACTCACACTGATACTACACTGATGTTGTTCTGATACTCAGTTTCTTGCTTTCAGCCTCCACCCGCACTGGCGGTCCCAGTGGCCCCAGTAGCACCTCATTCGACTGCAGAGAGGAAAGCCAGACAGGCTCCTGGACATGACATGGGTGAAAGTTGAGGTCAAAGAAGAGGTAGGGGTGCTCGGTGTGGAGAGTCTCAGGTAGAGGAGACTTCCTCATCCTCGAAGTCTATTTTGAGCAGAGATGATGCCAAGACTAGCAGCACTGAGGAGACAGTGAGCGGGCGCTCTGACTCTAGGAGCGAGGATGATGAGGTTAGTTCTTAGCCAAGGAGTAGAGAGGATGATATAGACACCCCATTTTTGACAACCCTTAAGACTTGGGCGCCACTGATTGTTTACTTGGTGATGAAAGGTGTGGAGTGCAAAGATTCGATTTCTTCGGCAAGGACAGAGTCAAATCCCAAATTCACACCCCTCTTTGGACCAAAACCATTTTGACCAAAAGATTTTAGACCTTAAAACCCTCTATTTCAAAATAGTTTTTGAAAAGTTCCTACGATGTTCTGACACTCGTATTTTGTTAAATGTTGCATTTTTCGGTAAACTGAGCAAGAACAAAGTAAAAATGAATGAAAGAGAGGTGAAATATTTGAAAAATATTTCAAAACACCTTATTTAGGGGTTTGGATTTAAAAAAAGAGGAGAGGAGAGAAGAAAACTAGTTTGGGAGAAGTTCGGCATGAATCCGGGTAGGATCGAAACTGAGCAGTCTTCACTAAAAGAGGGATATCTTTTTTCACAGTTGGAATTTTGATGTGAGGCTGCCACCATTGGAATGAAGACTTAAAGGGCTTAAATTTAGGCTCAAGAATGACCTACAAAGGAGTCCATATGAAGGAGATATGTCCGGTTGAAGTCGAGCCCAAAAAGTAGATTTTTCTGGCCAACCAGAGGTGGAGGTTATTGACCATGAATGGGCTTTTCTGGCCATGTGCCGGCCATGAATGGCTATTTCCGGCCCCCTTCCATCTAAGAGTGACCCTTGCCAGCCATGGATGATGAATTGCCAGCAATCAATGATGGCTTACCGGCCATTGATGCAGAAAGTCAGTTTTTGGTAGATATTTTTGTTCCAGCTGTTACAGCTGTCCCTTTTGGTATATTTTCGATGAAGACTTGTATTTTTCTGTATATAAAGAGCCTTATCTATTGTTTTCAAGGTTAGAACAATTTAGGAAGAAGTTTGGGAGCCTCTCTCTCTAGAGCTTTGTGCTTAGAAGCTTGCATACATCAATCTTTAACCTATCAACCCTTAACAAGACTGGTTCATATTTGGGATGAGGTCGCTTGAAGCTCTCTTGGAGCTTCCTTGGAGCTCCTGGAGGTGATTTTTCTTGGTTTTGTGCCTCAAAGTGTGCTTGGCTTCAAGAGGTATAACCATCACCCTTCAAACTTGTTTTGCACACTTGTTTTGCCACCTTTGCAAACTGTTTTTGAGCTGCTTTTCTACTGCAAAAAACTCTATTTTTCAGTCCTAAAAATAGTAGTTTCAGCCTTTGTGTGTTAAGGGGTTGTCTCCCCTTTTGGCTCCTTAGCTTGTGTAGCTTCTTGTGCCATCTTTCATCATCTTTCAAACCAACTTTTTTTGGCCTTTTAACCACTGAATTCCAGGGGAATTTCAGTGGTGAAAACCATGTTTTGAGGTCCAAAATAGGAGGGGTTGGCCTCCCCTCCTTGTGTCTTGTTTGCATGAGTAGATGGCCTAACATGTGAGTATGTATTTCTACCGTTTTGTTGCTTAATTCAAGCATGTTTAAGGCTCTATTTTGACATGTTTCAACTCTGTTTTTGGCTGGTTAAGTCACTTGTTGCTTACTTCTTGCACTTGTAGTGTAATTATACTTACTAGCCTAGCATGCCTAATGAGTTAGCTTATCATTCTAGCTTGTGTTAGCTTGACTCCAGCACATTTTTGCTAATTTTTTGACATGCTTTAACTCTATTTTGAGTGGTCTTGGTCGTATGAGCCATGTATTGCATAGCTATATTATAAATGGCCTTTACTAGCTTTGAGTTTTGGGGCCTCTAGCATGCTTTGCTTGTGATGTTTGCATGATATAGCATCATTTTGCATTCGATTTCAGAGCATATATTACTGTCACACTCTCACATATCCCACTCTTTCATTGCTTTTGAGAGTTGTGCTTTGTGTCTTGTTTGTGAGCCAACATGCAAGCATGTTCTTCTTGCCTTTTGTGCCTAAGTTTTAGCATGTTTAGGTGACTGATTTGGCATGATTAAGCTCTGTTTTGAGCTGGTTTGATCACATGAGCTTTGCTTCATATGCTTATAGTGCAATTGTTTTGGCCTCTTAATATAGCTATTCTTAGCTTATTTTAAGCATGTTTTAGAACTCTATTTAGGGTGTTTTAGGACTTTTTTGGATTGTTGGTCCCTTTTGAGTATCGTATTGCATGTCTCTAGTGTTGTGTCCTTCACTAGTTTCAATGCTTTTGGCCTTTAACATGTTGTGCATGTGTTGCTTGCATGGTTTAAGGTCTTAAGCATGCCATTTCAGCACTAAAAAGTCTGCAACCTCCCTCATTTCTTCATTTTTCTATTTGTTTTGAGGGTTGGTTAACCTTAGGTTGTGTTTAAGCTTGATAGAGTTTGTGCTCAAATGACTTTAACCCTCTTATGAGGGTTTCTCCTAGCCAAAGGCATGATCTCTCTCATGCCTTAACCCATTCTTTTGGTTGACACCCTCTCTCATTAGAGGACTTTCACATTGGACAAATCAATTAAAGAATGGCTTGGTAATGCTAATATGTGTAAACAAGAATGAACCAAGTAAAACATGGCCAAGATAAGCATGTTGTTTGCATTGCATTGTGTTCAATCGGACGTTATATTGAACACAAGGTAGATTGGTCCATTTCATACTTAAAGTGATGAAAATGAGCGAATCTCATTTGTCTCCATTGCCTTTGATCATCTATGATGAGGTAGTGGTATTAAGTCTTGTTTTGCGCATTTATTGAAAGTGTACAACTTGGATCTTTCGCCATCATGCATTGAAAATACTTGATTGGTGGTTTTGGATCCAAGAGTGCCCCTCCTTTGATGTTTTGAGATGATAAGGAGTGGCACAGTATAGATATACCCTTGAGAGACCCTCTATTTTCCTCTGTTTGAGCTCTGTTGCAGAATGGTGATGCAGCACACCAGTGATCGGCAGTGCTTTATCAATGGCCGACAAGGCTTCATCCTTGGCCGGCAGTGCCTCTCTTTGGTCAGCAGGTGGCCAGTAGCAAGCCCTCATGGCCAGCAGGCCACTAGTGCATTCCTCAATATGGAATTGGAAAGCTAGAGCAGAAAGTTCTTGGAGTAACCCTACAAATAGAGCTTCTCAAGAGCAAACCGGTGGGCTTTTCGGGGCGAAAAACAAAATGCATGCATCTTCTAATTTTCAAGCAGAGCTGAGGCAGTGGAGTTAGCATTTTACATGTTTAGTTAGTATACATTGGTTTTGTAATTTAATTTATTAGTGTGCTAATTAGTTAAGTGCTGTAATAATTAGTAATTAGTTTACTAGTTATTCGTTTGGTTTGTAATAATTAGTCTAATTAGATTAGTTTGATTAGCTTAGCTTAGTGTAGCTTAGCTTATTCGGACCCGCCTTCAAGAGGGCACATTGTTGTAATAAGGGTGCGTGTGTGTGTCCAACCCCACGTCTTTCCCCCTTTTATTTAACCGCTTTCGATGGTTATTTTTAGGACATTTTTCAATTAGCATACCTTATGTTTGCATGTTTACATCATTCATTATATGCACCAGGCTCGACACATCATACAAACTGCATCGTATTTCAATACTTATTTGAATACGTATATTAAATCATTGCATTCATATGCCATCTGTCACGACCCAAACCCGCCCCTATGGGTTTAGCACCGTAACCGGCTAGTAATTCGTAATTACCAGAGGCCTGCTTAATAGTAATGACAGTAATACAGAGTAAAGGGACTGGCGGAAACCAAAACAGTAAATAAAATGTGTCCAATAAGCTGTGACAGTCTAAATGCAAAAAGACTTTTGTGAACAAGTCACATTCGTAATCAAAACACATATACATATCAGATATACACACATACAAGTTAGGGATTCAATCCCTATGCCACAACTGTACAGTAGGAGTATAGACACCCCATTTTTTAACGTCCTCAAGACTTGGACGTCACCGTTTGAACACCCGGTGATCATCCACGTTTGTGTTCGTTTGGAGTTCCCGGAGGTCTCGGCTACGCGCCTTGCCTCAGGATCTCCGCACTTGACTGTTCAGTGTCTGGTTTTGCACCAAACACTTGCATTTTTCCTTGGAAGGGCAGGGAATGCCTTGTGAGGCATCCCCACACACCACCGGCCATGGCCAGAGGCCACCGGCTGGTTTTTCCTACCATCGGCAATGTATATTGCCGGTTGGCACAACTTATTGCCGGTCGGCACTCCCTTTTGCCAAAATGACATTTTTGAGCAGCCGACTACTGTTCATCTGCTTTTGCAGATATTTTATTACAGCTGTCTTGCATTTGGCTCCCCTCCATACACGTGTATGGAGGGATCTCCCTCTTTAGAAGCTTGTCTTGTAAGCTTTACAAGACAAAAAGGCTCTATAAGAGAGAGTCTTCTCTCTTGGCTTTAGGGTGAGACACTTTAGAGAGTTTAGACAGCCATATTAGGGTTTTGAGTTCTAGGGTTAGAATCCATACACATTCTATCTCTATACCTCTCTCTTTTTACCTTTGTGTGTGTTTAATTGTGTTTGTGTCTTACTATTGCACACAAACACATAGTGTTTCACCTTCTCTTAGCTACTGAGGTTCTAAGAGGCTGGTTTTGGTGTTTTGGAGCTGGATTCAAGCCAAGGAGGGCTGTTGGAGCATCATTGCTGAAGTTGATCTACAAGGGTGAGAAACTTCCCTTTTATTCTCCATTTTTTCATTGCTTTTCTAACTATCTTAGAGCTATTTTTGTGCTTAGTGTATAATACAAAAAAAGTTCTGTTTTTTATCCCTCTAAATAGTTTGTTAAGAGCGTTTTGTGGTTTGGGTTTGTTTGACCCCTCCTAAGCCTTGTAAGGCTCCTTTTTGTGCTATTTTTGTGCAAGTTTCGAGACTTTGGTGTTTGGGCCTCTTCACCACTGAAATCTTGAGGGATTTCAGTGGCGGAGATGGTGCCTTGAAGCCTCCAAAAGGAGAGGGCCACCCCCTCTCCTTGTTGTCCTTGAAAGGGACCCTTTTTCGCCTCTTGATGGAGCATCATGTTAGAGTGTGTATTGATCATGTCTTGGCTATTTTCCATGCTTATTATGCCATGATATAACTTTGTTGTGTGCTGGTTTTGGTACACCATGCATACTTAGCATACCTACCATGTAATGCCTTGTTATTGCCTTAATATGCCTTAGGTTGTTAGCCTTGTGAAGGTTTTGTGCTCATTTTGCCATGTTTTAGGTCTGTCCATAGTTGTTTGGGTTGATCTTGGCATACGTAGTATAGCTCCTTTGTATTTGAGCTTGTATGCTTCAAGTATGTGAATGTGTAGTATGTGTTGCTTGCATCATTTCGGTGGTTTGGAACCACCCTACATGTTATTTCAGTCCCTTTGACATGCTCATATGTTTGCCTTGGACAGCTCTTTAATGCTTTGAAAGCTTGTGTAGCATGTTCCATGTTTTGGCCATTGTACATGCCTTTGAATTTGAGCCACTTAGACGCCATCTAAGAGTCCCCTTTGCATGGTCTAGGTCTGTCTTGAACCTATTTTAAGTCCCCTTAGACTTGTGAGGCTAGGTTGACTTGGTCATGGTTTAAGCCCCTTTGACTTACTTCAAGTACTTGGGCCATTTGTTGCATGCTTAGTCCATTTTGTTTGCTTGGTTTGGCACCATCTCAACATGATTTTCAATGCTTATCATGCATGCCATTAGTCCACATTATGCCTCTTTTAAGTGTGCTTGAGAGTCCCCCTTTTATGCCTAAGTGTTGGCCCTTAATCATGTGCATGTGTGTATGTATGTTTGATCCCAATTCCTTGTTTTTTGGCCACTGTTTTAGGCCTATTTAGAGTTGCCTAAATCATGTCTAAGTCCACCTTTTCATCAGTTTGCATTGCCTCATGTTTGCTTGTATGCTTGCATAAGTGTCTTGCCATGCCATGTTGCATCCTTAGCTTGCATGCCTAGGTTGCATTGCATCTTGCATGCATGCCTTATTCCTTGACTTGGTGATAGGAATTGGGCCTTGGTTCGTTTGTTTGTTTTGCATTTCATTTGACATGAAAGTTGAACGCTTGATTCTTTGGGCCACCATGCATGGAAATGCGTGATTGGCGGTCCGAGAATCGAGACACATGCCCTTTTGAGTCACAAACATGATAGGGGACATGATTGGTGCATACATTGCTTGAATTGTATTGCCATGCAAGTTCTGTCCTCTGCTGCTGTGAGTTGCAGGTTCTGCAGGCATTCTTGGCCGACCGGCAGTATACATTGCTGATCGGCAGTAAATCACCAGCCGATGGATTCATTTTGTGCCGGTGACCACAATTCACTACCGGTGGTAATTCTACTCAGCCGGTGGTGATTCCCAGTATCCAGAGAAGCATCCTTAAGACTTTGGCAGTCATCAGAGAGGCAGAGCAGGGAAAACAGAGGCAGACTATGCATGGCCGTGCACTTCCGAGTAAGACCCGAGCATGCGCTGCATCTGGCTCTCCTCCCGAGGCGGTTTACTGCTTTTCCTAATTTAAATTAGTTTGTTAACTGATTAGACAATTTGTAATATTTAATTAGCTTGTGTAGTTAATTAATTTGTATTATTTATTTGGTCCCTCCGGGCGAGGGCAAATCTGTAATAAGTATGTGTGAGTGGTGTGTATGTCTTCCAACCCCCACTTCTTTCTTCCCTTTTATTTACCTGCTTATGATGGTAGATTAGGGCATGTTTAAATTAGCATACCTTATGCTATGCATGCGTGCATCCATACATTTGTCTTACATGCACCAGGCTCGGTACATCACACTAACTGCATTTGTACTTTAATTCCAAATTGAATACGTGCATCAATTGATTGCATTTCACATGTCATCGTAGATTAGCCGAGCCTATCCTAATCAGATTTTGCTTGTGTTGCATTAGTCATTTTAACATGAACTAGGACATGCATGTCTGCTCACTACTTTATTGTTTTGGCACGAAGTACGATGTAAGTATTTTTATGCTTTAGCATATCGCATGCGTATGAGTGCTATCATAACAGCATGCTTACCATGTGGCTAGATGCTTATGTGATAAACTGTTTGAATGCCTGTGGGTGAAGGTTGGATTGTTTGAGTTGGAAAAACTCGTTGAAATCCGCATTTTAGCTTACTTGCGAGTAGCAAATTCCAAAACATTTTCCAAAACAAACGGATATGCAATGTTTCTTTCCAAATTTAGCGATCTAGTCTATACTTGTTTTGCTGTGCGCATAACATAGTAATTCTAGGCTAACAATTGGAATAAGAACACATAATGTTTTCAAAAACGGATATCACGGTTAGTAGAGGCCGATCTTCGGATCGGGCAAGAGGGGGTGCTCATAGCTGACCTTCCCCAATCGTACCCTAGCTCCCGAGCCGAGAAACTCCGGTGATGACGGACATGTGGCCTTCGGCACCGAGTCAGGGTTTCCTAAATTCCCCCATAAAAAAATATTTAGGTGGCGACTCTGTATCTGGCAAAGCAGTTCATGTTTGGAACTTCTTTTCAAAAATCTGTTTCTCAAAACGATTTGCCGGATTTGGACTCTTTGGTTCAAGATTAAGAACCGTAACGATTTGAGAGTCCTAGCTGTAGTGACCCCAAAATGAACAAGACGGGACTCACCCTCCCGGGGCGTTTGGGGACGTCTACAGTTTCTGGTGACTCCGCTGGGGATTTAGAGAGCTTGACTCGAACTCGTGATATCCTATTTTGATTTCATTTATGTGTCTCTTTGCATTGCATGTGCATAGGTGCGCCTAGGAACACAGTGTTTGCCATCTGCCATTCCTAAACGGTTTGCCGGAGGCTTGTCTTGTCAAGGCATGACCATAAGGCTGACCGGTTATGGGCTCTGACAGTATGGGAACACAAACCCCGGTTTTTCCGGGGCACCCTTTTTGACCATTCGACCTAGTGCATATTCGGATCCGTAGTGACCATCCCAAGTTAGGACGGGTTGCTTACCCGATTATAGGTTGTTTGAAAACTACTGCGTGCATAGTGGAACCCCAGCTCCTGACAAAATAGGACAGGGAAACCCTACCCCAATATAGGGGTATTTTGGTTCTCTTTACTTGTTATGTGCTTTTAGAGTGTATCTCTACAGGGAACGTACATATCAGTTTGCAAGTTTGAGTATCGGGCCCGAGGGCACCAGTATCAGTGTTGTTGAGAACCAGTTATCTGTGAACATCAGGTTCAGTTTTTAGGGACAGTGATTTCTGGGGAACAGTGATCAGTAGTAGAGTGTAGTCGTTTGGCTACACCCGTGTTTGGTCTGTTTGGGCTGAAATGCTGTTTGTTTCTCCTTTCAGTTCAGAGTGTCCAGAGAATTGATACAAAATAGCTAGTGTTCCCCCTTGCCAAGGCAGGACTTATGATGACGCAGAATTCAGAAGAGATCGTGGTTATGACAGCTGCATTAGATCAAGGGATCACTCTGCAAAGTGAGGCCAACATTGACGTGTCACATCCACCCAAGTCGCCTGTTGTGCACCCGGTCTGGGCCCCCCAACTATACCAGGCTCGCGAGCCTACTACATTCGAACTAATAGGGATGATAGGTGATCTCCAGAGGTCTGTGGCGGATCTCGCCTACAGAATGTCAGCTTCACCTCCAACCGCACCGTATGCCGGGAGTTTTGTACCCCAGGAACCCCCGTTGTTAGGGCGAATTGTGATCAAACTTAGCCAACCGGAGATGGCCACCAGCTATGGTAATGACATATCAACATCAACCCAAACCCTCGATCAGGCTGAGGCCAGAGGAAAAGACAAAATGAAGGCAGATGTCGATCCCATTGAACAACTGCTGTGGGCAGTCGAGGCTTTGAAAGCCAGGGGGATGAACAAGCAACAGATATCTGCAGTTCTGGCAAAAACTATGGAGGATGCTTTCCCCACTCCACCTGAGGGTAGTTCAAGCCAGTCAGAAAATTGGGATAGGCCCCGTCATGCCAGAACAGTTCCTCCTGTTCCCGCCCCTTCACCCGGGAAAGATCAGAAAGCTAAGGTGGCATCTGCCGACCCTTTCGCTTGTGCGGCTAGTAAGAGCGCTCAGACTCCAAAGTACCTACCCCGGGGGCGCAGGACCTTTCATGCTCTCTACATGCCTCTGTCCAAGGCACTTCAAATCCTTGCCGAGAGGGGGCACCTTAAACCCTTGGAGCCTCGTCCTCTCCCGAAGAATCTCCCCGCTACGCATGATGCTGCTCAGTACTGCGCGTACCACCAGCAGACAGGCCATGCTACCGACAATTGCTTCCGCCTCCGTCATGAGGTGCAAGATTTGATTGACAACGAGGTTATCCTCCCGCCCACCTCAGCCAAGTCCGTTACCACCCAGTTATTGGATTTTGAGGACACTGATACTGCAAGTATGTAATCAGAAAGTGAACCACCTACGGGCGGCATCTGGTATATTTTGAATGTGGCGTCTGGCACGCATTTTTGAGCATTTTTGAATGCTAGCTTTGTAAATTTTGGCTTGGTTATCGAGTCAGTCTTTTGTTTTGAGTCTATCTCTTTGTCTTGAGTCAGTCTTTTTGCTTAAAGGTTTGTCTTGTTATGGCGAGTCAGTCCCCTTTGTATAGAATACCAGGTGATTCCGGGGTTGTTACTTCAAACACCGTTTTGTCTCGTAATTACCTGTTTTTGTTTTTGAGTCTGTTTCTGCCTGGAGCCAGTTACACCAACAAATCTGAATGAAACAGTTGTTGCTATCTCACTTTCGTGCTTGCTTTCAGTATAAGTGCCAGAGGATTTGAATGGGCTGACAGTACATCTCGCCTGCTCTCCTGTGCGCCAAGCTCATTGCATTAACCTAAGTTTTTCAAAAATCCCTTTTGAACACTGCGGTGATAAAAACGAAGAGGAAGGAATTCCTCGGGTTTTGCAAAATTTTGATCATTTTAAGAGAAAGAGAGACGCGCTAAGCCTTTTTATGAATGAAATCATGCAGTGTATCAGACGCTGTGAGATCAGTGTATCAGGTGTCGTGCCGTGCATCAGATTACGTGAATCATCTTGTGAGTGATTTGAGGCCATGATCAGAAGAACGTACCGGAATGCTATAGAGGGCCAGGAGATCAAAGGTCCGCTGTAGCATCCCCATCATGGAGGCATTCATCTCCAATGACTGCCGGGTGTACTCAGAAGAAGCCTGCAAAAGTATCAGATGCATCAATATTCTGTGGAATATCAAATAAACTGAAATGAAATGACTGTACAAAAATGCAGTAATACATACCGGAGGCAAGTCGGGGACACCGACAAACTCGTGATCAGCCGGCGGAGGGGCGGAGGGGCGAAGGGGATCTGATAGGTTGCCCCACCCTGCCCTCGGAAAGTCAATGAAGTGGGCAGAATAGGCCAACCGGTCCCCCGTCCTCCCTGAACTCCGCCCCTGCCGCGGACCCGAGCCCTCCTCGATGCTCCTGCTCCAACTCCCGCTCCTGCCCTAACTGCTGGCGCCACGGGCCTGGCTCCCTCAGCTCGACGGCCGCCGCTCAGAGACTGCATAATGTACGTCTGCACGTACTCTCAGTAGTCGCCAATGCCTCTAAAGCGGGTCGCCTCCCAGCCGATAGTATAATCGGCCATCGGCTCGGTTGTGAGCCTCTCGGTCTCCCTCATATCCTCAGGAGGGTGAACCGGGACTATCTGCTCCGGTAACCCTAGGGTCAGGCGTAGGAAACGCTCACCCAGGTACCAAGCCCGACAGACCGGGCCCTCCAGTAAGATCCGAAAATGCGAGGTCTCATCGACACCGGCAAACCGATCCCGCATCATGGCTGGCAAAGGAGCCCAAGGCTGCCAGGTGATCTGAAAATGACATATAGTCTGTTATCTACTGTTATTGAAATATGCAGTGGAAAGGCGAAGCTTAAATAAACTACAAGTAAAACATACCTCTGCGGGGGTGATGGTGTCGAAGAAGTGGCGAAAGAAGCTAAATGTCTCTCGCGGCCTCCGGGTGCATCTCCCGTCAAAGTGACGCGAAAAAGGGACGACCAGAGGAGTCTCCCTCTCCGGTACGGGAGCGAGCCTAGGAAAGTAGGCATAAACCCACAACTGCAAGGTAAATACCAGTGCATTTATCAGATAAAGCAGAATATAGAGTAAAAGTAGAAAAAGCAAAGTATGTTTGTGCCGTGTGTACAGTATACAGCAAGTATAAAGCAGACTACAATGTGTTCAGTGTACAGAGTACAGAAAATATAGGACAGAAATGAAAGGCAGAAAAAGAAATGTACCTCCCAAACACGCCAATAGCCCCCGAGCAACTGTCCGCTGCCGCGGGAAGCTGAGCTCATATATCCGTAGAGAGTGGCCAGAGCGGCGCCACCCCAGTCGTAATGCAAGATGTCTTGACCTCCACCAGTGCGCTGAGCAGGCAGAGAGGCACAGTGTTCGCCCGGTCGGCGAAAATGGTCGTCCCAAACAAGAACATGAGGAAGCCGCGTGCGTATCTCTCCATGGCCTCCGGAGTCATCGGGGCTGCATCAACAAGGGTGGGCTGGACCCTGAACTGCACCTTGAACCAGGAATATCGGACGTAGCCAGGACGCGCGAGACGTGGCACCTCACCAAGCTGATAGATCTGAGCGGCAGTCCACTCGTCCATGTCAGTATCAAAGGGGATCGGATCACCCCCTACCCCGATGCCTGTGAGCATCGAGAAATCGTAAGGGGTCATCGTCATGTCCCCTACCACGGAGAAATGGAATGAATCGGTGGTGTCCCACCACCTCTCCACCAGAGCGGTGAGGAGAGGTCTGCATGTAGTGAGCCTGGAGAGTCCTCTGCAGAAAGCGCCGAAGCCCGCCTGGTCCACTATGCGACGGACCGCATCAGGAAGCTCGGCATACCAGTCCCGAGCGCCGGTGTTCCCATGCCCACGGATGGTATGGGAATCCCCCTGTAAACAGAAAATAACAATTGCAAGGCAACATTCAAAATGCAGTTCTAAGAAGCATATAGATGTAGCATGTGTGCAAGTTTAACAGATTTAAACAAATACCGGGTGCCGGTGTGCTTACGGTGAACTACAACGTGCGATGCGTCAGCGTGTTCGGGTGGTTCAGAGCAGGTGTAGTATGTGTGCATATTTTCAGACTCAAGCAAATACCGGGTGCCGGTGTGCTCACAGTGAACTACAACGTGTGATGCGTCAGCGTGTTCGGGTGGTTCAGAGCAAATGTAGTATGTGTGCATATTTTCATACTCAAGCAAATACCGGGTGCCGGTGTGCTTACAGTGAACTACAGCGTGTGATGCGTCAGCGTGTTCGAGTGGTTCAGTACAATATAGCATGTGTGCGTGTTTCCAGACTCAAGCAAATACTGGGGACCAGTGTGTATGCAGTGAAACACAGTGTGCGCCGTGTGTTTCGGTGATTCAGGGCTAGTGCAGTGTGTGTACATGTGTCAGTCTTAAGCAGATATCAGTTGCACGTATGTTTACAATCAACTACAGTATACAGGGTATCCGAGCTAAAGCAGTTAAAGAGCACAACTAGCTACGACCGTTTTCTATCCTACATTGCAGAAAGTAAAGCAGAGAAAACAGAGTTACCTCGGAAGCGCCGGAGGACAGGTGGGAGGTAGGCTCACGTAGTAATAGCTCGGGTGGCACGTGCCTGTCGAAACTCCTAAACTGGCGCAGTCCGTCAGGGGGCAGAACATGAATCGCCAGCCGGTAGGTCGCCGGGTCGAACTGGCGCTCACTCAAAGGTAGGAGCTCGACCCCGGGATCCATCTCGTGATTCGGGGGAATCCCGCCCTGTGGAATATCGTCGGCCATGTCAAGAATGGTGAGAAAATAGCCGGAGGGAGGAAAACCGGGCTAGAATATGGAAAGTCAACCGAAAAGTCAACCCCCGAAAAGGTCGAAAATGGCCGAAAAGGGCGGGATGTGAAAAGGGTACGGAAATCAAGAGGAAAGCGAGGGGAACAAACCCCAAAAAGGTGGGAACGACAAAAGAGGCACCGAAACAAAGATTTGTTCGGTTGAAAATGTCCGAAACGCGAAGAAAATCGCGAATCCGAAGACGAAACGGGCGTAGAACACGAAGAAACGGAGAAAAGAGGAGAGGAAAACACTCTAGAGAGAGAGGGTGTGCAATTTCGGCGAAGGAGGAAGTGAGAAATAGGGTTTAGAAACCCTATTTTAAAACACCCATGGTAAAATGTGGAATCTGCCCCGACTCAAGAACTTTTTGCCGGTCGGCAACATTTTGTGCCGGCCGGCAGAATATTGTGCCGATGAAAGTATTTTGCAGCCGGTGGATAGCCGGTGGATTCCCCTCCTGGCCGGTGGTGTTCCCACAACCTTGTTTAGGCCATATGAGTAGTTTTTGGTCTTCATAGCTCAAGAAAGTACAAGAAAGTGTATCCCTGACGCTCAACCGGCCTCCGTTTTGACCTCAGACCGCGTCTTCTGTGCGTAGCACTCCAACTCATACAATGTTGTATCCTTTGGTATCCTTTTTGCCTTTTACAAGATCCAAAAGTTACCCCGTGTGCGTTGCACGCGTTCATCTCACTATTTCGGTGCATTACATCGCGCTATCATGCGCCTCACAATTGCATTGTTATGCACATACTACATGCGTTGTAACACGCACCCCTTTGCATTGTCATGCACATCTCTCATGCATTGTCATTGCATTTTTATTACAAGCATTGTCATGTATTTCAATACATACGTCGCCTCGCGCATAGTTCGCATTGTCGTGCATTCCCTTACCAGGCATTGTCATGCATTCCGAAACACGTGCATTGTTACGCATTTCAGTCCGTTTGCATCATTTTACATTCCGTGTGGCATGCGTGTCACACTTGCATCATTTTGCATCTTATGAGGCATGCGTGTCTCATTTGTATCATTTTGCATCTTATGAGGCATGCGTGTCTCATTTGTATTATTTTGCATCTTATGAGGCATGCGTGTCTCATTTGTATCATTTTGCATCTTATGAGGCATGAGCGTCTCATTTGTATTATTTTGCATCTTATGAGGCATGCGTGTCACACTTGCACCATGTCTTATTTGCATTGGCACGTGTGCCTCATTTGCATTGGCACGTGTGCCTCATTTTCATTGGCACGTGTGCCTCATTTGCATTGGCACGTGTGCCTCATTCATTTGCATTGGCACGTGTGCCTCATTTGCATTGGCACGTGTGCCTCATTTGCATCGGCACGTGTGCCTCATTCTCATTGGCACGTGTGCCTCATTCTCATTGGCACGTGTGCCTCATTTGCATTGGCACGTGTGCCTCATTTTCATTGGCACGTGTGCCTCATTTGCATTGGCACGTGTGCCTCATTCTCATTGGCACGTGTGCCTCATTCTCATCGGTACGTGTGCCTCATTTTCATCGGCATGTGTGCCTCACTTTCATTGGCATGCGTGTCTCATTTCCATTGGCACGTGTGCCTCATTCTCATTGGCACGTGTGCCTCATTCTCATCGGCACGTGTGCCTCATTTTCATCGGCATGTGTGCCTCACTGTCATCGGCATGCGTGTCTCATTTCCATTGGCATGTGTGCCCCATCTTCATCGGCATGTGTGTCTCATTTCCATTGGCACGTGTGCCTCATCCTTATTTGCATAGGCACGTTTGCCTCATTCACATTGGCACGTGTGCCTCATTTTCATCGGCATGTGTGCCTCACTTTCATCAGCATGCGTGTCTCATTTCCATTGGCATGTGTGCCCTATCTTCATCGGCATGCGTGTCTCATTTCCATTGGCATGTGTGCCCCATCTTCATCGGCATGTGTGCCTCATTTCCATTGGCATGCGTGTCACATTTTCGTTGGCATATGTGTCGTCATTTGCATTAGCATGCGTGCCTCATTTGCATCGTCTTACATTCCTTGCGACCTGCGTTGTCTTGCTTTCATTTGCACTATTATGCATGTTGTTAACGATATTGTACCTGTTAAGTTTGTTTTCTTTTCAGGCACGATATTGTATGTGTAGACACCCCATTTTTGACTGTCCTCAAGACTTGGACGTCACCGTTTGAACACTTGGTGATTATCCATGTTTGTGTTCGTTTGGAGTTCCCGGAGGTCTCGGCTCGCGCGCCTTGCCTCAGGATCTCCGAACTCGACCGTTTAGTGTCTGGTTTTGCACCAAACACTTGCATCCTGCCTTGGAGGGGCAGGGTGGGGCTTGTAGACCATCCCCACCCATCACCGGCAGTGGCTAGATGCCACCGGCTGGTTTTTGCTGCCACCGGCAATATAGTTTGCCGGTCGGCACTCTTTGTTGCCGGTCAGCACTATTTTGTGCCGGTCGGCACTTTGTTTGGCCAAGATGGCATTTTTTGTCGGCCGATTGCTGTTCATCTGCTTTGCAGATATTTTTGGACAGCTGTATAGCTTTTGCTCCCCTCCATACACGTGTATGGAGGGATCTCCCTCTTGAAAAGCTTGTCTTGTAAGCTTTACAAGAGGCATATAGAGAGAAGCTCTCTCTAAGGCAAGAAAAGAGAGGCTTAGACATTTTTGAGAGAGAAAATACAGAGGAGACCTCTGGTTTTCTAGGGTTAGGGTTAGACATACACAACCTATCTCTCTTTTCCTCTCATTTTTGCATACTAGGTGTTTTGTGTCTCATTATTGCACACAAACACCTAGTGTTTCACCTTCCTCTTGGAGCTGAGGTTCTAAAGAGTGTGTTTTGAAGTTTTGGTCTTGGATTCAAGCTCAAGGAGGCCATTGGAGCACCATTGTTGAAGAGGACTACAAGGGTGAGAAACTAGTCCCTTTTTCCCCCATTTTTGCATTGATTTTCTACTAGTCTTAGAGCTGTTTTTGTGATTATTGTATAACATAAAAAAGTTCTGTTTTTTAAGCCCTCTTTGTTGTTTATTAAGAGTGTTTTGTTGTTTGAGGGTTGTTGACCACCCTTAGGCCTCAAAAGGCCTCATTTTGAGCCATTTTGTGCTAGCTCCGGGATTTTGGTGTTGAGGTCTCTTCACCACTGAAATCTTGAGGGATTTCAGTGGTGAAGATGATGCTTTGAAGTCCCAAGAAGGAGAGGACCACCCCCTCTCCTTGTTGTCCTTGAAAAGGGCATATTTTGGCCTCCTAAGGAAGCCTATGCTTGAGTGTGTGTTGAGCATGTTTGGTTTGTTTTTCATGCTTATATATCCATGATATAACATGATTTAAAGTTGGTTTTGGAACTCCATGCATGTTTAGCATAGTTGCCATATAATGCCTTATTTGTGCCTTAACATGTTCTAGGTTGTTAGCCTTTGTTGGAGCATATTTTAGGCTTGCATTTGTGAAGTTTATGTGCTTATTTTGCCATGTTTTAGCTCTGTCCATAATCGTTTGGGTTGATCTTTGCATGCATTATAGAGCTCCTTTGTATTTGGGCTTGTTGGCCTTGAGTATGTGCATGTGTAGCATGCCATCTTTGCATTGTTTTGGTGATTTGGAATCATCCTACATGCTATTTCAGTCCCATTTCTATGCTCGTTTGATTGCCTTGCATGCCTCTTTAATGCTTTGAAAGCATGTGTTGCAATGCTCCATGTTTTGGCCATGGTATATGCCTTTGTATTTGGGCCACTTAGATGCCATCTAAGGAGTCCTTTGGCCTTGTTTTAACATGCTAAAAACCTGTTTTTAGTTGTTTAATGCATGCCATGTTTGGTCATGTTTAGTGTAGTTCAATGCCTCGTTGATTCGCTTTGAACACTTGGGCTATTCGTTGCATGTTTTGGCTTGATTTTGTTGCTTGGTTTGGCACCACCCTAACATGATTTCAATGCTTATGTTGCATGCTAATTGCTTTTGTTTACCCCTTTCAAGTGTGCTTGAATGTTGTTTGATTCATGCTTAAGTGTTGGTCCTTATGTGCATGTGTGTGTGCATGCCATTTAGCTCTCACTCTTTAGCACTTATGGCTACTGTTTTAGGCCTTTTTAGAGTTGCCTAATTCATGTATAAGTCCATCTTGCCATCCATTTGCATTGCCATATGTATGCTTGCATGATTGCATAAGTGCCTTGCCATGTCATGTTGCATTCCTAGCTTGTATGCCTAGGTTGCATTGCATTTTGCATGCATGCCTTGTTCCTTGAATTAGTGATAGGAATAGGGCCTAATTTGTTTGATTGGTTTGCATGCATTTGAAATCAAAGTTGCATACTTGGTTCCTTGGGCCATCATGCATGGAAATGCGTGATTGGTGGTCCGAGAACCGAGGCATATGTCCCTTTGAGTCATTACAATGATAAGAGACATGGTTGGTGCATACATGCCTTGAATTGTGCTGCCATGCCTTGTTTTGCCCTCTGTTGCTGTGAGTTGCAGGTTCTGCAGGAATACTCTGCCGACCGGCAGTGTAATGTGCCGACCGGCACTATTTTCTCTGCCGACAGCTTCAACTTTGTGCCGATGGCCATACAACACTGCCGGTGGAAATTTCATCTAGCCGGTGATGATCCCCTCTGTCCAAGGATGTAGTCCTGAGGTTTTGACAACCTCCAGAGGAGGAAAGGGAGGAAAACAGAGGCAGCTTGCGCATGGCGGCGCGCTTCTCGAGACGTTTTACTGTTTTCCTAAATTAGTTAATTTGTTAATTAATTAATTTGTAATATTTAATTAGCTTGCGTAGTTAATTAATTTGTAATATTTATTCGGTCCCTCCGAGCGAGGGTAAATCTGTAATAACTGTGTGTGGGTGGTGTGTATGTCTTCCAACCCCACGTCTTTCTTCCCTTTTACTTACCTGCTTTAACGGTTAGTATTAGGGCATGTTTAATTTAGCATACCTTATGCTATGCATGTGTGCATCCATGCATTTGTATTGCATGCATTAGGCTCGGTACATCATGCTAATTGCATCAATGCTTCAATTCCAAACTGAATATGTGATAATTGTGCATTTTCACATGACATGTTTAGGATAGCCAAGCCTATTCTAGTAACATTTTGTATGCGATGCATTAGGCACTTAACATGGACTTGGATCATGCATGTTTGCTAACAAGTTCTTTGTTTTGGCACGGAGTACTATGTAAGTATTTCCGCTTTAGCATATCACATGAGTGTGAATATTGCCATGACAGCATGCTTAACATGTGGCTAAATGCTTATGTGTTAAACTGTTTTGAATGCCTGTGGGTGAAGGTTGGATTGTTTGAGTTAGAAGAACTCATTGAAATCCGTTTTTTTTTTTAGCCTACTTGCGAGTAGCAAATTCCAAAGCATTTTCAAACCGAACGGATATGCAATGTTTATTTCCAAATTAGGCAATCTAGTCTATACTTGTTTGTTGTGCGCATAACATAGTAATTCTAGGCTAACAATTGGAATAAGAACACATAACGTTTTCAAAATTGGATATCACGGTTAGTAGAGGCCGGTCTTCGGACCGGGCGAGAGGGGGTGCTCATAGCTGACCTTCCCCGATCGTACCCAAGCTCCCGAGCCGAGACAACTCCGGTGATGACGGACACGTGGCCTTCGGCACCGAGTCAGGGTTTCCTAAATTCTCCCATAAAAAATATTTATGTGGCGACTCTGTATCTGGCAAAGCAGTCCATGTTTGGCACTACTTTTTCAAAAATCTGTTTCTCAAAGCGATTTGCCAGATTTGGACTCTTTGGTTCAGATTAAGAACCGTGACACAAATCGAGTCCGAACTGTAGCGAGGTCCCACGCGGGCGCGTCTACAGTTTCTGGCGACTCCGCTGGGGAGTTTTAGAGAGCTTGACTCGAACTCGTGATATCCTGTTTTGATCTCATTTATGTGTTTCTTTGCATTGCATGTGCATTGGTGCGCCTAGGAACACAGTGTTTGCCATCTGCCATTCCTGAACGGGTTGCCGGAGGCTTGTCTTGTCAAGGCATGTCCATAAGGCTGACCGGCTATGGGCTATGACAGTATGGGAACACAAACCCCGGTTTTACCGGGGCACCCTTTTTGACCATTCGACCTAGTTCATATTCGGATCCATAGTGACCATTCCAAATTAGGACAGGCTGCTTACCCGATGTTAGGTTGTTTGAAACCGCTGTGTGCGTAGTGAAACCCTAGCTCCTGACAAAATAGGACAGGGAAACCCTACCCCAACATAGGGGTGTTTTGTTCTCTTTACTTGCTATGTGCTTTTAGAGTGTATCTCTACAGGAACGCATATACCAGTTTACGAGTTTGAGTATCGGGCCTGAAGGCGCCAGAATCAGTATTGTTGAGAATCAGTTATCAGGAATCAGTTATCCGCGGGTATCAGATTCAGTATTTCAGGAACAGAAATTTGGGAACAGTGATCAGCAGTAGGGTACAGTTGTGTGGCTACACCCGTGATTGATCAGTTTGGGCTGAAATGCTGCCTGTTTTTCTTTCAGTTCAGAGAGTTACAGAGTTGAAACAGAATAGTCAGTGTCTCCCCCTTGCTGAGGCAGGATTTATGACGACACAAAGTTCAGAAGAAATTGTGGTTATGACAGCCGCACCGGAGCAGGGAACCACTCCGCAGAGTGAGGCCAGCATCAGTATGTCATATCCGCCCAGTTCGCCCGTTGTGCACCCGGTTTGGGCTCCCCAGTTATACCAGGCTCGTGAGCCCACCACCTTCGAATTGATGGGGATGATAGGCGATCTCCAAAGGTCTGTGGCAGACCTCGCCTATGGAATGTCGGCTTCATCGCCAGCGGCGCCGTACGCCGGGAATTTTGTACCACAGGAGCCCCCGCTACTGGGGCGGATTGTGATAGAGCTCAGCCAGCCAGAGGTGGCTTCCGGCTATAGCCACGACATGTTAGCACCAACCCAGACCCTCGATCAGGCTGAGGCCAGGGGAAAGGACAAGGCAAAGGTAGACGCCGACCCTATTGAGCAACTGCTGTGGGCAGTCGAGGCTTTGAAGGCCAGAGGGATGAACAAGCAACAAACATCTGCAATAGTGACCAAAGCTGTAGATGATGCTTTCCCCGCTCCAACCAAGGGCAGTTCAAGCCAGACAGAAAACCGGGATGGGCCCCGTCATGCCCAGACAATTCCAGTAGCTCCCACCCCTACACCGGGGAAGGTTCAAAAAGCCAAGGCAGCGCCAGCTGATCCTTTCGCCAGCGCGTCTGGCAAGAATCCTCAAAATACAAAGTACCTGCCCCGAGGGCGCAGGGTCTTTCACGACCTCCACATGCCTTTGTCTAGGGCATTGCTGATATTGGCAAAAAATGGGCATCTTAAGCCTTTGGAGTCCCGGCCACTCCCGAAGAATCTCCCCGCCACTCATGATGCTACCTTGTACTGCGCGTACCATCAACAGTCCGGTCACAGTACCGATGGATGTTCTCGCCTTCGTCATGAAGTGCAGGATTTGATTGATAACAAGGTTATCCTACCACCCACCTCAGGCAGGCCCGTCACCACTCAGTTGTTGGATTTCGAGGGCTCAGATACTGCGAGTATGTAAAGTGAACCGCCTGCGGGCAACATTTGGTACATTTTTGGATGAAGCGTCTGGCACGCATTTTTGAGCATCGGTGAGACCGAGTTTTGTAAATCCTGGCTCGGATGTCGAGTCAGTCTTTTGTTTTGAGTCTGTCTCTTTGTCTTGAGTCAGTCTTTTGCTTAAGGGTCTGTCTTGTTGTATCGAGTCAGTCCCCGTTGTATATAATACCTGGTGATTCTGGGGTTTGTTGTCCCGAACACCATTTTGTTTTGTAATTATTATCTGTTTTGTTTTGAGTCTGTTTCTGCTGAGGGGCCAGTTGCACCAACAAAGCCGATCAAAACAGCTGTTGCTGTCTCAACCTTCATGCTTGCCTTCAGCATAAGTGGCGGAGAATTTGAATGGGCTGACAGTACATCTCGCCTGCTCTCCTGTGTGCCAAACTCATTGCATTAACCTAAGTTTTTCACAAACAAACTTTTTGAACACTGCGGTGATGAAAACGAAGAGGAAGGAATTCCTCGGGTTTTGTAAAATTTTGATCATTTTGAGAGAAAGAGAGGCGTGCTAAGCCTTTTTATGAATGAAATCATGCTTGTCGGCGTGAGTACTGAGAAGGATCCTGGCCTGATCCAGATTGGTTCCACACTATCTTCGGCGCGAGCGATTTGTCGCTTTCTTAAAAACTTTCAAAAGCAAATGTTTTACGCGGCCCTGCGAAGACCTGTGTGGAATCGCTCTTGAGATTGCGCAGCCTAGGATCCCTCTCAGCCTCAAGGTTCAACCCGTTCAAACTTTGAACCCGTTCAGAATGTTCAGAAAGTTCAACGGACAAACGCCATAAAGGCCCGTGTGGCCAGTTTCGAGCAGCCCTCGAGTAAGAGGCACCAAAGCCGAATCAGAAGGAGTAGATCTCGTCGGAAGAAGCTCGTAGAGCAACCGGGATGGATTCTCCGCAAATCAGTGCAACAGCCGTTCTCCTAGACACAGGGAGGCTTCAATTTCAAAAAACCATTTGGCATGGACTTGCTACACTTTTACCCTTTGAGAGGCTCGCTGGGCCGAAAACCCAGAAGGGCGGCCCAGGCAAAAGTTAGAGCAAGAGAAAAATACAAAAAAGAGAAAAATACAAAAAGAAAGATTGAAAAAGAAGAAAAGAAAAAATAGAAAAGAAAAAGAAATGAAAAAGAAATAGAAAATGAAAAGAAGCTCGCAAGGTCGAAAACCCGCATTGGGCGCCTTGGCAAAAATAAGAGCCAAACAAAGTGAAGGTTAAAATACCCGAGTGGACCTTAACCGGAACTACGTAAGGCTTGATTCCCATGTTTGGGATACGTAGGCAACTTCATCATGAAGTCCAGCCCCCAACGCTTTCATAAGCGTCTCAGTCCATGCAATGGTTTCAATTTCACTTCAAAGTCCAGTGGCCAACACCCTTCCAAGGCGACTGTGTCCATATATTTGTTGTAACCGTCTTCGTCATCTCTGTGTCCAAGAGCTCGACCACCGCCAATGAAGACTGTCTGCGGATTGCTGCGGCACCATCCCAAACAAGGGGCAACTTTCCGTTGCCACAAGCCGTCGTGAGACGCCATTCAAACTAGGGGCAACTTTCCGTTGCCTCCCACCCTCCTTCAAACCAGGGGCAATTTTCCATTGCCTTCGATCCGAGGTTGCGCATCTCAAAGAGTAAGTTCCATGCTCGTTGAGCATCGACTGTTTGAAAAATAGTTTTTGAAAATTTTTACTGAGGTTGACTATTTTCTCGAAAACTATTTCATTTTCCAAAACTGGACCATTGTCTTGGACCCCAAAAGGAAAATTTTCAGTGCTTGCAACCTGATTTGCATGCCTTTCAAATCAAAAATTGAACAAGTACGTTAATCCGACTCTCATTTTGATCAAAACCGTTTTAGTAGAAAGCAAAAACGAAAGAATGGTTAAAATGATGAACTAGGGGCACAGTTGAGCCAGGCATTCTGTCTTTCCCCCGTCATCGACGTACTTGCCAGAAGAGCACGCTGCCCGCCGGAAGAAATAGCCGTGAGCTAACGATGTTAAGCATGAACCCACAACTTCCTATTCATCCATCAATCACCCCGGGGAGGGATGAAAAATGAGAGAATAAAGAATAGAGAGGTGTAAGTTGAGAGAAAAGTGAGGAAAAAGGTTTTGAGAGAAAATCCGAGCTTGAGAGTCGAGTGATGTGAGAATCACCAATCAGAAAGGGTGGGAAATAATGCCCAGAGAAACTGGCTCCTCGTGGTCCGAGGTCCCCCATCTTCGTTTACGCGTCTGTGTGTCGTGTCTCTTTCATTCGACGGTCTCGTCTTTTGTTTTGAGTCTCTCCCGAGCATGTCTCGTTGTGTTTAGGTTGTGTACCTCTTTGTTTGAGTCCTCCTCGCTGTGTTCAGTTTTGGGCTCGATATACCGGTTTGAAGAACCCTCATTCGATTTCAAAAAAAATCGCTTATGCTTAGAATGCTGTGCCATTCTCTACATTTGAACGCATTTCGACTCCAACCGGTTCCATCTTTGAGGTCCGTCCTGTCAGATTGGGCTGCTTGTTTGAGAATTTGCCGTGTGCAGAATGAATCGAATGCTGTGTTATGGGCTGTGTGCAGATTAATCCCCAACAGAGTAAGGGCTGTGTGTTCAAGAATCAGGCAGTGGGTTGCTTGGGTTATTTTTCTGTTGGCTGTTTAAGTCATCTGATTATTACAGTGCAAGTGTTCAATTTTCAGATAACCAATCAATTCCATTTACATCGAGGTGTAACATGATGAGATGCGATGCAATGCATGAAATGTGTAAATGTAAACACTTTTTCAGATAAAAAGTCTGTTTCATTTACTTAGCTTTTCAAATGTACAAGTTTTGGAAGCAAAAATCTGCCTGCGGTAGTACAAGGTAATCTATCTACCAACCAAAAAGAAAAGTACAAAGAAAGAAAGAAAAGATAGCAAAAATCTGCATCTGTGTCAATCACTCCAAAGGGCCGTCAGTCTGTCCTGGTCCTCTTCCTGGACGAGGGTCCAGGAGCATCATCAGCGTCGTCGTCAGAGCCCGAGCTAGAATCGCCTCCGGTCTCCTCCTCCGATGACCCTGCCTCCGCCTCTGACTCCTCGTCGTCGTCGTCGTCCGGGACTGGAGCTCGCGAGCTACTCCCGACGTGAGTACGCCCTCCCCTGGTACGGGGAAATATCCTGCCCTCCTCATCTCTCCCCCGAGCAGGGACAGCAGGTCTAGCTGGAGCACCTCCTGCCATGGGAATCTGGAAAGGAGGCTGAAAAAGTACACGAAAGGGAAATGCATCAGAATGCCGTGAGCAGTTTATCAGTGCAGAATGCAGTGTGTGAGTACAGTGTATGAATGCCGTGAGCAGTTTGTCAGTACAGAGTTTAGTGCAGAATGCAGTGTATGCAGTGTTCAGATACTGTGAGATCAGTGTATCGGGTGTTGTGCCGTGCATCAGATTATGTAAAGCAGTGAATGAATGGTTTGAGGCCAGTGTCAGAAGGACATACCGGTATGCTGTAGACGGCTAGAAGGTCAAATGTCCGCTGGAGCATCCCCATCATCGAGGCATTCATCGCCAACGACTGACGGGTGTACTCAGAAGAAGCCTGCAAAGGTATCAGATGCATTAGTATTCTGTGGAATATCAAGTAAACTGAAATGAAATAACTGTACGAAGTGCAGTGATACATACCGGCGGAAGGTCGGGGATGTCAATGAACTCATGCCCAGCCGGTGGAGGGGCGAAGGGGATCTGATAGGTCGCCCCACCCTGCCCCTGGAAAGTCAGTACAGCGGGCAGGGCAGGCCAGCCAGCTCCTCGTCCACCCCGCACTCCGCCCCTGCCATGGACTCGGGCCCTCCTCGAAGATCCAGCCCCTGCTCCCGCTCCGGCCCCAGCCGCCGATGCCACAGGCCTGGCCCCCTCTGCTCGACGGCCGCTCAAAGGTCGCATCAGGTACGTCCGCACATACTCCTGATAGTCGCCGGTGCCTCGGAAGCCGGCCTCCTCCCAGCCGATGGAGTAATCATCCAGCTGCTCAGGGGTCAGCCCCTCGGTCTCCCTCATCTCTGCAGGAGGGTGAGTCGGGACTATCTGCTCAGGTAACCCGTGGGTCTGGCGTAGAAAACGCTCCCCCAGGTACCAAGCCCGACAGACCGGGCCCTCTAGCAAGATCCGGAAACGCGAGGTCTCCTCAGCACCAGGGAACCGACCCCGCATCGCCGATGGCAAGGAAGCCCATGGCCGCCATGTGATCTGAAAGTAACAGACAGTTTGTTATCTACTGTTATTGAAACATGCAGTGGGAAAGAGAAGCTAAATGAACTGAAAGTAAAGCATACCTCGGCCGGGGTGATGGTGTCGAAATATCGGCGGAAGAAGCCGAATGTCTCCCGTGGTCGCGGGTGCATCTCCCGTCAAAGCGAATCGAGAACGGGACAGCCGGAGGAGGCTCCGCAACTGGTACAGGTGCAAGCCTAGGGAAGTAGGCGTAAACCCACAACTGCAAAACAGATGTCAGTATGACTATCGGGTAAAGCAGAATATACAGAATAAAGCAGAAATAGCAGAGCCGTGTGTTGTGCAGTGTATTGTGTGCAGTGTACAGTGTGAGCAGTGTACAGTCAGTGTAAAGCAGAATGTATGTGTGTGCCGTGTGTACAGTATACAGTGAGTGTAAAGCAGACCGCAGTGTGCGCAGTGTACAGAGTGCAGAGAATATCGGACAGAAATGAAAAGCGGAGAAGAAATGTACCTCCCAAGCCCGCCAGTAACCTCCGAGCAGCTGGCCGCTGCCGCGAGAAGCCGAGCTCATATAGCCGTACAGGGTGGCCAGAGCAGCGCCGCCCCAGTCGTAGTGCAAGATGTCTCGGACGTCCACCAGTGCGCTGAGAAGGCAGAGAGGCACGGTGTTCGCCGGTCGGCGAAGATAGTAGTCCCGAACAGGAACATGAGGAAGCCGCGGGCATACCTCTCCACGTCCTCCTCGGTCATCTGCACCTCCTCCCCCAATGCGGGCTGGACCCTGAACTGTGCCTCGAACCAGGAATATCGGACGAAGCCTGGACGAGCTAGCGGTGGCGCCTCCCCCAGTAGATGGACCTGAGCGGCGGTCCACTCATCTATGTCGGTGTCGAAGGGGATCGGATCACCCCCTACCCCGATGCCTGTGAGCATCGAGAAGTCATAAGGGGTC
The DNA here is from genome assembly GCF_055761805.1 of Camellia sinensis. NCBI lineage: Eukaryota > Viridiplantae > Streptophyta > Magnoliopsida > Ericales > Theaceae > Camellia > Camellia sinensis. Next base: position 80,053,537 of record NC_138963.1, read on the forward strand.
ATCGTCATATCCCCCGTAGCAGAAAAGTGGAAAGAATCGGTGGTGTCCCACCATCTCTCCGCCAAAGCGGCAAGGAGAGGTCTGCATGTGGAGAGCCTAGAGAGCCCTCGGCAGAAGGTGCCGAAGCCCGCTCGGTCCACGATGCGCTGGACCGCATCAGGGAGCTCGTCATACCACTCCCGCGCACCAGTATTCCCATACCCGCGAATGGTATGGGAACCCTCCTGCAAACAGAAAATGACAATGGCAAGACAACATTCAAAATGCAGTTTTGAAAAGACAGATATGGCATGTATGCAAGTTTGTCAGATTCAGGCAAATACCGGGTGCCTGTGTGCTTACAGTAAAATACGTGTGCTGTGTCAGCGTGTTTGGGTGTTTCAGAACAGATGTAGCGTGTGCGCAAATCTAACGGATTCAGATAAATACTGGGTACCAGTGTGTGTGCAGTAGAATACAGTGTGTGCCGTGTGTTTGGGTGATTCAGGACTAGTGCAGTGTGTGTGCATGTGTCAGTCTCAAACAGATATCAGTTTTATGTATGTTTACAGTCAACTACGGTCTACGGCATATCAGATTTCAGCAATTAAAGAATACAGCTAACTATGGCAGTTTTGTATCCTACATTGCAGAAAGTAAAGCAGAAGATGAAGAGTTACCTCGGGAGTGCCGAATGAAAGGTGGGAGGTAGGCTCACGCAGCAGTAGCTCAGGGGCCGCGTACCTCTCAAAGCTCGGGAACTGACGCAGGCCGTCTGGGGGCAGAACGTGGATCGCCGGCCGGTAGGTCGCCGGGTCGAACGGGCGCTCGCTCAGTGGTAAGAGCTCGACCCCGGGATCCATCTCGTGGTCCGGGGGAGTCCCGCCATGTGGAATGTCGTCCGCCATGTAGAGAATGGTGTGAAAATGGCCGGAAAAGGGAAAACCGAGCCGAAATACGAAGAGTCAACCGAAAAGTCAACTCCCGAGAGGGTCGGAAATGGCCGGGAAGGCCGGAATGTGAAGAGGCACGGAAATGAAGAGGAAAGTGAGGGGAACAAACCCCGAGAAGGCGAGAACGCCGAACGAGGCACCGAAACGAGAATGTGATCGGTGGAAAATGTCCGGAACGCGAAGAGGATCGCGAATCCGACGACGAAACAAGCGTGGAATGCGAAGAAACGGGCAAAAAATGAGAGAGAAGCACTCTAGAGAGAGAGAAGGAAGGGATTTCGGCGGTGGAGAAGTGAAGGAATAGGGCTTGAAGCCCTATTTTACAACACCCAAGGTGAAAAGACAAAACTGCCCCGCACCAGCAACTGTTTGCCGGTCGGCACTTTTTTGTGCCGATGGAATTGTTTTTGTGCCGATGGCCAGCCGGTGGCCTCATCTTTCGGCCGGTGCGGTTCCCACAGCCTTGTTTAGGCCATTTGAGAAGTTTGTGGTCTTCATAGCTCAAGAAAGTGCAAGAAAGTGCATCTCCGACGCTCAACCGACCTCCGTTTTTTACCGCAGGCCGTGTCTCCAGTGCGTGGCACTCGAATTCATGCAAGGTGTATCCTTTTTGTATCCTTTTGAATTCAAAAGTTTCCCCATGTGTGTTGCACGAGTTCATCACACTACTTCGGTGCATTACATTGCGCTGTCATGCGCCACACATTTGCATTGTTATGCACGTGTTACATGCGTTACAACACGCACCCCTTTGCATTATCGTGCACATTTCTCATGCATCATCATTGCATTTCCATTCCATGCATTGTCATGCAATCCGGAATACGTGCGTTGTTGCGCATTTAAGCCCATTTACACTCCGTGTGACATGCACGTCACACTTGGTATCGCACTGTTTTGTGCATTGTATTGTTCGCGCTGTTTTGCGCATCGCACTGTTTTGTGCATTGTATTGTTCGCGCTGTTTTGCGCATCGCACTGTTTTGTGCATTGTATTGTTCGCGCTATTCTGCGCATTGCACTGTTTTGTGCATTTCAAAATTGTTCACGCTGTTTTGCGCATCTCATTGCATTTTGCATGCATTCCATCGCACTGTCCTGTGCACTCGCGCATAGCGCTGTCTTGCGCATCATACCATCGTGCAACGCATGGTCTGGCGAGACCTTAAACACGCACGGTCTAGGAGACCTTAAATCCTTTGGAGGTGCGAAACCTTCAGCGCATTGTCACGCGTCTTGTAAATACCCCCGTGGTCTGGCGAGACCTTAAACACGCATGGTCTGGCGAGACCTTAAACACGCATGGTCTGGCGAGACCTTAAACACGTACGGTCTAGGAGACCTTAAATCCTTGGAAGGTGCAAGACCTTTATTGCATTGGTGTGCACACTATTGCTTTGTACATATCTTAAGCCGCGTGTTGTCGCGCATTCCATGCAACATGCATTTCACTTGCATCATTTGCATTTCAAAAAAAACAAACAAAACATGCATTGTCATGCATACATTTTGCATTCCGGTCTAGGAGACCTTAAATCCTCTGAAGGTGCAATTCCTTCGGTGTTTGTCGTGCCCGAACGACTTTTCGGTGGTCTGGTAAAGCCACCAGTCTGTGCTTGCGATGAGTTCCTAGAAGACCAACTGGGACGGTGGAAACTAGAGTTCGAACGGCTTATGCCTAGAACGCAAAGGTTCGGGAGTTCCGAGACTAAAGTCTGGTTTAAATACCCAGAGGTTTACCCTCGGCTTGAAATCTGTATGGAAGCCCCATAGGTTGAGACGGCATGTCTACGCCTCAGTTCTGGATACTGAACCAACCTAGTATATCACCCTGTTGGTAAGATAGGGAAAGTTGCAATCATAGTCATTGCATCATAGTGCATTGTCATGCATTTGCATTGTAGTTTGCATGCATTCATTGCATCACCTTCCACCTTCGGCTTGCGCCTTTCCAGGTTGAGCTTGGTCTGGTATGTGTCCTTACTTTTCATGTTAAAACACAGTTCTGTATGTGTATCGCGCCGATTCCACGTTGATATGTTGGTTGAGGGTTGCGGCATCTTTTCTGTGTTACACATGGCTCGTACGTGTGCATGCCTTTCCTAGGCAAGATTTGGTTTGGCTTGCGTGCCATATCCATTGTATCCATATCCATTCCATTGCATATTTGTAGATATTGCATTGTAGATTGCATGCATTCATTGCATCACCTTCCGCCTTTGGCTTGCGCCTTTCCAGGTTGAGCTTGGTCCGGTATGTGCCCTTACTTTTCATGTTAAAACACAGTTCTGTATGTGTATCGCGCCGATTCCACGTTGATATGTTGGTTGAGGGTTGCGGCACCTTTTCTGTGTTACACATGGCTTGTATGTATGCATGCCTTTCCTAGGCAAGATTTGGTTTGGCCTGCGTGTCATATTCATCCATTACATTGTAGTGTAATTTTTGCATCCGGCATTAGGATCGTAGTCCTCTCTCCAGCGGGTTGTCTCCCCACTTATGTCAATTCCACCCAATACTTGTTCTTGCGTCTGTCTACAATACTCATAGTTCAGTTGACCGTTCTATGGTAGACAGACTTGTTACCTCCATCAATTTATTTGACATAGGTGTGGTTTCGAACCGTTCGTGATTGGATCACGATTCAAATGCTTTGCATGTAGCTTGCATTGTTTCAATTACATTGCATGTTTATTTGCATTGTTTTGTATATATTGCATGTCGTCTTGCATCCATTTTGCATTGTCATGCATGTTGCTAACAATATTGTACCTGTTAAGTTTGTTTTCTTTTCAGGCACGATATTGTATGTACGGTTCATTTGAAGCTGGTGCAACCAGACGAGCCGCACAGGTATTGTATCTCCCGAGTGAGACGTATTGAGAATTCCATAATTCTCTTACATCCTTTCTGCATTGTAGTGTAGTTTGGTTTGCTAGCTTAAAATTGTCGCATGTTTGCTTCATTACAGCTTTCTTTGCATGATCATAAGTATGCTCGGCTCCGTGCATTGTCTGGCATTTTGCCCCTGCCTTCGGGCGCATACCTTATTTTGTCTTGCATGTTTGTCTGAGTCTTCGGCCTTGTCAAAAATGGGTCGTCTCTGGGCTTTGACATTCACTCCCGTCATTGTTATGACTTTCGAGTTCTGTCAAAGAGGGGCAACTGTAGACACCCCATTTTTGACCGTCCTCAAGACTTGGACGTCACCGTTTGAACACTCGGTGATTATCCATGTTTGTGTTCGTTTGGAGTTCCCGGAGGTCTCGGCTCGCGCGCCTTGCCTCAGGATCTCCGAACTCGACCGTTTAGTGTCTAGTTTTGCACCAAACACTTGCATCCTGCCTTGGAGGGGTAGGGTGGGGCTTGTAGACCATCCCCACCCATCACCGGCAGTGGCTAGATGCCACCGGCTGGTTTTTGCTGCCACCGGCAATATAGTTTGCCGGCCGGCACTCTTTGTTGCCGGTCAGCACTATTTTGTGCCGGTCGGCACTTTGTTTGGCCAAGATGGCATTTTTTGCCGGCCGATTGCTGTTCATCTGCTTTTGCAGATATTTTTGGACAGCTGTATAGCTTTTGCTCCCCTCCATACACGTGTATGGAGGGATCTCCCTCTTGAAAAGCTTGTCTTGTAAGCTTTACAAGAGGCATATAGAGAGAAGCTGTCTCTAAGGCAAGAAAAGAGAGGCTTAGACATTTTTGAGAGAGAAAATACAGAGGAGACCTCTGGTTTTCTAGGGTTAGGGTTAGACATACACAACCTATCTCTCTTTTCCTCTCATTTTTGCATACTAGGTGTTTTGTGTCTCATTATTGCACACAAACACCTAGTGTTTCACCTTCCTCTTGGAGCTGAGGTTCTAAAGAGTGTGTTTTGAAGTTTTGGTCTTGGATTCAAGCTCAAGGAGGCCATTGGAGCACCATTGTTGAAGAGGACTACAAGGGTGAGAAACTAGTCCCTTTTTCCCCCATTTTTGCATTGATTTTCTACTAGTCTTAGAGCTGTTTTTGTGATTATTGTATAACATAAAAAAGTTCTGTTTTTAAGCCCTCTTTGTTGTTTATTAAGAGTGTTTTGTTGTTTGAGGGTTGTTGACCACCCTTAGGCCTCAAAAGGCCTCATTTTGAGCCATTTTGTGCTAGCTCCGGGATTTTGGTGTTGAGGTCTCTTCACCACTGAAATCTTGAGGGATTTCAGTGGTGAAGATGATGCTTTGAAGTCCCAAGAAGGAGAGGACCACCCCCTCTCCTTGTTGTCTTTGAAAAGGGCATATTTTGGCCTCCTAAGGAAGCCTATGCTTGAGTGTGTGTTGAGCATGTTTGGTTTGTTTTTCATGCTTATATATCCATGATATAACATGATTTAAAGTTGGTTTTGGAACTCCATGCATGTTTAGCATAGTTGCCATATAATGCCTTATTTGTGCCTTAACATGTTCTAGGTTGTTAGCCTTTGTTGGAGCATATTTTAGGCTTGCATTTGTGAAGTTTATGTGCTTATTTTGCCATGTTTTAGCTCTGTCCATAATCGTTTGGGTTGATCTTTGCATGCATTATAGAGCTCCTTTGTATTTGGGCTTGTTGGCCTTGAGTATGTGCATGTGTAGCATGCCATCTTTGCATTGTTTTGGTGATTTGGAATCATCCTACATGCTATTTCAGTCCCATTTCCATGCTCGTTTGATTGCCTTGCATGCCTCTTTAATGCTTTGAAAGCATGTGTTGCAATGCTCCATGTTTTGGCCATGGTATATGCCTTTGTATTTGGGCCACTTAGATGCCATCTAAGGAGTCCTTTGGCCTTGTTTTAACATGCTAAAAACCTGTTTTTAGTTGTTTAATGCATGCCATGTTTGGTCATGTTTAGTGTAGTTCAATGCCTCGTTGATTCGCTTTGAACACTTGGGCTATTCGTTGCATGTTTTGGCTTGATTTTGTTGCTTGGTTTGGCACCACCCTAACATGATTTCAATGCTTATGTTGCATGCTAATTGCTTTTGTTTACCCCTTTCAAGTGTGCTTGAATGTTGTTTGATTCATGCTTAAGTGTTGGTCCTTATGTGCATGTGTGTGTGCATGCCATTTAGCTCTCACTCTTTAGCACTTATGGCTACTGTTTTAGGCCTTTTTAGAGTTGCCTAATTCATGTATAAGTCCATCTTGCCATCCATTTGCATTGCCATATGTATGCTTGCATGATTGCATAAGTGCCTTGCCATGTCATGTTGCATTCCTAGCTTGTATGCCTAGGTTGCATTGCATTTTGCATGCATGCCTTGTTCCTTGAATTAGTGATAGGAATAGGGCCTAATTTGTTTGATTGGTTTGCATGCATTTGAAATCAAAGTTGCATACTTGGTTCCTTGGGCCATCATGCATGGAAATGCGTGATTGGTGGTCCGAGAACCGAGGCATATGTCCCTTTGAGTCATTACAATGATAAGAGACATGGTTGGTGCATACATGCCTTGAATTGTGCTGCCATGCCTTGTTTTGCCCTCTGTTGCTGTGAGTTGCAGGTTCTGCAGGAATACTCTGCCGACCGGCAGTGTAATGTGCCGACCGGCACTATTTTCTCTGCCGACAGCTTCAACTTTGTGCCGATGGCCATACAACACTGCCGGTGGAAATTTCATCTAGCCGGTGATGATCCCCTCTGTCCAAGGATGTAGTCCTGAGGTTTTGACAACCTCCAGAGGAGGAAAGGGAGGAAAACAGAGGCAGCTTGCGCATGGCGGCGCGCTTCTCGAGACGTTTTACTGTTTTCCTAAATTAGTTAATTTGTTAATTAATTAATTTGTAATATTTAATTAGCTTGCGTAGTTAATTAATTTGTAATATTTATTCGGTCCCTCCGAGCGAGGGTAAATCTGTAATAAGTGTGTGTGGGTGGTGTGTATGTCTTCCAAGCCCACGTCTTTCTTCCCTTTTACTTACCTGCTTTAACGGTTAGTATTAGGGCACGTTTAATTTAGCATACCTTATGCTTTGCATGTGTGCATCCATGCATTTGTATTGCATGCATTAGGCTTGGTACATCATGCTAATTGCATCAATGCTTCAATTCCAAACTGAATATGTGATAATTGTGCATTTTCACATGACATGTTTAGGATAGCCAAGCCTATTCTAGTAACATTTTGTATGCGATGCATTAGGCACTTAACATGGACTTGGATCATGCATGTTTGCTAACAAGTTCTTTGTTTTGGCACGGAGTACTATGTAAGTATTTCCGCTTTAGCATATCACATGAGTGTGAATATTGCCATGACAGCATGCTTAACATGTGGCTAAATGCTTATGTGTTAAACTGTTTTGAATGCCTGTGGGTGAAGGTTGGATTGTTTGAGTTAGAAGAACTCATTGAAATCCGTTTTTTTTTTAGCCTACTTGCGAGTAGCAAATTCCAAAGCATTTTCAAACCGAATGGATATGCAATGTTTATTTCCAAATTAGGCAATCTAGTCTATACTTGTTTGTTGTGCGCATAACATAGTAATTCTAGGCTAACAATTGGAATAAGAACACATAACGTTTTCAAAATTGGATATCACGGTTAGTAGAGGCCGGTCTTCGGACCGGGCGAGAGGGGGTGCTCATAGCTGACCTTCCCCGATCGTACCCAAGCTCCCGAGCCGAGACAACTCCGGTGATGACGGACACGTGGCCTTCGGCACCGAGTCAGGGTTTCCTAAATTCTCCCATAAAAAATATTTAGGTGGCGACTCTGTATCTGGCAAAGCAGTCCATGTTTGGCACTACTTTTTCAAAAATCTGTTTCTCAAAACGATTTGCCAAATTTGGACTCTTTGGTTCAGATTAAGAACCGTGACACAAATCGAGTCCGAACTGTAGCGAGGTCCCACGCGGGCGCGTCTACAGTATGTACGGTTCATTTGAGGCTGGAGCGACTAGACAAACCGCACAGGTATTCACACGGTCTAGGAGACCCTAAATCCTCTGAAGGTGCAAGTCCTTCGGTGTTTGTCATGCCCGAACGACTTTTGATGAGTTGCATTATATATGTATTTTAAAGCCGCGTGTTATCGCGCATTCCATGCAACATGCATTTTATACATCAAAAACAAAAAACAAACACACATGCATTGCCACGCATCATCATAAATAGTTGCATGTCATGCATCATTAGAACATAGTGCATAGTGCATTGTCATGCATGTTTGTAAATATCCATTGCATATTTGTAGATATTGCATTGTAGTTTGCATGCATTTATTGCATCACCTTCCATCTATGGCTTGCGCCTTTCCAGGTTGAGCTTGGTCTGGTATGTGCCCTTACTTTTCACATTAAAGCACAGTTCTGCATGTGTACGCGCCTATTCCACGCTGGTATGTTGGTTTGAGGGTTGTGGCACCTTTTCTGTGTTAGACATGGCTCGTATGCGTACATGCCTTTCCTAGGCAAGATTTAGTTTGGCCCGCGTGCCATATCCATTGTATCCATTTCCATTGCATATTTGTAGATACTGCATTGTAGCTTGCATGCATTCATTGCATCACATCCGCCCATGGCTCGCGCCTTTCCATGATTGAGCTTGGTCTGGTATGTGCCCATACTTTTCACGTCGAAACATAGTTCAGTGGACCGTTCTATGTTAGGCGCGGCTTGTACGCGTACATGCCTTTCCTAGGCAAGATTTGGTTTGGCCCGAGTGCCATTTTCGTTGCATTGTAGATCGCATGCATTCACTGCATCACCTTCCATTTATGGCTCGCGCCTTTCCATGATTGAGCTTGGTCTGGTATGTGCCCATACTTCTCGTGTCGAAGCATAGTTCAGTGGACCGTTCTATGTTAAACATGGCTTGTATGCGTACATGCCTTGCCTAGGCAAGATTTGGTTTGGCCCGCGTGCCATATCCATTGCCACCTCCCCAGCATATCCATATATATATATATTGCATTGTAGTGCAATTTTTGCTTCCAGCATTAGGATCATTGTCCTTTCTCCAGCGGGTCGTTTCCCCACTTGTGTCAATTCCCCCCCCCCCCAATACTTGTTCTTGTGTCTGTCTACATTACTCATAGTTCAGTGGACCGTTCTATGGTAGACAGACTTGTTACCTCCATCAATCTATTTGACATAGGTGTGGTTTCGAACCGCTCACGATCGGATCACGATTCAATTGCTTTGCATATAGTTTGCATTGTTTCAATTCCATTGCATCTTTATTTGCATTGTTTATACATTGTTTTGTATATATTGCATATCATTTTGCATCCATTTTGCATTGTCATGCATGTTGCTAATAACGTCGTACCTGTTGAGTTGTTTTCTTTGCAGGCACGATATTGTATGTACGGTTCATTTGAGGTTGGTGCAACCAGACGAGCCGCACAGGTATTGTATCCTCCGAGTGAGACGTATTGAGAATTGCATAATTCTCTTACATCCTTTCTGCATTTTAGTGTAGTTTGGTGTATGCTAGCTTAAAACTATCGCATGTTATGCTTCGTTACAGCTTTCTTTGCATGATCATACGTTATGTCCAGCTCTTTGCATTGTCTTGCATTTTGCCCCCGCCTTCGGGCGCATATCTTGTTTATCTTGCATGTTTGTCTGAGTCTTCGGCCTTGTCAAAAATGGGTCATCTCTGGGCTTTGACATTCACTCTCGTCATTGTTATGACTTTCGAGTTCTGTCAAAGAGGGGCAACTGTAGACACCCCATTTTTGACCGTCCTCAAGACTTGGACGTCACCATTTGAACACCCGGTGATCATCCACGTTTGTGTTCGTTTGGAGTTCCCGAAGGTCTCAGTTACGCGCCTTGCCTCAGGATCTCCGAACTTGACTGTTCAGTGTCTGGTTTTGCACCAAACACTTGCATTTTGCCTTGGAGGGGCAGGGAATGCCTTGTGAGGCATCCCCACACACCACCGGCCATGGCCAGAGGCCACCGGCTGGTTTTTGCTGCCATCGGCAATGTATATTGCCGGTCGGCACTACTTATTGCCGTTCGGCACTCCCTTTTGCCAAAATGGCATTTTTGAGCAGCCGACTACTGTTCATCTGCTTTTGCAGATATTTTATTACAGCTGTCTTGCATTTGGCTCCCCTCCATACACGTGTATGGAGGGATCTCCCTCTTTAGAAGCTTGTCTTGTAAGCTTTACAAGACAAAAAGGCTCTATAAGAGAGAGTCTTCTCTCTTGGCTTTAGGGTGAGACACTTTAGAGAGTTTAGATAGCCATATTAGGGTTTTGAGTTCTAGGGTTAGAATCCATACACATTCTATCTCTATACCTCTCTCTTTTTACCTTTGTGTGTGTTTAATTGTGTTTGTGTCTTACTATTGCACACAAACACATAGTGTTTCACCTTCTCTTAGCTACTGAGGTTCTAAGAGGCTGGTTTTGGTGTTTGGAGCTGGATTCAAGCCAAGGAGGGCTGTTGGAGCATCATTGGTGAAGGTGATCTACAAGGGTGAGAAACTTCCCTTTTATTCCCCATTTTTGCATTGCTTTTCTACCTATCTTAGAGCTGTTTTTGTGCTTAGTGTATAATACAAAAAAGTTCTTTTTTTAGCCCTCTAAATAGTTTGTTAAGAGTGTTTTGTGGTTTGGGTTTGTTTGACCCCTCCTAAGCCTTGTAAGGCTCCTTTTTGTGCTATTTTTGTGCAAGTTTTGAGACTTTGGTGTTTGGGCCTCTTCACCACTGAAATCTTGAGGGATTTCAGTGGCGGAGATGGTGCCTTGAAGTCTCCAAAAGGAGAGGGCCACCCCTTCTCCTTGTTGTCCTTGAAAGGGACCCTTTTTCGCCTCTTGAGGGAGCATCATGTTAGAGTGTGTATTGATCATATCTTGGCTATTTTCCATGCTTATTATGCCATGATATAACCTTGTTGTGTGTTGGTTTTGGTACACCATGCATACTTAGCATACCTACCATGTAATACCTTGTTATTGCCTTAATATGCCTTAGGCTGTTAGCCTTTGCTCTAGCATGTTTTAGGTTTCGCCTTGTGAAGGTTTTGTGCTCATTTTGCCATGTTTTAGGTCTGTCCATAGTTGTTTGGGTTGATCTTGGCATACGTAGTATAGCTCCTTTGTATTTGAGCTTGTATGCTTCAAGTATGTGAATGTGTAGTATGTGTTGCTTGCATCATTTCGGTGGTTTGGAACCACCCTACATGTTATTTCAGTCCCTTTGACATGCTCATATGTTTGCCTTGGACACCTCTTTAATGCTTTGAAAGCTTGTGTAGCATGTTCCATGTTTTGGCCATTGTGCATGCCTTTGAATTTGAGCCACTTAGACGCCATCTAAGAGTCCCCTTTGCATGGTCTAGGTCTGTCTTGAACCTATTTTAAGTCCCCTTAGCCTTGTGAGGCTTGGTTGACTTGGTCATGGTTCAAGCCCCTTTGACTTGCTTCAAGTACTTGGGCCATTTGTTGCATGCTTAGTCCATTTTGTTTGCTTGGTTTGGCACCATCTCAACATGATTTTCAATGCTTATCTTGCATGCCATTAGTCCACATTATGCCTCTTTCAAGTGTGCTTGAGAGTCCCCCTTTTATGCCTAAGTGTTGGCCCTTAATCATGTGCATGTGTGTATGTATGTTTGATCCCAATTCCTTGTTTTTTGGCCACTATTTTAGGCCTATTTAGAGTTTCCTAAATCATGTCTAAGTCCACCTTTTCATCAGTTTGCATTGCCTCATGTTTGCTTGTATGCTTGCATAAGTGTCTTGCCATTCCATGTTGCATCCTTAGCTTGCATGCCTAGGTTGCATTGCATCTTGCATGCATGCCTTATTCCTTGACTTGGTGATAGGAATTGGGCCTTGGTTCGTTTGTTTGGTTTGCATTTCATTTGACATGAAAGTTGCACGCATGATTCTTTGGGCCACCATGCATGGAAATGCGTGATTGGCGGTCCGAGAATCGAGACACATGCCCTTTTGAGTCACAAACATGATAAGGGACATGATTGGTGCATACATTGCTTGAATTGTATTGCCATGCAAGTTCTGTCCTCTACTGCTGTGAGTTGCAGGTTCTGCAGGCATTCTTTGCCGTCCGGCAGAATACATTGCCGACCGGTAGTAAATTACCAGCCGATGGATTCATTTTGCGCCGGTGACCACAATTCACTGCCGGTGGTAATTCTACTCAGCCGGTGGTGATTCCCAGTATCCAGAGAAGCATCCTTGAGACTTTGGCAGTCTTCAGAGAGGCAGAGCAGGGAAAACAGAGGCAGACTATGCATGGCCGTGCACTTCCGAGCAGGACCCGAGCATGCGCTGCATCTGGCTCTCCTCCCGAGGCGGTTTACTGCTTTTCCTTGTTGAAATTAGTTTGTTAACTGATTAGGCTATTTGTAATATTTAATTAGCTTGCGTAGTTAATTAATTTGTATTATTTATTTGGTCCCTCCGAGCGAGGGTAAATCTGTAATAAGTGTGTGTGAGTGGTGTGTATGTCTTCCAACCCCCACTTCTTTCTTCCCTTTTATTTACCTGCTTATGATGGTAGATTAGGGCATGTTTAAATTAGCATACCTTATGCTATGCATGCGTGCATCCATACATTTGTTTTACATGCACTAGGCTCGGTACATCACACTAACTGCATTTGTACTTCAATTCCAAATTGAATACGTGCATCAATTGATTGCATTTCACATGTCATCGTAGATTAGCCGAGCCTATCCTAATCACATTTTGCTTCTGTTGCATTAGTCATTTTAACATGAACTAGGACATGCATGTCTGCTCACTAGTTTATTGTTTTGGCACGGAGTACGATGTAAGTATTTTTATGCTTTAGCATATCGCATGCGTATGAGTGCTATCATAACAGTATGCTTACCATGTGGCTAGATGCTTATGTGATAAACTGTTTGAATGCCTGTGGGTGAAGGTTGGATTGTTTGAGTTGGAAAAACTCGTTGAAATCCGCATTTTAGCCTACTTGCGAGTAGCAAATTCCAAAACATTTTCCAAAACAAACGGATATGCAATGTTTCTTTCCAAATTTGGCGATCTAGTCTATACTTGTTTTGCTGTGCGCATAACATAGTAATTCTAGGCTAACAATTGGAATAAGAACACATAATGTTTTCAAAAACGGATATCACGGTTAGTAGAGGCCGATCTTCGAATCGGGCGAGAGGGGGTGCTCATAGCTGACCTTCCCCAATCGTACCCTAGCTCCCGAGCCGAGAAACTCCGGTGATGACGGACATGTGGCCTTCGGCACCGAGTCAGGGTTTCCTAAATTCCCCCATAAAAAAATATTTAGGTGGCGACTCTGTATCTGGCAAAGCAGTCCATGTTTGGCACTTCTTTTCAAAAATCTGTTTCTCAAAACGATTTGCCGGATTTGGACTCTTCGGTTCAAGATTAAGAACCGTAACGATTTGAGAGTCCGAGCTGTAGTGACCCCAAAATGAACAAGACGGGACTCACCCTCCCGGGTCGTTCGGGGACGTCTACAAGGAGTCTATAAAATCTATTACAAAACAGAAACAGAAGGGTGAATCCGAACACCTCAAAACAGTCGTAGCTTGAATGGACATGGAACCTCGAGGCGAGGCACAAAGGTTGGCTTGACAAAACAAGAGCTAACCCGAAGCTCCTAGCTCCGATCTAGTGCCTGGATACCTACATATATATATATATATATATAAACAGTGAACTAAAGCCCAGTGAATTATAGTTATGTAAAAAGGTTAAAAATGAATGTTATTCAGTAATTAAACAGTCATATCAGTCACTTAGAAACCATAGCAGTTATATGTGGTGCATCCCATAGCAAAACAGTACATTAGGTCTTAACAGACCGAACAGTCAGTTGATGGCCATCATAATAGTAACAGTAGTGGTTCCAAACATAGGAACCGACAGAGATCTCTGTGTCAGTAGCAATAACAGTACAGTAGCAGTAAATTGTTATGGATGCCACGAATACAGTTTACAAATAGGACAAACATTCATTCATTAAACAATAACGTTTCAGTAAGCAGAACCGTTGATCATTCAGAAAATAATCATAATTGAACATATCTTTACAACATTGTTACTCACAAGGCACTGGGCTATAAGCAGCTAGTAGGCGTCCTCGGGTGCCAACCCTACACAGTTACAGAATGAACACACACTAAGTTACACACTTGGGAATCAATAACTCAGTCCCTATCTTGACTCGGTGTGGTTCTGCATCAATATCCTCATTAAGATGCCTTAAACATGGCCTAGGAATGCCTAGGATGGAAAAAGGATGCAAGGATGCACTTTAAAACACTTTTCAAAATTTGCTGAAACAGGGGTCCATGCTCGAGCATGGCTTCTACGCTCGAGCGGACATGCAGACAAAGGAGCTCCGCTCGAGCGTGACTTCCTACGCTCGAGCGGACTGCAAATTTCACGAAAAGTACTGGATGCATGCAATTCAAGCTCAACAGACGCTCGACCCCCGCTCGAGCGTGAGACTCAGGTCCTCGCTCGAGCGTGAACTTTCTCACTCGAGCGGACTGTAACACACATGAACTTCTAGGCATATGCATTTCACGCTCGAGCATGAAATTCAACTTTTAAAGCTTCAAATTCGATCCCCTTGGGCTAATTTTCTGGAAAACTCTTGGAAACTCATAGTATAACATGTCTTTGAAGATCAATTTGTAAAATCAAGCCCAAAGGTAAGCCAATTGAACACAAATTCAACGGAAACTTGAAGAACGATGCAAAAATCATACATGCATGAGTTCCCAAGAACTCCAATGTTTCAAAACATGATCCAATGCGAGCTTTAGCTCAAGAACATGGTGAATTCATGGACCTCTACTAAAATATGCACATGCATGTAAGGATTTCATGCAAAACAACTTCAATTTTCAAGAACATGTACATGCATGCATGGATTCACACTCAAATTCAACTTTTAAACCCATTCTTGACTTAGATCACTAATTTACCATGAACCATGCAAGAAACAACTTAAATACACAATTGAGAGGATGAATTCTCTACCTTATGCCTTGAATTCAAGATGTGGAAGCTCAAATATGCAAATTCCCTTCAATTCCTCTAAGTTTCAAGCCAATCTAGGTGAACTCAACTTCTTTCCTCTCACTCTCCTCTCACCCATGGTTTGGTCTTCAAAAGATGAGCAAATGATATGAAACCAAGCTCTAAACAATGTTTAACAAAGTGGCCCACTAATGGCAATTTGGTAATAACTCAAACTAATGTAATTTAACATTATTTAATCCAATTTAGTCATTCCAAATCAAATTTCAATTAAATCTACCATAAAATCACATAAATTCTAATTAACACATAACACCAATCGATTTCTGATTCGGCTGCCGATAAGGTCTTCAATTTGCAGTTCGAAATTCAAAACATGAACAGATCGATCAAATGACAAACAAATAGAAATGCAAGTAAAGCAATATACTCTTGCAATCAGTTCAGAATTTCGGCCTAATTAGTTACTTATCATTCTCAGTCACAGTTTAGCATTAATCAGAGGTGAGGGTTGTCACAGTCTTCCCTCCTTAAGAAGAGTTTGGTCCTCCAAACTCGAATTACCTTCATTTTGGAAGAATACCAGATTCAGTGGGAACAATTCAGGATATCTCTTCATCATGTCGTCTTTCCTTTCCCAAGTGGCATAGACACGACCATGGTTTTGCCAGTCCACTTTCACTAATGGAATTTCTTTGTTTCTCAACTTCTTAATTCGTCGGTTTACAATCTGAATAGGTCGTTCTTCATAAGTGTAGTCATCACTTAGCACTACACGGGTAGGCTCAATAACATGAAAGGGATCCCAAAGATAATACCTCAACATTGAAATATGGAAGACATTATGCATATGCTCCATTTCAGGAGGAAGCACTACTTGATACACCACCGGATTAATCTTTTCAATGATTTCATACGGCCCGACATATCTTGGCGCTAGCTTACCCTTAATCCCAAAACGGGTCTGGCCTTTCATTGGTGTTACTTTAACAAAAACATGATCACCTACTTCATATTCCCTGTCTTGTCTTCGGACATCCGCATAACTTTTCTGTCGGCTTTGTGTAATTTTCAGTCTCTGTTGAATCAGTTTCACTTTTTCGGTATTCTCATGTACAATTTCGGGCCCAAGGAAAGGCCCATCTCCAACTTCTGCCCAGCAAATAGGAGATCTGCATTTTCTACCATACAAAGCCTCGAAAGACGCCATACCAACGCTCGAGTGAAAGCTGTTGTTGTAGGCAAATTCGGCTAAAGGTAAATGGCTTTCCCAATTTCCTTGGAAATCAAGGACACACATTCGCAGTAAATCTTCCAGAGTCTGGATGGTTCTTTCTGACTGGCCATCTGTCTGAGGATGGTATGCACTACTCAGTCTTAGTTCAGTACCCAATGATGTCTGTAGGCTTTGCCAAAATCTTGATGTAAATTTCGAGTCCCTATCAAAAACAATGGACACAGGCACTCCATGCAATCTAACAATCTCATCAATATAAATCATAGCCAATTTGTCCGCATTGTAAATTGTTTTGACAGGTAAAAAGTGAGCAGATTTAGTCAATATATCAATAATAACCCAAATTGAATCCATACCTTTACTGGAGCGAGGCAGTCCAACAATAAAATCCATAGTGATATGTTCCCATTTCCACTCCGGTATTGGTAAGGGTTGCAGTAAGCCTATGGGTCGTTAATGTTCAGTTTTAACTTGTTGGCAATGAAGACATTTCGATACAAAGTCAGTAATCGCTTTCTTCATTCCCGGCCACCAGAAATTCAGTTTCAAGTCTTGGTACATTTTCGTATTTCCTGGATGGATAGATAGTTTCGAATTGTGGCCCTCTTGCAAAATTCATCTTTTTAGTTCAGAATCATTCGGTATACATAACCTTCTCTAGAATTTCAACACATTGTTCTCAAATTTAAAGTCCGGCCTCAGTTTGGACTCCCGTTCATCAATGGCCTTTTTCAAAAAGCCATCCTGTTGCTGCTTCTCTTTAATCTCCTCAATCAGTGCCGATTGAGCAAAAATAGCGACTAAGGTTCCACCTTGTACACGCAAAACAATCTCAACTTCAAATTTTTCAAGGTCACATAGCAATTCTTTCTGCCCGGTGAGTAAACAGGCTAAATTTTCAATTGATTTCTAACTCAATGCATCAGCAACGGTGTTAGCTTTCCCCGGATGGTAAAAAAATTGCAAGTCATAGTCTTTTATCAATTCTGACCATCTCTGCTACCTCATGTTCAACTCTTTCTGTGTAAAGAAATTTTTTAAGCTCTTATGATCGGTTTACACCTCACATGTAGCCCCATATAGGTAGTGACGCCAAATTTTCAACGCAAATACCATGGCAGCAAGTTCTAGGTCATGAGTAGGGTAATTCTTTTCATGCGGTCTCAGTTGTTGGGAAGCATACGCGATAAGTTTTCCATTCTGCATTAATACACATCCCAAACCCTTATAAGAAGCATCACTAAAAATAGTAAATCCGCCCGTACCTGAGGGTAGGGTTAGAATCGGTGCAGTCACAAGTTGTAGACACCCCATTTTTAACCGCCCTTAAGACTTGGACGCGACTGATGGTTTACATGGTGGAGAAAGGTGTGCAGGGCAAAGGTTCAATTTCTTCAACAAGAGGAGAGTCCAGTCCCAACTTGATACCCCCTTTTGGACCAAAACAATCTTGATCAAAAGATTTTAGACTTGTAACCCTCTCTTTCAAAATGTTTTAAAAATAAAGTTCTTACGATGTTCCGACACTCGCTTTTCATTAAGGTGCCGTTTGGTAACACTTACGTTTTCAGTTTTCTGTTTATATTTACAAAAATTTAAAAAACTCAAATAAAACTTGTTTTGTAAAATTTTTGATTTATAAATTAGTGGTCTCAGTTTATAAATTTGGCCAAAAAATGAAAACACAAAAAATGTGTTTCCATTTTGAGTTTTCAGTTTTTTTTTTTTTTAACCACCTAACACTAGCCACCGCCCACCATCATTTTCCACCACCGTCTTCCGCCACTACCACCCACCCCCCACCCCCCACCACCACCTGCCACCACCAATCACCACCCACCCACCTACCACCACCACCCACCACCGGCCACCACCACCCACCCCTTGCCACCACCACCACTACCACCCACCTGCCATCCACCACCCACCACCCGCCACTACCATCCACCGTTCGCCACCACCACCCGCCACCTACTTGCCATCACCACTCACTACCCACCTGCCACCACCATCTACCACCTACCACCACCAGCCACCCACCACCACCAGCCTCCTGTCACCTACCCACTTGCCCCCACCACCACCACTACCACCATCACCCACCACCCACCCGCCACCTACCTACCACCACCACCCACCACTACCACCCACTCGCTACCACCTACCACCCGCCACCGTCACCCACTCACCCACCCACCACCACCACCCACCATCCGCCACCCACTTGCCACCACCACCAACCACCCGCTGCCATCACCGCCACCACCGCCGCCACCACCACTACCCAATCGCTACCACCCACCACCCGCTATCGTCACCCACTCAACCACCATCACCACCCACCACCCACCCGCCTCCCACCACTACCCGCGATCCGCCACCCACCTGCTACCACCACCCACCACCTGCCATCGCCACCACCACCCACTCGCCACCACCCACCACCCACCACTGTCATCTACCCACCCACTACCAGCACCCGCTACCTACTCACCACCACCCGCCATCCACCACCCACCTGCCACCACCACCCACCACCCGCCACCGCCACCGCCGCCCACTCGCTACCACCCACCACCTACCACCGTCACCCACCAGGTACCCACCACCCACCGTTACCACTTTCCACCACCCGCCACCGCCACCACCACCACCACCACCACCCACTCGCTACCACCCGCCACCATCACCCGTCCACCCGCCACCGCCCACCACCACCACCACCACCACCAGCTACCCACCACCTACCGTCTTTCGCCGCCACTTGCCACCACCGTCTTTCGCCGCCACTTGCCACTACTTGTCATTTTTCACGCTTTTTTATATTTTTTAAATTTTGTAAACATTTTGTAAATTTCCAAATGCGTTTGTAGTTTATGTTTTTCTAAAAATAAACAAAAAATAAACAAAAACCAGTTTATAAAATTTTTGTAAATATAAACTGAAAACGTAAATGTTACCAAACATTGCGCTTTTCTGTAAACTGAGCAAGGACAAAGTGGAGATGAATGAAAGAGAGATGAAATATTTGAAAAATCTTTCAAAAAAACTTTGTTTAGGGGTTTGGAGTTGAAAAAAAAAGGAAAGGAGAGAAGAAAACTAGTTTGGGAGAAGTTCGGCATGAATTCGGGTAGAAGAGAGTCGAGCAGCCCTCGCTGAATCGGGCTTATTCATTTGCATACTTGGATTTTAGCTATGAGGCCACCACCATTGGAAATCTTACTTCCGGGGCTTCATTTTTCACTCAAGAATCTCCTAAAGCCAAGTCTGGGTGAGGGAGATATGGTTGGTTGAAGTAGGGGATCAATCCGGTTGGATCGAATCTGCAGAGCTTCACCAAAACAGGCATAACGTTTTTCACAGGGGGAATTTTAATGCAAGGTTTGCGCCATTGGAAAGATAACTTCTGGGGCTTCAATATGGACATCCACTGACCACTTTTTGGCCTTGGCAGCCATGTACCGGCCACCAATTTAGCTGGCCATCCAGAAAAATAACAGGCCGACCATTTATAGTAGCCGGCCGACCATTTATTTGGCCGATTGTCTCCTTTTCTGGCCGGTACCTCCTTTTTGCCTTTTTCAAGCATGGTGCAAGCCAGTTGTGCCAGTTGGAGTGCACGGACCCTCCCCACCCCCCCCATACACGTGTGTGGCTGTTTTGAACCTTTGCACCCTTTTACTCAAGCTTCTCATGGAAGCTTGACCTCTTTTGGTCGAGCTTCTTGAGGAAGCTTGACCCTTTGTCTTAGCTTCCTCAAGAAGCTTGGACCTTTGGGTTAGCTTCCCTTGGAAGCTTGACCCCCTTGACCCTTTTATTTTAGCTTCTCTAAGAAGCTTGGAGCCATTACCTTGTCTATATAAGGAGACCTCCCCTCTCCTTTGAAGGGGTTTAGCAAAATCAGACCTAGAACATATATATTCTGATACATACATCTTCTCTCTCTATATCTCCCTCTGTCTCCTCATTTGTGTGTGTTTGAGGGCCTAAAAGGGTGATTTGTTCTTACTTTTGCACTAAAACACACACCATTACACCATACTTCGACTTTGGGAGATGTTGAGAGTTTATTCTTGAGGTTTTGAGCTGGTTTTGATCAGAAGAAGGTGGCTGGACTTGCTGTTCTTGAGGTGTTCTTCAAGGGTAACACTTTTGCTTTAGATTCCCCAATCTTGCACTAGCTTTTGACCTGCTTTGCATACTGATTTGAGCTTCATGTATAACTGAAAAAATTCTTGTATTTGCATGCTTGAGATACTTCATTAAGGTCATTTTGTTGTTTGTTGTCGATCTCCCCCTCTTAGGCCTTGTTTGGCCTTTTTTGTACTCTCTTTGTTAAGTTTTGGAACCTCTTGTGTATTGGCCTTCTCACCACTGAAATCCAATGGATTTTCAGTGGTGAAGAAGGGGTTTTGAGGTCTTGCATAAGGGAGGGACACCCCTCTCCCTTTGTCTCTCTTTTTTATTTTATTTTTTTTTTTTTTTGGCTCTTAATGGTAGCATGCATGAGTAGTTGTCTTTGGTACCATTTCAGAGATTTTTGGATGTTGTTAGGTCATAATATGCCTCTGTCTTTGGTCAGATTAATGACCCCTTTCATGCCTAATATACTTGCCTTGTATTCCCCTATTTTCCCTAGAAGTGCATCTTGCATCTAGCCTACCATGCTCTCATATTTTGGCCTAACTTTGTGAAGTTCTTTGCCATGTCTTACCATGCTTGAGGTCTGTGGGGTGCTGTTTTGATCATATTTGCCATATTTGGTATAGCCTCTTTGCATTTTGGCTTGTGAGCCTTAAGGGTGTGAGTTATGAGCATGCTTTAGTTGGGTTGTTTCAATGATTTGGGGTCATTTTACATGCCGTCTCAGTCCCTAATCCATGCTTGCATGATTGCATTCATCATCCCTTTCATGCCTCGAAGAGTTGTCTTGTTGAGCCTTAAAATGAGCATTGTGCATCCTTATGTGTTTGAGGCTTTGGGTTGCCATGACATTCGGTTTTATGGGTCCCTTTTGCATGCTAAAACTCTGTTTTGCATTGAAAAATCCATGCCTTATTTTCTTGGGGTAGGTGTTGAGTAATGCCCTCATTTGAGGCGTTGAATGCTCCTTTTTTTTTTTACATCCATTTCCTAGCATATTTCGGCATCATCCTTCGTATGTTTTTCAGAGTTTAACATGAGTGTTTGATGCCTTTGTTTGTCACCCTTAAGTGTCCTTGAGGTCTCCCCCTCCCATGCTTAGGTGATAGGCCTTGGTGTGTGCATGCTTGCATGCATAATTTGTGCCATTTTTGGCTCTTTTGGCCACTGTTTTGGGGTGTGGCTGAGACCTCCCATTTCAGTCTAAGTCCATCCTTGTGTATAGTAGTATGTTTGATTTATTGCCTCTAGTTGCATGCTTGCAATATACCATGTTTGCATTACATGATAGGTTGCATTGCATTGCATCTCGCATGCTTAATACATTACATTTGCATGCATAGGTTACATTGCATTTGGCATGTTTTGTGCCTTAGTCATTTCACACATTTGGGCCATGTTTGTATACATGCATTGCATTGCTTGGTTTGGGGTGTCAAACCAAGCATAAGGGGTGAGGTGTGTTCGTACTCAAAGTGACGAAACACGTCTCACTCCTCGGTTGCCAATACCCTTGATCTCAAACATGATAGGGTGTAAGGCACTCATCTCTGTTGTTGCATGCATTTTACATTGAATGGCAAGCTTGGCCTCTTAGGCCATCATGCATCAAAATGCATAATTGATGGCCCGAGGGTCGAGAGCCACGCTTCCTTGAGTCCATTGTATGATAGGGAGTGCGGCCACGCACACATTTGCTTGAAAATCCCATACCATACACTGTCTGTCCTCTGCTGCTGTGAAAACAGATTTCTACAGGAACATTTGGCCGACCGACCAAATACAATTAGCCGATAGTTAAAACAATGGTCGGTGACTATTCCCTTTGGCCAGTGATGTTCCCACTTGGTCGGTGATGCTCCTCAGTGTTCAGAGAAGCATCCTTGGGACTCGTGAAAATTTTTAGAGGAGCAAGGCAGTGTAAACAGAGGCAACAGTGGCATGGTACGGGTTTCCGGGCGAGACGAGTCAAGCATGCACCATTCGTGCATTCCGAGGCAGGGTTGCGGCCATCTTCCTTCTATATTTAATTCGTTAATTAATTAGAAGTTCTGTAATAATTAATTTAGCAGTATTCATTTGGTTGTGTAATATTATTTGGACCCTCCGAGCGAGGGCAATTGTGTAATAAGTGTGTGTGAGTGTGTGTATGTCTTCCAACCCCACTTCTTTCTTTCCTTTTATTTACTAGCTTTCGATGGTTAGTATTAGGACATATTTAAATTAGCATACCTTATATTATGCATGCGTGCATTCATACATTTGTCTTGCATGCATCGGGCTCGGCGCATCATACTAACTGCATTTGTGTTTCAATTCCAAATTGAATACGTGTTAGTTGTAGCATTTCGCATGTCATTTTAGAATAGCCAAGCCTATTGTATTCGCATTCCTGCATGTGTTGCATTATGCATTTTTGTATAGATAGGATCATGCATGGATTTCTAACATAGCTTTTGTTTTGGCTTGGAGTACTCGATAAGCTTTTACACTTTAGCATCCTTGCATGCGTGTGAGTGTTGCCATGACAGCATGATTACCATGAGGCTATTTGCTTATGTGATATAACTGCTTGAATGCCTATGGATGGAGGTTGAATTACCTGAATTGGAATAATGCATTAAAACCATGAGTTTTAAGCCCACTTGATAGTGGCAAAAATCATCTTTTCTAAAGCCCACTTGAGGGTGGCAAAACCTGCATTTTAGCCTACTTACGAGTAGCAAACTACTTTCAAAAACAAACATAAAATGTTTTGTTCTAACTCAGGCGATTCAGTCTATACTTGTATGTTATGCGCATCACATAGTAGATCTAGGCTAATAACCAGAATAAGAACGCATAATGTTTTCAAAACAAGATATCATGGTTAGTAGAGGCCGATCTTCGGATCGGGCGAGAGGGGGTGCTCATAGCTGACCTTCCCCAATCGTACCCAAGTTCCCGAGCCGAGGCAACTCTGGTGATGACGGACATGTGGCCTTAGGCAAACGGGTCAAGGTTTCCTAAATTCTCCCAAAATAAAATATTTAGGTGGCGACTCTGTATCTGGCAAAGCAGTCCATGTTTGGCACTTCTTTACAAAAATCTGTTTTTCAAAACGATTTGCCGGATTTGGACTCTTTGGTTTAGATTAAGAACCGTGACAATTTGAGAGTCCAAACTGTAGTGAACCCAAATGAACAGAACGAGGGTCCTCCCCCCGGGGCGTTCGGGGACGTCTACACAAGTCGAGTCTTTAATTCTTGAAAAGTCGATTCCCTTTGATCGGTCCAGTCAAATGATATACCCTTTTGAGTCAACTGAGTCAATGGTAGAGCTATTTTGGAGAAATCTTTCACAAATCTTCTGTAATACCCGGCTAAGCCTAAGAAACTTCGGACTTCGGTAACATTAGTCGGTCTAGGCCAATTCACTACTATTTCAATCTTTTGTGGGTCAATTGAGATGACATCCTTACTAATTACATGTCCCAAAAACATAACATTGTAAAGCCAAAATTCACACTTCGTCAATTTAGCATACAGTTTCTATTCTCTTAGGGTCTGCAAGGCAATATTCAATTGACGTTCATGTTCTTCCGTGCTTTTGGAATAAATCAAAATGTCATTTATGAAAACAACTACAAATTCATCGAGGAATGGTTTGAAAATTCTATTCATAAAGTCCATAAATGCAGCAGGTGCATTAGTAACTCCGAAAGGCATAACAAGAAATTCATAATGTCCATACCACGTTCGAAAGGCAGTCTTTTCAATGTCCTCTGATTTGACTTTCAGTTGGTGGTATCCGGATCTAAGGTCAATTTTGGAGAAAACTTGGGCACCCTATAACTAGTCAAATAAATCATCAATACGAGGCAGTGGGTACTTGTTTTTCACTGTTACCTTGTTCAGTTCATGGTAGTCAATGCAGAGTCTCAATGAGCCGTCTTTCTTTTTCACAAACAAAACTGGAGCACCCCATGGCGAAGTACTAGGCCTGATGAACTTCTTATCCAACAGTTCTTGCAACTGAATTTTCAATTCTTTCAGTTCTGTAGGTGCCATTCCATACGGAGCTTTGGAAACTGGCTGTGTACCCGGAATCACATCAATGGTGAACTCAATGTCCCTGTCAATGAAATCCCCTAGCAAATCGTCAAGAAAAACATCTGGAATTCTCTAACTGTGGGAATATTGTCCACATTAGCTTTAGCATCAGTAGGTTCAGTCAATATACAACATAGATACCCGTTACATCCCTTCTTAATTAGTTTAAAAAATTTTATAGACGAAATCAGATATGGAGGAGGCACTACACCAACTCTGTTAAATACAAATTCAGGCAATCCAGGTGGATAGAAAACAACTTGTTTTATTATACAGCCTATGGTAGCATGATATTTTGTTAACCAGTCCATTCCCAATATCACATCGAAATGATCGATATTCAAAGGCAATAAATCAATATACAAATGCACGTCCCCAACAATAATTTCACATGCAGGGTACATATAAGCACAAGTCATGGATCCCCCAACAGGTGAAGATACAGCTAACAAATAATTCATGGGTTCCAGTGGTCTATTTAGTTTTCGCGAAAAAGCATACGAGACATATGAATGTGTAGACCCCGAATCAATTAGAACATAAGCATTTTGAGTACAGATTGAGAGTATACCTGGCACAACGGTCTCGGTATTCTGCACATCTCCTGGTACAAGTGCAAACACTCGGCCTTGCCTTAGAGGCTCTTTTCCAGTCGCTTTGGGGTTGGGTTTAGGTGCAACAGTTGATGCTACAGCGCTAACTGCAGCTTTACTATTTCCTTGAGAAGTGGAAGGGCAATCTTTAACCATGTGACCCACTTTGCCACACCTGCA
This sequence comes from Camellia sinensis, assembly GCF_055761805.1. Lineage (NCBI taxonomy): Eukaryota > Viridiplantae > Streptophyta > Magnoliopsida > Ericales > Theaceae > Camellia > Camellia sinensis. The sequence continues at coordinate 80,078,715 of NC_138963.1, forward strand.
ACAAGCACCATAAATTTTATAGCAAACCCCTTTGTGCCTTTTTCCACATTCGGAGCAGAGTGGTATGGAACCACTTCCCTGACTAGAACTGTTTGTTGACCCTGTGTTCTACTATTTATTCAATGAACTGTTCTGGTCTTTCTTAAACTTAAAACCCCGTCTCTTACCATGCCATTCAGTCGCTGGTGTTTCGGTCTGTTTTAATGCCTCGACGTTTGACTCAGCTATTATCTCTCGGTCGAGAACATCTACATCTTAAGCAATTTCAGGACATTAATTTGATCGAGTATCTCGACATTGAGTCCGCCTTCAAACTTCCTGGCGTTTTTCTAATCAATATCCACTATGTGTGGTGCATATCTAGCGAGTTCAATGAATTTAGATTCATACTCTGCTACCACCGACATGGTGCCATGTTTCAACCATTCAAAATTAGTCACTTTGCGGTCTCGGACACACTGGAGAAAGTATTTTTCAAAGAAGGACTCTTTAAACTGAGCCCAAGTCATAACATTGTTGGTGTCACGGATGAGCATCCACCACCGTCTAGCCTTTTCTTGTAGAGTGAAGGTAGCCAGTAACACCTTATGTGCTTCAGAACACGAAAACACTTTGAACAATTTTTCGGTTTCAAGAACCCATGCTTCGGCCTTTAATGGTTCAAGGCCTCCTTGAAATGATGGTGGTTTCATTTTACTGAACTTCTATGTCAGGGCAATTATATCATCATTAATATTTTGTTCTGGTTGTACTGGAGGAGGTGGAGGCTGTTGGTTCTGTTGTTGCCTTAAGGCCTCCGTCAACAGTTCAACCGTTCTTTCTAATCTTGTCATTCTGGCATCAGATGATTCCGTTTCATCAGCAGTTCTTGCATTGTCCATTTCACTATATGCAATACAGTAAGCATAAACATAGGAAGTTGCATACCTGAACACATTAGCACATTATTCATATCATAGTCACACACACTTTCTCATGCTCATGCAATGCCCTAATAACTTTTCTAGGACATCCTATAGCTCATTTGAACACATGTGTGCGGTATAACTCGTGCTTTGGTATCACTCTGATACCACTCTGTCACGATCCAAACCCGCCCCTATGAGTTTAGCACCGTAACCGGCCAGTAATCCGTGATTACCGGAGGCCTGCTTAACAGTAATGATAGTAATACAAAGTAAAGGGGCTGACAAAAGCCAAAATAGTAAATAAAAGGTGTCCAATGAGCTGTGACAGTCTGAATGCAAAAAGACTTTTACGAACAAGTCACATTCGTAACCAAAACACATTTACATATCAGATATACATACATACAAGTTAGGGATTCAATCCCTATATCACAACTGTACAGTAGGAGTCTATAACATCTATTACAAAATAGAAACAGAAGGGTGAATTCGAACACCCCAAAACAGCCGTAGCTTGAACGAACTTGGACCCTCAAGGCGAGGCACAAAGGTTGGCTTGACAAAACAAGAGCTAACCCGACGCTCCTAGCTCCGGTCTGGTGCTTGGATACCTACATATATATATACATATATATATATATATATATATAAACAGCGAGCTAAAGCCCAGTGAATAACAGTTATGTAAAGAGGTTAAGAATGAATGTTATTTCAGTAATTAAACAGTCATATCAGTCACTTACAAACCATAGCAGTTATATGTGGTGCATCCCATAGTAAAACAGTATAGTAGGTCTTAACAAACCGAACAGTCAATTGATGGCCATCATAACAGTAACAGTAGTAGTTCCAAACATGGGAACCGACAGAGATCTCTGTGTCAGTAGCAGTAACAGTACAGTAATAGTAAATTGTTATGGATGCCACAAATACAGTTTACAAATAGGACAAACATTCATTCATTAAACAATAACATTTCAGTAAGCAGAACCGTTGATCATTCAGAAAATAATCATAATTGAACATATATTTACAACATTATTACTCATAGAGCACTGGGCTATAAGCAACTAGTGGGCATCCTCGGGTGCCAACCCTACACAGTTATAGAACGAACACACACTAAGTTACACACTCTGGAATCAACAACTTAGTCCCTATCTTGACTCGGTGTGGTTCTACATCAATATCCTCGTTAAGATGCCTTAAACATGGCCTAGGAATGCCTAGGATAGAAAGAGGATGCAAGGATGCACTTTAAAACACTTTTCAAAATTTGCTGAAACAGGGGTCCACGCTCGAGCGTGGCTTCTACGCTCGAGCATGGCTTCTACGCTCGAGCGAACATGCAGACAAAGGAGCTCCGCTCGAGCCTGACTTCCTACGCTTGAGCGGACTGCAAATTTCATGAAAAGTACTGGATGCATGCAATTCACGCTCGACGGACGCTCGACCCCCACTCGAGCGTGAGACTCAAGTCCTCGCTTAAGCATGAACTTTCTCGCTAGAGCGGACTGTAAAACACATGAACTTCTAGGCATATGCATTTCACGCTCTGTACTTAGAGTGCACGCTCGAGCGTGAAGTCCTACGCTCAAGCGTGGGTCCAAAATCTGGAATTTTCATATTGAACCTCAAGCATGAAATTCAACTTTTAAAGCTTCAAATTCGATCCCCTTGGGCTAATTTTCTGGAAAACTCTTGGAAACTCATAGTATAACATGTCTTTGAAGATCAATTTGTAAAATCAAGCCCAAAGGTAAGCCAATTGAACACAAATTCAACGGAAACTTGAAAAACGATGCAAAAATCATACATGCATGAGTTCCCAAGAACTCCAATGTTTCAAAACATGATCCAATGCGAGCTTTAGCTCAAGAACATGGTGAATTCATGGACCTCTACTAAAATATGCACATGCATGTAAGGATTTCATGCAAAACAACTTCAATTTTCAAGAACATGTACATGCATGCATGGATTTACACTCAAATTCAACTTTTAAACCCATTCTTGACTTAGATCACTAATTTACCATGAACCATGCAAGAAACAACTTAAATACACAATTGAGAGGATGAATTCTCTACTTTATGCCTTGAATTCAAGATGTGGAAGCTCAAATATGCAAATTCCCTTCAATTCCTCTAAGTTTCAAGCCAATCTAGGTGAACTCAACTTCTTTCCTCTCACTCTCCTCTCACCCACGGTTTGGTCTTCAAAAGATGAGCAAATGATATGAAACCAAGCTCTAAACAATGTTTAACAAAGTGGCCCACTAACGGCAATTTGGTAATAACTCAAACTAATATAATTTAACATTATTTAATCCAATTTAGTCATTCCAAATCAAATTTCAATTAAATCTACCATAAAATCACATAAATTCTAATTAACACATAACACCAATCGATTTCTGATTCGGCTGCCGATAAGGCCTTCAATTTGTAGTTCGAAATTCAAAACATAAACAGATCGATCAAATGACAAACAGATAAAAATGCAAGTAAAGAAATATACTCTTGCAATCAGTTCAGAATTTCGGTCTAATCAGTTACTTATCATTCTCAATCACAGTTTAGCATTAATCAAAGGTGAGGGTTGTCACACCATCTTAGATAACTGATCCTATTTAGTTGCATAATTGCATGTGTCGTATTATGCATTGCTAACACATTTCTAACTAGTTTTCTGTTTTGGCTCGAAGTACATTGTAAGTTTTACGCTTTAGCATACTTGCATGAGTGTGAGTGTTTCCATGATAGCATGCTTGCCATGAGGCTATTTGCTTAAGTGATTAACTGCATGTATGCCTGTGGATGGAGGCTTGATTGCCTGAATTGACACAACTCAATGATTGTGAGTTTTAAGCCCACTTTGCGAAGTGGCAAAATCATGTTTTAAGCCCACTTGAGAGTGGCAAATCTGCGTTTTAGCCTACTTGGGAGTAGCACTTTCAAACCATTTTCAAAAACAAACATGAGTTGTTTTGTTTTAATTCTCGTAATTGAGTCTATACTTGTATGTGTGCGCCACATAGTAACGTTAGCTAATAATCAGAATAAGAACACATGTGTTTATAAAACAAACATATCATGCTTAGTAGAAGCCGATTCTTTGATCGAGCGAGCGGGGGTGCTCATTTCAGGACCTTCCCCTCTCGTACCCAAGTTCCCGAGCCAAGGTAACTTTGCTAATGACGGACACGTGGCCTTTGGCATGAGTCAGGGTTTCCTAAATTTCTCAAAAATAAAATATTTAGGTGGCGACTCTGTAATCTGGCAAAGCAATCCATGTTTGGTGCTTTTTATTCAAAATTGATTTTCCAAAACGATTTGTCGGATTTGGACTCTTTGGTGTTTATCAGTCTCATATTGCACTTTGTGAGATTAGATTCAGAACCGTGACAGGAGTCCGAACTGTAAGAGACCAATTCACGCCTCTCCGAAAGGGGGCGCGCAAAGAAAGTCGGGTCCACAGATGACACCGACTCTGGCTCTGAGTCCTACTCCTCTAATGATAGCATTGTCGATAGCGACAGTGCCTTTGAGTCTCCTTCACAGAAGAGGATGAAGAGGGCCTCTCGAGCCTGATACGATTGATACCAATTTTTGTATTCTTTTTGCTCTTTTCTTTTGCTTTGTAGTTTAGAACTTTGTATAGCTTCAGATAGGAATATTACTTTTTGTTTTAAATACTTGTACCTTCTCTTTTGTAAAAACTATGATCGAGGTTGAACCCTACAATTTTATAAAAGGAGTTTTATTTTGTATAGCATCTCGAGAATGGCACCACACTTGCATAAAATTGGAACTGAATTCGAAACTGAAAATGCTTGTATTTGAATGATGTTCATAACCGGATATTGAACCTTCAATTGACCAAAATACAAAATACAACTCAACAAAGGGAAAACAAAGTAAAAACAACCTAAACACAGCTATTCACACTTGCTAGCAACAAAAGACTTAAAACAAGACTCAAAAACAAAAAGGACCAAGTGTAACACTGTTACCCAGCTGCTTGCCCAGCAAGCTTTGTCGACCGACCATTAGAGTGGACAGCCGGCTGGAAAAAGTGGCCGACTGGCCAAAGGCTGTGGCTAGATAGCTGTTAACAGCTATCAGCCACTCACACAACCTTATCCTCTATAAAGGTCTTCTCTGCGACAAAATACCATCTTTTCTGCAGTTTTCTCTATAAATGGAGATCTTTCTTGCCGAAAGGCTCAAGGATTGGACGGCTACTTTGGGTGGCACGAAAAAGGTAAATTTCTGCGATTTCAACATAAATGTTCTTTTTCTATTGATTTGTACTTCACTTTGTTTTTCGTTCCTTCATGCTGCTATTCAATGTTGGAACCCAATTACACATGTGTTTCGCTTCGGGGCATAAGAAATGTGTCATACTCTCAAAGAGTTTCAAGCATTAATGGAGTCTCGACGCGATGAAGAGATTATGCCTCAACCCCATTTTGGCCATGCACGGGCTCTCGAACGGATGTGTGGGCTTACTTTATACGAGGCTTGGTCATTGGCTCATGATGGGGAGTTAGATATACCCGGCTTTGATTCATCGATTTTTCGGCATTAGAGACAGAGGTGACCTTCTCTGGCAAGGTTATCGTCAACATCCCTCTACTTATGTTTACTTGCACACTTCCTACTTGCCCCTAGTTACAGCGGAGCTAGCATTAGGTTGATCGAAGTGGCCCAATGCTTCCAGGAGGGTAAGAGCTGCATAGGTTTGGCATTGGTCGAGACTTTGACGGGTTTGGATGCCTTCCATCGACAGGAGACTTCTCGGTTTGCAGGGAGTCCACTACTTCTTTAGGTATTGTTTCCCCATCCTCTCTTATTTATGAGTGCTCACATCACTTGGCACTCACTCTCTATTTTCTCTCAAAAGCCCTTTCTTTACTTTTTTTTCTCAACGTACATCTCTTTGTTCTTTAATCTTTCTTCTTTTTCATCCCTTCCCCAAGTATGGGTGATGGATAATCTGAAGGTCGTGGACCCTTGCCCCGAGTATTCAGCCAGATCATACTTCTTTTGCCCACAGCTAGTAGACTTTCCCACATAAGGATTATGGTGCAATTAGATGTGCAGCAAATCCGCAACTGACATTGCTTGGCGTTGCTCCTAGTTGAACTTGACCGAGATGAGTTACAGCATGTCTCGCCAACTGGGTATATAGTTGATCAGCCTTTCACACTATATCTTCTATTTCCCATTCCAGTTCAGACACCAGTTTGGACGTGATCAGACCCGTCCAGATGAGGGGGTGGAATACCCTGCTCCATTTCCAATTTGTGCTTTGCACTTGGCTCGATACCTTGCTGCTTGGAGGATGAGAGAGCTTTTGGTCCCTAATGCTAGCTTCAGTTACGCCCTTTCCAGCGAGTGTTTGGATTGGCTTGAGGACGAGGCACAGGTTGGACCATCATTGGCTGCAGAGACTTCCGAGAGTGCGGACAGTAGGTAAAGGACGATCACCTGACTCATTTGTGCCCTAGTTTATTGCTTTGACTTTTCTTTTCAAGTTTTTATGATGTAAAAGAAACTTTGATTTAACAGGAGAGTTGGAGAATGTACATGTGTTGAAATCATGTACTTAAAGTTGTGAGCATTGAAAATTTTCCTTTTTGGTCCAAAAAGTGGTCTATGTTGAAAAAGGTAAAATTTTGAGAAGATCAGCTTTATTAAAACTTTCCAAAACAATTTTCAGAAACGGTCACTACCTGACACACATGGAATCAGTCCTTAAGACGTACAACCTCGAATCAACAGAACACAATGGCCCACAACTACTATCACCATCAATGCTCTGTCTTACAACTGGCCTTTTTGCCAAACAAAGATAACACAACCAAGCTAACAGATGACCAAAAAAGATGGATCGATCAAACAAATGGACCAGATAGTTGAGTTGGAGATGGTTATGGACAAACTTCAAGATGAAGTTGCCTATGTATGCCAAAGATGAGAATCAGGCCTTACGTAATTCAGTTACAGTTCACTCGTGTATTAACTCTCTCCTTTTGCATTCTAACTTTTGCCAAAGTTGCCCTTTCGGATTTTCAACCTTGCGAGCTTTATTTTTCTTTATTTCCAATTTTTCAGGCTCTAACTTTTTCCTAGGCCCTTTTGAGTTTTCAGCCTAGCGAGTCTCTTAGGGATAGTATTTTTTCAACTTGTCCATGTTGATCGATTGCGAGAACTCAAAGCCATCTAAATCCATAAGGATAATCCTGACCAGATAGACTTGATGATGTAAGGACTAGTCCAATTGGGTATGAACTTGCCCCTAGGGTCATGGATGAGAGCTCGGTTGTCTTTGAGCACCATATCTCATTCTTTAAGGTTTCTGGATTTGACTTTCTTGTTGAAGGCCTTGGCAATTCTGCGCTGATATCCTTAGATATGATACAACGCCTTCAACCTCCTCTCGTTAAACAACATCAATTCTTCAAACCTATTCTGCTGCCAACCCACCTCTGTTATCTGACACTCGGTCATGATTCTTAGCGACAGTACTTCGATCTCAATCGGCCAAACAACGTCCATCCCATGTACTAGAGAATAGGGGGTTGCCCCTGTAGATGTTCGAATTGACGTTCTATATCCCTAGAGTGCAAAAGGCAATTTATCTGGCCAATCTTTGTAAGTTTCCACCATCTTTTGCAGGATGTTCTTGACATTCTTGTTGGAAGCCTTAACAACTCTGTTGGTCTGGGGTTAGTATGTTGATGTCTTGTGAATTTCTCGAGCAAATCCACCACTCTTTCTTGAAGTGTGAGCCATTATCCGATATAATCTCATTTGGCACCCTATACTGCAAATGATATTGTTCCCGATGAACTTGGCCATATGTGACGCCTTCAACACCGAATATGACTGTGTTTCCACTCATTTGGTAAAATAGTTGATCGCCACTAGGATGAACTCATGTCCATTCGAGCCCTTTGGCGAGACTGCTCCGATGACGTCAATTTCCTAGCCTGAGAAAGACCATGGTGAAGTCATGTTGTACAGCTTTAACAGCAGGATGTTCATGCGATTGGCATGAATTTGACATTTGTGGCATCGCCGAACAAAGTTAATACAATCCTCCTCCATAGTTAATCAACAATAGCCTTGCCTGAGGATCTTCTTAGCTAGCATCACACCATTCATGTGTGCTCCACACTCTCCCCTATGAATGGCCTCCATGAGACGCTTCGACTCCTCTTCTTCAACACAGAGCTTGTGCATTCCCAGATGGTCACTCTTGTATAACTTATTCCTGCAGATGATGAACTGGACAGCCAGATGTCGTATTCCCCTTTTATCTTTGGCATTGGCCCCTGGTGGATACATATCCTTCTCTAGAAAGTTCCAAATGTCGTAATACCATGGGTTCTTGTCTTGAACTTCATCTATTGCAGCTATTATCTCACAAGCAGGCGTATACTTTTGTTCAATGATGATCAGACGCATCTTAACCCCAAGCGGTATGTCTACCATGCAGGATAGAGTTGCCAGCGTATTAACAAACCGGTTGTTCTCTCTCAGTAGATCTGTAAATGTCAAGTTTTCAAACCTTGGAATCAGAATGTCCAGGGTCATTAAGTTGTATAGCTTTGACGGCGGGATGTTCATGCGATTGGCATGAATTTGACATTTGTGACATCGCCGAACAAAGTTAATACAATCTTCCTCTATAGTTGACCAATAATAGCCTTGCCTAAGGTTCTCTTAGCCAGCATCACACCATTCATGTGTGCTCCACACTCTCCCCTATGCTCCATGAGATGCTTCGACTCCTCTTTTTCAACGCAGAGCTAGTGCATTCCCAGATGGTCTCTCTTGTACAACTTATTCCCGCAGATGATGAATTGGACGGCCAGACGCCGTATTTCCCATTTATCTTTGACATTTACCCCTAGTGGATACATATCCTTCTCCAGAAAGTTCCAAATGTCGTAATACCGGGGGTTCTTGTCTTGAACTTCATCTATTACAGCTATTATCTCATATGAAGGCGTATACTTCTATTCAATGATGGTCAGACGCATCTTAACCCCGAGCTGTATGTCTACCACGGAGGATAGAGTTGCCAACACATCAGCAAACCAATTGTTCTCTCTCAGCAGATCTGTAAATGTCAATTTTTCAAACCTTGGAATCAGAATGTCTAGGGTCTGATAATAAACCTTCATTTTCTCTTCCTTAACCTTTCAATATCCATTGGCTTGAGAAACAACTAGGTTTGAGTTTCCGATGACATTCAACCTTATTGCCCCTAGTTCTAGGGCAACTTCCAATCCAGTAATACACACCTCGTATCCTGCTTCATTGTTAGATTCTTTGAATCGGAGTTTGAAAGCTAGGGGTATATAGGAATCATCGGGTGCTATCAACAACACGCCTATCCTGTAACTGTATTGGTTAGCGGCTCTGTCAGAGTACAGTGTCCAAGTCTGCTCTTCCTCTACCTACAGAATCTCCTCATCTGGGAATAGGTACTTTGTTGCTTTATCTCCTTCCACGAGGTGGTCTACCAAAAATTTCGTTATTGCTCTCCGTTTGACGGACTTGTGAGTGACGTACTTGAGGACAAATTCGAAGAGAAGAAGCAACCAACGAGCTAGCCTACCCGTAAGTGCCGGTTTCTCAAAGAGATATTTGATGGGATCTAATCTCGAAACTAGAATTACGGAGTGAGCTAACAAGTTGTGTCTTAACTTCCTAGTTGCCCAAACTAAAGCTAAGCAAGCTTTCTCTAGAGGAGTGGAATAACTCTTGTAATCTAGTATCTTCTTGCTGAGATAGTAGATGGCCTTCTCCACTTTAGCTTCTAATTTTTGCACTAGCATGCACCCCATGGTTGAATTTGTTACCGACAAATACATGATCAGCGGCTTCCCCGGTTCTAGCGGCAATAATACAGATGGATTCTGAAAGTACTGCTTGACCTGTTTGAAAGCGAATTAACATCGATCATCCCATCGAAACTTCTTCCCCTTTTTCAGGAAACTAAATAATGGTTCATAAGTCAAGGTTAATTTTGAGATAGACCGTCTTACAAATTGCATTTTGCCCAGAAAGCTGCACACCTCCTTTTCAGTCCTTGGTGGTGGCATTTCTAAGATGGCCTTGATCTTGGATGGATCTATTTTAATTCCACTCTATGTGATCAGAAGTCCCAGTATTATCCTTGTACTCACCCCAAAAGTACATTTTTGTGGGTTCAACCTCAGTTTGTACTCCTTGATCCGTTCGAAGAATTTTTCTAGCACGGTGTAGTAGCCCTCTCATTCTTTGGATTTAACAATCATGTCATCCTATAGACACCCCATTTTTGACCGTCCTCAAGACTTGGACGTCATCGGTTAAGCACTCGATGATCATCCATGCTCGTGTTCGTTTTGAGTGCCTGAAGTTCTTGGCGGAGTGCCTTACCTTTGGACCTCTCAACTTGTCTGTTTTGTGCTTGGTGGTGAACCAAAAGCTTCTAGATTCACTTCTGGGGAAAGACGGTGACCTATCGGCCAGCCCTAAAACCCATCGGCCATGGCTTGTGTCCATCAGCCATCAGTGGTGGCCGGTCGGCTACACTGATGGCCAGTCGGCCTCATTGATGGCAACCATTTTTCTGCTTTTTTAGATATTTTGTGTGCCAGCTGTGCTAGCTATTGGTCACTGAACCCATCCTCCATACACGTGTACGAAGGGATGGAAACAAGCTTTTAGCTTGTTTTCCTATATAAGGGGAGGTCCCTCCCCCTTTTTTGAGGGTTCTGAAATTTTGGAAGCAAAATTTTACTCTCTCTAGAACACTCTCTCTCTCTATATATATATATTGTGCTATATTGTGCTTGAAAGTGAGCTTTCTTTGCATTTTTACACACAACCCCTTTAGCCAAACACCACCACCTTGGAGCTGAGGTTCTTGAAGGTTTTGTTTGGGCTCAAAAAGCTAGTTTTGGCTTAAAAGAAGACATGTTTTGCTGCTGTGCTTCAAGGGAAAGACTTTGTCCCTTTTAAGCTTTATTTTAGTTAAGGCTTTGGTCATCTTTTTACACTATTTTGAGGCTGGTTTTAACCTTCAAAAAAACTCTAATTTTAAGGTTCTAAACGGTTGGTTTGAACCTTGTGTGGTTAGGGGGCGGTCCCCTCTATTTGCTCTTTGGCTTGTAAGCCTTTTGATCCTTCTTTGAAGAGCTTTTGAGTCCATCTTTTTTGGCCTTAAAACTACTTAATTCCAGTGGAATTTCAATGGTAGAAAGTTTGTTTTGAGGTCCAAAATAGGAGGGGGTGGCCTCCCCTCCTTGTTTCTCTATGCCATGCCTTGTTAGCACTACAAAGTAACATATTTTTGTGGCTTGTGCTAGCTCATTTCAAGTATGTTTTTGTGACTTTTTAGACCTACTCTAACTCTATTTTTGGCTAGTTTGGTTACTTGTTGCTTGCATCTTGCAATTGTAGTGTAATTTTGCTTACTAGCCTAACATGTTCAATGATTTAGCCTATCATTCTAGCATGTGTTGGCTCCACTCCAGCATGTTTTTGGCCTTTCTTTGACACGCTTAAACTCTATTTTGAGTGGTCTTGGTCCCTTGAGACTTGCTTTGTATAGCTATAGTGTAGTTAGCTTGACTAGCCTTAAGTTTCAAGGTCTTTAACATGCTATGCTTGTGATGTTTGCATGTCATAGCATCATTTCACACAAGATTTCAGTGCATATAGCCTTGTCACACTCTCACATATTCCACTCTTTCATCACTCTTGAGAGGTGTGCCTTGTGCCTTGTGTATGAACCAACGCATGAACATGATTTTCTTGCTTTTCATGCTACCATCTCAGCACATTTTGACCACTATATTGGCATGTTTTAGGTCTATCCATAGCTGGTTTGGTTGTTTGAGCTTGATAATGCATGCTACTAGTGTAATACACTTCACTAGTTTTGATACTCTTGACCCTCGACATGTTACGCATATGTTGATTGCATGTTTTAGCATTACTTTCCATGCCATTTCAACACTGAATATCTACCACCTCCCTCATTTCTTCATTCTTCCTTTTGCTTTGAGGGCTTGTTGGTCTCAAGATTGTGTTTAAGCATGAGTTAGAGTTTGTGCTTAAATGGCTTTAACCCTCTTATGAGGATTCCTCCTAGCCAAAGGCATGATCTCTCTCATGCCTTAAACCATTCTTTTGGTTAACTCCTCTCTCAATTAGAGAACTTTTCACATTAGACCAAATCAATTAAGGAATGGCTTGGTAATGTAAAATGTGTAAACAAGAATTGAGCAAAATAAATCATGAACAAGATAAGCATGCATTGCATGTGTTTGGATCGAATGTTAATCCAAACACAAGAAATGTGAGATGTTTCATACTCATAGTGATGAAATGTGTCACATTTCTTGGTCGCCGACACCCTTGATCATGCATGATAGGGTGGCGGCCTTTTGAATCTTATGTGCACGTTCATTAAGCTTGTACAAGCTTGGCTCTTTGGCCACCATGCATTGAAAATGCTTGGTTGGCGGCTTGAGAGCCAAGTGCCATACTCCTTTGAGCTTGAGACATGATAAGGAGGATGGTAGTACATACATTTCCTTGCAAATACACTGTCATGCCTCTGTTTGCTCTTTGTTGCAGCAAAATGAGGAAGTTCACCAAAGCAGTGGCCGACCGGCCACATGTACCAGCAGACCGGCCACCAAAGCAGCCGACCGGCCTCTAGTACTGGCCGATGGCCACCAATTATGGCCGACCAACACTCAGTGTGTTCTTGAGATCAAACAGAAGCAATCTGGAGGTTGGCATAATTTTCAGAGGTCCAAAAGAATGCAAACAGAGGCATCTAGAGGCAAGGTGGTGGATTTCCAGGAGGACGCAATCGAGAATGCATATCTCCCTCACTTCCCGGGGCCTTTCATTTGAATTGCTTAGCTAATTAGTTCATTAGCTTAGTCGTTTTACAATTAATTAGTTAAGTGGTTAATTAATTAATTCGGTTTGTAATTAATTAGCTTGGATTAGCTAGTTATTTAATTGTGTTGTAATTAATTAGCTAGAATAGTTAATTAGTTGGTTTGTAATAGTTAGCTTAATTAGCTTAGCTTAGTGTAGATTAGCATATTTATTCGGACCCTCCTTCGCGAGGGCAATGTTGTAATAAGGGTGCGTGCGTGTGTACATGTCTTCCAACCCCACTTTTTCTCACTTTTACGTAACTGCTTACGATGGTTAGTTTAGGGTCATTTTTTATTAACATACCTTATGCTTTTCATGTTTGCATTCATTCATTTTCCTTGCATGCACCGGGCTCGGTGCATCATTCAAATCGCATCGTATTTCAATACTTATTTGAATACGTGTTTCAGCATGTTATCAAATTGTCGCATGCATATGTCATTGTAGATAGCCGAGCCTATTTAGTTGCATTATTGCATGTGTTGCATTAGGTATTTAGCATAGTTAGGATCATGCATTGTTTTCTAATTGGTTATTGTTTTGGCTCGGAGTACACTGTAAGTTTTTACACTTTAGCATACTTGCATGAGTGTGAGTGTTGCCATGATAGCATGCTTGCCATGAGGTTATTTGCTTAAGTGCTTAACTGTATGAATGCCTGTGGGTGAAGCCTTGATTGCCTGAATTGGAACAACTCGATGATTGTGAGTTTTAAGCCCACTTTGCGAAGTGGCAAAATCATGTTTTCTAAAGCCCACTTGAGGGTGGCAAATCCACGCTTTAGCCTACTTGCAAGTAGCACTTTTAAACCATTTTCAAAAATAAACATGAGTTGTTTTGTTCCAATTCTCACAATTGAGTCTATACTTGTATGTTGTGCGCATCACATAGTAATATTAGTTAATAATCGGAATAAGAATGCATAGTTTATAAAACAACATATCATGCTTAATAGAGGCCAATCATTTGATCGGGTGAGCGGGGGTGCTCATTTCAAGACCTTTCCCTCTCGTACCTAAGTTCCCGAGCCGAGGCAACTTTGGTGATGACGGACACGTGGCCTTTGGCATGAGTCAGGGTTTCCTAAATTTTTCAAAATAAAATATTTAGGTGGCGACTCTGTAATTTGGCAAAGCAGTCCATGTTTGGCGCTTTTTCATTCAAAATTAATTTTCCAAAACCAATTGCCAGATTTGGACTATTTGGTGTTTATCAGTCTCACATGCACTTTGTGAGATTAGATTCAGAACCGTGACAGGAGTCCAAACTGTAGTGAGACCAATTCACACCTTCTCCAAAAGGGGGGCGCGCGAACAAAGCCGAGTTTACACATCCATATACTCCTCGACTTTCTTATGGATCACATCATAAAAGATGGTGGTTGCAGCCCTCTAATATGTAGCCCCGGTATTCTTCAACCCCAATGGCGTAAACTTATAGCAGTAGGTACCCCATGGTGTGGTGAATGCAGTATTCTCTCTGTCTTCAGACACCATCAAACTCTTATTATACCCAAAAAACCCATCCATAAACAATAGCAACGCATGGCCGGCAGTGAAGTCTACAAATTCGTCGATGTGGTAGAAAGTCGTCCTTCGAACTAGCCTTATTTATATCCCGAAAGTCGACATAGACTCTAATTCTGCCATCCATTTTTGGAACTAGAACAATATTGGCCAACCAAGTCAGATATTCAGACACCAACAAAAACCCAGTGTCAATCTACTTGGTGACTTCCTCTTTAATCTTCAGTGCCCAATCCAGACAGATTCTGCGGAGTTTCTGCTTGATAGGTCGGGCCTCGGGTTAAGAGGGATCCGGTGTTGTACAATCTTAGGATTGATTCCAGGCATGTCTCCATAGGACCACTCGAAAACAACTTTGAAATCTTTTAATAAAACGATTAAACGCTCGCGTTCCTTCGAGGACAATGTGGACCCGATCTGGACTAAGTATGGATCCTTCTTAGTACCCACATTAATTGCAATGATCTCATCTATGCATGGCTAAGCATGCCTCTCCTCCTCACGGTCAATCAAGTTTCTCAAAGTCTGAGGAATTTTCTCCTTTTCGTTTTTATTAAAATTTTGAAAATCTTGATCAATGCAGTAAACTAACGGCATAAACAAGTAAACAGAATCTCCAGCATTCTCATTCAAAAGTTCTGGCTCTTAGGTTACAACAAACTCAAATAAAATGCAAAAGAGAACCTAGACAAGACCTTGGCACCCGGGCTACCACCCTCAAAAGTGCTAGACTTAAACTCCCCTAATTGACTCGAATCTGATTCCAACTTAACAAACTTGGTGGAATCAAATTCTGGCTCATCATCCGATTTAGAACTGGAAATAAAGCCTTTTCCAACTGCCAAGCGAGGCGTGGCGCCCTCGATGCGTCCAGAATGCAACTGGTGGAATCCACAATCGATTTATCTCCGATCATAAAGGCAGTAAAGGTATCCCCTAAGTTTTTCGTATTGGTCTCAGGATTTGTCAAGAGATTTGCCAGTGCTGCTCCTACTCCAGCCTCACTGTTGTCTGAATTGTCCTCTTTACTCTGGCCAGCATCGACGCTTGGATCCGCCCCTCTTCATCACTGTCTTGGAGTTGGTGGTCAAAAAAGATTTCGAATCTGGGGAAACATTTTTTTGTTGAAGAATCCACCCAAGGCTCTAGAAAGCCGCAGAAAGGGAAATCCACTCCTTCTCTAATGAAGTGCTCATTTAACGTTCCCCAGATTGGCCTGTGGACCAGCTCGTAATGTTTCTCGGCTCTTTTGGCCCTGGCCCTTTCTCTTATTTCTTCTTTCTTCCTTCTCCAGTCCTCTTTGGTGGGCACATAGCCCAACCCAAAGGCGTGGGGATTGTGTGGCACTTCAGCCAGCGCTGTAACCCCTTTTTCTGCTCTTTCTGAGCCCCATTCGTAGAATATGCCGTAACTTGTTCATGAAGTAAATAGACTAAGCACTGACATACATGCCTTCATCCTTGGCTAAGATAGCCTGTACCACTTGGGCTTCTGCCAGAGTGAATCCAGAAAAAAATACATCCTCATCACCGTGACTGATTTCCAACAAAGGTGTAGTTACCTCTGGCGGTGGGTGAATAGATGAATTCTCAAAAACGGTGGCCACTCCTCCATCATGAGGGTATTTCAGCATTTGATGAAGGGTGGAGGATACAACCTTCATGTAATGCAACCAGGACCTCCTTAGAAATAGGTTAAAGGTAGCTAGCACATCAAGTACATGGAACTCAACCTCATGCTCAGAAGGGCCCACTTAGACCTGTGCTTTTATCGTCCCCATAACTTCTCTGCTCGTATTGTCATATGCACAGATCACCTAGGCTGTGGGGACAAAATTTGCTGGCTTCAAGACTATCTCATAGGCAGTGCGAGAAGGGCAAAAGTTGATTGCAAAGCCGGTGTCCACTAAAACCATTGGAATCCACTTTCCTCTACACTCAACATATATGTACAGTGGCTTATTGTGAGCCGATCCTTCCGGTGACAGTTCCTTATTGGAGAAAGTGGGCATAGGCTTCGTGTTACTTAGGAAAATTAGGCTAACAAGCTACTCTGGCATAGTATCAGTGGATAACTTAGCCTTATCTATCACAGACAATATTGCTTGTCGGTGTACTCGCGAAGCCATGAGGGGGCTCCAAATGGAAATATCAGCCTGGATCTTTTTGAGTTGTTTCGGAACCAGCTCCTCCTCAAGCTTCTTCTCTTTCTCTTTCTCTTTCTCAACCTCACGGTCTTTTCCTAAGGGTTCAGCTTGATCCAAATGTGGAGGTTTGAAATACCGTCCACTCCTAGGGAGGTGGTCAATTTCCTTTGCATACCAAGTACTTTCTGGGATCTAATATCCCCAGTCTTCATCTGTATGGGCAAGATGCAAGTTGCTATCTTCCCTCCACTCACCATCAGCCACTGACAAACAGTTGTTTGGCTTAACTTGGATCACTCCCACAGGACAAGTATCCTCCTCGGGGGACAAGATATTGCGGTCTTCCAGCTATCTTCAATCCTCTTTTGTTCAAACTACCCTAGCACAGCTTCCCGTTCAGCATCTGTAGTTTCTACAACACCTAAATCTTAGGTTTATTTTTCCGTACTATTACCCTCTGGCATTGTCCCTTTCTCCTCAACTTTCTCGGATACCACAGTTGCCCCAACTTGCTTTTCCTCTAGTTTAACACCGATTTCCTTTTCATTGTCAAATTCATCACTTAGCCATCCTCTATTGTCAGTCGATAGGCCCAAATCAAGCTAACTGATTTGCACATTGCCTTGGTCTTGTTTTTTTGAAGAATTGTAAGTTGTTCAAATCTTCTTCAAGATCCGCAAGATCATCTAGCCCCTGGCTCGGGCCGTCTTCCCTGGCCACATTAATGTCCACTGAGGTTGGTAGTACTACCTCTGGAATTGTTTGAGTGACAAGTACAATGTAGTGGCTTGGGTCATAATCCCTCTCAAATGATTCCCCAGGACTTCCCAGTGACAGACTGGTACCTCTCTTTAAGGTCAAAACCTCATTTTCTTTAGAGGTTGTCACCACACATTTGTGAGGCTCAGGTTGTGGGTTGGATATGTTTATCATGCACAAGTCTATGCCTTCAGGAATAAACAACACTGGCTTTAGTAAGTAGGAAGGGGTGATATAGACGCTCGGGTCGAAGGTTGGTGGTAGTGTATGGATGAGGTGGATATTTCTAGGCGGAGGGACTTAGTTGTGGACAAGGATTGGGTTGGTGGTCATATTTGGCTTTTAGGGTGGACTTATGACTTTATTGTCAATGAGATCTTGAATCTCATGATGTAGGCAGAAGCACCAATCCATTTCATGGCCATGCTGTTGATGGAAAGCACAGTATTTGGTGGGATCGTGCTTTGGTCCAAGAGGATCGGGAAGTGGTCGAGGTTATAGGGGTTTCAGATGCCCCTTTTTGATTAACACCTGCATGGCTTCAGATAAAGTCATATAGAGCTAGTTGAAAGTTCTACCTGGAGGTCGGGTAAGGTTGGAAGTTTGTGGGCCCATGTTGGCAAAAGGGGTTGACAGTTTCGGTTATGGTGACAACACTCACCTCTGACGCCCTCACAGCTGTGCTACCCCTGGCAGCATTGAAACTACGAACAAAAGGCCTCTTGGCCAACTCCTTGTCATCAGTGATGATCCCCTGCTTCTTTGCGTCTTTGATCTAAACCTCTATTTCATAAGGTTCTTTGAAGGTAAATAAGGGGAGAACAATCATTTTCTGCAACAACTTGCTATGAAAGTTTCGGACAACCATTCTGATTTGGTCTTTCTTTGAGGATCGAGTGGTCGTCATTGATGCTTTGGCCCTCCATCTAGTTACAAACTTGAAGAAGTCCTCCTTTGACTCCTGACGCGTCGTCTCAAGATCACGAGTTGTGACCTCGATCTGTGTGTTGTAGGAGTATTGAGCAATGACAAACTTGGCCAATTCCTCCTAGTTCTGCTTCACAGAGTCCTCCAACTTAGCATACTAGATGGCAGCTATACCCGACATAGTTCTGTCGAAGAGCGATAATTTCTGCAATTTGGTCAAACCCATTGGTTGTAGGATATCATAAAATAGTCGCAGATGTACCATTAGGTCTCTAGCGCCATCGAAGCGGTCAATATGCGGCATTTTGAACCGCTCCGGAAAAGTAACTGCAGATTCAGTATACCCATCCTCTATATCTGGAATGGAGCTAACCCCTTGTGCCTTCTTGAACAATTTTTCCATTCTGTTGACTTTGATCATAGTCAGGTCAACCTAAAATTTAAAAGGTGCCTCAGTCTGATAAACTAGGGCTCTAGACATCTGTGCTGGGATGGGGTCTACCTGGACAGGAAAAGGTGGAACACCTTCGGCTTGTGCATCCTGAGCTGTGGCAGCATTAACAGCGGTACTGGGTGTGGAGATAGCCACAATAGGTATGTATGAAGCGGAAGCCATAGCTGGCTGTTGTTGTTGTTACAACTAGTTTGTGACCTCAGCTTGAAGGGTCATGTTGTGTTGGAGTGAGTCGATTGACTGCTATAATCAGAGTAGTAGTTCCTCCAAATCAGATGGTAGATATTGAGTCATTCTAGGAGTAGATGACTGTGCTTGAGGTGAACTGAGTATAGGCGAGCTGAGGGGTGAATGCTGAAAAAACTGAATTGGTGAACTTTACCTGACTCTTCTTCGCCTTGCAACTAGTGATAGTGAGACAAACACTGGTTGTCCCTGAACAAGATCTCCGACCTTAGCACGAGTCCAGAGCACCTGGGGGATATCAGAACTTTCTGAAGCTATGGTTTTAGACTACCTAGCAAAATAAATAAGGAAAAAGCAACAATCAAAAATCAGACAGCACCTCAGCTAAGATTTCATCAGAACAAACATGATCAAAGTTGTAGGACTTTACTACCCACTAAATTTTGTCCCCAAAACAAATAACTATTGTACCACTAATATGAAGCATTCCTGTACAGTTTCACTATAAAACATATACCAATTAAAGAGAGCCAAAGCACCCTTATGGGGGGTAGAGTTACCTTGTCCTAGTTTTGGCATGAAATAGGGTTTCACTACTTCAACCAAGTAGTTTTCACAAAATCCTGCATATGGGTAAGCATCATGTCCTATGTTGGAACAGTCACTACGGCTTTACTATATACAGCTAGGCCGATTGGTCAAAAGGGGTACCATGGCAAGTTTACCTAATATCACTACGCCAAAACAGGGCATTAACGGTGGTTTTTTTAACGGCGGCTTCGTTACCGCCGTTTAAAGATACTATTAACGGCGGTAACGAAACCGTCGTTAATACCGCCGTTAATGTATCTTCAATGGTGGTTTTCGTTACCACCGTTAACAAAACCGCCGGTAATGACCCTTTAACGGCGGTAATGAAACCACCGTTAAAAAACTACCGCTAAAGCCATTTTTAAACGGCGGTAATGAAACCGCCGCTAAAGCCCTCTCATTACTGCCGTTAATGACGGCGGTCTTTGTCGGCCGAGCTCCGGCGGAGCTCCGGTGAGTGGTGACCACGCGCGGCTAGGGTTGAACATGACCATCTACAATAAAGTAAAAGTAATGTTTAAATATTTATTTAGGAAATATATTTCATAAAGAGTGGCTGTGGTGAAGTCGTTGGTGTGGGTGGATGAGAGGTTGAGGGTTCAAGACTTGGGGAGTGCAAGAAGAAAGAATTATTTTTTGAAAAATTTGAACCTATTTACAGTGGTAAAGAACCGTCATTTTTTGTCTTATATTACCACCATTTTTTGTCAACTTTTAACGACGGTAATTTACCTTTTTATGATGGTTGTACTTTTTTCGACACGCGCATAAACGGCGGTAACGAAACTGCCGTTAATACCGTCGTTAAAGGCTTTAACGACGGTTTTACAGCCTTTAACGACGGTAAAAAACCGCTACGAAAGCCCAATTTTGGCATAGTGTATACCTCTCACACCTGACACGGAGAAGTGAAAGAAGGATCAAGCGGTACATCAATAATCCAAATCTGAGGGTTGTGTTTCCAACATGGTAAAGCCCACGACCGGCCAGCCTTTTGGCAAGCTTTTTAGGCAAGCCTCTGCCAAGCCGTCTAGGAATAGTAGATGGAAAACACAATGACTTAAAGCACCAATGCAAATCCAAAGCAAAGAACACATATCTGTAGATAAAATGTCACATCATGAAGTCCAAGTCAAATTCTCTAATGTCCCCAGCGGAGTCGCCACAAACTGTAGCTTTGTTTTCATGCTCCTCGGAGGGGTTTAGTCTCCTCGGATACGATAGCCCTATAGTTCGGATTCCCGTGGTTCTAAATCTGGTGTCATAAGTGCAATGTGAAATAGAAAAACACAAATGAGAGTCCAAATCCCGCAAATCTTTGGAAAATCGATTTACATTCAGAAATTCCAAAAAAGGACTACATTGCCAGATTTTAGAGTTGACACTTAAATATTTTTGGAAAATTTAGGAAACCCGTGACTCATGCCAAAAGCCAATTGTCCATCATAACCAAAGTGTTTCGACTCAGGAACTTAGGCATGAGAGGGGAAGGTCATGAATTGAGCACCCCACTCACCCAATCAAGGATCGACCTCTACTAATCATGATGTGATTTTTATGTGCATTATATGCTCTTGTTCCGATTTATTAATGCTAACTTACTATGTGAGGAATACAAGTATAAACTAAGTCACCCACTTTGGAATGCTTTGGTTTCATGTTTGTTTGCAAAGAGCTTTGAATATGCTGCCACTTAAAAAAGGTGAGCTCATATGTTCATTAATCAAATCATCTCAACTTAGACAAAATAGCCTTCATTCACCGGCATTCAAAGAGATATATCAAATAAGTACTTAGCTCATGGTAAATATGCTTGATATGGCACCACAGACATACATGCAACATGCTAAAGCAAGAAATGCTCACCTAGCACTCAATCGAGGCAAGCCAAAATAGAAGATAATAGTTAGAAAAATGCATGCCCTAATATGCAAGTGACTAATGCAACACATACAAAATACATCTATTAGGTTCGGTTTATTAACATGATATATGGTTCAACTCGATGTATGCAAAAATGGATATTAACACATGATAATAATATGAAACCAAAATATGATACTACATGCAACCATCATAAGCAAATAAATAAAATGGAGAAAGAATGAGGGTTGGAAAACATACACAATAATTTACAAGTGTGCCCTCATACAAGCGGGTCCAAATAAATGTCCTAATTAAACTAAATATTACAACACCAAAATTAACTAAACTAATTGATTATTACAAATTTGAATGGAGCCAACTAGTTAATTACAATACATTAATATTAAAGCACTAAATTAATAGGATGGGAGGCGAGGAACCACAAGAACACAACCGAGAACATCCTCTCGGAAACCTCTCTGTTTGCTGCCAGATTCGTTATGTTAACAGTCAGAAAATTATTCTGTTTTGGCCTCAATTTCTGCTCTGTTTTGCCACAAAAATGCCACTGCCTGTACACAAAAATGTGGTCGGCCAGCCTTGGAAAGTGGTCGGCCAGACAGAAAGGTGGCCGACCGGCCACTATTTTTGGGGATTGCCCTGTTACAATAGATCTGAAACAGAGCAAAACAGAGTGTTTCCAGGAGATGTCTATCCTCTCTGCCCTTCTCTATCATGAAGATGATCAAGGGAAGAGTAGATTCAGTTCACAAATCATCAATATTTGCACGTTTGTTACGGCGTGATCTTGAACTGAAAGGATAAAAGCTCAATATATAGAAATAAAAAACTATCAACACCTCCTCTCTATCATGGAGTTACCTCAAGGGAAGTGGTAGACATTGCTTCTTGAATCACTAAACATCATTGCAAAGTATGTAATGATTCAAGACTTAATGGGTTCAATATAACGTCTGATTGAACCCAACTCAATTTTAATACCTTTTTTTACCTCTTTGACCCCAATTTTATTAGCCTCTTTTACATTACCTTGCCATTTTCTTATCTTTTCTTCATTTTGTCCAAGAGTGATAATTACGTCCACTAAGTGCAAAAAATGATAAAGAGTGGTGTCAAACAAGAGGTTATTATTAGCATGAAAGAGATGTAATGCCTTGGTAATGAACCTTCGAAGAGAATAAACCATTAAGCATAAAAAGTCACTTTCTTATGCTTTGAGCAACAATCTAGTGTTTGAGACAACTATTAATCAAAGAAAACAAAGAAAGGAAAGAGGTTGCAGAGATGATTATGCGAAGGTGATTATTACAAGTGTGAATATTTACATGAAAACTATTTAAAGAAAGCTATCAACTCAAATAGATTTGGGTCTATAGCCTAAACAACCAAATCTATAAGGACTTACAACAATACAAGCATAAGCTAAATAAACACACTCAGCCCCTAAATAACACAAAAATAGTGTTGAAAATTAGTTTGAAAATGGGAGAAAATATAGACAAAAATGGAAAATAACAAAGCTAGGAAGTAAGCCTAAGGAAGGGTGGCTAACCCCTCCACTTTTTGGACCTTTAAATCACATATTTTAGCTCTAAAAACTGTGAAAAATAGTAGCTAAAAGAAAGGAAACAAGTTGGGAAAAAACAAGGATATAAGTTATGTGATAAGATTCAAAAAAGGGTGGTTAACCCCTCCACCTTTGGTAGCTTTTAAATCACAAGTTTCAGCCCTTAAAACCAGTCCAAAATAGTGTATATACAACAAGAAAAAGAGAAGAGAAGCATAGTGTAAACAAGGAAAAAGATGGCAAAGGTTATACCTTTTGAAGAGAATATACTCTTGGTTAAGCAAACCACAAGGTGAACACTCTCAAGAGCTGAAATATAGGGTCAAGAATCTCAGCAAGAGGCCTCAAGTTTTTGGTGTAGGAAGTGTATGGATAGTGTACGTGTAATGCTAGAGAGAAAAGAAGTGTGTTGGACAAGTTTTTGGTTTTGGCCAAAAACTTTTAACCCCAAACCATGAGGGGTGGTCATCTATTTATAGAAAAAAAACCTTCTTATGTTGGAAATATCTATAATTAGTTAGCCGGTGCAAGACATGCACATGGGGGGACAACTGGCTGCAAACTATCTGCTGGCGGCTAGACATGGCCAGCCAGCCATAAAGGTGGACGACCGGCTAACCAAAAATGGCTTGCCGGCCACTTGTTGGCCAACAGGTCTCTAGGTGGTTAGGCTAAAAAAAAATTAGGTTTTGATTCAAAGGGGGTGCAAGGTTTAGGTTATGAAGCTTGAAAACCAAAGCCTTTTGTTGAAGAATTTGAACAATTTGCACAGTGTAACATTTCATCATCGAGTGTTCAACGTGAGGTGCCCAAGTCTTAAGGGCGGTCAAAATGGGGTGTCTATACCCTCCTCTCCTTTCTAGGTAAGCTGGAGACTTGTGGCCCAATTGGCCACACTTGAAGCAGGTGAAATCTCCTTCACAGCCTCTCCCATAACCTGAACTTGACACTAGAAAAGTGGACCTCGACTGTGCTCCTTAGAACTGCTGTGGGCTAGAACCTCTTTGCCTCCTATTGTCCCCCTAAACATCCTGACGCCTCCTGGAGCCCCTCATCCGCTTCTTCTCCATCTACATCACAGTCTCAAGATGAGTCGTCGCCTCCACAAGGCATCTATAATCTCTAATCATTGACCTGACCACTTTGAACATGAGCCTGGTCCTTAACCTCCTCTCGAACTCTAAATAACGGCGTTCCTTAGTCGCCATGAGTTCTGGTGCAAACCTTGACAGACTAGTAAATGCAGCCTCAAACTCAGCCACCAGTGTACTCAATTACTTGAGCTTAGAAAACTGGTCCCTCAATTTATCCCTAACAGCGGGAGGCAAAAACTTATCCTGGAAAGCGACGACAAAGCCTCCCACGTCAACCCAATGCGCCCACATGCATACTTCCACTATTAACCAGTATCTTTCTTCAACTGGAAGGACGATAAAGTCACTCTCAAACCACCGTCTTTGATGCCAAGCATCCCAAACATCTTCACCATTTGTTGGAGCCATTCATCCACTTTCAAAGGTTCTTTAGGATCGCCCAAAAACTCATCTGGGTTGGATCGGAAGAACTCTCTCTTCAAGAATGACGACCCTGTCTCAGCAACATGGGCTTGGACTTGATTCTCAGCCTTGAGAATGTCCATAGATTCTTGCAATGCTCCAGCCATCTCGCAGGCTAAGGCACCCATGGCCTGCTGACTAACTGGTTCAGCCATATTGGCTTGACCAACCCCTTATTCTTGCATCAAAATATCTTCCGATAAAGGCACCTCATGCCTTTTAGGCCTACCACGCCTACCACCACTACGTCCACGTCCTAACATCTTAATGAAGGTAACAAAAGAGATTAGCACATTTACAAATGTGCCGAAGCTAACTCATTCGCGTCCTAATGTGGTGGACGACATTAATTCACTCCACATAAGCACACAACCACATAAACACATGAATTTCCTTCGTAGATAATGACCAACCATCCCACGACATTGCCAAAGTTCCAATTAGAAACAACAGTGATGAGGTGCTCTTCTAATAGGACTTCTAGAAACCCATAGATCCAATCAATATCCTAGAAATTAAATCCCATACTCATATAATCACATAAACATGTTATCACGTAGCATACCATACATACAAATGTCTCTATCGAGCGAGACAAACCCATTGTGGTAATAACCACTTCTTACGTACTCAAAGTATTCAAACCCGGTACGCTCTGATACCAATTTGTAACTTGTAGACGTCCCCGAACGCCCCGGGAGGAACGAGCTCCCGTTCTGTTCGATATTGGGGTCACTACAGCTCAGGACTCTCAAATGTCACGGTTCTTAATCTGAACCAAAGAGTCCAAATCCGGCAAATCGTTTTGAGAAAACAGATTTTGAAAGAAGTGCCAAACATGGACTGCTTTGCCAAATACAGAGTCGCCACCTAAATGTTTTATTTTGGGAAATTTAGGAAACCCTGACTCGTTGCCTAAGGCCACGTGTCCGTCATCACCAAAGTTGCCTCGGCTCGGGAACTTGGGTACGATTGGGGAAGGTCACTTCGTGAGCACCCCCGCTCGCCCGATCAAAGATCGGCCTCTACTAACCATGACATCTAGTTTTGAAAACTTTATGCGTTCTTATTCCGGTTATTAGCCTAGATTTACTATGTGATGCGCACAGCATACAAGTATAGACTGGATCGCCTGAATTGGAACAAAACATTTCATGTTTGTTTATTTGAAAATGGTTTGATGGTGCTACCTGCAAGTAGGCTAAGACGTAGATTTGCCACCCTCAGGTGGGCTTAGAAAAACATGATTTTGCCACTATCTAGTGAGCTTAAAACAACACACATTTGATGAATTGTTCCAATCCAAATAACCCAACCTTCACCCACAGGCATCAGACAGTTATATCACATAAGCAAATAGCCTCATGGTAAGCATGTTGTTCATGGCAGTCACTCACACGCATGCAAGGATGCTAAAGCATAAAACTCACCGAGTACTCCAAGCCAAAACAGAAACTCATCAGAAATCCATGCATGATCCTAATTATACAGAAGTGCCTAATGCAACACATGCAAAAATGCAACTATAGCAGGCTCGGCTATTCTAAACATGGTATATGAAATGCTACAACTAACATGTATTCAACTTGGAATTGAAAATACAATGCAGTTAGTATGATGCGCCGAGCCCGGTGCATGCAAAACAGATGAATGGTGCAAACATGCTATCATACTGTATGCTAATTGAAACATGCCCTAATCTAACCATCATAAGCAGGTAAATAAAAGGGAAGAAAGACGTGGGGTTGGAAGACATACATCACACTCACCCACACTTATTACAATTATGCCCTCGCACAGAGGGTCCGAATAAATAGTACAGTCCGAATAATACAGTCCAAATATATACAAATTCCTAATTAATTTACAAATTAACTAAGAAAGCTGTAAACTGGCATGCAAGCCAGGGACTGCCTTGACTCTTCTGAATGATGTATGTTTGGGCTGCCTTGCGTGGAAATCCACTGGGATGCCCCAATTAGCCTCTATTTTGCAATTATTCTTGGAAAGCGCACCAAGCTCCAGAAGGTTTCTAATTCTTGATTCGCTGCAACAGAGAGCAGGAAAGGGGCATAGCAGTGTATTTTCACAAATGTATGGATGCCTCGATCCTCGTGCCACCAATCACGCATATCGATGCATGATGGCCGAGGAGTCGAATTATGCAACTCAATATAGAATGAATGCATATGAAAACTCAACTAAAACCTAACTCCATCATGGATAATCCGAAGTGTCGGTGACTGGGGAATTGAGACACGTTTCGTCACTCGGAGTACGAAACGTACCTCGTTTCCCGTGCTCAGGCTTACTCCTATCCCAAGCACGATGCAATATGCATGATATGCATGAAATGCAACTAAGATACAACCTAACATGCACAATGCTATGAGATGGCATACACGATGCACGAGGTGACATGGCATACACAATGCGCTAACATACAACTTAGCATACGCAATGCTATGAAATAAAATGGCATACACAATGCATAAATGGACTTAAACTAACACAAGTGGACCTCAGCCACACTCACATAAGAGGCCATCAGATGAAAACAAGACAACTCGAAATGCGTGCACACGTGCACGCAAACCGAGGACCGACCCTCAGGCGCCGAAATGCCACTCTAATGAGACATGGCAAAGACATGGAATATGATATGCAAACATGCAAAAATAAGTAGCAAAATGAGGGGCAAAACAGCCCCGAAACAAGGCGAAATGACACCCGATGCATGGAATTTCTCCCGAAATGCAAAACTAGGTACATGAAATGGCTTACAGCTATACAAAGCATGCATTATTTGATCATGACATGTGAAGAAAGATTCAAGGAAGCCCCAAAAGAAGCATGTTTACAGTTCTAAGCAAGGCCAAACAGCAAACACAAATAGGGAAAAACTAGCATGCAAAAATGGCCCTAAATGTGAGATAAAGAAGCAACTCACAGCTTCTGACCCCAAACAGATTAAGGCCCTTCAACAATATTGAAGAGGGGCCCAAAATATGATATTTTACAGTTTATGGAAAACCACAAAAACCAACACAGGTATGGCTAAGCTCACATGCAAAAAATGGGCCAAAAGAGGGTCAAAGAAGCAAGTAGTGGTTTCTGGCCTTAAACACAAAGGGGCCCTTCAACAATGTTAAACAGGGGCTAAAAATAATGCACTTTACAGTTGGTGGCCTAACCCAAAACAGTATGCAAATATGTTCAAAATGCTATGCAAAATGAGGCCAAAAAGAGAGATATAACACAAAGTATATAAAAGATGGATCAAACCGTGAAATACCCTTAATGAAACATGAATAATGGGTCAAAATAAGATTTTTTTCAGTTCTAAAAAGAGCCCAAAAACAGAAGCATCCGAGGCTAACAAATCATGCAAAAATATGGCCAAAAGAGAGATATAATGGCAAGTAGTAAATGGAGGCCACAAACAGCAATGAGCCCTTCAACAATGTTGAAGAAAGGCTCAAAATAAGCAACTCTTAAGTTTATGACATGCCTCAAAACAGATTATACATAAGCCTAAAATACTACGCAAGAAATAGGCATACAAGAGGGATAATGAAGCAAGTGCAAGATGGGGACCTCAAATGATAAAAGTCCCTTAATGAAACATGAAATAGAGCTCAAAAAAACACTACTTTTAGTTATGGCCGGAGCTCAGATATACAGGAAAGAGAGGCCAAGAAATGTTGCAAAAAATGAGCTAGAAAGAGGAAAATGGTAACTCACCCTTGTAGACCAATCTTTAGCAACTTCTTGAACCAAATTTGCTGCCTCCTAGCCTCTAAGAAGACCTCCAAGCTGATGGAAATGGAAGTGGTGGTGTGGTGCTAGGTGATGGTGTGTAAAAATGGTTAAGAACTTAAGGGGTTTTGAGGTTTAGAGTAGAGAGAGAGAGAAATTTAATGAGAGAGCTCAAAACCAAAATTTTCTAACCCCCCAACACAGCTGGGAGCTTCTGGTTTTATAAGCAAAAGAGTTGGAAAAGAGGGGGAAAAAAGGGGGGGAAAAAATTCAAGTTTCCTCCCAAAAAAGGCCAAAAAAGTGGGATATAAAGGCAAGTGGCAGCTTCTGGACCCAAATGGCCGAGATCCCTTCAACAAAGTTGAAGAGGGGCTCAAAACAAGACACTTTGTAGTTTATGACCAAGTCCGAAACAGCTCACAAGTAAGGCTAAAATACCGTGCAAAAATCGGCCTAAAAGAGCGTTAAAGAAGCAAGTGATAGGAGGAGATCTCAAACAGCAAAAGGTCCTTAATCAAACATGAAAAGGACCTCAAAATATGACTATCTCAAGTTCGGGTCGGAGCCCAAAAATGTAGAATGAAGGTTCAGGAGCCAAAACACGTAGTTCGTGGGCTGTTAGGCACCGGAAGTGGTGTTCGACCACGAAGTTGGTCTCTCGGACCACAGTGTCCCTCAAAGGGGAGCAAATAAGATATATGCCAAAAATCGGGGCAAACGGAGGTGGTTAGGCGGTCCCGAACTGAGGCATACGGCCAACGGCTCTGAAAAACCAGAAACCAGGCTCCAAACGGGCAAAATGGCCTACGACCACGAAGCGTAGCCTACGGCCACCGAGAGATGAACTACGAGACCTCTCCCTTCCTTCGGTAAGAGAAAACAGAAAAAACAGAGCCTGGTTCGCAAACCGAGGCAAAGCGTAAAAGAGCCCGGAAGTCCGGAGGCAAGGCTCGCAGCCGAGACTCTGAAACTTCTGAGCAAGCACAATATGCAATATCACCGAGTGCTCAACTGGTGACGTCTGAGTCTCAAGGTTGGTCAAAAATGGGGTGTCTACATAACTCCTTGAAATAAATACAATATACCCTTCTTATAACAACCAATGAGTAGCAACATAAATGAATTGATAAGCTTTCATTACTCAAAGTTTGATATACAAGAGGTGACACATGCGATATACATTCACAAATAGTACATCCTAAATCTACAGCATGAGTTACAAGATAATGAAAAGAAATGAAAGCTAAACAGATAATCATATGCCTTAAATGCTTACATCTTTCTAAGTCAATGCTTGGGTACATCAAAAGTGAGTCTTAAGCTCAATACATATAAAGCCCTAGGCTTGTACAAAATTAAACACAAAATACAACACTGAACATTCAGCTCCACAGTCCTCCCAGACTAAATCCTTGGTGGAGGCATATCACCAACACCTAAAAATGGCTTTCCCATATAGGGTGAGCCAAAGCCCAGTAAAAATAATCCAATACAATATATGAATCTTAACGAAGATATATAGAAGTGAAATGCATATGCAATGCCCATATTTAAACGTTTTACAATTCTTTCCCAAAAATCATGCCATGCTCATTTTATATCATAATTATCAAATCATATCCTTTACAATAGAAAATAAGAATTCTTAAACCGGTACAACCTTTCACGGATATTTCATCCGCAAGAAACCATCAAACGGCACCCATGTAAACATAGCCTATACAAGCGCTACTATTGCCATTTTATGGATATTTTGTCTGCGGGAATCGACACCTATGTATACGCCCGTTTTTCGAGACTTTCACCCTGGACACATAGGCCAACTTGATTTGGCGATACACACCTCTTTCCATGTTCACCCATTTTTCTCAAAATCATGTACGTTTACAATGTATTAAATGAGCAATAATGTTCAATGCACATGGATGAGGAATTAATTTTAGTTCACTTAATCCTCATGCAATTTCTACCATAGTTATTCTCCACCGATAGCCCAAAATAAATATCTCTAATAAATAGAAAATTTCAATAATAATATACATTATTATCATTTCCAAGATGTGAGCGATACAACATATCCAACTCTACCATTATCATCAATATCCTTCATCACCATCAACAAGACATGAGCGACATTACAAAACCAACATCACCCTTTAATATTTTTCAACACAAGTCAAACCCGTAGTTTTAGAACAAAACCTTGTTTTCTTTCAAAATCATTTTTGAGTAGAGAAAGATATTAGTTCAATTACATAAAACCCAACATCATTTCCATTTTCTTTACAAGATCAATAGTTGATATTTCTAAGGCAAAATGCCTTTTTTCTTTACAAATCATTTCCAAAGGTAAAAACCCATCACTTTATCATAGATCAACAATAAGCTCAACAATAAACACCGTTCTACAAGCATTCCCAACAAACCATTTGAAAACCCCTCCTTTTGATTTCCAACTAAAATCCTAGATTTGCCCAAAATCTCCAAAAATCACAATATTGTTTTAGAAATAACAAATAACTAAGTAAAAAATCATAAGAGGGTGCGGAGAATCCCTACCTCAAACTTAGAAGAGGAAGAAGGAAGAAAAGCCCAAAAGTTGATGGTGACGAAACAACGACTTACTCTGATCAAAACGAAGCCCTCAACAAGCTCTACACTTAATCTCAAAGGAGCAAGGTGAGGAGATGCTTCTAAGTGAGTAGATCTGAAGATTTTTGAGTGAAAAATTGAGCTTAGAGAGATAAAAGAGTGACTCACGGTTTAGAGAGGAGAAAGAGGAAATAAAGTAAAGAAAAGGGTAGTTGAGGGTCTTATTTATAGTGCTAGGTTAAAATGAAATAAAATCCCAAAGTCAACCCAAAAGAACAAGTCAAAATCCCTATAAAGTAGGGCCCAAAACCGAACTAAAATCTAAAAAAAAAAAAACTCACAGGGGTCGACCCTTGTGTCAGTAGCGTCAACCCTTCAGGAAGAATTGACAAAAAGACAATGCTGGCAGCAGATAAGGTGTCAACCCTTGGACCCAAGGTGTCAATACTAAATTTCAGCAATTAAACCCAGATTCTACAGTAGATAAAGGTCGACCCTTTCCAGACTGGTGTCGACCCTTGAGGCCAACAACAAAAGACAAGTGTCGATACCACCAAGGCTAGTGTCGACACTAAATTTTAGTAGCTATTCCAAGCATATAGTAGCAAGATGGTGTCGACACCTCCAAAGCTGGTGTCGACCCTTGGAGTACAACAAGGCAAGGAAAAGAAGGCAGTATCGACACCAACAAAGACGGGGTCGACCCCCAAAGCCAAAACCAAACATGAAGAAAAGGGAACAACCATCATGAATATTGTTTCTCGGATTCAGAAGCAATAAATGGGTCGGGTTTAAATCAGGATTGCTATATAAAGTGAGGGAGATGTGGGCATGTTGAGAGGTCTATGTTGCTACTTTCTCTTACTATTTGGGTTTAAAAGGTTAAGAATTAGGTCTTATGTTTTCCATAGTGTATTGAAGAGTTTATTCAAGTATTTCAAGAGTACGATAACCTCTTTCTACAATTATTAGGGGGAACGAGCCTCCCTTTTGGTTTCTTCATTAGGGATATCAACGAGGGTATCCAAGCTTTGTGATCAATCCAAATAGGCTACCTACTCCTCTTTTTCGGGTTTCTTCATCGAGGATATCCAAGTGTGTCATGGATGAATGTAAAAAATTTATAGACACTGCATTTGGCGAGGTTACAAGCCTTGGATTGTTTTTGAAAATATGCAGTTTATTTTGGGAAGGTGGTCATGTGTGAAGTTCCATCTAGGGATGTGTGTGGTTATATGGTTATTTGTCAATCCGCCATTCACTTTATTTGGTGTAGTTTGAGAGTAAAATTATAAACCAAACCGTGAATGACAGATTGACAAATAACCGAACCGCGAGTTGAATAGTTTGAGCGGTTGTAATTTGCTAGTTGATTGAAGAATAAGCTTAAACAATTATCAAGCATTGCATAATATATAACATTAATTTGTATAACATTTTTTATATATATAACACTAACTAATTTTACATAATTTTTATATATATAATACTAATTTATAACAAATTTCATATCTTAAATCTCTTTCACATTTATTTTTACTTTGATATTTCATCAAAGGAAAAAATAAATAAAACAAAATATATGTAGTAACTATAGCAAAAAGGAGCGATTTCGAATGCAAATTGTAAATTTCATATCACGGTTCAAATTAACTTGCAATTAACGGGCAAATCAATAGAGATTGGACAGTATTTTGTATAACCCTAATTCCATCAGACTACCTTACCTATGTATCTTTCTTGCAAGGAATCATGCCAATGTAATTCATGAGACATGAAAAGATGGTTTAAAAGTAATAATCAATTTTTTTGAATAAAAATAATGCAAATTTTATTGAAATAAAAAAAGGAGAATTAGAATTTTTTTTTGAGTCTTATTAGTTTATTGAGGAAGGAGACTAGCATGTTGCAAGTGTAAGTGAGGTAAATGAAGTTAGTAATGTGGAAGTGCAAGAGAGGAGAGAGAAAAAAGAAAATGTGAGAAATCTGTAACATTATATAAAAAGAATGGAAGTAAGCAAGTACTGTGAATCTAATGTAACAAATTCTCTAATTTGCCTTGCTTTTTTTGTCATAATTCTAGGTTAACCAACTGAGGTTGAAGCCTATATCTCTATCCTGCAAAGCGTTGGACTAACAAAGCTTGCAGCCTATATTTGTATCTTGCAAAGCAGTGGACTCTAGCTTCAATTTGGAATCATATATATGCCTGCAATTTGGAATTCACGGTGTCCAAGAGATCTACTCCCAAACGACATAATTTGGTATGTTATTATCATAAACCTTCTTTTATTTTTGTTTTGGTTTTTGTTTTTTTTTTTAGGGCAGCTTCCTTGGTTTGAAAATGTTTGTATTGAATTTATACACTTGTATATTCACCTGGTGTTTGTTAGTACATAACTTGCACACCTTATGCTTGACAATATGCTCATGAGAGAACTTATTTTCAACATGAGCTCAAAGAAAATGTTACCCATGATTTGCTCCAAATATCTTCTAAAGTCCTTTTAATTGTAAGCAACATGCTATTCTACCGATGCTAGGATGGCATGCCCAAGATTCTATCATATGAACAATGCATGCATGGCCTGTTTGAAAGCTAAAGCATCAAAGCAAGTAAAGAGAATTTTACAAGTGGCATGCAATACAATACTCAATGGACTTAAACTGAATATGGACAGACCTAAATCACGCCAAAACAGTGGCCAAAATGCTATGAAAGGATGGTACGAAAGGCAAGATGGTGATGCTCATGCAATGGCTCATCAACTAAGCACAAAAGCACAACTCTCAAGCATGATCAAGAAGTGACAAACATGGAAATGTGACAACACTATATGCCCTGAAATCAAGTGTTAAATGATGCCAAATTACCTAAATACACAAGTATAACATGCATGAGGACCCAAGGCACAAGGCTACTAAAGGGGACCACAAAAGAGGCATGCAATACATGGCACAAATGATAGAACCAACCATAGACAGAGCTCAATTAGGTCAAAATAAAGACCAAAACATGCTGAGATGGGAGCTCACAAGTCTAGGCATGCACGCATACAAGTTAGGCCATAAGCGAGGCACAAAGGCATAACCCTTAAAAGTACTCAAAGAGTGAAAGAAGTGAGAATGTGGCAATGCTATATGCTCTAAAATATCATTCCAAATGATGCCAAATAATGCACATATCACAAATGAAGCATGCTAGAGGCATGAAAACACAAGGCTAGTCAAGCCCATTGCACTACAGCTATGCAATACATGAACCATATGGCCAAGACAACCCAAAAAAGTCCTAGAGAATGTCAAATCAAGGCTAAAACATGCACGGAGTGTAGCCAAAACAAGCTAGCATGGTAAGCCAAAACACCAAGAATGCAAGGCCAATGAGCATGATTACACTACAAGTGTAAGAAGAAAACGAGGGATGCTCTAACCAACCAAAAATCGAGTTGTATCATGGCAAAATAAGACCAAAAACACACTGAGATTGCATCCCATAAGCTTAGGCAAGATGGCATACATATTGGCTCATGTTTAAGGCATAAAGCACAACCCTCCAAAAGCATTGAAAGAGTGATAAACATGAGACTATGGCAAAGATATAAGCTCTGAATTCCATACCAAATGATGCCAAGGCATGCAAACATCACAAGTATAGCATGGTAGGGGCCTCAAAACTCAAGACTAGTCAAGGCATTTGCACTATAGCTATGAAAAACATGAGTCATATGGCCAAGGCAACCCAAAAAAGTCCTAAAGCATGTCAAAATAATGCTAAAACATGTATGGAGTATAGCCAAGGTAAGCTAGCATGAAGGGCCAAAACACCAAGTACACTAAGTTAATGGGCAAGATTGCACTACAAGTGCACAAACCAAGCAAGAGGTGACTCCACCAACCAAAATAGAGTTATGGCATGTCAAAATAACACCAAAAATGGGTTGAGACTAAGCCAACACATGCTAGAATAACAAGCTAACTCATTAGGCATGCAAGGCTAGCAAAGAGAATTTACACTACAAGTGCATGAAGCATGCAAATAATGATCAAAGAAGCCAAAAATAGAGTTAAAGCCTGTTAAATAATGGCCAAAAATGTACTAGAGTGGA
Organism: Camellia sinensis; assembly: GCF_055761805.1. NCBI lineage: Eukaryota > Viridiplantae > Streptophyta > Magnoliopsida > Ericales > Theaceae > Camellia > Camellia sinensis. Next base: position 80,113,651 of record NC_138963.1, read on the forward strand.
GCCAAAACATGCTGGAATTATAGGCTAAAATAGCAAGCATATATGGCTAGTTTGCAAGGATTACACTACAAGTGTATAAAGCATGCAAGGGTGGCCTAAACTAAGCCAAAACAGAGGTATGCCATACTGAAATAAGGCCAAAAATAGGCTAAGATGGAGCCAAAACAAGCTTAACAAACATGCTACTTTGATGAGCCATCAACACAAGCGAACAAGAGGAGAGGGGGGGGGGGACAACCCCCACCCATTTGGGACCTCAAAACCACCTTTTCACCACTAAAATTCCTCTGAAATTCAGTTGTTTAAAGGCCAAAGAAAGTTGGTTTGAAAGGTGGTGAAAGATGGCTCAAAAGGCTTTACAAGCCAAGGAGCAAAAGGGAGGAAACACCCCCTAGCCAAACAAGGCTTAAGCCACCATTTTGAGGACTGAAAAACTGAGTTTTTTTCAATTCAAAACCAAGCCAAAAATAGTTTGAAAGGGTGGCAAAACAAGCATGCAAAGTTGGCCAAGATAGTGTACAAAAATGAGCTTAAAAGAATGAGATGTTTACCCTTGAAGCACAGCTGCAAAATGGCCAAAATTCCAAGCTTAAACCAACTTCTAGGACTCAAAGGAGGCTCCAAGGAATCTCAGCCCAATGGTGAACAAGTTTGATCAAGGATGCTTAGGCAAAGGAGAGGTATATCTCCAAGTATATCTCTTGTATGCACACAAGGTCAAGAGGGAGAGCCAACTAGAAAGAAAAGCTGAATTTTAGCTCTGAAATTTCTAGAGAGAGAGGAATTTTTTAGAGAGAGAGGCTCCCAAAATTTCTTCAATGTTCTTCCCCTTGCAAAATGGGAGATATGGCTCATATATAGCAAAAAGCAAGAGTTGGTTCGAAATATCTGTCTATGGAACAGCTGGAGGTTGTGGAAGACAGTTGAAGGGAAAATATCTTCAAAAAATTTGAGTTTGGGACCTGCAGACCACTTTTCTGGTCGACCGACCACCTTTTTGGGTCGACTGGATACTTTTTTGGTCGGCAGCTCATTCTTCTGGTGGGCAAGAAAATTCTACTTTCCAAGTCTAACTTCAAATGGGCATGAGTCCTTCATCTTGACTCCTTTTTAGGTCATTCTTGTGTCCAAATTGAAGCCCCGAAAGTAAGCTTTCCAATGGTTGCAGCCTTGCATCAAAATTACAACTGTGAAAAAAGTTATGCCTATTTTTGTGAAGCCGCTCAGTTTCGATCCTCCCCGAATTCATGCCGAACTTCTCCCAAACTAGTTTTCTTCTCTCATTTCCTCTTTTCTTCAACTCCGAACCCCTAAACAAGGTGTTTTGAAATATTTTTCAATGATTTCATCTCTCTTTCATTCATTTCCACTTTATACTCACTCGGTTTATCGAAAAGCGCAACATTCAACAAAATGTGAGCATCGGAACATCGTAGGAACTTTATTTCAAAAATATTTTGAAAGAGAGGGTTTTAAGGTCTAAAAACCATTCAAAATAGCTTTGGTCCAAAATGTGGTGTAAGGTTGGGATTTGACCCTCCTGTTGCCGAAGGAATCAAACCTTTGCATTGCATAGCCTGCATCACTAAGTAAGCCAGCAGTAGCGCCCAAGTCTTAAGGGCGGTCAAAAATGGGGTGTCTACAAATCCCCTCTCATTTCTTGGTGAAAACCCTCATCAAAACATTTTTCTTAGATCAACAAGATGGAACCCTCAAAGATTGACCAACATTTTGAAAGTTTAAAGAAAAACCCTCTTTTAAAGAAAATCTCTACGTTTTTGAAATCACAAAGTTAAAATCATCAAAACTAGAAAAAAAAAACTCTTGAATCATCATCAAAATAGCAAAACTAGTATATATAACTCAAGAATCCCTACCTCAAGCTTGTTGATGAAAGATGGGATGAAACCCTAGAGCCAAAATGGTTGATCCCTCACTTTGCACTACACCACAAGGAACCCTAGCTCTTGATCTTCAAGATTTAGAGGAAGATGATGAAGATCTTGGCCCCAAAGTTTGCAAATCAAAGAGTCTTAGATGTTTGAGGGGTTTTCTAGAGAGAAGGGGGAGGAAAATAAGTTTAGAGTGAGAGAGAAATGAGTAAAATGTGTGATATATTCGGACCAAAATGTTATAAAAAAAAACAAGGCTTGGACTGCCCAGTTGGCCGCACATGCGGCGCCCCTCCCCGCACGTGCGGCAGCCTCCACCGCTCGTGTGGCTACCCCCTCCGCTCGAGCAGCCCACCTCCACCGCTTAAGTGACCTAATTCCATCCGCTCGTGCGGCAAATTTCAGAATGCTCAGCCCACAGCCTCAATCTTCACCACACGTGCGGCCCATCACCGCACGTGCGGCCCTGGCCCAGCCCCCCTCAAACTCTGCTTCATTGCCGGGCCCTCCAGACTCACCCACACACCCTCCGGAACCAGCGAAATTCAACTCCGAATGAAATAAGAACTAGAAATCCATTTCTGGATGTTTCAATCTAATGAAAGTAAAAAAGGAACGAAGCGAAGAAAGAAAAAAGAAAAGAGAAAAAGAGGACCGGTCGCCACATAAGAACTTAACCTCTTTCAGCCAGAACTCACATTTCCTAAACTTAGCATACAGCTTGTGGGCTTTAAGTAACTTAAGTACTACCCGCAAGTGTTCCTCATGTTACTCCTCAGAGGGTGAATAAATCAGGATGTCATCCACAAAGATGACTACAAAACGGTCTAGGAACTCAAGAAAAATCCGATTCATCAAATCTATAAACACGGCTAGAGCATTGGTTAGCCCAAAAGGCATCACTAGAAATTCATAATGGTCGTACCGCGTATGGAATGTCATTTTCGAGATATCCTCCTCCCTTACTCTCAACTGGTGATAACTCGATCTCAAGTCTATCTTAGAAAAGCAACAAGACCCCTTTAACTAATCAAAAAAATCATCTATACGAGGCATGGGTACTTGTTCTTAACAGTTACCCGGTTCAATTTTCGATAATCAATACAAAGTCGCAACGCTCCATCTTTCTTTTTATCAAGGAAAGCTAGTGCTTCCCAAGGTGAAGTACTAAGGCGGATAAAACTCTTATCTAACAATTCTTGGAGTTGAATTTTCAACTCACTCAACTCAGCAGGTGCAAACAGATACGGTGCCATAGAAATTGGTGTCGTGCCAGGCACTAAATCAATAAAGAACTCGATCTCTCGGTGAGGTGGTAAACTAGTAAGGTCCTCGGGAAAGGCATCAGGGTATTCACAAACCACCCTTGGCAGCTCAACCTGGGCTTCATCACACTCACTACTCACGAAGCTAGCAAGAAGATAACTAAGTTCACTCCGCCCACGCGGATCATACATCGGTGATAAGACTTTACTAACCCGGTCCTCCAAGAAATGAAAACAATCCCCGTTCAAGGGACATATAGTAACCCTCTAACGGTAGCAATCTATAATAGCCCGATATGAAGACAACCAGTCCATACCCAATATAACATCGAAACAAAAATGAAAAAGGAAGTTGTAGATCGATAACCTCTATATCACAACCTTGATACCCTTGCTTCAGAACCATCTCACCCTCAATAGGTGACACCACACAAATAAGAGATACTAACTGAGCCAACTCTAACTCAAAAACTAATGCAAATATAGATGAAATAAATGAATGGGATGCACCCGTATTAATTAACGCATTGGCAACTGAATTGCAAAACAAGAAAGCACTTCTCACAATAGAAGGCGCTGGTACTAGATTTGGCACGATAACAGCATACACACGCCCTGTAGGCCTCTGATCTACCTGCTCACCCCTCAAAGCATAGGGCTGATGCACTGACTGAGCCAAAGAGGCTCCCTGATGGGCCATCGAGGCCTGTGTTGACTGTGCTGGCTGGTGGCTCTGTGTCTACCTTGAACTAGATGCACTAGGTGTGCCACCCAACTATGGACAAAACCTCTTCATGTGTCCCGCCTGCCCACTCTGATAGCAAGTGAGCGGCTGGCCTCTCCCCTGACTTTGGCTCTGAGAACGAGCCGAAGACTATACAGATCACTGCCCTTCCCCTCTCTGCGGACAAGCTGGAGACTTGTGGCCCAATTGACCACACTTGAAACAAGTGAAATCCCCTTGACCATCTCTCCCAGGACCCGAATTCGGTACTGGAAAGATAGACCTTGACTATGCTCCCTGGGACTGCTGGGGATTAGAACCTCTCTGCCTCTTACTGTCCCCTTGGCCATCCTGGCTTCTCCTAGAGCCCCTCATCCTCTCGTCATTCAATTGTATCATGGTCTCTAGATGAGTCGCCGCCTCCACAAGGCGTCCGTAATCCCTAATCATCGAATCGACCATCTTAAACATTAACCCGGTCCTCAACCTCTTCTCAAACTCCAAGCAACGGTGTTCTTCAGTCGCCACTAGCTCAGGTGCAAACCTAGACAAGATGGTGAATGTGGCTTCGAACTCTGCCACAGGTGTGTTCAACTACACCAACTTGGAGAACTGATCTCTCAACTTCTCCCTAACTGTGGGAGGCAAAAAAACTTCCTGGGTGGCTTCGAAGGCCTCCCAAGTCCCTCCAATTCGCCCCCACACATACTTCCACCATTGACCCACGTCTCCCTTCAATTGGAAGGATGCCAAGGTCACTCTCAAACCTCCGTCTTCGATGCCGAGCATCTCAAACGTCTTCACCATCTGCTCTAGCCACTCGTCCTCTTTAAATGGCTCTTTGGGATCTCCCAAAAACTCATCCGAATTCGACCGGAAGAACTCCTACTTCAGAAAGGATGGCCCTGCCTCAGTTACTTGGGCCTGGACTTGATTCTTAGCCCTGAGAATGTTCGTAGATTCCCTCAAAGCTTCGGCCATTTCGCGGGCGAAGACACCCATGGCCTATTGACCAACTGGTTCGATCACATTGGCCTGACCAACACCCTCCTCTTGTGCTGGAATATCATTTGGTACCAGCATCAACTGCCGTCTAGGCCTACCACCATGTCCACATCCTGACATCCTAATAAAGGTAACAAAAGAAATTAGCACATTTACAAATTGGCCGAAGCTAACTCACTCGCGTCCTAATACGATGGACAACAATAATTCACTCCACGTAAGCACGTATTCACATAAATGCATACAAATTTCATTTCCGGATAATGACCGTCCACGGCGCTGCCAGAGTTCCAATTAGAAACAACAGTGATCAAGTGTTGTTATAACAGGACTTCTAGGAACCCGTGGACTCAATCAACATTCTAGAAATTTAATCCCATACCAATATAATCACATAAGCATGTTATCATATAAGCACATATCGTCCATACTTAAGTCTCTAATAAACAAGACAAACCCATTGTGGTACTAACCACTTCCCACATACCCAAAGTATTCAAATCCGGTATGCTCTGAAACCACATTGTAATGCCTCCAAAATAATACTATAAATCCCCTTCATAAGAGAAGTAATAACAGAAACAATATGCTTTCATTCATCAGAGTTCATATTACAAAAGATAACACATGCAATATACATTCATAAATGTACATCCTGAATCTATAGTATTTAATACCAGTTAATGCTCAACAAAATAAATGTCCTACGAGCTTACATCTTTCCAAGTCATTGCGTGGTTACCACAAAAGAGAGTCATAAGCTCTATACATATAAAGCCCTAGGCTTGAAAGAACAGTAAATACAAATAACATAAAAAGAGCCTTCGGCTACAAGGTCCTCCCAAGCTACGTCCTTGGAGGAGGCATGTCACATGTACCTGAAAATGGCTTCCCAAAGTAAGGTAAGCCAAAGCCCAGTAGAAATAATCTAACATAGTATATGAGAATTAACAAGACATAAGTATGATGCACATTTTTATTGTTCTACAACAAAATCATTATAACCTTCTCCAAAACCATCGTATGCCAAACTTACATTTCTTTCCTTTCATTTGGGTTTAATAGATACATCCACTGTATTTAATCCACCTAACAGAGGATACACCTCACAGGTTTTCAACAAATTAAAATCATCACACCATACATATGCTTTTATTTGCCATTTTACAAAAAATTCGTCCGCGAGAATCGACACCCATGTATATAAATGGTTTTCAGGACTTTCACCCTGGACACACAGGCCAACTTAGTTCAACAGAGTCCATCCCTTTTCTTCTCCTCAAAACATGAAGTACATCCCATTTCTCCTCCAAAATATCATACATATACAATGTATATCATTCATAATCATATTCAATGATAATGGTTAAAGGATTAGTTTTAACTCGCCTAATCCACATACAATGTCTACAACAATCATGACTATCCTCTACTAATAGCCCAAAATAGTTATCTCTAAATAGATATACAATCTCTATAACAGATAAATCCTTAAATTTCCATAAGCAAGTGATTGAGCAAATCCAATAACACCATTCATGTACCAATTTCACATTTTTCATACCAATTTCATTATTTATACAAAATAATTATTCAAGATATTTTAGGGCAGCTCCCTATTTTCTAGTTATTAACCCAAGGGCCAAAATCATCTATTTTGACACAAAATAACCTTATATCTAAACCCCATAATCATTTATATAACACCTACATAGAAATCCCTCTTTTCAAATTTGAACCCAAATCCTAGGTTTGTTCAAAACACCCCCAAATCTCACCATTTTCATCTAACAACCCATAACCAAGTTAAAATCCATATTAAGATGTAGAGAGTCCCTACCTCAAGTTTAGAAGACCAATGGAGCAAGCACAAAACTCCAACGACGCCGAAACCAAACTTCAATCGGATCAAAATGAAGCTCTCAAGATGATGTACCCTTTTTCCATAGGAGAAAATGTAGAGAGAGTGTGTATTTTAGGGGGAGAGAGTCTCACTTTAGGGTTTTTAGAAGAAAAAATTTGAAAAAGTGATGTAAAAAGTAATTTTCGCAATCTGATATACACAAAGTCCGTTTGAGCGCAAGAGTTGATGCTCGAGCGTCATACGCAATAAGTTGTTCCACTCAAGCGCAAGAGTTAACCTGCTCAAGCGTAGAATATACACATCCAGTACTTTTGCAGGCAACAGTGCTCGAGCGCCCACTCGCAAGAAGGGCCGCTCGAGCGCCCACCCACTCAAGCATAGGAAACATCACTCCAGCGTAGAAAACATCCCTCCAGTACTTTTGCAGACGTGCAAAATACTGAGAGTTTTCAAACCCACTCGAGTGCAAGAAAGGCCGCTCGAGTGGAGGACCAAAATTCTAGGTAACACAAGGTTTGAAAACCAAGCAACCAACCTGTTCCAAACACACTCAACACGTCCAAATAACCAAATTTAAGAAGAAATAAAGAGCAAATGACGATGAACGACATACAGAAACCATAAACCCGAGTCCGGACTACCACAAGTGTCGGATCAAATCTGGGATCGTTATATAGCTCATATAATTGAAAATTAATAGCAACATAAAAATAAATATTCAATAATAATATTCAACTATAAACTCATTTTGATGATGGCAGCCTCAACCTTGTTTAGGAACATAACACTCATATTCGGGACATTTATGTTCTATGTTGCACAAAATAATTGTAAATATATATATATTTTATCATCTCTCAATTTTTTAATAAGATTTTTAGCTAGTCTATTTTGAGAAGTAGATTAAAAGTCAACTTTTTGTTAGAAAATAATAATTTTTTGGCAACTTTAATTAGAAATTAAAGTGGGATCCAACCGCCGGTTGAGGTGGGTCTGAGTGGTTTTGTATTCTCTTAAGTGAGAAGATTGCAATACAAAAATAATGAACTGAAACCATTGGGTTTTAAATGAGAATTGTCTCATAAAGTGAGTATCAATAAAGTTGGGTTTAGGTTTGGACTTAGTCTTGGTTTGGACTGAGCCTAAACTTGTACTTGTGCATGTGTTGGGTTTGGTCATAGACTTAGACTTGGACTTGGACTTGGACCTATTCTTGAGCTTTGGGCTGAACTGTGCTAGGCTTAGTTTGTGCATGTGCTTAAAATTGGACTTAGATCGGGTTGTGACCCAACACCCGAATCCATTTTGCAACCTATCTAGTTTAACTCTCAAAACTTAAGCATAGTATGATTTATATAATGGTTTTGGAGTTTTGAACATTTGTAACTCTAGCCCTAATGGCTAGAGTTGATGACAATTGATAACCCCATTGATGTTAGTCTTTATGGCTAAGGCCCTCCCCTACTAGTATAAATAGAGGTCTTTCTCCTCCAACTTAGTAGGTTGTTTTTAAAGAGGTTTTGTGAAAGAAAATAAGATGGTATTTTGAAATAAAAAGTTGGAGATGGTTTTTTACAACAAAATTTTTTTTTCCTATCTTCTTTTATTAGCCTCTTCTTTGGTTCTTGTTAGAGAGGGTGTATCCATTGTCAAGTTCGCCGACGCTATTCAGAAAGTGCTTCTGTATTAGTTGATTTCGACTGCCGTGTCTTATGAGCCAAACTCCGGCGTGCCTCCAACATCCATCGGGAGGCGGTGAATCTCTTTTAAGGAAACTGTCTAGTGCAGGTTTCGATTTGCTTCTTTTTTTATCATTTGTTCTTAAATTTTTCAATATTTAGTGACGCAGCGGAATAAATCACACGGGACTAGATATCGTTCTAGTAGACGAGAATTCTTGAATCCACAAGAATACCCTTGAATCCGCAAGGAAGATAGAAGAAAAGCTCTTAAAAATATTATTGAATGAATAAAATTGCATATGCTTGTAGGCTTATTTATAATAGACTACACCTAATACTTGTAGGAAAAGTGATTCCAAAATAAACTAGGAAACTTAAATCAACACAAATTAAGAAACCTAAGAGAACTAGGAAACATAAGAGACTAAAATTCTAAACTATTTAAAATCCTAGTCAAAATCTAATTCTAAAATAATAAAATTAAGATACCTAATAATTCTAAAATATTTATACTAAATTACAAGAATCCTAATAATACATCAAAAATATTAAAACTAAATATATAAAAATTCTTAAAATCTTGTCCTGAAAATCTTGTCCTACATCAGACTCCTCTTCTTTGAAAGAACTTGCCCTCGAGTTCATATTAGAGATCTGCCATCATCCATGCCAAATAAAAAGATACTTGGAATATTTCAATTGTTTGTCTCTCATGGGCAGAAGTTCATCTGGCAACTCATCAGCAGTAAGTTCTTGGAATTCCTCCAACAATGGTTGAATTTTCTGAGGGATTGGTGTGACTGTGTTCTCATTGGCCACAGGTACCATTGTTTTCACAACCATAGCATATAACTCTTGTGAAGTTTTCGTATCTGCTACAAACTCGGCCTCTGAATTGGTTATAATGAGGAAAGACTTCGCTTCGACTTTCGGAGACACTTTGTGTTGCTTTAAGGGACTCATAGCAATTTTATGTGACCCCCAATTGAACACATAAGTGCTGTTTCGCCCTCTAAATGTAATATCCACATCAAATTGCCAAGGTCTTCCAAGTAATACATGACTAGCATCCATATCAACCACATCACATAATACATCGGATTTATAATGTTTGCCAATAGAAATAGGTACCTTACATACTTTGGTTATCTTGACAGCAGGTCCTTTTTTTATCCAGCCAATACTGTAGGGAGAGGGGTGTGGTTCAGGAGACAACTTCAGGTGTGTTACCAATCGTTTAGCCACAAAATTTTCACAACTTCCACTGTCCACAATAAGGTCACACACCTTTTGATTTATGGTACAACAAGAGCGAAAAATACTGTGACGTTGACTGAGGTCCTTAGTTTTTGGTGTAAATAGAACCCTTTGAACTACACAGTTGACTCGTTCTCCTTCTTCTCTGGCGAGTTCAGCACTTTCATACTGATCACCCTCATATTCTGCATCTCCATCATCTCCAATTTCATCTTCTTCTTCAACTAAATTAGCAGTCCTTCTTTCTGGGCACACATTAGAGCGATGGCCAGGCGTACCACATCTATAACACTTATCCGTTGTTGGTTTGGCATAAGGATTTGTGTTTCGTGCCTCTCTGCTACTTGATCCAGTCATCTGGTTTCCTCCTCCTCCACCAGTGGTACTCCTCTGCTGATTTATTGGAATTGTTGGTTGGGTAGCCCCTTTTCCTTTTTCCCTAGTAGGAAACGATGAATTAGGAAGGTTCCAACAATATCCAGAATAGGTCGTCTTGTGCTCCATTAGCTCAGCTTTGAGAGCCATATTATGTGCTTCATCAACAGTCCACACTACTGATAGCCCCATCTTCTCTCGAATGGTTAATTTCAACCCATTGAGATACCGAGCTACACGCTGTCCTTCGGTCTCATTCGATTATTGCGATCTGAAAGTCGACAAAATTCAGTTGTATAATCAAATACAGATCGGCTTCCTTGGTTGCAATTTTGGTACAACTAAAACAAGTATTGATCATAATCTGGTGGTAAAAATCTATCTTGGAGGAGTTGTTTCATTCGACGCCAAGTCCGTACAGATTCTTTTTCTTGTCGATGCCTATTTTTCTGTAATTGATCCCACCATACCGCAGCACCTCCTTTTAGTTTGTATGCCACAAATTTCACCATCTTTGATTCTGGAACATCCATCATCCCAAAAAATCGCTCCACTTCTGAAAGCCAGTCAAGAAAATCTTCAATATGTAGATTTCCATTGAATTGGGGAAGATCTATCTTCATTCGGTACTCATCGAACCCTTGTTGTTGTTGCTTTCAGGGTTGATAGTTGGCTGGAAGTGGTTCAAACTCTGGTTCAGACTCCTCCTCACTATCAGATGGACAACGAAGGGGACGTCTAGGAGCATTCTGAACAGGTTGACCTCGGGCAAATCCTTCGTTGCGCACTCTGTTCTGGTTAACAGGTTGGCCTTGGGCAACTCCCTCAGCACGGACCCTATCAACCATTGGTGGCCTGTTGTTGGCATTGAGATTCAGACCAATAAGCAGATCACAAATTTCGTTCAACTGCTCTTGCTGTTTCTCATATGCTACACACAGGGTCTCGACCCCATGATCACCGTCAGTAGGGTTTGCATGATCTACTCTGTCTTGTGCCATAGAGCAAGGTGAATCCTTGCTCTGATACCACTTGACGCAGCGGAATAAATTACACAGGACTAGATATCGTTCTAGTAGACGAGAATTCTTGAATCCACAAGAATACCCTTGAATCCACAAGGAAGATAGAAGAAAAGCTCTTAAAAATATTATTGAATGAATAAAATTGCATATGCTTGTAGGCTTATTTATAATAGACTACACCTAATACTTGTAGGAAAAGCGATTCCAAAATAAACTAGGAAACTTAAATCAACACAAATTAAGAAACCTAAGAGAACTAGGAAACATAAGAGACTAAAATTCTAAACTATTTAAAATCCTAGTCAAAATCTAATTCTAAAATAATAAAATTAAGAAACCTAATAATTCTAAAATATTTATACTAAATTACAAGAATCCTAATAATACATCAAAAATATTAAAACTAAATATATAAAAATTCTTAAAATCTTGTCCTGAAAATCTTGTCCTACATCTGATACCACTTGACGCAGCGGAATAAATCAAACAGGACTAGATATCGTTCTAGTAGACGAGAATTCTTGAATTCACAAGAATACCCTTGAATCCACAAGGAAGATATAAGAAAAGCTCTTAAAAATATTATTGAATGAATAAAACTGTATATGCTTGTAGGCTTATTTATAATAGACTACACCTAATACTTATAGGAAAAAGTGATTCCAAAATAAACTAGGAAACTTAAATCAACACAAATTAAGAAACCTAAGAGAACTAGGAAACATAAGAGACTAGGGCCCCGTTTGTTTTGGGAGATAGAATGGAAGGGATTGATAATGAGGGGATTAATAGTGAGGGGATTAATAATGAGGAATTGTTAAATTATTTTTATATAAAATAATAAAACAAATAAAAAAATATAAAAAATTAAACATTATATTTAAAAAAAAATTCCCAATATATAAAAAATAAAAAAATTTCTAATCCCCTCACTATTTTCTAATACCATCTCTACCTCCTCCTTACCAATCCCCCTTCCAAGGATATTAGCAATACCAAGGGACTAATAGTCCCAAGGCTTTCTCTGCAAACAAACAGGGGCTTTAGTAATACCTTGGTATTACTAGTCCCAATACCCTCCTTATAGCCCAAAACAAACGGGGCCTAAAATTCTAAGCTATTTAAAATCCTAGTCAAAATCTAATTCTAAAATAATAAAATTAAGATACCTAATAATTCTAAAATATTTATATTAAATTACAAGAATCCTAATAATACATCAAAAATATTAAAATTAAATATATAAAAATTCTTAAAATCTTGTCCTGAAAATCTTGTCCTACATCTGATACCACTTGACGCAGCAGAATAAATCACACGGGACTAGATATCGTTCTAATAGACGAGAATTCTTGAATTCATAAGAATACCCTTGAATCCACAAGGAAAATAGAAGAAAAGCTCTTAAAAATATTATTGAATGAATAAAATTGTATATGCTTGTAGGCTTATTTATAATAGACTACACCTAATACTTATAGGAAAAGTGATTCCAAAATAAACTAGGAAACTTAAATCAGCACAAATTAAGAAACCTAAGAGAAACAGGAAACATAAGAGACTAAAATTCTAAACTATTTAAAATCTTAGTCAAAATCTAATTCTAAAATAATAAAATTAAGAAACCTAATAATTCTAAAATATTTATACTAAATTACAAGAATCCTAATAATACATCAAAAATATTAAAACTAAATATATAAACATTCTTAAAATCTTGTTCTGAAAATCTTGTCCTACATCATTTAGTTTACAAATATGAGTTTTAATACTTAGTTATCCATGCTAATAATTTGCTCTATTAGTAATGTAATCTAATTCATTTATGTATTTTTAGTTATGTAGTTTATTCTGTATTTCATCATTTTAATAAAAAAAAAATTGTTTTGTCATTTGTATTTAATTTATTTTATATATATTTTTTTTGTCTTATCACGAAAAAATACCAACAATTTTTTACTCTTTTTGTTTTTTTTTTTGAAAAAAACATACAAAAAAATAAAAAAAAAAGTAATTAGTGTGTTTGGTTTGAATTTTCTGAATTTAATTTTTTTAAAACTGAGTTTTTTGTTTTTCGTGTTTTTTGGTTTTTTGGTAAATATTTTTAAAATTTTAAGCATTTTTTTTTTACTTATTTAGATTTATTTGAAAAGTAAAATATTTGTGAAAAAATATTTGAAAAAAGTAATAAATACACAAAAATATGAAAAATATACTAAATTTTTGTATTTTTTTGTATTTAGTGAATTTGTTAAAGATTTTTTTCACGAAAATTATATTTTGTAAGTGTATTTATGTTAGGTGTGTTTAAGAATTAAAAAAATTACTTAAAATATTAAAAAAATTCAATAAAAAAAATACGAAAAATAAGAAAGTAGAATTTTCTGAAAAGTATTTTTAGAAAACTCAAACCGAACAAACTGTGTAACTCAAAAAAATTAAAAAGTTAAAAACTAACTTTTAACTAAAATTCCAAAATTGGCCATTAATGAAATATGACAAATATCTGCTATCACTCGTAATGCTTCAAGTTTTTGTAGACAACTTGTAGGCAATGTGATGAAGCAGCTAGTAAGTCAATGCCAGTACCACAAACACCCTCAAATTTCTAAAAAAAACTTCTCCCCTGCAATGTCAAAAAAAATAATAAATAAAAATTAAATTAAATAAATTCTTACCAAGAAGTCAAAAGTTTCAAATGTGCTTCAGCTTGGTAACATAAATAACAATGTTAGAGGGCCACAATTTTTGTGGCCATAATGGCTCAAAACTGCTAAAACGATGTCGTTTTGGTATGTTTTGCACTCAAAACGACGTCGTTTTGACAGTTTTGAACTATTGTGGCCACAAAAATTGTGGCCCTCAAACATTTTCTGTAACATAAAATATAAAATTTAAAACTTAGTTACTATACATAATGTGAATGAAGGATCGCCTCAACCCTTGGCGAGTTATGTATAATGGCAGATTATGATGGCACATTCAAAATATTGTATTTTTTCATCACCACAAATATTTGGAAAAATATTTTCGTCACCAATTTCGTCGCTATATAATTGTCACTAAAAGCCTCCATAAAGAAAATGCATTTCGTCAACAATGCAGTAACTTTAGGGTCGAAATTTTTCATCACCCATTAGAGAGCATTTTATCACAAAAAACCATTTATTTGGCCACTAAAGACAAATCCAGTATTATATATATAGAATTTTGAGTAAGTTATATAAATAGTCCCTGTAGTTTACATAATGTGTTAATTTGATCACTATTATTTTTCGTCCACCAAACTTAACAACAGTTATTTATTGGATTAAAATAATACAATTTATTAAATTAATGGGTAAAATTGAGCAAATTAAAACAGTATGGACCAAATTGACACATCGTGTAAACTACAAAGACTATTTATATAATTTATCCTAGAATTTTTGTTGACAAAAAAAATTTTGTCACAAATTTTGGTCACTGGCGAGGAAATATATTTTGTCACGATAAGTTGTGTATGTGATGAAATTTTTCATCACAAAAAAAAAGAATAAAAAAAAGTTATTGTTGCAAGGAATACACATTTCATCACAGTAAAAAAAGTATAAGTAATGAAACATTTGGTCACAAAACATGTTTTTCTCTATATGGGCAAATTTTATTTTACTGAGTTACGTATGGCTTACCTCCTCAACGTTTGAAAATGATTACATAATTCTCACGTGATTTTGTAGATTACAATGCACCGTTAAACTTTCCGTCCAATTTAATAGTAAATGTGAAATACGTGACAGATATAAGGAGGTTATATGTTTATTTTCAAATTTCAAGGGGATAAATTGCGTAGAGAATAAAGTGTAGGAGTTAAAGTGCACTTTACCTTCCAAACAAATGACAAAACTATCCATAATTTACAAATTTAAGTTACTTATATATTGGAATATTTTAATTTTTTTTATTAAATCGTTAACGGGCCTAACAATACAATGCATTTTAATCCACAAGCCACAAGGAATTATGTAGTCATTTCCAAACATTAGAGTAATAAATCATATATGGCCCAAACTATGAGAAATAAAATAATATTTGCCATGTATTTCAAATTTCAATTTAAATTATTTTTCACAAATACCGTTGTTGAATGCTCAAACCTGGAAAATCTAATAACAATCCACTAACTATTCAAATCTAAAAACAATACACTTTAGTAATACCTTTGCATTACTAGTCCCAATACCCTCCCTATAGCCCATAACAAACGGGGCCTAACTGTTATAAGCAATTCCATAAAATAATTCATTAAACAACTCGTATTATAAATCAAAATATATCCATCAAATAAATTTTATGATCTATAAATTCTAAAACAATAAAAATATCACAATCAATCCTAACATCAACAAAGTAACAGTTCCCAAAAATCAACACTTAATTTTGCTTTGCAAAACAAGCTACCAACAAAGAATCTATCCACAAAAACCAACAAAATGAACACTTGATCTGGCTTTCACCAACGAAATATCTGAATCTAAAGGATCAATTCCACCAAATATTGAACTTAAAATAAAAAGCTAAATTGATTTATTTCTAAAATTTTAATATTTAATAAATGGGAGGAAACCCATTCTTCCAATTTGTTGCTTGTTTTGTTAATGAATTGAGTGAATTTCCTTTCTTTTTTTTTTTTTTTTTTTTGATCAGCAAATAGAATCTTTATCGATGACAAATCCATACAATACATATGGGGGGACATCAATAAGGATGAGAAACAAGGAAAGGGAAAAGAGAACCAAACAAAATGTTGGTGAGGAACCAACAAAGCACACTCAGAAAAACAGCAGCAACCACACCAAAAACTAGTATAACAACACCAATGTAGCAGCAGTATAACAACAGCAGCAACCACATCAGCAGTATAACAGCACCAAAAACCAGTCAAAGCAGCTTCTATCAACCAGCACTCCACCTGATTTGGTGTAAATTGGATACTATATCATGAACTGAGTAGTCGACCTTCAAATGCCACTTGGTCCATAAGGCAATCTGCAATTTAACCTTCTCAGTAAAAACTTGAAAATCAGGATGGGCTCCCTTGAACAAACACTCATTCCTCAACTTCCACACAGACCAAAAAACAAAAGAGGGGATAATCTGCCAGATTTTAAGCTCCCAAGACTTGTACCTGAATTTACCAGCAGACCACCAATGTAGCAGCCCTGCTACTGAACCTGGGATAGCCCAGACCAGATCCCACCAGTCTACCAGATGAGACCAACACTTCCACACCAGAGGGCAGAACAGAAACACATGATCGACAGTTTCCACCTCAGCTTGGCAAAAAGTACACAGATTGTTAGCACTTTCAGCAATGGCCCCTATTCTTTGGAGGAAGGAAACTGTTTTAACCTGCCACGCCAAGCCAACCAACATAGAAATTGCATTTTTGGAGGGGCAAAACTTACCCACACCCCTGCTGGGAGTGAATTTCCATATGCACAAGCCCATTTCGTCTTGTGATTCTTTCATTGTAAAGAAATACAATAGTTTATATTTACAATTTGTATTGAACATCACATCAAACAAGAGAAAGAAACAAACAGAAAATTATTTATAGATATTTACCATATGTTCCTTATGATAACTGGGTTCATGAATTACAGTCAACAAACAGTACAACAAATGGTACGACAAAGTTTCATTATTACCTTATTCCACGCGAATCATGTACCAGTAACTATTCAATACACTTATGAAAAATGGATCACATCGGAGTGATTTCATAGCTAAATCCACTTTGAATTTGTTAAATGCATTGCTTGTGAGGTATGTACTCGCGTATGTCCTATAGATCTACCCGTTGTTGATTGGAAACAAATATTTGAAAGAAATGGTTGCTTAATTACAATATTGATTTTGAAATTTGTCTATTTTGTGGCAATTGCAGAACATTTAAATAAGTTTGATTCTTTATTGGAAATATGTGTCTAAATTTTCTGTGTTTAGGACAGTTCTAGAACAATCTAAAAATTAAAAAAATCCAACAAAAAGTTCATGAAAGACAAAAACAACATTAAATATCATGTTTAAAAAAAAAATTAGTGTACTTTTTTCAACAAAAAAAAAATATAGTTTCTTTTTTTTTTTTTGATTAACTTTTTTGATCTGTTTAATCTAGTAGGACCTAAAAGTAAATTTTTAAAAAAAAAAATTCACTAAATAAAAAAACTGCTGAAAAGCAATAACCAAAACAAGGGTTGCACTTACAGTTCAAAAAAATAAAAAAATAAATAAGGGTTGCACTTTTCACGTCTGTCTAATAATCTATGTGATATGTATGTTTGAACTTTGAAATCATAAAATTAAGTTTGGTTAAGAAAGTGGTAGAAATAAAAAAAATAAATAAAAATATATATATATATATATATATATATATCTTTTGGTACAATTCATGATAGCATGATAAATGATTATGTTTGTAGTTTCTTGCAAATAAATACAAGAAAAAATAAATTTATTATAAAAATAGTTACTTATAATTAAAAATCCTATTTTTCCTTTTCTTGCAAAATTTGTATCCAAATCAAATTCGTACAATATAGGGAAAATAAGCAGAACCAGAGAAGGTTGCAATTTGCTGAGCTGGTGAACCTCTGAATGCTTGATTTATGTGTCTTAGGCCGTTAAGATACAGAAACAAGCACTTGTCAGCCTTAGATCTGAATCAAGTAGTAGCTTCTTCAAGGACATCCACATCTACTTTTGTTTGTTAATGCATTTAATCAACTCTCTCTGTATTGATAATACTTGTTCGGTTAGGCCTCGTTTGGAAACAAACTATTTTAATAATTTTTTGACTTTTTACAAAAAAATGTGCCGAAAAATAGAGAGAATGATGTGACAACTTATAGTGACTTTTTAGCTAAAACATGTAGTCGTCAAACGAGGCCTTAATACCCTTTTAATCCATTAGGTAATGCTCCCATACATCCCTTAAAAAATGGTGTACATATGCAAGTTATGATATATTACAAAGTATCATAACTATATCACTTTATGTCATAATTGAATGAATCATAACTGACCACTTTTGAAGTATAGCCAAACATCTTTTTAGTCATAATCAAAATTACAATCACGATATATCATAACTGAATCATAATTAATCCCACAATGTATCATAATCAAATATCACAATAAATTATAATCAAATACCATAAAGATCATAATTAAAACATATGATACATACGTTTTAATGTGTGTATTATAGAATTTCTTCTAATCGATATTATAAGAATGGGAAAAAAAGAAAGATGGCATTTCCCGGAAGTTACACCGGGGGTAGAATAGAACCGGAAGTGGGAGAAAAATTATATGTCAACGTTTGATGTTAATCATGCAACTTGTAAGGTCATTGTGTGGATGCTGATATAAGACTGCTAGTTTTGTATTTTTAAGGAAGTAAGCGGCCAGTTCATATTTAAGTGTGGTTCTCAATAGGAGATAAATTACAAATATACTGAGAATTACATCTAACGGAAAATTAAACTTTCAAAGAATTTTCAAAGACCAACATACAATCACAAACATAGAACAAATCTAATAAACACAATTCAAAGACGGTCAACAAATATAAAAGGGGAAAGACCCGCAAATAAGTGCGAAGATTCACGGGGCACAAATGACACACATGAATGATCTGAAGCCAGCCACAAACAATTACTAAGCAACATCAAAATCTAGTCCTTTTGCTAATGATTCCAGCTATGATTTGTCCGAGCTCTTCACCACAATCCTCCTGTACATGATGCCCTGCCTGAAAAGGCAACAAATTGTATATATTTATCTCCAAACAAAACTTCTCTTAAGGACAATGGCACTCAAAACAGAAAAAGAGTGTGTGACAGCCCAAAGAACATCAAGTGCCATAATCATATTATTAACCAACCTTGAATACCTTACGTTAAATTCACTATCTTATTATATAAAGTACACAAGGTAAAGTAGAAATTGGTGATTAAGAAGCTTGAAAAATAAACATGTGAGTTATACTATCAACCATTAAGACTTAAGAACTAGTCACCTCTTGAATATAGCAAGCAAACAAATATTACATCAAAGTATGCTTACATAATATGACTGAAACTTATCTTGATTTAATTACCTCGCAATATCCTAAAGATAGAGATATGAAAATGTTCGTTATGAGAAAATGCAGAAGGTGTTAAATATGAATAGGGAACCTAGCTAGCTTTGATGGACCAGAATGTGAAACTTTAAGAATGAAAACTTAATTTGTATTGAAGAGTTAGGGAAACTATTTGAAATGGAAAGCTGAATGTTTAGACGATTTAGAAAACCTTAAGTGAGGAGTTTAATCATTTTAGTTTAATGAGCAGAGTTTAATGGATACTTAATTAAAAATTAAGCAGGATTAGTAAAAGTTAAGAGAGATTAACTAAGCCTAAGCAAGATTAATGAAGCTAATGAAGATTAAGAACTAAACATGATTAATTAGAACTGTTAGAAATTGGGCGCCCATGTGGCATGACCGTTAGAACCTTTTCAACCTTATCCAAATGGGTTTTGAATTTGAATTCAAACCTATTTGGATAGCCACTCAGGATATATATCTATCATATCATGATATGGATAGATGATATAGATATCAGATATTATCTTATTTAACAAATGGATAAATGAGATAAATAGATTATATATCTGATATATGAGATATGGGTGATTAAGTGGAAAAACAACGTATGTTTGTTTTTTTTCAAGATACTGACTCTCTCCCAAAATAACGATCAAAGCCATTTGCACTGTGGTTTGTGTGGGTGATATTCAATATTGTAATATCACCTCACTGCTGGGTTGATTGACTAGATTCAGGAAGCACGTGATTTATCCACGAGGTTTTAGATCAAAAAAGGTATGATCTAAACATTTTATTCCGCTGCATGTTTTATACTTTGATTTACAAGAACTAAACATGGTTAATTAGACTAATGGAGCAATTAGTGATTAAGCTAATCAAATCATACGAAATAAAAGAGAAGAATTTAGAGAGATGGAGAAGAGTCGAGAAGTTGGGTGTTCTTGAGCTCAAGAAGAAGAAAGCAAAAAGAAAAAGAATAGAAAAATGAAGAAAAATCAAAGGAAGGTAGAATTTAAGCCTACAAATCAAAGAAAAATCATCCATAGGTAAGAAACTCAAACCTCTTTCATATTTTAATACCATAATCTAGCTAGAAATTCATTTGAACTAAGTTCTAGGAAGATTAATGTGAAAGAAAATAGAAAAGTTAGAAGTTAGAAAAGGGTTTGATGATTTGCTTGAAAAACTAAGTTTTGAATGGTTCTTACCTTCTACGTTATACGGACTCGGGTACAGGTGTGGGTATCGGGTGCGGATGCGTATCTAGGGGTCAGATACTTCAAAATTAAAAATAGAGGATACTTGAATATGGATCTAAATTTGAATACGGGTACGGAAATAAGTTAAACAGTTATTTTTTAAATATATTTATTATATAAAGATGAGTTAAAAAAAACTAAGGAAAAACTAATTTTGTTTAAAAAAAATAACGAATAAAATTATAAAAATTATTTTAGGCATAAAATAAATTATATTATATATGATAAAAAAAATTATTTTTATTTTAGACATAAAATTTATATTATTTGTGATATATTATATTATACAATATTTTTTTGGATAAATAATATAATATAATATGAATAATATATGACAACTTCTGGAGGATATAGCATCAGAAAGAAAAAATATTATATTATATAATAATAATATAAATCTAATAAAAAAGAAGAGAAAGAGAACAGAGAGAAGTCAATAGAAGAAGAGAGAGAGAGAGAGAGAAAGTAGAAGAACAGGGAGATCGAGAGATGAAAGAGAAGATAGAGAAGGAGATCGAGCATTGAGCAAAAATCGAAGCCCGCGACCAAGTCAACAATTAGATCGACGTCTTCACCCTTTCGAACGGCGACCAGGTTCTTTCTTGCTATCTCCTCTTTGATTTCTTCTGCTGTATCCGTTTGTAAAGAGCTGTATCCCGGCCGTATCCCACACCCGTATCCGTGTCGTGTCAACGCGGGTACCTCCGAAAATCTAAGAAGTTTGTGTAACGTAGCTTACCCTAGATTTTAGTTATATAAATGCTATACTATGAATCTATATCATTTCTTCATACCTAGGAGCCTTAAAATCATGTATTTGAGGATTGGAAGTGGTGAAATAAAAAGAAGTTTGGAAAAGATATGAAACTTGAATCAAATCACATCTTTTAGTTGTTTGATCTCAAAATCAACACATAAAAATGTGTTTCTATTGATTTTCCATCATATTTCTACGCATTACGGAGTTATATAACATGTTTTAGGTTTTGGAAGCTTGAAAAATGGATTTTGAACCTCAAGAATAGCCAAGAACAGCAAGAATCCGAAGCTGCCCAAATCTATCGCACGTGCGGCAGCAAAAACTGCACATGTAGCGTGCCCTCCGCACATGCGGCAACCCAACCCTGAACCAAATTGGAGCCTTGAAATAATTGCGCATGCGTCCCGCACATGCAGCCCTGGATCCCGCACGTGCGGAAATCAGGGTAGTTGCTTGTTTTCTTTTCTTTTCGATCCTTTCAACCCTCAGATACCCTTACGCACGTTTTTAACCTAAATGAAAGATGAACACGATTCGAAATCAATCTAAAACATATTTAACTAGAAAAGAAAAAGCTAAGTTAAGATAATTTAACTATTAAATCTTTGCTTTATCAATATTTGTATTCTTATGTTTAAACCGAGACCGTTAAGGAGTAAAGCCGAGCATGAGCCATCTGTGAGTAATATTTTTGTTAAGTTATGTTTGAAAAAGTGTTTTATAAAGTGTAAAGTGTTTTGTTTATGAAATGTTTATTTTATTCAGAATAAATGAATATTCTATATTTCTGTGAATCTAGTAGTGACATCCTTTAGTGAGGCTCTTGCCATGGGGGGGTATAATACCATGGCCCTTCGATTATTGATTTGCAGAGATCTTCATTTGACAACCATGTATGGTTGGATAGTTTACTCTATTGGATGTACCATGTTATTATGCTTTTGATTATAAGCTATTCGTATGAATTATTCGAATGCTTTTGAAATCATGAACTGGAATGGATCTTTTGTAAATGCTTGGAATTCATTTATTTACCACTTTATTTTAATATTATTCACTAGGCAATGCCTCACCCCACACCTTATATATATGTAGGTGCAAGAGAAGCATTATGAAGAGGATAGCTCCGAGGAGTTTTTGTATATATGCTAGAGTCAAGGACGTTGTAATATGTCATGTATATATTGCATTTTTCTTTAAAAGAATATGTAAATAAGAATATGTAAATAAGAATGATATATGTTTCATTTCATATAGCAAAGCACTGCTTTGAATTGATGTTTTAATTGGACTCAATATAGGTAATTAATGACTTCTACACTCTTTTGTAAAGAAACTTTTTACCCCAACTATCATAAGAGTCCAGTTTGATTTGATTTTTGTTCACCCAGGCCTTCGGTAGTCAGCGACTACTGGCCGGTCACCTCACCATCCTATTTGGGACGGGTTGGGGTCGTGAGAGAGAGAGAGAGAGAGAGAGAACCATACTACATTTGGAAGTAGAGAAGACAGATGTAAATTGGAATAGCTAACCCAAGGGGCAAGCATGAGAAATTATGAATACTGATTAGTGGAAACAACTTAGAATACTGAAGAAC
Organism: Camellia sinensis; assembly: GCF_055761805.1. NCBI lineage: Eukaryota > Viridiplantae > Streptophyta > Magnoliopsida > Ericales > Theaceae > Camellia > Camellia sinensis. The sequence continues at coordinate 80,136,497 of NC_138963.1, forward strand.
CTGATGAGAACCTCCATGACGAACTATTTCAAATGCAACATAAGCATTGACATAACATGAGATAGCATACAGAGAACCAGTTTAAAAGGCAATTTATCAAAAAAATTGTGTTAATGTTTCCAATTCGAATTCTTAAACGTCTTAAAATAAGTTCCTACATGAAAGATGTCATTTGTGGGTGTGTTTTTGACAATGGAAAATACCACTTGAAAAAACTATTACCTCATGTTCTTCAAGCATTCCGCTTTATTTTCAAATTTGATTTTTAAAAATAAAGTTCTCCCTCATACCATATGGACAGGAGGAAAACTGAAACATTTTAAATCTAAATGCATACATAAGCTCAGTTCCCAAAAGAAAAATACCCACATATGTGGAGGATCCAAAGATTGAAAGGAAAAGGTTTCATTTTCTAGAATGCCATAAAATGAAATGAACTGTTAAACCTTTACATATAAAAAATTATCAGGTTAGTCAGGAACACCAGTGTGGCAGTATGCTTGTCCAATTACACACATTCAATTGTTCACTTTGTTCCTATTTTTTTTCGGAAAAATCGTGACATGCCACCTATTGTTGGTGGGCACATGACCTTATGGCGTTCCGGGAACACCAAATAACTTCTTGCTATATAATGTGTGTTCTCTTTGTTCCACTTTTAAAGAAAACACCTATGGATTTTCTGATGCGGAATGTGTGTCCACCATGGATATTTTATAATTTTTCTTTATTTAATCTGTTTTAATATTTTGTTTTAATTATAGTTTAATTTAGAGATTTAGTTTGGTTAAGATTTTATTATTATTTGTTTCCATATTCTAGTAGGATCTGGTTTCCTTTTCTATTAGGGTTTTTAGCCTGTGTAAGTATTAGGTTTGCATTGTATTCTTCAGCTTTGATTAATGAGAGTTGAAGTATTAAGGCTGTGGCCGTTGTGTTAGGACTGTGGTCCTCTTCTTCCTGCCCTCTCTTTCTTCTCTCTTATCTTGCTCTAAAGCATTCTACATCATTTTCCTTTTTCAAGGTAAATGGAAGGTAAAACATGTTTCCCCAAACAATTCACATTAGTTGGTAAAAAGAACTGTTAATACCATAGGAAGTTCGATGAGTCTATGCTTTGAAATTTCACAGAAATCTTCGACTCCATCATAGGTTAACCAGCGGTCTCTTTGGCCCCAACATATTGTGGTTGGAACTCCCCAATTTTTGTCCATAAGTATCTTCCTCATTTCTTCAACATAGGTCTGCATTAACAAAAAAAGAAATGAAGTTGAATTAAAAATCAGCATCATCTTTTTCTATGATACATTGGGTTCTGGAATTTCTGCATGCACCATTTGGAATAAATGGACTATTAACCCAATAGAATGTAGCAGAGTCTAGTCAGTTCCCTAAATCTTGGCATAAGGCACAAAGTTTGAAGCTGTCTAAAGCATGCACCATGCATCATATCCCACCAAGATATTTCTTGAACTTAATTTTGGGATGAATAATGAACCTTTCACATACAATGTTTTTGTTTTAGTAGGGGAGAGTAAATACAAACTTCTATGTCAAAATAATTGTCATAGAACCTTTTAAAAACCAATCATGAAAAAATTATGCTACAACTGCACATTGACTAGAGCATTTAAGATTCAAAAAAACAAATACCATCTCAATTCACAGACTTCCAACTATCATTAGTCACCTCTCTCTTACAATAACAAATAATATCCTCAATAATAATGATTGAATAGGCCTCACTTTAGCACTAAATTTTTTTTTTTAAAAAAAAAGTACACAGTTTAATACCCCCTGGATTGGATCTGGGAGGGGTAGATTCGGTACAGACCTAACTCATGTTCAAACTGACAACCCTAAGGTTAGAATAGGCTAAGGTTTAACCACTGAATTAGTGGCCCTTATACTATGTTCAGGTTAGTAGGCCTCACTTTTGCATTGGTATCAATGATAGAATCCACTCTAGTCCAGCCCTAGGAGGGCTGAACACCTCTGCAACGTTGTGTTCCTGTTAGTCCCCCAATACAATTACCTAGTACTTCCTTAGTTCAACTGATCAACAAGCTTAGCATCCATCGTAAGCCTTATTCAGTCATATAGTGTGTGTGTGTGTGTGTGCGGGCGCGCATCCCAAATTTGTAGCTGCCTTCATTCTATCATGATGTAGAACATAGCACAGCAAATGCTTAGACTACAATACAGACATATCCTGAACATGAAAATATGCATAATGGTTTCTATAGAACAAACAAGTCATCTCAATTTAGGAGTTCCATATCCAAGGATCTGTCCCACCATATCTTCGTCCTGGAGTGCATGAGGAACAACACTGAGGATACTGCTACCTTTGTGCTTTTCCATTGCGTTGGTCTCTACTTCTCAAAAGTGAGTGGGTCCATGAGTTCAAGGATTTTCAGACCCCCAGCATGGCCACAAGCCTTTATGTGATCATCTTGAAGTCCTCTACATATGTTCAGTTATTACCCTTCAATAATCTCTCCCTGGTTTACCATTGTTAGATGGAGACATTAACAAATGATTTATGGCATTCTCGGCAAGCATGGACACAAGAAGGATGGTTCCTAGATCCATTGTTTACGTGTTTGAGTGTATCAAAGAAGTCTTGGTGTCTGACACAACATCAACATGGAGACAACTCTACAGAGAGTTCCCAAGTTACCTAGATGATCATACCAACAGTGGTGTAGAACCAGAAAACGAAGAAGTACAATTAGAGTTTCTGAATTCTCTCAATCAATATTCATCAAGCAAAACATGAGTATCTCCCTTACAGAATCCCATGTATGTGTGTGTGTTCCATAACCAAATAAGGAAATTCAGCGAAAAAATTAGAAAAAAAAATCCTAAAATTAAATCTCCTAAAATTATTAGGCTGTCAGTTGGCGCCTCTTGAACCTAAAATATGTCTTCATGCCTTTCCTTGCTTGATCACCATCAAACAGCTAAAGATATTTTTTGTATTGTAATTTTTTTTTTTTTTGGCAAGTCATTTATGTATTGTAATGTTATTATAACTTGATTTTTATTTTTTTATTTTCGCTTGGAAAGATTTACCTGTGACTACCCCAACCTCCCCACCTCCCTATACAACCTAAGTGAAATAATAGAAACATATTGGCTATTTTTTTTATTCTAAGCATTCACATATGTATATTTTTTTTCAACTAGGCAACAATCACACTTAAACCCAACATAATGTTGGAATACCGAGGGGATACCATCTAGCCCACTTTCCTCTTCAGTTTTTTTGACTTGGAAAGGTACTTACAAACAGGTGAAAAACTGCCACCAGTAGAACTTAACATTGAGTTTATTATCTCTGAATGTATACCCCTTCTTTTGAACATAACATTCATAATGTGCTAGAACAAAAGTGTCCAGGTAACTAGACCAAAAAAGACAATGGGAAACCATAACTGTACCTCAAGTTCCTTCTTCATTGCCCTACTGATCGCATTCAATGCAAACCCTGAGGAACCAGATGTGAGGTAAGGTCTTCGATAAACCATTGCATCATCTTCTTTCATTTTGTAAGGACCACAGCTTGTCAAGGCTTTATCACTGGCCCTCAGAGGATCCTGGATGGCAGATGAGCTGGATCAAAAATCAAATACTAACATCTATATTGTAAAATCTTCAAATAAAAGATAAAATGATCCACATGAGTATGATAATCTTAAAATTTTCTTGCACTCTTCCTACCTGGGAAAATATTTCACCCAACAAAAAGTTGCTGAATATGGACAATGTTGATGGCAGGTTGGCATGTTTTGCTGTTAGCTTTAGTACACCATGAAGAAAAAACAGTATTAGGTTTCATCATTTGAAAAAAGGCAAAGAACATGCATGCATCACGCCTAAACGAAATTGGATAAAAATATGCACACTAGCTTGTGTGTACAGAATTTGCTTCCATCAAACTTGTCATGAATAAATTTAATACACTGAAAATTGCAGAACATCCACTAAGGTTTTTCAGAGTTTCACTGCGCTTCCAAGAGGATTTTGCCCTTATCGACATAAAATTTGTTACGAGACAATGCGTGCTAGAATAGAAATAATTTAATGAAAATTAAAACTGAAAAGAGGCAAGGGTAAACCAATACAAAACTCAGGGGAGTTTAGATTACTGCAAAAACCTTAAGGGAGAGAGCCATAATTTCAAAAATGTCATGGGAGGTCAGTATTGTGAGAATATGTGTATATTCTATATTTGGCATGATTGTGATTATACATATTATGGGCGTAATTGTGCATAGGCGTGATTGTATTTTCCTTTTTTGGTTTTAGTGTTAGAGCTATATAATCTAGGTCTTCTTGTAATCAATTACACAATTGGAATATACAGAAATACAGAAAGCTTACATGGTATCAGAGCCACGTCTGAAATCCTGGGTCTGGCCTTGATCATTCGAAGTTCTTTCTCTTCGTTCCCGCTTGCTCGTTTGAAGTCTTCTCTGGTCTTCTCCGAAGCCACGAAGGTCTTTCTAGGCTTCTCCGGAGTCGCAGCAGTCTTCTCCGAAGTCACCACAGCCCTCTCTGTCTTCGCCGAAGTCGCGACTGACTTCTGGTGCTTGGTTTGACGTTGCGACTCTAGTCTGGGTTTGAGGGATCTCTCTCTCTCTCTCTCTCTCTCTCTCTCTCTCTATCGCAACCTCTCTCTCTATCGCAACCTCTGTTTTGGCTCGATTTTTGGTTTTCTCTCTCTGGCTGTGTCAATCAAAGCTTCTGCTTTGGCTTTCTCTGGTCTTTGCTCTCGATTTTAGTTCTCTTTCTGCTCTCTGGTCTCTGTTTTTTTATTCCAGTCCACTAGTATTTGACCCCTCTGTCTCAACTTTGGGTTATTACAGTTTGACCCCTCAAATTTATTGGGTTTTATCACTTTGCCCCATCAGTTCCCTTCTCTTTTATTTCTGGTTCATTACAACATCAGAAGATAAAATCCAAACTATTAAATGCAAATTTACAGGTGACAACTATGCTTATTGGTCTAGTATTATGAGAAATTTTCTTCTCGGTCAAAAAAAATAGGAATATGTTTTTGTTTCTGTTTCTGGTTCTGGTTCTGTTCCTCGTCTGTCGGATCTTAAACAAGAAGAATATCTAATTTCCTATGACACTTGGGATTGTGATAATGCTCAAGTTTTGACCTGGTTCCATAACTCTGTGGATAACTGTATTGAGATGATGTTCTCTAAATATAGCACTGCCAAAGAGATGTGGGATTACTTACAAAGTGTTTATCAACAGTCCAACTTTGCCAAACGATATGAGTTGCAGACAGCTATTCAGGAGCTCGTCAGTAGGATCTATCTATTCAAGATTTCTATATTGAAATGACAGGTCTCTGGGATCAGTTGGCTCTTATGGAACCTTCCAGCCTCAAGGTTCTAGATGCTTATATTGAGTTTCAGGAGCAGGGTCGTTTAGTGCAGTTCTTAACAGCTCTCTTCCCTCAGTATGAGGCTATCCGTGGTGGCATTCTTCACCGGTATCCTCTTCTCTCAGTGGATGCCATTGTTCGTAAGCTTCTCTCCGAGGAAACCCGTCTCAAAATGGCTAGTCAGACTCCGTCTCCATCTATCTTCCTAGCTCCTGCTCAACCTCCACTATTATCGACCTCACCGGTTCAGGCCACTGCCAAGCCAAAAAAAAGGCCCTTAACATCCGATGAGTGTGCTTTCTATCATCAGAAAGGTTATTGAAAGTACAACTGTCCCAAGAAGGGGACGTTCATCATCTCAGCAGTCTCAGTCCCGAGCTCCTACTCAGAGTTCTTTCCGGCCTCCCGCTGCTTATACTGCATCCACTCCGGCTCCACGTCTTGATTTGGCCTTCTTGAGTACTCAGCTTGCTGAACTTCAACAGATCTTATCCACCGCTCAGTCATCTTCATCTACCTTTGCTCTCACCTCTCTTCATTCAGGTTTGCTTAGGTCCTCTTTAGGTATTCCTTTGTCTGTTTGGCTTTTTGATTCTGGTGCCTCTCATTATATGACTCCTTGCCTTTCCTTACTCCAAAATTGTATCCCCCCTCATTTTCCTATTACTATTAATACTGCTAATGGGTCTAATATGTTTCTTTCTTATCTATTGGGTCTGTTTTACCCTTTGCCATGTCTACTGTTACTATTCCTTCTGTTCTTTACGTTCCTCAACTATTTGACAGCTTACTTTCTATCAGTCAGCTTGATACTTCTGGTTTTGATGTTATCTTTTTGTCTTGTATCTATTATGTGTAGGATCGGGTGTTCAAGAAGTAGATTGGCACTAGCTGTAAAGTTGGAGATCTCTATGTGGTGAAAAGCCTGCATTTTCCTCTATTTACCTCTCCCGTTGCACTTTCATCTTTTCAATTAGATTCTCAGTCGAGTCAGTTTTATTTATGGCATTCTCGCCTAGGTCATTTGTCTGTTGACCGTTTACGGTCTTTAGCTCAGTCAGGATTATTGGATAAAATTTCTCCTAGTCAAATTAATAAATGTCAAGGATGTAAACTTGCTAAAATGACAGCTTTACCTTTTACTAAAAGTTCCTCTATTTCTGTTTCTTTTTTTTCTCTTGTCCATACTAATGTCTGGGGGCCCTCTCCTATTCTCACTAAAGGGGATTCTACATAATATGTATCCTTTGTTGATGATTGTACCTGATATACCTGGGTTTATCTTATGGATCATAAATTTGACTTTTACTCGATCTATCGTACCTTCCAGTCTATGATCACTACACAGTTTGGGACTATAATTAAAATGCTAAGGTCTGACTTGGGTGGGGAATACTTTAAAACTGATTTTTGTGAGTATTTGACCAATTTAGGTACCACCGTTCATCAAACTTCTTATACTGATACACCTACCCAAAATGGTTGTGTTGAGCATAAACAATGGCATCTCCTTGAGACAACTTGATCTCTCCTTCTCTCTGCCTCTGTCTCGGCCCCATCCTGGGGTGAGGCCGTTCTTACTACTACTTTTCTACTCAACCACATGCCGACACCTCTCATTTCTAGACGATCTCCTTATGAGACTCTGTATTCCCAACCTCCTAATTATTCCCTCCTACGTGTTTTTGGGTCTGTTTGTTTTGTCCTTCTTCCCCGTAAAGATAGGACCAAACTTAGTGCCCGGTCTGTTCTGTGTGTCTTTTTGGGTTACAGTTTTACTCAGAAAGGCTACCACTGTTACGACCCTGTCTCTCGCCATGTTGCCTTTCTCGAACGTCTGTCTTACTTTAAGCTTCCCCCTCTCACTGCTCTAGTCTCAAAAGCAAATTTGGTTGCTTCACGTTAACCCATTTCCTTTTGAGGTCCCGTCTGATGTGTACATCTCCACTGTTCCTCCTGAACTTCTCCTCCTGCTTCTCCTCCTACTTCCCCTTTAGCTACTACCCCTCCTTCGGCTTCTTCTCCTCCTTCATTGTCAGTCTATTCTCGTCATCAGCCTCCCCCTCCACCAGTTGTCTTGGGCCCGGTTGTTGCCCCTTCTGCTTCTTAAGACTTTGATCCTGCTCCACATCGATATCCTACTCAAGCGTGTCATTCTCCAAACAGGTTAGGCTAGTCTAATACATGTTTTTCTACTTCCTATGGTATTTTTTTGTCTACTATTCATTCTTTTTCAGAACCTCAGTCTTACAAGGAGGCCTGTTAGGATCCCAATTAGGTTCGAGCTACTGATGATGAGTTGTCTACTTTGCATAAAACTCGGACTTGGGAGTTGGTTCCTTTGCCTATTGGTAAGAATCTGGTTGGTTGCAAATGGGTCTACAAAGTTAAGACTCATTCTAATGGTTCTCTTAAGCTTTACAAGGCTCACCTGGTTGCCAAGGGTTTTTCCCAAGAGTATGGTATTGATTATAAGGAGACCCTTGCCCCTATCGCCAAGATGAATACTCTCTGTACTTTGATATCTGTCGCTACTGTTTGCCATTGGCCTCTTTTTCAAATGGATGTCAAAAATGCTTTTCTTAATGGTCATCTCACTGAGGAGGTTTACATGCGTACTCCCCCTGGCCTTCACTATTTCACTGGACAGGTTTGTCGTCTTCAGCGTGCTCTGTATGATCTAAAGCAATTTCTTCGTGCTTGGTATGATCGCTTTTAGACTATTATTACTGCACTTGGGTTTCATTCTTCTGCTTCCGACTCTGCTTTGTTTTTATGCCATACCTCGGCTGGTTTTGTTGCTCTCTTACTATATGTGGATGATATGATCATCAGTAGCTCTGACTCTTCTGCTATCTCTGATGTCAAGCAACATCTCTTCTGCACCTTTGGCGGATATACCGATCCGCCAAAACCGACCGAACCAAACCGATCCGCCGCATTTTGGACAGATGCGTGATGACGAGCGGACAGTTACGGATTGATTTTCTCCAATTCGCCAATCTGGCGGACGGATGACAGATTTGAGATTCCTTTGGCCGCAACCGAACCGCCAAACCTCGAGCACCCCTAGTAATTTATAAGACTTTGTGTTTTCAGTTTGTTTAAATATTTTGTTAGTGTTTTCAATTAAAAAAGAGTTTAAATATTCCGTTGAAAAAAGTTTTCAACTTGAATATCTTTTTTGAATTGAAAAAAATAAACGTATTATTTATCTATATTTTTTGGTTTTTAAATCTATCACTAAAAATAATAAATAGAAATATGATATATGCTGGTTGGTTTTTGATTTCAAAAACAGATTAGATTGTTTTGGTCATGGTTTTGGTGGTTTGAATTGTTTTTATATTTTAAGAACTACAGATTGTAATACTTTATGTGGATGAGGCATGCTGTGATTGTAGTATGTGGATGAGGCATGCAGTGATTATGATATTCTAAAGTTTCAAACTTTATTGCTTTGGATGAGACATGCAGTGATTGTAATATTTTTTTAAGTCATTGACTGTAATACTTTCTTCTTCTTTTTTTTGAGGAAGTGCACAAGTTGAATTATGTTGAAAATTTATAAAATTTTAAACCTCCAAACCGATTCGCATCTTTCCGTCAAACCGCCAATCCGCTCAATCCACATCCGCCGGATTAGCGGACGGATGCGGATTGATTTTCTTTAATCCGCCAATTTGGCGGACAGATGGCGGATTGGAGGTTCCGTGGCCGCAACCGACCCGCGCCCACCCTTAGATCTGGGTCCCTTGCGGTATTTTCTTGGTATTGAGGTTGTTTCTTCTCCAAAGGACTATTTTCTGTCTCAGGCTAAGTATGCTAATGAGGACATTCACCATGCTGGTCTTACTGGTCCTAAGGTTGCTGAGACACCTATTGAGCTTAATGTGAAGCTCAACTCTACTGATGGTGTCCCTCTGAATGATCTCACTTTATATCGTGAGCTTGTGGGTTGTTTAGTTTATTTGACTGTCACTCGCCCTAATCTTACTTATGTTGTTCATGTGGTTAGTCAGTTCGTTTTTGCTCCTCACTCTACCCATTGAGCTGATTTGGTTCACATTCTTCGCTATCTCAGGGGCACCATCTTTCAGGGCTTACTATTGTCCTCTACGTTCTCTTTGGACTTGGTAGCCTATGCCGATTCTGATTGGGTTAGTAATGTTGCTGATCGCAAGTCTACATCTGGTTTCAGTATGTTTCTTAGTGATTCCTTGATCTCTTGGAAAAGTAAGAAACAACTCGTTGTTGCTCGCTCTACTGCCAAAGCTGAGTATCGTGCTATGACTCATGCCACTGCTGAGATTGTTTGGCTTCACTGTCTCCTATTTGATTTGGGTGTCCCTCAATCTTCTCCGACCTTTCTCTATTGTGACAACTGCAGTGCTATTCAGATTGCCCAAAATATTGTCTTTCATGAACGGACGAAACACATTGAGATTGATTGTCACTTTGTCCGCCAACATCTATAGTCTGACTCTATCTCGCCTCATTTTGTCTCTTCGGCTTTGCAACTGGCAGACTTCTTCACCAAGACTCACACTACCACTTAGTTTCAGTTTCTTCTTAGCAAACTCTTAATGTTTTCTGCTAAAACACCTTGAGTTTGAGCGGAGATGTGAGAACGTGTATATTCTATATTTGGCATGATTGTGATTAGCGTTTGTATATAATCTAGGGTCTTCTTGTAATCAATTACACAATTGGAATATACAAAAATACAGAAAGCTTACAAGTATTACTGTCATAAACTTCAAAACAGGAATAACAATTTTTTAGTTATCAATAATCCAAACTTGGCAATCTGATAGACCCAAAACAATCAGAACAGTAGAATCAGAACTTAACTTATGTTATGATTAGATATTTAAACATATAATCAAAACAGTCAGAAATTAGAATGAGCAATGACAGAAAAATATATCAAAACTGGACAAGAATGTTTGAGTACAACATACTGGAGGATTGAGGAGTATAAGATTGTTGAGCTTGTCCTGATGACTGCTAGCATATTTGACGACAACTGGAGAAAAATATCCCTGAAAAGCATATCATCAATGGAGATTTTCTTCACCAACATATCCCATAGGGGGCTAACTTGACTGCTATATCTGTGTTTTCAGATTCAGAAAAAGACAAATATACCTGTGCAACGAGAGAGACCTTGTTGGTACCAAGTTCATTAAGAAAAGATTCCAAGGATGAGACATATTCTGCAAGCCACAACAAATATTATAGTATGGAAGATTCTCTGTTAACTCTCAAAATCAAGTTTTGGCATAGCTGCACTAATCTAGAACTCTTATCCTGCAATATTTTTAGTTGAACTGGAAAAGAAATTACCAGCCAAAGTGTAGTCAAATCCATATCCAGGTTGGGGCTTATCTGAAAATCCAAAGCCTGTAGGAATGGGAAAAAGGAGGAGAGATTTTCCTTTATTAAATAATGGCCTCGTTTGGGAAGTGGCTATTTTAGTAGGCTATTTTAGTTTTTGGCTATTTTAGTAGGCTAAAATTTTTGTGTTTGGGAAGATGATTGGATTTTTTTTGTGGTTGGATGTGATGTTTGTGAGAGAAAAAGTGAAATGATTATGGGTTTGATGTGATATTTTGTCTTATTAGCTATTTTAACCTATTTTGTCTTTTTGTGATTTTTAGCCTAAACTAGGCTATTTTTTTTCTTCCCAAACACCCCCAATAACCAGTATAAGATGCATTGTCATGGTGACAGATGAATCACTAAGCATGACAAACCATCATATTTAAAGATTAATAGGATCCTTTGTTACATAATAATTAGAACAAGGATTATTGCTACAAAAAGTGATAAATCATTAAACATGACAAACCATCAGATTGAAAAATCATTAAATTTTGGAAATAAGATGGTTTAAAATACAGTAAATCTCACACAATACAAAACCACATGTTAGAGAGAGAGAGAGAGAGAGAGAGAGACCCAGCAGAAAATGTAATCCGGTTAAACACAGTCAGAAATGATTGCTAAGTCAAATGATATCATAAAACTAAAGGTTTGAGTGAAGAAATCTGACTCCTGTGAATGCTGGCTAGATCATCAAGAGTACAAACTGTTCATCGATTCAGTCATTTAAGAAATAAAGAGCCACATAGATGAGAAAGAGAAAAGACTGATTATCCAGTTGTTGAAGTACATTCAAACAACATTTCGACATACAATTGCAATGCTCCATTAATCAAAAAAATTCATAGTTATTGTTTTACTGTCTTTAAAAATCACAAAACAAATGAAAATTCATAGGAAAAAACTTGCAAGGAACATAGCATTAATCATTTAAAATTATTTTTTCTTTAAAAGTAAGTCTAGGATCTTACCTAGCCAATCAAAACCAATGGCATGATAGTCCTTGGAGAGTACAGGAAGAACTTTGCGATAAGAATATGCCTGCAACATAAGGAATGGAATATATTAGTGAATTGAGAATTTAATCTACATACACTGTTAAAGCAACCATAACTTTCAATCCGTCATAATTTTTTATAGGTTAACATTGCAATGGACAGCAACAAGTTGTTACTAATAACTCTCTGGAATTACCTGTATGATAAGGGAAGTTACCCATCAAGAATCAAGAAATTAGTCTAGAGAAATTAATAAGTTTGTCTGAATGGAAAAGCACAATAAGCAATTGTAAACAACAAAAGTAATCATGATACTTGCTCACATTATGATGATAAATTTGAAATTCAAGTATAATGAAAGTCGGAAGTAATTCAGAGTTCATTGATCTAACTGGAAAAACAACATGACCAAAACAAGGTTAAGATTGAAGCCAGTAAAATTTGAGGGAAAATAAAGGAAGTTGTTGCAATTTGAGAAAGTAAGGCATATTTTTTTTGGAATTTTTATTTCTTATTTTCTCGTAGTTTTCTTTCCTAATTGGTGAAATGAGTTGCTGAGGCAGTGGGTAAAATAACAATGGTTACAATAACAATAATCTATAAGTTTTTGCATTAGAATCTTCTACCAATAGAATGAGGGTCATGAGTATTAAAAAGGCAAATGCACACAAGCATGCACACAGAAACACACTCACATGTCAATTGGATAATTGAAACCATCCCTAGCTTGGCATTGAGATGATGGGTGGTCACTGGTCATGAGAGGAGTTCCAAATTCTAATGGTTCAAGGAGGCCTCGTGTTTGACTCCAATAAATTATTTGATGTTCAAAGCTTGTCATTCTTCTAATATACAAAATCAAATGGTTATATGGCATATATGCCTAGAAAAGTAGATGTGTTTGATTTCATAATCCGTCCCATCTTATTGGACAAAGTGCCATTATAATTCGAGCCAGGGTCTGTAAGGACCTTCAAACCTGAGTTCCATTCAATGAAAAGGCATGGTAGTTTGACATAGTTATGGTATAACATAGATATTGTCACCCAAAACCAGCAATACAATATGCATTGCAACATAGATAACTGCATAATCAAATTATTAGCAAGAATGAGATAATCTATGAAGACAAATCATAACATCGGACAATGCAATGCTATATGGTAGAAGCAACCAACTAGACAATGGGGCATATTCAGATAAGACAGATCTTCACTTTTTCATTAGGTTTGATCAAGATATATGAAAGGTTCATTCTACTGGCCACTGTCTTAATCTATTGACTGAAACATATTGTGCATGCCAAATCTCCCTAACCTTTGATTGGATTTGCAGAAAAGCTATGGGGTCACATGTATTTAATTTTACATCTGAAGAATACATTGCTCATTTTTTATTCACAGATATAAACAGCAACAAAGCTAAGTAACAATACAATTGTTCATACATGAAAGTTCTTCTCCTTTTGCACCCAAATGTATGGGTGCACTAAGAAGGGAGGGCTTGGTGTCATTGTGAGGACATAGAATCTTCTTTGTCCAAAATAAGAAGTGCTTCAGCAGCTGCCAGTAGATTATGGGCAAAGATAAATGTATTTTCTAATTCACCGCATCTTGTTGCTTTATTTTCCACCTTTTTTTCTTGGTTTTCTTTTTTAAAAAGAACAGAAAAAAAGAAAACCTTTCCTAACAAAATCACTGCATTTGGTTCCTTAATCAGTATTTAACAATAAGTTATTGCGATCATCTTGCACATACTTTATCTTTCAGGTGCACTGGCATCTTTCACATAGGTTGAGAGCAAGAAAATTAGAAATTATTATAACACTGTAGCAATCATGAGAAGTTCAAAATTCAAAATGTTCAGTCTCAAAAAGGTACAAGTTCAAAATTCCAAACCGTAAAACTTCTTTGGACAGGTCTCCTGACAGTAAAAAAATATTCAAACTGAACAAATACATTATCCTTCGAGGATATATAATATCATTATTCAACGGAAGACTCCACCAAAAATTATAACTAGACCCGGAAGAATCAGACAAGTGCCATCTGTAAACATAACATCCACCAAACACATTTAACAGTATATTCGATACAAGAGCACATAAATAAGATGCATGCGCATTAACTACTCAACATGATACATAAAACATTGAGGATTAATCAATACAACAACTATTCAAGCTATGACATCATAATTCCACAGAAAAAAACATAAATTTTTATGGCTTTAAACATTGACAATGACTATGTAAATCAGGATCCACATTATTTCAACTTCAGCTCAAGTGAGTTTGTTCAAATCATTATGTACACCGTGACAACACTGCCAGTTGGTGTGTTATGCCATATGTCACTATGTAATTAGACAAAGTGTTAGACAAAAATAAATATAGTTCCGATATATTTGCAAATGTTAATGAAATTATCTCAGAATTCAAAAGCAGCACAAAGATGAAGAAATTTCTTGCATATTTGAGCAGATCAGAAAAGAACATAAGGCTCACCTGTGAAGGGAAGCCATGAATTAAAACAATAGGAGGATTATCAACGCTTCCACTTTCAATGCAAAACCATCTATTGGAAAATATATAGAGCATTTTTCAATCGGTGAACCCTGCAAATATGCCATCCTCAATTTCTGCATAATATGGGGACCTAAGCCCATGACAGGATTTAAGCATGTTCAAGTCCTCCATTACAAACCAGTGATGTTCTAAATACTCCCAAATTTACCTGAAATTATCATCTGAGGTCTGAGAACCACCACCCATTGCAAGACCAAAAATTGGATCTTTTGCCTTCTTGCCAGCGCCAAAAACAGGATGAGCTTTCACCTGAAAAGATTATAACCACCAAAGAATTCTTAGATAATGATATATGATCTCGTGACACTTAGTAAAAGAGACTTGCTTCCAACAAGGAGAATATCTACTACACATAATAGAATTTGCACCTAAAATAAATGTATATATATCTCCATCAAAATAAAACCCTTTTTTGTTTTTCTATTCATTCCTTTTTTGTGGGGACTAAGAGAGAGACTAGATGACAAACAAATATTAAAGGTTCAATTTGCTTTTAGGATTTTTTTTTGCTTAGCAAAAAAGGGTAAGAGAGGCGACACGTGGCAACCCTCCCCAGGCATGACCATAGGAGCCCCTACCCGCTGGAAAGCTAGACAGGGGGCCTAGATGGGTCCTCAAACATGGGGGATCCAAAGGCACTCCCTCAAGATAGGCTGAGCCATAGCATGAGCCCAACCGCACAGAGAGCATAGTAGCAAGGAGCCAAGGAGTCAGTGGCAAAGGATCAGTGGACATAGTGAAAGGGCATAGTTTGCTTTCGGCTAGTAGTTGAAAAAGATTGATATTGTTGAATGCATTGAATCAATCTTAAGAATTTCAAAGAATAATAATGTTCCAATCTCATTCTCACCTATGGTAAGAAGAGCACATTCTGCTAGTGTCTAGCACCCAAAGTCATTAAAATTTCAATGCATTTCTCTTCGTATACACACCATTCAAATTGAAGGAGACTAGTTTGGTGAAAGAATAAATTAAAACTTTGAACCAAGTATGTTTTCATAATATATCATATAGGGCTTTTGCCTTTGCTAGTTCACAAAAAATGTATCAAATAACTTCACATTTTTTCTTTTCATGTGTGTCGCAAGTTCGCAACTCCATTTTAGATGATGCATTAGCGCCTCTTATTTTTATCAGGAGAAATAGAAACCATTTTCACATTTGTTTCCAGTTATCTTTTGTGGATTTTATACTGTGAAAAACTGTTCAAACTAAAGAAGTAAATTACTCAGGTCATGGACCACATGTCATTGGCATGAATATGCATGTATCCTAGGAGTATCTAGAACCCAAAGTTGTTAAAATTTCAATGCATTTCTCTTGGGATACACACCATTCAAAATTGAAAGAGGCTAGATTGGTGAGTGAAGAAATTAAAACTTTGACCCGAGTATGTTTTCATAACTTGTCATATGGGGCTTAGCAAATAGTGTATCAAAATAAGGCAAAACCAAGCAGAATGCACTCATTGCGGTCTAGGAATTACAATTACAATATATATTATATGAAAAGAAAAATGTAATGTCATCAAGTTTTGAAATTAGCCTTCTTTTTCTTTTTTGTTCACACAACAATGACCTACATATAAACAATTTAAAGATGATTTTTTTAAAGAGGAAATCCAAGCTAGTTAAGAGCAAAAATTTTGTCCTAAAAATTCAAAGTGGGAGTAGAAAGGGGTAACCAAGACTTACAATCTTTCCTCTGCTGACCCATTCATCTGCTGGATTCGGCCCGTCCGAGTACTTCCCTGTCCAAAACCAAATATAACTTCAATCATACTGAAACCACAACTAAATATCATTTCCCCTTGGCTTTCTTTAGAAATGGACAATTCACAAGTCTGTCTAACCTCCACTGAAAGAAAATCCATCCCCAATTGAAACAGGAGCATCCAGCAAATAATCCTAATATTGATCATACCAATAATAACACTAAAAAATTCACACTACAAAAAGGGCATGCATTGAAAATAACACAACATGAGAGAGCTTCAATCACGTTTAAAAGCAAACCTCGTCGTCATTGATGCTGGATCGACAGGTGAGACCGAAAGATTTCCTCTTTGGGGAAGTCCAAGCTGCTGATTTCAGTGACCCATTAAGAAGTGACAATGGGGATGCAATAGAGGGGTGAAGAAGGAAAAGAAAATTGTGGGATTGAAGCGAAGAAGGAGAAGAAGAAGAGAAATGAAAGGCCATGGTGAAGAGCTAAGATTGGCGCGAGAGGGAAGAGAGGAAGGGGGTTCCAAATGGAGTGACAGTTAAAACGGTTATTGTCATGCATTGTATAGAAATTGGGGGAATTGGATTGGATATATGGGGTTTTAAATAGGGATAGGGTTTCTCTGGTTCTCATACCTCCCAATTTACTACATATTTTATTCCTCTGGGTCGGCTCTTGCTAGTATTTTAATTTTTAATTTAGGCACGGTTTGGCAAGAGTTTTATTTATTTATTTATTTATATATTTTTTTTTAAGTGAAGCAGACAAATAAAAAGTTTTATAAAAAAAAAAAATTCAACAAATTTCACCATATTAGCAAACTGTCACATAATACATATTAATTAATTATTTTTTTCTTATAACTATTTATTCAATTAAAAACATTATTCCAAACTCACTTTTTTCACCTCATATTACAGTCAAAAAAATTTAAAAATTATTAAAAAAAAGTCAAGTTTTGAAAAAGGCACTTAGAGTATCCACATCAGTCTCAACAAATTTTGAATCAAATTATAATCCAAAATTCACTTTTGTTATTTTAGCTTGTCACATTTTTAGTACTCACTGCATCAAACTTTCTATTCTAACTCAATCTTATTAAAATATTAATTTCTTATTGTATTTGTTATTCTTTATTTCTTTTTATTAAATTGATGAGATACCACCCAAACAATTCTTAAAATAAAAAAAAAAAAATCGTCGTTCGGCTGACCGGTTAAGCTAATTTTAGGCTTTTTTCTTCTTCTGCTACAGGCACTCACGAGACATCCAGTAGGATATCCGAGAGGACATCCGGGTGGACGACCGGTCTAAAGATTTTGGCCCAGTTTTGCGCCAGAAAATATAATAAAAAAGCATGTAGCTAATGAATAGTGGCTCAACAAAGTTGTTGAGGTACTGTAGCAAATTTAATAAAAAAGTAATTTAAAAAAATTATTGAGACTAATGGAAAAAGAATTTTATGATTTGCTTGCTATATTTTAACTTTTTGTTATTTTGTATCAACTGATGCGGATGCTCTTATTAGAGCTCATTTGAAAATTGACTATTTTAACTTCTTTTTTTTCTTTTTCATTTTTTCCTTACAAAAAAATGTAGAGAAAGTCAAAAAAATAATTTAATTACTTGTAATGATTTTTTAACTTTTTAATTAAAAACCTATGTTCCCAATTGTACGAGCAAGAAATAACCTTCTCGTATAATCTTGTTGATCAAGTCCGCGCTCCTCCAAACATCGTCGCATTACTCCCTGAAAACACAAACGTGAACTAGCCAGCGGATGTGTGCCAGATATATCTCCGATGTCTAAGTCAGTAAAATAGACAAATAGACAAAAGCTCTGCGTATTCGAGAATCAAAGTTGTGTTACCTCTCCATAGGTGATGTTATGAGCTTTTATAGGTTCCGCGTGGCACAATCTTAGTAAGACTCTTATTCCTCCATGCAGAGTCCTCCTAGGAATCACACTCCTGAAAGATAATACTTATCCTTCAATACCCCCCTCACTGCTTAAACCAAGTGAGATGGTTCTACCATGGTTGGATGTCAATACAACCGAGATAACATAGCCATGCTAAAGCTGCAGACTAGACCGAGCTGCCACTAGCTTGGTTCTTCCTTTCACTGCGTGCACCTCGGTTTGACATATTCCAACTAGGTTGTCTGAGACCACACTAACCACAACGAGTTTGGCGAGCTAACCAATAGCAAGGTTCTGAGGAAAGCCCACCTTACTTCGGCTCAACATGGTATGACCGAGCTAACTGTTACCGCTCTGAGTGTGGTAATCGAGCTAACTGCAGAGCTCTCTTGGACCAGGCTAACTTCTAGTCCCTTTTACTCGGCCTCTCTTATTATGGCCCATAGATCGGCCCATTACCCAACTCAGCCCAATTTACATATAAATTACCCTCTCAATTGCCCCTTAATTCCATCTGTGCAGCATGATAGGGATTACCTGTTACCAGCCGAGCTAATAACTTTGGCTTGTTAACCGAGCTAAAAAACCTTAGCCTTCCAACCGAGCTAGAAACTTCATTTATTTTGCCTTTGTCTCTTTTAGCACGGTCCAACGATCTGTGCGTAACACCTCTCTTTTTTCACTTTACAGACTTAGACTGCCAGGCACTCCCTTGAACGCTCGACCGAGCTACTGAGCGTCCTTTTAGGACCGAGTTAATTCTCCGCTTATTTATTCATAACTTAAAACCTCATGGGTAAATATAGATATTTGGTAAACACCCCAGGTGCTATGGCCGAGTTTCGAAGGGACTACTATCACCCTAGTCGAACTAGATACCATACCCTGGGAAAACCCTGGCTTTGTTCCCTTTACAGTTCTTTCTATAGTAGAAACCGGACTAAAATTCCCTGTACAGCCCCTTCTATGTGAATTCCTTAGACAAACAAACCTTTGCCCTACCCAACTTTCTACCAATTCTTACCGTATAATAAACGGCATCGCCGAGCTAAATCGCCAGGCTGGCCTTAACCTTGGTTTAGCCGAGTTTTTCCACCAGTACTCTCTTGGCTCAAATGAAGATGGTTGGGTTTACTATTTAAGAATAAGACGTCGACGTGAAAAGATAATAAAAGATACCCCGAATAAGGATGTTAACGATGATGATTTTCTCTGGGTATTTGGGAATTTTGAGGACCAGTGAGCCCAGATCCCAAGCGACAGAATAAACTGGAACAAGGGTGAAGCCGGTAGGATTACCTTGGCTTTATTGCATGCTTTTCTTTACTTCGGTTTTCACTTCCTGAACCGGACTAACCGTATTCTCCTTACTTCATGCAGGTTTGAACTTCCTCAAGTCTCAGTACAGTTACCCAAACTTAAACGTACTTCGTGCCGCACTCCGATATCCAAACAGAGGCTGGGCCGAGCCACTAAATTTTGAACTGACCTACCGATATAGTAGCTGCAGGAAGACTAGAGTGACCGATTTCCTCCTTGAACCTTCGCCAGAGCCAGATCCATCCTTGCCTCAAATCAATCTCATCCCACTAACTGCCGAACAAGAAATGGCCAAGAAAAGAGCAGTGAGGGCCCTTCTAACTGAAACAAACCAAGCTGAGATACCACCAGCAAGCCAACCACAAGAGACCGTGGTGGCCTTACCAACAGCTCAGCCCTCATCATCTCGTCCAAGCAAGCGTGCTCGGACTTCCATAATCGAGCCACGCCTTGTTAACGAGGATGAAACCGTGGTGCCTCGAACCACTTCACTAGGCCCTCCACCTGAGCGCTCAGACCGAGCTAGCTCCTCAAAGTGGGTACCAAAGATCACATTTCAGAACCGTGCTATCACGGATTCTGACTTAGTGGTCGCAGAAGAAGACCACTTGATGGCCTTCAACCTTGCTAAAGGCGTTTGCCTTCCAGCCGACATGAGGCACCACGACCACCTAACCGAACTGAAGGCCCTTCGTTCGTCCACAAAATCAATGGTGCTAGTAAGTTGCTCTTTCGCTTATTTTTCAGAAATTCTTACGACTTTTGGCTCAATTTTACTGAAAATTGTCTTACTATCCTTTTGCAGGCCATACAGAAAAACCACATCGTTCACAAGCGAGTGTTGGAACTTCGAAAAACCACCAGGCAGGCCATGGCCGAGGCTAATGAAAAAACTGCCGAGTTAGAACAGGCCAGGAAGCAGATAGCCGAGCTGCAAACCGAGAATGGTCGTCTGACCGGTCTTGTTAGCTCGGCTGAAGCAGATAAGCAAAAGGCTGCGGCCATCATAAAAGATAAATATCTACGTGAGCTAGCCAAGCTTGAAGGAAAAAAGAATGCCGAAATAACAAAGCTCGAGAAGAAGCTGGAGGATGCAGAGGACCGTGGTTTCAAAGAAGGCGAAGCCCTGTACATCAAGCAGTGTGAAGCTGCGAAGGACCTGTTCTTTAAATGCGGGTGGAAGGGGGCTGTGGCGCAGCTCGGTCATGGACATGAGACCGAGGTCTTCAATCCTCCTCCATATTTCATGCCGAGCTCACTAGCGGAGTATGCTGCTACCGTTCAGCAACAATTTCTGGAGAAGGATGATGAAGATGAAGCTCTAGAGGACAACACTCAATCCGGTCACCAGTCTACCTCCCCAACTCCAGAGGTCTCCATCCCACCTTTGCCAACTATGTCCGATGTTGTGCTTTCAACCGAACTTAACCAGAGCGTGGTTGCCACAACCGAGCTACCTCTAGGTGAAGACCGAGTGGTTTTAGATGCTGACTTAGATGACCTGTTTGCTTGACTTATGTATTTTTCTTCTTTTTTATCTTTTGGAAAGAGACTGTAACCGGGCTGAAGTCCCCCCTTTTGTACTTTGACTTTATATGATCAATGAAATCTCTTTTGTTCCAACTGTTATTTCGGTTAACTGCCATGCATGTAACTTTCTAACTGTAATCTTAATGAAGTATAACATTCTCTGGCTGAGATACCTTTATCCCGGTCTTAGTTTTGCAATCTGACTGGCCAAGCCTGCCAACCTCTTTAGCCTCGATCCTTATCTCGGCTAAAAAACAATAAGCTTTGGTTTTTCCAGCCAACCACTCTTCAGCCTAGATCCTTACTTCGGCTGAAGAGTACTAAGTGTTGGTTTTTCCAGCCAACTTCTTTAGCCTAGATCCATATCTCGGCTGAAGAACAATAAATGTTGGTTTTTCCAGCCAACCACTTTTCAGCCTAGATCCTTACTTCGGCTGAAGAGTACTAAATGTTGGTTTTTTCAGCCAACCACTCTTCTGCCTAGATCTTTACTTCGGCTGAAGAGTACTAAGTGTTGGTTTTTCCAGCCAACTTCTTCAGCCTAGATCCTTATCCTGTGCTTAGGAGGGGTGTTGGTTTTTTCGGCCAACTATGCTTTCAATGCCCCTAGCTCACTAAAACAATCTTTTACAGAAGAAAACAATCTATGCTGAAAAGAAACTACTTATTTTATTGAGAAAAGAAAACTACAACTGAGTTTAAAGAAAAGCTAAAAATAAAATAGTTTGAGATTGGCAGTGTTCCACGGTCTGGGAATGGCTTTGTTGTCTTCATCTTCCAAGTGGTATGCCCCTTTCCTGCTAATCCAACCACCTTGTAGGGTCCTTCCCAGTTGGGCCCTAACTTGCTGTCTCCGGGTACCAGGGTGTTTCCCATTACTTTGCGCAGTACCCAATCTCCAAACTTGAATTGCCTTGGATGTACTGTCTTGTTGTATTTTCTGGATAACTCTTGCTGGTATGAGGCAATGTGAACCAGTGCTCTTTCTCTTCTTTCTTCCGTAAGGTTGAGTTCCAAGGCTATGGCTTCCCCATTTAAGTCTGGATCAAAATTTTCGCTTCTAATTGTGGGGAGGCCGATTTCTAGTGGGATTACTGCCTCCATGCCGTAGGCTAAAGAGAATGGCGTTTCTCCGATTGATCGCCGAGGTGTGGTACGGTAAGCCCATAAAACATGAGGAAGCTCTTCAGCCCACTTTCCTTTTGCTTTCTCTAACCTTTTCTTCAATCCATCCAAGACAACTTTGTTTGATACTTCTGCCTGGCCATTTGCTTGGGGGTATGCCGGTGTAAAGTTATAGAATTCTGTCTTGTACTTTTCACAAAAGCCTCTAAAGATTTTGTCGTCGAACTGAGTGTCGTTGTCTGATATTAGTGCTTTGGGTATGCCGAACGGAGTGATGATATTTTGCCAGACGAACTTCTTCCCATCTTTCTCCTTTATTGATGCTAGTGCTTCTGCTTCCACCCACTTTGTGAAGTAGTCTGTTGTTGCGAGGAAGAACTTTTTGTTGCTGGGTGCTGTCGGAAGTGGTCCTACTATGTCCAAGCCCCACATTGCGAAGGGCCATGTACTAGTTAAAGGTAGAAGCTCTCTAGCTGGCTGATGTATTTGGTGTGCGAACTTCTGACATTTCTCGCACTTCTTAACATACTTCTCTGAATCCGCTTACATGTATGGCCACCAATATCCTTGCGAAATTGCTCTGTAGGCCAATGATCTTCCTCCTTGATGGCTTCCGCATACGCCTTCATGAATTTCGAACAAGAATGCTTCCACTTTGCTTGGGTGGACACACTTTAGGTAAGGTCCTGTGAAGGATTTCTTGTACAATGCCATTGATGGGGAGAGCCAAAAGTGCTGTGACTTTACTCTTATTTTGTTGGCCACTTTCTTTTTTCCCGGTAAGACACCGTCTTTTAGGAATAGTATGATGGGATCCATCCACGAAGGGCCTAGTTCAGCACAACATACCTCTTCTACTTTGGGTTCTTCAATGCTTGGTCTTGGTAGGTAGTCAATCAGCAATGGATGAGGGATGGTGGTATTTGCCATTGAAGCAAAGCCTGCTAGTTCGTCCGCTCTACTATTTTCTTCCCTGCTGATCTGCTCTATCCATACTACTTCAAATTTCTTGATCTCTTTTCTAACTAACTCTTGGTACTTAGCCATCCTATCGTCCTTTGCCTTGTAGTCACCTGAAATTTGGTTTACCACCAGCTGTGAGTCACTGTAAACCATTAGCTCGGTGGCCTTCATGTAGGATGCTAATTTTAAGCCTGCCAGAAGCGCTTCATATTTCGCTTCGTTGTTTGATGCTGGGAAGCCAAGGTTGACCGCTTGCTCCACCACTAGGCCAGCTGGTGAGATGAGGACTATGCCTAGTCCTGCACCGTGCCTGTTGGACGCTCCATCCACGAAGAGCTTCCATATCTCTCTAACGAACAGTTTCTAGCAAGTGAAGGGATCAGATGATGCCTTGGGATCAAGAGTGTTGCTGGTGTTTTCTTCAAGGTCCATGCTTGCTGTTTGCCTCTCGCTATCTGATTGTACCAAGTCTTTATTTGTTGGTGAGTCTTGGTTGGGTGTAGCATGGTTCGCTTCTTCCTCCCTTACTTTACTCTGGTCTGCCTTAAGGTCTGACTGGGTATCCTGCACCAGGGGTTGCGCTATTCCGGCGTCAACTTCTAATCCTAGTTCGGTTGTATCAGTCAGGTCGACTGGGCAGATATGATGACTTCCTGGGGTGAATTTTGCGACAAAGTCTACCAAGGCTTGGGCTTTTATCGCAGTTCTGGGTTGGAACTTGATATCGAACTGTCCTAACTCGACTGCCCACTTCAAGACTCGTCCATAAAAGTTCGCCCTCTCAATCAAAGCTTTTAATGGAAAAGCTGTGAGGACGATTATTGTGTGGGCGTGGAAGTAATGCGACAATTTCCTTGATGCCATCATCAAGGCTAAGGCCAATTTTTCCAACGGTAAGTACCTGGTTTCCGCGCCCAGCAATGTCTTGCTGACATAAAAGATGGACAGATGTTGGATTCCTTCCGCTCGAACCAACACTGCGTTGATTGCGTGCTGCGAAACTGTCAGGTACAAAAATAGTTCTTCTCCAGGTATTGGGGTCACTAGCAGTGGTGGAGAAGACATGTATTCTTTTAAACTTTCTAGGGCGCGGTCACATTCTTCATCCCACTCAAACTTGGCTTTTAATGCTTGAAAAAATGGTCGACATCTGTCTGACGACCGACTGATGAACCGGTTGAGCGCGGCTGCCATACCGGTGAGATGTTGTATGTCTTTTACTGAGTTAAGCATCTCTAGATCTTGAATTGCTTTGATCTGAGAAGGGTCTGCCTCTATACCTCAGTTGGTCATCAGGAAGCCTAGGAACTTGCCAGATCCTACGCCGAACGCACACTTGGATGCATTAAGGCGTAGCTTGTGCTTCTTCAGGATTTGAAACATCTCACCTAGGTCCCTGAGATGGTCATTCTTATCCTTGCTCTTGACCACCATGTCGTCGATGTAGGTTTCCATTGTTCTGCTTAACAATGGTTCGAACATCTTAGTGACCATCCGTTGGAATGTTGCCCCTGCGTTCTTAAGGCCAAAGGGCATGACCTTGTAACAATATAGTCCTCTTGGCGTCATAAAAGATGTAACCTCCTGGTCTAGCTCATACATAGCGATCTGATGGTAATCTCTGTACGCATCAAGAAAGTTAAGACGATTGTGTCCTGCTGTCAGATCTACCAGTTGGTCTATCCGTGGTAGAGGAAAGTTGTCCTTTGGGCATGCCTTGTTGACTGTTTTGTAGTCTACGCAGACACGTCATTTTCCATTCTTCTTTGGCACCACTACTATATTGGAGATCCATCTGGGGTAGTGCACCTCTCTGATAGCTCCTGCTTCTAGCAGGTTTTCCACTTCTTCCGCCACTATCTCGGCATGGTGGAGTGCTGATCTGCGAGTGCGCTGTATTATTGGTCTGGCAGTTGGGTGGACATTCAATTGGTGACAAATGAAGTTTGGGTCAATGCCAGACATGTCATATGGTGTCCAGGCAAACACTTCGATGTTAGAGGTCAAGAATTCCATGATCTCTATTCTCTCAGTGCTGGACATAGATGAGCCGAGCAAAAAGAACTTTTCCAGGTCCTTTTCATCTATTCTTACCTGTACCAAGTCTTCCACTGCCTTCTGTTCAACGGCTTTGCCAACATCTGCAAATAATTCATTACTCTCGGGTTCTTCTACCATCTTAACAAACCTTTTGGCAACCCGGCTGCCATTTACTGTGATGAAGCATTGCTTGGACATAATTTAGTCTCCGTAGACCTCTTCAATTACTCCGACTTCGTTGGGGAACCACATTACTTGATGGTAGGTTGACACTACCGATCGCATGGCATGCAGCCATGTTCTCCCCAAAATTATGTTGTAAGTGGAAGGGACTTTCAATACCCAGAATTCCACTTATTTCGTCATGCTTCCTGCTCTGACTGGGAGGATAATCTTGTAGACTGGCCACTCTGGCATTGACTTGAATCCGATCAGGGGAGATACGGCAGGTGCCAAGTCTTTGTCTTCCAATTTCAATTGTTTGAAGGTTTCATAATACATTATCTCACATGAGCTCCCTTGGCCAATCAAAATTTGCTTGACGTCGTAATCCTTGACGCGGAGAGTGACGACCAGTGCATTATTGTGAGGGCAATATATCCTTGCCAAGTCTTTGTCTGAAAAAGACATGACGTTCGTGGCCTCTGTTTTTCCCTTTTTAATGGTGGGCTGCGCACTTAATACTTCCCATAGGTGCTCAGCCTTTTTTATCATTCCCCTGAGCTCACGTACTCACTCAGGCTCGAATACCCCATGTATTATGTTTATCACGCCTTGAGGTGGGGCGTCAATCAGTGTTCCGCCTAGATGATCGTGATTTTAGGGGGCTGGCTGCGTCCCTCCTTCTATGTACCGATCTAAGTGACTAGCTGCCACTAACTCCTCCAGATGCTGTCTCAACGGCGTGTAATTTTCAGTGCGGTGCCCCTTTTCCTTATGGAAGGTGCACTAGGATCTTTCCTCGTAGTCCTTTTGCGCTTCTCCTAGCTTAGCTGGCCATCTGACGAAAAGTTTATCACATATCTCACTGAGAACTCGGTAGATTGGTTTCTTGAATATCGTGGTAATGGCAGTGCGGACTCTCAACCATCTTTTATCTCGGTCCTCATCGTTGTCACGCCTGCCTCGTCCATTCTTGCTTGGACGTTCTACCGTGTTCACCTTTGCCATAGTCTTCTTATCTGGCGCTGCTGTTGCACCAGATTTTGCCTTACTACGGGCGCCATCCTCCTCCACCCAAATATGTTAGTGCACTCTCTCCATCAAGGCTTCCATCGTGAGGGGTGGAGTCATTGTAATCGAATACCTCAATCTGTTTCTGACTGGAAGTCCTCTTTTGTATTGTGCGATGGCGAGATTGGTAGGGCAGTCCCCTATCTTGTTGAACGTCTTCCAGTAGCGACTGTTGTAGGATCTCAATGTTTCCTTGTCACTCATGTCAATGGAGAGTAGCTGATCGATCTCCACTGGGGTCTTGGTGTTCGTTCTAAACCTTGTCACGAACGCCTCTGCCAACTGCGCCCAGGAGGCTATGCTGCCTTCTGGTAGCCTTTCGAACTAGGTTAAACCTATGTCACCAAGGCTGGATGGTAATAAGATGCACATCAAAGCCTCGTTCCATCGGTATACTGCCATGACCTGGCAAAAGTGGCTTAGGTGCATGTAAGGGTTTGTCTTCCCTTTGTACGTCGTAAATTTAGGCTGGATGAAGCCTGAAGGTAAGGGTGCATTCTCAATCGCCAGAACGAACGGCAAGCTATGTAGCCTTGCCAATGCCTTATCTGTTGGTTTGTAGGCAAGGTGCAGTATTGGCATTCCAACCTCGACGCTTCCATGCGTCCGAGAAGCCAACCGCTGAAGGGCTGAAACTCTGTGCGGGTCGCGTACCCTGGCATCCTCCTTCCGTCGTGCCCTTTTCTCAAGCATAGTCCGTAAGTCGGACGATCTAGGCAACTCTGTTTGCCTGGATGATGTCTGGTGCGTATGTGAGGGCCGATAGGTGCTTCCCTCAGTGTAAGACCTCAATGATCTCGTTCTCTCAGAACTAGAGTAACGAGTTCTGGAAGTCCTTAATTGAGTGTCGCCTGTTCTGAGGCCCGTACTCTCTGCTTGCGATGGCATGGTATGCCTACCACGATCTTCTGAGTGGCGAGGAGGCATATTGCTCTTGCACCCCACTCCTGTCGTCACCCCTTCCCTTTTATTTGGCGCTTCATCAATTCCATGTCCGCCACCATCTTCCTGATTAACTCGTCCTGCTCCTTTACCCGATCCCCCAAAACTTGAGGGTCGATCCTCCGCCTCTGCCTATCAAGACTTGATGAGCGACGGGGGCTATTACCCCGCCTCCCCCTTGCATCCCTCCGGGGGTTCTATCACTGGGGCTCTAAGTCTGCCATGGGAGGGATGAAAGGTAAACCTTCGCGCCTCCCACCTCCTTCTGGGGTTTGTCTGTCAATGGCGGACAGTGGCAAATCTTCGTTGTGTGTCATTGCGTCTAATCTAGCGAGGAAAACTTTGATCAAGAGGTTTTGTTCTTTCTGTGCTTCCCACAAACGGCGCCAATTGTACGAGCAAGAAATAATCTTCTCGTATAATCCTGTTGATCAAGTTTGCGCTCCTCCAAACGTCGTCGCTTTACTCCCTGAAAACACAAACGTGAGCTAGCCGGCGGGTGTGTGCCGAATACCTCTCCGATGCCTAAGTCAACAAAATAGACAAATAGACAAAAGCTCTGCGTATTCGAGAATCAAAGTTGTGTTACCTCTCCATAGGTGATGTTATGAGCTTTTATAGGTTCTGCGTGGCACAATCTTAGTAGGACTCTTATTCCTCCATGCAGAGTCCTCCTAGGAATCACATTCCTGAAAGATAATGCTTAGCCTTCAACACCCCCCTCACTGCTTAAACCAAGTGAGATGGTTCTACCACGGTTGGATGTCAATACGACCGAGATAACATAGCCATGCTAAAGCCGCAGACTAGACCAAGCTGCCACTAGCTTGATTCTTCCTTTCACTGCGTGTACCTCGGTTTGACATATTCCAACTAGGTTGTCTGAGACCGCGCTAACCACAACGAGTTTGGACCGAGCTAACCAATAGCAAGGTTCTGAGGAAAGCCCACCTTACTTCGGCTCAACATGGTATGACCGAGCTAACTGTTACCGCTCTGAGTGTGGTGACCGACCTAACTGCAGAGCTCTCTTGGACCGGGCTAACTTCTAGTCCCTTTTACTCGGCCTCTCTTATTATGGCCCATAGATCGGCCCATTACCCAGCTCGGCCCAATTTACATATAAATTACCTTTTCACCAATCATCCACAAAACAAAAAATGCATGAATTATTTTGATTGGAAAAAAAGGAAAATAAAATTGAACCCATTATAAAAAAAGAAAAAAAAAGGAAGAAAAGAAAAATAAGTACTCGAGTCATAAATTTGTTTTTTACACTTTGAAGCCTATCGGTCCAAGTGTTAAACTATTAAGCTCGCAACGACACATCTGGATGGTTTTAATAGCCCATTTGGATTAAGTGGTTTGAAGAAGAAAAAAAAAAAGAAAAAGAAAAAAAAACATTTATCTTGATTTATGTCACTCGTTTGAATAAGTGAAGGAAAGAAAAACATAGTGAAATGGGAAGAAATTAAGAGAAACCTATTTTTTTCATAACCAGTAGCGGAACCAAAAAATAACTTTAGAAGGGCACTAATTAACCACAATCTTTGAGAGAGATTATAAAAAAAAAAAAAAAAGTCTTTTAATTGACAACAACAATATAATACAATTTTTTTGAGTAAATATTACGCACGAAACATAAATATTCATTACAAAATAAAAATACTTTTCAAAAATAAGAAATGAAAAATTACAATCTATGTAGTTTGTCTAGTGTCATTTTGGTTACAATAACTCTAAAAGGGAAAATTATTCAATGTTCGTGAAATATCACGTGTCTGTACTTCTTAACTAGTCATCATTCAATATGCTTTTCATATTTCTCAATCACCCAACACAATACCCCACCTACCCATCTTCTCCACCAATCACAATGCTATGGAATACCACGTGTCTATACTCCGGGATTATTGAATAATTAACTGTCTAAAAGCATCAATTGAACGCTTAACATTTTCACATTTTGTTAATTTAGTAAAATTGACAATGCTACTTTAAAAATTAGATTGAAATCAAAAGTATAATGGTTCATTCCAAAGTATATGTCAACCTCTTAATCACTATGAGGAGAGTACATTTTTATCAAATTTCCACGTTCAAAAAAACAAAAAGGAAAAGAAAAGAGCTATTTTTCCTTAATTTTCGTTCAATTTATTAATGAATGTTACTAATTGAATTAAATTGACATAATGTAAAAAACAATAATAATAAAGTCCAAAACTAACATAACAATAACTATACAATAAGTGTAAGGTCCCAGATTAATCCACCCATAAAATTCTTGGTAGGTGATTGTATGGTGGAGATTAATTTGTGTAGTGTGGGTCCATGTGTAGAATAAATCTGAACCACGATTTTGGATAATTTTTGGATTGATAAGGGCAGGTTTGTAATATTACTGATAACTATAAGATCAAATTGATATAACTAACAACATACATGACCACATGTATAATTTGCCACAATAAAAAAATTAAGAAAGGGCTTCAAAAAAAATTAAATGAACAATGATATAAGAGAAAAATTAATTTTGCAAGGTGAGAAAAAAAATAAAGAGAAGAGAGAGATGAGAGAAAGAGTTATTTATGTATTCAGAGTTTTTATGTGATTTATATAAATAAATAAATAAATAAGAAGGGTTTTTTTTTTAATTTTTTAAAGAATCTTAAATGATTTAGGGTGGACACAATTATAATTTTTGAAGGGTTGAACAAATAATACTCCCCTTTGCAAACATATAGATACTATTGTAAATTATAAGAAATTGAAGAGGGGCACATGTCCCACTTGATTCCCTTTTACATTAGCCCTTGCTCGTAACCCCTATTTTGAATCTTTTCTGGGGAGATTAGGAAAGAAAAAAACCCAACTAAATAATAGTTTGTTTTTATACTAAAACTATCATTTTAAATATAGAAGAAATAAAAAGGAAAAAAAAAATAGGGTAAATGTGCGGGGGAAAAGATATTCGTTGCTGTCTGTACTCCTTTCGTCCAAGCTTCGAATCTCTTTGATCGACCTGAGAACACACCGGCGGTGAGCTACCCGGTGGTGTGTTGCCAGAAAACCCCTCCGACAATCAAGTTAGCACACACTCAGAGATAGAGAGGGAGAGGAAGAGAGTTGAGTGTTTAGGTTTCTCTCACCAAATGATGTTCCATCCCTAGCATGGGGGCACAGTCATGCTTATATACTTTCTGAGCTAAACTTGCACCCATTAGTCTCTCGACACGTGGAGCTGCTCTCCCATCTGTCAGCACAAATCCAGCGAACACCACCTAACCAAACCGTCAGACAACTTTAGTGGGAACTCGGCAGCCCGGTGGCATTACCTCGGCCTTCCACGACCGTGCTGCGTAACGTGCCTGAGTGCTGCACTCGCCGAGCCCCACAACGGCCGAGCTCGGTAGCATTCCGACAGAGCCGAGCTTGAGACAGGTCGGCCGGTGCACAGAAGACATTTCCCGCCGAGCTACGCGTGCGACCCATGGAACTCGGGTTGGCAGGCGGTCATCTCGACCAAGTAAGCTCGGTCCACCGAGCTACGCGTGCGACCCATGGAACCGGGGTTAGTAGGCGGTCATCTCGGCCAAGTAAGCTCAGTCCAAACATGGGACCTGGACCTCGGGCCTGGGGCCTGGGCCTCGACCCAGCAAGATCAACTCTAGGGGCCCCAGTTAGCTCGGTCTATACAGGGGGCCCGAGCCACGACCGAGTGAAACCCACTCGGAACAGACCCAAATTAGCTCGGCCCAAACGTGCTCGGCCCTACCTAGTCCGACTTCCTCCACGACCCAAAGCCAGATTATAAATCTCCCTCTCAATTGCCCCTTAATTTCGTCCGCGCAAGCGTGACTGGGATTACCTAATTCGACCGGGGTAGATTCTCCCTTGGTTCTTAGTTTGCAAAACGTTAATTGCGCTAATCCCTAAGCTCGGTTTCTTGATTTGCTCGGTTGATGTCTCAACTCACCTTCCTGTCTCTTCAATACTGACGCCGCCGTCAATGGGGACACGCGTCGATCATTTATTGGCCTCGAGCAGCCAACCCAGCCGTCTCTTCAGATTCGAATTTAGGCGGTTCTTTTCTCCTATAAACACACCACATCCCCCTTCATTTTCTTCCTACTGTCTCTCTTTCATTCCAGACGACCTGCAGTGCCCTCCATTGCTTTTTCAAGCTCCATTCTTACTTTCTACTGCGTTCGTGCTTGAAGACTCGACTTCTGCCCCATTCTGGTAAGTTCTTCAAACCCCTTTATTGTTTTTTCATTTGGGATTTCACACTTTTGGGCACAAAAAACCATTGGTTTTAGGATATAACCCCCCAAAACCCTCCTTTGCCCCTGCTCTCTTTACTGTTCTTCAACCTCAGTGATGAACACAAGAGGATCTGGGGCAGACCGGGCTCCAGATCTTCATTTGATCCCAAAAAACACCAACACTGAGCAAGTTGTAGGTTTGCAAAACTCGCGTATGAACCAAGGTAATAGAGTGCTGGACCGCTCGACCGGGCTAAAATCTGGCCCGCTTGAGCGACCGAGCTTCTGGGTTTACCCTTTGTGACCGAGATGGTTAGGCGCTCCATCTGACCGAGCTAAAGTCAAGCTCGTTTTGCACTCCCGCACTCCTGCTTACACTTGAACTTCCTTTTACTGCAGAGTCCAAGGGGACCATGCACCTGTACTGAGGTTCTCTAAGGCCGAGCAGCCATCAACCGAGAAATTTGCCAAACCAACTCAGCCGTGCTTAAAACCAGCCGGCTACACATGTGGCACTACCGCTTCCTGGTTGACACGTCGGTCGCACTAGCCGCATTCCGAGAAGAATACGGTGTCCCGCCGACGTACAACTAGAGCTCGGTGCCAAGGACACAACCCCCTGGGGCAGACTAGACCAGTGCCCTTTCACCATGCTTTCCATTTTCGAAAGCAGCCTTCGCTTCCCGGTCAACCCTTTAATGTGCGAGTTCCTGAGGCGCACCGGGCTAGCACCAACCCAAGTTTCAACCAACACTTATAGGATAATTAATGGGATAGCTAAGCTGAACAATCGACTAGGCTTGAGCCTAGGACTGGCCGAGATACTTTGCCAGTACACCCTAGGGCATACCGGCGATGGTCTCAACTACTATTTAAAAATCAGATCGAGCAAGGAGAAAATAGTGACCGGCACCCCAAACAAAAACATGCATGACGACGACTTTTTCTAGGTGTCCGGTAATTATGAAACAGCCGACGTGCCGGGCTGGTATATCAGCAAGAACTTCGGTTCAACATGTAAGTCGTGCTAACTGCTCGATCAAATTACTTTCCTTCTACATTCTGTACTTAATATCTTTTATTCTTCTCCTCTCTGCAGCAATCGAAGCTTTGCAAGCCAACTACCATTTTCCCAACGAAGCAGCCATCAGAACCGTGCTTCGGTACCTTAATCGGGACTGCCACGACCTTCTCGGTAACGTGCCGACCTACAGATACTCCTGTAGACGCGCCCGCGTGGGGCCCCGCTACTACAGTTCGGACTCGATTTGTGTCACGGTTCTTAATCTGAACCAAAGAGTCCAAATCTGGCAAATCGTTTTGAGAAAACAGATTTTTAGAAAAGAAGTGCCAAACATGGACTGCTTTGCCAGATACAGAGTCGCCACCTAAATATTTTATTTTAGGGGAATTTAGGAAACCCTGACTCGGTGCCAAAGGCCACGTGTCCGTCATCACCAAAGTTGCCTCGGCTCGGGAACTTGGGTACGATTGGGGAAGGTCAGCTATGAGCACCCCCTCTCGCCCGATCCGAAGATCGGCCTCTACTAACCGTGATATCCGTTTTTGAAAACGTTATGTGTTCTTGTTCCGGTTATTAGCCTAGAATTACTATGTTATGCGCACAGCAAACAAGTATAGACCGAATCACCTAAATTGGAACAAAATATTGCATGTTTGTTTTGAAAATGGTTTGCTAGTCACAAGTAGGTTAAAATGCAAGTTTTGCCACCCTCAAGTGGGCTTTAGAAAAGATGGTTTTGCCACTATTTAGTGGGCTTTAAAACTCACAGTTTTAATGCATTATTCTAATTTAGGTAATCCAACCTCCATGCACAGGCACTCAAGCAGTTATATCACATAAACACGTAACCTCATGGTAAGCATGCTGTCATGTTAATATTCACATACATGCAAGATGCTAAAGCATAAACACTCACAGTGTACTCCGAGCCAAAACAAGAAACTAGTTAGTAATCATGCATGATCCTAGTTCATGTTAAAATGGCTAATGCATCACATACAGAATGTCACTAGAATAGGCTCGGCTAATCTATGGATGGCATGTGAGATGCACAGATAACATGTATTCAAGTTAGGTTTGAGATACTATGCAATTAGCATGATGCGCCGAGCCCGGTGCATGCAATACAAATGAATGGATGCACGCATGCATAGCATAAGATATGCTGATTTTAAATATGCCCTAGTCTACCATCATAAGCAGGTAAATAAAAGGGAAGAAAGACGTGGGGTTGGAAGACATACACACACTCACGCACACTTATTACATAATTGCTCTCACTCGGAGGGTCCAAATAAATATTACAGTTCGAATAATAAACACATAAATTATTACAGAATTTCTAATTAATTAACAGAATGAATGCAAAAAGAAAGGTGGCCACAGCCCCCGCCTTGGGATGCGCGAATGATGCATACTCGAACCCGTCTCACCCGGAAAAT
Organism: Camellia sinensis; assembly: GCF_055761805.1. Taxonomy (NCBI): domain Eukaryota; kingdom Viridiplantae; phylum Streptophyta; class Magnoliopsida; order Ericales; family Theaceae; genus Camellia; species Camellia sinensis. The sequence continues at coordinate 80,170,407 of NC_138963.1, forward strand.
CCGTACCATACCACTGCCGCCTTAGTTTACACTGCCCTACTTCTCTGAAAATTGCTAAAGTTCTAGGACAGGTCCCCTGAACACTGTGGAACACCCTCGGCTGAAGGAAATTCCCACCGGCCATTGAAAATATCCATCGGCTGTTTGTGAAGCTATCGGCCCAGGAAGGATTGCCGGTCGGCACTGAACACTGCCGATCGGCAGAAAGTTCCTGCCGAATCTGGTTTTTGACAGCAACAAGGACAGACAGTGTATGGCATGGAATTTCAAGCAAGTGTATGCATGGCTACTTTCCCAATCATGTAACGGACTCAAGGGAGTATGGCCCTTGACCCTCGGGCTATCAATAGTGCATTTGATGCATGATAGCCTAAGGAGCCAAGGTTGCAATTTGATGTACAAATGCATGCAACACACAAATGAGGACCAAGAGCCTATCATGCCAAAGTCAAGGGCCTCGGTGACTGAGGGTTGAGGTGTGTTTTGTCACTCGAAGTACAAACACCCCTCATCCCCCACACTTGGTTTGACACTCCAAACCAAGCAATGCAATGCGTGTTATGCAAACATGGCTCAAAATGTAACATGATACTAAGATGCAAAACATATCAAATGTGATGCAATCTATCATGTTAAGTATGCAAAATGCTAGTCATATGAGATGCAAATGTGATGCAAACATGGATCAATATGCCATAAGGCTAGCATGGGACAACATATGATGAACCAAATAAGCAACAAGCGTATGATAAGCATGCGATGGTGGACTTAAACCATAAATGGCAGACCTCAACCTTGCCATAAACAGTGGCCAAAATGATGTACAAGAGCACAAATGATGCATGCAAGCATGCACACATCAAGGTCCATCACCTAAGCATGAAAGGGGACAACTCTAAGCATACTTAAAGACAATATAAAAGGGCATTAAACCAACATGCTAGGCTCTGTAAATGAATAGGGGATGATGCCAAAATCGAACAAATCATGCAAGTAAGGCATGCAACAATGACCACAACTTGAAGCCAATAAAGGGGGTCAAACCAAAGCTATGTCAACCAAACCTTAAAGGACCAAAATGACCTAAAACAGTCCTAAGGGACTCCAAAACAAGACTAAAGCATGCAAAGATCATGGTCAAAACATGCCAAGGAATGAGTCCAAAACAAGGGCATTCAAAGCCACCAAAAGGGAGCATCACTCAATACTTATCCCAAGCAAACATGGCATGAATTTTCAATGCAAAACAGAGTTCTAGTATGCAAAAAGGGCCCTCAAAACCCACTGATATGGCAGCCTAATATCTAAACACATGGGCATGCACAATGACCATTTCCAAGGCATAAAAGGACAACCCTTCAAAGCATGAAAGAGATGATGAAGACAAACATACAAGCATGGATTAGGGACTGAAATATGATCTACAATGATGCCGAATGATGATAACAAGCTTATGCTAAGCATGTTGGTGACCCACACAACCAAGGCTTACAAGCCAAAATGCAAAGCAACTATATCAAGCATGCCAAACATGACAAAATCAGTGGCCAACAGACTTTCAGTATGACAAAACATGGCCAAATACTTCACAAAGCAAAGCCAAAACAAGAGGATATGCTAGGCTAAACACATAGCACACTTCTAGGCAAGATGGAGAATTACAAAGCAAGTATAAAATGCATGCTAAGGGCCAACAAACCACCATTGGACAGAGATATAATATGACCCAAAACACCCAAAAAACTTCTGAAATGGGGCCAAAAATGATCAAGCATACATGTTCCCCTTTTAAGCCAAAACAAGGGTAAAAGAAGGACAAAGGGGAGAGGGGTGTCCCTCCCCTACACAAGACTTCAAAACCACTCTATCGCCACTGAAAATCCACTGGATTTCAGTGGTGAGAAGACCAACACAACAAAGTAAACAAAGCTTAAAGAGAAGGGTACCAAAATAGGCCAAAAAAGGCCTAAGGGGAGGAGTTCGACCCCCAATGCCAAAACACCTTTAATGAAAGATGTTAAGCACAAAAATACAAAACTTTTTCATGTTAAACACAAAGCCTAAATCAGCATGCAAGACAGGTAGAAAACTAGTGCAAAATTGGAGAAACTAAAGCAAGTGTCTCACCCTTGAAGAAGCCTTGAAGAACAGGTGATCCAGCCACTCTCTACTGATCAAAATCAGTCCAAAACCTCAACAAACAACCCTCAATGCCTCTCAATCTCGGAGCAAGGTGTAATGGTGTGTGTTTTAGTGCAAAAGTAAGGTCAAAATGCACTTTTAGGCTTCCAAACACACCCTAAGGATGAGAGAGAAGGAGGTATATAGAGAGAGAGTGATATATCAGATGTATAGATATAGAAGCTCTGGTTTTTTGGTTCAAAAGCTCCAACCCCTAACAAAGGGAGAGGATCATTGCTTATATAGGCAAAGGGCCAAGACTTAAGCTTCTCAAGGAAGCTAAATGAAAGGGGCAAAGGGTGCAAAGGAGTCTTGGCTTCTTGGAGAAGCTAAAACAGCTGGCCAAGCTTCTTGGGGAAGCTTGGCCAAAGGGTTCAAGCTCCTAGAAGGAAATGGGGTTCAAAGGCTCACACCAGCCAAAAACTGTACGGGGAGGAGTGATGGTGCATTCCAGCTGGCACAGCTGGCATGCACCATGCCTCAAGGGTGCAAAAGAGTCACATCGGCCAGCAAAAGATGTCACCGGCAAAATAAAGTGCCGGTCGGCAGAATATTGTGCCGACCGGCCATTGATTTTAAGAAACCATGGCCGGTGGCACCCCTAAACAGCCGGTGATGCTAGGGGAAGGCCGGTGGAATGTGAGGATGGCCAACAAGCCATTCTCCTCCCTTCAAGGCAAAAACACAAGTGTTTGGTGCCAAAGTCAAACACGGAACAGTCAGGTCGAGAGATCCTGAGGCGAGGCGCGCAGCCAAGACTTCCGGGAACTCAAGACAAACACAAACATGGATAATCATCGAGTGTTCAAACGGTGACGTCCAAGTCTTGAAGACGGTCAAAAATGGGGTGTCTACAGTTGCCCCTCTTTGACAGAACTCGAAAGTCATAACAATGATGGGAGTGAATGTCAAAACCTAGAGACGACCCATTTTTGACAAGGCCGAAGACTCAGACAAACATGCAAGGCAAACAAGGTATGCGCCCGAAGGCAGGGGCAAAATGCAAGACAATGCACAGAGCCGGACATAACTTATGATCATACAAAGAAAACTGTAACGAAGCATACATGCAACAGTTTTAAGCTAGCATACACCAAACTACACTACAATGCAGAAAGGATGTAAAAGAATTATGCAATTCTCGATACTTCTCACTCGGAGGATACAAATACCTGCGCAGCTCGTCTAGTTGCACCAACCTCAAATGAACCGTACATACAATATCGTGCCTGCAAAGAAAACAAACTTAACAGGTACAATATCGTTAGCAACATGCATAATAGTGTACTCGAAATGCGTGACAACGCAAAACAAGTGGGAAGCATAACAATGCTGTGAAGGCACAGATATGTAAGTGGAGCACGCGGTCTACGCAGGCAACGAAATTGATCATAAGCATGCGGTCTACGCAAGCGATGAAATTGGACATAAGCATGCGGTCTACGCAAGTAATGAAGTTGGTTTCAAGCATGCGGTCTACGCAAGCGAAACATGCGGTCTACGCAAGTGATGAAATTGAACAAACATGCGGTCTACGCAAGTGATGAAATTGAACAAACATGCGGTCTACGCAAGTAATGAAATTGAACAAATATGCGGTCCACGCAAGCAAAACATGCAGTCTACGCAAACAAAACATGCGGTCTACGCAAGTAATGAAATTGAACAAATATGCGGTCTACGCAAGCAAAACATGTGGTCTACGCAAGTAACAAACATGCGGTCTATGCAAGCAAAATATGCGGTCTACGCAAGTAATGAAATTGAACAAACATGCGGTCTACGCAAGCAAAACATGTGGTCTACGCGAGTAATGAATTTGAACAAACATGCGGTCTACGCAAGCAAAACATGCGGTCTACGCGAGTAATGAATTGATTAAACATGCGGTCTACGCAAGCAAAACATGCAGTCCACGCTAGTTATGAATTTGAACAAACATGCGGTCTACGCAAGCAAAACATGCGGTCTACGCAAGTAGTGTGTATGAGAAGAGTTGAATGTACACATGTAAGTAAAAACATGTTATCTATGATGCGGGAATGTAAAGTACTGTAACACAGCAAAATCGAAGCGATTTGTGGAAATCCTCAGGACATGAAAAGAATACGGGAAGGGATGTTCTTCGTATGTATCGAGCATCGCTCGCAAAAGTTGTGGCCTGAGGTCAACTCGAAGGTCCATGTTTCAAAAGTATGCTTTCTCGCATTGTTTCAAGTGATGAAGATGCCAAACCATGTAGTTGACCCGAACAAAGGCGCAGAGGGCGCGTTGACCGTGAGGGGAGTTTTACTGGTATCAATTCCGACACTTTGCTACCATGCCATTCTATGCTTTACTTTCCTTTTTATTGGTAGTTTAAGCACATTGTACTGCCTCAGGCAGGTTTTTTTTTTTTTTTTATTCTTTCTAAAAAATACACATTTTGTAAAACACGTGATGGGGATGAAACAACCATTTTGTTCAAAAGATGTTGCGTTTGTAAATTTTCTATGCATCGCATCACAAGGTAACACACTACAATGTGAACGAAATTGAACCTGTTTTGAATATTGAGTACTTACATCGTAATAATCAGGTAGTGAACCGACTTACAACTTGTAACAAGCCCGCGGGGGGACCTCGCTACAGCTCGGACTCGACTTTTGTAGTCATGGTTCTATATCTGAACCAAAGAGTCCAAATCCGGCAAATCGTTTTGAGAAAACTGATTTTTTGAAAGAAGTGCCAAACATGGACTGCTTTGCCAGATACAGAGTCGCCACCTAAATATTTTACTTTCGGAAATTTAGGAAACCCTGACTCGGTGCCAAAAGGCCACGTGTCCGTCATCACCAAAGTTGCCTCGGCTCGGGAACTTGGGTACGATTGGGGAAGGTCACTTCGTGAGCACCCCCGCTCGCCCGATCAAAGATCGGCCTCTACTAACCATGATATTTGTTTTTGAAAACATTGTGAGTTCTTATTCCGGTTATTAGCCTAGGTTACTATGTGATGCGCACAGCATACAAGTATAGACTGGATCGCTTGAATTGGAACAAAACATCTCATGTTCGCTTTTTTTAAAAAGGTTTGCTACCCGCAGGTAGGCTTGAAACATTTGACGATTTATTCCAATTTAAGTAACCCAACCTTCACCCACAGGCATTCAGGCAGATATATCACATAAGCAATTAGCCTCATGTTAAGCATGCTATTCATGGCATTCACTCACACGCATGCAAGGATGCTAAAGCATAAAACTTACCGGGTACTCCAAGCCAAAATAGAAACTTCATTAGAAATCATGTATGATCCTAATTATACAGAAATGCCTAATGCAACACATGCAAAGATGCAACTATAGCAGGCTCGGCTATTCTAAACATGGCGTATGGAATGCTACAACTAACATGTATTCAATTTGGAATTGAAAGTACAATGCAGTTAGTATGATGCGCCGAGCCTGGTGCATGCAATACAGATGAATGAATGCAAACATGCTGTCATACTGTATGCTAATCGAAATATGCCCTAATCTAATCATCATAAGCAGGTAAATAAAAGGGAGAAAGACGTGGGGTTGGAAGACATACAACACACACACGCACACTTATTACAGTTGTGCCCTCGCGCAGAGGGTCCGAATAAATAATACAGTCCAAATATTACAGTCCCGAATGAAAGAATATTACAGTCCAAAATATTACAAAATCCTAATTAATTAACGAATTAACTAAGAAAATAAATAAAACTGGCATGTAAGCCAGGGACTGCCTTGCTTCTGATGGATGATGCATGTCCAGGTTGCCTTGCGCGGAAATCCATCGGAATGCCCCAATTAGCCTCTGTTTACACCTGTTCTTGAAATGCGTGCCAAGCCCCAAAAAGTTGCTGATTCTTCATTTTGCTGCAACAGAGAGCAGGAAAGGGGCATAGCAATGTATTTGCACAGATATATGCATGTCTCGATCCTCGTGCCACCAATCACGCATACCGAGGCATGATGGCCGAGGAGTCGAAATGCACAACTCAATATAGGATGAATGCACACGAAAATACAGCTAAAACCTAACTCCATCATGGATAATCCGGAGTGTCGGTGACTGGAGAATTGAGACACATTCCGTCACTCGGAGTACGGAATGTACCTCGTTTCCCGTGCTCGGGCTAACTCCTATTCCGAACAGGATGCAATATGCATGATATGCATGAAATGCAACTAAGATACAATCCTAACATACACCATGCTATGAAAGTGAGATGCCTCGAAGTGCGTGCTTACGGGCACGCAAACCGAGAAAATGACAGAATGCAATCTAAGATACAACCTAGTATGCACTATGCTATGAAAATGAGGTGCCTCGAAGTGCGTGATTACGGGCACGCAAACCGAGAAAATGACAGAATGCGATCTAAGATACAACCTAGTACGCACAATGCTATAAAAATGAGATGCCTCGAAATGCGTGCACACGGGCACGCAAACCGAGGCAATGGCATGCAATGTAAATGACATAGAAAATGTAACATGGGCTTATACCAACATGAGTGAGCCTCAGCCACACTCACATAGGATGCCGGCGGATAAAAATGAAGTGCCTCGAAATGCGTGCACACAGGCACGCAAACCGAGGCAATGGCAAAATGCGATGCAAATGACATGAAAATGCAATATGGACTTATACTAACATGAGAGAGCCTCAGCCACACTCACATAAGATGCCGGCGGATAAGAATGAAGTGCCTCGAAATGCGTGCACACGGGCACGCAAACCGAGGCGATGGCAAAATGCGATGCAATGACATAGGAATGGAAAGAAATCATTCTAATGGAATTTCAGCAGTAAAATATGGGGGAAAACAGTCCCGAAATGAGGCGAAATGACACCAAATGCAAGGAATTGTCCCGAAATGTGAATTTAAGCATCCGAAATGGCCTATAGCTATGCCAAACATGCACAATATGGACATGCAATGCAAAGACAGAAGCTAGACAGTCCCGAAAAAGGCACTTTCACAGTTATAAACATGGCCAAACAGCAAGCATAGGTATGGAAAAAATGGCATGCAAGAATAGGGGCCAAGAGAGGGGTAATGAAGCAAGTGATATAAGAAAAATCCAAACTGAAAAAATTCCTTCTACAACATTGAAGAGGGACCAAAAATATGAATGTTTACAGTATATGTCAAGCCTCGAATCAATATACAAACATGCTAAAAAAAAGGCACAAGATTGAGGCTCAAAAGGTGCTATAACATGAAGTATACAAAATAATCACCAAACAGAAAAAAAAATGTTAATGAAACATGAAGTATAGGCCAAAACAAGACCACTTTCAGTTCGGACCAAAGTCCAAAAATAGAAGCAAAGAGGGCTGCCGATTTATGCAAAAATGGGGCCAAATAAGGGATATAACTACAAGTGACACATGGAGGCACCAAATGGTGAGGGGCCCTTCAACAATGTTGAAGAAGAACCAAAAATAAGCACATTCACAGATTACATCATGCTCAAAAACAGATTACTCATGGGCCAAAAATAGCATGCAAGATTATGACATATAAGAGGATCAATGAAGCAAGTGCATCATGGAGGGCTCAAACAGGGTTGAGCCCTTGATGAAAAGTGAAGATGAGCTCAAAAGAGGGCCACTTTCAGTTAGGTCCGGAGCTTGAAAAAAAAAGCATGTAGGGCTTACAAATAGATCAAGAAAAAGGGTCAAAGAGGAGAAATGTTACTCACCCTTGAAGACTAAAGCTTTTGTTGCTTCTTAGATCAATTTGCAGCTCCTTTAGCCTTTGAGAAGCCTTCCTTGTTGATGAAAATGAAGTGGTGATGGTAGAGCTTGGTGGTGTCGAAGAAATGGTGATTAGGGACTTAGAAGTTTTCAAGGAAATGAGAGGTATAGAGAGGGGTTTGTGTATGGAAGCTTGAAGAACAATTTTTCTAACCCTTGAATGTGATATAGCTTGCTTGTTATAAGGGCCAAAAAGGGGGTGTAAAGGTGGGGGAAAAGGAGAGCAACTTTCCCCCACAAAATATCCCCCGGATAAAGATATTTTCTGGGGGATAAAGCCCTACAGCTGTAAAGTGAACAGTGCAAGGAACTCGGCCGGCCAGTTACTTTTGCTGCAGGTGGCAGGCCGGCCACACCCCCTAGCCGGCCGGCTAGGGGTCAAAAGGGTCAATCAGATTTAGTGGCCGGCCACCAACTGATGGCGTCCTCCTACCTGTGTACAACACAACCCTGTGGTTAAAAGTCCAAGAAAGTGGGTCCAAGGGGTTCAACATTAGCTCGGAAAGAGGGGTTCAAAAGGGTCAGGTGGAATTAATGGCCGGCCACCAACTTTTAGGGTCCTCCCATGTGTGTACATCACAAATATGTGGTTCAAAGTTCAAGAATGTGGGCCCAAGGTGTTCGACATTAGCTCAGAAGGAGGGGGTCAAAAGGGTCAAGTAGCATTAATGGCCGGCCACCAACTTTTAGGGTCCTCCCATGTGTGTACATCACAAATATGTGGTTCAAAGTTCAAGAATGTGGGCCCAAGGTGTTCAACATTAGCCCGGAAGTGTGAAAAACGGGCGCCGGAGGGCGTCGGAAGATGTATAACTGGTTGCCGCAACAATTACTGGCCTCTCACCCTTCAGTGACCTCCCCGGTGATGAAACAGAGGTACCTACCAAAAATGAACGAAAACCGTTGCAAAACGAATGTTCGGGGGCCAAAACGCGCAGTTCGGGGTCCCGAAAAATGGGCTGTCAAGCACCGAAAGTGGCGTTCGGCCACGAAGTGGGTTTCTCAGACCCCAGTGTCCCTCAAAAGGGAGTAAATAGGAAGTATGCCAAAAATCAGAACAAACGGAGATGGTTAAGCGGTCCCGAACCGAGGCACACGGCCTGACGGCTCCGAAAACCGAAAATCGGACTCCGAAATGGGAAAAATGGCCTATGGCCACCAAATGTAGCCCACGGCCACTGAGAGATGGTCTACTGGACCTCTCCCTCCCCTCAGGAAAAGAAACCGAGAAAACCGAGCCTGGTTCGCAAACCGAGGCAAAGCACAAAAGAGGGTTTGGAAGTCCGGAGGCAGGGCTCACGGCCGCGACTCTGAAAATTCTGAACGAGCACGACATGTAACATCACCAAGCGCTCAATCAGTGACGTCTGAGTCTTAAGGTCGGTCAAAAATGGGGTGTCTACAGTTGCCCCTCTTTGACAGAACTCGGAAGTCACAAGTGACGGGAGTGAATGTCAAAGCCCAGAGACGACCCATTTTTGACAAGGCCGAAGACTTAGACAAACGTACAAGATAAACAGAGATGTGCCCGCAGGCAGGGGCAAAGTGCAAATGATATGCAAAGAGCCGGAGGTAACCCAATGATCATGCAAATGCAGCAAGCTGTAATGAAGCAAGTATTCGCAAATAGATGCAACAGTTTTAAGCAAGAATGCAAAGCAACAACTACATTTCATGCAGTTAAGAATGCGGAGGATTATTCAATCCCCGCCACATCTCACACGGAGAAGATACGATACCTGCGCGATTCGTCTGGTCGCACCAGCCTCAATTGAACCGTACATACAATATCGTGCCTGTAAAAGAGAGAAGTTGCAACAAGTACAATATGCTACCAACATATATTTAATTGATTCCGAAAGTTTGACACACGCAGCGCCGGTGAGTGAATGCATCGCAATGCAAGGGTGGAACATGCGTGACAACGCATGCCCAAGTATAGAGGTATGCCAATATCAAGAAATGTGCACGTTAATGCAGGTATACTCATGAGAATGCAAGATAATGTGACACGAGCATGAATGAGGGTGTCCGTTTGTCATGAAACAACGAGTACGGAAACGCGTGTTTCGGCGAAGGTAACTCAATTACGACCTCCGACCCACTTCCTGGAAGGGCTACAACTCATTCAAAAAGGATACACTTTGATTTCGATGAATGATGATGAGACATATGTCAGAACTTGAAGCTGAAGTCCCGGCAGAGCTATTTCGCGACCGGAAGTGTACTTTTCTTGAACTTTTTCAGGTCCCGGGAACTCCGATCTTCCTCAAAATTTGCAGAGAGCTAGGTGGGCATGTGGGGGACATGGCCGGCCGGTTATAGGGGAAGGGGGAGGTGGCCAACCGGTTTTCCAAAAAGTAAATAGCTGGCCGGCCAGTTTTCCAAAAAGGAAATGGCTGGCCGGCTAGGAAAGGTGGCCGGCCGGCCATATGCCCAAATCCGGGGGCATTTTGGTATTTTCACCTCCCTTTTGATGCTCCTTCAATCCAAGACCTTGAGCCTATATAAGGCAGCCGAGACTTCTTCCTTTCTTGCCTCCTACAGCACTTTCTTCTCCAGATCTGAGTTCTATACGCGTTTTCCAACGCCCCGCGCAAATTGTTTCCGCAAAAACATTCAGTTTCAAGCACTTTGAAGCGATTAAATTTCGGCTTCGGAGCTTCTTTTCTCATTTTCGCCACTTGAGGTAAGTTTGTCTCAATATTTGGAAGATTTTCTCGGGAGTTGACTTTTGTTGACTTTTTCTATTTCCCGAGAGTTGACTTTTGTTGACTTTTTCCAACTTTGGCTCATTTTGCTCATTTTTGCTCCCTTTGCAGATCTTCTGAAAATGGCGGGTAATTCTCCCCACGGCGGAGGTTTTCTAGGTGCCGGAGATGATTTTGATCCCATGACCTTACCCCCGAGGACCCGACCTTTTATTCCTGGGAGGTACAATCCTCCAGCACATGTTCTTCCGCGCGCCGTTTTCCGTCACTTCACTAGCTTTGACGAGCGAGCACCCAGGGATCTGCTTCTCCGAGAGCCGGAGCATCATCTCTCTCATGAGGCCCGAGAGGTATTTACTTCATTTTCTGTATTTTTCGTACATTTCGCACCTTTGCCATGCTTGAACACGGAGTTTAGCTAATGACATAGTACTTTGCTTGCATCCTGAACATGTAGTTTCAACACTCGAATTTCTGAACACTCGGCTCATTAATTAATTGCGAACGCACAGTACACATTAGTTAAGAGGCGAACACACGGCTCAAACACTGATTTGTCGAACACATAGCCCGAATTCGAAAGTGAACACACAGCCCACACTTTACATTTTCTGAACACACAGCCCAGATTAGATAGTGAACACGCAGCCCACACTAGTTGAAATTTGAACACGCAGCCCAAACTTTAAATTTTCTAAACACGCAGCCCAGATTAAATAGTGAACACGCAGCAGCCCACACTGATAGAAAGTTGAACACGCAGCCCAAACTTTAAATTTTCTGAACACGCAGCCCAGATTAAATAGTGAACATGCAGCCCACACTGATAGAAAGTTGAACACGCAGCCCAAACTTCAAATTTTCTGAACACGCAGCCCAGTTGAATAGTGAACACGCAGCCCACACTGATAGAAAGTTGAACACGCAGCCCAAACTTTAAATTTTCTGAACACGCAGCCCAGTTGAATAGTGAACACGCAGCCCACACTGATAGAAAGTTGAACACGCAGCCCAAACTTTAAATTTTCTGAACACGCAGCCCAGTTGAATAGTGAACACGCAGCCCACATTGATAGAAAGTTGAACACGCAGCCCAAACTTTAAATTTTCTGAACACGCAGCCCAGTTGAATAGTGAACACGCAGCCCACATTGATAGAAAGTTGAACACGCAGCCCAAACTTTAAATTTTCTGAACATGCAGCCCAGTTGAATAGTGAACACGCAGCCCACACTGATAGAAAGTTGAACACGCAGCCCAAACTTTAAATTTTCTGAACACGCAGCCCAGTTGAATAGTGAACACGCAGCCCACTTCATTTCATTGGCACACAGCCCAGTTCATTTCATTGTCACACAGCCCAGTTCATTTCATTGGCACACAGCCCAGTTCATCTCATTGGCACACAGCCCAGTTCATTTCATTATTGACACATGTATTCATTCTTAATGCAGGTTGGTTCCCGCAGTGTGCGGAGGTATGGTTCCACCATCGCGCGGGACTGGTATGCTGAGCTCCCGGAGGGTGTCCGAGATCTAGTAGACTTGGCAGGGTTTGGGCCCTTCTGCGTCGGGTTGTCACGTTGTCCTGCCAGGAGGACATTGATGGCAGCATTGGTAGAGAGATGGTGGGACACCACCAACTCCTTTCATTTCTCTGCCACTGGAGACATGACCATGACGCCCCTAGACTTCGCTGTGTTGACTGGCTTAGACATAGGAGGTTGGCCCATCCCCTATGACGAGGACATGGGCGAGTGGGAGGCCACCTGGATGTATCTATTGGGGGCTCGCCCGCCCGTTGACAGGGTTTCTGGGAGAGTCCGATACACTTGGTTCTCTTCCCACTTCCGGCGGGCGGAGATGGTGCCTGAGACTCCCGAGGAGACGGAGCAGTACGCCCGTGGTTTCCTTATGTTCCTCTTCGGGACTACCTTGTTTGCCGACAGAGCGAACACAGTTGGGTTATATCTGCTGAGCGCTCTAGTCGACCTATCACAGGTTAGTAGATTTGACTGGGGGGGCGCCGGCCTGGCTACCCTTTACTTTTATATGAGCGCGACCTCCCGTGGGGCGATTTACTTGGCGGCTACTGGAGAGCCTGGGAGGTACTTTTCTGTCCTCTTGATTTACATTTCTGCTTTTCATTACTTGTACATTGCACTCACAGCGCACTTTTACAGTCTGTATTTTGCTCTCAGCATTTCGTACTTACATTCTGCACCGCTTTTCTCAGCTATGGGTCTATGTATACTTTCCATCATTAGCCCCAGAGTTGGAGGTGGCAGGGCTCCCCATGACCCCTTATTCACTGGTGTTCGAGAGCCCGCACCGGCCGAGACCTCGAGAGACCTTCCTTTACCTGCGACAGTACTTTGACACTGTGCGACATTCAGAGGTACCTCAGAACTTTCCGTTCCTTTCATTTTCATCTTTGATTTGCTCTGTACATTCTCGATTTCTGATTGGTTTATGCATTTATCATCCGCAGATCACATGGCAGCACTGGGTGTGCCTGGGTGATGGTCTCCGACTTCGGTATACCGGAGGGTCAGACATCTCCCAGTATAGGGTCCTGCTTGAAGGGCCGGTTGGTAGGGCATGGTTCCTGGGGGAACGCTTTCTGCGTCAGGTATGGGGGTATCTTTCTCAGGATCCTCCCGCAGTACCCCCAGTCAGTATGCGGACTGCTGACAGGCTCTCTTACTCGGAGGTAGTCGGCGCCATGCTGGGTAGTGATGCTTTACTATATATTGAGGAGGGGGACTACGCCACTTACCGTCACATATATTTGATGCCTCCATTGACGGGAGCTCGTATCCCGATGATGAGGCCTGTCGGTATGTCATCCTCGGGCCAGGCTCGGGCTCGGGCTGCAGACGCCCCTTCTACTAGCAGGGCTGGTACATCTAGAGGTGGGAGTAGACCGGTTCCTCCGATTCCGTCGACTTATCCTCATCCTGGATGGCCAGATATGCCCACTGAGTTGATGGCGTGGCAGTATGGGGCTATTTCTCCGACCCCGATCCCGCTAGAGCCTCCGATGCCCAGTGATCGATACGCCATTGATCCTGACTCACCGCTGGTATGCTCTACTGTTTTTCATTCATCATTCAGATGTTTAGACATTTTTGTTCACTGATGATTATGAACTCATTTTTGCAGCCACCGCGAGGGTACATGGAGGAGGTGGTTGGACTGGTGGCCACACTCGAGGGCATGGTTCTGCGGAGGGAGGCACAGTTGTCTGTCACGGGCATTCAGGTACCCTTCAGTTTTCTGGCATTTATCATACTTCTGATGACATGCTGATTTCTACTGCATCGATAGACTACTTGTGTAGAGCACATCTGACACACACCCCACTTGTACACTGTATTTACATGCACCCACTTCACGTAGCCTTTGCTTGTATCTGCATCTGATGTATATATTTGGACTGATGTATTTGAATTGAACTCTTTGTTTTCAGATGCCTTCATGGTCTGGTCAGCCGCAGGCCAGGCCACCTGGGCCTCCTTGGGGAGCTGGGCCATCTGGGCCTTTTCAGGGAGTTGGGTCACCCGGGCCTTTTCAGGGGGCGAGGCCATCTCGGCCTTCCCGAGGAGCTGGGCCATCTAGGCCTTTTCGAGGAGCTCGAGGAGGGCCTGTCCGCAGACGCAGGGCTCACGTTGTAGAGGTGGAGCCTGATGAGGAGGAGGAGGATGCTGAGGAGGAGGAGGAGGCTACCGACCGTCAGTCAGAGACATCTGCTGAGGAGGGGGGCTCCGGTTTTGGTTCGGGGAACAGAGGTGAGGCTGAGGGGGATCCTGAGGATGACAGCTCCGACCCAGATGATGATGATGGCGCAGAGGTTGTCTCGCAGAAGAGGATGAGGAGTGCTTCTCATTCCCGTTCCCGAGGACATTGATGCCGCTGTTTCCTGCTTTATTTTTCTTTTTGCTAGTAGTTTGTATCACTTTGCTCATTGTTAGGCAGTTTTATTTTTTGTAAAACTTGTACCTTTGTTTGTTGTAAAGCATGATGGAATGAAATAGCTTTTGAAAAGGTGTTTGTATTTTAAACTTTTAGCATCGTATCGCATCATTTTATTTTGCACAAGAATGAAATTGAATGGTAATGCGCATTGTGTAATCACCAAGTCAGGTAGCGAACCGACGCAACAAACTAAGCAACTCAACTTACTAAGATATAACAGAACCTTAGGAAGTTTATAACTCGATAAGCAAAATGCAACAACGTTGACAACGCAAATAAACAAGACTTTAAACGAAGATTGTTTAAACAGAGAACAATGGCTCGAAAACACGAACACGTCCGCTCGACAAACAACTCGATAAGCAAAACAACAACTCGATAATCAAAACAACAACTCGATAGACAAAACAATAACAGAGTGTACTTCTGACGATCTGGGCATCGGAACGCATCTGAAACGGAGGGAGATGAAGGCCTTTGACTCTCCCGTTGCATGGAAATGCTTGAAACTTTCCCTCGAAGAGTAAAACAGGGCCAAGGAGATACACTGCAGCATTGCTGGCCATCCCTGGGAGCCGGCCGGCCAATTTTGTGGAGAGAGACAGCTGGCCGGCCATTTTTGTACAAAGTAAATGGCTGGCCAGCCAGAAAAGGTGGCCGGCCGGCCACTTAGTCCTGCAGCCACCAGATTTTTGACACGTGTCCCCGTGAATAGTGTTTTTCCCTCTATAAAAGCCTCAACTTCGGGAACATTCATTTCATCTTAGTTTTAGACAAATATGGAGGCGTTTCTCGCAGAAAATGTCACATCTTGGATCTCTTCTCTAGATGGCTCGGAAAAGCTGAATTTCCGGGGTTTCGGCTTGAATGCACTATTCACGCTGAGCCGTACTCCGCTACAACTTCCTTTTCTCCATGCCGCGGCAAGGTTCTGGAATCCAGTGACGCACGTTTTTAGCTTTGGCGGCCAAGAGATGTGTCCCACTTTCGAAGATTTTCAGGTTTTGATGGAGTCTGAATGCTCTGAAGTGATCTTGCCCCAGCTCCGTTTTGGCCATGCTCAGGCTTTAGGGCGGATGTGTGGGCTCACAGCGCATGACGCTCGATCTCTGATCTGCAGTGGGGAACTGGACATCCTCGGCTTGATCCATCATTTTTCCGACGCCGGTGACCGCAGCAACCATTATTGGCAGGGTTTCCGGCAACACGCCCTCTGCTTATGCATGTTGTCTCACTTTCTGCTTTCCTCGGGCTTTGGCGGGGCTAGCATTCGCTTGATTGAAGTCGCCCAAGGTTTGAGAGAAGGAAAGAGCTGTATTGCCATGACCTTGGCCGAGACACTGATGGGCTTAGATTCTGTCTATCGCCGGGAGGTGACTAGGTTTGCCGGGAGTCCACTGCTGCTGCAGGTAATGTTTCCCACCCGACCTCACATATATATTTGCTCACATCACTCGACCCTCAGGCTCGGTTTTTCTCACAAAACCCTTGTCTTACTTTTCTCTCATCGTACATCTCTCTGTTCTTTATTCTCTCATTTTCCATCCCTCCCCTAGGTATGGTTAATGGACAAGTTGCAGGTTGTGGACTCTTGCCCGGCCTATTCAGCTCGAGGCTACCTCTTTCGGCAGCGCCTAGTCAATGCTCTTGACGAAAGGTGGTGGTTTGATTGGATGTGCAATTTGTCCGCAGACGGCATTGCTTGGCGTTGCCCTTGGCTCAACCTCCCGGCAATGAGCTATAGTATGTCCCGGCTGATTGGGATCCAATTGATTGGTCTAACCCACTGCGTATTCTATTTTCCGTTCCGGTTCCTGCGTCAGTTTGGTCATGATCAGACCTGCCCACCGGAGGGGATTGAGTATCCAGTCGCTTTCCCGGTCCGGGGTGCACAGCTTGCCCGATATGCCACAGCATGGAGGACTAGAGAGCTCCTGGCCCCTGCTTCTACTTTCAGTTGCACTTTGTCCGATGAGTGCTTGGATTGGCTCAATGAGGAGGCACAGGTTGGGCCTAGCTTGGCATCAGATGCTTCGTCCAGCTCTGGGAGGGAACGCAGAGATACTTGATTCAACTATGCCCCAAATTTATTGCTTATTTAGCGTTTTCAAGTTTTCTTTATGAATGTACCAAAAAAGCAACCTCGATTGTAATGCAAGAGCAGGAGAACTCTTATTTTGAAATTAATGAAATTGAAGGTTATGGTACTGAAAATTTTCCGCTTTTGGGTCCAAAAATGGTCTCAGTCGTAAAAAGATTAATTTGAACAAAGTCGATTTTTATTAAAACTTTTCAAAACTATTTTCGATGTGGATTAGAACTGGACACGCCGAAAATCTGTCACTGAGATGCACAACCCCAGATCCCTGCAACTGGAAAGTTGCCCCTAGTCTGAAGAACAATGCGGCATTGCACGGCAACGGAAAATTGCCCCTTGTCTGAGTAACTTTGCACCGTCGCGGCAACGGAAAGTTGCCCCTAGTTTGAACAGCACTGTACCGGAGATCATGATAAACGCTGATGGATAAAGATGACTGAGATGATCAAAGTGGACAGAGTTGATCGGGGAAAAGTTTATGGCTGAACTTCAAGGTGAAGTTGCCTACGTATCCCAAAGATGGGAATCAAGCCTTACGTAGTTCAGGCTAAGGTTCACTCGAGTATTTTCACTCTCCTTTTGCGCTCTAACTTTTGCCAAGGCCGCCCTTTGCGGGTTTTCAACCTTGCGAGCTCAATTTTTATATTTTCTAATTTTTTTGCGCTCTGACTTTTGCCTAGGTCGCCCTTTCGGGTTTTCGGCCTAGCGAGCCTCTCAAGGATAGTATTTCTTCAACTTGTCCATATTGATCGGTTGTGAGAACTCCAAGCCATCTAGATCCATCAGAACCACACCCCTACCTGACCAGATAGCTTTGATGATGTAAGGACCAGTCCAATTGGGTTTGAACTTGCCCCTTGGGTCGTGGATGGGAGCTCGGTTGTCTTTGAGCACCAAATCTCCTTCTTTCAGATTCCGGGACTTAACCTTCTTGTTGAAAGCCCGGGCAATTCTGCATTGATAGCCTTGGATGTGGTACAGTGCTTTCAGTCTTCTTTCATCAAAGAGCATGAGTTCTTCGAATCTGCTTTGCTGCCAATCTGCTTCGGCTATTTGGCACTCAGCCAATACTCGTAACGATGGAACCTCAATCTCGATGGGTAGAACAGCCTCCATTCCATAGACCAATGAATACGGAGTCGCTCCAGTAGAAGTTCTAATTGAAGTTCTATAGCCCCACAAAGCAAATGGCAGCTTGTCTGGCCAATCCCGATAGGTTCCCACCATCTTCTGCAGTATATGCTTGATATTCTTGTTGGCGGCCTCAACCGCTCCGTTGGTCTGCGGCCGATATGTAGATGACTTATGAAAAGCCACATTGTATTTCTCCAACAAGTCTATCACTTCTTTCTTGAAGTGGGAACCATTATATGAAATTATCTCGTTTGGCACCCCGTAGCGACAGATGATGTTGTTTCTAATAAACTTTGCGACGTGCGACGCCTTTAACATCGCGTATGATTGGGCCTCAACCCACTTTGTAAAATAATCTATCGCTACCAGGATAAACTCATGCCCGTTTGACCCCTTCGGGGTAACAGCTCTGATCACATCAATTCCCCAGACTGAAAAAGGCCATGGTGAAGTCATGTTGTACAGTTTTGACGGCGGGATGTTCATGCGGTTTGCATGAATTTGACACTTGTGGCATCGCCGAACAAAACTAATACAATCCTCCTCCATGGTTGACCAGTAGTAGCCTTGTCTGAGAATCTTTCTAGCCAGCATTACCCCATTCATATGTGCACCGCACTCTCCCCCATGGATGGCCTCCATCAGGCACTTTGACTCTTCGGCTTCCACACAGAGCTTATGCATTCCCAGATGACCCCTTTTGTACAGCTTACCCCCGCAAATGATAAACTGAGCAGCCATTCTTCTGATGGCCCTCTTATCCTTGGCATTTGCCCCTAGCGGATATGTCTCCTTTTCCAAGAAGTTCCAGATGTCGTAATACCAAGGGTTGCCGTCTTGAGCCTCATCTATGGCGGAAATCGACTCGTATGCCGGCACGAACTTCTGATCAATAATGACTGGACGCATCCGGACTCCGGACGGGATGTCTATCATAGAAGATAGAGTTGCTAATGAATCTGCAAACCTGTTGTTCTCTCTTATGAGGTGGGTGAAATTTAGTTTCTCAAACCGAGGAATTAACGAATCCAAGGTTTGGTGGTAGATTATCATCCTTTCCTCCTTGACTTTCCAATCTCCTTTTGCTTGAGACACAACAAGGTTCGAGTCCCCAATGACGTCCAACCGTCTTGCCCCTAGTTCTAGGGCTGCTTCCAAGCCAACAATACATGCCTCATACTCTGCCTCATTGTTCGAGACTTTGAACTGGAGCTTGAATGCTAAAGGGATACGGGAATCATCAGGCGCTATCAGCAACACCCCTATCCCATACCCATATTGGTTTGACGCTCCGTCAAAGTACATCGTCCAAGTTTCATCTTCGACGTGCAGAATGGCTTCATCTGGGAATAGATACTCAACCGCTTCATCCCCCTCAACCGGGTGGTCGGCAAGGAACTCCGCTACCGCTCTCCCTTTTACTGACTTGCGCGTTACATACTTCAAATCAAATTCGGAGAGCAACAGCAGCCAACGAGCTAGCCTACCCGTAAGTGCTGGTTTCTCGAAGAGATATTTGATGGGATCCAAACGCGAAACCAACATTACAGAGTGAGCTAACAGGTAGTGCCGCAGCTTCCTGGTTGCCCATACCAAGGCCAAACAAGCCTTCTCCAGCGGTGTATAGCGGGTCTCGTAATCCAGCATCTTTTTACTCAGATAGTATATGGCCCTTTCTACTTTGTCTTCTGACTCCTGCGCGAGCATGCAGCCCATGGTAGTCTCAGTTACCGAAAGGTACAATACCAACGGTCTTCCTGGCTCTGGGGGTGACAACACGGGTGGGTTCTGTAGATACTCTTTGATCTGTTCAAAAGCTGCTTGACATCGGCCGTCCCATTGGAATTTCTTTCCTTTCTTCAGGAGACCAAAAAGTGGTTCACAAGTCAAGGTTAATTTAGAAATAAACCGTCTTATGAATTGCACTTTACCCAGAAAGCCTCGCACCTCCTTTTCAGTCCTTGGTGGTGGCATTTCTAAGATGGCCTTGATTTTGGAAGGGTCGACCTCGATGCCCCTTTGTGTAATCAGAAACCCTAGCATCTTCCCTGCTGTAACACCAAACGTGCATTTCTGGGGATTCAGTCGCAGCCGAAACTCCTTGATCCTTTGAAAGAATTTTTGTAAGGCGGTGTAGTGGTCCTCTCTATTTTTGGACTTGACAATCATGTCGTCCACATACACCTCGACCTCTTTATGGATCATATCATGCAATATTGTAGTTGCTGCCCGTTGATACGTAGCTCCAGCATTTTTCAACCCGAATGGCATTACTCTATAACAATATGTCCCCCACGGGGTAGTGAACGCAGTCTTCTCCCGGTCTTCGGGTGCCATTACTATCTGATTATAGCCTGAGAAACCATCCATAAATGAAAGCAAGGCGTGTCCTGCCGTGAAATCCATCAATTCATCAATGTGTGGCAAGGGAAAGTCGTCCTTCGGACTGGCCCTGTTCAAATCTCTGAAGTCTACACAGACCCGAATTCTGCCATCCTTCTTTGGCACCGGAACAATGTTGGCCAACCAAGTTGGGTATTCAGATACCAGCAGGAACCCTGCGTCAATTTGCTTGGTGACCTCTTCCTTAATTTTGAGAGCCCAATCCGGGCGGATCCTTCTGAGTTTCTGTTTGACAGGGCGGGCCTCGGGATCAAGAGGGATCCGGTGCTGTACAATCTCAGGATCGATTCCAGGCATGTCTTCGTAGGACCACGCGAAAACATCTTTGAAATCTTTTAATAAAGCGACCAAGCGCTCGCGCTCCTCCGAAGACAACGTGGACCCGATCTGGACCAGCCGCGGGTCCTTCTCAGTACCAACATTTACAGTAGTGATTTCATCCATTAAAGGTTTAACAAATCTTTCCTGCTCTTGATCAATTAATCGTTGCAAAACTGGGGGAATTTCTTCCTCGCTGTTTTCATCAAAATTTTGAAAATCCTGATTTAAGCAATAAATCAAAGGCACAGAAAAATACTCAGAAACCACATCCACATCATTCTCATTAAATATTTCCAAGCCGTCAGATTCCTCTGTTACAACAGACTCAAAAGAAAATGAAAAAGACGACCTAGACAGGACTGTGGCATCCGGGTTATCACCCCCAGGAATACTGGACTCAGACTCAGTCGAGCTGGAATCTGATTCCGACGCACAAGATTCGGTAGAATCAGATTCCAGCTCACTACCTGACCCGGAGCTGCTAGATAAAAAGCCTTCTTCATATTGCCAAATGAGAGAAGGTGCGATAGATGCATCCAAGATCGGCGCTGGAAAGCCCGCAACTATTTCATCTCCAATCATAGAAACCGAAGAGTTATCCCCCAAGCACTCTTGGCCGATCGGAGGATCTGATAGTAGACACACCAGTGCTACCCCCATTTCAAGCTCTGTGCTCTCAGGATCCACTGCTTCACACTGCTCAGTCTCAGTTGGTGGGTCTGTCTGCACTTCGGCAACGTCATCCCCAGATAATTGTATGTCGAAGAAGATTTCAAAACCAGGCACGCGCTTCCCCTCCCCGTTTAGCCATGGCTCCGGGAAGCCGCAGAATGGAAAATCTTCCCCCTCCCGGACGAAGCGTCCGTTTAGGGTACCCCAGATGGGCCTATGCATTAACTCAAATGGCTTCCCGGCCTTCTTTGCTCTGGCCCTTCCGGCCATTTCTTTTCCTTTCCTCACCCAGTCCTCTTTGGTGGGCAGATAACCCAGTCCAAAGGCGTGAGGGTTGTGTGGCACTTCGACCAACACTGAGACGCCCTTCCGGCCGCTTCTCCCTAATCCCATCCCGGGAGTATGTTTTAGCTTGTTCATGAGGTAAATAGATTGAGCACTAACATACATACCCTCATTCACAGCCATGACATTCTGCACCACTTGAGCCTCGGCCAAAGTGAACCCCGACAAAAACACATCCTCCGTGCCGTGCTCAATCTCCAAGACAGGTGTGGATACTTCCGGCGGCGGATGGATTGATGAATTCCCAAAAACGATTGCTACCCCTTTCCCGTGAGGGTACTTTAGCATCTGATGTAGAGTGGAAGAGACTGCTTTGACCTGGTGCAACCACGGTCGCCCCAAAAGTAGGTTAAAGGTTGCGGGAACGTCCAAGATATGAAATTCAATGCTGTGTTGTCCTGGACCAACCTTGGTTTGAATTTTAACAGTCCCCATCACTTCTCTGCTGGTATTGTCGTATGCTCTGATCACTTGGGTGGTTGGGACAAAGTCCACGGGTTTCAACCCGATTGCATATGCCGTTCTGGTTGGGCAGACATTAATTGCAGACCCGGTATCAACAAGTACCACCGGTATCCACTTATCTCTACATTCCACAGAAATATAGAGAGGTTTGTTATGACTTGTGCCCTCAGGCGGTAGCTCCTTGTCCGAAAAGGTTAATGCCGGGGAACCTCCTCCCGGAAAAACCAGCCCAACCAGCTGTTCAGGCGTGGTGTCTATGGAGAGTTTGGACTTGTCCATAACAGATAGGACAGCTTCTCTATGTACTTGTGATGCCATTAGCAGTCCCCAGATGGAGATGTCTGCTTGTATCTTCTTTAATTGTTTCAGCACAGCTTCCTCTTCAATCTGCTTCTCCTTCTGTTTCTCCGCTTCTCTATCCTTCCCGGATGCCTCGGGTTGGTCCAGGTGTGGGGGTTTGAAGTACCGCCCACTTCTTGTCATATGGTCAACCTCATCGAGGTACCAAGTGTCATCCGGTTGATTATTTCCCCAGTCTTCATCCGTGTGGGCAAGACATAAGTCATCGTCTTCTCACCACATTCCATCGGCAGCCGACAGACACCTGTCTGGCTCCGGTTTAGTTGTACTCGCAGTATTCCCTGTCCACATGCTCGCAACATTCTCTATCTTCGTGCACACGGCACTTTCAGTCCCCTCAGGGCCTTTAGCTTTCCTAATTCTCTCAGCTTCCTCAAACTTTTCTCGTTCCAGTTGCATCAGTACAGCTGGTTGTTCAACATTTCTCGTATCCTTAATGCCCAAATCTCGAGCGGAATTCTTAGCACCGGCGCTCTTCAGCGATATAACTTGACTTTCGGCCATCCCGGCCACAACTGATACTTCTGCCCCCGCCGGGCTCTGTTCTGGTTGGACTTCCCCCACTACATCTGGTTGATCCTCGAGCCATCCAGTGGCCTCCGCTGATCCCTCATAATCGTACCAGTTGATTGACGCATCCCCCAGTTCCTGGTCATCTAAAAATTGCAAGTTGGCAAAGTCCTCCTCTACGGCTGTCAGATCATCTGTCCATAGCCCAGATCCATCCCCTCGGATCATGCATAGCTCTCCTGTCTCTGGCAATTCTATACCTAGCCCAATTCGGCTCGTTGATAGGATATACTTGCTTGGATCATAGGCTCCCCCAGTAAAATTCTGTCCAGTCCCAGAAATCTCATTCTCTCCCAAAATCTGCCCTGCTCTGTCTTCGACGGTCACCACCATCGGTTCTGGTTGGGTTTTGGAGATGTCCACCATGCACAAGAAGTCAGTGCAATCGGGGAGGAGCACCTCCGGCTTGGGTAGGTGGGTGGGTGTAATATAGATGCTAGGATCGTAAGATGCGACCACAGTCTGGATAAAATTAATTCTGTTGGGAGGGGGAGGTTCGTTATGTGGTGGGAGAGGGTTGGTTGTGACATTGGGTTTATCAGGAGGCGCGATCACCTGTTTGTCAATAAGATCTTGGATCTCATGACGCAATCTGTAACAACGGTCGGTGTCGTGACCGTGTTGTTGGTGATATGCGCAGTACTTTGCTGGGTCATAAGAGGGGGGGAGTGGATTCGGTAATGGCTTTGGCTCCAGGGGTTTCAAATGATTTTTCCTGATCAATATTCCCAGAACTTTGGTCAGGGGCATATATAGTGGGGTAAAGGTTCTTTGGCCTCATGGTTGGAATCTGTTGGTTTGTGTGTTGCTTCCGGACGCGCCGGAGAAGGGTGTGGCAGTCATGGGCCTTGGAGGGGGAGGGGGAGTGGTGGTGACCATACTAACTTCCGAGGCTCTCGTATTTGCAGCGCCACTCGGGCCCGCATTGTTGTTACGGTTGAAGGTCCTCCTCGGTTGTTCCCTGTCGTGGTCAAACAGACCTTGTTTCATTGCGTCTTCGATTTGCACCCCCATCTCATGTAAATCTGCAAAAGTAGGGAAGGGGACTACAATCATTCTCTGCATCAACTTTGGGTGGATATTGCGCACAATCATCCGGATTTGATCTTTGTCAGTGGGCCTTAAAGTTATCATTGATGCCTTTGCCCTCCATCGGATCACAAAGTCCGAGAAAGTTTCCTTGGGCTCTTGCCTTGTCGTTTCGAGATCACGGGTTGTGATCTCGATCTGAGTGTTGTACGAATATTGCGTGACAAAGGCCTCAGCCATTTCATCCCAATTTTTCTTCACTTCATCTTGTAACTTTGCGTACCAGTGGGAGGCCACACCTGATAGGGTTCGGCCGAATAGTGAAAGCTTCTGTGGTCGTGTTAGGCCCATTGGCCACAAGATGTCTGCAAACAGTCGGAGATAGACCATAGGGTCGCCGGATCCGTCAAAGCGGTCGATTTGTGGCATTTTGAACCTATCGGGGAGTGTTACGGCCTCCTCGGTATATCCATCTTCGATATCTGGCATAGCCTTGACCCCTTGGGATTTCTTAAAGAGCTTCTCCAGTTTGCTCAATTTCAGAGCTGTATGATCAACCTCGACCTCAAAGGGAGAGTCCGGGTGATTGGATGTATGGACCTTGGATAGTTGTGGTGGAAGCGGGGGCGGAGTTGGCCCCGTTGGAAGATTCGTGTCCTCTTGCAGGTTCTGGATAGTCGGCACAGTATTCTGGGTGTTTGGAGGAGCGTTCTGAACAGCAGGTGTCTGCTCAGGCAATGGAGCCCCTGCCGGAGGAGGGACTTGATGTGAAGCAGATGCAGCATTCTGCTGTTGCAGTCTGGTAATCAGCTCAGCCTGCTGGGTCATAATCTCGGCTTGTTGCTTAGCGAGTTCATCTCGGCGAACGGCATCCTGCTGCATGGCCCGCATGGTTTCCTGCATTTGGCGCATCATTTCCTCAACTCCTGTTGGTGCCGTCATACTGTTTTGATTTGTCTGAACTACTGGCAGATCTGTCTCAATGGGGATCTCAATCTGACTGTCCACTGATGGGGGAAACCACTGTTCTGGTGATCTCTGTTCAGACACACTGCGCTTTTTCTGCTTCCTTCTGGTAACAGGGGGTAGAGAATGGAACACTGGCTGTCCGTCGATTAGATCCTCAGATCGATGGAGTCGACGACCTCGTGTCCAAAGTGCTTGGGGAATGCCTGCTGGGTTGGAAGCAATTGTGCTAAAAACTGACCTAGCAAAAGATAAATAAAGCGAAAAGGAAATAAATAAACAGATAAACGGGCAGCATAACAGCTTAAAATAAAATGCATGACACACAGCCGGGCATAATCAACACACAGTCAATAAGCTGAATACACACTGTCCTCAAGCACTGATTATTATCCCTGTATCACTGTCCCCTAAAACAGAATCTGATATCCGCAGATAACTAATTCTCAAATACTGGCTGATGCCCGCAGGCCTGATGCCCAAACTCATGTACTGAACTGATGCCCGCAGGCCTGATGCTGACAATACTGAACCGATGCCCGCAGGCCTAATACTGACGATCCTGAACTGATGCCCGCAGGCCTGATGCCCAAACTCATATACTGATACATGCATTCCTGTAGAGACGCACTCTAAAGCACATAACAGATAAGTGAGAGCCAAAACACCCCTATGTTGGGGTAGGGTTTCCCTGTCCTATTTTGTCATGAACTAGGATTTCACTATGCACGCAGCGGTTTCAAACAACCTATAAACGGGTAAGCAACCTGTCCTAATTTGGAATGGTCACTATGGATCCGAATATGCACTAGGTCGAATGGTCAAAGAGGGTGCCCCGGTAAAACCGGGGTTTGTGTTCCCATACTGGCAGAGCCCACAACCGGTCAGCCTTATGGTCATGCCTTGACAAGACAAGCCTCCGGCAAACCGTTCAGGAATAGCAGATGGCAAACACGGTGTCCTAGGCGCACCAATGCAAATGCAATGCAAAGAATCACACAAGTATAGTCAAAAACAGATATCATGAGTTCGGGTCAAGCTCTCTAAGTCCCCAGCAGAGTCGCCAGAAACTGTAACAAGCCCGCGGGGGGACCTCGCTACAGCTCGGACTCGACTTTTGTAGTCATGGTTCTATATCTGAACCAAAGAGTCCAAATCCGACAAATCGTTTTGAGAAAACTGATTTTTTGAAAGAAGTGCCAAACATGGACTGCTTTGCCAGATACAGAGTCGCCACCTAAATATTTTACTTTCGGAAATTTAGGAAACCCTGACTCGGTGCCAAAAGGCCACGTGTCCGTCATCACCAAAGTTGCCTCGGCTCGGGAACTTGGGTACGATTGGGGAAGGTCACTTCGTGAGCACCCCCGCTCGCCCGATCAAAGATCGGCCTCTACTAACCATGATATCTATTTTTGAAAACATTGTGAGTTCTTATTCCGGTTATTAGCCTAGGTTACTATGTGATGCGCACAGCATACAAGTATAGACTGGATCGCCTGAATTGGAACAAAACATCTCATGTTCGCTTTTTTTAAAAAGGTTTGCTACCCGCAGGTAGGCTTAAAACATTTGATTATTTATTCCAATTTAAGTAACCCAACCTTCACCCACAGGCATTCAGGCAGATATATCACATAAGCAATTATACAGAAATGCCTAATGCAACACATGCAAAGATGCAACTATAGCAGGCTCGGCTATTCTAAACATGGCGTATGGAATGCTACAACTAACATGTATTCAATTTGGAATTGAAAGTACAATGCAGTTAGTATGATGCGCTGAGCCCGGTGCATGCAATACAGATGAATGAATGCAAACATGCTGTCATACTGTATGCTAATCGAAATATGCCCTAATCTAATCATCATAAGCAGGTAAATAAAAGGGAGAAAGACGTGGGGTTGGAAGACATACAACACACACACGCACACTTATTACAGTTGTGCCCTCGCGCAGAGGGTCCGAATAAATAATACAGTCCAAATATTACAGTCCCGAATGAAAGAATATTACAGTCCAAAATATTACAAAATCCTAATTAATTAACGAATTAACTAAGAAAATAAATAAAACTGGCATGCAAGCCAGGGAGTGCCTTGCTTCTGATGGATGATGCATGTCCAGGTTGCCTTGCGCGGAAATCCACCGGAATGCCCCAATTAGCCTCTGTTTACACCTATTCTTGAAATGCGTGTCAAGCCCCAAAAAGTTGCTGATTCTTCGTTTTGCTGCAACAGAGAGCAGGAAAGGGGCATAGCAATGTATTTGCACAGATATATGCATGTCTCGATCCTCGTGCCACCAATCACGCATACCGTGGCATGATGGCCGAGGAGTCGAAATGCACAACTCAATATAGGATGAATGCACACGAAAATACAGCTAAAACCTAACTCCATCATGGATAATCCGGAGTGTCGGTGACTGGGGAATTGAGACACATTCCGTCACTCGGAGTACGGAACGTACCTCGTTTCCCGTGCTCGGGCTAACTCCTATTCCGAACAGGATGCAATATGCATGATATGCATGAAATGCAACTAAGATACAATCCTAACATACACCATGCTATGAAAGTGAGATGTCTCGAAGTGCGTGCTTACGGGCACGCAAATCGAGAAAATGACAGAATGCAATCTAAGATACAACCTAGTATGCACTATGCTATGAAAATGAGGTGCCTCGAAGTGCGTGCTTACGGGCACGCAAACCGAGAAAATGACAGAATGCGATCTAAGATACAACCTAGTACGCACAATGCTATAAAAATGAGATGTCTCGAAATGCGTGCACACGGGCACGCAAACCGAGGCAATGGCATGCAATGTAAATGACATGGAAAATGTAACATGGGCTTATACCAACATGAGTGAGCCTCAGCCACACTCACATAGGATGTCGGCGGATAAAAAATGAAGTGCCTCGAAATGCGTGCACACGGGCACGCAAACCAAGGCGATGACATACGCAATGCAATGACATGAAAACATGATATGGGCTTATACCAACATGAGTGAGCCTCAGCCACACTCACATAGGATGCCGGCGGATAAGAATGAAGTGCCTCGAAATGCGTGCA
Source organism: Camellia sinensis (assembly GCF_055761805.1). Lineage (NCBI taxonomy): Eukaryota > Viridiplantae > Streptophyta > Magnoliopsida > Ericales > Theaceae > Camellia > Camellia sinensis. The sequence continues at coordinate 80,198,504 of NC_138963.1, forward strand.
CACGGGCACACAAACCGAGGCGATGGCAAAATGCGATGCAAATGACATGAAAATGCAATATGGACTTATACTAACATGAGAGAGCCTCAGCCACACTCACATAAGATGCCGGCGGATAAGAATGAAGTGCCTCGAAATGCGTGCACACGGGCACGCAAACCGAGGCGATGGCAAAATGCGATGCAATGACATAGGAATGGAAAGCAATCATTCTAATGGAATTTCAGCAGTAAAATATGGGGGAAAACAGTCCCGAAATGAGGCGAAATGACACCAAATGCAAGGAATTGTCCCGAAATGCGAATTTAGGCACCCGAAATGGCCTATAGCTATGCCAAACATGCACAATATGGACATGCAATGCAAAGACAGAAGCTAGAAAGTCCCGAAAAAGGAACTTTCACAGTTATAAACATGGCCAAACAACAAGCATAGGTATGGCAAAAATGGCATGCAAGAATAGGGGCCAAGAGAGGGGTAATGAAGCAAGTGATATAAGAAAAATCCAAACTGAAAAAATTCCTTCTACAACATTGAAGAGGGACCAAAAATATGAATGTTTACAGTATATGTCAAGCCTCGAATCAATATACAAACATGCTAAAAAAAAGGCACAAGATTGAGGCTCAAAAGGTGCTATAACATGAAGTATACAAAATAATCACCAAACAGAAAAAAAATGTTAATGAAACATGAAGTATAGGCCAAAACAAGGCCACTTTCAGTTCGGACCAAAGTCCAAAAACAGAAGCAAAGAGGGCTTCCGATTTATGCAAAAATGGGGCCAAATAAGGGATATAACTACAAGTGACACATGGAGGCACCAAATGGTGAGGGGCCCTTCAACAATGTTGAATAAGAACCAAAAATAAGCACATTCATAGATTACATCATGCTCAAAAACAGATTACTCATGGGCCAAAAATAGCATGCAAGATTATGACATATAAGAGGATCAATGAAGCAAGTGCATCATGGAGGGCTCAAACAGGGTTGAGCCCTTGATGAAAAGTGAAGATGAGCTCAAAAGAGGGCCAATTTCAGTTAGGTCCGGAGCTTGAAAAAAAAAGCATGTAGGGCTTACAAATTGATCAAGAAAAAGGATTAAAGAGGAGAAATGTTACTCACCCTTGAAGACTAAAGCTTTTGTTGCTTCTTGGATCAATTTGCAGCTCCTTTAGCCTTTGAGAAGCCTTCCTTGTTGCTGGAAATGAAGTGGTGATGGTAGAGCTTGGTGGTGTAGAAGAAATGGTGATTAGGGACTTAGAAGTTTTCAAGGAAATGAGAGGTATAGAGAGGGGTTTGTGTATGGAAGCTTGAAGAACAATTTTTCTAACCCTTGAATGTGATATAGCTTGCTTGTTATAAGGGCCAAAAAGGGGGTGTAAAGGTGGGGGAAAAGGAGAGCAACTTTCCCCCACAAAATATCCCCCGGATAAAGATATTTTCTGGGGGATAAAGCCCTACAGCTGTAAAGTGAACAGTGCAAGGAACTCGGCCGGCCAGTTACTTTTGCTGCAGGTGGCCGGCCGGCCACACCCCCTAGCCGGCCGGCTAGGGGTCAAAAGGGTCAATCATATTTAGTGGCCGGCCACCAACTGATGGCGTCCTCCTACCTGTGTACAACACAACCCTGTGGTTAAAAGTCCAAGAAAGTGGGTCCAAGGGGTTCAACATTAGCTCGGAAAGAGGGGTTCAAAAGGGTCAGGTGGAATTAATGGCCGGCCACCAACTTTTAGGGTCCTCCCATGTGTGTACATCACAAATATGTGGTTCAAAGTTCAAGAATGTGGGCCCAAGGTGTTCGACATTAGCTCGGAAGGAGGGGGTCAAAAGGGTCAAGTAGCATTAATGGCCGGCCACCAACTTTTAGGGTCCTCCCATGTGTGTACATCACAAATATGTGGTTCAAAGTTCAAGAATGTGGGCCCAAGGTGTTCAACATTAGCCCGGAAGTGTGAAAAACGGGCGCCGGAGGGCGTCGGAAGATGTATAACTGGTTGCCGCAACAATTACTGGCCTCTCACCCTTCAGTGACCTCCCCGGTGATGAAACAGAGGTACCTGCCAAAAATGAACGAAAACCGTTGCAAAACGAATGTTTGGGGGCCAAAACGCGCAGTTCGGGGTCCCGAAAAATGGGCTGTCAAGCACCGAAAGTGGCGTTCGGCCACGAAGTGGGCTTCTCAGACCCCAGTGTCCCTCAAAAGGGAGTAAATAGGAAGTATGCCAAAAATCAGAACAAACGGAGATGGTTAAGCGGTCCCGAACCGAGGCACACGGCCTGACGGCTCCGAAAACCGGAAACCGGACTCCGAAATGGGAAAAATGGCCTATGACCACCAAATGTAGCCCACGGCCACTGAGAGATGGTCTACTGGACCTCTCTCTCCCCTCAAGAAAAGAAACCGAGAAAACCGAGCCTGGTTCGCAAACCGAGGCAAAGCACAAAAGAGGGTTCGGAAGTCCGGAGGCAAGGCTCACGGCCGCGACTCTGAAACTTTTGAACGAGCACAACATGTAACATCACCAAGCGCTCAATCAGTGACGTCTGAGTCTTAAGGTCGGTCAAAAATGGGGTGTCTACACAACTCGATAAGCAAAAACAAAGGCACGATATAACCAAACATGTGTAGGCACAACTCGATAAACAAATCAAAGACTTAAGGAAAGTGAAATACAACTCGATAAGCAAACGTACAATAACCTGATAAGCAGACAGGTGTGACTTCGCAAGAATTGATCGCCGAGGGGAGATGGGAGGTGGTAGAGTTCCCCAACCCCTAGCATAAACAGCTCAGGGAACAAGGAGGAAGACCATCGGCCAGCGGGAGAGGCCATCGGCCAGAAGAAATGGCCATCGGCCAGAAACTTGTTCGGTCGGCAAAAAGTTATGGCCGGTCGGCACAATATTTGGCTGGCCGTCCATGAATGAGGGAATCGCCAGAATGGTGACACCTGTCCTCCACCCAACCTTATCTCCTACAAAAGACCTCAGCTTCGTAGCTTTTCTCAATTCCACACTGATTTGTTCTAATGGAAGAGTTTCTTGCTCAAAATCTTACAGCTTGGATTGCTAGCTTGGATGGCTCGGAAAAGTTGAACTTCCGGGGTTTCGGCATAAATGCACTATTCACTCTGGGTCGTACCCCGTTGCACTTTTCGTTTCTCCATGCCGCGGCAAGGTTTTGGAATCCGGTGACGCATGTCTTTAGCTTCGCTGGGCAAGAGATATGTCCTACCTTTGAAGATTTCCGAGCCTTAATGGAGTCTGAGCGCGACGAGGAGCTCCTGCCTCAACTTAATTTTGGCCATGCCCAATCCTTAGGGCAAATGTGTGGACTCAGTATGCGTGACGCTCGGTCTCTGATTTGTGACGGGATGCTGGATATTCCAAGTTTGATCTATCGGTTTTCTGATGCCGGTGATTGCAACAACCATCGTTGGCAAGGCTTCCGGCGACACGCCCTCTGTTTGTGCCTGCTATCCCATTTCCTATTTGTCTCAGGCTCCGGAGGGTCTAGTGTCCGGCTGACCGAGGTTGCCTAGGGCTTGAAGAAGGGCAAGAGCTGTATTGCCATGACTCTGGCTGAGACGTTGATGGGCTTAGATGCCTTTTATCGTCGTGAGACGACCAGATTAGCAGGGAGTCCACTACTACTATAGGTAATGTTTCCCACCCAATCTCACATATGTATCGCTCACATCACTCGGCCCTCAAGCTCAGTTTTTTTCTCATAAAAACCCTATTCTCACTTTTCTCTCATCGTACATCTCTCTATTCTTTCTTCTCTCATTTTTCATCCCTTCCCAGGTATGGTTGATGGACAAACTGCAGGTTGTGGACTCTTGCCCAGCGTATTCAGCTCGCGGCTACTTCTTCCGGCACCGTCTAGTCAATGCCCTTGACGAGGGATGGTGGTTTGCTTGGATGTGTCGCTTGTCCGCAGACCGTATTGCTTGGCAGTGTCCTTGGCTGAGCCTTCCGGCAATGAGTTACAACATGTCCCAGCAGACTGGGATTCAATTGATTAGTCTCACTCACTGTGTATTCTACTTTCCATTCCGGATTCGACGCCAATTCAGCCATGATCAGACCTGCCCGCCAGAGGGGATAGAGTATCCTGCTGCATTTCCAGCCCGAGGCGCACAGCTTGCTCGGCAGGCCATCGCGTGGAGGACGAGAGAACTCCTGGCCCCCGCTCCCACTTTCAGTTATACTTTGTCTGACGAGTGCGTGGATTGGCTCAATGAAGAGGCACAGATTGGCCCCAGCTTGGCATCAGAGGCTTCGACCAGCTCTGGGAGGGGGCGCAGGAGCACCTGACTTGACTATGCCCCAGATTTATTGCTTTATTAGTACTTTCAAGTTTTCTTTATGAATGTAATAAAAAGCAACTTCGATTGTATGCAAGAGCAGGAGAACTCTGTTTTGAAATCAATGAAATTGAAGGTTGTGGCACTGAAAATTTTTCGCTTTGGTCCAAAAATGGTCTTAGCTGTAAAAAGATTAATTTGAACAAAGTCGGCTTTTATTAAAACTTTTCGAAAACATTTTCGATATGGATCAGAACCGGACATGCTTGAGATCTGTCACTGAGACGCACAACCCCAGATCCTCGCAACTGGAAAGTTGCCCCTAGTTTGAAGAGTACCACGGCACTGCATGGCAACGAAAAGTTGCCCCTAGTCTGAGTAGCACTGTGCTGGAGATCCCAATGGATGCTGATAGACAAAGATGACTGAGATGATCGAATGGACAAAGTTGATCGGGAAAAGTTTATGGTTGAACTTCAGGATGAAGTTGCCTACGTATCCCGAAGATGGGAATCAAGCCTTACGTAGTTCAGGCTTAGGTTCACTCGAGTATTCTCACTCTCCTTTTACGCTCTAACTTTTGCCAAGGTCGCTCTTTGCGGGTTTTCAACCTTGCGAGCTCAGTTTTTATATTTTCCAATTTTTTTGTGCTCTAACTTTTGCCTAGGTCGCCCTTTCGGGTTTTCGGCCTAGCGAGCCTCTCAGGGGTAATATTTCTTCAACTTGTCCATGTTGATCGGTTGGCAAAATTCCAGGCCATCTAGGTCCATCAGAACCACAGCTCCACCTGACCAGATAGCTTTGATGATGTAGGGGCCGGTCCAATTAGGTCTGAACTTGCCCTTAGGGTCGTGGATGGGAGCTCGGTTGTCTTTGAGCACCAAATCCCCTTCCTTTAGATTCCTGGACTTGACTTTCTTGTTGAAAGCCCGGGCAATTCTGCGCTGATAACTTTGAACATGGTACAGTGCTTTCAGTCTTCTCTCATTAAAGAGCATGAGTTCTTCAAACCTGCTCTGCTGCCAATCTGCTTCGGCTATTTGGCACTCAGCCAATACTCGCAATGACGGAACCTCAACCTCGATAGGTAGAACGACCTCCATCCCATAAACCAATGAATACGGAGTCGCTCCGGTAGAAGTTCTAATTGAAGTCCTGTAGCCCCACAGAGCAAATGGCAGCTTATCTGGCCAATCCCGGTAGGTTTCCACCATCTTTTGCAGTATATGCTTGATGTTCTTGTTGACGGCCTCAACCGCTCCATTGGTTTGCGGCCGGTATGTGGATGACTTATGAAAAGCCACGTTATATTTCTCCAACAAGTCAATCACTTCCTTCTTGAAGTGGGAACCGTTATCTGAAATGACCTCGTTTGGGACTCCATAGCGGCAGATGATGTTGTTCCTGATGAACTTCGCGACGTGCGATGCCTTCAACACTGCGTATGATTGGGCCTCGACCCACTTCGTAAAGTAATCTATCGCTACCAGGATAAACTCATGCCCATTCGATCCCTTCGGGGTAACAGCTCCGATCACATCGATTCCCCAAACTGAAAACAGCCATGGGGACGTCATGTTGTACAGCTTTGACGGCGGGATGTTCATGCGGTTTGCATGAATTTGGCACTTGTGTCATCGTCGAACAAAACTAATACAATCCTCCTCCATGGTGGACCAGTAGTAACCCTGTCTGAGGATCTTCCGTGCTAGCATTACTCCGTTCATATGCGCACCGCATTCTCCTCCATGGATGGCCTCCATCAGGCGCTTCGATTCCTCGGTTTCAACACACAGCTTGTGCATTCCCAGATGACCTCTCTTATACAGCTTACCCCCACAGATGATGAACTGAACAGCCATTCTTCTGATTGCCCTTTTATCCTTGGCATTTGCCCCTGGTGGATACGCCTCCTTCTCCAAGAAGTTCCAAATGTCGTAATACCAGGGGTTTTCGTCCTGAACTTCGTCTATGGCAGCGATTGATTCATACGCCGGCACAAACTTCTGATCAATAATGACTGGACACATCCGGACTCCAGACGGGATGTCTATCATGGAAGATAGAGTTACTAGTGAATCTGCGAACCTGTTGTTCTCTCTTACTAGGTGGGTGAACTTTAGTTTCTCAAACCGAGGAATTAACAAATCCAAGGTCTGGTGGTAAATTATCATCTTTTCCTCTTTGACTTTCCAGTCTCCTTTTGCTTGAGACACAACAAGGTTCGAGTCCCCAATGACGTCCAACCGTCTTGCTCCTAGTTCTAGGGCTGCTTCTAGGCTGGCAATACATGCCTCATATTCTGCTTCATTGTTCGAGACTTTGAACCGGAGTTTGAATGCTAAAGGGATACGGGAATCGTCCGGCGCTATCAACAACACTCCTATCCCATACCCGTACTGGTTCGACGCTCCGTCAAAGTACATCGTCCAAGTTTCATCTTCGATGTGCAGAATGGCTTCATCTAGGAATAGGTACTCAACCGCTTCATCCCCTTCAACCGGGTGGTCGGCAAGGAACTCCGCTACCGCTTTTCCTTTTACTGACTTGCGTGTTACATACTTCAGATCAAATTCAGAAAGCAACAGCAGCCAACGAGCTAGCCTACCCGTAAGTGCCGGTTTCTCGAAAAGATTTTTGATGGGATCCAAGCGTGAAACCAACATTACAGAGTGAGCTAACAGGTAGTGCCGCAGCTTCCTGGTAGCCCATACCAAGGCCAAGCAAGCCTTCTCTAGCGGAGTGTAGCAGGTCTCGTAATCCAGCATCTTCTTGCTCAGACAATAGATGGCCCTTTCCACTTTGTCCTCTGACTCTTGTGCGAGCATGCAGCCCATGGTAGTCTCAGTTACTGAAAGGTACAATATTAACGATTTCCTTGGCTCTGGTGGTGACAACACGGGCGGGTTCTGTAAATATTCTTTGATCTGTTTAAAAGCTGCTTGACATCGGCTGTCCCATTGGAATTTCTTTCCTTTCTTCAGGAGACCAAAAAGTGGTTCACAAGTCAAGGTTAATTTTGAGATAAACCGTCTTATGAATTGCACTTTACCTAGAAAGCCTCGCACCTCCTTTTCAGTCATTGGTGGTGGCATTTCTAAGATGGCCTTGATTTTGGAAGGGTCGACTTCGATGCCCCTTTGTGTAATCAGAAACCCTAGCATTTTTCCCGCTGTAACACCGAATGTACACTTCTGAGGATTCAACCGCAGCTGAAACTCTCTAATCCTTTGAAAGAACTTTTGTAAGGCGGTGTAGTGGCCCTCTCTTTCTTTGGACTTGACAATCATGTCGTCCACGTACACCTCAACCTCTTTATGGATCATATCATGCAATATTGTGGTTGCTGCCCGTTGATAAGTAGCTCCAGCATTCTTCAACCCAAATGGCATCACTCTGTAGCAATATGTACCCCACGGGGTAGTGAATGCAGTCTTCTCCTGGTCTTCGGGTGCCATTACTATCTGATTATAGCCTGAGAAGCCATCCATAAACGAAAGCAAAGCATGCCCCGCCGTGAAATCTACCAATTCATCAATGTGTGGCAAGGGAAAGTCGTCCTTCGGACTGGCCCTGTTCAAATCTCTGAAGTCTACACATACCCGAATTCTGCCATCCTTCTTCGGCACTGGAACAATGTTGGCCAACCAAGTCGGGTATTCGGATACCAGCAGGAAGCCTGCATCAATTTGCTTGGTGACCTCTTCCTTGATTTTAATGGCCCAATCAGGGCGGACTCTTCTGAGCTTCTACTTAATCGGTCGGGCCTCGGGGTCAAGAGGGATCCGGTGCTGTACAATCTCAAGATCGATTCCAGGCATGTCTTCGTAGGACCACGTAAAAACATCTTTGAAATCTTTTAATAAAGCGACTAGGCACTCATGTTCCTCCGAAGACAACGTGGACCCGATCTGGACCAGCTGCGGGTCCTTCTCAGTACCAACATTCACAGTAGTGATTTCGTCCATTAAGGTTTAACAAATATTTCCTGCTCTTGATCAATTAATCGTTGCAAAACCGGAGGAATTTCTTCCTCGTCGTTTTCATCAAAATTTTGAAAATCCTGATTTAAGCAATAAATTAGAGGCACAGAAAAATACTCAGAAACCACATCCACATCATTCTCATTAAATACTTCCAAGCTGTCCGATTCTTCTGTTACAACAGACTCAAAAGAGAAAGAAAATGACGACCTAGACAGGACTGCGGCATCCGGGTTATCACCCCCAGGAATACCGGACTCAGACTCAGTTGAGCTGGAACCTGATTCCGACTCACAAGACTCGGTGGAATCAGATTCCGGCTCACTACCTGACCCGGTGCTGCTTGATAAAAATCCTGCTTCATATTACCAGATGAGAGAGGGTGTGATGGATGCATCCAAAATAGTTTATGGTAGGCCCGCAGCCGTTTCATTCCTGATCATGCATACTGAGGAGTTATCCCCCAAGCACTTCTGCTCGATCGGAGGATCTGAAAGTAGACATGCCAGCGCTACCCCCATTTCATTTTCAGCGTCCTCAGACTGCGCTTCCTTACTCTCCTCAACCTCAGTTGATAGATCTGTCTGTCCTTTGGCAGTGTCATCCTCAGGTAACTATAGATCAAAGAAAATCTCAAACCCCGGTACGCGTTTCTTCTCCGCGTTCAGCCACGGCTCTGGGAAGCCACAGAACGAAAAGTCCTCCCCCTCCCGGACGAAGCGTCCGTTTAGGGTACCCTGAATGGGCCTGTGCATTAAGTCAAAGGGCTTTCCCATCTGTTTTGCTCTGGCTCTTCCGGCCATTTCCTTTCCCTTCCTCACCCAATCCTCTTTGGTGGGTAGATAACCCAATCCAAAGGTATGAGGGTTGTGTGGCACTTCGGCCAATGCTGCGATGCCTTTCCGGCCGCTCCTTCCCAATCCCATCCCGGGGATGTGTTGGAGTTTGTTCATGAGATAGACTGCTTGAGCACTAACGTATATCCCTTCATTGGCTGCCATGATGTTCTGTACAACCTGACCCTCAGCTAGAGTGAAACCTGATATGAACACATCCTCCATGCCATGCTCGATTTCTAGAACAGGTGTGGATACCTCCGGCGGCGGATGAATCGATGAATTTCCGAAGACGATGGCTACTCCCTTCCCATAGGGGTATTTCACCACTTGATGTAGGGTGGAGGAGACTGCCTTTACCTGATGCAGCCACGGCCGCCCCAAAAGCAGGTTGAAAGTTGCAGGAACCTCCAAGACATGGAAATCTATCTCATGCTGTCCCGGCCCAACCTTTGTTTGAATCTTAACTGTTCCCATTACTTCCCGGCTTGTGTTGTCATACGCCCGAATCACCTGGGCCATTGGTACAAAGTCCGCGATTTTCAAACCGATCGCATAGGCTGTCCTTGCCGGGCAGACGTTGATGGCGGACCCCGTGTCAACAAGGACCATCGGTATCCATTTATTCCTACACTCCACAGAGATGTAGAGTGGCTTGTTATGGTTTGCCCCCTCGGGTGGTAATTCCTTGTCGAAAAATGTCAGCATCGGGGTAGCTCCTCCAGGAAAAACTAATCCGACTAACTGCTCCGGCGTAGTCTCTATCGAAAGTTTGGCCTTGTCCATGGCCAGAAGGGCAGCCTGCCTATGTACTCGAGAAGCCATAAGCAGCCCCCAGATGGAGATGTCTGCTTGTATCTTCTTCAATTGTCTTAATACGGCCTCATCCTCGAGTTGCTTTTCTTTTTGTTTCTTTGCCTCCCTATCCTTTCCAGACGCCTCTGGCTGTTCTAGGTGTGGAGGCTTGAAATACCGTCCACTCCTAGTCATGTGATCGACTTTGCCAACATACCAGGTATCGTCCGGTTGGTTACCCCCCCAGTCTTCGTCTGTGTGGGCAAGACATAGATCATCGTCCTCCCACCACATTCCATCTGCAGCTGACAGACACCTGTCCAGTTTTGGCATGACTGTTCTCATACTCGCAGTACTTTTTATCCCTATGCTCGTGGCATTCTCCATTTCTGTGCTCACAGCAGTCTCAGTCCCCACATGAGCCTTTGCCTTCCTGATTCTCTCGGAATCTTCGAATCTTTCCTATCCTGACTGTGTCAATGCAACCGATTGTTCAATAATCCCCGTACTCGAAATGCTCCAATCCCGAGTGAAATTTTTGACACCGGCGCTCTCCGGCGATGTACTCTGTTCTTCGACCCTCCCGGCCGTTACTGACATTCCTGCCCCTGCCGGGTCTTGTTCTGGCTGAAACTCTCCTACCACATCTGGCTGATCGTCCAACCATCCCGTGGCCTCTGTCGATTCCTCATAATCGAACCAGTTGACGGCTGAGTCTCCTGGATCTTGGTTACTGTAAAACTGGAGCTTGGCGAGGTCCTTTTCCACAGCCGTTAAATCATCTGTTCCTCACCCCAGACTGTCCCCTTGGATCACACACAGCTCTCCTCCTGCTGGAAATTCCACATCTGGTCCATTCCGGCCTATTGGTGAAATGTAGTCACTCGAACTATATGTCTTTTCAACACAACTCCCAGATTCCGCAGACTCTGGCTCAATAATCCTCTTCTCCTTTGGGACCTCCTCTCTCCTGTCCTCGGCAGCCACTACTGCTGGCTTGGGTTGAATTATGGAGATGTCCATCATGCACAAGTCGGTGCAATTGGTAAGGAACACCTCCGGCTTAGGCAGGTGGGAAGGAGTGATATAGATGCTAGGGTCGTAAGGCGTGACCCCAGCTTGGATGAAGTTGACTCTTTTGGGCGGTGGAGCATGGTTATGTGTGGGGAGAGGGTTTGTAGTAACGTTGGGTTTCTCGGGAGGCAAAATCACCCCGTTATCGATGAGATCTTGAATCTCATGACGCAATCGGAAGCACAGATCGGTGTCATGACCGTACTGTTGGTAAAATGCACAATATTTGGTTGGGTTGTGGGCAGCGGGGAGTCTTTTTGGTAAGGGTCGCGGCTCTAGGGGCTTCAGATGCCCTTTTCTGATTAGGACCCCCAAAGCTTTGGACAGGGGCATGTAAAGTGGAGCGAAGGTTCTGGTGTTTTTGGGTGGGTATTTGACTGTTTGTGGGTTGCTTTCGGACGCACCGGAGAATGGTGCGGCTGCCATAGTTCTTGGGGGAGGGTTGGTGGTGACCATACTCACTTCGGAGGTCCTGGTAGTTGTAGCGCCACTCGGGCCTGCATTAGTGTTACAATTGAAAGTTCTGCGGGGTTGCTCCCGGTCATTATTAATTAAGCCTTGCTTCAGTGCATCCTCAATCTGCACCCCCATTTCATGTAGATCAGAAAAGGTAGGGAAGGGGAGTACAATCATCTTTTGCATCAACTTCGGCTGAAGATTGCGCACAATCATCCGAATCTGGTCTTTGTCTGTGGGCCTTAAGGTCATCATTGAAGCCTTAGCCCGTCATCTGGTTACGAATTCTGAGAAGCTCTCTTTGGGTTCTTGCCTCGTTGTTTCCAAATCTCGGGTCGTAATCTCGATTTGTGTATTGTATGAGTACTGCAAGATGAAGGCCTCAGCCATCTTGTCCCAACTTCTCTTGACGTCATCCTCCAATTTGGCATACCATATGGCCGCTACACCCGACAGGGTCCGGCCAAATAGAGACAGTTTCTGCAGTCTAGTGAGGCCCATTGGCCTTAGGATATCTGAAAACAACCTTAGGTGCACCATGGGGTCTCCGGACCCATCAAATCGATCAATGTGTGGCATTTTGAATCTGTCAGGCAGCGTCACGGCTGCGTCGGTATACCCATCTTCGATGTCAGGGATGGTCTTGACTCCCTGGGATCTCTTAAACATCTTTTCCAACTTACTCAATTTTAAGGCTGTGGGGTCCACTTCGAACTCAAAAGGAGAGTCCGGTATATTGACAGGCGTGGGTGCCTTGGATAGTTGTGGCGGAATTGGGGGCGGAGCTGGTCCCGCTGGAAGGTCGGTATCCTCTTGGACATTCCAGGCATTCGGTGTTTCTTCGGGTATCGGAACCCTTGGTGGGGGAGGGACTTGTTGTGAAGCAGATGCTCCGGTTTGCTGCTGTAACCTCACGATTAACTCAGCTTGTTCATTCATAACCGTGGCCTGCTGCTTGGCGAACTCTGCCTGCCGGACAGCATCCTGTTACATCATTTTCATGCTCTCTTGGAGTTGGCGCACCATCTCCTCTAAACTAGCCATACTGTTTTGTTCTGACTGAATTATCGGTATATGTTCCCTCTCTGTGGGTGAAACAGAACCCTGATCCCTACTGTACACAGGTGGGGTAGATAAAGCCCTCTGTACTGACTGTTGAACTGATGCCCTCTGCCTAGCTGTCCTCCGTCTAGTAACCGGGGGTAGAGAGTGGTACACTGGTTGTCCGTCTACCAGATCTTCAGATCAATGGAGCCGACGACCTCTAATCCAGAGTGCTTGGAGAATATCTACCGGGTTGGAAGCAATGGTGCTAAACTACCTAGCAAAAAGATAAATAAAGCAGTAAATAAACAAACAATCGGACAGCACAACAGCGTAAAATAAACACATACAACGCACAGTTGGGTATTCATAATACACAGTTGGTAAGCCGAACACACTGTTCCTCGATACTGATCACTATTCCCCAGAATCACTGTTCCCAAAACTGAACCTAATACCCGTAGATAACCGATTCCTCAACAACACTGATACTGGTGCCCTCGGGTCTAATACTCAATCTTGCAAACTGATATGCACATTCCTGTAGAGATACACTCTAAAAGCACATAGCAGGTAAAGAGAGCCAAAACACCCCTATGTTGGGGTAGGGCTTCCCTGTCCTATTTTGTCAGGAGCTAGAGTTCTACTATGCACGCAGCAGTTTTCAAACAACCTAACATCGGATAAGCAACCTGTCCTAGCTTGGAATGGTCACTATGGATTTCGATATGCACTAGGTCAAATGGTCGAGAAGGGTGCCCCGGTAAAACTGGGGTTTGTGTTCCCATACTGTCAGAGCCCATAACCGGTCAGCCTTATGGTCATGCCTTGACAAGACAAGCCTCTGACAAACCGTTCAGGAATGGCAGATGGCAAACACGGTGTCCTAGGCGCACCAATGCACATGCAATGCAAAGACACACATAAATGGAATCAAAATAGGATATCACGAGTTCGAGTCAAGCTCTCTAAACTCCCCAACAGAGTCGCCAGAAACTGTAGACACGCCCGCGTGGGGTCCCGCTACTACAGTTCGGACTCAATTTGTGTCACGGTTCTTAATCTGAACCAAAGAGTCCAAATTTGGCAAATAGTTTTGAGAAAACAGATTTTTAGAAAAGAAGTGCCAAACATGGATTGCTTTGCCAGATACAGAGTCGCCACCTAAATATTTTATTTTGGGGGAATTTAGGAAACCCTGACTCGGTGCCAAAGGCCACGTGTCCGTCATCACCAAAGTTTTCTCGGCTCGGGAACATGGGTACGATTGGGGAAGGTCAGTTATGAGCACCCCCTCTCGCCCGATCCGAAGATCGGCCTCTACTAACCGTGATATCCGTTTTTGAAAACGTTATGTGTTCTTGTTCCGGTTATTAGCCTAGAATTACTATGTTATGCACACAGCAAACAAGTATAGACCGAATCACCTAAATTGGAAAAAAACATTGCATGTTTGTTTTGAAAATGGTTTGCTACTCACAAGTAGGCTAAAATGCAGGTTTTGCCACCCTCAAGTGGGCTTTAGAAAAGATGGTTTTGCCACTATTTAGTGGGCTTTAAAACTTACAGTTTTAATGCATTATTCCAATTTAGGTAATCCAACCTCCATCCACAGGCACTCAAGCAGTTATATCACATAAACACGTAGCCTCATGGTAAGCATGCTGTCATGTTAATATTCACATACATGCAAGATGCTAAAGCATAAACACTCACAGTGTACTCCGAGCCAAAACAAGAAACTAGTTAGTAATCATGCATGATCCTAGTTCATGTTAAAATGGCTAATGCATCACATACAGAATGTCACTAGAATAGGCTCGGCTAATCTATGGATGGCATGTGAGATGCACAGATAACATGTATTCAAGTTAGGTTTGAGATACTATGCAATTAGCATGATGCGCCGAGCCCAGTGCATGCAATACAAATGAATGGATGCACGCATGCATAGCATAAGGTATGCTGATTTTAAATATGCCCTAGTCTACCATCATAAGCAGGTAAATAAAAGGGAAGAAAGACGTGGGGTTGGAAGACATACACACACTCACGCACACTTATTACATAATTGCCCTCACTCGGAGGGTCCAAATAAATATTACAGTCCGAATAATAAACACATAAATTATTACAAAATTTCTAATTAATTAACAGAATGAATGCAAAAAGAAAGGTGGCCACAGCCCCTGCCTTGGGATGCGCGAATGATGCATGCTCGAACCCGTCTCGCCCGGAAAATCCATACCATACCACTGCCGCCTTAGTTTACACTGCCCTGCTTCTCTGAAAATTGCTAAAGTTCTGGGACAAGTCCCCTGAACACTATGGAACACCATCGGCTGAAGGAAATTCCCACCGGCCATTGAAAATATCCATTGGCTGTTTATGAAGCTATCGGCCTAGGAAGGATTGCCGGTCGGCACTGAACACTGCCGATCGGCAGAAAGTTCCTGCAGAATCTGGTTTTTGACAGCAACAAGGACAGACAGTGTATGGCATGGAATTTCAAGCAAGTGTATGCATGGCTACTTTCCCAATCATGTAACGGACTCAAGGGAGTATGGCCCTTGACCCTCGGGCTATCAATAGTGCATTTGATGCATGATAGCCTAAGGAGCCAAGATTGCAATTTGATGTACAAATGCATGCAACACACAAATAAGGACCAAGAGCCTATCATGCCAAAGTCAAGGGCCTCGGTGACCGAGGGTTGAGGTGTGTTTTGTCACTCGAAGTACAAACACCCCTCATCCCCCACACTTGGTTTGACACCCCAAACCAAGCAATGCAATGCGTGTTATGCAAACATGGCTCAAAATGTAACATGATACTAAGATGCAAAACATATCAAATGTGATGCAATCTATCATGTTAAGTATGCAAAATGCTAGTCATATGAGATGCAAATGTGATGCAAACATGGATCAATATGCCATAAGGCTAGCATGGGACAACATATGATGAACCAAATAAGCAACAAGCGTATGATAAGCATGCGATGGTGGACTTAAACCATAAATGGCAGACCTCAACCTTGCCATAAACAGTGGCCAAAATGATGTACAAGAGCACAAATGATGCATGCAAGCATGCACACATCAAGGTCCATCACCTAAACATGAAAGGGGACAACTCTAAGCATACTTAAAGACAATATAAAAGGGCATTAAACCAACATGCTAGGCTCTGAAAATGAATAGGGGATGATGCCAAAATCGAACAAATCATGCAAGTAAGGCATGCAACAATGACCACAACTTGAAGCCAATAAAGGGGGTCAAACCAAAGCTATGTCAACCAAACCTTAAAGGACTAAAATGACCTAAAATAGTCCCAAGGGACTCCAAAACAAGACTAAAGCATGCAAAGATCATGGTCAAACATGCCAAGGAATGAGTCCAAAACAAGGGCATTCAAAGCCACCAAAAGGGAGCATCACTCAATACTTATCCCAAGCAAACATGGCATGAATTTTCAATGCAAAACAGAGTTCTAGTATGCAAAAAGGGCCCTCAAAACCCACTGATATGGCAGCCTAATATCTAAACACATGGGCATGCACAATGACCATTTCCAAGGCATAAAAGGACAACCCTTCAAAGCATGAAAGAGATGATGAAGACAAACATACAAGCATGGATTAGGGACTGAAATATGATCTACAATGATGCCGAATGATGATAACAAGCTTATGCTAAGCATGTTGGTGACCCACACAACCAAGGCTTACAAGCCAAAATGCAAAGCAACTATATCAAGAATGCCAAACATGACAAAATCAGTGGCCAACAGACTTTAAGTATGACAAAACATGGCCAAATACTTCACAAAGCAAAGCCAAAACAAGAGGATATGCTAGGCTAAACACATAGCACACTTCTAGGCAAGATGGAGAATTACAAAGCAAGTATAAAATGCATGCTAAGGGCCAACAAACCACCATTGGACAGAGATATAATATGACCCAAAACACCCAAAAAACTTCTGAAATGGGGCCAAAAATGATCAAGCATACATGTTCCCCTTTTAAGCCAAAACAAGGGTAAAAGAAGGACAAAGGGGAGAGGGGTGTCCCTCCCCTACACAAGACTTCAAAACCACTCCATCGCCACTGAAAATCCACTGGATTTCAGTGGTGAGAAGACCAACACAACAAAGTAAACAAAGCTTAAAGAGAAGGGTACCAAAATAGGCCAAAAAAGGCCTAAGGGGAGGAGTTCGACCCCCAATGCCAAAACACCTTTAATGAAAGATGTTAAGCACAAAAATACAAAACTTTTTCGTGTTAAACACAAAGCCTAAATCAGCATGCAAGACAGGTAGAAAACTAGTGCAAAATTGTAGAAACTAAAGCAAGTGTCTCACCCTTGAAGAAGCCTTGAAGAACAGGTGATCCAGCCACTCTCTACTGATCAAAATCAATCCAAAACCTCAACAAACAACCCTCAATGCCTCTCAATCTCAGAGCAAGGTGTAATGGTGTGTGTTTTAGTGCAAAAGTAAGGTCAAAATGCACTTTTAGGCTTCCAAACACACCCTAAGGATGAGAGAGAGGGGGGTATATAGAGAGAGAGTGATATATCAGATGTATAGATATAGAAGCCCTGGTTTTTTGGTTCAAAAGCTCCAACCCCTAACAAAAGGAGAGGATCATTGCTTATATAGGCAAAGGGCCAAGACTTAAGCTTCTCAAGGAAGCTAAATGAAAGGGGCAAAGGGTGCAAAGGAGTCTTGGCTTCTTGGAGAAGCTAAAACAGCTGGCCAAGCTTCCCCAAGAAGCTTGGCCAAAGGGTTCAAGCTCCTAGAAGGAAATGGGGTTCAAAGGCTCACACCAGCCAAAAACTGCACGGGGAGGAGTGATGGTGCATTCCAGCTGGCATGCACCATGCCTCAAGGGTGCAAAAGAGTCACACCGGCCAGCAAAAGATGTCACCGGCAAAATAAAGTGCCTGTCGGTAGAATATTGTGCCGACCGGCCATTGATTTTAAGAAACCATGGCCGGTGGCACCCTTAAACAGCTGGTGATGCTAGGGGAAGGCCGGTGGAATGTGAGGATGGCCAACAAGCCATTCTCCTCCCTTCAAGGCAAAAACACAAGTGTTTGGTGCCAAAGTCAAACACGGAACAGTCAGGTCGAGAGATCTTGAGGTGAGGCGCGTAGCCAAGACTTCCGGGAACTCAAGACAAACACAAACATGGATAATCACCGAGTGTTCAAACGGTGACGTCCAAGTCTTGAGGACAGTCAAAAATGGGGTGTCTACAACTCCGTGTCACAACCCAAACCCACCCCTATAGGTTTAGCATCGTAACCGGCCAGTAATCCTTGGACTACCGAAGGCCTTTGAACAGATTAACAAGATTAAGGGGCTAGCGGGAGCAAATACATAAATATAGTTGTCCAATGAGTTGTGCTGACTTATATGAAACAAAATATTTTTAAAAAAAACTTTATATACATAATCAAAAGTCATTCATACGTTATACCCACACACATAATAGTATCTTAAGTCCATCCAACAGAATTAAATCAAGTCATACATATACACAGAACCAACAGAACTTGAACAGGACACTTCGGGAACCTCCACGTGAGGCACAATGGTTGGCTGACAACAGAACACAGATCCAGACAAAAGCCTTCAGACTCGGGCTCCAGAATGCTCACCTATACATATATACACACACGATGAGCTAAAGCCCAATGAATAATAACAGAGTAAAGGATTTAATGAATGATGTCCATCACAGAGTTAGAAATCAAATTCTTACCAGAAACAGATTCACAATCATATTCATAATCATTACCATATTCAGATTTTGCATATAATCATACATGGTACGTCCCTTAGCATTAACAAATCCGATGGCCCATAAAGGGACAGAGACGTTTCTGATGACCCATGAAGGGACCTGATGACCCATAAAGGGACCTGACGATTCATAAAGGGACGCATATCATATGATGCTAAGGATGCCACAAATAACTTTCAGAATTTTGGACAACCATTCATTTATTTCAAATATAGCATGACATTTCAGAGAATTAATTCCTTCGCATCTTAATATTCAGAAAATAATTAACATTAAACATAACTTTACAAAGTTATTACTCACAGATGATTGGTAGCCCTAACTAGATGGTGAGGCGGCCCTTTACTTGTTTCGAGGCGCGTGACCTACATGAACACACATACGAACACACACTTGAAACACACGTTCGAATTATACATAACTTATGTTGTTTGCTCTTAGTGTGTTTCTAACCCGTAATCCTCATTATGGAGTCTTAAACATGGCTTAGAAATGCCTAGGATGGAATGTGGATGCAAAAATGCATTGGAAAACATTTCTCAAGATTTGCTGAAAATAAGGTCCACGCTCGAGCGTAGCTTTCCTCGCTCGAGCGGACATGCAGACAATGAAGCTTCGCTCGAGCGTGAACTTCCTTGCTCGAGCGTACTGTAAACTCATGAAAAAGTGCTAGATGCATGATTTTCACGCTCAACGGGCGCGCGACCAATGCTCGAGCATGAGACTCAGACCCTCGCTCGAGCGTGAATTCGCTCGCTCGAGCGGACTGCAAAACACAAGAACTTCTGGGTGTATGCATTCCACGCTCGAGCATAAACATTGTCGCTCGAGCGGAGTGCACGTACTCAGATTGGTCGCTCAAGCGTGAACTCCCACGCTCGAGCGTAGATGCAATTTCTGGAATTTCCAGATTTGATTACCAAGCTCAAAACTCGAATTTAACCTTCCAAAACACACCTCTTGGGCCCTAAAACTTGAGATAACATAGTAAACTTGTAAAACATGAAGAATTTAGGATCATTTCATAAGACCATGGCCTAAGGGTTTGCCAAAAGTTCCCAATTTCAACTTAACCTTCAAGAATGTTTATGAGTACAACATGCATGAATTTTTCTTGTATCAAGCTTCTCAAAACATGATCAAACACCACAAAACAACTTGAAACTTGATGATTTTCCCAAATGAAGATGAATTTCAAACATGCAAGAGAGGATTCAAGGAAATCATGCTCAATTTGTAAGAAAATGTACATGTATGCATGAATTGCAACTCAAATCTTTATTCTAAGCTCAAAATACACAACAAACTCATAATCTTGAAGAAATTTCATGTTAAATGACTTAGTTACACAATCTAGAGGTTGTAATCTCACGTAGAGTCTTGAATTACACTTGTTCTAGCACAATCTTTGATCAATTCAACACAAAACCTTCAATCTCTTCCTTCCTCTCTCTAGAATTGTGCTCCCTCTCTCTCTAAAATGTATTCTCAGATTTTAGCACTAAGGGAAATGAAAAAGATGAGCTCAAAATGAGTTTATAGGGTCAAACATAAACTTATGGTGCTAAAATACCATAATTAGAATATTAGGCTAACCAAACATGACTTAATTAATCAGACTGAATCAATTTTTAATAAAACATACCATAAGGTTCTAAAAATTCCAAATAACATATTGGTGGAGTCAATTTCGATTTTAGATGCCGATAAGGCTTTCAATTTACATATTAAAACAGAATTCCAGACAGATATTTCTACAAGTAATAGATAGTAAGCCAAATATCATGCAATTTACATATTAATCCCATAATTTATTTGATCAACTCAATTAGTATCTTTAATCATTGATTAGTAGCTAATTACGGGTCGGGGTTATTACACTCTGCTCCCCGCCGAAGTAGAGTGACCGACTTCCTCTGAGCGCCATTCCCACCTCCTGACCCAACACTACCAGACGTGCCCTTTATCCGGTTGACCGAAGCGGAGGAGTTGGCGAAACGAAGCCGCATCAAAAATCTCATCACCGCCACATCTACCGAGCTACCGAGCATCCCCTCTTGCACTTCAAGAGCCGGGCAAACATCTGAGTCTGTCATTGCCTTGGCATCAAGTCCCCCATCACAAGCCAGCAAGGACACCTGCCGAGCTAGAAAAAGGCCTCGAACTGCCGATCCCTCAACCAAGCTCATCGCGGAGCTGAACACCGAGCAACCTGCGGTCACAACCGAGCTAACACCGCCCTGGAAGCCCCAGTTGAAGCACCGAGGTAAGGAGATCCCGACCACCGCTTCGGTCAAAGGCAACAAGGAACACCTCCTAGCCTTCGACCTGACAAAAGCCCTCCTACTGCCGAGCGACGTGGTCGGCAGCGACCACGTACCCGACACCTTGCTGGTGAAGTCCTCGGTCAAGTCTATGACCCGGGTAAGAGTTTGCATGCTTTATTCAAATTTTTCCAAGTGTTTGCTCGGTTCCCTCTCTCTAATCAAACTTTTTTCTTACAAGCCATCCAAAAACAACACCTTGTAATGGAGCGGATTCACAGACTTCAGCAAAAGGCGACCGACTCTACCAGCCAGGTTGAGCATTTACAGATCTATCTGGGACGGTCAAAGGCCTCTTTGGAGAATGCAAACACCGACAACTCCAAATTACTCGGCCAACTGGGAACCGCCGAGAAAGAAAGGAACGCTCTCCGGGCTGAGCTAGAAGCGTTGAAGCGATCGAGGAAGGACGAACTGGACAAGGCAAACAACGAAGGTTTCAATGAGGCCGAGGAAAGCTACACCAAGCAAGTGGAGGCCACCAAGGACATTTTCTTCAAGTTCGGGTGGAAAGCTGCTTGCGAATAGCTCGACCAAGGATCTGGGACCGACGTGTTTGCCTCTCCCCCCGTTGCCTTTCTGTCGACATACATGGTGCCATATGCCAATGACGTATTCAGCGCATTGCAGGCTGATGCCGAGGAAGAAGAGCAAACTGCCGAGGGAGATAACCGCCCAAAACAGGCCGACCAAGTTGAAACCGGCGTTAAAGAAACCACAATCACGGTCGACCTGGAGGCAACTACAACCGGGGATGACTTCGCCGACCTGTCCCCCTTAGTTTAGTTTTCTTTTCTTTTTTCAAGAATATAACCGGGCTGCCTGCCCCACCTTATGTAATTCGGTTTTACATCAATGAAAAGTTTTGATTTCGTTAACTGTTGCGCTGCTTTAGTTTCATCATCTCGGCAAGAACAATTAAGCAAAATGTAAACTACTGTAGCTGGGGGTAAAGCACCTCAGTTAAACCTTTTGACCAACCCTTGAGCAAATCATCAACTCATTCAACCGGAGCAAAACTCCTCGGTTGTAATATTAGAGTTGAGTAAATCATCAACTTATTCAACTAGAGTAAAACATCTCGATTTAGATCTCAAAGTTGAGTAAATCATCAACACATTCAACCAGAGTAAAACATCTCAGTTGAGACCATAGAGTTGAGCAAATCATCAACTCGTTTAACCGGAATAAAACATCTCAGTTTAAATCACAGAGTTGAGTAAATCATCAAATCATTCAATCGGAATAAAACATCTTGGTTGTGACCATAGAGTTGAGCAAATCATCAACTCATTCAACCAAAATAAAACTTCTCGGTTGAAATCTCAGAGTTGACTAAATCATCAACTCATTCAATCGGAGTAAAACATCTCGGTTGAGATCTCAGAGTTGAGTAAATCATTAACTCATTCAGCCGGAGTAAAACATCTCGGTTGAGACCATAGAGTTGAGCAAATCATCAACTCGTTTAACCGGAGTAAAACATCTCAGTTTAAATCTCAAAGTAAGCATCGAAAGCAACAGAATGCTTCAGCAAAGATAAGTTACTTCTATTATATTTGACAAAAAGCGTGTTACATTCAGAAGTATAAAGAGAGCAAGTTCTTCCACAAAAAATTACATAAGAACGTAAAATGCTAAAAATAGTACAATTTGAGGTTGGCCGCATTTCATGGCCGGGGTATGCCTTTTCCTTCCAAATCTTACAAGTGGTATGCCCCCTTGCCCTCCAGACCGGATATCTTGTAAGGCCCTTCCCAGTTTGCCCCTAGCTTGCCTTTCCCCGACACCAGTGTGTTGCCCATCACCTTTCTTAAAACCCAATCCCCAACTTTGAACGGTTTGAGGTGCACCTTTTTTTTGTCGGCGCTCTTCCACTAGGTCCAATTCCAGGGCGATGGCTTCAAAGCTCAGCTCGGGCTCAAAACTTTCACTACGGAGGGTGGGCATGGCAACTTCCAATGGATGACCGGCTCCATGCCATATGCCAAAGCAAAAGGAGTTTCCCCGGTAGATCGCCTCGGGGTCGTCCGGTATGCCCAAAGGACACTTGGAAGTTCCTCGGCCCATTTTCCTTTAGCTTTCTCAAGTCTTTTCTTCAACCCATCAAGAATGGTCTTGTTTGATGCTTCGGCTTGGCCGTTGGACTGTGGGTAAGCCGGGGTGGAGTTGTGGAATTCAATCTTCAATTCTTCACAAAATCCTCTGAATAAGCGCCCGTCAAATTAGGTGCCATTGTCAGAAATCAGAATCTTGAGGATGTCAAACCGCGTTACCATATTCTGCCAGACAAACCGTTTGACGTCTTTCTCCTTGATAGTTGCTAAGGGCTCAGCTTCAATCCATTTGGTGAAGTAGTCCGTAGCCGCGATGAAGAACTTTCGGTTGCCTGGTGCCGTTGGGAGTGGTCCCACTATGTCCAGCCCCCACATAGCGAAAGACCAAGGGCTTGTGAGGGGAAGAAGTTCTCTGGCCGGCTGGTGAATTTGGTGGGCGAACTTCTGGCACTTCTCACATTTACAAACATATTTCTGAGCGTCCGCTTGCATGCACGGCCACCAATACCCTTGCGAGATAGCTCGGTAGGCCAAAGATTTGTCCCCGATGTGACTATCGCATATGCCTTCGAGAATTTTGTACAGGAAAGCTTCCACGCTGTTTGGGTGTACGCACTTGAGATAAGGACCGGTGAAAGACTTCTTGTATAAACCGCCAGATGGAGAGAGCAAAAACCACTCTAACTTCACCCGGACTTTATGCACTTCCTTTTTATTGGCCGAAAGGGTCCGCTCTTTTAGGAAGAGGATAATAGGGTCTATCCAAGAAGGGCCAAGCTCGATGCAGAGTACTTCTGTCTGCTCTGGTTCCTCTATGCTAGGCCTTGGAAGGAACTCAATCAGGAGAGGACTGGGAGATGTTCGGTCGATCATGGAAGCCAGACCGGCTAACTCATCCGCGCGGCCATTTTCTTCCCGTCCAATTTGTTGGACCCGTATCACCTAGAATCGCTTGAGGTGGTCTCTTACTAGAGCTTGGTACTTTGCCATTCTGTCATCTTTAGCTTCGTAAATCCCAAACACTTGGTTGACAACAAGTTGAGAATCGCTATAAATCATCAGCTCAGATACGCGCACCTGGAGCGCGTTCTTAAGTCCAGCCAATAGCGCCTCGTATTCAGCCTCATTGTTTGATGCGGGGAATTCGAGGGTGATAGAGTGTTCGATGGTCAGACCATCTGGCAAGATCAAAACTATGCCCAGCCCGGCACCGTGACAGTTTGAGGCTCCATCTATAAAAATTTTTCACATTTCACCGACGAAGAGTTTCCAACACTCTGAGGGATCTTGGGAGGCTTGAAAGTTGCTAGGATCATAGTCGTTCGGTCGTTCAATTTCAGGTTCAATGCTGATCGGTTTCACTTCCTCTCCCCTCGGTGACGCGGTACCGGACCCAACAAGTTGGTCTGTTATGCCTAAGTCCGTCGTCGCACCGCCTGGCTGATGTATCATGCCGGATGGAGGTTCTATGGCAGGGCGCGCAAGTTCCGCATTGCCAACATCGCCCTGCTGTGCAATTGCGGTTGAATCTTCATTTGCTTCCTCAGCTACAGTGGTGAGATCCACTGGATATACTTGGTGAATCCCAGGCGAGAATTCAGCAACAAAATTTGCCAATGCTTGAGCTTTTATGGCTATTCGGGGTTGAAACTTAATGTCGAATTGTCCCAACTCAACTGCCCACTTTAGAATTCGATCGGAGAAATCCGCCCGCTCGAACAAGGCTTTTAGGGGAAATTCGGTCAACACAATAATTATGTGAGCATAAAAGTAGTGCACCGATTTCCTGGAGGCCATCATCAACGCCAAAGCGAGTTTTTCCAGTGGCAAGTACCTTGACTCTGCCGGTAGCAAGGTTTTGCTCACATAAAAGATAGGAAAATGCTTTATACTTTCTGACCGAACAAGTATCGCGCTAACGGCGTGCTGAGAAACTGTCAGATAAAGGCAGAGTTCTTCGCCGGGCTTGGGTGTCACCAACGAAGGAGCAGAAGACAAATACGCCTTAAGCTCGGCCAAAGCCCTGTCGCATTCCTTGTCCCATGAAAACTTGGATTTCAAGGCTTGAAAGAAAGGGCGGCAGCGATCTGATGACCGACTTATGAATCTGTTAAGCGCGGCTGCCATTCCGGTAAGATGCTGCACATCCTTTGGCGAGTTGGGCTGCTTCAATTCTTGTATGGCTCTGATTTGTGTGGGGTCTACCTCGATGTCTCGGTTTATGACTAGGAAGCCTAGGAATTTCTCGGATCCCACGCCGAAGGCACACTTTAACGCATTCAGGCGTAGCTTGTGCTGTTTAAGAATAGCGAATATCTCGGCTAGGTCAAATAAGTGGTCAGCCTGTTGCTTGCTCTTGACCACCATGTCATCGATGTAGGCCTCCATCGTCCGGCTAAATAGAGGAGCAAACATCTTGGTCACCATCCTTTGGAAAGTCGCCCCGGCGTTCTTCAAACCAAAATGCATGACTCGATAGCAGAATAATCCCCTTGGGGTAGTGAAAGATGTTATCTCGCGGTCAGGGCCATGCATGGCAATCTGATGGTAACCGTAGTAGGCATCCAAGAAACTGAGCCTGTTATGTCCGGCCGTTAGGTCCATCAGCTGGTCTATTCTGGGCAGAGGAAAGCTGTCTTTAGGGCAAGCTCAGTTGACGGTCTTGTAGTCAACACAAACCCGCCACGTCTCATTCTTCTTGGGTACTACAATCGTGTTTGAAATCCACCGAGGGTAGTGCACTTCCTGAATAGCCCGTGCTTCAAGCAAGTTCCTTACCTCCTCCGCGACTACCTCGGCGTGATGGAGAGTTGATCTCCTTGTTCTCTGAATAACTGGCTGTGCATTAGGGAAAACATTGAGTTGGTGGAAAATAAAACTTGGATCGACGCCAGGCATGTCGTAGGGCGACCATGCGAAGACTTCGATATTTGCCATCAAGAACTCTACCATCTCGATCATTTCTTGAGCGGTCAGACTTGATCCGAGCAAAAAGAACTTGTTTGGACTTTCCGTGTCGATCCGTACTTCTACCAATTCTTCAACAGCTTTGTCCTCGGCCCTAGTGCCTACGTCATCAAGGACACTCTGGTCTTTTGGGCCTTCAATCATTTGCACGAAGCCTTTGGCAGCTCGGCTCCTGTTCACTGCCACAAAGCATTGCTTCGACATGACTTGATCCCCCCAAATTTTCTCAATTTCCCCCATAGCCGAGGGGAATCTCATAACCTGGTGGTAGGTCGACGCTACAGCCTGCATAGTGTGAAGCCAGCCCCTACCGAGGATCAGATTGTATGTAGACAGCACCTGCAATACCCAGAACTCCACCTGCTTGACCACGGATCTGGCTTTGACCGGTAAAATTATTTTTCCCAAAGGCCACTCCGGTTGCGAGTTGAAACCTACCAGTGGCGAAGTTGCCAGAGCGAAGTCTGTATCTCAGAGTTTAAGTTGTTTGAACGCGTCGTAATACATAATTTCAACCGAGCTTCCCTGGTCAATCAGGATGCGTTTGACATCAAAGTCCTTGATGCGGAGGGTGACCACTAGGGCGTCATTGTGTGGCGTTTGAATGTGCTCTAGGTCCCTTGTGGAGAAACTAATCACGTCTTTTTCCTTGGTCTTCCCTCTTTTGATCGTCGGCTGGACTGACAAAACTTCCCTCATGTGTTCCGCCTTTTTGATCATTCCTCGGAGCTCGTATACACACGCCGGCTTCACTATGCCGTGGATCACATTAACCACTCCTTGGGGGGCGCTTCCAAGTCATCCGGCCCATACGGATCAGCCAGGGTGGGATGCGCGGCCTTAACACCCCTATCAATGTAAAGCTCGAGGTGTCTGGCTACGACTAAATCCTTCAAGTGTTGCTTTAGAGGCAAACAGTCCTTTGTCCAGTGTCCTCGCTCCCGGTGATATGTGCAGCGGTATCGCGAATTAAAACCCTTTTGTGCGTCGCCTGACTTAGTAGGAAACTGGACGTAATCCTCGTCACGGATTTCACTAAGTATGCGATAGATTGGAATCTTAAAGACTGTGGTGATGCCCGTTCGAGCTTTCAACCTTCTGTTAGCATTAGCTATGTTATCACGGGGGTATTCAGCTCGATCATTCCAATGACCCCTTCCCCAGTTTCAATGATTTGACCCACAGTCAGATTCCTCGACGCGATAATTTGGATGGTTAGTCTCCTGTCCGACCGCGTGTACCTTGCCAGCCGACCTCTTGTCTGTTACCACCGGAGTTGTCTTCGCGGTGGACGCCGCCGCATCATCCTCTACTCGGATGTGCTCATTGATGCACTTCATTAGTTGGCCCATGGATATCGGTTGGTTCATGGTAAGCGAGTCTCGCAGCCTATGCCCGACTGGGAGACCGCGCTTATATTGGGTGATTGCCAGGTTGATTGGGCAATCTAAAATCTCATTGAAGGTTTCCTAGTATCTGGAGTTGTATGCCTTGAGTGTGTGACTCTATTTTGACACTGAGAAGGTGGTCCACCTCCTTTGGCGTTTTACTGTTGGTCTTGAAACGAGTCACAAAGGCTTCCGTAAACTGCTGTCACCTTTCGATGCTTCCCTCCGGCAGCCTCTCAAACCATTTCAAGCCCAGCTCACCCAAACTCGACGGGAAGATAAGGCACATGAGAGCGTCATTGCGCCTATGTCCGGCCATGACCTGCCGGAAGTGGCTTACATGCATGTATGGATCGGTCTTTCTATTGTAGAGCGTAAACTTGTGCTGGTGAAAGCCCACGGGGAGCGATGTGGTTTCTATCTCAAGAGAGAAGGGGGTGGCGTTCAGCCTCGCCAAATCTGTGTCTAGAAGGAGAGGCACGACTGGACGGGGTGGTGGCATTATGACCTCTTCACTGGCGTGACCCCTGTAAGATAGCTGTTGGAGCGCCAGCACCCTTTGAGCCTCTTGCCGGTGAGCCCGCTCCTTCAAGACTACCAGCTAGTCCTCTGAGTGAGCGGAGTAGGAATACCTCGACATCGTCGCCGGACGTGAGGATTGATAGGTACTATCTTGCGCACTAGACTTCTCTGCAGGCGCGTCCGAATCTCCAACCCTGTAACTTCTGGTGATAGAAAGGGAGGGAGTGTGCCACTGGCTCTGACTGCCTGAACGGCGTGGTTGGGTGCGCTCACTGTGGTCTTCCACTCCAGCAATACGCTTCCCTTTAACATGTCGTTTGAGAGCTTCTATCTCCGCCGCCATTCTCCGAATGACGGCGTCTTGGTCCCTTAACTTGTGCTCCAGACATCTAGCGTGCGATTCTCTTCGCCGTCGGTGTCCGTCTGGGCTCCGCGAGTGACCAAAACTTCTACCGCGCTTATCATGCGCGTCTCTTGAATGTCCACCTGAGGAAGTCTCCAGGTCCGCCATGTTTGGAACGACGGGGAGTCCGTCTCTCCGTCTGGCTGACTCCGAGGTAACACTATCGATGGCGGACAATGGTATTTCGTCGTTGTTCACCATGGAAGGCTATCAGATGAGCTTGGAAGACAAGGTTTTGTCTATCCCTGTTCCCACAGACGGCGCCAATTATAAGGGGAAAAGATTGTTGCTGTCCGTACTCCTTTCGTCCAAGCTCCGAATCTATCTGATCGACTTAAGAACACAACGGCGGTGAGCTACCCGGCGGTGTGTTGCAGGAAAACCCCTTCGACGGTCACGTTAGAACACACTCAGAGATAGAGAGGGAGAGGAAAAGAGTTGAGTGTTTAGGTTTCTCTCACTAAATGATGTTCCATCCCCAGCATGGGGGGCGCAGTCATGCTTATATACTTTCTGAGCTCAACTCTGCACCCATTAGTCTCTCGACACGTGGAGCTGCTCTCCCATCTGTCAACACAAATCCAGTGAACACCACCTAACCAAACCACCAGACAACTTTAGCGAGAACTCGACAGCCCGGCAGCATTACCTCGACCTTCCACGATCGTGCTGTGGAACGTGCCTGAGTGCTCCACTCGCCGAGCCCCATAACGGCCAAGCTCGATAGCATTCCGGCAGAGCCGAGCTTGAGACAGGTCGGCCGGTGCACGGAAGACATTTCCCGCCGAGCTACGCATGCAACCCATGGAACCCGGGTTGGCAGGCGGTCATCTCGGCCAAGTAAGCTCGGTCCACCGAGCTACACGTGCGACCCATGGAACCCGGGTTGGTAGGCGATAATCTCGGCCAAGTAAGCTCGGTCCAAACATGGGACCTGGACCTCGGGCTTGGGCCTCGACCGAGCAAGATCAACTCCAGGGAAGCCCCAGTTAGCTCGGCCTAAATAGGGAGCCCGAGCCACGACCGAGTGAAACCCACTTGGAACAGGCCCAAATTAGCTCGGCCCAAACGTGTTCGGCCCTACCCAGTCCGACTTCCTCCATAGCCCAAAGCCATATTATAAATCTCCCTTTCAGTAAACTATTGATAGATCTTAATAATTGGATTTAATTCCAATAAAGTCCTATTAAAAATAAGTCTTAGTAAAATCATTCCTAAAACTATTTTTTTGCATATGTCCATAAAAATTGACAATTAGTGACTTTTTTTTATCATGATTTTTATAAATTATCGCTAAAACTTACAATTAGTGACGTTTTTCTGTGACAAAATTTTCAAACTATCGCTGAAAGTTAAAAATTAGTGACATTTTTTTGTGACTATTTTTTAAATTGTCGCTAAAATTTATAATTAGTAACATTTTTTGTGACAAAATTTTCAAATTATTGCTAAAAATTAACAATTAATGACGTTTTTTTAATAGTGTTTGATAAAAAATGCCATTAATTCTCACAAGACCTATTGAATAATAAATTCACCTATTGGTTAATTTGGTAATAAAACACTATCATTTATTTTATTTTTCTTTGATGTAACTAAATTAGATAGGAGAGAAATTAATATATTTTCTTTTCTTTCTTATTTACCCATTCAAGAGGGAGATAAATTACAATCTTTTTCTTCTTTTATTTTCTCTCTAAATTTACCTAATTATTTCTTTTATTTTCTCTCTTAGGTTTCCAAACTAGGTGTAAATGCACCTCAAAATGTTGGTTGGGCACTCTATTTCTTAGGGTACTCCAAGTCTAAATTAAAATTTGTTTTTTGTCTTTGAATTCCCCAAATAATACCATTCATACCCCACTCATCCCAACGGCCCACCCAGAGCCCTAAACCTGGCTCCATTACTCTCCTTCCCAGCTCTGGCATCAGAGGTGACTCAAGCCTGTGTGAGGTCTTAGACAAAAATTTAAATGAGGTATTCACAAATTTTTATATTGTTAGATTTTTATAATTGGCAATTTTATTTGACAAAATTCTTTTCAGTTGTAATTTTATTCACTCTTATGTTTCAGTGAGGATGTGAGTATTTAAATGCGAATCCAATCCAAATTGTGCTTGTGCAGAAGAGTTTGTGATATTTAGGCTTTCATGTTTGTCATTTCGCTGATTATGTTTGGGGATTTAGTTGCTAGCAAATAAAAGGATCATCTAGTATTTTTGCAGAGCGTCTAAACTTCTAGGAAACAAGTTTTACCTCTCGAGTGGTGAGATTTGCGCTCGACCGGTCAGCATATATGTTTCGCACCACCTTTAGTCACACTGCTCGATCGGTGAAATGTGCATTCGAGCAGTCTTCAGGATTCAGTTTACTATAAAGTGCACATTTTGCTGTTTTTAGGGTTTGAGTCTCCATATTTTCAAAGAGGAAGAAAAAACAAATTCTTTTATATTGGAGGGTATTTTATGAGTGTTTCCTCGATGATTTAAGAGTAATTAATAGATCCATGAACCTTATATCAATATCGTCAAGGGGTTTGTTTGTTTTCTTTTATTCACAAAAGAGAGAGTTGTTCTTCGGTGGACTCTGGAGAATTAGGGTCTGAAGCTTTGGTGGATTCCGAAGTGACTAATTGTCGTAGGTTTGACATCAGCGTAGTGGATTCAACATTGGGCAAGACAATATCGAGGTAAAGATGGTGGTGGAATAAACACATCGGGGTTAGTTCAATTCGGGTTTGGATTCGCTAGGTAATTGAGGGTACACATGTATAATTCCTTTTTGTCTTCTTAGTGAATTGTTTTATGACTTTGGCCCGTGATTTTTTTAATCGCAATTGGAGGCGCTCCAATTGTGATTTTTTCATGTTAAATTGTTGTGTCGATTTATCTTAATTGTTTGATTAGGAGTGTTATTTATTGTTTTAAATTAGAATATAATCACAAATCAAAATCTCAATAATCTTAGATTTTGCAATATTGCAATTTTTTTTTTCAAAAAATAATTTTTTACTCTTTAAGATGTAAAGTTACTAATTAAAACTTTAGAAAAATATTATAAATAAAACCCCAAGTTTTGCTCCTGGAACAAAATAAATTGGAGTTTTAAATTTTGTTAATTTAAACCCTAATCATTTAGTTTTTTTTCAATATAAATAATTTGTCTATTTTCATTAAGTAAAATTGAAGAAAAAATTATATTTTAAAGTACTTTTTAAAAATAAACCCTTAATTTTTTTTATTTTATTTATAATTTTCTCTAAAATTTTTTTATATTCAAGTTTTGTTAACAAATTTAAAAGCTACTAACACTTCATTTGTTTGAGCAAAAAATATTTTTTAAAATATTTTTTTTGCATTTTTTATCATTTGGTACAACGAAAAATAAAAGTCAATGTATAACATTTTCTATGGTCACTAGAAAACAAAAAATATTTTCTAAAATATTTTTCACTTTTAAAAAGCGAAAAACATTTTTCAAATTAAAATTTTATTAGTGCCGCCACATTAGCACCACTACCATTACCTCGACCACCACCACATTCACAACCACCATTACCACCACCACCTCCATTGCCCCACAACCACGGCCACTACCATCTCTGCCTTATTATACGACCACCACCACCACTATCGCGTTGCCACACCCAACACCTCCATTTTCACTCCACCCTAATGCAACTATTAGTACATTAATCTTAAAAATACAACCAAACTAAAGAAAATATTTTTCACTGAAATAAATGGAGCATAATTACATTTAGAGTTGACTGTTTCTAATACAACATTACCCATAATCAACCACAACTAATTACATTACCATATGGTGCAAGAGATTTTTATAGTTGGTTATGTGATTAATTATTCTCCAACATTTCTATTGTTGATATGAAATTTTATTTTATTTTTATTTTGACCTAGAGATAAAATGATGAGGTTTGTTGTTTTCACCCAATGATAAGGGTATTTTATTCAAAAAATGACAAACAATTTTGTTTTTCATATTTAACAATAACGTTGGAAAATAATGATTTTCGGTAATTTTAATTTGAAATTAAAGTAGGATCCAATCGTTAGTTAAGGTAGGTCTGAGTGGGGTTGTATTCTTTTAAGTAAGAAGATTACAATATAAAAATCATGAGCCGAAACCATTAGGTTGTAAATGAAAATTGTCTCATAAAGTGGGCATCAACAAAAGTTGGGTTTAGATTTGGACTTAGTCTTAGTTTGGATTGGGCCTAGACTTGTGCTTGTGCATGTGCTAGGTTTGGTCTTGGTCTTGTTCTTGGACTTGGACTTGGACTTAATCTTAAGCTTGGGCTGGATTGTTTTGTGTTGGATTTAGCTTGTGTATGTGTTTGAGATTGTGCTTGGATCGGGTTGTGACCTAACACCTGTATTCGTTTTACGACCCATATAGTTAGATTATTTAAATAGCATTATATATATATATATATGCAAGGGAGATTTTCAACCTTTGTAACTCTTATCTTTCGATGATAGAGTTGATGACAATGTTAATGGCCATAGATTTTCTATCTTTGTAACTCTAGCTCTAATGGCTAGAGTTGATGCTTTGTTAATGGAATTTGATCACCCCATTGATGTTAGCCTTCATGGCTAAGGCTCTCCCCTACTAGTATAAATAAAGGCATTTCCCCTCCAAATTAGTAGATTGTTTTTAGAGAGGTTTTTTGTGATGGAAAATGAGATGGTGTTTTGAGATAATAAAATTAGAGATGGTTTTTATACCAAAGAAAAATTTTCCTATCTTCTTTGTGCTTGCCCCTTCTTTGGTTTTTGTTAGAGAGAGAGTGTGTTGCTATTTTCAAGTTCGCCGAAACTATTCAAAATGTGTTTCTGTATTAGCCGGTTTCGACTCTCGTATCCTGAGAGACAAATGCCAGCGTACCTTCAACACCCATCTTGAGGCGGTGAATCTGTTTTAAGAAAACTGTGGTACTATATAAGTTTTGGTTTGCATCCCTTATTTTTCCTTCTTCAAAGTTTTAAATTTAAACTTTTTGTTGTATATTATTTTATCTGTCCATGTGAATCTGTCTTGCAATATGTTCCATGATCTAATCTAATTCATTTCTATAATTTTAATTTTGTAGTTTATTCTGTATTTCATTCTTTAATCAAAAACCAAATTTGTATGGTAGTTCTATTTAATTTTATTTTATATATTTTTCTAATATTATTTTGGAAAAATACCAACGATCTTAAAATAGATTTTTATAAATAGTTTTAATAAAACATATTAATTTTTATTATAATTTTATTCTAGTGACTCTTGGAATTAAAACTAATTTAATTGCATAGAGTTATTGGAATTCAGTTGTTTAATTCTAGTAATTTATCCGTACAATGTATTTTATGTTAATTAATTGTTATCGCATGAGTTATTTGATTGTTAGTGCTTAAGTTGTTAGCGGTTTATAAAAATAAAATAAGAATTTTATTATGTAAGATTCTTACTATTTTATTTGATTTGTTTTCATTTTGTAGCTAACTTTCTTTACAGGTTTACCTAAGCGAGAAAGGAGAATATATAATATGAACAAATAAAATAAATTGGAATTACTAAATTGGACTACTAATTTTTGATTTTAATAGGATTACCTTTGCGTGGAACAAGAAATAATATTGGACCTTCGAAATTTTAGTCAATTTAATTATTCACTTTATAGTTCAGTCTAATTTCAGATTTATTCCGTATGTCATTTTGAAAGTTTGGTAACAATTTCGATTTAATTTGATTAATTAAATTCTGGAAAAAATGAAGAGCTGGATTTTGAGAATTTCAAGAGATTTGGCTAGTTGAGAGGTTTTCGACGGTATAGAATATCTCCTAACAAGTTTGTTTTGGGAGAAAATTTAGTAAAATAGTTTTGATTTTTCTAGTATATGTAGACATCCCATTTTTGATGGCCCTTCAAGACTTGGATGTTCTTGCAGGTACATTCGATGACGTGTCTGTTTGCTTGCCAAGTGCTTGAAGTCCTCAGCGGAGTGCCACAGATTTGATCTTTTCAAACCTTGCATCAATTTTGTCTCATTTTTGGACCATGCCTTGGTCTTTCTAGCCTGCAATCTCTGGTGGCCTATCGGCCATCCTTGGAGGCTACCGGCCAGCACTTCTTGTTTGTCGACCATTGATGTGCCTTGCCAGCCATCAATGATGCCTTGCCGGTCAGCCACTAGTGTTTTTTACAGATATTTTATGCCAGCTATGCCAGCTGTTTGCACAGATGCTTGCATTTGTTCACACGTGGAGGGCTGGATCTCCTTGTATAGATTTCATGTTTTCTATATATAAGGACCCCTTCTCTCGTGTTTTGGGGTTAGAAATTTTTAGACTCAAAATATCTCTCTCTCTTGCAATTTTGTGCACACTTGCCTAGTTATATATTTCTTTTGTATATACATCCTTAACCAAAATTGATCACCTTTGAGCTGAGGTCCCTTAAAGTCTTGTTGGAGCTCTTGAAGGTGGTTTTGACTTGTATTTCTGCTTAAAGTTGTACTTGGCTTCAAGAGGTATAACACTTGTCTTTTAACTTGTTTTAATACACTTTTTTTCTCCATCTTTTCCCACTGTTGTTAGGCATTTTTGAGTCGTAAAAATCTCTGTCTTAATGGGCGGAAATTAGTGTTTTAAGCCATTTAAGGTTAGGAGGTGTCTCACCTTTCTTTATTCCTTGCTTCTAAGGCTTTTGCACCTTTGTTTACCACTCTCAAACCAACCTTTTTCTGGCCTTTAACCACTGAATTTCAAAGTATTTTCAGTGGCAAAAAATATGTTTTGAAGTCCAAAATTGAACGGGTTAGCGTCCCCTCCTTGTGTCTTGTTTGCTAGCCTAACTAGTTCTACATGTTAGCATGATTTTCTAACTTTTTGTAGTTATATTCCAACCTATTTTTACCTTTATTTTACACTGCTTTAGCTCTGTTTTGGGCTATTTGGGTCAATTGGGCCTTGTTTTGCATGGTTGTAGTGTAAAAGTTCTCACAAGCTTGGTGTTTTAGGTCATTAGACACCACTTGTTTGAGTTGATTGCATGTTTTGGTGCTTTTCACATTTAATTTCAGCACTAATCACCTCTGCAATCTCCATCCTTTCTTGGTTTTTAATTTTGCTTTGAAAGTGATTTCAAATTACTTGTTTGCCTAAGTATGAAATTAAGGTTTCATACTTAATGGTTTAATCCCTTAGGGGGTTTATTACCAATGGTATGAGACTTCTTTCATACCCTATTTTGAGCCTTCTTTCCATTAGAGGACTTTAACTCACCTTTTGGACTTAATTGGATTAAAAAATGGTTGGTAAGTTAAAATGAGTAATTAACAACTTGAGACTAAAATTGAGCAAGAAAATAACTTGTATGTTATGTGTTCAATCAGACGTTAATTGAACACAAGGAAAATTGGGACATTTCATACTCAAAGTGATGAAATGTGTCAAGTCTCCTAGGTCTCCATGCCCTTGATCATGCATGATAGGGTGATGGTTCTTGTGTGTCCCATTTTGCATTTATTGAGCTTGTACATCTTGAATTACAAGCCATCATGCAATGAAATTGCTTGGATTGGTGGTTTGTAGCTTAAGTTCATAACTCCTTGGATTTATTTATGAAAATGAGGGGTGAATTGTGCAAATAACCCTTGGAAATACTCTTTCTTTGCTCTGTTTGTCCTCTATTGCAGCATGATGATCTAGTGCATCAGTGGCCTAGAGACCACCATCTATTGCTAACAGCTGGCCGACAGAGCACTATAGATGGTCGGCACCTGGCTGGCAGCCTTTACCAGTGGCTGGTTGGCCATTAATGCAAACCTCAGCAGAATGTTAGTAAGGTGGAGCAAAATGGTTCTGGAAGTGTTTAACTCTGCAAACAGAGGCTTTCGAGAGCAAAATAGAGGTCTTTTCGGGTGGTATTCGAGCATGTGCATCTTCCATTTCGCGAAGCGGAGTAGTGGCAGTGTAGTTAGACACTTTAATTACTTAGTTTGATTGTATTTGTGTTGTAACTTAATTAGTTAGCTAATTAGTTAAAGTGTTGTAATAATAATTAGTTAATTAGTTTAGCTAGTTATTTATTTTGGTTTGTAATAATTAGCTTAACTAGCTTAATTAGCTTTAATTAGCTTAGCTTAGTTGTTAGTTAGTTTTGCTTTATTCATTCGAAGTCTCCTTTGTGAGAGCGTAATGTAATAATGTGTATGTCTTCCAACCCCACGTCTTTCTCCCTTTTTATTTAATCGCTTTTGATGGTTAGATTAGGGACATGTTTCAATTAGCATACCTTATGCTTGCATACACATTTTGTCTTGTATGCACCGGGGTTCGGCACATTAGTCAAACTGCATTGTTATTTCAATACTTCTCCGAATACGTGTTTAACTGCATGTTATCGAAATCGATTCATATGCCATGTTAGTAGCCGAGTTCATTAAATTGCATTATTGCATGTGTGTAGACGTCCCCGAACGCCTCGGGAGGGTGAGTCCCGTTCTGTTCGTATTGGGGTTCACTACAGGTTCGGACTCTCAAATTGTCACGGTTCTTAATCTGAACCAAAGAGTCCAAATCCGGCAAATCGTTTTGAGAAAACAGATTTTGAAGGAAGTGTCAAACATGGACTGCTTTGCCAGATACAGAGTCGCCACCTAAATGTTTTATTTTGGGGAAATTTAGGAAACCTTGACTCGTTTACCTAAGGCCACGTGTCCGTCATCACCAAAGTTGCCTCGGCTCGGGAACTTGGGTACGATTGGGGAAGGTCACTTCGTGAGCACCCCCACTCACCCGATCAAAGATCAGCCTCTACTAACCATGATATCTTTTTTTGAAAACATTATGTGTTCTTATTCCGGTTATTAGCCTAGATTTACTATGTGATGCGCACAACATACAAGTATAGACTGGATCGCCTGAATTGGAACAAAACATTTCATGTTTGTTTGTTTTAAAAAAGGTTTGATGGTGCAACCCGCAAGTAGGCTAAGACATGGATTTGCCACCCTCAGGTGAACTTAGAAAACATGATTTTGCCACTGTCTAGTGGGCTTAAAACACACATTTGATGAATTGTTCCAATCCAAATAACCCAACCTTCACCCACAGGCATTCAGGCAGATATATCACATAAGCAACTAGCCTCATGGTAAGCATACTATCATGGCAGTCACTCACACGCATGCAAGAATGCTAAAGCATAAAACTTACCGAGTACTCCAAGCCAAAACAGAAGCTAATTAGAAATCCATGCATGATCCTAATTATACAGAAATGCCTAATGCAACACATGCAAAAGTGCAACTATAGCAGGCTCGGCTATTCCAGACATGGCATATGAAATGCTACAGCTAACATGTATTCAACTTGGAATTGAAAATACAATGTAGTTAGTATGATGCGCTGAGCCCGGTGCATGCAAGACAGATGAAATGAATGCAAACATGCTATCATACTGTATGCTAATTGAAACATGCCCTAATCTAACCATCATAAGCAGGTAAATAAAAGGGAGAAAGACGTGGGGTTGGAAGACATACATCGCACACACGCACACTTATTACAACATTGCCCTCGCGCAGAGGGTCCGAATAAATAATATACAGTCCCAAATGAATAATTACAGTCCAAATATGTACAAAACCCTAATTAATTATCAAATTAAATTAGGAAAACAATAAATTGGCATGCAAGCTAAGGACTGCCTCAAATCTGCTCCGGATGATGAATGATGCATGCTCCGGTTGTCTTTGTCGGAAAATCCCTTGTGATGCCCGGTTTGCCTCTGTGTGCAATTGTTCTTGGAATACGTGCCAAGCTCCGGAAGGCTGCCGATTTCTGATTTGCTGCAACAGAGAGCAACAAAGGGGCATGGCAAAGTATTTTCACATATGTATGCATGACTACTCTTCGGGGAGTGTAGTCCTTGATCCTCGTGCCATCAATCACGCATATCGATGCATGATGGCCGAGGAGTCGAATTGCACGACTCAATATGAAATGAATGCACATATAAACACAACAAGACCTAAACTCCATCATGGATAATCCGGAGTGTCGGTGACTGGGAATTGAGACACGTTCCGTCACTCGAAGTACGAAACGTCCCTTGTTTCCCGTGCTCGGGCTAACTCCTATCCCAAGCACAATGTAATATGCATGACATGCATGAATGCAAGTCTAACATGCAACCTAGCATACACAATGCTATGAAATGGCATACACGACGCACGAGGTAACATGGCATCCACAATGCGCTAACATACAACCTAGCATACACAATGCTATGAAATGAAATGTCATACACAATGCACAATGGACTTACACCAACATGAGTGGACCTCAGCAACACTCACATCAGTAGCCATTAGATGAAAAATGAGACTCTCGAAATACGTGCATGCGTGTACGCAAACCGAGCACCGAACCTAAGGCATAGAAATGCCACTCTACCAAAGCATGGCAAGGCATGGAATATGGTATGCAAACATGCAAATTTCAGCGCTGAAATGTGATACTAAACAGCCCCGAAACATGGAAAGATGGTACCCGATGCATGGAATGAACTTCGAAATTCGAAACTAGGCATATGGAATGACTTATAGCTATACAAATCATGCATTATTTGATCATGAAGCATGAAGACAGATGCAAGACAGTCCCAAAACATGCATATTTCCAGTTTATAACAAGTCTCAAAAATGAACACAAATAAGGCTAATCTATCATGCAAAAATGGCCCTAAAAGAGAGATTAAACACAAGGGGACAGCAGCTGTACGCAAATAGCAAAGAGCCCTTCAACAAAGTTGAAGAGGGGCTGAAAACAAGCTACTTTACAGTTTACATCAAGCCACGAAAATAATCACAAGTAAGGCCAAACTATCATGCAAGAAAAAGCCTAAAAGAGGGGTAAAGAGACAAGTGGTAGCTGCTGTTCTCAAACAGAGGAGAGCCCTTCAACAATGTTGAAGAGGGGCTCAAAAAAAAGATATTTCACAGTTTATGGCAAAGTCCAAAACAGCTCACAAATAAGCCTAAAATACTATGTAAAAAATTGGCCTAGAAGAGAGATAAAGAGGCAGGTGATAGAAGGAGACCTCAAACAGAGAAGAGCCCTTCAACAATGTTGAAGAGGGGCTCAAAAAAATTTATTTTACAGTTTATGACCAAGTCCAAAACAACTCACAAATAAGCCTAAAATACTATGCAAAAATTGGCCTAAAAGAGAGATAAAGAGGCTCAAACAGCAGGAGGTCCTTGATCAAACATGAAAAGAGGCTCAAAATATGACTATTTACAGTTTGGGTCAGAGCCCAAAAATGCTTGAAAGCAAGGCTTAGATATAGAGCAAGAAAAGACTAGAAAAGGGAGAAAGAGGACTCACCCTTGAAGACCAATGAACCAGCAGCTTTTGGTTGAAGAAATGGTGCTCCTAACCTCTGGAAATAACCTCCAAGTTACTGGAATGGACTATGGAGGTGTGGTGCTATGAGGTGGTGTAGAAATGGTCTAAGAACAAAGGTATTTGATGGTTGAATGAGAGAGATGGAGGATGTATGTATGCAAAGCTCCAATTGGTTTTTGTCAACCCTTAGAAATGATAGAGAGGTGCTGGTCTTATAGAGGGAGAGAGGCAAGGAAAGGGGGGGAAAATGAAATTCAAATTTCTCCCCAAAAAGAGCCCCCCTCGGATACAGGATCTGGGGGGAAAAAGAGGGCATATCTGTAAGGAACCAGGTGAGAGGGTCATGGCCGGCCAGGTTTTGAGGGTTCAGGGGGCCGACCGGCCACCCCCCATGGCCGGCCGACCAAGGGTCAAAAGGGGCAATGACAATTGCTGGTCGGCAACCTCATATTAGTGGCCTCCCATGTCTGCACAACATAACTATGTGGTCAAAACCCGGAGAATGTGAAACAGGAGAGAGAAAAACCCATTTTTTAGAGGGGTTCAAAAGGGTCAGGCACAATTACTGGTCGGCCACCAAATATTGGTGGCCTCCCAGGTGTGTACAACACAAATATGGGGTTTAGGGTTCAAGAAAGTGGTCCCGGGGTGGTCAACATTGGCTTTCAAGTGAGGAAAACGAGCGTCGGAGAGCGATGAAGACATAAAGCTAGCTTTTCAGAACAATTGCTAGCCTCTCACCCTCCTACAAGCTTCCTAACTATGAAAATAAGGTCTCCACCAAAAAAGAACCAAAACAGATGCAAAACGGAGGTTCGGGGACCGAAACGCGCGGCTCGGGACCCCGAAAATGGGCTGTTAAGCACCGGAGATGGCATTCGACCACGAAGTTGGTCTCTCAGGCCACAGCATCCCCCAAAAGGGAGTAAATAAGGCATATACCAAAAACCGGAGCAAACGGAGGTGGTTAGGACGTCCCGAACCGAGGCACACGGCCGTCGGCTCTGAAAAATCGGAAACCGGGCTCTAAACGGGAAAAATGGCCTACGACCACGAAACGTAGCCTACGGCCACTGAGAGATGATCTACGAGACCTCTCTCTCCCTTCGGGAAGAGAAAACAGAGAAAACAGAGCCTGGTTCGCAAACCGTGGCAAGGCACGAAAGAGTCCGGAAGTCCAGAGGCAAGGCTTGCAGCCGGGACTCTGAAACTTCTGAACGAGCACAATATGCAATATCACCGAGCGCTCAACTGGTGACGTCTGAGTCTTAAGGTCGGTCAAAAATGGGGTGTCTACAGTTGCCCCTCTTTGACAGAACTCGGAAGTCATAAGTGACGGGAGTGAATGTCAAAGCCCAGACACGACCCATTTTTGACAAGGCCGAAGACTTAGACAAACAGGCAAGACAAACAGAGATGTGCCCGCAGGCATGGGCAAAATGCAACCGACAATGCAAGAAGCTGAAGGTATCTCAAAGATCATGCAAATGCAGCAAGCTGTAATGAAGCACATATTCACAATAGATGCAACAGTTTTAAGCAAGAATGCAAAGCAACAACTACATTTCATGCAATTAAGAATGCGGAGAATTATTCAATTCTCGCCACGTCTCACACGGAGAAGATACAATACCTGCGCGGTTCGTCTGGTCGCACCAGCATCAAATGAACCGTACATACAATATCGTGCCTGCAAAAGAAAGAAACTCGACAAGCACAACATAATCAGCAACACATGTTCAGAGCGATATTGAAAGGAGACAATCGCGGCGTCGATAGAAAGGTGCATCGCAATGCGAGGAGTAACGCGCGTGACAACGAGGGTTAAGCACGAGGATTTGACAACACCTGTGAAACGTGCACAATAGTATGAGTGGTGTGCATGAGAATGTAAGTGACGTGCATAACAATGCAGAATAAATGTGAATTCGAATGCGAATTTGTCGTAAAACGGCGGGCAAAGAAATGCGAGTTTTCGATGAGGGTGACTCAATTGCGACCTCCGATTTACCTCCCGGAGGGGTCGCAACATGTTCAAAAAGGATACATCTCACTTTTGACGAGTAACGATGAACAACGCATCGAAAGTTGGAGTTGAAGTTCCGGTAGAGCGATTTCGCGACGGAAAGTGCACTTCTCTTGTACTTTTTCAGGTCCCGGGGACTCCAATCCTTCCCAAAATTTGCAGAGAGCTTGGTGGGCACTTGGGGAACACCACCGACCAGGTCTCGTCCCAGGGAGAGGCCATCGACCAGCATTTTGCAGAGGGGGTGGTCGGCCTGCCACAAAAGGTGGTCGGCCGACCCCCTAGCCCAAATCCGGGGCAACTCGGTCATTTTACTCTCATTTCTTTAAATACACTCAGCCAAAGCCTCATTCCTCACAACTTCAACTCCGAAAACACCTTCTCTACCTTCCTAGACCATTTTCCTCTTCAGATCTGAGCTCTGTATGCGTTTTCCAACGCCCCACGCAAGTTGTTTTCGCGAAATCTTTCAGTTTTCATCACTTTGGACCGATTAAATTTTGATTTTGGTGCTTCTTTTCTCATTTTCACCACTTGAGGTAAGTTTGTCTCAACATTTGGAAGATTTCCTCGGGGGTTGATTTTTGTTGACTTTTTCATTTCCCGAGAGTTGACTTTTGTTGACTTTTTTCCAATTTTGGCTCATTTTGCTCATTTTTGCTCCATTTGCAGATTTTCTGAAATGGCCGGTCATTTTCCTCACGGTGGAGGTCCTCCGGGCACCGGGGATGATCCCGATATTATGGCTTTGCCTCTGAGGGTTCGACCCTTCATACCCGAGAGGTACGCCCCTCGAGCACATATCCTTCCGCGGGCTATTTTTTATCACTTGACTGATTTTGATTATCGAGCGCCTGGGGATCTACTTTTGCGAGAGCCGAAGTCTCACCTCTCTCATGAGGCACGAGAGGTATTTACTTTGCCTTTTTTACATTTCTGCAATGTATTCCGCATTTTTGTACGTTTCATGCCTCTTGCTATGCATATCTGCTCTTTTTAGCACGTAGCTTGTTCTGACGCTTAGCCCATGATCCAGTATTCTGTTTGCGTTTTGAACGCTTGAATTTCTGATCACGTAGCCCATAACCTGATGGTGAACACACAGCACACATATATGTTGATAGTTGAACACTCAGCCCAAACTCTGAATTTCTGAACATGCAGCCCATTGTTGAAGGTGAGCACACAGCACACACTTGTTGAGAGTAGAACACACAGCCCGAACTCTGAATTTCTGAACACGCAGTCCAAGTTGAAGGTGAACACGCAGCACACGCTTTGTTGAGAGTAGAACACACAGCCCAAACTCTGAATTTCTGAACACGCAACCCAAGTTGAGGTGAACACACAGCCCACTGATTTTGAAATCTAAACACACAGCCCAAGTTGAAGGTGAGCACATAGCACACACTTGTTGAGAGTAGAACACACAGCCCAAACTCTGAATTTCTGAACACGCAGCCCAAGTTGAGGTGAACACACAGCCCACTGATTTTGAAATCTGAACACACAGCCCACACTTGTTGAGAGTAGAACACACAGCCCAAACTCTGAATTTCTGAACACGCAGCCCAAGTTGAGGTGAATACACAGCCCACTGATTTTGAAATCTGAACACACAGCCCAAGTTGAGGTGAACACACAACCCACACTTGTTGAGAGTAGAACACACAGCCCAAACTCTGAATTTCTGATTTGATTTTGCATATAGCTTATACATTTCATTTGCACGCAGCTTGTATATCTCATTTGCACGCAGCTTGTTTATTTCATTCTGAAACTAAATATATGTATTCACCGTGAATGCAGGTGTCCTCCCGTGTTACACGGGGATACGGCTCCATTGTTGCGAGAGATTGGTACGCGGAGCTCCCAGAGGCCGTCTGCGATTGGGTTGATCTAGCAGGATTCGGGCCCTTTTGTGCCGGGATATCTCGTTATCCAGCTATCAGGACGTTGATGGGCGCCCTGGTGGAGAGATGGTGGGACACCACCAACTCCTTTCATTTCTCATCTGCCGGGGATATGACCATGACCCCTTTTGACTTTGCCGTATTGACCGGCCTTGACGTGGGAGGCTGGGCGATCCCATATAATGAGGACATGGGCCAGTGGGAGGCCGCTTGGATCTACTTACTGGGAGCTCGTCCACCGGTCGACCGATCCTCAGGCCGAGTCCGGTACACTTGGTTTTCTTCACATTTTAGGCATACTGAGCCCGAGACTCTGGAGGAGATTACACAGTACGCCCGCGGGTTTCTGATGTTCCTCTTCGGGACTACTCTGTTCTCCGACAGGGGGAACACCGTTGGGCTATATCTGCTGGGTGCTCTGGCAGACCTCACACAGGTTAGTCGATATGATTGGGGTGGCGCCACCTTGGCTACCCTCTATTCCTATATGAGTGCGACCTCCCACGGACGAGGGAACATAGTTGGCGGCTACTGGAGAGCCTGGGAGGTACCTTCTGCCCTCTTGTTTTACATTTCTGCTTTTTAATGTATGTATATTGCACACATGGCATACTTAATACTCTGTCCTGACATCCTGCATTCAGCATTCTGTATTCTGATGGCTTCTGTCCCGTTTTCCGCAGTTATGGGTTTTCGCATATTTTCCCGTACTAGCACCAGAGCTGGAGGTGGAGGCGCCCCTTGTGACCCCTTACTCGCTTGTTTTCGAGGGCCAGTACCGACCACGGCCTCGAGAGACTCTTCTCTACCTACGGCAGTACTTCGACACGGTGCGGCCGTCAGAGGTAATCCAAAACTCCCAATTCCCAATGTTTTCATCATTGGTTTATTCCGTACATCTACGATTTCTGATCAGCCTATGCATTGGTTACCCGCAGATTACCTGGCAGCCCTGGTTGTCTTTGGGTGGGGACCTTCAATTTCAGTTTGCCGGAAGATGGGGCTCTTCCTGGTATAGGATCTTGTTCGAGGGGCCAGTTGGTAGGGCCTGGTTCTTGGGGGAACGCTTCCTTCATCAGACTATGGGCTTTCCTGTGCCGAGTGTTCCCTCAGCACCTCCGGACGATATGCGGCTTGTTGATAGGCTTACTCCCCAGGGTGTCATTGACGCTAGACTGGGCACTGATGCACTGCTGCATATAGAGGACGGGGAGTACGCGACCTACCGTCACACCTACTTGATGCCTCCGTTGACAGGTGTCCGTACTCCCTCGAGGAGGTTTACTGACATGTCGTCTTTTAGTCGAGCTTGGGCTGCAGGCGCCCCTTCTACTAGCAGGGCTGGCACATCGAGAGGAGGGGTTGGACTGGTCCCCCCGATTCCTCTGACTTATCATCATGCCGGATGGCCAGACATGCCGACCGAGTTGACAGGATGGCGATACAGGACCTCCTACCCGATTCCGATAGAGCCTCCCATGCCTGATCATCGATATGTCATTGATCCCGACTCACCGCCGGTATGCCCTACTGCTTTTCATCTATCATTCAAATACTTAGACATTCCTTTATTCATTG
Organism: Camellia sinensis; assembly: GCF_055761805.1. Taxonomy (NCBI): domain Eukaryota; kingdom Viridiplantae; phylum Streptophyta; class Magnoliopsida; order Ericales; family Theaceae; genus Camellia; species Camellia sinensis. The sequence goes on from NC_138963.1 coordinate 80,243,432, forward strand.
ATGATTTGAGCTTGTATCTGCAGCCACCCAGAGAGTACATGGAGGGGGTGATCGGATTGGTGGCCTCACTCAAGGGCATGGTCTTGCGGACAGAGGCGCAGCTGTCCATCATGGGTTTTCAGGTACTCTTTAGTTTTCTCACATTTATCGTACTTCTGATGACATGTTGACCTTGAACATTTTACTGCTTTGATTAATTGTATGTGTAGAGCACATCTGACACACCACATTCATATACTATATCTGCATGCACCCTCATTTCATGTAGTTTGCTTGCGTCTGTATCTGATACACACATTTTGAGCTGATGTATTCAAATTGCACTTTTTATTTTCAGATGCCTCCAGTATATTCGCCACAGACCGGGTCATCTCGACCTTCTCGGGGAGCCGGGCCATCTCGGCCTTCTCACGGGGCCGGGAGAGGGGAGTCGTCCCGCAGACGCAGGGCACACATCGTAGAGGAGAAGCCCGATGAGGACGAAGAGGAGAAGGAGGCTGCAGATCGTCAGTCAGAGACCTCTGCTGACAGAGAGGACGATTCTGACCCTGGTTCCGGGAGTGGAGAGGAGGCTGAGGAGGATCCTAAGGATGACAGTTCCGACTCAGATGGTGCTGGTGGTGCAGAGCCTGTTCCGCAGAAGAGGACGAAGAGGGCCTCTTATTCCTGCTCTTGAGAGCATTGGTGCAGCTGTTTCCTGCTTTATTTATCTTTTTTACTTGTAGTTGTAGCACATTGTACATTATTAGGTAGTTTTATTTTTTGTAAAACTTGTACCTTTGCTGTAAGATGTTGTAACAAAGGAAGCATGATGGAATGAAACAGCTTTTTTGAAAAAGTGTTGTACTTTATGTTCTCAGCATCGCATCACATCATTTTGCAAGTAAAGAGATTGAACGGTAAATGTGCATTGTGTATGTGCCAAGTCAGGTAGCGAACCGACACGACAAACTAAACAACCTAATCTTACTGCGAAACAACAACAAAAACCTCAGCAGGTTTACAACTCGATAAGCAAAACACAACAAAATTGAAAAACAAAAAGTAACAACTCAAATGCACAAGACTCGGTGACTCGATTAAACAAGACCCAGTAAACGAAACAGCTCGACCAACAAAACAACAACTCAACAAGCAAAACAACAACTCGATAAGCAAGATTTAACAACAACTCTATAAACAAAGTGTATTTCAGACGATTTGGGCGACAAAACGCATCCGAAACAGAGAGAGATGGTGGCTTTTGACACTCCCGATGCATGGAAATGCTAGAAACTTTCTTCTGGAGAGTAAACAGGGCCAAATACGCAGATTGCAGCATGGCCGGCCATTTTTGGGAGCTGGCCGACCAGCTTTTGCATTTAAAGGGGGAAGAGGTGGCCGGCCTGCTAAAAAAGGTGGCCGGCCGGCCACTTAGCCTAGCCACCACCAAATTTTCGACACGTGTCTCCCCAAACAGTGCTTTATCCCCTTTAAAAGTCCTAGCTCCGTGGCTCATTCATTTTATCTCAGTTTTGCACCGAAATGGAAGCGTTTCTCGTCGAAAATCTCACAGCTTGGATTGCTTCTTTAGACAGCTCGGAAAAGTTGAACTTCCGGGGCTTTGGCTTGAATGTACTATTCACGTTGAGCCGTACTCCGCTACACCTTCCTTTCCTTCATGCCGCGGCAAGGTTTTAGAACCCGATAACACATGTTTTTATCTTCGGCGAGCAAGAGGTATGTCCAACCTTCGAAGATTTTCAAGCTTTGATGGAATCCGAAAATTGTGAAAAGATCTTGCCTCAGTTTCGCTTTGGCCACGCCCAAGCTTTAGGGCGGATGTGTGGACTCACCACGCATGATGCTCGGTTTGCGTGCCCGTGTGCACGCATTTCGAGGCGCTTCATTTTCATCCATCGGCCTCTTATGTGACTGTGGCTGAGGCTCTCTCATGTTAGTATAAGTCCATGTTGCATTCTATATGCCATGTTAGCCATTGAATTGCATATGCCATTGCCTCGGTTTGCGTGCCCGTGTGCACGTATTTTGAGGCGCTTCATTTTCATCCATCGGCCTCTTATGTGAGTGCGGCTGAGGCTCTCTCATGTTAGTATAAGTCCATGTTGCATTCTATATGCCATGTTAGCCATTAAATTGCATATGCCATTGCCTCGGTTTGCGTGCCCGTGTGCACGCATTTCGAGGCGCTTCATTTTCATCCATCGGCTTCTTATGTGAGTGCGGCTGAGGCTCTCTCATGTTAGTATAAGTTCATGTTGCATTCTATATGCCATGTTAGCCATTGAATTGCATATGTCATTGCCTCGGTTTGCGTGCCCGTGTGCACGCATTTCGAGGCACTTCATTTTCATCCATCGGCCTCTTATGTGAGTGCAGCTGAGGCTCTCTCATGTTAGTATAAGTCCATGTTGCATTCTATATGCCATGTTAGCCATTGAATTGCATATGCCATTGCCTCGGTTTGCGTGCCCGTGTGCACGCATTTTGAGGCGCTTCATTTTCATCCATCGGCCTCTTATGTGAGTGCGGCTGAAGCTCTCTCATGTTAGTATAAGTCCATGTTGCATTCTATATGCAATGTTAGCCATTGAATTGCATATGCCATTGCCTCGGTTTGCGTGCCCGTGTGCACGTATTTCGAGGCGCTTTATTTTCATCCATCGGCCTCTTATGTGAGTGCGGCTGAGGGTCTCTCATGTTAGTATAAGTCCATGTTGCATTCTATATGCCATGTTAGCCATTGAATTGCATATGCCATTGCCTCGGTTTGCGTGCCCGTGTGCACGTATTTCGAGACATCTCATTTTTACAACATAGTGCATACTAGGCTGAATCTTAGTTGCATTCATACATGTCATGCATATTATATTGCGTTCGGAATAGGAGTTAGCCCGGGCGCGGGAAACGAGGTGCGTTTCATACTCCGAGTGACGGAACGCGTCTCAATTCCCCAGTCACCGACACTCCGGATCATCCATGATGGAGTTAGGTTTTGATGTGTTTTCATGTATATTCATTCTATATTGAATTGTGCAATTCAGCTCCTCGGCCATCATGCATCGATATGCGTGATTGGTGGCACGAGGATCGAGGCATGCATATATTTGTGAAATACATTGCCATGCCCCTTTCCTGCTCTCTGTTGCAGCAAAATCAAGAATCAGCGGTCTTCCGAGGCTTGGCATGCATTTCAAGAACAAGTGTAAAACAGAGGCTAATTGGGGCATCCCAGTGGATTTCCGCGCAAGGCAGCCCAGACATACATCATTCATCAGAAGCAAGGTAGTCCCTGGCTTGCACGCCAGTTTTACAGCTGCCTTAGTTAAATTGATTAATTAAATTAGGAATTTGTATATTATTTGGACTGTATTATTTGGACTGTAATATTCTTTCATTTGGGACTGTATATTTATTTGGACCCTCTGTGTGAGGGCATAACTGTAATAAGTGTGCGTGTGTGTGTTATATGTCTTCCAACCCCACGTCTTTCTCCCTTTTATTTATCCGCTTATGATGGTTAAATTAGGGCATATTTCAATTAGCATACAGTATGACAGCATGTTTGCATCATTCACCTATTTTGCATGCACCGGGCTCGGCGCATCATACTAACTGCATTGTATTTTCAATTCCAAGTTGAATACTTGTTAGCTGTTGCATCTCATATGCCATGTTTAGAATAGCCGAGCCTGCTATAGTTTGCATTCTTGCATGTGTTGCATTAGGCGTTTCTGTATACTTAGGATTCATGCATGATTTCTAATGGGTTTCTGTTTTGGCTTGGAGTACTCGGTGAGTTTTATGCTTTAGCATCCTTGCATGAGTGTGAGTGACTGCCATGAATAGCATGCTTACCATGAGGCTAATTACTTATGTGATATAACTGCGTGAATGCCTGTGGGTGAAGGTTGGGTTAGTTGGATTGGGACAATTCATCAAATGTTTGTTTTAAGCCCACTAGATAGTGGCAAAACCATCTTTTACCCGAGGGTGGCAAAATCTGCATTTTAAGCCTACCTGCGGGTAGTAAACCATTTTCAAAACAAACGAACATGAAATGTTCTGTTCCAATTTAGGCGACTCAGTCTATACTTGTATGATGTGCGCATCACATAGTAATCTAGGCTAATAACCGGAATAAGAACACACAATGTTTTCAAAAATAGATATCATGGTTAGTAGAGGCCGATCTTTGATCGGGCGAGCGGGGGTGCCCACGAAGTGACCTTCCCCAATCGTACCCAAGTTCCCGAGCCGAGGCAACTTTGGTGATGACGGACACGTGGCCTTAGGCAACGAGTCAGGGTTTCCTAAATTTCCCAAAATAAAATATTTAGGTGGCGACTCTGTATCTGGCAAAGCAGTCCATGTTTGGCACTTCTTTCAAAATCTATTTTCTCAAAACGATTTGCCGGATTTGGACTCTTTGGTTTTTTCAGATTAAGAACCGTGACATTTGAGAGTCTTGAGCTGTAGTGACCCCAAATGAACAGAACGGGAGCTCACCCTCCCGGGGCGTTCGGGGACGTCTACAGTTTCTGGTGACTCTGCTGGGGATTTAGAGAACTTGACTCGAACTCGTGATATCTGTTTTTGATTACACCTGTGTGTTTCTTTGCATTGCATTTGCATTGGTGCGCCTAGGACACCGTGTTTGCCATCTGCTATTCCTGAACGGTTTGCCGGAGGCTTGTTTTGTCAAGGCATGACCATAAGGCTGACCGTTGTGGGCTTTGCCAGTATGGGAACACAAACCCCGGTTTTACCGGGGCACCCCTTTTGACCATTCGACCTAGTGCATATTCAGATCCATAGTGACCATTCCAAACTAGGATAGGTTGCTTACCCGTTTATAGGTTGTTTGAAACCGCTGTGTGCGTAGTGAAACCCTAGTTCCTGACAAAATAGGACAGGGAAACCCTACCCTTTCATAGGGGTGTTTTGGCTCTCACTTGCTTGCTATGTGCTTTTAGAGTGCGTCTCTACAAGAATGCATGTATCAGTTTGCAAGTCTGGGCATCAGGCCTGCGGGCATTACCATCAGTATTTGGGAGTCAGCTTTACCTGTGGGTATCAGACTCAGATTCTGAAGCTGAATATTGGGGCAGAATTCAATAGAGGGCGCACTCATTCAACTATGCTCGTATCTGTTCAGATGGAATCAGGCTGAGATGCTGTCTGTTTTCTCTTTTGCTAGGGTAGTCTGGGAACCATAGCTTCAGAAGGCTCCAATATCCCCCGAGGTTCATCGAACTTGTGCTGATAGACTTTGCTAGGTCAGAGATTCAGTTCAAAGGCAATCAGTGTTCCTCCGCCAGAGGCAGGGTAAAAAGGGCTAGTCGGGCACAAATCAACGGTTCAGCAGTTACCAGATCAGTGGCCCTTATCCACCCCACCAGTGAACAGTCGGGCTAAGGTCTCAGTTTCTACTGTAGAGATAGATACCAATCAGTCAGATGGATCAGCAGAACACGTCAGGGATGGAGGCAATGATGCGCCAAATGCAAGAAAGTATGAAACTCATGCAGCAGGATGCTGCCCGTCAGGAGGAATTTGCCAAACAGCAGGCTGCGATCATGGCTCAGCAGGCCGAGCTCATCACCAAGCTGCAACAGCGAAGCGGCGCGTCCGCTTCACGACAAGTTCCTCCCCCAGCAGGAGCTCCAGCACCTGGAGAGACGCCAAACGTCCAGGATGATACGGACATTCCAGACGGGCCGGCTCCGCCCCCAATTTTACCTCAACTATCCAAAACACCTACCAATCTACCGGACTCTCCCCCCGAGTTTGAGGTCGACCCCACAGCGTTGAAGTTGAGCAAGCTTGAAAAATTGTTCAAGAAATCCCAAGGGGTAAAGTCCATCCCGGGCATTGAGGACGGGTACACCGACGCAGCTGTAACTCTGCCGGACAGGTTCAAGATGCCTCACATTGATCGTTTTGATGGGTCAGGAGATCCCATGGTCCACCTGAGCTTGTTTTCAGATGTTTTGCGCCCGATGGGCTTGACAAGATTACAGAAGCTCTCCCTTTTTGGCAGGACCCTGTCGGGTATTGCGGTCACCTGGTATGCCAAATTGGAGGATTCAGTAAAACGAAGCTGGGAGGAGATGGCCGAAGCCTTCGTCGCGCAATATTCATACAATACCCAAATCGAGATTACGACCCGTGATCTTGAGACGATGAGGCAGGAGCCGAAGGAGAGCTTCTCAGAATTCGTGACCCGGTGGAGGGCCAAGGCTTCAATGATGACCCTTAGGCCCACTGACAAAGATCAAATTCGGATGATTGTGCGCAATCTCCAGCCCAAGCTAATGCAGAAAATGATTGTGATCCCCTTCCCTACCTTTCCAGACTTGCATGAGATGGGAGTGCAGATCGAGGATGCTATGAAGCAAGGTCTGTTTGACCAGGATAAGGAGCAGCCCAGGAGGGCATTTTCCCGTAGTTCGAATGCGACCACCAGCGGTGACACAGCTGCAAGATCTTCCGATGTGGGCATGGTTACTACCACCGTATCAAAAACAGCTACCCCATTCACCGGTGCGTCCGGAAGTAGCTTACAAGGAACCAAATACCCACCCCAAGCCAAGAAGGTTTTCACCCCGCTTTACATGCCTTTGTCAAAGGCTCTAAGGGTTTTGATCAAGAAAGGGCATCTGAAGCCCCTGGAGCCGCAGCCATTACCAAAGAACCTCCCCCTCTCACACAACCCAGCCGACTACTGTGCCTTCCATCAGCGAGCTGGCCATGACACTGACATGTGCTTTCGCCTCCGCCACGAAATACAAGATTTGATTGACAACGGGGTCATCCCCGCACCAAGTCCTGCAAAGTCAATCGGCATTTGATCAGTGAACTTGTGGGGGATAATGTGATGTGATCGAGGGATGAACCACCTGCGGGCGGCGCTCAGATTACTCCGGATGTGGCGTATGGCACGCACTGTTTTGAACATTTTGCGAATACTAGTTTTGTGCTTTCTGACTTGGGTGTTGAGTCAGTTCTGTGGTTTTGTTTTGAGTCTGTCTTTTGTTTTGAGTCAGTTTTTTTAATTAAGGGTCTGTCTTGTTGTGTCGAGTCAGTCTTGTTTTGTTAGAGTCGGGTGATTCTGGGGGTGTTACTTCGGATATCACTATTTTGTTTTGTGTTTGTCCTTTTGTTTTCTTTTGAGTCTGTTTCTGCCAGGGAGCCAATTGTGCCAACGGATTTGAATGAAACAGCAGTGGTTCTTCATGCTTTTGTGCTTGCTTCTGTCTTGTGCCAGTTGTACCAGAAATTCCAATTGAGATAACAGCATTTGATTAAAAGCTCTGTCTTTTTTGTGCCTTGAAATCATTGTATCGACCTAAATTTTTCAAAACTTCCTTTTTTTAAAACACTGCGGTGAAAACAAAGAGGAAGGAATTCCTCGGGATTTGCAAAACTTTGATCACTTGAGAGAAAGAGAGGCGTGCTAAGCTCTTAACGAATGAAATCATGCTTGATAGCACGAGTACTGAGAAGGACCCTGGCTTGATCCAGACTGGTTTCACACTATCTTCTGCCCGAGCGATTTGCCGCTTTCTTAAAAACTTTCAAAAACAAAATGTTTTGCGCGGCCCTGCGAAGACCTGTGTGGAATCGCTCTTGAGATTGTGCAGCCTAGGATTGCTCTCAGCCTCGAGACTCAACCCCTTCGCTCCCAAACCTTGAACTTGAATTCAGAAGGTTCAACGGTCAACTACGATGTGAGGCCTATGTGGCCGGATTTGAAGCAGCCCTCGAACAAGAGGCCAGGAAAGTCAGATCAAAAAGGTCAGAACATCAGAAGAAGCTTGCAAAGCTAGAACAGAAGTACCCTTTGAACTAGGGGCAAAGATATCAGACATGCTAAGAGCTGAGGATGAGCCCTCCTGCAAATCAATAGCCACTCTCCTGGATACGGATGGCTTCGAAACCCTATAACCATTTGGCATGGACCAAGATACACTTTTACCCTTGAGAGGCTCGCTGGGCCGAAAACCCGAAATGGCGGCCCAAGCAAAAGTTAGAGCAAGAAATGAAGAAAAATGCAAAGAAAAGAACAAAAAAGAAAAAAGCAAAGAAAAGAACAAAAAAGAAAAATGCAAAGAAAAGAACAAAAAAGAAAAATGCAAAGAAAAGAACAAAAAAAAAAAAAAAAGAAATCAAAAAAGAAAAGAAATGAAAAGAATTGAAAAGAAAAGAAAAACAAAGCTCACAAGGTCGAAAACCCGCAACGGGCACCTTGGCAAAAGTTAGAGCCTAAAAAGGAGAGGTTAATACCCGAGTGTACCTAAACCCCGAACTACGTGAGGCTTGATTCCCATCTTTGGGATACGTAGGCAACCTCATTCTGAAATCCAGCCATAAAACAATTCGATTGTGTCCATGCGATGGTTTCGGTCATCTTTGTCTTCTCTGTATCCGAGAGTCGGGTTGTGTCCGTCGCTCTGAGGACTACCTACGGTGCGCTGCGATGCCGTCCAAACAAGGGGCAAATTTCTGTTTCCATTCAAATGCACCGCGGTGCCGTTCAAACAAGGGGCAAATTTCCGTTGCCATTCAAATGCGCCGCGGTGCCGTTCAAACAAGGGGCAACTTTCCGTTGCCATTCAAATGCGCCGCGGTGCCGTTCAGACAAGGGGCAACTTTCCGTTGCCATGCAGTTCTCCTCAAGCAAGGGGCAATTCTCCTTCGAATCCGAGGTTGTACATCTCAGGAGTAGGTTTCATGCTCATTGAGCAGTGGTCGTTTGCAAAAATAGTTTTTGGGAATTTTTACTGAGGTTGACTAATCTTTTCGAAAAGTACTCCATTTTCAAAACTGGACCATTTCTTGGACCCAAAAGTGGAAAATTTTCAGTACTCATGGCCTGACTTGCATGATTTTAAATTAGAAAATTGAACAAGCATGTTAATCTAACTCTCATTTTGGTCAAAATTTTTTAGGAGAAAACTAAAACCCAAAAAATGGTCAAATTGATGAACTAGGGGCACGGTTGAGTCAGGCTTCCTGTCTTTTCCTCGTTGTCAATGCGTTTGCCAGAAAGGGCACTCTACTTGCCAGAAAAGGGCATCGTATTCGCCAGAAGAGGGCACAACTGAAGTCAACAACAAAGGGCTGAAAGCTCTCTCATTCTCCAAGCAGCGAGGTATCAAGCCAAGTGTGAAGCGCGAACCGGAATGGGACAAGATATTCCACTCCCTTATCTGGACAGATCTGATCACGTCCGAACTCCCCAACAGAGCATCGTCAACCGATGTCAGCTGCAGATTTGCTACACACCCAATTGTAGCGCAGTTTCTCTGTGGGAGAAACTCACTGTTGTGAACAAGAAGAGAATCTAGCAGAACGCTAGGGGCGTGAGGCCACAATTTGCTGTTCATCCATCAACCACCCAGGGGAGGGATGAAAAATGAGAGATTGAAGAATAGAGAGATGTGCGATGAAAGGAAAAGTGAGAAGAGGGCTTTTTCAGAAAAACAGAGCTTGAGGGCCGAGTGATGTGAGAACCACAAATGAGAAAGGGTGGGAAACACTACCCGGTGAAACAGGCTCCCTGTGCACGTTCGAGTGTCATGTCTTTTTGTTTTATCTAGATTCTGGTTTTAAGTCGTCTCGAGTGTTACTCGATGTGTCTAGGTTGTGTGCCATTTATTTCCTTGTTGAGTCGCTTTGCTGTGTTCAGGCGTAGGCTCAATACCCGGTCGAGAACTCATCTCTCAATTTCAAAATGAATCGTTTTGTGCTCCGAGTGCTGTGCCGTTCTCCACATCTATGCAAAACAAGATTTGTTCTTTCATGAAAACCGCAGGGTTCAACCCAGGTCATGTGGGAACAGTAAAACCAGGACCTATCTGAAGCTATGAAAGTTCCAGGCTGCAAAACAAAAGCAAAAGAGGAAAATGTCGGGTATCTGAGTTTGTTTCAACTTCAGTAAGTTCCGAGACTACATTCCGTGTGTACCTCTTCAGGTCTCGCCAAAGCTCCGAAGTATGAGTGTGCCTCTACCTCAAGCTCAAGATCAAGCCTACTTCAATGCCAGAATGGCAATCGAAGTGCTCCCTTAGAAAACCAGCCCCTGCCAGATGCATCTTGGCTGTGTTTGCAATGAGTTCCTAGGAGACCAACTGCGACGGTGGAAACTAGAGTTCGGACGGCTACTGCCTAGAACGCAAAGGTTCGGAATTTCCGAGACTAAAGTCTGGTTTAAATACCCAGGGGTCTATCCTCGGCTTGAAATCTGTATGGCAGCCCTATAGATTGAGATAGCATGTGAATGCGCCTCGATTCTGGATACTGAATCAACCTAGTCTGTCACCCCGTTGGAGAATAGGGAAAGTTGTGAACATGGCCAGGAAGGAAAGGTAGTAACTGCGGTTTGGAAGTACAATCAAGAAAGTGCAAGAAGAACCCACTCTTTTCGGCTCAAATATTTCTGCGGAATTTTCAACTCATGTCTTCGTGTGTAGCTCATCGTCAGTCGGCATGCACGAGGTGTATCCTTTTTGGAATATATCGTGACCCCTCCGACAGGTAAATCGGAGGTTGCGTTTAGAATTTGGTCTACTTAAGGCTGGTATTCCCTTATTCGGTATTTTTGCTTCAAACGGGTGTTGTCACGCGCGTTCCACTGGCATTATTATGCTCATTCGTATGCATTGTTATGCACATTTATCTAGCATTGTTATGCTCATTCGTCGCATTGTTATGCACATTTATCTAGCATTGTTATGCTCATTACTTGCATTGTTATGTACATCTATCTAGCATTGTTATGCTCATTACTTGCATTGTTATGTACACTTCACCTGCATCGTTGTGCACCTTTTCACTTGCAATTGTCGTCTTTTCTCCTCTCGCATGCGGTGCGTTAGGACATCTTCAGTTTCGAACATTCGGACGAGTGCCGGTGTTCATTTTTCCCCTTTCTCTCTTGCATGTGATATGCTGAGAGGTTTTCTCTTGCGTGTGATACGCTGAGAAATTTCTCTTTTCTCTCTTGCATGTGATATGCTGAGAGGTTTTCTCTTGCATGTGATATGCTGAGAGGTTTTTCTCTTGCGTGTGATACGCTGAGAAATTTCCTTTTTCTCTCTTGCATGTGATATGCTGAGAGGTTTTCTCTTGCGTGTGATACGCCGAGAAATTTCCTTTTTCTCTCTTGCATGTGATATGCTGAGAGGTTTTCTCTTGCGTGTGATACACTAAGAAATTTCCCCTTTCCTCTTTTGCGTGTGATACGCTGAGAGGTTTACCTTCTTTTTCTCTTGCGTGTGATACGCTAAGGAATTTGCCTTTCTTCTCTTGCGTGTGATACGCTGAGAAATTTCCCTTTTCTCTCTTGCATGTGATATGCTGAGAGGTTTTCTCTTGCGTGTGATACGCAGAGAAATTTTTCTTTTCTCTCTTGCATGTGATATGCTGAGAGGTTTTCTCTTGCGTGTGATACGCTGAGAAATATCCCCTTTTCTCTCTTGCATGTGATATGCTGAGAGGTTTTCTCTTGCGTGTGATACGCTGAGAAGTTTACCTTTCCTCTTTTGCATGTGATATGCTGAGAGGTTTTCTCTTGCGTGTGATACGCTGAGAAATTTCCTTTTTCTCTCTTGCATGTGATATGCTGAGAGGTTTTCTCTTGCGTGTGATACGCCGAGAAATTTCCTTTTTCTCTCTTGCATGTGATATGCTGAGAGGTTTTCTCTTGCGTGTGATACGCTGAGAAATTTCCCCTTTCCTCTTTTGCGTGTGATACGCTGAGAGGTTTACCTTCTTTTTCTCTTGCGTGTGATACGCTGAGGAATTTGCCTTTCTTCTCTTGCGTGTGATACGCTGAGAAGTTTACCTTTCCCCTTTTGCGTGTGATACGCTGAGAGGTTTACCTTCTTCCTCTCCTATGTGTGATACGCAGAGAGGTGTTGTGTGTAAAACTCTGGGTATTCTCAGTAGTCACTTTTAGCCTTCTCCGCATGAGACGCAATGAGAATTGCATAATTTTCTTACATCCTTTCCGCATGAAATGCAGTTGTTGCTTTGCATTCTTGCTTAAAACTGTTGCATCTATTTGCGAATACTTGCTTCATTACAGCTTGCTACATTTTCATGATCATTAAGTTACCTCCGGCCCTGTGCATATCGCTTTGCATTTTGCCCCCATGCCTGCGGGCACATCTCTGTTTATCTTGTACGTTTGTCTACGTCTTCGGCCTTGTCAAAAATGGGTCGTCTTTGGGCTTTGACATTCACTCCCGTCACTTGTGACTTTCGAGTTCTGTCAAAGAGGGCAACTGTAGACACCCCATTTTTGACCGACCTTAAGACTCAGACATCACCAGTTGAGTGCTTGGTGATATTGCATAATGTGCTCGTTCAGAAGTTTCAGAGTCTCGGCTGCGAGCCTTGCCTCCGGACTTTCGGACCCTTTCATGCTTTGCCTCGATTTGTGAACCAGGCTCAGTTTTCTCTGTTTTCTCCTCGCGAAGGGAGGGAGAGGTCTCGTAGATCATCTCTCAATGGCCGTAGGCTACGTTTTGTGGTCGTAGGCCATTTTGCCCGTTTCGGAGCCCGGTTTCCGGTTTTCGGAGCCGTCAGGCCGTGTGCCTCGGTTCGGGACTGCTCAACCATCTCCATTCGCTCTGATTTTTGGCATACATCTTATTTTCTCCCTTTTGAGGGACACTGAGGTCTGAGAAACCCACTTCGTGGCCGAACGCCACTTTCGGTGCTTAACAACCCATTTCTCGGGACCCCGAACTGCGTGTTTTGGCCCCCGAGCATTCGTTTTGCATCGATTTTTGTTCATTTTTGGCAGGTACCTTTGTTTTATCACCAGGAAGGTCACTGGAGGGTGGGAGGCCTGCAATTATCTTGGCAACCAGTTATATTCTATTTTCGCCCTCCGGCACCCGTTTTTCTCGCTTTCGAGCCAATGTTGAACACCTTGGGGCCACTTTCTTCAACCCCAAACCACATATTTGTGTTGTACACACATGGGAGGATCCTAATATCATATGGCCGGCCAGAAATTCCATTTGACCCTTTTGAACCCCTCCTAAGAGTGGCCTATTCTCTCTCCTGTTTTACAGTTTCCAAATTCGAACCACAGGGTTGTGATGAGGGACCTGGGAGGACACCTTTTTGTGGTGGCCGGCCAGAAAATAAACTTGACCTTTTTGACCCCTAGCCGGCTGGCCACCTGCTGCTTTGAATAGTAGCCGGCCATGATCCTCACAAAGTGTACTTTACAGCTGTATAGCTGTTGTCCCCCAGAAATATCTACATCCGGGGGACACCTTTTGGGGAAAAGCCTTGGTCCTTTTCCCCCACCCTTTCTCTCCATGCTCCCCCTCTCCTTGGTCCTTATAACCGGCTGCCAACATTTGTTTTAAGGGTTGGAACAAAATTGCTTTGAAGCTTTAGATACAAGTCTCCCTTCATCTCTCTCTTTCAAGCAAAAACTCCTAAGTTCTACTCTCATTTCTTCATCACCACCAAGCACCACCACCACCACTCCATTTCCAGCAACTTGGGAAGCTTTCCAGCAGCTAAGAGGCACCACTTCTCAAGCCAAGAAGCAACAAAAGATTTGTCTTCAAGGGTGAGTACCATTTCCCCCTTTTTAAGCCTATTTTTGCAACATTCCTTAGCCATATATGCTTACTGTTTTGAGCTCCGGCCCTAACTGAAAGTGGCCTTCTTTTGAGCTCTTTTTCACTTTTGCTTAAGGGCTCAACCCTGTTTGAGCCCCCCATATTGCACTTGCTTCAATATCTTCCTTGAATGCTATTTCCTTGCATGATCTATTAGCCTATTATGCTTCCATTTTTGGGCGTTTTACAGAACTGAAAATAGGCTTATTTTGAGGCCCTCTTCAACATTGAAGAAGGGCTCATCAGTGTTTGGGACCTCCATGTGCCACTTCATGTTATATCCTCTCTTTGGTCCCCATTTTTGCATGCTTTGGAAGCCTATCATGCTTCGGTTTTTGGTCATTTTACAAAACTAAAAATAGTCTTATTTTGGCCCATTCTTCATGTTTCATTAAGGGTCTTTGGCTGTTTGACGAATTTTTTGTATACTTGCTTCTTTGTCCACCTTTTGGCCCATTTTCTTGCATAAGAGCTTAGCCATATATATGTTTGTTTTTAGGGTTTTTACAGTTCTGTAAAGTGGCTTATTTTGGGCCCCTCTTCAATATTGTTGAAGGGCCCTAACCTGTTTGGGGTCAGCAGCTGTGAGTTGCTTCATAACCTCATATTTAGGGCCATTTTTGCATACTAGTTTTGCCCTATTTATGTTTGCTGTTTGGCCATGCTTTGAACTGGAAAAATGCTTATTTTGGGGCTGCCTTGCTACTGTTTATTCATTGGATGTCCATATTGTGTACGTTTGGTATAGCTATAGGCCATTTCGGGTGCCAAAATTCACGTTTCGGGACTATTCCATGCATCGGGTGTACTTTTGCCTCATTTCGGGGCTGTTTTCCCCCACATTTTAGTGCTGAAATGCCATTAGCATGTTTGCATATCATTTTGCATGCCATTGCATTGCATATGCCATGGCCTTGGTTTGCGTGCCCGTGTGCACGCATTTCGAGGCGCTTCATTTTCATCCATCGGCCTCTTATGCGAGTGCGGCTGAGGCTCTCTCATGTTAGTATAAGTCCATGTTGCATTTTATATGCCATGTTAGCCATTGAATTGCATATGCCATTGCCTCGGTTTGCGTGCCCGTGTGCACGCATTTCGAGGCGCTTCATTTTCATCCATCGGCCTCTTATGTGAGTGCGGCTGAGGCTCTCTCATGTTAGTATAAGTCCATGTTGCATTCTATATGCCATGTTAGCCATTGAATTGCATATGCCATTGCCTCGGTTTGCGTGCCCGTGTGCACGCATTTCGAGGCGCTTTATTTTCATCCATCGGCCTCTTATGTGAGTGCGGCTGAGGCTCTCTCATGTTAGTATAAGTCCATGTTGCATTCTATATGCCATGTTAGCCATTGAATTGCATATGCCATTGCCTCGATTTGCGTGCCCATGTGCATGCATTTCGAGGCGCTTCATTTTCATCCATCGGCCTCTTATGTGAGTGCGGCTGAGGGTCTCTCATGTTAGTATAAGTCCATGTTGCATTCTATATGCCATGTTACCCATTGAATTATATGTGCCATTGCCTCGGTTTCCGTGCCCGTGTGCACGCATTTCGAGGCATCTCATTTTTACAACATAGTGCATACTAGGCTGAATCTTAGTTGCATTCATGCATGTCATGCATATTGCATTGCGTTCGGAATAGGAGTTAGCCCGGGCACGGGAAACGAGGTGCGTTTCGTACTCCGAGTGACGGAACGCGTCTCAATTCCCCAGTCACCGACACTCCGGATCATCCATGATGGAGTTAGGTTTTGATGTGTTTTCATGTATATTCATTCTATATTGAATTGTGCAATTCAGCTCCTCGGCCATCATGCATCGATATGCGTGATTGGTGGCACGAGGATCGAGGCATGCATATATTTGTGAAATACATTGCCATGTCCCTTTCCTGCTCTCTGTTGCAGCAAAATCAAGAATCAGCGGTCTTCCGAGGCTTGGCACGCATTTCAAGAACAAGTGTAAAACAGAGGCTAATTGGGGCATCCCAGTGGATTTCCGCGCAAGGCAGCCCAGACATACATCATTCATCAGAAGCAAGGCAGTCCCTGGCTTGCACGCCAGTTTGACAGCTGCCTTAGTTAAATTGATTAATTAAATTAGGAATTTGTATATTGTTTGGACTGTATTATTTGGACTGTAATATTCTTTCATTTGGGACTGTATATTTATTTGGACCCTCTGTGTGAGGGCATAACTGTAATAAGTGTGCGTGTGTGTGTTGTATGTCTTCCAACCCCACGTCTTTCTCCCTTTTATTTATCCGCTTATGATGGTTAGATTAGGGCATATTTCAATTAGCATACAGTATGACAGCATGTTTGCATCATTCACCTGTTTTGCATGCACCGGGCTCGGCGCATCATACTAACTGCATTGTATTTTCAATTCCAAGTTGAATACTTGTTAGCTGTTGCGTCTCATATGCCATGTTTAGAATAGCTGAGCCTGCTATAGTTTGCATTCTTGCATGTGTTGCATTAGGCGTTTCTGTATACTTAGGATTCATGCATGATTTCTAATGAGTTTCTGTTTTGGCTTGGAGTACTCGGTGAGTTTTATGCTTTAGCATCCTTGCATGAGTGTAAGTAACTGCCATGAATAGCATGCTTACCATGAGGCTAATTGCTTATGTGATATAACTGCGTGAATGCCTGTGGGTGAAGGTTGGGTTAGTTGGATTGGGACAATTCATCAAATGTTTGTTTTAAGCCCACTAGATAGTGGCAAAACCATCTTTTCTAAGCCTACCCGAGGGTGGCAAAATCTGCATTTTAAGCCTACCTGCGGGTAGCAAACCATTTTCAAAACAAACGAACATGAAATGTTCTGTTCCAATTCAGGCGACTCAGTCTATACTTGTATACTGTGCGCATCACATAGTAACCTAGGCTAATAACCGGAATAAGAACACACAATGTTTTCAAAAATAGATATCATGGTTAGTAGAGGCCGATCTTTGATCGGGCGAGCGGGGGTGCTCACGAAGTGACCTTCCCCAATCGTACCCAAGTTCCCGAGCCGAGGCAACTTTGGTGATGACGGACACGTGGCCTCAGTCAACGAGTCAGGGTTTCCTAAATTTCCCAAAATAAAATATTTAGGTGGCGACTCTGTATCTGGCAAAGCAGTCCATGTTTGGCATTTCTTTCAAAATCTGTTTTCTCAAAACGATTTGCCGGATTTGGACTCTTTGGTTTTTTCAGATTAAGAACCGTGACATTTGAGAGTCCTGAGCTGTAGTGACCCCAAATGAACAGAACGGGAGCTCACCCTCCCGGGGCGTTCGGGACGTCTACAAGTATCCGGCTGCCTTCCCAGTTCGAGGTGCACAGCTTGCCCGATATGCCACAACATGGAGGACGAGAGAACTCCTGGCCCCCGCTCCTACTTTCAGTTGCACTTTGTCTGACGAGTGCTTGGATTGGCTCAATGAAGAGGCACAGATCGGTCCTAGCTTGGCATCAGAGGCTTCGACCAGCTCTGGGAGGGGGCGCAGGGATACTTAACTTGACTATGCCCCGGATTTATTGCTTTATTAGTACTTTCAAGATTTCTTTATGAATGTAATAAAAAGCAACTTCGATTGTATGCAAGAGCAGGAGAACTCTGTTTTGAAGTCAATGAAATTGAAGGTTGTGGTACTGAAAATTTTCCGCTTTGGTCCAAAAATGGTCTTAGTTATAGAAAGATTAATTTGAACAAAGTCAACTTTTATTAAAACTTTTCAAAACCATTTTCGATAAGGATCAGAACTGGACACGCCTGAGACCTGTCACTGAGGTGCACAACCCCAGATCCTTGCAACTGGAAAGTTGCCCCTAGTCTGAAGAGTACCGCAGCACTGCACGGCAACAAAAAGTTGCCCTTAGTCTGAATAGCACTGCACCGGAGATTCAAATGGAAGTTGATAGACAAAGATGACTGAGATGATCAAATGGACAAAGTTGATCGGGGAAAAGTTTATGGCTGAACTTCAGGATGAAGTTGCCCAAGTTTCCCGGAGATGGGAATCAAGCCTTACGTAGTTCAGGCTTAGGTTCACTTGAGTATTTTCACTCTCCTTTTACGCTCTAACTTTTGCCAAGGCCGCCCTTTGCGGGTTTTCAACCTTGCGAGCTCAGTTTTTATGTTTTCCAATTTTTTTTATGCTCTAACTTTTGCCTAGGTCGCCCTTTCGGGTTTTCGGCCTAGCGAGCCTCTCAGGGATAATATTTCTTCAACTTATCCATGTTGATCGGTTGGGAGAACTCTAGGCCATCTAGATCCATTAGAACCACAGCTCCACCTGACCAGATAGCTTTAATGATGTAGGGACCAGTCCAATTGGGTCTGAACTTGCCCCTTGGGTCATGGATGGGAGCTCGGTTGTCCTGGAGCTCCAAATCTCCTTCCTTTAGATTCCTGGACTTAACTTTCTTGTTGAAAGCTCGGGCAATTCTGCGCTGATAACCTTGAACATGGTACAGTGCTTTCAGACTTCTCTCATCAAAGAGCATGAGTTCCTCAATCCTGCTCTGCTGCCAATCTGCTTCGGCTATTTGACACTCAGCCAACACTCGCAATGACGGAACCTCAATCTCGATAGGTAGAACGGCCTCCATCCCATAAACCAATGAATACGGAGTCGCTCCGGTAGAAGTTCTAATTGAAGTCCTGTAGCCCCACAGAGCAAATGGCAACTTATCTGGCCAATCCCGGTAGGTTTCCACCATCTTCTGCAGTATGTGTTTGATATTCTTGTTGGCGGCCTCGATTGCTCCGTTGGTTTGCGGCCGGTATGTGGATGACTTATGGAAAGCCACGTTGTATTTTTCCAACAAGTCAATCACTTCCTTCTTAAAGTGGGAACCATTATCTGAAATGACCTCGTTTGGGACCCCGTAGCGGCAGATGATGTTGTTTCTGATAAATTTTGCAACGTGCGACGCCTTCAACAACGCATACGATTGGGCCTTGACCCACTTTGTAAAGTAATCTATCGCGACCAGGATGAACTCATGCCCATTCGACCCCTTCGGAGTGACAGCCCCGATCGCATCGATTCCCTAAACTGAAAATGGCCATGGCGAAGTCATGTTGTACAGCTTCGACGGCGGGATATTCATGCGGTTTGCATGAATCTGACACTTGTGGCATCACTGGACAAAACCGATACAATCCTCCTCCATGGTGGACCAGTAGTAACCCTGTCTGAGGATCTTCCGTGCTAGCATTACTCCGTTCATATGTGCACCGCATTCTCCTCCATGGATGGCCTCCATCAGGCGCTTCGATTCCTCGGTTTCAACACATAGCTTATACATTCCCAGATGACCTCTCTTATACAGCTTACCCCCACAGATGATGAACTGAACGGCCATTCTTCTGATCGCCCTTTTATCCTTGGCATTTACCCCTGGCGGGTATGCTTCCTTCTCCAAGAAATTCCAAATGTCATAATACCAGGGGTTTTCGTCCTGAACCTCATCTATAGCAGCGATCGACTCATAAGCTGGCGCAAATTTCTGGTCAATGATGACTGGACGCATCCGGATTCCAAACGGGATGTCTATCATGGAAGATAGAGTTGCTAAAGAATCTGTGAACCTGTTGTTCTCTCTTGGAAGATGAGCAAAGTTTAGCTTTTCAAACCGAGGAATTAACAAGTCCAAGGTCTGGTGATACATCATCATCTTCTCTTCTTTGACCTTCCAGTCTCCTTTTGCTTGAGACACAACAAGGTTTGAATCCCCGATGACGTCCAACTATCTTGCTCCTAGTTCCAGGGCTGCTTCTAGATCGGCAATGCATGCCTCGTATTCTACTTCGTTGTTTGAGACTTTGAACCGGAGTTTGAAGGCTAGAGGGATACGGGAATTGTCGGGTGCTATCAGCAACACTCCTATCCCATACCCGTACTGATTTGACGCTCTATCAAAGTACATCGTCCAATACTCGTCGTTGATGTGCAAAATGGCTTCATCTGGGAATAAGTATTCAACTGCTTCACCTCCTTCCACTGGATGATCGGCTAAGAACTCTGCCACTGCTCTTTCCTTGACTGACTTGCGCGTCACATATTTCAGGCCGAATTCGGAGAGCAACAACAACCAACGAGCTAGGCTACCCGTAAGTGCCGGTTTCTCGAAAAGATGTTTGATGGGATCGAGTCGTGAAACCAACATTACGGAGTGAGCCAACCGGTAGTGCCGCAGCTTCCTGGTAGCCCATACCAAAGCTAAGCAAGCCTTTTCCAACGGCGTATAGCGAGTCTCATACTCTAGCATCTTCTTGCTCAGATAGTAGATGGCTCTCTCCACCTTGTCCTCTAACTCTTGTGCGAGCATACACCCCATTGTGGTCTCGGTCACTGAAAGGTACAATATTAACGGTCTCCCCGACTCTGGCGATAACAACACGGGCGGGTTCTGTAAATATTCCTTGATCTGTTCAAAAGCAGCTTGGCATCGGCTGTCCCATTAGAATTTCTTGCTTTTCTTCAGGAGACCAAAAAGTGGTTCACAAGTCAAGGTTAATTTTGAGATAAACCGTCTTATGAATTGCACTTTACCCAGAAAGTCTCGCACCTCCTTTTCAGTCCTTGGTGGTGGCATTTCTAAGATGGCCTTGATCTTTGAAGGGTCGACCTCGATGCCCCTTTGTGTAATCAGAAATCCCAGCATTTTTCCCGCTGTAACACCGAACGTACACTTCTGAGGATTTAGCCGCAACCGAAATTCTCTGATCCTTTGAAAGAACTTTTGCAAGGCGGTGTAGTGGCCCTCTCTTTCTTTGGACTTGATAATCATGTCGTCACGTACACCTCAACCTCTTTGTGGATCATATCATGTAATATTGTAGTCGCGGCCCGTTGATATGTAGCTCCAGCATTCTTTAATCCAAACGGCATCACTCTGTAGCCGTAGGTCCCCCATGGAGTGGTGAAAGCAGTCTTTTCCCTGTCTTCTGGTGCCATCACTATCTGATTGTAACCTGAGAAGCCATCCATGAACGAAAGCAAAGCATGCCCCGCTGTGAAATCCACCAACTCATCAATATGCGGCAAGGGAAAGTCGTCCTTCGGACTAACTCTGTTCAAATCCCTGAAATCCACACACACTCGGATCCTGCCATCCTTCTTCGGCACTGGGACGATGTTGGCCAACCAAGTCGGGTATTCGGATACCAGCAGGAAGCCTGCGTCGATTTGCTTGGTGACCTCTTCCTTAATCTTGAGAGCCCAGTCGGGGCGGATCCTCTTGAGTTTCTGCTTAACAGGTCGGGTCTTGGGGTCAAGAGGGATCTGGTGCTGTACAATCTCAGGATCGATTCCAAACATGTCTTCGTAGGACCACTCGAAAACATCTTTGAAATCTTTTAATAAAGCGACTAAGCGCTCGCGTTCCTCTGAAGACAATGTGGACCCGATCTGGACCGGCCGCGGGTCCTCCTCAGTACCAATATTTACTGTAGTGATTTCATCAACCAGGGGTTTAACAAATCTTTCCTGCTCTTGTTCAATTAAGCATTGCAAAACCGGAGGAACTTCGTCCTCGTCGTTTTTATCAAAATTTTGAAAGTCTGAGTTAATGCAATAAATCAAGGGCACAGAAAAGTACTCAGAAATCACAGCTACTTGATTCTCATTAAGCACATCCAAATCGTCCGATTCTTCGGTTACAACAGACTCAAAAGAGAAAGAAAAAGATGACCTGGACAAGACTGTGGCATCCGGGTTATCATCCCCAGGATTACCAGACTCAGACTCAGTCGAGCTGGAACCTGATTCCGACTCACAAGACTCAGTGGAATCAGATTCCGGCTCACTACCTGACTCGGTGCTGCTGGATAAAAATCCCTCTTCATACTGCCAAATGAGAGAGGGTGTGATGGATGCATCCAAAATAGTTACTGGCGGGCCCGCAGCCGTCTCATTCCCGATCACGCATACCGAAAAGTTATCCCCCAAGCACTCATGGTCGATCGAAGGATCTGAAAGTAGACATGTCAGTGCTACTCCCATTTCAAGTTCGGTGTCCTCAGACTGCACTTTCTTATTCTGTTCAAACTCAGCTGATGGGTCTGTCTGCTCTTCGGCAACGTCATCCCTGGATAATTGCAGGTCGAAGAAGATCTCGAAACCTGGTACGCGCTTCCTCTCCGCGTTTAGCCATGGCTCTGAGAAGCCACAAAATGGAAAATCTTCCCCTTCCCAGACGAAGCGTCCGTTTAGGGTACCCTGAATGGGCCTATGCATCAGCTCAAAAGGCTTCCCGGCCTGCTTTGCTTTGGCTCTTCCAGCCATTTCCTTTCCCTTCCTTACCCAGTCCTCTTTGGTGGGCAGATATCCCAAGCCAAAGGTATGAGGGTTGTGTGGCACTTCGGCCAATGCTACGACGCCCTTCCGGCCACTCTTTCCTAATCCCATCCCGGGGATGTGTTGTAGCTTGTTCATGAGGTATACAGATTAAGCACTGACATATACTCCCTCATTAACGGCCATGATATTCTGCACAACCCGGGCCTCAGCCAGAGTAAACCCTGATAAGAACACATCCTCCATGCCGTGCTCGATTTCCAAGACTGGTGTAGACACTTCTGGCGGTGGATAGATTGATAAATTTTCGAAAAAAATGGCCACCCAATTCCCGTGAGGGTACTTCAGCATTTGATGCAAAGTGGAAGAGACTGCCTTCACTTGGTGCAACCACGGCCGCCCCAAGAGTAGATTGAAGGTTGCGGGAACGTCCAAGACATGGAATTCAATGTTGTGTTGTCCTGGACCAACTTGGGTCTGAATTTTGACAGTCCCCATCACCTCTCTGCTGGTGTTATCATAGGCTCTGATCACTTGAGTAGTCGGCACGAAGTCCGTGGGCTTCAACCCGATCGCATATGCCGTCCTTGATGGGCATACATTAATGGCGGATCCCGTGTCGATAAGAACCACTGGCACCCACTTGCCTCTACATTCCACGGAGATGTAAAAGGGTTTGTTATGATTTGCGCCCTCAGGCGGCAATTCTTTATCTGAAAAGGTTAGTGTCAAGGAACCTCCTCCCGGAAAGACCAGTCCAACCAGCTGCTCCAGTGTGGTATCTATAGAGAGTTTGGCCTTGTCCATAGCAGATAGGACAGCCTATCTGTGCACTCGTGAAGCCATAAGCAGTCCCCAGATGGAGATGTCTGCTTGTATCTTCTTTAACTGTTTGAGTACAGCCTCCTCTTCAAGCTGTTTCTCCTTCTGTTTCTCAGCTTCTTTATCCTTCCTAGATGCCTCTGGCTGGTCCAAGTACGGGGGCTTGAAATACCGCCCGCTTCTCGTCATATGGTCGACCTCTCCGACATACCAGGTGTCATTTGGCTGATGGTTTCCCCAATCTTCATCTGTGTGGGCAAGACATAAATCATCGTCCTCCCACCACATTCCATCGGCTGCCGACAGACACCTGTCTGGCTCCGGTATGTTTGTACTCTCAGTACTTTCAGCCCACATGCCCGCAGCATCTTCTGTCTTTGTGCACACAGCACTTTCGGTCTTCTCATGGACTTTGGCTTTCCAGATTCTCTCAGAATTCCAAATCTTTTCTTGTTCTACCTGCGTTAGCGCAGTTTGTTGTTCAGCTTTCCCTGCATTCACAATGCTCCTGTTCTGAGCGAAATTCTTCGTACCGGTGCTTTACAGCAATGTAATCTGACTTCCGGCCCTTCCGGCCACAGCTAATATTCTTGCCCCTGCTGGGCTCTGTTCTAGTTGGGGCTCTTCCACCACATCCGGTTGATCATCCAGCCATCTAGTGGCCTCTGTCGATTCCTCATAATCAAACTAGTTGACTGTCGCGCTCCTTGATTCTTGGTCATCGAAAAATTGTAGGTTGCCAAAGTCCTCCTCCACAGCTGTCAAATCATTTGCCCCTTGCTCAAATCCTTCCCCCTGGATTACACACAGCTCTTCCTTCTCTGGCAAATCTATACCCAGCCCAATCTGGCCTATTGACAAGATGTACTCACTCGGATCATAGACTTCCCCAGCAAAACTCTCAGACAGTTCAATCCCAGACTCAACAATTCCATTCTTTTCTGAAGTCTGCCCTGCCCTATCTTCGATGGTCACCACCGTCGGCTCTGGTTGGGTTGTGGAGATGTCCAACATGCACAAAGAGTCGGTGTAGTCAGGAAGGAGCACCTCTGGCTTGGGTAGGTGGGATGGGGTGATATAGATACTAGGATCGTAAGATGTGACCCCAGTTTGGATAAAATTGATTCTATTGGGAGGGGGGAGCTTGGTTATGCGGTGGGAGAGGATTGGTTGTGACATTGGGTTTGTCGGGAGGCGCAATCACCTACTTGTCAATAAGATCCTGGATCTCGTGACGCAATCTAAAACAACGGTCGGTGTCGTGACCGTGTTGTTGGTGATACGCGCAGTATTTTGCTGGGTCATAAAAGGGAGGGAGTGGATTTGGTAGTAGCCTCGGCTCCAGGGGCTTCAAATGCTTTTTCCTGATTAATACCCCTAGAGCTTTGGACAGGGGCATGTATAAGGGTGTGAAGGTTCCTTGGCCTCTGGGTTGGTATTTGGTGGTCTGCGTGTTGCTTTCAGATGCACCGGAGAAGGGCGTGGCTGCCATGGGTCTTGGAAGGGGAGGGGGAATGGTGGTGACCATGCTCACCTCTAAAGCTCTTGCAGTTGCAGCGCCACTCGGGCCTGTATTGTTGTTACGGTTGAAAGTCCTCCTTGGTTGCTCCCTATCTTGGTCGATTAGACCCTGTTTCATTGCATCTTCAATCTGTACCCCCATCTCGTGCAGGTCTGAAAAAGTAGGGAAGGGGAGTACAATCATCTTTTGCATCAATTTTGGCTGGAGATTGCACACAATCATACTGATCTGGTCTTTATCGGTCGGCCTTAAAGTCATCATCGAGGCCTTTGCCCTCCACCGGGTTACGAAATCCGAGAAACTCTCCTTGGGCTCCTGCCTTGTTGTTTCGAGATCATGAGTTGTAATCTCAATTTGGGTGTTGTAAGAGTATTGCGCAACAAAGGCTTCAGCCATTTCATCCCAACTCCGCTTGACATCATCCTCCAACTTTGCATACTAGATGGCGGCTACACCCGACAGGGTCCGGCCAAATAGTGAAAGCTTCTGGGGTCTAGTTAGGCCCATTGGCCGCAGTATATCTGAGAATAGCCGGAGGTGGACCATGGAATCCCCAGACCCGTCGAAGCGATCGATCTGCGGCATTTTAAATCTATCCGGTAGCGTCACGGCCACATCGGTATATCCGTCTTCGATATCCGGAATAGCCTTTACCCCTTGTGATTTTTTAAAAAACTTCTCGAGCTTGCTCAATTTCAGTGCTGTTGGGTCTATTTTGAACTTGAAGGGAGAGTCCGGGTGGTTGATAGGCGTAGGTGCCTTAGACAGTTGAGGCAGAAGTGGGGGCGGAGCCGGCCCCGTTGGAAGGTCTGTGTCCTCCTGGACGTTCTGGACATTTGGCAAGGTGTTCCGGGCATTTGGCAGGACATTCTGGACAGTTGGTGTCTGCTCTGGTAACGGGATCCCTGGTGGGGGAGGAACTGGATGTGAGGCTGACGCTCCGGCTTGCTGCTGGAGTAATTAGCTCCGCCTGCTGGGCCCTGATTGTGGCCTGCTGTTTAGAGAATTCCGCTTGGCGGACAGCGTCCTCCTGCATTTGCTTCATGCTCTCTTGGAGCTGACGCATCATTTCCTCCATTCCAGCTACGCTCTGCTGATCCTGCTGACTGACCGGTATGTGTATTTCTATGGCAGAAACTAAAACCTCAGCCCGACTGTTCACTGCTAGGGTAGACCACAGTTCTGGTAACCTCTGCTCAGACACACTGCGTTTTCTTGGCCTTCTTCTGACAACTGGGGGTAAAGAATGAAACACTGGCTGTCCGTCAACCAGATCCTCGAATCGATTGAGCCGACGACCTCTTGTCCAGAGTGTTTGGGGAATATCTATTTGGCCGGAAGCAATTGTGCTAAAACTGTCCTAGCAAAAGATAAATAAAGCAATAAGGAAATAAATAGCCAGATAAACGAACAACATAACATCTTAAAATGAATACACAACACACGGCTGGGCATAACAACACACGGTCGATAAGCTGAATACACATTGTCCTCAAACACTGATCATTGTCCCTGAATCACTGTTCCCCAAGACTGAATCTGATACCCACGGATAACTGATTCTCAAACACTGACTGATGCCCGTAGGCCTGATGCCCATACTCATAAACTGATACATGCATTTCCCTGTAGAGACGCACTCTAAAAGCACATAGCAGATAAGTGAGAGCCAAAACACCCCTATGTTGAGGTAGGGTTTTCCCTGTCCTATTTTTTCAGGAGCTAGGGTTTCACTACGCACACAAAAGTTTCGAACAACCTATATCGGGTAAGCAACCTGTCCTAGTTTGGAATGGTCACTATGGATCCGAATATGCACTAGGTCGAATGGTTGAAAAGGGTGCCCCGGTAAAACCGGGGTTTGTGTTCCCATACTGGCAGAGCCCATAACCGGTCAGCCTTATGGTCATGCCTTGACAAGACAAGCCTCCGGCAAACCGTTCAGGAATAACAGATGGCAAACACGGTGTCCTAGGCGCACCAATGCACATGCAATGCAAAGAAACACACAAGTGTAGTCAAAACAAGATATCATGAGTTCGAGTCAAGTTCTCTAAATCCCCAGCGGAGTCGCCAGAAACTGTAGACGTCCCCGAACGGCCTGGGAGGGTGAGTCCCATTCTGTTCATATTGGGGTTCACGGTTCTTAATCTGAACCAAAGAGTCCAAATCCAGCAAATCGTTTTGAAAAAACAGATTTTGAAAGAAGTGCCAAACATGGACTGCTTTGCCAGATATAGAGTCGCCACCTAAATGTTTTATTTTGGGAAAATTTAGGAAACCCTAACTCGTTTACCTAAGGCCACGTGTCCGTCATCACCAAAGTTGCCTCGGCTCGGGAACTTGGGTACGATTGGGGAAGGTCACTTCGTGAGCACCCCCGCTCGCCCGATCAAAGATCGGCCTCTACTAACCATGATATCTTTTTTGAAAACATTATATGTTCTTATTCCGGTTATTAGCCTAGATTTATTATGTGATGCGCACAGCATACAAGTATAGACTGGATCGCCTGAATTGGAACAAAACATTTCATGTTTGTTTGTTTTAAAAAAGGTTTGATGGTGCTACCCGCAAGTAGGCTAAGACGTGGATTTGCCACCCTCAGCTGGACATAGAAAACATGATTTTGCTACTATCTAGTGGGCTTAAAACACACATTTGATGAATTGTTCCAATCCAAATAACCCAACCTTCACCCACAGGAATTCAGGCAGATATATCACATAAGCAACTAGCCTCATGGTAAGCATGCTATCATGGCAGTCACTCACACGCATACAAGGATGCTAAAGCATAAAACTTACCGAGTACTCCAAGCCAAAACAGAAGCTAATTAGAAATCCATGCATGATCCTAATTATACAGAAATGCCTAATGCAACACATGCAAAAGTGCAACTATAGCAGGCTCGGCTATTCTAGACATGGCATATGAAATGCTATAGCTAACATGCATTCAACTTGGAATTGAAAATACAATGCAGTTAGTATGAGGCGCCGAGCCCGGTGCATGCAAGACAGATGAAATGAATGCAAACATGCTATCATACTGTATGCAAATTGAAACATGCCCTAATCTAACCATCATAAGCAAGTAAATAAAAGGGAGAAAGACGTGGGGTTGGAAGACATACATCACACACACGCACACTTATTACAACATTGCCCTCGTGCAGAGAGTCCGAATAAATAATATACAGTCCCAAATGAATAATTACAGTCCAAATATGTACAAAACCCTAATTAATTAACAAATTAAATTAGGAAAACAATAAATTGGCATGCAAGCTAGGGACTGCCTCAAATCTGCTCCGGATGATGAATGATGCATGCTCCGGTTGCCTTTGTCGGAAAATCCCTTGTGATGCCCCGGTTTGCCTCTGTGTGCAATTGTTCTTGGAATGTGTGCCAAGCTCCGGAAGGCTGTCGATTTCTGATTTGCTGCAACAGAGAGCAACAAAGGGGCATGGCAAAGTATTTTCACGTATGTATGCATGACTACTCTTCGGGGAGTGTAGTCCTTGATCCTCGTGCCACCAATTATGCATATCGATGCATGATGGCCGAGGAGTCAAATTGCATGACTCAATATGAAATGAATGCACATATAAACACAACAAGACCTAAACTCCATCATGGATAATCCGGAGTGTCGGTGACTGGGAATTGAGACACGTTCCGTCACTTGAAGTACGAAACGTCCCTCGTTTCCCGTGCTCAGGCTAACTCCTATCCCAAGCACAATGCAATATGCATGACATACATGAATGCAATTCTAACATGCAACCTAGCATACACAATGCTATGAAATGGCATACACGACGCACGAGGTAACATGGCATACGCAATGCGCTAACATACAACCTAGCATACACAATGCTATGAAATGAAATGGCATACACAATGCACAATGGACTTACACCAACATGAGTGGACCTCAGCCACACTCACATCAGTAGCCATTAGATGAAAAATGAGACTCTCAAAATACGTGCATGCGTGCACGCAAACTGAGGATCGAACCTAAGGCATAGAAATACCACTCTACCAAAGCATGGCAAGGCATGGAATATGGTATGCAAACATGAAAATTTTAGCACTGAAATGTGATACTAAACAGCCCCGAAACATGGAAAGATGGCACCCGATGCATGGAATGAACTTCGAAATTCGAAACTAGGCACATGGAATGACTTACAGCTATACAAATCATGCATTATTTGATCATGAAGCATGAAGACAGATGCAAGATAGTCCCAAAACATGCATATTTCCAGTTTATAACAAGTCTCAAAAATGAACACAAATAAGGCTAATCTATCATGCAAAAATGGCCCTAAAAGAGAGATTAAACACAAGGGGACAGCATCTGGCCCCAAATGGAAAAGATCCCTTCAACAAAGTTGAAGAGGGGCTCAAAACAAGGTACTTTATAGTTTACATCAAGCCACGAAAATAATCACAAATAAGGCCAAACTATCATGCAAGAAAAGGCCTAAAAGAGGGGTAAAGAGACAAGTGGTAGCTGCTATTCTCAAACAGAGGAGAGCCCTTCAACAATGTTGAAGAGGGGCTCAAAAAAAAGATATTTCACATTTTATGGCAAAGTCCAAAACAGCTCACAAATAAGCCTAAAATACTATGTAAAAAATTGGCCTAGAAAAGAGATAAAGAGGCAAGTGATAGAAGGAGACCTCAAATAGAAGAGATCCCTTCAAAAATGTTGAAGAGGGGCTCAAAACAAGTTATTTTACAGTTTATGACCAAGTCCAAAACAACTCACAAATAAGCCTAAAATACTATGCAAAAATTGGCCTAAAAGAGAGATAAAGAGGCAAGTGGTAGTAGGAGACCTCAAGCAGTAGGAGGTCCTTGATCAAACATGAAAAGGGGCTCAAAATACGACTATTTACAGTTTGGGTCAGAGCCCAAAAATGCTTGAAAGCAAGGCTTAGATATAGAGCAAGAAAAGACTATAAAAGGGAGAAAGAGGACTCACCCTTGAAGACCAATGAACCAGTAGCTTTTGGTTGAAGAAATGGTTCTCCTAACCTCTGGAAATAACCTCCAAGTTGCTGGAATGGAGATGGAGGTGTGGTGTTATGAGGTGGTGTAGAAATGGTCCAAGAACAAAGGTATTTGATGGTTGAATGAGAGAGATGGAGGATGTATGTATGCAAGGCTCCAATTGGTTTTTGTCAACCCTTAGAAATGATGGAGAGGTGCTGGTCTTATAGAGGGAGAGAGGCAAGGAAAGGGGGGGAAAATGAAATTCAAATTTCCCCCAAAAGAGCCCCCCTCGAATACAGGATATAGGGGGAAAAAGAGGGCATATCTGTAAGGAACCAGGTGAGAGGGTCATGGCCGGCCAGATTTTGAGGGTTCAGGGGGCCGGCCGGCCACCCCCATGGCCGGCCGACCAAGGGTCAAAAGGGGCAATGACAATTGCTGGTCGGCCACCTCATATTGGTGGCCTCTCATGTCTGCACAACACAACTATGTGGTTGAAACCCAAAGAATGTGAACCAGGAGAGAGAAAAACCCATTTTTTAGAGGGGTTCAAAAGGGTCAGGCACAATTACTGGTCGGCCACCAAATATTGGTGGCCTCCCAGGTGTGTATAACACAAATATGGGATTTAGGGTTCAAGAAAGTGGCCCCGGGGTGGTCAACATTGGCTTTCAAGTGAGGAAAACGGGCGTCGGAGAGCGATGAAGAAATAAAGCTGGCTTTTCAGAACAATTGCTGGCCTCTCACCCTCCTACAAGCTTCCTAACTATGAAAATAAGGTCTCCACCAAAAAAGAACCAAAACGGATGCAAAACGCAGGTTCGGGGACCGAAACGCGAGGCTCAGGGCCCCGAAAATGGGCTGTTAAGCACCAGAGGTGGCATTCGACCACGAAGTTGGTCTCTCGGGCCACAGTGTCCCCCAAAAGGGAGTAAATAAGGCGTATACCAAAAACCGGAGCAAACGGAGGTGGTTAGGTGGTCCCGAACCGAGGCACACGGCTGTCGGCTCTGAAAAATCGAAAACTGAGCTCCAAACGGGAAAAATGGCCTACGACCACGAAACGTAGCCTACGGCCACTGAGAGATGATCTACGAGACCTCTCTCTCCCTTCGGGAAGAGAAAACAGAGAAAACAGAGCCTGGTTCGCAAACCGAAGCAAGGCACGAAAGAGTCCCGAAGTCCAGAGGCAAGGCTTGCAGCCGGGACTCTGAAACTTCTGAACGAGCACAATATGCAATATCACCGAGCGCTCAACTGGTGACGTCTGAGTCTTAAGGTCAGTCAAAAATGGGGTGTCTACAATGTGTTGCATTAGACATCTTGTATAGTTAGGAATCATGCATATTTTTCTAACTCATATCTTCTTAGCTTGGAATACTAGGTGAGTTTTTAGTGCTTTAGCATACTTGCATGAGTGTAAGTGATTTCCATGATTAGCATGCTTACCATGAGGCTAAATGCTTACTTGCTAAACTGCTTGAATGTCTGTGGATGAAGGCTTGTTGTTTGAATTGGAACGATTCAACAAATATATGTTTTAAGCCTGTTATTCTAGTAACCGGTGAGTATGTGTCAAAGTAATCAAGACCTTCTTTTTGTCTATACCCTTTGACCATAAGTCTTGCCATGTATTTGTCAATTGATCCATCCGCTTTCATTTTTTTTTTTGAAAATCTACTTGTACCCAAGAGGTTTACAACCTGGTGGCAAATCCACTAATTCCCAAGTGTAATTTTGCAAGATGGATTCAACTTCACTATTGACAGCTTCTTTTCATAAAGGAGCTTCAAGACTGGACATAGCCTCTTTAAAAGTTAAAGGCTCATTTTCTAACAAATATGTTAGAAAATATGGACCAAAATATTTTGAAGTTCTAGCACGTTTACTATGCCTAGGTTCTTCCTCCTCATTTTGATCTAACTCTTGCTCTTGATCATGTTCTTGATCCTGACTAGTAATAGCATCATGAGATCTTTTATTGTTTCTAGTCTCTTGTCTACTCTTATTTGGAGATACATGTTCAAAGAAAGATGCATTTCAAGATTCAATAATAATATTTACATGTATTTCGGAATGTTCTGATTTATGAATCAAAAACCAATATGCACTATTATTCTTAGCATAACTAATGAAAATGCAATCAATGGTTTTAGGACCTCTCTTAGTCTTTTTAGGATTAGGAATAGCCACTTTAGCCAAACACCCCCACACTTTTAAGTATTTGTACGATGGGACTCTTCCATGCCACAATTCATAAGGTGTTTGATTAATTTTCTTTCGGGGTACTTTATTTAAAATATAATTTGCAGAAAGTATTGCTTCCCCCCACAAGTTCTGAGGTAATCCAGAACTTATTGACATGGCATTCATCATTTCTTTTAAAGTCCTATTTTTCTTTTCAGCAATTCTATTTTTCTGATGTAAGTAAGGAGCGGTGGTTTGATGAATTATTCCATGTTCTTTACAAAACTCACCAAAAGGTGATTCATATTCACCACCTCTATCACTTCTAAGTTTCTTGATTTTCTTACCAAGTTGATTTTCAACTTCATTCTTATATTGAATGAAAGTTTCCAAAGCTTTATCCTTGGTTTGAATTAAATAAACATAACTATATCTAATATAGTCATCTATAAAAGTGATAAAATATTTTTTCCCACCTCTAGTTTGAATTGATTTAAAATCACAAATGTCACTATGGATTAATTCAAGTGGTTCCATACTTCTTTCAATTGAATGAAAATGAGGTTTGGATAATTTTGCTTCAATGCAAATTTCACATTTATGATTTGAATCAATGTCAAATTTAGGTAAACATTCTATATTAATTAATCTACGCAAAGATCCATAATTAAGATGTCCTAGTCTACCATGCCATAAATTTGAAGACTCAAGCAAGTAAGAAAAAGATTAATAACTGAGGGTACAACGGTCATTACATTCATCATGAAAAGGCCATCAGACATGTAACATTTTCCTACATATAACCAATTGTTAGTAAGTACAAATTTATCACTCTCAAATACTAGCCTAAACCCATTCTTACTTAACAAAGATCTGGAAGCAAGATTCTTGCGAATGTCTAGTACATGCAGCACATTTTTTAGAGTGAGTTCCTTTCCAAATGTCATCTTCAGAACAATCTTCCCTTGTCCTTCAACTTTGAAAGTTGAGGAGTTGCCTATAAAAAGTTGTTCACCATTGTCCAATGTACAATAAGATGTGAACATCTTTTTGTCGGCACAGATATGGCAAGTAGCACCAGTGTCCACCTACCATTCTTTTGGATTTCCGACAAGATTTTCTTCGGAAACAACTGCAGAAAGATTGATGTCATCTACACCATTGGAAATATTGTCCACTTCGGTCATATGGGCTTGAGCAGGCTTCTTGCTTGTTTTTCTTTTGCTTTTGCCTTTACTACGGCAATCTTTGGCCCGATGTCCCTCTTTGTCACAGATGTAGCATTTGCCATTAAACTTGTACTTTTTATTTTCTCCCCTTTTAGAGCCTTGTGAAGAACTTTCTCCAAAAGACTTTCATTTCTTAGCTTTTGGAGCATGTTCCACCACATTTGACTTAGACTTCATAGGATGCTTACCGGCCCGCTTTTCAAAATTGCGGTTGTCCTCCTCAATCCTCAAACGCACAATTAATTCTTCCAAAGACATTTCTTTGCACTTGTGTTTGAGGTAGTTCTTGAATTCCTTCCAGCCTTGTGATAATTTCTCAATTAAGGCTGCAACTTGGAAGGATTCACTGAGAGACATGCCCTCTGCGTGAATGTCATGCATAATGAGTTGGAGATCTTGAACTTGGCTGATCACAGTCTTAGAATCAACCATTACAAAATCCAGGAATTTGCCAACCACAAATTTCTTTGAGCCATCATCTTCCGTTTTGTATTTTTTCTCCAAAGACTCCCAAAGTTCCTTTGTTGTCTTGACAGGACTGTAGACACTGTATAATGTGTTGTCAAGTCTGTTCAAGATGTAGTTTCGGCAAAGGAAATCAGCATGTTTCCAAGCATCAACCGCAGCAACCACTTGCCGGTCAGTTTCATCCTCTTTCAAAATAGGAGCATCTTCACGGAGAAAACAAGCCAGGTTCAAAGTTGTAAGATAGAATAACATTTTCTGTTTTCATATTTTAAAATCAGTTCCTGAGAACTTCTCTGGCTTCTCACCTTGATTTACCAGTACTATCATAATAGGAGAGGGGGTTGGCGCAATTGTAGCCACCACACTAGTACTTGTTTGGGTATTAGTTTCAGTAGCTATGAATTCTAAATTATAAAACAAAATTAGAATTAGAATTTATACTACACAGAAAATTAAACCAAATTCACGGAATTAAATTCTGTAAAATAAAAGAAACAAGAAATGTAACTTTTATTTTTCAATTAATTTAGAAATAAAATAAAATTTTATTTAACCAAATTAATTCTACACAGAAAATTAAATTTCTGTAATACTTCAATAATTAAAACACTAAAACAAAATTTTAATTAATGAACACTCAGAAATAATTTCTGAAAACCAAAATTAATTTCTGAAAAAATTCCACAAATAAATATTTTGAATTGTTAACGACACCAGTATATTACTACTAGTTGTTAAAGAAAATAGACAATATATTACTACTATCCATCAAATAGTATATAATTACTATTTATTTTTCCAACCAGAATATTATTTTGTAAATCCACAGAAAATAATTTTTTGTAAAAAAAGAAAGAGAAAGGGAAACAAACGAAAAATTCTATAAACAGAATAATTCGATTCTGTCTTAAGATTGTTGGAACAATCTTCTATGTAAATAAAATAAATTGAAACAAAGCCAAACAAATAAAATAAATAACGTACCGAATTTATTTATCGAACCGAATTCAAAAATAAAAGACCAAGTCGAGTATGCGACACTCTGTCCTTAAGACAGATTCGCCCCGCTTCGGTGCTTACGGACTAATGGCTTCTATCTCTCAGGATACAATGATCTTCACAAATTTGTAGTAGTACTCCAAACAAATTTGTTCGGCAAACTAGAACCTTATGTTCTATACTCTCTTAATTTTTCTCTAAAACTAGAATGAAGAATAAATAATGCAAATGAGAAAATAGGACAGCAAAAATGTAATTTTCAGACTATTTTGGATGATTGAACACTGCTGGAAATGTTGGTATTTATAGCCAACCAATCTGAGTTGAACATGTATCAAGGAAGTGAACATGTGTAGTATTTAAACTGAATAGATACTGCATCGTTTCAACAGATAACTGCTGGGCAGTTAAATCTGTTGAAACTGCAGCAGTTTAAAAACCTTTCTGGAATATTTTGAATCTGTCTGGCAGTTTGAATCTGTCCGAAAATTTAAATCTGATTAACCTTAGTTTGAATCTGTTCAAACTGCTTAACAGATATGCAACTGCTATGAATAGATGCAGTTCAAAAACCTGGATAGATCTGCTGGACAGATTTGAATCTATCCGGGTTCAAACATATGTGAAACCTGATGGACTGTTTAATCTGTTAGAAATAAATGGACATAAAATTTAAATTCAAATTTTGAATTAATTTCTCGCAATAATTTTTTGGAAACATTTCAAACGAATTTTATCCAAAAAATTAATATAAGAACCGACCTGACCCACAACCCACACTCACGCCCGGCACGGCTCGACTGGACGGAAGGCCGCGGGGCGGTGGCGTGCGTTCGCGTGTGGTGGTTTGAGCCAAGGTTCCATTTATCCATAACTCCTACCTTCTACAAACTTGGGGTGCCCCTTGGGACCCAACCCAAGTATTGTAACCTAGAGCTTATATACTTAATAAAGCTCTCTTAAAGTTTCAATGTGGGATAACCCATTTTAAGGAAACCTACATTTAATTCTTTAAATGTCCATTCCACGAACCCAAAAACGACGTCAACTTCCCATTCATTCATAATTGGTTTTGACGAACCGTCTTCACCGTGTGACTTGCCATGCGGCAAGGAACACGTCACCGCTTCGAACCCATCCCAAAAGACGTTTGGGGCCTACTCCATTTTGGGCTCAAAGTTGGCCCAAAATAAGCCTTATAAAAACCAATTTTCCAACACTTTCTTGCGCTCGAGTGGGATTTGCAAACTCTCAGTACTTTGCACGTCTGCAAAAGTACTGGAGGGGTGTTTTCCACGCTCGAGCGGCGCTTCCTACGCTCGAGCGGGTGGGCGCTCGAGCGGTTTGTATGTTGCCTGCAAAAGTACTAGAAGTGTGTATTCTGCACTCGAGTGGGACTTCTTGTGCTCGAGTGGAACAACTTATTGTGTCTGATGCTTGAGAGTTAACTCTTGTGCTCGAGCGGACTGTGCGTATATCAGATCACAAAAATGACTTTTTACATCACTTTTTTCAGATATTTTCATCCTAAAACCTAAACTTGAGACCCTCTCTCTCTAAAACCCACACACTCTCTCTATATTTTCTTCTAGTTCTAGTGGTTTCTCCACCCATTCATTTTTGTTAAAAAGATAGAGCATCTCAAGATCCACACTTTGATCCGAATAGAGTTGGGTTTGGACATCTATGGAGTTCCACCTTTGCTTGACTCATCTTCTCTTTTGAGGTAGGGACTTACTACACTTTGTTATGGCTTTTAACTTAATTATTTGTGGTTGTGTAACAATGGTGGGTTTTGGGAGTATTATGGACAAACCTAGGGTTTGGAATATAAAATCAAAAGAGGGGTTTTAAGTAAATGTGAAATAGATGGTCATGGGGTTAAATGTAAGGTTGTATTGTGGCCAGATGCTTGATTTGGGCCACTTGGGTTGCTATTTGAAAAGAGGAAAGTTTTGCTCTAAATGGCTCGAATGTTTATTTTGTATAAAAATATGAAATTGGTGTTGCAAATATGAAATTGGTTGGATATTGGTAAAAAACGGTAGAATTGGATATTTATATTCTCATACTTATGGAAATTTGAATATATCTGTCTTGAGATTAAATATCTGTTTAGAAATATCTGTATTGGGCTATCAGTGGAGGATAGTCGTGATTGTTGTAGAAATTGCATGAGGATTAGGTCAATTGAAACTAACCTCTTATTGATTGTCATTGAATATGACTATGTTTAAATACATTGTATATGTATGACTGATTGGGAGGAGAGAGGGGATGTACTCACATTGTTTAGGAGAAGATAGGGGATGAACTCCTTTGAAAATTAAGTTGGCCAGAGTGTCTAGGGTGAAAGTCCTGAAATATTGTATATACATGGGTGCTGATTCCCGCGGACGAAATTTCCGTAAAATGGCAAAGTGAAGTGTTTATGTGTTGGTTGCATTGATTGGAGAACCACCGAGTTGTAGTCTCGGTTGGATTGTTGAAATATAAATGAAATTGGCTCATAAATTGAGATGATATAAATTGACTATAAATAAACTGAGGAAAACAAACTGAAATATGAATATGGGTACCTTGTGGTCATATAAATGAGGATGTTTTATTTCAAGCATTGCATAAGAACATCGTACTTATACATTTGTTAAATCTCATATATATTGTGTTAGATTGTTTTTACTGGGCTTTGGCTCGCCTTACTTTGGGAAAATATTTTCAAGTACAGGTGACATACCTCCTCCAAGGACGTAGCTTGGGAGGACCTTGGAGCCAAAGACTTTTTTTATGTTATTTTGTATTTAATGTTCGTTCAAGCCAACGGCTTTATATGTACAGAGCTTATGACTCTCTTTTGTTGTAACCAACCAATGACTTGTGAAGATGTAAGCTCGTAGGGCATTTATTTTGTTGATCACTAACTAGTGTTGCATGCTATAGATTCAGGATGTACATTTATGAACGTATATTGCATGTCT
This sequence comes from Camellia sinensis, assembly GCF_055761805.1. Taxonomy (NCBI): domain Eukaryota; kingdom Viridiplantae; phylum Streptophyta; class Magnoliopsida; order Ericales; family Theaceae; genus Camellia; species Camellia sinensis. The sequence goes on from NC_138963.1 coordinate 80,280,608, forward strand.
TACCTTTTGTAATATGGACTATGATGAATGAAAATATTTTATTTCTGTTATTCTTCCGCTTATGAGTTGGGTTTATTATATTTTTTTTGGAGGCGTTACAGTAAGGCACCAACTACCAATACACCCTAAGAACAAAATAAAAGAAACAGCAGCCAAACCCCTCAAGGAAAGGCATCCACCAAGCATTCTATTAGATGCAAACCAAACATTGCTCTACCATTACCCCATTCTTTCACCTAAGCAAAACCTTATCTATCTCAAATTGCAAATAAAATCATGAACTGTGAAATGGTCTTCCTTGGTGCTTGACTTCATCCATAAAGCCACTCTACTTTTTATCAATTTGCATAGCTCAGCCAGATTAGGAGTGATTGCCTTGAACACACATTCATTCCTATATTTCCATATGGACCACAGCATAGCCAGGGGAATTATTCTCCAAATCCTTCTTTTCTTCTTCTTTAGACTCACCCTAGTCCACCATTGGAGAAGGTCTTCAACTGATCTTGGAAAGGCACCTTGGATATCCCACCATTTTAGCATCACAATCCATATAATCCAAGAAAGGGGCAAAACATCAACACATGCTGCAGTGTTTCATTCTCAAATTTTCAAAAAATGCATAAAGTTGATGCATTGCCTGAGAGGATGACACAGCGGAATACACGAGGATTAGATATCGTTCTAATAGACGAAAAAAGCTCTTGAATTCACAAGAAAAATAAAATCTTGAATCCATAAGGAAGACAAAGAATTCTCAAGAAACTGAATTATATTGTATAAAAGTTATCTTTGCCATAAAGCTTACATAGATATTTATAATAATGTAAATCTTAGAGATCAAGTATTCTTGGACACCAAGAAAACTGATATTAGGAAATAATAAACTAATTTAATTATTGAAAAACAAGAAACCTACAAAATTAGGAAAATAAAATATTCTAAAATATTTATATTAAATTACAAGAATTGTAATCAACTAATATATCAAAAATGTTAAAAATAAAAATGTTACCCAAAAAGCAACCTAAGAGAGGGGTAAATTAGGTTTCTACAAATTAAAATTAATAATATCACAATAAAATTAACTACTAGTACAACAAATTATTAACAAGCACAATGATGAACTTAGCAGTAAATGATCAAGCAAAATAACAATGAAGTATAACTAACATACAGGGTAAATCAAATGATTAACACATGAATATTAGATAACTATAGCAGTAGTAGGAAAGTAAATAGATTAAAGAAGAGGAGACAAACAGATTTATAGTGGTCCGGCTTCAACCAAACCTACATCCACTCCTTAAGCTTCACTTGAGATTTTTCACTATCTTCTAGCTTCACAGGGGTGCTAGCAACCTCATAAGCATGGAGCAATCCTCTATAGATTTTACACAGACTTCACAAGCCCAAACTCTTGCAAATCTTAGGTGATTCACAATCACTCTCAAGATTTCAAGAACATAGTGTTTGCAACAATTTTACAAGATGAAATGGTATTTTTGCTTTCAAAGAAAGCTTACAATAAATATCTCTCCCAGATGGATATACAAAATGAAGTTCTGGTTTTTCTGTAAACCTCACACAGGAAAGATAGGCTTAAAGCTATACGTCTCAATGTATAATTTTTGAAAGAGGATGTAAACAAAAATTGAAAAACACACCTCAGAGAATTTTTCAGAGAACAGATGTGAGTGATTATAGATCAAAGAATATTTTCTGATTTTTTGTAACTTGTTTACATTAGAGGCTTTGGTATATATAATAAAACTTATAGCCATTTATAGCTGTTGTATTCAATTGAATTTATAGCCATTTATAGTCATTTATAGCTGTTGTATTCATTTGAATTTATAGTCGTTTATAGCCGTTGTACTCCAACATTACTAATTTGAATATCTTCTACTCCATCATTACAAATTTGAATATCTTCCACTTGAACCTTTTGAATCTTTTGAACTGCTGCTGTGCTGGGCTGTTTGAACCTCTTGTTTGGGCTATTTGAACTCCTGATTTAATCAAATATTAAATACATTCTAATAACATTTAGGATAAAGGTTTAGGTGAGAAATAATGAGACAAAATAAATTTTGATTCTATTTTTCTCTTTCAAATAAATTAAAACATAATTAAATAAATCATCGAAATAAATTTTGGATTTTCTTTTTCTTTTTCAAATAAATTAAAATATAATTAAATAAATCATCAAAATAAATTTTGGATTCTATTTTTCTCTTTCAAATAAATTAAAACATAATTAAATAAATCATCAAAATAAATAAGTCTAACAAAAAATATAAAAATTTTAAGAGATATTTTGAATATTTCAGTTGATTGTCCCACTTCCAAAATTTGTATGTAGAAAAGTTTATTTTTTGAAAGTTCTTCTCTATATACTTCAACTAGTTGACAAGATCAATTAGACAAGTATTGAAAATCAAATTAAATTGCTTCATAGCAAGAAAAACTTATTTTATGTAGAACTTGCATGCTTTCTTGATTTTGCACCATCTCTGATTCAATTGACCCTTCAATTATCAATCTTGGAACATCAAGCATAGCATCAACCAATTTCTTTGTTGCATGGAGTAGCTATATTATCTCTTCTTTTTATTTTCTCGTTGTTACTGGGCTCAATCCGATATCCTTCTTCTTCAATATTTTTATGATCTATACGTAAAACTTTCTCCCCAATATTCAAATTAGCAAGTGTTGATGCATTATCAACACTCGAACAAGACTTTGTATCTTCTTCATTAGTTTTACAAACAATCTCACCACAAATAATAATTAGATGTGAAGTCTTTTATTTTGGAACTACAATTTCATTGTAAATTTTTACAAACTCCGTGAAAGTATCTTAATTTGTATATGACAATATATCTTCATGATCATAAAAGTAAAATTTTCTTCATAAATTTTTTTTCATTATTAACTATGAATGAATTTTGTCTTTACCTTTGCAAACTCAATAATTTTGTAATCCAATCCACCACTTCAATGCAATTTTATCAAGTTTGTAGCATGTAAATATAACCTTATTTTCATGAGGAATCTTCATGAATTCAAAGAAATTTTCAAGATCAAGAAACCAATCAGGAAAATCTTTTTTTTTTTTAAACTTACTTGAACCGTTAAAATATGAAATTTGAGCAAAAATGGCATAAGCTAACAAATTAGCCATGGGAGAATCTTCCAACGTAATTACTGTCAACTATGGTTGCCTCTGGTTGACGATTAGTCCCAAATCGGCAAATAGATTACAAATCTCATTGCGAAGTTTGTGCACCTCTAGCTGATGTTTCTCAATTTCATCCAATATAGCTTTCACCCTATGATCAATGTCAATAGGGATTGTGTGTTCTCCATTGTCTTGTGTCATTGAGCTAGGTGAATCCATACTCTGATACCACTTGACGCAGCGGAATACATGAGGACTATATACTGTTCTAGTAGATGAAAAAGACTCTCGAATCTACGAGAAAAAAAGAATCTTGAATCACAAGGAAGAGAAGGAATTCTCAAGAAATTGAATTATATTGCATAAAAGTTAAATAAAATTTGTCTTTACTATAAGGCGTACATAAATATTTATAATAATGTAAACATTGGAAACCACGTATTCTTGGACACCAAGAAAACTCAAATTAAGAAATAATAAATTAATCTAATTCTTGAAAAACAAGAAACCTAAGAAATTAGGAAAATAAAATATTCTAAAATATTTATACTAAATTACAAGTATTCTAATCAACTAATATATCAAAAATATTAAAACTAAAAATATAAAAATTCTTAAAATCCTACATCATAAGACTTCTATTCTTTGAAGGAAATATGCAATTTTACTCTATTCTTTCATGCAAGCCATCCAAAAAATTAAACTTAGAAGGGATGTATTTATTATTATTATTATTAAATTTTTTTTATATCCAGAACACCCCCAAGGAAGAATCTTTAGGATCTACCCTTACAAGTCAAACTGGAGAAAAGCTAACCGATCCACTTAAACCGTCGGACTTCCACTTGACTAGTAAGGGATTCGAATCCAGATAAGTGAGGAGAGAAATAAACTCTCTTACCAAATCGGGTGGCCCTTGGTGGTTAGGAGGGATATACTTAACCCATACTAATTTACTGGTTCTAAGAAAAGACCCAAACATTGCTACCTCATGTTTATAGGCAGATGATACAGTGAATTGACTTGAAGTTGTACCTACCCAAGCTAGGATTTAGGGATTTTATTGTGCTGAAAGGTACAGTAGGCTACTGTGCTTCTTTGTGGAGAGTTATCCCAAGCCTCTTTCGATAATCCGAACCGTTCATATTGTAGGATTCGTCGAGTAGATTAATCATGCGAAAAATCAAATTCATTGGATTTTTGTAGCTCTATAACAAAAGCACATTTGTTTTTATAAAAATTAACAGTTAACATAACATTCATAAACTTTTAAAAATAATTAGGACCTAATCATGAAGTTACAAATATCTAATTAATTCGATTTTTTGTATGAATAATATTCTTGACAAACTCTATAATATGATGGTTTAGATTATTGAAAGACACTCGAGATAACCTCTCACAAAGGGGCATAGTAGGTTGCTGTGCATTGAAGGCACAGCAGCCCCATGTCCAACCAATAAGGTCTGTCAATCTGATCAGATCTAGTAACAGGTGCAGCCTCTAAGAATGTTGTTAGTCTTCTAACCTCCAAATCTTCCCAATCATAGAGCTCCCTTTTGAATTGGAAATTCCACCCTCGCGATGATCTTCTTCTGACATAAATTGCACACAGTGATTCATTCTTAACCATCAACAATCTAAATAAAGTTGGGAACTCATCTTTTAGACAAACATTATAACACCACTTATCCAACCAAAATTTGACTCTGTTTCTATCCCCAATCTTTATTTGAAAATTGTTCAAGTATAGCGTAGACAACCTGTGCCTCAGCATAGCAAGTATAGCCCACACATTCCACTCACATTTGTTCTTTATGTTCTTAAATTTCTACTCAAATCTATCATACAACCTAACAAAATTAAAAAGTGTAAAGCAAAATGGGAGGTTATTATAGCATAGCACCATTTACCACAAGTGTCGTTAGGATTAGTCCAATGATAATGGTGGTCTCATACAACTATTAATATGTTAGTTTATACATGTGTTTAGGTTTTGATAGTAAAATTTAGAATTTACTGTGCAATCTAATATGTGTATGATTTGGTTTTCTAATTGCACAGAATTAAGATTCTCATGGGTAGATTTTTATAAATAGTCATGTGAATTATAAGGTTTCTATGAAAAAGATTGAGAGGTTAAGGTGAGGGAAAAATAGAGATGGGCGAACGAGAGAAAAAATACTGTGGGCATCGGGTGAGTAAGGGCTCAACTACCTTTTTGCATAGGGTTTGGGTAGTGGTGTGAGTTTTGAGTGTTTTGGATATCTCACATATATTTTCTATTTTATTCATAGTGGAAACTCTTTCTCCCGTGGATGTAAGCAATTTAAACAGAACCACGTAAATCTGTCTGTAATTATTTTTTCTCTTTGGTATGTGCGTAAATGTTTTGCATTGGTGGAATGTGGCATAAATCCCAACAAATGTCTCCATCAAGCTTTTATAGTTAAGATATGAGTTGGTGATTCTATTTAATTGAATGATTTTGTTATGTTAATAAATGCTATAAGTAACTCACCTTCTTTTGTTTTATTTGTAGTTATAATTTTATTTTATTTTTTGTTGTTGTAAATTTAGCATTTTTTTAAGATTTGAATGATTGTTCTTGCACCCACTGCAATTCTCAATTTGTTTAATTCAATTTTGCTATGAATACAATATATATATATATACATGGAGAAGGATCCCCTCCAGTCCAAAATCTGAACTAGAGGGTGCTATTTGGGTCCATGGGGTCCATTACGGGCACTGTTTTGATAATTCAAACCGTTCATTTTATCAAACATTTCGTGTATTTTATCCACACACAAAATTAGGTCAATCCAATAACTATAACTTGTTCAATTTATTACGTTTGTTACTAAAAAAAATGTATGATTATTTTTAAAAGCATAATTGTTGTCTACTTTTTTAGTGAATAATTGAACAAATTATAATTATCGGATCGACCTAATTTTTTTGTGGGTGAGATATACAAGATACCTAACAAAATAAATGGTTTGAATCATCGAAATGAGACTGGTGGGCCCCACTGACCCAACCAACGTATTCTAATCTAAAATCTAGACTAGAAGGAATCCTTCTCCCTTACAATCTTCATTAATGTAGTTTATTTTAAAAGGGGTTTGTTTAATTATATTTTGTTTTCAATTTTATAATTAATATCATGTTTATGAACTTATTCATTGTTGAAAAAAAAATGTAAAAATTTAAGTGCACGAGTAATTTTAACAGAAAGAGACATAGATACAAATCAAAAAATAAGTTCCCACACATAGAACTCACTCTTTTATGGACTTAATTCATTTTGCTTTAAAAAGAAATAAATAAATAAATAAATAAACTTAATTGCACAATTAAAGGGAAATTTGGCCATAAACCCCCCTTACCTTCTTTTTCTTGTTAAAAGGACCAAAATATATATATATATATATACTTTCAAAACCCCTCATAATTATAAAGTCTTGTATAAAGGACAAAAAAATTCAGATTTATATTTTATGTGACAAATTTATCCCTTCACACACACTCTCTATCTTTCTCCTCTTTTTCTTCATCAATTTGTCATCTCTCTCGCAGCTCTTTCTTTCTCTATCTCTTTCTAAGAGCTTTGTCCACTGCCATCACCACCATCACCTTCTCTATTACTACAACTACCATGACTACCATCGTTTTCACCACCTTCGTCGTCTCTACTAACATCGTCTCAACCATTGATGTTGTTCGTCATCGCTACCACCGCCAATGCCACTGTTTCACCACTAGCATCTCAACCACTAGCGCCATTCGATGCAACCATCGTCATTCTTAGTGTCTAAGACTTCAAATCTGAGATTGATGATCTCAGATTTAAGATCTATCATCCCAGATCTATATTCTCTCCCTCTTTTTCTTTTTGTCTCCTCATCATGCTTTGTTTTTACGACAGTAAAATTTTACTCTGGTTTGAACTAGATTTAAGGCAATATATGTGTTCTCTCTATCTCTCTATTTCTCTATTTTTTTTCACTGGTATGTCCTCTATTTTTGTTTGATAGAATGAGAGTAAAATTTTACACGGGTACGTGCTCTGATTTTGTTTGACAGAATGAGAGTAAAATTTTACTCTAGTATAAGCTTTGTTTTTGTTTGATAAAATGAGAGTAAAATTTTACTCTGTTATGTACTCTATTTTTGCTTGATAAAATAAGAGTAAAATTTTACCTCTAAAGCAATATATGTGCTTAACGATATAAAATTTTACTTTGAATCATAATAAATTTTACTCTGATTCAGAGTAAAATTTTACTCTGAATCAGAGTAAAGTTTACTAGGATTCAAAATAGAATTTTACTCTGAAATATACTGTGATGATGACTTTACATGAGAGCTAATATATATATATATATATATAAAAATATATATGAAGGTAGTATAGTAAAAGAAATAAGTTTCAAAATATTATGGGGTTTTGAAAAGATCTAAATAATTCTTGTCCTTTTTTTTTTTTTTTTGATAAGCAAACAACTTTATTGATGAAGAAAGCAGAAAACATGCCACTTTACAACAACAAAGCTAGGACAAAACCTAAGATTGGTGAGGAACCAATCAAAACAACACAAAAAGAAGAAGAAAAACAAAACAAAGCAACAACAAAGCACTAGAGTAGTAACAACAATACAACAGAAGCTCTCCTGTAAAAAAGAACTGCAAAAACTCCCCTGTAATGACCACAAACACTCCCAGAACAGCAAAGGCAGTGGCAGCTATGCAGAGGCAGTAGCAATACCACAGTAGCTCCCACAATAGAATAACAGAGGCAGTAGCAATACCATAGAAGCTCTCCTGAAGTACACATTTCTTCATAGACCAGAAGAAACACTAACACCACAAACATTCCCAGAACAGTAGTAGCTGTGCCTTTGAAGCTCAACACAAAACATCAACCAAGAGGCAACCTGCTAATTCCAGTATAATCTGATGCAAATTAGTGACTATCTCCTCCACTGAATACTGCATCCCCACAATATTCAATTTACTCCAAAGGGCTACCCTTACCTTCACCAACTCTGCAAATTTAATCCAATCTACTAGTTTGCCACAAAAAAGACCATCATTCCTTATTTTCCATAATGACCACAAAACAGCTAAAGGTACCATTTTCCACAATCTAAGAATCACCTTACTGAATTTGACTCCTGACTACCAGAGCAATAGATCCTCAATTGAACTAGGTAATATTCAGACCAAACCCCACCACTTCATCATATCAATCCACACCTTCCATGCAAATGGACAAAACAACATCAAATGATGAACTGTCTCCTCCTCTGATTTATAGAACATACAGAGTGAATCTGATTCCTCATTTAACACTCCTAAATTTTTTAACACAGCTGCAATTTTAAGTCTACCTCTCCAAGCTAACCAGCCACAAAATTTTACCTTGGAAGGAGCAAGATTTTTCCACAAAGCCTTAGTAACAGTGAGAGTTGGACCTTTTGAAGACATCCACCACTCCCAGGCTGTTGCTACTGTAAATGACCCTTCTGGATTGGCCCCCCACTAACAATAATCCTCAGACTCTAAAGAGAGATTAGGTGCTACCCTAAGCAACTCATACAATCTTTGTACCTCATCTTCCTTCCAAGCTAACGGCGATCTTTTGAACATTAAGTTCCACTCATTTGAATGACCCCTCCTCTGGTAAATCTGCTGAACAGTGCTACATTTCTCCTTTGACAAGCTATACAATCTAGGAAACTCCTCCTTTAGGCATAAGATGTTCATCCACTTATCATTCCAAAACTAAATTCTACCATCATTCCCTACCGATATTTTAAGGTTTAATAAATAAAACTTAACCATAGCAGGTCTTCTATCAACAAGTTTGAGGATATCACTCCAAACCCTGGACACTGAAACAGTAATAGACCTAAATGGGATCCACCTACCCCATACCACACCATACTTACAACATATAATCTGTTTCCATAGAGCTCTATCCTCTAACCCAAACTGCCACCACCATTTAAGCAAATGACAATCATTGACCTCTCCAAGATTTCTTACCCCTAAACCCCTTTGCTCAATGCTTACTGATATCTCTGTCCAGTTGACCATGTGAAGCTTCTTCTTTGTATTAGAATCTCCCCACAAAAATGCTGCCTGAATCCTCTCTAACTGCTTAGCCACACCCACAGGTAGTTTAAAAATTGATAGGAAATATGATGGTAGACTGGATAGAACTGCCTTAATCAATGTGATTCTACCAGCAAAAGAGAGCATTTTTCCTTTCTATGAAGCCAATTTCTTCTTGACTTTCTCAATCACTGGTTTGCAAGTGCTCTTTCTTCTTGGATTTGCCCCCAGAGGTATACCCAAATAAGTAATAGGAAGCTTTTGGCTATGACAGTGTAGAACTGAGACAAAATCTTTGATATCCTCCTTCTCATTAACACCAACCCCACTCCACATACTCTTGTGGAAGTTAATTTTTGACCCAGACATTAACTCAAAACACCTTAAGATTCTCTTTATAGTGACCAATTCCACTCCATCCGCCGCACAAAAAATAACAGTATCATCTGCAAATTACAAATGAGAAACCTTTAACTCATTAAGCCCTATAGTTACCCCTCTTAAATAACCCAACTCCTTTGCCCTTTCAATCAGCAAATTCAAACCTTCAGCAGCAATGTTTAACAAGAATGGTGATAATGGATCACCTTGCCTAAGCCCTTTTTCAGGTATAAATTCAGCAGATGGAGAGTCATTTACCAATATAAAGATCTTAGCTGCTGGTATGCATGTTTTGATGCACTTCACCCATTTTTTCCCAAAACCAAAATTCATCATCATTGAAAAAAGAAATTCCCAATTTACTGAATCATAAGCCTTTTCAAAGTCCAATTTCAGAATAATTCCTCCCATTCTAGATGATTACCACCAATTCACCACTTCATTAGCAATTAATACGCCATCTAGAATAAACCTTCCCCCAAAAAACGCTGACTGGACTTCACTAGTAATTGATGGCATTATTTCTTTTAGCCTTCTAGACAAGACTTTAGCTAAAATTTTATAAACTGAACTAATAAGGTTGATTGGTCTGTAATCACCTAAGTCACTTGGGTTCTCTTTCTTTGGTATCAAAGTGATAAAAGAACTATTCAAACCCGAGACCAGCTTCCCATTCGCATGAAATTCAGTCATGAACTGTAGAATCTCACTCTTCATTATCTTTTAGCATTTTTGAATGCAAGCCATATTAAACCCATCTAGCCCAGGAGCTTTATTCCCATCACAATCATGTATAGCTTTCCAAATCTCTTGCTCCGTGAATGCTGCTACCAGATTATCATTCTGCATAGAGTTAACAGATGAAAATATGCCAGAGAGTTTAGGCCTTGAACACCACTCCTCAGTAAATCTTCTTACAAAGTAATTAAACACTGCATGTTTAACCCCATCTGGTTCCACCAACCTCACTCCCCCCTCCACAACTGAATCCAACATATTTTTCCTTTCCCTAGAACTTGCCATCATATGGAAAAACCTTGTATTCTTATCACCACATTTAGCCCACACAATTCTAGATTTTTGATGCCATAAGCTCTCTTTTCTCCTACTCAAATTCCACACTAGACTTCTTACGACCCTTTTTCTAACCATTTCAGACTCAGATAGAGTCCTTGATTCAGCTACAAAATCAAATTCATGATACTCCTCCTCTGCCCTCTTTAATTGAGCATCCACATTTCCAAAAACCTCAGAATTCCATCTCTTTCGATGGGCCCTCAGATTAGCTAACTTTCTCTTTAGTTTGAATCCAGCCTATCCTGGATCAACAGCTTCCTGCCAAGACTCTTCACTTCAACTTTGAACTTAGGATGGAGTAACCAAGCATTAATAAACCTAATTGGTTTTGAACCCCAATTTCTAACATCTTCCTTTAACAGTATTGGGCAATGGTCAGATATATTTCTAGGTAGTCCCCATTGCTTAAATGAATATTCCTCAAGCCACCTACTATCCAAGAGAAACCTATCTATCCTGCTCCATCTCTCCCCATCTTGAGCATTACACCATGTGAAACTTCTTCCCAACATAGGCAAGTCCATTAGACTTAACTGATCAATTAACCCATTAAAATCAGTCATGCCTCTATTCCTTCTTGAGCATCCCTTTCTTTCACTAATATACCTAATCTCATTAAAGTCTCCACCCACACACCAAGGATTAGTGTAATGGGTTTTTAGTCTACCCAGAGCATCCCACAATTGCCTTCTCTTAACTACATTATTTGGGGCATAAATATTGACTATAGTCCATTTAAAATCCACTCCAACAATTCCTGAAAGCATAACAAACTGTCTTGAACTGCAGCACTCCTTAAGTCTGAATCTATCTGGATTCCAAATGCATAACAAACCTCCTGTAGTACCTTCTGCATCCTCCCCCATGAACTCCATCTTTTCAAATGGCCACATCTGCTTAATGAACTCTTCATCCATGCTACTCTTTTTTGTTTCTTGTAATAGCACTACATCTATTCCCCCATCTTTCATCATTGCCTTTATTTTCCTCCTTTTTTTTCTGGTCTTGTTAGACCTCTAACATTCCATGTCATTATCTTCATAAGGAACCAAATATTACACCTACTCCCCTGCATTAGCTACTTAGGTTTCACCAGCCATTCCCTTGCCTTCAATCCTTTCCAAATCCTATTTTTCCATCTGAATAATTTTGTTTATAGCTTCTTCTTCTTTGCCTCCAAAATTTATGCCAAGTAGCTGCCCCATCTGGACTGTTGCCTTAGCTTCCATAATCATCATTCTACTTCTTCTACTGGACTCAGTATTCATTGATAGAGAATTCGACAAAGTTGCTGCAATGGCTCTGAAAATAGCACCTCTATTAAAGCTTTGTGGAAGCACTCTTCCCCTATGTAAAGGCAATGTCTTACCTTTAAACCCAACTCCTCTATCACACCCCTTATTTCTTTTTACTCTATTGAGAACCCTTCTTCAAACTAGTGCACAGCTCCTCTCTCCATCCTTTTGAGCTGCTTGTGAGCCGACTTGATTGAACTGTGTCTGGGCTACACAATCACTCAAATTTGACCATGAATGTCCATTGGGCCTATTTTGATTGGCTACACTTTGGGCTCCCTACAACACTATTTCTAAATTAATATTGGACCGACCCATTTCAGATCCTTTCAGGCTCTTCATAGACCCTAATGTGAATATATTGGCATCAACATTTTGAATGCTCCCAACCACCTTCTCTCTTGAATTTTTCACAGACCTCATTATTCCATCACAGCCAGAGCCCCTACCTATTGAGTTTCCCTTCTCCAATGTGTCTTTTGCCCTGCTTGTCACTTCAGCACTAAGTAACACATCATCACCACCTTCACCTTCGTTGACCAATTCCTTCCACCCTATAATGGTGCCGGACACCATATCCTGCCTACTGCCGGAATGTGAATTTGTAGCCCCATTAAGCTGAGTATTGTCCAGCCTGTGTTTATCCCTAATGGGAAACTTATCTGTTCACACACTCGAACTGGATAATAATTCCCTTTGTATTCAAGTGTTACCACTTTGTTGATAAACTCTCTGCTTTTTTGTGATTATCCTTATTTTACGTCATTGAAAGGAAACTAGGTTGCTTGTATCCTCATCCAACCGAACTACATCGCCCCAAACTCTCCCAATGTCATTAAAAGTTCTTCTATTCCATAGATTAAAAGGTATGCCAAAACAAAATAACCAAACACACTTTTCACTTTCAACCATTCTCCCATTTTCCCATTCCTCCATTGATGTACACCACTCATATACCTATTCCTCCAATCTTACTTTCCATTCCTTCATCTGTTCCACAGACTTAAATGTTAGCAATGCAATTCTTGTCCTTTTAAAAGACAAATTAGACAATGAGTGATCTATCACTAAATGTCCCAATGATTTTCACATAATGAGAGGGGTAATCTTCTGTAAAAATCTTTTTCCTTATATTTGTGTTTCACTTGTTATTTTGTTATTTCATATTTATATATTGGGTAATGCTATGATACACATCATATACAAGTTATGACAATCATAACTCAATCTTATTAAAGTCTTAACTAAAAAAAGAAAAAGAAAAGTTATAACTAAACAACATACAATGTATAATAAAAAATAAAAAAATCAATCATAATAAAAACAATATCATAACCAACATCACAATAAGTCATAATTAATATAACAATATATATATATATATATAACCAAATCGTAACTAGCACGTTAATAAATTATGATGAAAGGGCTCAAATGTGATAATTAGATATAATGAATCATAATTAATACTATAATATCTATATAACGAGGAAGCTCAGGTTTTGAATTCAGATGTGACTTTTATCCCTTTGTCAAAATATAGATCATTAGATTGAATTCAATCCAATGGCTCACAATGTCTCTCTCTCTATTTGGTCCAAAATATGGACCATTTTCTGCGCACACCTCTCTCTCACAGACACTCTCATCTCTTTCTTTCTGATTTCAAATTTTGAACACAACCCCCCTCTCTCTCTCTCTCTCTACCTCCATCGGACGTGCTTCCCTGTCAGAGCCCAACGCCGGCGACCGAACCCCAAACCCCCTATTAGTCTCTTCATCTTCTCCCTTCCTTCCTCCCTCTCTCTCTCTGCCATCACAATCGTCATCAACAGTGGCAGCCCCAAACCCCCTTCAATATTAACGAAGCCATTGCAAAAGAGATCAGAGATGTGAGAGATTCAGAGATGGATGTATGTATGTATATGCATTTGTGTGTATTTTATATATAGATTGTGCGTATTATATGGATGTATGTATATATATGCATTTGTGTGTATTAGATACGATTGTGTGTATTTATGGATGTTTGTATATAATTTCAGAGATTGATGTATGATTATGTATCGGCGTTGGTCACCCTTTAAATTTAGGCATTTTCTTCTCTCTCCTCTCTCTCTCTCTCTCTCTAAAAATTGTTAAGGAAGATGGATTTAGGAGGGTTCTTCAAACCCAAAGATGGAAACACCCATCAAAATTCTTCAACTAATAAATTGCCATGTACACTGTTTTCACTCACTTCTTTATTATTTTACTGTCTAATTTGAGTTGAAAATGTGGTGTCATTTTCATGTTTTTTGAATTGAATTTGTTGAAATTCATGTTAATTAATGTTTGTTCAGCTATATTTAGGTGAATTTTCCTTACACTTCAACAATTAGCTTTGAAAAAGAACTACAACAACAATAACAATTAGTTTATATCACAATGGCTTTGTTGACAAATAGGGTTCTGTCATTAGAGAATAGAGAGATGAGCTCTTGCCAAATTTTGGCATTGTTATAATTTGGCACCAAAAAATAGCACATGAATTGGAAGTGTTATTGCCAAATTTTGGCTTTCGCGTGAAGGGGAAGCACACCATTAGAGTTGCTCTAACATGCAATTTCCATGTCATTTGAATCTTTAAAGCTGCTTTGCCACATTCCTAAGCATTTTTTTTTATTGTGGGGTATAGGTTATTTAAGAAAATGGAAGTCATTGCTGCCACCGTTGATAGTAATAAACAGAATTGACATTTTTTTGGTGGTGTTTCTTTTGATAAGTGTGTATAAATGTGCACTATCTGAGCATGTTAATGAACAGATTTAAGTATTCATTTTATGTATTATCAAATATGTAAAACAATTATATGTATCTGTTTACATGTGGTATAATCATAATAAGTTGCAAGTCTTCCCATTTAATAACTTCTGTTGTGGGCAACTTATTTTTGGCCTTAATTGGTTCCATATTAGTGTATCAGTTTTATGTTTTTGGGCCAAAACTTGAAAATTGAACTGCAAGTCCACATGACATTTGGTTATATATGATTAGAGACAATGCAAATATTGAGAATACAGATATCCCAAATATTGAATCAACTCTTTTATATATAGATACGATTATGGTTACTGATGGTTTTCAAGATGGTTTTGAAATGGGTTTTGAAGATGGTTTTGAAATGGGTTTTAAGATGGTTTTAATTTATAAAAGAGTAAGGATTGAGGATGATTTTCTTTTTTTAAAAATGGTTAAAGCTGATTTTAGGATAAGTTTGGAATTTTTCAAAAAGACTTGCTGAAAAAAAAAAAAGAAGAGAAAAATAGTAAGGATTGGAGTACTCCTATCAAATTAAGTTTTTAACCAAAATTTCAATTGAATTTGATAAAAAAAAAAAGAAGAGTAAAGATTCGAATTATCATTTAGTTGTTGATGGATGGCAGATATTATTCTGAAGGGAAAGAAGAGAGTTGCAGATGTTATGCCAATTGTTACAAGGCATGAGTGTAAAGAACTTGAGGCCGAACTCGAGGTATCCTATTGTTTATTCAGTTCAATTCATGTGTCTAATATGTATGTGTAATACCATATACATTTGATAGTTTGAGAGCGAATTGAATCTGAATTTAATCCAATTCTTTCATTTAGGGAAGGAATGTTCTAGAGATGAATTATCTAATTGGACCTTTTGGCACCAAGGTTTGAATTTTTGGACCTTTGTTGTGTACTGTGATTTCTGCTTTACTTTGATTGTGCTTTCATTTGTATCCAATGAGTTCTGCTTTATTTCTATGCATTTTGATCCCAATCTAATATGTATTTATAAAATTAATTTGAAATGTTTGATTTCTCACATGGTTTTGATTTATGAAATGAGCTTGATTCTTTAATGGGAAATAGGTGTTGATTTTCTATGGTTTTGAAAAACTTTTGATTGATAAAATCATTGGAATGAAGACTGAAGTGGGTCTTTCTGAGTAGAGAATTCTAATTTTACATAACGAAACAGATGGTGTTTTTTTTTTTTTATAAAAAAAATTGGAAATTGGAAGAAGAAAAGAAACATACATTTTTTGTGTTGGATGGGTTTATTTTTTGTGGGTTGAGAAAAGAATGGGTTGGTTTTTTGTATTAATTTTTGACTTTTTATCTAATGTTTCAAATTTAACCAATATAGATAGGAGTTAAATTAATTTTTTATTTTTATTTTTATATATGATTATGGATGTATATATGTCTATACATATGATTCCAATATGTATATATATACATATGAACTTTTATCAGGTACTACAGACTCTATAAATTTTAATATGATACGTACAAATTACAACTATATTTTAATCTCAATATTATTTATACCGTACCTTTAAATACGGACATACACTAATATATATATATATATATATATATAACCAAATCGTAACTATGGCGTCAATAAATTATGGCCAAAGAGTTTAAGGCCATAATTAGGTGAAATACATAGAATTTTCGTTAACTTATTATGTGTGTGCAAATCTTGTGCACTCCTTACAATGTGGCCAAAAATATAAGAATTAAAAATTAAAAATTTAAAAAAAAAAAAAGGGCAAAAAAAGAAGTCAGGCCAAGTAAACCCTTTAAAAGCAAAGCATCTCTCCGTCTCTTTCATATCGCATGCTCACTTTCCCTTCCGCTTCAGGGAAACCATTATAAACCTTACAAGCAACAATATTCCATAACCACCATGACCATCTCTCTCTCTCTCTCTCTCTCTCTCTCTCTCATATTTATCTACAACTAGGAGGAGAATAAACAGTCATGGCCAAGTACACAGTCTCCCTCACATATATATATATATATATATACTAATTTATTTTTTTTAAAAAAAATCATTGGTTTGGTATATGAATTCTCTACATTTAAACTCCAAATTTCTGTGTGTTTAACTTTCAGATCATCGTCATCAACCTCACACCAAAACCCTTCTCCATCCTCCTCCTCCACCACAACGAGCGTCCGCGTCACCGCCCTCGACGGCCTAGTAAACGTGAACTCCCTCTTCACAATCGCAGTCTTCGTGGGCCTCTCCCTCGCCACCCCACACCAGCACAGCCTCAACCCATCAACCTGTGACGCCGGCATCGACGTGGCGAAAAAGCTCTTAGTCTTCGAAGTGGTGTCCTTCAGCTTCTTCCTCTTCTCGTCCTTGGTGGCTCAGGGACTCAAGCTTGCCATCAACATATTGAACAGCAGAGATGTGGATGAGGCGTTTCGAGCCCACATTAATATCAAGGTCCTGAGGTTTGGGATGGGTGGTTCGGCCGTTGGATCGGTGATGGGGTGCTTGTTCTTGATGCTGTCGATGATAAATGTTGTGGAGATTAAGTTGGGGACCCTGTCTTGTGGGAGTAAATCTACGGTTATTTCTGCTGCGGCTTTGATTGTGTTGGTGACTTCTGGACTTCTTGTTTATGTTTCTACTGCTGTTTATGCGTTTCTGCACTGAAAAATAATTGGGACTTGTTGTGGATTCAACAAGTTCTGTTTGTTTCTTCTTCTTCTTCTTCTTCTTCTTCTTCTTCTTCAAAATTTTTATTTTATTTTCTTGTATATTTTCTTGTTTTTTCAAAATTTTTATTTTATTTTCTTATTTTTTATGAACCCAAAGTTTTGCAGCCGAAAGTTCTTTAGAAAATTCAATGATGGTTCAAAAAATGTTTACACCTCACTAAAAAAAAATCTCTTATAATTTGATTTATAATGATGTGACGTAATATACATTAACTTTTAATTTGTTATATATTCAGTTATGTATAACCTATTTTTCTTGACACATCACTATAATAAATTTAATAGGGAGATTTGGTGATAGCCCCCTCACTATCTAATTTGTCTTTCAAAAGGATAAGAATTATATAAGTACTTTCAAAATCCCCTAATATTTTAAAACTTATTTCTTTTACTGTATTACCCTCATATCTATCAGCTCTCCTATTAAATCATTTTCACTATATATTTCAGAGTAAAATTTTACTCTGTATAAAAGTAAAATTTTACATTCTGAAACTAAAAATAAAATTTTACTCTGTATGAAAGTAAAATTTTACTCTGAATAAGAGTAAAATGTTACACTCTGAAATTAAAAGTAAAATTTTACTTTGTATAAAAGTAAAATTTTACTCTGTGGTTCTGTCAAATGAAAAAAACAGAGCAATAGAACCAGAGTAAAATTTTACTCTGGTTCTGTCAAATGAAATTAGATAAAAAAAACAACAAAAATAAATAAAAAACAAACAAACAAACAAAAACAAAACAAATTAATCAATAAATTAACATATCTAATTGAGAAGAAAAATTTCTAAAACTCGATCAACAATCACAATTCTCAATGAAAAGAATACATGTGTTCAACAACACTCACACACACAAATATATATATATATATATATATATATACACATATATTCAAAACTCAAATCTGTGTTTAAAAAAATATGTATAACCAAACAACTCCGCCCGAACTCTTCTCCACGTGGTCATTGCGAACTCGATGGATCTTCAAATTGCAATAGAAGCTTCAAATTGAGTCTAATTTCGCTTCGAGATAGCAAACACAAGTCTGATTGCGATTCAGTTAGCGAAGTCGATCTGCAAGTCGTTCGAACTTAGAGTTTGCAACCTTTAAGCCAGATGCAAACTGAAATCGCAATTCCAATTAGAACTTGAAATCCAAAGTTCTCATCGAAGTTGACTCAAAGAACAACGAGTCACAAGAGAGAACCCAAGGTCAGATCGCGAAGGACTCCAGTTTGTAATCGTGAGTTCCAGAAGCTTGAATTCAGGTTAATTGTCAAATCGGATCAATTTTGCGATGAAGTCCTTGGTTTCTTAACAGACGCAAATTAGATTAAAGCTTCAAACTATGCTTCAATTCAAATACACAGGTCAGATTGTGATTGCTTGAACCAGGTCAATGTTCTAAGTCAAAGATTGAATGAATCTTAGGCTTAGATGAACTCGATTTTGGCTGGCCAGAGTCATAGAGACCAAGAAGGTGGAGAGAGAGTGGGTGGAGAAGGTAAGAAGATTTAGTTGAGGGTATAATAGTCTGAAAAAATATTTAAATAATAAATTTTGTCCTTTATACAAAATTTTATAATTATGAAGGGGTTTAGAAAATTTAATTTTTTTTCTTAATCCTTTTAACAATGAAAGGAAGGTAAAGAGGGTTTATAACCAAATTTTCCAATTTAATAATCTAATTTGTAGGCTTCCAGCACTACTATATTTTTATTTTAGATGTAGCTTTATTTTTTAAGACTAAGGCCTCATTTGACATGCCAGGGTTATATTCAAAAAAAATCAAAAAATCATTAAAAAAATTAAAAAAAAAACTTATAACTTATATCAAAAAATCAAAATTTTCATTTTCTCTCTATTTTTTACACATTTTTTATTAAAAAAAATTAAAAAATCATTCCAAATATAATAATTTTTTTCCTCATATTTTAACCAAAAAATCAAAAAATTACTAAAATAAATTGTTCTCAAACAAGGCCTAAATATGGACCGCAACAACATTATGTGGCTGAGAACTTTTAAATAAGTTATATTTTTTTAATTTTATTTAAAATTATCTCAAAATTTTTTATTTTTCTTGAGTAGAAAAATTTTAAAAAGATTTTTAAAATAAATTCAAAAAAAAAATTAAAAAGCAAAATAAGATCCCAAAAAATCATTCAGTATGTTTGGTTTTAGTTTTCTGAATTCAATTTTTTTTAATTGAGTTTTTTATTTTTCGTATTTTTTTGTTTTTAGTGAATACTTTTTAAATTTTAAGTAATTTTTTTACTTTTTTAAATGCACCTTACTTAGATGTATCTAAATAGTAAAATATTTATGAAAAAATATTTTAAAAAATTAAAAAATACACAAAAATATGAAAATGTACTGAAATTTTGTATTTTTTTAATTTTTTTTGTATTTAGTGTATTTTTTAAGGATTTTTTCACAAATATTATAATTTTTAAGTATATTTACGTTAGGTGTGTCTGAAAATTAAAATTTTTTTAATATTAAAAAAATTTATTGAAAACATTAAAATACAGAAAATAAAAAAATAATAATTTTATGAAAACTTTTTTCTAAAAATCAGAACTAAACAAAGTGATTATTTTTTATTTGCATTTAGATTTTCCAAACTTTTCATGAATTTTTTTTTTAAAAAAAATTTAAAGGAAAATTAGTGAAACATCCCTCTCCAACTTTGTATAGTAGGAGAGGTCCAAGATATTTTTTTTATTAGCTAAGGTCTCTTAACATTTTCACAGAAAAAATTTGAGTTAGAAAAATTTCGCCCGGCTTAGAAAAATTTCGAACCCAAGATCGAAATTTTTCTGAATCGGGCGAAATTTCTCTAAGTCAAATTTTTTCTGTAAAAATGTTGAGGGACCTTAATTACTATAAAAATATTGTATATCCTTTATCTTATAAAATTTTAATATCAGGAATTTTTTTTAAAAATCCCCATTAATTAATTCTTTGGTTCGTCACATCTAGTCAGAATTTAGATTTATTTTTTTAAATTAAAATAAAATTCAAAAACAAAAAAAACCAACAAAAAAGTTTTTTTTTTAAATTTAAAATTTAATACTTAGCCATATTCTCAAAATTTTGATGCTCTTAGCCAGAGTCTCAAAATTTTAATGCTTAGCCACATTCTGCTTTGATGCTTAGCCACATTCTCAAATTAATGTTTCAATGCCTAGCAAACAACTTTAATGCTTAGCCACATTCTCCAAATTTTGTTGGTAAACGCTTTTTTTTTTTTTTTTTTTTTGCTTTTTGAAGTGATTTTTTAGTGACGATTTTTGTGACGATAAAATTTAGTCTCTTAATTTTTTTATTTTTTTTTTTTTGTAACAATTCCACCTTTGAACCCAAAAACAAAAACAAAAAAATTATTTCTAAAACTTTTATATGTTATAGTGGTTGTTCGATAAGAGCAAGCAATTTTAATCCTTAAAAGTTAAAATAATTTTGCTAATATTATTTTTTGGCTTGTTATAATGACAAAGAATTTATTTTATTTATATCTACTCCAAATTTGTCATTTTGGGGACAAAGCATTTTAGGCAAAAAAATTACTATAAATTGTCATATCACTCTTTCTATTTTTTTACACATTTTTTTATAAAAATTTAAATAATTATTAAAATAATTTGTTTTGAAACGAGACCTAAATTTCGTATCACTATTATCTAGTTCATTTCTATATGTTGCACTCTAGATGAATCAAATCCTCTCTCTTCACATATCCACATGAGTATCGGTGTGTAAAAAGTAGAGAAATTTTTTTTTTTTTTGACTTTTTAATATAGATTATAATTTTTTTTTTTAATAATTTTTTAACTTTTAAATTAAAACTATTACACGTCAAACGAGTCTTAAATAATATTAAAATTTTAAGTTAAATTTAAACAATTTATTACTTATCTGCACTTGAATGGTTGATAGCCCTACTTTTTTGTTTTTTGTTTTTTTTTGCATAGGGTTGATAGCCCTACTTGATCCCTAAAATGTGGCTTGAATAATTGACAACCATACTAATTGGGCCTACAACATGGAACAACACCATAGCAATAGATTTAATAATTTATAACTTAGTAATACTTTTGAGAGACCCACAGAGATGAAATTTTAAAAACTATTGCCAAAATTTAATTTTGACATGAGTTATAACAGACCATTCAATATACTGTTAGCACCACATAACATAGTGAAACAAATTTAATATTTCAAAATATAAATTATAAGAATATTTTATAAATATTTTTTGATTTATTTGTAAAATCATAGGTCACATAAAAAATTAAAGTAATTTTAGAATATATTTTATTTAGTCATGTAATTTTTTTGATCAACAAAAACAAAAGCTTTATTGATGAAAAGAAGCACAATACATGCAAAATTTACATCAATAGAGAAGGGAAAATGCAAGAAGCATCAAAGCTAGCTGAAGGGATAGGGGAATACGAGATTTTAATAATTTTATGAGTAAATTGGAAGTGTATGATTTACTCATGTTAGGTAGGCAATTCACATGGAGTAATTCCCAGGATGGAGCAAGGTGGAGTCGACTGGACAGATTCATGTTTAATCCAGAGTGGCTGGTAAAGTTTAAGTTCAAACTTTGGGGGTTACCACGAGTCATCTTAGACCACTGTCCAGTGCTTTTATTGGATGATGAAATTGATTGGGGACCACGTCCTTTTACGTTTATCAATGCATGGATTTTGCATCTCCTGTTCCTTCCACTTGTCAAGAAAACATAGGTAGAAGCAGAGGATCATGGGTGGGCTAGGTTTGTTTTGTGGAAAAAACTAAAAATATTAAAGGAGGTCATAACAAAATGGAATGTTGAAGTTTATGGAAATTTAACTCTGAACATCAAAAAGGATGAATAGGAATTACATGTGTTAGATCTTGCATTTGAAACCAGAATTTTGGATGAGTTTGAAGTTAATAGAAGAAGGGATGTAAGAGATGAGTTGTGGAAGTTAAGTAGAAGAAATGAGTGGCTATGGTTGCAAAAATCTAGACTCACATAGGCATTGAAGGGGGACCATAACACCAAGTTTTTTCATCTTATGGCCTCAAGTAGACAAACTAGAAATCTTCTTAACTATGTCTCAGTGAATGGTATTGTGCATGAAGATTCTCAAAGGCTGAAATCTGAAGTGTTTACTCACTTTAAGAAGTTGTTCTCTGATGAGTGGAAAATAAGTTGGGTGGACCCTTCCAACATATTGATAGTGAACAATCATCTACAGTTTTGGAAGCTGAATTTTCTACAAAAGAGGTCTGGGCTGCAATTAAAGGCTGTGATGGCAATAAAGCTCCTGGCATGGATGGATTTAATTTGATGTTCTTTCAGAAGTGCTAGCCAGTTTTCAAGAATGAATTTATGCACTTCTTTACGGAATTCCATGAGCATGGGATGCTACATAAAGGGTTGAATAACTCTTTTGTGGCTCTTATCCCAAAGAAAGATAATCCTACCAGCTTGGTTGACTTTTGACCAATTAGTTTAATTGGTTCAGTATGCAAAATTTTAGCTAAAGTGCTTGTTGCGAGGCTAAAGTTGGTGTTGCCTAAGATCATAGGAGATGTGCAATCAGCTTTTGTTGAGGGTAAGAATATACAAGATAGGGTGCTTATTGCAAATGAAGTGGTGGACGATTGGAAGAAGAGGAAGAAAAAAGGGCTAATTCTAAAGCTTAATTTTGAGAAAGCTTTTGACTCTGTGAATTGGGATTTTTTATTCTCTATGCTAAGTAATTTTGGGTTTGGCAATAGATGGATTACCTGGATGAAAGCTTGTGTGACTACGGCAAGAACCTCAATCTTAGTAAATGGCTGCTGAATTCTACCCTGAAAGAAGTCTTAGGCAAGGGGACCCTCTATCACCTTTCGTATTCATTATTGTGGTTGAGGGCTTAAACATTTTGCTAGCCAGAGCAAAAGAGTTGGGGCTTTTAAAGGGTGTACCAGTGGGAAATTGTGAAGAAACCATATCACACTTGCAATTTGCTGATGATACAATAGTCTTTTGCAAAGCTGAATGGGTGGAGGTATTGAATGTTAAAAGGATCCTTAGATGCTTTGAGATCATGTCTGGCCCCAATATAAACTATCATAAAAGTAATATTTGTGGAATAGGAGTTCCGAATGAGATGGTGACTAACTTTGCATCTAAATTGAATTGTACGAAGATATCATTACCATTCACTTATTTAGGTCTTCCCTTGGGTGCAAATCCTAGAAGGAAGAGTACATGGTCAACTATAATTGAGAAGTGTCAGAGGAGGCTTGCATCCTGGAAAAGGAGATTTATTTCTTTTGGGGGTAGGCTTACACTCATCAAATCAGTTATGTCCAGCATGCCAGTTTATTATATGTCTCTTTTCAAACTACCTAAAGATGTTGCGAGAACTATTGATAGAATCCAAGCTTTCTTTCTCTGGGGAGGTTCTGATTTAAAAAGGAAATATATTGTGATATGTTGGGAAAATATAGTTTAAAGAGTTTGATTTGTTTTTTTGAACAAATGAGAGAAATTTTTAGTAAAATCAATGACAAGAAACTTTAGAGTAGAACCACTACAAAAAATTTGATTTTTTGCAACGGCAAAATGCCGTCGCAAATACTCATTATGCCGTCTCAAAAAACTTTTAGCGACAACAATTAATTATTAACGACGGCAAACGGGGTCACAATAGAGGGCGTTGCAAAAACTTTGTGCCGTCGCTTTTTTTTTTTTTTTTTTGCGATGGCATATGTTACTATTTGCGACGGTATTTTACTGTCGCAAATAATGTGTAAAAATACAGACCTTTTTGCGACGACACTTTTTACTGTCTCCAAAAGTATTATTTGAGACGGTAGAAATTACCATCACAATTTGTTTTTTTTTTTTTTTTTGCGATGGCATATTTCTTTTTGCGACGGCATTGATTATGTCACAAAAAAAGGTTTTTGATTTTTTGCAACGGTGTGGTGTCGTCGCAAAAAATGCAATATTTATTAAAAATTATAAAATACCTGTTTTTGCGACGGTTTGGTGCCATCGCAAAAAAAAAAAAAAAAAAACCTCCTGTAAATTAATTAAAAATATTAAAATTACCTGTATTCAATGAAAAATAATTTTAAAAAAAAACAAAAATTGCATAATAATATAAAAATTCCTCTATAGAAATAATAATTTCTCCATAATAAACATATTCTTGGATTCATAACTATACATTAACAAAATTAACCCAGTACATAATGTTCCATAATGCATATATAATGTTTAAATACATAATGTTATTCATAATTCAAAATAACAAAAATCAAAATTAAAAATTTTCCTCAGCATTCTCCATAGTACAAAAACAAAAATTAATGGCATTCTTCACAGGCATGAAATCCACAAGAAGCAAACTCTTACTCCGGAAATATCTGGAAAAAAAAATTAATGACAATATAATTATGTGTTAATTATGTGTTAAAAGGAAAATTTTCAACAAGAAAATAATTCAGAATGTAAAGAAATATTTTGAATGAAGCAAACTAAAGTGGCTAGTGCCATGACATCTTTGTTTTGATGAACCATATTTTTTAAATATATTTTCTGGACAAAAGGCTCCATTTATATGTAGCCCGTAAATCTGCTTGAAATGTGAAAAAATAGATCAAGCCTCTTCAAAAAGCTTCACAAAATCTCTTACACATACTTTCTTCTCCTCGACGAAAATTTCCCTGAAATATTTTGAAGCAAAAACAACAGAGGGTTTAGGGGTTAGTGTGAGTAATCCACAGGTGACATGAATCAAAGCTTCAGTTTACTCAAATGCACCAGTGAAACTTAAGATCCCTGTATTACTAGTGAGCAAGTGGCATAGAAAGCCTAAGGGACAAGCGTACCTCAAAAGAGTATGCTCTCACAGCTGCTAACTGAGAACCATATTGGATTACTTGAGAAATGCCACCCTATAGTGAAATCAATCAGATTGTTCGGTAAGCCAAGTTACCAATTCATGTAGGAGAGGTCAAGTTCATCCAAGTCAGATTTTTACATAGAACATAAAATAGGTTAGCAAACCACCACCACCCAAAAAAAAAAAAACAAAAACAAAAACAAACACAAACAAACAAACTATATTTATTATTTGTTGACGTTGTTACTAAAAATCGTTTGACAAAAATTGACTTCTTGTCAGGGTCTTTGGCTTTAGGTTTCAGTCTGTTAGAAGCTTAGTGGAAAGCCTGCATCTCAACCTGCTTCTCTGGCTCTACAGGCATTAACTTCTTTCATTAGCTATTAGCGTCATTTAATAATATAATTCAAGGAGAAACTCTACTTGATCATTGTTCCCTACAGAAATTGAGGAAGGCTGAACAAGAAGCACTAAAATAAATGGTATAGTAGCATAAACACAAGGCAAACTACTTTATGGAATCTCTACAATCTTCTGTCTCTGTTTTGTAGCATTTACAATGCATCATGTTACAATAAGAGGGCAATCTAGTCATGAAATTCTGCAGTAATTAGCATCACGAAAAAACCACTACCCCATTTGACTTTTTCCTTTCTTAGTTAAAAAATGGAAATTATTTTGTAAATCAAAACCAAATATTGCCCTTCTTGAAGTTTGAAGGGAATTTCCTTGTTGAATTTTGGATCACTCACCTGTAGATAATGCTATGCCTGAAAGACTGCCACAAGCAAGGCTGACCAGGACATTGGAGTCATCGAGCCTAAGGTCAACAAAAGGAGTGTAAAAAAGATGCATGAATAATTCAGCACCAAAAAAAAAAAAAAAAATGGAAATATAGAAACAGTCCATAATTGTTATGTTATTTTAAATTTAAAATCTTTCTTAACTGTTTATGATAAATGAAGGAAATAATTCATAAAGCTAATAAGAATAATAAGTTATAAAACAAATAAGTCCCAAAAGTAAGCACACAAATGTGTGTTTGAGTGCCATGTGAACATATGCAATATGCAAGAGTGCATTATCCATGCAGCGGAAGAATAAACTAAAATTTTCCAAAAGCATCATTTGCTGCCAGTGTACATATCAAGTCCAGTTTGAAGAATTGGTTAATGTCACACCCCAAGTAACCTACTGGCCAAACAACTTGAACGGAGTGGGTATACCAAGTTACCAACATGGCCCAAATGCTTAAGCCCAAGTAATATTCCAAATTAAGGTTTCATATTATATCAAAGGGAGATGCAGGATATCACAGTTATACGCATACAAAAGGGACAGTTTTCTAATGAAATATCACTGCTCAAACTGAAATTCTAGCATACATGGCATGGAATTGTATTAGGTGAGATTTACCATGATAAATAAAAGTTGAAGAATACAACATACAAAAGGGACATACTTATAATTTATAAGATGCCATAAATGAAACATTTCAATTGTTTTAACAATCCAATGCTTGTTAATGGAAATACCATTAGCACTTGTTATCTGTGGGCCTGGAACATGATCATGATGCAGTCTCTAATTCGTCAAGATCAAGAATTGAAATTCTTGTAGTTAAACTTGTTCAAAAAATTTAGTGAAGTGATGGTGTGTTAGTTATGCAATAGTGTCATTGATTCATTCCTTCTAATTGGACTAATTTTATTCTATTTTGATTCATTCCTTCTTCCCCCATAGAATTTAGAGAGGCCATTAGAGCATTTTCACAAACACACTCAATTCCAATCCAGAAGTAATCAAACGAAATAAAATCAAACAGTTTCAGAATACAAATCGCATCCAATCCAATTTGTTTCATAGAGAGAGAGAGAGAGAGAGAGAGAGAGAGACCTTATGGAAAAAGGATGTTTGCGACTCTTTTCACCGGACCCATTGCCCTCCGAACTACCCTTGGAGTCCTCTTGCTGCCACTTCCGCGACATTACCGATGCTTGCAGAAAACAACCACCACCACTAATTAAGCTGTTATGGCTATGGCGGTGGGGGCAACATAGAGATATAGAGGAACTATTTCAACCCAGTCAATAGAGGAACCGACTGGAATGAGAGAGTTGAAAAAAGAGTCAAAAGAAGCGTACCGCCTCGCCACCAAACTAGTCTCGCCGCTGCTGAACTAGTCTCGCCGCCGATTGAAACCCTTCCCCTTCAACCCCAGTCTCTCTTCAAACCCTCTATCTTCTCTCTCTCAGAATAAGGTTTGCTCACTATTTTGAAACAGTGTTATGAAATTAAGGGCTCTACAAACCTGAAAGGAAATGAAAAAAAAAAGGGGGAGGGGAAAGGCAGAGGGAAAAAAAAGGGGGGAAATTAAGTTTGGGCGGGCCGTCGGGAGAGTTAGTGAAAAAATAGGGAAATTTGTTTTATTTTTATTTTAATGATTTTTTTTATTTGGTAGAAGTAGGGGTAATATTTTAATAAAAAATATTTTCTGTTAAAATAAAGTTAATTTTTTATGGTCAATGAAAAATATTTTTTTGTGACCCATTTTTTTTTTTTTTTTGTTATTAAAAATCAAGAGCTAATTTTTTTGTGGTAGAGAAGAGAGAGCGGCAATAGTAGTGAATGTGGTGGATAAGAGGTGATGGTGGTGGTAGTGGTGGTGGCGGTGGTGGCTGCAAAGGAGATTACTGGTGAAGTTATGGTAGTGGTAGAGGAGATGGAGTGGCGGTGATGGAGAAGAGGTAATAGTAGTAGTAGTAGTGGTGGTGGTGGTGGTAGCGGTAGCAGTGGTGGTAGTGTTAGTAGAGTGGTAGTGATGGTGGTAGTAATGGTAGTCATAGGGGTGGAGTGGCAACAGTGGTAATAATCGTGGTAGTGGAATGACATTTGCAGTAGTGGTGAAGGTGGTAGAGGAGATGGGTGGTGAGAGAGAGATGAGTGAAAGACAGATAGAGAAGAGAGATAGAGAGAGAGAGAGAGAGAGAGTGATGAGAGAGAGAGAGATGAAATGGTCGCAAAAAGTGTATTTTCTTGTAGTGGAGAGCTCGGTAAATAGAGAAGAGTGGAGGGAGAGAGTGAACAAGGTGAACATAATGGGGGGAGACAGACAGACAGACACAGAGAGAGAAAGAGAGAGAGAAGAGTGATGAGTGAGAGAGAGACAGAAAGAGAAAGAGATATAGAGAGAGAGACAGACAAAAAAAGAGAGAGAAACAAGAGATGAGCGAGAGATAGACAAAGAAAGAGAGAGAGAGAGAGAGAGAGAAAGGGAGCGAAAAAAGATGATCGAGAGATAGAGAGAGAGAAACACACACACACACAGATAGAGTGATGAGCGAGAGAGAGACA
The DNA here is from genome assembly GCF_055761805.1 of Camellia sinensis. Classification (NCBI taxonomy): domain Eukaryota; kingdom Viridiplantae; phylum Streptophyta; class Magnoliopsida; order Ericales; family Theaceae; genus Camellia; species Camellia sinensis. Next base: position 80,309,467 of record NC_138963.1, read on the forward strand.
AAGTGGTCGCTAAAAGTACATTTTCTTGTAGTGTCTCAATAAATCGAAAGGGAGCTCGGTAAATAGAGAAGAGGGAAATGAGAGAGTGAGCAAGGCGAACACAATGAGGGAGAGAGAGACAGACACACAAATAGATAGGCAGACAGAGAGAGAAAGAGAGAGAGAGAGAGAAGAGTGATGAGTGAGAGACAGAGAGAGAAAAAGAAAGACATACAGAAAATAGAGAGAAACAATAGATGAGCGAGAGATAGACAAAAAGAGAGAGAAAGATAGCAAACAGAGATAATTGAAAAAGAGAGACATAGAAAAAGAAAAAGAAAGAGATAGAGAGAAAATAGATAAGTGAGTGAGACAGAGAAAGAGAGATAGAGAGATTAGTGAGAGAGACAAAGAGAGAAAAGAGATAAGAGAGATAAAGAGAAGAGAGATAAACGAGAGCGAGAAGACAGATGAGAGAGAGACAGACAGACAGACAGACAGACAGGCAGGCAAGTAGAGAAAGAAAAATGATAAGTGAAATAGAGAAAGAGAAGAGACAGAGACAGAGATAGAGAGATAGGAAGATGAAAAAATGGGTGAAGAGAGAAATGTTATATCAAAAGAGTAAGACGATGTCTTTTTTTTACTTTTTTTTTGCGACAGAAAAATACCGTTGTATTTATTCAAATCATTTTGTGACTGTATATTTATGAAGCTGTCTCAAAGACACAATATTTTTTTTTTATTTTTTTTTTTGCAACGGTACCTATTATAGTTGCAAAAAACTCACTTTTTTTTTTTTTTTGCAACGGCAGTTGGTGCCGTCGCAAAAACTCTATTTTTTTCGCGACAGCAAAAGAGAGAGACAGACAAAAAAAGAGAGAGAAACAAGAGATAAGCGAGAGATAAACAAAGAGAGAGAGAGAGAGTGAAAAGAGATGATCGAGAGAAAGACATAGAAAAAGAGAGAGATAGAGAGAAAAGAAAGATGAGCGAGAGAACAGAGAGAGAGGTAGAGAGAAGAGAAATGAGCGAAAGAGATAGAGAAAGAAGAGAGATAAGAGAGAAGAGAGATAAAAGAGATAGAGAGATGAGAGATGAGTGAGAGAGAAAGAGAGAGAGACAGAGACAAAGACTGACAGATAGAGAAAAGTGATGAGTGAGAGAGAGAGAGAGAGACAAAGAGAGAAAGGGATAGAGAGTAAGAGACAGAATAAGAGACAAAGAGAGAAGAGAGATGAATGAGAGACACATAGAGAGATAGAGAGAATAGAGATGAGCGAGAGAGACATAGAGAGAAAAGAGATGAAAGAGATAGAAAGAAGAGAGATGAGGGAGAGAGATAGAGAGAAGAGAGAAGAGAGATGAGCGAAAGAAACAAAGAGAGAAAAGAAATGAGAGGCATAGAGAGAGAAAGGGAGACAGATAGACAGATAGACAGAAAGAGAAGAGTGATGAGTGAGAGTGAGAGTGAGAAAGAGAAGAAAGAGAAGAAGATGAAAAAATGGGTGAAAAGAGGTAGAAATAGAAAGAGAGAGAAAAAGAGCGAAAAGAGATAAACGAGAGAGAGACAGAGAGAGATGAGCGAGAGAACGAGAGAGATAAAGAGGAGAGAGAGAAGAGAGATGAGAGAGATACAGAGAAGAGAGATGGACGAGAGACACAGAGAGAAAAAGAAAGAGACAGAGACAAATAGACAGACAGAGAAGAATGATGAGTAAGAGAGAGAAAGAGAAGAGAGACAGAGACACAGAGAGAAAGAAAGAGACAGACAGACAGAGAAGAGTGATGAGTGAGAGAGAGAAAGAGAAGAGAGACAGAGACAGAGATAGAGAGACAAGAAGATGAAAAAATGGGTGAAAAGAGAAATATTATATCAAAAGAGTAAGACGACGTCATTTTTTTTTTTTTTGTGACAAAAAAATACCGTTGCATTTATTTAAACCATTTTATGACTATATATATATATATATATATGAGGGCGTCTTAAAGCCACAATATATATATATATATATTTTTCAACGGTATCTATTACAGTTGCAATTTTTTTATTTTTTTTGCGACTGCAGATGGTGCCGTCGCAAAAACTCTATTTTTTTGCGACAGCAATCTCTGCCGTCGCAAATACTCTATTTTTTTTTGCGACAGCATTTTCTGCCGTCGCAAGTACTCTATTTTTTTGCGACGACAAGTTGTGCCGTCGCAAAAAGTCATTTTTTGCGACGACAAGTTGTACCGTCTAAAAAAAGTCACATTTTTTTGCGATGGCAAATTGTGCCGTCTCAAAAAGTCACATTTTTTGCGATGGCAAATGTGCCGTCACAAAAAGTTTCGTCTTTTATGCCCACTTTTCTTGTAGTGAACGTTAAAAGGAAGGGCCTCTAATATCTCGATCTAAGTGTAAGTAATAAATAGGGAGGGGCTTTCTAATACAATCAAGAAGTAAGGGAGTTGCTTCTTTAGCCAAAAACTATGTTGCGTGATTTGCCCCTTATACACAAAACAAAACTTAAGACTACTGAAGTTAGATAATAGTCGTACAGTCTTGAAAAAATTGATAGTTTAGTCGTCTGTTGCATGTGAAAGAGCTTGTGAGGAATCAATCAACTTCACTACATATATAAGGTAAAGTAGTCGCTTTTCTTAAAGTCCAAAAGCTCACCAACAATGCGGGTAGTCAACTCTATGAAGCAAGCAAAAGCTTCAAGGAAGTGTCACAAAGTGATCACAAAAAATGCCTCCAATGCCTATTGTTCCCGAATTGACTTGAATGGACCTATCAATGTTGAGCTTAACAAAGGGGGTGGAGTGGGACTCTATTTGACAAAAAAAAAAAAACTTTTCTTTCATTATCTATCTATCTATACTATTATACATATGCAAATCCCAGTTTTGGTGTCTTGTAGCCCAATTATTAATTATAGAGATAAATATAAAATTACCATTAATTAAAAGGCTTATTATTTTAATAATTCAGTTAATTTAAAAGAAGCCCACCTCTAGGTAGCTCGCATGCAGTAAAAATTATTGTAAAAAGTGAATTAGTAAGATAAGGATTAGGAATGAATATGTTAGAGAAAGAAAAAAATAAGAATACTATAATTCACGAAAGTGAATTAGTAAAACAAAGATTAGGAATGAAGATGTTAGAGAAATGAAAAATAAGAATGCATAATGTAAAGTAAAGCGTGCCAACCTTCTAGTTACTATAATGTATAGTGAAGCCTCGCACCACACAACATGCTTGCTTCACGTTGTCCTTGTGGCTACTATATTTTTACGTTTTTTTTGGGGTCAAAAGTTGGCATTTGATTGTACCCAATATTTAGGGGTTGTTTGGGATGATCTAAATAAGTGTACTTTTTGACTTTTTATGAAATATGGATTGGGTTTGGGTTGGGTTTGAAGTGATGTGTTAGAGAGGTGATGTGACTTAAATAAGATGATGTGACTTAAATAGGATAGTGACTTTTTGACTTTTTATCTTTTTCAAGACATGCCAAACTTGGCCTTACTACTAAAACACTTTCACATTGCTCTTGCCCATGAGATTTGCACTTTTTTTTTTTTTTTGGCATTTTGCTAACAAGGAGTTAGTTGAAGTTTAAAAAAAATATATTAAATAAATAAATAAATAAATAAATTTCACACTTTTTACATATTTTTTAATTTTTTAAATATGTTTTTCACATTTTAAGGCAAAACACGCATCAACCTATGGCTTAGAATTACAAAAATGCTTCCTACACATCATTTTGTATGGAGTTTATGGCCTTGTTTGGGAAGTGATTATTTTAGAGATTTTTTGGCTATTTTAGTAGGCTATTTTAGTTTTTGTGTTTGGGAAGATGAGAAGGATTTTATTTGAGTTGTTGTATTGAAAAATGTGTTGAAATGATGTTTGAAATTAAAATGACAAATTTGTCACTAAAAATATATTTTTTTAAATTGATATAAAGGGGTAAAATCGTAATTTACTCATTGATGGAACAATTTGTGTAGCTGACGGTGCAGGCTGTGCCTACACTGCCGGCAGTGTAGTCTAATTTTTTTTTTTTTTTTTTTTGAAAAAGCTTTGAACAGTGGGCTTTTTGGCTAAATTTTCATTTGAGGCTATAATAGCCTCAATCTACTCTTCCCAAAAAATGTATAAAAATTATATTTGTAATTTTTTTTTAATATCAATGTACTAATATTAATCACTGTGTTTAACCTATTCCCTTTTGAAATTTGCATAAGAGAGAAGAGGATGTGTTTGAGAATTGAGACTTGTTTATGGCTTGGTTTGACAATTCGGTTAAAAGTAATTTTTTAAAATCATATCACATCTCTATCTTTTTATAAATTTTTTTAAAAAAATTAACTTTTAACTTAGGCTTTCTTTGGAAACAATTTTTTTTTAGTAATTTTTTTATTTGGAGTAAAATATGATGTAAAAAAAAATAACATGTTTAGAATGATTTTTAATTTTTTACGAAAAAATATGTAAAAAATAAAGAAAAAATAAATTTTTATCTTTTTAGTATAAATTTTTAATTTTTTAATTTTTTTAATAATTTTTTAATTTTTAAATTCAAAAGTGATGTTTTGAAAAAACAAGCCTATTGACCTTTGATGGTCAAGAAAAGAAAACCACGCAAAAGTTAGCTCTCAAAAGTGTGAAGAGAGAGAGAGAGAGAGAGAGAGAGAGAGACTGGGGAATAGTGAAAAAGTGTTGAGTTGAATGAAGTCATTAATATAGGGAAGACAGGTTGATTGATGTTATGAGAATATTCAGTGTCCTAAGTAAAATGAGTGGAGCTCTAATGAAAAATGAGCGAAAATTTTAATTAGGATTACTATTAATGATGTGATAGTGAGTTTTACTTAGAACCGGTAAGATAAATTATGAAAATGGGCCTCTTAATATATTTTTTTTAATAAAAAATTTATGTATAAAATGATAAGTATCCATAAATTTTTTATTTAAGTATACTTGAACATATAATCATTAAAATTATAAACTAAAATTTACTTTCATATACTTGAATTAATTGTTCTACTTTTATCCTCTTCTTTCTCTTTTCATTTCCAGAACAATAATTCCTAGGAAATATGGCTATAATCCCAAATACTTCAATCCACAAATCACAAACACTTCAATCCACAAATCACAATCCACTGATCTGATAGCAAATAAATTATAAAAAAAAAATTTAATGAAACCAAATTAGGACAAAAAATTTATCCAATTAAAACTGATAAATACCTAGGTAAAAAAATTAGGGCTAAACTATTTATTCCACTAATATCTAATGGATAAAGAATGTAAAAAAAATTAGGGCAAATTTATTATTCTACTAACTGATACAGAAAGAATGTAGAAAAAAAAAAAAACTAAAACAACTTTATTTAATAAAATCTGATAGTGAGAGAGAGGATTTACCATGAGAGAGAGTGTGAGAGAGAGAGTGAGTCGCCGGAGGAGTGAGTGAAAGAGAGAGAGTGAGTCGCTCACAACAATGTTGTGCTCTACGTCTGCCTTGCCTTGAACTTGGTACATATTGCCGTGATCTTCATTCCATTACTTCATTAAAGATAAAGAGAGAGAGAGATTGAAAGCAAAACAGTGCACTGAAGTGAAAGTGATGTTGTATATAGCGTATGTATGGTTTGGATTGGGCCCAAACACTTCTTTTGTTTTTGTTTTTGTTTTTTTATTGTTTTTTTATATGTTTTCATGTTAATAAATATGGGTCAAACACATTTATAAATATGTATGGGCTAAATTTTATATGGGCCCGATAAAATATTTTTGGGCCCTTTAAATTGATCTAAAAAAAAACGGTTGAGCTTATAATAATTTATTAAATTTGGGGGTCATTTTTTGGGGCCTAAGGCAGAAGCCTTACCTGCCTTAGGTCAGGGCCGGCCCTGGTTCCACCCACTGCCACAGTATATGTTATGTTTTTTTTTTTTTTTTTTTTTTTTTTACTTTTTTATCTCATTAATGAGTTTAGAGCCACCAAATTAGTACTCTCTAACATGGCTCCTGTTTTAAAATCAAATTTCTTTTATTGACACAATAATAAGAATAAGTTCTATGTAATGTCAAATCCATGCACCTGATGTTCTTTGCGTCAATAGAATGGAAATTGTGTTACGTAGATTCATCTAAAATTTAGGTTTAGTTTGACATGTTTGAAAAAAATTAAAAAGTTATTATTTTATTTAAATTAAATCATCTTATTTAAGTCACATTACTTCTCTAACACATCACTTCAAACTCAACTCAAACCCAATTCATATTTTATAAAAAGTCAAAAAGCACACTTATTTAGATCATCCCAAACAACTCCTTATACTATTTGAATTCTCATCATATTAATTTGATCTATTTAATTAATTATGTCAAACATCTTAACATTAATTCAGATCAATTAATAATGATACGCTCTTTTTTTAACCCAAATATAGCAGTAGGCGTACTTAATTTTATTATTATTTTTATTTGTACAGATTTTTTAAACATAGTAATGGAGGTTAAATAAAAATTTAAAATTTTGAATTTGAGTCATTATTGAAAGAGTTTTTAGAGATTTTTTTGGTTCTTAATTTCAAGTGTCTAAAAAGATTACTTAGCCTGTGTTTGGCAAGTGGGTTTGCAGGCTTTTTTGGCTATTTTAGCCACAAAAAACAAAATAGGCTATTTTAGCCATAACAAACAAAACATCACATCCAACCCATAATCATTACATTCTTCTCTCACAAAAAAACTCAAAAAAGCCAAAAAGTCAAAAAGCCCTTCCCAAACCAAGCTTTTAAGCCCAGGCTAAAATAACTAAAAAAACCAAAAAACTAAAAAGCCAACCCACTTCCCAAACGGAGGCTTATTGGGTGAACTTGAGTTCAACTGGACTGAGTTGAAAATAGTTGCTGAACTACTTACATCTTTTTCCCACACACAAATAAAAAAAATAAAATAAAATAAAAAACCAAACTGTTCAATAAAACTAAAAAAATTTAAATAAAAAAGCATGTGTGTGCTTGCGTAATTAAATAGAGTGAGATCAGTATTTATATAACAATTAAATGAAACGAATTAGTCATGGAAAATTCATATTATTTGAATTTAACTTTAACATACTCGGTATTTTTCATGCTATCAAGTCATACTATTTTTAAGTCCATGTAAAAAAATATATATATATTTTTAAGATTATAACTTGTACTATTGTTATTATTATTATTATTTTAGTAGTGATTCATCCCCCAAAATTAGAGGTCTAAATTGAGCTCTGGTAATGTGAAAAATTAAAATAAAAAAAAAACACAAAATCAAAATATTATATCAAAGAGAAAAGCCTCAGACCTTCACTAGGAGTGACCCCAGGGCTCCCAGTGGGGTGTGATTAGCTGAAATATATATACATATATATATATATTTTTTTTCCTTAGTCCACAGCTTCCGACGTGGAAGTGGAGGTGCTGGAAATCACCCCTCACTGAATGTTCCCAAGATGAATGCATATCAAATAGAACTCATTTTCTAGAACTCCCAGACATTTTTCTTATTATTTTGATATATGTTGGTTGAATCATAAATATTGTGTTTTGACTCAGTTTCAGATGCTTTTATTAATTACTATTATTTATCTCTGCAAATGTTTTTCATATTTTGATGAAGAGAGAGGAACAATCATCATCCACAACATCTCCAAAATAAAAGCAATGGAAAGTGGTGGTACAAAGTCATGTAAAGCATGAGTTGGCAGAAACATAAATGGCTTTGGAAAAATGCTTGGGAGCACTAATTAGTGCTCTCACTAATTAAGTGGCAGTGGGTCTCGTCATTAATGATGTGATGTTTTGGTCTTGAAATTGTATTTTTTTTTTTTTTTTTTTTCAATGCATTAATATTATTAGTGATGATATTTTTAATGGGATGAATCATTGTTGAATGGCTTTGTGTTGTCGCTTTTCATTAAATTCTCCACTGCAAACATGTCATTCTGATTGTACAATGTACAGACATTGATAGAGGTTTCTTTGTCTCGTAGGGTCTCCAAATGTTTTTTTAACTTATCTAAATAGTACCCCAATTTTTTTATATTCTATAAAATGGCCAATAGACCAATTTTATTACATATTCGACCATAAAGCGGTCAATTAAGTATAACATAGTATAATAGAATACTGTGGAAACCTTCTATTGACAACTTGGATGCTACAATCGCTACCACATAAAAAGAGTCAAACTTTAGTTGACCAATGATTATCGTCTACCATGAAACAATGTGTTAACTGGCAATAAATGATAGTCTGCAATAGAATCAAATTTAGGTTAAGTTTGACATCCTTAATATAATTTATTTTTTTATATTTTTTTATCATATTATTCCTTTATTTTTTTATACATTTTTTTATAAAAAGATAAAAAATATACTTATTTACATCATTCCAAACAACCTCTTAAATTTGAAAACGAGAGTGGCGACAAAACCAAAAAAATCCTGTAAAAAGAGTCACAACATATGGAATGGTGGTGATCGGTGAGAACGTAAAACCAATTACAAACAACTAGACACAAACAGGGAATTTTTTTTTTTTTTTTTTTAATTTAACCTCAACTTTGATATTTATAATTAGATGTTAAATCTTAGACACATTATAGACATACACAATCCCCCCAAAATAAATTATGAGTATATATGATTTTACCCTTCAAATTATTTTTTAAAAATCAATTTTGCTCGTATCTTTTTAATCATATCATTGGTATTTTTTTCTTCCCTTTCTGAATTATTTGTCGTCATTTTGCAATATATAATTAAATAATGATATACCAATTGGTGTGTATAACTTTATTCATAATCAGACTCTCTTTAATTAAATCCCTAATCAGGGGAATAGATTGGAGGTAAACTGGAGATTCCTTTTTATTATAGATGGTAGGTGCTACATTGATCCAAATTAAAGAGCTTAAGTATAAAATTGATATAACTAAATAGTACAGGCATCTAATAGATATTTTTAGCAATAGTTTGAAAGTAAAATAAAATTTAATAAAAAAATTAGAAGCTTCGGCATATTCACTCGTGATTTTGTAGTCATGTTAATTTGATCCATATAATTTTAATTGCATCCATTTATCTTTGAATTTTTGCAATTGATCAATTTAGTCTAATTAATCACGTTCTTTATGAAATTGGAGCAAAATTAAGGAAAATAGTTCATTCTTTCCCTTTGAAGTGATTGAGGAGTCGACAGTTAATTTGAAACATTTCATTTTTCAATGAACTATTTTTGTCCATGATTTTTATCTATTTTTTTTAAGAGTGGTGCTACATGCACCAATTAGTATACTAATAAGTGTATCAACACTAGTCATGACCTTAATATTGACCACACTCATTATACAAATTACAAATACTAAAAACATCTTAAATTATGTCACATCACCTATTGATACACTAATTAATACATATAGCATTATTTTTTTTTTAATGGACACAATTAATCATGCATTTAACAATAATTGACCTTCTGAATTCTTAATAAAACTGTACATGTGTAACTAATTGTGGCAGCCAAGTTGATTCAACTTTATTATTATAAAACGTGAGCTTTATGTTAATTTATTTTCTTTCCAATTTCTCTACTTTTTGAATTGACGAAGAACTCACTTTTTTAAGAAAAAATGTTTCCCTTTATTTATTCTTATTTTATTTTATTTTTATTTTTAATAGTTTGAACAAGCGATCAGCATTAAAAAAAAAAAATTAACAAAGGCTTATCCTTACTAAATTATTAATTTTTTTACCAACTACACTCATAGATGCCAATCAAAAAAAAGAAATGGCCTAAAAAAGAAAAAGAAAATGCTAAAAAAAAAATTATTATTAGTGCTAAAAAAAATATGTATAAATATATTAAAATGTGTAAAAAATAAATAAAAATATTTAATGGGAAAATTAGTCTAGGGTCCCTCTTCCACTTTTCATAATGGAAGAGATCCACAAAATTATTTTTTAATGTCTAAGGTCCCTAAACATATATCAGAGAAATTTGACTCTTTACCCACGATTTCTGCCCTTCTTCTAACATTCCATCACCTAGTTCACTTTTTCTTGCGTACAAGCTACTCACTCACAGTCCAATCCAATTCCAATTCAAGTCGATACACCCCCAAAATATATATATATATATATATGTGTGTGTGTGTGTGTGTATCGTCGTTGATAATTTCTTCACAGGTCGGAAAGAGAACATGATGCACCATTTTGGAAACCCTAGGTTTGAGCTCATCAGACACGAATATAGATCCTAAGGCTTCCGTGCAGACGAAACAAGCAAAAGAAATCTGTTGGAAAGAGAATTTTTGCTGGTTTTTTTGGCTGCAATGGACCGTGTTTGGATAAAAAGTCAATTCACGTCAGTGAGGCTCATAGGAAAGGGCTGAAAAAAGAATCCCTTCGGTCTGTGAATCCAGTTGTGTTTGATGGAACGAAGCAATCAGAATCAGGCCTGAGAGGTGGAGAGAATTTCGCATTCCGAATTCTTGATTCAGGGGAGGAAAGTTTGACAATTAAAAAGCAGTTAGATTTAGAAGAAGAACCACGACACTCAATTGAGGTTTGAAATTTTCTCTGACTCTATCCACAAATATTTGGGAATTTCTCTGGATTTCATAAAATAATAGTGTCTTTACAATCTATTAAAATAAACCCAGAGAAATTTGAATTTTCTCTGGTTTATAAAACAACTCGGAGAAATTTGAATTTGAATTTGAATTTAAACCCAGAGAAAATTGGACAAAATGATTTCATAAAATAATGTTATGTCTTTATAATCCAGAGAAAATTGGTTAAAACGAATCCAAATTGTTTCTCTGTACTGGGTTTTTCTTGTGGTTGGGTTGATGATGGAAACAGTCCAGAGTAAAGATATGGATTAGAATGCGTCATGATTTGATATTGGAGATCGAAAAGAAGTCATGTAATTTGGGAATAGAAGAAACTGTGCTTAACAAAGTTAGATAGAAACACACACACACACACAAACAACCTCAAGCAATTACAAATCTTACCTACTGATATGAGACAGAATGATATTTTTGTGCCACATATTCCGAACATCAACATTATTGAGAAGTTCTTGAAGAATTGCTTTTTCTTCACCTGGAAACTAATTTTCAGAAAGGCTAAAGAGGCCTGAGAAATTTAAAATTTCTCTGGATTAATTTTCTCTGGACCAGTTTTTTCTGAACCAATTTTCTCTGGATTCAATTTTCTCTGACTTGAATTTTCTCTGGACCAATTTTCTCTGGATTGATGTTGAGGGACCTTAGACATCATGAAAATATTTGATGTCCTTTATACTGTAAAATCATAATATCAGGGATCTTAAAAAAAATACCCCATTACAATGATTTTTGTTAGCAAGCACGAAGAAAAAGTAGCAACTTTTGACAAGTAAAGACAAAAAGTAAAAAGGTAGGGAAAGAGAGGAAGCTACATATCCCAATTTGTCATTATGCAGTGGCTACGTCTGGGCAGCAGCACCGAGCACTATACATTAAAAAAAAATTGTTTGAGAGTCCGAAATTAGTGGTTCGAATTCGGTTTGAAATTTAAAATGATGTCGTTTTAGATTTCAAATTTTTTTTTTCTTCCTCTTCTTTCTTTTCATCTTCTTCTTCGTTTTGAACACAGGAGAAGCAGAGGCGAGAGAGAGAAACAGAGGCGAGAGGCGAGAGCTTGTCGTCGCAGCTCGTTGTCGTCGTAGCTCAGCGCTCGTCGGCCGATGGTCGCAGCTCCTCGGCTGATCGTTGCATCGCAGCCCCGCCTCTACTTCTGCTTCCGCCTCAAGTCCGATTTTGATGGCCCCTCCAGTTTTGTTTCTCCTTCTTTCTCTTCTTCCTCCTTCCCTTCTTCTTCTTCTTCTTCCTCCTTCTTCCTTCTCAAATTCGAGCCAAATTCGGCTCGAAACCCTTTCAGGTTCTGTAATGGGGCTCATACATTAAAGATTGGTTTGGGGAGTAATTTTTTTATTACATTTTAATTAAAATTAAAATATGAGATAAAAAAGTGAAAATATTTTAAAATAAATTTTTATTAAAAATTTTTAAAAAATAAAAAAATTTAAAAGAATTTTTAATTTTTTATATTATTTTAATAAAATTTTAACTTTTTAATCAAAAAATATTCATCCCAAAAAGACACTTAAATGGAGTGAATCTCTGAGGATGCAATTGCTATTTGGTCACCAACACAACAACACGGAGACACAGTCGTCGTGTGCCCCTCTCCCTCTGGTTGGTGTCGTCGCACCCGCACCTCCCTCCTCCCCCATTCTCCCTCCTTTTTGTCCCCTAACGGCTACTCCACCATCAAGGTCCTACTTCTACATTAGTGGTACCTCAAAACAATTTTACCATAAATTACCGCTTGTTTTAGATGTTAAAAGTTGGATTTTTCATTTTTTTTAAATATATAAAATAAATTAATAAATAGGAGATGTGACTTAAAAGAACTAAAAAAAGTCAAAAAAAAATTACCTTTAATCATGTTCCTAAAATAAGCCAAAGACATCCCTTTAAGATTTATTTAAAATATGAATTATTTTAGGGAGGTTTATGAGAAAATCATTTTTCAAGTATTTGTATTCCAATTAGTCCATAAGATATTCTTTTATTCCAATAAGTTCTATTATTTGAACATTTAATCTATCAAATTCTAATTATCATATTTAATGTATTTTTATGGATATTTCTATCCTTATAAATATTTTTTTGAATGGTTAGCAATTTAGTGATGTGAACAGTCATATTTTATAGTGTGAACATTCACATTGACATGTTAGCATTTATATCGCGGAACATTCACATTGTAAATGTGAATATTATTAGAGATATTTTGGTAACTATGTCACTCATAAGACTTATTGAAATATAAGAAAATAATGTATACTAAATAAAACATAAGTATGTAAAAAAGGATTTATGAAAAAGTGCTCCATTATTTTTTATAGTTTAAAAAATTATAAATATTTCTTTGTAAGATTTTTTATTTAATAGAATTAATTCAAAAAAAAATTTTTCTAACTATTCTCTTATACAATGATAAAATTATCTAAATTATTAATTGAAAAAATTTCTTATATCATTAAAAACTGTTAATTGACTTGATAATTTATTAATAAAAATGATTATTTATTATGAAATTAGAAATTTTAGACAGAAGTTAATTTTAAGAATAATTTTGACAAAAACTAGAAACACAAAAAGCCAAAGTGGAGAAAAAAAACTTTAAGGTTTAAATTGAGAAAATGGTCAAACATAAATTAGGCAAAGTGTAATTTACCTTAAAAGTTTTAAGAGTGATTCTACTTACACAACTACTATACTTCTTTATACCCTTCATATGAGATGTTCTTTTTTTTTCTTTTTTCTTTTTTTTTTTCAATTTTACATGTGTGAAATTACCTTTAAAAAAAAAACACTAAAATTAAATATATTTTATTATCTCTTTACACCTCATAGTCTTCAATCCCTAACTCCTCTTATTCCTTTATCAATTTTTCTTCGTTCTTACACATCTCTTTTCAAAAAGTGAGAATCATAGTATTTTGATCATAGAAGAAAGCAATAGATGAAGAAACGGTGGTAAAAAGCCATCAAAAAAGTGAAATGGTGAATTTTTTTTATTTGTTTGGTAGGTTTTTGTTTTATTTTTCTAAACTATTCTTTGATTTTTGTTCGGTGTTTTAAAATCGAACAAAATAAAATAGTCCGACATCACATTGTTGAACAAAAAATATATGTGTAATAACCAATTGCTGAATAAAAGATACATTTCCAGTAACCCAAGGTCGAATTTTTTTAATTTGTTCGATTACTCATTACCGTGTATTTCCAGTTTTATTTTTTTTTATATTTTTCTATTTTTTCTTAAAAAGATTATGCTTGTACTCATTACAACAATGTAAGTACTAGATTATTAGTGGACTTGAATCATGAATTCGTTACAGACAAGATTTGTTAAGTTTTTTTATGAATACGATTTTTTACGAACGACAACATATTGCTAGAAAAAAAAAGTTTGTTTGTAACATGACATTGTATTACCGAATAAGCCCGACACAAACTTAAAAATCATTGTTTGAAAGAAAGTGACTGTAAATTTATAGTAACAAAACGCTGGAGAAATCTATTTTTTTTGGCAACATAATAATGGAGGAATGTAAATTACTTAGCATTGTGTGACTGAACAAGCACTTCATTGTAGGCTCCACTCACTATCTTTCCTTCGTCTTTCTCTTTCCCCTTCTGTTCTCTTGTTTTTCCTCTAAAAACTATTGGTGTAAAGAGATAAAAGAGTTTTGAAGAGTTTTACTTTAGGGTTAGTTTTGGTAATATAATAGGTATAATGGGAATCACATTTTTTTTAATGGCCTAATGAAATAAAAAGTGTAAAGAGATTAAGTAATAGTGTAAGTAGAATCACTCAATTTTAATTGTCATTGTCCTATTTCTAATTATAATATATTTTTTTGTGACACTTTTACCTTTAGTTTTAAAAAGTAGGGTTGTTTACAGAGAGATCTCCTAAATTACTAAGAAGCATCACTTTAACTTCATAAATTATAAAAGTGTACAAATAGATCCCCCTAAATTATGAAAGTGTACCAATTAGACCCCTTATATAAAAGAAGTCAAAGTGAAACATGCCAATAATTTAGAGGTTCATTTATACACTTTTATAGTTTATGAGACAAACTAATATGTCTCAATACATTTATATACTTTTATAATTTAAGAAGTCAAATAATAATTTTTAATAATTTAAAGAATCTAAATATAAATAACCCTAATGCTGAAGCAATCCCAACTCTCATCAAGGAATTCGTCCAACGTCGCGACCAGCAGCAAAACATCTTTCGATGGAAAATTCTGTAACGGTCCATTTCACTATCTAGGTTGAAAAAATAAGAAAAAATTGTAATTTTTTTTTTTTGTGTACATGGTATAAGCCATTTTGGTACTGTTAAATATAATAATTATATATTCTATCTATCATATGTATTATATTATATTCATTACCCTACTTAGGATTACCATACTTTGATTTCTCTCATTCTATATGAAGGAGTCTTGTGTACAGTGGCGGAGCCAAGAAATTAAATCAGAATGGGCACTTATTAATTACAATATTAAAAAATTTTACAAAAATATTTCACATAATTTTTACCATTGACTTCAAGAAAGATAAAAAAAAAATAATGTTATTTGTAATTAGTGTATCATGGATAATATTAAAAAAAGTCATGGATATAAAGTTTTAAAATAAATTATATAATGATAAAGTAATTTTTTATACAAAATATGCGTAAAAATTCAATATAATAGTCATATCACGTCATCATTAATATGTGATATCACCAATCAATAGTAAATAAACACATGGAAGATGGACCTTACATATCAAATGTAATTAACAATTCAGTAAATTCTATATTTTCATTGAGATTAATTATGTTTGTTTGTCAATAATGATAGACATCACAATTATATTGGAATTTTCATAGATAATAATATCGTAGTCTCTTTATTTTTAATCAAAACAACCATTATTATTCTCATAATTTTAAAAATGTCATCGACATTTTACTCTAAATAATAATTTTATAATTTTTTTATTTAAAATATTTTCTTTATGTTTATAAAAAAAAAAAAATCAAAACCCAAGGAGAGAATGTGACCCCCCTAGACCCTTGTTAGCTCTGCCCCTGCTTGTATATATTATTACATAATTATTGAACATAATATTCAATATAATACATATTTATCTCTCTCTCTCTCTCTCTCTCTTAAATATTCTAACATAGTATCAGAACTGTAGGTTAAGTTATTGGTGTTCTTCGCCTTACTGGCAGGCAGCAATCTTGTCTTGGCCGCCCGCGCGGACCTCAACCTATTCTGCTGTCATATTTTTCTTTCAGTATCACTTCATGGTTATCTCTTCCTTTGACCATTGATTTATTCCTATCACAAATAATTCTATTATATTTTTTTTACTCCCAATCTCTCTTCTTTTTTTTTTTGTATGCGCTTCTGCTAAACTCTGTCTTTCCCTCTGTTTCAACCTTAAATAGGTTTCTATTTCCAAACCTATTTGAGTTTGAGGGGGTTTAATACCTATATCATTGTAAGCATGGTTATACACTATGTGAACGACCCAAGTTGATCCTTTGGCGCACTATCTAAGCCACCCTCTAGCGCATTTTCTCATAAGTCGCCCCCTGGTGTACCAAAGTTGCCCCCTAGCGTACCATCTAAGCCGCTCCCTAGTGTCCCTTTTAATAAGCCGTCCCCTAGCACACTCAGTCATCTATTGTCATCATCGTTCAGTACCACGTCATAAGTTATATGTGTGTCACGTTTGCTGGTTCAACATTCTATTCTCTACATCAATCTGGCATGACCTTTTTAAACTATTCTGACATTGATTCTGGTTAGTCTCTACAACAGCCTGACATGATTGCTTAAACTGTTCCAACATTGGTTCCGATCAGTTCCTACAACAGTCCAGTATGATCCCGTAAGCAGTTAATACATTGATTCCGGTCACTTCCTACAACGGTATGGTATGATCTTAAACTGTTTCGGCATTAGTTCCAGCCAGTTCTAGCACAGTCTGACACAACCATAAATTGTCTCTCAGCATTAGTTTTAGCCTTTGATCTATCTCAAGTGCCTTTACGCTCCCGTTAGGACTTTACAATCTATTTGCCTTTTATTTTATTTTTAGTGTTATTGCATGTTTTAGTTTCTCTTTCCAAACTCAAGTTGGTATCTCTACTTGAGTTTTAGGAGGTGTTAAATATAGTAACTATATATCTATCTATCATACATATCATATTATATTCATTATCGTACTTAGAATTACCATACTTAAGTTTTTCTTCTCCTATATAAAGGAGTCATATATATATATATATATATATATTGTTGCATAATTATTCAATACAATATTCAATACAATATAGATTGCTCTGTCTTTCTCACTTAAATATTTGAACAAATACAAGTCATTCTTATGTGTCAAAATTGCATCATAAAATATTCTATCTATAATGTAATTATTTTTCTATTATCTCATTCATTTTAATTTTTTTTTTAAAAAAAATACTAAAAGTCTCAAATATTTTATTAAAAAAAATTATGAAACACTTACATGGATGTAGATTTAGGTAGAACCCACACCCATGTGATTGTTTAAGTAAAATCTCAAATACATGGATGTCAACCGTTGGATTGATAACTCTAGGAGATGACTCTAGACTTCTCACTCTAGAGGATCTTGACGCGAGCGTGGGGCACTTGACCCATCAGTCCAATGGCGGAAGCTTAAGGTTAAGTCACTTCGATATGAATGACATAGGCAATAATGGGGTCTATCAACGCTGTTTGGAAACAGTCCCATCCCACAACAAAGCCAGACAATCCAATCCTTCTCTATAAAACACTTTTGCAGTTGCACCAGTCAGCAACAATTGGTTGGTCTCGATATTGTCATGTTGTGTTTTAATAATGTTGTGATTGATAGCGGAACTTAACCGTGCTACGTAGCTCGAAAACGAAGAGTCTGAATGGCTTGAAATTTTTTGTTATTCTTTTTCCTTCTCCTTCATTCTTTCTCTTCTTCTTTTCCTCTCTTTTTCCTTCTGGGTTTGTTGATTCACTTATGCTAATCTATAAAAGTGTAGCATAGCATAATAAGGGTTTGTTCCTTCTGGGTTTGTTGATTCACTTCTGCTAATCAACAAAATTTTCTCTTCTGCTAATCAAACCCAAGGAAGAAGAAGAAGAGATCAAAAAAATAAACAAAATCATCACAGATTGCCAAAACCAGAGATCAAAAAATAGCCAAAACCAGCACACACAAAATCAACACAGTTTGCAAAATCAAAATCAAAATCAAAATCAAAATCAAAATCAAAATCAAAATGAAAAAATAAATAAATAACAAAATCATCACAGTTTGCAAAATAACCCAAAAAATCACAAAAAAAAAAAGAAAAAATCAAAACAAAATCAAAACAATCATAGTCGAACCGAAGACCCATAGCCGAAGATCAAGCTTTGCCCTCTCCATCCATGGCGGATCAAGCTTCAGCCTCTCGAAGATCAAGCATCGGCTTCTCCTCTCTTCCTCCTTCTCTGTTTCTCTCGCCTATCTGTTTCTCTCTCGCCTCTCTCTTCCTCCTCCTCTCTTTCTCTCACCTCTCTATTCTCTCTCGCCTATCTCTTTCACTCAAACCAGTTCAAGAAAGAAGGAAAAAGAAGAAAAAGAAAGAAAAAAAAATTAGTGTCAAAACGACGTCGTTTTGATACTCGGGGAACTCGGGCTGCTCAACTTTCGAGCTACCACGCATTTCTCTGAATGTATATATTTATATTGAGGGAGTAAAAAATATAAAAAAATATAATAAATTATAATTGGTAAAAGATATAATTACATGATATTCTAGATATCTAAAAATTTTTCCTTCTTACAGGCCGTTTATGAGAATTGCAGGTTAGCCCTGTCTCCAAAACTTTTCAATAAATACATATATATAAATATACTATTGAAATTTATTTAAAATACGAATTATCTATTGTAATTTTGAGAATTATAAATATCTTTTTATTATAACTTTTTATTTAACAAAATTAATAAAAAATAAAACTAATAACTATTCTCATATATAACAATAAAATTACTAAAATTTTTAATTGAAATAAATTTTTTACATCATTAAAATTGCTAATTATTTTAATGATTTATTAACAAAATAGTTCATTTGCTATGCAATATTAGTATTTTAAGTAAACTTAAGGAGCGTATTTGTAATTTATCCACCAAAAAAAAAAAAAAATTACAATGAATTGTTAGTCATATAAATAAAAAAAAAATAATATTATCATATTTATTTATACCAAAATATATATTCTTCTTCGTTTATTTTTATATTTTTACACAATTTAAATTAGTTTTGATCATTTAACTTATTAAAAGAGTATTTGACTTAATTATAGTAAAATTATAATTCTTACAATATTTTTTATTTTTTTTTAAATTTTAAAAAGGGAGACTATTTTTACCTCAAAAAAAAGAGAGTAAATTAGTGATAAATCCAAACTAAGGAAGGTATAGTGTATTAGGTCCAGTGCATATTTTTTTGTTGTGAGAAGTTCACCATTTGTGAAATAGTTTGGTGATGAGTCATTTTGTTTATTTTGAATGACATTTTATTTTTAATTTTACTCCTTAATTTATCTACTAACTTTTGTTGACTATCTGTTAAAAAAATTTCCTATCTGTTCAATTTTGTTACTCTATCTGTTCAAAATCTATGGGTTTCTCTCTATTTATTTAAAATATGTGGATTTCTCTCTCTATCTGTTCAAATTATCTTATTCAAAAATCTATTTGTTGAAATTATTTTGGATTATCATATAATAATAATTATATATATATATATATATTAAATTATAAGATTGAAAAATAAACACTCTTAATTAAATTAAAATATCAATTATATAAAAGAAATTCAATAATGACTAATCAATAAAAAATCACATAACAACATC
Organism: Camellia sinensis; assembly: GCF_055761805.1. Lineage (NCBI taxonomy): Eukaryota > Viridiplantae > Streptophyta > Magnoliopsida > Ericales > Theaceae > Camellia > Camellia sinensis. Next base: position 80,329,064 of record NC_138963.1, read on the forward strand.
TAAATTTAAAAAGAAAAAATAATGAAAATATTCAAACAATAGATACATCTCAGTGTGTGAAGTAATTAATCATTTGTAATATGATGTCAAAACATAAAAGAACTTGTGAATTGTGATTATATAAAATAATGTAGGGAATGAAGTACAATTTCATATATCTAATCACTACAAAATTTAAACGATAAATCCATAATATAGAATTGTAATTGGGTATAGAATAATGCACGAAAAAATAAGAAGGAAAAAGAAAAATAAGACAATTTAACATTAAAAAAAATCTTAATACCCTTGAAAGAATTAAGAAAGAAAAACTGAAACATAAAATTAGTATTGGGTTTGTGGATTATCTCAATTTATGATGAAAAATACATGAAAAATAAATATTTGTCAAATAGAATCCATATAAAATAGGTAAAGTTAGTATAATTTAAATTAAGTTTAAATTTGTATAGAACTCTATATGTACTTAAGAAAGAAAATACATGCTGATGTGACTCACTTAGAAAAAAGTAAGCTCTTATGATGTGCCACCTAAGCATGAAAAAAATGCTACTTTTAATAATATATATATGATTTGTTAGTAGAGATTGTATCAAATACTCTAACAATATTTGGAAAAAAAAAAAAAAAAACTATGAACAACTCCATAAATTGACCAAACAACTTCAATATTTGTTAAAAAATTGAATAGAAACTGAGCATAAAATAGTTCATTAAAACATAAATGAACCATTTCATGTTGATGATCATGCTAATGATGTTCCCTTTCAGCTACCAGTTGGACATGTTTGTTTCAATGTTAATTTCTCTTGTCAACATACTGTTTCATATATAAATTAGAATAGAACAAGGACAATGGAGGATGGAAGGAGGATGTAAGCCGATGTTTAGGAGAAGAATAGGAAGACCGGAGCATCACCAAACATCTATACAGTGTTTGTTGATGATATACCTGATTCAATGAGTCCTAAAGGACTCTATACTTTGTTCACTAATTTTGTGGTAGTGAAGGATGTCTTTATACCACACAAGAGGAGAAAAGCAACACAGTCCAGGTTTGGTTTTGTTCGATATGACTGTCCTATAGCTGCGGGGTTGCTGTGAAAAAAGCTAATGGAGTATGGTGTGAAGATAAGACATTAAAGGCCAAAAAGGCAGATCACAGAAAGAAGCAGGTTGGTAAAGAAAAGGTTCAAGTAAAAAAGGGGCCAAACAAGCAACAAACAAAAAGGTGTAGGAAGGTTTATACCTAATGGAAACACAAAAAGAGACATCTATGTTGAGGTAGTCAAAGGGCCAAGTGGTAGAGGTGGAAGCGATGTGCGAGTTAAAGCAGGAGAATATGGAATTGGTTGGCTATATGGTAGTGCAATAGCCAAGATGCGAGTGAAATACAGTTTCGCAGAATTAAAAAAAGGAATTTCAGAATAGAGGTTTGGTGGATGTGAAAGTAAGAGAATGTAGAAGGAGAATTGTATACATGACTTTCAGGTTAAGTGAGGATATGAAGACTAAAATGCTAGACATGGGAGAATGGATTCATGACTAGTATGAGGTGTGTGTTAGTTGGAAAAAAGAGTTGAGAGTGGAAAATGAACGATTACTATCGCTTAACTGCTGTGGTGTACCTCTCAATCTGTGAAATGGCCAAAACTTCTAGAAAATAGGAAAAATGTGGGGGGAAATTGTGACAACCCTCACCACTGATTATTGCTAAACTATGACTAAACATGATAAGTAACTCTGAAATTCTGAACTGATTGCCTGAGTGTATTGGTTTAAATGCATTTCTATCTGTTTTTCATTAATTGATCTGTTCATGTTTTAAGTTTCGAACTGTAAATTGAAGGCCTTATCGGCGGCCGAATACGAAATTGATTGGTGTTTTATGTTAATTAGAATTTATGTGATTTTATGGTACATTTAATTTGAAATTGATTTGGAATGATTAAATTAGATTAAATAATGTTAAATTACAATAGTTTGGATTTATTACAAGATTGCCACTTAGTGGCCTAGTTCTAGACCAACACTCCTTTTCATTTCATACACATTTGATATGACATTTCTTCAACCACTTCTAGAGACTAAAACGTGAGAGAGAGCTTGAGAGTTGGAAGAAGAATTGAGTTCACTTAATTTGGCTTGGAGACCTAGAAGATTTGAAGAGTTCATTGCATATTTGAGCTCCTAGACTTGAAATTGGAGACTTGAGGTAGGAGACTCACCCTTTTAATTGTGAGTTTGAGTTGTTCTTGCATGATTCTTGGTAAGGTTAGTGATTTAAGGCATGAATTAGCTTAATATGTTGAATTGAGTAGGAATTCATGCATGCATGTATACATTGTTGAGTTTTGAGGTTGATTTCATAGAAATCCTCACATGCATGTCCATATTCTAGCTTTGGTCCATGAATCCATCATGTTTTTGGAAGGATTGACTCATTTGTTCTTGTATTAGAAGCTTTGAAGTTGATTAAATTCATGCATGTTGCATATACATCATGTTCTTGAAGTTTTGTTTGGAAATTGATTCAATTGAACTACCTTTGGGCTTTGATTTTGCAAATTGATCTTTGAAACATGTCATATTATGAGTTTTAAAGTGTTTTCCAGAAAATTGGCCCAAAAGGATCGAATTTGAAGCTTTAAAGATTGAGTTTTGTGCTTGGAGACAAATCTGGAAATTCTAGATTTTGGATCCACGCTTGAGCGAGGAACTTCACGCTCGAACGTACACTCTGAGTTCATACAGTCCGCTCGAGCGGGTAAAGTAATGCTCGAGCGTGAAATGCATGAATCCAGTACTTTGCATGTGTTTACAGTCCGCTCGAGCGAGGGAATGCATGCTCGAGCGAGGACTTGTGTCTCACGCTCGAGCGGAGGTCGAGTGCCCGTCGAGCGTGAATTGCACGCATCCAGTACTTTTGCCTGAGTTTGCAGTCCGCTCGAGCGAAGAAAGTCACGCTCGAGCGGAGCTCCTTTATCTGCATGTCCGCTCGAGCGTAGAAAGCCACGCTCGAGCGAGACCCCTATTTTCTGAAAGTTTTGAAAAGTGTTTTTAAGTACATCTATGCATCCTCATTTCATCCTAGGCATTTCTAGGCCTAGTTTAAGGCATCTTAATGAGGATATTGATGTAGAACCACACCGAGTCAAGTTAGGGACTAAGTCGTTGATTCCCAAGTGTGTAACTTAGTGTGTGTTCATTCTGTAACTGTGTAGGGTTGGCATCCGAGGACGCTCTAGCCTATCTGTAGCCCAGTGCTCTATGAGTAACAATGTTGTAAACATATATTCAATCATGAATATTTTCTGAATGATCAACTGTACTGCTTTCTGAAATGATATTTCTTACTGAATGAATGCTTGTCCTATTTGCGAACTATATTCGTGGCATCCATAGCAATTTACTGTTATTGTACTGTACTGCTACTGTCACAGAGATCTCTGTCGGTTCCCATGTTTGGAACCACTACTGTTTACTGATATGATGGCCATCAACTGATTGTTTGGTCTGTTAAGACCTACTGTACTGTTTGCTATTGGATGTACCACTTATGACTGCTATGATCGAATAACTGATATACTATTCAAATGACTGTTTTAAATACTGGAAGGATATTCATTCCTAACCTCTCTACGCATATGTTATTCACTAGGCTTTCGCCCACTGTTTATATATATATGTAGGTGTCCAGGCACTGGATCGGAGCTAGGAGCGTTGGGTTAAACTCCCTTTTTGTCAAGCCAACCAACGTGCCTCACTGCGAGGTTCCATGTGTGTTCAAGCTTAGGCTTTTTGGGGTGTCTCAGTTCACCCTTCTATCTCTGTTTTGTAATACTGTATAAACTTGTACTGTACTGTTATGGTAGGGATTTGGTCCCTAACCTGAATGCCTGTATATGATGTATGTACATACTGCTTTTGTTCCGAATGTGAATGTGTTATGAAAAGTCTTTTTGTATACAAACTGTCACAGCTCATTGGACATCTTCCATTTACTGTTTTGGCTTCCGCTAGTCCCTGTACTCTGTATTAATGTTATTACTGTTAAGTAGGCCTTCGGTAATCACGGATTACTGGCCGGTTATGGTGCTAAACCCATAGGGGCGGGTTTGGGCTGTGATAGAAATTGTGGCGATTGATGAAACCACCTTAAACATGAACTCTCTGAAATGTGGTAGAGTTAGAATCTGTTCCTCTCGTCTAGAGCGAGTGGATAAAATGATTATTTTGGAAAATAAAGGTAGTATGTACCCAATTCGTGTGGTTGAAGATTGTAGCTGTGGTAATGGAGCACTTCTCAACTATTGTAATCACAATGAAAAGCCAAGTTGGAAGGATTCGATGGGGAACAACAATGGAGAAGAGCAAAGTGTTGCGTTTGGCCATGGCAAGATGGAAGAAGATGAGGACGTGTCATGCAAAGTGGCTATGGTGGAGGCTCAAGATAATGTGAAAACCAATGAGAGGATCAATGTTAGAAATGAGGGATTGGATGATGGGAACACTATTCTCTCCATAACTGTATCCATCATAAATGAATCTGACATAGGGTTTGCGGCTTAAAGAGTTGGACAGACACCATTAACAGGTTGTACAAGACTCAAGGAAGGCGTGCGTGAAGAGGCAGGTCAAAATATAGTGGAGTGGGAAACATGAAATGATAGATCTAAGGTGGGATCTAATGGGCTTATAAGAAGTTTAGATGAGAATGATTTAAGGAAGTCCGATATTAATTTAGAGGTGGTCTTGGATGCAGCCCAGATATGTAATGGTAGAAATGGTTTAAATACAATCAGTGCCAGCCCTATTGTATTGTGTGCTAACCCAACTTCTGTCAATGAGACCAATGAGTTGTTGACTGGGCTGAGAAGTAGCTTAGCCCATATGGTGAAAGATGGTAAACAGCCCACTGGGATTTTAAGGATTAACCAGATGGAGACCCAAGTAGAGAAAGAATTCAACTTAGTAAGCCATGGAAATATTATCAGAAGAGTTCAATCTGATGTGAGTGAGAATGTTGAGCAGTGAAGGAAAGAAAAAGGATATTATCAAAGGAAAAAGAAAGTAAGAAAATGTGTAACTTTTAGAGGAGGATTTCAGAGAGGAGCTTTATTTCGTGAGGCAAAAGCTGCGATTTCAGCTTTGATGTTTGTCAATAACATCTCTGGCAGGCAAAGGAAATTAATGAATGAAGCCCAAGATACAATTACAATGGAAAAGGCATTGGGGTTGGATTTTGAAGGAAATGAAGCTGAAGCAATTAACAAGATCATCCAGATAGAAGAAGATGATGAAGTAAGAGTAGGAGAGATGGAAAAAAAAAGTGTTTAAACTAACACTCCAGGGTGAAATTAAGAGAAATTTACTGCTAAATGAAGATTCTATCATGGAATGTGAGAGGGCAGGGTATATTGTTATGAGCAAGTTGAGATCATTAAAAATGACTCTGAAAAAATAGAATAGTGAGGTGTTCGGAAATATGGAATCAAAGCTTTAAGAGGCTGAAGATGAGCTGCACAATTTAGACTTAAAAAGCAGAATTCAAAAAACTTAATGAGATGGAAATCACAAGAAAAAAAGAGGTGATGGGATTGGTTTAGCAGATTCGAAAAAGAAAGGAATGGTTGTGGCTACAAAAGTCAAGAGTAGATTGGGCATTAAAAGGGGACAAGAACACAAGGTTTTTCCATATAATGGCATCTATGAGGCAAAACAAAAATATGATTAACTCAATGAAGATTGATGAAGTTATTGTTGAAGAACTAGCTGAAGTCAAACAAGCAATGCGTAACTATTTCAAGAAACAATTTGATGAACAATGGAGAAAAAGGACCAACATTGGTGGGAATTTTCAAAAGGTGAATCCTATTCAAGCCATTGAAATTTTGGAAAAAGACTTTACTGAGGCTGAGGTGTGGGAGGCAATTAGAAAGAGCGATGGGAATAAAGCTCCAGGGCCCGATGGTTTTAATATGATGTGCTTTCAGAAGGGTTGGAAGGTGATGAAAGAAGATATAATGAATTTCATGAAGGAATTCCATAAAAATAGCAAATTAGGTTATGGTATAAACTGCTCTTTTGCCACCCTTACTCCAAAGAAAGACATCCCATCATCCATTATGGAGTATAGACCAATTAGTTTGATCAATTCTGAGTACAAGATCTTATCTAAAGTGCTAGCTAACAGATTGAAGCAAGTATTACCAAATGTAACTGATAAAGTCCAATCAGCATTCTTGAGGGAGAGAAACATTTTGGATGGGGTTCTCATTGCAAATGAGGTAGTAGATTGGTGGAAGAAATCTAAAAAAAGGGGACTAATCCTTAAACCAGATTTTAAGAAAGCCTATGATTCGGTGAATTGGAATTTCCTTCTTCAGATGTTGGCAAACTTTGGGTTTGGACCAAGATGGTTAGATTAGGTAAAAGAGTGCATTACCTCACCTAGAGTGTCTATTTTAGTGAATGGATCTCGATCTGAAGAGTTTTGTCCTTGTAGAGGGTTAAGGCAAGGTGATCCACTTTCACCTCTTTTGTTCAATGTTGTAGCTGAAGGGCTTAATATATTGTTGAAGAAAGCAAAGGAATTGGAGATTATCAATGGGGTGGAAGGGGGCAGTGGTGGGTTTTGTGTGTCTCATCTTCAGTACGCAGATGACACAATAATCATGTGCAATGCGGAATGGTCTGAAGTGGTTCTCATTAAAAGAATTTTGAGGTGCTTTGAAATGGTATCTAGGCTTAGGATAAATTTCCACAAAAGTGTGGTATGTGGGGTTGGTGTGGATGATGATCTAATTCTGGAGTTTGCATCAAGACTTAATTGTTTAAGTCAAAAATTGCCATTCAAGTACCTTGGTCTTCCACTTGGAGCTAACCTAGGTAGAAAATATTCTTAGAAACCTGTCATTAACAACTTTAAAAAGAAGCTCTTAGGTTGGAAAAGAAGAGTACTGTCATTCGCAGGGAGAGTTGTTCTTATTAAATCTGTTTTGTCCTCTTTGCCAATTTGTTACATGTCACTTTTTAAGATTCCTGAAAATGTCGCTAAGGAACTTGATAGGTTGCAAGCAAATTTTCTGTGGGGAGGTTCAGAAGTTAGGAAGAAAATTCATGTTATGACCCAACCCCAGGGGCTTAGGGTTGGAATCGAAACTTACTAACTTATTCTATACGTAGCAAATTAAACTGTGCAAGTGGACATAAAAATAATTAAATAGGAAATTACTCCATTTATAGGGCTTTTATTATTTTATTATTCAGTGACCGGGCTCGAGTAAAAACAAAACGGAGAAAAAAAATATAAAGAAAAGAAAGACAAAATAGTGGTTCAACATCAATCCTCGTGCAAGTTCCATTACGTGAGGTTATGGGTTTCTTTCACATCTCGTCACCTGAAATGGTAACAGCTATAAGCACACAGCAGAGTGAGAAATATTATGTCAAGAGCATAGGGAATACAAAATAACCATGGATAGTTAGTTAAGCCAAAGTATTTACATAACTCAATTTGGTAAATAAATCATTTAAGTGGCAGAAACTTAAATACAAAAATTATATAAATAAATAACCATAACTACGGTACAAAATAGAACAGAATGGAGGTCACAGAAGTGACAGTCAGAACAGAGGTCAATGGATCCATGACAAACAGAGGACCACAAAGTGGCCAAACAGAGGCCAATGATTATTTAAGTCCCCCAAGGCATGGGACTCCCGTGGTGGTACTTACAAAACATAATTGTTTATAAGGTTATAGTCAAATATTTTTTAAAATTTAAACAAACATATCCATGGGTTTCATTTTAACAAATAGAGTTCAGATATTAATCTACGTAATTGAAATATTTATGAAACATAACTTGTATTAATATAACTAATAAAGTACAACTTGTATAAAATAAATTATGGTAAGTCAAAACATACGTAAAATATGTTATGGTAACTCAATGTATAATATAACTCACCTTCAGATTAAGTCTTACTACTTCTTTTCTATTTTTCTTATCTTTCCGAGACTATTCCTTTGCTCTTTTTTTTTTTCCCTCTATTTCTTTTTTCTTTTCTTTTCTTCTTTTCATTCTCTTCTTGATTCGCACAGGTTCCCCCCCCCTCCCTTATATACACAAGGCTCTAGTGATGACTTATCTAATAATGATGCCTTAGTTTGATGACTCAGCTTTCCTAAGCCACTAGACAGCATAGGTGGCCTAATTGTCTCCTCCTAAAATCATCTTAATTAATTACGGTGATCTTGCTCAAGAAAATTCATTCATTTGATTTGATTTTTTTTTTAATAAAACTAATGCTAAATTAGTTTACATCCTTAGCACATATAGCTATATAATTAGATGTATTATTTTATATATTAATAACCATAATGACAAATTAATTTACATAGCATGTATAGCTTATTTATTTTATTATTTTCATTATTATTATACTTTATCTCATACCATGACAAAATTAATTATTTAGTAATCATTATTATTATTATTATTATTATTATTATTATTATTATTATTATTGGTTGTGGTATTAATTAAATATTTAGGGTGTCACAATTCATTTAGTAAAATAGAAGGAGATTATAATGGAAAAGCAAAAAGGAGGTCTGGGGATAAAAGATATCAAGCTCACAAACCAGTGTATGTTATTCAAATGGTGGTTGTGGTATGCAATTGAAGATGATGCATCATGGAAAGCAATAGTTTGTTGCAAGTATGGATTTGCTGGAGGGAGATGGTTGCTGTCTACTAATATAACAGGCATAACTTCTAAAATATGGAGGGATATAGTGGAAGTATCACAATCAAATCCAAAATTGTATACCCTATTTTTGGAGAACATGGAAATAACAATAGGGAACGAGAAAGGAATAATGTTTTGGATTGATAATTGGATAGGGGATTCAAGTATATGTACTAAATTCCCTAGACTTTATCAGTTATGCACAGCAAATGAGGCTTCTCTAGATGAGCAGATTTCAATAAAAGACAGTTCAGACAGGTGGTGCTTCAGTTTTAGAAGAAATCTACATGCTTGGGAAGAAGATGAGTTCGTAAAACTCATTGATTTATTGGGAACAGGGCCCAAGATAGGAATGTAGATTGAGGATTTTGTGAAATGGAAGGGTGATCCAATAGGTGGCTTCAAGGTTAGAAGTGCATATAAATGGTGTGATATGGATTCTGTACCTCTACTCAGTTCTGCTGGACTGATATGGAACAATTTATCTCCACCTAAAGCCAAATTCATTACTTGGTTGGCATGGAAGGGTAGACTTAAAACAAAGGCTTTTCTGCACCAAATTGGAGTGTTGAGGGGGAATGTGGATTTACATTGTGTGTTCTACAAATCTGATTTGGAATCTTTTAATCATATTTTATTGCTCTGCCCTTTTGTATGGAAGGTATGGGTAAGCATAATTGAGTGGTGGGAGCTGGAATGGGTAACACCAGATTCAATAGAGTGTTTAATACAATGGTGGTTGAGTTAGAATTTTAATAAAAAAGAAAAGATGTTTTGGAGATCTATTCCCTCAGTAGTGCTTTGGTCTATTTGGAAATACAGAAATGAGTGTATTTTTTTTGCTAAACATCCAGATTTGGTGGAGTTATGTGAGACAATTAAGGTAAGGTTAGCACTTTGGTGGAAATCACATAATTCTGGGTGCCTTTATTCTGTAAATGATATTATGAGTAATTTTCAGGTGGTGAAACAAAGCTTGTAAAATCAGATTGGGTGTGAAGATGCATGGGTAGTAGGAGCAAATGTCCGAAGAGAGTAACAACAGTATTGTGGGAGGGTCTGGTACATTCTCTGTTCTGCATTTCTTTAGCAGGATGAGAGAGCAGTAGTATTATTCTGTCATGGAATTGGCATGTTATCTACACTGACCTACTGAGCAGCAGTTGTTGCAATATGGGGTTAGTTTGAAGAATTGCTGCTTTGGTGGGTTGGGGGTTCTGGACTTGGCTTACCTGAAGTGTGGTGATCAGGGAGCATTAGTGCTAAGGATTAGTGGTGTTTGTTATTTTTGTTGTTTTTTGTGGTTGTGTTTTGGTTGGTTGCTCACCAGCTTGATGCGATGCTGTAGATGATTGGGCTTGTTCTATAGTGCCAACCTAGTTGGGATCATATTACTTAGCTATGATACTTGTGCATCCATCTTTTTTATTGATGTATGGTGTACCTTATTATTCATCTATAAAATTTCTCTGTTGCTGATAAAAAAAAATAATAAATGAACCATTTCATATTTAATGCCAATAGATGTTATTATTTGCTCCCAATTATCCTAATGTAAAATTCTAACCATATCCTCATTTATAATCTCTCAAAACATAAAATTCTAATGTAAAATTTTAAGAAAGGAACCATCAGTATTCTAGCCATATCCTCATTTACATAAAATATCTAAAATATTTAGTTCTATTGAGTTCAATTCCTAAACTCACTACAAGAATTTACACATTTTGCGACCACTTTTGCCGACCAAAAAAATTTTGGTCGCAAAAAAATGACATTTGGCGACCAAATATTAATTAGTCGCGAATGATCATTATTTTTGGCGACCAAATATTATTGGTCGCAGAAGGTTATATTTTGGCAACCAAAAAATATGTTGGTCGCAGAAAGTGGTATACTTTTGCCGACCAATTACAAATTTGGTCGCGGAAGGTCAGATATTTTTTGGCGACCAAAAATTTGGTCGCGAAAAACTTATTTTCAGCAACCAAAAAAAAATTAGTCGCCAAATTAGTACTTTTAGCGACTAATATTTTAGTCGCCGTTGATTGAGATTTGGCGACCAAAAAAATTTGTCGGCGAAAGAACCTGTTTTTGTGACTAATTTGATCTTTTGGTCGCCAAAAGTTTGGGGGGAAATTTGAAAGATGGAGGGGGGAAATGAAATTTGAACCACCGTCGCACTCCTCATTAGTTGTATCCATGTACTACTGTTGCAACTTGCAAGTGTGGAACAATGAAAGGAACAAGACTTTCGAAGTAGCAGATGACTCCCCAAACCTCATTTTCTCTCTCATGTCGAAAACCCTTCTCTCTCGCATCAAACCTCGTCACAACCCCAAACCCAGTTCTTCCCCTTCCTTCTCCTTCAAACCCCACATCAAGCGACTCGTCAACGAACTCTGTGACATCCTCAAAACCCACCACCACAATCAATAGCAAGACACCCTCGAAACCCGCCTCTCCGAAGAAGAAATCGTCCCATCTGACATTGCCCATTTGGTGCTCGACCGTATTCGCGACCCCGAATTGGGTTTGAAGTTCTTTGATTGGGTCACTCAACGCCCATACGGTTGTTCTCTTGATGGGTTTGCTTATTCTTCTCTTCTTAAGCTCTTGGCCAGCTCTAGAGTGTTTTCAGAGATTGAGACTGTGTTGGAGAGTATGAAAGTTGAAGACAAGTTACCGACTCGGGAAGCTTTGGATGCTGTAATTCGAGCATATTCGGATTCTGGGTTAGTCGATAAAGCCCTTGAAATTTATACTACTGTGCTTAGTACTTCTAATTCTGTTCCAAGTGTTCTTGCTTGCAATTCTTTGCTTAATGTGCTTGTAAAAGAGGGTCGAATTGAAATTGCAAGCCGAGTATATGATGAAATGTTTGAAAGAGTTGAGGATGGTTATATTTGTAAAAAAATATTTGTTTATATTTTTATTATGTTTAAAGCAATTCATGTATTATGTTTATATTTTTTTTCTTCCCTCTTTATACTTACCTTGATAGGTGTGTTCATGTTCCTAGCACTGTGAGAATCAAAATCATTAACATGTATAAATTCTTGGTTTGCGTGGTTTCACATATGTTTGTAGCTGCAATTTACACATTGTCAATTGGTCCATGAGGATGTATAATGCTATATCAGAACTTAGACAAGACAAAAGCATTCTATACATGTTTGGAATGTAGGAAAAAATATTTATTGATACCCACTCGTTAGATTGTTTCTTGAATGGGCTGTAGTCCCTTGTTGCCTTGCCTTGAATGGCCTGGACTTTCCAGAAGATTTTGTTAAATATTAGGCAATTAAAACTTTATCTACCCTGTTAAAGTTGGTTTCTCAAAGAATTATCTATAATTAGAGATTAGTAAGTTTTATGCAGCTCTGTTCTTGTAAACCGCTTATCAGGGGAAATTCCTATGGGACTGTAAAATATTTCCACTCTCACATACTTGTATGTTTTCCAATTTTTGCTTATCAATTTTCTTTCTGAAGAGTAATGTGATAATTGAAGTTTGAAACCATTGAGAACTGAAACTGGACCAAGCATGCCTTTCATCTCATTTTATGTGTTTTTATTTTTCTTAATCTCAACAACATGGTATATATTTACATCCCAACAATAGTGGCATCATTTTTGCTCACACATTTTTAAGAAACTGTAGTAGTGATTTTATTTATTTATTATAAATTTTTTTCTTTTACCAATCTCAATGGATATTTTGATCCAAGAGTCTTGAGGCGAATCAATTTTCTGGCAGTGTTCCTCCTGAACTCGGGAAACTAAGTAACTTGAAAACTTTGTAAGACATGTCATTCCTTGTTTACTTACACTTACTCCTTGAATCAAATTTGACAAGGATGAAAGAATATCCAACTCATTTGTTTGGCTACATGTTGTTGCAACTTCAGGGTATTGTCCTCGAATTGATTGAGTGGAAATCTGCCACCTTCATTTGCTGGGCTAATAAATTTGACTGATTTGTAAGCTACTACAATATCTTATATGATTTCCTATATTATTTCAATGATGGTGTCGGTTCAGCACCAGTTTCTTGCACAATGCAATAGGATAAATGATAACAACTTTAGTGGAGCAATACCTGATTTCATACAGAACTGGAAACAACTTGCGAGATTGTAAGATTCTGATCTTCCGAAAAGTGCCTTTTCAAATCGGCTAAAAGCAGTGATGGTTTTTCCGTTATTTGTATATAACCATTCAATTCTAATTTGTGTCGATGAAGAGAAATGCATGGAAGTGGATTGGAGGGACCCATTACATCAAACATATCCCTTTTGAATCAATTAACTGAATTGTGAGTACAAAACATTCTTATAGCAACAAAGTAGTTTTAGGAGGTAATGTTATTTTTCTGATTTATTTGATTGATAGTGTACTGTTGATGGAATTGCTCATGGTGTGATCTCTTTGACCAGGAGAATCAGTGACATAAATGGGATAGCTCAGGAATTTCCTACCTTGAGCAACACTACAGGGCTAGTAAGATTGTATGTTTGATGATTGTATAATTTATAATGTTCAATATTTATAGTGTTTATAGGTGAGTTTCATCTTGAGTTTAATTTTATTCATTTTTTTCGTATTTAGGGTTTTGAGAAACTGCAACATTTCTGGTGAAATCCCGAAATATATTTGGAAAATGATGAATCTGCAAATGTTGCAAGTAAAGCATGTTAAGCTTTGGTGAATGATTTTTATTTGACCTTCAGTGTTTTCATCAATGTATAATTGATTACACGACCAAAGCGATTTAATTTTTCATCCTGTTATTGTTATTGCTGTTAGTTTTTTTCACTGTCAATGCATGAAAAGGACAAATCACAGCTCATTTATATGACAGTGCTTATTGGATTTTGTTCACAAATAGTATATAATTTTTGATCATCATGCAGGTGGATTCTGTAGTTTACCTTGTTGACGCGTACGACAAAGAGAGATTTGCAGAGGCCAAAAAGGAGCTGGATGCCCTACATAAAAAAGAACAACAATACTCAACCTTGTTAACACCAGATGTTCTTTTTTTTTTGAAATTGATACTGATTATGTTAAATTTTTGTTAGAATGAGTTGTTTTTTGTTTTTTGGGGTTTAGAATAGGGTTTTGTGAATTGTTCCTTGTTTTTGGAATCAATGTTGCTGCTGCTGAGTTATGTGTTGAAACTTGGATGTAGAAAATTTTATAATAAGACCTGTTTTGATTATGAATTCATCCTATTTTGATTATGAATTCGCTAAATATTACAGGTGTATTGTTTTCCTGCTTTGGCGACCAATTTATTAGTCGCGACATCCAAAATAATTGTTTTTCGCAAAAAATGACAATTGCCGACCAAGAGTTTTGGTCGCAAAAAATACATCTATTGCCGACCAAAACAGTTTTGGTCGTGGAAACTCACTTTTGCCGATCAAAAATTTTGGTCGTGAAAAGTAACAAATGGCGACCAAATTTTTTGGTCGCGAAATGTGATAATTGACGACCAAACTTTTTAGTCGCGAAATGTGACAATTGGCGACTAAGAAATTTGGTCGGGAAAATATCACTTTTCGCGACCAAAGTGTTTTAACGACAAAATAAATTAGTTGCGGTAATTAAATATTTAGCGACTAAAAATTTAGTCGGCAAATCCAACTTTTGCCGACCAACCAAAATTTTGGTCGCGAATTACTTTTGCCGACCCTCAATTGGCGACCAAAGTAGCGACCAAAAAAATTGGTCGCGGATAACTTTTGCCGACCAAAAATTGACTTTTAGCGACCAATTTTTTTGTTGCCAAAAGTGTTAATTCTTGTAGTGACTATTCATTTTTTTCCATCGATTTTATTTAATAGAAATAAACAAATGGTTCAGACTGAAAGTATATCAAAAATTTAATATTTAAATTGACAAAATTAAAAATTGATGATTTATTTTGTAATAAAGATCAAAGTTTGAATTTTTGTTATTTATAATTTCTCCATTTTATTTTCTATTTCTTCTATCATTTTTGTTTTTTATTTTCAAAATCATTTCTCTCTCCTTTCCTTTCTCTTTCCTTATGTGTATGTGAACGCATATATGTAACTAGCGACAGGGTACACGCAATGCGTTTGCAAACTCGTAAAATAAATATAAATTTGAAATAGTGCATTAAGAAAATTGAATATATAAATTAAAAAAATAAATTGAATATAAAAATAATCTTAGCTAAACTCAATGTTCTTAACTGAATATAATTTTTTTTTAAAATTTGATTTTATAAATAATTAAACACAAATTCAAAGACTAAACATTAGCAATCAAAGAGATTTAATAAACATGAAAAAAAAAATAATTAATTAAAAACTCAAAAAAAAAAAAAAAGAAGATCAAAGATAATGCAAAAATGTTGTTCAAAAAAAGAGATAATGCAAAAATGTATGAGTGTATATATATCCTATAAAATTCAAAGACAATGCAAAAGTATATGAATGTGTGTGTATATATATTATATCAAACTTTGAAATTGAAAAAAATTTCTGAATGTCTATTTCTTTTTCCTTATTCTTCTTCTTCTTGTTGTTTCTAAAATATGCAACTTTCAAAATATAAATGAGCATATATATGTATCCTATCAAATATTGAAATTCAAAAAAATTTCTAAATATATATTTCTTCCTCATTCCTTTTTCTAAAATAAGTAAATTTTCAAAATATAATTTTAACTTACTATTCTCAGTTATCCAAGAATTAAGAGAATTTTTTTATTTTTTAATATTTACTATTATTATTTTGTTTCAAAAAATGTTTAAGAACATCCCCATTCTTTTTTTGTGTGTACAAATTTTTTTTTGAAAAGTTTGGAATACTACTTTTTTTTAAACAGTTTGGGAATTAAAAAATAGTTTGCCTACGTTTTAAAGAAAGATAGAAAGTAAAAAATTGAAAACACAATTAATAAATAAATAAAAAATCATTCCCTTTTTTTTTGTTTTCTTTTTTCTAACTTCTCTATTAACCTATTAAATCAATATGCCAAAAATAAATAAATAAATAAATAAATTATACTTAGAATGATAATCTATATAATTTAAAAAGTTTGTATTGTAAAATCCACATCTATCTATACTATCTATAAAGCATCTAACATATATGTGCCCAAAATCTATAAACAAATAAAATAAAAATATACTCACAAAGATAATATATACACAAAATCTGTACAGTTATTTTTATTTTTTGTATTTTTTCAATCAATATAATGATGAAAATAAAAATGGAGTTTTTTTTTTTTTTTGCAATGAACTTAATGAAGAAATAAAAACTATTAAAGAATTGCATAATTTATATAAAAACAAACAAACAAACAAAAGCCTTAGTCATTGAGAATTTTATTAAAAAATAAATAAAAAATCTAATCCTCTTATATCACTTATAGTCAAAGAGAAACAAAAGATTGATAAGTAATTACTTAAAAAATTATTTCTTTTGAACAACACAAAGTTGTAAAACAATTTAGAAAAAATAAATAAATTATGTATATAAGTTGTAAGACAACAAAATTTTTTGTATATAAGTTCTAAGACAACCTTTGAAGAAAAAAGAAAAAAAAAATTTGTATAAATTTGTGTAAAACAACTTGGAAAAAAAAAAAGGAATATGAATTCTATAATTGTAAATTCTGCATAATAACTCATCAAATGACTAACTCTTGTATGAGTTTGCATTTTGCTTTTGTACTTTCTCTGCAAACCCAATCAAAACCTCCTAATTTTGGCCCCAAAAGACCTCTCTCTCAATCTTTATACCTAATAATTGTTCTTCTTCAATTACGTCTCTTTCTTCTTTAATTTCTCATTTTTTTTTCCGATTTGTTTGGGTATCTTCAATAGACTCAATCGCATTATCTGAAGAAAAAAAAAAAAATCATGAAATATGTTAAAATGGTTGAAAGAAATATGGGAATTGTATATCTGTATTATATTAAATTCAATTGAATACAATAGGAGAGTCTGTATTTATAGGCTGAACAGAAACTTAGATAAATATAAAAGGAGAGAGAGAGAGAGAGAGAGAGAGAGAGATGCAAGGAGATAGAGATAGAGATAGAGAGATATAGAGATAAGCTACATCTACAATACAAGGAGATAAGTATAAATCTAATATATACATTGACAACCACTCTCAAACTCAAGGTGAGTAAGCATCAACCAACTTAAGTTTGGAAACGAGATCACTGAAACGACTAGGATGATGAGCCTTGGTGAAAATATCAGCAAGTTGATTAGCAGAAGAAATAGGAAGAAGATAAGCAGTGCCACGTGTAACATGCTGTCGAATGAAATGACAATCAATCTCAATATGTTTGATGCGATCATGGAAGACATCATTATGAGCAATCTGAATGGCACTCTGATTGTCACAATAGAAAGGTGGCACCAGGGAAAGAAACACTCATATCAGCAAGGAACCAACAAAGTCATAAAAGTTTCTGAGTAGTGTCAACAAGAGTGCGGTATTCAGCTTCAATACTAGAACGAGCAGTGAGTGATTATTTCTTGCTGCACCAAGTAAGAAGAGAATCTCCTAAAAAGAAACAGAAACCCGTGGTAGAGTGTCAATCAGTAGGATCCCCAGTCCAATCAGCATCAGAAAAGGCACGAAGCTCGAGAAAAGAGTGAGCAGAGTAGTGGAGTCCATAGAACATAGTGCCTTTATGGTAACAAAGCATGCGAAGTAGAGTAGTGTAATGCAGGGTGCGGGCTGACTAACAAGATGGACAACATAGGCAATATCAGGATGAGTCACAGTGAGATAGACAAGAGTACCAACCAGCTGGCGATAAAGAGTAGCATCAAAGAGAAGATCCTCATCTAGAGGAGTAAGACGAGTCTGAGGATCAACGGGAGTAGAGGTAGTCTTGCAATTGGTAAGACCATCACGTACTAGAAGATCAGATGTGTATTTGCCTTGGGACAAATAATAACCAGTGGAATCATGAGAGATTTCAAGCCCTAAGCAATAATTGAGAGTTCCAAGGTCCTTCATCTCAAACTAACGATTAAGAAATTGTTTGAGGTTAAGAATACCAGCCACATCATCACCAGTGATAATCATATCATCCACGTGATGAAGAAGAAGAGTAATGACATTAGAAGTGGTCCGAACAAATAGAGCGGAGTCAATGAGCTAGAAGTGAAGCCAAAGTCATGGATGGTGGAACTGAATTTAGCAAAGCTCGTGGGGCTTGCTTGAGACCATAAAGAGCACGCGGTAGTTTAAAAACCTTATGAGCCTGATAAGCAGACCCAGTGGGAGGTTGTATGTAGACTTTCTTAAGAAGATCACCATTGAGGAATGCATTTTTGACATCTATCTGAAAGAGATCCCAGTGGCGAGCAGCGGTAAAAACAAGTAAGCTACGCACAGAGGTAAGCCGAGCAACTAGAGCGAAAGTCTCCTCATAATCAATGCCATATTCCTGGGTGAATCCCTTTGCAACCAGATAGGCTTTATAGCGCTCAATAGAGCCATCAGAATGGGTCTTGATTTTGTATACCCATTTGTAGCCAATCGTAGTCTTTCCAGGAGGAAGATCAATAACATCCCAGGTATGCGTTTTTTCTAAAGCTTATAATTCATCAGTCATAGCTTGCTGCCAAAGTGGATTAGTACAAGCCTCACGATAGAAGGTAGGTTCATAAGTAGAAAAGATAGTAGACCTGACAATATAATCACGAAGATGAACAGGTGGTTGAGTTACCCGATGTAGATGATCGGTGGGAGGAGGATCTAGTAGGGTGATAGGAGACTCAATGGGACTATCAGAGGGAGTAGTCGGGACAGGATCAGGTGTAGGCAAAGGCGTCTCTAGAGAGAAGGAACCTACATCAAAGTCATTAGAGAAGAGATTGATAGAAGGATTAGTAAACAAATAGAAGTAGAAGATGATGATAAATGGAACGATGATAAGGATAAGAACATTTTATACTCCCAGAAAACAACATGACAAGAGACACGAAGATGTTTAGAGATAGGATCCCAGCAACGATAGCCTTTATGTTCATTTCCATACCTAAGAATGCAACAAAAACGAGAACGGGATTCAAGTTTGGTGTGTTCATGAGGTTGGAGGAGAACAAAACATGTAGACCTAAAAATCGGAAGATTTGTGTATGGAGGGCTAGTTCCATGTAAACGTGCATAAGGAGTTTGGTTATGGATAGTAGGAGTGGGAACACAATTGATAGTGTAGACAGCAGTAAGAACAGTTTCCCCAAAAAAATATTCAGGACACGAGGAAGAGATAAGAAGGGCTCAAGTAGTGTTAAGAATATGCCTATGTTTCCGTTCAGCACGACCATTTTGTTGGAGTGTGCCAGCATAAGAATGATGAGGCTAAGTACTGTGCTGAAGGAAGGAGAGAAAATCAAGATCCCTATATTCCATAGCATTATCAAATCGAAACTTTTTAATGGTTTTAGAAAATTGGGTTTGGACCATGCTAGCAAAATTGTAATAAAGTTGTTTAAGTTCTGATCAACTTTTCATGAGAAACAACCATGTAAAACGTGAAAAATCATCAACAAAAACAACAAAGTAACATAATCCCCCAATAGTGGTAGTAGGTAATGGTCTCCAAATATCAGAATGTATAAGATCAAATGGTGCATGAGAAACAGAAGTACTTGCATTAAATGATAAAGTAGGTCGTTTTGCAAGTTGACAAGATAAACAATCCAAAGTATCGGGAATGACATGACCTAACTAACCAATAGAAACTAAAGATTTCAATCGACTAACATAAATATGTCCTAAACGACAACGCCAAATATTAAAAGGAGACATGCTGAAAGCAGATGTAGGTGCAGCTATCGAGGTGGAGTCTGGAATATGAAGATAAATGAGCTTATAGAGACGTCCATGTTTATGGTCGATCCCAAGAGTTTGTCTCGTCTAAGGGTCTTATACCGAACAACCATTAGTAGAAAATGTGACAATTAGACCAAGCTCACATAATTGACTAATAGAGATAAGATTTAAAGTGAGAGCAGGAATAAGATAAACATTTGATAAGGATAGATGAGAGGTGGAAACAGAACCAATATGACTTACAGACATAAGAGAATATTAGCAGTATGAATGGAGGGAATATGACAAGAGGAAGAAATAGAAAAAAATATAGTAGAACTAGAATTCATATGATTGCAATGTACTGAATCAAAATATGA
This sequence comes from Camellia sinensis, assembly GCF_055761805.1. Lineage (NCBI taxonomy): Eukaryota > Viridiplantae > Streptophyta > Magnoliopsida > Ericales > Theaceae > Camellia > Camellia sinensis. The sequence goes on from NC_138963.1 coordinate 80,349,034, forward strand.
GGGAGATGTACATGAAGTCACAGACAGAGCAATAGAAAGAGATGTACCTGAAGTGGTGAGAAACTGTTTGAACATGGCTTCAACATCAGTTTGGGCAAAGACAAAAGCAACTGGATCTATCAGAGGCAGTAGCAGCAGTGTGATGAGCAAGCATAGATCTAGATTAATTCCTGGGACATTGTAAACGACCTCGTGAGGAAGCACCATGAGTAGTAGATGAGCGGTCTGGATTGCGAAAACAATCTTGCTGTAGATGACCAAGACTAATCTTGTTACAGTACAGACAAGATCTGATTGGGCAATGAAGCAGAAGATGAGTAGAAGGAAGGACCCGATTTTGACAATTATTGCAAGTAGTGGGCCGCTGGGTGGTTGGTGCAAAAGAACTCAGTGATTGGGAAGTGACAAGAACTGTGTCCACTTAATGAGTCTTCAGAGGGCCAAGACGAGTCTCCTCAGATAATAACTCAAAAATAACCTGCTCAAGAGTGGGCAATAGAGTGTGATAAAGCAGAGATGCACGCACAGGCTCAAACTGGGTAGTGAGAGCCATGAGAAACTGAACTAATCGTTAGTGATTACGATACTGAGTGAATAAAGTAACACCTACAATATGAGGCTAGGCAAGTATAAAAAGAGCGAGCTGGTCCCAGACAGAATATATCTGAGAGAGGAAATCATTAACAGACTAACTAGGCTCTTGACGTAGGCGATGAAGTTGACTTTGAAGTTGATACTGAGGAGCAAGGCCAGTAGTCTGATAAGGTTCTGTCCAAAAATCCCAAATATCTTTGGCAGGAGCAGTCAAGGAGTCAAGTTGAAAACGACCAAATTATCAACTGATAGAGGTAACAAAAGTATTTTGAAGCCAAGTGATGATCCGGTAGTTCTTACTGTCCCAGTCCTCTAAACGGTCTGCATATGTGGCAGCTGTTTCATGACCCTCTTTCACTGGTTGAACCATATCCCCAATGATAACATGCCAGAGTTTCTTCCCTTTCAGAAAACCAAACATGGCCTGGGTCCATAAAACATAGTTGGAGCCGTTAAGGATAACGGAGATTAGATGAAAAGTATCATGATGATCCATAACGGTGGTTTGGTAAAGTAAAATGGAGAAAAATAGTGTTATAGGAGCAAAAACTAGCAAAACAGATCGTACCGGTGAGTCTAGAAGGTCAAAAATAGCTAGAAAAGAGGTCTGCTGTGTAGAGATAACGTCAGCAAGGGCTGGATGATGTCAACAAGAGATGTGGCACACAATATCAGAAAGGGGCGCGTGACGCACAGTAGCAGATTGGCGCACGCGGGCACACAATAGCAAAACGGCGCATGCGCAGCGCATAGCAGCAGGAACGGCGTACGCATGCATAGGTCTAACGTTAGGCGCTGACGTGAGCAACCAACTGAAGGGCACATGAGGGCATATGGGAGAGTACCGGCGGAAGGCTGAGACGCGCGAGCACAAAAACGACGCGTGGGGTACTTTCTGGTGACGTAATTGGTGCCGTTGGATTCGTGAGGAGATTCCAATCAGTTTGGTGGTAAGGAAAAAAATTTTGGGTGAAAATAACAATGAAGCAGTGTTGGAACAGAGATAATAAAGTGTATGGGTGATGGAATGAATGTTGTAGTGCCACTGTGTACAAGACTAAGCACAAAGAGGGGGAAAGAAAAAAAAAAAAAGCTATAAGTGTACAACCTAAAGCTCTGATACCATGTTAAATGGTTGAAAGAAATATGGGAATTGTATATTTGTATTATATTAAATTCAATTGAATACAATAGAAAAGCTTGTATTTATAGACTGAATATAAACCTACATAAGTATAGAAGGAAATAGAGATAGAGAGAGATAGAGATACAAGGAGAGAGAGAGAGAGAGAGAGAGAGAGAGAGAGAGAGAGAGAGAGAGAGAGAGAGAGAGAGAGAGATCTGTTATATCTACAATACAAGTAGATAAGTATAAATCTAATATATACATTAACATAATAGAATGATTGTAAAAGGGGAATTCATAACAAAAAAAAAAAAAAAAATAACAAAAAACAAATAAACAAAAGTTTCAATAATTGAGAATATAAAAATTGAAAACTTTTAAATCACTTACCGTAAAAAAAAAAAAAAAAGATAGTGTAGACACCCCATTTTTGACCGACCTTAAGACTCAGACGTCACCGATTGAGCGCTTGGTGATGTTGCATAATGTGCTTGTTCAGAAGTTTCAGAGTCGCGGCCGTGAGCCCTGCCTCCGGACTCCCGAACCCTTTTCTGTGCCTTGTCTCGGTTTGCGAACCAGACTCGGTTTTCCCTGTTTCTTTTCCTAAAGGGAGGGAGAGGTCTCGTAGACCATCTCTCAATGTCTGTAGGCTACATTTAGTGGCTGTAGGCCATTTTGCCCATCTCGGAGTCCGGTTCCCGGTTTTCGGAGCCGTCAGGCCGTGTGCCTCGGTTCGGGACCGCTTAACCATCTCCTATTGCTCTGATTTTTGGCATACATCCTATTTCATCCATTTTGAGGGACACTGGGGGCTGAGAAACCCACTTCGAGGTCAAATACAATTTTCGGTGCTTAACAGCCCATTTCCGGGACCCCGAATTGCGTGTTTTGGCTCTGGAACATTTCGTTTTGCAACGGTTTTCGCTCATTTTTGGCAGGTACCTCTGTTTTATCACAGGGAAGGTCACTGAAGGGTGGGAGGCCAGTAATTGTTGCAGCAACCAGTTATTTCTCTTCCGGAGCCTCCCGGCGCCCGTTTTTCGCACTTCCGGGCTAATGTTGAATACCTTAGAGCTAGCGTTGCCAACTTTCAACCACATATCTGTGATCTACACACCTGAGAGGCCCCTAAAAGTTGGTGGCCGGCCATTAAGGTCACCTGACCCTTTTGACCCCTTTCTTCCGGGCTAATGTTGAACCCCTTGGACCTTTTTTCTTGAACTTTGAACCACATATCTGTGATGTACACACCTGAGAGGCCCCTAAAAGTTCATGGCCGGCCAGTAAGTCAACTTGACCCTTTTGACCCCCTCTTTCCGAGCCATTGTTGAACCCCTTGGGCCCACTTTCTTGGAATTTCAATTACATGGTTGTGTTGTACACACATAGGGCTACCTCCCCAATACCTGGCCGGCCAGAAAAGCTTGTTGACCCTTTTGACCCCTAGCCGGCCGGCTAGGGGGTGTGGCCGGCCGGCCACCTCCAGCAAAAGTGAGCGGCCGGCCGTGCTCTCCTCACTGTGCCCCTTCCAGCTGTGGGGCAATATCCCCCAGATATTTTCTGTATCCGGGGGATATTTTGGGAGAGAGAATTCCTCTCCATTTCACCCCCCTTTTACACCCCTTTCTTGACCTTATAACCAGCTGAGGGTCTTCTTCTTTAGGGTTAGAAAAATTTCCTCTCCAAGCACAAACCCTAAACTCCATTGTCTTCTTCTTCAATTCTTCAAAAAACCCTAAGTCCATAACCTTCATTCCTTCTACACCACCAAGCTCTACCACCACCATCTCATTTCCAGCAGCTAGGAGGGATTCTTGAAGGCTAAAGGAGCTGCAAATCAACCCAAGAAGCAACAAAAGCTTGGATCTTCAAGGGTAAGTTACACTTTGATCCTTTTGACCCTTTCCTTTGATCTATTTCTAAGCCTCATCTCTTTTTGGTTTCAAGCTTCGGCCCTAACTGAAAAGGGCCATATTTTGAGCTCATCTTCACTTCTCATTAAGGGCTCAACCCTGTTTGAGCCCCCCATAATACACTTGCTTCATTGATCATCTTGTATGTCATAGTTTTGCATGCTATTTTTGACCCATGAGAAATTTATTTTCGAGCATGTTGTAAACTGATATGAGGCATATTTTGAGCCCCTCTTCAACATTGGAGAAGGGCTCAACATTGTTTGGTGTTCCCACATGTCACTTGTAGTTATATCTCCTATTTGGCCCAATTTTTGCATAAATTATTAGCCCTCTTTGCTTCTGTTTTTGGACCTTGGTCCGAACTGAGAGTGGTCTTATTTTGGCCTATACTTCAAGTTTCATTCACACTTTTTTCCTGTTTGGTGATTATTTTATATACTTCATGTTATAGCACCTTTTGAGCCTTGTTTTGCATCACATTTTTAGCATGTTTGTATACCGATTTGAGGTCTGACATATACTGTAAATATTCATATTTTTGGTTCATCTTCAATGTTATAGAAGGAAATTTTTCAGTTTGAGTTTTTCTTATACCACTTGCTTCATTACCTTTCTTTTGGCCCTTATTCTTGCATGCTATTTTTGCCATACCTATACTTGCTGTTTGGCCATGTTTATAACTATGAAAGTGCATATTTTGGGACTGTCTAGCTTCTGTCTTTGCATTGCATGTCCATATTGTGCATGTTTGGTATAGCTATAGGCCATTTCGGGTGCCTAATGTTGCATTTCGGGGCATTTCCTTGCATTTTATGTCATTTCGCTTCATTTCGGGACTGTTTTCCCCCATATTTTAGTGCTGAAATTCTGTTAGTATGCTTGCGTATCATTTTTGCCATGTTGCATCGCATTTTAGCATCGCCTCGGTTTGCGTGCCCGTGTGCACGCATTTCGAGGCACTCCATTTTTATCCGACGGCATCCGATGTGAGTGTGGCTGAGGCTCACTCATGTTGGTATAAGCCCATTTGTCATTTCCATGTCATTTTAGCATCGCCTCGGTTTGCGTGCCCGTGTGCACGCATTTCGAGGCACTCCATTTTTATCCGACGGCATCCGATGTGAGTGTGGCTGAGGCTCACTCATGTTGGTATAAGCCCATTTGTCATTTCCATGTCATTTTAGCATCGCCTCGGTTTGCGTGCCCGTGTGCACGCATTTCGAGGCACTCCATTTTTATCCGACGGCATCCGATGTGAGTGTGGCTGAGGCTCACTCATGTTGGTATAAACCCATTTGTCATTTTCATGTCATTTTAGCATCGCCTCGGTTTGCGTGCCCGTGTGCACGCATTTCGAGGCACTCCTTTTTTTTATCCGACGGCATCCGATGTGAGTGTGGCTGAGGCTCACTCATGTTGGTATAAGCCCATTTGTCATTTCCATGTCATTTTAGCATCGCCTCGGTTTGCGTGCCCGTGTGCACGCATTTCGAGGCACTCCATTTTTATCCGACGGCATCCGATGTGAGTGTGGCTGAGGCTCACTCATGTTGGTATAAGCCCATTTGTCATTTCCATGTCATTTTAGCATCGCCTCGGTTTGCGTGCCCGTGTGCACGCATTTCGAGGCACTCCATTTTTATCCGACGGCATCCGATGTGAGTGTGGCTGAGGCTCACTCATGTTGGTATAAGCCCATTTATCATTTCCATGTCATTTTAGCATCGCCTCGGTTTGCGTGCCCGTGTGCACGCATTTCGAGGCACTCCATTTTTATCCGACGGCATCCGATGTGAGTGTGGCTGAGGCTCACTCATGTTGGTATAAGCCCATTTGTCATTTCCATGTCATTTTAGCATTGCCTCGGTTTGCGTGCCCGTGTGCACGCATTTCGAGGCACTCTATTTTTATCCGACGGCATCCGATGTGAGTGTGGCTGAGGCTCACTCATGTTGGTATAAGCCCATTTGTCATTTCCATGTCATTTTAGCATCGCCTCGGTTTGCGTGCCCGTTTGCACGTACTTCGAGGCATCTCATTCTCATTGTCATTTTAGCATCGCCTCGGTTTGAGTGCCCGTGTGCACGTACTTCGAGGCATCTCATTCTCATTGTCATTTTATCATCGCCTCGGTTCGCGTGCCCGTGTGCACGCACTTCGAGGCATCTCATTTTCATTGTATTTTTCATCGCCTCGGTTTGCGTTATCATCGCCTCGGTTTGCGTGCCCGTGTGCACGCACTTCGAGGCATCTCATTTTCATTGTATTTATCATCGCCTCGGTTTACGTGCCCGTGTGCACCCACTTCGAGGCATCTCATTTTCAACATCCCGTCACTTTCTCGGTTTGCGTGCCTGTGTGCACGCATTTCGAGGCATCTCATTTCCATAGCATTCTGTATGTTAGGATTATATCTTAGTTGCATTTCATGCATATCATGCATATTGCATCATGTCCGGAATAGGAGTTAGCCCGGGCACGGGAAACGAGGTACATTTCGTACTCCGAGTGACGGAATATGTCTCAATTCCCCAGTCACCGACACTCCGGATTATCCATGATGGAGTTAGGTTTTAGCTGTAGTTTCATGTGCATTCATCCTATATTGAGTTGTGCATTTCGATTTCTCGGCCATCATGCCTCGGTTTGCGTGATTGGTGGCACGAGGATCGAGACATGCATACATCTGTGCAAATACATTGCTATGCCCCTTTCCTGCTCTCTGTTGCAGCAAAATCAGGAATCAGCAACTTCTTGGGAATTGGCACGCATTTCAAGAACAAGTGTAAACAGAGGCTAATTGGGGCATTCCGGTGGATTTCCGCGCAAGACAATCCGGACATGCATCATCCATCAGAAGCAAGGCAGTCCCTGGCATGCACGCCAGTTTTATTTGCTTTCTTAGTTAATTCACTAATTAATTAGAACTTTGTAATATTTCGGACTGTAATATTCCTTTATTCGGGACTGTAACATTCGGACTGTATATTTATTTGGACCCTCCGAGTGAGGGCATAACTGTAATAAGTGTGGGTGAGTGTGATGTATGTCTTCCAACCCCACGTCTTTCTCCCTTTTATTTATCCGCTTTTGATGGTTAGATTAGGGCATGTTTAAATTAGCATACAGTATGACAGCATGTTTTCATTCATTCATCTGTATTGCATGCATCGGGCTCGGCGCACCATACTAACTGCATCGTACTTTCAATTCCAAATTGAATACATGGTAGTTGTAGCATTTCATATACTATCTTAGAATAGCCGAGCCTGCCATAGTTGCATTTTTGCATGTGTTGCATTAGGCCTTTCTGTATACTTAGGATCCATGCATGATTTCTAATGTAATTCTTTGTTTTGGCTTGGAGTACCCGGTAAGTTTTATGCTTTAGCATCCTTGCATGTGTGTGAATGTTGCCATGAATAGCATGCTTACCATGAGGCTATGTGCTTATATGATTTAACTGCCTGAATGCCTGTGGGTGAAGGTCGGGTTATCTGAATTGGAATAAATCATCAAATGTTTTAAGCCTACCTGCAGGTAGCAAACCGTTTTCAAAAACAAACAAGAAGTGTTTTGTTCCAATCCAGGCGACCTGGTCTATATTTATATGCTGTGCGCATCACATAGTAACCTAGGCTAATAACCGATACAAGAACTCACAATGTTTTCAAAAATTGATATCATGGTTAGTAGAGGCCGGTCTACGACCGGGCGAGCGGGGGTGCTCACGAAGTGACCTTCCCCAATCGTACCCAAGTTCCCGAGCCGAGGCAACTTTGGTGATGACGGACACGTGGCCTTTCGGCACCGAGTCAGGGTTTCCTAAATTTCCCAAAACAAAATATTTAGGTGGCGACTCTGTATCTGGCAAAGCAGTCCATGTTTGGCACTTCTTTCAAAAATCTGTTTTTTCTCAAAAACGATTTGCCGGATTTGGACTCTTTGGTTCAGACTTAGAACCGTGACTGACGAAAAGTCGAGTCCGAGCTGTAGCGAGGTCCCCCGCGGCCCTGTTACAGTTTCTGGCGACTCTGCTGGGGAATTAGAGAACTTGACTCGAACTCATGATATCTGTTTTTGACTACACTTGCGTGTTTCTTTGCATTGCATTTGCATTGGTGCGCCTAGGACACCGTGTTTGCCATCTGCTATTCCTGAACGGTTTGCCGGAGGCTTGTCTTGTCAAGGCATGACCATAAGGCTGACCGGTTGTGGGCTCTGCCAGTATGGGAACACAAACCCCGGTTTTACCGGGGCACCCTCTTTGACCATTCGGCCTAGTGCATATTCGGATCCATAGTGACTATTCCAAATTAGGACAGGTTGCTTACCCGTTTATAGGTTGTTTGAAACCGCTGCGTGCGTAGTGAAACCCTAGCTCCTGACAAAATAGGACAGGGAAACCTTACCCCAACATAGGGGTGTTTTGGCTCTCGTTTATCTGTTATGTGCTTTAGAGTGCGTCTCTACAGGAATGCATGTATCAGTATATGAGTTTGGGCATCAAGCCTGCGGGCTTCAGTTCAGAATTGTCAGTATCAGGCCTGCGGGCATCAGATCAGTATATGAGTTTGAGTATCAAGCCTGCGGGCTACGGTTCAGTATTGACAGTATCAGGCCTGCGGGCATCAGTTCAGTATTGTCGACATCAGGCCTACGGGCATCAGTTTGGTATTGCGGGTATCAAGCCTGCGGGCATCAGCCAGTATTTGAGGATTAGTTATCTGCGGATATCAGATTCTGTTTTAGGGAACAATGATACAGGGATGATAATCAGTGTTTGAGGACAGTGTATATTTCAGCTTATTGACTGTGTGTTGATTATGCCCGACTATGTGTCTTGCATTTTATTTTAAGCTGTTATGCTGCTCGTTTATCTGTTTATTTATTTCCTTTTCGCTTTATTTATCTTTTGCTAGGTCAGTTTTAGCACGATTGCTTCCGACCCAACAGGCATTCCCCAAGCACCTTGGACACGAGGTCGTCGACTCCACCGATCTGAGGATCTAATAGACGGACAGCCAGTGTTCTATTCTCTACCCCCTGTTATCAGAAGGAAGCCGAAAAGGCGCAGTGTGTCAGAACAGAGGTTGTCAGGGCAGTGGGTTACTCCATCAGAGGACTATAGGACTGAGGTCTCAATTACTGTTGCAGAAATAGACATACCAGTTAGACAGATGGAGCAACAGAATACATCGGGGATGGAGGCTCTAATGCGCCAGATGCAAGAGAGCATGAAACAGATGCACGATGATGCCGTCCGTCAAGCGGAATTCTCCAAACAGCAGGCCACAGTCATGGCCCAACAGGCTGAGTTGATTACCAGATTGCAACAACAGAACACAGCGTCTGCTTCACAACAAATCCCTCCTCCGGCGGGGGTCCCATTACCCGAGAAGGCTCCTGCTATTCAGGACGTTCCTCCGAACACCCAAAATACTGTACCAACTGTCCAAAATTTACAAGAGGACACGAGTCTTCCAACGGGGCCAGCACCGCCCCCGATTCCATTACAACTGTCCAAGGTTCATACATCCAATCACCCGGACTCTCCATCCGAGGACGAGGTTGATCATACGGCTCTGAAATTGAACAAATTGGAGAAACTCTTTAAGAAATCCCAAGGGGCTAAGGCTATGCCGGATATCGGAGATGGATATACCGAGGAGGCCGTGACACTCCCCGATAGGTTCAAAATGCCACAAATAGACCGTTTTGACGGGACTGGTGACCCCATGGTCCATATCCGACTGTTTGCGGATGTCTTGCGGCCAATGGGCCTAACACGACAACAGAAGCTCTCACTATTCGGCCGAACCCTGTCAGGTGTGGCCTCCCATTGGTACGCAAGATTATCGGATGAGGTGAAGAAGAATTGGGACGAGATGGCTGAGGCCTTTGTCACGCAATATTCATACAACACTCAGATCGAGATCACAACCCGCGATCTTGAAACGACGAGGCAAGAGCCCAAGGAATCTTTCTCAGACTTTGTGATCCGATGGAGGGCAAAGGCGTCGACGATGACTTTAAGGCCCACTGACAGAGATCAAATTCGGATGATTGTGCGCAATCTCCACCCCAAGTTAATGCAAAGAATGATTGTGGTCCCCTTCCCTACTTTCGCAGACTTACATGATATGGGGGTCCAAATAGAAGATGCTATGAGGCAAGGACTGCTTGACCAGGACAGAGAACAACCGAGGAGGACCTTCAATCGCAATAACAATGCAGGCCCGAGCGGCGCTGCTAATACAAGAGCCTCGGAAGTTGGTATGGTCACCACCACTCCCCCTCCCCCTCCAAGACCTATGACTGCCACACCATTCTCCGGCGCGTCCGGAAGCAACTCACAAAACAGCCGATTCCAACCCCGAGGCCAAAGAACCTTTACTCCACTATATATGCCTCTGACCAAAGTTCTAGGAATACTGATCAGAAAGAATCATTTAAAACCCCTAGAACCAAAGCCATTACCAAATCCACTTCCCCCCTCATATGACCTGTCAAAATACTGTGCATACCACCAACAACACGGTCATGACACCGACCGTTGTTACAGACTGCGTCATGAAATCCAAGATCTTATTGACAAACAGGTGATCGCACCTCCCGACCAACCCAATGTTACGACCAACCCTCTCCCATCACATAACCAAGCCCCTCCTCCCAAAAGAATTAACTTTATCCAGACTGGGGTCGCATCTTACGATCCTAGCATCTACATTACCCCCACCCACCTACCCAAGCCGGAGGTGCTCCTCCCCGATTGCACTGACTTCTTATGCATGGTGGACATCTCCAAAACCCAACCGGGACCGATGGTGGTGACCGTCGAAGGCAGGGCAGGGCAGATTTTGGGGGAGACCGAGTCTGTTGAATCTGGGACTGGGCAGAATTTTGCTGAGAGGGCTTATGATCCAAGCAAGTACATCCTATCAACGAGCCGAACTGGGCTAAGTGTAAAATTTCCCGAGACAGGAGAGCTATGCATGATCCGAGGGGAGGGATCTGAGTTATGGGCAGATGAGCCGACAACCGTAGAAGAGGACTTTGCTAACTTGCAATTTCTCGATGATCAAGAGCTGGAGGATGCGTCCATTAACTGGAATGATTATGAGGGATCAGAGGAGGCCACGGGATGGCTCGAAGATCAACCGGATGCAGTGGGGGAAGCTCAACCAAAACGGAGCCCGGCAGGGGCAGAAATATCAGTTGTGGCCGGAACGGCCGAAAATCAAGTTGTACCGCCGGAGAGCGCCGGTGTTAAGAATTCCGCTCAGGACATGGGCATTACGGATGTGGGAACTGTTGAACAAACAACTGTACTGACGCAGTTGGAACAAGGAAAGTTTGAGGAAGCTGAGAGAGCCAGAAAGGCGAAGGGCCCTGAGGGGACCGAAAGTTCTGTGCGCACAAAGACAAGCAATGCTGCGAGCATATGGACAGAGAGCACTGAGAGTGCGAGTGGACCGGAGCCAGACAGGTGTCTGTTGGCTGCCAGTGGAATGTGGTGGGAAGATGACGATTTGTGTCTTGCCCACACCGATGAAGACTGGGGGAATAACCAGCCGGATGATACTTGGTATCTAGATGAAGTGGACCACATGACAAGAAGTGGGCGGTACTTCAAGCCCCCACAAATAGACCAACCCGAGGCATCCGGGAAAGACAGAGAAGTAGAGAGACAGAAGGAGAAGCAGATTGAAGAGGAAGCTGTGTTGAAACAATTAAAGAAAATACAAGCAGACATCTCCATCTGGGGACTGCTAATGGTATCACGAGTGCACAGAGAAGCTGTCCTATCTGCCATGGACAAGTCGAAACTTTCCATAGACACCACGCCTGAACAGCTGGTCGGGCTAGTTTTTCCGGGAGGAGGCTCCCCGGCATTAACTTTTTCGGACAAGGAGTTACCGCCTGAGGGCACAGGTCATAACAAACCTCTCTATATCTCTGTTGAATGTAGAGATAAGTGGATACCGGTGGTACTTGTTGATACCGGGTCTGCGATTAATGTCTGCCCGACCAGAACGGCATATGCAATCGGGTTGAAGCCCGTAGATTTCGTCCCAACCACCCAAGTGATCAGGGCATATGACAATACCAGCAGAGAAGTGATGGGGACTGTTAAAATTCAAACTAAGGTTGGTCCAGGACAACACAGTATCGAATTTCATATCTTGGACGTTCCCGCAACCTTTAACTTACTTTTGGGGCGACCGTGGTTGCACCAGGTCAAAGCAGTCTCTTCCACCCTACATCAAATGCTGAAATACCCTCACGGGAAAGGGGTAGCAATCGTTTTTGGAAATTCATCGATCCATCCCCCGCCGGAGGTGTCTACACCCGTCTTGGAGATCGAGCACGGCACGGAGGATGTGTTTTTGTCGGGGTTCACTTTGGCCGAGGCTCAAGTGGTGCAGAATGTCATGGCTGCGAATGAGGGCATGTATGTTAGTGCACAATCCATATACCTCATGAACAAGCTGAAGCATACCCCTGGGATGGGATTAGGGAGAAGCGGCCGGAAGGGCGTCTCAGTGTTGGCCGAAGTGCCACACAACCCCCACGCCTTTGGACTGGGTTATCTGCCCACCAAGGAGGATTGGGTGAGGAAAGGGAAAGAAATGGCCGGAAGGGCCAGAGCAAAGAAGACCGGGAAGCCATTTGATTTAATGCACAGGCCCATCTGGGGTACCCTAAACGGACGTTTCGTCCGGGAGGGGGAAGATTTTCCGTTCTGCGGCTTCCCGGAGCCATGGCTAAACGCAAAGGGGGAGCGCGTGCCTGGTTTTGAAATCTTCTTCGACATACAATTATCTGGGGATGACGTTGCCGAAGCGCAGACAGACCCACCAACTGAGGTTGAGCAGTGTAGAGCAGTGGATCCTGAGAGTACAGAGCTTGAAATGGGGGTAGCACTGGCGAGTCTACTATCAGATCCTCCGATCGGCCAAGAGTGCTTGGGGGATAACTCTTCGGTTTCTATGATTGGAGATGAAATAGCTGCGGGCTTTCCAGCGCCGATCTTGGATGCATCTATCGCACCTTCTCTCATCTGGCAATATGAAGAAGGCTTTTTATCTAGCAGTTCCGGGTCAGGTAGTGAGCCGGAATCTGATTCTGCCGAATCTTCTGCGTCGGAATCAGATTCCAGCTCGACTGAGTCTGAGTCCGGTATTCCTGGGGGTGATAACCCGGATACCACAGTCCTGTCTAGGTCGTCTTTTTCATTTTCTTTTGAGTCTGTTGTAACAGAGGAATCTGACGGCTTGGAAGTATTTAATGAGAATGATGTGGATGTGGTTTCCGAGTATTTTTCTGTGCCTTTGATTTATTGCTTAAATCAGGATTTTCAAAATTTTGATGAAAATAGTGAGGAAGAAATTCCTCCAGTTTTGCAACGATTAATTGATCAAGAGCAGGAAAGATTTGTTAAACCTTTAATGGATGAAATCACTACTGTGAATGTTGGTACTGAGAAGGACCCGCGGCTGGTCCAGATCGGGTCCACGTTGTCTTCAAAGGAGCGCGAGCGCTTAGTCGCTTTATTAAAAGATTTTAAAGATGTTTTCGCGTGGTCCTATGAAGACATGCCTGGAATCGATCCTGAGATTGTACAGCACCGGATCCCTCTTGATCCAGAGGCCCGCCCTGTCAAACAGAAACTCAGAAGGATTCGCCCGGACTGGGCCCTCAAGATTAAGGAAGAGGTCACCAAGCAAATTGACGCAGGGTTCCTGCTGGTATCTGAATATCCAACTTGGTTGGCTAACATAGTGCCGGTGCCGAAGAAAGACGGCAGAATTCGGGTCTGTGTAGACTTCAGAGATTTGAACAAGGCCAGTCCGAAGGACGACTTCCCCTTGCCGCACATCGACGAATTGGTAGATTTCACGGCAGGGCACGCCTTGCTTTCGTTTATGGATGGTTTCTCAGGCTATAATCAGATAGTAATGGCACCCGAAGACCGGGAGAAGACTACGTTCACTACCCCGTGGGGTACATATTGTTATAGAGTGATGCCATTCGGGCTGAAGAATGCTGGAGCTACGTATCAACGGGCAGCAACTACAATATTGCATGATATGATCCATAAGGAGGTCGAAGTGTACGTGGACGACATGATTGTCAAGTCCAAAGATAGAGAGGGCCACTACACCGCCTTACAAAAATTCTTTCAGAGGATCAAAGAGTTTCGGCTGCGACTGAACCCCCAGAAATGCACGTTTGGTGTTACAGCAGGGAAGATGTTAGGGTTTCTGATCACACAAAGGGGCATCGAGGTCGACCCTTCCAAAATCAAGGCCATCTTAGAAATGCCACCACCAAAGACTGAAAAGGAGGTGCGAGGCTTTCTGGGTAAAGTGCAATTCATAAGACGGTTTATTTCTAAATTAACCTTAACTTGTGAACCACTTTTTGGTCTCCTGAAGAAAGGAAAGAAATTCCAATGGGACGGCCGATGTCAAGCAGCTTTTGAGCAGATCAAAGAGTACCTACAGAACCCACCCGTGTTGTCACCGCCAGAGCCGGGGAGACCGTTGATACTATACCTTTCAGTAACTGAGACCACCATGGGTTGCATGCTTGCGCAGGAATCAGAAAACAAAGTAGAAAGGGCCATATACTATCTGAGCAAAAAGATGCTGGATTACGAGACCCGCTATACACCGCTGGAGAAGGCTTGTCTGGCCTTGGTATGGGCAACCAGGAAGCTGCGGCACTACCTGTTAGCCCACTCAGTAATGTTGGTTTCGCGTTTGGATCCTATCAAATATCTTTTTGAGAAACCAGCACTTACGGGTAGACTAGCTCGTTGGTTACTGTTGCTCTCCGAATTTGATTTGAAGTATGTAACGCGCAAGTCAGTAAAAGGCAGAGCGGTAGCGGAGTTCCTTGCCAACCACCCGGTTGAGGGGGATGAAGCGGTTGAGTATCTATTCCCAGATGAAGCTATTCTGCACGTCGAAAATGAAACCTGGACAATGTACTTTGACGGAGCGTCAAACCAGCATAGGTATGGGATAGGGGTGTTGCTAATAGCGCCTGATGATTCCCGTATCCCTTTAGCATTCAAGCTCCGATTCAAAGTTTCTAACAATGAAGCAGAGTATGAGGCATGTATTGCTGGCCTGGAAGCAGCCCTGGAACTAGGGGCGAGACGAGTGGACGTCGTTGGGGACTCGAACCTTGTTGTGTCTCAAGCAAAAGGAGATTGGAAGGTCAAAGAGGAAAGGATGATAATCTACCACCAAACCTTGGATTTGTTAATTCCTCGGTTTGAGAAGCTAAATTTCACCCACCTCGTAAGAGAGAACAACAGGTTTGCAGATTCATTAGCAACTCTATCTTCTATGATAGACATCTCGTCCGGAGTCAGGATGCGTCCAGTTATTATTGATCAGAAGTTCGTGCCGGCATACGAGTCAATTTCCGCCATAGATGAGATTCAAGACGGCAACCCCTGGTATTACGACATCTGGAACTTCTTGGAAAAGGAGACATACCCACTAGGGGCAAATGCCAAGGATAAGAGGGCTGTCCGAAGAATGGCTGCTCAGTTCATTATCTGCGGGGGAAATTTGTACAAAAGGGGCCATCTGGGAATGCATAAGCTCTGTGTAGAAGCTAAAGAGTCAAAACGCCTGATGGAAGCCATCCATGGGGGAGAGTGCGGTGCACATATGAATGGGGTGATGCTGGCCAGAAAGATCCTCAGACAGGGCTACTATTGGTCAACCATGGAAGAGGATTGCATTAATTTTGTTCGGCGATGCCACAAATGTCAAATTCATGCAAATCGCATGAACATCCCGCCGTAAAAACTATATAACATGACTTCGCCGTGGCCTTTTTCAGTCTGGGGAATTGATGTGATCGGAGCTGTTACCCCGAAGGGGTCAAACGGGCATGAGTTTATCCTGGTAGCGATAGATTATTTTACAAAGTGGGTCGAGGCCCAATCATACGCGGTGTTGAAGGCGTCGCACGTCGCAAAGTTCATCAGGAACAACATCATCTGTCGCTACGGGGTGCCAAACGAGATAATTTCGGATAATGGTTCCCACTTCAAGAAAGAAGTAATAGACTTATTGGAGAAATACAATGTGGCTTTTCATAAGTCATCTACATACAGGCCACAGACCAACGGAGCGGTTGAGGCCGCCAACAAGAATATCAAGCATATACTACAGAAGATGGTGGAAACCTATCGAGATTGGCCAGACAAGCTGCCATTTGCTTTGTGGGGTTACAGGACTTCAATCAGAACTTCTACTGGAGCAACTCCATATTCATTGGTCTATGGAATGGAGGCTGTTCTACCCATTGAGATTGAGGTTCCATCGTTACGAGTATTGGCTGAATGCCAGATAGCCGAAGCAGATTGGCAGCAAAGCAGATTCGAAGAACTCATGCTCTTTGATGAAAGAAGACTGAAAGCACTGTACCACATCCAAGGCTATCAACGCAGAATCGCCCGGGCTTTCAACAAGAAGGTTAAGTCCAGGAATCTGAAAGAGGGAGATTTGGTGCTCAAAGACAACCGAGCTCCCATCCATGACCCAAGGGGCAAGTTCAAACCTAATTGGACTGGTCCTTACATTATCAAAGCTATCTGGTCAGGTGGGGCTGTGGTTCTGATGGATCTAGATGGCTTGGAGTTTTCACAACCGATCAATATGGACAAGTTGAAGAAATACTATCCTTGAGAGGCTCGCTAGGCCGAAAACCCGAAAGGGCGACCTAGGCAAGATTCAGAGCACAAAAAATTAGAAAATATAAAAAAATGAGCTCGCAAGGTTGAAAACCCGCAAAGGGCGGCCTTGGCAAAAGTTAGAGCGCAAAAGGAGAGTGAAAATACTCGAGCGAACCTGAGCATGAACTACGTAAGACTTGATTCCCATCTTTGGGATACGTAGGCAGCTTCGTCTTGAAGTTCAGTCATAAACTTTTCCCCGATCAACTTTGTCCATTTCGATCATCTCAGTCATCTTTATCTATCAGCATTTACCGTGATCTCCGGTACAGTGCTGTTCAGACTAGGGGCAACTTTCCGTTGCCGCGACGGTGCAAAGTTACTCAGACTAGGGGCAACTTTCCGTTGCTATGAAGTGCCGCATTGTTCTTCAGACTAGGGGCAACTTTCCAGTTGCAGGGATCTGGGGTTGTGCATTTCAGTGACAGATTTTCGGCGTGTCCAGTTCTGATCCACATCGAAAATAGTTTTGAAAAGTTTTAATAAAAGTTGACTTTGTTCAAATCAATCTTTTTACGACTTAGACCATTTTTGGACCAAAAGTGGAAAATTTTCAGTACCATAACTTTCAATTTCATTGATTTCAAAATAGAGTTCTCCTGCTTTTGCATTACAATCGAGGTTGCTTATTTTAGTACAGTCATAAAGAAAACTTGAAAATACTAATAAGCAATAAATTAGGGACATAGTTGAATCAAGTATCTCTGTGTCCCCTTCCAGAGCTGGACGGAGCATCTGATGCCAAGCTGGGCCCAACTTGTACCTCCTCTTTGAGCCAATCCACGCATTCATCTGACAAAGTGCAACTGAAGGTTGAAGCAGGGGCCAGAAGCTCTCTAGTCCTCCATACCGTGGCATATCTCTGGCTGGCCAGCCATTCACTTTTTGCAAAAATGGCCGGCCAGCACCCAGGGATGGTTGGCAATGCTGCAGTGTGTCTCCTCGGCCCTGTTTTGCTCTTCAAAGGAGAACTCTAAGCATTTCCATGCAACGGGGGGAGTCAAAGGCCTTCATTCCGGATGCGTTCCGATGCCCAGATCGTCAGGAGTACGCTTTGTTGTTGTTGAGTTTTTGTTTATCGAGTTGTTGCTTTTTGCTTATCGAGTTGTAAACTTGCTAAAGATTCTGTTATATCTTAGTAAGTTGAGTTGTTTAGTTTGTTGCGTCGGTTCACTACCTGACTTGGTGATTACGCAATACGCATTACCACTCAAATTCATTCTTATGCGAAACAAATTGATGCGATATGATGCTAAAAGTTCAAAATACAAACACCTTTCCAAAAGCTATTTCATTTCATCATGCTTTACAACAAATAAAGGTACAAGTTTTACAAAAATAAAACTGCCTAACAATATGCAAAGTGCTACAAACTACTAGTAAAAGAAAAATAAAGCATGGAAATAGCAGCATCAAAATCCTCGGGAGCGGGAACGAGAAGCACGCCTAGTCCTCTTTTGCGGGACAACCTCCACACCATCATCAGAGTCGGAGCTGTCATCCTCAGGATCCTCCTCAGCCTCGCCTCTGTTCCCCGAGCCAAAACCGGAGCCTCCTTCCTCAACAGATGTCTCGAACTGACGGTCGGTAGCCTCCTCCTCCTCCTCCTCCTCCTCATCAGGCTCCACCTCCACAACATGAGCTCTGCGTCTGCGGACAGGCCCTCCTTGAGCTCCTCGATAAGGCCTAGATGGCCCGGCTCCTCGGGAAGGCCCGGATGGCCCAGCCCCCTGATAAGGCCCGGATGGCCCAGCTCCCTGATAAGGACCAGATGGCCCAGCTCCCCAATGAGGCCCAGGTGGCCTGGCCTGCGGCTGACCGGACCATGTAGGCATCTGGAAACAAGGAGTTCAAATCAAATACATCAGTCCAAACATGTACATCGGATACAGATATAAGCAAAGGCTACATGAAGTGGGTGCATGTAAATACAGTGTACAAGTGAGGTGTGTGTCAGATGTGCTCTACACAAATAGTCTATCAATGCAGTAGAAATCAGCATGTCATCAGAAGTATGATAAATGCCAGGAAAACTGAAAGATACCTGAATGCCTGCAACAGACAACTGTGCCTCCCTGCGTAGGACCATGCCCTCGAGCGTGGCCACCAGCCCAACCACTTCCTCCATGTACCCTCGCGATGGCTGCAAAAATGAGCTCATAATCATCAGTGAACAGAAGAGTGTCTAAACATCTGAATGATGAATAAAAGTGGAGCATACCGGCGGTGAGTCCGGATCAATGGCGTATCGATCACTGGGCATCAGAGGCTCTAGTGGAATCGGAATCGGAGAGCTAGCCCCGTACTGCCACGCCATCAACTCAGTGGGCATATCTGGCCATCCGACATGAGGATGAATCGACGGAGCCGGGGGAGCTGGTCTACTCCCACCTCTAGATGTGCCAGCCCGGCTAGAAGAAGGGATGTCTGTAGCTCGAGCCCGAGCCTGGTCCGAGGATGACATACCGGCAGGTCTCATCATCGGAATACGAGCTTCTGTCAATGGAGGCATCAAATATATGTGACGATAGGTGGCGTAGTCCCCCTCTGCAACATATAGCAAAGCATCGCTGCCCAGCATGGCGTCGACTACCTCTGAGTAAGAGAGCCTGTCAGCGGTCCGCATACTAGCTGGAGGTACTGCGGGAACATCCTGAGAAAGATACCCCCGTACCTGGCGCAGAAAGCGCTCCCCCAGGAACCAGACTCTGCCAACTGGCCCTTCGAGCAGGACCCTATACCGGGAGATGCCTGACGCTCCGGTATACTGGAGTAGGAGATCATCACCCAGGGGTGCCCAAGGCTGCCAAGTAATCTGCGGATGATGAATGCATAAACCAATCAGAAGTCGAGAATATACAGAGCAAATCAAAGATGAAAATGAAAAGAACTGTAAGTTCTGAAGTACCTCTGAGTGTCGCACAGTGTCGAAGTACTGTCGCAGGCGAACCAGGGTCTCTCGAGGCCTCGCCCGGTGCGGGCCCTCAAATATCAATGAATATGGGGTCACGGGAATCCCCACCACCTCCAGCTCTGGGGCTAACGATGGGAAGTATACATACACCCATAGCTGGGAAAAGCAGTGCAGAATGTAAGTACGAAATGCTGAGAGCAAAATACAGACTGTAAAAGTGCGCTGTATGTGCAATGTACAAGTAATGAAGAGCAGAAATGTAAATCAAGGAGACAGAAAGTACCTCCCAAGCTCTCCAGTAGCCGCCAAGCAAATCGCCCCGCCCGCGGGAGGTCGCGCTCATGTAAAAATAAAGGGTAGCCAAGCCGGCGCCACCCCAATCATATCTCTGGACCTGTGATAGGTCGACTAGAGCACTCAGCAGGTATAGCCCAATGGTGTTCCCTCTGTCGGCAAACAGGGTAGTCCCGAAGAGGAACATCAGGAAACCACGGGCGTACTGCTCCGTCTCCTCGGGAGTCTCGGGCACCATCTCCGCCCGCCGGAAATGGGAGGAGAACCAAGTGTATCTGACTCTCCCTGAAACCCTATCAACAGGTGGGCGAGCCCCCAACAAATACATCCAGGCGGCCTCCCACTCGCCCATATCCTCATCGTAGGGGATGGCCCAACCTCCGACATCAAGGCCGGTCAATACAGCAAAGTCAAAAGGGGTCATGGTCATGTCCCCGGTAGCAGAGAAATGAAAGGAATTGGTGGTGTCCCACCATCTCTCTACCAGAGCTGCCATCAAGGTCCTCCTGGCAGGACAGCGTGACAACCCGACACAGAAGGGGCCAAACCCCGCCAAGTCTACTAAGTCTCTGACGCCCTCCGGGAGCTCAGCATACCAATCCCGCGCCATGGTGGAGCCATATCCCCGCACACTGCGGGAACCACCCTGCATTCAGAATGAATATATGTATCAATAATAAGATGAAATGGGCTGTATGCCAATGATAATGAAATGGGCTGTGTGCCGAAGAAATGAAATGGGCTGTGTGCCGATGAAATGAAATGGGCTGTGTGCCGATGAAATGAACTGGGCTGCGTGTTCAGAAAATTTGAATTTTGGGCTGCGTGTTCAACTTTCAGTTAATTTGTGGGCTGCGTGTTCACTATCTACCTGGGCTGCGTGTTCAGAGAATTTGAATTTTGGGCTGCGTGTTCAACTTTCAGTTAATTTGTGGGCTGCGTGTTCACTATCTACCTGGGCTGCGTGTTCAGAGAATTTGAATTTTGGGCTGCGTGTTCAACTTTCAGTTAATTTGTGGGCTGCGTGTTCACTATCTACCTGGGCTGCGTGTTCAGAGAATTTGAATTTTGGGCTGCGTGTTCAACTTTCAGTTTAATTGTGGGCTGCGTGTTCACTATCTACCTGGGCTGCGTGTTCAGAAAATTTGAATTTTGGGCTGCGTGTTCAACTTTCAGTTTAATTGTGGGCTGCGTGTTCACTATCTACCTGGGCTGCGTGTTCAGAGAATTTGAATTTTGGGCTGCGTGTTCAACTTTCAGTTAATTGTGGGCTGCGTGTTCACTATCTACCTGGGCTGCGTGTTCAGAAAATTTGAATTTTGGGCTGCGTGTTCAACTTTCAGTTAATTTGTGGGCTGCGTGTTCACTATCTACCTGGGCTGCGTGTTCAGAGAATTTGAATTTTGGGCTGCGTGTTCAACTTTCAGTTAATTTGTGGGCTGCGTGTTCACTATCTACCTGGGCTGCGTGTTCAGAGAATTTGAATTTTGGGCTGCGTGTTCAACTTTCAGTTAATTTGTGGGCTGCGTGTTCACTATCTACCTGGGCTGCGTGTTCAGAGAATTTGAATTTTGGGCTGCGTGTTCAACTTTCAGTTTAATTGTGGGCTGCGTGTTCACTATCTACCTGGGCTGCGTGTTCAGAAAATTTGAATTTTGGGCTGCGTGTTCAACTTTCAGTTTAATTGTGGGCTGCGTGTTCACTATCTACCTGGGCTGCGTGTTCAGAAAATTTGAATTTTGGGCTTCGTGTTCAACTTTCAGTTAAATTGTGGGCTGCGTGTTCACTATCTACCTGGGCTGCGTGTTCAGAGAATTTGAATTTTGGGCTGCGTGTTCAACTTTCAGTTAATTTGTGGGCTGCGTGTTCACTATCTACCTGGGCTGCGTGTTCAGAGAATTTGAATTTTGGGCTGCGTGTTCAACTTTCAGTTAATTTGTGGGCTGCGTGTTCACTATCTACCTAGGCTGTGTGTTCAGAGAATTTGAATTTTGGGCTGCGTGTTCAACTTTCAGTTTAATTGTGGGCTGCGTGTTCACTATCTACCTGGGCTTCGTGTTTAGAAAATTTGAATTTTGGGCTGCGTGTTCAACTTTCAGTTTAATTGTGGGCTGCGTGTTCACTATCTACCTGGGCTGCGTGTTCAGAAAATTTGAATTTTTGGGCTGCGTGTTCAACTTTCAGTTAAATTGTGGGCTGCGTGTTCACTATCTATCTGGGCTGTGTGTTCAGAAAATTTGAATTTTGGGCTGCGTGTTCACTATCTATCTGGGCTGTGTGTTCAGAAAATTTGAATTTTGGGCTGCGTGTTCAAACTCCATTTAAAGTGTGGGCTGTGTGTTCACTTTCGAATTCGGGCTGTGTGTTCGACAAATCAGTGTTTGAGCCATGTGTTTTAATGTGGGCTGTGTGTTCGCAATTAATTAATGAACCGAGTGTTCAGAAATTTGAATGTTGAAACTACATGTTCAAAGATGTAAGGAAAGTACTATGTCACAAGCTAAATGTTTAAGCATGGCAAGGGTGCAAAATGTAAAATACAGAAGATGAGGTAAATACCTCTCGCGCCTCGTGAGAGAGATGCTGCTCCGGCTCTCTGAGAAGCAGATCCGCGGGTGCTCTCTCGTCAAAACTGGTAAAATGACGAAAAACGGCACGAGGGAGGACGTGCACTGCTGGACGGTACCTCTCGGGCATGAAAGGTCGAGTCCTCGGAGGTAGAGTCATGGGATCAAAGTCATCTCCAGCACCCGGAAAACCTCCACCATGGGAAGAAGTACCCGCCATTTTCGAGAATCTGCAAAAGGGGAGCAAAAATGAGCAAAATGAGCAAAAATTGGCAAAAGTCAACAAAAGTCAACTCTCGGGAAATAAAAAGTCAACAAAAGTCAACTCCCGAGAAAATATTCTAAATATTAAGATGAGCTTACCTCAAGTGGTGAAAATGCAAAAAGAAGCTCCGAAGCCGGAATTTAATCGCTCCAAAGTGTTTAAAACTAAGTGTTTTTACGAAAACAATTTGCGCGGGGCGTTGGAAAACGCGCGTAAAACTCAAAACTGGAGAGAAAAGTGTTGAAAGAGGCAAGAAATGAAGTGAGGTTCGGCTGCCATTTATAGGCCTCAAGCCTTGGGTGAAAAGGCATGCAAAAAGGAGGCAAAAAGACCGAAATGCCCTCGGAAAAAGGGCATGGCCGGCCGGCCCCTGTTTCTAGCTGGCCAGCCATCTGCTTTTTGCAGAAATGGCCGGCCAGCCATTAGCTTTTGTGGAAAACGGTTGGCCACCTCCCCTTGGGAAGATAAACGGCCGGCCATCATCCCCACATGCTCACCTAGCTCTCTGCAAATTTTGAGGAAGATCGGAGTTCCCGGGACCTGAAAAAGTTCAAGAAACGTACACTTCCGATCGCAAAATTGCTCCGTCGGGACTTCGGTTTCAAGTGCTGACATGTGTCTCATCATCATTCATCGAAATCAAAGTGTATCCTTTTTGAATGAGCTGTAACCTTTCAAAGAAGCAGATCGGAGGCCGTGATCGAGTTACCCTCGCCGAAACACGCGTTTCCATACATGTTGTTTCACGACGAATAACACTCTGATTCATGCTCATTTTTGTACTTTCATGCACATAACTTGCATTCTCATGAGCATACTTGTCTTGTCATGTACATTTCTTGATATTGGCGTACCTCCGTGTTTGAGCATGCGTTGTCACACATATTCCATTCTTGCATTGCGATGCATTCACTCACCAACACTGCATGTGTCGAATTTTCGGAATCACATCAAATATGTGTTGTTAGCATATTGTACTTGTTGCAATTTCTCTCTTTTGCAGGCACGATATTGTATGTACGGTTCAATTGAGGCTGGTGCGACCAGACGAATCGCGCAGGTATCGTATCTTCTCCGTGTGAGACGTGGCGGGGATTGAATAATCCTCCACATTCTTAACTGCATGAAATGTAGTTGTTGCTTTGCATTCTTGCTTAAAACTGTTGCATCTATTTGCGAATACTTGCTTCATCACAGCTTGCTGCATTTGCGTAATCATTGGGTTACCTTCGGCTTCTTGCATATCATTTGCATTTTGCCCCCTGCCTGCGGGCATGCCTGCGGGCACATCTCTGTTTATCCTGTATGTTTGTCTAAGTCTTCGGCCTTGTCAAAAATGGGTCGTCTCTGGGCTTTGACATTCACTCCCGTCACTTGTGACTTCCGAGTTCTGTCAAAGAGGGGCAACTGTAGACACCCCATTTTTGACCGACCTTAAGACTCAGACGTCACCGATTGAGCGCTTGGTGATGTTGCATAATGTGCTTGTTCAGAAGTTTCAGAGTCGCGGCCGTGAGCCCTGCCTCCGGACTCCCGAACCCTTTTCTGTGCCTTGTCTCGGTTTGCGAACCAGACTCGGTTTTCCCTGTTTCTTTTCCTGAAGGGAGGGAGAGGTCTCGTAGACCATCTCTCAATGTCCGTAGGCTACATTTAGTGGCTGTAGGACATTTTGCCCATCTCGGAGTCCGGTTCCCGGTTTTCGGAGCCGTCAGGCCGTGTGCCTCGGTTCGGGACCGCTTAACCATCTCCTATTGCTCTGATTTTTGGCATACATCCTATTTCATCCATTTTGAGGGACACTGGGGGCTCAGAAACCCACTTCGAGGTCAAATACAATTTTCGGTGCTTAACAGCCCATTTCCGGGACCCCGAATTGCGTGTTTTGGCTCCGGAACATTTCGTTTTGCAACGGTTTTCGCTCATTTTTGGCAGGTACCTCTGTTTTATCACAGGGAAGGTCACTGAAGGGTGGGAGGCCAGTAATTGTTGCAGCAACCAGTTATTTCTCTTCCGGAGCCTCCCGGCGCCCGTTTTTCGCACTTCCGGGCTAATGTTGAATACCTTAGAGCTAGCGTTGCCAACTTTCAACCACATATCTGTGATCTACACACCTGAGAGGCCCCTAAAAGTTGGTGGCCGGCCATTAAGGTCACCTGACCCTTTTGACCCCTTTCTTCCGGGCTAATGTTGAACCCCTTAGACCTTTTTTCTTGAACTTTGAACCACATATCTGTGATGTACACACCTGAGAGGCCCCTAAAAGTTCATGGCCGGCCAGTAAGTCAACTTGACCCTTTTGACCCCCTCTTTCCGAGCCATTGTTGAACCCCTTGGGCCCACTTTCTTGGAATTTCAATTACATGGTTGTGTTGTACACACATAGGGCTACCTCCCTAATACCTGGCCGGCCAGAAAAGCTTGTTGACCCTTTTGACCCCTAGCCGGCCGGCTAGGGGGTGTGGCCGGCCGGCCACCTCCAGCAAAAGTGAGCGGCCGGCCGTGCTCTCCTCACTGTGCCCCTTCCAGCTGTGGGGCAATATCCCCCAGATATTTTCTGTATCCGGGGGATATTTTGGGAGAGAGAATTCCTCTCCATTTCACCCCCCTTTTACACCCCTTTCTTGACCTTATAACCAGCTGAGGGTCTTCTTCTTTAGGGTTAGAAAAATTTCCTCTCCAAGCACAAACCCTAAACTCCATTGTCTTCTTCTTCAATTCTTCAAAAAACCCTAAGTCCATAACCTTCATTCCTTCTACACCACCAAGCTCTACCACCACCATCTCATTTCCAGCAGCTAGGAGGGATTCTTGAAGGCTAAAGGAGCTGCAAATCAACCCAAGAAGCAACAAAAGCTTGGATCTTCAAGGGTAAGTTACACTTTGATCCTTTTGACCCTTTCCTTTGATCTATTTCTAAGCCTCATCTCTTTTTGGTTTCAAGCTTCGGCCCTAACTGAAAAGGGCCATATTTTGAGCTCATCTTCACTTCTCATTAAGGGCTCAACCCTGTTTGAGCCCCCCATAATACACTTGCTTCATTGATCATCTTGTATGTCATAGTTTTGCATGCTATTTTTGACCCATGAGAAATTTATTTTCGAGCATGTTGTAAACTGATATGAGGCATATTTTGAGCCCCTCTTCAACATTGGAGAAGGGCTCAACATTGTTTGGTGTTCCCACATGTCACTTGTAGTTATATCTCCTATTTGGCCCAATTTTTGCATAAATTATTAGCCCTCTTTGCTTCTGTTTTTGGACCTTGGTCCGAACTGAGAGTGGTCTTATTTTGGCCTATACTTCAAGTTTCATTCACACTTTTTTCCTGTTTGGTGATTATTTTATATACTTCATGTTATAGCACCTTTTGAGCCTTGTTTTGCATCACATTTTTAGCATGTTTGTATACCGATTTGAGGTCTGACATATACTGTAAATATTCATATTTTTGGTTCATCTTCAATGTTATAGAAGGAAATTTTTCAGTTTGAGTTTTTCTTATACCACTTGCTTCATTACCTTTCTTTTGGCCCTTATTCTTGCATGCTATTTTTGCCATACCTATACTTGCTGTTTGGCCATGTTTATAACTATGAAAGTGCATATTTTGGGACTGTCTAGCTTCTGTCTTTGCATTGCATGTCCATATTGTGCATGTTTGGTATAGCTATAGGCCATTTCGGGTGCCTAATGTTGCATTTCGGGGCATTTCCTTGCATTTCATGTCATTTCGCTTCATTTCGGGACTGTTTTCCCCCATATTTTAGTGCTGAAATTCTGTTAGTATGCTTGCGTATCATTTTTGCCATGTTGCATCGCATTTTAGCATCGCCTCGGTTTGCGTGCCCGTGTGCACGCATTTCGAGGCACTCCATTTTTATCCGACGGCATCCGATGTGAGTGTGGCTGAGGCTCACTCATGTTGGTATAAGCCTATTTGTCATTTCCATGTCATTTTAGCATCGCCTCGGTTTGCGTGCCCGTGTGCACGCATTTCGAGGCACTCCATTTTTATCCGACGGCATCCGATGTGAGTGTGGCTGAGGCTCACTCATGTTGGTATAAGCCCATTTGTCATTTCCATGTCATTTTAGCATCGCCTCGATTTGCGTGCCCGTGTGCACGTATTTTGAGGCACTCCATTTTTATCCGACGGCATCCGATGTGAGTGTGGCTGAGGCTCACTCATGTTGGTATAAGCCCATTTGTCATTTCCATGTCATTTTAGCATCGCCTCGGTTTGCGTGTCCGTGTGCACGCATTTCGAGGCACTCCATTTTTATCCGACGGCATCCGATGTGAGTGTGGCTGAGGCTCACTCATGTTGGTATAAGCCCATTTGTCATTTCCATGTCATTTTAGCATCGCCTTGGTTTGCGTGCCCGTGTGCACGCATTTCGAGGCACTCCATTTTTATCCGACGGCATCCGATGTGAGTGTGGCTGAGGCTCACTCATGTTGGTATAAGCCCATTTGTCATTTCCATGTCATTTTAGCATCGCCTCGGTTTGCGTGCCCGTGTGCACGCATTTCGAGGCACTCCATTTTTATCCGACGGCATCCGATGTGAGTGTGGCTGAGGCTCACTCATGTTGGTATAAGCCCATTTGTCATTTCCATGTCATTTTAGCATCGCCTCGGTTTGCGTGCCCGTGTGCACGTACTTCGAGGCATCTCATTCTCATTGTCATTTTATCATCGCCTCGGTTCGCGTGCCCGTGTGCACGCACTTCGAGGCATCTCATTTTCATTGTATTTTTCATCGCCTCGGTTTGCGTTATCATCGCCTCGGTTTGCGTGCCCGTGTGCACGCACTTCGAGGCATCTCATTTCCATTGTATCTGTCATCGCCTCGGTTTGCGTGCCCGTGTGCACGCACTTCGAGGCATCTCATTTTCATTGTATTTATCATCGCCTCGGTTTGCGTGCCCGTGTGCACGCACTTCGAGGCATCTCATTTTCAACATCCCGTCACTTTCTCGGTTTGCGTGCCTGTGTGCACGCATTTCGAGGCATCTCATTTCCATAGCATTCTGTATGTTGGGATTATATCTTAGTTGCATTTCATGCATATCATGCATATTGCATCATGTCCGGAATAGGAGTTAGCCCGGGCACGGGAAACGAGGTACATTTCGTACTCCGAGTGACGGAATATGTCTCAATTCCCCAGTCACCGACACTCCGGATTATCCATGATGGAGTTAGGTTTTAGCTGTAGTTTCATGTGCATTCATCCTATATTGAGTTGTGCATTTCGATTTCTCGGCCATCATGCCTCGGTTTGCGTGATTGGTGGCACGAGGATCGAGACATGCATACATCTGTGCAAATACATTGCTATGTCCCTTTCCTGCTCTCTGTTGCAGCAAAATCAGGAATCAGCAACTTCTTGGGAATTGGCACGCATTTCAAGAACAAGTGTAAACAGAGGCTAATTGGGGCATTCCGGTGGATTTCCGCGCAAGACAATCCGGACATGCATCATCCATCAGAAGCAAGGCAGTCCCTGGCATGCACGCCAGTTTTATTTGCTTTCTTAGTTAATTCACTAATTAATTAGAACTTTGTAATATTTCGGACTGTAATATTCCTTTATTCGGGACTGTAACATTCGGACTGTATATTTATTTGGACCCTCCGAGTGAGGGCATAACTGTAATAAGTGTGGGTGAGTGTGATGTATGTCTTCCAACCCCACGTCTTTCTCCCTTTTATTTATCCGCTTTTGATGGTTAGATTAGGGCATGTTTAAATTAGCATACAGTATGACAGCATGTTTTCATTCATTCATCTGTATTGCATGCATCGGGCTCGGCGCACCATACTAACTGCATCGTACTTTCAATTCCAAATTGAATACATGGTAGTTGTAGCATTTCATATACTATCTTAGAATAGCCGAGCCTGCCATAGTTGCATTTTTGCATGTGTTGCATTAGGCATTTCTGTATACTTAGGATCCATGCATGATTTCTAATGTAATTCTTTGTTTTGGCTTGGAGTACCCGGTAAGTTTTATGCTTTAGCATCCTTGCATGTGTGTGAATGTTGCCATGAATAGCATGCTTACCATGAGGCTATGTGCTTATATGATTTAACTGCCTGAATGCCTGTGGGTGAAGGTCGGGTTATCTGAATTGGAATAAATCATCAAATGTTTTAAGCCTACCTGCGGGTAGCAAACCGTTTTCAAAAACAAACAAGAAGTGTTTTGTTCCAATCCAGGCGACCTGGTCTATATTTATATGCTGTGCGCATCACATAGTAACCTAGGCTAATAACCGATACAAGAACTCACAATGTTTTCAAAAATTGATATCATGGTTAGTAGAGGCCGGTCTACGACCGGGCGAGCGGGGGTGCTCACGAAGTGACCTTCCCCAATCGTACCCAAGTTCCCGAGCCGAGGCAACTTTGGTGATGACGGACACGTGGCCTTTCGGCACCGAGTCAGGGTTTCCTAAATTTCCCAAAACAAAATATTTAGGTGGCGACTCTGTATCTGGCAAAGCAGTCCATGTTTGGCACTTCTTTCAAAAATCTGTTTTTTCTCAAAAACGATTTGCCGGATTTGGACTCTTTGGTTCAGACTTAGAACCGTGACTGACGAAAAGTCGAGTCCGAGCTGTAGCGAGGTCCCCCGCGGCGCTGTTACAGATAGTCTTCTATTGGTTTATACTTCCTTTGCCATAATTACATCAAACACTTTTGTACTTTATTTCAAAAGAGAAAAACATTGTAAAAATAGAGAAAGAAGGCAAAAAAAAAAAAAAAAATGATAAAAGTAAGTTATTGGAGAAGAGAAGAAGTTATTACTATGGAGTATTTATTTGGAAAATGTGGTTGAGTAAGAAGTTATTGTAGAATATATATATATATATATAATTATGTAAATATCATATGACAAAAGTTTCAAGAAATCAAGATAGAAACTCACTTAATATAATAGTATATTGTATTCCTAAGTCTCCGTCTTCTTTTTGGGATTGTGAAACAAAAGATCTGATCGAGCTCTCTCTCTCACACTCAAACCCAAGACCCTTGGCTCTCTTTGTTCCATCGAATCCCACACCATTTTCGACACTAAATTCACGACGATTTGTTTCTCATCGATTTCATCGTTGTTATCTCTAGCAGATTGTATAGTTCCTTTTGAGATTTAGAGAGAGAAGAAAATATTAGTACTAATCAAAACGTAATTTCTTGGTTTTTTTCTTCATTTTTGAGTATCTCGCTTTGAATTTTTTATTTTTTTTTAATTTTGAGCAAAATTCATTTTAGCTTTGGTTTAACATCGGAGCACTTTATCTCCTATGGTTTATAAATAGGGAGAGAATTCGATTGCGGTTTTGAATTAAATTGCAACCCTAACACTATTGACATAATGGCATGAAATTAGCTTATTATCCCTATGTTGTACTACTTCATCTTTCTGTTGCTCTTATTTCATTTCTGTCTCCTCTCCTACAAATAATTTCTAACAATAATAATTTAACATAAAAAATAACAAAATTTCAATTAAATCACATATTAATTGCCCATTAAAAAAATTAACTTTAATTCTCTAATTATTTACATTAAATTCTAACTTTCATTTATGTACGGGAGAAAACTAAATTTCAGTTAATTATGTTTTACACAAAAACATATACATCTAATTATCTTATATTAATTTTTCAACCTCTTTGAAGAATTCTAGAACTTATTATTGTAAGAATATTTCTACTTTTCTAAGTAGGAAAATCTTAAAATTACTAACAATTGTTAAGTGATTTGCGTTTGTTCATCTGGGTTTTGTCCAAACACAAAAAATAGTATCAATTGAGTCATGGTGATTGGGACACAGAGACAAAATTTGGGTTTTAGGGCTCGTCTTATATATATGTGTATAATATAATGGAATAAAAAATGATTGGGCAGAGGACGACGATGGTTTAAGAGATAAAAAAGATGGTTGCAATGGTTCAAGATCCAAAGGGAAGAGGGGATACTGGTACTGGTTAGAATTAAGGGGGATTTGATTAAAATTCTTTCATAATAAAACTTTAATATATTAAGGATAACTATAAAAAGTTTTTCTTGAAAAATTTAATACATATCACTATTACCAAAATATTAAATTTTAAAATAATATCACTTTTGATTCAGATATTGGTTTTTAATAAAATTAAGGTTATGTTTGGCATGTGAGGTTAGGGCTATTTTAGCCACAAAAAGATAAATTAGGTTAAAGAGTTAATAAGATAAAATGTCACATCTAAACTATAATTATTTTATTTTTTCTTTTACAAAAGTCAAAAAAGCCAAAAAAAACTCATCTCAAATGAGACTTTTTAGCCCAAGCTAAAATAGGAAAAAATCCAAAAAGTCAAAAAGTCAATCAACTTCCCATCAAGATCTATCAAATAAGATCAATGTTGACTATGAAATTCTTAAAAAAAAAATTATTATTATCGAAATTGATATAAACAGTAACTTGTTACTCTAGTAATATTATCTAAGAGAAAAAAAAAGGGGGGAAGGGGCAAGGATCGAGGAGGTTGGATTCCCATTGTGAAGTGAAGAGAGGGCAAGGATCAAGAAGAGTAGATAATCATTTTGGTATGTACACACTGTTTGTGGATAACCTGCCACTAGATTGAGGAGGTTGGATTCGTATTGTGAAGCGAAGAGGGGGGTAAGGATAAAAAAGAGTAGATAATCATTTTGGTATGTACACACTGTTTGTGGATAACCTGCCACAAAGTATGGATCCTAAGGGCCTGTTCACCCTGTTTAAGAAGTTTGAAGTGGTGAATGATGTATTCATTCCACACAAGAGAAGAAGAATAATTGCCTCCAGATTTGGTTTTGTGAGATTTAGTTGTCAAGTAGCAGCAAATGTCACAGTGCAAAAAGCTAATGGTTTGTGGGTGAATGACAAGATACTAGTGGTAAAAAGTGCTGACTTTGGTAGGGAGAGGTAAGAGAAAGGCTATACGTAGCCCCAGGTAAAGAGATAAGGAGTACAAAATCCACAATCGCATGACTCAAGTAAAGGAATGAATCAGCATGTGGGTCAGAGATGGTATGCGCAAGTAGTAAAAAGGTGGAATACTAATGAAATGGGGACTGTTATAGTAAAGGCTGAGAAAATAGGCAATGGATGGCTATATGAGAGTTTGATTCTATGTTTGAAGGCGATGTATGCAACTATAAACATGAAGATGGAGCTTGAAGCTAGAGGAATGAAGGATGTTGTGGTGAGGAAGGGTGGAGGACGGGACCTGATATTGTTTTTCAATTCAAACGAGGAGATGAAATTAAAAATGAAAGATGTAAAGGAGATGTTTGGGGACTGGTGTAAAGAGGTAATCACAGGAGATGTAGGGAAAGTGCTAGAACAAGAACCGTGTGTGTGGATAAGTTGCTATGGAATCCCTTTAAACTTGTGGAATAGAACCAACCTACATAGGATTGGGAATTTATGGAGAGAGATTATCTGCATTGAAGAAGAGTTAAGCCAGGCACAATTGTTCAACAGTGGAAAGATGAAGATCTCTACTAAATGCATGGAGCCAATAAATAAGATGATAAATATTGAGTGTAAAGGAGTGCTCTACCCAGTTTGAGTTTGTGAAGAATAGAGAGTAGTTGTGCAAACAATTAAAGAGACCTGTGTCTATAAGAAGCATATGCACTTGGATGATGTTTACAGTGCAAATGAACAGGTAGGTAAGTCTATGGAGGAAAGAAACAGAGAAGGCGAAGATGATGATGACTGGGCAGCTGAGTCAGCTAAGGTGGTTGAAAGAAATGATAGAATGGCAACATGGGACATGACAAATGGACCACTAAACAGAATTGAGGTGGAATAAGATGTGCACGAGAGGAGTGAAACAGTAGTTGCAACGTCTAGTGGAATAGTGGGACAGGAGCTCGAAACAACAGTGGGTGAGCCAAATTACGGTTGTGCAGAATAGTGTCAGAATGGTAATGACCAGGTGTTCATGCCTGGTTTTATGAAAAGCTTAAGTGGGTCTACTTTGCTTCAGCCTGGGGTGAATCTAGAAGTGCAGCTGGATCTGAATCAGGGGCCTAATGCTTTGGGTGGGCCTCATTCTTCATAGAATGGGCTTAGTGAGCTAAGTGGGTTAAAAGCCCAAACAAATAATAGCAAGAGTGATGTAAATATAAGGCTGAAATGGAAGAAGATATAGAGTAAAAAGACCCACTGTCGGCAACAACCTCAGAGAAAGGGGTTTTTTTTTTTTTTTTAATCTTGTGAGGAGATATGGACATAAGGGTGCTTCAACAAGTAAACCAACTCCAAAATATGCCCTGCTGAGAGTAGTAGCTGTAGAAGCCTCATTATTGACATCTATTGAGAATGGGAATGATGCAGAAACAAGAATCCTTAATGAAGCTGAAGTAACAATACAGTTGGCCAAAATATTGGGTTTGGTGTATAACGGAATAGAAGAGGAAGTTAGTAGCAAAATAGTGGAGTTGGAAAAGAAAGATAAGGAGAAGCTTGGGGGGGAGGGAAATGGGGCAGCTGCATAGGGTGTTTATGGAGGTGGGATTTCATTAGAGCCTTATAATGTTTCCTTATGAAGATACTGATTTGGAATATTAGAAGAATTAGAAGGCAAGAGAAGAGGGGAAAGATACGGAAGTTGGTGAAGGATAAAAATGTTGATATAGTGTTGATTCAAGAAACAAAAAATGTTGTTATTACAGACAGAGAAGTCAGAGAAATATAGGTGAAGACTAGAATGGAGTTCATGTCAGTGGATTCTAAAGGTACAACTGGAGGATTGTTATGCATATGAGACCCGAGGTATTTCAACTTGGTGCTTGTTGCATTAATAAAAGGTTCATACTCTTACCAGGTACAATATTTAACTCTTTTGAGTGTGTTTTACTGAATATCTATGCACCGAATGATGTGGGTGAAAGAAGAAAGCTTTGGGATAGTTTGCTTAATCTGAAACAAGGGTTTCCTAAACCATGGTGTCTGTGTAGGGATTTTAATGAAATTAGACATATTGGTAAGAGGAAAAGCTACTCCAGAAGAGAGAGGGGTATGACTAAGCTCAATGAGTTCATTGTGAATAGTGAAGTACAAGACCTACCTTTATTAAGAAGAAAGTTCACATGGTGTAATTCCAGGGAAGGTGAGAAATGGAGTAGGATAGATAAGGTGTTGGTGGACCCAAGATGGTTGGAGGCTTTTCAACTAAAATTATGGGGATTACCTAAGCTTATTTCAGATCACAGTCCACTACTCTTGATGGAAGATGAAAGGGATTGGGGACCAAAGCCGTTCCGATTTCTAAATGCTTGGTGTCTACATACAAATTTCTTCTCCTTTGTGGTTAAAGTTTGGAAGGAGTAGGAGACTAATGGTTGGGCTGGATTCATATTACAGAAGAAATTGAAAGATTTGAAACTAGCACTTCAGCAATGGAATAAGGAGGTGTATGGGTCTGTGCCTAACAAATTGAAAGCAGTAGAGAAGGAAGTTCATAACCTTGACCTGCAAGCAGAGAATAGAGAGCTGGACCAGTATGAGAAAGCTAGAAGAAGAGCAGCTAGTGAAGAGGTATGGAAACTTCATAGAATGATGGAATGGACGTGGTTACAAAAATCAAGACTGAATTGGAATTTGAAAGGGGATTGAAATACTAGGTTTTTCCATGTGGTGGCCAAGGGTAAACATTGTAGAAATGAAATAATATCCATTGCCTTTGGTAGTTCAGTGCTTAAGGAACCTAGTCAAGTGAAGTCTGCAGTGTTCGAGCACTTCAAGAAGCAGTATTTTGAGGAGTGGGTGTCAAGACCTAAGTTAGGAGGCATATTTAAATCAATGAGTAGCAGTCCATATTTTGATGTGTTAGAAACTGAGTTCTCAAAGTCAGAAATTTTGGCAGCAGTGAAGGATTGTGAAGGAAACAAGGCACTTGGCCCAGATGGTTTCAACATGTTATACTTCTAAAAATTCTGGAAGGTGATAAAAGGGAAAGTTCTCAATTTTATGAAGGAATTCTATAGGAATGGCAGATTAGTGAAGGGTTTGATTAGCTCCTTTATTACTCTTGTCTCTAAAAAGAAAAACCCTGTGGGCTTAACAGACTATATTCCAATAAGCTTAGTAGGATCAGTATACAAGGTCCCATCTAAGGTCTTGTCAAGAAGACTCAAAGAAGTGCTACCCTACATCATTATTGAGACCTAATCAACCTTTATTGGAGGGAGGAACATACTAGATGGGGTTTTGATTGCCAATGAAGTGGTGGATGGGTGGAAGAAATGTGACGCCCCAAAAAAATCGGGAACATCAGATAATATATTAACCATTAAATACAGGGTTTATCTAAGGTTACAAGAGTAGGAAACGTCACTAATGAGTCCTTTGGCTAATAACCAAGCAAGATCCCAAGAAGGTCAGAGGAGTCAAAATAGCCTCTCTTCTAAGTCCAACCACCTTAGATAGCAAAGCTACCTTTTTGACAGATCTTGATAAGGTATTAACACAAGGCCCACATAAGTTGACGGAGTCTAAGGCTAGGTTATAAATGTTATATATATATATATATATAAATTACAAAACCATGTCTTAAATACAACATGGGATCTATCACTTACAATCTCAAAACACGTTTAACATAACTAGTTCCTAACTCTCATAGGATAGCCATACGTCCTCAAATACTTTAGCTTTACCTTCGATCGGTGTAATGGTCTTCAATACCTGGAATGAAACGCCGTGAGCTTTAAATGCCCAGTAAACGCACACACACCCTGTCCTTTTTTCCCAATCCAATACACCATCATATTTATAGCAAGCAAGTAGTGAAGCATAATATTCAAGTCAATAATAGCAATTTCAATAATAGAGGAAAGGAACATGTCATTCAAATAGATAACAAAGGTTATAATGTTAGTGGTTAGTATTCTAGAAATCCCCCAAAGAGGTTCATCCTCCCAACCACAAGAATTGGACATCAGACTATTCGGAACTCCTCCTTTTGTTGCTTTGTTGCAGAACTAACCTCGGATGCCTACCAACGGTTATATACCGTGTAGCGCCAACCGCAGGGCCTCAAAAGGGACGGCGAAAAGAAAAAGGTTTTATCTCCTGAATCCAACCTTATCCTTCTAAAAAAAAGTTTTATCCTCCTGAATGTCCCATCCGGACCCAACCTTATCTCACCAATCAAACCATCGCAAAGAGTCTGAATACGTCCGTTCCATTTTAGGGTTTACGCGACAACCGTTTGCATAAGACTTAACCTTCTATTAGGGAGCACATCCCATCAATCCATATATAACACATTATCATCTCTTCAATATTCAAGTGATCGAAAACCTAATACCATGCCAATTAAGTTTTCCGTTTGGATCAATGTTTTAAGTCAAGTTAGAACAAACTCAACAGGATAGTAATATCCACATAAGCATGAGCATCATTAAAATGCAGAAGATAAGGAACATAACCATAACACATGCAATATCATACCAAGACATGATCATAAACTATTAAGCATATTCATGAACACAAGAGCATAAAGGCACCCATGCAAAACTAAATTTCCAGATTCAGTACTATTTAAAGAATAAAATCAAAAGGGCTATTTCAGATCTTTCCCGAACCTAGCCTTCCTATGGTTCATATAGAATTTAATCTAGTTTTCAGAACATGTTTCGGAAATGGAATAGATTTTCTAGATTTTTAGTTATTTAAGAAACACTCCAGCACTGTCTAAATTCGTCGACCGTTACAAAAATCGAATTTTCTTTCAAACCGCTCACTGTTTTTAAATGAAACTAATTTTCCTTGAAAGCTAACTCTTTAAGGAAGATGTTGACATAAAACTAAGGTCCAGAAGATTTTAAAACATTTTTATAGAATTTTTGAAAGTTGGCTGTAAAACAGATTTTTCTGGCACAGTTCTTGAAACAAGAAAGTTGGTGAGAAAAGAGGTCAACTAGGGGAAATTTTCCACTTATCTTGTGATGAAAACTTTCTAAATAATACGTATTAAACTCAAAAATTTAAGGTGAAGGTGTGCCTTTGGAAATTTTGAGAGTTTTATATGGAAAAAGGTAGTCTTATACCGATTAAGAGAAATAGAATAAGGGTAAAATCAAGGCTCAACTCCTTTCATTTTTAACATGAGAATGCTATCAAAAAAACATCTGAAATGAATGTTTAAAACTTCTAAGAGTATGTATTTGAAAAAGAAAAATAAAAGAGAGAGTTGTGTTGTAGCTTACTTAAATGCTTATGGAACTAGTTTTGCAAGACTTGCTTTCTTTCTCTTCTTTGTCCCTCCCACAAGCTCACTCTACACTCCTCTCCCTTTCTCTATGACATGTGGGTGTGTGGGTGTGGTGTTTGATGTTCATATAGATGGAAGATGGTGGCGTATTTATAGGAAAAATGGTGTGAATTGTCTAAAATTTCCTTTGGTTGAAATGTAATGGAATTGAGTTGTATTTAGTTCAAATGAAATGGAATAGTGGATAATTAGGACCTTAATTATGTATTTAATTAAGATCTAGTTAAGCTTAAGCCTAATTTAATCCATTCTAGTTACAAGTACATTAGATATATACATATATATATATATATATATATATGTAGAATTGGTACTAAGGTCATAATTATTTCCATGATTCAAGGGATTTGTCTCTAAAGTACAATGATTATAGCCTAGGAAGTATGACGGTTGGCCATGTGCTCAAGATTTGAGGAGATTTTGTTGATTTTATGTATATATATATATATGAAGATATTTGTGTATAAAATTATTTATTTAAGAAAGGTACAAATATATATATGTATATATGTGTGTAATGGTACAAGTTTGGGGTCAAAATGTGATTTAAGAAAAATATGAGGGCACTGGGTTTAATTTATGAATTGGAACATTTATTTTAGTGTAGAATTAAATTAAATTAGGGTTAGGGAGTCTAATTCGGTTTGGATTTCTTGTTTCGAACAAAAACGCGATCAATCGACGAACGTGATAAAGACCGGAAAAGCCTAGGATTTCCAAGTGGTAATTTCATATTTAGGGAGTCAATTAGAGTATTAGAAATTATTTCTAAGTTTCTGAAATCGATTAGGGTTTGCGGTTTTTTGTTGGCGCATGTATTTTGATCCTAGGGTTGCAATTAAGAAACTGAAGAACTTCAAGGAAATAATTTAAAAGTAAGGGACTTTTAAGAAATTAAAATTTTTAGGGGCCTCACAAGAAATTCAAGAAGAAGGGTGTGATCATTAAACTTGATTTTGAGAAGGCGTATGATTCAGACAACTGGGGGTTTTTATAGTCTATGCTCCTGAAGTTTGGGTTTGGGTTAAGATGGGTTAAATGGATTATGGAGTGCCTTAGTATGGCTAGAATTTCAGTACTTGTAAATGGGTCTCCAACTGAAGAGTTTAGTCCTCAAAAGGGTCTTCGACAAGGTGACCCACTGTCCCCCTTTCTATTCAACTTGGTTGCTGAAGGTTTCAATATGTTACTAACAAGAGCATACCAGATGAGAATTATTAAAGGTGTGCAAATTGGTGTAGATGATGTGATGCTGTCTCACCTGCAATTTGCGAATGATTTTATTCTTTTTTGTGAGGCTGAAGAAGAGGAGGTCAGAAGTTTGAAGAGGATCTTGAGGTGTTTTGAAGTGATGTCGGGCCTGAGGATTAATTATCATAAGAGTCAGGTCTATGGAGTGGGTGTTTTAGATGAATCTTTAGCTAGATTTGCATCTATTTTGAATTGCAAGATCAAGAAGCTGCCCAAACAATATTTAGGTCTACCCCTTGGGGCTAATCCCAATAGAAAGCAAACTTGGAAACCAGTGTTGGACAAGATTTGTAGCAGGCTAGCTAGCTGGAAAAGAAAGCTTTTATCTTATGCTGGGAGGTTAACTTTAATCAAATCTGTAATTGTATTGTTGCCGGTATATTATCTATCCTTGTTTAGATTACCTCAAAGGGTAGCTAAAGTGATTGATAGACTGCAGGTTTCATTCCTTTGGGGGGGTCTGAGGTAAGGAGAAGGATACACTTGGTCAAATGGGCTGATTTGTCAAAAAGTGTGGATCAAGGGGGACTGGGGCTGAGAAGAGTAAAAGTGATGAATGACTGTCTACTAATGAAATGGTGGTGCAGGTTTGGGTATGAAAAAGATGCACTGTAGAGGAAGGTTATTCGTAGCAAGTATAAGGTGGACTTTAGAGATTGGGTGCCCACTTCCTGCACAAGGCCTAGTGTCTCTAGTGTATGGAATGGTATAATCAATATTGCTATGTCTAATAGCCCACTCATATAGTTTTACCTAAATAATTGGGAATTAAAGGTTGGGAATGGGAGCAGAGTAAGGTTTTGGTTGGATAAATGGGGTCATGCCACCTGTTTCAGAGATAAATACCCTGGCTTATTCTCTTTAACCTTGGAAAATGAGGTTTCGCTAGAACAATGTATGAGATGAAGGGAAATGTAGAGGACTGTGTGTTTAACTTTAGAAGAAGGCTCTATGGTTGGGAAGATTGTGAGGTCACAAAGCTTAAAAATTTCCTGGGTGCTGCACCTGCTTTGGAGGTTAACCAGGTTGATAGACCAATGTGGTTAGCAGGAGCAACAGAGGTATTCTTAGTGTCATCTATGTATAATGGGGTTTCTGCTACTGCAAGTCCTCAATTGAGTATTTGTAAACTAGTGTGGGTTAAATACTTGCCTTCCAAAATCCAAATTCTGGGGTGGCTTGCATGGCAGAGTAGATTAAAGACCTCAGCTTTTCTCTAAAGAATTGGTGTGCTTCAAAACAATGCATCAAGTTTATGTGTATTTTGCAAAGATGAGATTGAAACTGTGAACCATGTCATGGTGTCCTGCCTATTTGCGTCATCTGTGTGGTCTAAAATGCTGAATTGGTGGGATGTTCAAGGGGCCTTACCTAGAACTGTTAAAGGGTTACTTTTATGGTGGAATGAGGAGAGGCTCAGCAGTAAGGAGCGCAAGATTTGGAGGGGCATACCTCTCTAAGCTTCCATGTGGTGTTCAATGTCTCACTTCCTAAGGTGGCTGAGTTATGTGAAGTGATGAAAGTCAGAGTTGCACTATGGTTGAGACCGTTAGAACATAGTTTTACAGTTCAGGATTTTGTGATAAACCTTAGGCAAGTGAGAAGGTGCATTTCAGGAAGAAGTATGTGATGTGGCAAATGATATTGATGGAATGACTGATTTGTGCATTAACATCAGGTTGCTGAGGTTGGAGTCTAATCTGGGTGGACTCCTCTGGTTGCTGAGGTTAATGACTGATCTGGGTGTGCTGGCAGTGTATGCTATGTGTAATGCTGTGGTATTGCTGATTGAATTGCTTTCCTATCTATGCTAATTCTGCTACTGAGGTATTACTAAGGTCTTGCTGGTGGATTGGATCTATTCTACTGCTGCTTGACCCTGCTTCTGCTCTGTTTCCCTAGGACTCCATTTCTAATCTTAGATTAATCAGATGTTGTTTGGGTGGATGAAGGCTATTATGTTGGCCTGCACTGATATAGTGTGGAGTGATGAACTGGTATGGGCTACTGTTAAAAGGATTAATTACTCTATCGTAGCTGCTGCTGCTGCTATATAGTGGTAGTTTTGATAAAATGAGTAATTACTCTATGGTGGACTGTTTACTCCGTGGTCAACTAGTTCTAGTCTGTTTATCTCAGTAAAGGAGGAAAAACAACAATAGTATTCTGTTATGGACTAGGGAGTAGTAGCTACAGTAGTATTAGGTCAGTGGTGGGCTAGGGGAGGGGTAAAGAAGAAGAGTTTTTGGCAACGATACAACTGGGATGGAAGGAGTTCAAGTAGTATCCTAATGCGGAGGGTTCGTTGCTACCTTGTGTTATGTTGTTACGCTTCTTAAGGAATGGATGTTGTGGTGGTTTTGTGTTGCAAAAACTGATCTGCTTTGTGCTTGCTGTGCTAAAACTGATCTAGTGGTCTGCGATGTAAAGTATTGTATCAGTAATGATGGTTGATTGATCTAGATCAAATCTGGTGGTCTGCATCAAATATTTGGTTAGAGGTATTATTTGTCATCACCAGTTGGCTCTTTACTTGTTGGTTTGTTGTTTGTTGATTGGCAGTGCTTGTTAGGTGAAGTTCAGGGCATCAGAGGTTCAATGCTTGTTTTTCATGTATGTTTTCAAGTTGAAGTGTTGACATTGAGCTTATTGGTTTAATGAGTGGTTTCTGATGTATTTGTTTGCACTGTTGGTGTCTGCACAGGCCCAATACTCACTCATCTCTTATTACTATTGATTGATGAACCTTTTTGGTGTGGTGCTTTGTATAGTTGGTCTGCTCTTATTTGGGTGTTTTTGATTGGTTTCTCACAAATCTTGGGTTAAGTGCTAGCATATGATTGTACTTCTTTTGCAGTGTCAACCAAATTGGGATTGTTAAGGTTAGCTATGATATTTTCTGCACTTCCCTGCTTTGTTGATGTAATTTTGCATGTATTACGCTTTCTTCATCAATAAAGTTTTTGTTTTGCTGATAAAAAAAAAAAAAAAAAGAAAAAAAAGAATATTTTACTTTGTCCTTACTTAACTATGCACCTCCTCTTTAGGGTGTTTATGAAACAAAATAAATTTAGTTATTTTTTTTTACCAAACAAAGATTCAATGGAAGAATTTTGACTAATTTTTCCAAGAATTAATTTGGGTTTTCAAGTTTTGAGAGGGAGAGTAATGAAGAAGAGTGTATAAATGACTTTTTTCAATTTTAATTTCACATTAATTTTTTGAAAAAGAAGACCCGCTCACAAAATTAGCTAGTGTATTATACTCTTCGTTAATTTAGATGGAAAATGTATATATTTATTCTTCATATAATTTGATATTTTGATTACAACAATGTTAGAGATTTACATTTTGTACATACAAATGCATCCACAATGATATGACAAAGGTGGTAAGTCCCATATAATTGAGTGTATGACCAATAAAAAACTAATACTTGTCAAATCACATCATTGTGGGTTGAATTGTATGAGATTTTTTAAAGCAAAATGTTATAGTCTCAAATTTTCTACGAAATAAATGACCGAATGTCTCACATAGGTGTGGGTTCCACAAAATTGCGAACCCCACATCCATATGTGACATTTGATCATTAATTTGATAAAAAATTTAGTATTCCGACCATTACTCGTTTTTTAAAGCCTCAAACAATTTCCTTTTGATTATATTTATTGCCTTCTCTAAAATCGGTAAATAAAATTTCATTAAATGATATATATTTCATGGGAAATTTTAATATACACATCTTGAAAAATGATATATTATATGTATTTCTAATTATGTAATTTTTTTAATTATCAACAATTTTTCTTTTTCAGTTATTATATTATTTTAGTTATGAGTTATGAAATGTTTAATTATATCCCATATTATGTTTAGTTATGAAAAAAAAAATTGAATTATAATTCAAAAAAAGTATAAAGTTACGTTTTTTTTTATTTATTTATTATTATAAGGTGGGCGTACCATCATCAGTCTCATATTCATATATAGAATGTGACGTTAATTTTGAAGAGTTGAGCTGTTTATAGTTTGGTTTATATTTATAGTTTTCTAAGCGATGTCATCAACGAAGTCTCCATGTGCGGCGTGCAAGCTTCGCCGTCAAAAATACACGCAAGAGTGCGTTTTCGCGCCCTATTTACCACCAGACCAGCCTAAAAAATTCGCCAATGTCGACGCAGTCTTGGGCGCAAGCAACATCGCAAAAATCCTCAAAGCGGGCCAGCGCGAAGAAGCCGTCAATTCCCTCGAGTACGAAGCAGATGTGCGAGGCTCCGCGACCCGGTTTACGGTTGCGTAGGCCTCATATCAATCCTCCAACACAGACTCAAACAAGTCCAAATCGATATCTACCCCGCTAAAAAAGAATTAGCCACATACATTGGACCCTCGGCGGTGTTGCCGATTATCCAACACCCTGGTTTTATGCAAAACAATCCGGCCTCATCTTCAATGATACCTTACAATATGAATTCTATGTCAATGTTGGGTTAATTTACCTGCTGGCAGGCATCGCACAAAGCTCAATTGGTGATTCGCGATGCAACCCCACCACCAACACCACCAGCAAATGACTGTGCCTCAGGAATTGGCAGCCGCGGTGGCTGCCAGAGAACAACAAGAGATGTTGAGGAATTACGAACAACAACAACAACGGGAGATGGTGAGGTTTAACAGTGGGTTTGACCCAGGACCGGTTGGTGGTGGCGGTGGCGGTGGCGGAGCAAGTGGGTTTAATCAGATGACTAGTACTGGTGTTATGTCACCGTCTTTGGCTTTGGTTTCTTTTGATAATCCTTAATTATCAGATTCAACAACACCCACAAGATCACACTCATCACCATCACCACCGCCAGCTTCAGCTTCAGCCACAGCTTTTGCTTCATCAACAACACTCACAACAACCGTAGACATCGCAGCAACAATAGAGGTCGGGAAGCGAGGAACGTCGAAGCGTTGGCCCGTCTTGCTCAAGTATTTTCAAGCTCACTTTCCATCTTTAGCTTATTCTTTCTACAATTTTTCGTTCCAGGTAAAGTCATGCTGCTCCAGTTGGTAGCGATCGACAATGAGATTTGAATTTTTTTTATTTTTTTAGGATTTGCTCAAAATTTTCTCGCAATAAAATTTTAATACATTAATGTTGGCTACACATTTTGTGCTAGCCAATAACAATTCGACGCGTGGCAAAGTAAGGGTAATATGGGGAGACCAGGTAGGTCTTCGATCCTGATCATACACGTGGCAGTCACTATTGGTTGTTATAAGATCTGAGTAGTAGCGGATCAACAAAGAGACATACGGTGACGTGGCTTCAACGGTTGCTCACATTCAAATTCAAATATAGGGGGGAAGCCTAACTGCAAGTAAAGGCGTAGTGGAACTACTTATAAGGTAGCATGATCAGCGATTATGGAGGAGCAGTTCGATGGTTTGAAATGCAATTCGACGGTTATCTTCGGAAAGTATAAATAGCAGGAAGGACTTCAGAGAAAGGGACGAAGAAAAGCTCTGAAGAATTACTTTACATATTCCAGTTTTATTTCCTGTCCTTTATATTTCTGTACTTTAAGTTCCTGCGCTGCACTTCATTTGTAGGAGTAGTTTTCGAGTATATTGCCGCTGTAATTCTCTACGGAACTAAGATCATTGTAAGTTTCTCATACTAATGAAATACTTCAGTTTATTTAACTGTTCTTATGCTCAAGTTCTCTGAAGTCAAATTACCAGTAAGCCACCAGTAAAAGTCCTCTTTATTGAGGTTAAAAGAACCATAACACAATCGTTTGAATAATTGGTTGGCAATTACAATTCTGTAAGGACTGATTGATCCTTGCTGGCACGCTCATAATTACAAAAGTAACATTCGAAAGCCAAAAGGCCAACATATATTTTTGGCACGCCCAGTGGGAGCACTTTAAAAAATGGCTAGA
This sequence comes from Camellia sinensis, assembly GCF_055761805.1. Taxonomy (NCBI): domain Eukaryota; kingdom Viridiplantae; phylum Streptophyta; class Magnoliopsida; order Ericales; family Theaceae; genus Camellia; species Camellia sinensis. Next base: position 80,392,993 of record NC_138963.1, read on the forward strand.
CGTAGGAGACAAGGAGAAAATGAACGTTTGGAAGAAGGCGTAGAAGGAGAGGTGGAAACATCCAATCCAGAGGATAATGTGATAACACATCCTGTGGAGACTCTTATCCTATCGGAACCCATGGTCGAACAGACCAATACTTCAGAGCAAGTACCATTTGTTCGTAATAGTGGACGAGATCAAGGAATTGGACCATCCAGTGTCCCATCTACTCAGCCAGTCAATCCGTGGGACGGCTTGATAGATGCCATGGGACAGCAATTAATAAACACAATGGAAATGTGGGCAGTATCCTTTTTGGATCGAATGAATAACCACCAACCAACGAATGTAAGACACATAGAGGAGGTGAATGTCCCTCAGCAAAGATTGGTTAGAGACAAACAGCCTATGCAAGCTAATGGACATTCTAATGGTCAAACCAGTAATCAGATTCATGAAAGATTACCACCTCAGTCTTGGTACGAACCCATTTCGAGGCCTGTAGCAGGCCAGAATGCCTCAATGATCAACAGTGAAGCCATGCAAATTGGTGGATCTGGCCCGATAGAAGAAAATGGCATAAGAATGGTTCCAAATCCCATATTCGAAGCCATACCTGGCGCTAGGGGGTACAATAATCCCTTATTCGAATTTATACCCGGGGGGTTAGAAGGTTTTCTTACAAGTGGAAGGGATACAATACCTGTTCCAGCACCTTTCGTGGGTCCTTTCGCAGGACAAGCTCAAAGAGGTTATCTACACCCCCAACCGCACCCTCTACCACAGGGACAACCAGTCCCAAATGTACCACCTTATGGACCAAAAGGACCACAAGCACAAGTTTGTCCACCAAATCCTGTGTTTGGTCCCCCAATGGTGGTTCAGCAGGCGCAAAATATGGTCCTTAGGAACCAGATCACTGAGATAGTTAGGGAATTGTGTGGACCAATGGCTCGGGGGGTCCAGACCCCTGTGTATAGAAAACCATACCCAGAATGGGTCGATAGGGTACATGAATATCCAAGAGGTTTCAGGATACCAGATTTTGTCCTTTTTCATGGGAACAGAAACCAATCAACAGTAGAACATATTGCTAGGTTTGCCGCCCAATGTGGTGAATTTACCAATCATGACTATATAAAGTTGAGACTATTCCCAAATTCTCTAACTGGAGGAGCATTTGTATGGTATATTAACCTTCCACCTGGCTCCATCCAGACTTGGCAGCAAATGGAAGAGGCATTTCATGCCCAATTCTTCCAATCAGAGCCAGAAGTTTCCATGGCAGACTTGGCCAGATTGAGTCAAAGGCCTGAAGAGAAGGCTACTCAGTTTATTTCCAGATTTAAGAGGGCTCAAAATAAATGCAGAGTAATCTTGCCAGAAACTGAATTTGTAAGATTGGCCCAAAATGGCCTAGAGTTCAGGCTTCGAAAGAAGTTTGATTCAACAGAGTTTAGAGATTTAGTGGAACTGACTTATAAAGTATCTAGATATGAAGCATTACTAGAAGAGGAACAGGATCGAAATAATGCATCATATAAAACATACTACAAAGATCCTAATTATGAGATTGATGCAGCAGAGATTGTGGGAAAAGAGCCTATGATCTGTGAAGCGTTAATTCATAAAGATACGACAATTGACCAGCAGTTTAAAAAGAAAGATCTCCACAGGAAATATTCTTTCGATTTAACTAAGGCAGATGACATTTTTGATCATTTGCTTGCGGCCAACTTCCTTAAGTTACCAAAAGGTGTTAAAATTCCATCTCTTGATGAACTTAAAGGAAAAATATATTGTAAATGGCATAATTCTTGGTCTCACTCAACTAAAAACTGTGTTGTTTTTCGAGACAGGATCCAAGAACAAATTCGGAAAGGGAGTTTGAAGTTCCCAGCCAAAGCTGAAAAAGCCATGAGGATCGATAGCAATCCATTTCCAGAAATTGGGGAGGTGGCAGCCAATGTCATTATGTCAGACTTTCAGAACCTGTCTTTGAAAGAAATGGAGGAAGTCAATGTACAGATGCATGTGGCCAACCAGACAGCGACCAAAAAAGACCTTAGAAGTCCACCAGCTATGGGACGAGATTTCTCACATCAGAGGGAAGACTCTGATGAAGAAGCACTGGATGATGATTCCCTGGAGGCAGCCGTAATGTAACGAATGTGTCCCAGGTGCAGACTGAGTTATAAGTGGTTGAAAGGCCTTCCAGTCGATGGGAAGCAGTATTACAGGGATGTGCAGAGGCGTCCCAAACCAACCAATGCTTATAATAAAAGGCCGTATCCGGCTAGTGTTAGGCGGCAGCCATTAGTGGTTGAGCCTGCAGGTGAGAGAATGCATGCTAAAGGCAAGAGGCCCTTATATGAGTCCAGATCACCTAACTATTACAGGTTGGAGAGTAGTCATTCTGAAAGAAGGTTGGAGAAGAGTTCAGGTTTTGGGATCAAAACCAGGAATTGGCCCCTTGGGCCAGCTTCACGAAGGACAGAAAATGATCACCATCATCGAGAACCTGAATCAAGCTCAAAGCTTGGAGACAGGGCCAAACAGTTGTCTTCACAGCCAGCCTCGAAGGTGACCTCGAAAGAAGAAAGAGGCAGTTCAACGTCTGGGTCAGTAAGTTCGTGGGTACCTGGAGTCCCAGATTGGTTTGTGATGCAAAACAAACCTAGGGAAATGCCTACCCAAAGGAATTTTGGAAATCAAAGTAAGATGGTTAAGCCTCCTTTGGTGGCCCCCAACAACTGGGTATTGCTGAAACACCCAAGAACGAGGGAACCAGATATGGTCCCCGTTATTTCCAGATCACAAAGGAGGAAAATTCAGCGTAGGTATACCCAATACCAGAGAGACCTGAAGGAAAGTGGAGAGAGTTCTTCGATGATTCAGACTGGAGAAAAGAAGAATCGAAAGTCAGACCATAATTCAAAGCTAGTTTCACAAAATGAGGTGGACTGCAGCAGAGAACAGTTGGCCAAGGTTCATTCTGAACTGAAGGTCAGAGAGAAGGAAAGTCTAGCAGGGTTGGAGAAAGCTCTGATGGAGAGTGGTAGCGAAACAGAAGAAGATATTGGCGTAAGCCAGAAGAAAGAAATGGTGGAAGAAGAAATGTTCGAAACTTTCATGGCTGAGCAAACATTTCTGGTTGGAAAACCAACTGAGGAAAATCATTCGAAGGGACCCGTTACCAATGAAATACCAGAATGCATCATGCAGGATGTTTCTGAGGTAATTGACCAAGGTGACCAAAAGGGGAAACAGGTACAGCCAGCCATCTAGTTTGGCTCGTTTCCCCCAGTAAGTGAACATGGTACACATACTACCACAAGAATTCCAAGCTGGAGATGAGAATCAAGAAGGGCAGGAAGCTGATCCAATTCCGATCTCTAGTGAAGATTCACAAGCGAGTATGATACAAGATAATTTCGAGATGGTCACCCCAATGGAAGTTGAATATGAGAGCGAGGAAGTGGTAAGCATTAACCTCTCGTATCCATTCGAGTATCCCTCGAATTCCATGACGCAGCATGTTAAGCCTTTGTACATTAAGGCCTTCTTCGATAGGGTTCAGTTAAACCGAGTCTTGGTGGATAACGGAGCGGCGGTGAACTTATTACCGAAATCCTCCTTGAAGAAATTAGGGAAGAGGAATCCCAGGTTGATCCCAACCAGTACAACCATCGTTGGTTTTGCTGGAGACAAGCAGATGGCCCAGGGAATTCTACCCATCAACCTGAGTGTGGGAACCAAGGACTGCATGACGGCGTTCTTCGTCATCGATAGCAATGCAAAGTACAATGCTTTACTTGGTAGAGATTGGATCCACACTAATAAATGTGTGCCTTCCTCTTTGCATCAGAAGATGATAATGGCTTTAGGCAATGGGAAGACGGAGGAAATTAATGCAGATCCTCAACCTTTCATAGCCTGTGCAGATTTCGCAGAAGCCAAGTTGTATATTGATGGCGTGGCACCGCTCAGTATACTGATGGAATTCGATGCCTCAGTCGAAGTAACGGCTGATGAGGAAGTAGCACACCTGAAGCATTTAGTCTAGGAGAGTGCTGGTGAAAAGCTAGTGGTTAAGGATGAAAATGATGCCTGGTTATAGGCAGCAAGATGGAGCACCAGAAGCCAGGTCTTTGGCTTTAATCAAGTTTTCAATATTGGATATAAAGTCAATAGTCCAGAAAGTTCAAGAGCAAGAGAAAGAAGTCATGACAATTGGCTATCAGTGGGAGCAGCAACAAGCCAGAGTTTTGACCCTTGATAAATACTGTGCATTGGACATAGAAACAAAAGTCCAAGAAATACAGGAAGAAGAAACCTTGTGGACAGATTTTGTCTGTGAGGAGGAGAATAAAGAGAAGGAATCAAAGAGCCTGGAAGCAGAACACAGTAAGGAGATTTCTGCGAAGACAGAGAAGATCAAAGAAGGAGTACCAGTAAGTACTCAGATACAAGACCCCTTAGAAGAAATAAATTTAGGGGAAGAATCTGTACAACAACCCATTTATATGAGTGCTTGGTTGAGTTCTCTTGATAGGGACCAGTTATTAGTTATTCTGAGAAGATATAAAGATTGTTTTGCATGGTCATACAATGAACTACCAGGATTGGATAGGTCATTAGTGGAACATAGGCTTCCCATGAAGCCTAATTTCAAGCCATACAAACAAAAACCAAGAAGAATGGGTTCAGAAGTGATCCAGAAAGTCAAGGAAGAAATTCTTAGACTACTCAAGGCAGGCTTTATCAGAACTGCCAGGTATGTTGAGTGGCTATCTAATATTTTACCTGTAGTCAAGAAAAATGGCAAAATGAGAGTATGCATTGATTTTAGAAACTTAAATCTGGCAACTCCAAAAGATGAATATCCTATGCCTATAGTAGATTTGTTGGTAGATAGCTCAGCAGGACATCACATTTTATCAATGATGGATGGACACTCAGGCTATAACCAAATCTGCATTGCGGAGGAAGATGTTCACAAGACAGCATTTAGATGCCCTGGAAATATTGGGACCTTCGAATGGGTTAAAATGCCATTTGGCCTGAAGAATGCTGGGGCCACATATCAGAGGGCTATGAACACTATCTTTCATGACCTTATTGGTGGGTATCTAGAATGTTATATTGACGACATTGTGGTTAAATCCCAATCCATGGAGGAACATTTGTTTCACCTAGAGGCAGCCTTTGAAAGAATGAGAAGGTTCAAATTGAAGCTTAATCCTCTTAAGTGTGCTTTTGGCGTATCATCAGGAAACTTCTTGGGCTATGTAGTACACAAGAAAGGAATACAGATCGACCAGAATAAAGCCAAAGCCATCATTGAAGCCAGACCTCCATCAAGTAAGAAATAATTACAAAAGTTCCTTGGTTAGGTTAATTTTCTTCGAAGATTCATTTCTAACACTGCAGGGAAAACTAAAATTTTTTCTTCATTATTAAGGCTGAAAGATGAAGAGGAATTTGTGTGGACAACGGAGCATCAAAGTGCTTTCGATGGAATTAAAGCCTACTTGGCCAACCCTCTAGTACTGATGCCACCAAATGGCGTTAAGCCTTTGAAGTTGTATATAGCCGCAGCAGAAGATTCATTGGGAGCTTTCTTGGCCCAAGACGATGAGGAAGGCAAGGAGCAAGCTATTTATTACCTTAGTAGGTTTTTAAATTCTTGCGAATGTAAATATTCAGCTGTAGAAAAGCTCTGCCTTGCATTGTATTTTGCTGTAATGAAATTAAGATATTACCTTTTGCCTACAACTGTCTTGGTAATTTCAACCACAGATTTGGTTAAATACATGTTATCTAGACCTATGTTGAAGGAAAGAATTGGCAAATGGGTATTAGCCCTGTCAGAATTTCACTTAGAATATGTGCCCCAAAGGGCAGTGAAAGGACAAGTTTTAGCCAATTTTTTGGCAGACCATCCATCTCAAACAGAGAGTCAAGAAATAATGGAACTCAGTATGGCTAGTGTCGAGCCATGGCAAATGTGGTTCGATGGATCGAAAGCCAATGGCCTAATTGGAATTGGTATAGTAATCAAGTCACCACAAGGAATTGAAACCACACATGGTTTCAGAATAGATGAAACTGCTTGTTCTAATAATCAAGCTGAATATGAAGCTTTGATAGTAGGATTGGAAATTCTTATTGGATTACAAGTACATGCAGTTGACATATTTGGAGATTCCCAATTGGTCGTTAACCAAGTAAAAGGGATTTTCAAGTGTCAAAGTATAAGTATGCTGCCATATTATGTCGTCGCATTACATTTGCTCTCTCAATTTGAAATAGTAAATGTAATTTATGTCCCGAGATTCTTGAATAGTAGAGCTAACGATGTGGCGCAGAAAGCTTCGAATTTGAAGAGTAAAGATGGTAGCCATTGGGATGTAAGCCAAACGACGTACCAAAAACCTATACCTCCTTTAAGTAAAAGGAACATGGTCCTGGAAATCAATTATAATGATCTGCAGGAACAGGATTGGAGACATCCAATAATGCAATACTTGGTTGGCCCATCCTCGAAAGCCAGCAGAAGAGTTAAATTGCAATCTGTGCAATATATCATATACAACAATGATCTCTACAAAAGAGGGGGAGATGGTCTATTGTTAGAATGTTTAGGGCCAAAAGAAGCATTAATAGCTATGGCTGAAGTTCACGAAGGTATCTGTGGTGCACATCAGCCTGGTGTAAAAATGAGATGGCTGCTTCGAAGACATTCCTATTATTGGCCAACTATCCTTAAAGATTGCATAGAATATGCAAAGGGCTGCCAGGCATGTCAAAAGCATGGTACAATAAGGCATGTGCCCATAACTGATCTACATGCAGTAGTAAAGCCTTGGCCATTTAGAGGATGGGCCATGGATATGATGGGGAAAATACACCCTCCCTCTTCGAAGCATCATTGTTTTATTTTGGTGGCTACTGATTATTTCACCAAATGGGTCGAAGCCAAACCATATAAAGCTGTAGATCAGACGGAGGTTATTGGGTTCATTAAAGATTTGATCCATAGATTTGGCATCCCACAAACGATAACAGTCGATAATGGGACTGTTTTTGATGGGAAAATGGTAAAGTCTTTTGTGGCTGAGTTCGGGATTAGCCTTGTGAATTCCACTCCATATTACGCACAAGCCAATGGTCAAACTGAGTCATCTAACAAGTCCTTAAAAAAGGGAATACAAAAGGTTGTGGAAGATAATCCGAGAGATTGGCACAACTTATTGTTAGATGTATTGTGGGCTTATAGAACTTCCCCAAGGTCAAGCACAGGAGTCACTCCTTATGCCTTAGTTTATGGGCATGATGCAGTGTTACCAGTGGAGATCAATGTTAAATCCTTAAGGGTAAAATGCCAGAACCAGTTGGATCCTGAGCAGTACTATCAAAGTATGTGCTTAGAATTAGAAGATATAGATGAAGCTAGAATCTTGGCATTAAACAGCATTCTCTTTCAGAAGAAGAAAGCAGCCAAAAATTATAACAAGAAAGTCAAACACATTGGCTTCGATGAAGGTGATTTGGTGTGGAAGACAATACTCCCAATAGGGATTAGAAGCCATAGATTTGGCAAATGGTCACCTAACTGGGAAGGACCATATCAAATTCATAGAGTTTTGCCTTTTGGGGCATACCATTTGAAAGATTTAAGTGGTTATGTGCATTCCAAAAAGATTAATGGCAGATATTTAAAACCTTATTTTCCAACTATTTGGGAAACACAGGGAATAAAATAAACACTGAGTACAAGAACATAAAATAGTAAACAAAGGAAATGTTTTATAAATAGTCAAGTACATTGTGCCACAAGTTGGCCCAAAAATCATTACAATGTTTTAGCTATTTTTGTACAACAGATTTCCTATTGGTAAACGACGAAAACAGTTGAATAGCTGCAGCCATATCTTTCTTTTGATCAGCCAGTCCTTGATTGGTGATTTGCAGTTTGAGGTCAGTTCGGAGTAAGGCTTGATTCACTGCAGAAAGCTCCTCTTCAAGTTGAGCTTTCCTCTCCAGCAGTTGAGTTCGGAAGTGAGAGGCAGAGGAGTGTTATTCCTTAAGCATCGATACTTCAGTATGCACTTGAGAAACAAAACTTTGATCTCTGACCAATTTCTCATCTGCGGCCTTGGCAGCATAACAGATGCTGATGTAAAAATCGATGGTAGCTGCTGCCTGGGATAGGTGGTTAGAGACATCCATACCAGACTGCTCAGCAAGTTTGCAGCATTGAAGAAACCCGTTTTTAATTATAGGCCTTTGTAGGGCCTCGAAGGGAATCCTCGAAAAAGAAATTAGCAGGTCTAGACAGGTGTCCAAGTCTATCGAAGGCACAGAAGGTTGGCTGCTGGAGGAAGGAGAGCTCTCGAAAATTTCCAGCAAAGAATCAGCTAAAACTAATGGCTCAGCCTCCTCATCAAATGTCGGAGAAGTAGAAGTGATGTCAAAAAGACCAGCTAATCTTGCCTTAAAAATATCAATCTCATCAGTAGACATGAGGGAAGCAGAGAGAGTTGCCATAGGAGACACAGAAGATTGCATAGCAATAGGAGAAATGGGTGGAGCATCTTTGATGGTCTCCATGGTCCTAGTCACCAATGAATCAAGAGAAGGAGGGCTGGAGCTAGGTAAAGGTAGTAAGTCACGAATTGGAAAGCTGTCAGCACCCATCAAAGACAAGGTAGCACTTGGAGTCTCCTTGGAAGGAGAGAGAGGAGCAAGACTCGGTAAAGAAGTAAATTGAGGAAGTCAAGAGTCAAGTAAGAAAGATAGGGAGCCAAACTAAGAGGAAAAGGTGCAGGAATGCTTGGCCTCAGGAAAAGTGTAGAAAATGTAGACCCTAAAAATGGAAGTATGGTCTGAGTAGTCCCTACATCCTGCATCTGATCTACCTCGAATGAAACTGAGAGAGGTCTCATCGGAAAGATGCACTCAGAAGTGGCCGCTCCAAGAGGAAGAAATGTAAGGCAATGTTAAACCTCGATACCAAAGGTTAACAGAGGAAAAATCGCAGAAGCATAAAAATTACCTGCTCCAAAAGTATCGGCGATAATGGGGGAACTACGAAGGGTGTAATCTCTGGCAATCTGTTGCCTTCTTACAGGTTCCCTTTGTAGTATGTCAGCAGCAGCAGGTTCATCTCTCAGAAACTGTTGCTGCCGTCTCTTCTCAGCTCTCTCAAAGACAATCATGGCTTTAGGATGTTCTTGCTCTATTGTCTTGACGGCTGTTTCATAGATGGTATCTTCGACTGAGATAGGAGCGGAAGCAGACATCTTTTTTCTCCTCTCTATGGCTTTGGCAATTGTCAGAATCAGAGTCTTCGACCATATCGGAAGGAGAGACAGTCACCTTTCTTTTCCTTTTCCTCTGTATTGGCAGGGTCTGCTCTTTCTCAATTTCTTTCTCAACTTTTCCCTCAAGTTCTTCAAGTTGCAATCTAGATTCCAAAGAGATGAATTCATCTTCTGACTCTCTGGCAGTTACCAAGTCGGATGAAAAGACGATCGCCTTCTTCTTCCTTTTCAAAAGTAACTCTTCCTCTTCATCTGATTCTTCCTTTTCTTTTCCTTGAATATTGGATTTTCCCTTCTCGAGTTCAAAGAGGCTCCTTTTCTTTTGTGATTGACCACCTCCACAAAAGAAGAATTGAAGATAAGGCAAAATGCATTATGAAAGACAAAAGGAGAAGAGATAAGGGTATACCTTTCTTCGAGGCAGCCCGAGTGACTTTGGGAGGAATTGAAGCAGCAGGAGCAGCATGTGCTAATTCTGAAACAGTGGAAGAAATGACCTCCCCAGTTTCTTTGGGCTTGGTCACATCTAACACTGTTAGTAGGCTTAAAGGTGGAATGGCCAAATAAATCTCCATGTTAGTCACCCACCAGTTTTGGTACCTCTTCAACACGGTACCTTGAGGAATGAAAGGGGTGTATTCAAAGGTGGCTAAGTCATCTACAAATTTCAAAGTTGCCTCTTCTAGCCTGGATTTCCTAACTTTCAAATCCCTTCTGGTAAGGCTGAGATTTGTATTGCTACAGAGAGGTATTGGGACTCCTTGTGTGAGGCCAAATTGTCTAGCAAACTGAGCTGGACAGTAAGGTTCGGCAATGCATTTGTAGGCCTTCGGGTTCAAAGTCCCGATAAATAACTCTCTGGGAATCAGAATGGAAGCCCATATATCCTTGTGAATAAGTGAAGTACAGGACTGGTCACTTAGAAAATTCCTTAACCAAGATGGACCAATGGAAGGTTCGAAGGGACGAAAGCGGTAAGTAGGCAGGGAGGCTGGAAGCTGGTGAAAGAAAGAGAAGTAAAAGGCAAAGGTAGAAGGGTAAAGTGAAGCATTGGCTATCCTTATGCCATGAGTAATAGGGTTTGGCTCGGAAAATTTAAGGCATTTGGATTGTAATTCAGTAAAATAGGCGAAAAGCCAAAACTGAAGGATCCAGAATGGGCCCCCTTGATTAGCATCCAAGGGTTTCTCACAAAAAAGGGAGCAGACTCTATATACGTGCCCTAGAACATGTGGGGCTAAGGCCACATTTTTCTGTAAAACAAAGGCTTTGGCAAGAGGGGCAAATTCAGGCATAATTCTTTGAGAAGAAGTGCAAAAAAGGAATTTACAAAGCTAATACAATAAGAAAGAAAAAAATTCCCTATCAGTCACAGGGCCCTGTCTTTTATTCTCAGCCCTAGTGAAATCACTATAAGATGAGTTAAGGGAGGGGAGAGAGAAAGGGACTGCTAAGTCAGGATAATCTGGTCCAAAAGGGGTGCCAATGGGAGATAGTCCCAGTAAATGGCAAATATCAAGAACAGTAGGGGCCATCATCCCATATCTAAATTGGAAAAAGTTAAAAACAGGATTCCAAAAACATAGGGCAGCAGGAACAAGGAAAGGGTCCTCTGAAATAGTTACCCTAGACAGTCTGAGAGCATCGAGAAGGCAGAGTTCTTGAAAGTCCAGGGTCCTAGCAGGAATAACCTGATCATACCATTCTTGCCACTCTGGTCTCACCGTGGGCCAGCATCGGTGGGGGCAATTTATCCTCCAGTTCCTCCAGTCAAGACCACATTCATAGAGAAGACATTGGTTTTCTAGTCGGGGATATAGGGCTGGGAGTTCAGTGAGGACCTCTTTGAATATGGGCCCAAGCACATAGTCTGATTGCGCATGGCGTCGAGGGACAAAGATGCGTCCATCAATAGCATTCTTCTCCCCAGCTTTGTACTTTTCGCATTCTGCATCAATAATCCTCTTTAGGGCCACAGATGGGCTCATGCGCTCTACGACTGATACTGAAGGAGAAGCCATTGACGGTGTGCTTTTCTTCGGGAAAGGAAGTAGAGAGAAGCCGACGATCGGTAATAAGAGGGGTTTGTGCGATTAGAAGCGCAAGTGATTTTAGAACACAAAACAAAAGGGTTTTTAAAGCTCTCATATTTGAAAGTATATTACATGAGCTGTTAAGTATTAAAAGTACGGATACAAAAGCTTCCTTCAACATTGATGCTTTTGGAGGGAAAAACAATGCCCAGTTGTTAAGGCTAGCTTCGAAATAAGAAATTTTGCCTCGAAGCCAAGTCAAACGGCTTCGAAACAGAAAAGCCAGCTTCGAAGTGGGTTGCCATACCCAAAATATAAAAATACTCGAGTATTTATTTCACTCAAAAGAGCTTAAAGACCTGTTTTTAGAGTTTTTAACAAAGGTAATGTCCTTCGAAGCAAAACTTGAGATTCTTTAAGGATGGGATTTGGTGTTCGAAACATCAAAAGCAGTAATGACAATGACTGGATGTTGACTATGGTCGAAATAGGCTTTAAGTGTAAAATTGCTAGATTCGAAGCACTGTTTTCAATTGAAAATCAGCCAAAACTTTATTCCACAAATTGGAAAGGTTTACAATTGGCTCATCTAGTGTTTTATTTAAAACAATTAAGTCCAGATTCAAAGGATGAAATTGTTCGAAGTTCGAAGCTCTGAGTTGACTTTTAAAACACAAGTAAAAATACAAGTGAAGACAGGGTCAAACAAAGACAAATGAAGAAGAATTTTGTTTATATTAAGATCGAGAATGATTACATCAGCTGACCCTATCTCGGTATGAACTCGAGCTCATAAAAATAAGGAATGGAATAAATAACAAGATCATGAAATTTAGTCCAACAATGATCAATGAACTTTTGTTCTTTCCTTATTCTATCTTCTAAATCTTCTAGCATTGGCTGCATAAGTTGATGTGCTCTCACTTCATAGTAGAGCTCTTCAGCCTTTATTTCGAAAGCCACCTCTCTTAATCTTTGTTCCAATTCATCAATGTCTAAGTCATCCCAATACGCAGAATCTTTATTCTTGAAATCATTGAATTCTTCAATAAAGTTCTCTGCTTCATACTGAGCTTGAATTTGAAGGGACGAGAGTTGGTCTAAAGACTGTGTAGTGGCCACAGAGTTTCGATGCCAGCAAAGGAGCAATGGAAGTTGGTCCAGAAACATATGAAGTTCTGCCTGAGCAAGGGGATTAAGGACATGACCCCTAGTCAGAATATCACAAGCCCATCGAAGGTTTGTGAGAGGGATTTCGTCCTCGAGTACATTAAAAGGCAAGTGAGAGAAGGCTGGGCAATCTTCAGTTTCTTTGTCCAGGAAAGAATTGGCGAGGGAGAAGGTATGCATACTTCAATTTCGGGAGACGAAGAAGAAGGTGTGGATGCTTCTGTTTCCGAGGATGATACGGGAGCAGAAGGAACAAAGGCATTAATATTATCAAGCCAGTCAGAAGAACAGATCTTCGCCTTCTGGGCTAAGAATAACGGGTTATACCCTTGTGCTTCTTCTGGGCGTGGGGCAGCGTGCACTATCTTTGTAGGCATGGAAGATGTATACCATGCTACAAGAAGATTCTCCTCCAGACTACGCCGAAGGTCAATGGGCACATAGGGATAAACAACTGAACTTCGAGCATAGGAAGGAAACTCTAAAGGGTCAGTGAACTCAACAAAATGGTGGTTGATTCGCTCCTTCAAATCATAAGTCTCAGGTACTGACCAGTTTGTCCAGCCAGAACCCCCAGAAGAGGAAGAGGTTGCAGCTTTATCCCATACAGAAATTTGCGAAAAAGAGTTGCTCAAATCCATATTTGCAATTTTCCAAATCAAAGATTTGAGGGCAGATTGTTCGAACGATAAAGGCAGGTTAGAGGGGAAAATTCTTATGTCTATAGCCTTCTGAATCGAAGGATTAAGAGCAATGTGTTCGTAATCCAAAGGTCGGTAATTTGCAAAGGCGTCCAGGACCTGAATATAGAAAGGTGGGTAAAGGTGGCTAGTAAATGCATGCGTTCGATAAAAAATAGCATCGACATATGACTCTTCGTATGTTTTATCACTGGAGGAAAGAATTAATTTGGCCATGAAATGTATCCGTCTGTTCGAATAATAAGACAGTACTTAAAGGATCAAGACGAGAGTATTAATACAGATGGTGTGTGACAGTTGCATTTCTGGGAAGATGCAAAACCCATGCACGTTCTAAGACGTGGGAAAAGGAACTCTGATCCACTAATATCACCAAGTCTTGGGTATATTAGTGTGGGGGGTAATGTTGGCTACACATTTTGTGCTAGCCAATGACAATTCGACGCGTGGCAAAGTAAGTGTAATATGGGGAGACCAGGTATGTCTTCGATCCTGATCATACACGTGGCAGTCACTATTGGTTGTTATAAGATCTGAGTAGTAGCGGATCAACAAAGAGACATACGGTGACGTGGCTTCAACGGTTGCTCACATTCAAATTCAAATATAGGGGGGAAGCCTAACTGCAAGTAAAGGCGTAGTGGAACTACTTATAAGGTAGCATGATTAGCGATTATGGAGGAGCAGTTCGACGGTTTGAAATGCAATTCGACGGTTATCTTCGGAAAGTATAAATAGCAGGAAGGACTTCAGAGAAAGGGACGAAGAAAAGCTCTGAAGAATTACTTTACATATTCCAGTTTTATTTCCTGTCCTTTATATTTCTATACTTTAAGTTCCTGCGCTGCACTTCATTTGTAGGAGTAGTTTTCGAGTATATTGCCGCTGTAATTCTCTACGGAACTAAGATCATTGTAAGTTTCTCATACTAATGAAATATTTCAGTTTATTTAACTGTTCTTATGCTCAAATTCTCTGAAGTCAAATTACCAGTAAGCCACCAGTAAAAGTCCTTTTTATTGAGGTTAAAAGAACCATAACACAATCGTTTGAATAATTGGTTGGCAATTACAATTCTGTAAGGACTGATTGATCCTTGCTGGCACGCTCATAATTACAAAAGTAACCTTCGAAAGCCAAAAGGCCAACAATTAAGAATAAGTATAAAAAGTTTTTGTTGAATAATTCAATACATACCACTATTACTAAAATATTAAACTTTACAATAATATAACTTTTGATCTATGTATCGATTTTTAATAAAATTAGTATTCTTATAATTCTCTCATCAAGCTGTATCAAATAATATTCATATTGATCATGAAATTTAAAAAAAAAATTATTACTTTCGAAATTAACGTAAATAGTAATATTATTTTCTTTGACAGTAACATATTATTTTAATTCACAGTAATACATTAGTTTGACAACATTGTACAAGAAAATAAAAATAATATTTTATTTTGTCTTTACTCAATTATACGCCTCCTCCTTATGGGATTTATGAAACAATATAGATTGAGAAGTCTTTTTTACCAAATAAGAGTCGATTGAAGGAATTTTGACTAAATTTTCTTTTTTTTTTTTCTTCTCATGAATGCACACTGAAAAGAGAATTTAACAACAATAAAACTCATCAAATGTCAATACAAATTTGGAAGATCATAAAGATAGTTGACTAAGGCCAAGTTTGACAACTCTTAAAAAATTCAAAAAGTCAAAAAGTCACTATCCTATTTAAATCACATCATCTTATTTAAGTCACATCACCTCTCTAACACATCACTTTAAACCCGACCCAAACCCAACCCATATTTCATAAAAAGTCAAAAAGTGTACTTATTTAGTCTTCCCAAACTTGGCCTAAATTACAATTTCATAATTTCAAACTTTGACAATGAATTTGAGGTGTTTTGGAAAGTTGGTTAAAATTGACTTTTTGACTTTTTTATTTTTTAGCGAGTAAAAAATATAAGAAATGATATGACCCAAAATAGATTAAAAGCCAAAAACTGACTTTTAATTAACTTCCCGAATGAGCCCTATGTTTCCAAAGTAATCTTGTATACACTATTGTTTCAATATTCAAAATGGTTGGAAAACATAGCTATTTATTTACTCTTTTACTTATTACATATAACTAGTTAATTATCTGACATATTTTTAACTTTACTTTGTTGTTAATAAATTAAATTAAAGTCTTGTGGCCTAATAATAGTAATATTAGTACATTAAAACGGAGGGGACAAACTTTTGGCTTATTTAATGATTTGAGTTTTTGTTATCTAACTGTCAATATGTACATCAAGAATAATATTAGGGATCTTGAAAAAAATATCATGAAATTTTATAAAAATTTAACTATAGAGTGCCCTTTTGATTGCATAAATGAAATGATTTCGGTTTAATTAACTAATTTAGAACTTATCAATTCCTAAACTAACTTAATTCAAGTTTTCCTAAGTGATAAATGAATATTTTTTGGTGTCTCTCAATTTTAAATTATGTGTTAAAAGAAATTAATAAATTAAAATTATCACGAGCAAACAAATTTTGTACAATTTTTTTTAGTTATTTTAATTGTAGAATCAAAAAAATCTGATTTATCTAATTTGGGAATAAATTTTAAATTGTCAAATTCATATTTTTGGAACAAACAAATGGTTCCTTATTGTTTTGTCTATCTTGCTTTACAAAAAGAGCATTTGATGTACAAGTAATGCTAAGGATCATGAAAAAACAATATCATGAAAGTATTATCATATTTTAGTCACTCCAATAGACTAGTTACTATAATAGCTATTTTAACAAAAAATTTCAAGGCTAGCTATATTTGAAGAGTTTTGAAAGACTCTTTAAATAGTTTGTATATATAGATAAGTGAAATAAAGATTAGCGTTGAAATTCATAAATAAAAAAGAAAATAGGCAAAACAAGTAATTACCTCTTTTTATATATATTAGCTAGTAAAAAATGTAAAATATGATTAAAGTTGCTATAACAAGTAAAAGAGTAGATAAAATTGAAAAATGATATCATTGGATTGAATATTATCCCATATTATAAAACTATATGATTAATTAATTTGTTCTGCTTATCATAACATCGAAAATATGATATCTATCATGGGCTCATTATATCCCCATATTAAACATAGGAATAATTGTTTTTCTGGTGTTTCGAGAAATTGGTTAAAAATTAATTTTTAACTTTTTTTGAATAAAATATGTGAGAAGTGGTATAATTCAAAATGAATTAAAAGTTAACTTTTGACCATCTTTTCAAAGTGTCCCTTTATATTGAAAACTAACCTTTACGCCTTTATTTCTATTATTTATATTGATTATTGATTGATAAGATTTATTTTTTAAAAAACTATAAAGCAATGATAAAACTTGAATCCGAGTATCACATCGGGTAAAAGAGCTCCTTAGAGTGGTCAAAAGGTGAAACAAAAATAAGATGATTTTTGTAGTTACATTTGTCCCACCATTAGTTTCATTTAAATTAATTAGTTCAATTTTCAACCTCATTATTTGTAGATAAATAGTCAAGTGATTAACGTTGAAACTTTGGCAAAATCGTTAACTAAAAATGAGATTTTTTTGTTAAAAAGATTATCAAGATAATAAAAGGTTAACAATAATTTAAAACATTAAAATTGTTACAAAACATCGATTTACTGCATTTAGAAAAAAAGTGCCACAATTGTACATGTTGCACCCATTTATTCATTAGTTTTGAAACAGAGTGGTTTGTTTTGGGCAATGACATTACTGTTAACTGTTTAAATGAAAAACAAAAAAACGAAACAAAACAAAAAAAATACAAAATAAGAGAGCACTCGTGTAAAACAAAAAATTTAGGGTTCCAAGATTTGGGACCCATAATTTATTCAGAAATAAATAAGTGTGATGGATATTAAATTGATGAAGTCACTACAAGAATTTACACATTTGGTGACCACTTTTGCCGACCAAAAAAATTTTGGTCGCAAAAAAATGATATTTGGCGACCAAATATTAATTAGTCGCGAATGATCAATATTTTTGGCGACTAAATATGAGTTGGTCGCAGAAGGTCATATTTTGGCGACCAAAAATAAGTTAGTCGCAGAAATCGGTATGCTTTTGGCGACCAACTACAAATTTGGTTGTGGAAGGTTACATATTGGCGACCAAAAAAAATTAGTCGCAAAATTAGTACTTTTAGCGACTAATATTTTAGTCGCCGTTGATTGAGATTTGGCGACTAAAAAAGTTTGTTGGCGAAGGTACATTTTCTACGACTAATATGGTGTTTTGGTCGCCAAAAGTTTGGGAGGGAAATTTGAAACATGGAGGGGGGAAAATGAAATTTTTTGGCGACAAAAAAAATTTGGTTGCCAATCAAAAAACGACGTCGTTTTGTACCTAGAAAACAGAAAAAAAAATATTAAAAGAAGGCTCTGATCTCCTCTCTGTCTCCAACTCGCTCTGTGTAGTATGTTGATCCGTCCTCTCCCTCTCTCTGTGTTCTCTCTCTCAATTAGTGCCCACTCTCTCTAGCTCACCGAAGTGCCTTACCACCATTGCTCACGTCCGTCGCACATCACCATCGCCATCGCCATCGCCCTCTGTCTAATGGACTCCTCATTTCTGGGGGATCCTCACCCAATCTCATCTCATCGCTGACCAGCGTCGCACGCCACTGCTAGCGCCACCGCCACCGCCGCCGCCGCCGCATCCTCACAGGTTCTCTCTCACTCTCGGTCTGTTTGTCTCTCTCTCTCTCTGTGTTTCTCGCTCTCCCTCTCTAGCCTTTGCCCTCGGTCTCTCTCTGTCTCTCTCCCTATATATATATCTGGTAACATTCACATCTTTACCCAGATTCTTAATTGTGTTATGTTGTTGGAGTTTCAATTATTGAATTCAATTGACAAAAAAGCAATTGTGTCCATTGTTCCCAGTTTGAATGAGTTTTTTTTTATGTTTTGGGTATGGTGTGAAATGGGTAATTGACAATACAATGGAGGGGATTTGGGTATGTACCAAATGGGGGTGTCATCATGCGCTTCTGTTAGCATATGAACTTCATTTTTGGCCTACCCAACTGGGTTTCTCGAGGGATATTTTGGCAGAACCATGTGGACTTGTTCATGCACTCCATGTGTTTGTTAATTGTTTTGAAAGAGACCCATTTCTTGTTATGTGCCTTGAATAGCCTGTTGGATTGTTGGGAAGAGGATTTACTTGTCAAAGGGAAGCCTTTAATCGCATTTTTCTATGATCTATCATGCTTTATCTTAGTTTTCTATTTCAATAAAGTGGTGGTGTGCTACAGAGATGATTCCAAATACCAATATGCATTTTTCTTTTATAAATATCTATAAATTTTCTGAAACTAAGGTGACTCATGTGTGGGCATGTGTGCATCCATCTATTCATTCCTGCAGTAATCTTTCCTATTCATTTTTTGATATGTATAGGTAAAGCATAGTAAAACATCATCCCCATTTTTTGGTATGTACAGATAAAGTAGAAATTTTGTACGGGCTGAACTTTGGTTGCATTTTTAAGTCATTTGAGATACCTTTTTTTGTTGCCTATCCTTGATCTATGCAATCTTTTTTTGTTTCTTGCTTTAATAATAGGGAATATATTTTCGCAGAAAACATCATCGTGATATAGTTTGCCTTTGTTAATTGTGAACGAATCTTTCAACTTCCTTTGTTGATTGCATATATTTTCTCTCTTTTATGATGAGTTCAACTTCATCCAAATACACATAGTTGCTCTCTCTCTCTCTCTCTCTCTCTCTCTCTCTCTCTCTCATAAAGAATTGAAGTTGTTACTAGAGGAAAATAGCATAAAGAAGAAGACTTCTTAAAGGGTTGCCTGTTTTATTGATGGTGTGGGTTCAGATAGACATAACATAAGAAATCCCATTTTGTTTTAAGGTAAAAAAAAGATGGAAAAAGATATCAAATTTTATTACCATAGATAGATTATTGAATACTATGAATTTATTACGTTAAGTAATGAATAAACTTTGGGTATGTAGGAGCGCGAAAGCTCTGTCGCAAGAAGAAAAATTGAGAGTGGATTTATTATCTATTTATGTATGGAAAATATATTTTTTTAAGTTAAAATTCTTCCTAAAAATTCAAAGAATAGTTTGTGCAAATATGTGCAATGATAATTTTTGTTGCTGATTAAAAAAAAAGAGTGCAATACAAATTATTCTTTGTCTATTGGTGAATTCAGTGATTTGCTTTATTGTCCAGTTTTTCTTCAACTCTACCATACTATCTAAGCTTGACAACACGTAAAAATTCACGTAAGATCTCTTAATGAACATGAATCCTAGTTTGGTTCCACCATACTATATAAGGAACTTCATATGTAACATAATTTGTTAGATATGGCTTTCTTTTAATCATTTGGATGTATCCATGTAGCACAGAAACATGTTGAAAGGGTATGATAAGGAACTTCTACTTTGAACATCACTAATAATATTTTAGTATAAAACATATCCTTACCCATCTTTGTTTTTTTTTATCTGACACAGAATTTCACACTATGAAGTGTTTATGTAACAGAGATTTGCACCATATATCAACATGTTTTAATTATTTGGGTTATTTACATCATAATGATAATGATTTTAAGTTGTTTATTTTTTGTCTTAACTCTGCTGGACAGGCCTTAACCCAACTATTGTCCTTAATGAATTGCCAACTTTGTTCTTCAGGAAATGAAAGATTTGAAAGAATCAGTTTCGAAATCTTATCTGAATCAACTTGAAGAGTTGCAAAATCCATTGGAGATCACACAGAAGGAGTTGGTAGAGGCTCAGAGAGTGTCAGCTGAGCAAAAGCACGGTATGGTGGACCTTAATGAAAGACTTAGTGCATCACTGCAGTCATGCACTGAGGCAAATGAATTAATAAACAGATTAGTTGCATCTTCTTTTCCCTTAGGGATCAAATAATAGCCATTGGACACTTATGGCACGAATTTGATTCGTTTAATTTTTGTATACACTCAATTTCTTCCAGATTCTGTGAGATTTAGTCACATAGATGTATGCTTGTTTTAGTAGTTCTAGCTTTTGATTACGCCAAATTGTTTCAACCTATTTGACATGAAACTTGAGACTATTTCAACAATATGCATAGGGTTGTGTTAGTCTTTCCGAATATGAAATGTATTGTTGTTTATATGATTAGGCAAAGTTATAATTTCTAGCTGGGTTGTTTAAATTTTTTGATTTTTATGGGCAATTGAGTTATAGTAGGCCATTCATAGAGTTAAATTGTTTGTTTTGCTGAAAAAATCTAAGGGTTTATATAATCAAAACAATAATTTTCTTTGAGCTGGCCAGGCAATTTTGAATGACTCATGTGAGATCCAAGGTGGCTAATAAGAAAAAGACTGCAGTGGAAATTTTAAAACTATATATCCTTATGTTTGAGTTAAAATGCAATGATCTGACAGGAAAACAATAACAAATTGCGTTGATACAGCAAAATACCATAGGATGTATTTTAAAAACTTCAAATAGTCCTGCTAAATTAAAGAATTGGAGATATGTCAAATAGTTGTCATGCTACATTTATACAACTATACTAAACCTCTTCATAAGGTTATATGGATCCACTATCCCCAAATGAGAAGGGTGGTGCTGGGAATTTGTCCAATGATATGGATTTTTGTGAACAACATAAGTAGTTCCTTGTAGGGATCCACTATAATCGAGTAGATTGTTGAGCTCTTGTTATAACACTAGGTGTTGCTACGTAAATCTTTCTGAACCAAGGACTTCAATTTCTTTTGTGGCTAATGCTGCTTTATCTATTGAGGGCATTTATTGATAGAGTTTTGTGGGACTTTTGGCCCCATTTTGTCTTTTAGGAAGGCATGCCAAGAACACTTATTCTGGTTACCTTCATTGCTTGACTTTGTTCCTTAATTAGAAAAGGAGCACTACTAGAAAAGTCAACTTCCTCTATGTCAACTCTATGTCAACTTCCTCTCCCATCTCTTCTATGTTTTTGACAGCCTATCATTGTCTTACTACGCACTATTAGTGTCATGTTTTGGTCCTATAATCTATTACCAATTACTTGGAGAAGGTGAGCCACCAGATTAGGTGTAAGATGTTATTAAGAACTCATCAAGCACTTGATGTCATTAGTTTTATAAGTTATGCTTTTTACATTGTTTCATGGAAAAAAAAAACATTTTTGCTCGTAGTTTTTCACTGCATGCAAGGCAATTTCTTCACTCATTGTGTTTTTATTTATATTTTAAGAGTTAATATACTTATTAAAAGAAATAATTTAAGAATTAATATAGATCCCTATGTCAAATCTTTAGGTGGTTGTTGCAACAATTGCTTTTGGAATGGGGATTGACAAGTTAAATGTACGAAGAATCATTCATTATGGTTGGCCACAGGTATATTCCTTAGATTTGATGTCTTGGCAATGTGTTGAGTGCTTTGGACTTATCTGAATCCATTTATAATTATTTTATCATTGCTGTTTGCATCCATGCTGATTATTTGTATACTTTTTAGTCATTCGTTGATTCCGCAGCATATACATATATTTCAAAACTTTTAAATTGCCTTCATATTTTAAGTCTCTTAAATTGTGTTACTTCATGTTTCAAGTTTTTTCCACTTTTAACTTTGCCTGTTGACTGTGCCCACGTTATCTATTTCCTTCCTTTTCATTTTCGTTTGTTTGATGTTGCAAGCTTCTCATAACTATTTAGTCTGTTTATAGAGTTTGGAAGCATATTACCAAGAAGCTGGTCGATTTGGGCGGGATGGAAAATTAGCAGATTGCAGTGAGTTCCTTCATTCTTTGTTAAATATATTGCAATAAATCTTTTATGATTGGTAATGACCACTAACATATATATCTTATAAAAGTATCTTTTCCAAAGAACTGGCAACTCAAAATCCTTCCCTCTGCCTATATTTTCAAACATATATTTGTGTTCATTCAGCAGAGCAGTAGACATGTGGGTAGATGAGCAAGATGGGGAAGCAATTGAGCTTGCCTTCAGTAAGAAGAAAATTGAAGCAAGGAAGAATTGGCTCCGACAGTTTGAGGTTGGAAGTTAAATTTCTTTCTTCCATAAAATCTAAGGTGTTCTGTAATTGTTCTTTTTCTAATAACACTTTCTTTGTCTATGTGATTTGCAGCCTGGCACTTACCTTGATCAGAAGGAGAAGCTCATCAAGTACAGTGATTTTGTCAACAAAGAGCTTATATTGTTTTCTATGGCAGATCTTCAATGGTCAATTCCTTCAATGGTTGATGGCCTAAAACCAGGTCAAAGGAAGATCATTTTCTGTTCTTTCAAGCGTAACTTTGGGAAGGAAGCAAAAGTTGCTCAATTCTCTGGGTATGTATCTGAGCATAACCAGAGTTTGTTTTTGTGTATATCCTAATGTTGTGCTCTTCATGGGTGCGGTTAC
Source organism: Camellia sinensis (assembly GCF_055761805.1). Taxonomy (NCBI): domain Eukaryota; kingdom Viridiplantae; phylum Streptophyta; class Magnoliopsida; order Ericales; family Theaceae; genus Camellia; species Camellia sinensis. The sequence goes on from NC_138963.1 coordinate 80,415,685, forward strand.
ACAACGGCCACATTAGTCAATCGTGACAGAATATCTACGAACGTAAAGACATTTTTTAGTTCCTAATGCATTGTCCCACAGTCTTGATGGCTGTGCCACTGCCATCCTTCTCACATGGGTTGATACTGTAACGAGAGAGGGGTTGCTGGACGCAGTCAAAATTGTTGTGAATTTAGCAATTTGCTTCCTGAATTATTTTATTATTTGAACTACTTCTATCTAAAGCAAGTAATGGAAGGCTAACTTTGCACAAATCCTGATTTTGTGGAACAGGGGTAGTCTATACCGCTTCATCCATAGGGCACATGCTGGTGAAGTTTTGGACCAAAGGAGGCGCTTACGCATGGCTCTGGATGTGGTTTGTAGTGGGCTTTACTGTTATGAACCTTTTCTATTGTTAACACTTGCTGTTGTATTATTAATTTATGATATTGCACTCGATGCAGGCCAAGGGTATTAACTATCTTCATTGTCTTAGCCCTCCGGTAGTTCACTGGGATCTTAAATCTCCAAATCTGTTGGTTGATAAAAATTGGACGGTGAAGGTACATCTATGAATGTTATAATCTTTTCCTTGTTGCTAGTCAAACAACGAACTTGAGCTTTGTCTTATACATTATGCTCAGGTATGTGATTTTGGGTTGTCCAGATTCAAAGTAAACACTTTCATATCGTCAAAATCTGTTGCTGGAACAGTAAGTCTCTCTCTCTCTCTCTCTCTGAGCATGAAGTTATATTATTGGACCAGAACATAAAATAAAACTTACTTCTGAGCATAAAGTTATATTATTAGACCAGATCATAAAATAAAACTTACCGATGAGAATGCTAGTCATGCCTACTGACTTGAGCTGGACCTCCATCCCAAACTCTGTATCTAGGTGTCCTGATTCATGAGTAAATTTCTACGTGCTTCTGATGCTAAATTGAAAAAGTGCTACGTAAGTGATCAAATCCACCAAGCAACTTCATGCTAATAGCGGCATTCTAATTTAGTCAAACACTTACTTTTATACTATTTCTGTCTACTGTGCATATGTAGTTTTGAGTGTTTCAATTATTATATGATGTACTTATTCAGTTTTCATTTTATTTTTCACATTCATACAGTTGTTATCTATGCATTTCTAGTTTTGAGGGCTGAATCTTGGCTAAATGAACTACTGCCCGAATAAATGTTTTTCCATCCTGTTATTGTTATTGCTGTTAGTTTTTTTCTCTGTCAAGGCACGAAAAGGACAAATCACAGCTCATTTATATGACAAAGAGTCTTGAATTTTGTTCACAAATAGTATATAATTTTTGATCATCATGCAGGTGGATTCTGTAGTTTACCTTGTTGACGCGTACGACAAAGAGAGATTTGCAGAGGCCAAAAAGGAGCTGAATGCCCTACATGAAAAAGAACAACAATACTCAACCTTGTTAACACCAGATGTTATTTTTTTTGAAATTGATGCTGATTATGTTAAATTTTTGTTGGAATGAATTGTTTTTTGGTTTTTGGGGTTTAGAATAGGGTTTTGTGAATCGTTCCTTGTTTTTGGAATCAATGTTGCTGCTGCTGAGTTATGTGTTGAAACTTGGATATAGAAAATTTTATAATAAGACCTGTTTTGATTATGAATTCGTCCTGTTTTGATTATGAATTCGCTAAATATACAGGTGTATTATTTTCCTGCTTTGGCGACCAATTTATTAGTCGCGGCATCCAAAATAAATTTTTTTCGCAAAAAATGATAATTGCCGACCAAGAGTTTTGGTCGCAAAAAATACATCTATTGTCGACCAAAACAGCTCTTGGTCGTGGAAACTCACTTTTGCCGACCAAAAGTTTTGGTCGCGAAAAGTAACAAATGGCGACTAAATTTTTTGGTCGTGAAATGTGATAATTGGCGACCAAACTTTTTGTTCGCGAAATGTGACAATTGGCGACTAAGAAATTTGGTCGGGAAAATATCACTTTTCGCGACCAAAGTGTTTTAGCGACAAAATAAATTAGTCGCGGTAATTAAATATTTAGCGACCAAAAATTTAGTCAGCAAATCCAACTTTTGCCGACCAACGAAAATTTTGGTCGCGAATTACTTTTGCCGACCCTCAATTGGCGACCAAACTAGCGACCAAAAATTTTGGTCGCGGATAACTTTTGCCGACCAAAAATAGACTTTTAGCGACCAATTTTTTTGTTGCTAAAAGTGTTAATTCTTGTAGTGAGTATGGATCCACTTATAAAATAAATTTAAGTCATTAATGTGAAATTTTGAATAATTTATACATTTTTATATCTGAATCCTTAATATTACTAAGTGCAAAATAAAAGCAATTAGGACAATGATTAATACTCACCACTTTGTTTACGCGGTGTTTGAAACTAATTATATAATTTTTCATTTGTTGGTACAAAAATTCTACAAATTTAGAATTTGGGTCAAGAAATTTACCTAGAGATTAAATAAGTGATTGAGATTTAATTGGTATATTATAAAGTCAAAAGAATTTGAGTTACACATGTGTGTTTAGGGATGGCAACGGGCCGGGGCCGGGGCCAAGATCACACCTTCTGTCCCTGACCCCGATTCTCGACGGGGAACCTATCACAATCCCTGCCCCTGCCCCCGCCCCCTAACGGGGATCGGGTTTCCCCGACCTCGAAAATTACTCGCCCCCAAAAAAAAAAAAACAACAAAAACAGTTTTGTCATGATCATCGAAACCGATTATTTCACCTCCAAAATCAACAGAAACAAACATGAATTTCATCAAAATAGCCTCAAATCATACCCACATTCAAGAACAATTTCTACAATCATCTATCAGATCTCAAATGTAAGGAAGACTCACCAAAAATTAAGAGCTGTGAGAGGAGGAAAGAGAGAGAGAGAGAGAGAGAGAGAGAGAGAGGGGAGTTCTATACCTGTGTTGGAGACCTTAGATTAGTGTTGGAGGAAATAGAGGAGGTGGAACTCCAAGAGAGAAGCAGTGATGGGCTGAGAAAGTTCCATACCTGTGTCAAAAAGCTCGTTTGAGCCACTATGGCCCTCACGGCCGTCATCGTCATCACAAAGAGAAGAGAGAGAAGGCATATAGAAGAGAGAGAAAGAGAGAGAGATTTGAGTCTTGAAATTTGTGAAGTGAAGTGAGTGTAAATATATATATATAGAGGGATATCGGGGATAATTTGGGTTGGGTCGGGGCGGGGGAATCTATCTCTATTCCCGGCTTGAAAATCATCAGGGATCTATTATTTAGTACCAACCCCGGTCCTATGGAGGATAATTTTGGGAAAAAACCCAACTTATCGGGGCGGGGTGGTCCGGGTCCCTGTTGGCCAGGGTTCAAATTGTCATCCCTACGTGTGTTTGAGTAAAATTACGAGCTTGTAACATTGTTGAAATTTTTACAAGTGAGATGTGGTAAGTCAGTTTTTTTTTTAATAATTGAGAGATAAAAAACAATTTACTTATAATGTAATTTCTTATTTTTTTAAATAAAGAAAAAGAAAAATGCTATGAACCCTACCCTAATACTTCAAATTTACCCCGAATGAGTATTGTGTGGTGGAGATTAAATTTATGTACTGTGAAATTCATATATAGAATAAATCTGAATTACAAAATGATAATTTTGAGTAATTTCTGGATAGTTAAGTTTGTGTTTGTAATATTATTGTAAAAAAATAAATATAGTAACACATTCATTAATACATTCAAATTAACTTCCTCTTAGGTTTTACAAAAAAATACAATAACGCTCTTGGTTGGGCGGAAAATGTTTTCTAAAAAATATTTCTTGTATTTTCTAGTATTTAGTATAATAGAAAACGAAAGTCTAACGAAAAACATTTTTCACAATCAACAGAAAATAAGTTTATATAGGCAGAAAAATATTTTTCACTTTTAAAAGGCAAAAAAAGTTTTATGGATTATTACCAATGTCACCACACTACCACCACCACACCACTATCACCACAACCACTGCCACTATCACAGTCGCTATCACCGTTGCTACCACCCCACCACCATGCCACCATCTTCAACTTTACCTTCACCTTCGTTCCACTACCACCAATACAAAACATAGAAAAATATTTTCTCCATAAAATATTTTCTACAAAAAAAAAAAAAAATTCGTAGAAAATGTTTTTAATTAGAAAATGTTTTTCGCTCCAACAAATAGGGTCTCACAATGTTAACATAATTACAATGATTTCCTTTTTAATAAAATTAAATGAATTGAAACTAATTTAGATGGTGTGAAAATATAGAAATAAACAACATAAATGATATATTTTCGTGAAAAATATGACAATAACATTTTTCAATTCACATAACTAACAAATTATTAATGAAAAGAAAAGAAAATATTATTCAAATTAAAATCTAAAAATATAATAATATAATTATACCAACACTGTAAGCTTTTTATATTTTTTTTCTAAATCACTATTGAGGCATGTTTAATTTGACGACTGAAAGCATTAAATTAAACCTATGAGAAAGGAGAAATTATTGAATGCTCCTTAAATAAGACTCTATTTTGTTTAATAAAATTATACGCACTAATTGGTACCCTAATTAGTGTATTAACAAATAAAGTGATATAGTTTTATTAACTTTGAGCCTTTATAATTTGTATAAGGGAAAGGCTTCTCTCCACTCCACACAATGGACTGGAGGGCGCTTTTCGATTCATGAGACCCACTATGGGTCCCATTTAAATGATTCAAACCGTGCAACGTGTAGAGCTCGTCGAGTATTTTATACTTGCAAAAAATCATGTTGATCTAATATCGGTAGCCTTTTGATGGAAACACATTTTTGTCAACGGTAAATATGATTTTAAAAATAAATTATGATCACATATGTGCGCTGATCAAGGGGCTACCGATATATGATTAATGTGATTTTTACAAGCATGAAGTATTCGACGAGCTCTATACATTAAACAGTTTGGATTATCGAAACGAAATCGGGGATGAGTGTAGACGTCCCCGAACGTCCCGGGAGGGAATCCCGTTTTGTTCATTGGGGCTTACTACTGTTTGGACTCAATATCACAGTTCTGTATCTAATCTTGTGAAGTGCAATGCAAGACCGATGAATCATCAAAGAGTCCAAATCCGGAAAATCGTTTTGCAAAATTGATTTTTAGAAAGAAGTGCCAAACATGGATTGATTTGCTAGATACAGAGTCGCCACCTAAATATTTTATTTTGGGAGAATTTAGAAAACCCTGACTCGTGCCTAAGGCCACGTGTCCGTCATCACCAAAGTTGCCTCGGCTCGAGAATTTGGGTATGATTGGGGAATGTCACTTCGTGAGCACCCCCTCTCGCCCGATCAAAGATCGACTTCTACTAACCATGATATTGAGGTTTGAAAACATTATGTGCTCTTATTCCGGTTATTAGCCTAGAATTACTATATGATGCACACAACATACAAGTATAGACTGGATCGTTTGAGTTGGAACAAAACATTTCATGTTTGTTTATTTGAAAGATGGTTTGATGGTGCTACAGGCTAAGACGTGGATTTGCCACCCTCAAGTGGGCTTAAGAAAACATGATTTTGCCACTCTCAAGTGGGCTTAAAACTCGCCATTGGTGAATTGTTCCAATTCAAATAACCCAACCTTCACCCACAAGCATTCAGGCCGTTATATCACATAAGCAAATAGCCTCATGGTAAGCATGCTATCATGGCAGTCACTCACACGCATGCAAGGATGCTAAAGCATAAATACTTACCAAGTACTCCAAGCCAAAGAAAGAAACTAATTAGAAATCATGCATGAATCCTAATTATGCTGAAATGCTTAATGCAACACATGCAAAAATGCAACTAAGATAGGCTCAGCTATTCTAAAATGGCATATGAAATGCAACAACTGATACACGTATTCAACTCAGAATTGAAATACAATACAGTTAGTATGATGCGCCGAGCCCGGTGCATGCAAGACAGATAAATGGATGCAAACATGCGAGCATAAGTATGCTAATTGAAACGTGCCCTAAACTAACCATCATAAGCTGGTAAATAAAAAAGGAGAAAGACGTGGGGTTGGAAGGCATGCATCACACACGCACGCACACTTATTACAACATTGCCCTCCTCGAAGGGTCCGAATGAATAGTACAGAATAAACTAGCTAATCTAAGCTAATTAAACAAATTATTACACAACATTAATTAATTAACGAATTAACTAAGTAAGGAAACTAACATCCAAATAAAACAAAATGGACTGTCTCAGCTCTGTTCCGAATGATAGGGATGCATGCATGCTCAAGCCGCCTTGTCGGGAAATCTATCGCGATGCCCCGATTTGCCTCTGTTTGCAACTGGTCCCAGAACACTGTACAAAGCTCCAGAAGGTTGCTGACCAGTTTTTGCTGCTGGTTTCCGGTTTGCTGCAACAGAGAGCGAGAAAGGGGCATGGCAAAGTATTTTCAACATATGTGTGCATGACCACTCTCCCCATCATTGCACAAGCTCCAGGGAGTGGAGTCCTCGATCCTCGTGTCACCAATCACGCATCTCGATGCATGATGGCCGAGGAGTCGGATTGCACGACTCAATGGGACATAAATGCACATATAAACAACTAAAACCAACAACTCCATCATGGATGGTCAAGAGTGTCGGTGGTCGGGAATCGAGGCACGTTTGATCACTTGGAGTATGAAACATTCCTCGTTTCCCGTGTTTGGACTAAACCCTACTCCAAACACAATGCAACAAATAGAATGGCATGGCATGTACGAAATGCAACTCTAGTATGCAATCCTAAATGTAATGCGACTAAGTGATGTAAACATACAAAGGATGACATGCAAGAATGAAAATGGTATACACAATACTATGAACTAATCAATGGCATACTCAATGCACATGGATTATATGGCATGCATACACAATGCACTAACATACGCAATGTTATGAACGAGGCGTACTCAATGCAATGATCGAACATGCAACAACATGGATTATATGGCATACACAATGCATGATGGACTTAAACCAAGATGGATGGGCCTCGGCCACACCCAAATCAGTGGCCAAACATGACGAAAACGAAGCAACAACACACATGCACAAATGCAAGGGACCAAACCTAAGGCACAAAGTGCAACTCCACCAAAGCATGGTAAGCATGAAATATGGCATACAATCACATATTTTTCAGCTCTGAAATGACATGCAAGATAGTCCCGAATCATGCAAACACCTCACACAATGCATGCTAGATGGCCCAAATACCGAAACTAGTGAAGTGGATTACATTATAGGCATGCAAAGCAATACTCAAATGGCCAAACCAGCCCCAAACAGTCCCTATGCAGGCCAAAACAGTAACAAATATGGACTAAAATGATGGCTTGCAAAGCATGGAAATGAAGCTCATGCAATGGTCCAAAAATGAGGTATTCATGCATAACTCTCAAACACATTTAAAGAGTGAAAAACATGGGAATATGACATACATATAAGCTCTGAAATATGACTCACAATGATGCTAAAACATAGAAACACCTCAAAATACGCATGCAATAGGCTTCAAAACTCAAAGCTAGGCAAGTGTATTGAACTACAACCATGCATAACAAATATCATTCGACCATGAGGCCCAAAAATAGAGCTATGACAGTCCAAAACATGCAAAAAATCAGTTTAAGGCATGGCCAAAAAGTGCTAGAATCAAAGCATACGCAATGTTATGAGTTAATTTTTCCATGATTTGCAAAGCATACTTTGCAAAGCATACGCAATGTTATGAGCACTTCATTGGTGTATATATATACTCAGTTTAAGGCATGAGTGAATTGGTGTATATATTTTTCCATGCTTTGCAAAGCATGGAAATGAAGCTCATCTCATGAGTGAATTTTTCCATGCTTTGCGAGCCATGGAAATGAAGCCCACTTCCCCTCTCATACCTAAGATTCCGAGCCAAGCATCCATGTTTGCTCAAATTGGAACAATTTAACTTCATGTTTATTTTTCGAAAAGGGTTTGAATTTGCCACTTGACAAAGTGGGCTTAAAGTTTATGAATTTGCCACTGCAAAGTGGGCTTAAAACGTATATTTATTGAATTATTTCAATTCAAACAACAAGCCTTCATCCACAGGCATTCATACAGTTATATCAAGTAAGCAAGTAACCTCATGGTAGAATACTAACACATAGTAAGAAAAACATACACAAATGGGATGCTAAAGCATAAAAACTCATAAATTGACCAACGTCCCTCGAACAACTACAAAACAAAGTTAATAAAATATGCATGATCTTATATACAGAATCCTAATGCAATTCACTTATGAGATGCACTAAAGATTCGGCTTCTAAAATATGACATGTGAATCATCTCAATAACATGAGGTAGTGCATAGAATCACAAAAGAATTGATTAAATCCACACATGTAAATGTAGTCGAATCTTAATACATGAAACATGGATGCAAAGCATGAATATGCATCAGATATATACATATGTACAGTTAGAGAAAGCGCTAAAGAATGGGATAGAAAGAAGCGGGATGGGAGATTATTTTAACACTTCAATATTACAAATCCAAATGAGAGAGAGAGAGAGGAGAGAATAATAATAAAATAAAATAAAATCTCATAAAACGCTCAAAATCAAAATAAAAGCTTTAAACCTCGGTCATTCAACAACTAGTAAAGATCCATGTATCTTCAATCTAGCAGGCCTCGGCCCACATCAGCAAATTACCGTCCAACCCATGCACTCATGTTAAGCAACTTCAATGGAGGGCCCTACTTTGAGCCAAATGCACCATAATCATCAATATTACCACATGACAACAAATAACCCATTTCACTTTTTGACACTTGACTTCCTTCAACCCATGACCAAAGTACAAGAATGGTGCTTGTCTGGCCCTTTCCCTTTTCCTTTCATTCTCCATTGCTTCTGAATTTTCCCTTTCCCTAGCTTCTGCAGCAGCCTCATATTTCATCCCTGTTGCTTTCCCGTGTTGGGTATTCAATACATAATTCACCAGAGTGGAGTTGCAGCGGTGGTGGCTTGGTAGTGATCAGTCACGGTTGGAACAGGTGACAGACATGAGGCGCACAGGCCACGCGAGCTGGCTGATCGAGCGCATGGGGCTGATCGAGCGCATGGGGCAGATCCACGTCTGGCTGTCGTGCATGTCTTTTTGTTTTGCTTCAAAGAGAATCTCTCCCTCCCCTCTTCTCAGCCCTTTCCTTTTTTTTTGGTTGTTTGAAACACTCCAAAATCTCAGCCCCTGTGTGTGTGTGTCCAGAGTGTATCCGTGTGTGTGTGACTGTGTGTGTGTATCTTGTGTGTTTGCTATGTGTGTGTGTGTGTGTGTGTGTGTGCTGGGTGTCTTGTGTCTTTAGTGTGTGTGCTGTGTGCGTGTGTGCATGGGATCGGAGAGAGAGAGATCACAGTGGGTGTGTGTGCTGTGTTGATTATTGAGTGTATGGGCTGTGTGTGCGTGTTTACTGGGTTTGTGTTGCTTGTGCTGTATGTGCCGTGTGTGTGTGGGAGAGAGTGACAGTGTGTGTGGTGTGGGCATGGTGCTGTGTGGTGGTTATGCTGTGTGTGTGCCCGTGTGCATGGGTCTGCCGTGTGTGCATGTGTGTCTGAGTTGTGTTGCCACTACAAGAATATTGGGATTTTTTTTTTTTTTGATCGGCTAAACAAAATCTATATTGATGAAACAAACAAAGTATGAAATATTATATCAATAGAGAGGAGCTTAGAGCTAAGAAGAAGCTCCAAGCACCCATTTGGTGAGGCACCAACAAAAGAAAGCAGAAGAATAAATGAAAGCATCAAACAAAGTAACTGGAAGTAGACAGACTAATAGAACAGCAACACTGCAGAAATAGTAAACCTCCACCATTGCAACAGATCAGTAGCCTTCCCAAACCTCCAAAAATAGAACAGTAATACTGCAGAGGCACCCACAGACCAAAACAAAACAGCAGACAGGGCTTGTTCTTTGGCCCAACAGAACTGCCAGTAGAACCAGCACCCAACATCACAAAACAGAACTATTCGGAGGCACCCATTGACCAAAACATAGCAGCAGGCAGGGCATGTGTTTTGACCAAAATAAAGCTGCCAGTACACAGATAGATCAAACCAGCTCCCAACACAGAACTGCCAGTACACGGATAGAACAAACCAGCAGACATGAACAAGACACTGCAGAAATAGTAGACTTGTGGTACACCATACCCGGTTGAACAGCACACACCAACATCAGGCAAAGGCAGATGGAACACAGCCGACAGAACAAACCAGAACAGAACAGAATAAGCACACATGAACAAAACAGAATCCAGCAGACATGAACAGAACACCATTGCAACAGACAACATCAACCCAAATAGCTCTAAACAGAATCCGGAGCACTAAACTCCACCCCTGATCTGTCTCCAATTGTAGACAAGATCATCAACTGAGTATGGGAATTCCTTAATGGAAGCTTTGAGCCAAATGGCAGATCTGAATTTTATAAGGTCTAGCAGTCCTGAAGAGGAGGGTTGTGCATTAGAAAATACACAATCGTTTCTGAGGTTCCAAATAGACCATGGTACAATTAAGGGGGTTGCTCTCCAGATTAGTCTGTCAAAATTATAGAATTTCCAACTCATCCACCAATGAAGCAGACCATCTACAGACTTAGGAATACACCAATGTAGGCCCCATTCCTCAATAACTACTGACCAGATTGACCAAGAGAAAGAGCAATGCAGCAGTACATGGGGAGCAGTTTCGACCTTAGAGTTGCAAAAGTGGCAGAGGGGTAGAGCATTACTGTCAAGAGAACCAATCTTGAGCAGAAAGTCAAAACATTTGATTCTAGATTTCCAGGCTAGCTAGGTAAAAAAAGATACTCTGGGGGGGCAATAATGAGTTCCAAACAAATTTGGTAACCTTGAGGTGAGGGCCAAAGAGAGATGAGTGGTGAGAATAAAGAGCAGAAACAGAGAAGTTATGACCAGAATCAGTGCACCAGAGTAAGCAGTCTTCACAATCCAAACACAGAGATGGAGCAGAGAATAAGAGAGCATTCAATCTCAACTCTTCAGCCAATTCCCATGAATAAAGCTCTCTTATATGGGGGAGATTCCAAACAAATGGACCTGACCTCCTTGTGAAATAATGATTAAGGGAACCTTCCTTATCAGTTGACAAATTAAAAAGGAGAGGAAAAGAAGATTTCAAACAAAGGCCACCACACCATCTATCAAACCAAAATCTGATTCTAATACCATTCCCAACCTTGAAGCCACATTTGCCCACAAAGAAATTGAAGATAGGCCTATTGAGAGCCCCAAGAGAGAGAATGTCCCTCCAGACTCTAGAATGCTTGTATGAGGGACTCAAAGGAGGAAGCCAACAAGAGTTGTTAATTTTATATTTGCTGCACACAATTGACCTCCAGAGAGCATTGGTTTGGTTTCCAAATTTCCACCACCATTTGAGAAGGAGACAAACATTAACATCTCTGACCCTTCTAATGCCTAGTCCCCCTTGATCAATTCTCTTTGTAACCTCCTCCCATTTCACTAAATGAACTTTCCTTTTAAGATCACTACTACCCCATAAGAAAGCAGCCTCTATCCTTTCTATTTCCTTAGCCACTCCTTCAGGCATTTTAAACATGGAAAGAAAGTAAATAGGTAAACTAGATAGAGTAGACTTGATTAAAGTTAATCTACCAGCAAAGGACAACAGTTTTCTTTTCCAACCTGACAGTCTAGCCTTGATTTTTTCAATTACAGGCTTCCAAGTAGATTTCCTTCCCGGATTTGCTCCTAGAGGTAGCCCCAGAAATTTTAATAGAAGACTCTGCACTTTGCAATTGAGAAGGGAAGCAAAAGTGTTTAAACAGCCTTCATCTATGCCAACACCACACACAACACTCTTATGGTAGTTAATTTTGAGACCGGATAGTACTTCAAAGCATCTGAGAACCCTTTTAATGGATACCAATTGATCACTATCGGCTTCACAAAAAAGGATTGAATCATCGGCAAATTGCAAATGTGAGATTAGAACATGGTTAGATCCAACAACTACCCCTTTGAGAATACCAAGATTGAGCGCTCTGACTAGAAGAATGTTAAGACCTTCCGCCACAATGTTGAATAGAAAAGGAGAGAGCGGGTCACCCTGTCTAAGGCCCCTATGGGGTGAAAATTCCTCAGTTGGTCATTCACTAGAATGGAGATTTTAGCTGTAGAGACACATGTCTTCATCCAAGTGATCCATTTATCCCCTAAACCAAAACTGGCCATCAAAGAAAATAAGAATTCCCAGTTGACAGAGTCAAAAGCTTTCTCGAAATCCAATTTGAGAATCAACCCTTTTTTTTTTTGCCTTCTTCCAACCATCTACTACTTCATTAGCGATAAACACCACATCCAGAATATTTCTCCCTCTCAAGAATGCTGTCTGTGTTTCGCCAATGATTGAGGGGAGCACTGACTTTAATCTGAATGCTAGGACCTTGGCCAAGATTTTGTAAATAGATCCCACCAAACTAATAGGTCTGTAATCAGATAGACCAATAGGGTTGTCCACCTTGGGAATAAGGGTGATAAATGAGCTATTGATGCCATATGCAAGCCTGCTATTAGCATGAAACTTTTTGAAAAATTGCATTATGTCCAGCTTCATAACCTTCCAGAATTTCTGATAACACAGTAGGTTGAACCCATCAGGGCCTGGAGCTTTGTTATTGTTGCAGTCTTTGATTGCTGCAAGTACCTCAGTTGCACTGAACTCAGCTACCAGATGTTGGGAGACATATTCCGAGTTAATGTTGTTAAATACCCCTGACAATGAAGGCCTCTTAACCCATGATTTAGAGAATTGGGCCTTAAAGTGAAGGAGAACTTGTTGCCTAACTCCAGTAGGATCCTCAATGGACACTCCATTTACTAAAATAGAGTTGATGAGATTTCTATTTTGCCGAGAACTTGCTACCACATGAAAAAACCTACTGTTTTTGTCCCCATTGATAGCCCAATTCAATTTGGATTTTTGATGCCAAATCCATTCTACCATTCTGTATAGCTTCCACAACTCACCTTTAACCTCCCTTCTTCTGGCCTTTTCTGAAGCAATCAGTGCTCTTTCCTCTACAGTGATATCCAGAGCATGTATCTCTTCTTCTGAAGATTTTGCCAAACACCTGAATGTTCCAAGATTTTAAGACTAGCTTCAGATGCTTTAACTTTTGGGAGAGTATATACCCAGACCAGCCAGCAAAAGAGGTATCTGACCATGATGAGACAAATAACTGAGCAAAGCTGGGATGTAGAGTCCACGCATTTAGGAACCTGAAAGGCTTTGGCCCCCAATCTCTGGTATCCTCCATCATTAATAAAGGGCAATGGTCTGAGATTAGACTGGGCAAACCCCACAATTTCATTGAGAAATTAATCATCCATTCAGGACTTAGTAAAATTCTATCAATTCTGCTCCATTTCTCTGATTCCTGGGCATTGCACCATGTGTATTTCCTCCTATGAAGTGGTAAATCATGAAGCTCACTATTGCCGATAAAGTCATTAAGATGTTTCATTCCCCTGTCTCTCCTAGAGCAACCAACTCTTTCACTAATATGGCTAATTTCATTAAAATCACCACCCATGCACCAAGAAAGAGGGAAGAAGGATTTAAGCTTTAAGGCATTAGCCCAAAAAGAAGATCTGGAACCAACATCATTGGGTGCATAAATATTGAGCAGGACACAGTCAAAGGTGTTGTATAAGGAACCTGAGAGTAAGATGTACCTCCTATTACAGCAGCAGCCAGAAAGTGTGAAGACAGCAGGATCCCAGATACATAGCAGGCCTCCGGATGTTCCTTCAGGATCAACAGACATAAACTCCATATTTTTACTTCCCCATAGCCTTCTAGCATCACCATCTGATATAACTGCCCTTTTGGTTTCTTTAAAAAAAACAATATCAACATTTCTGTCTTTTAGGAGCCTTTTGATTCTGCCCTGTTTCTCCACCTTACTCATACCCCTGATATTCCACGATATTAATTTCATGATAACCCATTAATTCACTCAAAAGGCCCTACTTCTTCCCTTTACTGCTGGGCCTTCCCCTCATTGGCAATTTTCTCTTTGTCTTTAAATTCTAATTCAGCAATTTTGTTGAGCACAATGCCTTCCTTCCCAAGGTAGTTTATTCCAAGAGACTTCCCCAATTGAATTGTAGCTGCAGCTTCAGAAAGAATCTGGTTTCTCAGAGAAGAATCACCTGCAAAGGAATTAGACTGGGCTAGAGCTGTAGCAGCAGGCCTGTAAACAACAGATTTAGCATAGTGTTTCTTGGCTGCATTGTTTGTGTACGCATGAATCCTAGCAAAGCTAGTGAACCCCTCCATCTGTGACTTCATCTTCCCTTTTTTCCTCAGGTTACGCTGGTGATCTGTGATGGAGGCTGAAATTGAGTCTCAGACTGACTGTGTATGAGCAGAATTACTGCTCATTAACGGGTTTAAGTTGGACAAAGGGCCAGGAAGCAACCCATTATTTGATGCAGGTACATTGGGCCTACTAGAAGAACCATTGGAATGAATGGGCCTGCTAGGAAATCCAGAAGTGACGGGCTGCTTTTCAAAGTGGGCCAAGTCCACTTCTAAATTGATGTCGGGTCCGCCACCAGCACTATCGTTATTCATACAACGTATATATCCAGGTGTAAAAACTTGTCCAATACACATTTGCCTCTCATCATTGTTATTTGAAAAATGGTCAGCCTTTTCTATCAAATCTATCATAGGCCTCTCAGCACACACTCCTCCTCTATGTACGCCTCCATCACAGGGTGTCTCCTCAACCATTGTGTCCATCGGACAAGCAAGTTCAGCACCAAACATGGCCTTAGCTACTGCCACCTCATCATCTTCTTCCCTTTTCTTACCATCTAACGCTGGAAAATTCACTTCCTCAACACTGCTACAGGTTGCAAGAGTATTAGACTCGTACACACAAAAATCTGGTTGGAGGTCTTCACACACAAAAATCTTATGATCTTCACCATTGCAGTCCAAAGTTAAAGATTTAGCAATAAATTCCATATTTGAAGTGGCTATTCTGATCCTGGCATGGGAGAAGGATTTTGGTTCACACAAATCTCCCTCAATGCTGAGTACCGAGCCCCATAAATGACCAATCTTTGTGAGAGTGCTTCTGTTCCAAACATGTAAGGGTATCCCACAGCATTTGAGCCACACACATCTTTCTTGGACAAAATTATTTCCAGAATTGAACTCTGCTACAAACTGACTCAGATCCTTAAACCAAGCCTTGAGGTTGTCCATGTTTGATGTCAACTCCTCTTGGGTGTTAAAAGTTAATATTACATCCCTTCCACCCCCTTTTCTGACCAAAATATGCTCCAGGCCTTTCTCCTTCAGTGCTTCACGAACGCTGTGAATGGAGTGTTCTGTATTGAGACGGATAACGGCACTTTCATAGAGCCAACCGTTGCCCTCTTCAGTGACTTTGATGGAGGTGTTCATATTCACCCTTTGCAGAACATCAGCAAAGGATCTTTGACCAGCAAGTGGAGCATGACCTCTGAATCTGGTAGCTTCAAAAGATCTCCGGTTGAACTGCGGTTTCACGACTTCTGATTTTCGCCTGTTATGCTCCTCCCTCTTTCGTTTATCAAGAGTTGCAGCTTTGACTTCTAGAACTTTGTCATCCACCAGAAGACCGTTGGCTTTTTGAATGGCTATATCAGCTGCTGCATTACAATCGAACCTCACAAATCCGAACCTAGAATGTGACACTACTCTTCTTTTGGAAGGAATGAAAACATCCGTAACTATGCCAAATTTTGAGAAGAACTTGAACAATGATTTAGCATCCATTTTTGATGGTATATGATCCACAAAAACAGAAAAAGACCATGCGATACTTCCATGCCTTTCCCTCTACCACCTTTCCACTGATTTACTACCGGAATCCATCCTCCTTTTCTTTGTCGCTCCATTTTTACACATTGATAGATCACTATCTCTAGAATACTGGGATTTAACGGTGTTTATTTAACGACGTTTAAAAAAATGCCTCTATTTTTAACATTTAACGGCGTTTTTATAAACGTCGCATTTTTTGTTTAATAATACGACACCGTTTTAATTTGAAAAGTCGTTTTAAAAACGCCTTCGAATGTGTTTTTTTTATTTTTTTAATATATGAGAACTTAAAGTAGCGTATTCAGTCTCCCTCTTTCTGACTATAACCTTGATTTCACTCTCTCTGTCTCTCTGTCTCTCTTCTCTTCAAACCCCTTCGTATTTGTAGAACCGCAGCTGAACCCCATTTGTATTTGCAGATCGATTCATGTATTCGTAGATCGATTCAAGTATTATTCACTCTCAGTCTTGCTCTCTCTCTCTCTCTCTATAAACCCTTGATTTCACTCTCTCTCGCTTCAAACCCCTTCGTTTCAGAGACAACCCTTTATATTTGTAGAACCGTAGCTGAACCCCTTCGTATTTGCAGATTGATTCAAGTATTCATAGATCGATTCAAGCCTTGTCTCTAGTTCATGTTCGCGCTCGCAGCTCTTTCTTTGTAGTAAGTGTTGATCAGTCTCATTTCTATCTTCTTACTGATGGAATCATTCGATTAAAGTATGCTAGGTTTCATCTACTTTGTCATTCTTAGATCAGATTGAAGATCTATTGATTCGATTCAAGTATGGTAGGTTTTGATTGAAGATCTATTGATCGATTGAAGATCATAATGTGTATTGTAGATGTTAAAATTGAACACAAAATAAATATATGCATACATATATATGAATAGATTGAGAAATTTTTTAAAAATAGATCTCAATAAGAAACTCTGTAACATTTTATATATTCATATGGATTATATGTTGAATTATGTATCAAATGAGTACGGCCAAGTTCAAAAACTAGCTATGTTTGCTTAAAACAATGGATTGGAATTCACTAAAGTGATGGTTTCATTTAATAATTTATTAAATTTGATTATTTCAGCCGTTTGATGTTTTATTAGAGTGCTTGTCTTCAACTAATAGATTTGTTTGATGATAAGAAATTTGTAGCAATTTGTGATGCTGCATCATAGCCCTTTTAAGACTTCATTCATGAAGAAAAATAGAAGATATTTTGAACCATTTGAGTGAGTTTCTTTTATTTTTTATGCATAATAAGTTGTTGGAAACTTCATACTTTATCATCATAATAATATGAAGGTGTAGACACCCCATTAAATATGCATACCTTGTATATAAACAAGTTTTGTTCTGCCTGGTCATATATGCCGAGACTGCAAGCAGTGAAGACTCCAAGAATGTATATTCATCTAAACTTCTCTATATGCATACCCGGTATATATATATATATATATTTTTATAGTGTAGTCGAAGTAAACAAAGAAGATAAAGAGGCTAGTTATTTTTATTTTTGTATTTGCAGTTATGCTATTTAGCTCTAATTTGTTCAAAATTATCCTTTGAATCTACACAAAACATAACATGTTCTGTTTCTGATTTTGCTAGGCAAGTTCAATCTTTAACAATTGTATTAAAAAAATTTAAGACCTGTAACAATGTAAAATTTTTTAAAACACAACCAAACAGGATTTCTTGGGAGCTAGTTTTGCTGACTTGATGGTGTTCCCTACATGGTAAGTCAAACACATTCCTTTCTCAAAGTGTTCCTAGAATTTCATCTGATAAAAAGAGCGAATTTCAAATGCTCCAAATACTTCAATTCCATTTGATTCAATCTTGTTGCACATTTATCACAGATTGATTGCATTTGAAACAGTGCATTTATAGAATTGTTGTTGTGGTGGTGGTCGTCGTCTCTACGTCTGCTCGAGTTGAATTTCAGATCCTCTATTTTTGAAAATATATATGTACATATTTTATCATGGTAGCTAGTCATGGATTGACATTGCCACATTGACTTTTTCTCTTTTTCCATTGACGATGTTCGTGGTGCTTAGATTAATAAACGGCATTTTAACTTAAAAATTATAGTTTATGTTTATAAAAAAATATAGCTTTTGAATGGCCCTTAATTCTTATTGAATGCAAGAATATTGTAATTCTTCAACAAAAGTTATAATAGGTAATGGTAAAATTTAAGACAATAAAGTACACAGTTTTAAAAGATTGGTTTGGGATGAAAACTAGGAAACAGGAAATATGAGAAGGCATTAAAATTTATGGAGAATTCAATTTTGAGATGATCGAGTCCGTTGAAATCAATGTTTGTCTTGAGCCTCTTACTGAATGGAAAGGCCATTTCAGACCCCTATGTGGACATATACATAAATTTCACTTGTTAGACATATTAACTCTACAGTGTGTATCTGAGCTTGTGAGTCTCATATATGTAACACATTGTACCCATTTGCATTTGAGTTCACGCGTTTATGAAAGAACCATGTAATAGAAAATGATGAAAAACTTGGTTCAAGGTCATTACAGAAGAGCGTGATACTCCTCTGCAAATTTACCTATAAGTAAAAGATGAATTCATTATTCATTTCTAGGTGGCCAAACAGGTTAACATAGGTGGAAACTTATTCTATATGGACATGGGTCAATGGGTCATACATGTCCATCATTGATAGGTAGAAGAGTCTCAACAAATTCTAAACTATGATGGTTTTATATTACCAGTGTAAGATTGAGATGTTTTAGACTTGGGCTATTGGTTGGTTTTGGTTTGTCATGGCATGGTTTTTCTTGGTTGCTCATTGTTGTTTCCCTTTCTTTATTGATTCACTGAAAAACAAAACAATGATGCATGTTTCAATGTTCTCAACTCAACTGGCTCATTGAGCTAGATTGTAACGCCGTCAAAATAATAACATTAAAACCCATCAACTTAGACATGCATTGGTATAAAAGATAAATATTCTTCTATTCATCAGAGTAGTTCCTTACAAAAGTATTACATGTTAACAACAAAAGCAAATGCCCTACGGGCTTACAGCTTTCCAAGTTAACACTTGGTTACAAAAAGAAGAGTGCTAACTCAATACATATTAAGCCCTTGGCTTGAAATTACATGTAATACATCAAAAGAAAGCAAATAACAAAGTAGTCTGTCTGCCTCTAGCCTCCCAAACTATGTCTTTAGAGGTGGCATGCTACCTGTACCTGAAAATGATGTCCCATAAAGGGTGAGCCGCAGCCCAGTAGAAATACACTAAACCAGCTATGAACAAAGACTAAAAGATTAGCAGTTGATAGATGGTCAACACCGATACACTCACTTATATCACATTTTAGTTTCATGACATTTAAGTCCATGTTACACTTCACTTTCCATTTCTTATTCAACTTAGAGTTTGAAAACAAGGCTCAGTGCACTGGCCAAATCATTTGATGAGATCATAATTCCCCACTAGAACACTTTCAAAATTCGTGATGGATATACATGTTGGTGTCATATCTAAGTCAAACAAAACATTTCCATATTTCTCAACGATATACATTTTAGTGCTATATCAAATCAAACAAACAATTCAATATTTCACAAATGATAATGATATAAATTTTAGTGCTATATCAAATCAAAACAAACACTTCCATAAGTCTCAAATAATACACATTGTAGTGTTGTATTAATGAGACAAAAACACTTCTAATTCGCAGCCTGATACACATTGTAGTGCTGTATCACTGTCACAAGATTCGGCTTAGAGGTTCAGCCCATTTCTTCCAATAAACCGTGGAGTACAGCCCCTTTCTTCTCCCACACAATACAATGTATATAAACAATTATCATATACACATTCAATCTATCAATACACATTTTAGTGTTGTATTGTACTGACCACCATATCCAATGGCTTACTTAATTGATTAGTTTTAGTTTGCCTAATCATCATGCATTGTCTACAACAATCAAGACTATCCTCCACCGATAGCCCAAAGCAGTTATTTCTATACTGAAAATAAATGCACCAAATGGATATATAATCAACATCTCAACTAGGTGAGCGATGAACGAATCTAACTACACCCTTTAATCCCATACACATCCAATTCCAACATTCTCAATTTAATTCCTCTTTTCTACAAATTAATTATATCAATTAATTTATCAATGTAATTAGAGTATTTCCCATAATTAACATCACAACCCTAAGGTTCCATTTTCACCAATAATCCAATATTGATCTCATTTCTCTATGCCAAGCATGCATATAAGTTTATATAAACAAAACCCCAACTTTTGTAAAATTACACAAAGGCTCAAACTTTCTAAAAATAACCCAACAACCCCCAACTCATCAAAATGCTAAAATTCAAAGACAAAACTCATGAGAATGAGTAGGATATCCCTACCTCGAAGTTAGAGCTCAAACGGAGAAGTTGAAGAAAACCAAAATGCTCCAAACTCAAAGATCCACGGATTAAAATGGAGCCCACGACGATCCACACACTTTTTACAAAGGCTGGAGGATAGTGAGACACTCTAACTAGATCAAACCCTAGAGAGAAGGGAGTTTCTAGAGAGAGGAGCTCTCAAAATATCTTTTTAGAAAGTAAGAGAGAGAGAGAGAGAATGTAAAAAGTGATTTTAAAATGCCCAGCTGCCAACTGATATACGACATTCCCGCTCAAGCGGAGAACACAACGCTTGAGCGTCAAGAACAAAAAACTAGGTACGCTTGAGCACAAGAAGGCCCGCTCGAGCTCCAAGACAGAAGAATAAAGTACATCCGCTCGAGCGCGAAAACCAGTCTGCTCGAGCGTAGATTTCCCCCACCCAGAACTTACACCAAAAAGTACTACCCGCTCAAGCGCCAGGGTACTCGCTCGAGCGCGACCGCCCGAGCATAAAAATCGCACCTGCAGAAGTTTTGCAGGGACACGAAATACTGGGAGTGTGCAATCTCCGCTCGAGCGCAACAAGGCCCGCTCGAACGGAACGACCAAAAACCTGGCAACAAGATTTTAGACCAAGGTTCAACCCACTTGTTCGAAACATGCCCAACACATCCTAAAACTCAAACAAATAGAGTTAAAGGACGACAACAAGATAGATACAACTACCAACTCCACGGAACCGAGTCCGGAATACAACAGAACAGTAAAGGGACAACCGGGATCGCTATAACCTCCCCCCCTTAAAGAATTTTGTCCCCGAAATTAAATACAAGTTTTTCAAAAACAAGATTTTCTCAATTCCCAACATTATCACAATGCTATATCATATTCAGTTTTCATGATATATTTCCATTTCTACAATACATCCAACATATGTAATGTTACATTAAACTTCCATTTTGAGGCAAGTTTCAAAATACTTCCATTAAATCAAAACATAAACCATGTTTTACAATCTAAGATATATTCAATACTCTTAAGGTTCAACAATACAACAAAATATACAATACATGCTCAAACATCCATAAATAGATCCGGATATCTCTCTCGGACCTCCAACTCACGTTCCCAAGTGGCTTCCTCCACTTCGTGATGTTTCCACAAGACTTTTACCAAGGGAATGGTCTTGCCTCGCAAGACTTGATCCCGCCTATCCAAGACCCGAACCGGTCTCTCCTCATACGAGGCATCCTTATCAACTTCTAAGTCGGTCCAATCCAATACATGCGATGGATCTGGCTCATACTTCCGAAGCATACTCACATGAAACACGTCATGCACTCTGGACAACTGCGGCGGCAAAGCTAAACGATAGGCAACCTCGTCAATCCTCTCAAGGATCTCTAAAGGGCCAATAAATCGAGGGGACAACTTCCCACTCTTCCCAAACCTCATCAATCCCCGCCTAGGTGATATCTTCAGAAAGACATGATCACCCACCTCGAATACCAAAGGTTGCCTCCTACGGTCGGCGTAAGATTTCTGACGACTCTGGGCTGTAACAAGCCTCCTACGGATAAGCTCAACTTTATCCGTCGTTTCCCTCACTAACTCCGGACCCAACAAAGGTGCATCACCCACCTCAGCCCAAAACACTGGAGACCTACACAGTCGGCCATACAAGGCCTCAAACGGTGCCATACCGATACTAGACTGAAAACTGTTGTTGTAGGCAAACTCCACCAATGGCAAGTGCCTCTCCCACGTCCCACTAAAGTCAAGGACACAACTTCGAAGCATATCCTCAAGGATCTGAATAGTACGTTCAGACTGCCCGTCAGTTTGAGGATGATAAGCCATACTAAAGGTCAACTTAGTGCCCAAGGCACTCTGCAAACTCTACCACAACCTAGCAGTGAAACTAGGATCTCTATCTAAGACGATCGTTACTGGGACCCCGTGCAATCTCACTATGTCCCGAATATACAAGTCGGCGAGATGATCCACCGAATCTCTCATGCGCATAGGAATGAAGTGCGTCGACTTAGTCAACCGGTCTACAACCACCCAAATGGCATCACTACCCCGCTGAGTCTTCGGAAGACCTACAACGAAGTCCATAATGACATGTTCCCACTTCCACTCGGCAATAGGCAAGGGTTACAACAAACCCGCTGGCCTCTGATGCTCGACCTTCACTTGCTGGCACGTAAGGCACTTCGATACGAAAACAGCCACATCTCTCTTCATACCCCGCCACCAAAACTGGCGACCCAAATCCCGATACATCTTAGTGCCTCCCGGATGCAACGCAAGGCGCGAATGGTGGAACTCTCGGAGTACTTCCTCTCGGCAAGACTCCGGCACAAACAAACGGTCTCGGTATCTCACACTCAGGTCGGGATACACCGTCAAACCTTTCTCAATCTTCCCACTGGAGATCTTCTCTCAGAAGGACTCTACCTCAAGGTCACCTCTCTGTGCCTCTAATACTCGGGTCACAAGTGTAGGCTACGCAACAACAGAAAACAAGGCCGCAGCCTCAACAGATTCGCCAGAAGTAAATCAAACTCGCCGAGTGCACCCAACATATCCCACTCCCGGATGGCTATACAAGCCACATCACTAATAGGTTTCCTACTAAGGGCATCGGCCACAACATTGGCCTTTCTCGGGTGATAGGGCAACTCAAAATCATAGTCCTCAATGAACTCCATCCATCTCTTCTGCCTCAAATTCAAGTCCCTCTGTGTAAACAGATACTTCAAACTCTTATGGTCCGAGAACACCTCGAACCTCTCACCATAAAGGTAGTGCCTCCAAATCTTCAAGGCGAAGATCACTACTGCTAACTCTAGGTCGTGTGTAGGGTAATTTTTATTGTGTATTTTAAACTGACGTGAGCCATAAGCTACCACTTTCCCCTCTTGCATCAACACACAACCCAAACCCTCTCTTGAGGCATCACAATAAACTGCATAACCCAACCCTCTCTCTGGAATAATCAAAACCGAAGCGGGGGTCAATCTAACCTTCAACTCTGGGAACGACTTTTCGCAAGTCTCACTCCACACAAACTTGACCCCTTTTCGCGTCAATCTAGTCAACGGCGAAGCTAGCCTGGAGAAATCTTTCACAAACCGATGGTAATACCCAGCTAATTCCAGAAAACTGCGGATCTCAAACACACTCTTAGGCTGTGCTGAATCTTGCACTGCCTCTACCTTGGATGTATCAACAGACACCCCTTCCTCAGATACCACATGGCCTAAGAATTTGACCTCTCCTAGCCAGAACTCACACTTTCCAAACTTAGCATACAGCCTATGGGCTCTAAGCAACTCAAGCACCACTCTCAAGTGTTCTTCGTGCTCCTCCTCAGAAGGCGAATAGATAAGAATGTCGTCCACGAAAACGACTACAAATCGATCCAAGAATTCCCGGAAGATTCGATTCATCAAGTCCATAAAGACTGCCGGTGCATTGGTAAGCCTAAATGGCATCACTAGAAACTCATAATGGCCATACCGCGTACGGAATGCCGTCTTTGGAATATCCTCCTCCATGACCCTCAACTGGTGGTAACCTGATCTCAAGTCTATCTTAGAGAAACAACGGGAACCCTTCAACTGGTCAAACAAATCATCTATATGGGGCATAGGGTATTTATTCTTAACCGTAGCCCGATTCAACTTTCGGTAGTCGATACACAATCTCAAGGCACTATCTTTCTTTTTAGCAAAGAGGGCCGGTGCTCCCTACGGCGAAACACTAGGGCGAACAAAACCCTTATCTAGCAATTCCTGGAGCTGAATCTTCAACTCACTCAACTCGGCTGGGGCAAAGCGATAAGGTGCCATAGAAATCGGCGCTGTGCTGGGCACTAAATCAATTGAGAACTCTATCTCTCGGTGAGGTGGCAAACTAACGAGATCCTCGGGAAAAACATCCGAATACTCACAAACCACCCTTGGCAATACAATCTGGGTCTCATCACACTCACCACTCATAAAAGCTAGCAAGTAGACCACTAAGCTTATTCCGCCCTCGCGGATCACACATCGGTGGCAACACACTACCAACCCAATCCCCCAAGAAATGGAAACACTCCCCGCTCAAGGTACATACTGTGACCCTCTGGCGGTAGCAATCAATAATAGCCCAGTATGACGATAGCCTGTCCATACCCAAAATAACATCAAAACCCTTCATGGGCATGACCACAAATGAAAAAGGAGGCCTATGGTCGGCGACATCTATATCACAACCTCTAACACCTTGTTTCAAGATCAACTCACCACCAACAGGCGATACTACACATATAGGAGATGCTAACTGTGCCAACTCCAATTCCAAAATAGATGCAAATGCAGCAGATACAAAAAAATGAGATGCACCCGTATCAATCAATACACTAGCAACCGAGTTACAAAACAGAAAGGTACCTCTCACTACTGATGGAGCCGGTACTAGGTCCTGCGCGGTAACAGCATACACGCGCCCTGTAGGCCCCTGATCCAACTGCTCACCCCTCGGAGCAAACGACTGATGCACTGACTGGGACGACGAAGCTCTCGGATTGGCCCTCGAGGCCTGCACAGACTCAGTTGGCTGAAAACCCTGCGTCTGCCTAGAACCAGACGCGCCCGAAGTGGCACTCAACTGTGGGCAAAACCTCTTTAGGTGCCCAGGCTGACCACACTGATAACAAGACAAGGGCTGACCCCTGCACTGACTCTGGCTCTGCGGTCTAGCTGAAGATGAAGCAGCTCTCTGATCTCCTTCCCTCTGTGGGCAAACTGAAGCCTTGTGGCCCAACTGACCACACTTGTAACAGGTGAACTCCCCCTGATTACCTCTCCCCGAGCCTACACCCGGCACTGGAAAGGTCGACCTAGCAACACCACCCTGAGACTGCTGAGGGTTAACACCCCTCTGTCTCCTGCCATCACCATGACCATCTTGGCTCCTCTTGGAGCCTCTCTGTCCCTCATTTTCCTGCATCATGATCTCCATATGGGCTGTAGCATCAACCAAGTGCCCATAATCTCGGATCGTCGAACCTCCAACTCTCATCTTGAGGCTGTGGCTCAACCTCAGCTTGAACTCGATACAGCGGCGTTCCTCGGACGCCATAAGTTCAGGTGCGAACCTGGACAAGCTAGTGAAAGTAGCCTCATACTCGGCTACTGAAGAACTCAACTGCAAAAGCTGACAGAACTGGTTTCTCAACTTCTCCCTGACTGTTGGAGATAAATACTTCTCCTGAAAAGCCTCCACAAAAGCTTCCTACGTGCCAGCAATACGGTCCCTCATGTATTTCCACCACTGACCCGCACCCCCTTTTAGCTGGAAGGATGCCAAGGTCACTTTCAACGCTCTGTCCTCGATGCCAAGCATCTCGAACGTCTTACTCATTTGTTCTAACCACTCGTCAGCTTTCAGTGGCTCCTTCGGATCCCCAATAAACTTGTCCGGGTTAGACCGGAAGAACTCCCTTTTCAAGAAGGAAGGCCCTGCATCAACAACTTGGGCCTGCACTGGAGCATGAACTGAATTCTCAGCTCGGAAAATACCCACAGACTCCCTCAAAGCATCGGCTATCCCTCGGGCTAAAGCGCCCATAGCCTCCTGACCTGCTGGCTCGACCACATTGGCCTGACCAACCCCCTCCTGCTGTGTCGGAATATCATCCGGTAAAGGCATCTCCTACTTACCACGTCTGCCACGTCTACCACGTCCTCGTCCTGACATCCTAATAAAGGTAACGAAGAACGTTAGCACATTCATAAATGTGCCAAAACTAAACACTCGCGTCCTAATACAGGGACAACTGTAATTCACTCCACGTAAGCACATAAACACATAAGCACTTACGAATTTCATTTCTGGATAATGATACTCCCGAGGCGTTACTAGAGTTCCGGTTAGAAACACCATTGATCAAGTGCTTTTCCAACAAGACTCACAGAAACACAAGGATCCAATCAACATCCTAGAAACTAAATCCCATACCCAAGTAGTCACATAAACATGCTATCAAATAAACACATAATGTCACACATAAGTCTCTAACAAGCGAGACAAACCCATTGTGATATTAATCACTTCCCACGTACCCAAAGTATTCGAACCCGGTACGCTCTGATACCAAGTTGTAACGCCCTCAAAATAATGACATTAAAACCCATCAACTTAGACATGCATTGGTATAAAAGATAAATATTCTTCTATTCATCAGAGTAGTTCCTTACAAAAGTATTACATGTTAACAACAAAAGCAAATGCCCTACGTGCTTACAGCTTTCCAAGTTAACACTTGGTTACAAAAAGAAGAGTGCTAACTCAATACATATTAAGCCCTTGGCTTGAATTTACATGTAATACATCAAAAGAAAGAAAATAACAAAGCAGTCTGTCTGCCTCTAGCCTCCCAAGCTATGTCCTTGGAGGTGGCATGCTACCTGTACCTGAAAATGATGTCCCATAAAGGGTGAGCCACAGCCCAGCAAAAATACACTAAACCAGCTATGAACAAAGACTAAAAGATTAGCAGTTGATAGATGGTCAACACCGATACACTCACTTATATCACATTTTAGTTTCATGACATTTAAGTCCATGTTACACTTCACTTTCCATTTCTTATTCAACTTATAGTTTGAAAACAAGACTCAGTGCCCTGGCCAAATCATTTGATGAGATCATAATTCCCCACTAGAACACTTTCAAAATTCGTGATGGATATACATGTTGGTGTCATATCTAAGTCAAACAAAACATTTCCATATTTCTCAACGATATACATTTTAGTGCTATATCAAATCAAACAAACAATTCCATATTTCATGAATGATAATGATATACATTTTAGTGCTATATCAAATCAAAACAAACACTTTCATAAGTCTCAAATAATACACATTGTAGTGCTGTAACACTGTCACAAGATTCGATTTAGAGGTTCAGCCCCTTTCTTCCAATAAACCGTGGAGTACAGCCCCTTTCTCCTCTCACACAATACAATGTTTATAAACAATTATCATATACAAATTCAATCTATCAACACACATTTTAGTGCTGTATTGTACTGACTACCATATCCAATGGCTTACTTAATTGATTAGTTTTAGTTTGCCTAATCATCATGCATTGTCTACAACAATCAATACTATCCTCCACAAATGCACCAAATGGATATATAATCAACATTTCAACTAGGTGAGCGATGAACGAATCTAACTACGCCCTTTAATCCCATACACATCTAATTCCAACATTCTCAATTTAATTCCTCTTTTCTTCAAATTAATTATACTAATTAATTTATCAATGTAATTAGAGTATTTCCCATAATTAACATCACAACCCTAAGGTTCCATTTTCACCAATAATCCAATATTGATCTCATTTCTCCACGCCAAACATTCATATAAGTTTATATAAACAAAACCCCAACTTTTGTAAAATTACACAAAGGCCCAAACTTTCTCAAAATTACCCAACAACCCCCAACTCATCAAAATGCTAAAATTCAAAGACAAAACTCATGAGAAGGAGTAGGATATCCCTACCTTGAAGTTAGAGCTCAAACGGGGAAGTTGAAGAAAACCAAAATGCTCCAAACTCAAAGATCCACGGATCAAAATGGAGCCCTCGACGATCCATACACTTTTTACAAAGGTCAGAGGATAGTGAGACGCTCTAACTAGATCAAACCCTAGAGAGAAGGGAGTTTCTAGAGAGAGGAGCTCTCAAAATATCTTTTTAGAAAGTAAGAGAGAGAGAGAGAATGTAAAAAGTGATTTTAAAATGCCCAGCTGCCAACTGATATACGACATTCCCGCTCAAGCAGAGAACACAACGCTCTAGCGTCAAGAACAAAAAACTAGGTACGCTCAAGCGCACGAAGGCCCGCTCGAGTGCCAAGACACAAGAATAAAGTACATCCGCTCGAGCGCGAAAACCAGTCCACTCGAGCGTAGATTTCCTCCTCCTAGAACTTATACCAAAAAGTACTACCCGCTCGAGCGCCAGAGTACCCGCTCGAGTGCGACCGCTCAAGCGTAAAGAAACCCGCTCGAGCGTAAAAATCACACCTGCAGAAGTTTTGCAGGGACACGAAAATACTGGGAGTGTGCAATCTCCGCTCGAGCGCAACAAGGCCCGCTCAAGCGGAACGACTAAAAACCTGGCAACAAGATTTTAGACCAAGGTTCAACCCACCTGTTTGAAACATGCCCAACACATCCTCAAACTCAAACAAATAGAATTAAAGGATGACAACAAGATAGATACAACAACCAACTCCACGGAACCGAGTCCGGAATACAACAGAACAGTAAAGGGACAACCGGGATCGCTATAACCTCCCCCCCTTAAAGAATTTCGTCCCCGAAATTAAATACAAGTTTTTCAAAAACAAGATTTTCTCAATTCCCAACATTATCACAATGCTATATCATATTCAGTATTCATGATATATTTCCATTTCTACAATACATCCAACATATGTAATGTTACATTAAACTTCCATTTTGAGGCAAGTTTCAAAATACTTCCATTAAATCAAAACATAAACCATGTTTTACAATCTAAGATATATTCAATACTCTTAAGGTTCAACAATACAACAAAATATATAATACATGCTCAAACATCCATAAATAGATCCGGATATCTCTCTCGGACCTCCAACTCACGTTCCCAAGTGGCTTCCTCCACTCCGTGATGTTTCCACAAGACTTTTACCAAGGGAATGGTCTTGCCTCGCAAGACTTGATCCCGCCTATCCAAGACCCGAACCGGTCTCTCCTCATACGAGGCATCCTTATCAACTTCTAAGTCGGTCCAATCCAATACATGCGATGGATCTGGCTCATACTTCCGAAGCATACTCACATGAAACACGTCATGCACTCTGGACAACTGCGGCGGCAAAGCTAAACGATAGGCAACCTCGTTAATCCTCTCAAGGATCTCTAAAGGGCCAATAAATCGAGGGGACAACTTCCCACTCTTCCCAAACCTCATCAATCCCCGCCTAGGTGATATCTTCAGAAAGACATGATCACCCACCTCGAATATCAAAGGTCGCCTCCTACGGTCGGCGTAAGATTTCTGACGACTCTGGGCTGTAACAAGTCTCCTACGGATAAGCTCAACTTTCTCCGTCGTTTCCCTCACCAACTCCGGACCCAACAAAGGTGCATCACCCACCTCAGCCCAACAAATTGGAGACCTACACGGTCAGCCATACAAGGCCTTAAACGGTGCCATACCGATGCTAGACTGAAAACTGCTGTTGTACGCAAACTCCACCAAGGGCAAATGCCTCTTCCACGTCCCACTAAAGTCAAGGACACAACCTCGAAGCATATCCTCAAGGATCTGAATAGTACGTTCGGACTGCCCGTCAGTCTGAGGATGATAAGCCGTACTAAAGGTCAACTTAGTGTCCAAGGCACTCTGCAAACTCCGCCACAACCTAGCAGTAAAACGAGGATCTCTATCTGAGACGATCGTCACTGGGACCCCGTGCAATCTCACTATGTCCCGAATATACAAGTCGGCGAGATGATCTACCGAATCTCTCATGCGCATAGGAATGAAGTGCGCCGACTTGGTCAACCAGTCTACAACCACCCAAATGGCATCACTACCCTGTTGAGTCTTCGGAAGACCTACAACGCAGTCCATAGTGACATGCTCCCACTTCCACTCGGCAATAGGCAAGGGTTGCAACAAACCCGCTGGCCTCTGATGCTCGGCCTTCACTTGCTGGCAAGTAAGGCACTTCGATATGAAAACAGCCACATCTCTCTTCATACCCCGCCACCAAAACTGGCGACCCAAATCCCGATACATCTTAGTGCCTCCCGGATGCACCGCAAGGCGCGAATGATGGAACTCTCGGAGTACTTCCTCTCGGTAAGACTCCGGCACAAACAAACGGTCTCGGTATCTCACACTCAGGTCGGGATAAACCGTCAAACCTTTCTCAACCTTCTCACTGGAGATCTTCTCTCGGAAGGACTCTACCTCAAGGTCACCTCTCCGTGCCTCTAATAATCGGGTCACAAGTGTAGGCTGTGCAACAACAGAAAACAAGGCCGCAGCCTCAACAGATTCGCCAAGAAGTAAATCAAACTCGCCAAGTACACCCAACATATCCCACTCCCGGATGGCTATACAAGCCACATCACTAATAGGTTTCCTACTAAGGGCATCGGCCACAATATTGGCCTTTCCCGGGTGATAGTGCAACTCAAAATCATAGTCCTCAATGAACTCCATCCATCTCCTCTGCCTCAAATTCAAGTCCTTCTGTGTAAACAGATACTTCGAACTCTTGTGGTCCGAGAACATCTCGAACCTCTCACCATAAAGGTAGTCCCTCCAAATCTTCAAGGCGAAGATCACTGCTGCTAACTCTAGGTCGTGTGTAGGGTAATTTTTCTCGTGTATTTTCAACTGACGTGAGCCATAAGCTACCACTTTCCCCTCTTGCATCAACACACAACCCAAACCCTCTCGTGAGGCATCACAATAAACTGCATAACCCAACCCTCTCTTTGGAATAATCAAAACCGGACCGGTGGTCAATCTAACCTTCAACTCCGGGAACGACTTTTCGCAAGTCTCACTCCACACAAACTTGACCCATTTTCGCGTCAATCTAGTCAACGGTGAAGCTAGCCTGGAGAAATCTTTCACAAACCGACGGTAATACCCAGTTAATCCCAGAAAACTACGGATCTCAAACACACTCTTAGGCTGTGCCGAATCTTGCACTGCCTCTACCTTGGATGTATCAACAGACACCCCTTCCCCGGATACCACATGGCCTAAGAATTTGACCTCTCCTAGCCAGAACTCACACTTTCCAAACTTGGCATACAACCTATGGGCTCTAAGCAACTCAAGCACCACTCTCAAGTGTTCCTCGTGCTCCTCCTCAGAAGGCGAATAAATAAGAATGTCGTCCACGAAAACAACTACAAATCTATCCAAGAATTCTCGGAAGATCCGGTTCATCAAGTCCATAAAGACTACCGGTGCATTGGTAAGCCCGAATGGCATCGCCAGAAACTCATAATGGCCATACCGCATACGGAATGCCGTCTTCGGAATATCCTCCTCCCTGACCCTCAACTGGTGGTAACCCGATCTCAAGTCTATCTTAGAGAAACAACGGGAACCCTTCAACTGGTCAAACAAATCATCTATACGGGGCATAGGGTATTTATTCTTAACTGTAGCCCGATTCAACTTTCGGTAGTCGATACACAATCTCAAGGCACCATTTTTCTTTTTAGCAAAGAGGGCCGGTGCTCCCCACGGCGAAACACTAGGGCGAACAAAACCCTTATCTAACAATTCCTGGAGCTGAATCTTCAACTCACTCAACTCGGCTGGGGCAAAGCGATAAGGTGCCATAGAAATCGGCGCTGTGCCGGGCACTAAATCAATAGAGAACTCTATCTCTCGGTGAGGTGGCAAACTAACGAGATCCTCGGAAAAAACATCCGAATACTCACAAACCACCTTCGGCAATACAATCTGGGTCTCCTCACACTCACCACTCATAAAGCTAGCAAGTAGACCACTAAGCTTATTCCGCCCTCGCGGATCATACATCGGTGGCAACACACTACCAACCCGATCCCCCAAGAAATAGAAACACTCCCCGCTCAAGGTACATACTGTGACCCTCTGGCGGTAGCAATCAATAACAGCCCGGTATGACGATAACCAGTCCATACCCAAAATAACATCAAAACCCTTCATGGGCATGACCACAAATGGAAAAGAAAGCCTATGGTCAGCGACCTCTATATCACAGCCTCTAACACCTTGTTTCAAGATCAACTCACCACCAACAGGCGATACTATACATATAGGAGATGCTAACTGTGCCAACTCCAATTCCAAAACAGATGCAAATGCAGCAGATACAAAAAAATGAGATGCACCCGTATCAATCAATACACTAGCAACCGAGTTACAAAACAGAAAGGTACCTCTCACTACTGATGGAGCCGGTACTAGGTCCTGCGCGGTAACAACATACACGCGCCCTGTAGGCCCCTGATCCAACTGCTCATCCCTCAGTGCAAACGACTGTTGCACTGACTAGGACGACGAAGCTCCCGAATTGGCCCTCGAAGCCTGCACAGACTGAGCTGGCTGAAAACCCTGCGTCTGCCTAGAACCTGACGCACCCGAAGTGGCACTCAACTGTGGGCAAAACCTCTTTAGGTGCCCAGGCAGAGCACACTGATAACAAGACAAGGGCTGACCCCTACCCTGACTCTAGCTCTGCGGTCTAGCTGAAGATGAAGCAGCTCTCTGATCTCCTCCCCTCTGTGGGCAAACTGAAGCCTTGTGGCCCAACTGACCACACTTGTAACAGGTGAACTCCCCCTGATTACCTCTCCCCGAGCCTGCACTCGGCACTGGAAAGGTTGACCTAGCAACACCACCCTAAGACTGCTGAGGGTTAACACCCCTTTGTCTCCTGCCATCACCCTGACCATCTTGGCTCCACTTGGAGCCTCTCTGTCCCTCCTCTTCTTGCATCATGATCTCCATATGGGCTGCAGCAGCAACCAAGTGCCCATAATCTCGGATCATCGAACCTCCAACTCTCATCTTGAGGCCGCGCCTCAACCTTTTCTCGAACTCGATACAGCGGCGTTCCTCGGACGCCACAAGTTCAGGTGCGAACCTGGACAAGCTAGTGAAAGCAGCCTCATACTCGGCTACTGAAGAACTCAACTGCAAAAGCTGACAGAACTGGTCTCTCTGCTTCTCCCTGACTGCTGGAGATAAATACTTCTCCTGAAAAGCCTCCACAAAAGCCTCCCACGTGCCAGCAATACGGCCCCTCATGTATTTCCACCACTGACCCGCACCCCCTTTTAGCTGGAAGGATGCCAAGGTCACTTTCAACGCTCCATCCTCGATGCCAAGCATCTCGAACGTCTTACTCATTTGTTCTAACCACTCGTCAGCCTTCAGTGGCTCCTTCGGATGCCCAATAAACTCGTTCAGGTTAGACCGGAAGAACTCCCTTTTCAAGAAGGAAGGCCCTGCCTCAACAACTTGGGCCTGCACTGGAGCCTAAACTGGATTCTCAGCTCAAAAAATAACCACAGACTCCCTCAAAGCATCGGCTATCCCTCGGGCTAAAGCGCCCATAGCCTCCTAACCTGCTAGCTCGGCCACATTGGCCTGACCAACCCCCTCCTGCTGTGTCGGAATATCATCCGGTAAAGGCATCTCCTGCCTACCACGCCTGCCACATCTACCACGTCCTCGTCCTGACATCCTAATAAAGGTAACGAAGAACGTTAGCACATTCATAAATGTGCCAAAACTAAACACTGGTGTCCTAATACATGGACAACTGTAATTCACTCCACGTAAGCACATAAACACATAAGCACTTACGAATTTCATTTTCGGATAATGATAGTCCCGAGGTGTTACTAGAGTTCCGGTTAGAAACAGCATTGATCAAGTGCTTTTTCAACAAGACTAACAGAAACCCAAGGATCCAATCAACATCTTAGAAACTAAATCCCATACCCAAGTAGTCACATAAACATGTTATCAAATAAACACATAATGTCACACATAAGTCTCTAACAAGCGAGACAAATCCATTGTGATACTAATCACTTCCAACGTACCCAAAGTATTCGAACCCGGTACGCTTTGATACCAAGTTGTAACGCCCTCAAAATAATAACATTAAAACCCATCAACTTAGACATGCATTGGTATAAAAGATAAATATTCTTCTATTCATCAGAGTAGTTCCTTACAAAAGTATTACATGTTAACAACAAAAACAAATGCCCTACGGGCTTACAGCTTTCCAAGTTAACACTTGGTTACAAAAAGAAGAGTGCTAACTCAATACATATTAAGCCCTTGACTTGAATTTACATGTAATACATCAAAAGAAAGAAAATAACAAAGCAGTCTATCTGCCTCTAGCCTCCCAAGCTATGTCCTTGGAGGTGGCATGCTACCTGTACCTGAAAATGATGTCCCATAAAGGGTGAGCCACAGCCCAGCAAAAATACACTAAACCAGCTATGAACAAAGACTAAAAGATTAGCAGTTGATAGATGGTCAACACCGATACACTCACTTATATCACATTTTTGTTTCATGACATTTAAGTCCATGTTACACTTCACTTTCCATTTCTTATTCAACTTAGAGTTTGAAAACAAGGCTCAGTGCCCTGGCCAAATCATTTGATGAGATCATAATTCCCCACTAGAACACTTTCAAAATTCGTGATGGATATACATGTTGGTGTCATATCTAAGTCAAACAAAACATTTTCATATTTCTCAACAATATACATTTTAGTGCTATATCAAATCAAACAAACAATTCCATATTTCACGAATGATAATGATATACATTTTAGTGCTATATCAAATCAAAACAAACACTTCCATAAGTCTCAAATAATACATATTGTAGTGTTGTATCACTGTCACAAGATTCGGTTTAGAGGTTCAGCCCCTTTCTTCCAATAAATCGTGGAGTACAGCCCCTTTCTCCTCCCACACAATACAATGTATATAAACAATTATCATATACAAATTCAATCTATCAATACACATTTTAGTGTTGTATTGTATTGACCACCATATCCAATGGCTTACTTAATTGATTAGTTTTAGTTTGCCTAATCATCATGCATTGTCTACAACAATCAAGACTATCCTCTACCGATAGCCCAAAGCAGTTATTTCTATACTGAAAATAAATGCACCAAATGGATATATAATCAACATTTCAACTAGGTGAGCGATGAACGAATCTAACTACACCCTTTAATCCCATACACATCCAATTCCAACATCCTCAATTTAATTCTTCTTTTCTTCAAATTAATTATACCAATTAATTTATCAATGTAATTTGAGTATTTCCCATAATTAACATCACAACCCTAAGGTTCCATTTTCACCAATAATCCAATATTGATCTCATTTCTCTATGCCAAACATGCATATAAGTTTATATAAACAAAACCCCAACTTTTGTAAAATTACACAAAGGCCCAAACTTTCTCAAAATTACCCAATAACCCCCAACTCATCAAAATGTTGAAATTCAAAGACAAAGCTCATGAGCTCAAATGGGGAAGTTGAAGAAAACCAAAATGCTCCAAACTCAAAGATCTACGGATCAAAATGGAGCCCTCGATGATCCACACACTTTTTACAAAGGCCGGAGAATAGTGAGACACTCTAATTAGATGAAACCCTAGAGAGAACGAAGTTTCTAGAGAGAGGAGCTCTCAAAATATCTTTTTAGAAAGTAAGAGAGAGAGAGAGAATGTAAAAAGTGATTTTAAAATGCCCAGCTGCCAACTGATAGACGACATTCCCGCTCGAGCGGAGAACACAACGCTCGAGCGTCAAGAACAAAAAACTAGGTACGCTCGAGCGCAAGAAGGCCCGCTCGAGCACCAAGACGCAAGAATAAAGTACATCCGCTCGAGCGCAAAAACCAGTCTGCTCGAGCGTAGATTTCCCCCTCTCAGAACTTACACCAAAAAGTACTACCCGCTCGAGCGCCAGGGTACTCGCTCGAGCGCGACTGCTCGAGCGTAAAGAAACCCGCTCGAGCGTAAAAATCACACGTGCAGAAGTTTTGCTAGGACACGAAATACTAGGAGTGTGCAATCTCCGCTTGAGCGCAACAAGGCCCGCTCGAGCGGAACGACCAAAAACCTGACAACAAGATTTTAGACCAAGGTTCAACCCACCTGTTCGAAACATGCCCAACACATCCTAAAACTCAAACAAATAGAATTAAAGGACGACAACAAGATAGATACAACTACCAACTCCACGGAACCGAGTCCGGAATACAACAGAACAGTAAAGGGACAACCGAGATCGCTATATAGATGGTGAATTGGTTGGCCATGATGTATTATGGTGCATGTTGTAACATACCTTTTCCTACTGCTATCTTCCTTTGTGGTAGATGCGTGCTAGATGCGGAACTAATGAAATATGTTGGTGAAGCTTATCCAAAAGGTGTACATTCAGTTTATTGTGTCAGAGGAAAAGATGTGGAAGAACCAGGATCTGATTTGGAGCTTGTTGTGGTAATTTCAGCTGCTCGACATAGCCCACAAAATTTCTGGTGTGTTAAACTGACTCCACTTTATTTGGCCTTATTCTTGTTGCTTAATTTATATGTAAACCATTTTAAATTTTAGCCTGTGGTGAAAAATTGCTCGAGGTTCTGCCTCATTTAATTGTATATTTATTGACGTATTTGCAATGACACATACTTCTAGTTTCCAAATAACACATTGAATCATAGTATTTTTCTTGAGTGATTGCAAGACTCGTTGCTAAATTCTGAGGCATTCTTTGAAAGTTTTAGGTTCTGTTTGTCTTTAGGAATTTGAAATGTATGGATTTGACGTTCTTCATTCAAGAAAAATAACTTAAATTTACATTTGAGAGTTTAGCTATAGATTTCAAG
Organism: Camellia sinensis; assembly: GCF_055761805.1. Classification (NCBI taxonomy): domain Eukaryota; kingdom Viridiplantae; phylum Streptophyta; class Magnoliopsida; order Ericales; family Theaceae; genus Camellia; species Camellia sinensis. The sequence goes on from NC_138963.1 coordinate 80,452,602, forward strand.
ATTATATTATGTAATTTTGTCATGATAGATTTGGAATCACTATACAAAATCAGTTATTTGAAATCATGCCAAGGATTCTCCTTCTAGCTACATCGATCCTACTAAATAACTTATCTTCTATCTCAATTTATCTTCTTCTATAGTTCTATCCACCTATAATAACTAACACTACAAATTTTTTTTTTTAAAATTCAACCTCAAATACTTTGATTTGAAATCCACATCCATCCAAACAAACTCTTAGATATTGTGTGAGAAATTGGATTAGGTTTTGTGGACAAAGTGGATGGTTACTAACGACTGCCATAAGTGTGCTTTAGACTAACAACCAGCATGAAACATTGATTGAAAGCTTTGACAGCTCTTAATAAATGGCTAGAGACGGGTTCAACTTGTTGCTTAAACTTGTGATGGGGAAAAAATGTATATCCAAATTCAAGAGTCATTTATGACAACTAGCATAATGTTTGTGTGGATTATGACCCGACATTTGTTTGATTCCCAATTCTCTTTCTCTGTGGATTCTCACACCAAAAAGACTTAAATCTTCTTCTTTTTCCTACCAAGCTTGTTGGCAGTTTCTATTTGTGAACACTTCCATTTTCTGTATTTGCCAGTTTCCTTGACAAAGCAAAATTTTGGTTCTCTTAAAATTACATGTGGTAACTTGTATATAATATTAAATAAACATATAATATTATGAAAGGCAACTTTTAGTTTGCTAATTATAGGTCTTGTATTCATAGAATTTATTTTCTAATGCTTCCAGTGTGCTATTGTTTATGTTAGATTGTTAAAATTCTATTGCAGTAATATAAAAGCAGTTGCTCCATTCTACAGAATTTGATTGATCAAGTATGTAATGATAATTGTTGTTACTTAGTCGACCTTGTAAAGCAAGGATCCTCTAGAGTGATTTTTTCCTAAAGTTTTCTAGAGTGTTATATTATATGGTTGAGATTTACTGGCAAGTCATATCAATTTTTCTGATGTGACTTGCCAGTAAATCTCAACCACACAATGTAGCACTCTAGGAAACTTTAGGAAAATTTCACTCTAGAGGATCCTTGGTGCGACCTTGTACCCCTAAATATGTGTTTTCTTTGAAGATGTGGCAAGGTATTGGTTCTTTTACAATTATTCAGCTATTGCTAATATTTTTCCCTGTCTATCATACAGCAATGGAAGCTGGCGCTCAATATGGAATGTTGAGTTCAAGGATGATTTACAAATAGTGGATGTGAGAGGCAGAATACAGGTATGCGTATTAACTTCTGTAATGCACAACCATGTATGATTCTTGAATTAAACAGATCTCCTTTCGATGTTTTGTGTTTAGATTAAGTGAAGAATGAATCTATATGCATGGTCTGATATAAACAAACCCAATTCAGTTGTGATTTTCTTCTTCATTCAGGTAGGTACCCACTACTTTGAAGAGGGAAATGTCCAGTTAGATGCTAAACATGAATGCAAGGATTCAACAATATTTCAGGTGGTTATGAAAACTCACCCACCCTTGATATTTATCTGTTTTCTCTTTCAATTTTTTGGCGTGCTACGTTACCATTATGTTTAGTTCCACTGCTCCTACTTCTTTCCAATATTTCTCTTTTCCAAATCCTTGAACAGTTGGACACTGTAGACTTGGTCAGTAAGCAATTATATCACCGAACAAGTACACCTTAATACAAAGGCATCAGATATATTAGGTGCAGATGCCATTTCAGAAAATAGATTACAACTTAGGTTACTTGACTTGTATTCTCCAATCTGGTTATCAAGATCACCCAGAAGATCTTCCAAGTCATGTGCTTAGAATATAGACTGAAGCAGGATGGAATTTTTTTCTCCTAAATACTTCTAGCTAATGAGATCACAGTTGAAGATGCTGATAATTTATTGAACCTTGTGTCATATTTGTCTGGCATTTGCGTTAACTCACAAATTTCACAGGGCACTTCTAACAGTTCCCATTAATTCCCTCGCATGAAAATGGTGTTGGGTCGTATAACTTATCTTCATTTTTAATTCCCTGTACCTACATATTTGCGTTACCCAGAAAAGAAAATGTAATAAATAGAAGTAAAAATTAAGAAACACGACTGTGTCAAAGGTACCTGACCTTTTGTGATCTTAGTGACTTGGAGGCAGTCTGCATGTCTACAATATGATTTTGTCCCGAGTGACTAATATGCCTGGTTGAATGTTGATCATATTTCATTCTTTGGTAATCTGTTTTTTCTCTCTTTGGCTGATATTTTTTATATTTGTTTCAGTCCGTTGATGACTCTGCAATATCTTTGACCAACATTATTCGTCATCATGAGACAGAATACCTTGCTGCTCTTCAGGTTCTGTATGTGTTTCTATTTTAGTCCAATACTTGGAATTTTCTAGAAGGCCTTTATTGATAGTTACATATTGGCAGGCATCCTACTCAAATTTGCCGTATTCCACATTCAAGGTACTCTCTAGACTAAACTGTTTGTGGAAAATTTGCATCAGCCAAATCATTTGAATATTAGAAAAGAATTACCTTGGATTGTTACAAATGACAAGCATGGAGCCTCTCTAGTTACTGGGCATTCCTTGAAATGGTTATTGCTTGAAAGCCTCAAAGTCCCGCAGTAGTTTAGGAATGGCCACCTCACTGATGTTCCTTTCCCTCCTTGATGCAGGACATCACTGTAAGGGCTGTTCTGGGGCTGTGAAAGTGCTGAAATTTTAAAAAGAAAAAAAGGAGGAGAAGATAGGTCTAGGAATCACTCTTAAAATCCCTTAGGCGTCACACTTAAGGTTTGATTGCATCATATAATTCATAAGAAAGTTTCAAAGCTCCTAAAATTCTATGAAATATTTAGTCTATTGAATTAATAACATTACATGGCTTTATATAGAACTAAGAGACTTCCTAAATTAACTAGAACCAAAAAAAGAAACTTTAAAAATTAATTTAAGATCAAATAAGAAGCATAAATAAAATCTAATTAAATAACTTGATTCACAAGACGACCCATGGGCGACCTATATAACCCATGTATAGAAATTATGAAATTACCAAAACACCCTAAACTAAAATAATAATAATAATAATAGAACATGACTCATAAGCCTAAAACATAACTATCTAGGGTTCCAAATGAGTTGCTCATCATCCAATGCATGCCAAATCAAAGCTTGGGCCTCATAGGCATCTCTTTCTCGTCTCTTGTGCACCTTAAGAGGCTGCCGCCACTTGCCTTATGGAGGTATTGTGATCTAATGGTGATGCTTATGGAGGTATTGTGATCATTCTAATGTTATTACCTGTGAATTGATTTTTAGGTCTGGAGATTTTTAATAAATTTTTCTGATGTTCTGGGGCTTTGACCATTTATGCTGGATGAATTTGTTCAAGCTTTTCATGATTATGTAAGTTCTTGAGATCCGTGTATTTAATTTTTCCTTTAGACTATTTTCTTTATCCTTACTCTCATCTTATTGTTTTAGCTGCTCCTTACTATTTTCAGGATCCAAGGTTGTTAGGGGAGATTCATGTTGCTCTTTTAAGATCCATAATTAAAGATATTGAGGATGTAGCAAGGACACCCTCTTCGACTGGGCTGGGAGTAAATCAAAATACTGCTGCCAATCCTGGAGGTGGCCATCCATAGATTGCTGAAGGGGTAAGCTTTGTTCTGTGGTTGGTTTTTGTTGCTGCTTCTATCTTGTTGTCAATTGTGGCTTGATTTTGTGTTTGTTTATTCTGAAATATTTTTATTCCTTTGTTTTACTTTCAGGCGTATGCTTGGGGCTTTGATATACGCAGCTGGCTGCGCCACTTAAACCCACTGGCCTGGCCTGAGATATTGCGACAATTTGCTCTATCTGCTGGATTTGGGCCAAAATTGAAGAAAAGGAGTATTGAAATAGCATATCTTCGTGATGAATTAATGACAAGTTTTGGTATAATTCAGTAGAAGCATATATAAATTGTTGCAAACAAATATTATATGAAGGCCTGTCACCAAGATCTAGAGGACTTGGCCAGCTCAAGATCAGCATGAATGTGATGTCATCAGATTAATCTCACTCCCGTTTTTTGTGCTTGCATTCCTTGTCCTGAGCTCAGTACCTCCTTTATGGGGTAGATTAACCTCACTTTTGTTTTCCTTGCATTCCTTGGTTCTCTCTCTAGTTCATTGGACGATTTAAATCAATTTTCCTGAAAAGCTGTTGGCCACTTGCTTAGGTTACAATTCAGTTAACCTTATTGTTGGTTACAATTCACTTTTGGATATGTTATTTTGTTCTTAATGGTGATTGGATATTAAATTGAATGGGAGTTATTATTTCATATTAGTATTATTTTTTAGTTTAATTACAGGTATTTTTTAGTTCAATCACATAAAATTAGCACAATTAAAAAAAAAAGAAGGTATCACGGCGTTTCTAAAAATGCCGCTAAATATTATATCAATGGTTGGATTTTTTTAAAAAGAGATAAGGGGGCGTTTAAAAACGTCGCTAAATAACCTGGTGATGTCATATTACCGTTAGTAGAACTTTTAGCAGCGTTTATAGCCATATAGCGACGTTTCTAAAGCGTCATAAAGTTATAGCGACGGCCGCATCTTCGGCGTTTGGTATTAAACGTCACAAAAAATTTGACGGCATTTTTCGGACCTATAAAAACGCCGCTAAAATCCTCATTTCCAGCAATGTGCTCTGTGTGTGGTGTGCCATTGTGTGTTATGCCTTGTGTGTGCTGTGTGAATGGTGTAAAGAATTGGTGTGAGAATGGAAGAGAGAGAAAGAGAGTTGGATGGAGTGGTTTCAGCACACACCTAGTTTTACTTTCACCATTTTCTTGTATCAAGAAGCTGTAGCTTAGTCAGAAAATATTTTTGAGAGAGAGAGGGAGGTAGTGCCTGGGAGAGAGCTCAGAGAGACCCAGAGAGAGAGAGCCTTCTTGCATGTGTTGTCCTCCCCCCCTCCCCTTTTGCTTCAAACAAGTTGGAAAATATAAAGAGATATTTTTTAATTGTTTATCACCCACCATGCCAACAATCATAAAAAATCCACACCCCTGGTGCCCACAGACGTCAATTATTCTGAAGAGGGAGAGATAGTGTGTTTGTTAGGTGTCTCCTCTCCACCCACTCTCACCTGCCCTCCTCTTTTTTCAATTTCCTCCACCACTTTTCAAACCCACTTCACCGAATTATTTTCCACCCAAAACTTATCATCACAATGTCCACTCTGTTCCCCTTTGAATCCAGCAAAAACAAAATCCTTTTCCATCTCAAAACCCATTATCCTCATCTGACCCTCTCTTTTTCTTTTCTTTATTTTCTTTTTCATTTTTTTATTTTTTTGTTTGTTTTTTTTATTATTTTATATAAAAAACACCTAAAAATGTGTACACACACATAAAATTAGATAAAAATTATAAAATACTACAAATTGATAAAATATTAGTGATATAAAATAATTTGACCAAAATAGGTGAGGTTTGGGATTAAAGCTTAAATTTGATTTTTCGGCTGAGAAATTCATAAAATGACATATTTTAATTTTTATCAGCAGGTGGTCAAAAGAAAGTGCCCAAGTCTTAGGTCAAAATGGGGTGTTTACAGTTGCCCCTTTTTGACAGAGCTTGAAATCATTTCATAACGTGAGTGAATGTCAAAGCCCGAAGACGACCCTTTTGACAAGGCCGTAAGACTTGGGCAATCAAACAGGATGCAATGCATGTGGTTGAACCCGAAGGTTGCCTACGTATCCCTTTGCAAGGAATCAAACAGACGTAGTTCAGGGGCAAAATGCAAATGATATGCTCAAAATGTATTTTGAAAGTTGGACTTACACGCTTCGCGAAGCCGGTTGTTTAAAAGTTCATGATTTATGCAATGCAATGCAAAGTCATGGAGTGATGATAAAGATATGAAGATGGCGACATGGGAGGCAAGCTTAGTGCAAAACACACGAAGCAAGCCATATTTCTACCTGGCTATGTTTGCAACTTTCCCTATTCTCCAACAAGGTGACAGACTAGGTTGGTTCAGTTTCTAGAGTTGAGGCACATACAAGCTATCTCAACCTATGGGGCTATCATACAGATTTCAAGCCGGGGAGACACCCCTAGGTATTTAAACCAGACTTTAGTCTCAGAAATCCCGAACCTTTTGCGTTCTAGGCATCGCCATTCGAACTCTAGTTTTCACCGTCTCAGTTGATCTCCTAGGAACTTATTACAAACACAGTTAGGTGGCTATACCAAATCAATTGAAGTCGTTCGGGCACGACAAACACCAAAGGAATTGCACCTTTAGAGGATTTAAGGTCTCCTAGACCATTGAAGTCGTTCGGGCATGACAAACACCAAAGGAATTGCACCTTCAAAAGGATTTAAGGTCTCCTAGACCCGAGGGAGTGCACAAGATGGTGCGATGCGCAAGATAGCGCGATTAAATTGAAATTGTACAAGACAGTGCGATGGGATCGAAATTGTGCAGTAGGTGTTTAATTGTGCGATAGATGCACAGAATGTAAGGAGGAAAGATGGTGTAAACACCAAGCACACCTGCTGTTTTTAACCGATTTGCAATCCTAACGCGTCTCACGTGAAATGAGGAGGGGTGGTGTAAACAAATAGGCATACCTGACTGTATTTTAACCAGGGTGGTGTAAACAGACAGGCACACCTGACTGTATTTTAACCGGGGTGGTGTAAACAGACAGGCTCACCTGACTGTATTTTAACCGGGGTAATAGACAGGAGCACCTGACTGTATTTTAACCGGGGTGGTGTAAACAGATAGGCTCACCTGATTGTATTTTAACCGGGGTGGTGTAAACAGACAGGCGCACTTGATTGTATTTTAACCGGGGTGGTGTAAACAGACAGGCGCATTTGACTGTATTTTAACCGGGGTGGTGTAAATAGACAGGCTCACCTGACTGTATTTTAACCGGGTGGTGTAAACAGACAGGCTCACCTGACTGTATTTTAACCGGGGTAGTGTAAACAGACAGGCTCACCTCACTGTATTCTAACCGGGGTGGTGTAAACAGACAAGCACACCTGACTGTATTTTAACCTGGGTGGTGTAAACAAACAGGCGCACCTGACTGTATTTTAACCGGGGTGGTGTAAATAGATAGGCTCACGTGACTGTTTCTTAACTGGGGTGGTGCAAACAAACAGGCTCACCTGATTGTATTTTAACTGGGGTGGTGTAAACAGACAGGCTCAACTACTATTTTTAACCGGGGTGGTGTAAGCAGACAGATGCACTTGACTGTTTTTAACCGATTTGGGTGAATGCGCAAGATAGCGTGATGAAGGTGCACAAGATAGTGCAATGTAGGAATGCACAAGATAGTGCGATTGATTTGAGATGCACAAAAGAGGCGATGCCCAAGATCGGGCGATTGAATTTGATGCACAAGACAGTGTGTTGCCCAAGACAGAGCGATTGAATTTGATGCACAAGACAGTGTGATGCCCAAGACAGTGCGATTGAATCTGATGCACAAGACAGTGCGATGCCCAAGACAGGGTGATTGAATTTGATGATGCACAAGACAGTGCGATGCCCAAGACGGGGCGATTGAATTTGATGCACACGACAGTGCGATGCCCAAGATAAGGCGATTGAATTTGAAGCACAAGACAGTGCAATGCCCAAGACAGGGTGATTGAATTTGATGCAAAAGACAGTGCGAAATACAGATAGATATATACGGATATATACACAGACATATACAGTACATATACAGGTATATACGACACAGACATATACGGACGTATACAAAAATTTATATAGGTGGGGAATATTCCGCTTGCGACTGTCAGTAGGAAGGTGCCGTTATTGAGAAGGCATATTCTGTTTGTTAACGTCAGCACACGTACATAAAAAAGAAACGAAAATCACAAAATCCATGGATACGGGGGTTCGACCCTCTGATCTCAAGCTTAGTCTTCTAGTCCTCAACCATTGAGCTGAACCACTGAACCAAGCCATTTTTGTGACAAATAATTCAAACAAATACAAAACCAAAACAAAACAAAAGAAACACTCGTTTGCTATGGGGGTCGAACCCCTGACCTCAGGTTTAGCCTTTTAACCCTCAAACGCCGAATCAGATCATTTCACCAAGTCACCCTTGTGACAAAAATATTCGAATAAATGTATATAATACATAAATATACAATACATATACACATTTATATGTAACTCTCCTGCCTCTCCTATTTTTGTCTCACTTTCTCTTCCTTCATCTTCTTCGAGCGTCGTGTCTGTCGCGTGATTTCAACAATCGCGGTGCCTGACCGACAGGCTATCCAATCCTGCCCCGATAGTCAATGATCGTCTCGGTCTTCCTCTCTCTTTGTCTTCTTGTTTGGTTTCGTCCTCTTCTTAAATTGAGGCCTGCGAGAGAGGGCAGAGCAAAAGGCTGCAAACTTTCTCTGCTACCATTCTGCAACCTCTTTCTTTTGCATTACTCTTCTCTGCCATGGCCTCTTCACAAGGTTCTCTCACTCTTTTTCCAGACCTAAACAAGTCCACGATAGAGATGGCCGATTATGACTCCCCTGAACCTCAACCACGAGCTCCTCATCCTTCCCCTGTTTTTAACTTTCCAGCGATGTCAGTTGAACAAATCATGGCGGCACAATCTGACATCAAAGTAAACTCGTATACGCTGAGGTGATGTGTGGAGACCGTGACTGCGAACTCTAACTTGTCCCGTCGACTGCAAAACAGGACGTGTGAGGTACATCAGTTAAATGCACAACTCTCCTTCCTCCAACGTATGTACAAAGACGCTCAGGGAGAAATTGGTGTGTTGAAAAAGTAAAACAAAGAACTGAAATGACAGACCACCTTCGTGGCTCGATTCGGAGTTTCTTCACACAACCGATTTGATGGCTGAAGAGGAATAATCTCCTTCGGAAGATCTGCCAAAGCCGAGGCAGAGTCTTCAAAAGCTTCGAAGGAGTAAAGATGAAGCGAGACAGGTGATGTAAACTTAAGCAACGAAGTTGTGTGCTAATAAAGCCGGTTGTAATCTTCGTTGCCGAGTTACTGCCGAAAAATTGAGAAAATGCTACTCTTTTATTTTATTTTATTTTATTTTTGTTTTTCTGGGTTTGTTGTTTTTGTTTTTGTTTTTTTTTTTTTTTTTATCTCTGTAATCGGGGATGTCCTCCCCTGACTGCAATAAAATTAGTTTAGTTTTTGCACATCAATGGCGTGACTGGCATATCACTTTGAACTTGAAAACATTTTTACTTGATTGAATTTGAGAGTGATTGAATTTTGAACTCTGAATTGAACATTGATTCTATACTGAATTGAATCAAAGAATGACTTAACGAAACAAGAACGAAGCAAAACGATCCAAACACACTTATATACACTGACTGGTATGAATACGCCGACTGGTATAAATATACTAACTGGTATGAAAGGAACACACTTATATACATTGACTGGTATGAATACACTGACTGGTATGAATACACACTTATATACACTGATTGGTATGAATACACACTTATATACACTGAATAGTTGACCGAAGCGATGGAGAAGACAGAATCTCTAACTCGACTATGTCCCTAGTTCATTGCCTTGACCCTTTTTTGTCTCTTGATTTTTTTTTTTTTGTAAAAATGTTTTGATCAACATAAGAGTTAGATTAGCATACTTATTCCATTTTCTCTTTTGAAATCACGTAAGCTAAGCTGTGAGCACTGAAAATTTTCCCTTTTTAAATCCAAAGAATGGTCTAAGTTTTGAAAAAATGGAATAATTTTTGAGAAAATCAGTCAACTTCATTCAAATTAATCAAGACTTATTTTTGCAAATGGCCACTATCCAACCAACATGGAATCAATCATTGAGGTGCATAGCCTCAAGCCAGATAACCCCGAATTGGTTCTGTTGTAGCAACAATGATAACCGAACCGAGTCGATCTGAACCGAATGAAACCGAGTAGGACTGGACCAAACTGAAATGAACAGAACGGACCCAAGTTGAATTGAACCAACTGAACCAAGTAGAACAAAGACAAACCAAGCAAACGCAGACAGGACAGCCAAGTCGACTAAAGACACACCAATCAAACATGGATGAGATGAATAGGAATCAGGCCATCGTAGTTCGGGCTAAGGGTCACTCGGGAATTGACACTCTCCTTTTGTGCTCTAACTTTTGCCAAAGCCGTCTTTTCAGGTTTTCAACCTTGCGAGCTTCTCATTTTTTTTTTCTCTTTTTTTTTTTTCATTTTCATTTTTTCATTTTTATTATTATTATTTTTTTCATTTTATATATATATATATATATATATTTATTTTTTTGCTCTAACTTTTGCCTGGGTCTCCTTTCCGGGTTTTCAGCCCAGCGAGCCTCTCAAGGGTTACTTTCAGTTTAACTTGTCCATGTTGATTGGGTGTGAAATCTCTAGGCCATCTATAAGAACGACTGCTACACTTGACCAGTAGATATGATCATGTAGGGACTAGACTAATTGGGTCTGAATTTGCCTCTAGTGTTGCCCCTAGTGTAGTGGATAGGACCTCGACTGTCTTTTAATAATAAAATCCATTCTCTCAAATTCTGGGTTTTGCCTTTCTGGGTGGTCTTCATTGGGAAACGATTCAGTTTTAACTCTTTGATCATATCCAACCTTTTGCCCCTAGTTCAAGGGCTCCTTCAAATCTAAATCACATCCGACCTTCTTGCCCCTAGTTCAAGGGTTGTTTCCAATCTGAATCACAGGCTCTACATAGTTCTGGCTAAGGTTCACTCGGGTATTGACACTCTCCTTTTACGCTCTGACTTTTGCCAAAGTCGTCATTTCGGGTTTTCAACCTTGCGAGCTTTTCATTTTTCTTTTTATTTTTCTTTCCTTTTTTGTGCTCTAACTTTTGCCTAGGTCGCCCGTCTGGGTTTTCAGCCCAACGAGCCTCTGAAGGGTGGTACCTTATTGCCCTTAGTTCAAGGGTTGCCTTTATTTCAGCTATGCGAACCTCACACTTTTGCCCCTAGTTCAAGGGCAGTTTCAAATCTGAATCACATTCGACCTTATTGCCCCTAGTTGAAGGGCTGCCTCCAATTGAATCACATCATGGTCCCTAGTTCAAGGGCTATTTCCAATTCGGCTACGTAAGTCTTACACTTTGATTGATCATTGAATACAAAGTTTGAAAGCGAAGGAGCTAAGGAGGTCGGACCTCAAGTCAAGAGGGAGCCTATGATGTATAATTAATTCCAGGCATGTCTTCATAGGACCACGCAAAAACAGTTTTTGAAATGTTTTCACAAAGTGACTAATCACTCGTACTCTTACGAAGACAAGATAGAACCAATTTGGACCAAGCCAGGATCCTTCTCAGTACCCACATTAACAAAAATGATTTTATTCATCAAAGGCTTAGCACACCTCTCTTTCTCTCAGTTGATCAAAATTTGCAAATCTCGAGAAAATTCTTTCTCTTTGTTTTTATCAGAGTTTTGGAAAAAATTTTGAAAAACTTTGGTCAATGCTATGATTTAAAGGCACAAAGAAGTAGACAGACTCTATGGCATTTTTATTTTTATTTTTATTTTTTTTGTTTATTAAAAAGATACTATGGCTCAGCAATGACAACATACTTTTGACAACAGACTCAAAAGAAAATGACAAAGAAGACCTAGACAAGACATAAATGTCTAGGTTAGCACTATCGAAAACAACAGACTCTGACTCACTAGAATGACTCGAGCCTGATCGTAACTCTACAAACTTGGTAAAATCAAACTTAGACTCAACACTCAATTCAGAACTCAGAATAAAACCATTCTCAAATTGCCAGACAACTTGTGGGCCATCTACAATGTTCAAAATATAGCCCGTGCAATCAACAAGTGGACACTCCTCAATTACAGAAACAAAACAAAACTTCCAATTATGCCCCACTAAAAACACATTGAACTCCACAAACTGAAATGTTGGAACCACTCATTCAAATTTGAGCCCCTGTATAGATCCAATACATTGCACATAACACATAGCAGGAAAGACAACAAACACCCCTATGGAGGGTAGGGTTATCCTGTCCTAGCTTGAAATGATCTAGGGTTTCATTATTCAGACAAGTGTTATCATACATCCTAGAACTGGGAGAGCATCATGTCCTAATATTGAAAGGTACTAGAGCTCACTATATGTACAAGGTTGGCTCTACTTTAGGGGTTGAAGTCAAGGTGACATTACCAAAGAGTCCTTCAGGCCATAACCAATGAATATTTTTAGGAAATCAGAAGAGTCAACATAGCCTCTCTTCAAAGTCTGAGAACCTTCAGATCTCAAAAGGTTATAACACAAGGCCTCCAAAGTAATGTAGAGACAGGTGTAGTGCCACAAAAAGTGTGCATGTGCTCCCACCAGTATCTGGGCAACACAGGGACTTTAAGTGCATCAATGCATGCAATGCAATAAACATATAATTGAAAATAAAAGTCATATCATGGAGTTCGAGTCAAGATTTCATAAAATCCCCAGCAGAGTCGCCATAAAATGTAACATGCCCGGGGGGGTACCCGCGCACGTTAAACAGTTCGGACTCCCGAGATCCCTTTGATCTAGTCTCACGAGTGCAATGTGAAACATAGACGAGAATCCAGATTTGGTAACTTTTATTGAAAATCCATTTTATTTCAATTTTGTCAAAAATGGACTGCGTCATCAGATTTCAGAGTCGCCACCTAATATTTTGGGAAATTAGGAAACCCATGACTCGTGCCAAGGCCACTGTTCATCGTAACCAACGACGCTTGGCTCGGAAACTTAGTTTTGAGAGGGGAAGGTCAATAATGAGCACCCCCACTTACCCGATCAAAAGATCAGCCTCTACTAAACTATGATATGACTTTTATTTTTTTTTTTATATGTTCATGTTTTGATTATTTTAGTAAATCCTAAAATTTACTATGTGAAGCATACAAGTATAGACTAGTTTGCTCAAATTGGAACAATTCAACTTCATTTGTTGTTTTTCGAAAATGGTTTGAATTTGCCACTTGACAAAGTGGGCTTAAAGTTTGTGAATTTGCCACTGCAAAGTAGGCTCAAAACGTACATTTATTGAATTGTTCCAATTCAAACAACAAGCCTTCATCCACAGGCATTGTGGGAGCCGAATAATGGCAAAATCAGAAGGTGTGTACCTTAGAAGACTGATATTAATCGGCTGTATCCTATGAGAATGGGAAGCCGAATATAATACATGTGCCGAATAAGTGTAGATCCTTAGAGCCGAATAAGAGAAAGGACAATGATTAAAAAGTAGGCCCTGGCCCCGAGGATCAAAAGGAACAAGTATAAATACAGGAACAATGGATTGAGAAAGGTATGTAAGAATCACTTCACTTAACTTAGTAAAGAAGCTATCCTGAGTGTCTGAACTGACTTGTCCGTCGGAGTGCTAATTCCGGCACCCCCGACCGGAGTTTTGTATCTTTTCAGGTGACTAGTTGAGGATCACTAGCGTCTCCCAGGATCTGAAGAGTATTTCCAAACCACTTTCCCCACAATTGGCGCTGTCTGTGGGAATACTCAAATGCATCCATGGCGGGCGTGACTGAAGATCCTCCGATAGCCACTGACGAGAGCGCACAGGGAGATAACCTCACTCCAGCAAATATGCTCGGAAAGGAAACCATCGCTGCAAGATGCGCCTTGAACTTCGACTCACCAACGACTTCAGCACAAGAAACAATGCAAGCGATCATGGAACAAGCAAAGCAGAATGAACAAAGGTTGGAGAACATGATCGCTGAAAATGAACGTTGTAGACACCCCATTTTCGACCGACCTTAAGACTCAGACGTCACCGATTAAGCGCTTGGTGATGTCGCATATTGTGCTCGTTCTGAGGTTGCGGAGTCTCGGCTGCTAGCCTTGCCTCCGGACTTCCGGACTCTTTCGTGTCTTGCCTCGATTTGCGAACCAGGCTCTGTTTTCTCTGTTTTCTCTTTCCAAAGGGAGGGAGAGGTCTCGTAGATCATCTCTCAGTGGCCGTAGGCTACGTTTCGTGGTCGTAGGCCATTTTTCCTGTTTGGAGCCCGGTTTTCAATTTTTCGGAGCCGACGACCGTGTGCCTCGGTTCGGGAAGGCCTAACCACCTCCGTTTGCTCCGGTTTTCAGCACACATCTTATTTACTCCCTTTTGGGGGACACTGTGGCTCGAGAGACCAACTTCATGGTCGAACGCCACCTCCGGTGCTTAATAGCCTGTTTTCGGGGCCCCCAGGTCGCGTGTTTCGGTCCCTGAACCTTCGCTTTCCATCCGTTTTGGTTCATTTTTGGTGGAGACCTTATTTTCATTGTTAGGAAGCTTGTAGGAGGGTGGGAGGCCATCAATTGTTCTGAAAAGCCAGCTTTATTTCTTCGTCGCTCTCCGTCGCCCATTTTCCTCACTAGAAAGCTAATGTTGACCACTCTCGGGCCACTTTCTTTAGCCCTAAACCCCATATTTGTGTTGTACACACCTGGGAGGCCACCAATATGTATAGGCCGGCCAGTAATTGTCCTTGACCCTTTTGAACCCCTCTAAAAAGTTGGCTTTTCTCTCTCCTGGTTCACATTTTCTGGGTTTTGACCACATATTTGTGTTGTGCACACATGGGAGGCCAGCTTTTTGGGATGGGAGGCCAGCAATTTTCATTGACCCTTTTGACCCCTGGCCGGCCGGCCACCTGAACCTTTTGAACCTGGCCGGCCAGAATCCTCTCTCCAAGTGCCTTCCAGCTGTACCCTCTGTTTTCTCCCAGATTTTGTATCCGAGAGGCTGCCTTTTGGGGGGAAAATTTGAATTTGATTTTCCCTCCCATTCCTCCACTCTCCCCCTCTGTATAACCAGCATCCCTCCTTCATGTTTGATGGTTACAAAAAATTGTTTAGGGCCATTGCATACAATCCTCCCTCTCCCTCTCTTCCAAGCCTCAAAACACCCTTGGTTCTTGGCCATTTACACACCAACCCATAGCACAAGGCCTCCATCCTCCATTCCAGTATTTTGGGACTATTTTGAAGAGGTTGAGAGCTCAGAAATTTGGTCCAAGAGCGGCTGAAGTTTGGTCTTCAAGGGTAAGTTTTCTTCTCGTCTTTTCTTGCCTTATTTTGCTCTATATCTAAGCCATATTTGCTAGCATTTTTGGGCTCCGACCCAAGATGTAAATGGTCTTATTTTGAACTTATCTTCATGTTTGATCAAGGGTTTTTCTCTGTTTGAAGCCACCTGCTACCCCTTTCCCTTTATCCCTCTTTTTTGGCTATTTCTTGCATGATATGTTAGCCCTATTTTTAAGCATTTCTGGGCTTCGATCCAAACTGTAAAGTGCTTCCTTTTGAGCCCTTCTTCAACTTTGTTGAAGGGCTCTTCACTTTTTGAGGCCAGCTACTACCTCTTGCTTTCTATCTCTCTTTTAGGGCTTTTTTTACATCATATTGTAGCCCTAATTGTGAGCTGTTTTGGACTTGGTCATAAACTGTAAAGTGCCTTATTTTGAGCCCCTCTTAAACTTTGTTGAAGGGATCTTCACTGTTTGAGGCCAGATTCTGTCCCTTGTCTCTATTCTCTCTTTTAGGACCATCTTTGCATGATAGTTTAGCCCTATTTGTGTTTGTTTTTGAGATTTTTTATAAACTAGAAAAAGTTTTTTTTGAGGCCCTATTGATGTTTGATTAAGGGCATTTTCTTTTTTGAGGTCATCTCCTTCCTTGCATGCCTTATTTCTTCATGTTTTGACATGTGAGCATTTGCATTGGCCTTGTTTTGGCCTTCTAGCCACTGAAATCCAGTGGATTTTTAGTGGCTAAGACACTGTTTTGAGAGCCAAAATTAGAGGGGGGGTGACCCCCTCTCTCCTTCTCTTGTTTGGTGGCCTTTTTGGCCTTCCAAAGAGACCCTACCTTGCATGCTTCGAAATCACTTTCCAGGGTCAATTTGGTGAGTTTTAGGACTACCATATTTGATTTTCATAGTTTTTTATTCCATGCTAAATGTCTACCTTACATGTGCTTAATAACTCCTTGCATGGCCCTCTAAAGTAACTCATCCTTTTTGCATGTGTTGGCTTCATTTCAGTGATTATTTGGGCCTATTTTCACATGTTTTGTTCACTGATTTTTTCTGGTTTGGTGAGATTCCATATGCTTCACACACTTTCCATGTAAACCATGTTTGCTAGTCAAAGTTGCATGCTATTTTGTCCACCATGCTAGCATCTTTTGGCCATGCTTTGAACTGGAAATGTTCATGTTTTGGGATTGCCTTGGCTCTGTCTTCATGATTCATGATCAAATAATGCATGCTTTGTATAGTTATAAGTCATTCCATGTGCCTAGTTTCGAGTTTCGGGTTTCATCTCATGCATCGGATGCCATTTTTCCATGTTTCGGGGCTGTTTAGCATCATATTTCTAGGCTGGAATTTGTGAGTTTGCATGCCATCTTGCATCCCTTGCCATGCCTTGTTAGAGTTACATGTTATGCTTTAGGTTCGGTCCTCGATTGCGTGCATGCGTGCACGCATTTCGAGAGTCTCATTTTCACCTAATGGCTACTGATGTGAGTGTGGCTGAGGTCCACTCATGTTAGTGTAAGTCCATTATGCATTGTGTATGCCATTTCATTTCATAGCATTGCGTATGCAAGGTTGTATGTTAGAGCATTGTGTATGCCTCGTTACATCGTGCATTGTGTGTGCCATTTCATAGCATTGCGTATGCTAGGTTGCATGTTAGGATTGCATTCATGCATGTCATGCATATTACATTGTGCTTGGGATAGGAGTTAGCTCAAGTACGGGAAACGAGGGACATTTCGTACTCCGAGTGACGGAACGTGTCTCAATACCCGGTCGCCGACACTCCGGATTATCCATGATGGAGTCTAGGCCTTGTTGTGTCCATATGTGCATTCATTTCATATTGAGTCATGCAATTCGACTTCTCGGCCATCATGCATCGAGATGCGTGATTGGTGGCACGAGGATCAAGGACTACACTCCCTGAAGAGTAGTCATGCATACATATGTGAAAATACTTTGCCATGCCCCTTTGTTGCTCTCTGTTGCAGCAAATCATAAATCAGCAACCTTTCGGAGCCTGGCACGCATCCCAAGAATAATTGTAAACAGAGGCAAACCGGGGCATCACAAGGGATTCTCCGCACAAGGCAACCCGAGCATGCATCATTCATCATTTGGAACAGAGCTGAGGCGGTCCATGAATTTGCGTGCCAATTTACTGCTTTCCTAGATTAATTTGTTAATTAATTAGGATTCTGTATTTATTCGGGACTGTATTATTTATTCATTTGGGACTGTATTATTTATTCGGACCCTCTGAGCGAGGGCGCAATTGTAATAAGTGTGCGTGCGTGTGATGTATATCTTCCAACCCTACGTCTTTCTCCCTTTTATTTACCAGCTTATGATGGTTAGATTAGGACATGTTTCAATTAGCATACTTATGCTTGCATGTTTGCATCATTCATCTGTCTTGCATGCACCGAGCTTGGCGCATCATGCTAACTGCATTGTACTTCAATTCCAACTTGAATACTTGTTAGTTGTAGCATTTCACATGCCATCTTTAGAATAGCCGAGCCTATCTTAGTTGCATTTTGCATGTGTTGCATTAGGCATTTCTGTATAGTTAGGATCATGCATGGATTTCTAACATAGCTTTTGTTTTGGCTTGGAGTACTCGGTAAGTGTTTATGCTTTAGCATCCTTGCATGCGTGTGAGTGACTGCCATGATAGTATGCTTACCATGAGGCTATGTGCTTATGTGATATAAACTGCCTGAATGCCTGTGGGTGAAGGTTGGGTTATTTGAATTGAAACAATTCATTAATTGTGAGTTTTAAGCCCACTAGATAGTGGCAAAATCATGTTTTCTAAGCCCATCCGAGGGTGGCAAATCCATGTCTTAGCCTACTTGCGGGTAGCACCATCAAACCATTTTCAAATAAACAAACATGAAATGTTTTGTTCCAATTCAGGCGACCCAGTCTATACTTGTATGCTGTGCGCATCTGTAGACGCGCCCGCGTGGGGCCTCGCTACAGCTCGGACTCGATTTGTGTCACGGTTCTTAATCTGAACCAAAGAGTCCAAATCCGGCAAATCGTTTTGAGAAACAGATTTTTGAAAAGAAGTGCCAAACATGGACTGCTTTGCCAGATACAGAGTCGCCACCTAAATATTTTATTTTGGGGGAATTTAGGAAACCCTAACTCGGTGCCAAAGGCCACGCGTCTGTCATCACCAAAGTTGCCTCGGCTCGGGAACTTGGGTACGATTGGGGAAGGTCAGCTATGAGCACCCCTTCTCGCCCGATCTGAAGATCGGCCTCTACTAACCGTGATATCCGTTTTTGAAAACGTTATGTGTTCTTATTCCAATTATTAGCCTAGAATTACTATGTTTTGCGCACGACAAACAAGTATAGACTAGATTGCCTAATTTGGAAATAAGCATTGCATATCCGTTTGTCTTAAAAAAAAGCACTTTGGAATTTGCTACTCGCAAGTAGGCTAAAATACGGATTTCAACGAGTTTTCCCAACTCAGACAATCCAACCTTCACCCACAGGCATTCAAACAGTTTATCACATAAGCATCTAGCCACATAGTAAGCATGCCGTCATGATAGCATTCACACGCATGCGATATGCTAAAGCATGAAAATACTTACATCGTACTCCGTGCCAAAACAATAAACTAGTTAGCCAACATGCATGGTCCTAGTTCATGTCAAATTGACTAATGCAACACATACAGGGTGCAATTAGAGTAGGCTCAGCTAACCTAAACATGGCATGTGAAATGCAATCAATTGATGCACGTATTCAATTTGGAATTGAAGTACAAATGCAGTTAGCATGATGTACTGAGCCCGGTGCATGCAATACTGATGAATGATACACGCATGCATAGCATCAGGTATGCTAAATTAAACATGTCCTATTACTAACCATCAAAGCAGGTAAGTAAAAGGGAGAAAGAAGTGGGGGTTGGAAGACATGCACACACTCACCCACACTTATTACAAATTCGCCCTCGCTCAGAGGGACCGAAAGAATAATACAAATTAACTAACTCGCAAGCTAATTAATTATTACAAATCACCTAATTAATTAACAAATTAACTAAGCATAAGGAAAGCAATAAAAGGGGGGCTCGGGAAGAGGGTCCGATGTGCGCGTGCTCGGGTTTTGCTCGGAAGTGCACTGCCATGTATAGGCCGCCTCTGTTTTCCCTGCTCTGCCTCTTTGAAGACTGCCAAAGTCTCAGAATTGCTTCCCTGGACAGTGGGAGACACCACCGGCTGAGTAGAATAGCCACCGGCAGTGGTATATGATCATCGGCTGTTGGTGAAGCTATCGGCCACCAATGGATTGCCGGTCGGCACTAAACACTGCCGGTCGGCAAATAATGTCTGCAGAACCTGCAATTGATAGCAGCAGAGGGCAAGGCATAGCATGGCAATGCAATTCAAGCAATGTATGCACCAATCCTATCCCTCATCATGTGTATGACTCAAAGGGACATGGTCCTTGGTTCTCGGACCACCAATCGCGCATTTCAATGCGTGATGGCCCAAAGAATCAAGTGTGCATTTTTGATATGGAATGCAATGCACATGAACAAACCAATGGGACTCAACCTCTATCATGACTTGGTCAAGAGGTAGAGCATGCATGCCAATGCAATGCAATCCTAATCATGTGAGCTAGCATGCAACATGAGCATACAAGCAAGTGATGTACACTAGGTACACAAACTAAGCAAACAAGCAAACAAGCATGCCATAACTATGCAAACTACTAAAGCATGCAAGATGCAATCTAATCATGCGACGTGCTAGCAACTTGACCAAGAGAATGCATTCCAAGTGCGAGTGATTTCAAGCATGCAACACATGCAACCAAAGCATGCAAACATGGGATAATGTAACAACACTTGAATGGCATGCAAGGGATGGACTTACACTAATTGGACAGCTCTAAGTTAGGTCCAAAACAGTGGCCAATGTGCCCAAAATGAAGGACTAACACACACGCGCACATGCATGCAAAGGGTGTCCAATACTTCAAGCATTTAAAAGCAATTCTCAAGCACACTAAAGAGGATGCGAACATGGACAAATGACATGCATTAAGCTCTGAAAATCATGCAAGAACATGGTGCCAAACCAAGCAAACAAGATAGGCTAAGCATGTAACAGTGGTCCAAGATTCAAGGCAAGCTAAAGGGGGTATTTGACCACACTTAGCAAGACCAAACATGGCAAGAATTTAATGACCAAAAACAAAGTTTTAGCACATAAAACAAAGCCCAAAAGACCACTTAGATGGCATCTAAATGGCTTGAATTCAAAAGCATGCACAAATGCACTTTCAAGGAGCATACCACACAAGCTCATAAGGCATCAAAGAGGCATCCAAGGCAAGCATACAAACATGCTAAGGGGACTGAAATGATGCTATAAATGGTGCCAAACCATTAAAATAAAGCAAGTAATGCATGCTACATACTCACACACTTAAGGCCAACAAGCCAAAATGCAAAGGGGCTATACTAAACATGTCATGGCCGACCAAAATGACTAAGGACAAACCTCAAACATGGCAAAATAAACACAAAAGCTTCACAAAGCCAAGCCTAAAACATGCTAAAACAATGGTTTACAACCTAAGGCATGTTAAGGCAACAAATTGGCATTACAAGGCATGTATGCTAAGCAAGCATGGTGTACCAAAACCAACATACAACAATGCTATTTCATGGCAAAATAAGCATAAATAACAGCCAAGGCATGGTCAACATGAGGCTTAGCTAGGTGCTCATTAAAGAGGCAAAAATGGCCCTTTTCAAGGACAACAAGGAGATGGGGTGACCCTCTCCTTCTTGGGACATCAAGGCACCATCCTTACCACTGAAATCCCTCAAGATTTCAGTGGTGAGGAGGCCCAAACACCAAAGTCCCGGAGCTTACACAAAATGGCACAAAATGGAGCCCTTCAAGGCTTAAGAGGGGTCAAACACCTCCAAACCACAAAACACTCTAAACAAACTATTTAGAGGGCCCAAAAATAGAACTTTTTTATATTATACACTAAGCTCAAAAACAGTTCTAAGATAGGTAAAAATATTATGCAAGAATGGGGTAAAAAGGGGGTAAGATTGTTACCCTTGTTGACCTTCTTCACAATGGTGGACCAGCCCCTTCCTTGAGCTCAAAACAGCTCCCAAGCTTCAAGAACAAACCTCTGGCCCTTCAAGAACCAAGAAAAGGTGTAACACTATGTGTTTGTGTGCAATAGTAAGACACAAACACACTTATACACACACAAAGGCAAAATGAGAGAGAGGTATAGAGATAGAATATATATCAATCCTAACCCTAGAACTCAAATCCTAAAATGGCTGTCTAAAATGTCTATCCTCTTCAACAAGAGGGAAGACCTCTCTTTATAGAGTTTTTTATCTTGTAAAGCTTACAAGACAAGCTTCTAAAGAGAGAGATCCCTCCATACACGTGTATGGAGGGGAGCCAAATGCAAGACAGTTGTATTAAAATATATGCAAAAGCAGATGAACAGTAGTCGGCTGCTCAAAATTGCCATTTTGACAAAATGGACTGCCGACCGGCAACAAATAATGCCGACCGGCAATATACATTGCCGATGGCAACAAAACACCAGCCGGTGGCCTCTGGCCATGGCCGGTGATGTGTGGGGATGCCTCACAAGACATTCCCTGCCCCTCCAAGGCAAAACACAAGTGTTTGGTGCAAAACCAGACACTAAACAGTCGAGTTCGGAGATCCTGAGGCAAAGCGCGTAGCCGAGACCTCCAGGAACTCCAAACGAACACAAACAAGGGTAATCACCAAGTGTTCCAATGGTGACGTCCAAGTCTTGAGGACGGTAAAAAATGGGGTGTCTACAGTTGCCCCTCTTTGACAGAACTCGAAAGTCATAACAATGACGGGAGTGAATGTCAAAGCCCAGAGACGTCCCATTTTTGACAAGGCTGAAGACTTAGACAAACATGCAAGACAAACAAGGTATGGGCAAAATGCAAGACAATACACAGAGCCGGACATAACTTATGATCATGCAAAGAAAGCTGTAATGAAGCATACATGCGACAATTTTAAGCTAGCATACACCGAACTACACTACAATGCAGAAAGGATGTAAGAGAATTATGCAATTCTCAATACGTCTCACTCGGAGGATACAATACCTGTGCGGCTCGTCTGGTTGCACCAGCCTCAAATGAACCGTACATACAATATCGTGCCTGTGAAGAAAACAACTCAACAGGTACGATATTATTAGCAACAAAATGATATGCAATATATACAAAACAATGTAGAAACAATGCAAATGAAGATACAATATAATTGAAACAATGCAAACTATATGTAAAGCAATTGAATCATGATCCACTCATGAGCGGTTCGAAACCACACCTATGTCAAATAGATTGATGGAGGTAACAAGTCTGTTTACCATAGAACGGCCAACTGAACTATGAGTAATGTAGACGGACGCAAGAACAAGTATTGGGGGGGAATGACAAAGGTGGGGAAACGACCCGCTGAGGAAAGGACTACGATCCTAATGCTGGATGCAACAATTACACTACAATGCAGTATATACAATGGAAATGCTAGGGAAATGGCAATGGATATGGCACGCGGGCCAAACCAAATCTTGCCTAGGCAAAGCATGTACGCATACAAGCCAGGTCTAACATAGAACGGTCCACTGAACTATGCTTCGACACGAGAAGTATGGGCACATACCAGACCAAGCTCAACCATGGAAAGGCGCGAGCCATATGCGGAGGTGATGTAATGAATGCATGCAAGCTACAATGCAATATCTACACTAGGATGGAAAAGATACGATGGATAAGGCACGCAGGCCAAACCAAATCTTTGCCTAGGAAAGGCATGTACCCATACAAGCCGTGTCTAACATAGAACGGTCTACTAAACTATGTTTCGACATGAAAAGTATGGGCACATACCAGACCAAGCTCAATATGGAAAGGTGCAAGCCATAGGTGGAAGTGATACAGTGAATGCATGCAAATTACAATGCGATATCTACAAATATACAATGGAATGGAAATGGATATGGCCTGCGGGCCAAACCAAACCTTGCCTAGGAAAGGCATGTACACATACAAGCCGTGTCTAACATAGAACGGTCTACTGAACTATGTTTCGACGTGAAAAGTATGGGCACATACCCGACCAAGCTCAATCATGGAAAGGCGCGAGCCATAGGCGGAGATGATGCAATGAATGCATGCAAATAACAAGGCAATATGCACTATATTCTAATTATGCATGACAATGCAACTATTTACGATGATGCATGACAATGCATGTTTTTTTGTTTTTGAAATGCAAATGATGTATGAAATGCATGTTGCATGGAATGCGCGACAACACGCGGCTTTTGAGATGCACGACAATGCGAACTGTTTGATTGGGGGATATAAAGATTGGGATTGGATATTATATCCGGTGGGGTCCATATATCCCATGTTTGCAATTTTTTTTTTAAGGGGATATAATATCCGGTGGGATTGTATATCCCCCAAAAGTGGAGGATATACAATACCACACCCCCCCCCCCATTATATCATATCCCCTTGGTGGGAATATGATGTAAAAAGTCCAATTTACCCTTTTTTCTATCTAAATATATTTTTTTGAATTTAATATAATATAATTATTGAATTTAATTTAATATTATTGAATTTAATATAATATAAATATTATTGAATTTAATATAATATAATATTATATAATTTAATTTAATTTAATTTAATATAATATAATTTAATGCAAATTTTGAATTTAATATAATATAATATAATATTATTGAATTTAATTTAATATAATATAATTTAATATAAAATTTTGAATTTAATATAATATAATATTATTTAATTTAATATAATATAATTATTGAATTTAATTTAATATAAATATTATTGAATTTAATTTAATTTAATATAATATTATTTAATTTAAACCAAATTTTGAATTTAATATAATATAATATAATATTATTTAATTTAATTTAATTTAATATAATATTATTGAATTTAATTTAATATAAATTTTGAATTTAATATAATATAATATTATTTAATTTAATTTAATATAATATAATATTATGAGGGCAATCTTGGAAATTACTTGTTATATCCCACAATATATTTTGTAAAACAAACATGCATAACATATATCCAATCTTATATATCAAGTCAACAAACATGACTTGGGGGATATACTATCCAATACTTATATCATATTCATTATATATCCTGACTAAATCCCACATCATATTATATCCTCCATTTTATATCCAACGAAACAAACGGGGGTCTTGCACCTTCCAAGGATTTAAGGTCTCCTAGACCGTACAATATCTGTGTGGCTCGTCTGGTTGCACCAGCCTTAAATGAACCGTACATACAATATCGTGCCTGCAAAGAAAACAAACTTAACAGGTACAATGTAATTAACAATATGCATATTAATGTATTTGAAAATGCGTGACAACGCAAAGCAAATGGGAAGCATAACAATGCTGTGAAGGCACAAACATGTAAATGAGCATGCGGTCTACGCAGGCAACGAAATTGATCATAAGCATGCGGTCTACGCAAGCAATGAAATTGAACATAAGCATGCGGTCTACGCAAGTAATGGAATTAATCACAACCATGCGGTCTACGCAAGCAAAACATGCAGTTTACGCAAAATATGCGGTCTACGCAAGCAAAACATGCAGTCTACGCAAGTAATGAATTTGAACATAAGAATGCGGTCTACGCTAGCAAAACATGCGGTCTGTGCAAATAATGCAATTGATTATAAACATCCGGTCTACACAAGCAAAACATGCGGTCTACGCAAGTAATGAAGTTGAACAAACATGCGGTCTACGCAAGCAAAACATGCGGTCTACGCAAATAATGAATTTGAACAAACATGCGGTCTACGCAAGCAAAACATGCGGTCTACGCAAGCAAAGTAATGAATTTGAACAAACATGCGGTCGACGCAAGCAAAACATGCGGTCTACGCAAGCAAAGTAATGAATTTGAACAAACATGCGGTCTACGCAAGCAAAACATGCGGTCTACACAAGTAGTGAAATTGAACAAACATGCGGTCTACACAAGCAAAACATGTGGTCTACGCAAGTAATGAAATTGAACAAACATGCGGTCTACGCAAGCAAAACATGCGGTCTACGCAAGTAATGAATTTGAATAAACACGCGGTCTACGCAAGCAAAACATGCGGTCTACGCAAGTAATGAATTTGAACAAACATGCGGTCTACGCAAGCAAAACATGCGGTCTACGCAAGTAATGAATATGAACAAACATGCGGTCTACGCAAGTAATGAATATGAACAAACATGCGGTCTACGCAAGCAAAACATGCGGTCTACGCAAGTAATGAATTTGAACAAATTTGCGGTCTACGCAAGTAATGAACTTGAACAAATATGCGGTCTACGCAAGCAAAACATGCGGTCTACGCAAGTAATGAAATTGAACAAACATGCGGTCTACGCAAGTAATGAATTTGAACAAACATGCGGTCTACACAAGCAAAACATGCGGTCTACGCAAGTAGTGAAATTGAACAAACATGCGGTCTACGCAAGCAAAACATGCGGTCTACGCAAGTAATGGAATTAATCACAACCATGCGGTCTACGCAAGCAAAACATGCGGTTTACGCAAGCAAAATATGCGGTCTACGCAAGCAAAACATGCGGTCTACGCAAGTAATGAATTTGAACATAAGAATGTGGTCTACGCTGGCAAAACATGTGGTCTACGCAAATAATGCAATTGATTATAAACATCCGGTCTACGCAAGCAAAACATGCGGTCTACGCAAGTAATGAAGTTGAACAAACATGCGGTCTACGCAAGCAAAATATGCGGTCTACGCAAGTAATGAATTTGAACAAACATGCGGTCTACGCAAGCAAAGTAATGAATTTGAACAAACATGCGGTCTACGCAAGCAAAGTAATGAATTTGAACAAACATGCGGTCTACGCAAGTAGTGAAATTGAATACGCATGCGGTCTACGCAAGCAAAACATGCGGTCTACGCAAGTAATGAAATTGAACAAACAGGCGGTCTACACAAGCAAAACATGCGGTCTACACAAGTAATGAATTTGAACAAACACGCGGTCTACGCAAGCAAAACATGCGGTCTACGCAAGTAATGAATTTGAACAAACATGCGGTCTACGTAAGCAAAACATGCGGTCTACGCAAGTAATGAATATGAACAAACATGCGGTCTACGCAAGCAAAACTTGCGGTCTACGCAAGTAATGAATTTGAACAAATATACGGTCTACGCAAGTAATGAATTTGAACAAATATGCGGTCTACGCAAGCAAAACATGCGGTCTACGCTAGTAATGAAATTGAACAAACATGCGGTCTACGCAAGCAAAACATGCGGTCTACGCAAGTAATGAATTTGAACAAACATGCGGTCTACGCAAGCAAAACATGCGGTCTACGCAAGTAGTGAAATTGAACAAACATGCGGTCTACGTAAGCAAAACATGCGGTCTACGCAAGTAATGAAATTGAGCAAACATGCGGTCTACGCAAGCAAAACATGCGGTCTACGCAAGTAATGAATTTGAACAAACACGCGGTCTACGCAAGCAAAACATGCAGTCTACGCAAGTAATGAATTTGAACAAACATGCGGTCTATGCAAGCAAAACATGCGGTCTACGCAAGTAATGAATTGATTGAATGCATGCAAAATGCAATGAGATGCGCAAAACCGCGCGATGCGTTTCAGACAACGCGAGCGCACAAGACAGTGCGATTGATATGTGATACGCGTGGGGCAACTTTTGAGCTTTGTAAAAGCCAAAAGGATACGAAAAGGATACACCTTGCACGAATTCGAGTGCCACGCACAGAAGACACGACCCAAGGTCACAACGGAGGCCGGTTGAGTATCGGAGATGCACTTTCTTGTACTTCTTTGGGCTATGAAGACCCAAAACTACAGATCTGTCCCAAATAAGGATGCAGGAGGCTCACCGGCCGGAAGAGGAGGCCATCGGCTGTCCATCGGCCATCAATACATTCCACCGGCCAAAAATGTAGCCGACCGGCCAAAAGTGCCTGAATTGGGGCAGATTTGACTTTTCACCTCGGGTCTTTTAAAATAGGGTTCCAAACCCTATTTTACACATCCTCCTTAGCCGAAAATTCATTCCTTCTCTCTCTAGAGCATTTTTCTCTCTTCTTTTCTCCGTTTCTTTGCGTTTCACGCCTCTTTCGTCGTTTGATTCGCGTATATCTTCGCGTTTCGAACATTTTCATCTGAATATTTCTTCATTTCGGTGCTCCCTTTGCCATTTCCATTTTTTGGGGTTTATTCCCCTCGAGTTTCTCTCGACTCGCGTGCCTTTTTCACTTCCCGGCTTTTCGGGCCACTTTTCACCCTCTCGAGTTGACTTTCCGGTTGAATTTCCATATTTTCGCCCGGTTTTCCCTTTTTCGACTATTTTCTCACCATTTTTGACATGGCCGACGATATTCCACAGGGTGGGAATCCCCCGGATCATGAGATAGATCCCGGCGTTGAGCTCCTCCCGTTGAGCGTCCGCCCATTCGACCCGGCGACCTACCGGCCGGTGATTCATGTGCTACCTCCTGACGGACTTCGCCAGTTTCCGAGTTTCGACAGAGCGATGCCACCAGGGCTCCTCCTGCGTGAGCCTACATCTCACTTATCCTTCAGCGCTTCCGAGGTAACATTCCTTTCTCTGTTTTATTTTCCGCAATGTAGAATATAAAAACTGCCATAGCTGATTACATTCTTTAACTGCTTGACTCAGATACACTGACACATTGTGCACTGTAGTTGATCGCAACCATACTGGCAACTGATATCTGTTTGAGGCTGACGTGTGCACACACACTGCGTTGGCCCTGAATCACTCAAACACACCAACACAGTATACACTGCACACACTGTAGTTTATTACAATCACACCGATACCCGATATCTGTTTGAATCTGAAAGGCTTGCACACGTGCTATATTTGTACTGAACCACGCCAACACGCTGACACATCACACATTGTAGTTCACTATAAGCACACCAGCACCCGGGATCTGTTTGAATTTGAAAAACTTGCACACATGCTATATTTGTATTGAATTCTGAATGCCCTTCAAAACTAGTATATTCAGTATTGCCTCGCAATTATTTGTTTGAAAACAGGGAGATTCCCATACCATCCGCGGGTATGGGAACATTGCTGCTCGGGACTGGTATGCTGAGCTTCCCGACGCGGTTCGCCACATTGTGGACCAGGCGGGCTTCGGCGCTTTCTGCAGGGGATTATCCAGACTCACCGAGAGCAGGCCTTCCTCGCTGCTCTAGCGGAGAGGTGGTGGGACACCACCGACTCGTTCCATCTATCTGCGACGGGAGACATGACGATGACTCCCTATGATTTCTCGATGCTCACAGGCATCGGGGTAGGGGGTGATCCGATCCCCTTTGACACTGATATGGATGAGTGGACTGCCGCTCAGATCCATCTGCTTGGCGAGGTGCCACCTCTTGCCCGTCCAGGCTTTGTTCGTTACTCCTGGTTCGAGGTGCAGTTCAGGGTCCAGCCCGCGTTGGTGGAGGAGGCTCTGATGACTCCGGAGGCCGTGGAGAGATATGCACGCGATTTTTTCATGTTCCTGCTGGGGACGACCATTTTCGCCGACCGGGCGAACACCG
The DNA here is from genome assembly GCF_055761805.1 of Camellia sinensis. Taxonomy (NCBI): domain Eukaryota; kingdom Viridiplantae; phylum Streptophyta; class Magnoliopsida; order Ericales; family Theaceae; genus Camellia; species Camellia sinensis. Next base: position 80,481,501 of record NC_138963.1, read on the forward strand.
TGCCCCTCTGCCTGCTTAGTGCACTGGTGGACGTCAGGCAGATCTTGCACTATGATTGGGGTGGCGCCACTCTGGCCACACTCTATGGGTATATGAGCTCGGCTTCCCGTGGCAGCGGACAGTTGCTCGGGGGCTACTGGCGTGCTTGGGAGGTACGTTTCTTTCCCGCTTTTCATTTCTGCTTTTCTATCTTCTGTACTCTGTACTGTATTCTGTATTGCACACACTGTAGTCTGCTTTTCACTAACTGTATACTGCACATACGGCACACACATACACTCTGCTTTACACTGACTGTACACTACTAACTGTACACAATACACTACACAACACGCGGCACAATATGTGGCCCTGTTATTCCTGTTTTATTTTGCATTCCGCTCTTATCTGATAATCATATTGATGTTTTCTCTGTAGTTGTGGGTCTATGCCTACTTTTCCAGGCTTGCACCCGTGCCAGACACGGAGACCCCCCTCGCCATCCCGTTCTCGCGACGTTTCGACGGGAGATGCATGCGGAGGCCACGAGAGACATTTAGCTTCTTTCGCCGCTACTTCGACACTATCACCCCGGCCGAGGTATGTTTTATTTCAGAATTTATCTAAGCTTTGCTTTTCACTGCATATTTCAATAACGATAGATAACAAACTGTATGTCACTTTCAGATCACTTGGCGGCCTTGGGCTCCGTTGCCGGCGACGATTCGGGACCGATTTGCCGGTGCTGAGGAGACCTCACGTTTCCGGATCTTACTGGAGGGCCCGGTCTGTCGGGCTTGGTACCTAGGTGAGCGTTTCCTATGCCAGACCCTAGGGTTACCAGAGCAGATAGTCCCGGTTCACCCTCCTGAGGACAAGAGGGAGACCGAGAGACTCACTACCGAGCAGATGGCCGATTATACTATCGGCTGGGAGGCGACCCGCTTCAGAGGCGTCGGCGACTACAGAGAGTACGTGCAGACGTACATTATGCGGTCTCTGAGCGGCGGCCGTCGAGCTGAGGGAGCCAAGCCCGTGGCGCCAGCAGCTAGGGCAGGAGCGGGAGCTGGAGCAAGAGCTTCGAGGAGGGCTCGAGTTCGCGGCAGGGGCGGAGTTCAGGGTGGACGGGGGACCGGTTGGCCTGCTCTACCCACTTTACTGACATACAGAGGGCAGCATGGGGCGACCTACCAGATCCCCGTTGCTCCTCCCCTGGCTGGTCATGAGTTAGCCGGCATCCCCGACTTGCCTCCGGTATGTATTACTTCATTTTGCATCTTGCATTGGCATTTCATTTCAGTTTATTTGATATTCCGTGGAATACTGATATATCTTGTACTTTTGCAGGCGTCCTCCGAGTACACCCGGCAGTTCGTGGAGTTGAATGCCTCCATGATGGGGATGCTACAGCGGACCTTCGACCTCCTGGCCCTCTATAGTATTCCGGTATGTTCTTCTGATCATGGCCTCAAATTACTCACAAGCTGATTCACGTAATCCGATGCACGACACAACACCTGACACACTGATCTCACAACGTCTGATACACTGCATACACTGCATTCTGCACTGTACTCTGCACTGATAAACTGCTCACGGCATTCACACATTGTACTCATACCCTGCATTCTGCACTGATAAACTATCCACAGTATTCACACACTGTACTCATACATTGCATTCTACACTGATAAACTGTCCACAGTATACTGATACATTTGCCTTTTATGTACTTTTTCAGCCTCCCTTCCAGATTCCCGTTGTAAGAGGTGCTCCAGCTGGACCTTCCGTCCCCGCCCGAGGGAGAGATGAGGAGGGCAGAGTATTCCCCCGCACCAAGGCGGGGCGCACTCATGTCGGGAGTAGTTCGCGGGCTCCAGTCCCTGATGATGATGACGAGGAGTCGGAGGCGGAGGCAGAGTCGGAGGCAGAGTCATCGGAAGAGGAGACCGGAGGCGGCATTGGCTCGGGCTCTAATGACGATGCTGATGATGCTCCTGGACCTTCATCCAGGAAGAGGACTAGGACAGACCGATAGCCCTCGGAGCCGCTTGACATGCATACAGATTTTTGTTGTTTTTCTTCTTTCTTGTACTTTTCCCTTTTGTTGGTAGTTAGGATACTTTGTACTGCCACAGGCAGATTTTTGTTTCCAAAACTTGTGTACTTGAAAAGATGATGAAATTAAACAGGCTTTTTTATCTGAAAAAGTGTTTACATCCGTATATCTTTACATTTCATACTTTGCATTGCATCACACCATATTACACCTCAATGTAAATGAAATTGATTGGTTGTCTGAAAATTGAACACTTGCACTGTAATAATCAGATAACTAAACAGCCTCCAAAATAACCCAAGCAACCCACTGCCTGACTCTGGACACACAGCCCTTACTCTACTGGGGATTGATCTGCATACAGCTCGTAACACAGCATTTGGTTCATTTTGCACACAGCAAATCCTGAACAAACAGCCCAATCTGACAAGACGGACTACGGAGGTGAAACCAACTGGAGTTGAAACACGCTCAGATGCCCCAATTTTTTGTTCTTTTTGCTTTGCACAGATGTAGGGAATGGCACAGCACTCTGAGCATAAACGATTTTTGAAATTAAATAAGGGTTTTCAACCGGGGTATCGAGCCTACAACTAACACAGCGGGGAGGACTCAAACAAAAGGGTACACGACCTAAACACAACGAGACACGCTCGGGAGAGACCTAAAACAAAGGTTGAGGTAAACAAAACAAAAGACACGACATACAGGCGCGTTAACGAAGACGGGGGACCTCAGATCACGAGGAGCCAGTTTCTCTGGGTATTGTTTCCCACCCTTTTCTCATTTGTGATTCTCACATCACTCTGGCACTCAAGCTCGGTTTTTCTCTCAAAACCCTTTGGCTCGCTTTTTCTCTCAACTTACACCTCTCTATTCTTTATTCTCTCATTTTTCGTCCCTCCCCAAGGTGATTAATGAATGAATAGGAAGTTACGGGTTCATGCCCGATGCCGTTAGCTCACAACTGTTTCTTCTGGTGGGTAGAGTGCCCTCCTGGCAAGTATGCTAACGACGGGGGAAAGACAGAACGCCTGACTCAACTGTGCCCCTAGTTCATCATTTTGACCATTTTTTTGTTTTGGTTCTACTAAAATAGTTTTGATCAAGATGAGAGTCGGATTAACGTACTTGTTCGATTTTTGATTTGAAAACCATGCAAGTCAGGCTGTAAGCACTGAAAATTTTCCTCTTTTGGGTCCAAGAAAATGGTCCAGTTTTGGGAAAATAAAATAATTTTCGAGAAAATAGTCAACCTCAGTAAAAATTCTCAAAAACTCTATTACAAACAGTCAATGCTCAATGAGCATGGAACTTACTCTTTGAGATGCGCAACCTCAGAACGGAGGCAATGGAAACTTGCCCCTGGCTTGAAGGACGCTGCACGGCAACGGAAAGTTGCCCCTGGTTTGAACGGCGACTCACGGCAACGGAAAGTTGCCCCTTGTTTGGATGATGCCACAGCATATTGTAAACAGTTCTCACCAGTGATGATCATGACCGAACTTTCTCGGATACAGAGAAGACGAAGATGGTCAAAACCAATATATGGACACAGTCACTTTGAAGGTGTTGGCGACTGGACTTTGGGATGAAATCGGAACCATTGTATGGACTGAGACGCTATGAAAGCGTTGGGGGCTGGACTTCAGAATGAAGTTGCCTACGTATCCCAAACATGGGAATCAAGCCTTACGTAGTTCCGGTTAAGGTACACTCGGGTATTTTAACCTTCACTTTTCAGGCTCTAACTTTTGCCAAGGTGCCTGATGCGGGTTTTTGACCTTGCGAGCTTCTTTTCATTTTCTTCTTTTTTTTTGTATCTTTTCATTCTCTTCTTCTTTTTTTTTGTATTTTTCTCTTGCTCTAACTTTTGCCTGGGTCGCCCTTCCGGGTTTTCGGCCCAGCGAGCCTCTCAAAGGGTAAAAGTGTAACAAGTCCATGCCAAATGGTTTTTGAAGTTGAAGCCTCTCCGTATCCAGGAGAACGGCTGTTGCAATGATTTGCAGAAGAATCCGTCATGGTTGCTTCACGAGCTTCTTCTGGTGAGATCTAATCTTTTTGATTCGGCTTTGGTGCCTCTTGCTCGAGGGCTGCTTCAAAACTGGCCACACGGGCCTCCTCCGACAGTTGACCGTTGAATGTTCCGAATGAGTTCGAGGTTCAAAACAAACAGGTCGAATCTTCAGGCTAAGAGCGATCCTAGGCTGCACAATCTTAAGAGCGATTCCACACAGGTCTTCACAGGGCCGCGTAAAACATTTGTTTTTGAAAGTTTTTAAGAAAGCGACAAATTGCTCGTGCCGAAGATAGTGTGGAACCAATCTGGATCAAGCCAGGGTCCTTCCCAGTACTCACGCTGACAAGCATGATTTCATTCATTAAGGGCTTAGCATGCTTCTCTTTCTCTCAATTGATCAAATTTTTGCAAAACCGGAGGAATTCCTTCCTCTTTGTTTTTATCACCGCAGTGTTCAAAAGGGGTTTTCGAAAAACTTAGGCTAATGCAGTGAGTTTGGCGCGCAGGAGAGCAGGCGAGATGTACTGTTAGCCCATTCAAATCCTCAGGCACAACTAACTTACACTGAAAGCAAGCATGAAAATGAGATAGCCACAGCTATTTTATTCAGATTTGTTGGTATAACTGGCCCCTCGGCAGAAACAGACTCAAAACAAAAACGGGTAATTACAAGACAAAACGATGTTCGAGGCAACAACCCCGGAATCACCTGGTATTCTATACAAAGGGGACTGACTCGCTACAACAAGACAGGCCCTTAAGCAAAAAGACTGACTCAAGACAAAGTGACAGACTCAAAACAAAAGACTGACTCGATACCCAAGGCAGAATTTACAAAGCTAGCGTTCACAGATGCTCAAAAATGCGTGCCAGACGCCACATCCAAAATATACCAAATGTCGCCCGCAGGTGGTTCACTTTCTGATTACATACTTGCAGTATCTGTGTCCTCAAAATCCAATAACTGGGTGGTAACGGACTTGACTGAGATGGGCGGGAGGATAACCTCGTTGTCAATCAAATCTTGCACCTCATGACGGAGGCGGAAACAATTGTTGGTAGCATGGCCTGTTTGTTGGTGGTACGCGCAGTACTGAGCAGCATCATGCGTAGCAGGGAGATTCTTCGGGAGAGGCCGAGGCTCCAAGGGTTTAAGGTGTCCCCTCTCGGCAAGGATCTGAAGTGCCTTAGACAGAGGCATGTAGAGAGCATGAAAGATCCTGCGCCCTCGGGGAAGGTACTTTGAAGTCTGAGCATTCTTACTAGACGCACTGGCGAAAGGGTTGGCAGGCATTGCCTTGGCTTTCTAATCTTTCCCAGGTGCAGGGTTGGGAATAGGAGGAACTGTTCTGGCATGACGGGGCCTATCCCGATTTTCTGACTGGCTTGAACTACCCTCAGGTGGAGTGGGGAAAGCATCCTCCACAGTTTTTGCCACAACTGCGGATATCTGTTGCTTGTTCATCCCCCCGGCTTTCAAAGCCTCGACTGCCCGCAGCAGTTGTTCAATGGGATCAGCGTCTGCCTTCATTTTGTTCTTGCCTCTGGCCTCAGCCTAGTCAAGGGTTTGGGTTGCTACCTTAGAGTGAAGCCTGGTTGTTGCTGACATGTCGTGGCTGTAGTTGGAAGCCACCTCTGGCTGGCTGAGCTCTATCACAATCCGCCCCAGTAGGGGGGCTCCTGTGGTTTGAAATTCCCGGCATACGGTGCCGCTGGCGGTGAAGCCGACATTCCATAGGCCAGATCGGCCACGGATCTCTGGAGGTCACCAATCATTCCCATCAGCTCGAATGTAGTGGGCTCACGAGCCTGATATAACTGGGAAGTCCAGATCGGGTGCGCGACAGGCGACCTGGGCGGATGCGATACATCAACATTGGTTTCATCCTGTAGGGTGATCCCTTGATCCAGCGTAGCTGTCATAACCACAATCTCTTCTGAATTCTGCGTCATCATAAGTCCTGCCTCAGCAAGGGAGAACACTAGCTATTCTGTATCAATTCTCTGGACACTCTGAACTGAAAGGAAAAACAAACAGCATTTCAGCCCAAACAGATCAACCACAGGTGTAGCCGAATAACTGCACTCTATTGCTGATCACTGTTCCCTAGAATCACTGTCCCCAAAACTGAACCTGATACCCGCAGATAACTGATTCTCATAAACTGATACTGATGCCCTCAGGTGTAATACTCAATCTTGCAAACTGATATGTATTTTCCTGTAGAGATACACTCTAAAAGCACATAGCAAGTAAAGAGAGCGAAAACACCCCTATGTTGGGGTAGGGTTTCCCTGTCCTATTTTGTCAGGCGCTAAGGTTCCACTATGCACAGAGCAGTTTCAAAACAACCTATAATCGGGTAAGCAGCCTGTCCTAACTTGGAATGGTCACTATGGATCCGAATATGCACTAGGTTGAATAGTCGAAAAGGGTGCCCCGGTAAAACCAGGGTTTGTGTTCCCATACTGTCAGAGCCCATAACTTATGGTCATGTCTTGACAAGACAAGCCTCTGGCAAACCGTTCAGGAAAGGCAGATGGCAAACACGGTGTCCTAGGCGCACAATGCACATGCAATGCAAAGAGACACATAAATGAAATCAAAACAGGATATCACGAGTTCGAGTCAAGCTCTCTAAATCCCCAGCAGAGTCGCCAGAAACTGTAGACGCGCCCGCGTGGGGCCTCGCTACAGCTCGGACTCGATTTGTGTCACGGTTCTTAATCTGAACCAAAGAGTCCAAATCCGGCAAATCGTTTTGAGAAACAGATTTTTGAAAAGAAGTGCCAAACATAGACTGCTTTGCCAGATACAGAGTCGCCACCTAAATATTTTATTTTGAGGGAATTTAGGAAACCCTGACTCGGTGCCAAAGGCCATGCGTCCGTCATCACCAAAGTTGCCTCGGCTCGGGAACTTGGGTACGATTGGGGAAGGTCAGCTATGAGCACCCCCACTCGCCCGATCCGAAGATCGGCCTCTACTAACCGTGATATCCGTTTTTGAAAACGTTATGTGTTCTTATTCCAATTATTAGCCTAGAATTACTATGTTATGCGCACGGCAAACAAGTATAGACTAGATTGCCTAATTTGGAAATAAGCATTGCATATCCGTTTGTCTTAAAAAAAAGCACTTTGGAATTTGCTACTCGCAAGTAGGCTAAAATACGGATTTCAACGAGTTTTCCCAACTCAGACAATCCAACCTTCACCCACAGGCATTCAAACAGTTTATCACATAAGCATCTAGCCACATAGTAAGCATGCCGTCATGATAGCATTCACACGCATGCGATATGCTAAAGCATGAAAATACTTACATCGTACTCCGTGCCAAAATAATAAACCAGTTAGCCAACATGCATGGTCCTAGTTCATGTCAAATTGACTAATGCAACACATACAGGGTGCAATTAGAGTAGGCTCAGCTAACCTAAACATGGCATGTGAAATGCAATCAATTGATGCACGTATTCAATTTGGAATTGAAGTACAAATGCAGTTAGCATGATGTACTGAGCCCGGTGCATGCAATACTGATGAATGATACACGCATGCATAGCATCAGGTATGCTAAATTAAACATGTCCTATTACTAACCATCAAAGCAGGTAAGTAAAAGGGAGAAAGAAGTGGGGGTTGGAAGACATGCACACACTCACCCACACTTATTACAAATTCGCCCTCGCTCAGAGGGACCGAAAGAATAATACAAATTAACTAACTCGCAAGCTAATTAATTATTACAAATCACCTAATTAATTAACAAATTAACTAAGCATAAGGAAAGCAATAAAAGGGGGGCTCGGGAAGAGGGTCCGATGTGCGCGTGCTCGGGTTTTGCTCGGAAGTGCACTGCCATGCATAGGCCGCCTCTATTTTCCCTGCTCTGCCTCTTTGAAGACTGCCAAAGTCTCAGAATTGCTTCCCTGGACAGTGGGAGACACCACCGGCTGAGTAGAATAGCCACCGGCAGTGGTATATGATCATCGGCTGTTGGTGAAGCTATCGGCCACCAATGGATTGCCGGTCGGCACTAAACACTGCCGGTCGGCAAATAATGTCTGCAGAACCTGCAATTGACAGTAGTAGAGGGCAAGGCATAGCATGGCAATGCAATTCAAGCAATGTATGCACCAATCCTATCCCTCATCATGTGTATGACTCAAAGGGACATGGTCCTTGGTTCTCGGACCACCAATCGCGCATTTCAATTTGTGATGGCCCAAAGAATCAAGTGTGCATTTTTGATATGGAATGCAATGCACATGAACAAACCAATGGGACTCAACCTCTATCATGACTTGGTCAAGAGGTAGAGCATGCATGCCAATGCAATGCAATCCTAATCATGTGAGCTAGCATGCAACATGAGCATACAAGCAAGTGATGTACACTAGCTACACAAACTAAGCAAACAAGCATGCCATAACTATGCAAACTACTAAAGCATGCAAGATGCAATCTAATCATGCGACATGCTAGCAACTTGACCAAGAGAATGCATGCCATGTGCGAGTGATTTCAAGCATGCAACACATGCAACCAAAGCATGCAAACATGGGATAATGTAACAACACTTGAATGGCATCCAAGGGATGGACTTACACTAATTGGACAGCTCTAAGTTAGGTCCAAAACAGTGGCCAATGTGCCCAAAATGAAGGACTAACACACACGCGCACATGCATGCAAAGGGTGTCCAATACTTCAAGCATTTAAAAGCAATTCTCAAGCACACTAAAGAGGATGCGAACATGGACAAATGACATGCATTAAGCTCTAAAAATCATGCAAGAACATGGTGCCAAACCAAGCAAACAAGATAGGCTAAGCATGTAACAATGGTCCAAGATTCAAGGCAAGCTAAAGGGGGTATTTGACCACACTTAGCAAGACCAAACATGGCATGAATTTAATGACTAAAAATAGAGTTTTATCATATAAAACAAAGCCCAAAAGACCACTTAGATGGCATCTAAATGGCTTGAATTCAAAAGCATGCACAAATGCACTTTCAAGGAGCATACCACACAAGCTCATAAGGCATCCAAGGCAAGCAGACAAACATGCTAAGGGGACTGAAATGATGCTATAAATGGTGCCAAACCATTAAAATAAAGCAAGTAATGCATGCTACATACTCACACACTTAAGGCCAACAAGCCAAAATGCAAAGGGGCTATACTAAACATGTCATGGCCGACCAAAATGACTAAGGACAGACCTCAAACATGGCAAAATAAACACAAAAGCTTCACAAAGCCAAGCCTAAAACATGCTAGAACAATGGTTTACAACCTAAGGCATGTTAAAGCAACAAAGTGGCATTACAAGGCATGTATGCTAAGCAAGCATGGTGTACCAAAACCAACATACAACAATGCTATTTCATGGCAAAATAAGCATAAATAACAGCCAAGGCATGGTCAACATGAGGCTTAGCTAGGTGCTCATTAAAGAGGCAAAAATGGCCCTTTTCAAGGACAACAAGGAGAGGGGGTGACCCTCTCCTTCTTGGGACTTCAAGGCACCATCCTTACCACTGAAATCCCTCAAGATTTCAGTGGTGAGGAGGCCCAAACACCAAAGTCCTAGAGCTTACACAAAATGGAGCCCTTCAAGGCTTAAGAGGGGTCAAACACCTCCAAACCACAAAACACTCTAAACAAATTATTTAGAGGGCCAGAACTTTTTTATATTATACACTAAGCTCAAAAATAGTTCTAATATAGGTAAAAATAGTATGCAAGAATGGGGTAAAAAGGGGGTAAGATTGTTACCCTTGTTGACCTTCTTCACAAATGGTGGACCAGCCCCTTCCTTGAGCTCAAAACAGCTCCCAAGCTTCAAGAACAAACCTCTGGTCCCTCAAGAACCAAGAAAAGGTGTAACACTATGTGTTTGTGTGCAATAGTAAGACACAAACACACTTATACACACACAAAGGCAAAATGAGAGAGAGGTATAGAGATAGAATATATATCAATCCTAGCCCTAGAACTCAAACCCTAAAATGGCTGTCTAAAATGTCTAACTTCTTCAACAAGAGAGAAGACCTCTCTTTATAGAGCTTTTTGTCTTGTAAAGCTTACAAGACAAGCTTCTAAAGAGAGAGATCCCTCCATACACGTATATGGAGGGGAGCCAAATGCAAGACAACTATATTAAAATATCTGCAAAAGCATATGAACAGTAGTCGGCTGCTCAAAATTGCCATTTTGACAAAATGGACTGCCGACCGGCAACAAATAATGCCGACCGGCAATATACATTGCCGATGGCAACAAAACACCAGCCGGTGGCCTCTGGCCATGGCCGGTGATGTGTAGGGATGCCTCACAAGACATTCCCTGTCCCTCCAAGGCAAAACACAAGTATTTGGTGCAAAACCAGACACTAAACAGTCGAGTTCGGAGATCCTGAGGCAAAGCGCGTAGCCGAGACCTCCAGGAACTCCAAACGAACACAAACAAGGGTAATCACCAAGTGTTCCAATGGTGACGTTCAAGTCTTGAGGACGGTCAAAAATGGGGTGTCTACAGCATCACATAGTAAATCTAGGCTAATAACAGGAATAAGAACGCATAATGTTTTCAAAAATAGATATCATGGTTAGTAGAGGCCGATCTTTGATCGGGCGAGCAGGGGTGCTCACGAAGTGACCTTCCCCAATCGTACCCAAGTTCCCGAGCCGAGGCAACTTTGGTGATGACGGACACGTGGCCTTAGGCAAACGAGTCAGGGTTTCCTAAATTTTCCCAAAATAAAACATTTAGGTGGCAACTCTGTATCTGGCAAAGCAGTCCATGTTTGGCACTTCTTTCAAAATCTGTTTTCTCAAAACGATTTGCCAGATTTGGACTCTTTGGTTCAGATTAAGAACCGTGATAATTTGAGTCCGAATTGTAGTGAGCCCAAATGAACAGAACGGGACTCACCCTCCCGGGGCGTTCGGGGACGTCTACAAACGTCTCCATCAAGATTTGGCCCTGGAAGTAGCAAAATCAAGAGAAGTCGTACGCCAAGATCCCAAACGACCTCCGAGGGTAGGTGGACAACGACCTCGAGCCCGACCAAAGGAGACTGATAGCGACTCCAACTCATCACCCACGGAGCTCAACAAGAAGGGACGATCCGAAACTTCCAGCTCCTTCGAAAAGAGTCTACATACAAGGAACAAGCACAGAAGAAGCAGTTTAGACGAAGAAGACCAGCACGATCCTTTTGTCCGACAGATTGCAAGGGCGGCCCTGCCCAAAAAGTTCAAAGCTCCATCATTCACTCTTTACGACGGAAAATCAGACCCCACTAATCATATCCGTCACTACAAGCAGGCCATGACATTGCATGCAGACAACGAAGCCCTCATGTGCCGAATATTCCCTAGCAGCTTGGAGCCATTAGCTGTCAGGTGGTATTACAAGTTGGAGCCAGCTTCGATCAAAAGCCTCCATCAATTACAGAAATCCTTCAGGGCCAGGTTCATCACCAACGAGGTACAGTCGAAACAGGCCGACTCTCTCTAGGCTATGCAGATCCAGTCAGGAGAAACACTCAGAGTGTATTCGGCGCGCTATTGGGAGTGCTTTAACCTCGTCGACGACGCTTGCAACGACTCCATGGCCATCACCGCCTTCAAAATGGGACTACATCCCGACAGTGCTCTTCGCAGTTCCTTGACCAGAAGACCCGCCAAAACAGTCTGGGCATTGATGAAGAAAGTTGAAGAGTATTACAAAGTGAAAGATGATGCCTTGAGAATAAAAGCCGGACAAATGTCCAACAAAACGGCCCCCCTTGAAATTGCTCAACCAATAAGTTCCGTGCCACCTCCGAGCCCTGAGCCACGGCAACGCACTAAATGAGACAAAAGGCGGGATTCTCGCCGATCAAGTGATCAATGCTCCTACCGGACGAATGAACAACTGCAAGTCGACAGCAAGCGCTCGAGGTGTGCCGACAAGAAGTACACAGAGTTGTCAGAACCAATCACTGCAATAATGGCCAAAGTCCAACACCTTCCATTCTTCAAATGGCCATCAAAGATGGTGGGGCCACCCGACACGTGAAGAAGGGATAGGCGGTGCGAGTATCACAAAGATCACGACCACGAAACTGAGAGCTGTTACGCATTAAAGGATCACTTGGAAAAACTGGTGCAAGACGGCCGACTGCAACAGTACGTGAGAAAGGGAAAGCCAATCCAGGCATTAGCCTTGAGGACCTCCACTTGGCGTGATCCATATAATCTACAGCCTGCCTGTGTCCCCAACCGTGCACACAATTCAATCGCATCCAATCCCCCAAAAATAGCGTATTCCGACCAAATGGCCCAGAGAAACTCCGACAATTACTTTTAATGACTCCGATCTTAGTGGCACAACAGCCTCCTACATCGATCCGTTGGTCATCAAATTACGCATAAAACGGTTCACCATTGAACGTATTCTCATAGACCTAGGGAGTACTTTAGAGGTTATGTATTACAAAACTTTCATCAAACTCAGCTTCAACGAGTCAGATCTGTCTCCAGCGCCTCACCCATTGTTCGGCTTTAATACGAATCTTGAGTACCCGTTAAGGAAGATCATACTACCTGTTCGAGCGGGCTCCAGAACGGTCGAAGTAGAATTCCTGGTTGTAAAGCTCCCTTCGCCGTATAATCTCATCATGGGGTGAACCTGGTTACATATTATGAAGGCTATTCCAAGCACTTATCATCAGCTTGTGCGCTTCCCGACAGCCCATGGCATTGAAGAAATCCGTGGCTCCCCGCAATCGGCACAAGCAGAGATTTTATGAAAACCCTATCACTGACCCGACCTATGGGCTTTGATACTTGTATATATATCACTTTTGCAATGCAAACCATTTTTCTTCGTCGCTCAATTCATTTCTCGAAGCCCCCTTTGGTGCATGACACCTTAGGGCCGACTAAGACTCCGGATTCGGAGCGCCCTTCGTGGATATCACGATTGGCCAAACTAAGTCTCCGGATTCGGAGCCCCGTTTGGTGCATGACACTTTAGGGCCGACTAAGACTCCGGATTCGGAGCGCCCTTCGTGGATATCACGATTGGCCAAACTAAGTCTCCGAATTCGGAGCCCTCTTTGGTGCATGACACCTTAGGGCCGATTAAGCCTCCGGATTCGGAGCGCCCTTCGTGGATATCATGACTGGCCAAACTAAGTCTTCGGATTCGGAGCCCCCTTTGGTGCATGACACCTTAGGGCCGACTAGGACTCCGGATTCGGAGCGCCCTTCGTGGATATCATGATTGGCCAAACTAAGTCTCCGGATTCGGAGCCCCCTTTGGTGTATGACACCTTAGGGCCGACTAAGACTCCGGATTCGGAGCGCCCTTCGTGGATATCATGATTGGCCAAACTAAGTCTCCGGATTCGGAGCCCCCTTTGGTGCATGACACCTTAGGGCCGACTAAGACTTCGGATTCGGAGCGCCCTTCCCGGATATCATGATTGGCTAAACTAAGTCTTCGGATTCGGAGCCCCCTTTGGTGTATGACACCTTAGGGCCGATTAAAGGCTCCGGATTCGGAGCCCCCTTTGGTGCATGACACCTTAGGGCCGACTAAGACTCCGAATTCGAAGCGCCCTTCGTGGATATCACGATTGGCCAAACTAAGTCTCCGGATTCGGAGCCCCCTTTGGTGCATGACACCTTAGGGCCGACTAAGACTCCGAATTCGGAGCGCCCTTCGTGGATATCACAATTGGCCAAACTATGTCTCCGGATTTGGAGCCCCCTTTTGGTGCATTACACCTTAGGGTCGATTAAAGTCTCCGCATCGAAACGTCGGTTACAGAGCCCCATCGGCGCAAGATGTCTTTGGGCCGATTAAGACTCCGAATTCGCAGCGCCTCTGACGCGTAACACCCTAGGGTAGATCGTAACTCCGAATTCGGAGCACCCTTCGGCACGAACAAAACAAAACAAAACATGCCAACATTCGAAATAAGGTGCTTAGCTATGCATAAAAAAAAAATTAAAAAAAAAATCCAGAGTAAGACGCAAATGTTTGAAATAAAACTTTTTATTTGATCAAACAGTTGTTACATAGATGCAATCCGCGTTCGAACATTACAATATTTATCTTTAACTTCTAAGGCGAAAAGGGGAATTAATCACGTTGATATAGCGGAGGTCCCGAATCAATGCACGTCATTTGGAAGGCCTCCGCGGCTCAAAATGCCTTGATCCAACCGTGCCCGAATTAGCGTATCTCTGGACCTCCCTCTGACACCATCGACAATGTCAAGGCCAAGATCCAAGACAAGGAAGGTTAAGGGCAATGGTCGTTGTGTCTCTTTTCGGGGTGATCTGCTTCGACGACTTGGAGGCTGACGCACCTCCCGTTTCTTTTTTAACGACCTACCTCCCACACCGGAGAATTCTCCGCTGTGATCCATTGCGGCATCAAGCTCGGCCAAAGTTCGAGTTTGGCTGATTAAAGAAACTCTGTTTTACATCCACAATATTGTATAACCCCACGCAACAAATGGTGTTATATTAATAAGGTCACTGGCACGAAGAGTCCATTCCATTTATTTTTAAATGCTGGCAGTGACCCCGAGGCAATTTCATTAACACCAAAACCCCAAGAGACAAACGTCGGTTGACATTCACCACGGCCTAGGTACCCGAACGGCTTTTTGGAACACATGCACTGACTGGGACAGGGGCAGCGCTATCAATCCAACCGGCCAAGCATTTAGACCCCGCGCCGACTGGAATTTTCCACAGCCACTCCACGAACTAGCTTTTGGCCTCTTGAAATTACAGTGGCCACAATCAAGAATAAACGGCCATCACGATTGGGCCAACCCCGCCTATAAGCCGGCATATCACTATATGATCAATGTTTGTACATTCATTCAAACATCCATGTAATAAAACGAAACACGTATATACCGAATACGAACTACGACGGAATATTTATAATAGAACGTTTCTATTCAATCCAACAATAAATTACATAGTTTTTATTACAATTCAACCTTACAATGCGTATTCTTATACGGCGTCACCCTCATCCTTACTTTTCTCGACTTCAAAAGTGAAAAATGGAAAATGTTTACTGTGGTAGAGTGGCGATGCCGAATCAATGCCCAACGCTCAAAGAGCTTCCGCGGCTTGAGATGCCTTGATCCAACCGTGTCTAAATCCACGATTCTCACATCGGCAAACCTCTTCTGTAAGCTTCTCCTTGGTCTTTTCGATTCTAACTTTTCAGCCTTCATGAAAACCTTTTTCATAGGCCCTCCCCTTCTCAGACTCCATTGCAAGCATACTCGCCGTCTCACGATCGGCGAGCGCGGCACTGATAAGCTGACTAGTAACCCTTTCCTCCACAATTGGGTTTCCCTGCCCGACAAGCTGTGCATGAGCCGCCCTAGTCTTCCTTAACTCACGCTAAGTCGCCTCCGTGCGAGCCTCCAAACTTCGAATACGTTCCTCTTTCTTCTTCAATTCTCGACGGGCAGCGCGCAGCCGCATGCCAATTTCATAGGCAGTGTAAAGCCCTTTCACCGCCCCATGAATGCCTTCGCGAAGTACGTCATAGTCCTGGCGACCTACCATTGACTGCTACACCTCAGGAGGAAAAATTTGTCGAGCAAACTCGACCACTATATTTGGGTCTCGAACGATCGAGTCCGCCTTTTTCATGGGTCTATTCCTCACAAATACCACAAAGCTTAATGGGCACGGATTCGCGTCAGATCCCCTCTCGACTCGGAGTTGCGGAGATCTGCCCTACGACTGTTTGTCCCGCCTGGGTGACCTACTTTGACGTCGAGGAGACTGACACCTCTCGATCCCTAGAACTCCTACTTCCTGTGCGCGAAGGTTCACCACCTCGATTCATGTGTCCGCCCAGCTCAGCTAGCGTCCTCGCTCCCCCTCTGCTGTTAAAGAAGTGTCTGTTCGACATTCACACGATAAATCTTCCTCCAAGAGTTAGAGTCAGCTGTTTACTAAGCTCATAAAGGTTGTACCTTTGTTCATTTATCCTTTACATAGGCAGCGCCCTCGAGGCAATCTCATTAATTGAAAAAACCTCAATTGTCCGGCGCCTGAATGATCATGCACCGCCTGGGGCAAGGGCAGATTCATCAATCTATTCGGCTCAAGTGCCCCAGATAGCTCATGAATCGATTCTTCAAAATACTCAAGGTCGTCTCATCCGCCTCCCAAATGATCATGCACCGCCTGAGGCAAGGGCAGATTCATCAATCTATTCGGCTTAAATGCCCCAGACGGCTCATAAATCGACTCTTCAAAATTCTCAAGGACATCTCATTCGGCTCCCGAATGATCATGCACCGCCTGGGGCAAGGGCAAATTCATCAATCTATTCGGCTCAAGTGCCCCAGACGGCTCATGAATCGACTCTTCAAAATTCTCAAGGTCGTTTCATCCGGCTCCCGAATGATCATGCACTGCTTGGGGAAAGGGCAGATTCATCAATCTATTCAACTTAAATGCCCCAGACGGCTCATGAATCGACTCTTCAAAATTCTTAAGGTCATTTCATCCGGCTCCCGAATGATCATGCAGTCCCTGGGGCAAAGGCAGATTCATCAATCTATTCAGCACAAGTGCCCCAGACGGCTCATGAATCGACTCTTCAAAATTCTCAAGGTCATCTTATCCGGCTCTCGAATGATCATGCAGCCCCTGGGGTAAGGGCAGATTCATTAATCTATTCGGCTCAAGTGCCCCAGACGGCTCATGAATCGACTCTTCAAAATTCTCAAGGTCGTCTCATCCGGCTCCCAAATGATCATGCACTGCCTGGGGCAAGGGCAGATTTATCAATCTATTCGGCTTAAGTGCCCCAAACGGCTCATGAATCGACTCTTCAAATTCTTAAGGTCGTTTCATCCGGCTCCCGAATGATTATGCACCCCCTAGGGCAAGGGCAGATGCATCAATCTATTCGGCTTAAATGCCCCAGACGGCTCATGAATTGACTCTTCAAAATTCTCAAGGTCGTCTCATCAGGCTCTCGAATGATCATGCACCGCTTGGGGCAAGGGCAGTTTCATCAATCTATTCAGCTCAAGTACCCCAGACGGCTCATGAATCGATTATTCAAAATACTTAAGATTCATCAATCTATTCGGCTTGAATGCCCACAATACTCGGCATACGAGTGATAAATCAATATTGTCATCAGATATTCAATCTCTGAAAGCTCAAACACAGCAATGATTTTATCCAAAGTAGTTAAAGGCAAAACATTCTTCATTAACATAACTTCACAAACTGTGTACAAGTGGTGGTGAAATAACAAGGAAATTTTCATTAATAAGTTAAGTGCAAATAGTAACCAATTTATACATGAAAACTACCCTGAACCAACAAAAGTCTAAGTCTACCGAACAAAAACTTACAGCGGAATTAAAAATACTTAATAAAATTGAAATGTCTCCCAGATCAATCCTCAGGATCAGATTCGAGTGGCTCAATGTCCACTTGCTCGTAGGGAATTGGCAAGGCCAATGTAACTCCAGCGGCAGCAAAGGCTTTGAGCCACCCATGTTTGAACCCCTGATTCTCGAATTTGGGGACTTCATCTACATATTCCGTGTAAGCGGCGCTTTTTCCTGCCTCAAATGCCGCAGAAGCCTCAGAATCGGCTTTTTCCTTGGCCGTCTTGAGCTCTTCTAACTGAACCTTCACCTTGGGAAGCACCTCCTTGGCTAACTTGAGCGATTCTTCGCTCGCATTTGCCCTACTCTCAGTGTCAGAGCGGAGCTATTCAGCTGAGCAAGCCCTCTCCTCCTCTGCTTCAGCTCGCGCAATCTCCATTGCGACTCTCATCACTTCGAACTCGGCCCTACTCTTTTGACCGTCCGCCTCCGTTTGCAAACGATCAATCCAGCCAAGGGCATCATGCAGGCGGCGACCTAGGTCCGCGATCCTGCCAACCGTCTGCAAAACAAGTTGGGATCATCAGATACCTTAATGAAAACAAATTCAAGAGAATTTGAGATGGTCACTTACCAAGAGCGCCGACTGTGCAGATAGGGCTACGGCCATAACATCCGACACGGCGCGAAAGGCTGCAGTGTCAGTCGGCAAGGAAATTGAAGCCGCCAGGCTCAACGCCACGGCTGGATCCTCAATGGCTGAAGCGTCATAAGAGATCGGTATATCTTTGATCTTTGGCCGAACAATAAAAGGAGCAACCACATCCGACTCTTCTAAACGAGGCCGTTTGGAAGCAGGGCTAATTTCTGACCCAGCCTCTCCCTCGCCACTACGTTTTTTGCCCCGCTCCTCCGAAATCAGCCGTTCGTCAATGACCTATTCAACCTCTTTCCCCGCTTCGGCCGCAGCAACCTGAGCCGTCTCTTCAATAACGGGTACGAAAGTTTTAATCAAGGTGGGCTCAGAATAGACGGCCTTGGCCTTCTTTCGAGCAGCCATTCACTCGGCATTTTTCTTTTGCGCCATCTGCGTAAGGCTTTTCCCAGCCATACCTTCGAAAAAATCGCCGGGTAGGTCTCCCAAATTTGCAAAAATATCTCCAAAAGAAAACTCTGCCTGACCCGAAATGGACGGTGAAGGCTGGTTAAGTCCGGCAGCCTCGAACGCCGAGCGTATCGCCTCATCGACCTCTTCGGCCTCCTCAACGACCTGTCTGGTTGGTTCGACAACTACCTCTACCACCGGCTCCTTGTCTTCCCTCAAATCCGAATCTTCGAGGCCAATTTTTCTAAGGCTCTTGAAGCTGGGAAAGAGAAGAGCCGAAAGGTGTTGATCGCCAGATGGAATTGGAATGTCGTCCGCAGCCGAGAATGTAGTATAAGTAGGTTCGTATCGGAGGAGTATGTGAGCAGCTCTCCCTTGCTTTTGTACGTTCGGATGGCCGAAGTATCTGAGTGCAGACTTAATTTCCTCAAGGACTGCGTCGTCGGTTGAGGGAAGAATCTTCTTCAATCTGTTACCTATAAAGAACAAGGGGTGATTAAAGGAAAAAAACCGAATAAAAGGCAGATCAACAAACACGAGGCATTACATGGCAACCTGGATCACCCTTTCGTCTGGGAATAGGGTCTAGGCGGTCTTCGCCTTCACCGAACTCCCAATTACCTCGGACATTGACCATTACGTCATCAACTCTCTTACCAGAACTGGCAAGCATGGTTATCAAGTGATGGTCTGTGTCCTTGGCCCTGAGAAAGTATCGCCCCAGTCGACTGGAAGATTTGGCCAAAGCATAGTAGTGCCGAATCGCCGGAATGCCAAGGTTAATCCTAAGGCGTCAGTTCAACTCTATCACCCCGTGATGATTCGAAAGAAATTTACGTTGGGTTGTGAAGGAATCAGACTCCAATATCGAAGGATGGCTCTAAGCAATGGATGTAGGGGAAAACGGACTCCGCCCTCCGCTATGGATAAGAGAGGGAAGATGATCATATTTTGATCCTCCTTCTCCATTTCAAGAGTACTGTCCGTTACAAGAGATAAGTGGATATCGTCGGGAATGGAAAAATGTTGCCGGAATCCAGAAATACGACCCTCAGAAAGGAGGTCTTTCAAGTGTTTAGCCATTTTCGCAGGGATTCAAGGTTCCGCCGAAATCAAAATGACAAACAGAAAATAGGGTTGCAAAGAAGAGAGAAGAAGACTTACGAGTAGACGGGACAAGAATAGATGGAGAAGAATTGAAAAAAACGTGAGTCAGAGAAGGGTTGCCCGCTGGCGGTCCAAGAGTGTCGAACACTCGACAAAATGTGCACTTGAAAGGACTGAAATTTCAAATCGCAATAAATGCGAGACGCATGAATGAGGCAAGAAAGTGTAATGATGACCAAAAAGGTGTGCGCGTTCTGGCATCTGTATTGGGGCACGCGAAGCCGCCTGACCTATTTTGACTTTTCCAATTCAAGACCAAACACGCCGATTAACTATCGTCAATGGGGAGTTCGGGGGGCAATTGTGGGAGCCGAATAATGGCAAAATCAGAAGGTGCGTACCTTAAAAGACTGATATTAATCGGCTGTATCCTACGAGAATGGGAAGTCGAATACAGTACATATGCAGAATAAGTGTAGATCCTTAGAGCCGAATAAGAGAAAGGGCAATGATTAAAAAGTAGGCCCTGGCCCCGAGGATCAAAAGGAACAGGTATAAATACAGAAACAATGGATTGAGAAAGGTATGTAAGAATCACTTCACTTAACTTAGTAAAGAAGCTATCCTGAGTGTCTGAACTAACTTGTCCGTCGGAGTGCTAATTCCGGCACCTCTGATCGGAGTGTTTGTGTCTTTCCAGGTGACTAGCTGAGGATCACTAGCGTCTCCTAGGATCTGAAGAGTATTTCCAAACCTCTTTCCCCACAGGCATTCATACAATTATATCAAGTAAGCAAGTAGCCTCATGGTAGAATACTAACACATAGTAAGAAAAACACATATAAATGGGATGCTAAAGCATAAAAACTCACAGGTTGACCGACGTCCCTCGAACAACTACAAAATAAAGTTAGTAAAATATGCATGATCTTATATACAGAATCCTAATGTAATTCACTCATGAGATGCACTAAAGATTCGGCTTCTAAAATATGGCATGTGAATCATCTCAATAACATGAGGTAGTGCATAGAATCACAGAAGAGTTGACTAAATCCACATATATAAATGTAGCCAAATCTTAATGTATGAAACATGGGTGCAAAGCATGAATATGCATGACATGTCAGATATATACATATGTACAGTTAGGGAAAGCGATTAAAAAATGGGATAGAAAGAAGCGGAGTGGGAGATTATTACAACACTTTAATATTACAAATCCAAATGAGAGAGAGAGGAGATAATAATAATAAAATAAAATAAAATCTCACAAAACACTCAAAATCAAAATAAAAGTTTTAAACCTCGATCATTCAACAACTAGTAAAGATCCATGTATCTTCAATCTAGCAGGCCTCGGCCCACATCAACAAATTACCGTCCAACCCATGCACTCATGTTAAGCAACTTCAATGGAGGGCCCCACTTTGAGCCAAATGCACCATAATCATCAATATTACCACATGACAACAAATAACCCATTTCACTTTTTAACACTTGACTTCCTTCAACCCATGACCAAAGTACAAGAATGGTGGATCAGTCGCACCATCCTTGTAGCATGCAAACACCAGAGCTTGTCTGGCCCTTTCCCTTTTCCTTTCATTCTCCCTTGCTTCTGAATTTTCCCTTTCCCTAGCTTTTACGGCAGCCTCATATTTCATCCCTGCTGCTTTCCCGTGTTGGGTATTCAATACATAATTCACCAGAGTGGAGTTGCAGCGGTGGTGGCTTGGTAGTGATCAGTCACGACTGGAACAGGTGACAAACATGAGGCGTACAGGCCACGCGAGCTGGCTGATCGAGCGCACGGGGCAGATCCATGTCTAGCTGTCATGTATGTCTTTTTGTTTTGCTTCAAAGAGAAGCTCTCCCTCCCCTCTCCTCAGCCCTTTCCTCTTTTTTTGTTTGTTTGAAACACTCCAAAATCTCAGCCCCTGTGTGTGTGTCCAGAGTGTATCCGTGTGTGTGTGACTCTGTGTGTGTATCTTGTGTGTTTGCTGTGTGTGTGTGTGTGCTGGGTGTCTTGTGTGTTTGGTGTGTGTGCTGTGTGCGTGTGTGCTGTGTGCGTGTGTGCATGGGATCGGAGAGAGAGAGATCACAGTGGGTGTGTGTGCTGTGTTGATTATTGAGTGTATGGGCTGTGTGTGTGTGTGTTTACTGGGTTTGTATTGTTTGTGTTGTATGTGTCGTGTGTGTGTGGAAGAGAGTGGCAGTGTGTGTGGTGTGGGCATGGTGCTGTGTGGTGGTTATGCTGGGTGTGTGCCCGTGTACATGGGTCTGCCGTGTGTGCATGTGTGTCTGGGTTGTGTTGCTTTATGTGTGGTGTGCCATTGTGTGTTGTGCCTTGTGTGTGCTGTGTGAATGGTGTGAAGAATTGGTGCGAGAATGGAAGAGAGAGAAAGAGAGTTGGATGGAGTGGTTTCAGCCCACACCCAGTTTTACTTTCACCATTTTCTTGTATCAAGAAGCTGCAGCTTAGTCAGAAAATATTTTTGAGAGAGAGAGAGAGAGGTAGTGCCTGGGAGAATGGTCAGAGAGACCCAGAGAGAGAGAGAGAGCCTTTTTGCATGTGTTGTCCTCCCCTCCCTTTTGCTTTAAACAAGTTGGAAAATATAAAGAGAGAGATTTTTTAATTGTTTATCACCCACCATGCCAACAATCATAAAAAATCCACACCTCTGGTACCCACAGACCTTAATTATTCTGAAGAGGGAGAGATAGTGTGTTTGTTACGTGTCTCTTCTCCACCCACTCTCACCTGCCCTCTTCTTTTTCAATTTCCTCCACCACTTTTCAAACCCACTCCACCGAATTGAGCCCCGCTCCACCAAATTATTTTCCACCCAAAGCTTATCTTCACAATGTCCACTCTGTTCCCCTTTGAATCCAGCAAAAACAAAATCTTTTTCCATCCCAAAACCCATTATCCTCATCTGACCCTCTCTTTTTCTTTTCTTTATTTTCTTTTTCATTTTTTATTTTTTTGTTTGTTTTTTATTATTTTATATAAAAAACACCTAAAAATGTGTACACACACATAAAATTAGATAAAAATTATAAAATACTACAAATTGATAAAATATTAGTGATATAAAATAATTTGACCAAAATAGGTGAGGTTTGGGATTAAAGCTTCAATGTGATTTTTCGGCTGAGATATTCATAAAATGGCATATTCTAATTTTTAGCAACGGGTGGTCAAAAGAAAGTGCCCAAGTCTTAGGGCCGGTCAAAATGGGGTGTCTACACCTGGTCATGCAGATCTTCGTTATTGGCGAGGGTCTCCTCTAACCTTTCCTTGGCAGTGGTGCAGGCTTCTTGGACTACGCCTAGCTTCCTCTGCTCACCCGCTAACTCAAACTCCAGCGATACCGCCTTGTGACACATCGCTTCCAGCTCTGCTTTGGTCACAGTGAGCTCGGTGGCAGCACGCTATGCCAAGTAGCTCTGCACCACCGCCAATGCTTCCATCTTCTTTGCCCTTTGCGCATACTCCAGGCCTTTGGCACAGGCACTCCGCGCGGCTTTCCTCCAGCCCGTTGTCTCAACCCTTAGGTTTTGCGACTGCACTTTCATCCCCTCCAACTAGGCCTTTAGCGGTTCTGCCTCCACTTTCGCGCGCGCTGCCTTATTCAGCAGGGCAGCCGCCAAGGTCGTCGCCTCCATCTGTGCCGAGCAGAACCCTCTCAGGAGGTCGACCTCTATAAATAGCGCAATCGACCGCATGACCGTATCCTCCACTACCCTAACGAGATGGTCGGCAGCGACCTTGGCTTTCCTTCTTCTTCTGCCGATCGACCGGCCACCGCGCGCATGTGATACATGGCGGTCTTTAACATAGCACCCATCTCTGATTTGCTCACCCAACTTTCTCTTCCCCAGGACTTGGGGACACTTCTGGCATGAGCCCCATCTTAAGTGATTGCGATCCCAATCTCTCACTTACTGCCACCTGCTCTGGCTCCACCGCGCTCATCCCCACTTGGACATTTGGGCCCATGGCTTCTTTCCCCCCATCCTTGTCTCCCCCATCTCTACTTCTGGGGCTTCCTCTGCCCTCTCCTCCTTCGTCTTCTTCAAAACTGGGCCACCCTCACTCCCTTCTGCAGCCGCTCTTTTTTTTTTTTTTTTTTTCTTCTTCTTCTTCTTCAACACCTCGTCCACCTCTTGTTTGCTCCTTTCCTTCAGCGGATCCACTGGGGGGGGCAGCGGTGCAAAATCAGTTAGATCTTTATCTCCCAACGGCTTGGGACGTGGTCGGACTCGCTCCCTCATGACCAACTTAGGCGTAGAGCCTAACTGCGATTCCTTATACTTGTTCGCCTTGGCAAAAGTTTTCTACTCCTCTGCATCCTGCAACTTTCTCAGAGCCTCAAACTCCTCTAGTGTAGGATCCTCCTCGGTCGGCTGCGACCCCAAACTCCAGGTAAACAAGGTCGAAGGTCGGATAAGGTCATCCTACTTCACACCCTCCTTCTCCCTCTACTCCTTCACCCGCTTCACCCTATTCTCGGCCTCTGCTTCCAGCCTTGGCTCCACCGGCTTTGTGTGAACTTTCAATGTTGTGCGCACCCTCCTTCCGCCATTCGCTGATACATAGAACCACCTCGGTCTCCACCCCTTCACCGACGATGGTAACCCTCCCATTAACCCTCTACATACCACCGCCTGCAAGGTCACGCATGTGTCTTGCTGACTGGAGACCTTGTAGCATGAAAGGAACTCTTCCACTGTCATCGTTGCTCCCCAAGTCGCTCATGGCCATGCAATCGTACAGGCCAGTAATATTTTCCATGCGTTGCGCACCAGCTGCCTTGGCGCCACCTCCAAACAGTTTAGCACGTCCACCACTATTTGTGGAAGCGGCAACCTCAAACCCTCCCGCAACGCTTCCTCATACAACGTAAACTTTATCAGACGTGCATTCGACGCCCTCTCCTTCGACGTGGGCAACTTCAACTCTATCTCCGCCGGAATCTGGTACTTCATGCATACCTCCTCCAACTCCTCTGCTGTAAACGTCGACTTGTCGGCCTTGGTGTGCCAGTGGTTAGGTTCCACTTGGCTAATCGGCCTTGCGGCCACAATCATAGTAGATGGTTGGGCTCGCGCCACTTGCTCCGCCCTCCTTTCCTCCTACCTCTCCGTCCTATATTGTTCTGCCAACTCCACCGCATCGTCTTCACCCAATGCCTCTAGCCTCATGGCTGGCGCTTTGTCTCGAGCCATCTCTTCTACGTTTCTGTGTATTGCTTTTGCCGCCAGCGTGAGGAAGTTCGCAAAGTGTTGGTGGGGCATGTCACATGAAACAAATGAGCTTAACTCTGGGATGTGCTGATTTTTTGCAAAGAGATATGTAAAACGAATCACTCCAAATGCCCACGGTTTGCCTATATTCTAAGGATCGAGATTAAATTTTGCCAGTTTGAAAATTTCGAAAGTTTCCAAACCAGCCTTTTCCACATCCCATCCTAGTCCTAACCCTTCGTTTCCTCCTAGCGCCTCACTTCCCTTAGCATTGGTTTAGATCTTACCACGTGTACCACCACGATACCCCAACCTTTTCCCTTCCCCATCTATTCCACTTCACATCATCGCGTGCTTTCCTCACTCCTCGAGCCCCACGCGCCGCCACCCCTTCTCGTTCGGCCCTCTTCGCGGTTGGCTATCCTCTCGGTCAGTCTTCTCGCTCAGACCCCTTCACGATCAGCTCTCCTCTCGATCGGTCCTCTCTCTCGAACCCCTGCGCGATCGGCTCCCCTCTCTGCTAGTCTTCTCACTCGGTCCCTTTCGCGGTCAGCTCTCCTTTCGGCTGGTCCTCTCGCTCGGACCCTTTCACCGCCAGCTCTCATCTCGGTCAGTCCTCTCGCTCAGCCCATTTCGCTATCGTCTGTCCTCTCGGTCAATCCTCTCGCTCGATCTCCCGACCGGCCCCACACACCTCCCATTTTTCTTCTTTATTCCCTTCGTTAGACTAAAGCTGCACTTTGGAATGGGGGACTACTAACATCGGTGGGGCCACAGAAGCTTTTGGCCCACCACTTAGAGCCTAATTCACGGTTCAAGTACTAAAGCCCAACATCATTGAAAACCCAATGTTGCACCAGGAACCAATGGCATCTAAACACTTGTCAAGAGGAGAACCAGCCATGTAAGCAGACAAAGATTCTGCAGAGTTATTGCATTACACATCAGCCATTAATGAGGCTCCTGCAACATTAAATGCAATAACCCCTTCACGTTGGAACGGGTAGCCTCACTATAACAAGGCAAGCTAGAGCATAGAATTGCGGCCAACATGACAGGTCAGAGTGGACAAAGAAATGATGAACAAAGGATATAAGGAGGCTTCCAAGACACAAAAAATGTTAAGTTCTCTATTGTTACTCTCTCTCCACACACTATCAATCTCCTCTTTTCTAACTTGATTGTTGGAGGGTCCACTGAGGAACTTTCGCTCCCCTTTGGATATTTTTGCAGGCACACTAGTGAGCTAAGTGACAAGTGAACGGTGTAGGAAGCGTGGATCAACCAGTCCCGCCCTCCAGGGATCAACATTATCATCAATATTGATGGAGAAAAATAATTGAGCTGTTATTTAAAATTTGTTGAAGGTAAATTACTAATGTTATATTTAGTTGAGTGATTTGATGAGATATTTGAAAAATAAAAGAGAAAAGGGAAAAGGTGTGTAATGTAGGTATATTTTATTTTTATTTCATCTACTTTTTTTCTTTCCATTTTCAAATCTCCCAACCAAACATAGTATACAATTTTTAATAATTAGACTTAATTCTCAAAAAAATTATTGAAAATAAATCATAATAAAATCATTGTAGAAAATAAATTTTTATGACGATTTTTTGCATATGTTGGTAAAAATTAACAATTAGTGACTTTTTTTATCACGATTTTTATAAATTATCACCAAAACTTACAATTAGTGACATTTTTTGTGAGGAATTTTTTAAACTGCCGCTGAAAGTTAAAAATTAGTGACTTTGTGATAATTTTTTTAAACTATCGCTAAAATATATAATTAATGACATTTTTTGTGACAAAATTTTCAAACTGTCACTAAAACTTAATAATTAATGACGTTTTTTAATTGTGTTTGATAAAAAATGCCATTAATTCTTATAAGACCTATTAAATAATAAATTCACCTATTAAGAGTTACACGTAAGCCTTTTTTTATTTTTTATTTTTTTATGGGATGTGAGGAATTGACATATTTATATGTTTATGTACTTTCTCCTGACAGAAGTAAATTTTATTTTTTGTCAGATAAAAAAAAAAATTTACCAGTCAAAAGGTACTCTCTTAGGCCCCGTTTGTTTTGGGTTATAGGGAGGGATTAAGATTCATAGTGAGGTGAGATCTGCAAATATCATGTTTGTTTTGAGAAATGGAGAGGAGATTTATAATCCACTCTGGACTACGAATCCCCTTGGGGAGGGGATTAGGATAGGCTCGTGGGATTTGGTATTAGAAATTAGTCCTCCGGACTATTTTTCATTATTTATTTTTTAATTTTTTACATGTTGGGCATTTTTTTTTTAATATTAATGTTTAGTTTTTTGTTAAGTAAAAATCATTGTTTTATTTGTTTTATTTTTTTCTGAAATTTTTTTTATTTTTTTTTATTTTTTACATGTTGGACATTTTTTTTTAACATTAATGTTTAATGTTTTTGTATTTTTTTTATTATTTTATATAAAAATAATTTAACAATCTCTACACCAACAACTATCATCAAAACAAACACAATTTTACTTAATTCCCTTACTATCAATTTCCTTACTAACAATCTCATCACTATTAATCTCCTCATTATGAATTATCTCCATTCTACCTCTGAAAACAAACGGGACCTTAAGCTCTATTGATAACGTTTTAATCAATATCTTAGCAAATAAAAAATATGTTTGAGCCACAGTTAAAAAATTTATCTAATGAAAAACTAAAAAATACAAATTAATATCATTTTTCAAAAACAATTGGTGGCATAAAAAGATGATAAATCTCTATCAGTCTTTAAAATGTTTTATTCAAATTTTATTGTTGGATCCTAAGAACAATAAAAAAGATTTAAGAATTTTTATTTGAGAGCTTTCTGTATCATCGAAATATTTCACCTGAACTTTTCGCCTCTTATGCAGCTTCTTATATAAAATGGTAAGTCCTAATATTTTATAAACAAAATGGGCCCTTACACATACACATGATGTTTATTGTATAATTACATAGGAAATGTGAAATAAAATAATAAAATAAATTTGGTATTAAATAACATATCAATTTTTATTTTTATTGACCTGGAACAAAATTTTCTTTTAATAGAAATGCTATTTAACATTGATTTCAATACTTTATTTCACTTTCTATATTTAACAAATAGTGAAATTTACTGTGTCACATAAAGAATTTAGGTGAACATTTTCGGTAATACATAACAATTATTTCTTTTTAATAGGTGTTTATATAAAGTATATATATGTTTTTTTGAGCATTTGGACAGCATAATTTTTCATTTGCATGGTCTTCATACAAGAGGTTTTATTTATTTATTTATTTTTATGCAATCTTCTATAAAATATCAAAAATTAAAACTACCTTGGCCACACGATTAGAGAAATGATTGATACCACAATTTAAGTTTCACAATTATATTCACAATGACATGGCATGACATGCGTAAAATTTTTTATTTATCCCAAATTCAATCATATAATACTTAATTTTAAGATCATGTTGTCCCGAGTGAAATATGAGACTAAAATTGTATCTCAGCATTTAACTACAGGCAAATTGCCTTTTTTGACAAAAAAAAAATATATATATATATATATATATATATATATATATATATATCAAACTTATCCTTTGACTTGTAGATTTAGACCCATGACTGGTTAGTGAAAGCAAAATATCAGCAATTTGTAAACTCCATGGTTACTTAACTACAGACAAATTGCCTTTTTTGACAAAAAAACAAATATCAAACTTATCCTTTGACTTGTAGATTTAGACCCATGACTGGTTAGTGAAAGCAAAATATCAAACAATTTGTACACTCCATGATTACTCAAACAAAATCGAAAAAACTGAATAAGGCCCTTTAAATAAATGAAAATTCTATTTATATATAAAAAAATACAAAAAGAAGATGGTAATGTCATTTTTATAAATAAACTTATATTTATAATATTTTTTAAAAAAATAAAGATTCAGATTAAATCATATTATTCTCTATTAAAATTATGTATAAATTTTTTGTTTATATATCATTACTCATAAATAAATCATAACTCAAGCTTTAGGAAAAGGATTTCCCTAGTTTGGTAAGACAAGTCTTCTTTTCTAAACTTACCAATTGGGTGTGACATTTGAATTTTATTTCTAAAAGACTGAGTTTCACTATCTTACTTAATAAAAACTTTACTATACATACACATACGCATCTACACATACACATCTTTTCTAAGCTTACCATTTACAATTGGATGTAACCTTTAAATTTTATTTATAAACTATTAGACTGAATTTCACTAATGTTACTTGGTAAAAATTTTACTATACATATATAGATGAGAAGTACACATACACATCAATTAGGCTTCCAATTAAGAGCTAGAGAAAAGGATAGTTAAAAAAAAGAAAAAAGTGTGGATCATCAAAGGGAAAAGAGAAACAGACAACTAATTGTAACATGGGGATTGGAACAACACATCACTATGCCAAAACAGGCATTAACGGCAGTTTTTTTAACGGCGGTTTTCGTTACCGCCGTTAAAGATACTGTTAACGGCGGTAACGAAACCGCGGTTAGTACCATCGTTAATGTATCTTTAACGGCGGTTTCGTTACTGCCGTTTAAAAAACCGCCGCTAAAGTATCTTTAACGGCAATAATGAAACCGTCGTTAAAAAAACTGTCACTAAAGCCTCTTTTAATGGCTGTAATGAAACCGCCACTAAAGCCCTCTTATTACCGCCGGTCTTTGCCGGCGGAGCTCCAGCGAGTGGTGACCATGCGCGGCTAGAGGTTGAACATGACCATCTACAATAAAGCAAAAGTAAAGTTTAAATATTTATTTAGAGAATAAATTTTATATAGAGTGGTTGTGGTGTAGTGGTTGGTGTGCATGGATTAAAGGTCAAGGGTTCGAGGCTTGGGGTGTGCAAGAAGAGAGAATTATTATTATTTTTAAATTTGAACCTATTTACGACGGTAAAAAATCGCCGTTTTTGGTCGACTTTTAACAACGGTAATTTACCCTTTTACGACGGTTGTACCTTTTCCGACACGAGTATAAACGGCGGTCCTAAATTACCGCCGTTAAAGGCTTTAACGGCGGTTTTACATCCTTTAACGACGGTAAAAACTAAAGCCCAATTTTGGCGTAGTGCATAGAGGGTTTTGTAAGGTGGTGCCAAACTTGTCTTCCATGTCCAAGTCCTTTGGTGCAATTCCACCTTCAAGCTTCCTACTATACATATATAGATGAGAGGTACGCATACACATCAAATAGGCTTCCAATTAAGAGCTAGAGAAAAGGATAGTTAAAAAGATGAAAAAATTGTGGATCATCAAAGGGAAAAGAGAAACAGACAACTAATTGTCACCTGGGGATTGAAACAACACATAGAGCGTTTTGTAAGGTGGT
This sequence comes from Camellia sinensis, assembly GCF_055761805.1. Taxonomy (NCBI): domain Eukaryota; kingdom Viridiplantae; phylum Streptophyta; class Magnoliopsida; order Ericales; family Theaceae; genus Camellia; species Camellia sinensis. The sequence goes on from NC_138963.1 coordinate 80,511,853, forward strand.
GGCAAACTTTTTTTCCGAGTCCAAGTCCTTTGGTACAATTCCACTTTCAAGCTTCCTACTATATATATATATATATATGAGAAGTACACATACACATCAATTAGGCTTCTAATTAAGAGCTAGAGAAAAGGACAGCAAAAAAATAAAATAAAATAAAATTGTGGATCATCAAAGGGAAAAGAGAGATAGACAACAAATTGTCACATGGGGATTGGAACAACACATAGAGGTTGAGCCTTTTGTAAGGTGATGCCAAACTTGTCTTCCATGTCCAAGTCCTTTGGTGCAATTCCACCTTCAAGCTTCCAATCAAACGAGTTTATGAGCGAACCCAACATCACTGGAATTATCCTTATTGCTAGGGGTAACCCAGGACAAATCCTCCGCCCTGCACCGAATGGAATTAGCTCAAAGTCCCGACCGCGAACATCAATTTCCAAGCCCAAGAACCTCTCAGGCATAAATGAGGTTGGGTTCAGCCATATGTTTGGGTCGCGGCCAATAGCCCAGGCATTTACTAACACTTGTGTCCCTTGCGGGACTATGTAGCCACAGACTTCAACATCACTTTCAACCTTGCGAGGGATTAAAAATGGAGCTGGCGGGTGTATCCTCGAGGTCTCTTTCACAATTGCTTGCAAATAAGGTAAACGTGAAACGTCGGACTCTTCTATTGGTTTCCCTTTGCCAATAGTTTGTTCAAGCTCGACTTTGACTCTGTTTAAAGTCTCCGGATTTCGGAGTAACTCTGCCATTGCCCACTCTACTGTACTTGATGTTGTATCTGTCCCTGCTGCAAACACGTCCTATAATAGAATTGGTTTATAGATTAGAAATAATGTCCAAAGATTCAAAACACTACTAATAATGAAAAGATTTGACAAGAGTTAGGCCCATGAACAGAGTAAGAAAATTTATTTGAGGGGAATCAAAGTTTTGAAAAGAGTCCCCACACACAAAATTCTCAATATTACAATATTTGAGAATGGTCAAATGTACACAACTTTATTCTCATATGAAGAGATTATTTTTGTGGTTTGAACTCATGATGCTTTGGTAACCTCGGGGGCAAGCTGAGTGTAAAAAAATAATAAAATGAATTTCTTACATAAACATTTTGAAAAAATAAAAAATAAAAAAAAAATAATAATAATTTGTATCAATTATTTTCTAATAGTTATTTAATTATTTCATACATTTTTTCAGCCATATAATTAATATCTCAAATTAGACTTTCATTTTATTGTACCCCATCTTTTAGTAAATAAAATCTTCATTTCCTACTTTCTTGTAATTTCCCATTTAAAATATAGGAGTGGTAGGAAAAAAAATTTAAAACTTAGAAGGATCATCCCATATACAATGTTAAATTAATCTTGAAATGGGGGACCAATAAAAAAAAAAATTACTTAAACTTGACGGGCCATTCATGTACAATATCAAAATAATTTTAAAATTAATGAGCAATTTTATAATTTTAAAATATTTTGGGGGCCCATGACAACCTTTGACCATGACATAACTCCGTGTCTAGGTTTGGCCTATTTGTATGTTTCTTTATGGAGGGCCCTCTTCAAAATTAGCTTAATAAAATTTGAAAGAATTAAAAAAATAAAATCTAGATATATTATTCTAGATGAACAGTAAGGAGAAGAAAGACAAACCAGGAACAAATGCTCCATGTGAATTCTATCAATATCTTCACTGTTCTGTTCAATGATATCAAGCAGGATATCTAAGACATCGTTTTCTTCACTAGTCTTCCTCAATTTCCTCAACTCTAATCGTTCATCGATCAATCGACCAAAAAGCTGAAATATCCTGGCAAAGTGAACTCTCATCCGACCCCTTATACCCTGTGGATCGATTTTTGCAAGAACAGGGAAGTAATCTACCAAGTTGGGCTTTCCAGCCTCTACCATGATATTCCAAACCAAGTCCCTGAACTCTTTCGCTGAATCCTGACTTGGGTCGGCTAAATCCACCGAAAACACCGTGTTTGACAGCAAATTCAGGGAAGTTGTGAAAGCTGCGCGGCCTATGTCCACCGCAACACCTTCCTGGCAACACTTTCCGACGTAGGAAATGAGCTCCTGAACCTTCTGCCGCCGTAGGCTTTGGTTAGCGTCGAGTCTGTTGCCTGAAAAAAGATAGAAAAATGATTTACAAACAAGGCTTCGTTTAGCCCTGTTAAAATTTTCGAGCTATATATGCTATTCGGACACACAAATATATTAAGAAAATTCAATTCATTGAATTGTTAAGATTGATTTTAAGGGTTGTTTGGGAATAAATTATTTTAATAGGTTGTCAGACCATACTTATACTGAAGCTCTCCATGGCTTGTTAGAGAGAATTTTTTAAAATTTAAACTATGGGCTTATGGACGACGAATTTATTCCAATAAAACTTCTGATCATTGGGAAAATAAATTTTTTGCAATTATTAAGTACAATAAGGAATATTTTGACTTGAAATGAAGATTATAAGAAGATTTCTATAATACAAAATTTATGTTTATATAGTATACCCGAAAACATATTGGAGTTCATGATTTTTCGAAGGCTGCGCCACCGCTCTGCAACGGGCAGAAAAACCACCGAGTATTGGTTGTGGGCGTGGGCGTGGACTGAGTTGGGGCAGGATCGGCTCGAGAAGGCAACGTCTTGTATTTGAAGAACTTCTTTAGCCATGGTTGATGAAGAAATGACAACTGTGGTAATTCGGCCGAGTTTCAAACTCATGATTGGGCCATGAGTTTTTGCTAACTCGGCCAATGACTTATGGGGCTTGTTCCCCAGCTTGAGAAGGTTGCCGACCACTGGCAGCAGGGCGGGTCCTGGCGGAAGCTTTCGACATGTTTTGGATCCTCCTACAAGTGAAAGGAAAGCTTGAAGCAAAGTGAAAGTTAACAAGAGATACAAAACTATGCTCACTAGCTCCATAGTTTCCAACCAGTTGGGTTCTCAGTTTTCTAGCTTTTTGTAACATGGAATGAAAAAAATATTATGAAATGTATTATAAAGATTTTTTTATTTTTGATTAATGTGTGGTGTTTTATTATATATATGATCTAAAAGTAGAGAATTTTTCATAATTATCTTCATGATATTTTTTTTCATGATTTTTAACATTATTCTTGAGCCCTCATGTCAAACAAAATATAAATTCAAGTACTAAAGCCAATATGTTATTAATAAATCTCATTTTACTGTTGCATTATGCCAAAAATGTTTGTATCGATAACAGGGACGAGTTGCGTCTGCATTGCCCCTAGACAAAATATTGATTGAACCATACATGGTGTCACTTTCAAAAATTTTAGTCTAAAAAGAATAATAACATCATGAGCTTATATCTTTCTAATTTTTTTTTCTCTTAAACTCCCTTTTAATGATGTGATAAACTATTTTGAAAAAGAGAGAAGAGAATTTTGTAATAATCCCGACCTGTAATTAGCTTAAAATATATGATTATGAATGCCTAATCAGTAATTAAAATGAAATTCTGAATTAATCACATGTGTATTACATTATTTGTGCGTATATTTGTCCGCGTACGGATATCTGTTTGTGTTCTGTTTTGTTGGCCTTATCGGCATCCGATTACGAAATTAACTTAGTTTCTGTGTTAGTTAGAATTTTTGGAATTTTATGGTAGATTTCATTAAAATTCGATTCGGAATGAATAAATAAAAATAAATAATCCCACTTAGTTATCTTTAACTCCAATTAATTAAGCTTCATTAACTAAGCCTATATAAGGCTAGTATGTGCTTCAACTTATCTCTTTTCACATCTTTGAGCCTACTTAATCAAACAAAACATGAGAGAGAGAGAGAGAAAGGAGAAGACTTGAGCTCAAGCTAAGGGGTTTATTGCACAAATATGATGTCTAGACCACGAATTCAAGAGAATTTAGTTGTGTAATACGAGAATTTAGTTGTGTAATACAAGAATTGAGCATGATTCATGCATGCATGCATGCATTTTTATCACATTTTGAGTTTGAATTTCAATCAACTCTCACATGCATGTGTCTATCTTGACTTTGTTTTAAGAATTCATCACATTTCTTACCATTTGACCTTAATTGATCATGTTTTGGAGAGTTTAAGTTCATAACAATTCATGCATGTCATGTTCATATCATGTTCTTAAATTTCAAGTTGAATTTTGAACGATTGACAAGCTTTTGGGCCTTGATTTTGCGAAATGGTTTTGAATTATTGATGTTTGACAAGTTTACACAAGTTTCCTTAAGTTTTTGGCCCCAAAGAACTTGATTTGCAACTTTAAATTTGAGCTTTGGACTTGAAAGCAAATTTGGAAATCCTAGAAATTTGCCACTTCGCTTGAGTAATAGATCATGTGCTCGAGCGACCACTCTGTGTTTTTCACTTCTGCTCAAGCGACCAAAAGTTGGCTCGAGCGTAAAATGCATGCTCTCAAAAGTTTTCATGTTTTGCAGACCACTCGAGCGACAAAAATTGCGCTCGAGCGAAGACCCCAGTCTCATGCTCGAGCGATCGTCGAGCAGAAATTCACACAACTAGTACTTTTGCGGAGTTTACATACTGCTTGAGCGAAGGAAGTTGCACTCCAGCAACTACTCACATTATTGAGCCTCCGCTCAAGCGAAGGAAGTTGTGCTCGAGCAAAGGCCTTATTTTCAGCAAATTTTGTTAAGTGTTCAAAGTGCATTTTGGCACCCTCATATCATCCTAGGTATTCCTTGGCCATAGTCAAGACATAATAATGAGGATAAAAGGTAGAAACACACCAAGATAAGAAAGAACTACGTTAATGATTCCGGGTATGTAATTTAGTACGAATTCGCTTTGTGTTTGTGTAGGTCACGCGCCACAAGTTATTTGATTTGTCTGCTCTGTCTGTTTTCTTTGGAGCCATTTGTGAGTAATAACTTTGTAAAGCTATGTTTACGTGTAAGTATTTTCTTATATGACATTATATGACAAGAAATGCTCTGTTTTCTGACATGTTACGTTCTGAATCAATGAATGATTGTCCATATATTGAAAAGTATTCGTGGCATCCTTAGTAGAAGGCTCTTGCCCGGGGATAACAATACCGTGGTCTATAAGCACAAGGCTTTTGCATAGGGGTAACAATACCGTGGTCTCATGACCCTCACCCAAGAGTAATAATATTGCGGCTCAAGTATGTTATTTGTTTCCAGTACCAGAGGTTCCTTTATAGAACTGGTCAAGTATGACCCTTTATGCTTTGTATCTGATTTGTTAGAATTAATGGGTGTACCACATATGATTATCTATGAATCTAGACAAGTACATGCTTCTGAATTCTGAATAAGAATATGAATCTATTTCTGTTTTCTGAATCTGATATGGGACATCATTCATTAAATCCTTTACTTTGCTATTATTTACTGGGTTTCCGATCACTATTTATATTATGTATGTAGGTGAGCAGTCACGTAACTAGGCCTAAGTTGCTGCCTGGAGAGTTTTGGGTCAGCCAGCCACCGTGCCTTTCGAGGAGGTTCCTATTTGAAAAGTCACGTTTTGTGAACCATGTTAAGGATGTTTTGTTATCTTGTTTTATTTATTTATTTATTTATTTATTTATTTATTTTTATTTTTTTTATCTATATGCTGGGCTAAGCCCCTTATGATATTACTTGTATAGTGATGCAAGACTTAAGGAAGTTGACGTTACTTATGTATGTATAAATTTTAGTTTTAAAGTTTATGTTCCATGTATGTCTACACAGTTTAGAGGACTACGTATATTTCATATATTTGCTTCCGTAGCCCCTTATTATGTTATAATCTGTTTAGAGGCCTTTGGTAATCTAAGGATTACTGGCCAGTTACGACGTTAAACCTATAGGAGGGGATTTGGGTCGTGACAAATTTGAAGAGAGTTGATTGATTGGTATTGTTTGCCACATCATTGGTGGGAGAAAAAATTGGGAGATAAAATATTATTCTAACATCACTAAATTTCATCATTAAAAATAGGAGGATTTATTAGGAAATCATTTTTCAAGCATTTGTATCTCAGTTAGTTCGTAACATATTCTTTTATTCTAATAAGTCTTATTATTAAGATATTTTAAGGTATTTTATAGATAATTGTACCCTTACAAATTTTTTTTTTAAACAATTAGTAATTTGGTGATGTGAACATTCATATGTTACAGTGTGAATATTCACATTGACAGTATGAATGTTCACATTACAGAACATTCACATTGTCAATGTGAATATTATTATTAGGGGTACTTTGGTAATTATGGCACCCATTGGACTTATTACAATATAAAAAAATAATTTGAACTAAGTGGAACATAAGTAGGTGAAGATAGATTTATGAATAAAAATGCCCCTTATAAATATTGATGATGTTGTTTCTCCCCGATAGACGGGTCGATCTGATGCAAGCCCCCAACACCGTTGTCCTCGTCACTGAGCTTGCTGAGATACCTGCACAAAAGTCCAATGGGGAACGGGAGTCCCCCAGCGAACCCTCCGACGAGCAAATTAGAAGAGAGAGATTAGTGGAATGCAGAGATAGGGTGATAATTAAGAACTTAACCTTCCTTTTGTCTTAGAAACCTCCTTATATCCTTTGTTCATCATTTCCTTGTCCACTCCGACCTGTCATGTTAGCTGAAATTCTATGTTCTAGCTTGCCTTGTTCATGATGAGGCTGTTATGTCCCAACATGAAGGGTTATCGCATTAAATGCTGTCGGGGACCTCATTAATAGCTGATGTGTGGTGCAATAACTTTGCAGGATCTTTGTCTGCTTATGTGTCTGGTTCTCCTCTTGACAAGTGTTTAGTTGCCATTGGTCCTTGGTGCCACGTTGGGTTCTAGTAATGCTGGGCTTTAGTGTTTGAAATGTGTATTGGGTTCTAAGTGGTGGGCCAAGAGCCTTTTTGGGCCCACCTATGTCAGTAGTCCCCCATTCCCAAGTGCATCTTCAGTCCAACGAAAAGAATAAGGAAGAAGACAGAGATTGTTGGAGGTCGAGTGAGAGAAGATCGACTAGGAGGAGGGCCGCCCGCAAAGGGTGACCGAGCAAGGAGGCCGATTGGGAGGGGGACCGACCGCAAAGGGTGACCGAGCAAGGCGGCCGACTGGGAGGAGGGCCAACCGCAAAGGGTGATCGAGTGAGAAGGCCGACGGAGAGGAGGGCTGATCGTGAAGGGTGACCGAGTGAAAAGGCCGACAGAGAGGAAGGCTGACGGAAAGGAAGGCTGACCGCGAAGGGTGATCGAGTGAGAAGGCTGACTGAGAGGAGGGCCGACCACGAAAGTTGACCGAGTGAGAAGGCCGACTGAGAAGAGGGCCGACTACGAAGGGTGACCGAGTGAGAAGGTCGACTGAGAGGAGGGCCGATCGCGAAGGGTAACCGAGGGAGAAAGGGGAAATGATGACGCGCGGGGCTCGAGGAGTCGCGGGACACGTGGTGATGTGAAGTGAAATAGACAGGGTAGGAGAAGGGGGTAGTGGATCGTGGTCGTACACGTGGCAGAATCCCATAATGGGGGATGTAATGTGTTAGCAAGAAATGAAGGGATAGAGTAATATAAGGCGTTGAAAATGCGCGGGCGGAAGTTTTCAAAATTTTTCAAACTGGCGAAATTTAATCTCCACCCTTGGAATATAGGCAAACCGTGGGGGTTTGGAATTATTCGCTTTACCTACCTTATCGCAAAAAACCAACATGTCCCAGAAGTGAACTCATTTGTTTCGCATGACACGCCTCTACAACACTTTGTGAACTTCTTTGTGCCAGCGCCCGAAGCAATACGTAGACACGTAGGAGAAATGGCTCGAGATAAAGTGCCAGCCACAAGGCTCGACTTGTTGGGAGACGACGCTGCAGTGGAGTTGGCAAAATAGTATCGAGCGGAGCGAAGGAAGGAGAGGGGAACTGGTCATGTGGCACGGGCTCGTCCGATGACGATGATCGTAGCTGCTAGGCCAATTAGCCAAATAGAGCCGGACCACTATCATACCAAGGCTGACAAGTCTGCATTTGCGGTGGAGGAGTTGGAGGAGGTACGAAGAAAGTACCAAATCCTTGCGGAGATAGAGCTGATGTTGCCCACGTCGAAGGAGAGGGTGTCAGATGCACGGCCGATAGAGTTTACATTGTACGAGGAGGCATTGCGGGCGAGGCTGAGGCTACCATTTCCCCAAATAGTGGTGGACGTACTGAACAAGTTAGAGGTGGCGCCAGGGCAGTTGATGCCGAACGCTGGGAAAATACTAATGGCCTGTGCGAGTGCTTAGTCGCAGGCGACTGGAAGGGCGGCAATGATAGTGGAGGAATTCTTCTCCTGCTACAAAGCCTTCGGTCAACAGGAGACGTAAGTGACCTTGCAGGCAGTGGCTGGCCGGCCATCTTCGGTGAAGTGGTGGAGTCCGAGATGGTTTTATGTATCAGGGAACGGAGGAAGAGGGGTTAGCACAACATGGAAAGTCCCCACAAAATCGGTGGAGCCAAAGTTAGATGTGGAGGCCGAAAACAGGGTGAAGAAGGTGAAGGAGTGGAGGGAGGAGAGGGGAGTGAAGTGGGATGAGCTGATTCTTCCTTTAACCCTGTTTGCACTGAGACTGGGACCACAGTCGACGGAGGAGGATCCGACGAGGGAAGATCTGGAGACGCGGAGGAAAGCGGAAGACAGGAGAGCGTTCGTCAAAGCGGACAAGTATAAGGAGACACAGTTGGGGCCTGCCCCTAAACTGGTGATGAGGGAGTGGGTCCGATCGTGTCCCAAACGGCTGGGAGACAAAGACTTAACTAACTTTGCCCCACTGCCGCCCTCAGTAGACCCGCTGAAGGAGAGGGGCAAGCAGGAAGTGGAGGTAGTGTTGAAGAAGACAAGGAAGAAGAGGGCGACTATAGAGGGGGAAAAAATGCCCCTGTCTCGAAAAAGATGAAGGTTAGAGTGAGGACGCCCCTATGATGGAGAAGACGAAGGAGGGAAGGGTGGAGACAGCTCCAGAAGAGAAGACCGCTGAAGTGGCGAAGGAAGACAAGGGTCCAAATGCCCAAGTGCTGAAAGAACACTTGGGCCCAAGTGCCCAAGTGGTAGCGATGGTGGTACTTGCACCAGAAGTAACCCCCAGTCCTAGTGAAGGGGAGACTAGGACCAGCACGCCAGGGACGAGTGCCTCGCTGACGACCGTGTTGTAACGTGCGCGCGCTAGCAGGTCGCTCCGCGAACGAAGAGAGGAAAGCCAGGGTCATAGCCGACCGCCTATTTGGTGTGCTGGAGGACGCTATCGTGCAGTCGATGGCACGGTTGGGGGAGGCCGACCTCTTGAGAGGGTTGTGCTAGGTCCAGATGGAGGCAGCGACCTTGGAAACTGCCCTGATGAATAAAGTAGCGTGTATAAAGATGAAGGTAGAGCCGCTGAGGGCCTAGCTGGAAGGGGTGAAGAGGCAACTGCAGAAACTAATGGTGGAGACAACAGGTTGGAAGAAGGCCGCTCGGAGTGCGTGCGCAAAGGGGTTGGAGTGTGCGCAAAGAGCGAAGAAGATGGAAGTATTGGCGGTGGTGTAAAGTTACTTAGTAGAGCGTGCCAGTGTTGAGCTCCTTGCAACCAAATCAGAGCTGGAAGAGAAACGCCGCAAGGCGATATCACTATAGTTCGAGCTGGTAAGCGAGAAGAGGCAGCTGGAGTTGGTCCGAAAAGCCTGCACCACCGCCAATGAAAGATGGGAAGAGGCTTTTACCAACAATGAGGAGCTGCGAGACCAGTCGATCAAAGACAAGGAAGAAACAGATCGGGGGATCGCTGAGTTGGAGAAGGCTCTGGTGGAAAAAAGGATCAAGTTAGCATCTGAAACGGCGACGTACCCCGACTTGTGCGTGGCGGCCGTGGAGGAATTCAAGGGGTCCGCCGAATTCCAGATGGCCATTGATGCCGCAGTTGCCAAGAGCTGGGCGAGAGAAGGGGATGGGGGGGCTGGGCCATCAGGAGCGGCCGCTGGAGGTAGAAGTGAAGAGGAAGTAATCCAGAGCTTCCAGCGGTCTGACTTCTACAAGCACGAGATGAGCGAGTTATGGGACATCGGCTGAATGACTTTCAAGCACAAGGCACAAGAGCTGTTCCCGGATGTGGACTTCAGCCTCGTGAAGGTAGGCGAAGACGACATCGCCCAAGCCCCTTTGGAAGAGGGGATTGAAGAGGCAGATCTTGCCTCCAGTGAGGAAGAGTCATCTTTGTAACTAAGTGTAAAAACTTTGTTTTTGCGTGTTTTGTTTTGTTTTTTTTTTGTTTATGTAATTTCTTCAACGATTTGTATGAATGCGTAAGTTTATGAATAAAACAATGAGTTTTCTTGTGTATTATTGTTGTCATTATTTTGAGTTGCAAATTTGGCATAATGTGAATGGCTAAGCAGAACTCAATAAAAAATAGGTGAAGAAATGAAACCTATGCGTGAATTGCGGAACTTGTAAGTAAATTGTGATGCAAAAATGATAAAAATGGGTAATCAAGCTGACGTGTATGTTCAACCATGATGTAAAAAAGTTTTAAAATAGGCAAACAGGCTAACTGGTATGATTAATGGAAATGAATGGGCATGGTCTTGGATTTTAATTAAGTATGGCAACAGCTGAGACCAGCTTTGATCTAGACTCTGTCGGTCTGAGGCTTTAATTAACTCAGTCTGGCTGAGATCTTCATGCTCAGTCTGGCTGAGGCTTAAGTTAACTCAGTCTGGCTGAGCTCTTCGTGCTCAGTCTGGCTGAGGCTTTAATTAACTCAGTCTATCTGGGCTCGTCGTGCTCAGTCTGGCTGAGCTTTTCGTGCTCAGTCTGGCTGAGACTTTAATTAACTTAGTCTAGGTGGGCTCGTCGTGCTCAGTCTGCCTGAGGCTTTAATTAACTCAGTCTGGCTGAGCTCTTCATGCTCAGTCTGGCTGAGGCTTTAGTTAACAAGTCATTATTGAAACACAATGCAGATAACGGGGATATATGGTCATTATCATTTAAGGCATAACCTATTGATCACAAGTTTACGGCATGTGTGGAAAGGACAAAAATGAACAAGTATGCAGATTGTCAAAAAGAACATACAACAATCGATCAATACAAAAATAGGAGATACCATTCACTGGAAATAACGCTTCAAGTGTTCGGCGTTCCATGGGTGGGGGAGGTCTTTGCCTTCCATGGCCTAGAGTCAGTAAGTGCCTGGGCGAGGTCTGGCCTTAACAACATATGGTCCTTCCCATTTGGCTGCTAGCTTGCCCTCGACGGGATTTTGGTGGCAAGAGTTGCTTCGCACAAGACTAGGTCCCCAACTGCGAACTCTCTCAGTCGGACTTTGCGGTTGCAGTGTGTTCTTATTTTCTACTGATATGAGGCCCGTCTGACAGTAGTGGTCTCTCAGAGTTCTTCAATCAGGTCTAAGTTAGCCCAACGTAATTCCTCGGTTAGTTTTGGATCCAGGTGCAAGACCCTTGGGGTCGGCAGGCCAATTTCTACTAGGATAACCGCCTCAGCGTCGTATGTTAAGCGAAATGGGGTCTCTCCAGTAGGGGTTCTGGCGGTAGTTCGGTAAGTCCAGAGTACGTTTGGTAGTTCTTCAGCCCAGAGTCCCTTAGCGGCTTCCAACTTAGTTTTGATGATCTTCATGAGAGAGCGATTAGTGACTTCGACCTGCCCATTGGCTTGGAGATGACTTGGGAAAAATAAACATGGCTGAATGTGGAGCATTGCACAGAATTTCCTGAACTTGGCATTGTCGAATTGCTTGCCGTTGTCTGAGACGATGGCTTGAGGGATTTCAAAGCGGCATAGGATCGATTGCCTCGTGTTCCGTTCAGTGATTGTGGCGAGGGGTTCTGCTTCCACCCATTTAGTGAAGTAATTAATGGCGACTATGGCGAACTTGGTTTGGCCCCTACTGGTGGGCAACAGATCAGCTAAGTCGATGCTCCACTTGGCGAATGGGTAGGGACTGCAGAGTGTGATCACATCTATCAGTGGAGCATGGGGGATGTTGGCGAAGCGTTGGCATTTATCACACTTAAGCACAAATTTGGTGGCATCTTAGTTGAGAGTAGGCTAGCAGTATCCGGTGCGAAGGATTTTGTGGGCCAGAGATCTTGCACCCGCATAATTACCACACACACCCTCGTGGACTTCCTTCATTACGCAGATCGTTTGAGGAGGACTGAGACACTTGAGATATGGGCATGAAAATCCACGTTTGTACAGTAGGCCATTGATGAGGATGTAATTGGACGATCGGGCTCTGACTTTGGGAACGTCCTGTTTATCGGCTGGTAACTCCCCACATGTCAAAAACAGAAGGATGTCTGCAGCCAAAGGAATAAGTTCATTTTGGACGAAGTGAACCTCCTGCTGGTTTGGCGAAGTAGCCAGATGGGCTAGGTATTCAAGGCAAACGCCATGGCTGAGGTTTGACTGGTCGGCCGAGGCTAACTGGGTCATTTCGTCTGCCTTGGAGTTTTTTGACCGAGGGATGTGTTTGATATGGAAAGTGTTGAAAAGGCGAACGAGAGGGAGTGCAATGTCCTTGTAGGCTCGCATCGTGTCTTTCTTCGCGTCGAACTCCCCACTGATCTACCCAACGATCAATTGGGAGTCACCAAATACTTGGATATGGCTTACACTAATGTCTTTGGCTAGGCGAAGTCCTACTATCAAAGCTTCATATTCTGCGTCATTATTGCTTGCATCGAACAAGAAACGGAGGCCGCACTTGAAATAACCACCTTCGGCGGCGGTGAGGATGAGACTAGCCCCACTACCTTCTTTATGGGATGATCCATCGACATTAAGGGTCCAAGAGTGGGGGTCTTCTGCCTCAGTGTTAAATGGTGTTGGCTGAGGGGGCGCGGTCGGAGTGGGATTGGTTAATTCCAAAATAAAGTCGGCGCTGGCCAGTCCTTTGATCGCTGTTCGAGGTCGGTAGGAGATTTCAAATTGGCTGAGTTCGACAGACCATTGCATAAGCCTACCGGATAACTCTAGTTGTTGCATTACCTTCTTCAAAGGTTGATTAGTGAGGACCACTATGGAGTGAGCTTGGAAATAAGGTCGGAGTCGTCTTGAGGCTATGACCAAGGCAAGGGTCATTTTTTCCAATAGAGGGTAGTTCTGTTCTGCTCCCCTGAGAGCTCGGCTAATGTAATAAACTGGGCACTGGTCTGAGTTGTCCTCCCTGATGAGGGCTGCACTGACTACGGTGTTTGATATGGCTAAGTAGAGAAAAAAAGATCTCGCTTGAGAGCGCTTGGGAGAGTAGGGGGGATTGGCCATGCACTGCTTCAATTGTTGAAAGGCCTTTTCGGATTTGGTGGTCCACTCAAAGGCCTGTCGAAGGACTTTGAAAAAGGGAAGACACTTGTCTGTTGTGCGGGGAATAAAATGGTTGAGGGCGGCGACTCAGTCGGTGAGCCGTTGAACCTCTTTGACCATCCTAGGAGACTGTATTTCTACCAGGGCCTTGATTTTTTTGGGGTTGGCCTCGATGCCCCGCTGACTAACCATAAAACCCAAGAATTTCCCAAATCCCAAAGGCACACTTCTCCGGATTCAACTTCATTTGATACTTGCGTAGGGTTTCGAAGGTCTCTCGTAGGTCTGTCAGATGATCATAGGAAAGTTTACTATTGACAAGCATGTCATCGACGTAGACTTTCATGTTCCGACCTTTGTGATGATGAAAGACGGCATTGACCAACAGTTTTTTAATCCGAATGGCATAACACGATAGTGGTAAGTTCCTCTGTCTGTGATAAAGGAGGTGTGTTCCTGGTCAGCCGAATGCATCAGAGTTTAATTGTAGCAGGAGAAGCCGTCCATGAAACTGGGCATCTAATGTCTGGCTGTGGTGTCGACAAACAGATCTATACGGGGGAGTGGATAACTATCTTTAGGGCAAGCTCAATTAAGGTCGGATTAGTCGACGTAGAGTCACTATTTACCGTTGTTTTTATGGACCAGGACCACATTTGATAGCCATTTGGGGTAGTCTATGTTCTCGACGAACCGTGCTTCCAGTAGTTTGTCTACCTCAGAAGCAATAAGGGCATTGCGTTCTGGGTGAAAGACACGCTGCTTCTGGTGAAAAGGTCGGAAGTGGGGCTCGATGCTGAGATGATGAGTGATGAAGGAGGGATCGATACCCGGCATGCCGGAATGGGTTCAGGAAAATACATCATTGTGCTCGGTTAGGAGGGTTGTAAGGTTAGCCTTGGCTTAGGAGGATAGTTGGCTGCTAATCTTCGTTGTTTTTGTTGGGTTGGCATGGTCGATAGGGACTTCAACAAGTTCTTCCACTGGTTCCCCTCTAACTAACTCATCTTCGTCTCTGACATCGAGTCCTTTGATGATCATGGCCTCTTTCAGCTTGACCTCTTTGAGTGAAGCGACGTAGCATTTTCTAGCCACCGTCTGCTCTCCCCTCACGGTGCCGACCCCGAGGTCGGTACAAAATTTCATGGCCAGATGGTATGTGGATGTGACAGCTTGAAAAGCATTAAGGGCTATGCGGCTGAGGATGATGTTATAAGCAGAGGAACAATCGACGACAAGAAAAATGAGTAACTTGGTAGTCTGCCGTGGATACTCTCCGATGGTGATGAGAAGATCGATGGAGCCTATGGAGGTCACCCTATCTCCAGTAAAGCCGACTAGTGGGGTTTGGAGAGGGGACAAACTTTCTTCCCCGACCTTGAGCTGGTGATAGGCGTTCAGGAAGATGATGTCTGAATAGCTGCCGTTGTCGACAAGCACTCGTCCGACTTTGTAATTGGACAGGAGAGTAGAGATGATGAGGGGGTCGTCATGAGGGTAACAGATGTCTATACAATCGGCCTCCATAAAGGTGATGGGCTCTATCCACTGTTTGGGGTGTTTGAAGGGGCGATCCAACGCCGTGACTTCTTTGTCGGAGCCCTGTCTGATTTTTCTGAGTTTGGCTCGTTGGGCCGAACGGGATGGTCCTCCATATGCAAGCCCTCCAGCGATTACTCTGATTTCTCCGACCGGGGGAGCAGGGTTGCCTTATGCTCGGGCTGGTGGTGAGGGCCGATCATTGTCTCGGTTAAGTTGTGCGAGTTGTCGGGGAGTGGTGTGTCGGTGGTTGCCCCCGGTAGGTTCGGTCCGCAGCCATTGCTGAGGACGGGTTATCGTGAATCGACTGAGACACCCTTGGCGTATCAAACTCTCAACCTGGTCTTTAGGGTTAACACGTTCCTCAGTGTTGTGGCTGTGGTCCTGATGGAAACGACAGTATTTGGATTGGTCTCGCCGGTTGGAAGGAGACTGTGATGGTTGGGGCCACTTCATGTTATAATCTCGCTGGATTTGGTTTAAGACTTGCTCCATGGGAGAATTGAGAGGAGTGTACCGCTCAAACCGACCAGGTGGTCGGGTAGGTGTCGGTCGATCGGCATGAACGGGTCGATCGATATACTGAGGAGTATGCTACGTATGTTGGGATGGTCTGGTTTCAGATTCCTTCCTCTTCTCCCTGGGGGTTGAATTTTTGGTTGGGGTATCTTGGCAGGCTACCATAGAATCTTCCGCGTTTATATATTTTTGAACTTTGGTAAGGAGGGTGGCCATGGAGGTTGGAGGGTTTTGGGGGAGGGAGAACAGGAAGTCGGATGATCGTAAACCAGCCATGAAAGCGGTGAGAATGACCTTGTCGTCATTTTCCGCCACCTGTAAGGCTTTAGTGTTGAAATGGGTGACGAAGCTATGCAGCGACTCCCCCTTCGACTGATGGATGTTGAGGAGTTGAGTTGCCGAGCGCCGCTGGCGCTGAGCACCAATAAAATGGCTAAGAAATGAATCACTTAGGTGTTGAAAAATAGAGACGGAGTCCATCGACAACTGACTAAACCACAGTCGAGTTGACCCCTTAAGCGTTACAGGGAAAGCCCGACACATGATCTCGTCGGGGAAAGCATGGAGGATCATTGGGGTCCTGTAAGTCTCCAAGTGGTCAACTAGGTCCGTCATGCCATCAAAAAAGTCGATCGAGGGCATTTTGAACTCGGGAGGTAGGGGTTTGTCCCTAATGGAGGCGACAAACGGGGAACTAGCTATTGTGGAAGGTTTATTCTGTATGTTCTGCGTGACTCCTTGAAGCTGGAGTTTCATGGCTCGGAGTTTCGCATCCCAGATAGGAACATTGTCACCGCCGGAATGCAGTGGGGGTTGGACACTGCTGGCCTTGCCTTCGGGAGCAGATGCTTGAACTGATGGATATAGACCTTGAGGTAGCGGGTTCATGTCTTGAGGTGGGGGTCACAAACCCTCCAGGTTGGAGAGGTGGGCTTGTTGGAAAGGATGGCTTGGGGTTCGTTCCAGGTTAGGTGGGATATCTTGTGGTGGTGGAGGAGGCACATGGAGGTCTCACTGAAGCAAAGCATTGATCAAGGCTTGGTTTTGTTCGGCTAAACGATTGATGATGTTGGTGAGTTCTGTGAAATACTGAGGTGGGTTGTTTGGGTTAGGAGGGTCGGCTTGGGGGTCAACAACGTTGTGGTGGGAAGCCATGGATCTCGTCGTGACCATCCACCTTGATGGCCGGAGGAGAAGGATTATCGAGAACGGGTCCCCGATAACAATGAGCACAACTGTTACGCAGAGCAGTAGTTTCCCACAGACGGCGCCAACTGATGATGCTGTTTCTCCCCGATGGACGGGTCGATCTGATCCAAGCCCCCAACACCATTGTCCTCATCACTAAGCTTGCTGAGATAGCTGCACAAAAGTCCAATGAGGAACGGGAATCCTCTAGTGAACCCTCCGATGAACAATTTAGAAGAGAGAGATAAGTGGAATGTAGAGATAGGGTGATAATTGAGAACTTAACCTTCCTTTTGTCTTAGAAACCTCCTTATATCCTTTGTTCATCATTTCCTTGTCCATTCCGACTTGTCATGTTGGCCAAAAGTCTATGTTCTAACTTGCCTTGTTCATGGTGAGGCTGTTATGTCCCAACATGAGGGGTTCTCGCATTAAATGCTGCCAAGGACCTCATTAATGGTTGATGTGTGGTGCAATAACTTTGTAGGATCTTTGTTTGCTTATGTTGCTAGTTCTCCTCTTGACTAGTGTTTAGTTGCCATTGGTCCTTGATGCCACGTTGGGTTCCAATAATGTTGGGCTTTAGTGTTTGAAATGTGTATCGGGCTCTAAGTAGTGGGCTAAGAGCCTTTATGAGCCCACCTATGTCAAATATAATGATGACATTTTTTACAATAAAAATAATTTATTTACTGGGTTGGTTTGGGAAGTTAGCTATTTTAGTTGTTTTTTGACTTTTGACTATTTTGTTGGCTTTTTGACTTTTTAACTATTTAGAAAGCCAAAAAAGTTGTGTTTAAAATGATAGTTGACTCTTTTTTTTTTATAGTTGATTTGATAATTATAAAAAAAAAAGTGAAATAATTATAATTTGAATGTAACATTTTATCTTATTAACTATTTTAATTTATTTTATTTTTATTGATTATCTGAACCTAAAATTAAGTTGCCGAACACTCAATATATCATAGTGCCAGTTTCAACAAATAAAAACTAGACTAGAAGATGTTAACAATGAGTTGTTGACAACGACAATGGTCTTGGGCTCACAATGAATTTAAAAAGAGCCCCAAGATTGTTAAAACATTTAATAGTAAAATAGGTCCAATAGCTTATTAAACCCTTAATAGTATTAGAAAAACAAAATAGACCAATAACTTATTAAGGCACAATATACCTATATAAATTAAGAAAAATATGGAAAATGTTTGGTAGCTCAAAATTTTGTGGCTCAAATGGCTCAAATCTATCAAAACGACGTCGTTTCACTACAGGAAAAATGGGCTACCGCAACGTTTCTTTTATGGCGTTTTGAGAAATGCCATTATAGATGGATGAAAGACAACGTTTCCAAAACGTTGTCTTAGAGCTCAGTTGAACGGCGTCGTATTGGGTGTATACATTGACACCGTCCACTTTTCGTCTCTCACTTTCCGTCTTTCACTTTCTCTCTATATCTTCCATAGCTCGGTCTCTCTTCCTCTCTTTCTCTCTCTTCCAAAGCCCTCGACTGATATTTATCGAACCAGATCAAAGACACACACACACTCTCTCTCTCTCTCTCTCGCTCGCTCGATTGCAGGTGTTGCTCTTCATTGATCTGTCGCTGGAGAGCTTTGATCAGTCTCTTCATCGAACTTGAACTCAAACTCGATCTATTCTTCATCAAATCACAGATCCAAAATCGATATCATTCTCGAACCAGATCGATCTTTGTTGCTCTTATCTCAGGTACAATTTTCATTCTCTTAATCGGTGTTCGAGTTTGAACCAGATCGATCTCTGTTGATCTCAGAATGATAATGTATGAGAGTATTTGGATGTTTGCAATTGATTATCTGTTTGGAAAGTGTGCTTGTTCTATATCTTTAGTGCTTATAATTTTCATTAGAATCTTCATTAGAACGTAAAACATGAACTTCTAACACTAGTTTCAGCACATCCAAGTTTTCATCTCTAAGAGCTGCTTCATTCTTGTCCTGAATCTGGTTTGTAACTATTCGTCTGTGAGAGCATATTCCTCATCATATTTACATAAGAAGCATAAAAGACTAGTTATGACATTGCAGTATAGGTAATTTTAAACATTTCAGATCTAGCCCTTACAGTATAGGTAATTTTAAACATTTCAGATCTAGCCCTTGCAGGGGAATGTAAATGATGCAACTGAGGAATATAATGAATTTTCTGTGAATTTTATGTAAGATTGTAAAGAGGTTCAGTAACATAGCCCCCCCCCCTCCCCTAAAAAAAAGAAAAGAAAAGAAAAGACAGAGAAGGTTTTATTGGCATATATATATATATATATAAGCATGGTAAGATGTCACACACACATATGTAAGTATATCAAAATTTTAAA
The DNA here is from genome assembly GCF_055761805.1 of Camellia sinensis. NCBI lineage: Eukaryota > Viridiplantae > Streptophyta > Magnoliopsida > Ericales > Theaceae > Camellia > Camellia sinensis. The sequence continues at coordinate 80,530,802 of NC_138963.1, forward strand.
AACTTAATGCCTTAATCCGATGAAACTACTTGAGCTTTAGAGGACCTAATAACTCTGGCTGGACCTCACATCATTGTGCCGTGATGGGTTGTTGAGGTGTCTGATTTTGATGACGCTGAATGGGATTTACAACCTTTCTTTCTAAAGGAGCTGGGATTCTGGCTAGTGAGCTAGTCTCTGCCTTCCTTTTATAGGGGAAAATTCAGATTTTACTCAAGCTTCATAAATATTTTCTTGAAGGATGTCTGGAGGTTTCTCTGTCTTCTAATTCTATTTGGTCATTTTCCTTGTTTTTGTCTGCTCTAATAATGGCTTACATATCTATTATAGAGGCTTATAGGGTGTTAAATCTTTGCTTATAGCACAGTAATCACCTCGGTAAGTTTGAGGATTGACAAAGTACTCCAGTTTTGGAGTCAAGAAATTTTTGATCTAATGCCTTTGTCATATGGCTAGTAGGCCTTTTGATTTGTTTTTGTTTCCTTCGGTGAGTGTTTATCCACATTTTATTATTTGACAGTCAGAACAATGCCATTTTAGTTCTGTGCTGCTTTGTTTGGACAGCTGAACTATCCTGGAGATGTAATGAACTGCAGAACTACTGAGAAATAAATGTCCCTGTATGAGAATGTGATAATTTTTGAGTTTCATCGACACATATATAAATATATTGAATGTATTCTAAATCTTAATGGTATTCACGTTTAGGTAAATGGAAATATGGAGTTTTCTTTAATTGTAGTCGAGTGTTGCTGCAATTCTTTTCTTGTTTTGCGAATTTAGATGTATGTTTTTAGTAATTCCCAAGCTTAGAATTAATTATTGATGATTATCAGTTTGAAATTGAGTTTGTAGGGTTGCCTCCACTTGTTCTGAAGGAAGGCGCTAACCACAGTCTTTCTTCCTCTTTTAACTATGTTGGTGGAGATCATAGAATGCTGAGAAACCCTCTGGCTTTCTTAGTTAATAAATTATTGATAGTTGCAAGACTAATTTCTGTACTGATGCTTTTGATCAGATGGGCTTCAGGTTATTTTGCAGTTTGTCTAAGCATATTTGGCTAAGTTGGTATGGGTGTCCTTCAATTATAGGGAATCCTGTTTGGTTGACTTTGGTATAGTGGAAAACTTAATGTAAACATATTTCTTTTATTGCCTGCGAGCAAGATAATTTTATTATATATTGGAACTAGCTATGTGAACTTAAAAGACTCGAAAAAATTCCATGACATCAGATTTAATAGAGGATATTGGAAGTTGAATGATGGTCTCTACTCCTAAGGTGAGATGGACAAATTAGGGCACCAATTTTATCCACAAACTTGGCAAGTAAAAACTGCATTTTCTGTCTAAAGTTGGATTGAATCAAGATACCTTTAGTTATCAACCCATATTGAGGCTGGAATGAAAATTATATGTGGTGTGGGTCTTAGACTTGGGGATTCAGCAAATGGAAAATGGACCTGGATGATATACCAGTGAGATATCCGGGGTGCAATAAGATATAATGGCGTTTCTCAAAACGCCATAAAAGAAACGTTGCTTGGTCTATATTTTTTGTGTAACATTATGATTTTGAATTTCTAATGTTTATCATAATTTTTTGTTAAGTAATTTGAAATCTACCCTCGTCTGCACAGTTTTCTTTTTGGGCTTTGATAGGGACACAAAAATGGTGCTATACAAATGAAATAGAACACTACTAAGATATATTGGTATGTGTGGGTGTTCATGTAGTAGTGAGAACTTGTTGCTTACTTGTGAGTACAAGAACAAACAAAATGAATTGCCATTCTAATGTGCTATCAACTACAATCATGGAATTTTTTACTTTGTGATCAATCAGGATAAACTGGTTGTTCTTGTAGAATCTTCATTAGAGATACTCAGTCACCTTGATGAAGTTCTATATCATAATCTATCAAGAGCATTGTAGAAACTTTTAGTTTCTTCATTAATATGCTTCATGCTAGAAATGCTTCTAGTATGCTTGATAGTGTTGATTCAAGTTGCACCACCGGGATGCAAAAATCATGACAGTTGTTAATTTAGCAAGTAATTATCCATGCATGCATAAATAGCCGTAGACCCGTCCAAGAATCTTCATCAGAGATACCTAGTCATCTTTGATGAGGCTCTTCTTGGATTGTCCAGTTCGAACAGTTCAGGAACACAAGTCTATGTTGTAATTAGTAGTTCTACTGCTTAAATATAGTCCATCTCGTAGAGATTTCGTGTAGTTGCTCCTCATGTTCTCCGGGTGCATACTAGACAAGGTGTAGCAATACACCCAGTCTGTGTAGTGTACTTGGAGAACCATGGGGAGATGCTGCCGAAATTTCGTTAGAGATGGATAGAGCAGTATGAGCTACTTTTTACAATATAGATTGTGCATTCCTGAATGGGAAAGTAGGATGAACCAACCTATTAGAGAAGAGTTAGAGGTAAATGGTGTCATGTCGCATGCATTATAAGGTACTTAATTGAGGTTAAGAATAATTAAAATGAAATGATAATTTTGAACTTTGTTGATTTGACAGTGACATTTGTAGTGTAAGACGAAGTCAAATGGATAAAAGTTGGATAAATCAGCATAGGTTGCATCCAGAATATATATAAGGGGTTAAGGAATTTGTTAAACTTGCATGCCAAAATAATCTTCTATCCAATGAAGTCACATGTCCATGTAAACAGTGTCGGAATGTCAAACTAGTAAAGAAAGACCTTTTGGGGGAACATTTAATGGTCAATGGGTTTATTCCAAGCTACACCAGATGGATTTTTCACAGGGAAGATTTATCGGTGTCTGTGCCATTGAATAAGAATGTCAGTGATTTGAATGATGGCGATGAAGTCAATGAAATGATATATGAGGGGTTCGGACGTCCTCCACCAAGCTTGGTTCATCTTGCTAGTAATGAGACAGGAAGTTCTAATATCGAACTAGGCCCGGATAAGAAAATTGAAAGATTTTTCAGTTTATTGAAGGAGGCCGAAAGAGAGTTGTATCCAGAGTGTCACAAGTTTTTAATGCTCTCATTTGTTGTTCGATTATTGCATATCAAGTGCCTTAGTGGATGGAGCGACAAGTCTTTCACGATGTTGCTTAAACTTTTGAAGGATGTATTTCCAAAAGGTGAAACTTTGCTAAAGTCGTTCCATGCAATGAGGGCACTCCTTAGGGAATTAGGCCTCGATTATCACAAGGTACATGCATGCCCAAGAGATTGCTCACCGTATTGGAAGGAGACAGCTAGTAGGGATGATTGCATAGTATGTCAGACACCTAGATACAAACAGTTTGAGGGTGAGAAGAATGATTATAAAAAAAAGCAACAAAGAATTCCCCAAAAGATTGTGAGATACTTTCTTTTGATTCCAAGGCTTCAAAGATTGTTCATGTCATCCAAAACTGCTTCATTAATGAGATGGCATGCAGAGGGCCGCATTGATGACGGCAAAATGAGACATCTTGCTGACTCTCCTGTCTGGAAAAATTTTGATACTTTGTATCCCAAGTTTGCGAGTGAACCTCGCAACGTCAGACTAGGTTTAGCAGCGGACGGATTTAATCCATTCAAGGCAATGAATGTTGCTCATAGCAGTTGGCTAGTTATTGTGATGCCTTATAATTTGCCACCGTGGTTGTGCATGAAACAACCACATATGATGATGATATTGCTCATTGATGGTCCTTCTTCACCTGGAAATAACATTGATGTCTACTTGCGCTTATTAGTGGATGAACTGAATGAATTGTGGGAAAATGGTGTTCAGACATACGATGCAGAAACTAATCAAATGTTCCAATTGCACGCGGTCTTACTGTAGACAATAAATGATTTTCCAGCATATGCAAATTTGTTTGGATGGAGAACGAAAGGTGCTTTAGCTTGTCCTTGTTGTAACATACGTACTTGACATCGGTATTTAAAGAATGGAAGGAATATTTGTTACATGGGGCATCGCCGCTGGTTGAATGCGAGTCACAAATTTCGAAAAGATGGTGCGTCGTTTGATGGAACTTTTGAATTTGAACCATGTCCAACTCGGTTATCGGGGGCTAATGTGTTACGACAGCTAGGGCCTAAGCATCAACCAACTAACAGACAAAAAAGAACTAGGAAAGGAAAGGAAAAAGAGGACAACGAGGGGGATCATAATTGGAGGAAGAGGAGTATTTTCTTTGAGCTTCCATATTGGGAGCATAATTTGATTCGCCACAATCTTGATGTAATGCACATTGAGAAGAACGTGTGTGATAATGTATTGTGGACGATATTAAATGTTGATGAGAAAGGAAAGGATAATTTAAATGCTCGTCGAAACCTGCAAGATATGGGAATTCGAAAGGCATTACATCCTAAAAAAGGGGTTGTGAACAGGTATTATTTGCCGCCTGCATGTTTTGCTATGAACAATAGAGAGAGAGAGGTTTGTTTTGTACACTCTTGAAGAATATCAAAGTTCCAGATGGGTATGCATCCAATATTTCTCGTCGTGTCAACCTCAAACCACATAGCATATCTGGACTGAAAAGTCATGACAACCATATATTGATGCAACAAATACTTCCAATAGCAGTGAGAAATTTGTTACCGAAGAAAGTTATTGAACCATTGATTGAGTTAAGCAATTTCTTCAGGCAGTTGTGCTCCAAAACTCTAGAGCTAGATGGGTTAGATCGTCTTCAATCCCAAATTGCTCTTACACTTTGTCATCTTGAGAGAATTTTTCCTCCATTCTTTTTCGATATAATGGAGCACTTGCCTATTCACCTAGCAGAGGAGGCCAAGATTGCCGGTCCAGTGCAATATCGCTGGATGTACTTTATAGAAAGGTGTGCAATTCTACTCCAATTTACAGTTGTATTCATTTGTTTGTTTATAATTGAAAGTCATGTGTGCATTTGTTTGTTTATAGGTATCTTATGACACTTAAGTTATATATGCGTAATCGAAGTCATCCAAAAGGTTCAATTGCAGAGGGATACTTAGTTGAAGAGTGTATGACCTTTTGCTCAAGGTACTTGGATGATGTCGAGTCAAAATTGAATCGACCAATAAGGAATTACGATGTTAGCGACAATCCCGGGATATTACTGGGTCATGCTTTAGGAAAAGGAGAAGGGTTTGCGCTTGATAACACATCATGGGTACAAGCTCATCGGTATGTGTTATTTAACACTGCTGCAGTTGTCCCATATCGAGAGTAAGATACAATCTTTATTCCAAAATTTTATTGATACCATTAATAAGTATCTTGCATTTTATAAGTACTTTAAATGTATAGGGAGCATCGTGATTTCATTAAGCGGTCACATCGTCGTCTCAAAGATTTTGATATGGATCGCCGTCACAATGATGAGTTTCCCAGATGGTTTAATTCTCATGTAAGTACTAATAACTTACATGTTTCTAATTTTCAATTCTCATGTTTTTAATTTTTAATTCTCTATTAGTTGATATTTAATTTTGTTGACTTTGTAAAAATAGGTTGAAGAGCTTCTAACTATTCAAAATGATGTATTGTCAGATGAGATTAAAACTTTGGCATTGGGACCTAGTAAAAAGGCCATGAGATTCAGTGGGTATATAATTAATGGCACTAGGTATCATACGAGGAGTCGTGAGTGGAGAAGAAAAACTCAAAATAGTGGGGTTATGGTGAAAGCAAAGACTTGTAGCTATGCAAGTACCAGAGACATGAATCTTGTGGAAGGTGAAGTAGCATACTATGGATATGTGACAGACATTATTGAATTGTATTACTCATACGACCGTAGATATGTGTTATTCATGTGCGACTGGATTGACAACAACAAAGGATTGAAGCAGGATGGGTTTGGTTTCACACTCGTTAATTTCAATCATTTGTTATATACAAAGAAACAAAATAGCGATGAGCCATTCATCCTAGCATCTCAGGCACAACAAGTTTTCTATGTTAATGATCTCGTTGAAGCTGATTGGGATGTTGTAGTTAAGATGAAACCTAGAGACTTGTATGAGGTGTGTGGAGAACAACCAATTAATGATGGAGTACATCACAATGAAGTGGAAGGATTTGGCGACCAAGAGTTAGATGCAACTTCGTTTGCTTGTGAAGATGACATAAATTGGGTTAGGCAAGGTGAAATTGGAACAACTATTGATGAAACTATTGGACCTCTTGGGATATCGACACAGACACAATCTGAAGATGATGAAGAAATGATATGATATTGTAATTTTGGGTCATATTCATTGTTACATTTGTGCTTTCAGTATGGATATTCATGTTAATGAAACCTTTGCTTTTATAATGCGTCATTTGTTTGCTTTGTTAATAAAATCTTTGTTTTTGTATTCATTATTGTATCTATTGTACTTTATATTCATTGCTAACCCATAAAATTCTACATGTATGCTTGTGATCTTCTATAAACTAGCATGACAGATCGACGGTGCTCTAGGCAGAGGCAACATTCAGCCTCTGCAAATTCTGAGAGTTCTTGTAGTGGGAGTGCAGATGAGAGTTCTTATAGTGGGAGTTCAGATGAGAGTTCAGAGGAGAGTACATGCATCATACCTGATCCACCCATGTCATGGTATCCTCTAGGTAGCTTGCCTAGTACATCATCGAGTACTGGTTCAACACATGACACTACTGCTGGTATGAATTATTTCTCTATTTATGTTCTTTTTTCTTTTAATGTTTTACATTTCTTTTTTTAAAACTAAGTGATTTTAATCATTGCTTTCTTGTTAATTAGTAACTCAATTACATTTAAGTCAGTAAACAAAATAAACATACATCATTTAAGTCAATTTTTATCATTCTTTCTAGTATCTTCTAACTTGATATTGATATTTGGATGAGTAGGTCGCAGTTCGAGAGGCCCAACACTCATGCACGGTTGTGATTGGAACCCAAGTGATGGCATTTTACATATTTTTCCTAATGAGTTGAACCAAGTGGTTGATGGGTATACACCCTTGGCTTCTCGTTTGGGTGTCTTAGCTCGAGATGGGAACCTTATGCCCCTTACTTATAGAACTTGGAGTCATGTACCAAAGGAAAACAAAGAGAGAATTTGGAGAGAAGTAAAGGTGAAAGAATTATTTCATTTCTTATTTTGGGCATGTCTTTTCTTCATTGTTCACCATGAAAATAAAGAGAGAATATGGACTTGGTTTGAATGGAATATGGACTTTATGGTTTAACCCACAAAAAAGTTTTCAAATTATGTTTTCTACCCTGTCATATCCCAAAAGTATGCGGAACGTATCTCCCACGTATCCATGTGTATCCGAACCGTATCTAAAATTTAAAAAAAGAAAGAAAAGAAAAAAAAGGGATACTTTCTGGCCGTATCCTGGCGTATCAGACACGTATACGTTTCCGATACTCGTATGCAACCTATTTTGGAGTATTTGTGTTTCATAGTTGATGAATTGTTGAGTTCAATAGTCTGGATAAGTTTTGAATTCTGACATAGCATATCAATAAATAGCACAACAGGATTCAATATGCCATGCCATGAAAAGAAATATGATTTTGATAACATTCCACTCCAAGCAAGTTCGGTTTTTGTTTTAGTGACGATGAGTGTTGTCTCAACTCTTGAAGTCGTTGTGGAAGGTGAGCTGTTAAAAGGATTGTCTCCATAGGCAGAGAATTGTGTTAAAGGTTGAGAGAAAATGGGTAGGTTAAGAAATGGTTGGGCAGAGAAATGCGAAAATAAATCGAGAGGTGTCATAGCGAGTGGTTTCTGAGTTTGGAGGGAATGAATTACTTTTGCCAGACACACACCTCCCTGTTCTCTCTTCCTGAGGCACTGTACATATTTTAAGAGGAAATACTTTTGCCAACACCAAGATTGTTAATTGGTTCTGTTGGCCACATAACATTATCTACTAATTCGCTAATGGGTGACAGAAATTTTATTTAATTAAAGAAGAATAGAGGTCAATGTCTGTGCTGAGACTAATACTGTCTATAAGGAATGTTTATTTTGCACATTAATATACTTTGTCCAGGCCCTTGATAGCTTTATTTATGTCCTCATCTGGCTGACTTGTGTATTGGACTTGCAATAATGTTTCTTGTTGTTTGCCCTGGTTGTAGGACAATGATTATTTTTCCCTTCTTTTGGTTCAAGTTGGAAATTGATTGTTGAGTAAGGATATGAAGGCTTCCTTTGCATCTGGAGACACATACTGACGCAAACTGTCAAATTTATGGCCCATCTCTCATCATAAAGGGAAAATTACATTGTGTATTCTGCTGCGTATATGTTGAGTACTTAATAGTTAAAGTTGCTATTGTGTGTATGTTGTTCTTTATATTATGCCTTGTGTATTCTGCTGCGTGTATGTTGTTGCTGTTGTGTGTATGCAATAATCACAAAGTTGCCAATTATTTGCAGGTCAATACAGATGCTGATGAGTCAATGAAGAAATTTGTTTTGGCATCTGTTGGAAAAAAAATGGAGAGAGTGGAAGGCTAGAGTTAAACAAATGGGATATACGCCATTCGACAATGATGCTGATAGGTTAACTCATCGACCTAAAAGAGTACACGAGCATCAATGGCGGAGCTTAGTTTATTATTGGGGCACTCGGAAAGCACAGTATTATTGAATTTAAATTGTACTTTTACATGGGATTAGTGTTAAATTGTTTATTGAACTCTATTGTAATCTCATAAGATGAGTTTGTTAATTAATAAATTATCTTGTGTTTGTGTTCATATGTAATAGAAAAAAAGTACAAAAAACAAAGAAATTCGGAAGAAAAAGACATTAAATCACATAACCGGCAGAAAACCATTCTCAGTTGTTCGAGTAGAGGTATATAGTTTCTTTATATTTCAAATTGAAATTGTATATTTTGATTTTGTTACTTAGGCCTCGTTTGGGAACAGGCCAATTTAGTAACTTTTTGACTATTTGGCTAAAAAAATAAGTAAAAAAAACTTATATGTTTGGGATGACTTTTTGGCTAATTACGAAAAGATGTGCAAAAAATAGAGAGAAGAGAATTTTTGACTTTTTGGTAGGAGTTGTTGGCTTTTTGGTTAAAAGGGTAACTTTTTGGCTTTTTGGCTAAAAAAATAAGTCCCCAAACGGGGCCTTAATTTTAAGTGAAATTGTAGGAAACAAATAAGAAGAATGGAGTTCCAGCTACTCGCTTAGAGGTGTGGATGGCTGGGTACTCGAAGGATAACAAACCAAGTAATGATAAAGTTGCTGACTTCATGGTATGTAGCACCATTATTATAACATAGAACTAGCAACATAACATAGAACTCATGATCCTACATGGTACCCATCAGACCTAGGACGAGGTCATCATAATCATCAAGTTAGTACCTTTTATATGAAATTTTAGCATCTTTCTATGCTGCTCCGTTTTAGTCTTTAGATGTTGTCATGGCAGTTAAGTGGTCGTTATTATGTCTTGCTTGTAGGTTGAATTTTATTAGTGGCTAATTAACTAATTAACAATCGTAGACACAAATAAAGGAGCTTGCGGCGCAATCTAATGCTACAGATGAAGAGATTATCACACAGGTTCTAGGGCCTGAGTTACCTGGTCGTGTTCGAACATACGGATTGGGTCCTTCTCCGACTGATGTCTTTGGAGGCGAATGCAAGCAATCACAAGAACAAACTTGTATCATCCAAACGCAAGTCCAAGAGCAACTTAACCAATATAAAGCACAAATGGAGATGCAAATGAAGGAGATGATGGATGCTATGCTTAATCAACAAAAAGTACAAATGGAGATGCAAAGCACAATCCAAGCTCAACAAGCACGAATAGAGCAATTGGAGTCTCAACAGGCCATGGGTGGGCCTGTTGCACCAGCTGCTTCCCATGTGCATTCACAACAACAATCCCATGCATACACCTCCTCGTTTAATTGCCATCGTTCGTCCGAGGAAGTGAGTAAATAGTTAATTATGAAATTTTCAATATGACATTTTATTTATGTTATTTGTTCTTATCAAATGCAGGTTCACATATCAAAGAAAGAAAAGAAGAAGAAGAAGTAGATATGACAAATTATACCTTGAAAAGGTATATTCTGTCTCCACCTTTTTTTTTTAATTTTTTTTTTATGGTGGCAATACATGTAGGCTTTTCTATTTCTTTTTCTTCATGATAATGTTTGCAAGCTTAATATGCTAGAATGCATAGAGAGAAAGGTCTGGAGTGATCCAGACACATTTATTCTGTAGATGTCTAATTGAATTAGCTCGTTGATATTTTGAAAACATTATTTTAAGAACACAATTTCATAAAATATGTAAATTCAAAAAATAAATGGTTAAAAAAAAAAACTAACACGTGTCCCTTCTTGAAGTTTATCTGATGGGAAAGACTTCTGGTGATCTAACTACCCCGTGCTTTAGCATTTTGAGCCTAGGGTATTGATTGAAGTTAGATAATTGAATTTACAGATGCCACACGAAAGGTGTACACCCAGACAGTAAAAGCATTCCCTCCCAACTTTCTCTCTCTCACACACACATCTCACATCCACAAGGGACCAAGCACAGCAAGGAAAAAAAATCTAGGAAACAGGCATTACTGGCCATATTTGGAGGATTCAGCTGTTGGGTATTTCAATTGGTAAGCAGTTTTCAACTGTTTTCTTCAGTTATTTGTGAAATTTTTAATTGTTTTTGAGAGACTTAAAGACTAGATATAAGAGTACCAAATCCCATATGGGTTTATTCTTCTATGTGTATATATGTAATTGATTGTTGGGTTTGTGTTTTTTGGGAGAAGAAAGAAAGAAAGAAAAGAAAAGTTGAAGGTGACTCATATTTCAAGAGACTGAGATGGGTTGCCTCAGATCCACGAAACCCAAGATTTATGTGAGTTGAAAACTGAAAAGGTCCCACCTTTTTAGGGTTTCCTTGTGATTCTTGGGATTAGTCTCCCTTTTCCTAGGTTCTTTCTCATGACCCTCTTTCTGTTTCTTTCTTGAGATTATGGATAAGGGTTTGGTGGTGTTGGCTGTTTCATATGTATGCGTTTATTTAAGGGTTAGTGGTGGAGGATGGGATTTAGGTATTCTCTGGTTGGTCTTTTCTAGAAAAGAAGAATTTGGGAATTGCTAGTACCTTGGAGAAACTCAATTCTTCCCAGGCTTGAAATTTCTATATATGGAAGGTTAGACTTTAGATCCATTGTTCCCCTACCAGATCTGGTTACCCTTTTTCATTTTTCGCATCTTCCCCTAATTCCCACCTTCAATTTGCTTCTCTCAATGATTTTACTTTGTGTTTCTTTTAATTTGTTTGTTTTTTCAAAATAGATGTTTGATTGGTGTTTGTCAGGCATTCCATTCTGCTCAGCTTTTTGGAATTTAATCTAATCTTTAGGTTATTCCCACCTCTAATTTTCTCTTGATTTACTTTGTATTTTTGAGTCCTTGACCTAAAAATGGTGGTTCATTGCGGTTGTCTGCAACGAAGGGGGTGTTTTAAAAATGGTGGTTCAAAACTCATTTAAAAATTTATCCTTTCAAAATACAACCTTACATTCCAATTATGATTATAAAGTATCCCTAGTATTAGTCAATTCAACTGGAGTTGACGTGGAGATGACGACAACGAGAACAACAAAAACAAAAACAAAAACAAAAACAAAAACAAAAACAAAAACAAAAACAAAAACAAAAACGAAAACAACAACAACAATCCTATGCTTTGTTGAAATGCAATCAATATGATGGTCTGTTTTTTCCTACAGCTTCTCGCAATTACGCATCAATCAGTGGCCATTCAATATAGTACCAAAACTTCAGTTTTGTTGCTAAGAAAACAAATGTTTGATGAAATTGTCAAAAATTTCAACTGATGAGAAAACTATATCAAATTGATTTCTCAACAAAACACACTGCTCTAATTTCACATTCAAGGTCCTTTTGGAATTACAATTTTGTGTAATAGATAGTTTTGGTCTATTACACTAAATTGTAATTCTCCCATTTAAATAATCACATGTCAGTGTGGAAAAGCTACATTACAACAAATTAAGGTTTTAGAGATAAAATATTTAGTTGGCAAAATATTATTTTTGTGTTTGTTTTCTAAGTCAATGTTATATAAGAGATCATGTAATTTGTTAGTTGCATAATAAGAATTCTATCTTTTGTCATTATCAGCAAGAGAAGTTGTAGAATCATTGGGTAGTGAAGGAAGTGATTGTGGTCCAATGGGTTTACTCTTACTGAGCTGGTTTAGTATTACCATGGTATATTCCAAAGCATTAAGTTGTGGAGGGACTGTGAAGCCCTTGGACAGTAAAAAAGCTTCAAGTGAAGATAGTGTACCATGGTGTACAACAGTTCTTTTTGACAGCAAGAGAATTATATCAATGGTGGAGAGGATCTTGAAGCTAGGTTGGTGTATAGACAGAACCACTATGCGATGATGCGAGTCAGCCATTGATCAGAGGGTCTACATTACATTGAAGGCTGAAGATTTGAATTTGGTCATATTATGGTATTTGAAACTCAACAATTTTATGGGTATCAAATTTGGGTGTAAAGTGATGCGTTATATTATCATATTATTAATCAAATTATGTGATTCTCCGAAAAAAAAATTATATGGACTCATTCATCAGAATAATGTGTATTAACAATTATTCTGATAGGTGTTGTGTTTGATAGTGATAGCTCCAACTCTGTCATATCATATCATTTTGTATACTTCTTTTCTATGCAATTTTTTTTCTTCAAGGACACTGCTAATAATGTTATGGTCACATGATAATTTCAGTTGCATTTCACTTTCATATGTTATATTCCCACAACTTATAGAGCATAGCATCATTTGATATCATACAGGGAGAAGAAACTGGGGAGCAAGAATGTGGCAGTGGAGAAGTGGTGGAGAAGCCTACTGAAACCATCCAAGAAGAGTTTTATTGGGCAGTGCCAGAAGAACATGAAAGAAGGGAACATTAGGGGAGGAAAGAGGTGGCTAGAGGTGCAATTAGAGAGGCTATGGCGGCTAGTTCTATAATGCTTTTTAGTTTCACAATTTTCATGGGATAAAGGCTTGTTTGATGATTGTTTTGAGTATTTTTGTTGTAATTGTTCTAGTGAACTTTGTTTTTAATGTTTTGGGATTCTATTTTTGAAAACCTGGATTGTATTGTGTATGAAATGAGCAATTAGTTAAATTCTTTGACTTTGTTTCCAAAGTTGTAGTATGAACAGAGAATGCCAACTTTGGTATTTTTTTTCATATTCTTTTGTACCAGCAGCAGCAGCAGCATAGGTGGGGGGCGGGGAATTGATATTTCATTTAATAATAATAATAATAATAATAATAATAATAATAATAATAATAATAATAATAATAATAATAATAATACTAATAATAGTAAAAATAAAAAAACAAAACAAAAGTGGCGTTTTTAGGAAAACGCCACTAATTTTGCTATTTTTTGTGCTGCACAGCTGGGGGTGGGGTGGGGGTGGAATTGATATTTCATTTCATCATCATAATAATAATTTTAAAAAAAAAGAGTGGCGTTTTTTTAAAAACGCCACTAAATAACGTCATTGTGACGTCATCCGTCAGTTTGGGACGGAAGCTGAGACGGATGTCAAAGATTTTGCGGCGCTTTAAAAAACGTCATCTAATAGTTTCAGCGACGTTTTGTAAACGTTGCAAAGCTATCGCGACGGCCGTATCAATGACGAAAAATTTAAACGTCGCTGTAACATTTGGCAGCGTTTAAAAACGCCGCTAATACTTATTTTTCCTGTAGTGTTTTACACTCAAAATCTATCAAAACGACGTCGTTTTAAGTGATTTGAGCCATTTGAGCCACAAAAGAGCTACCTAGCATTGTTGGAAAAATATTTGGTAACTCTAAAATAAGAGTTCTAAAGGAGCTCTAATACATTAAAAAATGATAAATAGTATTTTTGTATTTTTATTTTATCTTTTTCTTCATTCTCTCTCATTGCCACTTCATTAGAACTCTATTTAAAGCTCTTGAATTAGAGTTATGTATCATTGTTGATAAATTAAAAGGTCCAAAAAAAATTCGAGATTAAACTAAAATTCTAAAAAAATCTATCTAAATTGAAAAGCTGTATCCACTGCACCCAACTTGATCCTTATGAAACCCTTCCTCGCACCTACTCCAAACCTGTAAATGTAATCCATATCCCAACCCTACTAGATCCACAATACAATAAAAAATTTAATAATAATATTGAAACTTAATATTAAAAAAAAAAAAAAAAAAAAACTGGAAAGTGATATTTATAATTAAAAAAATAAAATCATGCTTAAATTTATACACATAACATAATAGAAACTCAACAATCTATTGTACATATATTATATAATCTATAGAAACTTAATAATATATTATACCCGTCTATATATATAAGAAAAAGAGAATTTTTAATAATATTGATTGTAGGAGTTCTAAACTCCTAAACTAATTTTGTTAATTTGTTAATTTATAAAGAAATTAAAAAAAAAATCTAATTATCTATGATTTTGAATTTTAAAATTCAAAACAATATGATAAGTCACCCTCACTCTTTTCAAAAATAATATTGATCAACACAATTCAAATAAAGAAACAATAAAGGCACTAATTATCTATGATTTTAAATTTCAAAATTCAAAAATAATATGGTAAGTCATCCTCATCCTTTCCAAAAATAATATAAATCCTAAAATTTTAAAAACCCAATCAAATTAAAAACTCAATACAATTCTCTCTTTAAAATAGTTAATATTTGATCATTTTTTTCAGCCCAACCAACACTTCTCCAAATGTATTAATGCAAAGATTAGTCTCTCTCTTTGTCAACAGTCCAAATTTATTTCAAGTTTGTTTGTTTGTTTGTATTTTTTATTTTTATTTTTGTTGTAAATTTCTATTTTCGAATAAGTAATTTTTTTTCTCTATATGACTTTTTTTCCTAGCTTAATTGATAATATATATATATATATATATATATATGTATGTTTAACTATAGCGATCCTGGTTTTGACCTCACACTTGTGGTAGTCCGGACTCGGGTTTATGGTTTCTGAATGTTGTTTATTGTCTTTTTCTCTTTATTCCTCCTTAAATTTGGTTATTTGGACGTGTTGAGTGTGTTTGGAACAGGTTGGTTGCTTGGTTTTCAAATCTTGTGTTGCCTAGAATTTTGGTCCTCCGCTCAAGTGGCCCTTCTTGCGCTCGAGCAGGATTTACAAATTCTCAGTACTTTGCACGTCTGCAAAAGTACTGGAGGGGTGTTTTCCACGCTCAAGCAGCGTTTCCTGCGCTCAAGTAGGTGGGCACTCGAGCATCCCTTCTTGAGATCGAGCGGTTTGTCTATCGTTTGCAACGTACTGGAGGTCTGTATTCTGTGTTCAAGCGGAACAACTTGTTGTGTCTAATGCTCGAGCGTCAACTCTTGCGCTCAAGCGGGCTGTGCGTATATCAGATAATGAAAATGAATTTTTACATCACTTTTTCAGATCTTTTCATCCTAAAACCTAAAGTTGAGACCCTCTCTCTCTCTCTCTAAAACACACTATCTCTCTACATTTTCACCTAGTTTTAGTGGTTTCTCCACCCATTCACCTTTGTTAAAAAGATAGAACATCTCAAGATCTACACTTTGATCCAAATGGAGTTGGGTTTGGACATCTTTGAAGTTCCACCCTTGCTTGGCTCATCTTCTCTCTTTGAGGTAGGGACTTTCTATACTTTGTTATGGTTTTTAACTTAATTATTTGTGGTTGTGTAACAATGATGGGTTCTAGGAGTATTATGGACAAACCTAGGGTTTAGGATATAAAAATCAAAAGAGGGATTTTAAGTAAATGTGAAATAGATGGTCATGAGGTTAAATGTAAGGTTGTATTATGGCCAAATGCTTGATTTGGGCCACTTGGGTTGCTATTTAAAAAGGGGAGGAGTTTTGCCCTAAGTGGTTCGAATACTTATTTTGCATAAATATATGAAATTGGCATTGCAAATATGAAATTGGATGGATATTGGTAGAAAATGGTGGAATTGGATATGTATTATCTCATACCTATAGAAATTTAAATAAGTTATCTATCTTGAGATTGAATGTTTGTTTAGAAATATCTGTATTGGGCTATCAGTGGAGGATAGTCATGATTGTTGTAGAAATTACATGAGGATTTGGTGAATTAAAACTAACCTCTTGTTGATTGTCATTGAATATGATTATGTTTAAATACATTGTATATATATGGTTGATTGAGAGGAGAAAGGGGATGTAATCCAATGTTTGGGAGGAAATAGGGGATGGACTCCATTGAAATTAATTTGGCCGAAGTGTTCAGGGTGAAAGACCCAAAATCTTGTATATACATAGGTGCCGATTCCTACGAACGAAATTTTCGTAAAATGGAAAAATGAAGTGTTTATGTGTTGGTTGCATTGATTGGAGAACCATTGAGTTGTAGTCTCGATTGGATTGTTGAAATACAAAAGAAATTGACTCATAAATTTAGATGATATAAATCGGTTGTAAATAAACTGAAGGAAAATGGACTGAAATATGAATTTGAGGATCTCGTAGTAATATAAAAAGGATTTTTTGTTTTAAGCATTGCATAAACACACCGTACTGATACCTTTGTTAAATTTCATATATTTTGTTAGATTATTTTTACTGGGCTTTGGCTCACCCTACTTTGGGAAACCATTTTCAAGTACTGGCAACATGCCTCCTCTAAGGACGTAGCTTGAGAGGACCTTGGAGCCAAAGGCTCTTTTCATGTAATTTTGTATTTTGATGTCCGTTCAAGTCTAGGGCTTCATATATACAAAGCTCAGGACTCTCACTACAATAAGTTGGGTCTTGAATGACGATTTTTTTTTGTCTCCAAAGAGCTAATTTCATCACTATAGATATTTGTGAGGAAATATTTTCGCCACCGGTTTCGTCATTAAATGTTTGTCACTAAAAACCACTGTGACGAAAAATAATTTCGTCACAAATGAAATTACTTCAGTGACAAAATTTTTTGTCACCAATAAAACAATATTTTGTCACTAAAAATTCTCATTTTCGTCACCAAATAGTTATTCAGTACCATATTTATAACTTTTGTTGACGAATAAATTTGTCACACATGTGGATTATTGATGAGGAAATAATTTCGTCACAGTAACATATAAAGGTGACGAAATTTTTCGTCACACATGTTGATCATTGATGAGGAAATAATTTCGTCATAGTAAGATGTAATATTTCATCACAAATATATATATATATATATACGTGACGAATTTTTAGTCACCAAACAACAAAATCAATGAAAACTTTCATATATAGACTGCAATAAATTTTGTCACAAAAATTGTTTATTAGCGACAAATAATCACTTTGTCATAATAACAAGTACAAATGACGAAACAAATTTGTCACTAAACTTGTTCCATATTTTATATTTCAATTTAAATTATTTTTTCACAAATATACCAGCTCATATCCCAATAGCCTTTTAAATATACCAAGAAATCCACTAGCTATCACACACCACTGCACAAAAAAATTCAGTAAACAATTTATATTATAAATGAAAATATATCCATCAAACAAATTTAATAATAATCCATTAAGTATTATAAAATAAAAAAAACCATCATATCAAATTCCAAAATGAACTAATGTGAAGTCCACAAAAAAATGAAAATAAATAAATAACACTTGACTAGGTTTAAAACTAGAACTATATGTTAGTTCAAGAAAAAAAATTCAACAATTGATCTTGATTTGCAAGTATGCTTCCAAACGTTATCAAAAACCAATCTGCAAAGAAAATAAACAAGGAAAACATTAATATATTATGAATTACATCTAAACTCATATATAAATAATTTTATTTTATAAACCAATTTAGTATAAATGCATATAATAATCCAAAACTTTAAAGAGTTGAGGTGATCCTTGATGATAAAGCAATACGGATAACAGAAGATGTCAAAAGATTACAAGAATACCATATATTACTATCACTAATGCCATAATATATTTAATAGTTCAAAAATATAATGTAGCATTGAGATACATTTGATTCGCGACAATGGGTCGATGACTTCTTCAATGAGGTAAATTTGATCAATGGAATTAAACACAAGAGCCTTGTAAGATTTTTGGGTTGTACCATTGAAGGTCCAGACTGCCTTCTTGTTTATGAATTTGTACCTAACAAACAAAATGCAAGTTATTTGCTAATCTCTAAATCACGTAAGCTCTGGCTAAGTTTCATGTTCCCATTTTATTATTCCCCAAACTCAGGAAGTACAACTATATATATAACTACACCAAACATATAAAGAGATGGAGAAAAGGATAAAAACATACTTGAAAATAGTTCTCTAGAAAAACCCAAATGGTCTTTGTCACTTGCCATTGCAACCACAAGAACCAATTTTTCCTTCGGAAATGCCATCTGAATTGTATCAGCTAAAGCTTTGGCAAATTCCTTGGTATGTGCTGGAAAACATAAATCATATAAGCTATAGCCCTTAAATTTCGTTTATAAAAGATTGAGGTTGTGTTTGGATCTTTGATATTAGCCTCTAACCAACCCTTACAAATTTCGTTTATAAAAGATTGAGACCGTGTTTTTGGATCTTTGATTTGAGGAGGGATTTGTGAAGGGGAAAAAAAAAAGGCAGGGAAAAGTGGAAAAAAAATAATCTTATATTCCTTTTTCTTTTTGTTCTATAAATTCCTCTTCAAATCCAAGATCCAAACATATCTTGGAAGACAAAAAAAAGTTATATGGGCACATCCCTTTGATGCTCGTTCATACCATTATTTTACTTGACAAAAAAAAGAGTCAAAAAAGAAGGTAACTTGACAAATTTTTCATGAGTAGCATGCACAGTACACAAAATTTAGGTACACCACATAGACATCTCCATAAGAGGGAATCAAGCCAAATCTAAACAATACATATAAGAAAAAAAATAAAAATGAAAGCTAAGTTTCCAATCAATAGATGTGTATGCTTTTAGTGACAAGCACAAGATGTAGGTTCAGCTTATAATAAAGGCACTAACAAGAAGGAAGACATCTAAATCAAACCCCCATCAACTAATATAGTTGCTCCAAACAGTCCTAGTGTCTCGGCTTCCTTTGATGTTAAAAACTGACTTCTCCTAAGCAAATATGTTTGCTCTAAACCAGAGCAAATGGATACATCTGAAATTGTCCAACCTGAAATTCCCAATAAATCATCCAAAGGTTAATCAAACTCAACAATGTTTTATTCCAATCAATTGAGGTTGGCTACAAGAAATCTTTTTTGCCATTTTCCATATCGTACTAATGCCATGCGAAGGTAAAGATCATTCTCAAGAAGTGAAACCAGATTCAAGACATGGGCAACAAAGTCATCAAAACAGTAGTAACTTGGATGAGTGCATGAGTTATAGGTAGGCAATAAGTGCATGGCACAAAGTGAAATAATTAGACAAACAAATATGCTAGTAACAAGCAAGCAGGTGGACAAGTGTAGCTTACAAGAAATATTACAACTTGAAATTATTGAAGAATGTGATATGATTCGCGTTGCATGGACATGGACACAAATCGCATATTTGACACAAGTTGGATATAGCAAAATTTTGTGGTAATATATATAGCAGTTTTACAAGTTGGATGCAACAAAATTTTGTGGTAGTATATATAGCAATTTTGTTCTAATGTTCTGGGGAAAATGGAAATAGAAACATAAGGTCCACGCCTTGATCACAAAGGCAGAGAGACGCACAAGTGGCAGTTGCAGCATTTTGGAGTTGGTGAGATCCAAGCATTGAGAGTTTTACATCAAACAACTCAATGACCTGCATAATTTGATATAAAGTTCATAGTTCATATAACAACCAAATATGTCAACGAACATTAGACATATAAGAAAGCAAAGCATTAAACTACTTCATAAAGTCCAAGAAATTGTGTACCTGTTGAAAGTCTTCAATTTGAATCACTATATCACAAGATTAGTAATGCTTGCCATATAAATTGCTTAAGCCCTTTATTGCACTTCTATTTCCAGGATCACATGCAGATACTACAGTCGCAAACATAGAACATGCTTTATCACGAAGAATATGCACAATGTGGAAGAAATGGCCCACCTAGCACCACCTGAAAAGATTAACCAATAAGAAGAGCCAAGTTTGAGCACCAAGCAACAAAAAATGGAAATATGAGTCCAGTACAGACATAAGATGAAGGCCAGCTGAAAAGTGTCTGCTTCAGGCATTGGTTTCCTGATGAGAATCACAGTTCCAACATGAACAGGAAGGAACAACCCCATGACATTAGTCTTGAACTCTTCATACTCAACGCGAACCTCATTCATGCAATGCTTTTGCTCTACCAAAATGCAATTAAAATAATAATAATAATAATAATGAAAAAAAATTCTATATTTCCTAAAATCCAAGCACCCAATGGTGAATAATAATCTTAAAGGATTTATACTCTAAAACAAGGACACTTTCTTATCTTTTTTTCTTTCTTCCTTTCTTCATCTATTTTGTGTGTGTGTGTGTGTGTGTGTGTGTGTGTGTGTGTGTGTGAGAGACAAGTCTAAAAGAAGGAAGTCAAGTATGAGATAGCACTACTTTTAGAAACCTGTTTACATTTATTCTAATGTGGCTGGATGTCACATAAGAATATAAACTTCACAAACTAAAAACGTTAGCATACCACATTTGTTTGTCGAAATTGAGACAGCAAACAAGGTATTTCTTGGTAAGCAGTAAAACTAACTTCAACCTTATTAAATGTATTGGTATTTTTGCGATAACTTTTTATCCTAATATCCTATTGAAGTGATTTTTGTGGCATTGGAAAGAAGATTCAAAGTTTTACAAGTTCATATTTCACGAAGATTTCATGAGCCTATTGATTTTTATTCTTAAAATGGACTATAAGTGGACTGAGTGCAAAAAAAGCGAGGTTGGGCAGATTGGTCTTGTCTCTCACAAAAGGAGTTTATACAAGGGAAGTAGAAAGCTTAAAAATGAAATTATGGCATAACCAAATCAAGAACGAAATTGTGATCACATGACATTAACGAGGTGAAATAAGAAATTGGAATGCCGGTGGTTTAAATTTCTAAACATGTTGCACTACCAAAAAAATCTAACAACTAATCATCAGAAAATATTCAATAAAAATGATAGTCCCTACAATATAATCACCTATGAAAAAATGATCATCAGAAAAATATACCAAACAAGAAAAACGCATCACCACTTAACAGAATCTTTCAAAGCAAGGGAAATATTTCACTAAGCAGAATAAATAAGTAATATAGACCAGGGAACTGCATACATACCTCCACCACCACTCATGGTCTTCAGTAGTAAGTTGAAAATATGTCAAAGCCACAGTGATGAAAGCAGTAACAATTAGGAGAATGATAAGGACTATAAACAAGATGTTGTATATAGTGTAAATCCTGTGACCCCAAACATTCACAAATATGTAGTAGACACTGAAAGGTAAAAACACAGCCATTGCCATCTGAGGAAGTGCTCCACGATACCAAGGCAATGGTGGGATCTCTCTAGGATATTTTGTGGTGCAAACAGGAGCTTGAAACTCAGCTTTGCTATTCTTTCCTGCGATACCACCCAATACTAGCAAAGGTGATGTGACAAGAGTCCATATGAAAACTATCACCACAATGGTACCAAATGGAAGTGCTACTGTGGCACTATTAACAATTGCAACAGTGTTGATGAGGCAGAATGTGAAAAGTAGAGGTCAACAAAGCAGGATTCTAGTCAATAACAAATTTTTCCGAAGTCAGGGATTGAAAATTAGATCAGCATTTGATATGCAAAAAGTGGAACAAGGGAAAATCAAAAAATAGCAGAAATCCCAATTGTCTACATCTCTCTGATCATCATGATGTACTGCCATCATGCACCCACATAGATTGGGCGAAGAATATATTATTGCTGTCCCATTTCAAAACAACTTCCCAAAGAAGAAAAGAGAATTGAATTTTGATCATTTCCGACAATTTGAGTTTATTATTAGCAAAACAGAATACGCGTGTGATGAATTTCATATTATTCACTCCAACGTGAAGTAGCCAAACCTCATTTTTAAAAATTAGGAGGAATGGCTACTCTACTTTCATCGTTCCAAGTAATGTTTAAAAGAAATCTACCCAAAAAAAAAAAATATTTACATCTTTCTTAACTAGACAAAATATCAAAGAACAATTATCTATGTTATGCAAACTATAATACAAAAGTAGATTTCCCTACTAACCATTTTTTTTATAAGCTTTGCCATGGTACCAACTGAAGTTGTACAAAAGTGTTTTTTAATAAAATTTCATTGTTCAAGATATCAAACTCTCTCCCTCTATTTCTCTCTTAGATACACCAATACAAAAATCCAAACTCTTTGCAGGTGTGTGTGAAAGAGAAAAACATCAACCACTTGATTGGTCAAAAAACACAATGTAAGCACATACTTTATAAGAATACAATATTTTCAAATGGCAGAACAGAAGGGAGCACTTTTATTTCATGAAAGCCCTAGTTCTCTGATTCTTCAATTCAAAACAAAACAGGTTCTATATATTCAAATGATAGACAACAATTTTTTTTCCTATTCTCTATATTCAAATAGAATCCTTAAGAACCAACAAACTTTAAAGCCAATATATTATAAAGGTACTGAAACAAGAAACAACTACAAGAAATGAGGCTATACAAAGTCTCCAAAACTTGGAGACAGGAACTCATGAGTCTTGGCAATAAATCTACACAAAATCATAATAAAAAGTAGAAGTAGAATCCAAGGCCACATACCCAATTTATTCCTTCCAGCTGGCAATAGAAAGAGACTGCAGTATAGCCTGCAATCCCAAACATAAGAGCCTTTCAAACCTTCAAGCACACAACGCTGACAAAGTTGAAATTGATAAACCGATCGGAGATGCAACCAAACGTAGTTTTTAGATTGTTACAGTGAGAAGCTTCGAGGAGGCACTGCGAAACCTCCGCTTCTAACAAGAAATTCAGATCATTTCAGATCGTTGCAATCGATCAGTTGAGAGAGATTAGGACCAAAAATTTAGATAATTTCAGATCCTTAACATCGATCGGTTGAGAGAGATTAGGGTTTAGAGAGAGAGAGAGAGAGAGAGAGAGAGAGAGAGAGAGAGAGAGAGAGAGAGTGAGCGAGTGAGTGAGACAATCGATTTCCCTTAGATTCAAAATAAGGATGCTTCACAATAAGAATGTGGTAATATTATAAAAATAAAATTTGTTCGGTGCAATTAAAATATTAATTTAATTTTTTTAATCACATTTTCATTAAAAGTTGGGAGCTTTTTTGATAAATCCATTTTCTAAGAGCTTTATTCCATCCAACCCATATTCTTTTTGACTATTCCATTAGGTCTAATTTGAGATAAGAAGACCAAAATACCCTTTTCATCTACTTATGTTCCATTTAGTTCACATTATTTTCTTATATTTCAATAAGTCTTATGGGTGACATAATTACCAAAATACCCCTAATGTGAATATTCACACCGTCAATGTAAATGTTCATATCGTCAATGTGTAGGGGCCCGACCCATGTCAATCCTCGTGGGTGCCCGGAAAAATTCGAGTCGGGCCGGGCCGGCCTATAGGCCAAAAAAATAGGCCTGGCCCATTGATAATGTGAATATTCACATTGACAAGTTAACATTCACATTGATAGGAGTGTAAAATTGGCCCGCGGCCCGTGGGTGGCCCAAAGCCAGCCCGCCGCTCGGGGCGAGCCCGGGACGGCCAGTTCATAATGTGAATATTCACAATGACATATTAACATTAACATTGATAAAAGTGTAAAATTAGCCCATGACCCGTGGGCAGTCCGAAGCCAGGGCCTGGGCCTGGCCGGGCCCGGCTCGGCCCGTTGACAATGTGAATATTCACATTGACATGTTAACATTCACATTGATAGGAGTGTAAAATTAGTCCGCGGCCTGTGGTTGGCCCGAAACCCACCCGCGGCTCGTGGACTGCCCTGGGTGGGCCCGGTCCGACCCGTTGATAATGTGAATATTTACATTGACATGTTAACATTCACATTGATAAGAGTATAAAATTAGCTCGCGCCCCGTAGCTACCCGAAACCAGCCACGGCCCGTGGACGGCCCGGCCTGTTGACAATGTGAATATTTACATTAACATGTTAACATTCACATTGATAAGAGTGTAAAATTGACTCGCATCCCATGGGCTGCCCGGGGCGAGCCCGGCCTAGCCCGTTGACAATGTGAATATTCACATTGACATATTAACATTCGCATTGATAGAAGTGTAAAATTGGCCCGTGGCCCATGGGCGGCCCGAAGCCCGCCCGCTGCCCAGGACATGCCCGGCCCGGCCCGGCCCGTTGACAATGTGAATATTCACATTGGCATATTAACATTAACATTGATAACAGTGTAAAATTGGCCCGTGACCCGTGGGCAGCCCGAAGCTTGGCCCCGGGTAGGGGCGGGCCCAGCCCGTTGACAACGTGAATATTCACATTGGCATGTTAACATTCACATTGATAAGAGTGTAACAATAACCCGTGCCCTGTGGCTGCCCGAAACTCGCCCACAGCCCGTAGGCAGCCCGAGGCGGGCCCGGCCTGGCCTATTGACAATGTGAATATTCACATTGACATGTTAACATTCACATTGATAAGGGTGTAAAATTGACTCGTGTCCAATGGGCGGCCCGGGGCGAGCCCGGCCCGGCCCGTTGACAATGTGAATATTCACATTGACATATTAACATTCGCATTGATAGGAGTGTAAAATTGGTTCGTGGCCCGTGGGCGGCCCGAAGCCCGCCCGCTGCCCAGGGCGGGCCCGGCCCGGCCCGTTGACAATGTGAATATTCACATTGACATATTAACATTAACATAGATAACAGTGTAAAATTGGCTCGTGACCCGTGGGCAGCCCGAAACCCGGCCCTGGGCAGGGGCGGGCCCGGCCCGTTGATAACGTGAATATTCACATTGACATGTTAACATTCACATTGATAAGAGTGTAACAATAACCCGTGCCCCGTGGCTGCCCGAAACCCGCCCACAGCCCGTGAGCAGCCCGAGGCGGGCCCGGCCTGGCCTGTTGACAATGTGAATATTCACATTGACATGTTAACATTCACATTGATAAGGGTGTAAAATTGACTCGCGTCCCATGGGCGGCCCGGGGCGGCCCGGGTTTAGGTCCGGTCCTACCCCGGGACGCGGGCGAGCTTCGGGTAGCGGACAAATTTTACAATCCTGTCAATGTTAATGTTAACATGTCAATGTGAGTATTCACATTGTCACGAGTCGGGCCAAGCCAGCCTCGGGCTGCGATCTGGCTTCGGGTCGCCCACGGGCTGCGGGCCAATTTTACACTCCTATCAATGTGAATGTTAACATGTCAATGTGAATATTCACATCGCCAACGGGTCGGGCCAAGCCCGCCTCAAGCTTCGGTCGGGCTTCGAGCCGCCCACGGGCTACGGGCCAATTTTGCACTCTTATCAATATGAATGTTAACATGTCAATGTGAATATTCACATTGTCAACAGGCCGGACCGGGCCCGCCCCGGGCCGCCCATGGGCCGCGGGTGGGTTTCGCGCCGCCACGGGACGGCGGCCAATTGTACACTCCTATTAATGTGAATGTTAACATGTCAATGTGAATATTCACATTGTCAACGGGTTGGGCCGGCCCTGGGTTGCTGGCCAATTTTATACTGTTATCAATGTAAATGTTAACATGTCAATGTAAATATTCACGTTGTCAACAGGCCGGGCCGGGCCCGCCCTGGGCCGCCCACGGGCCGTGGGCGGGTTTCGGGCAGCCACGAGGCGCAGGCTAATTTTACACTCCTATCAATTTAAATGTTAACATGTCAATGTGAATATTCACATTGTCAACGGGCCGAGCCGGGCCCTCCCCGGGCCGCGGACGGGCTTTTAGCGGCCCATGGGTCGCGGGCCAATTTTATACTCTTATCAACGTGAATGTTAACATGTCAATGTGAATATTCACATTGTCAATGGGCCGGACCGGGCTCGCCTCAAACCGCCCATGGACCGCGAGCGGGTTTCGCGCCGCCACGGGACGCGGGCCAATTTTACACTCCTATTATTGTGAATGTTAATATGTCAATGTGAATATTCACATTGTCAACGGGCCGGGCCCGCCCCGGCTCGCGGACGGGTTTCGGGCGGCCCACGGGCCAATTTTACATTCCTACCAATGTGAATTTTAAAATATAAATGTTCACATCATTAAATTGCTAATCGTTCAAAAAATATTTATAAAGGTATCAAAATTAAATATAAGGGCATAAGTGTCCAAGAAAATAGTGTAAATCAAGAAAATGGACTTTATGGAATAAAACTATACATACATGGGACTAAATGGGTTAAAAAATTCCTTCATAAACTTCTTAGGTTAAAACAATTCTAAATTGGACTTATCAATAAAAATTCCTTAAAAGTTTCATGTTTTAATTTCTTTAAGTGTGATTTTTAAGCATTTTTGTACTAGTGGATAAAGGAAAAACTGAAACACAAAAAAGTGGGGGAAATTAGTAGGGTTCTTTTTTCATTGCGGTAAAATCTCAAAATTTTTCCTTCAAAATTGGTGATAAAATAATTTTGTCACTAAAAATTTTAAAAT
Source organism: Camellia sinensis (assembly GCF_055761805.1). Taxonomy (NCBI): domain Eukaryota; kingdom Viridiplantae; phylum Streptophyta; class Magnoliopsida; order Ericales; family Theaceae; genus Camellia; species Camellia sinensis. The sequence goes on from NC_138963.1 coordinate 80,557,538, forward strand.
AATAAAATTATTGACGATAAAAATATATTCCTCATCAAATAGTTTCAAAATATTTAAAATTATTTTTTTCAAAAAAAATATTTAAAATTATTAGTGACGAAAATATATTCCTCACTAATAATTTTATAATTGGTGACAAAAAAAAATTTCTTACTAAAAGTCTCAAAATATTAGCGTCACCTAAAAATATTAGAAGGAAAACCTTTGGTGACGAAATTTAATTTTTTTCTTACCTAAAAAGAAGTATTTATTGACGAAAATAAATTTTGTCACCTATTATTTTTACTTTTTTTATTATATGTGACAAAATTTTATAATTCGTTACGGATTATTTTTGTTTAGTGATGAAATTTATTTTCTTCATTACTTTTCGTCACCATAGGTTACTTAGAAAGCTAATTAACTTGTGTTTTGTTTTGAAAGAGAGAGAAGGGGGGAGGAGAGAAAAACTGATAAACAAAAATAAATGGGAGAAAAAGTTAGTAGTCTATTTTTTTCATTACCGTCCAACATGTCAAAATTTTTCCTCCAAAATTAGTGACAAAATAATTTCCTCACTAAAAAGTCTCAAAATATTAAAAATTATTAGTGACAAAAATATATTTCTCACCAAATGGTCTTAAAATATTTAAAATCAACTTTCTCAAAAAAAATATATGCAAAATTATTGGTGACGAAAATATATTCCTCACTAATAATTTTATAATTGGTGACAAATTTTTTCTCACCAAAAGTCTCAAAATTTTGGCGCCACCAAAAAAAAAAATAGTGGAAAAACCTTCAGTGACAAAACTAAATTTTTCCTCACCTAAAAAGAAAAATTTGTTGACAAAAATAAATTTCGTCACCTATTATTTTTATTTTTTTATTATATGTGACAAAATTTTATAATTCGTCACAAATTATTCTTATTTAGTGTCGAAATTTATTTTCTTCACTACTTTTCGTCACCATAGATTACTTTTGCTGTAGTGTCTATTTTGTTGTAACGAAGCAATGACTTGGAAAGATGTAAGCCCGTAGGATATTTTTTTTTGTTGATCATTGACTGGTATTACATGCTATAGATTCAGGATATACAATTATGAATGTATATTGCATATATTATCTTTTGTAATACGAACTCCGATGAATGAAAGTAATTTATTTATGTTATTTTTCCGCTTATGAGTTGGATTTATTTTGTTATTTTGAGGGCGTTACAACTTGGTATCAGGGGGTATCAGGTTTGAATACTTTGGGTATGTGAGAAGTGATTAGTACCACAATGGGTTTGTCTTGCTTGGTTGAGACGTTAGTATATATTGTATGCTTATGTGATAACATGCTTATATGATTACATGGGTATGAGATTTAGTTCCTAAAATATTGATTGGATCTGTGAGTTTTTAGAAGTCCTATTATAAGAGCACTTGATCACTATTGTTTCTAAGTGGAACTCCAGCAATGCCGCGGGACGATCATTATCTAGGAAGGAAATTTGTATGTGTTTATGTGATTACGTGCTTATATGGAGTGATTTACTATTGTCCATTGCATTAGGACGTGAGTGAGTTAGCTTCGGCACATTTGAAAATGTGCTAATATCTTTCGTTACCTTTATTAGGATGTAAGGATGTAGACATGGTGGTGGTAGGCGTGGTAGGCCTAGCAGGCATGAGATGCCTCTATCGGATGACATTCCGACATAGGAAGAGAGGGTTGGTTAGGCCAATATGGCTAAACCAATTGGTCAACAGGCCATGGGTGCCTTAGCCCGCAAAATGGCCAGAGCTTTGCGAGAATCCATGGACATTCTCAGGGCTGAAAATCAAGTTTAAGCCTAAGTAGCTGAGGTAGGCCGTTTTTCTTGAAGAGAAAGTTTTTTTGGTCAAGTCCGAATGAGTTTTTAGGTAATCCCAAGAAGCCACTAAAGGCAGACGAGTGGCTAGAGCAAATGGTGAAGATGTTTGAAATGCTTGACATTGAAGATGGGGGTTTGAAAGTGACCTTGGTGTCCTTCTAGCTAAAGGGAGACGCGGGTCAATGGTGGAAGTATGTGCGAGGGCGCATTAGAGGGACTTGGGAGGCTTTTATCGATGCCTTATAGGACAAGTTTTTGCCTCCCATTGTTAGGGAGAAGTTGAGAGACCAGTTCTCTAAGTTGGTGCAGCTGAATACACCATTGGTTGAGTTTGAGGCCACATTCACTAATTTGTCAAGGTTTACACCGAAACTCGTGGCGACTGAGGAACGCCATTTTCTAGAGTTTGAGAAGTGGTTGAGGACTGGACTCATGTTTAGAGTGGCTGAATCCATGATTAGAGACTATGGGCACCTTGTGGAGGCTGCAGCCTATTTTGAGACTATCATACAGACGGAGGAAGAAACGATGAGGGGCTCTGGGAGGAGTCAGGATAATCAAGGGGACAACAAGAGGTAGAGGGGTTCTAACCCTCAGCCATCCTAGGGAGCTTAGTCGAGGTCCACTTTTCTAATGTCGAGTTTGGATTCTGGGAGGGGTGTTCAGGGAGATTTTACTTGTTTCAAATGTAGTTAGTTGGGCCACAAGTCTCCAGCTTGCCCGCAGAGAGAAGGATAGCTGCGAGCAGCATTGTCTTCGGCTCGTTCTTAGAGCCAGAGTCAAGAGAGAGGCCAGCCGCTTACTTGTTATCAATGTGGGCAGGTGGGCCACATGAATAAATTTTGCCCACAGTTGGGTGGCGCACCTGGTGCATCTGGTTCGAGGCAGACACAAAGCCAGCAGCCAACACAGGCCTCGAGATTCAACTCAATTAGTGCATCAGTCTTATGCTCTGAGGGGTGAGTAGGTAGATCAGAGGCCTATAGGGCGTGTGTATGTTGTTACCACGCCAGATTTAGTACCAGCGCCTTCTGTTGTGAGAGATACTTTCTTATTTTGTAATTCAGTTACTAATGTGTTGATTGATACGAGTGCATCCCATTCATTTATTTCGTCTACATTTTCATCAGGTTTAAGGTTAGAGTTGGCCTAGTTAGCATCTCCTATTTGTGTGGTGTCACCTATTGGGGGGTGAGATAGTTCTGAAACAAGGGAGTCGGGGTTATGATATAGAGGTTGCCGATCGCCAACTTCCTTTTTCATTTGTATTGATGGATATGTCCTATTTTGATGTTATATTAGGTATGGACTGGTTGTTTTCATACCAGGTTGTTATAGATTGCTACTGTCAAAGGGTTATTGTATGTACCTTGAGCGGTGACTGTTTTCATTTCTAGGGGAATCGAGTTGGTAGAGTCTTATCACCGGTATATGATCCGCGTGGGTGGAGTGAACTTAGTTGTCTCTTTGTTAGCTTCTCGAGTAGTGAGTGTGATGAAGTCTGGGATGAGTTGCCAAGAGTGGTTTGGGAATACTCAAATGTCTTTCTCGAGGATCTTACTAGTTTACTACCTCACCGAGAGATTGTGTTCTCTATTGATCTAGTGCCTGGCATGACACCGATTTCTATGGCACCGTATCTGTTTGCACCTGCTGAGTTGAGTGAGTTGAAGGTTCAACTCCAGGAATTATTAGATAAGGGTTGGGGAGCACCGACTCTCTTTGCTAAAAAGAAAGATGGAGCGTTGCGACTTTGTATTGATTATCAGAAGTTGAACTGGGTAACTGTTAAGAACAAGTACCAAATGCCTTGTATAGATAATCTACTTGATCAATTGAAGGGGTCTTATTGTTTTTGTAAGATAGACCTGAGATCGAGTTATCATCAGTTGAGGGTAAGGGTGGAGGATATCCTGAAAATGGCATTCCGTACGCGGTATGGCCATTATAAGTTTCTAGTGATGCCTTTTGGGCTAACCAATGCACTGGCTGTATTTATGGATTTCATGAATCGGATCTTCCGTGAGCTTCTAGACCGCTTTGTGATCGTCTTTGTGGACGACATCTTGATTTACTCACCCTCTGTGAAGGAACACGAGGAACACTTGCGGGTAGTACTTGAGTTACTTAGAGCCCACAAGTTGTATGCTAAATTTGAGAAATGTGAGTTCTGGCTGAAAGAGGTTAAGTTCTTAGGCCATATGGTATCCGGGAAAGGGGTGACTGTACACTCATAGAAGATAGAGGCAATTCAAGATTGGGAACAACCTAAGAATGCTTTTGAGATCCGTAGTTTCTTGGGGTTAGTTGCGTATTACCACCGATTTGTGAAGGATTTTTCTAGACTAGCCTTACCTTTGACTAGATTAACAAGGAAATGACTTAAGTTTGTGTGAAGTGGGACCTGCGAGAAATCATTCCAAGAACTTAAAGTTAGACTGACTACCACTCCAATTTTGATTATTCCGAAGAGGGGTTTGGGTTATTCAGTATATTGTGATGCCTCACGGAAAGGTTTAGGCTGTGTTTTGATGCAGATGGGAAGATAGTAGCCTATGGCTCGCGGAAGTTGAAAATACATGAGAGGAATTACCCTACTCACGACTTAGAGTTAGCGGCGGTGATCTTTTCCTTAAAGATTTGGAGGCACTATCTGTATGGTGAGAGATTTGAGGTGTTTTCTGATCATAAGAGCCTAAAATATCTGTTTACATAAAAAGACTTGAATTTGAGGTAGAAGAGGTGAATGGAATTCATTGAGGGTTATAATTTTGAGTTACATTATCACCTGGGAAAGGCAAATGTTGTAGCTGATGCCTTGAGTAGAAAATCTATTAGTAGTGTGGCTTGCATTGTCATCCGGGAGTGGGACATGTTGGGTACTCTTAGGGAGTTTGACTTAGATCTTGGTGAGTCCGTTGAATCTGTGGCCTTGTTTACAGTGGTTGCCCAACCTACACTTGTGAACCGAGTGTTAGAAGCGCATAAAAGTGACCATGAAGTAGAAACTCTTCGGGAGAAGATCTCCAGTGAAAAAGTGGAGAGGGGCTTGAATGTGTATCCCGATCAAAGTGTGAGATATCGAGATCGTTTATTTATGCCGGAGTCTTGTTGAGAGGAAGTACTCTAAGAGTTTCACCATTCGCGCCTTGAGGTGCATCCGAGAGGTACAAAGATATGTCATGACCTGAGTCGCCAGTTTTGGTGGAGAGGTATGAAGAAGGATGTGGCTGTGTTTGTGTCGAAGTGCCTTACTTGTCAGCAAGTAAAGGCCTAGCATCAAAGGCCAACGGTTTGTTGCAACCTTTGCCTATAGCCAAGTGGAAGTGGGAGCATGTCACGATGGATTTGTTATGGGCCTTCAGAGGACTCAATGAGGTAGTGATGCCATTTGGGTAGTAGTTGACTGGTTAAGCAAGTCTACGCACTTCATACCTATGCGTGTGAGTGATTCGGTAGACCATCTTACGGACTAGTATATCAGGGACATAGTGAGGTTACACGGGATGCCTGTGACGATTGTTTCGGATAGAGATCTGCGTGCGGGTGAGTGATTTGGTAAACCATCTTGCGGACTTGTATATCAAGGACATAGTGAGGTTACACGGGATGCTTGTGATGATTGTTTCGAATAGAGATCTAGGTTTCACAGCTCAGTTGTGGCAGAGCTTGCAGAGTGCCTTGGGCACTAGATTGACCTTTAGCACCGCGTATCATCCTCAAACTGATAGGTAGTCCGAGCATACTCTTCAGATTCTTGAGGATATGCTTCGAGGTTGTGTCCTTGACTTCAAGGGGTTATGGAAGAAGCACCTGTCCTTAGTGGAGTTTGCCTATACAATAGCTTCCAATCGAGTATTGGCATGGCACCATTTGAGATCTTGTATGGCTGACCGTGTAGATCTCCTGTGTGTTGGGCCGAGCTGGGTAATGCACCTTTGTTGGGTTCAGAGTTGGTTCGGGAAATAACGGAGAAAGTGACACTTATCCGCAAGAGGTTAGTTACGGTTTAGAGTCATCAGAAAAGTTATGCCGACCGTAGGAGGAGACCCCTGTCTTTTGAGGTGGGAGACCATGTGTTCTTGAAAATCATCTAGGAAGGGTTTGATGAGATTTGAAAAGAGTGGGAAGTTGTCCCCTCGATTTATCAGGCCTTTTGAGATCCTTGAACGGATTGGAGAGGTAGCTTACCGTTTGGCGTTGCCACCACAACTTTCCAGAGTCCTGATGTGTTTCATATTAGCATGATTTGGAAGTATAAACCGAATACATCGCATGTATTGGATTGGACCGAGTTGGAGGTAGACAAGGATGTCTTGTATGGGGAGAGACCGGTGAGAGTCTTGGACACCTAGGACCAAGTCTTGCGAGGCAAGACAATTCTTTTAGCAAAAGTATTATGGAAACATCACGGGGTCGAGGAAGCGACTTGAGAACGTGAATTGGAAGTCCGAAAGAAATATCTGGACTTGTTTGTTGGTGCCTGAGCATGTATTGAGATTTTGATTATTCTAATGAAATAAATGACATAGTATATGTTTTAAATTATGACAACATTGTATATGTTATGGGAGTTTGGGAGCATGAATTCGATATAAATATTGTATATGTTTTAAGAATATGGACTATTGTGTGCGTTGTATCACTTTTGGGAGCATTGTATATATATTGAGTAAAGTTTGGAAAAAGAACTTCGGTTTGATTTAAACATTGTAAATGTTTTGAGGATTGTAATTGGCACGCTTGATACTAAAACTTGTGTATCTAGTTGGTATGAATGGATGACCAGTGAGTGGGTCATGATGTGGAATTGGCTATACTAATATTGTTGTGAATGGTTTAATAACGATTCTGAGCTTGATTTGAAATTTCGGGAACGAAATTCTTTAAGGGGGAAGGTTATAGCGATCTTGGTTTTTGACCCGACACTTGTGGTAGTCCGGACTCGGGTTCATGGTTTCTGAATGTTGTTCATTGTCTTTTTCTCTTTATTCCTCCTTAAATTTGGTTATTTAGACGTGTTGAGTGTGTTTGGAACAGGTTGGTTGCTTGGTTTTCAAACCTTGTGTTGTCCAGAATTTTGGTCCTCCGCTCGAGCGGCCCTTCTTGCGCTCGAGCAAGATTTACAAACTCGGAGTACTTTGCACATCTACAAAAGTATTGAAGGGGTGTTTTCCACGCACGAGTGACGTTTCCTACGCTTGAGCGGGTGGGCGCTCGAGCGTCACTTCTTGAGCTCGAGCGGCTCTTCTATCGCCTGCAAAGTACTGAAGGTGTGTATTCTGCGCTCGAGCGGGACTTCTTGCGCTCAAGCGGAACAACTTGTTGTATCTGATGCTCGAGCATCAACTCTTACGCTTGAATGGACTATGCGTATATCAAAACGCGAAAATGACTTTTTACATCACTTTTTTAGATATGTTCATCCTAAAACCTAAAGTTGAGACCCTCTCTCTCTAAAACACACACTCTCTCTACATTTTCACCTAGTTTTAGTGGTTTCTCAACCCATTCACCTTTGTTAAAAAGATAGAACATCTCTAGAACTACACTTTGATCCGAATAGAGTTTTGTTTGGACATCTTTGAAGTTCCACTCTTGCTTGGCTTATCTTCTCTCTTTGAGGTAGGGACTTTCTACACTTTGTTATGATTTTTAACTTAGTTATTTGTGGTTGTGTAACAATAATGGGTCCAAGGAGCATTATGGACAAACCTAGGGTTTGGGATATAAAAATCAAAAGAGAGGCTTTGAGTAAATGTGAAATAGATGGTCATGAGGTTAAATTTAAGATTGTATTGTGGCCAAATGCTTGATTTGGGCCACTTGGGTTGCTATTTAAAAAGGGGAAGAGTTTTTCCCTAAATGGTTCGAATACTTGTTTTGCATAAATATATGAAATTGGCATTGCAAATATGAAATTGGATGCATATTGGTAGAAAATGATGGAATTGGATATGTATTATCTCATATCTATGGAAATTTAAATAAGTTATCTGTCTTGAGATTGAATATCTATTTAGAAATATCTGTATCAGGCTATCGGTAAAGGATAGTCATGATTGTTATAGAAATTGCATGAGGATTAGGTGAGTTGAAACTAACCTCTTGTTGATTATCATTGAATATGATTATATTTAAATACATTGTATATGTATGATTGATTGAGAGGAGAATAAGGATGTACTTTATTGTTTGGGAGGAGATAGGGGATGGACTCAATTGAAATTAAGTTGACCGAAGTGTCCAGGGTGAAAGTCCCAAAATCTTGTATATACATGGGTGCCGATTCCCGCGGACGAAATTTCCGAAAAATGACAAAGTGAAGTGTTTATGTGTTGGTTGCATTGATTGAAGAACCATTGAGTTATAGTCTCGATTGGATTGTTAAAATACAAATGAAATTGACTTATAAATTAAGATGATATAAATCAGCTGTAAATAAACTGAAGGAAAACGAATTTAAATATGAATTTGAGCATCTCGTAGTAATATAAAAAAGATGTTTTGTTTCAAGCATTGCATAAGCACACTGTACTTATACCTTTGTTAAACCTCATATATTATGTTAGATTATTTCTACTGGATTTTGGCTCACCCTACTTTGGGAAACCATTTTCAGGTACCGGTGACATGCCTCTTTCAAGGACGTAGCTTGGGAGGACCTTGGAGCCGAAGGCTCTTTTCATGTTATTTTGTATTTTGATGTTCGTTCAAGCCTAGAGCTTTATATGTACAGAGCTTATGACTTTCTTTTGTTGTAACCAAGCAATGACTTGGAAAGACATAAGCCTGTAGAGCATTTATTTTGTTAATCATTAACTGGTACTACATGCTATAGATTCATGATGTATATTTATGAATGTATATTGCATGTATTATCTTCGTAATACGAACTCCGATAAATGAAAGTAATTTATTTTTTTTATTATTTCGCTTATGAGTTGGATTTGTTATATTATTTTGGGGGCGTTACATTAACTATCTTTGTTTTGGGAGTTAATTTGAAGTTTTATTTTTATTTTTTTGGTGGATGTTTGTGTATTTTTTATATTGTTGTTATTATTATTTTTGATACATGTAAATTGATAATACAATTATGAGTTTTTTTAATAGAATATAACGTCTTGTATTGTTCTTTATGATTTGGCTATTTTTTAAAATTTCTTAAAATAATTTTCAATTTTTTTTATTTGTAAAAAATTAAAAACATTTAATTGACTTGCCCATTAATAAATAAAATTTTAAATAATGAACATTGTTTCGTAATTTATGGATTTAAAAAAAAATTATCACCCATATATAGAATAAGAAAAACTAAAACCACACATTTTTTCATTTTTATTCTTTAAAACTTTAACGGTGCCTTTTTATTTCTCAATATTGTCTTTTTAAATTTGCAAAGATAAAAAACTATATCGGAGTTGCATAGTGGTTTGCGGAGGTGATAAGCGTGGCAATAACAATGATGATGATGAGCTCAGTCAGAGTATTGTTTGGGTGAGTTTTGAAAAGGTGAATATTACTTAAAAGAATAGTAGATAGTTTGGGTGATGAATTGATTTAGAAAACTAATGTGGGGTTGAGATTTAGTGCGAATTTTACTATATAAAAATTGAATATGGATCATATATTATTTATATATATATATATATATATATATCATTTTAGGTAATTTTATATAACTATAAAAAAATTATTGGGATCACATGTTATTTATCATCTGATATATTATTACTGTATTATTGTAATGAGTTTTATTATTAATGTCTACTATCAACGTAGTGGTGAGATCTTACATGATAAATAAAAACAAGTTTTGTTATTATTATTATTGATAATATATTTCTTTATTTATTTTTTACAATGTTCAAAAAATAATTTATGTTCATTGTTAGTTTTTGTAAATGAGAAGTCAAAAATAAGTTATATATAATTCAAGTTATTACTAATTTGAGATTGAAAAGGAGAGTTTCAAAAGAAATTATAATTATATATAATTTAAAAATATTTTTAAAAAAACAAAAAGAAAAATTTGAACTATAAATTATAATTATCAAATAACCTAATTCTATTACCCAAAAAAAAATCAAAAATTGATCAAATTTAAATTTATAATTATTAAATATTTTTAATAAGTTATCAATTTTTGTTCAAGTTCCAGTCTGATCTGGTCTTAAATAGTTTTTCAGATATAAATATATCTTTATATTGATACAATCAATATTAGACATATTTTAAGAGGAGTAAATTATATCGATAGTCCCCGCATTTTGTCTCTTTTGTCAATTTGATCTCTGTAATTTTAATTTGTTTGATTTTGACCATTAATTTTAGATTATATATCAATTTGGTCCAATTGATAATGTCGGTTAAGGTTTTTAAAATAAAATAGTTATTGAGTTGGTTGACATTAACTTACTGTGTTAAACAAATTTATAATTTTATTTATAAAATTATAACAGATGCTACTCATGTGTATTAAAAAAAAAAAAAAAACTAACAATTACAATAATTAGACCAAATTGAGACAAAATTATAAATTCATGATCAAAGTCGAGCAAATTAACATTGTAAGGACAAAAATAACACAAGAGTTAAAATATAAGGACTACCAATATAATTTATTATTTTAAGAATAACTGCATAATTTCTTAATTAATTTTAAAATTGTTAATAAATATACCAAACAAATATGTATATAATTCCAATTTTTGTTATAATTTTTTTAAAAAAATATAATTACTAATTAAAAATTAAATAAATAGGTAGGTCTACTAACTCATGGATTGGACATGAACTACACGGTTCTCCAAGGACTAGACTTAAATCAAGAATTATTAGCAAAAAAATCAACTTGAACTAAATTTTTTTAACTACTTTTTAGTGTTTAATCCAATATTAAAACCCTCCAAATTTGCTCATTTCATTCAAGAATTGATAAGCTATGACAAAATTTAAATTTATTAGGACTAGAATATGATCTACAATTTAGGGTGGCTCTATCTCAGATAATTTTTTCATCCATAAATATATATAACTATTCATTTAATTGCTTTAAACATAAATATGCAGTTTTTTTTAAACTAAGTTCAAAATTTTTAATTATTATAAAAAAATACTTACAAATATCTATTTAATTTAATAAATAGATATGTCAAATGATTCATATAAGTTGGGAATAGATAAAGATAATTTTTAATGATTAGGTAAAGGACAAGTTGGCGTAAATCTAATGTTAAGCCTAAATTTAATATCACAAGTGAATTCTAATCTATTTTTATGTAAATCTTATAACATAAGATAAATTATAATTTTGATGCTAGAAAAATTTTTAGACTTTACAAAATATGAAAAAATTAATATATCGACAAATGTAATTTACCACTATCATATGATAAATTAAATTTACAAAACTCATAAGACGAAATGTGTTTATATTTTATCATAAATATAATTTGTGATTTATTTTTTAATTTTTACCAATTAAATTATGACATGTGTTTGTTATTAAGAACTTAGAGCACACAATTAATGACATAAGAATAAAAAAAATTCTGTTATATGTAATTGTGATAAAAATGAATAAAATTTAATTCATTCTAAATTATTTTTACTAAATATTCTAGATAAATTTTTTAGATTATTATTTAATTTTAAAAATTAATTTTTAATTATTTATTTATACTTGTGCATAGCACGGATAATTGTACTAATATTACATACATATATATATATATATGGATAGGTAAAAGTAAACATGCAACATTATTATTTATTTATTATTATATCTGCTGGTCGGATTGAGTTTAGGTAAAAAAAAATGGTTAATGATTGGTGGCCACAAATTTTGTGGCTCAAATGGTCCGAAAATGTCAAAACGACGTCGTTTTGGGTACAAAACAACTCTGAAAATGTCAAAACAATGCCTTTTCGACATTTTCGGGCCATTTAAGCTACATAATTTGTGGCCACCAAATATTATCCTAAAAAAATACTCTCTCTTGCTCTCACCTCAAATCAGATTGAGTTGTTCAAAATTTTTCTCAAATCCAAACCTATCCTATTCAAACACTCCAAACTCATCCTATTATTGGAAACCTAAACGGATCAGGCAAGGAGGTTTGGGGCTATTTTAGTCATAAAAGACAAAATATGTTATTTTAACCACAACAAACAAAACATCACATTCAACCCATAATTATTATACTATTCTCTCACAAAAAAAAGTTAAAAAAGTCAAAAAATCCTTCTCAAACTAAGTTTTTTAGCCCAGGCTAAAATAATTAAAAAAGCCAAAAAGTTACAAAGTCAATCCACTTCCCAAACGGAGGCATCATTTCTAAGTAAAATTTACAATTTATATGCCATAACTGATTTTTTTGTTTCATTACAATTAAATCCATTATTATTGTTTTTTAAATTTATCCCTACAACATTAATTTTTTTTATAATAAATTATTTTTTACTAGTAGAAAAATTGATTTTTTTTTTTAAAACTTTTTTAACTATAAGCAACAAACTTCTTAAATTTTACACATTTTTATATTTAGTGGTGTCAAATACACCAATTAATGTACACAATAGTGTACCAACTAGTGTTATACCATTATTACTGACTTTATCCATTATACAAATTATAAATACCCAAAACTTCTAAAATTATGTCATATTATTGGTTAGTATACTAGTTAGTACATTAATTAGTAAATATAATCTTATTCTTTTATATTTGTTTCACTTTTGGTGTATGATGCGTGAATGACGTCATTATCTATTTGCCGTTCAAAGATTTTTTCCAGGATCCTCCTTGTCTGGTCTTTTTGCCGGGTTTCCCTTGTCTTTCTTCTAAGGGAGTGGGATCCTCAGTATTGCCTCTTGCTATGTTGTCTTACCATGTGCTTAGTTGAATGATTTAAAAAGAGATTTAAAATATATATATATATATATATATATATAATATTAAGTGAAAGATAGATATATTGTATTAATATTTTATTTGTTTTTTTTTCTTTATCTTTTTAAATTTTCTAATCAAACACAAGATTAGTATATTTTAATCACAATTTGACACATAAGTTATAACATGATTACAATAATTCTGGTATGTGAACATAAAAGTCAATCATAAAATTAGAGACAAATTCAAAAATAAAAAATGAGACCCACCACTTGACATCTGTAACATATATCTATAACCTATATATAAATAAATAAATAAAAGTATGTAACAGTGGTATAAGGCTGCTGCTGCTTGCTTGGTTTCTTACTCTTTCCTTGCAGATTTGAGGATAGACACGTTGGCTTCAAATGATCCACACACAAAATAGAAGAAAATCGGTACTCTTGCTGCTTGCCTATTTTCCAAAGCTTTTCCCTGCAGATTTTTGCTGCAGTTTTTTGGTTACACACGTGGGATGCAAATCATCCACATACACAATAGAAGTAGAAAACAAATTTCACCATTTCGAAGAGCAAATCTCACCGATATGATGGCAGGATTTTGTTTTTTATGGCATGTGTTTTTAACGTTTTGTAATTAGAGGTGAGCAGCGGATGTATCGATCCGTCTAAATCGACTGAATCGAACTGATCCACTGAATTTTGGACGGATGCGTGATGACGAGCAGACGGTTGCGGATTGATTTTTTTCAATCTGCCTAGTTTTGGACGGATGGCGGATTTGACATTCCTTTGCCCATAACTGAACCGCCAAACCACGAGCACCCCTAGTAATTTCTAAAACTTTGTGTTTTCAATTGAATTTTTTTTTTAAATATTCTGTTGAAAAAAAGTTTTCAATTTTAGTATATTTTTTGAATTGAAAAAGACAAATGTATTATTTATTTATATTTTTTCATTTTTAAATCTAACTATAAAAATAATAAATAAAAAAGATGATATATGCTAGTTGGTTTTATTTTTAAAAACAGATATAGATGTAACAATACAGAGGCATACATGCACTAATTGTAATACTTTTTTAAGTCTCTAACTGTAATACTTATTTTTTAGGAAGTACACAAGTTGAATTATGTTGAAAATTGATAAAATTTTAAACCGCCAAACCGATTCGCATCCATTCGCCAATCCGCTCAATCCACATCTGCCGGATTGGCGGACAGATGCGGATTGATTTTCTTCAATCCGCCAATCTGATGGACGGATGGCGGATTAGAACTTCCGTGATTACAACCGACCCACGCTCACTCTTATTTGCAACAGACAAATTGAACCTCTTGGCCTCTGTTTGTTGGCTCAATGGTTTCTCCAAGTATTCTGCATGTGCTACAAACGAAAGCGATGAAGACTCTAGCTCCAACATGTGGTTGTTGCCTATTCTTTGCATTCTACCTTGTCCGAAAGAAATTGCACAGATATATATATATGTATTCCATGTGATTATAAGAAAAGAGGTAAAATTTAAAATTGATCTCTAAGATGTGGCTATGGTTTTGCCCCAAAATCTGCACATATAATACATATTCTAGATTGTGGGAATTGGTTGGACCTCCAGATTGAACAAGCGGTGTGTTCATGTGCTTTGTATCAGATGCTCAGATGTAGAAAATTCAATGTATATAGCTCTTCATTCTACACTTAGGTGTCATTTGCAGCAAACCCAAAAATTTGGTATGTTTGGCTTCTCTATCTCATCCTATCTTCAATGATGTATTTGATTATGTTTTCTACCACACATTCATGCTCTTGTTTTATTCATATTTGGTTCTCTTTAAAATTTGCCTACCATGTATTTGCCAATATGTATTAACCATAAAAAATTTCATAATAGAGCAAAATGTAACAAATTAGCATTAACTGTAACCGGTAATTGTCATAAAAAAAATTCCATTGGTTAGTAATCTAGGGATCCGTATTGATCCTCACTACTCATCACTTATTATTGGAATTTTTGTTGTTGGAAGATAATCATATATTTGTTGTTGGGATGCCTATTGTGTTTCTTTATGGTTGAGATTGATTGGAAATGGCAAAAACCATGATTTATCGATTCAAAGGCAAATTAAGTGAAGAAGAATGATATAGTATTTTCACAATAAAAGAATTTTATCTTGTTGCATCCTTGACACAATTACTGATTGGTTGAATTAGGGCATTCTTGGTATTATTTTCATCTTTTGGAAACAGAGAAACCTCATTTACCTACCTATTTCTAAACTGTGCCAAAAAAAAAAAAAAAAAAAAGACAATCAACTTTTTAGAATAAAAATTAGTAAAACTTACGTATAAGTCTTACTAAATGGACTAATTATCTAATAGGTTCTATAATAATTAATAGTATTTTTTATCAAATACTATTAAAAAATATCATTAATTATTAATTTTTAGCAACAGTTTAAAAATTTTGTCACAACAAATATCACAAGGATAAGTTTTAACGATAGTTTAAAATAATCGTCACAAAAAACGTCATTAATTTTCAACTTTCAGCGACAGCTTGAAAAATTCGTCACAGAAAAATGTCACTAATTGTAAATTTTAGAGACAATTTAAAAAAATTGTGATAAAAAAGTCATTAATAGTCAATTTTTAGCAACATATGTAAAACAATTATCACAAAAAAATTATTTTTAGCGACAATTTTATTAAGATTTATTTTTAATAAGACTTGATAAGAATTAAGTGTAATTATAGGATCTATTGATAGTTTACACTAAAAATTACATGGCGGGTGTTTTTAATTTTTTCATTATTTCTATTTCTATAGACATGAAACACAAAAACACGACCAAATAGACCTATGAAGTTTATCAATTACTAGAAAAAAAAATAAATAAAATAAAATAAATTATTTTGATGCCAAGTGCCGAACTGGATTTTGTTTAGCAATTAATATCCCAACTATGAACTTTTATTCATAAATTGAAGATATTATTTTATTTTTACCCTTATATTTTGTCAAAAATTTCAATGACCCCCCATACTACTCTTATTTTCATACGTACCCTTATACTATTTAAGTTACTATCAATTTTTCCCCGGCCGTCAAATTTGAAACCGAAAAAGTTAAAAAAATTATATTTTGGCCTCAAATGTCAAAAGAAAGATGTAGACTCACCTTTTTCCTACCAGCAAACCACCACTAGCAACAACCACTTCAAGCCCTTCTATCTCCTTCGTCATAACTCCGTTTCGCCTCATTTTTACGTTGTTGGATTCAACTCACAGTCTAATTTTCATATCACATCTCACACGCCTCATTTTTTCTCTTTTTGCATGCTATTGGAGCTCCGAAGTTGATTTTAAAAAAAAGACTTTTCCTCCCGTTTTCGACTTTTCTTCGAGCCATATTTCGGACTTTATATCTTTCTCGATTCTTGACGGTTCTACTTCATTCTTTTGCCATTCTCTTCACCTTACTTCCTACTTCACCTTACATTGCCTTGCTTTCTCACTTCTTTGTGTAATGGGTGGTTTTGAGATGTCGAAATTTGTCCGAAAGCTAATTTCAAAATTTTCAAAACATTCATCGTTTGTTTCTTTCTTCTCCATCTTCCTCATTCTTCTTCTTCACTCATAACATGATGTGGAACATGGTTCTAGGTGGTAACGGAACTGGTGATGGTGGTGGTGGCAGTCCAGCGATGGCGGTGGGTTTGGTATTGTAAGGCGGTGGTGATGGTAATGCTCATAGTGGCGGTAATGGAACTTGATTGTAAAAAAGATGGGTTTAGTGTTGTGAGGTGGTGGTGATGGTAATGCTCATGGTGGCGGTAATGTAACTTGGTTGTGAAAAAGGTGGGTTTGGTGTTGTAAGGTGGTGGTGATGATAATGCTCATGGTGGCGGTAATGGAGTTTGGTGGCAGTGAAGTTGGTGGTTCGGGTGGTGATGTTGGTAAAGTTGATGGTTGAGATTGCATATGCCCGAAGAATATCACTTTCAACAATGTCATTCGAGCACTTTGTGTCGTGGAAAGAGTGGAGGAGGCATTGTCGGTATTAGTCCTAATGCGTCGAGGAAGTTCAGTCCCCACAAAGATTTCTTTCAACATTTTGATTTGTGAGTTCAATCGACAAGGCAGGCGGTTGAGTGCTTGTAATGTGTATGGTGTTGCATTCAAAATAGGTGTACTTCCGGAGAAAGCCTAAGGATATTCAATAGAGAGAAAAACTCTTATTTGACATGTTTAAATTCATATCATGATAGAACAGTCATAGCAAATAGAGAAATTAATAGGTGGTCGTTAATTTGTAATTCAACATCAATGGCTATAACAACAAAACCTTTCTTCTAATACAAAATCAGCTATTTGCTATAAGATTTTTCTTAACAATGCAAATTTCTTTTGTTCTTGGGAAAATAGTTGAGGTTTGCATCTCATTTACGATCCAAGTCTGAATGGATACAGTGTTCCATTCAAATGGACTGAGAAAATTCAAGTAGGAAAGATGATATGTATGTATATAAATGAAGAAAAAGAAGAAAATCACTACCCTAACCACCAACTTCACTGCCACCAAACTCCATTACCGCCACCACCAGCATCACTAGTTCCGTTACCACCTAGAACCGTGTTCCACATCATGTTATAGGTGAAGAAGAAGAAGAAGAATGAGGAAGATGGAGAAGAAAGAAACAAAAGATGAATATTTTGAAATTTTTGAAATTAGTTTTTAGACAACTTTCGGCATACCAAAACTGCCCGTTACACTAAGAAATGAGAAAGTGAGGTAGTGTAAGGCAAAGTAGGAAGTGAGGTGAAGAGAATGGCGAAAGAATGAAGTAGAAGCGTCAAGAATTGAGAAAGATATGAAGTCCGAAAGATGGCTTGAAGAAAAGTGTTATTTTTTTTTTTATCAACTTTCGGAACTCCGATAGCATACAAAAAGAGAAAAAATGAGACATGTGAGATGTGATATGAAAACTAAACCATGAGTTGAATCCAACGACGTAAAAATGAGGCGAAACGGAGTTATGACAAATGACATAAAAGGGCTTGAAGTGGTGGTTGCTGGTAGTGGTTTGCTGGTAGGAAAAAGGGCGGGTCTGCATCTTTCTTTTGAAATTTGGGGCCAAAATGTAATTTTTTTAACTTTTTCCGTTTCAAATTTGACGGTAGGGGCAAAATTGATAATAACTTAAATAGTGTAGGGATACGCGTGAAAATAAGAGTAGTCTGAGAGAATCATTGAAAACCGTGACAAAGTATAGGGATAAAAATGAAATAATCTCTAAATTGAAAAGTTTTATGATGTGCTGATAAAAACTCCAATTGTGGTGAAGTTTTTAGTCCATTGTATTGATTAATGGGTTAAATCTTAAAGCCCAAACAGAATTTAGCCGTTCTTGTGTACTCCCATAAAGTCAATGTGTTTGTTTGGTAATAAAAAATCAAGGGATTAAAAAGATATGAAGACAAAAAAATGTCACCAACATTCGTCATAGAGAAAATATTATTTTGGCCCCCAAACTTTCAAATGAACTTTGATATTACGTTAGCATATTCCGTTTAATTGTAGACGAATGTGACGGCAGTGGCCGAATTAATCAAAATTTCGAAAGTTTGAATGTAAAATTGATGTTAATCGAAATATGGGGTCAAATTAAAAAATGCGTAAAAGTTTAAGGGGCAAAAATGATATTTCCTCTTCTTCATATTTGCATTTGGTTTCTCATCAGTTATATAAAGACAGAAGGGAATGTTGGTGTAGACGTGCCCGTGGGCCCCATGCTACAGTTCGGACTCGAATTGTCACGGTTCTTAATCTGAACCAAAAAGTCCAAATCCGGCAAATCGTTTTGAGAAAACAGATTTTTAAAAAAGAAGTGCCAAACATGGACTGCTTTACCAGATACAGAGTTGCCACCTAAATATTTTATTTTTGGGGAATTTAGGAAACCCGGACTCGGTGCCAAAGGCCACGTGTCCGTCATCACCAAAGTTGCCTCGGCTCGGGAACTTGGGTACGATTGAGGAAGGTCAGCTATGAGCACCCCCGCTCGCCCGATCAAAGATCGGCCTCTACTAACCATGATATCCAATTTTGAAAACGGTATGTGTTCTTATCCGGTTATTAGCCTAGAATTATTATGTTATGCGCACAGCAAACAAGTATAGACCAAATCGCCTAAATTGGAACAAAACATTGCATGTTTGTTTTGAAAATGGTTTGCTACTCGCAAGTAGGCTAAAATGCAGGTTTTGCCACCCTCAAGTGAGCTTTAGAAAAGATGGTTTTGCCACTATCTAGTGGGCTTAAAACTCACAGTTTTAATGCATTATTCCAACTTAGGTAATTCAACCTTCATTCAGTCACATTCAAGTAGTTATATCACATAAGCATCTAGCCACATGGTAAGCATGCTGTCATGTTAACATTCACACTCATGCGAGATGCTAAAGCATAAATACTTACATCGTACTCCGTGCCAAAACAGTGAACTAGTTAGTAATCATATGCCTGATCCTAGTTCATGTTGAAATGGCTAATGTAACACATGCAAAATGTCACTAGAATAGGCTCGGCTAATCTATGAATGGCATGTGAGATGCGATAGATAACATGTATTCAAGTTTGATTTGAAATACTGTGCAGTTAGCGTGATGCGCAAAGCCTGGTGCATGCAATACTGATGAATGGATGCAAACATGCTATCATACTGTATGCTAATTGAAACATGCCCAGACTAACCAATGAAAGCTAGTAAATAAAAGGGAATAAAGACGTGGGGTTGGGAGACATACACACACTCACGCACACTTATTACAAAATTGCCCTCACTCGGAGGGTCCGAATAAATATTACAGTCTGAATAAATAATACTAAATTAATTATTACAGAATTTCTAATTAAAAAAATTAAATGCAGAAAGAAGGTGGCCACAGCCCCGCCTCGGGATGCGTGAATGATGCATGCTTGACTCGTCTCGCCCGGAAACTCGCTGCCATAGCATTGTTGCCTCTATTCACACTGCCCTGCTCCTCTGAGGACTGTGAAAATTCTTGGGGCACCTCTGAACTGATTCCTGATCACTCTGGAATATCACCGGCCAATTCAAAACACCACCGGCCACGAGGATGGGCTTATCGGCTAACTGTTGTACCACCGGCCAGCCACTGATGGTCGATCGACACTGTAGGTGGCCGGCCGGCCATTGCTTCCTGCAGAATCCTGCAGTTGACAACAGCAGAGGGCAAGCAGTGTATGGCATGGAATTTTCAAGCAAATGTGAGCATGGCCACACTCCCTATCATGCAATGGACTCAAGGGAGCATGGCCCTCGACCTTCAGGCCATCAATCACACATTTCAATGCATGACGGCCCAAAAGCCAAGTGTGCAACTTCGATATCAAATGAAATGTAAGCACAAAACACATCAAAGGGCCCCAACCCCTATCATGATTGATCAAGAGGCAAGGGATGCATGCTCAATGAAATGCAACCTAGTCATGGAGGCTAAGTATGCAACATGAACATGCAAATGAGCAATGTATACTAGGCACACAACCTAAACATGTAAGCAAACATGGCATGCAACAACATGCGATGATGGACTTAAACTAACATGGATAGCTCGCAAGCATGCCAAAATCAGTGGCCATGTGATGAAAATGAGGCAACCAAGATGCATGCAAACATGCACAATGCAATTGCTCCGAGTCTAAGGCACAAAACATAACTCCACAAAGGCATTGAAAGGATGAATTATGGCATACATTGCATATGTTCCAACACTGAAGTATGATGCTCAATGGTCCCGAAACATGCAAATATGCCACCCAATGCATGAAATAGCCCCCGAAACTCAAAACTAGGCACATGTATTGAACTATAACTATGCAAAGCAAGCATTATTTGACCATGAAGCATAAAGACAGAGCCAACGCAGTCCCAAAATATGCACAATACTAGTTTAAAGCATGGCCAAAAGGTGCTAACATGTAGGGCTAAAACAATATGCAAGATTGGCTAGTAAGCATGGTTTATACCACACCTATATGAAGCATATGAAATCTCACCAAACCAGCCAAAAATAGTGAACAAAACATGTCAAAATATGCCCAAATACCCACTGAAATGAGGTCTACACATGCAAGAACGATGAGCTCCTTTGATAAGCTACAAGAGGGGTTACTCTACACATGCATCGAGGATACTTAGCATAGCAAAACCAACTCTGAAAATGAGTTATGGAGGTCCTAAAACCTACTGAAAAATGATAGAAACAAAGCTTGGAAGCTTGCAAATAGGGGGTCCTTTGGAAGGCCCAAAAGGCCACCAAACATGACAAGGAGAGAGGGGGTCACCCCCCTCTGATTTTAAGGCTCAAGAATACACCTAAGCCACTGAAAATCCTCTGGATTTTAGTGGCGAAGAGGCCAAACCAAGGCCAATGCAAATGCTCTAATGCATAGCCCTAATCATGAGGAAATGAAGCATGCAAAGGGGAAGATGACTCCAAATAGAAAAATTCCCTTAATAAAACTTCAAGAGGGGCTCAAAATAAGACTTTTTTTAGTTCATGGAAAATCTCGAAAATGCTTTCAAGCAAGGCTAAGCTAGGATGCAAAATTAGCCCTAAAAGAGAGATGGAAGACACAAGGAGGTAGATGACCTCAAAAAGAAAAGTGTCCTTAATCAAACTTTAAGAGGAGCTCAAAATAAGACACTTTACAGTTTATATCGGAGCCCATAAATGCTTGAAAATAAGGCTAAAGAATGAAGCAAGATAAGGCTACAAAGAGGGAGATGGTGACTTATCCTTGTAGCACAGCAATGCAGCAGCTTTTGGACCAAGATGGTGAGCTCTCAACCTCTGAAAATCAACTTCAAGGTGCTGGAATGGGTGGTGGAGGTGATAGGCTATGAGGTGTAGTGCAATGGGACCAAGAATAAGGGTTTTTTGGAGCTTGGAATAGAGAGATATGGAGGAGTGTGTGTGTATGAGCCTCTGAAAATTCGGAACCCTGGCAAAGGAGAGGGGAGCCTTCCTTTATAGAGCCAAGAGACTAAAGCTTCTCTTAGAAGCTTCAAACCAAGAGCAAAGATCCTCCATACACGTGTATGAAGGATCCAGTCTGTGCCCTCTAGCTGGCACAGCTGGCATCCATTCAATCTATAGAATACACCGGAAGGTCGTCGGCTAGCAAAATTGGTCAGCCGGCTACTTTAACTGGTTGGTCGGCCATCTATTTGGTCGGTCGGCCATCTATTTGGTCAGTCGGCCATCTGTTCTGGTCGGTCGGCAGGAAAGATCTGCTCAGCAGGTCCAACTTCAAACGGGTATAACTCCTTCATGTGAACTCCTTTTCAGGTCATTCTTGTGTCCAAATTGAAGCCCCGGAAGTAATCTTTCCAATGGAACAAAACTTACATCAAAATTCCAACTATGAAAAAATTTATACTTGTTTTGGGGAAGGTTGCTCAGTTTCGGTCCAACCTGGATGATGCCCAACTTCAACCAATCATATCTCCCCCATCCGGACTCGGCCATAGGATATTCTTGAGTGAAAAACGAAGCCCCGGAAGTCTTGTTTCCAATGGTGGTGGCCTTGTAGCTTAAATTAGAGTGCATAGACAGATAAACCTGATTTAGCGAGGACTGCCCGACTCTCTTTTAGAGATTCATGCTCAACTTCTTTCTCAACTAAGTTTCTTCTCTCCACTCCTCTTTTCTTCAACTCCGAACCTTTGAACAAGGTGTTTTGATAGATTTTTCAAAGACTTGATCTCTCTTTCATTCATTTCCACTTTGTCCTTGCTCAGTTTACCGAAAAGCGCATCATTTGACAAAATGTGAGCCTCGGAACATCGTAGGAACTTTATTTCAAAAATATTTTGAAAGAGAGGATTTTAAGATGCAAAATATTTTGGTCCAACAATGGGGTGTCAGGCTTGGATTTGACGCTCTCCTTGCCAAAGAAACCGACCTTTTGTATAGCATAGCCTGCACATCTTTCACCACCAAAGAAAAGCATCAGTAATGCCCAAGTCTTAAGGGCGGTCAAAAATGGGGTGTCTACAGTTGCCCCTCTTTGACAGAACTCGAAAGTCAAGAAGTGACGTGAGTGAATTTCAAAGCCCAGAGACAACCTATTTTTGACGAGGCCGAAGACTTGGACAAACAAACAAAATACAAATGTAATTGGTTGAACCCACAGGCTGCCTATGTATCCCTTTACAAGGAATCAAACCAGTGTAGTTCAAGGGGCAGGATGCAAATGATATGCAGGAAGACTTTGATAATTGGACTTATACGCTACGCGAAGCTGGTCTGAAAATTGGACTTATACGCTACGCGAAGCCGGTTTGAACATTGGGGATTTATGCCATGCAATGCAACGCAAAAATGCAATGTAATAGCTAGAAAGTGAATGTACCTTACAGGGGCAATTGGCAATGACCTACCTTATGTTGCTGAGGACCTTCCGCTTCTTCTTGGTTAAACTGCAGGTACGACTTTTCTCCCTGGCTGTGGCCGCAACTTTCCCTCTTCTCCAACAGGGTGACAGACTAGGTTGGTTCAACATCCAGAATTGAGGTGCATACAGATACTATCTCAATCTATGGGGCTGCTATACAGATTTCAAGCCGAGGATATACCCTTGGGTATTTAAACTAGATTTTAGTCTCAGAAATCCCGAACCTTTGTGTTCTAGGCATGAGCCATTCGAACTCTAGTTTCCACCGTCTCAGTTGGTCTCCTAGGAACTCACCACAAACACAGGCAGGTGGCTGTACCAGACCACCGGAAGTCGTTCGGGCACGACAAACACCAAAGGAATTGCACCTTTAGAGGATTTAAGGTCTCCTAGACCGGAGAGTGCACAAGATAGTGCAAGTGAAGAGTGGATGCACAAAACAATGCTAAGAAGATGCACGAAACAGTGCGATGCAACGTACTAACAAGTATAGGTTAGGTGCGCAAGAAAGCGTGATAGAATGCATGCAAAATGCAAGTAAGGTGCACAAAATAGTGCAACGCAATGCACTGACAGATGCTACAAGCATTTTCTATGCAAGATGAGAGAGCATGTAATGAAATGCACAAGATAGTGCGATGCGCAAGAGAGCGCGAGTGATAAACTGCACAAAACAGTGTAATGCGCAAGAAAGCGCGAGTGATAAAACTGCACAAAATAGTGCGATGCGCAAGAAAGCGCGAGTGATTTGAAATGCACAAGACAGTGCGATACGCTAAATAGCGCGAGTGATTTGAAATGCACAAGAAAGCGCGATACGCTAAATAGCACGATTGATTTTGAAATGCACATGACAGTGCGATATGCTAAACAGTGCAAGTGATTTGAAATGCACAAGATAGGGCGATACGCTAAACAGCGCGAGTGATATGAAATACACAAGAAAGCGCGATACGCTAAATAGCGCGATTGATTTTGAAATGCACAAGACAGTGCGATACGCTAAACAACGTGAGTGATTTGATATGCACAAGACAGTGTGATATGCTAAACAGCGCAAGTGATTTGAAATGCACAAGAAAGCGCGACATGCTAAACAGCGCGATTGATTTTGAAATGCACAAGAAAGTGCGATACGCTAAACAGCGCGATTGATTTTGAAATGCACAAGACAGTGCGATACGCTAAGCAGCGCGATTGATATGCAATGCACAAAATAGTACGAGTGAGATACAATCACAAGATGCACAAGATAGTGCTAGTGAGATACAAAGTGTAAGTGCACAAGACAGTGCGAGTGAATGCATGTTCTATGCAAATGAGGTGCATTTTCTATGCAAGTATGGAAGAGTGCATTTTCTATGCAAAAGATACGAGCATTTTCTATGCAAAAAGAAGGAGCATATTCTATGCAATATTGAAAGCATATTCTATGCAGAATCGAAAGCAAGCATGTTCTATGCATGAATCATAACGATGCGCGTCACGCATGTAACAGAAGTGTATATGAAAGTGCACATTCTATGCAATGGAAGGGCATCAAACATGTACTCTGGTGCCTCCGATTTACCTTTCGGAGGACTTGGCAATACGCTCAGCTCAAAAGGGGACACCCTGTTTATATTGGCGAGAGATAACATCTGCATGTGAACCCTCGGGTGCTGCTTGGACTGCCATTCTGACTTGAAGCAGGCTTACACTTGGGGTCGAGATACACTCATACTCCAGAGAAATGGTGAGGCCTGAGAAAGTGCACCTGGAGTGCAGTCTCGGAATTTGCCGAAGTTGAAACAGACTAAGATGCTCCAAATTTTCCCTCTTTTCTTTTGCTTTGCAGTCCGGAACCTATATAGCTTCAGATAGGTCCTTGTTTTACTGTTCTCACATGACCTGGGTTGAACCTTGCGGTTTATGAAAGAAAGAATCTTGTTTTGCATAAATGTGCAGAATGGCACAGCACTCTGAGCACAAAACAATTTTTTTGAAAATGAGAAAAGGGTTCTCAACTGGGTATTGGGCCTATAACTGAACACAGCATACTATGACTCAACAAAAGGTACACGACCTAAACATATCGAGTAACACTAGAAAAATACTCAAAACAAAAGTTGAGGTAAACAAAACAAAAGACACGACACACAGACGTGTTACAAAGACAAGAGACCTCTCAGTTCGCGAGGAGCCAGTTTCTCCGGGTAATGTTTCCCACCCTTTTCTCATTTGTGATTCTCACATCACTCTGGCATTCAATCTCTGTTTTTATGAAAAAAGTCATTTTTTCACTTTTTCTCTCAGCGCACATCTCTCTATTCTTCAATCTCTCATTTTTTATCCCTCCCCTGGGTGGTTGGTGGATAAACCGAAAGTTGTGGGGTCTTGCCCCAAGCATTCCGCTAGATTCTTCTTCTTGTTCACAATAGTGAGTTTCTTCCACAGAGGGGCTGCGCTACAATTGGGTGTGTAGCAAATCTGCAACTGACATCGGTTGACGATGCTCTGCTGGGGAGTTTGGACGTGATCAGATCTGCCCAGATGAGGGAATGGGATATCTTGTCCCATTCCGGTTCGTGCTTCGCACTTGGCTTGATACCTCGTTGCTTGGAGGATGTGAGAGCTTTCTGCCCTTTTGCTGTTAGCTTCAGTGGTGCCTTTTTTCGGCAAGTATGGTGCCTTTCTTGGCAAGCATGTTAACAATGGGAAAAAGACAAAACACTGACTTAACTGTGCCCCTAGTTCATCATTTTGACCATTTTTTGTTTTGGCTTTCTACTAAAACAATTTTGACCAATATGAGAGTTAGATTAACATGCTTGTTCAATTTTCTGATTTAAAATCATGCAAGTCCGGCTATGAGCACTTAAAATTTTCTTTTTTTTGGATCCAAGAAATGGTCTGGTTTTGAAAAATGGAATACTTTTCGAGAAAATCAGTCAACCTCTTTAAAAATTCTCAAAAATTATTTTTGCAAATGGCCAATACTCAACAAGCACGGAACCTACTCTTGAGATGCACAACCTCAGATTCGAAGGAAAATTGCCCCTTGCTTGAAGAGAGTTGCACGGCAACGGAATGTTGCCCCTTGTTTGAATGGCACCACAGCACACTGTATGGCAACGGAAAGTTGCCCCTTGTTTGGATAGCATCGCAACGCATTGTAATCAGTCCTCAGAGTGACGATGACAACCGAACTCTCGGATACAGAGAACGCAAAGATGATCAAAACCATTACATGGACACAGTTGATTTTGAAGTGTTTTACAGCTGGACTTCAGAATGAAGTTGCCTACGTATCCCAAAGATGGGAATCAAGCCTTACGTGGTTCGGGGTTAAGGTACACTCGGGTATTAACCTCTCATTTTACGCTCTAAGTTTTGCCAAGGCCTCCCTTTCTGGGTTTTCAAGCTTGCGAGCTTTGTTCTTCTTTTCTTTTCATTTCTTTTCTTCTTTTTTCTTTTTCATCTTTTTTTTTTCTTTTTTTTTCATTTTCTTTATTTTCATTTTTTGTATTTTTTTTTTCTTCTTCTTCTTTTTCTTGCTCTAACTTTTGCCTGGGTCGCCCTTCTGGATTTTCGGCCCAACGAGCCTCTCAAGGGTAAAAGTGTAGCTTTGTCCATGTTGAATGGTTTGAGATCCTGAAGTCATCTGAATCCAGGAGAACGACTGTTGTTCGCTGATGATGTAGGAGTCCATCCAATGGGGGCTGAATTTGCCCCTAGTGTTGTGGATCGGAACTCAGTTTTTCTTTAGTAATACTTTCTTTTTTCCTCCCTCTAGGATTTGGCATTCTTGCCGATCTTCATTGATTTGTGGAATGATCCATCTTCGGCTCTTTGAGCACAATCTGGCATCTTTTGCCCCCGGTTCGAGGGGTGCTTCTGATCAAGCTTTGCAAACTTCTTTTGATGACATCTGATCTTCTTGATCTGACTTCCTTGACCCTAATTCATGGGCTGCTTCAAATCCGGCCACACAGGTCTCACATTGTGGTTGATCGTTGAACCTTCTGAATCCAAGTTCAAGGTTTGAAAGTGATAGGGGTCGAGTCTCGAGGCTGAGAACGATCCTAGGCTGCACAACCTCAAGAGCGATTCCACGCAGGTCTTCGCAGGACTACGCAAAACATTTTTTTGAAATCTTTTAAGAAAGTGACTAATCGCTCATGCTGAAGACAGTGCGGAACCAATCTGGATCGAGCCAGGATCCTTTCCAGTACACACATTAATAAACATGATTTCATTAATTAAGGGCTTAGCATGCCTCTCTTTCTCTCAATTGATCAAATTTTCACAAATCCCAAGGAATTCCTTCCTCTTCGTTTTTACCACAGTGTTCAAAAAGTTTTGAAAAACTTAGGTCAATGCAATGACTTCAAGGCACAGAAAAGACAGAGTTCTTAGTTAAATACTGCCATCTCATTTAGAACTTCTGGCATAACTTAGCCCAAGGCAGAAGCAAACACAAGAGTGTGGAAATCACTGTTGTTCATTCAAATCTGTTAGCATAACTGGCTCCACGGCAGAAACAGACTTAAAAGAAAGCAAAAAGACAAACACAAAACAAGGAAGTGATGTCCGAGGTAACACCCCCGGAATCACCCAACTCAAATGCGAGAGGATTGAATCGATACAACAAGACAGACCTGACCGACTCAGTACAAAAAGACTGACCATATACAAAACAACAAAACTGACCCAATACCCAAGTCAGAAAATACAAAAACTAGTGTTCGCATATTGCTCAAACTTGTGCATTCCATACGCCACATCTGATGTAAACTGAGCACCGCCCGCAGGTGGTTCATCCCCCGATCGCATCACATTATCCCCTAGGTTCACTGATCCAATGACGATAGACTTTGCTGAGTTGGTGCGACGATGACCTTATTGTCAATCAGATCTTGTATTTCGTGGCGAAGACGGAAACAACTATCAGTGACATGGCCGACTTGTTGACGAAAGGCATAGTACTTGGCCGGATCATGGGAGGGAGAAAGTTTATCTGGCAGTGGTCGCGGCTCCAGGGGTTTCAGATCCCCCTCTCTAATCAGGACCCTCAAGGCCGCTGATAGAGACATGTACAGTGGTGCGAACACCCTCTGGCCTTGAGGTGGGTGTTTTGAGGTTTGTGGAGTTTTGCTGGATGCACCAGCAAAGAGATTGGTAGGCGCTGACTGGGTTTGATGATCTCTTCTGAGCAAGGGTTTAGAGCTGAAAGGAACATTCCTGGTACAACGGCCCTTCTCCCGGCTTGCCACTTGATTCAAACTGCTCTCAACTTGAGTGGTGAAAGTGTCATCCACAGCCTTTGTAACGACTGCAATCACTTGTTGTTTGTCTAACCCTTCAGCTTTCAAAGCCTCAGTAGCCCACAAAAGGTGTTCATGAGGATCCATGTCTACCCCTACCTTGTTCTTTCCATTGGCTTCCACTTTGCCATGGGATTGGCCTTCTTCAAATGCAGCCCGTCCCAAGGTTGGGGAGCCTTTCGATATGAACTCCCTGGTACGTGATGTGGTCGATGATGTGGCCAAAACCCCAAAGGCCAGATCTGCCACAGTTCTCTGAAGGTCTTCGATCATTTTCATCAGCTCAGAAGTAGTGGGTTCGTGGGTATGAGATGATTGGGGTTCAGATGCACCCATCATGCATAAGTCCAGGCTCTCTGGAATAAACACATTAGGCTTGGGTAGATGGACTGGGGTGATGTATACGCTGGGGTCATAAGGGACGGCCAGTGTGTGGATTAGATTGAGATGTAGATGAGGTACTTGGTCGTTGGGGTCTGAAGGTGGAGCTATCGTCCGGTTGTCGATGAGATTCTGGATCTCATGACGAAGGCGGTAGCAACGGTCGGTGCCATGACCGCGCTGCTGATGGTACACACCGTACTTTGAGGGGTTATGTCTGGCTGGGAGTGGGTCAGG
Source organism: Camellia sinensis (assembly GCF_055761805.1). Classification (NCBI taxonomy): domain Eukaryota; kingdom Viridiplantae; phylum Streptophyta; class Magnoliopsida; order Ericales; family Theaceae; genus Camellia; species Camellia sinensis. Next base: position 80,586,693 of record NC_138963.1, read on the forward strand.
CAGAGGTTGAGGATCGAGGGGTTTGAGATGCCCTCTTTCCATCAAGACTTTTAGTGCGCTAGTCAGGCTCATATAGAGGGGGGTCAAAGTTCTGCCCTGAGCTCGGGCTGGGGCGGCGGTTTGTAGGCTTGGGTTGGCAAAAGGGTCGGCTGTGGCGACTGTATTGATTTCAGTGGGTTTGGGAATAGTGCTACTACCAGCATTGGTGCTTCCTGCAATCGCCCTTCTTGTCGATTCACTTGTTCTGGGAATGATCCCGCTGTTGAACGCATTCTCGACCTGAACCCCCAGTTCATGCAAACTTTGAAAGTGAATAGTGGAGTGACTATCAACTTTTGCAACATATCATGCTCGAGGTTTCCCACCATCATCTGCACTTGATTCCTCTCAGAAGGCCGATCTGTCATCTGTGCTGCCTTTGTTCTCCATCTTGCAACAAATTCCACAAAAGGCTCTGTTAGGTTTTGGCAGGTTGTTTCATGCTCTTGCATGGTCATTTCAACTTGGGTATTGTAGGAATACTGATCGACAAAGGCCTCAGCCAATTCTTCCCAGTCTTGCTTCACTTTATCTTCCACCTTAGCCTACCGAGTGGTTGCTACACCCGGCAGGGTTCTTCCATACAGAGAGAGTTTCTGTGGCGTAGTCAGACCCATCGGCTTCAGGACATCCAAGAAAAGTCGGATATGTACCATTGGATCTCCAGACCCGTCGAAACGGTCAATATATGGCATTTTGAATCTGTCTGGGAGCCGAACGGCAACCTCGGTGTGCTCATACTCAATGTCGGGAATGGAGTTAAGGCCCTGTGCCTTTTTGAATTGCTTCTCAAGGTTCACAATCTTCACTGCAGTCGGATTGAGCTCATTAACATCAAGGGAATAAAGCCTCTCATTAGGTTGCACCAGGGGTCTGAGCACCTGAGCTTGAGTCAACCTTTCTCGAGGATTCGGACACTGTAAATCTTCAACTGGTGGAAGTGGGTCAAAGTTTGGCTGGGGTCCCAAAGCTGGATGTGAGGCAGATGCCCCAGATGGATGCTGCATTTCAATACTGGTCTCAGCCTGCATGGCAGTTCCCTGATTTAACGCTGCTATCGCGGCCACAAATTCTTCTGAAACTTGTGCCATCATAGTCTGCTGATGATGTGACTGGTGACTGACGGATCAGATGAACCGGTGAGCCTTGACTGGCCCTTCTCTGCCTTGCCCCAGCGAAGGAAAACACTGGCTGCTCTGAACTGAGTCTCTGACTGGACAAAGTCTATCAGCACTAGTCCAATGTACTCGGGGGATGTTGGAGCCTTTTGAAGCTACGGTTCCAAGACTACCTAGCAAAAGAGAAAACAGAGAGCGTCTCAGCCTGATTTCACCAAAACCATCACGAGCGAAGTTGAATGACTGCGCTCCCTACAGAATTCTGCCCTGTAAACTGATACCCTCAGGTAAAACTAATTCTCAAACATTGATACTGATGCCCGCAGGCCTGATACTCAAACTTGCAAACTGATACATGCACTCCCTGTAGAGATACACTCTAGAGCACATAGCAAACAAGTGAGAGCCAAAACACCCCTATGTTGGGGTAGGGTTTCCCTGTCCTATTTTGTCAGGAGCTAGGGTTTCATTACGCACGCAGCGGTTTAAAACAACCTACAATCGGGTAAGCAACCTGTCCTAGCTTGGAATGGTCACATGGATTCCGAATATGCACTAGGTCGAATGGTCAAAAAGGGTGCCTCGGTAAAACCGGGGTTTGTGCTCCCATACTGGCAGAGCCTGTAACCGGTCAGCCTTATGGCATGCTTTGACAAAGCAAGCCTCCGGCAAGCACGGTGTCCTAGGCGCACCAATGCACATGCAATGCAAAGAAACACATAAGTGTAGTCAAAACAAGATATCATGCGTTCGAGTCAAGTTCTCTAAAGTCCCCAGCAGAGTCGCCAAAAACTGTAGACGCGCCCGTGGGCCCCATGCTACAGTTCGGACTTGAATTGTCACGGTTCTTAATCTTAACCAAAGAGTCCAAATCCGGCAAATCGTTTTGAGAAAACAGATTTTTAGAAAAGAAGTGCCAAACATGGACTGCTTTGCCAGATACAGAGTCGCCACCTAAATATTTTATTTTGGAGGAATTTAGGAAACCCTGACTCGGTGCCAAAGGCCACGTCTCCGTCATCACCAAAGTTGCCTCGGCTCGAGAACTTGGGTACGATTGGGGAAGGTCATCCATGAGCACCCCCGTTCGCCCGATCAAAGATCGGCCTCTACTAACCATGATATCCAATTTTGAAAACGTTATGTGTTCTTATCCGGTTATTAGCCTAGAATTACTATGTTATGCGCACAGCAAACAAGTATAGACCAAATCGCCTAAATTGGAACAAAACATTGCATGATAGTTTTGAAAATGGTTTGCTACTCGCAAGTAGGCTAAAATGCAGGTTTTGCCACCCTCAAGTGGGCTTCAGAAAAGATGGTTTTGCCACTATCTAGTGAGCTTAAAACTCACAGTTTTAATACATTATTCCAACTTAGGTAATTCAACCTTCATCCACAGGCATTCAAGTAGTTATATCACATAAGCATCTAGCCACATGGTAAGCATGCTGTTATGTTAACATTCACACTCATGCGAGATGCTAAAACATAAATACTTACATTGTGCTCCGTGCCAAAACAGTGAACTAGTTAGTAATCGTATGCATGATCCTAGTTCATGTTGAAATGGCTAATGTAACACATGCAAAATGTCACTAGAATAGGCTCGGCTAATCTATGAATGGCATGTGAGATGCGATAGATAACATGTATTTATGTTTGATTTGAAATACTGTGCAGTTAGCGTGATGCGCCAAGCCCCGTGCATGCAATACTAATGAATGGATGCAAACATGCTATCATACTGTATGCTAATTGAAACATGCCCTAGACTAACCAATGAAAGCTAGTAAATAAAAGGGAAGAAAGACGTGGGGTTGGGAGACATATACGCACTCACGCACACTTATTACACAATTGCCCTCACTCGGAGGGTCTGAATAAATATTACAGTCTGAATAAATAATACTAAATTAATTATTACAGAATTTCTAATTAAAAAAATTAAATACAGAAAGAAGGTGGCCCCAGCCCCGCCTCAGGATGCGTGAATGATGCATGCTTGAGTCGTCTCGTCTGGAAAGCATTGTTGCCTCTGTTAACACTGCCCTGCTCCTTTGAGGACTGTGAAAATTCTTGGGGCACCTCTGAACTGATTCCTGATCACTCTGGAATATCACCGGCCAATTCAAAACACCACCGGCCACGAGGATGGGCTTATCGGCTAACTGTTGTACCACCGGCCAGCCACCGATGGTCGATCGGCACTGTAGGTGGCCGGCCGGCCATTGCTTCCTGCAGAATCCTGCAGTTGACAGCAGCAGAGGGCAAGCAGTGTATGGCATGGAATTTTCAAGCAAATGTGAGCATGGCCACACTCCCTATCATGTAATGGACTCAAGGGAGCATGGCCCTCGACCCTCGGGCCATCAATCACGCATTTCAATGCATGACGGCCCAAAAGCCAAGTGTGCAACTTCGGTATCAAATGAAATGCAAGCACAAAACACATCAAAGGGCCCCAACCCCTATCATGATTGATCAAGAGGCAAGGGATGCATGCTCAATGAAATGCAACCTAGGCATGGAGGCTAAGTATGCAACATGAACGTGCAAATGAGCAATGTATACTAGGCACGCAACCTAAACATGTAAGCAAACATGGCATGCAACAACATGCGATGATGGACTTAAACTAACATGGATAGCTCGCAAGCATGCCAAAATCAGTGGCCATGTGATGAAAATGAGGCAACCAAGATGCATGCAAACATGCACAATGCAATGGCCCCGAGTCTAAGGCACAAAACATAACTCCACAAAGGCATTGAAAGGATGAATTATGGCATACAATGGCATATGTTCCAGCACTGAAGTATGATGCTCAATGGTCCCGAAACATGCAAATATACCACCCAATGCATGAAATTGCCCCCGAAACTCAAAATTAGGCACATGTATTGAATTATAACTATGCAAAGCAAGCATTATTTGACTATGAAGCACAAAGACAGAGCCAAGGCAGTCCCAAAATATGCACAACACTAGTTTAAAGCATGGCCAAAAGGTGTTAACATGTAGGGCTAAAACAATATGCAAGATTGGCCAGTAAGCATGGTTTATACCACACCTATATGAAGCATATGAAATCTCACCAAACCAGCCAAAAACAGTGAACAAAACATGTCAAAATAAGCCCAAATACCCGTTGAAATGAGGTCTACACATGCAAGAACGATGAGCTCCTTTGATAAGCTACAAGAGGGGTTACTCTACACATGCATCAAGGATACTTTGCATAGCAAAACCAACTCTGAAAATGAGTTATGGGGGTCCTAAAACCAACTGAAAAATGATAGAAACAAAACTTGGAAGCTTGCAAATAGGGGGTCCTTTGGAAGGCCCAAAAGGCCACTGAAAATCCACCGGATTTCAGTGGCTAAGAGGCCAAACCAAGGCCAATGCAAATGCTCTAATGCATAGCCCTAATCATGAGGAAATGAAGCATGCAAAGAGGAAGATGACCCCAAACAGAAAAATTCCCTTAATCAAACTTTAAGAGGGGCTCAAAATAAGACTTTTTTTAGTTCATGGAAAATCTCGAAAATGCTTTCAAGCAAGGCTAAGCTAGGATGCAAAATTAGCCCTAAAAGAGAGATGGAAGACACAAGGAGGTAGATGACTTCAAAAAGAAAAGTGTCCTTAATCAAACTTCAAGAGGAGCTCAAAATAAGACACTTTACAGTTTATATCGAAGCCCATAAATGCTTGAAAATAAGGCTAAAGAATGAAGCAAGATAAGGCTACAAAGAGGCAGATGGTGACTTACCCTTGTAGCATAGCAATGCAGCAGCTTTTGGACCAAGATGGTGAGCTCTCAACCTCTGAAAATCAACTTAAAGGTGCTGGAAGGGGTGGTGGAGGTGATAGGCTATGAGGTGTAGTGCAATGGGACCAAGAACAAGGGTTTTTTGGAGCTTGGAATAGAGAGATATGGAGGAGTGTGTGTGTATGAGCCTCTGAAAACTCAGAACCCTGGCAAAGGAGAGGGAGCCTTCCTTTATAGAGCCAAGAGACTAAAGCTTCTCTTAGAAGCTTCAAACCAAGAGCAAAGATCCTCCATACTATATGGAGGATCCAGTCTGTGCCCTCCAGCTGGCACAGCTGGCATCCATTCAATCTGTAGAATACACCGGAAGGTCGTTGGCTAGCAAAATTGGTCAGCCGACTACTTTAACTGGTCGGCCATCTATTTGGTCGGTCGGCCATCTGTTCTGGTCGGTCGGCAGGAAAAATCTACTCTGCAGGTCCAACTTCAAACGGGCATAACTCCTTCATGTGAACTCCTTTTCAGGTCATTCTTGTGTCCAAATTGAAGCCCCGGAAGTAAGATTTCCAATGGAACCATCCTTACATCAAAATTCCAACTATGCAAAATGTTATGCTTGTTTTGGTGAAGGTTGCTCAGTTTCAGTCCAACCTAGATGATACCCAACTTCAACCAATCATATCTCCCCCATCCGGACTCGGTCTTAGGATATTCTTAAGTGAAAAACGAAGCCCCGAAAGTCTTTTTTCCAACGGTGGTGGCCTCGTAGCTTAACTTAGAGTGCATAGACAGATAAACCTGATTTAGCGAGGACTGCTCGACTCTCTTTTAGAGATTCATGCCCAACTTCTTTGTTAACTAAGTTTCTTCTCTCCACTCCTCTTTTCTTCAACTCCGAACCTCCGAACAAGGTGTTTTTAAAGATTTTTCAAAGGCTTCATCTCTCTTTCATTCATTTCCACTTTGTCTGTCACGACCCGAACCCGTCCCTGTGGGTTAAGGACGTAATCGGCCAGTAATCTTGAGATTACCTACGACCTCAAATCAAATTAGACATAACTCGACAGAGTAAAGGGGCCAAACGGAAGTAATAATCAAAAACTTTATCCATAGAGCCGTGCTTATGTGCACTACAAAACAAACCATACTCATATACGTTAATAACCCACAACAAGTACAGTATCACAAAATCCTTTACAGACAGGATCATCCAAACTGAGTCAACCCATATCAAAACTATATACAAATGTACACAAAGTCCTTGCCAACACGACAAACTATAAACACATAACAAAATGGCAAGGATGGGTCTCGTACGTGAGACACCAGGCTGACTCTCCAAAATCTCATGTTGTTCCTGGCAGACTTCGCTGGGGTTGGGTTTGGACTTCCCTCGGTTCACCTACAAACACATGAATGAGCGTGAGCGATAGCCCAGTGAATAATATCGAATACATAAATTGCATAAGCAATATGAAGAACAACATGCTCCGAACGGTCTTGGGCCCAATGCATATTTCTGCTTAACATATATACACTTATACAAAATTCGGATCAAATGACTATAGTCCCAAACATGCTGGCCTTGGTCCCAATCAGATTTCCATTCATGTCAAAACGGCCTTCGGCCCATTCATTTATGTCAAAACGGCCTTCGGCCCATACATTCGTGTCATAACGACCTTAGGTCCATTCATTTATGTCGAAATGGCCTTCAGCCCACTCATTCATGTCATAACGACCTTAGGTCCATTCATTTATGTCGAAACGGCCTTCGGCCCACTCATGCATGTCAAAACGACCTTCGGTCCATTCATTTCTATAAAAACGACCTCTGGTCCATTCATTTCTATAAAAACGACCTCTGGTCCATTCATTTCTAACAAACGACCTCTAGTCTATTCATTTTTATCAAAACGACCTTAGGTCCAGTTACTTTCATGTCAGACTTTTGTCCACAATCCCAATCGGCAATTCATAAAGCTTATAAGGGAATAAACAATTGGACATTCACAATTATTCGAATATCGATATTACTCACAGTGATCAGCGTGTGGATTCGCCCTGGAGCTTGACCCTACACATTCCATGAACACAAAAGGGTCATTATCAATTCAACCCATTCTTTAATTCACATATTCCTCTTTAGGCTTTATTCTTATCTCATTAACTCATTTACAATGCTTAACACATGCCTAAGAGTGCTTTCAAGTGAAAGGAAACGGAAAACAAAACACAGAACGAGCATATAAAATTTCAGAGAACAGGGTCCCCGCTCGAGCGTCAAATTCCCCGCTCTAGCGGACCGTTAAGGCCTGCAAAGGTATTGGTTGCATGAAAAATACGCTCGGGCATGGCATAGAGCGCTCGAGCGGAAGGCCTGTATGCAAAACTCCCCGCTCGAGCGTGAGATATCCTGCTCGAGCGGACATCCAACTCTGCAAAAAGTGCTAGGAGCACGATTTCTCCGCTCGAGCGGCCATTCCCCCGCTCGGGCGGAAGTCAAAATTCTGGAAATTCCAGATTGAGTTCTTGAGCTTCAATTTCGATGTTCAAAGACTTCAACTCATGATTTGGTCCCAAAAACATACAAACACATTATATTGTACGAGAGTGTAAGGATATTACATCAATTTGTTCAAAATCATCATCTAATTCCCAAACAACTCTCATTTCTTAAGTATGAACAAAACTCCTATATTACAAACTCCATATAAGCTCCATTCCTCCAAAAATCAAACATGCATGTATGTTTTGGCTCCCAATTTGTGTTCAAATGGTACAAATGGTGATTATAACGTGAGCTTTAACCAAAACTCTACATGAATCATGTGTGTCAAGCTCAAACATGCAATTTCAAAGTAATTCTTATATACATGAGTTCTAAGACTCCAAACTCAACAAAAATCAACTCATTACATGCTCTTGATCACAAACAACCCTTGAACTTATAAATCAAAATTTCAAACTTATGAATTCAAGACCAAATGCTTACCTAGAGGCTCAATCTTCCAACTATAGTAATTCTTGAGTTTAATTCTTCAATTCTTCACAATTTGAGCCAAAACACTCAACTCTCCTCTTTTCCTTCTCTCTAACCGACTCCCTCCTCTACCTCTTGAGTTTAATTCAGCCAAGAAGAATAACAAAGAGGGTATTAAGTGTATAGTTCCCCATTAAGTCGTAATATATTATATAGAGTGATTGGGCACTAATACGTTAATTTAATCAACTTAATCTGGTCCGAATCAATTTTTCAATTAAACTTCACCGTAGGCTCTAAAAATTACGTTAATCACAATGGTGTAATCAATTTCAGGTTCTGTGGCCGATAAGGCCCTCAATTTAATTTCCAAAGCAGATTATTCAAACAGATATTCCTACGATGAACAGATAAAACTTCAAAATCACATATATCCATATAATGGCACATAAAATCATGCTAAACACATAATCATACTCAAATTAAGGACCAATTAACATACTATGGGACAGGGGTATCACATTGTCCTTGCTCAGTTTACCGAAAAGTGCATCATTTGACAAAATGTGAGCCTCGGAATATCGTAGGAACTTTATTTCAAAAATATTTGGAAAGAGAGGATTTTAAGATGCAAAATCTTTTGGTCCAACAATGGGGTGTGAGGTTTGGATTTGACGCTCTCCTTGCCAAAGAAACCGACCTTTTGTATAGCCTGCACATCTTTCACCACCAAAGAAAACCATCAGTAACGCCCAAGTCTTAAGGGCGGTCAAAAATGGGGTGTCTACAGTTGCCCCTCTTTGACAGAACTCGAAAGTCAAGAAGTGACGTGAGTGAATGTCAAAGCCCAGAGACGACCCATTTTTGACGAGACCGAAGACTTGGACAAACAAACAAAATACAAATGTAATTGGTTGAACCCACAGGCTGCCTACGTATCCCTTTGCAAGGAATCAAACCAGCGTAGTTCAAGGGGCAGGATGCAAATGATATGCAGGAAGACTTTCATAATTAGACTTATACGTTACGCGAAGCCGGTCTGAAAATTGGACTTATACGCTACGCGAAGCCGGTTTGAACATTGGGGATTTATGCCATGCAATGCAACGCAAAAATGCAATGTAATAGCTGGAAAGTGAAGGTACCTTACAGGGGCAATTGGCAATGACCTACCTCATGCTGCTGAGGACCTTCCACTTTTTCTTGGTTAAACTGCAGGTACTACTTTTCTCCCTGGCTGTGGCCGCAGCTTTCCCTATTCTCCAACAGGGTGACAGACTAGGTTGGTTCAATATCCTGAATTGAGGTGCATACAAATGCTATCTCAATCTATGGGGCTGCCATACAGATTTCAAGCCGAGGATATACCCCTGGGTATTTAAACCAGACTTTAGTCTCAAAAATCCCGAACCTTTGTGTTCTAGGCATGAGCCATTCGAACTCTAGTTTCCATCGTCTCAGTTGGTCTCCTAGGAACTCACCGCAAACACAGGCAGGTGGCTATACCAGACCACCGGAAGTCGTTCGGGCACAACAAACACCAAAAGAATTTCACCTTTAGAGGATTTAAGGTCTCTTACACCGAAGAGTGCACAAGATAGTGCGAGTAAAGAGTGGATGCACAAAACAATGCTAAGAAGATGCACGAAATAGTGCGATGCAACGTACTAACAAGTACAGGTTAGGTGCGCAAGAAAGCGTGATAGAATGCATGCAAAATGCAAGTAAGGTGCACAAAATAGTGCGACGCAATGCACTGACAGATGCTACAAGCATTTTCTATGCAAGATGAGAGAGAGCATGTAATGAAATGAACAAGATAGTGCGATGCGCAAGAGAGCGCGAGTGTAAACTTCACAAAATTGTGCGATGCGCAAGAGAGCACGAGTGATAAACTGCACAAAACAGTGCGATGCGCAAGAAAGAGCGAGTGATAAAACTGCACAAAATAGTGCGATGCGCAAGAAAGCGCGAGTGATTTGAAATGCACAAGACAGTGCGATACGCTAAATAGCGCGAGTGATTTGAAATGCACAAGAAAGCGCGATATGCTAAACAGCGCGATTGATTTTGAAATGCACAAGACAGTGCGATACGCTAAACAGCGCGAGTGATTTGAAATGCACAAGACAGTGCGATACGCTAAACAGCGCGAGAGATTTAAAATGCACAAGAAAGCGCGATACGCTAAACAGCGTGATTGATTTTCAAATGCACAAGACAGTGCGATATGCTAAACAGAGTGAGTGATTTGAAATGCACAAGACAGTGCGATACGCTAAACAGCGCGAGTGATTTGAAATGCACAAGAAAGTGCGATACGCTAAACATCACGATTGATTTTGAAATGCACAAGAAAGTGCGATACGCTAAACAACGCGATTGATTTTGAAATGCACAAGAAAGTGCGATACGCTAAACAGCGCGATTGATTTTGAAATGCACAAGAAAGTGCGATACGCTAAACAACGCGAGTGATTTGAAATGCACAAGACAGTGCGATACGCTAAACAGCGTGATTGATATGCAATGCACAAAATAGTGCGAGTGAGATATAACCACAAGATGCACAAGATAGTGCTAGTGAGATACAAAGTGTAAGTGCACAAGACAGTGCGAGTGAATGCATGTTCTATGCAAATGAGGTGCATTTTCTATGCAAGTATGGAAGAGTGCATTTTCTATGCAAAAGATACGAGCATTTTCTATGCAAGAAACAGGAGCATATTCTATGCAATATTGAAAGCATATTCTATGCAGAATCGAAAGCAAGCATATTCTATGCATGAATCATAACGATGCGCGTCACGCATGTAACAGAAGTGTATAGGAAAGTGCACATTCTATGCAATGGAAGGGCATCAAAATTGAGTGGGGTCCACACGTCTTTTGGGGTGGGTTCGAAGAGGTGACGTGTTCCTTGCCGCATGGCAAGTCATACGGTGAAGACGGTTCGTCAAAACCTTTATGAGTGAATGGGAAGTTGATGTCGTTTTCGGGTTCGTGGAATGGACAATTAAAGAAGTAAATATGGATTTTCTTGAAATGGGTTGTCCCACATTGAAACTTAAAGAGAACTTATGTGTGTATGTATATAAGTTCTAGGTGACAACATTTTTTGCTCAGAATAGATTTAAATCTGCCCAGGCAGATTTGAATAGTTTTAACCTGAGGTTCAACAGGTTCAAATGTTCAAATAGATTAGGAAAATTGCCAGCAGTTTTGGGCAATTTTATAACTGCAGCAATTAGCGTATCTGTTCAAAATTATAATCTGTATCTGTTGGGCAGATTCATACTTGTTCGGATTTTCTAGATAGCCACAATTTACCTATAAATACCTGCCATTTTAGCAATCTTTGTAGATCCAAAATTCTTGATTTTCCTTCTAGTTTTGCTCTCTTGCATGATATAATCTTCATATTATTTTAGAGAAAAATTCAGAGAGTAAGAATACATGTTTTTGTTCGCCGAACAAATTATTTGGAGTGCTACTACAATTTGTGAAGATCATTGTATCCTAGGAGATAGACGCCATTTGTCTGTAAGCACTGTAGCGGGGCGAATCTGTCTTAAGGACAGAGTGTCACACACTCAACTTGATCTTTTTATTATTCATTCGGTTTAGTAAAATAAATTCAGTAAGTTATTTATTTTATTTGTTTGATTTGGTTTCAATTTATTTTTTACACAAAAGATTGTTCAACAGGGAAAAAGTAATGAAAACATATATGTTTGCTCAATCCATTTTTGCTGACAAAACTAAATTGAAGAACACAAATTTGTAACACTTGAGATAGAAAACTACATATAACTCCCCAATTTCTATTTAAGATTGCCCTTTAGGTGTTTCTTTTTCTTCTTTTTCTTCCTCAATATTTTCTCTCTACAATTTTTGTACTCCTGCTTTTTTTTTTCTTGTCTTCCTTTTATTTATTCGATCTCTCTAATAATATAGAAAACAAATCAACAGATTATTATTGCTTAATGCGTCGGGTCAGAAAAAAGAGGAGTGTTTCTTTGAACTTTCGTACTATTGGCACCATTAGAAGAATGTGGTTGCTGCAGCTCTCATAGGTTTGTTCTTTGGCTGCTAATCATTCAAAAGTTGAGCAAATTGAATCATATCTGCGATTCAATGTCTTATATTACTGAAAATCGGTATAATTTATTATTGCAGGCCTTGTTGTCGCAACATTTTGTTATTGCAGGCCTTGGTTCTCTCTTTGTTAGTAATTTAATTTTTCTTCCTTTTCCTTTTCAATGAACCTTATAATTTTTATGTGCTGTGTTTGGAAAAGCTTTGGAAAAATTATAAATGTATGTGTTGCCATGAATCTAGACTTTCTTTCCTTCTTTCTAATTTTCTATTCTTTTTTTAATAGCAGGGTAGGAAATTTATTTTAGAAATTATTGTGGGTAACTCATGTAATTTATAAATTTTCTAATACAAAAACTAGAATTAAAACAGTCTAGAGCAACATTTCTTTTTGCATTTACAATCAAATATTGAAAGTATATGGGAATTATTACTAAGATTGTTGTGGGGATATATTTTATGAGTACTAACACGTGGCAAGGTAACGCCGACGTGTCAGCCGAGGTACTACGTGTCCTGGTCGTTGTGCCGAGGTAATCTCGGTTAGGCCGAGGTTTCCTCCGAAGATAGCGGAATCCAAGATAAGCGGATAGGGGACAAGAGTCCAAGAATGAAGAGGAGACTTAGTCAAGATGAGGATAAAGCTCTTAGGGAGTTTATCTTTAACTCTTGAAGAGTCCAAGGTAAGTCCAGAATTGGAGTCCCTAGAAGTCAGGCTTCTAGTGGGACTAGGATTGAGTTAACTATAAAAAAAGAGGCACCCCCATGGGTCTAAGGTACGCAATTTATGTTTTAAGCAATGAGTTTAGCACTTGATTATCTTTGAGAGATATACTGACTTGATCTTGGGAGTGCCCCCGGGTGGAAGAACCACCGCCGGAGCCTTCTCTTTCTATTACAGGTTAGCTGAAGCCATCTATTTTTCCGGTGCTCTCTAGCTGATTACTAAACGGGCAGTGTGATCAGAAAATCACTCACACAATTTGGCACAGTCTGTAGGAAATTAGAAGAATAGATGGCCAGTAACGGCCAGAAGGAAAAGATTGGGGACGACACTCCTGCTGGGAGTGGCAGACCTATCGACCTTGATATTTAAGGAGACAACCACAATGCAGAAACTCGTGACCAGGGCCACGGAAAGAAAGACGTCGGCCAGGAGGGCGACACTTCGAAGAAAACAGACCAAAGCAAGTACTATAACGAAGATAACCTCCAGGTATGGAGGGATAGGTGCTTGCGGAGGGACGAAGAAGTAAAAGAATTGGCAAACAAGTTGGCAGACCTGCAGTCGGTCATCAACTTCATGATGCAAAACAATGTCATGCAGCCACCGTACTCACTGCAGGACACGCCGATTCTAGCAACTAATACCCAAAAGGGAGGAAGGAAAACAATCCCCGAAGCCCCTCAGCACACTAGGAGCGGAAGGCACTCTCACCGACCTTCCAAGGAAGTCGGACGAGAGGAGTCTCGAAGGACGTATCACACGAAGGACCCAGAGCCCAAAGAACATCGGCATGTTTAAGGGCAGGCGCTCTGCTTTGACACAACCCATGGAGAAAGATCAAAACGGGCCCACCACGAGGCCGAAAGTAGTGTGCCGAAAAGATTGAAATCCAAAGATAGCCGAGCTCCAGGGAGGAGTAAAGAAGACTTGAGAGATTACCTCAAGAGGAAGCAACAGAATGCTGAAGCCGGGGTAACTTCCCCGGTTAAGCCGAGGACACCATTCTCGGTGGAACTGGACAAATTTGAAGCACCAAAGAGATTAAGTATGCCGAGGTTCCAAATATATGATGGTAAGTCCGATCCCAACTTTCACGTTGAACTATACCTAAATTTAATGGCATTATATAGTGGGAACGAGTCGTTGCTTTGCAAATTATTCCCCTCATCCTTCGGGGAGATTGCATCAGATTGGTTTCATAAACTACCGAAGGGAAGCGTAAAGACTTGGGAAGGCCTGGCCGAGATGTTTGTTGCCAGGTTTGTGACGAACAAACTACAGCCCTTGAGGGTCGACGCACTGATGGCTTTAAAAATCACCAAGGATGAAGGCCTTAGGGCCTACGCAAAAAGGTACTACGAGGTGTTCAATCGAATACCCGAATGCAACCAAGAGGTGGCGGTTGTGTCTTTCAAGAATGGCCTGAAAGATGACTGCCCACTATGGAAGTCTTTGGCAAAGACATTGCCAAAAAGCATAGAAGAACTCATGGCGAGAATTGAGAAGTACGCCAGAGCCGAGGAGGATACGTCGGGAAACAAAGAGACAAAGCAGGAGAAAGGAAATGGCTCGCCGAAGCGAAGCCGAGGTAACAATGGATCGTTCAAACAAGAAACGGAATTGAGGGCTAAACAGGCAGTGACGACTGTGTTCCGAATCCCGGTCCACAAAGTCCTGGATCAAATACGAAACCAACCCTATTTCAGAGCACTAACAAGAGTACCAGGGGAATTTATGAGAAGAAACGTCGATAGGCGTTGTGCTTACCATAATGAAGAAGGGCACCCAACTCAGGGTTGCAGAGCCCTAAAAGCACACTTAGAAGACTTGGTGAGGCAAGGCCATCTGAGAGACTTTGTCGATGAGGCTAGGACAAGGGAAGAACAGGCAAGATTGCCTCAAGTACCAGCAGCTCCGCCTCCCCCAGCATAGCAACCACAGGCAGGAGGACCACGAGTGGTTAATGTAATTCACTCAAAGGTGAACGAAAACAATATACGAGGAGAGACCCAGAAGGTAAAACACCTACAGCACGTGAACCAGGTCGGACATAAAAGACCGCGGCCTGAAGAATGCCCAGGACCGACGATAGCCTTTACTGAAGCTGACCTAGAGATGGTCCAGCATCCACATAATGATGCCTTGGCAGTATCCCTCTAGGTTCGAGAGTGCCAAGTGAAACGAATCCTGATTGATCAAGGCAGCTCTTGCGACATCATGTATGTTAGATGTTACAAGGAGTTGGGCCTTCATCCTGATGACTTGGAGCAATCCAATGGCCCGATGGTCGGCTTCAATGGAACGCCGACGTGGCCACTGGGCGCAACAAGCTTGGAAGTACAAGCCGGCACTAAGAAGATCAAGATAGAATTCATGGTGATTGACACGCCCTCGCCATACAACATCATCTTGGGAAGGCCATGGTTGCATGCACTGGGGGCAGTTCCCTCAACGTTGCATCAGCTACTACGGTTCCCAACAGAGCATGGGATTGAAGAAGTCAGAGGAGATCAACTGCAGGTAAAGAATTGCTCCATGGCAGCAATGAAATCCACCTGCAACATTCGAGAACCGGAGAAGGCAGAGATTGAAGACGAGGACATGAAGGTCCTAGAGGATGTCGGCAAGGAGCCAGCCAAAAAGAGTGAAGAAGCACTGAAGAAAGTCCTCGACCAGGAGGATGATAAAGAACGCTTCTTTCTTGTCGACTCGGGCTTAGCTGAAGAAGAAGAAAGAGAACTAGAAACTTTTCTGAGAGCAAACATAGAGGTGTTCGCTTGGACGCCTTATGAAATGCCTGGTATTGACCCCGAGGTCACATGCCACAAATTGAACATTGACAGGACAGCCAAACCCGTAATACAACGAGCCAGAAGACCGACGTTGATGCACGTCGAAGCAGTGGAGGAGGAAGTAAACAGACTTCTGGAGGCCAGGGCCATCAGATAAGTCAATTATCCGACATGGCTATCAAACACTGTGGTAGTAAAGAAAAAGAATGGTAAATGGAGGGTTTGCGTAGATTTTACAAGCCTGAACAAAGCTTGTCCCAAAGACAGCTTTCCTCTACCCAAGATTGACCAGTTGGTAGACGCCACATCTGGACATGGAAAGATGAGCTTCCTGGATGCTTATAGGGGATACCACCAGATAGCCATGTACCCTCCAGATGAGGAGAAGACAACGTTTATCACCCCGAAAGAGTTGTACTGTTACAAGGTAATGCCTTTTGGGTTGAAAAATGCAGGAGCAACTTACCAAAGGTTGGTAACCAAGATGTTCAAACACCTGATTGGCCAAACAGTAGAGGTCTACTTCGATGACATGGTCGTGAAGATCAAGGAACCTAAGGGCCATCTTGCCGACCTAAAAGAGGTCTTTGATATACTCAAAACATACCAGCTCTGACTCAACGCATCGAAGTGCACGTTAAAAGTTGGATTAGGTAAGTTTTTGGGGTACCTGGTAACAAGAAAGGGCATTGAGGCCAGCCCAGATCAAATTAAGGCCATCCTAGAGCTGAAAAGCCCGACGTCGGCAAAACAGGTTCAGATGCTTACTGGAAGGGCCGCGGCCCTAAGCAGGTTCATAAGCCGAAGCTCAGACAAATGTAAACCTTTCTTCAACCTGGTGAAGAAGGCCACGGACTTCCTATGGACTGAGGAATGTGAGGCCGCTTTGGCCGACCTAAAGAAATATCTGACCACGGCTCCAGTCCTCTCAACACCTGAACTTAGGGAAGAATTGTTTTTATATTTAGTAGTTTCAGAACACGCAGTAAGTGCAGTGCTAATCCGAGAGGAAAAAGGGGAGCGAAAGACTGTTTATTATGTAAACAAAACCTTGGCCGATGCAGAAACAAGGTACCTACCAATAGAGAAATTAATGCTGGCCTTAGTAATGGCTTCAAAGAAACTGGACCATTACTTTCAAGCGCACAAGATTATAGTGCTAACAGAGCACCCACTGAAGTTCTTGTTACAACAAGGAGACTTAACTGGAAGAATAGCAAGATGGGCAGTGACCTTGGGCCAGTACGACCTGGAGTTCAGGCCGAGAACAGCAATTAAGGGCCAAGTTTTGGCTGACTTCGTGGCCGAATTCACGCCAGAATCCATCGAACATCGGGCTCCGTTGAGCCAAGATGAACGATGTCCAAGCAAACAAGGAGAAACCCAGCCAAAAGTAGAAGAACAAAGAAAGGAAAAACTCAGACCCTGTAGCATTTACATCAGTGACTCCTTTCGCCTGTTTGTCGATGGGAGCTCAAACCGGCAAGGAGCGGGGACTGGAGTAGTGTTAATATCTCCTGATGGGGAGATATTGGAACAGTCCATTCAATTAGGGTTCAAGGCCTCGAACAATGAGGCAGAATATGAAGCATTGATTGCAGGACTAAAGCTGACAGTGGCAGCAGAAGCAGATGAGATAATAATTTTTTGTGATTCACAACTTATAGTGAATCAGACAACAGGAGAGTTTGCAACCCGAGATGAGAGAATGTTGGCATACGCAAAGGAAGTCATCAGGCTGGCAGCCTTGTTTCGCAACTGCCGACTTCTTCAAGTTAGCCGAGATGATAACAGCCACGCCGACGCATTGGCCAACTTGGCAAGTTCAATGCAAACTGGAAAAACAAGGACAATAATGATTGACTATTTGTCAGGCCCGAGCATAGAACCATCGATCACAGAACAAGAAGCAATGTGTGTGGACTTGGGACCAAGCTGGATGGATGCAATTGTTGAATTCCTAAAAGAGGAAAAGCTGCCAGAAGACCATAAGGAAGCACGCAAGGTCAGATTGAAGTCAGCAAGATTCAATCTGACAGCGGACGGACATCTCTACAGAAGGTCCTTCACTGGACCCCTTTTAAGGTGCGTACACCCTTTGCAGGTTGAAGATTTTCTATATGAAATTCATGACGGGATTTGTGGAAGCCACGCTGGGAGGAGATCACTAGCTCACAGGGCCATTACCCAGGGGTATTGGTGGCTCTACATGCAAAAAGATGCAGAAGCCTACATGAAGAAGTGTGAACAATGCCAAAGGTTGATACACCAGCCAACTGCTGACCTGAACCCTGTATCTAGTCCATGGCCATTTGTCCAATGGGGCATGGATCTCGTTGGGTAGTTGTCCCAAGCAACTGGGCAAAGGAAGTACTTGCTGGTAGCAACAGATTACTTCACGAAGTGGATAGAAACAGAACCTCTTGCCAAAATCCGAGATGTGGACGTCAAGAACTTCATATGGAGAAACATTATCACCAGATTTGGCATTCCAAGAGCAATAGTTGCCGACAACGGAACGCAGTTTGACAGCAAACTCATCAAGAACTTCTGTGCGAAATTCAAGATAAAGAATTACTTTTCAACACCAAGTTTTTCCCAAAGCAATGGGTAAGCAGAAGCATCCAACAAAGTAATTTTGGATGGGATAAAGAAGAGGCTGGAGGCAGCAAAAGGAAAGTGGGTAGACGAGTTGCCCAATGTACTCTAGGCATATTGGACTACGCCGAGAAGATCAACAGGGGAAACCCCCTTTGCCATGGCTTACGGCACAAAAGTAGTCATTCCACTGGAGATCGGCATCCCAGGGATCAGAACCCAGGGAGTAGAGAATGGGACTAATGATATACTTCTAGCCCGAGATCTGGATCTCTTAGAAGAAAGAAGGGAGAAAACTGCAATTCAGCTCACAGCATACCATCAGCAGCTTGCTAGAGCTTACAATAAGAAGGTCAATCCAAGGGATTTTCAAGTCGGCGACCTAATCCTAAGAAAAGTTGTTGGTAACAAGAAGGATCCCAGAGAGGGCAAGCTTGGCCCAAACTGGGAAGGACCCTACAGAATTACTTCGGTATTGGGCAATGGAGCATACCGGCTTGAAGATAATGAGGGCAAAGCATTGCCAAGACCCTGGAACACTTGTAATTTGAAATTTTTTTACCATTAGATGTTCCTTGTTATTTTTTGAGGACGTCATCAATAAAATCTTAGCAGAATTCTCCAAGACTTGTGAATTGATAAAAGATGCATAATGTTGTTTCTGAATAATGAGAACTCAAGTGGAACTCAGGTTCACATTGGGGGCAGAGAGAAGACAAAATTTTTTACCTTCACTTGTTGAAATTTGTAGCAATTTACAAGTTGAAGTTAAGCTGAGATTATTGTTTATCTTGTTGAAATTTGTAGCAATTTACAAGTTGAAGTTAAGCCGAGATTATTGTTTATCTTCACTTGTTGAAATTTGTAGCAATTTACAAGTTGAAGTTAAACCGAAATAATGCATAACGCTTGTTGAAATGTTTAGCAATTTACAAATTGAAGTTAAGCCGAGATTATTGTTTATCTTCATTTGTTGAAATTTGTAGCAATTTACAGGTTGAATTTAAGCCGAGATTATTGTTTATCTTCACTTATTGAAATTTGTAGCAATTTACAAGTTGAAGTTAAACCGAAGTAATGCTTAACGCTTGTTGAAATTTGTAGCAATTTACAAGTTAAAGCTAAACCAAAATCATTGTTTGGCACTTGTTATAACTTAAGAAAAGTTTACAAAATAGAAATTAAAACAGTATATGTTAATCCTTATTGAAATTTGTAAGCAATTTACAAGACAAGTACTTGCCGAGGTAAATCGCTAGGTGGCATAATCGAGGTGTGTCACCCCGAGAAGATTGCACAAAGAAAGAAGAGTACATAAGACATGCAAAATATTCTAAGTATAGAATCATGCAAGAGCAGTTAGAAGCAGACAAAGATACAAGCATTCAGAAAAATAAAGTTGAGTTAGCATTCACAAAAAGGCACATCGGCCATATGCAAAACTTACATTATCTAAAGAAACAAAGAAGTACAAAAGTACAAAAGACAAGAAAAGAAAAGACATGACATCAAAACTAAGATTCCCCAATATCGGCAGCAGGCTGGGTTTGGACGTCAGAGGACTGCTGAGAAGATACCTCGGCCGCCTTCTCCGCCGCAATCTCGGCATCAATTTGGGCAAGGGTCTCATCAATACTCTTATCAGCAAGAAGTGAATCCGATGATACCTTTGGAGGAATCACATCCTTGGGAACCTCCTCAACCTCCTCATCTTGAGTTTAAGTCTAGGACTTGCTCATTTTGAGGAGGGGACTTGGACGCAGTAGCCTCCTTTGCTTTTCTCACCAAGGCATCATCCTCTTCCTCATCTTCAGATTCTGAATCTTCATCGGACTGAGCTGGTGGAGGAGGTGGAGGGAATGGAAGAGGAATATCATCGGCATTCCTCAGAGGCGAATCATCAGGGACATTGAGTTTTTTCAGAAGAGACATCCAACCAAGGGTGAAACCCTTGTTGCATGCCTGCTTCGCTTGAAGTTCATAAGCCTCAGTAACGTCGGCCATGCCTTGAGTGTACGCCTTTTCATCAGCTTCTTTGATTTCGGCGTCTTTGGTGGCTAGGGCCTCCTGAAGCTCCTTTTCGGCCTGGGCCATTTTCTCCTCGGCCTCTTTTCTCTAGGACTCAGCAATCTTTCATATGGCCTTGGCAGAATCAGCCTTCTCTTTGGCCTCAGTCTGGGCTTTGATAGCAGCCTCAACCTGATGCTCCAACTTCTTCATTTTTGATTGAAGGTTTTTATTGGCCTTTTGAAGGGCAGAAAACCCCCTCTTCATGTCGACCAATTTCTCCTGATTTTCAAAGGCTTACATGGAGAGAGAATGGGCATGCTGAATGGCCTAAAAAAACACAAGGCAAAAGTTATTTGAAAATTTTTTGCAAGTATGAATAGGGGAAAGAAGGACAAGTTACCAAGTGAAGACACTTACTTGAATAGAACGTTGAAGCATGAAAGCATAGTTCTCATACTTGCTCATCTTGGCGTTCCTGTCAAGATCGCCTGGAAGAAGTAGAGCAGTACTGAGGGCGACGCCGACATTGATGTCATCGGCGCTATCATTAGCCATAACAAGCTTATCTTCTAGAGTAATTTCAGGCGCCCAGGGGACGTCTGGTATTTTGGACCCCGAGGTCGTTGCCGAGGATGACCTCGGCTTCTTTGATTTTTGAGATTCTGATTGCTGGGTTTCAGAGCGCCTCTTCCAAGTAGAGGGTTGAGATTTGTCACTCTCAACCAACTTGGAAATAGGTAAAGTATCCTCAGATTCAACCTGAGTTACTTTAGCCTTTGGCTGATCCTTTTTAATTCTTTTCGGCTTCGGTGGGGGCATGGTTTGTGTTGGTTGAGTTTCAACATCAGAAGGGAGGCTGGCTAAGAGGTCTTTTGCAACTGGTTTTGGGCGGCCCATCTCGGCAGTAAGGATAAGTCGTCGCCGACATTTTCATTTTGATATTGGGACCAGGTATGGAGCCGAAGTTGATGGCTGATCTACTGGATCGGATGTTGATCCTTGATCTATTCGTGATGTGGATGCAGTCAATAGAGTTGTAGTAGAGGGTGGAGAAAGGCTTTTCTTCTTCCTTTTGGGAACATCGGGCAAAGTTGACTTATATGTTAGAATAAAATTGAGAAGCACAAGCGCTTTTCTTTTATGGACTGGCAAGTCCATAAGTTTCTTCAAATCCTTGCTGGGAACAAAGGATTGGCGAAAATTTTTCAGTGGCTTACGAACAGCTGCAAGAAGAACAGACGTCAGAAACAGACAAAGTATTTAAGACTTTGAAAGAAAACAGGCAAAGCTGAATACTGGGCTCTTATCCTTGCCCTCTAAAACTGATCGAGGAAGAAGGTAGAGATGGATGTCCTCATCTGGAGCAAACTCCCAATTTCCCGAGGTAATGAAATAGTCGTCTCCAACCCCCTTGTTGGAGTCTGGGAGGTTGGCTACGATTTTGAAATCTGTAGACCTTGGCTTAAGGTAATAAATGTAGCCTTTTTCTTTCAAATTAAGGGTACACATGGTATAGCAATACTGGATATTGGCTAGGGTGATCCTAGCATTTTCCTGTTTGGCTATGGCTATGATGCCATTGATCACTCGGTAGGAATTGATTGCCAGTTGCATGGGGTTCAACTTATAATAGTGAAGAATCTCACAAAAAAGGATGTTGAGTGGGAGCTGAAGTCCGCACTCAGTGAAAGCTACAATGAGAAAGGGCATCGAATCATCTGTGGGCATGATGCAGTCATTATCTCCAGCCAGCCTCAGATGGACATCGGCAGGGATAGAGAACTCTTGCCTAAAGTACTCAAGTTTGGTCGGGGTATCTACCGTATGTTTCCACATACCCATGATATCGGCCTGAATTAGAGGGGTTGGATTTCAGAGAAAAAATGTTTTAAGAGGGTTAATAAGACCTCGGCAAAAATCTAGGTAAAGTACTAGTTTCAATTTTTTCCTAAATTATGGGTTCTGCACAACAAATCCCAAACCTAGATCTATGAAAGCAAGGGTTGATGGCACGGATCTGGAAGACAGAAAGGCAAAGACGTGCTTTAGAATCAAGAACAGGGATGGGCTATCAAGAGCATAAGGAATACGAGAAATAAAGGGTCAAGAACAGTAACAAGAGTGCAAGAAAGTGGTGAACAGTATGTAATCAAGATATGGGCAAGATCAAAACCATTTGAATAAATATGTTCAGATATGTGATTCGCAAGATTTGAAACAATAATGGCAACAAGTAATGAAGAATATCAACAGAATTAAAAACGAAAGGAGCAGTGGCTTACCAGAAAAAAGTGAAGCCGGTATGAAGATTGCTGAAGTCAGACGACAGTTACAGATGTAACAAAAACGAACGAAAGCTTCACAGGAAGGGAGAAAGGAAAACAGTTGCAGAGCTTGAGGACTGGAACAATGGCGTATTCAGGAGCTAGAGAGAGAAAAAGCGAAGAGAAATCGAATGCAAAAGTGAAAAATGAAGAAAGGGGGAAAGGTTTTGTCAAAAATTTGAAACGGAGGAAAAACGGAGCATTGAATGCGCCTGGAACAACGCATACGCCAGACGGCGCACACAGACGCAAGACTGCTTGCAAGCGGGTCATAGGCACGGTCCAATGGGGTGAAGACACGTGAATGAAACGGTTGAGTAAATGATGCGTGACAGCTCACACATGTGAAAGAGTTCACTGGAATTCTTGTTCTCTGAAGAGAACATGTCGGCCTGAAATGAATGATCTCGGCTGAGGAGTTCTTGAGCCGATGTACAGGAAGAAATACCGATATAGGTTCCATCACTTCAGGATACCGAGGTAATAGAACCTAGGGGGCAGTTGTGGGGATATATTTTCTAAGTACCAACACGTGGCAAGATGACGCCGACGTGTCAGCCGAGGTACCACGTGTCCTGGTCGTTATGTCGAGGTAATCTCGGTTAGGTCGAGGTTTCCTTCGAAGATATCAGAATCCGAGATAAGCGGATAGGGGACAAGAGTCCAAGAATGAAGAGGAGACTTAGTCAAGATGAGGATAAAGCTCTTAGGGAGTTTATCTTTATCTCTTGAAGAGTCCAAGGTATGTCCAGAATTGGAGTCCCTAGAAGTCAAGTTTCTAGTGGGACTAGGATTGAGTTAACTATAAAAAGAGAGGCAACCCCGTGGGTCTAAGGTACGCAATTTATGCTTTGAGCAGTGAGTTTAGCACTTGATTATCTTTGAGAGATATACTGACTTGATCGTCGGAGTGCCCCCGAGTAGAAGAACCACCGCCGGAACCTTCTCTTTCTGTTACAGGTTAGCTGAAGCCATCTATTCTACCGGTGCTCTCTAGCTGATTACTAAACGGGCAGTGTGATCAGAAAATCACTCACACAATTGTCTATCAATGTTATTGCTACATGTGTCATCATTTTGTGTGAACCCTTGACCAAATAAAAAGTTTTCTGATGGGGGAATTTTTCTTTTCATTGATTATAACACAACTGAAATTTAATGGTTATATATATATATATATATATTCCTGATTTCAGGATATGGGGACCTTATGCATATTTCCAAGCATTAGAGGAGTTGACTGAGAACTCACAACTCGGCCATCTTGTGAATGGACCTCAAGTTTTGGATTTGAGTCAACAACAAATGGGTCGACACAGAGATGCATTTATCCCCATAAGCAGCTCATCAATGAATGATATGGAATCTGGAAAAAAGTAATTTGTATGTCTTGGGATTTATTTTGGGTGTAGTTGCTTGTTCTAACTAAATTGGGAGGCCCTTTTGTTTGGATCTCATCTGGTCCTTTATAGAGAAGATATATCATAGATATTTATAAGCATTCATTTATTACTTGTGAGAGGAACAATACTATTTCATTGCTACAAGTATGGATTATTGAAAAGAGTAAGACATGTGTTTGGATATTTTCCTTTAACTTTGTTATATGACATATTTGACATAAATAGTTTAAGGGAATCCTCCGAAGAGAAAATGGATTATGGGAGCGGGTGACTTGAATTATTGATTGGTCCATGTAGATATATTGCTTTAGGGTCCGGTTAGCATGTGCACCCTTCAAAGGGTGCACATGATGTGCAACTTACTTGATAACCATATGATCTTTACCAACTAATCTAGGCCATAGAATAATTTAAGAAGCATAACCTAGAACCTTTTCAATCGGTAAACCAATTCAGGAGACTTCCTCTCTAACTCTGTAGAAAAAAGCCTCATGTTTTTACTCCCCAACCCTCTAGGAGAACCCTCCCTTACATTTTCGTCCTACACCACTCCGACGATCTTCTCCCTGCCTCTTGTATTTCACTCCCTCCTATGACACCACCCAAAGCCCCTGTCCATAATTCAAGACATAGAATTTCGGTAAGCTTCACTCCCTCACGTTTTCGAAGCTTAGACAATCACCGGAAAGACAAAGGTGCTATTGAATTCCGGTAAGATTTTGCATTTTCCTCTTTCCATTTGGTTCAAAGGGTTGGTACCACTAATCAATCTTGCTAATGGATTCATTGATGGATCCCGTGGATACTAACAGAGGCCATGGCCCTTTTACTTTGGCAAAAAAACACCATTTTCTTTTATAAAACAAAAACAAAACTCCACAACTTTTAAACAAAATCCTTTACATTCATTTTGCTCAATGGCTGTTTGTTATGTTTCGGTTGATAGAACCCCTTGGATTGATCTTGGTGTATGTATTTATTGATTTTCTTTGGTTGATTAAATATTTTGAAGTGAGAATTTTATATGTTCCTTTGATAGTTTTATATCTACATGTTTCATTACTTTCTCTTTTTTTTTTTGTTGGCGCTTTTGAGAATTTGTGAGTTGTCTTGCCTTGAAATTTAGGTTCTTATATGTTGTTGTTCAATTATGAATGAATTTTTGGGGTCAATTTGGTAAAAAATTCAAGAATAATTTCTTTACTTACCAAATAGATTGTGTTACTGTTGGTTGGAAGAATACAATGAGGGAAGATGTAGCTCGAATAAAATTTATTCAATTTCTGTAGTGATTAATTATATGCATTAAAATATTTAGGGCATAAAACCATATCTTTTGCTTCTTTCTTATTTGTTGAGAACTGATTGTATAAGTTTTTTTTTTTTTTTTGGATAAGCAAGTCATATTATAAGCAAAAAAGAAAGATATACAATGAAGTTCAATACACATCTTTTATAGGGAGAATAAACATAAACAAAAACAAACTACTCCCTCAAAAGAATCAAACTAAGCCTATAGACAAAAAACACAACATACACAACGAAGGATTCAAAATTTCCCTCTAGCACTCTTCAAGTAATGAAGTTTCACTTTGAGTTTTCTTCTGTTATCCTCCTCTGTAGTCTCCCCATTAATGGGATCACTTGGAGATGGACTCCCTCTACTTTTTAGGCTCTTCGTTTGACACAACAACTCTTGATTTAATTCTCCATTCCCTAACTCTCCCATATCACATGATTCAAGGACATCAAAAGCATTAGATGTTGATGGAGTGAAACGCTGCATCTCTCCCTCTTTGTTTATCACTGTCGTTGAACCTTGCCCATCATCTCTCCCTTTTTTCTTCACCACTTCCCTCTTAGTTGGAACTTGTATGTTAGTCTCCTTGACTCTCCACTCTTGTTTGGAAGATGGAGGGTTCAAAGTCTTTGGCTTCTGAGGGCACAAATTAGTGGTATGACCAAAAGTCTTACAAACATCACACCTTTGAGGCTTCCATAGAACCTCAACTTGAATCTCATATGGGTCACCATAACAAAGATTTATTTTGAAAGACTCAGGGATCTCTTTATTTGCTGACACTTCAATACATATTCTTGCAAACGTAAGTCTGTTTCTCTTGAACGTAGGCTCATCCAAATAAAGAGGAGTTCCCATGATGCTAGCAATGTAACCTAAACCTTCTTCAGTCCAAAGCTCCAAAGGAACATTATACAACTTCACCCATAACGGCACACTCGAAAATTCACACTTTGTTAGTTTTAGTCCAGGTTGCCATTTTTTAACAACAATCAATCTAGCCCCAACGTAATAGGGGCCATCTTCCAAAATTTTGTCTATAGCCTCTTCACTTTTTACTTTAAAAATAAAAAACCCATTATCAATGGAGACAACATCTTCAAGCAAATTTCTCCAAAGTTTCTCTGCCCAAGTTTTCACATAATGGAAAGAGAATCTTTTATCAATGAAGTATCCAACCAAGGCATTTTCCCAATGAGAAAAGCCTTTTTTTAAGATCTCTATAGGGACATTGTACATGTCATCTACTAGGTTTTCAATCTTATGGGCACCTATTTTATATTTCATTTTTGACACCTTGTTAATCTCTTCTTTAAGTCAAGAGCTCCAAGCTTGTAGAGGCTTACCTGATATAGCAGTTGTATCACCATCAAGACATTCACCCTTGCCAGATTGTGTGTCTTCCATATGTAGTTTAACCAAATCCTCATTTCTACAAGCTCGTACATTTTCAACACTCTTATGTTGCTTGGTGCCAATTACTTCTCTCCTTTGATCAACACTGGGTGAGGCAAGTTTATTTGTCATTATCATTTCATTTGCCGCCAATGGGGAAACAATGGCCAATTTTGGCTACTACTCAAGATCAGTTAGCACTCTAGTCGGGGTGTTCCATGCATTAGGTGTTTGATGCTGCTTTGATGATTGCTCAGTTGAGGCTTACATTTCCACATTCAATTGCAACAGTGTTGTACCATGATTTCCACACAAACATAGATCGACACAATCACACTCAATTGAGTTATCCTCCGATTCCACATCCCTTAAACCCCTTTTGTTTTCATTCGAGGGTCCTTGCCATGGTCCCACAAAATCTCCAGATGTGAGAAATTTGGGGACTCCTCGGATGCGTGTAGACCTACGGGGGAGTACAGCAGGCATCTCATCGGTAGATATTTGAGCATCCACCTGATTATCAAACTCTTACAAGGAGACCTTGGTTGATTTGCACTTAACAGATTTACATTTTGATTTACTCTTCGCTAATTTGCTCTTAGCTAGTTTGCCCTTCTTCATTGATAGCTTGTTGCCCTCTCTGTCTCTCTCTTTGTCCCTCTATCTCTCTCTCTCTTTCTCCTTAATCATCTTATGACTTCTCAGTAGCAGAGTTCACTGAGGCATTTTGTCGAACAGATGGAGGGCAAAAAGTTGGAGAGCTGTTCTTTTTCTAGGGCTGAACCTGAACGAACTGGAAGGTGGAAGGAGTGGAGAGGAAGCAAGTAGAGAGGTTTCCGCAGACGAAGGCAGGATTCTGGAAACCGATGCCCGTCGATTCTCCGAAATGTTGTCCACCTTACGGAAAAGTTTTGGATTGCTTCAGCTACGAAGACCTCTTCAATGGTAGCTTTTTCTTTCTTTCTAATCTCTCAGGCTCCCTCTGTTCAGAATCTTGTTCTTTGTTCTATCGAAACAGCTCCACTGTCTAACAGAGCCTTCTTCTCTACACCTAGACAAGTTGCTCCATAGGCTGAAAATATATGAAGTTATCTGGCTATATGGGCAACTCTACTGGCCTTGTTGCAACGAATTCCAAGTCAAGTGCAATGATTGGTTCCAACCTAGGAGGATAGGAGAGCTTGACTTTGGTTGTGAAGGCTAGCTTTCCATGTTGATTGTATAAGTTTATTTTCTCATTACAGTAGACAGATGGGAGGTTATGTCCCCTGCAAGAATTGTAGCAACTTTATGTATATGTGTATGTGATATAGTGAGGTGCAGCTGTTTATAGATGTTTGGCCCCTGCAAAACTTCTTTGACCCCTACAATACATACATATTTATCCCACATGAAAAAACTAAAAAAATCCCTAGATATTGATTTGTGATCATGTATCAATTTTAAGCAGTAAATAACAATCCCAATCAAACAATCAAGACAAATTGATACAACAATTTTACGTGAAAAAATCACAATTGAAGTGCCGCCAATTGTGATAAAAAAAAAACCACCGGCAAAAGCCACAAAACAATCCACTAAGAAGATATAAAGGAATTACACAAGTGTACTCTCAATTACTTAGCGAATCCACACCCAAATCGAACTGACCCCTATGTGCCTCTTCTAGCCCCGTCTTCACTTCGAAATTGTCTTGTACAATGTTGAATCCACAACGCCGATGTCGAATCCATGATGATGAGCCACTCTAGAATCTACCAAAGCTTCAGGCCCAAATTCCCCAATATCCACCGAAGAACAACTCTCTCTTTTGTATTGAATAAATAAAACAAACAAACCCTTTGATATAATCCACTCAATTCATGATTGAAACTCTCATCGATATCAAAGGAAACAAGCAAAGTAGCTCTAGATAAAAACCCTAATACCCAAGAAGAAGATCTGGAAGTCGTAACCCTAAAATCTGACTGAAACACATATTTATAGAAAATCAGGCCGTGAAGGTTGCTCGAGCGAATGATCTTTCGCTCGAGCGAGGAGACTAAAACACGTGTTTTTCCAAGAGTCTTCGCTCAAGCCACCAAAGTGTTGCTTGAGCGAGAAATGTAACTTCTTAGTATTTTTACAGTCAGTGAAAACTTCTGGGACCAAGGATTCTTCACTCTAGCGCACAATCCTTCGCTCGAGTGAACAAACAACTTCGACTGCATTTTTGTTTTTTGCTTCTGGGCTGTTGCCCCTTAACCCCGCCTGGGCGCTGCCCCGAACCCGTCCCCTGCGAGCTGATCGGGCAGCTCGATCCTCGACATAGTTAGCGAAGCGGCAAACATGAAAGAATTAATTTCTGAAACTTCTTTGCAAGGCATAATTCTAGTTGGATTCATATCTAAAACTCATAGCCTCACTAAAATAAAGGATCGAATAAAATTACAACTGAAAGGAGTTTTGTCAAACGGGATTTCCAATAACAAAAATCTAACACCACAAAACATAGAAGTGAGCCCAAACATTATTAAAGTATTATAAAAAAATGTGGCAAAGAAGTAATATTTTGGCATGACCCGAACCCGCCCCTATAGATTAAGGTCATAACCGGCCAGTAATTATGAGATTACCTACGACCTCAAACAAATAAACATATCTTAATAGTAATAAAAGGGTTAAAGCAGAAGCAGACTTAAAAATTTTGTCCATTGAGCTCGGCTTATACGGAAAATTAAAAATATTTCTTATATACTTGATAATAACTCACACCATATACTAGTAGCTAACATCTTGTCCACCCAGGATCATTCAAACACACGGTTAGCTATACCAAAAACGTATACACATAAATGGTCTATCATGACCAATAGAAATAGCAAAAGCAAATACAAAAGATCATAAACAAAGCCTCTTGCGTGAGGCACATGGGTTGGCTTCACAAAACTCGGGTTCCTTTCTCAAACTCCACTAAGGCTGGGGTTGAACATCCCTTTGCTCACCTACATACATATAAATAAGAGTGAGTTAACACCCAGTGAATAATACCAAAGTAAAGGGGTTTATGAATGAGATTCATATGAAGTACATCGAACCCGAAAAATTCATATACAAACGGCCTTAGGCCTATTCTGTGCTTTTGTTGTACATGTCAAACGACCTCTAACCCATTTTAGATCCTTAGCAAACATATTAGACGGCCTTGGGCCCATTGTATAACTTGTTAGATTCATCAAACGGCCTCGGGCCCAATTCAAACACTTTAAACGTATCAAACGTATCAAATGGCCTCAGGCCCATTATTTCCATATTCACATTTATGCACATTTCATATTCATGATCATGATCACCTTTTCATTCAAATGGCCTTTAGTCCATTACATTCATATTCAAACGGCCTTTGGCCCATTACGATATTCAAATGTCCTTTGGCCCATCACAATATTCAAACGGACTTTGGCCCATCATGATATTCAAACGGCCTTTGGCCTATCATTATATTCAAAAGGCCTTGGGCCCAAATCATGTTCTTCACAGAGCCTTATACAAAAATTAAGCATATAGAATACTCATTTGTAATTCAAATCAACAAATCCATGAAGCTTATACAAAAGTAGCATTTGGAAAATAACATACTTGAAAATATCTTTACTAAGATATTACTCACAGTGCTCGGATTGTTGATTCAACCTCGTGGATGCTCCTAGACAATTCATAAGCATACACAAATCGGATCACAATGTTATTTAATCCGCTCCTTGACTTGTTTAACTCTCTTAGGCTCCTTTCTAACCTTTTAATTAATGTATGCCTAATAGTGTTCAAATCATGAACTTGTGTGGCTTATCCACAACTTCAAATAATACTTAGAAATTCTTTGAAAAACATGGATTACAAGGTTCATGCTCAAATGATGAAATTCAACATTTAAACCAAATAAATCTTTCCTCTTTTCCCTAATCATTTACTTATGTTGTTTCTTAGCTTATTAGTCCTCAATAAGTCATAATTCATGCTTAAGAATATCCAGAAAGATATGGGAACGAAGATATGCGCTTAAAACATCTTTTGAAAACATACTGAAAATAAGCTGTTGGCTAGAGCCAGCTGAAGGCAAAAACTGAGCTCACTCGATCCACCACTTCTTTGTTCGAGCCAGATTTTGCAGAGTTCAAAATACTGGGAGCTCGTGATGTTGGCTTGAGCCACCACTTGGTCGCTTGAGCCAGCTGCGAATTTTCTGGGTTTCAAAATAGAAAATCTGAGTTCCAAAAATACATTTTAACATGTAAAAGCTTGCATGGCCATTCAAAACTCATGAAAACACTTTGATAATCATAAAAACATTTTAGAAAACTCAAATACAAGATCATCCATAAATCATTTGCTCAAAACCTCATGAATTTACCAAAATTGAACTCAAATCTTCATGCATGTGAGGATTAATTTCAAAACTCTTTTCATGACTTTCCAAACATAAAATTAAGCTTCCAAGACTTATGAAACAATGATGCATGTGCAATATAACTTTCAATTTCATCATGAATCATAGAATTCAAGCCCAAAATGATAAAATTCTACATATTCATATTCTAAATTTAACATGGATGACAAGGATCATGCTCAAGAGTATGAAACTCTTCCAATTCATGAATTCATGTATTTCAAACCTTCGAGAGTTGGAAAACATGAATGCATGTAAGTGACAACTCCCAATTCAACATGATTGTCAAAGTTCATGCTCAAAACTTGAAGAATCGAACCAAATACTTGCATGTATGTACAATTTCATCTCAATTCCTACAATCTTTGTTCAACTCACACATTTAATCTCATTATCTTCTTAAATCCACAATTTAAGTGATTTAACTCCCAAATTGAAGTTCAAACTCTTACCTACTATCTTCAATGAGGCTAGGTTTAGCAATTTCTTAAGCCTAGCTTCCAAATTCTTCAATCATTCAAGCCAATTCCTCAAGATTGAGCTTCTCTCTCTCTAAGATGAAGACTTCTATCTCTATATAGCTTAATCTCAGCAAAATGGTGAAGATGAGCTCCAAATTATGAGCCTAGGCACTAACTCAACATATATATAGTGGGTGATTAGTTTAAGCTAATTAAGTATTATTAAGACTAATCAACCTCACTTAATTTAATTCAATTTAATCTAATTAATTTGATTCGAATCAATTTTTAATTAAATTTCACCATAGGCTCTAAAATTGCGCTGAACACAACAAATTAATCAATTTTGGTTTCTGGCTCCTTTACAGCCCTCAATTTCAGATTATAGCAGAAATTGTAATAGATATGTCTACAATCAACAGATAGGCATCCAAAAATTACATAGAACACATAATTAGCATTCAGATTCATATTAGGCATATAAACATATATATATAATTAACGAATTAAAAGCTTAATATGGAATAGGGTTATCACATATTTAGTAGGTATTTTTAATCTATTTTGTTAATTTATCACCTAGGCCGTGTTTGGGTCATGAATTTGGGTAGGAATTTGGAAAAGGAAAGGAAAATGTGTGTGAAATTTAGGTGAAATACAGTTCTATTACATCTAGTCTAATTTTGAAGCTTACCCCGACGGGCTGTGTTTGGGGATTTTTTTTCCTGATCCTTTGTTATATGTGGCTGCTATATGCTTTGCTGCCAGCTACTCCTATATCTATTCCTTACTGTTGTGGCCTTTATGCTATTTGCTAAGTTGTCTGGCTACATACTGCTATATTACCTGTCTGTGTGCTGTTGTGCTGTGATATGCTATACTGTGCTCTGTTTGCTACTGTCGTGGAGTATTAGATGCTCAGGTGTTTAACCGTCTTTGGCTATTGCTAATGTGTTGCTGCCCAAGATACTTACTGCCACTGTTTTGTGTAGTTGCTGGTGGTATTTTACTATTCAAGACCCCTATCCTCTGTGGACATGGCTCTCAAACAAATATATTGATACCAGTGACTACGTTTTTGGTATATTATGATCTATTATTATGTGGTGGTGTAGTCTTATTAGTGGTTTGCTTTTTTGGCGTTGTTTTCTTGTAGATTTGGTTTAGCTATGGTAGCGTTGCATAGTTGTGATAGGGCCTGTGGCATGCCCCTTGTAGATCTGTAAATTTTCTAGGTTTAATTTATGACTTATTCATCAAAAAAAAGAAGAAGAGAGAGAGAGCATATTTTCTAATAATAAATATTAATTATTATGATATTAGTTACGTCAATAATTTCTTCACAAATTAGGGCATGGTTTACATTTTGTAAAATTGTAAATTACACCTTCACCTCGCTTACCTATGAATAATTTCACACTTTGGTCTCAAAACTATTATATTCTTTGTACTTTAGTCCAAATTGTACGGAAAATGCGGCATGGGTCAAGTTACCTTCATTTGTACGAAAACCTCTACTATAGACTACCTCAACATGCAATCCTCCATCGTAGAACACTTTCATTTACTGCTTGCCATGACCTCTCTATTTTGAAGTGGGAAAACAAAGTTTTTTAAGTGATCAAAGTAGGAAAGTTAATTTTTAAAATTCTAAAGTTACCCTCAGAAGTTAGCAATTGGACCAAAATAAGAAAAGACAAATAATATAGGGACTAAGGTGGGTACAATGACAAACAATATATATACCTAAGAATGAAAATAAAATTTATTATTTTTAAAAAGGAGTGACGGTAAAAAGGTAGTGACCGACTACGAAATAATAGGCAGGACTAATACTGATATGTGCTAGAGTCATAAATATGTCAAAGTGATTTATAGTTGACGTCATCATTTGGACATAACGACAACATGACATGGAAACAATGCTATTATAGTGGTCTAAGTCGATGATGATGGTTATGTTTTAGTGGATCAAAGGGCGTGAATAATTGAAGTTGGTAATAATAACATTGTTGTCTAAGTCACTAATAATGACAAGCAAAGAAAGAGTGAGAGTCGACGAGATAGTCATAGCAACAACATTTCAGGTAACATTAACATTAAAGATAATGAGAGAGAGAGAGAGAGAGATAGAGAGATAAAGAGAATCGTAGAGCGAGAAACATAGTTGGAGTGTCATGCATTTTTGTCAGTGATAATGTTTGAGGTAATGACAACACGACAACATAATTAGATAAAAATGGCGACTAATCAACCGATCAATTACTATTCGAATCTTGACTAAATTAATAGTAATGATTAGGCTTTACTAATTAATTGGGGACTATGAATAAGTTGGGAATTAATTGGTTTAGTGTGGCTTATAAAAACTAATTGATTATTGAATCAATTATGTTTATTATAATAAGGATCCCTACAATCAATTGTGATATTTGAATCTCCCTTATATTCTAATGGATTGTACAATTAATTGTGATTGTTTAAAACCTTGGCTACTAATCGATTGTATAATCAATTGTGATCTTTGAATCCAATTGATTTTGCAATCAATTATGATTTTCATTCCCTCTTATATGCTATACCAATTGATTACACAATTAATTGTGATTGAAATTTTAAAAGTCATGTCGTTTTGTTAATGATGTCATGATTTTCGGAACAAAATTACAATCAACATATGCTATGTTATGATTCATTGGTAAAAGTTATGATATTTTGTTAATGTTGCTATGATTGTGGGGGAAAAGAAGTTACAATCAATGTGTTATGGTTATGATTCATTAGTAAAAATTATGATTTGTACTACCAAAAGTTATGATTTGTTATGGTGAATCATAATAAAAAATGTTACGATTCAAATATTACAATAATTTGTTGGAAATAACTACATTTGTTATGAGTCGTTGCCATATTGTTATGGTTGGTAGTGTCTTTGTTTTGACACCGTAATATATGTTATGACATTGTTATGATTCATTGTAGTAATTGTTATGATGTTTAAAAAAAGTTATGATTCTTTCATGTAACCTGTTAAATGACCTGTTTAGCAGGTTACTTTTTATGACGTGGCACAACATGGACCACACAATAAGTACATATTATATGCCCTTTTAGAAGGTGCACATTGTAAACTTTTCCATTGCTTTATCCATTTGTCACATAGAAATTACCAACCAAATGTGTCTTTATTCCAACTACGGTATAAGCCTCATACAAAGGATAGGATGATTCGCTTAGACAAAATCTTTTCTATTGAAAATATTTAAAAGGTTCACTGACCACATAAGAAGATCTACTTGTTGTAGGTCATTGTTTTATGAAGACATGTTTTTACTTATAACTTTGATTATCAACTTTGTTTAAAGAGGAATAATATAATTCTAGACCTAAAACCTATAAAATATTCAAAATTGTACATTAATAATTTAGATCTATTTAAAAGTATGGGTCCACAAGACCAACTTTAAATATCAATCATAAATTTGCTTTTTACATTAATAGTTTAGATCTATTTAAAAGTATGGGTCCACAAGACCAAATTTAAATATCAATCATAAATTTGCTTTTCTAGTATTTTTATTTATGGAACAATAGAATTATTGTTCTGTAATGTCAAAATAACATTTTTTTTAATGTCATTCAATAGTAAACAAATTCATAATTTGATTTCTATAAAAATTTAAAACTGTTAATTGACATGGTTATAAATTATTATTTATTTATTTAATTCATCATAATAATTTTAATAAAATATTTTATTATATCATTCCAAATTAACAGTGATGCTAAGCACTAAAAAGCATAGAATGCGAGTCTAATGCTCCTGCTTGCTTCCTAACACTTTACAAAAGACGAATCAGACGGTTTGATTGTCTTTTTGTATCCATAAATTATTTGCATGCTTGGTTTTTGCCAATTACCCCTGAAGCTGCGTGTCCAAAAATCGAAAATCAAGGCTACTTATCGAATGGGCAATCAATCGAAATGATCCAAGTCTTGCTTCCAACTAATGGGTCTTTATGTGGTCTCTCCTAAAACCTTCTTTGTTCGGCGCACCACTTGTAGATAGCTAACAGAAAAATACCAGATGTCTGCATTTTGAGTTTGCATAACACCATTTGCACCTCATTTAGGTCGCACAACAGAAGTTACCTTAATTGAGGCCTATCTGGAAAAAACTAGACAAGAGAAACAAACGAAAGTTTCTTCTCAATCATGTTCACCTAAGGTTTGGGTTTCATGGTCCCCTTTCTTGGACATGTTTTCTTTGTGATTTATAGATTGATTATAGGTTTATAGCCATTGAATATGCCCACACAGTGTTTGTGAATATGTTCATAAGAGAACCTGCATGCTTACGTCTTTGGATATTAGCTATCTGTGTTAGGTATACAATATATACCTGAACAAAATTGCTGGATTTGTAGATTTAAAGACGCTGCAATAAATTAAAAAAACAAAGCATTGAATTGATGTGGTTGATAGTAATTGTCGTGAGATAGCTAGTGAACTATGAAATAGACCTGGTGAATCTGTTCTGTCCATGTTTTGGTTTTACAAACAAGACACATAAACTAAAATAAGCATTTCAAACTATACACAGTGGTATACATGTGGACATCCTACATACATCATGTTAAGGGATCAATGCTTAGCTCACACTAATCAAATAGAAAATTACTGAGGCTTTGTCTCTCTGAAACATTTCTTAATGACGAATAATGAGATATAGAATGAGTGTTGATACTTTAATCATTTAAATACGATTCATTTTTCATAGTTGAAAGTGGTTGTAACAATAATTCTAAAATCACAACGTCACTCTTTTAAAATGCATCTTTTTTTTGTAGTTTGGAATTATACGTGTTACTAATGGAATCCTCTATGGAAATATCAAATATATGTATCTAGGAGAAGAGTGTATCAAAAAGTTGTACATTTTATAAAGAATGTACAATCATTTCAAGCTTGACTAATGATAATGGATGGGAATTCAATACAGAGATTGACTTCTTGGAGTTCAAGCCTTGCAGCAGCAGTGACAATATCTATTCCAAGAGAAACTTGAACAGTACACACTGAGAAAACAATTTCTCTTCTCATTCAACATGTGGAAAAGGTAAAGTTGGTGATGTGAATCATGATTTTGCATTTTTAATCAAATCAATTATGTTTTATTACCCACAAATTTTTTTTTTCAATTAACATATGATTGTATTTTTCGTTGCACACAACTTTCCGTATGTATACATCCAAAACTTTGTTCTTTCCCTGGACAAGACTTTTAAAAAGTTGAATACTCAGTTGAGTTAAACCTTACTACGTGCTATATGGACATTTCAAAATAGACATAAATGCATGTAAACAAAGAAGGAAAAAGAAAGGGCCCCAAAGGCTTATATATTTACAATATCCATACATATTCCTCAATCCATACTCTTCAAATCTGAAATCCAGTCCCAAGGTATATGCATAACATTTAGTCTGTGTGTAACAATCCCGACCCATGATTAACGTTAATCCATACTTAAGTATGCCTAACAAGTAATTAAGAAGAAATTCTGAGTTAATTACATGAGCATTGCATTATTTGTGTTTATATCTGTTTAACGTAGAAAGATCTGTTCATATTTTCGTTTCGATTTGCGAATTGAAGGCCTTATCGACATCCGATTTAGAAATTGACTTGATTTACGTGTTATTTAGAATTTTTAAAATTTTATGGTAGGTCCAATCGAAATTTGATTCGGAACAATTATATTAGATTAATTTACTGCCCACTTGATTAGCCTTAATTAACTATCATTAGATAAACCTATATAAGGCTCCTTATGTGCTATCACTCACTCTTTTCTTTCATTCCAACACATTTTGAGCTCACACACACACACACACAAACGTGTAGAGAGCGAGAGAGAGAGAGAGAGAGAGAGAGAGAGACTAGGGAGAAGTCTTCAAACAAGGAATTTGCTAGAGAATTAAGGAGAATTGAAGAAATTGAGCAAGAATTCTCTAGGATTCAAAGAGTTGAGAACCTAAGGTAAGAAATCAAGCCTTTAATTGGGTAATTAGGGAGCTTAACTCATGCATTCAAAAGAATTAAGTGAGTTGGGGCATGAGTTAAGCTTAATGAAGTAGTAGAATAGAGTATATATATATATATATATATATGCATGTGCATTACATTGCATTTAGAGCATGTTGTCTAAGAATTTGTCCCATGCATGTTCATATTTTGGTTGTAGTCTAAGAATTCACCATGTTTTTTAGTGGAATATCTCATGTGATCAGGTTTTGGAAGTTATGAACTCAAATGAATACATACATGACATATTTACATCATGTTCTTACATTTCAAGTTGAATGTTGCACAATTGACATACTTTTGGGCCTTGATTTCATGAAATGATCTTTAAACCTTCATATTTTACAAGTTTACATATGTTTCCTCAAGTTTTGGGCCCAAAATGATGTGAATTATAGATTTGGGGTTGAATTTGGAAATTACAGAATTTTGCTTCCACGCTCGAGCAACAGATCCTACGCTCAAGCGACCACCGTCATTCTCACACTTCCGCTCGAGCGACCAAAAGTTGGCTCGAGCGTGAAATGCATGCTCCCAGAAGTTCTTGTGTTTTGCAGACCACTCGAGCAATAAAAGTTGCGCTTGAGCGAAGGCATGTCTCTCACACTTGAGTGAGCATCGAGCGGAAAAAGCAAGCAACCAGCACTTTTACAAAAGTTTACAAACCGCTCGAGCGATAGATCTTGCACTCAAGCGACCACTCACATTTTGCATGTCCGCTCGAGCATAGGAAGTTACGCTCGAGCGAGGACCTTGTTTCAGCAATTTTTGTTAAGTGTTTTCAAGTGCATTTTTGCATCCTCTTACTATCCTAGGCATTCTTAGGCCAAGTTTAAGACACCATAATGAGGATATAGAAGTAGAAACACACCAAGACAAGAAAGAACTAAGTTAATGATTCTGGGTGTGTAATTCAGTACGTATTCATTCTGTATCTGTGTAGGTGACGTGTAACGCCCTCAAAATAAAGAGGATAATCCAACCCAAGAGATTCATAAATATAATAGAAAATGTTTTCTACTAAAACAATTTTAACCAAAATGAGAGTCAGATTAGCATGCTTGTTCGATTTTTGATTTGAAAATCATGCAAGTCAGGCCATGAGCACTGAAAATTTTCCTTTTTGGGTCCAAAATGGTCTAAGTTTTGGAGAAATGAAATAGTTTTCGAGAAAATAGTCAACCTCAGTAAAAATTTTCAAAAACCATTTTTGCAAACAGTCAATGCTCAAAGAGCACGGAACCTACTCTCGAGATGCACAACCTCAGATCGGAGGCAATGGAAAATTGCCCCTTGCTTGAAGGACGCTGCATGGCAACGGAAAGTTGCCCCTAGTTTGAACGGCGACTCATGGCAATGAAAAGTTGTCCCTTGTCTGGATAACGCCGTAACATTCTGTAGTCAGTCCTCATTAGTGATAATCACGACCGAACTCTCGGACACGGAGAAGACGAAGATGGTCAAAACCAATATATGGACACAGTCACTTTGAAAGTGCGTGGTACAGGACTTCAGGACGAAGCTGCCTACGTATCCCAAACATGGGAATCAAGGATGATTAAAACCATTACATGGACTCAGTCGCTATGAAAGCGTTGGGGGCTGGACTTCAGGACGAAGTTGCCTACGCACCCCAAACATGGGAATCAAGCCTTACGTAGTTCCGGTTAAGGTACACTCGGGTATTAACCTTCACTTTTTAGGCTCTAACTTTTGCCAAGGCGCCCGTTGCGGATTTTCGACCTTGCGAGCTATGTTTTTCTTCTTTTCTTTTCACATCTTTTTTTGTATCTTTTCATTTCTTTTCTTTTCTTTTGCATTTTTTTTGTTGTTTTTTTTTCTTTTTTTTTTCATTGTTTTTTTTCTTTTCTCTTTTTCTCTTGCTCTAACTTTTGCCTGGGTCGCCCTTTCAGGTTTTCGGCCCAGCGAGCCACTCAAAGGGTAAAAGTGTAACAAGTCCATGCCAAATGGTTTTAGGGTTTCGAAGCCATCCGTGTCCAGAAGAGTGGCTGTTGTATCGATTTGCTGAAGGACCCCTCTTCAGCTCTTCGAGTACATCGGACATTTTTGCCCCTAGTTCGAGGGGCGCTTCTGATTCAGGTCCATGAGCTTCTTCTGATGAGGTTTGATCTTCTTGATCTGACT
Source organism: Camellia sinensis (assembly GCF_055761805.1). Lineage (NCBI taxonomy): Eukaryota > Viridiplantae > Streptophyta > Magnoliopsida > Ericales > Theaceae > Camellia > Camellia sinensis. Next base: position 80,626,369 of record NC_138963.1, read on the forward strand.
TTGGGGCCTCTTGTTCGAGGACTGCTTCAAATCTGGCCACACGGGCCTTACATCGCGGTTGATCGTTGAATAGTCTGAACCCAAGGTCCAGGGTTTGAAACTAAGGGCTCAAGTCTCGAGGCTAAGAGCGATCCTAAGATGTACAATCTCAAGAGCGATTCCACACAGGTCTTCGCAGGACTGCGCAAAATATTTTTTTTCTGAAAGTTTTTAAGAAAGCGACAAATCGCTCGCGCCAAAGATAGCGTGGAACTAGTCTGGATCAAGCCAGGGTCCTTCTCACTACTTATGCTGACAAGCATGATTTCAATCATTAAGGGCTTAGCACGCCTCTCTTTCACTCAAATTGATCAAAGTTTTGCAAAACCCGAGGAATTCCTTCCTCTTCGTTTTCACCGCAGTGTTCAAAAAGGTTTTGAAAAACTTAGGTCAATGCAATGATTTTCAGGGCACAAGAGAGCAGGTGGAATGTACTGTTGTTCCATTCAAATCCTCTGGCATAACTAGCTCAAAATAGCAATAAGCACGGAAACATAATAGTCGCAGCTGTTTCATTCAGATTCCCTAGTTGCAACTGGCTCCACAGCAGAGACATACTCAAAAGAAAATGAAACGGTAATTACAAAACAAAATGGTGTTCGAGGCAACAGCCCTGGAATCACTTGATATTCTATATAGTGGGACTGACTCGACACAACAAGACAGACCCTTTAAGCAAAAAGAACTGACTCAAGACAACGAGACAGACTCAAAACAAGACCACCGAACTGACTCCATACCTAAGTCAGAAAGCACAAAAATTGGCATTCGCAGATGCTCAAAAGTACGTGCCAGACGCCACATCCAAAATGCACCGAGCGCCGCCCGCAGGTGGTCTAACCCCTGATCACAAACTTGCAGTATCTTCAAAGTCCAACAGCTCAGTGGTAACGGACTTTGCTGAGGTAGGTGGGAGGATGACCTCATTGTCGATCAAATCTTGCACTTTATGACGAAGGCGGAAACAACCATCGGTACTGTGACCAGACTGTTGGTGGTACGCACAGTACAAGGTAGAATCATGTGAGAGAGGGAGATTCTTCGAGAGAGGCCGAGGCTCGAGGGGTTTAAGATGCCCATTTTTAGCCAAAATTTGAAATGCCCTAGACAAAGGCATGTAGAGGGCATGAAAGACTCTGCGCCCTCGAGGCAGATACTTCGAAGTCTGAGGGTTCTTGCTAGACGCACTAGCGAAAGGGTCGGCAGGCACTGCCTTGGCTTTCTAATCTTTTCCTGGTACAGGGTTAGGAATGACTGGAACTGTCTTGGCATGACGGGGCCCATCCCAATTTTCTACCCGGCTTGAACTACCTTCGGTTGGAGTGGGAAAAGCATCATCCACAACTTTAGTCATGACTGCGAATACTTGTTGCTTATTCATCCCCCCGGCTTTCAAAGCCTCGACTGCCCACAGTAGTTGCTTAACAGGATCAGCATCTGCTCTCACTTTATCTTTACCTCTAGCCTCAGCCTGATCAAGGGTTTGGGTTAATACATCAGAGCGAAACCCGGTTGTCGCTGATACATCGTTGCTGTAGCTGGAGGCAATCTCTGGTTGGCTGAGCTCAATCATAATCCGCCCCAGTAGCGGGGGCTCCTATGGTATGAAATTCTCGGCATACGGTGCAGCTGGTGGCGAAGCCGACATTCCATAGGCCAGATCGGCTACGGATCTCTGGAGATAGCCGATCATCCCCATTAACTCAAATGTGGTAGGTTCACAAACTTGAAACATCTGGGGTTCCCAGATCGGGCGCGCAGCAGGCGACCTGGGCGGATGCGGTACATCAACATTGGTCTCATCCTGCAAGATGATCCCTTGGTCTAACGCGGCTGTCATAACCACAATTTCCTCTGAACTCTGCGTCATCATAAGTCCGCTGAATTGAACGGTGACTGACAGATCAGATATCTGTCTTGCCTCAGCAAAGGAGAACACCAAATCTCTGAACCCAAATCTCTGAACCTTGAAAGGGAAAACAAGCAGCATTTCAGCCCAAACGAACAGACATAGACGTAGCTAACCAACTGTACTCTACTACTGATCACTGTTCCACAAAATCACTGCCCCCCCAAAAAAAAAAAACTGAACCTGATACCCGCAGATATAACCGATTCCCCAAAACACTGATACTGATGCCCGCAGGGCTGGTGCCCAAACTTGCAAACTGATACACGCATTCCCTGTAGAGATACACTCTAAAAGCACATAGCAAGTAAAGTGAGAGCAAAAACACCCCTATATCGGGGTAGGGTTTCACTACGCACGCAGCGGTTTCAAACAACCTATGATCGGGTAAGCAACCTGTCCTAGCTTGGAATGGTCACTATGGATTTCGAATATGCACTAGGTCGAATGGTCAAAAAGGGTGCCCCAGTAAAATCAGGGTTTGTGTTCCCATCGTGGCAGAGCCCGTCACCGGTCAGCCTTATGGCTGTGCCTTGACAAGGCCAGCCTCTGGCAAACCGCTCAGGAATAGCAGATGGCAAACACGGTGTCCTAGGCACACCAATGCACATGCAATGCAAAAAAAATGCATAAGTGAAATCAAAATAGGATATCACGAGTTCGAGTCAAGTTCTCTAAAGTCCCCAGCAGAGTCGCCAGAAACTGTAGACGCGCCCGTGGGCTCCATGCTACAGTTCGGACTCTCGAATTGTCACGGTTCTTAATCTGAACCAAAGAGTCCAAATCCGGCAAATCGTTTTGAGAAAACAGATTTTTAGAAAAGAAGTGCCAAACATGGACTGCTTTGCCAGGTACAGAGTCGCCACCTAAATATTTTATTTTGAAAAATTTAGGAAACCCTGACTCGGTGCCAAAGGCCACGTGTCCGTCATCACCAAAGTTACCTCGGCTCAGGAACTTGGGTACGATTGGGGAAGGTCAGCTATGACCACCCCCTCTCGCCCAATTCGAAGATCGGCCTCTACTAACCATGATATCCGATTTTGAAAACATTACGTGTTCCTATTCCGGTTATTAGCCTAATCTTACTATGTGGTGCGCACAACACAAAAGTATAGACTAGATCGCCTAATTTAGAACAAAGCATTACATATCCGTTTGTTTGGGAAATGGTTTGAAATTTGCTACTCGTAAGCAGGCTAAAGCACGGATTTCAACGAGTTGTTCCAACTCAAACAATCCAACCTTCACCCACAGGCATTCAAGCAGTTTATATCACATAAGTATCTAGCCACATGGTAAGCATGCTGTCATGTTGACATTCGCACCCATACAAGATGCTAAAGCATGAAAATACTTACAATGTACTCCGAGCCAAGACAAGAAACTAGTTAGTAATCATGCATGATCCTAGTCCATGTTAAGTGGCTAATGCATCACATACAGAATGCAATCTAGAATAGGCTCGGCTAATCTAAGGGTGACATGTGAAAATGCACAGATAGCATGTGTTCAAGTTAGATTTGAAATACTTTATGCAGTTAGAATGATGCGCCGAGCCTGGTGCATGCAAGACTAATGAATGATGCACGCATGCATAGCATAAGGTATGCTAAAGTAAACATGTCCTAATACTAACCATCAAAAGCAGGTAAGTAAAAGGGAGAAAGAAGTAGGGGTTGGAAGACATGCACACACGCACCCACACTTATTACAAATTTGCCCTCGCTCGGAGGGACCGAAAGAATAATACAAATTAATTAACCTACAAGCTAATTAAATAGTACAGACCAATTAATTAATTAACAAATTAACTAATCTAATGAAAGCAGTAAACAGCCTCGGGAAGAAGGCCCAATGCAATGCACGCTTGGCTCCGCTCGGAAAGCCACTGCCATGCGCAAGTTGCCTCTGCTTTGACTGTTATCCTTCTCTAAATACTGCACAAATCTTAAGGAACACTCTCTGGACATTGTGGATCACCACCGGCTAAGATAAATCATCACCGGCCATATGAAGATGGTCATCGACCATTTGTTGGGCTCTCGGCCATCCGTATTTGGTTGGTCAGCAGTATAGATGGCCGGCCGGCCAAAACTTCCTGCAGAATCCTGTTTCGATAGCAGCAGAGGACAAAACAAGGCATGACAATGCATTTCAAGAAAATGTGTGCACCAACACATCCCCTATCATGTTTATGACTCAAAGGAACATGGTTCTCAATTCTCGGACCACCAATCGCGCATTTCAATGCGTGATGGCTCAACAAACCAAGTATGCACTTTGATATCAAATGAAATGCAATGCACATAATCAAACAAAGAGGCCCAACCTCTATCACTTGATCAAGAGGCAAGGCATGCATGCCAATGCAATGCAACCTAGATATGTGGACTAAGTATGCAGCATGAGCATAGGCAATGTAATGTGTAATGTAGGTTAGGCACACAACCTAAGTAAAGAAGCATGTAAGGCATGGAGCAATGCAACCTACAAGTATGCAAGACACAATATGGATGTTCAAGCATGCAAGCAAGCATGTCACTTCATTCAATCATGCAACAACACACAAGGTGAGCATGCAACAACATGCAAAGGGGTGGACTTAAACTAACTTAGGCAGCCCCTAAACAAGCCTAAAACAGTGGCCAATGCTATGGAAATGAGGGCCTACACACACACACACACATGTACATGTTGATAGGCCAACACTTAAGCATCAAACAAGCAATCTTTAAGCACACTTAAAAGAGCCTAAACATGGACAATTAGCATGCAATGTAAACTCTGGAAATCATGTTAATAGTGGTGCCAAACCAATTTAAACAAGACAAACGTGGCATGCAATTGGTCCAAGTACTTGAGGCAAAGCCAAGGAGACTTAAACCATGGCTAAGTCAACCAAGCCTCACAAGGCTAAGAGAACTTAAAATAGGTTCGAGGCAGACCTAGACAATGCTAAGGGAGCACCTAGATGGCGTCTAAGTGGCTTAAACATGCAAGCATACAAAGGAGCACATTCATGGAGCATGAGGCAACAACCTTTTAAAGCAACAAAGGAGTATCAAATGCAAGTATGCAAGCATGTTATAAGGACTGAAATAACATGGTAAGTGGTCCCAAACCACCGAAATAGTGCAAGTAATGCATGCTATACACTCACACACCTAAGGCTAACAAGCCAAAATGCAAGGTGGCTATACTAAGCATGCTATGGCCGACTAAAACAACCAAGAACAGAACTTAAGCATGCTAAAACAAACACAAAAACTTCACAAAGCTTGGCCAAAATCATGCTAGAACAAGGATCAAAACCCAAAGCATGTTAAGGCCAAAACATGGCATTACAAGGCATGTATGCTAAACAAGCATGGTGTACCTAAACCAACTTAACACAATGCTCTATCATGGCAATATAAGCACAAAAATCAGTTAAGGCATGATCAACATGAACCTAAACTAGATGCTCTCTCAAGATGCAAAAATGGCCCTTTTCAAGAACAACAAGGAGAGGGGGTGGCCCTCTCCTTCTTAGGACCTCAAGGCACCATCCTCACCACTGAAATCCCTCAAGATTTCAGTGGTGAGGAGGCCCAAACACAATGGTCCCGGAGCTCACCAAAAATGCACAAAAATGGAGCCTAACAAGGCTTGAGAGGGGTCAAACAACCCCAAAGCTCAAAACAATCTTAAACAACTATTTAAAGGACTCAAAAACAGAACTTTTATATATTATATGCAAAGCCTAAAAATAGTTGCAAGATAGGTAAAAAAAGCTATGCAAAAATGGGGTATTTAAAGGTGAAGTCCTTACCCTTGAAGACCTCTTTCAAGAACAACACTCCAGCTACTTCTTTGGCTCCAAACCAGTCTAAAAACTTCAAGAAAAGACCTCTAGCCCCTCAGCAACCAAGAAAAGGTGTAAGACTAGGTGTTTGTGTGCAATAGTAAGACTAAAACACACACAAAAACACAAAGAGAGAGATATAGAGATAGGATATATGCAAACCCCAACCCTAGAACTCAAAGCTCTGAAAAAAAGTTGTCTAACCTAAATGAGGGAGAAAAGACCTCCTCTTATAGGGGATTCAATCTTGTAAAGCTTCTAAGGCAAGCTAACAAGAGGGAGATCCCTCCATACATATGGAGGGGAGAAAAGTGTATGCCAGCTAGCATAAAATATCTGCAAAAGCAGATGAACAGTGGTCGGCCAGCCAAAAATGCAGTTTGGCCAAAATAGATGGCCGGTCGACCATATATAGTGCCGGCCGGCCAAAAATTTGGCCGGTGGAAACAAAACACAGCCGGTGGCCTCAAGCCATGGCCGGTGATGTGTGGGGATAGCTCACAACTCATTCCCTGCCCCTCCAAGGCAAAACACAAGTGTTTGGTGCAAAACCAGACACAAAACAGTCGAGTCGAGAGATCCTAAGCCAAGGCACGTAGCCAAGGTCTCCGGGAACTCAAGGCAAACACAAACAAGGATGATCACCGGGTGTTCAAGCGGTGACGTCCAAGTCTTGAGGACGGTCAAAAATGGGGTGTCTACACTTAGAGACCGTGATCCAAGTAGAGGAGGAGCGAATGAGGGGCTCCAGATAGAAGAGTATGGAGGTCAGCGCAGTTTAGATCCACCTTTCCTGCACCAAGTTCGGGTTCAGGGAAGGGTAGCCAGGGTGGTATTACTTGCTTCAAGTGTGGTTAGTTGGACCACTAGTCTTCAGTTTGCCCGCAGAGAGGAAGAAGACAAAAGTCTGCACTGTCTCCAGCTTGTCCTCAAAGCTAGAGTCAGTGAAGATGATAGTCACCTATCTATTACCAGTGTGGGGAGACAAGGCACTTTAAGAGGTTTTGCCCACAAGCAGGTGGCATGTCTGGTACTGGTTCGAGACAAAAACAGAGCCATCAACCCACTCATTCAACACAGGCCTCGAGGGCCTATCAGGGAGCCTCTTTGGCTCAATTTGTGTACCAAACCTATGCTCCGAGGGGTAAATATCTAGAGTAGAGACGCACAGGGCGTGTGTATGTTGTTACCATGCTGAATCAGTCGCTAACACCTTCTGTTGCGAGAGGTAACTTTTTTGTTATTCAACTTTGTTGCTGATGTATTGATTGATACTGGTGTATCTCATTTCTTCATTTTATCTGCATTCGCATCGGTTTTGGGGTTAGAAATGACTCGGTTAGTGTCTCCGCTCAGGTTGGGGGTAAGGTTGTCTTGGACCGGGGATGTCACGGTTGTAAGATAGAGGTTGCCTATCGCCAACTTCTTTTTGATTTTGTGTTGTTAAACATGTCGGGTTTCGATGTCATCTTGGGCATGGATTGGTTGCCTTCATGCCATGCCATCATAGATTGTTACCGTAGGAGAGTTACAGTGTCTACCTCGAGTGGTGATTGTTTTTATTTTCTGGGGGACCGAGCTGATAGATTTTTGTCGCCATTGTATGACTCACGTGGTTGGGGGGAGCTTAATTTCCTTCTTGCAACTTTCTTGGGTATTGAAAGTAATGTTGTCCTAGTTGACTTGTCGAGGGTAGTTTGTGAATACTCGAACGTTTTTCCAAAGATCTTACTAGTTTGCCACCTCATCAAGAGATTGAATTCTCTATTGACTTAATGCCCTACACGACACTGATTTCCATGACACCATATAGATTTGCACTTGCTGAGTGCATAAGTTGAAGATTCAACTCCAAGCACTATTAGATAAGGGCTTTATCTGTCTTAGTACATCACCTTAGGAAGCACCGACTCTCTTTGCTAAGAAGAAAGATGGCACATTGCAACTGTGCATCGATTACAGGAAGTTGAACCAGGTAATTGTTAAGAATAAGTATCCATTACCATGAATAGATGATCTGTTTGACTAGTTGAAGGGGTCTCATTGTTTCTGTAAGATTGATTTGAGATCGGGGTATCACCAGTTGAGGGTGAAAGAAGAGGATATTTAGAAAAGAACATTCCATATACGGTATAGCCATTATGAGTTCTTAGTGATGCCTTTTGGGTTGACCAACACACCAACTTTGTTTATGGATTTGATGAATCAAGTTTTTTGTGAATTCTTAGATCAATTCGTGGTTGTCTTTGTTGATGACATGTTAATATCCTCACCCTCCGAGAAGGAACATGAGGAACACTTGCTGGTTATACTTGAGCTGTTTAGAGCATATCAGTTATATGTTAAGTCTGGGAAGTATGAGTTTTGGCTAAAAGAAGTTAAGTTCTTAACTTATGTGGTATCCAGGGAAGGGGTAATTGTAGACTCATCCAAGATAGATGCATGCAAGATTGAGAACAACCTAAGAATGACTTTGAGATCCAGAGTTTCTTGGGCTTAGCCGGGTATTACCAACATTTTGTGAAAGATTTCTCTAGATTGGCCTCACCATTGACTAGATTGACGAGGAATGAAATTAAATTTGTGTGGAGTAAGACTTGTGACAAGTTGTTTTAAGAGCTTACGGTTAGACTCATCACTGCTCCAGTATTGATTATTCCGGAGAGAGGTTTAGATTATTCGGTTTATTGTGATGCATCTCAGGAAGGTTTTAGTTGTGTATTGATGCAAGAGGGGAAAGTTGTAGCGTATGTCTCACGTCAGTTAAAAACACATGAGAGAAATTACCCCACTCACAACTTAGAGTTAGCGGCGGTGATTTTTGCTTTCAAAATCTGGAGGCATTACCTATGTAGGGAGAGATTTGAAGTGTTTTCTAATCACAAGAGTTTAAAATATTTATTTTCACAGAAAGATTTGAATTTGATACAGAGGATGTGGATGGAATTTATAGAGGATTATGATTTCGAGTTACACTATCATTTGGGAAAGAATAACGTAGTGGCCAACGCTTTGAGCAGGAAATCCATAAGCAATGTAGCTAGTGTTGCCATCTGGGAATGAGAGATGTTGGGCGATATCGGCGAGTTTGACTTGTACCTAGGCGAATCCATTGAGTTGGCAACTTTATTTATTATAGTTGCATAACCTACCTTAGCTAACTGAGTTATATAAGCACAATGAGGTGATAACAAAGTGGAATCTATCCAGGGAAAAATACCTAGTGGAAAGGTAGAGAAGGGCTTGAATGTGTATTCTGACTTGAGTGTGAGGTATCTAGAGCGTCTTTTTGTGCCAGAATTGTATTAGGAGAAGAGATTTCGAGAGTTCTACCATTCACGCCTTGCGGTACACCCGGGAAGCATAAAGATGTACCACGACCTTAGTCGTCAGTTTTGGTAGAGAGTGATGAAGAGAGACGTAGCCTTGTTTGTTTTGATATGCCTTACTTGTCAACAAGTGACGGCTGAACATCAACGACCAGCGGGTTTGTTGCAACCCTTACCTATAGCTAAGTGAAAGTAGGAGCATGTCACAATGGATTTTATTGTGGGTCTTCTAACGACTCAACGAGGTAATGATGTCGAGTGAGTAATAGTCGACCTATTAACCAAATTAGCACATTTTGCACTTATGCGCACGAGTGACTTAGTAGTTTTCTTACCGATCTTTATGTTAGGAATATAGTTCGACTTCATGGGGTCCATGTTACTATCATCTCAGATAGAGACCCACGTTTTATGGCTCAATTGTGACAGAGCTTACAGATTGGTTTAGGCACTAGGTTGACGTTTAGCATCGCCCATCATCCTCAGATTGACAGACAGTTCGAGCGAACCATTCAAATCTTAGAGGACATGCTTCGGGTTTGCGTTCTTGATTTTACGAGGTCGTGAGAGAGGCATTTACCTTTAGTGGAGTTTGCCTATAATAATAGTTTTTAGGTGAGTATTGGTATGGCGGCTTTTGAGGCCTTGTATGGTCGACCGTGTAGATTTTCTATGCGTTGGGCTGAGGTGGGTGATGCACCTATGTTAGGCCCAAAGTTAGTTCGGGAAACGAAGGAGAAGGTCGCACTTATTCGTAAGAGGTTGGTTTCAACTCAAGATCGCAAGAAGAGTTATGCTGACCGTAGGAGGAGACCTTTATCTTTTGAGGTTGGAGACCATGTGTTTTTTAAAATATCATCGAGACCAGGTTTGATGAGATTCAGAAAGAGCAGGAAGTTGTCTTCTAGATTTATTGAGACTTTTAAGATTCTAGAGCGGATTGGGGAGGTAACTTACCGTTTGGCTTTGCCACCCTAACTTTTTAGGGTTTATAACGTGTTTCATATCTGTATGCTCCGGAAGCACGAACTTGATCCTTCACACGTGTTGGATGGACCGAGTTAGAGGTAGATATGGATGCCTCGTACAAGGAGAGACTAGTTCAGGTGTTGGATACTAGGGATCAAGTCTTGAGAGGCAAAATTATTCTATTGGTTTAGGTGTTGTGGTGATATCATGGGGTTGAGGAGGTGACTTGGAAGTGTGAGGCGGAAGTTCGTAAGAAGTATCCGGACATGTTTGTTGATGTTTGAGACTTGTATTGAAAATCTTATTTATGTTGTGAAATGTGAACATTGTAAATGTTTTGGAAAGTTGAACTATAGTATTTTGTGTTGAAAGACTCTCTGTTTATCATTGTCGCAAGTGTGGATGGTCAATGATTTGATTTAAATCTGGTGGTTATTGGTTGGATTTAAATTTAAGGGACGAAATTCCTTAAGGGGGAAGGCTATAATGGTTCTGATTTAGACCCGATCCTTTTCATGTTCTTAGATCCAGAATTCCATACCTTTAACTGTTGTTTATAATATCTTACTCTTATTTCTAGTTGAGTTTAGTTGTTTGAGAGTTATTGTTGTGTTTGAAATAAGTTAGCAGTTAGTTTTTCAAAGGAATTGATGTCTAGTTTTCTTCATGTTCGCTCGAGCGGTGCTTTGGTCGCTCGAGCGATTTTTGAGATCTCCCAGTATTTTTACAGGCTTGCAAAACTTCTGGAAGTGGAGTATCTCTGCTTGAGCGGTCTTTTGCAGGTCTGAACTTCTGGGAGGGGGTCATTGTGCGCTTGAGCAGTGTTTTGGTCGCTTGAGCATTGTCACTTATTGTGTCAGACACTCAAGCAGTGTTTTGGCCACTCGAGCGGTCTGTGCTATATCCGATTGAGAAAAGGGAGATTTTATCACTTTTTCACTTCTTTTCTCTCTCTAAAACATTCCAAACCCTAACTTCTTCACACACACTCTCTCTATTTTTCGCCTTAAAATCCCAAATACTCCCAATCCATTGATTTCTCCACCTTAGTTCTTTGGAGAAAAAGGTAGACTTCATAGAAAGTTTCGTTTTAATCATAGATGATATCGTTTTTGACTCCGCCAAACTTCAAACCTTGCTCTCTTCTTCTTCTAATCTTAAGGTAGGGATTTCTTTTGCATTTGATATGTTTTTTAGCCTAATTATTTGCTCATTGAAATGATTTAGTGATTTGGGGATTTTGAGTTAAACCTAGGGTTTAATTTTTGAAATGTAAAAGAAGAATTTTTAAATGGGTTCTTAAGGAAGGCTATGGGGATGAAATTATGGTTGAGATATGTCGAAATGTTGGAATTTTTTTACTTAAATGTGATTTTGAAGGTAAAGAATGTTTTATTAAAAAATCATTAATATTTGGTTTATAAAGAAAAGGGAAAAGATGTTGGGTTTTGAAATAATGAAATGAATGTATCTGTTGATGATGAGAGTGGAGTTGGATATGTAATATCACTTCCATTTTTGCAAATGGTGAGATTATAATTTTGTTGGAAATTAGCTATTGAATAGAAATATATATTTTGAGCTATCGCTGGAAGATAACTTTGATTGTTGTAGAAATTGCACGAGAATTAGGTAAATTGAACGTATATCTTGTATTGTGCATTGTTTCATACTTAAGTATTGAAAATTTGTTGTTTTGAGAAAAATTGTGAATACCTTGGTGAATCTGGTTAGGGGGCGTGGTTGTGATTATTATGTTGGCCTATGTATCCATGGTGAAAGTCCAGAAACCCGTACGGTTAGGTGTCGATCCTTCCGATTAGTACTGGTAAAATGGCTTTGATAGTGCTTGTATAGCCTATTGGCAGACATGTACATAGAGATTTTTAGTGTTTTGTATCGACTGCCTTGTTTTTTTGATATAAAATAATATTTTTCCTGAATTGATATATAATCCTGGCATTACATTATCTTGAGATGAAAATGTAAAATGTTTGACAAATGGCATGGACATGCATTTATCTTATGACTTCGTTAATATTCATCCATTGTGTTAAAGTATCTCTACTGAGTTTTGGCTCACCCTATGTGGAAAGTAAATGTCTCTACCAAAAACATAGCATGGGAAGACTTGGAGCCAAGAGTTTCTTTTATTTTCTTTTAATGTAATTATTTTTGTAAGAGCCTTGGGTTTTAATTGTATTGAGTTGAACTCATTTTGTTGTAACCAAGTATTGATTTGGAAAGATGTAGCCATTAAGGCATGAAATTACTTGACTCTCCTTCTATTTCCAATTCATGTATGCATGTCAAATGCTATAGATTCATAATGTAAGATTTATGAATATATACTAGCATATGTCATCTTTTGTATGAGCATGGAGTATAGATATTATGATGTGGATTGATATTATTATTTTTGGGACATTACACTTATAATATAATATCATTATGGATCAAATTAAATGAATTATTTTTAAGTTGTCAAATATTTTTCAAATTTTACAAATACAGAATTGTAATAACTTTAGCTCCCATGCATTCGCTGCTACCCCCAACACCTCATATAGCATTTAAACTCAAAATTTTTACTGTAAATATTAAAAAATATAAAAGGTTTTAGAAAAAAAAAAAAATTACTCACAATTTAATCTGTAATGATGTGACATGATATATGTTAATTTTTAATTTATTATATATTCAATTATATAAGACTTAACTCTACTATTACATTATTATAAATAAATTTAAAAATCTAAATTGTAGGTCCCTTACCTTACTCGTTTGAGGGATGTGTTTATGGTAATAAGTGACAGAATTTTTTGGTTAAATTTTGATTGGACCGACAGGAATTTAAAACATGACAAGCCCCCACCATGGACAAGGTAAGGTATGACATAAATAATTGAACAGTGGCATTCAATGGGTGGGTCATCCGCATCCAAATCATGCATTATATGAACACCATACATATGGGGTAGAGAGGTCTAAGCCAGATAGAATTCAATAAGTTGAAAGGTCAACAATTCAATTGTGTATAATCTGTAACTTATAAAAACCTCAGCCAATACAACAATATTTGAAAAGTTATTCAACTTGTTTGGTTATTATTTTCAGGATTTATTTTTTTTAAAATTGAAATATTTTGTTTTTCATTTTTTTTTCACTATTTTTTTTAATATTTTAAGTAATTTTTAAAATTTTTAGATACATTTAACTTAAATACACTTATAAAAGTATAATATTTGTGAAATATTTTTTTTTTAGAAAATTCACTAAATATTAAAATTATAAAAAAAATATTAGAATTCAATATATTTTTTTATATTTTTGTATATTTATTGATTTTTTAAAATATTTTTTTTACAAATATTTTACTTTTTAGATACATCTAAGTAAGGTGCATCTAAAAAAATTTAAAAAAAAACTTAAATTTTTAAAAATATTCACTAAAAATAAAAAAATATAAAAACAAAAATCTTAATTTTTAAAAAATTGAATCCTAAAAATTAAAATTAAAATTAAACACACTGATTATTATTTTTTAAACTAATGGTATAAATGGATGCAACTCACATCCATTAATTTTAAAAGGACTTATCGTCAATTTCCGTTTTAAGAAATAATGGTATATATTTACATAATACATAAATATAAAAAAGTAAGTACAATAAAAACTCAGTACAATTTTTAAAAATAAATAAATAAATAAGAATTCAAATTGATATCATACATATCTACAAACCAGATATCAAATCCAAAAACCAATAAATCACTTCTTTAAGTTGCAAGTGGAATGTTGAAAAGCTAATAAATTGAGAAGCAATAAGTAACAAAATTGAAATGAGTATTGAATCAAAACATTCCAAAAACTCAAATCGAAATCTATAGATAGGATGGAGACATGTGAGGCTCAAAAGGCGTCAGATGGCCCATATTTTTATATCTAGCAAAAAAAAGTATATTTCAATTTAATCTTTTTTAGTAATGTCTTGAAATTTTTATATTACTATTTTCTTTACTTTTTTTTTTCTCTCAAAATAAAAATGAATTTAATTTGTCACTTTAAATTTTATTATGCTTAAATTTTTTTTTATAAATTTTAAAGAAATGTTATATGTCACTGATTTTTTGTTACTGTTTTGTATCACCTCTTATATAAATGCTCATAATTGGTTCATTTATTTAGTAATAATTATTATACAATTAATGACAACTAATAATATCTTGTCATGTAATTCAGTAATTCAAAAAGTGAAAACAAAGAAGAAGTGATAGATAGCTGCCCTTATATATTTATTTTTCACATTTCTCTTATTTCTTTCTCTATCCCTCTCTATTGTGCATTTTAATATAATTTAATCGATTATCTTGAGTTTATATTTAAATATATAACTTTTGCCTCACACTAATTTTTAATCATACCATCAAATAAAAATTAGGTTAAGTTAGATTCTAAATTTTGTTAAAATTTCAATTCAATGGTGCCTCTTTTGAGCGAAAATATTGGCTCCGCCATAACTGAAATCTCTAAACTATTGAAATTAAAGGCTCTCCAAAATCGTATCTCCAATTACATTTCAAAAGAATAAGAACGTTAAGTACATTAAGACTTCTACGTAATTAATTCCTAATTAAAAATTTACACCCCTCACTCATTTTTATTTTTGGAGCTAATATTACCACCACAAACAAGCCAAGATAGATTCCATAAGAAAAACACTGATCAAGGATAATGAGCATTCAAAAGAACCCTACAAAGTAATTTTTGACCCAAGTACTTTGAGCTACGCATTCACATTGATAGCAAGAAATTTCAACAAAACTACTCAGGAGGATTAGCATCCGAATTAAACCGATTTAAGCTTCTGTCTAAGTGAATTAAGCCAACTTTTTTAGTTTGTAGGACATATTTTCATTTTTAGTGAACTTAAAAATTCTCCCAAATGATTTTATTGCTTTAGATTTGTCTCCATTAGATGATCCTAAAAATTAAAAAATATATATATATATATATTATTTTTTAAAAAAGAAAAGGTTCAGAAAAGACAAAACTAAGTAAACTTTCATAATTTTTAAAATAAATTTGACTTTTTTTCGTTTTTAATTTTTCGTTTTTTTTACTTATTTTTTAAATTGACCCACATTTCAAATTTTTTTTTTTGGATCATCTAGTTAAGATGCATATAAAATGTAAAATATTTTGACACAAAGTTTAGAAATATTGACTAAAAACAAAAATAAATCCAAAAAATAACCTGATTTTTTGGTTTTGCCAAACGAAACCAAGTTTCAACTAATATAGTTAACAAATCATTGAAATTGCAACTAATGAAAATTTTACAAATTATAAAAACTTAACAAGAGGGGGTGACCATTGGTTTAATGGTAAAATCTTGATTTAATAATTCAAAAATGCTAGAGGTCCCAAAAATTCTACCAAAAGTTTTACCAGATGTCTCACATGGGTGTGGGACCCACATGGGTCCCACATTGTGTGGGTCCCACACCTATGTGAGACATTTGGTAAAACTTTTGGTAAAATATTTGGGGTCTCTAGCATTACTCTTTACCAAATGTCTCACATAGGTGTGGGACCCACACAATGTGGGTCCCATGTGGGTCTCACACCTATGTGAGACATTTGGTAAAACTTTTGGTAGAATTTTTGGGACCTCTAGCATTTTTGTTTGGTAAAAATTTTGGTAAAATATTTGGGGTCTCTAGCATTTTTGTTCCAGAGTAATGCTAGAGACCTCAAATATTTTACCAAAAGTTTAGGAATGTTAAAAATTTGACACAAGTGAAAATGAATTTGAGAGGTCTTGACCTATTTTGATTTTGATAAAGGTTATAGCAAACCATGTAAATACTCTAATAAAATTATCGTACAGGATCTATTTGATGCTGACACAGATACAACTTCAAGTACAGTAGAGTGGGCAATGAATGACAGAGCTACTACGCAATCCAGAAGTTCTAAAGAAGGCCAAAGTTGAACTTGAAAATGTTGTCGGCAAAGGAAAATCAATACTCCCTCCGTCCCAAAATATTGGTCCCTTTTGAGGAATCTAACTTTTTTTGGTAGTACACTTATTGCATTTGAAAAAAGTTAGTTTTCCAAAATTACCCTTTTGATAGTACATTTTTTGGGAATATCAATGTCATAATTGTACTTTTTATATTGTTTATTAATTTAAAAGAAGAGCAAAATAGAAAATTTATATTATTTTTGTACTTGATTTATAAAGAGGGACTAATATTTTGGGACAATGAAAAATGAAATAAGGGACTAATATTTTGGGACGGAGGGAGTACAAGAATCAGATGTTGGACGCTTGCCTTACTTGCAAGCAATTGTGAAAGAAACCTTGAGGATACAGCCGCCGGCTCCATTCTTAATTCCTCGTGAAGTTAACACAGATGTTGAAGTCTCTGGATACAAAATTCCCAAGGGGACAAAAGTTTTGGTAAATGCTTGGGCTATTAGTCGTGACCCGAACACATGGCCAAATGCTACCTCATTTATGCCCTAGAGGTTCTTGGACTCGGAAATTGATTTTCGTGGCCGGTACTTTGAGTTCATTCCCTTTGCTTTGGTGCAGGGAGAAGAATTTGTCCAGGCTTGCCACTGGCGATAAGGATGATTCCCTTGATGTTGGGTTCGTTGATAAACTCGTTTGATTGGAAGCTTGAAAATGGAATTGCAGCACAGGACTTGGACATGGAGGACAGGTTTGGTATCACATTACAAAAGGATCAACCTCTTCGTGTTATCCCAATCATTGTGTCATGATAATACTATGTCTTTTTTTTGTTTCAATAAAGTCAGAAAAATTTTGTGACAATTTTTCTGGCCCTAAAAATATGTTGTTATGTTTTTCTTCGCTGAAAAATAGGAATATGACGATGTTATGTATTAAGAAAAAAAAAAATTAAGAAAAATGTAGTCTAAAAAGTGATCAGAAAATGAAGTGTATGCATTATATATTTAAACTAAATGTTATGTGGGTCATACTAAAAGTAAATATGGTCTATACTTCATTTTTTAGCTACTTCTACCCTATTCAGCCGACTCTATGTAGTTTTGAAAAGTATTAATTTAGAATAATGTTATATGCATCAATTGATATACTAAACAAACGATGTGGCATAATTATAAAAGTTTTGGATTTTTATAAAATGTATAATAGGTAGAGTCATAATTTTGAAATGGTAATACCATAACATATGTTGGTACACTAATTGGTATAACAATTGATACATATAGTATCATCAATTAATTTATTAGGAAGCAAATATTGTTTTAATGTTTAAAAGCCCTAATTGCATGGGATCATCAGGCGTGTTGATTTTTTAAAAAATAAATTGTAAACTCCAAAAAAAAAAATAAAAAAAATATGGAGATCTTTATTATATTTGTGTACTAAAGAAGATCAGCTCTGGGTATGATAAGAAATTTATTTTGTGATGAAAATCCACTCCCACTTCCACTCCCTCTTTCTCTTTTTTTTTTTTTCTTTTTTCTTTTATTTTTATGAAAAAAAAATCATTAATACAGGAAAATATTAACAAGGGCCACGACTAGCAAAGATGGCCTTAGCAAGAGTATGTGCTTTATAAGCTACCTACTTTTGCCTGGGTTTGGAATTCTTTGAACGACTGTCCCATTGCTTGTTCCCTCCTATGCTATGATACATTTAGATGTACCATACATTTAATTATGAACTTATATGATTTTATATCATAACCAATACCATATTAGTCATAACTACTACCATATTAACTCATAACTTAGTTATATTCAATTATTTACTTATACCATATTACTTTATAACCAGGTCATAACTAAATTATTTAAATAATTTAACTCTCAAATAGGCAACCGGTGTAACCGGTTACCAAACACAGAGCAAAGGATCAGAGTAGTCCAACGGTCCCAAGTTAATTGGCCTCCCTCTCTTGCTCCCGCTCGTGCTCTTGCTCTTCTCTTCTCCTCCCTCCTCTCTTCCACCATAGCCGAAGCTTCAGCCATTGCCGAAGACCACCAGCCCCGTCGGCGTCGAGGCCACCATTCTCCCAGTATAGACATCTTTCTTCATAACCTCTCACTCTCACGACGTCAAGAACTAGTTGCTTCCATTCTAATCAAATATTTCCAAGAGATATTTTCTGTAGCTTAGGTTTGTTTCTAACTCTAAACTTCATTTACATTAGGGCTTTTTATTTAAAAACCCTAACCCTTATTGAATATCTGACATTAAGTTTGGTTCTTAATGAAAATTAACATCTGTATCCAATAGCTGTGCCACTTTGATTTCAGAACTCTAACTAAGAAGAATGAATATCTGATATTAATTTTTATTTTATCAGCTTTTTCCTCTGAAAAAGTTCAAAATTTGTAATCCAACTATTGGCTCTTTCTCTATCTCTCTTTGATTCTATCTAGAATCAGCAATGTCATTGATGGCATTCCCAAATCATCCTCTGTTTCTTTGATCACATTCCCAAATCATCCTCTCTTTGATTGCATGCCCATTTCAAGAATTTTTCTTGTCAGCATATCCAAAGCTATACTGCCATCACCTATACACATTCCATGTCTCGTGTCTCATTTCAAGAACAACCCAACACACAAACAGCACCCCTACAGGTTTTTTTTCCTGGGAGAATTTTTTCTCCCTTTATTTTCCTTAGGGAAATGGAGTTTTACAATCAATTGCTTCAATCTTGGTTTGATTTATTAATAGGACATGTCTATATTGATTATATGCCCCAGATAGAACAACACAGCATGAAGTCCAAAGATTATTAAAAATTCTAAAAGAAAATGAAACAACAATAGAGAAACTGATTTAGATTAAGTTTATACAAAAAGTGATCGCATAATTGATGATTACAATATATATGAATAGATAAGCTTTTTTAAAGTGAAATTTTACAAACAAATTTTGTAAAATCTTATTCATGCATATAATTTGTGTTCAGTTTTGTATTAATTTCTATAATTTAATTGCTTACAACAAGTAAGTAGAAAAGAATGATCAAGAAGGCAACATTGAATATATTAAAATGCAAAGAAACCAAAAAAAATCCTAAAGAACAAATTGCAGTTGCTTGTGTTCTTATTATGTAGAAGAACAGATAAATGATAAATTACAACAAGAACAAACTCATGACAATAAATCAAATGTAAATAGAAACTTCACCCATAATATATATTAATCTAACCTTGCCATGGTGTTTGATTTTGGATCTGCTGATCATATGAAAATGATGATGAGTTCATATTGTTGGAAATGGTGGAAAAAATTCTGGGTAAAACCAGAATTTTTCCTCAAGTTTGGTCTATTTTTTAGGTGGGCCCCGAGTGTCGATTTACTCGGGTCAAAGTGGTAACGCGTTCTATGCCGCGTTGTGATTCACGTGGTATATTTGGTTGCTCAAAACCATTACCGAATGAATGGGAAATTGAAGCCAAAGTGTGCTCCATGGAAATGGAGTTTTGGTGAAAATTCCTTAAGGTTGTAAATTGGCTTGTCCCACATTGATTTGGTGGGAAGTTTTGAAAGGGTTTATAAGGCTTAGGTTGAGATACTTGGGGTGTGCCCCAAGGGGTACCCAAGTGTTTTAGAGGGAGAGGTTATGGGCAAAATGGGCTAGACCCATTGGACCTAAAAATCACCACACACGCGCGCACAGCCGCCGCCGTCCGGCTGGGCCTGGGCTTGGACGCGGGTGTATGGTTGGGTTGGGCTTCTTATCTTTTTGGGCCAAAAACATTTGAATTTAATTTTATTTTTTATTAAAATAAAATCCAGAATTCAAATTAAATTGGTTTGGACTTTTTGTTCATCCAAACAGGGCCCTTCCCGTTTTCAAACAGATTTAACGGATTTGGATTTATTGCTCATCCAAACAGAGCCCTTCCCGTTTTCAAACAGAATTAACCGGATTTGGATTTATTGCTCATCCAAACAGAGCCCTTCCTGTTTTCAAACAGAATTAAACGGATTTGGATTTATTGCTCATCCAAACAGAGCCCTTCCCGTTTTGCTATCTGTTTGAATTCAAAACCAACAGGTATCATACCTGTTCAATTCAAAACCAAGAGCCACATACCTGTTCAATTCAAAACCAAGAGCCACCTTCACATCTATAAATAGGACCACCCTCATTTGATGTTTTCCATTCAGAAATTTCGTATTTCACTTCTGCTATTTATATTCTTCATCTTGCTGTATTTTATTTCCGAAAGAAAGAGTGTAAACACTTAGTGTGTTCATAAGGCAAACAATTAGTAGTGCTGCTATTGTTTGTGGTAGATCATTTCATCCTGGGAGATAGACGTCCGAATTCTGAAAGCACCGTGGAGAGGACGAATCTGTCTTAAGGACACAGTGTTAAACACTGGACTTGATCAGAAAAGTTATTCAAATAAATTAACCAAGTAAGTTGTTTAATTTTATTCTGTCTTTATTTTTTTATTTAATCAGATTTTAATTTTGTTTTTGTAACAAAATAAAATCTGTAGTTTTATTTATTTATTTTTATTTCGAGTTTGATTTTTGTAATCAAACAAATTCTCTCATTTTCTCTATTTCTTTTATTCTTGTTGTTGTTTTGTACACAACAGAATTTAATCTTTTTAAATACAGTGAAGATTGTCCTACAATCTTAAGACAGATTCCTTTTTGGGTATCTTCATTGTATTTAATTTTCTGTGTTTTTAAATTAATATTCTGGTTGGAAAAACAAATAGTGATTTATGCTATTTGACAGATAGTAGTAATATACTGTCTCTTTTCTTTGACAACAACTAGTAGTACGGTACTGGTGTCATTAACAATTCAGAATATTATTTGGTATTACAGAAAATTCTTGTTATATTTTATTTTTCTAGTTTTAGTAACAAGGAAAATAAAATTATTTTGTTATTATAATTATTTTCTAGTTTTAGTAACTAGAAAATTATTTTGTGTTTTAATATTTTCTGATTTTTGTAATCAGAGATTATGGCTACTACAACTGAAACTGCATCTGGCAGTGGTACTCCTATTGTTACACCTACATCGGTCCCTATCCAGAACCATATTCATGTACCAATCAATCATGGAGAAAAACCGGAAAAATTTAACGGTACCGAGTTTAAGAGATGGCAGCAGAAGATGCTGTTCTATCTTACAACTCTTAATTTGGCCCGGTTTCTCCATGAAGAGGCTCCAGCACTTAAAGAGGGTGAAAGTGATCGGCAAGTTGTTACCGCTGTAGATGCTTGGAAACATTCAGATTTCCTGTGCAGAAACTACATCCTAAATGGCCTTGACAATATGCTGTATAATGTATACAGTCCTCTGAAAACAGCAAAAGAATTGTGGGATTCTTTGGAGAAGAAATACAAGACAGAAGATGCCGGCACGAAGAAATTTGTCGTCGGTAAATTTCTGGACTTTGTTATGGTAGACTCCCAAACGGTAATATCTCAAGTTCAAAGTTTTCAAATAATTTTGCATGATATTCATTCAGAAGGTATGTCTCTTAGCGAGTCATTCCAAGTCGCTGCTTTAGTGGAAAAGTTACCACCGGCTTGGAAAGATTTCAAAAATTATTTAAAACATAAACGCAAAGAGATGACTATGGATGAATTGATTGTAAGATTAAGAATTGAAGAAGATAACCGAAAGGCTGAAAAGAGGAATGGGAAAAATCCCATTGAGTCCAAGGCAAATGTGGTTGAACAAGTTCATAAACCACATAACAAAAAGAGAAAGTTTCCTGGAGATGGTCCTAAACAAGGCGATAGTAGCAAGAAGTTCAAAGGAAAATGCTATAACTGTGGCAAAACTGGACATCGAGCTTCTGACTGCCGCCGCCCTAAGAAGAATCATGGAAGTACAAGTAAGAAGACCACCAATCAGGCCAATGTAACAGAATTGGATTACATATCTGACGGAGTGAATGACATCAACCTCTCTGCTGTGGTGTCTGAGGCTAACTTGGTTGGAAATCCCAAAGAGTGGTGGGTTGACACTGGAGCAACTCGTCACATATGTGCGGACAAGAAGATGTTCACTACCTACAATGAGGCAGCAAATGGTGAACAACTTTTCATGGGAAATTCTTCTACTTCTACTGTGGCTGGACAAGGGAAAGTGATCTTGAAGATGACATCAGGGAAAGAACTGACCCTCAACAACGTACTGCATGTACCTGACATCCGGAAGAATTTAGTTTCTGGGTCTTTGTTAAGTAAAAATGGTTTTAGGCTTGTATTTGAGTCTGATAAATTTGTATTAACAAAGAGTGGTATGTATGTTGGTAAGGGATACATGAGTGATGTCTCTTTAAGTTGAATGTAATGACAGTTGTACCGAAAGTTGCTATGAATAAGAATAACACATCTTTTGTTTATATTCTTGAGTCAAATTTATGGCATGGTAGATTAGGACATGTGAATTTTGATGCTTTGCGTAGATTAATTGGTTTAGATCATATACCAAAGTTTGAAATTAATCCTAATCATAAATGTGAAATTTGTGTAGAAGCGAAACTAACTAAGGCTCCATTTAAATCGGTTGAAAGAAAAACCGAACCTCTAGAATTAATTCATACTGATGTATGTGATTTAAAATTTATTCAAACTAGAGGAGGCAAAAAGTATTTCATAACATTTATCGATGGTTGCACAAGATATTGTTATGTTTATTTACTTAGAAGTAAAGATGAAGCCTTAGAAATGTTTAAACTCAACAAAACAGAAGTTGAAAATCAACTTGGTAAAACCATTAAAATGGTTAGAAGTGATAGGGGTGGTGAATATGATGCACCATTAAATGAATTTTGTGCACAACATGGCATTATTCACCAAACTACATCCCCTTATTCTCCACAGCAAAATGGAATTGCTGAAAGGAAGAATAGAACCCTAAAAGAAATGATGAATGCCATGTTACTAAGTTCAGGCTTACCACAGAACTTGTGGGGGGAAGCAATATTGTCTGCTAATTATGTTCTTAATAGAATACCCCACAAGAAAACCAAAAGCATTCCTTATGAATTATGGAAAGGTCGACCACCTTCCTACAAATACTTAAAAGTGTGGGGGTGTTTGGCAAAAGTTGAAGTACCTGTTCCTAAAAAGACTAAGATTGGACCAAAAACAGTAGATTGTGTGTTTATTGGTTATGCTCAGAATAGTAGTGCATATCGGTTTCTGACTTATAAATCAGATATACCTGATATAAATGTGAACACTATTATAGAGTCAAGGAATGCTGTGTTTTTTGAACATGTCTTTCCTTACAAGAAAGGACAGGAATTAAGTTCACAGAAAAGAACTTATGATTGTACACAAAGTCAAGAGACTAATGACAATCAAACACAAGAGACTAATAATAGTCTTGACCAACAGGATTTAACTAATAATGAACCTAGACGAAGTAAGAGAGCGAGAACATCAAAATCCTTTGGTCCAGATTTTCTGACATACTTGTTAGAAAATGAACCTCAAAGCTTTAAGGCAGCAATGACAGGTCCTGAAGCACCTTTGTGGAAAAAGGCTGTTAATAATGAAATTGAATCCATTATGCAAAATCATACTTGGGAATTGGTGGATCTTCCACCAGGTTCTAAACCTCTTGGATATAAATGGATATTCAAGAGAAAAATGAAAACAGATGGTTCAATTGACAAGTATAAAGCAAGACTTGTTGTTAAAGGTTACAGACAAAAGGAAGGTCTGGACTATTTTGACACATATTCCCCTGTGACAAGAATAACATCCATTCGCATGCTTATTTCTATAGCAGCGTTGTTTAATTTAGAAATACATCAAATGGATGTTAAGACAGCTTTCTTAAACGGTGATCTAAATGAAGAGATCTATATGGAACAACCCGAAGGGTTTGTAGTATCAGGGCAAGAAAAGAAAGTTTGTCGACTTGTAAAATCTCTTTATGGATTAAAACAAGCACCTAAGCAATGACATGAAAAATTTGATCATGCAATGCTTACTAATGGGTTTAAGATAAACGAATGTGACAAATGCGTCTATGTTAAAAACACTGACCAAGGATATGTCATAGTTTGTCTTTATGTGGATGACATGCTTATCATTGGAAGCAGTCAAAACATGATCAAATCAACTAAGCAGATGCTTAACAAAAGATTTGATATGAAAGATATGGGGGTCGCAGATGTTATATTAGGAATGAAAATTACTAAAACATCTGACGGATATGCATTATCTCAATCTCATTATATTGAGAAAATTCTTGATAAATGTATCAAGGATGATTTAAATTTAGCTAGAACACCTGTAGACATCAGTCTTTATTTATCGAAAAATAAAGGTGATGCAGTGTCTCAGTTAAAATACTCCCAAATCATTGGAAGTCTAATGTACCTAATGAATTGTACTCGTCCTGATATAGCTTATGCTATCAGTAAATTGAGTAGGTACACTAGTAACCCTGGAGAAGACCATTGGAAAGCGATCATTCGAGTTCTTAGATATCTAAGATTTACTCGTGATCATGGTTTGAACTTTACTCGATATCCAGCAGTACTCGAAGGTTATTGTGATGCCAATTGGATATCGGATACTAAAGATTCAAAATCCACAAGTGGATATGTCTTTACTCTAGGAGGCGCTGCTGTTTCTTGGAAGTCCACGAAACAAACTTGCATCGCATGATCCACAATGGAATCCGAGTTCATTGCTTTAGACAAAGCAGGTGAAGAAGCAGAATGGCTTCGTCACTTCTTAGAAGACATTCCAATGTGGCCAAAACCTGTGCCAGCTATTTGCATTCATTGTGATAGTCAATCTGCAATAGGCAGGGCACAGAATCACATGTATAACGGTAAGTCACGACATATTCGTCGTCGACATAATACCGTAAGGCAATTGTTGTCAAATGGAATAATCTCAATAGATTATATAAAATCTAAAGAGAATATTGCGGATCCGTTAACAAAAGGTTTGACAAAAGAGCTAGTGTATAGTTCATCGAAGGGGATGGGATTAAAGCCTATTACATAAGAGTCGTCATAATGGTAACCCTACTTATATGACTGGAGATCCCAAGAACTAAGTTCAAAGGGACAACTAAGTTATGTATGGCTCGCCAGAAATCACCAAGGGATTAAAATTCCTACCCATTCCTATGGTGAGAGTGATATCTACAACATATGTTGTCTGCAGGGGTATAAGGATAAGCTTTGCTTTTAATGATTACTTATATCTTGATTAAGACATAAAATCAAGATGAGTATAAAGAGATACTCACAATAAGAATCACCTATATGAGTGTTGAACTGGGGCCGGTTCTATGAGAATGAAGAGGCTAAATTCTCTAGAAACACTTATGAAAACCAGGTGCGTTCAAGGCCAAAATGAACACAACAGTGAGAACCACGATGTGTTAGAAGATATTTTGTGTGAAATCTATTGTCTTGGCTTACACAAACGGCTGAACAATTCAAGGCATCGCGTCCATTGGTTAGCCAGTAAGTCCGATAGGTTATCACTAGGGAAGGTTTAAGGCCGAAAACTACCTATCCTGATGCAAGATATTTTCGACTTATACTCTTTCGTTAAGTCTGCATATTGTTGCATTTCCGTTGTCATCAAATTCCATTCATGTGGGGGATTGTTGGAAATGGTGGAAAAAATTCTGGGTAAAACCAGAATTTTTCCTCAAGTTTGGTCTATTTTTTAGGTGGGCCCCGAGTGTCGATTTACTCGGGTCAAAGTGGTAACGCGTTCTATGCCGCGTTGTGATTCACGTGGTATATTTGGTTGCTCAAAACCATTACCGAATGAATGGGAAATTGAAGTCAAAGTGTGCTCCATGGAAATGGAGTTTTGGTGAAAATTCCTTAAGGTTGTAAATTGGCTTGTCCCACATTGATTTGGTGGGAAGTTTTGAAAGGGTTTATAAGGCTTAGGTTGAGATACTTGGGGTGTGCCCCAAGGGGTACCCAAGTGTTTTAGAGGGAGAGGTTATGGGCAAAATGGGCTAGACCCATTGGACCCAAAAATCACCACACACGCGCGCGCCGCCGCTGCCGTCCGTCCGGTCGGTCGGTTGGGCTTCTAATCTTTTTGGGCCAAAAACATTTGAATTTAATTTTATTTTTTATTAAAATAAAATCCAGAATTCAAATTAAATTGGTTTGGATTTTTTGTTCATCCAAACAGGGCCCTTCCCGTTTTCAAACAGAATTAAACGGATTTGGATTTATTGCTCATCCAAACAGAGCCCTTCCCGTTTTGCTATCTGTTTGAATTCAAAACCAACAGGTATCATACCTGTTCAATTCAAAACAAAGAGCCACATACCTGTTCAATTCAAAACCAAGAGCCACCTTCACATCTATAAATAGGACCACCCTCATTTGATGTTTTCCATTCAGAAATTTCGTATTTCACTTCTGCTATTTATATTCTTCATCTTGCTGCATTTTATTTCCGAAAGAAAGAGTGTAAACACTTAGTGTGTTCATAAAGCAAACAATTAGTAGTGCTGCTATTGTTTTTGGTAGATCATTTCATCCTGGGAGATAGACGTCCGAATTCTGAAAGCACCGTGGAGAGGACGAATCTGTCTTAAGGACACAGTGTTAAACACTGGACTTGATCAGAAAAGTTATTCAAATAAATTAACCAAGTAAGTTGTTTAATTTTATTTTGTCTTTATTTGTTTATTTAATCAGATTTTAATTTTGTTTTTGTAACAAAATAAAATCTGTAGTTTTATTTATTTATTTTTATTTCGAGTTTGATTTTTGTAATCAAACAAATTCTCTCATTTTCTCTATTTCTTTTATTCTTGTTGTTGTTTTGTACACAACAGAATTTAATCTTTTTAAATACAGTGACGATTGTCCTACACATATGATCAAGCCCAGCCATGTTTGGAAACCCCCTATGAGAGATTGTTCTAAGACGTATGAAATCCCTAGTCAACCCATCATTGCCACCTCCACCACCGCCACCTTCATTACTTCCCCTCAGTGCCATCCCTTTGGCATTACATGGTCTAATTTATTTTTTTTATCACCCAAGTAGAGAGAGAGAGAGAGAGAGAGACAACTTAATCCTCCAAGGTGACCATAAGGGATGAAAGAGCAACAAAAAGCACAACAAAAGATAATGACATTCAATAAATCCCTCCCATTTCCAACTTAGTTACTCCCACTCTTCCTAGCAAAATTAGCAACCATCCTTGGCTTCTTTTT
Source organism: Camellia sinensis (assembly GCF_055761805.1). NCBI lineage: Eukaryota > Viridiplantae > Streptophyta > Magnoliopsida > Ericales > Theaceae > Camellia > Camellia sinensis. Next base: position 80,653,706 of record NC_138963.1, read on the forward strand.
CATTTTCTTTCTTTCTTTCTTTTTTTTTTTTTTTTTGGCTTCAATAGAAGCTATCAGCTTTATAGCCTCATTCTCAAATCCTTTGCACTCAGACTATTAACTTTTAAGCTATCCTTGTCAATTTATGCAATTTAGTTGAATTTGAACTTTTAAGCTTAGAATTTAATTTTCTTTCCCTCTTTAGGAGAATCATTAAGCTCTGGTTAGCCATGTGATTATTTGAGATGGGACTCCAACCATATGATCTAGTTAGCTATGCCATTTTGTCGGAATGGTACCTGAAGGTGGAACTTGTAGATCTCTTGTACAAACTCAACAAAATGAGAAGGATATGTAATGCAAAAGCTTTTAAAAAAAATGAGAAATAAACAAAAACCTTCAATGAGCACAGGCCAAGACATAGAAGGTAAGTTAAATTTAGTACAGTAACAATGATAAACACAAGCAAATTAATAAAGAAAATATAAAAAAATAAAAAATCATCTAGATTGAAATAGAGTGATGATAGGATTACCTCCAACATTTATGTCAAATAACACATCTGACCGCATATCGAACTAGCAAATACACACATCCTGATTTTCCATTAACTAGTAAAAAAAAAATATCAAAATTACATGATTCGAGAAAAACCTATTTTCATTCAAAACCCTCAAACTTCAAAGACACTAAATTATTAATTTACTTCTTATTTTTCTTTTTCTTTTCTTCCCCCCTCCCCCTTTTTCTTTGTTGTTTATTGCTTTTTCTACAAGAGCATGAAGATACATGAAACAGATAAATGCCTTTAAAAAATTATTGTTCTTCTGTTTTTGGGGTCTTTGATTTATTGATTCATTCCAAACTAGAGTTTATATCGGTTTATGTGTGGTATGTATGGTCATGCTACTACACCCCTTTTGAGATGTGTACCATATGCAAATTATAACATTTGGCCTAATTTCCAAAGGATTTACACTCTAACATGTATCCTAATTAATATGCTATATACTTATCAGAGTTCTATAACCCCTCATGTGTAATTGTAATTATTTTACATTTTTCTATCAATAATGATGCCCTTTCATGTATACTATTTAAATAGAATCAATCAATGTCGTATAATTCAAAATGGAAAAATAGAATCAATCAATGTCGCATAATTCAATCAATTAATAGCAGCAAAATGGAAAAATAGAATCAATCAATGTCGTATAATTCAAAATCAATATTTAAACAAAGAGAATTCATATGAAAAAGACCTATTAATTCATTACAAAAAACAAAACGACTATGAAGTATATTCATTACCAAATCAAAATGAGAATTTTCAAAAATACTATAGATATAATCTTTTATCTTATAGATCTATTAATTATGAAAATAAGAGGGACCCATATATTTATGGGTCACCATTCCAAGTAAATAAGAATCGAGAGAGTTCTTATAATTACAACACACATAAACATAGGGGCAAATTTTTTGATATACTAGGGGATATCCCTATCAAAAAAATTTCAGGAAAAAGTGATATTATGTATATGGAAAAAAATCTGGATCGAAAATACTTTGATTGGAAAATTCTCCATTTTTGTCTTAAAAAGAAAATCGATATTGAGGCCTGGATCAAGATTGATACCAACAATAATAAAAATACTAAAACCGGGACTAATGATTATCAAATAATTAATAAAATTGATAAAAAAGATCTTTTTTATCTTACGATTCCTCAAGATCAACAAATCAATTCACCCAATAAAATAAAACCATGGTTTATACCAAGCAAATTACTTTTTTTTAATATAAATGAAAATGGTAGTGAAAATAAAAACATCAATAGAAAGCAAAAGGTGGTTATACTCTCGAATGAAAAAAAAAATGGAATATCTGGAAGCCACTTTAATTGGATTCTCATTAATCTTACGTGGTTGCATGATTCTTCCCTCTCCTCTTCACATTTCTACCTCACCTAACCCCTTGCACCAAATTCTCCCTTCAGCCCCACAGTCCTCACCTATAAGATATCATATCACAAATTTATTTATTTTGTTTAATTTAAAAAAAAATATGAAAAAAAAAACAAAATACTCAGGTTAGAATTTTACTTTTAAAATTATTGGGCCAATAGAGCCAAGCCTTTATCTATCCAAAAATTTATCTATATGTTCAAATGTTATTTATCTGTACACATGTCACGTACTTTTCTAATTATTTGTCCAAATATCACCTAATTATACACATGTCACCTATTTGTCCCACCTTACTGCTACCAGCCATTGTTGCCAGCTACCGCCATCTGCCAACCATTGGCAACTTTTTCAACAACTTTGGGAGTGATAAACGAACCAAACAACTTGAGCTCGACTTATGTTCAGCTCATTAAAAACTCGTTCAAGCTCAGTTCATTAAGTAAATAAGCCAAACTTGAACACATTTTAAAACTCATTAAAGTTTTCAAATTAACCTTGAATAGTCAATTGCTTGTTCGGCTCTGTTTGATGAATCTAAAACTACCAAATTACTTGAGGTCAGCTTGACAAAAACTCATTTGATATCGACTCGAAAATTTAATGAACCAAAGTTGAACAAATTTTAAAATTTGCTAAAGTTATCAAAGCAAGTTATAACAATCAACTGTTCAGCTCGTTTATTATCCCTAAAGAGGGTTTAATAGGACTACAACTATTTGTCTTTCTCATTTTACATCCCCTCCATACCTTATTCTCTCTACTACTTACAACACAATTTTGGAAGCAATTATTATACATGTAGAATTACTTGAAAATAAAATAAAATAAACACTCTAGAGGATTCATGCTTCGTCTGTGATGGGTGGGTGAAGGAAAAAATCTTAGTATAGAATTTTCAAATGTCTATAAAAATTAATGAATTTACTTGAACCAGACTCTCTTGTGATGTATTTGCCCTAGAGTTCTTTCTTTTCAAACATGTACATTTCTCTACTCCCTCAAAATTATGTTTATTTTTGTCGTGGGTGGGAAGCAAAAGTATCAGTTCAGAATTTCCAAACATTTACATGTCATTCAACAAATTTGAGTTCAACCAAAAATGAATTCAATCTTTCTCTCGTGACATCATCTCCCTCTAAAAAAAAGACAGTACACCCGCAAGTATCCTACTATCAATTAAAATAAACAAACAAAATAAAAGCACACCTGCCAGTGCCCTGCTATCAATTCAAAGCAAATAAATTCAAAAAAATAGAAGCAATTAGCCTACTATCAATTAACATGAAACAAATAAATAAAATAACACACCCGCCAGTGCCCTACTATCAATTAAAATAAACAAATAAATAAAAAAAACAGCACAAATAAATAAAATAGCACACCTGCCAGTGCTCTGCTATCAATTAAAATAAACAAATAAATAAAAAAAGACAGCACAAATAAATAAAATAGCACACCCGCCAGTGCCCTGCTATCAATTAAAATAAACAAATAAATAAAAAAAAGACAGCACAAATAAATAAAATAGCACACCCGCCAGTGCCCTGCTATTAATTAAAAGCAAATAAATTAAAAAAACACACCTGCTAATGCAACCGCTAGAGAGGAAGGGATGGAAGGGGTATAGCTTTACTTCTACATTAAGATGGAGAAATTGAGGACCTATGACAAACAAAAATAGAACATTGAAATAGAGTTAGTAAAGAAGACAATACGTAAGGAAATTAATGATTGTGGGGAGAAAAGAAAGAATCTATGTACGAAAAATATTATTTTGCACATCTTTTGACATTAACAAACTGCATAAACAATAACAGAGATGAAAGTCTACTACCTTTGTTCAAAGTCTCAATAACCATTACATAAATAAACACTTAAACAAATGTACCACAACCAACCGTTTGACCACTTCAACAAAAAATTAAATAAAAATATATACAAAAAAAATTATTTTATTGGATGAACTATTGGATTATTTGATAGATTATAACTTGGTTAATTTCCTAGTAGTTTCCTGTGTCAAAGGTGAAGCTGAGTAGCTTCTAAATGGATGGACTATTGGATTATTTTTTTTGAAAACTTTGTATCCAGCCTATTGAACTATTGGACTACTAGATTTGGATTATTTTTATTCGATTTTCTGATCTTGATAGAACTTTTATGCTGTGTTTGGATTATGTCATCATAAACAGAATTATATAAAATTTTGAAATATTACTATGCACTTGATTTTTGATACTACAATTCCCCCTATGATTCTACCACAAAAAAACATGGACTTTACACTCAAATTGATACACCCAGTTTAGTAGTTAAATAAGTTACACTCAAATGGAGTTGTAATAAAGCTGAAAAATAGCAATAATATGGATAAAACTTTACTGCTATTTCAATATATTGACTAAATTTAGGCAAACATTGCATGATTATTTCTAAACCAAAATCAAACAACAAACACAACCAAAAAATAAAAGGAAAAAATACATCGAACTCCAGATGTATACAAGAACGATCAGACTCAGGTTTGTGAAGTTCTCTCTGAACAGCAACATTAACTCTTTAGGCAATTCAAAACATTTAAAGGTCAGTAAAAATATAAACAGTAATAACAATGACATAAAAAATAAAAATAAAAACACTCTACCCTTAGTATCTATGTACATCCACTCAAGCTATAGAAATTAGAATTTAATATATGAACCTTTCTATTCTCCAAAACAAATTTGCATTTTGTTTGTGTCACCAAATCAAGCCTAGCTTTAGCAGAGTGTAACTTAGTCACTAGGTTCTTCACTGCATCATTCTGAATTCCAAAGACAAATGAAACACTGAAACTCCATAATAGCCAAAAGGATCATGAAATGATATGTCCATACCACATTTTTTGAAATGATATAGCTCTTAACACTACACTTCCCTGTAAGTTAGGTTCAATAAGTTAGAACAACTTACCTTGTTCATAAGATTTTTATTTATATTTGTGAATGGGGGGACTACAACTCAAAATCGAGCAATTGTTTGGGATTAAATGTAGTTATGGTAGTTTATTACCTTGAAACAGGAAAACACTAGCAATTCAGATAATTTTTTCTTCATGATAATTCCAGGTCAGCTATCATACTGTACAGATGGTTGTCATGTTTTCCCATCAAAATAAAATCACCATTGAAACAGCATGCAGCAGTAACAGATCATAAGCAAATTTTCATAAATGCCATCTAACATTAAGAAAAACTTCTTTTTAATCACACATCATACCTTCAGTTTCACCTATTTGCTCACCAGTTTTATCCTTGATCTGCACAGATTAAAATCAGTATCATTAGAAGAATTTTTGTTTGGAAGTAAAGAGTTAAATATAATGTTTTTTCTTTTTGGGATAAATAATCAAAGTTTATTAAAAAAGCATCAAGGCGATACAAAGAGTTAAATATAATTTGAGAAAGCTAGATAAACAAAATTATTCAAGACCTCCATCCAATAGGGACTAAACTAGGTGTACCATTTTTTTAAAACAGAAAAAACAAATGGATCAAAAGGCTTATTTACCTAGTTAAACAAATGGACTTTACACTCAAATGGATCAAATAAACAGATTTCAAATAAAAAATTAGTCTCATATCACTTACATGAGTACAAAATTCAATTACCCACACATCAGATCTCACACACAAGCCAAATTTCAAGTATATATATATATATATATGGAATCAACACAACTAACAAACATAAAAAACCTAAACCTATTCAAATCATATTTTCCTAATTTTATAAACCAACCCAATGAGTTCACAAAGGTGAAAGGGGCAGTTTCGAAGAAGGGGATTTCGGTCTAGGGTTTCATAGAATGGAGATGGAGAAAGGGAGAGAAACAAGTTGCAGAGCAAGTGAGAGAGAGAGAGAGAGACATACATTGAGGCATGTAGCTTGCTAAAACAAGGAAAAGAAAAGGGCAGAGGAATAAACTCACTCTTCGGTGCTTGGCAAGGAGGAGCTCCGGAGAGATCCTATAGAGATCTTCGTCAACTGCTTTGGGAGCTTTTCTCCGTAGTGGAGGCTGCGGCGGCGAAAGCAAAATAGGTCTCGGCGATGGCAAGGGCAGTGGCAACAACTGAGAGAGAGAGAGAGAGAGAGAGAGAGAGAGAGAGAGAGAAATTTTTGAAGACGTTTGGGAGTCTGAGGGATTTGTCATGGAATGAGGGAATTTTGATTTTCACTTACAAATTTTTGAAGGAAATTATTTGGGGGAAATTATGTAATAATCATAATAAAAAAATCAATTAATTTAGAGTCTTATAATAAAATAAATTATTAATTTATAATTTTATCAATTTACACTCAAATTCTTTTTTATTTATTCTTAATATAAATCCTCATCTATTTTTATTAAGTAAAGTTAATAATAAAAAAAGGTATTTTACTCATCAACTACAAAATGTATAATCACACCATAAATTGGCGTCAACATAATAGACAAAATTTTAGGTAGCGTTTGGTAACTTTTACGTTTTTTGTTTATGTTTACAAAAATTTTATAAACTGGTTTTTGTTTATTTTTAGAAAAATATAAATTACAAACGCGTTTGGTGGAACAAAATGTTTACAAAAATTTAAAAACATAAATTAAAAAATATGTTTGTTCAGGCCTAAAATATTTATATTTATATTTATTATTTATGACAATGGGATCACACACATTATAATTGAAAAAAAAATTAATTAAAAAAAATAATTGAAAAAAATTTAATTGAAAAAAATTAAATCAAAAAAAAATTAATTAAAAAAATTGAAAAAAAATTAATTGGGAAAAAAAATATTTGGAAAAAAACTACTTGAAAAAAAAATTATTTGCAAAAAAAATTAATTGAAAAAAAAAATATTTGAAAAAAAATTAATTGAAAAAAAATTTAATTAAAAAATTAATTGAAAAAAATTTAATTGGGAAAAGAATATTTGAAAAAAAAAGATTAATTAAAAAAATTAATTGAAAAAAAAAATTTGAAAGCTGAAAACGTAAACTCATTTTTTGAGTTTACGTTTTTTCCTCAAATTTATAAACTGAGACAACCATTTATAAACCACGACTTAAGCCATGGAACAGATAAACACAGAATGTAATGACAATAATTAAATAATTTAATCCACGACTTAAGCCATGGAACAAAAAATGAGAGTTAGAGAAGATTAACCAATAGAGCGAAAGGAAAGGGAATATGAGAAAGAGAGAGTGAACGGACTTATCGCCTGTGAAAATAATGTCAAAGATGGTGTTGTTTCCAATAAGGAGCATCGGAGATATCTACAGTGACAGTAAGGAATGAGAGAGATGTTTGACAGATGAAGAGAGCTGAGATAGCAGAATAGCACAACAAAATACGTAATATTCATTTTTCAACAGTTGTATAACATATGTACAAATTGAAAAAATCATAACTACAGCCAAAGGTTTGTATATGTATGACATATTAATATGAAAGAGCTAGAGTTTCGAGATAAATGCATTTACTAGATAGACAAATATCACCAGAATGAATAGTGTTGAAATAGACAGAGAAAATAGCGACGAGTTCAAGGATCTATTGCAGAGACACAAGAGTATAGAGAAGAAGAATCCAGTGAGGAAGAACTACCAACGATGGCCGTTCGATGATTTTAGCGAAATAGAGAAGTCTGATTAAGAAATAGAGAGAGCTCAGGCACAACTAAGACAAATCAAGGGAAAGAAAATTGTGTAGAGAAAAAAAATGAAGAATAGTTGGGAAAAAAATTTAGGAGGAACATTATTTAGTACAATAAAATAAAATCACGTCATAGATAATTTTTTTTAACATAATTTTATTAAAATTTAGTTAAATTGTATATATATATATATATCTTGTGGATCAAGCTGAAGCCCAATCAACTTCCAGTTCAGAAAGTTCGCATTCTTCTGAAGAATCAACTAATCAATATTTGGGTCCGGTGTTTCAAGATGCTCAGGATCCATTTGCCTAATCAACATAGGATTCTATATAGATACAAATTAGCTTCAATCAATACTCTTAGCATTTCTGGTGGAGATAAGAATTTAAATGTAACAGGTTGACCTAAAACATGAGTAGTTATTCCTTCACTAGATGTAGTAAACGGATATAGCAAACAAATAAATGGTGTACCTAAAATGATTTTATCAGTCATATTTTTAACCAAAACAAATGAGGTTTTAAAACAAACATTATCTTGACAAACATGAACTTTAGGTAATTTATATTTAATATGCATTTTACTACCATTAGCAGAGGTTAATTTCTCGTGACATTTTTCATAATATTTAGTAGGAAGTAAACCTTCTTGAATACAATTTAAATCAGCACCAGTATCAATTAAAGTAATTAGTAATTTATTGAATTTCGATCCAAAGAAAATAGAATTCAAAGACATGCTTATCGTGCTAAATATGATTCTGCTCAACAATCTCAAATAACTAGAAAATGGTATGATTTTATGATTGAATATGGTATGGAAATGCCTTTCTTTGAATATTATAATAATTATTACAAAAAGATTAATACAATCACAAAATATAAATAGAAAACTTCTCCAAATACTTCTGTTAGCTCTAGTCATCCTCCCCTAGAAAATATAATTATTGATCATCAAGGTTCTGATGTCCCAGCCTCTCCTTTTAATTGCCTGGTACTGACCCTGAAATTAAAAAGGTTATTGAACAAAATAATTATACTAATCAATGTCTAAAAACAATTGGTACACAATTAGATAAAATTGAAACTCAATTAGATTCAAAAACTATTACCTCTACTCAAAAATCTCTTGATCAACCTTTGCTTAACCTCCCTAGTAACCGATCTAAAAGAACTAGTTTAGTTACCAATGATACCTCTACTGTTAAAGCTATCGAGAAAATACTTACCAAATTAAATACTTATGAAATAGCCTCACCATCTAAAGATAAAGGTCTTACTGTTCTAAATCAACAACCTATTGATAATATCTCTAATCAATCTGAAACTAAATCTACTGATAATGAAATAAATCAATTAGCTCAACAATTCCAATCTTCTACTCTTAATAAAATCCATTATCCAAAAGTTAATCCTCAAACTATCAAAAATTGATATTCTCGACCTACTCCTCCTTGCTAGCATAGGTCCGATCATAAATGGGTTTAATCAAAACTGATTAGTGATTGATCAGGATGTCTTTGTAGAAAGTAATTGTTTTATCTGGATGTGAAAGAGTGAAATGGCATCAAGATCCAAAATAGGATTTAGCAAGTTCATTAAGAGTTTGACTCTTGGGGTGACTAAGCTCTTTGAAAAAGAGGTTAGTAGAAGTTGATTTAACATAATCAGATCGAGTAGACCTGATTGGATTAGCAGGAAATGGAGTAATTGAAACTGTTTGGGTAGGAGAGGCAAAAGGATCAGTAGCCAAAGCAGAAGAGTAATTAGGTCTAGGAATGTTACCAAGAACTTGGTAACAGTTGATCATTTCAATGGGATGATACTGGGTTACTAACTCCAAAGGAGGAGGAACAATTGGTTGATTAGATGGGACCAAAGCCTTGGAGGGAGGCCTTGGGCGAAACATTTGTTTAAACAAGAAATAAAGGTTAGCAACCACTAAGAAGATCAAGATAATTTTGATGATGATGCAAACAGTTGTAATTATGAGCAAGTAAATTGCGACGAGCTTGGATCTGATGGTAATTGATATATTGGGCTCTTTTAGTAGTTTTTCTGGCTAATTTAAGGAGGTGAATACGATAGGATAATTGTTTAATCAGGGTTCTGAAAACCTGCCAATTATTTGATGCCAATTTAATCAAAAGACATTTCAAAAATGGTTACAATTTTATTCATATCGGCTTAATTCAAGTTGGTTGTAACGCCCTCAAAAAATAACATTAAACCATCAATTAAGACATACATCGACATACAAAATATCCTCATTCTTCTATTAAACAGAGTTTCATTACAAAAGTATTACATGTTAACAACAAAAGCAAAATGCCCTATGGGCTTACAGCTTTCCAAGTTAACACTTGGTTACAACAAAAGAGTACTAACTCAATTACACATTAAGCTCTTGGCTTGAATTTACATGTAATACATCAAAAATAAAATGACAAAAGTATGTCTGCCTCAAGCCTCCCAAGCTATGTCCTTGGAGGTGGCATGCTACCTGTACCTGAAAATGATATTCCCATATAGGGTGAGCCACAGCCCAGTAGAAATACGCTAAACCAACCATGAACAATGACTAAAAGATTAGCAATTGATAGATGGCCAACACTGATACATTCACATAAATTACATATTTATGTCATACGACTTATGAGTCCAAGTTACTTTTCATCTTTCCCTTTTTCAACAGATAAGCATGTTAGCTCTATCATTATTTCTACAGATAAGTATAAAAACTATATCTTACATTCACAGATAAGCATATAAGCTATATCCACATTCTCAACAGACATGTATAACAACAATATCCCACAATCACAGATAAGCATATGAGCTGTATCCACACTTCACAAAGATAAGCATATGAGCTCTATATTCACTTCTCTAGACAAGCATATGAGCTGTATCTACGGAGTTCATCCCCTATCTTCTCCCAATACTATCCGGTTTAGAGGTACATCCCCTATCTTCCCCTAAACCGCGGAGTACATCCCCTATCTCCTCCTCTACACATAACGTATGCAAACACATTGGTTCTATATACAATCACCCAATACATACAATTAATGTATTCTATCAATCCGTCAAATTTCATGACACATTCCATTGATTAGTTTTCGTTTGCCTAATCATCATGCATTGTCTACAACAATCACGACTATCCTCCACCGATAGCCCAAAGCAGTTATCTCTATACAGAAAATAAATGCACAATGGATATTCAATCAACATTTCAATTCGGTGAGTGACGAATAATTCAACTACACCCTTTAACCCCATACATTCCCAATCTCAACATTTCCATTTCATAACTTCATTTCTCACGATTAATTAACCCAATTAATCAGACAATGTAATTAGGTCATTTACCATAATTAGCATTTCAACCCTTAAGGTTCCATTTTCAACAATGATTCAACATTTATACCATTTCCCTGTGCCAAACATGCATCAAGGTTTATTATGAATAAAACCCCAACTCTTGTAAAATTACACAAAAGCCCCAAACTTTCACAAAATTACCCAACCAACCCCAACATCTCAAAATACCAAAATTTAAAGACAAAATCCATAGAGAGGAGTAGGATATCCCTACCTCAAATTCGGAGCCCCAAAGGAGAAGATGACAAAACCCAACGTGCTCCAAAACTCGAAATTTTCAGATTAAAATGTAGCCCTCGACGATCAACAACTTTTTTGTAAAAGCCAAAGGTGAGCAAATCACTCATACTAGATCAAAACCTAGAGAGAAGGTAGAGTCTAGAGTGAGAGGCTCAACAATGGTGATTTTTGGAAAAGTAAGAGAGAGAAGAGAAAGTGAAAAAGTGATTTGAAAAGTCAAAACACGGAACTTAAACCCAGTCGACCCACTCGAGCATCAAACACTCCGCTCGAGCGTCACTCACAGACTCCCGCTCGAGCGCCAACAATCCCGCTCGAGCGGCGGATACACACTCCCAGAACTTTTACAGAACCAGGTCTCCGCTCGAGCTTCCAAACCCCCGCTCGAGCGGCACTCACACAACCCCGCTCGAGCGGCCAACTCCACGCTCGAGCGTCCAACACTGCACAGAAAATACTGGATGGGTGCAATTCCCGCTCGAGCGCCAAAACCCCCGCTCGAGCGTACAGGTCAAAATCTGGGCAACTAGTTTTGGTTTCTAAACTCAACCAACCTGTAACAAACCTGCACAACACATCCTACAACTCAAATACAAAGTAAAAAGGATATAAACAAGACAATAATCAACTACCAACATCCACGGACACAAGTCCGGATCACTGTACAACAAGGGTAAACCCGGGATCGCTATATTGGTGTTAATCCATTAACTATGGTAGGAAAAAATACCTCTGTTTTATTATGCTTAAGAGATGCTCGTTTGATTGATTATAATGATAGTTTAATGGGTATGATGGAAACTGGTCTTCATAAAGGTCCAGTACATTTTAATTGTTTTCCTAATTTCACACTTAGTTTACGTGATCCACATATTTTAGATGCATTAACTTTGAATATTCAATTAAATGGGTCATTTACCAACATGAAAGAAGAAGTTCATAATATTACTTTAATTTATCGTGTTCATTACAAATGCATGAAAACTAATTTAAATGTTCAAGCTTTGCATAAAAGTCCAAAAAATAAAACTCTATTAATCCAAGGTAGTAATACTGATTCACATATAAATGTTCCTCAAATGATTGAATTGAAAGATATCAATCTCCCTGATCAATGGATAACTACCAATGAAAATTACAAACATAATCAACAACAATCTTCAATCCAAGATATCCAAAATATTCAACAATTTACTGATGGTTCCGTACGTATTAAATTTAATCATAGTCAATCCTCTAGAAATAGTACATCTAGTGTCCCTAGTGAAATTGAAACTGAAGATGAAATATTTAATACTCCTTTATTTCGAAAAAATAGTCAAATCCATCTTGGTCAAACTTCCAATAACAGACTCAAAGGAATTGATAACTCAACAACTTCCCAGTTTAGTAAACCTGTTTATTCACATCCAGTCCATTTACCCGAAAATGATGATGAATCCCAAGAATCACCTACTCAAACTGATTTCGAAGTTATACCCCCAATCAATCCTCAATTAATGACTATCAAAAAAGAATTTACTCCTGATCTTGATAAGTTACTTTCTGTTTTGAAATTAAATGTTTTATTAAATGTTTTAATTTTGTGTAAATTATTCCATCATTTTATCTATATTTCAATTCGATCTTCTTCTTTCTGCGCTACTTCCCGTTTTGGTCTATAAGTGTATATAGATATTTTAAAAAGTATATCGTTTGTATATTATTATTTCTATTATCTTTAATGAGGATACCGTGACTAAAAATAAAGCTAAAATAGAGATAGGTGATCGATTGCAATTGTCACTAAGGAATAACAGTTCAAAATTAATTGAGAGAGTTGAGAGTTTAGAGAGAATAAGAGTTTGAGAGACATATTTGTTTGTGAGAAATAAAATGTGAGAGAGGTGGTATTTATAGGACTTGGGAGGGAGGAGTTAATTTATATATATAAAAAAATAAAATAAAATAAAAATTGATTGTTGGTGGAATTAATGGTCATATGACTCTTTCAAATTGTTTTGATTTAAATTTTTGACCATTGCACTAACAAGGGGGGCAAGGAGCCATTGGGGTCAAGTCGAGCCAGATGGGGAAGAAAATTTCGGGGCGAGCTCACGGGATGGTGTAGACAAGCCTGCGGGGGGACCTCGCTACAGCTCGGACTCGACTTTGTAGTCACGGTTCTAAATCTGAACCAAAGAGTCCAAATCCGGCAAATCGTTTTAAGAAAACAGATTTTTGAAAGAAGTGCCAAACATGGACTGCTTTGCCAGATACAGAGTCGCCACCTAAATATTTTATTTTGGGAAATTTAGGAAACCCTGACTCGGTGCCAAAAGGCCACGTGTCCGTCATCACCAAAGTTGCCTCGGCTCGGGAACTTGGGTACGATTGGGGAAGGTCACTTCGTGAGCACCCCCGCTCGCCCGGTCATAGACCGGCCTCTACTAACCATGATATCTATTTTTGAAAACATTGTGAGTCCTTATTCCGGTTATTAGCCTAGGTTACTATGTGATGCACACAGCATATAAGCATAAACTGGGTCGCCCGAATTGGAACAAAACATTTCATGTTTGTTTGTTTGTTTGAAAATGGTTTGATGGTGCTACCCGCAAGTAGGCTAAGACGTGGATTTGCCACCCTCGGGTGGGCTTAGAAAACGTGATTTTGCCACTATCTAGTGGGCTTAAAACACACATTTGATGAATTATTCCAATTCAAATAACCCAACCTTCACCCACAGGCATTCAGGCAGTTATATCAGATAAACACATAGCCTCATGGTAAGCATGCTATTCATGGCAACACTCACACGCATGCAAGGATGCTAAAGCATAAAACTCACCGGGTACTCCAAGCCAAAATAGAAACTACATTAGAAATCATGCATGATCCTAAGTATACAGAAATGCCTAATGCAACACATGCAAAATGCAACTATAGCAGGCTCGGCTATTCTAAGATGGCATATGGAATGCTACAACTATCATGTATTCAATTTTAGAATTGAAAAAAATACAATGCAGTTAGTATGATACGCCGAGCCCGGTGCATGTAAAACAGATGAATGATGCAAACATGCTGTCATACTGTATGCTAATTGAAATATGCCCTAATCTAACCATCAAAAGCGGATAAATAAAAGGGAGAAAGACGTGGGGTTGGAAGACATACAACACACTCACGCACACTTATTACAGTTGTGCCCTCGCAGAGAGGGTCTGATTAAATGTACAGTCCAAATATTACAGTCCCGAATAAAAGAATATTACAGTCCGAAATATTACAAAATCCTAATTAATTAAAGAATTAACTAAGAAAGCCGTAAAACTGGCATGCAAGCCAGGGACTGCCTTGCTTCTGATGGATGATGCATGTCCGGGTTGTCTTGCGCGAAAATCCACCGGAATGCCCCAATTAGCCTCTGTTTACACCTGTTCTTGAAATGCGTGCCGAGCCCCAAAAAGTTGCTGATTCTTCGTTTTGCTGCAACAGAGAGCAGGAAAGGGGCACAGCAATGTATTTGCACAGATATATGCATGTCTCGATCCTCGTGCCACCAATCACGCATATCGAGGCATGATGGCCGAGGAGTCGAAATGCACAACTCAATATAGGATGAATGCACATGAAACTACAGCTAAAACCTAACTCCATCATGGATAATCCGGAGTGTCGGTGACTAGGGAATTGAGACACATTCTGTCACTCGGAGTACGAAATGTACCTCGTTTCCCGTGCCCGGGCTAACTCCTATTCCGGACATGATGCAATATGCATGATATGGATGAAATGCGACTAAGATACAATCCTAACATACACGATGCTATGGAAAATGAGATGCCTCGAAATGCGTGCACACGGGCACGCAAACTGAGAAAATGACAGAATGCAATCTAAGATACAACCTAGTATGCACTATGCTGTGAAAAATGAGATGCCTCGAAATACGTGCACGCGGGCACGCAAACCGAGAAAATGACATGTCTCGAAATGCGTGCACGCGGGCACGCAAACCGAAGCGATGATATGTGTCTCGGAATACGTGCACACGGGCACGCAAACTGAGGCGATGATATGTGTCTCGAAATACATGCACGCGGGCACGCAAACCGAGGCGATGATATGTGTCTCGAAATACGTGCACGCGGGCACGCAAACCGAGGCAATGACAAAATATGATGAAATGACATGGAAATGACAAATGGGCTTATACCAACATGAGTGAGCCTCAGCCACACTCACATGGGATGTCGGCGGATAAAAATGAGGTGCCTCGAAATGCGTGCACACGGGCACGCAAACCGAGGCGATGACAGAATGCGATGTAATGACATGGAAACATGATATGGGCTTACACCAACATGAGTGAGCCTCAGCCACACTCACATAGGATGCCGTCGGATAAAAATGAGGTGCCTCGAAATGCGTGCACACGGGTACGCAAACTGAGGCGATGGCAGAATGCAATGTAATGACATGGAAACATGATATGGGCTTACACCAACATGAGTGAGCCTCAGCCACACTCACATAGGATGCCGTCGGATAAAAAATGAGGTGCCTCGAAATGCGTGCACACGGGCACGCAAACCGAGGCGATGACAGAATGTGATGAAATAACATGGAAAATGCATGCAATCATTCTAATGGAATTTCAGCACTAAAATATGGGGGAAAACAGTCCCGAAATGAGGCGAAATGACATGAAATGCAAGGAATTGTCCCGAAATGTGAATTTAGGCACCCGAAATGGCCTATAGCTATGCCAAACATGCACAATATGGACATGCAATGCAAAGACAGAAGCTAGACAGTCCCAAAAAGGTATTTTCACAGTTATAAACATGGCCAAACAGCAAGCATAGGTATGGCAAAAATGGCATGCAAGAATAGGGGCCAAAAGAGGGGTAATGAAGCAAGTGATATAAGCAAAACCCAAACTGAAAAATTTCCTTCTACAACACTGAAGAGGGACCAAAAATATGAATATTTACAGTATATGGCAGCCTCAAAATCAGTATACAAACATGATAGAAATGTGATGCAAAATAAGGCTCAAAAATGGCTATAACATGAAGTATACAAAATAATCACCAAACAGAAAAAAAGTGTTAATGAAACATGAAGTATAGGCCAAAATAAGGCCACTTTCAGTTCGGACCAAGGTCCAAAAACAGAAGCAAAGGGGGCTGCCAATTTATGCAAAAATGGGGCCAAATAAGGGATATAACTACAAGTGACACATGGAGACACCAAACAATGTTGAGCCCTTCTCCAATGTTGAAGAGGGGCTCAAAATGAGCCTAATGTCAGTTTACAACATGCTCGAAAATAAATTGCTCATGGGCCAAAAATAGCATGCAAAATCATGACATATAAGAGGATCAATGAAGCAAGTGTATTATGGAGGGCTCAAACAGGGTTGAGCCCTTAATGAAAAGTGAATATGAGCTCAAAATAGGGCCCTTTTCAGTTAGGGCCAGAGCTTGAAACAAAAAGTAAGTGGGGCTTACAAATAGATCAAGAAAAAGGGTCAAAAGGGTAAAAGTATTACTTACCCTTGAAGACTCAAACTTTTGTTGCTTCTTGGATGAATTTGCAGCTTCTTTGGCCTTTGAGAAACCTTCCTTGTTACTGGAAATGAGGTGGTGGTGGTAGAGCTTGGTGGTGTAGAAGGAATGATGGTTAGGGACTTAGGGTTTTTCAAAGAATTGAGAAGGATGAAGATGGAGTTGTGTATGGAGACTTGAAGAACAATTTTTCTAACCCCAAAATGTGATGTAGCTTGCTTGCTATATAGGCCAAAAAGGGGGTGTAAAGGTAGGGGAAAAGGAGAGCAAAATTCCCCCACAAAATATCCCCCGGATAAATATCTTTTCTGGGGGATATTGCCCCACAGCTGTAAAGTGCACAGTGCAAGGAACACGGCCGGCCTATTACTTTTGCTCCAGGTGGCCGGCCGACCACACCTCCTAGCCGGCCGGCTAGGGGTCAAAAGGTTCAATCATATTTTCTGGCCGGCCAGCAACTGGTGAGGTACTCCTATGTGTGTACAACACAACCATGTGGTTAAAAGTCCAAGAAAGTGGGTCCAAGGGGTTCAACATTAGCTCGGAAAGAGGGGTTCAAAAGGGTCAAGTTGAATTAATGGCCGGTCATGAACTTTTAGGGTCCTCTCATGTGTGTACATCACAAATATGTGGTTCAAAGTTCAAGAAAAAGGGTCCAAGGGGTTCAACATTAGCCCGGAAGGAGGGGGTCAAAAGGGTCAAGTTGAATTAATGGCCGGTCATGAACTTTTAGGGTCCTCTCATGTGTGTACATCACAAATATGTGGTTCAAAGTTCAAGAAAAAGGGTCCAAGGGGTTCAACATTAGCCCGGAAGTGCGAAAAACGGGCGCCGGAGGGCGTCGGAGGATGTATAACTGGTTGCTGCAACAATTGCTGGCCTCCCACCCTTCAGTGACATCTCCAGTGATAAAACAGAGGTACCTGCCAAAAATGAACAAAAACCGTTGCAAAACGAATGCTCGGGGACCAAAACACGCAGTTCGGGGTCCCGAAAATGGGCTGTTAAGCACCGAAAGTGGCATTCGGCCACGAAGTGGGTTTCTCAGAACCCAGTGTCCCTCAAAAGGGAGAAAATAAGATGCATGCCAAAAATCAGAGCAATAGGAGATGGTTAAGCGATCCCGAACCGAGGCACACGGCCTGACGGCTCCGAAAACCGGAAACCGGACTCCGAAATAGGAAAAATGGCCTACGGCCACCAAATGTAGCCTACGGACATTGAGAGATGGCCTACGGGACCTCTCCCTTCCCTCAGGAAAAGAAACAAAGAAAATCGAGTCTGGTTCGCAAACCGAGGCAAGGTACGAAAGAGGGTTCGGGAGTCCGGAGGCAGGGCTCACGGCCGCAACTCTGAAACTTCTGAACAAGCACATTATGCAACATCACCAAGCGCTCAATCGGTGACGTCTAAGTCTTGAAGTCGGTCAAAAATGGGGTGTCTACAGATGGGTCACACTCCATAACACCAGGGTCAGGCCGGGCGCTAGAACACATATCTTTGGTTGGGTTTAGGCTCGAGCCTAGTTGGGCCTACCCAGGGCACGAGCAGACTTGGGGTGTGTCGCGAGCTCGTGGGCCAAATTTACACCCCTATATATGGGTAGTGGTTATGATATATGTGATATCGATTATGAAACAAAGGGTGCTGGTTATGAGATGTGGTTATAACATATGTGGGTAAAGGTAATGAGATATATGATTAGTGATTATGAGATATGTGATTTTGGTTATGAGCAGAGTGGTATAGTTATAAGTCAAAGAGTGTTTGGTTATGAGATATGTGATTAGTAGTTATGATATATGTGATGTTGGTTATGAGACATGTGAGTAATGGTTATGAACAAAGTGGTGTCAAAGGGTGTTTAGTTATGCTATATGTGTTAGTGGTTATAAGATATGTGGATAATGGTATGAGCAAAGTGGTGTCAAAGGGTATTTGGTTATGCTATATGTGTTAGTGGTTATGAGGTATGTGAGTAATGGTTATGAGCAAAGTGGTGTTAAAGGGTGTTTGGTTATGCTATATGTGTTAGTGGTTATGAGATATGTGAGTAATGGTTATGAGATATGTGAGTAATGGTTATGAGCAAAGTGATGTCAAAGGGTG
Source organism: Camellia sinensis (assembly GCF_055761805.1). NCBI lineage: Eukaryota > Viridiplantae > Streptophyta > Magnoliopsida > Ericales > Theaceae > Camellia > Camellia sinensis. Next base: position 80,672,630 of record NC_138963.1, read on the forward strand.
TTTGGTTATGCTATATGTGTTAGTGGTTATGAGATATGTGGGTAATGGTTATGAGCAAAGTGGTGTCAAAGGGTGTTTGGTTATGCTATATGTGTTAGTGGTTATGAGATATGTGGATAATGGTTATGAGCAAAGTGGTGTCAAAGGGTGTTTGGTTATGCTATATGTGTTAGTGGTTATGAGATATGTGGGTAATGGTTATGAGCAAAGTGGTGTCAAAGGGTATTTGGTTATGCTATATGTGTTAGTGGTTATGAGATATGTGGGTAATGGTTATGAGCAAAGTGGTGTCAAAGGGTATTTGGTTATGCTATATGTGTTAGTGGTTATGAGATATGTGGGTAATGGTTATGAGCAAAGTGATGTCAAAGGGTGTTTGGTTATGCTATATGTGTTAGTGGTTTTGAGATATGTGAGTACTGGTTATGAGCAAAGTGGTGTCAAATGGTGTGGTTATGCTATATGTATTAATGGTTATGAGTTATGAGACATTGGTTATGTGACTAGTAGTTATGAGATATGTGATGTTGGTTATTAGATATGTGACTAGTAGTTATGAGATATGTGATGTTGGCTATGGTCAAAGTGGTGTGGTTATGAGCAAAAATGTGTTAATTATAAGATATGTGATTAGTGGTTATGAGATATGTGATGTTGGTTATGACAAAAAGGTCATGGTTACGAGATATGTGAATAGTGGTTATGAAATATGTGATGTTGGTTATGACTCAAAGGGACTAATTATGACATGTGGTTATAATTTATGTGGGTAGTAGTCATGAGATATGTGATCAATGGTTATGAGATATGTGATATTTGTTATGATCAAAGTGGTGTTGGTTATGAGATATGTCATTATGATTATGAAATATGTGATATTAGTTATGAACAAAATGGTGTTGGTCATGAGATGTGGTTATGAAATATGTGATATTAGTTATGAATAAAATGGTATTGATTATGAGATGTGGTTATGACTAAGTTATGATCAATTTAATGATGCGGCTCAATCCTAGCCATTGATTTTTTGTGTACCGTACATTTTTTGAACAAAATGTACCATAGACTTTCCTCGAATTTAATGTACTTTATTTATTTTTTTGGTCATAAAATTAAGTTTTTTGAGAATCTCAAGCCAAATGCTTAGACGCCCGTGGATGTTACAATTTTACTAAGTATTTTGCACTAACTTTTAATGTCTTCAGCTAAGTTTTTTTTTAAAAAAATTAAATTAAAATTAAAAACAAAATAACACTAGGAGCACTGACACTCTTATTAACAATTTTGCTAACACACTTTCAATCTTTACTAATATACTCACCATACCATAAGAAGTTGAAAACTTGAAACATATATTGCTGTTAATCGTTAAATAAATCCACATTCAATGAAGCCTTGATTATAGAAGTACATTCACTATTCAACATAAATTCTTCAAAGGAGGAGGGGGGCAAACTGCAGACAGGCACACAACTTCGAAGAAAATTACAACATCTCAGAGATCTCGGAGTTGTCGAATGTTCATCAGAGACACGTATTTGTGGTCTCCTCCGATAAGTTGTTTGGCAATGATAACGTTGGCAGCATCACTGGGATGGTAAGGATACCAGAACACGTGCTTGTCGCGGTCAGAGCACATGCTTGATTGTGGTCCGCATGGAACAATCCCGGCAAATTGGCCTCCATTTCCACAACATGCCCTACTTGCTGTTGTGAATCCGGCATGGTTTCAATAATATTGCTCAATGTTAGTAAAATGCTCACCATATGTGGCATAGTTTTTGATGAGTTCCATAACTAGATCATACACGTTTGCATGAACAAATGTGGCTCCAGGGAGGTTGTCATTTAGCTCAGCTAGCAGATCCTTTAATCGAGCATTGTACTGAAGAGCCAGCTTATTAGGCAATTCAACACACTCATCTTCATTTAGTTGATTGATTGTCTTCCGATAGGGAATGCAACCAATTGGTCCAACATTTCCCACTATAAACTTCCTCGCATCTAATTTATATAGTCTCTGTCATCAACATAAATATGTCACAAAATTAACTATAAGATAAGATATGTGTAACAAGTCACAGCAGAGATGGCAACGGCGGGGTGGAGGAGGGCGGGTATCAGTGGGATGATGGTTATTTTATAATTTAAAAATCATGATATTAAGAAAAGAAAAATGCTAAAAATAGCCCTAAGAGCTCCTGTTACTGTTAGAAAAGAGTAATGCTAGAGACCCCAAATATTTTACCAAAAGTTTTATCAAATGTCTCACATAGGTGTGGGACCCATACAATGTGGGTCCCATGTGGGTCCCACACCCATGTGAGACATTTGGTAAAACTTTTGGTAGAATTTTTGGGACCTCTAGCATTTTTGTATTCTAAATCTTGATAGTTTAATATGTCAAATTTAAATTTGTCTTTGGCATTGTCATGATATTAACTAACAGATACTCTTAAATGACAAGTCCAACTTAATTTTCTAGAGTTCACTAAATTTGAGACAATTTAAGATCTCAAATTATTGCACTGCTTGAAGGATTTAGAATAACTCAATTAACCTAGCTAGAACCATGTCATCATAAGACAGAGTAAAATGAAATGACTTTTAACCAAACAAAAAACCAACCACATAACATAGCCATACAAATAAGAGATAAGTAGACTAAGGAAAATGTCTCGTAACTCAAATTTTGTGACTTAAAAGTGGCTCAAATGGCCAAAACGACGTCGTTTTGGCCATTTTTATGTTGTTCTGTATTCAAAACGACGTCGTTTTGGTCATTTGAGCCACTTTTGAGCCACAAAATTTGAGTTACGTAGCATTGTCGGTAAACTAATGAACCAGCACACTAATTCCTTCTAAAGCCTAGCCTAGCCAAATCGGAAAAGGGCTCTGTTCGGCTGAGTTTTCAAAAATTATTTTCTCAATTTTTTTTTAAAAAAAAATTAAAATTAGTTTGACAAAAATTAAACACCAACAAAGATATTTTGGAACTTTAAAGAGAAAATTATATTCCAGCCATTGTAAATCTTCAAATTTAGGTGGAAAAATAAAAGATGGGCTGTTTACAAAAAGAGAATGGAAAAGTCGATCCATTGGCAACACCTTGGGCAACCTTATAAAGCGAGAAAGTAAGCCCACGGCCTTGTTTCCTTAGAGGCCTGGTTTCAAATTGGTTGCCAATAACGGGCCAACAGAGGTATGAGTTGTTGATAATAATAATAATAATAATAATAATAATAATAATAATAAATCCTCTCCAAACAAGCGTATCATGCCATGCCAATTATATCGAGTAATGATTCATATTATAAATATTATTTTTTACATTTGTGTATATTATTTTTTTTAATTTTTAATTTTTAATTTTTTATAACCTTCCTGATTAACTGTGGGGGTTTTCATTTACACCTAAAAAAATATTAAGTACGCCCAAATAAAAGTTTAAATTTTGAGTTCTTATTATACCTTAATACAAATTTACTAATAAGGCTACACATTAAATCTTAAAATAAAAAATATATTTTTTATAACCTTTCTGTTTTGAAGCCTGAATATGTTCTGATTTAAATACTGGATCCTAACTTGTGCTGGATATCATTCATAAAACCCCTTTACTTTGTTATTATTTACTGGGCTTTCGCTCACAGTTTATATTATGTATGTAGGTGAGCCGGCACATGACCAGGGCCAGAGTTGACAGCCTCCTGTTTTGTTTTTGTCAGCCAACTGTAATGCCTCCCGAGGAGGTTCCGAATGAAACCTAAAGTCATGACTGTTTTTTTTGTATTCATGCTAGTCTTTGTGTATGCTCTACAAAGTCAGATCTTGGAAAGTACATTCTGTAAATACCTTGTAAATATTGTGTATCTGGATTGGCATGTTTATGTATATATAAATAATTCTTGAAATATTCTGTCCCACGTACGTTATCACAGCTCATTGGACCTTGTCTATTTTATATTATTGCTTCCGCAGCCCCTTATTATTTGATAACCTGTTCAGAGGCCTTTGGTAATCCACGGGTTACTGGCCGGTTACGGTGCTAAACCTATAGGGACGGGTTTGGGTCTTGACACCTAGTTTGAGAAGGTTGCCTATGATGGGAAGTGAGGTTGGTCCGGGTGGGATTTTGGGGTTTGGTTGGTCTTACAAGTGAAATGAGGGCTCTGAGGAGTGTGAAGGTTAACAATAGATACAAAACCAAGCTCAAGAAATCCATTGTCTCCAATGTTTTCCTAGGTGATTGGGATTTTTCTTGGTTCATCTATCCTTCTATAACTTTCTCTTATATAGTGTACGGGTAGGAAATATTTGACACCACCCGTACTTCTCGCGTCCAAGCTGTGTCTTCCTCCGATCGTCCTGCGGACACAACGAAGGTGAGCTACCCGGCGGTGTGTTGCCGAAAAACCCCTCCGACGGTCAAGTTAGCACACACTCTCAGAGAAAGGGAAAAGAGAGAGAGAGAGGGTAAATCACAATGAGTATCTCTCACTAGATAATGTTCCATCTTCAACATGGGGGGTGCAGTCCTATTTATATACTTTCAGCGCTCACCTCTGCGTCCATTCACATACTGATGCATGGAGCTCCTCTTCAATCACACTTTCCCACATGTCAACGCAAATCCAACTTAACACCACCTAATCTGACCGCCAAACAGCAATAGAGCGATCCGTGCTGAAAAACCCCTCCAGACCGTGTCACTTAACGAAACAAGCAGTGCTCCTCACCAAGCTCCATTATGACCGATCTTAGCAGCACTCCATCATAACCGAGCTCCTGCTAAGCTAGGCCGGTGTGTGGAGGACCTAGCGCGCTGAGCAGAACGTGCGGACAATAGAACCCGGCTAACGGAGCATCATCTCGACCAAATGGGCCCAGGACTCCAACCGTGCGAACTAACCTTGGATTGGCCCAAGCTAGCTCGGCCCAAACACGTACGGTCCAGGCTAGCTCGGTCCAAACACGCTCGGTCCTCTCAGGCAGCACATTACCACGGCCTAAGCTAGATTATGAATCTTCCTCTCAATTGCTCCTTAATTCCGTCCGCGCTAGCGTGACTGGGATTATTCGATCCAACCGGGGTCACTCATCTGCCCGGCTTTAATTTGCAAGACATTAATTGCACTAATCCCAATGCCCGGCCTCTGGACTTGCTCGGTCGGTGCCTCGACTCGCCAACATGTCTCTTCAGTACTGACCTCGCCATCATTATGGACACGCATCCTTCACTCATTGGCCTCGAATAGCCAACCCAGCCACCTCTTCACATTCGAATTTTGGCGCTTCTTTTTCTCCTCTATGCATATTGTTTGCCCCTTCCTCTTTCTTCCTTATTGTTTGTCCTTCTCCTCAGACAACCCAGCGACTCAAATCTACAGTGTAACCCCCTCTACCAAACACTATTCTTGCCCACATCACAGCATTCATTTGGTGGATTAGGCATTGCTGTTGACGCTCAGGAGTGTTTCTGCGCTTGTGGATCCGATTCTCGCCTCCAAACCTGTAAGTTCTTCGAATCTCTTCATTGTTCTTTATTTGATACTCATACTTTCTAGGCCTGTGATCGTCATAGTTGAGTTTAGGGCACGATAGCAGTAGGTTTTAGGATGTAGCCCCCCAAAAACCACCTCTGCCCTTTCTCCCTCAACTGTTCTTCATTTTCTGTGATGAACACGTGAGGAACTGGGGCAGACCGGGCTTCTGGACCTCATTTGATCTCAAAAAATAATAAAATCGAGCAAGTTGGAAGTTTGTGAGACGGGTGGGAATCTAATCAGAAAGCTTAACCGCTCGAGCGGGCTAATATCTAGTCCGCTCGAGCCGCCGAGCTTCTAGGTGCACAGTAGTGACTGAGGTACTACTACACTTCCTGTGACCGAGCTAAAACCGAGCTCATTTGCGCGACCGCGCTACCACTTACACTTGGCTTTTACTGCAGAGTCCTAGGGGACCAGAAACCATCACTGAGGCTCTCAAAGGCCGAGTAGCCATCATATGAAAGTTTTGCCAAACCAACATAGCCGTGCTAAAACCAGTCGGCTTCACACGGGGAGTTACCACTTCCTCGTTAACACACCGGGTGCATTAGCCGTGTTCCGGGAGGAATATGGCATCCCTGCCGATGTCCACCTTGAGCTCAGCGTAGAGGACACCACCCTATGGGGTAGATTAGACCAATGCCCCTTCACCGTGCTTTCCATAATAGAGGGCGGCCTACGTTTCCCGGTCTAGCCCTTGATGTGTGAGTTCTTGAGGCGCACCGGGCTAGCGCCAACGCAAGTTTCAACAAACACCTTCAGAATAATAAATGGGGTAGCCGAGCTAAACAATCGGCTTGGCTTGAACCTAGGGCTAGCCGAGATTTTGCGCCAATACACCCTGTGCCATACAGGCGACAGGCTTAATTATTATTTGAAGATTAGACCAGGCAAAGAAAAGCTTATGATCGGCACCCCGGATAAAGATATGCATGACAATGACTTTTTCTAGGTATCAAGGAATTAGGAGACGGCTGATGCGCCCGGCTGGTACATTAGCAAGAACTTCGGTTCGACATGTAAGCCGTGCTCATTGACCGGTCCAATTATTTTCCATTATAATCTTGTACTAATTGCTCTTTTCCTTGCAGCTATCGAAGCCTTGCAAGCAAATTATTTCAACCCTAACGAGGCCTTCATCAAAGTTGTGTTGCGGTATCGTGACCGAGATTGTCGCGACCTTCTCGGTTACGTGCCGAGCTATCGATACATGGCACCTCGCAGAAGCAAAGTCATAGACTTTCTACGGGCACCATCACCTCCGCCTGATCCAACACTACCGGACATCCCCTTAATCCGGCTAACCGAGGAAGAAGAAATGGCCAAATGGAGCCGTATCAAGAACCTCATCACCGCCATATCTACCGAGTTGCCTAGCATCCCCCCTCGCGCGTCGATTGCCGGTCAATCATTTGGGATCGTGATCGCCCTGGCATCGACCGCTACGGCCCAGGCTAGCAAGGAAAGCCACCAAGCAGGAAAGAGACCTCAGTCTGCTGACCCATCTGCCGAGCTTGCAGCTGAACTGAGCACTGAGCAACCAGCGGTGGCCTTAGAGCCAACTCCCCTATGATAGCCGCAGTTGAAGCACCGCGGTAAGGAGATCCCGGCTAACGCCTTGGTCAAAGGCGATAAAGAGCATCTCCTAGCTTTTGACCTAACGAAAGCATTGCTCCTGCCGAGCGACATCACCGGCAGCGACCACGTGCCCGACACCTGCCTCGTGGAGTCCTCGGTTAAGTCTATGACCTGGGTAAGAACTCTGTAACTTCCTCAAATTTGTTAAGTGTTTGCATGGCTAGTCCTCTTCTGATCTAAACTCTAACACGTCCTCTTACAGGCCATCCAGAAGCAACATCTTGTGATGGACCGGATTCATAGACTCTGGTAAAAGGTGACCGACACCACCAGCCAGGTCGAGTACCTTCAAACCGAGCTGGGATGGTCAAAGGCTTCTTTGGAGATTGCAAATGCTGACAACTCCAAATTGCTCGGCCAACTTGGATCTGCCGAGAAGGAAAGAGACGCTTTTCGGGCCGAACTGGAAGCGTTAAAGCGATCAAAGAAAGATGAAGTGGACGAGGCAACCAATCAAGGTTTCAAGGAGGCTGAAGACAGCTACACCAAGCAAGTCGAGGCCACCAAGGACATATTCTTCAAGTTTGGCTGGAAGGCTGCTTGTGAACAGCTCGGCCAAGGATCTGGAACTGAGATGTTTACCTCTCCACCCGTTGCCTTTCTACTAGCCTACATGGTGCCATACGCAAACGACATCTTCAGTGCATTGCAAGCGGAGACCAATGAGGAAGGCGGACATGACGCCGAGGAGGATGCCGAGGAAGAAAACCACCCTAAGGAGGCAGACCAGGTGGAGTCGGGCACCGAAGAAATCTCCTCCGTGGTTGATCTGGAGGCTGCTGCAGAGGGCACTGGTGACGATTTCGCCGACCTTTCCCCTTTGGTGTAGCTCAGTATTATTATTATTAATTTTTTTTGTTTTGTCTTTTTGGTATGTAACCGGGCTACTCGCCCCACCACATGTACTTCATTTCTTCAGCAATGAAAAGGGTTCGTTTTGCTTATACTCTTGTAATGTGCTGATATTGTTAATTTTTCAGCCGTACTATTTCTGCCAGGTGAGAAAAGTATCTCAGCCAAAAATCCTTAATTCATTTCTTCGATAAAAGTGGATGGAATTGAACAACCCGTGAACACAAGCCGAGATAAACATCTTGGTAGCAACGGTAAAATAAATCATTAGTTCCTCTAGCCGAGACAAAACATCTTGGGAAAACACCAACTCGGTTAGCCGAGGTATAACACAAGAGTTGAGTACATCATCAACTTCTCTAGCCGGGGTAGCTCATCTTGGCTAGAGTCTTTGAGTTGGGTAAATCACCAACACTTTTAGCCGGGGTAAAACATCTCGGCTAAAAACACAGGAGTTGAGCACATTATCAACTTTTTTTAGCCGGGGTATATTATCTCGACTAGAGCCTTTGAGTTAGGCAAATCGCCAACTCTTTTAGCCGGGGTAAAACATCTCGGCTAGAATCACAAGAGGTGAGCACATCATCAACTCCTCTAGCGGGGTAACTCATCTCGGCTAGAGTCTTTGAGTTGGGCAAATCACCAACACTTTTAGCCGGGGTAAAACATCTCGGCTAGAGCCTTCGAATTAGGCAAATCACCAACTCTTTTAGCTGGGGTAAACCATCTCGGCTAAAAACACAAGAGTAGGCCCCTCAGTCATTACATTACAACAAATTTCTTCAGCAAAGATAATTCTTTTTTATTACATTGGCAAAAAGAGTATTACATTCAGAAGTATAAGGAAAACAAGTCCATCCACAAAAACTACATAAAAAAAGACAAATACTAAAAATAGTACAGTTTGAGGTTAGCCGCATTCCATGGCCGAGGTACGCCTTTGCCATCCAAGTCCTCTAAGTGGTATGCCCCCTTGCTCGCTAGATCGATTATCCTGTAAGACCCTTCCCAGTTTGCCCCTAGCTTGCTTTCGCTTGGCACCAGTGTGTTGCCCATCACCTTTCTTAAAACCCAGTCCCCGACTTTAAACGGTCTGGGATGCACCGTTTTGTTGTATTTTCTGGACAATTCTTATTGGTATGCGACCACGTGGATGAAAGCTTTTTCTCAGCGCTCGTCAACTATGTCCAATTCAAAGGCGATGGCTTCAGAATTCAACTCGGGCTCAAAACTTTCGCTGCGGATGGTGGGCATGCCGATTTCCAATGGGATGACCGCCTCCATGCCATATGCCAAGGCAAAAGGAGTTTCCCCAGTTGAACGTCTCAGGGTTGTTCGATATGCCCAGAGGACACTAGGGAGCTCCTTGGCCTATTTGCCTTTGGCCTTCTCCAACCTCTTCTTCAACCCATCCAGAATGATCTTGTTCGAAGCTTCAGCTTGGCTGTTAGACTGAGAGTAAGCCGGGGTGGAATTGTAAAATTTGATCTTCAAGTCCTCAAAAAATCCTCTAAACAGTCGCCCATCAAACTGGGTGCCATTATCAGATACCAAAGCCTTGGGGACGCTAAATCGTGTTACCACATTCTACCAAACAAACCGTTTGACATCTTTGTCTTTGATGGTCGCTAAGGGCTCAGGTTCAACCCATTTGGTGAAGTAATCTGTCACCGCAATGAAGAACTTCCGGTTGCCTGGCGCTGTTGGGAGTGGCCCCACTATGTCCAACCCCCACATTGCGAATGGCCAAGAACTTGTGAGGGGGAGAAGTTCTCTGGCTGGCTGGTGAATTTGGTGGGCGAATTTTTAGCATTTTTTGCACTTCCTAACATATTTTTGCCCGTCTGCCTGCATGCATGGCCATCAGTATCCTTGCAAAATAGCGCGGTAGGCCAAAGATCTCCCCCCGATACAATTGCCGCACATGCCTCATGGATCTCGTAAAGGAAAGCTTCCACGTTGTTTGGATGGACACACTTGAGGTACGGACTGGTGAATGACTTCTTATATAAAGCGCCAGATGGAGAGAGCCAAAACCGCTCTGACTTCACCCGGACTTTATGCGCTTCCTTTTTATCGGCCGGAAGGGTCCGTTCTTTCAGGAAAAGGGTAATAGAGTCCGTCTAAGAGGGGCCAAGCTCGACGCAGAGTACTTCTGGCTGCTCAGATTCATCAATACTAGGCCTTGGAAGAAACTCAATCAGGAGAGGACTGGGAGATGAACTGTTGACCATGGAAGCTACACCGGCTAACTCATCCGCATGGCCATTTTCTTCATGACCAATTTGTTGGACCCTTATTGCTTGGAATCGCTTGATGTGTTCTCTCACCAGAGCTTGGTACTTGGTCATTCTGTCATCTTTGGCTTCGTAGACCCTAGACACTTGGTTGACAATAAGTTGGGAATCGCCGTAAACCATCAGCTCGAATGTGCGCAACTAGAGTGCGCTCTTAAGCCCGACCAGTAGTGTCTCGTACTCAGCCTCATTGTTTGACGCAGGGAATCCAAGTGTGATGGAGTGTTCGATGGTCAAACCATCCAGCGAGATCAAAACAATGCCCAGCCCGGCGCCGTGACGATTTGAGGCTTTATCTACAAAAATTTTTCACATTTCATCGATGAAGAGTTTCCAACACTCTGAGGGGTCCTGGGACGGTTGAAAGTTGATGGGATCACGATCGCTCGATTGTTCGGCTTTAGGTTCGTTGCTGTCTATTTCAACGGACACGTCTTCATTCCCCCTCGGCGATACGGCATTGGACCCAACAGGTTGGTCTGTTATTCCCGAGTCCATCATCGCATTGCCAGGCTACAGTACTATTCCGACTGGAGGTTCTATGGACGGGAGCACAAGTTCCGTGTCACCAACATCGCCATGTGGCATGCTTGGTGAATTCCAGGCGAGAATTGAGCAACGAAATCTGCCAATGCTTGTGCTTTTATGGCCGTTCGGGGTTGAAACTTGACGTCGAATTGTCATAATTCGACTGCCCACTTCAGAATTCGACTGGAGAAATCCGCCCGCTCAAACAAGGCTTTTAGGGGGAATTCGGTTAACACGACGATTGTGTGAGCATGAAAGTAGTGTGCCAATTTCTTGGAGGCCATCATTATTGCCAAAACAAGTTTTTCCAGCGGCAAATACCTCGACTCTGCCGGTAGCAAGGTCTTGCTCACGTAAAATATAGGGAAATGCTGGATGCTTTCTAATCGGACAAGCACCGCACTAACTGTATGTTGAGAAACTACCAGATAAAGGTAAAGTTCTTCGTCGGGCTTGGGTGTCACCAATAATAAGGCGGAAGACAAATACGCCTTGAGCTCGGCCAAAGCCTTGTCATATTCATCGTCCCACAAAAACTTGGACTTCAAGGCTCGAAAGAAAGGGCGGCATCGATCTGATGACCGACTTATGAATCGGTTAAGCGCAGCTGCCATACCGGCTAGATGCTGCACGTCCTTTGTCGAGTTGGGCTGCTTTAATTCTTATATGGCTTTGATTTGTGAGGGGTCCGTTTTGATGCCTCGGTTTGTGACTAGGAAGCCCAAGAATTTCTCGGATCCCATGCCGAAGGCACATTTTGACGCATTCAGGCGTAGCTTGTGTTGTTTAAGAATGGCGAACATCTCGGCTAGGTCGGATAAGTGGTCAGCCTGCTGCCTGCTTTTGAACACCATGTCATCGATGTAAGCCTCCATCGTCCGGCCTAACAAATGAGCGAACATTTTGGTCACCATCCTTTGGAAATTCTTCAAACCAAAAGGCATGACTCGATAGCAGAATAGTCCCCTTTGGGTGGTGAAAGAGGTTATCTCGCGGTCGGGAGCATGCATGGCGATCTGGTGATAACCGCGATAGGCATCCAAGAAACTGAGCCTGCTATGCCCGGCCGTAAGATCCACTAACTGGTCTATTCTGGGCTGAGGAAAGCTATCTTTGGGGCAAGCCCGGTTGACCGTCTTGTAATCAATGCAAACTCGCCCCTTCTCATTCTTCTTGGGCACTACGATCGTGTTTGAAACCCACCGAGGGTAGTGCACGTCCTTGATGGCCCTAGCTTCTAGCAGCTTCCTCACTTCCTCTGCCACTACCTCGATATGATGAAGGGTCGATCTCCTTGTTCTTTGGACGACAGGGCGTGCATTCGGGAAAACATTAAGTTGGTGGCAAATAAAGCTTGGATCAACACCAGGCATGTCGTATGGCATCCATGCAAAGATTTCGATATTCGCCATCAAGAATTCTACCATCTCGGTTCTTTCCTGGGCAATCAGGTTTGATCCTAGCAAAAAGAACTAGTTAGAACTTTCTGTGTCGATCCGTACTTCCACTAACTCCTCAACAGCCTTTTCCTCGGCTCTGGTGCCCACGTCATCAAGGACACTTTGGTCTCCTAGACCTTCGATCATTTGAACGAAGCCTTTGGCAGCTCGGCTCCCGTTCATCGCCACGAAACACTGTTTCGACATGACTTGATCGCCCTACATCTCCTCAACTTCCCCCATAGCCAAGGGGAACCTCATAACCTGGTGGTAGGTTGACGCTACCGCCTGTATAGCGTGAAGCCATCCCCTACTGAGGATCAGATTTTATGTGGACGGCACCTTCAATACCCAGAACTCCACTTGCTTAACCACGGATTCGGCTTTGACCGGTAAGATTATCTTTCCCATCGGCCACTCCGGTTGTGAGTTGAAACCAACTAGTGGCGAAGTTGCCGGAGCCAAGTCTGTATCCCGGAGTTTGAGCTGCTTGAAGGCGTCATAATACATGATCTCAACCGAGCTATCTTAGTCGATCAAGATGCGCTTGACATCGAAGTCTCTGATGCGAAGGGTGACTACTAAGGCATCATTGTGCGGCGCTTGAATACGCTCAAGGTCCGTACTTGAGAAGCTAATCACATTTTTCTCATTGGTCTTGCCCCTCTTGATCGTGGGCTGGACTGACAAAACTTCCTTCATATGTTCAGCCTTTTTGATCATCTCTTGGAGCTCGCAAACCCGCGCCGGCTCCACAATACCGTGGATCACATAAACCACTCCTTGGGGGGGCGCCTCAAGGTCATCCGAACCATTTGGTACAGCCGGGGTGTGGTGCGTGGCTCTAACGCCCCCGTCAATGTAAAAGCCTAAATGGCCGGCTGCGACTAACTCCTCCAAGTGTTGCTTTCAGGGCAAACAGTCCTCCGTCTGGTGCCCTCACTCCCTATGAAATGTGCCACGGTACTGCGGATTAAAGCCCTTTTGTGCATCGCCTAACTTAGCGGGAAACCGGACGTAATCCTCGTCGCGGATCTCACTAAGTATACGATAAATTGGAATCTTAAATGCCGTGGTGACGCCCGTCCCAGTGTTCAACTTTTTGTTTGCATCAGCTATGTCATCGCGGGGATATTCCGCTTGGTCATTGCGGCGACCTCTACCCCAGTTTCTGCGATTTGGACCACGGTCAGATTCCCCCGCACGGTCATTTGGACGGTTCGTCTCCTACCCGACCGCGTGTACCTTGCCAGCCACCCTTTTGTCTGTTGCCACCGAATTCGTCTTCGGAGTGGACGCCGCCGCCGCATCCTCTACTCGGATGTGCTCATTGATGCGTTGCATGAGTTGCCCCATGGAAGTCAGTTGGTTCATTGTGAACGAGTCCCTCAGTCTATGTCCGATCGGGAGACCGCGCTTATATTGGGTGATTGTGAGGTTGATCGGGCAATCTAGAATCTCATTAAAGGTCTCCCAATACCTGGCGTTATATGCTTTGAGGGTGTCGCTCGACTTCATTTTGACGCTCAGGAGGTGGTCCACTTCCTTTGGCGTTTTGGTGTTAGTTTTGAATCGAGTTACGAATGCTTCCGCCAACTGCTGCCACCTTTCAATGCTCTCCTCCGGAAGCCTCTCAAACCATTTCAAGCCCAACTCGCCCAAACTTGATGGGAAAATAAGGCACATGAGAGCGTCATTACGCTTGTGTCCGGCCATGACCTGCCGGAAGTGGCTCATGTACATGTACGGATCGGTTTTTCCATCATAAATCGTAAACTTGGGTTGGTGAAAGCCCGCTAGGAGAGGTGTGGTCTCTATCTCAAGGGAGAAGTGGGTGGTGCTCAGTCTCGCCAAATCTGTGTCCAGAAGGACAGGCACGGCTGAACGGGGCGGTGGCATTATGACCTCCTCACTGGCGTGACCTCCGTAGGACATCCGCTGTAGTGCTGGCACCTTTTGAACCTCTCGTCGACGAGCTCGTTCCTTTAAGACATCTCTCAAGTCCTCTGAACGAATGGAGTAGGAATATCTCGACGGACGTGAGGGATGGTAGGTACTATCTTGCGTGCTAGACTTTTCTGCAGGAGTGTCTGAGTCTCCAACCCTATAGCTTCTGGTGATAGAAAGGGAGGGCGTGTGCCGCTGGCTCTGGCTGCCTGAGTGACGGGGTTGGGTGCGCTCACTGTGGTCTCCCACTCCAGCAACATCCATCCCTTTGACCTGCTGTTTGAGAGGTTCCATCTCTACCGCCATTCTCTGGATGACAACGTCTTGGTCCCTCAACTTGTGCTCCAAGCGTCGAGCGTGCGACTCTCTTCGCCGCCAATGTTCGTCTGGGCTCCGCGAGTGACCAAAGCTTTTGGCGAGCTTATCACGTGCATCTCTTGGAAGACCTCCCGGGGAAGTTTCCAGGTTCGCCATATTCGGAATGGCAGGAAGTCCGTCTCTCCGTCGGACTGACTCTGGGGTGACACCGTTGATGGCAGACAATGGCACTTCGTCGTTGTTTGCCATGAAGAGTGACCCGATGAGCTTGGAGGGCAAGGTTATGTCTGCTCAAAAGTTGTTCCCACAGACGACACCAATTGTACGGGAAGGAAATATTTGACACCACCTGTACTCCTCACGTCCAAGCTGTGTCTTCCTCCGATCGTCCTGTGGACACAACGAAGGTGAGCTACCCGGCGATGTGTTGTCGGAAAACCCCTCCGACGATCAAGTTAGCGCACACTCTCAGAGAAAGGAAAAAGAGAGAGAGAGAGGGTAAATCACAATGAGTATCTCTCACTAGATGATGTTTCATCCCCAGCATGGGGGGTGCAGTCCTGTTTATATACTTTCAACGCTCACCTCTGCGTCCATTCACATGCTGACGAGTGGAGCTCCTCTCCAATCGCACTTTCCTACATGTCAACGCAAATCCAGCTCAACACCACCTAATCCGAACGCCAAATGGCAATGGAGCGATCCGGCAGTCCGGCGACGCTACCCCGGCCTTCTAGACCATGTCACTTAACGAAACAAGCAGTGCTCCTCACCGAGCTCCATTACGACCGAGCTTAGCAGCACTCCGTCATGACCGAGCTCCTGCTAAGCTAGGTCGGTATGCGGAGGACCTAGCGCGCCGAGTAGAACGTGCGGACAATAGAACCCGGCTAACAGAGCATCATCTCGGCCAAATAGGCCCAGGACTCTAACTGTGCGAGCTAACCCTGGATCGGCCCAGGCTAGCTCGACCCAAACATGCTCGGTCCTCTCAGGCCAGACATTACCACGGCCCAAGCTAGATTATGAATCTCCCTCTCATATAGTACTATGACAAGCCATCTATCCTTGTATAACCAATTAGATTTAATTAATGGGTCACTATAATTTTTTAAAAATTTAATTCTAGTTTAGAGTTTATGAGTTTAACTCTTTTTAAGGGGAAGTTGAATTATGATACAAGTATTTAGTGCTTTGTAAAGGTAAAGAGACAAACTTTCATTAAGACTAATTTAACAATTAATAATTGACTTCCGTAGATAAAAAAAATAAATAAATAAAATAATAATAAAAAAAGCCATCTTACGTTGTACTATGAAAAAGCTTTTTGACAACAAATAGTAAATGAATGAAGTATCCAATTTGGATTCAGACTTGTTTGGTGACAGCTATATTAAAATAAAAATAAAAAAGTGATTCATACCTTTAATTTCTAGATAATTTGGATTCAGACTTGTATATATTAAAACAAAAAAATATATATGATTCATACCTTTTGTTTGTAGACATTTTTCTAAGTTGAAAAAACTAAAATTGTAAATAAGGTTCCGTTTGGGAAGAAAAAAGTCATGTTTTTTGACTAAAATAGGCACAAAAAATAAAATAGACCTTTTAATCTAATACGACAAAACATTACATCTAACCCATAATATGTACATTCTTTTTTTCACAAAAAAATTAAAAAAGTCAAAAATCCTTCTCAAACGAGACTTTTTAGCCCTAAGCTAAAATAATCAAAAAAACAAAAAAATCAAAAAGTCAAATCACTTCCCATACAAACCCTAAATGAAGTATACAAGCTGGATTCACCGGGCGGGGGAGGAGGGCAGGGAGTGTGAGGTTTTCCAATTTCATGTACTAGCCTAATAGTTGTATTATGCATGGTTTTAAATAAATAATAATTAATTAATTTTAAAATTAAAATTAAACAATAAAAAAATATAATTAATTAAATTTTAACTATTTTTTTACAATTTCGCTTATGTTTTTTTCTTCTTCTTCTTTCTCCAACCATTAATATTATGTTTTAAGTTCTAAATAGCATGAATCAGTAATTAGTAAAAATTATGATAAGTTATAAAATTACACTTTTTAATTTTTATTTTTAGAAACAAAAACTATTTGGGGTATTTACGTGTAAATCCTAACAAGTAGATTTATTGGCTAATAGGTCTTATGGAAAAAATTTGTCATAATTGTAAGTTTTAGACAATTTATAAAAATCATGACAAAAAAAAGTCACTAATTATTAATTTTTAGCGACGTATGTAAAAAATTGTCACAAAAAAAATATTTTTAACAACAATTTTATTAAAAATTATTTTCAATAGGATTTGATGGGAATTAAATATAACTATTAGGGCCTACTGGTAATTTATCCAAACTATATCTATGATAAAATATAAATACATTATTATTTTGTAAGAGTTTCATAATTTTAGTTTGCTATAAATTAGATGATATCGTAAATTATGTGAAACTCAATAATAATAATAATTATTTTTCACTAATTACATTTTTTTTAGTATGCCATATAATAGTAATAATAATAATAAATTTTTTGTGAAACTCAATCTAGCAAAATTTGTTTTAATCAAAAATTTGAATAACAAAATAAAACTGACAAAATGAATTATTAGTGACCCTTATTCTCTTATCTTCCTGAAATCATCATTTATCTACCAAGTATAACTTTAGATCTTCTCACAATCATTAGTTTTGGCGTCTTACATTGAGCCATTTTCTTATTCTTCTCTCACACTCATCTTTGCTTAATGGATCCTCATAGCATGGGTGTAATTTTTTAAAATTATTTCAAAAACCATAAAACTCGTGCTATGCATGGGTTTAAATAAATAATTAAAAATTAATTTTGAAATTAAATAATAAAATAAAATTTATTTATAAGTAATAAATAGACTATGGTAGAATATATTTTTAAAAAAGTGCAATAAAATTACAAAAATTATATTTACAATGCAATATAAATGTATTTTGTCTTATAAGTTTTGCAATTTAGTTTGTTTTATGTTAGAAATAACATAATCATATAATAAATTATATTTGTCTATTTATTAGCAACCTATTGTCCATTTTCTAAAAGTTTAAAAATATGTCTACTTACATATAAAATTATAGGCTGTGTTTGGTTTAGGTGTGAAATCATAATTCTACACCTATATTTAAGTGTTGTGTTTGGATATAATTTTCAAAAATTGATTCCACACACACGTTTGAATTTTTTTTTTCAGAATATGTTTGGTAGAGTGAGTTTTTAAATTTTGAATTTTGAAATTGGGTTTATCCGGTCGTCTACCCGGACATTCTCCCTAACAGTTTTTGAATTTTTTGGACTACTTGATCATCCGCTCGGACATCCTTCGGGAGGTCTAGCCGGTTGACCGGAACAACTTTTTTTTTTTTTTTTTGCCATTGCTTGTTATTTGAAAAAAAAAAATTTATATTTGTTTTTTATATTTTTAAAATATAAAAATTATTTTTTGAATAAAAAAATAATTTCAGAATTTTTTGAATTAAATTTTTTTTTTCAATAATTATTTTTTAAAATTGAATTTTAAAAGGAGTTTGGTTATGAGTTTTGAATAGGATTTTCAATAGAGTTTTGAGTTGTGTGTTTGGTTATGAGTTATAAATTTTTGAATTAAGTTTTGAAAACTCTTTTCAAAACTCATAACCAGATAACTTTTCTTATTTCAAAAATTCAGAACTCAATTCAAAATTCAATTCAAAACTCTTTTTAAAATTTATAACCAAACAAATTTTTTCTTCTCTATAGCGACCCTGGTTTTGACCCGTCTCTTGTGGTGTTCTGGACTCGAGTTTGTATGGTCTAGATGGTGATTCATGTCTTGCTTCCCTTGTTTTCCCCTTAATGTTGGTTATTGGGTCGTAGTTGGGTGTTTGGAAAAGGTTGATTGCTTGTTTTTCCAAACTCTTGGTTGCCCAAAATTTTGGCTCTCCGCTCGAGCGGGCTTTTGAAACTTTGCTCTACGCTCGAGCGGGCATTTGGGGGCTCGAGCGGGGACTGTGTCTGTAGAAAATACTGGGAGAGCGTATTTATAGCTCGAGCGTAGGGTTTCACGCTCGAGCGGGAGTCTATGTCTTACGCTCGAGCGGGACTTTTCACGCTCGAGCGGACCGCCTTTTATCAGCACGCGAAAGTGACATTTCAGATCACTTTTTGCAATCCACTCTCTCCCTAAAAGTCTCAAATATCCAGATCTAGAGCCTCTCTCTCTAGAAACCATATTCTCTCTTTGATTTCTCCAAATCCATTGGGAGTTTGGCCATAGTTCCTACGGCAAAGTTGTGTAACTTCTCGAAGGCTTCGTTGTGTGCGGTGGAGATCGAGTTTCATCATCGTTGATTTTGGGGGTTTTCAACTCTTTTCTTCTTTAAACTTGAGGTACGGATTTTCTTTGAGTTATATATATGTTTTTGCAATATCAAGATGATTTTTGAAATCATCCTTTGTTTAGTTTTGAAAAATAATTGTTGATTCAAGAAAAAGAGCGATTTTGAAAATGGTTTTACTATTTGATCCTTTGAGTTAGAAATTGGGGTTTTTTTGAACTATGTTGATGAAATAAATATGTTTTAGTGAGATATTTTCAAATATTTGAAGATGAATGGTTTTGGTGAGAAAACCTAGAAATTGGGGATTTTTAAGAAAGATGTTGAAAAATCTTTGGAATATGTTGTTGTATTTATTTTGGGTGCCAAAATAAAAGATGTTTGAAAATTGTTTATTTATTACATATAAGTGATGGTTTTCCATGGAACAAGAAAATGGTTGGAGTATTGGAAATTGTTGTTAAAGATGTTGATATAGTCTTGAAATGACTAAGTGTTAGAAATGTTTGAAATGTGAGAATTATGTTATCCTTTGGGTGAATTGAAATTAAAGTATTTATTCATCATGTGAAATTGTATTGAACGGAGAAATGGGAATTTTGATCACAATGGTAGTATTGTGTGAAAGAATTGGAAATGGAAGAATTGTTGTAATGTATTGATTATTATTGCATTGGCATATCAATTTATTTGTTTACATTGAACTTTGAAAGTTGATTTGAAAACTTGCATTGAGAAAAGAATGTTGAGAAACAAGTTTTCGTGAAATGATTTTTAGGTAAATACAGTGGTAAGTCTTGACAGGTAGTGTAGATTATGGGTGTCGAGCCCTCCAGTTGTTACTGGTAAAAATGACAAATTGGTAGTACTTTTATAGTCTACTTGCAGACACCAGCCTAGGGATTTAAAGGTGGTGTAGATATGGGTGTCGAGCCCTCCAGTTGATACTAGTAAAAATGACAAATTGGTAGTACTTGAATAGTCTACTTGCGGACACTGACTTAGGGATTACCAACATTGTATTTACCGCCCCTCGAATAAAATTTGATAAATGTTGAGCAATTGAAATAGCCTAACATCCTTGAGCATGTTGGTTTTCAAAAGATGAAAGTGTGTCTTATTTTCAAAATGGCATGGCATGGCATAAGCATTTCATTTCTTGAGACTTGTATAAAATGTATATACTTTGTTAAGAATTCTCTACTGGGCTTTATGCTCACCCTACGGGATTTTTATGCAGGAAAGGATGTGGTGATTCCACCTAATTGAAGTTGTGGAAGTGTGTGCAAAGAGTATAATGTGCTCATTTGCTGTGACTTTGATTGCAAGCCAAGGGCTTTATATGTGTGGGTTTGAATAACCGTTTTGTGTAACCAGGCTCAAGCCTCAGAAACTTGTAAACCCTTGGGGGTATTTGTTGTTTAATTAATTGTTGTTGAATAAAATGTATTCTTACATGAAGACCATTTATATTGTGTAATGCAAGTATGAGGATTTATGATCAGTTTTACTTTAAAGAGCCATGATCATTGTATTACCATTTGGGCATGAAAATAAGGGCGTTACAACTTGGTATCAGAGCATACCGGGTTTGAATACTTTGTGTACGTGGGAAGTGGTTAGTACCACAATGGGTTTGTTTCGCTTGATTTAGACGTTAGCATGTATTGTATGCTTATGTGATAACATGCTTATGTGATTATGTGAGTATGGGATTTAATTCCTAAGATGTTGATTGAGTCTACGGGTTTGTGGAAGTCCTATTGAAAGAACACCTGATCACTGCTATTTCTAATTGGAACTTTAGCGACGCCGTGGGACGGTCATTATCTAGGAAGGAAATTCGTATGTGTTTATGTGATTACATGTCTATGTGGAGTGATTTATTGTTGTCCAATGTGTTGGGATGCAAGTTAGTTAGCTTCGGCACATTTGTAAAAGTGCTAATACCTATGGTTATCTTTATTAGGATGCCTAAACGAGGAAGTGACGATTTCCCTCCTTCTACACGGGAAGGATTACGGAAACAACTTGTGGAATTGCGCCAAGGTACTATACCTTTGGTATAATTTGAAGTATGGTTTACTAACCTGTCCAGATTTGCTCCAGAGTTGGTGGGGACTGAGGAACTTCGTTGTTCGAAGTTTGAGAGTAAGTTGTGTGACGACATCCGACAAAGGATTGTCGGGTCTTGTCATAGGAGCTATAGTGTGCTTGTTGAAGCGAAAGCTCATATAGAAGCGGCGGTATTAACCATGGGATAGAGTATGGAGGAGGCCATTTCGGCGACTCTTGTAACTCGGGGTGTTGGTAGGCCTTTTAAGAGGTAGAGGGGTTTCAACCCACAACAGTCTCAGAGAGTACAGTCTAGATCTACCTTTCCAGTGCTAAGTTTAGGTTCGAGGAAGGGTATGCAGAAGGGTCTCACTTGTTATCAGTGTGGACAAGCAGGGCACTTGAAGAGGTTTTGCCCACAGTTGCGTGGCACATCTGGTGTGTCTGGTTCGAAACAAACACAGAGTCACCAGCCAGCACAATCAGCACAGGCCTCGAGGGCCAATCAGGGAGTCTCTTCGGCTCAGTCTATGCACCAGGCTTATGCTCCGAGGGGTGAGCAGGTTGAGCAGAGGCCTACTGGATGTATGTATACAGTTATAGGGCCAGATCTTGTACCTGATTCTTCTGTAGTAAAAGATACGTTTTTGTTTTGCAATTCAGTTGCTAATGTGTTGATTGATACGAATGCATCCCATTCTTTTATTTCGTATGCGTTTGCATCAGTTTTGGGTTTGGAGTTGGCACAGTTAGCATCTCCTATTTGTATAGAGTCACCTATTAGTGGTCAAACTGTCTTGAGACAGGGATGTTGGGATTGTGACATCGAGGTTGCAGGTCGTCAATTGCCTTTCGCATTTGTATTGATTGAAATGCTTAGTTTTGATGTCATATTGGGTATGGACTAGTTATCGCCATACCGAGCTGCTATAGATTGCTACCGTCATAAGGTTATTGTATGTACCTTGAGCGGTGATTGCTTTTGTTTCTTGGGGGACTGGGTTGATGGAGTCTTATCACTGGCATATGATTTGCGTAGGCAGAGTGAACTTAGTTGTCTCCTTACAAGTTTTTGAGTAGTGAGTGTGGTGAAATTCGGGTTGAATTGTCGATGGTAGTTTGTGAATACTCGGATGTTTTTCCCAAGGATCTTGTCAGTTTACCATCTCACCAAGAGATCGAGTTCTTTATCGATTTAGTGCTTGGCACGGCACCGATTTCTATGGCTCCATATAGATTTGCACCTGCTGAATTGAGTGAGTTGAAGATTCAACTCCAAGAATTGTTAGACAAGGGTTTTATTTGCCCTAGTACTTCACCTTGGGGAGCGCTGACTCTCTATGCTAAAAAGAAAGATGGAGCATTGCGGCTTTGTATTGATTACAGAAAGTTGAACCGGGTTACTATTAAGAATAAGTACCCAATGCGTCGTATAGATGATCTGTTTGATTAGTTGAAGGGGTCTTGTTGTTTCTCTAAGATAGACCTGGGATCGGGTTATCATCAGTTGAGGGTAAGGGAGGAGGATATACTAAAGACGGCATGCCGTACGCGGTATGGCCATTATGAGTTTCTTGTAATGCCTTTTGGGCTAACTAATGCTCCAGCTGTGTTTACAGATTTAATGAATTGGATCTTCCGTGAATTCTTATATCGTTTTGTGGTTGTCTTTGTGGATGACATTTTGATTTATTCACTTTCTGAGGAGGAACACGAGGACATTTACGAGTAGTACTTGAGTTACTTAGAGCCCATAAGTTGTATGCTAAGTTTGGGAAATGTGACTTTTGGCTGGAAGAGGTTAAATTCTTAGGGCATGTAGTGTCAAGGGAAGGGGTGACTGTAGATTCATGTAAGGTAGAAGCAATGCAAGATTGGGCACAACCTAAGAATGCTTTCGAGATTTGTAGCTTCTTGGGTTGGCCGGGTATTACCATCGGTTTGTGAAAGATTTCTCTAGACTAGCTTCACCTTTGACTACGTTGACTAGAAAGGAAATCAAGTTTATATGGAGTGAGACTTGTGAGAAGTCGTTTCAAGAGCTCAAGATTAGGCTCACCACTGCTCCAGTATTGATTATACTGGAGAGGGGTTTGAGTTACTCAGTTTATTGTGATGCTTCATGGGAAGGTTTAGGTTGTGTATTGATGCAAGAGGGTAAAGTGGTAGCCTATGGCTCACGGTAGTTGAAAACACATGAGAGGAATTACCCTACCCGTGACCTAGAGTTAGCAGCAATGATATTTGCCTTGAAGATTTAGAGGCACTATCTATATGGTGAGAAATTTGAAGTGTTCTCTGATCACAAGAGTCTGAAATATCTGTTTACACAGAAAGACCTGAATTTGAGGCAGAGGAGGTGGATGAAATTCATAGAGGATTATGATTTTGAGTTGCATTATCATCCCGGGAAGGCCAATGTTGTGGCCGATGCTTTGAGTAGAAAGCTAGTTAGTAGTGTAGCTTCTATTGCCATCCGATAATGGAAAATGTTGGGTACTCTTAATGAGTTTGACTTGCAACTGGGCGAGTCCATTGAGTGTGCGGCTTTGTTTTCAATAGTTGAACAACCTACACTTGTGAACTGAGTGTTGGAAGCGCAAAAGAGTGACCTTGAGGTGGAATCGTTCCGAGAGAAGATTTCCAATGGGAAGGTAGAAAGAGGTTTGACTGTGTATCCCGACCTGAGTGTGAGATACCGTGACCGCATGTTTGTACCGGAGTCTTGCCGAGAGGAAGTACTCTGAGAGTTTCACTATTCACGCCTTGCGGTGCATCCGGGAGGCACAAAGATGTATCATGATCTTAGTCGCCAGTTTGGTGGAGAGGTATGAAAAAGGATGTGGCTGTGTTTGTATCAAAGTGTCTTACTTGTCAACAAATGAAGGTTGAGCATTAGAGGCCAGCGGGTTTGTTGCAAACCTTTTCTATAGCTGAATGGAAGTGGGAACATGTTACAATGGATTTCGTTGTAGGCCTTCCAAGGACTCAACGGGGTAGTGATGCCATTTCGGTGGTTGTTGACCGATTTACTAAGTTGGCGCATTTTATTTCTATATACATAAGGGAGTCGATAGATTATCTGGCCGACTTGTCTATTAGGGACATAGTGAGGTTGTACGGGGTCCATGTGACGATTGTTTCAGATAGAGATTCGTGTTTCACTGCTCGGTTGTGGCAGAGTTTGCAAAGTGCCTTAGGCACTAGATTGACTTTTAGTATTGCGTATCATCCTCAGACTGACGGGCAGTCCGAGCGTACCATTCAGATCCTTGAAAATATGCTCTGATGCTGTGTCCTTGATTTTAAGGAGTCGTGGGAGAGACGCCTACCCTTAGTGAAGTTTGCCTACAATAATAGTTTCCAATCGAATATTGGCATGACACCGTTTGAGGCCTTGTATGGTCGACCGTGTAGATCCCCTGTGCGTTGGGCTGAGATGGGTGATGCACCTTTGTTAGGACCAAAGTTGGTTCGGGAAACGACGAAGAAAGTAGTACTTATCCGTAAGAAGTTAGCTACGGCCTAGAGTCGCCAGAAAAGTTATGCAGACCGTAGGAGGAGACCTTTGTCTTTTGAGGTGGGAGATCATGTCTTTTAAAAATATCACCTAGACGGGGTTTGATGCGGTTTGGGAAGAGTGGGAAGTTATCCTCTCGGTTTAATGGCCCTTTTGAAATCTTTGAGCGCATTGGGGAGGTTGCTTATCGTTTGGCGTTACCGCCACAAATTTTTTGAGTTCATGACGTGTTTCAAATTAGTATGCTTCGAAAATATGAGCAGGATCCATCGTACGTGTTGGATTGGACTGACTTAGAGGTAGATGAGGATGCTTCGTATGAGGAGAGACTGGGAAGAGTCTTGGATAGACGGGATCAAGTTTTGCGAGGCAAAACAATTCCATTGGTAAAAGTATTGTGGAAACATCACGGAGTCGAGGAAGCGACTTGCGAACGTGAATTAGAAGTCCGAGAGAAATATCCGGATTTGTTTGTTTATGCATAAGTATGTATTGAGAATTAATTTTGTTAATGAGAAGTATAAGCATTGTCCATGTTTTAACTTGTAAGAACATTGTATGTGTTTTGAGAATGTGGAATACTGTGGGTGTTGTATCACTCTTGGAAGCATAGTATATGTTGTTGGTAATCATTTTTGAAAATTTGGACATGATTTAAACATTGTAAATGTTTTGGGAAATTGAAAATTTCAATTTTTTTTTTTTGGGACTTGTGAATCGAGTCGGTGTGAATAGATGACCGGAGAATGAGTCATGGTGTTGAACTTGTGGGAATAACATGGTTATGAATAGTTCAATTATGGTTTTGAAACATGATTTATAATTTCGGGGACAAAATTCTTTAAGGGGGGAGGTTATAGCAGCCCTGGTTTTGACCCGTCTCTTGTGGTGTTCCGGACTCGGGTTTGTATGGTCTAGATGGTGGTTCATGTCTTGCTTCTCTTGTTTTCCCCTTAATGTTGGTCATTGGGTTGTAGTTGGGTGTTTGGAAAAGGTTGATTGCTTGTTTTTCCAAACTCTTGGTTGCCCAAAATTTTGGCTCTCCGCTCAAGCGGCCATTCTTGTGCTCGAGTGGGCTTTTAAAACTTTGCTCTACGCTCGAGCGGTCATTTGGGCACTCGAGCGGGGACTATGTCTGCAGAAAATACTAGGAGAGCGTATTTCTAGCTCGAGTGCAGGGTTTCACGCTCGAGCGGGAGTCTATGTCTTACGCTCGAGCAGGACTTTCCACACTCGAGTGGACCACCTTTTATCAGCACGCGAAAGTGACATTTCAGATCACTTTTTGCAATCCACTCTCTCCCTAAAAGTCTCAAATATCCAGATCTAGAGCCTCTCTCTCTAGAAACCATCTTCTCTCTTTGAATTCTCCAAATCCATTGGGATTTTGGCCATAGTTCCATCGGCAAAGTTGTGTAACTTCTCGAGGGCTTCGTTGTGTGCGGTGGAGATCGAGTTTCATCGTCGTTGATTTTGGGGTTTTCAACTCTTTTCTTTTTTAAACTTGAGGAATGGATTTTCTTTGAGTTATATATATGTTTTTGCAAGATCAAGATGATTTTTGAAATCATCCTTTGTTTAGTTTTGAAAAATAATTGTCAAGAAAAAGAGCGATTTTGAAAATGGATTTACTATTTGATCCTTTGAGTTAGAAATTGCGGTTTTTTGAACTATGTTGATGAAAGAAATATGTTTTAGTGAGATCTTCTCAAATATTTGAAGATGAATGGTTTTGGTGAGAAAACCTTGAAATTGGGGATTTTTAAGAAAGATGTTGAAAAATCTTTGGAATATGCTGTTGTATTTATTTTGGGTGCCAAAATAAAAGATGTTTGAAAATTGTTTATTTATTACATATAAGTGATGGTTTTCCATGGAACAAGAAAATGGTTGGAGTATTGGAAATTGTTGTTAAAGATGTTGATATAGTCTTAAAATGACTAAGTGTTAGAAATGTTTGAAATGTGGGAATTATGTTATCCCTTGGATGAATTGAAATTAAAGTATTTATTCATCATGTGAAATTGCATTGAAAGGAGAAATGGGAATTTTGATCACAATGGTAGTATTGTGTGGAAGAATTGGAAATTGAAGAATTGTTGTAATGAATTGATTATTATTGCATTGGCATACCAATTTATTTGTTTACATTGAACTTTGAAAGTTGATTTGAAAACTTGCATTAAGAAAAGAATGTTGAGAAACAAGTTTTCGTGAAATGATTTTTGGGTAAATACAGTGGTAAGTCTTGGCAGGTAGTGTAGATTATGGGTATCGAGCCCTCCAGCTGTAACTGGTAAAAATGACAAATTGATAGTACTTTTATAGTCTATTTGCAGACACCAGCCTAGGGATTTAAAGGTGGTGTAGATATAGGGGTCGAGCCCTCTAGTTGATACTGGTAAAAATAACAAATTGGTAGTACTTGTATAGGCTACTTGTGGACACTGACATAGGGATTACCAACGTTGTATTTACCGCCCCTCGAATAAAATTTGATAAATGTTGAGCAGTTGAAATGGCATGACATCATTGAGCATGTTGGTGTAGACACCCTATTTTTGATCGACCTTTAGACTCAGACGTCACTAGTTGAGCGCTCGGTGATGTTGCATATTGTGCTCATTCTGAGGTTTCAGAGTCTTGGCTGCGAGCCTTGCCTCCGGACTTCGGGGCTCTTTTTGTGCCTTGCCTCGGTTTGCGAACTGGGTCCTGTTTTCTCTATTTTCTCTTCTCGAAGGGAGGGAGAGGTCTCGTAGACCATCTCTCAGTGGCCGTAGGCTACGTTTCGTGGTCATAGGCCATTTTTTCCCGTTTGGAGCCCGGTTTCCAGTTTTCAGAGCCGTCGGCCGTATGCCTCAGTTCGGAACCGCTTAACTACCTCCGTTTGCTCCGGTTTTTGGCACACATCTTATTTTCTCCCTTTAGAGGAACGTTGTGGCCCGAGAGACCACCTTCGTGATCATACACCGCTTCCGGTGCCTAACAGCCTGTTTTCGGGGCCCCGAACCGTGCGTTTTGGCCCCCGAACCTTCGTTTTGCATCCGCTTTGGTCCATTTTTGGTAAGGACCCTATTTTCATTGTTAGGGAGGTGATAGGATGGTGGATGGCCACCTATTCCCTTGAAAAGCCAGTTTTCTCATTTTCTTTCTCCAAAAGCCGATTTTTCTGACAGAAAGCTAGTTTTTCCTACTTTTGAGCCACATTTTCTGCCTTTTCATACCACCATTGTGATCTACTCATCTGGGAGGCCACCTTTCTGGGTAGGCCGACCAACAATTTTGCTTGAACCTTTTGACCCCTGGTCGGCCGACCAGGGGGTGCTTATTGCTTTTCCCCTCTTTGAGTGTAATCCAGCTGTGCCAGCTGGAGATCATTTGGTGCATCCTCCATACACGTGTATGGAGGATCTTTGAAGCTTCCAAGAGAAGCTTTGGCCTCTCTTCTCTATAAGAGAGGCCCTCCTCTTTATCTCAGCTGGTTAGACACTTTTACTTAAGGCTCATTACCTCCCACCTCTATTGCTACTATTCCAAGCTCCAAAACCCTAACTTCCTTGGTCCATTTACACTACAACCCATAGCACCACACGACCATCATCCATTCTAGCCCCTTGGAAGTCATTTGCAGAGGTTGAAAGCTCATTTCCTTGGACCAAAGGCTGCTGGAAAGTTGAGCTACAAGGGTAAGCTCCTATTCTCCCCATTTTTGCACTATTTTGTTCTATATCTTAGCCCCTTTTTATTATATTTTTAGGCTTCGGCCTAAACTAAAAAAAGTCTTATTTTGAGCTCATATTCATGTTTGATTAAGGACTTTTCTCTGTTTGAAGTCTTGTACTCCCCTTTGTGCTTTATCCCTCTTTTGGGACTTATTTTGCATGATATATTAGCCCTATTTTTGAGCATTTATGGGCTTCGATCCAAAATGTGAAGTATCTTATTTTGAGTCCCTCTTCAACTTTGTTGAAGGGCTCTTTACGATTTGAGGCCATCTACTGCCCCTTTCCCTTTATCTCTCGTTTAGGGCTATTTTTGCATCATATTTTAGCCTTACTTGTGAGCATATTCGAGATTTTCCATAAACTGTAAAGTATCTTGTTTTGAGTCCCTCTTCAACTTTGTTGAAGGGATCTTTTCTTTTTGAGGCCTTTTTCTACCCTGTTTGTTCAATCTCTCTTTTAGGGTTGTTTTTGCATGATACATTAGCCTTATTTGTGAGCCATTTTAGACCTCGACCTAAACTAAAAAAAATCTTTCTTTGATATAATATTTATGTTTGATTAAGGTCTATTCTCTGTTTGGGGTCATCTTCCCCTATGCATGCTTCATTCCTTCATGATTAAGGCTATGCATCAGAGCACTTACATTGGCCATGGTTTGGCCTCTTA
This sequence comes from Camellia sinensis, assembly GCF_055761805.1. Lineage (NCBI taxonomy): Eukaryota > Viridiplantae > Streptophyta > Magnoliopsida > Ericales > Theaceae > Camellia > Camellia sinensis. Next base: position 80,701,538 of record NC_138963.1, read on the forward strand.
GCCACTAAAATCCAGCGGATTTTCAGTGGCTTTGACGCATTTTTGAGGGCCAAAATTAGAGGGGGGTGACCCACTCTCTCCTTGTCTTGTTTGGGGATCTTTTAGGCCTTCCAAAGGGACCCTATTTTGCATGCATCGAAGTTACTTTCCAGGCCTCATTCTGAGGGTTTTGAGGTCTGCCTTGGCTCTATCCGAGGCCCATTTTGCCATATTTTAGGTCCATGTTGCATGTGTAGACCAATCCCATTCAAGGCCCTTCAAAGAGGCCTTTCTTTTCATGTTCCCTAGACCAATTTCAGGGTCAATTTGGTGAGTTCCAAGACTTTCATATTTGATTTCCAGAGTTGGTTGTGCCATGCTAAGTGTCCTTGATGCATGTGCTTAATTACCCCTTGTATGCCCTTCCAAAAAAGCCCCTCATTTTTGCACATGTTGGCTGCATTTCAGTGATTATTTGGACATATTTTGGCATGTTTTATTCACTGATTTTTGCTGGTTTGGTGAGATTTCATATGCTTCATATGCATGCCATGTAAACCATGTTTGCTAGTCAAAGTTGCATGCTATTTTAGTCCATCATGCTAGCATCTTTTGATCATGCTTTGAACTAGAAATGTTCACGTTTTGGGACTGCCTTGGCTCTGTCTTTGTGCTTCATGGTCAAATAATGCATGCTTTGTATAGCTACAAGTCAATACATGTGCCTAGTTTTGAGTTTCGGGGCTTACTCCATGCATCGGGTGCCCTGTTTGCATGATTCGGGACCATTTAGCATTATGTTTCAGTGCTGAAAATTACATGTTTGAATGCCATGCTTCATCCTTGCCATGCTTTGGTAGAGTGGCATTCAATGCCTTAGGTTTGGTCCTCGGTATGCGTGCCTGTGTGCACGTATTTCGGTTGTCTCATTTTCATCTAATGGCCACTGGTGTGAGTGTGGCTGAGGTCCACTCATGTTGGTGTAAGTCCATTATGCATTGTGTATGCCTTTTCAATTCATAGCATTGCGTATGCTAGGTTGCATGTTAGAGCATTGTGTATGCCATTTCATAGCATTGTGTATGCTAGGTTGTATGTTAGTCGCATTGTGTATGCCATCTCATTTGCATTGTGTTTGGGATAGGAGTTAGCCCGAGCACGGGAAACGAGAGACGTTCCGTACTCCGAGTGACGGAACGTATCTCAATTCCCTGTCACCGACACTCCAGATTACCCATGATGGAGTTTAGGTCTTGTTGTGTTTTCATGTGCATTCATTTTATATTGAGCCGTGCAATTCGACTCCTCGGCCATCATGCATCGATATGCGTGATTGGTGGCACGAGGATCGAGGACTACACTCCTTGAAGAGTAGTCATGCCTGCATATGTGAAATACTTTGCCATGCCCCTTTGTTGCTCTCTGTTGTCGTAAATCAGAAATCAACAGCTTTCTAAAGCCTTGCACAGCATTCCGACATTAATTGCAAACAGAGGCGAATCGGGCATCGCAATGGATTTCCGCGCAAGGCAACTCGAGCATGCATCATTCATCATTTGGAACAGAGCTGAGGCAGTCCATGGATTTGCGTGCCAATTTACTCGCTTTCTTAGATTAATTTGTTAATTAATTAGGGTTTTGTAATATTTAATTATTCATTTCGGACTGTATATTATTTATTCGGACCCTCTGCGCGAGGGCAATGTTGTAATAAGTGTGCGTGCGTGTGATGTATGTCTTCCAACCCCACGTCTTTCTCCCTTTTATTTACCAGCTTATGATGGTTAGATTAGGGCATGTTTCAATTAACATACAGCATGATAGCATGTTTGCATCATTCATCTGTCTTGCATGCACCGGGCTCGACGCACCATACTAACTGCATTTATATTTCAATTCCGAGTTGAATACTTGTTAGCTGTAGCATTTCATATGCCATCTTAGAATAACCGAGCCTATCTTAGTTGCATTTTGCATGTGTTGCATTAGGCATTTCTGTATAGTTAGGATCATGCATGGATTTCTAACATAGCTTCTGTTTTGGCTTGGAGTACTCGGTAAGTTTTATGCTTTAGCATCCTTACATGCGTGTGAGTGACTGCCATGATAGCATGCCTACCATGAGGCTAATTGCTTATATGATATACCTGCCTGAATGCCTGTGGGTGAAGGTTGGGTTCTTTGGATTGGAACAATTCATCAATTGGGAGTTTTAAGCCTACTAGATAGTGGCAAATCACCTTGTTTTCTAAGCCCACCTGAGGGTGGCAAATTCACATTTTAGCCTACTTGCGAGTAGCAAACCTCTTTAAAAAACAAACATGAGATGTTTCGTTCCAATTCAGGCGATCCAGTCTATACTTGTATGTTGTGCACATCACATAGTAAATCTAGGCTAATAACCGGATTAAGAACGCATAATGTTTTCAAAACTAGATATCATGGTTAGTAGAGGCCAATCTTTGATCGAGCGAGCGGGGGTGCTCACGAAGTGACCTTCCCCAATCGTACCCAAGTTCCCGAGCCGAGGCAACTTTGGTGATGACGGACACGTGGCCTTAGGCAACGAGTCAGGGTTTCCTAAATTTCCCAAAATAAAATATTTAGGTGGCGACTCTATATCTGGCAAAGCAGTCCATGTTTGGTACTTCTTTCAAAAAATCTGTTTTCAAAAATGATTTGCCGGATTTGGACTCTTTGATGATTCATCGGTCTTGCATTGCACTCTACGAGATTAGATACAGGACCGTGACTTCGAGTCCTGAACTGTAGTGAGCCCAATGAACAAAACGGGGGGGATTTCCTCCCAGGACATTCGAAGACGTCTACAGTTGGTTTTCAAAAGATGAAAGCGTGTCTTATTTTCAAAAAGGCATGGCATGTCATAAGCATTCCATTTCTTGAGATTTGTATAAAATGTATATACTTTGTTAAGAATTCTTTACTGGGCTTTATGCTCACCCTATGAGATTTTTGTGCAGGAAAGGATGTGGTGATTCCGTCTAACTGAAGGCATGGAAGTGTGTGCAGAGAGCATAATGTGCTCATTTGCTATGACTCTGATTGCAAGCCATGGGCTTTATATGTGTGAGTTTGAATAACCATTTTGTGTAACCAGGCTTAAGCCTCTGAAACTTGTAAACCCTTGGGGGTATTTGTTGTTTAATTAATTGTTGTTGAATAAAATGTATTCTTACATGAAGACCATTTATATCGTGGAATGCAAGTTTGAGGATTTATGATCAGTTTTACTTTAAAGAGCCATGATTATCGTATTATCATTTGGGCATGAAATTGGGGGCATTACATTTTCAAATCATGATTCCACAACTTACAAACTCGAAATACAACTTCATTCTCAAATCATAATTCTAAAACTAAACCAAATGCTACCATAGTTTCTCCTATGCCATAATTCACGAATACAAAAAAATAAAAGTTGGCTTGAGGATTTATAATTATGTTAGAGACTAAAAGTGATATAATTTAATTTACTCAACATTTATTTCATCTTGACCATGACCTAATCATTAAAAAATTATCCTAGTGTATATCTAATTATGAACCACTTAACTCATTTATTTGTTAAATTGGTGAATAAATGTATGTTAGTATTTTTTACGGTAAATTATAAATACACCCTCTGAGGTTTGCTTAAAATATAAATTCTCCTGTAGTTTGAAAAATTACAATACCCTCTTATTAGAATTTTTTATTTAACAAAATTAACTAAAAAAATGAAATTCATAATTGCTCTCCTATACAGTAATAAAATTACCTAAATTATTAATTGAAACATATTTTTAATATCATTAAAAACTGTTAATTAATTTGATGATTTATTAATGAAATAGGCGATTTGTTATAAAATTAGGAATCTCAGGGGGTGAAATGTAATTTTCAAAATCACAAGGGGCGATTCGTATTTTAATCAAGTTTCAGGAAGTGTATTTGTAATTTATCCTATTTTTTATAATAAAATATATAAGAGTTGGCTTAAGGATTCAAAATTGTGCTAGACACTAAAAGTGATATAATCTAATTTACTCAACATTTATATTAACTTGGTGTAGACGTCCCCGAACGCCCCGGGAGGAACGAGTCCACCCGTTCTGTTCATTTGGGGTTACTACAGCTCAGGACTCTTAAATTGTCACGGTTCGTAATCTGAACCAAAGAGTCCAAATCCGGCAGATCGTTTTGAGAAAACAGATTTTGAAAGAAGTGCCAAACATGGACTGCTTTGCCAGATACAGAATCGCCACCTAAATATTTTATTTTGGGGAAATTTAGGAAACCCTGACTCGTTTGCCTAAGGCCACGTGTCCGTCATCACCAAAGTTGCCTCGGCTTGGGAACTTGGGTACGATTGGGGAAGGTCACTTCGTGAGCACCCCCGCTCGCCCGATCAAAGATCGGCCTCTACTAACCATGATAACTATTTTTGAAAACATTGTGTGTTCTTATTCCGGTTATTAGCCTAGGTTACTATGTGATGCGCACAGCATACAAGTATAGACTGGGTCGCCTGAATTGGAACAAAATATTTCATGTTTGTTTTTGAAAGATGGTTTGCTACTCGCAAGTAGGCATAAAATGCAGATTTTGCCACCCTTAGGTGGGCTTAAGAAAAAGATGGTTTCGCCACTATCTAGTGGGCTTAAAACACACATTTGATGAATTGTTCCAATTCAAATAACCCAACCTTCACCCACAGGCATTCAGGCAGTTATATCACATAAGCATATAGCCTCATGGTAAGCATGCTATTCATGGCAGTCACTCACACGCATGCAAGGATGCTAAAGCATAAAACTTACCGAGTACTCCAAGCCAAAACAGAAGCTAATTAGAAATCCATGCATGATCCGAATTATACAGAAATGCCTAATGCAACACATGCAAAAGTGCAACTATAGCAGGCTCGGCTATTCTAAACATGGCATATGAAATGCTACAGCTAACATGTATTCAATTTGGAATTGAAAATACAATACAGTTAGTATGATGCGCCGAGCCGAGTGCATGCAAAACAGATGAATGAATGCAAACATGCTATCATACTGTATGCTAATTGAAATATGCCCTAATCTAACCATCATAAGCAGGTAAATAAAAAGGAGAAAGACGTGGGGTTGGAAGACATGCATCACACACACGCACACTTATTACAGTTGTGCCCTCGCACGGAGGGTCCGAAAGAATAATATACAGTCCCAAATGAATAAATAATACAGTCCCAATAAATACAAAAATCCTAATTAATTTACAAATTAATCTAGGAAAGCTATAAACTGGCATGCAAGCCAGGGACTGCCTTGACTCCGATGAATGATGTACGCTTGGGCTGCCTTGCGCGGAAATCCACGGCGATGCCCCGGTTAGCCTCTGTTTGCAATTTATTCTTGGAATGCGTGCCAAGCTCTGGAAGGCTGCTGATTCTTGATTTGCTGCAACAGAGAGCAAGAAAGGGGCATGGCAATGTATTTTCACAAATGTATGCATGCCTCGATCCTCGTGCCACCAATCACGCATCTCGATGCATGATGGCCGAGGAGTCGAATTGTGCAATTCAATATAGAATGAATGCACATGAAAACAAAACAAAACCTAGACTCCATCATGGATAATCCGGAGTGTCGGTGACTGGGAATTGAGACACGTTCCGTCACTCGGAGTACGAAACGTACCTCGTTTCCGATGCCTGGGCTAATTCCTATCCCAAACACAATGCAATATGCATGACATGCATGAATGCAACTAATATACAACCTAGCATGCACAATGCTATGAAATGGCATACACAATGCACGAGGTAACATGGCATACACAATGTGCTAACATACAACCTAGCATACACAATGCTATGAAATGAAATGGCATACACAATGCACGAGGTAACATGGCATACACAATGCGTTAACATACAACCTAGCATACACAATGCTATGAAATGAAATGACATACAGAATGCACGAGATAACATGGCATACACAATGCGCTAACATACAACCTAGCATACACAATGCTATGAAATGAAATGGCATACACAATGCAATATGGGCTTACACTAACATGAGTGGACCTCAGCCACACTCACATAAGAGGCCATAAGATGAAAATGAGACACTCGAGATGCATGCACGCAAACCGAGGACCGAACCTAAGGCACGTATGCCACTCTAACAAGACATGGCAAGGCATGGAATATGGCGTACAAGCATGCAAATTTCTGCACTAAAATATGACCCAAAACAGTCCTGAATCATGGAAACATGGCACCCGGTGCATGAAATGAAACCGAAATGCAAAACTTGGCCTATGCATTGGCCTATAGCTATACAAAACATGCATTATTTGAACATTAAATGTGAAGAGAGATTCAAGGAAGCCTCAAAACAATCATATTTACATTTTTAAGCAAGGCCAAACAGCAAACACAAATAGGGCTAAACCGATGCGCAAAAATGGCCCTAAATGTGAGATAAAGAAGCAAGTCACAGTTGCTGGCCCCAAAAAGATGAGGGCTCTTCAACAATGTTGAAGAGAGGCCCAAAATATTACCTTTTACAGTTGGTGTCCAGACCCAAAACAGTGTACAAGAATGCTCAAAATGCTATGCAAAATAAGGCCAAAAAGAGAGCTATAACACAAAGTATAAAAAGGATGCCTCAAATAGTGAAAGACCCTTAATTAAACATGAAGAGGGGATCAAAATAAGTTCATTTTTAGTTCGGAACAGAGCCCAAAAACAGAATCATAAGAGGCTAACAAATCATGCAAAAATTGAGCCAAAAGAGAGATATAAAGGTAAGTGGCAAATGGAAGCCTCAAACAGTGATGAGCCCTTTAACAATGTTGAATAAGGGATCAAAATAATCAACTTTACAGTTTATGACATGCCTCAAAACAATTTATACATAGGCCAAAAATACTACACAAGAAAATGGCATACAAGAGGGGTAATGAAGTAAGTGCAACAAGGAGGCCTCAAACAGTGAGAGGCCCTTAAACAAACATGAAAAATAGCTCAAAATAAGCCTAGTTTCAGTTAAGGTCGGAGCCCAAAACAGCAAGAAAGTATGGCTTATAAATAAATCAAGAAAAGGCTAGAAAAGGGAAAAAGGAAGCTCACCCTTGAAGACTATGCCTTTGACAACTTTTGGACCAAAATGCAGCACTCCTAGGCTCTGAAGAACAACCTCCAGCTGCTATAATGGAGGATGGAAGGGTGGGGCTATGGGTTGGTGAAGAAATGGGTGTAGGACTTGAGAGTTTGGAGGGTTGAAGTGTAGAGAGAGGGAGATGCAATGCAAAGGGCTTAAGGCAAAATTTTGTAACCCTTAAAACCAGAGCTGGAGGCTGGTTTATATAGGAAAAAAGAGGGGGGAAAATGGGGGGGAAAAATGGAGGGAAATGAATCAAGTTTCCCCCCAAAAGGGCCAAACCCTCGGACATGGGTGAAGTGTAAAACAAAATACATTGCTAGAATGTACTTGGGACAAGGATCATGGCCGGCTAGTTTAAATGGGAAAAAAGATCATCCACCAGAAAAATGTGGCCGGCCGGCTACTTTTTCTGACTTTTCTGGCCGGCCTGCTACATTTTCTGGCATTTCTGGCCGGCCTGCTACTTTTAAGGAAAAAAAATGGGCTGCCGGGAAGAAATGTGGCCGTTGGGTGATTTAGAAGACCAATAGTGGCCATTCAAGTATCCAAATTGAAGCCCCAGAAGTTATCTTTCCAATGGAGCAAACCTTGCATTAAAATTCTTCCTGTGGAAAAAGTTATGCCCGTTTCCGTGAAGCCACGCAGATTCGGTCCCAGCCGGAGTGATGCCCTACTTCAATCAACCATATCTCCCCTATCCGGAATTGGATTTAGGAGATTCTTGAGTGAAAAATGAGGCCCCAGGAGTAAGCTTTCCAACGGTGGTGGCCTCATAGCTTGATTCCAAGTATGTGAATGAATAGGCCCGATTCGGCGAGGGCTGTTCAATTCTCTCTTAACGATTCATGCCCATTTTCTTCCCCAACTGGACTTCTTCCCTCTTCTCCTCTTTTCTTCAACTTCAAACCCCTAAGTAAGGTATTTTGAAAGATTTTTCAAAGATTTCATCTCTCCTTCATTCATTTCCACTTTGTCCTTGCTCGGTGTAGACGTCCCCGAACGCCCCGGGAGGAACGAGCTCCCGTTCTGTTCATTTTGGGGTCACTACAGCTCAGGACTCTCAAATTTGTCACGATTCTAAGTCTTAACCAAAGAGTCCAAATCCGGCAAATCGTTTTGAGAAAAACAGATTTTTGAAAGAAGTGCCAAACATGGACTGCTTTGCCAGATACAGAGTCGCCACCTAAATGTTTTTTTAATGGGAAATTTAGGAAACCCTGACTCAGTGCCAAAGGTCACGTGTCCGTCATCACCAAAGTTGCCTCGGCTCGGGAACTTGGGTACGATTGGGGAAGGTCAGCTATGAGCACCCCCTCTCGCCCGATCCAAAGATCGGCCTCTACTAACCATGATATCTATTTTTGAAAACATTGTGTGTTCTTATTCCGGTTTATTAGCCTAGGATACTATGTGATGCACACAGCATATAAGTATAGACTGGGTCGCCCGAATTGGAACAAAACATTTCATGCTTGTTTATTTGAAATGCCTAATGCAACATATGCAAAATGCAACTATAGTAGGCTCGGCTATTCTAAACATGGCATATGAAATGCTACAACTAACATGTATTCAATTTGGAATTGAAAGTACGATGCAGTTAGTATGATGCGCCGAGCTCGGTGCATGCAAAACAGATGAATGATGCAAACATACTGTCATACTGTATGCTAATTGGAATATGCCCTAATCTAACCATCATAAGCGGATAAATAAAAGGGAGAAAGACGTGGGGTTGGAAGACATGCAACACACACACGCACACTTATTACAGTTGTGCCCTCGCGCAGAGGGTCCGAATAAATATACATGCCCGAATAAAAGAATATTACAGTCCGAATAATATACAAATTCCTAATTAATTAATCAAATTAACTAAGAAAGCTGTAAAACTGGCGTGCAAGCCAGGGACTGCCTTGCTCCTGATGAATGATGTATGTCTGGGCTGCCTTGCGTGGAAATCCACTGGGATGCCCCAATTAGCCTTTGTTTACACCATTTCTTGAAATGCGCACCAAACTCCAAAAAGTTACTGATTCTTCATTTTGCTGCAATAGAGAGCATGAAAGGGGCATAGCAATATATTTTCACAAATGTATGCATGCCTCGATCCTCGTGCCACCAATCACGCATCTCGATGCATGATGGCAGAGGGGTCGAAATGTGCAACTCAATATAGAATGAATGCACGTATAAACACAACAAGAACCTAACTCCATCATGGATGATCCGGAGTGTCGGTAACTAGGGAATTGAGACACGTTTCGTCACTCGGAGTACGAAACGCACCTCGTTTTCCGTGCCCGGGATAACTCTTATCCCGGACACGATGCAATATGCATGATATGCATGAATGCAACTAAGATACAGCCTAGCATGCACAATGCTATGAAAATGAGATGCCTCGAAATGCGTACACACGGGCACGCAAACCGAGAAAATGACAGAATGCGATCTAAGATACAACCTAGTATGCACTATGCTGTAAAAATGAGATGCCTCGAAATGCGTGCACACGGGCACGCAAATCGAGAAAATGACATACGCAATGCAAATGACATGGAAATATGATATGGGCTTACACTAACATGAGAGAGCCTCAGCCACACTCACATAAGAGGCCAATGGATGAAAATGAAGTGCCTCGAAATGCGTGCACACGGGCACGTAAATCGAGGCAATGGCATACGCAATGCAATATGGCTAAAATGGCATATAGAATGCAACATGGACTTACACTAACATGAGAGAGCCTCAGCCACACACTCACATAAGAGGCCGATGGATGAAAATGAAGTGCCTCGAAATGCGTGCACACGGGCACGCAAACCGAGGTAATGACATATGTAATGCAATGGCATGGAAATGGCATATAGAATGCAACATGGACTTATACTAACATGAGAGAGCCTCAGCCACACTCACATAAGAGGCCGATGGATGAAAAATGAAGTGCCTCGAAATGCGTGCACACGGGCACGCAAACCGAGACAATGGCATACGCAATGCAATATGGCTAAAATGGCATGAAAACATGCTAATGGAATTTCAACACTGAAATGTGGGGGGAAACAGCCCCGAAATGAGGCGAAAACACACCCGATGCATGGAATTTCTCCCGAATCATGAAATTTAGCGCATGAAATGGCCTATGGCTATGCAATGCATGCATAATTTGAACATGAGATGAAAAGACAGAAGCAAGGCAGACCCTAGACAATAATTTTTACAGTTTAAAGCATGGCCAAACAGCAAATACAAATAGGGCAAAAATAGCATGCAAAAATAGCCGTAAATATGAGGTTATGAAGCAACTCATAGCTGCTGACCCCAAAAGGGTTAGGGACCTTCAACAACATTGAATAGGGACCCAAAATATGCATATTTACAGAACTGTAAAAACCCCAAAAACAAACATAGATATGGCTAAGCTCTTATGCAAGAAAACGGGCCAAAAGGTGGCCAAAGAGGCAAGTGGTATATGCAAAGCCCAAACTGAAAAATGTCCTTCTACAACATTGAAGAGGGACCAAAAATATGCACATTTACAGTTTATGGAAGCCCCGAAATCAGTATACAAACATTCTAGAAATGCAATGCAAAATGAGGCTCAAAAGTGGCTATAACATGAGGTATACAAAGCATTCACCAAAAAAGAAAAGACCCTTAATAAAACATGTTAAGAAGGTCAAAATAAGACTATTTTCAGTTCAGTAAAATGCCCAAAAATGGAAGCATAATGGGCTGCCAAAGCATGCAAGAAAACAGCATTCAAGGAAGATATTGAAGCAAGTGCAAGATGGGGGGCTCAAACAGGGTTGAGCCCTTAAGAAAAAGTGAAAAAGAGCTCAAAATAAGGCCACTTTCAGTTAGGGACGGAGCTCAAAACAGTAGGCATATATGGCTAGGAAATGGTGCAAAAATGAGCTAGAAAAGAGGGAAAGTGGACTTACCCTTGAAGACCAACACTTTTGTTGCTTCTTGGACCAGATTTGATGACTCTAAGCTGCTAGAATTCCTCCCCTTGCTGTTGGAATGGAGTGGTGGTGGTAGAGCTTGATGATGATGAAGAAATGGAGCCCAAAACTTGAAGGAAATGGAGAGATATGTATCTATATCCTCCAAATAATTCTTGTAACCCTTTCTCTTGAGTTGGGAGACCAGCAATATAGGCAAGAGAGGGAGAGAAGAGTCTAGGCAAAAGTGGAGGAAAATCAGCCTCTTTACCCTCCAAAAGGGTCCCCCGGATATAGATATTTTTTGGGGAAAACCAACGCACAGCTGAAATGCACACACAGTGAAGAAGCAGGCCGGCCTGACATTTTTCCTGCAGGTGGCCGGCCGGCCACTTCCCCTAGCCGACCGGCTACATCAAAGGTAAAAAGTGGCCGGCCACCCCCTAGGATGAAGCCCCAGAAGTTATCTTTCCAATGGCGCAAACCTTGCATTAAAATTCCTCCTGTAGAAAAAGTTATACCCTTTTCCGTGAAACCGCGCAGATTTGGTCCAACCAGACTTCAACCAACCACATCTCCCCCCCCCCGGACTTGGACTTGGGAGATTCTTGAGTGAAAAATGAAGCCCCGGAAGTAATCTTTCCAATGGTGGTGGCCTCATATCTTAATTCCTCTTGTACAAAGAGTTACGCCCGTTTCGGTGAAGCCGCGCAAATTTTTCTCCTTCCCGGATTCATGCTGAACCACTTTTGACCAAAAAGAAGTTGGCTTTTCAGAAAATTGCTGGCCTCCCACCCTCCTACAAGCTTTCTAACAGTGAAAATAAGGTCTCCACCAAAAATGAGCCCAAACCGATGCAAAATGAAGGTTCGGGGGCCGAAACGCGCAGCCCGAGGCCCCGAAAACTGGCTGTTAGGCACCAGGAGTGGTGTTCGACCACGAAGTGGGTTTCTCTGACCCCAGTGTCCCTCAAAAGGGAGCAAATAGGAAGTATGCCAAAAATCAGAGCAAATGGAGACGGTTAAGCGATCCCGAACCGAGGCACACGGCCAACGGTTCCGAAAACCGGGAACCGGGCTCCGAAATGGGAAAAATGGCCTATAGCCACAAAATGTAGCCCACGGCCACTGAGAGATGGTCTACAGAACCTCTCCCTCCCCTCAGGAAAAGAAACAGAGAAAACCGAGTCTGGTTCGCAAACCGAGACAAGGCACAGAAGAGGGTTCGGAAATCCAAAGGCAGGGCTCACGGCCGCGACTCTGAGACTTCTAAATGAGCACATTATGCAGTATCACCGACCGCTCAACTGGTGACGTCTGAGTCTTAAGGTCGGTCAAAAATGGGATGTCTACAGTTGCCCGTCTTTGACAGAACTCGAAAGTCATAAGTGATGGGAGTGAATGTCAAAGCCTAGAAACGACTCATTTTTGACAAGGCCGAAGACTTAGACAAACGTACAAGATAAACAGAGATGTGCCCGCAGGCATGCCCGCAGGCAAAGGGAGCAAAATGCAAAATGATATGCAAGAAGATTTTGAAGATTGGACTTATACGCTACGCGAAGCTGGTTTTGAAAGTTGGACTTATACGCTACGCGAAGCCGGTTTGTATTCAAAACAATGCAATGTACTAACAAGTACAGGTGAGATGCGCAAGATAGCGCGATGGAATGCATGCAAAATGCAAGTAAGGTGCACAAAACAGTGCAATGTGCAAGAAAGCGCGAGTGATTTGAAATGCACAAGACAGTGCGAGTGATTCGAAATGCACAAGAAAGTGCGATTGAGGTGCGTAAAATAGCGCGAAATGTAAACTGCACAAAACAGTGCGATGCCCAAAATGGCGCGAGTGATTTTGAAATGCACTAAACAGTGAGATACGCTAAACAGCGCGATTGAAATGCACTAAACAGTGCGATACGCTAAACAGCGTGATTGAAATGCACTAAACAGTGCGATATGCTAAACAGCGCGATTGATTTGAAATGCACTAAACAGTGCGATACGCTAAACAGCGCGATTGAAATGCACTAAACAGTGCGATACGCTAAACAGCGCGATTGATTTGAAATGCACTAAACAGTGCGATACGCTAAACAGCGCGATTGATTTGAAATGCACTAAACAGTGCGATACGCTAAACAGCGCGATTGATTTGAAATGCACTAAACAGTGCGATACGCTAAACAGCGCGCTTGAAATGCACTAAACAGTGCGATATGCTAAACAGCGCGATTGATTTGAAATGCACTAAACAGTGCGATACGCTAAACAGCGCGATTGATTTGAAATGCACTAAACAGTGCGATACGCTAAACAGCGCGATTGAAATGCACTAAACAGTGCGATACGCTAAACAGCGCGATTGAAATGCACTAAACAGTGCGATACGCTAAACAACGCGATTGATTTGAAATGCACTAAACAGTGTGATACGCTAAACAGCGCGATTGATTTGAAATGCACTAAATAGTGCGATACGCTAAACAGCGCGATTGAAATGCACTAAACAGTGCGATACGCTAAACAACGCGATTGAAATGCACTAAACAGTGTGATACGCTAAACAGTGCGATTGAAATGCAATGCATAAAATTGTGCGAGTGAGATACAACCACAAGATGCACAAGACAGTGCTAGTGAGATACAAAGTGTAAGTGCACAAGATAGTGCGAGTGAATGCATGTTCTACGCAAATGAGGTGCATTTTCTATGCAAGTATGGAAGAGTGCGTTTTCTATGCAATATTGAAAGCAAGCATATTCTATGCATGAAACAAGGAAAGCATATTCTATACGGAATCGAAAGCAAGCATATTTTATGCATGAATCATAACGATGCGCGACACGCATGCAACAACGGTGTATATGAGAGTTCACATTCTATGTAGTAGAGGAGCATCAAATATGTACTCTGGTGCCTCTGATTTACCTCTTAGAGGACTTTGCAACACACTCAGCTCAAAAAGGGCACACCCTGTTCATATTGGCGAGAGATAACATCTGCTGGTACTACTTTAATTGCCGTTCTGACTTGAAGCATGCTTAAGCTTGGAGTAGAGGCACACTCATTCTTCAGGGCACTGGCAAGGCCTGAAGAGGTACATATGGAATGCAATCTCAGAATTTTCTGAAGGTGAAACACACTCAGATGCTCAAAATTTTCCCTATTTTCTTTTGCTTCGTAGTCCGGAACTTATATAGCTTCAGATAGGTCCTTGTTTTACCGTTCACACTTATCGGGGGTGAACCCTGCAGTTTTATGAAAGAACAAATCTTGTTTTGTACAAATGTGGAGAATGGCACAGCACTCTGAGCACAAAAAGATTTATGGAAATTGAGAAATGAGTTCTTAACCGGGTATTGAGCCTACGACTGCATACAGTGAAAAAGACTCAGCAACGGAAAACAAAAGGTAAGCAACCTAAACACATCGAGTAACACTCGAAGTGACTCACAACAAGAATCAAGACAGACAAAATAAAACACAAGACTCAAATGTGCACATGGAGCCTGTTTCCCCGGGTATTGTTTCCCACCCTTTCTTATTTGTGATCCTCACATCACTCGGCCCTCAAGCTCTATTTTTCTGAAAAAGCCCTCTTCTCACTTTTTCTCTCATCGCACATCTCTCTATTCTTCAATCTCTCGTTTTTTTTTTCAATCCCTCCCCTGGGCGGTTGATGGATGGACAGGAAGTCATGGGCCCTTGCCCCTGGTATTCTACCAGCTTTTGATTCTTGTTCACAACAGTGAATTTCTTCCAAAGAAGGGCTGCGCTACAATTGGGTGTGTAGCAAATTTGCAGCTGACATCGGTTGACGATGCTCTGCTGGGGAGTTTGGACGTGATCAGGCTTGTCCAGATGATGGAGTGGAATACCTTGCCCCATTCCGGTTCGTGCTTCGCACTTGGCTTGATACATTGTTGCTTGGAGGATGAGGGAACCTTCAGCCGTTTTGTGATCAGCCTCAGTGGTGCCCTTTTCTGGCGAATATGGTGCCCTTTCGGCAAGTAGAGTTCCCTTTCTGGCATGTAAGTTGACAACATGAGGAAGACAGAACGTCTGACTCAACTGTGCCCCTATTTCATCAGTTTGACCATTTTTTATTTTGGTTTTAAAACAATTTTGACCAACATGAAAGTTAGATTAACATGCTTGTTCAATTTTTGATTTGAAAATCATGCAAGTCAGGCTATGAGCACTGAAAATTTTCCTTTTTTGGGTCCGGGAAACGGTCCAGTCTTTGGAAAAGATGAAACAATTTTCGAGAAAATTAGTCAACCTCAGTAAAAATTCTCAAAGACTATTTTCGCAAACGGCCGATGCTTAACAAGCGCGGAACTTACTCTTGAGACGTACAACCTCGGATCTGGACGAAAATTGCCCCCCTTGCTCGAAGAGAGCTGCATGGCAACGGAAATTTGCCCCTTGTTTAAACGGCGCCACGGCGCATTGAATGGCAACGGAAAGTTGCCCCTTGTTTGAACAGCATCGCGGCGCGTTGGATGGCAACGGAAAGTTGCCCCTTGTCTGAATGGCCCCACAGCGCATTGTAGTCCGTCCTCAGAGTGACAAACACAACCAGGCTCTCAGATACAGAGAAGACAAAGATGATCAGAACTATCGCATGGACACAGTCGATTTGGAAGTGTTTATGGCTGGACTTCAGAATGAAGTTGCCTACGTATCCCAAAGATGGGAATCAAGCCTCACGTAGTTCGGGGTTAAGGTGCACTCGGGTATTAACCTCTCATTTTTAGGCTCTAACTTTTGCCAAGGCGCCCATTGCGGGTTTTTGGCCTTGCGAGCTTTGTTCTTCTTTTCTTTTCAATTCTTTTCATTTTCTTTTGATTTTCTTTTTTGTTCTTTTCTTTGCATTTTTCTTCATTTTGTTCTTTGCTTTGCATTTTTCTTCATTTTGTTCTTTTGTTCTTTTCTCTTTTTTTTTGTTCTTTTTCTTCTTTTCTTGCTCTAACTTTTGCCTGGGCCGCCCTTCCGGGTTTTCGGCCCAGCGAGCCTCTCAAAGGGTAAAAGTATAACAAGTCCATGCCAAATGGTTTTGAGATCCTGAAATTATCTGAATCTAGGAGAATGGCTGCTGTTCTAGCTTCGTAAGCTTCTTGATCTGACTTGTTGCTGCTAATTCACGGGCTGCTCTGGATCCGGCCACACAGGCCTCACATTATGGTTGACCTTTGAACTTTCTGAGTCCGAGCTCGAGGTTTGAAAGCAAGGGGTCGAGTCTCGAGGATGAGAATGATCCTAGGCTGCGCAATCTCAGGAGCGATTCCACACAGGTCTTTGCAGGACTGCGCAAAATATTTTGTTTTTGAAAGTTTTTTAAGAAAGCGACAAATCGCTCGCGCTGAAGATAGTGTGAAACCAGTCTGGATCAAGCCGGGGTCCTTCTCAGTACTCACGCTAACAAGCATGATTCCATTCATTAAGGGCTTAGCACGCCTTTCTTTCTCTCGAATGATCAAAGTTTTGCAAATCCCGAGGAATTCCTTCCTCTTCGTTTTCACCGCAGTGTTCAAAAAGTTTTGAAAAACTTAGGTCAATGCAATGATTTCGGGGTGCAGAAGAGTAGGCGAAAAGTACTGCTGTTTCATTCAAACTTTCTAGCACAACTGGCACAAAGCAGAAGCAAGCACAAAGCATGAAAAACCACTGTTGTTTCATTCAAATCTGTTGGTACAACTGGCTCCAAGGCAGAAACAGACTCACAAGGAAGCGAAAAGACAGACGCAAAACAAAATAATGATATCCGAGGTAACACCCCCGAAATCATCCGACTTCTGTACAACAGGACTGACTCGATACAACAAGACAGACCCTACTGACTCAGTAAGAAAAGACTGACTCTGTACAAAACAACAAGACTGACCCAATACCCAGGTCAGAAAGAACAAAAGCTAGCATTCGCAAATGCTCAAAACAGTGCATGCCATCCACCATATCTGGAGTAAACTGAGCGCTGCCCGCAGGTGGTTCATCCCTCCAATCACATCACATTATCCCCCAAGTTCACCGATCAAGTGTCGATAGACTTTGTAGGGCCTGGTGCGGGGATGACCCCGTTGTCGATCAGATCTTGTATTTCGTGGCAGAGACGAAAGCACGTGTCAGTGTCATGGCCAGCTCGCTGATGGAAGGCACAGTAGTCGGCTGGGTTGTGCGAGAGAGGGAGGTCCTTTGGTAATGGCTGTGGCTCCAGGGGCTTCAAATCCCCCTCTCTAATCAAGATCCTAAAGGCTGCTGATAGAGACATGTATAATGGTGCGAACACCCTCTGGCCTCGAGGTGGGTATTTTGAGGTTTGTGGACTTTTACTGGGCGCACCAGCAAAGGGATTGGCAGGTGCTGGCCTGGTTTGCCGATCTCTTCCAAGTGGAGGATTAGAGATAGCAGGATCGTCTCTGGTATGACAGTCCTTCTCCCGATGTTCCCTTTGATTCAGACTGCCCCCAACTTGAACAGCGAAAGTGTCATCCATAGCTTTTGCAACAACTGCGAGGACTTGCTCTTTGTTCAGCCCCTCGGCTTTCAAGGCCTCAACAGCCAACAAAAGACGTTCATTGGGATCCATGTCCGCCCTATCTTGTTCCTCCCACTCACCTCCACTCTGCCAAGGGATTGGCTTTCCTCCAATGCAGCCCGTCCCAACATCGAGGAGTCTTCTGACATGGAGTTCCCGGTATGTGGTGTGGTCGATGATAGAGCCAATGTCTCGGAGGCCAGATCCGTCACGGTTTTTTGAAGATCTTTAATCATTCCCATCAACTCAGAAGTAGTGGGTTCACGGGTTTGAGATGGTTGAGGTTCAGGTGCACCCATCATGCATAAGTCCATGCTTTCTGGGATAAACACCTCAGGCTTGGGTAGATGGGCCGGGGTGATGTATATGCTGGGGTCAAAGGTGGATGGTAGTATGTGGATGTGATTGAGGTAGGCAGGAGATGTTTGGTCATTGGGGTCTGAAGGTGGAGCTATCGTCCGGTTGTCAATGAGATTTTGGACCTCATGACGAAGGCGGTAGCAACGGTCGGTGCCATGACCGCGCTGCTGATGGTACACACAGTACTTGGCGGGGTTATGTCTGGTTGGGAGTGGGTTGGGAAGAGGTTGAGGATCGAGGGGTTTGAGATGCCCTTTTTCCATCAAGGCTTTTAGTGTGCTAGTCAGGCTCATATAGAGGGGGGTGAAAGTTCTACCCTGAGCTCGGGCTGGGCCAGCTGTTTGTAGGCTTGGTTTGGCAAAAGGGTCGGCTGTGGCGACTGTATTGATTTCGGTGGGTTTGGGAATAACGCTACTACCAGCGTTGGTACTCCCTGAAATCACCTTCCTTGTCAGTTCCCTTGTCTTGGGAATGATCCCGCTGTTGAACGCATTCTCGACTTGAACCCCCAGTTCATGCAAACTTTTGAAAGTGAATAGTGGAGCGACTATCAACTTTTGCAACATATTATGCTCGAGGTTTCGGACCATCATCTGCACTTGATCCCTCTCAGAAGGGCGACGATCTGTCATTTGTGCTGCCTTTGCTCTCTACCTTGCAACGAATTCCACAAAAGGCTCTGTTGGGTTCTGGTGAGTTGCTTCAAGCTCTTGGATGGTCATTTCAACTTGGGTATTGTAGGAATACTGATCGACAAAGGCCTCAGCCAGTTCTTCCCAGTTTTGTTTCACTGTATCCTCCAATTTGGCATACCAAGTGGCTGCTACACCCGACAGGGTTCTTCCATACAGAGAGAGTTTTTGTGGCTTAGTCAGACCCATCGGCTTCAGGACATCTAAGAAAAGTCAGATATGTACCATTGGATCTCCAGACCCGTCGAAACGGTCGATATATGGCATTTTGAATGGCAGCCTCGATGCGCCCATCCTCAATGTCAGGAATGGAGTTAAGGCCCTGTGCCTTTTTGAATTGCTTCTCAAGGTTCGCAATTTTCACTACAGTCAGATTGAACTCATCAACATGAAAGGGTTGAGTTCTCTCATTAGGCTACACCAGGGGTCTGAGCACCTGAGCTTGAGCCAACCCTTCTCGAGGATTCAGACACTGCAAATCTTCAACTGGCAGAATTGGGTCAAAGTTCGACTGGGGTCCCAAAGCTGGATGTAAGGCAAATGTCCCAGATGGGCGCTGCGTTTCAATACTGGTCTCAGCCTGCATGGCAGTTCCCCGATTTAGCGCTGCTGTCACGGCCGCAAATTCTTCCGAACCTTGTGCCATCACGGTCTGCTGAGTCTGAACAAAGGTGATGTGACTGGCGACTGACGGATTAGATGAACAGATGAGCCCTGACCGGCTTTTCTTTACCTTGCCTCAGCGAAAGAACACTGGTTGCCCTTGAATTGAATTTCTGACCTAACAAAGTCTATCGGCTCTAGTCCAATGTACCCGGGGGATATCGAAGCCTTCTAAAGCTATGGTTCCAAGACTACTTAGCAAAAGAGAAAACAGACAGCACCTCAGCCTGATTTCACGATAATCCACATGAGCAAAGCTGAGTGAGTGTACTCTCTACTGAATTCTGCCCCAAAATTCTGGCCCAAATCTGAGTCTGATACCCACAGGTAAAGCTGACTCCCAAATACTGATAGTAATGCCCGCAGGCCTGATGCCCAAATTCGCAAACTAGTACCCGTAGACCTGATGCCCAAACTCATACACTGATACATGCATTCCTGTAGAGACGCACTCTAAAGCACATAACAGATAAGTGAGAGCCAAAACACCCCTATGTTGGGGTAGGGTTTCCCTGTCCTATTTTGTCAGGAGCTAGGGTTTCACTACGCACACAGCGGTTTTAAACAACCTATAAATGAGTAAGCAACCTGTCCTAGTTTGGAATGGTCACTATGGATCCGAATATGCACTAGGTCGAATGGTTGAAAAGGGTGCCCCGGTAAAATTGGGGTTTGTGTTCCCATACTGGCAGAGCCCACAACCGGTCAGCCTTATGGTCATGCCTTGACAAGACAAGCCTCAGGCAAACCGTTCAGGAATAGCATATGGCAAACACGATGTCCTAGGAGCACCAATGCAAATGCAATGCAAAGAATCACACAAGTGTAGTCAAAAACAGATATCATGAGTTCGAGTCAAGTTCTCTAAATCCCCAGCAGAGTCGCCAGAAACTGTAGACGTCCCCGAACGCCCCGGGAGGAACGAGCTCCCGTTCTGTTCATTTGGGGTCACTACAGCTCAGGACTCTCAAATTTGTCACGGTTCTAAGTCTTAACCAAAGAGTCCAAATCCGGCAAATCGTTTTGAGAAAAACAGATTTTTGAAAGAAGTGCCAAACATGGACTGCTTTGCCAGATACAGAGTCGCAACCTAAATGTTTTTTTAATGGGAAATTTAGGAAACCCTGACTCGGTGCCAAAGGCCACGTGTCCGTCATCACCAAAGTTGCCTCGGCTCGGGAACTTGGGTACGATTGGGGAAGGTCAGCTATGAGCACCCCCTCTCGCCCGATCCAAAGATCGGCCTCTACTAACCATGATATCTATTTTTGAAAACATTGTGTGTTCTTATTCCGGTTTATTAGCCTAGGTTACTATGTGATGCACACAGCATATAAGTATAGACTGGGTCGCCCGAATTGGAACAAAACATTTCATGCTTGTTTATTTGAAAGATGG
Source organism: Camellia sinensis (assembly GCF_055761805.1). Lineage (NCBI taxonomy): Eukaryota > Viridiplantae > Streptophyta > Magnoliopsida > Ericales > Theaceae > Camellia > Camellia sinensis. The sequence goes on from NC_138963.1 coordinate 80,722,295, forward strand.
TTTGCTACTCGCAAGTAGGCTAAAAATGCAGATTTTGCCACCCGCAGGTGGGCTTAGAAAAGATGGTTTTGCCACTATCTAGTGGGCTTAAAACAAATATTTGACGAATTGTTCCAATCTAAGTAACCCAACCTTCACCCACAGGCATTCAGGCAGTTATATCACATAAGCATATTGCCTCATGGTAAGCATGCTATTCATGGCAGCACTCACATGCATGCAAGGATGCTAAAGCATAAAACTTATCGGGTACTCCAAGCCAAAATAGAAACTATATTAGAAATCATGCATGATCCTAAGTATACTGAAATGCCTAATGCAACATATGCAAAATGCAACTATAGTAGGCTCGGCTATTCTAAACATGGCATATGAAATGCTACAACTAACATGTATTCAATTTGGAATTGAAAGTACGATGCAGTTAGTATGATGCGCCGAGCCCGGTGCATGCAAAACAGATGAATGATGCAAACATACTGTCATACTGTATGCTAATTGGAATATGCCCTAATCTAACCATCATAAGCGGATAAATAAAAGGGAGAAAGACGTGGGGTTGGAAGACATGCAACACACACACGCACACTTATTACAGTTGTGCCCTCGCGCAGAGGGTCCGAATAAATATACAGTCCCGAATAAAAGAATATTACAGTCCGAATAATATACAAATTCCTAATTAATTAATCAAATTAACTAAGAAAGCTGTAAAACTGGCGTGCAAGCCAGGGACTACCTTGCTCCTGATGAATGATGCATGTCTGGGTTGCCTTGCGTGGAAATCCACTGGGATGCCCCAATTAGCCTCTGTTTACACCTTTTCTTGAAATGCGCGCCAAACTCCAAAAAGTTGCTGATTCTTCATTTTGCTGCAACAGAGAGCAGGAAAGGGGCATAGCAATGTATTTTCACAAATGTATGCATGCCTCGATCCTCGTGCCACCAATCACGCATCTCGATGCATGATGGCAGAGGGGTCGAAATGTACAACTCAATATAGAATGAATGCACGTATAAACACAACAAGAACCTAACTCCATCATGGATGATCCGGAGTGTCGGTGACTAGGGAATTGAGACACATTTTGTCACTCGGAGTACGAAACGCACCTTGTTTCCCGTGCCCGGGCTAACTCCTATCCCGGACACGATGCAATATGCATGATATGCATGAATGCAACTAAGATACAGCCTAGCATGCACAATGCTATGAAAATGAGATGCCTCGAAATGCGTACACACGGGCACGCAAACTGAAAAAATGACAGAATGCGATCTAAGATACAACCTAGTATGCACTATGCTATAAAAATGAGATGCCTCGAAATGCGTGCACACGGGCACGCAAACCGAGAAAATGACATACGCAATGCAAATGACATGGAAATATGATATGGGCTTACACTAACATGAGAGAGCCTCAGCCACACTCACATAAGAGGCCGATGGATGAAAATGAAGTGCCTCGAAATGCGTGCACACGGGTACGCAAATCGAGGCAATGGCATACACAATGCAATATGGCTAAAATGGCATATAGAATGCAACATGGACTTACACTAACATGAGAGAGCCTCAGCCACACTCACATAAGAGGCCGATGGATGAAAATGAAGTGCCTCGAAATGCGTGCACATGGGCACGCAAACCGAGGCAATGACATATGTAATGCAATGGCATGGAAATGGCATATAGAATGCAACATGGACTTATACTAACATGAGAGAGCCTCAGCCACACTCACATAAGAGGCCGATGGATGAAAAATGAAGTGCCTCGAAATGCGTGCACACGGGCACGCAAACCGAGACAATGGCATACGCAATGCAATATGGCTAAAATGGCATGCAAACATGCTAATGGAATTTCAGCACTGAAATGTGGGGGAAAACAGCCCCGAAATGAGGCGAAAACACACCCGATGCATGGAATTTCTCCCGAATCATGAAATTTAGCGCATGAAATGGCCTATGGCTATGCAATGCATGCATAATTTGAACATGAGATGAAAAGACAGAAGCAAGGCAGACCCTAGACAATAATTTTTACAGTTTAAAGCATGGCCAAACAGCAAATACAAATAGGGCAAAAATAGCATGCAAAAATAGCCCTAAATATGAGGTTATGAAGCAACTCATAGCTTCTGACCCCAAACGGGTTAGGGACCTTCAACAACATTGAAGAGGGACCCAAAATATGCATATTTACAGAACTGTAAAAACCCCCAAAACAAACATAGATATGGCTAAGCTCTTATGCAAGAAAACGGGCCAAAAGGTGGCCAAAGAGGCAAGTGGTATATGCAAAGCCCAAACTGAAAAATGTCCTTCTACAAAATTGAAGAGGGACCAAAAATATGCACATTTACAGTTTATGGCAGCCCCGAAATCAGTATACAAACATTCTAGAAATGCAATGCAAAATGAGGCTCAAAAGTGGCTATAACAAGAGGTATACAAAGAATTCACCAAACAAGAAAAGACCCTTAATAAAACATGTTAATAAGGTCAAAATAAGAATATTTTCAGTTCTGTAAAACGCCCAAAAATGGAAGCATAATGGGCTGCCAAAGCATGCAAGAAAACAGCATTCAAGGAAGATATTGAAGCAAGTGCAAGATGGGGGGCTCAAACAGGGTTGAGCCCTTAAGAAAAAGTGAAAAAGAGCTCAAAAGAAGGCCACTTTCAGTTAAGGCCAGAGCTCAAAACAGTAGGCATATATGGCTAAGAAATGGTGCAAAAATGAGCTAGAAAAGAGGGAAAGTGGACTTACCCTTGAAGACCAACACTTTTGTTGCTTCTTGGACCAGATTTGATGACTCTAAGCTACTGGAATTCCTCCCCTTGCTGCTGGAATGGAGTGGTGGTGGTAGAGCTTGATGATGATGAAGAAATGGAGCCCAAAACTTGAAAGAAATAGAGAGATATGTATCTATATCCTCCAAATAATTCTTGTAACCCTTTCTCTTGAGTTGGGTGACCAGCAATATAGGCAAGAGAGGGAGAGAAGAGTCTAGGCAAAAGTGGAGGGAAATCAGCCTCTTTTCCCTCCAAAAGGGTCCCCCGGATATAGATATTTTTGGGGGAAAACCAACGCACAGCTGGAATGCACACACAGTGAAGAAGCAGGCCGGCCTGACATTTTTGCTGCAGGTGGCCGGCCGGCCACTTCCCCTAGCCGGCCGGCTAGGTCAAAGGTAAAAAGTGGCCGGCCACCTCCTAGGATGAAGCCCCAGAAGTTAGCTTTCCAATGGCGCAAACCTTGCATTAAAATTCCTCCTGTAGAAAAAGTTATGCCCTTTTCCGTGAAGCCGCGCAGATTTGGTCCAACCAGACTTCAACCAACCACATCTCCCCCCCCCCCCGGACTTGGACTTGGGAGATTCTTGAGTGAAAAATGAAGACCCGGAAGTAAGCTTTCCAATGGTGGTGGCCTCATATCTTAATTCCTCTTGTACAAAGAGTTACGCCCGTTTCGGTGAAGCCGCGCAAATTTTTCTCATTCTCGGATTCATGCTGAACCACTTTTGACCAAAAAGAAGTTGGCTTTTCCGCAAAATTTCTGGCCTCCCACCCTCCTACAAGCTTTCTAACAGTGAAAATAAGGTCTCCACCAAAAATGAGCCCAAACCGATGCAAAATGAAGGTTCGGGGGCCGAAACGCGCAGCCCGAGGCCCCGAAAACTGGCTGTTAGGCCCCGGGAGTGGTGTTCGACCACGAAGTGGGTTTCTCTGACCCCAGTGTCCCTCAAAAGGGATCAAATATGAAGTATGCCAAAAATCAGAGCAAATGGAGACGGTTAAGCGGTCCCGAACCGAGGCACACGGCCAACGGTTCCGAAAACCGGGAACCGGGCTCCGAAATGGGAAAAATGGCCTATAGCCACAAAATGTAGCCCACGGCCACTGAGAGATGGTCTACAGTACCTCTCCCTCCCCTCAGGAATAGAAACAGAGAAAATCGAGTCTGGTTCGCAAACCGAGGCAAGGCACAGAAGGGGGTTCGGAAATCCGGAGGCAGGGCTCACGGCCATGACTCTGAGACTTCTAAACGAGCACATTATGCAGTATCACCGAGCGCTCAACTGGTGACGTCTGAGTCTTAAGGTCGGTCAAAAATGGGGTGTCTACACTCGGTTTACCGAAAAGCGCAACTTTTAACAAAATGTGAGCGTCAGAACAATGTAGGAACTTTATTTCAAAAACGTTTTTGGGAGAGAGGGTTTTAAGACTAAAATCTTTTGATCAAGATTGTTTTGGTCCAGAACAGGGGTATGAAGTTGAGATTTGACTCTCTCTTTGCCGAAGAAATTGCACCTTTCCCCTGCACATCTTTCTCCACCAAGTAAACCATCAGTCACGTCCAAGTCTTAAAGGTAGTAAAAAATGGGGTGTCTACACTTGCCCCTCTTTGACAGAACTCGGAAGTCAAGAAGTGACGGGAGTGAATGTCAAAGCCTAGAGACGACCCATTTTTGACCAGGCTGAAGACTTGGACAAACAAACAAAATACAGATAAATAAATGGTTGCGCCCGCAAGCTGCCTATGTATCCCTTTGTAAGGAATTAAACCAGCGTAGTTCAGGGGCAGGATGCAAAATGATATGCAAAAATATTTTGATAATTGGACTTATACACTAAGCGAAGCCAATTTGAAGATTGGACTTATACGCTACGCGAAGCCGGTTTGAAAATTGGACTTATACACTACGCGAAGCCGGTTTAAAAATTGGACTTATACGCTACGCGAAGCCGGTTTGGAAATTGGACTTATACGCTACGCAAAGCCGGTTTGAAGATTGGACTTATACGCTACGCGAAGCCGGTTTGGAAATTGGACATATACGCTACGCGAAGCCGGTTTGAAAATTGAGGATTCCTGCAATGCACTGTAATATAGTGGCTAAAATGCAATGTAATAGCTAAGAGGTAAAGGTACCTTACAGGGGCAATTGGCAATGACTTACCTCATGCTGCTGGGGATCTTTCGCTTCTTCTTGGTTGAACTGCAAGTACTACTTTTCTCCCTAACTATGGTCGCAGCTTTCCTTATTCTCCAACAGGGTGACAGACTAGGTTGATTCAGTCTCTAGAATTGAGGTGCATACACATGCTATCTCAATCTATGGGGCTGCCATACAGATTTCAAGCCGAGGATACACCCCTGGGTATTTAAACCAGACTTTAGTCTCAGAAATCCTGAACCTTTGCATTCTAGGCATAAGCCATTCGAACTCTAGTTTCCACCATCTCAGTTGGTCTCCTAGGAACTCACCGCAAACATAGGTAGGTGGCTACACCAGACCATGGGAAGTCGTTCGGGCACGACAAACACCAAAGGAATTACACCTTTAGAGGATTTAAGGTCTCCTAGACCGAGGAGTGCACAAGATAGTGCGAAGAAATGCAAGTACGATGCGCAAAAACAATGCTAATGATGATGCAGAATTTAAGGTCTCCTTAGACCAGAGGATTTAAGGTCTCCTGGACCAGGGAGTGCACAAGACAGTGCGATGCAGAGTGAATGCACAAAACAGTGCTAAACAGATGCACAAAATAGTGCGATGCTAAAGGTGTACAAAACAGTACGAGCAAGGTGAAAGCACAAAACAGTGCGATATAGATAAGGTGCGCAAGATAGCGCGATACAATGCACTAACAAGTACAGGTGAGATGCGCAAGATAGCGCGAATGGTACAATGCACAAAATAGTGTGATACGCTAAGCAGCGCGATTGATTTGAAATGCACAAGACAGTGCGATGGAGGTGCGCAAAATAACGCGAATGATAAACTGCACAAAACAGTGCGATTGAGGTGCGCAAAATAGCGCGAATGATAAATTGCACAAAACAGTGCGATTGAGGTGCGCAAAATAGCGCGAATGATAAACTGCACAAAACAGTACGATGCGCAACATAGTGCGAATGTAAACTGCACAAAACAGTGCGATTGAGGTGCGCAAAATAGCGCGAATGATAAACTGCACAAAACAGTGCGATGCGCAAAATAGTGCGAATGTAAACTGCACAAAACAGTGCGATTGAGGTGCGCAAAATAGCGCGAATGATAAACTGCACAAAACAGTGCGATGCGCAAAATAGCGCGAATGTAAACTGCACAAAACAGTGCGATTAAGGTGCGCAAAATAGCGCAAATGATAAACTGCACAAAACAGTGCGATGCGCAAAATAGCGCGAATGATAAACTGCACAAAACAGTGCGATTGAGGTGCGCAAAATAGCACAAATGATTAGAAATGCACAAAACAGTGTGATACGCTAAACAGCGCGAGTGATTAGAAATGCACAAAACAGTGCGATACGCTAAACAACGCGATACGCTAAACAGCGTAAGTGATTTGAAATGCACAAGATAGTGCGAGTGAGATACGACCACAAGATGCACAAGACAGTGCAGGTGAGATACAAAGTGTAAGTGCACAAGACAGTGCGAGTGAGATAAAATGCACAAGAAAGTGCGATAAAATGCATCTTCTATGCAAGTATGGGGGCATTTTCCATGCAAAAGATACAAGCATTTTCTATGCAAGTATGGAAGCACATTCTATGCAACATTGAAAGCAAGCATATTCTATGCATGAAACAAGCAAAGCATATTCTATGTGGAATCGAAAGTAAGCATATTCTATGCATGAATCATAACGATGCGCGGCACGCATGCAACAATAGTGTATATGAAAGTTCACATTCTATGCAGTAGAGGAGCATCAAATATGTACTCTGGTGCCTCTGATTTACCTCTTAGAGGACTTTGCAACACACTCAGCTCAAAAAGGGCACACCCTGTTCATATTGGCGAGAGATAACATCTGCTACTGCTTTAATTGCCATTCTGACTTGAAGCATGCTTAAGCTTGGAGTAGAGGCACACTCATTCTTCGGAGCATTGACAAGGCCTGAAGAGGTACATATGGAATGCAATCTCAGAATTTTCTGAAGGTGAAACACACTCAGATGCTCAAAATTTTCCCTCTTTTCTTTTGCTTTGCAGTCCGGAACCTAAATAGCTTCAGATAGGTCCTTGTTTTACTGTTCTGACATGACCTGGGTTGAACCCTGCGGTTTTACGAAAGAACTGATCCTTTTTTGCACAAATGTGGAGAACGACACGGCACTCTGAGCACAAAACGATTTTTGAAATTGAAATGAGAAAAAAGGTTCTCAACCGGGTATTGAGCCTACAACTGACCATAGCCAAAACGACTCAACAATGGAAAACAAAGGTAGAACGACCTAAACACAACTCAACAAAGGAAAAACAAGGTAAAATGACCTAAACACATTTGTTGACACTCAAACGACTTAAAACAAGAAACGAGACAAACAAAACGCACAAACACAACACTCGGCTGTGTTACAAAGGTGAGAGACCTCTCGATGCACGAGGAGCCAGTTTCTCCGGGTATTGTTTCCCACCCTTTCTCATTTGTGATTCTCACATCACTCGGCCCTCAGGCTCTGTTTTTCTGAAAAAGCCCTTTTCTCACTTTTCCTCTCGTCGCACATCTCTCTATTCTTCAATCTCTCATTTTTTATCCCTCCCCTGGGTGGTTGATGGATAAACAGCAAATTGCGAGCTCTTGCCCCTAGCATTCCGATAGATTCTTCTTTTTGTTCACAACAATGAGTTTCTCCCACAGAGGGGTTGTGATGTGGCTGGATGTGCAGCAGATCTGTAATTGACATTAGTTGATGATGCTCCACCGGGGAGTTTGGACGTGATCAGATCATTCCAGTTCGTGCTTTGCACTTGGCTTGATACCTCGCTGCTTAGAGGATGTTGAGAGCTTTCAGCCCTTTTCTGCTAACTTCAGTTGTGTCCTCTTCTGGCGAATACGATGCCCTTTCTGGCAAGTAGAGTGCCCTTTCTGGCAAATGCATTGACAACGAGGAAAAGACAAGAAGCCTGACTCAACTGTGCCCCTAGTTCATCAATTTGACCATTTTTTTTTTGTTTTGGCTTTCTAAAACAATTTTGATCAAAATGAGAGTTAGATTAACGCCCTTGTTCGATTTTCTGATTTGAAATCATGCAAGTTAGGCTGTGAGCACTGAAAATTTTCCCTTTTTAGGGTCCAAGAAATGGTCCAATTTTGGAAAAATAGAATAATTTTTGAGAAAATAGTCAACCTCAGTAAAAATTCTCAAAAACTATTTTGCAAATGGCCATTGCTCAATGAGCATGAAACCTACTCCTGAGATGCGCAACCTCGGATCCAAAGGAAAACTGCCCCGTGCTTGAAGAGAGCTGCATGGCAACGGAAAGTTGCCCCTTGTTTGAACGGCACCGCGGCGCATTGAATGGCAACGGAAAGTTGCCCCTTGTTTGAATCTGAATGGCAACAAAGAGTTGCCCCTTGTTTGAATGGTGCCGCAGCACACTGAATGGCAACAGAAAGTTGCCCCTTGTTTGGATAGCACCGCGGCGTATTGTAGTCAGTCCTCAGAGTGACGAACACAACCAAATCCTCAGATACAGAGAAGACAAAGATGACCAGAACCATCGCATGGACAAAATCGAATTTGAATTGTTTTACGGCTGGACTTCAGAATGAAGTTGCCTACGTATCCCAAAGCTGGGAATCAAACCTTACGTAGTTCGAGGTTAAGCTACACTCGGGTATTTAACCTCTCCTTTTTATGCTCTAACTTTTGCCAAGGTGCCTGTTACGGGTTTTCGACCTTGCGAGCTTTGTTTTTCTTTTCTTTTCAATTCTTTTCATTTCATTTCTTTTTTGATTTTCTTTTTTTTTTTTTTGTTCTTTTCTTTGCATTTTTCTTCATTTCTTGCTCTAACTTTTTCCTGGGCCGCCCTTTCGGGTTTTCAGCCCAGCGAGCCTCTCAAGGGTAAAAGTATAGCTTCATCCATGTCAAATGGTTTTGGGATCCTGAAGTCATCTGAATCCAAGAGAATGGCTACTGTTCGCTGGTGGTGTTGGAGTCCATCCAATGGGGGCTGAATTTGCTCCTAGTGTTGTGGATAGGAACTCAGTTGTTCTTCAGCAGTGTCTTCTTCCTTCCTTCCTTCTGGGATTTGGCATTCTTGCCGTTCTTCATCTTTGACTCTTCGAACACATTTGAAATTCCTTTGCCCCTAGTTCGAGGGGTGCTTTTGATTGAGCTTTGCAAGCTTCCTTTGATCACATCTGATCTTCTTGATCTGACTTTCTTACCCCTTGTTCGAGGGCTGCTTTGAATCTGGCCACACAGGCCCCACATTGTGGTTGGCCATTGAACATTCTGAATTTAAGTCCAAGGTTTGAAAGCAGAGGGGTCGAGTCTCGAGGCTGAGAGCGATCCTAAGCTGCACAATCTCAAGAGCGATTCTACACAGGTCTTCGCAGGACCGCGCAAAACATTTTTTGAAATCTTTTAAGAAAGCGACCAGTCGCTTGCGCTGAAGACAGTGTAGAACCGATCTGGATCAAGCCAAGATCCTTCCCAGTACTCACACTAACAAGCATGATTTCATTCATTAAAGGCTTAGCACGCCTTTCTTTCTCTCGAATGATCAAAGTTTTGCAAAACCCGAGGAATTCCTTCCTCTTCGTTTTCACCGCAGTGTTCAAAAAGTTTTGAAAAACTTAGGTCGATGCAATGAATTCAAAGCACAGAAAAGACACAGCTTCTAATCAAATACTGCCATCTCATTTGGAATTTCTGGTACAACTGGCAAACGGCAGAAGCGAACACGAGAGTGTGAAAATCACTGCTGTTTCATTCAGATCTGTTGGCATTACTGGCTCCAAGGCAGAAATAGATTCAAAACAAAACGAAAAGACAAACACAAAACAAAATGGTGACGCCCGAGGTAACACCCCCCGGAATCACCCGACTCCTATACAACAGGACTGACTCGATACAACAAGATAAACCCGAAACAAAGAGACTGACTCAAAACAAAGAGACAGACTTAAAACAAAACAACAAGACTGACTCAATACCCAAGTCAGAAAGTAGCTTTCGCTAAATGCTCAAAAAGATGCGTGCCATACGCCATATCTAGAGTAAATCGAGTGCCATCCGCAGGTGGTTCATCCCCCGATCACATGATCACATTATCTCCTAAGTTCACCGATCCAGTGCCGATAGACTTTGCAGAGCTCGGAGGGAGGATGGCCCCATTGTCAAACAGATCTTGTACATCATGGCGTAGACGAAAGCAGTCGTCAGTAGTATGGCCAGTTTGTTGATGGTACGCGCAGTACTGGGTAGCATCATGTGTAGCCGGAAGAGGGTTCGGGAGAGGCCGAGGCTCAAGGGGTTTGAGATGGCCTTGTCCAACAAGGATTTGGAGAGCTTTGGACAAAGGCATATAGAGGGCATGGAAGACCCTCCGACCTCGGGGTTGGTACTTCAAGGCTTGTGGATTTTTACTGGGCGCACCAGCAAAGGGATTGGCAGGTGCTGGCCTGGTTTGCCGATCTCTTCCGCGTGGAGGATTAGAGATAACAGGATCGTATCTGGTATGACGGCCCTCTCCTGGTTTTTCCTTTGATTCAGACTGCCCCTGACTTGAGTAGCGAAAGTGTCATCCACAGTTTTTGCAACAACTGCGATGACTTGCTCTTTGTTCAGTCCCTCGGCTTTCAAAGCCTCAACAGCCAACAGAAGATGTTCATGGGGATCCATGTCCGCCCCTATCTTGTTCTTTCCACTCGCCTTCACTTTGCCAAGGGATTGGCATTCCTCAAATACAGCCCGTTCCAAGACTAGGGAGCCTTTTGACACGAACTCCCTGGTATGTGATGTGGTTGATGATGGAGCCAATGTCCCGGGGGTTAGATCTGTCACAGTCCTTTGAAGATCTTTGATCATTCTCTTCAGCTCAGAAGTAGTGGGCTCACGGGTTTGAGATGATTGAGGTTCAGGTGCACCCATCATGCATAAGTCCATACTTTCTGGGATAAACACCTCAAGTTTGGGTAGATGGGCCTGGGTGATGTATATGCTAGGGTCATAGGTGGATGGCAGTATATGGATGAGATTGAGGTAGGCAGGAGATGTTTGGTCATTGGGGTCTGAAGGTGGAGCTATCATCCGGTTGTCGATGAGATTTTGGACCTCATGACGAAGGCGGTAGCAACGGTCGATGCCATGACCGCGCTGTTGATGGTACATACAGTACTTGGCAGGGTTATGTCTGGCTGGGAGTGGGTCGGGAAGAGGTTGAGGATCGAGGGGTTTGAGATGCCCTTTTTCCATCAGGAGTTTTAGTGCGCTAGTCAGGCTCATATAGAGGGAAGTGAAAGTTCTGCCCTGAGCTTGGGCTGGGCTGGCTGGTCGTAGGCTTGGTTTGGCAAAAAGGTTGGCTATAAGGACTGTATTGATTTCAGTGGGTTCGGGAATAGTGCTACTTCTGGCATTGGTACTCCCTACAATCACCCTTCTTGTCGGTTCACTTGTTCTGGGAATGATCCCGCTGTTGAACGCATTCTTGACCTGAACCTCTAGTTCATGCAAACTTTTGAAAGTAAATAGCGGAGCCACTATCAACTTTTGCAACATATCATGCTCGAGGTTTTGCACCATCATCTGTACTTGATCTCTCTCAGAAGGGCGATTTTTCATCTGTGCTGCCTTTGCCCTCCACCTTGCAACAAATTCCACAAAAGGCTCTATTGGGTTCTGGCGGGTTGTTTCAAGCTCTTGCACGGTCATTTCAACCTGGGTATTGTAAGAATACTGATCAACAAAGGCCTCAGCCAGTTCTTCCCAGTTTTGTTTCACTTTATCTTCCAACTTAGCATACCAAGTGCTTGCTATACTCGACAGGGTTCTTCCATACAAAGAGAGTTTCTGTGGCTTAGTCAGACCCATCGGCTTCAGGACATCCAAGAAAAGTCGGATATGTACCATTGGATCTCCAGACCCGTCGAAACGGCCAATATGTGGCATCTTGAATCTGTCTGGGAGCCGTACAGCAGACTCGGTGTGCCCATCCTCAATGTCGGGAATGGAGTTAAGGCCCTGTGCCTTTTTGAATTGCTTCTCAAGGTTTGCAATTTTCACTGTGGTCAGATCGAGGTCATTAGCATCAAAGGGATAACGCCTCTCTTTAAGCTGCACCAGGGGTCTGAAAACTTGGGCTTGAGCCAACCTTTCTCGAGGATCTGGACCCTGCAAATCTTCAGTTGGCGGAAGTGGGTCAAAGTTCGGCTGGGGTCCCAAAGCTGGATGTGAGGTAGATGCCCCAGACGGGCGCTGCGTTTCAATACTAGTCTCAGCCTGCATGGCAGTTCCCTGATTTAACGTTGCTATCACGGCCACAAATTCTTCCGAACCTTGTGCCATCATGGTCTGTTTAGCCTGAACAAAGGTGATGTGACTGGTGACTGACGGATCAAATGAACCGGTGAGCCCTGACTGGCCTTTCTTTGCCTTGCCTCAGCGAAAGAACACTGGTTGCCCTTGAATTGAATTTCTGACCTAACAAAGTCTATCAGCACTAGTCCAATGTACTCGGGGGATATCGAAGCCTTCTGAAGCTATAGTTCCAGGACTAATTAGCAAGAGAGAAAACAGACAGCACCTCAGCTCAACTTCACCAAAATAGATACGAGTGTAGCAGAATGACTGTGCCCCCTACTGAATTCTGCTCCCAAAATTCAGTCTCAAATCTAATACCCTCAGGTAAACTGATTCCCGAATACTGATCTGGTGCCCGCAGGCCTGATGCCCGAACTTGTAAACTGATACATGCATTCCTGTAGAGACGCACTCTAAAAGCACATAACAGATAAGTGAGAGCCAAAACACCCCTATGTTGGGGTAGGGTTTCCCTGTCCTATCTTGTCAGGAGCTAGGGTTTCACTACGCACGCAGCGGTTTCAAACAACCTATATTGGGTAAGTAACCTGTCCTAGTTTGGAATGGTCACTATGGATCCGAATATACACTAGGTCGAATGGTCAAAAAGGGTGCCCCGGTAAAATCGGGGTTTGTGTTCCCATACTGGCAGAGCCCACAACCGGTTAGCCTTATGGTCATGCCTTGACAAGACAAGCCTCAGGCAAACCGTTCAGGAATAGCAGATGGCAAACACAGTGTCCTAGGCGCACCAATGCAAATGTAATGCAAAGAAACACACAAGTGTAGTCAAAACCAAATATCATGAGTTCGGGTCAAGTTCTCTAATTCCCCAGAGGAGTCGCCAGAAACTGTAGACGTCCCCGAACGCCCCGGGAGGAACGAGTCCACCCGTTCTGTTCATTTGGGGTTACTACAGCTCAGGACTCTTAAATTGTCACGGTTCGTAATCTGAACCAAAGAGTCCAAATCCGGCAAATCGTTTTGAGAAAACAGATTTTGAAAGAAGTGCCAAACATGGACTGCTTTGCCAGATACAGAGTCGCCACCTAAATATTTTATTTTGGGAAAATTTAGGAAACCCTGACTCGTTTGCCTAAGGCCACGTGTCCGTCATCACCAAAGTTGCCTCGGCTCAGGAACTTGGGTACGATTGGGGAAGGTCACTTCGTGAGCACCCCCGCTCGCCCGATCAAAGATTGGCCTCTACTAACCATGATATCTATTTTTGAAAACATTGTGTGTTCTTATTCCGGTTATTAGCCTAGGTTACTATGTGATGCGCACAGCATACAAGTATAGACTGGGTCGCCTGAATTGGAACAAAATATTTCATGTTTGTTTTTGAAAGATGGTTTGCTACTCGCAAGTAGGCATAAAATGCAAATTTTGCCACCCTCAGGTGGGCTTAAGAAAAAGATGGTTTCGCCACTATCTAGTGGGCTTAAAACACACATTTGATGAATTGTTCCAATTCAAATAACCCAACCTTCACCCACAGGCATTCAGGTAGTTATATCACATAAGCCTATAGCCTCATGGTAAGCATGCTATTCATGACAGTCACTCATACGCATGCAAAGATGCTAAAGCATAAAACTTACCGAGTACTCCAAGCCAAAACAGAAGCTAATTAGAAATCCATGCATGATCCTAATTATACAGAAATGCCTAATGCAACACATGCAAAAGTGTAACTATAGCAGGCTCGACTATTCTAAACATGGCATATGAAATGCTACAGCTAACATGTATTCAATTTGGAATTGGAAATACAATGCAGTTAGTATGATGCGCCGAGCCCGGTGCATGCAAAACAGATGAATGAATGCAAACATGCTATCATACTGTATGCTAATTGAAATATGCCCTAATCTAACCATCATAAGCAGGTAAATAAAAGGGAGAAAGACGTGGGGTTGGAAGACATGCATCACACACACGCACACTTATTACAGTTGTGCCCTCGCACGGAGGGTCCGAAAGAATAATATACCGTCCCAAATGAATAAATAATACAGTCCCAATAAATACAAAAATCCTAATTAATTTACAAATTAATCTAGGAAAGCTATAAACTGGCATGCAAGCCAGGGGCTGCCTTGACTCCGATGAATGATGTATGCTTGGGCTGCCTTGCGCGGAAATCCACGGCGATGCCACGGTTAGCCTCTGTTTGCAATTTATTCTTGGAATGCGTACCAAGCTCTGGAAGGCTGCTGATTCTTGATTTGCTGCAACAGAGAGAAAGAAAGGGGCATGGCAATGTATTTTCACAAATGTATGCATGCCTCGATCCTCGTGCCACCAATCACACATCTCGATGCATGATGGCCGAGGAGTCGAATTGTGCAATTCAATATAGAATGAATGCACATGAAAACAAAACAAAACCTAGACTCCATCATGGATAATCTGGAGTGTCGGTGACTGGGAATTGAGATACGTTCCGTCACTCGGAGTACGAAACGTACCTCGTTTCCCATGCCTGGGCTAATTCCTATCCCAAACACAATGCAATATGCATGACATGCATGAATGCAACTAATATACAACCTAGCATGCACAATGCTATGAAATGGCATACACAATGCACGAGGTAACATGGCATACACAATGCGCTAACATACAACCTAGCATACACAATGCTATGAAATGAAATGGCATACACAATGCACGAGGTAACATGGCATACACAATGCGCTAACATACAACCTAGCATACACAATGCTATGAAATGAAATGGCATACACAATGCAATATGGGCTTACACTAACATGAGTGGACCTCAGCCACACTCACATAAGAGGCCATAAGATGAAAATGAGACACTCGAGATGCGTGCACGCGTGCACGCAAACCGAGGACCGAACCTAAGGCACGTATGCCACTCTAACAAGACATGGCAAGGCATGGAATATGGCGTACAAGCATGAAAATTTCAGCGCTAAAATATGACCCAAAACAGTCCTGAATCATGGAAACATGGCACCCGGTGCATGAAATGAAACCGAAATGCAAAACTAGGCATATGCATTGGCCTATAGCTATACAAAACATGCATTATTTTCACATGAAATGTGAAGAAAGATTCAAGGAAGCCTCGAAACAAGCATATTTACAGTTTTAAGTAAGGCCAAACAGCAAACACAAATAGGGCTAAACCGATGCGCAAAAATGGCCCTAAATGTGAGATAAAGAAGCAAGTCACAGCTGCTGGCCCCAAACAGATGAGGGCAATTTAACAATGTTGAAGAGGGGCCCAAAATATGACCTTTTACATTTGGTGGCCAGACCCAAAACAGTGTACAAGAATGCTCAAAATGCTATGCAAAATAAGGCCGAAAAGAGAGCTATAACACAAAGTATAAAAACGATGCGTCAAAAAGTGAAAGACCCTAATGAAACATGAAGATGGGGTCAAAATAAGGTCATTTGTAGTTCGGACCAAAGCCCAAAAACAGAAGCATAAGAGGCTAACAAATTATGCAAAAATGGAGCCAAAAGAGAGATATAAAGGCAAGTGGAAAATGGAAGCCTCAAACAGTGATGAGCCCTTCAACAATGTTGAAGAAGGGCTCAAAATAAGCAACTTTACAGTTTATTACATACCTCAAAACAATTTATACATAGGCCAAAAATACTACACAAGAAAATAGCATACAAGAGGGGTAATGAAGTAAGTGCAACAAGGAGGCCTCAAACAGTGAGAGGCACTTAAACAAACATGAAAAATAACTCAAAATAAGCCTAGTTCCAGTTAGGGTCGGAGCCCAAAACAGCAAGCAAGTATGGCTTATAAATAAATCAAGAAAAGGGAAAAAGGAAGCTCACCCTTGAAGACTATGCCTTTGACAACTTTTGGACCAAAATGCAGCACTCCTAGGCTCTGAAGAACAACCTCCAGCTGCTGGAATGGAGGATGGAAGGGTGGGGCTATGGGTTGGTGAAGAAATGGGTGTAGGACTTGAGAGTTTGGAGGGTTGAAGTGTAGAGAGAGGGAGATGCAATGCAAAGGGCTTAAGGCAAAATTTTGTAACCCTTAAAACCAGAGCTGGAGGCTGGTTTATATAGGAAAAAAGAGGGGGGGAAATGGGGGGAAAAATGGAGGGAAATGAATCAAGTTTCCCCCCAAAAGGGCTAAACCCTCGGACATGGGTGAAGTGTAAAACAAAATACATGGCTAGAATGTACTTGGGACAAGGATCATGGCCGGCTAGTTTAAATGGGCAAAAAAGATCATCCACCAGAAAAATGTGGCCGGCCGGCTACTTTTTTTGACTTTTCTGGCCGGCCTGCTACATTTTCTGACATTTCTGTCTGGCCTGCTACTTTTTAGGAAAAAAAAATGGGCTGCCGGGAAGGAATGTGGCCTGTGGGTGATTGGGAAGTCTAATGGTGGCCATTCAAGTGTCCAAATTGAAGCCCCGGAAGTTATCTTTCCAATGGAGCAAACCTTGCATTAAAATTCTTCCTGTGGAAAACGTTATGCCCGTTTCCGTGAAGCCGCGCAGATTCGGTCCCAGTCGGAGTGATGCCCTACTTCAATCAACCATATCTCCCCTATCCGGAATTGGATTTAGGAGATTCTTGAGTGAAAAATGAGGCCCCAGGAGTAAGCTTTCCAACTGTGGTGGCCTCATAGCTCGATTCCAAGTATGTGAATGAATAGGCCCGATTCGGCGAGGGCTGTTCAATTCTCTCTTAACGATTCATGCCTATTTTCTTCCCCAACTGGACTTCTTCCCTCTTCTCCTCTTTTCTTCAACTTCAAACCCCTAAGTAAGGTATTTTGAAAGATTTTTCAAAGATTTCATCTCTCATTCATTCATTTTCACTTTATCCTTGCTCGGTTTATCGAAAAGCGCAACTTTTAACAAAATGCGAGCGTCAGAACAACGTAGGAACTTTATTTCAAAAACGTTTTTGAGAGAGAGGGTTTTAAGACTAAAATCTTTTGATCAAGATTGTTTTGGTCCAGAACAAGGGTATGAAGTTGAGATTTGACTCTCTCTTTGCCGAAGAAATTGCACCTTTCCCCTACACACCTTTCTCCACCATGTAAACCATCAGTCACGTCCAAGTCTTAAAGGTAGTCAAAAATGGGGTGTCTACACTTGGTTATGACCTAATTATTAGAGAATTGTCTTACTCTATGTCTAAATATGAATCACTTAACTCATTTATTTATTAAATTTGTGAATAAATATATGTTAGTATTTTTTTATAATAAAATAATAAATATATACATGTTTATGCATAGTTAATAAAAAAATTAAAACGTTGATAGAATTTTATATTTATATTTAAAATTATTACATGAATAGTTAAGTGTATTTATGTGCGAAAAAACTATTAAAGGTCAACCTAAAATATGGGTACTATTCTAACTATACTATAGACTTGATTTAAAAGTTTGATCGATCAATTAATAAAAATAATTGATAATAATCAATTGAAATTTTATATTTAAATTATATTATGATTTCTCAGGTTTTGAATATTATGAACAAATTTGAGGGATAGTATTTGCATTAAACATTAAAATTATATAGAAGTTAGATTAAAATCAATTTTTATGCGAATGATTAAATTCTTGGAGAATTATTTTCATCCATACCCAATTCATGATCACTAAACCCATTTTTTTTTCTTTTTTTTTTATTTGAATCAGTAAATATATTATGATTATTATTTTTTTTATAACCAAAATAAGAAAATGTATGTATATTTTTGGCATATATTACATATTAATTGTAAAAAAATTATATATTTATATTAAAAAATATTGTACAAATAATTAAGTATATTTATATATGCAAAATTATATAACACTGTGTCGACCTAAAATATAGAGCTTGTTCTAGTCTTACCTTGGGTTTGATTTAAAAATTAATCAATTAATTAGTGAAAATAGTTAATAATAATCAATTTAAGTTTATGCTTAATAATTTGTTAAGTTATGATGGGTATGAGCTAATACTAGATCAAATACTAAAAGTAATGTAGAAATTGGATTTGGTTGATTTTTATGCTATACATTAATTAAATTTTTAGATAATCATTTTAGTGCAGGCCCAGCCATCACATTGCCCATTTATTTATTTTTTAAAATGGTAAAAATATTGTAATTTTTTTTTTAACCCAAATAATATATATATATATATATATATATATATATATGTGAATATATATTTGGCATATTTATTAATATTCTAAAACTTCAATTAAGAAATTATATATTTATTCTTAAAATATTTCTAATATTAAATTATATTTAAATCTGAAAGAATTATTAAGATCAGATTAAGTTAGTTTATAGATTTTATTTTTAGTATAGAACTTGATCAAAGAAGTGAAGTCTCAAAACAAATCATAATTTTTAATTAAAATTTTATTTAATACAAATTTTCACGCAAAATGCTTTAATATTTTAAAAATAATTAATTATTTGTGAAATGAAGTTACCATTATAAAAAAAACTAAAAAAATTGTCTTTTAGTAGTGTGAAAATTCATTAACTAAATAATTAAATTGATGAGATACATAATTTTTTTTTTTCTCGGAGAACAAAATCAATGAATGTGACTAGTAGGAATGGTGCTTATATTCATACATACTTTATTTCTTTTCACACCCATCATATGTATTAAAAATTTTATAATTTAGGCATGAGTACTATATTTACTTTTTGAATAAAAAAAATTATTTTCATCCTCTTAGTGAAAGGATTGGGTTAGAGATGCTCTTAGAGCTCTATTTTTAATACTCTTAAACATTTTTCTTTCACCTAATAAGTCAAAAAAAATAAATAAAAAAACCTTATCTTTTTAACCTCAAAAGATCTGACATTTTAATGCCCAACGTACTCACTTTTTCAAGCAGGTTGTTTTTTTTTTTTTTTTTTTTTTGGTGGGTGTGTGTGGATCTTTCATATGTTCAATGTTAAAAGGTTTTTCTTCTCTCAAATTCATTCATTTTAGGTCATGTTTGATTCACAAGATTAATAGTGAAGTATTAATAATCCTATTAAATTAGTGTGGTATTCACTATCCAATTGGATTAATATCCATTGGATTAATAATCCCACCACTACCCCATTACTAATAATCCTACAAATTTGTTGGATTAATTATCCATTGGATTAATAATCCTAAACCAAAGTATTAAAACAAACATAGGATAATTGGACCCACAGATTAATAATCCTAATCCCATACTCTAATCCACCCAATCAAACATGCCCTTAAAGTTCTCATTTCCTCATTGATAATTGATAAAGACATTGACATTTTCCGACCACCCCAAATAAGTACCCAATGCACACAAAAAGTACCCAAAAGCCATCTCGTATATAAATCTGACTTTTGAATAAAAAAAATATGAAATGATTTATCCATTAAATTTATGGTTACCCGAATTACCTAAAATTTGTATAGGTCAGATGGTCGACTTCACACTCGTCTATTATGATTGTCACCTTATCATCCAGACAATGGATATGAACAAATTCAGACAATTCAAAAGACACCAAATTCGATAGATATAACATTGCTCTAAAAAAATAATCAGCGATCAATCATAGAGCATAATTGAACACAACTTCTTTTATGTTTACTAGTTGAACCCCTACTACATGCGTGAGGATCACATCATAGTTTATCAAGACTTAGGCTAAGTTTGGGAAGTCCCAAATAAGCCAAAAAGTCAAAAAGTTACTCAAAAAGTTAAAAAGTTAACACTATTCACCAAAAGTCAACAATTACGGCTGCACAACTCCCAATTCAAATTTTCCTCTACAAACCAATTTTTACAATTTTTTATTACACATTTTTCCATAAAAAGTCAAAAAGTTAACCCAAACATCCATATTTTCAATCTCAATTTTTTAGTTCAAAAAGACAAAAAGTACACTTATTTAGTCTTCCCAAACTTGGCCTTAATCAGCAGTTGTTACTCTATGTTTTTTTAATTTTCGACATAAATGAAACTCATCCACATTAAGAAGAGCTATGCTCCTGAGCTGTATACAGACAAAGATACAAATATTTAAGGAAATCAATTACAAGCTTTTGCAACTCCGTCACAACCAAATAACATGTTAGTGGTCTGGGAAATGAATATCCCCAACGCTTCAAGATGTAAAGTGTCCACATTAATGTGATACAGTTTGCAATTTTCAAATTCATGATCAACAATAAAACAGGGAAAAGTAATCAAAAAAATGGAAGCAAAAAGAAGATAGAAACTTGAATGGAAAATTACTCATGGCAAGTTGTAACTTCAAATTTTAATTTCAATTTAAATTTGCAAAGTAAAATAACTTATCCAACCAAGAGCACTGAAACTAAACTAAGTTATCCAAAAAGTGCCCGATGATAAAACAACAGAACATAAGAGTCATGGCTAGGCATCCAAATGATAAATAAAAATATAGTTCTTACTAATAAAGAGATTGGTAATCTAGATGCACATTTTCATTAGTGTACGGGCACGAAATATTCTTCTCGTATAATCTTGTTGATCAAGTCTGCGCTCTTCTGTACGTCGTCGCTTTATCCCCTGAAAACACAAACGTGAGTTAGCCGGCGGGTGTGTGCCGGAAAACTCTCCGACGCCTAAGTCAGTAAGCTTGACAAATAGACAAAAACTCCGTGTATTCAAAAAGCAAAGTTGTGTGTTACCTCTCCAAAGGTGATGTTTGTGAGCTTTTATAGGTTTTGTATGGCACAATCCCAGTAGGATTTCTACTCCTCCACGCAGAGTCCTCCAAGGATTCATACTCCTGAAAGATAATGCCTATCCTTCAACACCCCCCTCACTGCTTAAACCAAGTGAGATGGTTTTTACCATGGCCGAACTTCAACATGACCGAAGTAATCATGGCTATGCTAAGCCGCAGAGTAGGTTGAACTATCCTTAGTTCGGTTCTTCCTTTTACTCCTCATTATCTCGGTTCTCTCATGTACAAACCATGGTGTGTTTAGACCGAGCTACTGAGTAGCAAGGTTCTGACCGTTCTAACCACAATACGCCACGACCGGGCTAACTCTGAGACCGGCCTAACTTCAAGTCCCTTCCGGACCGGAGTAACATTATATTTCTCTCGGGCCGGAGTAATTTTGTACCTCTCCTGGGCCGGAGTAATTTTACGGCCTTTTTACTTAGCCCTTCGTATTGTGGGCCATAATGACCATCTCTCAGCTCGGCCCAATTTTCACAAAAATTACCCTCTCAATTGCCCCTTAATTCCATCTGCGCAGCATGATAGGGATTACCTGTCTATTAACCGAGCTGAAGTTTTTAAGCCTTTCCAGCCGAGCTAATTTCACACCGGGCTCTGCTTGTCCGGTCAAAACGTCTCTTCAATCACAGCGACTGTAACGCTTCTTATTCTAATGGTACGTGGATGCTCTGATTGACTAAGGACGGCTATCACGCCGTTCTTCGTACTTCGTGAAATTTGATCAGTCCCGCCTTTTTCCCTTTACCTAAAACGAGTTTCTTCACTTTGACACACTCTGCCTTTTCTCTCTCTTTCTGAGCCTCCATTACTTCTTCATTTTCTTGATTGTTATTCTCACTCCAGCTCTTGCCTCTTCATCAGGTAAGTACTGCACCTTTACTTTGTTTTCGTATTTTGTTTTCTATGTTTTGTTTTTTGTATTTTTGCAAAACATATTTTTCCATTTTTTCTTTGCTCTGCACTTTTCTGGAAAAAACTTAACAATAGAACACATGAGTATATGTAATATCCTGTAGAAAACTGGCGTTCGATCCAAAATCATGTTGCAACCGAACTAGGATACTGTTTAAGCTAGGTAAAAGTCTAGTTAGCTTACAACCAGACTAACTCTTCATGTTTACACCAGTAGCTTTGAATAAATCAAACCACTTCTTGAAAAACCTTAGCCGAGGTAACAAACCGAACTAAGTTTGTGCTTAGCATACTGAGATACCTGAATTCCAACCGATCTTAGGCCTTCGGGGCTATACCAGCTTTCTTAGTCTTTTAGATCGAACTCAGAAAGCTGCCCCTAGACGATCAACCAGTCTAACAACATTGTTTCCATAACCGATATATCGAGACGCTTGCCAAGGCCAAGCTAATAAAGCCCTGCACAAACCGAGCTACCTATCACCTTGCAGAAATCGAGATAGAACCTGTAGTATCCACAAAGCCGAAGTAGGACTTTTTTTACCTTGCTTTTAATTTGTAGCACAACCCAATGATCTGCGCTTAACACCTTTGTTCTTCACTTTGCAGACTTAGGTCGCCCAGGCACTCCTCTGCGCTTAACCAAGCTACTGAGCACAATTTTTGTACCGATCTAATTTATTCATAATTTATACAATAAATGGGGAAGTATAGATATTTAGTAAATACTCCGAGCGGTCTTGCCGAATTCCGAAAAGATTACAATATACCCGATGACGTCCACTTGATTTTAGCCGAAAAAGATGTCATACCCTGGGGAAATGAAGGCTTTGTCCCCTTCACCCTTTTATCCATAATTGAAACCGGACTACGATTTCCAGTCCAGCCCTTAATTTGTGAGTTTCTTAGGCAAACCAGACTATGCCCAACCCAACTATCCACCAACTCATACCGTATCATAATGGGAATAGCTGAACTAAACCGCCAAGCCGGTCTCAACCTTGGTCTGGCCGAAATCTTCCACCAATACTCCATTGGTTCAAAAGAAGATGGGTGGGTCTACTATTTAAGGATACGCCGTCGCCGAGAGAAGATAACAAAATATACACCGGATAAAGACTTAAACGATGACGATTTTTTCTGGGTGTCTAGGAACTTTGAGGATCATCAAGCCCAGATTCCTGGCGGACGTATGAACTGGAAAAAAGGAGAACCTGGTATATTTACTTCGGTTTTCTTGTGTGCTTTATTATATTTCGGTTTTTCAATCTTTCAGCCGAACTAACAGTTGTCTTCTTTCGCAGATTCTGCCCACCTCCATTCTCTATACAGCTATCCAAATCTAGCGACCTTGCGCGCCGCACTATGGTATCCAGAACGTAGTTGGGCCAAGCTGCTAAAGTTCGAACCGACCTATAGATACAACGGTCACCGAAAAGCGAGAGTGACCGACTTTCTGCTAAAGGAGGCCCCAGAACCGGACCCAACCTTGCCAGAAATCAGACTAATCCCACTGACCGCTGAAGAAGAAATGGCCAAGAAAAACAGAGTCAGGGCCCTCTTAACCGAAACCAACAGACCCGAAGTACCGCCACCGAGCCAAACCCAAGAGACCGTGGTGGCGCTGCCAACGCAACAACCTTCTTCATCTCGGTCAAAGAAGCGTGCCCGGACTAACCAGA
Organism: Camellia sinensis; assembly: GCF_055761805.1. NCBI lineage: Eukaryota > Viridiplantae > Streptophyta > Magnoliopsida > Ericales > Theaceae > Camellia > Camellia sinensis. The sequence goes on from NC_138963.1 coordinate 80,745,968, forward strand.
CCGAGCCACGCTTAGTAGATGAGGATGAAACCATCCTTCCGGCGAGCCCCCCACCAATCTCACAACCGGAGCCAACTGACCGATCTGCCTCTAAGTGGGTTCCCAAGCTCACGTTTCAGAACCGAGATATACAGGATACTGACTCGGTGGTCGCTGAGAAGGATCACATACTGGCTTTCAACCTCGCCAAAAGTGTGTGCCTTCCAAAAGACATGGAGCACCATAATCAATTGAACACCGAGTTGAAGGCCATCCAGTTTTCAACAAAGTCCATGATCCTGGTAGGCAATTCTCTTCTTTGCTTTTTCATCCTTCCAATTTTTTCCGACTTTCAGTTCGGTTCTAAAAGAAAATTACTACTCTTTTGCAGGCCATTCAGAAGAACAGCATCGCCCACAAGCGAGTGTTGGAGCTTAGGAGGACTACCAGGGAGGCCATGACCGAAGCCGAAGCCAAGACCACCAAACTGAAACAATCCCAAACAAAAATGACCGAGTTGGAGGCCGAGGTAACACGTCTAACCGGACTAGTTACCTCGGCTAACGCTGACAAGCAAAGAGCTTTGACCGAAATGAGAGATAAGCACCAGTGGGAGCTAGCAAAGCTTGAAAGCTCTAAGGCCGCCGAAATACAAGAGCCGAAGAAGAAATCTGATGATGCCGAAAAGAAGGGCTTCAAGGCAGGCGAGGCTGCATACATTCAGCAGTGTGAAGCTGCGAAGGACTTGTTCTTCAAGTGCGGCTGGAGGAGTGCTGTGGAGCAGCTCGGTTGTGGTCCCGACACCGAGATCTACAACGCTCCTCAGTACTTCATTCTGGCCTCACTGATGGAGTATGCAGCCGATCTTCAGAAGCAATTCCTTGAGGCATCTGACGACGATGACGATGAAGAGAATGAGCCAACTGACACTCCGGTTGACAATGTTCCAGCTAATCAATCACTTCGAGTGGAGCCTATTGAGCAACCAGTTGAGGCCGAGCTCCAGGCCAAGACCGAGCTCCCAATTCAGACTGTAATTCCGTCTGAAACCAGGCTTCGGGTTGATGCCGAGCTGGATGCTGAAATAGATAACCTTTTTAGCTGACTTTGCACTTTTTCTTCTTTCTTTTGTAACCGGGCTGAGTCCCTTGCTCTGTAATGAAAATTGTTATGGACATGGTATTTGAAAACTTTCTCTTGAGTCCAGTGTTATGTCGATTTGTTGGTTTGTTTGTACTTGTTCTTTTTTGAATGATTGCTTTCTTTCCTTCATGTGTTATTTCAGTTTTTTAGTTGGTCAATCTATGCTTACTAGCCAACCACTCTTCAGCCGAGGTCGTTACTTCGGCTGAGGAGTACAGATGGTTTAGACCAGCCAACCAATCTTCAGCCTTAAACTTACTCCGGCTGAAACAAGAGTTGGTTTAATCCAGCCAACCACTCTTCAGCCTTAAACTTGCTTTGGCTGAAGAGTAACAAGAGTTATTTTAATCCAGCCAACCACTCTTCAGCCTTAAACTTACTTCGGCTGAAGAGTAACAAGAGTTGGTTTAATCCAGCCAACCTCTATGTTGGTTTTTTCAGCCAACTTAGAATAGATTGTTTGGTATTCCGACCAAACGTCCTGCAGCCTGGATCCTTATCCTGGGCTTAGGAGGGGTGTTGGTTTAATCCAGCCAACCTCTAAGTTAGTTTTTTCAGCCAACTTAGAATAAAGTGTTTGGTTATTCCGACCAAACGTCCTGCAGCCTGGATCCTTATCCTGGGCTTATGAGGGGTGTTGGTTTAATGCAGCCAACCTCTAAGTTAGTTTTTCCAGCCAACTTAGAATAAAATGTTTGGTTATTCCGACCAAACGTCCTGCAGCCTGGATCCTTATCCTGAGCTTAGGAGGGGTGTTGGTTTAATCCAGTCAACCTCAAAGCTAGTTTTCCAGCCAACTTAGAATAAAGTGTTTGGTTATTCCGACCAAACGTCCTGCAGCTTGGATCCTTATCCTGGGCTTAGAAGGGGTATTGGTTTAATCCAGCCAACGTCTAAGTTAGTTCAGCCAACCTTATTTTTGATGTCCCTAACTTACTAATACAATCTTATACAAAAAATAACTATGCTGAATTGACTTTGTTTTATTGAGAGAAACGAAAATTACACATACTTGTAAAAAAAAAAAAACTTAAAAATAAAATAGTTTGAGATTGGCAGTGTTCCATGGCCTTGGAATGGCTTTGCCGTCCTTGTCTTCTAGGTGGTATGCCCCTTTGCCTGCTAACCCAACCACTTTGTAAGGACCTTCCCAATTTGGCCCTAACTTGCCATCTCCTGGTATCAAGGTGTTTCCCATCACTTTGCGCAGTACCAATCTCCGATCTTGAATTATCTTGGATGCACCGTTTTATTGTATTTTCTGGATAACTCTTGTTGATATGAGGCAATGTGAACCAGTGCTCTTTCTCTTCTTTCTTCCGCAAGGTCGAGCTCCAATGCTATGGCTTCTCCATTCAAGTCTGGATCAAAATTTTCGCTTCGAATTGTGGGGAGGCCAACTTCCAGTAGGATTACTGCTTCCATTCCATAGGCCAAGAAGAATGGTGTTTCTCCTGTTGATCGTCGAGGTGTAGTGCGGTAAGCCTATAAAACATGAGGAAGTTCTTCCGCCCACTTGCCTTTTGCCTTCTCTAACCTTTTCTTCAGTCCATCCAAGACAACCTTGTTTGAAGCTTCTGCCTGTCCATTTGCTTGGGGATATGCCGGTGTGGAATTATAGAGCTCTATCTTGTATTCTTCATAAAAGCCTCTGAAGATTCTGCCATCGAACTGAGTGCCATTGTCAGAGATTAGGGCTTTTGGTATGCCAAACCGAGTGATGATGTTCTGCCAAACGAATTTCTTCACATCTTTTTCTTTGATTGATGCCAATGCTTCTGCTTCCACCCACTTTGTGAAGTAGTCTGTTGCTGCGAGAAAGAACTTCCTGTTGCCGGGTGCTGTTGGAAGTGGTCCTACTATGTCTAAGCCCCACATTGCGAAAGGCCATGGGCTAGTCAATGGTAGGAGTTCTCTAGCTGGTTGATGTATTTGGTGTGCGAATTTTTGGCATTTCTCGCACTTCTTCACATATTTTTCTGAGTCTGCCTGCATGTATGGCCACCAGTATCCTTGCGAAATGGCCTTGTAAGCTAGCGATCTTCCTCCTTGATGGCTTCCGCACACCCCTTCGTGTATCTCATACAAGAATGCTTCCACTTTGCTGGGGTGTACACACTTTAGATAGGGTCCTGAGAATGACTTTTTGTATAATGCCAAAGATGGGGAGAGCCAAAATCGCTGCGACTTGGCTCTTATTCTGTTGGCTTCTTTTTTCTCTTCTGGTAAGATGCCGTCTTTTAAGAACAGGATGATGGGATCCATCCAAGAGGGGTCTAGTTCTGCGCAACATACCTCTTCTGCTTCAGGGTCTTCAATGCTTGGTCTAGGTAGGTAGTCAATCAGTAGTGGATGAGGGATGAAGGTATCTGCCATTGAGGCGAAGCCTGCTAGTTCGTCTGCTCTACCGTTCTCTTCCCTGCCTATCTGTTCTATCCTCACTACGTCAAATTTCTTGATCTCTATTCTGACTAACTCTTGGTACCTGGCCATCCTATCATCTTTTGCTTCATAGTCACCAGAAATTTGGTTTACCACCAGCTGTGAGTCGCTGTAGACCACTAGTTCGGTGGCCTTCATGTAGGACGCTGTTTTGAGTCCTGCAAGGAGTGCTTCGTACTCCGCTTCGTTGTTTGATGCTGGGAAGCCAAGGTTGATTGCTTGCTCTACAACCAGGCCGTCTGGTGAGATGAGGACTATGCCAAGTCCTGCACCATACCGGTTGGATGCGCCATCCACAAAGAGCTTCTACATCTCACCAATGAACAACTTCCAGCCAGTGGAGGGATCGGATGATGTCGTGGGGTCAGGAATGTTGCTGGTGTTTTCTTCAAGTTCCATGGTTGCTGTCTGCCCCTCGCTATCTGATTGTACCAAGCCTTTATTTGTTGGTGAGTCTTGGTTTGCTTTTTCCTTACTGTCTTCAGTCTGGTCTGCCTTGGAGTCTGACCGAGTGCCTTCTGCTAGGCGTTGCGCTATTCTGGCATCAACTTCCATCCCTAGTTCAGTTGTGTCGGTCAGGTCGACTGGGCAGATATGATGATTTCCAGGAGCAAATTCTGCAACGAAGTCTGCCAAAGATTGGGCCTTTACTGCGGTTATGGGTTGGAACTTGATGTCGAATTGTCCCAACTCTATTGCCCACTTCAAGATTCTCCCAGAAAAGTTCGCCCACTCAAACAAAGCTTTTAGTGGAAAAGCTGTGAGGACAACTATGGTGTAGGTGTGAAAGTAGTGTGCCAATTTCCTGGAGGCCATCATTAAGGCCAATGCAAGTTTTTCCAGTGGCAAGTACCTTGTTTCGGCTCCCAGCAATGTCTTGCTGACATAATAGATGGGCAAATGTTGGATTCCTTCTGCACGAACCAACACTGCGCTAATTGCGTGCTGAGAGACTGCCAGGTACAAGAAAAGTTCTTCACCAGGTACTGGGGTAACAAGCAGTGGTGGGGAAGACATATATTCCTTCAAGCTTTCCAGAGCTCGGTCGCATTCTTCGTCCCACTCGAACTTGGCCTTCAAGGCATGAAAAAATGGTCGTAGTCTATCTGACGACCGGCTTATGAACCGATTGAGCGCAGCTGCCATGCCGGTGAGATGCTGCACTTCCTTTACCGAATTTGGTCTCTCCAAATCCTGGATTGCTTTGATCTGAGAGGGGTCTGCTTCTATACCCCGGTTGGTCACAAGGAAGCCCAGGAATTTGCCAGACCCTACTCCGAATGCACACTTGGACGCATTGAGGCGCAACTTGTGCTTCTTTAGGATCTCAAACATCTCTCCTAGGTCCTTGAGATGGTCATTCTCATCCTTGCTCTTGACCACCATGTCGTCGATGTAAGTCTCCATTGTTCTGCCTAACAATGGTTTAAACATCTTGGTGACCATCCGTTGGAATGTCGCCCCTGCGTTCTTTAGGCCAAAGGGCATGACCTTGTAACAGTATAGTCCTCTCGGAGTTGTAAAGGATGTGACCTCCTAGTCTGGTTCATGCATGGCGATCTGGTGGTAGCCTCTGTATGCATCCAGGAAGCTAAGTCGGTTGTGCCCCGCCGTTACGTCTACCAGTTGATCTATCTGTGGTAGAGGAAAGCTGTCTTTTGGGCACGCCTTGTTGACTGTTTTGTAGTCGACGCAGACACGCCATTTGCCATTCTTTTTTGGCACTACGACTGTGTTGGAAATCCATCTCGGGTAGTGTACTTCTCTAATTGCTCCTGTCTCCAGCAGGTTGCCTACTTCTTCCGCCACTATTTCGGCGTGGTGGAGTGCCGATCTGCGTGTGCGTTGGATGATTGGTCTGGCGGATAGGTGGACATTAAGTTGGTGACAGATGAAGTTTGGATCAATGCCTGGCATGTCGTAGGGCGTCCAGGCGAACACTTCGATGTTAGAGGTTAAGAATTCCAAGACCTCTAATCTCTCAGTGCTGGACAACGACGAACCGAGCAAAAAGAACTTATCCGGGTTCTTTTCATCTATTCTTACCTCTACCAAGTCCTCCACTGCTTTCTGATCCGCCGCTTTGCCGACATCTGCGAATAGCTCATTACTCTCAGGTTCTTCCACCGAATGAACATATCCTTTGGCAGCGCAGCTGCCGTTTACCGTAACAAAGCATTGCTTTGACATGATCTGATCTCCATAGACCTCTTCAATTACACCAGTGTCGTTTGGGAACCGCATTACTTGGTGGTAAGATGACGCCACCGATCGCATGGCATGCAGCCATGTTCTGCCCAAGATGATGTTGTAAGTGGAGGGGACCTTCAATACCCAGAACTCCACTTGTTTTGTTAAGCTTCCTGCTCTGACTGGAAGAATTATTTTGCCGACGGGTCATTCTGGCATGGAGTTGAATCCTATTAGGGGAGATATAGCAGGTGCCAAGTCTTTGTCTTGTAGCTTCAATTGTTTAAATGTTTCGTAGTACATGATTTCACATGAACTACCCTGGTCAATCAGAATCCGCTTGACGTCAAAATCCTTGACTTGGAGAGTGACGACCAGGGCATCATTGTGAGGGAAATATATCTGTTCTAAGTCTTTATCCGAAAAAGACATGATGTTTGTTGCCTCTGTCTTCCCCTTTTTGATGGCAGGTTGGGCACTTAGCACCTCTCTTAAGTGCTCAGCCTTTTTGATTGATCCTCTGAGCTCGCATACACGCTCAGGTTCAAAGACTCCATGTATCACATTGATAATGCCTTGAGGTGGGGCGTTGATCGGCATTCCGTTGGGGTGGTTATGGTCCTGGGGGGCTGGTTGTGTCCCTCCTTCAATGTACTTATCCAAGTGTCCTGCTGCCACTAGTTCTTCTAGGTGCTGTCTTAATGGCGTGCAATTTTCAGTGCGATGCCCCTTTTCTTTGTGGAAGGTGCACCGTGATCTTTCGTCATAGTCCTTCTGAGCTTCCCCTAGCTTGGCTGGCCATCTGACGAAAGGCTCATCTCTTATTTCGCTCAGAATTCGATATATCGGCTTCTTGAACACCGTGGTTATGGTAGTGCAGATTCTCAACCATCTTTTATCCGGGTCTTCTCTGTTATCTCATCTACCACGTCCGTTTCTGTTCGGTCGATCTACCGTATTAACCTTTGCTGAGGTTTTCTTTTCTGGTACTATGGTCGAGCCAGATTTTGTTTTGGCACGTGCGCCATCCTCTTCTACCCTGATGTGCTGATGCACTCTTTCCATCAAGGCTTCCATGGTGAGGGGTGGCGTCATGGTGATCAAGTCTCTTAGTCTGTTCCCGACTGGAAGGCCTCTTTTATACTGTGCAATGGCGAGATTGGTGGGGCAGTCCCCAATCTAATTGAATGTCTCCCAGTAGCGACTATTGTAGGATCTTAGGGTCTCTTTATCGCCCATGTCGATGGAGAGTAACTGGTCGATCTCCACCGGGGTTTTAGTGTTGGTTCAGAACCTTGTTACGAATGCCTCTGCCAATTGTGCCCAAGAGGCTATGCTGCCCTCTGGAAGTTTCTCGAACCAAGTCAAGCCTAGGTCGCCAAGGCTAGATAGGAAGAGTATGCACATTAAGGCCTCGTTTTGCCTGTATACAGCCATGACCTGGCGAAAGTGGCTCAAGTGTGAGTAGGGGTCCGTCTTCCCTTCATATATAGTGAATTTGGGCTGAAGGAAGCCCGATGGTAGAGGCGCATTTTCAATCGCCGGAATGAACGGTGAAGTGTGCAGCCTTGCTAATGCTTTGTCCGTTGGTTCATAGGCAAGGCGTGGTATTGGCATTCCAACCTCGACGCTTCCATGCGTCCGAGGAGCCAACCACTGTAAAGCAGAAATTCTGTGTGGATCCCGTGCCCTGGCATCCTCCTTGCATCATGCCTTTTCTTCGAGCATGGTTCGTAAGTCGGATGATCTGGGTAACTCCGTCTGTCTAGATCTGGTTTGGTGCGTATGTGAGGGCCAATACGTGCTTCCTTCAGTGTATGATCTTTCAGATCTCGTCCTCTCAGACCTGGAGTGACGAGTTCTGGAAGACCTGGATTGTGTATCGCCTGTCCTGAGGCTTCTGCTCTCTCCTTGCGAGGGTGTGGTATTCCTACTACGATTTTCTGAGTGGCGAGGGGGCGTCTTGTTTTTGTGCCCCTCTCCTATCGCCACTTCTTTTCCCTTCATCTGGCATTTTAAGGCCTCCATGTCCGCCGCCATCTTTCTTATTAATTCATCTTGCTCCTTCACGCGGTCTTCCAGAGCTTGAGGTTCAATCCTCCTTCTTTGCCTGTCAGGACTTTGTGAATGAGAGTGACGGGGGCTGTTGATCCACCTCCCCCTAGTATCTCTTCTGGGGTTATGCCGTTGGGATTCCAAGTCCACCATAGGAGGGATAGAAGGTAATCTTTCACGCCTTGCACCCCCATCTGGAGTTTGCCCATCGATGGCGGACTGTGGCAATTCTTCAATGTGTGCCATTGTTCCAAGAGGTAAAGCTTGATCAAGAGGTTTTGCTCTTTGTGAAATTCCCACAGATGGCGCCAATTTTACAGGCACGAAATATTCTTCCCATATAATCCTGTTGATCAAGTCTGCGCTCCTCTGTGCGTCGTCGCTTTATCCCCTGAAAACACAAACGTGAGCTAGCCGGCGGGTGTGTGCCGGAAACCTCTCCGATGCCTAAGTCAGTAAGCTTGACAAATAGACAAAAGCTCCGTGTATTCAAAAAGCAAAGTTGTGTGTTACCTCTCCAAAGGTGATGTTTGTGAGCTTTTATAGGTTTTGTGTGGCACAATCCCAGTAGGATTTCTACTCCTCCACGCAGAGTCCTCCTAGGATTCATACTCCTGAAAGATAATGCCTATCCTTCAACACCCCCCTCACTGCTTAAACAAAGTGAGATGGTTTTTACCATGGCCGAACTTCAACATGACCGAAGTAATCATGGCTATGCTGAGCCGCAGAGTAGGTCGAACTATCCTTAGTTCGGTTCTTCCTTTTACTCCTCCTTATCTCGGTTCTCTCATGTACAAACCATGGTGTGTTTAGACCGAGCTACCGAGTAGCAAGGTTCTGACCGTTCTAACCACAATACGCCACGACCGGGCTAACTCTGAGACCGGCCTAACTTCAAGTTGCTTCCGGACCGGAGTAACATTATATTTCTCTCGGGCCGGAGTAATTTTGTACCTCTCCTGGGCCGGAGTAATTTTACGGCCTTTTTATTCAGCCCTTCGTATTGTGGGCCATAATGACCATCTCTCAGCTCGGCCCAATTTTCACAAAAATTACCCTCTCAATTAGTTTACATTCTTTACAAACAACTTAAAAGAAATATTTCTTTGGGATTAAGAAGAAATTGAAAGAACAAATCATTGAACAAGAGGCCAATAACAAATATTGGAAGTAAAATAATACAAAGAAAGCAAAGATATTGAGAAATTTTTAACACAATACTTTTAACCCCCCAAAATCAACAGAATAGATTATGCTAAAAGTGGCACCAAGGGGGTGCAAACCGTATAAGAGAATAGACTTACATCTCAATTTTCAAATTTCAAATTAAAAAAATTCATTATGTAGTTCAATGAACAAGACAATGTGAGGGAATGATTAAAATGATCTCCTATGATGTGCCTAAACTTACTGTAGCTTGACTTTTCACACTTATTTCAGAAGGCGAATAGCCCTACAGTTCGGACTCCACTTGTGGTTCTGAATCTGATTTCACAAGTGCAATGTGAAATAATGAAAATACAAAAAAGAGTCTAAATCTGGCAATTCTTTTTTTGGAAAATCGATGTTTGAATCAAATGCCAAAAATGGACTGCTTTGCCAGATTTCAGAGTCGCCACCTAAATATTTTGAAAAATTTAGGAAACCCAAGACTCGTGCCAAATGCCATTAGTCCGTTATCACCAAAGTCTCTCGGCTCGGGAACTTAGGTACGAGAGGGGAAGGTCATGAATTGAGCACCCCACTCGCCCAATCAAAGATCGGCCTCTACTAATCATGATGTGATTTTTATTTACATTATATACTCTTGTTCTGATTATTAGCTATTTAATATGTGATGCGCACACAAGGTATATTTGCAATAATTAGAACACTTGATCTCATGTTTTGTTTTGAAATTGTTTTGTGAATTTGCTACTTGAAAAGGTGGGCTTAAAAATGGACATTTAATCAAACTATCCCAGTTAAGCATTAGCCTTCATCCTCAGGCATTCAAACAATTATACCACTTAAGCAATTAGCCTCATGGTATTCATGTTTTGACAAGGTACACAAACATTCAATGCAATATGCTAAGACAAGTAAATGCTCACCTAGTACTCCAAGCCAAAACGGTGAAAGAGTTAGAAAAATATGCATGCTCCTAACTTAATGCAATATGATTAGTGCAATGCACACATTATGTATTTTAATGGGCTCGGCTATAAGCATGGCATATGATTCCATTCAAAACATGCGAGAGAGCACGTATTTAAGTAAATGAATTTGAACATTTGATATTGCGTTAGCATGATGAGTCGAACCTTAGATGTATGCAAGACAAATGGATACGAATCATAAGAATGCAAATGAAACGTGATGCCCTATACTAACCATCGTAAGCAAGTAAATAAAAGGGGGAAAAGACGTAAGATTGGAAGACATACACATCATTACAACATTGCCCTCGTCCAAGAGGGTATGAATCAAAGTTCGAAAAGTTCGAATTAAACTAATTATTACAAAACCGAATGAATAAATAAACGAGGCTAATTAACTAGCTAACTATGCTATTACAACAAGGATAACCAAGATAAATAAACTCACTATTTAAACTAATTAAGTACAACAATTACAAATAAAAATAATAATTATTACAACACCTAATAATTAATGAGATTAATTACAATAAACAATATTAAATTAATTAATTACAATGATCATAATGTAAGCGAGGATGTACAAGAATTGCATGCATACACATGTACAGTGTTCAAGAATAGCTCTGTTTCACCTCAGCCATTGCCCTCTATTTTCTGCAAAAATACATTGCTGACCAAATACTGAGGGCCGGCTGGCCCTCAATGAAGCCCGGCCGGGCCTACAGAAGGCCGGACATGCCTTAATTTTGTACAAAACTCTGTTTTGCGTTCTGAAGTGAAAACAGTGCAGACAGAGTTGTTGAAGCTCTGTTTGTCCCTTCCTTCCTTCTCTGTTACAGAAAAGCCTCGAGAGAAAAGCCTCGAGAGAAGGTTAGAATTGTTTCCAAAACCATCAATGAGCAAATTGATTGCTTGATGATTTCGGATGCAATTTTGGACAAAAATCAATGAATGTAATGAATATGACCACTCCTCCCTTCTTATTATGGAATGAACTCAAAAAAGGGAAGTAGAGACGCTTCAAGAATCATCAAAACGCCGTGAATTAGCGCATGACCACTCTTGACTCGGTAACTTGGCATAACGCCCGGCCAAGCCTAAGCGAGATGACTCATTTTCTTTATGTGTGTTGATTGCTTTTAAGCCGATTGCTTTTAAGCCAATTCTTTTAGTCATTTCCAATCTTTAGTCCATTTGTCCGAAGTGATGATTAAGTCCTCTAAAAGGAGAGAAACATCAAATGGGAAGTAATTCTCAACATGAAAGAGAGATTACGCTGTTGACAATGAATCTCCGTAGAGATTAAACCATTAAGCGTGAATCTCTAGTTCATGTGTTAAATAACCATCAACCGATTGAAACAACTCTCAAATGAAAGAAATGAGTGGCAAGTTGATTCTTAAAATGAGGTTGTAATCATGAAAGTTAGACAAAGAAAGGCTAAGAGCAACATAATACAAGCTACGTACAAAGACTAATGCTACAACAAATGAACTAATCAAAGATTGAACCAATTAAATAGAGTAGGATAGCCCTAAAATAGTCTCTAATAAGCCCAAAACACTGGCTGAAAATGTAAGAAAAAAGCTTAAAAAGCTAAACAAAAGGTAAAGGTAATGAAGCTATGTAAGCAAAAACAAAGAGGGATGGCCAACACCTCTGATTTGAAGACTTCAAACCATGTTTTTGGCCTTAGTAAACTCTGAAAATCAGTTCAAAAATCAAAGGAAAAGAATGTAAAGGAACCAAGGGTTGAGCTATAAAAATAGGTGCAAATAAGGGTGTTAACCTTACCACCTTTGGTAGCTTATCCAAACCCAAGTTCTAACACTTAAAATGGGTGCAAAACAGCCCAAGAATACAAGAAATAAGTAAAAATGAACTAAGCAAAGGCAAGAACAAAAGTTACAAGCTTATACCTCTCAAAATGGAGTAAGCTTTTGTTAATGATCAAACTCACTCTTGACACACTCTCAAGCTTGAATTATGCTTCTCAAATGTCAACCAAGGCTCTAAGATCATGAGTCAAGGTTGTGTATTGTGTATATAGATGATACAGGGTTGGTAGGTTAACTCAAAGGTAGTTTGTAATGGAAGAAGAAGGAAGGAGGAGATCTCTCTATGTGTATAGGCTTTCTCTTAATTGTTCAACCCCCAAAACAGAGGTATATGGTCGTATTTATAGAATTTAAGCACAAAAGGTGATAAATATTTTCAAAAATAGATAGCTGGCGGCCTCCCACCCAGAACAGTGTTTCTCGCTGTTGAAGCCTGGCTGGTCCTCAATGAGGCATAGTCGGGCCTCATTGAAGTTCCCCTGTTTTTTGTTTCAGCCTCAACACAAGGTGGCATAAGGTGTAAAAATGAATTTCTTGGGTATGATCAATGGGAATATGAAAGGTTTCGGGTTGTTTCGAAGCTTGAATAAGGCTCCTTCGTTAAGACCTCGAACCATACACAATACCACTTTCATCATCGAGTGTTTCAAGTACAGCGCTCGAGCCTTGCGGGCGGTCAAAAATGGAGTGTCTACACTTACCAATGACAAAAGGTTACTTATGCATATGTTCAGCTATTGATGTTGTCATTTGCTCCACCTCTAAATTTCTTAGCTCCAATCCATCCAAGTGAAATCCAGGAAAAATGAACCCCTGATGAACCTTCTATGAAATCAACTGTCACGACCCAACCCTAGGGACTTAGGCTTGGAATCGAAACTTATTAAATAATTCTAATCGTAACAAATTCAATGGCGCAAGCGGAGGCAAAATGCAAATAAAAATAATTAAACAAAATATTTAGGTATATCTGTAGAACTTTTATTATTTTATTATTTGGTGACCGACTATCAGTAAAACAAAACAAAAGGAAGAAAAGAAAAGAAAAACAAAATAACAGATCAGCATCAAATTCTTGTGCCAGTTCCACTACACGGGGTTACGGGTCTTCCTAACATCTCATCACTTGAGCGGGTAACAACTATAAGTACATAACAAAGTGAGAAATATTATGCCAAGAGTATAGGGAACACGAGATAACTATGGATAGTTAGTTAAGCTAAAACATTTACATAATTTGAATAAATAAATTATTTAAGTGGCAGAAACTGAAATATAGAAATTATGTAAATAAACAACATAACCACGATACAGAACAGAACAAAATAGAGGTCACAGAAGTGACAATCAAAACAGATGTCAATGGATCCATGACAAATAGGGGATCACAAAGTGGCCAAACAGAGGCCAATGGTTATTTAAGTCCCCCAAGCCATGGGACTCCCGTGGAGGTACTTACAGAAAATAATTATTTACGAAATCATTGTCAAATAATTTCTAAAATTTTAAAAAACATATCCATGGGTTTCATTTTAAGCAAATAGAGTTCAGAAAATAATTAATGTGATAGAAATATTAACATAAGTTACAAAACATAACTTGTATAAAATAAATTGTGGTAATTCAAAACATACGTAAAATATATTATGGTAACTCAAGGTATAATATAACTCACCTTTATATTAATTCCTTACTGTTACTCCTCTGTTCACCGAAACTCCCTCCTATTACTAACGGATCACACACCGTTTTGCTCCCCCGACTTACTCCCAAGACTCCTATTTATAGGCAATTTCTTTGCCTCTTAAGGGACCACATGGCATCACCACGGGGCCTTGGTCATGCTTATCTGTAAGGATAAGCTTCTGCTTGATCCTTATCTTTTTTATTTTTTATTTTTTATTTTTTTTTATACAAACTTACCTACAACAATTATTAATCTTAGTTAACAGAATAATTGTACAATAACTCTTAATGTAAATTAAATTACAATTTATCGCATACCATCATAAAATTAATTATTTTCTTTTACTATTCCTACCATTATTATTATTATTTTGTTATTATTGTCACGATTGGTTGTGGTATTTTAGGGTGTCACATTTCTCCCGTCCTAAATAAAAGTTTGTCCTCAAACTTGACGTACTTAGCTTTCGAAGAGGTGTGGGTATTTGGCTCGCATTTGATTCTCTGTTTCCCACGTAGCTTCTTCGATTTGATGATTTCTCCACAAGACTTTTACTAGACGAATAGTCTTGTTTCGAAAAACCTGATCACGACAATTGAGAATCTGCACTGGTTGTTCTTCATAAGAGAGATCCTCTTGAACTTCTAGATTCTCATAATCAACAACATGCTTTAGATCTCGAAGATATTGTCGGAGCATTGAAACGTGAAACACATTGTGGACATTGGATAGTTTAGGTGGTAGTGCAAGGCGATATGTCATTGGGCCAATGCTTTCCAGTATCTCGAATGGCCCGATGTAACATGGGTTTAACTTCCCTTGCTTTCCAAATCGGATAACTCCTCTTGTTGGTGAGATCTTAAGGAAAATATGATCTCCTACTTGGAATTCCAATTTCCTTCTTCGTGTATCTGCATAGCTTTTCTAGCGACTTTGAGTAGTGTGAATTTGCTGTTAGATGTGTTGGATTTTATCACTTGTGATTTGCACTATCTCGGGACCTAATAGTTTCTTGTCTCTGTAGACACCCCATTTTTGACCGCCGTAAAGACTTAGGGGCCACTGATTGTTTACTTGGTGGTGAAAGTTGTGCAGTGCAAGGGTTAGATTTCTACGGCAAGAGGAGAGTCAAATCCCAACTTCATACCCCTTTTTGGACCAAAAATATTTTGAATAAATGATTTTGAGACCTTAAAACCTCTCTTTCAAAATAGATTTTGAAAAAGTTCCTACGATGTTCCGACACTCGCATTTTGTTAAATGTCGCGCTTTTCAGTAAACCGAGCAAGGACAAAGTGGAAATGAATGGAAGAAAGGTGAAATTTTTAAAAAATATTTCAAAAAACCTTGCTTAGGGGTTTGGAGTTGAAGAAAATGGGAGAGGAGAGAAGAAAGCTAGTTGAGAAGAAGTTTGGCATGAATCCGGGTAGGATCGAAACTGAGCAGTCTTCATTCAAATAGGCATAACTTTTTGAACAATTGGAATTTTGATGTGAGGCTTCCACCATTAGAAATCAAACTTCTAGGGATTCAATTTAGGCTCAAGAATGACCTAAAAAGGAGTCCAGATGAAGGAGTTATGTCCGGTTGAAGTCGGGCCCAAAAAGCAGGTTTTTCTGTCCAACCAGAGGTGGAAGTTTTTGACCATGAATGAGATTTTTTGGCCATGTGCCGGCCATGAATGGCCAATGCCGGTCCCCTGCCATCCAAGAGTGTCCCATGCCGGTCAACAATGATCAAGTGCCAGCCAACAATGAAGCAGTGCCGGCCATTGATGCAGAAAAGCATATTTTTGCAGATATTTGTTGTCCAATTGTTCCAGCTGTCTCTCTTCAGATATTTTCGACCTAAGGCTCTTATATTGCTATATATTGAATCCATTTCTCTCATATTTAAAGGTTAGAACAATTTAGGAAGGTTTGGGAGCCTCTCTCTCTAAAACTTCTCTCTCTAGATTTCTCTCTCTCTTGAGCATTTATGCTTGAAGGCTTGCATACATCAAACTTTAGCTTATTCATCCTCGATGAAAGTGGTTCAACTTTGGGCTGAGGTTGCTTGAAGCCCCCTTGGAGCTTCCTTGGA
This sequence comes from Camellia sinensis, assembly GCF_055761805.1. Taxonomy (NCBI): domain Eukaryota; kingdom Viridiplantae; phylum Streptophyta; class Magnoliopsida; order Ericales; family Theaceae; genus Camellia; species Camellia sinensis. The sequence continues at coordinate 80,761,528 of NC_138963.1, forward strand.
GCTCTTGAAGGTCATTTGGCTTGGTGTTGTTGCTTAAGTGTTGTCTTCCCTTCAAGAAGTATAAGACTCACCCTTTAGGCTTGTCTTGCACACTTGTTTTGCCACCTTTGCAAACTGTTTTTGGCTTGGTTTTGAACTGAAGAAAACTCTATTTTTCAGTCCTAAAAATGGTGGTTTAAGCCCCTTTTGAGTTTGGGGGTGGTCCACCCTTCTTGTCTCTTTGCTTGTTAAGCTTTTGTGCCATCTTTCAAAGCTTTTAAAGCAACTTTTTTTTGGCCTTTTCATCACTGAAACTCAGAGGTATTTCAGTAGTAGAAACCATGTTTTGAGGTCCTAAATATGAGGGGTGGCCTCCCCTCCTTATTTCTTCTTTGCATGTGTTGTTGGCCTAACAAGTGTATTTCTACCTTTTTGTAGCTTAATTCAAGCATGTTTTAGGCTCTATTTTGATGTGCTTTAACTTTATTTTTGGCTGGCTTGGCCACTTCTTGCTTGCTCTTTGTACTTGTAATGCAAATCTTATTTACTAGCCTTGCATGCTTGTTGTTTTAGCTCATTATTTTAGTATGTGTTGGCCACTCCAACATGTTTTTGGCCTTTATTTAGCATGCTCTAACTCTATTTTGAGTAGCCTTGGTCATTCATGCCATGCTTTGTATAGCTATAGTGTAAATGGCCTTGACTAGCTTTGAGTTTCAAGGTCCTTCACATGCTATGCTTGAGTTGTTTGCATGGTATAGCACCATTTGGCATGTAATTTTAGTGTATATAATGTATTCATACTCTCACATACTTCACTTCTTCATTGCTTTTGAAGGTTGTGCATTATGCCTTGGTTATGGGCTAACATGTGTGCATGTTTTCTTAGTCTTTTGAGCTTCCATCTCAGCATGTTTAGACCATTATTTTGGCATGATTGAGCTCTGTCCGGAGCCGGTTTGGTCATTTAGGCTATGTATTTTATGCCTCTTGTGTATTGCTCTTTACTAGCTTTGATGTTTTTTACCCTCAACATGTTATGCTTGTATTGCTTGCATGCTTTAAGGTCTTTAGCATGCCATTTCAACACTAAACTTCTGCCATCTCCCTCGTTTCTTCATTTTTTCATTTGATTTGAGAGTTGTTTGGCCTTGAGATTGTGTTTGAGCTTAGGATTGAGACTTGTGATTAAATGGCTTTAACCCTCTTTTGAGGGTTCTTCCTAGTCAAAGGCATGGTCTCTCCTATGTCTTAAACCATGCTTTTGGTTGACCTCCTCTCCTTAGAGGACTTGCACATTGGACTAAACCAATTAAGAAATGGCTTGGTAATGTAAAATGTGTAAACAAGAATTGAATCAAGTAAAACATGCTAAGATAAGCATGTTGCATTTGCATTGCATTGTGTTCAATCGGACCTTATATTGAACACAAGGTGAATTGGTCCATTTCATACTCAAAGTGATGAAAATGAGCCAATTCCCTTTGTCTCCATTGCCTTTGATTATCCATGATAAGGTAATGGTCGTAGAGTCTTGTTTGTCTTGCATTTATTGAATTTGTGCAAGTTAGATCCTTAGCCATCATGCATTGTATGCTTGATTGGTGGCTTTAGATCCAATTGTGTCCCTCCTTTGATGTTTTGAGATGATAAGGAGTGGCATAGTACATACATGTCTTTGGGAGACCCTCTATTTCCTCTGTTTTGTGCTCTATTGCAGTTTGGTGTCACAGCACACCAGTGGCTGGCACCCTCTCATTGTTGGCCGGCACCCCTTCATTGTTGGCCGACAGATGGCCGGCAGTAGCTTCTCATGGTCGGCAGGCCACTGGTGTATTCCCCAACATTGTTTTGGTAAGTTTCAGCAGTAAGTTCTTGAAGACACCCTACAAACAAAGCCTCTCAAGAGCAAACCGGAGAGCTTTTTGGGGCGAAAACCGAGCATGCATCTTCTACTTCCTCGAACAGAGCTGAGGCAGCATAGTTTAAAGCTTTATTTGGTAGTTAGCTTGAATTTGTAATACAATTAATTAATTTGTTAATTGGTTAATTGTTGCAATAATTAGTAAGTAGTTTATTAGTTATTCGATTTGGTTGTGTAATAATTAGTCTAATTAGTTTAAATTAGATTAGTTAGCTTAGCTTAGCTTAGGATAGCTTAGCTTATTCATTCAGACCCTCCGTCGAGAGGGTAAAATGTTGTAATAAGGGTGCGTGTGTGTGTGCATGTCTTCAACCCCATTTCTTTCTCCCTTTTACTTATCAGCTTTTGATGGTTAGTTTAGGACATATTTCGATTAGCATACCTTATGCTATGCATGTTTGCATCATTCATTTGTCTTGCATGCACCGAGCTCGGTGCATCATTCAAACTGCATTGTATTTCAATACACTTACTTGAATACATGTTTCAAAGCATGTCATCAAGTGTTGCATTCACATGCCATCTTAGGTAGCTGAGCCTATCTCATTGCATTTTGCATGTGTTGCATTAGGCATTTAACATAGCTAGGATCATGCATTGATTTCTAACTAGTTTTCTGTTTTGGCTCGGAGTACACTGTAAGTGTTTACGCTTTAACATCCTTGCATGAGTGTGAGTGTTGCTATGATAGCATGCTTTCCATAAGGCTATTTTCTTACTTGCTTAACTGCATGAATGCCTGTGGATGAAGGCTTGATTATTTGAATTGGAACAATTCATCAAAATGTGAGTTTTAAGCCCACTTGTTTGTGGCAAATCATCATGTTTTAAGCCCACTTGAGGGTGGCAAATCCGCACTTTAGCCTACTTGCGGGTAGCAATTCCAAACCATTTTCGAAAACAAACATGAGATGTTTTGTTCCAAATTGAGTGATTTAGTCTATACTTGTATGCTGTGCGCATCATATGGTAACTTTGATTAATAATCGGAATAAGAACACATATGTTTATGAAACAACATATCATGTTTAGTAGAGGCTAATCCTTTGATCGGGCGAGCGGGGGTGCTCATTTCAGGGCCTTCCCCTCTCGTACCCAAGTTCCCGAGCTGAGGCAACTTTGGTGATGACTGACACGTGGCCTTTGGCATAAGTCAGGGTTTCCTAAATTTCTCCCAAATAAAATATTTAGGTGGCGACTCTGTAATCTGGCAAAGCAGTCCATATTTGGCGCTTTTTTATTAAAATCGATTTTCCAAAATGATTTGTAGGATTTGGACTATTTGGTGATTTATCAGTTTTCACATTGCACTTTGTGAGACTAGATTCAGAACCGTGACAAGAGTCCGAACTGTAGGAGACCAATTCAATGCCCTCCGAAAGGGGAGCGTGAAGAAAGTCGAGTCCACAGTCTCCAACTTCTTTCCAACACAAAGGTGACCGACATCTCCTTCCATACAGGGCTTCGTACGGTGGCATTCCAATGCTTGCTTGGTAGCTGTTGTTATAGGCAAATTCCACCAAAAGTCGGTGCACATCCCAGTTACCTTTGAGGTCCAACATGCATACACGTAACATGTCTTCCAAAGCCTGGATTGATCTTTCAGATTGCCCATTAGTTTGTGGGTGATAAGCAGTGCTAAACTTCAGTGTGATTCCCAAAGTTTCTTGCAATTTGTTCCAGAAGTGAGACCCAAAGCCGGGGTCTTGGTCAGACACGATTGAAACTGGGGTACCATGCAACCAAATTATTTCCTTGATGTATAAAACGGCAAACTTATTAAGGGAGTACGTGATTTTGATTGGTAGAAAATGTGCCGACTTCGTCAATCGATTTATTATAACCCATATTGCATCATTCTTTGAGACTAACTGAGATAGTGTAGACACCTCAGTTTTGACCGTCCTCAAGACTTGGACGTCATCGTTTGAACACGCGATGATCATCCATGCTCATGTTCGTTTTGAGTTCTCAGAGGTCTCGGCAGGGCGCCTTGCCTCAAGATCTCTCAACTTGACTGTTTTGTGCTTGGTTGTGGACCAAACACTTGTGTTTTTTGCTTCTGAGGGAAGAGGGTGGCTTGTTTGCCATCCCCTCAACCCATCGGCCAAGGCTTGAAGCCATCGGCCTTGTTTTCTTGCCAACGGCCAACAGTGTTAGCCGATCGGCACTATTTTTGGTCGGTCGGCCCTTGTGTTGGTCGATCGGCCATTTTCGGTGGCCGAACCCTGTTCATCTGCTTTATGCAGATATTTTATATCAGCTGGCATAACTGGCATCCACAATTCACCCCCTCCATGTGTATGGAGGGATTTGTCCCTTGCCTTAGCTTGCTTAGGAAGCTTAGAATTTGGACTTCTATAAGAAGGGAGCTCCTCCTCCCTTCTCAGAGGTTCTGAAATTGAGGGTTAGAGAGTTGTATCTATCTATCTATCTCTATATCTCCCTCTCTTTACATATTTGTGTGTGTATTTGTGCTTTAAAGGGTGTTTTGTTCTCACTATTGCACACAAACACCTAGCAATACACCATCCTTGGTTGCTGAGGTACTAGGGGGTTGGTTTTAGAGTTCTTGGGCTAGTTTTGACCAGAGAAGGGTGCTAGTGTTGTGTTCTTGGAGGTGTTCTTCAAAGGTGAGCAAACTTGCTTTTAATACCCTATTCTTGCTTAAGCTTTTAGCCCTTCTTGCTTATTGTTTTAAGCTTAGATTATAACTGATAAAAGTTCTGTTTTTACTTGCTTTAGACCTTTGTTTAAGGTCTCTTCTTGGTTTGGGGTTGTTTACCCCCTCCAAGGCCTTGTTAGGCCTTGTTTTAGGCCATCCATTTTGGCCTTTGTTCTTAGTTTTGCATGACCTTTCTACCACTAAAATTTAGAGAATTTTTAGTGGTGGAAAGGTGGTTTTGAGGTCTTAAATAGGAGAGGGTCATCCCCTCTCCTTGTTGTCTTGAATGCCTGCATAAATGGCTTATGTTGGTGGCTTGTATGCTTAGCTTGTTTTAGCTTTATTTCAGTGTGTATTAGGCTTTGCTTTGCCATAATATACCTCTGTTTCAAGTTGGTTTGATGGCCTCTTATATGCTTTATATACTTGTCTTGCAATCCTCTTGTTTGCCTTAACATGCATCATGCTTTGACATGTCTTTCTACCATGATTTTGGCTTGACTCCATGAAGCTTTTAGCCTTGTTTTACCATGCTAGAGCTCAATTTTGCCTTGTCTTGGTCATGCTTGCATTGTTTTGTATAGCCACCATGTAATCTAGCTTGTTAGCTTTGAGTGTCCAAGTCACTAGTACGCTTTACTTGGGTCATTTCAGTGATTTGACATCATTTGTTATGTTATTTCAGTCCATATAGTATGCTTGTACACTTGCACTTATCACTCCTTTAATGTTTTAAAGGGTTTGTGTCTTATGCCTCATGAATGGACCATTGTGTATGCCTCCATGTTTAGGCTTCTAGGATGACATTTCAATGTGTTTTTGGTCTTGTTCTAACATGCCATAACTCTAATTTTGGTTGCTTAAATTATACCATGTTTGGTTTTGATAGGTGCAGTGTAACACCCCTTTTGTAGCCTTGCATGCTCCATGTTTTGAACCCACCTTTCTAGCATGTTTTGACCTTGGCCATTGCATGTTTTAGGCTCATCTTGACATGATTTAGGACTGTTTTGGGTTATACTTGCCATATGCTCTTTGTTTTATATAGCTTTGGTTCAAGTCCCTTTCCTAGTCTTAGACTTTAAGCCTTATGCATGCTATGATTATGATTATATGTGTGATTTGGCATCATTTCTAACTTCATTTTAGAGCATGTAGTGTTGTCACACTTGCATGCTTTTCACTCTTTTAAGTGTGCTTAAGAGTTGTGTCTTCATGCCTAGGTGATAGGCCAATTAGCATGCATGTTTGTATATGCTTTTGTCCCTCATTCCTTAGCATTTTGGCCACTAATTTGGGCCTATTTGAGAGTTGTCCATTTTGGTTTAAGTCCATCCTTTGCATGTTGTTGCATGCTTGTTGCATATTTAGTACCTTGCATGTTGTTGCATGCTAGTATGTTGCATTCTTATCCCTTTATCATGTTGTCATATGCTTGTCGCATTTTGTATGTTGTTGCATACTTGTACACCTTTGCATGCCTTGCATGCTTGAATGTTCATGTTGCATCTTGCATACTTTTTTAGGTTACATTACATTTGGCATGCTTGTCACCATTAGTCCTGTATGGCATCATCATTAACATGCTTATGTTGCATTGGATTTGCATCATGCTTGAGTTGCTTGTATGCTTGCTTGCATGCTTAGGTTGCATAGCATTAAGCATGCATCCCTTGCCTCTTGATCAAGCATAATAGAGGTTGGGGCCCCTTATATGTTGTGTGCATTTCATTTGATAGAAATTGCACACTTGGCTCCTTTGGCCATCATGCATTAAAATGCGTGATTGGTGGTCCGAGGGTCGAGAACCATACTCCCTTGAGTTCATGACATGATAGGGAGGATGGTTGTGCATACATTGTCTTGAAAATGCATTGCCATGCTCTGTTTGTCCTCTGCTGCAGCAAAACAGCATTCTGCAGGAAGATATGGCCGGTCGGCCATCTTCAGTGCCGGTCAGCTACAAACATCTGGCCGAGAGCCTTACATATGCTCGATGACCACTATCCCTTGGCCGATGGCCCTATCTCTTGGCCGATGGATTCTCAGCATGTCCCCAAGGTGGTTCAGAAGTGTCACAGAAGTTGGAACCGTTTTCAGAGGTACAGAGCAGTGCAAACAGAGGCAACATGAAGCATGGCAACGAATTTCCGAGCGAAGCCGATCGAGCATGCATTTATCCCTCTTCCTGAGGCTGCTTTACTGTTTTCATAGCTTAATTAATTTGTTTAATTAGTTAAGAGTTGTGTAATAATTAATTAGCTTGTTAATTAGTTGATTTGTATTATTCTTTCGGACCCTCCGTCGAGAGGGCCAATTTTGTAATAAGCGTGCGTGTGTGCGATGCATGTCTTCCAACCTCCACTTCTTTCTCCCTTTTACTTACCTACTTTCAATGGTTATTTTTAGGGCATATTTCAATTAGCATTCTTATGCTATGCATGTTTGCATCCATCCATTTGTATTGCATGCACCAGGCTCGGTGCATCATACTAACTGCATTGTATTTCAATTTCAATTTGAATACATGTATCAATTGTCGTATCTCATATGCCATTTTAGAATAGCCGAGCCTATTTCTAGTTGCACTTCGCATGCGATGCATTAGCCATTTTAACATGAACTAGGATCATGCATGATTTCTAACTAGTTTCTTGTTTTGGCTCGGAGTACACTATGAGTGTTTATGCTTTAGCATCTTGCATGTGTGTGAGTGTTAAACATGACAGCATGCTTGCCATGAGGCTAATTGCTTATGTGATATAACTGCCTGAATGCCTGTGGGTGAAGGTTGGATTGCTTGTATTGGGACGATTCATTGAAATCCGTGTTTTAGCCTACTTGCTAGTAGCAAACTTCAAACCATTCCAAACAAACGGATATGCGATGCTTTGTTCCAAATTAGGCGATCTGGTCTATACTTGTGTATTGTGCGCATCACATAGTAAATTCTAGCTAATTAATCAGAATAAGAGCACATGTGTTTTCAAAAATAAGATATCATTCTTAGTACAGGCCGATCTTCGGATCGGGCGAGCGAGGGTGCTCATAGATGACCTTCCCCAGTCGTACCCAAGTTCCCGAGCTGAGACAACTTTGGTGATGACGGGCACGTGGCCTTAGGCAACGAGTCAGGGTTTCCTAAATTCCCCCAAAACAAATATTTAGGTGGCGACTCTGTATCTGGCAAAACAGTCCATGTTTGGCACTTCTTTCTTAAAAATCAGTTTTCCAAAACGATTTGCCGGATTTGAACTCTTTGGTGATTTATCGGTCTCGCATTGCACTTTGCGGGATTAGATTCAGAGCCGTGACATTTGAGTCCGAACTGTAGTAGCATGAGGCCCAAGGGCGCGTTTACAGGCAGCCTAACCATGAAATCCATGGTAGTGTGCTCCTATTTCCATTCAGGAATATGGAGTGATTGTAACATTCCTGCAGGTCTCTGATGTTCTGCTTTAACATGCTGACAATGCAGACATTTGCAGACATGGCTTGCTATGTCTCTTTTTATTCCTGTCCACCAGTAGTGTTCCTTCAGATCCTGGTACATCTTTGTGTTGCCATGGTGGACTGCAAATCTTGAGCTATGAGCTTCCACCAATATCTTCTTCTTGAGTTTCGGAATGTAGGGTACGCAAATTTGATTTCGAAATTTTAGTACCCTATTGCTTATAGTGAAATCAGGATCAGGCGTACTCCTTCACTTCTCGTACTTTTTCTTTAAAAGTTTATCTTCACATTGGCATGCTTTAATTTCTTCAATCAAAGTGGGTTCCATGGTTATATTGGTGAGCAACCCATTGATCGGGCAGGAAATGAGAGTGCACGCCAAACTTCTAGTCGTCTTTCAGCTCAGTGCGTCTGCCACCACGTTAGCTTTGCCTGGATGGTGATGGATCTCTACATCATAGTTTTTCATAAATTCTAGCCACCATCGTTGCCTCATATTTAGTTCCTTCTGTGTAAATAGATATTTATGACTCTTGTGATCAATGTAAATCTCGCATGTTGCACTGTAGAGATAATGGCGCCAGATCTTGAGGGCGAAGATCACCGCAACCAATTCTAGATCATGGGTTGGGTAGTTTCTCTCGTGAGTCTTTAGTTGTCGCGAGGCATAAGCAATGACTTTTCCATTTTTCATAAGAACACAACCCAAACCATTATATGAGGCATCACTATAAATGACGAACCCATCTGTTTAGTATAGGAGCCGACACAAGTCTACTTTTTAACTTTTGGAAGCAATGCTCCTGTTTGTCAGTCCATTCAAAGGGTGTGTTCTTTTGAGTCAGCTGGGTCAAGGATAACGCTATCTTCGAGAAATCTTGCACGAAGCGTCGATAATAGCTAGCTAGACCCAAGAAACTTAGAATTTCTAACACATTAGTAGGTCGTGGCCAGTCCACAATTGCTGCAACTTTTTAGGGGTCAACCAAGATGTTATCCTTGTTAATGACATGACCGAGGAAGTGTATGCTAGTGATCCAGAATTCGCATTTTTTCAACTTGCATAAAGTTTGTGATCACGTAGTGTTTGTAAAACCATTTGCTAGTGCTTCTCGTGGTCTTTTGGTGATTTAGAGTATATGAGAATGTCATCAACGAAGACAATAACGAACTCGTCAAGATAGGGTTTAAACACTTGGTTCATGAGATCCATGAAGGCTGCTAGAGCATTTGCAATGCCAAATGGCATGACGCGAAACTTGTAGTGCCCGTAACGGATTCTGAAGGCAGTCTTTTCGATGCTTTCCATTTTGACTTTTAGCTAATGGTAGCCAGAACGCAAGTTGATTTTTTATAATACTTCGGCGCCTTGAAGTTGATCGAACAAGTTATCGATTCATGGCAGAGGGTACCGATTCTTGATAGTGACCTTGTTCAACTCCCGATAATTGATGCATAACCTCATTGTGCCATCGTTTTTCTTTACAAATAGTATTGGAGCTCCCTAGGGTGAGGTATTAGGTCGAATGAAACCTTTGTCCAGGAGTTCTTGGAGTTGAGTCTTCAATTCTTTCGATTCCGTCATTGACATACGGTAAGGAGCTTTTGATACTGGTTGGATACCAGGTTGAGTTTCAATGGTGAATTCGATTTCCCGGTCAACTGGGGCACCGGGTAGATCTTAAGGAAAGACATTCAGGAATTCTCGAACCACGGGGATTGCATCAATGGTGGGAAACTCTTTTTGCGTATCGATCACATAACAAATATAATTATAACAACCCTTTCTTAGAAGTCGTTGGGCTGTCATGGAGGATATAATACAGGAAGGGTTGGAAACTCCAGTCCCATCAAAGACAAGCTCGGGTTGGTTTGGTAACCTGAAGGAGACCTTTTTAGCTTTCCAATCAATAGAGGCGTGGTTGGCAGCCAACTAATCCATCCCTAAGATCACATCAAAGTTCTCAATATGAAGGGGAATCAAGTCTACGTATAAGGTTTTGCCTTTTAAGGATATAGTACATGATCAGTACACATCAGTATTACACGCAGAATTACCAGAAGGAAAAGACACATATAATATATATCCTAAGGGTTTGGGTGTTGATGCCAACTTAGCAACAAAGTGTGGTGCAACAAAAGAATGAGTTGACCGAAAGTTAATGAGGACATAAGCTAAATGACCATAGACAGAAAGTATACCTGACACAATGTTTTCGGTAATTTCTGGTTTTCCAGGTACTAAGGTAAAAGCCTTTCCTTGGCCTTTTTGGTCCTTTCTCTCTCCTTCAGGTTCTGTGGGTTTTTGGGTTGGGCCAGAGGGGCTGGCTGTAGGATTAATAAGCTTTGGACAATCCCTCAGCAAGTGGCCAACTTGACCGTATTTAAAGCATGCCCCCGTATCTCGATGGCATTATCCCCAATGAGTCCTTCCACAAGTAGGGCAAGTTGGAATGGTGCCATCTCTAGGGTTAGTAGAACCTGGATTACCTGAGCTGGTTGTGCTAGTATTCACCCTCTTGGGAGGCGCAACACTGGATCTTCTGTTGTCTCTTTTCCAAAATCGCTTCTTTTGGCTTGGCTCCAAGGAACGGGAGGCTTTAATTTCTTTTTCTGTAATGTATGCTCGGTCTACCACTTCTGTATAGGTTGGTAGTTTCAAAATCTCAAGGCTATCTTTGATTTCAGCATCCAATCCTGCTTCAAATTTCCTTACTTTTCGAGCTTTGGTGGGGATGACATAGGTCGCAAATTGAGCGAATTGTGTGAACTTGCTCTCGTATTCGGTTACCGTCATGGTTTCTTGCTTTAGATGTATGAATTTTGATGCCTTTTGTTCCCACAACAAATCTGGAAAGTATTTTGCATAAAATATTTCTAAGAATTTTGCCCAAGTCACAATTTCTTCTTTCTCTAGGGTGAGAAGCCACCATTCCTGTGCATTGTCTTTGAAAGTAAAAGTGGCGAAAGTTACTTTCTCTCTTTCGGTGCAGGGTAAAGCGCGAAAAATCTTTTCCATGTCTTTAACCCAAGCGTCCGCTACCATTGGGTCTGGACTGCCAATAAATGTGGTGGGTTTCAAATCCTGGAACTGTTTTATGATAACTAGCTCTTCTCGCCATTCTGGCATCCCATTGTTGATGTTGGTCTGCAAGGCTTGCAAAAAGCTAGTAACCGCTCTTTCCATGATTCTTTCCATCGATTCAGCGCCACTAATTGATGACTCACTTCCATTACCATTATTAGCCATTCTACACGGTAATAAACGAGCCATTACATTCATAACACAACATATATATTGCATATCTAAAATACCAACTTTACTATTTTTTTTGCAAATATAATATTACATCTTTGTTCCAAAACTCAAAAATTGTGTTAGTGTCTTATCCATGTGATACAAAAACAAAAGAGGGTGTAGACACCCTATTTTTTACTGCCCTTAAGACTTGGGCGCCACCGTTTGCGCCCCCAATGATGAATTTGTATATACTTGTCAAGTGTTCGAAATCCTCAGCAGAATGCCACAGCTTTGAGCCTTCAAACCCTACACACCTTTTGCTTTGTTTTGGACCAAAACCATAGTTTTGCAAGCCTAAAAAACCTTGGGACCTGCCGACCACCACTGTGAGCTGCCGGCCACCAATATATGCTGTCGGCCATTTGTGTGGCCTGCCGGCCAGCATTAGTGGCTTGCAGGCCACTTATGCGTTTTGGTAGATATTTTGGTCAGTTGTGCCAACTATTTGCACAGATGCATGCACTTGCCTACACATGTATATATTAATATTTCTGAGGGAGTTTCATTGTTTTCTATATATAGAAGACCTCCCCTTTCATTTTTGAAGATTGGAAAATTTTAGAGCAAAATATTTTCTCTCTTTCTACAATTCTCTCTTTCTCTTGCAAATTTCTTAAGCCTTTGCCTATACACTCTAAACCAAACCTTGTGATCTTTAAGCTGAGGTACTTTTGAGCCTACTTTGAACTCTTGAGGGTGTGTAAGTGTTGATTTGTTGCTTGGAAAGTGTTCTTCTCTTCAAGAGGTATAAATCTTTGCTTGTTATTTTGCTTTAATTGCTATTTTGCTTACTGTTTTTGGGCTGTCTAAACTCTAAAATTTTGGCCTGAAATTTGTAGTTTAAGGCCAATAAAGGTGGAGGGGTGGCTCACCATTCCTTCTATCTAGCTTCCAAGGCCTCTACCCTTGTGTTTCCTACCTTGTTGTCAGCCTTTTTTTTGAGCTTTTTAGAACTAAATCTCAGAGCTTTTTCAGTGGTTAGAAAACATGTTTTGAAGTCCCAAAAATGAAGGGGGTAGCCTCCTCTCCTTGTACTTGCTTACTAGTTTAACATGCTCCGTGTTTTAGCTTATTGTTCTAGCTTTTTTTGTCTTAATTCTAGCATGTTTTAGGACTATTTTAGAACTATTTTAGGACTGTTTTTAGTGGTTCATTGCATTTGAGCCTTGTATTGCATACTTGTAGTGTAATTGTCCTCATAGGTTTGGTGGTTTAGGCCTTAGCCACCAACCTATTTGAGTTGATAGTGCTTATTTCTTGCTTTCCATGCTTGTGATCACCTCTAATCATTTCTGCAACCTCCCTCATTTCTTGGATTTTTCTTTGCTTTGAAAGATGTTTCAAACCAAGTGTTTGTTTAAGCATGAGATTGCGGTATTGTGCTTAAAGGTTTAATCCTTTTGGGGGTTCATTACCAACGACATGACACTTCTCTCACGCATAAAACAACACTTGGTTTGGTATTTCTTTCCAATAGAGGACTTAAAGATCCCTTTTGGACTCAATTGGTTAAAGAATGGTTAGTAATTAAAATGAAGTAATAAAATTGGGACTAAAAGTGATGCAAGATAATAAGCAATTTGGTGTTCAATCAGACGTTAATTGAACACATGGAAACTTGAGGCATTTCATACTTGCTAGTGATGAAATGGTTCAAGTTTCCAAGGTCAACCACTTCCCTTGATTAATCCGTGATATAGAGGAGGTTTGAGAGCCATTTATTGTGCATTTATTGAAATTGTACACCTTGGTTTATAGGCCATCATGCAATGAAATTGCATCGATTGATGGCTTGTGAATTGAGCTTGCCACTTCTTTAAACTGTTTGATGATGAGGAGGGATAAGGTGTACAAACATACCTTGAGAATACCCTGCTTGTGCTCTGTATGATTTCTATTGCAGCAGGAGGACCAGGCTTTAGTGGCCGGTAGGCCACTTTTTCTGGCCAGCAGGCCACTTCTTCTGGATGGCAGGCTACCATTTGTGGCCGGCCGACCACTACTTCTGGCCTGCCAACCACTTTTTTCAAATTGAGTAACAACTTTTTGGAATAGAATAGAGTAGTGGCTGAGGTGAAAGAGGTTCTACTGTGCAACAGAAGCATTCTGGCAGTAGAACAGTGGGCTTTTCGGGTGGAAGTCGGCGCATGCATGAGCATTCCTCGCTTCCCGGGGCGAATTAGTTAGCTTAGTTACTTATTTCATGTTGTATTCATGTTGTAATTAATTAGTTAATTCTAAATTATAATTAAATAATTAGTGTAATTAATTAGTTAGTTCATAGAATAGTTAATTAATTAATTGGTTTTGTAATAACTAGCTAGCATAGTTAGTTTATTCGATTGGTAACAGTTAGTTAATTCTCAGTAATTAGCTAGGTTATTCATTCGAACCCTCCTGCGTGAGGGCAACTTGTAATAATGTGTATGTCTTCCAACCCCGTGTCTTTCTCCCTTTTATTTACTTGCTTATAATGGGTAGTTTAGAGCATCATGTTTCTTTTAGCATACTCCATATTTGCATCCACTTGTCTTGCATGCATCGAGTCTTAGTTCATCATTCTAACAAAGCATTGTCATTTAAATACTTCTTTGAATATGTGTTTAAAACGCATGCTATCAAATTAATTCACATGTCATAATTATTAGCCGAGCCTATTAGTTGCATATCGCATGTGTTGCATTAGTTAGGAGCATGTATGTTTTCTAACTCTTTTGTTTTTTGGCTCGGCTCGGAGTACTAGGTGAGCATGTTTGTGCTTTAGCATATTGTATAAGTGTGATTGTTGCCATGTCTAGCATGTTTGCCATGAGGCTAAGTGCTTAATTGATAAATTGCTTGAATGTTGTGGATGAAGGCTAATTGCTTGAATTGGAATAATTTGAATAATGTACATATGCGATCACTTTTTCGAGTGGTACATATTCAAACTCTTTTAAAAAAAAACATGAAATCAATTGTTCCAATTTTTGCAAGTTAGTCTATACTTTTGTGCGCATCACATAGTAAGTTAGCCTAATAAATTGGAACAAGAGTATATAATGTAAATAAGATTCACATCATGATTAGTAGAGGCCGATCTTTGATCGGGCGAGTGGGGTGCTCAATTCATGACCTTCCCTTCTCGTACCTAAGTTTCCGAGCTGAGACAATCTTGGTGATGACGGACACGTGGCCTTTGGCATGAGTCATGGGTTTCCTAAATTTCTCAAAAATATTTAGGTGACGACTCTGTATTTGCCAAAACAATCTATTTTTGACATTTTTGATTCAAAATCGATTTTCCAAAAGATTTGTCGGATTTGGACTCTTTGATGTTTATCTATTTCACATTGCACTTGTGAGATCAGATTCAGAGCCACGAGAGTCCGAACTGTAAGGCTATTCGTATCCGAAAGGAGCACGAAAAGCCGAGCTACAGAGGGATTAGAACCGATCATGGTTAGCTTACAAAAAAGTTTTTTTCTACCAAATCTAGAGTGGTGGGTCAAACAGGTCAAACAACCATGGAAAGTAGTATTGCATAAAAAGCTCAAATTCTCATCCTAACTGTACCACCTCAAAACAAACCCATGCGGCCTGAACTGTGTACACGCGGACGAACTGTATGTAGCCCCAAAACGCTCGATCGACAATCCATCTCGGTTGCTCAATGTATGATAGGTCATTACTAAAATTAACATTTTGAATATGAATAATTTCCAACGGGTTAAGGATAGTGGTAAAAATGTAGTCCTTGGGGTACACAATTCCCCTTCTCGCCACAAAATCTGGAGGCAAAGGGCCAATGATGTAATGCGGACGGTCATATCCTAGGGCAAGACCAAGGACACAAGTGGGTCCAAGAAAGCGTTTACACGTGTAGGCACAGCTCTGACTCCACAATAAGTATGGTACGTCAGTAGGATCGGTCTGTACATATATTGGCCGACCCATCAATTGGGCAAGGCCTGGATGCAGTCTCCTAATTATATCCTCTGAGTCTCCCCATCCTTCAGGTGAGGCGGAGGCTGGGTGCTCTGCTAAAATATCATTCAAATTAATGGCCTTGAACTTCTCCCAAAATGCCTCATCAAGGTTAATCTCGGACATTCCTACAGCACCAGAATAAACGTAAGTTTTTACATAAAATGACTAACGTCATAGGTAAATATTTATTATTTATTTTTATGTAGACATTTTAATTTATTATATGTATCTAACTATATAGTTTTATTTATATTTTTATTTATAACTTTTCAAACTTTCTGATCAAATTAAATAGTTTTTTTTTTTTTGGCGGTGCATCCTAAACTGGAAATTGTCTCGGATGGGTACGTGAATGATACAAAATAAATGGACTAGCAAAATATAACATTTAGGTATAAATCACCTACTATCCTACTTTCTAATTGTGCGTGTGTCCTATGCTTTAATGATTGTTATTTGTGTTTTGCTTAAATGAACCATTGCTTTGATACCACATTTGTCATGACCCAGCCCTAGGGACTTAGGGTTGGAATCACAACTTATTAAATAATTATAATCGTGACAAATTAAACGGTGCAGGCGAAGGCAAAATGCAAATAAAAATAATTAAACAAAATATTTAGGTACATCTGTAGGACATTTATTATTTTATTATTCAGTGACCGATTATCAGTAAAACAAAACAAAAGGAAGAAAATAAAAGAAAAACAAAATAACGGATCAGCATCAAATTCTTGTGCGAGTTTCACTATATGGGGTTACGGGTCTTCCTTACATTTCATCACTTGAAAGGGTAACAGTTACAAGCACACAACAGAGTGACAAATATTATGCCAAGAGTATAGGGAACATGAAATAACCATGGATAGTTAGTTAAGCTAAAACATTTACATAATTTGAATAAATAAACTATTTAAGTGGCAGAAACTGAAATACGAAAATTATGTAAATAAATAACCATCACTACGGTACAAAACAGAGGTCACAGGAGTGACAATCAGAACAAAGGTCAATAGATCCATGACAAATAGAGGACCACAAAGTGGCCAAACAGAGGCCAATAGTTATTTAAATCCCCCAAGGCATGGGACTCCTGTGGAGGTACTTACATAAAATAATTGTTTACAAAATCATTGTCAAATAATCTCTAAAATTTAAACTAACATATCCATGGGTTTCATTTTAAGCAAATAGAGTTCAGAAAATAATTAACGTGATTGAAATGTTAATATAAGTTATAAAACATAACTTGTATTAAATAAATTATGGTAATTCAAAACATACGTAAAATATATTATGATCACTCAAGGTATAATATAACTCACCATTATATTAATTCCTTACTGTTACTCCTCCGTTCACCGAAACTCCCTCCTATTACTAACAGATCACACACCATTTTGCTCCCTCGACTTACTCCCAAGACTCCTATTTATAGGCAATTTCTTTGCCTCTCAAGGGACCACGTGGCCTTGGTCATGCTTATCCGTAAGGATAAGCTTCTACTTGATCTTTATCTTTATCTTCTTCTTCTTCTTCTTCTTCTTTTATATATATATATATATATATATACAAACTTATCTACAACAATTATTAATCTTAGTTAATAGAATAATTGTACAATAACTCCTAATGTAAATTAAATTACACTTTATCGCATACCATCATAAAATTAATTATTTTCTTTTACTATTCCTACCATTATTATTATTATTATTATTATGTTATTATTGTCGCGATTGGTTGTGGTATTTTAGGGTGTCACATCAACAATTGATTTAGAATTAGAACCCATGTCGTAAGCCCTCCTACACCCTAGATGTATGAAGAATAAAGGTAAGTGAAGTGGTTTAAGAAATTATCTACTCACAAAGTCAATAAAAACTGCATACAGTTTACAATGGCACTACAGCAGGATCACTCAAAATTACACCATAGTGTTTGTTGATTACCAAGAATCACTAAATCTTGAATCACATTAGCTTTCAATTTCAATGCAATAATAGTCAAGCTAGGCAAAAAAGGATATGATTTAATCGCTCGACATTTTCTGAGTTACACAAAAAACTTTTTCAGATGTAAGAAAGCCATCCATCAAAGAATGAGAAAATAACATGCAACTGTTGTTCTCAATCTCCATTCCCATAATTTGGCTACTTAAAACTTCAATTTGCCCTTGTTTTCATCAAATAAATCCCTAGGTACTTATCTCGAAAAATAATCTTCCAAATTCTATTATACAATTTCACAAAGATAACATATGGCCACCTATATCACTACTTCTGGTCAGGTTCAAACTAACAAGCACCTCTACTCTTTCAAAAAAAAAAATTACTCATTTGTATAGATTACAAAAACAAAAACATTGATCAATATATCAAATCGTGGCATAAATTAAACATACTAATGCAAAGAAACTTTATAATGCATAATCGAACACAGACAATGAAAATGATTTCTCTCTCACATATAAGATTAAGTAACATGAAAATTAAACCAATTTGTATTCATATAAGTAAAGTATGCAGATCCAATGGAGTGAATGATCATAAGCCAATCACAATCCTAAGGTTCAATTTGACATTGCAATGAGTTGAAGGAATGTAAACGATCACCATAAGTGTAGCACAGTGTCATGACCCAAATCCGCCCCTATAGGTTTAGCGTCGTAACCGGCCAGTAATCTTTGGATTACCAAAGGCCTCTTAACATAATAATGAATAATTAGGGGCTGCAGAAGCAAATACATAAAATATACATAGTCCATCGAACTGTGAAGACATACATGGGACAGATAATCTTAAACTTTTACAAACATACTAGTGACATCAAAAGATATAGTATTTACACGTCATTTCATGTACATAAAAACAAAGAAACTTGTTCATAGAGCAAAGGAACAAAGTCTTATACAGTCATAATAACACAGCCACCAGACTTGACTTAGTCCGGAACCTCCTCAGAGGGCACAAAGGTTGGCTGATAAAAACTGAAACGCCAAGTCCTCAACTCTAAGCCTGGTCACGTGCCTAATCACCTACATACATAATATAAATAGTGAGCGGGAGCCCAGTGAATAATAACAGAGTAAAGGGTTAAATGAATGATGTCCCGTGACTAAGCTTGTACATAGAATAAATTCATATTCGTATTCTTATTAGTGCCAACAGATCATTTACAGAGCATCATAGTCAGTTCCATAGAGGAACCTCCGGCTGGGTACGGATAACTTGTCAGTTCCATAAAAGAACCTCCGGACTGGGAACGGATAACTTGTCAGTTCCATAAGGAACCTCCAGCCGAGTACAGATAACTTGTCAGTTCCATAAAGGAACCTCCGACCCGGATAGAGATAGCATACTTGAATCATAGCATAAATACCACAAACATTTGTCAGAGTTGGACAATTATTTATAGTATTAAACATAGCTGTAGACGCGCCCGCGGAGGGCCTCATGCTACAGTTCGGACTCGATTTGTGTCACGGTTCTTAATCTGAACCAAAGAGTCCAAATCTGGCAAATCGTTTTGAGAAACAGATTTTTGAAAAAGTAGTGCCAAACATGGACTGCTTTGCCAGATACAGAGTCGCCACCTAAATATTTTTTATGGGAGAATTTAGGAAACCCTGACTCGGTGCCGAAGGCCACATGTCCGTCATCACCGGAGTTGTCTCGGCTCGGGAGCTTGGGTACGATCGGGGAAGGTCAGCTATGAGCACCACCTTTCGCCCGGTCCGAAGACCGGCCTCTACTAACCGTGATATCCAATTTTGAAAACGTTATGCGTTCTTAAACCAATTGTTAGCCTAGAATTACTATGTTATGCGCGCAGCAAACAAGTATAGACCAAATCGCCCAAATTGGAACAAAACATTTTATGTTTGTTTTGAAAATGGTTTGCTACTCGCAAGTAGGCTAAAATGCAGATTTTGCCACCCTCAAGTGGGCTTTTAGAAAAGATGATTTTGCCACTATCTAGTGGGCTTAAAACTCACAGTTTTAATGCATTATTCCAATTTAGGTAATTCAACCTCCACCCACAGGCATTTCAAACAGTTTAACACATAAGCATTTAGCCGCATGGCAAGCATACTGTCATGTTAACATTCACACATATGCGAGATGCTAAAGCATAAATACTTACATCGTACTCCGTGCCAAAACAGTAAACTAGTTAGCAAAACATGCGTGTCCTAGTTCATGCTAAATTGTCTAATGCAACACATACAGGATGCAATTAGATGGGCTCGGCTAATCTTAAACATGGCATGTGAAATGCAATCAACTATCACATAGTCAATTTTTGAATTGAAGTACAAATGCAGTTAGCGTGATGTACCGAGCCCAATGCATGCAATACAAATGCATGGATGCACGCATGCATAGCATAAGGTATGCTAAAATAAATGTGCCCTAATCTACCATCATAAGCAGGTAAATAAAAGGGAAGAAAGAAGTGGGGTTGGAAGACATACATCACACGCACGCACACTTATTACAAATATGCCCTCGCTCGGAGGAACCAAATAAATATTACAAATTAATTAACTACGCGAGCTAATTAAATATTACAAATTAATTAACAAATTAATTATTCTAAGAAAACAGTAAACCGCCTCGGGAAGCGCGCCGCCATGCGTAGGCTGCCTCTGTTTTCTTTTCTGTGCTCCTCTGGAGGCTGCCAAAATTTCAGGACTGCTTCCTTGGATGCTGGGAGACACCACCGGCTGGGTGAAATTGCCACCGGCACTGAGATGTTTCCACCGGCACAAAATTGAAGCTGTCGGCAGAAGAACGATTGCCGGCCGGCACCTTACACTGCCGGTCGGCAAATAAAGCCTGCAGAACCTGCAACTCACAGCAACAGAGGGCAAGACAAAGCATGGCAGCACAATTCAAGGCATGTATGCACCAACCATGTCCCTTGTCATTGTAATGACTCAAAGGGACATGTGCCTCGATTCTCGGACCACCAATCGCGCATTTCCATGCATGATGGCCCAAGGAATCAAGTATGCAACTTTCATGTCAAATGAAATGCAAACCAATCAAACAAACTAAAGCCCAACCTCTATCACATGATCAAGAGGCAAGGCATGCATGCCAATGCAATGCAACCTAGGCATACGAGCTAAGGATGCAACATGCCGATACAAGCAAACATGCAAGGTGAGCATGCAAATAAGCAAGGGATGGTCTTAAACATGAATTAGGCAGCTCTAGTTAGGCCCAAAACAGTGGCCAATGGAAGAATATGAAGTGCCTCGAAATGCGTGTGCACGGGCACGCAAACCGAGGCAATGGCATACGCAATGCAATGGCTAAAATGGCATATAGAATGCAACATGGACTTATACTAACATGAGAGAGCCTCAGCCACACTCACATAAGAGGCCGATGGATGAAAATGAAGTGCCTCGAAATGCGTGCACACGGGCACGCAAACCGAGGCAATGGCATACGCAATGCAAATGACATGGAAACATGATATGGGCTTATACCAACATGAGTGAGCCTCAGCCACACTCACATAGGATGCCGTCGGATAAAAATGAAGTGCCTCGAAATGCGCGCACACGGGCACGCAAACCGAGGCGGTGGCAAAATGCAATGTAATGACATGAAAATGACAAATGGGCTTATACCAACATGAGTGAGCCTCAGCCACACTCACATAGGATGCCGGCAGATAAAAATGAAGTGCCTCGAAATGCGTGCACACGGGCACGCAAACCGAGGCGATGGCGGAATGCAATGTAATGACATGAAATGGATGGCAATCATTCTAAAGAATTCCAGCAACAAAATATGGGGGAAAACAGTCCCTAAATGAAGCGAAATGATACCAAATGCGAGGAATTGTCCCGAAATGCGACATTAGGCACCCGAAATGGCCTATAGCTATGCCAAACATGCACAATATGGACATGCAATGCAAAGACAGAAGCTAGAAAGTCCCAAAAAAGGCACTTTCACAGTTATAAACATGGCCAAACAGCAAGCATAGGTATGGCAAAAATGGCATGCAAGAATAGGGGCCAAAAGAGGGGTAATGAAGCAAGTGATATAAGCAAAACCCAAACTGAAAAATTTCCTTCTAAAACACTGAAGAGGGACCAAAAATATGATGTTTTTCAGTAGATGACAAGGCTCGAAAACAGATACAAGCATGGAAAACAATTTATGCAAGATTAAGGCCACAAGAGGGCTATAACATGAAGTACACAAAATATTCATCAAATAGCCAAAGACCCTTAATGAAACATGACAAGGGGGTCAAAATATGGCCACTTTAAGTTCGGACCAAACCACAAAAACAGAAGAAAAACAGGCTAATAAATTATGCAAAAAAGGGGGGCCAAAGAGGGCTACAATGGCAAGTGGTACATGGAGATCCCAAACAAGGATGAGCCCTTCTTCAATGTTGAACAAGGGCTCAAAATAAGCCTATTCACAGTTTATAAAATGCTCCAAAACAGATTACACATGGGCCAAAAATACTATGCAAAAATGATGGCATACAAAGGTGTAAAGAGGCAAGTGCAAAATGGAGGTCTCAAATAGGGTAGGACCCTTAATGAAAGATGAAATACAGCTCAAAAAAAGGCTGATTTCAGTTTTGGCCGGAGCTCAAATATACAAGAAACTATGGCTTAGATATGATGCAAGAATAGGCTAGAAAAGGGAAGAAAAGGAGCTCACCCTTGTAGACCAAGTCTTGACAGCCTCTTGGCTTGAGTTGCAGCACTCCTAGCTCTGAAAATCAGCCTCAAGCTTCTGGAATGGATGATGGAAGCCTTGTGCTATGAGTTGGTGTGTAAATGGTCAAGGATCATGGACTTTTTAGCTTTGAAGAGAGGGGGTGAATGTATAGATATAGGCTTGTATCTATATGGTGCCTCAGCTGGTTTCTTTCTTCTAACCTAGTATAAGGAAGATGAGAGCTTCCTTTATAGGCAAAACAAAGTGTAAAGCTTCTTGAGGAAGCTAAACAAGGGTGCATATCCTCCATACACGTGTATGGAGGATCCATTCTGTGCCCTCCAGCTGGCACAGCTGGCATATACCCAATCTGTAGAATGCTCCGGAAGGTCGTCGGCTAGCAAAAATTGCCGGTCAGCACAATAAAGTGCCGGTCGGCACAATAAATTGCCGGTCGGCACAAACAGAGTGCCGATGGGTGGCCGGTGAGGTCAAAAAAGTGCCGGCGGATGTCCAGATTGAAGCCCCGGAAGTTAGCTTTCCAATGGCGCAAACCTTGCATTGAAATTCCTTCTGTGCAAAAAGTTATGCCCTTTTTCGTGAAGCCGCGCAGATTCGATCCAACCAGGATGATGCCTGACTTCAACTGATCATATCTCCCCCACCCGGACTTGGCTCTAGGAGATTATTGAGTGCAAAATGAAGCCCCGGAAGTAAGCTTTCCGACGGTGGTGGCCCCATAGCTAAACTCCAAGCGTACAGATAGATAAGCCCGATTCAGCGAGGGCTGCTCGACTCGCTTCTACCCGGATTTATGCCGAACTTCTCCCAAATTAGTTTTCTCCTCTCCTTTCCTCTCTTCTTCAACTCCAAACTCCTAAACAAAGTGTTTTGAAGGATTTTCCTCTCTCCTTGCCGAAGAAACTGAACATTTCCCCTGCACACCTGTCTCCACCAAGTAAACCATTAGTAACGCCCAAGTCTTAAGGGCGGTCAAAAATGGGGTGTCTACAATAGCATTTCATAGAACAGATCTTATTCTATCTACAGAAAATAATTTAACTCGAACATAGCTTTACTAAGTTATTACTCGCAGATAACAGATGGCTCCAAGTAACGGACAAAGTAGGCAATTTAGATATCTCAAGGTGCGTGATTTAGCGATCCCGGTTTTGCCCCGACCTTCATTGCATTCCGGACTCGGGTTTCGTGGTTTAATATTGTATCCATGTCTTGTTTTTCTCCTTTGACTCCTTATATTTGAGTTCTGCAACATGTTGGGCGAGTTTGAAACCGGTTGGTTATTAGTTGGTCTAGATTGTTGTTGCCCAGATTTTGGCTTCTTCGCTCGAGCGAGGCTTCTTGCGCTCGAGCGAGCTCTGTGAAATTTGCTCCTTCGCTCAAGCGAGGATTGAGAGTTCTCAGGTTTCCTTCCTAGGCGCAACTTTTCTGGAAAGATGAAGTTATTAGCTCGAGCAAGGCTTCTTGCGCTCGAGTGAAGGTGTGCGTCTGTGTTACACCTGAAGGTATGTATTTGACGCTTGAGTAAGGCTTCTTGTGCTCAAGCGAGCATGTGCATCTGTAAAATTTCTGAAGCTTTGCATTTTATGCTCGAGCGACGCATCTTGCACTCGAGCGAGGTCACTTGTTGTGATTGGTCGCTCGAGCGACAACTCCTTCACTTGAGCGAAGACCGCGTATATCAGTTCACAGCACAGATATTTTACATCACTTTTTGAACTCCTTCCTCCTAAAAACCCTAATCCGGCTCCCTCTCTCTCTAAAAATCCAACTTCTCTCTACAAACCCCCTAGAATCTAAGGGTTTCTACCCTACTTTCTTTGAGAAAGATGTGGAGCATCTTGTGGGCTTCCATTCCATCCGAACCAAGCTTGGTTTTGTGCATTTTTGAGGATCTCCTCCTTCCTCTTTGAGCTTCTACACTTGAGGTAGGGATGTTCTACTCTTTAATATGGATTTTAACCAAGGTATTTGTCATTTTGTATAAACGGTGGAATTTAGAAGATTTGGGTGAAGCTAGGGTTTGGGTTTGAATTTTGAAAGAGGGGTTTTCTATATTTGGCTCCATATATGTAATAGAGGGCTTGATTGTGATGTTATATGAAAATAAATGGTGAGATTGGGTCTTGGGGTTAATATTTGGAAAAAGGGAAAAACTTGCCCTAATTTGTGTCAAAGGACTATTTTGAATAAATAATGACTATTTTGAATAAATAATGAAATTGATGTGGGAAATATGAAATTGGAAGGGTGTATAATTGAATGGTGTAGTTGAATTTGTTAAATCACTCACCCATGGAAATTTGATAAATTATCCGTGTGATGGATTGTATATCTGTTTAGAAATATCTGTTTTGGACTATCGGTAGAGGATAGCTATGATTGTTGTAGAAACTGCATGAAGATTAGGTGAATTGAAACTAATCATTTGAATTATGTCATTGAATATGACAGTTTGATTAAACTATTGAATATGTGATTTGGTTAGTCATTGTATATGACAATGCTTTTAAATATATTGTATATGTATCATTGTTTGGAAGGAGATAGGGGATGTACTCCATTGTTTGGGAGGAGATAGGGGATGGACTCCATTGAAAACTAAGTTGGCCGGAGTGTCCAGGGTGAAAGACCTGAAATCTTATATATATATATATATATGGTTACCGATTCCCTCGGATGTGAATTTCGTAAAATGGTCAGAAAATATAAGTGTTAGATTGATGAATGTATTGAATTGTAAATCATTGAGTTGTAGTCTCATTTTAGTTGATTAGATGATAATAAATTTGGTAAATAGATTAATCCGAAATGAATGAATAGAAGTGGATTGAGGAATGGTTATCTATATTGAATGGTCTTGGAAAGAATATGTATTGGTTATGAATATTGCACATTTATCTGATGCTTATATCTTAGTTAAATCTCATATACTGTTATAGCATATCTCTACTAGGCTTTGGCTCACCCTACTTGGGAAACCATTTTCAGGTATAGGTGACATGCCGCCTCCAAGGACATAGCTTGGGAGGTTTAGGGGCTAAAGGCTCCATTTTGTTACTTTGCTTTGTGTTAAATGTTTATTCAAGCCGAGGGCTTTATATGTATAGAGATAGGACTCTTTCTTTTGTTGTAACAAAGTGATATCTTGGAAAAGTGTAAGCCCGTAGGGCGTTTATTTTGTTGTAATCAACTAGTATTACAGGCTGTAATTTCATAATGAACATTTGTGAAAGTATAATGCATGTAATGTTTCTTGTAACATATACTCTGATGAATAGGGGAGCAGCTGAGTTAGGCTTCCTGTCTTTCCCCCATCGCTAACATACTTGCCAAGAAGGGCACAATTGAAGCTGTCATTTAAGGGCTGAAAGCTCTCTCAACCTCCGAGCAACGAGGTATCAAACCAAGTACGAAGCACGAACCCAAAGGGATCAAGGTATTCCGTTCCCTTACCTGGGGCATCGACCAAACGCCACCAGAAGAAGCAGCCGTGAGCTAACCATGTCGGGCATGAACACACAACTTCCTATTCATCCATTGAACACCCCGAGGAGGGATAAAAATGAGAGAATAAAGAATAGAGAGGTGTAAGTTGAGAGAGAAAGCGAGCCAAAGGGTTTTGAGAAAAGAACCGAGCCTGAGAGTCGAGTGATGTAAGAACCACAAATAAGAAAGGGTGGGAAACAATACCCAGAGAAATTGGCTCCTCGTGATTTGAGGTCCCCCGTCTTCGTTAACGCATCTGTATGTCGTGTCTTTTGTTTTGTTTACTTCAACCTTTGTTTTGAGTCTTTTCCAAGTGTGTCTTGTTGTGTTTAGGTTGTTTACCTTTTTGTCTCCGCTGTTGAGTCGTTCTCACTATGTCCAGTTGTAGGCTCACTACCCCGATTTAAAAAAAAAAACCCTTCTTCAATTTCAAAGATTAATCGTTTTGTGCTCAGAATGCTGTGCCATTCTCCACATTTGTACAAAAACATGATTTGGTTCTTTCATACAACTGCAGGGTCCACCCCTGATAAGTGTGAACAGAAAAACCTAGGCCTCTTTGAAGCTTCTGGGTTTCAGATCGCATCCGAGTGTACTTCAACTTCAGTAGATTCAACCTTCATGGTCCGTCTTGTTAGAATCGGGCTATTTGTTCAGGATCCGTTGTGTGCAAAATGAACCAAGCGCTGTGTTATGAGCTGTACGCAGACTAATCCCCAGTAGAGTATGGGCCGAGTATTCGGAATGAGCAGTGGCTGGTATGGGTTGTTTTGCTGTTGGCTGGTTCATTATCTGATTATTACAATGCAAATGTTCAATTTTCAGACAACAGATCAATTTCATTTACATTGAGGTGCAACATGATGCAATGCGATGCAATATATGAAATGTACAAATGCAACACTTTTTTTAGATAAAAAGTTTGTTTCATTTCATCATCTTTTTCAAGTACATAGTTTTGGAAACAAAAACCTGCCTACGGCAGCACAAAGGTACTCTAGCTACCAGCAAAAAGTACAAAAAGAAAGAGGAAAAGAAAAACAGTAAAAATCTGGATCAATGTCAAAAGGGCTCTGGCCTAGGGGTCCGTCCTCGTCCTCTTCCTGGACAAAGGTCCAGGAGCACCGTCATCAGCATCGTCATATGAGTTCGAGTCTATGCCATCTCCGGTCTCCTCTTCAGACAACTCTGCCTCCGCCTCTGCCTCAGCCTCGGGCTCATCATCATCATTAGGGACAGGTGCCCATGAGCTACTCCCAATATAGGTGCGCCCCGCCTTGGTGCGGAGGTATACTCTGCCATCTCCTCCGGCAGGAACAGAAGGTCCAGCTGGAGCACCTCCCACGGTAGGGATCTGGAAGGGAGGCTGAAAAACACAAAAGGCAAACGCATCAGTATACTGTAAGCATTTTATCAGTCCAGAATGCAGTGTCCGAATACAGTGTGTGAATACTGTGAGCAGTGTATCAGCATGCTATAGAGTGCAGTGTATGAATACAGTGTGTGAATACTACGAGCAGTGTGTCAGTGCAGAATGCAGTGTACGAGTACAATGTATAAATGCCGTAGATAGTGCTGTGAACAGTCTGTGAGCTGTGGTATGTCAAAATGCTGTGAGGGCAGTGTATCCAGTGTCCTGTTGTGCATCAGATATGTGAAACAGTTTATGTATGGTTTGAGACCGCGGTCAGAGGAACATACCGAAATGCTGTAAATCGCCAGAAGGTCGAGGCTCTGCTGGAGCATCCCCATCACGGAGGCGGTAAGCTCTAGGGACTGGCGAGTGTACTCAGAAAAGGCCTGCGAAAGTATTAGATGTATCAGTATTCTGCGGAATATCAATAAACTGAAATAAAATGACAATGCAAGATGCAAGATGAAGTAGTACATACCGGAGGTAAGTCATAGAACCCGACCAACTCATGATCAGCCGGAGGGGGAGCAATGGGAATCTGGTAAGTCACCCTGCCCCGTCCTCTGCATGTTATCATCGTGGGTAGCGCTGGCCAGCTAACCCCCCGACCCCTCCGAGCTCCGCTCCTGCCAAGGACACGAGTTGTCCTCGATGTCCCTGCCCCTACTCCTGCTCCAACTACCGGCGTCGCAGGCCTCTCCCTTTCAACTCGACGGCCATCGCTCAGAGGCCACATAATGTACGTCCTAACGTAGTCTGAGTAGTCGCCCTCGCCCCTAAAACCCTCCGCGTCCCAGCCGATCATGTAATCGGCCATCTCCTCGGCAGTGCACCTCTCGGTGTTCCTCATGTGGGTAGGAGGCGGACCTGGAACTATCTGCTCCAGCAAACCCAAGGTCTGGCGTAGGAAACGCTCACCTAGGTACCAAGCCCGACAGACCGGGCCCTCCAGCAAAATCTTGAAACGTGCAGTCTCCTCTGCACCAGCAAATCGATCTCGAATCATTGCAGACAATGGAGCCCAAGGCTGCCAAGTGATCTGTAAATGACATGCAGTTTGTTATCTACTGTTATTGAAAATACAGTGTAAAGCCAAGCCAAATAAAACTCTAAAAGTTAAACATACCTCTGTGAGGGTGATGGTGTCGAAGTAACGGCGGAAAAAGATAAACGTCTCCCGGGGCCTCCGCACGCACCTCACGTCAAAGCGGCGCGAGAACGGAATGACGAGAGGGGTCTCCACGTCTGGCACTGGGGCGAGCCTCGAAAAGTAGGCATAGACCCACAACTGCAGAGCAAATACCAGCAGGATTATCAGATAAAGCAGAATACAGAATAAAGCAGAAATTGCAAAACCATGTATTGTGCAGTGTATTGTGCAGAGTGTACAGTGTGTGCAGTGTACAGTCAGTGTAAAGCAAGGTATATGTGCGCCATGTGTGCAGTGTACATTCAGTGTGAAGCAGACAACAGTGTGTGCAGTGTACAGAGTACAGAAAATGAAAGGTAGAAATGTAAAACAGGGAAAGAGGTGCACCTCCCAAGCTCGCTAGTAACCCCCGAGTAACTACCCGCTGCAACGGGAGGCTGAGCTCATGTATCCGTATAGAGTGGCTAGAGCAACACCACCCCAGTCGAAGCGCAGAATCCGTGTGACGTCCACCAGTGCGCTCAACAAACAGAGGGGCACGGTGTTCGCCCAATCGGCGAAAATAGTCGTCCCCAGCAAAAACATGAGGAAGCCGCGTGTATATCGCTCCACCACCTCCTGGGTCATCGAAGCCTCCTCAACTAAGGCCGGCTAAACTCTAAACTGGACCTCGAACCATGAATACCTGACGAAACCAGGACGCACGAGAGGCGGCACCTCGCCAAGTAAGTAGATCTGAGCGGCCTCCCACTCATCCATGTCTATGTCGAAAGGGATCGGATCACCCCCTACCCCGATGCCGGTAAGCATCGAGAAATCATAGGAAGTCATCGTCATGTCTCCCGTGGCAGAGAAATGGAATGAGTTGGTGGTGTCCCACCACCTCTCCACAAGAGCGGCGAGGAGAGGCCTGCTCGCAGTAAGCCGTGAGAGTCCCCTGCAGAATGCGCAGAAGCCGGCCTGATCCACGATGTGGCGAACTGCGTCAGGTAGCTCCATGTACCAATCCCTGGCAGTGACATTCCCATACCCACGGACAGTATGGGAATCTCCCTGTTCAAAAGCAAATAGTTGCGAAGCAATATTCGATGTACAGTTTTGAAAAATAGTCAAAAATTGATGCAAATATAGCGTGTGCGTACGTTTTCAGATTCAAACAGATATCAGGTGTCGGTGTACTCGAAGTGAATTATGGCATATGACGTGTCAATGTTTCCAAATGGTCCAGTATAGATACAGCATGAGTACGCGTTTTCAGGTTCAAGCAAACATTGGGTGCCGGTGTGCTTATAGTGAACTACGACATGCGATGTGCTAGTGTGTTTGGGTGGTTCGGTGACAATGCAATGTGTGTGCACGTGTTCATATTCAAACAGACATCAAGTGCAAGTGTGTTCACAGTCAACTACAACATACAGTGTATCGATGTATCCGGGTTAAGCAGTTAAAGAACAAAATCAACTATAGCAGTTAAGTGTTCTACATTGCGGAAAACGAAATGGGGAAGAATATACCTCGGAAGCGCCGTCTGATAGGTGTGACCCCGGCTCGCGCAAAAGGAGCTCTGATGGCATGCCTCTCGCAAAACTCCGGAACTGACGAAGTCTGTGAACCGCCAGCCTGTAGGTCGCCAGGTCAAACAGGCGGACGCTCAAGGGGAGGAGCTCGGCCTCTGGGTCCACCTTGTGATCCAAAGGAGTCCCGCCCTGGGGAATATCATCCGCCATGTCAAAGGTGGTGCGAAAATGACCGGGAAAGTGGAAACCGGGTGAGAATGCGAAAGGTCAACTAAAAAAGTCAACCCCGAGAGGGTGAAAAATGGCCGAAAAAGGCGAAAAATGAAAAAGGCACGGGAATCAAGAGAAACTTGAGGGGAACAAACCCTAAAAGGTGGAAATATCAAAAGAAACACCGAAACGAAAAAAATGTTCGGTTCAAAATGTTCGAAACGCGAAGAACTTCGCGAATCAAATGATGATACAGGCGCGAAACGCAAGAAAATGGAGGATCGAGGGGGAGAAAATACTCTAGAGAGAGAGGGGAAGAAATTTCGGCCAAGAAAAATGAAAGGAATAGGGTTTGAAACCCTATTTTAAAAGACCCAAGGCGAAAGGACAAAACTGCCCCAATTCAGCAAGATTTGTCCGGTCGGCTACATTTTTGGCCGGTCGGCCAAACATTTGGCCGGTGAGATGTTTTGATGGCCGGTGGATGGCCGGTGACCTCCCCTGATGGCCGGTGAGCCTCCTACAACCTTGTTTGGGACATATGTATAGTTTGGGGCATTTATTGCTCAAGATAATGCAAGACAGTGCATTTTCGAAGCTCAACCGGCCTCCGTTTGACCTCGAACCGTGTCTTCTGTGCGTGGCACTCGAATATGTGCAAGGTGTATCCTTTTTGTATCATTTTGTCTCTTTTAAGATTCGAAAGTTGCCCCACATACGTTGTTTTGCAAACACGTGTTGAGTTATACGTCATTATGCTTGCATTGTTATGCATTCGCCATGGTCTGGCGAGACCTTAAATACGCTCGGTCTAGGAGACCTTAAATCCTTCGAAGGTGCAAGTCCTTCGGTGTTTGTCATGCCCGAATGAATTTTGGTAAGTTGCATTGTACATGTATTTCAAGCAACTCGCGTCGTCGCATATTCTAGTTCACATGCATTATCACGCAATTCAAGCGATGCGCGTCGTCGCGCATTCGAGTTCATAAGCATTTCGAGCGACACGCGTGGTCGCACATTCAAGATCATTTGCATTGTCATGCATATCACAAGACGTGCGTTGTCACGCGTTTACATCAGCATGCATCAACATGCATCATTTGCATTTCGAACAAAACCAAAACAAAAACAACATGCATATGTCATGCATTCACTGTAAATAGTGCATATGTCATGCATTTCATTGTATATAGTGCATATGTCAGGCATCACTGTAAATAGTGCATATGTCATGCATCATTGTACATAGTGCATATGTCATGCTTGCCCTTATATATAATGCATATGTCATGCATTCCGTTGTATCTTTCCCATCCACTGTACATTGTATATATTGCATTGTAGCTTGCGTGCATCCACTGCATCACCTCCATCTATGGCTTGCACCTTTCCTTGTTGAGCTTGGTCTAGTATGCGCCCATACTTTTCATGTTAAAGCACAATTCTACATGTGTACGCGCATATTCCACGCTGGTATGTTAGTTTGAGGGTTGCGGCACCTTTTCTGTGTTAGACGTGGTTTGTTTGTGCCCATGCCTTTCCTAGGCAAGATTTGGTTTGGCCCGCATGCCTTATCCATTGTATATATTCCATTCTAGTGCATATATTGCATTATAGCTTGCATGTATCCACTGCATCACCTCCATTTATGGCTTGCGCCTTTCCTTGTTGAGCTTGGTCTGGTATGTGCCCATACTTTTCACGTCTATACACTCATAGTTCTGTATGACCGTTCTATGTTAGGCGTGATTTGTATGTGTCCATGCCTTTCCTAGGCAAGATTTGGTTTGGCCCGCGCGCCATATTCGTTGTATATATTACATTGTAGTGTAATTTTTGCATCATGCATTAGGATCATGTTCTTTCGTTAGCGGGTCATTCACCACTTATGTCATTCCACCCAATTACTTGTTCTTGTGTCCGTCTACATCACTCATAGTTCTGCATGTGTACGCACTTTGAAGGTTGCGGCACCTTTTCTATGGTAGACGGACTTTGCACCTCCATCAATCTATTTGACATCTATGTGGTTTGGAACTGCTCATGATTCAATTGCATTGCATTTTGCATTCATTTTGCATGTTATGCATGTTGCTAACGATATCATACCTGTTAAGTTGCTTTCTTTTGCAGGCACGATATTGTATGTACGGTTCATTTGAAACTGGTGCAACCAGACGAACCGCACAGGTATTGTATTCTCCGCATGAAACGTAGCGAGAATTACACGATTCTCTTACATCCTTTCTGCATTGTAGTGTAGTTGGATTTGCGTTTGCTTACTTAAAACTGTTGCATTTTATGCTTCGTTACAGCTTTCTTTGCATGATCATAAGTTATGTTTGGCTTCTTGCATTGTCAGTTGCATTTTGCCCCCGCCTTTGGGCGCATACCATATTTTTATTGTCTTGCATGTTTGTCTAAGTCTTCGGCCTTGTCAAAAATAGGTCGTCTCTGGGCTTTAACAGTCACTCCCGTCATTGTTATGACTTTCGAGTTCTATCAAAGAGGGGCAACTGTAGACACCCCATTTTTTACCGTCCTCAAGACTTGGACGTCACCGCTTGAACACCCGGTGATCATCCTTGTTTGTGTTTGCCTTGAGTTCCCGAAGACCTCGGCTACATGCCTTGCCTTAGGATCTCTCGACTCGACTATTTTGTGTCTGGTTTTGCACCAAACACTTGTGTTTTGCTTTGGAGGGGCAGGGAATGGTTTGTGAGCCATCCCCACACATCACTGGCCATGGCTTGAGGCCACCGGCAGTGTTTTGTTTCCACCGGCCAAATTTTTGGCTGGCCGGCACTATATATGGTCGATCGGCCATCTATTTTGGCCAAACTGCATTTTTGGCTGGCCGACCACTGTTCATCTGCTTTTGCAGATATTTTATACTAGCTGGCATACACTTTTCTCCCCTCCATACACGTGTATGGAGGGATCTCCCTCTTGTTAGCTTGCCTTGGAAGCTTTACAAGATTGAATCCCCTATAAGAGGAGGTCTTTTCTCCCTCTTTTAGGTTAGACAACTTTTTTTCAGAGCTTTGAGTTCTAGGGTTAGGGTTTGCATATATCCTATCTCTATATCTCTCTCTCTTTGTGTTTTTGTGTGTGTTTTTGTCTTACTATTGCACACAAACACCTAGTCTTACACCTTTTCTTGGTTGTTGAGGGGCTAGAGTGAAGTTTTTAGACTGGTTTGGAGCCAAAGAAGCAGCTGGAGTGCTGTTCTTGAAAGAGGTCTTCAAGGGTAAGGACTTCACCTTTAAATACCCCATTTTTTCATAGCTTTTTTACCTATCTTGCAACTGTTTTTAGGCTTTGCATATAATATATAAAAGTTCTGTTTTTGAGTCCTTTAAATAGTTGGTTAAGATTGTTTTGAGCTTTGGGGTTGTTTGACCCCTCTCAAGCCTTGTTAGGCTCCATTTTTGTGCATTTTTGGTGAGCTCTGGGACCATTGTGTTTGGGCCTCCTCACCACTGAAATCTTGAGGGATTTCAATGGTGAGGATGGTGCCTTGAGGTCCTAAGAAGAAGAGGGCCACCTCCTCTCCTTGTTGTCCTTGAAAAGGGCCATTTTTGTATCTTGAGAGAGCATCTAGTTTAGGTTCATGTTGATCATGCCTTAACTGATTTTTGTGCTTATATTGCCATGATAGAGCATTGTGTTAAGTTGGTTTAGGTACACCATGCTTGTTTAGCATACATGCCTTGTAATGCCATGTTTTGGCCTTAACATGCTTTGGGTTTTGATCCTTGTTCTAGCATGATTTTGGCCAAGCTTTGTGAAGCTTTTGTGTTTGTTTTAGCATGCTTAAGTTCTGTTCTTGGTTGTTTTGGTCGACCATAGCATGCTTAGTATAGCCACCTTGCATTTTGGCTTGTTAGCCTTAGGTGTGTGAGTGTGTAGCATGCATTACTTGCCCTATTTCGGTGGTTTGGGACCACTTACCATGTTATTTCAGTCCTTATAACATGGTTGCATACTTGCATTTGATACTCCTTTGTTGCTTTAAAAGGTTGTTGCCTCATGCTCCATGAATGTGCTCCTTTGTATGCTTGCATGTTTAAGCCACTTAGACGCCATCTAGGTGCTCCCTTAGCATTGTCTAGGTCTGCCTCGAACCTGTTTTAAGTTCTCTTAGCCTTGTGAGGCTTGGTTGACTTAGCCATGGTTTAAGTCTCCTTGGCTTGCCTCAAGTACTTGGACCAATTGCATGCCATGTTTGTCTTGTTTAAATTGGTTTGGCACCACTATTAACATGATTTCCAGAGTTTACATTGCATGCTAATTGTCTATGTTTAGGCTCTTTTAAGTGTGCTTAAAGATTGCTTGTTTGATGCTTAAGTGTTGGCCTATCAACATGTACATGTGTGTGTGTGTGTAGGCCCTCATTTCCATAGCATTGGCCACTGTTTTAGGCTTGTTTGGGGGCTGCCAAGTTAGTTTAAGTCCACCCCTTTGCATGTTGTTGCATGCTCACCTTGTGTGTTGTTGCATACTAGTGTGTTGTTACATGATTGAATGAAGTGACATGCTTGCTTGCATGCTTAAACATCCATATTGTGTCTTGCATACTTGTAGGTTGCATTGCTCCATGCCTTACATGCTTCTTTACTTAGGTTGTGTGCCTAACCTACATTACACATTACATTGCCTATGCTCATGCTGCATACTTAGTCCACATATCTAGGTTGCATTGCATTGGCATGCATGCCTTGCCTCTTGATCAAGTGATAGAGGTTGGGCCTCTTTGTTTGATTATATGCATTGCATTTCATTTGATATCAAAGTGCATACTTGGTTTCTTGAGCCATCACGCATTGAAATGCGTGATTGGTGGTCCGAGAATCGAGAACCATGTTCCTTTGAGTCATAAACATGATAGGGGATGTGTTGGTACACACATTTGCTTGAAATGCATTGCCATGCCTTGTTTTGTCCTCTGCTGCTGTCGAAATAGGATTCTGCAGGAAGTTTTGGCCGGCCGGCCATCTATACTGCCGACAGACCAAATACGGATGGCCGAGAGCCCAACAAATGGTCGATGACCATCTTCATATGGCCGGTGATGATTTATCTTAGCCGGTGGTGATCCACAATGTCCAGAGAGTGTTCCTTAAGATTTGTGCAGTCTTCAGAGAAGGATAACAGTCAAAGCAGAGGCAACTTGCGCATGGCAGTGGCTTTCCGAGCGGAGCCGAGCGCGCATTGCATTGGGCCCTCTTCCCGAGGCTGTTTACTGCTTTCATTAGATTAGTTAATTTGTTAATTAATTAATTGGTCTGTACAATTTAATTAGCTTGTAGGTTAATTAATTTGTATTATTCTTTCGGTCCCTCCGAGCGAGGGCAAATTTGTAATAAGTGTGGGTGCGTGTGTGCATTTCTTCCAACTCCCACTTCTTTCTCCCTTTTACTTACCTACTTTTGATGGTTAGTATTAGGACATATTTACTTTAGCATACCTTATGCTATGCATGCGTGCATCATTCATTAGTCTTGCATGCACCGGGCTCGGCGCATCATTCTAACTGCATAAAGTATTTCAAATCTAACTTGAATACATGCTATCTGTGCATTTTCACATGTCATCCTTAGATTAGCCGAGCCTATTCTAGATTGCATTCTGTATGTGATGCATTAGCCACTTAACATGGACTAGGATCATGCATGATTAGCAACTAGTTTCTTGTCTTGGCTCGGAGTACATTGTAAGTATTTTCATGCTTTAGCATCTCGTATGGGTGCGAATGTCAACATGACAGCATGTTTACCATGTGGCTAGATGCTTATGTGATATAAACTGCTTGAATGCCTGTGGGTGAAGGTTCGATTGTTTGAGTTGGAACAACTCGTTGAAATCCGTGCTTTAGCCTGCTTACGAGTAGCAAATTTCAAACCATTTTCCAAACAAACGGATATGCAATGCTTTGTTCCAAATTAGGCGATCTAGTCTATACTTTTGTGTTGTGCGCACCACATAGTAAGATTAGGCTAATAACCGGAATAGGAACACGTAACGTTTTCAAAATCGGATATCATGGTTAGTAGAGGCCGATCTTCGGATCGGGCGAGAGAGGGTGTTCATAGCTAACCTTCCCCAATCATACCCAAGTTCCTGAGCCAAGGTAACTTTGGTGATGACGGACATGTGGCCTTTGGCACCGAGTCAGGGTTTCCTAGATTTCCCAAAATAAAATATTTAGGTGGCGACTCTGTATCTGGCAAAGCAGTCCATGTTAGGCACTTCTTTTCTAAAAATCTGTTTTCTCAAAACGAGTTGCCGGATTTGGACTCTTTGGTTCAGATTAAGAACCGTGACAATTCGAGAGTCCGAACTGTAGCATGAGGCCCACGGACGCGTCTACACTAAGTGTGTTGCCGCCTCCACAAGGCGACCATAATCCCTAATCATAGACCCAGCCACCTTGAAAAGGAGCCCGATTCTTAACCTCTTCTCTCAAATTCAATGCAACGACGTTTCTCCATCGTCACAATTTTTGGTGCAAATCTCTAGATAGGCTGGTAAATGCAGCCTCAAACTCAGCTACTGGTGTGTATAATTGCTTAAGCTTCAGGAACTAATCTCTTAACTTTTTCCTAGCAATGGGAGGCAAAAACTTGTCCTGAAAGGCATTGACAAAGGCTTCCCAAGTCACCCCAATGCGCCCTCACGCATACTTCCACCATTAATCCGTATCTTCCTTCATTTGGAAAGATGCCAAGGTCACCCTCAACCTATCGTCCTCGATGCCAAGCATCTCAAATGTCTTCATCATCTGCTCTAGCTACTCATCAACCTTCAGTAGCTCCTTAAGATTCCCAATAAACTCATCCAGATTTGACCGGAAAAATTCCCTCTTCAGGAAAGACGGACCTATTTCAGTAACATGGGCCTAAACTTGACTCTTAACTCTAAGAATGTCCATGGATTCCCGTAAAGCTCCAGCCATCTCGCGGGCCAAAGTTCCAATGGCTTACTGACCTGTTGGCTTGGCCACATTGGCCTGACCAACTCCCTCCTCTTGTGCTGGAATTTCTTCCGGTATCGGTACCTCCTGCCTCCTAGGCCTGCCACGCCTACCACCACTACATCCACGTCTTGACATTCTAATAAAGGTAATACAGCAGATTAGCACATTTACAAATGTGCCAAAGCTAATTCGCTCACATTCTAATACGGTGGACAACAAGTAATTTACTCTACATAAGCACCTAATCCCATAAGCACAAACGGATCTTCTTTCTAGATAATAATTGTCCCGCAACATTACCAAAGTTCCAGTTATAAATAACAGTAATCAAGTGTTTTTCTAGCAGGACTTCCAAAATTTCATAAACTCAATCAATATCTTAGAAATAAAATCCCGTACTCATCTAATCACATAAACATGTTATCACATAGCATACCAGGTCTATTTCTAATATCATCTAGCGAGATAAACCATTGTGGTAAAAACCACATCCTACAATTCCAAAGTATTCAAACCCAGTAGCTCTGATACCCAATTGTAACGCCCTGAAAATAATAACAACAACCCACATCATAATGTCTCATATAATTTATCAATAACATCATATTTAATATTTTCATTTATACTCCCTATTCATACAAAAGATGACATATACACGTATACATTCATAAATCTTAGATCCTGAATCTATAGCATTTGACATGTGTACATGAATTTGAAATAAAATGAGAGTAAAGTAATTTCATGCCCTAATGGCTACATCTTTTCAAGCCAATGCTTAGTTACAACAAAATGAGTTCAACTTAATACAATTAAAGCTCAAGGCTCGTACAAAAATAATTACATCAAAAGGGAAAAAAAAATCTTGGCTCCAAGTCCTCCCAAGCTATGTCATTGGGGAGGCATATCATCAGCACTTGAAAGTTGTTTTCTACATAAGGTGAGCCAAAGCCCAATGGAGATGCTTTAACACAATGTATGATCTTAATGAAGTCATAAAATAAATGCATGTGCATGTCATTTGTCAGATATTTTATATTTTCATCTCAAAACAATGTAGTGCTAGGATTATATATCAATTCAAGAAAAAAATCCTTTTATATCAGAAAATAGGGCAGTGGATACAAAACACAAGGAAAATCTAGGTACGTGTCTGCCAGTAGACTATACAAGTACTACCAAAGCCATTTTACTGGTACTAACCAGAAAGATCGGCACCTAACCGCGCGAGTTTCTGGACTTTCACCAAAGACACACAAGCCAACATAATAACCACAACCTCACCCCTTAACTAGATTCGTCAAGGTATTCACCTCTTTTTCTCAAAACAACACATTCTCAATACTTAAGTATGAAACAATGCACAATGCAAGATGTATGAGTAATTAGTTTCAATTTACTTAATCCTCATGCAATTTTTACAACAATCAAAAATCAAAACTATCTTCCACCGATAGCCCAAAATAGATATTTCTATTCAATAGATAATTTCTAACAAAATTATAATCTCATCATTTGCAAAAATGGAAGCGATATTACATATCCAACTCCACTTTCATCATCAACAGATACATTCATTTCATTCTTTCAAAACCCAACATCTATTCCATTTTATTTCATAAACCACATATCAATGATTTTTGAACAAAACCTTTTTTACTTTCAAAATCACATTTAAGTAAAGAAATTCCAACATTTTAACATATCTCAATCATAATTCCATCCCCATATCCTTTCTCAAGAACCCATGGAAAACATCTCTTTTACATTTCAAAAATCAAACGCTAGGTTTAACTCAAAATTCCCAAATCACTAAATCTTTTCAATGAGCAAATAACTAGGCTAAAAATCATACCAAAGGTTGAAGAAATCCCTACCTCAAGATTAGAAGAAGAAGAGAGCAAGGTTTGAAGTTTGGCGGAGTCAAAAACAATATCCTCTCTAATTAAAATGAAACTTTTTACAAGCTCTACCTTCTTTTCCAAGAAACTAGGGTGGAGAAATCAATAGATTATGAGTATTTGGGGCTTTAAGGCAAGAACTAAAGAGAGTGTGTAAAGAAGTTAGGGTTTGGAATGTTTTAGAGAGATTGAGGAAGTGAAAAACTGATAAAATCTCCCTTTTCTCGATCTAATATACGCACAGACCGCTTGAGCGACCAAAACATGGCTCGAACGTCAGACATAATAAGTGACACCGTTTGAGCGACCAAAACACCGCTCGAGAGCAAGAAATACTGCTCGAGCGAAGATACCCTACTTCCAAAAGTTTTGTAACCCTATAAAAATACTAGGAGATCTCAAAGATCGCTCAAGCGATCAAAACACCGCTCGTGCGAACAAGAAGAAAACTAGACAGCAACTCCTTTGAAAAACTAACTCCCAACCTATTTCAAACACAACAATAACTCCAAAACAACCAAACTCAACTAGCAATGAGAGTAAGAGGTTATAAACAACAGTCAAAGGTATGGAATTCCAAATCTAAGAACATGAAAATGGTCGGGTCTAAACCGGAACCATTATAATAAGTGTCAACTTTTAATTTGTTATACACTTAACAAAAAAATTGAAAAGTTACTACAAGGTATCAAATCATTTTCTTTACATTTTTGCACGTCTTTTTATAAATAAAAAAAATAGACGAAAAATCACTAAAAATCAATTCCCAAACACCCTTTAGGCTTTGAAGTAAAGAGAAGTAACATGTTAAAGAGATAAAAGTTTCATCTTTAAATTGCATTATTTGTTGTTATCAATAATAATGTTTTACTATAATCTGTTATTGTCATTATAAATTATTATATGAATTAAAATTTTAAGTGAGTTTAATATAATTATGTTTAATTTGTGGAGCTTACTATTATATTTTCTTTAAATCTCAGACAACCTTGATCCTATTTATCTTATAAAAATTAGAAAAAGTACTCGTGTCTAATGACATTTCATTATACAAAAATTAATATTAATCGTTAAATTTAGTCAATTTTAACTTTCAATCATGCCACATAAGATTTTTTTTTTTTAAATGATATATTTGGTTTTATAGATTTTCCAAAAGTGATCTATTTTGTTATACAGATGAGTCCACTTAGCCCAATACATTTATTTGGATGGGATTGCCTTCTCATAGGTTAAAGGGAAAGGAAAGAAAAACTATTTATTTTAGAATTATATTTATTGTTTATTTTTCAAACACAAATTTAATAAAATTATATTATTATAATTATCGAATTGATCTAATTTTTTTTTATCAATAATCTACATACAAAAATTAATAAAATAAAATATTCAAATTATTAAAATAAAATCCATGATGAGACCCACAAATAGTGGAATAAGATTACACTTCTCTTCAATAGGAGAGAAACTAATTTCTATCTCAAAATGACAAATGATATGTTATTTTGTAGAATAAATTATGCCAAAAGTTCTTAAATTTTGTATTATTTTTTGGTTAAATTCTTAAATTGAAACCTTCTATCTTTGCAGATTAATTGAATGTAGTTCCTCCTTTACATTGAATCCACTTTTTTGTATGGACCTTGCTCAAGAATAAACTAGACAAAGTAATCATAAATTCATTTTCTAGTATAAAAAAAAAAAAGAATAATAAAACAAAGGGTAAATTACAAATAAACCCCCTAAGGTTTGCGTAAAATATTAATTGTCCTTTGTGATTTTAAAAAAGGGATTTTTATTGATAAGTCCAATTTAGAAGTGTTTTAACCCAAGAAGTCCATGAAGGAATTTTTTAACCCATTTAGTCCCATGTATGTATAGTTTTATTCCATAAAGTCCATTTTCTTGATTTATACTATTTTCTTGGACACTTATGCCCTTATATTTAATTTTGATACCCTTATAAATATTTTTTCAACGATTAGCAATTTAATGATGTGAGCATTCATATTTTAAAATTCACATTTGTAGGAATGTAAATTGGCCCGTGGGCGGCCCGAAACCCGCCCGCGAGCTAGGGCGGGCCCGGCCCATTGATGATGTGAATATTCACATTGACATGTTAAAATTCACATTAATAGGAGTGTAAAATTGGCCCCCGTCCCGTGGCGGCGCGAAACCCGCCCGCGGCTCGTTGACAATGTGAATATTCACATTGACATGTTAACATTCACATTGATAAGAGTATAAAATTGGCCCGCGGCCCATGGACGGCCAAAAGCCAGCCCGCGGCCCGGGGCAGGCCCGGCCCGTTGACAATGTGAATATTCACATTGACATGTTAACATTCACATTGGTAAGAGTGTAAAATTGGCCTGCAGCCCGTGGGCGGCCTGAAGCCCGACCGCAGCCCGAGGTGGGCTTGGCCCGACCTGTGACAATGTGAATATTCACATTGACATGTTAACATGCACATTGATAGGAGTGTAAAATTAGCCCGCGCCCCGTGGCTGCCCGAAACCCGTCCACGGCCCGTAGGCGGACCGGGGCAGGCCTGGCCCGGCCTGTTGACAATGTGAATATTCACATTGACATGTTAACATTCACATTAATAAGAGTGTACAATTGGCCTGTGACCCGTGGGCAGCCCGAAGCCCGACCTCGGGCCAGGGTGGGCCCGGCCCGTTGGCAATGTGAATATTCACATTGACATGTTAACATTCACATTGATAGGAGTGTAAAATTGGCCCGCAGCCCGTGGGCTGCCCAAAACCCGATCGAAGCCCGAAGCGGGCTTGGCCCGACCCGTGACAATGTGAATATTCACATTGACATGTTAACATTAACATTGATAGGAGTGTAAAACTTGTCCGTTACCCGAAGCTCGCCCGTGGCCCGGGGTAGGCCTAGACCCAAACCCCGGGCCGTCCATGGGACGCAAGTCAATTTTACACTCTTATCAATATGAATGTTAACATGTCAATGTGAATATTCACATTGTCAACAGGCCGGGCCGGGCCCGCCCCGGGCCGCCAACGGGCCGTGGGCGTGTTTTGGCCAGCCACGGGGCACGGGCTAATGTTACACTATTATCAATGTGAATGTTAACATGTCTATGTGAATATTCACATTGTCAACGGGCTGGGCTCGCGTCGGCCCGGGGCCGGGCTTCCGGCTGCCCACGGGTCACGGGCTAATTTTACACTCTTATCAATGTTAATGTTAATATGTCAATGTGAATATTCACATTGTCAACCAGCCAGGCCGGGCCCACCCTGGGCAGCGGGCGGGCTTCGGGCCGCCCACGGGTCACGGGCCAAATTTACACTCCTATCAATGTGAATGTTAATATGTCAATGTGAATATTCACATTGTCAATGGGCCGGACCGGGCTCGCCCCGGGCCGCCCATGGGTCGCAAGTCAATTTTACACTGTTATCAATGTGAATGTTAATATGTCAATGTGAATATTCACATTGTCAACAGGCCGGGTCGGGCCCGCCCCGAGCCGCCCACGGGCCGTGGGCTAGTTTCGGGCAGCCACGGGGCACGGGCTAATTTTATACTCTTATTAATGTGAATATTAGCATGTCAATGTGAATATTTGCATTATCAACGGGTCGGGCCGGGCCCGCCCAAGGCAACCCACGAGCCGCAGGCGGGTTTCTGGCCAGCCACAGGCTGCGGGCTAATTTTACACTCCTATCAATGTGAATGTTAACATGTCAATGTGAATATTCACATTGTCAACGGGCCGGGCCGGGCCCACCCCGACCCCGGCCCGAGCCCAGGCTTCGGGCTGCCCACGGGTGATGGGCCAATTTTACACTCTTGTCAATGTTAATGTTAATGTTAATATGTCAACGTGAATATTCATATTGTGAACGGGCCGGCCGGGCCCGCCCTGGGCGACGGGCTGGTTTCGGGCCACCCACGGGCCGCAGGCCAATTTTACACTCCTATCAATGTGAATGTTAACTTGTCAATGTGAATATTCATATTATCAACGGGCCGGGTCGGGCCTATTTTTTTGGCTTGTGGGCCGGCCCGGCCCGACTCGAATTTTTCCGGGCACCCACGAGGATCGACATGAGCCGAGCCCCTACACATTGACGATATAAACATTTATATTGACGGTGTGAACATTTACATTAAGGGTATTTTGGTAATTATGTCACCCATAGGACTTATTGAAACATAAGAAAATAATGTGAACTAAATGGAACATAAGTAGATGAAAAGGGTATTTTGGTCTTCTTATCTCAAATTGGACCTAATGGAATAGTAAAAAAGAATATGGGTTGGATGGAATAAAGCTCTTAGAAAATGGATTTATCAAAAAAGCTCCCTTTAAAAAAATACATCATGCCCTATCACACCTCGGATTTTCAAGACCTGGATCCCAAAAATAAACTCAAATAATAAATAAAGAGCAATAATAAATATATTCAAAGGTACACCTCGCGTATATATACATGAATATCATATAGTATAGGTGGCTGGTTCATTACATACATCGTATATTCAAATCTAGATGGAATGAATATACATCATATTATACAGGATAAAACATCCAATAATAAATAATACGCCCTCAAACTTATATCAATTAACCAACATATAAAGGCATTCAGTCTGTGAAACAAAAAGGCCCCTGGCCAACATTCCATGAGAGCTCTGCCTAGCTCTTGCACAAGTCCAAGGCCACTCACTATGGTGGCACATCATTAACACCTAAAAAATATTTCAGTCACATAGAGTAAATATATATAGTCTTGTAGGATAATTTTTCTACTCATTAATATGTATCTACACAAGTATATGATCATAATGTTACATAAATATAGGATGCTCCATGATTTTTCGAATCCTTTTCATATCAGTATTGATTTTTATTCTTTCTCAAATCATTTTCAAAGCAAATCAAGTTTTCATTTTCCTCAAATTACCATTTATCACAAGTTTTATAAAATTTTGTTCCATGATCCATGTTAGTGAATATGGTGTATATATATATATATTAT
Organism: Camellia sinensis; assembly: GCF_055761805.1. Classification (NCBI taxonomy): domain Eukaryota; kingdom Viridiplantae; phylum Streptophyta; class Magnoliopsida; order Ericales; family Theaceae; genus Camellia; species Camellia sinensis. Next base: position 80,805,228 of record NC_138963.1, read on the forward strand.
ACTCACTATATATATTAGATGTTGTAATTATGTTTTACCATATTAGGATATTTTCATAACTTTCTTGTTACCCACTCTTACCTTACCTATTTATAGTCACGTTCATTGTATTGTATGATACGTAATATTAAATATACACATGATATAATATTCTCTCTCTCTCTCTCTCTCTCTCTCTATCTCTCTCTCTCTCTTAGATATTGTAACATGGTATTAGAGTTATGTTAAGTACCTAGTAATTTTGCATCACCAGCGGGGTGGCAGCCTTTCCTTGGCCGGCCGCCGGACCTTAATCCATTCTGCAGCCATATTTTCCTTTAGTATCGTTTCTTGATGATCTCTTCTTCTGTCCGCTGGTTTATTCTTACCCCGACTATCTCTATCACATGTTTTCTTTTTCATCGCAATCCATTTTTTTTTTTGGCTTCTGCTCACTCTCAGTTCTCTTTCTTTCAACCTCAAATAGGTTTATATCTTAAAACCTATTTAAGTTTGAGAAAGGGTAATATACTATATATATCTATATCATGGTGAGCATGATGATACACCAAGCGAACCACCCAAGCCGCCCCTTGGCGAATTACCTAAGTTGTCCCCTTGGCGCACCGCCTAATTTGTCCATTGGCTTTGTTCCTTTCCAAGCCGTTGTAGACACCCCATTTTTTACCGCCTTTAAGACTTCGGCGCCTCTGATTGATAACTCGAGGATGAAGGCAATGTTGTGCAATCGCTCAATTTCTTCAACAAGAAGAGCTCCAAATCCCAACCTTACACCCCATTTTGGACCAAAACTATTTTGATCAAAATTATTTTAAACCTTAAAACCCTCTCTTTCAAAGTATATTTGAAAATGCTTCTACGATGTTCCGAGGCTCGCATTTCGTTTAATGTTGCACTTTTCAGTAAACCGAGCAAGGACAAAGCGGAAATAAATGGAAAAGAGGTGAAATTTTTCAAAAATATTTTAAAACATCTTATTTATAGGTTTGGAATTAAATAAAATAAGAGTGGAGGAAAAAAACCTAGTTGGGAAAGAAGTTGGGCATGAACTATTAAGAGAGAGAGACGAGCAGCCACACTAAATCAAGTCTATTCTTTTGTATACTTGGACTTTAGTTATGAGGCCACCACCAATGGAAAGTGGACTTCCAGGGCTTCATTTTAGACCCAATAATCTCCTAAATTCGAGTCCGGATGAGGGAGGCATGGCTATATGAAGTTAGGCATCAATCTGATTAGGACCAAAACTAAGCAACCTTCACTAAAATAGGCATATCTCTTTTCACACTTGTAATTTGATGTGATGCGGCCACCAGTGGAAAGTAGACTTTTGGGGCTTTAATTTAAACTCAAGAATGACCTGCAAAGGAGTCCGGATGAAGGAGATATCCCCATTTGAAGTTGGGGCTGAAAGCAAAATTTTCTGGCCGGCCACTAGTGAGGTTTTCCGGTCATGTACCGGCCAGGGGTGAAGTTTTTCGGCCACCAGTGATGGCTGACTGGCCACTGGTGTCAAAAATCAATTTTTTGTGCAAATATTTTCCCTCCAGCTATTCTACACTGCTCCAGCTATCCTATATTGATATTTTCGACCTGAGGACATATATTTCTATATATATAGGACCTTCTCTATTGTTTTCAAGGTTGGAATTTTGGGGTCTCTCTCTCTAGATTTCTCTCTCTCTCTTGAACTTTTGTGCATACAAGTGTAGATACACTTCAAGTTTGCCTATCAACCCTTAACCAAAGTTGCTTATTTTTGGGCTGAGGTTACTTGGGACCCTCTTTGAGCTCTAGAAGGTGGTCTTGGCTTGATTTATTGCCTCAATTGTGTCTCGGCTTCAAGAGGTATAGCACTCTCCTTTTAAGATTGTTTTGCACAATTGTTTTCTTATCTCTTTCCACTATTTTTGGACTGTTTTTGGCCTATTTTTGAACTATAAAAAAACTCTGTTTTGTGGCCTAAAGGTGGTGGTTTGAGGCCATTTTCAGTTAGGGGGTATAGAAACCCCATTTTTGACCGTCCTCAAGACTTGGACGTCACCGTTTGAACACCCGGTGATCATCCATGTTTGTGTTCGTTTGGAGTTCCCGGAGGTCTCGGCTACGCGCCTTGCCTCAGGATCTCCGAACTCGACTGTTTAGTGTCTGGTTTTGCACCAAACACTTGTGTTTTGCCTTGGAGGGGCAGGGAATGCCTTGTGAGGCATCCCCACACATCACCGGCCATGGCCAAAGGCCACCGGTTGGTGTTTTGTTGCCATCAGCAATATATATTGCCGGTCGGCATGTTTTGTTGCCGGTCGGCACTCCATTTTGTCAAAATGGCAATTTTGAGCAGCCGAGTACTGTTCATCTACTTTTGATAGATATTTTGTGCCAGCTGTGATAGCTGGCACCAACTCTGTCCCCCTCCATACACGTGTATGGAGGGATTTCCCTCTAAGCAAGCTTGTTGAGTAAGTTTTGCAAGAGGGACTTCTATAAGAGGAGAGCTCCTCTCCTTGTTCTTGGTTGGCAATTTTGGAAGAGAAAACCAGAGCTTATACATATACATACACTCTCTCCCTATATTTCCCTCTCTCTCCTCCCTTGTGTGTGTTTGGTGGCCTTAAAGTGCATTTTTACCTTAGTTTTGCACTAACACACGCACTACCACACCTTGCTTCGACTTTGAGGCACTTTGAGGGTTGTTTGTTGAGGTTTTGGACTGGTTTTGGTCAATAGAAGGTGGCTGGATCATCTGTTCTTCAAAGGTTCTTCAAGGGTAATCACTTTGCTTTAGTTTTCCCAAACTTGCACTAGTTTTTTACCTGTCTTACTTGCTGATTTAGGCTTTGTGCATAACATAAAAAAGCTTATATTTTCATGCTTAAGAACTTTCATTAAGGGTGTTTTGTGGTTTGAGTTCAAACTCACCCTCTTAGGCCTTATTTGGCCTTTTTGGTGCTTCCTTTGTAAGGCCTTGTTTGCTTGAGTGTCTTAGCCTTCTCACCACTGAAAACCAGTGGATTTTCAGTGGTAAGGAAGGTGGTTTGAAGTCTTGTATAGGGGAGGGACACCCCTCTCCCTTCACTGCCTCATTTCCTTGCCTTTTGGCTTAAAGGGTAACATGCATGCTTGATTGATTTTGGCCCTTTTTCAGAGGTTTTTGGGTGTTTTTAGATCACATGTTACCTCTGTTTTTGGTCGGATTTGTGCCCTTTTGCATGCTTAACATACTTGCTTTACATTCCTCTATTTGGCCTAGAAATGTATCTTGTGTTTAGGCCATGATTCTTGCATGTGTTAGCCTAATTTCATGGAGGTATTGGCATTACTTTACCATGTTTAAGGTCTGTTGGCCATCGGTTTCAGTCATGCTTGCCATGTTTGGTGTCATCTCTTTGTGTTTTGGCTTGTAAGCCTTGAGTATATTGGCCTCTAGCATGCATAGCTTAGACCATCCTCATGATTTGGCATCATTTAGGATCGTATTTCAGTCCATAAATCATGTTTGTATGTGTGCATATGTGACCTCTTTCATGCTTTGAGGATGTGCCCTTTTATGCCTAGAAATGAGTCTTAGTGCATGCATCTCATTGGAACCACTTAAGCTGCCATATTAGTGGGTTTTGGAGTCCATTTTTGCATGCTAAGATTCTGTTTTTGCTTGTCTAATTCATGCTATGAATGGTCATGTTAGTGGATGTAAAGACCCCCCTCCCCCTTTTGTGCCTTAGTCTTAGGACCTTTGGCTTGCATGTTGGCATGAGTGTTTGTCCACCATTTTGGGCACTTTTGGCCACTGTTTTGGGGTGGATTGAGGTCTGCCCCTTTATGGTTTAAGTCCACCATTGCATGCTTGTCTCATGTTTGTTACATGATTGTTTCATTAGATGTTGTAACATGATGATCCTTTTGCTTAAATCGTCCATGTTTGCATTGCATTTGCCTTTCATATGACTAGCATTTTGCACACTTAACATGATAGATTGCATCACATTTGGCATGTTTTTGCATCTTAGTATCATGTTACATTTTGAGCCATGTTTGAATAACATACATTGCATTACTTGGTTTGGGGTGTCAAACCAAGTATGAGGGTTAAGGAGCGTTCATACTATAAGTGATGTAACACACCTTAACTCTCGGTCACCGGGGCCCTTGACTTCGACATGATAGGGTCTTGGTCCTCATTTGTGTGTTGCATGCATCTTTACATCAAATGGCAACCTTGATTTCTTAGGCTATCATGCACAATTGATGGCTCGAGGATCGAGGGCCATACTTCCCTGAGTTCAAAACATGATGGGGAACATGACCATGCTCACATGTGCCTGAAATCCCATGCCATATACTGTTTGTCCTCTGTTGCTGTCAAAACTGTCTTCTGCAGGAAGTTTCTGCCGACCGGCGGAATTCAATGCCGACTGGCCGTAGGTGAATGGCCGATAACTCCATCAGCAGCCAATGAAAATTATACATGGCCGGTGGGCATTTCCTCCAGCCGGTGGTATTCTGCAGTGTTCAAGGAACCTGTCCCAGAACTTTGGCGTTTTTCAGAGAAGCAAGGCAGTGAAGACAGGGACGACAGTGGTATGGTACGGACTTTCCGGGCGAGACGGGTTCGAGCATGCATCATTCGCGCATCCCGAGGCAGGGGCTGTGGCCACCTTTCTTTTTGCATTCTTTCTGTTAATTAACTAGAAATTCTGTAATACTTAATGCGTTTATTATTCGGACTGTAATATTTATTTGGACCCTCCGAGTGAGGGCAATTATGTAATAAGTGTGCGTGAGTGTGTATATGTCTTCCAACCTCACGTCTTTCTTCCCTTTTATTTACCTGCTTATGATGGTAGACTAGGGCATATTTAAAATCAGCATACCTTATGCTATGCATGCGTGCATCCATACATTTGTCTTACATGCACCGGGCTCGGTACATCATACTAACTGCATTTGTACTTCAATTTCAAATTGAATATGTGCATCAATTGATTGCATTTCACATGCCATGTTTAGGTTAGCCGAGCCCACTCTGATTGCATCCCGTATGTGTTGCATTAGTCAATTCGACATGAACTAGGACCATGCTTGTTGGCTAACTAGTTTACTGTTTTGGCACAGAGTACGATGTAAGTATTTATGCTTTAGCATCTCGCATGAGTGTGAATGTTAGCATGACAGCATGCTTACCATGTGGTTAGATGCTTATGTGATAAACTGTTTGAATGCCTGTGGGTGAAGGTTAGATTGTCTGAGTTGGAAACACTCGTTGAAATTCGTGTTTTAGCCTACTTGCGGGTAGCAAATTCCAAAATATTTTTCCAAAACAAACGGATATGCAATGCTTATTTCCAAATTAGGCAAGCTAGTCTATACTTGTTTGCTGTGCGCATAACATAGTAATTCTAGGCTAATAACCGGTTTAAGAACACATAACGTTTTCAAAAACGGATATCACGGTTAGTAGAGGCCGATCTTCGGATCGGGCGAGAGGGGGTGCTCATAGCTGACCTTCCCCAATCGTACCCTAGCTCCCGAGCCGAGGCAACTCTGGTGATGACGGACATGTGGCCTTCGACACCGAGTCAGGGTTTCCTAAATTCCCCCATAAAAAATATTTAGGTGGCGACTCTGTATCTGGCAAAGTAGTCCATGTTTGGCACTTCTTTTCAAAAAATCTGTTTTCTCAAAACAATTTGCCGGATTTGGACTCTTTGGTTCAGATTAAGAACCGTGACACAAATCGAGTCCGAACTGTAGCAGCGAGCGCCCCCCCCCCCCCCACGCGGGCACGTCTACAGGGGGTAGTTCACCCTTTTTGCTTCTTTGCTTGTAAAGCTTTTGTGCCTTTATTCATCACTTTCAAATCAACTTTTTTTGCTCTTTTAACCACTGAATTTCAGAGGTTTTTCAGTGGCAAAAATTTTGAAGTCCAAAATTGGAGGGGTTAGCCTCTCATCCTTGTGTCTTGTTTGCATGCTTAGTTAGCTTTACATGTTAGCATGTTTTTCTAGCTTAACTTAGCTTAAGTTTAGCATGTTTTAACCTCTGAAATAGCCTGTTTTACCTCTATTTTGGGCTGTTTGGTTCATTTGAACTTTGTTTTGTATAGTTGTAGTGTGAGTCCTTGCACTGGCTTCTTATTTTAAGGCTTCAAACATCATTGGTGTGACTTGGTTACATGTTTTTAGTGCTTTTATCACTTACTTTCAACACCTAAATCTCTGCAACCTTCCTCTTTGCTTCACTCTTTCATTTTCTTTTGAGTGTTGTTTTAAGCTTGGGATCCTTCAAGCTTGAGATTGAGGTTATGCTTAATGGTTTAATCCTCTTTGAGGGTAGATTATCAAAGGCATGATCTCTCTCTTGCCTTACACTATCCCTTGGTTGACACTTTCTTCATCTTAGAGGACACTTACCAATGGACAAATTAATTAAACAATGATTTGGTAATTAAAATGTGTAAACAAAATTGACAAGTAAAAGTGACAAGATAAACACTTCTTTGTGTTGCATTGCATGTATTCAAATCAGATGTTAATTTGAACACAAGGAAAATGGGGCATTTTGTATTCAAAAGTGATGAAATGTGCCACTTTCCTAGGTCTCCATTGCTTTTTATCATACATGATAAGGTGGGGGTCTTGTTGCTCATATTTGTGTATTTATCAAAATTGTACAACTTGGATCTTTGGCCATCATGCAATGAACTTGCTTGATTGGTGGTTTTGGATCCAAATGTGTTACTCCTTTGAGACATTGAGATGATAAGGAGGGATACAGTACAAACAAATCCTTGGAAAAACCCTATTTTTGCTCTGTTTGTGCTAAGTTGCAGCTTGGTGATCCAGTGCACCAGTGGCCGGCAGGCCACCATCCATGGCTGACAGTGCATCATTTCTAGCCGGCAGGACACCTCCCTGGCCGGCAGATGGCCAGCAACATCCATCCATGGCCAGCAGGCCGCTAATGAAAACCTCAGCAAAGGTTTGGTAAGGTGGAGCAGAAAGGTTTTGGAAATGTTCACCTCTGCAAACAGAGACTTTTGAGAGCAAAATGGTGGTCTTTTCGGGGCGAAAACCGATCATGTGCATCTTCCACTTCCCGAGGTAGAGCAGTGGCAGCATAGTTTAATGTTTTACATGCTTAGTTCATGTGCATTTGTGTTGTAAATTAATTAATTAGTTTGCTAATTAGTTAAAGTATTGTAATAATTAGTACTTAGTTTAACTAGTTATTCATTTGATTTGTAATAATTAGTCTAATTAGCTTAATTTGAATAGCTAAGCTCTTACTCATTCGGACCTTTCTTCGCGAGGGCGCAATGTTGTAATAAGTGTGCGTGCGTGTGTGTATATTTTCCAACCCCACATCTTTCTCCCTTTTATTTAGGGTCATGTCTTAATTAGCATATCGCATGCTTGCATCCATTCATCTTGTATTCCTTGCACTGAGGCTTGGCACATCATTCAAACTGCATTACCATTTCAATATCTTATTTGAATACGTGTTTAATCGCATGTTGTTCAAAATCGATTCATATGCCATATTAGTAGCCAAGCCTATTAATTGCATATTGCATACGTTGCATTAGGCATCTTGTATAGTTAGAAATCATGCATAACTTTCTAACTTTGTTTTCTTAGCTTGGAGTACTAGGTGAGTTTTTTTCGCTTTAGCATATTTGCATAAGTGTGAATGTTGCCATGACTAGCATGCTTGCCATGCGGCTATGTGCTTAAATGCTAAACTGCTTGAATGCCTGTGGGTGAAGGCTTACTGTTTAAATTAGAACAATTCAACAAATATATGTTTTAAGCCCACTTTGTTGAGTGGCAAATCATGTTTTAAGCCCACTATGTTTGGTGGCAAATCCGCAATCTTTAAGCCCACTTGAGGTGGCAAATTCAAACCATTTTCGCAAACAAACATGAGTTGAATTGTTCCAAATTGAGCAAACTAGTCTATACTTACTTGTGCGCGTCACATAGTAAAGCTAGCCTAATAATCGGAATAAGAACGCATAATGTTTATGAAAAATCATATCATGATTAGTAGAGGCCGATCTTTGATCGGGCGAATGGGGGTGCTCAATTCATGACCTTTCCCTCTCGTACCTAAGTTCCCAAGCCGAGGCAACTTTGGTGATGACGGACACGTGGCCTTCGGCATGAGTCATGGATTTCCTAAATTTTTCCAAAACAAAAAATATTTAGGTGGCGACTCTATATCTGGCAAAGCAGTCCAATTTTGGCATTATTTGATTTAAAATTGATTTTCCAAACGATTTGCCAGATTTGGACTCTTTGGTGTTTATCAGTTTCACATTGCACTTGTGAGATTAGATTCAGAACTATGGGAGTCCGAACTGTAGGGCTTTCATTCAAACCTCCGAAAGAGGTCGCGAAAAAGGCGAGCCATAGTTTCTAGCGACTCTGCTGGGGATTTAGAGAACTTGACTAGAACTCATGATATGTTTTTTTATCTACACTTATGTGTTTCTTTGCATTTGCATTTGCATTGTTGCGCCTAAGTCACAATGTTTGACATCTGTTATTCCTAAACGGTTTGCCGGAGGCTTGCTTGGAAAAGCTTGCCAAAACGCTGACCGGTTGCGGGCTCTGCCACGATGGGAACAACACCCTTGGATCTAGACTACCGATGTATCGTTTTATCCTCCTTTTACTTCTCAGTGTTAGGTGCGAGAGGTATATTAGGTAGTCTTGCTGAGGTACCCTTTTTGACCAATCGACACATATCGGAAACCATAGAGACTGTTACAAATTAGGACAGGTTGCTTACCCGAATGCAAGATTGTGTGAAGCCATTTGTTGTGCATAGTGAACCCTAGCTCCTGACGAAACTAGGACAGGGTAACCCTACCCCATCATTAAGGGGTGTTTTGACTCTCACTTAACTGTATGTGCTTTACAGTGGAACTGTATAGGGATGTGCATATCAGTTGCCAAGTTGGTATCTATTTTGGGGCAAAATTCAGTAGAGAGTACAGTCACTCAGCTGTGATCATATTCATTCTAGTGAAATTGTGCTGAGATGCTGTCTGTTTTCTCTTTTGCTAGATAGTCCTGGAACCATAGCTTCAGAAGGCTCCGATATCTCCGGGTACTCTAGACTTGTATCGATAGACTTTGTCACGTCGGAATTTGTTCAGAGGCAACCAGAGTTTACCTCACTCCCCCCCGGGTACAAAATAGAAGAGAGTCAGACAGGATTCACCAGTGTAGTTTCTACAACAGTCACCCCTCAATTCACCCAGGTCTAGTCTGGTTTGGGAACAGTTGTTTGCATTCAGCTCAGCACGAGATCAATCACCTATTCCTATGGCTTAGTATCCCCCAGCCAATGTAGAAGAACTGATACAGCACCTGTAACAGACAGTCGAGGCACTGCAGCAGGACGTAGTCCGTCAGGCTGAAGTCACAGCTCGTCAAGCCGAAATGATAACCTGACTACAACAACAACAGCCACAGCCGGTCGTGGCTTCTGCATCTCATGTACCTCCCACGGGTAACCTGACACTTGGAGCCACTGCCCATACTGCTAATGTCCAAGAGACTCAGGGTAATCCGGCTGAGCCAATCCCATTGCAAGCCTCTAAAGCTGCAGTCTATCAAACCGAAGCCCCGTTTGAATGTGAGGTTGACCTAACTGCACTTAAGGTCAATAAACTAGAGAAGTTATTCAAACGAACACAAGGAGTGAACTCCATCCCAGATTCAGAGGATGGGTATACTAAATCTGTAGTTACCTTACTGAAGCGGTTTAAAATGCCGTATATCGACCGCTTCAACAGCTCTAGAGACCCAATGGTGCACCTCCGCCTGTTTTCTGATATCCTGAGGCCAACAGGTTTAACCCCAGCCTAGAAGTTGTCTCTCTTCGGCCGAACCATGTCTGGGATAGCCATAATCTAGAATGCAAAATTGAAGGACTCTGTGAAACAGAACTGAGAAGAGATGGCTAAGGCCTTTATTGTTCAATACTCCTACAACACATAGATCGAGGTCACAACTCGTGATCTCGAAGCCACCCACCAAGAGCTAAAGGAGGTTTTCTCAAAATTCGTGACGAGATGGAGAGTGAAGGCCTAGATGATGACTAGAAAGCCTTCCGAAAAAGATTAGATCAGGATGATTGTTTGGAATTTGCATGGCAAGTTGCTGCAGAAGATGATCGTTCTACCTCTGTTTACCTTTCCCGAGCTTCATGAAATGGGGGTTCAAATCGAGGATGCCATCAGACAAGGAATCTTTGTGGAAGATAATGAGCCTTTGAAAAAGAATGTTGTTTGCAGTTCCAATGCTACTACTAATGGTAGCACAACTGCGAAATGCTCAGAAGTAAACACTGTCACCACTCCCCTCAATGGCCAAAAACCAACCACTTCAACTCGGCCCTAAGCCTGAAATTTCTATCCTCTTTACATGAGTCTCTCTCAAGCTTTGAAAATGTTGCGAGAAAAAAGGGTACCTAGAACTCCTAGAACCCCTCCCTCTTCCAAATCCTCTTCCACCAAGATATGACCTAGCTAAATACTGTGCCTATCATCAACAACACGGTCATGATACAAGCCATTGCATCCGGCTCCGTCATAAGATTTAGGATCTTATAGACGAAGAGATCATGGCTCTACCAAAAGGACCTCAGGCCACCCCTAACCTATCACCTCCCTACCTCAACCTAATCCATACACTACCATCCATCTACAATCCCAGCATATACATCACCCTAGCCCATTTACCCAAGCCCAAGGTGTTCGTTCCAGAAAGCACAGACTTGTGCATGATGGATGCACTCGAACCCCAATCATCTCAAACCCATGAACCCACTACTTCTGAGTTGATGAACATGATTGAAGATTTGCAAAGAACTATGGTAGATTTAGCCTTTGGGATTTTGGCTCCCTCATCGACCACATCACACGCCAGAAATTTCACGCCAAAAGGCTCTCAAATCTTGGGGCGAGCTGTAATGGAAAGGGGCCAACCTAAAGTCATCCCAAGTCTGGGCAATGACATGTTGACAACAACTGGGCTCCACTCTGATATAGCGACCCAATCCCTTGGCAAAGTAGAGGCAAGTGGCAAGAACAAGGTAGGGGCAAGCATTGGTCCCCATGAACATCTTCAGTGGGCTGTTGAGGCTTTGAAAGTCGAAGGACTGAACAAATAGCAAGTGCTCGCAGTTGTTGCAAAGATTATGGATGGCACTTTTGCCACTCAGGTTTGGGGCATTTCGAATCAAGGGGAAAGCCATGAAAAATGATGTCGTACTAGAAACACCCCTTTCAGCTCCAATCCTACACTCGAAAAAGATCATCAAACCCAGTCAGCACCTGCCAACCCTTCTGTCATTCCCTCCAAGACTGGTAACCGCACATATGATCCCTTCTATATGACCTTATCCAAAGCTCTCCAAATCCTTATAGGACAAGGCCATCTCAAACTCCTTGACCCTCGACCTCTTCCGGATCCCCTTCCAGCCAGGCATAATGCTGCCAAGTAATGTGCCTTCCATCAACAAACCAGCTATGACACTGACGGTTGTTATCGTCTTCGCCATGAAGTTCAAAATCTGATTAACAACGAGGTCATCGTCGCACCAGGTCCTGCAAAGTCTATCGGTACTAGATCGACGAACTTGGAGGATAATGTGACTATGTGATCGGGGGATGAACCACCAGCTGATGGCACTCATTTTTACTCCAGATATGGCGGCTTGCACGCACTGTTTTGAGCAACGTACAAATGTTGTTTATTGTACTTTCTGACTTGGGTATTGAGTCAGTTCTGTTGTGTTGTATTGAATAAGTCTTTTTGTATGGAGTCTGTCTTGTTGTGTCGGAGGTTGGTGATTTCGAGCATGTTAACTCGGGCATCACTTTCTTGTTTTGCGTTTGTCTTTTACACACTTTCTTTTGCGTCTGTTTTTGCCATTACGCTAGTTGTGCCAAAAGATCTGAATGAAATGGCAGAGATTTTCATCTACTTTTCTGTGCCTTGAAATCATTGCATGGACCTAAGTTTTTCAAAACTTTTCTAACATTGTAATGAAAACAAAGAGGAAGGAATTCCTCGGGATTTGTAAAAATTTGATCGACTAAGAGGAATAGAGACGTGCTAAGCCCTTAATGAATGAGAACATGTTTGTTAATATGAGTACTGAGAAGGAACCCGGCTTGATCCAGATTGGTTTTACATTGTCTTCAGAGAAGAACACGAGCGATTAGTCGCTTTCTTAAAAGATTTCAAAAAAAATGTTTTGTGTGGTCCTACGAAGACATGCCTGGAATTGATCTTGGGATTGTGCAGCATAGGATCACTCTCGGCCTCAAGACTCGACCCCTTTGCTTTCAAACCTTGAACCTTGATTCAGAATGTTTAATGATCAATCACAATATGAGGCTTGTATGGCCAGATTTGAAGCAGCCCTTGAACTAGGGCAAGAAGGTCAGATCAAGAAGATCAGATGTCATCAAAGTAAGCTTGCAAAGCTGGATGAGAAGCATCCCTTGAACTAGGGGAAAAAAAGTCAGATGTGCTCAAAGATTCCAAGCTGGGTCATTTCTCAAACCAATGAAGACTGGCAAGAAAGCCCAATCCCAAATTTTGAAAGAAGAAAATTTATTGTTGAAAGGACAATCGAGTTCCTATCCACAACACTAGGGGCAAATTCAGACCCGATTAGATGGGCTCTTACATCATCAAAACTACATCATCAGTGAACAGCAGCTGTTCTCTCGGATTCAGATGGCTTAGAGATCCTACGGCCAATCAACATGAACAAGTTAAACTTTTTTATCCTTGAGAGGCTCGCTGGGCCGAAAACCCGGAAGGGCAACCCAGGCAAAAGTTAGAGCAAAAAATGAAAGAAAAGCAAAGAACAAAAAAAGAAAAGAAAAAAAGAAAAAAGAAGAAAAAGAAAAGGAAAAGAAATGAAAAGAAAGGAAAAACAAAGCTCGCAAGGTTGAAAACCCCAAGGGTGGTCTTGGCAAAAGTTAGAGCGCAAAAGGAGAGTGTCAATACTCAAGTATACCTTAACCCGGAACTACGTACGGCCTGATTCCCATCTTTTGGATACATAGGTAACTTCATCCTGAAGTTCGGCCCCAACCATTTCCAACCTGCTTGTCACATCCATGTTGATTGGCTTGCCCTTGTTTAAACTTGAATATTCTATCCATGTGCAAATTGGCTCATCTTCGTTCGAAATTGATTGTCCTACTCTATTAGAAGATCCAACTGCAAGACAAATCAAGTTCAGATCTGAGGTGGTGCTTCTCAAGAGTTAATTCCACGTCGGTTGAGTAGTGGCCATTTGCAAAAACAGTTTTTGAGGATTTTTTTTTTTAATGAGGTTGACTAATTCTCTCGAAAATTATTCCATTTTTCCAAAACTAGACCACTTCTTGGACCCAAAGAAAGGAAAATTTTCAGTGCTCATGACCTGACTTGTATGATTTCAAAGCAGAAAGTCGAATAAGCATGTTAATCTAACTCTCATATTGGTCAAAATTGTTTTAGCAAAAATCCAAAATCCAAAAATGGTCAAAATAATGAACTAGGGACACAGTTGAGTCAGGTTTTCCGTCTTTTCCCTGTTATTAATGCACTCGCTTGAAAGGGCGCAACTAAAGCTAACAGTAGAGGCCAAAAGACTCTCTTATCCTCCAGGCAGCGAGGTACTAAGCCAAGTGCAAAGCACAAACTGGAAATGGAGCAGGGTATTCAACCCCCACATCTAGACAGGTTTGATCACACCTAAGTTGGCGTCTGACCTAGAATAGGGACGTAGAAAACATAATGTGTGAGACCAATCAATTGTATACCTGGCTGATGAGACATATTGTAGCTCATCTCAATCAAGTTAAGCTAAGGGCATCGTTAACTAATGTCAGTTGCAGATTTGCTGTACATCTAGTCGCACCACAACCCCCTTGTAGGAAAGCTCACTGGTTGTGAGCAAAAGAAAGAGAATCTGGCAGAATACTAGGGGCAAGAGCTAACAACTTCTTGTTTATCCATCAACCACCCAGGGGAGGGATAATAAAAATAAGAGAGATTAAAGAATAGAGAGATGTGCGTTGAGAGGAAAAGTGAGGAAAAGGCTTGTCAGAGAAATAGAGATTGAGTGCCACAGTGATGTGAGAATCACAAATAAGAAAGGGTGGAAAACAATAACCGGAGAAGCAGGCTCCTCATGAACTGAGAGGTCTCTTGCCATTGAAACACATTCAAGTATTGTGTTTGTTGTTTTTGTTTGTCTCGATTCTTGTTTTGAGCCGTTTTGAGTGTCAATAAGATGTGTTAGGTTGTTTTACCTTCGTTTTCTCTTTGTTGAATCGTGGTGTATTGTAGTCAGTCGTAGGCTCAATACACGAGAATTCATTTCTCAATTTCAATTTCAAAAATAAATCGTTTTGTGCTCAAAGTGCTGTGCCATTCTCCACATTTGTACAAAACAGGATTCTTTCTTTCATAAACTGCAGGGTTCAACCCAGGTCATGTGAGAACAATAGAACAAGGACCTATCTGAAGCTACATGGGTTCCAGACTGCAAAGCAAAAGAAAAGAGGGAAAATTTGTAGCATCTTAGTATGTTTCAACTTCAGCAAATTTCAAGATTACATTCCAGATGCACCTTCTCAGGCCTTGTCTTTTCTTCGGAGTATGAGTGTATCTCTACCTCAAGCTCAAGCTCAAGGTCAAGCCAGAATGGCGATCAGAAGTGCTCTCCCTGAGTACCATTTCCTGCCAGAGGCATCTTGGCTGTGTTTGCAATGAGTTCTTAGGAGACCAACTGCGATGGTGGAAACTAGACTTCGAATGACGATGCCTAGAACACAAAAGTTTGGAATTTTCGAGACTAAAGTCTAGTTTAAATACCCAGGGGTGTATCCTCGGCTTGAAATCTGTATGGCAGCCCCATAGATTAAGATAGCATGTGTGCGCCTCAATTTTGGATACTGAATTAACCTAGTCTGTCACCCCGTTGGAGAATAGGAAAAGTTGTGAATATGATCAGGAAAAAAAGCGGCATCTGTGGCTTTTACATGCAGAGGTTACCCCTTGTCAGCATTTGAGGGCCTTTGAACTGTGAGTTGAAGGTAAGAGTTCGAAGAACACAAAGGGGAGGTCCTTGTCAGAGTAGAGCGGTTTATCGCCACTCACCCCATGAGGTGCTTTTTAAAGTGCCACTTTGTTTGTTTATTGCATTCCCTAAACATCATGCACTACATTGCTTGTAACATTATCATATCATCGCACGTATTGCATTTATTTGCATCTTGTGTTATCTTGTATCATTTATCCTTTTATGCTGAGCAGCGTTTAGGATCGTTGTCCCCCTGGACTTTTTCTTAGGATGCATGGAACGCACTCCTGACGGCTTTTCTTTGGATCTCTTCTCGCGATTTTAGCATGGTTAGAGTGCCCACTTCCTCACACGATTTTAGCGTGTTTGGAATTTATCTCAGGATGCATGGAACGCGCTACTGACATCTTTTCTTTGGACCTTTTCTTACGATTTCAGCATGGATAGAGTGTCCTTTTCCTCACACGATTTTAGCGTGTTTGGAATTTATCTCAGGATACGCGGAACGCACTCCTTAGGGTTTTCTTTGGACCTCTTCTCACGATTTCAGCGTGGATAGAGTGTCCCTTTCGTCACACGATTTCAACGTGTTTGGAATTTATCTCAAGATGCGCGGAATGCGCTCCTTAGGATTTTCTTTGGACCTCTTCTCATGATTTCAGCGTGGTTAGAGTGTTCCTTTCCTCACACGATTTCAACGTGTTTGGAATTTATCTCAGGATGCGTGGAATGCGCTCCTGTGGACTTTTCTTCAGACCTCTTCTCCCGATTTCAACGTGGTTAGAGTGTTCCTTTCCTCACACGATTTCAGCGTGTTTGGAATTTATCTCAAGATGCGCGAAACGCGCCCCTGATTGGTTTTTCTTAGGGCCTCTTCTCACGATTTCAGTGTGATTAGAGTATCTCAAGACGCGTGACGGGCGAGCCTGGGCGTGTTTTAACTTGGGACGCATGAACCGCGAAACCCGAATGGTTTGTCTCCTCTTCTCGCGATTTCAGCATGATTAGAGTTTCTCAGGACGCGTGAAACGTAACCCTCAGCTGTGTTTTCTATCCTCGTCCCGTGCTTTGGCGTGGTTGGAACTTGTTTTATAGCTTTTTGTATGAAACCTGTGTTCGTTTTTAGCTTGAAGTTGCTTATTCATATGTTGTTATCTTGCTTATTACATCTATTATTGTTTATTGCATCATCTCACATGATCATAAGGTTTTTCAAAATAACCGGCTTCGCGTAGTGTGTAAGTCCAACTTTCAAAATCGCATTGTGCATATCATTTTTCATCTTGCCCCTAAACTAAGTTGGTTTGATTCCTTGCAAAGGGATACGTAGGCAACCCTCAAGTTCAACCAACTGCATCTGTATTTTGTTTATTTGCCCAAGTCTTACGGCCTTCTCAAAATGGGTCGTCTTCGAGCTTTGACATTTACTCACGTCCTTTATGACTTTGAGATCTGTCAAAGAGGGGCAACTATAGATACCCCATTTTTTACCACCTTTAAGACTTGGGCGCCTCTGATTGATTACTCGAGGATGAAGGCTATGTTGTGCAATCGCTCAATTTCTTCAACAAGAAGAGCTCCAAATCCCAACCTTACACCCCATTTTGGACCAAAACTATTTTGACCAAAATTATTTTAGACCTTAAAACCCTCTCTTTCAAAGTATTTTTGAAAATGCTTCTACGATGTTTCGAGGCACGCATTTCGTTAAATGTTGCACTTTTCGATAAACCGAGCAAGGACAAAGCGGAAATAAATGGAAGAGAGGTGAACTTTTTCAAAAAATATTTTAAAACATCTTATTTAGAGGTTTGGAGTTAAAGAAAATAAGAGTGGAGCGAAGAAACCTAGTTAGGGAAGAAGTTGGGCACGAACCGTTAAGAGAGAAAGACGGGCAACCTCACTAATTCAGGCCTATCCTTTCGTATACTTGGACTTTAGTTATCAGGCCACCACCATTGGAAACTGAACTTCTGGAGCTTCATTTTAGACCCAAGAATCTCCTAAATTCGATGAGGGAGGCATGGCTGTGTGAAGTTAGGCATCAATCCGATTAGAACCAAAACTAAGAAATCTTCACTAAAATAGGCATATCTCTTTGCACACTTACAATTTTGATGTGCGGCTGCCACCATTGGAAAGTAAACTTCCGGGGCTTCAATTAAGACTTAAGAATGACCTGAAAAGGAGTCTGGATAAAGAAGATATCCCTATTTGAAGTCGGGCCTAAAAGCAGAATTTTTTGGCCGACCACTAGTGAGGTTTGCCGGCCATGTGCCGGCCATGGATGAGGTTTTTTGGCCATGTGCCAGCCAGGGGTGAATTTTTCTAGCCATGGATGAATTTTTCCGGCCACCAGTGACGGCCGGCCGGCCAACGGTGTCAAAAATCAGTATTTTGTGCAAATATTTTCCCTTCAGCTGTTCCACACTGCTCTAGCTGTCCTATATTGATATTTTTGACCTGAAACCATATATTTTATATATAGAGGACCTTCTCTATTGTTTTCAAGGTTGGAAAAATTTTGGGAGTCTCTCTCTCTACAATTCTCTCTCTCTCTAGATTTCTCTATCTCTCTTGAACTTTTGTGCATACAAGTGTAGATACACTTCAAGTTTGCCTATTAACCTATAGCCAAAGTTGCTTATCTTTGGGCTGAGGTTATTTGGGACCCTCTTTGAGCTCTAGAAGGTGGTCTTGGCTTGATTTATTGCCTCAATTGTGTCTTGGCTTCAAGAGGTATAACACTCTCCTTTTAAGCTTGTTTTGCACAATTGTTTTCCTATCTCTTTCCACTATTTTTGGACTGTTTTTGGCCTATTTTTGAACTTTAAAAAACTCTGTTTTTGTGGCCTAAAGGTGGTGGTTTGAGGCCATTTTCAGTTAGGGGTGGTTCACCCTTCTTGCTTCTTTGCTTGTAAAGCTTTTGTATCACTTTCAAATCAACTTTTTTGGGCCTTTTAACCACTAAATTTCAGAGGTTTTTCAGTGGAAAAAATCTCAATTTGAAGTCCAAAATTGGAGGGGTTAGCCTCCCCTCCTTGTGTCTTGTTTGCATACTTAGTTAGCTTTACATGTTAGCATGTTTTTCTAGCTTAACTTAGCTTAAGTCCAGCATGTTTTAGCCTCTGAAATAGCTTGCTTTAGCTCTATTTTGGGCTGTTTGGTTCATTTGAACTTTGTTTTGTATAGTTGTAGTGTGAGTCCTTGCACTAGTTTCTTGTTTTAACGCTTTAAACATCATTGGTGTGACTTGGTTACATGTTTTTAGTGCTTTTATCACTTAATTTTAGCACCTAAATCTCTGCAACCTCCCTATTTGCTTCACTCCTTCATTTGCTTTTGAGGGTTGTTTCAAGCTTGGGATCCTTTAAGCTGGAGATTGAGGTTATGCTTAATGGTTTAATCCTCTTTGAGGGCTCATTATCAAAGACATGATCTCTCTCTTGCCCTACACTATCCCTTGGTTGACACTTCTTTTATCTTAGAGGACACTCACCAATGGACAAATTAATTAAAGAATGATTTGGTAATTAAAATGTGTAAACAAAATTGATAAGTAAAAGTGACAAGATAAACACTTCTTTGTGTTGCATTGCATGTGTTCAAATCGGACGTTAATTTGAACACAAGGAAAATGGGACATTTCATACTCAAAAGTGATAAAATGTGCCACTTTCCTAGGTCTCCATTGCCCTTGATCATACATGATAGGGTGGTGGTCTTGTTGGTTATATTTGTGCATTTATCGAAATTGTATAACTTGGATCTTTGGCCATCATGCAATGAACTTGCTTGATTGGTGGTTTTGGATCCAAATGTGTCACTCCTTTGAGACATTGGGATGATAAGGAGGGATACAGTACAAATAAATCCTTAGAAAATCCCTCTTTTTGCTCTGTTTGTGCTCTATTGCAGCATGGTGATCCAGTGCATCAGTGGCCGGTAGGCCACCATCCATGGCTGGCAGT
This sequence comes from Camellia sinensis, assembly GCF_055761805.1. Lineage (NCBI taxonomy): Eukaryota > Viridiplantae > Streptophyta > Magnoliopsida > Ericales > Theaceae > Camellia > Camellia sinensis. Next base: position 80,824,304 of record NC_138963.1, read on the forward strand.
GCATCATTTATGGCCGGCAGCATCCATCCATGGCCAGCAGGCCACTAATGAAAACCTCAGCAAAGGTTTGGTAAGGTGGAGCAGAAAGGTTCTGGAAATGTTCACCTCTACAAACAAAGACTTTCGAGAGCAAAACGATAGTCTTTTCGGGGCGAAAGTCAAGCATGTGCATCTTCCACTTCCCGAGGTAGAGCAGTGGCAGCATAGTTTAATGTTTTACATGCTTAGTTCGTGTGCATTTATGTTGTAAATTAATTAATTAGTTTGCTAATTAGTTAAAGTGTTGTAATAATTAGTAATTAGCTTAACTAGTTATTCATTTGATTTTTAATAATTAGTCTAATTAGCTTAATTAGATTAGCTTAGCTCTTATTCATTCGGACCCTTCTTCGCAAGGGCGCAATGTTGTAATAAGTATGCGTGGGTGTGTGTATGTTTTCCAACCCCACGTCTTTCTCTCTTTTATTTAATCGTTTTTTATGGTTAGATTAGGGTCATGTCTTAATTAGCATATTGCATGCTTGCATCCATTCATCTTGTATTACATGCACCGAGGCTCGGTGCATCATTCAAACTGCATTACCATTTCAATGTCTTATTTGAATACGTGTTTAATCGCATATTGTTCAAAATCGATTCATATGCCATATTAGTACCCAAGCCTATTAATTGCATATTGCATGCGTTGCATTAGGCATCTTGTATAATTAGGAATCATGCATAATTTTTTAACTTTGTTTTCTTTGCGCGGAGTACTAGGTGAGTTTTTTTCGCTTGAGCATACTTGCATAAATGTGAATGTTGCCATGATTAGCATGCTTGCCATGAGGCTATGTGCTTAAATGCTAAACTGCTTGAATGTCTGTGGATGAAGGGTTACTGTTTAAATTGGAACGATTCAACAAATGTATGTTTTAAGCCCACTTTATTGAGTGGCAAATCATGTTTTAAGCCCACTATGTTTGGTGGTAAATCCATAATCTTTAAGCCCACTTGAGGTGGCAAATTCAAACCATTTTCGCAAACAAACATGAGTTGAATTGTTCCAAATTGAGCAAACTAGTCTATACTTACTTGTGCGCATCACATAGTAAAGCTAGCCTAATACTCGGAATAAGAACGCATAATGTTTATGAAAAATCATATCATGATTAGTAGAGGCCGATCTTTGATCAGGTGAATGGGGGTGCTCAATTCATGACCTTCCTCTCTCGTACCTAAGTTCCTGAGTCGAGGCAACTTTGGTGATGACGGACACGTGACCTTCGGTACGAGTCATGGGTTTCCTAAATTTCTCCAAGACAAAAATATTTAGGTGGCGACTTTGTATCTGGCAAAATAGTCTAATTTTGGCATTATTTGATTTAAAATCGATTTTCCAAACAATTTGCCAGATTTGGACTCTTTGGTGTTTATCAGTTTCACATTGCACTTGTGAGATTAGATTCAGAACCGCAGGAGTCTGAACTGTAGGGCTTTCTTTCAAACCTCTGAAATGGGGCGCGAAAAAGGCGAGCCACAACCGCCTCCTAACGCACATGGTTCATTTCCAAGCCATCCCTGGTGCACATGGTTCCCTTCCAAGCTGTCTCCTGGTGCATTTATTCATCTATTGCCATCACCGTTCAGCACCACGTCACAAGTTACGTATGTGCTACGCTTGCTGGTTCAACACTCATTCTTCTACTACAATGGTCCAGCACGAAAATAAATTGTCTACCGGCATTAGCTCCATTAGCTTTGGCCATGTTCCTACAACGGTCTGGCAGGACCATAAATTGTCTCCCAGCATGAGCTCCATTAACTCGGATCCTATAACAATCCGACACGATCATAAACTGTCTTTCGACATTAGCCTCAGCTACTCCTACAATGGTCTGGTACAACCATAAATTGTCATCCACCATTATTATTGTTATTTGACTTTATTTTCTCTAGTTTCTCTTTCCAAGCTCCAGTTAGTCTCTTTGCAACAACCTTGAGTTTGAGGGGAGCTGTTAGTGAATACGGTATATATATATTATATTCACTATATATATTAGATGTTGTAATTAGGTTTTACCATATTAGGATATTTCTATAGCTTTCTTGTTGCCCATTTTTACTTTACCTATCTATAGGCCTCTTTATTGTATTATAAGATATATGATATTGAATATACACATAATATAACTCTCCCTCTCTCTCTCTCTCTCTCTCCCAAATATTGTAACAATCCAAATCATCCTTTTATTCTAGTAAATCCTACCAAAGTACATGTATCGGTCAATGATCATAACTAAGCACCACCTAAGCAAACTAGTAGGCTACCAGGAGAACTACTCTGCCAGTGGTCATCGCTAAGCACTACCTAATCACTGCTAATGTCAGGACCCAAACCTGCCCCTGTAGGTTTAGCGGCGTAACCGGCTAGTAATCCTAGGATTACCAAAGGTCCATTAACAGAATAACAAAATATAAGAGGTTGCGGAAGCCATTATACAAAATACAAGGTCTATAGAGCTATGGAGATATGCATGAAACAGACAATATTTGAAACTTATATGATGTCAAACTTCCATACACATAGCATCATAAGGGACTTCACCTAATGTACAAGTAGACAAACCAAACAAAAACAAAAGAACATCTTCAACAGGACCACAAAACTTGACTTCTCAAAAAGGAACCTCCTCGAGAGGCATGGTGATTGGCTGACCCAAAACTCGCCGGGCAGCAGCTTAGGCCTGGTCACGCGTCTGCTCACCTAGATACATAAATATAAATAATGAGTAGAAGCCCAATGAATAATAACAGAGTAAAGGGTTTTAATGAATGATGTCCATTATCAGAAACAGAGTCTTATGCATGCTCATATTTCAATTAGAAACAGATTTATATTCATATTCTTGTTCAAGTCAATGATAGAAATCAGAATTCATACTTAATCTTACATTCGTTAGCGCTAACAGATCACATACGGAGCATCGAAGATCATACTTGTCAGTTCCATAAAGGAACCTCCAGCCGAGTACAAATAGCTTGTCAGTTCCATCAAGGAACCTCGAGACCGAATACGGATAACTTGTCATTAAGGAACCTCCGGCTGGGTACAGATAACTTGTTAGTTCCATACAGGAACCTTCGGACCTGGAACAGATAACTTACTTAAGCCCCGAATACTTGTCAAAAGTTGGACAATCATTCATTTTACAGAACATAACATTTCATAGAATAGATCTTATTTCATCATACATAAAATAATTAAAGTTAAACTTAGCTTTACTAAGTCATTATTCACAGCTGGCTCCAAAGCAAACAAACGGAGTGAGCAAATCAGATAACTTTGGCGCGTGACCTACACAGATACAGAACGAATACGTACTAAATTACACACCCGAAATCATTTACTTAGTTCTTTCTTATCTTGGTGTGTTTCTACTTTATATCCTCATTATTATGTCTTAATCTCGACCTAGGAATGCTTAGGATGCAATGAGGATACTAAAATGCACTTGAAAACACTTAACAAAACTTGCTAAAAACAGGGGTCCCGCTCAAGCGCAACATCCTTCGCTCGAGCGAACATGTAAAATGTAAGTGGTTGCTCGAGCGGACTGTAAAAGTATTGGTTATATGACTTTCACGCTCGATGGTCGCTCGAGCGTGAGACTCAGGTCCTCGCTCGAGCGCAACTCCTGTCGCTCGAGCGGTCTGCAAAACATGTGAACTTCTGGGAGCATGCATTTTACGCTCGAGCCAACTTTTGGTCGCTCGAGCGGAAGTGCAAAAATAAGGTGGTCGCTCAAGCACAGGATCTGTCGCTCGAACGAAGAGATCAAATTTTGGAATTTCCAAATTGCACTCCCAAGTCCAAAACTCGAATTCAAAACCTTAGAATGCAACCTTTGGACCCCGAAACTTGAGAGAGCATGTTTAAACTTGTCAAACATCATGAATTCAAAATCATTTCACAAAATCAAGCCCCAAAAGCTTGCCAATTGTGTAAAACAAAACTCAACTATTTGAAAACATAACATGCATGCTTTATCTTGACTTCAAAGCTTCCAAACATGATTAATTGATATGAAATGGTATTAATCAAGATAAAGTCTCAAAATAAAGGTAAGATGGGCACATGCATGAGAGAATTCTTTGAAATCAAACTCAAATTGTACTCAAAGAGACATATATGCATGGTATGATCTGTGTTCCTTCATTCTAGCTCACTTCTCATAATAAACCACTCAATTCTCTTGAATTCATGAATTCACCAACTCAAGAACAAGACCAAAGGTTTGAATTCTTACCTTAGCTTCTCAATTGTGCTCTAAATGGTTAATTGTTTGAGTTCCAAGCCAAAAGCTTCAAAGTCTTCTACTTTCTACAATCCTTGTGCTTGAATTCAATTTTCCTTATTCTTCTCTCTCTCTCTCTCTCCCCCCTCCCCTCCACGTTTTGAACTCAAGGATGGGAAAATGGAGGTGTAACTAAAGGTATGAGTCCACATTATGCCTTATATAGGCTTGATTAGCGATATCTAATTAAGCTTGGCTTGAGGCTAATTAAGTGATATTATTTAATTCTAATTATTTGGTTTCGAATCGAATTTAACTTGGACCTACTGTAAAATTCTAAAAATTCCAAATAACACATAACCGAAGTCAATTTTGTAATCGGATGCCGATAAGGCCTTCAATTCACATAACAAAACATAAACATGAGTAGATCTTTCTACGATAAACAGATATGAATAAAAATAATGCAACACACAAGCAATTCATGCGAAATTTCACTTTAATTACTTATTAAGCCTTCTTAATCATGGATTATACGTTAATCATGGGTCGGGGTTGTTACAGCTAAATTTACCAGTTTCTAATCGAAAGGGGCTTGGCACCTATACCCTGTAGATTTTCGGTCTTTCACCATAGACTATCAAGCTAAATTATCTCATTCTCTATACATTACTCAGATTCACCATAACAATCAATTTAAAATCATAATGTTTAAATTATACAAAAGGACAACTCGTGTCAGTTCTCATTATTTTATAAAATGCATTCAACACACCTCCATTCAACAATGGGTTTTCATTCGATAAACTCAACAATTCCCTAATGCAATTTAAAGAAGGGTTTAATTCAACTTATGATGTTAAATTCTATAGACTACAACAATGGCATTCTCTACCTATGGCCAACAATGCAATCTCTATAAATACTATAATTTCATAAATTATCCCCATTCGTCTCTAATTTCAATATAACATTTTCAATTTCACAATTAATTATATTCAATTTCAAAATAGAGGTAACAATTCTACAATTTTAACCATTTCACAAATTAAGGTTTGTCTAAATTGAGACTTTCTCAAATTAAAATACCCACATGCTTTTTGATATAAATAAAATACGTTTGCTAGGAAAATTATAGCCAATCATTTCCAAACCCTAACTTCTAACATGCATTTTTTACAATTTTCTCTACTAATCTTCTAATGAAGTATAAAAAAAATACCATATATTCTTGCACAAACCCACATTGAATAAATAGAAGAAAACCCTGCCTCTTGCAGAGAAGAGGAGAAGCACAATATTTAAAACTAAACCAAATCGAACTTTGGTTTTGATGAAAATGTAGCTGTCATCGAGCTCTACAACGTTAATGCTCGGACTTTGGATACATTCTCACTCTAGAACACTTAATCTAAAGCTTGAATGTATGTAACTATGGCTGAAAAAGAGGATACAGAGAAGATATATATATATATAGAGAGAGAGAGAGAGAGAGAGAAATGAAGTAAAATGAACAAAGAGGGAGAGAGAGAGCTATCTGTGCAAAAATAAGATTGAGGGTTCAAAAATATTAGGCTAAGAGGCTGCCATGTCGCAGCCTTTTTGTCTCGGCTACTCGTGTAGTCGTCCCGCCACTCGTGTGATGAATTATGGACGCTCATGCGGAGCTCAAACGGAAAGGTCCTCAGACTTGGCCACTTGTGTGAAACTCACTGCCGCTCGAGCACTGGCCATTCAAGCGCTGGCCGTTCTTGCAGTAAACCCGGTCGTTCGTACAATGGATTTGGCTGCTCGTGCAACCAAACCTCACTTGTTCAAAAATGTTTCTAAGTCTCCACTCCTCATCCCTACATTCGAAATAAAATGAAATATATATATATATATATATATTAATAGTGTTACACACTGAATAGGAATTAACGCCAACTCAATCATCTTAACAAAATACAATCCATCAAATCAATTGTCCGAAAGTGTACTGGGACATCCATACAAGTGAGTTCAAATTGGGTTTAAGATAGGAATGCTACACGCTCCTTCAAATTTTTAATCATATAATAAATGATTCATTTTATTAATAAAACATTAAGTCAATTTATATTTTTTAATCATATTAAACATATAATTTAATTAATAGTTTTGGTAATTTTATTATTATATAGGAAAGTAGTTAGAAGATTTATTTTTCCTATTAATTCTGGAAAAATGCCTCAGACCCCCAGTGGGGGTCACTGGGGGTCATGAATAGAAGCTTCCCATTGGTCAAAAAAAAAAAATTGTTTTTTTTTTTTTTTTTTGTGATTTGGACGAATGAGGGGCTGCCACCTCACTGGGGGTCGACCCCCAGTGGGGGTCTGTAGCAAAGTTGTTAATTCTGTTAAATGACAAATTTTGCCAGGGGGTTATTTGTAATTTGCATAACCACAGTGAACAATCTGTGTTTTAACCTTAAGGAATGTATTTATAATTTACCCTAAAACAAAAGATCATAAAACACACACCTCTTCTTTCACCAACATAGGTTGATAATATTTTAATTATTTTTATTATGAAAATGGTTATATGAATTATTATTATTTTTTTATATCATGATATACTTAATAATCAAAATAGACATAACGTAATAAAAGATTAAATTGAACCATTTTAAGAAGTTGAAAACCTTATTTAAATGAAAATTTAATTAGAAAAAGATTGAGACTCCTAAAAAGGGAAATGATTCCTGCCCATATCACTATCTTTCATGTTTTACCATATTCTATTTTATGTTCAAGTCCACAAAAATAATCCAAATTGTTCATCTTATAATTCTCATAGTAAAAATCGTCTGTGTAAAAAATTAACTCATTGGATATCATTAAATAGATTAAGAAATCATATTTTGTTTTATAAAATTACTGATTTAAGTTTAAATTCATAGTTATTGTCTATTTTGAAAAAAAACTAATTATATTTTGTTTATGTACTTAGTGATGCCCAATGAACATTATTTTTTGTGCAGACTATTTTTATTATAAAATTTACAAAATAAACGATTTGAATTATCATCGTGAGCTTGGAATAAGGCCAATAAAAATTATAGTGAAATATGAATGATAGTGATATGGAGAGAATACAATCCTCCTAAAAAGTCTCTCATAATTTTACATACGACATATTGGATGTCACTTTTTGATTTGTTCATCAATGTAACCATATGATAATGTCCAATTCCCTTATCATGTTAATTTAGAGGGAAATCCTATGGTATACATCCCTTTAGGGCGTGTATCATATGCATCTTATCATATAAATATATAATTTTATTACAAAATTTCATAATATTATGTATTTTGTATAATGAAATTTTGTAATAAAATTATATATTTTGTGGTAGGTGCACACCATAACATTTTCCTAATTTAAGTGAATTTAAAATTTAGGATAAAATATAAATATATCTTTAAATTTACTTAAAATATGGATTATCCGTGTGGTTTTGGAAATTACATATCAAGCCTTTAAATGTTTAATCGTATAATAAACTGTTCATTTTATTAATAAATTTAATTTATTAATAATTTTTAATGATCTCATAAATATATTTTAATTAATAATTTAAATAATTTTTTGGGCAAATTACAAAAATAAAAAATAAAAAAATCTAGGGTTTCGCATGTTTTTTAATTTAAATCTCAAGGTTTTAATTTGTCCCCCGCGTCCATCTCCTTCTAATGAACTAACGGAACCTCCATTTTTGGCACCATTTTCATACCAAAACGATGTTGTTTTGCATCATCACTCCATATCTATTTATTTTTATTTTTATAATGTATATATACATTGACTATACATATATATAGGCCATGGTTGTAGAGAGGCTAAAGATGGCATTCGGGCAGCACATCCATGGCAGATGGCCATAGTCATGGTTGCCCGAAGAAAAAAGAGAAGGAGAAAGAGAAAAAGAATGAAAATGAGAAAGAGAAGAGGAGGAACCAAAGCTTGGAGGTGGTGGAGATGGCGGCACGACCATCGTCGGAGGTTCGGTGGCCCTCACGAGCTCGATGAAAGGGCCATGGAAGAAGAGGAAAAGAGAGAGAATAATTGTGGAAAGAAATGAGGAAGGAAGAAGTATGGAGATGAAGATAGAAAATAAAAAGAGAAAAATTTTAATTTTGGCCAACTTTTGGAACTCCGACGGTACTCAAAAAGAGGTGGAACATGACGTATGAGAGGTAGAATAAAAACTAGGCCATAAGGTGAATCCAACGATTCGAAAATGAGGTAAAATAGAGTTACGATGAGGGAGGTACAAAGACTTTAGCAAGTGGGTTTGAATCTGAATAGGTGGGTTCATGCCCTCATGGCCTAATTTTCATTCCACCTTTCATATTCTATCGCTTTTTGTGTGTCGTCGGAGTTCCGATAGTTAGCCAAAATTAAGATTTTTTTTTTCCTTCCTCTATCTTCATCTCCATGCTTCTTCATTCCTCATTTTCCATGATTATTCTCTCTCTTTTTCTTTTCTTTCATGGCCTTTCCACTAAACTCGTGGTAGCTGTCGAACCCTCGACAGTGGCAATGCCGCCATCGCCACCACCTTCAAATTTCAACTCCTCCTATTCTCTTTCTCATTTTCTTTCTTCATCTTCTTCTTTTCATTCTTCTTCTTCCGCCAACCATGGCTATGGTCGTCAACCGTGGTTGTGTCGCCCGGGTGCTACCTTCAATCTCCCTACAACCATGGCTTGTATATATATAGATGGAGATGAGGTGATAAAGCAAAATGATGCCATTTTGGGATGGAAATGGCACAAAAAATGGAGGTTCGTTAGTTCATCAAACGGAGATGGAAGGGGGTAAATTGTGACACAAAAGTAATATCAGGGTTTTTGTTACCCAAAAAGCAACCTAAGAGAAGAGGTGAATTAGGTTTCTATAAATTAAAATTAATAATACCCCAATAAAATTAACTACTAGTACAACAAATTATTAACAAGCACAATGATGAACTTATCAGTAAATGATCAAGCAAAATAATAATGAAGTATAACTAACATACAGGGTAAATCAAATGATTAACACATGAATATTAGATAGCTATAACAGTAGTAGGAAAGTAAAGAGATTAGGGAAAAGGAGACAAACAAATTTATAGTGGTTCGACTTCAACCAAGCTTACATCCACTCCTCAAGTTTTACTTGAGATTTTTTACTATTTTCTAGCTTCACAGGGGTGTTAGCAACCTCTTTATAAATTGAGCAATCCTCCACGGATTTTACACAGACTTCATAAACTCAAACCCTTGCAAATCTTAGGTGATTCACAATCACTCTCAAGATTCAAAAACACAGTGTTTGCAACACTTTTACAAGATGAAATGGTATTTTTGCTCTTAAAGAAAGCTTACAATAAATATCTCTCAAAAATAGATATATAAAATGAAGTTTTGATTTTTCTGTAAATCTCACACAGGAAATATGAGCTTAATGCTATAAGGCTCAGTGTATAATTTCTAAGAGAAGATGTAAACAAAAATTGAAAAACACTTCTTAGAGAATTTTTCAAAGACTAGATGTAAGTGATTATAGATCAAAGAATATTTTCTGATTTTTTATAATTTGTTTACATTAGAGGCTTTGGTATATATAATGAAACTTATAGCCGTTTATAGCCGTTGTATTCATTTGAATTTATAGTTGTTATACTCCATCATTACTAATTTAAATTTCTTCCACTTCATCGTTACTAATTTGAATATCTTCCACTTGTACCTTTTGGCCTGCTACTGTGCTGGGCTGTTTGAACCTTTTAGCCTGCTACTCTGCTGAGCTATTTAAAGCTTTTGATTTAATCAAATATTAAATACATTCTAACAATATTTAAGATAAACGGTTTAGGTAAGAAATAATGGGACAAAATAAATTTTGATTCTATTTTTCACTTTCAAATAAATTAAAATATAATTAAATAAATCATTAAAATAAATTTTGGGTTTAAAACATAATTAAATAAATTATCAAAATAAATTTTAGATTCTATTTTTCTTTGTCAAATAAATTAAAATATAATTAAATAAATTATCAAAATAAATTTTGGATTCTATTTTTCTCTTTCAAATAAATTAAAACATAATTAAATAAATTATCAAAATAAATAAGTCTAACAATTTTAATTGTTAAAATTAAAATCTTAGGATTTATATTAAAAAAACACGCGAAACCTTTATTTATTTATTTATTTTTAATTTACCCCCTTTTTTTTATTATATAAAGGAGTATTATAATTCAATTGGTACAATTTACTCGATTTTCTATTCTAAATTACCCAACCGTCTTTGAACAGTTGCGTTTTTGTTGATATTTTTGGAGAAATTCTATTTTACCTTGTATGGTTTAGGTCTTCTGTGATTTACTCCTAATGTTTATAAATGATCACACAACTCCTTTGTAATTTGTGTATTAAATTATAGGGAGATGCACCAATAAATCCCAAATTAATAACTTATGCACTGTTTAGTCCTAAATGTTAATAACATCAGATACAATGTTAATAACATCAGAGTCATGTTACAAACATTGGATTTCAAACATCTAATGTTCATCAAATTTCAATAATGTTTGAAAATATAGGATGAAAAACATCTAATGTTCATCAGATTTCAATAAATTTTGAAATTATAGAATGAAACATCAGATCATTTACATCATTCACATCATGTTGATGTAAAAATGGGACTAAATGGAGCATAAAAAAACTTTTAGGACTAAATGGTTCAACGTTTCAAAAACTAGGACTTATGGGTAAATTTTCCTAAATTATACTGTTAAATTTGTTAATAATTTAATAAAAAAGATTAAAATATTTTTACATTTTCATTATTTGCTTGGAAGAAAAAGTACGCTTTAGCCTCTATACTTTATTCTATATGTCATTATCTCTCTTAAAATTTGAAAATAAGCATATAAGCTCCATAATTTGCTATGTATTTCATATTTATTGTTAAATTAAATGAAATATTTAGCGGTATACTTCAAGCTATAAATTACACGAGAGTTATGTGATCATTTTAAAATAAATCGCTTATGTCCAAACCACTGATAAAGTAAATTTTGCTTGTATTTTTTTTTTTTTTTTTAGATTTTCGTTAGTTAGCTCTCAGGTTATATTTGGCATATATGTTTTTGACTATTTTAATTACAAAAAAATAAAATAAATTAAAAATTAATAAAATAAAATGTCACGTTCAAATCATAATTATTTTATTTTATTTTTGTTATAAAAAAAATTAAAAAACCCATTCAAAGAAAACTTTTTAATTCCAACTTAAAAAAACCAAAAACCAAAACTCCAATCGTCATCCCAAACGAAAGCTAAGCACTCTTGTTTAGATCAGGTTCGTTTTTCATCAACGTTTCGCCGATTCCCCTTTGTTCTTCTACATACATACGATGCCCTAATTGTCCTCTCTGTTTCTAATTAGGCTCTCTCTCTCTCTCTCTCTCTCTCTCTCTCATGGACTCTTTGCTAGCAACCTATGCCTCTTCGGACGAAGAAGAAGAAGAAGAAGAAGTGCATGAGCAACCCGAAAAAGTAGATCATCCTCCACAACTCTCCTCTAAATTCAGCCAAAATTCACCCTCTTCCTCTATCTTCTCTTCTCTCCCACCTCCCAAATCTGTATCCTCTCTCTTCTCATCTCTTCCCCCTCCAAAATCCCACCCCCCAAACCCACCTCAAACCCTAACCAATCTCTCATCTTCAAAACCCAACAATCAACAACAACAACAACAACTTGAAGATTGGAAACTAGTTTCCTCTAATCTTAGTGGTCCTGCAAAACCCTCCTCCTTGTTCTCTTCACTTCCTGAACCCAAATCTTCTTCAATTTTCTCTTCCCTTCCTCCACCCAAGTCCCTCAATGCAGACCCACTTCCCATCTCCAACATTTCGGCTTCTTCTTCGGAACCCAATCGGAAAAAGGTTATTCAATTCAAGATTCCAATTAACCCATCTCTGATGAAGTCTCGCGGTTCTGATGATGATGATGATGATGATGAGAAGGAACGAGAAGGTAAAAAGTCTGTGGATTCTTTGACTCAAACGCCTTCTGTTAAGTCATTCCTATCGAGTATTCCTGCACCCAGGAACTCCTCCGCATTGGGTGCTCTGCCTACAGCTTCTGGTTCGAGTCGAAGATCGATTCTTGAGGCCAATGTACCCGCTTCAAGTTCAGATGGTTTTGAAATTAAAGATGAAGTGGGTGCTAATCCAAATGTACAAAACTATGTTAGCCAATGGGTTGACAGGTCATCGTCTGCTTCGGTGGGGGATGCGGCTGGTTCTGCGGAATATGCAGTTGGTGATGATGGTGGTGGTGGTAATACTTCTGGTTGGGTTTCATCCAGTGCTAATTATGAAAACTATGACAGTTATGCTGGTTATGGGAACCATGCTTATTACAGGCAATATGAGAGCAATTGGGGTGATGGCTCGACAGCAATGGCGCCATCAGATGTATCGGGAATGAGTGAAAGTATCGTGAAAATGCCTGGGAAGAGAGGTAGGAATGAGATTCCTCAGGAAATAGTTGAGGTGAATCAGGATGAGCTGATTAAGAATCGACCACGGGAGGACCAGGTCAAATTAACTGGAATAGCTTTTGGGCCCTCTTACCAGGTACTCGAATTTAACCTTCTAATCTTCTGAGATCTTTGTTTGATTCTATTGAACTTAACATTTTCATTTAGGACTTTGTGTGTGCCTCATGTATCATGGAAGTTATTTGGGTCATGATAGGCATACCTATTGTCTTACATCATCTCTTTAGGTATTTACATAACTGATAGTGATAGAGACCCATACTGTTGCGCTCTCCTTTGAGATGGTAATTGATGACCATATTATCCATTGAAGTACTGGAAGCCTCCCTGAATCAAAGGGAGTGCTTATACACCTCTCTCCACGATATTTAGTTGGCATTCATAAAAACTATCTAAAGCATTATGAGTTCAGTACATGTACATCCTGTTTAGCTGGCCCTTGATAATGACGATAATTTATCCACAACCCTCGTGTGGGCCTAGTAGTTTTCATTTCCCTCATGAACAACCTGCCAATCCCATGTACTCTATGCATGTTTTGTTTTCAACTCAATACATTTAGAAGGATCTTGATGCCCTCTCCTTTTCTTTTTTATTTTTTTTTTTTCTTTTGCAATTCTCATCAAACAATTAGAGGAAAGTTTTGTTCCAACTAGTATCAATTGATGGGAGAAAGACATGTGCTTAGGCAATTTTTTCACTGAGCACCTGCTTGTGGCCTATGGGATTGACATGAGGGGGGGTAGTGATGACTATATTTCTAGGAGTGAACTTTGGGTGATATGAAGTGTGTGGATACAACTTATGCCTTGGAATGAAAGACATGTAATGGAGATACTATAAGCATTCCTTTGGTTATGTATAAGCCTTCTCTATAAACATTCCTTTGGTTATGTGTAAGCCTTCCAACAAAAAGATTTGTATAGTTGTATACTAGAGGCATTCCTTTGATTATGTATAAGCCATCCAACAATAAGACTTGTCTAGTTGTATTGTATGCATAAAAAATCTCGTATCCATAGGGGTTAAATGCTGTCAAGGACAAATTTTAGTAGCTCATAATACAAAAAGATTGAATTTTAATAGGACATGTTTAGGTGCACGAGCGTGTTCAACACATGTTGGAAAGTTTGTCAATGTCTATGTGTGTTTGACAGAAACATGACACCTTAGAAGTTTCCGTTTCTTATCTTGCAGTTTTCCAACCCCAAACTTGCCTCTCCATTATTGTGCCTCTCTCTATCCCCAAGGCCACCTTAGCTTCCACCCAATTCGACTCTATTAATCTAGGACTTCCTATGTGTCATAGTTCCTACCTAGCACCCACAACAATCTATCTCGCCTCCCACCGTCCATAGCACTCAAACAAACTTATATTTTAAAAATTTTAATTGTTTTGATTGTTTAAATATGCCAATAAGACGCTTTTATTGCATAGTTTATTGGTCTATGCTATAGTGGAATTGTGATTGCTATTGTTGCGAAAATGGAGGTTAAGTTTTTAGCCAAGTATGCCCTTCCATTACCTTGATTTGTTAAATGTTGAAAAGTTAGGGCTTAGACTAGCAAGGATCAACTTAGTGTGAGGGGTGTTCTATTGCTACCATTTGAAGTGAAGGAACATAATAATGGAAGGGAGAAAGACATATGTGTGCTTAGACACTTTCTTCACTGAGCACTGGCTCATGACCCGTGGGATTTACATGAGGGGGTAGTGATGGCTATATTTCTAGGATTGAAGTCTGGGCATTATGAAGTGCATGAATACTTTATGGAATGAAAGACGTGTAATGGAGACACAATAAGCATTCCTTTGGTTATGTATAAGCCTTCCAATAGATATATTTGTATGAATAAAAAAAAAAAACCTTGTGTTTATAGTGATAAATGCTTTGGAGGACAAATTTTAGAGGTTCATAATTCAAAAATAATAAGAATAATTGGACAAGTTTGGATGCATGGGTTTGTTCAACACGTGTTGGGAAGTGTCGGTGTCAGTGTCTCTATCTGACACAAACATGATGACTCCTTAGAAATTTCCAAGTTTCTTATGCTGCAGTTGTCCAACTCCACCCTCCCCCTTCTCCCAAAGGCAACCTTAGCTTCCACCCAACCCTCCTTTGATGGTCTAGTGCTTTCTACTTGCCCTACTTCCCAGATGACACCCGTAGCAATCCATCTCACCTCACCTCGTCCACAATACTGAAACTTCTACATCAAAATGTTAGTTGTTTAATAGTTTATTGGTTTGTGCCTCTGTGGAAGTGTAAGTTTTAGGGTTGCTCATGGAAACTGCCAACCCGAGAATACCGACTAGACCAATCCGAACCAGTAAGTCACGAATGGTTTCGAGCACACAGATGGTCGACAATGGTTTCATCTGGATGGATTTTGTGGGTTCGCGGTCAATATCAATTTGATACAAATTAGATTTGTCAAAAATGACCCGACCGAATTATATATATATATATATATATAATAAGCCCATCTCAATGGCTTATTAGCATTACCTTCATTATGACCTTAGTGGTTGTGCAAAGCTTGCACTGTAAGCTTACTCTTTGGTTTTTCACAAAAAATTAATCACGACATTTCAACTTTCAAGAATAAAGTAAACAGAAACCTGAGAGTCATGGGAGGACTCTTTGGCTTTCACACTGTCCTCATCTTTCTCTATCAAATTTCGTCTCTGTTCTCTTCCCCAGATTTTTCTCTTCTTCATATCTATCAACTCCCCAGATTTCTCTCTTCCTAATCTCTCTCTCTCTCTCTCTCTCTCTAGAGACAACTTTCATCTCTCTCATCTACAGACTTTGTAAGTCCTCCCATTTACAAACAATATGTCTTCCCCATCTCTCCCCCTAATTCCCATCATCGATCTTCCTTCCTTCTTCCTCCCTTTTCAGATGTTCTTTAAACCTCTCCCCATGAATCTCCAACTACCGACATGGAACAACATATTGACTGCAAATCGCATAGGAGGGAAGATGTCGATGGTGTGGAAGACTAAGAAGACAAGTGGTGGTGCCAAAGAATTTTTTGGACAGTGGATGAGATGATCTATCTTCCCAACCTTATTCATGTTGTCAAATTTTTAATGTTTTCCAGGTTCTTATTTCTTTTTTAATTTCTATATCCTTTTATTAAAATTGAATTCTAGGGTTTTAAGATATACCTTTTTTCATTTTTGTATAGAAGGATTGAGAGATTGGGTAAATGAATGCTAGTTGTGAAACGGCCGAATTTGACCACCAAGCGAATGACTTGAACAAACGGTTTCAATTGAATAGATAGACAAACTGATGATGGTTGGTCGGTTGATGATTTAAGGGTAAACTTGAACTGACTCGAGCCATGAACACCCATAGTAAGTATTATTGTTGCAAAAATGAAGGTTATGTTTTTAGCCAAACTATCACCTTCCATTACCTTGATTTGTTAAATGTTGAGAAGTTAGGGCTTAGACTAACAAGGATCGAAGTAGGCTGAGGAGTGTTCTATTGCTCCCATTTGAAATGATGGAACAGGATAATTTTCGAAGCTGTAGGCATTCCAGTTACTAAGGTCAACCTTTCCTCAAAACAAATTTTTCTATTCTTCCTTTTTTTTTTTTTTTTTTTTTATTTATTTATGTAAAAGTGTTATTTTCCCACATCACTTGTTGTACAATTTAATATGCAGCAGCTACTAAGGTCTACCTCTCCCCCAACATTATTTGGAGATAGAAATAGTTTGCATGATAATCTAGATTGTATTTGGTGCAGCTCAGGGTGTTTTTGTAAAAAGCTTATATTACTTGATATATAACTTCCATAATATTCAAATTTGGAAATATGATGGTAGAAGAAATTTTGAGAAATAAACTTCCTCATCCACCCTTAAAATTGTTGATATAGCAGTCCGGCACTTCATCCTGCAGTAATAATCTGCTGAGGAGTTGACATTGTTATGTTAGATTCCACGATCTTCTGTTTCCTTTCTATGGGTTGTAAATGATAACAGGGGCCCTAGTCAGGTAAATTCTGAAAGGGTACATTGTTGGCATGCTTCCTAATGGGATGTGAACTTTCATGGAAGGAGCCATGTTGTGCTCTTCTCATACTTTCAAGGAATCCTATATATATATAGGACACTATACAGAAGAGTTCAATTAGGTGTGATGCATTGGCTCCTCTTAAAAACTCTGATAAGAGATTCTACTAATAATAAAGTCATATGATATGGCTCAACCAAAAATCTATACTAATATATAAAACGAACACCGTTGTTGGTGTTGGTGTTGGTGTTGGTGTCACAATTTTTTTTTCTTGAAAATGCCCCCAAAACATGATAATTGTTATAAACTACTTCAGTTCTCTCCAACTGCTTCAAACAGTGTCAAGGTTGTCAGATCTATTAACAAATTGCACGCAAGTAGTGTGCGCCCTCCTAAATTTTCAAGATTATGCTATAGAACCCGAACCGAACCAAACCAAACCAAACTAAATCTTAAGTCCCGTCAAATGGGGTCGGCTGCATAAATCCTTCTTCTCCACTTGACTCTATTCAAGGCAATTTCGTTAGTCAAATTAAGGAGATTCAAATATCTATCTACTACACTAGTCTACATCAATTTAGATCTATCCCTTCCCCTAACACTATCATCTACCGCCACTGTCTCGCATCTCTTCACTATTGCCTCTATTGGTCGCCGTTGTATATGACCAAACTATCTCAATCTATTCTCTCTTAACTTATCTTTTATCGGTACTACTCCTATCCATTCTCGAATATACTCATTCCTAACTCTATCTTTTCTAGTCTTGCCACACATCTAACTTGGCATTCTCATATCAGCTACACTCATCTTATCTACATGTTGTTTCTTAATTACCCAACATTCCGTCCCATACAACATCGCTGGTCTAATAGTCGTCCTATAGAACTTCTCTTTTAGTCTAGTGAGCACTCGTTTATTGCATAGTATTCCAGATGCACTCCTGCATTTAAGCCACCCCACATTAATTCTATAGATCACATCCGGCTTAATCTCCTCAGTCTTTGTGATAATCGATCCTAAATAACGAAATGTTCACTATTAGGGAGTTCTTACTTCTCAATATTCACTTCTCCTCTGCTTCTAATGTGATTGTTACTAAAATTACACTTCATATATTCTGTCTTAGTTCTGCGTATCCTAAATCCTTTAGATTCAAGTGCTTCTCTCCATGACTCCAACTTAGTGTTGACTTTTTGTCTGTTCTCATCTACTAACACGATATCATTTGCAAAAAGCATACACCATGGCACATCATCTTGCATATTTTGCGCCAACTCATCCATAACTAAAGTAAAAAGATAAGGGCACAAGGTTGATCTTTGGTGTAATCCTATAGTAATAAGAAATTCACTCGTTTCTCCAGCAGGCGAACTAATTTTGTATTTTTCTTAAACTTATTACAATTTTAAATATGAAACAATAAAAATTATCACTATTCTCATATATTACTTTTTTTTTTAGTTGATGTGCGTGCCCAACTGCTAGTGAAAATAAAAATGAGGTGGTATCAAGGTTTTGAAAAGCAGTTGTGGTCGCCGTAACGGTGGCAGTGGCACGGTTGTGGTTACAAGGTGTAAAGGCCGTAGCGTAATGGTTGCGGTAACCGGAACTGTAAATTTTTTTATTTTTCGCACAATTTGAAAAAAAACTTACCAATACGCATATTTTTTTTTCATGATCATATTTATTGGGCTTAAAATAAGTATTGATCAATTTTTATAATTTTTAAGTATGATCCAATATATTTAATATTTTTAAATCACTATAAACTGAGTTTTTTACATTTTATTTTAATAATTAATGACTTTATATTATACAAAAAAATCAATCACTAACTATTATATATAAGATAAACAATGACAAAAGTAAGAGAATAAATAAGAGCCTAAATATATATATATATATATACATTTTAACCAAGCCAAATAGATAATGACCACACTTATTATTATTATTATTTTCAAACAATATATAGATAGACACACAAACAAAATGGTTGAGTGATAGCAGCTGAATAGAATAGCATAGGTCTTATAGCTTTAACAAATCAATAACATGTTCTTCATCTTCCCTCTTTTCTCTCTATCTCTTGCTCCTTTATCTTCTCTCTTCTCTCTATCCCTCTTCCCCCATTTTTAGCTTTTCTTTTTTTTGTGTGCTTTTTCGAAAGAAGCAGTTCGGAACCGTTACGTAACAAGTGCGTAACAGGCCATTACAGCTGTTACGGCACTGTTACGACCGCTATGGCAGCCGTTATGACCGACACACCTGTGATCAATCACATTGCAAAAGCGGCTGTAGCAGGTGACGGTAACCACCACAACTGTTACGTAACGGCGTTACGTAACGGTTGCGGCGGCTTTTTAAAACTTTGGGTGGTATGCTTGAATGCTTCAATAAAAAAGGAGATGAAGCAGTACAATGCTTGAATTATACATATATATAGATTATATATAGGGTAAATTACAAATACACTCCCTGAGATTTGATTAAAATACGAATCGCCCCCTATAGTTTTAGAAATTACATTCCGCCCCTTGAGGTTTCTTATTTTATAACAAATTATCCCTTTTATTAATAAATTATCAAATTAATTAACAGTTTTTAATGATGTTAGAAATATGTTTCAATTAATAATTTAGGTGATTTTATTATTGTATAGGAGACCAATTATGAATTTCATTTTTTTAATTAATTCTGTTAAATAAAAAATACTAACAAGGAGGTATTTGTAATTTTCCAAACCACAAGGGACAATCTGTACTTTAAGCAAACCTCAAGGGGTGTATTTGTAATTTACCCTTATATTATATGTAGATTATTTTTAAGACCAGATCAATAATGTAATGGGTAGGCTAAGCCACTGTCTCCACTGTCTGTGCTCAAGATAAAATCCTAGCTGTTACCAAAAAAAAAAAAAATCCTAGCTGTGTCCGTGTGTACGCAAGATCAATACATCTACCAACTGGCTGCATTTAATATACTAAATTGCAATGTTTTCTGCCCAAAGTTATTAGGATATACCATAATATGGAGCCATCAGCGTGATTTTCCTGTCTTGTTTATTTTCAATTTTAACAGGCTATTTTAATCTGTTCAGTTTTTTTTTTCTTCTTTTTTTGATGGGGAATTATTTTCATGTATTGTTTAGAAGCTCATAATTCAAAACTACAATTTTTTTGCGAAAATACTCTTTTTATGCAATGATCAAAAAACCTTGTGGTCACCCTTTGCATCTTTTGTTTCCCATGTTTTCTTCAATCTCACCTTTATCACTTAGAGCACATAAGTTTGTTTCATATAATGGCGTTTCATGAACCACTTCCATGAGCTGGATGAATATGTATTTATTTATGCTTATTCAAATCCTTCTGCATACTGTGGCCATTTGGCTAATCAAATACTTGTCGCCCAGATTTCCATTAAAAGCATCATTTTTCTTTTCTTTTTCTTCTTCTTCTTTATTTATTTATTTTATTTGAATCCATGCCTGAATTATTTGCCATTGATCTTCACGATTAAAGTAAATCAATTAATAATGCTTCCGGAGACTTCATGAAGTTAACTTTTTATTGCATGTTTTTAAAAGGTTCTCTTTTGGAGAGTAACTAAGCCATTATGTATATAATTTCACATAGTTTATTTGCTTTCATAATTACTTGATTTTCTGAATGGATGCATGAATTTATCTCTCTTGTAGCCTGTTTCGACAAAGGGGAAGCCTACAAAGCTACACAAGAGGAAGCATCAGATTGGTTCTTTGTACTTTGATATGAGACAGAAAGAGATGGAACTTGCAGAGCGCCGTTCCAAAGGCTTCCTCACAAAAGCTGAAACACAAGCCAAGTATGGGTGGTGAGTTCAAGGTGATTTGCTTTCTCATGTTCTGTAATTGACACTAGAAACAAAGTTGAAAGTCACTGAATAAAAGCTCTCGTGTAACAAGTTGAACTCTCAAAACAAAAGCTTGCTTTCGTGTAACAATTTTACTTTATGTCCAGTGCCATCACAATTCTGACAAGCATTAATCTGGTTTTTGCTACTTTATTTGTGCTGTGTAAGATTTTTGGGCTATTTTGTTTGAATGCGAAGCAACAGGCTGTTAATTATTTCACAGGCATCCAAAAATCTGATTGATAACAGATATAGACACTGACATTTACTGACCATACCATTTTAATCCCTGAAAAACAGTTTGGTCGTGACTCACAATGTCATATACTCCACATTCACAAGAGTGCAATGTCATATACTCCACAGTTTGGTGCCTGCAAGCTGGCCCGGACACCTTGAGTTATCAAGAAAAAATTATACTCCACATTCACAAGAGTGCAATGAAAATCTCGCCAACTTCCTTGCCTTATGACTTTCCTTTTAAAAACTTGAGATTGGTGCTACAGTAACAGTAGTAGTATTGGAATATGCTTGCTTCAACTTCAATTAAGTATACAAATTTATTCCATATGTACTTGTGAATGTGGAGTATATAACATCATGATCAACTTCTTTGGGGGGATTAAAATGGTATGGTCAGTAAATGTTAGTATCTATATTTGAGGTCAATCAGTTGAAGGCTGCACATTCAACAGTTTTAACTTCGGCTCCCATCCAAGCTCATCATTTTGGAGTAATAAAACATATGCGATGACAAATATGTTGAATGACATTCATTAATTTAAATCAACTCATTCTTTCCTCTTAGATGTAAAATGTCTCTAATTCCATTTTCCATGACCTACTTTTACATTTGCAATCATCTGCAATTGGTAGGTTATAACGTCGTCAATATGTAGTAAACATGAGCATGTTGAGGGCTTTGCAGTCTCTAAATGGTGTCTGGATCTTCTAGCATTGGAGTTTCCTGAAGTTTTCGTTTTGATTAGGCCAAATAATAAATAAATAAATAATTAAAAAAAAAGGGAGAAAGGCACAGAATGAAGAGAGAGAGAGAGAGAGTTGACTGCCGGAGTCTCCATCACCAACCCCAACCTCAACGGCTGGCTTCCTCCTGCTTTCCCCCACCCCCTCTCCGCCATCCACCATCCCCTTCTCTCCTCTTATTCTTCTCCTA
The DNA here is from genome assembly GCF_055761805.1 of Camellia sinensis. Classification (NCBI taxonomy): domain Eukaryota; kingdom Viridiplantae; phylum Streptophyta; class Magnoliopsida; order Ericales; family Theaceae; genus Camellia; species Camellia sinensis. Next base: position 80,846,277 of record NC_138963.1, read on the forward strand.
AAACCCTAGATCTAGGAAAACAAGCTAAAAAATTATTGAAAGAATTCGATAATCATTTCAGTGAAATAAAAGAGTGATTGTTCAAATAACTGAAGCTGAATGTGGGAATTGAAGATGTATTCGTAAACGTTCTGTAAGTTAAAATCAAGGTTGGTTTGTGTTAAACGGTTGAGAAGATATGGGTTTGAGGAGGATGAGACTAGGTGAAGGTGGCGTTGGTGATGGAATGCAAGAATGAAGGGAGGGAGGAGGCTGGCCAACGAGGGTGACAATGGTTATGGAGGAGACTCTGACAGTCTTCTCTCTTTCTTTCTTTTGGTCATTTTATTTCATTGCATGAAACTTCAGGAAACTTACACTCTAGAAGATCCGGACGCGTCTAAATGAATCTAAATGAGTTCATTGGTCCATAGAATCTCAAATGTATCATCTCTTTTGCAGTCATAAAATTAAAATTTCTTGGAAAATTTGAAAATCAAGAACAGACATAGAACTTCAAGTTCACAAGATTTTGGGCCAAGCGGTCATAAAACTAAGATTTCACGGAAAATAAGTGATTGAACTCGTTTGAGAACTTGACTATTTTAATTAATTTTTTTAAACTATTTTAACTTAATTAAAAAAATTGTTTTTGAAATGATAGTTGATTTTTTTTTTTGTAATTAATTTGATGATTGTGAGATGAAAAGTGAATGATTATGGCTTGAATGTAACGTTGTCTTATTGGTTATTTTAGTTTATTTTGTCTTTATTGACTATTTTAGCCCAAAAAAAGCTCCCAACAGAGAATTGCAAGAATATTTACTTCAGCCATCAATTAATGTCAAGCATTTGGAGCTAAGGATCCAATCTTCAAAGCAGCTTAATTGGTTACTTTTTTCTTACAGAAACAGGGAAAATTCATCTCAACGGACAGATTATTTACATCCCGGAAAACAAATACTGTCTGCAAAAGAAATTTTACAAAGACAAATTAAAGTGAACAACTAATCAGACCATCAGCTGTGTGAAAGGACAACTCTCTTTGATTCAATTTGTTTCACACTTTGAACTATGTCATCAATGTTTCTTGATAGGTTATTGGAATGCTCCTCCATATCTTTCAAAACCATATCAAGCTGTTCTTGAATAGATGCAGATCTCTTTCTCTCCCGATGTAACTCAGCTGTCAATTCCCGAATTTTTACATCTTTCTCATCCTGAAAAGCACCCAAAAATAAGCTAAATATGGTTGATATTGAAAACAACACGAGCATTTCCATGATTCAGGTGGATGGTGCTCACTATATTTAAGAAAGAAGGTGAGATGCCTAGAGCCATGAAGTGAATTTTCTCAGGCAATTAGAGGGACAGAATACAATTTGTCTTCTTAAAAACTACCTAAAGAATGTTCAGCATTCTTAGTTCGAGTTTCGATTCCTTTTGTGCCTCCATATCATTAATAGTGATTCTGGTTCCTGATAAAATTAATTGAATGACACAGAAGATTTGTGATCTTGCCACTCAACTCATGTCATGTCATGACAATTTTTAGATCAAACACTACCTGGATCAGATTTGCAGCCACACAGTAAAATTAAATGGGAAAAATAGATGATCCCCAGATGGACCCTTTTTATACTAAGCCCCATAAGTAGAAAAGACATGTCTAATACGCATACATAGAATTTAACAATCAACTAAAATGGACCAATGAGTATATTGTGTAAGTGATAATCTAAAAGGAAAAGTGAAACAAGCTGGAATAATAATTAATGATTAAGAAATAAACATCTACCAAATATCCATCAGGGAGATGAAAATAAAGTGAAATGACATGAACTAAAGGATTGCGCAACCACCATCACCAAAATTATCAATTTAAAGGATAATAATGTGACCTAAGTTTGTTGAGAATGTAACACCACTTCTGAATGTTCGAGGATACTACATGGACTTTTATGCTATGAAAAAATATCACTTTCTGAAACTGCTTGTTCTGATTCAGTATCATCGGCATTTTTAACTCACTATCACCAGTATACTACTGGGTTTTTTTTTTTTTTTGGCAGCACTACTCATAAATTAACTCAACAGAGCCTCAGGAATTAATCGGATTATTAAGTGTAACTGCTTAAGCTAAAGAAGATGCCTTAATCGACTAAAACAGGTCAGCCATATGACCATCAATGGGCAGAAATAGCAAGTTCATTTGAAGAGCTGAAAAACACAAGGAAGCAATTCATACCTTGAGAAAGAAAAGAGGGAAGGTGAGCTACATGATTTTTAAAGTTGATCTTGAAAAGGCCTATGATAACATTTCTTGGAATTTCCTTCAGCAAACTCTGAAAGAGTTCCATTTTGATGAGAAACTGGTGGATATGATTATGAATTGTGTCACTAGTGTGAGTACAGCTATTTTATGGAATGGTGAACCCCTTGAAGAGTTCAAACCAGCTAAGGGTTTAAGACAAGGGACCCTATATCCCCTTATCTTTTTGTGCTATGCATGGAAAGACTCTCTGCTATGATTAGTCAAAAAGTGCAAGGAAAAGAGTGGACTTGGCTTAACTTGGCTAAGAATGGTCCTAATATATCACACTTGTTTTTTGCGGAGGGCCTGATTTTGTTTGCTAAAGCAAATGATCGAAATTGTAACACCATTTTGCAAGTCCTGAATGAGTTTAGTGCAATCTCTGGTTTGAAGGTCAATTTACACAAATCCCATCTATTTGTGTCTCCTAACTTTGCCAGGAGGAGAGCAACTCAGTTGAGTAATATGAGTGATATTCCCTTAACACATAATTTGGGGAAATACCATGGGGTCCCTTTACTTCATACTAGAGTGAGCAAAAATCATTTTCTGTCTATCTTGGAAAAACTTAAGAACAAACTAGCTGGGTGGAAACCTAGAATGTTGTCCTTGGCAGGGAGGGCAACCTTGATACAATCTGTTACTAGTGCTATGCCAGCTTATGCCATGCAAACTATGGAGCTCTCGAGGAAAGTTTGTGATGAGATTGACAAAATAAATAGAAACTTTCTTTGGGGTGATAACCCTTGAGAAAAGGAAAGTGCATCTTGTGAATTGGGGTCAAGTCTGTAAGATGAAAAAATATGGTGGTCTTGGGATAAGAAAGGCTAGAGATCAAAATCTAGCCCATCTATCCAAACTGGGGTGGAAAGTGTTAAAAGAGGAGAACAATCTTTGGGTGGAAGTGCTCAAAACTAAATACTTGCGCCAGCAGTCTTTCTTAAACAAGAGGAAAGGCAAGAATATATCCCATACCTGGAAAGGTATCCTACATACCAAGGAGCTCATTGTTGAAGGAGTTAGATGAAACCTTGGAAGAGGGTCCAAAGTGAGAGTTTGAAAAAGACTTGAACATACCCACCAAACAAATTCCAAATTCTGAGCATATCACTGTGAATTCCCTTCTTGATGAACATGGTGAATGGAATTTAAATCATATGCACACCTCCCTAACTTTGCCTATGGGTGTGGAAATTTTGAAATTACAACCACCCCGAACTAGTGATGGAGAGGACACTCCCAGATGGATTAAATCCTCTGATGGAGAGTTCTCTACATCAAGTGCATATGATTTAATTGTTGATCACCAAAATCAGGAAGGGATTGGGGTTGGATTTGGAAGCTTAAGGCTCCTCTGAAACTTAAGCGCTTCTTGTGGCTTGTTTTTCATGAAAAAATTCTCACTAACCATATGAGAAACATGAGGGGTCTTACAAATGATCCCAAATGCCCTTTCTGTGTTAATATGGAGGACATTGAGCACTTGTTACGGCATTGTCCTCAAGCTGTACAGCTATGGTGCCAAGTTTTTAGCAGGGAATGGTTACTTCACCATGCTCACTTTGCCTTGGAAAGATTGGGTCATTCAGAATGTGAAAGGGAAGAACAAAACTCCCCAACTGTTCTTCATTTCAATCTGGACTATTTGGAAGAATCGTGACAAAATGGTTTTAGAACATAAAATTACAAATATTCACGCAAGTGTGAAAATTATATCAGATTATACCAAAGAAAATTTTCAAGCTTTCAGTTTAGATGTCACAACACCTCTCAAATCTAAGAGCCTAACTGTGTGGTCTTGTCCAAATGCAGGAAAAATCAAGCTCAACACGGATGGTAGCACTCGCAGGCATGGAGGAGGCGGCGGGTTTGGTGGATTATTCCAGGACGAAACAAAAGCATGGATTAGCGGCTACTACGGAAGACTTGAGATATGCACCAGTCTTGAAGCGGAACTTTGGGCTATCTACAAGGGGCTCACCATCATACTCCAACGAGGCTTCAACCAAGTGATAATAGAAACGGACGCGGAGCAAGTGGTGCAACTGTTGAGTGAAGATCTGGGAGAGAGATGTCCTTTTCGGGGCATTGTGGAAGATGCACGTATTATCATGAGAGGCTATGATTGCTCCATCCAGCACATTAGGAGGGAAGCCAACATTTGTGCTCGTGCAATGGAAAAATTAGGCGAATATCAACCAGCTGATCTTCTTATTGTTAATGAACCACCTAAGGAAATATGTACTTTGCTAGTTGTAGATATTGTGTACCTCTATGAGGAGGGTAATACGGCGTAGTCCTAGTTTGTTGTTTCTTTTTTCCGATGTACCCAAAAAAAATAATAATAAGTTTGACGCACTGCTAGAGGAGACGTGGATTTTCAAAAGTACATCAACAATTTGGTTTACAAGGAAGAGCGAAACAGTAGTAGGCAGAGAGAGCTGCAGGAATTTTATAGAAAAAACCTGATTCTTTACTTGTATGTATATATAAGCCTTTAGCAAAACAGACTCCTTCGGCAAAATCACTTGAGAACCAAGTACAATATAGTCTGTAGTCAATTTCAAGTTTAACTATACAAAGGTACATATCTATGTTACATGGTTACAAGTATCAGGTGTGGGTATGTGTTTAAGTGTTGGACATTTGATTTTCATGTCGAAGAGTACCAAGACACACCTAGGGTTCATAATTTTTAGACACTATGCATAGTTATGTAGTAAATTTTACTAATTAGACATACTTTAATGGGTGCATATTCAACTAGGCATACTGGACACATCACCTGTACATTATGTAAGTGTTGAGCGTCCAACACAAAAACTTCACAAAAAAGAAAAGCCCAAGTAACATAAGTACATACACATTTATACATGCTATATAATGAATATATCAAGAAACCATTCAGATTCGCCTGAGTAAACCCGTATGTGGTAAAGAGTAATAAACAGATTTCATAATATATTAGACAATCATAGAATAACTACTAGCATAGAACTCTAATCATTTTTAAAATTTGTAATTCAAGAGTTAACTCTTACTGGTGTTTGCAATAGGAGCACACTGCGACGACTGTTGGCCGGTGCAACCACCAGCGGATGATTGTGCTCCTTAACAAATCTTGTAACAACCCATTTTCCTGTCTTCTCTTTCTTTACCACAATCATTGCCTTACAGCCCTCCCTGGTGATCGCTCTGGGTTTCCTGTTCTCACTTCTCCGAGGTCTGCATTTACGAAAACCTTCTTTATTACACACCAGTCGACGCCAAACAACATTCCCATCACGCATTGACCGTCGAAACGCATCAACTCGCATGACGAAGCCCAAGGTTGTTGCATATGCATCATAGAACACCTTGGCAGCCTCCTCAGATTCAAATTCCATACCCACATAAGGTTCCCTATCTGAATTTCCTTCATTAATAACTAACTCTTTTCCATTAGAACTTTTTATCATTTCCCCGCCATTGCTCGCACATGGGTTTTCATCCACTGCCATATGACATTATGCACCCTCAATAAAAATCCACATGAAAACAAAAGGAAAATACCTACCTAACTAACCAAACTAAATCACATACGAGTGTACCAGGAAAGTGTCGTATTCAACCTGATACATACTTATCAGAAAGATTGAGAAAACAGAGGGAAGTGTCTATTCAACAGATATAGTTATGCATTTTACGCTAATCCAGCTGTTTTAATGCGACATGTTTCCCAGAAACTCTTTTTCGAAATTCGAAAATAAATTAAGGGCTAAGGAGCACGGACATGTCGTGTCCATTTCAGAAACTTCCCCACAAATGTCCGACACTCTTCAAAATATATACTATTTTTTAAAAAGTTTTTAGATCCGAACACTTCAGACGCTCGTGTCCATTACTTAAACACACGTATCCACCGATTAGACATACATGAAACTAATTATAAGTTTGAACTAAATACTTTTTAGGATACAATAGTAAAAGAAAAAAAAAACGTAAATTTATAAAATAAGTGTTATGTTACATTTTTTTTTTTTTTTTTTAAATGATATATTCATATATATAATATATAAAATTATATATTTCGTACGTGTCCTCCAAGTGTTGTGTCTTGTATTTTTTGAAAATTGACGTGTGTCACATGTCCGTGTCGGTGTGTCACATGTCCGTGCTTCTTAGATTAAAGGTTAAAAAGGCACAGTACACAAACTTCAAGCTGATTGAACCTTGGAAGGAAATCGAAGGCCATATATAAAATTAGGTTAGTTTTTGTAATTGGGTTTTCCACCTAAATAGACCTATGTTGAAAGATGGGCCAGATGGCAGAAAATTTCTCACTTCCCTTTCAATTCAACGTACAGAACCCAAATGCTTTATCTAGTTTCAAAGGAAACAAGTGAAAAAATAACTAATAATATAGGAAGCTTGAGATGGCAGGCTCAACAGTCACTTTGTGGCACACCCCCCCCCCCCCCCAAAAAAAAAAAAGAAAAAAAAAATTCAGTCCAGTACCAGACCACACCATAAAATTTCATAAAAAAATTGGTGAAAATGACACCTAATCATTTCATCAAACTTGTATCAAATCAAGTTTTCACCAAATATTTCACCAAATCAGTATGAATCGAATCTTTCACCAAATTTTCAACAAACCTTTTTTTCACTTAAGTTCGATTGATAAAATTAGTAAAAGAACAAGAATTGGGAATGGGTTTTTTTACCCTGAAATGGTTAAATGAGTTTTTGGGATAGATTAGGTATTTTTATATAATTTTAAAAAGAAAAAAAAATCTTGAACAAATTTGATGAAAAAGAAAGATGAAGAGTCGGATTGGCAGAATAAACAGCTGAGTAATAGGCTCTATCTAGGAAGCAAGAGGTCCTATAAGCAGTTGAAATTGGAGTTCCCCAGTATATATGTATGTGTTTCATTATAATTGCAAGGTTCAATTTCTCTTTTGAAGCAACCAAACGGAGGAGCGTAAGGTCAAGCTTCACACAAGTTATTAGAATCAGGTGCTCGATTTGTAGGTTTTACAAATCTGGAACTACTCTGAGACTCGCACAAATAGCGGACAAGTGTGAATGATACTGAATTGTTAATTTGTTATCTTTGATTCAGCAACAAATCGACTTTAAGTATGAGAGATTATTTATGCAGAAAAGTATACACACAACATGTATGACTTACTTGATTCAGAGATCCCAAATTCCCCTGTAAACTCTCGACCAGTCCTCGCGAGAGAGAAAGAGAGAGATTTACGTTCCAAGGATTCGGAAGTTCGGAGTTGAGGAGAGGGTTGAGTAGAGTGGAGGCTGTTAAATGAAAAGCATGCTTGATATGTTTTTCAATTTTTAATACTCCTATTTAGATTTTATAAATAAAAAAATGGTGATTTTAAAATTTTAAAATGAGAAACTCATTTGCTAATATCCACTTTATTATTGTCAAAATTTTAAAATTACTTCACAGAGTTTATTAAATTTTGTAAAGGCAAGAGGATTGTTGCATCAAAAAGTTTAAGCGCACATACGATCGAATGCAAATTTAAATACAGAAACTATGCATCTAGTTATTTGGTCATCCAGTGCTGGTCGACTGCGATTGTCATGATATCTTCTAGTCATGTGGACAATCATCCGGGCGATCATTGATAAAATAGTTTCTATGTTTAATTATGTGTTTGGTCTTCCGTGTACATAGTATTGTTGTTGTTTCACTTATTTTAATTAACTGATGACACTTGTATCACTTTATCTTTAACTATTAATTTCAATAATTGCTTTTTGTTTAGCTACAATTTTCAAATTTTATTTTTAAATAGAATTTTTGTTTATCTTTATTAATTTTTTTAATTATATATTTTAGTTAATTTCTTTGTCTTAAAAGGTTTAGAATAAGTATAACTAAAACAAAGTACATGTAATTTTAGTAATGAGAACAATGGAAGCAAAGAAGAAATAAATATTAAGAACTAAGAACTATCTATAAGTGAATATTTTCGTTATTTTAGAATTGATTATCATAACGGCTAGGGAGATTGAAGCAGATGTGATCCATAAAATTAAGACAGGGTGGCTTGAGTAGATGAGTGTGTCTGGAGCATTGTGCGATAGACAAGTACTTGCTAAACTAAAAAGAAAATTATATAAAATTGCTATCAGACCAGCAATGTTGTATATGAAGGAATGTTGGGCAATTAAAAAATAATATATTGATAAGATGAGTGTTACTAGGATGAGGATGCCAAGATAGCTGTGTGGTAAGACTAGAAAAAACAGAGTTAAGAATGAGTATATTCATGAATGGGTAAGAGTAATACCGATAGAAGATAAGTTGAAAGAGAATAGATTAAGATGGTTCGGTCATATACAACAGAGACCAACAAAGGCAATAGTGAAGAGATGTGATACAGTGATGGTAAATAGAAGTGTTAAGTAGGGCTATGCAAAATACTGCCAAATCGCCTAAAATCGCACCGATCTACATCAATCCGCACCGCTCTATTTGCTAATCATGGATTAAACTTTAAAATTAATAATCCACCTTCGAAACTGCTCCACTCCACTATAGTTAATACGTGTAACACTCGGATGTTTTAATCTATTGAAAGGTGTATTTAATCACTTTATTTTCTTTTTGGAAGTCTTTGGAGTTATTGTATTTTGACTTTGGAGGAGTATAATTCGATTTAGACTTGTTGGGTTTGTTTGTTCATGCTTGTTCACGTCAAAAAGTTCCTTTAGAACTTAGAAATTATGTTCTGGGGTCAATACCAGCCTTCCTAAGGGTCGACCCTTACCTATTGATGAAATTTCTGGAAGTTTTACTGGAATTTAAGGTCGACACCAGTTTTGATGGTGTCGACACCTATCTCTTGTTGCTGTCCACAAGGGTTGACACTAATTTAGGAAGGGTCGACCCTTGTATATTGCAGAATCTAGGGTTTGCTTGCTGGAATTTAGTGTCGACACCAGTTTAGGAGGTGTCGACAACTTGCTTGCTGCCAGCATTGTCTTTTCTTGCTAAAGGGTCGACACTACCTATAAAAACCCTGACCTATAACTACCCATTAAACCATGATTAAGAATGCTTAATACGTGATTGAGATGAAATTGTGAATTAATTGCATGTGTGTTACATTATTTGTGTTTATTTTTGTCTATCGTAGAAATATCTGTTTGAGTTTCTGTTGATTCTGCAAATTGAAGGCCTTATCGGCATCCGAACACAGAATTGACTCAAATTATATGTTATTTGGGATTTTTAAAATTTTATGATAGGTTTAATTGGAATTCGATTCGGAACAAATTAATTAGGATAATTAATAGCCATTGTTTAGCTTAATTAGAGTTAATTAGCCAACTTTTAATTGAGCCTATATAAAGCTCCTATATGAGCCTCAACTCACCTATTTTCTTCATTTTGTTATATCAAACGAGAGGGAGGGTGAGAAGTGTGAGATTAGAGTCAAGTTGGAGGAGAATTAAGCTTAAGCTAAAGGAGTTGCTAGGAATTAAAAGATTGAACTTAAATCAAGCCTATTGAGCCTAAATTGAAAAGCCTAGGTATGAATCCAGCCTTTAAACGATAGGACTGTGACAAAAAGAACATGAATTCAAGAGAATTGGAAGTTTAAATACAAGAATGAAACTTAGATGTGGGAATTAAGCAAGATTCATGCATTCAAGCACATTTTCTTGCATTTTAAGTTTAATTGTTAAGAATTCTCACATTTTCTTCCATAGTTTTGAGAATTCATCATGTTTTCCATCAATTTATCTCATTTGATCATGTTTTGGAAGCTTTGAACTTGTATCTTTACATGCATTAAATGTTTACACAATTTCAAGTTTGAGTTTTGAATAATTGACAAAGTTTCTGGGCTTAATTTTTGCAAAATGGTTTTGAATTCATGATGTTTCCCAAGTTTACACAAGTTTCCTTAAGTTTTCGGCCCAAAAGGATGTGAATTGTAGTTTTGAATTTGAGTTTTGGACATGGGAGTGCAATCTGGAAATTCCAAAATTCGACATCTTCGCTCGAGCAACCAATCCTACGCTAGAGTGACCATCTTTGTTTTTGCACCCCTGTTCAAGTGACCAAAAGTTGGCTCAAGCGTAAAATACATGCTTCCAGAAGTTCACATGTTTTGCAGACCACTCGAGCGACAAGAGTTACGCTCGAGCGAAGACCTCAGTCTCACATTTGAGCGACCGTCAAGCGTGTGTCAAGCGAAAAAATCACGCAACCAGTACTTTTGCAGAGTTTACAAACCGCTCGAGCGAAAGAAGTTGCGCTCAAGCGAGGACCCTATTTTCAGTATATTTGCCAACGTGTTAACAAGTACCTTTTTGCATCTTCATTGCATCCTAGGCATTCCTAAGCTAAGATTAAGATATAATAATGAGGATAAATGCTAGAAATACACTAAAAAATAAACAAAATGAGTTAAGGATTATTCGGGTGTGTGTTTCAAGTATGTATCTGTTATGTTTGTATAGGTCACGCATCGTGAGCTATTTCATTTGCCTGCTTTGTCTGCCAACTCTGGAGCCATCAGTGAGTAATAACTCTGTAAAGTTATGTTTAACCTTAATTATTTTTCGATGATATGAAATGATTAGTATTCTGAAATGCTATGTTTGTATGAATGAATGATTATCCAATTTTTGACGTGTATTCGAAGCATCCCTCGCGTCATGTGATATATGTTAGCTGTTACCCAGTATCGGAGGTACCTTTATGGAACTGAAAAGTATGATAGCCCTTGCCCGGAGGTAATAATATCGTGGTCTCATGGCTATTGTCCGGGGATAACAATACCGTGGCTCAAGTATGTTACAAGTTCCTGGTACCGGAGGTTCCTCTATGGAACTGACAAGTATGACCCTGAATGCTCTGTATTTGATATATTAACACTATTGGATGTACCACGTGTAATCAAGCATGAATTCAGATTTTTGTTTATGATATGAACAAGAATATGAATATGTTTCAAGAACATGAACCTGTTGCTACTCTGAATTCTGATTTCTGAATTTGGCATGGGACATCATTCATTAAACCTCTTTACTCTATTATTATTCACTAGACTTTCACTCACTACTTATATTATGTATGTAGGTGAGCAAGCACATGACCAGGCCTAAGCTGCTACCTGGAGAATTTTGAGTCAGCTAACCACCGTGCCTCTCGGGGAGGTTCCTGTTTAAGAAGTCAAGTTTTATGGACCATGCTTAGAGTTTGTCTTATGGAGAACGTTTTTTTTTTTTTTTTTTTTTTTTATTCGCATACCTTGTACGATGTTACAAGACTTATGTGGATACGACGTCATATATGTATATATTTTATACAAGTTTTAAATTTATGTCCCATGTATGTCAACACAGCTCAATGGACTACGTATATTTGTATATTTGCTTCTGCAGGCCTTAATTATATGTTATTCTCTTCAGAGGCCTTTGGTAATCCAAGGATTACTGGCTAGTTATGACGCTAAACCTATAAGGGCGGGCTTGGGTCGTGACAGAGTGGTATCAGAGCACACGTTCTACCGCACACATGAGTTCATATGAGCTATAGGATGTACTAGAAAAGAATTAATAACATTTCATCTGCATGTGTGAGTATTGTGCTAATTTATGTAAATGTGAAAACTGAACATGACTATGCACATATGAAAATGACATGAATGAATAGAGATTGAATGATTTAAACATTACAAAAAGTACTATTTGCCTATGTTTATAAATGCTCTGTTTACCTATAGCAAATGAAAAATACGCGAAGTGGCGGTACAGCTGAATCCTCAGAGGCTCGCATGAGTTGAATGGAATAGATGCTTGTGGCTTTGATTGAACAATGACGCAACAACAGAGACAACAACCCTTGCCCCATCCGCCACCGCCGGTGCAAGTTAAATCGGATAATAATGATATAATCAACTTAACCCAGAAGTTCATAAAGATGAAACCACCAACTTTCTTAGATGGTATTGAACCGTTGAAGGCAGAGACATGGCTACTTGAAATAGAAAAGCTATTTGAAGTGTTCCTTGTTTCATGACTCAGAAAATGCTCTTGGCCACCTATACCCTAAAAGATGCACCTCGGAGATTATGGTTATTAATCTGAAATACAATGGAAACATGACATGGTCTCAATTCATGGAAATCTTCTACGACAAATATTTCCCTTAATGCTTTCGAGACCGAAAAGTTTCAGAATTTTAGGAACTCAAGCAGGGCAATATGTCAATCGTTGAATATGAAACTAGATTCACTAAATTGGCCCGGTTTGCTCCACACATGGTGGATACCAATTAAAAGGCACGAAAATTTGAAGGAGGTTTGACATTGGAAGTGTTTGATCGAGTTGGCATCCTAAAGTTACGTGCTTATGTAGAAGTATTAGACAGAGCATTGATGGCAGAAACTATCTTAGCAACTATGAAATAAAGTAAGGCCCCGACAACCACTGAATGGTGAGGTAAAAAATCTTGATCCAATTTTCGGAAGGGCCGCTCATTCTTTACAAACAAAATGCAAAATACGGGATCATCAAGTAGTTCAAGTCAAAGTAGTGGATCTATACCAGTTTGTTCTAAATGTGGAAGAAAGCATAAAGGCACATGTTACCATGCATCCGGCGCTTGTTTTCAGTGTGGCAAGACCAGCCATAGGATTAGAGATTGTCCACTGAGATTCAACAATGCTAACCGTCCTATAGCAAGTTCAGCTAGATCTACTACTATAACAAGGTCAAATGCCAGAACTGATGCCAAAGAAAACACTGGTGTAGACACCCCATTTTTGACCGTCCTCAAGACTTGGGCGTCACCGTTTGAACACTCGGTGATCATCCATGTTCATGTTTGTTTTGAGTTCCCGGAGGTCTCGGCTATGCGCCTTGCCTCAGGATCTCTCGACTTGCTTGTTCTGTGCTTGGTTTTGCACCAAGGACTTGTGTGTCTTGTACCTGAGGGTAAAGAGTAGCTTGTTAGCTACCCCTGACACCCACCGGCCTTGGATTGAGGCCATCGGCCGCGTATTCTTGCTACCGGCCATTGGTGAAATATACCATTGGTTGGTTGGCACTTAGTGTGGTCGGCCGACCATCTGTTTGGCCGATGGCCTCCTTTTCTAGCCGGTGCCACATTTTTGCCTTTTTCAGGCATGGTGCAAGCCAGCTGTGCCAGATGGAATGCACGGACCCTCCTCCCCATGCACGAGTGTGGCTGTTTTGCCCCTTTTGCACCTTTTTGGTCTAGCTTCTTGAGGAAGCTTAGACCTTTGTCTTAGCTTCCTCAAGAAGCTTGGACACCTGTCCCAGCTTCCTAAGGAAGACTTGGCCCCTTTGCCTTGGCTTATTTAGGAAGCCTTGACCCCTTTGTTAGCTTCCCTTGGAAGCTTAACCTTTTCCATTGTCTATATAAGGAGACTAACCTTCTCCTTTGTTTTGGTCGAGCAAAATCAGACCTAACACATACATATATCTGATATACACCTTCTCTCTCTATATCTCCCTCTCTCTCTTCATTTTGTGTGTGTTTGAGGGCCTAAAGGTGAGTTTTGTTCTTGGTTTTGCACTAAGACACACACCATCACACCATACTTTGACTTGGGAGGTCTTGAGGGTTTGTTCTTGAAGTTTTGAGGTGGTTTTGATCATAAGGAAGAGGATGAGCTTGCTGTTCTTGAAGTGTTCTTCAAGGGTAACACTTTTGCTTTAGATTCTCCAATCTTGCACTAGTCTTTAACCTATCTTGCTTACTGATTTAGACTTTATGTATAACTAAAAAACGTCTTGTATTTGCATGCTTAAGATACTTCATTCAGGTTGTTTTGGTGTTGGGGGTCGACCTCCCCCTCTAAGGCCTTGTTTGGCCCTTTTTGTGCTTCCATTGTTAAGCTTTGGTTACTTTGGTGTATTGGCCTTCTCACCACTAAAATCCAGTGGATTTTCAGTGGTGAAGAAGGGGGTTTGAAGTCTTGCATAGGGGAGGGATACCCCTCTCCCCTTTATGTCTCATTTGTCCATGTTTTGGCCCATAAGGGTAGCATATGCGCTTGGTTGTTTTTGGCCCCATTTCAGAGGTTCTTGGATATTATTTGGTCATATGTTACCTCTGTCTTTGGTCGGATTTATGGCCCTTTACATGCATATTGTACTTGCCTTGCATTCCCCCATCTTGCCTAAAAATGTGCCTTGCATTTAAGCCATGATGCTTGCATGTTCTAGCTTAACTTCATGAAGGTTTTAGCATTATTTTGCCATGATCAAGGACTGTTGGGTGCTGATTTGACCATTTTTTCCATTTTTTGTATAGTTTCTATGTGTTTTGGCTTGTGAGCCTTGAGTGTGTAAGTCATAAGCATGCCTCATTTGGTCTATTTTCGGTGATTTGGAATCATTTGCCACGTCATTTCAATCCATGTTTGATGCTTGCATACTTGGATTTGTTCTCCTTTCAATGCCTTAAAGAGGTGTAGTGTTATGCTCCATGTTTTGGCTTTGGTGTATGCCTCTTTGCTTGAGTCATTTGGGATGCCATTTATGTGGGTTTTGGGGCTTATTCTACCATACCATATCTCTGATTTTGTAGGTCTTGATATCCATGCTTACCCTTTTTTGGGTGCTCTTGAAAATTGCCTTCCATGCCTTAGCTTTAGGCCCTTTGGTTTGCATATTTGTTTTGCATGTTGGCACCTCCATTTTGGGCATTTTTGGCCACTGTTTTGGGGTGGGCTGAGGCCTTCTCATTTCAGTATAAGTCCATCCTTGCATACTTTGCATGTTTGACATGTTGCATTGCATTGGTTGCATGCTTATATTGCTTCATGTTTGCATGTTTGCATGTTACTTAGCTAAGTTGCATTATATAGTCTTGTTGTATGCTTGACATGTTCATATTGCATTAGTGTAGCCTTGCATGAGTTGCATCACTTTGCATTGTATATGGCATACATGCATTCCATCGCTTAGTTTGGGGTGTCAAACCAAGCAGGAGGGGAGAGGTGTGTTCGTACCCGAAGTGACGAAACACATCTCAACCCTCGGTCGCCAATACCCTTGATCTCAACATGATAGGGTGTTAGCACTCATTTGTTTGTTGCATGCATCTACATTAAGTTGCTAACTTGGCTTCTTAGGCCATCATGCATCGAACTGCGTAGTTGATGGCCCGGGGGTCGAGGGCCATGCTCCCTTGAGTCCATTGCATGATAGGGAGTGTGGCCATGCTCACATTTGCTTGAAAATTCCATGCCATACACTGCTTTCCCTCTGCTGCTATCAACTGCAGGATTCTGCAGGAAGCAATGGCCGGCCGGCCACCTACAGTGCCGACCGACCATCAGTGGCTGGCCGGTGGTACAACAGTTGGCCGATAAGCCCATTACCATGGCCGGTGAACTTTAATTCTGGCCTGTGACATCCCAGAGCACTCAGAGGATGATTCAAAAGGGGTCTGGAGACTTTCAGAATTTTCAGAGGAACAAGGCAGTGAAAACAGAGGCAGCAGTGCTATGGTAGCGAGTTTCCGGGCGAGACGAGTCAAGCATGCATCATTCACACATTCCGAGGCAGGGCTGCGGCCACCTTCCTTCTGCATTTAATTTGTTAATTAGTTAGGAATTTTGTAATAATTAATTTAGCGGTATTCATTTGGTTGTGTAATATTTATTCAGACCCTCCGAGTGAGGGCAACTGTGTAATAAGTGTGCGTGAGTGTGTGTATGTCTCCCAACCCCACGTCTTTCTTCCCTTTTATTTACTAGCTTTCGATGGTTAGTCTAGGGCATGTTTCAATTAGCATACAATATGATAGCATGTTTGCATCCATTCATTCATTTTGCATGCACCGGGCTCGACGCATCATTCTAACTGCATTTGTATTTCAATTCCAAATTGAATACGTGTTAGTTATAGCATTTCACATGTCATTATAGATTAGCCGAGCCTATCTTAGTTGTATTTTTCATGTGTTGTATTAGCCATCTTAACATGAACTAAGATCATGCATATGATTACTAACTAGTTTCTATTTTGGCTCGGAGTACTCGGTAAGTTCTTATGCTTTAGCATCCTTGTATACGTGTGAGAGTTGCCATGATAGCATGCTTACCATGAGGCTATTTGCTTATGTGATATAACTGCTTGAATGCCTGTGGATGGAGGTTGAATTACCTAAATTGGAATAATGCATTAAAACTGTGAGTTTTAAGCCCACTAGATAGTGGCAAAACCATCTTTTCTAAAGCCCACTTGAGGGTGGCAAAACCTGCATTTTAGCCTACTTGCGATTAGCAAACCATTTTCAAAACAAACATGCAATGTTTTGTTCCAATTTAGGCGATTTGGTCTATACTTGTTTGTTGTGCGCATAACATAGTAATTCTAGGCTAATAACCGGAATAAGAACATATAATGCTTTCAAAACAAGATATCACGGTTAGTAGAGGCCGATCTTTGATCGGGCAAGAGGGGGTGCTCATAGCTGACCTTCCCCAATCGTACCCAAGTTCCCGAGCCGAGGCCACTTTGGTGATGACGAACACGTGGCCTTTGGCACCGAGTTAGGGTTTCCTAAATTTTCCAAAGTAAAATATTTAGGTGGCGACTCTATATCTGGCAAAGCAGTCCATGTTTGGCACTTCTTTTCTAAAAATCTGTTTCTTTTCTCAAAACGATTTGTCGGATTTGGACTCTTTGGTTCAGATTAAAAACCGTGACAATTTGAGTCCGAACTGTAGTGAGCCCAAAATGAACAAAATAGGGATCTCCCCCGAGACGTTCGGGGACGTCTACAGTTTCTGGCGACTCTGTTGGAGAGAATTGGAGGACTTGACTTGAACTCATGATATCTTGTTTTGACTACACTTATGTGTTTCTTTGCATTGCATGTGCATTGGTACGCCTAGGACACCGTGTTTGCCATCTGCCATTCCTGAACGGTTTGCCGGAGGCTTGTCTTGTCAAGACATGACTATAAGGCTGACCGGTTATGGGCGCTGACAGTATGGGAACACAAACCCCGGTTTTACCGGGGCACCCTTTTTGACCATTCGACCTAGTGCATATTCGGAATCCATAGTGACCATTCCAAACTAAGACAGGTTGCTTACCCGATGTTAGGTTGTTTGAAACCGCTGCGTGCGTAGTGAAACCCTAGCTCCTGACAAAATAGGACAGGGAAACCCTACCCCAACATAGAGGTGTTTTGGCTCTCACTTATCTGCTATGTGCTTTAGAGTGTGTCTCTACAGGAATGCGTGTATCAGTTTGCAAGTTTGGGCATCAGGCCTGCGGGCGCCAGTTCAGTGTTTGAGAATCAGTTATTTGCGGGTATCAGGTTTAGTTTTGGGAACAGTGATTCGGGGACAATAATCAGTATTGAGGAACAGTGTATTCAGCTTATCAACCGTGTGTTGTGATACCCAACTGTGTGTTGTGTGTATTTATTTTACGCTGTTATGCTGCCCGTTTGTCTGGTTATTTATTTTCTTATTGCTTTATTTATCTTTTTGCTAGGTAGTTTAGTACGATTGCTTCCGACCCAGTAGATATTCCCCAAGCACTCTGGACTAGAGGTCGCCGGCTCAATCGATCTGAAGATCTGGTTGACGGACAACCAGTGTTTTATTCTCTACCCCCGGTTATCAGACGAAAGCCGAGAAAACGCAGTGTGTCTGAGCAGAGATCGCCAGAGCAGTGGTCGACCCTACTAGTGGACAATCAGGCTGAGGTCTCAATTTTCACCACAGAGAGGGAATATATACCAGTAATTCAATCAAAATAAAGCAGTATGGAAAGCTTAGAGGAGATGGTGCACCAGCTCCAGGAGAGCATGAAAATTATGCAGCAAGATGCTGTCCGACAGGCGGAGTTTGCCAAGCAACAAGCCACGGTTATGACTGAACAAGCAGAGTTAATCATAAGGCTACAGCAGCAAGCCGGGGCATCTGCTTCGCATCAAGCCCCTCCCCCACCAAGGGTTCCGATACCTGAGGAGACACCAAATGTTCAAAATGTCCAAGAGGATACAAACATTCCAACGGGGCCGGTTCCGTTCCCGATTCTACCGCAACCATCCAAGGCGCCCACGCCTATCAATGTACCGGACTCTCCCTTCGAGTTCGAAATGGACCCCACAGCGCTGAAGCTGAGTAAGCTGGAAAAGATGTTTAAGAAATCCCAAGGAGTCAAGTCCATTCCCGACATTGAGGACGGATATACGGACGCAGCTGTGACATTGCCAGATCGGTTCAAGATGCCACAAATTGACCGATTTGATGGGTCCGGGGACCCCATGGTGCACCTGAGGTTGTTTTCAGATATCTTAAGGCCGATGGGCCTCACCAGACTACAGAAGCTGTCTCTGTTTGGCCGGACCCTGTCGGGTGTGGCAGCCATCTGGTACGCAAAATTGGAGGATGATGTTAAGAGGAACTGGGATGAGATGGCTGAGGCCTTTGTTGCACAATACTCGTATAACACATAAATCGAGATTATGACCCGTGATCTTGAGACGACGAGACAAGAGGCTAAGGAGAGCTTCTCAGAATTCGTGACCCAATGGAGGGCAAAGGCCTCAATGATGACCATTAGGCCAACAGATAAGGATCAAATACGGATGGTTGTGCGCAACCTCCAGCCCAAGCTTATGCAAAAGATGATCGTGCTCCCCTTCCCTACCTTTTCAGATCTACATGAGATGGGAGTACAGATTGAGGATGCCTTGAAGCAAGGATTGATCGATAATGACAGAGAGCAACCCAGAAGAACCTTTAACCGCAACACTAATGCGGGCCCGAGTGGCGCTACAACTACAAGAGCCTCCGAAGTGAGCATGGTCACCACCATTCCCCCTCCAAGAACCATGGCAGCTATGCCATTCTCCGGTGCGTCTGGAAGCAACACACAGACAGCCAAATACCAACCCAAAAACCAAAAAACCTTCGCTCCACTATATATGCCCCTGTCCAAAGCTCTAGGGGTTTTAATCAGAAAAGGGCACTTGAAGCCCCTAGAGCCGAGGCCATTGCCCGAAAAACTTCCCCCTACCCACAACCCAACCAAATATTGCGCATTCCACCAACAGCACGGTCACGACACTGACCAATGCTACCGATTACGTCATGAGATCCAGGATCTGATTGATAATGGAGTGATTGTGCCTCCAGAAAAACCCAATGTCACGACAAACCCTCTCCCACCGCACCACCAAGCTCCACCTCCCAAAAGAATCAATTTCATCCAGACGGGGGTCGTGTCTTACGATCCTAGCATATATATCACTCCTTCCCACCTACCCAAGCCGGAGGTGCTCCTTCCTGACTGCACCGACTTGTGCATAATGGACATCTCCAGAACCCAACCCAAACCAATGGTGGTGACTGTCGAAGACAGAACAGGGGAGTTTACCGGGGAGAATGAGATTGTTGGGACAGAATCTGAGGAGTCTGGGATTTTTGCCAGAAAAGTGTACAGTCCGAGCGACTACATTTTGTCGGCAGGCCAAGATAGATCGAGTGTGGAGTCGCCAGAAAGAGCAGAACTTTGTGTGATACAGGGAGAAGGGTTGGATCAGAGATAAGAGGACTTAGCGGCCATAGAAGGAGACTTTGCTGAGTTCCAATTTTTCAACGAACAAGGCCCAGAGGACGTGGCAATCAACTGGTCAGATTTCGAGGAATCAGTGGAAGTTACCGGGTGGCTTGATGACCTACCAGACGTTGTTGAGGAATCTCAGTTGGGACAGGGCCCGGCAGGGGCAAGAATAACAGTTGTGGCTGGAAGGGCCGGAAATCAGGATACATCGCCGGAGAGCGCCGGTGTCAAGAATTTCGCTTAGGGTCTGAGCAGTTTGAATACAGGAATCGTTGAACAGACAGCTATATTGACACAGTTGGAACAGGAAAGGTTTGGGGATTCTGAGAGGATCAGGAAAGCTAAAGCCCATGTGGGAACTGAAACTACTGTGTGCACAGGGACAGAGAATGCTGCAAACATGTGGATGGAGGGTACTGCGAGTACGAGAACGGTCATACCGGAGCCGGACAGGTGTCTGTCGGCTGCCGATGGAATGCGGTGGGAGGACAATGATTTATGTCTTGCCCACACAGACGAGGATTGGGGAAGTAACCAACCAAATAATACCTGGTATATCGGCGAAGTCGATCACATGACTAGGAGTGGACGGTATTTCAAGCCTCCACACCTAGATCAACCAGAGGCGTCTGGGAAAGATAGGGAAGTAGAGAAGCAGAAAGAAAAGCAACTTGAAGATGAGGCTGTGCTCAAACAATTGAAAAAGATACAGGCAGACATCTCCATTTGGGGACTGCTTATGGCATCGCGAGTGCATCGACAAGCTGTCTTATCGGTCATGGACAAGGCCAAGCTCTCAATAGACACCGCCCCCGAGCAGCTGGTGGGCTTAGTTTTTCCGGGAGGAGCTACCCTGATGTTAACTTTCTCCGACAAGGAATTGCCACCTGAGGGTGCGAATCACAACAAGCCGCTCTACATCTCTGTGGAGTGTAGAAACAAATGGATACCTGTGGTACTTGTCGACACAGGATCCGCCATCAATGTGTGTCTGGCAAGAACTGCATATGCAATCGGTTTAAAGACCGCGGACTTTGTGCCGACAGCCCAGGTGATTCGGGCATATGACAACACGAGCAGAGAAGTAATGGGAACAGTGAAAATTCAGACCAAGGTTGGGCCGGGGCAGCATGAAATTGACTTTCACGTCCTAAAGGTTCCCGCCACTTTCAATCTACTCTTGGGGCGGCCGTGGCTACACCAAGTGAAGGCAGTTTCTTCTACCTTGCATCAGGTGGTGAAATACCCCCATAGAAAGGGAGTAGCCATTGTTTTTGGAAATTCGTCGATCCATCCACCGCCGGAAGTATCTACACCAATTTTGGAAATTGAGCACGGTATGGAGGATGTGTTCATATCGAGTTTTACCTTGGCCGAGGCTCGGGTGGTTCAGAACATCATAGCTGTTAATGAGGGGTTGTATGTCAGTGCTCAATCAGTATACCTCATGAATAAGCTCCAACACATCCCTAGGGAAAGAGTGGCCGAAAGGGCGTCGCAGCATTGGCCGAAGTGCCACACAACCCACATACCTTTGGCTTGGGTTATTTGCCCACCAAAGAGGATTGGATAAGAAAAGGCAAGGAGATGGCTGGGAGAGCCAGAGCAAAGCAGGTAGGGAAGCCTTTTGAATTAATCCACCGGCCCATCCACGGTACCCTGAACGGACGTTTCGTCCGGGAGGGGGAGGATTTTCCATTTTGTGGCTTCCCAGTGCCATGGTTGAATGTGGAGAGGAAGCGCGTGCCAGGTTTTGAGATCTTCTTTGACCTGCAATTATCCAGGGATGATGTTGCCGAAGAGCAGACAGACCCAACAGTTGAGATTAAGCAGAGCAAGAATGGGGAGTCTGAGGACGCCGAAAGTGAAATGGGGGTAGCGCTGGCTTGTCTACTTTCAGATCCTCTAATCGAACAGAACTGCTTGGGGGATAACTTCTCGGTGTCTATGATCGGGAATGAAACGGCTGTGGGCCCACCAGCAAACATTTTGGATGCATCTATCGCACCCTCTCTCATTTGGCAGTATGAAGAGGGATTTTTGTCAAGCAACACCGGGTCAGGTAGTGAACCGGAATCTGATTCCACCGAGTCTTGTGAGTCGGAATCAGGTTCCAGCTCGACTGAGTCTGAGTTTGGTATTCCTGGGGGTGATAACTCGGATGCCACAGTCCTGTCTAGGTCGTCTTTTTCTTTCTCTTTCGAGTCTGTTGTAACAGAAGAATCGGATGGTTTGGAAGTGCTTAATAAGAATGATGTGGATGTGGTTTCTGAATACTTTTCTGTACCTTTGATTTATTGCTTTAATCAGGACTTTCAAAATTTTGACAAAAACGACGAGGAAGAAATTCCTCCGGTTTTGCAACGATTAATTGATCAAGAATAGGAAAGATTTGTTAAACCTTTAGTTGATGAAATCTCTACTGTGAATATTGGTACTGAGAAGGACCCGCAACTGGTCCAGATCGGGTCCACGTTGTCTTCGGAGGAACGTGAGCGCTTAGTCGCTTTATTAAAAGATTTCAAAGATGTTTTCGTGTAGTCCTACGAAGACATGCCTGGGATCGATCCTGAGATTGTACAGCACCGGATCCCTCTTGACCACGAGGCCCAACCCATCAAGCAGAAACTCAGAAGAATCCGCCCGGACTGGGGCCTCAAGATTAAGGAAGAGGTCACCAAGCAAATCGACGCAGGCTTCCTACTGGTATCCGAATACCCGACTTGGCTGGCCAATATCGTTCTAGTGCCGAAGAAGGATGGCAAGATCAGGGTAATGTTGTTCGGGAGAAGACTGCTTTCTCCACCCCGTGGGGGACATACTGCTACAGAGTAATGTTGTTTGGGTTGAAGAATGCTGGAGCTACATATCAACGGGCTGCGACCACAATATTGCATGACATGATCCACAAAGAGGTTTAGGTGTACATGGACGACATGATTGTCAAATCCAAAGAAAGAGAGGGCCACTACACCGCCTTGCAAAAGTTCTTTCGAAGGATCCGAGAATTTCGGTTGCGGCTGAATCCTCAGAAATGTACGTTTGGTGTTCCAGCGGGAAAGATACTGGGGTTTTTTATTACACAGAGAGGTATCGAAGTCGACCCTTCCAAAATCAAGGCCATCTTAGAAATGCCACCACCAAGGACTGAAAAAGAGGTGCAAGGCTTTCTGGGTAAAGTGCAATTCATAAGACGGTTTATCTCAAAATTAACCCTGACTTGTGAACCACTTTTTGGTCTCCTGAAGAAAGGAACGAAGTTCCAGTGGGACGGCCGATGCCAAGCTGCTTTTGAACAGATCAAAGAATACTACAGAACCCACCCGTGTTGTCACCACCAGAGTTGGGGAGACCGTTGATATTGTACCTTTCAGTGACTGAGACTACAATGGGCTTCATACTCGTGCAAGAATCAGAGGACAAGGTGGAGAGAGCCATCTATTACCTGAGCAAGAAGATGCTAGAGTATGAGACCCGTTACACACCATTGGAAAAGGCTTGCTTAGCCTTGGTATGGGCTACCAAGAAGTTGCGGCACTACCTGTTAACTCACTCCGTAATGTTGGTTTCACGACTGGATCCTATCAAATATCTTTTCGAGAAACCAGCACTTACGGGTAGGCTGGCTTGTTGGCTGTTGTTGCTTTCCGAATTCGATCTAAAATATGTGACGCGCAAGTCAGTTAAAGGAAGAGTAGTGGCAGAATTCTTAGCCGATCACTCGGTGGGAGGGGGTGAAGCAGTTGAGTACTTATTCCCAGATGAGGCCATTTTGCATATCGACGATGAAACTTGGACGATGTACTTTGACGGAGCGTCAAACCAGCACGGGTATAGGATATGGGTGTTGCTGATAGCACCCGACAATTCCCGTATCCCTCTAGCCTTCAAACTCCGATTCAAAGTCTCAAACAACGAAGCAGAATATGAGGCTGTAGACACCCCATTTTTGACCGTCCTCAAGACTTGGACGTCACCGCTTGGAACACTCGGTGATTATCCATGTTTGTGTTCGTTTGGAGTTCCCGGAGGTCTCGGCTCGCGCGCCTTGCCTCAGGATCTCCGAACTCGACTGTTTAGTGTCTGGTTTTGCACCAAACACTTGTGTTTTGCCTTGGAGGGGCAGGGAATGCCTTGTGAGGCATCCCCACACACCACCGGCAGTAGCTAGAGGCCACCGGCTAGTTTTTTGCTGCCATCGGCATTATTTGTTGCCGGTCGGCACATTTTATTGCCGGTCGGCATAGTTTGTTGCCGGTCGGCACTCTTTTTTGTCGAAATGACATTTTTGGGCAGCCGACCACTGTTCATCTACTTTATGGAGATATTTTGTGCCAGCTGTGATAGCTGGCACCAACTCTGCCTCCCTCCATACACGTGTATGGAGGGATCTCCCTCTAAGCAAGCTTGTTGTATAAGCTTTGCAAGAGGGAGTCCTATAAGAGGAAGGCTCTCCTCTTTGATCTAGGTTAGAGACTTGGAAGCAAAAACCAGAGCTTAGAGATATAGATACATCCTATCTCTATATCTCCCTCTCTCTCCTCCTTTGTGTGTGTTTTTTGGCCCAAAAGTGTGTTTTTACCTTACTTTTGCACCAATACACACACTATTACACCTAGCTCCGAGATTGAGGGACTTGGGGGGTTGATTCTTGAGTTTTTAGACTGATTTTGACCAAAAGAAGAGGGCTAGACCATTTGTTCTTCAAAGGTTCTTCAAGGGTGAGCAACTTGCTTTATTTTCCCCAAACTTGCAATAGTTATTTACCTATCTTGCTTGCTGATTTAGCTTTTGTGCATAACATGAAAAAGGCTTCTATTTTCATGATTTACAACTTTCATTAAGGTTGTCTTGTAGTTTGAGTGCAAACTCACCTTGATAGGCCTTATTTGGCCCCTTTTGTTGCCTCTTTGGTAAGGCTTTGTTTACTTCAGTGTTTTGATTTCCTCACCACTGAAAATCAGTGTATTTTTAGTGGTAAGGGAGGTGGTTTGAAGCCTTTCATAGGGGAGGGACACCCCTCTCCCTTCATTGTCTTGTTTCCTTGCTTTTTGGCTTAAAAATGTAGCATGTATGCTTGATCATTTTTGGCCTCATTTCATAAGTTTTTTGGGTGTTTTAGGTCATGTGTGACCTCTGTTTTTGGCCGGATTTATGTCTCTTTACATGCTTAAAGTACTTGCTTTGTATTGCTCCATTTGGCCTAGAAATGCCCCTTGTGCTTAGGCCATGATTCTTGCATATATTGGCATGGTTCCATGACGGTTTTGGTATTATTTTATCATGTTTGAAATCTTTTGGTTATCAATTTAGTCATGTTTGACATGTTTGTTATGGTTGCTATGCATTTTGGCTTGCAAGCTTTGAGTATGTTGACCTCTAGCATGTATAGTTTGGACCATCCTCATGTTTTGGCATCATTTAGGACCACATTTCAGTCCAAGAATCATGTTTGTATGTGTGCATACATGACCTCTTTTGTGCCTTGAAGGTGTGCCCTTTTATGCCTACATATGAACCTTAATGCATACACCCCTTTGGAACCATCTTAGCTGCCATATTAGGAGAGTTTGGAGCCTTATTTTGCCTGTAAAAATTCTATTTCTTACTTGTCTAAATCATGCTATGATTGGTCATGTTATGGGAATGAGATACCTCCTTTCTTGTGCCTTAGTTTTGAGACCATTGGCTTGCATGTTGGCATGAGAGTTTGTCCATCATTTTAGGCACTTTTGGCCACTGTTTTAAGATGGTTTGAGGTCTGCCCCTTTGTGGTTTATGGTCACCCTTGCATGCTTATCTCATGTTTGTTGCATAATTGCTTCATTAAGTGTTGTAACATGTCGATCCCATTGCCTAAAGGCCCATGTTTGCACTACATTTGCATCTCATATGCCCAACATTGCATGCTTGCCATATTGGTTGCATAACATTGAGCATGTCTTGCATAATTGGTATCATGTTGCATCTTGAGCCATGTTTGCATAACATGCATTGCATTATTTGGTTTGGGCCACGTGGGGGTTGAAACTGCCACAAGTACAGAAATGGAGAATGCTGCGAGCATAGGGATAAAAGGTACTGCAAGTATCGGGACAGTTATGCCGGAACCAGACAGATGCCTGTCAGCTGCAGATGGTATGTGGTGGGAAAATGACGATCTATGTCTTGCCCACACGGACGAGGATTGGGAAGGTAACCAACCAAATGATACCTGGTATATCGGCGAAGTCGATCACATGACTAGGAGTGGACGGTATTTCAAGCCTCCACACCTAGATCAACCGGAGGCGTCTGGAAAAGATAAGGAAGCAGAAAAGCAAAAGGAAAAGCAACTCGAAGACGAGGCCGTATTGAGACAATTGAAAAAGATATAAGCAGACATCTCCATCTGGGGACTGCTTATGGCTTATCGAGTACATAGGCAGGCTGTCCTTTCAGCCATGGACAAAGCCAAGCTTTCCATAGACACCACGCCCGAGCAGCTGGTGGGCTTTGTCTTTTCGGGAGGAAGTTCCCCGGCATTGAGTTTTTCTGACAAAGAACTGCCACCTGAGGGTGCGAACCATAACAAGCCACTCTACATCTCTGTCGAGTGCAGGGATAAATGGATACCCATGGTGCTGGTCGACACAGGGTCCGCCATCAACGTTTGTCCGGCAAGAACAGCCTACGCGATCGATTTGAAAGTCGCGGATTTTGTGCCAACGGCCTAGGTGATTCGGGCGTATGACAACACAAGCCGGGAAGTAATGGGAACAGTCAAGATTCAAACAAAGGTTGGGCCGGGACAGCACGAGATAGATTTCCATGTCTTGGAGGTTCCTGCAACGTTCAACTTGCTTTTGGGGCAGCCATGGCTGCATCAGGTAAAGGCGGTTTCCTCTACCCTACATCAAGTGGTGAAATACCCCTATGGGGAGGGAGTAGCCATTGTCTTCGGAA
Organism: Camellia sinensis; assembly: GCF_055761805.1. Taxonomy (NCBI): domain Eukaryota; kingdom Viridiplantae; phylum Streptophyta; class Magnoliopsida; order Ericales; family Theaceae; genus Camellia; species Camellia sinensis. Next base: position 80,873,113 of record NC_138963.1, read on the forward strand.
ATTCATCGATTCATCCGCCACCAGAAGTATCCACGCCTGTTCTAGAAATTGAACACGGTATGGAAGATGTGTTCATATCGGGTTTTACCTTGGCTGAGACTCGGGTCGTACAGAACATCATGGCAGCTAATGAAGGGGTATATGTCAGTGCCCAAGCAGTCTATCTCATGAACAAACTCCAGCACATCCCCGGGATGGGATTGGGGAAAAGCGGCCGGAAGGGCGTCGCGGCATTGGCCGAAGTGCCACACAACCCTCACACCTTTGGTTTGGGCTACCTACCCACCAAAGAGGATTGGATAAGGAAAGGAAAGGAAATGGTCGGAAGGGCCAGAGCGAAACAGATGGGGAAGCCCTTTGACTTAATGCACCAGCCCATTCGGGGTACCCTAAACGGACGCTTCGTCCGGGAGGGGGAGGATTTTCTGTTTTGTGGCTTCCCAGAGCCATGGCTGAACACGGAGAAGAAACGCGTGCCAGGTTTCGAGATCTTCTTTGACCTGCAGCTACCTGAGAATGATGACGTCGAAGGGGAGGCAAATCTATCAGTTGAGGCTGAGCAAAGTAAGGAAGTGCAGTCTGAGGACGCTGAAAATGAAATGGGGGCAGCGCTGGCATGTCTGCTTTCAGATCCTCCGATCGAACAGAAGTGCTTGGGGGATAGCTCCTCGGTATGTGTGATTGGGAACGAAACGGCTGCGGGCCTACAATCAACTATTTTGGATGCGTCCATCGCACCTTCTCTCATCTGGCAATATGAAGAAGGCTTTTTATCTAGCAGCACCGGGTCAGGTAGTGAGCCGGAATCTGATTCCACCGAATCTTGTGCGTCGGAATCAGGTTCCAGCTCGATTGAGTCTGAGTCCGGTATTCCTGGGGGTGATAACCCGGATGCCACAGTCCTGTCTAGGTCGTCATTTTCATTTTCTTTTGAGTCTGTTGTAACAGAGCAATCCGACGGCTTGGAAGTATTTAATGAGAACAATGTGGATGTGGTTTCTGAGTATTTTTCTGTGCCTTTGATTTATTGCTTAAATCAGGATTTTCAAAATTTTGATGAAAACGACGAGGAAGAAATTCCTCCGGTTTTGCAACGGTTAATTGATCAAGAGCAGGAAAGATTTGTTAAACCCTTAATGGATGAAATCACTACTATGAATGTTGGTACTGAGAAGGACCCGTGGCTGGTCCAGATCGGGTCCACGTTGTCTTCTGAGGAACGCGAGCGCTTAGTCGCTTTATTAAAAGATTTCAAAGATGTTTTCGCGTGGTCCTATGAAGACATGCCTGGAATCGATCCTGAGATTGTACAGCACCGGATCCCTCTTGATCCCGAGGCCCGACCTGTCAAGCAGAAGCTCAGAAGGATCCGCCCTGATTGGGCCATTAAGATCAAGGAAGAGGTCACCAAGCAGATCGATGCAGGCTTCCTGCTGGTATCCGAATACCCGACTTGGTTGGCCAACATTATTCCGGTGCCGAAGAAGGATGGCAGAATTCGGGTCTGTGTAGACTTCAGAGATTTGAACAGGGCCAGTCCGAAGGATGACTTTCCCTTGCCGCACATTGATGAATTGGTAGATTTCACGGCAGGACACGCCTTGCTTTCATTTATGGATGGCTTCTCAGGCTATAATCAGATAGTAATGGCACCCGAAGACCGGGAGAAGACTGCATTCAGTACCCCGTGGGGTACATATTGTTATAGAGTGATGCCATTTGGGTTGAAAAATGCTGGAGCTACTTATCAACGGGCAGCAACTACAATATTGCATGATATGATCCATAAAGAGGTCGAGGTGTATGTGGACGACATGATTGTCAAGTCCAAAGAAAGAGAAGGCCACTACACCGCCTTACAAAAATTCTTTCAAAGGATCAGAGAGTTTCGGCTGCGGTTGAATCCCCAAAAGTGTACTTTTGGTGTTACAGCAGGGAAGATGCTAGGGTTTCTGATTACACAAAGGGGCATCGAGGTCGACCCTTCCAAAATCAAGGCCATCTTAGAAATGCCACCACCAAGGACTGAAAAGGAGGTGCGAGGCTTTCTAGGTAAAGTGCAATTCATATGACGGTTTATCTCTAAATTAGCCTTGACTTGTGAACCACTGTTTGGTCTCCTGAAGAAAGGAAAGAAATTCCAATGGGACGGCCGATGTCAAGCAGCTTTTGAACAGATCAAAGAATATCTACAGAACCCGCCCGTGTTGTCACCACCAGAGCCGGGGAGACCGTTGATATTGTACCTTTCGGTAACTGAGACTACCATGGGCTGCATGCTCGCACAGGAGTCAGAAGACAAAGTGGAAAGGGCCATCTACTATCTGAGCAAAAAGATGCTGGATTACGAGACCCGCTATACACCGCTGGAGAAGGCTTGTTTGGCCTTGGTATGGGCTACCAGGAAGCTGCGGCACTACCTGTTAGCTCACTCTGTAATGTTGGTTTCACGTTTGGATCCCATCAAATATCTTTTCGAGAAACCAGCACTTATGGGTAGGCTAGCTCGTTGGCTGCTATTGCTTTCTGAATTTGACTTGAAGTATGTAACACGCAAGTCAGTAAAAGGAAGAGCAGTAGCGGAGTTCCTTGCCGACCACCCGGTTGAGGGGGATGAAGCGGTTGAGTACCTATTCCCAGATGAAGCCATTCTGCACATCGAAGATGAAACTTGGATGATGTACTTTGACGGAGCGTCAAACCAGTACGGGTATGGGATAGGGGTGTTGCTGATAGCGCCTGACGATTCCCGTATCCCTTTAGCATTCAAGCTCCGGTTCAAAGTCTCGAACAATGAAGCAGAGTATGAGGCATGTATTGCTGGTCTGGAAGCAGCCCTAGAACTAGGGGCAAGACGGTTGGACGTCATTGGGGACTCAAACCTTGTTGTATCTCAAGTAAAAGGAGACTGGAAAGTCAAGGAGGAAAGGATGATAATTTACCACCAAACCTTGGATTTGTTAATTCCTCGGTTTGAGAAGCTAAATTTCACCCACCTCGTAAGAGAGAACAACAGGTTCGCAGATTCACTAGCAACTCTATCTTCCATGATAGACATCCCGTCCGGAGTCCGGATGCGTCCAGTCATTATTGATCAGAAGTTTACGCCAGCATACGATTCGATTTCCGCCATAGATGAGGCTCAAGATGACAACCCCTGGTATTACGACATTTGGAACTTCTTGGAAAAGGAGACGTATCCACTAGGGGCAAATGCCAAGGATAAGAGGGCCATCAGAAGAATGGCTGTTCAGTTCATCATCTGCGGGGGTAAGCTGTACAAAAGGGGTCATCTGGGAATGCATAAACTCTGTGTAGAAGCTGAAGAGTCGAAGCGCCTGATGGAGGCCATCCATGGAGGGGAGTGCGGTGCACACATGAATGGAGTAATGCTGGCCAGGAAGATCCTCAGACAGGGCTACTACTGGTCAACCATGGAGGAGGATTGTATCGGCTTTGTCCGGCGATGCCACAAATGCCAGATCCATGCAAACCGTATGAACATCCCGCCGTCAAAGCTGTACAACATGACTTCCCCATGGCCATTTTCCGTTTGGGGAATTGACGTGATCGGAGCTGTTACCCCGAAGGGGTCGAACGGGCATGAGTTTATCCTGGTAGCGATAGATTATTTCACAAAGTGTGTCGAGGCCCAATCATACGCGGTGTTGAAGGCGTCGCACGTCGCAAAGTTCATCAGAAACAACATCATCTGTCGCTACGAGGTGCCAAACGAGATCATTTCGGATAATGGATCCCACTTTAAGAAAGAAGTGGTTGACTTGTTGGAGAAGTATAACGTGGCTTTTCATAAGTCATCTACATACCGGCCGCAAACCAACGGAGCAGTTGAGGCCGCCAACAAGAACATCAAGCACATACTGCGGAAGATGGTGGAAACCTACCGGGATTGGCCAGATAAGTTGCCGTTTGCTCTGTGGGGCTACAGAACTTCAATTAGAACTTCTACCGGAGCGACTCCGTATTCGTTAGTTTATGGAATGGAGGCCGTTCTACCTATCGAAATTGAAGTTCCGTCTTTACGGGTATTGGCTAAGTGTCAGATAGCTGAGGCAGATTGGCAGCAGAGCAGGTTTGAAGAACTCATGCTCTTTGACGAGAGAAGGCTGAAAGCACTGTATCACGTCCAAAGTTATCAGCGCAGAATTGCTCGGGCTTTCAACAAGAAGGTTAAGTCCAGAAATCTAAAGGAAGGGGATTTGGTGCTCAAGGACAACCGAGCTCCCATCCACGACCCAAGGGGCAAGTTCAGACCCAATTGAACTGGTCCCTACATCATCAAAGCTATCTGGTCAGGTGGAGCTGTGGTTCTGATGGACTTAGATGGCTTGGAATTCTCCCAACCGATCAACATGGACAAGTTGAAGAAATATTATCCTTGAGAGGCTCGCTAGGCCGAAAACCCGAAAGGGCGACCTAGGCAAAAGTTAGAGCACAAAAAATTAGAAAATATAAAAACTGAGCTCGCAAGGCTGAAAACCCGCAAAGGGGGGCCTTGGCAAAAGTTAGAGCGCAAAAGGAGAGTGAAAATACTCGAGTGAACCTAAACCGGAACTACGTGAGGCTTGATTCCCATGTTTGGGATACGTAGGCAGCTTCATCCTGAAGTTCTGCCATAACACTTCCCCGATCAACTTTGTCCATTTGATCATCTCAGTCATCTTTGTCTATCAGCATCCGTTGGAATCTCCAGTGCGGTGCCACTCAGACTAGGGGCAACTTTCCGTTGCTGCGCAGTGCTGCAGCGCTCTTCAGACTAAGGGCAACTTTCCGGTTGCAGGGACCTGGGGTTGTGCATCTCAGTGACAGATCTTTGGCGTGTCCAGTTCTAATCCATATCGAAAATGTCTTTGAGAAGTTTTAATAAAAGCTGACTTTGTTCAAATAATCTTTTTACAACTTTGACCATTTTTGGACCAAAGCGGAAAATTTTCAGTACCATAATTTTCAATTTCATTGATTTCAAAACAGAGTTCTCCTGCTCTTGTATACAATCGAAGTTGCTTTTTATTACATTCATAAAGAAAACTTGAAAGTACTAATAAAGCAATAAATCTGGGGCATAGTCAAGTCAGGTGCTCCTGCGCCCCCTCCCAGAGCTGGTCGAAGCTTCTGATGCCAAGCTGGGCCCAATCTGTGCTTCTTCATTAAGCCAATCCACGCACTCGTCAGACAAAGTGCAACTGAAAGTAGGAACGGGAGCCAGGAGTTCTCTCATCCTCCATGCGGTGGCCTGCCAAGCAAGCTGTGCACCTCCGGCTGGGAATGCAGCAGGATACTCTATCCCCTCTAGCGGGCAGGTCTAATCATGGCCAAATTGGCGTCGAATCCGAAATGGGAAGTAGAATACACAGTGAGTGAGACCAACCAATTGAATCCCAGTCTGCCGGGGCATATTGTAACTCATTGCCGGAAGGCTCAGCCAAGGGCACCGCCAAGCAATACGGTCTGCGGACAAGCGGCACATCCAAGCAAACCACCATCCCTCATCCAAGGCATTGACTAAACGGTGCCGGAAGAAGTAGCCGCGAGCTAAATATGCTGGGCAAGAGTCCACAACCTGTAGCTTGTCCATCAACCATACCTGGGGAGGGATTGAAAAATGAGAGAGTAAAGAATAGAGAGATGTACGATGAGAGAAAAGTGAGAATGGGGTTTTGTGAGAAAAGACCGAGCTTGAGGGCCGAGTGATGTGAGCAATACATAAATGCGAGATTGGGTGGGAAACATTACCTGTAGTAGTAGTGGACTCCCTGCTAATCTGGTCGTCTCATGACGATAAAAGGCGTCTAAACCCATTAACGTCTCAGCCAGAGTCATGGCAATATAGCTCTCGCCCTCCTTCAAGCCTTGGGCAACCTCAATCAGCCGGACACTAGCCCCTCCAGAGCCCGAGACAAACAGAGGGCATGTCGCCGGAAGCCTTGCCAGTGATGGTTGTTGCGATCACCAGCATCGGAAAACCGATCAGCCAAACTCGGAATGTCCAGCATCCCGTCACAAATCAGAGACCGAGCGTCACGCATACTGAGTCCACACATTCGCCCTAGGGATTGGGCATGGCCAAAATTAAGTTGGGGTAGGAGTTCCTCGTCGCGCTCGGACTCCATTAAGGCTTGGAAATCTTCAGAGGTAGGACATATCTCTTGCCCGGCGAAGCTAAAGACATGTGTCACCGGATTCCAAAACCTTGCCGCGGCATGAAGAAACGGGAGGTGCAATGGGGTATGACCCAGAGTGAATAGTGCATTTATGCCAAAACCCCGGAAATTCACTTTTTCCGAGCCATCCAAGCTAGCAACCCAAGCTGTGAGATTTTGAGCAAGAAACTCTTCCATTGGAGCAAATCAGTGTGAAAATGAGAAAAAACTACGAAGCTGGGGTCTTTTGTAGGAGATAAGGTTGAGTGGGGACAGGTGTCAACATTCTGGTGATCCCCTCATTAAGTGCCGGCCGGCCAAACTCTTTGCCGACCAACCATAATAGTTTGCCGACCAAACAATTTCATGGCCGATAGCTATTCCTTGCAGCCGGTGGTCTCTACCCCAAGCCGGTGGGCTTCCTTCTGGTTTCCTGAGCTGTTTATGCTAGGCATTGGGGAACTTTACCACCTCCAACCTCTCCCCGGCAATCGGTTCTTGTGGGGGCACGCCTGTCCGTTTGACAAATTATTGTGCATTTGCTTATCGAGTTGTATTTCGCCCTCTTTGAGCTCTTGATTTGTTTATCGAGTTGTACTCACACTTGTTTGGTTATATCATGTCTTTGTTTTGCTTATCGAGTTGTAAGTCGGTTCACTACCTGATTATTACGATACAAATTTCCAAAGTAAGTTCAAATTCGTTCACATTGTGGTGTGATACCTTGCGATGCGATGCATAGAAAGTTTACAAATGCAACGTCTTTTGAATTAAATGGTTGTTTCATTCCCATCACGTGTTTCGCAAAATGTGTAATTTTGAGAAAAAATTAAAACCTGCCCGAGGCAGTGCAATGTGCTTAAACTACTAGTAAAAAGGAAAGTAAAGCATAGAGTGACAAGGTAACAAAGTATCAGAATTGATACCAATGAAACTCCCCTTGCGGTTAACGCACCTTCTGCACCTCTGTTCGGGTCAACCACGTCGTTGGACGCCTTCACAATACGGGAAAGCACACCTTTGAAACGTGGACCTTCGAGTTGACCTCAGGCCACAACTTCTGCGAGCAATGCTCGATGCGTGCGAAGAATGTCCCGCCCCGTATCCTTTTCATGCTTTGTGAACTCCACAAATTGTTTCAATTATGCTGTGTAATAGTACATTCCTTTACTTGCGTAGACCGCATATTAATTACATTACCTGCGTAGACCGCATGTTTGTAATCATTTCTTTACTTGCGTAGACTGCATGTTAATTACATTACCTGCGTAGACCGCATGTTTGTAATCATTTCTTTGCTTGCGTAGACCGCATATTAATTACATTACCTGCGTAGACCGCATGTTTGTAATCATTTCTTTACTTGCGTAGACTGCATGTTAATTACATTACCTGCGTAGACCGCATGTTTGTAATCATTTCTTTGCTTGCGTAGACCGCATATTAATTACATTACCTGCGTAGACCGCATGTTTGTAATCATCCCATTACTTGCGTAGACCGCATGTTAATTACATTACCTGCGTAGACTGCATGTTTGTAATCCTTCCTTTACTTGCGTAGACCGCATGTTAATTACATTACCTGCGTAGACCGCATGTTTGTAATCCTTCCTTTACTTGCGTAGACCGCATATTAATTACATTACCTGCGTAGACCGCATGTTTGTAATCATGTCAATACCTGCGTAGACCGCATGTTTTGATTGCGTAGACCGCATATTAATTTCATTACCTGCGTAGACCGCATGTTTTGATTGCGTAGACCGCATATTAATTTCATTACTTGCGTAGACCGCATGTTTTGATTGCGTAGACCGCATATTAATTTCAATACCTGCGTAGACCGCATGTTTTGATTGCGTAGACCGCATATTAATTTCATTACCTGCGTAGACCGCATGTTTTGATTGCGTAGACCGCATATTAATTTCAATACCTGCGTAGACCGCATGTTTTGATTGCGTAGACCGCATATTAATTTCAATACCTGCGTAGACCGCATGTTTTGATTGCGTAGACCGCATATTAATTTCATTACCTGCGTAGACCGCATGTTTTGATTGCGTAGACCGCATATTAATTTCATTACTTGCGTAGACCGCATGTTTTGATTGCGTAGACCGCATATTAATTTCAATACCTGCGTAGACCGCATGTTTTGATTGCGTAGACCGCATATTAATTTCATTACCTGCGTAGACCGCATGTTTTGATTGCGTAGACCGCATATTTAATTTCCATACCTGCGTAGACCGCATGTTTTGATTGCGTAGACCGCATATTTAATTTCATTACCTGCGTAGACCGCATGTTTCGCTTGCGTGGACCGCATACTTGTTAATTTCATTACCTGCGTAGACCGCATGCTTATGATCAATTTCGTTGCCCGCGTAGACCGCATGCTCCACCTACATGTCTGTATTTTCACAGCATTGTTATGCTCCCCACTTGCTTTGCGCTGTCACGCATTTCGAGTATACTATTATACATAACGATATGGTACCTGTTAAGTTTGTTTTCTTTGCAGGCACGATATTGTATGTACGGTTCATTTGAGGCTGGTGCAACCAGACGAGCCGCACAGGTATTGTATCCTCCGAGTGAGACGTATTGAGAATTACATAATTCTCTTACATCCTTTCTGCATTGTAGTGTAGTTCGGTGTATGCTAGCTTAAAGTTGTCGCATGTGTGCTTCATTACAGCTTCCTTTGTACGATCATAAGTTATACTCGGCTTCGTGCATTGTCTTGCATTTTGCCCCTGCTTTCGGGCGCATATCTTGTTTGTTTTGCATGTTTGTCTGAGTCTTCGGCCTTGTCAAAAATGGGTCATCTCTGGGCTTCGACATTCACTCCCGTCATTGCTATGACTTTCGAGTTCTGTCGAAGAGGGGCAACTGTAGACACCCCATTTTTGACCGTCCTCAAGACTTGGACGTCACCGCTTGGAACACTCGATGATTATCCATGTTTGTGTTCCTTTGGAGTTCCCGGAGGTCTCGGCTCGCGTGCCTTGCCTCAGGATCTCCGAACTCGACTGTTTAGTGTCTGGTTTTGCACCAAACACTTGTGTTTTGCCTTGGAGGGGCAGGGAATGCCTTGTGAGGCATCCCCACACACCACCGGCAGTAGCTAGAGGCCACCGGCTAGTTTTTTGCTGCCATCGGCACTATTTGTTGCCGGTCGGCACATTTTATTGCCGGTCAGCATAGTTTGTTGCTGGTCGGCACTCTTTTTTGTCGAAATGACATTTTTGGGTAGCCGACCACTGTTCATCTACTTTATGGAGATATTTTGTGCTAGCTGTGATAGCTGGCACCAACTCTGCCTCCCTCCATATACGTGTATGGAGGGATCTCCCTCTAAGCAAGCTTGTTGTATAAGCTTTGCAAGAGGGAGTCCTATAAGAGGAAGGCTCTCCTCTTTGATCTAGGTTAGAGACTTGGAAGCAAAAACCAGAGCTTAGAGATATAGATACATCCTATCTCTATATCTCCCTCTCTCTCCTCCTTTGTGTGTGTTTCTTGGCCCAAAAGTGTGTTTTTACCTTACTTTTGAACCAATACACACACTATTACACCTAGCTCCGAGATTGAGGGACTTGGGGGGTTGATTCTTGAGTTTTTAGACTGATTTTGACCAAAAGAAGAGGGCTAGACCATTTGTTCTTCAAAGGTTCTTCAAGGGTGAGCAACTTGCTTTATTTTCCCCAAACTTGCAATAGTTATTTACCTATCTTGCTTGCTGATTTAGCTTTTGTGCATAACATGAAAAAGGCTTATATTTTCATGCTTTAGAACTTTCATTAAGGTTGTCTTGTAGTTTGAGTGCAAACTCACCTTGATAGGCCTTATTTGGCCCCTTTTGTTGCCTCTTTGGTAAGGCTTTGTTTACTTCAGTGTTTTGATTTCCTCACCACTGAAAATCAGTGTATTTTTAGTGGTAAGGGAGGTGGTTTGAAGTCTTGCATAGGGGAGGGACACCCCTCTCCCTTCATTGTCTTGTTTCCTTGCTTTTTGGCTTAAAAATGTAGCATGTATGCTTGATCATTTTTGGCCCCATTTCATAAGTTTTTTGGGTGTTTTAGGTCATGTGTGACCTCTGTTTTTGGCCGGATTTATGTCTCTTTACATGCTTAAAGTACTTGCTTTGTATTGCTCCATTTGGCCTAGAAATGCCCCTTATGCTTAGGCCATGATTCTTGCATATATTGGCATGGTTCCATGAAGGTTTTGGTATTATTTTATCATGTTTGAAATCTGTTGGTTATCAATTTGGTCATGTTTGACATGTTTGTTATGGTTGCTATGCATTTTGGCTTGCAAGCTTTGAGTATGTTGACCTCTAGCATGTATAGTTTGGACCATCCTCATGTTTTGGCATCATTTAGGACCACATTTCAGTCCAAGAATCATGTTTGTATGTGTGCATACATGACCTCTTTTGTGCCTTGAAGGTGTGCCCTTTTATGCCTACATATGAACCTTAATGCATACACCCCTTTGGAACCATCTTAGCTGCCATATTAGGAGAGTTTGGAGCCTTATTTTGCCTGTAAAAATTCTATTTCTTACTTGTCTAAATCATGCTATGATTGGTCATGTTATGGGAATGAGATACCTCCTTTCTTGTGCCTTAGTTTTGAGACCATTGGCTTGCATGTTGGCATGAGAGTTTGTCCATCATTTTAGGCACTTTTGGCCACTGTTTTAAGATGGTTTGAGGTCTGCCCCTTTGTGGTTTATGGTCACCCTTGCATGCTTATCTCATGTTTGTTGCATAATTGCTTCATTAAGTGTTGTAACATGTCGATCCCATTGCCTAAAGGCCCATGTTTGCACTACATTTGCATCTCATATGCCCAACATTGCATGCTTGCCATATTGGTTGCATAACATTGAGCATGTCTTGCATAATTGGTATCATGTTGCATCTTGAGCCATGTTTGCATAACATGCATTGCATTATTTGGTTTGGGGTGTCAAGCCAAATGTGGGAATCAAGGGACATTCATACTTCAAGTGATGTAATGTGCCTTGATTCTCGGTCACCGAGGCCTTTGACTCCGATTTGATAAGGCTTTGGTTCTCATTTTGTTTGTTGCATGCATCTTTACATCAAGTGGCAAACTTGATCCCTTGGGCTATCATGCACCATTGATGGCTCGAGGATCGAGGGCCATGCTTCCTTGAGTTTAAAGCATGATAGGAAGCATGACCATGCTTACATATGCCTGAAACCCCATGCCATACTGTCTGTCCTCTGTTTGCTGCCAAAACTGTCTTCTGCAGGAAGTTTCTGCCGACCGGCAGAATTTAGTGCCGACCGGCAATATGTTTACAGCCGATAGATCCAAAAACGGCCGGTGGGAATTATGCACTGCCGGTGGTAATTTCCCTTAGCCGGTGGTACTCTGCAACATGCAAGGAACCTGTTCTGGGACTTTGGGAATTTTCAGAGAAGCAGGGCAGTATAAACAGAGGTGGCAGTGATGTGGTACGGGTTTTCCAGGCGAACCGGGTTTCGAGCATGCATCATTCGCACACCCCGAGGCAGAGGCTGTGGCCATCCCCTTCTTTCTTTTGCATTCTTTCTATTAATTAATTAGAAATTCTGTAATAATTTATTTGCTTATCATTTGGACTGTAATATTTATTTGGCCCCTCCGAGTGAGGGCAATGATGTAATAAGTGTGGGTGAGTGTGTGTATGTCTTCCAATCCCCACTTCTTTCTTCCCTTTTATTTACCTGCTTATGATGGTAGATTAGGGCATTTTTGAAATTAGCATACCTTATGCTATGCATGCGTGCATTCATGCATTTGTATTACACGCATTAGGCTCGGTACATCATGCTAACTGCATTCGTATTTCAAATTCCAAATTGAATACGTGAATCAATTGGTTGCATCTCATATGCCACATTTAGGTTAACCGAGCCTACTCTAATTACATTTTTGCATGCGATGCATTAGTCATTTTGACATGAACTAGGACATGCATATTTGGTAACTAGTTTACTGTTTTGGCACGGAGTACGATGTAAGTAGTTATGCTTTAGCATCCCGCATGCGTGTGAGTGTTGCCATAACAGTATGCTTGCCATGCGACTAAATGCTTATGTGATAAACTGTTTGAATGCCTGTGGGTGAAGGTTGGATTGTTTGAGTTGGAAAACTCATTGAAATCCGTGTTTTAGCCTACTTGCGAGTAGCAAATTTCGAAGCGCTTTTCAAAACAAACGGATATGCAATGCTTGTTTCCAAATTAGGCAATCTAGTCTATACTTGTCTGCTGTGTGCATAACATAGTAATTCTAGGCTAATAACCGGAATAAGAACACATAAAGTTTTCAAAAACGGATATCATGATTAGTAGAGGCCGGTCTTCGAACCGGGCGAGAGGGGGTGCTCATAGCTGACCTTCCCCAATCGTACCCTAGCTCCCGAGCCGAGACAACTCCGTTGATGACGGACATGTGGCCTTCGGCACCGAGTCCGGGTTTCCTAAATTTCCCAAAATAAAAATTTAGGTGGCGACTCTATATCTGGCAAAGCAGTCCATGTTTGGCACATCTTTCAAAAATCTGTTTTCTCAAAACGATTTGCCAGATTTGGACTCTTTGGTTCAGATTTAGAACCGTGACAATTTGAGAGTCCGAGCTGTAGTAACCCCAAAATGGACAGAACGGGACTCACCCTCCCGGGGGCGTTCGGGGGACGTCTGCAGTTTCGCATTGCCGGTTTAGAAGCAGCCCTGGAACTAAGGGCAAAACGGTTAGACGTCATCGGGACTCGAACCTTGTTGTGTCTCAAGCGAAAGGAGATTGGAAAGTCAAAAAAGAAAAGATGATAATGTACCACCAGACCTTGGACTTGTTGATTCCTCGGTTTGAGAAGTTAAACTTTGCTCATCTAGTAAGAGAGAACAACAGGTTCGCAGATTCATTAGTAACTCTATCTTCTATGATAGACATCCCGTTTGGAGTTCGAATGCGTCCAATCATTATTGACTAGAAATTTGCGCCAGCCTACGAGTCAATTGCTGTTATAGATGAGGTTCAGGACGAGAACCACTGGTATTACGACATTTGGAACTTCTTGGAAAAGGAGATGTATCCACCAGGGGCAAATGCCAAAGATAAAAGGGCAATCAGAAGAATGACCGTTCAATTCATCATCTGTGGGGGTAAGCTGTATAAGAGAGGTCATCTGGGATTGCATAAGCTGTGCGTTGAAGTCGAAGAATTGAAGCGCCTGATGAGGGCCATCCATGGAGGGGAATGCGGTGCACATGTGAACGGGGTAATGTTGGCTAGGAAAATCCTCAGACAGGGTTACTACTGGTCCACCATGGAGGAAGATTGTATCGGCTTTGTTCGGGGATGCCACAAATGTCAGATCCATGCAAACCGCATGAACATCCCGCCATCAAAGCTGTACAACATAACTTCGCCATGGCCATTTTCAGTTTGGGGAATCGATGTGATCGGGGCTGTCACTCCGAAGGGGTCAAACGAGCATGAGTTCATCCTGGTCGCGATAGATTACTTTACAAAGTGGGTTGAGGCCCAATCCTATGCAGTGTTGAAGGCTTCACATGTTGCGAAGTTCATCAGAAATAACATCATCTGTCGCTATGGGGTCCCAAATGAGATAATTTCAGATAACGGTTCTCACTTCAAGAAGGAAGTGATTGACTTGTTGGAGAAATACAATGTGGCTTTTCACAAGTCATTCACATACCGGCCTCAGACCAATGGAGCGATTGAGGCCCCCAACAAGAATGTCAAGCGCATTTTACAGAAGATGGTGGAAACCTACCAGGACTAGCTAGATAAGCTGCCGTTCGCTCTGTGGGGCTACCGGACTTCAATTAGAACTTCTACCGGGGCGACTCCGTACTCATTGGTTTATGGGATGGAGGTTGTTCTACCTATTGAAATTGAGGTTCCGTCTTTGAGGGTGCTGGCTGAGTGTCAGATAGCCGAGGCAGATTGGCAGTAGAGCAGGTTCGAGGAACTCATGCTCTTTGACGAAAGAAGACTAAAAGCACTGTACCATGTTCAAGGTTATCAGCGCAGAATTGCCAGGGCTTTCAACAACAAAGTTAAGTCCAAGAATCTAAAAGAAGGAGATTTGGTGCCCAAGGACAACCGAGCTCCCATCCATGACCCAAGGGGCAAGTTCAGGCCTAATTGGACTGGTCCCTACATCATTAAGTTGATCTGGTCAGGTGGGGTTGTGGTTCTGATGGATCTGGATGGCCTAGAGTTCTCACAACCGATCAACGTGGACAAGTTGAAGAAATATTACCCCTGAGAGGCTCGCTAGGCCGAAAACCCGAAAGGGCGACCTAGGCAAAAGTTAGAGCACAGAAAATTAGAAATTATAAAAACTGAGCTTGCAAGGTTGAAAACCTACAAAGGGCGACCTTAGCAAAAGTTAGAGCGCAAAAGGAGAGTGAAAATACTCGAGTGAACCCGAGCCTAAACTACGTAAGGCTTAATTCCCGTCCTTGGGATACGTAGGCAACTTCGTCCTGAAGTTCAGCCATAAACACTTCCCCGGTCAACTTTGTCCATTTGATCACCTCAGCCATCTTTGTCTATTCAGCATTCAAGAGTTCGACTATGATCTCCGATGCAGTGCTTTTCAGACTAGGGGCAACTTTCCGTTGCCATGAAGTGCTGAGGTACTATTCAGACTAGGGGCAACTTTCCAGTTGCTGGGATCTGGGGTTGTGCATCCCAGTGACAGATTTCAGGCATGTCCAGTTCTGATCCATATTGAAAATGGTTTTTAAAAGTTTTAATAAAAGTTGACTTTGTTCAAATTAATTTTTTTACAACTAAGACCATTTTTGGACCAAAGCAGAAAATTTTCAGTACCCACAACCTTTAATTTTATTGATTTCAATACAGAGTTCTCCTGCTCTTGCATATAAATTGAAGTTGCTTTTTATTACATTCATAAGGAAAACTTGAAAGTACTAATAAAGCAATAAATCTGGGGCATAGATCAGTCAGGTGTCCCTATGCCCCCTCCCAGAGCTGATCGAAGCCTCTGATGCCAAGCTGGGCCCAATCTACGCCTCTTCATTCAGCCAATCTATGCACTCGTCAGACAAAGTGCAACTGAAAGTGGGAGCGGGGGCCAGGAGCTCTCTAGTCCTCCACGCTGTGGCCTGCCGAGCAAGCTGCGCACCTCGGGCTGGGAATGCAGCTGGATACTCTATCCCCTCTGCCGGGCAAGTCTGATCATGGCCAAACTGGCGCTAGAACCGGAATGGGAAATAGAACACACAGTGAGTAAAGCCAATCAACTGAATCCCAGTCTACCGGGACATGCTGTAACTCATTGCCGGTAGATTGAGCCAGGGGCACCGCCAAGCAATACGGTCTGCGGACAAGCGGCATATCCAATCGAACCACCATCCCTCATCAAGGGCATTGACTAGGCGTTGCCGGAAGAAGTAACCGCGAGCTGAGTATGCTGAGCAAGAGTCCACGACCTGCAGCTTATCCATCAACCATACTTGTGAAGGGATGAAAAATGAGAGAATAAAGAATAGAGAGATGTACGATGAGAGAAAAGTGAGAAAAGGGTTTTGTGAGAAAAACTGAGCCTGAGGGCCGAGCGATGTGAGCAATACATATGTAAGATTGGGTGGGAAACATTACCTGCAGTAGTAGTGGACTCCCCACAAATCTGGTCGTCTCTCGGCGATAAAAGGCGTCCAAGCCCATCAACGTCTCAGCCAGAGTCATGGCGATGCAGCCCTTGCCCTCCTTCAAGCCTTGGGCAACCTCAATCAACCGGACGTTAGATCCTCCGGAGCTCGAGGCAAATAAGAAATGAGATAGCATGCACAAACAAAGAGCATGTCGTCAGAAGCCTTGCCAAAGATGGTTGCCGCGGTCACCGGCATCAGAAAACCGATGAATCAAACTCGGAATATCCAACATTCCGTCACAAATCAGAGACCGAGCGTCATACATAGTGAGTCCACACATTCACCCTGAGGTTTGAGCATGGCCAAAGTCAAGCTGGGATAAGATCTCCTCGTTGCGCTCGGATTCCATTAAAGCTTGGAAATCTTTGAAGGTAGGACATACCTCTTGCCCGCTAAAGCTAAAAACATGTGTCACCGGATTTCAAAACCTCGCCGCGGCGTGAAGAAACGGAAAGTGCAGCGGGGTGCGACTCAGAGTGAATAGCGCATTTATGTCGAAGCCTCAGAAATTCAGCTTTTCCGAGCCGTCTAAGTGGGCAATCCAAGTTGTGAGATTTTGGGCAAGAAACTCTTCCATTTGGAGCAAATCAGTGTTGAATTCAGAAAAACTACGAAGTTGAGGCCTTTTGTAGAGGATAAGGTGTGAGTGGAGGACAGCTGTCAGCATTCTGGTGGTCTTCTCCATACATGGCCGATTGGCCAAAGATAGTGCCGACCGACCACCATTTTTTGTCGATTGGTCAAGACTGTTGGCCGATGGCAATTTATCAAGGCCAATGGCTTTCTCCTGTGGCCGATGGTCTCCCTTCTTGTTCCCTGAGCTGTTTATGTGTTGAACATGCTGAGAATTTGGGAACTGGCACCACTTCCAATGCCCTCCGATGATGATTTCTACGAAGTCACGCCCATTTGCTTATCGAGTTGTTGTACATTTGCTTATCGAGTTGTATTTCACTCTCTTTAAGTCTTCGTTTTGCTTATCAAGTTGTACTCCCGCTTGGTTAACTCATCGAGTTTCTTTGTTTTGCTTATCGAGTTGTAAGTCGATTCACTACCTGATTATTATGATGCACGTGCTTAATTTTCAAACAAATTTCAATTTCATTCACATTGTTATGTGATACCGCGCGATGCGATGCATAGAACAACAAATGTAACTCCTTTTTGAACAAAATAGCTGTTTCATTTCCATCATGCCTTTTGAAAAAGGTAAAACCTTCCTGAGGCAGTGCAATGTGCTAAAAACTAATAGTAGAAAAGGAAAGCAAAGCAAAAGGAGAGCAGGGCGGCAGAGCATCGGGATTGATACCGGTAACCTCCCCTTGCGGTCGATGCACCTCATGCGCCCTTGTTCAGGTCAATTATACGGTTTGGCACCTTCATTACTCGAGATAGTGCAAGAAAGTGCGCTTTGGAATGTTAACTGGTCTTCGTGGTTGACCTTAAGCCATGTCTTCTATATGCGATGTTCGGTGCATGCAAGGAGCATCCTTTCCCCACGCTCGTTACGCGTCTTGCTTTCAACAAATGCCTCGTCTTGATTTGGTTGCATCTCAACGAATGCAAGTAGCATGCCTTCACTATACTTATGCTGAAAATATGTTCATTCCTGCTATACACATTGCCTGCATTATTGCATGCTTTACTTACATGTGTATATGTATTCTCAGGTGGTTACACATTGTGCACGTTTCTGCGTGTACTTTACTTATATGTGTTCATACCTTGCTCGCTTTACGCATTGCATGCGTTTCCACGTATACTTTACTTACATGTGTTTGTGCATCTCACAGGAGGTTACACATTGCTTGCGCTAACCCGCATGCTTTACTTACATGTGTTCATTCCTGCTATACACATTGCCTGCATTATTGCATGTTTTACTTACATGTGTATATGTATTCTCAGGTGGTTACATATTGTGCACGTTTCTGCGTGTACTTTACTTACATGTGTTCATACCTTGCTTGCTTTACACATTGCATGCGTTTCCACGTATGCTTTACTTATATGTGTTTGCGCATCTCCTGGGAGGTTACACATTGCCTGTATTATTGCATGCTTTATTTACATGTGTATACGTATTCTTAGGTGGTTACACATTGCATGCGTTGTCGCGCTATGCTTTACTTACATGTGTTCAAGTTTCTTTCTACACATATTGCATGCGTTGTCGCGTTATGCTTTACTTACATGTGTTCAAGTTTCTTTCTATACACATTGCATGCGTTGTCACGTCATGCTTTACTTACATGTGTTCAAGTTTCTTTCTATACACATTGCATGCATTGTCGCGTCATGCTTTACTTACATGTGTTCAAGTTCCTTTTTATACACATTGCATGCATTGTCACGTATTGCTTTACTCACATGTGTTCAAGTTCCCCATCACACACATTGTACACATTGTCACGTGTTCTTTACTTACATGTGTTTGTGCCTTCATAGCATTGTTATGCTTGCCCCAAATTGCATTGTTATGCGTCCTACTCGACTTGCGTTGTCACGCACTTTCAATTGCATTGATTGCATACAGCTAACAATATTGTACATGTTAAGTTTTCTTTCTCTTTCAGGCACGATATTGTATGTACGGTTCATTTGAAGCTGGTGCAACCAGATGAACCGCACAGTATTGTATTCTCCGCGTGAAACGTAGCGAGAATTACATGATTCTCTTACATCCTTTTTGCATTGTAATGTAGTTGGATTTGTGTTGATTGCTTAAAACTGTTGCATGTTATGCTTCGTTACAGCTTTCTTTGCATGATCATAAGTTATGTTCGGCTTCTTGCATTGTCAGTTGCATTTTGCCCCCGCCTTCGGGCGCATATCTTATCTGTAGCTTGTATGTTTGTCTAAGTCTTCAGCCTTGTAAAAAATGGGTCGTCTCTGGGCTTTGACACTCACTCCCGTTATTGTTATGACTTTCGAGTTCTGTCAAAGAGGGGCAACTGTAGACACCCCATTTTTGACCGTCCTCAAGACTTGGACATCACCGCTTGAACACTCGGTGATCATCCATGTTCGTGTTTGTTTTGAGTTCCCGGAGGTCTCGGCTACGCGCCTTGCCTCAGGATCTCTCGACTTGCTTGTTCTGTGCTTGGTTTTGCACCAAGGACTTGTGTGTCTTGTACCTAAGGGTAGAGAGTAGCTTGTTAGCTATCCCTGACACCCACCGGCCTTGGATTGAGGCCATCGGCCGCGTATTCTTGCTACCGGCCATTGGTGAAATATACCATTGGCCGGTCGGCACTTAGTGTGGTCAGCCGACCATCTGTTTGGCCGATGGCCTCCTTTTCGGGCCGGTGCCACATTTTTGCCTTTTTCAGGCATGGTGCAAGCCAGTTGTGCCAGATGGAATGCACGGACCCTCCTCCCCATGCATGAGTGTGGCTATTTTGCCCCTTTTGCACCTTTTTGGTCTAGCTTCTTGAGGAAGCTTGGACCTTTGTCTTAGCTTCCTCAAGAAGCTTGGACACCTATCCCAGCTTCCTAAGGAAGCCTTGGCCCCTTTGCCTTGGCTTATTTAGGAAGCCTTGACCCCTTTGTTAGCTTCCCTTGGAAGCTTAACCTTTTCCATTGTCTATATAAGGAGACCAACCCTCTCCTTTGTTTTGGTTGAGCAAAATCAGACCTAACACATACATATATCTGATATACACCTTCTCTCTCTATATCTCCCTCTCTCTCTCATTTTGTGTGTGTTTGAGGGCCTAAAGTTGAGTTCTGTTCTTGGTTTTGCACTAAGACATGCACCATCACACCATACTTCGACTTGGGAGGTCTTGAGGGTTTGTTCTTGAAGTTTTGAGGTGGTTTTGATCATAAGGAAGAGGCTGAGCTTGTTGTTCTTGAAGTGTTCTTCAAGGGTAACACTTTTGCTTTAGATTCTCCAATCTTGCACTAGTCTTTAACCTATCTTGCTTACTGATTTAGACTTTGTGTATAACTAAAAAAAGTCTTGTATTTGCATGCTTAAGATACTTCATTCAGGTTGTTTTGGTGTTGGGGGTCGACCTCCCCCTCTAAGGCCTTGTTTGGCCCTTTTTGTGCTTCCATTGTTAAGCTTTGGTTACTTTGGTGTATTGGCCTTCTCACCACTGAAATCCAGTGGATTTTCAGTGGTGAAGAAGGGGGTTTGAAGTCTTGCATAAGAGAGGGACACCCCTCTCCCCTTTGTGTCTCATTTGTCCATGTTTTGGCCCATAAGGGTAGCATATGTGCTTGGTTATTTTTGGCCCCATTTCAGAGGTTCTTGGATATTATTTGGTCATATGTTGCCTCTGTCTTTGGTCGGATTTATGGCCCTTTACATGCATATTGTACTTGCCTTGCATTCTCCTATCTTGCCTAGAAATGTGCCTTGCATTTAAGCCATGATGCTTGCATGTTCTAGTTTAACTTCATGAAGGTTTTAGCATTATTTTGCCATGATCAAGGACTATTGGGTGCTGATTTGACCATGTTTTCCATGTTTGGTATAGTTTCTATGTGTTTTGGCTTGTGAACCTTGAGTGTGTAAGCCATAAGCATGCCTCATTTGGTCTATTTTCGGTGATTTGGAATCATTTGCCACGTCATTTCAGTCCATGTTTGATACTTGCATACTTGGATTTGTTCTCCTTTCAATGCCTTAAAGAGGTGTAGTCTTATGCTCCATGTTTTAGCTTTGGTGTATGCCTCTTTGCTTGAGTCATTTAGGATGCCATTTATGTGGGTTTTGGGGCTTATTCTACCATACCATATCTCTGATTTTGTAGGTCTTGATATCCATGCTTACCCTTTTTTGGGTGCTCTTGAAAATTGCCTTCCATGCCTTAGCTTTAGGCCCTTTGGTTTGCATATTTGTTTTGCATGTTGGCACCTCCATTTTGGGCATTTTTGGCCATTGTTTTGAGGTGGGCTGAGGCCTTCTCATTTCAGTATAAGTCCATCGTTGCATGCTTTGCATGTTTGACATGTTGCATTGCATTGGTTGCATGCTTATATTGCATCATGTTTGCATGTTTGCATGTTACTTAGCTAAGTTGCATTATATAGTCTTGTTGTATGCTTAACATGTTCATATTGCATTAGTGTAGCTTTGCATGAGTTGCATCACTTTGCATTGTATATGGCATACATGCATTGCATCGCTTAATTTGGGGTGTCAAACCAAGCATAAGGGGAGAGGTGTGTTCGTACCCGAAGTGACGAAACACGTCTCAACCCTCGGTCGCCAATACCCTTGATCTCAACATGATAGGGTGTTAACACTCATTTGTTTGTTGCATGTATCTACATTAAGTTGCTAACTTGGCTTCTTAGGCCATCATGCATCGAATTGCGTAGTTGATGGCCCGAGGGTCGAGGGCCATGCTCCATTGAGTCCATTGCATGATAGAGAGTGTGGCCATGCTCACATTTGCTTGAAAATTTCATGCCATACACTGCTTGCCCTTTGCTGCTGTCAACTGCAGGATTCTGCAGGAAGCAATGGCCGGCGGGCCACCTATAGTGCCGACCGACCATCAGTGGCTGGCCGGTGGTACAACAGTTGGCCGGTGAACTTTAATTCTGGCCGGTGACATCCCAGAGCACGCAGAGGATGATTCAAAAGGGGTCTGGAGACTTTCAGAATTTTCAGAGGAGCAAGGCAGTGAAAACAGAGGCAGCAGTGCTATGGTAGCGAGTTTCCGGGTGAGACGAGTCAAGCATGCATCATTCACACATTCCGAGGCAGGGCTGCGGCCACCTTCCTTCTGCATTTAATTTGTTAATTAGTTAGGAATTTTGTAATAATTAATTTAGCGGTATTCATTTGGTTGTGTAATATTTATTCAGACCCTCCGAGTGAGGGCAATTGTGTAATAAGTGTGCGTGAGTATGTGTATGTCTCCCAACCCCGCGTCTTTCTTCCCTTTTATTTACTAGCTTTCGATGGTTAGTCTAGGGCATGTTTCAATTAGTATACAGTATGATAGCATGTTTGCATCCATTCATTCGTTTTGCATGCACCGGGCTCGGCGCATCATTCTAACTGCATTTGTATTTCAATTCCAAATTGAATACATGTTAGTTGTAGCATTTCACATGTTATTATAGATTAGCCGAGCCTATCTTAGTTGCATTTTACATGTGTTGCATTAGCCATCTTAACATGAACTAAGATCATGCATATGATTACTAACTAATTTCTGTTTTGGCTCGGAGTACTCAGTAAGTTCTTATGCTTTAGCATCCTTGCATACGTGTGAGTGTTGCCATGACAGCATGCTTACCGTGAGACTATTTGCTTATGTGATATAACTGCTTGAATGCCTGTGGATGGAGGTTGAATTACCTAAATTGGAATAATGTATTAAAACTGTGAGTTTTAAGCCCACTAAATAGTGGCAAAACCATCTTTTCTAAAGCCCACTTGAGGGTGGCAAAACCTGCATTTTAGCCTACTTGCGATTAGCAAACCATTTTCAAAACAAACATGCAATGTTTTGTTCCAATTTAGGCAATTTGGTCTATACTTATTTGTTGTGCGCATAACATAGTAATTCTAGGCTAATAACCAGAATAAGAACACATAATGCTTTCAAAACAAGATATCACGGTTAGTAGAGGCCGATTTTTGATCGGGCAAGAGGGGGTGCTCATAGCTGACCTTCCCCAATCGTACCCAAGTTCCCGAGCCAAGGCAACTTTGGTGATGACGGACACGTGGCCTTTGGCACCGAGTCAGGGTTTTCTAAATTTCTCAAAATAAAATATTTAGGTGGCGACTCTGTATCTGGCAAAGCAGTCCATGTTTGGCACTTCTTTTCTAAAAATCTGTTTCTTTCCTCAAAACTTTTTGTCGGATTTGGACTCTTTAGTTCAGATTAAGAACCGTGACAATTTGAGTCTGAACTGTAGTGAGCCTAAAATGAACAGAATGGGGATTTCCCCCGGGACGTTCGAGGACGTCTACAATTGGAAATGAGACGTTAAGGCAAGGGAGAGTGTTCGCACTAGTTCTTGGAGATGTGCAAAACACCAAATATGTGGTGTCAGGTATAATTACCATCTGTGCTCAAAATGCGTATGTCTTGATAGATTCTACTTCTACACACTCATTTGTATCACATGCATTTTCTTGGAAGTTAATTAGACCTTTAGAACCCATGAATTATTTATTGTCTATATCTACGCCATCTGGGGGTTCTATGGTATGCGCGTATGTTGATCCAATATGTGATATTATGATTGGTGATGTGATGTTGTATGTTGACTTATTACCTTTGGGAATTGATCATTTTGACTGCATATTGGGTATAGACTGGTTAACGAAGTACTGTGCGACTATTGACTGTGTGAATAAAACTGTTGTGTTTCGTCCACAAGGTTTACCCGAATTTGTGTTTACTGGGAATGCGGTAGTTCCTCCCCCATATTTGATTTCCGTTATGAAAGTTGTGAAACTACTTAGGAAGGGATGTAAATGGTATATATGTTGTGTTTTGACTACGACTTTGAATAGTCCTACTATAGAGAACATCTCAGTAGTAAATGAATTTCCTGACGTATTTCCAAATGAATTGCCCGAGGATTTAATTGATAGAGAAATTGAGTTTACTATTGATGTTGTACCCAGAACATAACCAATTTCTAAAACCCCATACAGAATGTCCACCTCTAAATTGAAAGAATTGAAAACTCAACTACAGGAATTGATAGACAAGAAGTTTATCCACCTGAGCATGTCACCTTGGGGTGCTCCGGTCCTATTCGTTAAGAAGAAAGATAGATCTTTAAGGCTGTGTATAGACAATCGGGAGTTAAATAAAGTTTGTCAAGAACAAGTACTCGCTACCCCGAATAGATGATCTATTCGACCAACTTCAGGGGGCACAAGTGTTCTCCAAGATAGACCTTAGATCCGGGTATCACTAGCTAAAAGTTAAAGCAGATGACATAGAGAAAACTATATTAAGAACTAGATATGGGCACTATGAATTTTTAGTAATGTCATTTGGGGTAACAAATCACCTACAGTGTTTATGGACCTAATGAATAGGGTTTTCAAACAATTTCTCGATGAATTTATTGTTGTATTTATTGATGATATATTGATTTACTCCAAAAGCAGGGAAGAGCATGAGGATCATTTGAGAACTACTTTACAGATTCTGAAAGAAAAGAAATTGTGTGCAAAATTGTCCAAATGTGAATTTTGTCTTGACAGTGTAGCATTTCTGGGACATGTAATCAACAAGGAGGGTATCTCAGTTGACACGCAAAAAATCGAAGCCATTGTGAATTGGCCAAGACCAACAAATGTGACAAAAGTCAGAAGTTTTCTGGGGCTTGCTAGCTACTACCGCCAATTTATGAGGGATTTCTCTAAGCTTGCCATGCCATAGACACAGCTAACCTAGAAAAATATACCATATGATTGGACAGATCAACGAGAATCAGCCTTCCAAGAACTGAAAACTAGATTGGTAACTACACCAATTCTGACATTGCCTAACGAAACCAATGGATTTCAGATTTATAGTGATGCCTCAAATAAGGGTCTAGGGTGCATGTTAATACAGAATGGGAAGGTAATTGCATATGCTTTTCGGCAACTTCGATCCCATGAAAAGAATTACCCAACTCATGACCTTGAATTGGAAGCTATGGTGTTTACATTAAAGATTTGGCGCTATTATCTATATAGAGTGACTTGTGCGGTGTACACTGATCACAAAAACTTGAAATATTTCTTTACTCAGAAGAAACTGAACATGAGACAGAGACGACGGCTTGAATTGATTAAGGATTATGACCTGCAGATTTTGTACCATCTGGGGAAAGCCAATATCGTCGCAAATGCTTCAAGTCAGAAGTCAATCGGGAATTTGTCATGTTTGCTCACCGGTCAAAGAGAGTTATTATGTGGCTTGAAGAAAAATGAAATTGAGATTGTATTGCGAGAACAAGGTGGGATCTTAGTCGCTATTTCTGCTTAACCTACAATCATTGAAGAGATTAAAGAAAAACAATGTGAAGATAAGTTCTTGAAGAACATTGTTGATGAGATTGACTCAAAACCACGACTGGGATTTGTGCTTGACAATAATGTGTTGAGATTTCAGAATCTTCTTTGTGTGCCGAATTATTTTGACTTGAGGAAATGCATCATGACTAAAGCTCACAATTCAAAATTTGTTGTGCATCCGAGAAACACAAAGATGTATCATGACTTGAAAAAAAACTTCTGGTGGCCTCACACGAAGAAAAGCATTGCCGATTTTGTGGCTAAGTGTTTGTTTTGCCAACAAGTTAAAACTGAACGTCAATGACCCGCTGGATTACTTCAACCGCTTCCAATACCGAAATGGAAATTGGAGCACATTACGATGGACTTCATTGTTGGACTGCCTCACTCTTTTCGAGGTATAGATTCCGTTTGGGTCATTGTTGATCGCCTAACTAAATCTATCCACTTTTTGCCTGTCAAATCTTTGTATAATGCTGATAAGCTAGCTAACCTATATGTCAATGAGATTGTGAAATTGCATGGAGTTCTAGTTTCCATAGTGTCTGACAGGGATCCTAAGTTCACTTCGCAATTCTAGCAGAGTCTACAGCAAACTTTGGGAACTGAGTTAAGACTAAGCAGTGCATATCACCCGTAAATAGACGGCCAATCAGAAAGAATGATATAGACCTTAGAAGATATGCTCAGGATGTGTGTGTTAGACTTTCAAGGAAATTGGGAGACCTACCTACCATTAGCTGAATTTGTGTATAACAACAGTTATCATTCAAGTATTGGTATGGCTCCTTATAAAGCGTTGTATGATAAGAAATGTCGCTCTCTGATCTGTTGGGCCGAGGTAGGTGACAAACCTTTGTTGGGACCGGAACTTGTGCAAAAAACGATGAAAAATGTGAAATTGATTCCACAAAGATCGAAAACTGCACAAAGTTGCCAAAAGAGTTATGCGGATGTCAAAAGAAGAGAGCGAGAATATGAAGTCCGGGATCACGTATTTATAAAAGTAACTCCAATGAAAGGCCAGACACGATTTGGAGTGAAAGGCAAGTTGGCACCGAGATATGTTGGACCATATAAAATCCTTGAAAAGATTAATCCAGTGACGTATAGGGTGGCTTTACCGCTGATCATAGAACATATGCATAATGTTTTTCATGTTTCCATGCTTCAAGAATATTTACGGGATCCACACCATGCTATTGAGCCGATACATATGCTTTTGAAGGATGATTACACGTACGAAGAAAGACCAACACAGATTGTGAACCACCGAATCAAAAGATTGAAAAACAAGGAAATTTTGTTAATGAAGGTAGATTGGCAGAACCACGGAGGGACTTATGCAACTTGGGAAACAGAAGTAGACATGATGAAGGAATACCCAGATTTATTTCCTTTGGATCCGATTTTCTTTCAAAATGAAGGTACTTCAAGTTTGGAGGACCAAACTCTTTAAGGGGGGAAGACTGTAACAACCCCGACGTATAACTACCTGTTAAACCATGATTAAGAATGTTTAATACGTGATTAAGATGAAATTATGAATTAATTGCATGTGTGTTACATTATTTATGTTTATCTCTGTCTATCGTAGAAATATATGTTTACATTTCTGTTAATTCTGCGAATTGAAGGCCTTATCAGCATCCGAACACAGAATTGACTCAAGTTATATGTTATTTGGGATTTTTAGAATTTTATGATAGGTTTAGTTGGAATTTGATTCGGAACGAATTAATTAGGATAATTAATAGCCATTGTTTAGCTTAATTAGAGTTAATTAGCCAACTTTTAATTGAGCCTATATAAGGCTCCTATATGAGCCTCAACTCACCTCTTTTCTTCATTTTGTTATATCAAACTAGAGGAAGGGTGAGAAGAGTGAGATTAGAGTCAAGTTGGAGAAGAATTAAGCTTAAGCTAAAGGAGTTGCTAGGAATTAAAGGATTGAACTTAAATCAAGCCTATTGAGCCTAAATTGGAAAGCCTAGGTATGAATCCAACCTTTAAATGATAGGATTGTAACAAAAAGAACATGAATTCAAGAGAATTGGAAGTTTAAATACAAGAATGAAACTTAGATGTGGGAATTAAGCAAGATTCATGCATGCAAGCACATTTTCTTGCATTTTGAGTTTAATTGTTAAGAATTCTCACATGCATGCACCAAGTCTTCCATAGTTTTGAGAATTCATCATGTTTTCCATCAATTTATCTCATTTGATCATGTTTTGGAAGCTTTGAACTTGTATCTTTACATGCATTAAATGTTTTCACAATTTCAAGTTTTGAATAATTGAAAAAGCATTTGGGCTTAATTTTTGCGAAATGGTTTTGAATTCATGATGTTTCCTAAGTTTACACAAGTTTCCTTAAGTTTTCTGCCCAAAAGGATGTGAATTGTAGCTTTGAATTTGAGTTTTGGACTTGGGAGTACAATCTGGGCTTAAGTTTGTGTTTTGAATAATTGACAAAGCTTCTGGGCTTAATTTTGCAAAATGGTTTTGAATTCATGATGTTTCCCAAGTTTACACAAGTTTCCTTAAGTTTTAGGCACAAAAGGATGTGAATTATAGCTTTGAATTTGAGTTTTGGACTTGGGAGAGTAATTTGGAAATTCCAGAATTCGATCTCTCCGTTCAAATGACCGATCCTGCCCTTAAGAGACCAACTTTGTTTTTGCACCCCCGCTCGAGCGACCGAAAGTTGGCTCGAGCATGAAATACATGCTCCAAGAAGTTCACATGTTTTGCAGGCCGCTCGAGCGACTAGAATTGCGCTCGAGCGAAGACCTCAGTCTCACGCTCAAGCAACCGTCGAATGTGTGTCGAGCGAAAAAATCACATACCCAGTACTTTTGTAGAGTTTACAGACCGCTCGAGCAAAAGAAGTTGTGCTCGAGCGACCGCTTACATGTTTGAACCTTCGCTTGAGCGAAGGAAGATATGCTTGAGCGAGGCCTATATTTTCAGCATATTTGCCTAAGTGTTATCAAGTACCTTTTTGTATCCCCATTACATCCTAGGCATTCTTAGGTTAAGATTAAGACATAATAATGAGGATAAAGGCTAGAAACACAATAAGAAAGAAACAAAATGAGTTAAGGATTATCCGGGTGTGTGTTTCAAGTATGTATATGTTATGTTTGTGTAGGTCATGCACTGTGAGCTATTTCATTTGCTTGCTTTGTCTGCCAACTCTAGAGCCATCAGTCAGTAATAGCTTTGTAAAGTTATGTTTAACTTTAATTATTTTTCGATGATATGAAATGATTAGTATTTTGAAATGCTATGTTTGTATGAATGAATGATTACCCAATTTCTGACGTGTATTTGTGGCATCCCTAGCGTCATGTGATATCTGTTAGCTGTTACCCGATATTGGAGGTTCCTTTATGGAACTGACAAGTATGATGGCCCTTGCTCGGGGGTAATAATATCGTGGTCTCATGGCCCTTGCCCGGAGGTAACAATACCATGGCTCAAGTATGTTACAAGTTCCTGGTACTGGAGGTTCCTCTATAGAACTGACAAGTATGACCCTGAATGCTCTGTATTTGATCTGTTAACGCTATTGTATGTACCACGTATAATCAAGCATTAATTTGGATATCTGTTTATGATATGAACAAGAATATCAATCTATTTCAAGAACATGAACCTGTTGCTACTCTGAATTCTGATTTTTGAATTTGGCATGGGACATCATTCATTAAACCTCTTTACTCTATTATTATTCGCTGGGCTTTCGCTCACTATCTATATTATGTATGTTAGTGAGCAGGCACGTGACCAGGCCTAAGCCGTTGCCTGGAGAGTTTTGGGTCAGCTAGCCACAATGCTTCCCGGGGAGATTCCTATTTAAGAAGTCAAGTTTTGTGGATCATGCTTAGAGTTTGTCTTGTGGAGAACGTTTTCATGTTTTTTTTTATCCGCACACCTTGTACGGTGTTACAAGACTTATGTGGATATGATGTCATATATGTATATATTTTATACAAGTTTTAAATTTTTGTCCCATGTATGTCAGCACAGCTCAATGGACTACGTATATTTATATATTTGCTCTCGCAACCCCTAATTATATGTTATTCTGTTTAGAGGTCTTTGGTAATCCAAAGATTACTAGCCCGTTACGACGCTAAACCTATAGGGACGGGTTTAGGTCGTGACACCACCACACTAGGGGTCGACCCCTACGTGTTTTTTTCCAAAATTTTGGCTTCAAATAGGCCCTACCTTTAGGGGGTTTTAGACTTATTCTTTTCATTGACCTTAGGGATATTTTTTACTACTATAAATATACCCAAACCACTTCTGTCGCATTATTTTTCCTCTCATTTCTCTTCCCAAGCTGTGAGTCTCTCTTCTTCTTCTCTAAGCTCAACTTTTCCTGCTTGGATCTTTAGATCTACTCCTCTAGAAACATCTTTTCACCTGGGTCCTTTGAGAAAAAAAGTGTAGATTGTGGCAAGGGCTTTCTATTAATCCGAGAAGTTTGTTGTTTCGTCGACTTTGGGTTTTCCGAGTTTTCTTCTTCACAACTTGAGGTAGGGACACTTTTACCCTAGTATTTCTTTGTTTTGAAGAGATTTTGTGGTGTGGTTGTGACTTATAAGTTGATTTAAGGGTATTGTTAGATTAATCCCATGTTTTACATAAATAAACCATTTTACTTGACTCTTGCTTGAAATTTCTTTACTCTCTCTTTTCAAAACTTGTATATAAATGTTGTTAAAACCCATATCTATGATGAAGGAGAAAAACTCCCAAATTTGGTAAAACCCTAGATTCTCAATTTGATTTGAAAACACCACATTGAAGGGAATTTCCTTTGATTCATGAAATATTGTAAATAATAAATAGATAAAAGACGTGGATGTTGATATAGTAAATGAATTATGGCTTGGATGTTATTTTTCTTTAAGTCTTGTGTTGTATTTAACTCTTTGGTAATGTTGGATGTTTGTTGATGGAATAAAATGTGAATAAATTGTTTAATTGTGCATGAGTCCAGGTAAGAGTTGATTTTGGAAATGTGTGTTGTGTTGGTACCCGCGCGAGGAGTTTATAAAGGTACCCAATTGCCCTGTCTAGGCTTATTGCTGGACGAATGTGGGAAAAATATTTTTTGGTGTCCACACAGTCCCACCATATAATAGCCGACAAAAGTGGAAAAATTGATGGTTTTCTTTGGGGTGCCCACTCCTTACCGTATAATAGTCGGAAAATGTGGGAGCGGTTTTTATTCAAACAAAAAAGTGGAACAAAAATACACACATATTTTTATTCAAATTTCATCTATTTTTAGTGAATCTTTTTTAGTATTTTAGTTAATTTATTATACTTTTTAGATACATCTCAATTAAGTGCATCTAAAAATTACATTGAATTGATTAAAATTTTAAAAAAATTACTAAAAATAAATGAAAACTCATTTAAAATTAGTTTTTGAAAAATCACACTAAACACACTAAGGGTTTGGAATCGTCTTTGGCAAAAAAATCACCGTTTTTATTTTTTAGTTTGTAAACTCCTTCATAAATATGTATGTCCTTTATGAAGGATAAAACATTGGAAAATTCTATTTACACACCACAAATTCTCTCAATACACACTATTTATTCATTGCATACCATACCCAATTTTGATTTTCTACTTTTCACTCAATACACACCATCAATTTTTAAATATTCTCAAAATATCAACATTTTCTATAATCATAACCCTAACCCTAACCCTAACCCTAACTCTAACTCCACCACACTGATGTTGCCACCATCAACTGTTGCCGTCATCCCTTGTACCTCCTTCTGCTGTTGCCAATCTCTAACTGACACCTTTTCCAGCTTCACCCAACACACTCTCTTGTTTTTCTTCCACTCTTCATCGCGTCTCTCTTTATTTTTTTGTAACTCGTGTCACCTTTCTCCACTATCATCACTACAACTCACATCACCATTTCCCAACGCTGCCATTGCAACTCATGCATTCATCTGAAAACCCTAGGATTTTTTCACTTTCTTTATGCAATGGAGAAGGTCTAACTTGCAATAGAGGTCTAGATCACGATGGCATGGTTGGGCAACAAAATTAGTCACGACAATAAGGGTGAGGTTGTTGGCGATGGCAATGGAGAGCGAGGTTGTTCGCAGTTGGGATGGTCGTTGTTGATGGTGATGAAGGCAGAAGATGATAGTGATGAAAGAGGAGGTGTAAGGGATGGAAAAGTGAGGAGGAAATTTGCCAGAGAAGAAAAAGAAAGAGGCGGCGGCGACAGTTAGAGTTATGGGGGTTAGGACTAATGGTGTGGGGGTAGTGTGGTGTGAATTGAGATATTAGTGTAAAGGTTAAAAATTAATTGACTAAAAGGATAAATATATAATAAAAAAAATTAAGAAAATAATATATACTGAAAAAATTAATGGTGTATAAATAGAATTTCTCTAAAATATTTTGCTGAAATCTTTTTTGGGACAATTTAGCCCATCAATATATATATCATTGATCTGATTCAAATCTTTTAGTGATTTCACGTTGTTGGTCTTTCTCGTAGGGAAGAAGTTGTCTTCATCGTCATTAGTCAAGATTGTGAGCAAATCAGTGAGGGAAGAAAAAGCGAAGCAGCATGCAACAATCTGAATTGTTGGGGTCCCAATTGATCATCAACATTATAATTCATATGAGAAAAAAAGAAGATGAACAAAATTTTCAATTTTGATTCATAATTGACTGTAGCAAAACAAACATCAAAATATAAATAATGAATATAATTTTTGTTTTTATTTTTATACTTGATCATGCTTATTTATATTATTTGACTGCTAAATCAATTAATTGAGTTTTAAGTATAAAAAGTGAAAAGCACCAGACGATGATGGAATTCAAGCCTAATTCTATCAGAAATACTGGAATATTGTGGGCCAATCAGTGTGTGACTTTACCTTTACCTTTAACTATCAATTTCAATAATTACTTTTTGTTTAGCTACAATTTTCAAAAATTATTTTTAAATAGAATTTTTGTTTATCTTTTTTAATTTTTTTATTATATATTTTAGTTAATTTCTTTGTCTTAAAAGATTTAGAATAAGTATAACTAAAACAGAGTACATATAATTCTAGTAATGAGAACAATGGAAGTAAAGGAAAAATAAAGATTGAGAACCAAGGACTATCTACAGGCGAACATTTTTGTTATTTAGAATTGATTATCACAACAGTTGGAGAGATTAGAGCAGATGTGATCCATAAAATTAAGGTGGAGTGGCTTAAGTAAATGAGTGTGTCTGGAGTACTGTGCGATAAACAAGTACGGCTATTAGACCAGCAATGTTGTATATAATGGAATGTTGGGCAATTAAGAAACAACATATTGATAAGATGAGTGTTACTGAGGTGAGTATGCTAAGGTAGATGTGTGGCAAGATTAAAAAAGACGGAGTTAAAAATGAGTATATTCGTGTATGGGTAAGAGTAATATCGATAGAAGATAAGTTGAGAAATAATAGATTGAGATGGTTCGGTCATATACAACAAAGACCAACAAAAGCAATAACGAAAAGATGTGATATAGTGACGGCAGATGGAAGTTTTAAGTTGGGTTGTGCAAAATACCACCAAATTGCTTAAAACCACACCAATCCATATCAATCTGCATCGCTCTATCCACTAATCACGGATTAAACTTTAAAATTTATAATCCGCCTTCGAAGCTGCTCCGCTCCGCGATAGTTAATATATATATAATTTTTAACCTCTAATGATATATGAAACATATTATGTAAAATTAGTTTGTATTATATATATGAAAAATATTATGCAAATTAGTGTTGTATATTATGCAAATGCTTGATAATTAGTTAGAATATTTTTCAATTTGTCAATCCGTCCAAAATCACCCAAATCGCGATTTGCCAATCTGGCAAACCGCCATTCAGTTTATAATTTTATTCTCAAACCGCACCGAATTGCACTGTACACACCTTTAGTGTTAGGAGAAGGAGCAAATCTAGATTGACATGAGTTGGTTTAGTAAATTGAGATATTAATCTCCTGAATTTGACTAACCAAATAGACGTTGATAGAGTCGAGTGGAGAAGAAGAATTCATGTAACCAAACTCATTTGATGGGATTTAAGGCTTAATTTGGTTTTGTTTTGTTTTTATGAAAAAAATTCACTAAAAACAAACTAAAATTGGAACAAAAATACACATATATTTTTATTTGAATTTCCGTCTATTTTTAGTGAATTGTTTAGTATTTTAGTTAATTTATTTTACTTTTTAGATATATCTTGATTAAGTGCATTTAAAAATTACACTGAATTGATTAAAATTTAAAAACATTTACTAAAAATAAATGAAAACTCATTTAAAAATAGTTTTTGAAAAATCACACTAAATACACTAAGGGTTTGGAATCGTTTTTGGCAAAAAAAAAATGACCGTTTTTATTTTTTAGTTTGTAAACTCCATAAATATGTGTGTCCTTTATGAAGGATAAAATATTAGAAAATTCTATTTACACACCACAAACTCTCTCAATACGCACTATTTACTCATTGCATACCACACCCAATTTTAATTTTCTATTTTTCACTCAATAAACACAATCAATTTTTAAATATTCCCAAAATATCAACATCTTCTATAATCACAACCCTAACCCTAACCCTAACCCTAACCTTGACCCTAACCCTAACTCTAACTTCACCACACTAATGTCGCCACCATTAACCGTTGTTGTCATCCCTCACACCTCCTTCTGCTATCATCAACCTCCGACCGATACCATTTCCAGCTTCAGCCTGACACACTCTTCTGTTTCTTCTACTCTTCGTCGCATCTCTCTCTCTCTCTCTCTCTCTTTCTCTCTCTCTCTCTCTCTCTCTCTCTCTCTCTCTCTCTTTTTCAAGTCGCCTCACCCTTCTCTACTATCGTCACTGTAACTTACGTCACCCTTTCCCAACGTTGCCGCTGCAACTCATGCATTTGTTTGAAAACCCTAGGATTTTTTCGCTCTCTTTTTGTGATGGAGAAAGTCTAAGTTGCAATGGAGATCTGGATTGCGATGATAGGGTTAGGCAATGAGATTAGTTACGACAATAAGGGTGAGGCCATTGGCGATGGCGAGGGGGAACGGGGTTGTTCGTAGTTACGATGGTCGCCGTTGATGGTGATAAAAGCAGAAGCTGGTAGTGGTTAAAGAGAAGGAGTGAGGGATAGAAAAGTGGGGAGGAGATTCATTGCAAAAGAAAAAGAAAAAAGGCGAAGGGCGGCGGCGGCTAGAGTTAGGGGGGTTAAGACTAGGGTGTGGTGTGGTGTGATGTGAATTGAGAAATTAGTATGAGGGTTAAAAATGTAATTGACTAAAAGGATAAAGATAAAATAAAAAAAATTAAGAAAATAATATGCACTGAAAGGATTAATGGTGTGTAAATAGAATTTCTTTAAAATATTTTGCTGAAATCGTTTTTGGGACAATTTAGCCCATCAATATATATATCATTGATCTGATTCAAATCTTTTAGCAATTTCACGTTGTTAGTCTTTTTATTATGTTGTGTTTGGTTGGGGGATTTGGAAAGGGAAATGGAAAAGGTAGATGAAATGTGAATAAAACATGCCTATATTTCACCTAGTCTCACACACCTTTTCCCTTTCCATTTCCAAATCCCTCCTTAAATCCCCTAACCAAACACAGCATTAGGGAAGAAGTTGTCTTCATCATCATTAGTCAAGATTGCAAGCAAATCAGTGAGGGAAGAGAAAGCGAAGCAGCATGCAGCAATCTGAGTTGTTAGGGTCCCAACTGATCATCAACTTTACAATTCATATGAGAAAAAAAGAAGATGAATAAAATTTTCAATTTTGATTCATAATTGAATGTAGCAAAACAAACGTCAAAATATAAATAATGAATATAATTTTATTTTTATTTTTATTTTTATAATGATCATGCTCATTTATATTATCTGACTGCTAAATCAATTAATTGAGTTTAAGTATAAAAAGTGAAAAGCACCAGACAATGATGGAATTCAAGCCCAATTCTATCAGAAATACTGAAATATTGTGGTCCGATCGGTGTATGACTTTGTGAAATCTTGTTTCCAAACCAGAAGAGTGCCTAGTAAAGTTAACGAAACCTTGTTGTCCTGATCCCAAAAATTGAGAATCCTGATAATATCAAACAGTTTAGACCTATAGGCCTTTGCAATGTAATTTACAAGATCATAACCAAACTTATTGTGGGAAAAATTACACCTTTGTTGGATACTCTCATTAGCCCAAACCAAAGCAGTTTCATTCTTGAGAGAAACACCACTGATAATATCTTATTACTCAAGAAATCCTCTACACTTTGAGATACAAAAAAGGCAGAAAAGGTAGTGTGATCTTCAAAATTGATCTAGAAAAGGCTTATGATAGGCTATCCTGGGAGTTTATCAGAGATGACTTACATGAATTTAACCTTAATGATAGTTGGATTGGTTTAATAATGAGTTGTGTCACAAACAATCAATCTTCTTTCCTTTGGCATGGAGAAATCATTGAGGGAATCCATAATGAGAAGAGACTGAGACAGGGGGATCTTCTCTCCCCTTATCTATTTGTTTTGTGCATGGAAAGATTATCTAACATGATCATCTCCAAAGTGAAGGAAGGGTCTTGGAAAGGCATAAAAGCTTCTAATAACAGCCCATCTTTATCCCATCTATTTTTTTGTTGATGACCCCATTCTATTTGCTAAAGCTAACCAAATCAACTATGAAACCATCATGGAGGTCCTTAATGAGTTTTGTTAGGTGTTTGGCCAGAAGATTAATTACCAGAAATCTAAACTTTTTCTCTCTAATAACATCCCTTGTAGACAAGCTACAGCCTTAAGTTCCCAAAGTGGCATAGCCCTCACCCATAATCTTTGTAAATACTTAGGATCCCCACTCCTGCATGTTTAATAAGATCATTGAGAAATTAAAAACCAGACTTTCTGGATGGAAG
The DNA here is from genome assembly GCF_055761805.1 of Camellia sinensis. NCBI lineage: Eukaryota > Viridiplantae > Streptophyta > Magnoliopsida > Ericales > Theaceae > Camellia > Camellia sinensis. Next base: position 80,909,020 of record NC_138963.1, read on the forward strand.
GCAAGGAAGCCACACTTGTCTAGACTGTTACATCTGTCATTCCTAACTACAACATGCAAGTCATGAAGCTTCCTATAAAACTTTGTGATAAGATTGATAGAATTAATACAAATTTTCTGTGGGGTGAGAATGAAGGACTTGGCATTAGAAGAACAAAGAATCATAATGCTACATTCATTACCAAACTGGGTTAGAAAATATTGAGTGATAAAAATAAACTCTGGTGTAAGGTGCACCAAGCCAAGTATTTGAGGAATAACAATCTTTACAGTTGGCCTATGAAGAGAAGAGCATCTAACATTTGAAGAAGCATCTACACGAATAAGGACACTCTTAGAAAGGGCGTCAAATGGATTGTAGGGAATGGAGGTTCTATATCATTAAGGCATGATTGGTGGTGTGGGCAAAAACCTCTAGACCAGAATTATAGCACACCACAGGTTAATGATAGAGATAAAGTTATTTTATTAATGAATGAAGAAGGGCACTGGACTACTAAACTTATAGCAAACACTATAAATTAGCAAGACCTTTACGAGATTCTCAAGGTGCATAGACCCATTTTTGTGTCCTACATTGATGCTCCCTTTTGGATAGGATCCTCTAGAGGTAATTTCACTACAGTCACTGCTTGCAAAATCATTACAAATCATGAACTAGATAGGAGGGACTGGAAATGGCTTTAGAAGATTAAAGCTTCCCAAAAGTTGAAGTACTTTCTCTGGCTTATTTTGAAAGAAAGATTGCTAACCAACTAAATAAGAATAAGGAGGAACATAGCAACTAATGACCTCTGCCCTAGGTGTGGGCTTTTTAGTGAAGATATCAACCATCTCCTTAGGGAATGCACCAAATCTAGGGATATCTGGATTGATATCATAAATTGTAATTGGTGGGAAGAAGGTTGTAGGATGCCTCTAACTGAATGGGTGAGCTCTAATATGAAAAAATAAAAACTTGTTCTTGGGGAAAAAATGGTATCGTTTCTTTGCTGTCACCTTTTGGCAAATCTGGAAAGATCGAAATCTTATGGTTTTGGGAAACATTCGTCAACCCATTCAAGCTAGTCTCAAGAACATTAGGAATTATGTTCATGAGATTAATGAGGCATTCTAATATTCTCTTCACCCTAACCTATCTGTACATATATTAATTAAATGGTGTTTCCCTATTGTAGGTAAGCTCAAGTTAAACATGAATGGATGCACAAAAAGGGATCCTAGCCAGGTAGGATATAAAAGAATCTTGAAAGATGAAGCTGGTACATGGATATGGGGATACTATGACAAGTTGGGACACTGTGCAAGTGTAGAAGTAGAACTATGGGCCATCTACAGAGGACTCACAATTCTCTTCCAGAAAGGCATTATGGATGTAGAGATAGAATCTGATGCTTCAGAGGCCATTAAGCTAATTCAAAGTGGCCCAAGCCTTCACTCTCCTTATAAATCATTATTAAGGGTACAAAAGTCCTAATGAAAAGATGCAATTGTTCACTTGGTCATACACTAAGAGAAGAAAATAGAGTTGTAGACAAGCTAGCTAACATGGGGGTAGCCCAAGATGAACATGTGGTAATTTTGAATGACCCCCCAAAAGATGTAAGAGCTCTGGTCATAGCAGACATGACTAGAGCTAGTATTGAGAGGGATTAACCCCCTATTTTGCTGTAATGATACTATTAAACTACTTTGTTTGTTAACTTAAGGCCTTGTTTGAGAACAGGTTAATTTAGTAACTTTTTGGTTATTTGGCTAAAATATGAGCTAAAAAAAACTAGTATGTTTGGAATGACTTTTTGGCTTTTTACGAAAAGATGTGCAAAAAGTATAGAGAAAAGAGAATCTTTGCCTACGTTTGGTTGTGTTTTGTAAATGTGATTTAAGAGTATGAGTTGTATTTTGAGTTTGTGGGTTGTAGAATTATGATTTGAGTGTAGAAAATTTGTTTGGTTATGGTTTTTAAATAGAGTGTTGAATTGTGTTTTGAAGATGTATTTTGAATTAAGTTTTGAAAGTTTGATGTGACATGTGAAAGGTGAAAATTTGTTTGGTGATGTGTTTTGAAAATAGTTTTCAAAACTTAATTCAACCAATAATTTATCATCAAACACACAACTCATATATCGATATCCATATTTTTTATCAACAATAATAACCAAACTATTTTTAAAATACTGAAATTAAAAATTGATTTTTTTTTGTCAATTAATTTTTTATTTTGTAATTTTTTTGAATAATTGTTTTTTCGAAATAATTTTTTCATTTTAAAATAAACCTATGTCAATTATTTTCTGCCAATTAATTTTTCTATCAATTCATTTGTAACATACGTTTTTAATTTTTTTCTAACATTTTGTTAAAGTCAACAACTTTTGAAAATACATATTAATAAAGAAGGAATAAATACACTAAATTTAATATTTTAAAATACAAATCATAACGTAAATCTTACAAAACATTAGCAATTTGTTTTCCAAACTTGGTGAATCCTCAAACCCTATACCACCACAGCAACAACATGATGGCTATCCAACTAATGATTTTGCAACATATCATTATGAACAAGCCTATGAACATTTCATTACTCGACCAATTATTACGGGGAGAAACGTAAAACTACCTTCTAAATATGATTCACTCTTACTTGGAAAATTAGATACAATGGGATGGTTACCATTAAATAATTTGCCAAATAAGATATATCCCCATCTTCTATGATTATTTTATGTTCACTTGACACTAGGTGACCAACAAAATGAACCGTTCAGTCTTACCTCTTATGTTAAGGGGAAAAGAATCACACTCTCTCTCCATCGTTTTGCACAAATTATTGGAGTCGAAACAGGAGATTTACAATGTTATTTTCAAAATGAGGCCGCATTAGACAAAATTGTTGATGATGTCACTCAGATTTATACCACAATTTGTGACAACCGATTTAGCGGCACTAATTTACAAGTCAGCCATTTAAAACCTCACATTCGTATTCTCCATCGATGGATAGTTGAAAATATCACTCCCAAAAAAAGACATTATAATAATGTTTCATGTTTTCAAGTTTACTTGTTATATTGTTTTGAAATTGGACAAAAATTAGATTTATGCTTTATATTACTAAAAGAAATGATGCTTACAAAATTGGATACTCTGAGTGGCCGGTCACTACCTTTTGGAGCTTTGTTAACCATAATTTTCAAAGCCCATGATGTGAACCTTGAAGGTGAAGGATGGATCAGAATCACTTCACCAATTTCTGAGTATACACTGACCCGAGCTGATGGTGCTGACACCTTGATGGGCTCTATTAATCTTGAAAATCACCCAATACCTGATGAGAAAGAACCCAATGGCAAAGCCATGCCACCAAATGAACAACCCCATTACTGGACTGATTATTTAGCCTTGGAACAAGAACGGTACAATCAACGTCTACAATGGGAACAACAAATGGCAAATTAGCTCAATACATTGGGTACTCGGTTCGATGAAATTGCCACCGCTCAAAACTCACTAATTAATCAATTTGGTGAGTTTCGTGTAGACTCAGAGAGACACGCTGAACTGACAAGGAACCGCATTGATCTGATTGACCATCGAGTCACTCAGCTGTACCATCAGCATTTCCCTCCACCTCCAATACCACATGACAAGGATGCTTAACTTGTTTAAAAATCAAATAAAATAGTTCACATATATGGTGGTTATATTTTTTTCTCTTTTTTTTGTTTTGGTTATTTATTTGGTGAGTTTTGTTGTGATTGTTTTACTTTTGTTATTTTGTTATAAACTTTTCTATTCACGTAATGAATAACAACGACGGGTTTTTTTTGGAATCATTTAATTACATACTTATAATGTTATAACAATTTGTGCAAAAAGATTATGCATTGAAAAAATTATTTGTACAAAAATTAATAAATAGTAATTCATAAATGTCTACGAAATCCTTCATTTGAATAAAATGAATAAAAATTACACAATTATTAAATAATTTTTCTGCATCAATTATAATATAAAATTAAATTAATGTTTTGAAATTAAATAAAACAAGTTACAATTTAATAATAAACATTCTTTATTTTAATGAAAATGAAAAAAAAAGTTAATATAAACTTCTGTACAGAAAATTAAAAAGAATACCCCAGCATTTACAAGAATAACAGCATGAAAATGGTTTGAAGGAGAACACAGGAAAAAGAACAGATGATTTTATTTCGAAGAAAAAAATACGTAGCAGATTAATTAAATTTAAATAGCAGAAATATAACCACAAAAAAAAAACATTCAGATAGCAGAAATATAACCACAAATAAAAAAAAATCAATTAACATTGTGTTTATATAGGAGGAAACAAATCAGTAACATATAACCACAAATAAAATAAAAAAAAATCAGTTAACATTGTGTTTAAATAGGAGGAAACAAATCAGTAAAAGAAAAATTAAAGAAAAAAAAATCAGTAAAAAAGCCCGGTAGGTTCTAACGAAGAAATGAAAAACCGGACGAAGAAATAAAAAACCGGAAGATAAAACCGGAAGAGGTGGGAGGACCGGGTGGTTGACCGGCCTGTCGACCGGCCGAATGACTCAGGGGACGACCGGCCGGGTGTCCCAGGCACTGCCGCTTCAAACAGTTCAAACCATTAACTGATTGATGAAAAGTTCAAACAGTTCAAACCATTAACGAAGAAATGGAAAACCGGAAGACAACGTGGGAGGACTGGGTGGTTGACCGGCCGGTCGACCGGCCGGATGACCAGGGAGACGACCGGCCGGGTGTCCCAGGCACCGCCACTTCAGGTTCAAAGGTTCAAACAGTTCATAATTTAAAAGAACAACCGATCTGAAATGGAAAATACGCCTCTACAAATTCTCATAAACCATTTAGGAACTGATTTCAACTTCTCCAAAATCATTTATACATAACAGATGAAGATTGATTTACTGACTATTTTTGAAGAACAAAAAAGTTGAAACAGTTCAGGATGAAGAATGAAATCATTTATCGACTCGTCTGAAACAATAACAGATAAAATCATTTCCAGATAACAGATGAAGGATGAATTTGAAGTACGGATGTTTGATACAGAGAAGCCACCCGTGATGAATTTGAAGGACTGATGTAGATGAGCTTCACGTGAAAGTTGCAGAGACGATGAAGAAGGTAGAAACGTTGAAAGGAAGATACAAGCTGCCAAACAGATTTTCAAAATGTAATTTGAATTAACACACGAAATCAATTTTTGAACGTTGTATCCAAACATCATGCGCGAGCTCACGTGTTGAAAATTGATTTGAATTAACAACCAAACAGAGCCTTTGACTTTTTGGTATGAGTTGTTGGATTTTTGGCTAATTTAGTAACTTTTTGACTTTTTTGACTAAAAAGTTCGGTTGCCAAACGAGGCCTGAATATATATATATATATATATATATATATATATATATATATATATTGTGTGGACCCATTTGGTTAAGGTGTAGGTTAGCATTATCCCTTTACGTGCTAGGGTTTTATACTGGTACCTTGTTGATTTATTTAATTCATTATTTTATTTTATTTTAAATCTTTGCATTTGAATTTGACCTTTTGATTAAAACCTCTGCTTTCCTCTGTTTGGTTGATAAGAAAACAATGAAACAAAAAGAAAATCATATGTTAAATTTCATATATATAGCTCAGGTACCCAACTGATATCAAGTTCAGTTGAGACGATTCCGTAGTTTTTCTGATTCATCGAATTTTTAATTTGTTTTTTCTTACTTAGAATCTCGTTATGTGGAGCTTTTGACTGTAAACTGCATTTACTGGTACATATATCATCACAAGACTTGTATGCATTTTATCATTGCAAGAGAGCTATTGAATAGTAGTTGTTGAAAATTGATTTGAATTAACAACCAAACAGAGCCTTTGATGAGTTGTTGGCTTTTTGGCTAATTTAGTAACTTTTTGACTTTTTTGGCTAAAAAGTTCGATTCTCAAACGAGGCCTAAATATATATATACATATATATATATATATATATTGTGTGGACCCATTTGGTTAAGGTGTAGGTTAGCATTATCCAAAATTATAGTATCAGGTATTGTGTGAAAATTGGTAATAGACAAACAATGGACTAAGGTCTCGTTTGGAAATATACTATTTTAGTAACTTTTAATTTTTATGAAAAGATGTGGGGGCACATAATTATTTGCACTTTGGCTTATTGAATTTTTTTATATAAAAAAAAATTAATCGGATAAATTATTCTGTGGCATCTTTATATTTGACTCATTTCTTAATTCGACTTTAAAATTTCTTTTTTCTTAAGTTTTTTTTATTATTAATTTACTCTTAAAATTAACTTCTATTAAAAATTAAAGAGAAAATGATATATTGACAATCACGTGATGTAAAAATATTTTATTATATATAATTCACACTTCTGATACAAATTCAGATTTTAATATAATAATATTTTTTTATTTTATGTGACAGTTATCGTGATATTTTCTGTTTAATTTTGAACAAAAATCAACTTTAAGAGTAAATTGGAACATGAATGGCCAATTTCACTTTAAGAGTAAAGTGTAATTTATCACAATTAATCACTCTAAACTATTATCTTATTATCCTTAACACTTTCCGTTAAGATTTTATCCTGAGATTTAAATGGAATCATGTCATGTGTGACTTAGGTTTAAGACTTAAGAATTTACTCCTCTTTAGATCTTAGATTCAAAATTTCGTAAATAGGGTTGTATAAAATACCGCTCAATCTGCTAAAATTGCACCAATCTGCATCAATCTACACTACTCTATCAGCTAACCGCAGTTTAAATTTTAAAATTTATAATCTGTCTTCGAAAATACTCCGCTCTGCTATAGTTAATACATATATATTTTTCAACCTATAATGAAATATTAAAATAAAAATGAGTCTGAAAAATATTTAATACATGAAATTTATTATAAATTAGTAGTTATATATATGAAAATATTATATAAAATTAATTTGTGTTATATATTATGTAAAGGCTTGATAATTGGTTAGAATATCCTTAAATTTGTCAATCTGCCCAAAACAGCTCAAATTGCAATTTATCAATCCGCCAATCCACTTTTCCACCATTCGATTTATAGTTTTACTTACAAATCGCCCGAACCGTACCCCACACACCGCTATTCTTAAGTACTATCAATCATTCTATTGAGCCAGTCCATACTCACTTTAAACATTAGGCTGCGTTTGTTTTGGGTATAGATGGAGGGATGAGATTAGAATAGATGTGAGACCCATTTAACGTTGTGTTTGTTTGTAGATTTGAAGAAGGGATTGAAATGGAGGAGGGGATTAGGTTGGGTCTGGGAAGGAGAATTGGGATGGAAGAGATGGACGTCGTAATAGAAAAATAGTCTTAAGGACTAGAATTTTTTATTTATTTTTTATTTTTTACATGTTGGTCATTTTTTTTTGAACATTAATGTTTAATTTTTTGTTAAGTAAAAATCATTGTTTTATTTGTTTTATTTTTTTACATGTTGGGCATTTTTTTTTAACATTAATATTTAATGTTTTTATATTTATTATTTATTCTATTATTTTATATAAAAATAATCTAACAATCCAATAACTATGATCAAAACAAATATAATTTTATTTAGAGTAATGATTCATCCCCCTTTTCCCCTCATCCCCTTTGACCCCATCTCTCTCTCTCATTGATTACCTTTTCTTTTTCTTTTTCTTTTTTTTCCTGCTCCTCCAATCACCCCCTGCCACGTGGCAAAGGGGGTGAAGGGGTGACCCTCAAAAGGGGTCCCAAACATTATTCTTTTATTTAATCTCTTCCCAGTAGTCCATGATGCACCTGATTAGTACCCAATCTGCTTTGAAAAACCGGTCAGGACCTTGATCTAGATCCCACCATTCTGTGAGTGCGATCCTTGAGACCTCATAGACTCTCTCTAACTCACAATTGAATTCGATTGCTTTCACACAAGATCTATAACAAGGACATAGAGAGACTCTCCATCAACTTTTCAATCTGGTTCGAAGCCCTTTACGCGCTAGGGTTTTATACTGGTACCTTGTTGATTTATTTAATTCATTATTTTATTTTATTTTAAATCTTTGCATTTGAATTTGACCTTTTGATTAAAACCTCTGCTTTCCTCTGTTTGGTTGATAAGAAAACAATGAAACAAAAAGAAAATCATATGTTGAATTTCATATATATAGCTCAGGTACCCAACTGATATCAAGTTCAGTTGAGACGATTCCGTAGTTTTTCTGATTCATCGAATTTTTAATTTTTTTTTTCTTACTTAGAATCTCGTTATGTGGAGCTTTTGACTGTAAACTGCATTTACTGGTACATATATCATCACAAGACTTGTATGCATTTTATCATTGCAAGAGAGCTATTGAATAGTAGTTGTTGATAATGTTTTTGCTATTATTGTAAATGATAAAGCGATTATCTTGAAAAATACGCAAATGGTAGCAGAGCACATGTGCTATTTCTATGCAGGGTGTCCCCAACTCATTCATACAAAACACATACACACACTCACCTGGAAACCATTTTAATGAATCCACAATTCCACATTCTTCATCAACAATTGTGCAAGATTGTTGCATTTAGGAAATGTCATTCTTTCTTTCCAAGTCCCCCAAGATATAAATAAATAATAATAATAAAAAATGTTAAGTATGTTTTTATTGACTCTTGATCATAGGAAAGGAACAAATATTCCACACAAGGACTAGTAAGCCCAAATGCACATATAGCTCGCCAAAAGTGCCTAATTTTCGAGCACGGAGACTTGTAAGTACACACTCCGTGTAAAACAGAGTTCTTTTATTTTTTTATTTATAAATTTAATTTCCTGAAATCATGAAACTTACACACACACCCTCTTGAGTTCCTATAAATCCAGACCCACATACAAGACAAAAGGGCCTAACTTTTGGAGGAGTATCACCTTTGGCTTTTTAAGTTTTGGAGTAATGTAAAACTGCCTAGGTGATACTGCTTTGGCAACGGTGATTTGTAATATAAATTGTAACTACCGTACTTATGTGGGTGTTCAATCTCCTAGTATTGTAAACCTTGAAATGTTGGGGTTTGGAAAATGTGTAGAAATGTAGTTAGTGCATGCTACTTTTGCAAATATTGAGTAAAATGTTTTGGAGGAAATTTTGCTTAAAAGGATATTGTGTGCTTCGGAGAAGTATGTGAAATCTCTGTTTTCCATTTCTTTTTCACCATGGAAACCCAACTTTTTAAAGGGACAAGCATGAATGAGTTCATGGCCAACTAATATAGTCAGCATTTTCAAAACTATCATTACATTTAACGCTATTGATTGAGCTCATAGTCATTTGAAAGGGATAATATTGTAAAATCATAAGGTTAAGTACCTGCAATTTTCAAAATGAACAACCATTTTCGGACATCCCAAAGTAGAATAGTGGACCAAAAAAGAGGGACAAAGTACTGTAGCAAAGAATTTTACATCTAATAAATAAGGCTAGAAATCTAAAGGCAACGACGAATAAGAAAATAATCGTAGTCTTCTATTTGATTCAAGATTGAGATCCCAAAAGATTTCATTTGTAGGGGAAATTAAGGATGAAACATTATATACCACTTGAAGTGGAAGAAAATTAAGGATCTCTTTTTCTTGAAATGACCCAACAGATTGTAAACGAAGTCATTCTCCTGGATTTTTTGTCCTCATATTCAAATGCATTTAAAATGCTACAAACCATGTGTTAGCTTAATATATACTATTAGGCTCATTTGTTGGGACAATTGGTGATCTAATGTGGTATATGAAGTCTGGTTCCAGGAGATTTTAATGGGTTCAAGTCTTGCCACCTCCATTATCTATGTCATTATGCACCTTGGTTTGTCTATGTTTGCACGGTGTTCACTAGTCTATTTGTTTCTCTACATGTGAGTTTTGGCACATGAGGGGCGTGTTAGTTTGATATACACTGTTGGGAGCTGGGTGGGACCATTTCCTAATAGTCTATGCTTTTGGGACAATTGGTGATCTAACACCATGAACGCTTGACTATCATCCATGAGATATCAAGTTGAGGTAAGAGATGTTTCCAGAGAAGGGGAATGTTTCCGGAGGTGAGGAGTGGCATCTCTCTCAGTACAAAGTTATCAACTATATTGAAATTACAAACTCATTCTAGCCAAACAAAGTAGGAGCCAATACTAGGATACGTAAACATGAAATTGCTATTTTGGTGGCATTTGTATACTCTCTCGTGTGTGAATCGATATAGTAAAATGACATTGAGGTCTGCTACAAGCTGCTTTTACGAATGGAAATTTCAAATTTGAATGTTGTGAAAAAAAATGGACACATGATGTTTCTGCATGTGCCAACTCCAGTTTCACAATTGCTAAATGCTTGTGTGAGAAAACCAGCTGAACTCAACTAAGCCTCAAATCAACTACTTGGTTTGGTATGTCAACAATTAAGAATAGTTAGTCGCAAACTTTTAGTAGCTGAATGATAAAAATTACGCATTTCATTCAGCCAGCAGTGAGAGGCAAAGATTCTGGTTAAATAAAATTTAGTTTACTTGCCTTTGTTATTTTTTGTTGGTACATGCATTTGTTTTTTTATGTATATAACTTTTTAGTTTATTTGTTTTCACATGCGATATTATTTCTGTTTTATCTTTCTTTCTTGTTTAACATGACTATTAATTTTGTTTCATAGCATTATTTTGTTCAATATGCACAATTTGAATGAAATGAATTACAATATTGTTTATTTTCTGAATTTTCTTCTTACCTGCAGCTCACAAAAAAATGGATAAATGACATCTGTAAATTAGGGTCCTTATGGAGAGCACATCTAGTGAAGCATTTGATTTGGATGAAGGTGAAAGTTGCTTTCCAGTTGAAAGCTACAATCAGAATGATTTCACCGATGATGAATTGTCCAAAAGTATGGATATGTGTATTGGCAAAGATGACAAGATAATAGATCAATCTGTTGGAAATTTAGCTTCAGTTGACAACGCTGTAGAACCACACATTGGCTTGGAGTTCAATTCAAGAGATGAAGCTCGAGAGTTTTATGTTGCTTATGGTAGGCATACAGGCTTTACTGTGCGCATTCATCATAATCGCCGTTCTCGAATCAACAATATGGTTATTGGTCAAGATTTTGTTTGTTCAAAAGAAGGTTATCGTGAAAAGAAATATGCATGCCGGAAAGATAGAGTTCTTCCTCCACCACCCATCACCCGAGAAGGCTGTCCTGCAATGCTTAGGGTTGCTCTGAGGGATGGAGCTAAGTGGGTTATTACCAAATTTGTAAAAGATCACAATCACAGTTTAATGTCTCCTAGTAAAGTTCCGTGGCGAGGATCTGGAAAGAATTTGGTCAGCGAGGTATGTTTATGTTTCATTTCAAATTTTGTTTTTATTTCACTATTTTAGCTGGGGTGCAGTGACATATGCTTGATGTTCCTTATGAAGCCAATTTTTACATCCTATCTCTAGTTTTACTTCACGTTGATGGGATTATCAGTGATCACCTCTTTTACATAAGTGAGCACAGATGTTGAACTTCATACTAAATGGCTTACACCAAGCTCCACTGCCCAGTTTTACTTGATGGGATTATCACTGTTCACCTCTATCTATCACATAAGAGCACATATATTGAAGTTCGTACTGAATGGCTAAATCCAACCTCTACCTTGCATTACGTTTGTAGGCAAGTCACTGTGAGGGATCTTTAGAATAAGTATTGTGAATTATATTTTTACTTGAAAATATAATTATTTTTGGTTAGAAATGTACGCTGATATTTATATATATATATATATAAAGAGGCAGTTGAGCCTCTTCTGCTTTGACACAATTTTCAAGTCACTATTTTTGGATGTTTTTCCCCCCTTACAAAGTTATGAAGTACTATGTACAGTAAGGGTACTTCAGGACATACATTATTATTATTATTATCATCATCTTTCAGGACGATTCACTCTCTCTCTCTCTCTCTCTCTCTCTCTCTCTCTCTCTCTCTCTCTCTCTCTCTCTCTCTCTCTTATTGCGCTTTCTTCATCCTCATCTGATTGTTTATTTCCTTAATTATTCATCTTCTAATCACTCCCTCTCTCACCATCTCTGTTTTGGTGCTGTTGGCACATAAATTTCGACTAAATTTATGACACGTATAAAGCCTATGATAGGAAGGTTGTAGGTAATCACTCCCTAAAAAAAGATCAATATGATCCGTTGAAGTACATAAATAAAACGACGTTGTATCTCAGCAACGTTATTCAGGATACTCAAATGACACGTGGAGCCTACGAAAGATGACACTTGTAGAGCCTACAGCAAGGACACCACACAGGATGGAACCCCAAAGATCAATCCGGTTAAACAGATATACGATTAATCAGATAGCGCTATTATTCAAAATTCAAATGGCGCTATCATTCAATTTGAAATTCAAATTGAAGATGAGGCATTCCTATCACCTGATGGCCCTCTATAAATACGAGGACCATCACACAAGACTGGGGATCAGAAAATCAGAAGTCAAAAGATCAGAGAGAGAGAGAGAGAAAGAAATTGAGAAGCTAAAGAAGTCGTTACAAGAAAGAAGAAGAGAAACCTAGAGAACTCAAGAGCCTACACTAATGGCGATGAATAGGTAAAGGGTTCAAAGCCCATAATAATTTTAATAAAATATTTATTTTTCTTAAATTGTTTTTTGTTGTTTATTTTGTTCTTCATTAATCGGAGGTTTCATTTGTATAAAAATGTGTAATTAACGATCTGAAATACAGATCGGAAATAAGAACCTGCTATTCAAATAATCAATACTGTTTAGTCCAAAGACTAAACAGTGGACATTTGTAACATAAAATTTTGAAATGTGTTGAAACACTTCATGTTTTAAAATTTGTGTCTACAGGTGCTAATATACATAATGAAAAGATAAAATTGCTTCTTTTTTTTTTTTTTTCTTTTTTTTGAGGAAGTAAAATGATTGTTTCTTAAACTAAAAATTTTGAGAATTAATTTTTATCATCCTTATTTTTAGAATTGATTTGTATAATGTACAAGTAGCATTATTTCCAAATGTATGAAAACTCTCATACTTTAATCCTAAGAATAATTTCTTAGTGTTTGGTTGTTCTGTGGCAGAGAAGAATTTTAAAAATAATGGTACAATGTATCTCATTGGATATAGTCCTACTCTCAAAGCTACAGTTGCTTCTATTAAGTTCTCTTTAACTGCAGATGTGATGACAGTCCTTAGATTCGAAATCACTTTCGACATTTCAGTCTTGTTCACATATCAACCACCATGTCTTGTTGTTAGGCTATTAGCTGACTATGTTACATGGACTCTTCAAAATAAATCAAATACCCGTGTCGGACACCCAACACTCGGACAAGGGTATGAGATATGCGTCGGATACTTTTCATCGGATACTTCTTATATAATTGTATACAATACTATTATTATTATTATTATTATTATTATTATTATTATTATTATTATTATATATATATTGTTGTACAATAGCTATAAATGTCTTTTTGATACTACATTTATCCCAAAAAAAAAAGTCTTTTTGACACTATAAATTACATATAGGACCATTTTATCTCACATACTTGATTAAAAATATAAAAATATGGTATTTTTTTGCCAAGTCCGCGTACTCTTTATTTTATGGTTTGATGAGTCCTGCCCTCCAGATACATACCTACACCCGACACCCGTACTCAAGTCCATAGTTGATACTTTCAGCAGTACAAGAAAGCTTAATCTTAAGCTTTTAGCAGCCACTGATCAATATCACCCATGAAAAGATAGCAGACAACATAAGTAATCTGAGCTGATAGTTGACTGGGCACTCAGTACACCTGTGCTACTAGGGAGTGCTATAATTGACTGAACAGATCTATTATTCTGTGCTACTTGGGAGGACGATAATTGACTTTTAGAGCTCTATTATTATGTGAGTTAAAATGTTGTTTAGTTCTACTGATATATATGGTTTTAGAAATAGCATTGAAGTCTTATTGAGGAAGGACTTGTAAGAGTGATATCAGTTACCAGTATATTGGATGGCCACCATATGTGTGTATTCAATTCAGTTCATGACCGCTGGTCTGAACTTAATGTTGTTTTGCTCAACAAGTTATAAAATTAACTGTCTATGTTTTCAAATTTTATATTTTATGCTTCAGTGACCATCCAATGATTAATTCCTTTATTCTCAGTAAGCCATTTGACTTGTGCATTTATAGCTCCCCTCATGAATTGTGAGTCAATTTCATTGCACATATATCCTTTCTACAGAAGAACTTTGTATGTTTGATAATGGACATAAGAAGTTTTCTGTATATGTAAAGTTCAAGTATTGTCAAGACCAGTAACGACAATTTTGATCATTTTGTTGTATGGGAATTAGGTTAAATAAATTCCTTCTAGAGAGACCAACAGAGTGCTTATTCTTATCGTTCAGTATTACCTTTTCATTAAAAAATAGTTTTGTTATTTTCCTCATTGTAGGAATATTACCTGGATTTTCTCCCTCCATTGACTTCTTCACTTCTTACAGGATGAGAAGGATCAAAGAATTCGAGAGCTGAAACTTGAACTTTACAATGAGAAACAACGATGTAAACGCCGGTGTGCAGGTTACCAGGAACAGTTGCATATGGTATTGAAGTATGTTGAAGAACATGCTGAGCACTTATCAAGAAGTGTTCAAGATATGGTCCAGCGTATAAAAGAGCTTGAAAATGAGCAGCTAGATGGTTCAGATTAGGGTCAGTATAATTTGTAAAAATTTTCTTGTTAATTATTATGATTTTTTTTTAAAATAATTTTTTTCGGTTCTTCTAATGTGATCTTTACTTAATTTACCATCATTTAGTGTGGTGAATTTATACACTCTATGAGTTGGATATACTTTGATAAGAGCCAAAGAGGTTGATTTGTCTAGCATAACCCATAGGCGTGAACCAGGAATAGGCAAATAAAGAGATGAAAAAAGATGTCTTGATGAAGTTATTTATGTGTAATAACTATTTATATGAAGTGTAATTTTGTAATAATAATTTCACATCCATTCATTGTATTAGAGGTGGATTTGGGGTGGGGTGGCAAAACATTGGAAGGACTAAAGGAGTGTGCAATATGTCTTTATTTAGGGTGAATTACACCAAGAGTCTCTAATTTTAATGCAATTTTAATTTGAGTAATTTCAATTTGAACCTTTAGGCCATGTTTGTTTGGGCTGACTGGATTAGCATTCTCATGACTAATAGTCCTAAGATTACGAATCCGTTGGATTATGTATCCTATCTTAACTAATAGTCAAGTTTAAAATAATTAATCCGTACTTCAATTGTTTAACCAAATATCGGATTAATAATTTTATTGGACTATTAGTCCAATCCCAAGCTCATGTCCACCCAAACAAACATGACCTTAGTGTAGGTGGATCCCCAGTATGAAGTGAAAGCATTTAGCCCCAATTTGAAGTTGATACTTTGACATTCACAGATTGGTTGCCTTGCCACCCCCTCTAGCCAATTGGTGGGGTTCAGAATGAATCTGTTCAGGAGAGCATTTCTGTTAAGGCTGCTAACTACCTAACTACTTGCCTAGATAAGTTCTGGTGAAGTTTCTCTCCTACAAATAATAATTCAAAACGGAAAAAAAAAAAAAAAAGACAAGTTTTTTCGTTTTGTTTTGGGTGGGTGAGGAGCTGTAGGTTTGGCAATTTTTTTTTTAATTTTTTTAATCTAGTGTTATTTTATTTTTATTTTAAGAATTTTGTTGGATCTCCTAAAACATCATCCTTAAGTCCACTTACAGTAGCAGGTGTTGTGTCATTGTTGGCTACATATTTTGTAAAAGACAAATTACAGTTCAACGCGTAGCAGAGTAAGGGTAATATAGGAAGACTGTTCAAGTCTTCGATCCTGATCGTACACGTGACAGTTGATATTGTCTATTGCGTGATCCGAGTAACATTGGATCAGCAAAGAAATGTAAGGTGACGTGGTTTCAGCAGTTACTCACATTCAAATTCAAATATAGGAGAGAAGCTTAACTGCAAGTGATGGCGTAGTGGAATTACTTGTAAGACAGGATGTTTAGTGATCATGGAGGAGCAGTTCGACAGTTTGAAGTGCAGTTCGTTGGTTATCTTTGAGGAGTATAAATAGCAGGGAAGACTCCAGAAAAAACCCCCAGACTTAGATCCAAGAAGCTAGTCTTACCTTACATATTTCGTTCCAGTTTTTATATTTCCTGTTATTTACATTCTTGTACTTTAAATTCCTGCACTGCACTTCATTCATAAGAGTAGTTTTAAGTAGATTGTCGCTGTAAACCTCTACGACGCTGAGCTTGGATCATTGTAAGTTTTTCATACTAATGAAATGCTTCAATTGCTCTTTATTTAACTGTTCTTGTGCTTAAATTTTCTTAAATCATGCCACCAGTAAAAGTCCTCTTCATTGAGGCTGAAAGAACAACAACACAATCGTCTGATAATTGGTTGGCAATCAAAATTCTGTAAGGACTGATTGATCCTTGTTGGCATGCTCATAATTACAAAAATAACCTTCGAAAGCCAAAAAGTCAACATATATTTTGGCACGCCCAGTGGGACATATTTAAAATGGCTAGACGTAGGAGACAAGGAGAAAATGAACGTTTAGAAAAAGGCGTGGAAGGAGAGGTAGAGATACCTAATCTAGAGGATAATGTGATAACACATCCTGTGGAAACTCCTATTTTATCAGAACCTATAGTCGAACAGACCAGTACTTCAAAACAAATACCATTTGTTCGTAATATTGGACGAGACCAAGGAATTGGACCATCCACTGTCCCATCTACTCAGCCAGTGAATCCATGGGGTGGCCTAGTAGATGCCATGGGACAGCAATTAATAAACACAATGGAAAGGTGGGCAATATCCTTTTTGGATCGAATGAATAACCACCAACCAACAAATGCAAGACACATGGAGGAAGTAAATGTCCCTCAGCAAAGATTGACTAGAGATAAACAGCCTATGCAAGTTAATGGACATTCTAATGGTCAAACTAATAATCAGAGTCATGAAAGACCACCACCTCAGTCTTGGTACGAACTCATTTCGAGGCCTATAGCAGGCCAAAATACCTCAATGTTCAACAGTGAAGCCATGTAAGTTGGTAGATCTGGCCCGGTACAAGAAAATGGCACAAGAATGGTTCCAAATCCCACGTTCGAAGCCATACCTGGCACTAAGGGGTACAATAATCCCTTATTCGAATTTATACCCGGGGGGTTGGAAGGTTTTCCCACAATGGAAGGGATACAACACCTATTCCAGCACCTTTTGTAGGTCCCTTCGCAGGACAGGCTCAAAGAGGTTACCCACACCCCCAACAGCAACCTGTGCCACAGGGACAACCAGTCACAAATGTACCACCCTATGGACCAAGAGGACCACAGGCACAAGTTTGTCCACCAAATCCTGTGTTTGTTCCACCAGTAATGGTTCAGCAGGCACAAAATATGGTCCCTAGGGACCAAATTGCTGATATAGTTAGGGAGATGTGTGGACCAATGGCTCGGGAGGTCTAAACTCCTGTGTACAGAAAATCATACCCAGAATGGGTCGACAGGGTACATGAATACCCAAGGGGTTTCAGAATATCAGATTTTGTCCTTTTTTATGGGAACGGAAACCAATCAACAGTTGAGCATATTGCTAGGTTTGCTGCTCAATGTGGTGAATTTACCAATCATGACTATATAAAGTTGAGACTATTCCCAAACTCTCTAACTGGGGGAGCATTTGTATGGTACATTAACCTTCCACCTGGCTCTATCCAGACTTGGCAACAAATGGAAGAGGCATTTCATGCCCAATTCTTCCAATCAAAGCCAGAAGTTTCCATGGCAGACTTGGCAAGATTGAGTCAAAGGCCTGAAGAAAAGGCTACTCAGTTTATTGCCAGATTTAAAAGGACTCGAAATAAATGTAAAATAATCTTGCCAGAGCCAGAATTCGTAAGATTGGCCCAAAATGGCTTAGAGTTCAGGCTTCGAAAGAAGTTTGACTCAACAGAGTTCAGGGACTTAATGGAACTGACTTACAAAGTATCTAGATATTAAGCATTACTAGAAGAGAAGCAAGATCGAAATAATGCATCATATAAGACATACTACAAAGATCCTAACTATAAGATTGATGCAGCAGAGATTGTAGGGAAAGAGCCTATGATCTGTGAAGCATTAATTCATAAGGATACGACAATTAACCAGCAGTTTAAAAAGAAAGATCTCCATAGGAAGTATTCTTTCGATTTAACTAAGGCAGATGACATTTTTGATCATTTGCTTGCGGCCAACTTCCTTAAGTTACCAAAAGGGGTTAAAATTCCATCCCTTGATGAACTTAAAGGAAAAGTATATTGTAAATGGCATAATTCTTGGTCTCACTCGACTAAAAACTGTGTTGTTTTTCGAGACAGGATCCAAGAACAAATTCGGAAAAGGAGTTTGAAATTCTCAGCCAAAGCTGAAAAGGCCATGGGGATCGACAGTAATCCATTTCCAGAAATTGGAGAGGTGGCAACCAATGTCATTATGCCAGATTTTCAGAACCTGTCTTTGAAAGAATTGGAAGAAGTCAATGTACAGATGCATGTGGCCAACCAGACAGCAATCAAGAAAGACATTAGAAATCTACCAGCTATTGGACAAGATTTCTCACACCAGAGGGAAGACTCTGATGAAGAAGCACTGGATGATGACTCCCTAGAGGCAGCCGTAATGCAGAGGATGTGTCCCAGGTGCAGACTGAGTTATAAGTGGTTGAAAGGCCTTCCAGTCGATGGGAAGCAATATTACAGGGATGTGCAGAGGCGTCCCAAACCAACCAATGCTTATAATAAAAGGCCGTATTCGGCTAAGGTTAGGCAGCAGCCATTAGTGGTTGAGCCTGCAGTTGATAGAATGCATGCTAAAGGCAAGAGGCCCTTATATGAGTCCAGGACACCTAACTATTACAGAATGGAGAGTAATCATTCTGAAAGAAGACTGGAGAAGAGTTCAGGTGTTAGGATCAAAGCCAGAGATTGGCCCCCTAGACCAGCCTCACGAAGGATAGAAAATGATCACCTTCATCAAAGGCCTGAATCAGGCTCAAAGCTTGGGGTCAGGGCCAAGCAATTGCCTTCACAGCCAGCTTCGAAGGTGGCCTCGAAGGAAGAAAAGGGCAGCACAACATCTGGGTCAGTAAGTTCGTGGGTACCTGGAGTTCCAGATTGGTTTGTGATGCAGAACAAACCTAGGGAAGTGCTTACCCAAAGGAATGTTGGAAATCAAGGTAGGATGGTTAAGCCTCCTTTGGTGGCCCCAACAATTAGGTATTGCTGAAACACCCAAGAACGAAGGAACTAGATATGGTCCCCGTAATTTCCAGATCACAAAGGAGGAAAATTCAGCATAGGTACACCCAATACCAGCAAGACCTGAAAGAAAGTGGAGATAGTTCTTTATTGATCCAGACCGAAGGAAAGAAGAATCCAAAGTCAGACCATACTCCAAAGCCAACTCTACAAAGCAAGGTGGGTTGCAGCAGAGAACAGTTGGCTAAGGTTCATTCTGAACTAAGAGTCAGAGAGAAGGCTAGCTTAGCAGGATTGGAGAAAGCTCTGATGGAGAGTGGTAGCGAGACAGAAGAAGAAATTGGCATGAGCCAAAAGAAATAAATTGTGGAAGAAGAAATGTTCGAAGCCTTCATGGCCGAACAAACATTTTTTGTTGAAAAACCAGTCGAGGAAAACCATTCGAAGGAACCTGTTAGCAATGAAGTGCCAGAATGCAGCATGCAGGATGCTTCTGACGTAACTGACCAAGGTAGCCAATAGGGGAAACAGGTACAGCCAGCCATCCAGTTTGGCTCGTTTCCTCTAGTATCAGTAAACATTGTACACATACTACTGCATGAATTCCAAGCTGGAGATGAGAATCAAGAGGGGCAAGAAATTGACCCAATTCCAATCTCTAGTGAAGACTCACAAGCGAGTATGGTACAAGATAATTTCGGAATGGTTACCCCAATGGAAACTGAGTATGAGAATGAAGAAGTGGTAAGTATTAACCTCTCGTATCTTTTTGAATATCCCTCGAATTCTATGACACAGCATGTTAAGCCTTTGTATATTAAGGCCTTCTTCGATAGGATACAGTTAAACCGAGTCTTAGTGGATAATGGGGCAGCGGTGAACTTACTATCGAAATCTTCCTTGAAGAAATTAGGGAAAAAGAATCACAGGTTGATTCCAACCAGTACAACCATTGCTGGTTTTGTTGGGGACAAACAGATAGCCCAGGGAATTCTACCAATTAACCTGAGTGTGGGAACCAGGGACTGCATGACGGCGTTTCTCGTCATCGACAACAATGCGAAATACAATGCTTTACTTGGTAGAGATTGGATCCACACTAATAAATGTGTGTCTTCCTCTTTACATCAAAAAATGATAATGGCTCTAGGCAATGGGGAGACAGAGGAAATTGATGCAGATCCTCAACCTTTCATAGCCTGCGCAGACTTCGCAGAAGCCAAACTGTATATTGAGGGAGTGACACCGCTCAGTATACTGATGAAATCTGATAGCTCAGCCGAAGTAACGGCTGATGAGGAAGTGACACACCTGAAGCACTTAGTCTAGGAGAGTGCTGATGAAGAGGTGGTCATTAAAGATGACAATGATGCCTGGTTATAGGCAGCAAGATGAAGCATCAGAAGCCAGGTTTTTGGCTTTAATTAAGTTTTCAATATTGGATATAAAGTCAATAGTCCAAAAAGTGCGAGAGCGAGAGAAAGAAGTCATGATAATTGGCTACAAGCAGGAGCAGCAACAAGCTAGAATTTTGACCCTTGATAAATTCTGTGCATTGGACATAGAAACAAAAATCCAAGAAATACAGGAAGAAGAAGCCTTGTGGACAGACTTTGTCTATGAGGAGGAGGGTAAAGAGGTTAAATCAAAGAACCTGGGAATAGAACGCAGCAAGGAGATTGCTTCGAAGCCAGAGATAATCAAAGGAGGAGTTCCAGTAAGTACTCAAATACAAATCCCCTTAGAAGAAGTAAATTTAGGGGAAGGTTCTGTACAGCAACCCATTTATATAAGTGCTTGGTTGAATACTCTTGACAGGAACCAGTTGTTGGTTATTCTGAGGAGATATAAAGATTGTTTCGCATAGTCTTATAATGAACTACCAGGTTTGGATAGGTTATTAGTGGAACATAGGCTTCCTATGAAGCTTAACTTCAAGACATACAAACAAAAACCAAGAAGAATGGGTCCAGAAGTGATCCAGAAAGTTAAGGAAGAAATTCTTAGACTACTCAAGGCAGGCTTTATCAGGACAGCCAGGTATGTTGAATGGCTATCTAATGTTGTGCCTGTAGTTAAGAAGAATGGCAAAATGAGAGTATGCATCGATTTTAGAGACCTAAATCTAGCGACTCCAAAAGATGAATATCCCATGCCTGTAGTAGATTTGCTGATGGACAGTTCAGCAGGGCATCAAATTTTATCGATGATGGATGGGTGCTCTGATTACAACCAAATCTGCATTGTGGAGGAGGATGTTCACAAGACAGCATTCAGATGTCCTGGGAATATTGGGACCTTCGAATGGGTTAAAATGCCATTTGGCCTAAAGAATGCTAGGGCCATATATCAGAGGGCTATGAACACTATCTTTCATGACCTTATTGGAGGGTATTTAGAGTGTTATATTGATGACATTGTAGTTAAATCCCAATCCATGGAGGAGCATCTGTTTCACCTAGAAGCAGCCTTTGAAAGAATGAGAAAGTTCAAATTGAAGCTTAATCCTCTTAAGTGTGCTTTTGGCGTATCATCTGGAAACTTCTTGGGCTATGTAGTACACAAGAAAGGAATACAGATTGACCAGAATAAAGCCAAAGCCATCATTGAAGCCAGGCCTCCATCAAGTAAGAAAGAATTACAAAAGTTCCTTAGACAGGTTAATTTTCTTTGAAGATTCATTTCCAACACTGCAGGGAAAACTAAAGTATTTTCTTCCTTATTAAGGCTGAAAGATGAAAAGGAATTTGTGTGGACAGCGGAGCATCAAATTGCTTTCGAAGGTATCAAAGCCTACTTGGCCAACCCTCCAGTGCTGATGCCACCAAAGGGTGATAAGCCTTTGAAGTTGTACATAGCTGCAGCAGATGATTCATTGGGAACCTTTTTGGCCCAAGACAATGAAAAAGGCAAGGAGCAAGCTGTTTATTACTTTAGTAGGTTTCTAAATTCTTATGAATGTAAATATTCAGCTGTTGAAAAGCTGTGTCTTGCTTTGTATTTTGCTACAATGAAATTAAGATATTATCTTTTACCTACAACCGTCTTGATAATTGCAACCACAGATTTGGTTAAGTACATGTTATCTAGACCCATGTTGAGGGGAAAAATTGGCAAGTGGATCCTAGCCTTATCAGAGTTTCATTTAGAATATGTTCCCCAAAATGTAGTAAAAGGCCAAGTTTTAACCAATTTTTTGGCAGACCATCCATCTCAAACAGAAAGCCAAGAGAAAATGGAACTCGGAACATCTAGTGTTGAGCCATGGCAAATGTGGTTCGATAGATCAAAAGCTAATGGTTTAACTGGAATTGGTATTGTGATTAGGTCACCACAAGGGATAGAAACCACACATGGTTTCAAAGTGGATGAAGCTACCTGTTCCAATAACCAAGTTGAGTATGAAGCCTTAATAGTGGGACTAGAAATTCTTATTGGATTACAAGTTCATGCAGTTGACATATTTGGGGACTCTCAATTGGTGGTTAATCAAGTGAAAGGGATTTTCAAGTGTCAAAGCATAAGCATTTTACCATACTATGTTGTTGCATTACATCTGCTTTCTCAATTTCAAATAGCAAATGTAACTCATGTCCCAAGGTTCTTGAATAATAGAGCTAATGATGTGGCTCAGAAAGTTTCGAATTTTAAGAGAAGGGATAATGCCCAAAGGGACATAAGCCAAACAACATACCAGAAGTTAATACCACCTTTGAATAAAATGAATGTGGTCTTGGAAGTCAATGATAATGACTTACAAGAATAAGATTGGAGGTATCCAATAATGCATTACTTGGCTGGTCCATCTTCGAAGGCCAACAGGAAAATTAAATTGCAGTCTATGCAATATATGATATATGGTAATGCCCTCTACAAGAGAGAGGGAGATGTCTTATTGCTAGCATGTTTAGGCGCAAAAGAAGCATTAACAGCTATGGCTGAGGTTCATGAAGGCATCTGTGGTGCACATCAGCCTAGTGTGAAAATGAGATGGCTACTTCGAAGACATTCCTACTATTGGCCAACTATCCTTAAAGACTGCATAGAATATGCAAAGGGTTACCAGGCATGTCAAAAGCATGGCACAATAAGGCATGTGCCCATAACTGACCTGCATACAGTAGTAAAGCCTTGGCCATTTAGAGGATGGGCCATGGATATGATAGAGAAAATACACCCACCCTCTTCGAAGCACCATTGTTTCATTCTAGTGGCTACCGATTATTTCACTAAGTGGGTCGAAGCTAAGCCATACAAAGCTGTAGACCAGACAGAGGTTATTGGGTTCATTAAAGATTTGATCCAACAGGAATGTGGTCTTGGAAGTCAATGATAATGACTTACAAGAATAAGATTGGAGGTATCCAATAATGCATTACTTGGCTGGTCCATCTTCGAAGGCCAACAGGAAAATTAAATTGCAGTCTATGCAATATATGATATATGGTAATGCCCTCTACAAGAGAGGGGGAGATGGCTTATTGCTGGAATGTTTAGGCGTAAAAGAAGCATTAACAGCTATGGCTGAGGTTCATGAAGGCATCTGTGGTGCACATCAGCCTGGTGTGAAAATGAGATGGCTGCTTCAAAGACATTCCTACTATTGGCCAACTATCCTTAAAGACTGCATAGAATATGCAAAGGGTTGCCAGGCATGTCAAAACCATGGCACAATAAGACATGTGTCCATAACTGACCTGCATACAGTAGTAAAGCCTTGACCATTTAGAAGATGGGCCATGGATATGATAGAGAAAATATACCCACCCTCTTCGAAGCACCATTGTTTCATTCTAGTGGCTACCGATTATTTCACTAAGTGGGTCGAAGCTAAGCCATACAAAGCTGTAAACCAGACAGAGGTTATTGGGTTCATTAAAGATTTGATCCATAGATTTGGCATCCCACAAACTATAACGGTTGATAATGGGACTGTTTTTGATGGGAAAATTGTGAAGTCTTTTGTGGCCGAGTTTGGAATTAGCCTCGTTAATTCCACCCCATATTATGCATAAGCCAATGGTCAAGCTGAATCATCCAATAAGTCCTTGAAGAAAGGAATACAAAAGGTTGTGGAAAATAATCCTAGGGATTGGCATAACTTATTGTTGGATGTATTGTGGACTTACAGAACTTCCCCAACGTCAAGCACAGGAGTCACTCCTTATGCCTTAGTTTATGGGCATGATGCAGTATTACCTGTGGAGATCAATGTTAAGTCCCTGAGGGTAAGATGCCAAGACCAATTGGATCCTGAGCAGTACCATCATAGTATGTGCTTGGAGTTAGAAAGCATAGATGAAGCTAGAATTCTGGCATTAAATAGCATTCTCTTGCAAAAGAATAAAGCAGCCAAAAATTATAATAAGAAAGTCAAATACATTGGCTTTGATGAAGGTGATTTGGTATGGAAGACAATACTTCCAATACGAATTAAAAGCCATAAGTTTGGCAAATGGTCACCTAACTGGGAAGGACCATATCAAATTCATAGAGTTCTGCCTTTTGGAGCATACCATTTGAGAAATTTGAATGGTTATGTACATCCCAAAAAGATTAATGGTAGATATTTGAAACCTTATTTTCCAACTATTTGGGAAACACAAGGAATAAAATAAACACTAAGTACAAGAACACAAGATTACTCAGATGATAAACAAGAATTTGTTTTTTCATAAAGAGTCAAGTACATCGTGCCACAAATTGGCCCAAAAATCATTACAGTGTTTTAATTGTTTTTGTACAACAGATTTCCTATTGGTAAATGATGAAAATAGTTGAATAGTTGCAGCCATGTCTTCCTTTTGATCGGTCAGTCCTTGGTTGGTGATTTGCAGTTTGATGTCAGTTCGGACTAAGGCCTGGTTCACTGTAGAAAGCTCCTCTTCAAGTTGAGCTTTCCTCTCCAGTAGCTGAATTCGAAAGTGAGAGGCAGAGGAGTGTTGTTCCTTAAGCTTTGACACTTCAGTATGCACTTGGGAGACAAAACTCTGGTCTCTAACCAATTTCTCATCCGCAGCCTTGGCAGCATGACAAATGCTGATGTAGAAGTCGATAGTAGCTGCTGCATGGGATAGGTGACTTGAGACATTCATGCCTGACTACTCAGCAATTTTACAGCACTGAAGAAACCCATTTCTGATTATAGGCCTTTGTAGAGCCTCGAAGGGAATCCTCGAAAAGGAAATTAACAGTTCCAGGCAGGTGTCTAAGTCTATCAAAGGTACAGAAGGCTTGCTGCTGGAGGAAGAAATGCTCTCAAAAATTTCCAGCAAAGAGTCAGCCAAAACGAATGGCTCAACTTCCTCATCGAATGCTGGAGACGTAGAGGGGATGTCGAAGAGACTAGCTAGTCTTTCTTCGAAGACATCAGCCTCATCATTAGACATAGGGGGCGCAGAAAGAGCTGTGGTGGAAGACACAGAAGACTGCATAGGGATAGGAGAAATGGGTGAGGCATCTTTAGCAGTCTCTATGATCTTAGCCACCAATGAATCAAGTGAAGAAGGGCTGGAGCTAGGTAAAGGTGATAAACCACGGGTTGGAGAGCTGCCAGCACCCTCAATAGGGGAATCAACTGCCATCAGAGATGGGTAGCAGTTGGAATTTCCTTGGAAGGAGGAGGAGGAGCAAGGCTCGATAGAGAAGTAAATTAAGGAAAGTCGAGGGTCAAGTGGGAAAGATGTGGAGTCAAACCAAGAGAAAGAAGTGCAGGAATGCTTGGCCTCAGGAAAAATGCAGGAAGTGTAGACCTTGGAAGTGGGAGTATGATCTGAATAGCCTTCACATCCTGCATCTGATCAACCTCAAGTGAAACTGAGGGAGGCCTCACTGGAAAGATGAACTCAGTAGTTGCTGCTGCAAGAGAAAGAAATGTAAAGCAATGTTAAACTTCAATACCAAAGGCTGACAAGGGAAAAATAGCAGAAGTATGAAAGAAATTACCCGCTCCAGAAGTGTCGGCAATGATGGGAGAACTACGAAGGGAGTAATGTCTGGCAGTTTGTTGCCTTCTTGCAGTTTCCCTTTGTAGTGCATCAGTAGCAGCAGCTTCATCTCTCAGAAATTGTTGCTGCTGTCTCTTCTCAGCTCTCTCAAAGACAATTATGGCCTTGGAATGCTCTCATTCCACTGCCTTAGCATCTGCCTCATGTATAGGGTCTTCGACAAAATCAGAAAAAGAGACAGTCATCTTCCTTCTCTTTTTTCTTTGTGCAGGCATTGAATGTTCTTCCTCAACTTCTTTCTTTCCAGTTTGGGATTCAGATTCTTCAGAAGTAAGTTCCTCCACTCTGACCATTGTCTCATGCATGGGATCTTGAACTAAGCCAGAAGAAGGGACAACCTCTCTTTTTCTTCTTTTCAGGGGAGACTCTTGCTCTTGGGTTAACTCTTCTTCTACTTTTTCTTCTTCTTCTGCTTGCACCTCAAAGACTTCCTTCTCAGGCTCAAGTAAAAGTCTCCTTTTCTTTTGTTGCTGTTTGCTTTTGAGGAGATTTAGAGCTTGAATCTTCTGAGAAGAGTCTCCCTGTGAGGTACCTACACCACCTTCACAAAAGGAAGAACTAAAGATAAGACTGAAAGCATTATAAAGAAGGTAAAAGAGAAGAGATAAGAGTATATACCTTTCTTCAAGGTGGCCCGAGTAACTCTAGGAGTGGAGGCAGACACAGGAACTGGAGTGGTCAGAACAGTGGAAGAAGTAGCAGCTCCAGCTCCAGCTCCTTTGGGCTTAGGTACATCTAACACCGTCAGTAGGTCTTGAGGGGGAATGGCCAGGTGCACTTCCATATTGCTCACCCACCAATTTTGATATCTCTTCAAAATGTTACCTTGGGGAAGGAAGAGAATATACTCAAAATCGATCAATTCCTGTATAAATTTGGAAGTTGCCTCTTCTAGTCTGGACCTTCGAACTTTCACATCCCTTGTGGTAAGACTTAGGTTGGTGTTACTACAGAGAGGTATTGGGACCCCTTGAGTGAAGCCAAATTGTCTAGCAAATTGTGCAGGACAATAGGGCTCAGTAATGCATTTGTAAGCTCTGGGGTTCATGGTCCCAATGAATAATTCTCTGAGAATTAAAATAGAGGCCCATATATCCTTGTGAACAGGTAAAGCACAGAGCCTATCACTTAGGAAATTCTTCAACCAAAGTGGGCCGATAGTAGTGGGTTCGAAGGGACGAAAGCAGTAGAAAAGACGAGAAGCTGAAAGTTAGTGGAAGAAAGAGAAGTAAAAAGAAAAAGTAGAAAGATAAAAAGAAGCGTTGGCTAGCCTCATGCCATGAGTAGGAGAATCTGGTTCAAAAAATTTAAGACATTTGGATTGTAACTCGGGGAAATAAGCAAAAAGTCAAAGCTGAAGAATCCAAATTGGTCCCCCTTGATTGACATCTAAGGGTTTCTCACAAAAAAAAAAAAGCAAGCTCTGTATACGTGACCTAGAACGTATGGGGCTAAAGCCACCCTTTTTTGTAACACGAGGGCTTTGGCAAAAGGGGCAAATTCAGGCATAATTCTTTGAGAAGAAGTGTAGAAAAGGAACTTGCAAAGCCAATATAATAAAAAAGAAAAGAATTTCCTATCGGTCACAAGACCCTCCCTTCTATTCTCAGCCTTGACATAGTCACTATAGGATGAGTTAAGAGATGAGAGGGAAAAAGGGACTGCTAGGTCAGGATAATCTGGTCCCATGGGGGTTCCAATGGGAGATAATCCTAAAAGATGGAAAATGTCAAGCATAGTAGGAGCCATCATCCCACATCTGAATTGGAAGAAATTAAAAACAGAATTCCAAAAGCACAGAGCAGCAGGAACTAAAAAGGGGTCCTCTGAAATGGTTAACCTGGATAGCCGAAGGGCATCGAGGAGGCAGAGTTCTTGAAGGTCCAGGGTCCTACTAGGGACAACTCGATCATATCATTCTTGCCACTCCGGTCTCACCATGGGCCAGCATCGGTGGGGGCGATTCGTCTTCCAGTTACTCCAGTTAAAGCCACCTTCGTAAAGGAGACAATGGTCTTCCAGACGAGGGTATAGAGCTGGAAGCTCAATAGGAATCTCCTTGAATATGGGACCAAGCACATAGTCTTGCTGCACATGGCGACGAGGGATGAAGATGCGTCCATCGATAACGCTTTTCTCCCCAGCTTTGTACTTCTCACATTCTGCATTAATGATCCTTTTCAGGGTTACAGATGGGCTCGCACGCTCTACGACTGGCACTGAAGAAGAAGCCATTGATAGTACGCTTTTCCAGAAAGTGAAGCTGAGAAAGGAGGTAGAGAGAAGCAGAAGATCGGTAGAAAGAAGGGTTTGTGCGTTAAAAGAGCAAGTGATTTCAGAGCACGAAACAAAAGGGGTTTTAAAGCTTTTGTGTCTGGAAAATATATTGCGTAAGTCGTTAAGTACTAGAAGTACGAATACGAAGAGCTTCCTTCAATATTAATACTTTTGGAGGGAAAACACAGCCCAGATGCTGAGGCTAGCTTCGAAGTAAGATATTTGGCTTCGAAGCCAAGTTTTAACGCCAAAAGCCAAAAAACAAACGGCTTCGAAACAGAGAAGCCGGCTTCGAAGCACATTTCCATACCTAAAAATATAAGAATACTTGAGTGTTTGTTTTACTCCAAAGAGTTTAAAGACCTGTTTTTAGGTTTCTTAACGAAGGTAATGTCCTTCGAGGCAAAACTTGAGATTCTTTAAGGATGGGATTTGGTGTTCGAAACATCAAAACCAATGGCTGGTTTATATAAAGAAAAAAAAAAAGGGGGCTGTCTGTTGAACTAAAACAGCATGAACTGTTGTTCGAAGCAAAAGGTGGTCAATTTAAAACTAATTGATCATAATAACCATGATCAGGTGTTGGTTATGGTTAAAACAAACTTTAAGTATAAGATTGCTAGATCCGAAGCACTGGTTCTAATTGAAAATCAGCCAAAATTGTCAACTTTATTCCATAAATTGGAAAAGTTCATAATTGGTTCTTTTAGTGTTTCATTTAAAACAATTGAGTCCAGGTTCGAAGGATGAGATTGTTCAGTTCGAAGCTCTGAATTGGCTTTTAAAAACAAATGGAAGCAGGGTCAAACAATGCCAAATGAAGAAGAATTTTGTTTATATTAAAGCCAAAGTAATTACATCGGATGACCCTATCTGGGTATAAACTCCAGCTCATAAAAATAAGGAATGGAATAAATAACAAGATCATGAAATTTAGTCCAACAATGATCAATGAATTTTTGTTCTTTCTTTATTCTATCTTCTATGTCTTCTAACATTGGCTGCATGAGTTGATATGCTCTCACTTCGTAGTAGAGCTCTTCAGCCTTTATTTCAAAAGCCGCCTCTCTCAATCCTTGTTCCAATTCGTCTATGTCCAAGTCATCCCAATACGTAGAATCTTTATCCTTGAAATCACCGAATTCTTTAATGAAGTTCTCTGCTTCGTACTGGGCATGAACTCGAAGAGACGAAAGTTGGTCTAAAGATTGTATAGTGGCCATAGAATTTCGATGCTAGTAGAGGAGCAATAGAAGTTGGTCCAGGAACATATGAAGTTCTGCTTGGGCAAGGGGATTAAGGACATGGCCCCTAGTCAGAATATCACAAGCCCATCGAAGGTTCTTGAGAGTGACTTCATCCTCAAGAACATTGAAGGGCAAGTGAGAGAAAGTTGCAAGGAGAAGTTGAGCTTTGTTTCTGCTCAGCTGGAGTAGGGGAAGGTAGAGGTTTGTAAGGTGGAAAGACGTTATCCTTGGAAAGGGCAAGCTTCAGCCTCTCTGTCCAGCAAAGAGTTGGTAGAGGAGAAGGTGTGAATGCTTCAATTTCAGGAGATGGAGAAGAAGGTGTGGATGCTTCTATTATGGGAGATGGCGCAGGAGCAGAAGGAACAAAGGCATTAATATAATTGAGCCAGTCAAAAGAACAAATCTTTGCCTTCTGGGCTAAGAATGATGGGTTGTACCCTTGTGCTTCTTCTAGGCGTCGGGCAACGTGCACTATCTTTGTAGGCATGAAGGATGTGTACCATGCGACAAGCAGATTCTCCTCTAGACTACGTCGATGGTCAATAGGCACGTAGGGGTAGACCACTGAACTTCGAGCATAGGAAGGAAACTCTAAAGGGTCAGTGAACTCAACAAAATGATGGTTAATTCGCTCCCTTAAATCACAAGTCTCAGGTGTTGACCAGCTTGTCCAGTCAGAATCCCCAGAAGAGGAAGAAGTTGCAGCCTTATCCCATACAGAGGCTTATGAAGAAAAGTTTTCCAAGTCCATATTTGCAACTTTCCGAATCAAAGGTTTGAGAGCAGTTTGTTCGAACTGTAAGGGTGAGTTAGAGGAAGAACTTCTTGTGTCTATATCTGCAACTTTCTGAATCGAAGGATTAAGGGCAATATGTTCGTAATCCAAAGGTTGATAATTTGCAAAGGCTTCCATAACTTGAATATAGAAGGGTGGATAAAGGTGACTAATGAATGCGTGGAGGTTCTTTCGAGGGGAAGCAACAATATTCAATGACTCTTCATGTGCCCGATCAATAGAGAAGAAAGTTGATTCGGCCATAGAAGAAGTATCAACCTGTACGAGTGCTAAGGTATTGGGGTGTTCAAAAGATTGAAAGAGAATTAATGCAAATGATCATCAATAAGTGACGGTTGTGTTTCCAGAATCTAGACCCCATGCACGTTCTAAGAAGCGCGAGAGAAAGGCTTTGATCCACTAATATCACCAAGTATTGGGTATATTAGTGCAGGGGGTAATGTTGGCTGCATATTTTGTAAAAGACTAATTACAGTTCGACGCGTGGCAGAGTAAGGGTAATATAGGAAGACTGTTCAAGTCTTCGATCTTGATCGTACACGTGACAGTTGATATTGTCTATTGCGTGATCCGAGTAACATTGGATCAGCAAAGAGATGCAAGGTGACGTGGCTTCAGCAGTTACTCACATTCAAATTCAAATATAGGAGGGAAGCTTAACTGCAAGTGATGGCGTAGTGAAACTACTTGTAAGGCAGCATGATCAGTGATCACGGAGGAGCAGTTCGACAGTTTGAAGTGCAGTTCAATGGTCATATTTGAGGAGTATAAATAGCAGGGAAGACGCCAGAAAAAACCCCCAGACTCAGATCCAAGAAGCCAGTCTTACTTTACATATTTCATTCCAATTTTTATATTTCATGTTCTTTACATTCCTGTACTTTAAATTCCTGCACTACACTTCATTCATAGGAGTAGTTTTAAGTAGATTGTCGCTGTAAATCTCTACGAGACTGAGTTTAGATCATTGTAAGTTTTTCATACTAATGAAATGCTTCAATTGCTCTTTATTTAACTGTTCTTGTGCTTAAATTCTCCTAAATCAAGCCACCAGTAAAAGTCCTCTTCATTGAGGCTGAAAGAACAACAACACAATCGTCTGATAATTGGTTGGCAATCAAAATTCTGTAAGGACTGATTGATCCTTGCTGACACGCTCATAATTACAAAAATAACCTTCGAAAGCCAAAAAGGCCAACAGTCATATAGATGTTTTATTCCTTCAGTCCACATAAAACCGTTCTTAATCTTCAGTGATTTTTATAAACTTTTGGGTAAATTTCACTTTATCCATATGTTTTTGTTCATGTGTAGATTATCTCATTCTCATCTGGAAATAACCACATGACCTCTTTATGATTTGTGGAGTGGAAATGTATCATTAAATATTTCATCCAACTTAACAGTAAGTGTGAAACATGTGTCAAATGCAAATGGGTCATACACTCATTTTCAAATTTTAAGATGATAAACTGTACATGGAATAGCATAAGGGCTTTAAAATGCATTTTTGCTTCTCAAATAAATGATGACAATATCCGTAATTCACACATATGCAAGGGTATTTTAGTTTTATTCATTAAATCATTAGTGAGCCTAATGGTACACTTCAGTTCACAAACTACAAGGTATTATGTGGTAATTTTCAAATGAGGAGATAATTCGCACATGAACCAAACTATAAGAGGTGGTTCTAAATGCACCCTAAAATTAAGTTGGGCGAGGAGAAGAAGTTGTAGATAAGGATGAAGAGATCGCCGATGATGGCAGCAGTGACAATGAAGGTTTGGTGGTGGCGCCAAAAGATGACAAGGATAAGGCGCGGCATGAGGGATTGAGAATGGATGGCCAGAGCTAGGAAAGGGATGGTCGGAGTTTGGGTTGTAGCCAAAGCAGTGTGGTTGGTTGGGTTATGATTTTGACCATTTTGACCATTTAGTCAAGGGACAAAATTGTATTAAAAAAAAATTAGAAAAATAGGGTGCTCATAATTTTTGGGGTGTATATAGAACCATCCAATTACAAGGGGTAAAGTGAAATTTGCCATAAACTTTTTTTTCATTAATTATAGGGTAATTTACATTGACCTCCGAGATTTTGAGAAATTATAGTAAACCCTATAAGTTTGACATAATTACATTGAATTTCTTTAAAGTTTTAATTTTATAACACTTGCCTTACTTTTTATCAAAAATTTATTAGTCGTATTAATTAGAAAATGATATTGTCATCTCTTTTATGTTGAAATGTCCTTGTAGCCATCATTATAAACATAATCAGCAAGTTTGTTTTTGTTACATCATTTTAAAAATTAATTTTGTATAAATATTCTAATGACTTATCATTTTTCCTTTCTAAAGGGTCCAATGAAAAAAGCTAAAACATGCGAAGAAAATTGTCTTTTTTGTCTCCAGTTGACCTTCTTTCAAATTTGGTCCATTTTTTATTATTATTATTTGTGAAACTTTAGTCTAGAAGCACTTAAAATTTTGAAATTTGAAATAAAATAATAATAATAATCTAAAATATTTCACTCACTTTCAGCTTGTGAGGGATTAATGTTAATATGAAAAATTTAAATGGCACTTAGGTTAAAAGGTCAAATTTTGAATTTTATAGAATAATAGTCTCAAACTTTATTCTTCTAGACCTATAATGACATACTTATTTGTTTATATATTCACTAATTTATCAACCGTTGCTGTTGATCGATATTGACAAATTTTTCAATCATTTTTCCAGTGGCGGCTGTCTTTGATAATAGAGAGAGAAATTGCAAATAAAAAAAAGTATATTGGGAAAAAATGTAACAAATGTCTTTTCCACCGATAAGTAAAAAAAAAATATATATATATATATATATAACCATTTTGGTGTAAAAAATGATGACCTATCCTTAATGTCCTGTATGCTCCTCTTTGGATTTATCATAACTTTTTTCTAATTTTAATACATATTTAATTTTTAGGGTAAATTACACGTACCTACTATGAAGTTTAGAAAAAATATAATTAGTTTCACGTTTTTGACTTCATTACATCAATCTCTTTTTTAGAAAGGTTAAAGTGACTGAAATTAATGCATATATTGGGTAAATACTAAAATAAACAAAGATAAATTTACCTTCCAATATAAAATAGATGATAAACATCATTTTATTTATTTATTTATATGACTAATGTAAAAAACTCAACTGTTATTTGAATTAAGAGCTCGATGGAGATAAGTGTAATTTCCTATCAATAACTTTATACACTAAAATTCAGGGTAAATTCTAAGCAATTATCAATTTTTTTAAAGAACATATAATAATATTTTAAATACACGAAGCAGCAAGCACCAGTGGTCTAGTGGTAGAATAGTACCCTGCCACGGTACAGACCCGGGTTCGATTCCCGGCTGGTGCAAAGTGACTCTGAATAGAGTGTTGCTTTTGTCTTCTTTTTTTTTTTAAAAAATAAAATTTATTCTTACAAATACGAATCAAAAAGAATTAAATTTCAAATAACATATTAATTTAATTTAATTAATAACATAGTATAGATAAAAATAAATCTTGGTTTGAAATCAAAGAATGGTATTAAAAAAGCTTCTATGTTGTGACTAAATGGTCAATTTGTCCAATTATCTCTATCAAATTTATTAGTCATTCAATTAGTCTACAACTTCGTTTGGCATTGGTTAATATAGTTAATTTTTTTATGTTGGAATGTTTTTAGCTTCGTTTGGTTTGGATTTTTTGATTTTTTTTTACTTTTATGAGAAAAAAAGTGTAATGATATGAGTTGGATGTAATATTTTATCTTGTTAGTTTATTTAGTCTATTTTATCATTTTATACTTTTTTTAGTTCTAAAATGATAGTCAAACTAGGGTTAAGTCTACTTACTTTTTTGCTTTTTATTTTGTTGATTTCTAATTGTTACAATCGATTTGATTGGTATAATGGAATTTATAGATATTTGATAATTCAATAGACTATTTATCATTATTCGTGATTAGTATGAGTGCATATGTGATGCGTTAATAATTTTATATTTAATTTTTTAGATAATTTAATCATTAGAAGAAAAAAAAAATTGATTAGCAATTTTGAACAATTTGATAAATGAGAAAAATTATTTAACAACTAAATAGGAAGGATATTCTTTTAAAAAAAATATAAATAAATAAATAACACGTCCGTATGTACTTTATATAATAAAAATGGATAATTATAATTTACTAAACAAATAATATTATACTTTACAACTACTCTATTAATGAATATAACCTTCGATTGAGATTTGGATTGATTTTATAATTTTTTGACTTTTTGACTCGTTTAGCTTGAAACTAAAAAGTATCGTTTGTGATAGACTTTTTGATTTTTTTGATTTTTATGAGAAAAAAATAAAATAATTATAGTTTGAATGTGACATTTTATCGTATTGACTTTTTAATCTATTTTGTATTTTTGTGACTAAAATAGCCAAAAAAAACTTGTGCCAAACATAGTAACTCAATAATAGAGTGATAACAACATACTCTAAACTCATTTGATAAGTCATTAGTTACTCTTTTTTTTTTGTAGTTTCACTTCAATACATGTTTAGAAAATATTTTCCAATTAGTTGTAAATTGTACAAATATTAAAAAGAAAAATCATAAACTATTTTAAATTTATAATTAACTTTTGAAAACAACTGTAACATGTAATTTCCTCTACTTTTTTTTTTAAATTAGGAATATTAATAATATTTGTATTTCCTTACTCGAGGCTTACAGATTTTTTTTTTTTTTATAATAAAAAAAGTGATAATTGATTTGCTTTATAAAAAAAAATATCAATGAATGAAACTATTTTATAGGGTTTGTCTTAATCATGGACTATCATTGAGGAATAGGAATTCGAATTATCAAAAGATTATTTTAGTGATTATTTCTAATATGGAATGAGTCAATCATTCACTTTACGGATAATATAGTTGTCAAATAGTAAAAATAATATTTCTAATTCTATGATAATAGTGTTGATAGGATTGAATGACAATTTGTCAGGAAAAATAAGACTTGTTAAATATTTTTAATTATTTGATTTGAGTGACAAAAAATAATTCATGTAGTCCACTTCACCCAATTTGAACGGAAGCTTAGTTCAGTTTGATTTGATTTAACAATATGAATTCTAAGATTTCAAAATTTTCCACAGATAAAACTATACTTTTCAAAAGCGTGTGGACTCATCTTTGTATGAGAATACATTCTCATTAAAAGAAAATTCATAATTCTTTCTACTCGATAATTTATAGGAAAAATTATTGAGAAATCCATTTCTACGGAGTGTATAGTACTAAGTTTATAGATTGTTTTATTATGGTTGTAAGGACATAATTAATGAAATTGTTTAGTAAGAAAGGCAAATTATTGTATTGAAATTTTTTTTTTTTCATTACTCATTGTCCTTGGACTGTCCTAGAACTATCATCAGTTGATAGTTGCTAGTAAAAGTCACCGGTGCTGAGAAAGTTGCCAAGAAAAGTTGTTGGAAAAATCGCTAGAGGTGGCTAGCAGTTAGCAACGATTGGTGGTGGTGATAGGGACATATAGATAAATTAAGTGGATAGATATGTGGACATATAAGTTACATTGGATAGATAAGTGGATAGTAAATAAATAGACAAGTAGGTAAGGGTAATATATTCCTTCGAATTGTTATTGTTCTTGTGACTTCAAAAGATTTGAGTTTGGGGCTATTGTCCCAAAAGTTTCGAATTTATGGTAGGAATGCCCAAATTTAGACAAACAAAAGGAAAAATACTAAACATGAACAAAAAGAATGAGCACATAAGAAATTAGAGAAATGACCAAACTACAAAATCTAAAGGGCCAAAGGAGATTTCTTTCTCTTTTGTCTTGTGTGGACTAGAGGGAGGGTGTAGTTGATTTTTCACAAATCTTACTATGATAATTTGGACCAAATTACAAAATCCAAAGCGCTAAAGGAGATTGCTTCTCTTTGTTTATTGTGTGGATTATGTGTAGCATCGATGAAATAATCAGATAAATTAGATAATTTTAATTCAATGATTCATCATATTTGTTTTTAAAAAAATAAAAAATTTATTTTCAAAAATATAAATATCATCTATCTTTTTTTTAAAAATAAAAAAAAATAAAAAAATAAAGACGAGAAAAAATTATGTGACTGCAATCATCAAATTAATCAAACTTTTTTCATAAATCATCTATACACAAAAAGTACTAATTAAATCGTAAAAATGTGGTCAATAATAGGACCACGAGCTTAAGTATCAGAGAGACGCTCGACTCAAAACTAAAATCATCAAAAGCAACATATAAAAGAATGAGATGAGAGTATAAAAATCAACAAGTCTCTCCCACAAAAATTTCCCTCATCCCCCTCTCTTTTCCCCAAAATCTCATTTTTATTGTTTTTTATTTTCTTTCTTTCTTTTTTATTTTTCTTTTTTTAGCTTCAACCCAAGGCAGCAAAACCACCACCCTTCATCATCTGTCTGAACTCCTTGTAATTGACCATCCCATCCCCATCCACATCCACCTTCTTTATCATCATCTTGCAATCTTCTAGGGTTTTTCCTTGCTTCAACCCGAGTGACTGCAACACCGACCTCAACTCCTCCACCGTTATGAACCCATCACCATTTTGATCAAACACATTGAAAGCTTCCCTCATGTCCTCCTCCTCGTCCTTCTCGTCCATTATCGTCTGATACAACGCCCCAAACTCGTCGATATCAACATATCCATCTCCATTTACATCGATCTTCTCTATCATTTGGATGAGCTCTTTATCGGGTATGAATATGCCTAAGTTCTCTAATGAGTCGCTAAGCTCCTTCTTCGTTATCTTTCCATCCCCATTTCGATCAAACATTTGAAAAACTCGACGTAGCTCTCCAGGGTCCATCTCTCATAGAGCTAAACCCTAAAACCAAGAAGAATGAGGAAGCTTATAGGCTTTGTTTAGAGGAGAAAGAAGAATGCTAGCCTTGTTTGGGTAGTGGGAAAAAAGATGGGAGAAACAAAATGAATAATTTTAGTAGTTTTGGTTATGGTTCAGAGGATTTGAGAGACTGAAAGAGAAGTTATGGAAATGTGGGAAGGTAGCAAAAAAATAGAGAACCTTTGGCAATGGGTGTGTGGGGGGTTGAGGAGTGGCAAAATGGGTGGAGGGTGGGATGAGTTTACAGATTTCTTGGAGAGTAAAAAGTGGAGAAAACAATGGGGAAAATAAGAGGATGGCCACTAATTTCGTTGGAATCATTGGTAGAGTGTCATCATGTTTTTTTTGTTGCAGTCCAAGTTCGATAATTTTGTCACAAAAATGCAATTTCAAGGTTGGAGTCGGTTATGAGCAAAAAAAAAAAAAAAAAAAAAAAAAAGGTTGGAGTTAGTTGAGCCTTCACAATTTAAACATAGGGAAAAAAGGGTACGCATAATATCCATGCAAGAATTTATTTCCAAAGGGAGCAGCTCCCCTCAAAACTCCATCCCCTCCATACCTCCTCGAAACTCCGCTTCGTAGGCTTCATGGACCCTGTAATGGTAATCCGAATAATTCATCGCGTAAGTCTAAAAAATAAGAATATATACGCAAAAAATAACTTGATCTAATATCGATAGACACACTAATTAATCGTGTTTTATTTTATGAAATGAATGGTAAATATAATTTTAAACTAAAACCGTTCATTTTATAAAACAAAATACAATTAGTTTAGTATCCCTATCGATATTTGACAAAGTGAAAAAATAAAAAAAAATTGGCATATATGTTCTTCTTTGCAAGGTTCATGAAATAAATATAGTTCAGATCTTTGTTGTGAATTCGTGGAGTGCACAAAATAGTCTTGAAGAAATACAGAAAGGATAGAGTCTTGAAAGAAGTTGCCCCCTTACAAGGGTGTAGCAGTGGTATTTTTTTTTAGTTATGAGATCATTGTTCTAGTTTGAAATAAAAAGATCACAAAACTTGATTATTGAGAAGAAAAAAAAAAAAACATAAAATGAATCAATTAGACTAATTCTGCACCTTACTACTAGAGATTATCATCAATATGTTTGGTACGTCCAAAGTCCTAGTTTGGAGAGCCATTGGCTATGTTACAAAACTTAAAAGCTTGCCGCTAATGAGATGCAAGGATTCTATATAATAAGTTGGGTGCTTTTTTGGACCAGTTTATATGAATTACTTATATCGTATTTTATTTTCAAATTTGGTGCAACTTTTACTTTCTACTTGCAACTTATTAAGCTGAAATTAATTAAATAAACTAAAAAATCTAATTAGTTGAAAGTTAGAGCCATTTTGCTTCTACTTTTTAATTGTCAACTTTCAACTTACAATAAACTGCACCAAACAGACCTTTTAATCCCATTAGTTTAAGCATAGATAATGACAATGTGGATCAAGGTCAGCCTAGGAGTCTCAAGCTGGAGCAGATTCAGTTGAAACTTTCCACAGCTGGTAATGAAGTGGGGGGCATTATTACATTGTTACAACAATGTTTCTATACTTTTCGTGCTGTGGAATACAACACTGTTCCTCTGCCTCCGGATTACCCAAATGGTATTTACTCCTCATCCTTCACCATCTCAATCCAATTATTTAACCAATCACCAAAACTCATAGGTTTACCACAGTCCAGACCCAACGAAGTCCCTCGCCAAATTCTTTGAGGATTTCGACATCCGAAAAAGATTCGTTCCAAAGTTTTATTTTCCTTCAGACAACAATGGCAATATGGATCTAAATTTATCCCACGTTTCCTCATATTCCACTTGACTGGCAGGGTATTATGAAGGCATTTCCAAAGAAAGTTGGCCCATTTACGCTGTGTTTGGTTGGGGGATTTGGGGAGAGATTTGGAAAGGGAAAGAAAAAAAGTGTGTAAAACTGGTGAAATGTAAGCATGTTTTATTCATATTTCACCCACCTTTTCCATTTCCCTTTCCAAATCTCTCTCCAAATCTCCTAACCAAACACAACATTAGGGGGTATCTTGAGACGCCATAGTCATTTCCAGCGCGGATGGGAATAAGCCTGTTATTGCCCCATTCCATGGCCAGCACATAACCTGACTTAACATTGTACTCCCCAGTTCTAGTAGGCCCCCCATATTTGTTTATCACCTCTAGTCTCTGTAGCTAAATGAATACCTTGAATATGCGAAATACACTCTGGTGGGAAGAACAACCTTAGCAAATCCATGCACCAGCAATGATTGGTATCATTTATAAAATGAGATAAAGATAACGAAGAGAAGTAAAGGGATAATTCCTTTCCACTTAAAGGGTTCAACATGAATGAATTGATAGAACAAGATGATAACTGTTGTATACTTGTGAATTCAATTCCTAACACTGCAGATTTTCAGGTATGGACTTTCACTATTGATGGATCTTGGAAGACATAGGGAATCAAAGCTGGGATGGCATTGGTGTGCTACAATGACTGGCAGGAGAAGGTTGATCAAAGAGCAATATGTTTACATTTGCCTTCATAATTATTATCAGAAGCAAGAGCATGTTTGGATGCTTTACAATGGGCTTGGTGGCACAGGTTATCATGTGTGTCTATATTCACGGATTGCCAAGTTTTGGTTGATGTTTTACAGGGCAAGTGCGAGCCAGATTGGAATGCTACAACAGTGTTCGCAGATATTAAACTTTGTAGTAGGTTTTTTTTAATTTTCTAGCTATATCTAAAGTTCATTGATCTGTAATTAAATCAGCCCATGAGTTGCTAGGCATGTAAATGACTTTCCTATTCAGCAATATATATGCTTTTGGTAGTTCTCAAAAAATATATAAACAAAAATAACAAGAAAATGTACAACTACCTATACTAGTAAGGAAGTAGGAGTCATTCCATTTCATTTCACATCCCGGAATTGAAACCACCGATACAAACTCCAAACACCAACAGATGACTAAACATTTCAAAAGTGACCTAACTAGTGTTCCCAGTCTTAGCATCGTTATGACACGATGAGAATGGAGGCTTTTGTACACCCACCTATCAAGTAAGTGAACAAAATCAGACTTATAGTTCAGTGATGGATAGGAAGGAGTAAAAAGGGTGCCAAGAGTGCCAAAGATGAAAACGTAATCCAACCATGTGTCCGATAAGATCAACAATAGGATCATTGCAATAAAAAGATCTAACGGAATTTAAAATATTAAAATTTACAATTCAGTACCGTGAATGGAGAAATTGCCACAAAACATTGAAATGTTTTGGGAGACGGTGCATTTTTGCTCACCCAGCAATCTCTCATCAATGCAAACTCAATATTCTTTTACATCTAAACAACAAACAAAAAACTCATACAAGTTGACGAAAAAGAATAATAAAAAAAGCTAGAAATTTGAGTCTAACAACTCAAGAGGTAAGACTCATGAAACGCCCAAAAAACAATATCTGGGAAAATTTTCTTTTCAACAAAAATGATATACATCAAAGGGGAAGGGCTAATGAGAAGAACATAGAATACATGAGAAATAAAATTGGTACAAGTGAACTGCTCCACCACTGACTACCATCTAAGAGAGAAGCTATAAATTTAATTATGGATTAAAACTATGATGAAACAATGCAAGGAAAAATGAAACCTTATTTTTTTTATGCATGCACAAAATATTCAGTACAGAAGTTGCTTAATGAACATAGGGCAAACAAGAAAAATTCCACTATGAATAGTTGTCCTATTTAATCAAAACCGTCTACTTCCTGAAACTTAACTGCGCTCATTAAGATCAAACAGCATCCTCCAACAATTACAAAGAAGTAAAAAACGCACTGGATATGCAAGTTCACATACTTAACTACTTAACAGTAGGCACATTAACTCCCAGAAGATAAAATATTTTAATTACATTGATTCACAATGAAATCGAAAGTAGCCATTTCTAACAATAGTTATCCATTGGGAAGAAGCTTTCATTTTATTATTCAACTTTTCACAACTTTAAATGCCAAACATCCCCATAAACCAGTCTTACCACATCTAATCCAGCTATTGGGCAAATACAATCACTATTTCTCTCCATTATATTATTACAAAGATCCAATTTGCACCACAATTCCAAAAGAATCCCAAGTACTGTTTCTTATACTCACCTTTGAACCACGTAAGATCTTCTCAGATCTGATTTGCCTTTTCCATAGTGATCTCATTCTCCATCAGCAATACTCTATCTTCTAATTTTTCATCAGCAGTAACCAATTTCCTAAACATTAAAACTAAGTACTCTCAAGTCATAACACTGTGCGACAAAACCTCAGACTCCTAATAGGGATTCTGCAATCCTGCAGAATTTCATCTTAAAGGAATAAAGTCACAACAATTTCCTATTTTGTACTCGTTATCATTGAAATTGAATGGCAAAATATCAATAATCATACTTTTGAAACTAGAGATCCAAATCAAGGTGCAATTCTGAATCATGTTATTTATTTCAAGGTATCCTTCTCAAGAGAGTAGTAGTTTGGAACATCGGACATGAGCAAAAAACTAAACCTATGTTTACATGAACTTGAGTATGGATGTTGGGTGCGGGCATGGTTGTTAGATTCATGTAATTCATGATTCGATTCATACGATTCGATAAGAGTTTCAACTAAAATGATTCGAATCATGTTGTTTAATCAGAAATAGAGTACATCATGCAATTCAATTTGCGAGTCACTATGGTTTATTGCGATTCGATTCTTGTTTTTGTTTGCATTAAATGATATCGGATTTTAAACTCTATCAAAAAAAAAAAAAAGATAGATTAATTGGTTATATTGCTATACATACATTGTAGGGTAAATTACAAATACATCCCATGAGGTTTGTCAGGAATACAAATTCTTTCTCACGTTCTGAAAATTACAAATACCCTCTTCTCAACTGACCAAATACCTCTAATACCAAAACGAAATTATCATACTACCCTCATTTTCATCCACCCATCACCAATTCCTTCTCTCTACACCACCACAATATTCTCCAATCCTCTTTGGCGACACACCAAATGTTTGAAGACAATAATGACAGTGGTGTTGATCAAGAATGGAGCGATGGTTGGGCAAAGTGGTGTTACTAATTGAGAGAAAATCAAGAATAAAGGAAGGTCTGATAAGAAAAAAGAAAATAAAATGTTTAACTTCATAAATGTTAATATAGATATTTCTGAAAAAAAATTGTTGCTTACGTCAACATTTTGTTAGTTTGACTTAATAGTTGATCAACGAAGTGGGTCAATTGCTATGTGATTGGAAACCTCAAGAAGTAGGATGTAATTTCTCAAACAATTTGTATTTTTAATAAACCTCAAGGGGTGTACTTGTAATTTACCCTACAATTTAATTATATTAATATTTATTTTATTTTAAACATTGTGTGTATTTCTATATGTATAAACATGTATAAAATTATATATTATATTAAATAAACTGATTTTTACAATTCACAATTAATTATTTTAACAAAATGATTCATGATTCAATTCACAATTAATAGGGATCTTGCAATCCTACAAACTTTACATCTTAAAAGAAATAAAGTCATGAAAATTTTATCATTTGTATTGTAATTCATTGAAATTGAATGGCTTAATTACTCATACCAAATATCAATATTCATACTTTGAACTAGAAACCCAGATCAATGTGCAAATATGAATCATACTATTTACTTCAAGCTATCCTTTTCTCAAGAGAATTTTAGTTTGGCATGTGAGCAACAAACCTAGCCTATGTTACATAGACTCAAGAATGGATGTCAGGTGTGCAAATTTGTGTCAAGTGTCATATCCATCTAACTATCATAAGGACATGAAAATACAGCTAAATTTCATACCATAGAGCTTTTTTATCATAAGATGAGAGTTTTATGCATAGTTTCATAGTTAACTCTTTTAATTAAACATATTTGTTGGGTGCATGTACAACAAAGACATGCCAAACACATATCCCATACCTAACTCAATTGTCAAGTGAAGTGCCAAATGTCTGACACGGATATTTTACAAATTTAAAAGAATCCATGTAAAATACGACCTAATTCTAGCTTGACACCATGATTGAATAATAGGGTTGAGCTGATCATATGCAAATTGAACATAGACGCAAGGAAATGACAATTGTACAATGAACCACCAACCCTTAGCCTGAGTAGTACCTCTTGTTGTCTTGCCTCCCCTTTTGGGCAGGGTGCAACATGCAAATACATGTTGGGAGTGAGGGCATGGGTGTCTAGATAGATAGCACAGTAGGCACTTAAAGAGAACAAAAAGGAAAAGAGAAGAAAAAGTTTCTAAAGCTGCTTCCCTACAATTTTGTGAAAATTGCATTCCATTGCAAGCTCATGGAAAAGCCATACAAAGCTAGATATGTGAACTTGTAAAAGATACAGGATATTATAGAGGAAGTAGTGGTCATCAAAATCTTTGAAGCACGGACACCTCTGCGGAGGTGACACACAAGTGTCTAGACACATGTCAGACACGGACTCGCTCCGGACACGGACATGCTCCGGACACTTGTCAGACACGCTAGAGAGTCGGACATGCTAAGACACTTGGGACATGTTGATGACAAGCTAAGGACACATTAAGGACAATTTTTTTAAATTCTTTTTCACGAAAATGGCATAACTTAGGTTGATAAATTTGATAACACAATAAATATTAAATATTAAAAAATATGGCATCTAATAAATATATAAAATTATATATTATGCACGTGTCCTCAACGTATCGTGTCCTTTCGAAAATTTGTGTGTCTGTGTCGTGTCACGTGTTTGTGATATTTCCTATTTTCTGCATAATGTAGAGAACATGAAGCAAGATAATTTCCAATGGGCAATATACATGAACAAGATACTAAATTAGAAATCTGTGCAATGACTTCTGTTCTAGGGCTTAAAATGGAGTAGTGCTAGAATGACTGTCTTCATAAGCTACACTGGATTTAG
This sequence comes from Camellia sinensis, assembly GCF_055761805.1. Classification (NCBI taxonomy): domain Eukaryota; kingdom Viridiplantae; phylum Streptophyta; class Magnoliopsida; order Ericales; family Theaceae; genus Camellia; species Camellia sinensis. Next base: position 80,953,757 of record NC_138963.1, read on the forward strand.
CATATGATATGTCATTATGACAAGTGAGATGGTAAACCCAATATGGCATACCAAGATGAATCAGATCCTCTAAAGTAATTTTTCGTAGAGTTATTTTAGAGTAATTTTTTGAATGACTGAGATTTAATTCTATAAAAGTTGAAGGTACAATAGTACTAAGTTGGGGGTACAATAGTACTATGTTGAGGGTACAATTATATTGATAATCACTTTTAAAAAAATCTCAATCATACAAAAAAATCACTCTACAAAAAATCACTGCAGAGGATCTGCAATCAAGATGAAGATGGTCATTGTAGCATTATTCTTTCAAAATGTACCAAAATTTCTTGATGAATTGATATAAATGAATAAGGATTTTCTTATTGAAAAGGACCAATAGTTATCAAGTTATGTATCTGTTCATATTCTGTCATGAGCATTAGTGAATTGCTAACAATAACACAATGTAGAAGAAGGAACAAAATTCATCATGGAAAATAAAAAACCCCACACAACATAGTAACTTGCAACAATTCCAAATATGAAATTCAAGGCAATCGTATGCAAATTGCCACATCAAATTGACCACCATAAAAACAGCAGCATTGGGTACCAAAAGTATGCACATTATTCGATTCAAAAAAAAATCCTTACAGTAATCAAATTGAGGTCCTCGTTTTAGGGAATGTCCCAGGGCTTCGGCTCAGGCACGGCCACAACCATCCCTTGAAGCTCCGGAGCAAGGACCACTTGGCATCCAAGCCTGGAGTGCTTGTTCAAAACCCTAGCCCTAGAATTCCTCCGGAGAACGTATTCCTCGTCGTAAGTCGCCGGAGGGAGCTTCAAGAGCCACTCCTGAGCGATGTTAACCTCGCACTCCGCTGAGCAAGCATCGATCTCCTCGAGCCGGTGCGAGGCCGGATCGATCAGGCCGTTGTTAGCTAGGGTTTTGAGAAGGGTTTGCCCTGAGAGTCCGACGATCTCGCGTTTCTCGCCGTCGAGATCGATTGCGAAGAGCTTCACGACTCGATCGGAGACTTTCTTGGACGATGGTGTTAAGGAGGATGAAGATGAAGCGGAGGATCTAGTGATTAGTGATTTGGAGTAGAGAGAGAGTGATCGGTTTCGGGAGATTTGGGACGAGAGTCGCTGTAAACCGGCCATCGCCATTGTTAGGTTGGATCCAGAGGTTGCAAATGCGTGGCTGCCTGTTCGTGAAATAATGGTATTGTTTGGTGCGGGTATTGTTAGTTAAATGTTTTTAAATAATTAATTTTTTCTAAATTTGTTGAAGTTATTATTTTTTAAAAAAATTATGAGTAAAAATTGTATTAAATAATTTAATATAAACTTTTAAATTAAAATAAATTATAATTACTTATATAATTCACACCAAACACCCCCATGCGGTTAAGAACTGGGTGGCCATCGGCTTGATAGTCTGCTCACCTGTTTAATTTTATTTGTTATTTTAAAAATTTGAAAAAAATTAATTTAACTTATTAAATTGAGTTGAATAAATTTTTTGAACCTATTAAATTTTTGAACTATATTCGAGATAAAGAATTTTAGCCCTGTCCAACTCGGCTCACCCATTTAAAAAAATATTAATTTTAAATTTTATATTAGTTACTTACAAACTAAATAAAAATACATATATATATATATATATATATATATTTCTTTCTATAGCTTAAACTAAAATACTTCTTATAAGATTATGTGGTGTTTTGGAAAGATGGTAAAAAAATTAAGTCTTTTTAGCTTTTTTTATGGGAGCTTTTTTAGTAAATTCATTATCTAAGAGTGTTGTTCCATAAAACCCATACTGTTTTATAATATTCCATTAGGTTCATTTCATACAAAAAGACCAAAAAAGCCCTCAAAAAAACACGCGCCCCTCTCTCTCTCTTTGAATCTAATAACTGTCTCTCTTCCCCTCTCTATTCTTGCGCAGGAAATCACGCACAGTACCTCTACAGTCCAGAAATCCAAAACCATATTCCACATCGCCTCAACGCCCAGAAGATTGTATTCCTTCCATCGTCTCATCGTCGCATCGTCTCATCATCTTCTCCGCCATCCTTACGCCGAGAAGACTGTCTTCGTTCGATCGTCACATCGTCTCATCATCTTCTTCGTCGTTCGTACGCCCAGAAAACTGTATACGTTCCGTCGTCGCATCGTCCCTTCATCTCAACATCTTTGTCGTCGAAATGGGCAAAAAACGTAAGCATTCTACTCATGCGTATATTTAAACCGTAAACCTCTTTATCAACAACCAACATTGTGAACTTTTACAAATATCCCCTTTTCCTATGCATACAATATATAGAAGTCCTTATTGTTCATACCCTAACATTTATTCTGAACCCCTCAATCGTAATCCCTAATTTTATTGATTTTTGCAGTCAAAAACATTACAGTTGCCATTACATTGTGTTCACAACTGTCAACATTCGAAAATGTTTTGGTTGTAGTTGTTGTTATTGAAATCTGTGAACATTCACATTGATTGGAAATGGTTTGATAATAAAATTATTCCAAATGTTATTCGGTTGTTGTTCAATGCTGTGAGCATTCACATGGTTTCAAAAATGTTTTGGCCAATTCTTTTTTTGTTGCTGTTGATAACAGATGTGAACATTCACATTGAGTTAAAATGTTTGAGTAATCAGGTATTAATGGTGTTGTTGTTGTATGCTGTGAAAATTCACAGGCATTGACACTCTTTGGCCAAATCTATTGTTGTTCTTGTTGTTGAAAGATGTGAACATTCACATTGCCTGAAAATTGTAGGACAATCAGATATTATTGGTTTATTTTGTTCTAGGCTGTGAACATTCGCATTGCCTGAAAATTTTAGGAGATTCAGATATTATTGGTGTTGTTGTTCTATGCTGTCAACATTCACATTTCCTGGAAATTTTAGGAGAGTCAGATGTTATTGGTGTTGTTGTTCTACGCTGTGAACATTCACATTGCCTGAAAGTTTTAGTTCAATCAGATATTATTGGTGCTTTTGCTCTAGGTTGTGAACATTCACATTGTCTGAAAAATTTTAGATGAGTCAGATATTATTGGTGCTGTTGTTCTATGCTGTCAACATTCACATTGCCTGGAAATTTTGGGATAGTCAGATATTGTTGGTGCTGTAGTTCTAGGCTGTGAACATTCAAATTGCTTGAAAATTTTAAGAGAGTCAGATATTATTGGTGCTGTTGTTCTATGCTGTGAACATTCACATTGCCTGAAAATTTTAGGACAATCAGATATTATTGGTACTGCTCTTATATGCTGTGAACATTCACACTGACTGAAAATTTTAGGACAATCAGATATTATTGGTGCTGTTGTTATATGCTGTGAACATTCACATGGATTGAAAAATATTGGGCCAATGAATAGGGATATTTAGATTCTTTTCCCCCTATTGCGAATGTTTGCCTTATTGGTATTGTTGATTGTTAATGGTGATCCAATAAGTTGATCCATCATTTTATATGTTTGTGTTAACATCCACATGTTCTTCAATGATGTTCATGGTTGTATAAAAATGCATTGTTTACCACACACTGACACGATATGTTCATTGTGTTTGTCATGACACAGTCGAAATACACATTCATGTACATATGTGAAAGTTCACAACCACACACAAACTCTGGTGATTCACACCCACGCACACAACTGTGAACATGCACATCAGTGGAAATGCTGTGAATGTTCACATCTGTTCCACTATGTGATTATATGTTCATTGTGTTTGTCGTGACAAGTCGAAATACACATTCATGTACATATGTGAATGTTCACAACCACACACAAACTCTGGTGATTCACACCCACGCACACAAATGTGAACATGCACATCAGTGGAAATGCTGTGAATGTTCACATCTGTTCCACTATGCTAATCACATGAGCCTTCACTTAATTTTTTTTAAATGCTCCATTTTGCAGATGTCGCATAAAAGAAAACCGGAAAGAGAAAAAGAGATTAGTACCATGTGAAGGAAGAAACCCCAAAAACAAATACTTGCACCAATGTCGACATGCGCCATGTGAACTGCAGATCTAATATGACCAGACTGGTCAAATTAATGAAAACCACCAAGTTCACAGAAGCACAGCTTCGGTGCCTTCAACAAACACCTTTTTGGAATTTGTTTGATGCATTGAGAAACAATCAGATCGACCTTGATAAATGCATGAAGTATGATGATGTTGTTGTGCATGTACTACAAATGTATCAAGCTTCAAAAGATGCCTTCTACATTGGGGAGAAGAAGATGAAAATACACAACAGCGACATCAAGCTGATTTTTGGTGTGGACTGTGGCAGTAAGCCGATGGACATATCATATGGTGCGAAATCAAAGACTGGCATTGTAAACAGAAGATACAAAAACGTCAGCCGGTTGACTTCAAAATGGATACGCACCCTTTTGACCGAGGCATTGAAAGGAAAAAAGAAAGATGACAACGAAGAAGTTGCCCGACTAGTGTGCATGTATGCTTGCCAAAAGCTTTTTTTCTCAACAAGCGGAGAGACAATAGGATGGGGCTACTACGCACATATGGTCCCATTGGAAACCATGCAAGAATATGATTAGGCCAAGCAAATTAGGACAATGTTGACATCATCTATTTCCCAAAATGACAAAAATCCAGCAAAAGTCACCAGCTGTGTCATGTTATTGATGGTAAGTACCCATGTTGTCAAATAATAACATTCACATGTCCTCCAGTGTTGTTCATCTAAGCCAACTGTGAACATTGACATCTGCACCACTGATGTGAATGTCCGTAGGCAATTATATTTCACAGATGTAAATGTTCACATCTGAATCACTAATGCGAATGTCCACATTCACTCATAATACACTACTATGAATGTTTACGACACTGCTCCGTAGACAATTATGTTTCACTAATGTGAATGTTCACATCTGAAGCACTGATGTGAATGATCACATTCACTCATAACATACTACTGTGCATGTTCACAACAGTGCCACAGCACTTATGTTTCTGTCATCATTCACATCAGTGATTCAAATGTGAACATTCAGATGTGAATGTTCACATTTGAATCACTGATGTGAATGATGACATCCACTCATAACATACTACTGTGAATGTTCACAACAGTGCCACATCACTCACGTTTCACAGATGTGAATGTTCACATTCAATGATAATGTACTACTGGGATGTTCACAACAATGCCACTGTGATTAATATTCACATAGGTTGCCATTACTATGCAAATGCTAAATAACAATATGTGTTTCTTGTTTTATTGAAGTACTGGTTGTGTGAGCACACAACCGTCCTACAACCTCACAGACCCAATGCTTTTCCTTGCTGTATGAAGTGGGATCTGACTGCTTTACAGAAGAAGATGAAAACCACCTCTTTAGTTGATTTGGGTTTTAATGAGGTAGGGCCTTCAACTACTGATCAAAACATTCACATTATAACACCACCCAAATATATGCGTTAAGTAACATATTTTTTCCATTTTTAGGTTAATGCCGGTGAACTCTTTGCAATCCCAACAGAATTACAAAAGTCAAGCGTAAAACATTGAAGGTGGAGCCTGAAATTTATGAACCAGCCAGAACATCTCCCAACCTTTCTGACATCAAGGGAGAACAACACAGTGGCAGCAACTCCCACTTTTCTGGGGATGGGGTGGAGCTGAAGGACAGTAATGAGGAAATTCACATTCCATTTAGCAGCCAACATTATGACAGAGCTATTGTAATACCAAACACAAACCAACCTGATATCATTGATGTGCTTATCCAAGAAAATCGGAAGGCTTGGGGCGTCATAAGGCAATGGGAAGCAAAGTACAAACACCTTCAATTTTCATAGGAGTTAAGGGCAAGAGTCATAGCTGCTCTTGAACATAAATTGTTTAACCAGTCCAGCCCGCCCAACGTGAATATCGAAATGAAGAAGTGCATGGAGCAGAAGGATAAAGAAATCAAACGCTTAACGCAGCTGGTCATCGACTTAGAATGCGATAAAACAATTCTTCAGGATCTTTACGATGACCAGTCAGTCCACATTGTCACACAGGCTGTGGTAGAAAGGCAACCCCCTAGCCCAATGCAACACAATATCAGCCCACCTTCTAGGGTCAAGCGTATAAAGGAAAAAGATCGCAAAGAACATTGCTTGCCTGACTTCCAGTACCCAGACTTACCTGGCCAAAAGCAGCTCCATCCAGTCGAAATGGTTGAAGATATAGAGAAACACCCACCAGCGAAGCAGCCAAAAAAATTATCCTTTACCAACAAGTTCAAAGTCTGGACCAAGATGTCCAAACAAGACAAACAAAAGGTCCAAGCTTTACAAAAAAATGGAGGCGATGAGTAAGTGACTGTACAAACATCCAATGTTAACATTCACATTCCGTAATAGTCTATATTCCTCACTGTGTTCAATTTTTTTGGTTTGTTCAGATCTGTGTAATGTAAATATTTACATTGGTTTGTTCATAATGCACAGGTTGCTGGTGTGGAAAGGAGATTCAAAGGCTACACATGTATATTTTGATGACATTGTCAACCTTATCAAGGAGGAATCAATACACAGCAATGTATGTCATTACAAATATAATTCGCTCTTCATGCATATTGTAATAACCCTCACCACTGCTTACCGATAAACATTGATTACCGTTAAACCGAACTGATAATGACTGATAACTGAACTGATTATGATACTGAACTGACTGACCGAAATTAGAACTGAATTGAATGAGTACATCTGTTTGAATTGCATTTTATCTGTTGATTGTTTATCTGATCTGTTCATGTTTTAGTGTTTAAACTGTTAATTGAAGGCCTTATCGGCGACCGAATCTGGAATTGATTGATGTTCCACGACCCTCATAATTAATGTGATTTTATGGTATATTTATCCGAAAACTGATTAGATATGATTAAATTAGATTAAATATTGATCAATTGCATAAGTTTGACTTAGTTACCAAACTAGCCTTAGTGGCCACTCAATATATAACATTTTTGAGCCTCCTTGCACTCGTACATACACATTTCATCAGCTCATCCTTAGACTCAACCGACCAAGGTAGAGAGTGAGAGAGAATTGAGTTGATCTTGGATTCATCTTGAAGAATTGCTTGGAATTGAAGTGTAGGTTGCTAATTTGAGCTTCTAGTCTTGCATTGGAGACCTAAGGTAGAGTAATTACCCTCTTGTTATCTTGTTCTTGCCTGATTCATGTCAAAATTGAGAATTGAGCCATGGATTAGTTCTAGCATGTTAAAATAGAGCATAATTCATGCATGCATGTTAGTATTGTTGGATTTTGAGTTGAGTTCATGGCAAATTGTTGCATGCATGTCCATGTTTTGAGTGTGGGCCATGATTTCATCATGTTTTGGAAACAATTGGCTCTTTAGAGCATCAAATTGAAGCTTTGAATTGATTTGACTTCATGCATGTTTGCATGTTCTCCATGTTCATGAAAATGGTTTGAAATTGGGTTTGAATTAAACACCCTTGGGCTTTGATTTCTCAAATTGAGTTTTGAATCATGTTATTCCATGTGTTTACAAGTGTTTTTCCAGAAATTAGCCCAAGAGGATCGGTTTTGATGCTTTTGAACTTGGTTTTTGGCTTGGAGGTGCAATCTGAAATTTCCAGATTTTGCACTTCCGCTCGAGCGGGGGAAGTGCCGCTCGAGCGTGGAATCCGAGCACCCAGCATCTTGCACTGTTTTACAGTCCGCTTGAGCGGAGGATTGGGCGCTCGAGCGGAATCATGTGTCTCAAGCTCGAGCGGACTTCGAGCGTCCGTCAAGCGGAGATTCCACCCATCCAGTACTTTTGACTGTTTTTGCAGAACGCTCGAGCGGGTACCTTTGTCTGCATGTCCGCTCGAGCGGAGTGACCTACGCTCGAGCGTGACCCCTGTTTTCTGAAAATTCTGAAATTGCTTTTTGAGTACATCTTTGCATCCTCATCCCATTCTAGGCATTCTTAGGCCTAGTTTAAGACATCTTATTGAGGGCTTAGATGTAGAACACACCGAGGCATTAGGGATTAAGTTATTATCTTTCCCAGCTGTGTAGCTTAGTGTGTTCAATCTGTTAACTGTGTAGGGTTGGCGACTGGGGAGACACGCTCTAGCATACTGTAGCCCGAACTCTGTGAGTAACGATTGTGTAAAGATATGTTCACAAATGATTATCTTCTGAACAACTGAACTGTACTGTTTTCTGAACTGATTACTGTTAACTGAATGAATGTGTGTCCTATATTCTGAACTGTATTGTGGCATCCTTAGCACCTACTGTTTACTATTACTGCGACAGAAATCTCTGTCGGTTCCCTTATTGGAACCACTACTGTTACTGACTGATGGCCATCATTTACTGCTCGGTCTTTTAAGACCTACTGTTTACTGTACTGTTATGCTAATGGGTGTACCACATATGACTGTACTGACTGAACAACTGAAATACTGTTTAAATGAACTGTTTTGATACTGTAAGGACATTCATTCTTAACCTCTTTACGCATTATGTTATTCACTGGGCTTTAGCTCACTGCTCATATATATATGTAGGTGCACAGGCACCAGACCGCGGCTAGGAGCGTCAGGGTTACTCCAGTTTTGTTAAGCCAGCCTATGTGCCTCACTGCGAGGTTCCGAGCCTATCGTGCTAAGGCTTAGGGGTGTTCTAAGACTCCCCCTCTGTACTGTCTTACTGTTCTGTAATAACTGAATGGATTGTATAGACTGAATGTTTACTGTACTGTTATACAGGGATTTAAATCCCTAGTCTGAATGATTGTAAATATTGTGCATACTGTTTTGTACTGTTTATGTAAATGTATGAAAAGTCTTTTTGCATACAGGCTGTCACAGCTCATTGGGTATTGTTTAATTACTGTTTTGGCTTCCGCCAGGCCCTGTACTCTGTATTACTGTATTACTGTTCTGCAGCCCTTCGGTAATCTCGGATTACTGGCCGGTTACGGTGCTAAACCCATAGGGCCGGGTTTGGGTCGTGACACATATGCACACACAGACACACACACACACTCACATCTACAAAATCTATATAATATGACCCCATGTTTGTGCAGCTCATAGATGCATATGCTGAACTGTTGCATGAACAACAAGAGGTGGTCAACCCAACTTCGGATGAAGCCTCATTGATTTTCACGAGCATGTGTTTGGTAAAATCTATCATTCCATTACTTGTAATGTGACTGTGAAACTTCACAATCCATTAATTATTTGTCAAATATGTACAGAAAGTGATACGAGAGTACCATCCTCGCAAAAAGAGTAAACACATTGATGCACATATCAAAAACTACCAATGAGAGAGATACCTACTATTCCCATTGCATCATGAGTACCACTGGACGATAGTTGTGTATGATGCTAAAGACAATTTGTAGAAGCATTACAACTCATTGCGCCCAAGAACAAGCATACATGACCTGCATATCGACCAAGCACAGGAAATTGTAAGTGGCTATTTTTCAACACAAACATGACTTGTTCTCGTGCATTAAATGACTGTACACACACATATGTTTGTTGGTGCCTAATTTGAAATTCCATACACAGAGGAAGTACATTGAGCATGTTGTGAGCGTTATTGGCGAGTCATCACCGTTATACACTAAGTTAGCAGGCCAAAATCTAGCACAACCAACCAAAAGTGTTGATGTCTGTCCTCAGCAAGGCGACGACTCGTAAGCCTCACTACATTTTTTTCAAATCCTCCATAACCATTATGCAAATATTCATGTCAACTGCTAATCAAAACCATTTCGCATTTACAGAGTGGACTGCGGACCTGCAGTATGTTACATCATGCGGGCACACATATATCATGAAGAAATTGTGGACAGCCTCAGTAGTTCAGAATGGTGTGGACTACGAGATTTGTTAGTGCATAGTTTTTTGAATCATAAGAAATCAGAGCTTCCTTAAAACCTATAGGTGGGGGGTGTCCACCTACAAACTAACCAACGGTCGATTTGAATGTTAATATGGAATGCGTTGATATTTTGACACAATAACTGATTGTAAAACAGTGATACAACATCTGTTAATAGGAAAAAGGTAGCTGCGAATTTTGAACTACTTTTGGTGTTGTTATGTTTTACAGATGTGAATGTTCACAGTTGTACCACTAATGTGAATGTTCACAGTCACTTACGATATCCATGCTGCTGTGTTGTTATGAGTGTAATTTCTGCGAATGTTTGAACCTGACTGTTGTATAATACACATACTTTGTGCAAGAGTGCACACTTGGTCTACGTGACATAATTACGGATCACATACACATGTGTGAATATTCACATTTGTTCTTGCTCATAGCAGTTGTAAATGACATTCTTCTCTGCCAAATGTGAACATTCACTAATGATATTCATATGCACTAATGTTTACAGCTGTGACTGTTCACAGTTGCAACACTGATGTGAATGTTCATACTCACTTATGATATTCATAATGCTGTGTTGTGATGAGCATATTTGATGCGATTTGTGGAACCAGATTTTTATGTAATACACATACCTTGTGCAGGAATGTACACATTGTTTGCATGACATCATTACGGGTAACATGAACAAGTGTCAATATTCACATTTCTTTCCATTCATAACAGTTGTGCATGTTCACACCATGTCAATCTTCATGCATGTAAAAGTTCACATCACATCTTATATTCATGTCAACATTGACAACAATAAGGTAAAAATGTTCAACCCATGTGCAAGTTTTCACATAGTATGATTCGTTTACGTAAGTGTGAATGTCCACATCATGTATTTATCATTACAACTTTAACAAAAAATCAGTTTCATACACAAAAAGAAAATGAAAAAGCACAAATGAAATACTAAGTTTGCCAAACCATTATTTTGCTTGCCAACACAACACAATCTTATTTCAGAAATGAATATAAGAATCCAATGTAAAACACAACGTTAAAATGAAAAATGTACATCTTATATCGGCTCCTTGCATGACTTCCGATTATGGCTCCCCAGCTTATCACATCTCCCGCACCTTATTTGCTTCAGTTTCTCACCCCTTGATGGGATCATATTCTTTTTCGGCCTTCCGGGTGGTCTTTTCACAGTTGGCGGGTATATAGTGAAGTCCATGGGATCAAAAGGCGGCTTCTCCACCGATGGTATAGGGAATATGGCACCCGAATACGCTGCACGATATGTCTGTACATGAAAGTAATGTTCCACACAATCATTGAGATTGTAGCGGCTCTTCTGAATGGAAACAATAGCATGGTCACATGGGAATCCGTTGATTTGCCATTTGAAGCACGAACATGTACGCCTCGCAACATCAACAGTAACAGATGGTATCGAATGAACTTCAAACACATTCTCATTGGCTTTGCTAACTTGCCAAGACCTGCTGTCATTGAACGAATCCATAAGCCTTGTTTCAAATGTAGGACAAATAAGCACATTCCATTTGTTTGCTTGGTCACGCCGTGCAGACATTTGCCGCATCAACAGAGTACGAATTGTGTCCACCATTTGAGTGATAGGAAGATTACGCGCTTCTTTAATCTAGTTATTAAATGACTCCGCCGCATTGGAAGTTGTAGACACCCCATTTTTGACCGACCTTGAGACTCAGACGTCACCAGTTGAGCACTCGGTGATATTGCATGTTGTGCTTGCTTAGAAGTTTCAGAGTCTCGGCTGCGAGCCTTGCCTCCGGACTTCCGGGCTCTTCTGTACTTTGCCTCGGTTTGCGAACCAGGCTCGGTTTTCTCTATTTTCTCTTACCGAAGGGAGGGAGAGGTCTCGTAGATCATCTCTCAGTGGCCGTAGGCTACGTTTCGTGGTCGTAGGCCATTTTGCCCGTTTGGAGCCCGGTTTTCGGTTTTTCGGGACCGTTGGCCGTGTGCCTCGGTTCGGGACCGCTTAACCATCTCCGTTTGCTCCGGTTTTTGGCATGCATCTTATTTACTCCCTTTTTAGGGACACTGAGGTTTGAGAGACCCACTTCGTGGTCAAATGCCACTTTCGGTGCTTAACAGGCAGTTTTCGAGACCCCGAACTGCGCGTTCTGGCCCCCGAACATTTGTTTTGCATCGGTTTTCGTTCATTTTTGGCAGGTACCTCTGTTTCATCACCAGGAAGGCTGTAGAAGGGTGGAAGGCCAGCAATTGTTTCAGCAACCAGTTATATTCCTCCGGCGCCCTCCGACGCTCGTTTTTCTCACTTTCAAGCCAATGTTGACCACCCTAGGGTCATTTTCTTCAATCCTAACCCCCATATTTGTGTTGTACACACATGGAAGGACACCAAAAGTTGGTGGACGGCCAGTAATTTCACCTGACCCTTTTGAACCCTTCCTAAAAATGGCCTATTCTCTCTCCTGTTTTACAGTTGACAATTTTGAACCACAGGGTTGTGTTGAGGGCACCTGGGAGGACACCAATTTGTGGTGGCGGGCCAGAAAGTCTTTTGACCATTTTGACCCTTAGCTGGCCGGCCATGGGGGGGTGGCCGGCCGGCCACCTGCTGCAACTCTGAAAGTTGGCCGGCCATGATCCTTGCAATGTGTATATTCCAGCTGTATATCTATTTTCCCTCCAAAAAACCTGTATCCGGGGGACAACTTTTGAGGGGAAACTTGATCCATTTTCCCCCCACTTTTTCCTTCCATTTTTCCCCCATTTTTGTCTACATAACAGAGCCTCCAGCTCTGTCCTGAGGGTTGAAAAAAATTTCCTTAAGCCTTGTATACACATCTTCCTCCATCTCTCTCTTTCAAGCTCAAGCATCCAAGTTCCTTGCACCATTCCTTCATCACTACCTAGCATCACCACCACTACTCCATTTCCAGCAGCTTGGGGAGCTTTCCAGCAGCTAGGAGGCATCACTTCTCAAGCCAAGAAGCAACCAAGGGTTGGTCTTCAAGGGTAAATGTCAATTCCCTCTTTTTGAGCTTAATTTTGCACCATTTTTCTAGCTATTTTGCTTGCTTTTTTGAGCTCCGACCAAAACTGAAAGTACCTTTTATTTGAGCTCTATTTTATGATTCATTAAGGAAATTTTGTCATTTGAGGTCCCCATCTTACACTTCCTTCTTTATCTCTCCTTTAGGCCCTAATCTTGCATGTTATTTTTGGCCTATGTGTAATCTTTTTTGGGGCATGTCACAAACTGTAAGTGAGCTTGTTTTAGCCCTTCTTCAACATTGAATAAGGGCTCATCACTTTTTAGATACCCCATGTGCTACTTTCTTTGAAATCCATGTTTTTGCCTCATTTTGCATGTTTTTTTTAGCCTATTTTTCTTCTGTTTTTGGACCTTGGTCCGAACTGAAAGCGGCCATATTTTGACACCCTTGTCATGTTTCATTAAGGGTATTTGGCTGTTTGATGAATGTTTTGTATACTTTGTGTTTTGACCCCTTTTGGGCCCTACCTTGCATGGCATTTTGAGCATACTTGTATATTGTTTTGGGGGTTGCCATAAACTGTAAGTAGTCATATTTTTGGTCCCTATTCAGTGTTGTAGAAGAGTATTTTTCTGTTTGGGCTTGGAATCTACCACTTGCTTCATTGCCTCCCTTGCGGAGCCATTTTTGTATGATAATTTAGTCCCACTTGTGCTTACTGTTTGGCCATGCTTTGAACTGTAAAAATGCTTATTTTTGGGCTTCCTTGCTTCTGTCTTTTCATTCCATGTACCAATTATGCATGCTTTGAATAGCTGTAAGTCATTTCATGTACCTAGTTTTGCATTTCGGGAGAAATTCCATGCATCGGGTGTCATTTCGCCTTGTTTCGGGGCTGTTTTGCCCCTCATTTTGCTACTGATTTTTGCATGTTTGCATATCATATTCCATGTCTTTGCCATGTCTCATTAGAGTGGCATTTCGGTGCCTGAGGGTCGGTCCTCAGTTTGTGTGCATGCATGCACGTACTTCGAGAATCTAATTTTCATCTGATGGCCTCCTATGTGAGTGTGGCTGAGGTCCACTCATGTTGGTGTAAGTCCATTATGCATTGTGTATTCCATTTCATTTCATAGCATTGCGTATGCTAGGTTATATGTTAGCGCATTGTGTATGCCATGTTATCTCGTACATCGTGTATGCCATTTCTTAGCATTGTGCATGCTAGGTTGTATATTAGTTGCATTCATGCATGTCATGCATATTGCATTGTGTTCGGGATAGGAGTTAGCCTGAGCATGGAAAACGAGGGACGTTTCGTACTCCGAGTGACGGAAAGTGTCTCAATTCCCCAGTCACCGACACTCCGGATTATCCATGATGGAGTCTAGGTTTTGTTTTGTTTTCATGTGCATTCATTCTATATTGAGTTGCGCAATTCGACTCCTCGGCCATTATGCATCGATATGCGTGATTGGTGGTACGAGGATCGAGACATGCATATATATGTGAAAATACATTGCTATGCCCCTTTCCTGCTCTCTGTTGCAGCAAATCAAGAATTAGCAACCTTCCGGAGCTTGGCGCGCTTTCCAAGAATAATTGCAAAACAGAGGCTAATTGGGGCATCCCAGTGGATTTCCGCGCAAGGCAGCCCAAACATACATCATTCATCAGAATCAAGGCAGTCCCAAGCTTGCATGCCAGTTTATAGCTTTCCTAGATTAATTTGTAAATTAATTAGGATTTTTGTATTTATTCGGGACTGTAATTATTTATTTGGGACTGTATATTTATTCGGACCCTCCGAGCGAGGGCAATGTTGTAATAAGTGTGCGTGAGTGTGATGCATGTCTTCCAACCCCACGTCTTTCTCCCTTTTATTTACCAGCTTATGATGGTTAGATTAGGGCATGTTTCAATTAGCATACAGTATGATAGCATGTTTGCATTCATTCATCTGTTCTGCATGCACCGGGCTCGGCGTATCATACTAACTGCATTGTATTTTCAATTCCAAATTGAATACATGTTAGCTGTAGCATTTCATATGCCATGTTTAGAATAGCCGAGCCTGCTATAGTTGCATCTTTGCATGTGTTGCATTAGGCATTTCTGTATAATTAGGATCATGCATGGATTTCTAATTAGCTTCTGTTTTGGCTTAGAGTACTCGGTAAGTTTTTATGCTTTAGCATCCTTGCATGTGTGTGAGTGACTGCCATGATAGCATGCTTACCATGAGGCTAATTGCTTATGTGATATAACTGCCTGAATGCCTGTGGGTGAAGGTTGGGCTATTTGAATTGGAACAATTCATCAAATGTGTGTTTTAAGCCCACTAGATAGTGGCAAAATCATGTTTTTCTAAGCCCACATGAGGGTGGCAAATCCACGTCTTAGCCTACTTGCGGGTAACACCATCAAACCATTTTCAAATAAACAAACATGAAATGTTTTGTTCCAATTCAAGCGATCCAGTCTATACTTGTATGCTGTGCGCATCACATAGTAATTCTAGGCTAATAACCGGAATAAGAACGCATAATGTTTTCAAAACTAGACATCATGGTTAGTAAAGGCCGATCTTTGATCGGGCGAGCGGGGGTGCTCACGAAGTGACCTTCCCCAATCGTACCCAAGTTCCCGAGCCGAGGCAACCTTGGTGATGACGGACACGTGGCCTTAGGCAAACGAGTCAGGGTTTCCTAAATTTCCCCAAAATAAAATATTTAGGTGGCGACTCTGTATCTGGCAAAGCAGTCCATGTTTGGCACTTCTTTCAAAAATCTATTTTCTCAAAACGATTTGCCGGATTTGGACTCTTTGGTTCAGATTGAGAACCGTGACAATTTTAGAGTCCTGAACTGTAGTGAGCCCAATATCGAACGGAACGGGGGACTCGTTCCTCCCGGGGCATTCGGGGACGTCTACAGTTTCTGGCGACTCTGCTGGGGATTTAGAGAACTTGACTCGAACTCATGATATCTGGTTTTGACTACACTTGTGTGTTTCTTTGCATTGCATTTACATTGGTGCGCCTAGGACACCGTGTTTGCCATCTGCTATTCCTGAACGGTTTGCCGGAGGCTTGTCTTGTCAAGGCATGACCATAAGGCTGACCGGTTGTGGGCTCTGCCAGTATGGGAACACAAACCCCGGTTTTACCGGGGCACCCTTTTTGACCATTCGACCTAGTGCATATTCGGAATCCATAGTGACCATTCCAAACTAGGACAGGTTGCTTACCTGTTTATAGGTTGTTTGAAACCGCTGCGTGCGTAGTGAAACCCTAGCTCCTGACAAAATAGGACAGGGAAACCCTACCCCAACATAGGGGTGTTTTGGCTCTCACTTATCTGTTATATGCTTTAGAGTGCGTCTCTACAGGGAATGCATGTATCAGTGTATGAGTTTGGGCATCAGGCCTGCGGGCACAGTCAGTATTTGGGAATCAGTTATCTGCGGGTATCAGAGATTCAGTTTTGGGGACAGTGATACAGGGATAATAATCAGTGTTTGAGGACAGTGTGTATTCAGCTTATCGACCGTGTGTTGTTATGCCCGGCTGTGTGTCATGCATTTACTTTAAGCTGTTATGCTGCCCGTTTATCTGTTTATTTATTTCCTTATTGCTTTATTTATCTTTTTACTAGGGCAGTTCTAGCACAATTGCTTCCAACCCAGTAGATATTCCCCAAGCACTTTGGACATGAGGTCGCCGACTCAATCGATCCGAGGATCTAATTGACGGACAGCCAATGTTCCATTCTCTACCCCCCGTTGTCAGAAGAAGGCCGAGAAAGCACAGTGTGTCAGAACAGAGGTTGTCAGAACAGTGGGTTACTCCATCTGAGGGCAATAGGACTGAGGTCTCGATTGTTGCTATAGAAATAGACATACCAGTTAGTCAGATGGATCAGCAAAATACGTCCGAGATGGAAGCTCTGATGCGCCGAATGCAAGAGAGCATGAGACAAATGCAGGAGGATGCCACCCGTCAAGCGGAGTTCTCCAAACAGCAGGCCGCAATCATGGCTCAGCAGGCCGAGCTAATCACTAGACTACAGCAGCAGAATGCGGCATCTGCTTCACATCAAGTTCCTTCTCCGACAGGGGCTCCACTACCCGAGCAGGCACCTACTGTCCAGAACGCTCTGCCAAACACCCAGAACACCGTGCCAAATTTCTAGAACATGCAAGAGGACACGAACCTTCCAACGGGGCCGGCTTCGCCCCCGCTTCCGCCTCAACTGTCCAAGACCCATACACCCAAGCACCCGGACTCTCCCTTCGAGTTCGAAATAGACCATACCGCTCTGAAACTGAGCAAGCTTGAGAAGCTCTTCAAGAAATCACAAGGAGTAAGGGCTATTCCGGATATCAAGAATGGATATACCGACGTGGCCGTAACATTACCCGATAGGTTCAAGATGCCGCAAATTGATCGATTCGACGGGTCCGGGGACCCCATGGTCCATCTTCGGCTATTCTCAGACATCCTGCGGCCAATGGGCCTAACCCGACCACAAAAGCTTTCACTGTTCGGCCGGACTCTGTCGGGTATAGCCGTCATCTGGTACGCGAAGTTAGAAGATGAGGTAAAGAGGAGCTGGGATGAAATGGCTGAGGCCTTTGTCGCACAGTACTCGTATAACACTCAGATCGAGATTACAACTCGTGATCTCGAAACGACAAGGCAGGAGCCCAAGGAAACTTTTTCAGATTTTGTAACCCGATGGAGGGCAAAGGCGTCGATGATGACTTTGAGGCCCACTGATAAAGATCAAATCAGGATGATTGTGCGCAATCTCCAACCGAAATTGATGCAGAAAATGATTGTACTCCCCTTTCCCATCTTCTCAGATTTACATGAGATGGGGGTACAAATTGAGGATGCGATAAAGCAAGGTCTGATTGACCAGGATAGGGAACAACCGAGGAGGACTTTCAACCGTAACAACAATGCAGGCCCGAGTGGCGCTGCAACTGCAAGAGCTTCAGAGGTGAGCATGGTCACCACTATTCCCCCTCCTCTTCCGAGACCCATGGCAGCCACACCCTTCTCCGGTGCATCTGGAAGCAATACCCAAACCACTAAACACCAGCCCAGAGGCCAGAGAACCTTCACCCCACTGTACATGCCTTTGTCCAAGGCTCTGGGGGTCTTAATCAGAAAGGGGCATCTAAAACCCCTAGAGCCGAGGCCATTACCAAATCCACTTCCACCCTCTCACAACCCAGCCAAGTACTGTGCATATCACCAGCAGCACGGACATGATACTGACCAATGTTACAGGCTGCGTCACGAGATTCAAGACCTCGTTGACAAAAATGTGATTTTACCCCCAGAAAGACCTAACGTCACAACCAATCTGCTCCCTACACACAACCAAACTCCACCTCCCAAAAGAGTCAATCTTATCCAGACCGGGGTCATGTCTTACGATCCTAGCATGTATATTACTCCTACCCACCTACCTAAGTTGGAGGTGCTCCTTCCCGACTGCACCGACTCTTTGTGCATGTTGGACATCTCCACAACCCAACCAGAGCCGACGGTGGTGACCATCGAAGATGGGGCGAGGCAGAATTCAGAAAGGGATGGGATTACTGAGTCCGAGATTAAACAGAGTTTTGCTGGGGGAGCCTATGATCCAAGTGAGTACATCTTGTCAACAGGCCGGATTGGGCTGGGTTTAGAGTTGCCAGAGAAGGAAGAACTATGTGTGATCCAGGAGGACGGGTTTGAGCAAGGGGCAAATGATCTGACAGCTGTGGAAGAGGACTTCGCCAACCTACAGTTTTTCGGTGACCAAGAATCAGGGGGCGCAGCAGTCAACTGGTTTGAGTTTGAGGAATCGGCAGAGGCCACTGGATGGCTAGATGATCAGCCAGATGTAGTGGAAGAATCCCAACCAGAACAGGGCCCGGTAGGGGCGAGAGCATCAACTGTGGCCGGAAGGGCCAAAAGTCAGATCATATTGCCGGAGAGCGCCGATACGAAGAATTTCACTCAGGACAGAAGCATTGTGAATGCGGGGGAAGTTGAGCAACAAACTGCACTGACGCAGGTAAAACAATAGGGTTCTGAGAGAACCGGGAAAGCCGAAATCCATGAGGGGATCGAAAGTGCTGTGGGCACGAGAACAGAGGATGCTGTGAGCATACAGGCTGAAAGTACTGCGAGTACAAACATGCCCAAACCAGACAGGTGCCTTTTGAATGCCAGCAGAATGTAGTGGAAAGACGATGACTTACGTCTTGCCCACACAGACGAAGACTGGGGAAGCAATCAACCAGATGACACCTGGTACCTCGATGAGGTTGATCACATGACAAGAAGTGGGTGGTACTTCAAGCCCCCACACCTAGACCAACCCGAGACATCTGGGAAAGACAAAGAAGCCGAGAGGCAAAAAGAGAAGCAGATTGAAGAGGAAGCTGTGTTGAAATAGCTAAAGAAGATACAAGCAGACATCTCCATCTGGGGACTTCTTATGGCGTCACGGGTGCACAGACAGGCTGTCTTATCTGCCATGGACAAGTCCAAACTCTCTATAGATACTACACCAGAGCAGCTGGTTGGGCTGGTTTTTCCGGGAGGAGGTTCCCCGGCATTAACCTTTTCAGACAAAGAACTACTGCCTGAGGGCACAAATCACAACAAACCCCTCTACGTTTTCGTGGAATGTAGAGACAAGTGGATACCGGTGGTACTTGTTGATACTGGGTCCGCCATCAATGTCTGCCCAGCCAGAACAGCATATGCAATCGGGTTGAAGCCCGCGGACTTCGCGCCGACTACTCAGGTGATCAGAGCATATGACAATACTAGCAGGGAAGTGATGGGGACTGTCAAAATTCAGACTCAGGTTGGTCCAGGACAACACAACATTGAATTCCATGTCTTGGACATTCCCGCGACCTTTAACCTACTCTTGGGGCTACCGTGGTTGCACCAGGTCAAGGTAGTCTCTTCCACTTTGCATCAGATGCTGAAGTACCCTCACGAGAAGGGGGTAGCGATTATTTTTGGGAATTCATCAATCCATCCACCGCCGGAAGTGTCCACACCAATTTTAGAAATCGAGCATGGCACTGAGGATGTGTTTTTATCAGGGTTCACTTTGGCTGGGGCTCGAGTGGTGCAGAATATTATGGCTGTGAATGAGGAGATGTACGTCAGTGCTCAATCCGTCTACCTCATGAACAAGTTACAACAAATTCCCGGGATGGGATTGGGAAGAAGCGGCCGGAAGAGCGTCTCAGCATTGGCCGAAGTGCCACACAACCCTCATACCTTTGGCTTGGGTTATCTGCCTACCAAAGAAGACTGGGTGAGAAAGGGAAAGGAAATGGCCGGAAGAGCCAGAGCAAAGCAAGCTGGGAAGCCTTTCGAATTGATGCATAGGCCCATTTGGGGTACCCTGAACGGACGCTTCGTCCGGGAGGAGGAGGACTTTCCGTTTTGCGGCTTCCCAGAGCCATGGCTGAACGCGGAGAGGAAGCGCGTGCCTGGTTTCGAGATCTTCTTTGACCTGCAACTACCCGGGGATGACGTTGCCGAAGAGCAGACAGACCCATCAGCTGAAGTTGAACAGAGCAAGAAAGTGCAATCTGAGGACACCGAACTTGAAATGGGGGTAGCGCTGGTAAGTCTACTCTCAGATCCTTCAATCGATCAAAAGTGCTTGGGGGATAACTCCTCGGTTTCCATGATTGGAGATGAAACGGTTGCGGACCTTCCAGCGGCTATTTTGGATGCATCTATCGCACCCTCTCTCACTTGGCAGTACGAAGAAGGATTCTTGTCCAGCAGCACCGGGTCAGGTAGTGAGCCGAAATCTAATTCCACCGAGTCCTGTGAGTCGGAATCAGGTTCCAGCTCGACTGAGTCTGAGTCTGGTAATCCTGGGATTATAACCCGGATGCCACAGTTATGTCCAGGTCGTCTTTTTCTTTCTCGTTTGAGTCTGTTGTAACCGAAAATTCGGACGATTTGGAAATGTTTAATGAGAATCAAGTGACTGTGGTTTCTGAGTACTTCTCTGTGCCCTTAATTTATTGCATAAACTCAGACTTTCAAAATTTTGATGAAAACGACGAGGAAGAAATTCCTCCGGTTTTGCAACGTTTGATTGAGCAGGAGCAGGAGCAGGAGAGATTTGTCAAACCCTTAACTGATGAAATCATTACCGTGAATATTGGTACTGAGGAGGACCCGCGGCTGGTCCAGATCGGGTCCACGCTGTCTTCAGAGGAACGCGAGCGCTTAGTCGCTTTATTAAAAGATTTTAAAGATGTTTTCGCGTGGTCCTACGAAGACATGTCTGGGATCGATTCTGAGATTGTACAACACCGGATCCCCCTTGACCCCGAGGCCCGACCTTTCAAGCAGAAACTCTGAAGGATCCGCCCCGACTGGGCTCTCAAGATTAAAGAAGAGGTCACCAAGCAAATCGATGCAGGCTTCCTGCTGGTTTCTGAATACCCGACTTGGTTGGCCAACATCGTTCCAGTGCCGAAGAAGGATGGCAGGGTCCGGGTGTGCGTGGATTTCAGGGATTTGAACAGAGCTAGTCCGAAGGACGACTTTCCCTTACCGCATATTGATGAGTTGGTGGATTTCACAACAGGGCATGCTTTGCTCTCATTCATGGATGGCTTCTCAAGGTACAATCAAATAGTAATGGCACCAGAAGACAGAGAAAAGACTGCTTTCACCACCCCATGGAGGACATACTGCTACAGAGTAATGCCGTTTGGGTTGAAGAATACCGGAGCTACTTATCAACGGGCCGCGACCACAATATTGCACGACATGATCCACAAAGAGGTTGAGGTGTATGTGGACGACATGATTGTCAAGTCCAAAGAAAGAGAGGGCCACTACACCGTCTTGCAAAAGTTCTTTCAAAGGATCAAAGAATTTCGGTTGCGGCTAAATCCTCAGAAGTGTACGTTCGGCGTTACAGTGAGAAAAATACTGGGATTTCTGATTACACAAAGGGGCATCGAGGTCGACCCTTCAAAAATCAAGGTCATCTTAGAAATGCCACCACCAAGGACTGAAAAGGAGGTGCGAGGCTTTTTGGGTAAAGTGCAATTCATAAGACGGTTTATCTCAAAATTAACCTTGACTTGTGAACCACTTTTTGGTCTCCTGAAGAAAGGCAAGAAATTTCAATGGGACGGCCGATGCCAAGCTGCTTTTGAACAGATCAAAGAATACTTGCAGAATCCGCCCGTGTTGTCGCCGCCAGAGCGGGGAAAACCGTTGATATTATACCTCTCAGTGACTGAGACCACAATGGGCTGCATGCTCGCACAGGAATCAGAGGATAAGGTGGAGAGGGCCATCTACTATCTGAGCAAGAAGATGTTGGATTATGAGACCCGCTACACTCCACTTGAGAAGGCCTGCTTAGCTTGGGTATGGGCTACCAGGAAGCTGCAGCACTACCTGTTAGCTCACTCCATAATGTTGGTTTCACAACTGGATCCCATCAAATATCTTTTCGAGAAACCGGCACTTACGGGTAGGCTAGCCCGTTGGCTGCTGTTGCTCTCCGAATTCGATCTGAAATATGTAACACGCAAGTCAGTCAAGGGAAGAGCAGTGGCCGAGTTCTTAGCCGATCATCCAGTGGAAGGAGGTGAAGCAGTTGAGTACTTATTCCCAGATGAAGCCATTTTGCACATCAACGACGAGTATTGGACGATGTACTTTGACAGAGCGTCAAATCAGTACGGGTATGGGCTAGGAGTGTTGCTGATAGCACCCGACAATTCCCGTATCCCCCTAGCCTTCAAACTCCGGTTCAAAGTCTCGAACAACGAAGCAGAATATGAGGCATGCATTGTCGGTCTAGAGGCGGCCCTGGAACTAGGGGCAAGACGGTTGGATGTCATTGGGGATGCGAACCTTGTTGTGTCTCAAGCAAAAGGAGACTGGAAAGTCAAAGAAGAAAAGATGATGATGTATCATCAAACCCTGAACTTGTTAATTCCTAGGTTTGAGAAGCTAAACTTTGCTCATCTTCCAAGAGAGAACAACAGGTTCGCATATTCTTTAGCAACTCTATCTTCCATGATAGACATCCCGTTTGGAATCCGGATGCGTCCAGTCGTCATTGACCAAAAATTTGCACCAGCCTACGAGTCGATTGCTGCTATAGATGAGGTTCAGGACGAAAACCCCTGGTATTATGACATTTGGAATTTCTTAGAGAATGAAGCATACCCACCAGGGGTAAATGCCAAGGATAAAAGGGCAATCAGAAGAATGGCCGTTCAGTTCATCATCTGTGGGGGTAAGCTATATAAGAGAGGTCATCTGGGAATGCATAAGCTGTGTGTCGAAGCCGAGGAATCAAAGCACCTGATGGAGGCCATCCATGGAGGAGAATGTGGTGCACACATGAACGGAGTAATGCTGGCGCGGAAGATCCTCAGATAGGGTTACTACTGGTCCACCATGGAGGAGGATTGTATCAGTTTTGTCCGGCGATGCCACAAGTGTCAAATTCATGCAAATCGCATGAACATCCCGCCGTCAAAGCTGTACAATATGACTTCGCCATGGCCATTTTCAGTCTGGGAAATTGATGTGATCGGGGCTGTCACTCCAAAAGGGTCGAATGGGCATGAGTTCATCCTGGTCGCGATAGATTATTTCACAAAGTGGGTCGAGGCCCAATCATATGCGGTGTTGAAGGCGTTGCACGTTGCAAAGTTTATCAGAAATAACATCATCTGTCGTTATGGGGTCCCGAACGAGATAATTTCAGATAACGGCTCCCACTTCAAGAAAGAAGTGATTGACTTGTTGGAAAAATACAACGTGGCTTTTCATAAGTCATCTACATACCGACCGCAAACCAACGGAGCGGTCGAGGCTGCCAACAAGAATATCAAACACATACTGCAGAAGATGGTGGAAATCTACCGGGATTGGCCAGATAAACTGCCATTTGCTCTGTGGGGCTACAGGACTTCAATCAGAACTTCTACCGGGGCGACTCCGTATTCATTAGTTTATGGAATGGAGGCCGTTCTACCTATTGAGATTGAGGTTCCATCATTGCGAGTATTGGCTGAGTGTCAAATAGCCGAAGCAGATTGGCAGCAGAGCAGGTTTGAGGAACTCATGCTTTTTGACGAAAGGAGACTGAAAGCACTGTACCATGTTCAAGGCTATCAGCGCAGAATTGCCCGGGCTTTCAACAAGAAAGTTAAGTCCAGGAATCTAAAGGAAGGAGATTTGGTACTCAAGGACAACCGAGCTCCCATCTACGACCCAAGGGGCAAGTTCAAACCCAATTGGACTGGTCCTTACATCATTAAAGCTATCTGGTCAGGTGAAGCTGTGGTTTTGATGGATCTAGATGGCTTGGAGTTCTCACAACCAATCAATATGGACAAGTTGAAGAAATATTACCCTTGAGAGGCTCGCTAGGCCGAAAACCTGAAAGGGCGACCTAGACAAAAGTTAGAGCACAAAAAAATTGGAAAATATAAAGACTGAGCTCGCAAGGTTGAAAACCCGAAAGGGCGACCTTGGCAAAAGTTAGAGCGTAAAAGGAGAAGGAAAATACCCGAGTGAACCTAAGCCTGAACTACGTAAGGCTTGATTCTCATCTTTGGGATACGTAGGCAGCTTCACCCTGAAGTTCAGCCATAATCTTTTTCCCGATCAACTTTGTCCATTTTGACCATCTCAGTCATCTTTATCCATCAGCATTTATCGCAATCTCCGGTGCAGTGCTATTCAGACTAGGGGCAACTTTCCGTTGCCACACATTGCCGCGGTACTATTCAGACTAGGGGCAACTTTCCAGTTGCTAGGATCCGGGATTGCACGTCTCAGTGACAGATCTTAGGCGTGTCCAGTTCTGATCCATATCGAAAATGGTTTTGAAAAGTTTTAATAAAAGTTGACTTTGTTCAAATTAATCTCTTTACAACCAAGACCATTTTTGGACCAAAGCGAAAAATTTTCAGTACCACAACCTTCAATTTCATTGATTTCAAAACAGAGTTCTCTTGCTCTTGCATACAATCGAAGTTGTTTTTTATTACATTCATAAAGAAAACTTGAAAGTACTAATAAAGCAATAAATCCGGGGCATAGTCAAGTCAAGTATCCCTGCGCCCCCTTCCAGAGCTGGTCGAAGCCTCTGACGCCAAGCTAGGCCCAACCTGTGCCTTCTCATTGAGCCAATCCAAGCACTCGTCAGACAAGGTGCAACTGAAAGTGAGAGCAGGGGCCAGGAGCTCTCTAGTCCTCCATGCTACGGCATATCGGGCAAGCTGTGCACCTCGAACCGGGAAAGCAGCCGGGTACTCAATCCCCTCTGGCGGGCAAATCTGATCATGACCGAACTAGCGCAGGAACCGGAACGGAAAGTAGAATACACAGTGGGTCAGACCAATCAACTGGATCCCGATCAGCTGGGACATGCTATAGCTCATTGCCGGGAGATTGAGCCAAGGACAACGCCAAGCAATGCGATCTGCAGACAAATTGCACATCCAGTCAAACCACCACCTTTCATCAAGGGCATCAACTAGACGTTGTCGAAAAAAATAGCCTCAAGCCGAGTAGGCTGGGCAAGAATCCACAACCTGCAATTTGTCCATCAACCATACCTGGGGAGGGATGAAAAATGAGAGAATAAAGAATAGAGAGATATACGATGAGAGAAAAGTAAGACAAGGGTTTTGTGAGAAAAATCGAGCCTGAGGGCCGAGTGATGTGAGCAAATACATATGTAAGATTGGGTGGGAAACATTACCTGCAGCAGTAGTGGACTCCCGGCAAATCTAGTCGTCTCCTGGCGATGGAAAGCATCCAAGCCCATCAGCGTCTCGGCCAAGGTCATGGCGATGCAACTCTTTCCTTCTTTCAAACCTTGAGCAACTTCAATCAGACGGATGCTGGATCCACCAAAGCCCGGGAAAAGCAGAAAGTGAGACAGCAGGCACAAGCAGAGGGTGTGTTGCCGGAAACCTTGCCAATAATGGTTGCTGCGGTCACCGGCGTCAGAAAAGCGATGAATCAAACCGAGGATATCCAGTTCCCCATTACAGATCAGAGATCGAGCATCATGCACGGTTAGTCCACACATCCACCCCAAAGCCTGGGCATGGCCAAAGCGGAACTGGGGCAAGATCTCTTCAAGACCTTCAGATTCCATAAAAACTTGAAAATCTTCAAAAGTCGGACATACCTCTTGCCCGCCGAAGCTAAAGACATGCGTCACCGGGTTCCAAAACCTCGCCGCGGCATGGAGGAAAGGAAGGTGCAGCGGAGTGCGACTCAGCGTGAACAGTGCATTCAAGCCGAAACCCCGGAAGTTCAGCTTTTCCGAACCATCTAGAGAAGCGATCCAAGCTGTGAGGTTTTCAACAAGAAACGCCTCCATTTTTGATGCAAAACTGAGGTGAATTGAATGAACCATGGAGCTAGGGCTTTTAAAGAAGAAAAGACACTATTCAGGGGACAAGTGTCAAAAATTTGACGGTTGCTGGACTAAGTGGCCGGTCGGCCACCTTTTCTGGCAGGCCGGCCATTTCCTTTTTCAAAAACTGGCCGGTGGCCCCCCTTTGAAATAAACATGGCCGGCCGGCCCCAAAAAGTAGCCGGCCATGCTCCAATGTGCATCTTTAGCCCTGTTTTACCCTTCGAGAGAAGGTTACAAGCATTTCCATGCAACGGGAGAGTCAAAGGCTTTCATTTCCCTCTGTTTTGGATGCGTTCCGTCGCCCAGATCGTCCGGTGTACACTTTGTGTTGTTGAGTTTTGTTTATCGAGTTGTTGTTTTGTTTATCGAGTTGTTGTTTTGATTATCGAGTTGTCGTTTTGCTTATCGAGTTGTTTGTCGAGCTGTCGTGTTTCGTGTTTTTGAGTCGTTGCTCTCTGTTTAAGCAATCTTTGTTTAAGTCTTGTTTATTTGCGTTGTCAACACTATTGTATTTTTCTTATCGAGTTGTAAACTTACTGAGGTTCTGTTATATCTTAGAAAGTTAGGTTGTTGCGTCGGTTCACTACCTGACTGGGCAGAATGCACAATGCATGTTTCCATTCAATCTCATTTTGGTGCAAAATGATGCGATGATGCTAAAAGTTTAAAATACAATACTTTTTTCAAAAGCTGTTTCATTCCATCATGCCTCGTTTGTTACAACATTTTACAGACTAAGGTACAAGTTTTACAAAAATAAAACTGCCCGATAATGTACAAATGTGCTACAACTACTAGCAAAAAGACAAATAAAACAGGAAACAACTGCATCTGTGCTCTCAGAAGCGGGAATAAGAGGCTCTCCTCGTCCTCTTCTGCGGAATAGACTCTCCGCCACTATCACCATCGTCATCATCCGAATCAGAGCCGTCCTCTCCATCAGCAGATGTCTCTGACTGACGATCCTCAGCCTCCTCCTCCTCATCCTCACCAGGCTCCTCTTCCACAATATGTGCTCTGCGTCTGCGGGACGACCCCTCTCCTCGGAAAGGCCTGGATGGCCCAGCTCCGTGAAAGGGCCCAGATGGCCTAGCTCCCCAAGAAGGCCCAGGTGGCCTGGCCTGCGGCTGAGCGTATACCGGGGGCATCTGAAAATAAAGAGTTCAATTCAAATACATCAGTCCAAATATGTACATCAGATGCAGATACAAGCAAAAACTACATGAAATGAGTGCATGTAAACACAGTGTACAAGTGGGGTGTGTGTCAGATGTGCTCTACACAAGTAGCCTATCAATGTAGTAGAAATCAGCATGTCATCAGAAGTATGATAAATGCCAGAAAACTAAAGGGTACCTGGAGGCCCATGATAGACAACTGTGCCTCCCTCCGCAGGACCATCCCCTCAAGTGAGGCCACCAATCCGATCACCTCCTCCATGTACTCTCTGGGTGGCTGCAAACACAAGCTCATAATCATCAGGGAATAAAGGAATGTCTAAGTGTTTGAATGATAGATGAAAAAAAAAACAGTGGGGCATACCGGCGGTGAGTCAGGATCAATGACGTATCGATGACCGGGCATCGGAGGCTCTATCGGGATCGGAATCGGAAAGGTAGTCCCATGCTGCCACCCCATCAGCTCAGTCGGCATGTCCGGCCACCCAGGATGATGATAAGTCGGAGGAATCGGGGGAGCCGATCCACCCCCACCTCTAGATGAACCAGCCCTGCTGGTGGAAGGGGCGTCTGCAGCCCGAGCCCGGGCTCGGCTCGAAGGTGGTATACTAGCAGGCCTCATCATCGGAGCACGAACTCCCGTCAATGGAGGCATCAGGTATGTGTGACGGTAAGTGGCGTAGTCCCCCTCCTCAAGATGTAGCAAGGCGTCAGTACCCAGCATAGCATTAACAACATCCTGGGAAATGAGCATATCAGCAATCCGCATATCATCTGGGGGTGCTGAAGGAGGGTCCTGAGAGGTGTACCCCCAGACCTGACACAAGAAGCGATCTCCCAAAAACCAGGCCCTGCCAACTGGCCCTTCGAACAGGATCCTGTATCGGGAGGCACCCTACCCTCTGGCAAACTGAAATCGGAGACCCTCGCCTAAAGGCGCCCAGGGCTGCCATGTAATCTGCGGATAACAGGTGTATAAACCAAACAGAAATCGAAGATGTACAGGACGAATCAAAGATAAAAACAAAAAGAACTGAGAGTTCTGAAGTACCTCCGATGAGCGCACTGTGTCGAAATACTGTCGCAGGTAAAGGAGAGACTCCCGAGGTCTTGGCCAGTGCCGACCTTCAAATACCAGTGAGTATGGGGTCACGAGGGGTGCCGCTACCATCAACTCCGGGGCCAATGTCGGGAAATATGCATAGACCCACAACTATGGAAAACAAACCAAGATACGAAGTGCTGAGGGCAAAGTGCATGATACAGAATATAAAAATGCGCCGTGTGTGCAATGTGCAAGTAACGAGGAGCAGGAATGTAAATCAAGAGGGCAGAAAGTACCTCCCAGGCCCTCCAATAGCCGCCAGGTGAGTCCCCCCGTCCGCGGGAAGTCGCGCTCATATGGCAATAAAGGGTAGCCAGGCCGGCACCACCCCAGTCATATTGCCTGACCTGTGATAGGTCCACCAAAGCACTCAGCAGATAGAGCCCTATGGTGTTCCCCCTATCGGCGAACAAAGTGGTCCTGAAGAGGAACATCAAAAAGCCGCAGGCATACTGTGCCGCCTCATTAGGAGTCCCGGGCTCCATCTCCGCCCGTCGGAAGTGGGAAGAGAACCAGGTATATCGGACCCTCCCCGAAGCTCTGTCAACCGGCGGGCGAGCCCCCAGCAGATATATCCAAGCGGCCTCCCACTCGCCCATGTCATCATCATATGGGATCGCCCGGCCTCCCACATCAAGGCCGGTCAGTACAGCAAAGTCAAAAGGGGTCATAGTCATGTCCCCAGTGGCAGAGAAATGGAAAGAGTTGGTGGTGTCCCACCATCTCTCCACCAGGGCGGCCATCAGTGTCCTCCTGGCAGGACAACGAGATAGCCCAGCAAGAAGGGCCCAAACCCCGTCAAGTCGACCAAGTCCCGAACCGCCTCCGGGAGCTCAGCATACCAGTCTCTGGCCGCGGTAGAGCCATACCCCCGCACGCTGCGGGAAGTCACCTGCATTCAGAATGAATAGATGTTTCAGGATTAAGAATAAGCTGTGTGCAAATGAAATAAATGAGCTGCGTGTTCACAAGTGAAATGTGTGAGATGTGTGTTCAAAGTGTGATGTATAAGCTGCGTGCAAATGAAATGAATGAGCTGCGTGTTCACAACTGAAATGTGTAAGTTGCGTGCGAATAAAATGAATAGGCTGCGTGCAAAGTAAAGTAAGTGGGCTGGGTGCTCAGAATATCAGCGTTTTGGACTGCGTGTTCAGAAAATCAGTGTTTGGGCTGCGTGCTTAACTCTCAGTCGGTGTGGATTGCGTATTCACCTTCAATTTGGACTGCGTGTTCAGAAAATTAGTGTTTGGGCTGCGCGCGTAACTCTCAATCAGTGTGGATTGTGTATTCACCTTCAATTTGGACTGCATGTTCAGAAAATCAGTGTTTGGGCTGCGTGCTTAACTCTTAATCAGTGTGGATTGCGTGTTCACCTTCAATTTGGACTACGTGTTCAGAAAATCAGTGTTTGGGCTGCGTGCTTAACTCTCAATCAGTGTGGATTGCGTGTTCACCTTCAATTTGGACTGCGTGTTCAGAAAATCAGTGTTTGGGCTACGTGCTTAACTCTCAATCAGTGTGGATTGCGTATTCACCTTCAATTTGGACTGCGTGTTCAGAAAATCAGTGTTTGGGCTGCGTGCTTAACTCTCAATCAGTGTGGATTGCGTATTCACCTTCAATTTGGACTGCGTGTTCAGAAAATCAGTGTTTGGGCTGCGTGCTTAACTCTCAACTAGTGTGGATTGCGTATTCACCTTCAATTTGGACTGTGTGTTTAGAAAATCAGTGTTTAGGCTGCGTGCTTAACTCTCAATCAGTGTGGATTGCGTATTCACCTTCAATTTGAACTGCATGTTCAGAAAATCAGTGTTTGGGCTGCGTGCTTAACTCTCAATCAGTGTGGATTGCGTATTCACCGCGTGTTCAGAAAATCAGTATTTGGGCTGCGTGCTTAACTCAAAATCAGTGTGGGCTGCGTGTTCGCCTTCAATTCGGGCTGTGTGCTTTGAAAATCAGTGTTTGGGCTATGTGCTCAGAAAATCAGTATGCGAGCTGCGTGTTAAACCCTCGACCGGTGTGTGCCGTGTGTTCACGACCAATTTATGGGTTGAGTGTTCAGAAATTCAAGTGATTGAACCGTGTGTTCAGAATGCAAACAGAATACAAGAAAAATTCATGATGCGTTACAGAAAAGGTAAAAAAATGAAGTAAATACCTCTCGTGCCTCGTGGGAGAGATGATACTCGAGCTCCCGCAGGAGGAGATCCCCGGGTGCTCGCTCGTCGAACTCAGTGAAACGATGGAAAACCGCCCGCGGAAGGACGTGCACTGGTGGGTTATACCTCTCAGGTATGAAGGGGCGAACCCTCGGAGGCAGAGACATGACGTCAGGGTCGCCTCCAGCGCCTGGAGAACCTCCGCCATGGGGAAATTGACCCGCCATTTCCAAAAATCTGCAAAAGGGGCAAAAATGAGCAAAAATGAGCCAAAATTGGAAAAGGTCAACAAAAGTCAACTCTCGGGAAAGGAAAAAGTCAACAAAAGTCAACTCCTGAGAAAATCTTCCAAATATTGAGATAAACTCACCTCAAGTGGCGAAAATGAGAAAAGAAGCCCCGAAACCAAAATTTAATCGGTTCAAAGTGCTTGAAACTGAAAGATTTTGCGATAACAACTTGTGTGGGGCGTTGGAAAACGCGTATGGGGCTCAGATCTGAGGGAGAAAATGGTTTGGGAAGCAAGATGAGAAGATTTCGTGGCTGAGGTTATGAGCTCAAAGTGTTTGGGTGAGAGAATATAAAGAAAAGAAGGTGAAAAGACCAATTTGCCCGCGGATTTGGGCAGATGGCCGGCCGGCCACCTTTTCTGGCTGGCCGGCCATTCTCTTTTTGAAAAGTGGTCGGTGGCCTCCCCTTGGGAAAATAACTGGCCGGTGGTATCCCCCACATGCTCACCTAGCTCTCTGAAAATTTTGAGGAAGATCGAAGTTCCCGGGACCTGAAAAAGTTCAAGAAAAGTGCACTTTCTGTCGCGAAATTGCTCCGCCGGAACTTCAGCTTCAAGTTCTGACATGTGTCTCATCATTATTCATCGAAATCAAAATGTATCCTTTTTGAATGTGTTGTATCCTTTCCAGGAAGTGAATCGGAGGCCGTGATCGAGTTGCCCTCGCCGAAATGCGCATTTCCTTGCCCATTGTTTTGAGAAGAACATGCATCCTGGTTTACGCTTGTTCTGCATTATCATGCACATAATTCGCATTCTCATGCACATACTTGCATTGTTATGCACGCCTCTTTGACATCACCAAGCCTTTGTGCTTGAACCCGCGTTGTCACGCGAGTTTCTTCCCGCATTGCGATGCACTTTTCTGTCAACACCATGATTGTCTGCATTCGATATCACATTGAACGTATGCTGTTAGATATGTTGTGCTTGTTGAGTTTCTTTATTTTGCAGGCACGATATTGTATGTACGGTTCATTTGAAGCTGGTGCGACCAGACGGATCGCGCAAGTATCGTATCTTCTCCATGTGAGACGTGGTGAGGATTGAATAATTCTCCACATTCTTAACTACATGAAATGTAGTTGTTGCTTTGCATTCTTGCTTAAAACTGTTGCATCTATTTGCGAAATACTTGCTTCATTACAGCTTGCTGCATTTGCACGATCATTGAGTTACCTTCGGCTTCTTGCATTGTCAATTGCATTTTGTCTATGCCTGCGGGCACATTTATGATATTTTGTATGTTTGTCTAAGTCTTCGGCCTTGTCAAAAATGGGTCGTCTCTGGGCTTTGACATTCACTCCCGTCACTTATGACTTCCGAGTTCTGTCAAAGAAGGGCAACTGTAGACACCCCATTTTTGACCGACCTTGAGACTCAGACGTCACCAGTTGAGCACTCAGTGATATTACATGTTGTGCTTGCTCAGAAGTTTCAGAGTCTCGGCTGCGAGCCTTGCCTCCGGACTTCCGGGCTCTTCTGTACTTTGCCTCGGTTTGTGAACCAGGCTCAGTTTTCTCTGTTTTCTCTTACCGAAGGGAGGGAGAGGTCTCGTAGATCATCTCTCAGTGGCCGTAAGCTACGTTTCGTGGTCGTAGGCCATTTTGCCCGTTTGGAGCCTGGTTTCCGGTTTTTCGGGACCGTTGGCCGTGTGCCTCGGTTTAGGACCACTTAACCATCTCCGTTTGCTCCGGTTTTTGGCATGCATCTTATTTACTCCCTTTTGAGGGACACTGAGGTCTGAGAGACCCACTTCGTGGTCGAACGCCACTTTCGGTGATTAACAAGCAGTTTTCGAGGCCCCGAACTGCGCGTTCTGGCCCCCGAACATTCGTTTTGCATCGGTTTTCATTCATTTTTGGTAGGTACCTCTGTTTCATCACCAGGAAGGCCATAGAAGGTGGGAGGCCAGCAATTGTTTCAGCAACCAGTTATATTCCTCCGGCGCCCTCCGACGCCCGTTTTTCTCACTTCCAAGCCAATGTTGACCACCCTAGGGTCATTTTCTTCAATCCTAACCCCCATATTTGTGTTGTACACACATGGGAGGGCACCAAAAGTTGGTGGCCGGCCAGTAATTCCACCTGACCCTTTTGAACCCTTCCTAAAAATGGCTTATTCTCTCTCTTGTTTTACAGTTGACAATTTTGAACCACAGGGTTGTGTTGAGGGCACCTGGGAGGACACCAATTTGTGGTGGCGGGCCAGAAAATCTTTTGACCATTTTGACCCTTGGCCGGCCGGCCATGGGGGGGTGGCCGGCCGGCCACCTGCAACTCTGAAAGTTGGCCGGCCATGATCCTTGCAATGTGTATATTCCAGCTGTATATCTGTTTTCCCCCCAAAAAACCTGTATCTGGGGGACAACTTTTGGGGGGAAACTTGATCCATTTTCCCCCCACTTTTTCCCTCCATTTTTCCACCATTTTTGTCTACATAACAGAGCCTCTAGCTCTGTCTTGAGGGTTGAAAAAAATTGCCTTAAGCCTTGTATACACATCTCCCTCCATCTCTCTCTTTCAAGCTCAAGCATCCAAGTTCCTTGCACCATTCCTTTATCACTATCTAGCATCACCACCACTACTCCATTTCTAGCAGCTTGGGGAGCTTTCCAGCAGCTAGGAGGCATCACTTCGCAAGCCAAGAAGCAACCAAGGGTTGGTCTTCAAGGGTAAATGTCAATTCCCTCTTTTTGAGCTTAATTTTGCAACATTTTTCTAGCTATTTTGCTTGCTGTTTTGAGCTCCGACCAAAACTGAAAGTACCTTTTATTTGAGCTCTATTTCATGATTCATTAAGGGAATTTTATCATTTGAGGTCCCCATCTTGCACTTCCTTCTTTATCTCTCCTTTAGGCCCTAATCTTGCATGTTATTTTTGGCCTATGTGTAATCTTTTTTGGGGCATGTCACAAACTGTAAGTGAGCTTGTTTTGAGTCCTTATTCAACATTGAAGAAGGCCTCATCACTGTTTAGATACCCCATGTGCTACTTGCTTTGAAATCCATGTTTTTGCCTCATTTTGCATGTTTTTTTTAGCCTATTTTTATTCTGTTTTTGGACCTTGGTCCGAACTTAAAGTGGCCATATTTTGACCCCCTTATCATGTTTCATTAAGGGTCTTTGGCTGTTTGATGAATGCTTTGTATACTTTGTGTTTTGACCCCTTTTGGGCCCTACCTTGCATGGCATTTTGAGCATACTTGTATATTGTTTTGGGGGTTTCCATAAACTATAAGTAGTCATATTTTTGGTCCCTCTTCAGTGTTGTAGAAGAGTATTTTTCTGTTTGGGCTTGGAATCTACCACTTGCTTCATTGCCTCCCTTGCGGAGCCATTTTTGTATGATAATTTAGTCCCACTTGTGCTTACTGTTTGTCCATGCTTTGAACTGTAAAAATGCTTATTTTGGGGCTGCCTTGCTTCTGTATTTTCATTCCATGTACCAATTATGCATGCTTTGAATAGCTGTAAGCAATTTCATGTACCTAGTTTTGCATTTCGGGAGAAATTCCATGCATCGGGTGTCATTTCGCCTTGTTTCGGGGCTGTTTTGCCCCTCATTTTGCTACTGATTTTTGCATGTTTGCATATCATATTCCATGTCTTTGCCATGTCTCATTAGAGTGGCATTTCGGTGCCTGAGGGTCGGTCCTCGGTTTGCGTACATGCGTGTACGTACTTCGAGAATCTAATTTTCATCTGATGGCCTCCTATGTGAGTGCGGCTGAGGTCCACTCATGTTGGTGTAAGTCCATTATGCATTGTGTATGCCATTTCATTTCATAGCATTGCGTATGCTAGGTTATATGTTAGCGCATTGTGTATGCCATGTTATCTCGTACATCGTGTATGCCATTTCTTAGCATTGTGCATGCTAGGTTGTATATTAGTTGCATTCATGCATGTCATGCATATTGCATTGTGTTCAGGATAGGAGTTAGCCCGAGCACGGGAAACGAGGGACGTTTCGTACTCCGAGTGGCGGAAAGTGTCTCAATTCCCCAGTCACCGACACTCCGGATTATCCATGATGGAGTCTAGGTTTTGTTTTGTTTTCATGTGCATTCATTCTATATTGAATTGCTCAATTCGACTCCTCGGCCATTATGCATCGATATGCGTGATTGGTGGCACGAGGATCGAGACATGCATATATATGTGAAAATACATTGCTATGCCCCTTTCTTGCTCTCTGTTGCAGCAAATCAAGAATTAGCAACCTTCTGGAGCTTGGCGCGCTTTCCAAGAATAATTGCAAAACAGAGGCTAATTGGGGCATCCTAGTGGATTTCCGCGCAAGGCAGCCCAAACATACATCATTCATCAGAATCAAGGCAGTCCCTGGCTTGCATGCCAATTTATAGCTTTCCTAGATTAATTTGTAAATTAATTAGGATTTTTGTATTTATTCGGGACTGTAATTATTTATTTGGGACTGTATATTTATTCGGACCCTCCGAGCGAGGGCAATGTTGTAATAAGTGTGCGTGAGTGTGATGCATGTCTTCCAACCCCACGTCTTTCTCCCTTTTATTTACCAGCTTATGATGGTTAGATTAGGGCATGTTTCAATTAGCATACAGTATGATAACATGTTTGCATTCATTCATCTGTTCTGCATGCACCGGGCTCGGCGTATCATACTAATTGCATTGTATTTTCAATTCCAAATTGAATACATGTTAGCTGTAGCATTTCATATGCCATGTTTAGAATAGCCGAGCCTGCTATAGTTGCATCTTTGCATGTGTTGCATTAGGCATTTCTATATAATTAGGATCACGCATGGATTTCTAATTAGCTTCTGTTTTGGCTTGGAGTACTCGGTAAGTTTTTATGCTTTAGCATCCTTGCATGTGTGTGAGTGACTGCCATGATAGCATGCTTACCATGAGGCTAATTACTTATGTGATATAACTGCCTGAATGCCTGTGGGTGAATGTTGGGTTATTTGAATTGGAACAATTCATCAAATGTGTGTTTTAAGCCCACTAGATAGTGGCAAAATCATGTTTTTCTAAGCCCACCCGAGGGTGGCAAATCCACGTCTTAGCCTACTTGCGGGTAGCACCATCAAACCATTTTCAAATAAACAAACATGAAATGTTTTGTTCCAATTCAGGCGATCCAGTCTATACTTGTATGCTGTGCGCATCACATAGTAATTCTAGGCTAATAACCGGAATAAGAACGCATAATGTTTTCAAAACTAGACACCATGATTAGTAAAGACCGATCTTTGATCGGGAGAGCAGGGGTGCTTACGAAGTGACCTTCCCCAATCGTACCCAAGTTCCCGAGCCGAGGCAACTTTGGTGATGACAGACACGTGGCCTTAGGCAAACGAGTCAGGGTTTCCTAAATTTTCCCAAAATAAAATATTTAGGTGGCAACTCTGTATCTGGCAAAGCAGTCCATGTTTGACACTTCTTTCAAAAATCTGTTTTCTCAAAACGATTTGTCGAATTTGGACTCTTTGGTTCAGATTGAGAACCGTGACAATTTTAGAGTCCTGAACTGTAGTGAGCCCAATATTGAACGGAGCGGGGGACTCGTTCCTCCCGGGGCGTTCGGGGACGTCTACAGAAGTCATCTCCCCATAACGCATGCCCCTGCACAATATCACAAACATTTTACAATACGAAAGTTAACAGGTCTGAACATTCACGTTGACTGATGTGAACATTAACATCATTCGCAGTGAACATTAACATCAACTTACACGATGCACAGATGTGAACACTAACATCAACTTAAATGACAGAATGATGTGAATGTTAACAACAGCAAAATATGACACCAGATGTGAACATTCACATCATTCAAATCAGTCATTATTATCAGATGTGAACATTCACATCATTGACATTGAACATAAAACACAATTGGAAGATTTTTACAATTCCTAACTGATAATTCACATCGCTACCATTCTGACTTGACAAATGGAACACTTTATGAAACTATTATTACCTGAAGTATGAATTTGCCCAGTGCTCAGGTGCCAAGTCCTTGAAAAAATCATGTGCTCGTTGTTTACCCTTCTCTTTTAATTTTGCAAGCTTTTCATGGAACCCTACCACAGTTGGCTCATAAGCACAATCACCCAAACTACTTACTAGGTGATCCCTGAAGCCATTATCAATTCCTTTCATCCGGTCTCTTAAATTGCTTTTCAAGTGTTGTAAGCAATAACCGTGATGAGCCGATGGGAACACCTTCGGCATAGCTTCTAACAGGCCAAGATTACGATCCGAAATAAAAGTAATCTGGCACTTACCATCAACAACCTTCCCAAGTTCATGCAAGAACCACGACCAATTCACCGTGGTCTCCGAATCAACAATCGCAAATGAAATAGGAAACAGACCTACAACACAACACCAATACACAACTGTTCACAATATTCCAAAATGAATAGAAAACAATATAAACGAAACAGGTCATGTGAATGTTTATATCTACATTGCCCTATTACTATTGTTATTTCTGGATTCAAGTTCATAAACAACAATGATGTGAACATTCACATTAACGACCATTAATAATTCATTTTTGATTGTTCAGCAATTGATAATGTGAACATTCACAGTACTGTTCATTAATGGATCAACTGACAGTAGTATACACTGATGTGAATGTGAATGTTCACATAACTGTCATTAGCAGGCACAGATGTATAATAATGTGAATGGATCAGTGTATAATAATGTGAATGTTCACATTACAGTCATCAGCAGACACAGATGTGAACATTCACGTTAGTGCATACTAATGTCAATGTTCACAGTACTTATAATTTCTCAATTACTCATTTGTCCATACTATGCATGTCAATGTGAATATTGACATGAATATACAGGTAAAAAAAATACTAACCATTGTTTCCGTCTTTCGCCGTTGCCGCCAGTGGCTGACCTTTGTACTTTCTTTTGAGGAATGTTCCATCCAAGAATAATAAAGGCCGACAAGAATTGAACCCAGAAATACACGCAGCGAATGACACAAAGAAACGACAAAACTGTTGACTACTCGCATCATAGTCAATATTGACATAACTCCCCGGATTGTACCGCATCACAGCATCCGAATACCACCGCAGCTGGTCAAACGATAATGAGTGATCTCCATGAATACCAGCCTTTGCGTTCTTCACAGCCAACCATACGACATGGTAACTCACATCTAGCCCATAATCCCTCTTCAAAATAGTCACAACATCACACGGCCGAGTCAACGGCTTGTCTCTCACAATTTCAGATATGGTACTCGACACCAAATCCGAACTAACTTGCGGATTCTTCGATGTTCGGACATCCGTACCACAAGTATGCACATCACTAAAACTCTTGATGTAGAAAAAATCATTTGCTCGTTGTGCTCTACAATGTATAGCCCACAAGCAGCCCCTCTCCTCCCGCATCGCACACACAGTAGTAACTCTTGTTTTCTCGTTCTTCACGTATGTAAACTGAAACCCACATTGGATGGCATACTTACATAAAACATCACGAAATTCTTATGCACCTCCAACAAACCGTTGTCCCACATGCGTAATACCATTTGCCCAAGGGGCTGACAACAACACCTTCTTCTTATGGTGGCAAAATCTCCGTAGTGTATCAATTTCTTCCTCAACCCCCACACGCACCAATCCCAAACTAGTTGACTGACCAATACCACTTTTCAACTCAACCACAACTTCTACATATTGTACCCCCATTGATTTAGCAAGCAGTAACATGTTCTAAAATTCTTCCTCATTGTCCAAATCACACTTACTAATCCCAGGTAGTTTACAAAACAATGAAATAGAACCAGCAGACAACTCATCCCATTTCTCACACAAACACTCCACCAAACGAGAATAACACATTGCGCGGGCAACATTTATTACAGTTGTACTGCAACCATATGTACACACCAACAGCATAAAGGTATCCATCTCCTATAAAAACACAAAAACACAACAATGAACAGTAATAAAAATCAATATGAAAATTCACATTGTGCAAAAAATAGATGACTACGCGTACAGTTCAAGTGCTAAATCCATAATTCAGAATACGAAGATGTGAACATTCACATTGTTATTAACAACATGTCAACATTAAGCAAACATCAAAGTAAAATGAGAAAATCAATAATCTTCACATAATATTCGCAAGATGTGAACATTTACATTGACACAGACACTCTAAATTATATGACACACACAGAGCCTCATTCAGCAAACATCAATTTTAAATGAGAACATCCACATTCTTCACGTAATCCACATTAACAAAATGTGAACATTCACATTGACATCTATACTGATAATCAAATCATCTACAGAGATCCTCATTACGCATACGTCCAAGTAAAATGAGAACTAAAATTGACATCAGACTTAATGAATTCCCTAGCTTCATTTTCCTATCATATAATGAATTCCCTCATTTTCCTCTCATTTTCCTACATTTGTTTGAAAAAAAAATTCAAAAACTGAAAACTAAAATTGAGAAAATTAAAAGTAGATCCCTCTACATAATTGTGTTAGGATACCAAAACTTTATTTGCTAGTTAAAGTTTCTAGGATTACACTAGGCC
The DNA here is from genome assembly GCF_055761805.1 of Camellia sinensis. NCBI lineage: Eukaryota > Viridiplantae > Streptophyta > Magnoliopsida > Ericales > Theaceae > Camellia > Camellia sinensis. Next base: position 80,993,499 of record NC_138963.1, read on the forward strand.
CCGTTTGTTTTTAGATGTAGAGTGGAGAGGATTCATAGTGAGGAGATTAATAGTAAGGGGTTTAAGTAAAATTGTGTTTATTTTAATAATAATTGTTAGTGTAGGAATTGTTAAATTATTTTTACATAAAACAATAAAACAAATAAAAATATATAAAAAAATTAAACATTAATGTTTAAAAAATAATTCCCAATATGTAAAAAATAAAAATAATAAAAAAAATTATAATTCCCTCATTATTTTTCTAATATCATCTCCACCTCCTCCATCTCAATCCCCCTTTCAACCTCCATCTTGATCTCCTCTTCCATCCTAATCCCTTCCCCAACTCTACAAACAAGTATAACACTAAATAACCACACCTTCATCCTAATCCCCTCACATCTGTTACACCTCGAAACAAACTGGGGATCAAAAAAAATGTTCCTAAGATAACAAATTTTAGAAGAATAAAGAAAAATATTGATATAAATAGTCATAAATGCCCTCTAAACCTTACTACATGTCCTTCTAGATCTAAACTTATTTCATTTCAACTATACTCCTCTGTTTTGATCCCAAAAAACAAACTATACTCCTTTCTCTCTTATGTTTCCCTACAATCTCTCTCCCACCGCCAATGACTTTAGATCACCACCAGAGACCTCCGATCACCATAATCAATCTATAATGACAATTATTGACTGGTTTAACTATTTTCCTATCATATAATGAATTCCCTAGCTTCATTTTTCTTTTTGATTTTTGTAGGCCCCATTGGTTTTTAGAGGTAGAATGGAGAGGATTGTTAGTGAGAAGACTACTAGTGAGTAGATTAAGAAAAATTGTGTTTGTTTGATAACTAATGAAGTAGTAATAGTTCATGTTTGTTGTGAGAGATAGGGATGGGATTAACCATGTGAAATTTCACAAATACCCTTTTTGCATTATTATCAAATTTGGATTTATACCAAGTAAAGAATAAATAAATTTTTACTCAATGTTATTCTTCTTCTTTTTTTTTATTTTTTTAAATATTAAAGAATCCAATTATCAAAAATATCTGGTCAATGTTTTTTATTTTTTTATTTTTTTTTATAATATTAATGAATCCAATAGCAAAGCAGATTTGCTACCCAAATAGTAGATTTGTACCCCATTTGATACCTCATTTGATAGAAAGCAAAGCAGTAGACATGTACCTCATTTGATAGAAAGCAAAACAGTAAAATACTGACTACGCAACTATGGCGATTACAGAGATCTGTTCAAGCCCATTAATAGTATATTGTACAAGCTACAACTACACTAACCTCGAAAGTACAACAAAATGCAATTGTAGTTCATAAACAAAGAAACATTAAAACAACCCAATAGATAAAACATAATTTGATTAGATACCGACTGATAAACAGCTAAAACTTGATGGCAACGGGACAAGGCCGTAGGCAAAATCACTCTAGAAATGGTCCAGGCATCCTCGTCGAAAATTTCAAATATGAAGGTCTCTCCAGACTTGACTTGACATGGTAAGCAATATAAGGAACTGGTATGTCAGCTAGACATAAGAACACTTCACCATTGTCTACCCAAGCAATTGGTTCAAGACATGAATTCTCATCTGGCCAAGGAAACAAGCTGTTCAACATGCCGTTCATTGTATATTTTTGAGCATCAAAGTCAATTTTGTAGAGCTTCCTCCACTCATAACTCATGGGATCAAACAAGACAAACATGGGACAATATATAAAAACATGGGACAATATATATATATATATATATATATGAAGATATAACTCGCTAAAGTAGCAAAAGAAGCAAAAAAATAGATTGCAGCAGTAGTAGAGAGCAGCATACAATACAATATATTGCAGCCCAACACAAGAGCAACCTATAAACAGATTACAAGTTACAAAAACTAGTCTTAACCAGCCCAACACAGGAGCAACATTTACTCAACAAAAAGACCATTATACTTTGGTTTGCAGCAGATAAAGTATTGTAGCAGCAGAAAACTTTAAATCATTAAACCATCAACAAGATTAGCAAAACGATGTTCAAGCTTCTATTCACAAAAACTTTAAATCTAAGAACTCAAGCAAATAGCAATTCATTTATATTTGATAAGAAAAATAGAATTGAAAAAAAAATTAAGAAAAAAAACAAAATTTGGGTTCAAACAATAATTGAATATAAGATCTAACAATCATTAAACCAAAAACCCATCAAAGAAAATAAAAAATTAAGCCATTGAATCAACACAAAAAGAACATGTTGACAGCTAGCTAAACTACAAAAAGAACATACAAATTGCAAGAAAATGTGGAAAAACCTTTTTCATAAGCTGTGATTTCTTATATGCATTAAAATTCCTCATCTTTTTCACTTCCCAGAACAAACCAACCATTGACCTCAGAAACAAATATTAAAAGGACGATATATAAGGGAGTCATATAAGTAGTTATTGCGTACAGGAACTCAATTCTTTTATGAGTAGCCCACTTTCTCACCCTCAGGAACAAATTCTGTCTTAATTGGGGAGACATTTAAAGCAAACAAATAAAAACCAAACCCATGAAAAAAAATGTAAAATAGATCAACCTATTTTGGAAATATTTGAAGTTTGGGTTCCATAATTACATTAACATTAAGAAAAATGCAATATAATTTCTAGAGCACTCATTATAAAAAGCAGAATATGCATCACAACACAAGCAATTGCTGAAATATATACCAATTTCGATGCATTCTAGATAGCAAATTACGAGAGATATAGCAGCATACTACTTTGTCAAAAACAACCCAAAAGTTATTTTCTCTTGTTCAATCAAATAACCAATAGTTATGATACCATACTTGACTAACATTAAAAAAATTCCCATGACAAAGACCTATAATTCCACATAATTATATAGTTCCTTCAAGCATCACAAATCACTCAACACCAAAACTCAATCCCAACATAGTAATTCCTAAAAAAACAGAGAACCCTGTTAATAAAAAAAGAAACTATTTGATGGGCCAACTAAAAAAAGAACAGAGAAACACAGAGAGAACTACACAGAGAGAACTACAAAGAGAGAGAGAGAGAGAGCTAACAATGGCGAATTGGAAGCAGACAAAAATCTTTGGAGTGGAATTGAAAATACGATTTAGGTTTTTCGGAGGATTGAGAAGTGTTTTAGCTGACGAATAACGAGCGAGCATCTCCAACAAGTGCAAATTGCATTCACATCCCCAATGAGGTTTGTAGTAAAAAATAATAACTTGCTTAACAAAAAAAAAAATACCGATACAGAATTTGAAGATGACAGACTACTAGGGCACACTGTGAAGAAGAGAGAGCTTCTGTTTGCCTCTCCTTCTTGCTGCTGTTGCTTTCAAGGATAAGTAGGGCAGACTCTTCAGATAAAAAATCTGAAGAAGATGAGAGCTTCTCTTTGCCTCTCCTTCCCCCTACTGCTGCTTCTTCTAAAGATGAGCTAGGGTAACGATGGGTAAATAAGTTATCACTCTCCTAACACCAATGGACTGAATTTTCAATACCAAGTGTTAGAGCAGACTATGAAACCTGTTAGCAAGGCCTATCTTAAGCCATCCGGCTTATCAATCTGTTGTTCAAATCTATAAACAAACAGAAGATTAACTAGGCCCCAAATCTATCTTAATCTCATCTCTTCTTCTACACCCCAAAACAAATGGGGCCTTAGGTCAATCGATTAGAAATGAAACTACAAGTTTTGCAAATCAATTTGTAGATCAATTGAAACTCTAGCTCTAGACAGTTTGTATATGTTTTTGAAGCTCCAATGTTGTATAGTTACGATTCAATTGTTTGTCACTGTGCTTTCTTTGTTTCTCTATCTGTTTCGCTTTCTTTATATTTTGTTGATAGAAAAATAAATAAATAAATCTATGGAGGTAATTGAAAAACTCATTAAAAACACTATCACAGTGAAACTTCACTGTCTTAGCACAAGTGAAATTGACAATGAAATTTCAAAGATTTGACATAATTTCCATTGTCTAAAGTTAGTGCATAGTGAAATTTCATTGTTTAAAAATAAATAAATTTCACTTTGGACATTGAGATTCTAGTGTTAATTCATCTTAGACAACACAGTGAAATTTCACTCCCTGTTAACAATGAACACAATGAAATTTTGACAATTATTATTATTATTTTTTAGAATTTCATATTCTTGTTTTTATAGATCTTGACTAAACCATTCAAAAAATACAAATTTTATTGAAAATGAAAATCTAAATAAAAAGTTATTGAATTTTAAATTTTTAAATGTTTCAAAAGGTGAAATGTGTTAAATGTGCTAGAGCGTTACTAGTGGAGGTATTTTGTTCAAAATTTTCTCTACAAGATATTGAAAGACTAAAACTGATAAGTATTTTTTGTTTGTCCTTATACTAATATAAACTTAAAAGGAGCTCTATCCAAATTTCCTATCAAAATTACATTTTATTAATTGATTTTGTAATTAAAAAATGGAAACAATTTTAAAATTTTCAAAAATTGAAAACTAAATAGAAAGGCATTTTTACTTGTTTTCAAAATAAGTTTTCAATATCTTTCCCCCGTCCCGCACCTTCTACCATTGCATTTGAATACTTACTCAAATATATATTTTTTAAATTTTAATTTTTTTGCTTGTTTTGAAAGCATATATAACCATGTTTTTGTTTTTAATAATGGAAACAAAAAATATTTCCTGTTAAAAAAAAATAATCCCAAATATCAAAGTGGGAAGTTGCACTGCAAGTACTCATTTTTAGGGAATATGCTTGGGATTGACTCGTATCATTTTTCATTCCTATTATCTCTTTCTCACGAAAAAAGATCCTTATCATCACGTTCTTTATTCAATCATCATCCAATAATTGATCCAGGTCCCTTTCTCACACCCGTTGTATTAGATTATATAATTTTTTTTTAATATACTTTTTTGCATTTATTTATTTTGGATGGGTGTTCTTTAATATGCTTAAGAAACAAAAACAAAAAAGTAATCATTTTTATTGCATTAATATTACCCATATCATTTTTTTAAATTTATAAGTTCATAACTATTCCAATCCCCCTATAATTTTCATTGAAGTATTTCTCCATCATTCTTTCTAAAAATATAAAACAAAAAAAAAATTTCTTTATCGGTCATCCTTTTTAACATTTTTAATAACAAGAACAGAAAGTATTGAACCTGTGACTGGCTGTATCCACAATTAAACAAATAATTCTCTCTTCTCAAGTGCCTACGTTAATGCAATTTCCCAACTCGATGCAATTTTATTTTCTTTTATATTCAGTAAGTAATTTTATTAAAAACAAAATGCTACAAAAGAATCGGCCCAAATAACAGAGGTCAACCCCTTCTTTGTGGGTAGATTGGAGGCCATAACTTGAGAAGAGGACTAAGACCCTCGAGCTCTTAGGCTCCGTTTGGCAATGGCTAAACGGGACTTTTTTGGCTATTTTAGTCACAAAAGATAAAATAAACTATTTTAGCCACAAAAAACAAAATATCACATCCAACCCATAATCATTACATTCTTCTCTCACAAAAAAAGCAAAAAAAGTCAAAAAGTCAAAAAGCTCTTTCCAAACCAAACTTTTTAGCCCAGGCTAAAATAACAAAAAAAGTCAAAAAGCTAACTCACTTCCCAAACGGAGGCTTAGTAAGGTGTAAGAATTTTAATTAAGGCAAATATCCCTTACATCATTGAGGAGGGGTTTCTTCAGTGACAGAGTCAAAAATTTAATATAAGAAGCATTTATAAATTACGATTTCAAAATTTTTCTTCCCTAATCAATAACAATAACATAATAATCAGCTTGTTTGATTTTGATTTTCAGAAAATAATTTTTAAAAAATTCTACTTTTTTATATTTTGTATTTTAATGTTTTCAATAAATTTTTTAAATATTTTTAGTAATTTTTTTTTTAATTTTTAGACACACCTAACATAAATACACTTAAAAAGTATAATATTTGTAAAACAAATCTTTAAAAAATACACAAAATACCAAAAAATATATTAAAAAATATGAAAATTTAATACTTTTTTTTTGTATTTTTGTATTTTTGTGTATTTATTAATTTTTTAAAACATTTTTTTACAAATATTTTGCTATTTAGATACATCTAAGCAGGTGTATCTAAAAAAGTAAAAAAATTGCTTAAAATTTAAAAACTATTCACTAAAGACAAAAAAATACGAAAAACAAAAAATTCAATTTTCAGAAAGCTAAATTCAAAAAAATTAAAACCAAACACAATTTTTCGAGCTAATATTAAACACAAAAACTTAAATATTCATTAAAAAAAAAATTAATTGTATAACTTTTACAATTGACCCGACTCCAAGATAGTATCATTATCAATGTAATTAAAAATATATATCTCTCTCTCTCACTCCCTCTCTCTATGTAGACAATCAAATTATCGAAATCTCCAATTTTAACGCAAATCAAAATTCTTAAATTTAACACAAATCACAACAAATCAAGTCTTAATTTTAACAAAAAATCATAAGAAATCAAAATTCCTAATTTAAATATAAATCACCACAAATTAATATTTTTAATTTTAACACAAATAACAACAAAAATAAAATAAAATGAAGCACTATCAACAAAATATGCAAACCAAAGTGGGCATGTTTGATTGAGTGAATTAGAGCATGGGATTAGGATTATTAATCCGTGGGCCCAATTATCCTATGTTTGTTTTAACATTTTTGTTTAGAATTATTAATCCAATGGATAATTAATCCAACAAATTTGTAAGATTATTAGTAATGGGGTAGGGGTGGGATTATTAATCCAATGGATATTAATCCAATTGGATAGTGAATACTACACTAATTTAATAAGGTTATTAATACTTCACTATTAATCTTGTGAATCAAACATGACCTTAGAGTATAGTAGACTTTTGATGAAATTGGATGGACCCCGTAATGTAGTGTGTGGGGCTGCTGCTATACGTGTTTAATAGAGTTACGACTTAAAAATAAAAAACTAAAAAAAAATAATTGAAAAGTCAGAGGCACTGAGGCACGTGACCCCTTTGGTCGCTCACTAACTCCGTCCCTGCTCCCCACGACCATACATCTTACCAAAACAACTATAAGGCAACCTTGCTCCAAGAATCAAACAGCATATTAAAGTACAACAACAACCTATAAAATCAAAGTTCCTCTTACACTACCATACACTAAAATTTTATGTGTGCTTTATTGTTACAAACAAAATGGAAACACAATGCTCTTTGGTAGAAGGCAAAGAGGCTGGTGGATAGATAATAAGTTCAGTTCAGTCCAGTCCAGTCCAATAATACATAAAAATTTCTAAATTAAGGTTATTCTCTAGTTCAATTATAAATTTGCTTATAATTTAGCTTTTCCACCGTTCTCATAGTTGTCGGCCAGGACAACCAAAATAGAAAATGAAAAATTAATATTTCATTTGAAAAACCATTAAAGTTATTTCATATTGTTTTTCCCATCAACCAACGGCTATAAAAGTCCAATGCTTCACGTGGTTTGTACTCTGGAACAGTATGTCCAGATCCCTGCACCAACAACAAAAAATTAAATGCGGAATCCACCTCTGAAAAAAATAAAATCCCAATGTTTGGGATAAATGCCTTGTTGTATTTATGACAAACTAATAGAGATTGCATGTAGAAACCTTTATGGTGAGAAAGGTGAGATTGTTCTCATATTCTTGTAGGAATCTGCAACCAAGAAGATAATAGTTATGGTTTTTTTTTTATTATTATTTAAACAGTGTCATTAGTTTCTCATTGATGCCATAATATTGATGAAATGAATTGTAGTGACATACCCAGCGACTTGTCCATTGGAAGTCCAAGGCCGCCATTCATCAACAATCTTATATCCAACTGATCTTGTCCATGCTTCACTCCCAGTGTATGGAACACACATGTCATGGTCACCGCTGTCACAAAATGTAAAAATATGCGTGAACTAATATAAATAAACAAAGGATATATATACATATAGGGCAAATACTATAATAATAAACAAGGTGTAGTTGTTGGTCTAACCTAAATATGAGCGCTCGATATCCCCTGGAAGTGAGGTTCTTGTGATACTTGATCATGCTTCCAGCATCATGGCGGAATAGGATTCTGCCAGTACATAACTCCCAACTGCCCGCCACACTTCCCTAATAAAAGTATTGCAGGATTATAAAGGTAAAATTGCTTTCAAATCATATAGAAATTGATATATGACGAAAACTTCTTACTTGTTCAGCATGAATTGCTTTCCGAACTGCTTCATTGTTGAGCCATGAAGTTGCAACTTCATCATCCTGCATCGTGAATTCCAAATTCCCAATTATGATAAAATTGTTGTAATTAAGCCCAAGAAGGTGACCAAGCATATATGATGAGGAAGAGAAAAATGAAACCAAGGAACCTGTGTACTGAAAAAAAAAAAAAGAAGCATTATTCAATGCTTTTGTAGTTTCTAAAAAAAAAATGGTAAAGTTGAGGACAAATGTTTGCAAAGATAACCGGAGTTAAATTGGGCTTGTTTTGTGTAGCTTCTAGCAAGCTCAAAGTAGATAATCATAAAGCAGAAAGCTAAAAGCATCTCTCCTCCTGTTTCTGAATAGTCAATATCTTTCAGCTGATTTAAATTATTTCTGCCTCATAAGTGGTAAATAGAAGCTGCATCATATTTCTAACTATAAACAGCTTTAAAACCAAACAGCGATCTTTTAAGAAACACTGATGATCAATTATTGTAATGAGGCAAATGCGGAAGACATGCTACTTTTACTAATGTTAGCTGACAATTTAAATGTCCATGTTCAAGCAAACCAAGGTAACGAAAATTGGCTGAATAAAAAGGTTAGAAGGATGGTAACTTGAGTGACTTACAGTACATGGGACATTATTACTTTGAAGAAGTTGTGGCCAAGTTGGAACAATTCCATCTCTTACTGGAGCTCTAAGAGGCCATGCACGCCCAAACATCCTTTTCCTTACAGGAAGGGGTCTTTCAGTCTCACCTAATTTCCTGAAGCTCAGTGGCAACTTCGTATTACCAGTAGTCATCTCTAAAATTTCTGTGCCATGATAGCATGGCTCCAGAATATTGTATATGTTTAGACTTTCAATGGTCTGCATTGAGACAGAAAACAAAAGGTAAGTTAAAAAAATAAAAAATAAATAAAAAAAAAAAAAACTTGTATGCTTTTTGTTAAAACTCTGTCTGGATAGTAGAAAAGCAGTATGGTACTTTGTCGACTTTTGCAAGCTTGTTTTCACAATTGTCAGTTGCTGGATTATAGTAGTTTCCTTGACACTCAGAAGTAACTTCCTGCAGTACGAAGCATGCATAATTAGAAATATGTTGCTGATAAACAAGGGATTGTCACATAGTTTAGGTACCGTCTCAATTTTATGTATGAATCTCGTTGATTTTGAGATAAAATACCAAAATATTGAGAAAAATTGAATTTGCAGTCAGATATTTCAAATCTTGCTATATTTTCTTTTTGTTTAGTGATTAATTTTCTATAGGTTTAGACTAAATATGAATAAGAGGAAATAAATCCACCAGTACAAGGTTTAGTGCTGCCTTCAACTAAATCTCAAAATTATAGGCATATTTGTAAATATATATGCATTGAAATATCCTCAAAAAAAACTTAATTGAAGTGGCATTCAAAAGAAACAAAGTGTCAAAATCTTCAAATTTTCCATCAATTTTAAACCCTTGATATGAACATAACCTCAAACAATAATTTCACCATACATTGAAACTCGAAAGCATATTTGGGTAATGAGGTAGATGAAACTAGCATGACTATTGTAGATAAAAAATGAAAAGCTCCAACACCTCAAATAGGTCTTGTGAGATGAGGCCCATCCCATATGCAAACGGAACAAGAGCATTTCCATCAAACTCCTCGTCCGTAACTCCATTTCCCACTATATAACCCTGTGTGAAATGCATTTAATTTGTGAGCTAGAAATTAGACTTTGACAAGTGCTTCACTTAAAGTTCTAGAAATGGCGTACCTTGAAATTGAGAACAGGCTTTTCACCAGCATTAATTCCTGTGCAAGATCCAAAATGCACCCTTAGGCTTTGATACAAAATTCACGACACATGAACTTCAGACTTCAAAGATCAGAAGAAATACCTTTCATGACTTCATAGGCCAGAGTAGGCACATACACTCCAGCATATGACTCTCCACAAATAAAAAATGGATTGGAAAGGAATTCCGGGTACAGCTCGAACCACTAGTTACACAATAACAATTTCAAGAAACTTGATCCTTTTAACATATTAGAACGCAACTATATGTAAAATCAATATTATGAGAAGAGTTTCTAACCGTTTTCATTTTCTTGTTATTTCATTTCAAATGATTACCTTGAGGAGAAATGTGTGTGAATCGGAAGCAGTTTTCAGGTCTCCAGTAATGTAATCGGATTTATTTCCCGAGTAAGAAAATCCAACACCAGCTGGAGAGTCCAAATATATGATGTTGGAAACCTGGCAGACAAAGATTATCAATTTAGGAGCTTATTTAAGAAATATGGGTAACATAAATGCTATTTGACATTCAAAACAAATTTATAACCTTGGACCAGCTATATGGATTGAGATGTAGTTTGGGAAGGCTTCCCTTTGTCTCTCCCATTTCAAAATTGAATGGTCCTGCATAATATGATCTAAAGATTCTTTCACACATTACTCGAATTAAATGAATTGAAGAGAAAAACAATTAATTTTCCAAGAATTAAGTTCTTTCAATAGATGAAAGCAGAAGAGGGTAAACAAAACCATTAAGTTTGAAAGTCCATATCTTAAAAGCACAGAAATTATCCCAGATGAACAACGAAAATCTAAACCAAAGCACAGCTATTTTATTCGATTCAAAGGGCCATAGCATCTGAATCCACAAACTGGTTATTTGAAAACTCAAAAAGAGCCCCAAAAATCATAAAGATATGGGAGAGGTTAGTGCACATTATAGGAAAAGTTATACTTTTTGAGAGAGAAGTTGTACATTTTGTGAGATGAAAGTTACGATTTTTGTGATGAAAGTTATGAATTTTGAAGTTATAATGTGCACCTAAAAGTTATGTATAACTGAAGTATACTTTTTGTGAGAGAAGTTATATATTTTGTGAGAAGCAAAATAGTTATATTTACATATAGTGAAGACAAAAAAGTTATACAAAATGAAGTTATGCTTTTTGCACAAGGTACATACGATCACATCATAGCATTCTCCTAAGGGGATTTCAAGAATTCTCCATCCTATTCTGAAATATGTGGCTATGGAAACAAAATACACACTTCACATATTTTGAAGTACACAGTATAAAATTTTCATTTGTGCCTCAATCCAAGGAATCCAACCAGTTTCAGTGATTCACAAGATTAGCAAAAGCTTCAATCAAGTTTTCCTCAACAAACCAAAAAAGACAATATAGAAACCATACAGTAACACAAATAAAAGAAAAGAAAAGAAAAGAAAAATGACTAAATATAATCAATAATATAATCTTAGAATGTAAAAAAAAAAAAAAAAGAATTGATTGAATGATTACCGTGCTCATAGACAAATCCATCAAAGCTAGAGCAACCAGGGCCACCATTGAGCCAGAGAACCACTGGATCCTTTGTGGGATTACCTTCAGAGAGGACAAAGTAATAATACAGTTTCTTCCCATGATTTTCATCTATAGTCACATAACTGTGATTCTCCCCCACCCAAAAAACAAAAAAAAAAAATTATATTATAACCAAATTAAAAAAAAGAAAGAAAGAAAGAAAGAAAAAGAAAGCCCACCACCACAATTAAAATAAAATTTTAAAAAAAAGGAAGTAACAATAGAAAACACAGAGATACCCACCCAGAGAAGTGTTTGGAAGGAAAATTGTCAGTAAAACCAGGAATCTGGGAGACAAGTGCATCTTCAGGAGCTGATTCTGTTGACAAAAGGGTTAGGATAAAGTAAATTAGGACTACTGTCAGGAACAATAGTGTAATCTTGGCCATAGCTTCAAGTTTTCAGAGTCAGAGAGAGAAAGAGGGAGAAAGCTTGGAATCTCTCAGTTAAGCAACCATCGGTGATGGGCTAAGTCATCGTTTGGTAAGAACGTTCTAGCCTGGATTTTTTTTTGACTATTTTACTATGATTAAAAAAGTTTGGGCTTTTTAACCATTTTACTATTAAAAAAAAATTATTGGGGAATTTTTTTATAGTTTTATTTAAAAAATAAAATTAATTATAATTGAATGTTATATTTTATTTTATTTTATTTTTTAATGAATTAAATTAATCCTAATTTATTTGCCAAACAAAACTTAAGTACGTGGAACGACCACGACGACGACGATGATAATCTATCAGGTTGTGTGTTTATTTTGTTTTTGTTTAGCAAAGAGTCAAAGCAAAGTGCGAATTGATCCACTTGGAAAAAATTATATTATTTTGGGTTAATAAAAGTGGGAGTAAAATTACGGACAAGCGTTCATCTGATGACAAACAAGCATTATTCCACGTTTAAGGGGATTTGAAAAAATAGTTAAAAATTAATCTTTTTTAAAAAAAAATATGTAAAAAATATGATAAGTGATATAATTCAAAAATGATATAATTCAAAAATGGTTAGAAGCTAACTTTTAACTTTTAATCCTCTTCTCAAATCCAATTGACAAATGCTATTAAATAAATAAATAAAGGCTATTTACTTTTGTCTTTTTCTTATAACCTCTAGCTCTTTTATATATATACTTTTAATTTCAATTTTACCTAACATAAAGTTTCACTTTTACTTTTATTCCTAATTTGCTAATCCTAATTTCTCAAATCCTAACTCTCTTAACTTCCCTTCACTACCAGACGCAACCACCCAGCCCCTCACCACTAGCCATAGCTACCCAGCCTTTCTCCGTCACCCTTATTCATTGCTACAAAGCCCATTTCCGCCTCACCCTGCTACATTCAACCCTTTTTCGTCGGTCACATCTCTCATCACCGCCATTCTCTTTCTTCTTCTTCTTCTTATAAAAACCCTAGGTTTTTATCTCTATCTATCTCTTTCGCTCGCTCTCTCCATTAGTGAATGGAGAGGTCACGATGGCAGAATGGGTTTGAGAACATAGTATTGAACGAATCCTAAATATTCGGCAATACAGTGCTGAACATGATTTATTCGATTGTTAAGGTTTTGGAGGAAAAAGAAGAAAAAGAGAAGGGGGAGGATGAGAGAAAGGCAAAACAGGAAGGGAAGAACGAGGAGGAAGAGGTCAACCGGCGAGACTAGGGCCAAGTTTGGGATATTGAGAAAAAGCTAAAAAGTTACTTAAAAAGTTAAAAAGTTAATACTATTCACCAAAAGTTAACAATTACGATTGCACAATTCCCAATCCTAATTTTCCCTTACAAACCAATTTTTACAATTTTTTAATACACATTTTTTCATAAAAAGTCAAAAAGTTAACCCAAACATCCATATTTTTCTCCTCAATTTTTTAGTCCAAAAAGACAAAAAGTGCACTTGTTTAGGACATCCCAAACAACCCCTAGATGGAGGAGACTCTCTTTCTCTCCCCATTAGGGTGAAGGAGAGAGACGGCCTGATAAGGGGTTGGGGTAAGATAGTGGATGAGGGAGAAGTGGTGATAAGTCTAGTCTGGGAGTGAACGGACGATGACGAGAAAGCTACTGGCGTGGGAGGTCATTAGCCGGAGTAGGTTACGGTTAGTGAATTGAAAAAAGAGAGACAAAATGTTGGAGTGAGGATATATTTGGGATTATGGTAGGAATCCAATAAAAAAAAAATGAGGAAGGAAGCAATTTTGGTAGTGGGGGTTCAAAGAAGTGGAAGATCCAAAGTAAAAATGTAGGAATTTAGCAGCCCTAAAATGATAAATTATAAATATATTTTTGAGATTTGCCTGAAATACAGATTGTCTTATATGGTTTAAAAAATTACAAATACCCTTTTATCAGAATTTTTTATTTAATAGAATTAACTGAATATAAAATTTCTAACTGTTCACATATGGAATAATAAAATTACCTAAATTATTAATTAAAATAAATTTATCACATTATTAAAAACTGTTAATTGACTTGATAACTGATTAAAAAAATAGGCCATTTGTTATGAATTGAAAACTTAGAGGGATGAAATACAATTTTTAAAACTACAAAAAATAATTTATACTTTAAACAAATTTCAACTAATATATTTATAATTTATAAAAAAAAAAAAAAATGAAGGAATCGTAGCTTGGGCTCAACCAAAACTAACGGGGAAGTCAAGGGAGGTGGTCCACGCGAGAGATATGATTATTTTGTGGTTATGGAACAATATTTTATATTATTTATTACATCATACCGGTTAAGTTATTTTTTAGAATCTTAACAAAAGTAATAGATCCTATAATTTTAATTAATAAATATCAAATTGGGACATTGTGTGAATTTTTCCGGACAAAATGAATTATCAAATATTTTAGAAATTCTCACAATTGTATGGGTCTCATCACACTAATATGAATATTGTGTAACATATTTAATAATTTTTTATGATATCCCAAGTATTACTTTTTGTCCCAGGATTATCATGTAATTTTTCAAAAGACTTACCCTAATTGATGATAGAGTGATGCTACATCTCTCTAATTTTGCACCCTTAATTTTACTCTTAATGATATGACTCACTCTTATGTAAAGTGATCCCACACTTTGAAGAGAGTTAATTTGTTATTATTGTTTGCCACCTTATTAGAAGTGCAATTAGGGGGTGATGAACTAGGGAGATGAAACATTTCTCTTATACTGTGTTTGGTTGGGAGATTTTGGAAGGAATTTGGAAAGGAAAATGAAAAAAGTGTGTAAAATTAGGTGAAATATAAGTATGTTTTATTCACATTTCACCTACATTTTCTATTTCTCTTTCCAAATTCCTACTCAAACTCTCAACCAAACACAGCATTAATGGTATTCAAATCATCCTCCAGCCCAATCATTTACATGACTAAGTTTGATAATATTATTAGTACAGTGAGATTAAGTGAGATTCCTAATATAATGTGTTACCCTAAAGACAACCTAAGAGGGGGTGAATTAGGTTTTTACAATTAAAATTAATAATACCCTAATAAAAATTATGACTAGTACAATAGATAAATATAATTAATGAAATAAAAATAATTAAAACAAGTGTCTTAACAACTATGTCAATTAATGATTTTAGCACAGTAAAAATATAAAATATAGCTATGGTAATTTAAAATAAAATAAAGAGATAAGGGAGAGAGAGACAAACAAATTTATAGTGGTTCGATTTCAACTTGGCCTACGTCCACTCCTCAAGCTTCACTTGAGATTTTTCACTATCTTCTAGCTTCACAAGGGTGCTAGCAACCTCTTTACAAATGGAGAATCCTCCAGGGATTTTACACAGGCTTCACAAGTCCAAACCCTTGCAAATCTTAGGTGATTCACAATCACTCTCAAAATTTCAAGAACACAGTGTTTGCAACACTTTTACAAGATGAAATGGTATTTTTGCTTTAAAAGAAAGCTTACAATAAATATCTCTCAAAGATAGATATATAAAATGAAACTTTAATTTTTCTGTAAATCTCACACAGGAAAGATGAGCTTAAAGTTATAAGACTCAGTGTATAATTTCTGAGAATAGATGTGAGTGATTATAGATCAAAGAATATTTTCAGATTTTTTGTAACATGTTTAAATTAGAGGCTTTGGTATATATAATGAAAATTATAGTCGTTTATAACCGTTGTAGTTATTTGAATTTATAGCCGTTTATAGCCGCTGTACTTCCATCATTACCAATCTGAATAACTTCCACTCCATCATTACAAATTTGAATATCTTCCGCTTGAACCTTTTAGCCTTTTGAACCCTTATAGCCGTTTATAGCTATTGTACTTCCATCATTACTAATTTGAATATCTTCCACTTAAACTTTTTGAACCTTTTGACCTGCTGCTGTGCTAGGCTGTTTGAACCTTTTATTTTGGACTGTTTGAACTCCTGATTTAATCAAATATTAAATACATTCTAACAACATTTAGGATAAAGGTTTAGGTGAGAAATAATGGGACAAAATAAATTTTGATTCTATTTTTCTCTTTCAAATAAATCATCAAAATAAATTTTGATTAAAATATAATTAAATAAATCATCAAAATAAATTTTGGATTCTATTTTTCTCTTTCAAATAAATTAAAATATAATTAAATAAATTATCAAAATAAATAAGTCTAACAATCTCCCCTTTTTTGATGATGGCACACAATGATGTTTTGATTTGATTTGGGAGTAAGAAAGGCTCTCCCTCAAGTCATGCTCTCTGAATTCATTTCTAAATACATAGGTTAGCACATGTGTAATAAATAAGCTTTAATTAGAGACATTATATGAGACTAAGATATCAAACTATAAATACATAATCAGATTAGTTTGAAAATAATACCATAATACATAACATCATACAGGTCAACGCCTAACTCACTCTTCTCCAGCGCATGTATAAGGATGCGTGAGCAGAGATAGGCGCACTGAAGGCCGAAAATAAAGAGCTTAAATGGAAGACTATCTCCATGACCCAATTTGGAGTAACGCCGTTCTTGGCTTTTGATAGTCGGCGGGGAGTTCTCGCTCTTGACAAAAGCACGAGGGTAGGGACGTCAAGCGTCGCCCAAGGTGATAAAAGAAAGAAGAAAATGATGGAAGAGGCAAGTAAGTAAGATCGACGTAGGGCCGGAAAAAAAATAAAGGGCGTTTTTTTTTAATGTTTATTTTGATCAGCGTGTGGCCGTAAAAAAAATGAAGGGTGTTTTTTTTTTTAATGTAAATATTTGTATTGTGATTTGGTTTTGTTTTGATGTTTAAGTACTGAAAAAAGAAATTAAAAAGCAGAAAAAAATAAGAAAATTAAGTCCAAACAAAAAATAATAATAAGAAAAAAAAATAAAAACAAAAGAAATTAAGCCTAATAGCAAAATAAAAAAAAATAAATTTAAATAAAATAATACCAGCAGAAATTAAACTTAATAGGACGTTGGTGTTTCTGGAATGGTAATGCAAAAAAAAAAAAAAAAATCATGAGGGTTTTAAAAAAAATCAATGTATGCAAAGTTAATTTTACCTTAATATGCAGAACCCAAAAAAAATTGCACAATTGAGAATAGTAAACTTTTAAGGAGAATAAATGTATGAAAGACTTGAGAGCATTGAACTGATATAAATGTTTCCATATCAATGTAGCAATACACATATATCATTTTAACAAAAATTCAAGTTTCACAGTCATAACAAAACTTTTTAAGTAGAAATCGACATTCCAAGCTCGCCACGAATAAAATTGAAACTATCCTCGCTTAAGGGTTTTGTGAAAATATCCGTCAATTGCTCATCGGCGTTTATAAATTCAAGTACAATATCCCCTTTTTGAATATGATCTCTTAAAAAATGATGTCGAATTTCAATATGTTTTGTTCGTAGTGTTGAACTGGATTTTTGCTTAAATTGATGGCACTAGTATTATCACATTTAATAGGGATATGATCATAATGCAAATCAAAGTCCTCCAATTGTTATTTTATCCAAAGTATTTGGGCACAACAACTTCCGGAAATTATATATTCAACTTCGGCCGTTGATAAAGCAACAGAATTTTGCTTTTTGCTAAATCAAGATACTAATGAGTTACCAAGAAAGTGACAAGTGCCACTGGTGCTTTTTCTATCAAGTTTGCATTCGGCAAAGTCGGCATCCGAGTAACTAATTAAATCAAATGCAACATCTCTAGGATAAAACAGTCCCAAATCTTGAGTGCCAACAAGATATCTAAAAATTCTTTTAACAGCACTGAGATGTGATTCTTTAGGATTTGATTGATATCTAGCACACATACAAACACTAAACATAATATCGAGTCTACTTGCAGTTAGATAAAGAAGTGAGCCGATCATACCTCGATATTTTATTTGATCAATGGACTTACTTTTTTCATCATTGTCTAGCTTAATGAATGTGCTCATAGGTGTTCCAATTATTTTTGAGTCATACATACTAAACTTTTTGAGTAGTTCTTTTGTGTACTTAGCATGGTTGATAAAAATTTATTTCTTACATTGTTT
Source organism: Camellia sinensis (assembly GCF_055761805.1). Classification (NCBI taxonomy): domain Eukaryota; kingdom Viridiplantae; phylum Streptophyta; class Magnoliopsida; order Ericales; family Theaceae; genus Camellia; species Camellia sinensis. Next base: position 81,011,682 of record NC_138963.1, read on the forward strand.
GATTTGAAGCCCAAGGAAATAATTTAGTTCCCCCATCATGGTCATCTCAAACTCACCTTGCATACACTTAACAAATACTTTACACAAGGTTTCATTAGTAGCACTAAATATAATATCATCCACATATATTTGCACAATAAGTAAATCATCATTTTTAGTTTTAACAAAAAGTGTTGTGTCAATCGTTCCTCTAGAAAAATTATTTTCAATAAAAAATTTATTTAATCGCTCATACCATGCACGAGGTGCTTGTTTCAAACCATATAAAACTTTTGATAGTTTAAAAATATAATTTGAAAAAGCATGATTTTCAAAACTTGGGGGTTGTTTAACATAAACTTCCTCATTTATAAAACCATTAAGAAATGTATTTTTTACATCCATTTGATAAAGTTTGAAATCTCTAAAACATGCAAATGCAAGTAACATGCGAATAGCTTCTAATCTAGCAACCGGAGCAAAGGTTTCATCGAAATCAATACCTTCTTCTTGATTATATCCTTATGCAACAAGTCTAGCCTTATTTCTTATAATTGTGCTGGATTCATCAAGCTTGTTTTGAAAGATCCATTTGGTACCGATAATGGTATCTTTAGGTTTTGGCACAAGTTCCCACACTTTATTTCTCTCAAATTGGTTAAACTCTTCATGCATAGCTATCATCCAATGTTCATCGAACTCGGCTTCTTGAAAGTTTTTCGGCTCAATCTGTGAGAGAAAAGCCAAGTTACTACAAATGTTTTTAAGTGAAGAGCGAGTTTTAATACCTTTTGTAGGGTCACCTAGGATTAAATCCTTAGGGTGATTATGAATAAACTTCCATTCTCTTAGCAAATAATCATTGTTTTCTCCTTCTTCTTGAGGTGGGAGAATATGTTGTTCAATCTCTTTGTTCAACTTACATGGTTGGTTCTCTTCTTTGTAGATACTTGAATCTTCCACATTTGGTTCCAAATCTATATTATCACTAATAATTTGCTTTTGAGCAGAGATGTTAGTTTCATCAAATGCCACACGTATAGATTCTTCCACAACAAGAGTATTTTTATTGAAAACATGATAAGCTTTTCTAGTTAAGGAATAGCTAAGAAAAATTGCTTAATCAGATTTTGAATTAAATTTACCTAAGTTATCCTTACCATTATTATGCACAAAACATTTACAACAAAAAACATGCAAGTTACTAATATTGGGCTTTCTATCATGCCAAAGTTCATAAGGAGTCTTTTTGAGAATAGGTCTAATTAATGCACAATTTAAAATATATAGCATGCGGTGTGAACGGCTTCAGCCCAAAAATATTTAGGAAGATTATTTTCGCAAAGCATTGTTCTACTCATCTCTTCTAAAGTTCTATTCTTCCTTTCTACTACGCCATTTTGTTGAGGGGTTCTAGGTGCTGAAAAATTATGTCCAATATCATGCTCATCATAAAACAATTCAAATTTCTCATTTTCAAGTTCTCTACCATGGTCGGTTCGAATATTAGTAATAAGAAAGCTTTTTTCATTTTGAATTCTACAACAGAGTTTTGTGAAAGAAGAAAATATTTCATCTTTGCGTGCTAAAAACATAACCCATGTAAATCTTGAATAATCATCAACAATAACAAAACAATAATATTTATCACCTAGACTAGACGTCCTTGAGGGACCAAATAAATCCATATACAATAGTTGTAAAGGTCTAGTTGTGGAAATATGAGATTTTGATTTAAATGATATTTTAGTTTGTTTTCCTTGTTGACAAGCACTACAAAGATGATCTTTTTCAAATTTAATTTTTGAAAGTCCAATGACCAAATCATTTCTCAAAAGTTTAGCAATTAAATCCATATGAGTATGACCAAGTCTTCTATACCTTAACCAACTATTTTCATTATTACAATATATACATTTAACATCACTAGCATAGAGATCATTAAGATAAAAAACATAAACATTATCATGGTGATTACCAATGAATAAAGCTTTATGATCATTTGTGCTTTCAATTGTACAATGTGATTTATCAAAAATAACTCAATTACCTTTATCACATAATTGACTAATACTAAGTAGGTTATGCTTAAGTCCATCAACAAGTATAACATTTTCAATAGAAAGATTAGGAGAAATACCGATGCTACCAATACCCATGATTTTTCTTTTCTTATTGTCTCCAAAAGTAACAAATCCTCCATCTTTCGATGATAGTTTAATAAAGAATGATTTATCTCCGGTCATGTGTTTGGAACATCCACTATCAAGGTACCACTTTCCTTCTTTAGCTTTGGATTTAAAGCAAACCTACTAGATGACAATCAAGTGTTGGTTTTTGGTACCCATAGTTTCTTGGGTCTTTCTTTGTTAGTTTTTTTAGATCCCTTAATAATCTAAATCTTTTTAATTCTCATATTCATATTCTTTTTGAATGGACAATAAGATATATAATGGCATTTCTTTCTACAATAATGACAAGTAATATGAGGGTTTGTCATGAGAAGTGACTTTTCAAAAATTGTATTGAGATTCTTTTATTTCTTAATAGGGTCATATCCAATACCCGCTTTATCAAAAACACATCTTTGATTTCCGAGAAGCATGTTGAGATTATCTCTACCTTTTACAAAATTTTCAAGTGTTTTTGTTAAATCATTAACATTGTTTTTTAGAGTAGTTTTCTCATTAGAGATAGTATCAAAATCATTTTTCAAAATCATTTTTCAAAATAATTTTTTTCTTTCTTTGATTCTTCTTCATTAATAGATAAAGTTGTAATAGATTTCTTCAACACATTATTTTTGGCATAAACTTTTCTAAATTCATTTAATAGTTCATGGAATGCACTTTTAAGTTCTTCATAAAGAGTAGTTACCTCATCTTGAGTAGAGTCTTCATCTTCAAGAACCATGAGACATAAGTTGGCTACTTCATTGAATTTTATCACTTGAGCTTTCATCTTCACTTTCTCCCCAAGCTGCTACCATGGCCTTTTTGTTTCTTTTGTAGTATTTTCCATGATTCTTCAATTTTGGACAATCCATCTTCATATGTCCAAGATTTTTGCACTCATAGGAAATAATAGACTCTTTCTTGTTATCTTTGTTGTACTCTTTCTTGAAAGGTCTCCTTTCCCCATAATTGTTTTTCTTGAAATGCTTTTTGAGATTTTTACTAAACATGGCATAGCTTTCATTCTCATTGGAGTTTTCATGTTCTTCTTCATTTGATGAGGCTTTGAATGCAATTCCACTTTTCTTTTTGTTTTCAATATCCTCATGTCCTTTAATGGTGATCTCATGAGTCATAAGGGAACCCATAAGCTCATCCAATCTAAGTGTGAAGAGATCTTTGACTTCTATAATGGCGGTGACCTTTGCTTCCCAATTCTTTGGTAAACACCTAAGAACTTTTTTTACCAATTCACTGTTAGTATAAATTTTGCCAAGAGATTTCAAAGAGTTTACAATTTTAGTAAATCTACTAAACATACTTGAAATAGATTCATCAGAGTTCATTTTAAATAATTCATAACTATGAACAAGCATCTCAATACTAGATTTCTTCACTTGGTTTGTACCTTCATGCGTTACCTCAAGTTTGTCCCAAATTTCTTTTGTCGAATCACAACTTGAAATTCTATTATAATCATTAGAGTCTAATTCACAAACAATGGTGAGTTTGGCTTTAGTATTGGCTAGCAATAATTTATGATCTCTCTCATCGCATTCATCTTCAGTTTTAGGTACAGTAATATTGTCTACTAATTTGGTAGGAATTTTTGGACCTTAGGTGAGAATAATCCACATGGCATAATCAGTGGCTTGTAGATATAGAGTCATCTTATCCTTTCAATGACTATAGTTGTTTCCATCAAACAATGGTGGCCTATTTGTGGCTTGTCCTTTAGCTAAGGTTGCCATGGATTGAAACTCCTAGATGATTAAATCTAAAACACGACTTTAGACTCGGATACAAATTGTTACCCAAAAGACAACCTAAGAGGGGGTGAATTAGGTTTTTACAATTAAAATTAATAATACCCTAATAAAAATTATGACTAGCACAATAGATAAATATAATTAATGAAATAAAAATAATTAAAACAAGTGTCTTAACAACTATGTCAGTTAATGATTTTAGCACAGTAAAAATGTGCAATATAGCTATGGTAATTTAAAATAAAATAAAGAGATAAGGGAGAGAGAGACAAACAAATTTATAGTGGTTCGGTTTCAACTCGGCCTGCGTCCACTCCTCAAGCTTCACTTGAGATTTTCCACTATCTTCTAGCTTCACAGGGGTGCTAGCAACCTCTTTACAAATGGAGCAATCCTCTACGGATTTTACACAGGCTTCACAAGCCCAAACCATTGCAAATTTTAGGTGATTCACAATCACTCTCAAGATTTCAAGAACACAGTGTTTGCAACACTTTTACAAGATGAAATGGTATTTTTGCTTTAAAAGAAAGCTTACAATAAATATCTCTCAAAGATATATATATATATATAAAATGAAACTTTGATTTTTCTGTAAATCTCACACAGGAAAGATGGGCTTAAAACTATAAGACTCAGTATATAATTTCTGAGAATAGATGTGAGTGATTGTAGATCAAAGAATATTTTCAGATTTTTTGTAACATGTTTACATTAGAGGCTTTGGTATATATAATGAAAATTATAGCCGTTTATAGCCGTTGTATTCATTTGAATTTATAACCGTTTATAACCGTTGTACTTATTTGAATTTATAGCCGTTTATAGCCGTTGTACTTCCATCATTACCAATTTGAATATCTTCCACTCCATCATTACAAATTTGAATATATTCCACTTGAACCTTTTGGCCTTTTGAACCTTTATAGTCGTTATACTTCCATCATTACTAATTTGAATATTTTCCACTTGAACCTTTTGAACCTTTTGGCCTGCTGTGCTAGGTTGTTTGAACCTTTGTTTTGAGCTGTTTGAACACCTGATATAATCAAATATTAAATGTATTCTAACAGCATTTAGGATAAAGGTTTAGGTGAGAAATAATGGGACAAAATAAATTTTGATTCTATTTTTCTCTTTCACATAAATCATCAAAATAAATTTTGATTCTATTTTTCTCTTTCAAATAAATTAAAACATAATTAAATAAATCATCAAAATAAATAAATCTAACATAATGGTATAAAATTGAAGATATAAGATACATTGTGTTTGTTTATGCACTAGTATAGTCATATTAATTGGTTAGAATTAAATCTATAAAATTATATAAAAGTTCACATTATATAAAAAGTGACATTATTATTTTTATAAAAGCAAAAGTTTAGAAACCCAGACACATCTTCTCAGAATTTTCTGGACAGGTGATTATGTGTTGAAGATTAAATTTATGTAGTGTGAGATTCTTGCATAGAATAAATCTGAACCATAAAATATAATTTTAGATAATTTCTAAATGAGATTTTTATTGATAAATCCATTCTAGAGTTGTTATAACCCATTAGGTCCACAAAAGAATATTATAACCTGATTAGTCCCATAAACTTTTCTTTTTATTCCATAAGGTCCATTTTTCTAATTTAATATATTTACCTAGACTATTTTTCCCCCATATATATATACTAGCGTATGCCCGTGCCTGAAGGCATGTCATAAATAATATTCGGTGTAAATAATGTTGGGATTAAAATGTAGTTATAATTTCTACGTATAAGGTCAATTAATTAATTAATTTAATGCATCCTCAACATTTAATTAATCATGGAGAACATGAATATATTAGAAACACTGCCACCACACATAAACCAATTTTGTTTGAATAATTGTAGGTTTCATTAAATTTAGGAAAAATTAACCAAAAAAAAAAACTTAAAATTTAATACTTGTAACAAAATAAACTATTGAGTTTTTAATTTTATAAATTTAAAAATTAAATTTCTGATTTATTTTCAATCTAAACTATTTGCATGTTTTCAATCTAAACAATCTGAGATCTTTTACGTATTTTACTAAATAATTTAATACCATTAACAATCCAAGCAATTTGTCGGTAGGAAGAAGTAGCCATCAGTCCTTTGCGGGATCTCTCTTTCACATTTTTTTTGCATTCTTATTGAAAAAAATAATAATATATCAACACATTTTGCATTCCTATTGAAAAAAAATAATAATATATCAACACAATTTGAATAGCACATAAAATAAATAAAGATGCGATAGTGGCCAAGCATTTGAATGCGCAACACAATTAAGAAAACCGACCACTATCTCTTTTCTTACTTTGTTTCTTTTCAATTTCTTCACCATGTCTTCAACAGGGATAAAGAAATAGTCCATAAATTATGAGTGAAAATTTAAATTGGGTTATAGAAATAAAATAAAATGAAACAAAAATAATGACCCATGAGAGACATGCGGGTTGAAGAAAAAAAAGTAAAAAAGAAAATGTTGAGACCCAAACTAATGTCAACAGCCCCCACAAACCAATGTCAAGACTCTCACCTGACAACACAAAAAAGAAAAACAAATATATATCAGTTTAAGGTTTAAAAACACCAACCCAAATACATAACATAACTTAACACCAACCCATATAAATTGAAAGATGCATAAATAAAAAAATGAAAAAAGAAACAGAACACAAAAAAAGAAAGAGAAATCCAAATACATATTAGTTTAAGGTTTAAACACAAATCCAACACAAACACATCAGTCTAAGGTTTAGAAGAGCAAATACAAATCCAAATCTTAGAAACACAAACCCAAATTGATGGGTCTCTTTTGCTTTGATTGAAAAGAAACATAATGATTTTCAATGCTCTGTCCCAATGCTTTGTGTCTTTTAAGCTTTGTTTCCAACTTTTTCTGTGGTTCCATTGAATGCATACCTAATCATACAAAACCAAATAGAAATCTTAGAAACACAAACACAAATCGAAACTGAAATCTTAGAAACACAACCTAATCAAAAAAAATATATAAAAATAATAATAATAATAACACAAATCCAACACAATGAAACATTGAAAACCATTTGAAAAATCACTTAAGAATATCTTAAAAACCATTTGAAAACCATTTCATGAGGATGGATTATTATTTCAAACACAAGGATTAGTTTGTATACCATACTACAAAATGAGTCAAAAAAAAAAAAAAACCGCTCTTTCAACCACCTAAATATTTCAATAAAGTTGCTCTACTAATTTTTTAGCAACTTCACATCTCCTTTCATTCTTACCTTCATAACACAAACACAAAGTTGCTCACCAGTTTGGAAACATAAACACCAATCCAAATCATATCCAAACACGTACCTAATCCTATTTGTTCATTAACAACAACATAATCACCAAATCCTATCCGTTCATCATCATCACACCAAAAAAAAAAAAAAAATCAAAAAATTAAAAATAAAACAAAGTTGTATGTGCCTCTTCCAAGTACTTCTTCGACCTCTTTGCCACACTCTTCAACCTCTTCATCATGATCATAAATTTGGATAGATCAGAGCCTTTTATATGTACAAATTTTAACTACAAAAATTTACTTTGCATAGATCAAGTCTTATACATGTATCAAGGCAGAAAAATCGGGCTCAACATATCTTGCCATTTCATCAAGGCAGAGAAATCGGACTCTCTCTCGATGAATCCAGTGGTCGTCTCTTACCCCACTTTTTGTCACTCGTTAAAATTACATAGCGGTATTTCCTTGTTATTGAAAATACATAGCGGTATTTCCTTATTATTGAAATTACATATCAGGTGCCATGTAAACTGAATTTACTAAAATTTTCACTTTCCATTTATCTCATTTATAATCTCCATTTCTTTCCCCAAATATATATTCTATCAAAAAAATGGAAAGTTATAAAATACTCTAGGACTACTGAATAATCATCCAAAAAGAAAAATTATAGAATAATACATCTATTTTCAAGCTAATGGTGTGCTTTCCTTTCATGCGAAAGCCAAAATTTGGCAACAACACTTCCAATTCATGTGCTGTTTTTTGGTGTCAAATTATAACAATGCCAAAATTTGGAAAGAGCTCATCTCTCTATTCTCTAATGACAGAACCCTATTTGTCAACAAAGCCATTGTGATATAAGCTAATTGCTATTGTTGTTATAGTTCTTTTTCAAATCTAATTGTTGAAATGTAAGGAAAATTCACCTAAATACAGCTGAACAAACATTAATTAACATGAATTTTAACAAATTCAATTCAAACAACATGAAAATGACACCACATGAAAATAGCTGTACATGAAAATGACACCACATTTTCAACTCAAATTAGAAAGTAAAATAATAAAGAAGTGAGAGAAAATAGTGTACATGGCAATTTATCAGTTGAAGAATTTTGATGGGTGTTTCCATCTTTGGGTTTGAAGAACCCTCCCAAATCCATCTTCCTCAACAATTTTTAGAGAGAGGAGAGAGAAGAAAATACCTAAATTTAAAGGGCGACCAACGCCGATACATAATCATACATATATATACATCAATCTCTGAAATTATATACAAACATCCATATATAATACACACAATCGTATCTAATACACACAAATTAAAGTTAGTACACCTTGTTCGAAAAAAAAAAAAAAAAGAAGTCAGTACACAAATTAGGACAAACTGCTTTAAACTAAGATCAGAAGAAAAAAATTGTCTTAAAATGGCTTATTCACACAAATTATCTTAATAAAACATCAAAAAAAATAATATAAAATGTGAGCCAGAACCAATATTGTCTAAAACAGAATATAAATACAGACGAACCAATATTGTTATTTCAAAGAATCTGAATTCATAAACTCCAAACTGTCAAAACTAAGTTAAAAAACTGACATTATGAAAATCATATTCTTAATTCAATCCAAATCTCCATACCAACTGTGAGAAATATATGTTTTCTTCTAACTGGGTTTAACAGAACTAACAAAATCATGTAAATTAATGATACAGAAAGATGGAAGAAAAAAAAAAAAAGTTGTTCACGATTTAAAGAAACAAAAGAAACCATAATCAACAATATGACATGGTAATCTTGTCACGACCCAAACCCGGCCCTATGGGTTTAGCACCGTAACCGGCCAGTAATCCGAGATTACCGAAGGCCTGCTGAACAGTAATACAGTAAAACAGAGTACAGGGCCTGGCGGAAGCCAATACAGTAAATAAATAGTGTCCATTGAGCTGTGACAGTCTGTATGCAAAAGGGCTTTTCATACATTATACAAAAACAGTACAGAACAGTATACACAATATTCACATCCACTTAACTAGGGACTCAACCCCACATAACAGTACAGAAAACATCCCGTCTGTACAAAACAGTACGGTCTATACAGAATTTACAGTCACACAGTACAGGGACCTAATCCCTTGGTAACAGTACAGTAAACAGTCAGTCTATACAGAACAGTTAGACAGTACAGAAGACAGGCGGGGGAAAACAAACAAAACACCCCCAAGCCATAGCATGGCAACTCGGAACCTCGCAGTGAGGCACAAAGGCTGGCTTGACAAAACTGGAGTTACCCTGACGCTCCTAGCTCCGATCTGGTGCCTGTACACCTACATATATATATGAGCAGTGAGCTAAAGCCCAGTGAATAACATAAAGCGTAAAGGGGTTTAGAATGAATGTCCTTACAGTAATGAAAACAGTTCAATTCAATCAGTATTTCAGTTGTTCAGTACAGTAAACAGTCATATGTGGTACATCCATTAGCATAACAGTAACAGCAGGTCTTAAAAGACCGAACAGTAATGATGGCCATCAGTCAGTAAACAGTAGTGGTTCCACGAGGGAACCGACAGAGAATTCTGTCGCAGTAACAGTAACAGTAACAGTAAACAGTAGGTACTAAGGATGCCACAGTACAGTTCAGAAATAAAGGACATACATTCATTCAGTAAATAATACCAGTTCAGTATTCAAAAGATAATCAGTTGAACATATCTTTACACAATTGTTACTCACAGAGTTCTGGGCTACAGTATGCTAGAGCGCGTCTCCCCAGTTGCCAACCCTACACAGTTAACAGGTTGAACACACTAAGCTACACAGTTGGGAAATCTCATAACTTAATCCCTAATGCCTCGGTGTGTTCTACATCTATATCCTCAACAAGATGCTTTAAACTAGGCCTAAGAATGCCTAGAACGGGATGAGGATGCAAAGATGCACATTTAAAAGCATTTTCAGAAAGACAGAGTCCCGCTCGAGCGCACGTTTCCCCGCTCGAGCGGTCATGCAACAAAGGTACACGCTCGAGCGTAAACTTTCCCGCTCGAGCGTACTGTAAAAGTACTGGATGGGTGAAATCTCCGCTCGATGCCCGCTCGAGCGTGAGACCTGACTCCGCTCGAGCGCCCAATCCTCCGCTCGAGCGTAAGGTAAAACAGTGCAGAGATACTGGATGCTCGAATTCTACGCTCGAGCGGCACTTCCTCCGCTCGAGCGGAAGTGCAAAATCTGGAAAACCCAGATTGCACCTCCAAGTTCAAAACCAAGTTGTTAACAACTCAAAACCGATCCCCTTGGGCTCATTTTCTGGAAAACTCTTATAAACACATAGAATATCATGTTTCAAAGCTCAATTTTTAGAAATCAAAGCCCAAGGTGAGTCAATTAAAACCATAATCAAACCCATTTTCAAGAATAACATTCAAACATGCATGGATGAGTTTTAAACCAAATTAAAGCTCTAAAGCTTGCTCAAATGAGCTCATTTCTTTTCAAAACCAGATGAAAACATGGTCTGTAACAACAATATGAGCATGCATGTACTAATGTCCATGTAATCAACCTCAAAATGCAACAATACTAACATGCATGCAAGAGATGAGCTTCAATCTGCCATTAATGAACCAAATCATGACTTAGCTCTACAAATTAACATGAACCATGCATGAATCAACTTAAAGACAAAATAAAAAGATGAAATTCATACCTAGGTTCCTCGAATGCAAGTCTAGAGGTTCAATATAGCAATCTACACTTCAATTCCAAGCAATTCAAGCCAAATCAACAAGAACAATTCTCTCTCTCTCTAACTCTCCTCTCAAGGTCGGCTAAGCTCAGGAGAAAAGGCTGATGGAAATGTGTTTTGATACAAGGTGTAATGAGGCTCAAACATGTATGTTGAGTGGGCCACTAAGGGTGGCAATATGGTAAATAAAACAAACTCTTTAATTAGCTTATTTTAATCTAATTTAATCATACCTAATCAGTTTTCAGATAAATATACCATAAAATCACATTAATTATGGGGGTCACGGAACATTAATCGGTTTCTAATTCGGCCGCCGATAAGGCCTTCAAATAGCAGTTTAAACATGTAAACATGAACAGATAATCAGACAATCAAACAGATAGAATGCAATTAACTAACATATACTCGGTCAATTCAGTTTCCAATTTCAGTCAGTCAGTTCAGTACTTTAATCAGTTCAATTATCAGTCAGTTATCAGTCATCATCAGTTCCGTTTAGCAGTAATCGGTGATTATCGGTAATCAATCAGTCCTTAATCAGTAAACAGTATGAGGGTTGTTACAGTCTCCCCTCCTTATAAAGAGTTTAGTCCTCTAAACTCGAGTTACCTTCATTCTGGAAGAAAACAGGATTCAGTGGAAACAGTTCAGGATATCGTTTAGCCATGTCATCTTCCCTTTCCCAAGTGGCATACACGCCACCATGGTTCTGCCAGTCAACTTTCACTAACGGGATCTCTTTGTTCCTCAGTTTCTTGATCCGTCGGTTTACAATCTGTATAGGCCGTTCCTCGTAAGTGTAGTCATCACTCAACACTACGTGGGTAGGCTCTATTACATGGAAAGGATCCCGGAGATAATCTCTTAACATAGAAATGTGGAAGACGTTATGCATGTGCTCCATTTCAGGAGGAAGCGCAACTTGATACGCCACCGGATTGATTTTCTCAATAATCTCATAAGGTCCGACGTATCTCGGTGCTAACTTGCCTTTGACTCCAAAACGAGTCTGGCCTTTCATTGGTGTCACTTTCACAAAAACGTGATCACCCACTTCATACTCTCTGTCCCGTCTTCTGACATCTGCATAACTCTTCTGTCTACTCTGTGCAGTTTTCAATCTTTGCTGTATCAGTTTCACTTTTTCAGTTGTTTCATATACAATCTCGGGCCCAAGCAAAGGCCCATCTCCAACTTCTGCCCAGCAAATTGGAGATCTACATTTTCTGCCATACAATGCCTCAAAAGGCGCCATACCTATACTCGAATGGTAGCTGTTGTTGTAGGCGAATTCAGCTAAGGGCAAATGGCTTTCCCAGTCTCCCTGAAAATCAAGGACACACATTCTCAGTAGATCCTCCAGAGTTTGGATGGTCCTTTCTGTTTGGCCATCTGTCTGAGGATGATAGGCACTACTCAGTCTCAGTTCAGTACCCAGTGCAGTTTGTAGGCTTTGCCAAAACCTCGATGTAAACTTCGAATCCCTGTCAGAAACAATAGACACAGGCACTCCATGCAGTCTAACAATTTCATCAATATAGATAACAGCCAATTTGTCCGCATTATAGATTGTCTTGACAGGTAAGAAGTGAGCAGATTTGGTTAGTCTATCAACAATAACCCAAATTGAGTCCATACCTTTTCTGGAGCGAGGTAATCCAACGATAAAATCCATCGTGATATGCTCCCATTTCCACTCTGGTATGGGTAAGGGTTGCAATAATCCGGCAGGTCGTTGATGTTCAGCTTTGACCTGTTGGCAATGAAGACATTTGGATACAAAATCAGCAATTTCTTTCTTCATTCCCGGCCACCAGAAATTCTGTTTCAGATCTTGGTACATTTTCGTATTCCCCGGGTGGATAGACAATTTCGAATTGTGGCCTTCTTGCAGGACTCTTCTTTTCAGTTCAGTATCATTCGGTACACACAGTCTTTCTTGAAATTTCAGTACATTATTCTCACATTTGAATCCCGGTCTCGGTTTAGATTCTCTTTCTTCGATGATCTTCTTCAAGAAGTCATCCAGTTGCTGTTTCTCTTTAATCTCTTCAATCAGCGCCGGTTGAGCAGAAATAGCAGCTAAGGTTCCACCTTGTTCTCTCAAAACAATTTCAACTTCAGATTTTTCAAGGTCACAAAGCAACTCTTTCTGTCCTGTAAGCAAACAGGCTAAGTTTCCAATCGATTTCCGGCTCAATGCATCGGCAACGGTATTGGCTTTTCCCGGGTGGTACAAGATCTGTAGGTCGTAATCCTTTATCAGTTCTAGCCATCTCCGCTGTCTCATATTCAGTTCTTTCTGTGTGAAGAAATACTTCAAGCTCTTGTGGTCGGTATATACTTCACATGTTACCCCGTACAGGTAGTGACGCCAAATTTTCAGTGCAAATACTACTGCAGCAAGTTCCAGATCATGGGTCGGGTAATTCTTTTCATGTGGTCTCAGTTGTCGGGAAGCATAAGCTATAACCTTCCCATTCTGCATTAAAACACATCCCAAACCCTTATGAGAAGCATCACTAAATACAGTATAACCATCCGTACCTGAGGGTAAAGTCAAAACTGGTGCAGTCACAAGTCGAGTTTTCAACTCCTGGAAAGCAGATTCTCTTTGGTCGGTCCAGTCAAATGATGTCCCCTTTTGAGTTAACTGAGTCAATGGTAGGGCAATTTTGGAGAAATCTTTGACAAATCTTCTGTAATATCCAGCCAATCCCAAAAAGCTTCGGACTTCAGTCACATTTGTTGGTCTAGGCCAGTTCACTACAGCTTCAATTTTCTGCGGATCAACAGAAATTCCATCTTTGCTAACAACATGCCCCAAAAACATAACATGGTCAAGCCAAAATTCACATTTAGACAGCTTAGCATACAGTTTCTGTTCTCTTAAGGTTTGTAGGGCAAGTCTCAGATGATGTTCATGCTGTTCCATGCTTTTGGAGTAAATCAATATGTCATCGATAAATACAACAATAAAGTCATCAAGGTACGGTTTAAAAATTCTGTTCATGAGGTCCATAAAAGCAGCTGGTGCGTTCGTGACTCCAAAAGGCATAACTAGAAATTCATAATGTCCATACCTTGTTCTAAAAGCAGTTTTATCAATGTCTTCCGGTTTAACCTTCAGTTGATGATACCCCGATCTGAGATCAATCTTAGAAAACACTTGTGCACCCTGTAACTGATCAAATAAATCATCAATGCGTGGCAAAGGGTATTTGTTCTTTACAGTTACCTTATTCAGTTCACGGTAGTCGATGCACAGTCTCAGTGAGCCATCTTTCTTCTTGACAAACAAAACAGGAGCACCCCATGGCGAAGTGCTAGGTCTGATAAACTTTTTGTCTAACAGTTCTTGCAGTTGCACTTTCAGTTCTTTCAGTTCAGTTGGAGCCATTCGGTAGGGAGCTTTAGAAACTGGTTGTGTTCCGGGAATCACATCAACGGTAAATTCAATCTCCCTATCAGTCAAATCTCCTGGAAGATTATCTGGAAAAACATCTGGAAATTCCCTGACTATAGGAATACAATTCACATCAGTTTTAACACTATCATCAGTAGACACAGTCAGTACAGAACACAGATATCCTTTACACCCCTTTCTAATTAATTTAACAGCTTTTACTGACGAAATCAAATACGGAGGAGGTACTACTCCACTCCCATTAAACACAAATTCAGGCAAACCAGGTGGACGGAAAACAACTTGCTTGGTCACACAGTCAATAGTGGCATGATATTTTTGTAACCAATCCATCCCCAATATTACGTCAAAATGATCAATGTTCAATGGCAGTAAATCAATAAACAGATGCATATCCCCAACAATAATTTCACATGCGGGGTACATATAAGCACATGTCATGGATCCCCCTACGGGTGATGATACGGCTAGCAGATAGTTCATGGGTTCTAAGGGTCTATTCAATTTCCGTGAGAAAGCATGCGATACATAAGAATGTGTAGACCCCGAATCAATCAGTACATATGCATTTTGAGTACAGATAGAGAGAATACCTGACACAACGGTCTCGGTATTCTGCACATCTCCCGGTACTAGTGCGAACACTCGGCCTTGCCTCATAGGCTCTTTTCCGGTAGCTTTAGGGTTCGGTTTTGGTGGAGCATTTGATGCTGCGCCGCTAGCTGCAGCTTTGCTATTGCCTTGAGGAGCAGAAGGGCAATCTTTAACCCTGTGGCCCACCTTACCACACCTGTAACAGGCTCCAGATAATTTGTGACAAACCCCTTTGTGCCTGTTGCCACATACAGAGCAGGGTGGAATGAACCCACTCCCTTGGCTGGGGCTAGTCATTGATCCCGTGTTCTGTTTCTTATCGGCTGGGTTGTGCTTGCCTTTCTTGAATTTGAAACCCTGCCTTTTTCCATGCCATTCAGTTGTTGGTGTTTCAGATTGTTTCACCGCTGCAATGTTCGACTCGGCCATCAATGCCCGGTCGAGAACACCTACAAAAGTCGGCAACTTCAAAACATTTATCCGGTCAAGTATTGCCACATTAAGGCCACCTTCAAATTTTCTGGCCTTCTTATACTCAGTATCCACCATATGCGGTGCATATCTAGCAAGCTCAGTAAATTTCGTCTCATATTCCGCAACAGTCATTGTGCCCTGCTTCAGCTGTTCAAATTCAGTCACTTTTCTATCCCTAACACACTGAGGGAAGTACTTTTCAAAGAAGGACTCCTTGAACTGGGCCCAAGTTATAACAGTGTTTGTTTCACGGATCAACATCCACCACCTTCTAGCCTCTTCTTGTAGGGTGAAGGTAGCTAACAATACCTTGTTTGCTTCCGAGCACGGAAACACTTCAAATAATTTCTCTGTTTCCAGAACCCAAGCTTCAGCTTTTAGCGGTTCAAGGCCTCCCTGAAAGGATGGCGGTTTCATTTTGCTGAACTTCTGGGTCAAAGCAATTATGTCCCCATCATTCGCATTCGCATTAAGTTCCGGCTGTACCGGAGGAGGAGGAGGTTGTTGGTTCTGTTGTTGTTCAAGTCTAGCAGTTATCAGTTCTATCATTCTTTCCATTCTTTCCATTCTTGCCTCGGTAGACGAGGATTCAGGTTCATTTGCATTGTCCATTTCACTATAAGCAGTTATAACAGTTTTAAACATAAGCAGTCATTTGCTTACCAGTTTAACACATTAGCAGATATTCAGTCGTAACGTAATCACACACTTAACATGCTCATGAGATGCCCTAATCACTTTCTAGGACACCCTATAGCTCATTTGGACACGTGTGTGCGGTATAACTCGTGGTTAAGTATCGCTCTGATACCACTCTGTCACGACCCAAACCCGGCCCTATGGGTTTAGCACCGTAACCGGCCAGTAATCCGAGATTACCGAAGGCCTGCTGAACAGTAATACAGTAAAACAGAGTACAGGGCCTGGCGGAAGCCAATACAGTAAATAAATAGTGTCCATTGAGCTGTGACAGTCTGTATGCAAAAGGGCTTTTCATACATTATACAAAAACAGTACAGAACAGTATACACAATATTCACATCCACTTAACTAGGGACTCAACCCCACATAACAGTACAGAAAACATCCCGTCTGTACAAAACAGTACGGTCTATACAGAATTTACAGTCACACAGTACAGGGACCTAATCCCTTGGTAACAGTACAGTAAACAGTCAGTCTATACAGAACAGTTAGACAGTACAGAAGACAGGCGGGGGAAAACAAACAAAACACCCCCAAGCCATAGCATGGCAACTCGGAACCTCGCAGTGAGGCACAAAGGCTGGCTTGACAAAACTGGAGTTACCCTGACGCTCCTAGCTCCGATCTGGTGCCTGTACACCTACATATATATATGAGCAGTGAGCTAAAGCCCAGTGAATAACATAAAGCGTAAAGGGGTTTAGAATGAATGTCCTTACAGTAATGAAAACAGTTCAATTCAATCAGTATTTCAGTTGTTCAGTACAGTAAACAGTCATATGTGGTACATCCATTAGCATAACAGTAACAGCAGGTCTTAAAAGACCGAACAGTAATGATGGCCATCAGTCAGTAAACAGTAGTGGTTCCACGAGGGAACCGACAGAGAATTCTGTCGCAGTAACAGTAACAGTAACAGTAAACAGTAGGTACTAAGGATGCCACAGTACAGTTCAGAAATAAAGGACATACATTCATTCAGTAAATAATACCAGTTCAGTATTCAAAAGATAATCAGTTGAACATATCTTTACACAATTGTTACTCACAGAGTTCTGGGCTACAGTATGCTAGAGCGCGTCTCCCCAGTTGCCAACCCTACACAGTTAACAGGTTGAACACACTAAGCTACACAGTTGGGAAATCTCATAACTTAATCCCTAATGCCTCGGTGTGTTCTACATCTATATCCTCAACAAGATGCTTTAAACTAGGCCTAAGAATGCCTAGAACGGGATGAGGATGCAAAGATGCACATTTAAAAGCATTTTCAGAAAGACAGAGTCCCGCTCGAGCGCACGTTTCCCCGCTCGAGCGGTCATGCAACAAAGGTACACGCTCGAGCGTAAACTTTCCCGCTCGAGCGTACTGTAAAAGTACTGGATGGGTGAAATCTCCGCTCGATGCCCGCTCGAGCGTGAGACCTGACTCCGCTCGAGCGCCCAATCCTCCGCTCGAGCGTAAGGTAAAACAGTGCAGAGATACTGGATGCTCGAATTCTACGCTCGAGCGGCACTTCCTCCGCTCGAGCGGAAGTGCAAAATCTGGAAAACCCAGATTGCACCTCCAAGTTCAAAACCAAGTTGTTAACAACTCAAAACCGATCCCCTTGGGCTCATTTTCTGGAAAACTCTTATAAACACATAGAATATCATGTTTCAAAGCTCAATTTTTAGAAATCAAAGCCCAAGGTGAGTCAATTAAAACCATAATCAAACCCATTTTCAAGAATAACATTCAAACATGCATGGATGAGTTTTAAACCAAATTAAAGCTCTAAAGCTTGCTCAAATGAGCTCATTTCTTTTCAAAACCAGATGAAAACATGGTCTGTAACAACAATATGAGCATGCATGTACTAATGTCCATGTAATCAACCTCAAAATGCAACAATACTAACATGCATGCAAGAAATGAGCTTCAATCTGCCATTAATGAACCAAATCATGACTTAGCTCTACAAATTAACATGAACCATGCATGAATCAACTTAAAGACAAAATCAAAAGATGAAATTCATACCTAGGTTCCTCGAATGCAAGTCTAGAGGTTCAATATAGCAATCTACACTTCAATTCCAAGCAATTCAAGCCAAATCAACAAGAACAATTCTCTCTCTCTCTAACTCTCCTCTCAAGGTCGGCTAAGCTCAGGAGAAAAGGCTGATGGAAATGTGTTTTGATACAAGGTGTAATGAGGCTCAAACATGTATGTTGAGTGGGCCACTAAGGGTGGCAATATGGTAAATAAAACAAACTCTTTAATTAGCTTATTTTAATCTAATTTAATCATACCTAATCAGTTTTCAGATAAATATACCATAAAATCACATTAATTATGGGGGTCACGGAACATTAATCGGTTTCTAATTCGGCCGCCGATAAGGCCTTCAAATAGCAGTTTAAACATGTAAACATGAACAGATAATCAGACAATCAAACAGATAGAATGCAATTAACTAACATATACTCGGTCAATTCAGTTTCCAATTTCAGTCAGTCAGTTCAGTACTTTAATCAGTTCAATTATCAGTCAGTTATCAGTCATCATCAGTTCCGTTTAGCAGTAATCGGTGATTATCGGTAATCAATCAGTCCTTAATCAGTAAACAGTATGAGGGTTGTTACAAATCTATATAACAAAAGAAACAAAATCTGATTCAAACATAAATTCAAACATAATTAATGTGATTACTATATACAACATGCAATTACTGTCTCTACAACATGCTTGTCATGTATGTTTTTATCTGTTTGAGCAACAAATTTTAAAATTATGCATGCCTGCATTTTGTATCTTCCCAAAACCATAAACTCACATCATTATTTCTGGGTCATTAGCATAGAAAGATGTTAAATTCTTTTTTTCTATTCCCTGATTACTCTATTTGTATCTTCTGAATGCTTATCAGTGAACTCACATTATTGATTCTGTACCATCAGCACATAAGGATGTTAAAGTTTCTTTTTCTTGATGCATAGGAACTGTCCAAATCCCAAAATTAAAGGAGCAATCATTTTTCATGATCAAGGTCCCGAATTATTTGATTATAGCATCCGCCTCAACCACACATGGGCTTTCTTTAGATTTCCTGATGTTAAAACTATCATGGACATAGATGGTCCTTACCTCAATGACCTGGAATTGGGTGTTGATACTATATCAATTATGCAGTACAGCTTCAGTGGATTTTTGACCGTATGATCTCAATTTTCCCTTTTCACTATTTGCTTCCTTTTGAAATATTAATATTAATGGAAGAAGAAGAAGAAAAACGGTTCGCTTCCGATTCCAATTTAATATTAATATTCAAAAAATAATTCAAGTTTCATTCAAATAATTCTGACCTGATTTCTGTACGGGTAAATGAACTCTGGAGTCAACACCACATATTTGCACTTCATGATCCCAGCTGGTCCACCCCTGAACCCGTACACTGTGCTTCCTTTACAACGATCCTGCAAGTAATCTACCACACACAAACACATACACATCCAAAAAGAAAATTGAAGTTCAGTAATTGAAGTTCACTAACCGAAGATTCCAGATATCACATTGTGTCCTCCAGGGGCTTGGTTTCCCGACAAAACCACTCCAATCTTCAATTTCAGACCTGAGGGAAACTCGGCGATTCGCCCTACACCAACATTGCCGATGGCTGCCCAAATAGGCCAGGAAAGAGCTTTGCGATCTCATCTGAAACACCAACTCACAATCAAAACCATAAACCTCCGTTTCGATCTAAATAGCTGGACAATGCTTTCACATTGTACACAAAACATAAAAGGATTAGCTTACACATACACAGAGAACAATGCAGAATGTGTATGTACTGTGTATGTGTATGTGATTGAAAATAGCTGTATAATGCTTTCTCTATGTTTTCTCTACTTTGATTATCATGCTTACACATTGCTTTCATTCTTCAATTTGGACAATGCTTTCCCTATGTTTTCTCTATCTAAATAGCATTGTGTAAGCTAATCAAAATAGATGTACAATGCACAGTACATTAAAGGATTCAATTTTCAGACTTTAATTTAGGATTCAGCTTACCAAAAAAAGAACAAAACATAGAGAAATCAGAGAACTATGCTTTCATTAAATCTTCTCAAATAATAAACTAATCAAAGTAGCTGTATAACACACAGTACATGAAGGATTCAATTTTCAGACTTTGATTTCGTGAAGGAAGGGAAAAAAAAAAAAAAAAACTATTTAAGCTCTATATTTTACGATTCAGTTACCAGAAAAAGAACAAAACATAGGGAAACCAGAGATCTGACAATGTTTTTATCAAATCTTCTCAAGTAAACTAATCAAAATAGCTGTATAACGCACAGCACATGAGTTATTCAAATTTCAGACATCGATTTAGTATGAAAATAAAAATTAAAAAATAAAAACAATGATTGAAGCTTTCGATTTCCGAATCAGATTACCAGAAAAATGAAGAAAACACAACGAAAACAGAGATCTGACAATGCTTTTATCAAATCTTCTCAAATAAAATAATCAAAGTAGCTGTATAACGCACCGTACATGAGTTATTCAAATTTCAGAGATCGGAAAATGCTTTTATCAAATCTTCTCAAGTAAACTAAATCAAAGTCTCTGTAAAACGCACAGTACATGAATGATTCAAGTTGCGGACGTGGATTTTTGATGATTTACAGTTTCTTTGCGATGGAGGACGAAGGTGTCGTAGTGGGTTGAGATCTAATAGGGAGAAGAGATGAAAAGTTACAGTCGGTGGAGATCGGAGGCGACGCGACGGTGAAAATGACGCGATGGTGAAAACGGAGCGGCAGTGGAGAGGAGGGAGAGGAAGAGAGAGATCTCTGAGGACAGAGAGTTTGAGACCTGAGAAGTTGGAGAGGAGATCGGAAGCGGCGCGATGGTAGAGACGACTTGATGGTGGAGAGAAGGGAGAGGAAGAGAGAGATCTGAGGACAGAGTTTGAGACCTGAGAAGTTGGAGAGAGAGAGAGAGAGAGAGAGAGAAAGAGAGAGAGAGAAGTGTGCAAATAATATTTGGAGTGGGTGGAACACAGGAGAGAGAGGGGATTGTTTTGGGCGGGATTTGAAAATATTACAAAGCATCTCAGCCCTCAATGGTTAAAAACAACTAATCTCAGCCGTTGAATTGAAATGTATCTCTCATACATTTGAAGACATTTTCAAAAAGCCTATTGCCTTATTATATAGATATATATATATATATATATATGTACAGTGTTAATACGTATTTACATATTACGTGCCTGTTTCCTCGCTGATTCAGTTTGGCAGTTTCTATTTTACGTTTTTCTTCATCAATCCAATTCCAAGAGATACGTTTATGTTTTGCATACTCGTTCCAAGTATTGGTTGTGCTAGGGTTTCATTCTTGGTGTTGTAGTCTGGTTCTGTGGTTTGCGAGTGAAGACGACGAAGAGGTAAGTGTTCGGCTGTCACATTTTCTGGACTATAAGTAGTTCGAATCAGTTGTTTTCGACTTTCTGGAGGATTGTAGGATTGCATGATTAAGGTTAGTATCAATTTGATTATGAATACATGTTCAGTTTGTGGTTTCATTCGTATGATGGATCAGATGCTCTGTTTTTGGATTGATATGAATTGGATGCTCTGGTTTTTCAATTATATGTTTTTTACGTGGTCCTATGGAGGGGAGTTCATTCATATTATGTGAAGAACAGTGTTAGTTCTCATTTTACTTGGATGTATGCGTAATGAGGATCTCTGTAGATGATTTGATTATCAGTATATATGTCAATGTGAATGTTCACATTTTGTTTATGTGGATTATGTGAAGAATGTGGATGTTCTCATTTTAAATTGATGTTTGCTTAATGAGGCTCTGTGTGTGTGATATAATTCAGAGTATATGTGTCAATGTAAATGTTCACATTTTGTTAATATTATGTGAAGATTGTTGATGTTCTCATTTTTACTTTGATGTTTGGAATTTTGGCATCTTGTTAATATCAATGTGAATGTTCACATCTTCGTATTGTGAATTATGGATTTAGCACTTGAACTGTACACGTAGTCATTTTTTTTTTGCACAATGTGATTTTTCATGTCGATTTTGATTAAATGTGTAGTTCTCATTTTACTTTGATGGATGCATAAGGAGGCTCTCTGTGGATGATTTGATTATCAGTATATATATCAATGTGAATGTTCACATTTTGTTAATGTGGAATATGTGAAGAATGTGGATGTTCTCATTTAAAATTGATGTTTGCTGAATGAGGCTCTATGTGTGTCATATAATTCAGAGTGTCTGTGTCAATGTAAATGTTCACATCTTGTTAATATTATGTGAAGATTGTTGATTTTCTCATTTTACTTTGATGTTTGCTTAATTTTGGCATGTTGTTAATATCAATGTGAATGTTCAAATCTTCGTATTGTGAATTATGGATTTAGCACTTGAACTGTACGCGCAGTCATCTATTTTTTGCACAATGTGAATTTTCATATTGATTTTTATTACTGTTCATTGTTGTGTTTTTGTGTTTCTATAGGAGATGGATACCTTTATGCTGTTGGTGTGTACATATGGTTGCAGTACAACTGCAATAAATGTTGCCCGCGCAATGTGTTATTCTTGTTTGGTGGAGTGTTTGTGTGAGAAATGGGATGAGTTGTCTGCTGGTTCTATTTCATTGTTCTGTAAACTACCTGGGATTAGTAAGTGTGATTTGGACAATGTGGAAGAATTTCAGAACATGTTACTGCTTGCTAAATCAATGGGGGTACAACATGTAGAAGTTGTGGTTGAGTTGAAAAGTGATATTGGTCAGTCAACTAGTTTGGGATTGGTGTGTGTGGGGGTTGAGGAAGAAATTGATGCACTACCGAGATTTTGCCACCATAAGGAGAAGGTGTTGTTGTCAGCCCCTTGGGCAAATGGTATTACGCATGTGGGACAACGTTTTGTTAGAGGTGCACAAGAATTTCGTGATGTTTTATGTAAGTATGCCATCCAATGTGGGTTTCAGTTTACATACGTGAAGAACAAGACAACAAGAGTTATTGCTGTGTGTGTAATGCGGAAAGAGAGGGGCTGCTTGTGGGCTATACATTGTAGAGCACAACGAGCAAATGATTTTTTCTACATCAAGAGTTTTAGTGATGTGCATACTTGTGGTACGGATGTCCGAACATCGAAGAATCTGCGAGTTAGTTCGGATTTGGTGTCGAGTACCATATCTGAAATTGTGAGGGACAAGCCGTTGACTCAGCCGTGTGATGTTGTGACTATTTTGAAGAGGGATTATGGGCTAGATGTGAGTTACCATGTCGTATGGTTGGCTGTAGAGAAAGCAAAGGCTGGTATTCATGGAGATCACTCATTATCGTTTGACCAGCTGCGGGGGTATTCAGATGCTGTGATTCGGTACAATCCGGGGAGTTATGTCAATATTTACTATGATGTGAGTAGTCAACAGTTTTGTCGTTTCTTTGTGTCATTCGCTGCGTGTATTTCTGGGTTCAATTCTTGTCGGCCTTTATTATTCTTGGATGGAACATTCCTCAAAGGAAAGTACAAAGGTCAGCTACTTGCGGCAACGGCGAAAGACGGAAACAATGGTTAGTATTTTTTTTTACTTGTATATTCATGTCAATATTCACATTGACATGCATAGTATGGACAAATGAGTGATTGAGAAATTATAAGTAATGTGAACATTGACATTAGTATGCACTGATGTGAAAGTTCACATTTGTGTCTACTAATGACAGTAATGTGAACATTCACATTATTATACACTGATCCATTCACATTATTATACATCTGTGCCTGCTAATGACAGTAATGTGAACATTCACATTCACATCAGTGTATACTACTGTCAGTTGATCCATTAATGAACAGTACTGTGAATGTTCACATTATCAATTGCTGAACAATAAAAAATGAATTATTAATGGTCGTTAATGTGAATGTTCACATCATTGTTGTTTATGAACTTGAATCCAGAAATAACAATAGTAATAGGGCAATGTAGATATAAACATTCACATGACCTGTTTCGTTTATATTGTTTTCTATTCATTTTGGAATATTGTGAACAGTTGCGTATTGGTGTTGTGTTGTAGGTCTGTTTCCTGTTACATTTGTGATTGTTGATTCAGAGACCACGGTGAATTGGTCGTGGTTCTTGCATGAACTTGGGAAGGTTATTGATGGTAAGCGCCAGATTACTTTTATTTCGGATCATAATCTTGGCCTGTTAGAAGCTATGCCGAAGGTGTTCCCATCGGCTCATCACGGTTATTGCTTACAACACTTGAAGAGCAATTTAAGATACCGGATGAAAGGAATTGATAATGGCTTCATGGATCACCTAGTAAGTAGTTTGGGTGATTGTGCTTATGAGCCAACTGTGGTAGGGTTCCATGAAAAGCTTGCAAAATTAAAAGAGGAGGGTAAACAACGAGCACATGATTTTTTCAAGGACTTGACACCTGAGCACTAGGCAAATTCATACTTCAGGTAATAATAGTTTCATAAAGTGTTCCATTTGTCAAGTCAGAATGGTAGTGATGTGAATTTTCATTTAAGAATTGTAAAAATCTTCCAATTGTGTTTCATGTTCAATGTTAATGATGTGAATGTTCACATCTGATAATGATAACTGATTTGAATGATGTGAATGTTCACATCTGTTGTCATATTTTGCTGTTTTTAACATTCACATCATTCTGTCATTTAAGTTGATGTTAGTGTTCACATCTGTGCATTGTGTAAGTTGATGTTAATGTTCACTGCGAATGATGTTAATGTTTACATCAGTCAACGTAAATGTTCAGACCTGTTAACTTTCGTATTGTAAAATGTTTGTGATATTGTGCAAGGGCATGTGTTATGGAGAGATGACTTCCAATGCGGCGGAGTCATTTAATAACTGGATTAAAGAAGCGCGTAATCTTCCTATCACTCAAATGGTGGACACAATTCGTACTCAGTTGATGCGACAAATGTCTGCACGGCGTGACCAAGCAAACAAATGGAATGAGCTTATTTGTCCTACATTCGAAACAAGGCTTATGGATTCGTTCAATGACAGCAGGTCTTGGCAAGTTAGCAAAGCCAATGAGAATGTGTTTGAAGTTCATTCGATACCATCTGTTATTGTTGACGTTGCGAGGCGTACATGTTCGTGCTTCAAATGGCAAATCAACGAATTCCCATGTGACCATGCTGTTGTTGCCATTCAGAAGAGCCGCTACAATCTCAATGATTGTGTGGAACATTACTTTCATGTACAGACATATCGTGCAGCGTATTTGGGTGCCATATTCCCAATATCATCGGTGGAGAAGCTGCCTTTTGATCCCATGGACTTCACTATATACCCGCCAACTGTGAAAAGACCACCCGGAAGGCCGAAAAAGAATAGGATCCCATCAAGGGGTGAGAAACTGAAGCAAATAAGGTGCGGGAGATGTGATAAGCTGGGGAGCCATAATCGGAAGTCATGCAAGGAGTCGATATACGATGTACATTTTTCATTTCAACGTTGTGTTTTACATTGGATTCTTATATTCATTTTTGAAATAAGATTGTGTTGTGTTGGCAAGCAAAATAATGGTTTGACAAACTTAGTATTTCATTTGTGCTTTTTCATTTTCTTTTTGTGTATGAAACTGATATTTTGTTAAAGTTGTAATGATAAATACATGATGTGGACATTCACACTTACGTAAATGACTCATATTATGTGAAAACTTGCACATGGATTGAACTTTTTTACCTTATTGTTGTCAATGTTGACATGATTATAAGTTGTGATGTGAACTTTCACATACATGAAGATTGACATGGTGTGAACATGCATAACTGTTATGAATGAAAAGAAATGTGAATATTCACACCTGTTCATGTTACCCGTAATGATGTCATGCAAACAATGTGTACATTCCTGCATAAGGTATGTGTATTACATAAAAATTTGGTTCCAAAAATCGCATCAATTATGCTCATCACAACACGGCATTATGAATATCATAAGTGAGTATGAACATTCACATCAGTGTTGCAACTGTGAACATTCACATCTGTAAACATTAGTGCATATGAATATCATAAGTGAATGTTCACATTTGGCAGAGAAGAATGACATTTACAACTGTTATGAGCAAGAACAAATGTGAATATTCACACATATGTATGTGATCCGTAATTATGTCATGTAGACCAAGTGTACACTCCTGCACAAAGTATGTGTATTATAGAACAGTCAGGTTCAAACATTCGCAGAAATTACACTCATAACAACACAACAGTATGGATATCGTAAGTGAATGTGAACATTCACATTAGTGGTACAACTGTGAACATTCACATATGTAAAACATAACAACACCAAAAGTAGTTCAAAATTCGCAGCTGGCTTTTTTCCATTAACAGATGTTGTATCACTGTTTTACAATCAGTTGTTGTGTCAAAATATCAACGCATTCCATATTAACATTCAAATCGACTGTTGGTTAGTTTGTAGGTGGACACCCCCACCTATAGGTTTCAATGAAGCTCTGATTTCTTATGATTCAAAAAACTATGCACTAACAAATCTCGTAGTCCATACCATTCTGAACTATTGAGGCTACCCACAATTTCTTCATGATATATGTGCGCCCGCATGATGTAACATACTGCAGGTCCGCAGTCCACTCTGTAAATGCGAAATGGTTTTGATTAGCAGTTGACATGAATATTTGCATAATGGTTATGGAGGATTTGAAAAAAATGTAATGAGGCTTACGAGTCGTCGCCTTGCTGAGGACAGACATCAACACTTTTGGTTGGTTGTGCTGGATTTTGGCCTGCTAACTTAGTGTACAATGGTGATGACTCGCCAATAACACTCACAATATGCTCATTGTACTTCCTCTGTGTATGGAATTTCAAATTAGGCACCAACAAACATATGTGTGTGTACAGTCATTTAATGCATGAGAACAAGTCATGTTTGTGTTGAAAAATAGCCACTTACAACTTCCTGTGCTTGGTCGATATGCGGGTCATGTATGCTTGTTCTTGGGCGCAATGAGTTGTAATGCCTCCACAAATTGTCTTTAGCATCATACACAACTATCGTCCAGTGGTACTCATGATGCAATGGGAATAGTAGGTATCTCTCTCCTTGGTAGTTTTTGACATGTGCATCAATGTGTTTACCTCTTTTGCGAGGATGGTACTCTCGTATCACTTTCTGTACACATTTGACAAATAATTAATGGACTGTGAAGTTTCACATTCACATTACAAATAATGGAATGATAGATTTTACCAAACACATGCTCGTGAAGATCAATGAGGCTTCATCCGAAGTTGGGTTGACCACCTCTTGTTGTTCATGCAACAGTTCAGCATATGCATCTATGAGCTGCACAAACATGGGGTCATATTATATAGATTTTGTGGCTGTGAGTGTGTGTGTGTTTGTGTGTGCATATGCATGAAGAGTGAATTATGTTTGTAATGGCATACATTGCTGTGTATTGATTCCTCCTTGATAAGGTTGACAATGTCATCAAAATACACTTGTGTAGCCTTTGAATCTCCTTTCCACACCAGCAGCCTGTGCATTATGAACAAACCAATGTAAATATTTACATTGCACAGATCTGAACAAACCAAAAAAATTGAACACGGTGATGAATATAGACTATTACGGAATGTGAATGTTAACATTGGATGTTTGTACAGTCACTTACTCATCGCCTCCATTTTTTTGTAAAGCTTGGACCTTTTGTTTGTCTTGTTTGGACATCTTGGTCCAGACTTTGAATTTGTTGGTCAAGGATAATTTTTTTGGCTGCTTCGCTGGTGGGTGTTTCTCCACATCTTCAACCATTTCGACTGGATGGGGCTGCTTTTGGCCAGGTAAGTCTGGATACTGGAAGTTAGGCAAGCGATGTTCTTTGCGATCTTTTTCCTTTATACGCTTGACCCTAGAAGGTGGGCTGATATTGTGTTGCATTGGGCTAGGGGGTTGCTTTTCTGCCACAGCCTGTGTGACAATGTGGACTGACTGGTCATCGTAAAGATCCTGAAGAATTGTTTTATCGCATTCTAAGTCGATGACCAGCTGTGTTAAGCGTTTGATTTCTTTATCCTTCTGCTCCATGCACTTCTTTATTTCGATATTCACGTTGGGCGGGCTGGACTGGTTAAACAATTTATGTTCAAGATCAGCTATGACTCTTGCCCTTAACTCCCATGAAAATTGAAGGTGTTTGTACTTTGCTTCCCATTGCCTTATGACGCCCCAAGCCTTCCAATTTTCTTGGATAAGCACATCAATGATATCAGGTTGGTTTGTGTTTAGTATTACAATAGCTCTGTCATAATGTTAGCTGCAAAATGGAATGTGAATGCCCTCATTACTGTCCTTCAGTTCCACCCCATCCCCAGAAAAGTGGGAGTTGCTGCCATTGTGTTGTTCTCCCTTGATGTCAGAAAGGTTGGGAGATGTTCTGGCTGGTTCATAAATTTCAGGCTCCACCTTCAATGTTTTACGCTTGAACTTTTGTAATTCTGTTGGGATTGCAAAGAGTTCACCGGCATTAACCTGAAAATGTAAAAAATATGTTACTTAACGTATATATTTGGGTGGTGTTATAATGTGAATGTTTTGATCAGTAGTTGAAGGCCCTACCTCATTAAAACCCAAATCAGCTAAAGATGTGGTTTTCATCTTCTTCTGTAAAGCAGTCAGATCCCACTTCACACAGCGAGGAAAAGCATTGGGTCTGTGAGGTTGTAGGATGGTTCTGTGCTCACACAACCAGTACTTCAATAAAACAAGAAACACATATTGTTATTTAGCATTTGCATAGTAATGGCAACCTATGTGAATATTAATCACAGTGGCATTGTTGTGAACATCCCAGTAGTACATTATCATTGAATGTGAACATTCACATCAGTGGTTCAGATGTGAACGTTCACATCTGTGAAACGTAAGTGATGTGGCACTGTTGTGAACATTCACAGTAGTATGTTATGAGTGAATGTCATCATTCACATCAGTGATTCAGATGTGAACATTCACATCTGTGAAACATAAGTGATGTGGCACTGTTGTGAACATGCATAGTAGTATGTTATGAGTGAATGTGATCATTCACATCAGTGCTTCAGATGTGAACATTCACATTAGTGAAACATAATTGCCTATGGAGCAGTGTTGTAAACATTCACAGTAGTATATTATGAATGAATGTGGACATTCGCATCAGTGATTCAGATGTGAACATTCACATCTGTGAAATATAATTGCCTATGGACATTCACATCAGGGGTACAGATGTCAATGTTCACAGTTGGCATAGATGAACAACACTGGAGGACATGTGAATGTTATCATTTGACAACATAGGTACTTACCATCAATAACATGACACAGCCGGTGACTTTTGCTGGATTTTTGTCATTTTGGAAAATAGACGATGTCAACATTGTCCTAATTTGCTTGGTCCAATCATATTCTTGCATGCTTTCCAATGGGACCATATGTGCGTAGTAGCCCCATCCTATTGTCTCTCCGCTTGTTGAGAAAAAAAGCTTTTGGCAAGCATACATGCACACTAGTCGGGCAACTTCTTCGTTGTCATCTTTTTTTTTTGCCTTTCAATGCCTCGGTCAAAAGGGTGCGTATCCATTTTGAAGTCAACCGGCTGACGTTTTTGCATCTTTTGTTTACAATGCTAGTCTTTGGTTTCGCACCATATGATATGTCCATCGGCTTGCTGCCACAGTCCACACCAAAAATCAACTTGATGTCGCTGTTGTGTATGTTCATCTTCTTCTCCCCAATGTAGAAGGCATCTTTTGAAGCTTGGTACATTTGTAGTACATGCACAACAACATCATCATACTTCATGCATTTGTCAAGGTCGATCTAATTGTTTCTCAATGCATCAAACAAATTCCAAAAAGGTGTTTGTTGAAGGCACCGAAGCTGTGCTTGTGTGAACTTGGTGGTTTTCATTAATTTGACCAGTCCGGTCATATTAGATCTGTAGTTCACATGGCGCATGTCGACATTGGTGCAAGTAGTTGTTTGTGGGGTTTCTTCCTTCACATGGTACTCATCTCTTTTTCGCTTTGCGGTTTTGTTTTGTGCAACATCTGCAAAATGGAGCATTTAAAAAAAATTAAGTGAAGGCTCATGTGATTAGCATAGTGGAACAGATGTGAACATTCACAGCATTTCCACTGATGTGCATGTTCACAGTTGTGTGCGTGGGTGTGAATCACCAGAGTTTGTGTGTGGTTGTGAACATTCACATATGTACATGAATGTATATTTGACTGTGTCAGCACAAACACAATGTACATATTGTGTCAGTGTATGGAAAACAATGCATTTTTATACAACCATGAACACCATTGAAGAACATGTGGATGTTAACACAAACATATAAAATGATGGATCAACTTATTGGATCACCATTAATAATCAACAATACCAACAAGGCAAACATTCGCAATAGGGGGAAAAGAATCTAAATATCCCTATTCATTGGCCCAATATTTTTCAATCCATGTGAATGTTCACAGCATAGAACAACAGCACCAATAATATCTGATTGTCCTAAAATTTTCAGGCAGTGTGAATGTTCACAACATATAAGAACAGCACTAATAATATCTGATTGTCCTAAAATTTTCAGGCAATGTGAATGTTCACAGTATAGAACAACAGCACCAATAATATCTGACTCTCCTAAAATTTTCAGGTAATGTGAATGTTCACAGCCTAGAACTACAGCACCAACAATATCTGACTATCCCAAAATTTCCAGGCAATGTGAATGTTGACAGCATAGAACAACAGTACCAATAATATTTGACTCACCTAAAATTTTCAGGCAATGTGAATGTTCACAGCCTAGAGCAAAAGCACCAATAATATCTGATTGAACTAAAACTTTCAGGCAATGTGAATGTTCACGGCCTAGAACAACAACACCAATAATATCTGACTCTCCTAAAATTTTCAGGCATTGTGAATGTTGACAGCATAGAACAACAGTACCAATAATATTTGAATCTCCTAAAATTTTCAGGCAATGCGAATGTTCACAGCCTAGAACAAAATAAACCAATAATATCTGATTGTCCTACAATTTTCAGGCAATGTGAATGTTCACATCTTTCAACAACAAGAACAACAACAGAATTGGCCAAAGAGTGTCAATGCATGTGAATTTTCACAACATACAACAACAACACCATTAATACCTGATTACTCAAACATTTTAACTCAATGTGAATGTTCACATCTGTTATCAACAGCAACAAAAAAGAATTGGCTAAAACATTTTTGAAACCATGTGAATGTTCACAGCATTGAACAACAACCGAATAACATCTGGAATAATTTGATTATCAAACCATTTTCAATCAATGTGAATATTCACAGCTTTCAATAACAACAACTACAACCAAAACATTTTCGAATGTTGATAGTTGTGAACACAATGTAATAGCAACTGTAATGTTTTTTACTGCAAAAATCAATAAAATTAGGGATTACGATTGAGGGGTTCAGAATAAATGTTAGGGTATGAACAATATGGACTCCTATATATTGTATGCATAGGAAAAGGGGATATTTGTAAAAGTTCACAATGTTGGTTGTTGATAAAGAGGTTTACGGTTTAAATACACGAATGAGTAGAATGTTTACGTTTTTTGCCCATTTCGACGACAAAGATGTTGAGACGAAGGGACGATGCGACGAAGGAACGTATACAGTTTTCTGGGCGTACGAACGACGAAGAAGATGATGAGACGATGTGGCGATGGAACGAAGACAGTCTTCTCGGCGTAGGGATGACGGAGAAGATGATGAGACGATGCGACGATGCGACGATGCAACGATGGAAGGAATACAGTCTTCTGGGCGTTGAGGCGATGTGGAATATGGTTTTGGATTTCTGGACTGTAGAGGTACTGTGCGTGATTTCCTGCGCAAGAATAGAGAGGGGAAGAGAGATGGTTATTAGATTCAAAGAGAGAGAGAGGGTCGCGTGTTTTTTTGAGGGTTTTTTTGGTCTTTTTGTATGAAATGGACCTAATGGAATATTGTAAAACACTATGGGTTTTATGGAACAACACTCTTAGATAATGGACTTACTAAAAAAGCTCCCTTTCTAAATAATTAAGTCTAAATTTATAATATTATTATTTATAAAATAATGGACAATAAGATATTTTCATCTTCAATCTCATGAGATTAGATTAGCCAACCCAAATCCCTCATTGAATTGTTTCCTCCCTAGATGGATTTCATTATTCCACGGGATTATTATTAATCCTGTAACAGTCCAAAACAAACATGCAATTTTGTGAATCATACGTGATTATTAATCCAGTCCCACCTTTCATCTCTTAAAGCAAACATGCCTCTAGAATACTCTTCCTTGCAGTACTCCTAAGGTTTTGATTTGGTGATTTCAATTGAAAAATTAAGGTTTTGAATTAAGACTTAAAAAATTAGTTGGAAAAACTTGAAAAATTAGCATCAATGGTTCTTGCATGTGGGTTGAAAAATTAGCTTGCAGAATTGACCCTTTTATTTTATTTTTTTATTTTCTTCTTGAATGTGGGTTAGGAAAAGTTGAAATATTTGAATGTGAGTTGGAAAAAGTTCAAATCTTTATTAACATTGAAATATTTAATTTCTTTTTTGCTAAGTTTTTTTTTTAATCTATAATTTAGATTTGTTTTTATTTGCTCTACTTTCTTTCACAATTTGTTTATTTTGGGGTTTGTGGTTTTTTTACCAAAGAAATTTTTTTTTTTTTTTTTTGAATGAGATATTTTACTAAATAATGGATTTATGTATTTTATGGTTTGTACTCTAACGTTGTGTCTGATTCGGGGATTTGGAAAGGAAATAGAAAAAAATAGGTATGAAATTAGGTGAAATATAAGTATATTTTATTCACATTTCACTTGCCTTTTCCTCTAAATTCCTTCTCAAATCCCCCAACCAAACACAATATAAATGTTTGTTGAAATTCTTCAAAGAAACGTTTCCATATGCCTCTTCAAATTTGTCTTCTAAATGTTACAAAATATTATGCAGTAAGCCAACAATCCAATTCACAAGGTTTTCCTTTGGTTTTTTTTTTGGATTTCATACTTACAAATCCAATGTCCCAGTTAATTGGCAGTGACAATCATTATAATCATGTCTTTAATTTTGATTGATAATTTTAGGTTACATGATATGTTTTTTCTTTGTTCCAATATATGACAGCTTGAACTAATTTTTGTTTTATATCTCTTTTTCTTTTCTGGTCTTCATTTGGTTAACAGGAAAAAAAAAGAAAAAAGAATGGTGCATACCAAGCTCAATTATCAACAATTATGTTAATTCCATCCTAAGATTTTCAAATTCGTAGCATTCATTTGGCAAAACAAAAGAAAAGCAACAATATAGATCTATGTATATATATATATATATATATAAGTAGTGTTTACTGTAAAAAAATTTCTCACTCCTACGTGACATATTTCTCTTCTTTCCTTTTTTTTTTTTTTCTTTTTTTGAAAGTGTCACATAATATACTCTTATTATACCTAATTATTTTTAAAATATAGTATTTAAAAGATTTCTGCTTAATCTGAACTGCTCAAAAATAAAATTTAAAATAACTATATGTACTAAAACATCCTTTGCGAACTAATATTCTTCTACTTTTTTTTTTTACTTTTATTCAAGTATTCAATTTTTATATTAATATATATATATATATATATATTTTCTATCTTATTCATATTTTATTACTAATTTATATTGAGTTTTCTATTTAACGTGAATTTTTTTTTTATCGAACATGAAGTTGTTTATTAGAAAAAAAATTATATTTAATTTAAACTTTATATACATATATATGATTATATACAATATGTATATGCAGTTTAAAATAGCTATTAAAGAAAAATCAATGCATAACATAATTAATCTATATATTTTTTATTAATCCAACCACAACATACTTATATTTAATTTTTTAAAATAAATTTTGTATAACTTCCATTCCTACATATTTTTATTTCCAAATGAACAAAAAAAAAAAATTAAATAATTAGAATCATTTTTAATTTTACATTACTAATTTTTCTTTCAATTTTTTAACCATTATTATTAATGTTAAATTGAGTGTTTATTTTATAATGTTATAATTTAATATCATATAAAATCATTATATATTTATTTTAGTTATACTTTTATAGTACGATAGCGATAAGATGATTAAAATATACATAAATAATTGAAATAAAACTATTATATAGTTATTTAAATAACATTTTTATAGGAAAAAATTAGTGAAACATTCCTCTCTAAATTATGGTATTAGGAGAGGTTCAATATGTTTTTTCTTATTAGTTAAGATCCCTCAATAATATTATTGAATTTCTCTGTGACAAGCTAAAATTTCTCTGTAAAATTTCTAAATTTTTTTTACGAAACTGAATTTTTTCTGTGACATTTCTCTTTGAAGAGCTAAAATTTCTATGTAAGGACAAATTTCTTTGCATTGAAATTTCTCTGTAAAAATGTTGAAGGACCCAACTAATATAAAAATATTACATGTCTTTTATCTTATAAAATCTTAATATCTGAGATCTTAAACTAAAAATTCCTTTTTATAGATGATAAGGCTAAGATTATAAAAATAAATAATTAGAATTATTATTTAATTTTAAATGACTTTTTCCCTCCAATTTAATCATTATTTTTAATATTAAAATGAATATTTATTTTATTATATTGAAATTAAGTATAAAAGTATAATATATATATATATGTATATATATTAAAATACAAATTCATAGTTCAGCTGAATGAAAATTATACTGCATATTTTGTAATATATTTTTTATACATAAATAATTCAACTAAAATTATTATATATATTTATTTATGTTATATTTTATATCATGATAAAATTAATATTATTCTTTTATAATGCATACACTGTAAAATATTTTTGAAAATAATTTATATATGGACATGTATAAATAATTTACAGGTGAAATACCAATAAATCCTAAAATATAATTTTATAAACTGTTTAATCCTTCTTTTTTTTCTTATGAACTCAAAAGTTTTATTAAAGTGAAAATCACACAAAAGGATAATCA
Source organism: Camellia sinensis (assembly GCF_055761805.1). Taxonomy (NCBI): domain Eukaryota; kingdom Viridiplantae; phylum Streptophyta; class Magnoliopsida; order Ericales; family Theaceae; genus Camellia; species Camellia sinensis. The sequence continues at coordinate 81,047,057 of NC_138963.1, forward strand.
CTTACATGTTTAAGGTTTAATTTTTTATGGATAAAAGTGAATTTTTCTAAATGTAAAATTACACATGTGGACAATCCGCACTATAGAGGTTTTAGATTTTTCCTTATTTTGGAACAAATCTCACATTACGAACAAAAATGTAACATTCTAATGTAATACACAAAAAAATTTCTGGGCGTAATTTTTCTAAACGTAACAACGTAACACTTTAAAAAAACTTCTTAGTGTATTTTTTCTAAATGTAATACTCCAATGTAACATACAAAGGAGCTCCTTCGTATATTTTTCCTAAACGTAATATTTCATTCAATATAATCCCAAACGTAATACTTCAATGTAATATACTCTAATGTAACACACAAAAAAATACTAAAAAATTCCTTAATATATATTTTTTTTTCCAAACGTAACACTCACAGTTTGAAATTATATATTTATCCAAAGTTTACTAAGAAATATTTGTACTCATTTTGGAATAGTTTGAAGAATCCCACATCCTTTTAGAATCGTTCGAAGAATCTCACATCATTTTTTTTTTTTTTTTGTGTTTTACATTAAAGTATTACATTTGAAAAAAGTACACAAGGAGGTTTTTTTTTGTGTTATATTGAAGTGTTACACTAAGGAGTTTTTTTGGAGTGTTACGCTTGGGAAAAGTAAACTAAGAATTTTTTTTAGTGTTACGTTTAAGTGTTATATTAGAGTGTTACAGTTTGAAATTATACATTTGTCCAAAATTTACTAAGGAGTTTTTGTACTCATTTTGAAATGTTTGAAGAATTCCATGTTCTTTTGGAATGTTTGAAAAATCTCATATTTCAAGTCATTTTTGTATTTCTTTTGAAATATTTTCTAATTAAAAAAATTCTCATATAGAAATTCATCCAAAATTTGATTCTCATAGATTATGTGCCTTACTTTTATAGCACAAAAGAAAAAAAGCGAAAGAAACATAATAGAAATAAAGGTATGACTGTAAATCCAATTTTCAAATAATATATTAAATATACCTCTCCAAAATCAATAGGACTAATTGGTCTATAAAAAAATTCTTTAGACTAAATGGATCATCATTCTTCAATATAAAATTTATAAATAAATTTTTCATAATTTTACTTCATTTTATAAAATATTATTTAAAAATAAAAAAATTAACCCGTGCATCGCACGAGTCCACTACTAACATATATATAGTGATATTTAGATATTTAGTATTAATTTGTGAATTACTTAAATTAATGTTATTTAAGTTGGAGATTATTATCTATATAATATAGAGAAAATTATTGAAAAATCTACTCTATCAATTATTTAAGACATTAGGTTCAGTAGATTTGTTTTGTTGGTGAAAGATCCACCATTTGTAAAATAGTTTGGTGAGAAGTTGTTTTGTTAGTTTTGGAGGATATTTTGCTTTCAATTTTATCTTAAATTTATCTATTGACTTTTTTTACTAGTTGACTTTTTTTTTGACTATTTGTTCAAATTTATATATATTTGTTCGAATTTTTTTTTCTATCTATTCAATTTTTTTTACTATTTGTTCAAATTTATATCTATCTGTTGATTTTTTTCTTATATTATTGAAAAATTATTGAAAAATCCACTCTATCAATTATTTAAGACGTTAGGTTCAGTAGATATTTTTTGTTGATGAGAGATCCACCATTTGTAAAATAGTTTGGTGAGAAGTTGTTTTGTTAGTTTTGGAGGATATTTTGCTTTCAATTTTACCTTTAATTTATCTATTAACTTTTTTTACTAGTTGACTTTTTTTTTGACTATTTGTTCAAATTTATATATATCTGTTCGAATTTTTTTTTCTATCTATTCAATTTTTTTTTACTATTTGTTTAAATTTATATCTATCTGTTGATTTTTTCCCTATATGTTGAAATTTATATCTATTTGTTCAAATTTTTATCCATATGTTTAATTGTTTCCCTGTCTATTCAATTTTATATTTATCTATTTAATTTTTTTCGTTATTTGTTCTTTTTTTTTTTTTTGCTATTTGTTTAACTATTTATCCAAATTCATATCTATCTGTCGAAATTTCTATCAGTTTAAATATTTTTTTTATCTATTCACATATGTATCTATTTGTAAGCCTATTTTTCTTATCTGTTGAAATTCACCAACCAATTTTATTATCTATTAAATTTCAACAAGGTTTGTTTTCTCTATCTATTTAAATTTTTATGTTTTATCTATCATAGATACTAATAACAACACCATAAAAAATTCAAATTATCTATTGAAAGAGAAAGTCAGACAGCGAGAGACTTTGCGGGGGGAAGATGAAACACTTTTTCAAGAATTCTAATATATTTGATGTGTGTAATATATATGGTGCATCAACACATTTAGGCTCTACCTGTCACACCTCCAATCCGGGCATGACTGGCCGTGGCCCACAGGGACTTAGCCCAAGGCACACGTAAGCCTAAACATGAACCTAAAATCACAAAGAATAAATGTGATGATAGCCCATTAATAAATAAATCAAAACTCAATCCAGTGACAAGTCACAAGTATAAACGACAAAACCAACCGTAATCAATACCATCCAAACTTATGGGATATAAACAACCCACATATCAAAATAATTCTAAATGAACCTCAAAAAAATAAATATAAATATACACAAACTTGACATAACACTCTAAAACAAAATAAATGAATATCCTAGAGGTCCATGCAATTGAGTCTCCGCTACGCCATGAGTTCACTCTAAGTCCTTCTAACACCTGGAAATGATAAACAGCTAAGTCAGCTAATAGCTCAGTGAGTAGCAATATGGATAGTAAATACAGTTTTGAAAACATGGTTCAATTCCAAAATAAGATATATATCACAGAAACTAGATTGGCATACAGTTTGGTAAAGACAATCTGTTTCAAAAAGACGGTTTCATAGTTCAACAGCTAAAATACTCCTATCTCTCAAGAACATGATAAATGACATTTTTTACTTAAAACAGATTACAATATGAACACCAATAATTTTCTGGGTACCGAGAAAACAACAAGTAATATGCCACACAGTCTCAAGGCTATAAGCCCCGTTGGATCCAATACCGAACTAAGAGTCATCCTCAGGATGACAACCTGGGCCTTTTCTCTAAGACGATCCGATTGAAGGTCACCTAGCTTAACCTAGGTCTTTTCCTTACAATCGTTGAGCACTAGAGTCATCACGGCCCAACCCGGATCTATTCCCTAGTGGCCAGAGTCACCACACTCAGTGGAATAATTTCCCTGGACTAAATACATAGTTGGTCCCAATAATCAATACACATCAGTTCGCAAAATATGGCAGTTCATCATTATAAACATGAGACCAAAATAAATAGTTTACAGTATGCCAAGTTCACACATGTTTCAGAAATAATTTGATTCCATTGATAATATAATAATTTATCAAAATAGTTTAGTCATGAAACAACAATTTAATTTTCCAACAATTCAGGGTAGGGAAACATTTATAAAAATATGTAGCATGAAACTACTCACCTAAAAACGAAATATTATAATCCTTGAATAAAGTATGAAAGTCCAACTAGTGCCCTGAACCAAGTATGAAAACTACACGTCACTACCAATTTAAAAATACTAAAGAATAAGAACTAAGTAACCCCGAACTAAAGTGCACTAACACGGCTCAACCCAACTCACCGTTACTCTTAAATATTACCTAAGTTCATGTTCTTCAAGGTCTAAAATCATCCAAGACATTGGTTCAAATCGAAACTTAATTAAATGTGACTTTGAGATAAAATAGAATTTTTGATAGGTTTCCCCGAACTGTTCACTAACTCTGAAAATTAAAAACCCACTCTACACCATTCGAAAAATTCCAAAACCCTCCGGATATCAACTAATATATCCTAAGTTTCAAACCCAATTGGCTTCACTTGATTTGCTTATCAAAATAATTATTTACAATTAGTTATGCCCAAACAGGTTGTTTTCTGCAGCATTTTAAATAAATTAACAGTTCTCTTAGTATACATGATCAATCAGCGCAAGGTCAAAAATGTATGAAACTAGACTCGTAACTGGTTCTAATGACGCTAATTTGATAATTTTCAGATTTATACCCAAAGAGAGCAACATTCCCAAACTTATTGTTTAAAACCAGTTTTCTGGACAGATTTGAACGCATCAGTTTATATGGATTTTGACTCCCAAAAATTATGAGAAAATTTAGATATTCAATTCAATATGTAATTATTCTACTGTAAAAATTTCAGTTCAAAATTCATCCGTTTGATATGGTTTCTTGATTTTTAAAGTTCGTGATTATGGACAGAATTTTTGAACTAAGAATAATACCCATTCTTTATACATGAATTTAACTCGTCAGATTTCTTGACAGTATATATATATATATATAGACACAAAATACATACACCTACAACCTCTTCATCAATGAATTATATAACAATAGAATAAGGATAAAGAACAAATAAAGAAGAAAAGAAAACCTAAGAGATCACAAGGCACAACACACACAAAACTCTCCTTCTTGGCTACAACAATAATCTTGATGATTGAATCATCCCTCACTTTCCTTCATAACCCACGGCTGCTAGGGCTGCTAGGGCATCTAGTGTTGTGGAAAACAATTAACAAGAGTTTGGGTTTTTGTTATTCTTATATACATATGTATCTAATCAAAAAGCTCTAATTTACTATCTCTTTATATTATTTTAATTTCTATCTCTATTAAAATATAAATATTATTAGATCAAAATATGCTTACTAATTTGGCACTTAAATTTATTTATTTATTTATTTTAAAATAATAAATCTTGCCTCTAAATTAAAAACTTTCACCATAAATTTATTTTAGGTTTAAAAATTAATTAAAAAACCTTCCAAATATTTAATTTGTAATTTAAGATTCACCACCAAAATAGTTTGAGATTGTAATATTATTATTATTTAATTATTTACTTGATTTGTATATTCGGATTCTCACACTACCCAAGCAAAACTGGTGAACAGTTTGGTGAGAGGCCAAGAACAACAATTTGGTCTTTCCGTCTAAATTGTTGTTAATTTTTCCTACTTGTACTCTTCAAGATATTGACAAGTATTTTAAAACAACACTCTTTTAACCTCTAACTTGAACGAAAGACCAAGTTGACCTAAACTTAAAGTGTAAGGGGACCAAATTGTTCAATTTAAAATAGATAAGGAGCAAATAAAATTCGGGTCAAACATAGAGGTCGTCATCGACCCATTGGCCCATCCAACCCACCCATCCTAGCCCAATACTTTCAAGGATTGGGAAAAATATTTTGGCCCATAGGACTGGGCTGGATAAGTTTATAAACCCGTTTAATTTTTGGATCAGGCTTGGGATTTTTCATCCCATCTTGACCTAGCTTGGTCTGTCTATTTATAAAATATTAATTTTAAATTTTATAATATTGAGTTACATAAAATAAAAAAAAAAAATAAGACTATTATTGATTAATTAATATTGATTAATTGGCATGGAAGTTCTCAAAGGCAAATACATGGAGAACGTTTAAAATGGTATAATGGATGATAATTTGCAGATAGATTTTTTTTAATGGCTCAAATCGAGATAATTATAAGAATGGTTTAATTCATTTAGTATTTTTCCAAATTAAAAAACATATATTTAATAGTTCATCTATAATAAGTTATTTGGATCGGTTTGGGGTTTAAAAGTTATTTTAATGTTGAACTTGGGATAGCAGATGTTTGGGATGTTCTAAATAAGTGTATTTTTAAAATTTTTATAAAACAAATGTGTAGAAAAGTGGAGAAAATGGGTAGAAAAATAGAGAGGAGATGCTGACATATGTTGATTGATGTGATTTAAATAAGTGTATGTATGTAAAAAAAAATACACTTTTTTAGTGCACGCCAAACAAGCACTAAAATTAAGATTGATGTTGGGTCGGGTCGGACTTGAGATTAGGGGTGGACATTCGTCAGGTCAAGTCGGATTTGGATCGGGTAGACACTACATAATAAGGGACTTTGTGGGTGTCCAAGCCCGACCCAGCCCTAATATCGAGGATCTACATTTGCCCAAATCCAATCTAAAAAATAATTATAAATTCTAACTCCACCTATCGGGCTATATGTTTAAAAAAAAATATATTCCGTTATTAAATTCAACCACATGTTATATTTCTTAAATAAATATACTGATATGATTATAAATTAAAGAATTTTGTGTATAAAAGACCTTTTTTTAAAAATAAATAAATAAATAAATAAATAAATAAACTCAATCACACATTACTACAAATGTGAGTTTCAATAAAATCAACAAAGATAAAGTATAGAACTCAACAAAAAATAATTTTTTTAATATATTATAATTAATTAATTAATTAATTTAATAGTGGGTCGGGCCAAGCTAGGTTGGAAGTATAAATTCCAAACTCAACCCATTAATATATTAAGCTAAAAATATCAGCCTAACCCGACCCTATAGACTAAAACAATTTTTCTAAATCCTAAAACAATAGAATTAGGCCGGACGAACCAACGGGCCGATACCCACCCTTACTTGAGATGAGACATATGTCGTTATTATATAGTACAAACCCAGTCTAATTCGACGCGGCCCAGCCGCTGCCCGCTCCTAGTCAAACTACCGGGATTAAAAATATAATTTACCTTAAAAATTACATTTTGACCAAAAAACCCTTAGACCAGGAGCATATTCAATAGTTATTTTCAAATTATATTATTAAGATCAAATTTTGATATACTATAATTATATTGTTAAATTATAATTTTCTTATACAATTATTATATAATTCATTTTGAATCATAGGATGTGATCTTATACAATTATTATATAATTCATTTTGAGTCATAGGATGTGATCGATTGTAATAGTGATCCACCGATATACAACAATAATTAAACATAGTACAATAATTTAAAGAATATATATAAATTCATTCAATATCCCACCATAAATTATAAATAAATAAAAAAAGGTCTTCTGGTAACAGGTCCCTTAATTTCGAATTTCTTACATTTCTTTCATCAAATATAAAGTTTAAAATATGATAGAAACATTCTCAATTGAAATTTCACTAGTCTTCTTCTCTACCACCTCATACACCACGAGTAAGGATCCTCTCCTTTCTTTCTCTACTTCACTCCCTTTTTGCAATGGTCAAGATTCATTTTCAGAAAATTTAATAGTTCAGATCATTCCAAAAAAATTAATTTTTAATTTTTAATTTTTTTTAATCAAGTGATTTGGGTCGTTAGATTATCTTTAGATGAATCTTAACCATTGCAAAGAGAGAGTTAAGTAGAGAACACAAGGAGAGAATCCTTGCTCCATACACCACTACCACTAGCTCTAGCTATTGTCGGTCACCGCTAACGACCGGTGGTGGTGATTCTCCAACAACCTTTTTTGGGTGAGATTCTTTACCAACCATTTTACAACTTTTCTTATCTTTCTCCAACGACTTCTTTTTTTCAGCAACCACTTATGGCAACTCTCCCCATCATTACACTACTACCACCAACCACTGTCATCTACACTACCATTTACCCAAACAAATTACAAAAAATTTATTCAAAATTCACTGATAGTGTTACTAACAACCTAGTGAAATTTTAGTTAATTTCAATTCCAGTAATAGATTTACATTTGAAAAAATAGTGAATTTTATTCTTATAAAAAATGATTTACATATTCAAATAATTTTATCATTCTGTACTCTTCAATTTAGTCAATATTAAAATCATTCTCTCAACTTTACATTTTTACTTGTCAATTTAAAATAGTATGTATGAATATACAGTGAAATTTCATTGTTTACAAAGCAAAAATTCATAGTTTATAGAATAAAATTTTACTGTCTACAACATAAAGAAAGTAAAATTCATGTATCAAGTTAACGATGAAACAAATGGGGTACCATAAATGGAAAAAATAAAGATATATATATATATATATATATAACACTCAGATCTAATAAAGAACACATGTCTACGGATGTCGATGGCATATTTGAGATAATAGAGGCGAATATTGAAGGTGGTGGTCAACAGTGGTAGTAGAGAAAGAGATAAAAGCGACTCCATTGTGGATGATAGAGGCAATGAGATATAGTTATGGACAGTGAAAATAATGATAGATGCTTCACTGCTATATATATATATATATATAGAGAGAGAGAGAGAGAGAGTAAAAAAGCTATAGAAAATAAGGGAAAAAAAAGAGCTGTAGAAGATGAGAGTTTATGGACAAGAAAATTGTCAGATTTGTCATTTTCACAATAAAAAATATTAGGTGAAGGATCTTAGGCATTAATGTATTTTGGCATGAGCTTCTTACAAGACGCAACTTAATATTATGGATTCAGTTAAAATATACTTTTTACTCATATAGTTTGATTTAACTTTGACTTTGGTTCTTATTGTTTTATTTTGAACAAAATGGTCATTTCATCCAAATTTTCATTTATTTATTTTTGTCTACGTGTACACTTAAGATTGATAAGTGACGCAAAATCATTAATTTGAGCCTCTAACATGAACAAAATAACTAAATTGTTTAATTTGAAACAAATAGGAAGTAAATTAAAATTTGGGTCAAATTAGAAAAATTAAAAATGCAATTTACACTAAAAATTGTATTTTGACCAAAAAAAAAAAAAACCCCTAAAGGGAATATCTGAATTTCATGAAACCAACATCACCTTAGTATTATGAATTATAGTTGATTGCATCTTACTCTGGCATCTATAATTCAGTAGTTGGCTACTTTTACAAAATAATACATATAAGATCTAAACATATTGAATAGTTATTTTCAAATTATATTATGAAGGTCGGATTTTGATGTGCTATAATTATATTGTTAAAATGTTATATTTTAAATACAACTATCATATAATTCAATCATAATCATAAGACGTGATGGATTGTAGTAGTGATCCACCCATATACAACAATAATGAAATTAAAATTTAATTTGACTAGTGCACAGCCTGGATCAGAATCTTATAGACCTATTTGAAGCAAATATTAATTGACCGAACAAGGCCACATAATGTCTATAATTGCAGTTGGGAGACAAAGGTTTTTGTTCATGCCAAGACAAGATTATATAAATTAGCAACACGCCAGCCTCACCCATCCCCATGTCTCTCTCTCTCTCGCTCTCTCGCCAGCCTCACCCATCCCCATATCTCTCTCTCTCTCTCTCTCTCTCTCGCCAGCCTCACCTATCCCCATTTATCTATTATCTATCTATCTCTCTCTCTCTCTGGCATGTTTGGTTGATAGAATTAAAATATGAAGTTGTGATTGTTAATTTGTGAGCTTAATAATTTTGTGTTTGTTTTAAAATTTTGTTTCAAGATTATTAATCCAATAGATAATTAATCTAACAAATTTGAAGGGTTATTTGTAATGGGATAGGGGTGAGATTATATATCCTAAGTTAGAAAATAAAATAAAAAGACTCTTTTACCTTCATATGTTTTCTTATCCAATGCAAATCAAATACTGAACAAGTGGATAATTTATCCTACTAATCCAATTAAATAGTAAATACCACACTAATTTGATAAGATTATTAATATTTTTACTATTAATCTCGTGAATCAAACAAAGCCTAATAAATATTCGAAACTAAACTTTCTTTGGATCCATTTCTCAAAACAAAAACATCTCTCTCTCTCCCACCTACTTCAACCCAAGTGTAGCCCTCTGCAATTTGTTGAATGGCGCTCTGGCTTGTCCAAACCTCTCTTGCTCTCTTTTTCTCCATACTTTTAGCAGCATAATAAATTATGGGTAAATTACAAGATTCATCCTCTTAATTTGAGCAAAATTTTATTTTTAAGTTTAAAGAAAATATAATAAATTTCGTAATTTAAACATAATTATATTAATATATCTTTTAGTAAAGTTAAAGTTACAAAACTAGTAAGATGATATGAAGGCAAAAATATAAATAAGAAATAATATACATTCCTGTCTAAAATATATGAGAATATTATTTTTCTATCTATGTAAGTAATGAATTATTGATAAAAATAAAATTAAATATTACGTGATTAAAACTGTAAGGAACTTATTGTAGTTATGTCAAAATTATAAATTTATTACATTTTATAAAAATCTTAGACGAGGTCAGTGTAATTTACCTTTTTATTAATGTAATCATTACATTTTTAATTTTATTTTAATATGATTTCTCCATTAATTGCCGTTTACATTTTAGAAGAAAAAATAATATGTAAAAAACTAATGGTGGCACAGTGAAATTTGTAAAAAATTATATTGACCACCTATATAACTTTTTTTCTTAGGCATGAATTGCTGAATTTCTTACGTAATTTTCACATTGCTTTTTTCTTCCAAAATACTAATGGTAACTAATTGATGGATCATATTGAAATGCAATTAAAAGAGTGAGATTTAAACTTATAAAATTATATGAAAATCAAAGTAAAATTTTGTTCAAATTAAAGGGATTGATAATATAATACATAATTTATCCATTAATTATTTTACAAGTTGGCCATCTAGGAGTGAGTCACCTTAATAATAGAAGAAAAATTGATAATTATGCTAATTCTCTTAAAGTTTGAAAAAGAATTAGGGTGTTAGGATTAGTGAGAGTGGTGAAGTGAAGAGATTTGTGGTATTGGAAATCAAGATTAGTGACAAGGTATTGGGGTTTTGCGATGACAATCACATAAGTTTTAGTTGCGACGATATGAAAATAAAAGAATAGTGGTGACAATGATGACAATAAGTTATAGGTACCGACGATAGTGGAAAGCCACAATGATGACAATAAGTTATAGGTATCGACGATAGTAGAAAGTGGCCAATAATCATGTGAGCGTGGTAGTATTGATGGCATTTAGTTTAGGTTAGGTTTGGGAAGATGGTTTGTGGCTATTTTAGTCACAAAAGACAAAATAAGCTATTTTAGCAACAATAAACAAAATATCACATTCAACCTATAATCATTACACTCTTTTCTCACAAAAAAAAAGTCAAAAAAGCTAAAAAGCCAAAAAGTCTTTCTCAAACCAAGTTTTTAACCCATGCTAAAATAGCTAAAAAAATCAAAAAGCCAAAAAGTCAATCCACTTCCCAAACGAAGTCCTATAAATAAGGAGTCGGTGAGAGAAACGAGACAATTAATTTTTTAGCCATTTTATGGATAAGTAAATATCAGTTGTTCTAATCAATTGTGTGGAAGAGATATTTAAAAAAATTATTGTGTTTTATTATATATATATATATATATTGTTAATTAGTGTAAAGGAAAAATTAAAAGTTTATGAAATAAAACAGTTCTACTGAAAAAAAAAACTAACTATGAATTAAGGGTAATGATTGAGATCTTAACTCTCACAAGACCTTCATAAATTTAGACTACTCATGATGTGAACCCCACATATACATAAGTGGGCCCCCTATACATACATAAAGGCTCAGGATTACTTTGAGGGTGTGGAAATTATCTCTAAAGGGGATCCCAAACATTTTCCGTTAATTAATAGGCTGGACTTAAATGTTATATACGAATTTTAAATTTGAGGGTAATCATTAGAATTACATTAAAATTGTGACATTGACTGTAATTTTGAAAACTTATGGGGGGTTGCTATTATTTATCCATAATTGAAACAAGTTGTCATCTTCAGCTCGTCAAGTTGTGATCCCCACGGCCATTCACGCGCGCAGTAGTATCACCATTTCTTTTTTAGGCATTGATTTAGACCTTCTTAAAACACTCATCTCACAACCCCTTCACACACATGGAGACACTCATCTCACAACCCCTTCACACACATGGAGGTTGGGGATTAGGCGAGAAGAAAAAAAAAAAAGAAAAAAAAGACCAATCAAAACTAAAAGAGGTCAAGGGGTGACCCAAAAGGAGTCTCAACTTTTATTCTTCTTTTTTGGGCAAATTACAAACACCCCTCGAGGTTTGGTGAAAATACAAATTTCCTCCTGAGGTTTGAGAAATTACATCTCGCCCCCTGAGGTTTATATTTTCATAACAAATTGCCCCCTGAGGTTTTTATTTTCATACAGATTCCCCCCTAATTTCTCCTAATTTGTTATGAAAATTTGACCTCATGAGACAATGTATAATTTCTCAAACTTCAGGGAGGAATCTATATTTTTACCAAACCTCGAGGGGTGTTTGTAATTTGCCCTTCTTTTTTTTTTAACAATTTCCTCGTGTGAACAAGTCACCATCCAATGTCCAACACGTGTCAAAAGATATTTCTGTCTTGTCCACTCTGTACCACAAATGTTCAAACCCAGTCTAATCCGACGCGGCCCAGCTGAAGCCCGCCCCTGGTCAAACTACCGGGATTAAAAATATAATTAACCTCAAAAATTACATTTTGACCAAAAAAAACCCTTAGAAGGCAATATCTGCATTTCTTGAAACAAACATGACCTTGGTATTATTATGAATTGTAATTGATTGCATCTTACTCTGGAATCAATAATTTAAGTAGCTGGCTACTTCTACCAAATAATACAATAAGGCCATGTTTGTTTGGGTGGATATGAGCTTGGGATTAGACTAATAGTCCAATAAAATTATTAATCTGATGTTTGGTTAAACAATTGAAGTACGGACTAATTATTTTAAACTTGACTATTAGTTAAGATAGGATATATAATCCAATGGATTTGTAGTCCTAGAACTATTAGTCATGGGAATGCTAATCCAGTCCGCCTAAACAAACATGGCCTAAGAGCATGATTGTTTTCATGATTGTTTTGAGGGATAAGAGGGTGGAATTGGACTATTAGTTCCACCGAATTAATAGTCCATTATTTGTTTGAAAAATTTTATTCCGGATTAATAGTCCTCCCGTACTATTAGTCCCACAAATATGGGGCTATCCTATCCCATGGGGGTGTGGGATAGAAACCATGGGATTGGTATCCCATGGAATTATTTTGTGAAATGTCCATTTTACTCTCCATGCTATTACTTAGTGAACAATTAGAAAAGGGTAAAATAGTCTTTTGAATATTTATAAATTATTTTTTTAGTGCTGTTAATTTAAAACTATATATTAAATAAAAAATTTAAATTATAAATTATAAATTTAATTTAATTAAAAATAATAAATTATAAATTATGGCCTTATAAATTAAATTTTTTTAGTGTTGTTAAAAAATTAAATTTACATATTAAATAATTTTTTTTAGTATTGTTAATTTAAAATTATATATTAAATAAAAAATATAAATTATAAATTAAATTTATTTAAAAATAATAAATAATAAATTATAAATTATGGCCTTATAAATTAAATTTTTTTAGTGTTGTTGAAAATTTAATTTATATATTAAATAAAATTATTTTTTTATTGTCGTTATTTAAAATTATATATTGAATAAAAATATAAAATATAAATTTAATTTAATTGAAAATAATAAATTAAAAATTGTGGCCTTATAAATTAAATTTTTTGAGTGTTGTTAAATTATAAATTATAGATTATAAGGGTAAAATAGTCTTTTGAACATTTATCCTTATCTAGTCCGAACCAAACATTGGATTTATTAAAAATAGTCCAATCCGGACATCCAATCCCATGACTAAACAAACATAAGATACAAATCCAATCCAACCAAATAGTTCCGGTACAATATATTCCGGGACTAATAGTCCGATCGATTACAATCTCCCCTTATCCAGTCCGTCCAAACAAACACACCCTAAGATCTACAATGAGATTTGCATATCTCAGATGACCAACCCTTACTCTCCCAATTGACCTATTTTCAAATTATATTATTAAGATCAAATTTTGATATACTATAATTATATTGTTAAATTATAATTTTATTATACAATTATTATATAATTCATTTTGAATCATATGTTGAGATCAATTGTAATAGTGATCCACCGATATAAAACAATAATTAAACGTAGTACAATAATTTAATGAATATATATAAATTCACTCAATATCCCACCATAAATTAAAAAAAAAAAAAAAGGTCTTCTAGTAACAGGTCTCTTAATTTCAAATTTCTTACATTTCTTTCATCAAATATAAAGTTTAAAATATGATAAAAATATTCTCAATTGAAATTTCACTAGTTTTCTTTCCTACCACTAGCTCTAGCTATCGGTCACCGCTAACGACTAGTAGTGGTGATTCTCCGACACCATTTTTTGGTGAGATTCTTTGCTAACCATTTTACAACAACTATTTTTATCTTTCTCTAGTGGTGTTTGGCAAGTTGGGTTGGGGCTAAAATAGTCACAAAAGACAAAATAGACTATTTTAGCCACAACAAACAAAACATCACATCCAACTCATAATCATTACATTCTTTTCTCACAAAAAAAGTCAAAAAAGTCAAAAAGCCAAAAAGCCTTTCCCAAACCAAGCTTTTTAGCCCAGGCTAAAATAGCCAAAAAAGTCAAAAAGCCAACCCACTTCTCAAGCGGAGGCTCTAACGACTTCTTTTTTTCAGCAACCACTTACGGCAACTCTCTTCATCGTTACACTACTACCACCAACCACTGCCATCTACACTACCATTACCCAAACAAATTATAAAAAATCTATTCAAAATTCACTGATAGTGTTACTAACAACCTAGTTATTCTTATAAAAAAATGATTTGCATATTCAAATAATTTTATCATTTTGTACTTTTCAATTTAGTCAAAATTAAAATTATTCTCTCAATTTTGCATATTTACTTGTCAATTTAAAATAGTATATATGAAAATGTAGTGTCACAACCCAAACCCGCCCCTACGGATTTAGCACCGTAATCGGCTAGTAATCCGTGATTACCGAAGACCTGCTTAACAGTAATAACAGTAATACAGAGTACAGGGGCTGGCGGAAGCCAAAACAGTAATAAAAAGATGTCCAATGAGCTGTGACAGTCTGTATGCAAAGAGACTTTTCATAACATATTTACATTCAGAACAAAAACAGTATATACATACATCATATACAATCATTCAGGTTAGGGACCAAATCCCTACCATAACAGTACAGTAACAGTCTATACAGTCTATACATAATAGAGACAGATAGGGTGAATATGAGACACCCCAAAGCAGCCTTAGCTTGAACAGATCTGGAACCTCGAAGTGAGGCACAAAGGTTGGCCTGACAAAACAAGGGCTGAGCCTGACGCTTCTAGCAACGGTCCGGTGCCTGAACACCTACATATACATATGAGCAGTGAGCTAAAGCCCAATGAATAACATATGCGTAAAGAGGTTAAGAATGAATGTCCTTTCAGTATTGAAAATAGTCATTTATCAGTATATCAGTCATTCAGTTTATGGCTCATAATTCATGCCATAACAGTCATTCAGAAACTATAATAGTCATATGTGGTACATCCAATAACAAAATAGTATAGTAGGTCTTAACATACCGAACAGTCAATTGATGGCCATCATATTAGTAAACAGTAGTGGTTCCAAACATGGGAACCGATAGAGATCTCTGTGACAATAGCAGTACAGTATAGTAACAGTAAATTGCTATGGATGTCACGAATACAGTTCACAAATAGGACAAACATTCATTCAGTAAGAAATATCATTTCAGAAAGCAGTACAGTTGTTCATTCAGAAAATATTCATGATTGAACATATCTTTACAATATTGTTATTCACAGAGTTCTGGGCTACAGATAAGCTAGGGCGCGTCCTCGGATGCCAACCCTACACAGTTACAAGATGAACACATACTAAGTCACATACTTAGGAATCGAAGACTTAGTCCCTACTTAGACTCGGTGTGGTTCTACGTCAATATCCTCATTAAGATGCCTTAAATTAGGTCTAAGAATGCGTAGGATGGAATGAAAATGCAAAGATGCACTTTTAAACACTCTTCAAAATTTGCTGAAACAGGGGTCCACGCTCGAGTGTGGCTTTCTACGCTCGAGTGGACATGCAGAACAAAGGAGCTCCGCTCGAGCATGGTTTCCCCCGCTCGAGCGGACTGTAAAATCATGCAAAAGTACTGGATGCATGCAATTTACGCTCGACGGACGCTCGATCCCCGCTTGAGCGTAAAACACAAGTCCTCGCTCGAGCAGACTGTAAACATGAGCAAAGTACTGGATACACGCATTTCCCGCTCGAGCGTCACTTTTCCCACTTGAGCGGACTGCATGTCAGTGTGTACGCTCGAGCGTAGAGTTCCCCGCTCGAGCATGAGTCTAAAATCTAGAATTTCCAGATTTGAACCTCAAGCTCAAAACTCAACTTTAAAGCATCAAAATCGATCCTTTTGGGCTAATTTTCTGGAAAACATTTGTAAACTCATAATATGACATGTTTCAAAGATCAATTTGAGAAATCAAAGCCCAAAGGTAGTTCAATTAAACACAATTTCAAAGAAATTTTCATGAACATGAAGAACAATGCAAATTCAACACATGCATGGGTTCCTAGAAACTCCAATGCTACGAAACAAGATCAAATGCAATGTTTAACTTCAAAACATGGTGAATTCATGGATCAAGACAAAAAATATGAACATGCAAGAAGAAATCCTCATGAAACAACTTCAAAACTCAACAATATGAACATGTATGCATGATACAAGCTTCAATTCAACAATTTAAGTCATATCTTGGCTTTAGACTTCAAAATTAGCAAGAACCATGCAAGAACTAACTTAAATACAAGTTCAAGAAGATGGTTCCTCGACCTTATGCCTTGAATTACAGGTGTAGAAGCTCAATTATGCAAGACTCCTTCAATTTCTCTAAATTTCCAAGCAAAACAAGATGAAATCAAGCTTCTCCTAACTCTCTCTCTCTCTAGTCGGTTAGGCTCAGAAAATGGCCGAGGAAATGTTATGATAATGCTAACTGTAGACACCCCATTTTTGACCGGCCTTAAGACTCAGACGTCACCAGTTGAGCGCTCGGTGATGTTGTATATTGTGCTCGTTCTGAGGTTTCAGAGTCTCGGCTGCGAGCCTTGACTCCGGACTTCGGAGCTATTTTGTGCTTTGCCTCGGTTTGCGAACCAAATCCTGTTTTCTCTTCCCAAAGGGAGGGAGAGGTCTCGTAGATCATCTCTCAGTGGCCGTAGGCTATGTTTTGTGGTCGTAGGCCATTTTTCCCGTTTGGAGCCCGATTTCCGGTTTTCGGAGCCGTCGGCCGTGTGCCTCGGTTTGGGACCGCTTAACTACCTCCGTTTACTCCGGTTTTTGGCACACATCTTATTTTCTCCCTTTAGAGGAACACTGTGTCCCGGGAGACCACCTTCGTGGTCATACGCCACTTCCGGTGCCTAACAGCCTATTTTCGGGATCCCAAACGGCGCGTTTTGGCCCCAAAACCTTCGTTTTGCATCTGTTTTGGTCCGTTTTTGGTGGAGACCCTATTTTCATTGCTAGGAAGGTGGTAAGATGGTGGCCGGCCACCTTTTCCCTTGAAAAGCCAGTTTCCTCTTTTTCTCTCTCCAAAAGCCGGTTTTTCTGACAGAAAACTGGTTTTTCTCACTTTTGAGCCACATTTTCTAGCTTTTTATACTACCATTGTGTTGTGCTCATCTGGGAGGCCACCAATATGGGTAGGCCGGCCAGAAATTCATCTTGACCCTTTTGAACCTTGCTTAAAAGCTAGCTTTTCTCTCTCTTGGGTCACTTTTTCTGGTTTTTCTCCACACAGCTGTATTCTACTCATCCGGGAGGCCACCTTTCTGGGTAGGCCGACCAGCAATTTTTGTTGACCCTTTTGACCCCTGGTCGGCCGACCAGGGGGGTGGCCGGCCGGCCACTTGAACTGGCCAGCCTGCTTATTGCTTTTGCCCTTTCTGAGTGTAATCCAGCTGTGCCAGCTGGAGACCATTTGGTGCATCCTCCATACACGTGTATGGAGGATCTTTGAAGCTTCCAAGAGAAGCTTTGGCCTCTCTTCTCTATAAGAGAGGCCCTCCTCTTCATATCTAGGGGTTAGACATTTTTGGCCAAGGCATATAACCTCCCACCTCCATTGCTACTGTTCCAAGCTCCAAAACCTTAATTTCCTTGGTCCATTTACACTACAACCCTTAGCACCACACCTCCATCATCCATTCTAGCACCTTGGAAGCCATTTGGAGAGGTTGGAAGCTCATCAACTTGGTCCAAAAGCTGCTGGAGGTCGGCTCTTCAAGGGTAAGTCATCATTTCCCCCATTTTTGTATTATTTTGCCCTATACCTTAGCTCCATTTGCAAGCATTTTCAAGCCTTGGTGTAAACTAAAGATAGTCTTATTTTGAGCTCTTCTTCATGTTTGTTTAAGAACACTTTTTTGTTTGGGGTCATCTTCCCCCTATGCATGCTTCATCTCTTCATGATTAAGGCTATGCATTAGAGCACTTTCATTGGCCATGGTTTGGCCTCTTAGCCACTGAAATCCAGTGGATTTTCAGTGGCTTTGATGCATTTTTTAGGGCCAAAATTAGAGGGGGGTGACCCCCTCTCTCCTTGTCTTGTTTGGGGATCTTTTGGACCTTCCAAAGGGGCTCTATTTTGCATGCATTGAAGTCACTTTTTGGGCTCAATTTTCTGGGTTTTAAGGTCTGCCTTAGGTCTGTCCGGGGCCCTTTTGATCATATTTTATGTCTATAGTGCCTGTGTAGAACAATTTTGTGAGTTTTAAGGCTGTCATAACTCATTTCCAGAATTGGTTTGGTCATGCTAAGTGTCTATCTTATATGTGCTTAACAACCCCTTGAATGGCCTTCCAAAGAAGCCCCTTATTTTTGCATGCATTTGCTGCATTTCAGTGATTATTTAGGCATATTTTGGCATGTTTTGTTCACTGCTTTTGGCTGGTTTGGTGAGTTCTCATTTGTTTCATATACATGCCATATAAACCATGTTTGCTAGTCAATGTTGCATGCTATTTTAGTCTATCATTTAGCATCTTTTGGCCATGCTCTAAACTGAAAATGTGCATGTTTTGGGGCTGCCATGGCTCTGTCTTTAGACTTCATGATCAAATAATGCTTGCTTTGTATACTTGTGGTTCAATGTATGTGCCTAGTATTGAGTTTCGAGGCTTATTCCATGCATCGGGTGCCATATTTCCATGTTTCGGGACCATTTAGCATTATGTTTCAATGCTGAAAATTACATGTTTGAATGCCATGCTTCATCCTTGCCATGTTTTGGTAGAGTGGCATTCAATGCCTTAGGTTCGGTCCTCGGTTTGCGTGTATGTGTGCACGCATTTCGGTCATCTCATTTTCATCTTAGGGCTGCTGATGTGAGTGTGGCTGAGGTCCACTCATGTTGGTGTAAGTCCATTATGCATTGTGTATACCTTTTCAATTCATAGCATTGCGTATGCTAGGTTGCGTGTTAGTGTATTGTGTATGCCATGTTACATCGAGCATTGTGTATGCCATCTCATAGCATTGTGTATGCTAGGTTGTATGTTAGTCACATTGTGTATGCCATCTCATTTGCATTGTGTTTGGGATAGGAGTTAGCCCAAGCACGGGAAACGAGGGACGTTTCGTACTCCGAGTGACAGAACGTGTCTCAATTCCCCGTCGCCGACACTCCGGATTACCCATGATGGAGTTTAGGTCTTGTTGTGTTTTCATGTGCATTCATTTCATATTGAGTCGTGCAATTCGACTCCTCGGCCATCATGCATCGATATGCGTGATTGGTGGCATGAGGATCGAGGACTACACTCCTTGAAGAGTAGTCATGCATACATATGTGAAATACTTTGCCATGCCCCTTTGTTGCTCTCTATTGCAGTAAATCAGAAATCAGCGGCCTTCCGGAGCGTTGTGCAATATTCCGAAAACAATTGCAAACAGAGGCAAATCGAGGCATCGCAATGGATTTCCGCGCCAGGCAACTCAAGCATGCATCTCCCCTCATTCGGAACAGATCTGAGGCAGTCCATAGGCTTACATGCTAGTTTATCGCTTTCCTAGTTAATTTGTTAATTAATTAGGATTTTGTAATATTTAATTATTCATTTCAGACTGTATTATTTATTCGGACCCTCCGAGCGAGGGCACAATTGTAATAAGTGTGCGTGCGTGTGATGTATGTCTTCCAACCCTACGTCTTTCTCCCTTCTATTTACCAGCTTATGATGGTTAGATTAGGGCATGTTTCAATTAGCATATAGTATGATAGCATGTTTGCATCATTCATCTGTCTTGCATGCACCGGGCTCGGTGCATCATACTAACTGCATTTTTTTTTCAATTCCAAGTTGAATACTTGTTAAGTGTAGCATTTCATATGCCATCTTAAAATAGCCGAGCCTATCTTAGCTGCATTTTGCATGTGTTGCATTAGGCATTTCTGTATAGTTAGGATCATGCATTGATTTCTAACTAGTTTCTGTTTTGGCTCGGAGTACTCGGTAAGTTTTATGCTTTAGCATCCTTGCATGCGTGTGAGTGACTGCTATGATAGCATGCTTACCATGAGGCTAATTGCTTATGTGATATAACTGCCTAAATGCCTGTGGGTGAAGGTTGGGTTATTTGAATTGGAACAATTCGTCAATTGCGAGTTTTAAGCCCACTAGATAGTGGCAAAATCATGTTTTCTAAGCCCACCTGAGGGTGGCAAAACCTGCATTTTAGCCTACTTGTGAGTAGCAAACTGTTTTCAAAACAAACATGAGATGTTTCGTTCCAATTCAGGCGATCCAGTCTATACTTGTATGCTGTGCGCATCACATAGTAAATCTAGGCTAATAACCGGAATAAGAACGCATAATGTTTTCAAAACTAGATATCATGGTTAGTATAGGCCGATCTTTGATCGGGCGAGCGGGGGTGCTCACGAAGTGACCTTCCCCAATCGTACCCAAGTTCCCGAGCCGAGGCAACTTTGGTGATGACGGACACGTGGCCTTAGGCAACAAGTCAGGGTTTCCTAAATTTCCCAAAATAAAATATTTAGGTGGGGACTCTGTATCTGGCAAAGCAGTCCATGTTTGACACTTCTTTCAAAAAAATCTGTTTTCAAAAACGATTTGCCGGATTTGGACTCTTTGATGATTTCATCAGTCTTGCATTGCACTCTGCGAGATTAGATACAGGACCGTGACATTGAGTCCTGAACTGTAGTGAGCCCAATGAGCAAAACGGGGGGGATTTCCTCCCGGGACGTTCGGGGACGTCTACACGAACATAAAGAAATAAAATAAATGGCTCATGGAATAGTCCACTAAGTGGCATTCTTGTAATAAACTCATCTAATGTAAATCAACATTATTAAATCCAACTTAATCGTACCAAATCAATTTTCAATTAAATATACCATAAAATCACATTAATTCTAATTAACACAAAGCATTAATCAATTTCAGATTCGGCCATCGATAAGGCCTTCAATTTGCAGTTTAAAACATAAAACATGAACAGATCATTTAACGGTCAACAGATAGAAATGCATTTAAACTAATACACTAAATCAATCAGTTCAGAATTTCAGTCAATCAGTCAGTTAACATGCTTAATCATAGATTAGCACTAATCAGTGGCGCGGGTTGTCACAGTCTCCCTTCCTTATAAAGAGTTTGGTCCTCCAAACTCGAGTTACTTTCATTTTGAAAGAATACTGGATCCAGAGGGAATAGTTCAGGATATCTCTTGATCATATCGTCTTCCCTTTCCCAAGTGGCATACACGCCGCCACGGTTTTGCCAGTCAACTTTCACTAACGGAATCTCTTTGTTCCTCAACTTCTTGATCCGTCTGTTCACAATCTGAATAGGTCGTTCTTCATAAGTGTAGTCATCGCTTAGCACTACACAGGTAGGCTCAATCACATGGAAATGATCCCGGAGGTAATTCCTCAACATTGAAATATGGAACACGTTATGCATATGCTCCATTTCAGGAGGAAGCGCTACTTGATACGCCACCGGATTAATCTTTTCAATAATCTCATACGGTCCGACATATCTCGGCGCTAGGTTACCTTTGACTCCAAAACGAGTCTGGCCTTTCATCGGCGTTACTTTTACAAAGACATGATCACCTACTTCATACTCTCTGTCCCACCTTCGGATATCCGTATAACGTTTTTGTCGGCTTTGTGCGGTTTTCAGTCTCTGTTGAATCAGTTTCACTTTTTCAGTAGTTTCATGTACAATTTCGGGCCCAAGCAAAAGCCCATCTCCAACTTCTGCCCAGCAAATCGGAGATCAACATTTCCTGCCATACAAAGCCTCGAAAGGCGCCATACCAATGCTCGAGTGAAAATTGTTGTTGTAGGCGAATTCAGCCAACGGTAAATGGCTTTCCCAATTTCCTTGGAAATCAAGAACACACATTCTTAGTAAATCCTCCAGAGTCTGCATGGTTTTTTCTGACTGACCATCTATCTGAGGATGGTATGCACTACTCAGTCTTAGTTCAGTACCCAATGCGGTCTGCAAACTTTGCCAAAATCTCGATGTAAACTTCGAGTCCCTATCAGAAACAATGGACACAGGCACTCCATGTAATCTAACAATCTAATCAATATAGATTACAACCAATTTGTCCGCATTATAAATTGTTTTGACAGGTAAGAAATGAGCAGATTTAGTCAATCTATCAACAATAACCCAAATTGAATCCATACCTTTACTGGAGCGAGGCAAACCAACAATGAAATCCATAGTGATATGTTCCCATTTTCACTCCGGTATCGATAAGGGTTACAGTAAACCTGCGGGTCGTTGATGTTTGGCTTTAACTTGTTGGCAATGAAGACATTTCGACACAAAATCAGCAATCTCTTTCTTCATTCCCGGCCACCAGAAATTCAGTTTGAAGTCTTGGTACATTTTTATATTTCTTGGATGGATAGACAGTTTTGAATTGTGGCCTTCTTGCAGAATTCTTCTTTTCAGTTCAGAATCACTCGGTACACACAATCTTTCATGAAATTTCAACACATTATTCTCAAATTTGAAACCCGGCCTCGGTTTAGATTCTCATTCATCGATGATCTTCTTCAAGAAGTCATCCTGTTGTTGTTTCTCTTTAATCTCTTCAATCAGTGCCGGTTGAGCAGAAATAACGGCCATTGTTCCACCTTGTTCACACAAAACAATCTCAATTTCAAGTCTTTCAAGGTCACATAGCAATTTTTTCTGCCCGGTGAGTAAACAGGTTAAATTTCCAACTGATTTCCGACTCAGTGCATCAGCAACGGTGTTAGCTTTTCCTGGATGGTACAAAATTTGCAGGTCATAGTATTTTATCAGTTCTAATCATCTCCGCTGTCTCATGTTCAGTTCTTTCTGTGTGAAGAAATATTTCAAACTCTTGTGGTCTGTATACACCTCACATGTTGCCCCATAAAGGTAGTGACGCCAAATTTTTAGTGCAAACACTACTGCAGCAAGTTCTAAATCATCGGTCGGGTAGTTCTTTTCATGCGGTCTCAGTTGTCGGGAAGCATATGCAATAACTTTACCATTCTGCATTAAAACACATCCTAAACCCTTATAAGAAGCATCACTATATACAGTATAACCATCCGTACCTGAGGGTAAGGTGAGAATAGGTGCAGTCACTAGTCGAGTTTTCAACTCTTGAAAAGCTGATTTTTTCTGATCGGTCCAGTCAAATGATATCCCCTTCTGAGTCAGCTGTGTTAGTGGTAGGGCAATTTTGGAGAAATCTTTGACAACCTTCTGTAATACCCGGCTAAGCCTAGAAAACTTCAGACTTTGGTAACATTTTTCGGTCTAGGCCAGTTCACTACTGCTTCAATTTTCTGTGGGTCAACTGTAATATCATCCTTACTGATCACATGTCCCAAAAACATCACACTGTCTAGCCAAAATTCACATTTAGTTAGTTTTTGCATAAAGTTTCTGTTCTCTTAGGGTCTGTAGGGAAATGTTCAAATGACGTTCATATTCTTCCGTGCTTTTGGAATAAATCAAAATGTCATCTATGAAAACAATTATAAATTCATCAAGGTATGGTTTGAAAATTCTGTTCATAAGGTCCATAAATGCAGCAGGTGCATTGGTAACTCCGAAAGGCATAACTAAGAATTCATAATGTGTGTACCTCCTTCGAAAAGCAGTCTGTTCGATGTCCCTGTCTTGACTTTTAACTGGTGATATCCAGATCTAAGATCAATTTTGGAGAACACTTGGGCACCCTGTAACTGGTCAAATAAATCATCAATATGAGGCAATGGATATTTATTTTTCGCTATTACCTTGTTCAATTCACGGTAATCAATGCAAAGTCTCAATGAGCTGTCTTTCTTCTTTACAAACAAAACCAGAGCGCCCAACGGCGAAGTACTAGGCCTGATGAACTTCTTGTCTAGTAGTTCTTGCAGCTGAACTTTCGACTCTTTCAATTCAGTCGGTGCCATTCTGTATGGAGCTTTAGATACAGGCTGTGTACCCGGAATCACATCAATGGTGAACTCAATCTCCCTATCAATCAAATCCCCTGGAAAATCATCTGGAAAAATAACTGGAAATTCTCTGACTATAGGAATATTGTTCACATCAGTTTTAACATCAGTAGGTACAGTCAATACGCAACACAGATACCTTTTACACCCTTTTTTAATCAGTTTAAAAGCTTTCATGGATGAAATCAGATACGGGGAAGGTACTACTCCAACTCCGTTAAACACAAATTCAGGCAATCCGGGCGGACGAAAAATAACTTGTTTTGTTACACAGTCTATGGTAGCATGATATTTCGTTAACTAGTCTATTCCCAATATCACATCAAAATGATCTATATTCAATGGCAATAAATCAATATACAGATGAACATCCCCAACAATAATTTCACATGCAGGGTACATGTACGCACAAGTCATGGATCCCCCAACAGGTGAAGATACAGCTAACAGATAGTTCATGGGTTTCAGTGGTCTATTTAATTTTTGCGAAAAAGTATGCGATACATATGAATTTGTAAACCCCGAATCAATCAGAACATATGCATTTTGAGCACAAATTGAGAGTATACTTGACACAACGGTCTCGGTATTCTGTACGTCTCCCGGTACGAGTGTGAACACTCGGCCTTGCCTCATAGGCTCTTTTCCAGTCGCTTTGGGTTGGGTTTCGGTGGAGCAGTTGATGCTGTGATGCTTGGTGCAGCTTTACTATTGCCCAGGGAAGTGGAAGGGCAATCTTTAACCATGTGGCCCACCTTCCCACACCTATGACAAGCACCTAAAATTTTATAACAAACCCCTTTATGTATCTTACCACATTCAGAACAGGGCGGTATAGAACCACTCCCCTGACTGGAACTGGTTGTTGACCCTGTATTCTGCTTTTTGTTCAACGAACTGTTCTGGCCTTTTTTAAATTTAAAACCCTGTCTCTTACCACGCCACTCGGTTCCCGGTGTTTCAGTCTGTTTCAGTGCCTCGATGTTCGATTCAGCCATTATTGCTCGGTCAAGAACATCCACATACTTAAGCAGTTTCAAAACATTAATTCTGTCAAGTATTTCTATATTAAGGCCGCCTTCAAACTTCCTGGCCTTTTTGTAATCAGTGTCAACCATGTGCGGTGCATATCTGGCGAGTTCAGTAAACTTTGACTCATACTCAACCATTGATAGGGTACCTTGTCTCAATTGTTCAAACTTGGTTACCTTGCGGTCTCTGACACACTGTGGGCAGTATTTCTCAAAGAAGGCTCCCTTAAACTGAGCCCAAGTCATAACAGTATCGGTGTCACGGATAAGCATCCACCACCTTCTGGCCTCTTCTTGTAAGGTGAAGGTAGCCAGTAACACTTTGTGTGCTTCAGAACACGGAAACACCTCAAATAATTTTTCAATTTCTAGCACCCACGCTTTGGCCTTCAATGGTTCAAGGCCTCCCTGAAATGATGACGGTTTCATCTTACTGAACTTCTATGTTAGTGTAACAACCCTCACCACTGTCTACCAATAAACTACCGATTACTGCTAAACTAAGACTGATTATGAAAAGTAATTAAACTGATTAAAATACTGAACTGACTGACTGAAATCTGAAACTGATTGATTGACTGCATCTGTTTACTGTTCGACTATTTGATTATCTGTTTATGTTTTATGTTTAAACTGCAAATTGAAGGCCTTATCGGCGGCCGAACCAGAAATTGATTAGTGTTTCATGATCAATAGAATTTATGTGATTTAATGATGTATTTATCTGAAATGGGATTTAGTATGATTAAATTAGATTAAAATAAGCTAAACTAAACAAGTTGCCTTATTTACGGAAATGCCATTGCGAGTGGGCCCCTTATTATAACATATTTGAGCCTTATTAATCATTCAACAAAACATTTCTTCAGCTCATTTCCTTGAGCCATAACCGACCAAGAGAGAGAGGAAGTGAGAGATTGAGTTCAACTTGTTGATTTGCTTGGAAATTGGAAGTAATTGTAGGAGATTTGCCTACTTAAGCCTCTAGACTTGTATTTAAGGAACCTCTGTATGAATTTTATCCTCTTAATTGTGTCTTTAAGTTGATTCTTGCATGGTTCATGTCAAGTTGAAGAGCTAAGTCATGATTTAGTTCTAGCATGTTGCATTGAAGCTCATTTCATGCATGCATGTTTGTATTGTTGCATTTTAAGTTGTTTTCATAGCAAAATGCTACATGCATGTTCATATTATGTTTAAGCCCATGAATTCATCTTGTCTTTGAAGATATTAGCTCAATAGAGCATGTATTTGAGGCTTGTAAGTTGTTTAACATCATGCATGTTGCATGTTCATCTTGTTCATGAAAAATTGGTTTGAAACTGGGTTTAATTCCCTCACCTTTGGGCCTTGATTTTACAAATTGAGCTTTGAATCATGTTAAACTATGAGTTTTGAAGTGTCTTCCAGGAAATGGGCCCGAAGGAATCGAATTTGATACATTTGAAGTTGAATTTGAGCTTGAGGTTCAAATATGGGAATTCCAGATTTTGGACTCACGCTCGAGCGGGGTGACTGGCGCTCGAGCGTCAAATTCGTGCTCCTAGTATTTTTCACTATTTTGGTGTCCGCTTGAGCGGGTTAATTGACGCTCGAGCGTGACCTTGTGTTTTACGCTCGAGCGGATGTCGAGCGCCCAATCGAGCGTGAATTTCACCTATCTAGCACTTTTGACTGTTTTGAAGTACGCTCGAGCGGTTGAGTCTGCGCTCGAGTGGAAACCTTTGTCTGCATTTCCGCTTGAGCGGATTAACCTACGCTCGAGCGGGACCCCTATTTTCTGAAAATGTTTTTAAGATGCATCTTTGCATCCTCATTTCATCCTAGGCATTCTTAAGCCTAGTTTAAGGCATCTTAATGAGGGTATAGATGTAGAACCACACCGAGGCAAATTAGGGATTAAATTATTATCTTTCCCAACTGCATAGCTTAGTGTGTGTTCAATCTGTAAACTGTGTAGCGTTGGCGACTGGGGACGCGCTCTAGCCTAACTGTAGCCCAGAACTCTGTGAGTAACAACTGTGTAAAGATATGTTCAAAAATGATTATCTTCTGAACCATTGAACTGTACTGTTTCTGAATTGATACTGTTAATAGAATGAATGTATGCCCTCTATTCTGAATTGTATTGTGGCATCCTTAGCAACTACTGTTACTGACTGTTACTGTTATAGAGATTTCTGTCAGTTCCCTTGTTGGAACCATTACTGTTTACTGATTGATGGCCATCATTGACTGTTCGGTCTTTCAAGACCTACTATTTACTGTACTGTTATGCTAATGGATGTACCACATATGACTGTACTGACTGAACGACTGAAATACTGACTTAATGAACTGTTTTCATTTCTGTAAGGACATTCATTCTAAACCTCTTTATGCATTATGTTATTCACTGGGCTTTAGCTCACTGCTCATATATATATGTAGGTGTACAGGCACTAGACCGCGGCTAGTACCGTCGGGGTAAGCTCCAGTTTTGTCAAGCCAACCACTGTGCCTCACTGCGAGGTTCCGAGCCTGTCAAGCTATGGCTTAGGGGTGCTTTAATTTTCCCCGTCTGTCCCTGTAACTGTCTTGTTAACTGTATAGACTGTTACTGTATTGTTTAATAGGGATTAGGTCCCTGATCTGAATGATTATAAATGTCGTACATACTATTCTACACTGTGTATATATATATATATATATGCATAAAAAGTTTTTTTGGCATACAGACTGTCACAGCTCATTGGACATTGTTTATTTACTGTATTGGCTTCCGCCAGGCCCCTGTACTCTGTTCTACTGCATTACTGTTAAGCAGGCCTTCGGTAATCTCGGATTACTGGCCCGGTTACGGTGTTAAATCCATAGGGGCGGGTTTGGGTCGTGACAGAGTGGTATCAGAGCGATACTTACCATGAGTTATACCGCACACACATGTCCAAATGAGCTATAGGATGTCCTAGAAAAGCGATTAGGGCATTGCATGAACTTGTTAAAGTATGTGTGACTATGACATGACTGGATATATGCTAATGTGATAAACTGTTTAAGTATGCAACTGCTTATGTCTATAATTACTATAACTGCTTATAGTGAAATGGATAATACAAGAACTGCAAATGAATCTGAATCCTCATTCTCTGAGGCAAGAATGGCAAGACTGGAGAGAATGATGGAACTCATAGCTGAGAGATTAGGGCAACAACAGAACCCACAGCCCCCACCTCCTCCAGTACAGCCAAAGCCACCTGTTAATGATGACATAATTGCACTGACACATAAGTTCAGCAAGATGAAGCCGCCATCCTTTCAGGGAGGCCTGGAACCGTTAAAAGCTAAAGCATGGGTCCTTGAGACAAAAAAGTTATTTGAAGTATTCCCGTGCTCTGAAGCACATAAAGTATTGTTGGCCACCTTTACCTTGCAAGAAGAGGTGAGAAGGTGGTGGATGCTAGTTCGTGACACTAACACTGTTGTAACTTGGGCTCAGTTCAAGGAGTCCTTCTTCGAAAAGTATTTCCCTCAGTGTGTCAGGGACAGAAAGGTGACTGAATTTGAATAGCTGAAACAAGGTACCATGTCCGTAGGAGAGTATGAAACAAAGTTCACCGAACTTGCTAGATATGCACCACACATGGTTGATACAGATTACAAAAAGGCTAGGAAGTTTGAAGGTGACCTGAATGTGGAAATTCTTGACAGAATAAATGTATTGAAACTGTTGAAGTATGTAGATGTTCTTGACAGGGCCATCATGGCCGAAGCAAATATCGAAGCTTTGAAACAAACTGAAACACCCGCAAATGAGTGGCGCGGGAAGAAACGGGGTTTTAAATTCAAGAAAGGCAGGAACAGCCCACTGAACAAAAAGCAAAACTCAGGGTCAACTACCAGCTCCAGTCAGGGAAGTGGTTCCATACCGCCTTGTTCTGAATGTGGTAAGAAACACAAAGGGGTTTGTTATAAGTTATCTGGTGCTTGTTACAGGTGTGGCAAGGTGGGCTACATGGTAAAAGATTGCCCCTCTGCCCCTCAGGGCAATAGTAAAGCTGCAGCCAATGGCGCAACATCAACTGCTCCACCAAAACCCAACCCCAAAGCTACCGAGAAAGAGCCTATGAGGCAGGGCCGAGTGTTCGCCCTAGTACCGGGAGATGTGCAGAATACCGAGACCGCTGTGTCAGGTATTCTCTCTATTTGTACTCAAAATGCTTATGTACTGATTGATTCGAGGTCTACGCATTCATATGTGTCGCATGCTTTTTCGCGAAAACTGAATAGACCATTAGAACCCATGAATTATCTGTTAGCTGTATCATCACCCGTTGGGGGATCCATGACTTGTGCATATATGTACCTTGCTTGTGAAATTATTGTTGGAGATGCACATCTGTATATTGATTTACTGCCACTGAATATTGACCATTTTGATGTAATATTGGGGATGGACTGGCTATAAAAATATCATGTTACTATAGACTGTGTAATGAAACAAGTAGTTTTTCGTCCACCTGGTTTACCTAAATTTGTGTTTAATGGGGTTGGAGTAGTACTTCCCCCGTATCTGATTTCACCCATGAAAGCTTGTAAATTGATTAAGAAGGGATGTAAAGGGTATCTGTGTTCTGTATTGACTGTATCTACTGATGATAATGCTAATGTGAACAGTATTCCCATAGTCAGAGAATTCTTAGATGTTTTTCCAGATAATCTGCCAGGGGATTTGATTGACAGGGAGATTGAATTCACTGTTGATGTGATTCCGGGTACCCAGCCAGTATCTAAAGCTCCTTACCAAATGGCTTCGACTGAATTGAAAGAATTGAAAGTGCAACTGTGGGAACTGTTAGATAAGAAGTTCATCAGGCCCAGTACTTCACCGTGGGGCGCACTTGTTTTGTTTGTGAAAAAGAAAGACGGCTCACTGAGACTGTGTATTGACTACCGTGAACTGAACAAGGTAACTGTGAAAAATAAATACCCATTGCTACGCATTGATGACTTATTTGATCAGTTACAAGGTGCTTAAGTGTTCTCTAAGATCGGCCTCAGATTAGGATACCATCAGTTGAAAGTTAAACCAGAAGACATTGACAAAATTGCTTTTCGAACGAGGTATGGACATTACGAATTTTTAGTTATGCCTTTCGGAGTTACCAATGCACCTGCTGCATTTATGGACCTCATGAACAGAATCTTTAAATCGTACCTTGATGACTTTATTGTTGTATTCATTGATGACATACTGATTTACTCCAAAAGTATAGAAGAACATGAACATCATCTGAGACTTGCCCTACAGACCCTAATAGAACAGAAACTTTATGCTAAACTGTCTAAATGTGAATTTTGGCTTGATCATGTTATGTTTTTGGGGCATGTTGTTAGCAAAGATGGAATTTCAGTTGATCCACAGAAAGTTGAAGCGGTAGTAAATTGGCCTAGACCAACAAATGTGACAGAAGTCCGAAGCTTTTTGGGTTTGGCTGGATATTACAGAAGATTTGTCAAAGATTTCTCCAAAATTGCCTTACCGTTGACTCAGTTAACTCAGAAGGGGATATCATTTGACTGGACTGACCAAAGGGAATCAGCATTCCAAGAGTTGAAAACTCGACTTGTAACTACACCGATTCTTACCCTACCTTCAGGTACGGATGGTTTTACTGTATTTAGTGATGCTTCTCATAAGGGTTTGGGATGTGTTTTAATGCAGAATGTGAGAGTTATTGCTTATGCTTCCCGACAACTGAGACCGCACGAAAAGAATTACCCAACCCATGACTTGGAACTTGCCGCAGTGGTATTTGTTGAAAATCTGGCGTCACTACCTGTATGGGGCGACATGTGAGGTGTATACAGATCACAAGAGTCTGAAATACTTCTTCACACAGAAAGAACTGAACATGAGACAGCGGAGATGGCTAGAACTGATTAAAGACTATGACCTACAGATTTTGTACCATCCGGGAAAAGCCAACATCGTTGCTGATGCACTGAGCCGAAAATCGATTGAAAATTTAGCCTGTTTGCTCACCGAGCAAAAAGAATTGCTTTGTGACCTTGAAAAATCTGAAATTGAAATTGTTTTACAGGAACAAGGTGGAACAATAGCTGCTATTTCTGCTTAACCGGCACTGATTGAAGAAATTAAAGAGAAACAACAATCGGATGACTTCTTGAAGAAGATCATTGAAGAAAGGGAAACTAAACCAAGACCGGGTTTCAAATTTGAAAATAATGTACTGAAATTTCAAGAAAGACTGTGTGTACCGAATGATACTGAACTAAAAAGAAGAGTTCTGCAAGAAGGCCACAATTCAAAACTATCTATCCATCCAGAGAACACGAAAATGTACCAAGATTTGAAATTGAATTTCTGGTGGCCGGGAATGAAGAAAGAAATTGCTAATTTTGTATCGAAATGTCTTCATTGCCAACAAGTTAAAGCCGAACATCAACGACCCGCAGGCTTATTGCAGCCCTTACCCATACCGGAGTGGAAATGGGAACATATCACCATGGATTTTATTGTGGGATTGCCTCGCTCCAGTAAAGGTATGGACTCAATTTGGGTTATTGCTGATAGACTGACTAAATCTGCTCACTTCTTACCTATTAAGACAATTTATAATGCGGATAAATTGGCTATACTCTATATTGATGAAATTGTTAGACTGCATGGAGTGCCTGTGTCCATTGTTTCTGACAGGGATTCGAAGTTTACATCGAGATTTTGGCAAAGTTTACAGACTGCATTGGGTACTGAATTAAGACTGAGTAGTGCTTATCATCCTCAGACAGATGGCCAGTCAGAAAGGACCATCCAGACTCTGGAGGATTTACTGAGAATGCATATCCTTGAATTTCAGGGAAACTGGGAAAGCCATTTGCCCTTAGCCGAATTCGCCTACAACAACAATTATCATTCAAGTATTGGTATGGCACCTTTCGAGGCATTGCATGGCAGAAAATGTAGGTCTCCGATTTGCTGGGCAGAAGTTGGAGATGGGCCTTTGCTTGGGCCCGAGATTGTATATGAAACGACTGAGAAAGTGAAACTGATACAACAGAGACTGAAAACTGCATAGAGCAGGCAGAAAAGTTATGTTGATGTCAGAAGACGAGACAGAGAATATGAAGTAGGTGATCACGTGTTTGTGAAAGTGACACCGATGAAAGGCTACACTCGTTTTGGAGTCAAAGGCAAGTTAGCGCCAAGATATGTCGGACCGTATGAGATTATTGAGAAAATCAATCTGGTGGCTTATCAAGTTGTGCTTCCTCTTGAAATGGAGTATATGCACAACGTCTTCCACATTTCTATGTTGAGGGATTACCTCCGGGATCCTTTCCATGTGATAGAGCCTACTCGTGTAGTGCTGAGTGATGACTACACTTACGAGGAACGGCCTATTCAGATTGTAAATAGACGGATCAAGAAGTTGAGAAACAAAGAGATCCCATTAGTGAAAGTCGACTGGCAAAACCATGGTGGCGTGTATGCCACTTGGGAAAGGGAAGACGACATGGCTAAAAGATATCCTACTGTCTACCGATAAACTACCGATTACTGCTAAACTGAGACTGATTATGAAAAGTAATTGAACTAATTGAAATACTGAACTGACTAACTGAAATCTGAAACTGATTGATTGACTGTATCTATTTACTATTTGACTGTTTGATTATCTGTTCATGTTTTATGTTTAAACTGCAAATTGAAGGCCTTATCGGCGGCCGAACCAGAAATTGATTAGTGTTTCATGATCAGTAGAATTTATGTGATTTAATGATGTATTTATCTGAAATGGGATTTAGTATGATTAAATTAGATTAAAATAAGCTAAACTAAACAAGTTGCCTTATTTACGGAAATGCCATTGCGAGTGGGCCCTTTATTATAACATATTTGAGCCTTATTAATCATTCAACAAAACATTTCTTCAGCTCATTTCCTTGAGCCATAACCGACCAAGAGAGAGAGGAAGTGAGAGATTGAGTTCAACTTGTTGATTTGCTTGGAAATTGGAAGTAATTGTAGGAGATTTGCCTACTTGAGCCTCTAGACTTGTATTTAAGGAACCTAGGTATGAATTTTATCCTCTTAATTGTGTCTTTAAGTTGATTCTTGCATGGTTCATGTCAAGTTGAAGAGCTAAGTCATGATTTAGTTCTAGCATGTTGAATTGAAGCTCATTTCATGCATGCATGTTTGTATTGTTGCATTTTAAGTTGTTTTCATGGCAAAATGCTACATGCATGTTCATATTATGTTTAAGCCCATGAATTCATCTTGTCTTTGAAGATATTAGCTCAATAGAGCATGTATTTGAGGCTTGTAAGTTGTTTAACTTCATGCATGTTGCATGTTCATCTTGTTCATGAAAAATTGGTTTGAAACTGGGTTTAATTCCCTCACATTTGTGCCTTGATTTTACAAATTGAGCTTTGAATCATGTTAAACTATGAGTTTTGAAGTGTTTTCCAGGAAATGGGCCCGAAGGAATCGAATTTGATACATTTGAAGTTGAATTTGAGCTTGAGGTTCAAATATGAGAATTCCAAATTTTGGACTCACGCTCGAGCGGGGTGACTGGCGCTCGACCGTAAAATTCGTGCTCCCAGCATTTTGCACTGTTTTGGTGTCCGCTCGAGCGGGTTAATTGATGCTCGAGCGTGACCTTGTGTCTTACGCTCGAGCGGATGTCGAGCGCCCAATGGAGCGTGAATTTCACCTATCTAGCACTTTTGACTGTTTTGAAGTATGCTCGAGCGGTTGAGTCTGCACTCGGGCGGAAACCTTTGTCTGCATTTCCGCTCGAGCGGATTAACCTACGCTTGAGCGGGACCCTTGTTTTCTGAAAATGCTTTTAAGGTGCATCTTTGCATCCTCATTTCATCCTAGGCATTCTTAGGCCTAGTTTAAGGTATCTTAATGAGGGTATAGATGTAGAACCACACCGAGGCAAATTAGGGATTAAATTATTATCTTTCCCAACTGTATAGCTTAGTGTGTGTTCAATCTATAAACTGTGTAGGGTTGGCGACTGGGGATGCGCTCTAGCCTAATTGTAGCATAGAACTCTGTGAGTAACGACTGTGTAAAGATATGTTCAAAAATGATTATCTTCTGAACCATTGAACTGTACCGTTTCTGAATTGATACTGTTAATAGAATGAATGTATGTCCTCTATTCTGAACTGTATAGTGGCATTCTTAGCAACTACTATTACTGACTGTTACTGTTACAGAGATTTCTGTCGGTTCCCTTGTTGGAACCACTACTGTTTACTGATTGATGGCCATCATTGATTGTTCGATCTTTCAAGACCTACTGTTTATTGTACTGTTATGCTAATGGATGTACCACATATGACTGTATTGACTGAACGACTGAAATACCGACTTAATGAACTGTTTTCATTGCTGTAAGGACATTCATTCTAAACCTCTTTACGCATTATGTTATTCACTGGGCTTTAGCTCACTGCTCATATATATATGTAGGTGTACAGGCACCTGACCGCGGCTAGTACCGTCGGGGTAAGCTCCAGTTTTGTCAAGCCAACCACTGTGCCTCACTGCGAGGTTCCAAGCCTGTCAAGCTATGGCTTAGGGGTGCTTTAATTTCCCCCGTCTGTCTCTATAACTGTCTTGTTAACTGTATAGACTGTTACTGTACTGTTCAATAGGGATTAGGTCCCTGATCTGAATGATTATAAATGTCGTACATACTGTTCTGCACTGTGTATATATATATGCATGAAAAGTTTTTTTGGCATACAGACTGTCACAGCTCATTGGACATTGTTTATTTACTGTATTGGCTTCCGCCAGGCCCCTGTACTCTGTTCTACTGCATTACTGTTAAACAGGCTTTCGGTAATCTCGGATTACTGGCCGGTTACGGTGCTAAACCCATAGGGGCGGGTTTAGGTTGTGACAGTTAGAGCAATGATGTCATCATTCACATTCTGTTCCAGTTGAACTGGAGGAAGTGGGGGCTGTTGGTTCTGTTGTTGTTGTTGCCTCAAGGCTTCGGTCAACAGTTCCACTGTTCTTTCTAATCTTGCCATTCTGGCGTCTGATGATTCAGTTTCATCAGTAGTTCTTGCATTCTCCATTTCACTATAGACAATTATGAGAATTATAAACATAGACAGTTGCGTACTTAACATATTAACACATTAGCACGTATATTCATGTCATGGCCACACACACTTATCAATGCTCATGCAATGCCCTATTCACTTTTCTAGGACATCCTATAGCTCATTTGGACACGTGTGTGCGGTATAACTCGTAGTTTAGTATCGCTCTGATACCACTATATCACGACCCAAACCCGCCTCTATGGGTTTAGCACTGTAACTGGCAAGTAATCCGTGATTACCGAATGCCTGCTTAACAGTAATAACAGTAATACAGAGTACAGGGGCTGGCGAAAGCCAAAATAGTAATAAAAGATGTCCAATGAGCTGTGATAGTCTGTATGTAAAAAGACTTTTCATAACATATTCACATTCAGAACAAAAATAGTATATACATACATCATATACAATCATTCAAGTTAGGGACCAAATCCTTATCATAACAGTACAGTAACAGTCTATACAGTCTATACATAATAGAGACAGATAGGGTGAATCTGAGACACCCCAAAGCAGCCTTAGCTTGAACAGATCTGGAACCTCGAAGTGAGGCACAAAGGTTGGCCTGACAAAACAAGGGCTGAGCCTGACGCTTCTAGCAACGGTCCAGTGCCTGAACACCTACATATATATATGAGCAGTAAGCTAAAGCCCAGTGAATAACATATGCGTAAAGAGGTTAAGAATGAATGTCCTTTCAGTATTGAAAACTGTCATTTATCAGTATATCAGTCATTCAGTTTGTGGCTCATAATTCATGCCATAACAGTCATTCAGAAACTATAATAGTCATATGTGGTACATCCAATAGCAAAACAGTACAGTAGGTCTTAACAGACCGAACAGTCAGTTGATGGCCATCATATCAGTAAACAGTAGCGGCTCCAAACATGGGAACCGACAGAGATCTCTGTGATAGTAGTAGTACAGTACAGTAACAGTAAATTGCTATGGATGCCACGAATACAGTTCACAAATAGGACAAACATTCATTCAGTAAGAAATATCATTTCAGAAAGCAGTACAGTTGTTCATTCAGAAAATATTTATAATTGAACATATCTTTACAACATTGTTACTCACAGAGTTCTGGGCTACAGATAAGCTAGTGCGCATCCTCAGATGCCATCCCTACACAGTTACAAGATGAACACACACTAAGTCACATACTTAGGAATCGAAGACTTAGTCCCTACTTAGACATGGTGTGGTTTTACGTCAATATCCTCATTAAGATGCCTTAAACTAGGCCTAAGAATGCCCAGGATGGAATGAAGATGTAAAGATGCACTTTTAAACACTTTTCAAAATTTGCTGAAACAAGGGTCCAAGCTCGAGCGTGGCTTTTTACGCTCGAATGGACATGCAGAACAAAGGAGCTCCGTTCGAGCGTGGTTTCCCCCGCTCGAGCAGACTGTAAAATCATGCAAAAGTACTGGATGCATGCAATTCACACTCGACGGACACTCGATCCTCGCTCGAGCGTGAGACACAAGTCCTCGCTCGAGCGTGCATTCCCTCGCTCGAGCGGACTGTAAACATGGGCAAAGTACTGGATACACGCATTTCCCGCTCGAGCGTCACTTTTCCCGCTTGAGCGGACTGCATGAACTCAGTGTGTATGCTCGAGCGTAGAGTTCCCCGCTCGAGCATGAGTCCAAAATCTGAAATTTCCAGATTTGAACCTCAAGCTCAAAACTCAACTTTGAAGCATCAAAATCGATCCTTTTGCGCTAATTTTCTGGAAAACATTTGTAAACTCATAATATGACATATTTCAAAGATCAATTTGAGAAATTAAAGCCCAAAGATAGTTCAATTAAACACAATTTCAAAAAAAATTTCATGAACATGAAGAACAATGCAAATTCAACACATGCATGGGTTCCTAGGAACTCCAATGCTACGAAACAAGATCAAATGCAATGTTTAACTTCAAAACATGGTGAGTTCATGGATCAAGACAAAAAATATAAACATGCAAGAAGAAATCCTCATTAAGCAACTTCAAAACTCAACAATATGAACATGTATGCATGATACAAGCTTCAATTCAACAATTTAAGCCATATCTTGGCTCTAGACTTCAAAATTAGCAAGAACCATGCAAGAACTAACTTAAATACAAGTTCAAGAAGATGGTTCCTCTACCTTATGGCTTGAATTACAGGTGTAGAAGCTCAATTATGCAAGACTCCTTCAGTTTCTCTAAATTTCCAAGTAAAACAAGATGAAATCAAGCTTCTCCTAACTCTCTCTCTCTCTAGTCGGTTAGGCTTAGAAAATGGCTGAGGAAATGTTATGATAATGCTAACATAAAGAAATCAAATAAATGGCTCATGGAATAGTCCACTAAGTGGCATTCTTGTTATAAACTCATTTAATTTAAATCAGCATTATTAAATCCAACTTAATCGTACCAAATCAATTTTCAATTAAATATACCATAAAATCACATTAATTCTAATTAATACAAAGCATTAATCAATTTCAGATTCGGCCGCCGATAATGCCTTCAATTTGCAGTTTAAAACATAAAACATGAACAGATCATTTAACGGTCAACAGATAGAAATGCATTTAAACTAATACACTAAATCAATCAGTTCAGAATTTCAGTCAATCAGTCAGTTAATATGCTTAATCATAGATTAGCACTAATTAGTGGTGCGAGTTGTCACATATAGTGAAATTTCATTGTTTACAAAGCAAAAATTCATAGTTTATAGAATAAAATTTTACTGTCCGCGACAACAAAGAAAGTAAAATTCATATATCAAGTTAATGATGAAACAAATGGGGTACCATAAATGGAAAAAATAGAGAGAGAGAGAGAGAGAGAGAGATAAAACACTCAAATCTAATAAAGAACACATGTCTAAGGATGTCGATGGTATTTTTGAGATAACAGAAGCGAATACTGAAGGTGGTGGTCAACAGTGGTAGATTTGAGACAGTGGTAGTAGAGAAAGTGATAAAAGCGACTCCATTATGAATGATAGAGGCAATGAGATATAGTTATGGACATTGGAAATAATGGTAGATGCTTCACTGCCATATATATATATATAGAGAGAGAGAGAAAGAGAGAGAGCTATAGAAAATAAGGGGGAAAAAGAGTTGTAGAAGATGAGAGTTTATGGACAAAAAAATTGTCAAATTTGTCATTTTCACAATAAAAAAATATTAGGTGAAGGACTTAGGCATTAATGTATTTTGGCATGAGCTTCTTAAAAGACACAACTTAATATTGTGGATTCAGTTAAAATACGATAAAGATTGGTAGCTCGAGAAATGTGGCTCGAATAGTGGCTCGAATAGACAAAACGACGTCGTTTTGTCTACTTTTTTTTTCTTTCTTTTTCTTTTTGTTTTTCTTGCTTTTTGAATCAGAAGACAGAAAAGAGAGAGAGAGAGAGGAGAAAAGAGGAAGAGAGAAAGAAGAAGAAGAGAGGAGAAGAAAAGAAGAGGAAGAGCCATCATCGGTGCCATCACCGCCATTAGAGGCGCTCGCCATCACCGCCATCACCGACGACTGCCATCACCGATTTGAAGATGATGATGTTGATCTGAAGAAGATGATGATGTTGATTTGGAGATGATGAGTATTTTTTTTTTTTTTTTTAGTTGTAGATCTGAATCTGTTTTTTGTATATTTATTTATTTTTTACTTGTTCTGGATCTGAAAAAAACAAAAAAAATTGTTGATGTTGTATATCTGAATCTGTTTTGATGATGTTGATGTTGTATATCTGAATATGTTTTCTGTAAATTTTAATATCTGAATCTATTTTAGTATCTATTTTGATGATTTTGGGTTTGAAAAACTTGTTTCTTCTTTCTTGGAAATAAGCTTCAGCGGGTTTGAAAAATTTGTAGCAGCACTCTGCAATATGGGAAAGAAGATTTTATCAAAAAATTAGCAAGTGCCTAATCTTCATCATGTTTATAAGTTTTTCAGTGGGTTTGATGAAGAAAAAGCTGTTTTTGATTTGGGTTTTTCTGAACAAATTTTTGTGTTGATTATGGAATGAATTTTTTTAGAAAAAATTCGTGAACAAATTTTTGTGATGATGTTAATCTGGGTTTTTCTGGAACATCATCAAGAACAAATTGCTTGAACACCATCATCTGGGTTGCTCCTTCTCTTCTTCTTCTTCTTCAGTTTTTTCTTCTTTTTCAGTTCAGAAAAACGCGAAAAAAAGACACCAAAACGACGTCGTTTTGGTGTCAAGCCAAATTCGGGCCACCGAATTTCGAGTTACGTAGCGGGGTCGGTTAAATATAGTTTTTATTTGTATAGTTTGACCTAACTTTGACTTTGGTCTTTCTTGTTTTGATTTGAACAAAATGATCATTTCATCCAAATTTTCATTTATTTATTTTTGTCTATGTGTACACTTAAGATTGATAAGTGTCACAAAATCATTAATTTGAGGAAAAATGGGTGGGTGCTCGAATTTCGTGGGTCGAAATTTGGGTCGAATTCGAAGAGAGGGAGAGAAGAGAGGAGAAAGAGAAGGAGAAGAGAGGGAGCCGGGGTGCTGGTTCTGCCGACGTCCTCGTCGCCTCACCGTCCTTGCCGCAGCTCCGTCGCCTCGCCGTCCTTGTCGCCTCGCCGTCCTCGTCGCAGCTCCGCCTCTGCCTCCGCCTCTGCCTCTGCCTCTGCCTCGCCGCCATACCTCCGCCCCTGCCTCAGCCCCGAGTTTGTTGGCCCCCTCCCTTCCCCTTCCCTCTCCTCCCCCTCCTTCTCTTCCTCCCCTCCCCTCCCCCCCTCCTCTTTCTTCCTCCCCCGTCTTCTTCTTCCTTCTACTGAAAAAAATATATATATATATACAAAGATCAAAACGACGTCGTTTTGATCTTTCGACCCATTCGACCCACGAATTTTTGAGCTACCAACCGGGGTTGTTAATTTGAGCCTTTAACTTGAACAAAATGACTAAATTGTTTAATTTGAAACAAATAGGAAGTAAATTAAAATTTGGGGCAAATTGGAAAAATTAAAAATGCAATTTACACTAAAAGTTGTACTTTGACCAAAAAATCCCTTAAAGAGAATATCTGAATTTCATGAAACCAACATCCCCTTGGTATTATGAATTATAGTTGATTACACATCTTACTCTGGCACCTATAATTCAGTAGTTGGCTACTTTTACAAAATAATACATATAAGATCTAAACATATTGAATAGTTATTTTCAAATTATATTATTAAGGTCGAATTTTGATGTGCTATAATTATATTGTTAAAATGTTATATTTTAAATACAACTATCATATAATTCAATCATAATCATAAGATGTGATGGATTGCAGTAGTGAACCACCCAATACAACAATAACGAAATTTAAATTTAATTTGACTAGTGCACAGCCTGGATCAGAATCTTATAGACCTACTTGAAGCAAATATTAATTGACCGAACAAGGCCACATAATGTCTATAATTGCAGTTGGGAGACAAAGGCTTTTTTTCATGCCGAGACAAGATTATATAAATTAGCAACACGCCAGCCTCACCCATCCCCATCTATCTATCTCTCTCTCTCTCTCTATGGACATGCTTGATTAATAGGATTAGAATATGAGGTTGTGATTATTAATTTATGGGTCTAATAATTCTGTGTTTATTTTAAAATTTTGTTTCAGAATTATTAATCCAATAGATAATTAATCCAATAAATTTGAAAGATTATTAGTAATGAGATAGAGATGTGATTATATATCCTAAGTTGAAAAATAAAATAAAAAGACTCTTTTACCTTCATATGTTTTCTTATCCAATACAAATCAAACACTGGACAAGTGGATAATTTATCTTACTAATCCAATTAAATAGTAAATACCACACTAATTTGATAAGATTATTAATACTTTCACTATTAATCTTATGAACCAAATAAAGCCTAATAGATATATACATATTTGTGTATCATTTGTCTTTAACAATGGATTATTATTATGAGAAGATGCTAAACTTTCTTTGGATCCATCTCTCAAAACAAAAACATCTCTCTCTCTCTCTCTCTCTCTACTTCAACCCAAGTGTAGCCCTCTGCAATTTGTTGAATCGCGCTCTTGCTTATCCAAACCTCTCTTGCTCTCTTTTTCTCCATACTTTTAGCAGCATAATAAATTGTGGGTAAATGACAAGATTCATCCTCTTAATTTGAGCAAAATTTTATTTTTAAGTTTAAAGAAAATATAATAAATTTCACAATTTAAACATAATTATATTAGTATATTTTTAGTAAAGTTAAAGTTACCGAAACTAATAAGATGATGATATGAAGGCAAAAATATAAATAAGAAATAATATACATTCCTGTCTAAAAAATATGAGAATATTATTTTTCTATCTATGTAAGTAATGAATTATTGATGAAAATAAAATTAAATATTACGTGATTAAAACTTTAAAGAACTTAATGTAGTTATGTCAAAATTATAAACTTATTATATTTTATAAAAATCTTAGATGAGGTCAGTGTAATTTACCTTCTTTTTTTTTTTGTAATTTACCTTTTTATTAGTGTAATCATTACATTTTAAATTTTATTTTAATATGATTTCTCCATTAATTGCCGTTTACGTTTTAGAATGACTGAGACCCCCTCCAATCACTTACCCTACCACCCCCTCCACAGACACGTGGCGGGTGGTGATTGGAGGAGAAGGAATAATAAAAAAAAAAGAGTAGCCAATCAGGTGAAGATAAGGGGGTGAGAAAAGAAGGGGTCCAAGTCATTATTGAAAAAATAATACGTAGAAAACTAATGGTGGCACAGTGAAATCTGTAAAAAATTATATTGACCTCCTATATAACTTTTTTTCTTAGCCATGAATTGCTGAATTTCTTACGTAATTTTCACATTGCTTTTTTCTTCCAAAATACTAATGGTAACTAATTGATGGATCATATTGAAATGCAATTAAAAGAGTGAGATTTAAACTTCTAAAATTATATGAAAATCAAAGTAAAATTTTGTTTAAATTAAAGGGATTGATAATATAATACATAATTTATCCATTAATTATTTTACAAGTTGGCCATCTAGGAGTGAGTCACCTTAATAATAGAAGAAAAATTGATAATTATGCTAATTCTCTTAAAGTTTGGAAAAGAATTAGGGTGTTAGGATTAGTGAGAGTGGTGAAGTGAAGAGATTTGTGGTATTGGAAATCAAGATTAGTGACAAGGTATTGGGGTTTTGCGACGACAATTACATTAGTTTTAGTTGTGACGATATGAAAATAAAAGAATAGTGGTGACAATGATGACAATAAGTTATAGGTATCGACGATAGTGGAAAGCCACAGTGATGACAATAAGTTTTAGGTATCAACCATAGTAGAAAGTGGCCAATAATCATGTGAGCATGGTAGTATTGATGGCATTTAATTTAGGCTAGGTTTGGGAAGATGGTTTGTGGCTATTTTAGCCACAAAAGATAAAATAAACTATTTTAGCTACAACAAACAAAATACTTCCAACCTATAATCATTACATTATTCTCTTACAAAAAAAACCGAAAAAGTCAAAAAGGCAAAAAACCTTTCTCAAACTATAGCCTAGGCTAAAATAGTCAAAAAAGTCAAAAAACTAAAAAGCCAACCCACTTCCCAAACGAAGCCGTATAATCAAGGGGTCGGTGAGAGAAATGAGACAATTAATTTTTTAGCCATTTTATGGATAAGTAAATATCAGTTGTTCTAATCAATTGTGTGGAAGAGATTTTTTAAAAAAATATTGTGTTTTATTATATATATATTTTTAATTAGTGTAAAGGAAAAATTAAAATTTTATGAAATAAAACAGTTCTACTGAAAAAAAAACTAACTATGAATTAAGAGTAATGATGAAACCCTCACTTCACAAGATCTCTACAAATCTAGACCACTCATGATGTGAACCCCACATATATATGAGTCGCCCCCCCACACATACATAGAAGGTCAGGATCACTTTAAAGGTGTAGGGATCATCTTCAAAGGGAATCCCAAACATTTTCCGTTAATTAATAGGCTGAACTTAAATGTTATATACGAATTTTAAATATGAGGGTAATCATTAGAATTACATTAAAATTGTGACATTGACTGTAATTTTGAAAACTTAAGGGGGGTTGCTATTATTTATCCAAAATTGAAACAAGTTGTCATCTTCAGCTCGTCAAGTTGTGATCCCCACGGCCAGTCACGCGCGCAGTAGTATCACCATTTCTTTTTTTAACAATTTCCTCGTGTGAACAAGTCACCATCCAATGTCCAACACGTGTCAAAAGATATTTCTGCCGTATCCTATACCACAAATGTTCAGACATAAACTAAACATAACAAATGCTCCAACCACTCCAGATAAAATTACAATTATGCCCCTCACTTGTACACGTACTCATCATTTATTCGTTTGAAATGTTTTGCAAACTAAACCCGGTTGTAGAATATCCCTAGGACCCAGTCCAAATCCAATAATTGATCATTCTCCTTCTCTTAATCCCCTCTGTATTCTTGCTGGCATATTGTCTCTCTCTCTCTCTCTCTCTCTCTCTCTCTCCATCATGTTCTCTCTCATCAACCCTCTTAAACCCTTAACTTTCTCTCTCTAAAACACAAAAATTCTGTCTAGAATTCCTCACCTCAACAAGGGTGTCCTATGCTATAACACAAAAAACACAACCCAAACAGAACAATGCTTCCTCTTCCCCAATTCTTGATTTTCTTTGCTCTTTTGTTTCAGACCCATCTCTCTGTTTCGGCCTCCGAAGCATTGTCCATATACGAAGTCCTTCGATCCCATGGACTGCCCATGGGTTTGCTCCCAAAGGGCGTCGAGGACTTTGAATTCGACGACACTGGCAAATTCCAGGTCCACTTGGATCAAGAATGCAATGCCAAGTTCGAGAACGAATTGCACTACGATCGAAACGTTTCGGGCACTCTGTCTTATGGTCAGATCGCTGGACTTTCTGGTATTTCTGCTCAGGATTTGTTTCTTTGGTTCCCTGTTAAGGAAATTCGGGTCGATGTTCCTAGCTCTGGGTTGATTTACTTTGATGTTGGTGTTGTTTATAAGCAATTCTCTCTTTCTTTGTTTGAAACACCAAGAGATTGTATGGCTGTTCCACCCCCTGATATTCTAG
Organism: Camellia sinensis; assembly: GCF_055761805.1. Classification (NCBI taxonomy): domain Eukaryota; kingdom Viridiplantae; phylum Streptophyta; class Magnoliopsida; order Ericales; family Theaceae; genus Camellia; species Camellia sinensis. The sequence continues at coordinate 81,091,826 of NC_138963.1, forward strand.
ATAAAAAGTTCATTGCCAAAACTGTGTCTAAGGTCCTTCTCTTCTCTTTTATATCCCAATTCACTATTTTCAGATTGTAGATAATTGGGTACAGCTTGCTTTTGTTTTTGGACTAATGATGTGAACTTTGATTATATGTTCATGTGCATCAGTTTATCTACATGTATATGCTTTAATTTGACATGGGTTTGACTTATCATAATGCAAATTCTATGTATTGAGATAATTTGTGATCAATTTGATAAAAAAGTTCTAAGTTTGGGATTTAGCATTGTCATAATTTCAGAGAATGAAATCAATCATTCTTTAAATTTTTTGTCTTGCTAACTTCAAGAATTTACGTCCTATTCGGTTTGATATCTATTATCTGTGTGCATTCATATATGCTACATGTTCAATGAAGTATGTAACTTATGAAACTAATAATGTTGTTTGTTGCACACTTACAGAGTCAATTTGGCAAGCTTCGATATCTAGTTGATCAGAGTGATTTAGTGAGAGCTGTTTCGTAAATTGGGAAGATCAAGATGATTCAAATGGCGCAATAGCTCAATCATGACATGGGTTTTCCATTCGCTGTATGTATATATGCCTTCGGCGAGTCTGGTATGTAGGAGGTCCTATGCTTCAAATTCGGTGTGCTTGCTTGCGGTTTTTGTATAGTGCAGAGTCTTCAATTTATCCATTGCCAGCTCCTGTGAATATGACAGTGGCGATAAATTGAACTGAGAGGAGAAGAAGATATGGAAGTCATTGGTGTCTTTTATACAGAGGATAGAAACAGGGCAGGAGCATCGGATTGAAGTGGTTTCAGGCGATAAGTCTTCCAAGGATTGTTTTGTATGTTGAATTCATTAAGAATATAAACATAAATATGGTTATTGGATCAAGCCTCTTTTTGTAGTATAAGAATAATGTTGAAAAGATATACATACTTCTATGATAGAAGAATAAGAAATAAAATGGGCTTTTATTATTATTTTCTCTACAGCTACTCACTTCTTATGCCTTCAGTTTGAATTCTGTGGTATGCTATGAAGTTATGGTTGATTGGTGGGGAAAACATGAACAAAGAAAGAAAGAGAGGAAAAAAAAAGGGGGACATTTTCAGAGGGATGTAAATTTTGAAACCTTATCGAACAAGTTGTGTACTGAAAATTTGAATGCTGATATATCTATGAAAATATTTTTGGTAGAAAAATTGGCAGTTAAATGAGTTGGACTAAAGCTATTTTTGGGTTTTATCAACTCAATTGGCTTAAAGCGCGTGTTTTTGTATGCTCAACTCAATGACGTCTTGTCCCAACCATTTGGTGCATCTGCGTGAATCCAGATTTAGCATTCTGCTCAATCGAAGGACCATTTCAAATCCCTTAGATTTTCGTAGAGAAATTAAACTGGTTACAAGGAATCCAAATTATGCTAATAGGTGTAACCGTGGAATTATCAGTTTTTTCTTTTCTGCTCGAATGTGGAGTTATAAGTCGAATAGCATGAATGTGCTGCCTTATTGGCTGTTTTGATATCTGATCTCAGTTTCTGGAATGTGTGCCTTTTACTACTGAGCTTTTTAGGCTGAAATAGTTGATCATCTGTGTAATCTGAAGTCACATTTGAAAGTAAAGGAAATGTGTTTGGTGGATGATTCTAAGCGAAATATATTCAGTCCACCCAAGAGAGCTTTTTTGGTTTCGGATCATAATCTGACTCGCCTTCTTAACTTGGCCTTGATCTTATCTGTTTTCTCTTTCAATTTTGCAGCCATGATGATAGTTTGCAAACAAAAAACCTACTCAAACCTTGAGGCTGGGAAACAACTGCTGATTGATGTGAATGAACTTCTGATGCTCACTTGTGATCTGCATTTTGTATGAAATCTTTCTTTATCTTTAGGAGACAAGCTATGAAAAGGTCACGAACCTGAACCCAGTTGCTAAAAAACCTTATCTATTCATGGCCTACAATATCTACTTTGGCTGGCACTCTCATTTGACATAAATCAAAGCTATAACAATTAGGGTAAAGTGGAGATTTAGGTTAGAAGAGAGGATTAAAATAAGAGTATTTAGGTCAATTTATAGTTTCATTAACAAAATTTAATGGTGTGTTGAAAGTTAAGTGGGTAGGGTCTAACTCGAGTGATTCGAAATGTTTATTTTGTAAGACTTGTTAAGAAGATAATATATGTAAAAAATAAAATTGATTGATATTAGTAAGTATATCACTAGATTACATTTGTTTTATAAAATGACAGTAAATATAATTTTAAAAACTAAATATCTATATATTTTTTAAGATCAATATAATTCGATCATCATGATTAATATTATCTGATTAATTTAATTTTTTACATAAATATTTTTTATTTGAAAGGGATCTCAGGTCAGGATGAGCCAATCAAATTCAACAACTCTCCAATTTGATTGGATAACCAATTGGAGAGGTGTTCAACTCCTGTTTCAATTTATATTAAGAGTAATGCCATGGATTATAAAAAAAATATTATGAAAATTATCCTGAAAGATTCTCAATCTTTGTATTATTCATACAATAAAACACCACATATTAAGGGATTGTTTGGGTTGATATAAGTGCACTTTTTGACTTTTTATGAAATATGAATTGAGTTTGGGTTGGGTTTGAAGTGATATGTAAGAGAGGTGATGTGACTTAAATAAAATGATGTGACTTAAATAAGATAGTGACTTTTTGACTTTTTGTCTTTTTTCAAGACATGCCAAACGTGACTTAATTAAAAGATAAAAATTTTTCATGATACATTTCATAATATATTTTTTATAATCCCTATCATTATTCTTATATTAAAAGGATTTGGTAGGAAAAAAACAAAAGTGTTAATCTTGATATCAACATATCTATCTAAAAATGCCAACATCAAAATGGTCGTTACTTGATAGCTTTACCTACTCTAATAGTGGGGTTACTCACTTTTAAATCCATATTGACGGGTCGTACTATATAGTAGTTTCTTATTCATTTAATCTGCTTCATCTTCTTACTATTAAAGCCTCATTTGGGAACAGATTAATTTAGTAATTTTTTAGTTATTTAATTAAAATATGAGTTAAAAAAAATTAGTATGTTTGTGATGATTTTTTAGATTTTTACAAAAAGATGTGCAAAAAGTAGAGAAAAAAAAAATTTTTGACTTTTTAGTATGAATTATTGACTTTTTGACTTTTTTAATAACTTTTTTACTTTTTGACTAAGCCGACATGTTACCAAACGATGTCTAAATACTGGAAATGAAAGCAACTTACTGCCTTCCATGATATCCTGCTTTACGGGGACAGAGATAAAAAAAAAAATACTTCTTACTTTCCGAGTTTAAATTTATTAAAATAAAATTAGTGTATTATAAAATTAATTTGTACCAATCTTAATGATATGAAACGATCATCTCATATGATAAGTTAGGAACTTAAGAAGTACATGCATGTATAAAATTGAATTGTTAGACATAAGTAATCACATGATTAAATTATACTGGCCTCGTTTAGGAAATTAGTTATTTTAGTAAGTTATTTTAATTTTTTGCTATCTTAATATATTAAAATATTTGTGTTTGGAAAGATGATTGGATTTTTTTTTTATAATTAGATATAATATTTGTAAGAGAAAAAATAAAATGATTATGAATTTGATGTGACATTTTATCTTATTAATTATTTTAGCCTATGTCTTTTTGTGAATTTTATTCCAAAAAGGTTTTTTTTAAAAAAAAAGCCTTTGCCAAATAAGGCCACTATATATTATAACAAGAGTGGTGATTCATCCCACTAATTTTTGAACCACTAATAGCTCTAATGAGCTTAAAAAAAAAAAAAAAAAAAAACAAACTCAAGCCAAAACATCACATCACTTTGGTGGGGACCACTGTGCCACATCATTAGTTATGTAATCATTTCTTTTCTTTTCTTCTCTCCTAAATTTCTAAATATTGTATTAAATTGTGCTACTTATATTTTATGTGGTCTATTTTGTTGTTAATTTTGTGTCTATAAACTTATTCTTCCGATAATAGCCCACATACACTCTGTCAAGTCTTCGTTTCTTTATTTAATTTATTCTAAAAAATAAATAACAGTACATTTTTTGTGTTCCAAAATTTTGAGATTTCCATCCTTCTCAATTTGTATATGAAATGAATATTTTTATTCAATTCATTTCATAAGATTATAATACATCATAAAATTTTAAATTAACAAATCATGACTATAATGTCATTTTACTTAATAAAAAAGAAATCATTATCTTTTAAACTTTTCTTAATTGGAGGGAAAAAATGAATGACTACTCATCGACTTGAGGTATTATTTCAAGTCGTAATAAAGTCTATCTGAAATCTATCCTACGGTCATACTTTATGATTGTTTTTGTAAGTTTTTTCAAAGTCTTATTGAGAAACTAAAGAAAAGTCTTAAAGAACCAATAAGCATACACCAAGTTGAGAAAACAATCGTCCCAAACTTGTATCTCATCAATAGAAAGAGCATATCGCGCAATTCTATTCACGACTCAATTACATGTTTGCGGACAGAGACAAAAAGGAAATTGCTAGGACCTCCTCACTAGAGGGTCATTTATCCAAATAAATATATTTCGTGTGAGGTCTACAGTTTTGATAATCCAATTCCACATGAGCTATGGAGGAAAACAAATTCAACATGAAGTTGACCCATATGGGACTAAAGTTGAACTTATTTTGGTGATTTAAAGTGTTAATTTCATATAACTACTAAGAAAATTATTTATGTAAAAAATAAAGTCGATCTAATATCAATTGTCATACTATAAGATCATTTTAAATATGACATACATATTTTCAATAATAGACCGTCTATTTGTTATAAGAATAATGTTTTAGAGCACTAAATTGGGAGTTCTAGAGCATTACTAATGATGTGGCACAGTGGTCCCCACCAAAGTGATGTGATGTTTTGGCTTGAGTTTGTTTTTGTTTTTTTTTTTTTTTTTAAGCTCATTAGAGCTATTAGTGGTCCAAAAATTAGTGGGATGAATCACCACTCTATATGGACAAAGAGAAATATATAAATTTATTTATTACCAAATCTGTAACGCCTCAAGAAAAATACATAATTGAAGTAGATCAACCACCGCTCTTTATGATAACAGAAGTAATTCTCAAACATTTGAATACATGATCATAAAGTTCTTACAAAAGAGTTCCACATGCAGATATACATTCAATGACTTCAGTATATGAATTTATAACATGTAAAACATCTAGTCAAAATAAATAAACGCCCTCAAGAGGCTACAAAGTCCAAGACTTAAGCCCGGTTATACAAAATGGTTGCTCGAACCCATACAAGTATAGCCATTTGCTTGCAAAAATTACAATCACAATGAAGAGCCTTGTGCACTCAACACATATATCCACATACTTAGTTTGGTGGAATCACCACATTTTTTCCAGCACCAAAATCCCATAGAGTGAGCATAAAATCCAATAGAAAATTCTTAACAAAGTGTATACATTTTGTGCAAGTCTCATGAAATGAAATGCACATGCCATGCTATGCCTTTAAAAAAGTCGTATCTTTATCTTTTAAAACCTTCATGCACAATGAGACATTGAAATTTTAACAATTCAATAATTTTACATCAAGTTCACTGGGCGGTAAATACAATTCAGGTAATCCTTAAGTTGGTGTCTGTAAGTAGGCATGACTAGCACTACCAAAATCCCACTTTACCGATAGCTAACCGGAAGGCACGTGGTACCTCCTCCGCGCGTGTTTTCGATCTTTTACCCTAGACACTCAGGCCAACTTAATCAATTTATTTACACCCTCTATCTGGACTTACCAACGTATTTAACCCAAGCAATTCAATGAAATCTTATTTCACAAACCTTCTTTTCTCAATGCAAAAGTTTCCAAATCTCAATTCAAAATTTGTAACAGCCAAATGAATGGATATGCTAATGTAACAATTATCAATGCCATGTAACGTTCTTCCATTTTTAATTCTTCTACACAATATTTCCATTGTGATCACAATTCTCACTTCCTTTTCCAATGCAATTTCACAACATAAACATACTTTAATTTATATTAAACCAATAGTAGCAACACTCCCACATTCCCATGCATCCTCAACAATTCAGTCATTTCATGACTCTATTCCTATTTTTGAACAACAACTTCAAAACCAACATTTCCTCATATTCCATGAAATTTTTTTCATTCAACATTGTCCTAATATTTGTCAAGAGGCAATTTCATAACATCATCATATTTTCTTAAAAACATTTCCAAATTTCTAGGGTTTTCGTGTTCTAGGTCTTCTCTTCATTTGAAAGAAATAGTTTCAATGTAGTACTCCTCTACAACAAAATAACCCAAAATCTCAAGGCTTTTTTTTTTAATAAACATTATGGAAACCCATTTTTTTAGGATTATTCACAACACATAGTCGAACCCAAATTTAATCATCACATGAAAGGGTCCCAATAACAACATACTTTGTAAAAATGTATATATAACTCAAAGAAAGTCCCTACCTCAAGTTTTTTTGAAGGAAAAAGATATGAAAGCCCCAAATCCAATGGTGTCGAAACCCGATCTCCACCGCACACAACGAAACCCTTGCTTATCTCTCCAAAATTATTGAAGGATGTTGGGTCAAAACTCCAATGGATTGGAAGAAATCAAGAGTTCATGGTGTTTGATGGAGGTTTTTAGAGAGAAAGGGGAGCAAAAGATGATTTTAGAGTGAGAGAGAAATGTATAGAAGTGATATACACTCAGCCCAAGAAGAAAGAAAAAGCAGATTTTTGTACTCAGCTTTATCTCACACGTGCGTTACCTATTCCCGCACGTGTGGAAACCCACTCTACACTTGCGGCTCTCACCCCCGCACGTGCGGTACACTCCCCGCACCCCCTTCCACATCTGCATATAATGCAATAGCCAACCCAGAATTTCCTTACCTCGTTACACGTACGGCCTCTCCTCCCGCACATGCGGCCTCTTTTCCACATGTGCAGCCCAAGCCTCCCGCATGTGCGGCCCTGTTCCTAGTTAGAAAAGTTCACCCACTCAACCTGTGACACCCCGGATCCAACCTTGTGCCTCCCGATCCAAGTGAACTCAACATCGAAATAAATAAGAACTAGAATTTTGAGAAAAGTTTTCAAGAACAACAAGCCCAAACAGTTGACACGACTTCACATTTAAAACCCGACACTCTAACAAGAGTAAACCCAACATAACTCAAAGGGGATGAGGCGGTTTACGTACTCGGTCATCACAACCTCCCCACCATAGGAAATTTCATCTCTGAAATTTAAACAACTTCTCAAACACGCAAGGATTTCTAGTGATCAAACCACGCTACATAAAATTTGAACTCACAATATCAATTCTCATTAACATTATGGTTTTCCCAAGTGTCTTAGTCACCTTATTAACAACAACAGTTAGTGATAAGCGCAAGCATGAAACTTTCCAACAACAATAATGACAATCCATAATAACCACATGCTTAAAATAATAACACACATAACAACACGTGATTAACAATCTTAATACATTTCCTTTAAACACTAGGGTATATTACAAATTAAAACAACTAAGCATTTTCAAACAAATCCGGATACTTGGAGCAGACCTCTGCCTCTCGTTCCCAAGTTGCTTCCTTAACCCCATGGTGTCTCCACAACACCTTTACCAACGATATAGTCTTCCCCTTCAACACTTGCTCTTGGGTATCTAATATTTGAACCAGTCGCTCTTCGTAAAATGCATCCTCATCTACTTCCAAATCAACCCAATCAAGCATATGAGAAGGGTCGGGTTCGTACTTCCTACGCCTAGATACATGGAATACGCTGTGAACCCATAGCTTTGAGCCAGTTGCTTCCAAATCTTCTGTCAGCTTTGAGCCGTAGCTAACCTCTTCCGAATGAGAGCAACTTTCTCGATTGTCTCTCTAATAATTTCCGAACCCAACAACGATGCATCACCTACCTCGGCCTAACAAACCGGTGACCTACAACGTTGGCCATACAAGGCCTTAAATTGTGTCATCTCAATGCTAGCTTGATAACTATTGTTATAGGCAAACTCGATCAATGGTAAGTGTCTCTCCCAAGATCCTTTGAAATCAAAGACGCAAGCTCTAAGCATGTCCTCCAAAATCTGAATGGTACGCTCTAACTGCCCATCGGTTTGAGGGTGGTAAACGGTACTAAAGGTCAGCTTAGTTCCCAACACCTCTTCAAGACTTTGCCACAATTGGACTGTAAAACGAGGATCTCTATCTGATACAATGGTTACAGGGACTCCATGAAGTCTAACTATCTCTTTAACGTACAACTCTGCCAAATGCTTGACTGAGTCGCCGGTGCACATCAGAATGAAGTGCGTAGATTTAATCAACCTATTCACAATCACCCAAATGGCATTATTGCCTCGCTGTGTTCTAGGGAGCCCAACTACAAAATCCATGGTAATATGCTCCCATTTCCACTCGGCTATCGGTAAGGGTTGTAGCAAACCCGCTGGTCTTTGGTATTCGGTCTTCACTTGTTGACAAGTAAGGCACCTTGATACAAATAAAGTGATATCCCGCTTCATACCCCTCTATCAAAACTGGCGACTAAGATCATAATACATTTCGGTGCCTCCCGGATGTACCGCAAGGCTTGAGTGATGGAATTCTCGAAGTACTTCTTCTCTACAAGATTCTGGTACAAACAATGGTCTAGATGACGTACACTCAGATCCGAGTGGATGTTCAAACCCTTTTCTTCCTTCATATTGGAAATTCTATCACGGATTGACTCTACCTTGCGGTCCCCCTATTGTGCCTCTATGACCTTTCTAATCAAGGTAGGTTGAGCACTTAAAGTAAACAAGGTAGCACTCTCGCTGGATTCACCCAATTGCAAATCAAACTTGTCGATATCGCCTAGCATATCCCATTCTCGAATGGACACACTAGCCAAACTGCTCACAAATTTTTGACTTAAGGTATCGTCCACTACATTAGCTTTTCTCGGATGGTAGTGTAATTCAAAATCATAATCCTCCATAAATTCCATCCACCTTTGTTGGCGTATATTTAAGTCTTTTTGGGAAAACAAATACTTTAGGCTCTTATGATCGGAGAAAACCTCAAACTTCTCACCATACAAATAATGTCTTCGAATTTTCAAGACAAAAATTATCGCCGCTAATTTTAAATCATGAGTGGGGTAGTTTTTCTTATGAGTTTTCAATTGTCGTGAACCGTAGGCCACAACCTTTCCCTCTTGCATCAAGACACAACCAAGCCCATCTTGGGATGCATCACAATAGATGGTGTAGCCTAAACCTCTTTCCGGAATTATCAAGATCGGTGCGATAGTCAATCTAGTCTTAAGTTCTTGGAATGACTTTTCACAAGCTTCATTCCACTCAAATTTGATACATTTCCTTGTCAACCTAGTCCAAGGTGTGGCTAGTCTAGAGAAGTCCCTTACAAAACGTCGATAATACCTAGCTAATCCCAAGAAACTCCGCATCTCAAAAATATTTTTAGGTTGTTCCCAATCCTGCACGGCATCTATCTTAGAAGAGTCTACAGTTACTCCTTTTCTTGACACCACATGACCCAAAAACTTCACCTCGGTCAACCAAAACTTGTATTTCCCAGATTTGGCATACAATTTGTGCTCCCTAAGCAAATCAAGGACTAACAGCAAGTGAGTCTCGTGTTCCTCCTCGAAGGCGGAATAAATCAAGATGTCGTCCATAAAGACGACCGCGAAGCGATCTAAGAATTCTCAAAAAATTCGGTTCATCAAATCCATAAAGGAAGCAGGTGCATTGGTCAAACCAAAAAGCATTAAAAGAAATTCATAGTGGCCGTAACGTATACGAAAGGCCGTTTTCCGGATGTCCTCCTCTCGGATTCTCAACTGATGGTACCCCGACCTCAAATCTATCTTCGAGAAGTAGCGAGACCTTCTATGTTGGTCGAATAAATCATCTATTCTGGGTAGAGGATATTTGTTCTTAATGGTAATCCGATTCAACTTGTGGTAATCAATACATAACCGTAATGACCCATCCCTTTTGTTTGCAAAGAGAGCCGATACTCGGCAAGGTGATGTACTAGGACAAATGAAACCCTTATCTAAAAGTTCTTGGAGCTGAATCTTCAACTCATGCAATTTGGCGAGTGCAAATTGTTAGACTTATTTATTTTGATGATTTATTTAATTATGTTTTAATTTATTTAAAAGAGAAAAATAGAATCCAAAATTCATTTTGATGATTTATTTAATTATATTTTAATCAAAATTTATTTTGATGATTTATTTGAAAGGAAAAAATAGAATCAAAATTTATTTTGATGATTTATTTGAAAGACAAAAATAGAATTAAAATTTATTTTGTCCCATTATTTCTCACCTAAACCTTTATCCTAAATGTTGTTAGAATGTATTTAATATTTGATTAAATCAGGAGTTCAAATAGCCCAAAGCACAGGTTCAAATAGCCTAGCACAGCAGCAGGCCAAAAAGTTCAAAAGGTTCAAGTAGAAGATATTCAAATTAGTAATGATAGAAGTACAACGGCTATAAAGGTTCAAAAAGCTAAAAGGTTCAAAAGGTTCAAGTGAAAGATTTTCAAATTTGTAATGATGGAGTGGAAAATATTCAAATTGGTAATGATGGAAGTACAACGGCTATTGTAGACACCCTATAGCGATCCCGGGTTTACCCTTGTTGTACAGTGATCCGGACATGTGTCCGTGGATGTTAGTAGTTGATCATTACCTTGTGTACATCCTTTCTTACTTTGTATTTGAGTTATAGGATGTGTAGGGCAGGTTTGTTACAGGTTGGTTGAGATTAGAAACTAAAACTAGTTGCCCAGATTTTGACCTGTCCGCTCGAGCGGGGGTTTTGGCGCTCGAGCGGGAGTTTCACCCATCCAGTATTTCCTGTGCAGTGTTCGACGCTCGAGCGTGGGATTGGCCGCTCGAGCGGGTTTGTGTGAGTGACGCTCGAGCGGAGAGTTGGAAGCTCGAACGGGAGACCTGTCTGCAAAAGTTCTGGGAGTGTGTATCCGGAGCTTGAGCGGGGGATTGGCCGCTCGAGCGGGAGTCTGTGAGTGATGCTCGAGCGGGGCATTGGACGCTCGAGTGGGGTGACTGGGTTAAAGCTCCGTGTTTTGACTTTTCAAATCACTTTTTCACTTTCTCTTCTCTCTCCTACTTTTCCAAAAACACCATTGTTGAGCCTCTCACTCTAGAACTCTACCTTCTCTCTAGGTTTTGATCTAGTAGGAGTGATTTGCTCATCTTTGGCCTTTACAAAAAGGTTGTTGATCGTCGAGAGCTACATTTTAATCTGAAAATTTCAGGATTTGGAGCACGTTGGGTTTTGTCATCTTCTCCCTTGGGGCTCTGGATTTGAGGTAGGGATATCCTACTCATCTCTATGGATTTTGTCTTTAGATTTTAGTATTTTGAGATGTTGGGGTTGGTTTAGTAATTTTGTGAAAGTTTGGGGCTTTTGTGTAATTTTACAAAAGTTGGGGTTTTATTTATAATAAACCTAGATGCATGTTTGGCATAGAGAAATGGAATAAATGTTGAATCATTGATGAAAATGGGACCTTAAGGGTTGTAATGTTAATTATGGAGAATGCCATAATTACATTGTTTGATTAATTGGGTTAATTAATCGTGAGAAATGAGGTTATGAAATAGAAATGTTGAGATTGGGAATACATGGGATTAAAGGGTGTAGTTGGATTTCATGTCACTCACCTAGTTGGAAATGTCGATTTTATATCCATTTGTTGCATTTATTTACTGTATAGAAATAACTGCTTTGGGCTATCGGTGGAGGATATTCGTGATTGTTGTAGTCAATGCATGATGATTAGGCAAACAGAAACTAATCACTGGAATGAGTCATTGATTATGATTGATTGAAAGAACACGTTAAATTTATGTGTTGCGTGATGATGTGTATAATTATTGTTTATATGCATTGTGTTGTGTTGGAGGAGATAGGGGATGTACTCCACGGTTTAGGGGAAGATAGGGGATGGATCTCTAAACCGGATGTTGTTGGGAGGAGATAGGGGATGGACTCCGTAGATAGAGCTCATATGATTATCTAGTACTGTGTTGACAGAGCTCATATGCTTGTCATTGGAAGTGTGATAGTGCTCATATGCATATCTGTGGAAGTAATGATATAGCTTGTATGCTTATCTGTTGTTGTGTGATATAGCTAGTATGCTTATCTATTATGAAATGGGAAGTGTTTGATATGAGTTACTGTCTCATATGTTATCTGTTGTTGTGTGATATAGCTAGTATGCTTATCTATTATGAAATGAGAAGTGTTTGATATGAGTTACTGTCTCATATGAGTTGTTTGGCCAGGTTCTGAGCCATGGTTGTAAATTGAGAATTGAAAGGAATTGGAAAATGGACTGTAATATGGGCTTGTATGTCATGAAACCGTAAAATGTGATAAGGGAAAAATATCTGTATTGGCCATCTATCAACTAATAATCTTTTAGTCATTGTTCATATTTGGTTTAGTTTATTTCTACTGGGCTGTGGCTCACCCTATATGGGAATATCATTTTCAGGTACAAGTAGCATGCCACCTCCAAGGTCATATCTTGGGAGGCTAGAGGCGGACACACTTTTGTCGTTTTATTTTTGATGAATTACATGTAAATTCAAGCCAAGGGCTTACTGTGTAAATGAGTTAGTACTCTTTTGTTGTAACCAAGTGTTAACTTGGAAAGCTGTAAGCCCGTAGGGCACTTTGCTTTTGTTGTTAACATGTAATACTGTTGTAATGAAACTCTGATTAATAGAAGAATGTGGATATTTTGTATGTCAATGAATGTCTTAATTGATGGTTTAATGTTATTTTTTTTGAGGGTGTTACACACCCCATTTTTGATCGACCTTAAGACTTAGACGTCACTAGTTGAGCGCTCGGTGATGTTGCATATTATGCTCGTTCTGAAGTTGCGGAGTCTTGGCTGCGAGCCTTGCCTCCGGACTTCGGGGCTCTTTTGTGCTTTGCCTCGGTTTGCGAATCAGGTCCTGTTTTCTCTGTTTTCTCTTCCCGAAGGGAGGGAGAGGTCTCGTAGATCATCTCTCAGTGGCCGTAGGCTACGTTTCGTGGTCGTAGGCCATTTTTCCCATTTGGAGCCCGGTTTCTGGTTTTCGGAGCCGTCGGCCGTGTGCCTCGGTTCGGGACCGCTTAACTACCTCTGTTTGCTCTAGTTTTTGGCACACACCTTATTTCCTCCCTTTGGAGGGACACTGTGGCCCGGGAGACCACCTTCGTCGTCATATGCCACTTCCGGTGCCTAACAGCCTGTTTTTGGGGCCCCGAACCGCGCGTTTTGGCCCCCGAACCTTCGTTTTGCATCCTTTTTGGTCTATTTTTGGTAGAGACCCTATTTTCATTATTAGGAAGGTGGTAGCATGGTGGCCGGCCACCTTTTCCCTGGAAAAACCAGTTTTCTCATTTTCTCTTTTCAAAAGCTGATTTTTCTGACAGAAAGCTGGTTTTTCTTACTTTCGAGCCACTTTTTCTGGCTTTTCATACCACCATTGTGATCTACTCATCTGGGAGGCCACCAATATGGTAGGCCGACCAGTTTTCTCTTCTTGACCCTTTTGAACCTTGCTTAAAAGCTAGCTTTTCTCTCTCCTGGGTCACATTTTCTGATTTTTCTCCACATAGCGGTGTTGCACTCATCTGGGAGGCCACCTTTCTGGGGTGGCCGGCCAGAAAATTTTGTTGACCCTTTTGACCCCTGGTCGGCCGACCAGGGGGGGTGGCTGGCCAGCCAATTGAACTGGCCGGCTGTGGACGTCCCCCGAACGCCCCGGGAGGGTTAGTCCCGTTCTGTTCATTTGGGGTTACCACAGTTCGGACTCGATTTGTGTCACGGTTCTTAATCTGAACCAAAGAGTCCAAATCTGGCAAATCGTTTTGAGAAACAGATTTTTGAAAAAGTAGTGCCAAACATGGACTGCTTTGCCAGATGCAGAGTCGCCACCTAAATATTTTTAAAATGGGGAAATTTAGGAAACCCTGACTCGGTGCCGAAGGCCACGTGTCCGTCATCACCGGAGTTGTCTCGGCTCGGGAGCTTGGGTACGATCGGGGAAGGTCAGCTATGAGCACCCCCTTTCGCCCGATCCGAAGACCGGCCTCTACTAACCGTGATATCCGTTTTTGAAAACTTTAACTGTTCTTAAACCAATTATTAGCCTAGAATTACTATGTTATGCGCACAGCAAACAAGTATAGACTAGATTGCCTAATTTGGAAATAAACATTGCATATCCGTTCGGTTTGAAAATGCTTTGGAATTTGCTACTCGCAAGTAGGCTAAAATACGGATTTCAACGAGTTTTTCCAACTCAAACAACCCAACCTTCACCCACAGGCATTCAAAACAGTTTAACACATAAGCATCTAGCCACATGTTAAGCATGCTGTCATGGCAAAATTCACACTCATGTGATATGCTAAAGCGGAAATACTTACATAGTACTCCGTGCCAAAACAAAGAACTTGTTAGCAAACATGCATGATCCAAGTCCATGTGAAGTGCCTAATGCATCGCATACAAAATGTTACTAGAATAGGCTCGGCTATCCTAAACATGTTATGTGAAAATGCACAATTATCACATATTCAATTTTTGATTTGAAGTACGAATGCATTTAGCGTGATGTACCGAGCCTAATGCATGTAATACAAACTGCATGAATGCACGCATGCATAGCATAAGGTGTGCTGAATTTAAACATGCCCTAATCTACCACCGTAAGCAGGTAAATAAAAGGGAAGAAAGAAGTGGGGTTGGAAGACATACACACCACCCACACACACTTATTACAGATTTACCCTCACTCGGAGGGACCGAATAAATATTACAAATTAATTAACTACGCAAGCTAATTAATATTACAAATTAACTAATTTAATTAACAAATTAAAAAAAATTAATTAAAGCAGGAAAACGCCTCGGGAAGCGCGCCACCATGCATGGGCTGCCTCTGTTTTCCTTCCTTTCCTCCTCTGGAGGCTGTCAAAGCCTCAGGACTGATCCCTTGGACAGAGAGGATCACCACCGGCTGATTGAAATTGCCACCGGCAGTGTGGTATGGCCATCGGCACAAAATTGAATCTGTCGGCAGAGAAAATGGTGCCGGTCGGCACATTACACTGCCGGTCGGCAGAGTATTCCTGCAGAACCTGCTACTCAGAGCAACAGAGGGCAAAACAAAGGATGGCAACATAATTCAAGGCATGTATGCACCAACCATGTCTCTTATCATTGTGATGACTCAAAGGGACATGTGCCTTGGTTCTCGGACCACCAATCACGCATTTCCATACATGATGGCCCAAAGAACCAAGTATGCAACTTTGATTTCAAATGCATGCAAACCAAATCAAACCAAAGTCCTAATCCCTATCACCAAATCAAGGGACAAGGAATGCATGTTGATGCAATGTAACCTAGGCATGTTATCTAGGGATGCAACATGAACAATGCAATGCACTTATGTAAAGCATACAAGCCAACATGCAAGGTAAGCTTACAAACCAAATAGAGGATGGACTTAAACATGAATTGGGCAGCTCTAATAGGGCCCAAAACAGTGGCCATAATGCCTAAAGATGAAGGCTAAACACACATGCACACATACACATGTTAAGACCCAACACTTAGGCACAATGCAAGTAACATTCAAGCACACTTGAAAGAGGCAAACAAGAGCAATTAGCATGCAACATAAGCATTGAAATCATGTCATAAAATGATGCCAAATCAAGTTATAAATCAAGTCAAGCATGCAACAGATGGCCTAGGTGTTCAAGGTAAACCAAAGTGGCATTGAGCTATACTTAACAAGACCAAACAAGGCATGCATTAAGCAACCAAAGACAGGTTTATAGCACGTTAAATCAAGGCTAAAGGGCTCTTTAGATGGCATCTAAATGGCCCAAATACAAAGGCATGCACCATGGCCAAAACATGGAGTATTGCAACACATGCTTTCAAAGCATTAAAGAGGCATGCAAGGCAATCAAACAAGCATGGAAATGGGACTGAAATGGCATGTAGAATGATCCCAAATCACCAAAACAATGCAAAGGTGGCATGCTACACATGCACATACTCAAGGCCAACAAGCCTAAATACAAAGGAGCTATATAATGCATGCTAAAATCAACCCAAATACTTATGGACAGACCTAGAACATGGCAAAATAAGCACATAATCTTCACAAGACTAAGCCTAAAACATGCTCCAACAAAGGCTAACAACCTAAGGCACATTAAGGCATAAACAAGGCATTACATGGCAACTATGCTAAACATGCATGGAGTTCCAAAACCAACTTGAAATCATGTTATATTATGGATATATAAGCATGAAAAACAAACCAAACATGCTCAACACACACTCAAGCATAGGCTTCCTTTAGAGGCCAAAACATGCCCTTTTCAAGGACAACAAGGAGAGGGGGTGGCCCTCTCCTTCTTGGGACTTCAAAGCATCATCTTCACCACTGAAATCCCTCAAGATTTCAGTGGTGAAGAGACCTCAACACCAAAATCCCGAAGCTAACACAAAATGGCTCAAAATGAGGCCTTTTGAGGCCTAAGGGTGGTCAACAACCCTCAAACAACAAAACACTCTTAATAAACAATAAAGAGGGCCTAAAAACAGAACTTTTTTATGTTATACAATAATCACAAAAACAGCTCTAAGGCAGGTGGAAAATCAATGCAAAAATGGGGGAAAAAGGGACTAGTTTCTTACCCTTGTAGTCCTCTTCAACAATGGTGCTCCAATGGCCTTCCTTAGCTTGAATCCAACACCAAAGTCTCAAAAAAAAACTCTTTAGAACCTCAGCTCCAAGAGGAAGGTGAAACACTAGGTGTTTGTGTGCAATAGTGAGACACAAAACACCTAGTGTACAAATAAGAGGGAAAGAGAGATAGAGAGTGTATATCTAACCCTAACCCTAGAAAAACCAGAGCTTGGTCTGTATTTTCCTCTCTCAAAAATGTCTAAAAGCTCTCCTTTTTGCCTCAGAGAGAGCTTCTCTCTATATGCCTCTTGTAAAGCTTACAAGACAAGCTTTGCAAGAGGGAGATCCCTCCATACACGTGTATGGAGGGGAGCAAAAGCAATACAGCTGTCTAAAAATATCTGCAAAAGCAGATGAACAACAATCGGCCGGCCAAAAATGCCATCTTGGCCAAAAAGAGTGCCGGTCGGCAACAAATAGTGCCGGCCGGCAAACTATATTGCCGGTGGCAGCAAAAACCAGCCGGTGGCATCTAGCCACTGCCGGTGATGGGTGGGGATGGTCTACAAGCCCCACCCTGCCTCTCAAAGGCAAGATGCAAGTGTTTGGTGCAAAACCAGACACTAAACGGTCGAATTCGGGGATCCTGAGGCATGGCGCGCGAGCCGAGACCTCCGGGAACTCCAAACGAACACAAACATGGATAATCACCGAGTGTTCAAACGGTGACGTCCAAGTCTTGAGGACGGTCAAAAATGGGGTGTCTACACTGGCCTGCTTCTTCCTTTTTACTTTTTCTGAGTGTAGTCCAACTGTGCTAGCTGGAGACCATTTGGTGCATCCTCCATACACCATGGAGGATACTTGGGGACCCTTTGGGATATTTTGAAGCCTCTCCTTTATAGAGGAGAGGCTTGGCTTCATATCTAAGGGTTGAACATTTTTGCTTAAGGCTTATAATCTCCCTCCTCTATTGTCACTATTCCAAGCTCCAAAACCCTAATTTTCTTGGTCCATTTGCACTACAACCCTTAGCCCCACACCTCCATCATCCATTCCAGCACCTTGGAAGTCATTTGAAGAGGTTGAAAGCTCACCAACTCGGTCCAAAAGCTGCTGGAGGTCGGCTCTTCAAGGGTAAGTGTCTATTTCCCTTAGACTTGCATTTTTTTGCTTCATTACTTAGCTTCACTTGCAAGTATTTTTGGGATTTTTCATAAACTAGAAAGTGTCATATTTTGAGCTCCTCTTCAACTTTGTTTAAGGGCACCTTTCTGTTTGAGGTCATCTACTTCCCCTTACCCTCTATCTCTCTTTTAGGGCTATTTTTGCATCATACTTTAGCCTTACTTGTGAACATTTTCGAGATTTGTTATAAACTGGAAAAAGCCTTGTTTTGACCTCCTCTTTAAGTTTTCTTGAGGTCACTTTTCTGTTTGGAGTCATCTCTTTCCTTGCATGCTTCATTCCTTCATATTTAGGGCTATGCATTAGAGCATTCGCATTGGACTTGTTTTGGCCTCTTAGCCACTGAAATTCAGGGGATTTTCAGTGGCTTTGATGAGGTTTTGAGCTTTGAAATCATAGAGGGGTGACTCTCTCACCCCTCATTTTCTTTACTAGCATCATTGGCTTTCCAAAAGGACCCTCACTTGTATGTTGTGAAGTCACTTTTTGGGCTCAATTTTGTGGGTTTTAAGGTCTACCTTAGGTCTGTCCGGAGCCCTTTTGATCATATTTTATGTCTATAGCGCATGTGTAGAACAATTCCATTCAAGGCCTTTTGAGGGGGCCTTTCTTCGCATGTTTCCTAGACTCATTTCAGGGCCAATTTTGTGAGTTTTAGGACTGTCATAACTCATTTTCAGAGTTGGTTTTGCCATGCTTCATGTCTATCTTGTATGTGCTTAACAACCCCTTGAATGGCCTTCCAAAGAAGCCCCTCATTTTTGCATGCATTGGCTGAATTTCAGTGATTATTTGGGCATATTTTGGCATGTTTTATTCACTGTTTTTAGCTGGTTTGATGAGTTCTTATTTTCTTCATATACATGCCATGTAGACCATGCTTGCTAGCCAATGTTGCATGCTATTTTAGTCCATCATGTTAGCATCTTTTGGCCATGCTTTAAACTGAAAATGTGCATGTTTTGGGACTGCCTTGGTTCTTTCTTTAGACTTCATGATCAAATAATGCTTGCTTTGTATACTTATGGTTCAATGCATTGGACTAGTTTTGAGTTTCGGGGCTTATTCCAAGCATCGGGTGCCATATTTCCATGTTTCGGGACCATTTAGCATTATGTTTCAGTGCTGAAAATTGCATGTTTGAATGCCATGCTTCATCCTTGCCATGTTTTGGTAGAGTGACATTTAATACCTTAGGTTTGGTCCTCGGTTTGCGTGCATGCGTGCACGTATTTCGGTCATCTCATTTTCATCTTATGGCCACTGATGTGAGTGTGGCTGAGGCCCACTCATGTTGGTGTAAGTCCATTATGCATTGTGTATGCCTTTTCGGTCCATAGCATTGCGTATGCTAGGTCGTATGTTAGAGCATTGTGTATGCCGTTTCATAGCATTGCGTATGCTAGGTTGTATGTTAGTCGCATTGTGTATGCCATCTCATTTGCATCGTGTTTGGGATAGGAGTTAGCCCAAGCATGGGAAACGAGGAACGTTTCGTACTCCGAGTGACGGAACGTGTCTCAATTCCCTATCGCCGACACTCCGGATTATCCATGATGGAGTTTAGGTCTTGTTGTGTTTTCATGTGCATTCATTTCACATTGAGTCGTACAATTTAACTCCTCAGCCATCATGCATCGATATGCGTGATTGGTGGTACGAGGATCAAGGACTACACTCCCTGAAGAGTTGTCATGCATACATATGTGAAATACTTTGCCATGCCCCTTTGTTGCTCTCTGTTGCAGTAAATCAGAAATCAACGGCCTTCTAGAGCGTTGCGCAATATTCCGAAAATAATTGCAAACAGAGGCAAACCGGGGCATCGTAATGGATTTCTACGCAAGGCAACTCGAGCATGTATCATTCATCATTTGGAACAGAGCTGAGGCGGTCCATGGATTTGTGTGCCAATTTACCTGCTTTCCTAGATTAATTTGTTAATTAATTAGGGTTTTTTATTTATTCGGACTGTACTATTTATTCGGACTGTATTATTTTTTCGGACCCTCCGAGCGAGGGCAATGTTGTAATAAGTGTGCGTGAGTGTGATGTATGTCTTCCAACCCCACGTCTTTCTCCCTTTTATTTACTAGCTTATGATGTTTAGATTAGGGCATGTTTCAATTAGCATACAGTATGATAGCATGTCTGCATTCATTCATCTGTCTTGCATGTATCGGGCTCGGCGCATCATACTAACTGCATTTGTATTTCGATTCCAAGTTGAATACTTGTTAGCTGTAGCATCATCATATGCCATGTTTAGAATAGCCGAACCTATTGTAATTGCATTTTGCATGTGTTGCATTAGGCATTTCTGTATAGTTAGGATCATACATGATTTCTAACATAGCTTCTGTTTTGGCTTGGAGTACTCGGTAAGTTTTATGCTTTAGCATCCTTGCATGAGTGTGAGTGACTGCCATGATAGCATGCTTGCCATGAGGCTAACTGCTTATGTGATATAACTGCTTGAATGCCCGTGGGTGAAGGTTGAGTTATTTGAATTGGAACAATTCATTAAATGCGAGTTTTAAGCCCACTAGATAGTGGCAAATCATCTTGTTTTCTAAGCCCACCCGAGGGTGGCAAATCCACATTTTAGCCTACTTGCGAGTAGCAAACCGTTGTTTAAAACAAACATGAGATGTTTCGTTCCAATTCAGGCAACCCAGTCTATACTTGTATGCTGTGCGCATCACATAGTAAATCTAGGCTAATAACCGGAATAAGAACGCATAATGTTTTCAAAACCCGATATCATGGTTAGTAGAGGCCGATCTTTGATCGGGCGAGCGGGGGTGCTCACGAAGTGACCTTCCCCAATCATACCCAAGTTCCCGAGCTGAGGAAACTTTGGTGATGACGGACACGTGGCCTTAGGCAACGAGTCAGGGTTTCCTAAATTTTCCAAAATAAAATATTTAGGTGGCGACTCTGTATCTGGCAAAGCAGTCCATGTTTGGCACTTCTTTCAAAAAATCTGTTTCTAAAAACGATTTGCCGGATTTGGACTCTTTGATGATTTCATCGGTCTTGAGTTGCACTCTGTGAGATTAGATACAGGACCGTGACATTGAGTCCTGAACTGTAGTGAGCCCAATGAACAAAACGGGGGGGATTTCCTCCCGGGACGTTCGGGGACGTCTACAGTTTCTGGCGACTCTGCTGGGAAATTAGAGAACTTGACTCAAACTCATAACATCTTGTTTTGATTACACCTATGTGTTTCTTTGCATTTCATGTGCATTGGTGTGCCTAGGACACTGTGTTTGCCATCTGCTATTCCTGAACGGTTTGCCGGAGGCTTGCTTTGTCAAAGCATGCCATAAGGCTGACCGGTTGTGGGCTCTGCCAGTATGGGAACACAAACTCCGGTTTTACCGGGGCACCCTTTTTGACCATTCGACCTAGTGCATACTCGGAATCCATAGTGACCATTCCAAACTAGGACAGGTTGCTTACCCGTTTATAGGTTGTTTGAAACCGCTACGTGCGTAGTGAAACCCTAGCTCCTGACAAAATAGAACAGGGAAACCTTACCCCAACATAAGGGTGTTTTGGCTCTTACTTGTTTGTTATGTGCTTTTAGAGTGCGTCTCTATACGAATGCATGTATCAGTTTGCAAGTTTGGGCATTAGGCCTGCGGGCACTAGTTCAGTGTTTCTGGGTATCAGGCCTGCGAGCACCAATTCAGTATTTCTGGGTATCAGGCCTGTGGGCACCAGTTCAGTATTTTCGAAATCAGTTATCTGCAGGTATCAGATTCAGCTTCAGGGACAGTGATTTGAGAATAGTAATTTGGGAATAATGATCGGTCTTTGAGAACAATGTATCAATTGCGTTTTAATTATACCCGACTGTTTGTTGTGTTTATTTACGCCGTTATGCTGTCTGTTCGTCTGCTTGTTTATTTCTTTATTATTGCTTTATTTATCTTTTTGCTAGGTAGTTTAGCACTCCAGACCAAGCAGATATTTCCCAAGCACTCTGGACAAGAGGTCGCCGACTCAATCGATCTGAGGATCTGGTCGACGAACAACCAGCGTTTCACTCTCTACCCCCGGTTATCAGACAGAGGTCGAAAAGGCGCAGTGTATCTGAGCAGAGGTTGCCAGAGCAGCGGATTACCCCATCAGTGGACAGTCGGATTGAGATCCCAATTGTCGCTATAGAAATAGACCTGCCAGTAGTTCAGACAGATCAGGGCAGTATGGCGGGACCGACAGGAGTTGAGGAAATGATGCGTCAGATGCAGGACACCATGAGAGCCATGCAGTAGGATGCTGTTCACCGGGATGAATTTGCCAAACAACAGGCCGAGATCATGGCCCAGCAGGCAGAGTTAATTGCCAGATTGCAACAACAAGCCGGAACATCTGTTTCACATCTAGTTCCTTCCCTACCAGGAATCCCGGCACCCGATGAGGCACCAAATGTCCAGGCAGATACGGACATACCAACGGGGCCAACTCTGCCTCCAATTCTGCCCCAGCTATCTAAGGCACCTACGCTTGTCAATCAACTGGACTCTCCCTTCCAGTTCGAGGTAGACCATACAGCACTGAAACTAAGCAAGCTTGAGAAGTTGTTCAAGAAATCCCAAGGGGTAAAGGCTATCTCGGAATATCGAGGACGGATATACCGTCGTGGCTGTTACGCTGCCGAATAGGTTTAAAATGTCACAAATTGATCGCTTCGATGGATCTGGGGACCCCATGGTGCATCTCTGGCTATTTTCAGATATACTACGGCCAATGGGCCTCACCAGACCACAAAAGCTTTCGTTATTCGGCCAGACCCTGTCGGGTGTGGCCGCTATCTGGTATGCGAAGTTAGAGGATGATGTCAAGTGGAGTTGGGACGAAATGGCCGAGGCCTTTGTCGCGCAATACTCTTACAATACCCAAATCGAGATTACGACCCGAGATCTTGAAACAACAAGGCAGGAGCCTAAGGAGAGCTTCTCGGATTTTGTAACTCGGTGGAGGGAGAAGGCTTCGATGATGACCCTGAGGCCTACCGACAAAGACCAAATCAGGATGATTGTGCGCAATCTCCAGCCAAAACTGATGCAAAAAATGATTGTGCTCCCCTTTTTCACTTTTTCAAATCTACATGAAATGGGGGTACAAATCGAAGATGCAATGAAACAAGGTCTGATTGACCAAGATAGAGAGCAACCCAGAAGAACCTTTAACCGCAACAACAATACAGGCCCAAGCGGCGCTGCAACTGCAAGAGCTTCGGAGGTGGGCATGGTCACTAGCATTCCTCCTCCCCTTCCAAGACCCATGGCAGCTACACCTTTCTCCGGCGTGTCCGGAAGCAACACACAAACCACGCGATTCTAACCTAGAGGCCAAAGAACCTTCACCCCACTGTATATGCCCCTGTCCAAGGCTCTAGGGGTATTAATCAAGAAAGGGCACTTAAAGCCCCTGGAGCAGAGGCCATTGCCGAATCCGCTCCCTTCTTCTCATAACCCAGCAAAATACTGCGCATATCACCAACAACATGGTCACGACACTGACCAATGTTTCAGATTGCGTCATGAGATTCAAGACCTCATTGACAAACAGGTGATTGTACCTCCAGAAAAATCCAATGTCACAACAAACCCTCTTCCACCGCACAACCAAACTCCACCTCCCAAAAGAATCAACTTTATCCAGACTGGGGTCGTGTCTTACGATCCCAACATATATATCACTCTTTCCCACCTGCCTAAGCCGGAGGTGCTCCTTCCTGACTACACTGACTCTTTGTGCATATTGGACATCTCTAGAACCCAACCCGAGCCAATGGTGGTGACTGACAGAGATAGAACAGAGGAGATTTCAGAAGATGATGGAATTGTTCAATCAGGGTTTGAGCAGTCTGGGAGTGTCGTTGGGGAAGCCTACGATCCGAGTGATTACATTCTGCCAGTAGGCCAGTTTAAGCCTAATATTAAATTGCCAGAGAGGGCAGAGCTGTGTGTGATCCGAGAAGATGGATTTGAGCAGGGGACAGATGGTTTGACGGTTGTGGAAGAGGACTTGGTCAACCTCCAGTTTTTCAATGACCAAGATCCAGGAGACGCGACAGTCAACTGGTTTGATTATGAGGAATCGGCAGAGGCTACTGGGTGGGTCAATGACTTGCCAGACGTTGTTGACGAAGCTCAGTTAGAATAGGGCCCGGCAGGGGCAAGTATATCAGTGGTGGCCGGAAGGGTCGGAAATCAGAATGAATCGCCGGAGAGCGCCGGTGCTAAGAATTATGCTCGAGACTTGGGCATTATGAATACGAGAATTGTTGAACAGCCAGCTGTACTGACGCAGCTGGAACAAGAAAGGTTGGAGGATGCCGAGAGAATTAGGAAAGCTAAGGGCCCTGAGGGGACTGAGAGTGCTGTGTGCACGAAGATAGAGAATGTTGTGAGCATGTGGACGGAGAGTACTACGAGTGCAATTGAACCGGAGCCAGACAGTTGTCTGTTGGCTGCCGACGGAATGTGGTGGGAAGACGATGATTTATGTCTTGCCCACACGGATGAGGATTGGGGGAGTAATCAACCAGATGATACCTAGTATATCGGTGAGGTCGATCATATGACGAGAAGCGGACGGTATTTCAGGCCCCCGCACCTAGACCAGCCGAAGGCATCTGGGAAAGATAAGGAAGTTGAGAGACAGAAAGAGAAGCAAGTCGAAGAAGAGGCTGTACTGAAGCAGTTAAAGAAGATACAAGCAGACATCTCCATCTGGGGACTGCTTATGGCATCGCGAGTGCATCGACAAGCTGTCTTATCGGCCATGGACAAGGCCAAGCTCTCTATAGACACCACGCCCGAACAGCTGGTAGGCTTAGTTTTTCCGGGAGGAGCTACCCCGATGTTGGCCTTTTCTGACAAAGAATTGCCACCTGAGGGTGTGGACCACAACAAGCCACTCTACATCTCTGTAGAGTGCAGAAATAAATAGATACCCGTGGTGCTTGTCGACACAGGGTCCGCTATCAATGTATGTCCAGCGAGGACTGCCTATGCAATCGGCTTGAAGACCGTGGACTTTGTGTGAACTGCCCAGGTGATTCGGGCATACGACAATACAAGCAGAGAAGTCATGGGGACAGCGAAAATTCAGACCAAGGTTGGGCTGGGGCAGCATGAAATTGACTTTCACATCCTAGAGGTTCCCGCCACTTTTAATCTGCTCTTGGGGCGGCCGTGGCTATATTAAGTGAAGGCAGTTTCTTCTACCTTGCATCAAATGGTGAAATACCCCCATGGAAAGGGAGTAGCCATTGTTTTTGGGAATTCATCGATCCATCCACCGCCGGAAGTATCTACGCCAGTTTTGGAAATTGAGTACGGTATGGAGGATGTGTTCTTATCCGGTTTTACCCTAGCTGAGGCCCGGGTCGTGCAGAACATCTTAGCTGTTAATGAGGGGGTGTATGTCAGTGCTCAATCGGTATATCTCATGAACAAGCTTTAACACATCCCCGGGATGGGATTGGGAAAAAGCGGCCGGAAGGGCGTCACAGTATCAGCCGAGGTGCCACATAACCCACATACCTTTGGTTTGGGTTATCTGCCCACCAAAGAAGATTGGATAAGGAAGGGTAAGGAGATGGCTGGGAGAGCCAGAGCGAAGAAGGCGGGGAAGTCTTTTGACTTAATGCACCAGCCCATTCAGGGTACCCTAAACGGACGCTTCGTCCGGGAGGGGGAGGACTTTTCGTTCTGTGGTTTTCCAGAGCCGTGGCTGAACCCGGAGAGGAAGCGCGTGCCGGGGTTTGAGATCTTCTTTGACCTGCAGTTACCTGGGGATGATGTTGCCGGAGAACAGACAGACCCACTAGCTGAGGTTGAGCAGAGCAAGAAAGTGGAGTCTGAGGACGTCGAAAGTGAAATGGGGGTAGCGCTGGCGTGTCTACTTTCAGATCCTCCGATCGAACAGAAGTGCTTGGGGGATAACTTCTCGGTATGCATGATCAGGAATGGAACGGCTGCGGGCCTACCAGCAAACATTTTGGATGCATCTATCGCACCCTCTCTCATTTGGCAGCATGAAGAGGAATTTTTGTCCAGCAGCACCGGGTCAGGTAGTGAGTCGGAATTTGATTCCACCGAATCTTGTGAGTCGGAATCAGGTTCCAGCTCGACTGAGTCTGAGTCTGGTAATCCTGGGGATGATAACCCGGATGCCACAGTCTTGTCCAGGTCGTCTTTTTCTTTCTCTTTTGAGTCTGTTGTAACTGAAGAATTGGACGATTTGGATGTGCTTAATGAGAATCAAGTAGCTGTGATTTCTGAGTACTTTTCTGTGCCCTTGATTTATTGTATTAATTCAGACTTTCAAAATTTTGATGAAAACGATGAGGAAGAAATTCCTCCAGTTTTGCAACGCTTAATTGAACAAGAGCAGGAAAGATTTGTTAAACCCTTAATGGATGAAATCACTACCGTGAATGTCGGTATTGAGGAGGACCCGCAGCTGGTCCAGATCGGGTCCACGTTGTCTTCGGAGGAACGCGAGCGCTTAGTCGCTTTATTAAAAGATTTCAAAGATGTTTTCGCGTGGTCCTACGAAGACATGCCTGGAATCGATCCTGAGATTGTAAAGCACCGGATCCCTCTTGACCCCGAGGCCTGACCCGTTAAGCAAAAACTCAGAATAATCTGCCTGGATTGGGCCCTCAAGATTAAGGAAGAAGTCACCAAGCAAATTGACACAGGTTTCCTGCAGGTATCCGAATACCCGACTTGGTTGGCCAACATTGTTCTAGTGCCAAAGAAGGATGGTAGGATCCGGGTATGCGTGGATTTTAGGGATTTGAACAGAGCTAGTCCGAAGGACGACTTTCCCTTGCCGCACATTGATGAGTTAGTGGACTTCACAGCGGGGCATGCTTTGCTTTTGTTTATGGATGGCTTCTCAGGCTACAACCAGATAGTAATGGCACCTGAAGACCGAGAAAAGACTGCCTTCACCACCCCGTGGGGGACCTACTGCTACAGAGTGATGCCGTTTGGGCTGAAGAACGCTGGAGCTACATATCAACGGGCCGCGACCACAATATTACATGACATGATCCACAAAGAGGTTGAGGTGTACGTGGACGACATGATTGTCAAGTCCAAGGAAAGAGAGGGCCACTACACCGCCTTGCAAAAGTTCTTTCAAAGGATTAGTGAATTCCGATTGCGGCTGAATCCTCAGAAGTGTACGTTCGGTGTTACAGTAAGGAAAATGCTGGGGTTTCTCATTACACAGAGAAGTATCAAAGTCGACCCTTCCAAAATCAAGGCCATCCTAGAAATGCCACCACCAAGGACTGAAAAGGAGGTGCGAGGCTTTCTGGGTAAAGTGCAATTCATAAGACGGTTTATCTCAAAATTAACCTTGACTTGTGAACCACTTTTTGGTCTCCTGAAGAAAGGAAAGAAATTCCAGTGGGACGGCTGATGCCAAGCTGCTTTTGAAAAGATCAAGGAATATTTACAGAACCTACCTGTGTTGTCACCACCAGAACCGGGAAGACCGCTGATATTGTACCTTTCAGTGACTGAGACCACAATGGGCTGTATGCTCGCGCAAGAATCAGAGGACAAAGTGGAAAGGGCCATCTATTATCTGAGCAAGAAGATGTTGGAGTATGAGACTCGCTACACACCATTGGAGAAGGCTTGCTTAGCCTTGGTATGGGCTACCAGGAAGCTGCGGCACTACCTGTTAGCTCACTCTGTAATGTTGGTTTCGAGATTAGATCCCATCAAATATCTCTTCGAGAAACCGGCACTTACGGGTAGGCTAGCTCGTTGGTTGTTGTTGCTTTTCGAATTCGATCTAAAATATGTGACGCGCAAGTCGGTCAAGGGAAGAGCAGTAGCAGAATTCTTAGCCGATCATCCAGTGAAAGGGGGTGAAGCAGTTGAGTATTTATTCCCAGATGAGGCCATTTTGCATATCGATGATGAGTTTTGGACGATGTATTTCGACGAAGCGTCCAACCAGTATGGGTATGGAATAGGAGTGTTGCTGATAGCACCCGACAATTCCTGTATCCCTCTAGCCTTCAAGCTCCGGTTCAAAGTCTCGAACAACGAAGCAGAATATGAGGCATGCATTGCCGGTCTAGAAGCAGCCTTGGAACTAGGGGCAAAACGGTTGGACGTCATCGGTGACTCGAACCTTGTTGTATCTCAAGCGAAAGGAGATTGGAAAGTCAAAGAAGAAAAGATGTTGATGTATTATCAGGCCCTAGATTTGTTAATTCCTCGATTTGAAAAGCTAAACTTTGCTCATCTAGCAAGAGAGAACAACAGGTTCGCAGATTCACTAGCAACTCTATCTTCTATGATAGACATCCCATTTGGAGTCCGGATGCATCCAGTCATCATTAATCAGAAGTTTGCGCTGACTTACGAGTCAATTGCTACTATAGACAAGGTTTAAGATCAGAACCCCTGGTATTACGATATTTGGAATTTCTTGGAGAAAGAAGCGTATCCACAGGGGCAAATGCCAAGGATAAAAGGGCAATCAGAAAAATGGCCGTTCAATTCATCATCTGCAGAGGTAAATTGTACAAGAGAGGTCATCTCGGAATGCATAAGCTATGCGTTGAAGCTGAAGAATCAAAACGCCTGATGGAGGCCATCCATGGAGGAGAATGTGGAGCACATATGAACGGGGTAATGCTGGCACGGAAGATCCTCAGACAGGGTTATTACTGGTCCACCATGGAGGAGGATTGTATCGGCTTTGTTCGGCGATGCCACAAATGTCAGATCCATGCAAACAGCATGAACATCCCGCCGTCGAAGTTGTACAATATGACTTCACCATGGCCATTTTCAGTTTGGGGAATCGATGTGATTGGGGCTGTCACTCCAAAGGGGTCTAACGGGCATGAGCTCATCCTGGTCGCAATAGATTATTTCACGAAGTGGGTTGAGGCCCAATCCTATGCGGTGTTGAAGGCTTCGCATGTTGCAAAATTCATCAGAAACAACATCATCTGTCGTTATGGGGTCCCAAACGAGGTCATTTCAGATAATGGTTCCCACTTCAAGAAGGAAGTGATTGACTTGTTGGAGAAATACAACGTGGCTTTTCATAAGTTGTCTACATATCGGCCGCAAACCAATGGAGCGGTCGAGGCCGCCAACAAGAATATCAAACACATAAAAGAAAGTTAAGTCCAGAAATCTAAAAGAAGGAGATTTCTTTCTAGGACCACGCGAAATCTAAAAGAAGGAGATTTCTTTCTAAGTCCAGAAATCTAAAAGAAGGAGATTTGTTGCTCAAGGACAACCGAGCTCTCATCCATGACCCAAGGGGCAAGTTCAAACCCAATTGGACTGGTCCCTACATCATCAAGTCAATCTGGTCAGGTGGAGCTGTGGTTCTAATGGACCTAGATGGCTTGGAGTTCTCGCAACCGATCAACATGGACAAGTTGAAGAAATATTATCCCTGAGAGACTCGCTAGGCCGAAAACCCGAAAGGGCGACCTAGGCAAAAGTTAGAGCATTGAAAAATTGGAAAATATAAAAACTGAGCTCGCAAGGTTGAAAACCCGCAAAGGGCGGCCTTGGCAAAAGTTAGAGCGTAAAAGGAGAGTGAAAATACTCGAGTGAACCTAAGCCTGAACTACGTAAGGCTTGATTCCCATCTTTGGGATACGTAGGCAACTTCATCTTGAAGTTCAACCATAAACTTTTTCCCGATCAACTTTGTCCATTTGATCATCTCGGTCATTTTTGTCTATTCAACATTCAAGAGTTCGGTTATGATCTCTGGTGCAGTGCTCTTCAGACTAGGGGCAACTTTTTGTTACTGTGCAGTGCCGCGGTACTCTTCAGACTAGGGGCAACTTTCCAGTTGTTGGGATCCGGGGTTGTGTATCTCAGTGACAGATTTCAGACGTGTCTAGTTCTGATCCGTATCGAAAATGGTTTTGAAAAGTTTTAATAAAAGTTGACTGTGTTCAAGATTAATCTTTTTACAACTTAGACCATTTTTGGACCAAAGCGGAAAATTTTCAGTACCCACAACCTTCAATTTCATTGATTTCAATACAGAGTTCTCCTGCTCTTGCATACAAATTGAAGTTGCTTTTTTATTACAATCATAAAGAAAACTTGAAAGTACTAATAAAGCAATAAATTCGGGGCATAGCTAAGTTAGGTGTTCCTGCGCCCCCTCCCAGAGCTAGTCGAAGTCTCTGATGCCAAAGTAGGCCCTTCCTGTGCCTCTTCATTGAGCCAACCCAAGCACTCATCAGACAAGGTGCAACTAAAAGTAGGAGCAGGAGCCAGGAGCTCTCTAGTCCTTCATGCTGTGGCATACCGGGCAAGCTGTGCGCCTCGAACTGGGAATGCGGTAGGATACTCTATTCCCTCTGGCGCCGGAACTAGAACGAAAAGTAGAACACACAATGAGTCAGACCAATCAACTGAATCCCGGTCTGCCGGGACATGCTATAGCTCATTGCCGGGAGATTGAGTCAAGGACAACGCCAAACAATGGGATCCGTAGACAAATTGCACATCCAGTCGAACCACCATCCCTCATCAAGGGCATCGACTAGTCGTTGTTGGAAGAAGTAGCCGCAAGCTGAGTAGGCTAGGCAAGAGTCCACAACCTGTAATTTATCCATCAACCATACCTGGGGAGGGATGAAAAATGAGAGAATAAAGAATAGAGAGATGTACGATGAGAGAAAAGTAAGAAAAGGGTTTTGTGAGAAAAACCGAGCCTGAGGGCCTAGTGATGTGAGCAATATATATGTGAGAAAGGGTGGAAAACATTACCTGCAGCAGTAGTGGACTCCCCGCGAATCTGGTCGTCTTTCAGCGATAGAAAGCATCCAAGCCCATCAGCGTCTCGGCCAATGTCATGGCAATGCAACTCTTTCCTTCTTTCAAGCCTTGAGCAACTTCAATCAGACGAATACTAGATCCGCTAAAGCCCGGGACAAGCAAAAAGTGAGATAGCATGCACAAGTAAAGGGTGTGTTGCCGAAAACCTTGCCAATGATGGTCACCGCGGTTACCGGCATCAGAAAAGCGACAAACCAAGCTCGGAATGTCCAACTCCCCGTCATGAATCAGAGATCGAGCATCATGCAAAGTGAGGCCGCACATTTGTCCTAAGGCTTGGACGTGGCCAAATCGGAGTTGAGGCAAGATCTCATCATGGCGTTCAGATTCCATCAAAACTTGAAAATCTTCGAAGGTCGGACACATCTCTTGCCTGCCGAAGCTAAAGGTGTGTGTTACCGGATTCCAAAACCTTGCCGCGGCATGGAGGAACGGAATGAACAGCGAAGTACGGCTCAACGTGAATAGCGCATTCAAGCCGAAGCCCCGGAAGTTCAACTTTTCCGAGCCATCTAGAGAAGCAATCCAAGCTGTGAGATTTTGGGTGAGAAATGCCTCCATTTTGGTGCAAAACTAAGATGAAATGAGAGAACCACGAGGCTGGAGTTTTTAAAGAGGATAAGGCACTGTTCGGAGGACACGTGTCGAAAATTTGGTGGTTACCAAGCTAGGTGGCCGGCCGGCCACCTTTTCTGGCAGGCCGACCACCCCTCTCCCCTCCAATGCAAAAAGCTGGTCGGCCAGCTCCCTTAGGTGGTCGGCCATCAAGAGGAGGGTGGTTTTAGTCTTGTTCTAGCCTCTAGAAGAAAGTTCCAAGCATTTCCATGCATTGGGGGCGTTAAAGGTGCGAGTTTTCCTTTGTTTCGGATGCGTTCCGTCACCCAGATCGTCCGAAATGCATTTGTCTATCGAGTTGTTGTTAAATCCTGCTTATTGAGTTGTTGTTTTTGCTTATCGAGTTTTTGCTTTGCTTATCGAGTTGTTAAGCTTACCAAGTTGTTAAGTTTTGTCGAGTTGACGAGTTTTGTGTATTGAGTTGTTACTCTTTGTTTATCAACATTGCTGTGTCCTGCTTATTGAGTTGTAAGTTTAATCAACATTGTTGTGTCTTGCTTATTGAGTTGTAAACTTGCTAAGGTTTTGTTCTTTCTTTGTAAGTTGAGTTGCTTTGTTTGTTGCGTTGGTTCACTACCTGATTTGGCAATTTTCAATGCACGATTTCCATTCAATCTCAGTTTTGTGTAAAATAATGTGATGTGATGCAAGAACATAAAATACAACACTTTTTTGAACAAAAGCTGTTTCATTCCATCATGCCTCATTTGTTACAACATTTTACAGCAAGGGTACAAGTTTTACAGAAAATAAAAACTGCCTAATAATGTGCAATGTGCTACAACTACTAGTAAAAAAGACAAATAAAGCAGGGAACATCTGTGCTCTCAAGCGTAAGAAAAAGAGGCTCTCTTCGTCCTCTTCTGCGAAACAACCTCTGTGCCATCTCCATCAGCACCACTATCCGAATCGGAGCCACTGTCCTCGGAATCCTCCTCGGCATCACCTCCGCCCTCAGAGCCAGACTCAGACTCATCCTCTCTGCCAGCAGATGTCTCTGACTGACGATGCGCGGACTCCTCCTCCTCACTGGACTCCTCCTCAATGATATGTGCTCTGCGCCCGCCTCGTCCGCAAGACGACTCCCCTCTCCCGGCTCCTCGAGAGGCCTAGATGGCCCAGCTCCTCCGGAAGGCCCAGATGGCCCGGTCTGTGGTCCGGTATATATCGGAGGCATCTGAAAAGGAAGAGTGCAATTTAAATGCATTAGCCAAAATATGTATATCAGATGTACAGATAAAAAGCTACATGGAGTAGATGTATGCAAATATAGTACATGGATGTGGTGTGTGTCAGATGTGCTCTCCGCATACAGTCGGTCAATCAATGTAGTGAAATGTTCAAATTCAGCATGTCATCAGAAATATGATAAATGCAAGAAAACTAAACAGTACCAAGACGCCCATGATGAACAGCTGCGCCTCTCTCCGCAAGACCTTGCCTTCGAGCGAAGCCACAAACCCGAGTAACCCCTCAGCATACTCCGTGGTTGGCTGCAGATGCAAGTGCAAATCATCAGTGAATGAATGAATGTCCAAGTATCTGAGTGATAAAGCAAAGCTGTAAAACATACCGGTGGTGAGTTAGGGTCTCTGGCATATTGATCGATGATCTGGCATAGGAGGCTCTAGCGGAATTGGGTAGGAAGCCCCGTATCTTCATCCCGTCAACTCAGTCGGGATATCTGGCCATCCGGCATGATGATAAGTTGGGGGAATCGGGGGGACCAGTCCAGCCCCACCTCTGGATGTGCCAGCCCTACTGGCCGAAGGAATGTCCCTGGCTCGGGTGCGACTCGAAGACGGCATGCCAGTAGACCTCCTCGAGGGAGTACGGACACCTGTCAATGGAGGCATCAAGTAGGTGTGATGGTAGGTTGCGTACTCCCTGTCCTCCAAATGCAGCAGTGCATCAATGCCCAGCCTGGCATTAATGACACCCTGGAGAGTAAGCCTATCGGCGAGCCGCATATCGTCCGAGGGTACTAAAAGGACACTCGGCTCAGGGAAGCCCATAGTCTAGCGAAGGAAGCGGTCTCCCAAGAACCAGGCCCTACCAACTGGCCCCTCGAACAAGATCCTATACCGGGAGGAGGCCCATCCTCCGGCAAACTGGAATCGGAGATCCTCACCCAAAGGCGCCCAGGGCTGCCATAAGATCTGCGGATAGCCAATGCATAAGCCGATTAGAAATCGCAAATGTCCAAGCATGAATCAAAGATGAACATGGGAAGAATTGAGAGTTCTGACATACCTCGGTCGCGCGTACCATGTCAAAATACTGCCGCAGGTAGGGGAGAGTCTCTCGGGGCCGCGACCGGTACTGGCCCTCGAAGACGAATGAATAAGGGATCATGAGAGGGGCCTCCACCTCGAGCTCCGGGGCTAGCGTCGAAAAGTACGCGAAGACCCATAACTGTGGAAAATAGGGCAAAACCCATTAGAATACAGAATGCTGAGTGCAGAATCTGAATACAGAATGCTGAGGACAGAATGTAAGTACAGAATGTAAAGTGTGCCGTGTGTGCAATGTACAGATAATGAAAAGCAAAAATGTGAATCAAGAGGGTAGAAGGTACCTCCCAAGCTCTCCAATAGCCGCCGACTATGTTCCCCCGTCCGTGGGAGGTCGCACTCATATAGCAATAGAGGGTAGCCAAGCTAGCACCACCCCAGTCATACTGACTAACCTATGTGAGGTCTACCAGGGCACTCAGCAAATATAGCCCAACGGTGTTCCCCTTGTCGGCGAACAGAGTGGTCCCGAAGAGGAACATCAAAAACCCGCGGGCGTACTGTGCAATCTCCTCAAGAGTCTTGGGCTCAATCCCCCTGAACTGCGTAGAAAACCAGGTGTATCAGACTCGGCCCGAAGATCGGTCGACCGGTGGGCGAGCTCCTAACAGATGACTCCAGGCAGCCTCCCACTCGCCCATGTCCTCGTCATAAGGGATCGCCCAGCCTCCCACGTCAAGGCCCGTCAACACGGCGAAGTCAAATGGGTCATGGTCATGTCCCCGGCGGCTGAGAAATGGAAGGAGTTGGTGGTGTCCTACCATCTCTCCACCAGGGCGCCCATCAATGTCCGGCTAGTTGGATAGCGAGATATCCCGGTACAAAAAGGCCCGAACCCTGCTAGATCAACCCAATCGCGGACAGCCTCCGGGAGCTCCGCATACCAATCTATCGCAGTAATAGAGCCATATCCCCGTGTAACGCAGGAGGATGTCTGCATTCATAATAAACACAAGTATTCAGTTTCAGAACGAAATGAATAAGCTGTGTGCAAATGAAAAGATAAAAACTGTGTATAAATCAAATCAACTTTCAATTAAATGTGGGCTGCGTGTTCACCATCAAATTTGGGCTGTGTGTTCAGATTTCAGAAATTTAAAGTTTGGGCTGCGTGTTCAACTTTCAATTAAATGTGGGCTGCGTGTTCACCATTAAATTTGGGCTGCGTGTTCAGATTTCAGAAATTTAAAGTTTGGGCTGCGTGTTCAACTTTCAATTAAATGTGGGCTGCGTGTTCACCATCAAATTTGGACTGTGTGTTCAGATTTCAAAATTTTAAAGTTTGGACTGCGTGTTTAACTTTCAATTAAATGTGGGCTGCGTGTTCACCATCAAATTTGGGCTGTGTGTTCAGATTTCAGAAATTTAAAGTTTGGGCTGCGTGTTCAACTTTCAACAAATGTGGGCTGCGTGTTCACCATCAAATTTGGGCTGTGTGTTCAGATTTCAGAAATTTAAAGCTTGGACTGCGTGTTCAACTTTCAACAAATGTGGGCTGCGTGTTAATAATTAAATTTGGGCTGTGTGTTCAGATTTCAGAGATTCAAGTGATTGAGCTGTGTGTTCAAGACAGAGTATTGTGTTATAGACTAAGCATGCAGAACAAGCTGTGTACTAGAATGAGCAGAAGTATGACATGCAAATGTATTCAGAACGAGCAAATAAGCGTACATAGCATGAAATGCACGGAAAATGCAGAATAAAGGCAGGAAATATAAAAACTGAAGTATGTACCTCTCGTGCTTGATGAGAGAGATGGGACTCCAGCTCCCGCAATAGCAAGTCCACAGGAGCTCGAGGGTCGAAGTCGGTAAAGTGATAAAAAACTGCCCGAGGGAAGACATGAGTCGGAGGATCGTACCTCTCGGGGATGAAGGGCCGAATCCTCGGCGGCAGAGACATGATGTCTGGATCGCCTCCGGTGCCTGGAGAACCTCCGCCATGGGGAAATTGACCCGCCATCTCAGGGAATCTGCAAAAAAGAGCAAAAATGAGCGAAATGAGCCAAAATTAGAAAAAGTCAACAAAAGTCAACTCTCGGGAAATGAAAAAGTCAACAAAAGTCAACTCCCGAGAAAATCTTCCAAATATTGAGACAAACTTACCTCAAGTGGTGAAAATGAGAAAAGAAGCTCCGAAATCAAATTTTAATCGGTTCAAAGTGAAGAAAACTGAAAGTTTTCGCGAAACAACTTTGTGTGGGGCGTTGGAAAACGCGTATAGAGCGCAGATCTGAGAGAGAAAATGGTCTAGGAAGGAGGAGAAGGCAGTTTCGGATATGAATTTATGAGGAAAAGAGCATTGAACATGTATATTTAAAGAAATGAGAGCAAAAAGACCAAACTACCCCGGATTTGGGGTAAGTGGTCGGCCGACCACCTTTTCTGGTAGGCCGACCACCCCCTGCACTGAAACCTGGTCGGTGGCCTCCCTTGGACTCCAAACCTGGTCGGTGATGTTCCCAAGGTGGTCTCCAAGGTCTCTGCAAATTTTGGTAGTCATCGGAGTCCCCAGCACCCGAGAAAGTACAAGGAAAGTGCACTTTTCGTCGCGAAATCCCTCCGCGGGAACTCCAACCCCAACTTTTGATGCGTGTCTCATTGTCACTCGTCAAGAGCAAGATGTATCCTTTTTGAGTATGTTGTGACCCTTCCGAGAGGTAAATTGGAGGTCGCGATTGAGTCGCACTCGTCGAAACTTGCATTTCTTTGCTCGTTGTTTCGTGTCAAACATGCATTCGAATTTGCACTTATCCCGCATTGTTGTGCACGTCACTTGCATTCTCATGCATACCACTTGCATTGATGTGCACGTTTCATTGGTATTGTTATACCCTCATGCTTAGCTTGCGTTGTTATGCGCGTGTCTCTCGCATTGCGATGCGCTTTCCCCATCAACACCCTGTTTGTCTGCATTCGATGTAGTGTTGAACATGTGTTGCTAACTATGTTGTACTTGTTGAATTTCTTCCTCTTTCAGGCACGATATTGTATGTATGGTTCATTTGAAGCTAGTGTGACCAGACGAATCGCACAGGTATTGTATCTTCTCCATGTGAGACGTGGCGAGAATGAAACAATTCTCCGCATTCTTAAACTGCATGAAATGTAGTTGTTGCTTTGTATTCTTGCTTAAAACTGTTGCGTGTGCGCTTCATTATAGCTTGCTGCTTTGTATGATCATGAGTTATATCCGGCTTTGTGCATATCATTTTGCATTTTGCCCCCTGCCTGCGGGCATGCTTGCGGGCACATCTTTGTTATCTTGTATGTTTGTCTAAGTCTTTGGCCTCGTCAAAAATGGGTCGTCTCTGGGCTTTGGCATTCACTCCCGTCAAGTATGACTTTCGAGTTCTGTCAAAGAGGGGCAACTGTAGACACTCCATTTTTGACCGACCTTAATACTTAGACGTCACCAGTTGAGCGCTCGGTGATGTTGCATATTGTGCTCGTTCTGAAGTTGCGGAGTCTCGGCTGCGAGCCTTGCCTCCGGACTTCGGGGCTCTTTTGTGCTTTACCTCGGTTTGCGAACCAGGTCCTGTTTTCTCTGTTTTCTCTTCCCGAAAGGAGGGAGAGGTCTCATAGATCATCTCTCAGTGGCCGTAGGCTACGTTTCGTGGTCGTAGGCCATTTTTCCCATTTGGAGCCTGGTTTCCAGTTTTCGGAGCTGTCGACCGTGTGCCTCGGTTCGGGACTGCTTAACTACCTCCGTTTGCTCCGGTTTTTGGCACACACCTTATTTCCTCCCTTTAGAGGGACATTGTGGCCTGGGAGACCACCTTCGTCGTCATACGCCACTTCCGGTGCCTAACAGTCTATTTTTGGGGCCCCGAACCGCGCGTTTTGACCCCCGAACCTTCGTTTTGCATCCGTTTTGGTCCATTTTTGGTAGAGACCCTATTTTCATTGTTAGGAAGGTGGTAGGATGGTGGGCGGCCACCTTTTCCCCTGAAAAACCAATTTTCTCATTTTCTCTCTCCAAAAGCCGATTTTCTGACAGAAAGCTGGTTTTTCTCACTTTCGAGCCACTTTTTCTAGCTTTTCATACTACCATTGTGATCTACTAATCTGGGAGGCCACCAATATGGTAGGTCGACCAATTTTCTCTTCTTGACCCTTTTGAACCTTGCTTAAAAGCTAGCTTTTCTCTCTCCTGGGTCACATTTTCTGATTTTTCTCTACATAGCTGTGTTGCACTCATCTGGAAGGCCACCTTTCTGGGGTGGCCGGCCAGAAAATTTTGCTGACCCTTTTGACCCCTGGTCGGCCGACCAGGGGGGGTAGCCGGCCAGCCAATTGAACTGGCCAGCCTGCTTCTTGCTTTTTGCTTTTTCTGAGTGTAGTCCAGCTGTGCCAGCTGGAGACCATTTGGAGCATCCTCCATACACGTGTATGGAGGATACTTGGGGACCCTTTGGGATATTTTGAAGCCTCTCCTCTATAAAGGAGAGGCTTTGCTTCATATCTAAGGGTTGAACATTTTTGCTTAGGGCTTATAACCTCCCTCCTCCATTGTCACTATTCCAAGCTCCAAAACCTTAATTTTCTTGGTCTATTTGCACTACAACCCTTAGCACCACACCTCCATCATCCATTCCAGCACCTTGGAAGTCATTTGAAGAGGTTGAAAGCTCACCAACTTGGTCCAAAAGCTGCTGGAGGTCGGCTCTTCAAGGGTAAGTGTCTATTTCCCTTAAACTTGCATTTTTTTGCTTCATTACTTAGCTTCACTTGAAAGTATTTCTGGGCTTTGTCATAAACTAGAAAGTGTCATATTTTGAGCTCCTCTTCGACTTTGTTTAAGGGAACTTTGCTTTTTGAGGTCATCTACTTCCCCTTACCCTCTATCTCTCTTTTAGGGCTATTTTTGCATCATACTTTAGCCTTACTTGTGAACATTTTCGAGATTTGTTATAAACTGGAAAAAGCCTTGTTTTGACCTCCTCTTTAAGTTTCCTTGAGGTCACTTTTCTTTTTGGAGTCATCTCCTTCCTTGCATGCTTCATTCCTTCATATTTAGGGATATGCATTAGAGCATTCGCATTGGACTTGTTTTGGCCTCTTAGCCACTAAAATCTAAGGGATTTTCAGTGGCTTTGATGAGGTTTTTAGCTTTGAAATCATAGAGGGGTGACCCTCTCACCCCTCATTTTCTTTACTAACATCATTGGCTTTCCAAAGGAACCCTCACTTGCATGTCGTGAAGTCACTTTTTGGGCTCAATTTTGTGGGTTTTAAGGTCTACCTTAGGTCTTTCCAGGGCCCTTTTGATCATATTTTATGTCTATAGTGCATGTGTAGAACAATTTCATTCAAGGCCTTTTGAGGGGGCCTTTCTTTGCATGTTTCCTAGACTCATTCAGGGCCAATTTTGTGAGTTTTAGGACTGTCATAACTCATTTCCAGAGTTGGTTTTGCCATGCTTCATGTCTATCTTGTATGTGCTTAACAACCCCTTGAATGGCCTTCCAAAGAAGCCCCTCATTTTTGCATGCATTGGCTGAATTTCAGTGATTATTTGGACATATTTTGGCATGTTTTATTCACTGTTTTTAGCTGGTTTGATGAGTTCTTATTTGCTTCATATACATGCCATGTAAACCATGCTTGCTAGCCAATGTTGCATGCTATTTTAGTCCATCATGTTAGCATCTTTTGGCCATGCTTTAAACTGGAAATGCGCGTTTTTGGGACTACCTTGGTTCTTTCTTTAGACTTCATGATCAAATAATGCTTGCTTTGTATACTTATGGTTCAATGCATTTGACTAGTTTTGAGTTTCGGGGCTTATTCCAAGCATCGGGTGCCATATTTCCATGTTTCGGGACCATTTAGCATTATGTTTCAGTGCTGAAAATTACATGTATGAATGCCATGCTTCATCCTTGCCATGTTTTGGTAGAGTGGCATTTAATGCCTTAGGTTCGATCCTCGATTTGCGTGCATACGGGCACGCATTTCGGTCATCTCATTTTCATCTTATGGCCACTGATGTGAGTGTGGCTGAGGCTCACTCATGTTGGTGTAAGTCCATTATGCATTGTGTATGCCTTTTCGGTCCATAGCATTGCGTATGCTAGGTCGCATGTTAGAGCATTGTGTATGCCATTTCATTGCATTGCGTATGCTAGGTTGTATGTTAGTCGCATTGTGTATGCCATCTCATTTGCATCGTGTTTGGGATAGGAGTTAGCCCAAGCACGGGAAACGAGGAACGTTTTGTACTCCGAGTGACGGAACGTGTCTCAATTCCCTGTCGCCGACACTCCGGATTATCCATGATAGAGTTTAGGTCTTGTTGTGTTTTCATGTACATTCATTTCACATTAAGTCGTGCCATTCGACTCCTCGGCCATCATGCATCGATATGCGTGATTGGTGGCACGAGGATCGAGGACTACACTACCTGAAGAGTAGTCATGCATACATATGTGAAATACTTTGCCATGCCCCTTTGTTGCTCTCTGTTGCAATAAATCAGAAATCAGCGGCCTTCTGGAGCGTTGCGCAATATTCCGAAAACAATTGCAAACAGAGGCAAACCGGGGCATCGTAATGGATTTCTACGCAAGGTAACTCAAGCATGCATCATTCATCATTTAAAACAGAGCTGAGGCGGTCCATGGATTTGCGTGCCAATTTACCTGCTTTTCTAGATTAATTTGTTAATTAATTAGGGTTTTGTATCTATTCGGACTGTATTATTTATTCGAACTGTATTATTCATTCAGACTGTATTATTCTTTCGGACCCTCCGAGCGAGGGCAATGTTGTAATAAGTGTGCATGAGTGTGATGTATGTCTTCCAACCCCACGTCTTTCTCCCTTTTATTTACCAGCTTATGAAGGTTAGATTAGGGCATGTTTCAATTAGCACATAGTATGATAGCATGTCTGCATTCATTCATCTGTCTTGCATGCATCGGGCTCGGCGCATCATACTAACTGCATTTGTATTTTGATTCCAAGTTGAATACTTGTTAGCTGTAGCATCATCATATGCCATGTTTAGAATAGCCGTGCCTATTGTAATTGCATTTTGTATGTGTTGCATTAGGCATTTCTGTATAGTTAGGATCATACATGATTTCTAACATAACTTCTATTTTGGCTTGGAGTACTCGGTAAGTTTTATGCTTTAGCATCCTTGCATGAGTATGAGTGACTGCCATGAGAGCATTCTTACCATGAGGCTAACTGCTTATGTGATATAACTGCCTGAATGCCCGTGGGTGAAGGTTGGGTTATTTGAATTGGAACAATTCATTAAATGCGAGTTTTAAGCTCACTAGATAGCGGCAAATCATCTTGTTTTCTAAGCCCACCTGAGGGTGGCAAATCCACATTTTAGCCTACTTGCGAGTAGCAAACTGTTGTTTAAAACAAACATGAGATGTTTCGTTCTAATTCAGGCGACCCAGTCTACACTTGTATGCTGTGCGCATCACATAGTAAATCTAGGCTAATAACCGGAATAAGAACGCATAATATTTTCAAAACCCGATATCATGGTTAGTAGAGACCGATCTTTGATCAGGCGAGCGGGGGTGCTCAAGTAGTGACCTTCCCCAATCGTACCCAAGTTCCCGAGCCGAGGCAACTTTGGTGATGACGGACACGTGGCCTTAGGCAACGAGTCAAGGTTTCCTAAATTTTCCAAAATAAAATATTTAGGTGGCGATTCTGTATCTGGCAAAGCAGTCCACGTTTGGCATTTCTTTCAAAAAATCTGTTTCCAAAAACGATTTGTCGGATTTGGACTCTTTGATGATTTCATCGGTCTTGCGTTACTCTCTGCAAGATTAGATACAGGACCGTGACATTGAGTCCTGAACTGTAGTGAGCCCAATGAACA
Organism: Camellia sinensis; assembly: GCF_055761805.1. Lineage (NCBI taxonomy): Eukaryota > Viridiplantae > Streptophyta > Magnoliopsida > Ericales > Theaceae > Camellia > Camellia sinensis. The sequence continues at coordinate 81,133,530 of NC_138963.1, forward strand.
AAACGGGGGGGATTTCCTCCCGGGACGTTCGGGGACGTCTACAGCTATAAACGGCTATAAATTCAAATGACTACAACGGCTATAAACGGCTATAAATTCAAATGAATACAATGGCTATAAACGGCTATAATTTTCATTATATATAGCAAAGCCTCTAATGTAAATAAGTTACAAAAAACTTGAAAATATTCTTTGATCTATAATCACTCACATCTATTCTCAGAAATTATACATTGAGCCTTATAGCATTAAGCTCATCTTTCTTGTGTGAGATTTACAGAAAAATCAAAGCTTCATTTTATATATCTATCTTTGAGAGATATTTATTGTCAGCTTTCTTTGAAAGCAAAAATACCATTTCATCTTGTAAAAGTGTTGCAAACACTGTGTTCTTGAAATCTTGAGAGTGATTGTGAATCACCTAAGATTTGCAAGGGTTTGGGCTTGTGAAGTCTGTGTAAAATCCGTGGAGGATTGCTCCATTTGTAAAGAGGTTACTAGCACTCCTGTGAAGCTAGAAGATAGTGAAAAATCTCAAGTGAAGCTTGAGGAGTGGATGTAGGCTTGGTTGAAGCCGAACCATTATAAATCTGTTTGTCTCCTCTTTCCTAATCTCTTTACTTTCCTACTACTGCTATAGCTATCTAATATTCATGTGTTAATCATTTTATTTACCCTGTATGTTAGTTATACTTCATTGTTATTTTGCTTGATCATTTACTGCTAAGTTCATCATTGTGCTTGTTAATAATTTGTTGTATTAGTAGTTAATTTTATTGGGGTATTATTAATTTTAATTTATAGAAACCTAATTCACTCATCTCTTAGATTGCTTTTTGGGTAACAATTGGTATCATAACCTGGGGCTCTTGTTTAGATTTAACAATCTTGAGTTTTTGATCCATAGCAACCATGTATTCTACTTACTCTGCTGTAGGACAAACTAGCAATAGGCCACCTTTCTTTGATGGTAGTAATTACATTCATTGAAAAGAAAAAATGACTTTGTATCTTCAAGCTATCAATTATGCTTTGTGGCTCATTATCACTAAAGGTTCTAAAATCCCTACCAAGGTAGTAGACCATATCAGTGTGCCTAAACTTGAGGATGAATTTGATGAGCATGATTATAAACTCCTTCAAGCTAATGCTAAAGCCAAGCTTATTCTTGTGTGTGGATTAGATGCAAATGAGTACAATAGAATTTCTGGGTGTATTACTGCTAAAGAGATTTGGGATAAACTTGAAATCACCTATGAAGGAACTAGCCAAATAAAAGAGTCTCGGATTGACATGCTTATTCATGATTATGAACTCTTTACTATGAAATCATTTGAATCTTTTTCTGAGATGTTTTATAAATTTACCAATATTATTAATACTCTAAAATCTCTTGGTAAATCTTATACTAATGGCGAGTTTGTGAGAAAAATACTTAGGTCTTTGCCAAATGAATGGGAAGCTAAGGTTACAGCTATCCAAAAAGCAAAAGACCTAACAAAATTAGGCATTGAAGAACTCCTAGGCTCACTTATGGCTCATGAACTTTTAATGAGGGATGACAGCAAAAGGAAGCCATTTGGGAAGAAAATGATGGAGTAGTCAACATGTGTCTCATGGCTCTTGGAGAAGAAGAATTCACTCAAGATGATGTAATTTCTAATTATGTAGAACTTGAAAGTGCTTTCAATGAATTACATGACATATTTAGAAATGTTTGTATTGAGAATTCTAAATTAAAAAAATTAGTTATTTCTCTTTCAAATGATATGGATGTTTTAAAAATGGAAAATGCTACTTCGAAAAATGACTTTTCGTCTATTGCCAATGAGAAAAACATTTTGAAAAACAATGTTGAGGATTTAAACAAAACTCTTGAAAATTTTGTAAAAGGAAAAGAAAACCTCAACAAGCTTCTTGGAACTAAAAAATGTGTTTTTGACAAAGTAGGCATTGGTTTTGATCCTCCTAAACCTTTTATGAGATTAAATGTTCTTGAGACTAATTCCTATGGGCCCAAGAAAGTATGGGTACCAAGAAAGAAATCAAGATATTTTGTAGGTAGAATTTCAAAGAACACCAAGGACTTCGAGAGAAAATGCACAACAAGAGATCTAAAGAGCAAAATCAGCTCCTACAAGAAGAAGAATGATGAAATGAAAATCACCAAGATGAACAATAAAGGTAATGTATGGGTGAAGATTCCAAAGAGGTAAATGAAGGTACAACTCCTAACACACCTTTAAGCTTAAAGTTCTATATTCTTTAAGGTGTGATTTGTGTATAACAGGTTGTGTTTAATCATTGCTTCCATGTAACCTAATTGTACTAAGTTTGCTAAGTCATGTTGTGCTAGTTTCTTTCAAACATTCATTGAACTAAAAAATGAGAATTATATTATTTTGATGAATGCCTATTAGAATATGAATGATTCATGTATTCATTAACATTTTATATCATGTCATCCACTGCTATGAAAAAGATATAAGAAGTGATAAATTTTTTTGTGAGCATACTTTTCACATCTTATATATGATTTCATACTAATATGCTAATTCCTTTTTTAGTCATATCTTTGTAGAATCAATTTTGATGTCATAGCATATTTTTGAGATGTATACTATCTATATTTTGAATTTTACATTTGTGATCTCAAGAATATGCTCAATATGAAAATTTCGTGCTTATATGCTTTACATTGGAATATTTGAATGAGTTGTGAAATTTCTTAATTATGATCCATCAACAATGTCTAAATGAAAAGAAGTATCATATGTTTGTAGAGACATTGCATCTATCATATTGAATATCTTTTGAATATGGATTATATTGGCATACATCTCATGAAATGTTTTTGATTGATAAATTGTTAAATTAATTGTTTATAACATTATGTTGTGTTCCATATTGAGTAAAATGTTTTATCACACTTGAGCATGTGGATTGAATTGATGAAAATGCCTCTTGATAATGTTATGTGATTAAATGAGATTGTTGCATTGTTTCTTAATAAAACAAAGAGTATAAAACTATTTTCTTATGCATATTATGCTATGTGTTACAATTTGAAAATTCTGAAAAATAGCATTCCAAACTCTTGTTTAATCAGTAAATTATTTTTCACCTTTTTTGTTTGTGATAAGAAGTGATTTGTGTTGTAATTTTATTGAGTAATAGTGATTGTTCTATAAATGTTATATTTACACAAAATAGAAAAGGGTAGCACTAACTTAGGGGGAGAAATCATTTTGCTAACATACTTGTTAAATTCTTTTGAGATGAACTCCTCATGAAAGAAAATTGAAGATTGAAAAGCTTCTAACTCATGAACCAAAGGTATGCCTCCTACACTCTTTTAAGCTTTTGACGTAAAAATTCTATCTTATATCTTTTGAGCTAATACTGTTATTACTTTGATATGAAAAAGATTGATTATGCTTCATATGATTTGCAATGTATACTCTTTGATGATGCTCTTGCCTAAAAATCATGCCTATGCTTAAAATGTGTGCTATATATTGAAATTCATGATTTTTCTTGGCATATGGATTGCTATACCTTGAACATGCTTCATTTTTTGGATTTACATTAGCTCCATGAGATTATATTGAGTTTAACCTATTATGAGCAATATTTGGTATTCTACATAATGCTTGAGTTATGATTTTTAAATCTTCTAGATTATATATTGGTATCCTTGGTAAATTGCATGTTGGTATCATTTTGGTATCCTTATTGGTAACATTTGGCATCCTATTTGATATTCTTGAGGAGAACATTTCAGTTATGAGCTTTTATTTATCATATCTCCCATTGATTTTGCCAAATGAAATAAGGGGAAGAATTTAAACTTGATTATTTTTTAAAATCCCCTCAGTTTCTATTCTGTTTTTGATATCAAACTTATGGGCTTGTACCTTTACATATTATTTTTTTTGCCCATTATTGTCAAATGGTATGAGCTTCAATTGTATGATCATTATGTGCTATCATGCTTTTGGTATCATAGAGCTACCTTGATATGAATGATTATTTGTGCTATAATGAGGCTTACATTCTTTCATCCTATATGTTGTACCATACTCCCTCCTTGTGCTTGATTTTGTTGAAAATGTCATTGGGGAAGAAAAAGAGACTTGATTGTTTTAGTATCTCTGATTATTTTGGTACCTCTATACTTTTGGTATCTTGATTCTTACAACATGACCTTTGAGCTGATTAGTTATTGATAATGTAAGAGGAATATCGTTTTCCTTAAGGAAGAGTGACTTGAACTTTAGCTCCATATTTATGCTCTTGCTTGGCAACCTTGTTTGATCTATGCATTGTTATGTTTATCGTAGTTTTGAGATTGGTATGCTCTCGCTAAGAAATTTAGAATTAGATCATGCTCAAATGCTTCTTATATACTCATTAACAATTTGGTCTCTCATTATTATTTTTTGTTTAGGCTTAATTTTCTTATTTTTTCCTCTGCTTTTTAATTTCATTTTTCAATACTTAAACATAAACACAACAACAAATCAAAATACTAATATTTATATAAAAAAAAAACACCCTTCATTTTTTTTACAGCCACACCCTGATCAAAAAAAAAAAAAACCATTCATTTTTTTCTAGCCATACACCGATCCGATCTTACTTACTCGCCTCTTCCATCGTTTTCTTTTTCTTTTTATCACCTTGGGCGACCCTTGATGCCCTTGCCCTCGTGCTTTCCTCGAGAGCGACGACTCCTCGCTGACTATCAAAGGCCAAGAACGACGTTGTTCCAAATCGGGCCATGGAGGTGATCTTCCGTTTAAGCTCTTTATTTTCAGCCTTCAGTGCGTCTATTTCTGCTTGCGCATCCTTGTACATGCGCTGAAGCAGAGAGAGTTGGGCGTTGACCTGATGAAGCTCACTCGTCCTGTTCTGCAATCGGTGAGCTAATTTTATGATTGCAGTCACCGTCTCCATACAGAACATCAGTGTGAAATGATTGGCTTCAATGTCTGATTGAGCTGCCATGATTTGCTCAATCGACATCATAGGAAGGTTAGACAGAAGAATGACAGGAAGAGTAGGAGTAGGGGCACTCGGTCCAGCAGAGCTTATGGGATCGTTTAGGTCCGGAAATAAAGTGAGGGGACGGGATGAGGAAGCCATGGTTTAGAAGTGAACGGTGTAAAAGAAATGCGTTGCAGAGGAATAGAAGCGAGTAGACTGAGGTTTGGCCTCCTCCGTTCAGTTTTCTTTTTTTTTTTTGTCTTTCGATGAGGAAGAAAAAGATCGAAGAGAATGATGAAGAAGAGATAGAAGAAGAGATAAAAGAGAGTGAGGTGAAGACGAAGAAGTAGACAAATGTGATTAAGAAGAAGGCTGAAGAGAAGAAGACAAGGAGGGAGAATTAGCCGAGGCGAGCGACAATTGAGGAAAGCTGCTTTTGTCGGCCAATGAAGCAAAAGCCAGGTCGCGTGGCAACTGCGTCTTGCGAAAAAAGCGAGGACGCGTGTCCGACGCGATTTTCGACGGAAAAGAGAGAGGCGCGCGACTCGTATATATATGTATATATATTTTTTGAATTGTATAGATGCCATTTATCACTATCATTTTCCTCCTCCTCCTCCAGATTTTGATCCATGATTTTCTTTTGATAATGTCACAAGGGAAGAAATTATATGATGTTATGTATTATGATATTATTTTCAAACTAATCTGATATTATTTCAGTCTCATATCATGTCTCTAATTAAAGTTTATTTATTACACATGTGCTAACCTATGTATTTAGAAATGAATTCATGGAGCATGACTTGAGAGGGAGCTTTTCTTACTCCCAAATCAAATCAAAACATCATTGTGTGCCATCATCAAAAAGAGGGAGATTGTTAGACTTATTTATTTTGATGATTTATTTAATTATGTTTTAATTTATATAAAAGAGAAAAATAGAATCCAAAATTTATTTTGATGATTTATCTAATTATATTTTAATCAAAATTTATTTTGATGATTTATTTAAAAGAGAAAAATAGAATCAAAATTTATTTTGATGATTTATTTGAAAGGAAAAAATAGAATCAAAATTTATTTTGTCCCATTATTTCTCACCTAAACCTTTATCCTAAATGTTGTTAGAATGTATTTAATATTTGATTAAATCAGGAGTTCAAACAGCCCAAAACAAATATTCAAACAGCCTAGCACAGCAGCAGGCCAAAAGGTTCAAGTAGAAGATATTCAAATTAGTAATGATGGAAGTACAACGGCTAAAAATGGCTATAAAGGTTCAAAAGGCCAAAAGGTTCAAGTGGAAGATTTTCAAATTTATAATGATGGAGTGGAAAATATTCAAATTGGTAATGATGGAAGTACAACGGCTATAAACGGCTATAAATTCAAATAAATACAACGGCTATAATTTTCATTATGTATAGCAAAGCCTCTAATGTAAACAAGTTACAAAAAACCTGAAAATATTTTTTGATGTATAATTACTCACATCTATTCTCAGAAATTATATACTGAGCCTTATAGCGTTAAGCTCATCTTTCTTGTGTGAGATTTATAGAAAAATCAAAACTTTATTTTATATATCTATCTTTGAGAGATATTTATTGTAAGCTTTCTTTGAAAGCAAAAATACCATTTCATCTTGTAAAAGTGTTGCAAACACTGTGTTCTTGAAATCTTAAGAGTGGTTGTGAATTACCTAAGATTTACAAGGGTTTGGGCTTGTGAAGTCTGTGTAAAATCCGTGGAGGATTGCTCCATTTGTAAAGAGGTTGCTAGCACTCCTGTGAAGCTAAAAGATAGTGAAAAATCTCAAGTGAAGCTTGGGGAGTGGATGTAGGCTTGGTTGAAGCCGAACCACTATAAATCTATTTGTCTCCTCTTCCATAATCTCTTTACTTTCCTACTACTGCTATAGCTATCTAATATTCATGTGTTAATCGTTTGATTTATCCTGTATATTAGTTATACTTCATTGTTATTTGGCTTGATCATTTATTGCTAAGTTCATCATTGTGCTTGTTAATAATTTGTTGTACTAGTAGTTAATTTTATTGGGATATTATTAATTTTAATTTATAGAAACCTAATTCACCCCCCTCTTAGGTTGCTTTTTGGGTAACACAAATCTATACAGCGCCATGGAAATCAATGCCGTGTTAGGCACTAAGTCAATGGAGAACTCGATTTCCCGGTGGGTGGCAAACTAGTAAGATCCTCGGAAAAGACATTCGGGTATTCACAAACTACCCTTGGCAATTCAACACGGGCTTCGTCACTCTCACTATCCAGGAGAACCACAAGAAGACCACTAAGCTTGTTCCTACTACGAGGGTCAAAAACTGGTGATAAGACCCTATCAACTCGATCCCCCATAAAATAAAAACAATCATTACTCGAGGTGCACACTGTAACTCTCTGACGGTAACAATCAATCACAGCTCAGTACAAGGATAACCAATCTATGCCTAAAATGACATCAAAACTTGGCATGTCCACCAACACAATAGCAAACAGAAGTCGACGCCCGACAACCTCTATCTCACAACTGTGACATCCCCGGTCTAAATCAACCGTACCCCCAACTGGTGACTCTACCCTGAGCGGAGACACTAACCATGCCACCTCTAATCCCAATGCAGAAGCAAATGCAGTAGATATAAATGAATGAGATACACTCGTATCTATTAACACATTAACTAAAGAATTACACACAACAAAAATACCTCTCACAATTGAGGATCCTGGTAACTGCTCTGGCACAGTAACAACATATACGTGCCCCTGTGGCATCTGATCAACCTGCTCATCTCTCAGAGCATAGGCCTGCTGCACTGACTGAGCCGAAGCGGCTCCTTGATTAGCTTGTGAAGTTTGAACTGAATGAGCCTGCCGGTGGCTCTGAGTCTACCTTAATCCTGATGCGCTAGATGCGCCTCCCAACTGCGGGCAAGCCCTCTTCATATGCCCCGATTGACCACACTGAAAACAAGTAAGCCCTTGCCCTCTATTCTGGGGCTGACTTTAAGATCGGTTAGGTGGTGGTAACATCTAGTGCCCTCATTCTTTCTGTGGGCATGAAAAAGTCTTGTGACCCGGTTGGCCACACTTGAAATAAGAAAAATTACCCGGTGCACTTTTCTCCGAGCCCATACTAGGCAAGGGAAAAGTAGATCTAGACTACTGTGGTTGAGACTGGAATGAAAAGGTGCCCTGTTCTTCTCACTGGGTCTAAAATCTGCTTGTGACTCTTGGCCCCTAGACTTCGAACACTGAAGTCTCTCATTCTTTGCCTGCACAGTAATTTCTATATATGTCGTCGCCTCCACAAGACGGTCATAGTTCCGAATCATATTTCTGGCAACTTTGAACAAAATTTTTGTCCTTAACCTCTTCTCAAATTCTATGCAACGATGCTCTTCCATTGTTACTAACTTCGATGTAAACCAGGACAAACTAGTGAAGGCCGCCTCAAACTCGACCACGGATAGGCTAAGTTATTTGAGGTCTTGAAACTCTTGCCTCAATCTCTCCCTAACAGTGGGAGGTAGGTACTTGTCTTGGAAAGTAATCACAAAGGCTTCCCATCTCAGCTCCACCTTACCCTTGGCGTACTTCCACCATTGGCTCGTATCTCCTTTGAGGTAGTAACTCGGTAGAGTCACTCTTAACTCACCATCTTCAATGTAAAGCATCTCAAATGTCTTCACCGTTTGTTCAAGCCACTTATCTGCTTTCTTAGGCTCGGGGCCACTGTGAAACTTATCTGATTTGGCCAGTAAGAACTCTCTAGTGAGAAAACCCGCCCTTGATTCTATGGCGTTCTCTTGGGCTTGGTTCTCCGCCCTCATCAAATTCATTGATTCTCTCAAAGCCCCTACCATTTCTTAGGCTAAGGCCCCCATTGCGGCTTGCCCTAGAAGCCCCGCTGGCTCCACTTGCTTGGCCACATTAGCTTGGCCCGTTTGCTCGGCCACATTAGCTTGGCCAAACCCTTCCTCTTGTACCGAAACCTCACGGATCGGTACTTCATGTACACCTCGATGAGGTCTACCGCGCCTCCCGCCTCTGCCACCACGGGCTTGACCCATTCCTGACATCCTAATTAAGGGATAAAGTAAACAATGCAGCACATAAACTCAAATGTGCTCGTAACTTGCCTTACACGTTCGACCACAACAATTTTATATATTTCTCTACCATATAAAAAATTTAGTCTCATTCCACATAAGCACTTAGTCACGTAAACACATATAGATTATTCCTTTACGATGAAGTTCGTCCCACGAAATACCAAGAATTCTTAGTAGAATGAGTATTGATCAAATAACCTTCTAATAAGACCTCAAGGAGTTTAATAGGCACAGACCACATCCCAAAAGTCCAACCCCATACCCATCTAGCTATACAAACATGTTATCACATAGTCACAAAATATACAACATCTCCTAATCATGCAAAATGAACCCATTGTGATAAGCAACCAGTTCCTATGAGCCCCAAGTATTCAAACTTGGTAACTCTGATACCAAGTTGTAATGTCCCAAGAAAAATACATAATTGAAGTACATCAACCATCGCTCTTTATAATAACAGGAGTAATTCTCTAACATTTGAATACATGATCATAAGGTGTTTACAAAATAGTACCATATGCGGATATACATTCAATAACTTCGGTACATGAATCTATAGCATGTAAAACATCTAGTTAAAATAAATAAACGTCCTCAAGGGGCTACAAAGTCCAAGGCTTAAGTCCAGTTACACAAAATTGTTGCTCGAACCCATATAAGTATAGTCCTTGGCTTGCAAAAATTACAATCACAACAAAACAAGAGCCTTGTGCTCTCAACACATATATCCACGCACTTAGTTTGATGGAATCACCATATCTTTTCCTACATCAAAATCCCATAAGGTGAGCATAAAGCCCATTAAGAAATTTTTAACAAAGTATATACATTTTGTACAAGTCTTATGAAATAAAATGCACATGCCATGCTATGCCTTTAAAAAAGTTGCATCTTTATCTTTTGAAACCTTCATGCACAATGAGATATTGAAATTTCAACAATTCAATAATTTTACATCAAGTTCATGGGGCGGTAAATACGATTTAGGTAATCCCTAGGTTGGTGTTTGCAAGTAGGCATGACTAGCACTACCAAAACCCCACTTTACCGGTAGCTAACCGGAAGACACATGGTGCCTCCTCCGCGTGTGTTTTCAGTCTTTCACCCTGGACACTCAGGCCAACTTAATCAATTTCATCTACACCCCTTATCAGGACTTACCAACATATTTACCCTAAGCAATTCAATGAAATCTTATTTCACAAACCTTCTTTTCTCAATGCAAAAGTTTCCAAATCTCAATTCAAAATTTGTAACAACTAAATGAATGGATATGCCAATGCAACAAGTATTAATGCCATGTAACGTTCTTCCATTTTTAATTCTTCCACACAATATTTCCATTGTGATCACAATTCTCATTTCCTTTTCTAATGCAATTTCACAACATAAACATACTTTAATTTATATTTAACCAAGAGTAACAATTTAGTCATTTCATGACTCTATTCCCATTTTTGAACAACTTCAAAACCAACATTTCCTCATATTCTAAGAAATTTTTTTCATTCAACATTGTCCTAATATTTGTCAAGAGGCAATTTCATAACATCATCATATTTTCTTAAAAACATTTCCAAATTTCTAGGGTTTTCATGGTCTAGGTCTTCTCTTCATTTGAAAGAAATAGTTTTAATGTAGTACTCCTCTACAACAAAATAACCCAAAATCTTAAGGCTTTTTTTAAAAAAAAACATTATGGAAACCCATTTTTTTTAGGATTATTCACAACACAAAGCTGAACCCAAATTTAATCATCACATGAAAGGGTCCCAATAACAACATACTTTGTAAAAATGTATATATAACTCAAAAAAAGTCTCTGCCTCAAGTTTTTTTGAAGGAAAAAAGAGATGAAAGTCCCAAATCTAACGGTGTCGAAACCCCATCTCCACCGCACACAACAAAGCTCTCGCTTAGCTCTCCAAAATTAGTGAAGGATGTTGGGTCAAAACTCCAATGGATTGGAAAAAATCAAGAGCTCATGGTGTTTGGTGGAGGTTTTTAGAGAGAAGGGGGAGCAAAAGATGATTTTAAAGTGAGAGAGAGATGTATAGAAGTAATATACACTCAGCCCAAGAAGAAAGAAAAAGCAGATTTTCGGACTCAGCTTTATCGCGCACGTGCGGCAACCCACTCGCATGTGTGACTCTCACCCCCGCACGTGCGGCACACTCCTTGCACCCCTTTCCGTACTTCCTTCCGCACCTACATATAATGCAGTAGCCAACCCAGAATTTCCCTAACTCGCCGCACATGCGGCCTCTCCTTCCGCACGTGCAGCCTAAGCCCCCTGCATGTGCAACCCTGCTTCCAGTCAGAAAAGTTCACCAACTCAACCCGTGACACCCCGGATCCAACCTTGCACCTCCCGATCCAAGTGAACTCGGCATCGAAAGAAATAAGAACGAGAATTTTGAGAAAATTTTTCAAGAACAACAAGCCCAAACAGTTGACACAACTTCACATTTAAAACCTGACACTCTAACAAAAGTAAACCCAACATAACTCAAAAGGACGAAGCAGTTTATATACTCGGTCATCACAAAATCACTCAATCTAAATGGAGTAGAAATTTTTAGGATGAGCTCCATATGTATGATTAATTAATATAATTTTATTGTATATATGATTAATTAATGTACTAGCATGTCACCCGTACCATGCATGAAATAAAATAATATATTATTTATTAAAAATACAATAACTATATTTAATTTTTTTTGTATTTTGTCTCTCGAAAATAAAATTTTATATATAAGTTTAAGAGTTTTGTTTTAAATGTTCCTTTACTATAATATATAATATAGACAGATTAAAATTATTGTATTGACAGTTAACAATTACAATTATGCTTTGTTATAAATAAAAAAAATGACATAGTTCTAATACTTCACTATTTTAGAATAAAAATATATGAATTTTAAAAAATTGTTATATTGGTTTTTGAAAAGAAAATAATTAAAGAAATTTTAAAAACTTAATGACTAAGAAATAATTATCGTAGCATGTAAAAAAGAAGTTAAAAAATGAATAAAGACTTTAAAAAGATGTGATTACAATTAAAACTAATACCATATTTATTAATAACTATAATTTTATTTGGATATCTATTTATACTTTAACATACTTATTTAAAACAAAATTAAAAATAAATAAATAAAATAATAATTTTGAGTTATAAAATATGATTTTGTAGACTTGCTATATTAATTTTTGGAAGGAATATATTGAATTTTTTTTTTTATAAAAATTGAATATTAGTCATTGAACAAATCTTATAAGATTTAAAATAAAATTTATAATAGGAAGAAATTAATGATATTGTAACATATGTATTTTAACAATTTTAATTTTAAAAAAATAAATAAATTAAGACGGTGTTTGAGAAGTTTGATTTTTGATTTTTTTTTTTTTATTTTTTTCCACTAAAAGACAAATTGGTTACAAAACCAAAAAAATAAATCCAGGCAAAATATCACATCAAACCCCATAATCATTTCACTTTTCTCTCACAAACATCACATTCAACCACAAAAAAACCCAATTATCTTCCTAAACACAAAATTTTTTTTCTCCAATAATATTCTACAACTAAAAAAATTTACAAAAAAGTCACTTTTCAAACACCTACTAAAACTTTAAACTTTAATTATTGTATAATATTTTTAGTTATATAATAATATAAATATGGATCGATAATAGGCCGTCTTTCTTTTTTAAAGATAAGGGACACATCATATGGTGGTGCTGGCGCAGATGGGTTAAATTAAAGGAACACTGCTTTGATATCGACTCCAATTTGAATGTTTGTGTGTTGGCATTTTTATAGAGAGACAACTGACCCAACCGCGTGTGGACTTTTCCTCAGAGGAAAGGCCACCCGGCGGACGGAGTAATACAACAAATGTTAACCCCATGTATGGAATTATCATATCATTTTTTTTTTGTTTTTTTCATATTTTTTTTATTAAAAAAAATATTACTGAAATAATTTATTCCCAAACGAGACTCTGCCGCTCATAGTTCAAATACATGGACGGAACTTCTTTCATATTTATATTTTAATGTAAGAGAATTCGAAGGGTTTATGGGGTTTATTATGAGTCACGGACCTCATTTTGACAATCTGAATCATTTATTTTGTAAGATCCTTGATGCATATCATTCATAAAAAAAAAATTAAATTGATCCGATAATCATAACATTTTTATTTTATCGTATTTGTCTCTAAAAAATAAATAATCTATTTTCAAAACTATATTTGTTTTCTATTTTTTCAAAAACTAATGCAATAAAATAAAAATATTATGATTATAGGACTAAACTATTTTTTTTCATGGATGATATTTATTGAAGGTTTTACAAATGAACAGTTTGGATTATTGAAACGGGATTTGGGTGGATTCTACAAGCCCTTCTTTAATACTCTCACAAAGAAATATGAATATGAGAGAAACTCAACCCTTCAAATATTACCCATGGTTTCCGCCCACTATATTTGTTCCATTTGTGTTGAGTTTTAGGCATCTAAAAAATTCATGACTCAAATTTTATTTTATTCCTTTGGCATGAGTAATAATTAGCATAAAATTCGTACTATGCATAGAATTAAATAAAGGTTAATAATTTAATTAAAATTTAATAACAATTACTTTCAAGAGTTTATAACAAAAGTTGTTTCGCGAGTTAGGCAATTTTTGTACAATCCTATCCTCTATATTTCTTTATTTTAATATTTTAGTAAAAAAGTTGAATTCAAAAGAAAATTGAAATTTTAGAGGTGAAAAGAGAGGTAATTTTGGTTGCGGTGAAAAATTGATTGGTAGTGGTGAATTTTGGTGCAAGGCAAGTTCAAATTTTTAGTTAAAGAAGATAAGTGAGATGTGGCACAATTTTTTTTCCATTAAATTTCATATTTTTTTAGTTTTTAGTATTTAGAAAGATAAGTGAAAAATATTAATGACATTATTAGTAAAATTTAGTTTGTTAACCAAAAGTACACTAATAAAATAGCATAAATAAAAGTTGAGTTTAAAAGAAAAAATAGATTTTCATAATTTTTAATCAGTATCAATAAAAAATTAGTCCAACTAATAAAAAATTTCAATCAAAACTAGCTCATTGATGGCACCCGAAGTTATTAAACACCATTATTAAAATATAAAATAACTAATGTTAAAATGATTTTATTTATATATCATCACTATGGTAGTTACAAATACGAGTGGTGAGACTCATTCGACTAATATAATTATAACAACTAAGATGATAAACTTAATATAATATATAAATATGATCATTGTAATATTATTCATATAAAATTAGTCAATTTTTTATGTTAAGATGTCACAATGATTCTATGATATTCACAAATAATCCATTTCTAATATTGCTTTATTTAAAATTTTATCAAAATAACATCTCGTAATCTATATAAATTTTCTGTAAATAGTTCTCTTTAGAAAATTGAGAGGTCATTTTTCATATGAATTCTCTCTATGTCAAGCAAAAAGTATTTGCATATTCTATAGAGCATGTCATTTTCAGATAGATTTGGATTAATATAAATGATTGTAATTATTAATTTTTTTACAAATTAATCCATCACCTTTTGGGATGAGATTTTAAGCAAGAAACATGGCCTATAAAACTTGACCTTACATAGTTTTATAAACAATAACAAATCTTAATATTCATTTAATTGGTATAATATATATTTTAGGTAAAATATAATTTTACTGAAGGGTTAAAAATGTTAATAAATATGTATATATATGTAATTTTTATTTTCATGATAAAATATAGAAAGAAAAATGTTTGGGGGCCCTAATTCTGTGGCTCAAATGTGGCTCAAATGGCCAAAACGACGTCGTTTTGGCCATTTTGATGTTGTTTTGTACTCAAAACGACGTCGTTTTGACCATTTGAGCCACATTTGAGCCACAGAATTTGGGCTCTCTACCATTGCTCATATAGAAAAATATATTTACTAATTTAAAAAAAATAAAAACAAAAGTGGGTTAAGTGGCCCAAGATTGTACATATAACGAGGCAATCATTTAGGGACTATGCATAGTAATGTTATTATAGAGAATTTGATAGGGATTGACCTGATTTAGCCTCCGTTTGGTAAGATGGTTTTCAGGTTTTTTTGGCTATTTTAGTCACAAAAAACAAAATAGGCTATTTTAGCCATAACAAACAAAACATCACATCCAACCTATAATCATTACATTCTTCTCTCACAGTCAAAAAAGCCAAAAAATACTTCCCAAACCAAGCTTTTTAGCCCAGACTAAAATAGCCAAAAAAGCCAAAAAGCCAAAAAGCCAACCTACTTCCCAAACCAAGCCTTAATTTTTATGTCACTTTTAGTGTTTTATTTAATTCTAAACTAATTGAACAAGTAATGTGTATCTATCTCAAAACGATTATAATATAATTTAAATATAAAATTAAAAATGATAATTAAAAAATGTTTTGTTATTTGACCAATCACTTTTTTTAGGCTAAAGCAATAGGCACTCAATTTAACAGTGGATAATTTTTTTAGAACGAATATTCTTTAATAAAACTTTTTTATTCCTTAAATGTTCCTAAATAAATCATTAGAGTATAATTAATATGATGCATGTATGCGTGTACAATTATTTTCAAGTAAAAAAAAACAGAGAAGAATGAAAGTGATGTGTTGTGAAGAATGGAGAAATGCCATTGTTAAAAAATAAAAATGTAATGAATAAAAAAATTGAATATTGACTGTACTTTAACATTATTGGAAAAAACATAATAAAAGTGTTGTGGTGTTTTTACATGAAATAACCTTTTTAGGGGTAAGCAAACTGAATATCACATTTAAAAAAAAATAAAAATATTGGGTTTGTGTAGGAGAGTTAGGGTTTTTTTTTTTATTATTAGAAAAATAATTTGGGGAGACAGCCGGAAGGAAAGGGAGTTAGGGTATTTTTTATTAGAGAGATAGTTTGGGGAGAGAGAGGGAAAGCAGATTTTAATATTTTCTTTTGGAAATTGGTGGAAGAGATTAGAATGAAGAGATAATGAAATATTTTTGTTATTCTTTTATTTGAAATTCATAAATTAAGGGATAATTATTATTTTTAAAATAATTAAATAAATAAATTAGTCAATAATTTTTTTAATCTATTTTGTAAATTGAAAAATTAATAATATTTTTTATTAGAGAGATAATTTGGGAAGGGAGAAGAAAGACATGTTTTAATCTTTTCTTATAGATAGATATAGATATGAGAATGGGAGAAAAATTACATTTTTTATTATAGGAAAGGCAAAATTGTAGGAGAGATATGTGGTGTAATAAATTATTTATTTATTTTTAAAATTGAAAAATCACCATAACTGGGTTAAAGCTTTGGAGATTTTGGAGCCCCCACGGCTAGAAACCATCTCTCTCTCTCTCTCTCTCTCTCTCTCTCTCTCTCTCTCTCTCTCTCTCTCTATATATATATATATATATATATTAGTGTATATAACTTATGCTATGTACGAGATTAAATAACGATGGATAAATTTATTATTTTATTAATTAAAAATGATTTTAAAAAAAGATAAGTAAATTTTAACTATTTTTAACTAAGTGGTTGCTTGAAATTAATATTTTAAATAACTTTTTGACTATTTTAAGAGATAAGAAAAGTTATTGTGTTTGAGAATAAATTTTTTAATGGGATTTTTATTGATAAGTCCAATTTAAAAGTGTTTTAACCCAAGAAGTCCATGAAGGAATTTTTTAACCCATTTTAGTCCCATGTATGTATAGTTTTATTCCATAAAGTCCATTTTCTTAATTTACACTATTTTCTTGGACACTTATGCCCTTATATTTAATTTTGATACCCTTATAAATATTTTTTGAACGATTAGCAATTTAATGATGTGAACATTCATATTTTAAAATTCACATTGGTAGGAATGTAAAATTGGCCCGTGGGAGGCCCGAGACCCGGCCGCGAGCTGGGGCGGGCCCGGCCCGTTGACAATGTGAATATTCACATTGACATATTAACATTCACATTAATGAAGTATAAAATTGACCCCCGTCCCGTGGCGGCGCGAAACCCGCCCGCGACCCATGGCCGGCCCGGGGCGGTCCCGGTCCGGCCCGTCGACAATGTGAATATTCACATTGACATGTTAACATTCACATTGAGAAGAGCATAAAATTGGGCCGCGGCCCATGGGCGGCCAAAAGCCTACCCGCGGCCCGGGGTGGGCCCGGCCCGGCCCGTTGACAATGTGAATATTCACATTGACGTGTTAACATTCACATTGATAGGAGTATAAAATTAGCCCGCGCTTCGTGGCTGCCCAAAACCCGCCCACGGCTCGTGGGCGGGCCCGGCCCGGCCTGTTGACAATGTGAATGTTCACATTGACATGTTAACATTCACATTAATAAGAGTATAAAACTGGACAGCAGCCCAGGGCGGGCCTGACGGCCCGTTGACAATGTGAATATTCACATTGACATGTTAACATTCACATTAATAGGAGTGTAAAATTGGCCCCTGTCCCGTAACGGCGCGAAACTCGCCCGCGGCCCATGGGCGGCCCGGGGCGGGCCCAGTCCGGCCCATTGACAATGTGAATATTCACATTGACATGTTAACATTCACATTGATAAGAGTATAAAGTTGGGCCGCGGCCCATGGGTGGCCAAAAGCTCGCCCGCGGCCCGGGGCGAGCCCGGCCCGGCCCGTTGACAATATGAATATTCACATTGACATGTTAACATTCACATTGATAGGAGTGTAAAATTAGCCCGCACCTCATGGCTGCCCGAAACCCGCCTACGGGCCGTGGGCGGGCCCGGCCCTGCCTGTTGACAATGTGAATGTTCACATTGACATGCTAACGTTCATATTGATAAGAGTATAAAACTGGACAGCAGTCCTGGGCGGGCCGACCTGGCTCGGCCCGTTGACAATGTGAATATTCACATTGACATGTTAACATTCACATTAATAGGAGTGTAAAATTGGCCCCCGTCCCGTGGTGGCGCGAAATCCGTCCGCGATCCATGGGCGGCCCAGGGCCGGCCCGGTCCGGCCCGTTGACAATGTGAATATTCACATTGACATGTTAACATTCACATTGATAAGAGTATAAAATTGGCTCGCAGCCCATGGACGGCCAAAAGCCCGCCCGCTACCCGGAGTGGGCCCGCCCCGACCCGGCCCGGCCTGTTGACAATGTGAATATTCACATTAACATGTTAACATTCACATTGATAAGAGTGTAAAATTGGCCCGCAGCCCGTGAGCGGCCCGAAGCCCGACTCGTGACAATGTGAATATTCATATTGACATGTTAACATGCACATTGATAGGAGTGTAAAATTAGCCCGTGCCCCGTGGCTGCTCGAAATCCGCCCACAGCCCGTGGGTGGCCCGGGGCGGGCCCGGCCCGGCCTGTTGACAATGTGAATATTCACATTGACATGTTAACATTCACATTGATAAGTGTGTACAATTGGCCTGTGACCCGTGTGCAGCCCGAAGCCTGACCTCAGGCCGGGGCGGGCTCGACTCGTTGGCAATGTGAATATTCACATTGACATGTTAACATTCACATTGATAGGAGTGTAAAATTGGCCCGCAGCCCGTGGGCGGCTCGAAGCCTGATCGCAACCCGAGGCGGGCTTGGCCCGACCGGTGACAATGTGAATATTCACATTGACATGTTAACATTAACATTCATAGGAGTGTAAAATTTGTCCGCTGCCCGAAGCTCGCCCGCGGCCTGGGGTAAGCCCGGACCCAAACCCGGGCCGCCCACGGGCTTCAAGCCGCCCGTGGGACGCGAGTCAATTTTACACTCTTATCAATGTGAATGTTAACATGTCAATGTGAATATTCACATTATCAACAGGCCGGGCCGGGCCCACCTCGGGCCGCCTACAGGCCGTGGGCGTATTTCGGGCAGCCACGGGGCACGGGCTAATGTTACATTCTTATCAATGTGAATGTTAATATTCACGTTGTCAACGGGCCGGGCCCGCCCCGGCCCGTGGCCGGGTTTCGGGCTGCTCACGAGTCACGGGCCAATTTTACACTCTTATCAATGTTAATGTTAATATGTCAATGTGAATATTCACATTGTCAACGAGCCGGGCCTGGCCCGCCTTGGGCAACGGGCGGGTTTCGGGCCGCTCACGGGCCACGAGCCAATTTTACACTCCTATCAATGTGAATGTTAATATGTCAATGTGAACATTCACATTGTCAACGGGCCGGACTGGACTCGCCCCGCGCCGCCCACGGGCTTCATGCCGCCCATGGGACGCGAGTCAATTTTACACTCTTATCAATGTGAATGTTAACATGTCAATATGAATATTCACATTGTCAACAGGCCGGGCCGGGCCCACCCCGGGCCGCCCACGGGCCGTGGGCTAGTTTCGAGCAGCCACGGGGCGCGGGCTAATTTTATACTCTTATCAATATGAATGTTAACACGTCAATGTGAATATTCACATTATCAACGGGTCGGGCCGGGCCCGCCCAGGGCAGCCCACGAGTCGCGGGCGAGTTTCGGGCCGGCCACAGGCCGCGGGCTAATTTTACGCTCCTATCAATGTGAATGTTAACATATCAATGTGAATATTCACACTGTCAACAGGCCGGGCCGGGTCGGGCCCGCCCCGACCTAGGCCCGGGCTTCGGGCTGCCCACGGGTCATGGGCCAATTTTACACTCTTGTCAATGTTATTGTTAATGTTAATATGTCAATGTGAATATTCACATTGTAAACGGGCCGGTCCGGGCCCGCCCCGGGCGGTGGGCTGGTTTCGGGCCGCAGGCTAATTTTACACTCCTATCAATGTGAATGTTAACTTGTCAATGTGAATATTCATATTATCAACAGGCCGAGCCGGGCCTATTTTTTTGGCCTGTGGGCCGGCCCGCCCCGACTCGAATTTTTCCGGACACCCACGAGGATCGACATGGGTCGGGCCCCTACACATTGATGATATGAACATTTACGTTGACGATGTGAACATTCACATTAAGGGTATTTTGGTAATTATGTCACCCATAGGACTTATTGAAATATAAGAAAATAATGTGAACTAAATGGAACATAAGTAGATGAAAAGGGTATTTTGGTCTTCTTATCTCAAATTGGACCTAATGGAATAGTCAAAAAGAATATGGGTTAGATGGAATAAAGCTCTTAGAAAATGGATTTAACAAAAAAGCTCCATTTTTTAATTGTATGAGAAAATGTGAAGAAAATTCTTGAGCTTGGCTAAGAACATAAAGTTAATTTCACTCCATGGCTTGAATAAATAAAATCTTAAAGTCAATTGAAAAAAATCATATTTGTTTTTAAATTAAATAATTTGAAAAACATTAGCATATCTTGATTATATTTTTTTATCTCTATCTTATAAGATTGTGTATATAAAAATAAATTTACAATATTTAGGTTAAGTAAGTGTCGTTTTGGAAAGAAGCCAAAAACGCAAGCGTTTTGTTGATTTAAAGAAAAAACTGGGCAACCGAAAACGCAATTTGTTGCATTTGGGATGTGACAAAAATGCTGCCTTGTGAAATTACCTAAATACCCTCCATATTAACAAATTTCCTAAAATTCCAAAGTTTGGTAAGGGTATTTTGGTCATTTTATTTTAATTTGATGTCATAAATAAATATTAACCCAAAAAGCCAAAAGCTAGCTTTTTACCAACTTCCTAAATCACTTTCTAAAAAAACCAAAAAGCTTGGTAAAAAGTCAAAAGTCAACTTTTTTATCAACTTCCCAAAACACCCCTAAGTCATTTGATTTGTTTCTATAATTTTGTGAGGTTACATTTCATTTGTCAGCCATTCATATTAGTAAAAGATTTGAAGATATTATGGGCGATTTTTTTTAAACAGAAAAAAATAACTTTATTGATAAAAACAAAGTATATACGTACTGAATCAAACATCAATACATGTATTTGTGAGTCCTTTATATTAGTTAGCAATTTGAAGAATATAACGGTTCCGCTTTAGACCTGACTCATTTCATGCTCTTAAATCCGGGATGCTGTGTCTTTAATTGTTGTTCATACTCTTTTCCTATTGTTAGTGGTTGGGTTTAGTGTCGGTCGTTGCAGACGTCCCCGAACGTCCTGGGAGGAAATCCCGTTTTGTTCATTGGGCTTACTACAGTTTGGACTCAATGTCACTGTCCTGTATCTAACCTCGCGGAGTGCAATGCAAGACCGATGAATCACCGAAGAGTCCAAATCCGGCAAATCGTTTTGAAAAACTGATTTTAGAAAGAAGTGCCAAACATGGACTGCTTTGCCAGATACAGAGTCGCCACCTAAATATTTTATTTTGGGGGAATTTAGGAAATCCTGATTCGTGCCTAAGGCCACGTGTCCGTCATCACCAAAGTTGCCTCGGCTCGGGAACTTAGGTACGATTGAAAAATCAATAATATATTTTTTTTATTAGAGAGATAATTTGGGAAGGGAGAAGGAAGACATGTTTTAATCTTTTCTTATAGATAGATATAGATATGAGAATGGGAGAAAAATTACATTTTTTACTATAGGAAAGGCAAAATTGGAGGAGAGATATGTGGTGTAACAAATTACAATGATCACATTTATATATTATATTAAGTTTATCATCTTAGTTGTTATAATTATATTGGTCGAATGAGCCTCACGACTCGTATTTGTAACTACCATAGTAATGATATATAAATAAAATCATTTTAACATTAGTTATTTTATATTTTAATAATGGTGTTTAATATCTTCGGGTGCCATCAATGAGCTAGTTTTGATTGAAATTTTTTATTACTTGGACAAATTTTTTATTGATACTGATTAAAAATTATGAAAATCTATTTTTTCTTTTAAACTCAACTTTTATTTATCCTATTTTATTAGTGTACTTTTAGTTAATAAACTAAATTTTACTAATAATGTCATTAATGTTTTTCACTTATCTTTCTAAATACTAAAAACTAAAAAAAAATATGAAATTTAATGGAAAAAAAAATTGTGCCACATCTCACTTATCTTCTTTAACTAAAAATTTGAACCTGCCTTGCACCAAAATTCACCACCACCACCGTGTCAAATTCGCACAACGACCAAAATCTATTAAAACTACCGTATCAATTTTTCACCGCAACCAAAATTACCTCTCTTTTCACCTCTAAAATTTCAATTTTCTTTCGAGTTCAACTTTTTTACTAAAATATTAAAATAAAGAAATATAGAGGATAGGATTGTACAGAAATTGCCTAACTTGCCAAACAACTTTTGTTATAAACTCTTGAAAGTAATTGTTGTTTAATTTTAATTAAATTATTAGCCTTTATTTAATTCTATGCATAGTACGAATTTTATGCTAATTATTACTCATGCTAAAGGAATAAAATAAAATTTGAGTCATGAATTTTTTAGATGCCTAAAACTCAACACAAATGGAACAAATATAGTGGGTGGAAACCATGGGTAATATTTGAAGGGTTGAGTTTCTCCCATATTCATATCTCTTTGTGAGAGTATTAAAGAAGGGCTTGTAGAATCCATCCAAGTCCCATTTCAATAATCCAAACCGTTCATTTGTAAAACCTTCAATAAATATCATCCATGAAAAAAAATAGTTTAGTCCTATAATCATAATATTTTTATTTTATTGCATTAGTTTTTGAAAAAATAGATAACAAATATATTTTTGAAAATAGATCATTTATTTTTTAGAGACAAATATGATAAAATAAAAATGTTACGATTATCGGATCAATTTAATTTTTTTTTTATGAATGATATGCATTAAGGATCTTACAAAATAAATGATTCAGATTATCAAAATGAAGTTCGTGACTCATAATAAACCCCATAAACCCTTCGAATTCTCTTACATTAAAATATAAATATGAAAGAAGTTCCGTCCATGTATTTGAGCTATGGCAGAGTCTCATTTGGGAATATATTATTTCAATAATATTTTTTTTAATAAAAAAAATATGAAAAAAAAAAAATGATATGATAATTCCATGCATGGGGTTAACATTTGTTGTATTACTCCGTCCGCCTGGTGGCCTTTCCTTTGAGGAAAGTCCACACGCGTTTGGGTCAGTTGTCTCTCTATAAAAATGCTAACACACAAACATGCGAATTGGAGTCGATATCAAAGCAGTGTTCCTTTAATTTAACCCATCTGCGCCAGCACCACCATATGATGTGTCCCTTATCTTTAAAAAAGAAAGACGGTCTATTATCGATAAAAATATTATACGATAATTAAAGTTTAAAGTCTTAGTGGGTGTTTGAAAAGTGAGTTTTTTTATAAATTTTTTCAGTTATAGGATATTATTGGAGAAAAAAAATTTTGTGTTTAGCAAGATAGTTGGATTTTTTTGTGGTTAGATGTGATATTTGTGAGAGAAAAAGTAAAATGATTATGGGGTTTGATGTGATATTTTGTCTGGGTTTGTTTTTTTGGTTTTGTAACCAATTTGTCTTTTAGTGAAAAAAATCAAAAAAAATCAAAAATCAAACTTCTCAAACACCGCCTTAATTTATTTATTTTTTTAAATTTAAAATTGTTAAAATACATATGTTACAATATTATTAATTTCTTCCTATTATAAATTTTATTTTAAATCTTATAAGATTTGTTCAATGACTAATATTCAATTTTTATAAAAAAAATTCAATATATTCCTTCCAAAAATTAATATAGCAAGTCTACAAAATCATATTTTATAACTCAAAATTATTATTATTTTTATTTATTTTTATTTTTGTTTTAAATAAGTATGTTAAAGTATAAATAGATATCCAAATAAAATTATAGTTATTAATAAATATGGTATTAGTTTTAATTGTAATCACATCTTTTTAAAGTCTTTATTCATTTTTTAACTTCTTTTTTACATGCTACGATAATTATTTCTTAGTCATTAAGTTTTAAAAATTCCTTTAATTATTTCCTTTTCAAAAACCAATATAACAATTTTTTAAAATTCATATATTTTTATTCTAAAATAGTGAAGTATTAGAACTATGTCATTTTTTTTATTTATAACAAAGCATAATTGTAATTGTTAACTGTCAATACAATAATTTTAATCTATCTATATTATATATTATAGTAAAGGAACATTTAAAACAAAACTCTTAAACTTATATATAAAATTTTATTTTCGAGAGACAAAATACAAAAAAAATTAAATATAGTTATCGTATTTTTAATAAATAATATATTATTTTATCTCATGCATGGTACGGGTGACATGCTAATACATTAATTAATCATATATACAATAAAATTATATTAATTAATCATACATATGGAGCTTATCCTAAAAATTTCTACTCCATTTAGATTGAGTGATTTAGGAAATCCTGACTCGTGCCTAAGGCCACGTGTCCGTCATCACCAAAGTTGCCTCGACTCGGGAACTTGGATACGATTGGGGAAGGTCATTTCATGAGCACCCCTGCTCGCCCGATCAAAGATCGGCCACTACTGAGCATGATATCTTATTTTTGAAAACAAATGTGCTCTTATCCCGGTTATTAACCTAGAATTACTATGTGATGCGCACAGCATACAAGTATAGACTAGATTGCCTAAGTTGAAACAAAGTATCGCATATCCGTTTGTTTTGAAAATGGATTAAAGTTTGCTACTCGCAAGTAGGCTAAAACACGGGTTTCGACAAATTATTCCAACTCAAGCAACCCAACCTTCATCCACAAGCATTCAGGCAGTTATATCACATAAGCACATAGCCTCATGGTATGCATGCTATCATGGCAGTCACTCACACGCATGCAAGGATGCTAAAGCATAAACATTTCCCGAGTACTCCGAGCCAAAGAAAGAAGCTAATTAGAAAATATGCATGAATCCTAACTATGCTGAGATGCCTAATGCAACACATGCAAAAATGCAACTACAATAGGCTCGGCTATTCTAAGATGGCATATGAGATGCAACAATCGATACATGTATTCAACTTGATATTGAAATACAATGCAGTTAGCATGATGCGCCGAGCCCGGTGTATGAAAAACAGATGAATGGATGCAAACATACAAGCATATGGATGCTAATTTAAACGTGCCCTAAAACTAACCATCATAAGCTGGTAAATAAAAGGGAGAAAGACGTGGGGTTGGAAGACATACATCACACACAAGCACACTTATTACAACATTGCCCTCCTCGGAGGGTCCGAATAAATAATACACAACCGAATGAATAACGAATTACAGCTAATTATTACACAACCCTAATTAATTAACAAATTAACTAAAATAAATAAGCTAGCACGCAAAACATATGAAATGGACTGCCTCAGCTCGGTCTTGAATGATAAGGAATGCATGCATGCTCGAGTCGCCTTGCGGAAAAATTCACCGCGATGCCCCGATTTGCCTCTGTTTGCAACTGGTCCCAGAACACTGTACAAAACTCCAGAAGGCTGAAACTCTACCATGCTGTAGGATACTATCGACCAGTTTTTGCTGCTGGCTTTCGATTTGCTGCAACAGAGAGCAAGAAAGGGCCATGGCAAAGTATTTTCAACATATGTGTGCACGACCACTCTCCCCGTCATTGCATAAGCTCTAGGGAGTGTAGTCCTCGATCCTCGTGCCACCAATCACCCATCTCGATGCATGATGGCCGAGGATTCGAATTGCATGACTCAATGTGAAATTGATGCACAAATGAATACAATAAGGCCTAAACTCCATCATGGGTAATCAAGAGTGTCGGGGACCGAGAATCGAAGCACGTTTCGTCACTGTGAGTACGAAACGTCCCTCGTTTCCCGTGTTTGGACTAAACCCTACTCTAAACACTATGTAACAACTAGAATGGCATGACATGCAAACACAATGCAACAACTAGCATGCAATGCTAAACGAAATGCAACTAAGACATGCAAACATGCAAGGAATGACATGCAAAGGTGCAACTAGCATACGCAATGCTATGAACTACGAATGGCATACTCAATGCACATGATGCTATATGGCATACACGACGGACATATGACGATGGATATACACAAAGGCATAATCAAGGCATACACAATGCGACGATCAAGCATGCGACAACATGGATATGGCATATACAATGCAAGATGGACTTAAACTAAAATGAATGGGCCTCAGCCACACTCAAATCAGTGGCCAAACATGATGAAATTAGGCAACAAAAACACATGCACATATGCACAAATGCAAGGGACCAAACCTAAGGCACCAAATGCAACTTTACCAAAGCATGGCAAGGGATGAAATATGGCATACAATCACACATTTTCTAGCTCTAAAATGACATGTAAGATGGTCTCGAATCATGTAAACACCTCACACAATGCATGCTAGATGGCCCGGATACTGAAACTAGTGAAGTGCATTACACTAGAGGTACACAAAACAATGCTCAAATGACCCAAACAGCCCCAAACAATCCCTATGCAAGTCCAAGACAGTGGGAAAATGGTCTAAAATGATGGCTTAAAATGCATAGAAATGAAGCTCATGTAATGGTCCATAAATGAGGTATTCATGCACAACTCTCAAACACGTTTAAAAAATGAAAAACATGGGAATATGGCACAAGTATAGACTCTGAAATGACATGCTCAATGGCCCTAAAACATGAAAACACCTCAGTATAAGCATGTAATAGGCTTCAAAACTCAAGGCTAGGCAAGGGTATTGCATTACAATCATGCATAGAAAGCATCATTCGACCCAGAGGAATAAAAGTAGAGCTAAGACAGTCCAAAACATGTACAAAATCAGTTTAAGGCATGGCAAAAAAGTGCTAGAATCAAAGACCAAAATAGTATGCAATACAAGCTAGTGAAGAGGGTTTACACTACAAGTATATGAAGCATTTAAGATGTCACTAAACCAAAAAAAGTTAGAGGTATGACATGCCAAATAAAGCCTAAAAACTCATTGAAACATGGTCAATGCATGCAAGAATGACATGCTCCTTTGATAGGCTATGAAGAGGGTTATTCTACACATGCAAGATGGACACCCAATATGGAAAAAAAAAGCTCTGGACAGAGCCTATGCAGGTCCTAAAACTCACAAAAAATGGCCTGAAACATGGCTTGGAAACATGCAAATAAGGACTCCTTTGTTAGGCCAAATATGCTAGAAATCAAAACAAGGAGAGAGAGGGTCACCCCTCTCTGATTTTGGCTCTTAAAAACATAGAATAACCACTGAAAATCTGCTATATTTCAGTGGTCAAAAGGGCAAACAAAGCTCAAAACAAAGGTCTTAATGCATGGCTCAAAACAAGGTGAAATGAGGCATGCAATGGGGTAGATGACCCCCAACAGGAAAATGATCTTAAAAAAACATGTTAAGGACCTCAAAATAAGACTTTTTTCAATTTACACCAAAGCTCAAAAATGTTTTCAAGTATGGATAAAAGATGGAGCAAAATAAAGCTCAAAAGAGGGAATACGATGTTACCCTTGTAGCTCCGCAACTCCAGCAGCTTATGGACCAAAAATGCAGCTCCTTAGGACCTCTCAAGACCCTCCAAGAAGCTTAGGTTGGTGTTGGAGGTGTTAGGCTAAGAGGTAGTGCGCAAAGGGGCAAGAACTTAGCACTTTTGAACACAAAATATAGAGACAAGGGATGGGGGTATATGTGTATGCCTTAGGGAAATTCTGAACCTTCACAAAGAAGGGGGAGGCCCTCCTTTATAGCCAAGAGGGTCCAAAGCTTCTCAAAGAAGCTAAAAAACAAGCTTGAAGATCCTCCATACACGTGTATGGAGGATCCATTTTATGCCTTCCAACTGGCATAGCTGGCAACAACTCACAGAGACAAGACTGAGGGAAGTAGGCTGACCAGTTCAGGTGGTCGGCCGACCACTTCCCTTGGTCAGCCGACCAGTTCAAAAGGTCCAAGCTCAAGAAAAGTGGTCGGCAGCCCTAAATGATGGTCTCCCAATTGAATGCAAGGTAGTGGTGTGGTGGGAGACCAGCAATTGTGGCCCAAAAGTGAGGGAGACCAGTTACCTGTCAAGGAAACCAGCCGGCGGGGGAAAAGTGGTCTCCAAGGAGAAAAAGTGGTCTCCCACCCTTGTACCACCTTCCAAACAATGAAAACAAGGTCCATGCCAAAAATAAACCAAGACGGATACAAAACGAGGGTTCGGGGGTCAATGCGCGGCCGGAGGCCCCGAAAATTGGCTGTTTAAGCATCGAAAGTAGTGTGCGACCACAAAGGTGGTCTCCCGGGCCACAGTGTCCCTCTAGAGGGAGGAAACAAGGTGTGTGCCAAAAAACCGGAGCAAACGGAGAAAGTTAAGCGGTCCCGAACCGAGGCGCGCGGCCGACGACTCCGAAAATTGGAAACTGGTCTCCAAACGGGAACAGTGGTCTACGACCATGAAAAGTAGCCTACGGCCACTGAGAGATGGTCTACGAGACCTCTCCCTCCCTTTGGGAAGAGAAAATAGAACCTGGTTCGCAAACCGAGGCAAAGCACAAAAGAGTCCCGAAGTCCGGAGGCAAGGCTCTCAGCCGAGACTCCGTAATCTCAGAATGAGCACAACATGCGCAATCACCGAGCACTTAATCGATGACGTCCAAGTCTTAAGATCGGTTAAAAATGGGGTGTCTACAGTCGTGTTTGAAACAGATTGGGAGTTAGTTTTTTTAAAAAAATTGTTGTCCAGTTTCTACTTATTCGCTTGAGCGGTGTTTTGGTCGCTCAAGCAGTCTTTGAGATCTCCCAATATTTTGCTAGTCCGTAAAACTTCTGGAAGTAAAGTATCTTCGCTCGAGTGGTGTTTCTTGTGCTCAAGCTGCCTTTTGCAGGTCTGAACTTGTCACGAGCCAAAAATTTTCACAATAAATATTCACTAACTCCCATTGTTAAATATAAACATGAGTAAGTATTCAAGGTTAACATCATCTAAAATCTCAAACTTTTGTATACATTGATCATTAAGAGATTTATAAAAGGTATTCCACATGCAAATATACATTCAACATCGCTAGTATATGAATCTATAGCATATGACATAGTAGTTCAAACCCAATTAAATGCCCTCAAAGGTTACAATTTCTAAGGTTTAAGCTCGGTTACATAAAAAATGGTTTCAACCCATACACATTAAGCCCTTGGCTTGCCAAAAATCATTTCAACAAAAGGAAAGAGCCTCGTGCTCTCAAAACATATCTCATGCCTCTAACTTAGTGAAATCACCATATCTTTTCCTGCACAAAATCCCATAGGGTTTAGCACAACGCCTAGTAGGAAAACCTTAACAAAGTATATATATATTTTATACAATCTCATGAGATAAATGCATATGCCATGCCATTTTTGAAATAACATAAATCTTCATCTTTTGAAAATCTTCGTACACAATGCAATCATGAGAAATCAACATTTTTAATGATTTCAATGTAATTAACAAGAGCAGTAAATACGACTCAGGTAATCCGTAGGTTGGTATCTGCAACTAAGCTTAAAAAGCACTACCAAATCCCCACTTTACCGGTAACTAACCAGAAGGCATGTGGTACCTCATCCGTGTGTATTTTCAATCTTTCACCATGGACACTCAGGTCAACTTAACCAATACCATCTACACCCCCTATCCTCTATCTGGACTTACCAACATATTTATCTCTAAACAAATTGATATGATCTTGTTTCACAAATCAATTTCCATTCTCAAAATAATTATTTTATCAAAATAATAGTTTTCAATTGAAATTCTACATCAATGATAACAAATGAAATGAAATGGCTATGCGATATGTAACAATGTACTTGAATAATTCCAATCTCAATTCTCACCACACAATCTTCCATTGTGATCAAAATTTCCATATCGCTTCACATGGTAATTTCATAATAAATCCATTAAGTGGTAAATAACAATAGCATTTACATGCATCCTCCACTTGTTAATCAACTATTTCAAATTAGCCACTTCAAGACAATTCAATAATATACTATATATCAAACTTCCATATTCAACATTTCTTGTCTTACCAAAAATTTCCGCATTTAAATACAAACATGGCAACCCTCCACAATTCATACACCATAGTGCTTTATAAATCACAAATTTCATCATATCTTAACATTTTTTCCAAAAATCCCCAAATTTCTAGGGTTTCTCCAAAACTTGATTTTTCCCATTTTGTTGAAAGGGCCTTGCCCAAGCAACACACACACATGACAACATTGCTCATACTCTCAAAAAATTGGAGAATGTAAGGAAAATCCGTTTTAAAAATCATTTGGAGTACACAAATCCAAAATCATAAGTTCAAATACAAGGAAAGCTCCCAATAAGCATAGACTTGCAAATATATATATATAACTCTAAGAAATCCCTACCTCAAGCCTTGGAGAAGAAGATAGAAGAAACTCCCAAATTTGACGGTGTTGAAACCTGATCTCGACCGCACAAAATGTAGCCTTCGAAGAGTTCTCCAACTTTGATTAAGGGACTAGGATCAAAACATTAATGGATGTGGAGAAATCAAGGGTTTAATGTAGTTTGGTGAAGGAAAAGTAAAGAGAATGGGGAGAAATGTGTTTTAGAGAGAGAGAGAGAGATGAAAGAAAAGTGAGATACACTTAGCTCAAGGAGAAGAAAAGGAGAAAGATTTCAGACTCAGCACTTTCCGCACGTGCACGCCTTCTTTCGCACGTGCGATGCCTACCCTTCAGCATGTTCTGCCCATTTTCTTGCACATGCGGCCATTTTCGTCACTTGCTCCTACACGTGCAATTACAGTAGCCTTGCACCATCGGCTACCTCACCTCACCGCACATGCGGCCTCATCTCCCGTACGTGCAGCCCCACTTGTGCACGCGTGGCCTAAGCCCCTACACGTGTAGTTTTACCCTCCGTCTAGAAAATACACTAGCTGAAACAGAGACACCCTTGATCCAATTTCACGCTTTTCGAAACAAGAGAAACCGAACTTAGAAATAAAATAAAGACAAGAATCTGAAGAAAGTTTCAAGAACGGTGAACCCAAACAGTCGACAAGACTTTAAGTTAATCCCCGACACTTCTAACACAAGTAAGCTAATCACAAATAAAAGAAAAACGAGACAGGTTACGTAACCGGTCATCACAGAACTTCTGGGAGGGGGTCATTGTGCACTTGAGCTATGTTTTTGGTCGCTCGAGCGATGTCACTTATTGTGTCTGATGCTTGAGCAGTGTTTTGGTCGTTGGAGCGATCTACGCTTATATCAACTTAGAAAGAGGGATTTTTTAATCACTTTTCATTTGCGCTCTCTCTCTCTCTCTCTAAAACATTTCAAAGCCTAGTTCTTCACTTTCTCTCTCTAGTTCTTGTTTAAAACCTCAAATACATCCTCACCCATTGATTTCTCCACCATAGCTCTTTGGAGAAAAAGGCAGAGCTCGACTAAAGCTTCGTTTTAATAGGAGGAGATATCATTTTCGGCTCCGCCAAACTTCAACCTTTGCTCTCTCTTTTCTTCTAATCTTGAGATAGGGTTTTCTTCAACCTTTGGAATGATTTTGACCTTTGTTATTTGTTCATTGAAAGAATCTAGTAATTTGAAGATTTTGGATTAAACCTAGGGTTTGATTTTGAAATGTAAAAGATGAATTTTCAAATGGGTTCTTGAGAAAATTGTGGGGATGTGTTTATGATTGAGATACATTCGAATGGTGGATTTCTATATTTACATTTGATTTTAAAAGTAAATGGGGGGTTTTTGTTCTAAAATCATGGATATTTGGTTTGTGGAAAGAAAATGGCAAAGATGTTGGGTTTTGAAAGGATGAAACGAATGTATATGTTGAAGATGATGGTGAAGTTGGATATGTAATATCACTCCCATTTGAAAATGATAAGATTATAGCTTTTGTAGGAAATTATCTGTTGAATAAAAATATATGTTTTGCGCTATCAGTGGAGGATAGCTTTGATTGTTGTAGAAATTGCATAAGAATTAGGTGAATTGAAACTAATTTCTCATGCATTTTGCATTGAGTATTGTTTCATACTGTGACGCCCCAAATTTTTGGAACATCAAGGGAAATTAAATAAACAAAATTACTTAATAAATCAAAATGTTGGCATCTTAATTGGACATTCCAACTCTCGTACATAATCATAGATTCAAACAATAATAAATAAAAACTTAAAATTATCCAAATACAACATCAAATGAAATTATAAAGTCCTTAATAGCTATCATATAAAATAATAAAATTTATTCGGCTCTAATCAAGGTTTCAAGGTAGCCAAGGTTCTACGTTAGCGTTAACTCCATTTTAGCTTCAATTATTTCCTCGCCAAAACCTGGCATAAAATGCCAGGACAACAAAAATATATGCCATGAGTTTTGCAACACAGTAAGAAAACATAACCAACCTCCTATTCTTTTTAAGAGAAAAATAATGAGATTATAAACATGAGACAACAATATAATTGTAAATATAAATTACAACCATTAAAATAATTTCAATAATTCTAATAAATTAGGCGACACTCGAAATCTCACTAAAGAGATTTAACTTACCAACCACTAAACATGGCAACAGTTAATTTAAAACCCCCCCTTGGTCAAATATTCAAGTGTTACAAACCGTAACTACCAGGAATGCCCACGTCCGGAGTTATATACCCAGGTAGTGGCATCTGTGGCCTGCCCCAAGGAAACGGTCTGCCAGGGGTACGTAACCTCCCTGTGTGCACCTGCACATCCACTCTTATTCCAAAACCAAATACCAAAAAAGGTTCAAATAAGTCCTGTGCCATCTTAGGGTTTCGCGACACAATTTGCGTGAGAATTCTCAAAACCAGGGCTCACCCTGAACAATCGGTATTAACCGTCAACCCTTAATTTCGTACACTCTTTAAAACCAAGACTCACCCTGAACAGTTGGTATTAACCGTCAATTGTTAACTTTGTATATGCCGTTAATCATTTCAGTTAGTTTTGATATTAATCACAAATAATTCTAATTTTTAATTACAAATAATGTTATACCAACTCATTAAAATTCCCAACATAAAATATTACATATGTCACACAATAATTAATAATTGTACAAAATTTAAATAAACAATTTATTTAAACCATGGTGTGAAATAATAATTTAGATATCAATAAATCATAATTACACACATGCAAAGATTGCACAATATTAAATTTTTAGTCCAAATAAACAATTGAAGAGATAATTTTTGATTCCTCCTTAATCTGCTAGAATTTTCAGAATGCATATCTCGCAATTAAAATTATAAATAAATTACTTATACAACTCTAAAATTCATATAAATCTACAGAATACTCAATAAACATGTTATGGTCATTTTTCAGAAAATATTTTTCAAAAATAAATTATAAATAATTCTAAAAAAATCCAAGAAATTTTATGGTACAGATTTATCATATTTTCTTAAATTAATTCCATACGTAAATTTATAAATCAATTCCATAATATAAAAATTTATTATGAAACTAGAATTCTCAAATTTCATTTTTTGTTTAGAAATTACTAGATTTGGTTTAATGTAGAATTTTTAATGAATTTTCAAACATGTAGTAAATATGTCTTGTAGCTCTAGATTTAATTAAAAATTTGTATAAAGTCGTACAAAACTCGATAATTGTTGAAAAAATTTATGGATGAACTAGACATCATTCGAAACAACTTTGTAGAGAAATCATCTCAAAATTTTGAGTGTAAAATTGTAAAAAAATTCGTACAACGAATTAGCAGATTTAAGGGCCAAAAAGAAATCTTCAATCCTCCATTTAATGATATAAACTACACAAGCAAGCCTATTTTCACAATAATACCATGACTTTAAAACTATCAATATCTTCAAATATTTGATGTACACATTACAAAATTTATATATATATATATATATATATAGATAAATTTCTATCTATAAGTTTAGTCATTTTATCATATGATTATAATTTAAAAATTTCAACAATTAAAAAAAATGAGAGGGCTGAGAGGATTTTCTTACTTAATAGTAAGTTTGAAATAGGATGATAAAATGATAGAAAATTTTGGCTTCCTTAATCTCCTCCTCTCCTTCTACTAAGCTTCGTTGCTCTAGAATTTCCCTCCGATTTTGAGTATGGAATAAATGCACTGTAAGTAGGCATATTAATAGCCTCCTCACCTGAGGCTCTCTCTCTCTCTCTCTGTCTCTCTCTCATTCTTTTCATTATTCTATTTAGCCACTTTCTCTTAATTCCAAGGAGTATGATGGGGTTGTATTTCCTATATTAACATGCAAACAAGCATGTAGCAAAGTTGCCACCGAAAATCTGCTATATATATATATATATTTTTATTTTTAATATTTGTGTATTTGTGTGAGTTGCTTAAAATTGATACACTAAGATTTTTAGCTAAGGTATTTAGTAAGAATAATTATCATGTTGAATCCTAATTAAAATAATTTATAAACAACAAATATTGAACACGTACAAAGTTATTATTCTTAAAAATGTTTTTGTTAATGATTGAATTAGGTTAATTTAAAACTAACTTTTACACTAATATATATTTCAAATAAACTCTGGATAAAATTAATTAATTAAGTTATTTATTTATTTATTATTATTATTTTTAGAATAATTAAATGCGGGTTTTCACACATACTTAAAAATTAAAAATGTATTGTTTTGAGAAAAATGGGGTGAATAGCATGGTAAATCTAGTTAGGGGGTGTCGTTGTAATTATTATGTTAGCCTGTGTATCCTTAATGAAAGTCCAGAAACCCGCATGGTCAGGTGCAGATCCTTTTGATTAGTACCAGTGAAATGACTTTGGTAGTATTTGTATAGCCTACTGGCAGATACGTACACATAGATTCTGAGTGTTTTGCATCCACTGCCTTGTTTTCTAATATATAAAAGGCTATTTTCATGAATTGATATATAATCAGACATTGCATTGTTTTGAAATGAAAATGTGAAACATTTGACAAAAGGCACGCATATGCATTCATCTCATGACTTCGTTAAGATTCATATATTGTGTTAAAGTATCTCTACTGAGCTTTATCTCATCCTATGTGGAAAACAACTTTCAGGTATTGATGATATGTCTCCACCAAGGACATAACTTGGGAGGATTTGGAGCCAAGGGCTTCATTTTGTTTATTTGATGTAATTATTTTTGTAAAAGCCTTGCGCTTTAATTGTATTGAGTTGAACTCATTTTGTTGTACCCATGTATTGACTTGGAAAGATATAGTCATTAGCGTATAAAATTACTTGATTCTCATTTTATTTCAATTCATGTACACATATCATATGCTATAGATTGAAGATCTAAAATTTATGAATGTATACATGCATATGTCGTATTTTGTATGATTAAGGATTATGAATGGAGTATTAAATATGATGTTATTGATCAATTACAAAGAATATTATGAGATAGGTTATTATTATTATTTTGGGGCATTACAAAAGAAATTATGAGCGATTTTTTTAAAATAGAAAAAAATAAATTATTAATGAAAACAAAGTACATACGTATTGAATCAAACATCAATACATGTATTTGTGAGTCCTTTATATTAGTTAGAGATTTGAAAAAAAATTATGAACGAATGATATGAGCATCAAATTTGTTTGTGCCAAAAAAAAAATAAAAAAATCATAATCGTTCATAATTATAATATTACTCATATGTATGATGACTAAATAATTAATACACATGTCAAACCATTTGCAAGAAAAATATTCAAAGATTGCAAGCAATTTTAAAAAGAAAAAAATGGGAGACAAAAATAAAAAACAAATTATCAAAATAATGGGTATTGCCAAAACTAAAAACTAAAAAGTAAATTGGTTAGATTCATAATTCATAATAATATGGTAAAAAATATATACTAAATGATGATCTAAATGACTTTCCTGAAAAATTCCAAATGATTTGTAATTCTACATTCAAGGACTTCCATGGAAAATTTCAGGACTTCATTCAATGACTTCCATGAAAAATTTTAAATGATTTGTAGCTTTACATTGGAAAAAAATATATATACAAAATTTAAATAATTAAAAAAAAAAAAGAAACAAAACTTACATGTTGTTGACCTGGGTGACCACATCATGGTAAGTTTTGCTTAGTTTGTTTAGAATGAAATAGGTAGAAAGTGAAAGAAAAAGAAAAAAAATTGACTTTTATGAATTTGTTTAGCTTGAAAGTGGTGAAAAGTATAAGAAAACTAATTTTCTTGTACAACTCATATTAGCATTGTAACTAATTTTTTATTTCTCACAAAAAACACAAGAAAATGCAAGAAAAATAGAATGTGTGAGTTATCTATAACTAAACTTTTAAATTTTTCAATATTTCTCTTACAAAATTTTCATCTTAATTAAATGCTTAAAAGAAAATATATTTTCTTTTCTTTCACTTCACTTTCATTTACTTTCACTTTTTACCAAATTTTCTTTCAATCGAACGGAGAGTAAAGAGTGAAATTAGGAAATAATCAAAACAAACCACTTGAAATCAAAATTGAGGGAATTACAATTAGAGCATGCATTTTTTGGGGGTTACATTTATCATTGTATCACCAACTTTTTCTTACTGCTATATATCTAACAAAAAATAAATATATAAATAGAAACTAAAACTCTCAAATGCTGTAATTATAAAAAAAATATATTGTAATATATCATGGGTTAACATCTGCAATAAAAAAAGAATAATATTTAAAATCTGTATCAGAAAATTGATAAAATAATTGAAACAGATGTTAATGTCATATTGCGGTAAAGAAGAGATTGAAATCTTTGAGTATTAAAGCTGCTATGGTTGTTTATGAATTTCGAATTGACAATGTGCTATATGTTTTTTTTTTTTTTTTCTTTTTTTTTTTTTTGAGTGATTACATCTATAGTATGGGATTACATCTATAAATAGGCGCATAATGTATAGTATAGATGGAATAATAGGAAATCAAAATCATAAATTATGGGATTTATCATACAAGTGTTCTCTTTTTAATTGAATTTCAAAATAAATTAGTACATTCTCTTTTTGAAAGCCATAAATCATAGAATAATTACTTAATAGAATTTTTTAAAATTAAAAAAATCAAAAAATTAGATATGAAATTTTGAAACTGTTGTAAGGCTCGTTACAGATAAATATACATATGGATAAGTTTTTTTTAAAATATTTTATTATTTTAACTTTTTTGTATAAAACAAAATTTTTGTAAAAAGTCAAAAAAACATATTAAAATAACATATTCTCAAATAAAGGCTTAGCTCAACATTCAATGCCCTAAAACACAACAAATGGGTAACTGTTGAGCCCTTACAAAACAATTACGGCTGTGTACTCAATAATTCAAACTATCCACTTTAGAAAATTTATTAAATAATATATTTTTATAAAAAATCAAATTAATTAGATATTGATAGTCTTTTAATTAGATTATTATTTGTATTTAAGTTGACATTCAATTTCACATATATCATTCATTTTTTTAAAAGATAAATGTGTTTTGCTCAAAAGATTAATGGTATTCGACTGACTTAATTTTTATTAAAAATATATTACTCAATAAAATTAAAAAAACAAACCGTTGGAATTATCGAAATCAACCTTAAAATACAACAAAATAGTACTGCTATGTAAAGCGGCAAAGTATGCCCCATTTCCTCAGCGCAAAACACAACAAAAAAAAAAAAATTATGCCGACCTCTTTAATATGTTTTACTTAAGACGGGCGTAGAGTCCCTCAAATATGTGGAGGTCAGGTTAGAAAATTGTCGATAGTTATGTCATGGATCATAAATAATTTATTAAAATTTTTATACGGGCATGAGACTCATACATATAGATTTGTGTGGGTCTCACATTCATATGAGAATTTTAATAAAAAAATTTAATAAATTATTTGAGATCTATAACATTTTTGATGATGTTACATGTATCAATTAGTGTACATACTAATATACCAACTATGGTTATGATATTATTATTGACCACATTTATTATATAAGTTATAAATACTTAAAATTATACAAATAATAACACATCATCAATTAGTATATTAATGTGTATATTAATTGTACATATAATATTATTCTAACATTTTTCAATTGTCAATAAGTGGCGAATAAAGCCCTTAATTTTCTCTAGTTAAAGCAGTGAGATAAAGAACATTTAATGTGATGGATTCCACTATTTTATCTTAATTTGGTATACTAATTTTTTATTCTTTAATAATAATAAGAGTGAAGTGCATAAACAACATAAACGCCACTAATATCCTATTCATGTCCTTCTTCAAAACTCGAACACCCATATTCTCTGTACATTTGCTTACACTTATTGCTACAATTAACATACAAAATGTACATCTGAGTGGCCGCATCATGACTAATTATAAAATATATATATCTATACTATATATTAATTAAAATAGGATTTTTAAACTCCAAAGTTTGTGGAAGTTTCAATATGTCAATCTTAATTTTTTAATTTCTTGTTTTTTTTAAAAAAAAATTAACCTCAATATTTATTAACTTCTCTCAACCCATCAGACTTTTTGACTTCTCTCATAATTACTGCAGTACCTTTTCCAAAATGAATAATATGTATATTAAAAAAAATTTAAAAGAAATATAAATATCTATATCTATATCTATCTATTTATTTATATCTATCTCTAACTCACAAGTTTTGTGAGAGTTCCAATATCCCAATCTAAATTTCTTGATTTTTTGATTTAAAAAAAAAACATTAGCATTTATTAATTTCTCACAACCCCCAGCCTTACCCTTATAATAACACTTTAATGCATTAAGAATAAGTATAAAAAAAATTCCTTGAAAAGTCTAACACATATGAATTTCTTAAAAAGTCCCAACACATATGATTATTATCCATCATAATAACACTTTAATGCATTAAGAATAGGTATAAAAAAATTCCTTGAAAATTATAACACATGATTATTTTCAAAATATTAAACTTTAATATAGTATAAAAAAACAAGACATTTAATTCATTGAAAAGTTCAACACATATGGTTATTATATTAAACTTTAATATAATATAAAAAAGAAAAAAGAAAAAGAAGTCATTAAAAAAAAAATTTAAAAATCACAATTCGCATATATATCCCCTGATCAGCATTTATTACTTTTTTTTCAATCCATATGTCTTTCCACATGCCTGAATTTATTGATTTGGTCAAAATTCTCTAATCAGCATTTAAAATCTCCTCATACAGATAATTATAGATACAACATGTGCATAGTTACTGCAGTACCCTTTTTAATCTCTCCAATACGCTATGGTTAGTGATAAGATTGTTAAATTATTATTATAAAAAATCTTTAAAAACATAATTTATATAATAAAAAAATCTAAAATAAATATAAATATTTATAATTATCCCGTGCATAGCACGGGTGATAGACTAATCTATACTATATATTAAGCAAAATGGGGTTTCTAACCCCCAAGGCCTGTGGGCGCTCCAATATGCCAATCCTAATTTTCTAATTTTTTGTTTTTTTTTAAAAAAAAAAATTAACCTCAGCATTTATTAACTTCTCTCAACCCACAAGACTTTTTGACTTCTCTCATAATTACTGCAGTATCTTTTCCAAAACAAATAATTTGTATATTAAAAAAAATTTAAAACAAATATAAATATCTATATCTATATCTATCTATTTATTTATATCTATCTCTAACCCACAAGTTTTGTGGGAGTTTCAATATCTGAACCGTAATTTCTTAATTTTTTTGATTTTTTTTGAAAAAAAAACTTAGTACTTAATAAATTCTTCGAAGTCTTTTTAACTTCTCCAATTCACACACTCTTTTTAACTTTTCACATACCTATTGCAAATAGTGAGTCTCATTTTTGTTTTTCTCCTGCTTGACTTCTCAATTCTACACTTTCAACTTCAGTGACAACGTATACAAACAGTAAGTCTTCTTTTTGTTTTCTCCTTCTTGACTTTTCCTTTTGTTTACTGTTTTAATATTGTAATTGGATAACGCATAAAAATATTTGTGATTTTTCTAGTGAATAAAAAATTATAATTTAATTTTTTAATATGATTGAAGTTAGATAAATATAAACCCTCACAAAGAGAAAAATGTGATTATAATTAGTTGAATGATTCTTTTTTTTTTTTTTAATGTGATTGTAGCTAGTTTAATAGTTCTTTTTTTTTCGTTTATTTATTTTATTATGGGAAAAATGTGATGTGATTGTAGTTTGTTTAATGGCTCTTTTTTTTAATATGATTGTTGTAGTTAGTTCAATAGTTTTTTTTTAATGTTATTTAATCTTTTTATTTACTATTTTAATTTTATTTTTAATATGATTGAAATTAAATAAATATAAACATTCACAAAAAAAAAAAAGTGATTGTAATGTTATGTGATTGTAGTTTGTTCAATGGCTCTTTTTTTTTAATATGATTATTGTAGTTAGTTCAATGTTTTTTTTTAATGTTATTTAATCTTTTTATTTACTATTTTAATTTTATATTAAATATAATTGAAGTTAAATAAATATAAATACTCACAAAAAAAAATGTGATTGTAATGTGATGTGATTGTAGTTTATTCAATGACTCTTTTTTTTAAAATGATTATTATAGTTAGTTTAATACTTTTTTTAATGTTATTTAATCTTTTTATTTACTATTTTAATTTTATTTTTAATATGCTTGAAGTTAGATAAATATAAACACTCACAAAGAAAAAAATGTGATTGTAGTTAGTTCAATAGTTCTTTTTTTTAATGTGATTGTAGTTAGTCAATGGTTCTTTTTTTCATTTATTTATTTTTTTTATTATGGAAAAAATGTGATGTGATTGTAGTTTGTTCAATGGTTCTTTTTTTTTTAATGTGATTTAATCTTTTATTTACTGTTTTAATGATTTTTCTTTACAATTATTTATGAAAAAAATATAATTATAGTTAGATAATATAAAAATATTTGTGATTTGATTTGATTTTTTTCTGATTTGATTTTTAAAGTACCAATTATTGATAATGATTAGATTGTATTTTGAAAAAAAAAATTGTAATTGATTTTTTTAAGTCACTGTGTTTTTTGAAAAAAAATTATTATGTTTTTTAACTATCAATTCACTTAATTTGTGATTTGATTTTTAACTCACTGTGTTTTTTGAAAAATAAAATGGATTGTACTCATTAGGGTTACATAATGTAACAATTATTGATGATAATTAGATTGTATTTTGACCCAAAAAAATTGTAATTGATCTTTTTAACTCACTATGTTTTTTGAAAAATAAATTATTCTGTTTTTTTAATTATTGATGATGATTAGATAGTATTAAAAAAATTGTGATTTATATGATTGAAGTTATCTCATTTTGTTTATAATTTTATTTTTTAATATGATTGAAGTTAGATAAACATAAACACTCACAAAAAGAAAAATGTGATTGTAGTTTGTTTAATGGTTCTAAATAATCTTTTTTATTTACTATTTTAATGGTTATTTTTTTCAATTATTTTTTTTATTATAAGAAAAATGTCATTGTAGTTATATAGCATTAAAAAAATTGTGATTTGTAGGATTGAAGTTATCTCCTTTTGTTTATAATTTGATTTTTTAATATGATTGAAGTTAACTCACATAAAGAAAAATGTGATTGTAATTTGTTCAATGACTCTAAATAATCTCAATCTAAATTTTTTATGAAAAAAAAATACATCATTTATTGATTTGGTCAAAATTTCCTGATCAACATTTATTAACTTTTTTCAATCCACATGTCTTTCCACATGCCTGCATTTATTGATTTGGTCAAAATCTTTTGATCAGCATTTAAAATCCCCTCAAACAAATAATTATAGATACAAACCGTGTATAGTTATTACAACACCCTTTTCAACTTCTCCCATACGCTATGGTTAGTGATAAGATTGTTAAATTATATTTTATAAAAAATCTTAAAAAACATAATTTATATATTAAAAAAAATCTAAAATAAATATAAATATCTGTAATTATTCCGTATATAACATGAGTGATAGGCTAGTATTATATAAAGAAAAATGAATTTTTAACGAGGAGGCTAATGAGGGCTTCAAAGTTCCAACTTAAAATCGTTGAATTTTTAGTTTAGTAAATAGATTACAAAAAAACCTATTGGCCAATCTATTTAATTAATTATTGAAAAAGTAATTATCCCAAAATGCATGATTTATGACTTTTAAATTGAAAATATTTTCATTATATCTTATCTCCAATCTATGCGTTCTAACCTAATATATTATTTATGTATATGTTGATTTATGTCAATTTTAATAATTTATTTGATATCCTTATTAGCGATACACACTATATGGTATAAGTTACATATTATGCATCAATATTAATAATCAGACCATGCAAAATCTCAATAATTATGTCAAAATTGAGGTCAATTAATAAATCATCCAAAAAATTTAGTACATAATTCATATCTATATCTATATATTATAATAGCATAAGGCTCTATAAACTTTAAAGTATCAATCTATATTTCTATTTTTTTTTTTAATTTTGAAAGTTAAGAAATATTCTAACATAAAAATATTGGCACATCTAACCATATCTATAATTTTGGAACCTAAAAATCTTTATTTAAAAAGTCGAAAAATATATATTGCCATATATAACTCATATTTAATTTAAAAGTTAAAAATTTTAAGAGAATTGTTTAAATGTAATTTAGTCTTATAAAATTTCAAAATATAAATCAAAGTTTTTATTTATTTTATTTTTTAAAACTAAAAATTACATGTATCATGTGAAAAATTTTCAAAAATTTAGGTGACTAAATATTTACAGCCAGTTTATTAATTAAAAAAGAAATTTCACATACGCATGTCAGAATTTTTTTTTTTTAATGTGTTGTGCATATTTTTATACAACGTCTAAATGTTAGATAATGTCTCAATGGGACCACATAATTAAATGTGGTGTTATCATTTATAAGAAGCCTACAATTTAAGTGATTCAATTTAGTTAATAAACTTAAGGGTATATGTGTTATGGACCTAATGTGTAGATACTAGTTGTATAATTTCTATTTCTATGAGGGGCAGAAATAGAAATTAAAACATATTGGTTAAAGTTGGTTTTCATTCCTTTTGAACTTCCACAACCTTTCAGTTTTGAAAACCAATTACAACCTTTAAAAGGTTATGGTCCCTATTCCTTCCAAAGTGGAAAATAAGAACACTGCCATTTTTTCTAAATCCTCTCAAGGAGAAACATAAGGCACCAAAGGGGAAAGGATTAGAAGGCAATAACATAATCAATAACAAAGAGTTCATTGATAATCACGCTTCCGTTTAACCGTTCATCAATGGATTCAGGTATGTCATTTTGTCTTGATTTCTTGATAATACACATGGTAAATGATCCAAAGTGTAAGGTTTATGTTCTGAAATTTATGTTGAC
This sequence comes from Camellia sinensis, assembly GCF_055761805.1. Taxonomy (NCBI): domain Eukaryota; kingdom Viridiplantae; phylum Streptophyta; class Magnoliopsida; order Ericales; family Theaceae; genus Camellia; species Camellia sinensis. Next base: position 81,177,190 of record NC_138963.1, read on the forward strand.
AATTGGTATCAGAGCATGCATATCATGTATCTTATCAGAATTGATATGCTTTATTCATTCTATTTAGTTTCCTGAAATCAGATTCTGAATTTTCTTATAGATGTAAATTCAGTTTTTTCCTGTTTTGTTCTGTGAAAATGGCAATCTGTTTTCTGGAATTGTAAAATGATTCGGTGGGCAGTTTTTTTTTTTTTTTTTTTTTTTTCAAATGGATGAACATCATGTATTTATATATATATAGATATATCTTGCGATTTGATCGGTTTAATTTTGAACATCATAAAAAAAAAAAACTATTTGTTTTTGGACCCGTCAATTCTATTTATATATGTATATATATAATTGAAATTGCTGCAGATTATATAACATATACGGGGTCACAAATTTAGAAATCTTTAAATTTAATTTCATACAACGTCTACAGAAATTTAATTTTCTAACACTCTCAATATAAGTCAATTCAAACAAGATGTCACAAAAGTGATCTCTCTTGTCTAGATTGTTTTATATGGAATGTTTTGAAGTTCATGTCTGTGTATCTCATGCGGGTATTTATCGGTCCAAAGACATGATTAAGACTTGGCAGAATTACACACACATTTTGTGGTGATAAACATGTGCCAATTGTCAAGAAAACCTAATGTGAATAATAAATCCATCAAAAGATAGATTTGTTATTTGACATAACTTATTGTCAATATTTGATCATTACAACAAGAATACCACTTACAGTTAATATCACTACCCAAAGGCTTGGTATTAATGTTGTGCTAGGTATCTTGAGATGTTGTCATTAAATTAATTTATTTAGAGATTATCTGTTTGGTAACTTAATGTGAGCATAATTGTTTATTCCTTTTATTTTCTTTTCTATTCAGCTTTAATGTCGACTACTTCAATCTCTGCCAACATGAACAATGTTCCAATGTTAAATGGAACAAACTTTAAGGACTGGAAAGAGAACATATTGATTGTTCTCGGCTGCATGGACATAGACTTGGCATTAAGGATGCCAAAACCGAATGCTCTCACTGCACAAAGTACTCCTGAGGAAACTGTGTACTTTGAAAAGTGGGATCGTTCTAACAGGCTAAGTCTTATGATCATGAAGCATGGGATTTCAGAAGTTTTTCGGGGTGCAATAACAGAGGATGTTACTGTTGCCGGTGAATTTCTTTCAGAAATTCAAAAGCGTTTTGCTAAAAACGATAAGGCTAAAACAAGCACGCTTTTAGCAAGCTTGATTTCAATAAAGTATAAAGGCAAGGGTAATGTTCGCGAGTACATCATGGAAATGTCTCATCTTGCTTCAAAACTTAAGGCACTAAAGCTCGACCTATCTGATGATTTGCTCGTGCATTTAGTTCTCATCTCTCTTCCTGCACAATTTAACCAATTTAAGGTCAGTTATAACGAGAAATGGACTCTCAATGGGCTCATTTCATTTTGTGTGCAAGAGGAAGAGAGATTGAAGCAAGAAAGGACTGAAAGTGCTCATCTGGCAAGCACCTCCAAGCATACGGGCAAAAGAAAGCATAAGGGAAAGGAAGTTGCTATTCCTCAGGGTCCGGAACCAAAGAAACAGAATGTGCAGGATGGTTGTTTCTTTTGTGGCAAGCCCGGACACAGAAAGAAGGATTGTGCCAAATACGTCGCCTGGCGTGTAAAGAAAGGTACATTTCATGTTTTGGTCTGTTCTGAAATAAATTTAGCTTCAGTGCCAAGAAACACTTGGTGGGTAGATTCTGGTGCTACTACTCACATATGTGTTTCTATGCAGGGTTGCCTGAACTACCGAAAGCCAACTGATGCTGAAAGATACATCTTTGTGGGTGATGGCAAGTCAATAGAAGTGCAGGCAATAGCGCACTTTAGATTATTACTGAAAACTGGTTATTATTTGGATTTATTAGACACTTTTGTTGTACCGTCCTTTAGACGGAATTTAATTTCTGTTTCTGTATTGGACAAATTGGGATATTATTGTTCTTTTGGAAATATGAAGTTTAGTATGTCTATTAATTCCAATGTTGTTGGTACTGGTTTACTTAATGTGTTTGATAATCTATATTTGCTCGAAACTATTGCATCTTATAATGCAACCTTGCACGTGGAATCACGAGGTACAAAGCGTAAATTAACTAAGGAAAATTCAGCCTCATTATGGCACAAACGCCTAGGTCACATCTCTAAATCTAGAGTTGAGCGCCTTGTGTCTGATGAAATTTTGGACTCTCTTGATTTTTCAGATTTTGATGTCTGTGTTGAGTGTATCAAGGGAAAACAGACCAAAATAAAGAAATATGGTGCCCATAGGACTACAGATGTCTTAGAATTAATTCATACGGACATTTGTGGCCCATTCCCTATGGCGTCTTGGAATGGTCAACAATATTTTATCACATTCATAGACGACTATTCCAGATATGGGTATCTATTTCTTATCTATGAGAAATCACAGTCTTTGGACGTATTCAAAAAATTTAAGGCCGAAGTTGAGTTACAACTCAACAAACGGATTAAAAGTGTCAGGTCTGACCGTGGTGGTGAATACTATGGCAGATATGATGGATCAGGTGAACAACGTCCAGGACCGTTTGCAAAATACCTGGAGGAATGTGGAATCGTCCCACAATACACCATGCCAGGATCACCTAGCATGAATGGTGTATCTGAGAGACGAAACCGGACTCTTAAGGATATGGTAAGAAATATGATCAGTCATTCTACTTTACCAGAGTCTCTCTGGGGTGAGGCTCTAAAGACAGCAACTTATATCTTAAATCGGGTGCCAATTAAAGCAGTTGTAAAAACACCTTATGAGCTTTGGGTTGGGCGAAAGCCTAGTCTAAAACATTTGCATGTGTGGGGGTGTCCTGCTGAGGCAAGGCCTTATAAACCTCATGAACGAAAATTGGACTCTAAAACCATTAGCAGCTACTTTATTGGCTATGCCGAACGATCACAGGGTTACAAGTTTTATGATCCCACAAATAGGTCAATATTTGAGACGAGAATTGCAACATTTTTTGAGGATGTTGAGTTTGGGGGGAGAAATCCAGTTAGAGACATTATCTTTGAGGAGGAAGCAGGAGTAATCCCACTTCCTACTACTACTTTTGACCAATCACAGGTTCCTATACCTGTCATTGCTCGAGAAGTAATTTCGGATCCTCAACCAGACAATGTTGTTCAAGATAATATAGTTCAAACCCCCATTCAAGATGAGGTAATTGTTCCTGAGGAACAAACTCTACAACCTCAACCTCAAGAATCTGTACCATTAAGGCGATCCACCAGAGAAAGGAGATTTGCATTTTCAGATGATTATATTGTATATCTCCAGGAACATGAGGTAGAAAATGGAATGTCCAAAGATGATCAAATCAACTTTCGTCAAGCCATGGAAAGTTCCAACTCTCATAAGTGGATAGAAGCCATGAATGAAGAATATAAGTCTATGCAAGACAATAAAGTTTGGGAACTTGTCTCATTACCAGTTGGTGCGAAGCCCGTAGGTTGTAAATGGATATTTAAAACCAAAAGGGATTCAAATGGTAATGTGGAGAGGTATAAGGCACGTCTTGTAGCCAAAGGCTTTACTCAAATGGAAGGAATTGACTATAAAGAAACTTTCTCTCCAGTTTCTTCGAAAGATTCTTTTAGGACAATTATGGCGCTTGTTGCATATTTTGATCTTGAGTTGCATCAGATGGATGTCAAAACAACTTTTCTTAATGGTGACATTAAAGAAACAATTTATATGGTGCAGCCAGAAAACTTTGTGTCAGGAGACCCAAAGAATATGGTTTGCAAATTGACTAAATCCATCTATGGACTCAAACAAGCTTCTCGTTAGTGGTACTTCAAATTTCATCAAATTCTCACTTCGTATGGTTTTGAAACTAATGTTGTTGATGAATGTGTGTATCACAAGTTCAGTGGGAGTAAACACATATTTTTGGTTTTATATGTTGACGACATATTGCTTGCCACAAACGATATAAACTTATTGCATGACACCAAGAGATTTCTATTTCAGAATTTTGAAATGAAAGATCTTGGTGATGCTTCCTTTGTATTAGGAATTGAAATACTCCGAGATCGTTCTCGGGGTATTCTGTGATTATCACAAAGGAGCTATATCGAAAAAGTACTCAATAGATTTGGCATGCAAAATTGTAAATCAGGTGAAACCCCGGTTGCTAAGGGAGACAAGTTTAGTCTCAGCCAATGCCCGAAGAACAGTCTTGAAATTCAAGAAATGCAGAAGATTCCTTATGCCTCGGCTGTAGGGAGTCTAATGTATGCTCAAGTATGTACGCGTCCAGATATTGCGTTTATAGTTGGCATGTTAGGCAGATATTTAAGTAATCCTGGCATGGATCATTGGAAAGCAGTCAAGCGTGTTATGCGATATTTACAGAGAACAAAGAAATATATGCTCACATACAGGAGATCGGATAAGTTAGAGGTCATTGGATATTCCGACTCCGATTTTGCTGGATGCCAATATAGCGACCCCGATCTTTTCCCATTTGATTATTGTATCCGGACTTAGGTTCCGTAGATTCTGTCATTGTAGAATTGTTGTTGTTGTCCTTTATTTTCTCTTTTGGAATTATAGGATGTGTTGGGCAGGGTTGTTTCAGGTTGGTTGGGTTTAGAAACCAAGTCTTGCTGTCCAGGTTTTTGGTTGTTCGCTCGAGCGAGGAGTTTGTCGCTCGAGCGAGACGTCGTTTTGGTTCTTCGCTCGAGCTGGGGTTTGGTCGCTCGAGCGAGAGTTGGCGTCCTGTATGGACCTGTAGCTTTGCATTCTTGGCTCGAGCGAGCTTTTCTTCGCTCGAGCGAGTTGGTCCGTTCTTCGCTCGAGCTATAATTCCTTCGCTCGAGCGTGTGTCTAGTTACAGACCTGAGGGTTTGAGTTCTTCGCTCGATCGAGCTTTCTTTCGCTCGAGCGAGCTTTTGGGTTGTTGGCTCGAGCAAGGCTTCCTTGGCTCGAGCGTGGTTTCTCTGTGTCTGGTCGCTCGAGCGACCAAGTCTTCGCTCGAGCGAGCCTGTCCAGTTTATATACACAGCAGCGGGATTTGATCAGTCTTTTTCATCTTATTTTGATTCCAAACCCTAGGTCCGACTCCTCTTTCTCTCTACTCACCTTCTCTCTTAGATTTGATCCACTTAGGGAGTGTTTCTACCCTAGATCCTTCATTAAAAAGATAGAGTGAGTTGAGGGCTTCCATTTAATCTGAATAGTTGGCGATTTGGAGCACTTTGGTATTTGGGGTATCATCTCTGTCTTCTCCTTTTGGGTTGTTTTCTTCAAGGTAGGGATTTCCTACTCCATTTTATAGGTTTTGCTCTAAGTTTTGGTATATTGATGTGTTGGGTTACTTTGGTAATTTTTGGGAAAACTCTGGTTGTAATATTAAAATTAATTTGTATAATTAATTTAAGGGAATTGGGGAATATGGCTAAATTCATTGTATTGGAGAAATTATTGAATAAATGGTGTAGTTGGTTAGTTTAATCACTCACCTATGAAAATGTTGGAATTATGTTAGTTGATACATTTATTTCCTGTTTAGAAATAACTGTTTTGGGCTATCGGTGGAGGATAGTCGTGATTGTTGTAGACATTGCATGTGGATTAGGAATAACTGAAACTAATCACATTGGTTAAGTCATTAACTTTGACCATTGCATTGATACAGAAAATACGTGTATTGATTGAGCATTGCATTTGCATACATTGTTTTGTGTGGGAGGAGATAGGGGATGTACTCCACGGTTTAGGGGAAGATAGGGGATGGACCTCTAAACCGGATTTTGTTTGGGAGGAGATAGGGGATGGACTCCATTAGCATCACTTTTATGTGTGCTTATTATATTGAAGTGTTTTTATTGATACAACACTAAAATGTGTATCAATCTGGAAGTATGAAGTGTTGTGAATTGAGCTTGAGTCTCATTTGTTTGTTGATATTGGAAGGATGTGAATATGGTATATGTAATTCACTGTTGTAGGTTTGGCCAGGTTCTGAGCCATGTTGATAAAATTGGAAAGTAAATTGTATCTTAGACAATAGTGTCATGAGACTGTAAAATGAAGTGGTTGATTATCTTGGTTAACCATCTGTCAAATACTATTGCTTTATTCATTGCTTATATGTGGTTTAGTATATTTCTACTGGGCTGTGGCTCACCCTTTATGGGAACATCATTTTCAGGTTCAGGTGATAAACTACCTCCAAGGACTTAGCTTGGGAGGGTTTGGCTTCTGAATTGAAGAAGACTACCTTTAGTTAATAGTTGTCATTTATTAGTACATGTAAACATTCAAGCCTAGGGCTTTTCTTGTATTGGGATTAGAACTTATATTTTTGAATCCAAGTGTTGGCTTGGAAAGATGTAAGCCTGCAGGGCATTTTATTCGATGTTACATGTAATGTTTTATTTAGTAATACTCTGATGAATGAATTAATAAATTGTCTTCTTTAAATAATGCATGTCAATGATATATAATGGGTTAATTTTGAGGGCGTTACAACTTGGTATCAGAGCGTACCGGGTTTGAATTCTTTGGGTACGTGGGAAGTGATTAGTATCACATTGGGTTTGTCTCGTTTGATAGAGACTTAGTGTAATGTTATATGCTTATGTGATAACATGTTTACGTGATTATGTGGGTATGGAATGTAGTTTCTAGGATGTTGATTGGACTCTTGAGTTTCTAGTAGTCTTGTTGGAAAGGCACTTGATCACTGCTGCTTCCAACCGGAACTATAGTAACGCATTGGGACTATCATTATCCGGGAATGAAATTCGTAGGTGCTTATGTGATTATGTGCTTACGTGGAATGTATTATTGTTGTCCATTGCATTAGGACGCGAGTGTTTAGTTTCGGCACATTTATTAATGTGCTAATGTCTCTGTTTCCTTTATTAGGATGTCAGGACGAGGACGAGGACGCGGTAGGCGTGGTAGGCCGGGTAGGCAGGAGGTGCCTGTGACAGAGGAGATTCCGGCAGTTCAGGAGGGAATTGGCCAGGCCAATGTGGCCGAGCCAGTAGGCCAGCAGGCTATGGGCGCTCTAGCCCGAGAGATAGCAGGGGCATTCAGGGAGTCAGTAGGCATTCTCAGAGCTGAGAATCAAGCTCAGGCTGTTATTGCGGATGCAGGACCCTCCTTTTTGAAGAGGGAGTTCTTCCGGTCTAATCCGGATGAATTTGTGGGTGATCCTAAAGAGCCGCTTAAGGCAGATGAATGGCTCGAACAGACAACGAAGACGTTTGAGATGCTTGGCATCGAAGACGAGGGGTTGAGAGTGACCTTGGCATCTTTCCAGTTGAAGGGGGATGCAGGTCAGTGGTGGAAGTTTACTAAGGGGCGTATAGGAGGTACGTGGGAGGCATTTGTGAATGCTTTCCACGAGAAGTTCTTATCTTCAGCAGTCAGGGAGAAGCTGCGAGACCAGTTTTGTCAGCTTAAGCAGGCGAGTTCTTCAGTGGCCAAATTTGAGGCTGCATTCACTAGTTTGTCCAGGTTTGCACCTGAGTTGCTGGCGTCTGAGGAACGCCGTTGTATTGAGTTTGAGAAGAAGTTGAGGCGTGGCCTCAAGCTGAGAGTTGGGGGAACTATGATTCGGGATTATGGGCGTTTGGTTGATGCTGCAGCCCATATGGAGATTATGATGCAGGAAGAGGAGGAAGGGCAGAAGGGCTCCAAGAGGAGTCAGGATAGTCAGAATGATGGTAGGAGACAGAAGGGTTTTAATCCCCAGCAGTCTCAGGGTAGCTTTGCTAGATCGACTTTTCCGGTACCGAGTGCTAGTTCGGGGAAAGGCAGTCAGGGAGACATTACCTGTTACAAGTGTGGCCAGCTGGGCCACAAGTCTCCAGTTTGTCCTCAGAGGGGAGGAGTTCAGAGAGCAGCATCTTCTTCGGCTCGATCACAGAGCCAGAGTCAGGGTAGAGGTCAACCACTCTCGTGTTATCAGTGTGGTCAGCCAGGGCATATGAAGAGGTATTGCCCACAGTTGGGTGGCACACCTGGTGCATCTGGTTTGAGGCCGATTCAGGGTCAGCAGCCAGCTCAGTCGGGTCAGGCCTCGAGGGCTAATCAGGGGGCTTCATCGTCCCAGACAGTGCAGCAATCTTATGCTCCTAGGGGTGAGCAGGTTGATCAGAGGTCGTCTGGGCGCGTGTACGCTGTTACCGCGCAGGATCTTGTACCGACTCCATCAGTTGTGAGAGGTACCTTCTTGTTTTGCAACTCGGTTGCTAATGTTTTGATTGATACGGGTGCATCTCATTCCTTTGTGTCTGCTACATTTGCATCTGTTTTGGAATTGGAGTTAGCACAGTTAGCATCTCCTATATGTGTAGTGTCACCTCTTGGGGGTGAATTGATTTTGAAACAAGGTGTTAGGGGTTGTGATATAGAGGTTGATTATCATAGAATCCCATTTTCCTTTGTAGTTATGCCTATGAGGGGTTTCGATGTTATTTTGGGTATGGACTGGTTATCGTCATACCGGGCAGTTATTGATTGCTACCGCCAGAGGGTCACTTGTTGTACCGTGAGCGGAGAGTATTTTCATTTTCTGGGGGACCGGGTTGGTGATGTGTTGCCACCGGGGTATGTTCGGCGAGGAAGGAGTGAGCTTAGTGGGCTACTAGCTAACCTTTTGATTAGTGAGGATGATGAGACTCAGATTGTGTTACCAAGGGTGGTTTGTGAGTACTCGGATGTCTTTCCCGAGGATCTTGTTGGTTTGCCACCGTATCGGGAGATTGAGTTCTCTATTGACCTGATGCCCGGCACGGCGCCGATTTCCATGGCACCTTATCGTTTTGCCCCAGCGGAGTTAGTTGAGTTGAAGATTCAGCTCCAGGAGTTGTTAGATAAGGGCTTTATACGTCCTAGTGTTTCGCCGTGGGGAGCACCGGCCCTCTTTGTTAAAAAGAAAGGTGGTGCTTTGAGACTTTGTATAGATTACCGGAAGTTGAATCGGGCTACGGTCAAGAATAAGTACCCTATGCCCCGTATAGATGACCTGTTTGACCAGTTGAAGGGTTCCCGTTGTTTCTCTAAGATAGATTTGAGATCGGGTTACCACCAGTTGAGGGTCAGGGAAGAGGATATTCCGAAGACGGCATTCCGTACGCGGTATGGCCATTATGAGTTTTTGGTGATGCCATTCGGGCTCACCAATGCACCGGCAGTCTTTATGGACTTGATGAACCGGATCTTCCGGGAATTCTTGGATCGGTTTGTAGTCGTTTTTGTGGACGACATCCTTATCTATTCACCTTCTGAGAAGGAGCACGAGGCACACTTGAAGGTGGTGCTTGAGTTACTTAGAGCCCATAAGCTGTATGCCAAGTTTGGGAAGTGTGAGTTCTGGCTGAGAGAAGTCAAATTCTTAGGCCATGTGGTATCCGGTGAAGGAGTGTCTGTTGCTACATCCAAGGTAGAGGCAGTGCAAGATTGGGCACAGCCTAAGAGTGTGTTTGAGATCCGCAGTTTCCTGGGGTTAGCTGGGTATTACCGTCGGTTTGTGAAAGATTTCTCCAGGTTAGCATCACCGTTGACTAGATTGACTCGGAAAGGAGTCAAATTTGTATGGAGTGAGACTTGTGAAAAATCGTTTCAGGAGTTGAAAGTTAGACTGACTACCGCTCCAGTGTTGATTATTCCAGAGAGAGGGTTGGGTTATGCAGTCTATTGTGACGCCTCACGAGAGGGTCTGGGTTGTGTATTAATGCAAGAAGGGAAAGTAGTTGCCTATGGTTCACGTCAGTTGAAAATTCACGAGCAAAATTACCCTACACATGATCTAGAGTTAGCAGCTGTGATATTTGCCTTGAAGATTTGGAGGCATTATCTTTATGGTGAGAGATTTGAGGTATTCTCGGATCATAAGAGTCTGAAATATTTGTTTACACAGAAAGACTTGAACTTGAGACAGAGGAGGTGGATGGAGTTCATAGAGGATTATGACTTTGAGTTGCAATATCATCCGGGAAAGGCCAATGTGGTGGCCGATGCCCTTAGCAGGAAACCTGTTGGTGTCATAGCTAGTATAGCCATCCGAGAATGGGAAATGTTGGGTGCACTTGGGGAGTTTGATTTACTTATGGGCGAATCCGTTGAGGCTGCGACCTTGTTTTCTGTCGTTGCACAGCCTACACTTGTGACTCGAGTGTTAGAGGCTCAGAGAGGTGACCTTGAGGTAGAATCTCTCCGTGAGAAGATTTCCGGTGGGAAGGTTGAGAAGGGTTTGACGGTGTATCCCGACCTGAGTGTGAGATACCGAGACCGACCGTTTGTGCCAGAGTCTTGTCGAGAGGAGGTACTCCGAGATTTTCATCATTCACGCCTTGCGGTGCATCCGGGAGGCACTAAGATGTATCGGGATTTGGGTCGCCAGTTTTGGTGGCGGGGTATGAAGAAAGATGTGGCAGCTTTCGTGTCTAGGTGCCTTACTTGCCAGCAAGTGAAGGCCGAGCATCAAAGGCCAGCGGGTTTGTTGCAACCTTTGTCTATTGCCGAGTGGAAGTGGGAGCATGTCACTATGGACTTCGTTGTAGGTCTTCCGAGGACTCAGCGGGGTAGTGATGCTATTTGGGTGGTTGTAGACCGGTTGACTAAGTCGGCGCACTTTATTCCTATGCGCGTGAGAGATTCGGTAGATCATCTTGCCGACTTGTATATTCGGGACATAGTAAGATTGCACGGGGTCCCAGTGACGATCGTCTCAGATAGAGATCCTCGTTTTACTGCCAGGTTGTGGCAGAGTTTGCAGAGTGCCTTAGGCACTAAGTTGACCTTTAGCACGGCTTATCATCCTCAGACTGACGGACAGTCCGAGCGTACTATTCAAATCCTTGAGGATACGCTTCGGGGTTGTGTTCTAGACTTTAGTGGGTCGTGGGAGAGGCACTTGCCGTTGGTGGAGTTTGCCTACAACAACAGTTTCCAGTCTAGTATCGGTATGGCACCATTTGAAGCCTTGTATGGCCGACCGTGTAGATCTCCTGTTTGTTGGGCTGAGGTGGGTGATGCACCTCTGTTGGGTCCGGAGTTGGTGAGGGAAACGACGGAGAAAGTTGAGCTTATCCGTAAGAGTCTTGTTACAGCACAGAGTCGTCAGAAATCTTATGCCGACCGTAGAAGGAGACCTTTGGTGTTTGAGGCGGGTGATCACGTCTTTCTGAAGATATCACCTAGACGGGGTTTGATGAGGTTTGGAAAGAGTGGGAAGTTGTCCCCTCGGTTCATTGGTCCGTTTGAGATCCTTGAGAGGATTGGCGAGACTGCTTATCGTTTAGCTTTACCGCCGCAGTTGTCCGGAGTACATGACGTGTTTCATGTGAGTATGCTTCGGAAGTATGAGCCAGATCCATCACATGTGTTGGATTGGACCGATTTAGTGGTTGATGAGGATGTCTCGTATGAGGAGAGACCGGTTCGGGTCTTGGATAGGCGGGATCAAGTTTTGCGAGGCAAGACCATCCCTTTGGTAAAAGTTTTGTGGAAACATCATGGGGTGGAGGAAGCCACTTGGGAACGTGAATTGGAAGTCCGCGAAAAATACCCGGACATGTTTATTAATTTGTAATCTTGGATTTAGATTTTGTAATATGGTTGAACTTAAGAGCTTTATATATGTCTTAAGTTGTGAAACATTGAGTTTGTTTTGGTAAAAGAGTGTATTTTGAAACTTGCTTCATTATAGAAGTTTAGTGTAACATAGCATATGTTGATTGCATTGTTAAATGTGTTGTATATATCGTGCAATTGAATATGATAAGGAATAATGCATAATATTGTTACAGGTTGAAATATATGTTATTTTATATATGTTGTGAGTTGCCTCTTGATAAAGAGATGAAGTGACCAGCATTGGGTCAAGCTGTCTATTATTGTTTTATAATATCATTGGGAATTGAGAAAAATTTGTTTTCAAAAACTTAAGCTTAATTTCGGGGACGAAATTCTTTGAAGGGGGGGAGGTTATAGCGACCCCGGTCTTTTCCCATTTGATTATTGTAACCGGACTTAGGTTCCGTAGATTCTGTCATTGTAGAATTGTTGTTGTTGTCCTTTATTTTCTCTTTTGGAATTATAGGATGTGTTGGGCAGGGTTGTTTCAGGTTGGTTGGGTTTAGAAACCAAGTCTTGCTGTCCAGGTTTTTGGTTGTTCGCTCGAGCGAGGAGTTTGTCGCTCGAGCGAGACGTCGTTTTGGTTCTTCGCTCGAGCTGGGGTTTGGTCGCTCGAGCGAGAGTTGGCGTCCTGTATGGACCTGTAGCTTTGCATTCTTGGCTCGAGCGAGCTTTTCTTCGCTCGAGCGAGTTGGTCCGTTCTTCGCTCGAGCTATAATTCCTTCGCTCGAGCGTGTGTCTAGTTACAGACCTGAGGGTTTGAGTTCTTCGCTCGATCGAGCCTTCTTTCGCTCGAGCGAGCTTTTGGGTTGTTGGCTCGAGCAAGGCTTCCTTGGCTCGAGCGTGGTTTCTCTGTGTCTGGTCGCTCGAGCGACCAAGTCTTCGCTCGAGCGAGCCTGTCCAGTTTATATACACAGCAACGGGATTTGATCAGTCTTTTTCATCTTATTTTGATTCCAAACCCTAGGTCCGACTCCTCTTTCTCTCTACTCACCTTCTCTCTTAGATTTGATCCACTTAGGGAGTGTTTCTACCCTAGATCCTTCATTAAAAAGATAGAGTGAGTTGAGGGCTTCCATTTAATCTGAATAGTTGGCGATTTGGAGCACTTTGGTATTTGGGGTATCATCTCTGTCTTCTCCTTTTGGGTTGTTTTCTTCAAGGTAGGGATTTCCTACTCCATTTTATAGGTTTTGCTCTAAGTTTTGGTATATTGATGTGTTGGGTTACTTTGGTAATTTTTGGGAAAACTCTGGTTGTAATATTAAAATTAATTTGTATAATTAATTTAAGGGAATTGGGGAATATGGCTAAATTCATTGTATTGGAGAAATTATTGAATAAATGGTGTAGTTGGTTAGTTTAATCACTCACCTATGAAAATGTTGGAATTATGTTAGTTGATACATTTATTTCCTGTTTAGAAATAACTGTTTTGGGCTATCGGTGGAGGATAGTCGTGATTGTTGTAGACATTGCATGTGGATTAGGAATAACTGAAACTAATCACATTGGTTAAGTCATTAACTTTGACCATTGCATTGATACAGAAAATACGTGTATTGATTGAGCATTGCATTTGCATACATTGTTTTGTGTGGGAGGAGATAGGGGATGTACTCCACGGTTTAGGGGAAGATAGGGGATGGACCTCTAAACCGGATTTTGTTTGGGAGGAGATAGGGGATGGACTCCATTAGCATCACTTTTATGTGTGCTTATTATATTGAAGTGTTTTTATTGATACAACACTAAAATGTGTATCAATCTGGAAGTATGAAGTGTTGTGAATTGAGCTTGAGTCTCATTTGTTTGTTGATATTGGAAGGATGTGAATATGGTATATGTAATTCACTGTTGTAGGTTTGGCCAGGTTCTGAGCCATGTTGATAAAATTGGAAAGTAAATTGTATCTTAGACAATAGTGTCATGAGACTGTAAAATGAAGTGGTTGATTATCTTGGTTAACCATCTGTCAAATACTATTGCTTTATTCATTGCTTATATGTGGTTTAGTATATTTCTACTGGGCTGTGGCTCACCCTTTATGGGAACATCATTTTCAGGTTCAGGTGATAAACTACCTCCAAGGACTTAGCTTGGGAGGGTTTGGCTTCTGAATTGAAGAAGACTACCTTTAGTTAATAGTTGTCATTTATTAGTACATGTAAACATTCAAGCCTAGGGCTTTTCTTGTATTGGGATTAGAACTTATATTTTTGAATCCAAGTGTTGGCTTGGAAAGATGTAAGCCTGCAGGGCATTTTATTCGATGTTACATGTAATGTTTTATTTAGTAATACTCTGATGAATGAATTAATAAATTGTCTTCTTTAAATAATGCATGTCAATGATATATAATGGGTTAATTTTGAGGGCGTTACAGCCAAGACAGTAGGAAATCCACATCAGGCTATATTTATCTGTTAGCTGGTGGAGCAATTTCTTGGAGGTCTGCAAAGCAGACGCTCATAGCTTCATCCACCATGGCGGAAAAAATTGTAGCATGTTATGAGGAATCAAACCAAGGGATATGGCTGCGGAATTTTGTCACTGGGTTGCGTATTTTGGAAGGCACTGCAAGACCACTTAAGTTATATTGTGACAATAAGTCTGCAGTTTTATATTCCAATAACAACAGGAGCTCGACAAAATCAAAGCATATTGATATCAAGTTCCTAGTTGTAAAAGAAAGAGTGCAGAGTGGACAGATTTCCATAGAGCACATTGGGACAAACTCCATGATAGCGGATCCACTTACGAAGGGACTACCACCCAAGGTCTTTCATGAGCACATTGCTCAGATGGGTGTTGTTCTATTTGAGAACATTCTGGTTTAGTGGGAGTTTGTATTTATATTACTACTTTATGTCAGCCTTGAGTTTTATCTATGTATTTAGATTAATTTCTGCAGAAATTAAATATTCAGTTTATTACGCTCTGTTACGTATTGTGAAGTATTGATCTCAATAAAGTTAAGTAGGACCAGTTGGAAATAGGCATGTATGGATCACATCACATGTAATTTCCATGCTACGCATCCATGATTGATCTATGTCATTTAACTGTATTAGTATACATGACCATTGGTGGGTCGAGTTACGATTGATGTAACGAAGACTGCTTTGATCCTATATTAATATAGTTAATGGACAAGATTGTTTGGATACCCTCAAGTTATGATAACAAATTTCTGAGCTCACTAAAGTTAAGCACATTTTTCAGGATACATACCAATTGTTAACATAAATTTCAGAACATAAACCTTACACTTTGGATCATTTACCATGTGTATTATCAAGAAATCAAGACAAAATGACATACCTGAATCCATTGATGAACGGTTAAACGGAAGCGTGATTATCAATGAACACTTTGTTATTGATTATGTTATTGCCTTCTAATCCTTTCCCCTTTGGTGCCTTATGTTTTTCCTTGAGAGGATTTAGAAAAAAAATGGCAGTGTTCTTATTTCCACTTGGGAAGGAATAGGGACCATAACCATTTAAATGTTGTAATTGGTTTTCAAAACTGAAAGGTTGTGGAAGTTCAAAAGGAATGAAAACCAACTTTAACCATTATTGGTTTTAATTTCTATTTATTGGTTTTCAAAACTGAAAGGTTGTGGAAGTTCAAAAGGAATGAAAACCAACTTTAACCATTATTGGTTTTAATTTTTATTTATTGGTTTTCAAAACTGAAAGGTTGTGGAAGTTCAAAAGGAATGAAAACCAACTTTAACCAATATGTTTTAATTTCTATTTCTGCCCCTCATAGAAATAGAAATTATATAGCTAGTATCTACACATTAGGTCCATAACACATATACCCTTAAGCCTATTAACTAAATTGAATCACTTAAATTGTAGGCTTCTTATAAATGATAACACCACATTTAATTATGTGGTCCCATTGAGACATTATCTAACAATCTCCCACTGGACCACATATGTATCCTGAAAAATGTGCTTAACTTTAGTGAGCTCAGAAATTTGTTATCATAACTTGAGGGTATCCAAACAATCTTGTCCATTAACTATATTAATATAGGATCAAAGCGGTCTTCGTTACATCAATCGTAACTTGACCCACCAATGGTCACGTATACTAATACAGCTAAATGACATAGATCAATCATGGATGCGTAGCATGGAAATTACATGTGATGTGATCCATACATGCCTATTTCCAACTGGTCCTACTTAACTTTATTGAGATCAATACTTCACAATATGTAACAGAGCGTAATAAACTGAATATTTCATTTCTGCAGAAATTAATCAAATTACATAGATAAAACTCAAGGCTGACATAAAGCAGTAATATAAATACAAACTCCCACTAAACCAGAATGTTCTCAAATAGAACAACACCCATCTGAGCAGTGTGCTCATGAAAGACCTTGGGTGGTAGTCCCTTCGTAAGTGGATCCGCTATCATGGAGTTTGTCCCAATGTGCTCTATGGAAATCTGTCCACTCTGCACTCTTTCTTTTACAACTAGGAACTTGATATCAATATGCTTTGATTTTGTCGAGCTCCTGTTGTTATTGGAATATAAAACTGCAGACTTATTGTCACAATATAACTTAAATGGTCTTGCAGTGCCTTCCAAAATACGCAACCCAGTGACAAAATTCCGCAGCCATATCCCTTGGTTTGATTCCTCATAACATGCTACAAATTCTGCGGCCATGGTGGATGAAGCTATGAGCGTCTACTTTGCAGACCTCCAAGAAATTGCTCCGCCAGCTAACAGATAAATATAGCCTGATGTGGATTTCCTACTGTCTTGGCATCCAGCAAAATCGGATTCGGAATATCCAGTGACCTCTAACTTATCCGATCTCCTATATGTGAGCATATATTCCTTTGTTCTCTGTAAATATCGCATAACACGCTTGACTGCTTTCCAATGATCCATGCCAGGATTACTTAAATATCTGCCTAACATGCCAACTATAAACGCAATATCCGGACGCGTACATACTTGAGCATACATTAGACTCCCTACAGCCGAGGCATAAGGAATCTTCTGCATTTCTTGAATTTCAAGATTGTTCTTCGGGCATTGGCTGAGACTAAACTTGTCTCCCTTAGCAACCAGGGTTTCACCTGATTTACAATTTTGCATGCCAAATCTATTGAGTACTTTTTCGATATAGCTCCTTTGTGATAATCCCAGAATACCCCGAGACCGATCTCGGAGTATTTCGATTCCTAATACAAAGAAAGCATCAACAAGATCTTTCATTTCAAAATTCTTAGATAGAAATCTCTTGGTGTCATGCAATAAGTTTATATCGTTTGTGGCAAGCAATATGTCGTCAACATATAAAACCAAAAATATGTGTTTACTCCTACTGAACTTGTGATACACACATTCATCAACAACATTAGTTTCAAAACCATACGAAGTGAGAATTTGATGAAATTTGAAGTACCACTGACGAGAAGCTTGTTTGAGTCCATAGATAGATTTAGTCAATTTGCAAACCATATTCTTTGGGTCTCCTGACACAAAGTTTTCTGGCTGCACCATATAAATTGTTTCTTTAATGTCACCATTAAGAAAAGCTGTTTTGACATCCATCTGATGCAACTCAAAATCAAAATATGCAACAAGCGCCATAATTGTCCTAAAAGAATCTTTCGAAGAAACTGGAGAGAAAGTTTCTTTAAAGTCAATTTCTTCTTTTTGAGTAAAGCCTTTGGCTACAAGACGTGCCTTATACCTCTCCACATTACCATTTGAATCCCTTTTGGTTTTAAATATCCATTTACAACCTACGGGCTTCGCACCAACTGGTAATGAGACAAGTTCCCAAACTTTTTTGTCTTGCATAGACTTATATTCTTCATTCATGGCTTCTATCCACTTATGAGAGTTGGAACTTTCCATGGCTTGACGAAAGTTGATTGGATCATCTTTCGACATTCCATTTTTTACCTCATGTTCTTGGAGATATACAATATAATCATCTGAAAATGCAAATCTCCTTTCTCTGGTGGATCGCCTTAATGGTACAGATTCTTGAGGTTGAGGTTGTAGAGTTTGTTCCTCAGGAACAATTGCCTTATCTTGAATGGGGGTTTGAACTATATTATCTTGAACAACATTGTCTGGTTGAGGATCCGAAATTACTTCTCGAGCAATGACAGGTATAGGAACATGTGATTGGTCAAAAGTAGTAGTAGGAAGTGGGATTACTCCTGCTTCCTCCTCAAAGACAATGTCTCTAACTGGATTTCTCCCCCCAAACTCAACATCCTAAAAAAATGTTGCAATTCCCGTCTCAAATATTGACCTATTTGTGGGATCATAAAACTTGTAACCCCGTGATCGTTCGGCATAGCCAATAAAGTAGCTGCTAATGGTTTTAGAGTCCAATTTTCGTTCATGAGGTTTATAAGGCCTCGCCTCAGCAGGACACCCCCACACATGCAAATGTTTTAGACTAGGCTTTCGCCCAACCGAAAGCTCATAAGATGTTTTTACAACTGCTTTAGTTGGCACCCGATTTAAGATATAAGTTGCTGTCTTTAGAGCCTCACCCCAGAGGGACTCTGGTAAAGTAGAATGACTGATCATACTTCTTACCATATCCTTAAGAGTCCGGTTTCGTCTCTCAGATACACCATTCATGCTAGGTGATCCTGGCATGGTGTATGTTGCCCCTCTTTGACAGAACTCGGAAGTCACAAGTGACGGGAGTGAATGTCAAAGCCCAGAGACGACTCATTTTTGACAAGGCCGAAGACTTAGACAAACGTACAAGATAAACAGAGATGTGCCCGCAGGCATGCCCGCAGGCAGGGGGCAAAATGCAAATGATAATGCAAGAAGATTTTGAAGATTGGACTTATACGCTACGCGAAGCCGGTTTTGAAAGTTGGACTTATACGCTACGCGAAGCCGGTTATCACTCATGATCATGCGAATGCAGCAAGCTGTAATGAAGCAAGTATTCGCAAATAGATGCAACAGTTTTAAGCAAGAATGCAAAGCAACAACTACATTTCATGCAGTTAAGAATGCGGAGGATTATTCAATCTCCGCCACGTCTCACACGGAGAAGATACAATACCTGCGCGATTCGTCTGGTCGCACCAGCCTCAATTGAACCGTACATACAATATCGTGCCTGTAAAAGAGAGAAGTTGCAACAAGTACAATATGCCACCAACATATATTTAATGTGATTCCGAAAGTTCGACACACGCAGTGCCGGTGAGTGTATGCATCGCGATGCGAGAAAGGAACGTGCGTGACAACGCATGCTCAAACATGGAGGTATGTCAATATCAAGAAATGTGCATGTTAATGCAGGTATGCTCATGAGAATGCAAGATAATGTGACACGAGCATGAATCAGGGTGCCCGTTCGTTATGAAACAACGAGTACGGAAACGCGTGTTTCGGCGAAGGTAACTCGATCACGGCCTCCGATCCGCTTCCCGGAAAGGCTACAACTCATTCAAAAAGGATATACTTCGATTTCGATGAATGATGATGAGACATATGTCAGAACTTGAAGCTGAAGTCCCGGCGGAGCTATTTCGCGACCGGAAGTGTACTTTTCTTGAACTTTTTCAGGTCCCGGGAACTCCGATCTTCCTCAAAATTTGCAGGGAGCTAGGTGAGCATGTGGGGGACATGGCCGGCCGGTTATATGGGAGAGGGGAGGTGGCCAACCGGTTTTCCATAAAGTAGATAGCTGGCCGGCCAGTTTTCCAAAAAGGAAATGGCTGGCCGGCTAGAAAAGGGGGCCGGCCGGCCATATGCCCAGATCCGAGGGCAGTTTGGTCTTTTTCACCTTCTTTTTGATGCTCCTTCAACCAAGACCTTGAGCCTATAAAAGGCAGCCGAGGCCCCTTCCTTTCTTGCCTCCTACAACACTTTTCTTCTCCAGATCTGAGTTTCCTACGCGTTTTCCAACGCCCCGTGCAAATTGTTTTCGCAAAAAAATTCAGTTTCAAGCACTTTGAAGCGATTAAATTTCGGTTTCGGAGCTTCTTTTCGCATTTTCGCCACTTGAAGTAAGTTTGCCTCAATATTTGGAAGATTTTCTCGGGAGTTGACTTTCGTTGACTTTTCGTTTCCCGAGAGTTGACTTTTGTTGACTTTTTCCAATTTCGGCTCATTTTGTTCATTTTTGCTCCCTTTGCAGATCTTTTGAAAATGGTGGGCAATTCTCCCCACGGCGGAGGTTTTTCAGGTACCGGAGATGATTTCGATCCCATGACCCTACCCCCGAGGACCCGACCTTTCATTCCCGGGAGGTACCGTCCGCCAGCACATGTCCTCCCTCGTGCTGTCTTCCGTCACTTTACTAGCTTTGACGAGCGAGCACCCGGGGATCTGCTTCTCCGAGAGCCGGAGCATCACCTCTCTCATGAGGCCCGAGAGGTATTTACTTCATTTTCTGTATTTTTCGTACATTTTCGCACCTTTGCCATGCTTGAACATGCAGTTTAGCTTATGACATAGTACTTTGCTTGCATCTTGAACATGTAGTTTCAACACTCGAATTTCTGAACACTCGGCTCATTAATTAATTGCGAACGCACAGTACACATTAGTTGAGAGGCGAACACACGGCTCAAACACTGATTTGTCGAACACACAGCCCGAATTCGAAAGTGAACACACAGCCCACACTAGTTGAAATTTGAACACGCAGCCCAAACTTTAAATTCTCTGAACACGCAGCCCAGATTAGAGTAGTGAACACGCAGCCCACGCTAGTTGAAATTTGAACACGCAGCCCAAACTTTAAATTCTCTGAACACGCAGCCCAGATTAGAGTAGTGAATACGCGGCCCACGCTAGTTGAAATTTGAACACGCAGCCCAAACTTCAAATTTTCTGAACACGCAGCCCAGATTAAATAGTGAACACGCAGCCCACACTGGTCGAAATTTGAACACGCAGCCCAAACTTCAAATTTTTCTGAACACGCAGCCCAGATTAAATAGTGAACACGCAGCCCACACTGATAGAAAGTTGAACACGCAGCCCAAACTTCAAATTTTCTGAACACGCAGCCCAGATTAAATAGTGAACACGCAGCCCACATTGATAGAAAGTTGAACACGCAGCCCAAACTTCAAATTTTCTGAACACGCAGCCCAGATTAAATAGTGAACACGCAGCCCACACTAGAATTTGCATGTAGCTTATTTCACTTCATCGGCATACAGCCCATTTCATCTCATTGGCACACAGCCCATTCATCTCATTGGCACACAGCCCATTTCATTTCATTGGCACACGGCCCATTTCATTCCATTATTGACACATGTATTCATTCTGAATGCAGGTTGGTTCCCGCAGTGTGCGGGGGTATGGTTCCACCATCGTGCGGGACTGGTATGCTGAGCTCCCGGAGGGTGTCCGAGACTTGGTAGACTTGGCAGGGTTTGGGCCCTTCTGCGTCGGGTTGTCACGTTGTCCTGCCAGGAGGACACTGATGGCAGCCTTGGTAGAGAGATGGTGGGACACCACCAACTCCTTTCATTTCTCTGCTACCGGGGACATGACCATGACGCCCCTAGACTTCGCTGTGTTGACTGGCTTAGACATCGGAGGTTGGTCCATCCCCTACGATGAGGATATGGGCGAGTGGGAGGCCGCTTGGATGTATCTATTGGGGGCTCGCCCGCCTGTTGACAGGGTTTCTGGGAGAGTCCGATACACTTGGTTCTCTTCCCACTTCCGGCGGGCGGAGATGGTGCCCGAGACTCCCGAGGAGACAGAGCAGTATGCCCGTGGTTTCCTTATGTTCCTCTTCGGGACTACCCTGTTCGCCGACAGAGGGAACACAGTCGGGCTATACCTGCTGAGCGCTCTGGTTGACCTATCACAGGTCCATCGATATGACTGGGGTGGCGCCGGCCTGGCTACCCTTTACTTTTATATGAGCGCGACCTCCCGCGGGCGGGGCGATTTACTTGGCGGCTACTGGAGAGCCTGGGAGGTATTTTTCTGTCCTCTTGATTTACATTTCTGCTTCTCATTACTTGTACATTGCACTCACAGTGCACTTTTACAGTCTGTATTTTGCTCTCAGCATTTTGTACTTACATTCTGCACTGCTTTTCTCAGCTATGGGTCTATGTATACTTCCCATCATTAGCCCCAGAGCTGGAGGTGGCAGGGATTCCCATGACCCCATATTCATTGGTGTTCGAGGGTCCGCACCGGCCGAGACCTCGAGAGACCCTCCTTTACCTGCGACAGTACTTTGACACTGTGCGACATTCAGAGGTACCTCAGAACTTTCAGTTCCTTTCATTTTCATCTTTGATTTGCTCTGTATATTCTCGATTTCTGATTGGTTTATGCATTTATCATCCGCAGATCACATGGCAGCCTTGGGCGCCCCTGGGTGATGGTCTCCGACTTCAGTATACCGGAGGGTCGGACATCTCCCAGTATAGGGTCCTGCTCGAAGGGCCGGTTGGCAGGGTATGGTTCCTGGGGGAGCGCTTTCTGCGCCAGGTATGGGGGTATCTTTCTCAGGACCCTCCCGCAATACCCCCAGCCAGTATGCGGACTGCTGACAGGCTCTCTTACTCGGAGGTAGTCGGCGCCATGCTGGGTAGTGATGCTTTACTACATATTGAGGAGGGGGACTACGCCACTTACCGTCACATATATTTGATGCCTCCATTGACGGGAGCTCGTATCCCGATGATGAGGCCTGCCGGTATGTCATCCTCGGGCCAGGCTCGGGCTCGGGCTGCAGACGCCCCTTCTACTAGCAGGGCTGGTACATCTAGAGGTGGGAGTAGACCGGTTCCTCCGGTTCCGTCGACTTATCCTCATCCTGGATGGCCAGATATGCCGACTGAGTTGATGGCGTGGCAGTATGGGGCTATCTCTCCGACCCCGATCCCGCTAGAGCCTCCGATGCCCAGTGATCGATACGCCATTGATCCTGACTCACCGCTGGTATGCTCCACTATTTTTCATTCATCATTCAGATGTTTAGACATTTTTGTTTACTGATGATTATGAGCTCATATTTGCAGCCACCGCGAGGGTACATGGAGGAGGTGGTCGGACTGGTGGCCACACTCGAGGGCATGGTCCTGCGTAGGGAGGCACAGTTGTCTATCGCGGGCATTCAGGTACCCTTCAGTTTTCTGGCATTTATCATACTTCTGATGACATACTGATTTCTACTGCATCGATAGACTACTTGTGTAGAGCACATCTGACACACACCTCACTTGTACACTGTATTTACATGCACCCACTTCACGTAGCCTTTGCTTGTATCTGCATCTGATGTATGTATTTGGATTGATGCATTTGAATTGAACTCTTTGTTTTCAGATGCCTTCATGGTCCGGTCAGCCGCAGGCCAGGCCACCTGGGCCTCCTTGGGGAGTTGGGCCATCTGGGCCTTTTCAGGGGGCGGGGCCATCTTGGCCTTCCCGAGGAGCCGGGCCATCTAGGCCTTTTCGAGGAGCTCGAGGAGGGCCTGTCCGCAGACGCAGGGCTCACGTTGTAGAGGTGGAGCCCGATGAGGAGGAGGAGGACGCTGAGGAGGAGGAGGAGGCTACCGATCGTCAGTCAGAGACATCTGCTGAGGAGGGGGGCTCCGGTTTTGGTTCGGGGAACAGAGGTGAGGCTGAGGGGGATCCTGAGGATGACAGCTCTGACCCAGATGATGATGATGGTGCGGAGATTGTCCCACAGAAGAGGATGAGGAGTGCTTCTCGTTCCCGTTCCCGAGGACTTTGATGCTGTTGTTTCCTACTTTATTTTTCTTTTTGCTAGTAGTTTGTAGCACTTTGCACATTGTTAGGCAGTTTTATTTTTTGTAAAACTTGTACCTTTGTTTGTTGTAAAGCATGACGGAATGAAATAGCTTTTGGAAAGGTGTTTGTATTTTAAACTTTTAGCATCGTATCGCATCAATTTATTTCGCACAAAAATGAAATTGAATGGGAATGTGTATTGTGTAATCACCAAGTCAGGTAGTGAACCGACGCAACAAACTAAGCAACTCAACTTACTAAGATATAACAGGACCTTAGGAAGTTTACAACTCGATAAGCAAAATGCAACAATGTTGACCACGCAAATAAACAAGACTTTAAACGAAGATTGTTTAAACAAAGAACAATGGCTCAAAAACACAAAACACGTCCGCTCGACAAACAACTCGATAAGCAAAACAACAACTCGATAATCAAAACAACAACTCAATAAACAGAACTCAGCAACAACAGAGTGTACTTCTGACGATCTGGGCACCGGAACGCATCCGAAACGGAGGGAGATGAAGGCCTTTGACTCTCCCGTTGCATGGAAATGCTTGAAACTTTCCTCAAAGGGTAAAACAGGGCCAAGGGGATACACTGCAGCATTGCCGGCCATCCCTGGGAGCCGGCCGGCCATTTTTGTGGAGAGAGACAGCTGGCCGGCCATTTCTGAAAAAGTAAATGGCTGGCCAGCCAGAAAAGGTGGCCGGCCGGCCACTCAGTCCTGTAGCCACCTGGTTTTTGACATGTGTCCCTGTGAATAGTGTTTTTCCTTCTATAAAAGCCTCAACTTCGGGAACATTCATTTCATCTTAGTTTTAGACAAAGATGGAGGCGTTTCTCGCAGAAAATATCACATCTTGGATCTCTTCTCTAGATGGCTCGGAAAAGCTGAATTTCTGGGGTTTCGGCTTGAATGCACTATTCACGCTGAGCCGTACTCCGCTACAGCTTCCTTTTCTCCATGCCGCGGCCAGGTTCTGGAATCCAGTGACGCACGTTTTTAGCTTTGGCGGCCAAGAGATGTGTCCCACTTTCGAAGATTTTCAGGTCTTGATGGAGTCTGAATGCTCTGAAGTGATCTTGCCCCAGCTCCGTTTTGGCCATGCTCAGGCTTTAGGGCGGATGTGTGGGCTTACGGCGCATGACGCTCGATCTCTGATCTGCAGTGGGGAACTGGACATCCTCGGTTTGATCCATCGTTTTTCCGACGCCGGTGACCGCAGCAACCATTATTGGCAGGGTTTTCGGCAACACGCCCTCTGCTTATGTTTGTTGTCTCACTTTCTGCTTTCCTCGGGCTTCGGCGGGGCTAGCATTCGCCTGATTGAAGTCGCCCAAGGTTTGAGAGAAGGAAAGAGCTGTATTGCCATGACCTTGGCCGAGACACTGATGGGCTTAGATTCTGTCTATCGCCGGGAGGCGACTAGGTTTGTTGGGAGTCCACTGCTGCTGCAGGTAATGTTTCCCACCCAACCTTACATATATATTTGCTCACATCACTCGACCCTCAGGCTCAGTTTTTCTCACAAAACCCTTTTCCTCACTTTTTCTCTTATCGTACATCTCTCTGTTCTTTATTCTCTCATTTTCCATCCCTCCCCTAGGTATGGTTAATGGACAAGTTGCAGGTTGTGGACTCTTGCCCGGCCTATTCAGCTCGAGGCTACTTCTTTCGGCAGCGCCTAGTCAATGCTCTCGACGAAAGGTGGTGGTTCGATTGGATGTGCAATTTGTCCGCAGACGGCATTGCTTGGCGTTGTCCTTGGCTCAACCTCCCGGCAATGAGCTATAGTATGTCCCGGTTGATTGGGATCCAATTGATTAGTCTAACCCACTGCGTATTCTATTTTTCGTTCCGGTTTCTGCATCAGTTTGGTCATGATCAGACCTGTCCACCGGAGGGGATTGAGTACCCAGTCGCTTTCCCGATCCGGGGTGTACAGCTTGCCCGATATGCCACGGCATGGAGGACTAGAGAGCTCTTGGCCCCTGCTTCAACTTTCAGTTGCACTTTGTCCGACGAGTGCTTGGATTGGCTCAATGAGGAGGCACAGGTTGGGCCTAGCTTGGCATCAGATGCTCCGTCCAGCTCTGGGAGGGGACGCAGAGATACTTGATTCAACTATGCCCCAAATTTATTGCTTATTTAGCATTTTCAAGTTTTCGTTATGAATGTACTAAAAAAGCAACCTCGATTGTAATGCAAGAGCAGGAGAACTTAGTTTTGAAATCAATGAAATTGAAAGTTGTGGTACTGAAAATTTTTCGCTTTTGGTCCAAAAATGGTCTTAGTCGCAAAAAGATTGATTTGAACAAAGTCAACTTTTATTAAAACTTTTCAAAACTATTTTCGATGTGGATCAGAACTGGACACGCCGGAGATCTGTCACTGAGATGCACAACCCCAGATCCCCGCAACTGGAAAGTTGCCCCTAGTCTGAAGAACAATGCGGCACTGCACGGCAACGGAAAGTTGCCCCTAGTCTGAGTAACTTTGCACCGTCGCGGCAACGGAAAGTTGCCCCTAGTCTGAATAGCACTGTACCGGAGATCACGATAAATGCTGATGGATAAAGATGACTGAGATGATCAAGATGGACAGAGTTGATCGGGGAAAAGTTTATGGCTGAACTTCGATGTGAAGCTGCCTACGTATCCCAAAGATGGGAATCAAGCCTTACGTAGTTCAGGCCCGGGTTCACTCGAGTATTTTCACTCTCCTTTTGCGCTCTAACTTTTGCCAAGGCCGCCCTTTGTGGGTTTTCAACCTTGCGAGCTCAGTTTTTATATTTTCTAATTTTTTGTGCTCTGACTTTTGCCTAGGTCGCCCTTTCGGGTTTTCGGCCTAGCGAGCCTCTCAAGGATAGTATTTCTTCAACTTGTCCATATTGATCGGTTGTGAGAACTCCAAGCCATCTAGATCCATCAGAACCACAGCTCCACCTGACCAGATAGCTTTGATGATGTAAGGACCAGTCCAATTGGGTTTGAACTTGCCCCTTGGGTCGTGGATGGGAGCTCGGTTGTCTTTGAGCACCAAATCTCCCTCTTTCAGATTCCTGGACTTAACCTTCTTGTTGAAAGCCCGGGCAATTCTGCGTTGATAGCCTTGGATGTGGTACAGTGCTTTCAGTCTCCTTTCATCAAAGAGCATGAGTTCTTCGAATCTGCTTTGCTGCCAATCTGCTTCGGCTATCTGGCATTCAGCCAACACTCGTAACGACGGAACCTCGATCTCAATGGGTAGAACAGCCTCCATTCCATAGACCAATGAATATGGAGTTGCTCCAGTAGAAGTTCTGATTGAAGTCCTGTAGCCCCACAGAGCAAATGGCAGCTTGTCTGGCCAATCCCGATAGGTTCCCACCATCTTCTGCAGTATATGCTTGATATTCTTGTTGGCGGCCTCAACCGCTCCGTTGGTCTGCGGCCGGTATGTAGATGACTTATGGAAAGCCACATTGTATTTCTCCAACAAGTCTATCACTTCTTTCTTGAAGTGGGAACCATTATCTGAAATTATCTCGTTTGGCACCCCGTAGCGGCAGATGATGTTGTTTCTGATGAACTTTGCGACATGCGACGCCTTCAACACCGCGTATGATTGGGCCTCGACCCACTTTGTGAAATAATCTATCGCTACTAGGATAAACTCATGCCCGTTTGACCCCTTCGGGGTAACAGCTCCGATCACATCAATTCCCCAGACTGAAAAAGGCCATGGCGAAGTCATGTTGTACAGTTTTGACGGTGGGATGTTCATGCGATTTGCATGGATTTGACACTTGTGGCATTGCCGAACAAAACTAATACAATCCTCCTCCATGGTTGACCAGTAGTAGCCCTGTCTGAGGATCTTTCTGGCCAGCATTACTCCATTCATGTGTGCACCGCACTCCCCCCCATGGATGGCTTCCATCAGGCGTTTCGACTCTTCAGCTTCTACACAGAGCTTATGCATTCCCAGATGACCCCTTTTGTACAGCTTTCCCCCGCAGATAATGAACTGAGCAGCCATTCTTCTGACGGCCCTCTTATCCTTGGCGTTTGCCCCTAGTGGATATGTCTCCTTTTCCAAGAAGTTCCAGATGTCGTAATACCAGGGGTTGCCGTCTTGAACCTCATTTATGGCGGAAATTGACTCGTATGCCGGCACGAACTTCTGATCAATAATGACTGGACGCATCCGGACTCCGGACGGGATGTCTATCATAGAAGATAGAGTTGCTAATGAATCTGCAAACCTGTTGTTCTCTCTTACGAGGTGGGTGAAATTTAGCTTTTCGAACCGAGGAATTAGCAGATCCAAGGTTTGGTGGTAAATTATCATCCTTTCCTCCTTGACTTTCCAATCTCCTTTTGCTTGAGACACAACAAGGTTCGAGTCCCCAATGACGTCCAACCATCTTGCCCCTAGTTCTAGGGCTGCTTCCAGGCCAGCAATACATGCCTCATACTCTGCTTCATTGTTGGAGACTTTGAACCGAAGCTTGAATGCTAAAGGGATACGGGAATCATCAGGCGCTATCAGCAACACCCCTATCCCATACCCATACTGGTTTGACGCTCCGTCAAAGTACATCGTCCAAGTTTCATCTTCGACGTGCAGAATGGCTTCATCTGGGAATAGATACTCAACCGCTTCATCCCCCTCAACCGGGTGGTCGGCAAGGAACTCCGCTACCGCTCTCCCTTTTACTGACTTGCGCGTTACATACTTCAAATCAAATTCGGAGAGCAACAGCAGCCAACGAGCTAGCCTACCCGTAAGTGCTGGTTTCTCGAAGAGATATTTGATGGGATCCAAACGCGAAACCAACATTACAGAGTGGGCTAACAGGTAGTGCCGCAGCTTCCTGGTTGCCCATACCAAGGCCAAACAAGCCTTCTCCAGCGGTGTATAGCGGGTCTCGTAATCCAGCATCTTTTTGCTCAGATAGTATATGGCCCTTTCCACTTTGTCTTCTGACTCCTGCGCGAGCATGCAGCCCATGGTAGTCTCAGTTACCGAAAGGTACAATATCAACGGTCTCCCCGGCTCTGGTGGTGACAGCACGGGTGGGTTCTGGAGATACACTTTGATCTGCTCAAAAGCTGCTTGACATCGGCCGTCCCATTGGAATTTCTTTCCTTTCTTCAGGAGACCAAAAACTGGTTCACAAGTCAAGGTTAATTTAGAAATAAACCGTCTTATGAATTGCACTTTACCTAGAAAGCCTCGCACCTCCTTTTCAGTCCTTGGTGGTGGCATTTCTAAGATGGCCTTGATTTTGGAAGGGTCGACCTCGATGCCCCTTTGTGTAATCAGAAACCCTAGCATCTTCCCTGCTGTAACACCAAACGTGCATTTCTGGGGATTCAGTCGCAGCCGAAACTCTTTGATCCTTTGAAAGAATTTTTGTAAGGCGGTGTAGTGGCCCTCTCTATCTTTGGACTTGACAATCATGTCGTCCACATACACCTCGACCTCTTTATGGATCATATCATGCAATATTGTAGTTGCTGCCCGTTGATACATAGCTCCAGCATTTTTCAACCCGAATGGCATCACTCTATAACAATATGTCCCCCACGGGGTAGTGAATGCAGTCTTCTCCCGGTCTTCGGGTGCCATTACTATCTGATTATAGCCTGAGAAACCATCCATAAACGAAAGCAAGGCGTGTCCTGCCGTGAAATCCACCAATTCATCGATGTGCGGCAAGGGGAAGTCGTCCTTCGGACTGGCCCTGTTCAAATCTCTGAAGTCTACACATACCCGAATTCTGCCGTCCTTCTTTGGCACCGGAACAATGTTGGCCAACCAAGTTGGGTATTCAGATACCAGCAGGAACCCTGCGTCAATTTGCTTGGTGACCTCTTCCTTAATTTTGAGAGCCCAGTCCGGGCGAATCCTTCTGAGTTTCTGTTTGACAGGTCGGGCCTCGGGGTCAAGAGGGATCCGATGCTGTACGATCTCAGGATCGATTCCAGGCATGTCTTCGTAGGACCACGCGAAAACATCTTTGAAATCTTTTAATAAAGCGACTAAGCGCTCGCGCTCCTCCGAAGACAACGTGGACCCGATCTGGACCAGCCGCGGGTCCTTCTCAGTACCAACATTCACAGTAGTGATTTCATCCATTAAAGGTTTAACAAATCTTTCCTGCTCTTGATCAATTAACCGTTGCAAAACTGGGGGAATTTCTCCCTCGTTGTTTTCATCAAAATTTTGAAAATCCTGATTTAAGCAATAAATCAAAGGCACAGAAAAATACTCAGAAACCACATCCACATCATTCTCATTAAATATTTCCAAGCCGTCAGATTCCTCTGTTACAACAGACTCAAAAGAAAATGAAAATAACGACCTAGACAGGACTGTGGCATCCGGGTTATCACTCCCAGGAATACCGAACTCAGACTCAGTCGAGCTGGAATCTGATTCCGACGCACAAGATTCGGTGGAATCAGATTCCGGCTCACTACCTGACCCGGAGCTGCTAGATAAAAAGCCTTCTTCATATTGCCAGATGAGAGAAGGTGCGATAGATGCATCCAAGATCGGTGCTGGAAAGCCCGCAGCTATTTCATCTCCAATCACAGAAACCGAAGAGTTATCCCCCAAGCACTCTTGGCCGATCGGAGGATCTGATAGTAGACTCGCTAGTGCTACCCCCATTTCAAGCTCTGTGCCCTCAGGATCCACTGCTTCACATTGCTCAACCTCAGTTGGTGGGTCTGTCTGCGCTTCGGCAACGTCATCCCCAGATAATTGTATGTCGAAGAAGATTTCAAAACCAGGCACGCGCTTCCCCTCCGCGTTTTTCCATGGCTCCGGGAAGCCGCAGAATGGAAAATCTTCCCCCTCCCGGACGAAGCGTCCATTTAGGGTACCCCAGATGGGCCTATGCATTAACTCAAATGGCTTCCCGGCCTTCTTTGCTCTGGCCCTTCCGGCCATTTCTTTTCCTTTCCTCACCCAATCCTCCTTGGTGGGCAGATAACCCAGTCCAAAGGCGTGAGGGTTGTGTGGCACTTCGGCCAACACTGAGACGCCCTTCCGGCCGCTTCTCCCTAATCCCATCCCGGGGGTATGTTTTAGCTTGTTCATGAGGTAGATAGATTGTGCACTAACGTACATGCCTCATTCACAGCCATGACATTCTGCACCACTTGAGCCTCGGCTAAAGTGAACCCCGACAAAAACACATCCTCCGTGCCGTGCTCAATTTCCAAGACAGGTGTGGACACTTCCGGCGGCGGATGGATTGATGAATTCCCGAAAACGATCGCTACCCCTTTCCCGTGGGGGTACTTTAGCATCTGATGTAGAGTGGAAGAGACTGCTTTGACCTGGTGCAACCACGGTCGCCCCAAAAGTAGGTTAAAGGTTGCGGGAACGTCCAAGATATGAAATTCGATGCTGTGTTGTCCTGGACCAACCTTGGTTTGTATTTTAACAGTCCCCATCACTTCTCTGCTGGTATTGTCGTATGCTCTGATTACTTGGGTGGTTGGGACGAAGTCCACGGGTTTTAACCCGATTGCATATGCCGTTCTGGTTGGGCAGACACTAATCGCAGACCCGGTATCAACAAGTACCACCGGTATCCACTTATCTCTACATTCCACAGAAATATAGAGAGGTTTGTTATGACTTGTGCCCTCAGGCGGTAGCTCCTTGTCCGAAAAGGTTAATGCCGGGGAACCTCCTCCCGGAAAAACCAGCCCAACCAACTGTTCAGGCGTGGTGTCTATGGAGAGTTTGGACTTGTCCATAGCAGATAGGACAGCTTCTCTATGTACTCGTGATGCCATTAGCAGTCCCCAGATGGAGATGTCTGCTTGTATCTTTTTTAATTGTTTCAGCACAGCTTCCTCTTCAATCTGCTTCTCCTTCTGTTTCTCCGCTTCTCTATCCTTCCCAGATGCCTCGGGTTGGTCCAGGTGTGGGGGTTTGAAATACCGCCCACTTCTTGTCATATGGTCAACCTCATCGAGGTACCAAGTGTCATCCGGTTGATTATTCCCCCAGTCTTCATCCGTGTAGGCAAGACATAAGTCATCGTCTTCCCACCACATTCCATCGGCAGCCAACAGACACCTGTCTGGCTCCGGTTTAGTTGTACTCGCAGTATTCCCTGTCCACATGCTCGTAGCATTCTCCATCTTTGTGCACACAGCACTTTCAGTCCCCTCAGGGCCTTTAGCTTTCCTAATTCTCTCAGCCTCCTCGAACTTTTCTCGTTCCAACTGCATCAGTACAGCTGTTTGTTCAACAATTCCCGTATCTATAATGCCCATGTCTCGAGCGGAATTCTTAGCACCGGCGCTCTCCGGCGATACAACTTGACTTTCGGCCATTCCGGCCACAACTGATACTTCTGCCCCTGCCGGGCTCTGTTCTGGTTGGGCTTCCCCCACTGCATCTGGTTGATCCTCGAGCCATCCAGTGGCCTCCGCTGATCCCTCATAATCATACCAATTGATTGACGCATCCCCCAGTTCCTGGTCATCGAGAAGTTGCAGGTTGGCATAGTCCTCCTCTACGGCTGTCAGATCATCTGCCCATAGCCCAGATCCATCCCCCCGGATCATGCATAGCTCTCCTGTCTCTGGCAATTCTACACTTAGCCCAATTCGGCTCGTTGATAGGATGTACTTGCTTGGATCATAGGCTCCCCCAACAAAACTATGTCCAGTCTCAGATTCAACAATCTCATTCTCTCCCAAAATCTGCCCTGCCCTATCTTCGACGGTCACCACCATCGGTTCTGGTTGGGTTTTAGAGATGTCCACCATGCACAAGAAGTCAGTGCAATCGGGAAGGAGCACCTCCGGCTTGGGTAGGTGGGTGGGCGTAATATAGATGCTAGGATCGTAAGATGCAGCCCCAGTCTGGATAAAATTAATTCTTTTGGGAGGGGGAGGTTGGTTATGTGGTGGGAGAGGGTTGGTTGTGACATTGGGTTTATCAGGAGGCGCGATCACCTGTTTGTCAATAAGATCTTGGATCTCATGGCGCAATCTGTAACAACGGTCGGTGTCATGACCGTGTTGTTGGTGATATGCGCAGTACTTTGACGGGTCATAAGAGGGGGAGAATGGATTCGGTAATGGCTTTGGCTCCAAGGGTTTTAAATGATTTTTCCTGATCAATATTCCCAGAACCTTGGTCAGGGGCATATATAGTGGGGTAAAGGTTCTTTGGCCTCGCGGTTGGAATCTGTTGGTTTATGTGTTGCTTCCGGACGCGCCGGAGAAGGGTGTGGCAGTCATGGGCCTTGGAGGGGGAGGGGGAGTGGTGGTGACCATACTAACTTCCGAGGCTCTTGTATTTGCAGCGCCACTCGGGCCCGCATTGTTGTTACGGTTGAACGTCCTCCTCGGTTGTTCTCTGTCGTGGTCAAACAGACCTTGTTTCATTGCGTCTTCGATTTGCACCCCCATCTCATGTAAATCTGCGAAAGTAGGGAAGGGGACTACGATTATTCTCTGCATCAGCTTTGGGTGGAGATTGCGCACAATCATCCAGATTTGATCTTTGTCAGTGGGCCTTAAGGTCATCATTGACGC
Source organism: Camellia sinensis (assembly GCF_055761805.1). Taxonomy (NCBI): domain Eukaryota; kingdom Viridiplantae; phylum Streptophyta; class Magnoliopsida; order Ericales; family Theaceae; genus Camellia; species Camellia sinensis. The sequence goes on from NC_138963.1 coordinate 81,210,196, forward strand.
CTTCGCCCTCCATCGGATCACAAAGTCCGAGAAAGTTTCCTTGGGCTCTTGCCTTGTCGTTTCAAGATCACGAGTTGTGATCTCGATCTGAGTGTTGTATGAATATTGCGCGACAAAGGCCTCAGCCATCTCATCCCAATTCTTCTTCACTTCATCTTGTAACTTTGCGTACCAATGGGAGGCCACACCCGACAGGGTTCGGCCGAATAATGAAAGCTTCTGTGGTCGTGTTAGGCCCATTGGCCGCAAGATGTCTGCAAACAGTCGGATATGGACCATGGGGTCACCAGACCCATCAAAGCGGTCGATTTGTGGCATTTTGAACCTATCGGGGAGTGTTACGGCCTCCTCGGTATATCCATCTTCGATATCCGGCATAGCCTTGACCCCTTGGGATTTCTTGAAGAGCTTCTCCAATTTGCTCAATTTCAGAGCTGTATGATCAACCTCGACCTCGAAGGGAGAGTCCGGGTGATTGGATGTATGGACCTTAGACAGTTGTGGTGGAAGCGGGGGCGGAGCTGGCCCCGTTGGAAGATTCGTGTCCTCTTGTAAATTTTGGACATGCGGCAGGGTATTCTGGGCATTTGGTGGGGCGTTCTGAACAGTAGGTGTCTGCTCAAGTAACGGAGCCCCTGCCGGAGGAGGAATTTGGTGTGAAGCAGATGCCGCATTCTGCTGTTGCAGTCTGGTGATTAGTTCGGCCTGTTGGGCCATGATCGCGGCCTGCTGTTTGGAGAACTCTGTTTGACGGGCGGCATCATCATGCATCTGTCTCATGCTCTCCTACATCTGGCGCATTAGAGCCTCCATCCCTGATGTATTTTGTTGATCCATCTGTCTAACTGGTATGTCTATTTCTACAGCAGTAATTGAGACCTCAGTCCTATAGTCCTCTGATGAAGTAACCCACTGCTCTGACAACCTCTGTTCTGACACACTGCGCCTTTTCGGCTTCCTTCTGGTAACAGGGGGTAGAGAATGGAACACCGGCTGTCCGTCGATTAGATCCTCAGATTGATGGAGTCGACGACCTCGTGTCCAAAGTGCTTGGGGAATGCCTGTCGGGTTGGAAGCAATTGTGCTAGAACTGACCTAGCAAAAGATAAATAAAGCGAAAAGGAAATAAATAAACAGATAAACGGATAGCATAACAGCTTAAAATAAAATGCATGACACACAGCCGGGCATAATAACACACAGTCAATAAGCTGAATAACACACTGTCCTCAAACACTGATTATTATCCCTGTATCACTGTCCCCTAAAACAGAATCTGATATCCGCAGATAGCTGATTCTCAAATACTGGCTGATGCCCGCAGGCCTGATACCCATAATACTGAACTGATGCCCGCAGGCCTGATGCTGACAATACTGAACTGATGCCCGCAGGCCTGATACTGTCAATACTGAACTGATGCCCGCAGGCTCGATGTTGTCAATACTGAACTGATGCCCGCAGGCTTGATACCCAAACTCATATACTGATACATGCATTCCTGTAGAGACGCACTCTAAAGCACATAACAGATAAGTGAGAGCCAAAACACCCCTATGTTGGGGTAGGGTTTCCCTGTCCTATTGTGTCAGGAGCTAGGGTTTCATTACGCACGCAGCGGTTTCAAACAACCTATAAACGGGTAAGCAACCTGTCCTAATTTGGAATGGTCACTATGGATCCGAATATGCACTAGGTCGAATGGTCAAAGAGGGTGCCCCGGTAAAACCGGGGTTTGTGTTCCCATACTGGCAGAGCCCACAACCGGTCAGCCTTATGGTCATGCCTTGACAAGACAAGCCTCCGGTAAACCGTTCAGGAATAGCAGATGGCAAACACGGTGTCCTAGGCGCACCAATGCAAATGCAATGCAAAGAATCACACAAGTGTAGTAAAAAAACAGATATCATGAGTTCGAGTCAAGCTCTCTAAATCCCCAGCAGAGTCGCCAGAAACTGTAGACAAGCCCGCGGGGGACCTCGCTACAGCTCGGACTCGACTTTTTGTTAGTCACGGTTCTAAGTCTGAACCAAAGAGTCCAAATCCGGCAAATCGTTTTGAGAAAACTGATTTTTGAAAGAAGTGCCAAACATGGACTGCTTTTCCAGATACAGAGTCGCCACCTAAATATTTTATTTTGGGAAATTTAGGAAACCCTGACTCGGTGCCAAAAGGCCACGTGTCCGTCATCACCAAAGTTGCCTCGGCTCGGGAACTTGGGTACGATTGGGGAAGGTCACTTCGTGAGCACCCCCGCTCGCCCGGTCATAGACCGGCCTCTACTAATCATGATATCAATTTTTGAAAACATTGTGAGTTCTTATTCCGGTTTATTAGCCTAGGTTACTATGTGATGCGCACAGCATACAAATATAGACCGGGTCGCCTGAATTGGAACGAAACATTTCATGCTTGTTTTTTAAAATGGTTTGCTACCCGCAGGTAGGCTTTAAAACATTTGATGATTTATTCCAATTTAAGTAACCCAACCTTCACCCACAGGCATTCAGGCAGTTATATCAGATAAGCACATAGCCTCATGGTAAGCATGCTATTCATGGCAGCCACTCACACGCATGCAAGGATGCTAAAGCATAAAGCTTACCGAGTACTGCAAGCCAAAATAGGAATTCATTAGAAATCATGCATGATCCTAACTATACAGAAATGCCTAATGCAACACATGCAAAATGCGATTATAGCAGGCTCGGCTATTCTAAGATGGCATATGAAATGTTACAACTAACATGTATTCAACTTAGAAATTGAAAGTACAATGCAGTTAGTATGATGCGCCGAGCCCGGTGCATGCAATACAGATGAATGAATGCAAACATGCTGTCATACTGTATGCTAATTTAAATATGCCCTAATCTAACCATCATAAGCGGATAAATAAAAGGGAGAAAGACGTGGGGTTGGAAGACATACATCACACTCACGCACACTTATTACAGTTGTGCCCTCGCGCAGAGGGTCCGAATAAATAATACAGTCCAAATATTACAGTCCCGAATAAAAGAATATTACAGTCCGAAATATTACAAAATCCTAATTAATTAACAAATTAACTAAGAAAATAAATAAAACTGGCATGCAAGCCAGGGACTGCCTTGCTTCTGATGGATGATGCATGTCCGGGTTGTCTTGCGCGGAAATCCACCGGAATGCCCCAATTAGCCTCTGTTTACACCTGTTCTTGAAATGCGTGCCAAGCCCCAAAAGGTTGCTGATTCTTTGTTTTGCTGCAACAGAGAGCAGGAAAGGGGCATAGCAATGTATTTGCACAGATATATGCATGCCTCGATCCTCGTGCCACCAATCACGCATACCGAGGCATGATGGCCGAGGAGTCGAAATGCACAACTCAATATAGGATGAATGCACATGAAACTACAGCTAAAACCTAACTCCATCATGGATAATCCGGAGTGTCGGTGACTGGGGAATTGAGACACATTCCGTCACTCGGAGTACGAAATGTACCTCGTTTCCCGTGCCCGGGCTAACTCCTATTCTGGACACGATGCAATATGCATGATATGCATGAAATGCAACTAAGATATAATCCTAACATACACAATGCTATGGAATGACATGCCTCGAAATGTGTGCACACAGGCACGCAAACCGAGAAAATGACAGAATGCAATCTAAGTGACTAAAATGGCATGGAAAAGGTAACATGGACTTATACTAACATGAGAGAGCCTCAGCCACACTCACATAAGAAGCCGATTGATGAAAATGAAGTGCCTCGAAATGCGTGCACACGGGCACGCAAACTGAGACAATGGCAAAATGCGATCTAAATGGCATGGAAACGTGATATGGGCTTATACCAACATGAGTGAGCCTCAGCCACACTCACATAGGACGCCGGCGGATAAAAAAGAAGTGCCTCGAAATGCGTGCACACGGGCACGCAAACCGAGGCGATGGCAAAATGCGATGTAATGACATGAAAACATGATATGGGCTTATACCAACATGAGTGAGCCTCAGCCACACTCACATAGGATGCCGTCGGATAAAAATGAAGTGCCTCGAAATGCGTGCACACGGGCATGCAAACCGAGGCGATGGCAGAATGTGATGTAATGACATGGAAACATGATATGGGCTTATACCAACATGAGTGAGCCTCAGCCACACTCACATAGGATGCTGTCGGATAAAAACAAGGTGCCTCGAAATGCGTGCACACGGGCACGCAAACCGAGGCGATGGCAAAATGCGATGTAATGACATGGAATGGATAGCAATCATTCTAATGGAATTTCAGCACTAAAATATGGGGGAAAACAGTCCCGAAATGAGGCGAAATGACATGAAATGCATGGAATTGTCCCGAAATGCGAATTTAGGCACCCGAAATGGCCTATAGCTATGCCAAACATGCACAACATGGACATGCAATACAAAGACAGAAGCTAGGCAGTCCCAAAAAAGGCACTTTCACAGTTATAAATATGGCCAAACAGCAAGCATAGGTATGGCAAAAATGGCATGCAAGAATAGGGGCCAAGAGAGGGGTAATGAAGCAAGTGATATAAGCAAAACCCAAACTGAAAAATTTCCTTCTACAACCCTGAAGAGGGACCAAAAATATGAATATTTACAGTATATGGCACCCTCAAAATCAGTATACAAACATGATAGAAATGTGATGCAAAATAAGGCTCAAAAGTGGCTATAACATGAGGTATACAAAATAATCACCAAACAGCCAAAGACCCTTACTAAAACATGTAGAATGGGCCAAAATAAGCACTTTTTCAGAACTGTAAAATGGCCAAAAACAAAAGCATGGTAGGCTAACTAAACATGCAAGAATGGGGAATAAAAGAGAGATATAACATGAAGTGGCATATGGAGGCCCCAAACCATGAAAGGACCTAAATGAAATATGAATAATGGACCAAAATAAGCACTTTTTCAGAACTGTAAAATAGCCAAAAACAAAAGCATGGTAGGCTGCCATTGCATGCAAGAATGGGGAAGAAAAGAGGAGTATAAAGGTAGGTACAACATGGAAGTTCCAAATGGTGTTGAGCCCTTCTTCAATGTTGAAGAGGGGCTCAAAATAAGCCTAATATCAGTTTACAACATGCTCAAAAACAGATTACTCATGGGTCGAAAATAGCATGCAAGATTATGACATATAAGAGGATCAATGAAGCAAGTGCATCATGGAGGGCTCAAACAGGGTTGAGCCCTTAATGAAAAGTGAAGATGAGCTCAAAAGAGGGCCCTTTTCAGTTAGGGCCGGAGCTTGAAACAAAAAGCATGTGGGGCTTACAAATAGATCAAGAAAAAGGGTCAAAGAGGAGAAGTGTTACTCACCCTTGAAGACTAAGACTTTTGTTGCTTCTTGGACCAATTTGCAGCTTCTTTGGCCTTTGAGAAGCCTTTCTTGTTGCTGGAAATGAGGTGGTGATGGTAGAGCTTGGTGGTGTAGAAGAAATGGTGCTTAAGGACTTAGGAATTTTCAAGGAAATGAGAGGTATAAAGATGGAGTTGTGTATGGAAGCTTGAAGAAGAATTTTTCTAACCCCAACAAATGAGGCCACCAGCTGGTTATAAGGGTCAAAAAGGGGGTGTAAAGGTGGGGGAAAAGGAGAGCAACTTTTCCCCACAAAATATCCCCCGGATAAAGATCTTTTCTGGGGGATAAAGCCCCACGGCTGTAAAGTGCACAGTGCAAAGAGCTCGGCCGGCCTGTTACTTTTGCTCCAGGTGGCCGGCCGGCCACACCCCCTAGCCGGCCGGCTAGGGGTCAAAAGGGTCAATCAGATTTTCTGGCCGGCCACCAATTGATGGTGTCCTCCTATGTGTGTACAACACAACCCTGTGGTTAAAAGTCCAAGAAAGTGGGTCCAAGGGGTTCAACATTAGCCCGGAAAGAGGGGTTCAAAAGGGTCAAGTAGAATTACTGGCCGGCCACCAACTTTTAGGGTCCTCCCATGTGTGTACATCACAAATATGTGGTTCAAAGTTCAAGAAAGTTGGCCCAAGGGGTTCAACATTAGCTCGGAAGGAGGGGGTCAAAAGGGTCAAGTGACATTAATGGCCGGCCATCACTTTTTAGGGTCCTCCCATGTGTGTACATCACAAATATGTGGTTCAAAGTTCAAGAAAATGGGCCCAAGGTGTTCAACATTAGCCCGGAAGTGCGAAAAACGGGCGCCGGAGGGCGTCGGAGGATGTATAACTGGTTGCTGCAACAATTGCTGGCCTCCCACCCTTCAGTGACCTCCCCGGTGATAAAACAGAGGTACCTGCCAAAAATGAACGAAAACCGTTGCAAAACGAATGTTCGGGGGCCAAAACGCGCAGTTCGGGGTCCCGAAAATGGGCTGTTAATCACCGAAAGTGGCATTCGGCCACGAAGTGGGTTTCTCAGACCCCAGTGTCCCTCAAAAGGGATTAAATAAGATGTATGCCAAAAATCAGAACAAACGGAGGTGGTTAGGCGGTCCCGAACCGAGGCACACGGCCAACGGTCTCGAAAAACCGGAAACCGGACTCCGAAATGGGAAAAATGGCCTACGGCCACCAAATGTAGCCTGCGGACATTGAGAGATGGCCTACTGGACCTCTCCCTCCCCTCAGGAGAAGAAACAAAGAAAACCGAGCCTGGTTCGCAAACCGAGGCAAAGTACAAAAGAGGGTTCGGAAGTCCGGAGGCAGGGCTCACGGCCGCAACTCTGAAACTTCTGAACGAGCACATTATGCAACATCACCAAGTGCTCAATCAGTGACATCTGAGTCTTAAGGTCGGTCAAAAATGGGGTGTCTACAGCGTATTGTGGGACGATTCCACATTCCTCCAGGTATTTTGCAAACGGTCCTGGACGTTGTTCACCTGATCCATCATATCTGCCACAGTATTCACCACCACGGTCAGACCTGACACTTTTAATCCGTTTGTTGAGTTGTAACTCAACTTCGGCCTTAAATTTTTTGAATACGTCCAAAGACTGTGATTTCTCATGGATAAGAAATAGATACCCATATCTGGAATAGTCGTCTATGAATGTGATAAAATATTGTTGACCATTCCAAGACGCCATAGGGAATGGGCCACAAATGTCCGTATGAATTAATTCTAAGACATCTGTAGTCCTATGGGCACCATATTTCTTTATTTTGGTCTATTTTCCCTTGATACACTCAACACAGACATCAAAATCTGAAAAATCAAGAGAGTCCAAAATTCCATCAGACACAAGGCGCTCAACTCTAGATTTAGAGATGTGACCTAGGCGTTTGTGCCATAATGAGGCTGAATTTTCCTTAGTTAATTTACGCTTTGTACCTCGTGATTTCACGTGCAAGGTTGCATTATAAGATGCAATAGTTTCGAGCAAATATAGATTATCAAACACATTAAGTAAACCAGTACCAACAACATTGGAATTAATAGACATACTAAACTTCATATTTCCAAAAGAACAATAATATCCCAATTTGTCCAATACAGAAACAGAAATTAAATTCCGTCTAAAGGACGGTACAACAAAAGTGTCTAATAAATCCAAATAATAACCAGTTTTCAGTAATAATCTAAAGTGCGCTATTGCCTGCACTTCTATTGACTTGCCATCACCCACAAAGATGTATCTTTCAGCATCAGTTGGCTTTCGGTAGTTCAGGCAACCCTGCATAGAAACACATATGTGAGTAGTAGCACCAAAATCTACCCACCAAGTGTTTCTTGGTACTGAAGCTAAATTTATTTCAGAACAGACCAAAACATGAAATGTACCTTTCTTTACACACCAGGCGACGTATTTGGCACAATCCTTCTTTCTGTGTCCGGGCTTGCCACAAAAGAAACAACCATCCTGCACTTTCTGTTTCTTTGGTTCCGGACCCTGAGGAATAGCAACTTCCTTTCCCTTATGCTTTCTTTTGCCCGTATGCTTGGAGGTGCTTGCCAGATGAGCACTTTCAGTCCTTTCTTGCATCAATCTCTCTTCCTCTTGCACACAAAATGAAATGAGCTCATTGAGAGTCCATTTCTCTTTCTGGCAGTTATAACTGACCTTAAATTGGTTAAATTGTGCAGGAAGAGAGATGAGAACTAAATGCACGAGCAAATCATCAGATAGGTCGAGCTTTAGTGCCTTAAGTTTTGAAGCAAGATGAGACATTTCCATGATGTACTCGCGAACATTACCCTTGCCTTTATACTTTATTGAAATCAAGCTTGCTAAAAGCGTGCTTGTTTCAGCCTTATCGTTTTTAGCAAAACGCTTTTGAATTTCTGAAAGAAATTCACCGGCAACGGTAACATCCTCTATTATTGCACCCCGAAAAACTTCTGGAATCCCACGCTTCATGATCATAAGACTTAGCCTGTTAGAACGATCCCACTTTTCAAAGTACACAGTTTCCTCAGGAGTACTTTGTGCAGTGAGAGCATTCGGTTTTGGCATCCTTAATGCCAAGTCTATGTCCATGCAGCCGAGAACAATCAATATGTTCTCTTTCCAGTCCTTAAAGTTTGTTCCATTTAACATTGGAACATTGTTCATGTTGGCAGAGATTGAAGTAGTCGACATTAAAGCTGAATCGAAAAGAAAATAAAAGGAATAAACAACTATGCTCACATTAAGTTACCAAACAGATAATCTCTAAATAAATTAATTTAATGACAACATCTCAAGATACCTAGCACAACATTAATACCAAGCCTTTGGGTAGTGATATTAACTGTAAGTGGTATTCTTGTTGTAATGATCAAACATTGACAATAAGTTATGTCAAATAACAAATCTATATTTTGATGGATTTATTATTCACATTAGGTTTTCTTGACAATTGGCACATGTTTATCACCACAAAATGTGTGTGTAATTCTGCCAAGTCTTAATCATGTCTTTGGACCGATAAATACCCGCATGAGATACACAGACATGAACTTCAAAACATTCCATATAAAACAATCTAGACAAGAGAGATCACTTTTGTGACATCTTGTTTGAATTGACTTATATTGAGAGTGTTAAAAAATTAAATTTCTGTAGACGTTGTATGAAATTACATTAAATTTAAAGATTTCTAAATTTGTGACCCCGTATATGTTATATAATCTGCAGCAATTCCAATTATATATATACATATATAAATAGAATTGACGGGTCCAAAAAACAAATAGTTTTTTTTTTATGATGTTCAAAATTAAACCGATCAAATCGCAAGATATATCTATATATATATATAAATACATGATGTTCATCCATTTGAGAGAAAAAAAAAAAAAAAAAAAAAAAAAAAAAAAAAAAAAAACTGCCCACCGAAACATTTTACAATTCCAGAAAACAGATTGCCATTTCCACAGAACAAAACAGGAAAAAAACAGAATTTACATCCATAAGAAAATTCAGAATCTGATTCCAGGAAACTAAATAGAATGAATAAAGCATATCAATTCTGATAAGACACATGATATGCATGCTCTGATACCAATTGTCAACATAAATTTCAGAACATAAACCTTACACTTTGGATTATTTACCATGTGTATTATCAAGAAATCAAGACAAAATGACATACCTGAATCCATTGATGAACAGTTAAACGGAAGCGTGATTATCAATGAACTCTTTGTTATTGATTATGTTATTGCCTTCTAATCCTTTCCCCTTTGGTGCCTTATGTTTCTCCTTGAGAGGATTTAGAAAGAAAAATGGCAGTTGTAGACACCCCATTTTTGACCGTCCTCAAGACTTGGACGTCATCGTTTGAACACTCAGTGATCATCCATGTTTGTGTTCGTTTGGAGTTCCCGGAGGTCTCGGCTACGCGCCTTGCCTTAGGATCTCCGAACTCGACCGTTTAGTGTCTGGTTTTGCACCAAACACTGACATCTTGCCTTTGAGAGGCAGGGTAGGGCTTGTAGACCATCCCCACCCACCACCGGCAGTGGCTAGAGGCCACCGGCTGGTTTTTGCTTCCATCGGCACTTTTTATTGCCGGTCGGCACTATTTGTTGCCGGTCAGCACTATTTAGTGCCGGTCGGCACTACTTTTGGCCAAGATGGCATTTTTGGCCGGCCGACTACTGTGCATCTGCTTTTGCAGATATTTTAAGACAGCTGTCTTGCTTTTGCTCCCCTCCATACACGTGTATGGAGGGATCTCCCTCTTATGAAGCTTGTCTTGTAAGCTTTACAAGACAAAAGCTTCTATATAGAGAGGGGCTCTCTCTTGTTGCTAGGGTTAGAGAGTTTAGACATTTTAGGGAGAGAAAAACACAGACCAAGCTCTGGTTTTAGGGTTTGAGTTACATACACATCCTATCTCTATATTACTCTTGTGTGTGTTTTAGTCCATACTATTGCACACAAGCACCTAGTGTTTCACCTTCCTCTTGAAACTGAGGTTCTAAGGGACTGATTTTGAAGTTTTGGTGTTGGATTCAAGCCAAGGAGGGCCATTGGAGCACCATTTCTGAAGGGGTCTTCAAGGGTGAGAATCTAGTCCCATTATTCCCCATTTTTGCATTGATTTTCTACCTACCTTAGAGCTATTTTCGTGCTTATTGTATAACACAAAAAAGTTCTATTTTTTTAGTCCTCTTGATTGTTTATTAAGGGTGTTTTGTGGTTTGAGGGTGTTTGACCCCTCTTAGGCCTTGAAAGGCCTCATTTTGTGCTATTTTGTGCTAGTTTCGGGACTTTGGTGTTTGGGCCTCTTCACCACTGAAATCTTGAGGGATTTCAGTGGTGGAGATGGTGCCTTGAAGTCTCCAAAAGGAGAGGGCCACCCCCTCTCCTTGTTGTCCTTGAAAAGGGCATGTTTTGGCCTCTGAATGGAGCCTATGTTTGAGTGTGTGTTGAGCATGTATAGACTGTTTTTCATGCTTATATTTCCATAATATAACATGATTTTAAATTGGTTTTGGTACTCCATGCATGCTTAGCATAGTTGCCATGTAATGCCTTGTAATCCCTTAACATGTCTTAGGTTGTGTACCTTTGTTTCTAGCATGTTTTAGGCTTACATTTGTGAAGATTTTGTGCTTATCTTGACATGTTTTAGGTCTGTCCATAAGTATTTGGATTGATTTTGGCATGCTTAGTATAGCTCCTTTGTATTCGGGCTTGTTGGCCTCAAGTATGTGAGTGTGTAGCATGCCATTTTTGCATTGATTTGGTGTTTTGGAATCATCCACCATGTCATTTCAGTCCTATTTGCATGCCTATATGTTTACCTTGGATGCATCTTTAATGCCTCATAAGCTTATGTAGCAATGCTCCTTGTTTTGGCACTTGTGCATGCCTTTGAATTTTGAGTCACTTAGATGCCATCTAAGTGATCCTTAGGCCTTGTCTTAATGTGTTAAAACTCTGTTTTTGGTCAATAAGTTCATGCCATGTTTGGTCTTGCTAAGTGTAGTTCAATACTCCATTGGTTTGCTTTGAGCACTTAGGCTATTAGTTGCATGTTTGGCTTGATTTATTGCTTGGTGTGGCACCATTTACAACATGATTTTCAGAGCTTATGTTGCATGCTAATTAGCCCATGCTATCCTTTTTCAAGTGTGCTTGAGAGTCCCTCTTTTGTGCCTAAGTGTTGGCCCTTAATAATGTGCATGTGTGCATGTGTTTTGGTCCTTTATTTTAGTCATTTTGGCCACTGTTTTGGGCCTATTTAGAGCTGTCCAAATCATGTTTAGGACCACCTTTGCATCCATTAGCATTGCCTCATGTTTGCTTGTATGCTTGCGTAAGTGCCTCGCCATGCCATGTTACATCCTTAGCTTGTATGTCTAGGTTGCATTGCATCTTGCATGCATGCCTTATTCCTTGACTTGATGATAGGAATTGGGCCTTAGTTTGTTTGATTGATTTGCATTTCATTTGACATGAAAGTTGCATACTTGATCCCTTGGGCCATCATGCATGGAAATGCGTGATTGGTGGTCCGAGAATCGAGACACATGCCCCTTTGAGTCATTACCAAGATAAGGGACATGATTGGTGCATATATGCTTTGAATTGTGCTGCCATGCTTTGCCTTGCCCTCTGTTGCTGTCAATTGCAGATTCTGCAGGAACACCCTGCCGACCGGCAGTTTAAAGTGCTGACCGGCAATAATTTCTCTGCCAATAGCTTCATTTTGTGCTGGTGGCCACATCCCACTGCCGGTGGCAATTCCATGCAGCCGGTGATGTCTCCCAGCATCCAAGGAATCAGTCCTGAGGTTTTGGCAGCCTCCAGAGGAGTGAAGGAAGGAAAACAGAGGCAGACTATGCATGGCGGTGCGATTCCGAGCAAGATCCGAGCATGCACTGCATTTGGCCCTCCCCCCGAGGCGGTTTACTGCTTTTCTTAGCTTATTTAATTTGCTTAATTAATTAGGCAATTTGTAATATTTAATTAGCTTGCGTAGTTAATTAATTTGTAATATTTATTTGGTCCCTCTGAGTGAGGGCAAATCTGTAATAAGTGTGTGTGAGTGGTGTGTATGTCTTCCAATCCCCACTTCTTTCTTCCCTTTTACTTACCTGCTTTGTTGGTTAGTATTAGGGCACGTTTAATTTAGCATACCTTATGCTATGCATGCGTGCATCCATCCATTTGTGTTACATGCATTAGGCTCGGCACATCACGCTAACTGCATTTGTATTTCAATTCCAAATTGAATACGTGCATCAATTGAATGGCTGCATTTCACATACTATGTTTAGGATTAGCCGAGCCTATCTAATTGCATCATGTATGTGTTGCATTAGACAATTTAACATGAACTAGGACACGCATGTTTGCTAACTAGTTTATTATTTTGGCACGGAGTACGATGTAAGTATTTACGCTTTAGCATCCCGCATGCGTGTGAGTGTTGCCATGACAGTATGCTTGCCATGCGGCTAAATGCTTATGTGTTAAACTGCTTGGATGCCTGTGGGTGGAGGTTGGGTTGTTTGAGTTGGAAAAACTCGTTGAAATCTGCATTTTAGCCTACTTGCGAGTAGCAAATCCAAAACATTTTCCAAAACAAACGGATATGCAATGTTTATTTCCAAATTAGGCAATCTAGTCTATACTTGTTTGCTACGCGCATAACATAGTAATTCTAGGTTAATAAATGGTTTAAGAACACATAATGTCTTTAAAATCGGATATCATGGTTAGTAGAGGCCGGTCTTCGGACCGGGCGAAAGGGGGTACTCATAGCTAACCTTCCCCGATCGTACCCAAGCTCCCGAGCCGAGACAACTCCGGTGATGACGGACATGTGGCCTTCGGCACCGAGTCAGGGTTTCCTAAATTTCCCCATTAAAAAATATTTAGGTGGCGACTCTGTATCTGGCAAAGCAGTCCATGTTTGGCACTACTTTTTCAAAAATCTGTTTCTCAAAACGATTTGCCAGATTTGGACTCTTTGGTTCAAGATTAAGAACCGCGACAGCAAAATCGAGAGTCCGAACTGTAGCGGGGTCCCCTCCGCGGACTTGTTACAGCAGTGTTCTTATTTTTTTCACTTGGGAAGGAATAGGGACCATAACCTTTTAAAGGTTGTAATTGGTTTTCAAAACTGAAAGGTTGTGGAAGTTCAAAAGGAATGAAAACCAACTTTAACCATTATTGGTTTTAATTTTTATTTATTGGTTTTCAAAACTGAAAGGTTGTGGAAGTTCAAAAGGAATGAAAACCAACTTAAACCAATATGTTTTAATGTCTATTTCTGCCCCTCATAGAAATAGAAATTATACAACTAGTATCTACACATTAGGTCCATAACACATATACCCTTAAGCCTATTAACTAAATTGAATCACTTAAATTGTAGGCTTCTTATAAATGATAACACCACATTTAATTATGTGGTCCCATTGAGACATTATCTAACAATCTCCCACTGGACCACATATGTATCCTGAAAAATGTGCTTAACTTTAGTGAGCTCAAAAATTTGTTATCATAACTTGAGGGTATCTAAACAATCTTGTCCATTAACTATATTAATATAGGATCAAAGCGGTCTTCGTTACATCAATCGTAACTCGACCCACCAATAGTCACGTATACTAATACAGCTAAATGACATAGATCAATCATGGATGCGTAGCATGGAAATTACATGTGATGTGATCCATACATGCCTATTTCCAACTGGTCCTACTTAACTTTATTAAGATCAATACTTCACAATACGTAACAGAGCGTAATAAACTGAATGTTTCATTTCTGCAGAAATTAATCTAATTACATAGATAAAACTCAAGGCTGACATAAAGCAGTAATATAAATACAAACTCTCACTAAACCAGAATGTTCTCAACTAGAACAACACCCATCTGAGCAGTGTGCTCATGAAAGACCTTGGGTGGTAGTCCCTTCGTAAGTGGATCCACTATCATGGAGTTTGTCCCAATGTGCTCTATGGAAATCTGTCCACTCTCCACTTATGAGAGTTGGAACTTTCCATGGCTTGACGAAAGTTGATTGGATCATCTTTCGACATTCCATTTTCTACCTCATGTTCCTGGAGATATACAATATAATCATCTGAAAATGCAAATCTCCTTTCTCTGGTGGATCGCCTTAATGGCACATATTCTTGACGTTGAGGTTATAGAGTTTGTTCCTCAGGAACAATTACCTCATCTTGAATGGGGGTTTGAACTATATTATCTTGAACAACATTGTCTGGTTGAGGATCCGAAATTACTTCTCGAGCAATGACAGGTATAGGAACCTGTGATTGGTCAAAAGTAGTAATAGGAAGGGGGATTACTCCTGCTTCCTCCTCAAAGACAATGTCTCTAACTGGACTTATAATTTCGGAACATAAACCTTACACTTTGGATCATTTACCATGTGTATTATCAATAAATCAAGACAAAATGACATACCTGAATCCATTGATGAACGGTTAAACGGAAGCGTGATTATGAATGAACTTTTTGTTATTGATTATGTTATTGCCTTCTAATCCTTTCCTCTTTGGTGCCTTATGTTTTTCCTTGAGAGGATTTAGGAAAAAAAAATGGCAGTGTTCTTATTTTTTCCACTTGGGAAGGAATAGGGACCATAACCTTTTAAATATTGTAATTGATTTTCAAAACTGAAAGGTTGTGGAAGTTCAAAAGGAATGAAAACCAACTTCAACCAATATGTTTTAATTTCTATTTCTGCCCCTCATAGAAATAGAAATTATACAACTAGTATCTACACATTAGGTCCATAACACATATACCCTTAAGCCTATTAACTAAATTGAATCACTTAAATTGTAGGCTTCTTATAAATGATAACACCACATTTAATTATGTGATCCCATTGAGACATTATCTAACAATCTCCCACTGGACCACATATGTATCCTGAAAAATGTGCTTAACTTTAGTGAGCTCAGAAATTTGTTATCATAACTTGAGGGTATCCAAACAATCTTGTCCATTAACTATATTAATATAGGATCAAAGCGGTCTTCGTTACATCAATCGTAACTCGACCCACCAATGGTCACGTATACTAATACAGCTAAATGACATAGATCAATCATGGATGCGTAGCATGGAAATTACATGTGATGTGATCCATACATGCCTATTTCCAACTGGTCCTACTTAACTTTATTGAGATCTATACTTCACAATACGTAACAGAGCGTAATAAACTGAATATTTCATTTCTGCAGAAATTAATCTAATTACATAGATAAAACTCAAGGCTGACATAAAGCAGTTATATAAATACAAACTCCCACTAAACCAGAATGTTCTCAAATAGAACAACACCCATCTGAGCAGTGTGCTCATGAAAGACCTTGGGTGGTAGTCCCTTCGTAAGTGGATATGCTATCATGGAGTTTGTCCCAATGTGCTCTATGAAAATCTGTCCACTCTGCACTTTCTGTTTCTTTGGTTCCGGACCCTGAGGAATAGCAACTTCCTTTCCCTTATGCTTTCTTTTGCCCGTATGCTTGGAGGTGCTTGCCAGATGAGCACTTTCATTCCTTTCTTGCTTCAATCTCTCTTCCTCTTGCACACAAAATGAAATGAGCTCATTGAGAGTCCATTTCTCCTTCTGGCAGTTATAACTAACCTTAAATAGCTTAAATTGTGCAGGAAGAGAGATGAGAACTAAATGCACAAGCAAATCATCAGATAGGTCGAGCTTTAGTGCCTTAAGTTTTGAAGCAAGATGAGACATTTCCATGATTTACTCGCGAACATTACCCTTGCCTTTATACTTTATTGAAATCAAGCTTGCTAAAAGCGTGCTTGTTTCAGCCTTATCGTTTTTAGCAAAACGCTTTTGAATTTCTGAAAGAAATTCACCGGCAACGGTAACATCCTCTGTTATTGCACCCCGAAAAACTTCTGGAATCCCACGCTTCATGATCATAAGACTTAGCCTGTTAGAACGATCCCACTTTTCAAAGTACACAGTTTCCTCAGGAGTACTTTGTGCAGTGAGAGCATTCGGTTTTGGCATCCTTAATGCCAAGTCTATGTCCATGCAGCCGAGAACAATCAATATGTTCTCTTTCCAGTCCTTAAAGTTTGTTCCATTTAACATTGGAACATTGTTCATGTTGGCAGAGATTGAAGTAGTCGACATTAAAGCTGAATCGAAAAGAAAATAAAAGGAATAAACAACTATGCTCACATTAAGTTACCAAACAGATAATCTCTAAATAAATTAATTTAATGACAACATCTCAAGATACCTAGCACAACATTAATACCAAGCCTTTGGGTAGTGATATTAACTGTAAGTGGTATTCTTGTTGTAATGATCAAACATTGACAATAAGTTATGTCAAATAACAAATCTATATTTTGATGGATTTATTATTCACATTAGGTTTTCTTGACAATTGGCACATGTTTATCACCACAAAATGTGTGTGTAATTCTGCCAAGTCTTAATCATGTCTTTGGACCGATAAATACCCACATGAGATACACAGACATGAACTTCAAAACATTTCATATAAAACAATCTAGACAAGAGAGATCACTTTTGTGACATCTTGTTTGAATTGACTTATATTGAGAGTGTTAGAAAATTAAATTTCTGTAGACGTTGTATGAAATTACATTAAATTTAAAGATTTCTAAATTTGTGACCCCGTATATGTTATATAATCTGCAGCAATTCCAATTATATATATACATATATAAATAGAATTGACGGGTCCAAAAACAAATTTTTTATTTTTTTTATGATGTTCAAAATTAAACCGATCAAATCGCAAGATATATCTATATATATATAAATACATGATGTTCATCCATTTGAGAGAAAAAAAAAAAAACCGTCCACCGAATCATTTTACAATTCCAGAAAACAGATTGCCATTTTCACAGAACAAAACAGAGAAAAACAGAATTTACATCCATAAGAAAATTCAGAATCTGATTCCAGGAAACTAAATAGAATGAATAAAGCATATCAATTCTGATACGACACATGATATGCATGCTTTGATACCAATTGTAAACATAAATTTCGGAACATAAACCTTACACTTTGGATCATTTACCATGTGTATTATCAAGAAATCAAGACAAAATGACATACCTGAATCCATTGATGAATGGTTAAACGAAAGCGTGATTATCAATGATCTCGACTTGGTTTGTTAGTAAACCTGCTAAGTACTCCAACAGCATATGCAATGTCAGGTCTAGTACAGTCAGTAGCATATCTCAAACTACCAATCATGCTAGCATATTCCTTTTGATTAATCACTTCTTTTTCATTTGTTACAACAGATAAGTGTATGCTTGCATCAAAAGGAGTAGCAACATGTTTACAGTCTAGAAAATTATATTTTTTTAAAATTTTCTCAACATAATGCGACTGATCAAGAAAAATGCCATCCTTAGTCTTGGTAATTTTAATTCCCAAAATAAAATTAGCTTCACCAAGATCTTTCATATCAAAGTGGCTATTAAGCATATTTTTAGTCTCATTTATAATATGCAAATTAGAGCTAAAGATAAGTAGATCATCCACATATAGGCTAATAATCACATGTGCATTCTCACAAGTTTTATAATATATGCACTTATTGCATTCATTAGTCATATAGCCATTCTCAAGCATGCAGGAATCAAATTTCTCATGCCACTGTTTAGGAGCTTGTTTTAAACCATAAAGGGATTTAGTTAGCTTACACACTTTTCTTTCTTGGCCAGGCTCCACAAAGCCTTCAGGTTGGTCCATGTAAATCTCCTCATCTACCTCGGGTTTTATTTTTACCTTGGGTGGTGGTGCTATATGTTGGAAGTCTAAAAAACAGACGATAATTGCTAATTTTACAATGGAAGCTGAGCTTATAGCATTAGCTTCAGCATGTGAGGAAGCGAATTGGTTGAGAGATTTGTTACATGAAATTTCTTTTTGGAAAAAACCAATTCCTCCTGTATTAATTCGTTGTGATAGCACTGCTACTATTGGTAGGATGAACAATCATTTTTATAATGATAAATCCAGACCTATTAGAAGGAAACACAATAATGTGAGATCCTATTTGAGTAATGGCATCATAACTGTGAATTATGTAAGATCTTGTGATAATCTTGCGGATCCGTTAACCAAGGCCTTGGCGAGAGATAGGGTCTGGAATACATCGAGGGGGATGGGTTTGAAGCCTATAAAATCAAAAACCATGTATGAGGAGACCAACCTAGTGTATGCTGGAAGACTCTAGAACGTGGTAGAAGGGTCCGGAGTGGCCTGGAAGATTCCGGAATGTGGAGGAGCCTTGGAGTGTCCAGAAGAGCCTGGATGGGTCTGGAACATCCTAGATTATGCTGGAGAAGCCTACCATGTACTACACTAGTGTAGAGAATTCTAGATTGTAGTAGATCGGGTAGTTGTCCTAGATAGTTCTATGGAATGTTCTAGATGAGAGTTTGTAGCCCTTGGATCAAAATGATCTGAGCCGTCCATTAAGGAGGGGGATGGCTATATAAGGGTGAGGGGTCTCATTTGCTAGGCAACCTAGAGACCTGGAGATCCAAGAGAGCTCTAAGAGTGAGGCACTTGTGAGTGTGAGTGTGAGAGCATTGTAAGCTTTGTACACGACTATACTTGTAAAAGTTAACTTGTATAGTGAAGGCATTCTTCCACCTAAACTGTGTGTGTTAGTGTGGTTGAGTGGCAATCTTCCACCTAAACTGTGTGTGTTAGTGTGGTTGAGTGGATAAGGCTGACTTAGGTGCAACCAAGAGGGTTGAGAAGCATTTAAGGCCGCACGGTAGGCTTGCGAAGTCTAAGTCCGTGACAATTGGTATCAGAGCCAGCATATCATGTGTCTTATCAGAATTGATATGCTTTATTCATTCTATTCAGTTTCTTGGAATCAGATTCTGAATTTTCTTATGGATGTAAATTATGTTTTTTTCTGTTTTGTTCTGTGAAAATGGCAATCTGTTTTCTGGAATTGTTAAATTTGTGACCCCGTATATTTTATATAATCTGCAGCAATTCCAATTATATATATACATATATAAATAGAATTGACGGGTCCAAAAACCTTACAATTCCAGAAAACAGATTGTCATTTTCAGAGAACAAAACAAGAAAAAACAGAATTTACATCCATAAGAAAATTCAGAATCTAATTCCAGGAAACTAAATAGAATGAATAAAGCATATCAATTCTGATAAGACACATGATATGCTGGCTTTGATACCAATTGTTAACATAAATTTCAGAACATGAACCATACACTTTGGATCATTTACCATGTGTATTATCAAGAAATCAAGACAAAATGACATACCTGAATCCATTGATGAATGGTTAAACGGAAGCGTGATTATCAATAAACTCTTTGTTATTGATTATGTATTGCCTTCTAATCCTTTCCCCTTTGGTGCCTTATGTTTCTCCTTGAGAGGATTTAGAAAACAAACCTTTTTTCACTTGTTTCACCTTGGGAAGGAATAGGGACCATAACCTTTTAAAGGCTGTAATTGGTTTTCAAAACTGAAAGGTTGTGGAAATTCAAAAGGCATGAAAACCAACTTTAACCATTATTGGTTTTAATTTCTATTTATTGGTTTTCAAAACTGAAAGGTTGTGGAAGTTCAAAAGGAATGAAAACCAACTTTAACCAATATGTTTTAATTTCTATTTCTGCCCCTCATAGAAATAGAAATTATACAACTAGTATCTACACATTAGGTCCATAACACATATACCCTTAAGCCTATTAACTAAATTGAATCACTTAAATTGTAGGCTTCTTATAAATGATAACACCACATTTAATTATGTGGTCCCATTGAGACATTATCTAACAATCTCCCACAGGACCACATATATATCCTGAAAAATGTGCTTAACTTTAGTGAGCTCAGAAATTTGTTATCACAACTTGAGGGTATCCAAACAATCTTGTCCATTAACTATATTAATATAGGATCAAAGCGGTCTTCGTTACATCAATCGTAACTCGACCCACCAATGGTCACGTATACTAATACAGCTAAATGACATAGATCAATCATGGATGCGTAGCATGGAAATTACATGTGATGTGATCCATATATGCCTATTTCCAACTGGTCCTACTTAACTTTATTGAGATCAATATTTCACAATACGTAACAGAGCGTAATAAACTGAATATTTCATTTCTGCAGAAATTAATCTAATTACATAGATAAAACTCAAGGCTGACATAAAGCAGTAATATAAATACAAACTCCCACTAAACCAGAATGTTCTCAAATAGAACAACACCCATCTGAGCAGTGTGCTCATGAAAGACCTTGGGTGGTAGTCCCTTCGTAAGTGGATCCGCTATCATGGAGTTTGTCCCAATGTGCTCTATGGAAATCTGTCCACTCTGCACTCTTTCTTTTACAACTAATCTCTAAATCAATTAATTTAATGACAACATCTCAAGATACCTAGCACAACATTAATACCAAGCCTTCGGGTAGTAATATTAACTGTAAGTGGTATTCTACTTGTAATGATCAAACATTGACAATAAGTTATGTCAAATAACAAATCTATCTTTTGATGGATTTATTATTCACATTAGGTTTTCTTGACAATTGGCACATGTTTATCACCACAAAATGTGTGTGTAATTTTGCCAAGTCTTAATCATGTCTTTGGACCGATAAATACCCGCATAAGATACACAGACATGAACTTCAAAACATTTCATATAAAACAATCTAGACAAGAGAGATCACTTTTGTGACATCTTGTTTGAATTGACTTATATTGAGAATGTTAGAAAATTAAATTTCTGTAGACGTTGTATGAAATTACATTAAATTTAAAGATTTCTAAATTTGTGACCCCGTATATTTTATATAATCTGCAGCAATTCCAATTATATATATACATATATAAATAGAATTGACGGGTCCAAAAGTGATCACGAGGTACATGTGCCAATGTGTAGATACTAGTTGTATAATTTCTATTTCTATGAGGGGCAGAAATAGAAATTAAAACATATTGGTTAAAGCTGGTTTTCATTACCTTTCAGTTTTAAAACCAATAATGGTTAATTTGTTGGTTTTCATTACCTTTCAGTTTTAAAACCAATAATGGTTAATTTATTGGTTTTCATTACCTTTCAGTTATGAAAACCAATTACAACGTTTAAAAGGTTATGGTCCCTATTCCTTCCAAAGTGGAAAATAAGAACACTGCCATTTTTTCTAAATCCTCTCAAGGAGAAACATAAGGCACCAAAGGGGAAAGGATTAGAAGGCAATAACATAATCAATAACAAAGAGTTCATTGATAATCACGCTTCCGTTTAACCGTTCATCAATGGATTCAGGTATGTCATTTTGTCTTGATTTCTTGATAATACACATGGTAAATAATCCAAAGTGTAAGGTTTATGTTCTGAAATTTATGTTTACAATTGGTATCAGAGCATGCATATCATGTGTCTTATCAGAATTGATATGCTTTATTCATCCTATTTAGTTTCCTAGAATCAGATTCTGTTTTTTGTATTTCTGTTTTTTCCTCTGCTGCAAATTCTGTTTTGTTTTCTGGAAATGGAACATAATTCGGATGGGCGGTTCATTTTTCAAATGGATGAACATCATGTATTTATATATATATATAGATATATCTTGCGATTTGATCGGTTTCATTTTGAACATCATAAAAAAAAAAACTATTCGTTTTTGGAACCGTCAATTATATATATATATATATATGTATATAATTGGAATTGCTGCAGATTATATAACATATACGGGGTCACAAATTTAGAAATCTTTAAATTTAATGTAATTTCATACAACGTCTACAGAAATTTAATTTTCTAACATTCTCAATATATGTCAATTCAAACAAGATGTCACAAAAGTGATCTCTCTTGTCTAGATTGTTTTATATGAAATGTTTTGAAGTTCATGTCTGTGTATCTCATGCGGGTATTTATCGGTCCAAAGACATGATTAAGACTTGGCAGAATTACACACACATTTTGTGGTGATAAACATGTGCCAATTGTCAAGAAAACCTAATATGAATAATAAATCCATCAAAAGATAGATTTGTTATTTGACATAACTTATTGTCAATGTTTGATCATTACAACAAGAATACCACTTACAGTTAATATCACTACCCAAAGGCTTGGTATTAATGTTGTGCTAGGTATCTTGAGATGTTGTCATTAAATTAATTTATTTAGAGATTATCTGTTTGGTAACTTAATGTGAACATGAGGTAATTGCAACATTTTTTGAGGATGTTGAGTTTGGGGGGAGAAATCCAGTTAGAGACATTGTCTTTGAGGAGGAAGCAGGAGTAATCCCACTTCCTACTACTACTTTTGACCAATCACAGGTTCCTATACCTGTCATTGCTCGAGAAGTAATTTCGGATCCTCAACCAGACAATGTTGTTTAAGATAATATAGTTCAAACCCCCATT
Source organism: Camellia sinensis (assembly GCF_055761805.1). Taxonomy (NCBI): domain Eukaryota; kingdom Viridiplantae; phylum Streptophyta; class Magnoliopsida; order Ericales; family Theaceae; genus Camellia; species Camellia sinensis. Next base: position 81,233,107 of record NC_138963.1, read on the forward strand.
CAAGATGAGGTAATTGTTCCTGAGGAACAAACTCTACAACCTCAACCTCAACCTCAAGAATTTGTGCCATTAAGGCAACCCACCAGAGAAAGGAGATTTGCATTTTCAGATGATTATATTGTATATCTCCAGGAACATGAGGTAGAAAATGGAATGTCGAAAGATGATCCAATCAACTTTCGTCAAGCCATGGAAAGTTCCAACTCTGATAAGTGGATAGAAGCCATGAATGAAGAATATAAGTTTATGCAAGACAATAAAGTTTGGGAACTTGTCTCATTACCAGTTGGTGCGAAGCCCGTAGGTTGTAAATGGATATTTAAAACCAAAAGGGATTCAAATGGTAATGTGGAGAGGTATAAGGCACGTCTTGTAGCCAAAGGCTTTACTCAAAAAGAAAGAGTGCAGAGTGGACAGATTTCCATAGAGCAGATTAGGACAAACTCCATGATATCGGATCCACTTACGAAGGGACTACCACCCAAGGTCTTTCATGAGCACACTGCTCAGATGGGTGTTGTTCTATTTGAGAACATTCTGGTTTAGTAGGAGCTTGTATTTATATTATTGCTTTATGTCAGCCTTGAGTTTTATCTATATAATTAGATTAATTTCTGCAGAAATGAAATATTCAGTTTATTACGCTCTGTTACGTATTGTGAAGTATTGATCTCAATAAAGTTAAGTAGGACCAGTTGGAAACAGGCATGTATGGATCACATCACATGTAATTTCCATGCTACGCATCCATGATTGATCTATGTCATTTAGCTGTATTAGTATACGTGACCATTGGTGGGTCGAGTTACGATTGATGTAACGAAGACCGCTTTGATCCTATATTAATATAGTTAATGCACAAGATTGTTTGGATACCCTCAAGTTATGATAACAAATTTCTGAGCTCACTAAAGTTAAGCACATTTTTCAGGATACATATGTGGTCCTGTGGGAGATTGTTAGATAATGTCTCAATGGGACCACATAATTAAATGTGGTGTTATCATTTATAAGAAGCCTACAATTTAAGTGATTCAATTTAGTTAATAGGCTTAAGGGTATATGTGTTATGGACCTAATGTGTAGATACTAGTTGTATAATTTCTATTTCTATGAGGGGCAGAAATAGAAATGAAAACATATTGGTTAAAGTTGGTTTTCATTCCTTTTGAACTTCCACAACCTTTCAGTTTTGAAAACCAATAAATAGAAATTAAAACCAATAATGGTTAAAGTTGGTTTTCATTCCTTTTGAACTTCACAACCTTTCAGTTTTGAAAACCAATTATAACCTTTAAAAGGTTATGGTCCCTATTCCTTCCCAGGTGGAAATAAGAACACTGCCATTTTTTTTCCTAAATCCTCTCAAGGAGAAACATAAGGCACCAAAGGGGAAAGGATTAGAAGGCAATAACATAATCAATAACAAAGAGTTCATTGATAATCACGCTTCCGTTTAACCGTTCATCAATGGATTCAGGTATGTCATTTTGTCTTAATTTCTTGATAATACACATGGTAAATGATCCAAAGTGTAAGGTTTATGTTCTGAAATTTATGTTTACAATTGGTATCAGAGCATGCATATCATGTGTCTTATCAGAATTGATATGCTTTATTCATTCTATTTAGTTTCCTGGAATCAGATTCTGAATTTTCTTATGGATGTAAATTCTGTTTTTCTCTGTTTTGTTCTGTGAAAATGGCAATCTGTTTTCTGGAATTGTAAAATGATTCGGTGGACAGTTTTTTTTTTTTTTTTTTTTTTTCAAATGGATGAACATCATGTATTTATATATATATAGATATATCTTGCGATTTGATCGGTTTAATTTTGAACATCATAAAAAAAAAAAACTATTTGTTTTTTGACCCGTCAATTCTATTTATATATGTATATATATAATTGGAATTGCTGCAGATTATATAACATATACGGGGTCTCAAATTTAGAAATCTTTAAATTTAATGTAATTTCATACAACGTCTACAGAAATTTAATTTTCTAACACTCTCAATATAAGTCAATTCAAACAAGATGTCACAAAAGTGATCTCTCTTGTCTAGATTATTTTATATGGAATGTTTTGAAGTTCATGTCTGTGTATCTCATGCGGGTATTTATCGGTCCAAAGACATGATTAAGACTTGGCAGAATTACACACACATTTTGTGGTGATAAACATGTGCCAATTGTCAAGAAAACCTAATGTGAATAATAAATCCATCAAAAGATAGATTTGTTATTTGATATAACTTATTGTCAATGTTTGATCATTACAACAAGAATACCACTTACAGTTAATATCACTACCCAAAGGCTTGGTATTAATGTTGTGCTAGGTATCTTGAGATGTTGTCATTAAATTAATTTATTTAGAGATTATCTGTTTGGTAACTTAATGTGAGCATAATTGTTTATTCCTTTTATTTTCTTTTCTATTCAGCTTTAATGTCGACTACTTCAATCTCTGCCAACATGAACAATGTTCCAATGTTAAATGGAACAAACTTTAAGGACTGGAAAGAGAACATATTGATTGTTCTCGGCTGTATGGACATAGACTTGGCATTAAGGATGCCAAAACCGAATGCTCTCACTGCACAAAGTACTCCTGAGGAAACTGTGTACTTTGAAAAGTGGGATCGTTCTAACAGGCTAAGTCTTATGATCATGAAGCGTGGGATTCCAGAAGTTTTTCGGGGTGCAATAACAGAGGATGTTACCGTTGCCGGTGAATTTCTTTCAGAAATTCAAAAGTGTTTTGCTAAAAACGATAAGGCTGAAACAAGCACGCTTTTAGCAAGCTTGATTTCAATAAAGTATAAAGGCAAGGGTAATGTTCGCGAGTACATCATGGAAATGTCTCATCTTGCTTCAAAACTTAAGGCACTAAAGCTCGACCTATCTGATGATTTGCTCGTGCATTTAGTTCTCATCTCTCTTCCTGCACAATTTAACCAATTTAAGGTTAGTTATAACTGCCAGAAGGAGAAATGGACTCTCAATGAGCTCATTTCATTTTGTGTGCAAGAGGAAGAGAGATTGAAGCAAGAAAGGACTGAAAGTGCTCATCTAGCAAGCACCTCCAAGCATACGGGCAAAAGAATTTATAAGGGAAAGGAAATTGCTATTCCTCAGGGTCTGGAACCCAAGAAACAGAAAGTGCAGGCAATAGCGCATTTTAGATTATTACTGAAAACTGGTTATTATTTGGATTTATTAGACACTTTTGTTGTACCGTCCTTTAGACGGAATTTAATTTCTGTTTCTGTATTGGACAAATTGGGATATTATTGTTCTTTTGGAAATATGAAGTTTAGTATGTCTATTAATTCCAATGTTGTTGGTACTGGTTTACTTAATGTGTTTGATAATCTATATTTGCTCGAAACTATTGCATCTTATACTTCAACCTTGCACGTGGAATCACGAGGTACAAAGCGTAAATTAACTAAGGAAAATTCAGCCTCATTATGGCACAAACGCCTAGGTCACATCTCTAAATCTAGAGTTGAGCGCCTTGTGTCTGATAGAATTTTGGACTCTCTTGATTTTTCAGATTTTGATGTCTGTGTTGAGTGTATCAAGGGAAAACAGACCAAAATAAAGAAATATGGTGCCCATAGGACTACAAATGTCTTAGAATTAATTCATACGGACATTTGTGGCCCATTCCCTATGGCATCTTGGAATGGTCAACAATATTTTATCACATTCATAGACGACTATTCCAGATATGGGTATCTATTTCTTATCCATGAGAAATCACAGTCTTTGGACGTATTCAAAAAATTTAAGGCCGAAGTTGAGTTACAACTCAACAAACGGATTAAGAGTGTCAGGTCTGATCGTGGTGGTGAATACTATGGCAGATATGATGGATCAGGTGAACAACGTCCAGGACCGTTTGCAAAATACCTGGAGGAATATGGAATCGTCCCACAATACACCATGCCAGGATAACCTAGCATGAATGGTGTATCTGAGAGACGAAACCGGACTCTTAAGGATATGGTAAGAAGTATGATCAGTCATTCTACTTTACCAGAGTCCCTCTGGGGTGAGGCTCTAAAGACAGCAACTTATATCTTAAATCGGGTGCCAACTAAAGCAGTTGTAAAAACACCTTATGAGCATTGGGTTGGGCGAAAGCCTAGTCTAAAACATTTGCATGTGTGGGGGTGTCCTGCTGAGGCGAGGCCGTATAAACCTCATGAACGAAAATTGGACTCTAAAACCATTAGCAGCTACTTTATTGGCTATGCCGAACGATCACGGGGTTACAAGTTTTATGATCCCACAAATAGGTCAATATCTGAGACGGGCATTGCAACATTTTTTTGAGGATGTTGAGTTTGGGGGGAGAAATCCAGTTAGAGACATTGTCTTTGAGGAGGAAGTAGGAGTAATCCCACTTCCTACTACTACTTTTGACCAATCACAGGTTCCTATACCTGTCATTGCTCGAGAAGTAATTTCGGATCCTCAACCAGACAATGTTGTTCAAGATAATATAGTTCAAACCCCCATTCAAGATGAGGTAATTGTTCCTGAGGAACAAACTCTATAACCTCAACCTCAAGAATCTGTGCCATTAAGGCGATCCACCAGAGAAAAGAGATTTGCATTTTCAGATGATTATATTGTATATCTCCAGGAACATGAGGTAGAAAATGGAATGTCGAAAGATGATCCAATCAACTTTCGTCAAGCCATGGAAAGTTCCAACTCTCATAAGTGGATAGAAGCCATGAATGAAGAATATAAGTCTATGCAAGACAATAAAGTTTGGGAACTTGTCTCATTACCAGTTGGTGCGAAGCCCGTAGGTTGTAAATGGATATTTAAAACCAAAAGGGATTCAAATGGTAATGTGGAGAGGTATAAGGCACGTCTTGTAGCCAAAGGCTTTACTCAAAAAGAAGGAATTGACTTTAAAGAAACTTTCTCTCCAGTTTCTTCGAAAGATTCTTTTAGGACAATTATGGCGCTTGTTGCATATTTTGATCTTGAGTTGCATCAGATGGATGTCAAAACAGCTTTTCTTAATGGTGACATTAAAGAAACAATTTATATGGTGCAGCCAGAAAACTTTGTGTCAGGAGACCCAAAGAATATGGTTTGCAAATTGACTAAATCCATCTATTGACTCAAACAAGCTTCTCGTCAGTGGTACTTCAAATTTCATCAAATTCTCACTTCGTATGGTTTTGAAACTAATGTTGTTGATGAATGTGTGTATCACAAGTTCAGTGGGAGTAAATACATATTTTTGATTTTATATGTTGACGACATATTGCTTGCCACAAACAATATAAACTTATTGCATGACACCAAGAGATTTCTATCTAAGAATTTTGAAATGAAAGATCCTGGTGATGCTACCTTTGTATTAGGAATCGAAATACTCCGAGATCATTCTCGGGGTATTCTGGGATTATCACAAAGGAGCTATATCGAAAAAGTACTCAATAGATTTGGCATGCAAAATTGTAAATCAGGTGAAACCCCGGTTGCTAAGGGAGACAAGTTTAGTCTCAGCCAATGCCCGAAGAGCAGTCTTGAAATTGAAGAAATGCAGAAGATTCCTTATGCCTCGACTGTAGGGAGTCTAATGTATGCTCAAGTATGTACGCGTCCGGATATTGCGTTTATAGTTGGCATGTTAGGCAGATATTTAAGTAATCCTGACATGGATCATTGGAAAGCAGTCAAGCGTGTTATGCGATATTTACAGAGAACAAAGGAATATATGTTCACATATAGGAGATCGGATAAGTTAGAGGTCATTGGATATTCCGACTCCGATTTTGCTGGATGCCAAGACAGTAGGAAATCCACATCAGGTTATATTTATCTGTTAGCCGGCGGAACAATTTCTTCGAGGTCTGCAAAGCAGACGCTCATAGCTTCATCCACCATGACCGCAGAATTTGTAGCATGTTATAAGGCATCAAACCAAGGGATATGGCTGCGGAATTTTGTCACTGGGTTGCGTATTTTGGAAGGCACTGCAAGACCACTTAAGTTATATTGTGACAATAAGTCTGCAGTTTTATATTCCAATAACAACAGGAGCTCGACAAAATCAAAGCATATTGATATCAAGTTCCTAGTTGTAAAAGAAAGAGTGCAGAGTGGACAGATTTCCATAGAGCACATTGGGACAAACTCCATGATAGCGGATCCACTTACGAAGGGACTACCACCCAAGGTCTTTCATGAACACACTGCTCAGATGGGTGTTGTTCTATTTGAGAACATTCTAGTTCAGTGGGAGTTTGTATTTATATTACTGCTTTATGTCAGCCTTGAGTTTTATCTATGTAATTAGATTAATTTCTGCAGAAATGAAATATTCAGTTTATTACGCTCTGTTGAGTATTGTGAAGTATTGATCTCAATAAAGTTAAGTAGGACCAGTTGGAAATAGGCATGTATGGATCACATCACATGTAATTTCCATGCTACGCATCCATGATTGATCTATGTCATTTAGCTGTATTAGTATACGTGACCATTGGTGGGTCGAGTTACGATTGATGTAACGAAGACCGCTTTGATCCTGTATTAATATAGTTAATGGACAAGATTGTTTGGATACCCTCAAGTTATGATAAAAAAATTTCTGAGCTCACTAAAGTTAAGCACATTTTTCAGGATACATATGTGGTCCAGTGGGAGATTGTTAGATAATGTCTCAATGGGACCACATAATTAAATGTGGTGTTATCATTTATAAGAAGCCTACAATTTAAGTGATTCAATTTAGTTAATAGGCTTAAGGGTATATGTGTTATGGACCTAATGTGTAGATACTAGTTGTATAATTTCTATTTCTATGAGGGGCAGAAATAGAAATTAAAACATATTGGTTAAAGTTGGTTTTCATTCCTTTTGAACTTCCACAACCTTTCAGTTTTGAAAACCAATAAATAGAAATTAAAACCAATAATGGTTAAAGTTGGTTTTCATTCCTTTTGAACTTCCACAACCTTTCAGTTTTGAAAACCAATTACAACCTTTAAAAGGTTATGGTCCCTATTCCTTCCCAAGTGGAAAAATAAGAACACTGCCATTTTTCTTTCTAAATCCTCTCAAGGAGAAACATAAGGCACCAAAGGGGAAAGGATTAGAAGGCAATAACATAATCAATAACAAAGAGTTCATTGATAATCACGCTTCCATTTAACCGTTCATCAATGGATTCAGGTATGTCATTTTGTCTTGATTTCTTGATAATACACATGGTAAATGATCCAAAGTGTAGGGTTTATGTTCTGAAATTTATGTTGACAATTGGTATCAGAGCCAGGTTATATGTTCCGCTGAGGCGAGGCCTTATAAACCTCATGAACGAAAATTGGACTCTAAAACCATTAGAAGCTACTTTATTGGCTATGCCGAACGATCACGGGGTTACAAGTTTTATGATCCCACAAATAGGTCAATATTTGAGACGGGAATTGCAACATTTTTTGAGGATGTTGAGTTTGGAGGGAGAAATCCAGTTAGAGACATTGTCTTTGAAGGAAGCAGGAGTAATCCCACTTCCTACTACTACTTTTGACCAATCACAGGCTCCTATACCTGTCATTGCTCGAGAAGTAATTTCGGATCCTCAACCAGACAATGTTGTTCAAGATAATATAGTTCAAACCCCCATTCAAGATGAGGTAATTGTTCCTGAGGAACAAACTCTATAACCTCAACCTCAAGAATCTGTGTCATTAAGGCGATCCACCAGAGAAAGGAGATTTGCATTTTCAGATGATTATATTGTATATCTCCAGGAACATGAGGTAGAAAATGGAATGTCGAAAGATGATCCAATCAACTTTCGTCAAGCCATGGAAAGTTCCAACTCTCATAACTGGATAGAAGCCATGAATGAAGAATATAAGTCTATGCAAGACAATAAAGTTTGGGAACTTGTCTCATTACCAGTTGGTGCGAAGCCCGTAGGTTGTAAATGGATATTTAAAACCAAAAGGGATTCAAATGGTAATGTGGAGAGGTATAAGGCACGTCTTGTAGCCAAAGGCTTTACTCAAAAAGAAGGAATTGACTTTAAAGAAACTTTCTCTCCAGTTTCTTCGAACGATTCTTTTAGGACAATTATGGCGCTTGTTGCATATTTTGATCTTGAGTTGCATCAGATGGATGTCAAAACAGCTTTTCTTAATGGTGACATTAAAGAAACAATTTATATGGTGCAGCCAGAAAACTTAGTGTCAGGAGACCCAAAGAATATGGTTTGCAAATTGACTAAATCCATCTATGGACTCAAACAAGCTTCTCGTCAGTGGTACTTCAAATTTCATCAAATTCTCACTTCGTATGGTTTTGAAACTAATGTTGTTGATGAATGTGTGTATCACAAGTTCAGTGGGAGTAAATACATATTTTTGATTTTATATGTTGACGACATATTGCTTGCCACAAACAATATAAACTTATTGCATGACACCAAGAGATTTCTATCTAAGAATTTTGAAATGAAAGATCCTGGTGATGCTACCTTTGTATTAGGAATCGAAATACTCCGAGATCGTTCTCGGGGTATTCTGGGATTATCACAAAGGAGCTATATCGAAAAAGTACTCAATAGATTTGGCATGCAAAATTGTAAATCAGGTGAAACCCCGGTTGCTAAGGGAGACAAGTTTAGTCTCAGCCAATGCCCGAAGAGCAGTCTTGAAATTCAAGAAATGCAGAAGATTCCTTATGCCTCGGCTGTAGGGAGTCTAATGTATGCTCAAGTATGTATGCAGGGACTACCACCCAAGGTCTTTCATGAGCACACTGCTCAGATGGGTGTTGTTCTATTTGAGAACATTCTGGTTTAGTGGGAGTTTGTATTTATATTACTGCTTTATGTCAGCCTTGAGTTTTATCTATGTAATTAGATTAATTTCTGCAGAAATGAAATATTCAGTTTATTACGCTCTGTTACGTATTGTGAAGTATTGATCTCAAAAAAGTTAAGTAGGACCAGTTGGAAATAGGCATGTATGGATCACATCACATGTAATTTCCATGCTACGCATCCATGATTGATCTATGTCATTTAGCTGTATTAGTATACGTGACCATTGGTGGGTCGAGTTACGATTGATGTAACGAAGACTGCTTTGATCCTATATTAATATAGTTAATGCACAAGATTGTTTGGATACCCTCAAGTTATGATAACAAATTTCTGAGCTCACTAAAGTTAAGCACATTTTTCAGGAGACATATGTGGTCCAGTGGGAGATTGTTAGATAATGTCTCAATGGGACCACATAATTAAATGTGGTGTTATCATTTATAAGAAGCCTACAATTTAAGTGATTCAATTTAGTTAATAGGCATAAGGGTATATGTGTTATGGACCTAATGTGTAGATACTAGTTGTATAATTTCTATTTCTATGAAGGGCAGAAATAGAAATTAAAACATATTGGTTAAAGTTGGTTTTCATTCCTTTTGAACTTCCACAACCTTTCAGTTTTGAAAACCAATAAATAGAAATTAAAATCAATAATGGTTAAAGTTGGTTTTCATACCTTTTGAACTTCCATAACCTTTCAGTTTTGAAAACCAATTACAACCTTTAAAAGGTTATGGTCCCTATTCCTTCCCAAGGTGAAACAAGTGAAAAAAGGTTTGTTTTCTAAATCCTCTCAAGGAGAAACATAAGGCACCAAAGGGGAAAGGATTAGAAGGCAATAACATAATCAATAACAAAGAGTTTATTGATAATCACGCTTCTGTTTAACCATTCATCAATGGATTCAGGTATGTCATTTTGTCTTGATTTCTTGATAATGCACATGGTAAATGATTCAAAGTGTAAGGTTTATGTTTTGAAATTTATGTTAACAATTGGTATTAGAAGGCAATAACATAATCAATAACAAAGAGTTCATTGATAATCACGCTTCCGTTTAACCGTTCATCAAAGGATTCAGGTATGTCATTTTGTCTTGATTTCTTGATAATACACATGGTAAATGATCCAAAGTGTAAGGTTTATGTTCTGAAATTTATGTTGACACTAAATACACATGTATTGTGCTTAAAATTAGATTTGATTTTAACACTATCTTTTAACTATATTTACCACTTTCATGCTAAATGAACTCATAAAATATTATATATATATATATATTTTTATCTTTCCATCACTTTTTAACATTTGCATCCTAAACAAACTCAGTCTAAGAATTGAACTTGAGCCAATGATTATTGGCATAAAAGTTGACTCAAATTCGATTTTTAAGTAACTTTTAGTGTTTAATCCAATGTTTTTGCACTTTCTCTCTAGCTTATGTCCATCACAACTTGAGAAATGATGATATAATTTAAATATAAATTTTAAATTTATTATTATCAAATATTTCAACTAATTAACTATTCAATATTTTAGATTTCGTGTAAGGCTTGGTTTAGAATATGGCTCGCAATTTAGGCTAACTCGATCTTATTAGATAGTTGTTTTATACATAAATATATCAAACTATTCATGTAATAGTTTTAACCATAAATATATAAATTTATAAATTTTAATCAATATATACAAACATGTACATATTTCTTATTTTATTATAAAAAAATAAGAGCTATGTATTAACTAATATAATAAATGGGTCAATTGGTCCATGGGTTGAATATAGACTAATGACAATTTTTTAATTATTAGTTTAGGGTCAAGTGGGTGTAAAGATCTATCTCACTTTTAATATCAAGTCCAATTTTAGTTTCAAAAGCTAATTCTTATATGTTTTTATTTGAGAATTATAACCGAAGATAAGGTATAATTTTTATGCTTTAGTAAACAAATTTTAAGTTTTAAAAAATAAACAAGGAGTAATTAATACATTGACAAATATGATTTATTATATCAACTCTAACATAAGATAAACTAAAATTACAAAACTCATAATATAAAATATATTTATATTTAATCGTAAATATAGTTTTTAATTTAATTTATTTTTGTTACCAATTAAATTATGACATATATTTCTTATTAAGAACTTAAAACACATTTAATGACATAACAATAATTTTTTTTTTTTTTATATAAGTTGTGAAAGTGGTTAAAATTTAATTCATTCTAAAATAAATAAGATCAATTAACTAATTTCATTATTTTAATTTTATAGATGAAAAAAAGAAAGAAAGAACAATAATCATAAAAAGCACTACAAAAATTCCTAAAAGTAAGAGGCATTTTTTGTTCATTTTTTATTTATTAGTATTTATATATACAACGCATAAAAAATTATTCATTATTTTATACCGCCCGTGTGATGACCGGGTACGTAACCCATCTTCATTTTCTTCTTCTCCTTCTTCTTTTCTTTTTTGTGTGTGTGTGTGTGTGTTGGGATTACTCATGTTAGAGTGTCGGGGATTAACTTGAGGCCTTGTCAACCGTTTGGGTTTATTGTTTTTGAAAACCTTTCTCAAAATTGTTGTCCTTATTTTTATTTCGGTGTTGAGTTTCGCATGTTTTGGGAGGTGTGAGGTTGGATTCGGGATGTCACAGTCCATCTGGAAATTATGGCTGGAAGGCAGAACCACATGTGCGGGGGCTTGGGCCGCACGTGCAGTGAGTAGGGGTTGTTGAGGCGCAACACTGAAATAATTGCACGTGAAATTACACGTTCGGGGAAAGAGGCTGCACTTGTAGTGAAGGGCGTGCCGCAGGTGTGGGGCAAGGCGCGCATGTGCGGGAAAACGCTGTGTTCAAAAATTCTTTTTTTTCTTCTCCTTGAGTTGAGTGTATATCACTTTTTCTTCATCTCTCTCTCTCTCTAAAAACACATTTCTCCTCACTCTCTCTACTTTCTTCACACCAAACTTCACTAAATCCTTGATTTCACTAAATCCTTGATTTCTCCAAATCCATTAAAGTTTTGACCCTAGTTCCTTTATCAAAGATGGAGAACTCTTCGAGGGCTACGTTCTGTGCGGTGGAGATTGAGTTTTGGCATTGTTGATTTTCGAGCTTTCTTCTCTTTTTTCTTTAAAAACTTGAGATGGGGATTTCTTAGAGTCATATATATATATTTGCAAGGCTATGTTATTTATGGAACTCTCTCTTGTGGCATTGAAATTTGATTTTGACTCAAGAGTGTTGATGATTTTAAAAGCAGGTTCACATGTTTTCAAAAAGTTCTTGAGAGTTTGAACTACATTATTAAGGAAGGATGTGTTGGAGAGATTTTTCAAAATGGGAAAATGTCTAGTTTTTGGTGAAAGCCTAGAAATTTGGAGATTTTTAGAGAGAGATTGAAAATTTATGAGTATTGCTCAATAAAATGTTAAAGTGAATGAATGATTGGAAATTTCTTATTGTTGTATATAAATGAGAAATTTCATGGAATATGAGTAATAGTTGTTTTGTTGAAGTTTGTTGTTCAAAAATGTTGATATAGTCATGAAATGACTAAGTTGATGAGAATTGCATGAAATGTGGGAATGTTGTTACCTCTCGATAGATATAAATAAGTATATGTTTATTTTGTGAAATTACATTGGAAAGAGAAATAGAAATTGTAATCACAATGGAAGATTATGTGGAGGAAATTGACAATGAAAGAATATTATAATATATTGATATATGTTGCATTAGCATTTCAATTCATTTGGTTGTTACGAGTGTTGAATTGAGATTTGAAAACTTTTGCATTGAAAAAGGAAATGTTTGTGAAACAAGATCTCATTGAATTGTTTTGGGGTAAATACGTTGATAAGTCTGGATAGGGGGTATAGATGGAATTGATTAAGTTGGCCTGAGTGTCCAGGGTGAAAGATCGAAAATATGCGCGGAGGAGGTACCACGTGCCTTCTGGTTAGCTATCGGTAAAGTGGGTTCAAGCAACCATTTTGTGATTATTTTTGCAAGCCAAGGGCTATATATGTGTGGGTTCAAGCAACCATTTTGTGTAATCAGACTTAAGCATTGGACTTTGTAGCCCTTTAGGGCATTTATTTACTTTTGACTGGTTACTTCACATGCTATAGATTCATATACTAAGATTGTTGAATGTATATTCGCATGTTGAACTTTTTTGTAAATCTCTTATGATTATGTATGTAAATGTTGGAGATTTGGGGTTGACGTGGTTATTGAAAATTTACTTATGTTTACCGTAAGGAGTGGTAGTTGGTGTACTTTTATTGTGTAATTTTTTTGGAGTGTTACAAGTCGAGTTTGAATTTATTTGAGAATCTATGCCAACTCAACCAATCTATTACCAATTAATGGTCAATTAGAATTTTAATAGCCAAACAATGGGATAAAGGGTGGAAAGAACGTTAGATTAGTGAAGAGATGTTGCTTTGGTGGGAGTAGAAGTCGACTTAGGAGAAAGGTAAGGAAGAAAAGTTAAAAGTAGTGGTGGTTGCATAGCAGAGGTACTTTCAACAAGAGTCTATGCAGTCAAAAGAGCAGAGATGAAAATTAGAGAGATGATGATTGGTGAAAATAATTTTAATTCATTCTAAAATAAATAAGATCAGTGACTAATTTTATTATTATGATTTCATAGATAAAAAAAGAACAAAAATCATAAAAAAGCACTACAAAAATTCCTAAAATTAAGAGGTGTTTTTTGTTCATTTTTTATTTATTAGTATTTATATATACAACACATATAAAATTATTCATTATTTTATATGAGTCGAATTCGAATTTATATGAGAATTTATGCCAACTCAACAAATCTATTATCAATTAATGGTTAATCAGAATTTGAATGGTCAAACAATAGGACAAAGAGTGAAGATAATGTTAGATTAGAGAAGAGAGGTTGCGGGTGGGAATAGAAGTCGATTTGGGGAAAAGGTAAGGAAGAAAAGTTAAAAGTAGTTGTGGTCGCATAATAGAGACGCTTTAAATAATAGTCGATGTGATTAAAGAACAAAGATGAAACTTGGAGAGATGATGGTTGGTGAATGGTGGAGACTGGATAAGGGTTATAGAGAGAATTAGTATCATGCTTTTCTTAGAAATGGATAGTTAACAAGTCTATAAATCAACGTACAAGATAGTCGTATGTAGAATCATTTGATAAGAATAATCACTTACAAATTTTTTAACAATGACTCATTTTAAATCATAAAATCCCATGCATAGCATGGATAATATACTAGCTTATTTTATTACATTCTTACCAAAGTCATGCTCATAAGTTGTGCTAAATATTTATTTTTATAAGTAAAAAAATTGAATATTATTATTAAATTTTCAATAGACATTTACAAAAAAATGGTATAAAAATGAGATTATAAAGTACTTTTTATACATTGTACAAAAATATAAAAAATGCAAAATAAAAATGATAACATTTAAGTACTTTTTTCACATTTAACATAGCAATGTTGGGTCATAATAATACCAATTTGTGCCACAGCTAAGGTCACTTTAATTGTAATCAAAATTATCACAATAAATCGTAATAGTTATTATTTTGAGACATCAATCAAATATCATAATGTGAATATATTCAATTTCACCTTAACAATTTGTTAGTCTCACCACCACATTACCCCCATAAACAAACACATGATAGTTCATAAGCATAAGCAACACTTAATTTAGACCATAAGTTGCCTATAGTATAGGCTATGTAGTTGACATGGGTAAGCCCATAAAGGTTATAGCCCACCATTTAGGGCCCAATACATAATTCAACTACTAAAGCCCAGCGTTGCTGGAGCTCAAGATGGCATTAAGAACCAATGACATCTAAACACGTGGCAAGAGAAGGACAAGCCACATAAGCAGACAAAGATCCTGCAAAGTTATTATACTACACATCAGCCATTAATGAAGCCCCTTACAACATTTATTGCGATAACACCTCCCCGTCGAGACAGAACAGCCTCACCATGAACAAGGCAAGCTAAAGCATAGACTTTCGGCCAAGATGACAGGTCGGAAGGGACAACGAAATGATTACTAGAGGATATAAGCAGATGTCGAAGACAAGAAGGTTAAGTTTTTTATCTCTATTCTATCCTTACATTCCATCTCTCCTTCTAACTTGCTCGTCGGAGGGTTCGCTGGGGGACTCCCCGTTTTCCGTTGAACTCTTGTGCAGGTTCCTCTGTGGGCTTGGTACCTCGAATACTGGTGTGGAAAGCGTGGATCAGTCCGACCCGCTCCAGCTGGAACACGCTATATCATCAGTTGGCGCCGTCTGTGGGAAACCTTTTGCTCCGCGCGCCAGTTGTGCTCATTGTCGCCAGAGACCCTTTCCCAGGAACCCCTTCCTACTACCTGCGAAGGTGGATGGTCACAACTAGATCCATGGCTTCTCACCACAATGTTGCCGACCACCAAGCCGACCCTCCCAATCCAAACAACCCACCGCCACCGAGCTCACCAACAGCATTAACTGCCTGGCCAAGCAAAACCAAGCTTTGATTAATGCTCTAATCCAAAGAAACCTTCCTATGCCTCCACCACCACCACCAGCTCTAGATATCCCACTCAACCAAGAACGAGCCCCGAGCCATACTATCCAACAGCCCAATTCACCCAACTTGGAAGGCTTGCGACCCCCTCCCCCATATATAAACCCGCCACCCCGGGCCCCACCTCCATCGGTCCAAGCACCCATACCCGAGAGAGATGCCAGTAGTGTCTAGCCCCCGCTGCATTCCGGCGGTGACAGAGCCATAAAGCTCCAACTCCAAGGTGTCATGCAGAACATACAACATAAACTATCTACCACAGCCAACTCACTATTCGTTGCCTCCATCAAGGACAAACCTCTACCTCTTAAGTTTAAAATGCCCTCGATTGACTCTTTCGACGGTACAACGGACCCAGTCGATCACTTGGAGACCTACAGGACCCTCATGATCCTCCATGCATTCCCTGATGAAATCATGTGTCGGGCTTTCCCCGTAACACTTAAGGGGTCAGCCCGACTGTGGTTTATTCAGCTACCGACGGACTCCGTCTCTACCTTTCAGCACCTGAATGACTCTTTCTTCAGCCACTTCATTGGTGCCCAGCGCCAACGACATCCGGCAACTCAGCTTCTTAACATCTTTCAAACAGAGGGAGAGTCGCTGCGCAGTTTTGTCACCCGCTTCAACACCGAGGCCTTGCAGGTGGCAGAAAACGATGACAAGGTCATTCTCACGGCTTTCATAGCCGGTCTACGATCATCTGATTTCCTTTTTTCCCTCTCCAAAAACCCCTCGACCTCCATGGCAACCCTACTTTCCAAGGCCCAAAAATACATGAACGCCGAAGATTCCCTAGCCGCCCGACAATATCCTACAGCCAAAAACCGACCCCCAGAGAGAAGAGAAAGGACTCAAAAACCATAAACAGCTAGTACACTCACCAAACACCTCAGTATACTGACCGACCACCCTGAGCCGACCGGTCGGCGTCAGCCCGACCGCCTGGCCGGTTCGAACGATACACCCCCCTCAACTCCCCCATGGAACAAGTCTTGAACCAGATTCAACGAGATTATCCCATAAAATGGCCCTAACCGTCACAGTCTCCTTCCAACCGGCGAGACCAGTCCAAATACTACCGCTTTCATTAGGACCACGACCATAATATGGAGGAGTGTGTTAACCTCAAAGCCAGGTCGAGCGCTTGATACGTCAGGGACGTCTCAGTCGGTTCATGGAAGCCCGCCCTCAGCAGAGACAAAGAACTGAACCCATCAGAAATAATCGCCGGCGCACCCCTCCTCAACAACCCGCACATCCTAACCAAGGTCATGATCGCCCTCCACAACAACCCCGGGCACAAGGTAACCCCACCCCCCTTGTTGGAGAGATCCGAGTTATTGCTGGCGGGCTTGCTTGTAGAGGACTATCCCGCTCGGCTCAGCAGGCAAAACTCAGAAAAATAAGGTAGGGCTCATACAAAGAAGTTTCCACATTGGACCGTCCTTCCAAACAGCCCAAGCAGTGGATGGAGCCCATCACCTTTACGAAGGCCGACTGCACAGGCATTCGTTACCCCCATGACGATCCCCTTGTCATCTCTGCCCTCCTCTCCAATTACAAAGTCAGACGGTTTCTCATCAATAAGGGCAGTTTTTCAGATATCATCTTCCTAAATGCCTTTCGCCAGCTCAAGGTCAGAGAAGAAAGTCTGTCCCCTCTCCAAACCCCATTGGTCGGTTTTACTGGAGATCGGGTGACCTCCATCGACTCCATCGATCTTCTCATCACGATTGGAGAATACCTACGGTAGAACACAAAATTGCTCGCCTTCCTCGGTATCGACTGTCCCTCTACTTACAACATCATCCTCGGTCGCATCGTCCTAAATGCTTTCCAAGCTATTACATCCACTTTCCATCTTGCGTCAAATTCCCCACCGACCTTGGGGTCGGCACAGTGAGGGGCGAGCAGACCGTGTCCAGGGAATGTTACGTCACTTCACTTAAAGAGGTCAAGCTAAAGGAGGCTATGATCATTGAAGGGCTCGACGTCAGGGACGAGGATGAGCTGGTCAGAGGAGAACCAGTGGAAGAGCTTGTCGAGGTCCCCATCGATCCCACCAACCCGACAAAAACTGTCAACATCGGCAACCAACTATCCTCCCAGGCCAAAGCCGACCTTACTGTCCTCCTGATTGAGCACAATGACGTATTTGCCTGGACCTACTCTGACATGCTGGGTATTGACCCCTCCTTCATCACTCATCGTCTCAGCATTGAGCCCCATTTCTGACCCTTTCGCTAGAAGCAGCGCATCTTTCACTCGGAGCGCAATACTCTTATTGCTTCTGAAGTAGATAAGCTCCTTGAGGCACAGTTTATCAAAAATGTGGACTACCCCGGGTGGCTGTCAAATGTGGTTGTAGACACCCTATTTTTGCCCGTCCTCAAGACTTGGACGTCACCGTTTGAACACTCGGTGATTATCTATGTTTGTGTTCGTTTGGAGTTCCCGGAGGCCTCGGCTCGCGTGCCTTGCCTCAGGATCTCCGAACTTGACCGTTTAGTGTCTGGTTTTGCACCAAACACTTGTGTTTTGCCTTGGAAGGGCAGGGTAGGGCTTGTAGACCATCCCCACCCATCACCGGCAGTGGCTAGAGGCCACCGGCTGGTTTTTGCTGCCACCGGCAATGTATATTGCCGGCCGGCACTATTTGTTGCCGGTCAGCACTTTTTAGTGCCAGCCGGCACTATGTCAATTCCACCCAATACTTGTTCTTGCGTCTGTCTACAATGCTCACAGTTCAGTTGACCGTTCTGTGGTAGACAGACTTGTTATCTCCATCAATCTATTTGACATAGGTGTGGTTTCGAACCGCTCATGATTGGATCATGATTCAAATGCTTTGCATGTAGCTTGCATTGTTTCAATTGCATTGCATCTTCATTTGCATTGTTTATACATTGTTTTGTATATACTGCATATCGTTTTGCATCCACATTTGCATTGTCATGCATGTTGCTAACAATATTGTACCTGTTAAGTTTGTTTTCTTTTCAGGCACGATATTGTATGTACGGTTCATTTGAAGCTGGTGCAACCAGACGAGCCGCACAGGTATTGTATCTCCCGAGTGAGACGTATTGAGAATTGCATAATTCTCTTACATCCTTTCTGGATTGTAGTGTAGTTTGGTGTATGCTAGCTTAAAACTGTCGCATGTATGCTTCGTTACAGCTTTCTTTGCATGATCATAAGTTATGCTCGGCTTCGTGCATTGTCTTGCATTTTGCCCCTGCCTTCGGGCGCATATCTTGTTTGTCTTGCATGTTTGTCTAAGTCTTCGGCCTTGTCAAAAATGGGTCGTCTCTGGGCTTTGACATTCACTCCCGTTATTGTTATGACTTTCGAGTTCTGTCAAAGAGGGGCAACTGTAGACACCCCATTTTTGACCGTCCTCAAGACTTGGACGTCACCGTTTGAACACTCGGTGATTATCCATGTTTGTGTTCGTTTGGAGTTCCCGGAGGCCTCGGCTTGCGTGTCTTGCCTCAGGATCTCCGAACTCGACCATTTAGTGTCTGGTTTTGCACCAAACACTTGTGGTTTTCCTTGGAAGGGCAGGGTAGGGCTTGTGGACCATCCCCACCCATCACCGGCAGTGGCTAGAGGCCACCGGCTGGTTTTTGCTGCCACCGACAATGTATATTGCCGGTCGGCACTATTTGTTGCCGGTCAGCACTTTTTAGTGCCGGCCGGCACTATTTTTGGCCAAGATGGCATTTTTGGCCGGCCGATTACTGTGCATCTGCTTTTGCAGATATTTTAAGACAGCTGTCTTGCTTTTGCTCCCCTCCATACACGTGTATGGAGGGATCTCCCTCTTATGAAGCTTGTCTTGTAAGCTTTACAAGACAAGAAGTGCCATATAGAGAGAGAAAGGTCTCTTGGCTGAAGAGGTTAGACATTTTGAGATATTTTGAGAGCTTAGATAGCCATTGTTAGGGTTTGAGATCTAGGGTTAGGGTTTGTTACACCTTATCTCTCTCTTTTTCCCTCTTGTGTGTGTTTTAGTGTGTTTAGTCCATACTATTGCACACAAACACATAGTGTTTCACCTTCCTTTGGCTCTTGAGGTTCTAAGGGACTGGTTTTGAAGTTTTGGTGTTGGATTCAAGCTAAGGAAGGCCATTGGAGCACCATTTGTGAAGGAATCATCAAGGGTAAGAAACTTACACCTTTATTCCCCATTTTTGCATTGATTTTCTACCTGTCTTAGAGCTATTTTTGTGCTTATTGTATAACATAAAAAAAGTTCTGTTTTAGGACCCTCTTTATTGTTTATTAAGAGTGTTTTGTTGTTTGAGGGTGGTTGACCTCCCTTAGGCCTTGAAAGGCCTCATTTTGAGCCATTTTGTGCTAGCTCCGGGATTTTGGTGTTGGGGTCTCTTCACCACTGAAATCTTGAGGGATTTCAGTGGTGAAGATGATGCCTTGAAGTCCCAAGAAGGAGAGAGCCACCCCCTCTCCTTGTTGTCCTTGAAAAGGGCATGTTTTGGCCTCTTGAGAGAGCACTATGATAGAGTGTGTATTGACCATGACTTGGCTGTTTTTTATGCTTAATATGTCATGTTATGCCTCTGTTTTTACTTGGTTTTGGTACTCCATGCATGCTTAGCATAGTTGCCATGTAATGCCTTGTTTATGCCTTAACATGTCTTAGGTTGTTAGCCTTTGTTGGAGCATGTTTTAGGCTTAGTCTTGTGAAGATTTTGTGCATGTTTTGCCATGTCCTAGGTCTGTCCTAGGTTGTTTGGGTCAAATTTGGCATGCATCATATAGCCCCTTTGCATTCCGGCTTGTTGGCCTTAAGTATGTGAATGTATAGCATGCTATCCTTGCATTGTTTTGGTGATTTGGGACCATCCACCATGCCATTTCAGACCTTATTGTATGCTTGAGAGCTCGCATTTGATGTCCCTTTAATGCCTTGTAAGGTTGTCATCTCATGCTCCATGTTTTGGTGTTTATGCATGCCTTTGTTTTTGAATCATTTAGATGCCATCTAAGTGGTCCTTAGGCCTTGTATTAATGTCCTAAAACTCTGTTTTGGGTCAATGATTTCATGCCATGTTTGGTCTTGCTAAGTGTAGTCCAATGCTCCATTGGTTTGTTTTGAGCACTTAGGCCATTTGATGCATGCTTGGCTTGATTTATTGCTTGGTTTGGCACCATGTTTTAGCATGATTTCAATGCTTATGTTGCATGCTAATTAGCCCATGATTCCCCCTTTCAAATGTGTTTGAGGGTTGTTCAATTTGTGCCTAAGTGTTGGCCTTCAACATGTGTATGTGTGCATGTGTATTTGGTCCCTCATATTATAGCATTATGGCTACTGTTTTAGGCCTATTTAGGGCTGCCTAATTCATGTTTAAGTCCATCTTTGCATCCATTTGCATTGCCATATGTATGCTTGTATGCTTGCATAAGTTAGTTGCCATGCCATGTTGCATCCTTAGCTTGTATGCTTAGGTTGCATTGCATTTTGCATGCATTCCTTGCCCCTTGATTTGGTGATAGGGATTAGGACTTTGGTTTGATTTGGTTTGCATTTCATTTGAAATCAAAGTTGCATACTTGGTTCTTTGGGCCATCATGCATGGAAATGCGTGATTGGTGGTCCGAGAATCGAGGCACATGCCCCTTTGAGTCATTATCATGATAAGGGACATGGTTGGTGCATATATGCCTTGAATTGTGCTACCATGCTTTGCCTTGCCCTCTGTTGCTGTCATTTGCAGATTCTGCAGGAATACTCTGCCGACCGGCAGTGTGAAGTGCCGACCGGCAACAATTCCTCTGCCGATAGCTTCATTTTGTGCCGATGGCCACACACCACTGCCGGTGGTAATTCCACTCAGCCGGTGGCACTCCCCAGTGTCCAGGGATGCAGTCCTGAGGTTTTGACAGCCTCCAGAGGAGTGAAGGAAGGAAAACAGAGGCAGCCTATGCATGGCGGCGCATTTCCCGAGGCGGTTTATCTGTTTTCTTAGCTTAATTTAATTTGTTAATTAAATTAATTAATTTGTAATTATTAATTAGCTTGCGTAGTTAATTAATTTGTGATATTTATTTGGTCCCTCCGAGTGAGGGCAAATATGTAATAAGCGTGCGTGAGTGTGTTTATGTCTTCCAACCTCACGTCTTTCTTCCCTTTTATTTACCTGCTTACGATGGTAGATTAGGGCACGTTTAATTCAGCATACCTTATGCTATGCATGTGTGCATCCATGCATTTGTATTGCATGCATTAGGCTCGGTACATCACGCTAACTGCATTTGTACTTCAATTCAAAAATTGAATATGTGATAGTTGATCGCATTTCATATGCCATGCTTAGGTTAGCCGAGCCTATCTAATTGCATCCTGTATGTGTTGCATTAGGCAATTTAACATGAACTAGGACATGCATGTTTGCTAACTAGTTTACTGTTTTGGCACGGAGTACAATGTAAGTATTTATGCTTTAGCATCTCGCATGTGTGTGAATGTTAACATGACAGTATGCCTGCCATACGGCTAAGTGCTTATGTGTTAAAATTGATTGAATGCCTGTGGGTGGAGGTTGGATTGTTTGAGTTGGAAAAACTCATTAAAATCCGTGTTTTAGCCTACTTGCGAGTAGCAAAATTTAAAGCATTTTCAAAACGAACGGATATGCAATGTTTCTTTCCAAATTAGGCAATCTAGTCTATACTTGTTTGCTGCGCGCATAACATAGCAATTCTAGGCTAATAATTGGAATAAGAACACATAACGTTTTCAAAATCGGATATCATGGTTAGTAGAGGCCGGTCTTCGGACCGGACGAAAGGGGGTGCTCATAGCTGACCTTCCCCGATCGTACCCAAGCTCCCGAGCCGAGACAACTCTGGTGATGACGGACATGTGGCCTTCGGCACCGAGTCAGGGTTTCCTAAATTTCCCCATTTTAAAAAAATATTTAGGTGGTGACTCTGTATCTGGCAAAGCAGTCCATGTTTGGCACTACTTTTTCAAAAATCTGTTTCTCAAAACGATTTGCCAGATTTGGACTCTTTGGTTCAGATTAAGAACCGCGACAACAAAAATCGCAAGTCCGAACTGTAGCAGCGAGGTCCCTCCCCCGCGGGCGTGTTACAGTGGTCCTGGTCTGTAAAAACAACGGTAAATGGCGACTCTGTGTCGACTACTCCGACCTTAACTGAGCTTGCCCCAAAGACAATTATCTCCTTCCTCGCATAGATCTGCTTGTTGACGCCACGGCCGGCAATCAAATGCTCAGCTTCATGGATGCCTTCTCTAGGTATAACCAAATTCTGATACACCTGTCTGATCGGGAACACACCTCTTTCATCACCGACCGGGGAACCTACCATTATTGTGTCATGCCATTTGGATTGAAAAATGCCGGGGCCACTTACCAACAGTTGGTCAACGCCGTCTTTCATCATCAGATAGGTCGGAACATGGAAGTATACGTCGATGACATGCTAGTCAAGAGCAAACTCTCCACTGATCATCTGGCCGACCTGCGAGAGACCTTCGGCACCCTACGAAAGTTTCAAATGAAACTCAATCCGAAGAAATGCGCCTTCGACGTAGGATCTAGGAAGTTCTTGGGTTTTATGGTCAGTCAGCGAGGCATCGAAGCTAACCCCAAAAAAATCAAGGCCTTGATAGAAATGCAGTCACCCAGAATGGTTAAGGAAGTTTAAAGGCTTACTGGCAGAGTTGCCGCCCTTAACCGCTTCATTTCCCGTGCAACGGACAAGTGCCTCCCCTTCTTCAAAGTTCATCGGCAGACTTTTGAGTGGACGACCGAATCTGAAGAGGCCTTCCAACAGTTGAAGCAGTGCATGGCCAACCCCCTCTTACTCTCCCAAGCACTCACGGGCGAGCCTCTTTTTCTCTATCTAGCCGTTTCGAGCACCGCAGTCAATGCGATCCTCATTAGGGAGGACGGTTCAGTACAGCGCCCGGTTTATTACATTAGCCGGGCTCTCAAAGGCGCCGAACAAAACTGCCCATTGCTAGAAAAAATGTCCTTGGCCCTGGTCACCACTTCAAGACGACTCCGTCCTTACTTCCAAGCCCACTCCATAGTGGTCCTCTGATTAACCTTTGAAAAAGATAATGCAACAGCCCGAGCTGTCCGGCAGACTTATGCAATGGTCAGTCGAGCTCGGCCAATTTGACATCTCCTACCGACCTCGAACGACGATCAAAGGGCAGCATGTTACCGATTTCATCCTGGAATTCACTAATCCCACTCCAACCACGGCCCCACCGCCCCCGCAACCCCACACTGAGGCAGAAGATCCCCATTCTTGGACCCTCAACGTCGACAGATCATCCCGCAAAGAAGGCAGTGGGGCTGGTCTCATCCTCACCGCCCCCGAGGGTGGTTGTTTCAAGTGTGCTCTCTGCTTCTTGTTCAACGCAAGCAATAATGAGGCCGAATATGAAGTATTGATAGCAGGTCTCCGCCTAGCCAGCGACATTGGTGTCAGCTACATCCGGGTGTTCAGCGATTCCCAGGTTATTGTTGGACAAATTACGGGAAAATTCAATGCCAAGGAAGACACAATGCGGGCTTACAGGGATATTGCACTCCCCCTTGCCCGCCTCTTCAATACTTTCCACATCAAGCACATCCCTCGGGCGGAAAAACTCCAAGGCAGATGAGATGGCTCAATGGGCTTTTGCAGACCAGTCCGACCTCAGCCATGGTGTCCGCCTCGAGTATTTGGCCCACCCTGCCATTTCCCCAAACTAGCAACAAGTCCACTTCTTCCAAAACGAACCTATTCCATGGGCGGCCGACATCTTTCTATTTTTGTCACAGGGGGAACTGCCAGACGACAAATAGCAGGCCGCCAAAGTCAGGGCCCGGTCGTCCAACTACATTCTCATCAACGGCCTCTTGTACAAACGTGGCTTTTCACGCGCACACCTGAGATGCCTTAATCTTGCTCAAGCGACCTACGTGATGAAAGAAGTCCATGAGGGTATATGTGGTAATCATTCGGGTGCCAGGTCACTAGCCCACAAAATACTTCGCACTGGTTACTTCTGGCCTATTCTTAACCAAGATGGCACTGAGTTCGTGCTTAAATGTGATAAGTGCCAATGCTTCGCTAACATCCCCCATGCTCCTCCTATAGAATTGATCACACTTTGCAGTCCTTACCTATTCGCCAAACGAGAGATCGACCTAGTTAGCCCATTGCCCACTGGCCGAGGCCAAACCAAATTCGTAATCGTCGCCATTGATTATTTCACTAAATGGGTGAAGGCCGAACCCCTTGCCACAATTACCGAGCGGAACACAACCAGATTCATCTGGCAGTCGATCGTGTGCCGATTTGGCATCCCTCAAGCCATCGTCTCCGACAACGACAAACAATTCGACAATGCCAAGTTCAGGAAATTCTGTACAGAACTTCAAATCCAGCCATGTTTCTCTTCCCCAGGTCATCCCCAAGTTAATGGCCAAGTTGAGGTTACTAATCGTTCTCTTCTGAAGATCATCAAAACTAAACTGGAAGCTGCTAAGGGACTCTGGGCTGAGGAATTACCAAACGTACTCTGGGCCTACCGCACTACTGCTTGAACCCCCACTGGGGAGACCCCCTTTCGCTTAACATACGGCGCTGAGGCGGTCATCCCAGTGGAAATTGGCCTGCCTACCCCGAGGGTTCTACACCCGAATCTAGAACTAACTGAAGAACTGCATTGAGCAGACTTGGACCTAATCGAAGAACTCCGAGAGACCACTGCCGTCAGACGAGCCTCATATCAACAGAAAATGAGAACACACTACAACCGCAAAGTCCGACCGAGGGAGTTTGCCGCGGGGGACCTTGTTTTGCACGAAGCAACTCTTGCCACCAAAAATTCGGCTGAGGGCAAACTGGCAGCCAAGTGGGAGGGACCTTACGTTGTTAAGGCCAGACCTCGTCCGGGCACTTACCGACTTCAGGACATGGAGGGTCGAGATCTTTCCCATTCGTAGAACGCCGAGCACTTAAAGCGTTATTTTTAATAAAGCCCTATTTTTGTATTGATCAATTGCTGTATTTTCCTTTTTGACAATCTACACACTGGGATGTTTTTGTTCTTTTCTCACATGGTGTAAATTTGCGATCAATGGGCTACACTTTAAATGACAAAAATCTTATATCTCAGTTATCTGTGTGGTATTTCAATAATGCCCTACTTAAAGCCTCAGCTAGATTGAGCATGAAGAGCTCAGCCAGCCTGAGTTACTTAAAGCCTCAGCCAGACTGAGCATGAAGAGCTCAGCCCGAGTGAGTTACTTAAAGCCTCAGCGAGACTGAGCATGAAGAGCTCAGCCCGCCTGAGTTACTTAAAGCCTTAGCCAGATAGAGCATGAAGAGCTTAGCCAGACTGAATTACTTAAAGCCTCAGCCAGACCGAGCATGAAGAGCTCAGCCAGACTGAGTTACTTGAAGCCTCAGCCAGATCGAGCATGAAGAGCTCAACCAGACTGAGTTACTTGAAACCTCAACCAGACTGAGCATGAAGAGCTCGGCTAAGGCCATTCTTGCAACTTCATGTTTGTGGCATAGTCGCCATACTTAGTCAAATTTTAGGACCATGCTTTTACGCCTCTTAACATTCTTTACATTTTTTAATTTTCATTTCCCATCCCAGTCTTTCATTTCTCAACACTCTTATAACATGCCTTAAAACTTCACATTTTAAGACCTTTACATTTCAACGTTTTACAAGTTAGAATGGCTCCCTGCTGGGTCGTGATTTAACACTTCACATTTTTTAACATTCTCACAAGTTAGACTGGCTCCCTATTTCTCAACCTTTACTATGATTTTACACAAGCCTTATGTGAATGACCATGCCTATTCTTTTCAGATCCACAAAAAATAAAGACAATTGTATGACAAACACAACTCATAATTTCATTTATTCACAAGCTTACACATAAGTTCACTACAGAAATTACAAAAAAAAAAAAAAAAAAAAAAAAAAAACAACAACAACAACAGCCAAAATTTTATTTACAAATTTTATTCACGCCAATCATTCTTCTTCACTTGAGGCAAGGTCCCCTTCGTCAACACCCTCGTCTAGGGAGGTCTGGGCCACGTCGTCTTTTTCTATTCTTACATTGTTGAAGTCCAAGTCTGGGAACAGCTCTTCTGCTTTACGCTTGAAAGTTTTCCAGCTGCTGTCCCAGAACTCAGCCATCTCATGTTTGTAGAAGTCCGACCGCTGGAAGCTCTGGATCACTTCTCCTTCACTCCTGCTCTCAACGGTCACTCCCTACGGGCCAACCCCCCTATCCCCCTCTCTCGCCAGGCTGCTGGTGATCGCGGCATCAATGGCCATCTAGAAGTCGGCGGACCCCTTGAACTGCTCTACCGTTGCAACACATAGGTCGGGGTACGCCGCCCTCTTAGATGCCAACTTGGCCCTTTCCTCCTCCAAGGCCTTCTCCAGCCCCGCCCTCTTGGCCACTGACTTGGCGTGCTCGTCTGCCAGCGCCCTCTCCAACCCAGCTATCTTCAGATCTACTTCTTCTTTTTCTTTGATCGACTGGGCACGCAGATCTCGTTGCAGACCATGGCCTCATCCCACCGTTCGTTGGTGATGGTGCAGGCTTTCTAGGACTCTTCTAGCTTCTCCTGCTCGCCAACCAGCTGGAACTCGAGCGACACCACCTTGCGGCGCGCCGTCTCCAACTCTAACTTGGTTGCGAGCACCTCAGCATTGGCACGGTCGGCGGAATAGCTTTGCACCATCGCCAATACCTCCATCTTCTTGGCCTTCTGGGCCTCTTCCAGCCCCCTAACACATGTACTCTGCGCGGTCTTCCTCTAGTCTGCGGTCTCCTTCCTCAAACTTTCAAGTTGGGCCTTCACCTCCTCCAACTTTGCCTTTAATGGCCTCACTTCGCCTTTTGCAGCCGCCGCCTTGTTCAGTAGGGCTCCTGCTAGGGCAGTCGCCTTCATCTAGGCAGAGTACAACCGTTTTAGCAGTTCGGCCTCAGTGAAACTGGCCATCGAACGCATGGCCGCGTCCTCCACCACTCCCAAGAGGCGATCTGTAGTGGTCCTGACTTCAACTCCTTCTCTTTCCAGTCGCCCGGACACTGCTGGGGCATGGTAAATGGCGGTCCTCAACCTAGCCCTCTCTCCTTCTCCTTGGGGCGCAGGACCCCCCTTAGGCTGTTGCTCTGCCCCCTGCTCAAGGCCAGTCGCCCCACCCTCCACTTGTACTTCGGGGCCTATGGCAGTCTCCTCCAGCCCCACCTTTGGGGCGACCTCCGCCACCCCCTCCTTCATCTTCTTTAATGTTGGCCCCTCCTTACCCTTGTCCACCCTCTTCTTCTTCTTCCCTTTCAACACAACCTCCATCTCCTTTTTACTCTTCTCTTTTAGAGGATCCACTGGAGGTGGTCGTGGCTCAAAACCGCTCAGATCCTTCCCCCCCAGCGGCTTGGGGCGCGGTCGGACTCGCTCTCTCGCGATCGGTTTCGGAGTAGGCCCAAACTTTGCCTCTTTGTACTTGTCCGCTCTGGCGAACAATCTTCTCTCCTCCTCCTCCTCCTCTTCCGCCTTCCTCTGCACCTCCGACTCCTCCCTTGCCGGATCCTCCCCTAACGGTTGTGGTCCCAAGTTCAGAACAAACAACGTTGAAGGAAGGACCAGCTCGTCCCACCTCACTCCCTTCTCTTCCCTTCATTTCCTCACCCTCTTCACTCGGTCCTCGGCCGCCCCGTCCAACTTGGGCTCGACTGATTTGGTGGAGACCTTCCACGTTGTGCGAACTCTTGCCCCACCGTTTGCCGTCACAAAGAACCATCTCGGTCTCCACCCCTTTACCGAAGATGGGAGACCCGCCACCAGACCTTGCCCCGCCACTGCTTACAGAGTCACAAAAGTCTCTTGCTGACCGAAGGCCTTGTAGCGGGAGAAGAACTCCTCTACTGTCATTGCCGTCCCTCTGGGCACCTATTACCAGGCACTCGCGCGGCCACTACTATCTTCCAGGCGTTTGGCATCAGCTGCCCTGGCGCTGCTTATAATTTGTTTAGCACATCCACCACTATTTGGGAGAGAGGTAGCCTCAAACCCCCTCGCAATGCTTCTCTGTACAGGCTGAATTCGTCCGGCCGCACATCCGACGCCCTTTCCTTGGATGGGGGCAACCTTAACCCTATCTACGAGGGAATTTAGTACTTCCTCCTTATTCCCTCTAACTCCTTTGCCGTAAGTATGGATTTGTCCGGTTTGGTGTGCCAGTGGTCCGGCTCCACTTGAATAATAGGTGTCGCGGCTGCAATCATTGTCCTTGGGCGAGCCCACACCGCCTCACCAACTACCCTTCCTTCCCTTCTCTCCACACGGTACTGTTCCGCCAACTCCACCGCGTCATCGTCGCCTAACGCATCAAGCCTTGCGGTTGTTGCTTCCTCTTGGGTCATCTCTCTTGTGTGTCTGCAAATGGCTTCGGATGCGGGCACAAGAAAGTTTACAAAGTGTTGCAGGGGCGTATTACTGGCAACAAACGAGTTTACTTCTAGGACGTTTTGGTTTTTTGCAAAAAGATAGGTAAAACGGATAATACCAAAAGCCCACGGCTTACCTATATTCCAAGGGTCACAATTAAATTCCGCCAGTTTGAAAATTTTCAAACATCCGCCAAAACTGTCTTTTCAACACCCTATATTAACCTATCGCTTCATTTCTCGCTCAACGCCTAACCTTCCCCATTACGGATTCCGCCATGTGTACGACCACGATCCACTGCCCCTTCCCCCATTCTATCTTTTGCACTTCAAATCACCACGTGCCCAACCACTCCTCGAGCCACGCGCACCGCCACTTGCCCCTCTACTTGGTTACCCTTTGCGGTCGACTCTCTTCATGGTCGGTCCCTCCACTCGGTCACCTTTCGCGGTCGGCCCTCTTCATGGTCGGTCCCTCCACTCGGTCACCCATCGCGGTCGGCTCTCTTCATGGTAGGTCCTTCCACTCGGTCACCTTTTGCGGTCGACCCTTCTCATGGTCGGTCCCTCCACTCGGTCAACCTTCGCGGTCTGCCATTTTCATGGTCGATCCTTCCACTCGGTCACCCTTTGCGGTCGCCCCTCCTCAGGGTCGGTCCCTCCATTTGGCCACCCATCGCTGTCAGCCCACCTATCGGTCGGTCTTCACCCCCCCGATCTTTCACAACCATCGTTTTCTTCATTATTCCCTTCGGTGGACTAATGCTGCACTTGGGAATGGGGGACTACTGACATGGGTAAGCCCATAAAGGTTATAGCCCACCATTTAGAGCCCAATACATAATTCAAATACTAAAGCCCAGCGTTGCTGGAGCTTAACATGGCATTAAGAACCAATGATATCTAAACACGTGGCAAGAGAAGGACAAGCCACATAAGCAGACAAAGATCCTGCAAAGTTATTGTACTGCACATCAGCCATTAATGAAACCCTTTACAGCATTTATTGTGATAACCCCTCTCCGTCGAGACAGAACGACCTCACCATGAACAAGGCAAGCTAGAGCATAGACTTTCGGCCAAGATAGTAGGTCGGAAGGGACAACGAAATGATTACCAGAGGATATAAGTAGACGTCGAAGACAAGAAGAAGGTTAAGCTTTTTATTTCTAATCTATCCCTACATTCCATCTCTCCTTCTAACTTGCTCGTCGAAGGGTTCGCTGGGGGAGTCCCCGTTCCCCGTTGAACTCTTGTGCAGGTTCCTCTGTGGGCTTGGTACCTCGGATACTGGTGTGGAAAGCGTGGATTAGTCCGACTTGTTCCAGTTGGAACACGCTGTATCATCATGTAGCATGACCTACCCACCCAAAAAATGTAGCATGACCTAACTAACAAATTGAGATATGGAAGAAGAAAAAAATTGGAACCAAGAGTCAGCTATACTTACTATATATATATATATATATATATCGGAGACCAAATATTTGATATAAAATAGAACATTAATTACATGTATTCAGAAAAAGAAAAAATCAGTGTGTTTAGTTTTCATTTTCTGAATTCAACTATTTGGAAATTAAGTTTTTACTTTTCATATATTTTTTATCTTTAGTGAATATTTTTAAAATTTAAGTAATTATTTTATTTTTTTATATACACCTTAAATGTATCTAAAATATAAAATATTTGTAAAATAATATTTTAAAAAAATCAATAAATATACAAGAATACAAAAAATATAGTGAATTCTCGTTTTATTTTTTATTTTTTTTTATATTTTATATTTTGGTATTTAGTGAATTTTCTAAAGATTTTTTTTACAAATATTATATTTTTTAAGTGTATTTATATTAAATGTATCTAAAAATTAAAAAAATAACTCACAATATTAAAAAGATTCAATAAAAACAAAAAATATAAAAAAATAAAAAATTTCAATTTTCTGAAAAATAAATTCAGAAAATTGAAATCAAACCAGCTGAATAGTTGCACAAAATTTAAATACATAAAATGTACAAAAAGTACATTATGTGGTTGAGATTCATCAACTTAAATTTTTTTTTTTTTGAATCAACAATTCACCAAAAAGAAAAAAAGAAGATTAAATTATCAATAAATTCCAAATAGTGACATTACAAATTCTTTGGTTTTTTTTTTTTTAAGACATTACAAATTATATGAAGGACTAAGCATAAATGGCCATGTTATGTATTGAGGGACAGATGCTATGTATTGAGGGACAGATGCGAATTTTCTCATAATATTGAAATTATTAAATGTAACACTTAAAAACAATTCATTGGCATTGGCGGAGGCAAAGAAGGACGAGGGGGGTCACGTGCCCCCTCTCAGTTTTGATATATATATATATATTTTTTGGTCTTTTGTCATATATAAAATGTATTTTTTTTTCTTAATATGTTTTTTAGTTAATGATTTATTGTATTGTTCATAACAAGTAATTATTTAATACTTTAAGAGCACTGTGTAATATTATTTATATAATAGTTTAAACTAATAGTATAGCGAAAAATCTTATAGATTGGATAAAATAAACTCATTATTTTCAAACAGTTGATAGACTGCTTAGTGTGATTTGTGATTTCTCATGCTTTGATCACGTAAGCAATGTTATATGGTATTCTAAGACTATTTAATAATTTTCATTCAAAACACATATTTATAAGCAATGTCATCTCTTTAATATTTTTCTATCAAATAAAAATTAAATAGATTTTATAATAATTTGTACTATAAACGATGTGTTTTATTTTCTAAAATTAAGAATTTTGATCTATAATTTTTTGTGCTAAAATTACAAACTTACATCACCATCCCGCATCGAGCTATTCGACATTATTATAGAATTTTAATTTGTTTCTATTAATAATGAATATGTAATTTTTTATGCTTAAATTTAGCTCATAAAATTATTATTATCTCAATGTTCATCATGATTTTTTTTAAATAAAAAAATATAATTAATAGTGCCCCCTCTAACTCAATTTTCTGGCTCCGCGCACTGTTCATTGGTGTATTTTTTTCTACACGTAACACTCAAATGTAACACTATAAAAACGTAACACTCTAATGTAACATAATAAAAAATTCTTTAATATACTTTTCTTAAACGTAACAACGTAATATTCTAAAAAAATTATTAATATACTTTTTCCAAACGTAATACTCTAATCAATGTAACACATAAAAACTTCTTAATATACTTTTTTCAAATGTAATGCTCCAATGTAATACGCTAAAAGCTAAAAACATTCCTCCAGACGTAACATTTCAATCAATGTAACACATAAAAACTTCTTAATTAATTTTTTTTCAAATGTAGCATTCTAATATAACAATCCAATGTAACACCAAAAACTATACTAGTAGAAATGTAATTTTTACGCTTGACAACCAATATTTTAGTCACCAATCCCCCCCTAAAAGAATCTTTCATACCTCACATTTTCATTTTCATCCCAAAAAATGAATCAAAAAGTTGAAAAAATAAATCACAAAAAGACACTGACTTAAACTCAAAAGGTATCAAATCAAATAAATACAACTTTCCAAAACAAAAAACACTAATTAATTCATAAGAAAATTCTTAAGAGTAAATGAATTAATATTCTCTCATATGAAATTTATGGATAAATTTTCCAAAAAACAAGTGTGTTTGGTTTTAGTTTTTTGAATTCAGTTTTTTTAAAATTGAGTTTTTTGTTTTTCATGTTTTTAACAAATATTTTTAAAATTTTAAATATATATATTTTTTACTTTTTTCGATGCACCTAACTTAAATGTATTTAAAAAATAAAATATTTGTAAAAAAATATTTTAAAACATTAATAAATATACAAAAATATACTGAATTTTTTTCGTATTATTTTACATTTGCCATTACGTAATTGTGGACCTAGTAGGAATTAAGGAAATTTGTTAGAGCAGAAGCAACCAAGCAAGGAGGTTGAGGTAGATGATCTGAATGCAAATATACAATAAAGAAAGGGTGCAATTGCGAAACTACGAAGCAAGGTAGAAGTAATAATCCAGTACCCACACCACACGCCTATTCTGTGCAAGTAATTTCTGGTCTATGCATATTAATAGGGGTTTGGATCTCTTCCTCACTCTGGTCTCTGCTTCTTTCCCTCCCATCCCACGGAAAACCAATCCTCCGCCGGCGAGGAATCTCGAATTGCCGGAACCCTAGATTCTCTAATCCAAACCGTCAATCGAAATAGCTTTCTCTCTCTGAAGATGGCTTCGATTCCACTTGTACACTCAAACCCCTCCAAACCAACCATGTTCACTCTGAACTCGAATTCACGTGAGTCTCTTTTCATGACAAAGCTCTCTCAAAACTCCTTTTTGAACTCGAATTCTCTCTCTGTGATCGTCAAACGACAGTCCTGTTTTGTGACCAAGCTCTCCAAATCCAATGGAGGCTCTCTGTCGGCATTCGCGTGTTCCACGTCTTCACCGTTCATCGGCAGAGTTGGATTGCAGAGAAGAGAGGGTAATTTCTCGTTGCTGTCCTTTGGAACAAACCCTAGCCATTTGTCAAAAGTAGGACTCCAGACCGATTCTTCGCAAATTTTGTCTGCAATGCTTCCTTTTGTAGTTGCGCTCACTGCAATTGCTGCTCTCACTCAGCCTTCAACATTCACTTGGTGAGAAAATATATATATATATATATATATATTTTTTTTTAAAATGCTATTTCATTTCAATCAATAAAGGTTCCCATTACCTGAATTATTTAACTTTCTTCACTTCATGTTAATCTTTATTTGTGTTAATATAATTGTTAAATTGTTAATTGAATCTTTAGCTTTAGTATAATTATTAATTGTATAGGTTTATGCTTTCCTTTTTGCTTTCGGTGATAGTGGAGCACTTTGGTATCCAATGTAACCATTCTCTCTATAAAGAGAGAGTTCATTCCTCTTTGAATGTATCACATACAATACAGAAACACATCAATCTTGTATCATTAACAAATCAATCAATAATATACTTCATTTTATTTTACATGGTATCAGAGCTATAGGTTAGCTCTTGGTGATCTTCACCTTCCGGCGGGCGGCGACCTTGCCTTCACCGCCTGCTGGACCCCGACCTTACCAGTTCAATCATCAACCCAAAATGAACCGTGTTTAATATTCCACACGGTCTTTAACAGAAGATATTGGTTGTGTACTTGTTATTGTCATTAATTTTTCTGTATATGATTTACCTGAAGGGTTTGTCTCCAGTGTGTTTAATGGCACCGGCAGCATCCCGGTAGAGCACGTGGCTCAACATCCCTGATCTTTCTATGCCCAACAAGTTGGCCAGATTTCTGTAAAGCTCTTCGTATGATCCAAGGGCTGAGAGGTCAAGGGTCCGACCCACATCCTCTGATTCCATAAACACCTTACAGTGACCAGTCTCCAATCCAAACTCAGATTTTTGGTGATCTTTGTACCAGGGCGATCCATCATCAGACGAGCTCTCCGGTGGACCATTCTGGAGAACCGCTGGACAAACCCTTCTCTGGTCCCTCGCCCTCATCCGTTTCCCCACCGCCGCTGCCCTACCTCACCGTCGACGACATCGCAATCGGAGGCTTCAACCCGACGTTCCTCTCCCTGATATCAAAGGAATTTGTGCTCTCTGTCGCCGCCGATGGTCGCCGTCCCTCCATCGTCGCCGATGTCGTCTTCGCTCTTCCTCCTCCGCCACCGACTCCACATCGTCGGCAATCTCCTCCTCTCTCCTCTATTGTTGCTTCTCGAGTGAAATTACCACACTGCATTACAGAGGCAGTCTCACAGCACCAAATGGACATCTTCACAGACCCACCACAAAGAAGAACACTTTGATTCCAAGACAGAAACCTCCCCTCTCTCTCTCTCTTCTTATAAAATATTATCCCCACTCATCCACGCCCCACTTTCCTTTTCTTTCTTTTATTTTATTTTTCGTAATATATAAAAAAAAAAAAAAAAAAAAACAATCAAAAACACCTGCCGACCTCCACACGCAGCATGGAGCCTCCCCATCTCTCTAGCACCTTTTTATTTATTTTATACTAATAATCATAATTATTACACACAGCAGCACATAGCACATAGTCCAAACCCATTTTCTTTTTTTTTCTTTTCTTTCTTTATTTATTTCTTTTAATCATCTTTTGCACCCCACTCACTGCCTCCCTCACCACAAACATAGCATATCTTTATTTATTTATCTTCTCTTTCTTGTGTTCCATTTTTCACCAAAAAAAAAAAAAAAAAAAAAAAAAAAACAACAACAACAACAACAAACAAAACTAAAACAAAAATACAGCGCACAACAACTTTGTTTTATTTATCTTAGGGGCTCAACCCCGATCACAATTTTACACCAAAAAAAAAAAAAAAAGCAACAAATCAACCACATCCACCGGCAGGCTTTTCTTCTCTACTCTGCCGCCGGTCTTTTCTTCTTGCCTCTGTCCTGGGCGGCCCTAGCCGGTGTTGCCTCCGTGTTTCCCACTCCACTGGGCACGATCACTCCACCCTGCTCCTCCACTACAGCATATGGCGGCCCTCCAAATCGGAACATCACGGTGGCCTTCCGTTTCAACTCCTTGTTTTCTGCCCTTAGCACGCTTATCTCTGCTCGCGCATCCTTATACATGCGTTGGAGCAGAGCCAGCTGGGAGTTTAATTGCTGCACCTCATTTGTCCTACTCTGCAGCCGGTGCGACAAGTTTGTGACCGCCGTCATGGACTCCACACATGCCTTCAACGTATACTGATTGGCCTCCACATCCGTCTGCACCGCCATTTTTTGCTCCACAGACCGCATCGGAAAGTTCAGCGGAGCAAACCCAGCGGTGTTTGGTTGAGGTTCACTGGCCACCGCACCAGTTCTCTCTCCTGTGGACTCGTTGAGGTCAGGAAAGAGGGTAAGCAGCCCGCGGGAAGACGATGAAGCCATTTTCTAGGCAACAGAGTGTTACACAGTATCTCTCTCAGAAATCTCTCTCAGAAAACAGAGTGTTACAGAATCTCTCTCCGAAATCTCTCTCAGAATATCTCTCGCAGTTTTTTTTTTTCTGCCTCAGCCTCAGGTTCAGTCTTGGTTATATAGCCGAGGCAGCCACGCGCATCGCGCGCCTCTTGACGCCGACAACCTGGCACGCCTTTTCATGGCACGCCTTTTGATGACACGCCTTTTGAGGGTGCGGGCACACCTTTTGAGGGCACGACTTTTGAGGGCTCGATATCTACATCCATGTATATCTTTTGGGCAGCCTATCTACACACTCATCCAGTGTCTTCTACACCAGTCAGCTTTATCAATCCCTTTGTTTCAACCTCAAATAGGTTTCTATCTTCACACCTATTTGAGTTTGAGGGGGGGTTATACACAGTATCATGTTCAAGCCACCTCATGGCGCACTCCCTAAGTCGCCCCCTTGGTGCACCACCACAATCTTCTACAACGGTCCGACATGACCCCGTAAACTGTCTGCTACAACGGTCCGACATGACCCCGTAAACTGTCCTGCTACATCGGTCCGACATGACCCCGTAAACTGTCTTCTACAACGGTCCGACATGACCCCATAAACTGTCCCGACATT
This sequence comes from Camellia sinensis, assembly GCF_055761805.1. Classification (NCBI taxonomy): domain Eukaryota; kingdom Viridiplantae; phylum Streptophyta; class Magnoliopsida; order Ericales; family Theaceae; genus Camellia; species Camellia sinensis. The sequence continues at coordinate 81,269,693 of NC_138963.1, forward strand.
GATTCCGGTCAGCTTCTACATCGGTCCGACATGACCCCATAAACTGTCTTCTCCAACGGTCCGACATGACCCCATAAACTGTCTTCTACATCGGTCTGACACGACCACACAGTGTCTGCTACAACGGTCCGACATGACCCCGTAAACTGTCTGCTACAACGGTCCGACACGACCATACAGTGTCTCCTATCCCATTTTTAATTGTCAGCTTATTTTTCTGTTTTGTTACTCTCTCCAAACTCAAGTTGGCTAGTACCTATCCTCCTTGAGTTTGAGGGGGGCTGTTAATATAATTGTTAAATTGTTAATTGAATCTTTAGCTTTAGTATAATTATTAATTGTATAGGTTTATGCTTTCCTTTTTGCTTTCGGTGATAGTGGAGCACTTTGGTATCCAATGTAACCATTCTCTCTATAAAGAGAGAGTTCATTCCTCTTTGAATGTATCACATACAATACAGAAACACATCAATCTTGTATCATCAACAAATCAATCAATAATATACTTCATTTTATTTTACAATTTGCATTTAGTTTTTTTTTTTTTTTTTTGTATTTTTAATTCTTTTCTATTGATAATTTAATATAGAGTATCACTATAATATTATATTCTTATATATTCTTCTCTTTGATTGTTTTTAGTAGTTACTTATTTTTCTTAAGTTTCTCATTCTGCTTTGGCGATTGCTTATGGTTTTCTTCTTATCGTTGAAAACTGAATAAATTAAATTTTAGCTTTTTAGATTTTTTTTTTTAGTACTTCTTAGGATTAAAAAAAATAATCATAATAATAAAAAAAATAAATAAAAGAAGAAGAAGAAGAAGAAGAAGAAGAAGAAAAGAAAGGCAAATCGATCCATTCCAGACCAAACTTGCATGGTTTGGTTTGGTACGAGTACTTCATGGTTTGGTCTGAACTGTGCTTCATGGTTAGGTCTATGATTTTATATAGTTATAGTTATGTATTCTGTTTGGAATCAAACCGGATCATTTAAATGTATAGTTATATATATAATTTGTTACCTTCGGTAAATACTCATATATCTAAACAATTTCTTAGACTGTGAATAATAGTTTGGGATAACCTTGTGAAGGTTGACTAGGTTTCTAAAACCGTGTTTTACTGGTTCAGCCTGGTTTAGTTTAAAGATTTTCATGGTTTAGTTTGATTCCAAATTTCATGAAACCATTTAGTCCTCGGTTTCCTCACCAATCTGAACCATGCTTCCTAATACTGCCCAATTTAGTTTTAGTGTCAGTTATTAAAGGTTTATGAGTGATTCTATGTTCCTAATTATTTAACCTATGATATTGTTTATTTTCAGTTAAATAAATTGCTTGATGCGGAAATGTAATTATTAGGGATGCTATTTATTGTTTTCTATCTTATCATTGTTATCCTTGAGAAAATAATTATTTTGGGATATCTAAATAATAGAGGAAAGTGCAGGGTATCAAAGGAATTGTATGCCCCTGCTCTTGGAGGTATCATGTTGTCGATCGGAATAAGGCTATCCATTGACGATTTTTATCTTGCAGTTAGAAGGTCACTTCTCTTCTTTGCTCTGAAAATTTAATGTTGTTGCAGTTGAATAATTAAGATATTTGATGATAGTTTGAATTTGCTTTTAAATTTCTTTAAATTTTATCTATTGCAGACCTTTACCTCTATCTGTTGGGTTTATTGCGCAGTATATGCTGAAACCAGCCCTTGGGGTGTTGGTGGCAAGGGCATTCCATATGCCTCCAATGTTCTATGCTGGTTTTGTCCTCATGTCTTGTGTTGCAGGGGCTCAGCTATCCAATTATGCTAGTTTCTTGAGCAAGGGGGATGTGGCCTTGAGCATTATCTTGACAAGTTCAACCACCATAGCATCAGTTCTTGTTACTCCGCTTTTAACAGGCCTTCTCGTTGGGTCTGTTGTTCCGATCGATGCAGTTGCCATGTCTAAATCAATTTTACAGGTTTTGGACACTATGAAATGTGCACATTAAATTGGATCAGAAATTGTTGTTCTTGAATTGGTATTGATTATAGGTCTGTTGCATTTGCCAGGTTGTTCTTGTTCCTGTCACTCTTGGGCTTTTGCTCAATACTTATGCAAAATCTGTTGTAAACATTCTTCAGCCTGTGATGCCGTTTGTTGCAATGATTTGTACTTCAATGTGTATTGGCAGCCCTCTTGCTATTAATCGGAGTCATATTCTTTCTACTGAGGGCCTGCAATTGGTTCTTCCAGTGTTAACATTTCATGCGGTGGCATTCACCTTGGGATACTTAATCTCCAAAATTCCACTTTTGAGGTAAATATCTTCTACTACATCTTGTTCACTTTGTAGGACTGAATTGATGCCAACAAGAAACATTCCTTGTATTTTCCTTTATTTAAAATACTGGCTACTTCTTAAGTGTTTCCAAGAATTGTTTTGATCTTGGACTGGTAATCATTAAGTAGTATGCCAGATTATGAGGGTTCTTACACAAGGAATATGTATTATATATTGTAGAGAATCCAAGCCCCTGTACTATGTCCCAGTTTCTAAATCTTTCTTATTGAAAATGGAGGGCATATAATGCTTGCAGAATGATAAATTTCGATCTAAAGATATCCATACATTTTGTGCACAACTTCATTGCATAAATTTATAACTCAATAGTGATTTATCTGAGCCACATGCAATGATCCCATCTTGTAGGCACAACCCATGTGACTCCATGTTGCCCATGTCCTGATTCCCTGATCAAGTTTTTGAAACATGGGTGGTGGGACATTTTGGAGTCATTTATAATGGATGTTATATGTATGTTTCTGCATGGATTGAATTTATGACATATTGCCCTTTCTTATTGTGCCATGCTTTTCTTTTCATTTCATTTTTTCCCCTTTTTTGCTTGTGTATTATATAGGTTTACCTCTTATTTTCTTTTTATATTTCTACTGCTATTGATCATGATTTACACTCCATATTTTTTCCCCTTTTTTTCTTCTATCCCTGATGTCAACTAGTGTTTAAAACATGCATGCTTTTTAAATCATTTGACTTCAAATTGGTTGTTGCTTGTTTTTTAACTCCTAATTTCTTCTCTTGGGACTGAATAATGGTAAAATTTTGTTGGGAGAAGCTGAGTTTGGCATCTACAATTGAACGCTTTCCTTCACTGTCACGTGTTGTAAACTTTGGAAAGATGGAGATATTTGGGAGACGAATTTAAGCGCTCTCAATTACCAATGTGCAAGGACCTATAATGTTTTTCCTACATTTGATTTATTTCATGAACCAAAACACCGTAAGTACCAAATTTGGTTAAGACTCCATGAGGCTTCATGAGAATTGAGTTCTGAAATGAGATTTGAAATGCAAATGCACTTCACATATTACGTTGCATATTGTTGCTCACATTTCACATTCAAAATGTCTCTTATAATGTTTTGAAAATTGTGGCAGGCAAGAAGAAGAAGTTTGCAGAACAATTTCATTGTGCACGGGAATGCAGAGTTCGACATTGGCAGGGCTTCTTGCCACCCAATTCCTTGGGAGCAGTCAAGCGGTTCCCTCAGCATGCTCGGTAGTTGCCATGGCTATCATGGGCCTTTGTCTTGCATCTTTCTGGGGCAGCGGCTCTCGAATCAGAGGCCTACCATTTCTTTACATCCTGCAAGCTGGTTCTACTGTCAAGGCTTAGTGGAGCAGCTTTTGGTTGCTTACATGGTGTTTGGATAAACTAATATATGACTGAAGAGGAGCCTGTGATCATGTGTTTATCGTGAGCAAGTTCAGTGACATAGTAGATACAGAGTAAGGAAGAGATGAAAATGTAAAGCGGGAAAGATATTTGTGCTTGGAAGCAGATGATTGTACAGAATTTGTACAGAATCTAGACGTAAAAGAGCTCATATGTACCAGCTGCACCTATGGTCATTGATGTGTAGTAACTTAGTCATATGCATTAGAAAAGTAATGTGGATAAAATCTTTTGTAACCAATGATTTACTTCTCTCCCTCCCCCTCAATCCCTTCCTTTGTCAGAGCTCAATGCATATATTGCAAGGAGACCAAGTGAAAATCTGAAAGCTCTCGAGCTATTGATATGTGATTATGTTTTAATTTAAAATAGTAAATAACTATTCTAATCAAACAATCAAGATAAATCGGTACAACGATTTAACGTGAAAAAGATTATAATTAGAGCACATCTAAATGTGATAAAATTCACAGGTTAAAAATACAAAATAATTTACTAAGAAGATAAAAAGAAATTATTTAGTGAATATATGTCAGAATTCAACTAGATTCAATGTGTCTTTTCCAATATCGTCTTTACTACGGAATTGTTTTACCTAACATTGAATCTACAACGTTAATGTCGAATGAGCCACTCTGAATTCTACCAAAACTTCAGACTCAAGTTTTTTGGAATTCACACTTCTCTCTTTATGTGAATAAAAGAATGAAAACAACCCTTGATATTTATCATTATGTAGTTTATTGATCAATTGATCACCTTCTATATATCAAGGAAACTCATATAAACAATCCTTCAATATAGAATACTTTGTATTTTACTCTCTGAGAATCTGGACGGGTTAAACCCTAAAAACAACAAATGACGCACTTTATAGAAAACAGATTTTCAAAGACCGCTCGAGCGCACATTTTACTACTTAAGCGGTGTGAGTAAAGGCGGTGCAAAACATATAGGCCAATCGCTCGAGCACAACATTCACCGCTCGAGCGGTAAAACTTGCTTCCTAGAAAGTTCAGTTTGTAGGTACAGATATTAGATGCTCCTATTCACTGCTCGAGCATACAAATTACCGCTCAAGCGGTTAAACAATTTGACTGTTTTTTTTTGCTCCATGTACATTGTCATCGATGTGACAAATACAAGTATAATTCGGATTGGATTCGCATCTAAACACTCATAACCTCACTAAAATAAAAGAGCGAATAAAATTATAACTGAAAGAAATTTTATCAAATGAGATTGTCAATTATAAAAACCTAACCCCAAGGACGGGCATTTAACCAAATGAAGTTCCCAACACTTGCAGGTGTACCTCAAATTCAAATTCTTTACCACTAAATAAGAAAAAGCTACCAGGTGAAATCAATGGAACTATAGAGAAAGCTCCCAGGTGTCTAATTCCTTAATTATAGGAAATGAGAAAGCACAATTTTGTAGAATGCTTGGGTGATTATGTAGCTCTTGGTAGCATTTTGTAGAGCGCTTGGGTGATCATATAGCTTTTGATGGCATTTGTAGAACGCCTCAGTAATTGTGTAGCTCTCAGGGTATTGAGATTGTTTGTTACAGTTTTTTAGGAGTGATTAGATAACTTATTTTGACTTGGGAGTCTATGCCAGACTATTTGGTATAATTTCTGCTTATAATTTATTAGGTAGAAATAGCTTAAATAAACTGAAAAAAATTAATTATTTAAAAATTAGAATAGAGGTGCTTTTAACTTTTACTTTTTAATTATCAATTTTTAACTTAAAAATGACTCCAAAAACAGGGTCATTGTTTTGTAGCATGAGCACCAAATCACTTTTTCAAACAATGAGGCTTAATTGGAATGTGTTACAACTGTCACTAGTTCGTCGAAAACGTGTCATATAGGCTGAACTTGCCTAATCATTTGTTCTCTAGTATAACTCTTCGATTATCTTCTTTAAGCACATCTCTAATTAGATCATCAAAGGGTCCTTAAAGACACCATTAGTGAGTTCTTGATGGTTTGCTTGCAGGCCTTACAGTAGGGAGCCCATATCGGCGTCTTTGGAGCCCAACCTATTTTAGTTTAGTCCAGTCCATCGACCGCTCTTTAAATGATTCTATCACATTGGTTGGTATTTAAATACTATGAGGCACTGACCTGGAGGTCTTCTTATTTCAACAGTTGAAAACCCAACAAATTTCAAAATAAATTACTTGTCCTAATTCATCTTACATATTTTTACTTGTTACTAAAAAAATCTTATTTAATTTTTTTTTTAAAGACGCTATAACATCACACCATTGCTGGACTATCGCTGGACTTTCATTTGATAGTCACTAACTCGCTGGAAGGTGGAACAGTGTCGGAAAGTCGTTGGAGTATTGCTAGAAATTCATTGGAGTGTTCTGAACATCATCGAAAGTCGCTAGAATATTCAAAACGTCGCTGGACGTCAAGAATATCGCCGGAGATTTATTAGAATGTCCACAACATTATTAGGAAAAAAAAAGAAAGAAAAAAGAAAGGGAGAAATTAGAGCAAAAACATAACAAAATTTAACCCACCCCTCTTCAACACCACATAACATGAAAAAAAAAAAAAAAAAAAAGAAGAGCTCTTTATCATATAGAGCACATAAGCTTCAGTTTACAAAATTACAAAAAATTTAGAGTTTGAATTTATTGCTCATCAAACTGCATGAATTTGTAGTTTTAAAATTGCAAATGATTAGTTTGCTTGTTTGTAAACACAACTTCACATCGCGGCGATGGTGGAGATCTTAGATTAGTAGTTTCCAAGGGTTCGAGCTTTCTAGTTTGTCAATATTTGCTAACTTCTTCTTCTTTTTTTTTTTTTTCTTTTTTTTTTATAAGAAAAAAAATGCTAGAGTCATAGAGAAAAGCATAAACGTATCTTCAAAATTATAAAATTTTGCCGTTTTGACTGCTTGTAACTAAAACTGAAAAAATATTTTTTTAGAAGTTGAATTTTTTTCCCTCCATTAAAACAAGAAAAGAGGTGTGTGGTAGAGAGAGAGAGAGAGAGAGAGAGAGAGAGAGAGAGAGAGAGAGAGAACGCTAAGAGATCAAAAGAGAGAGACAAACATTGAGAAAATATTATACTTCGAAAATCATTTTTGGTTTAGATTTGGCCATATATGATGTAGATCTATTCAAATCCAGGGGCAAAGCCATCTAAGGCCTAGGGGGTTATGTGCCCCCCTAAACTTTCAATATTTATATTGTTACCCATATAGATAAAGATTATGTATTATTTTTTATAAAATTATAATAGTGACCATTCTTGAATTATGTAAAACTTCTTGTATTTTTAAAATTTTTAAAATTCTTTATTTTATTATTTTGATTATTCTTGTACACTTTCAATTGATAGGTTAAGGCAAGAATTGAATCAATCGATAATTCATTTCTTATTATGAGATTTGTTTAGTTGCTTATTTCTCCTCAATGTGGGGCACTTTTTCTAAGTTGATAGAATTGAACTTATTGATTATTTGGTTAATAGAATTTTAGTTATTGATTGTGGACTTATAAGTCACATTAATGTAAATCTCAGGATAATAGTAATAGTAATAAAAATAAAGACAAAAATGTATAAGTTTAATAATATCTCGTTGTTACGTGTTATGGGGGAAAAAAATTTAATGCTGTGATTAATGCGTGCCCCCTCTACATTGGATTTCTGGTTCCACCACTGCTCAAATCTACTCTAAATCTAAACATTTCGGTTAGTTGTCTTGTGATCTTAGCTAGATTTGAGTAGATTTATGTCAAGAATATCACCGGAAACTCATATTCTTCGTCGTCGGTGAAGGCGAAGTAAGAAGTCGATAGTTGGTGGTTATCGGTGAACCTCAATAGATGGTAGTCACCGATGACTGTATATCAAAAAGAGAAAGAGAAAAAGAAAAAGAAAAACGTGGTCATTGATTGCAGAATATTAGGAAGAGAGAGAGAAAGAGAAGAAGGAAGGCATGCAAGACCTTTGGGTTTACATAATAAGTTGTGGGACTAAATAGAGTACATCTCTTTTAAAAAGGACATGGAGGTAATTTGTGTAGGAAAAAACTCCTTATGTGTACTGTGTGAAACACGTAATCATTGCACCAAATCTATTACCAAATTATACAAAAAAATATAAGTTGAAAACAACATAAATTGTTTGGGTAAACCCAAACCAAACCATATATAGAGAACTGTAAATGCTTACGAACAGATTATGTAAATCTAGAATCGATAACAATTTGATTGAGGCTTGTGTTGGACACAATTTTCTTAAGACAAATTTGTCCTCCGTTAAGGTGCTTACAAGTTTTTATTAGACGTTTGTCTCCCAAGATACAACGATCGAACTTTGCAGAAGCAGTACTACCATGGTAAGTCTGGCAAATCTTACTGTGCAGAATTCTCTTATAGAAAAGACAGAGTGCAGAAGAAAAGAAACACAAGATGAATTCAATTCAAAATGAATGCAATGGGAGCCTATTTATATAGATGAATTGGTGGCTCTTCGAATGGTCATGGTGAATTTTCAAAAGAGTCACCTATTTTTCATAAAAATGTGCAACCCGAAAAGACATGATTGTTCTTTCAAAAGAATTCGGATTCTGAATCGAATCATGTTCAATTTTGAGTCAAAAAATTAACGAATTTATTTAAATAAAATCAAATTTTACATTAAATAAATATTGTCTTAATTCTCAAATGGTGCATTTGGAATCAATTTCTCATTGAACTATTAATGGTTTCCAAACCATTTTTCCAACAACCCCCCTACCCACATGAATGAAATGATGGAAAAGTATGCAAGATACAATGCAGACTCAAAGAGAATTCAATTAGGAATATCCTGTATGGGGATAGGTAGCTTTTGGCTTTGAACCTTCCTTAGTGAAAGACTATCGGATTTACTAGCTAATCAGTGGACGTGATGCCTTGAACTGATCAGCCATTTGTGTAAGCCAAGACAATAGAATTCACACAGAATATCTCCAGACATAGCTTAGTTCTCACGGTTGTGCCCGTTTTGGCCTTGGGCATGTCTTGGTGCTTCATGAGTACTTTAGAGAATTTAACCTTATCAATTCTCATAGAAGCAACCCCTTCACACTCATGTAGGTGATCCTTATTTGAGTCTCTTAAATGCTCCTCTTGAATGATACCTCTCTAGGTTTTTCAAGATGTAATGATCATTAAGAACATAACTTACCCTAAGTCCCCTGCATACAGCACATGTTGCAGATATCACTCTCATCATGGGAATGGATAGGAGATAGACTCCCTTAGTGATTTCTGGTGAGTCATCCATAATTCGGTTGTCCCTTTGAACCTAAATCTTGGGATCTCCAGTCAGCTATGCTGGGTTGCCATTATGGCGACTTGAAATTAATAGACTTTAATCACATTCTCCTCGATGAATTTTCCCTCATTTGCACTTTGGTCAAACCTTATTTAGCGGCCGCTATTTTTCGTTCAACCTTTTCAATTATTTATAATTGAGTAGTTAGTTGATCCACTATATTGTTCTCAAACAATACTCACATCTGAGAGCAAATGTCTTATGGTATTAAGTTGTTAAATATGTCGAGACTTACAGTTACTTTATGTTACTCCCATTTTTCAAATCAAAAAATAAACATAGAGGTGTTTCTTAGGAGTTAAGATATCACTTTTGCTTCTACTCCAATTTTGTCCTATAGAAAGAATTGAGATTCTTTGTGGATCTATCATTGGAACCTTTACTTTAGTAAAATTCTTCAAGCACCTCCATATTATCAACACACCCCCATAATTCTGATATAAATCAGAATATAACATTCATCACTTATTGACTATGGTGTGCTTGAATAACAAATTTCTAAATAAAATTTATCAAATAGAAAACCCAGAATAATTATGACTACACAAGTCAGAATTAATGCTTACATAAAATCATATTTTAATAAAGATTTTGCCTAAGAACCAAACAATTCAAAAACCTCATTTGATTGTATAAATTCTTACAATGCAAATAAAGAGAAATACTTGTACCTCCAAATTAAGATTCAAACTCTTAATTTTGAGTTTTTTTTTTTGTTCAAGTTTTTGTGGGTAACTTGTCATGAATCATGATTAGTAGACAATTCTACTTCTCTCCCCCACATTTGTGATAATACACAAATTAGCACAAACAATATGACTCCTTTACGAGCAAGTGTCACTGTCACAAAAATATTTGTGACAAAAGAAAATTGAATTATCTCTTCTAATTGTTTAATATTATGGTTTATCGTTAAAGAAATTGTGTCCAACACAAGCCTCGATCAAATTGTTATCGATTCCAGATTTATATAATCTGTTTGTAGGTATTTATAGTTCTCTATATATGGTTTGGTTTGGTTTGGTTTTACCCAAATAATTTACGTTATTTTCAACTTATATATATATATATATATATTATATAATTTGGTAATATATTTGATGCAATGATTACATGTTTCACACAGTACACATAAGGATTTTTTTCCCCTACAATCTTAAGACAAATTCTACTACACAAGTAAAATAATGATTGATGACAATTTATGTCACAAAACTCAAAATTACTTTAAAATAACTTTCAATTGATTATTAACGAAATAATAATCAAAAAAAAAAAAAAATTCTCAATCTATTTCCAATTAAATGGAATGACACCGTTATTCAAATGATCACGTTGAAATTGTCCAGTGTTAATGATTGCTTTGATATTACAAGGATATTACTACCACTAGGGGTGTGCCCAGTGCAGTTTGAGTGGTTTGAGAGTAAAATTACAAACCGAATGGCGGGTTAGCGGATTAGCAGATTGACGAATTGCAGTTTGGTCGATTTTTGATGGATTAGCAAATTGAAGAATATTCTAACTAATTATCATACATTTGCATAATATATAACACTAATTTGTATAATATTTGTTAGATATATAACACAGTAATTTTACATAATATGTTTCATATATATAACCACTAATTTATAATAAATTTCATATCTTAAATCTCTCTCACACTCATTTTTACATTGATATTTCATTAGAAGTTAAAAAATATATGTGTATTAATTATAGTAGAGCGGAGCGATTAGGTTGGCGGATTATCAAATTACACATATAATATTCCAAAAGAGATCCATTGGTATGTCATCATCACAATTAGAAATTAATTAAAAAATTCACAAACTTTTAAACAAAATTTTATTTAAATCCCAAACATAGCACTGGAAATAAATCATTCAAAAAATAACAAATATCACACTTCTTTTTTTTTTTTTTTTCCATAAAAGATTTCATGGTGACATATGACTCCATAAAACTCATTCCAAATTAATTTTTTTTTAAAAAAACTCAAATTAATATGCTCATTTATAGAGTTAATATATCAATTTATCATTCCCATTCCCAATAACATGAAAAAGTCCAAATTCGGTATTTTTAAAAGTCACGAACAAAAGAGTTGCATCTATTCTTATAAAAGTTCCATCACTTAAAACAATGCCTACCTTGGTATTTTGGGAAATTGGTAAAAAATTGATTTTTTTAGTTTTTTTAGCCTATTTTGTCTTTTTGTGAGTAGAAAATGTGAGAAGTAATGTGACCTGAAATGAGTAAAAAACTAAAAGCTGGCTTTTTATTTTGTTCCCAAAAGACATAATTTCATATATCTACTAGTCATATCAAACTAATCATGGAAAAACTAACCAATACTAGATGATAACATGCATGATTTATACAATAGATTCAAAAAAAAAAAAAAAAAAAACTTTATGTTAAACCCATAAACAAATCTGAACTTTGTAAATACGAAATTTTTGTTCCTATAAATTTAACCATAAAAAACTGAAATTTGTAAACCCATATTCTGATAGATTCAAATCAATCCTTAAGGTTCACCACATATATATTAAAGATGGTTCTTCCAATTAAAACTATGGGATAAATACTTACAAAAAAGTATGCATAGTGTGACTTTCATATAATTGTGGTTGTAGAAAATAACACATGCATGAAAACCAAAAAAAAACTGTTTGAGTTTCAGTACAAGATCAAGACAGTTTGAGATTCAACACGACAGACAAATAATAGGAAATGAAATGAATTTATTCTGACAGAAATTGAACAACTTAGATTTTCCAAAAAACATAAATAATTTCCATCTTAAACAGTTTCCCATAACAGAGTAATATAAATGTTTTATAGAAACAAAAACTCCAACCGAAACAACTTCTGTTAAATACACACAGTACACAGTATATTAATCATATACACAATGACAGTTCTATAAATAAACAAATCAGACATAACCAGTGGTGGAGCCAGAAAATTAAATCAAATGGGGGACTTATTGATTACAACTTAATTTTTTTTCTCTATAACCAACAGTAAGAAGATAATAATAATTTTTGAATTAATATTGAGTATAAAAACTTAAGTAAATTATTACAAAAGTATTTCACATAAAATTTTACAATTAACTTAGGGTAAAATCGAAAAGAAAGTATTGTGTGTAACTAGTGTATCATGGATAATGAAAAAAAAAGTCATATATTTACGTCTTAAAATAAATTATATAATGGTAAGTTAATTCAAATTTTTACAAGATTTGAGTAGTAAAAATATCATATAATAGTGATATCACGTCATTATTGATATATGATATCACCAACCAATAGTAAATCAACATATGAATAGTGAACTCCACATTCAAATATAATTAACACTCTAATAATTTTTACATATATATATTGAGATGAATTATATTTGCATATTAATAATAATGGATATTACTTTTATATTGAGATTTTTTCAAAAAAATTTCATACATAAAAATATAATTTGTTGTAATCACTTCATTTTCAATAAAACAATCTCTATTGTTTTCATAAATTTAAAAAAAGCCCTTGACATTTTATTATAAATATTATTTTTGTTTAATTTTTTTTTATATATATGCATATGTATAAAAAAAAAAAAGAAGAAGAAAATAAAAATCTAGGGGGCATGTGAGGCCCCCAGGCACCATGTGGCTCCGCCACTGGATGCATTCATTTAAATTTTAGTCAACCAAATCTTCTACACACATACATAGTGGCATTTGTTCCATATCGCTATCATCAAAGTTCAAACAAATACGAAAAAAAAAGGAAACAAATCGATCTAGATTGACAAATTTTCATATTCATCGAATCAAATAAGACCAATTATATACAAGAATACATTTCTAGAAATGATTTTGGTAGGGCATTAAAAGGGAATCATGACTGTGAATACAGGACATAAATGTGTCGGTGTGTTTCTATAATAGATGACATTAATCTGATACTACCTGTAAAACATCTGGGAGATGATGAAGTTTTAACTTTCTACCACATGGGTATCTTCCTCTGGCCTTCGATGTTCCCCTAACTTTCCTCTTTCCCAGATGTTGTTTCTTACGTTCATTAATAGTCATCTCATGTAAGGCATAAACAGGGAAAAGATAAATGGCAGTGAGTTTTCACTTACGCACAGGTGGTCTTCTATACTCCGCAAGTAAACATTACCCTTGAACCATCTTCTTCTTGAACCTTTTCATCATAACTATCTAGAGTAACTCCTTGTTTAACGTTTCCGCATTTAGATACAATTAGAGCAGCATCCCTGTTTCAGATAAGTAATGGAAGAGTAGTAAAGAAGGGTGAAATTTTAAGAACAAAAACAACCACCACCCAAAAAAAAAAACAAGGCGTGACAACAAGGAATCAGAGATAAATAAACAAATACACTTCACAATCATAAACATATAGTCAGGGTGTAAAATCCATAGTAGACGAAGAGAAGAATGAGAGAATGGGTATTAATATACAATGTTTTTTTGTTTATCAATGAATTTCAAGGTTTTTTTTTTTTTTAAAAAAAAAAAAAAAAACTTGTAGTACGTTTCATGCATGTCTAAACAACGCACATGTCAAGAAGTGTCTGATGAGCATCATGCCAATGTTTGACATGAGGTTAGTGTCGTGTCATGTCATGTCGTGTCCGATGTCCAAAACGCTTTTCAACATAACAAGCACCTTCCTAGAAGACTTCACAACTCTAATATATTGTCAAATCCAAATTTGTTAATTATTTTAACATTTTTTTATGCACTTTTGTAGAGTGCAAAGTGTTATATCATATCTTTTGTAAAACGAAAAACTTTTACTACTAACGTTTTATATTGTATAATATTATTTACATTTTACAGGAAACATTACATTTTTCACTTATTTTTGTTATAATTTAGGCTTATTTATGTGTAGTTTTTTAAGGAAATTTGGAAATTAAATTGTTATGCAATTTTTCTTTTTCTGCAAGATCTTACAATCCTCAATCTGATTCTAAGATCCGATGTTGTAACCAACCCCAACAATCCAATGTACTCTTCTGATTTTAACAACCTTGATGAAATATTAGGGTTTAAATTGGAAGAAAAAAAAGGTTTAATTTGTTACAAGAGTCAAACCCCATGATTTTTTGTAATTCCCCCCAAACAAAGCAAATCACATGTGGCTCTCTAATTTCTAGAAATCAAAAGCAAATTAATACCCTTAATAGGCTCAAAAAACATAAAACAATAGATCTTATCCCATAATTCCATCTTCAAAATTATTCTCAAATATTCTTACATTTCTCTCCAACCAAATAACCAAAATCACAACACAATTAGTACAAACCCATAGAACATAAGCTCTCATGATGGAACTAAAACCCCTATAGTCAATAAAATAAAAAACATCTAAATGCATAAAGCTGGACGAAACAATTTAACCGAAATGTCATGGCCACATAATCCTCTACTTGGGAAGTAAATAATAATTAGGCATCCTACTTTGAAACATGCCATTAGTATTAATTAAACTTTAAAACGCCATAACCATGCAAAAATTATAACTTTTAGGAGGCACATTTGCATTCCAAATTATCTTACGAGGGGCAAAACTTGGAAGATTAGGATTATAAATAAACATATCAAAGAGCAAGTTACAAGAGAATAAGCCAAATGAGTGAATAGTCTATACAATAATATTAACGTCTCCATAACTCAATGGATAATCTGCAGTGTTTTTTATTTTATTTTATTTATTTTTTAAAAACGAATTTTAGTTTAATTGTACATCTTATTTATATAAACTATGTTCATTTTAATAACATAAACTGTGAAGGATAAAGACAAACAAACATCCCAACCAACAATGTAACAAAATCAATAGGAACTAGAAGTACAAATAATGACAAGAAGGAGAATAATGACTTACAGCTGACCATCCATCCCAAACATGAACAACGTTACTGCCACTAAAAGCAACCCCATCATCATCATCATCATCAGATTCAAACTTGTATCGACAAGCAATCGAAAATACAGTTAGGCATACGTGTAAGTCTTCAATAGTTGTCCTAATTTGACATTCCAAACAAACAGAAGGCATGAATTGATATATAAATTAAAGACAGTCCAATTACATTTTGTTTATTGATTAATATGCGATTAAAAGTAAGATTGGAGTTTATGTAAACGATACAATTTAGGAAATAATATAAATATGGAAATAATACTAAATAAGGAAATGATGCGAAATCTGACTTGATGAAAATTAAACACCAAATCATTGACAGAAAACACCATATATAGCAGGAGATGAATCATTTACCCACGTTGCAATTCTTACTTTTATAAGCTCACAGACTTCCTCTAGATTTGGCCGCACCCCATTAAACACAACATCTTTTCCCAATTTCCAAATAAACCACAAAATTGCAATTGGGGTGGCATTCCAAATTCTTTATTCTAGCTTTTTCATACGAGTCCCAACCCAAAACTGCAGCAGACTCATCACTACCCAAGACATGGTGTCACTTGTGAGCAAGGTTTTAAAAAGCGGCCGCAACCGTTACGTAACGGTTTTGGCGTTTGCCGTCACCCGTTACTGCCGCTTTTGCAGTGTGATTGAGATTCACAGGTGTGTCGGCCGTAGTGGCTGCCATAGCGGTCGTAACGGTGTCGTAACGGCCTGTTATGCACCGTTACGTAACGGTTTCAAACTGTTTCTTTCGAAAAAACACACAAAAAAAAGCTGAAAATAGAGGAAGAGGGATAGAGAGAAAAGGGAAGATAAAGAGAGAAAATGGAGGAGCAAGAGATAGAGAGAGAGGAGGGAAGATGAAGAACATGTTATTGATTTGTTAAAACTGTAAGACCTATGCTATTCTATTCAACTGCTATCACTAAACCATTTTGTTTGTGTGTGTCTATCTATATATTGTTTGAAAATAATAATAATAATAATAATAATAATAATAAGTGTGGTCATTATCTATTTAGTTTGGTTAAAATATGTATATATATATTTAGGCTCTTATTTATTCTCTTACTTTTGTCATTGTTTATCTTATATATAATAGTTAGTAATTGATTTTTTGTAAAATATAAAGTTATTAATTATTAAAATAAAATGTAAAAAACTCAGTTTATAATGATTTAAAAATATGAAATATATTGGATCATACTTAAAAATTGACAAAAAATGATCAATATTTATTTTTATCCCAATAAATATGATCATGGAAAAAAAATATGCATATCGGTAAATTTTTTTCAAATTGTGCAAAAAATAAAAAAATTCACGGTTCCGGTTACCACAACCGTTACACTACGGCCTTTACACCCCGTAACCGCAACCGCGTCACCACCACCGTTACGACGACCGCAACCGCTTTTCAGAACCTTGCTTGTGAGGTTAAATAGAGGGTTTTGATTGAGTTTTGAAAGAATATTGAAGAACACTTTGAAGGTTTGGCTTGTTCTTGAGGCTTGGGTTTATTTGCACCATTCCAACTACCAACTCTATCTTTTCCCTCCTCCTTGTGAATCAAAGCTTCAAGTAAAGGTAAGGGTCTTCTCACATCTTCATTAGAAGCATGCTAGAGTTTCTATTTTTAACTAATAGCATGATTCTTGAGTTAGTTTTGTATTCTTTTGTCAATTTTTTTTTGAAATTTCAAATATGATTTTTTTATTTTTTTTGAGTAAAAAGAAAGAGAGATTAAAGAGAAGCAAACACTCTTTCTTTCACAATTTTAGTTTTTGAAACTCGGACAATAATTAAATTAATTTTAAAACTTAGCAAACTACAGTTACAGTTGCAACAAGATCATTTTGACTTAAAAAAAAAAAGAGAAGGCTTTAGAGTGTGGTAGGTTTCACTCAACCCTTTTTATTTCCTAATTGAATATGGTCAAGCTTCTACATTCAGCTAATATCTAATTCTAGCATCAAATGCTAAACAAATTCACAAACAACCTCAACCCAGCAACCTTTAACTCCAAACCCTCATTCATATCAATCAATAAAGGTGAACCATCAAGACCTTTGCCAGCTAACTACCAACTTGTACAACCAATAAGTGGATTGCTCTAGGACCAGTGATCATCACCTTCAATTTAAGAGATTGAAAGTAAACCAAACAAAATTAAGAGAAACTTAGATGCGAAAGTACCTCAGAAATCCAGAGAATGAAATAGAAGGTGTTCGCGAAGAGGAGCGCAGGTTCAGGAACATGGGATCCAAAGGATATAGGAGGGAGGGAGAGAGAGGGAAAGAGAAGGTCAAAGGCTAATTTATCAAACCTCGTCGCAAGAACCTAGATTTCACAATCGCCTCCTCTCATCGTCGCAGCCCCTGCCAGTTCGCCGTCAACCTCCGTTCGCCATTGCCCTCTGATTTCGCTCAACCTTTGCCGTTCTCTGTTTGACGGGTTAGGGTTCAAGACAATGAGAGAGTGGAAAAGAGGGGAAAACAGTGTTGATTGGTATTTCCTTTGGTGTATGTATCATTCGAACGTACAGAGAAATAATAAATAAATAAAAATAATAAAATTAAACACAAAATAAAATTAGGCGGTAATATTCCTCCCAAAATTTTTTGATCACATTGATCACACTTATTTACAAGTTGTGATTAAAAAAATAATGTATAATCACACTCGTTTAGAAGGTGAGATTAAAAAATATATATATAATCACAGTTAATTGAAAAGTGACATAAAAAATTAATGTTATCACACTCAATCAAATTAAGTGTGATTAAATTATCAATCTATTTTTTTATCACACTTCTAATAAAAGTGAGATATTTTTATTTATCAAAGCGTGATCTTTAAAACCCCCCAAAATCAACGGTGTTGAAATTTGATCTCCACCGCACAAAATGTAGTTCTCGAATAGTTCTTCAACTTTGATGAAGGAGTTAGGGTCAAAACTCTAATGGATTTGAAGGAATCAAAGGTTTGATTTAATTTGGTGTAGGTAAATGTAGAGAAAAAGAAGAGAAATGGGTTTTAGAGAGAGAGATATATACAAAAAGTGAGATACACTCATCCCAAAGTGAAGAAAAGAAGAGAAAATCTTAGACTCAGCACCTCCCACGCGTGCTCGTCTTTTCCTGCACGTGCGGCACGCCTTTCACCGCACCTGTGGCCTCCTCCTTTGCACGTGCGGCCCACTCATTGATTGCTCGTGCAATTAAAGCAGTCTTGCACCTGGGCAGCCCCTCTTCACTTTCCGCACGTGCGGCCCTTCTTCCGTACGTGCAGTTTAAGCCCATGTACGTTCGGTTTTGTTTCCCAGCCAGAAATTTCAGCAGCTGAACCCGAGACACCCTGGATCCAACCTCATGCCTTTCGAAACAAGCGAAACTCAACTTAGGAATAAAATAAGGATGAGAATTTGAAGAAGGTTTTAAAAACGATAAACCCAAACAGTCGACAAGGCCTCATGTTAATCCCCGACACTCTAACACGAGTAAGCTCATCACAAACAAAAAAAGAACAAGACAGGTTACGCACCTGGTCATCACAATGAGCTATAACCAAACACTATAAATTGGTAACTAAATTCAATTTAGATCGATCTAAAAAAATAAAATAAAAATAAATTTAAATCAATAACAAACTCTTGGCCTATTTGTTGAAACTACAATAAATAAAGATTTTAGAGACAAAAGTTTAGTGATAAATTATCTTAATTACCAAAAGTGTTTTTAATGTATTTTAACAACAGAATTATACATTTAATAGTGAATTATTATCATTTTGAGACTAAAACTTTTGTAGAAAAAAGTAAACTTTCTGGCACAAATTTATTTTTTTTCTCTAAAAATGTATTTATTAATGACATTTTTGAAATTTTGTACCTAACGATCTTTTTTTTTTTTTTTACTATTTTGAAATTCAAAATCTAATGTTTTTATAACAAAATTTTTTACTTTTCAAGATGAAAGAGTCTGGTTCCTAAAATCCTTATATATATATTGTATTGTAGGATGCTCTTTTACCAAAAGTCTAAGTTCGAGCTTTATCTCTACAATTGTAGCTTCTCTTTCTCTTTCCACTTTCCTTTCTTCTCTTGGCATATAAAAAAATAAAATAAAAATAAAAAATCAAATTTAGGCATAACTTATATTTGGTATGCATCATATATTTATATTATTCATGTAATGTGCGTATCTTTACTATTTTACTAAAGGTTGAGTATCTCTCCAATTCACAAGGTACTGTCTAAATCTGTGAGTAGGGACAGAACTAGAATTCCATGGTGTGAAAAGGAAAATATTGGTCTGTTTCGTTTGATGGGTGGTTAGATTCGGCAAAATTTAAGGACAACCAAATTCAACAATAATAAGCTTATTTGATGTAGTTTATTGTAAGCTAAAAACTGATAATCATGAAGCAGAAGCAGAAGCAGAAGCAAAAAGCACCGTTTGCTAGCTTCTAGATAATCAACTCTTTTTAACTTATTAAAGTTATTTCTTCCTCATAAAAGCAAAGAGCACCCAAACAGTCTCATATAGACTTCTTACTTGTGATTTTTGCCTTTTCTATCTACTGATTTTTTATTTTATTTTATTTTTTTGTTTCTTTGTAAAAGAATGCTTTAAATGTTAGTGATTTGCAGTGTGCATTATAGCGATTCCGGTTTTGACCCAACTCTTGATGTATTCCGGACTCGGGCCTATGGTTTCTGTGGGAACATATTTTTTGAATGACAATACATGGCCAAAGGTGACGCCGAAGTGTCAGCTGAGGTGCCATGTGGCCTGGTCTTGGTATCGAGGTGAACTCGGCTAGGCCGAGGTTTCCTACGAAGATAACGAAATCTGAGATAGGTGGATAAGGGACAAGAGTCCTAGAATAGGGGAGGATCTCAGTCTAGATAAAGATAAAGCTCTTAGGGAGTTTATCCCTATCTAGTTAAGAGTCTAGGATTAACATTGAGCCTGAGTCCACTTAGGTGTGGTTTCTATAGGGACCAGGTCAGTGTTGGCTATATAAGCAGGGCACCCTCGTGAGTCTGAGGTAAGTCCTCTCTTCTGAGATTAAGCACAATTTGCTATCTATAAGAGATATTTGATTGCTGACTTGAGCGTCAGAGTGCCCCCGGGTGGATGAACCACTCTCGGATTCTTATCTTTCTGTGACAGGTTGTTCGGGCTAATTTATTCTGCCGGTGCTCTCCAGCTAAGTTCTCCATTTGGTTGTGTGGTCGGAAATCAACACCCACAATTTGGCGTCATCTGTGGAAACATAAGGAGAATAGATGGCCAACGATGGACGGAAAGAAAAAATTTGGGACGACATCCCTAGTGAGAGTAGTAAGCATGCCGATCCAAACATGGAAGAGGAAAACGATAACGAAGGGACACGGGATCAGAATCCCAGGGAGAAAGACGTCAACCAAGAGGGAGATGCACCGAAGAAAATAGGCTGAGACGAGTATTACAACGAAAATGATCTCCAGATATGGAAAGATAGATGCTTGAGGAGGGACGACGAAATGAAGGGAATGGCAAACAAGTTGGTAGATCTGCAATCGGTTGTCAACTTCATGATGTAGAACAACGTCATGAAACCACCGTTTCCATTGAAGGACACGCCGATTCCAGCGGCCAAGAACGACGCCCAGAAATGGGGGCAGAAAGCAATCCCAGCAGTCCACTACAAGAAAAGCATCTTTGGCGACTAAAAATGCACCTTTGGTCGCTGAAAGTATAGGTTTTGGTGACTAAAAAAGCATTAGTAGCCAAAAGTGAGGATTTTTGGCGACTAAGAAAATTTAGTAGCCAAAAGTATAGGTTTTGGCGACTAAAAATCTGTTTGGTCGCCGATATATGGCTTTTAGCGACTACAAAAATTTTAGTAGTCACAAGTAAGGCTTTTTGGCGACTAAAAAAAATTTAGTAGTCAAAAGTGAGGCATTGGGCGACTAAAAAGATGTTTGGTCACCAAAAGTGAGGCTTTTATCGACTAAAAAAATTTTAGTAGCCAAAAGTGAGGCTTTTTGGCGACTAAAAATAATTTAGTAGCCAAAAGTGAGGCATTGAGCGACTAAAAAGATGTTTAGTAGCCAAAGTGAGACTTTTTGACGACTAAAAAGAAGTTTAGTCGCCAAAAGTGGTAATTTTAGCTCGGGAATTAAATTTTTTAACAACTAAAAAATAATTAGTAGCCAAAAGTATAGAATAATCGCCAAAAGTGGTCTCTTTTTTTTTTCCTAGTAAATAATTTATTTTTTCATAAATTATGTTCAATAAAAAATAATTATCTTTATATATATACATTTATATTAATACAGGTCTATGTACTATGTAAATAATATATTTTGCATATATAATCATGTGCTGTTATAGTGGCGTAGTGGAAAAACTGTGTTGTATAAGGCTTATAGTCTGGGAGGTTGATGGTTCGAATCTCCACAAGAGCAAATGAGAAGCTAGTGAGTGTAATTTTTTTTTTCACGAATGAGCTTTTGGCGACTAAAAGGTTTGGTTGCCGATTCCTTGAGTATTGGCGACTAAAACATTGGTCGGTAAATATATAATTTTAAAAAATATAATTGACTATTGGAGACTAAAAATTTAGTCGCCAAATATATAATTTAAAAAATATAATTGACTATTGGCGACCAATGGCGACCAAAGTTTTGGTCGCGAAAGACTTGCTTTTTGGCGACTAAAAGTTTTTTACTCGCTGATACCTTTCCCGACTGTTTTCCAGCGACCAAACTAGCGACTAAAAAATTTAGTCGGGGAAACTTAAAAACCGACTTTTGGCGATTAAAAATTTAGTCGGCCAAATGTGTTTTTTCTTGTAGTGGTCCCTCAGCATGACAAAGTGAAGGAAAGCTCACATCGGCCTTCACGGGACGCCAAACGAGCAAAATCAATGGGAGGAGAGTCTTAGGGGACACCTCGTACCAAGGGAACTTATGTCAAAAAACATCGGCATGTTCAGCGGAAAGAACTGCTTTGATATAGTGAATGAAGAGAAGGCCAAAAGGACACATAATGACACTGGGAGTAGCGCGCCAAAGAGACTGAAATCCGTTGATAGTTGAGCCCTTGGTCGGACTAAGGAGGATTTGCAGGACTACCTCTAGAGGAAGAGGCAAAATGCCGAGGTCACATCACCCGTCAAGTCGAGAATGCCGTTCTCAGTAGAGCTGGATAAGTTTGAAGCCCCCAAAAGGTTCCATAAACCGAGATTCCAGATATATGACGGTAAGTCAGATCCAAACTTTCACGTCGACTTATACCTGAATTCAATGGCATTGTATACTGGGAATGAACCGTTACTCTACAAGGTGTTCCCCTCATCATTTGGGGAAATCGCATCAGATTGGTTTTATAAGTTGCCAAAAGGAACTGTAAAGAGTTGGGAAGGTCTGGCCGAGATGTTTGTGGCCAGGTTTGTTACAAACAAATTGTAACTGTTGAGTGTAGATTCCTCGATGGCTTTGAAAATTGGCGAAGGTGAAAGCCTCAGGGCTTCTGCCAAAAGGTATTATGAGGTGTTCAATAGATTACCCGGATGTAACCAGGAGTTGAAGGTCGTGTCTTTTAAGAATGGCCTAGAGGATGTCTGCATGCTTTGAAAGTCACTAGCAAGGACTCTGCCAAAGAGTATAGAGGAGCTCATGGCAAGAATTGAGAAATATGTCAGAGCAGAAGAGAATACACCAAGAGCGAAGGCACCGAAGCAAGAAAAGAGAAACGGCTCGTCGAAGCGAGGCCGAGATAATATTGGATTTAATAGACAAGAAACAGGACTAAAGGCTGCACAGGCAGTCACCACTGTGTTCCGGATCCTGGTTTATAAAGCTCTAGAAAGGATTAGGAACCAGTCGTATTACAGTGCGCCGGAGAGGATCCTTGGCGAATTTATGGGGAGAAGTCTAGGGAAGCACTGTGCTTACCACAATAAAGATGGACACCTGACGCAGGGTTGTAGAGCCCTAAAGGCGCATTTGGAAGATCTGGTCAGACAAGGTCACTTAAGGGACCTAGTAGATGAGGCCAGAATAAGAGAAGAGCATGAAAGACTGCCCTAGGCACCAGCAGCACCACCTTCACAAGCACCACAACAGTAAGCAGATGGACCTCAAGTGATCAATGTGATTCACTTGAGGGTCAATTAGAACGACATACGTGGGAAGACTCAAAGGGTGAAGCACTTACAGCATGTGTATCAGGTCTAGCAAAAGAGGCCAATGACAGACGGGTGCCAAGAACCAATGGTGTCTTTTATTGAAGTAGACCTAGACATGGTACAGCATCCACACAACGATGCTCTGGTAGTAACCCTCAAAATTAGAGAATGCTAGGTAAGGCGCATTCTGATTGACCAAAGCAGCTCTTGTGGCATCATGTATGTTAGATGTTACAAGGAGCTCAACCTTCACTAAGATGATTTGGAACAGTCCAATAGCCCAATGGTCAGGTTCAATGGAACGCCGATATGGCCCCTAGGAGCAATGAATTTGGAGGTGCAGACAGGCACCAAGAAGGTAAGTACAGAGTTCACAGTAATTGACACCCCCTTGCCATACAATGTTATCTTAGGGAGGCTATGGTTGAACACAATGAGGGATGTTCCCTCAACGCTGCACCAACTATCGTGGTTTCCAACAGAGCATGGAATTGAGGAGGTCAGAGGGGATTAGGTACAAGCAAATAATTGCTCCATGGCAACAATGAAATCCAGCTGCAACGTGCGAGTGGTAGAAACAGTAGAAATTGAAGACGATGACATGGAGGTCCTGGATGACGTCGGCAAAGAGTCGACCGAGAAAAGCAAGAAAGCCTTGAAAAAAATTCTGGTCCAACAAGGGAATGAAAAGCGCTTCTTTCTTCTCGACTCAGGTTTGGCCAAATAGGAAGAGAAGGAGTTAGAATCATTCTTGCGAGCAAACATAGAGGTGTTTTCCTGGACACCATACGAGATGCCTAGCATTGATCCTGAGGTCACTTGCCATAAACTAAATGTAGACAGATCGGCTAAACCTGTCATTTAGCGAGCAAAGAGGTCGACGTCGGTTCATGTGGAGGCAGTAGAGGAGGAAGTGGACAAATTGTTGAAGGCTAGAGCCATTCGGAAGGTAAACTACCTAACTTGGTTGTCAAACACAGTTGTTGTGAAAAAGAAGAATGGGAAGTGGAGGGCCTGCGTGGACTTCACCAGCCTGAATAAGGCTTGTCCCAAAGATAGTTTCCCACTACCTAAGATTGATCAATTAGTAGATGCCACTTCAAGGCATGGAAGGATGAGTTTCCTGGATGCTTACAGGGGATACCACCAGATAGCAATGTATCTTTCTGATGAGGAGAAGATTGCATTTATCACACCGAAGAGGCTATATTACTACATAGTGATACCTTTCGGGTTGAAAAATGCAGGAGCAACCTACTAGAGGTTTGTGACCAAGATGTTCAGACATCTAATTGTAAAATAGTGGAAGTGAACATTGATGACATGGTCGTGAAGACCAAAGAACCTGAGAATCACCTGGCCGGCTTAAAAACAGTTTTTGATATCCTTAGAACATATCGGCTCCGACTTAATGTTTCGAAATGCGCATTTGGTTGGCTCTGGTAAGTTCCCGGGATACTTGGTTACCAGAAGGGGCATTGAGGCAAGCCCAGATCAAATCAAGGCTATCCTGGACTTGAAAAGCTCAACATCAGCAAAACAAGTGCAGATATTGACTGGAAGGCCGTAGCCCTGAATAGATTTATAAGCAAAAGTTCAGATAAGTGTAAAGTATTTTTTAGTTTGTTGAAAAAGGCCACATATTTCTTGTGGATAGAGGAATATGAAGTTGCCTTGGCTGACTTGAAAAGTACCTGACAACAACTCCAGTTCTGTCAAATCTAGTACCTGGAGAGGAACTATTTTTATATTTGGCCGTTTCAGAGCACGCATTGAGTGCAGTGATAATCAGAGAAGAGAAAGGAGAACAAATGGCACTATACTATGTGAGTAAAACCCTAGCAAGCGTAAAAACCAGTACTTACCCCTGGAAAAATTGACATTAGCCCTGGTAATGGCTTCGAAGAAATTGAATCACTACTTCCAAGCCCACAAGATCATGGTACTGACGGAGCATCCTTTGAAGTCCATGTTACAACAAGGAGATCTGATAGGAAGGGTAGCCAGACGGGTAGTAGTGCTGGGCCAATATGACTTAGAGTTTAGGCCTAGAGTGGCAATTAAAGGCTAAGTCATGGTTGACTTTGTGGCCAAGTTCACACCTGGAGTCGTCCTACGTCAGGCTCCGGTGAGCCGCAATTTAGGGTGTCCAGGGGAACAAGAAGAAACCCAACTGGGAATGAAAAACCCCATAACAGCAAAGCAGAAGACTGTAGAGTAATCAAAGTCCTACGACATCTACATTGGCGACTCCTTCCGCCTATTTGTTGATGGAAGTTCAAATCGTCAAGGAGCGGAGGCAGAAGTAGTGTTAGTATCGCTAGATGGGGAAATATTAGAACAGTCTATTCGTTTGGGGTTCAAAGCCTCAAACAATGAAGCAGAATATAAGGCACTGATCGCATGGTTGAAGTTAGCAGCAGCAATGGAAGCCGATGAAATGGTAGTCTTTTGCGACTCCCAACTTATTATGAACCAGGCAACAGGTGAGTATGCAGCCTGAGATAAAAGAATGATAGCCTATGTCAAAGAAGTTGTTAGGTTACTAGCCTTGTTTCAAGATTATCGACTACAATAGGTTAACCGAGATGATAATAGTCATGTCAATGCCTTGGCTAACCTGGCTAGTGCAATGAAATCAGGGGAGGCAAGGATAATAATGGTTGACTATTTGTTAGGACCAAGTGTAGAACTACCAATCACAGAGTATGAAGCGATGTGTGTGGAGATGGGTCCAAGTTGGATGGATGTAATAGCGATGTTTCTTAGGGACGACAAGCTGCCGGATGATCGCAAAGAGGCGCATAAGACCAAACTGAAGTCGACAAGGTTTTGCCTAACAGCAAAAGGACATCTATACAGAAGGCCTTTTACTGGTCCCCTTTTGAGGTGTGTGCATCCCTCCCAGGTTGAAGACTTCTCGTATGAAATACATGAAGGGGTATATAGAAGCCATGTTGGGGGCAGATCACTTGCTCATAGGGCTATTACACAGGGGTATTTGTGGCCCTACATGCAGAAGAATGCTGAAGCCTACGTCAGAAAATGTAAAAAGTGTCAGAGGTTTGCACCTTGATACATCAACCAGCAACTGATTTAAACCCAATATCCATCCCTTGGTCATTTACCCAATGGGGCATGGATCTTGTTGGACAACTACCCCAAGCAACCGGGTAAAGGAAGTTTCTGCTAGTAGTAACTGATTACTTCATGAAGTAGGTAGAAGCTGAACCCCTTGCAAAAATCTGAGATATTGATGTGAAGAACTTCATATGGAAGAACATCATCACCAGGTTTGGGATCCCAAGGGCAATAATAGCAACAATGGTACACAGTTTGATAGTAAGCTAATCAAAAGCTTCTGTGCAAAGTACAAAATCAAGAACTACTACTTTACTCCAAGTTTCCCACAGAGTAATGGTTAGGCAGGAGTATCCATTAAGACTACCTTGGATGGGATCAAAAAGAGGCTGGAAGTAGCAAAGGGAAAATGGGTGGAGGAGTTGTCTAATGTACTTTGGGCATATCGGACTATGCTGAGGAGATCAACTGGGGAGTCTCCATTTGCCATGACTTATGGCACTGAAACAGTTATCCCACTAGAAGTCGGCATTCTAGGTATCAGAACCCAAGGAGTGGAAAATGGTACTAATGAGGCATTTCTAGCTCAAGATCTAGACCTACTGGAGAAGAAAAGACAGAGAGCAGTAATTCGGCTGGCGATATACCAGCAAAACTTTCTAGGGCTTACAACAAGAAGCTCAACCCAAGAGAGTTCAAAATTGGAGACCTTGTGCTAAGGAAAGTAGTCGGCAACAAGAAGGATCCTAAGGAAGGCAAGCTAGGCCCAACTTGGGAAGGGCCTTATAGAATCATTTCAGTCACCAGCAATGGGGCATATCAGCTTGAGGACAATGATGACAAAGAGTTGCTAAGACCTTGGAACACTTATAACTTGAAGTTTTTTTTTATCATTAGCCTTTTGTCTTTCAAAAGTTTAGATCATAATTTTATTAGCCGAAGTAATAATAAAATTTTAGTTTGATTTTCATGAATTTGAAATTTGTGTGATAAGACTGACCAGTCCTATGGTGATGTTTTTGAATGAAATATGACGAATAACTTAGACTTATTATATGACAGAGTTGAATTATACTTGTATATAATAGAGTTGAACTAAGTTGGTGATGTTTCTGAATGAAACATGACGAATAACTTAGACTTATTATATGGCAAAGTTGAATTATACTTGCACATAATAGAGTTGAACTAAGTTGAATTAACATAGACTTACCATTTCGGCAGAGTTAAACTCAGAATGGAACTAAGTGTGCTTTAGTTGTATTAACAGAGAAGCCAAGGTTGAACACCTCGGCTAGTCTTTGTTTGAATCTGACTTCCGCGAGAGACCATAGACATATGCTTAATGTGAACTTAAGTGGAACTTAGGTTCACATTAGGGGGTAGGGAGCAAGAATGATAAATAAACTTAAGAGCTTGAGATTTGTTGAAATATTCAGAAAAATTTACAAGTTAAAATGGGCCTAACACTTGTTGAAATTTCGGAGAAATTTACAAGTTGAAGTTAGCCGAGGTAATTATGAATAAAGTGTCTGAGATACATATTACCCGAGGTGACCAACCAGGTTGTCAAAACTTGGAAAGGGTGAAGTCTTAATAGAAGATAGCATATGGAGGTGAAAAAGCAATAAAAATATTTTGATATTTTTAACGTGTTAGCCGAGGTATGCCGATGGTTGGCCGAGGAAAACAATCAAGGTTTATATCCGAGGTATTTTACCCCGAGGTGAATACACAATTAAGGTGTACTTTGTAGAAGTGGTAAATTATTCAGTGTGGGAACATATTAAGTTGTAAAGACAGATAAAGTATACATTTAGAAGAAAACATAAGACTTGCATTAAGAAAGAGACAACTTGTTCAAGTACATACGCAGGCATATTGGCCCAACAAAAACAAACACTATTCAAGACAAAGAAAAAAGTACAAAGAAGAGATTCTAAACAGACTATTCTACATTGGTGGTTAGCTGTGTTTCGGCTTCAACAGACAGCTAGAAAAGCTTCTTGGTAGCCTTCTCGGCCTCGATCTCTAGAAGAGTCTTGTCAAGGTTTTTCTCGGTGCTTTCAACCTCAGCTTCAGGCATTTCTTGGGGACCTTGTCCTCGTCGTCCTAAGTCAAGTCCACGGCTTGCTTATTCAGAGTTAGGGACTTGCCCCCAGCAACTTCAGTCTTCTTAGCTTTGTCAGCCTCAACTTCTTCATCCCCTTCAGCCTCATCTTCAGATTGGCTTGAAGCCAGAGGGAATGGCATGACAAGTCGGCTCTCGTCCCAGAGGGACGAGTCGTCAAGGACAGCTAAACCAGCCATCCAACCAACGGTGTAACCCCTGTTGCATGCCTATTTGACTTGTTTTTTGCATTCATCATGGATGTTGGCTACCCCTTCAGCATAGGCCTTCTCATTCGCCTCCTTTATCTCGACCACCTTGGTAGTAAGCGCCGCTTGCAGCTCGGTCTGGGCTTGAGACTCCTTATCTTTGGCCTTTTTTGCCTCGACCTGAGCAACCTCGGTAACATTTTTTCCAGCCTTGTTGTGGTCTTCGGCTTTCTTCAGGGCCAACACAGTAGCGTTGGTCTGATCTAGGAGACCTCAGATACGAGGCTCAGCTTTGTTTAGTGAAGTAAGGAGTTTGCCTGCCTCCTTTGTTTTTTGGGTTAGTACTTTCTTGAACTCATCGGTCTTGACTGCAAAGGAGTGACCCTACTGGATAGCCTGCAAGAATGCAAAGAAAATTCGTTGAGTATGAAAACCAGAGTTGAAAGTAAACCAAAAATTATAAGTGTTGAGACTTACCAAGACACAATGCTGCACTATCATCGTATAATTTTCATACTCCAAAAGCTCGGCCATCCGATTGATGTCAGCTGGGAGTAGAACGACTGTAGAAATAGTGGCACCGACTTCTAGACTATCGAGAGCATTGTCCCCAGCTAGAAGAGGTCGGTCTCCAACGTGGATAAATGGAGTCCAGGGAGCGTCGGCACGAAATCTAGAGGGCTCAGAAGATTCGTCAGACCTCGGCTTTTTTTATTGTGATTTTTCAGATGCCTCAGCCTCGACAGGTTTCTTCTTAGTAGACTTCTCTACTTCAGCCAATTTTGAAATCGGCACCGTGTCTTCTGACTCCACCTCTGTGGCATTGGGCTTGGCCCTTTTAACCCTCTTTGCCTTGGGTTTTGGCTGCAATTGGGAAGGAATGGGGAATGGACCGGCATCATGTCAAGAATGTCAGCAAGCAGGTCATCCGGGATGATTTTTGCGCAGCCCATTTCGTCGGCGGTGGAAGTAACTGTTACTCTGGTACCGAAGTGTACTGCTGGAAGGGCGATTGGTGGATTGGCTGGATCGTAAACTGATATCTTAGAATCTCGGCGTTTGTGGCTGTGAGTTCTGCCGACAAGAGCAAAAATTGGAGCTCGGCGTCGGTGATGGCACTGGGATAGAGAAATTAGTTGAGGGGTAGAAGTGGATGGTTGCTCAACTGGGTTAGAAGTAGAGGCTTGATTTGGCCTTGGAGATGAAGTTGTTGGAGGAGTTGAAGCAAATGGAAGAGTCTTGCTGCGCTTGGGAACTTCTGGCAGGTCCGACTTGTATGTAGGGATATAGTTGAGTAGCAGGGGAGCTTTGTGGGGGTTAATAGGCAGGCCCAGCAGCCTAGTCTTTGCTGGGGAAGAAGGATTGGCGGAAGTCCTTTAATGATTGGGGAAGAGCTGCAAAAGGTAGAAACAAACATTAGAACGGATAAAGGGAATAAAGTGGTAAAGTCTTTAACAGAGAAGTTGAAACTTAGTTCTTACCCTAATCATCTTTAAACACCGATCGGCGCAGAGAGAAGAAATGAAGATCATCATCTGGAGCAAATTCCCAGTTACCCGAGACAATCAAATAATCATCTTCGGCACATTTGTTGGAGTCTGGGAGGTCGACTATGATTTTGTAGGCTATGGATCTCGGTTTGAGGTAGTAAATGTAGCCTTTTTCAGACTTTAGGCCACACATGGTATAATAAAATTGGATGTCGGCTAGTGTTATCCTAGCGTTTTCTCGGCGAGCTAAAGCAATTATACCATTAATAACTCTATAGGAGTTAATGGCCAGCTGCATAGGATTGAGTTTGTAGTAGTGGAGGATTTCCCTAAATAGGATATCTAAGGAAAGCCGAAGTCCACACTCGATAAATGCTACCATAGGAAAGGGCATGGAGTTCCCAACTGACATGATAGAGTCTTCCTCTCTAGCGAACCTGATCTGAACGTTGGCTAGAATAGAAAATTCTTGCCTAAAGTACTCCAACTTGGCCGGGGTGTCAACTCTCTACCTAAACATTCCCATGATGTCGGCTTAAGGAGGATTTGTGCAAAATTTTAGAAAAGAATATTTGGTATGGGTTTGAAATCCTCGACTAAACCTTAAACTGTCACCGGAGCTAGGATTTTGAAGATCTAAAGGGATCTTGTTTTAGTTTTCCTAAAGAACAGGGTTCTAAATCAAATCCCAAACCTAAGTCTATACGGAAACAAGAATCAAAGGCAAGAATCTGAAAACAAAGCAAGAAAAGAACATGATTCAGAATTAAGAAAGCAACAGAGATTCAAGAGCGCTGAGTAGGTGTGTACAAATGTGCGCAAGTCAAGAGCAGTGACAAATTGTTAAAGCATCAAATATATGAACAGTGACACAGAGATAGATTGAACAACACAAATCGCAAACAAACATGTTCGAGATTTTGAGTGATGAAACAATAGAGTACAGCTATACAGATACAAGTCTCACAGTGACAGATGCGATGTGAAGCATATAAAAGGAAAGAAGTCATTAAAGGACAGAAATTTAGGACTTACTGAATCGGGCCGAAAATGAAGATGCCGAAGTAAGGCTTGCCGAAGTTAGACGGATGTGAGGGTTTCGCCGGAAGTACGGAACGGAGCACGGTTGCAGAAAGCTTTAAAGGTATGAAAATAGAGGTTTTTCGTAGAGAGAGAGAGCTTGAGACAGAGAGGGAAATCAAAGCTATGAAGTGAGAAGATGACGAGAGAGAAATAGGATTTTTGTTAAAGACTGAAAAGGCAGCAAAAGGAAATGAGTACGCCGTGGATGACGTATCTGTCAGGCGGCGTATGCAGAAGCGATGAGACCTGATGGCGCGTGTCAAGAATGACCCATTGGTAGAAGAACTCGTGGTGAAAACGGTTGAGAAAACCGTGCGTGACAGCTCATGCGTAGATAAAACTCTTGGAGTTCTTGATTTAATGAAGCAAAAACCTCGGCTATAGAAATGATCTCGGTTAATGAGCTTGAAGAACTTGTCTCTTGGTTCTTGGTTCTTGGACATTGATAAAGATGGTTAGTTGAGGAAATTGAAACCGATGAGTTATGATCTCGGTCGCAGAGATGAATAGATTGTTAGCTGACATGCTATATGGATAATCGATGTAGGTTCCGTCACCTCAGATTGTTGAGGTAATAGAACCTAGGGGGTAGTTGTGGGGACATATTTTTTGAATGACAAAATGTGGCGAAAGGTGATGCCAAAGTGTCAGCCGAGGTGCCACGTGGACTGGTCTTAGTTCCGAGGTGATCTTGGCTAGGCCGAGGTTTCCTGCGGAGATATTGGAATCCGAGATAGGTGGATAGGGGACAAGAGTCCTAGAATAGGGGAGGATCTCAGTCTAGATAAAGATAAAGCTCTTAGAGAGTTTATCCCTATCTAGTTAAGAGTCCAAGATAAACATTGAGCCTAAGTCCACTTAGGTGAGGCTCCTGTAGGGACCAAGTCAGTGTTGGCTATAAAAGCATGGCACCCTTGTGGGTCTGAGGTAAGTCCTCTCTTGTGAGATTAAGCACAATTTTCTATCTATAAGAGATATTTGATTACTGACTTGAGCGTCGGAGTGCCCCTAGGTGGACAAACCACTGCCGAATTCTTATCTTTCTGTGACAGGTTGTTCGGGCTTAATCTATTCTACCGGTGCTCTCCAGCTGAGTTCCCCGTTTAGTTGTGTGGTCGGAAATCAACACCCACAATTTCTAAATGTTGTTTATGTCTTTTTTCCCTTATTCTTCCTTAAATTTGGTTATTAGATCGTAGTTGTTGTGTTTGGAACAGGTTGGTTGCTTGTTTTTCAAACTTTTGTTGTCCAGATTTTCGCTCCTCCGCTCGAGCGGTACTTCTTGCCCAGATCGTAGTTATTGTCTTTTTCTCTTTTTCTTTACAATCTGAAATTAAAGCCATAAAACTCTTAGAAAAGCATTTGCATGCCAAAATGTTTGTGAAAATCAAACCAATTTTTGATTGTCAATCTCAAACCATAATTTACTCCTTAACTTGCCCAAATTTAGATTTAATTAATTTCTTCATATCAAACCCAATTTCAAACCATTTACATTAAAACTTTTTTAATTTGTCAAAATTAGAGTCAAACTTTATGAACTCATGATTTTCAAAACATTGTTCTTGTTTCTTCAAAGCATGAAATCAATTCTTAGAAATCTATGATGCATTTACAATTAGAGTATTAAAACTTGTAGAATTTGTTCATACTTGTAAAAATGAAACTCAAATTCATGCAAGACATTGAAAATCAAATCCAAAAAAATTAATTTCCAAATTTATTTCCATAACCAGGAACCTAGATCAATTTTTTCATCTTTTTGCCAATTCCTTTTTAGTTTCATGAAATTAAACATAATTACTTCTTAATTTCAGCTTTTAGGAGACTTATCTACAAGATTCAAGCTTCAATTTCTTACCTAGAATCTTCAATTTGGTGTATTCTTGACAATTTCTTCACTTCTCCTAACTTCGTTAGCCTTTCTTCAAGATTTTCAGCAAATGTGTTCTAAAGAATCTCTCTCTCTCTCTCTCCACAGCAAAACAATTAAAATGAATAAGCCCAACACTCTTACATGCCTTTTCTTGATTTCATTCATTCTTTTTTGTTTAATATTAAAATGTCCACTTTAAATTAAGCCATATGGTGATGTATATGAACAGGATTAGATTAATTACTAGTTACTCATTATCTTCATTAATCATCACTTAGTTCTAATTAATCATGATCAATGTATAACTTAATTAATTTAATTAGTCTCAATTAAGGCCTAATTAATCATTCCTAATTTTATTAATCTAAATCAAATTTTTAATTAAACTCTCATAAAACTGTACATATTAAACTAATTCAATTCAATTACGCTCATCACTCGTGGTTTCTTAAATCATCTCGACTAGAATTAATTCTTAATTTTCCTCACTGAATTAAAAATTCTTTGCGTCATATTAATGCTATTAAGCTTCTCAATCAACATTTCTAAGATATATAAACATTTCAATTTCAAGTTTAAAATTATTTCTTAACTTAATTTTAATCCTTAACATTTATTCAAATGTTGTTTTTGAAATTGATCTAATTTCGTGAGTCTCATAATTTTTGACAAATATATATTTCCAACCAATTGGATTCATTTCCATTTAATTTCCTTTCATTAAATCACATTCTATTCCTTAAATAATATAAGGTAATCAAATTCAATTAAATATTTTTATTTATGCTAATGATTATTTTGTCTAAGAAATTCATGTGTTTCCAACTCATTAATTATATTATTTTTCTAAGTATCAATTTAATTATTCCATAAAATCAAATAGGCTTAATTTTGATTCAAGACATTTAAAGGTGATCAATATTAATCATTGTAATTTGCATTATTCGGGGTGTTACAGGAAGCTTGTTGAAGGGTAACTTAATTTCTCAATTGTGAATCACTTCCAATTTTGCCTTTTATTTTGTTTTAAGTTTGTTGCTTTGGTTGGACAGTTGTATTTGCCCTTGCATTTTTATTTTTTTGTTTTGTGGTTTTTCTGTTGTTATGTTTTCTGAAATGGAGGCTTTAATGTTCTAACTGACAGTAATCTTATTTTGTCTACAAGGAAGAACAACAATGTATACAATGTTAGAAGATTTCATTCAAAGTCAAGGTGGACATGAGTGTGTTAGTGTAAGGTCTTTTAAAAAACTAGCTGATGCTGATAATTTCTATGAGACGCATGAATCCCAATATTTGGCCGCACCCTAATATTGCTTTTTCAATAGTACCAATGTTCAGTGTGCAAAATGATTTGCGATTTTTTGTGGCTGTAGAAAAGGTTGGACAACCTCTAGAAATATTCTTGAGAAAACGAGTGAATAAAATGACATTCTGTGATGTCTTAAAATACAATGATGTGAAAAAAAGAAGAGGTTTTTCTCAACTTGAAAAATGGAGTGCAAC
Organism: Camellia sinensis; assembly: GCF_055761805.1. Lineage (NCBI taxonomy): Eukaryota > Viridiplantae > Streptophyta > Magnoliopsida > Ericales > Theaceae > Camellia > Camellia sinensis. Next base: position 81,304,305 of record NC_138963.1, read on the forward strand.
AGACCAGTATATTAGGATAAGGATTTCTCAGGTATAAGGCTCTAAATCTACTTGTGTTAAAATTTGGCTTATATTTTTTTTCATAAAGTATCTATTTTATTTTTGTATTAATATTTAGATATGTTATTTGGTGTAGGGATGTAATACAAGTAAACATTCACCTCCAAAATGTACATTTTATGTGTATTTTAAATTTACAGAGTGCCATGATACTACAAAAAACTTCACTTTTAGCAGCGGCCCAAAATGCCGCTAAAAGTAGGAAAAAGCGTCGCTAAAAACTAGAAAACCTTTAACCGCGGTTGCAATAGCGACGGCCAAATCGCCGCAATAGCCCCGTCAGTATATCCTTAAAGTGACGTTTTCCTCAAACGCTGGTATAATTATTTTTATTGCGACGGCCGATATAGTGACAGTTATAAATGTCGCTATATCTTAAATTTACCCATTACTTGCTAACTTTATAGTGACGGGTCGACCGCTGCTATATCCTTCACTTTTGCGACATTTTGTGAACCACTACTATATCTTGACTCTATTCCATCAGTTTTACACTATCGCTATAACCATAAAATTCTTTTTGAATTTTATTTGCAGCGGCAGTTATTAACCACGGTTATATACTATGTTTACTATTCAATTACCAATAATATATAGCTTGAAATTTTCAATGATTTACTAACCATTAATGGTTGTCTCTCACTTATCCCTGCTCACATTATATATCCATAAAAACATTATTTTATTCTAATGGCTCAATACTCAATAATTGTAAAAGGTAAAAGAGTCTGCATTTTTATAATCCCAAAATATCCAAAACACCTTAATTAAAAGGTTCATTACATAAGCCAGTAATACAAAAAATATCCAATATTTCTAACAAACTAATAGCCCACACTATAATCTAAAAGGTATAAATAAACTTGTCACAGGACAATAGTACGCAAAAGTATTACTTATGACGTCATTTTATAAAGACCTCCATAAAAAATGTTCAAATCGAGAAATGACGCCCATTGATTGATGCTTTCATGTTGTTTTATTTCCTGCAATAAAAATGATTGAATGAGCATAAGTATCATTTTCAATTTCAAAATATATAAAGAAAATTTAGACTACAAATAATTCTCAACAAGTCTTATCTTTTTGGTAAGTATGTGGTTTACATATCAAAAAATATCACCATACTCAAGTTGAAGATCATATTTGCATATTAAGATAGATCAGCCATTAAGAGAGAAAACAACAACAAATGGAGAGAAAAAATACAATAATGCAGAAGTGTAAGGTGGATAAAGATTTAAGAAACAAATTGTCAACAATTTGTGCAGTTAGTTCTTCTTGTTGTTCCTTAAGCACTGCAAGTTGATTTCTAAGATTAGATATAGGTGAAGACATGTAAAGGGCTTAGAACATGTAAGCAAACAACTAACAATTATTAATGTCTAGGAAATTATATCTAAATATGTGCCCACCTCGCCTCTGCTATTACTACTAAGTATAGAACTCTGATGAAAAACACCTTCCACAAGGCCTTTTAAGTTTGGATGTTGCTTTCAGCTTCTGTTTCCCAAGTGGTCTCTTGCCTATAGGTAATCACTAATAGCCTCATTGCCTCACCCTACTCCTAATCTCTCATAGTCAGTGTATCACTCAAGAGGATTATATTATGAAAGAACAACGGTTTTGAAAATGGACTTTTATTCATATATCATAAATATAAACATTACAATTGAAAGACTCTTACAAACAAGTGTTCTTTTTTTTGTAGATGAAAAGAAGTTATTACTCATGCTATCTATAATACTCTCTATTTTTTCAATGTGCCCTTGAATATAAGACTCTCTTTCCTTATATATCCTAAGGGCAGACTCCAAAGCTAGGATGTTAAAACATATCCAAATAAAAGATAAGATGCCAACAGGTTGGCATTTGGACTAAATCAGCCAATAAAGCCAAACATTAGTAACAATCACTAAATCAAGCAACCAATAGTAACATCCGAGGGTCTATTTTTTAATTGTATATTGCAGTTTGATCCATTGTTGATATTCAAATTTGTTTGATTGCCCAATTCTCTATTTCACTGGTTTGTTGGGTATTTTTACGGATACCAGTAAAGGAAACAAAGTAGAAAGTCAACCTATCAAATCCCAGTTTTGTCCAAACCAACTAACAATTTATTGGTAGAGAAGTCATTAACATTGGTTCTAAATTTGTGTCAATGTATGTGTATTGTAATGATGACTTACCCCGATTAAAAGGTTGCATTTCATGACTCCCAAAAGAGGATTTCTGATGTGTTTGTGGAGAAGCCTGGTCCGAAATGCCACTAGATCCATCTGTCACCTAATTTATACAATAAAGTTTACATGAGTATGCATAAATTTAGAAAATCATGACATATGATAAATACATCATTTAGATAAATATGTTTACTTGTAGTTATACCTGCAAACCACTAGAGCACTGTCTCTGTCTCATCAAAAATGCTACTTGCTCTTTTGAAGAGTATATTACAGCATCTTGAGCTTGTAACTAAATACTTTGAGTTTGCAACTAATCACCTTGAGTTTTTACTTGTTCCTTCAAGATTATATAAGCCATAGGAAAAGCTCATATACACCTCACAAGATTATTTTCTTTGTCTACTTCAGTAACTCTATATATCAGAGGGTCTCTAATTTGAGGGTCTTTGAGGGTTGAGGAGTTATTTACACAAAACAGAGGCCCCTAAAAACTTGCACATGAGAACTCAACCACTTATTATTGCCCAAACAAAAGCCCTTATGGACTGTCGAAAGTATTTAAAATTTGAATGCGTGAATAGAAATATGTCCTTTCATTTATCCTGTTTTCAAAAACACAATGTCACAAATACCAACATATGTTCTCCTCTTTGAAAGCTGATGCGCTTATCGCATCTGATTTGGCTAATTTAGGTTATATTTATGTTAACATAGGTATTCATCCACATGATCTATTTGTTTTGTTCCCCTTCACAACTTGGTTCTGTTTCATACTAAATAATTTTTTTTTCAAATCAGATGATTGTTGGTCGGCTCAAGAACGAAATTTAGAGGTCAATTTAAATCCTACTACATTTATGCCATGTTTTCCATCTAGTTTAATTGGTTAAGTCTGTTGGTGGTGGTACTAGAGACTTGGCATTGGAATAGTCAATCCCATTTTTATAGCTACCTTCTCATTGTGTCCATCACCATTGGACTTAAAAAAGAACTGAACAATATACCTTCCAGTCTATTAGGAAAATATTGTTTCTTTCTTTAAAACATAGTAATGTTTACTTTGGATCTAAAGGCCACTTTTAATATAAATATATTGGTTGTTAAGCGCAGAAATAGTAGAAACTGAACTTTAAAGCCAGGCATGCAATAAATTTTTTTTCATTGTAAATTGGTCTTGCAGGGTCAACTAGTCCCCGAATAAAAAAGTTTTCCATTGGGAATTAAATCTGTGGTTGACTATGTACACGATAAATGCCTCAAGCTTGGAATTTATTCTGATGCTGGGTAAAATTAATTTCATAATATTGTGTTGGAGGATTATAAATTAGATCACAATTAAATTATTATCTTGTTTTTATTTCTCAAGTGTTCTATACTGCTGTCACAATCTGATTTCTCTCTTCTGACTTATTTAACTTAATTTCTAGGATGTCTACATGTCAAGTTCGACCTAGATCAGTTTACCATGAAAATGATGAGGCAGAGCTTTTTGCCTCTTAGGTTAGTTTGTGACATATCTTATCAAATATAAGAAGAAGAAAAAGTCAAGCGTTTTCCTTAGCCTCTGTGGATTAAGGATGCCATATAATTAAATATCGTGGGTTTGGAATGGTCAAGGGTTTGGAAATTGGATTGAGGGTTTGAGCATAGATAGTGGTCAGAATGATTGAGCTTTGATGCCGTTTTGAATTGGAAATTTAAGGAGATAAGTTGCTGGATTTTCTGGGCTGTATGGTAAATCTGAAATTTTTTGGACAATAGAGAAATCTTAATTAGAATATAAAGGTTAGGGTTTGGATCAAGGTCTAAGGGTTTTAAGGACTCATTTAAGGTGACAGAAAAGATAGATGTGGTTGTTATTTATGCAGAGGCTTTCTAGAATTTAAACATATAAGAAGAACCTTTGAATCTCATTGAGATTTTCAAGAAATCTCATCTAGAAGGATTCAATGAAGTCTCACCACCACTAAAAATGTAAGAGAAATTTCTAGAAATTTCATTATCTAAACTTGTATCGTTGTCTCTGCAAGCTAACTTTATATAGAAGTATAAGACTATCTTGCTAGACTAAGAATTTCCAGAAATTCCAACAAGCATTTCAAAGACAAAGTAGAACTTGAAGGTATTCCAAATAAGGGAAGGGCGCAATAATTCTCATAAACAACCACCTAAATAGTTCATTCTCTAAATTAAAAAGAAAGTTACCAAATTACCTCCAAATCTGGAAAAAAAAAAAAAATTAAAAATAATAATAGATAAAAAAAAATACCCATATAAATGTGTCTTAAAATTATCAGGAATTCATGAATTTAGATGAAAATTCTGCCAGTTTACCACATTATCTATCCATGAGCTTCATTAATTGATATTTTATGATGTGTTATTAAGGGTGTGGATTTTTTGAAGTATGACAACTGTTACAATCTAGGAATCAAACCACAGGTGCGGACATACATGACTATGCTCACCTCTCTTAGACGGGTGCAGACTTCTTTCTTCGCAAGATATGATATACCTATATTCGCAAACTAAAAGTTAAAACCAGAGAGAGCATAAAAATAAGAACATCAAGATGCTGATTTTCCAGTCCAAGTTTTTAATAGCTATATTTAACAACAAACATTAAAAAAAAAACATCAGTTATCTATTAGAAGAAATATAGATGTCCTCATTAATAACCCATACAATATACTTCAATGGCAACTAGACAAGTGTCCTGACAAACCCACACAAATTTGAGATCTTTACGAAGTCAAAGAGATCCAAATTCCAAAAAGGCAGTGTTTCCTATGAGATAGCATTAATAATTTCATATAAACTGAACTTTCAGGAAAAGGTGAGCTGGTGGTTGGAACACCCACATGTTCACACATGGCCACACCCACAAACAATCAGAGACTGCTTTCTAGCTTTCTTTTTGTCTTAGAATTCTCTGCATCTCTTATATTAGCGTTCAATGTGTTTCACATTTTCCTCCCTTGTACATGGTGTTAATTGTTAATAAGTTATTTTCTGATTTGAAGAATTATTGATTTGCAGGGAATTTCTAATTGGGAATGGTAAGGCCTTGTAATTTATCTACAGCAGCAAGCAGTTTAAAAAGAAATGGGGTCTGGCAGCAGGAACTGCTACTACAAATGTGTATTGTAGTTTACAGTTTAAGAATACAATGAAGACAATGCAGTCCCCATGTTGTAGCCCTGATGAAGTGATATTTGGTCCTGACTTCCATCAATCCTTATACTACCATCTTCTAAGTGGACTCATTTACTAGGACGAAGTCCAAGTTGTGTCTTCTACATTTGCCCACAGCATTGTACATTCCTTCCAAACCTTTGAACAAGTTTGGGAGAAACTCTGTACTGACATCTGTGAAGAGGTTCTCAGCAGCCGAATCACCGTCCCATCTATTCGAACAGCTATGTCGAAATTGCCAAAGCCAAACCCTGAATTAGCTGATATGATCCATAAAAAGTGCTTGGGATTAAGTAATTGGTACAGATTAATACTAGAGCTATTTCCTAAAGCCAAGCACGTCTATGGAATCATGATTGGTTCAATAGGACCTTATTGAAAAAACTGAGGCACTATGCAGGCGAGCTACCACTGTTAAGTGCTGATTATGGATCGTTTGAAGGTTGGATCGGAGCAAATGTGAACCCAAAATTGCCTCATGAGCAAGTCACTTTTGATGTGCTTCCTAATATTGGGTATTTTGAATTTATTCCATGTATAATTCCCTTGAAACTAGAAAACTTGCATCTTTGTTTATTTATCTCATGGTTCAATGCACGAACGCTTTCATAAACAAGAAACAATCTCAATAAAAAGAGGCAACAATTTTTTCTAATCACATTATTAAGCCAACAAAACGTTACAAACTGTGCATTAAATTCATAAACAACAATTTTCTCAACACAAAAAAAAAAAAAAAAAAAGAGCGAGAGAGAAAAACAGAACAAACCAATAAACCAAAATGTAGAGCACTATTACTCCATTGTGACATTTTATCAAACACCTAGCAAACATAATGAATCCTCAAGCATGAGATTTTATTGTGTAACATCAACAACAATCCATGCACTTCACTAATTATATTGGTGAAAATATGAATGTCATAGATGATCAAAAATCAGAATACCAAACATGTTAATCAATATATTTTCTAAATTACTTTCCCAAATCAAAATCATTCAAGATGTTCATGAAATCCTTCAAAGTAGGGAAGTTTTGGAGATATTAGAAGCAATGAATGGAATGGCAAGTCTTAGCTTAACAATGATTTCATTGACCCAAACTTGACCGAAGATAGTAAGGGAAAAAGAGAAACAGAGACAATAGAAGAAAGAGAGAAGGGTAAAGAGATATATCGAGAGAGAAGAAGAAAGAGAGGGATAGAGAAAGAGAAATAGAGAGAGAAAACTGACCTTGAAATCACAGTGATGCTATAGCTTGATGTTGTCAATACGCCGCGGGGAGGATGAAGTCTGATACTTCGCCAAAGAAGTGTTGTGGACTAGGGCACAAATTGTGAGTTGAACGGTTTCTTTTTTTTTTTTTTGGGAGGAGGGACTGAAATTCTGATATGTTATTCATCCACACACACAAAACATACACAAAAAAAAAATCTGATTCGGCACGAAATCAGATTGAATTTGGCGGGCCTTATTTTGCTTGGCTTTTTTGTAACGGTTGAGTACAAAACGTCACTATAAAAAAATATATAGCAGCATTTTTAGGAAAAAATGCTACTAAAAATTTAATTTTTAGTTGTGGTCAATAACCGCTACAATAGCCCATCTGTAGCAGCTTTTTTCAGGCCGCTGCAATAAAAAACGCTGCTAAAACCTGATTTTCTTGTAGCTTTTATTAAAATTATTGAATTTAAAATACTTGGTAAGTTACAAATATATATATATACATATAAATTCTTTTATATATTTTCATCAATATGTATATATATAAATATTAATATTTTTTTTGTAATAGATCATGCTTCAAATGACGAGGAGTGACTAGTACTACTGAATTTGATAAGAGATATCAATAAGAATGCTCGATTACAAAATTTCCAAGGCTTAGAAAGGAGTCTCGTCGTCGGATCGGGACGTGGAGTAAGTTATTCCACTCTATGGCCCTGTTTGGTACAGCTTAATTTCAGCTTATTTCAGCTTTCAGCTTAATTTAAGCTATTTTGATGTGTTTGGTTTAGCTTATAGCTTATAGCTTATAGCTTATAGCTTTGTGGAAGTCAGAAAACAGCTTATTCTTTGAGTGGGGCAGGAGATGCTTTAAGAATAAGCTGGAAATCAGCTTAAGCTGAAAGTTATAAGCTATAAGCTGTTTAGGCATAAGCTATAAGCACTTTCCCACAGTTCTACCAAACAGGGCCTATATACAAATTCCATTCCATGCTCATTTTTAGTGGGAAGACTGTTTTCTTGTGAAAATATTTATTATTTGTCTATTTGATAGTGAAAATGCTAATCAAACTACCGAGCGAATCACCGAATATGAAATTGACAGCCGGTTAAGCAAGCGTGGCCCACCATTAAACTGGGCCGTTTCCTCTCACGTGATATTAGCACACAATCTCAATTCATGTAACTCTAAGGTGTGTTTGGAACCAACCAAGAAAATTTAAAAATAAAAGATAAAAAATCATTATTAAAATCAATTTAGAAAAATTACAAAATTATTTTAAAAAAATTAATTTTCAAACATCACCTAAACAAATATCTAATAATTATTTTGAACTGAAATCAGTGAATTTATTTTTGGGACAATCTTGGGAAATTTAAAAAGTGTGATACAACATGTGATCACACCAAAATAGATGTACACAAAAATAATTAGTATGGATATATTTATATATTTTAAGGAACCGTGAATTTAGGAATGACAATGGAGACCCTACCTAATAGTTACTTATAGAGATCCAATCCAAAATACATGGGTTTCTCTCATTTTTCTACCCATCAAGTTAGCTTGGTGGAATAATTTAAATCTCCATCAGAGGTGGGTAAGAGATGGGTACCCACCCAGTGGTGGAGCTAGAAAATTAAATCAGAAGGGGCACTTATTGATTACAACTTAATTTTTTTTTTCTTCATAACCAACAGTAAGAAGATAATAATAATTTTTGAATTAATATTAAGTATAAAAACTTAAGTAAATTATTACAAAAGTATTTCACATAAATTTTTACAATTAACTTCAAGTAAAATTGAAAAGAAAATATTACGTGTAATTAGTGTATCATGGATAATGTAAAAAAGTCATATATTTACGTTTTAAAATAAATTATATAATGGTAAGGTAATTCGAATTTTTACAAAATTTGTGTAAAAATTTCATATAATAGTGATATCACACCATTATTGACATATGATATCACAAACTAATAGTAAATCAACATATGAAGGGTGAACTCCACATGTAAATATGACTAACACTCAAATAATTTTTATATATATATAGTGAGATGAATTATATTTACATATCAATAATAATGGATATTATTTTTATATTGAGATTTTTTCAAAAAATTTTCATACATAAAAATATAATTTGTTGTAATCATTTCATTTTCAATAAAACAATCACGGTTGTTTTCATAAATTTAAAAAGGCCATTGACATTTTATTATAAATATTATTTTTGTCTAGAATTATATATATATATATATACATATAAAAAAAAGAAAAATCCAACGAGCACGTGACCCCTAGGCATTATGTGGCTCTGCCACTGGACATAACACGCACGAACGCATAAAAATCTATTGTGTAGTTTAGGCAGAGTTCAAATTCTATATAAAGAATTACGATGAACCAAAAAATTGCACAAATATAATCTAATAAAATCACACAGAGGTAATCGTCGTGATTCGTTAACATCACGAGTCAAAGTTATAAATTGCCTACTTTGATAGTAATAAGTGTCGTTTCACATTTGGTGGTGAATGAAATCATAAACTGACTGTATCAAACAAATTTGAAAACTCACAGTACACAACAAATCAATTGAATTATAAAATAAAAGATTTTTTTTTGGAAAATTTACCCATAAGTCCTAGTTTCTGAAAAGTTGAACCATTTAGTCTTAAAAGTTTTCTTATGCTCCATTTAGTCCCATTTGCACATCAATCTAATGTTCGAAACATTAATCTGATTTTCGAAATCTAATGTTCGAAACATTAATCTGATATTTGAAACATTGTAATGGGATCTTTCAGTCTATAAGAAAACTTTTAGGACTAAACAGTGTATAAGTTATTAATTTGGGATTTATTGGTGTATTCCCCCTTTTTTTTTAAAAGAAAAACGTACCAGAAAATATAATTTGTATAAAAACAGAAACAAGATTTTAACCAAACAACTTGAAATCTTCAAAAATACAATACCCGAATTTGTCTTAAAATTGTAAGAAAAAACTCTTTATGTGTACTGTGTGAAACACGTAATCATTGCACCAAATATATTAGCAAATTATATAAAAAAAAATATGTGTTTAAAACAACGTAAATTGTTTGGGTAAAACCAAACCAAACCAAACCATATATAGAGAACTATAAATACTTACAAATAAATTATATAAATCTAGAATCGATAACAATTTTATCGAGGCTTGTGTTAGACACAATTTTTTTAAGACAAATTCGTCCCCCGCTATGGTGCTTACAAGTTTTTATCAGACGTTTGTCTTCCAAGATACAACGATCGAACCTTGCAGAAGAAGCACTGCCACAGTAAATCTGGCAAACCTTACTGTAACAACCATCACCACTGTCTACCGATAAACTACTGATTACTGCTAAACTGAGACTGATTATGAAAAGTAATTGAACTGATTGAAATACTGAACTGACTGACTGAAATCTGAAACTGATTGATTGACTGTATCTGTTTAAATGCATTATCTATCTGTTTGACTGTTTGATTATCTGTTCATATTTTATGTTTAAATTGCGAATTGAAGGCCTTGTCGGCGGCCGGATCCGAAATTGATCGATGTTTTATGATCATTAGAATTTATATGATTTTATGGTGTAATTATTTGAAAACTGATTAGGTATGATTAAATTAGATTAATTAAGGTTGAATAGCATTGTTAGGCTTATTTACAATAGTGCCATTGTTAGTGGGCCATGTAGGCTAAACATATTTGAGCCTTTATACACTCAAACAAACATTTCATCAGCTCATTTCCTCACCACCACCGAACTAGAGAGAGAGAAAGTGAGTGAGTTGAATTGTCCTTGTTGATTTGCTTAGAAACTTGAAGGAATTGAAGTATAGATTGCAAATTGAGCTTGTGTATCTTGCATTGAAGACCTAAGGTAGATCATTGACCTTCTTCATTGTGTATTTGAGTTTATTCTTGCATGATTAATGGGTCTTTAGTGATCTAAGGCTTGAATTGGCTCAATAGTGTTGAATTAAAGCTCAATTGTTGCATGCATGCTTATATCCTAGCATTTTGAGGTTCACTACATGGAATTTGGTACATGCATGTTCATATTGTTGGTATAGTCCATAATTTCATCATGTTTTGGAAAGAATTGGCTCAATTGAGCTAGTTTTTGAAGCTTTGAAGTTGTTGAATTCATGCATGTTACACATTCAACATGTTCTTGAAATGTTGGTTGAAATTGGGTTTAAGTCCCTCACCTTTGGGCCTTGATTTTACAAATTGAGCTTTGAATCATGTTAAACTATGAGTTTTGAAGTGTTTTCCAGGAAATGGGCCCAAAAGAATTGAATTTGATACATTTGAAGTTGAATTTGAGCTTGAGGTTCAAATCTGGAAATTCCAGATTTTGAACTCACGCTTGAGCGGAGTGACTGGCGCTCGAGCGTGAAATTCGTGCTCCCAGTATTTTGCACTGTTTTGGTGTCCGCTCAAGCGGGGTAATTGACGCTCGAGCGTGACCTTGTGTCTTACGCTCGAGCGGATGTCGAGCGCCCAATCGAGCGTGATTTTCACCTATCCAGCACTTTTGACTGTTGTAACAACCCTCATGCTGCTTACCGACTAATGACTGATTAACCGCTAATTACTGTTAACCGAGACTGATTCTGACTGATAATCGAACTGAATAAACTACGGAACTGACTGACTGAAAACTGGAACTGAATTGACTGAGTATGTACGTTTGAATTGCATTTTATCTGTTGACTGTATGTTTGATCTGTTCATGGCTTGTGTTTAAACTGCTCATTGAAGGCCTTATCGGCGGCCGAATTAGAAACCGATTGGTGTTTTATGATCGTCGTAATTAATGTGACTTTATAGTGCTTTTATTCGAAAACTGATTAGGTATGATTAAATTAGATTAAATATTGATAAAATACAGAGTTGGCCTTAATTACAACCTTGCCCTTGAGTGGGCCACTACCTATACACTTTTGAGTTCATTACACTTGAGCCAAAAACGTTTACCTCAGCCTTCTTCCTTGCCTTGCCGACTAGAGAGAGACTAGAGGAGAGAATTGAGTTCATTTTGTTGAATTGGCTTGAATTACTTGGTGTGTTGCTTGCTAATTGAAGTGTGGATTGCTAAATCGAACCCCTAGACTTGTATCCAAGGAACCTAGGTAAGGAATTCAACCCCTCTTTGTTGTGTTTAAGCTTATTCATGCAAGATTCTTGAGCCTCTAGTGATTTAAGTCTAGAATTGGTTCATTATTGTTGATTTGAAGCTCATTTCATGCATGCATGTTTGTAATATAGATGTTTGAGTTGTTTTCATGGCAAAAGGTTACATGCATGTTCATAATTATGTTTAAGTCCATGATTTCACCATGTTTTGAAAAGATTGGCTCCTTAGAGCATCAAGTTGGAGCTTCAAAATGATTTGAATACATGCATGTTTGCATGTTCATCTTGTTCTTGAAAAATGGTTTGAAATTGAGTTTGAATTAAACACCCTTGGGCTTTGATTTCTCAAATTGAGCTTTGAACCATGTTATTCTATGTGTTTATAAATGTTTTCCAGAAAATGGGCCCAAGAGGATTGGTTTTGATGTGTTTCAATGTGAGTTTGAGCTTGGAGGTGCAATCTGGAATTCCCAGATTTTGCACTTCCGCTTGAGCGGGGGGAAGTGACGCTCGAGCGTGAAATCCGAGCATCCAGCACCTCTCTGCACTGTTTTACAGTCCGCTCGAGCGGAGGATTGGGCGCTTGAGCGGAGTCATGTCTCAAGCTCGAGCGGGCGTCGAGCGGAGATTTCACCCATCCAGTACTTTTACAGTACGCTCGAGCGGGAAAGTTTACGCTCGAGCGTGTACCTTTGTTGCATGTCCGCTCGAGCGGGGAAACATGCACTCGAGCGGGACTCTGTTTTTCTGAAAATTCCGAGACTGTTTTCTGATCACATCTTTGCATCCTCATCCCATTCTAGGCATTCTTAGACCTAGTTTAAGGCATCTTATTGAGGATATAGATGTAGAACACACCGAGGAAAATTAGGGATTAAGTTGTTATCTTTCCCAACTGTGTAGCTTAGTGTGTGTTCAACCTGTGAACTGTGTAGGGCTGGCGACTGGGGAGACACGCTCTAGCATACTGTAGCCCAAACTCTGTGAGTAACAATTGTGTAAAGATATGTTCAAATGATTATCTTCTGAATACTGAACTGATATTGTTTACTGAATGAATGTATGTCCTATCTTCTGAACTGTATTGTGGCATCCTTAGCACCTACTGTTTACTGTTACTGTTATAGAGATCTCTGTCGGTTCCCTCGTGGGACCACTACTGTTTACTGATTGATGGCCATCATTACTGCTCGGTCTTTAAGACCTACTGTTTACTGCTATGCTAATGGATGTACCACATATGACTGAATAACTGTTCTGACTGAAAGACTGAAGTATTGTTTGATGAACTGATTTCATTACTGTAAGGACATTTCATTCATAACCCCTTTATGCATTATGTTATTCACTGGGCTTTAGCTCACTGTTTATATATATATGTAGGTGCTCAGCCGCCAGATCGGAGCTAGGAGCGTGGGTTAGACTCCAGTTTTGTCAAGCCAGCCTTTGTGCCTCACTGAGAGGTTCCGAGTTGCCATGTTATGGCTTTGGAGTGTCTTGTTTTTCCCCCGTCTGTCTCCATACTGTTTGGATTACTGTATAGATTGTTAACTGCTAACCGTACTGTTATCGAGGGATTAGGTCCCTGTACTGTGTGACTGTAAATTTTGTATAGACTATACTGTTTGTATATGTGAATGCATGAAAAATCTTTTTGGCATACAGACTGACACAGCTCCATGGACACTATTCATTTACTGTATTGGCTTCCGCCAAGCCCTGTACTTTGTTTTACTATTCTACTGTTCTGCAGGCCTTCGGTAATCTCGGATTACTGGCCGGTTACGGTGCTAAACCCATAGGGCCGGGTTTGGGTCGTGACAACTGTTTTGCAGTACGCTCGAGCGTCTAAGTCTGCGCTCGAGCGGAACCTTTGTCTGCATTTCCGCTCAAGCGGAGTAATCGATGCTCAAGTTGGAACCCTGTTTTCTGAAAATTCTGAAAATGCTTTTAAAGTGCATCTTTGCATCCTCATTTCATCCTAGGCATTCTTAGGCCTAGTTTAAGGCATCTTAATGAGGATATAGATGTAGAACCACACCGAGTCAAGATAGGGATTAAGTTATTATCTTTTCCAACTGTGTAGCTTAGTGTGTGTTCAATCTGTAAACTGTGTATGGTTGGCGACTGGGGACGCGCTCTAGCCTAATTGTAGCCCAGAACTCTGTGAGTTACAACTATGTAAAGATATGTTCAAAAATGATTATCCTCTGAACAATTAAACTGTACTGTTTCTGAATTGATACTGTTAATAAAATGAATGTATGTCCTCTATTCTGAACGATATTGTGGCATTCTTAGCAACTACTGTTACTGACTGTTACTATTATAGAGATTTCTGTCGATTTCCTTGTTGGAACCACTACTGTTCACTGATTGATAGCCATCATTGACTGTTCGGTCTTTCAAGACTTACTGTTTACTATACTGTTATGTTAATGGATGTACCACATATGACTGTACTGACTGAATGACTGAAATACTGATTTAATGAATTGTTTTCATTACTGTAAGGACATTCATTCTAAACCTCTTTACGCATTATGTTATTCACTGGGTTTTAGCTCACTGCTCATATATATATGTAGGTGTACAGGCACCAGACCGCGGCTAGTAGCGTTGGGGTAAGCTCCAGTTTTGTCAAACCAACCATTGTGCCTCACTGCGAGGTTCTGAGCCTGTCAAGCTATGGCTTAGGGGTGTTTTAATTTCCCCCGTCTGTCTCTGTAACTGTCTTGTTAACTGTATAGACTGTTACTGTACTGTTTAATAGGGATTAGGTCCCTGATCTGAATGATTATAAATGTTGTACATACTGTTCTGCATTGTGTGTATATATATATGTATGCATGAAAAGTCTTTTTGGCATACAGACTGTCACAGCTCATTGGACATTGTTTATTTACTGTATTGGCTTCCGCCAGGCTCCTGTACTCTGTTTTACTGTATTACTGTTAAGCAGGCCTTCGGTAATCTCGGATTACTAGCCGGTTACGGTGCTAAATCCATAGGGGCGGGTTTGGGCTGTGACACTTACTGTGCAGAATTCTCTTATAGAAAAGACAAAGTGCAGAAGGAAAGAAACACAAGATGAATTCAATTCAAAATGAATACAATGGGGCCTATTTATATAGATGACATGGTGGCTCTTCGAATGGTCATGGTGACTTTTCAGAAGAGTCATCTCTTTTCCATAAAAATGTGCAACCAGAAAAGGCATGATTGTTCTTTCAAAATAATTCAAATTTTAAATCGAATCATGTTCAATTTTGACCCAAAAAATTAATGAATTTATTTAAATAAAATCTAATTTTACATTTAAAAAATAGTCTTAAAACCATTCTCAAATGGTGCATTTTGTAGTCAATTTCTTATTCAACTATTAATGCTTTCCAAACTATATTTCCAACAATTTGCCCCGAATATGTGTTTACTGGTTGGTAACATACTATTTATGGGTATGTAATTAGGGGTGTAAATTTGGCCCACCGCTTCCGGTGCGGTCAGTCCAGGCTCGTGCTTGAACCCAACCCCAACCTTGGGCCTAGGTATAGGCCGTCTATTTTGAAGCTTGACCTAGCTCGTGAGCCCGAACAACTAGGCCCGACACATCGGTCCACTCAAGGCATGACTTGAGGCTTGCCCCGCCCTGCTTGAGGCCCTATGTCATTTTTTGTAAAAAAAAATTTTTAAAAAAATGTCAGGCCTGCCCCAAACCCAAGCCTAGGACTAACCCGCCCGAGGCTTGACGACCCCCTGGGCCTGGGCTTGGGCCTAAATTTTTTTTTCTCGTGGCCCGATCAGGTCTGAATTTTGATTGGAGCTCATGCGGCCTGACAGTGGACTGGACGGAGCCAAATTGCCAAATTTACACCCTTATTGGTAATGTTGTGTAATAATGTCATAATATAATCGTTGTACTTAGGCCTCGTTTGGGGATTTAAAATTTTAGTAAAAAAGTAAAAAAAATCACTATAAATTATGATATCACTTTCTTTACTTTACTATATATCTTGTTATAAAAAATTAAAAAACCAACTAAAATAATCAATTCTCAAACGAGGCCTTAATATTTATTACATAATTTTTTATTTTTTTTGATTTTGGGATGATGACAAGCACTAGTTCAGTTTCTTGCACGACTCCGTTGTAGTTCTTTCGTTTGTGCTTGAGTTAAACAACCATTATTTATAATAAATTTTGTCATTGAAGAACAAGAAGTTGGAAAATAGAAAATTAAATTAAATCAAAATTAATAAAGTAGAAAAATTAAGTAATTTCAAATCATAAAACTAAATAATTTTATACTATTTATACTAAATTAGAATACTCGTAATTAAAATATTAATTTTAAAATAATAAAATTAAAATATAAATTTTTAAAAATTTAATAGGCACCACATTGTCTCTCACCATTTTTTTTGGTAACAAAAGGACAGACACTTTCATGCTGTTTGAACTTGTTTACTTAATGAGTTCTACTTATTTTTTTTATATTTTATTTTACCTATCAGTATCCCCAAAATACTTTCCCTCCACCTTCTTCAGTACTGTTGTGTCTCCCTCGTCGTCGGCGTCCACCTTCAATCTCCAGTGACATTTATTCAACCGTTTTTTGGCAAAAAGAATGTCCACCTCTACCACCACCTCCTCAGATCTGGTGGGAACAAAATAAAGAGAAGGAGAAGGATAAGGAGAATGAGAATGAGAGGGAGATGGATGAGAAGGGAAAGAAAATGGATAGTTACGAGCTAGTCCTGTGAACTGGACTTGTTGATTAAAAGTCCTATTAAACATTTAGTGATAAATTTATCACTGTAAAATATTTTTAAAAAAAATACAATTCAACTATTTACATTTGCCACATTATAGTTTCTGAATAAATTACAAATACATCCTTGAGATTTTTTTAAAATACAATTTGCCTCTTGTAGTTTTAGAAATTACATCCTGGCCCTAAAAGTCTCTAATTTCATAACAAATAACCAATTTTATTACTAAATCATCAAGTCAATTAACAGTTTTTAATAATGTTAAAAATTTAATTCACGTAATAATTCATATAATTTTATCAATATATAAGAGAACAGTTAGAAATTTTATTTATTTTTTAGTTAATTCTATTAAATTAGAAATACTAATAAAGGGGTATTTTTAATTTTCTAAACCACATAACAAATTCCAGGGGTATATTTGTAATTGACCCTACATTTTAATACAAACTAATACAAATAGAGTAAAAATAAATCAATATTCACAAACAAAAGTCAAAATATCTTAATTATTTATTACTTTGATAAATTTGTCAGTACCTGTAACAGCTTGTGTCAAAACCTGACTCTTTTTGCCTTTTCGTTTGGAGTATGTATTTGTTTTGATTGACTTTTGCCTTGCCTTGTCGAGATTTGGCCTTGGAATGCCTTGGAATAGCTTCAGAACATCGAACTAGAAATTTCTCTGCTAGGCGATCGCCATAACCAAAAATATGTCCCAGTACTTAGTCTATGAAAATCCTAGCGCCCGTGAGAGTGGCCCGTCACTCTCATGGTTGCACCTGCGATGAGTAAGGTCACACCTACGACGGTGTCATTGGTGCCCGCAATGATCAGTCCATTTAAGACTTGAATGCACGTAAAAATCCACTTTTTCTGCTCATTTCTCTCTCTTTCTCTCACTTCTGCCATTTTTTTAGCTCTCAAGCTCTTTTACCCTTAGATCCATCAACTTAGGGTCAATGTCACACTTCTACATTTTATTACCTGACAATATTACCAAGTTCCTTATTAAAATCCAATTACATAATACAATTGCGGAAACAAGAGAATAAATGAATAGATAGTATTGTTCTCTCTTGTATTATAGAAATGATGAAATACATTAATACAAAATATTACCATACATGCCCTTAGGCTGACATCACAGAATAAGTATCTCTCTCGAACAG
Source organism: Camellia sinensis (assembly GCF_055761805.1). Classification (NCBI taxonomy): domain Eukaryota; kingdom Viridiplantae; phylum Streptophyta; class Magnoliopsida; order Ericales; family Theaceae; genus Camellia; species Camellia sinensis. The sequence goes on from NC_138963.1 coordinate 81,322,101, forward strand.
ATATACATTCTCTTTCCAATACATGGGCACTTTGCCAACAATTAATCTATATATATAAACCACCACAAAACTCCTTGATTCTTTGCTGATGCCTCTGAAGCACCTGAAAATTTTTTAAACAACATGAATGAACACAAAGGTCCAGTAGAGATCTATAATAATTCTAAACAATAATCCCTTACAGATAAAAATGATTATGATGCTCGATATTATAGGTATATAAGTAAGGTATCCTTTTTATATAATCAAAATACATATTTACCTCTCAAAGATGATCCATTTTTAACATCACCAGATAATTCATTTCATTTCTTACTCTTACTAGTCATTTCTCGTATTTTGATAAAAACAATTTGTCAACTCCATCAAGCACTACAAGAATTAACACTTTTGCCGACCAAAAAATTGGTCGCTAAAAGCCCATTTTTGGTCGGCAAAAGTTATCCGCGACCAATTCTTTTGGTCGCTACTTTGGTCGCCAATTGAGGGTTGGCAAAAGTAATTCGCGACCAAAATTTTGGTTGGTCGGCAAAAGTTGGATTTGTCGACTAATTTTTTGGTCGCTAAATATATCATTACCGCGACTAATTCATTTTGTCGCTAAAACATTTTGGTCGCGAAAAGTGATATTTTCCCGACCAAATATCTTAGTCGCCAATTGACACATTTCGCGACCAAAAAGTTTGGTCGCCAATTATCATATTCAACGACCAAAAAATTGGTCGCCAATTGTGACATTCCACGACCAAAAAATTTGGTCGCCATTTGTTACTTTTCGCGACCAAAACTTTTGGACGGCAAAAGTGAGTTTCCACGACCAAGAGCTGTTTTGGTCGGCAATAGATGTATTTTTTGCGACCAAAACTCTTGGTCGGCAATTGTCATTTTTTGCGAAAAAAAATTATTTATTTGTCGTGACTAATAAATTGGTTGCCAAAGCAGGAAAACAATACACCTGTAATTCCTAATAATTCATTCAATCCATTATAAACCTATAATTTTAAAGTATCATTCAAATTAACTGAATCATTAACATTCGACACAATACAACTATTCTAAGTTTTCATTCACCAGTCACATCCATGTCGAATTGTCCCTATATGGCCTTCTATAAATTCATGTATATGATCAACTACTTCTCAATTAAATGTGTAAACAAGAAATGCTTGAACCATAATGAATCTTCTGTATAAATTATTCAAAGAATATAGATAACAGAATCTCTTTCATAGAAACAAATTGCATCATGCATAAAAGAGATGCTGTGTAAGGGAACAAAAGCAATTACTATGAGCTACAATCAGCAAGTAAACTAGCCAAAACACCAAAATTAGCAAGAAATAACTTACAGACATTTTTTCTTGTTCATACTGTCTGCCTCAATGAAGTAACAAGAAGCCCCATAAATTTCTTGCATCTGCAAATTTGTAAGTAGGTAGAGATCAGGGATTTCACCAAATATTAATACAACAAAGTCTAAGGCTCTAAGCACGTTTTTCATGTATAAAAGATATTTCATATAAGATGTGTATTTACAAGACCAGCACAGGAAAGGGGTTTCTGTTTTTGTAGTAGTGCTATTTCATTTGGTGCTAAAGAATCTGGGGCATTACCAGACTGCTGCAAATTCTCACCTGAAATACATCATCTTGTTATAGTAAACTCTCATAAAAAACATATTGACTCACCACCATTACTCAATCCTCATAGACATGAAATTGAAAGACCTATAAATACTTTAATTCCCTGAAGAAAAGCCAAAATCTACAATAAATATATGTTCTCTACAAATTTTCCTCCGTACACATTCATTTGTCCTGGAGCTCTCTTTGTGTCAATTAAATAATATCGTAGCAGTTATCCTTCATGTATGCCAGATATTTAGCAATATCATGAAACGATTTTACCATCTATAATCTGAACACAGTCAATTCTGGTTCAAATCTTTAAACTACCAATCTCAAAAGGCAAAAATAGAAGCCTCAAACCCAAAAAGGTAACGCAGGACAAGGGTTGTCCAATTGAGACGTCATGTTGCCATTCCACAAGTTCAGCAATGAAGATATTTCATATGCAATTATTGAAACTAAACTTGAAAATTTATGGCATAAATTCAAATATAATTGTGACAACATGATATCCATGGTATATATTCCATAAACTTTCAGTCTAAGTTGCAAATTTGAAAGATTTTAAAACGTAAAGGGAAAGATCTAATCAAGATACTGTCTCTACGATCATAATTACAACAAGAAACAAATATAGTGCATCTATCAAAGTTGAACATGTTGACAAACCTCCATAATTCTTATTATCTGAGTCAAAAATTTTATCTGGCTGAACAAATGACATACCAGGTACACCTGCGCCAAATCAAAAACATTTATCCTTATTCTACCAGCATAGACATCCAAAACTTAGGTTATGGAAGCATACACCAAACCTGCTAGTTCTCGTGCACACTCCTTATCTAGCTCACAACAGAATTCAAAGTCGGATTGCCAGGAAATGTGGTATATGCACATTTGGGCGTCCTTCTCACTGTTGAAATTCTTCATTCCAATTTTAGGAAAATAGAAACAGAAGTTGTGAAAGAAGGGGAAAACAACAACAACAATAACACTTACTAATCCATACGTCCCTATCACCGTGGTTAGTAGTTGAGTATAATAATCAACAATCTGTGCCTTTATGACAACACCAATTGCCGGCTTGTCCATTAGAACAAGCCAGTGCTTAGACTTCCCCACAGGAAAGAGTGCTTCCAGATAATGTATTCAAAGGAGAACCTAACTGAACCTCTGAATTACCATAATCTATTTTTGCAGAGTTAAAATCCAGGTCAGGCCTAACAGATAACACCCCAAGTAAACCTACAAGAGTTGTGTGCATAGAAAAAGAAAAACTATTAATCTAACACTAAATTTTGATAGTGAAGCCTCCTAACATTACAATAACATTCAAACAAGCAGAAAACCTAAGCATTAATTTCTCCCAATTGATCATGGTGTTTCTAACTTTATCATGAGGTAAACAGCTCACTAATGCACAAGAATACCTAATGATAGAACAATTAACAAGAAAAACATCAATTAAACACCAACCGTGTAAGAAAATCGAGCAATACAATAGGCAATACTTACACGGTTGTATTGCTCAATTTCAATATTTAACTATACTAGGCAATACCCCTCCTTGACTAATTAACATCAAACTGGGCATTCAACCGTGTAAGAAAATCGAGTAGTACAACAGGACAATCAAACAATAAACCCAAACTTACCAGTGAGCTCATAGGAAGTTTCTTCATCAATGTCACAGCAGAAACCGAAATGGGTATCCCAAGAAGCATCATATATACACATCTGAGCATCTTTTTCACTGTTGAAACCACAATTGAGACACTAATTAGACACACAACCAAGAAACTGAAAATTAAATTTATGGGTTTATACAAACATACATAGTTGGAACATACCCACCTGCCCAAAACACTTTGTAGGGTTTCTGGCCGCCGTTTTTAGCATATGAGAGGAGTCAACTCTTGCTTGTCTACACAACACAAAGACGAGTGGGATGAGAAAGGGATGGGTGAGAGGGTTTTGAAGAGTTTAATCGGCTCCAACTTCTCCACCTAACACAGAGACGAGAGGGATGAGCAAGAGAAAGTTTTGAAGAGTTCAATCACAGCTCCGATTTCTTTACAGGGATGAGACAGAGGGATGAGCGAGAGAAAGTTTTCAAGGGTTCAATCGCAGCTCCGGTTTCTTTATAGGGATGAGAGAGAGGGACGAGAGAGAGGGATGAGCGAGTTCAAAGATCCCTCCAAAATAAGGGGGAAAACATGTGTCCCTCCAAATCCTCCAAAATTTGTAATTTTATAAATCATGGAAAGAGAGGGAGTTGTAATTTTATAAATCCTCCTAAATTTGAAATAAATTTTTTGGTGATTAAATTTTTTTTGACATAAATTAATTTTGATTTTGACAAATATTAATATCAAATAATTTTAATTTTAAAATTTTGACATAAATTTAATTTTTTTTGACAAATATTTTAATTTTATTTTCCATTCGGCGACTACATTGTTTTAGTAGCCAAAACTCAATATACGGCGACTAAAATATTTTTAGTCGCTAAAAATAAGTTTTTTGGCGACCAAAATTTTGGTCGCCAAAAGATAAAAAATAATTTTTTATTTTCCATTCGGCGACTACATTGTTCTAGTAGCCAAAACTCAACATACGGCAACTAAAATATTTTTTGTCGCTAAAAATAAGTTTTTGGACGACCAAAATTTTGGTCGCCAATTCCACAACCAACTTATTTTTGATATTACGCGACCAACTTATTTTTTGGTCGCCAAAATGTGACCTTCCGCGACCAAATTTGTAGTTGGTCGCCAAAATCATACCACTTTCTGCGACCAACTCATTTTTTGGTCGCTAAAATATAACCTTCTGCGACCAATAATATTTGGTCGCCAAAAATAATGATCATTCGCGACTAATTAATATTTGGTCGCCAAATGTCATTTTTTCGCGACCAAAATTTTTTTGATCGGCAAAAGTGGTCGCCAAATGTGTAAATTCTTGTAGTGAAGTTTCACCAAAAATGATTTCATATATAGCTAATTACATTCTTGCTTTAAATATTAAGTCATTGACAACCCAAAACATACTAATTACATTCATCCATTTTTCACTACATGTCTAGCACATACCATATATCATTCAACAATATAATATTTTAATATACTCCCACATTTACCGGCCTCCACACGAAAGGAAATAGGGCATCTTTCAATCTATTTAAAAATATTGACTATGACAAGTCACCAAAATAGTCTCACATTTTCTGTCCTCACATGGATGGACAGTTGGGCTCCTCAAACAAGTATCTTTCCATATTTGTCGTCCTCACACACATGGACACCTCAAAACATTCCCCAAATTTAAAGTCCTCACATGATCGGGCCCGTGGGCACCTCAAAACATTTTTCACATTTATCGTGCTCACACGATCGGGCACATGGGCACCTAACTTCCCGCACAGGTAACAATACCATACACAACATATGATATAATTCTTAAAGTATCATCACAACATTCTAAATACACAAATAATGTACACACATAATACTCATGGCCTATTCCATAACAATCAACACCATACTTCCCTGATGGCCAAAGACCAATCTCAACATAGTATATAATACAAACCATCAAAATCAAACAATAAAATTCTCAATATATCATCAATATCTCCCAAACATTTCAATTCCTAACATAACTCATTTTCTTAGGCACATTGTTAAATAATTCAAACTAGAGCTTGGATTAAATTACCATGAACACAACCCATTAGTTAGTTATAAATCCTAAATCATCAACCTTCATGACGTAATCCCATTTCATAAAAATCATTTCCTTATTTCTCAAAAGAATTTCCTATTCACAATAATTGGTTTGATTCCATAATACAAGAGTTAACCAAAATCTCATTCTTCATATTATTTAGTCAATCAAATAATTAGGGCTGTTTATTTAAAACATCAAAATCAACTTTCATTAACATCAAGTTCTCAAAATCAACTTTAAAACATAAGATGTACACTTTGGATTCAAAATCCTAACTCACATCTATATGCCTTTCACAAATCTTCTTTCAAACCATGGTTTTATGTAATAGAAAAATACCATAGCAAGATATTGAAAAGAATCACAAAAATCTCTACCTCTTGAAGCGAAGAGGAGAATCCAAGAAAATCAACAGTAACGAAATCACAAACTTCTTGGTTCGAGAGAAAGCCCTCGGCGAGATCTTCAATCTATTCCAATGGACCAAGGCGAGAGGATGACCCGAAGTGAGTAGATCTGAACATCTAAGTGAAAAAGCTTGAGTTTTGGATAGAGAGAAGCTCACGGTGTAGAGGGAGGAAAAGAGAGAGAAAGAAAAGGTAAGGAAAAGAGTGTATGGAAGTCTATTTATAGTACTTGGGCAATAATAGAATATTAGTCCCAAAGTCAACCAAAAGAATAAGTCAAAAATCTCCAAAAATAACGTGGCTAAGATTTTCTGAATTTTATGTGCAGTGGTGTTTCAAAATATGAATAAAACAGATCGGAATACCTTTTACAGATGGACCCACTGCTTTCATACCTGCCAAATGCTTAAAGGATGAGATCTTAGAATGAGAATTAACCACATTCGGACGAGTGAGTCTTAGAGTGGAGGGGGAAGGAAAGAAAGTCCGATTTAGGGGAGGTACACTAAGGTGTTGTTTGGCAACTCATTGTTGTAATCTAAAAGTCAAAAAACCACTAAAAAAATTAACAAGCCAACAACCTATACCAAAAAGTCAAAGATTTATTTTTCTCTCTATTTTTTTCATATCTTTTCGTAAAAAACTAAATAGTCTTTCCAAATATATTAATTTTTTTACCTTATATTTTAATCAAAAAACTAAAAAGTTACTAAAATAGCCTATTTCCAAATGAGGCCTAAGTAAGGTGATTAGTTTTGTCTGACTGGGTACAGGTCGGGTTAGCGACCGTGAAGCAGTTCTCCTTTTTTGATAGGGCTTTCAAGGTATAGGCTCTGAGCCTGGTAGAACAAGACCGGAGCCAAAGACCATAGTGTCATTTGTTTTTGGATGTTGCATTGTATGTTTTAACATTAAATGTTGGCAACTAGTGTGATTTTTTTTGGGGAAAGTTGACCCTTTTTAACTTTTGAAACAGAATGTTCGTGTGTAACGACAAGCTTACTTGATGTTCGCAACAACATGTAGTCCGTAACGTTCTGTAACAATGCAATGGCTTATGCATGTGCACATAGCACACGACACTCTACATTATCCGTAATGGATTCTGCATTTTAATCGTTATAACCATAAATTTATGACAATCAAGGTGTGCATATTATCATCCATAGTAAAACCACAAAGGATGTATTATAGCTTATTGAGAATGTCATAAAATGGTTTGCTCCCTATTCCTTTGGTGAGAACATCTGCTAGTTAGTCCTCAGTCTTCACAAATGGAGTACATATGGTGCCATTAGTGAGTTTTTTCTTAATAAAGTGCCTATCAATCTCCACATGTTTGGTTCTGTCATGTTGAATTGGATTATGAGCTATGTTGATCGCCGCCTTATTGTCACAGTACAATCTCATGGAATCAGTCTAATGGATCCCCAAATGTGACACCTCGAACGTTTAGTCAAGTCCATATAAATATTTATATTTATATATAATTATGGTTGCACGTGATAATAGATTATTACATGAATAAATGTATAAATCTAGAATGGCGTTGGGTTATTAATTAGGGATTATTATTTGAGGCTAACTATAAAATTTATAGTACAAATAAAATAAAATAAAATAAAATAAAAGAGAAAAAAAAAGAGGGAATAAATAATAATATAAATAATAATAATAATGGGTATGGTAATAAAATAAATAATTAATTTTCTGTTGGTATGTGTTAATGTGTAATTTAATTAAAAAAATTAATTTACTTATATAATTATATTAAAATATTGGGTCAAATGTAATTATCTTAATTGTTGGGTCAAATGTAATTATCTTAATTGTTATCCTAATTAATTCTTAAGATAGGAATGAATCTCGGGTGAATCAGAAATAATCTGGGGAGCGATTCGAATCGGCCACGTGTCGGCCAATCAGTGGACTCGTTTCACTATAAATAGTGAAGTTGTTCAATCTGTGGAAGTAAGAAACAGAAAAGAAGAAAGGAAAAGAAAGAAAGAAGAAAGAAAGAAAAGAGAGTGGAAGAAATACGTAAATAAGTTGGGTTAGTGGAGGAAGGCTAAGGGTCACTATTAAGGTGAGTTATATTATACCTTGAGTTACCAAAATGTATTTTACTTATGTTTTGACTTACCAAAATCTATTTTATAAAAGTTATGTTTTATTAGTACATTTATAAAAGTTATGTTTTATAAAGGTTTCAGTTACGTGGTTTTATTTCTGAATCCTTTTTGCTTAAAAGGAAACCCATGGATATGTTTGTTTTTATTTTAAAGAATATTTGGCTATAACCTTATGTGAAAATATGTTTTGTGAATACCACCACGGGAGTCCCATGCCTTGGGGGACTTAAATAACCATTGGCTTAGTGATTGACCACTTTGTGGCCCAGTGTTTGTCATGGATCCATTGACCAGTGTAGTGCTAGTCACTTAGTGATGTACCGTGGTTATAGTGATTATTTCAGTTTCTTTAGTGATGTACCGTGGTTATAGTGATTATTTCAGTTTCTGGCACTTAATTAAATTATGTATTCAATTCAACTCAATCTATAATGTTTTAAATATCCATGGCTATTTTGTGCCCTCATAGTATAATATTTCTCACTCTGCTATGTGCTTATAGCTGTTACCCCTTTCAGGTGACGAGGTTTAGCGGGATCAAGATGGAAAATGAATCGCTATGTTATTTTGTTTTTTTTTTCTGTCTTCTATTATTAAACTCTTGTAATACTATGAAGCACCAATGACTATGTTTATTACCTTCAAAATAAACAGTTGATACCCAGTTACTTATCCTAATTTATTTAAATTATCCGTTTGCGTTGTAAAATTTTCCGAATTTCCTTATTGTATTTCATTTATCTTGTTACGACATTAAACCCTTGGAGTACCGGGTTTGGGTCGTGACACCAAATCTCTCAATAATAGTCTAATCCATAGCAACTCACATACATCTTGAGCCATAGCCCTGAATGCTACCTCAGCACTAGATCTAGCAACTACATTTTGTTTCTTACTTCGCCATGTGACTAGGTTGCCTCCAACAAATGCGCAATATCCAGAAGTTGATCGTCTGTCAATGACAGATCCAGCCCAATCCACATCAGTAAATGCCTCCACACTGAGATGTCTATGTTTTGAGAAATAGAGACCCTTTTTAGGAGAAGACGTTAGACACCTCAAGATTCTCATAACTGCCTCTAAGTGGAAATTTTTAGGAGCATGCATAAATTGGCTAACCATGCTCATTGCAATGGCAATGTCTGGATTTGAGTAGGATAAGTATATGAGCTTACCCACTAGCCTCTAGTATCTTCCCCTGCCCACTGGATCTCCCCTTTGATCCTCACTTAGTTTTTGGCCCGATTCTAGAGGTGTATCACAAGGTCTACCTCAAAGCATTCTAGTTTCCTTTAGCAAGTCAAATATATACTTCCTTCGCCATATGAAGACGCCATCGTTTGATCCTCACTTAGTTTTTGGCCCGATTCTAGAGGTGTATCACAAGGTCTACCTCCAAGCATTCTAGTTTCCTTTAGCAAGTCAAATATATACTTCCTTCGGCATATGATGATGCCATCGTCTGATCCTCACTTAGTTTTTGGCCCGATTCTAGAGGTGTATCACAAGGTCTACCTCCAAACATTCCAGTTTCCTTTAGCAAGTCAAATATATACTTCCTTCGGCATATGAAGATGCCATCCTTAGACCGAGCTACTTCAATGCCCAAAAAATACTTCAAATTACCCAAGTTTTTGATTTCAAACTCATTGGCTAAGTATTCCTTCAACCGAGGGATCTCCTCAACATCATCCCTTGTCAGAACAATATCATCAACATAAACAACAAGAGCTGTGGTCTTACCATGTGAGAAGTGTTTCACAAATAAGGTGTGATCAGCTGGACTTTGTTTGAACCCATATCTTAGCATAGCTTGAGCAAACCTTTCAAACCAAGCCCTAGGGGGATTTCTTTAGCCCATAAAGTGACTTCCAGAGCTTGCACACCTTACCTTTGGACGTAGTATCATCAAAACCAAGGGGAATGTCCATATAGACCTCTTCTTCTAGGTCTTCATGAAGAAAGGCATTCTTCACATCAAACTGATGAAGTGGCCATTCCAAATTTGCTACAAGAGAGAGTGGTATTCTCTCAAAGTTCATCTTAGCAACTGGTGCAAATGTCTCCTGGTAATCTACCCCATAAATTTGAGTGAAGCCCTTAGCAACTAGTTTTGCTTTGTACCGTTCTATGGAACCGTCTGCTTTGTGTTTTAGAGTATACACCCATTTACACCCAACTGGATTTTTGCCTCTAGGTAACTCCACTAACTCCCAAGTGTCACGCTTTCTGAGAGCTCTCATCTCTTCCATCATGACATGTTTCCATTTAGGAACGGAGAGAGCATCCTGAAAATTGTTAGGCAGACTCACAGAAGAAATTTTAGATAGAAAGACTTTATATGAGGGAGACATATTAGAATAAAAGACATGATTAATAATAAGATGCTAAGTACATGACCTAACCCCCTTCCTATTAGCAATGAGAATATCAAGATCTGAGAACTCAAGATAAGAGCATCAAAATCAGAATTACCTGGACTCTCAGGAGATGGGGATGATTCATCCGGGGGATGACTCTGGACACTAGCATCCTGAAAATTGTTAGGTAGACTCACAGAAGAAATTTTAGACATAAAAGCTTTATATGGGGGAAATAGATTAGAATAAGTGACATGATTAGTAATAGGATGCTGAGTACATGACCTAACACCCTTCCTATTAGCAATGGGAACATCAATATCTGAGAACTCAGGAATAGGAGCATCAGGATCAGAATTACCTAGACTCTCAGGAAAGAGGGACAACTCTGGACACTCATCCGGAGAATAAGATGGCTAGAGAAGGGAAAGTAGTCTCTTGCATCCAGGTGACTTCCTGTCTATCCTTGTCCCTGACATAAACTTTGCCTTTTCCTTTTCCACAACAATTGTTGGCTCAACATTCTCAATCTGTTCAACCACTAGTAGTAGTGGCACACGAATCTCTTCACACTAAGGCTCCCCCTAAAAGGATGACTGTGACATTGGAGAGGTTGGAAAGTAAGGCTGAGACTCAAAGAAAGTGACATCCATGGAGACCAACCATTTGCGAGATAAAGGACGATAACACTTATAGCCCTTTTAGGTGGCAGAGTAATCTAGGAAAACACACTTAAAAGACCTAGGATCCAATTTACCACAAGTGGGTAAATGATTATGGACAAAACAAACACATCCAAAAATCTTAGGGGGAATAGAACCTAAAAGACGTGGACCCAAACAAAACTTGAAGAAAGGTTCGTTTTTTAAGGACTCAGGTGAGAAGACGATTAATCAAATAAGCTACAGTGAGAATTGCTTCCCCCCAATATGATCGAGCGATACACATTTCAAAGGATAGACAACGGGCCACATCAAGGAGATAACGATTTTTCCATTCTGCAATCCTATTTTGTTGAGGAGTATTAGTGTAAGAAGTTTGGTGAATAAAGCCATAGGTGGCAAAATAATTGGCAAGACCAGAGTCAATATATTCTCCTCCATTATCAAAACACAAAATTTTGACAACCGCCCCAAACTGAGTGCAAACAGCTCTATGAAAGTTTTGAAACACAGAAAACACTCCACTCGTCTTTCATCAGATATACTCAAGTGGCCCTAGAACAGTCATCTATGAAAGTAACAAACCATTTTTGATCTTTTAAAGACAAAGCGTGAGGGACCCCATATATTAGAATGAATCAAAGAAAATGGAACTGAACTTTTATTAATAGAATGAGCAAAAGAAGCTATGTATTGTTTTCCCAGTTAACGTGACTCACACTGAAAATCAAACATATTATTTTTCTCAAAAACAGAAGGAAAAAGATGCCTAAGAAGTAAAAAAGAGGAATGTCATAAGCGATGGTGCCACAACTAAAGATTTTCCTTCGTGGATGGTAACTGAATAGATGAGTGAGCTAGCTTGTCGATCTGATCCAGAATGTAGAGATCATGTTCCTCTTTACCACTGCCAATTCTCTTCCTCGTGATAAGGTCCTGAAAAGGACAATGATCAGGAAAAAAACGTCACACTACAATTCAAATCACGAGTAATATGACTCAAAGATAAGAGATTAACACTAAAATTGGAAACATGGAGTATAGAGAATAAAGAAAGGGAAGATGTGACATGAATTAAACTTTTCCCTGACATAGACAAAATAGTACCGCCAGCAATACGCACTTTTTCCCGACCTGAGGAGAGTGTACACTCTGAGAACAAATTAGAGGAACCAGACATATGGTTAAAAGCACCAAAATCAATAATCCAAGGAGTAGTCTTATGAGATAGCAATGCACTTGTAGAGGAAGCCAAGTTACCTGAGTAGGAAAAGGAAGAAGAGGATGCATTGGAGACACTAGTAGAGGCTCGATGATCTAGCAAGTGGCGAAGAGCAATCTCAAACTCTAAGGTAGACAATCCAAAAACATCAGCAACCGGTGAGACAACAAGAGCTAAAGGTGGTGGCTCAATCGTGTCAGAAAGATGTGCTCGAGCATTGGCGCCTCGGCCTATAGACTGGCTTGACCTACCCCCTCTAGAACCAAGACGATCGCCTCGGCCACCATGAGGAGTCCCATGTAGCTTCCAGCAAGTCTCTCGTGTGTGTCTAGGTCTACGATAGTAGTCATAGAAAAGATTATCCTTCCCAAAGGAAGGACGAGAACCATGAAGCGCACACTCTCCATCTCGAGAGGGTGTAGAAACCAAGGCAGAGCGATCAGTAGTAGAATAAGGAAACATTGCAGAGTGGCGACTCTCCTCATTTTGCACAAAAGCAAAGGCTTCTTGGAGAGAACATCCATACTATGCTCCAAACTAGATCATACTCTACATTCAAGCCTTTCAAGAACTTGAAGACCCGCTTTTGCTCCACAAACTTCCAGTAACTAGTAGAATCAGTGGGATAGACAGGCTTGTAATCTTGAAGGTGATCAAGCCGCTTCCATCTATTATTAAGGAAGGTAAAATACTGGAGGATAGTGATCTCACCTTGTACTGACCTTTCAATGGAGCGACGCCAATGTTTTAAAAACCGGACCGGTGAGCGAACCGAAAAAGGGATCGGGTGGACGGGTCACCGGTTCAACCGTCGGGTTGAACCGGAATCAAACCGTGACATAATAAATATATTAAAATTATATTTAATTAAAAATATAAGTAATAAAATTATAAATTGAAAATATTAAAAATATTAAATTATCTTAAATATTTGTCTTAATATTTTTTTTACTGAAAAATATAATAATATATTTTAAAATATTATTAATTTCAATTTTGGAAGATGAAATTAAATATTTAATATTCCCTCTATATGATTTTAATTCAAATAATTTGATTGAAAGGAGAGCAAAATTTTTGGAGGGATATCAAATTTTTAATATTCCCTCCAATACATTTGATTGAATCCCACATGGATTTCTTGAATTTTTTTGAAAGAGTTTTTTTTCTTATAAATAGGTGAAGACTTTCACAATAATTTCATCAAGTTCTTAATGGGATTCCTCACAAGAGGAGACCCTTGAAAAAGAGTTTCAAATTAAAATTTTCTTATATTCTTATATTATATATATATATATATATATAAGAAAGAAAGAAAAGAAAGAAAAAAAAAAAATTCCGATCCGGATCAACCCGTCGAACCGGCTCCGGGTCGACCGGTTCGCCGGTCCAACCGCCGGTTTTTCCGGTTCTCCTTAAAAACGCCGGTTTTCATTTCTGGCCAGTTTAGAGGGTCCATCCGGACCGGAACCCCGACCGGTCGACGGTTCAACCGGTCGAACCGGCCGGTCTAGTCCGGTTTTCAAAACCTTGAGCAACGCAACTCGAAAGCCTGTGAGAAGTTCCCTTTACTGGAATAAGTAGCAGCAACATCCTCCCAGATATCCTGTGCAGTGTCCATAGCTAAGTAGCCCTCTCTAATCTCAGGGATCATAAAGTGGATCAACCAACCCATGATGAGAGAGTTGGTGATTTCCCACTGATCATAACTAGAGTTTGTGATGCTGGGTGCCTGTATTTTGCAATCAACATACCCTATCGTCCTTCTGCTCTTTAAAAAAATAGTCAAACTCTGCGACCATGCTAAATAGTTCTGCCCATTTGATAGAGAAGTGGTGATTTTAAGCCTAGGGTTGAGATTATCAGTCATAGTAAAAGAGATAAGGGAACTCATTCTTAGGCGGCTGAGAAGTTGTTGACTCATTAGTGGAATTTGCCATAAATATTCTACAAGTAACCCTCAAACCTTGTGCCAATTACAAACCCGAAAGATGGTAGAGAAATAGCAAACACTATGACCATAAAAAAATCATATGAAAATTAAGAATATTTTCTTTTAAAATTTATCTTCTCTCTTCTTTTATATATATATATGTATATATAAAGGATGTTTAGGTGGACAACATTACATGAGAGAAGGGGACTGTTTGGAGGCTGACCGATAGAGGCCTAGGGAGCAAGAGAGAAGCCGACAGAGGCTAAGAGTGCCAGAGAGGCTACCGACAGGTCCCTAGAAGACCAAAAGGGCTGCCGACTAAGCATAATAGGCTGTCGGGGAGTCCAAGAGAATTGCCAAAGGCCTCGACAAACGTGTAGGAGGTTTGGGTTGACTATAGGTGGGCTGGGTGGGAGTCTACAGTGGCCAACTGGACTACTAGGGAAAAGAAAGGACTGCCGACAATGCTCCTAGGCAAAAAAAGACTGCCGACAGTGGTGCTAGAGAGATGGGTGATTGCTGATAGAAGAAAAGAAGAGCAAAGGAGGGATGGCTAGGGTTTTGGCTCTAATATCTTGTAAGTTTAGAAAAGAGAGACAAGGAATGAGTGAGACCTCATCCTTTTTAAAGCATCAACAATGGATCCATTAGTGAATGTTTTAGTGTCAGCTGTTAAAAATTTAGCTAGTGAAACTCTTATTTTGAGCTCCAATGGAGCTGTTAATGGGCTGGCCAGTGCAACACATTAGTGTCAGATGCTAATGGGTTGGCCACAGTTAACAAGTGGTTTGGCCAGCTGCGAGAAAGAGAGTGAGAGAGAGAGAGAGAGAGAGAGAGAAAGAGAGAGAGAGAGAAAGAGAGAGAGAGAATGAAGCTGAGATAGTGCAGTGGGGTGGCCTACTGCGCTTTTCAATTATTTATTTATTTTATTTATTGTTTATATATATATATATATATATTCTTAACACATAACTTAACACATTTATTGTATCACCATTCACTCACTAAATTAACAAACTCTTAACACACATTTTTGGATCTCACTTTTATCACTTTTTGTCATATAACACACTTTAACACATCCATTGTGGATGCTCTTATATTAAGAATAATGCGTATTTACAGAAGTGTCATTTGGCATAAATTATGGGCCAGCCCATTACATCAATCAATGGAAAATAAAATGGGAAAATTATTATGTAGTGCTATGTAGGAGATCTATTTCCCTTCTGATCCCACTATATTTTTGATAAACCAACAAGTCCATAGTTTTTTAGGTTTTGTACCTGGAGGTCCCGTTTTTTATTTTCTTATTTTTTGAATGACTGTACTACCCTTTGATTTGATATATATATATATATATATATACGTGAAAAATCAAATTTTAGATTGTGGATCTCGCCTCTGCGAGGTTGTCTGCAATCTCGATCTCTCTCTATGAGGTCGATCTCTTTGTGCAATCTCAATCTCTGTGTTTAGGCGATCCCTGCATACACACGCACACACTCTCTCTCTTTATATATATCTATCTATCTCGCAATACATATATGTATGTATATATATAGATAATTTGCGTGATCTCTAGTTCGTGTTCGTCAATTTTGTTATAGTTCTCTGTTTTGTGATAAATTTTGTTGGTTTGATACTTATTTTGTGATTTTTTTATGTGATATAGTGTAATGATTTTTATTATGAAGTTGGATAATGTGCATACTTATGGGGTTGTTGCTCGTAAATCTTGTAGCAAAATGGTTGATTCTAGACTTGTCTCTGATATTGTGCATAATGATATTAGTGATAATCCGTTGACTCATCCTATCAAAATTAAAAAAAAAGTTGAAGAAGTAATATGGTATAGATGTTTCTTATCGGGTTGCATAGTTAGAAGTTGACAAGGCAAGATGTGGGTTGTTTGGCGATTTTCCATCTTCTTTTGACCAACTTTGATAGTACCTTGAGACGGGTATGAGAACGAATCCTGGAAGTGTGTTGGAATTAGATGTGGATGAAATTAGTGAGTATTTTTGGAGGTTGTTTGTGACATTTCATGGATGTTTGTGTGGATTTCAATTTTGTCATCCTTTATTGTTTGTTAATGATACATTCTTGAAGGGGAGTTACAAAGGGCATTTGCTTGCAGCAACATCAAAGGATGATAATCAAGGTATATATTTATTTGCAGTTAGTATATTTTTGGTTTGTCAGTGTGTTTTGGTAGTTGGTGGATTTTGGTTTCTGTTATTGTATTGTGAGTCTGCTAATTTTTACAGTTTCATGTTATTTTGTTTTTAGGCCTGTTTCCTTTGGCTTTTCCGAACGTTGATGCAGAAAATCAAGATAATTGAATGTGGTTTTTAAGTTAGCTGTTGAAAGTTATTGGTTCAAGTCGGAAATTGACCTTTGTGTTCGACTGCCAACATAGATTACTAGATGCTCTTTTGGTAAGCAAAGCTATTAACATACCTTTCAATATTATTCAAACTGCAAAATTTTCTACTTACTTAAAATGTCTTACTGCATACTTTTATAACATATTTCAAACATATATAAATTATAGACTCCACTACAAAACCAAGATTAGGCATTGAGGGAAAAAATGATGGACATCCATTTTCCAGAAGAAATGAAAAACATATATATCCATTTTCCAATCAACCACGACAACCATTAGACCATTGTGGTCTTTGACAATGCTGATGGGATATGGAGGCACTATGACTCTTTGAGGCCAACAAAAGGATGTCGCAACAAGCACTTTAAAATTGTAAAGGAAATTGTAAGTTAAATAAAATTTCCTATCTAGTTCCATTCCTTTCAAAACATCTAAGCACGTCACTATAACTAACAAAAACACCCACTAACTCTTTTATAGCAACAACATTAATTGAAATGGAATAAAGCATTATTTAGCAATCAAGGAAACACGTTATCATCTATCATCTCAAAAATCCCATACTCGTAAGATGCAAACTCAATAACTAATGTTTCAATATACTAAATTTTTCATTTTTACTTAACTAATTCACTTCATCTAAAACTTTGCAGGAATGATTGTGCATCGCCGTCTACAATGTTATCAACCAATATATCAACTGACAAACTGTACAGAAATCACTTTGACCAACTGAGTGGGTCAAATTTCGAGCAAAAATCATCAGTCAATTCCTCAATGATAAGAACCGATCTTGGAACCTCGGGCATTATCAAATGTTGACAAAACATACCAAACTATAGAAACAATGAACAAACTTCTTTACAATAGAAATACTCATGTGAACATATTTTTGTACTGTTTCTTTTTTTTTACGTATGACAAGTACTCTTTATGTTTTTGGTGGTTGATCTTCTTGTGGTTATCACGGTGGTGATGATTGTTGTCATTGATGTTATTACTAATCTTCTTGTTATTATTCTTCTTCTTGTTTTTCCTGTCTTGCAGTTATTATTGTCTGCTCTTCCTGTGATTATTATTCTTGTTTGTGTTCTTGCAGTTATTATTGTCGTCATGTTTGTGGTTGCATATAAATTCATACAGGACATGTTTCTAATAATGCTTAAAATTGCAAAATTATGCAATTTCATTATTCAAACAAAAATTATGCTACAAAATTATGCAGTTTCATTATCGTGAATTGCCTTCCATGCATTATAATATGTATTTACTAAATAATTCTTGAAATTGCAAAATTATCCAGTTTCATAACTCAAACAAATAGATGAACTGCATTTCAAAATTGTAAATGAAACTGGAAAACTATACAATTTTGTCACTACGAAACATTAATAAATACATCATGTAGTAAAACTACAAGACTATATAGTTTCAATAAGAAATTTTCAAAAACCTTCTTAGCATGCCAAAAAATAAAACCAACTCCACAAACCAAAAAAAAAAAAAAAAAAAAACTGTTACAAAACAATTTTAATAACTAAAGAACAAATGGAAAAAGAAAAAAGAATGCAACCAACTTTATTCATTACTTCCATAATACCAAGTATCACATTTTATTATTATAATTCCTCAATTTCAAATATAAATCCAAAGAATAGACTATGGCCTTAAATAGCAACCTTGCACGTCTTGTGATTCTCATATTTCATGCGCTTCCCACACTTGATTTGTTTCACATTCTCACCTCTAAAAGATATCCTCTTCTTTTTGTTCCGCCCGGGTTGCTTTTTCGTTATAGGGGGTTTGCTAATCGAACTACTGGCACCATCAAAGTCAAATCTCTCACTTCAAGGCACTGGATAAACAAATTCCTTGTATGACTCTCTATAACAATCCACACAAAAAAAATGATCAATGAACTCATACACATTTCTACTATTACTATGCAAACCATGCGCAACATAACAATAAGGAAAACCATTCAATTGCCATTCATGACAAGAACAAGTCCGTCTACCAATATCAACATAAAAAGAAATAGAAGAATGAACCTCAAACACAGTATCACTAGCAACAATCACATCCTCAGACTTAGCTAGTTTCAAAGAGTCCACCAACTTCTTTTCCATAAGTGGACACAATTTGGTAGTCCATCTTTTAAATTCAGCCCTCCTATTAGACAATTGAGTCATGATTTGAACCCTAATCATGACAACCATACAAGTAAGAGGCAACTCACGGGCCCCACCAATCTAATTATTGTAAGACTCAGCAGCATTAGATGACATCTCACTATATCGTTTCCCTCTAAAAAATGCATTCGTCCACTTATTATTTTGCAAACCATCCAACATACTATCAACTCTATCATTCCCAACAATATGCCTCAATTTCTCCATATGATGTTGGAAAGAAGCAACAGTTGATGCATAAGCATATTTAAACTAATATTTTCATCAAAGTCAATTTATAGTTAGTATGAAATCCCACCAATTTGTCAATCAAATCTCTTCAAATAGTTCAAGCAATATGCATGATGTGCATTGGAAAAAACCACCGAAAGAGCTTCTAACAATCCATGTTGACGATCGAACACAAATGTCAATCTCCGACTTGAACCAACAGCTTTTAACAACTGACTTAAAAACCACATCCAATTATCTTGATTTTCAGCATCAACAATCGCAAAAGCCAAAGGAAACATGCCTGAAAACAAAATAACATGAAACTACAAAAATTAACAAACAATAAAATAACAGAAACCAAAATTCACCAATTACCAAAACAAACTGACAAACCAAAACTATACTAATTGCTAATAAATATATACCTTGACTGCCATCGTTTGATGTTGCTACATGAAAATGTCCCTTGTAACGTCCCTTCAAGAATGTACTATCAACAAACAACAAAGGACGACAAAATTGAAATCCATACAAAAATCCATGAAATGTCACAAACAACCTCCGAAAACACCCACTACTTTCATCCACATCTAATTCAAACACACTTACGAGATTCATTCTCGTACCTATCTCAAGGTACCATCAAAGTTGGTCAAAAGAAGATGCAAAATTACCAAACAACGCACGTCTTGCCTTATCAACTCCTAACCATGCAATTTGATAAGAAACATCTATACCATATTGCTTTTTCAACTTTTTTTTAGCTTCGATAGGACGAGTCAACGGATTATCACTAATATCATTATGTACAATATCAGAGAGAAGTTTAGAACCAACCATTTTGCTACAAGATCTACAAGCAACAACCCCACAAGTATGCACATTATCCAACTTCATAATAAAAAAAATACCGGAATTCATCAACACCCTTCCATGCACAAACCACTTATAGCTCGTAAACGACTTTATCATACATTCAACAGTTACTCTTATTGCATCATTCTTCAAATAATTCACTGTAAAACCACATTTAACTGCATACTTAGCCAATGCAATGCGGAATGCCAGCACTCCACCGTCAAATTCTTGACCAACACTAGGCAAATTAGAAACTATCAAAATCATTACAAAACTTTATCTAGTTTTGGATAAAAATTAGGCAACAAACTACCAAAATCATCACAATCGTTAATCAAAGAACTCTTACAAATTACAGAATCAATCCTAGAAGAATTATCATCAGCCTCTACAATTCTCCTATCACTCACAACAACATCAACATGAGAACCACTAGGAGCTACAATTGACATCATATTCTCCAAATCATCATCACATTCAACAATATAATTGGAATATCCAGGAATAGAGAAAAACAAACAAAAGTTACCAACACTTAACTCCTTGAACTTCATATATATTTTCTCAACAATTTCATGATAACTACATCCCTCACTAATCTTAATAGCAGTACAAGACTTATTGCATTTGCACATTAACATGAAACACCCCTCCATATTACAAATCACAAACCAACAAACAATTGATCACATAGTCCAAACTGTAAAATTATACAATTACAACATATCAGTATCAAAACTTCAGAATTTACAATTCCAAACTACAAATTCAAAACACGTTACACTATACAACAAACAAAATAAAAATAAAATCAAAATCATTACACTATATCACATACAAAAATCACAAAATAATTATCAAACAAACAAAATTTATCACAAAACAGAAAACTATAACAAAATTGACGAACACGAACCAAAGATCATGCAAATTTGCTTTTCTATATATATACATACATATATGTATCAAGAGAGAGAGAGAGAGAGAGAGAGAGAGAGAGAGAGAGAGAGCAAAGATCACCTGAATACAGAGATTGAGATCGCACAAAGAGATCGCCCTTACAGAGAGAGATCGAGATTGCAGCGAGATCCACAATCTAAAATTTAATTTTTCCTGTATATATATATATATATATATATATCAAATCAAAGGGTAACGCAATCATTTAAAAAATAAGAAAATAAAAAATGGGACCTCCGAGCACAGAACTTAAAAAACTGTGGACCTATTGGTTTATCAAAAATATAGTGGGATTAGAAGAGAAATAGATCTCCTACATAGGACTACATAGTAATTTTTCCTAAAATCAAATAAGAATAAAATATAACAAATATAATTTCCTATTCTAACATAAAGTACTATTACTAGCAAACAATGAAGTCGCAATGGATAAATCATCTTGACATAGAATCATTTAAACATCAACGCTAGGTTTAAATCACGAAAAAAAAAACGAATAAATCAAATAATAACTAGATGCCTAGGGAACAATCCCCAGTGAACTGATTAGCTCGTGAGATGTCCTCGGCTGATAAACCCACACCCTGACCAGCCATCCCCAAAAGACAAAATAAAATAAGGGCAAAGTTTTCGTGTAGATCCTCTAATCTGATTTACAGCTTGACTAGAAATTAACAGGTGCAGAACACCACGTGATTGTATGCTCGACCACTGGTGTTTCATGATTTGTTCAACAAACTTTCATATTCTAACTGTAATTCATTCCATAAAATCTTAATTCTTTCAAGTTTCAGACACAGCCAATTTATACAAGCAAGGAATAATTCATTACAACTTAAGTAAGAAATTACTCTTTTTTCGAACCAGAAAGTACTTTCTTCAAAGTGACAGGAAAAAAGGAGGCACACCAACTCCTTTATAATAGCTTCATTCCACAATGGCCCTGTTTGGTGTAACTGTTAAAATAGCTTATAGATTATAGCTTAACAGATTATAGATTATGACTTTAATCAGAAGTTGTTAATCTGTTTGGTGTAGCTGTTGGATTAAAGATTTAAGTTGCTGAGTAATGTTTGTTAAATAAGCTGTGAAATAGCTTTTTCAATTAATTTTTATTTTTTGTTTGTCTACATTTCTCATAAAAAAAAATAATAATCTATAGTCCATTTGGGTCTTTTTCTATTTTTAAAAAAATAAAAAATAAAAAAAATTAAGAGTATAACCATAAATTAACATGTCCACAGCAGAAGCTGATAATCAGAAGCAAGGGGTGAGCAGCTTCTCAGAATCAGATTTTTTGAGTTAAAATAAGCTGCTAGAATCAGAAGTTGTTTGAAATAAGTTTAACCAAACAGTCCAAAATAACTTTTTGAAAGTTAAAAGCCATAAATTAGCTCTGAAAAGCTGAAACAAACACCCTCAATATGTGGATTGGGATTTTTGGCACCTCACAGAGTCATAAATGAATCAAAAAGAGAAAAGAAACCTACCCAACCCAGCCATTTTTGTTTGCATTGCCCTTGAGAAAAGCCTTCTAATCACGAAACAGAGTGAGATCAATTTTGAACTGTTGCTTCCCCCTTTTTTTTTTTGAGCATCAACAAAATTTTATTAAAACAAAAAAGTGAAAGAGGACAAGAAGTCCTCATACAAAAAAAAAAAAAGGGAAAGAGAAAGAACAAAACAAAATCACAAAACTCGTAACCTTAGGGATGACAAACAGCAGCCCAATCCCTAGAGATCAAAAATAAAGGGACTTCTTTAAAATAAGGGGATACAAATACCCAAAATGATGCCAAATATTCCGCCATATCCCGCAAAGCCTCTACACTAGCTTCCTTGCCATCAAAGATTCGAGCATTTCTCTGCGACCATATAGCCCAAAAAATAGCAAAAACAATGCTTGACCACATTGTTTTGGCTCTCCTGGTTCTCCCAAACCCCTCAAACCTAATAAGGAGCATATGAATGTAGTCCAGTGGAACAACCAATTGCTCATCATATAAACTGAAAATACGCTGCCATAATACACAAGCCACCGGGCAATGAAAGAATAGGTGATCCGCTACCTCCAAGTTACTCTTGCACATCACACACCATTGAGGGCACAAAGAGTGATTAGGCATTCTTTTTTGAAAAACATCATTAGTTGTGACACCTTTTTGAGCCAAAAACCACATGAAAAACTTCACTTTATGAGGGACACCCACTTTCCAAATTTTCTTATGAAAAGGGAACAAGGGAACCGATGGATTATCAATGAGCTTATCAAAAAAGGATTTACATGAAAAGATCCTTGAAGAAACAAGATTCCACACCCTATTATCACAAGACGAAGAAAGAGAAGCCCCACAAGCACTACCATCAAAGATGCCATCTCCCCCACCTCCCTATCATTCAAATTTCTAATGAGATCAAAATTCCAAGAGATGGGTGCTATAGAAGAGCAAGCCACCGACGCTATTGAAACATTTTGAGAACAGACCAACCAATAAAGAATAGGAAAAGATCTAGCAAACGAGATATCCCCTAACCAAACATCCTCCCAAAACCGGATGTTCTCCCTATTCCCTACTCTGAATGAAAAAAAGTTAGACATAAGAGGATACAAACGAGAGATAGATTTCCACAGAGAACAACAGTTGCCTCTATTTACCACATTAGACTCCCTACCATTGGATTGAACTCCATACTTGCTTTTAACAACAAAACACCATAGCGATTCACTTTCAAGAGAAAATCTCCACAACCACTTGCCTAAGAGAGTAATATTCCTAACAACGATGTTCCCAATAGCCAAGCCACTGTTTTCCCTAGAAAGAGAAACAGTCTCCCATCTAACCAAATGAACCCCTTTGCCCTCTTCACACCCTTCCCAAAGAAAATCCCTCATCAATTTTCCTCGCAATGCTAACCAGAATTTTGAAAGGGGACAGGAAATAAATAAGAACAGACCCTAATACGGATTGTACCAAAATATACCTCCCCCCTTTAGACAACAAAGCTTGCTTCTATCACTGCAATCTTTTCCCAATCTTGACAAGAACAGGTGCCCAAAAGGACGCCAATCTAGGATCTCCCAATGGAAGCCCTAAATATTTGAGAGGAAAGGAATCAATTGAACATCCCAACATAGCGGCCAACCTATGCACATAACTATCTTCCAAATTAATACCCACAACACTACTCTTGCTAAGATTGACCTTGAGGCCCGATACTATTTCAAAAATTCTCAGAATCTTTAGCAAACTCCCCACTTACTTTCCTCCTTTGATGAGAAGAATATAGTATCATCCGCAAATTATAAAGGAGTAAATCCAATCCTATCCCTTCCTACCACAAACCCCTCAATGACACCCTTATTCTTAGCTAAATCAATAATCCGACCCAACACATCAGCAACTAAAATACCCAAAAATGGTGATAAAGGGTCACCCTGCCTTAGACCCCTAGATGTTTGAAAAGAATCCCCAGCCCTGCCATTCACAATGACTGACATTACATGACGACAAGAACCCCCAAATCCACCTTCTCAACCTAACGCCAAACCCCTTCCTTTCCAAAACAAAATCCACAAAGCCCCAATCAACATGGTCATATGCCTTATCAAAGCCTACCTCAAATACAATACCTTCCTTATGATTTAAAAAGAAAAGAAAAGAAATGGGAACAAAACAAAATATTTATTGTTGGAATTTGGAAAAATAAATGAGTATCAGGCATATGAGAAACAATCATGTAGATGGATGAGATGTGAGGCATAACGGAAGGCCTCTAATAGGCACTAATTTATTTTGTTCTTTTTAATTGTGTCTCTCTCTCTCGCTCTCACGTGTGTGTGTGTGTGTGTATTCAGTGCCCAATTTATATGGCACTGCTCAAGAAAACAAATGTTAATAACAATCAAGACAAGTTCTCTATTGAACAATCACAATTCATATTAATGACAGGTAGAATGACTTACAGCAATTGCAATTAGCTCTTCTAGCAATTCCTCCAAATGGCGCAGAGGCTGTATTCATACATATGTGGGCAACATTATTAGTAATCTGCTAAAGAGGATGCTCATGGCAGTAATGAAGGCTACTTCTGTGTATAAAGAGATCTCCGACAAGATGTAAACACACTTTTTCTTTATGAAATTAGAAGACAAGAAGAAAAGAGTAAGAATAAAAAAATCAATTATCACACATCTCTCATGTCAAAAGATGAGATATTGAAGAAGAATATTTGGAATCAAACAGGGAAAAATCAAAACTTTGGGACTACCCGGCAATTCATGCAGTACACTTGAAACTTACCCATTGGGTTGGGCCATCAACGGGAGCATTTCGAGGATCATCATGCACCTAAGCACACAGAAAAAAGCTCTTAAAAGCCCACCAATGCATAGAATAGAGGGTAAAATGAGGGCTATAACGGAATATGGCTTTTGAATGATCATGCTATGAAAAATTCTAAAGTGTGCATTCTATTAACCAAAAGAGCCATGCTATATTGGATGAGAAGTGCTCTACAATACCCACAATTTGACATTCAACAAAATCATATCAGATATAGGCGCTGTTTGGGAAGGAAGTTTTTTGGGTTTTTTTTTGTTTTTTTTCACTAAAAGACAAATTGGCTACAAAACCAAAAAAAAACAAATCCAAACAAAATATCACATCAAATCCCATAATCATTTCACTTTTTCTCTCACAAACATCACATCCAACCACAAAAAAACCCAACTATCTTCCAAAAAATAAAAAAATAAAAAAATTTCTCCAATAATATCCTACAACTAAAAAAACCTACAAAAACCCACTTCCCAAACACCCACATGATTGTTTTGATCAGTACAGTAATGCATGTTATTTAATAAGAGAAACAACTAACAACAGAAATGAAAAGGAACATTTTATCCTTGTTTTCCACTCTAAAAGAATCAGTATGGGAAAGTTTTCTTTGTCAAGTGAGAGCACGATACCATTATTATCAAATGGTTTCAAGAAAGCAACAAAATTTTGCCAATGTCTATGTTAGGAGAGTTAACAAGTTTAAAAACTCTCATCCTTTCTCTTTGACAGTTTGCATCACAAAAAATCTCTCTCTATATCCCCCTTTGTTGCTTCCATTTATGCAGCGATAGCTCTTTAGTACAAGAAATTGCAGTATATAATGCAAGAGTTAGTGTCTCACTCTCTAGAACTTAGCATTAAAGTTACAAGAGAGAATCAGACACTAATTTTTTTTTTTTTTTTTTTTTATTTCCAGAATACTGGTTTCGGAAACAATTAGCCAAACAAGTTTTGTTTTGTTCTGTTTTTTTGTTTCTTTCCAAAAAAAAAAAAAAAAAAATACAGAACAAAAACACAACCAAACAAGCCCTAAAATTTTCAGTTAGAGCATAGCTCAATTCTGTACCTCCATTGAAATTCCATCAACTCCAACAGCAACTGCTGTCCTTGCAATGCATGGTATCAGTTCACGGAGACCTCCACTGGCAACACCACCCCCCTCGAGCTATTTGAGAAAGAAGGGAAAAAATCAACATGAAATATACACATGTAAATTTGATTTAGAAATCTCCAACTAATTGGAGGTGATAAAAGCCAGAAAGAGTCAGTTACTGCTACAAAACGGATCAGAACTTAACACAGATAGGGATGGCAATTTGAAACCGACCCGACGGGGATCCCCGATCCCGACCCCGATTTGAGCGGTTTTTCTCCGAAAAATATCTCCAACGGGGAGGTGACGGTATTTGAAAATCAATCCCCGATCTGTTTCGGGCCGGGGACGGTGATCAGTGTTCAAGCCCCGGCCCGTCCCCGACCCCGGCCCCGTCCCCGTCCCCGTCCCCGACCCCGAATTTCCCCGATGTAAAATTACTTTTATACCCTCTATATATATATATATAAAATAAACCAAACAACCGTGGGGCCGTGGTCTCTCTATATTATATATATAAAATAAACCAAACAACTCGTCTCTCACTGGTCTCTCACTCTCTCACTCTCTCAACTCTCGTTCTTCCGTCTCTCTCTCACTCTCGTTCTTACGTCTCTCTCTCAACTCTCTCACTCACACTCTCACTTTCACAGTCGCCTCTCTCTCACCACCACCGAACCCACCGTCACAGCCACCGTCGACCTCGCCGCAGCCACCGTCGACCTCGCCACAGCCATAGTCGACATCGCCGCAGCCACCGTCGACCTCGCCACAGCCACCGAATCATACTCAGATCTGTTATCTCTCTCTCACTCTGTGATCTGATCTTGTTGGTGATGAGAGATTTTCAGATTTTTTTTTTCAATTTTTTTTTTAAAATTTAAATCTGTTGATGATGATGAATCTGTGGTTGAATCTGTTAGATCTGTACTCAGATCTTGTTGGTGATGATGAGATTTTCAGATTATTTTTTTCAATTTTTTTTTTTTAAATTTAAATCTGTTGATGATGATGATCTGATCTTGTTATTAAATTTGGTATGTTGTTGTTGTTGAATATGAATCTGTGCTTGAAATTTTTTGGGACTGAAATTTTTGGGATTGAAATTTGAATCAGATTTGGGGCTGATTTTTTTTTTTTTTTTTGGGTCGGGGAATTTCCGGGGTCGGGGAAACCCGATCCCCGTTAGGGGGCGGGGGCGGGGCCGGTGATAGGTTCCCCGTCGGGGATCGGGGTCGGGGCCGGGGGAATTTCTACCGTCGGGGATCGGGGACGGGGAGGGCGATCCCCGGCCCCGCCCCGCCCCGTTGCCATTCCTAAACACAGAAAAGCTAATTTATTAAAAGCGAAGAGAACACTGTTGCTGAAATTTTTTAAGAGGCCATAATAATTTGAGACAGTATTAGCTATGAACTGTTATTTCTCTATTAACATTCCTTGCCAGACAAGAGCCATGTACAGAGAATTATCAATGGCACAATGCTTTACGTGTTAAAGATGCACAAAAAGTGGGGTACTGCCAGTACAAAGCCAAAAAGAAGCAAAAATAGCTAATCCCAGAAGCGTCCTATACTCCTCTGGTATCAAAAGACTTCATAAAAGCCCAAAAAAGCAGAAAATTACAATTCAGTGGCAAGTGGGGTAACTATTTACAATTCGGTGCGAAAGTTTTTAAATTTGCAGTAGAGGTGAGATCTTCAATCTTTATAACAAATATATGGAATCTGCAAGTCGGAGGGATTTTTTTGGACAAAATTACCCCTCAACCCATTATATCCCAAGCATGTTTACCATCATCCACCACTGTGAAGGCATCAGCCATAATCATTTAGAGAGAGAGATTCATGTAAAGTTTTAAAAAAAATTAACATTATCAATAATCAAACTATGAAGAGAGAATAAGAGGTTTTACAACTCCTTTTGTTGTCCAACTGGTACAAGAGTGCTTTGGCCACTAGGGAGTCATTGGAGGAGACCTTTGCTGTTCGCATCCAAACCCAATATGAAGCAAAAAATCTTCTTGAAGAATATGAAGACTTCAAGAGGCCTAACTCAAACTATAAGGAAGATGTTGATATGGATGATATGTGTGGGATCGATAAAGTGGAGAAAGCTTTTAAGAAAACAGAATTTGAGATGAGGGCCCAACAACACTTCTACCAAATAAGGGCTCACCAATTAGATAAACCAAATTTAGATAGGATAGAGGAGAGGTTAGGAAAAGAACATGTGTTTATTGAATTTTGCTAGACAAAGTTTCATGACCTTGTAACTTTGTTCATTCCTTACTTTTATGAAATTGAAAATGTAGCCAAATAGGCCCTCCCAATGTAAATATTTATATTAATAAAATTGGATTCACATATTCCAATTGCATGGTTAATATGACTTTATCCTTCGATTTGTTCATATAATTTATAAATAAGAGCTTTGAAATAACCAATCTTATTTTGGAGCCTGGTTTAAGTGTTTCGAAGCATGGAGTTTCCCTTACAAAGTGACAAGATCTTCCTTTGAAGGGCTTTGCCTTAGTAGAAAGTTCAAAAAGTACTTTCATATATGGCTAAGTCCCCGGGTCTTTAAAATTTTCATACTAATGCCCACTTACTTTGAAACCAAACCCAGGCAAAAACTGTACTTCCTTTAATCAAAGAATACTAAAACATTCCTTCGAAGGCAATTTTCATTGATAGAAAGCCTAGGAGCGTACTTTCAAAACTTTCAAAGTAAGAACGTCCTAACTCTGCTTGAGTTTAAGGCATAACCTTTAAAGATTCTGGGAAAACAATGGCTTCGAAGCCAACCACCTATTTCGAAGCCAAGCTGAGCATTTGAAATGTATTTTCCTCTCTTACAAAGTAACAAAATGCTGCTTTGAAGGAAGCTCTCTTTGTTGTGTTTTCAGGACCCTCTTTTTGTTTTAAAATAAAGGCCTTAATTCCACATGGGTCAAAATAACCAAACAATTAACTCGACTCTATTTGACCCGTTAGGCTGAATGGGTAATTTTTGGACAGAAAGGTTAAAAGCCCCAATTTTTCGCGCTCTTACCTATTTGTTTGTTCAGTTTCTTCTTTCGCTCCTATTGCTGTCAACTTCACCTCCTTACCCTTCTCAAACTCACTCTTCTCACCCTCCTTTTAATCTCTCACTAATGGCTTCTTCCTCCACGAAAGTACTAGTTGTTGATCACTTACATCCCTCAGTGGCTTTGAGGAGATGCGTTAATGATGAGATAGCCAAGTATCATGCACCAAAAGGTCAGAGCATGATTGATGGACGGATCTTCGTCCCTTGCCATCACGCTCGAGGGGAATACGTTCTCGGTCCCATCTTCAAGGAAGCTCGTGCTACACTTCCTCCACTATACCCACGCTTGGAAGAACATTATCTTCTCCACGAAGGAAGTTTCAACTGGGGAAATTGGAGGGTTAATCGACCTCATCACTGTTGGCCCACCTTGAAGACCGAGTGGGAAGAGTGGTATGACCTTAGTTGCAAGAATCGTCCTAACAGGTGACGAATCTTCCTAAGAAACGCGATTCCGCGTTTCGTAGAAAGAAACGTGTAGGAATCGCGTTTCCGTAGAGAGAGAAACGCGATCCTGGCCAAGATGGGATCGTTGGTGAAGAAGAACAAAAACCCTAGCTTGTTGGTATCAGATACGGCGAGGAGAGAGAGACAGAGGAGAGAGTGTGCGAAAGAAGAGAGTGAGAAGACAAACCTTCGTCGAACCTTCGTCGTCGTAGTCGAACATCCAGTTGACTCGAAGCATCGATTGAACCTTCGACTCCAGTCGTATTGGACCTCGCGATTTGCTCGCGATCTGCATCGCGATTTGCTCGCGTCGAACCTTCGTCGTCGTAGTCGAACATCCATGGCCATCGCGATCAGTGCTCACCTCCTTCTGCTTCTTCTTCTTCTTCTTCTTCTTCTTCTTCTTCTCTCTCTCTCTCTCTCTCTCTCTCTCTTTCTCTCTCTCTCTCTTCGATCTATGTTGTCTTCCCCCTCCCGTTTCTAACATATCTATATAATTTGTTATACAATAATAATAATATAATAATATAATAAATAATATAATTTGTTATATAACAATATAATAAATCTAATTAAATCAAATATAATAAAAAAAAATTGAATAAAATTTATAAAGTAAATCATTATTTTACTATTTTTTATTATTTTACTATTTTTAACATATTTTATTATTTTACTGTTTTTTATTTATAATATATATCAATTAAAAATTAAAAAATATATATAAATAAATTAAAAATATTATCTATAAAAATAATATCTAAGATAAAAATAATAAATATATTTAAAAATAATTATTTAACTCACCTTTATATAATAAATATATTTTAGAAATAACTATTAAATATATATATATATATTATCGCTTCCCGAGGCGCTCCCAACCTAAGAAACTTCTATCAGCTCACGCTTTCCCGCTCCCGCTTCGTGCAACTAAGGGTATGACAGAGTAGTTGGAGCTCGGGAGCAAGACTTGGAAGACCTCCGCATTCTCAATGCCCTTCGGCTCTCGAGGTTTGTCAGTCCTGAGGACCCTTTCCTTATTGCTGCTCTTTGCTTTTGGAATCCTGCCTTCAATTTCTTTCAATTTCGGTGTGGTATGATAGCTCCTACCATTCTTGACATGTGCAATTTTTGCAGGCTTTCCCCTGCTTGTGTCACTTTTGGCCCTCACTATCCAGACCTTAAGGCCTCTTTCTCTATCCCCTCTTGCAATTCTTCTTATAGTGACTTCATAACTTCTGAAAATCAGAAGAAAGGTCCTGTGACTGATCGTGAGCTCTTTTCTTTTCTTCTTTACTGGCTCTGTAAGTTCCTTTTTTGCATCTTTTCCCAGAGGATAATGCCTGAATTTGTCCCCATCTTTCCATTATATACATTAATTGTTGTCACATAGCATCTACTAACCCTCCCTATGGATTCATTGGTTGGGTAGAGGGGACAGTTGACGGTCCAGTTTCATGGCCCTGTCCAGGATTTTGAACATACGTTGTATGCCCTGAAGTACTGGTCTCTTTAACCATTTGTGGAAAATGTATTAAGACAGGCACATCCAATGGGTGTGATATTTCATCATCCTCTGGGTTATGCGGTTCTATATCTCCTTCTACACCCTCTTCGAAGCATTCATTTTCTCTTTATCTCCTACGTCTGGCCATTATTAAGTCCTACCGGGTGTGCCAAAAAATATATGTTGGCTTTTTTGGCTTTCGAATGTTAGAAATATAATTCGAGCGTGCCAGCAAGGATTAATAAGTCCTTACAACGATTGATAAATGCCAACCAATTAGTCAAACGATTGTTTCAAAGTTCTTTTAGCCTCAATAAAGAGGGCTTTACTGGTGGTTTAGTTTTTTTAGGAGAAAATGCAGAAGACTAAGTAAGATAAAAGAAAGAGGGAACAACAGTGTCAAAAATCAATCTTTTATTAGTAAACAAAAGTTTACAATTGTACCTTTACGCTTTCATAGTTTCGAAGGGGATTACAGCAACAGACTAACTTAGAATTACTCCTAGGAATTTGAAGTGCATTACAGGAATGTAAAGACTGGAATTAAAAGGACTGGAAAATATAAAGTAAATAGACTGGCTTTCTGGATCTGGTTTTGCGTCCCCTGCATTATCAGCACTCTCCTCTATTTATACGCTCTGAAAATAACTGTCGAAGTGGTTGATAATCCATCGAAGTAGGCGATAACTGTCGAAATAATCTCCATGATCACTGAGTGTGGCTTGCGGTTTTGATCGGTTTGCTTCCCACTATTCTTCCATTCTTCATGGTTATGCATTCCTCCTGAATTTGAATTTAAACTGTAGACAACCGTTTGGCCACGTCACCTTGGATATCTTGACTATTTTCATGTCTCGCGAATCCATTGCCATTCCTGCAGGTTGCCACGCGTCTATTGATAGTTAGAGATCTCCACTGATTCCCCAATTTATCCCTTATAATCCACGTGTCAGGCTGCGACAAGTCTATACAAAATATATAGCCAACATTATCATAAGGCAATCCCCAGAATGGGTGAGAATGCCTCAGAATTCAAAAAGCTATTCATTTTTGAGCATCTTCTCACCAAGAAAAAATAAAAAATAAATAAATATAGACTTCAAATAACACTACTCTTTGAATGGGCATGAACATCTCAAGACTTGAAAGATATCACAATTTTACAAATGCATCAGCATCCAAATTACATGCCATGTAAATTAATAACCAATGCAAAAGCATAAAAAATATCAGAATCACTCAAAATAGAATGACTTACAGCCTCATTTTCACAAACAAATAACCTGTAGTTATTCCCAAATATTGTAGATGTTTAGATTGCATTCCCTGTAATGAGTGGTTTGGGAGGAGACAGAGATCTAATTTCAGGTGCCGAACTAGGAAAAAGTGTGTTAAGCTTGTGCATAAGGATGTCAGCCCTTGATGGAATCTCATTCAAAAGAAATTGCTGAACAATTGGTTTTTTAAACCACTCCAAAACAGAATTCCCCGGGGCCCTCAAAACAACCTTACTAACCTCAAAAGGTGATTCTACTGAGTTCAACATTTGTGCAACCATGATCTTTAGAGTAGGTCCAGTGACCAATTTGATCCTTCTTGGGACAACCCCATAGTACAACATCCACTTCCTAAACCTATGGAAGGTGTGAACTACAGCTATGAGAGCTGCTCCAACAGACAAGTTTCTGACATCAAGTGACCAAGCTATATGCTGATCAAACACTATGGCCTTTGGGAAAAGCTTATTCTCATATGCAACTTTCCACACATAATGAGCTCGGTTTATCTGGCTTCATAAGTACAAGGTAATTTAGGAGAACATTGACAAAGTACATGACAGTGCCCTCTTCTAACTCATAATCAATGCCCTGGAAAAAATCCCTTACGAAGGATAATACAGGTTGTTTCCTTTGTTCTGGGCCCATAAAGAGTCCACACATGAAGTTGTGTGCCTTATGCTTTGTAGCACCAAGGATTGACATCAAATGCCTCTCATTCTGCTCTTCCTGGCATCTCACAAGATGAGCTAGAATTGATGTGTAAAGTATAAGGTCAACTTTTGCGGCAGAGTTGACATAAGTTTCTAGGAAAGGTTTGGCTGACTCATACAAACCACTCTTCATGCATGACTCAAAAAGCTGCCTGATTATGAAATTATTCGTTCTAATAGAGGATGCCCCCATGAAGCGTAGCCACCTCAAAGCAAGATCGACAGAACCATCCTTGATATAAACCATTAGAACATCACTAGCACTCACATCCACAGAATAACCCATAGCCTTCATTTCGAGTAAAATTTTAGCAGCAACATAAGTTTCTTATTTGCCAGAAGTATCACAAGGGCAGTATAAGTACTTAGTCCTGGTCTCAGACCTGCATTGGTCATTGAGTTATACAGCTTCATGGCAGCATCTACTTGACCTGAAGCAACATGCATCTCCAAGAGACATGAATAGGTAGATGGAGTGGGTAGAAATCCAGCCTTCACCATATTTGAAAAGATAGACATAGCAATCTCAAGTTTTCCAGATTTTGCATGAGACTCAACAATCATTGTATACAGCCCATAGTTAGGTCTTAACCCTGCTTTCCTCATCTCATCCCAAATCCTAAGAGCCGTCTCCAACTTCCCAGCCTTAATAAATGACTCAATTAAGGAAACAAACATGGTCGCAGATGGCCTTAGCCCCAAACCTTTCATTTCGATGTATACCTTCATGGAGGTGTCCAACCTCCCAGCTTTTCCCATTGAATCAACAAGCGAGGAAAATATCAAGAAACTCTGCCGGAAGTTGTTTTCTTTCATCTTTTGGAAAAGCTTGAGAGCAGCATCAAGACGGCCTGATTTCGCCAAGCTTGGTATCATCAACTCATATATTGATCCGTCCAACGAGCACCCAACCTCTTCCATGTTTTCGTATATCTCAAACGCCTTGTAAGGCAAACCCTTGGTCAAAAACAAGGTTATAAGTGAATATTAGGTCTGGGTATCTATGTTGGAACCTGATTCTTGAACCTTCTTGAAACAACAGAAAGATACCTCCAATTTCTTCGCTTTTGCTAAGTATTGAATGACCCGATTAAATGCAGAGAATGAAGACAGTCCAGTGTTACCAGAATCGCGAATCATCTTATCAAACAGCGACTGAATCCCATCGAAATCCCTGGTCTGGTTCAACTTGTCAAAGAGTGTAACATAAGGCCATGTTTGTTTGGGTGGATATGAGCTTGGGATTGGATTAATAGTCCAATAAAATTATTAATCCGATGTTTGGTTAAACAATTGAAATACAGACTAATTATTTTAAACTTGACTATTAGTTAAGATAGGATACTTAATCCAACGGATTTGTAATCCTAGGACTATTAGTCATGGGAATGCTAATCCAGTCCGCCCAAACAAACATCCCATAATAGTCGTCGTGACAAGGGGAGTACCAGGATTGCCTCATAGCCCAACGAAACAAACTTAAGGAAGCATCGGTGTCAGAGATAAGCTTCAAGGCCTGAGAAATATGAGTCATGTTTGGGACAAATTGAAGTCTGTCCAATTGGGTGTCCATTTCGGGACCCCATTTCCAGCGCTTGACAATTTCGACAATTTTGGCGACGGCGGAAGCATTCAAAAATGGTTTCTTGAAGGCACCAACCATGACATGGTCATCAAGCCCAGGCTCAACCGATCTTATGCCCCCCTTACCGGAAAAAATAACGCCACAGGATTCATCTAAATACTCTATTATATTGTCAGTCCACCCCACGGCAGTGGAAGAATCAACGGTGGTGTCATTCTGAGAACAACAGTAGCTTCTCACAAAATTAGATTGCCTAAATATTATTGTAGGGAAAGTTAAATAAAAAATAATACTTTTTTGGGACAGAGTTGAAAAGATACCTAGTGGTAGGTTTGAGATTTCCCAAAAGACGAAGACGAAGACGAAGACGAATCATAGTGTGGTGGTTGTCCTGGTTAATTAATAATGGGATGGATGGGAGAACAATTTCATGGGAAGGTGAAAGAGAATTTATCAAGTGATGATTGATTTCATATGGTAATGGTAATGGTAATGGTTTAGAGAGAGTATAGATAGGGTTTTTGGGGGGCGAATACTTGACTAGAAGAAGCGGCAGCAGCACAGCAGGAGCCTCAAGCTGTCATAAAATGGGCCTCTGATTCATGTCATTCATGAGCAGAAGAAGCAGAAACAGCAGACTGTTTGATTTTGATTGATTTTTGAAAATTAATTTTTTTTAATGTTTTTTTATTCTCAATAAATTTTTGAAATTTGTAGGTAATTTTTTTTGGGATTAATTACACTTTTATCTCTTAAACTATACATGTTTTGTCTATTTGATCCCTTAACTATTGATTGTGTTTATGTAGTTTCTAAACTTTAAGAAAGTATATCTGTCAAGTCCAATTAGTGTTTGCCGTCCAAATCATTAACGAAATAGCATTAGTGAAGGGCAAAAGGAACATTTTACAGACAAATAAAATTAGAGGGAATGTTGCCGCTAGTCTTTTGATATATACCCATATATATATATATATATACAAGAACAACCATGTCTGTGAAAAAAAAAACACATAGAAGAGAAAGAAGAAGGAGAAGAGAAAGAGGTAGAACAATGTATTGGATGGATGCAACGCATTGCTCATGTGGCAGAGCTACTATGATGAAGACATCTTGGACAAACTTGAACTCAGGAAGACGATTATTATGCTGCGAAGTATATGGGCTCAATGGGGGAGGATGTGGATTTTTCCAGTGGTTTGATGTACCTATGTGTGGCCGGTCAAAGTAAGGTATACTGGGACTCATACGAAGGATTACTAAGATGGAGGAGAAAATATCAGAGATGAAAAGGAATGAGGAGATACTCTGGGTTTGTTTTGGTTGTGTCTTGGCTTATCACCTTGGTATTGTTGTTGTAGAAGAAGATATTGATGGCTGATAGGTTGTATAGGGTGCAGTGAGGGTTGTGGGAGTGTAATAAAAATGGTTGATTATTTCCTATGTAATATATTTGCTATGTAAGTTGTTGGATATGTAATGAATGGAAGGTTTTGTATGGAAAATTTGTGTGTCCAAATCTCTATAATAGTTGATTGTGTTTACCAACAAAAAAAAAAAAAACAAAACAAAACAAACAAACAAACAAAAAAGAATAACAAATCAGCCCCCCCTCCCCCTATTTAAAGAAAAACATCATCATAATCTCCATTCATAAAGATTTTAAGTTCATTTTCATTACAAACACAAAAAAACAATCCTACATTACTAAATAGTTGACATGAAGTTCATTGCAAACTCCAAAAAGAATCCCACATTACTACTGTGTTCACCCTCTCTTCTTGGATGTGCCTCCCTTGGCTGGTGCTGCCCTTTTTAATCTTGAGGCTTGAGGTGGTGTTGGTCTTATAGGCATTGGAGCTTGACTTGCAAAAGTTACAGCAGCAGGTGGTGGCCTCCTTAGCATTGGCCCTTGACTTCCAAAAGTTGCAGCAACTGGTGGTGGCCTTATTGGCATTGGCCCTTGACTTGCAAAAGTTCCAACACCTGGTGGTGGACTTCTTGGCATTGGCCCTTGACTTGCAAAGGTTGTAGCAACAACAGGTGAAGGCCTAATGGCAGAGCCCATTGGACGCCTTACATCACTTTCCCCTACTGTTGTATTATCCTGCTGCAAAGCCCAAGATGTATCTTAGTTAGTGATCACCAATTAAATGAAAACAAACAAATGTTGTGGGCTTTACTTACAGAGGGTTACAGCTCTGATTTGCAAGTCCTGGTGTTGTGGCCTTTCTGTCCACATCTTCTACAACTCAAATTCTTTTTAAATCTCCTTAGCTTTGTAGGCTTTTTACCTTTAGGTTCCTCATTTGGTTCCCCCCCTTCTTACCTTCCTTGGCCTTCCAAGCAGCTTAAAGTATTCTGGGGGAAGCACTGGTTCTTCCCTGATTGCTCCCACATCTCAGCACCATTCATTTGGCACATCATGTGTGTATAAGCCTTCAGAAATGTATCTTTTTTGTACCAATAATGGACATAGTCCTCAGGTTGTTCCATTGATGTCCAAATGACATATATTGCATGTGCACAAGGGATTCCTATCAGCTCCCATCTTCTGCAGGAACATGTCTCCTCCTTAAGGTCCACTATAAACTGATCACCATGCATTCCTCTTACTTCAATTTTTTTTTTCTCCTGCCAATGCTGGAATGTATGTAGCTACATTTGTCTTATTTTTCTCCAACACCTTGTGTATCTTAGGGCCTATGTTATCTTGCCACTTTTGTGCATACTCTCTTCTCTTAACTAACATTTCCATCAAATACATTCTAATTCTCTCAAAACAAGTCAAAATTGGCTTGTCCCTAGCAAATAGAATGGAAGCATTGAAAGACTCGCATAGGTTGTTTAACAAAATGTCACATTTTGCACTAGTACCAAAGTGGGACTTGGTCCAATGGACTGGATCCTTGGTAGCCAACCATTCACATGTTAATTGGTTCTTCATCTTCTTGCATTTCAGCATTGAACCTGCCCACATAAGTTGCTCTAGCTAAATTCCAAGATTAGCCATCAAATATTGTAGAAACTAGGTCTAGCTGCTGGTGTTTTCAATCTCCACCATTGCATAAGCCACAGGATATGTTTGGTTATTTCCATCCAATCTAACTGCAGTGAGCAATTGACCACCAATTTTTAAATGACAACCATCAACACCAACGATAGGCTTACAACCCTCAATAAACCCCTTCTTCAGGGCATATCAACAAACATAGAACCTCTGAAATACATTTGTTGGGTTTCCATCCTCATCAGGTTTAAAGTGTAAGTACACACTACTTCCTAGGTTGGTCATATTAATCTCTTTGTAATAGTTCCACAACTTTGCAAATTGTTCAGTAACACTTCCTCTTAGCTTTGTTAAAGCCTTCCTCCTTGTTCTGAAAAGCTGACTAGGGGAAACCTTAATGTTAAAATCTTTCCTTACCCTTTCCATGAGTTCTAAAACAAAGTATGTTGGATTTATTCTAAAATTCATCCAAATACACCCTTGCCAACCAACTAGAATTGACTAGCCTATTTACCCAAACCCTAACACAAGTGTTCTTAGGGTTGTAAGTCTTTACTTGAAGTGTTTTCTTGTGTCCACTTCTCAGAGATGCAAAAATAGTCCAAGGACATCCTTCTCTACAATTTTCTCTAACTCTACACCCCTCATTCTTTTTAAACTTAATGTCTTTACCATTGAGGATGGCATGATGCTTGACTGCTCCAGCAAATTGAGCCTTGCTTTTAAAAATCATCCCTAACTCAAAATTAGGGTTCTCTTTTCTAGAAACGGATTTGAATTCTTTGTACTTGGTCCTTGGAAACCCATCATCTCCATCTTTTGATTCTTCAAGGCTAGCAAACCCATCTGAGGAATCTTATTCCTCACTTTTTGGTTCAAAAAAATCTTGAACACAACTTTTTTCTGGTGGCATACTTGCATGTTGGTGCGCTCATGCCATTGGCTGCTCATTCAAGCTGTAATC
The DNA here is from genome assembly GCF_055761805.1 of Camellia sinensis. Classification (NCBI taxonomy): domain Eukaryota; kingdom Viridiplantae; phylum Streptophyta; class Magnoliopsida; order Ericales; family Theaceae; genus Camellia; species Camellia sinensis. Next base: position 81,360,824 of record NC_138963.1, read on the forward strand.
ACTATCAACAAATACTTCATATTCATCACCTGAATCAGATTTTGAACTATGCTCATCCCTATCAACATTGGGTTCATAAATACTCCCTTCTGTTGTGTTGCATTCCTAGTCCCATTCCTCTACATTGACATCTTGGAAATATTCATCAAAACTCAGTGGAACAAAGACATGTTCCTCAATATAAAGTTCCAATACACCTGCCACTATAAATTTCATCATTTCATACACATCCTTATCAAAACTAATAAATCTAAATCCTCTATCCAAGCTGTGATTCTCATTGACTCCGTAACGAAATCCAACAAAATCACTATATCCTACCATTTGGGCACATTCAACTAATGCAAGCAATGACATCCTCTCCCTATCATTGTAGTTAATGTAATGTACTTGGCTTCCAACATAAGACTTCTTTCCATTTTCTGCCCTAAATTGACCACCGTGATTCACTTTAACAGTAAAGTGATCAGCATTGATGCTTGCATGGGCATTGGACCACAGTAGCATACAAAATTTTTAGAAATATATACAATAGCATGGGTCCACTATAACATTAAAAAATAAAAAATTGAGAATCATATGCAAATGCATGGGACCACATTATCATTCACAAACAAAACATGAAAACACACTCGAAAAAAAACACACACTAAAAGACAAGGGACAATCAAACAAACACATAAAAAAATACTTCACTTTTTGGAACAATACATACACCTAAAAATTCACTTTCTTCAAAAGAACACAGTAAACAAGATTCAACAACAAAAAAAAAAAAGTAACTAAAAAGATGCAAAACTAAGCTAAAATTGAAAAAATCATAAACATGCAAAAATATTAACCAAAAACTAAAAAAATTATACTTACATTTTGGTATATAACTACTTTCACGTCGTACATACTTCGCCATGGCCATCCGGCCTCAATGAACACCAATAATGGTGCAAAACCCTTCGATTCTTCAAGAAAACCACAAACCCTAGCCTCAATCGAAGATTTGAAGACTTAATTTCATACGCTTCTGAAGAGCATATAGCCCAAACCCTAACCTCTCTAATGGGTAACACCCAATTCCCCCCATTTTTGTTACCCCAATTTGCCTCATGTGTATGGCACATGCGGTTGAGGATGAAATGTCCATTTTGACCTTCGTAGCAGCCTTTCGTATCACGTGGAATGCACATGCAATGCTATTATGTTAATGATTTGGACGGCAGATACAAATTGGACTTGACAGGCATACTTTCTTAAAGTTTAGGCACTACAGAAACACAATAATAGTTAAGGGACCAAATAGATAAAATGTGTATAATTTAGGGGGTAAAAATGTAATTAAGCCTTTTTTCTTAAAAAGTATAATAATTGTGAAATTGTTTTTAAAAAATTCACCAAATAGAAAAATACAAAAAATAAAATATGAAAATTCAATATGCATGTTTTTGTAGACAACACATTTTTTAAAGTTTTTTGTACAAATTTTATACCTTTTAACTATATCACTATTAAGTAGATATAGAAAGTAAAAAATTTTGATTAAAATATTTTTTTAACATTACTAAAAATATAAAAATACAAATTGAAAATTTAGAAAACTATTTTTAACAACTCTAAACCAACAGTGTTGTCTATGATAATTCAAAATTTTTTTTAAATGTCAATTTTATACATTTATGAAAAGGTCTAAATAAATTTAATATTAGATTTTGTTATTGGCCTAAATTTAAATAATTATTGAAAGGCATAATTAATTTAATAATTTTTCCAAGACTAAATACGAGGATACTTCATATATATTGATTTAAGTGGAAGGGTTTAAAATTAATTTTTGTTTTTTTTTAAATATGATTAAGAATTGTTAGATCAAGTCCGATGTCAAGTTGAATTAGGTTTAGAATGATACGTATTTTCTTACTACTTAGTGCAAGCCTATTCCAATTTACAATAAACACCCACCCCTAATATTTACCTAGCCATATTCTATTGTTAATCAAGGAATATCATATAATAATACAGAAAATTTATATACAAACATAAATTTTAAGACAAAAATAATATGGTAATGTTAATTTTATAAACAAAAATTATTTTATTGGTATTTTATTTTAAAATAAAAAATTAATATTAAAAATTTGTATTAATTTTCAGTTTATCATTACTCTTTTCATATATAACTGGGGGCATTCTATGATTAGCTAATGACTTAATTTTATGCCATATATTGTGTATTGTATAAAGTTTTATTCGATACTAAGCGTTGCAATGTTAAATTTTTAATTTTCATCAAACAACTAGTTGATCAGAAAGATGTCCAGGCGGTTGTCCAACCTAGTGTACATTTTTTTCAATTTTTTTCCAATTCAGTCGTCCACCCAATTGTCCAGCTGATTGTTCACCAATGGTCACTTACGAGATTTGATGAAAAGTTAAACGTTCATTTGATTTGATGAAAAAAGTAGGTCTCCTTTCATTTGATACCAAATTTTTATAAAATGAAAATTTGATGAAAAATTTAAGGGTAAATTACATGTTTCCCTCCCTAAAGTTTCACCCATTTCCCACTGTGGTCCTTTAAGTTTGATTTTTTTCACTTTGACCCTTCATGTTTGCAATCGTTCCTACTTTACTCCTAGACTAACTTCCATCTAAAAAAACTAACAGAATTTGTCACAGAATTTGATTCAGGCTGGAGTTGATGGATTGAGAGTTGGTATGGGCTCTGAATCCATTTGCACCACCCAAGAGGTTTGTGCTGTTGAGCGAGGACAAGTATTGATTTAAAAAATGAATTACTGTCAAAACTATTCTTATAGAATGTTTCATCATTTTCTAAATTTATTGTTATTTATTTCATCTCGGACTTGGAGGAAAGGAGATGTGGAATAGGGCTAGGAATTAACCTGTATTTATGTACATGTAATGAAATGATGCATTGTGGACATTGACTCATGAAATATCAAACATTGTTCAACTTCAAGATGCATATGCCCATGCGTCTGTTATGCCTGAAAATTTTAAAATTGAGGGCTTCTCTTCTGATAGGAATTATTCTTTTGCTGAGACAATTTTGAGTACTAACTACTTGCTGCAACTACATGTTTCAAGTAAAAGATTTCTGACAAAGATTAATTGTGGAAGCAGCTACTGATGCTCTATGTGTGAACTTGCATTTAATTATCCTTAGAAATAAATAAATATATAAATAAAATTTATCCAGAGTCTATCTAACATTAGTACAAGTTAGTTTTAAATTAATCCAATTCAATCACTACCAAAGACTGTAACGCCCTCAAAATAGAGAGGATAAACCAACCTAAGAGATTCATAAATATGATAGAAAATGTTATACAATCATTCATTAGAGTTTATATTACAAGAGATGTTACATGCATTACACTCTCATAAATGTTCATTCTGAAACTATAGCATGTAACACTAATTGTTAACAACAAAATAAATGCCCTACAGGTTTACACCTTTCCAAGATATCTCTTGGTTATAACAAAAGAGTCCTAAGCTCTATACAAGTAATGCCCTCGGCTTGAATAAACACTTAATATGAAAAGAAGAACAACAAAAATAGAGCATTCAGCCCTAAGTCCTCCCAAGCTATGCCCTTGGAGGTGGCATGTTACTTGTACTTGAAAATGGTTTCCCAAGTAGAGTGAGCCAAAGCCCAGTAGAGATATGCTAAAACAGTATATGAGATTTAACTAAGATATAAGCATAGAATAAATGTGCAATATTCATAACCAACACATATTCTTTCCAAGACCATTCAATATAGGTAACCATACCTCAATCCATTTCCATTCATCCATTTTGGATTAATCTATTTACCAAATTCACTATCATCTAATCAACCAAAATGAGACTACAACTCAGTGGTTTACAATTCAATACATTCATCAATCCAACACTTCTATTTTCTTGCCATTTTACGAAATTCACATCCGAGGGAATCGACACCCATATATATAAGATTTCGGGACTTTTACCCTGGACATTCCGGCCAACTTAATTTTCAATGGAGTCCATCCCCTATCTCCTTCCAAACATTGGAGTACATCCCCTATATCCTCCCAAACAATGATACATATACAATGTATTTAAAAGCGTTGTCATATACAATGACTAACCAAATCACCTATTTAATGGTTTAATCAAACCGTCATATTCAATGACATAATTCAAATGATTAGTTTCAATTCACCTAATCCTCATGCAGTTTCTACAACAATCATAGCTATTCTCTACTGATAGTCCAAAACAGATATTTCTAAACAGATATACAATCTATCAAACAGATAATTTATCAAATTTCCATAGGTGAGTGACTTAACAAATCCAACTACACCAATCATTTATACACCCTTCCAATTTCATATTTCCCACATCAATTTCATTATTTACACAAAATAATTTATTTAGTACAAATTAGGGCAAGTTTTCCCTTTTTCCAAATATTAACCCCAAGACCCAATTTCATCAATTATACTCAAGTAACATCATGTTTAAGACCTCCCACACATATATGGAGCCCAAAAGTAGAAAACCCCACTTTTAACATTCAAACCCAAACCCTAGTTTCACCCAAATCCTCCTAAATTCCACCATTTATACAAAATGACCAATACCTAGGTTAAAATTCATATTAAAGAGTAGAATATCCCTACCTCAAGTGTAGAAGCTCAAAGGAGATGAAGAAGAAACTCAAAAGTGCCCAAACTCGATTTTGCTCGGATTAAGAGGAAGCCCACAAGATGCTCTAACTTTTTATCCAGGGTAGTAGGGTGGAGAGACCCTTAGATCATGGAGTATTTGTAGAGAGAGAGTATTTTAAAGAGAGAGAGACAGCCGATCTAGGGTTTTTAGCAAAAAGAGATTCAAAAAGTGATATATAACTCCTCTGCTGCGAACTGATATACGCGACCCTCACTCGAGCGAGGGAGTTGTCGCTTGAGCGACCAGACACAACAGGTGACCTCGCTTGAGCGCAAGAAGCCTTGCTCAAGTATAGAATACATTCCTTCAGGTGTAACACAGACGCACACCCTCGCTCGAGCAAAGAACTTCATCTTCCCAAAAATGCTGCGTCTAGGAAGGAAACCTGAGAACCCTCAAAGCTGGCTCGAGCACAAGAAATCTCGCTTGAGCGAAGAAGCAAATTACACAAGGCTCGCTCGAGCGTAAAAGCCAAAATCTGGGCAACAACAATCTAGATCAACTAACAACCAACCTGTTCCAAACTCGCCCAACAAGTTCCAAAACTCAAATACAAAGAGTCCAAGGGAAAAAACAAGACATGGATACAATATTCAACCACGGATCCCGAGTCTGGAACATAATGAAGGCCGGGGCAAAACCGGGGTCGCTATAAAGACATTATTAAGAATAATGATTTTGTGGGCATTCGATATTTATTGTTTATAAATTATTTTAACAAAGATTCAACATGTTAATTATCCTTACTAAATACCTTAGTTAATTAATTTTAAGAAACCCACACAAATACAAATATTAAATAATAAAAAAAGATCAAATTTTTCGGTGATAGTATTGCCACTTGGTTGCATGCATGGTAATATAGGATATAGACCCTCATTACATCTCTTGGAATTAGAAAATTCGATTTGACTCAATAGAATGATTAGAAGAGAGAGAGAGAGAGAGAGAGAGAGAGAGAGAGAGAGAGCCTCAGGTGAGAAGTCCACTTATATGCATACATACAGTGCACATCTCCTCCTCATACTGATCGGAGGGAATTCCGTGGGCAAGTTAAGATTAATAGGGAGAAGAAGAGTAGAAGATTAAGGAAGATATTATTTTTTCCTACCATTTAATCAACCCATTTCAATCCTATTATTAAGTAAGAAATCTCTCTCAACCCACTCATTCTTTTTAATTGTTAAAATTTCAGATTGTGTTCATAAGCAAAAATTATAGATAGAATTTTATTTATAGTTGTATATAAATTTTGTGATTTTTATATCATATATTTAAAGATATTGGTAGTCTTAAAATCATGATATTATTTTGGAATTAGACTTGCCTGTATAATTTATGCCATTAAAGAGATGATTGAAGATTTTATTTGGCTCTTAAATCTACCAAAAAGTTGTACGAATTTTTAGACAACTTTATACTCAAAATTTTGAGATGATTTATTTTACAAAGTTGTTAAAAATAATTTCTAGTTTATCCAAGAAATTTTGTATTTTTTTTTTAGTTATGTATGAATTTATACACAATTTTAATTAATTTTGGAGCTGTAGAAAAATTTTATTATATGTTTGAAAAATCATTAAAAAAAATCCTATATTAAAGCAAATATGGTAATTTCTAAATAAAAAATGAAATTTGAGAAGCCTAGTTTCATAATAAATTTTTAGATTATGGAATTGATTTATAAATTTAAGTATGGAATTAATTTAAGAATTATTTATAATTTATTTTTGGAAAATGCTTTCTGAAAAATGACAACATGTTTATTGAATATTCTATAGATTTTTACGAATTTTAGAATTGTATAAGTAATTTATTTATAATTTCAATTATGAAATATATATTCTGAAAATTTCTGGGCAGATTGAGAAGGAACCAAAATTATTATTTCAATTATTTATTTGAACTAAAATTTAATATTTTGCTAGTCTAATTAATTAAATCTTGTAAATTAAAAATCCATACATGTGTGTGATTATGTTTTTTTTTTTTTTTTTTTTTTGTATCCAAATTATCATTTCATATCATGGTTTAATTTAACTATTTATTTAAATTTGTATATGGATTGATTATTGTGTGACATGTGTAATATTTTATGTTGGGAATTTTAATGAATTAGTATAACATTATTGATGATTGAAATTTGAATTATTTGTGATTAATATAAAAACTAACTGAAATAATTAACGGCCTGTACAAAGTTAACAATTGAGGGTTAATACCAGTAGTTCAGGGTGAGCCCTGGTTTTTAATAATTTTTATGTAATTGTGTCTCAAAACCCTAAGATGGCTCGGGACTTATTTGAACCCTTATCGGTATTTGGTTTTTGGATAAGAGTGGATGTGCTGGTGGCACGCAGGGAGGTTATATACCCCTAGCAGACCGTTCCTTTGGGGCAGACCACGGATGCCACGGCTTGGGTATATAACTTTGGGTGTGAATATCTTTGGTAGTTCTTAATTATTTGACCAAGGGGGGTTTCAAATTAACCGTAGCCATAGCTTAGTGGTTGGTAAAAAAATCTCTTTGGTGAGATTTTGAGTGTCACCTAAACTATTAAAAATTGTTAAAATTATTATAATGGTTGTTATATTATCATGCTATTAATATTATTATTATTATTATTATTATTTTAATTGTCATGATTATTCATCTGATTATTTTCTTTTAAAAAGAAGGTTAGGTTTGGTTATATTTTCTTATTATGTTGCAAAACTCATGGGATATATTTTTGTTGTCCTGGCGTTTTATGCCAGATTATGATGAGGAAGGGACAGAATCTAAAATTGGAGCTGCTACTAATATAGAACCTTGGCTAACTTGAAATTAAGATTTTAGCAAAATAAATTTTTATTATGTTATGTATTAGTAATTAAGGATGATATAATGTTGTTTAATGTTGTATGTGGACTTTTAATTTTAATTTTTTTGTTGTTAAACTTTTGACTATGTGAGAACTTAAGGTTATGTTTGGTGTGGAGTTCTAATCACTACTCCACACCCATATTTGAGTATGGTGTTTGGTTACAACTTTCAAAATTAATTCCACACCACTTTTGAAAACTCATTTCAAGCAGGATTTGAATTTTGAAATTTGGCATACCCCGTCGTCCTCTCGGACATTCGGCTGGTTGATCAGAACGGTGCAAATTTTTTTTTTTGGGCAATTGACACATGTTATTTTTTTATATATTAAATAAAAAATATTTTTTGAATTTTTAAAAATATTTTATGAGCTTTGAATAGAATTTTAGGTTGTGTGTTTAGTTATGAGTTGTAAATTTTTGAATCAAATATCATATGTCACATCAATTATTCCAAACTCATTTCAAAACTCTTTTCAAAACTCATAACCAAACAAAATTTTCACACTCAAGTCATAATTTCAAAACTCACAAACTCAAAATACAACTCTATTATCAAATTATACTTCTAAAACTCTACCAAACGCAACCTAAATTTTTCGAATTAGATGTTGAATTTTTTTTTAATTTAGCGAGTTATTTTGTTATTTAAATTTTATGATGTTCCAAAAATTTAGGGCGTTACAATTTGGTATCAGAGCCTAGGTTCGAACCTTTGGGCCATGGGTAGTAATTAATTTTTTTTTACAAAAACCTTACATTGCCTTGTAATTTTTAGTGACATAACTAAGTTAGAACCTTTTTAATTGTAAAATGCCAGGATCGTCGGATGTTAACTCTAATGAGGAAGACTCGGTGGGAAATTATGAAATAGAGTCTTACCCAAGTGAAGAAGTGGAGTTACTAATAGAAGACTATGAGCCTGAGTCTGAATTGGAAGAAATTGCACCTATGTACGACCCACTGGAGGTAATTGTGATTGAGTCTGACACCGAGTAGGAATCCATAGAGGGTAATACTGACGAAAGTACTGGAGATATAGGGATTGTATTTGAGAATTGGAATGGTCAAAATGGGCTGCAAATTGGCTCATTTGTGTATGTTAGAATTTATCTCCTAGGAAGTTGTGCTTAGAAGTCTGAAAGTTGGGTAGGTCTTTACATCAGACCTGTCTAGATTTTGAGGCAAGAGAATCCTTGGTTGTATCAGTTAGGCCCTTTCCCAGATGGTTTTACCGATAGAATGGACAACTTTTTTGATATTTGGAGCCTTTAGTATGTCATGCCCGACCCGAACCAAATTGTGAGGACAGATGGATCAGTAGACTTCAAAGATTTGAGGATTTATCGAGTGGAATCGGTGCAGCTATTAGGGCATTTTGTGCATGAAACTGTTGTTTTTGTGAGGGTGCTGTGGTGATTAATGGGACTTTTCCAAGCCACGTGGAAGCAGGAAGTCCTTGTGAGGAGGGACTATATCCTTGGCTATTTTAGAGGTCTTGAGGGAGTTATAAACTAGGCTAACTAATTGTTTTGTAAGCTTACAACGTAAAATTGCCTAGTTTAAAGATGTTGCTATAAGTAACTCTAACCAGTATTCGTATTAACTTTGATTAGTAGGGGCTATCTTTTGTCTTATAATAGCCCGCAGTATTTTATTTTGTTTTATTTGTATTTTGTTGTTTGTAACTTGTCCTATCTAATGAATGAAGTTTCCTTTTTCTTTAATTATTGTCTTTGCATATAAATATAAATATATAATAATAATAATAATAATAATAATAATAATAATAATAATAATAATAATAATAATAATAATAATAATAATAATAATAATAATAATAATAATAATAATAATAATAACGATGATGATAATAAATAAATGAATAAATCACAAATCACCAAAAATCCTTTCGTGCAGAATGGCTGGCCGAACAAGAAATAATAACAACAGTAATGGTGATGGAGTGTCTGATGGCGATGTCACTCGAATTATATATGCAATTGTTGATAGGGTAGGCAATATATCACCGCAAAATCAAAATCAAAACAAATCTGAAATGATAAAAAAGTTTGAAAAACTACATCCCCACAAATTCCTTGGTGGATCTAACCCCTATGAAGATGAAGCTTGGCTAAGACAAATTAAGAAGTTACTAGATACTTTTGACATCCGAAATGGCAAGATATGACCATGGTAGTGTTTCAAATAAAAAGGGAAGTAGATCATTGGTGAGAAATGATTAGAAGTACTCGACAAGTAGAGACATTGACTTGGAGGCAATTTGAAGACTTATTCATGGAAAAATATTTTCCTAACTCGCTAAGACAAGAAATGGTTCAAGAGCTTCTCTAATTGAAACAGGGAAAAATGTCAGTTACTCAATATGCGAACCGTTTTGAGGCTCTCTCAAGGTATGCTTCAGCAATAGTAGCAAATGAAGAGGATAAGGTTAGACAATTTGAATGGGGTTTGGACACAGATATTAGAGGAAGATTGATCGCAGTGCAACTTTCCACCTATGCTTAAATGGTGGATTGAGCTTTAATTGTGGAATGAGAATTAGCAGATTCCGAACGCATTCGAAATCAACAATCAAGGAACAATAACCAATCACAAGGAGGAGTTCCAGTTTGAAACACCAGAACCCATCCTGCACCAGCACCTTATGTTGGAGGGTTACAACAGCAACAAAGTCAGAATCGAGGAAACCAGCAAGGAGGAAACTTTGTAAATGAGTGAAAAGGAAAGCATTTCAGATATGGTCAACAGGGGCATCGTCGAAGTGAATGTCCTCAAGGTGGGGAATATTTTATCGATTAACAAGGAGCACAACAATACAACAAATGCTAACCAGGACAAGGTTCTAAACCCACTCAAAATACTCATACCAATAAGGGGTAGCCACAAGCCTCTAGGAATGCGGGCTGGCCAAGAACACAACCACAAGGAGTTGGAGATGGAAAGAAACCAGGAGGAACTAACCAACAGGTAGTAGAAATAATGTATACTCTCCAAGAAAAAGAAGATGTTGCTAACCCATCAGTAATTCAAGGTATGTTAATCCTTATGAATTCTTGGGTTAAAGTATTGTTTGATTCTAGAGCTTCGCATTCTTTTATATCCACTGCATGTGTATCAAGTTTGGGTTTGGAGCCAGAAACGTTAGAGATAGCTATGAGTGTTACTTCACCCTTAGGTGGTCAAACCCAAGTAAATCTAGTATGTAAATTTTGTGAACTAGAAATCTCCAGTTCATATTTGATCTGTGATCTAAGAGTTATGGAGATTTCTAATTTTGATGTCATCTTAGGAATAGATTGGTTGTCAGTTCATTGAGCCATTATTGATTGTTATCGTAAGACGGTGACAACATCTTCCCTTAATGGCACGAAAGTTCAATTTAAAGGAGATAGACAAGATTCTTTAACTCCAACGTGTCGCAAGTCGTGGTGGCATGATAAACTAACTGGATGGTTGGCAAGCTTAATTTTGGAAGACGAAAATCAAAAGGATCCAGGATTGCCCCATGTAATGTGCGAGTACGCTGACATTTTCCTTGATGAATTACCGGGACTACCCCCAAAACAGGATGTAGATTTTACGATCGAGCTCCAACTCGGGACTCCACCAATTTCTATGTCACCACATCGTATGGTGCCAGCTAAACTTCAAGAACTAAAGGAGCAATTGCAAGAATTGATGGGTAAAAAGTTCATCAGACCAAGTATGTCTCCATGGGGAGCGCTAGCATTTTTTGCGAAGAAAAAGGATGGAACCTTAAGATTATGCATCGATTATCGACAACTAAATCAAGTCACTATTAAAAATTGATATCCGTTACCAAGAATTGATGACTTGTTCAATCAATTAAGAGGTTCAAAATGTTTTTCCAAAATTGACCTTAGGTCTGGATATCACAAACTTCGTGCCAAAGAATAAGATACCCAAAATTGCATTTCGAACCTGTTATGGTCGCTATGAGTTTGTGGTAATGCCATTTGGTTTGACAAATGCACCAGGGGTATTCATGAGTTTAATGAACAAAAAATTTACACCTTATTTGGACCAAATTGTGGTAATATTCATTGACGATATTTTGATGTACTCACGATCGGAGGAAGATCATGAGCAACATTCGAGAGCCGCTTTGCAAATTCTAAGGGAGAACCAATTGTATGCTAAAGCTAGCAAATGTGAATTTTGGTTGAGGAAAGTAAAATTCTTAGGTCATGTTGTGTCTGAATTAGGAATATCAGTGGATCCTACTAAAGTAGAAGTAGTAATGGAATGAAAACAACCTAAGAATATATTTGAGGTTCATAGTTTCTTGGGACTAGTCGGTTATTATAGGAGATTCATTAAAGATTTCTCCAAATTAGCCAAGCCGATGACACGCCTAATACAAAAAGGGTAAAGTTTGAATGGAACGAAACTTGTGAGCAATTGTTTCAAGAACTCAAGAAGAGACTAACAAGCGCTTCTATACTAATCATACCCGAACGTGACATCGGGTACACAATTTATTGTGATGCCTCTAAAAAAGGGTTAGGTAGCGTGTTAATGCAAAACGGGAAGGAAGTGGCTTATGGATCAAGGCAATTGAAGAATCATAAGAAAAATTACCCTACCCATGATCTGGAATTGGCGGCTGTAGTCTATGCACTTAAGACTTGGCAACATTACCTTTATGGTGAAAAGTTCGAGATATTTACCGACCACAAAAGCTTGAAATACTAGTTCAAACAAAGAGAATTGAACATGAGGCAAAGACGCTAGATGGAGTACTTTGAAGATTACCAATTTACTTTGTCTTATCATCCAGGAAAGGCTAATGTTGTAGCAGATGCATTAAGTTGAAAGACAAGAGAGATCGTAGCCAACATATCAATTAAAGACTGGGAAATGGTAAGTACTGTGAATGAGTTTAGATTACAACCAGAGACTCAAAATGGAAAGGTAAGGTTGTTTGCAATAGTTTTAACACCTCAACTTCTTGCCAAAGGTCTAGAAACTGAAAGATTTGATTAAGAGATCGACTTCATTAAGGCACGATTAGTGTCAGGAGAGTCTTTACCAGATTAGACGCTTTACCAAAATGGTAGTTTAAGATATTTAGGTAAAGTTTTTGTGCCAAATATCAAACAATTGAGGGAAGAAGTACTTAAAGAGTTTCACCATTCAATTTTTGCGGTTCATCCAGGAGGAAACAAGATGTACCAGGATCTCAAGCGATAGTATTGGTGGAGTGGAATGAAGAAAGACATTGCTCAATTCGTGTCTAAGTACTTAACGTATCAGCAAGTGAAGGCAGAACATTAGAAGCCAGCAGGGAAACTCCAACCTTTACCAATACCTGAATGAAAATGGAAACACATAACAATGGATCACAAGGCCATGATGTTATTTGGGTTGTGGTTGATCGGTTAACTAAGATGACACATTTCCTACCAATAGGACCAGCAGATACACTCGAATCATTAAGTCGATTATTTATTCGAGGAATCATTAAGTTGCACGGAGTACCAGCCTCAATAGTGTCAGATCGTGATCCTCGTTTTATGTCATAATTTTGGCAAAGTCTGCAAAAAGCTATGGGTACAGAGTTGTGTTATAGTACAACTTTTCACCCTTAAACTGACGGTCAATCAGAAAGAACAATTCAGACTTTAGAAGACATGCTTCGAGCTTGTGTGATGGATTTCAAGGATAGTTGAGAGAGACACTTACCACTAGTCGAATTCTCTTACAATAACAGTTTTCAAGCAAGTATTAGTATGACACTGTATGAGAAAGACACTTACCACTAGTCGAATTCTCTTACAATAACAGTTTTCAAGCAAGTATTGGTATGCCACCGTATGAGGCTCTATACGAATGGCCTTGTCGATCACCAATATGTTGGATGGAAGTCGAGGAAGCACCTCTTTTAGGGCCAGAGTTAGTTCAAGAAACTACCGAGAAGGTGAAATTAATTAGACAAAGACTTGAGACCGCTCAAAGTAGACAGAAAAGTTATGCAGATCAAAGGAGAAGACCTTTAGCATTTCAAGTTGGAGATCATGTGTTTCTAAAAATACGACCTCGTCGAGGAGTTGTTCATTTTAGAAAGAAGGGAAAACTATCACCTTGCTTCATTGGGCCTTTCAAAATTTTGGACAAAGTAGGAGAGGTGGCGTACCGTCTGGCTCTACCACCTCAACTGGCTGGGGTACATAATGTTTTCCACATCTCTATGATGCAGAAATACGAGCAGCACCCTTCTCACATCATCAACTGGGAGGAAATTAATCTTGATGAAGATGTGACATTTGAAGAAAAATTTGTCAAAATTTTAGATCGTCGCGAGAAGAAATTACGAGATAAAACTATACCATTGGTTTGAGTTCTTTGGAGACATCGTGGGATGGAGGAGTCAACGTGGGAACTAGAAGATATGATACATGCCAATTATTCTCAACTTTTCAAATCTAAAGGTACGAATTAATTTCGAGGACATAAATTTTTTTTAGGGAGGTAGATTGTGAGAACCCACATTTAATTGTCCTTAGAATAAAATAAATGAATAAATAAATAAATTAATTTTATCCAGAGTCTATCTAATATTAGTGTACAAATTAATTTTAAATTAATCCAATTCAATCACTAACAAAGACATTATTAAGCATAATGATTTTGTGGGTATTCAATATTTATTGTTTATAAATTATTTTAACAAGAATTCAACATGATAATTATCCTTACTAAATACCTTAGTTAAAAACCTTAGTTAATTAATTTTAAAAAACCCACACAAAAACAAATACAAATACAAAAAAAAAAAAGAAGATTAGATTTTTTGATGGCAGTATTGCCACTTGGCTGCATGCATGGTAATATAGGATATAGGCCCTCATTACATCTCTTGGAATTAGAAAATTCAATTTGACTCAACAGAATGATTAGAAGAGAGAGAGAGAGAGCCTTGGGTGAGGAGTCCATTTTTGTGCATACATACAGTGCACATTTCCTTTTCATACTGATCGAAAGGAATTCTGTGAGCAAGTTAGGATTAATAGGGAGAAAAAGAGTAGAAGATTAAAGAAGATATAATTTTTCCTTACCATTTCATCAACCCATTTCAATCCTATTACTAAGTAAGAAAACCTTCTCAACCCACTCATTCTTTTTCTGATACAGGACAATAATGTCCACGAAACTCAACATGCCAAATAACTACAACACTTTGAACCGATGTTATATATAAAACTGAAACGTGGTATTCACACACAAGCCTTACAAGTTGGGAGGCAAAGAAATGAATTTCAACTCCCAGTGCTCTAGTGTTAACCAGGAGCAGCTTTTAATAATAGTGAGTTCTTTTTTTTGGTGTGTGGCATTTGCACTTTAAAGACTTTGCTAGTAAGCAATTGGCTGTTTACAATTTGATAAGCTTAGTTTTAAAACTTCATTTTGATTGGGAGTGAACTCATTACTGTGTTTGAGGGCTGGATACCTTTGGGCCTTGTCTCTTTGCATCACGCTCTACTATTATGTTGCAATTTGAACATGTTATGTTCAATTATTTATAATTCAATCCAGTATGGTAAGAAGCATCTTATTATGTGAAAAATCTAAAATTCCCGAGATATTTGTTTGTGATTACGTATCAATTTTAACCTATAAATAACAATCCCAATCAAACAATCAAAGACAAATCAACACAACGATTTAACGTAGAAAAATCACAATTGGAGCACCTCTAATTGTGACAAAAAAAAAAAAAAAACCACAGACAAAAGCCACAAAACAATCCACTAAGAAGACAAAAGAAATTACACAAATGTACTATCAATTTCCTAGTGAATCCACGCCCGAATTGAATCGACCCTTATATGCCTCTTCCACCACGGTCTTCACCTCGAATCGTCTTGCGCAACGTTAAATACACAACGCCGATGCCAAATCCATGACGATGAGCCACTCCAGAATCCACCAAAGTTTCAGGCCCAAATTCCATGGAATCCACTGAAAAACAAATCTCTCTTTTGTGAATAAAACAAACTAAACAAACCCTTTGATATAATCTACTCAATTCATGATTAAACTCTCACAGATATCAAAAGAAACAAGTAAAGAAGTTCCAGATGAATACCCTAATACCCAAGAAGAAGATCTGGAAGCTGTACCCTAATACCTGACTGAACCACAGCTTTTATATCAAACAGATCCGCGATCTTCGCTCGAGTGCAAGAATTGTCGCTCGAGCGGACTGACTAAAACGCATGTTTCAGAACAAGGATCTGTGCTCGAGCACATGAAAGGCCGCTTGAGCAGAAAAATACAACTCCCAGTACTTTTGCAGGTGTCAACTGCAATTTTGCTGACCAGGTAGCTCGATCCCCGACATAGTTAGTGAAGTGGCAAACATGAAAGAATTAACCATACAAACTTCATTGCAAGGCACAATTTGGTTTGGATTCGTATCTAAAAACTAATAGTCTTACTGAAATAAAAGAATGAATAAAATTATAACTGAAAGGAGTTTTGCCAAACGGGATTGCCAAGAATTAAAACCTAACATTATACTTTTTATCCTTGCCAATAAATCGACAATTTTGAAACTAATTTGCTCTCTCTCTCTCTCTCTCTCTCTCTCTCTCAGGCCACTTGGAGATCCATCTTATTTGTCATGGAACCGGAACACAGGAGGTCACTAAGCAACTCGTGAAACGTTTTCAAATGACTTGGCTTGGCTTGGCTTTCTCATTGTGGATGTATTTTTGTGTGGAACAAATGGCAAAGCTAGATTTGACATCATTACTAATACAAATGAGAGGATAAGGAAAGTGGCAGTGGATCGGCAGCAACGAAGACAGAAGTGATTGGCGAACGGTGGCTATGGATCAACAATAATGGAGTATAGATTGAAGATGGTATAGTAGAGTGTGGATCAACACCACTGTTCACCCACCACCTCCACCGTCCCCAACATACACTCCTCCATCACCAATCTACCGTCACAGTTCATCAACCAACCACCATCCTCATCCTTTCATTTCATGATTAATGATGTCAAACCAAGGCTTCGATGGATGTTGAAACTCCAAATCTAGAAGCATCTGGTGGTATGTAAAGTTGAATTTATCATGATAAAAAAGTTAGGCATTGCAATTGACAAGTAATCGTGGTCACCTCTTTTTAGAAACTAGATCTAGATTCTACCGGTTGTCTGCCTCAACTTCATATTGGTGTTGCCTGCCTAACTCTCCCTCTCACACTTTGCCCATTTCTATATCTTTTTTCAATTCCACAACACTACAACTCATCGATAAAACAATAAGCATCCCAGAGCCAAAGCAGTGGAATTCATTTTAGATGACTTTTAATTCAACTAGGTGGCACCATTTAATAGATTTTGCACTTTGGTCCCAATTAACTACTTAATTAACATTTTAGCTCTTTCTCATAAAATTACCTACTAAATTATTCTAAAAAATTTAGACTTCCCTAATTGCAATTAATTAGAACTGATGTGGAGTTAAAGGATAATTAAAATTTTTGAGGTGTCAGAATTTGTGGACTCTCTATATGATTTTTTTTTGGTCTTGGATTTCCATTTACCTGAATTGAGTTTTGAGTATATTTTCATTTTCAATTTTTAGTTTTTTTGTTTAGGATTTTTTTATTATTTATTTTTTATTTTTTAAGAGGTTTTCACAATTGCAGTTTTCTGGGATAATTTGGAAAGGTGGTGCAAAATTTTGTTTAATATTATCCAAAAGGCCTAAGTAGATTTTTGTGGTTCTTACCTTAGATTTTTTTTTTCACTAAATTTTGAATCTCCTTTTCTCTCTCTACCAAAAACCAAATTTGTTGCAAACCAAGGTCTAATTTATTTATCAGTGATAAATTTACCACTATCTTGTTTTCTATGTGTATGTGGAAGGGGCGAGGGGTTATAAGTAAGAGTAAGTGAACTAGATTTGCAATCTATAATTTTTTTTCTTTCAAATTTATCAATAACAAATTTATTACTAAATATGCATTTCATAAATTTATTAGTCCAGACTCTGTTTGCTTTCTTTGTGTGTGTGTGTGTGTGTGTGTGTGTGTGTATGTGTTTGTGAATAAGTAAATGGTAAACTACACTTAGTACCCCTGCACTTGTACCAAAATACAATTTTGGTCCATTTATTTTCAATTATAACAACCAACCCTTTCGTCTATCTACCGTTAGTAAAGCTAATGAAAATTGAAAGTTGAGGGACTAAAGTGAAGGGAGTAAAGCGGAATTTTGGTAAAAGTACATAGGTACTGGGTGTAATTTACCAATAAGTAAATTAGTGAATAGCAGTGAGTGAGGAATGTGTTTGTGTATTTAAATGTGAGTGAGTGTGAGATTGAGTGATCTCTCTCTCTCTCTCTCTGTAAAACTATAGGCACGATTCTTATGTTGATCTGCGATGGTAAAGACTAAGAATAACAATTTTATGGCAACACTTTCTTTTTCCTCCTCATCCCTTCCATTTTATCTTTTTCTTTTTTCTTCTCCTTTTCTATTGTCGCCACTAAGATCTAAAGAGGTGGTGGTTTTAGTGATGCAGTGGAAATGGATATTATTTTTGCCAAAAAAATGGTGGAAGAAAATGTTATTGGAGGTTGGTGTTGGTCACCAACGACCAAAGGTAATTATTGGTGGCGGACGTCAAGACAATGGTTTTACGGTTGAGGTGTTAAAGGGAGTGAAGGGAATGTATTTTAGGTATACTGACAAGTGAAAAATAATGAGGATTTATATGTAAATAAATTTCTAAGAGATCATGTATTCAAAGGTGACATTAAACTTGAATTTGTGCCTACAAATTATCAATTAGCTGACATATTTACCAAGCCTCTTAATGAAGAACAATTTTATTATATTAGAATTGAACTTGGTATGATGAATATTCCAATATAACATTTATATTAAATATAAATTTTAAATAAAAAATAAATAAAAATAAAATAAATAAAATAAATAAATAATTAAATAAAATAATTATTATAATAATAATAATTATAATAAAAAAATTATATATATGTATATATATTTTCTCTCTCTTTCTCTCTCTCACCCACTCTGTCTTTATCTCTCACCCGCTCTGTCCCTCACCCTCTGTTTTCTCTTTCACTCTCGCTCTCAGTTTCTCTCTCTGTTCTCCTATCTCTTTTTGACTCTCGCTTCCTCTTCATCATCCAACTCCGACTCCATCATCACCATCATCTATCACTTTCATCACTACCATCATCTAACCACATCCCTCACTGATCTACCAAGATCCATCACTGCTCTACACAACACCTTTATCACCGATCTTCGACATCATTTTCGATCCATCAAGATCTGTTACTGATCCACCAAGATCTATCACCGACCTACAAAAGTTCATTACTGATCTACGCACATCTTTCCGATCATCAACATCAACGCTGATCAACATGTTAAAATTAGTTTTGCACTGTGTGATATTTTTTTATATGGTTATATGTGCTCCAAACTCTCTTGTATTTAATAACAATTGCTTCTACTTGGTATGAATAAATTGTTTTTATTTGTATTTTCTTTTTTTATGCTAGTGCACTCAGTGTAGTTGTTTATGGCCGGATCTTAATGGCCCTTGGTATTATAAATTGATAATCTATTTCTTACAATTTGTGTAATTTCTTTTTGTGTATTAATTTAGGGAAAGACTCGTATTATGTAATCTGTTGAAATTAAATAATAAAATAAAAGTATGAATAATCTTAAGAGAGCATTTGTATATTCTATGCATAATTTTAGGGGGGAGTATAAATAATTATCAACTTTTTTTTTTCCTCCTTATCTGCAAATTTTTTTATATATGGAAAGGACAGATAACAAATTTTTAGAGCGAAATGTTTGCAATTTTATTTTAGAAGGAGAAACTACTGATCGATTACATGTACGGGTTGAGAAGGCTTCGCATATTTTTTGCGTTTCACTTCTTCCAACAACTTTTCAGCCTCCTTTACATGCCTCTCTCTATTTTCGACTTCTATGAATCTTGATATTATAACCGTTGCATGATATTGCACCGCATTCTCCAACTGTAAATTTTTCCTTTCTAGCTCTCCCTTCTCTTGACAAATATTAGCCAGTTGTTGTTTTAACAAGCACACATCGTCTCTCCATTGTTGATTTTCTTGTATTCTTGCTTGTAATCGTTGAGCCATATTGGAAACCGCAGTCATCGCCTGTGTACTAAGAGCCATAGTGTTATTAATAGCATCGATATCATTCCGATTAGCAAAAACACTAGGACTCTCAGTTATCGGAATAGTGTATGACTGCACCATTGGTAACCTCTCATTTGCCTGCATTACAGGCACCTTATGCATGTCAGAACCATTGATGGCTAAGGTAAGAAATGACATGATAATATAAGAAGGTAAAACAAATTTTTCTCTAACAACACTTGACGATTCCGTATCTTTGCCTATCATCTTTCTCACTTTTTATACACTCCTCTGATCCAATACTCAATGCATATCTGCTCAAATCTCTTGTTTGTCAACAGTTTGGGCACCACTGCACCATTTTTTCCGAAGACGCTCCAAAATCCCCACAATGATCACGACATAAGAGCCATTACTATAATTTTTTTTTTTTTTTTTTTGCATCTCAAATTATTTTCTCAATTGTATTTGTTTGATTTTTGTTTTGATCACTAAAAATTATCTCTCTAAAACCTTCCTATCTCCATATTTTATTTTAATGATGTCAAAGAGGGAGAAAATTATAAGTTTTAATTGTAAAATGTGAATTTGAATTACCATACATGTGTTTTAAATTATCAAATATCTTATGTTGCAAAATTATTTGAATTGCATTACATGTGCTTTAAATTATCAAATATCTTATGTTGCAAAATTATCAAATAATTTATTGTTTTTTCTTTTTTGTGTCAGATTCAAACAGATACTGCCATCATCAAAAAGGGGGAGATTTTTAATCATATTGTTTAATTTTGATGATGTCTAGAATATTATTTAAAAATATTAGATTTTTTAATATACATATTCTATATTATTTGATACAAAATATTATCTGTTTAAAATATAGGTTGTATGATATATTTGTTATAAATATTATTTAAATGGAAATATTTTGAAAATATTACTATTTACATTTTGACAAATTTAAAATTGATTAGTTGACAAAATTAATTGATTGGTTAGTTGGTTACTATTCAGTTTTTGACAAATTTAAAGTTAATTAGTTGTATTATTATGATAAAATTGATTGCTTGGTTAGCTGGTCACTATTCACTTTTTGACAAATTTAAAGTTGATTAGTTGTATTATTTTGATAAAATTGATTGATTGGTTGGTCACTATTCATATTTTGACAAATTTGATATTGATAAGTTGTCTTTTTTTGACAAAATTGATATACTCACATAGAGTGGTAGGTTATGTTTAGTTTAAAATCTCTGGAACATATACAAAAATTTAAAAAGGGTATATATGTTCAGATCTATCATAAATATTACTTAAAAAGATTTTACTGTGTATGCAAATATTTGATTAGAATACTATATATAATGCATATAATATAAATAGAATACATCACGTAAGCAATTAGACTTTTTACACTACATTGATTATATCATGTTACATATATGCATATTCGTATGTGGAAAGTCATACATGACATCATTTCCATTAGCTTTTCTTTTCGCTTTTTAGTACAAATTTGACTAAAGCTTAAAGGTGCTCAAATTTGCAAGGTTACAGATTTTCTTTCCGTGTGATTTTCTTCCACATGGATTCAGCTGACGTCTCAAGGAGCGCCTGTCTTTTCCAACAGATATACTTTTGTAATGGTCCAAAAATTCCTAACAAAACCGTAGATGGCCTTAAGGTACCAAAACTTAAAGTTGAGTGAAATGAATAAGATACTAGAATGACCCAAATAAATGTCAAATCCACAAACATGTTGTACTGCGCCTTAGCTACCAACGAGTTCAACAAAATTTCCACATGTAAAATCGCAAAAGAAATTGGGGATAAGCTTATAGTGACTAATGAGGGAACTGAACAAGTTAAAGAATCTAGAGTCAATTTGCTAGTCCATAATTATGAACTCTTTAAAATGAAGCCTGATATTCCTTAAATGTTTACTAGCTTTACTAATATTATTAATGGTTTAACTTCTCTTGGCAAAATATATACTAATGCTGAAATTGTAAGAAAAGTGCTTAGGTCATTGCTAAAAAGTTGGGAGACAAAAGTTATTGCCATTACCAAAGCTAAGGATTTATCAAAGCTAAGTCTAGATGAGTTAATTGGATCTCTCTTAACTCATGAGCTCATTATACAAGAAGAAAAGGAAGAGGAGGATAACAACAAGAATAAAGGAATAGCCTTCAAATCCACCTCAAAACGTCAAGAGAATGAGGAAGATGATTCGGATGATAATGAGGAAATGGCATTCATCACTAGGAAGTTCAAAAGGTTTATGAAAAAGAAATAAGGCGTGCGAAATTTTTTCAAAAAAGACTTCAACAATAGGGATTTTCAAAGGGAAGAAAATCACAAAAAATCTGAAGTTACCTGCTACAAATGCAACAAACTTGGACACTACAAATCAGAATGTCCAGAACTTAAGAAACAATTCAAGAAGGGCAAGAAAAAAGCTATGATTGCAGCATGGGGAGAAGATAGCGATAAAAAGGATTTAGAAACCAAAGTTTGCAAAAATGAGGTTGCTAACCTATGCTTAATGGCACTTGGAAACAAAGATGAGGTAAATGACGAATCTTTTACGTTTGATGAATTGCAATAAGCTTTTGATGAATTACATGCTGAAATTAAGAAACTTAGTTTGAAAAGTAACTGTCAAAAGAAAGTAATTTCAAGTTTATCAAAAGAAAATGAAGCCATGAAAATGAAAAAGGAAAATGAGATTTTAACTCAAAAAGAGTTTTCAATTTTTGAGAAAAGATTAGTTATATTGCAAGAAGAAAATGAGTCTTTTAAAAAATGAGCAAATTGGTTTGAAATAAAATATCGAGGACTTGAAAAACACTCTTTCAAAATTTACTCAATGTGGAGAGACTTTAGATAAAATTCTAAAAAATCAAAATCATACACTTGGTAGAGCCGGAATTGGATATAAACCTTTTTCAAAAGTAAAAATTGTCAAAAATGGTTTTGTGCATGCATCTTCTATTCACTCTCAATTCACATGTCATTTTTGTGGTACAAAATGTCATATTTCACATTTATGTCCTGTTAAAAGAAATCCTTTTGATAAAATAAAAAAGATGTGGGTCCCTAAGGACATTTCAAGAATGTCAAATTCTAACTTTTATGGACCCAAGAAAATATAGGTACCAATAGAAAAATCAAATTTTTGTAGGTATGTTTGAAGACAAAATCCAGTAATGATAGATGGTATCTCGATAGCGCATGTTCGAGGCACATGACCGGAAATAAAACTATGTTCACCACACTCCATCCAAAAGACGGCGGATATGTCACTTTCGGCAACAATAGCAAGTGTAAAATCATTGGTGTAGGTAGAATTGGTAAAAATCCTTCACCTATTATTGAAAATGTTTTAGTTGTTGAAGGTTTAAAACATAACTTGCTTAGCATTAGTCAATTATGTGATAAAGGTTATAGAGTTATTTTTTAGAAAACTATTGGGCATTTTATAGAGTTATTGGAGAATGGGACCCAATTGGTTTATTAAAATATTTAATTTGGTTTGGTATTTGTTATAATATATTGTTAATATATTATATATAACTTTTGGAGGCCCAATAGGTATTTTATAAGCAATTTGATAACAGCTAGGGTTTTGATAAAAAAGCCAAAGAGTTAACAATATATATTGGTTTTGTTCTTCGAAAGGTGTGCATGTAACGCCCCTAAAACATAACCATAAATTCAACCGAAATATATGTAAATAACCACATGAATCAGAGTGTAACGTTCTTTCATTTCATAGAGTTAATTGTACAAGAGAGTTTAACATAAATAAATGCCATATAGGCTTACACCTTTCCAATCCTTAGCTTGGTTACAACAAAAGTGAGTTTTGCTCATACAATTTAAGCCCTAGGCTATACAAAAAGTGAAACAAGACAAAAAAGCTCTTGATTCTAAAAATCCCTCCCATGCTATTGCCTTGGTGGAGGCATGCCATCACTACCTGAAAATGTTGTTCCCAAATATGGCGAGCCACAACCCAGTAGGAATAATCTAACACAATATATGAGATTTAATAAAGATATAAGTACAGTGTGTATAAACAATGCCTGTGACAAAACGTTCACATTTTATATAGTCATAAGGTACCAAATCCAAATCTTAAGCCATTTCCATTCAATTCATTTCAATACATAAGCCAATTTCATTATTTCTCAATAACCCAAATGAGACTACAACTCAATGGTTCTACAATCACATCATTAACACACAAACATTTCAATATGCCATTTTATGGAAATTTTGTCCGTGGGATCGGCACCCATGTATAAATTTTAGGGCTTCCACCCAGGACACTCCGGCCAACTTAATTATAATGGAGTGCATCCATTTCTCCTTTCAAATAGTGGAGTCCATCCCCTTTCTCCTCCCAAACAATCATACATATACAATGTATTTAAATACATAATCATACATGGAGTACATCCCCTTTCTTCTTCCAAACAATCATACATATATAATGTATTTACACATGATCATATTCAATGATAACCAACCATGGATTAGTATTAATTCACCTAATCCTTATGCAATTTCTACAACAATCATAGCTATTCTCCATCGATAGCCCAATACATTTATTTCTAAACAGATATTTAATCTCAAGACAGATAAATTATTCAAAATTTCTAAAGATGAGACGTATCATCTACTCAATTCTACCATACATTTCAATACTCGCCAAATTTCATGTTTACAGCACCCATTTCATTTATTTATACAAAATAAATATCACAATCATTTTAGGGCAAACCCCTTTTCTTCCCAAGTCTCAACCAAGTCCTAAAATCAACAATTTTGACATTATACAACATCATTTTCAAACCTCATAATCATTTTCTTCTCATTCACTAAAAACCCCTCTTTCTATTTTGCACCCAAACTCTAGGTTTGTTCATATTACCCCCAAATCACACCATTGTTACACAACGACAAATAACTAAGTTAAAAATCATATTAAAGCGTAGAAAATTCCTACCTCAAAGAGAGAAGATGAGCCAAGCAAGGTTGAAACTCCAAAGACACCGAAACCCAAGTTTGTTCGGATAAAAATGAAGATCTTGAGAAGTTCTACCTTTTTATCAAAGGAAGTAGGGTGGAGAAATCACTAGATCTAGTTGGAAAAGTAGAGAGAAGGTAAGTTTAGAGTGAGAGGCTCTTGGGTCTAGGGTTTTGAAGTAAATAGATCTGAAAAAGTGGTGTAAAAAGTCATTTCTGCAATCTGGTATACGCACAATCCGCTCGAGCAGGAGAATTGACGCTCGAGCGTAAGACACAATAAGTTGTTTCGCTTGAGCGCAATAAAGGCCGCTCGAGCGCCAAGACACAACAAACGCTTACCACTTGAGTGCAAGAATTTGCTGCTCAAGCGTAAGAAAACACACATCCAGAAGTTTTGCAGATAACAAACCAACGCTCGAGTGCCCACCCGCTCGAGCGTAGAAAACACTTTTCTAGTAGTTTTGCAAACCTGCAAAGTACTAAGAGTTCGTAAAGCCCGCTCGAGTGGAAGAAGTGCCGCTCGAGCAGAAGAGCAAAGATTGCAAAGCCCACTCGGGCACAAGAATGGCCGCTCAAGCGGAGGAGCAAAAATCTAGACAACAAAGGATTGGGAAAAAAAAAGCAACCAACCTGTTCCAAATGCACAACTACAATCCAATAATCAAAATAGAAGGGGGACAAGGGAAACAAGATATGAATCACCATTTAAAACCATACAAACCTAAGTCCGGGATACCACAAGTGACAGGTTAAAACCGGAATTGCTATAACCTCCCCCCCCCTAAAGAATTTCCTCCTTGAAATTACAAATCAAGTTCAAAATCAACATTAGACCATTCATAATAATGTTATTATGACAAATTCAATACCATGACTCATTCTCCGGTCATGCATTTTCATCGACTTGTTACACAAGTCCCATATTAAAATGAAATGTACAATTTCCCAAAACATTTACAATGTTTAATTAAAATCCCAGTTTTCAAAATTTTCGCAATATATACAGTGCTTCCAAAAGTGGTACAACACTCACAATATTCCATATTGTCAAAGCATATACATTACTCATATTGAATCTATGTTTCCAAAATGTCCATAACATATACAATGTCTTTACATTTTATTTACATAATAGAAATCTTAATATAAAATTACACATCAACAAATAAGTGCGGATATTTCTTTTGGACTTCCAATTCACGTTCCCAAGTTGCTTCCTTAACTCCGTGATGTTTCCACAATTCTTTAACCAAGAGAATTGTCTTGCCTTGAAAAACTTGATCCCAAGTATCCAAGACTCTCACTGGTCTCTCTTCATACGAGGCATCCTTATCTACCTCTAAGTCGGTCCAATCCAACACATGCGATGGATTCGGCTCATACTTCCGAAGAATACTAATATAAAACACGTCATGAACTCCAAAAAGTTGTGGCAGTAACGCCAAATGATAAACAACCTCCCCAATCCGCTCAAGGATCTCAAAAGGGCCAATAAACCGAGGGAGAACTTCTCACTTTTTCCAAATTTCATCAAACCCCGCCTAGGTGGTATTTTCAAGAAGACAGGATCTCCTACCTCAAAAGACAAGGGTCTCCTCCTACGGTCGACATAACTTTTTCGGCAACTCTTAGCCATAGCCAGTTTCTTACGAATAAGTGTTACCTTCTCAGTCGTTTCTCGAACTAACTCTAGGCCCAACAAAGGTGCATCATCCACCTCGGCCCAACACAACAGAGATCTACATGGTCGGCAAGATAGTCTACCGAATCGCTCACGCGCATAGCTATAAAGTGTGCCGACTTGGTGAATCGGTCAACTACTACCCAAATGGCATCACTACCCTGCTGTGTTCTTGGAAAGCCCACAATAAAATCCATCATGACATGCTCCCACTTCTATTCGGCTATAGGCAAGGGTTGCAACAAACTTGCTGGCCTCTGATGTTCGGCCTTCACTTGCTGACGAGTAAGGCATTTCGATACAAACACAGCTACATCCTTCTTCATACCTCTCCACAAAAACTGGCGACTCAGGTCATGATACATCTTTGTGCCTCTCGAATGCACTGCAAGGCATGAATGGTGAAACTCTTAGAGTACTTCCTCTCGGTAAGACTCCGGCACGACAAGATGGTCACGGTATCTAACACTCTAGTCGGAATACACACTCAAGTCCTGTTCTACTTTCCTACTGGAGATCTTCTCCCGGAGGGTTTCTATTGAAAGGTCATCTTTCTGTGCCTCTATCACTCGGTTCACAAGTGTAGGTTGGGCGACTACCGTAAACAAAGCCGAGGATTCAATGGACTCGCTAAGATGCAAGTCAAACTCCCCAAGAGCACTCAATATCTCCTATTCTCAGATGGCAACACAAGCCACACTGCTAATAGACTTCCTACTTAAGGCATTAGCCACTACATTGGCCTTCCCAGGATGATAATGCAACTCAAAGTCATAGTCCTCTATGAACTCCATCCACCTTCTTTGCCTCAAATTCAAATATTTCTGAGTGAACAGATTCTTCAGACTCTTGTGATCAGAAAATACGTCGAATTTCTCACCATACAGATAGTGCCTCCAAATCTTTAAAGCAAATATCACTGCTGCTAACTCTAGATCATGGGTAGAGTAATTCCTCTCATGTGTTTTCAACTGCCGTGAGCCATAGACTACTACTTTTCCTTTTTGCATTAATACACAACCTAGACCTTTCCGTGAGGCATTACAATATACCGAATAGCCCAAATCCCTCTTTGGAATAATCAAGACTGGAGCAGTGGTAAGTCTAGCCTTAAGCTCTTGGAATGACTTCTCACAAGTCTCATTCCACACAAACTTAACTCCCTTCCTTGTCAGTCTAGTTAACGGTGAAGCTAATCTAAAGAAGTCCTTCACAAATCTTCGATAATACCCAACCAATCCCAAGAAACTACGGATCTCAAAAGCATTCTTAGGTTGTACCCAATCATGCATTGCCTCTATCTTGGATGAATCTACAGTCATCCCTTCCCTGGATACCACATGGCCTAAGAACTTCACCTTTTTCAGTCAGAACTCACACTTCCCAAATTTAGCATACAGCTTATGGGTTCTAAGAAACTCAAGCACTACTCGTAAGTGTTCCTCGTGTTCCTCTTCAGAGGGCAAATAAATCAAGATGTCGTCCACAAAGACGACCACAAAGTAGTCTAGAAACTCACAGAAAATCCAATTAATCAAATCTATAAACATAGCTAGAGCATTGGTCAACCCAAAAGACATCACTAGAAACTCATAATGGCCATACCGAGTACGGAATGCCGTATTCAGGATATCCTACTCCCTTACCCTCAACTGATGATAACCTGATCTCAGGTCTATCTTAGAGAAGCAACAAGACCCCTTCAAACTGGTCAAGCAAGTCATCTATACGAGGCATTGGGTACTTGTTCTTAACAGTTACCCGGTTCAACTTTCGCTAATCAATACAAAGTCGCAACGCTCTATCTTTCTTCTTAGAGAAGAGAGCTGGTGCTCCCCAAGGTGAAGTACTAGGGAAGATAAAACTCTTATCTAACAATTCTTGGAGTTGAACCTTCAACTCACTCAATTCAGCGGGTGCAAATCTATATGGAGCCATAGAAATTGGTGCAGTGCTAGGCACTAAATCAATAAAGAACTTAATCTCTCGGTGAGGTGGTAAACTAGTAAGGTTCTCGGGAAAGACATCAGGGTATTCACAAACCACCCTTGCCAACTCAACCTGGACTTCATCACATTCACTCTTCAAAAAGTTGGCAATGAGACAACTAAGTTCACTCCGCCCATGCGGATCGTACACCAGTGATAAGACCCTATCCAACCGTTCCCTCAAGAAATAAAAGCAATCACCGCTCAAGGTACATACTTTAACCCTCTGACGGTAACAATCTATAATAGCCCGATACGACGATAACCAGTCCATTCCCAAAATAACATCAAAACTAGTCATATCAAGCAATATGAATGCAAAAGGTAATCGATGACCGACAACCTTAACGTCACAAGCCCGACATCCTGTTTTAAAATAACCTCACTGCCAATAGGTGATTCTACACAAATATGAGGTGCTAATTATGCCAACTTTAACCCCAAAATTGATGCAAATACAGACGAGATAAAATAATTGGATGTACTTGTATCAATCAATACATTAACAACTGAATTACAAAACAAGAAGGTACCTCTCACTACGGAAGGAGCAGGTACAAGATTTGGCACCACAACGATGTACACACACCCAATAGGTCTCTGATCAACCTGCTCACCCCTCGGAGCATAAGCCTGATGCACTGACTGAACTGGAGAGGCTCCTCAATTGGTCCTCGAGGCCTGTGCTGACTGTGCAGGTGTAGACACCCCATTTTTGACCGACCTTAAGACTTAGACGTCACCAGTTGAGCGCTCGGTGACGTTGCATTTTGTGCTTGATCTGAGGTTTCAGAGTCTCAGCTGAGAGCCTTGCCTCCAGACTTCGAGGCTCTTTTGTGTTTTGCCTTAGTTTATGAACCAGGTCCTGTTTTCTTTGTTTTCTCTTTCCGAAGGGAGGGAGAGGTCTCGTAGACCATCTCTCAGTGGCCGTAGGCTACGTTTCGTGGTCGTAGGCCATTTTTTCCGTTTGGAGCCCAGTTTCCGGTTTTCGGAGCCATCGGCCGTGGGCCTCGGTTCGGGACCGCTTAACTACCTCCGTTTGCTCCGATTTTTGACACACACCTTATTTCCGCCCTTTAGAGGGACACTGTGGCCCGGGAGACCACCTTCGTGGTCATACGCCACTTTCGGTGCCTAACAGCCTGTTTTTGGGGCCCCGAACCGCGCGTTTTGGCCCCCGAACCTTCGTTTTGCATCCGTTTTGGTCGAGACCCTATTTTCACTGTTAGGGAGGGAGCAGTATGGTGGTCAGCCACCTTTTCCCCTGAAAAATTAGTTTTCTCATTTTCTCTCTCCAAAAGCCGATTTTTCTGACAGAAAACTGGTTTTTCTCACTTTTGAGCCACATTTTCTGGCTTTTCATACCACCATTGTGTTGTGCTCATCTGGGAGGCCACCAATATGGGTAGGCTGACCAGAAATTCATCTTGACCCTTTTGAACCTTGCTAAAAAGCTAGCTTTTCTCTCTCCCGGGTCAACTTTTTTGGTTTTTCTCTACATAGCTGTGTTGCACTCATCTAGGAGGCCACCTTTCTAGGATGGCCGGCCAGAAAATTTTGTTGACCCCTTTGACCCCTGGTCGGCTGACCAGGGGGGGTGGCCAGCCGGCCACTTGAACTGGCCGGCCTGCTTCTTGCTTTTTGCTTTTTCTGAGTGTAATCCAACTGCGCCAGCTGGAGACCATTTGGTGCATCCTCCATACACGTGTATGGAGGATCTTTGAAGCTTCCAAGAGAAGCTTTGGCCTCTCTTCTCTATAAGAGAGGCCCTCCTCTTCATATCTAAGGGTTAGACTTTTTTGGCCAAGGCACACAACCTCCCTCCTCTATTGCCACTATTCCAAGCTCCAAAACCTTAACTTTCTTGGTCCATTTACACTACAACCCTTAGCACCACACCTCCATCATCCATTCCAGTACCTTGGAAGCCATTTGCAGAGGTTGAAAGCTCACCAACTTGGTCTAAAAGCTGCTGGAGGTCGGCTCTTCAAGGGTAAGTCCTCATTTCCCCCATTTTTGCATTATTTTGCCCTATACCTTAGCTCCATTTGCAAGAATTTTTGAGCCTTGGTGTAAACTGGAAATAGTCTTATTTTGAGCTCCTCTTCATGTTTGTTTAAGAGCACTTTTCTGTTTGAGGCCTCCTACACCCTTGCATGCTTTACCCCCTTTTGTAGGCCTTTTTTTGCATCATACTTTAGCCTTGCTTGTGAGCACTTTCGAGATTTGATATAAACTGTAAAGTGACTTATTTTGAGCCTTTCTTAAACTTTTCTTAAGGGAACTTTACTGTTTGAGGTCATTTACTTCTTTGTTTGTTCAATCTCTCTTTTAGGGCTATTTTTGCATCATACTTTAGCCTTACTTGTGAACATTTTTGAGATTTGTTACAAACTAAAAAAAGTATTTTTTTGAACTCCTCTTCAAATTTTCTTAAGGTCACTTTTCTGTTTGGGGTCATCTTCCCCCTGTGCATGCTTCATCCTTTCATGATTAAGGCTATGCGTTAGAGCACTTGCATTGGCCATAGTTTGGCCTCCTAGCCACTGAAATCCAGTGGATTTTCAGTGGCTTTGATACATTTTTGAGGGCCAAAATTAGAGGGGGGTGACCCCCTCTCTCCTTGTCTTGTTTGGGGATCTTTTGGGCCTTCCAAAGGGACCCTATTTTCCATGCATTGAAGTCACTTTTTGGGTCAAATTTTGTGGGTTTTAGGGTCTTCCTTAGGTCTGTCCAGGGCCCTTTTGATCATATTTTATGTCTATAGTGCATGTGTAGAACAATTCCATTCAAGGCCTTTTGAGGGGGCCTTTCATCGTATGCTTCCTTGATTGATTTCAGGGCCAATTTTGTGAGCTTTAGGGCTGTCAGAACTCATTTCCAAGGTTGGTTTTGTCATGCCAAGTGTCTATCTTATATGTGCTTAACAACCCCTTGAATGGCCTTCCAAAGAAGCCCCTCATTTTTGCATGCATTGGCTGCATTTCAGTGATTATTCGAGCATATTTTGGCATGTTTTGTTCACTGTTTTTGGCTGGTTTGATGACTTCTCATTTGCTTCATATACATGCCATGTAAACCATGCTTGCTAGCCAATGTTGCATGCTATTTTAGTCCATCATGTTAGCATCTTTTGGCCATGCTTTAAACTGGAAATGTGCATGTTTTGGGACTGCCTTGGCTCTGTCTTTAAACTTCATGATCAAATAATTCTTGCTTTGTATACCTGTGGTTCAATGCATTGGACTAGTTTTGAGTTTCAGGGTTTATTCCATGCATCGGGTGCCATATTTCCATGTTTCGGGACCATTTAGCATCATGTTTCAGTGCTGAAAATTACATGTTTGTATGCCATCTTTCATCCTTTGCCATGCTTTGGTAGAGTGGCATTTTATGCCTTAGGTTCGGTCCTCGGTATGCGTGCATGTGTGCACGCATTTCGGTTGTCTCATTTTCATATAATGGCCACTGATGTGAGTGTGGCTGAGGTCCACTCATGATTGGTGTAAGTCCATTATGCATTGTGTATGCCTTTCAATTCATAGCATTGCGTATGCTAGGTTGCGTGTTAGTGCATTGTGTATGCCATGTTACATCGAGCATTGTGTATGCCATTTCATAGCATTTCGTATGCTAGGTTATATGTTAGTCGCATTGTGTATGCCATCTTATTTGCATTGTGTTTGGGATAGGAGTCGCCCCGAGCACGGGGAACGAGGTACGTTTCGTACTCCGAGTGATGGAACGTGTCTCAATTCCCTGTCACCGACACTTCGGATTACCCATGATGGAGTTTAGGTCTTTTTGTGTTTTCATGTGCATTCATCTCATATTGAGTCATGCAATTCGGCTCCTCAGCCATCATGCATTGATATGCGTGATTGGTGGCACGAGGATCGAGGACTACACTCCCTGACGAGTAGTCATGCATACATGTGTGAAATACTTTGCCATACCCCTTTGTTGCTCTCTGTTGCAGTAAATCAGAAATCAGTGGCCTTCTGGAGCGTTGCGCAATATTCCGAAAACAATTGCAAACAGAGGCGAATCGGGACATCGCAATCGATTTCCGCGCCAGGCAACTCGAGCATGCATCTCCCGCCATTCGGAACAGAGCTGAGGCAGTCCATAGGCTTGCATGCTGATTTATCGCTTTCCTAGTTAATTTGTTAATTAATTAGGGTTTTGTAATATTTAAGTATTCATTTCGGACTGTATTATTTATTCGGACCCTCCGAGCGAGGGCACAATTGTAATAAGTGTGCGTGTGTGTGATGTATTTCTTCCAACCCCACGTCTTTCTGCCTTTTATTTACCAGCTTATGATGGTTAGATTAGGGCATGTTTCAATTAGCATACAGTATGATAGCATGTTTGCATTCATTCATCTGTCTTGCACGCACCGGGCTCGGCACATCATACTAACTGCATTTGTATTTCAATTCCAAATTGAATATGTGTTAGCTGTAGCATCATCATATGCCATGTTTAGAATAGCCGAGCCTACTGTAGTTGCATTTTTGCATGTGTTGTATTAGGCATTTCTGTATAGTTAGGATCATGCATTGATTTCTAACTAGTTTCTGTTTTGGCTTGGAGTACTCGGTAAGTTTTATGCTTTAGCATCCTTGCATGCGTGTGAGTGACTGCCATGATAGCATGCTTACCATGAGGCTATTTGCTTATATGATATACCTGCCTGAATGCCTGTGGGTGAAGGTTGGGTTATTTGGATTGGGACAATTCATCAATTGTGAGTTTTAAGCCCACTAGATAGTGGCAAATCACCTTGTTTTCTAAGCCCACCTGAGGGTGGCAAATCCACATTTTAGCCTACTTGCGAGTAGCAAACCGTTTTTTAAAACAAACATGAGATGTTTCGTTCCAATTCAGGCGACCCAGTCTATACTTGTATGCTGTGCGTACCATATAGTAAATCTAGGCTAATAACCGGAATAAGAACGCATAGTGTTTTCAAAACCCGATATCATGGTTAGTAGAAGCCGATCTTTGATCAGGCGAGCGGGGGTGCTCACGAAGTGACCTTCTCCAATCGTACCCAAGTTCCCGAGCCGAGGCAACTTTGGTGATGACGGACACGTGGCCTTAGGCAACGAGTCAGGGTTTCCTAAATTTCCCAAAATAAAATATTTAGGTGGCGACTTTGTATCTGGCAAAGCAGTCCATGTTTGGCACTTCTTTCAAAAAATCTGTTTTCAAAAATGATTTGCCGGATTTGGACTCCTTGATGATTTCATCGGTCTTGCATTGTACTCTACGAGATTAGATACAGGACTGTGACATTGAGCCCAATGAACAAAACAGGGGGGATTTTCCTCCCGGGACGGGATTTCCCTCCCGGGACGTTCGAGGACGTCTACAGCAGGCTGGTGACTTTGCATCTGCCTTGAACAAGATGCACCAGATGTGCCACATAACTGTGGGCAAAATCTCTTCAGGTGCCCCACTTGTCCACACTGATAACAAGTGGGCGACTACCCTCTCTCTTGGCTCTGGCTTTGAGAACGAGCCGAAGACGATGCTACTCACTGCCCTCTTCCTCTCTGCAAGCAAGCTGGAGACTTGTGGCCCAACTAACCACATTTGAAACAAGTGATGTCTCCCTGACCACCCCCCCAGAACCCGAACTTGGCACTGGAAAGGTAGACCTCGACTGTGTTTCCTAGGACTACTGAAGGTTAGAACTCCTTTGTCTCTTATCGTCTCCCTGACTGTCTTGACTCCATTTCCTCCTCTACCTACATAATGGTCTCAAGATAGGCCCGTCGCTGCCTTTGCAAGATGCCCATAGTCTCTAATCATAGATCTCACCACTCTAAACATGAGCCCGGTCCTCAGCCTCTTCTCGAATTCCAGACAACGGCGTTCCTCAGTCGCCACCAACTTAGGTGCAAACCTAGAGAGGCTAGTGAATGTGGCTTCAAACTCAACCACTGGTGTATTTAACTGCACTAGCTTAGAAAACTGGTCCCTCAACTTCTCCCTAACAGTGGGAGGCAAAAGACTTGTCCTAGAAAGCGTTGACAAAAGCCTCCCAAGTCCCTCCAATGCGTCCCCGCGCATACTTCCACCATTGACCCGCGTCTCCCTTCAGTTGGAAGGATGCCAAGTTCACTTTTAAACCCCTGTCCTCGATGCTGAGCATCTCAAAAGTCTTCACCATCTGCTCTAACCACTCATCTACTTTCAGTGGTTCCTTAGGATCGCCCAAAAACTCATTCGGATTCGACTTGAAAAACTTCCTTTTCAAGAAAGACGACCTTGCTTCAGTTACTTGGGCCTGGACTTGATTCTCAGCCTTGAGAATGTCCATGGATTACCGTAAAGCTCTGGCTATTTTGCAGGCTAAGGTGCCCATGGCCTGTTGACCTACTAGCTCGGCCACGTTGGCCTGACCAACCCCTTCTTCCTGTGCCAGAATTTCATCTGGTATAGGCATCTCATGCCTCCTAGGCCTACCACGCCTACCACCACGACCACGTCCACGTCCACATCTCAACATCCTAATAAAGGTAACAAGAGATTAGCAAATTCACAAATGTGCCAAAGCTAATTCACTAGCATCCTAATACGATAGATAATAGTAAATCACTCCATATAAGCACGTAATCACATAAACACATACGAATTTCCTTTCTAGATAATAATCGTTCCGCGGCGTTGCTAGAGTTCCAATTAGTAACAGCAGTGATCAAGTGCTCTTCTAATAGGTCTTCCAAAAACCCGTAGACCCAATCAACATCTTAGGAACTAAATCTCATACCCATATAATTATATAAGCATGTTATCACATAAGCATACAATACATATCAATGTCTCAACCAAGCAAGACAAACCCATTGTAGTACTAACTACTTCCGACATACCCAAGGTATTTAAACCCGGTACGCTCTGATACCAAGTTGTAATGCCCCCAAAACATAACCATAGATTCAACCGAAATATATATAAATAACCACATGAATCAGAGTGTAACGTTCTTTCATTTCATAGAGTTAATTGTACAAGAGAGTTTAACATAAATAAATTTCATATAGGCTTACACTTTTCAAAGCCTTGGCTTGGTTACAACAAAAGTGAGATTAGCTTATACAATTTAAGCCCTAGGCTATACAAAAAGTGAAACAAGACAAAGAAGCTCTTATTTCCCAAAATCCCTCCAATGCTATTGCCTTTGTGGAGGCATGCCATCACTACCTGAAAATATTGTTCCCAAATATGGTGAGCCACAACCCAGTAGGAATAATCTAACACAATATATGAGATTTAACAAAGGTATAAGTACAGTGTGCATAAACAATGCCTGTGACAAAACGTTCACATTTTATATAGTCATAAGGTACCAAATTCAAATCTTAATTCATTTCTATTCAATTCATTTCAATACATAAGCCAATTTCATTTTTTCTCAATAACCTAAATGGGACTACAACTCAATGGTTCTACAATCACATCATTAACACACAAACACTTCAATCTGCTATTTTACGGAAATTTCATCTGCGGGATCAGCACCCATGTATAATTTCGGGACCGCCACCTAAGACTCTCCAGCCAACTTAATTATAATGGAGTCTATCCCCTTTCTCCACTTAAACACAATCATACATGGAGTACATCCCATTTCGCCTCCCAAACAATTATACATATACAATGTATTTACACATGATCATATTCAATGATAACAAACCATGGATTAGTTTTAATTCACCTAATCCTCATGCAATTTCTACAATAATCATAGCTATCCTCCACCGATAGCCCAATACTGCTATTTCTAAACAGATATTCAATCTCAAGATAGATAAATTATTCAAAATTTCTAAAGATGAGATGTATCGTCTACTCAATTTTACCATACATTTCAATATTCGCCAAATTTCATGTTTACAACACCCATTTCATTTATTTATACAAAATAAATATCACAATCATTTTAGAGCAAACCCCTTCTCTTCCCAAGTCTCAACCAAGTCCTAAAATTGACAATTTTGACATCATCCAACATCATTTTCAAACCCCATAATCATTTTCATCTCATTCACCGAAAACCCCTTTTTTCCATTTTTGCACCTAAACCCTAGGTTTGTTCATATTACCCCCAAATCACACCATTGTTACACAACGACAAATAACTAAGTTAAAAACCATATTAAAGTGTAGAAAATCCGTACCTCAAAGAGAAAAAACAAGCCAAGCAAGGTTGAAACTCCAAAGACACCGAAACCCAAGTTTGTTCGGATAAAAATGAAGATCTTGAGAAGTTCTACCTTTTTATCAAAGGAAGTAGGGTGAAGAAATCACTAGGTCTATATGGAAAAGTAGAAAGAAGGTTAGTTTAGAGAGAGAGGCTCTTGGTTCTAGGGTTTTGAAGTAAATAGATCTAAAAAAGTGGTGTAAAAAGACATTTTGGCAATCTGATATACGCACAGTCTGCTCGAGCGGAAGAGTTGACACTCGAGTGCAAGACACAATAAGTTGTTCTGCTCGAGCGCAATAAAGGCCGCTCGAGCGTCAAGACACAACGAACGCTCACCATTCGAGCGCAAGAATTTGCTGTTCGAGTGTGGAAAACACACATCCAGAAGTTTTGCAGACAACAAATCAATGCTCGAGCATAGGAAAGGTCACTCGAGTGCCCACCCGCTCAAGTGTAGGAAACGCTGCTCGAGCGTAGAAAACACTCTCCCAGTATTTTTGCAAACCTGCAAAGTACTGAGAGTTTGGAAAGCCCGCTTGAGCGCGAGAAGTGCCGCTCAAGTGGAGGAGCAAAGATTGCAAAGCCCGCTTGAGCGAATGAGTAAAAATTTTAGCAACAAAGGTTTAGAAAAACAAGCAATCAACCTATTCCAAACGCACAACTACAATCCAATAATCAAAATAGAGGGGGGACAAGGGAAACAAGATATAAATCACCATTCAAAACCATACAAACCCGAGTCTGGGATACAACAAGTGACGGGTCAAAACCAAAATCGCTATTGTGCAGCAGTGGTGGCTATGATTTTGATTGTTGGTGAGATAGTGCTTGGAAGATAATCAAATTTGGTGGTTTTGTTCCAGAAGCATAGTTTACTGTGTAAGTGCCGTTTGGATCAAAATCAATTCGGTGGAGTTCAGATTTTGGGTTTTCTACAATCTTGTTTCGAAGAATTTTATTCATTTATTTGGTGAGGTCTTTCCTCTTAGTTATTTGTAATTATTTAGAATTTATCTAAGGGTGGTTTGTGAGACCATTCGTGTCTCGTTTGTAGTCGATTGGAAACTCTTTGGTTGATAGTGAAATCGAATTTCGATCCTGTGAACGTACCTCACATTGAGGGAACCATGTAAAATTCTTGTGTCGTTGTTGATTTAATTTTTCCGCATTACTTTTTATTCCCATTGATTGATTTACTTATGGAAAATCATATATTTTCCCTAACAACGGGTATCAGAGTTTACGATTTATTTGGGTTTATTTATTTGTGTAAGTCAATGGCGGGGAATGTGAGTCCTATGTCTAGCTTCAATGAAAGCAATTGGGTAACTTGGAAAACTAAAATGAAAGACCTATTATTTTGTAAAGATTTGTATGGACTCATTGAGGGTAATAGTGGCAAACCTGAGGATATGAAAGATGATAAATGGAAGAGGCTTAATCGAAAAGCCATTGATGTTATCCGTCAATAGATTAATGACTGTGTGTTTCATCATGTTGCTACTGAAACTTCAGCCCATGATTTATGGAAATAATTAAAAGGCCTTTATGATAGGAAATTAGCCACAAATAAAGCTTTTTTGTTTCATAAGTTGGTTAATTTAAGATATAAAGATGACAGTCCCATTTCAAAACATTTGAATGAAATAAAGAGTATTATTAACCAACTTACTTCTATGAAAATTGTTTTTGATGATGAGTTACAGGCTTTGATGCCACTTAGTTCCTTGCTTGAAAGTTGGGAGACTTTGTTGTGACGTTTAGTAATTCAGCGCCTGATGGTGTTGTCACAATGAGCCAAGTCACTAGTAGCTTGTTGAATGAAGAAAGTAGAAGAAAATTAGTGGGTTCCTCTCATTCGGAAGCATTTGTTGTGAAAGGCCGAAGCAAAACAAGGGAAAGGAGTAAGACTTCTTATGGTCGTGATCAAAGTCGTGATAAATCAAGATATGGTTCTTTTTCAAAGAAAGGCATTGAGTGCCATTATTTCCATGAGAAAGGGCACATGAAACGGGAATGCCGAAAGCTCAAGAACGAGGAGAAAATGCGTGCCAAAAGTGTGGATAAGAAGTAAGAAGACACAACAACGGTTACTACCGATGATCTCGTAGTCGTTTGTGAAGATGATCGTATCAATTTTGTAGGCCAAGAGAGCAATTAGGTGATTGATTCCGGTGCTTCTTTTCATGTGACTTCTCGAGTTGATTTCTTCACTACCTACACCAAAGGAAATTATGGTTGTGTTTGAATGGGTAATGAAGGTTTGTCTAAGATTATTGGCATGAGTGATGTTTGCTTGGAAACAAATTTGGGCTGCAAGGTGTTGCTTAAAGATGTGAGGCATGTTCTTGACATTCACCTCAATTTGATCTTTATTGGGAAGCTAGATGATGAAGGCTATAACAACAAATTTAGTGATGGAATATGGACGCTCACAAAGGGTTCTTTGGTGGTGGCCAAGTGCAATAAGACTTATACACTTTATTCGATGCAAGGAAAAATTTGTAAAGGTGTTGTTAATGCACTTGAAGATGATACTTTTACCGAATTGTGGCACAAGCAGCTTGTGTACATGAGTGAAAAAGGGTTACAAGTTTTGTTCAAGAAAGAGCTTCTATCCAGTTTGAAAGGTACACATCTTAAAACTTGTGTTCATTTTTTGGCAGGTAAACAACAAAGAGTTTCTTTTCATAAAATGTTGTTTCTAAAAAAGAAAATGTTTTGGAGTTGATTCATTCGGATGTTTGTGGTCCTTTAAAAGCTAGAACACATAGTGGTGCACTTTATTTTGTTACTTTCATTGATGATTATTCAAGGAAAGTTTAGGCTTTTATACTAAAAAGTAAAGATCAAGTTCTTGATGTATTTAAGCATTTTCAGGCCATGGTTGAAAGAGAAACATGGCAGAAATTGAAGTGCATCCGAACAGACAATGGTGGTGAATATATTGGGTCATTTGATGAGTATTGTCACAACCAAGGTATTCGGCACCAAAAGACAGTTAAGAAGACTCCTTAACAAAATGGCGTTGCTGAGAGAGTAAACCACACCATGGTGGAAAGAACAAGGTGTCTGCTTTCACATGCTAAATTGCCAAGATCCTTTTGGGGTGAGACAATGAGGACATCGGTTGACGTGATTAATTTATCTCCTTCATATCCTTTGAATGGTGATGTCCCAGAAAGAGTTTGGACTGATAAAGATGTGTCTTATGAGCACTTGAGAGTGTTTGGTTGCCAAACTTTTGTTCACATTCCAAAAGATGAGAGGTCCAAACATGATAGCAAATCAAGACAAAGTATTTTTCTTGGCTATGTATGTGATGAATTTGGTTATAGATTGTGGGATCCGGTCGACAAGAAAATTATTCGAAGCCGTGATGTTGTGTTTCTTGAAGACCAAACAATTGAAGATTTTGGCAAAGGTGATCAATCGAAGCCAAAAACTAGTGATCTTATTAGCATGGATCTATCTCATTCATCTTCAGTCGATGATGAAAGTGGAGGAGATGTGCAGCCATCTCTTGAAGATGTAGATGATGATACCACTCCAAATGAAGTTGAGCCAAAATTGAAGAAGAGCATCCAACTCATGAACCGCTACCACAACTTGAGTTGAGGAAATCCACAAAGGATCGACAACTTTTGAGAAAGTATCCTCCCAATGAATTTGTGTTGATTTCTGATCAAGGGGAGCCCAAGAGCTACCAAGAAGCAATTGAGCATGCAAAGAAAGATGATTGGAAAAAGGCTATGGAAGAGGAGATGAATTCTTTGCTCGAAAATCAAACTTATGATTTAGTGAAGTTTCCTAAGGGAAGGAAGATTTTGAAAAATAAATGGGTTTTCAAATTAAAGAATGATGGCAAGAATATGAGGTACAAAACACATTTTGTTGTGAAAGACTTTGGGCAAAAGAAAGGTATTCACTTTGATGAGATTTTCTCGCCGGTTGTGAAGATGTCCTCTATTTGGGTTATACTTGGCGTGGCCGCAATTGTGAACCTTGAAGTTAAGCAACTTGATGTGAAGACCGCATTTCTTCACGGTGACCTTGAAGAAGAAATTTACATGGAGAAACCGGAAGGTTTTGTAGAGAAAGGGAAAGAAAAATTTGTTTGCAAATTGAAGAAAAGTTTGTATGGCCTCAAGCAAGCCCAGCGGCAATGGTACAAAAAAAATTTGACTCTTTCATGATGAATAATGGTTTTTCTAAAACCACTTCGGACCATTGTGTTTTTGTGAAAAAAAATTTCAGATGGAAAATTTATTATTCTTTTACTTTACGTTGATGACATGTTAATTGTGGGTCAAGATTACATTATGATTAACAGGTTAAAAATAGAATTGAGCAAGTCATTTGTTATGAAAGATTTGGGGCAGGCAAAGCAAATACTTGGTATGAAAATTATTCATGGTCGCAAAAAGGGGCTGATTTGGTTGTCTTAAGAAAACTACATTGAAAAAGTTCTTGAGAGGTTCAACATGGATAAAGCAAAGTCGGTTGGTTGTCCACATGCGGGTCACTTCAAGCTTAGTTCGAATCAATGCCCCACAAGTGAGAAAGACAAGGAAGAGATGCTGAAAATTCCTTATGCTTCAGCAGTTGGTTCTTTGATGTACGCCATGGTTTGTACAAGGCCGGATATTGCTTATGCCATTTGTGTAGTGAGTCGGTTTCTCTCTAATCTGGGTAAAGAACATTGGGCAGTAGTAAAATGGATTCTAAGGTATCTTCGAGGGACTTCGAAGGTGTGTTTGTGTTTTGGGGATGGAAACCGATGCTTGATGTGTTCGTGGATTTTGATATGACCGATGATGTTGATTCTAGAAAATCTACTTCGAGGATGTGATGACATTTACAAGGGGAGCTATGGCATGGCAATCTAAATTATAAAAATGTGTTGCTCTCTCAACTACCGAAGCTGAATTTATTGCCATTACGGAAGCTTGCAAAGAAGAGTTATGGTTGAAGAAATTTTTTACAAGAGTTGGGTTTGAAGCAAGAAAGGTATATGCTTCAGTGTGATAGTCAAGGTGCTATTCATTTGAGAAAAAATTTACTTTTCATTCGAGATCAAAACACATTGATATGAGATACCATTAGATTTGTGATGTGTTAGATTTGAAATTGTTGCAACTAGAAAAGGTTCACACGGATGATAACATTTCGAATATGTTGACTAAGACTTTGTCGAGGGACAAACATTTGAAGTGTTGAACTTTGGCGGGTTTGATTGATGTCTCCACCTAAGTCGGTAGGGGGAGAATTGTTGGGTATTCCTCTTTATTGGAGTATGGGACCTAATTGGTTTATTAAAATATTTAATTTGGTTTGGTATTGGTTATAATATATTGTCAATATATTATATCTAACTTTTAGAGACCCAATGGGTATTTTATAAGCAATTTGATAACAGCTAGGGTTCTGATAAAAAACGCCCAAGAGTTCACAATATATATTGGTATTGTTTTTGTTCTTCGAAAGGTGTGTAGCAGCGGCGGCTATGATTTTGATTGTTGGTGAGATAGTGCTTGGGGGATAGTCAAATTTGGTGGGTTTTGTTACTGAAGCATAGTTTACTGTGTGAATGCCGTTTGGATCAAAATCAATTCGGTGGAGTTCAAATTTTGGGTTTTCTACAATCTTGTTTTGAAGACTTTTATTCGTTTTAGTTATTTGTGATTATTTGGAATTCACCTAAGGGTGGTTTGTGAGACCATTCGTGTCTCGTTTGTGATCGTTTGAAAACTCTTTGGTTAATAGTGGAATCGAATTTTGATCCCGTGGACGTACCTCACATTGAGGGAACCACATAAAATTCTTGTGTCATTGTTGATTTAATTTTTCCACATTAGTTTTTTTTATTCCCATTGATTGATTTACTTGTGTGAAATCATATATTTTCCCTAACAAAAACTCATTGCACTATTGAGAACACCTTAGAAAACAAAACCTTATTTGTAGGTTATAGACATGAGAATGTATATGTGTTTGATTTGCATGATTCGTCTTCTCATTTTAATATTAAATGTTTATCTACTATAAATGATTAATGGTTGGCTTTGGCATAGAAGATTAGGACACGCTCATTTTGATTTAATTTCCAAACTTTCAAAAAATGAGTTAGTCATTGGTTTACCAAAAATTGTTTTTGAAAAAGATAAACTTTGTGATACATGTCAATTTGGAAAACAAACTAGAATTTTTTTTTCAAATCCAAAAACGTTGTTTCAACTACTAGACCTCTTGAACATTAAGTTTGGGAGGAAAATCTTATACTCTTGTTTGTGTTGATGATTATACTAGATATACATGGGTATTATTTTTAGCACACAAAAATGAAACTTTTTATAATTTCTTAAAACTATGCAAAAGAATTCAAAATGAAAAAAATCTTAATATTTGTAGTATTAGAAATGATAATGGTAGAGAATTTGAAAATGATGATTTTATTATGTTTTGTGATGACTTAGGAATAGATCATAATTTCTCAGCTCCTAGAACTCCTCAACAAAATGGTGTGGTTGAAAGAAAAAATAGAACTCTTGAAGAAATGACTCGTACTATGCTTTATGAGAATAATTTACCTTGATATTTTTGAGCTGAAGCCGTTTTCATTGCACACTATGTTATAAATCGTGTTATGATTAGACCTATTCTTAAAAAAACCCCTTATGAAATTTGGAAAGGTAGAAAATCTAATATTAGTCACTTGCATGCATTTGGTTGCAAATGCTTTGTATTGAATAATAATAAAAATAACTTAGGAAAATTTGATGCTAAATCGGATGAAGCTA
The DNA here is from genome assembly GCF_055761805.1 of Camellia sinensis. Lineage (NCBI taxonomy): Eukaryota > Viridiplantae > Streptophyta > Magnoliopsida > Ericales > Theaceae > Camellia > Camellia sinensis. The sequence continues at coordinate 81,404,363 of NC_138963.1, forward strand.
TATTTCTTGGTTATTCAATTTTCAGTAAAACTTATAGAGAATTCAATAAAAGAACTTTACTTGTTGAAGAATCTATGCATGCTGCTTTTGATGAATCTAACAACATTACTTCTAAGAATCTTGTAAGTGATGATATTACAGAAAATCAACCAAGCATGGAAAGCATTTACATAAAAGAAAATGAAGAAAATCCATTACGCAAACATGAAGAAGAAGTTACAATGGAGAAACTTCAATAAATATATGCTCTTCTAGAAAATGACTTAAATCTACCAAAGGAATGAAAGTGTACCCATAGCCACCCCAAAGACCTTATCATAGGTGATGTAGTGGAAGGTATAAAAACTCATTCTTCTGTTAAAAATGTTTGTGGTAACTGAGCATTTGTTTCACAAATTGAACCAAAATCGTTTTTAGAAGCTGAAAATGATGAAAACTAGATTTTAGCAATGCAAGAAGAATTAAATCAATTTGAAAGGAATGAAGTTTGGTTTTTGATCCTTCGATCTAACGATCATCCCGTTATTGGTACAAAATGGGCTTTTTGAAATAAAATGGATGAATTCGAAGTTGTTACTAGAAACAAAGCTAAGGTTATAATCAAGAAGAGGGCATTGATTTTGATGAAACTTTTGCACCAATTGCTAGACATGAAGCTATTAGAATGTTATTTGCCTTTGCATGTTTTAAAGATTTTAAATTACATCAAATGGATGTTAAAAGTGCTTTTTTAAATTGGTGCATTTCGGAGGAAGTTTATGTTGACAACCTCCCGGTTTTGAAAATCATAAATATCCTGATCATGTTTTCAAACTTTTAAAAACCTTATGTGGCTCAAAACAAGCTCCTAGAACATGGTATGAAAGATTGAGTAATTTTCTACTTAACAAAGGTTTTTCTAGAGAAAAAATTGATACAACTCTTTTTTATAAAAACCAAGAAGAAGGATATGCTAATTGTTGAAATTTATGTTGATGATATCATTTTCGGTGCTACTAATGAAAATTTGTGCGAAAAGTTTGTGTCACGCCCCAAACTTTGGACAATTAGATATTAAATTAGGACTAAACCCCAATTAATATTCCATTATCCAAATCCTAGGGGTGAAATAAAAAAAACTAAACGCTAACCAAAACCATCTACCATAATTTCATAACTAACCAATACCTCCAACATTAAAGTAACAATACATAGTCAAAATAACTTAAATAATATACGGTTACATAACATGCCAAATTATCCCAATACTAAATTCATAAAAAAAATTATAATAAATACATAAACTAATATCAACTCTAAGTTCAAGAAAATAAAAGAAGTCCAAACGACAAATCCAACACTATAGTAATTCCACGTCACCACCGTAGCCCCAACTAATCCTGCAAAGGAAGCTTGGCTTTAATATTTAATTGTCCAAATTTTGGGGGGTGATAGCTTGTTAAAAATATATAGGGTGAATTCAAAATGAGCATGATGGGGGAGTTAAATTACTTCCTCGGTCTACAAATTAAACAAACCAAGGATGAGATCCATTTAAATCAAATAAAATATATCAAGGATTTACTAAAAAGGTTTGAAATGGAATCATCGAAGCCTGTAGCAATTCTAATGAGCACATCAATAAAAATTGACAAAGTTGAACAAGGTAAATCAGTAGATGAAAAGAAATATCGAGGTATGATCGGTTCTTTACTCTATCTTACTGCTAGTAGACCTGATATAATGTTTAGTGTTAGTATGTGTGCACCTTTTCAATCCGCATCTAAAGAGTCACACATCATCATAGTCAAACGTATTTTCAAATATTTTATTGGCACTCCAAATTTGGGATTATGGTATCCTAAGGGAACTACTTTTGAACTTTTTGGTTACTCAGATGCCGACTTTACGGGATGTAGACTTGATCGTAAAAGCACTAGTGGCACTTGTCATTTTCTTGGATACTCATTCACTTCTTGGTTTTGCAAAAAACAAAACTCAGTGGCTCTGTTAACTGTTGAAGCAGAATATATTGCCGCCGCTAGGTGTTGTGCACAATTGTTTTGGATGAAACAACAATTTCAAGATTTTAGACTTCACTATGATCATATTCCTATAAAATGTGACAATACTAGTGCCATAAACCTTTCAAAAAATCCTATTCAGCACTCACGCATGAAACATATTGAAATAAGGCATTACTTTCTAAGAGATCATGTACTCAAAAGTGACATTGAACTCGAATTTATGCCTACAAATCATCAATTAGTTGACATATTTACCAAGCCTCTTAATGAAGAACAATTTTGTTATATTAAAACTAAACTTGGTATGATGAATACTTCAATATAATGTTTATGTTAAATATAAATTTTAAATAAAAAATAAATTAAAAAATAATTAATAAATAATTAAACAAAATAATTATAATAATAACAATAATTATGATAAAAAATTATATATATGTATATATTCTCTCTCTCTCTCTCTCTCTCTCTCTCTCTCTCTCTCTTACCCACTATGTCTCTATCTCTCATCCGCTCTCTCCCTCACTCTCTGTTTTCTCTTTCACTCTCGCTCTCTGCTTCTCTCTCTGTTCTCTTATCTCTTTTTCGCTCTCGCTTCCCCTTCATCATCTAACTCCGACTCCGTCATCACCATCATCCATCATTTTCATCATTACCATCATCCACCCACATCCCTCACCGATCTACCAAGATCCATCACTGCTCTACACAACACCTTCATCACTGATCTTCGACATCATTTCTGATCCATCAAGATCCATTACTGGTCCACTAAGATCCATCACCGTTCTACAAAAGTTCATCACTGATCTACACACATCTTTCCGATCATCAACATTATCGCCGATCAACATGTTAAAATTATTTTCGCACTTTTTGATATTTTTTATATGGTTATATGTGCTCCAAACTCTCTTGTATTTAATAACAATTGCTTCTACCTGGTATGAAGAAATTGTTTTTATTTGTATTTTCTCTTTTTATGCTAGTGCACTTAGTGTAAGTGTTTATGGCTGGATCTTGATGGCCCTTAGTATTATAAATTGGTAATTTGTTTCTTACAATTTGTGTAATTTCCTTTTGTGTATTAATTTAGGGAGAGACTTGTATTATGCAATCTTTTGAAATTAAATCAATAAAATAAAAATACGAATAATCTTAAAAGGGCGTTTGTATATTCTATGTATAATTTTAGGGGGAGTATATCTCATTATCAACTTTTTTTTTTCCTCCTTATCTGTAATTTTTTATATATATAACAAAGACAAATAATTTTTTTTAGAGAGAAATGCTTGCAATTTTATTTCAGAAAAAGAAACTATTGATCAATTACATGTACGTGCTGAGAAGACTTCGCAGATTTTTTTGCATTTCACTTTTCTCAACAACTTTTCATGAGCCTCCTTTACATGTCTCTCTCTATTTTCGACTTCTGTGAGTCTTGGCATTATAACCATTGTACAATATTACACCACATTCTCAAACTACGAATTTTTCCATTCTAGCTCTCTCTTCTCTTGACGAATATTTGCCAGTTGTTATTTTAACAAGCACATCTTGTCTCTCCATTATTGATTTTCTTGTATTCTTTCTTGTAGTCCTCAAGCCATATTGGAAACTGCAGTCATCACTAGTGTACTAAGAGCCATAGTGTTATTAATAGCATTGATATCATTCCGATTACCAAAAACACTAGGAGTCTCAGTTACCGGAATAGTGTGTTGCACCATTGGTAACCTCTCATTTGCTTGCATTACAGGCACCTCATGCATGTCAGAACCATTGATGGCTAAGGTAAGAAATGACAAATCTAAACAGATATACAATCTAACACAATATATGAATATTAACGAAGATATAAGTACGATGCACATGTTTAATGCCCAAATGACAAATCTTTTACAACTTTTTCCACAACCATGTTATGTCAAACTTACATCTTAATCCATTAGTTATACCCACTTCATTTAGTCAACCAAACAAAGGATACACCCTATAGGCCTCCAACCAACATGATTATCATACAAAATACATTCACTTGCCATTTTATGAAAATTTTGTCCATGGGATTCGGCATCCATGTATACACGCGGTTTTCGGGACTTTCACCCTGTACACACAGGCCAACTTAGTTTAATGGAGTCCATCTATTTTCTTCTCCCAAACATGGAATACATCACTTTTCTCCTCCCAAACATCATACATATATAATGTATATAAATCATAATCATATTCAATGATAATGGCTAAGAGATAGTTTCAATTCGCTTAGTCCACAGGCAATTTCTACAACAATCATGGCTATCCTCCACCGATAGCCCAAAATAGATATTTCTAAACAGATATACAATCTCAAGGACATAGATGAAAGGTAATACATATCTAACTCCACCATTCATATAAACATTCATCCAATTACATGTTTCCAATACCAATTTCATTATTTGTGCAAAATAATTATTTAAGGAGTTTTATGGCAAAATCCCATTTTCGTCAAAGATTTCTCCCAAGTACCATATCACTACAATTCTCATAACACACCCCATCCCTATTCCCATAATCATCCTTTTTGCATTTACATTACAAAACCCCTCATTTGATTTTACATCCCAAACCCAAGGTTTGCTCAACATCATTCCATGTTTCAATATTTCTTACATAACAACAAATAACTAAGTTAAAACTCATAGAAGAGTGTGAAAAGTCCCTACCTCAAGCTTAGAAGACTAAAGGAAGAAGTGGAGAAACTTCAAAGGCATCGAAACCAAGCTTTAATCGGACCAAAAGAGAGCTCTTGAGACGCACTACCTTTTTAACAAAGGACACGGGCAAAGAGATCACTAGATCTAGGTGAAAATATAGATAGAATGGGAGTTTTAGAGAGAGAGATAGTCAAGATCTAGGGTTTTGAAATGTTTTAGAGAGAGAAAGAGATGAAAAATGATGTATAAAAGAGCTACTGCGAACTGATATATGCACAGTCCGCTCGAGCGTCAGACACAGTAAATTATTCCGCTCGAAGTGTCACTCGAGCACAGAATACACACTTCCAGTAGTTTTGCAGAGAACAGACCATCGCTCGAGCGCAAGAAACGCCGCTCGAGTGTAGAATACACTCTTCCAGTAGTTTTGCAGGCCTGCAAAAGTACAGAGAATTTGCAAAGCCCACTCGAGCGACAAAAATTTGGGCAACAAAGGTTTGAAAACTGAGCAATCAACCTATTCCAAACATGCTCCAGTCAACTCAATAGCCAAACTCAAGCAAGAATAAAGGGGAAAAGAAATGAACAACATTTGAGAACCATAAAACCCGAGTTCTAAAATATCAAATAAGTCGGGTCAAAACCGGAGTCACTATATTAATAACATTATTTCCAAGAATGTTGTAAGTGATAATATTGCAGAAAATCAACTAAGTATGGAGAGCATTTACAGAAAAGAAAATGAAGAAAATCCATTATGCAAACATGAAGAAAAAATGACAATGGAGAAACTTCAAGAAATATATGCTCTTCCAGAAAATGACTCAAATCTACCAAAGGAATGGAAGTATGCTCATGGTCACTCCAAAGACCTTATCATAGGTGATGCAGTGGAAGACATAAAAACTTGTTCCTTTGTTAAAAATATTTGTGGTAACTTAGCGTTTGTTTCACAAATTGAACCAAAATTGTTTTTAAAAGCTGAAAATGATGGAAACTAGATTTTAGCAATGCAAGAAGAATTAAATCAATTTAAAAGGATTGAAATTTGGTTTTTGACCCCTTAACCTAAGGATCATCCCGTTATTGGTACAAAAATTTTCGAAATAAAATGGATGAATCCGGAGTTGTTACTAGAAACAATGCTAAGGTTACAATCAAGAAGAGGGCATTGATTTTGATGAAACTTTTGCACCAGTTGCTAGACATGAAGCTATTACAATGTTACTTGCCTTTGCATGTTTTAAAGATTTTAAATTATATCAAATGGATGTTAAAAGTGATTTTTTAAATGGGTGCATTTCGAAGGAAGTTTATGTTGAACAACCCCCCGGTTTTGAAAATCATAAATACCCGGATCATGTTTTCAAACTTTCAAAAGTCTTATATGGCTTAAAACAAGCTCCTAGAACATGGTATGAAAGATTGAGTAATTTTCTACTTAACAAAGGTTTTTCTAGAGAAAAAATTGATACAACTCTTTTTTATAAAAACCAAAAAGGAGGATATGCTAATTGTTGAAATTTATGTTGATGATATCATTTTTGGTGCTACTAATGAAAATTTGCGTAAAGAGTTTGTTAAAGATATGCAGGGTGAATTCGAAATGAGTATGATGGGGGAGTTAAATTACTTCCTCGATCTACAAATTAAACAAACCAAGGATGGGATCCATTTAAATCAAATAAAATATATCAAGGATCAACTAAAAAGGTTTGAAATGGAATCATCAAAGCCTGTAGCAACTCCAATGAGCACATCAATAAAAATTGACAAAGATGAACAAGGTAAACTGGTAGATAAAAATAAATATCGACATATGATCGGTTCCTTACTCTATCTTACTGCTAGTAGACTCGATATAATGTTTAGTGTTTGTATGTGTGCACATTTTTAATTCGCACCTAAAGAGTCACACATCACCGCAGTTAAACGTATTTTCAGATATTTTGTTGGCACTCCAAATTTGGGATTATGGCATTCTAAGGGAACTACTTTTGAACTTTTTAGTTACTCGGATGCCAACTTTGCGGGATGTAGACTTGATCGTAAAAGCACTAGTGGCACTTGTCATTTTCTTAGATACTCACTCACTTATTGGTTTTGCAAAAAAACAAAACTTAGTGGCTCTGTTAATTGCTGAAGCAGAATACATTGCCGCTGTTGGGTGTTGTGCACAATTGCTATGGATGAAACAATAACTTCAAGATTTTGGACTTCACTATGATTATATTCCTATAAAATGTGACAACACTAATGCCATTAACCTTTCAAAAAATCATATTCAACACTCACGCACTAAACACATTGAAATAAGGCATCATTTTCTAAGAGATCATGTACTCAAAAGTGACATTGAACTCGAATTTGTACCTACAAATCATTAATTAGCTGACATATTTACTAAGTCTCTTAATGAAGAACAATTTTGTTATATTAGAATTGAACTTGGTATGATGAATACTCCAATATAATGATTATATTAAACATAAATTTAAAAAAAAAGAAATAAAATAAAATAAAATAATTATAATAATTATTATTATAATAAAAAATTATATATATGTATATATATTTTCTCTCTCTCTCTCTCTCTCTCTGTAACGCCCTCAAAATAACAACATTAAACCCATCAATAAAGATATGCATTGATAAGTAAAAGTTCCACATTCTTCCATTTATCAGAGTTTCATTACAAAAAGTATTACATGTTAACAACAAAAGCAAATGCCCTATGGGCTTACAGGTTTCCAAGTTAACACTTGGTTACAACAAAAGAGTACTAACTCATTTACACGTTAAGCCCTTGGCTTGAATTTACATGTAATACATCAAAAATAAAACGACAAAAGTATGTCCGCCACTAGCCTCCCAAGCTAGGTCCTTGGAGGTGGCATGCTACCTGTACCTGAAAATGATATACCCATATAGGGTGAGCCACAGCCCAGTAGAAATATACTAAACCAACCATGAACAATGACTAAAAGATTAGCAATTGATAGATGGCCAACACTGATACATTCACATAAATCACATATTTATGTCATACGACTTATGAGTCCAAGTTACCTTTCATTTTCCCTTTTTCAACAGATAAGCATGTTAGCTCTATCATTATTTCAACAGATATGTATAAAAACTATATCCCACATTCACAGATAAGCATATAAGCTGTATCCACATTTCACAAAGATAAGCATATGAGCTCTATCTTCATTTCTCTAGACAAACATATGAGCTGTATCTACAGAGTTCATCCCCTATCTTCTCCCAACACTATCCGATTTAGAGGTACATCTCCCATCTTCCCCTAAACCGCGGAGTACATCCCCCATCTCCTCCTCTACACATAACGTATACAAACACATTGGTTTTATATACAATCACTCAATACATACAGTTAATGTATTCCATCAACCGTCAAATTCCATGACACATTCCAATGATTAGTTTCCATTTGCCTAATCATCATGCATTGTCTACAACAATCACAACTATCCTCCACCGATAACCCAAAGCAATTATTTCTAAACAGAAAATAAATGCACAAATGGATATTCAATCAACATTTCATTTCCTCATTTCTCACAATTAATAATCCCAATTAATCAAACAATGTAATTAGGTCATTTTCCATAATTAACATTTCAACCCTTAGGTCCCATTTTCATCAATGATTCAACATTTATTCCATTTCTCTATGCCAAACATACATCTAGGTTTATTATGAATAAAACCCCAACTTTTGTAAAATAACACAAAAGCCCCAAACTTTCACCAAATTACCAAACCAACCCCAACATCTCAAAATACTAAAATTTAAAGACAAAATCCATAGAGAGGAGTAGGATATCCCTACCTCGAAGTTTGAGCCAAAAAGGAGATGAAGACTCGAAGATCAACGTGCTCCAAATCCAAACTTTTTCAGATTAAGTCGAAGCTCTTAACGCCCTCTATCTTTTTAACAAAGGCCCTAGGCTAGATTCACACTCTAGGGAGATCAAATCTTAGAGAGAGAGAGTAAGTGTAGAGAGAGAATGTCTCGGATCTAGGGTTTGAAAGAAAAGGAAGTGAAAAACTGATGTTCAAAAATGCTACTGTCCGCTGATATAAAACACGCTCGCTCGAGCGAAGCCTTTGTCGCTCGAGCGACCAGACACAGAAAACTCTCGCTCGAGCCAAGAAGTTCTCGCTCGAGCCAAAAACTCAGAAGTGCGCTCGAGCGAAAGAATGCTCGCTCGAGCTAACAACTCAAACCCTCAGGTCTGCAACCAGAAGCACGCTCGAACGACAGACTTCTCGCTCGAGCGAAGAACAAACCAGACCGCTCGAGCCAAAGAAATGCAGTTCTCAGGTCCAGAACCAGATCCAATCGCTCGCTCGAGCGAAGCCACTCTGGCTCGATCCACCAGGCACGAACTCAACTCTTGCTCGAGCGACCAACTCCTCGCTCGAGCGAAGGTCCAAAAATTTGGGCAGCAGCACTAGGCTCCCAAACACAACCAACCTATAACAAACCTGCCCAACACATCCTATAACTCAAATACGAAGTAAAAAGGATGCAAACAAGATAATAAACAACTACCAACATCCACGGACACATGTCCGGATCGCTGTACAACAAGGGTAAACCCGGGATCGCTATAACCTCCCCCCCTTAAAGAATTTCGTCCCCGAAATTAAGCACAAGTTTTCAAAAACAGGTTTTCCTCTATTTTAGATAATGTTACATTTTAACATTCAACAATTCGACCCATTACCGGTCATCCCATCCCTTTAACAAAAGGCATTTCACAATATGTAAACAACATATGTACTTTCAACATGCATCAACATTACGCATTATCTTTCCAATTTCAACAATATATTCAACATATGTAGTGTTACATTCAACTTCCATATGAGGCAAGTTCCAAAACATACTTCCAATAAACCAAAACATTTTTAATGTTTCACAACTTAAGACATATATAAAAGCTCTTAAGTTCAACAATAATTCAAAATTTAAATACAAGATTACATATTAACAAACAAGTCCGGATATTTTTCGCGGACTTCCAACTCACGTTCCCAAGTGGCTTCCTCCACTCCGTGATGTTTCCACAAGACTTTCACCAAAGGAATGGTCTTGCCACACAGGACCTGATCCCGCCTATCCAAGACCCGAACCGGTCTCTCTTCATATGAGGCATCCTCATCTACCTCTAAATCGGTCCAATCCAACACATGTGATGGATCTGGCTCATACTTCCGAAGCATACTCACATGAAACACGTCATGCACTCCGGACAACTACGACGGTAAGGCTAACCGATAAGCAACCTCGCCAATCCTCTCAAGGATCTCAAAAGGACCAATAAACCGAGGGGATAACTTCCCACTCTTCCCAAACCTCATCAAGCCTCGCCTAGGTGATATCTTCAGAAAGACATGATCACCTACCTCAAACGCCAAAGGCCTCCTTCTACGGTCAGCATAAGATTTCTGACGACTCTGGGCTGTAACAAGCCTCCTACGGATAAGTTCAACCTTCTCCGTCGTCTCCCTAACCAACTCCGGACCCAACAAAGGTGCATCACCCACCTCGGCCCAACAAACTGGAGACCTACACGGTCGGCCATACAAGGCCTCAAACGGTGCCATACCGATGCTAGACTGAAAACTGTTGTTATAGGCAAACTCTACCAATGGCAAGTGCCTCTCCCACATCCCGCTAAAGTCAAGGACACAACCCCGAAGCATATCCTCGAGGATCTGAATAGTACGCTCGGACTGCCCGTCAGTCTGAGGATGATAGGCCGTACTAAAGGTCAACTTAGTGCCCAAGGCACTCTGCAAGCTCTACCACAACCTAGCAGTAAAACGAGGATCTCTATCTGAGACAATCGTCACTGGGACCCCGTGCAATCTCACTATGTCCCGAATATACAAATCGGCAAGATGATCTACCGAATCTCTCACGCGCATAGGAATGAAGTGCGCCGACTTAGTCAACCGGTCTACAACCACCCAAATAGCATCACTACCCCGCTGAGTCCTCGGAAGACCTACAACGAAGTCCATAGTGACATACTCCCACTTCCACTCGGCAATAGGCAAGGGTTGCAACAAACCCGCTGGCCTCTGATGCTCGGCCTTCACTTGCTGGCAAGTAAGGCACTTCGATACGAAAACAGCCACATCTCTCTTCATACCCCGCCACCAAAACTGGCGACCCAAATCCCGATACATCTTAGTACCTCCCGGATGCACCGCAAGGCGTGAATGGTGAAACTCTCGGAGTACCTCCTCTCGGCAAGACTCCGGTACAAACAAACGGTCTCGGTATCTCACACTCAGGTCGGGATACACCGTCAAACCCTTCTCAACCTTTCCACTGGAGATCTTCTCTCGGATGGATTCTACCTCAAGGTCACTTCTCTGTGCCTCTAACACTCTAGTCACAAGTGTAGGCTGCGCAACAACAGAAAACAAGGCCGCAGCCTCAACAGATTCGCCCAGTAGCAAATCAAACTCGCCAAATGCTCTCAACATCTCCCATTCCCGGATGGCTATACTAGCTACATCACTAATGGATTTCCTACTAAGGGCATCGGCCACAACATTGGCCTTTCCCGGGTGATAGTGTAACTCAAAATCATAATCCTCGATGAACTCCATCCATCTCCTCTGCCTCAAATTCAAGTCTCTCTGTGTAAACAGATACTTCAAACTCTTGTGGTCTGAGAATACCTCGAACCTCTCACCATAAAGGTAGTGCCTCCAAATCTTCAAGGCAAAGATCACTGCTGCTAACTCTAGGTCGTGTGTGGGGTAATTCTTCTCGTGTATTTTCAACTGACGTGAGCCATAAGCTACCACTTTCCCCTCTTGCATCAACACACAACCCAAACCCTCTCGTGCGGCATCACAATAAACCGCATAACCCAACCCTCTCTCCGGAATAATCAACACCGGAGCGGTGGTCAATCTAACTTTCAGCTCTTGAAACAACTTTTCACAAGTCTCACTCCACACAAACTTGACTCCCTTCCGAGTCAGTCTAGTCAACGGTGACGCTAACCTGGAGAAATCTTTCACAAACCGACGGTAATACCCAGCTAATCCCAGAAAACTGTGGATCTCAAACACACTCTTAGGCTGTGCCCAATTCTACACTGCCTCAACCTTGGATGTATCAACAGACACCCCTTCCCCGGATACCACGTGGCCTAAGAATTTGACTTCCCTCAGCCAGAACTCACACTTCCCAAACTTGGCATACAGCCTATGGGCTCTAAGTAACTCAAGCACCACTCTCAAGTGTGCCTCGTGCTCCTCCTCAGAAGGCGAATAGATAAAGATGTCGTCCACAAAAACGACTACAAACCGATCCAAGAATTCCCGGAAGATCCGGTTCATCAAGTCCATAAAGACTGCCGGTGCATTGGTAAGCTCGAATGGCATCACCAGAAACTCGTAATGGCCATACCGCGTACGGAATGCCGTCTTAGGAATATCCTCTTCCCTGACCCTCAACTGGTGGTAACCCGATCTCAAGTCTATCTTAGAGAAACAACGGGAACCCTTCAACTGGTCAAACAGGTCATCTATACGGGGCATAGGATACTTATTCTTAACCGTAGCCCGATTCAACTTCCGGTAGTCAATACACAATCTCAAGGCACCATCTTTCTTTTTAACAAAGAGGGCCGGTGCTCCCCACGGCGAAACACTAGGGCGAACAAAGCCCTTATCTAGCAATTCCTGGAGCTGAACTTTCAACTCAACCAACTCTGCTGGAGCAAAACGGTAAGGTGCCATAGAAATCGGCGCCGTGCCAGGCACTAAATCAATAGAAAACTCTATCTCTCGGTGAGGTGGCAAACTAACAAGATCTTCGGGGAAGACATCCGAATACTCACAAACCACCCTCGGCAACACAAGCTGGGTCTCACCACTCTCATCACTCTCAAAGCTGGCAAGTAGACTACTAAGCTCACTTCGCCCCCGCGAATCATACCCCGGTGGAAACACACAACCAACCCGGTCTCCCAAGAAATGGAACCACTCCCCGCTCAAGGTACATAACGTGACCCTCTGGCGGTGGCAATCGATAACAGCCCGGTATGACGATAGCCAGTCCATACCCAAAATAACATCAAAGCCCTTCATGGGCATGACGACAAACGGAAAAGGAAGCCTATAGTCGGCGACCTCTATATCACAGCCTCTAACACCCTGTTTCAGAATCAACTCACCACCAAGAGGTGACACCACACAAATAGGAGATGCTAACTGTGCTAACTCCAATTCCAAAACAGATGCAAATGTAGCAGATACAAAAGAATGTGATGCACCCGTGTCTATCAACACATTAGCAACCGAGTTGCAAAATAGAAAAGTACCTCTCACTACTGATGGAGCCGGTACTAAATCCTGCGCGGTAACAGCATACACGCGCCCCGTAGGCCCCTGGTCTACCTGCTCACCTCTCGGAGCAAAAGACTGCTGCACAGACTGGGATGACGAAGCTCCTAGATTGGCCCTCGAGGCCTGCACAGACTGAGCTAGCTGAAAACCCTGCGTCTGCCTAGAACCAGACGCTCCCGAAGTGGCACTCAACTGCGGGCAAAACCTCTTCAGGTGCCCAGGCTGTCCACACTGATAACAAGACAAGTGCTGCCCCCTGCCCAAACTCTAACTCTGCGGTCTAGCTGAAGAAGAAGCAGCTCTCTGACCCCCACCCTTCTGCGGGCAAACTGAAACCTTGTGACCCAGCTGGCCACACTTGTAACAAGCAAACTCCCCCTGATTGCCTCTCCCCGAGCCTGCACTCGGCACTGGAAAGGTTGATCTAGAAACTGCTCCCTGAGACTGCTGAGGGTTATAACCCCTCTGTCTCCTGCCATCACCCTAACTATCTTGGCTCCTCTTGGAGCCCTTCTGCTCTTCCTCCTCTTCCTGCATCATAATTTCCATATGAGTAGCAGCATCTACCAGGTGTCTATACTCTCGGATATAAGACCCACCAACTCTCAACTTGAGGCCCCGCCTCAACTTCCGCTCAAACTCATAGCAACGTCGTTCCTCAGACGCCACTAGTTCCGATGCAAACCTGGACAGACTGGTAAAAATAGCCTCAAACTCGGCCACTGACAAGCCCTGCTGTTTAAGCCGGCTGAACTGATCCCTCAGCTTCTCCCTAGCTGCTGTAGACAAAAACCTCTCCTGAAAAGCATTCACAAACGCCTCCCAAGTACCACCAACACGAGCCTTCTCGTACTTCCACCATTGACCCGCATCTCCCTTCAGTTGGAAGGATGCCAAGGTCACTCTCAGTGCTCCGTCCTTGATGCCAAGCATCTCGAACGTCTTACTCATTTGCTCTAGCCACTCATCAGCCTTCAGTGGCTCCTTCGGATCCCCGATAAACTCATCCGGATTAGACCGGAAAAACTCCCTCTTCAAGAAAGAGGGCCCTGCCTCAGCTACCTGATTCCCAGCTCTAAGAATACCCAAAGCTCTTGCTATCTCTCTGGCCAAGGCACCCATAGCCTGCTGACCTGCTGGCTCGGCCACATTGGCCTGGCCAACACCCTCCTGCACTGCCGAAATCTCACCCGGTAACGGTACATCCTGCCTCGCAGGTCTACCATGCCTAGCACCTCTTCCTCGTCCTGACATCCTAATAAAGGTAATACAGAACGTTAGCACATTCACAAATGTGCCAAAACTAAACATTCACGTCCTAATGCATGGACAACTGTAATTCACTCCACGTAAGCACATAAACACATAAGCACTTACGAATTTCATTTCCGGATAATGATAGTCCCGAGGCGTTACTAGAGTTCTGGTTAGAAACAACATTGATCAAGTGCTTTTCCAACAAGACTCCCAGAAACCCAAGGATCCAATCAACATCCTAGAAATTAAATCCCATACCAACATAGTCACATAAGCATGTTATCAATTAAGCACAAAGCATAAGACACTACTTCTAAGTCTCTATCAAGCGAGACAAACCCATTGTGATACTAATCACTTCCCACGTACCCAAAGTATTCGAACCCGGTACGCTCTGATACCAAGTTGTAACGCCCTCAAAATAACAACATTAAACCCATCAATAAAGATATGCATTGATAAGTAAAAGTTCCACATTCTTCCATTTATCAGAGTTTCATTACAAAAAGTATTACATGTTAACAACAAAAGCAAATGCCCTATGGGCTTACAGCTTTTCAAGTTAACACTTGGTTACAACAAAAGAGTACTAACTCATTTACACGTTAAGCCCTTGGCTTGAATTTACATGTAATACATCAAAAATAAAATGACAAAAGTATGTCCGCCACTAGCCTCCCAAGCTAGGTCCTTGGAGGTGGCATGCTACCTGTACCTGAAAATGATATTCCCATATAGGGTGAGCCACAGCCCAGTAGAAATATACTAAACCAACCATGAACAATGACTAAAAGATTAGCAATTGATAGATGGCCAACACTGATACATTCACATAAATCACATATTTATGTCATACGACTTATGAGTCCAAGTTACCTTCCATTTTCCCTTTTTCAACAGATAAGCATGTTAGCTCTATCATTATTTCAACAGATATGTATAAAAACTATATCACACATTCACAGATAAGCATATAAGCTGTATCCACATTTCACAAAGATAAGCATATGAGCTCTATCTTCACTTCTCTAGACAAGCATATGAGCTGTATCTACGGAGTTCATCCCCTATCTTCTCCCAACACTATCCGGTTTAGAGGTACATCCCCCATCTTCCCCTAAACCGCGGAGTACATCCCCCATCTCCTCCTCTACACATAACGTATACAAACACATTGGTTTTATATACAATCACTCAATACATACAGTTAATGTATTCTATCAACCGTCAAATTCCATGACACATTCCATTGATTAGTTTCCGTTTGCCTAATCATCATGCATTGTCTACAACAATCACGACTATCCTCCACCGATAGCCCAAAGCAATTATTTCTAAACAGAAAATAAATGCACAAATGGATATTCAATCAACATTTCATTTCCTCATTTCTCACAATTAATAATCCCAATTAATCAAACAATGTAATTAGGTCATTTTCCATAATTAACATTTCAACCCTTAGGTCTCATTTTCATCAATGATTCAACATTTATTCCATTTCTCTATGCCAAACATACATCTAGGTTTATTATGAATAAAACCCCAACTTTTGTAAAATAACACAAAAGCCCCAAACTTTCACCAAATTACCAAACCAACCCCAACATCTCAAAATACTAAAATTTAAAGAAAAAATTCATAGAGAGGAGTAGGATATCCCTACCTCGAAGTTTGAGCCAAAAAGGAGATGAAGACTCGAAGATCAACGTGCTCCAAATCCAAACTTTTTCAGATTAAGTCGAAGCTCTTAACGCCCTCTATCTTTTTAACAAAGGCCCTAGGCTAGATTCACACTCTAGGGAGATCAAATCTTAGAGAGAGAGTAAGTGTAGAGAGAGAGTGTCTCGGATCTAGGGTTTGAAAGAAAAGTAAGTGAAAAACTGATGTTCAAAAACGCTACTGTCCGCTGATGTAAAACACGCTCGCTCGAGCGAAGCCTTTGTCGCTCGAGCGACCAGACACAGAAAACTCTCGCTCGAGCCAAGAAGTTCTCGCTCGAGCCAAAAACTCAGAAGTGCGCTCGAGCGAAAGAATGCTCGCTCGAGCTAACAACTCAAACCCTCAGGTCTGCAACCAGAAGCACGCTCGAGCGACAGACTTCTCGCTCGAGCGAAGAACAAACCAGACCGCTCGAGCAAAGAAAGCTCGCTCGAGCTAAGAAATGCAGTTCTCAGGTCCAGAACCAGATGCAATCGCTCGCTCGAGCGAAGCCACTCTGGCTCAATCCACCAGGCACGAACTCAACTCTCGCTCAAGCGACCAACTCCTCGCTCGAGCGAAGGTCCAAAAATCTGGGCAGCAGCACTAGGCTTCCAAACACAACCAACCTATAACAAACCTGCCCAACACATCCTATAACTCAAATACGAAGTAAAAAGGATGCAAACAAGATAATAAACAACTACCAACATCCACGGACACATGTCCGGATCACTGTACAACAAGGGTAAACCCGGGATCGCTATAACTCTCTCTCTCTCTTACCCACTCTGTCTTTATCTCTCACCTGCTCTTTCCCTTACTCTCTGTTTTCTCTTTCACTCTCCCTCTCTGTTTCTCTCTATGTTCTCCTATCTCTTTTTCACTCTTGTTTCCCCTTCATCATCCAACTCCGACCCCATCATCACCATCATCCATCACTTTCATCACTGCCATTATCCACCCACATCCCTCACCGATCTACCAAGATCCATCACTGCTCTATACAACACCTTCATCATCGATCTTCGACATCATTTTTTATCCATCAAGATCCGTTATTGTTCCACCAAGATCCATCACCTACATCACTCAGTGTAGTTGTTTATGACTGGATCTTAATGGCCCTTGGTATTATAAATTGATAATCTATTTTTTACAATTTATGTAATTTCCTTTTGTGTATTAATTTAGAGAGAGACTCATATTATGTAATCTTTTGAAATTAAATCAATAAAATAAAAAATAAAATACGAATAATTTTAAGTGGGCGTTTGTATATTCTATGCATAATTTTAGGGAGAGTATGTATCATTATCAACTATATTTTTTTTCCTCCTTATTTGCAATTTTTTTTTTTATATATAGCAAAGATAGATAATTTTTTTTAAGAGAGAAATGCTTGCAATTTTATTTCAGAAAAAGAAACTACTGATCGATTACATGTACAGGCTGAGAAGGCTTCGCAGATTTTTTGTGTTTTACTTCTCTCAGCAACTTTTCACGAGCTTCATTTACATGTCTCTCTCTATTTTCGACTTCTGTGAGTCTTGGCATTATAACCGTTGTATAATATTGCACCGCATTCTCTAACTACGAATTTTTCCTCTCTAGCTTTCTCTTCTCCTGACGAATATTAGCCAGTTGTTGTTTTAACAAGCACATCTTGTCTCTCAATTATTGATTTTCTTGTATTCTTTCTTGTAGTCGTCAAGCCATATTGGAAACTGCAGTCATCACCTGTGTACTAAGAGCTATAGTATTATTAATAGCATTGATATCATTTCGATTACCAAAAACACTAGGACTCTCAGTTACCGGAATAGTGTGTGACTACACCATTGGTAACCTCTCATTTGCCTGCATTACAAGCACCTCATGCATGTCAGAACCATTGATGACTAAGGTAAGAAATGACATGATTACGCAAGAAGGTAAAACAAAATTTTTTCTAACAACACTTGATGATTTTGTATCTCTGCCTATTATCTTTCTCACTTTTTATGCACTCCTTAGATCCAATACTTGATGCATATCTGCTCAAATCTCTTGTTTGTTAGCATTTTGGGCGCCGCTGCAACATTTTTTTAGGAGATGTTCCAAAATCTCCACAATGATCACGACAAGACATAAGAACCATTATTATAATTTTTTTTTTTTTTACATCTCAAATGTGTTTGTTTGATTTTTGTTTTGATCACTGAATTTTTTTTCTCTCTAAAACCTTCCTTTCTCCATATTTTATTTTGATGATGTCAAAGGGGAAGGAAATTATAAGTTTTAATTGTAAAATGTGAATTTGAATTGCCATACATGTGCTTTAAATTATCAAATATCTTTTGTTGCAAAATTATTTGAATTGCCATACATGTGCTTTAAATTATCAAATATTTTATGTTGCAAAATTATCAAAAAATTTGTTGATTTTTCTTTTTTGTGTCAAATCCATACAGATATTGCCACCATCAAAAAGGGGGAGATTGTTAATCATGTTGTTTAATTTTGATGATGTCTAAAATATTATTTCAAAATTTTGAATTTTTTTAATATACACATTCTTTATTATTTGACATAAAATATTATCTGTTTAATATATAGGTTGTATGATATATTTGTTATAAATATTATTTAAATAGAAATATTTTGAAAATATTACTATTCACATTTTGACAAATTTAAAATTGATTAGTTGACAACATTGATTGATTGGTTATCTGGTTACTATTCAGTTTTTGACAAATTTAAAGTTTATTAGTTGTATTATTTTGATAAAATTAATTGATTGGTTAGCTAGCCACTATTCATTTTTTGACAAATTTAAAGTTAATTAGTTTTATTATTTTGATAAAATTGATTGATTGTTTGGCTGGTCACTATTCATCTTTTGACAAATTTGATATGGATAAGGTGTCTTCGTTTGACAAAATTGATAGACCCATAGGAGTAGTAGGTTATGTTTAGTTTAAAATCTCTACAACATATTCAAAAATTTAAAAATGGTATATATGTTCAGCTCTATTATAAATATTACTTAAGAAGATTTTACTGTGTATGCAAATATTTGATTAGAATATTATATATAATGCATATAATATAAATAGAATACATCACGTGAGCAATTAGATTTTTTATACTACATTGATTATATCATGTTACATGCATGCATATTGGCACGTGGAAAGTCATACATCACATCATTTCCATTAGCTTTTCTTTTTGCTTTTTTGTACAAATTTGACTAAAGCTTAAAGGTGCTCAAATTTGCAAGATTGTAGATTTTCTATTCGCATGATTTTCTTGCACATGGATTCAGCTGACGTCTCAAGGAGCGCCTGTCTCTTCCAACGGATATATTTTTGTGTAGAAATAGAAATGTTTTGTGTGAAGAAAAAAATAGAGAACTTGAAGAGAAAAATATCTATGTACTCCAAAATTTTGAGCGTATTGTATTATGCTATTTCACTTTTCAGATCTAAGTGTAGTCTTTGGTCTTACACTTTCGTATCTACTCTTTGTGAGAAAATTATTGTAAAAAAGGTTAAAGTACCTCTTATTTTTCACTCATTATTTTGTGAAATTTTTTTTATAAGAGTAAGGCATTTATTGTTGAGTGAGACTCAATAGATAAAAATAAGAGTTGTGTAAAATCCACAAGTTTGGTGAAGCTTTGGTAGTGTATTGATTCATTTTGATAGTGAAAAATTCTTAATGAGGTTTCTTGGGGAGTGGACATAGGCCCGGCGTGCCAAGCCACTATAAATCTCAGTGTTTGATTTTCTCTCCCTATCTCTCTTGCTTTTATATTGATAATTATTATTTTGTTTTTTTATTCTGAACATTGTGTTTGTTATTTTTTAATATTGTAATTTTTTTTAATAACCCAATTTACTCCCCTCTTGGGTTGCCTACTTGGGATAACACAATGTATTTCCTAGCTTTTTTTATTAGCTCCTTCAATTTCTGAGTCAATTTTTTTCCTCTCTCCCATCATCTTTTTTCTTTTATCATTTAGGAGCCGTGTGAGATGAAAGTCTCATGCATGGTTTTGAAAGAGAGAAAAAAGTGAGGAATCCTCTTTTCGACTTTGACTCTCTCACTCCAGTTGTTGCTTTTCTTTCTATTACCTTGAAAGTAGCTGCTTCAGCTTTAGCCACTCGAATTTTTGATATTCCTTTTTATTTCTCATCAAACGAATGGCATCTTCTTCTGGTAATCCTATTGAGTGTGCACATGAGAAACAATTAGGGGCAATTTTTCACTAATAAAGAAAATGTCCAATAGAAATGTGCGATTCCAAGTTTTCAACTAAAATTAGTAACCATAGCATGAGAAGCTAATTTGCTAATAATGCATGTTGCATATCTATATGTTTTGACATTAATAGCTTGATTAAAAGTAAAAAAATTATTGTCAACTGTACCATTTGATTCTATCAAATTTTCTACTTCAATTAATTTTGAATATATTTTCGCTTCACCTTGTCAATTGTTTATTATTATTATTATTATTTTTTATATCTTAAGTGCTACAATTGAATTATTGGGCAATAATTCATTAAAATTTTATTTATTTCTTCTCATTATGAATTATTTATTACAGTGATTGTTGAATTGTTCATATTTGAGTAACTAATTAATATCATGATAATAATAATAATAAGGGCAAATTACAACAGTAATTCTTGTACTTTGATCCTTGTGTCATTTTGGTCCATTTAATTTCAATTAACCTGATTTTGACCTTGAATTTATGATATTGTCTCAGTTTAGTCTAATTGATTAAACACGTGACATTTTTATTTATTTATGGAAAATACAGACATAAGTAGTTTGTTTCATATTTTTAAGGGCAAAATTATAAATTTATTTAACTCTTTGAGTTAACCTCAACCAATTCAGTGATCATTTTTCGTTAAAAAAAAAAAAAAACTAATCAATGTGTTTGGTTTGAGTTTTATGGATTAAGTTTTTTTTAAATTGATTTTTTTTTTATTTTCGTATTTTTTTGTTTTTAGTGAATATTTTTTAAATTTTAAATATTTTTTTTACTTTTTTAGATGCACCTTACTTAGATGTATCTAAAAACTAAAAAAATTATGAAAAAATATTTTAAAAAATTAATAAATACAAAAAAATACAAAAAAAATGTACTAAATCCTTGTATTTTTTTGTATTTTTGGTATTTAGTGAATTTTTAAAAGATTTTTTTTATAATTTTTTTACTTTTTAGATCTATTTATGTTAGGTGTGTCTAAAAAGTAAAAAAATTGTTTAAAATATTAAAAAAATTCAGTAAAAACAAAAAAAAAACGGAAAATAAAAAAGTAAAATTTTCTGAAAAATGTTTTTTGAAAAGTGGAAACAAGCAAGGTAATGAGATTATTAATTGAATCAAATTCACACAAAATCTAAAATTAAATGTCAAAATTAATTCAATTAAAAATGTAGAAACCAAAATAACATAGAACAAAATAGAATGATCACCTGTCTAATTTTCCCTAATAATAAAGCACTTAGGCTTGATTCAGTCCAGTTCAAAAGACAGCCATCATACGACCTTAGTCCATCCTAAAATGGCCAATTGATAGTGCTACATGCACCAATTAATATATTAATTAGTGTACCAATATATGTTATGACCTTGTTACTTCAAAATTATGACTTCACCCATTATACAAATTACAAATATCCAAAACCTCTAAAATTATGGCATATTATCCGTTAGTACACTAATTGGTATACAAATTGGTACGTACAGTATTATTTCTTCCATTTACTTGATCATTAATATGAAAAATGGCTTGCTTAATTAAAACTTCCAACCAATATAATTTGCATCAATTTTTCTAATTTATTTACTTGAATAGACTAGTCCTGTAAAATACATAAATAATATTACTTTTTTTTTTTTTTGTTTCTTGATATGCAAAAAAAAGAAATTATTGATGAAATCAATATACAAAGAACGTTGAGATACACATCAACAAAGAAAAGCCAAGTGCGCAAAGTATCAAAACAAAACTAATCAATTTGGCATCGAAAACCAAAAGCCATATTATCTCTAATCAAAATCATTGTTAAGCTTACTAAGATGTCAACTAATGCTGTGCTTACTGGATGCAATAAGTTTCTTGGAGCCAGTTCATATAGGGTGTTTACTTTGGCTTTAAATGGGACTCTGCAAGTGGGTGGTGGGATGGGTCTCCTAGATTAATCGAGGTACGCGTAAACTAGCTTGAACATCTTATTATTGACAAAAAAAAAAAAAAAAAAACCTAATCAATAATTGGATTTAATTTTCTAAAATTAAAATGCTTGTAAAAAATTAATAAATATACAAGAAGATGAAAAATGTATTGAATTCTCTTTTTTTTTTTTTGTATTTTTGGTATTTAGTGAAATTTTTTTCACAAATATTATAATTTTTAAGTGTATTTATGTTTAGTGTATCTAAAAATTAAAAAAATTGCTTAGAATACTAAAAAAAATTAGTAAAAAAAAAAAATATACGAAAATAAAAAATTTCAATTTTCTGAAAAGTGAATCCTGAAAATTCAAATAAAATGCGATGCTATCAAGTTGAACTTACTTTAACAATTGACAATATTTCTTTTTTTCATTTTGGCCTAAATTAAGGAAAGAAAGAGTTGTGTTATAAAAAATTTCTCTCAAAAATTAAATTGCTAACAAATTTATTTTTGCAATAATTGATAAGATTTGTAACACCCTCAAAATAATACATATAAACCCACCATTTATGATATTCATAGACAAAAGAATAAAACATATTTTCATATATCAGAGTAGTTTTACAAAAGTAATACATGTTGACAACAAAAGTAGCTGCCCCGTAGGCTTACAACTTTCCAAGTCAACACTTGGTTACAACAAAAAGAGAGTTCTAACACTCTACAACAAAATAAGCCCTAGACTTGAATTTACATGTATCACCAAAAATAACGAAATAAACAAAAGAGTCTTCAACTCCAAGGACCTCCCAAGACCTGAACCTGAAAATAATGTCCCATATAGGGTAAGTCAATGCTTAGTAGAGATATACTAAACCAAGTATGAGAAATAACTAAAACAATAGAATTTGATATATGGTAGACACTTATGAACCAACTTACACACTTTTCAATTCAACATCAAGTACATCAATTTTTCTTTTCAGTTTCCTTCACATATACAGTTTTGATTTATAATTATGGCTCAGAACCTGGCCAAACAATTCAATGAGACTATAGCACATATTAAAACACTTCCATACTTCACAATTCACATGAGAATATAACTCATATTAAAACACTTCCATACTTCAAATGATACACAGATTTGTTGTATCAGTAGAGTCCATCCCCTATCTCCTCCCAAACAGGTTTGAGAGTCCATCTCCTATATCCTCCCAAACCATGGAGTACATCCCCTATCTCCTCCCAAATAATATACATATACAATGTATTTAAACACTTATCATATACAATGATCAATCAATACACACATTCAATGACATATTCAATGTGATTAGTTTCAATTTTCCCTAATCAGCATACAAAGTCTACAACAATCAAGACTATCCTCCACCGATAGCCCAAAGCAATTATCTCTAAACAGATAATAAATTTATCAACAGATAAAATATCGACATTTTCATAGGTGAGTGATTAAATTATCCAACTACACCATTTACTCTCACAATCTTCCAATTTCATGAATTTCACTTCACTTTCACATTTCCCCGAATTAATTATTCAGCATAATTAGGGCATTTCCCCCTTTTTCTCAATATTAGCCCAAAGGCTCAATTTCATCGATTTAACAACAACAACAATTTCATTTTTCAATGTCTCATACACACATAGGTTTTAACATTTGAAAACCCCCATTTTTAAAACCTCAAATCAAACCCTAACTTTCTCAAAATGACTAAGCAACACCATCAAATCAAAATGACTAAAATTTATGTTAAAACTCATGGAATGGAGTAGGTTATCCCTACCTCAAATTTCGGAGCTCAAAGGAGAAGATGAAGAAATTCGAAGGTGCTCCAAACCCCAAGATTTTTGGATCCAAACGTAGCCCACACCAAGCTCTACACCTTTTACAAAGGGACAAGGGTGGAAGAACACTAAAACTAGATGAAACCCTAGAGAGAGGATGAAGTTTAAAGTGAGAAGCTCTCAAATTTGGGTTTTGAAAAGTTAGAGAGAGAGAGAGAGTGGGTCGAAAAAGTGATCCAAAAAGCTAAAACTCGAGCGTGGAACGCCCCGCTCGAGCGTCAGACACAGACTCACGCTTGAACGTGAAAAATGCTGCTCGAGCGTCGAATGCACACTTTCAGATGTTCTGCAGAGGAAGTCCCCGCTCGAGCATGAAAGTGGACACTCGAGCATTCGATGACCTGTAGAGAAAAGTACTGAGGGTTGGATAATCCCGCTCAAGCGGAGAAGCAAAAGTAAAGGGCCCGCTCGAGCGTCAAAAGGCCCGCTCGAGCGTGAAGGCTAAAATCTTGGCATCAACTCTATGTTTCCAAACACAACCAACTTGTTTCAAACTTGCCCAACACAACCCAAGACTCAAAATACAATAGTGAAGGATGGGAATGAGAATAAGACAACAACACATCCACGGAAACAAGTCCGGAATGCAATAAACAATGGAGGGAAAACCGAGATCGCTAACCTCCCCCTTTTAAAGAATTTCATCCCCGAAATTAGATATAAGTTTCAAAAACATGATTTCTTAATTCCCAACAATATCACAATTCAATAACCAACATGTCGACCCATTACCGGTCATCCCATCTCTATTCAAGGGCAATTCACAATATAATTCAATATGCATTAACAACATGCCTTTCTTTGAAATTAAAAAATTTCCAATATCATATTCCACCATTTCATAACATATTCAATGTTAATAATATATTTGCATTTCTATAGCACATTCAACATATACAATGCTAAATTATCTTCCATTTTCAAGGCATAACCAACCATTACAATATTCCCATAAACCAAAACATATACGATGTTTTACAACTTAAGACATATTCAATGTTCTTAAAGTTTATCAACAAAACAAAACCTCCAATACATGGTTAAACATTATCAAACAAGTCCGGATATTTCTCACGGACATCCAACTCATGTTTCCGAGTGGCTTCCTCAATCCCGTGATGTTTCCACAAAACTTTCACCAAGGGTATCGTCTTGTCTTGCAAGACTTGATCCCGTTTATCCAAGACCCGCACTGGTCTCTCCTCATACGAGGCATCCTCATCTACCTCTAAGTCGGTCCAATCTAATTCATGTGACGGATCCGGCTCGTACTTCCGAAGCATACTAACATGAAACACGTCATAACTCTTTTGGCGACTCTGGGCTGTAACAAGCCTCTTACGGATAAGCTCAACTTTCTCCGTCGTTTCTCGCACCAACTCCGGGCCCAACAAAGGTGTATCCCCCACCTCGGCCTAACACACTGGAGACCTACACGGTCGGCCATACAAGGCCTCAAAAGGTGCCATGCCAATACTCGATTGGAAACTATTGTTACAGGCAAACTTTACTAAGGGCAAGTGCCTCTCCCACGACCCACTAAAGTCAAGGACACAGCCTCGAAGCATATCCTCGAGGATCTGAATAGTACGCTCGGACTGCCCGTCAGTCTGAGGAAGATAAGCCGTGCTAAAGGTCAGTCTAGTGCTCAAGGCACTCTGCAAACTCTGTCATAACCTAGCAGTAAAACGTGGATCTCTATCTGAGACGATCGACATTGGGACCTCGTGCAACCTCACTATGTCCCGAATATACAAGTCGGTAAGATAATCTACCGAATCTCTCACGCGCATAGGAATAAAGTGCGCCGACTTAGTCAACCGGTTTACAACCACCCAAATGGCATCACTACCCCGCTGAGTCCTCGGAAGACCTACAACGAAGTCCATGGTGACATGCTCCCATTTCCACTCGGCTATATGCAAGGGTTGCAACAAACCCGCTGGCCTCTGATGTTCGGCCTTTACTTGTTGACAAGTAAGGCACTTAGACACAAAAACTGCCACTTCTTTCTTCATACCCCGCCACCAGAACTGGCAACCCAAATCACTATACATCTTAGTGCCTCCTAGATGCACCGCAAGGCGTCAATGGTGGAACTCTCAGAGTACTTCCTCTCGGTAAGACTCCGGCACAAACAGACGGTCTTGGTACCTCACACTCAGGTCAGGATACTCAGTCAAATCCTTCTCAACCTTCCCACTGGAGATCTTCTCCCAGAGGGATTCTACCTTAAGGTCACTCTTCTGTACCTCTAACACCCAATTCATAAGTGTAGGCTGCGCAACTACCAAAAACAAAGCCGCAGACTCAACGGATTCGCCCAGAAGCAAATCAAACTCGCCAAGTGCACCCAACATCCCCCACTCCCGGATGGCTACACAAGCTACATCACTAATGGATTTCCTACTAAGGGCATCGGCCACAACATTGGCCTTTCTCGGGTGATAGTGCAACTCAAAGTCGTAATCCTCAATAAATTCCATCCACCTCCTCTGCCTTAAGTTCAAGTCTTTTTGTGTAAACAGACACTTCAGACTCTTATGATCCGAGAACACTTCGAACCTCTCACCATACAGGTAATGCCTCCAAATCTTCAAGGCAAAAATTATAGTTGCTAACTCTAGGTCATGCGTAGGATAGTTCTTCTCATGTATTTTCAACTGACGTAAGCCATAGGCTACTACTTTCCCCTCTTGCATCAACACACAACCCAAACCCTCTCGTGAAGCATCACAATATACCGCATAACCCAAACCTCTCTCCAAAATAATCAAAACAGGAGCTGTGGTAAGTCTAACTTTCAACTCTTGGAACGATTTTTCACAACTCTCACTCCATACAAATTTGACCCATTTCCGTGTCAACCTAGTCAATGGCGAAGCTAGCCTGGAGAAATCTTTCACAAACCTACGGTAATAACCGGCCAATCCCAGAAAACTGCAGATCTCAAAAACATTCCTAGGCTGTGCCCAATCCTGCACTGCCTCTACCTTGGATGTATCAACAGACACCCCTTCCCTGTAGACTACATGGCCTAAGAATTTAACCTCTTAGCCAGAACTCACACTTCCCAAACTTAGCATACAACTTATGGGCTCTAAGCAACTCAAGCACCACTCTCAAGTGTTCCTCGTGTTCTTCCTCTGAAGGTGAATAAACCAGAATGTCGTCCACGAAAACGACCACAAAACGATCTAAGAACTCCCGGAAGATCCAGTTCATCAAGTCCATAAATACTGTCAGTGCATTGGTGAGCCCAAAATGCATCACCAGAAACTCATAATGGCCATACCGCGTACGGAATGCCATCTTCGGGATATCCTCCTCCCAGACCCTCAACTGATGGTAACCCAATCTCAAGTCTATCTTAGAGAAACAACGGGACCCTTTTAACTGGTCAAACAGATCATCTATATGAGGCATAGGGTACTTGTTCTTAACCGTAGTCCGATTCAACTTCTGGTAATCAATAAAAAGTCTCAAAGCCCCATCTTTCTTTTTGGCAAAGAGGGCTGGTGCTCCCCACGGCGAAGTACTAAGGCGGATAAAGCCCTTATCTAGTAACTCCTGGAGTTGAATCTTCAACTCACTCAACTCGGTTGGGGCAAAACGATAAGGTGCCATAGAGATTGGCACCGTGCCGGGCACTAAATCAATAGAAAATTCCACCTCTCGGTGGGGTGGCAAACTAACAAGATCCTCAGGAAAAACGTCCGAATACTCACAAACAACTCTGGGTAACTCGATCTGGATCTCATCACACTCACTACTCATACAGCTAACGAAAAGGAAACTAAGCTCACCCCGCCCTCGAGGATCATACACTGGTGGTAAAACACTACCCACCTGATCTCCCAAGAAATGAAAACAATCCCCGCTCAAGGTACATACGGTAACCCTCTGGCGGTAACAATCAATAACAGCCCGGTATGACGATAACCAGTCCATACCCAAAATCATATCAAAACCCGACATAACCATTACCACAAAAGAGAATGGAAGCCGGCGGTCGGCGACCTCTATATCACAACCTCTACACCCTTGTTTCAAAATCAACTCACCCCCAACAGGTGATACTACACAAATAGGAGAAGTTAACTATGCCAACTCCAACCCTAAAACAGATGCAAATGCAACAGATATAAAGGAATGTGATGCACCCGTATCAATCAACACATTAGCAACCGAGTTGCAAAATAAAAAGGTACCTCTCACAACAGATGGAGTCAGTACAAGATTCTGCGCGATAACAGCATACATGCGCCCTGTAGGCCCCTGATCTACCTGCTTACCTCTCGGAGCAAAAGACTGCTGCACAGACTGAGACGATGAGGCTCCCTGATTGGCCCTCAAGGCCTGAACTGACTAAGCTGGCTGAAAACTTTACTTCGACCCAGATGCACCAGATGTGCCACTCAACTGCGGGTAAAACCTCTTCAGGTGCCCCGCCTGACCACACTGGTAACAAGAAATCGACTGACCTCTGCCCTGACTCTGGCTCTGAGGACGAGCCGAAGATGAAGCTGCTCTCTGCCCTCCTTCCCTCTGCAGGCAAGCTGGAGACTTATGGCCCAGCTGACCACATTTGTAACAGATAACGTCTCCCTGACTGCCTCTCCTAGAACCTGAACTCGGCATTGGAAAGGTAGATCTCACAAACGCACCCTAGGACTGCTGAGGGTTAAAACCCCTCTGCCTCCTACTATCCTGACTCCTCTTGGATCCCCTTAACCTTTCCTCCTCCTCGTGCATAATAATCTTCATATGGGCCGCAGCATCCACAAGGCGCCCATACTCCTGAGTCATGGACCCCGCAACTCTCGTCTTGAGCCCGTGTCTTAACTTCTTCTCAAATTCAAGACAACGGCGTTCCTCAAACGCCACTAGCTCAAGTGCAAACCTAGATAAACTGGTAAATGCGGCCTCAAACTCGGCCACTGATGTATTCAGCTGCTTGAGCTGACAGAACTGGTCCCTCAACTTCTCCCTAATAGCGGGAGGCAAAAACTTCTCCTGGAAAGCATCTACAAAGGCCTCCCAAGTCCTAACAATACGGCCCTGAACAAACTTTCACCACTGACCCGCGTCTCCCTTCAACTAGAAGGACGCCAAGGTCACCTTCAAAGCCCCGTCTTCGATGCCAAGCATCTCAAACGTCTTCGTCATCTGCTCAAGCCACTCATCAGCCTTAAGTGGCTCTTTGGGATCACCAACAAACTCGTCCAGATTTGACCGAAAAAACTCCCTCTTCAGAAAAGAAGGCCCTGCCTTAACTACATGGGTTTGGGCTTGATTCTCAGCCTTGAGAATGCCCATGGATTCCCCCAATGCTCCTGCCATCTCGCGGGCTAAGGCGCCCATGGCCTGCTGACTTACTGGCTCGACCACATTGGCCTGACCAACACCCTCCTGCTGCGCCGGAATTTCATCCGGTATAGGCATCTCCTGCCTCCTAGGCCTACCTTGCCTACCACCACATCCTCGTCCTGACATCCTAATAAAGGTAACGAAGACATTAGCACATTCACAAATGTACTGAAGCTATAACACTCAGGTCCTAATACAATGGACAACTGTAATTCACTCCACGTAAGTACATAATCACATAAGCACTGACGAATTTCATTCCCGGATAATGACAGTCCCGTGGCGTTGCTAGAGTTCCGGTTAGAAACGGCAGTGATCAAATGCCTTTCCAACAGGACTCCCAAAAACCCAAGGATCTAATCAATATCCTAGAAACTAAATCTCATACCTAAGTAGTCACATAAACATGTTATCACACAAGTACATAACATTACATCTAAGTCTCTAACAAGCGAGACAAATCCACTGTGGTACTAACCACTTCCCATGTACTCAAGAATTCAAACCCGGTACGCTCTGATATCAAGTTGTAACGCCCTCAAAATAATACATATAAACCCACCATTTATGATATTCATAGATAGAAGAATAAAACATATTTCCATATATCAGAGTAGTTTTACAAAAGTAATACATGTTGACAACAAAAGTAGCTGCCCCGTAGGTTTACAACTTTCCAAGTCAACACTTGGTTACAACAAAAGGAGAGTTCTAGACACTTATGAACCAACTTACACACTTTTCAATTCAACATCAAGTACATCCATTTTTCATTTCAGTTTCCTTCACTTATACAGTTTCGATTCATAATTATGGCTCAGAACCTGGCCAAACAATTCAATGAGACTATAGCACATATTAAAACACTTCCATACTTCACAATTCACATGAGAATATAACTCATATTAAAACACTTCCATACTTTAAATGATACACAGATTTGTTGTATCAGTGGAGTCCATCCTCTATCTCCTCCCAAACCATGGAGTACATCCCCTATCTCTTCCCAAACAGGTTTGAGAGTCCATCCCCTATCTTCTCCCAAACCATCGAGTACATCCCCTATCTCCTCCCAAACAATATACATATACAATGTATTTAAACACTTATCATATATAATGATCAATCAATACACACATTTGCTGTATTATTCCAACCGTCACATTCAATGACATATTCAATGTGATTAGTTTCAATTTTCCTTAATCATCATACAAAGTCTACAATAATCAAGACTATCATCTGTCGATAGCCCAAAACAGTTATCTTTAAACAGATAATAAATTTATCAACAGATAAAATATCGACATTATCATAAGTGTGTGATTAAATTATCCAACTACACCATTTACTCCCACAATCTTCCAACTTCATGAATTTCACTTCACTTTCACATTTTCCCAAATTAATTATTCAACATAATTAGGGCATTTTCCCTTTTTTTCAATATTAGCCCAAAGACTCAATTTCATCGATTTAGCAACAACAACAATTTCATTTTTCAATGTCTCATACACACATAGGTTTTAACATTTGAAAACCCCCCTTTTTAAAACCTCAAATCAAACCCTAACTTTCTCAAAATGACTAAGCAACACCATCAAATCAAAATGACCAAAATTTATGTTAAAAATCATGAAATAGAGTAGGTTATCCCTACCTCAAATTTCAGAGCTCAAAGGAGAAGATGAAGAAATTCGAAGGTGCTCCAAACCCCAAGATTTTCAGATCCAAACGTAGCCCACACCAAGCTCTACACCTTTTACAAAGGGACAAGGGTGGAAGAACACTAAAACTAGATGAAACCCTAGAGAGAGGATGAAGTTTAGAGTGAGAAGCTCTCAAATTTGAGTTTTGAAAAGTTAGAGAGAGAGAGAGTGGGTCGAAAAAGTGATTCAAAAAGCTAAAACTCGGACTTATATAATACACAGTCCGCTCGAGCGTGGAACGCCCCGCTCGAGCGTCAGACACAGACTTACGCTCGAGCGTGAAAAGCACCGCTCGAGCGTCGAATGCACACTTCTAGATATTCTGTAGACGAAGTCCCCGTTCGAGCGTGAAAGTGGACGCTCGAGCGTCCGATGACCTGTAGAGAAAAGTACTGAGGGTTGGATAATCCCGCTCGAGCGGAGAAACAAAAGTAAAGGTCCGGCTCGAGCGTGAAGGCCAAAATCTGGGCATCAACTCTATGTTTCCAAACACAACCAACCTGTTTCAAACCTGCCCAACACAACCCAAGACTCAAAATACAAGAGTGAAGGATGGGAATGAGAATAAGACAACAACACATCCATGGAACCGAGTCCGGAATACAATAAACAAAGGAGGGAAAACCGGGATCGCTATAAGATTCTAATACTATATGATATTTTGGAAAATACATCTAGGGAAAACAAAAAACAAAAGAAAAAAGATGTGATCATATTTACACCTCCCAATTTTATATCTCAATACCTTAGTAAGTATAAGAAGTTCACATAAATGAACAACCTTAGAGTTATATCGTTTCTATATTAATAATTCTCAGATTGTTCTGGGGATGGGAGGAGAGTTCAATTTTGAAGCGACAAGTGGGTGGGTAATGTACGCCTAATGGATGAATTTCTAAGGCTTTTTTCCTTATCTAATGATAAAACTGGTGTGGTTAGTGTGTTTTTTGAAAGAAGGGCACAAGATGGTGGTTGGAACCTGGGATTTAGAAGATCTCTGTCGGTCTAGGAGGAGGAAGAAGCTAACAGATTATTCAATCTGCTTAGCACTACACCGGCACTGTGGATTACCAGAACTGATGAGCTAAAGTGGTGTGCAGACCCATCTAGGCTATTTACTGTTTCATCAGTCTATAAATGGAGTGAATCTTTTCTGGGACCTTGTAGACGTCCCCAAACGCCTCGGGAGGATGAGTCCCGTTCTGTTCATTTGGGCTCACTACATGTTCGGACTCTCAAATTGTCACGGTTCTTAGTCTGAACCAAAGAGTCCAAATCCGGCAAATTGTTTTGAGAAAACAGATTTTTTTTTAAAGAAGTGCCAAACATGGACTGCTTTGCCAGATACAGAGTCGCCACCTAAATGTTTTAATTTGGGGAAATTTAGGAAACCCTGACTCGTTTGCCTAAGGCCACGTGTCCGTCATCACCAAAGTTGCCTCGGCTCGGGAACTTGGGTACGATTGGGGAAGGTCACTTCGTGAGCACCCTCGCTCGCCCGATCAAAGATCGGCCTCTACTAACCATGATATCTATTTTTGGAAACATTATGCGTTCTTATTCCAGTTATTAGCCTAGATTTACTATGTGATGCACACAGCATACAAGTATAGACTGGGTCGCCTGAATTGGAACAAAACATTTCATGTTTGTTTATTTGAAAGCTGTTTGCTACTCGCAAGTAGGCTTAAAATGCGGATTTTGCCACCCTCGGGTGGGCTTAGAAAACATGATTTTGCCACTATCTAGTGGGCTTAAAATTCACAGTTGATGAATTGTTCCAATCCAAATAACTCAACCTTCACCCACAGGCATTCATGTAGTTTATATCACATAAGCACATAGCCTCATGGTAAGCATGCTATCATGGCAGTCACTCACACGCATGCAAGGATGCTAAAGCATAAAACTTACTGAGTACTCCAAGCCAAAACAGAAGCTAATTAGAAATCCATGCATAATCCTAACTATACAGAAATGCCTAATGTAACACATGCAAAATGCAACTAAGATAGGCTCGGCTATTCTAAAGATGGCATGTGAAATGCTACAACTAACATGTTATTCAACTTGGAATTGAGATACAAATGCAGTTAGTATGATGCGCCGAGCCCGGTGCATGCAAGACAGATGAATGCAAACATGCTATCATACTGTATGCGAATTGAAACATGCCCTAAACTAACCATCATAAGCTGGTAAATAAAAGGGAGAAAGACGTGAGGTTGGAAGACATACATCACACGCACGCACACTTATTACAACATTGCCCTCGCTCGGAGGGTCCGAATAAATAATACAGTCCCAAATGAATAAATAATACAGTCCCGAATAAATACAGAATCCTAATCAATTAACAATTTAATCTAGGGAAGCAGTAAATTGGCACGCAAATCTATGGACCGCCTCAGCCCTGTTCCAAATGATGAATGATGCATGCTCGGGTTGCCTTGTGTGGAGAATCCCTTGCGATACCCCAGTTTGCCTCTGCTTGCAATTATTCTTGGGATGCATGCCAGGCTCTGGAAGGTTGTTGATTTCTGATTTGCTACAACAGAGAGCAACAAAGGGGCATGGCAAAGTATTTTCACATATGTATGCATGACTACTCTTCAGGGAGTGTAGTCCTCGATCCTCGTGCCATCAATCATGCATCTCGATGCATGATGGCCGAGAAGTCGAATTGCATGACTCAATATGAAATGAATGCACATATGGACGCAACAAGGCCTAGACTCCATCATGGATAATCCGGAGTGTCCGCGACCAAGAATTGAGACACGTTCCGTCACTCGGAGTACAAAACGTCCCATGTTTCCCGTGCTTGGGCTAACTCCTATCCCAAGCACAATGCAATATGCATGACATGCATGAATGTGATCCTAACATGCATCCTAGCATACACAATGTGCGATGTAACGAGGCATACATAATGCTCTGTCATACAACCTAGCATACACAATGCTGCGAAATGAAATGGCATATACAATGCATGATGAACTTACACCAACATGAGTGGACCTCAGCCACACTCACATTAGTAGCCATTAGGTGAAAATCGGACTATCGAAATGCGTGCACACATGCACGCAAACCGAGGACCGATCCTAAGGCACAACATGTAACTCTAACAAGGCATGGCAAGGGATGCAAGATGGCATACAAGCATGTGAATTTCAGCACTGAAACATGATGCTAAACAGCCCCGAAACATGGAAAAATGGCACCCGGTGCATGGAATGAGCCCCGAAACTCAAGACTAGGCACATGCAATGACTTATAGCTATACAAAGCATGCATTATTTGATCATGAAGTACAAAGACAGAGCCAAGAAAGTCCCAAACATGAACATTTCTAGTTCAAAGCATGGCCAAAAGATGCTAGCATGGTGGACAAAAGTAGCATGCAATCTTGACTAGCAAACATGGTTTACATGGCAAGTGTGTGAAGCATATGGAATCTCACCAAACCAGCAAAAATCAATGAATAAAACATGTAAAAATAGGCCCAAATAACCACTGAAATGAAGCCAACACATGCAAAAATTATGAGTTACTTTAGAGGGCCATGCAAGGAGTTATTAAGCACATGCAAGGTAGACATTTAGCATGGCATAAACAACTATGAAAATCAAATATGGTAGTCCTAAAACTCACCAAATTGACCCTGGAAAGTGACTTCGAAGCATGCAAGGTAGGGTCTCTTTGGAAGGCCAAAAAGGCCACCAAACAAGAAAAGGAGAGAGAGGGTCATCCCCCTCTAATCTTGGCTCTCAAAACAGTGTTCCAGCCACTAAAAATCCACTGGATTTCAGTGGCTAGAAGGCCAAACAAAGCATGCAATTGGGGCTTAGGTGTAAGGCTCAAAACAAGGGACAACCAAGCATACAAGGAAGCATTTGACCTCAAATAGAATAATGCCCTAAATAAAACATGAATATGATGTCAAAAAAAGCCTTTTCCAGTTTATAACAAGTCTAAAAAATGAACATAAATAGGGCTAATCTATCTTGCAAAAATGGCCCCAAAAGAGAGAATAGAGACAAGGGACAGCAGCTAGCACCAAACAGTGAAGAGCCCTTCAACAAAGTTGAAGAGGGGCTCAAAATGAAGCACTTTACAGTTTATGACCAAGTCCAAAATAGCTCACAAGTAGGGCTACAATATGATGTAAAAAAAGGCCCTAAAAGAGAGATAGAAAGCAAGAGGCAGTATCTGGCCTCAAACAGTGAAGAGCCCTTCAACAAAGTTGAAGAGGGGTTCAAAATGAAGCACTTTAGATTTTGGCTCGAAGCCCATAAATTCTTACAAACAGGGCTAACATATCATGCAAGAAATAGCCATAAAAGAGGGATAAAGAGGCAAGTGGTAGCAGCTGACCTCAAACAAAGGAGAGGCCTTCAACAAAGTTGAAGAGGGGCTCAAGAAAAGACATTTCACAGTTTATAACCAAGTCCGAAACAGCTCACAAATAAGCCTAAAATATCATGCAAAAATAGGCCTAAAAGAGAGTTTAAACACAAAGGGCAAGGAGAAGACCTCAAACAGAAAAAAGTCCTTGATCAAACATGAAGAGGGGCTCAAAATATGACTATTTATAGTTTGGGTTGGAGCCCAAAAATGCAAGCAACAAAGGCTAAGAAAGTATGCAAAATAGAGCTAAAAGAGAGGGAAAAGAGACTCACCCTTGTAGCCTAAGTCTTCAACAACTTTTGGTCCAAGAAATGGTGCTCCTAGCCTTTGGAAATCAACTTCAAAGGGCTGGAATGGAGGGTGGAGGTGTGGTGCTATGAGTGGTAGTGTAAAGGGGGCAAGAACCTTAGGGTTTGAAGGGTTTGGAAGAGAGGGGGAGGGAGAGTTGTATGCAATGCTCCAGCTGGTTTTTGTAACCCTTAAAAATGGAGGAGAGGTGCTGGTTTTATAGAGGGAGAGAGTGGAGGAATGGGGGGGAAAATCAAATTCAAATTTCCCCCCCAAAGGCAGCCCTCCCGGATACAAAATCTGGGGAAAAACAGAGGGTACAGCTGGAATACACTTTGAGAGAGGATCATGGCCGGCCAAGTTCAAAAGGTTCAGGTGGCTGGCCGACCACCTCCCATGGCCAGCCGGCCAGGGGTCAAAAGGGTCAATGAAGATTGCTGGCCGGCCTACACATATTGGTGGCCTCCCAGGTGTGCAGAACACAACTAAGTGGTTAAAACCCAGAAAATGTGAACCAGGAGACAGAAAAGCCAACTTTTTAGAGGGGTTCAAGAGGGTCAAGGACAATTACTGGCCGGCCTATACATATTGGTGGCCTCCCAGGTGTGTACAATACAAATATGGGGTTTAGGGCTAAAGAAAGTGGCCCCGGGGTGGTCAACATTAGCTTTCTAGTGAGGAAAACGGGCGACGGAGAGCGATGAAGAAATAAAACTGGCTTTTCAGAAAAATTGCCGGCCTCCCACCCTCCTACAAGCTTTCTAACAATGAAAATAAGATCTCCACCAAAAATGAACCAAAACGGATGCAAAACGGAGGTTCGGGGACCGAAACGCATGGCCCGGTTCCCCGAAAATGGGCTGTTAAGCACCAGAGGTGGTATTCGACCACAAAGTTGGTCTCTCAGGCCACAGTGTTCCCCAAAAAGGAGTAAATAAGATGTGTACCAAAAATCGGAGCAAACGGAGGTGGTTAGGCGGTCCCGAACTGAGGCACACGGCCGTCGGCTCCGAAAAACCAGAAACCGGGCTCCAAATGGAAAAAATGGCCTATGACCACAAAATGTAGCCTACGGCCACTGAGAGATAATCTACAAGACCTCTCTCTCCCTTTAGGAAGAGAAAATAGAGAAAACAGATCCTGGTTCACAAACCGAGGCAAGGCACAAAAGAGTCTGGAAGTCCGGAGGCAAGGCTTGCAGCCGGGACTCTGAAACTTCTGAACGAGCACAATATGCAATATCACCGAGCGCTCAATCAGTGACGTCTGAGTCTTAAGGTTGGTCAAAAATGGGGTGTCTACAGTTGCCCCTCTTTGACAGAACTCGGAAGTCATAAGTGACGGGAGTGAATGTCAAAGCCCAGAGACGACCCATTTTTGACAAGGCCGAAGACTTAGACAAACAGGCGAGATAAACAGAGATGCGCCTACAGGCGTGCCCGCAGGCAGGGGCAAAATGCAACCGACAATACAAGAAGCCGAAGGTAACTCAATGATCATGCAAATGCAGCATGCTGTAATGAAGCACATATTCACAATGGATGCAACAGTTTTAAGCAAGAATGCAAAGCAACAACTACATTTCATGTAGTTAAAAATGCGGAGAATTATTCAATTCTCGCCACGTCTCACACAGAGAAGATACAATACCTGGGCGGTTCGTCTGGTCACACCAGCCACAAATGAACCGTACATACAAAATCGTGCCTGTAAAAGAAAGAAACTTGACAAGCACAACATAATTAGCAACATATTTTCAAAACGATATTGAATGCAGACAATCGCGGCGTCGATAGAAAAATGCATCGCAATGCGAGAAGTAACGCACGTCACAACGCGGGTTAAGCATGAGGGTATGATAATACTCGTGAAACGTACACAATAGTATGAGTGGTGTGCACGAGAATGCAAGTGACGTGCATAACAATGCAGAACAAGTGTGAATTTGAATGTATGTTTGTCACAAAACGACGATCAAAGAAATGCAAGCTTTTGATGAGGGCGACTCAATCGCGACCTCCGGTTTACCTCCCGGAGGGGTCGTAACATGTTCAAAAAGGATACATCTCACTTTTGACGAGTAAAGATGAGAAATGCATCGAAAGTTGAAGTTGAAGTTCCGGTAGAGCGATTTCGCGACGGAAAGTGCACTTCTCTCATACTTTTTCAGGTCCCGGGGACTCCAATCCTCCCCAAAATTTGCAGAGAGCTTGGTGGGCACCTGGGGAACACCACCGGCCAGTTTTCTTCCCAAGGAGAGGCCACCGGCCAGGGTTGAGGGAGAGGGGTGGCTGGCCTGCCCGAAAAGGTGACTGGCCGGCCACTTTTCCAAAACCGTGGGCATTTTGGTACTTTCACTCTCTTTTCTTTAAATCCATTTGGCCAAACACTTTTTCCTCACAACTCCAGCTCCAAAATTGCCTCCTCTACCTTCCTAGAGCATTTTATCTCTCAGATCTGCGCTCTATACGCGTTTTCCAACGCCCCACGCAAGTTGTTTTCGCGAAATCTTTCAGTTTTCGTCACTTTGGACCGATTAAATTTTGATTTCGGTGCTTCTTTTCTCATTTTCACCACTTGAGGTAAGTTTGTCTCAATATTTGGAAGATTTCCTCAGGGGTTGACTTTTGTTGACTTTTTCATTTTTTGAGAGTTGACTTTTGTTGACTTTTTCTAATTTTGGCTCGTTTTGCTCATTTTTGCTCCTTTTTGCAGATTTTCTGAAATGGCTGGTCATTTCCCTCACGGTGGAGGTCCTCCGGGCGCCGGGGATGATCCCGATATCATGGCTCTACCTCTGAGGGTTCGCCCCTTCATACCCGAGAGGTACATGTGCTCCCCTAGGCAGTTTTCTACCATTTTACCGATTTCGATGATCGAGCACCCGGGGATCTTTTATTGCGGGAGTCGGAGTCCCACCTCTCCCATTAGGCGCAGGAGGTATGTTCCTCGCTTTCATATTTTCTGCGATGTAACCTGCATTTTTGTACATTTCATGCCTCTTGCTATGCATATCTGCTCTTTTTAGCACGTAGCTTGTTCTGACGCTTAGCCCATGATACAGTATTCTGTTTGCATTTTGAACACTTGAATTTCTGATCATGTAGCCCATAACCTGATGGTGAACACACAACACACACATATGTTGACAATTGAACACTCAGCCCAGAACTTCGAATTTCCAAACACACAGCCCAGCTGAAGGTAAACACGCAGCACACACTTGTCGAGAGTAGAAAACACAGCCCAAACTCTGAATTTCTGAACATGCAGCCCAAGTTGAAGGTGAACATGCAGCAAACACTTGTTGAGAGTAGAACACACAGCCCAAGCTCTAAATTTCTGAACACGCAGCCCAAGTTGAAGGTGAACACGCAACACACACTTGTTGAGAGTAGAACACACAGCCCAAACTCTAAATTTCTCAACACACAGCCCAAGTTGAAGGTGAACACGCGGCACACACTTGTTGAAATTTGAATACACAGCCCAAGTTGAAGGTGAACACGCAGCACACACTTGTTGAGAGTTTGAACACACAGCCCAAACACTTGACATCGAACACGCAGCCCGAACTTTGAGATGAACACGTAGCCCACTGATTTTGAAATCTGAGCACACAGCCCAAACACCTGATGTTGATCACCCAGCTCGATCTTTGAGATGAATACGCAGCCCACTGATCTTGAAATCTGAGCACACAGCCCAAATATTCGATTTGCACGCAGCTCATTGCATTGTATCTGTTTTAGTTTGCACACAGCCCATACATTTTATTTGCACACAGCTCATTTATTTCATTTTGAGACTGAATGTATGTATTCATTCTGAATACAGGTGACCCCCCGTATAGCACGAGGATATGGCTCTGTTGCGGCTAGAGAGTGGTATGCGGAGCTTCCGGAGGCTATCTGGGATTTGGTTGACTTGGCAGGGTTTGGGCCCTTCTGCTCTGGGATATCTCGTTGTCGGGCTAGTAGGACACTGATGGGTGCTTTAGTGGAGAGATGGTGGGACACCACCAACTCCTTTCATTTCTCTGCTACTGGGGACATGACTATGACCCCATTTGACTTTGCCGTATTGACCGGCCTTGATATGGGAGGCTGGGCGATCCCATATGATGAGGACATGGGCCAGTGGGAGGCCGCCTGGATCTACTTGTTGAGAGCTCGCCCGCCAGTTGACAGATCTTCGGGCAGGGTCCGATATACTTGGTTTTTCTCCCATTTCCGGAGGGTGGAGATGGAGCTTGAGACTCCTGATGAGGTAGCCGAGTATGCCCGTAGATTTTTTATGTTCCTCTTCGAGACTACTCTGTTCACCGATAGGGGGAACACTGTCGGACTTTATCTGTTGAGTGCCCTAGTGGACCTATCACAGGTCCGGCGGTATGATTGGAGTGGCGCCAGCCAGGCCACTCTTTATTGCTATATGAGCGCGACCTCCCGCGGATGGGGAAACATACTTGGCGGTTACTAGAGAGCCTGGGAGGTACTTTCTGCCCCATTTGATTTACATTTCTTCTTTCATTCTCTGTACACTGCACACACGGTACACTTTACATTTTGTATCTCTATACTCTGCCCTCAGCATTCTGTATTTACAATTTGCACTCAGCATTCTGTATTCTGATGGCTACTGCCCTGTTTTCCACAGCTATGGATATATGCGTACTTCCCGACACTAGCCCCGGAGCTCGAGGTGGCGATGCCTCCCATGACCCTTTACTCGCTGGTATTTGAGGGCCCGTACCGGCCGAGACCTCGGGAGTCTCTTCTCTATCTACGGTAGTACTTTGACACAGTACAACCATTAGAGATATTGCAGAACTCTCAGTTCTTCGTGTTTCCAACCTTCGATTTATCTTGCGCATTTACAATTTCTGATCAGCTTATGCATTGGTTTTCCTCAGATCACATGGCAGCCTTGGGCGCCTTTGGGTAGAGACCTCCGATTCCAGTTTACCGGAGCTTGGGGTGCCTCTCGGTACAGGATCCTGTTAGAGGGGCCGGTTGGCAGGGCCTGGTTTTTAAGGGAGCGCTTCCTGCGCCAGACATGGGGCTACCCCAATCAGGACGTTCCCTCAGCACCCCTAGACGACATGCGGACCGCTGATAGGCTTCCTCCCAGGGTGTTGTCGACGCTAGGTTGGGTACTGATGCATTTATTCATCTGGAGCAGGGAGAGTATGCGACTTATCGTCACACATACTTGATGCCTTCGTTGATGGGAGTCCATACCCCGACGAGGAGACCCGCTGGTATGCCCTCATCGGGTCGGGCTCGGGCTGCGGACGTCCCTTCCACTAGCAGGGCTGGTACATCCAGAGGTGGGGGTGGATTGGTTCCCCTGATTCCTCCGACTCATCATCATCCTGGGTGGCCAGACATGCCGACCGAGCTGATGGGATGGCGATTCGAGACTCCCTATTCGATTTTGATAGAGCCTCCCATGTCTGACCACAGATATGTCAGAGATCCTGATTCGCCGCCAGTATGCTTTATAGCTTTGATATATCACTCAGATACTTGGACATTCATCCCTTTACTGATATTTTTCATTTGTATCTGTAGCCTC
Organism: Camellia sinensis; assembly: GCF_055761805.1. NCBI lineage: Eukaryota > Viridiplantae > Streptophyta > Magnoliopsida > Ericales > Theaceae > Camellia > Camellia sinensis. The sequence continues at coordinate 81,445,860 of NC_138963.1, forward strand.
CGGTCGAGTATATGGACGAGATGCTCGGGATGGTGGCCGCACTCGAGGGCATGGTTTTACGGAAGAGGCACAGTTGTCCATCATGGGCGTCCAGGTACTCTTTAATTTTCTCGCATTTATCATACTTCTGATGACATGCTGAACTTGATCATTTCACTGCATTGGTAGGTTGCCTGTGTAGAGCACATTTGACACACACCACATTCATATACTGTATCTGCATGCACCCTCATTTCATGTAGTTTGCTTGCATCTGTATCTAATACACACGTTTGAGCTGATGTATTCAAACTGCACTTTTTATTTTCAGATGCCTCCAGTATATCAGCCACGGATCGGGCCATCCAGGCCTTCTCGGGGAGCCGGGCCATCTCGACCTTCTCGGGGAGCCGGGCCATCTCGGCCTTCTCGCGGGGCCGGGAGAGGGGAGTCGTCCCGCAGACGCAGAGCACATATCGTAGAGGAGAAGCCCAGTGAGGGCGAAGAGGAGGAGGAGGCTGCAGATCGTCAGTCGGAGACATCTACTGACAGAGAGGAGGGTTCTGACCCTGGTTCCGGGAGTGGAGAGGAGGCTGAGGAGGATCCTGAGGATGACAGTTCCGACTCAGATGGTGCCGGTGGTGCAGAGCCTGTTCTGTAGAAGAGGACGAAGAGGGCCTCTTATTCCTACTCTTGAGAGCATTTGTGCAGCTGTTTCCTGCTTTATTTACCTTTTTACTAGTAGTTACAACACATTGTACATTATTAGGTAGTTTTATTTTCTGTAAAACTTGTATCTTTGTTGTAAAATGTTATAACAAAGGAAGCATGATGGAAAGAAATAGCTTTTTGAAAAAGTGTTGTACTTTATATTATCAGCATCGCATCGCGTCATTTTGCACAAAAATGAGATTGAACGGTAAATGTGCATTGTGTATTTGCCAAGTCAGGTAGCGAACCGACACGGCAAACTAAACAACCTAACTTACTAAGAAACAACAAAACCTCAGCAAGTTTACAACTCGATAAGCAAAAGATAACAAAACTGATTAAACAAGGAGTAACAACCTCGACAAACAAAGCTCGACAGCTCGACAAAATTTAAAAACTCGATAAACAAGACGATTCAACAAACAAAACAACAACTCGATAAGCAAAACAATAACTTGATAATCAAAACAATGACTCGATAAGCAAGACTTAACAACAACTCGATAAACAAGGTATTTCGGACGATCTGGCCTACAAAACGCATCCAAAACTGAGGAAAACTTGTGCCTTCAACACTCCTGATGCATGGAAATGCTAGGAACTTCCTTCTAGAGGGTAGAACAGGACCAAAGACACAGATTGCAGCATGGCCGGCCACCTTTGGGAGCTGGCCGACCAGCTTTTTGCATTTGAGGGGAGAGGGGTGGCCGGCCTACCAGAAAAGGTATCTGGCCAGCCACTTAGCTCAGCAACCACCAGTTTTTCGACACGTGTCCCCCCGAACAGTGCCTTATCCCCTTTAAAGGTCCTAGCTCCGTGGCTCATTCATTTCATCTCAGTTTTGCACCAAAATGGAAGCGTTTCTCGTCGAAAATATCACAGTTTGGATTGCTTCTTTAGATGGCTCGCAAAAGTTAAACTTTCGGGCTTTGGCTTGAATGCACTATTCACGCTGAGCCGTACCCCGCTACATTTTCCCTTCCTTCATGCCGCGACAAGGTTTTAGAACCCGGTAGCACATGTCTTTAGCTTCGACGGGCAAGAGGTATGTCCAACTTTCGAAGATTTTCAAGCTTTGATGGAATCTGAAAGTTATGAAGAGATCTTGCCTCAGTTTCGCTTTGGTCACGCCCAAGCTTTAGGGCGGATGTGTGGACTCACCACGCATGACGCTCGGTCTCTGATCTATAATGGGGAACTGGACATCCTCGGATTGATTTATCGCTTTTCTGACGCCGGTGACCGTGGCGACCATCATTGGCAAGGTTTTCGACAACATGCCCTTTGCTTGTGTATGCTATCTCACTTTCTGCTTGCGTCGGGCTTTGGTGGATCTAACATTCGCCTGATTGAAGTTGCTCAAGGCTTGAAGGATGGAAAGAGTTGTAATGCGATGACACTGGCTGAGACGTTGATGGGCTTGGATGCTTTCCATCGCCGGGAGACGACCAGATTTGCGGGGAGCCCACTACTGCTGCAGGTAATGTTTCCCACCCAGTCTCACATATGTATTGCTCACATCACTCGGCCCTCAGGCTCGGTTTTTCTCACAAAATCCTTGTCTTACTTTTCTCTCATCGTACATCTGTCTATTCTTTATTCTCTTATTTTTCATCCCTCCCCAGGTATGGTTGATGGATAAATTGCAGGTTGTGGACTCTTGCCCAGCCTACTCAGCTCGCGGGTACTTTTTCCGACAACGCCTAGTTGATGCCCTTGATAAGGGATGGTGGTTCAACTGGATGTGCAATTTGTCTGAAGATCGCATCGCCTGGCGCTGCCCTTGTGTAGACGTCCCCGAACGCCCTAGGAGGAACGAGCTCCCGTTCCGTTCATTTGGGGTCACTACAGCTCAGGACTCTCAAATTGTCACGGTTCTTAATCTGAACCAAAGAGTCCAAATCCGGCAAATCGTTTTGAGAAAACAGATTTTTGAAAGAAGTGCCAAACATGGACTGCTTTGCCAGATACAGAGTCGCCACCTAAATATTTTATTTTGGGAAATTTAGGAAACCCTGACTCGTTTGCCTAAGGCCACGTGTTCGTCATCACCAAAGTTGCCTCGGCTCGGGAACTTGGGTACCCTCGAAAGGGAGCAAATAAGAAGTACGCCAAAAACCGAAGTAAACGGAGCTGGTTAAGCGGTCCCGAACCGAGGCACACGGCCAACGGCTCCGAAAAACCGGAAACCGGACTCCAAACGTGCAAAATGGCCTACGACCACAAAACGTAGCCTACGGCCACTGAGAGATGATCTACGAGACCTCTCCCTCCCTTCGCGAAGAGAAAATAGAGAAAACCGAGCCTGGTTCGCAAACCGAGGCAAAGCACGAAAGGGTCCGGAAGTCCGGAGGCAAGGCTCGCAGCCGAGACTCTGAATCTTCTGAACGAGCACATATGCAACATCACCAAGCGCTCAATCGGTGACGTCTGAGTCTTAAGGTGGGTCAAAAATGGGGTGTCTACACCTTGGCTCAATCTTCTGGTAATGAGCTATAGCATGTTCCGGCAGACTGGGATCCAGTTGGTTGGTCTGACTCACTGTGTATTCTACTTTCCGTTCCGGTTCCAACGCCAGTTCGATCATGATCAGACTTGCCCGCCAGAGGGGATAGAGTATCCGGCTTCCTTCCTAGTTCGAGGTGCACAGCTTGCCCGATATTCCACAGCATGGAGGACGAGAGAACTCCTGGCCCCCACTCCCACTTTCAGTTATACTTTGTCTGACGAGTGCTTGGATTGGCTCAATGAAGAGGCATAGATTGGGCCCAGCTTGGCATCAGAGGCTTCGACCAGCTCTGGGAGGGGGCGTAGGAACACCTGACTTGACTATGCCCCAGATTTATTACTTTATTAGTACTTTCAAGTTTTTCTTTATGAATGTAATAAAAAGCAACTTCGATTTGTATGCAAGAGCAGGAGAACTCTATTTTGAAATCAATGAAATTGAAGGTTGTGGTACAAAAAATTTTCCGCTTTGGTCCAAAAATAGTCTTAGTTGTAAGAAGATTAATTGAACAAAGTCAACTTTTATTAAAACTTTTCAAAACCATTTTCGATATGGATCAGAATTGGACATGCCTGAGATCTGTCACTGAGATGCACAACCCCGGATCCCTGCAACTGGAAAGTTGCCCCTAGTTTGAAGAGTACCGCGACACTGCACGGCAACGGAAAGTTGCCCCTAGTCTGAATAGCATTGCACCGGAGATTACAATCGTAGCCCTTAAATGCTGATAGACAAAGATGACTGAGATGATCAAATGGACAGAGTTGATCGGGGAAAAGGTTATGGCTAAACTTTAGGATGAAGTTGCCTACGTATCCCGAAGATGGGAATGAAGCCTTACGTAGTTCAGGCTTAGGTTCACTCGAGTATTTCACTCTCCTTTTACGCTCTAACTTTTGCCAAGGCTGCCCTTTGTGGGTTTTCAACCTTGCGAGCTCAGTTTTTATATTTTCCAATTTTTTATGCTCTAACTTTTGCCTAGGTCGCCCTTTCGGGTTTTCGGCCTAGCAAGCCTCTCAGGGATAATATTTCTTCAACTTGTCCATGTTGATCGGTTGTGAAAACTCTAGGCCATCTAGATCCATCAGAACCACAGCTCCACCTGACCAGATAGCTTTGATGATGTAGGAACCAGTCCAATTGGGTCTGAACTTGCCCCTTGGGTTGTGGATGGGAGCTCGGTTGTCATTGAGCACCAAATCTCCTTCCTTTAGATTCTTGGACTTGACTTTTTTATTGAAAGCCTGGGCAATTCTGCGCTGATAACCTTGAACATGGTACAGTGCTTTCAGTCTTCTCTCGTCAAAGAGCATGAGTTCCTCAAACCTGCTCTGCTGCCAATCTGCTTCGGCTATTTGACACTCAACCAATACTCGCAATGACAGAACCTCAATCTCGATAGGTAGAACAGCCTCCATCCCATAAACCAATGAATACGGAGTCGCTCCGGTAGAAGTTCTAATTGAAGTCCTGTAGCCCCACAGAGCAAATGGCAGCTTATCTGGCCAATCCCGGTAGGTTTCCACCATCTTCTGCAGTATGGGTTTGATATTCTTGTTGGCGGCCTCGACCGCTCCATTGGTTTGCGGCCGGTATGTGGATGACTTATGAAAAGCCACATTGTATTTCTCCAACAAGTCAATCACTTCCTTCTTGAAGTGGGAACCGTTATCCGAAATGATCTCGTTTGGGACCCCATAGCGGCATATGATGTTGTTTCTGATAAACTTTGCAACGTGCGACGCCTTCAACACGGCATATGATTGGGCCTCGACCAACTTCGTAAAGTAATCTATCGCGACCAGGATGAACTCATGCCCATTCGACCCTTTTGGAGTGACAGCCCCGATCACATCGATTCCCCAAACTGAAAATGGCCATGGCGAAGTCATGTTATACAGCTTCGACGGCGGGATGTTCATGCGGTTTGCATGAATCTGACACTTGTGGCATCGCCGAACAAAGCCGATACAATCCTCCTCCATGGTAGGCCAGTAGTAACCCTGCCTGAGGATCTTCCGTGCTAGCATTACTCCGTTCATATGCGCACTGCATTCTCCTCCATGGATGGCCTCCATTAGGCGCTTCGATTCCTCGACTTCAACACATAGCTTATGCATTCCCAGATGACCTCTCTTATACAGCTTACCCCCACAGATGATGAACTGAACGGCCATTCTTTTGATTGCCCTTTTATCCTTGGCATTTACCCCTGGCGGGTATGCTTCATTCTCCAAGAAATTCCAAATTTCGTAATACCAAGGGTTTTCGTCTTGGACCTCATCTATAGCAGCAACTGACTCGTAGGCTAGTGTAAATTTCTGGTCAATGATGACGGGACGCATCCGGACTCCGAACGGGATGTCTATCATGGAAGATAGAATTGCTAAGAATCTGCGAACCTGTTGTTCTCTCTTAGTAGATGAGCAAAGTTTAGCTTCTCAAACCGAGGAATTAACAAGTCCAAGGTCTGGTGATACATTATCATCTTTTCTTCTTTGACCTTCTAGTCTCCTTTTGCTTGAGACACAACAAGGTTTGAATCCCCGATGACGTCCAACCGTTTTGCCCCTAATTCCAGGGCTACTTCTAGACCGGCAATGCATGCCTCATATTCTGCTTTGTTGTTCGAGACTTTGAACTGGAGTTTGAAGGCTAGAGGCATACGGGAATTGTCAGGTGCTATCAGCAACACTCCTATCCCATACCCGTATTGATTTGAAGCTCCGTCAAAGTACATCGTCCAATATTCGTCGTCGATGTGCAAAATGGCTTCATCTGGGAATAAGTACTCAACTGCTTCACCTCCTTCGACTGGATGATCAGCTAAGAACTCTGCCACTGTTCTTCCCTTGACTGACTTGCGTGTTACATATTTCAGATCGAATTCGGAGAGCAACAGCAGCCAATGAGCTAGCCTACTCGTAAGTGTTGGTTTCTCGAAACGATATTTGATGGGATCGAGTCGTGAAACCAACATTACGAAGTGAGCTAACAGGTAGTGCCACAGCTTCCTGGTAGCCCATACCAAAGCTAAGCAAGCCTTCTCCAACGGTGTGTAGCGAGTCTCATACTCTAGCATCTTCTTGCTCGGATAGTAGATAGCTATCTCCACTTTGTCCTCTGATTCTTGCGCGAGCATACAGCCCATTGTGGTCTCAGTCACTGAAAGGTACAATATCAACGGTTTCCCCGGCTCTGGCGGTGACAACACGGGCGGATTCTGTAAATATTCTTTGATCTGTTCAAAAGCATCTTGGCATCGGCCATCCCATTGGAATTTCTTTCCTTTCTTCAGGAGACCAAAAAGTGGTTCACAAGTCAAGGTTAATTTTGAGATAAACCGTCTTATGAATTGCACTTTACCCAGAAATCCTCGCACCTCCTTTCAGTCCTTGGTGGTGGCATTTCTAAGATGGCCTTGATTTTTGAAGGGTCGACCTCGATGCCCCTTTGTGTAATCAGAAACCCCAGCATTTTTCCCGCTGTAACACCGAACGTACACTTCTGAGGATTTAGCCGTAACCGAAATTCTATGATCCTTTGAAAGAACTTTTGCAAGGCGGTGTAGTGGCCCTCTCTTTCTTTGGACTTGGCAATCATGTCGTCCACGTACACCTCAACCTCTTTGTGGATCATGTTGTGCAATATTGTGGTCGCGACCCGTTGATATTTAGCTCTAGCATTCTTTAACCCGAACGGCATCACTCTGTAGCAGTATGTCCCCCATGGGGTGGTGAAAGCAGTCTTTTCCTGATCTTCAGGTGCCATTACTATCTGGTTGTAGCCCGAAAAGTCATCCATGAACGAAAGCAAAGCATGCCCTGCTGTGAAATCCACCAACTCATCGATATGTGGCAAGGGAAAGTCGTCCTTCGAACTAGCTCTGTTCAAATCCTTGAAATCCACTGTAGACACCCCATTTTTGACCGACCTTAAGACTCAGATGTCACCGATTGAGCGCTCGGTGATGTTGCATATTGTGCTCGTTCAGAAGTTTCAGAGTCTCGGCTGCGAGCCTTGCCTCCAGACTTCTGGACTCTTTTGTGCTCTGCCTCGGTTTGCGAACCAGGCTCTGTTTTCTCTGTTTTCTCTTCTCGAAGGGAGGGAGTGGTCTCATAGATCATCTCTCAGTGGCCGTAGGCTACGTTTCATGGTCATAGGCCATTTTGCCCGTTTGGAGCCCGGTTTCCGGTTTTTCGGAGCCGTTGGCCGTGTGCCTCGGTTCGGGACCGCTTAACCACCTTCGTTTGCCTTAGTTTTTGGCATACATATTATTTGCTCCCTTTTGAGAGACACTGTGGTCCGAGAGACCAACTTCGTGGTCGGACACCACTTCCGATGCCTAACAGCCCACTTTCGGGGCCTTGAACTGCGTGTTTTGGCTCCCGAACCTTCATTTTGCATTTTTGGGCTCCAACCCAAACTTGAGATAGTCATATTTTGAGGTCCTTTTCATGTTTGATTAAGGACCTTTTGCTGTTTGAGATCTCCTCCTATCACTTGCTTCTTTAACACTCTTTTAGGCCTATTTTTGCGCGGTATTTTAGGCTTACTTGTGAGCTGTTTCGGACTTGGTCATAAACTACAAAGTGTCTTGTTTTGAGCCCCTCTTCAACTTTGTTGAAGGGCTCTCAGCCATTTGGGTCCAGAAGCTACCACTTACCTTTATATCCCACTTTTTGGCCTTTTTGGAGGGAAACTTGGATTGTTTTCCCTCCATTTCCCCCCCCCTTTTCCCCCCATTTTTGCCTATATATCAGCAGCTCCAGCTGCTGGTTTAGGGTTAACAAAAAATCCCCCCTAAGCCCTTGCTTTGTATCTCTCTTTCTCCCTCTCTTCCAAGCTCTAATCCTTCAAACCCTACACCATTTTACACTACACCAGCAAGCCTCACCCTTCCATCTTCCATTCTAGCAGCTGGAGGATGTTCTTCAAGGCCTAGGAGTGCTGCAAACTCAAGCCAAGAGCTACCAAAGGCTTGTCTTCAAGGGTAAGTTCCATTTCCTTTTTTTTTGTCCATATCTTGTATCATTTTTAAGCCATACATGCTTGCTGTTTTGAGCTCCGGCCCTAACTGAAAGTGGCATTTTTTTGAGCTCCTTTTTACTTTTGCTTAAGGGCCTCTCACTGTTTGAGGCCCTCTTGATGCACTTCCTTCATTATCCCTCCTGTATGCCATTATCTTGTGTAGTATTTTTGGCCTATGTATAATCTGTTTTGAGCTCTGTCATGAACTGAGAAGTAACTTATTTTGAGCCCTTCTTCAACATTGTTGAAGGGCTCATTGCTGTTTGAGGCTTTCATTCATCACTTGCCTTTATATCTCCCTTTTGGCTCCATTTTTGCATGATTTGTTAGCCTATTGTGCTTCTGTTTTTGGGCGATTTTTAGAACTAAAAACAGCCTTATTTTGGCCTCCTCTTCATGTTTCATTGAGGGTCTTTCTTTGTTTGAGGCATCCTTTCTATACTTTGTGTTATATCTCTCTTTTTGGCCATATTTTGCATAGTATTTTTGGCTTGTATATATGCTGTTTTGGGTCTGGCCATCAACTGTAAAATGCCATGTTTTGGGTTCCTCTTCAATGTTGTTGAAGGGCCCCTTTGTGTTTGAGTCCAGCAACCTTCACTTGCTTCTTTGTCCATCTTTTAGTCCATTTCTTGCATAAGAGCTTAGCCATACCTGTGTCTGTTTTTGGGCTCTTTTCAGAACTGTAAAGTATCATATTTTGGGTCCCTCTTCAACATTGTTGAAGGACCCTCGGCTTTTTGAGGCCTACAGGTGTGGCTTGCTTCATTAGCTTGCTTTCGGGGCCATTTTTGCATGCTAGTTTAGCCCCATTTGTGTTTGCTGTTTGGCTCTGTTATAAACTGGAAACATACTTGTTTTGGGGCTGCCTTGAATCTGTCTTCGTATGCCATGATCAAATAATGCATGCTTGATGTAGCTACAAGTCATTTCATGTGCTTAATCTTGCATTTCGGGACCATTTCATGCATCGGGTGCTATATTATCATGATTGGGGGCTGTTTCGGGTGTTATTTTAGCGCTGTAATTTGCATGTTTGCATATCATATTCCATGCCTTGCCATGCCTTGTTAGAGTGCCATTTTGTGCCTTAGGGGCGGTCCTCGGTTTGTGTGCATGTGTGCACGCATTCCGAATTGTCTCATTTTCATCTGATGGCCTCTTATGTGAGTGTGGTTGAGGTCCACTCATGTTAGTGTAAGTCCATTGCGCATTGTGTATGCCATTTTATTTCATAGCGTTGCGTATGCTAGGGTGTATGTTAGCGCATTGTGTATGCCATGTTATCTCGTGCATCGTGTATGCCATTTCATAGCATGTTGCATGTTAGGTTGTATATTAGTTGCATTCATGCATATCATGCATATTGCATTGTGCTTGGGATAGGGGTTAGCCCGAGCACGGGAAACGAGGTACGTTTCGTACTCCGAGTGACGGAACGTGTCTCAATTCCCCAGTCACCGACACTCCGGATTATCCATGATGGAGTTAGGTTTTAGTTGAGTTTTCATATGCATTCATTCTATATTGAGTTGCATAAGTCGACTCCTCGGCCATCATGCATCGATATGCGTGATTGGTGGCACGAGGATCGAGGCATGCATACATCTGTGAAAATATATTGCTATGCCCCTCTCCTGCTCTCTGTTGCAGCAAATCAAGAATCAGCAGTCTTCCAGAGCTTGGCGCGCTTCCCAAGAATAATTGCAAAACAGAGGCTAATTGGGGCATCCCAGTGAATTTCCGCGTAAGGTAGCCCAAACATACATCATTCATCAGAGTCGAGGCAGTCCCTGGCTTGCATGCCGGTTTATAGCTTTCTTAGATTAATTTGTAAATTAATTAGGATTTTTATATTTATTTGGATTGTACTATTCTTTTATTCGGGATTGTATATTCATTCGGACCCTTTACGCGAGGGCATAACTGTAATAAGTGTGCGTGTGTGTGTTGTATGTCTTCCAACCCCACGTCTTTCTTTCCTTTTATTTACCTACTTATGATGGTTAGATTAGGGCATGTTTCAATTAGCATACAGTATGACAGCATGTTTGCATTCATTCATCTGTCTTGCATGCACCGGGCTCGGCGCATCATACTAACTGCATTGTATTTTCAATTCCAAATTGAATACATGTTAGTTGTAGCATTTCATATGCCATGTTTAGAATAGCCGAGCCTGCTATAGTTGCACTCTTGCATGTGTTGCATTAGGCATTTCAGCATATTTAGGATCATGCATGGATTTCTAATTAGCTTTTGTTTTGGCTTGGAGTACTCGGTAAGTTTTATGCTTTAGCATCCTTGCATGCGTATGAGTGACTGCCATGAATAGCATGCTTACCATGAGGCTATTTGCTTATGTGATATAACTGCCTGAATGCCTGTGGGTGAAGGTTGGGTTATTTGGATTGGAACAAATCATCAACTGTGAGTTTTAAGCCCACTAGATAATGGCAAAACCATCTTTTCTTAAGCCCACCTGAGGGTGGCAAAATCTGCATCTTTAAGCCCACTTGCGAGTAGCAAACCATCTTTCAAAAACAAACATGAAATGTTTTGTTCCAATTCAGGTGACCCAGTCTATACTTGTATGCTGTGCGCATCACATAGTAAATCTAGGCTAATAACCGGGATAAGAACACACAATGTTTTCAAAACTAGATATCATGGTTAGTAGAGGCCGATCTTTGATCGGGCGAGCGGGGGTGCTCACAAAGTGACCTTCCCCAATCGTACCCAAGTTCCCGAGCCGAGGCAACTTTGGTGATGACGGACACGTGGCCTTAGGCAAACGAGTCAGTGTTTCCTAAATTTCCCCCAAAATAAAATATTTAGGTGGCGACTCTGTATCTGGCAAAGTAGTCCATGTTTGGCACTTCTTTCAAAAAAATCTGTTTTCTCAAAACGATTTGCCGGATTTGGACTCTTTGGTTCAGACTTAGAACCGTAACATTTTAGAGTCCTGAGCTGTAGTGACCCCAAATGAACAGAACGGGATTTCCCTCCCGGGGCGTTCGGGGACGTCTACAGTTTCTGGCGACTCTGCTGGGGAATTTAGAGAACTTGACTCGAACTCATGATATCTGGTTTTGACTACACTTGCGTGTTTCTTTGCATTGCATTTGCATTGGTGCGCCTAGGACACCGTGTTTGCCATCTGCTATTCCTGAACGGTTTGCCGGAGGCTTGTCTTGTCAAGGCATGACCATAAGGCTGACTAGTTGTGGGCTCTGCCAGTATGGGAACACAAACCCCGGTTTTACCGGGGCACCCTTTTGACCATTCGACCTAGTTCATATCGAAATCCGTAGTGGCCATTCCAAACTAGGATAGGTTGCTTACCCGATATAGGTTGTTTGAAACCGCTGCGTGCGTAGTAAAACCCTAGCTCCTGACAAAATAGGACAGGGAAATCCTACCCCAACATAGGGGTGTTTTGGCTCTCACTTATCTGTTATGTGCTTTTAGAGTGCGTCTCTACAGGAATGCATGTATCAGTTTGCAAGTCTGGGCATCAGGCCTGCGGGCATTACTATCAGTATTTGGGAGTCAGCTTTACCTGTGGGTATCAGACTCAGATTTGCGGCAGAATTTTGGGACAGAATTCAGTAGAGGGCACACTCATTCAACTATGCTCGTATCTGTTCAGATGGAATCAGGCTGAGATGCTGTCTGTTTTCTCTTTTGCTAGGTAGTCTGGGAACCATAGCTTCAGAAGGCTCAGATATCCTCCGAGGTTCATTAGACTTGTGCTGATAGACTTTGTCGGGTCAGAGATTCAGTTCAAGGGTAATCAGCGTTCCTTTGCCAGAGGCAGGGTAAATAGGCCAGTCAGGGACAGTTATACCGGTTGTTCAGTTAGACCAAGGCAATATGGCAGGGATGGAGGAAATGATGCGTCAACTCCAAGAAAGTATGAAACTCATGCAGCAGGACGCTGCCCGTCAAGCGAAATTCGCCAAAAGCCAGGCAGAGATTATAGCCCAACAGGCAAAGACAATTGCCAGGTTAGAACAGCAAACTAGGGTATCGACTTCACACCAGGCTCCTCCCCCACCAAGAGTTCCCATACTCAGGGAGGCAACCCACGTCCAGGATGATGCGGACATTCCAGTCGAGCCAGCTCCGCCCCCGGTGCTACCCCAGCTATCTAAAACACCCACCAACCTGCCAGACTCCCCCTTTGAGTTCGAGACGGACCCCACAGCATTGAAAGTGAGCAAGCTTGAGAAATTGTTCAAAAAGTCTCAGGGGGCCCGCTTTATTCCTGATATAGAGGATGGCTATACCGACTCAGTGGTGACCTTGCCGGAGTAGTTTAAAATGCCGTATATCGATCGATTCGATGGCTCTGAAGACCCAATGGTGCACCTTCAACTGTTTTCTGATATCTTGAGGCCAATGGGTTTGACCACAGCCTAGAAATTGTCACTATTTGGCCAAACCCTGTCTGGGATAGCCGCAATCTGGTATGCGAAATTGGAGAACTCTGTGAAACGGGACTGGGAAGAGCTGGCTGAGGCCTTTATTGCTCAATACTCCTACAACACACAGATTGAGGTCACAACTCGTGATCTCGAAGTCACCCGCCAAGAATCAAAGGAGGGTTTCTCAGAGTTCGTGACGAGATGGAGAGCAAAAGCCTCAATGATGACCACTAGGCCCACTGACAAAGATCAAATTCGGATAATTGTGCGCAATCTCCAGCCCAAGCTTATGCAGAAAATGATTGTTCTCCCCTTCTCTACCTTTTCAGATCTACATGAGATAGGGGTTCAAATCGAGGATGCCATCAGACAAGGGATCTTTGCAGAAGACAATGAGCCTTCAAAGAGAAATGTTGCTCGCAGTTCCAATGCTACTACTGATGGTAGCACAGCTGCGAAATGCTCAGAAGTAGACACTATCATCACTTCCCTCAATGACCAAGAACCAACCACTTCAACTCGGCCCCAAGCCCGAAAATTCCATCCTCTTTACATGAGTCTCTCCCAAGCTTTGAAAAAGCTGCAAGAAGAAGGGCACCTAGAACTCCTAGAACCCTAACCCCTTCCAAATCCTCTTCTACCAAGATATGACCCAGCTAAATATTGTGCCTATCATCAACAACACGGTCATGATACGAACCGTTGCATCCGCCTCCGTCATAAGATTCAGGATCTTATTGACGAAGAGACCCTAGCTCCACCAAAAGGACCTCAGGTTAGTATTGATTCATCACCTCCCCATCTCAACCTCATCCATACACTACCATCCACCTTCGACCCCAGCATATACATCACCCCAGCCCATCTACCCAAGCCTGAGGTGTTCATTCCAGAAAGCATGGACTTATGCATGATGAATGCACATGGACCCCAATCATCTCAAACCCGTGAACCCACTACTTCTGAGCTGAAGAGAATGATCGAAGATCTTCAGAGAACTGTGACAGATTTGGCCTCCGGGACATCGGCTCCGTCATCAACCACATCACATACCAGGGAGTTCATGTCAAAAGGCTCCCCAGTCTTGGAACGGGCTGTATTTGAGGAATGCCAATCCCTTGGCAAAGTGGAGGCAGACGGTAAGAACAAGGTAGGGACAGGCATTGGTCCCCATGAACATCTTCTGTTGGCTGTTGAGGCTTTGAAAGCCGAAGGACTAAACAAACAGCAAGTGCTTGCAATGGTTGCAAAAACTGTGGATGATATTTTTGCCACTCAAGTTGGGGGCAGTTTGAATCAAGGGGCAAGCCGGGAGAAGGGTCGTTGTATTAGAAACGTTCCTTTCAGCTATAATCCTGCACTCATAAGAGATCAACAAACCAGGCCAGCACCTGCCAAGCCCTTTGCTGGTGCGTCCAGTAAAAATCCACAAACTTTGAAGTACCAACCCCGAGGTCAAAGGGTCTTCCATGCCCTCCACATGCCTTTGTCCAAAGCTTTCCAAATTCTTATAAGACAAGGCCATCTTAAACCCCTTGAGCCTCGACCTCTCCCGAATCCTCTTCCGGCTACGCATAATGTTGCCCAATACTGTGCCTTCCATCAACAAACCGATCATGATACTGACAATTGCTCTTGTCTTCACCACGAAGTGCAAGATCTGATTGACAACGGGGTCATCCTCCCACCAGCTCAGCAAAGTCTATCGCCACTGGATCAGTGAACTTGGGGGATAGTGCAAATATGTGATTAAGGGATGAACCACCTGCGGGCGGCACTCAGTTTACTCCAGATGTGGCGTGGGGCACGCACTGTTTTGAGCATTTGCGAATGATGGTTTTTGTAGCTTCTGACTTGGGTGTTAAGTCAGTTTTGTGGTTTTGTTTTGAGTCTGTCTCTTTGTTTTGAGTCAGTCTTTTTTGATTAAGGGTTTGTCTTGTTGTATCGAGTCAGTCCTGTTGTAATAGGAGTCGGGTGATTCCGGGGGGTGTCACCTCGGGCGTCACCATTTTGTTTTATGTTTGTCTTTTCGTTTTGTTTTGAGTCTGTTTCTGCCAGGGAGCCAGTTGTGCCAACAAATTTTTTGAATAAAACAGCGGTGATCTTCACGCTCTCGCATTTGTTTCTGCCTTGTGCCAGTTATGCCGGAAGTTTTGAATGAGACGGCAGTATTTGACTAAAGAACTCTGTCTTTTCTGTGCCTTGAAATCATTGTATCGACCTAAGTTTTTCAAAAAAAAATTTTAAACACTACGGTGAAAACGAAGAGGAAGGAATTCCTCGGGATTTGCAAAACTTTGATCATTTGAGAGAAAGAGAGGCGTGCCAAGCCCTTAATGAATGAAATCATGCTTGTTAGCGTGAGTACTGAGAAGGACCCTGGCTTGATCCAGACTGGTTTCACACTATCTTTAGCGCGAGCGATTTGTCGCTTTCTTAAAAACTTTCAAAAACAAAATGTTTTGCACGGTCCTGCGAAGACCTGTCTGGAATCGCTCCTGAGATTGTGCAGCCTAGGATCGCTCTCAGCCTCGAGACTCAACCCCTTCGCTTCTAAACCTTGAACTTGAATTCAGAAGGTTCAACGGTCAACTACGATGTGAGGCCTGTGTGGCCAGATTTGAAGCATCCCTCGAACAAGAGGCCAGGAAAGTCAGATCAAAAGATCAGAAGATCAGAAGAAGCTTGCAAAGCTAGAACAGAAGTACCCCTCGAACTAGGGGCAAAGATATCAGACATGCTCGAAGAGCTGAAGATGAGTCCTCTTGCAAAACAACAGACATTCTCCTGGATTCAGATGACTTCAGGATCTCAAAACCATTTGACATGGACAAAGCTACACTTTTACCCTTGAGAGGCTCGCTAGGTCGAAAACTCGGAAGGGCGACCCAGGCAAAAGTTAGAGCAAGAAAAAGAACAAAAAAGAACAAAAAAAGAAAAATGCAAAGAATGAAAAAAAAAATGAAGAAAAATGCAAAGAAAAGAACAAAAAAAAAGAAGAAAATCAAAAAAGAAAAGAAATGAAAAGAATTGAAAAGAAAAGAAAAACAAAGCTCGCAAAGTCAAAAACCCGCAACAGGCGCCTTGGCAAAAGTTAGAGCATAAAAAGGAGAGGTTAATACCCGAGTGTACCTTAACCCCGAACTACGTAAGGCTTGATTCCTATCTTTGGGATACGTAGGCAACTTCATTCTGAAGTCCAGCCGTAAAACACTCCAAATCGATTGTGCCCATGTAATGGTTTTGATCATCTTCGCTTTCTCTGTATCCGAGAGTCTGGTTGTGTTCGTCGCTCTGAGGACTGACTACAATGCGCTGCGATACTACCCAAACAAGGGGCAACTTTCCGTTGCCATTCAAAACGCCGCAGCGTCATTTCAAACAAGGGGCAACTTTCCGTTGCCATGCAGTGTCTTTCAGACAAGGGGTAATTTTCCATTGCTATGGATCCGAGGTTGTGCATCTCAAGAGTAGGTTCCGTGCTCGTTGAGCAGTGGTCGTTTGCAAAATAGTTTTTGAGAATTTTTACTAAGGTTGACTAATCTTCTCGAAAAGTACTCCATTTTTCAAAACTGGACCATTTCTTGGACCCAAAAAAGGAAAACTCTCAGTGCTCATAGCCTAACTTGCATGATTTTAAATCAGAAAATCGAATGAGCGTGTTAATCTAACTCTCATGTTGGTCAAAACTGTTTTAGTAGAAAGCAAAAACAAAAAATGGTCAAAATGATGAACTAGGGGCACAGTTGAGTCAGGTGTTCTGTCTTTTCCCCTTTGTCAAAATACTTGCCAGAAAGGGCACTCCACTTGTCGGAAAGGGCACCGTATTCGCCAGAAAAGGGCACAACAAAGGGCAGAAAGCTCTCATATCCTCCAGGCAACGAGGTATCAAGCAAAGTGCGGTGCACGAACTAGAATGGGGCAAGATATTCCACTTCCTCATCTGGATAGGTCTAAACACGTCCAAACCCCCCGATAGAGCATCATCAACTGATGTTAGTTGCAGATTTGCTACACACCCAGTTGTAGCGCAACCCTTCCGTGGGAGGAATTCACTAGCTGCGCGCAGGAAAAGAAGAATCTAGCAGAATGCTAGGGGCACGAGCCCACAATTTGCTGTTCATCCATCAACCACCCGGGAGAGGGATGAAAAATGAGAGATTGAAGAATAGAGAGATATGTGATGAGAGAAAAAGTGAGAAAAAGGCTTTTTCAGAAAAATAGAGCTTGAGGGCCGAGTGATGTACAGGATCACAAATGAGAGAGGGTGGGGAACAATACCCGGTGAAACAGGCTCCCTGTGCACGTCTGTGTGTCGTGTCTTTTGTTTTGTTTGTCTCGATTCTTACTTTGAGTCATTCCGAGCGTGTCTCGATGTGTTTAGGTTGTTTTACTTTGTTTTTCCTTTGTTGAGTGGTGTTTAGGTTGTGTGCCTTTTATTTCCGTGTTGAGTTGTCTTGCTGTGTTCAGTCGTAGGCTCGATACCCGGTCAAGAGCTCATTTATCAATTCCAAAATAAAATCGTTTTGCGCTCCGAGTGTCGTGCCGTTCTCCACATCTGTGCAAAACAAGATTCGTTCTTTCATAAAACCGCAGGGTTCAACCCAGGTCACGTCAGAACAGTAGAACCAGGATCTATCTGAAGCTATATATGGTTCCGGACTGCAAAGCAAAAGCAAAAGAGGAAAATGTCGGGTGTCTGAGTTTGTTTTAACTTCAGTAAGTTCCAGGACTACATTCTGTGTGTACCTCTTCCGGTCTTGCCAATGCTCCGAAGTATGAATGTACCTTTACCTCAAGCTCAAGATCAAGTTTGCTTGAAGCCAGAATAGGCAATCAGAAGTGCTCTCCCTGAGTACCATTCCCTGCCAGAGGCATCTTGGCTGTGTTCGCAATGAGTTCCTAGGAGACCAACTGCGACGGTGGAAACTAGAGTTCGAATGGCTGATGCCTAGAACGTAAAGGTTTGGGATTTCCGGGACTAAAGTCTGGTTTAAATACCCAGAGGCGCGTCCTCGGCTTGAAATCTGTATGGAAGCCCCATAGGTTGAGATAGCGTGTATGCACCTCAATTCTGGATACTGAACCAACCTAGTCTGTCACCCCGTTGGAGAATAGGGAAAGTTGTGAATATGATCAGGAAGAAAGGCAACGTCTAAAGTGTTCTACAAGAAGAATCCTTGTCAGTATTTCAAAGCCTTTGTACTGTGATTTGAAGGTAAGTGTTCGAAGAGCACGAGGAGAGATCCCCGCCAGAGTAGAGCGGTTCATCGCCACTCACCCCATGAGGTGCTTTCTAAAAGCGCCGCTACGCTTGTTTATTGCGTTCCTTAAACATCATGCATTGTATTACATTGTACCTATCAGGTTTCTTTCCCATTCATGCACGATATTGTATGTACGGTTCATTCAAAGAAGTTCGGTTTAAGATCATTTCTTTAGTGTATCTATCACACTTTCTTCATTCACTTTTGTGTATCTATCACATACATTCTCGTTTAGCGTACCAATCACACTTCATTCATTTAGTATATCAATCATACTCTGTTCACATTGTGCATCTATCACACTTTGTGTTCATTTTTAGTGTATCAATCACACTCTGCTCACATTGTGCATCTATCACACTTTGTGTTCATTTTCAGTATATCAATCATACTCTGCTCACTAAGTTCATCTATCACACTTTGTGTTCACTTTTAGTGTATCAATCACACTCTGTTCACATAGTGCATCTATCACACTTTGTGTTCGCTTTTAGTGTATCAATCACACTCTGTTCACATAGTGCATCTATCACACTTTGTGTTCACTTTTAGTGTATCAATCACACTCTGTTCACATAGTGCATCTATCACACTTTGTGTTCATTTTTAGTATATCAATCATACTCTGCTCACTAAGTGCATCTATCACACTTTGTGTTCGCTTTTAGTGTATCAATCACACTCTGTTCACATAGTGCATCTATCACACTTTGTGTTCGCTTTTAGTGTATCAATCACACTCTGTTCACATAGTGCATCTATCACACTTTGTGTTCACTTTTAGTGTATCAATCACACTCTGTTCATATAGTGCATCTATCACACTTTGTGTTCACTTTTAGTGTATCAATCACACTCTGTTCACATAGTGCATCTATCACACTTTGTGTTCGCTTTTAGTGTATCAATCACACTCTGTTCACTAAGTGCATCTATCACACTTTGTGTTCCCTTTGTATATCAATTACGCTTTGCTCAAATAGCGTATCTATCACACACTCGCTTTGCCCACTTTGTGTATCAATCACACACGCTCACGCTATGCCTACTTTGTGTATCAATCACACGCGTTCGCTCTGTGTATCTATCACACATGCACACTGTATTCGCAGTGAGAATTCCATAATTTTCTTACATCCTTTCTCCACGAGGTGTAGTTTGGCTCGAGTTTACTTGCTTGCCTACCATTCGCTTAAAATGTTGCATTTATTTCGCATAATTACTTCATTACAGCTCTCTTTGCATGATCATGAGTGATGTTCGGCTTCGCGTAGCGTGTAAGTCCAACTTTCAAACCGGCTTCGCGTAGCGTATAAGTCCAATTATCAAACCGGCTTCGCGTAGCGTGTAAGTCCAATTTTCAAACCGGCTTCGCGTAGCATATAAGTCCAATCTTCAAACCGGCTTCGCGTAGCGTATAAGTCCAATTATCAAATCGGCTTCGCGTAGCGTGTAAGTCCAATTTTCAAACTGGCTTCGCGTAGCGTATAAGTCCAATTATCAAACCTGCTTCGCGTAGCGTGTAAGTCCATTTTTCAAACCGGCTTCGCGAAGCGTATAAGTCCAATCTTCAAACCGGCTTCGCGTAGCGTATAAGTCCAATTATCAAACCGGCTTCGCGTAGCGTATAAGTCCAATCTTCAAACCGGCTTCGCGTAGCGTATAAGTCCAATTATCATACCGGCTTTGCGTAGCGTGTAAGTCCAATTTTCAAACCGGCTTCGCGTAGCGTATAAGTCCAATTATCAAACCGGCTTCGCGTAGCGTATAAGTCCAATCTTCAAACCGGCTTCGCGTAGCGTATAAGTCCAATTATCAAACCGGCTTCGCGTAGCGTATAAGTCCAATCTTCAAACCGGCTTCGCGTAGCGTATAAGTCCAATTATCAAACCGGCTTCGCGTAACGTGTAAGTCCAATTTTCAAACCGGCTTTGCGTAGCATATAAGTCCAATCTTCAAACCGGCTTCGCGTAGTGTATAAGTCCAATTATCAAACCGGCTTCACGTAGCGTGTAAGTCCAATTTTCAAACCGGCTTCGCGTAGCGTATAAGTCCAATTATCAAACCGGCTTCGCGTAGCATGTAAGTCCAATTTTCAAACCGGCTTCGCGTAGCAAGTAAGTCCAATTTTCAAACCGGCTTCGCGTAGAATATAAGTCCAATCTTCAAACCGGCTTCCCGTAGCGTATAAGTCCAATTATCAAACCGGCTTCGCGTAGCGTATAAGTCCAATCTTCAAACTGGCTTCGCGTAGCGTATAAGTCCAATTATCAAACCGGCTTCGCCTAGCGTATAAGTCCAATCTTCAAACCGGCTTCGCGTAGCGTATAAGTCGAATTATCAAACCGGCTTCGCGTAGCGTGTAAGTCCAATCTTCAAACCGGCTTCGCATAGCGTATAAGTCCAATTATCAAACCGGCTTCGCGTAGCGTCTAAGTCCAATCTTCAAACCGGCTTCGCGTAGCGTATAAGTCTAATTATCAAACCGGCTTCGCATAGCGTATAAGTCCAACCTTCAAACCGGCTTCGCGTAGCGTATAAGTCCAATTATCAAACCGGCTTCGCGTAGCGTGTAAGTCCAATCTTCAAAACGGCTTCGCGTAGCGTATAAGTCCAATTATCAAATCGGCTTCGCGTAGCGTGTAAGTCCAATTTTCAAACCGGCTTCGCGTAGTGTATAAGTCCAATTATCAAACCGGCTTCGCGTAGCCTGTAAGCCCAATTTTCAAACCGGCTTCGCGTAGCGTATAAGTCCAATTATCAAACCAGCTTCGCGTCGCGTGTAAGTCCAATCTCAAAACCGGTTTCGCATAGCGTATAAGTCCAATTATCAAACCGGCTTCGCGTAGCGTGTAAGTCCAATTTTCAAACCGGCTTCGCGTAGCGTATAAGTCCAATTATCAAACCGGCTTCGCGTAGCTTGTAAGTCCAATTTTCAGACCGGCTTCGCGTAGCGTATAAGTCCAATCTTCAAACCGGCTTCGCGTAGCGTATAAGTCCAATCTTCAAACCGGCTTCACGTAGCGTATAAGTCCAATTATCAAACCGGCTTCGCGTAGCGCGTAAGTCCAATCTTCAAATCGGCTTCGCGTAGCGTATAAGTCCAATTATCAAATCGACTTCGCGTAGCGTGTAAGTCCAATTATCAAACCGGCTTCGCGTAGCGTGTAAGTCCAATCTTCAAACCGGCTTCGCGTAGCGTATAAGTCCAATTATCAAACCGGCTTCGCGTAGCGTGTAAGTCCAATCTTCAAACCTGCTTCGCGTAGCGTATAAGTCCAATTATCAAATCGACTTCGCGTAGCGTGTAAGTCCAATTTTCAAACCGGCTTCGCGTAGCGTATAAGTCCAGTTATCAAACTGGCTTCGCGTAGCATATAAGTCCAATTTTCAAACCGGCTTTGCGTAGCGTATAAGTCCAATTATCAAACCGGCTTCGCGTAGCGTATAAGTCCAATCTTCAAACCGGCTTCGCGTAGCGTATAAGTCCAATCTTCAAACCGGCTTCGCGTAGCGTATAAGTCCAATTATCAAACCGGCTTCGCGTAGCGTGTAAGTCCAATTTTCAAACCGGCTTCGCGTAGCGTATAAGTCCAATTATCAAACCGGCTTCGCGTAGCGTGTAAGTCCAATTTTCAAACCGGCTTCGTGTAGCGTATAAGTCCAATCTTCAAACCGGCTTCGCGTAGCGTATAAGTCCAATTATCAAACCGGCTTTGCGTAGCGTGTAAGTCCAATCTTCAAACCGGCTTCGCGTAGCGTATAAGTCCAATTTTCAAACCGGTTTGCGTAGTCTATAAGTCCAATCTTCAAACCGGCTTCGCGTAGCGTATAAGTCCAATTATCAAACCGGCTTTGCATAGCGTATAAGTCCAATCTTCAAACCGGCTTCGCGTATCGTATAAGTCCAATTATCAAACCGGCTTCGCGTAGCGTGTAAGTCCAATTTTCAAACCGGCTTCGCGTAGCGTATATGTCCAATCTTCAAACCGGCTTCGCGTAGCGTGTAAGTCCAATTTTCAAACCGGCTTCGCGTAGCGTGTAAGTCCAATTTTCAAACCGGCTTCGCGTAGCGTATAAGTCCAATCTTCAAACCGGCTTCGCGTAGCGTATAAGTCCAATCTTCAAACCGGCTTCGCGTAGCGTATAAGACCAATTATCAAACCGGCTTCGCGTAGCGTATAAATCCAATTATCAAACCGAGTTCGCGTAGCGTATAAGTCCAATTTTCAAACCGGCTTCACGTAGCGTATAAGTCCAATTATCTAAATCTTCCTGCATATCATTTTGCATCTTGCCCCATGCCTGCGGGCATGCCTGCGGGCACATCTTTGTTATCTTGCATGTTTGTCTAAGTCTTCGGCCTTGTCAAAAATGGGTCTTCTCTGGGCTTTGACATTCACTCCCGTCCCTTATGACTTTCGAGTTTTGTCCAAGAGGGGCAACTGTAGACACCCCATTTTTGACCGACCTTAAGACTCTGACGTCACCGATTGAGCACTCGGTGATGTTGCATATTGTGCTCGTTCAGAAGTTTCAGAGTCTCGGCTGCGAACCTTGCTTCCGGACTTCCGGACTCTTTTGTGCTCTGCCTCAATTTGCGAACCAGGCTCTGTTTTCTCTTCTCGAAGGGAGGGAGAGGTCTCGTAGATCATCTCTCAGTGGCCGTAGGCTACGTTTCGTGGTCGTAGGCCATTTTTCCCGTTTGGAGCCCGGTTTCCGATTTTTCGGAGCTGTTGGCCGTGTGCCTCGGTTCGGGACCGCTTAACCACCTTCGTTTGCCTCAGTTTTTGGCATACATCTTATTTGCTCCCTTTTGAGGGACACTGTGGTCTGAGAGACCAACTTCGTGGTCGGACACCACTTCCGGTGCCTGACAGCCCACTTTCGGGGCCCTAAACTGCGTGTTTTGGCTCCCGAACCTTCATTTTGCATTTTTGGGCTCCAACCCAAACTTGAGATAGTCATATTTTGAGGTCATTTTCATGTTTTATTAAGGACCTTTTGCTGTTTGAGATCTCCTCCTACCACTTGCTTCTTTAACACTCTTTTAGGCCTATTTTTGCGCGGTATTTTAGGCTTACTTGTGAGCTGTTTCGGACTTGGTCATAAACTACAAAGTGTCGTTTTTTGAGCCCCTCTTTAACTTTGTTGAAGGGCTCTCGGCCATTTGGGTCCAGAAGCTACCACTTACCTTTATATCCCACTTTTTGGCCTTTTTGGAGGGAAACTTGGATTGTTTTCCCTCCATTTCCCCCCCCCCTTTTCCCCCCATTTTTGCCGATATATCAGCAGCTCCAGCTTCTGGTTTAGGGTTAACAAAAAATCCCCCCTAAGCCCTTGCTTTGTATCTCTCTTTCTCCCTCTCTTCCAAGCTCCAATCCTTCAAACCCTACACCATTTTACACTACACCACCAAGCCTCACCCTTCCATCTTCCATTCCAGCAGCTGGAGGATGTTCTTCAAGGCCTAGGAGTGCTGCAAACTCAAGCCAAGAGCTACCAAAGACTTTTCTTCAAGAGTAAGTTCCATTTCCTTTTTTTTTTTGTCCATATCTTGTATCATTTTAAATCCATACATGCTTGTTGTTTTGAGCTCCGGCCCTAACTAAAAGTGGCATTTTTTTGAGCTCATTTTCACTTTTGCTTAAGGGCCTCTCACTGTTTGAGGCCCTGTTGATGCACTTCCTTCATTATCCCTCTTGTATGCCATTATCTTGTGTAGTATTTTTGGCCTATGTATAATCTGTTTTGAGCTCTGTCATGAACTGAGAAGTAACTTATTTTGAGCCCTTCTTCAACATTGTTGAAGGGCTCATTGCTGTTTGAGGCTTTCATTCATCACTTGCCTTTATATCTCCCTTTTGGCTCCATTTTTGCATGATTTGTTAGCCTATTGTGCTTCTATTTTTGGGCGATTTTCAGAACTGAAAACAGCCTTATTTTGGCCTCCTCTTCATGTTTCATTGAGGGTCTTTCATTGTTTGAGGCATCCTTTCTATACTTTGTGTTATATCTCTCTTTTTGGCCATATTTTGCATAGTATTTTTGGCTTGTATATATGCTGTTTTGGGTCTGGACATCAACTGTAAAATGCCATGTTTTGGGCTCCTCTTCAATGTTGTTGAAGGGCCCCTTTGTGTTTGAGGCCAGCAACCTTCACTTGCTTCTTTGTCCATCTTTTGGTCCATTTCTTGCATAAGAGCTTAGCCATACCTGTGTCTGTTTTTGGGCTCTTTTCAGAACTGTAAAATATCATATTTTGGGTCCCTCTTCAACATTGTTGAAGGACCCTCGGCTGTTTGAGGCCTGCAGGTGTGGCTTGCTTCATTAGCTTGCTTTCGGGGCCATTTTTGCATGCTAGTTTAGCCCCATTTGTGTTTGCTGTTTGGCTATGTTATAAACTGGAAACATGCTTGTTTTGGGGCTGCCTTGAATCTTTCTTCGCATGCCATGATCAACTAATGCATGCTTGATGTGGCTACAAGTCATTTCATGTGCTTAATCTTGCATTTCGGGACCATTTCATGCATCGGGTGCTATATTATCATGATTCGGGGCTGTTTTGGGTCGTATTTTAGTGCTGTGATTTGCATGTTTACATATCATATTCCATGCCTTGCCATGTCTTGTTAGAGTGGCATTTTGTGCCTTAGGGTCGGTCCTCGGTTTGCGTGCATGTGTGCACGCATTCCGAATTGTCTCATTTTCATCTGATGGCCTCTTATGTGAGTGTGGCTGAGGTCCACTCATGTTAGTGTAAGTCCATTGCGCATTGTGTATGTCATTTTATTTCATAGCGTTGCGTATGCTAGGGTGTATGTTAGCGCATTGTGTATGCCATGTTATCTTGTGCATCGTGTATGCCATTTCATAGCATGTTGCATGTTAGGTTGTATATTAGTTGCATTCATGCATATCATGCATATTGCATTGTGCTTGGAATAGGGGTTAGCCCGAGCACGGGAAACGAGGTATGTTTCGTACTCCGAGTGACGGAACGTGTCTCAATTCCCCAGTCACCGACACTCCGGATTATCCATGATGGAGTTAGGTTTTAGTTGAGTTTTCATATGCATTCATTCTATATTGAGTTGCATAAGTCGACTCCTCGGCCATCATGCATCGATATGCGTGATTGGTGGCACGAGGATCGAGACATGCATACATCTGTGAAAATACATTGCTATGCCCCTCTCCTGTTCTCTATTGCAGCAAATCAAGAATCAGCAGTCTTCCGAAGCTTGGCGCGCTTCCCAAGAATAATTGCAAAACAGAGGCTAATTGGGGCATCCCAGTGAATTTCCGCGCAAGGCAGCCCAAATATACATCATTCATCAGAGTCGAGGCAGTCCCTGGCTTGCATGCCGGTTTATAGCTTTCTTAGATTAATTTGTAAATTAATTAGGATTTTTATATTTATTTGGACTGTACTATTCTTTTATTCGGGACTGTATATTCATTCGGACCCTCTGCGCGAGGGCATAACTGTAATAAGTGTGTGTGTGTGTGTTGTATGTCTTCCAACCTCACATCTTTCTTTCCTTTTATTTACCTGCTTATGATGGTTAGATTAGGGCATGTTTCAATTAGCATACAGTATGACAGCATGTTTGCATTCATTCATCTGTCTTGCATGCACTGGGCTCGGCGCATCATACTAACTGCATTATATTTTCAATTCCAAATTGAATACATGTTAGTTGTAGCATTTCATATGCCATGTTTAGAATAGCCGAGCCTGCTATAGTTGCACTCTTGCATGTGTTGCATTAGGCATTTCAGCATATTTAGGATCATGCATGGATTTCTAATTAGCTTTTGTTTTGGCTTGGAGTACTCGGTAAGTTTTATGCTTTAGCATCCTTGCATGCGTGTGAGTGACTGCCATGAATAGCATGCTTACCATGAGGCTATTTGCTTATGTGATATAACTGCCTGAATGCCTGTGGGTGAAGGTTGGGTTATTTGGATTGGAACAAATCATCAACTGTGAGTTTTAAGCCCACTAGATAGTGGCAAAACTATATTTTCTTATGCCCACCTGAGGGTGGCAAAATCTGCATCTTTAAGCCCACTTGTGAGTAGCAAACCATCTTTCAAAAACAAACATGAAATGTTTTGTTCCAATTCAGGTGACCCAGTCTATACTTGTATGATGTGTGCATCACATAGTAAATCTAGGCTAATAACCGGGATAAGAACACACAATGTTTTCAAAACTAGATATCATGGTTAGTAGAGGCTGATCTTTGATCGGGCGAGCGGGGGTGCTCACGAAGTGACCTTCCCCAATCGTACCCAAGTTCCCGAGCCGAGGCAACTTTGGTGATGACGGACACGTGGCCTTAGGCAAACGAGTCAGGGTTTCCTAAATTTCCCCCAAAATAAAATATTTAGGTGGCGACTCTGTATCTGGCAAAGCAGTCCATGTTTGGCACTTCTTTCAAAAAAATCTGTTTTCTCAAAACGATTTGCCGGATTTGGACTCTTTGGTTCAAACTTAGAACCGCAACATTTTAGAGTCCTGAGCTGTAGTGACCCCAAATGAACAGAACGGGATTTCCCTCCCGGGGCGTTCGAGGACGTCTACATCCACGCACACTCGGATCCTGCCATCCTTCTTCAGCACTGGGACGATGTTGGCCAACCAAGTCGGGTATTCGGATACTAGCAGGAAGCCTGCATCGATTTGCTTGGTGACCTCTTCCTTAATCTTGAGAGCCCAGTCGGGGCGGATCCTCCTGAGTTTCTGTTTAACGGGTCGAGCCTCGGGGTCAAGACGGATCCGGTGCTATACTATCTCAGGATCGATTCCAGGCATGTCTTCGTAGGACCACGCGAAAACATCTTTGAAATCTTTTAATAAAGCGACTAAGTGCTCGCGTTCCTCTAAAGATAACGTGGACCCGATCTGGACCAGCCGCGGGTCCTCCTCAGTACCAATATTTACTGTAGTGATTTCATCAACTAGGGTTTAACAAATCTTTCCTGCTCTTGTTCAATTAAGCATTGCAAAATCGGAGGAATTTCGTCCTCGTCGTTTTCATCAAAATTTTGAAAGTCTGAGTTAATGCAATAAATCAAGGGCACAGAAAAGTACTCAGAAACCACAACTACTTGATTCTCATTAAGCACTTCCAAATCGTCCGATTCTTCGGTTACAACAGACTCAAAAGAGAAAGAAAAAGACGACCTGGATAAGACTGTGGCATCCGGGTTATCATCCCCAGGATTACCAGACTCAGACTCAATCGAGCTGGAACCTGATTCCGACTCACAAGACTCGGTGGAATCAGATTCCGGCTCACTACCTGACTCGGTGCTGCTGGACAAAAATCCCTCTTCATACTGCCAAATGAGAGAGGGTGCGATAAATGCATCCAAAATAGTTGCTGGCGGGCCCGCAGCCATTCCATTCCCGATCACGCATACCGAGAAGTTATCCCCCAAGCACTCCTGGTCGATCGGAGGATCTGAAAGTAGACACGCCAGCGCTATCCCCATTTCAAGTTCGGTGTCCTCAGACTGCACTTTCTTACACTGCTCAACCTCAGCTGATGGGTCTGTCTGCTCTTCAGCAACGTAATCCCCAGATAGTTGCAGGTCGAAGAAGATCTCGAAACCAGGCACGCACTTCCTCTCCGCATTCAGCCACGGCTCTGGGAAGCCACAAAATGGAAGGTCCTCCCGCTCCCGGACGAAGCGTCCGTTCAGGGTACCCTGAATGGGCCTATGCATCAATTCAAAAGGCTTCCCTGCCTTCTTTGCTCTGGCTCTTCCAGCCATTTCCTTTCCTTTCCTTACCCAATCCTCCTTGGTGGGCAGATAACCCAAGCCAAAGGTATGAGGGTTATGTGGCACTTCGGCCAATGCTGCGACGCCCTTCCGGCCGCTCTTTCCCAATCCCATCCCGGGGATGTGTTGAAGCTTGTTCATGAGGTATACAGATTGAGCACTGACATACACTCCCTCATTAACAGCCATGATGTTCTGCACAATTCGGGCCTCAGCCAAAGTAAACCCTGAGAAGAACAAATCCTCCGTGCCATGTTCGATTTCCAAGACTGGTGTGGACACTTCCGGCGGCGGATGGATTGACGAATTCCCAAAAACAATAGCTACCCCTTTCCCGTGAGGGTACTTCAATATCTGATGCAAGGTGGAAGAGACTGCCTTGACCTGGTGCAACCACGGTCTCCCCAAAAGTAGGTTAAAGGTTGCGGAACGTCCAAGACATGAAATTCAATGTTGTGTTGTCCTGGACCAACCTGGGTCTGGATTTTGACAATCCCCATCACCTCCCTGCTTGTGTTATCATAGGCTCTGATCACTTGAGTAGTTGGCACGAAGTCCGCGGGCTTCAACCCGATCGCATAGGCCGTCCTTGACGGGCGCACGTTAATAGCAGATCCCGTGTCAACAAGAACCACTGGTACCCATTTGCCTCTACATTCCACCGAGATATAGAGAGGTTTGTTGTGATTTATGCCTTCAGGCAGTAGCTCTTTGTTAGAAAAGGTCAACATCGGGGAACCTCCTCCCAGAAAAACCAATCCAACTAGCTGCTCTGGTGTGGTGTCTATAGAAAGCTTGGCCTTGTCCATTGCTGAAAGGACAGCCTGCCTGTGTACTCGTGATGCCATAAGCAGTCCCCAAATGGAGATGTCTGCTTGTATCTTCTTTAACTTCTTCAGTACAGCCTCTTCTTCGATTTGCTTTTCTTTCTGTCTCTCAACTTCCTTATCCTTTCCAGATGCTTCTGGCTGGTCTAGGTGCGGGGGCTTGAAATACCGCCCACTTCTTGTCATATGATCGACCTCGTCGATATACCAGGTATCATCTGGCTAGTTACTCTCCCAATCTTCATTTGTGTGGGCGAGACATAAATCATCGTCTTCCCACCACATTCCGTCGGCAGCCGACAGACACCTGTCTGGCCCCGGTATGATCGTACTCGCAGTACCTTCAGCCCATATGCTCGCAGCATTTTCTGTCATTGTGACCACAGCACTTTCGGTCCCCTCCTGGACTTTAGCTTTCCTGATTCTCTCGGAATCCCAAAACTTTTCTTGTTCCGCCTGTGTCGGTGTAGGTTGTTGTTCAACTTTCTCTGCATCCACAATGCTTAAGTCTCGAGCGAAATTCTTCATACCGGTACTCTCCGGCAATGTATTCTGACTTCCAGCCCTTCCGGCCACAATTGATACTCTCGCCCCTGCCGGGCCCTGTTCTGGTTGGAACTCTTCCACAATATCCGGTTGATCATCTAGCTATCCGGTAACCTCTGCTGATTCCTCATAATCAAACCAGTTGACTGCCGCGTCCCCTGATTCTTGGTCATTGAAAAACTGTAGGTTGGCAAAGTCCTCTTCTACAGCCGCCACGTCATCTGTTCCCTGCTCAAATCTATCCCCCTGGATCGCAC
This sequence comes from Camellia sinensis, assembly GCF_055761805.1. Taxonomy (NCBI): domain Eukaryota; kingdom Viridiplantae; phylum Streptophyta; class Magnoliopsida; order Ericales; family Theaceae; genus Camellia; species Camellia sinensis. Next base: position 81,475,215 of record NC_138963.1, read on the forward strand.
ACAGTTCTGTTTTCTTTGGCAATTCTACACTTGGTTTAGACTAGCTTGCTAACAAGATGTAATCACTCGGATCATAGGCTTCCCCAGCAAAGTTCCTAGACTACTCAAACACTGATTCAACAGCTCCATCCTCCTTTGCAATCTCTCTCGTGCCGTCTTCAACAGCCGCCACCATTGGCTCAGGTTGGGTTGTGGAGATGCCCAGCATGTACAAAAAGTCAGTGCAGTCAGGAAGGAGCACCTCTGGCTTAGGTAGATGGGAAGGAGTGATATAGATACTAGGATCGTAAGACACGACCCTAGTTTGGATAAAATTGACTCTTTTGGGAGGTGGAGCTTGGTTGTGTGTAGGGAGTGGGTTAGTTGTGACATTGGGTTTTTCTGGAGGTAGGATCACCTGTTTGTCAATGAGATCTTGAATCTCATGACGCAGTCGGAAACATTGGTCAGTGTCGTGGCCATGTTGTTGGTGATATGCGCAATATTTGGCTGGGTTGTGAGTGGGGGGGAGTGGATTTGGCAACGGCCTCTGTTCCAGGGGTTTTAGATGTCCTTTTCTGATTAAGACCCCTAGAGCCTTGGACAAGGGCATATACAATGGGGTGAAGGTCCTTTGGCCTCTAGGTTGGTATTTGGTGGTCTATGTATTGCTTCCGGATGCACCGGAAAAGGGTGTGGCTGCCATTGGCCTTGGAAGGGGAGGGGGAATGGCGGCGACCATGTTTACCTCCGAAGTTCTTGTAGTTGCAGCGTCACTTGGGCCTGCATTATTGTTGCGGGTAAAGGTTCTTCGGGGTTGGTCTCTGTCTTGGTCAATCAGACCCTGTTTCATTGCATCTTCAATTTGTACTCCCATCTTGTGCAGATCCGAAAAGGTGGGGAAGGGGAGCACAATCATTTTTTGCATCAGTTTTGGCTGGAGATTGCGCACAATCATCCTGATCTAGTCCTTATCGGTGGGCCTTAAAGTCATCATCGAGGCGTTCGCCCTCCACCGGGTCACGAAATCCGAGAAACTCTCTTTGTGCTCCTGCCTTGTTGTTTTGAGATCACGAGTTATAATCTCAATTTGGGAGTTGTAAGAGTATTGCGCAACAAAGGCCTCGGCCATTTCATCCCAACTCCGCTTGACATCATCCTCCAACTTCGCATACCAGATAGCGGCCACGCCTGATAGGGTCCGGCCGAATAGCGAAAGCTTCTGGGGTCTGGTAAGGCCCATTGGTCGTAATATATCTGAGAATAGCCGGAGGTGGACCATGGGATCACCAGATCCGTCGAAGCGATCGATCTACGACATTTTGAATCTATCTGGCAACGTTACAGCCACGTCAGTATATTCGTCCTCGATATTCGGGATAGCCTTTACCCCCTGGGATTTTTTGAATAGCTTCTCGAGCTTGCTCAATTTCAGTGCTGTATGGTCTACCTCGAACTCGAAGGGAGAGTCCGGTTGATTGACAGGCGTAGGTGCCTTAGATAGTTGGGGCAGGATTGGGGGCGGAGCTGGCCCCGTTGGTATGTCCGTATCTGCCTGGACATTTGGTGCCTCCTCGGGTGCTGGGATTCCTGGTGGGGGAGGAACCGGGTGTGAAGCAGATGCTCTGGTTTGTTGTTGCAGCCTGGCAATTAATTCTGCTTGCTGGGCCATGATCTCAGCCTGTTGTTTGGAAAACTCATCCCGGCGAACAGCGTCCTGCTACATGGCTCTCATGGTCTCTTGCATCTGACGCATCATTTCCTCAACTCCTATCGGTGCCGCCATACTGCCCTAATTTGTCTGAACTATTGGCAGGTCTATTTCTATAGCAACAATTGGGATCTCAATCTGACTGTCCACTGATGGGGTAATCCACTGCTATAGCAACCTCTGCTTGGATACACTACGTTTCCTTGGTCTTTGCCTGATAACTGGGGGTAGAGAGTGGAACACTGGTTGTCCATCAACCAGATCCTCGGATCGATTGAGTCGGCGACCTCTAGTCCAGAGTGCTTGGGGAATATCTACTTGGTCGGAAGCAATTGTGCTAGAACTGTCCCTAGTAAAAAGATAAATAAAGCAGTAAGGAAATAAATAAACAGATAAACGGACAGTATATCAACTTAAAGTAAATGCACAACACACAGCCGGGCATAACAACACACGGTTGGTAAGCTGAACACACACTGTCCTCAATCACTGATCATTATCCCTGAATCACTGTCCCCAAAGACTGAATCTGATACCCGCAGATAACTGATTTTCAAACACTAACTGATGCCCGCAGGCCTGATGCCCCAAACTCGTAAACTGATACATGCAACCCCTGTAGAGACACACTTTGACAGCACATAACAGATAATCGAGAGCCAAAACACCCCTATGTTGGGGAAGAGTTTCCCTATCCTATTTTGTCAGGAGCTAGGGTTTCACTACACACGCAGCGGTTTCAAACAACCTAAATTGGGTAAGCAACCTGTCCTAGCTTGGAATGGTCACTATGGATTCCGAATATGCACTAGGTCGAATGGTCAAAAGGGTACCCCGGTAAAACCGGGGTTTGTGTTCCCATACTGGCAGATCCCATAACCAGTCAGCCTTATGGTCATGCCTTGACAAGACAAGCCTCCGGCAAACCGTTCAGGAATAGCAGATGGCAAACACAGTGTTTTAGGCGTACCAATGCAAATGCAATGCAAAGAAACACATAAGTGTAGTCAAAACAAGATATCATGAGTTCGAGTCAAGTTCTCTAAATCCCCAGCAGAGTCGCCAGAAACTGTAGACGTCCCCGAACGCCCCGGGAGGATGAGTCCCGTTCTGTTCATTTGGGCTCACTACATGTTCGGACTCTCAAATTGTCACGGTTCTTAGTCTGAACCAAAGAGTCCAAATCCGGCAAATCGTTTTGAGAAAACAGATTTTTTTTTAAAGAAGTGCCAAACATGGACTGCTTTGCCAGATACAGAGTCACCACCTAAATGTTTTATTTTGGAGAAATTTAGGAAACCTTGACTCGTTTGCCTAAGGCCACGTGTCCGTCATCACCAAAGTTGCCTCGGCTCGGGAACTTGGGTACGATTGGGGAAGGTCACTTCGTGAGCACCCCCGCTAACCCGATCAAAGATCGGCCTCTACTAACCATGATATCTATTTTTGGAAACATTATGCGTTCTTATTCCGGTTATTAGCCTAGATTTACTATGTGATGCGCACAACATACAAGTATAGACTGGGTCGCATGAATTGGAACAAAACATTTCATGTTTGTTTATTTGAAAGCGGTTTGCTACTCGCAAGTAGGCTTAAAATGCGGATTTTTTCACCCTCAGATGGGCTTAGAAAACATGATTTTGCCACTATCTAGTGGGCTTAAAATTCACAGTTGATGAATTGTTCCAATCCAAATAACCCAACCTTCACCCACAGGCATTTAGACAGTTTATATCACATAAGCACATAGCCTTATGGTAAGCATGCTATCATGGCAATCACTCACACGCATGCAAGGATGCTAAAGCATAAAACTTACCGAGTACTCCAAGTCAAAACAGAAGCTAATTAGAAATCCATGCATGATCCTAACTATACAGAAATGCCTAATGCAACACATGCAAAATGCAACTAAGATAGGCTCGGCTATTCTAAAGATGGCATGTGAAATGCTACAACTAACATGTTATTCAACTTGGAATTGAGATACAAATGTAGTTAGTATGATGCGCTGAGCCCGGTGCATGCAAGACAGATGAATGCAAACATGTTATCATACTGTATGCTAATTGAAACATGCCCTAAACTAACCACCATAAGCTGGTAAATAAAAGGGAGAAAGACGTGGGGTTGGAAGACATACATCACACGCACGCACACTTATTACAACATTGCCCTCGCTCGGAGGGTCCGAATAAATAATACAGTCCCAAATAAATAAATAATACAGTCCCGAATAAATACAGAATCCTAATTAATTAACAATTTAATCTAGGAAAGCAGTAAATTGGCACGCAAATCCATGGACCGCCTCAGCCCTGTTCCAAATGATGAATGATGCATGCTCGGGTTGCCTTGTGCAGAGAATCCCTTGCAATGCCCTGGTTTGCCTCTGTTTGCAATTATTCTTGGGATGCGTGCCAGGCTCCGGAAGGTTGCTGATTTCTGATTTGCTGCAACAGAGAGCAACAATGGGGCATGGCAAAGTATTTTCACATATGTATGCATGACTACTCTTCAGGGAGTGTAGTCCTCGATCCTCATGCCACCAATCACGCATCTCGATACATGATGGCCGAGAAGTCGAATTGCATGACTCAATATGAAATGAATGCACATATGGACGCAACAAGGCCTAGACTCCATCATGGATAATCCGGAGTGTCGGCGACCGGGAATTGAGACACGTTCTGTCACTTGGAGTACGAAACGTCCCTCGTTTTCCGTGCTTGGGCTAAATCCTATCCCAAGCACAATGCAATATGCATGACATGCATGAATGCGATCCTAACATGCATCCTAGCATACACAATGCTACGAAATGGCATACACAATGCACGATGTAACGAGGCATACACAATGCTCTGACATACAACCTAGCACACACAATGCTACGAAATGAAATGGCATATACAATGTGTAGAAACCCAATTTTTGACCGACCTTAAGACTCAGACGTCACCAGTTGAGCGCTTGGTGATATTGCATAATGTGCTCGTTCAGAAGTTTCAGAGTCTTGGCCGTCAGCCCTGCCTCCGGATTTCCGAACCCTCTTCTGTGCCTTGCTTCGGTTTGCGAACCAGGCTCGATTTTCTCTGTTTCTTTTCTTGAGGGGAGGGAGAGGTCCTGTAGACCATCTCTCAGTGGCCGTGGGCTACATTTTGTGGCCGTAGGCCATTTTGCCCATTTCGGAGTCCGATTTTCGGTTTTTTGGGACCGTTGGCCGTATGCTTCGGTTCAGGACTGCCTAACTGTCTCCGTTTGCTCTGATTTTGGCATACATCTTATTTACTCCCTTTTAAGGGACACTGAGGTATGAGAGACCCACTTCGTGGCCGAACGCCACTTTTGGTGCTTAACAGCCCATTTCTCGGGACCCCGAACTGCGTGTTTTGGCCCCCGAGCATTCGTTTTGCATCGATTTTCGTTCATTTTCAGAAGGTACCTCTGTTTTATCACCAGGAAGGTCATTGGAGGGTGGAAGGCCAGCAATTATCTTGGCAACCAGTTATATTCCATTTTCGCCCTCCGGCGCCCGTTTTTCTCACTTCCGAGCCAATGTTGAACACCTTGGGGCCACTTTCTTCAACCCCAAACCACATATTTGTGTTGTACACACATGGGAGGATCCTAATATCATATGGCCGGCCAGAAATTTTACCTGACCCTTTTGAACCCCTCATAAAAATGGCCTATTCTCTCTCCTGTTTTAAAGTTTCCAAATTCGAACCACAGGGTTGTGATGAGGGTACCTGGGAGGACACCTTTTTGTGGTGGTCGGCCAGAAAATCAACTTGACCTTTTTGACCCCTAGCCGGCCGGCCACCTGCAGCTTTGAAAGGTGGCCGGCCATGTTCCTTGTAATACACACTTTACAGCTGTATAGCTGTATCTCCCAGAAAATATCTCAATCCGATGGATATTTTTTGGGGGAAAACTTGCCTCCTTTTCCCCCACCTTTACTCCCCCTTTTTGGGTCCATATAACCAGGGGCCAACATTTGTATTAGGGGTTAGAAAAAATTACTTCAAGCATAGGCATCCAAATCTCCCTCTATCTCTCTCATTTTCTCAAAAACTCCTAAGTTCTACCCCATTCCTTCATCACCACCAAGCACCACCACCACCACTCCATTTCCAGCAGCAAGGAGGGCTTCTCAGAGGCTAAAGGTGCTGCAACTTGGTCCAAGAAGCAACCAAAGATTGGTCTACAATGGTGAGTTGCCATTTCTCCCTTTTTGAGCTTATTTTTGCAACATTTCTTAGCCATATATGCTTACTATTTTGAGCTCCGGCCCTAACTGAAAGTGGCCTTCTTTTGAGCTCTTTTTCACTTTTTCTTAAGGGATCAACCCTGTTTGAGCCCCCCACCTTGCACTTGCTTCAATATCTTCCTTGAATGCTATTTTCTTGCATGCTTTAGCAGCCTATTATGCTTCCATTTTTGGGCATTTTACAGAACTAAAAATAGTCTTATTTTGAGCCCCTCTTCAACATTGAAGAAGGGCTCAACACTGTTTTGGACCTCCATGCTATACTTGCCTTTATATTCTCTTTTGGGTCCCATTCTTGCATGCTTTGGAAGCCCATTATGCTTCCATTTTTGGGCGTTTTACAGAACTAAAAATAGTCTTATTTTGAGCCCCTCTTAAACATTAAAGAAGGGCTCATCACTGTTTGGGACCTCCATATGCTACTTCATGTTATATCCCTCTTTGGTCCCCTTTTCTTGCATGTTTTGGCAGCCTATTATGCTTCGGTTTTTGGTCATTTTACAGCACTGAAAATAGTCTTATTTTGATCCATTCTTCATGTTTCATTAAGGGTCTTTGGCTGTTTGATGAATATTTTGTATACTTTGGGTTATAGCCACTTTTGAGCCTCATTTTGCATTGCATTTCTAGCATGTTTGTATACTGATTTTGGGGGTGTCATAAACTGTAAATGTGCATATTTTTGGTCCCTCTTCAGTGTTGTAGAAGGGAACTTTTTCAGTTTGGGTTTTAGATGTACCACTTGTTTCATTGCCCTCTCTTGGCCCCTATTTTTGCATACCATTGTTACCCTATCTTTGCTTGTTGTTTGTCCATGATTTGTACTGGTAAAATGCTAATTTTGGGGCTGCCTTGCTACTGTCTCTTCATTGCATGTCCATATTGTGCATATTTGGTATAGCTATAGGCCATTTCGGGTGCCAAAGTCCATGTTTCGGGACTATTCCATGCATCGGGTGTGTTTTCGCCTTATTTCGGGGCTGTTTTCCCCACATTTCAGTGCTGAAATTCCATTAGCATGTTTGCATATCATTTTTCATGCCATTGCATTGCGTATGCCATTGCCTCGGTTTGCGTGCCCGTGTGCACGCATTTCGAGGCACTTCATTTTCATCCATCGGCCTCTTATGTGAGTGTGGCTGAGGGTCTCTCATGTTAGTGTAAGTCCATGTGGCATTCTATATGCCATTTTAGCCATATTGCATTGCGTATGCCATTGCCTCGGTTTGCGTGCCCGTGTGCACGCATTTCGAGGCACTTCATTTTCATCCATCGGCCTCTTACGTGAGTGTGGCTGAGGCTCTCTCATGTTAGTGTAAGCCCATATCACATTTCCATGTCATTTACATTGCGTATGTCATTGCCTTGATTTGCGTGCCCGTGTGCACGCATTTCGAGCCCTTAAGAAATGTTGCAAAAATGAGCTCAAAAAAGAGGGAAATGGACTCACCCTTGAAGATCAACACTTTTGTTGCTTCTTGGACCAAATTTGTTGCCTCTTAGCTGCTGGAATTCCTCTCCTTGCTGCCGAGATGGAGTGGTGGTGGTAGAGCTTGGTGGTGATGAAGAAAACAAGGTGTAGGACTTTGAGTTTTCAAGCAAAATAAGAGGGATGGAGGGAGAATTATGTATCTAGCCTTGAAGATCAAATTTTCTAACTCCTAAATGTGATGCCACCAGCTGGTTATATGGACAAGAAGAGAGGAGTAAAGGAGGGGCAAAAGGTGGGGGAAAATAGGCAAGTTTTCCCCCACAAAATATCCCCCAGATTGGGATATTTTCTGGGGGAAATAGCTACACAGCTATAAAGTTGATGTTGCAAGGAACATGACCGGCCCCTTATTTTTGTTGCAGGTGGCCGGCCGGCCACCTCCCCTAGCCGGCCGGCTAGGGGTCAAAAGGGTCAAGTTGAAATAGTGGCCGGCCACCACAAAAAGGTGGCCTCCCAGGTCTCCTCTTCACAACCCTGTGGTTCGAATTTGGAAATTCTAAAACAGGAGGGAGAACAAGCCATTTTGAGGAGGGGTTCAAAAGGTTCAAATGGAATTAATGGCCGGCCATAAACTTTTAGGGTCCTCCCATGTGTGTACATCACAAATATGTGGTTTGTGGTTGAAGAAAGTGGCTCCAAGGTGTTCAACATTGGTTCGGAAGGAGGGGTTCAAAAGGGTCAAGCAACATTAGTGGCCGGCCATGAACTTTTAGGGTCCTCCCATGTGTGTACATCACAAATATGTGGTTGAAAGTTCAAGAATGTGGCCCCAAGGTGTTCAACATTAGCCCGGAAGTGTGAAAAACGGGCATCGGAGGGCGTCGGAGGATATATAACTGGTTGCTGCAACAATTACTGGCCTCCCACCCTTCTACGGCCTTCCCAGTGATAAAACAGAGGTACCTGCCAAAAATGAACGAAAACCGTTGCAAAACGAATGTTCGGGGGCCAAAACGCGCAGTTCAGGGTCCCGAAAATGGGCTGTTAAGCACCGAAAAGTGGCATTCGGCCACGAAGTGGGTTTCTTAGACCCCAATGTCCCTCAAAAGGGAGTAAATAAGATGTATGCCAAAATTTAGAGCAAACAGAGATGGTTAAGCGATCCCGAACCGAGGCACATGGCCAACGGTCCCGAAAAACCGGAAACCGGACTCCGAAATGGGCAAAATGGCGTGCGGCCACAAAGCATAGCCCACGGCCACTGAGAGATGGTCTACGGGACCTCTCCCTCCCCTCGGGAAAAAAAACAGAGAAAACCAAGTCTGGTTCGCAAACCGAGACAAGGCACAGAAGAGGGTTCGGAAATCCGGAGGCGGGGCTCGCAGCCAGGACTCTGCAACTTCTGAACGAGCACATTATGCAATATCACCAAGTGCTCAACTGGTGACGTCTGAGTCTCAAGGTCGGTCAAAAATGGGGTGTCTACAGTGACCTTCCCCAATCGTACCCAAGTTCCCGAACCGAGGCAACTTTGGTGATGACGGACACGTGGCCTTAGGCAAACGAGTCAGGGTTTCCTAAATTTCCCCAAAATAAAATATTTAGGTGGCGACTCTGTATCTGGCAAAGCAGTCCATGTTTGGCACTTCTTTCAAAAATCTGTTTTCTCAAAACGATTTGCCGGATTTGGACTCTTTGGTTCAAACTTAGAACCGTGACAATTTGAAGAGTCCTGAGCTGTAGTGACCCCAAATGAACGGAACGGAAGCTCGTTCCTTCCGGGGCGTTCGGGGACGTCTACAGTTTCTGGCGACTCTGCTGGGGAGTTTAGAGAACTTGACTCGAACTCGTGATATCTGTTTTTGACTACACTTGTGTGTTTTTTTGCATTGCATTTGCATTGGTGCGCCTAGGACACCGTGTTTGCCATCTGCTATTCCTGAACGGTTTGCCGGAGGCTTGTCTTGTCAAGGCATGACCATAAGGCTGACCGGTTGTGGGCTCTGCCAGTATGGGAATACAAACCCCGATTTTACCGGGGCACCCTCTTTGACCATTCGACCTAGTGCATATTCGGATCCATAGTGACCATTCCAAACTAGGACAGGTTGCTTACCCGTTTATAGGTTGTTTGAAACCGCTGTGTGCGTAGTGAAACCCTAGCTCCTGACAAAATAGGACAGGGAAACCCTACCCCAACATAGGGGTGTTTTTGGCTCTCACTTATCTGTTATGTGCTTTAGAGTGCGTCTCTACAGGAATGCATGTATCAGTGTATGAGTTTGGGCATCAGGCCTGCGGGCGTCAGTTCAGTATTGCGGGTATCAGGCCTGCGGGCATCAATAAGCATTTGAGAATCAGTTATCTGCGGGTATCAGATTCAACTTTTGGGAACAGTGATTCAGGGATAATAACCAGTGTTTGAGGACGGTGTGTATTCAGCTTATCGACTGTGTGTTGTTATGCCAGGCTGTGTGTCATGCATTTTATTTTAAGCTGTTATGCTGTCCGTTTATCTGTTTATTTATTTCCTTTTCGCTTTATTTATCTTTTGCTAGGTCAGTTCTAGCACAATTGCTTCCAACCCAGCAGGCATTCCCCAAGCACTTTGGACACGAGGTCGTCGACTCAATCGATCTGAGGATCTAATCGACGGACAGCCAGTGTTCCATTCTCTACCCCTCGTTACCAAAAGAAAGCCGAAAAAGCGCAGTGCATCAGAACAGAGGTTGTCAGAGCAGTGGGTTACTTCATCAGAGGACTATAGGACTGAGGTCTCAATTACTGCTGTAGAAATAGACATACCAGTTAGTCAGATGGATCAGCAAAATACATCAGGGATAGAGGCTCTAATGCGCCGGATGCAGGAGAGCATGAGACAGATGCATGATGATGGCGCCCGTCAAGCGGAGTTCTCCAAACAGCAGGCCGCGATCATGGCCCAACAGGCCGAACTAATCACCAGACTGCAACAGCAGAATGCGGCATCTGCTTCACACCAGATTCCTCCTCCGGCAGGGGCTCCATTACCTGAGCAAACACCTACTGTTCAGAACGCTCCGCCAAACACCCAGAACGCCGTGCTAAATCTCCAAAACTTACAAGAGGACACGAATCTTCCAACGGGGCCAGCTCCGCCCCCGCTTCCGCCACAACTGTCCAAGGTCCATACACCCAATCACCCGGACTCTCCCTTCGAGTTCGAGATTGATCATACAGCTCTGAAATTGAGCAAGCTTGAGAAGCTCTTCAAGAAATCCCAGGGGGTCAAGGCTATCCCGGATATCGAGGATGGATATACCGACGTGGCCGTAACATTGCCCGATAGGTTCAAAATGCCTCAAATTGACCGCTTTGACGGGTCCGGGGACCCCATGGTCCATCTCCGACTGTTCTCAGACATCTTGCGGCCAATGGGCCTAACGCGACCACAGAAGCTTTCATTATTCGGCCGAACCCTGTCGGGTGTGGCCGCCCACTGGTACGCAAAGTTAGAGGATGAAGTGAAGAAGAATTGGGATGAAATGGCTGAGGCCTTTGTCGCGCAATATTCGTACAACACTCAGATCGATATTACAACTCGTGATCTCGAAACAACAAGGCAAGAGCCCAAGGAAACTTTCTCGGACTTTGTAATCCGATGGAGGGCAAAGGCGTCAATGATGACTTTGAGGCCCCCGGATAAGGACCAAATTCGGATGATTGTGCGCAATCTCCACCCAAAGTTGATGCAGAGAATGATTGTAATCCCCTTTCCTACTTTCTTAGATTTACACGAGATGGGGGTGCAAATCGAAGATGCAATGAAACAAGGTCTGTTTGACCACGATAGGGAACAACCGAGGAGGACTTTCAACCGTAACAACAATGCGGGCCCGAGTGGCGTTGCAAATACAAGAGCCTCGGAAGTCAGTATGGTCACCACCATTCCCCCTCCCCCTCCAAGGCCCATGGCTGCCACACCTTTCTCCGGCGCGTCCGGAAGCAACACACAAACCACCAGATTCCAACCTCGAGGCCAAAGAACCTTCACCCCATTATATATGCCCCTGTCCAAAGCTTTAGGGGTATTGATCAGGAAAAAGCATTTGAAACCCCTGGAGCCGAAGCCACTACCGAATCCACTCCCTCCCTCTCATGACCCAGCAAAGTACTGCGCGTATCACCAACAACACGGTCACGACACCGACCGTTGTTTCAGATTGCGTCATGAGATCCAAGATCTTATCGACAAACAGGTAATCGCGCCTCCCGATAAACCCAATGTCACAACCAACCCTCTCCCACCACATAACCAAGCTCCCCCTCCCAACAGAATCAATTTTATCCAAACTGGGGTCGCATCTTACGATCCCAGTATCTATATCACCCCATCCCACCTACCCAAGCCGGAGGTGTTCCTCCCCGATTGCACTGACTTCTTGTGCATGGTGGACATCTCCAAAACCCAACCAGAGCTGATGGTGGTGACCGTCGAAGATGGGACAGGGCAGATTTCGGAAGAGAATGAGATTGTTGAATCTGGGGCTGAACAGAATTTTGCTGGGGGAGCCTATAATCCGAGTGAGTATATCCTATCAACAAGCCAGATTGGGTTGGGCATAGAATTGCCAGAGATAGGAGAACTGTGTGTAATCTAGGGAGATGGATTCAGGCAAGGGGCAGATGATCTGACGGCTATAGAGGAGGACTTCGCCAACCTGCAATTTTTCGATGACCAGGAACCGGGGGATTCGGCAATCAACTGGTTCAACTATAAGGAATCGGCGGAGGCCACTGGATGGCTCGAGGATCAATCAGATGAAGTGGGGGAAGCCCAACCAGAACAGAGCCCGGCAGAGGCAGGAGTATCAGCTGTGGCCGGAATGGCCGGAAGTCAAGTTGTATCACTGGAGAGCGCCGGTGCTAAGAATTCCGCTCGAGACATGGGCATTATGGATACGGGAATTGTTGAACAACCAGCTGTACTGATGCAGCTGGAACGAGAAAGGTTTGAGGATGCCGAGAGAATTAGGAAAGCTAAGGGCCCTTAGGGGACTGAAAGTGCTGTGTGCACGAAGATAGAGAATGCTGCGAGCATGTGGACAGAGAGTACTGCGAGTGCAACTGAACCGGAGCTAGACAGGTGTCTGTTGGCTGCCGACGGAATGTGGTGGGAAGACGATGACTTATGTCTTGCCCACACAGATGAAGACTGGGGAAATAATCAACCGGATGACACTTGGTACCTCGATGAGGTTGACCATATGACGAGAAGTGGGCGGTACTTCAAACCCCCACACCTGGACCAACCCGAGGCATCCGGGAAGGATAGAGAAGCGGAGAAACAGAAGGAGAAGCAGATTGAAGAGGAAGCTGTGCTGAAACAGTTAAAAAAGATACAAGCAGACATCTCCATCTGGGGACTGCTAATGGCATCACGAGTACATAGGGAAGTTGTCCTGTCTGCTATGGACAAGTCCAAACTCTCCATAGATACCACGCCTGAACAGCTGGTTGGGCTGGTTTTTCCGGGAGGAGGTTCCCCGGCATTAACCTTTTCGGACAAGGAACTACCGCCTGAGGGCACAAATCATAACAAACCTCTCTATATTTCTGTGGAATGTAGAGATAAGTGGATACTGGTGGTACTTGTTGATACCGGGTCTGCGATTAATGTCTGCCCGACCAGAACGGCATATGCAATCGGGTTGAAGCCCGTGGACTTCGTCCCAACTACTCAAGTGATCAGAGCATACGACAATACCAGCAGAGAAGTGATGGGGACTGTTAAAATTCAAACCAAGGTTGGTCCAGGACAACACAGCATTGAATTTCATATCTTGGACGTTCCCGCAACCTTTAACCTACTTTTAGGGCGACCGTGGTTGCACCAGGTCAAGGCAATCTCTTCCACTCTACATCAGATGCTAAAGTACCCTCACGGGAAAGGGGTAGCGATCGTTTTTGGGAATTCATCAATCCATCCGCCGCCGGAAGTGTCCACACCTGTCTTGGAGATCAAGCACAGCACGAAGGATGTGTTTTTATCGGGGTTCACTTTGGCCGAGGCTCGAGTGGTGCAGAATGTCATGGCTGTGAATGAGGGTATGTACGTCAGTGCTCAATCTGTCTACCTCATGAACAAGCTACAACATATCCCCAGAATGGCATTAGGAAGAAGCGGCCGGAAAGGCGTCGCGGCATTGGCCGAAGTGCCACACAACCCTCACACCTTTGGATTGGGTTATCTGCCCACCAAAGAGGACTGGGTGAGGAAGGGGAAAGAAATGGCCGGAAGAGCCAGAGCAAAGAAGGCTGGGAAGCCATTTGAGTTAATGCATAGGCCCATCTGGGGTACCCTAAACGGACGCTTCGTCCGGGAGGGGGAAGACTTTCCATTCTGCGGCTTCCCAAAACCATGGCTGAACGCGGAGAGGAAGCGCGTGCCTGGTTTCAAAATCTTCTTCGACTTACAATTACCTGGGGATGACGTTGCCGAAGCGCAGACAGACCCACCAACTGAGGTTGAGCAGTGTAAAGCAGTGAATTCTGAGAGCACCGAGCTTGAAATGGGGGTAGCACTGGCGTGTCTACTTTCAGATCCTTCGATCGACCAAGAGTGCTTGGGGGATAACTCTTCGGTTTCTATGATTGGGGATGAAACAGATGCGGGCTTTCCAGCGCCTATCTTGGATGCATCTATCGCACCTTCTCTCATCTGGCAATATGAAAAAGGCTTTTTATCTAGCAGCACCGGGTCAGGTAGTGAGCCGGAATCTGATTCCACCGAATCTTGTGCGTCGGAATCAGGTTCCAGCTCGACTGAGTCTGAGTCCGGTATTCCTGGGGGTGATAACCCGGATGCCACAGTCCTGTCTAGGTCGTCATTTTCATTTTCTTTTGAGTCTGTTGTAACAGAGGAATCCGACGGCTTGGAAGTATTTAATGAGAATGATGTGGATGTGGTTTCTGAGTATTTTTCTGTGCCTTTGATTTATTGCTTAAATCAGGATTTTCAAAATTTTGATGAAAACAACGAGGGAGAAATTCCTCCGGTTTTGCAACGGTTAATTGATCAAGAGCAGGAAAGATTTGTTAAACCCTTAATGAATGAAATCACTACCGTAAATGTTGGTACGGAGAAGGACCCGCGGCTGGTCCAGATCGGGTCCACGTTGTCTTCGGAGGAACGCGAACGCTTAGTCGCTTTATTAAAAGATTTCAAAGATGTTTTCGCGTGGTCCTACGAAGACATGCCTGGAATCGATCCTGAGATTGTACAGCACCAGATCCCTCTTGACCCCGAGGCCCGACCTGTCAAACAAAAACTCAGAAGGATCCGCCCGGACTGGGCCCTCAAGATTAAGGAAGAAGTCACCAAGCAAATTGACGCAAGTTTCCTGCTGGTATCCGAATACCCAACTTGGTTGGCCAACATTGTTCCGGTGCCGAAGAAGGATGGCAGAATTCGGGTCTGTGTAGACTTCAGAGATTTGAACAGGGCCAGTCCGAAGGACGACTTTCCCTTGCCGCACATTGATGAATTGGTAGATTTCACGGCAGGACACGCCTTGCTTTCATTTATGGATGGCTTTTCAGGCTATAATCAGATAGTAATGGCACCCGAAGACCAAGAGAAGACTGCATTCACTACCCCGTGGGGTACATATTGTTATAGAGTGATGCCATTTGGGTTGAAAAACGCTGGAGCTACTTATCAACGGGCAGCAACTACAATATTGCATGATATGATCCATAAAGAGGTCGAGGTGTATGTGGACGACATGATTGTCAAGTCCAAAGAAAGAGAGGGCCACTACACCGCCTTACAAAAATTCTTTCAAAGGATCAGAGAGTTTCGGCTGCGGTTGAATCCCCAGAAGTGCACGTTTGGTGTTACAGCGGGAAAAATGCTAGGGTTTCTGATTACACAAAGGGACATCGAGGTCGACCCTTCCAAAATCAAGGCCATCTTAGAAATGCCACCACCAAGGACTGAAAAGGAGGTGCGAGGCTTTCTGGGTAAAGTGCAATTCATAAGACGGTTTATTTCTAAATTAACCTTGACTTGTGAACCACTTTTTGGTCTCCTGAAGAAAGGAAAAAAGTTCCAATGGGACGGCCGATGTCAAGCAGCTTTTGAACAGATCAAAGAATATCTACAGAACCCGCCCGTGTTGTCACCACCAGAGCCGGGGAGACCGTTGATATTGTATCTTTCGGTAACTGAGACTACCATGGGCTGCATGCTCACGCAGGAGTTAGAAGACAAAGTGGAAAGGGCCATTTACTATCTGAGCAAAAAGATGCTGGATTATGAGACCCGCTATACACCGCTGGAGAAGGCTTGTTTGGCCTTGGTATGGGCTACCAGGAAACTACGGCACTACCTGTTAGCTCACTCTGTAATGTTGGTTTCACGTTTGGATCCCATCAAATATCTTTTCGAGAAACCAGCACTTACAGGTAGGCTAGCTCGTTGGCTGCTGTTGCTCTCCAAATTTGATTTGAAGTATGTAACGCGCAAGTCAGTAAAAGGAAGAGTGGTAGCAGAGTTCCTTGCCGACCACCCGGTTGAGGGGGATGAAGCGGTTGAGTACTTATTCCCAGATGAAGCCATTCTGCACATCGAAGATGAAACTTGGACGATGTACTTTGACGGAGCGTCAAACCAATATGGGTATGGGATCGGGGTGTTGCTGATAGCGCCTGACGATTCCCGTATCCCTTTAGCATTCAAGCTCCGGTTCAAAGTCTCGAACAATGAAGCAGAGTATGAGGCATGTATTGCTGGCCTAGAAGCAGCCCTAGAACTAGGGGCAAGACGGTTGGACGTCATTGAGGACTCAAACCTTGTTGTGTCTCAAGCAAAGGAGATTGGAAAGTCAAGGAGGAAAGGATGATAATTTACCACCAAACCTTGGATTTGTTAATTCCTTGGTTTGAGAAGCTAAATTTCACCCACCTCGTAAGAGAGAACAACAGGTTTGTAGATTCACTAGCAACTCTATCTTCCATGATAGACATCCCGTCCGGAGTCCGGATGCATCCAGTCATTATTGATCAAAAGTTTGCGCCAGCATACGAGTCGATTTCCGCCATAGATGAGGCTCAAGACGGCAACCCTTGGTATTACGACATTTGGAACTTCTTGGAAAAGGAGACGTATCCACTAGGGGCAAATGCCAAGGATAAGAGGGCCATCAGAAGAATGGCTGTTCAATTCATCATCTGCGGGGGTAAGCAGTACAAAAGGGGTCATCTGGGAATGCATAAGCTCTGTGTAGAAGCTGAAGAGTCGAAGCGCCTGATGGAGGCCATCCATGGAGGGGAGTGCGGTGCACACATGAATGGAGTAATGCTGGCCAGAAAGATCCTCAGACAGGGCTACTACTGGTCAACCATGGAGGAGGATTGTATTAGTTTTGTTCGGCGATGCCACAAGTGTCAAATTCATGCAAACCGCATGAACATCCCGCCGTCAAAACTGTACAACATGACTTCGTCATGGCCTTTTTCAGTTTGGGGAATTGATGTGATCGGAGCTGTTACCCCGAAGGGGTCAAACGGGCATGAGTTTATCCTGGTAGCGATAGATTATTTCACAAAGTGGGTCGAGGCCCAATCATACGCGGTGTTGAAGGCGTCGCACGTCGCAAAGTTCATCAGAAACAACATCATCTGTCGCTACGGGGTGCCAAACGAGATAATTTCAGATAATGGTTCCCACTTCAAGAAAGAAGTGATAGAGTTGTTGGAAAAATACAACGTGGCTTTCCATAAGTCATCTACATATCGACCGCAAACCAACGGAGCGGTTGAGGCCGCCAACAAGAATATCAAACATATACTGCAGAAGATGGTGGAAACCTACCGGGATTGGCCAGACAAGTTGCCATTTGCTCTGTGGGGCTACAGGACTTCAATCAGAACTTCTACTGGAGTGACTCCGTATTCATTGGTCTATGGAATGGAGGCTGTTCTACCCATCGAGATTGAGGTTCCGTCGTTACGAGTATTGGCTGAGTGCCAAATAGCCGAAGCAGATTGGCAGCAGAGCATATTTGAGGAACTCATGCTCTTTGATGAAAGAAGACTGAAAGCACTGTACCACATTCAAGGCTATCAACGCAGAATTGTCCGGGCTTTCAACAAGAAGGTTAAGTCCAGGAATCTGAAAGAAGGAGATTTGGTGCTCATGGACAACCGAGCTCCCATCCACGACCCAAGGGGCAAGTTCAAACCCAATTGGACTGGTCCTTACATCATCAAAGCTATCTGGTCAGGTGGAGCTGTGGTTCTGATGGATCTAGATGGTCTAGAGTTTTCACAACCGATCAACATGGACAAGTTGAAGAAATATTATCCTTGAGAGGCTCGCTAGGCCGAAAACCCGAAAGGGCGACCTAGGCAAAAATTAGAGCACAAAAAATTGGAAAATATAAAAACTGAGCTCGCAAGGTTGAAAACCCGCAAAGGGCGGCCTTGGCAAAAGTTAGAGCGCAAAAGGAGAGTGAAAATACTCGAGTGAACCTGAGCCTGAACTACGTAAGGCTTGATTCCCATCTTTGGGATACGTAGGCAACCTCACCTTGAAGTTCAGCCATAAACTTTTCCCCGATCAACTCTGTCCATTTTGATCATCCCAGTCATCTTTATCCATCAGCATTTATCGCGATCTCTGGTACAGTGCTATTCAGACTAGGGGCAACTTTCCGTTGCCGCGACGGTAAAAAGTTACTCAGACTAGGGGCAACTTTCCGTTGCCATGAAGTGCCGCATTGTTCTTCAGACTAGGGGCAACTTTCCAGTTGCAGGGATCTGGGGTTGTGCATCTCAGTGACAGATCTTCGGCGTGTCCAGTTCTGACCCATATCGAAAATGGTTTTGAAAAGTTTTAATAAAAGTTGACTTTGTTCAAATTAATCTTTTTTACAACTAAGACCATTTTTGGACCAAAGCGGAAAATATTCAGTACCACAACCTTCAATTTCATTGATTTCAAAACAGAGTTCTCCTGCTCTTGCATACAATCGAGGTTACTTTTTTATTACATTCATAAAGAAAACTTGAAAATACTAACAAAGCAATAAATTTGGGGCATAGTCGAGTCAAGTATCTCTGCGCCCCCTCCTAGAGCTGGTTGAAGCATCTGATGCCAAGCTAGGCCCAACCTGTGCCTCCTCGTTGAGCCAATCCAAGCACTCGTCAGACAAAGTGCAACTGAAAGTGAGAGCAGGAGCCAGGAGCTCTCTAGTCCTCCATGCTGTGGCATACCGGGCAAGCTGTGCACCTCGGACCGGGAAAGCAGGTGGGTACTCAATCCCCTCCGGTGGGCAGATCTGATCGTGACCAAACTGGCGCAGGAACCGGAACGGAAAATAGAATACGCAGTGGGTCAGACCAATCAACTGGATCCCAATCAGCCGGGACATACTATAGCTCATTGCCGGGAGGTTGAGCCAAGGGCAACACTAAGCAATACGATCTGCGGATAGATTGCACATCCAGTCAAACCACCATCTTTCATCAAGAGCATTGACTAGGCGCTGCCGAAAGAAGTAGCCTCGAGCTGAATAGGCCGGGCAAGAGTCCACGACCTGTAACTTGTCCATTAACCATACCTGGGGAGGGATGAAAAATGAGAGAATAAAGAATAGAGAGGTGTACGATGAGAGAAAAGTAAGACAAGGGTTTTGTGAGAAAAACCGAGCCTGAGGGTCGAGTGATGTGAACAAATATATATATAAGGTTGGGTGGGAAACATTACCTGCAGTAGCAGTGGACTCCCAACAAACCTAGTTGTCTCCCGGCGATAGACAGAATCCAAGCCCATCAGCGTCTCAGCCAAGGTCATGGCGATATAGCTCTTTCCTTCTCTCAAGCCTTGGGCAACTTCAATCAGACGGATGCTAGCTCCACCGAAGCCCGAGGAAAGCAGAAAGTGAGACAACAAACACAAGCAGAGGGCGTGTTGCCGGAAACCCTGCCAATAATGGTTGCTGCGGTCACCGGCGTTGGAAAAGCGATGGATCAAGCCGAGAATATCCAGTTCCCCACTGCAGATCAGAGATCGAGCATCATGCGCCATGAGCCCACACATCCGCCCTAAAGCCTGGGCATGGCCAAAACGGAGCTGGGGCAAGATCACTTCAGAGCATTCAGACTCCATCAAAACCTGAAAATCTTCGAAAGTGGGACATACCTCTTGGCCGCCGAAGCTAAAAACGTGCGTCACTGGGTTCCAGAACCTTGCCGCGGCATGGAGAAAAGGGAGATGTAGCGGAGTACGGCTCAGCGTGAATAGTGCATTCAAACCAAAACCCCGGAAGTTCAGCTTTTCCGAGCCATCTAGAGAAGAGATCCAAGATGTGAGATTTTCTGCGAGAAACGCCTCCATCTTTGTGTAAAACTAAGATGAAATGAATGTTCCCGAAGTTGAGGCTTTTATAGAGGGAAAAACACTATTCAGGAGGACACGTGTCAAAAATTGGGCGACTGCAGGGATAAGTGGCCGGCCGGCCACCTTTTCTGGCAGGCCGGCCATTTGCTTTTTACAAAACTGGCCGGCCGGCTCCCCCTCTCCACAAAATTGGCCGGCCGGCTCCCAAAGGTGGTCGGCAATGCTCCAGTGTATCTCCTTGGCCCTGTTTTACCCTTCGAGGGAAAGTTTCAAGCATTTCCATGCAACGGGAGAGTTAAAGGCCTTCATTTCCCTCTGTTTCGGATGCGTTCCGGTGCCCAGATCGTCCGAAGTACACTTTGTTGTTGCTGAGTTTTGTTTATCGAGTTGTTGTTTTGATTATCGAGTTGTTGTTTTGCTTATCGAGTTGTTTGTCAAGCGGACGTGCTTCGTGTTTTCGAGTCATTGCTCTCTGTTTAAACAATCTTTGTTTAAGTCTTGTTTATTTACGTTGTCAAACACTGTTGTATTTTGCTTATTGAGTTGTAAACTTCCTAAGGTTCTGTTATATCTTAGTAAGTTGAGTTGCTTAGTTTGTTGCGTCGGTTCACTACCTGACTTGGTGATTACACAATGCACATTCCCATTCAATTTCATTTTTTGTGCAAAATAAAATGATGCGATACGATGCTAAAAGTTTAAAAATACAAACACCTTTTCAAAAGCTGTTTCATTCCATCATGTTTTACAACGAACAAAGGTACAAGTTTTACAAAAAATAAAACTGCCTAACAATGTGCAAAGTGCTACAAACTACTAGCAAAAAGAAAAATAAAGTAGAAAACAGCAACATCAATGTCCTCGGGAGCGGGAATGAGAAGCACTCCTCATCCTCTTCTGCAGGACAACCTCTGCACCATCATCATCATCCGGGTCGGAGCTGTCGTCCTCAGGATCCCCCTCAGCCTCGCCTCTGTTCCCCGAACCAAGACCGGAGCCCCCCTCCTCAGCAGATGTCTCTGACTGGCGGTCGGTAACCTCCTCCTCCTCCTCCTCCTCGGGCTCCGCCTCTACAACGTGTGCCCTGCGTCTGCGGGAGGACCCTCCTCGAGCTCCTCGAAAAGGCCTGGATGGCCCAGCTCCTCGGAAAGGCCTGGATGGCCCAGCTCCCTGAGAAGGCCCAGATGGCCCAGCTCCGTAAAAAGGCCCAGATGGCCCAGCTCTCCAAGGAGGCCCAGGTGGCCCGGCTCGCGGCTGAGCATATACAGGAGGCATCTGAAAATGAAAAGTTCAATACATCAGTTCAAATATGAAAATCAGATACGAATACAGTATGTGAGTGGGGTGTGTGTCGGATGTGCTCTACAATGCAGAAGACTGTTCAAAAGCAGTGTGTCATCAGAAGTGTGATAAATACAAGAAAGATGAACGGTACCTGCACACCCATAACGGATAGGTGTGTCTCTCTCCGAAGGACCATGCCCTCAAGTGCGGCCATCACCCCGAGCATCTCGTCCACATACTCAACAGGAGGCTGCAGATACAAAGGCAAAACTATCAGTAAAGGAATGAATGTCTAAGTACCCGACTGATAAATCAAAGCTATAAATCATACCGGTGGTGAATCAGGATCCCTGACATATCTATGGTCAGGAAGTGGAGGCTCTAGCGGAATCGGGTAAGGAGTCCCAAAACGCCATCCCGTCAACTCGGACGGCATGTCCGGCCATCCAGGATGAGGATAAGTCGGAGGAATCGAAGGAACCGATCTACCCCCACCTCTCGATGTAGCAGCCCTACTAGTAGAAGGGGCATCTGCAGCTCGAGCCCGGGCCTGGCTCGAAGATGACGTACCAGCAGACCTCGTCATCGGGGTGCGAACCCCCGCCAGTGGAGGCATCAAATATGTATGACGGTAAGTGGCGTAGTCCCCCTCCTCAAGGTGCAACAGGGCATCACTACCCAGCATAGCGCCGACTACCTCCTGGTGAGAGAGCCTATCAGCAGTCCGCATACTGACTGGGGATGCTGCGAGAGGGTCCTGAGAAGTATACCCCCATACCTGACGCAGAAAGCGTTCCCCTATAAACCATGCTCTACCAACAGGTCCTTCGAGCAGGAACCTGTACTGGGAGGTGCCCGATCCTCCGGGATACTGAAATTGGAGACCATCGCCCAAGGGTGCCCAAGGCTGCCATGTAATCTGCGGATAACAAGTGAATAAACCAATCAGAAATCAGGAACGTGCAGGGCAAATCAGAGATAAAAATGGGAAGAACTGAGGGTTCTGAAGTACCTCCGATGGGCGCACAGTGTCAAAATACTGTCGCAGATAAATGAGAGTCTCTCGGGGTCTCGGCCGGTGCGGGCCCTCGAACACCAGTGAATATGGGGTCATGGGGGGCCCTGCCGCCTCCAACTCTGGGGCTAATACTGGGAAGTATACGTAGACCCATAGCTAAGAAAAGCAGTGCAGAATGTAAGTACAAAGTGCTGAGGGCAAAATACAGACTGTAAAGTGCGCTGTGTGTGCAATGTACAAGTAATGAAGAGCAGAAATGTAAATCAAGGGGACAGAAAAGTACCTCCCAGGCTCTCCAATAACCGCCAAGTAAGTCTCCCTGCCCGTGGGAGGTAGCGCTCATATAGTAGTAAAGGGTAGCCAGGCCAGCGCCACCCCAGTCGTATCGACTGACCTGTGATAGGTCAACCAGAGCGCTCAACAGATATAGCCCGACCGTGTTCCCTCTATCGGCAAACAGAGTAATCCCGAAGAGGAACATAAGGAAACCGCGGGCATACTGCTCTATCTCCTCAGGAGTCTCGGGCTCCATCTCCGCCCGCCGGAAGTGGGAAGAGAACCAAGTGTATCGAACTCTCCCGGAGACTCTGTCGACAGGCGGGCGAGCTCCCAGTAGATATATCCAAGCGGCCTCCCACTCGCCCATGTCCTCGTCATAAGGAATGGACCAACCTCCTATGTCCAGGCCGGTCAATACCGCAAAATCCAGAGGGGTCATAGTCATGTCCCCAGTGGCAGAGAAATGAAAGGAGTTAGTGGTGTCCCACCATCTCTCCACCAGGGCCGCCATCAGTGTCCTCCTGGCAGGACAACGTAACAATCCAATGCAGAAGGGCCCGAACCCTGCCAGATCTACTAAATCCCGGACAGCCTCCGGGAGCTCAACGTACCAATCCCGCGCGGCGGTGGAGCCATACCCCCGTACACTGCGAGAACCAACCTGCAATCAGAATGAATACATGTGTCAGTATAAAATGAATGAGCTGTGTGCCAATGAAATGAATGAGCTGTGTGCCAATGAAATGAATAAGCTGTGTGCAAGTAAATAAGCTGCGTGTTCTACTTTCAATCAGTGTGGGCTGCATGTTCACTATCAATCTGGGCTGCGTGTTCAGGAAATTAAAGTTTGGGCTGCGTGTTCAACTTTCAATCAGTATGGGCTGCGTGTTCACTATCAATCTGGGCTGCGTGTTCAGGAAATTAAAGTTTGGGCTGCGTGTTCAACTTTCAACCAGTGTGGTCTGCGTGTTCACTATCAATCTGGGCTGCGTGTTCAGGAAATTAAAGTTTGGGCTGCGTGTTCAACTTTCAATCAGTGTGGGCTGCGTGTTCACTATCAATCTGGGCTGCGTGTTCAGGAAATTAAAGTTTGGGCTGCGTGTTCAACTTTCAATCAGTGTGGGCTGCGTGTTCACTATCAATCTGGGCTGTGTGTTCAGGAAATTAAAGTTTGGGTTTCGTGTTCAACTTTCAATCAGTGTGGGCTGCGTGTTCACTATTAATCTGGGCTGCGTGTTCAGGAAATTAAAGTTTGGGCTGCGTGTTCAACTTTCAATCAGTGTGGGCTGCGTGTTCACTATCAATCTGGGCTGTGTGTTCAGGAAATTAAAGTTTGGGCTGCGTGTTCAACTTTCAACCAGTGTGGGCTGCGTGTTCACTATCAATCTGGGCTGCGTGTTCAGGAAATTAAAGTTTGGGCTGCGTGTTCAACTTTCAATCAGTGTGGGCTACGTGTTCACTATCAATCTGGGCTGCGTGTTCAGGAAATTAAAGTTTGGGCTGCGTGTTCAACTTTCAATCAGTGTGGGCTGCGTGTTCAGGAAATTAAAGTTTGGGCTGCGTGTTCAACTTTCAACCAGTGTGGGCTGTGTGTTCACTATCAATCTGGGCTGCGTGTTTAGGAAATTAAAGTTTGGGCTGCGTGTTCAACTTTCAACTAGTGTGGGCTGCGTGTTCACTATCAATCTGGGCTGCGTGTTCAGGAAATTAAAGTTTGGGCTGCGTGTTCAACTTTCAATCAGTGTGGGCTGCGTGTTCACTATCAATCTAAACTGCGTGTTCAGAAAATCGGAGTTTGGGCTGTGTGTTCTACTCTAAGTCAGTGAGTGCTATATGTTCACCATTTAATTCGGGCTGTGTGTTCGACAAATCAGTGTGCGAGCCGTGTGTTCATTTCTTAACTAATGTGTGCTGTACGCTCGCAATCAATTAATGAGCCGAGTGTTCAGAAATTCAAGTGCTTAAGCTACATATTCAGGATGCAAACAAAGTACTATGTCATAAGCTAAACTGTGTGTTCAAGCATGGCAAAAACACGAAATTCACGAAAAATGCAGAAAATGAAGTAAATACCTCTCGTGCCTCGTAGGAGAGGTGATGCTCTGGCTCCCGCAGGAGTAGATCTCCAGGTGCTCGCTCATCAAAATCGGTGAAGTGACGAAAAACGGCCCGAGGGAGGACATGTGCTGGCGGAGCATACCTCCCGGGAATAAAGGGGCGGACCCTCGGGGGCAAAGTCATGGCATCAAAATCATCCCCAGCACCTGGAAAACCTCCACCATGAGGAGAGTTACCCGCCATTTTCAGAAAATCTGCAAAAGGAGCAAAAATGAGCCAAAATTGGAAAAAGTCAACAAAAGTCAACTCTCGGGAAATGGAAAAAGTCAACAAAAGTCAACTACCGAGAAAATCTTCCGAATATTGAGACAAACTCACCTCAAGTGGCGAAAATGAGAAAAGAAGCCCTGAAACCAAAATTTAATCAGTTCAAAGTGCTTGAAACTGGATATTTTCGCGAAAACAACTTGCGTGGGGCCTTGAAAAACGCGTATAGTACTCGGATCTGAGGGAGAAAATGGTGTAGGAAGCAATAGAAGAAGATTTCGTGGCTGCATTTATAGGCTCAAAGTGTTTGGGTGAGAGAGCACAAAGAAAGGGAGGTGAAAAGACCAATTTGTCCTCGGATTTGGGCAAATGGCCGGCCGGCCACCTTTTCCGGCCGGCCAGCCATTCTCTTTTTAGAAACCTAGCCGGCCACCTCCCACCCTCCATAAAACTAGCCGGCCATGTCCCCCACAGGCTCACCTAGCTCCCTGCAAATTTTGAGGAAGATTGGAGTTCCCGGGACCTGAAAAAGTTCAAGAAAAGTACACTTCCGGTCGCGAAATTGCTCCGCCGGAACTTCAGCTTCAAGTTCTGACATGTGTCTCATCATTATTCATCAAAATCAAGATGTATCCTTTTGAATATGTTGTAGTCTTTCCAGGAAATTGAATCGAAGGCCGTCATCGAAGTCGCCTTCGCCGAAACACGCGTTTCCTTGCTCGTCATTTCGTAACAAACGGGCACCATCATTTATGCTCGTTTTGCACTATCATGCACATAACTTGCATTCTCATGAGCATACTTGCATTATTATGCACATTTCTTGATATTGCCATACCTCTGTGCTTGAGCATGCGTTATCACGCACTTTCCTTTCTCGCATCGCGATGCATTCACTCGCCGGCACTATGTGTGTCAAACCTTCAGAATCACATTGAATATATGTTGTTAGCGTATTGTGCTTGTTGAATTTCTCTCTTTTGCAGGCACGATATTGTATGTAAGGTTCATTTGAGGCTGGTGCGACCAGACGAATCGCGCAGGTATCGTATCTTCTCCGTGTGAGACGCGACGAGAATTGAACAATTCTCCACATTCTTAACTGCATGAAATGTAGTTGTTGCTTTGCATTCTTGCTTAAAACTGTTGCATCTATTTGCGAATACTTGCTTCATTACAGCTTGCTGCATTTGCATGATCATTGCGTTATGTTCGGCTCCTTGCATTATCATTTGCATTTTGCCCCTGCCTGCGGGCGTGCCTGTGGGCACATCTCTGTTATTGTGTATGTTTGTCTAAGTCTTCGGCCTTGTCAAAAATAGGTCGTCTCTGGGCTTTGACATTCACTCCCGTCACTTGTGACTTCCGAGTTCTGTCAAAGAGGGGCAACTGTAGACACCCCATTTTTGACCGACCTTAAGACTCAGACGTCACCAGTTGAGTGCTTGGTGATATTGCATAATGTGCTCGTTCAGAAGTTTCAGAGTCTTGGCCGTCAGCCCTGCCTCCGGATTTCCGAACCCTCTTCTGTGCCTTGCCTCGGTTTGTGAACCAGGCTCGATTTTCTCTGTTTCTTTTCCTGAGAGGAGGGAGAGGTCCCGTAGACCATCTCTCAGTGGCCGTAGGCTACATTTTGTGGCCGTAGGCCATTTTGCCCATTTCGGAGTCCGGTTTCTGGTTTTTCGGGACCGTTGGCCGTATGCTTCGGTTCGGGACCGCCTAACCGTCTCCGTTTGCTCTGATTTTGGCATACATCTTATTTACTCCCTTTTGAGGGACACTGAGGTCTGAGAGACCCACTTCGTGGCCGAACGCCACTTTCGGTGCTTAACAGCCCATTTCTCGGGACCCCGAACTGCGTGTTTTGGCCCCCGAGCATTCGTTTTGCATCGATTTTCGTTCATTTTCGGAAGGTACCTCTGTTTTATCACCAGGAAGGTCACTGGAGGGTGGAAGGCCAGCAATTATCTTGGCAACCAGTTATATTCCATTTTCGCCCTCCGGCGCCCGTTTTTCTCACTTCCGAGCCAATGTTGAACACCTTAGGGCCACTTTCTTCAACCCCAAACCACATATTTGTGTTGTACACACATGAGAGGATCCTAATATCATATGGCTGGCCAGAAATTTTACCTTACCCTTTTGAACCCCTCATAAAAATGGCCTATTCTCTCTCCTGTTTTAAAGTTTCCAAATTCGAACCATAGGGTTGTGATGAGGGTACTTGGGAGGACACCTTTTTGCGGTGGCCGGCCAGAAAATCAACTTGACCTTTTTGACCCCTAGCCAGCCAGCCACCTGCAACTTTGAAAGGTGGCCGGCCATGTTCCTTGTAATACACACTTTACAGCTGTATAGCTGTATCCCCCAGAAAATATCTCAATCCGGGGGATATTTTTTGGGGGAAAACTTGCCTCCTTTTCCCCCACCTTTACTCCCCCTTTTTGGGTCCATATAACCAGGGGCCAGCATTTGTATTAGGGGTTAGAAAAAATTACTTCAAGCATAGGCATCCAAATCTCCCTCTATCTCTCTCATTTTCTCAAAAACTCCTAAGTTCTACCCCATTCCTTCATCACCACCAAGCACCACCACCACCACTCCATTTCCAGCAGCAAGGAGGGCTTCTCATAGGCTAAAGGTGCTGCAACTTGGTCCAAGAAGCAACCAAAGATTGGTCTACAAGGGTGAGTTGCCATTTCCCCCTTTTTGAGCTTATTTTTGCAATATTTCTTAGCCATATATGCTTACTGTTTT
This sequence comes from Camellia sinensis, assembly GCF_055761805.1. NCBI lineage: Eukaryota > Viridiplantae > Streptophyta > Magnoliopsida > Ericales > Theaceae > Camellia > Camellia sinensis. The sequence continues at coordinate 81,502,661 of NC_138963.1, forward strand.
GAGCTCCGGCCCTAACTGAAAGTGGCCTTCTTTTGAGCTCTTTTTCACTTTTTCTTAAGGGCTCAACCCTGTTTGAGCCCCCCACCTTGCACTTGCTTCAATATCTTCCTTGAATGCTATTTTCTTACATGCTTTGGAAGCCTATTATGCTTCCATTTTTGGGCGTTTTATAGAACTAAAAATAGTCTTATTTTGAGCCCCTCTTCAATATTGAAGAAGGGCTCAACACTGTTTGGGACCTCCATGCTATACTTGCCTTTATATTCTCTTTTGGGTCCCATTCTTGCATGCTTTGGCAGCCCATTATGCTTCCATTTTTGGGCATTTTACAGAACTAAAAATAGTCTTATTTTGAGCCCCTCTTCAACATTGAAGAAGGGCTCATCACTGTTTGCGACCTCCATATGCTACTTCATGTTATATCCCTCTTTGGTCCCCTTTTCTTGCATGTTTTGGCAGCCTATTATGCTTCGGTTTTTGGTCATTTTACAGCACTGAAAATAGTCTTATTTTGATCCATTATTCATGTTTCATTAAGGGTCTTTGGCTGTTTGATGAATATTTTGTATACTTTGTGTTATAGCCACTTTTGAGCCTCATTTTGCATTGCATTTCTAGCATGTTTGTATACTGATTTTGGGGCTGTCATAAACTGTAAATGTGCATATTTTTGGTCCCTCTTCAGTGTTGTAGAAGGGCATTTTTCAGTTTGGATTTTACATATACCACTTGTTTCATTGCCTTCTCTTGGCCCCTATTTTTGCATACCATTGTTGCCCTATCTTTGCTTGCTGTTTGGCCATGATTTGTACTGGTAAAATGATAATTTTGGGGCTTCCTTGCTACTATATCTTTATTGCATGTCCATATTGTGCATATTTGGTATAGCTATAGGCCATTTCGGGTGCCAAAGTCCATGTTTCGGGACTATTCCATGCATCGGGTGTGTTTTCGCCTTATTTCGGGACTGTTTTCCCCACAGTTCAGTGCTGAAATTCCATTAGCATGTTTTCATATCATTTTCCATGCCATTGCATTGCGTATGCCATTGCCTCGGTTTGCGTGCCCGTGTGCACGCATTTCGAGGCACTTCATTTTCATCCATCGGCCTCTTATGTGAGTGTGGCTGAGGCTCTCTCATGTTAGTGTAAGTCCATGTGGCATTCTATATGCCATTTTAGCCATATTGCATTGCGTATGCCATTGCCTCGGTTTGCGTGCCCGTGTGCACGCATTTTGAGGCACCTCTTTTTTATAGCATAGTGCATACTAGGTTGTATCTTAGATCGCATTCAGTCATTTTTCTCAGTTTGCGTGCCCCTGTGCACGCATTTCGAGACATCTCATTTTCATAGCATTGTGTATGCTAGGCTATATCTTAGTTGCATTTCATGCATATCATGCATTTGCATCGTGTTCGGGATAGGAGTTAGCCCGGGCACGGGAAACGAGGTGCGTTTCGTACTCCGAGTGACGGAACGTGTCTCAATTCCCTAGTCACCGACACTCCGGATCATCCATGATGGAGTTAGGTTCTTGTTGTGTTTATACGTGCATTCATTCTATATTGAGTTGCACATTTCGACTCCTCTGCCATCATGCATCGATATGCGTGATTGGTGGCACGAGGATCGAGGCATGCATATATCTATGAAAATACATTGCTATGCCCCTTTCCTGCTCTCTGTTGCAGCAAATGAAGAATCAGCAAACTTCCGGAGTTTGGCGTGCTTTCCAAGAAAAATCACAAAACAGAGGCTAATCGGGGCATCCCAGTGGATTTCCGCACAAGGCAGCCCAAACATACATCATTCATCAGAAGCAAGGCAGTCCCTGGCTTGCACGCCAGTTTTACAGCTTTCTTATTTAATTTGTAAATTGATTAGGAATTTGTACATTATTTGGACTGTATTATTTGGACTGTACTATTCTTTCATTTGGGACTGTATTATTTATTCGGACCCTATGCGCGAGGGCAATGCTGTAATAAGTGTGGGTGAGTGTGATGTATGTCTTCCAACCCCACGTCTTTCTTCCCTTTTATTTACCTGCTTATGATGGTTAGATTAGGGCATGTTTCAATTAGCATACAGTATGACAGCATGTTTGCATCATTCATCTGTTTTGCATGCACCGGGCTCGGCGCATCATACTATAACTGCATTTGTATTTCAATTCCAAGTTGAATACATGTTAGCTGTAGCATTCCATATGCCATGTTTAGAATAGCCGAGCCTACTATAGTTTGCATTCTTGCATGTGTTGCATTAGGCATTTCTGTATACTTAGGATTCATGCATAGATTTCTAATTAGCTTCTTTTTTGGCTTGGAGTACTCGGTGAGTTTTATGCTTTAGCATCCTTGCATGCGTGTGAGTGACTGCCATGAATAGCATGCTTACCATGAGGCTAATTGCTTATGTGATATATCTGCCTGAATGCCTGTGGGTGAAGGTTGGGTTATCTGGATTGGAACAAATCATTAACTGTGAGTTTTAAGCCCACTCGATAGTGGCAAAACCATCTTTCCCTAAGCCCACCTGAGGGTGGCAAAATCTGCATTTCAAGCCTACTTGCGAGTAGCAAACCATGTTTCAAATAAACAAACATGAAATGTTTTGTTCCAATTCAGGCGATCCAGTCTATACTTGTATGTTGTGCGCATCACATAGTAAATCTAGACTAATAACCGGAATAAGAACACACAATGTTTTCAAAACTAGATATCATGGTTAGTAGAGGCCGATCTTTGATCGGGCGAGCAGGGGTGCTCACGAAGTGACCTTCCCCAATCGTACCCAAGTTCCCGAACCGAGGCAACTTTGGTGATGACGGACACGTGGCCTTAGGCAAACGAGTCAGGGTTTCCTAAATTTTCCCAAAATAAAATATTTAGGTGGCGACTCTGTATCTGGCAAAGCAGTCCATGTTTGGCACTTCTTTCAAAAATCTGTTTTCTCAAAACGATTTGCCGGATTTGGACTCTTTGGTTCAGACTTAGAACCGTGACAATTTGAAGAGTCCTGAGCTGTAGTGACCCCAAATGAACGGAATGGGAGCTCGTTCCTCCCGGGGCGTTCGGGGACGTCTACACAATGCACGATGGACTTACACCAACATGAGTGGACCTCAGCCATACTCATATCAGTAGCCATTAGGTGAAAATCGGACTATCGAAATGCGTGCACACATGCACGCAAACCGAGGACCGATCCTAAGGCACAACATGCAACTCTAACAAGGCATGGCAAGGGATGCAAGATGCCATACAAGCATGTGAATTTCAGCACTGAAACATGATTCTAAACAGCCCCGAAACATGGAAAAATGACACCCGATGCATGGAATGAGCCCCGAAACTCAAGACTAGGCACATGCAATGACTTATAGCTATACAAAGCATGCATTATTTGATCATGAAGTACAAAGATAGAGCCAAGGCAGTCCCAAAACATGAACATTTCTAGTTCAAAGCATGGCCAAAAGATGCTATCATGGTGGACAAAAATAGCATGCAATCTTGACTAGCAAACATGGTTTACATGGCAAGTGTGTGAAGCATATGGAATCTCACCAAACCAGAAGAAATCAAGGAACAAAACATGTGAAAATAGGCCCAAATAACCACTGAAATGAAACCAACACATGCAAAAATGATGAGTTACTTTAGAGGGGCATGCAAGGAGTTATTAAGCACATGCAAGGTAGACATTTAGCATGGCATAAAAAACTATGAAAATTAAATGTGGTAGTCCTAAAACTCACCAAATTGACCCTGGAAAGTGACTTCGAAGCATGCAAGGTAGGGTCTCTTTGGAAGGCCAAAAAGGCCACCAAACAAGAGAAGGAGAGAGGGGGTCACCCCCCTCTAATCTTGGCTCTCAAAATAGTGTTTTAGCCACTGAAAATCCACTGGATTTCAGTGGCTAGAAGGCCAAACAAAGCATGCAATTGGGGCTTAGGTGTAAGGCTCAAAACAAGGGACAATCCAGTATACAAGGAAGCATGTGACCTCAAATAGAATAATTCCCTCAATAAAACATTAAGATGATGTCAAAACAAGCCTTTTTTCAGTTTATAACAAGTCTCAAAAATGAACATAAATAGGGCTAATCTATCTTGCAAAAATGGCCCCAAAAGAGAGAATAGAGACAAGGGACAGCAGCTGGCCCCAAACAGTAAAGAGCCCTTCAACAAAGTTGAAGAGGGGCTCAAAATGAAGCACTTTACATTTTATGACCAAGTCCAAAACTGCTCACAAGTAGGGCTACAATATGATGTAAAAAAGGCCCTAAAAGAGAGATAGAAAGCAAGAGGCAGTAGCTGGCCTCAAACAGTGAAGTGCCCTGCAACAAAGTTGAATATAGGCTCAAAATTAAGCACTTTACAGTTTAGATCGAAGCCCATAAATTCTTACAAACAGGGCTAACATATCATGCAAGAAATAGCCATAAAGAGGGATAAAGAGGCAAGTGGTAGCAGCTGACCTCAAACAGAGGAGAGGCCTTCAACAAAGTTGAAGAGGGGCTCAAAAAAATACATTTCACAGTTTATAACCAAGTTCGAAACAGCTCACAAATTAGCCTAAAATATCATGCAAAAATAGGCCTAAAAGAGAGTTTAAACACAAAGGGTAAGGAGAAGACCTCAAACAGAAAAAAGGTCTTGACCAAACATGAAGAGGGGCTCAAAATATGACTATTTCCAGTTTGGGTCGGAGCCCAAAAATGCAAGCAACAAAGGCTAAGAAAGCATGCAAAATAGAGCTAAAAGAGAGGGAAAAGAGACTCACCCTTGTAGCCTAAGTCTTCAACAACTTTTGGTCCAAGAAATGGTGCTCCTAGCCTCTGGAAATCAGCTTCAAAGGGCTAGAATGGAGGGTGGAGGTGTGGCGCTATGAGTGGTAGTGTAAAGGGGGGCAAGAACCTTAGGGTTTGAAGGGTTTGGAAGAGAGGGGGAGGGAGAGTTGTATGCAATGCTCCAGCTGGTTTTTGTAACCCTTAAAAATGGAGGAGAGGTGCTGGTTTTATAGAGGGAGAGAGTGGAGGAATGGGGGGGAAAATCAAATTCAAATTTCCTCCCCAAAGGCAGCCCCCCCGGATACAAAATCTGGGGGAAAATAGAGGGTACAGCTGGAATACACTTGGAGAGAGGATCATGGCCGGCCAGGTTCAAAAGGTTCAGGTGGCCGGCCGGCCACCTCCCATGGCCGGCCGGCCAGGGGTCAAAAGGGTCAATGAAGATTGCTGGCCAGCCTATACATATTGGTGGCCTCCCAGGTGTGCACAACACAACTAAGTGGTTAAAACCCAGAAAATGTGAACCAGGAGAGAGAAAAGCCAACTTTTTAGAGGGGTTCAAAAGAGTCAAGGACAATTACTGGCCGGCCTATACATATTGGTGGCCTCACAGGTGTGTACAACACAAATATGGGGTGTAGGGCTAAAGAAAGTGGCCCCGGGGTGGTCAACATTAGCTTTCTAGTGAGGAAAACGGGCGACGGAGAGCGATGAAGAAATAAAACTGGCTTTTCAGAAAAATTGCAGGCCTCCCACCCTCCTACAAGCTTTCTAGCAATGAAAATAAGGTCTCCACCAAAAATAAACCAAAACGGATGCAAAACGGAGGTTCGGGGACCGAAACGCGCGGCCCGAGGCCCCGAAAATGGACTGTTAAGCACCGGAGGTAGCATTCGACCACGAAGTTGGTCTCTCGGGCCACAGTGTTCCCCAAAAGGGAGTAAATAAGATGTCTGCCAAACACCGGAGCAAACGGAGGTGGTTAGGCGTTCCCGAACCGAGGCACAAGGCCGTCGGCTCCGAAAAATCGGAAACCGGGTTCTAAATGGGAAAAATGGCCTACGACCACAAAACGTAGCCTACGGCCACTGAGAGATGATCTACGAGACCTCTCTCTCCCTTCGGGAAGAGAAAATAGAGAAAACAGATCCTGGTTCGCAAACCGAGACAAGGCACGAAAGAGTCCGGAACTCCAGAGGTAAGGCTTGCAGCCGGGACCCTGGAACTTCTGAACGAGCACAATATGCAATATCACCGAGGGCTCAATCAGTGACGTCTGAGTCTTAAGGTTGGTAAAAAATGGGGTGTCTACAGACTTGTAGTACCAGTGGCTGCCTCAATTTGGAATAGTTTTGCTCCTCCAAAAGTGCAATTCTTTGGGTGGCTGGCTTGGCTTGGTAAGGTTAAAAATTTTGGTTTCCTTCATAGAATTGGAATCCTAGCAGGGAATGCAAATCTTGATTGTGTGTTCTGTCATAATGAGGTTGAAACAGTGGAACATATTTTACTTTTGTGTCCTTTTGTTTGGTTGCTTTGGTCCAACATTATACAATGGTGGGGTTTGCAATGGGTATTACTAGGTTCAGTGAATGGATTGTTACAATGGTGGTCTGGTTGTAGAATGAAGAAACTGGAGAAGAAATTTTGGATGGCTTTACCTGTGGTTATTCTCTTGTCTACTTAGAAACATAGAAATGATTGTGTTTTTAATGGTTCTCAACCAAATTTGAAAAATCTATGTGAAATAGTGAAAGTTAGAGTAGCTATGTGGCTCAAAGCATTGCCAATTCATGTGGAGTTTTCTATAAATGACTTAGTCTTTAATCTGCAACAGGAGAAATATTGTATTAGAAATGATGGTTGAATGCTATGGATCAAGTCTGGTGTCCTGCTACAGATGTTCTGTGTAGTTGTTTTGTTTTTTTTTTTGATCGGCAAATAAAATCTTTATTGATGAAAGTATGCAAAAAAGATACAGGGCATCAATAAAGAGGAGCTTGGAGCTAACAGGAGCTCCAAGCGCCAGTTGGTGAGAAACCAACAGCAAAACAAAACAGAAACAAAAGAGAAGGATAACAGACTAACAAACTTCACCCAAGCTACATAGGAGGGTAGCACTACAGACTACAACATCACTATGAACTTCACACAAACTTAAGGAACAAAACCACTGCTGCTACCAATCCGCTCGACTTAAAAATCTGGACAGCAACTAACCGTAAGGAGCAGAATCAATGACTACAGCACTGCCAAGCAAACCACAAGATTGCAGAAAAGAGAACAGAGAATCAGACTGCAGATCAGACTTCACAACAATCAAATTGCACAACAGATCAAACCTGCAGCAGCAGCATCAGCAAAACCACTAACAGTAACACTGCATAGGCGTTCATAGACCAAAATTATTTTCCCAAAACAGAACTGACATTAGAAGCAGTCCCTAGCAACACGAAGTGAATCTGTTCAGTGGCACGCACAGACCAAAATGGAGCAGTAGGCAGTGCATGTGGTTTGGCCAGAATTGGACTGCCAGAGCACAGATAGAGCACTGATGCACAGCTAGACCAAACCAGCAGACAGAACAAAAAGGCAGGCATGCAGAACAAAATAGCAGAACATCAACCTAGATAGCACACTGACAGAGCATCAACCCAGATAGCACACTGGCACATAACATCAACCCAGATAGCACTAGACTGAAGCTAGAGCGCTAAATTCCGCCCCTAATTTGTCTCCAATTGTAGACGAGATCATCAACTGAGTATGGGAACTCTTTAGTGGAAGCTTTGAGCCAAATGGCAGATCTGTATTTTATAAGATCTAACAGTCCTGAAGAAGAGGGTTGAGTATTGGAAAATACACAATCATTTCTGAGTTTCCAAATGGACCAAAGTACAATTAAGGGGATTGCTCTCCATAATGGTCTGTCAAAATTATAGAATTTCCAGCTCATCCACCAATGAAGCAGGCCATCTACAGATTTAGGAATGCACCAATGTAGGCCCCAATCCTCAATAACCACTGACCATATTGACCAAGAGAAAGAACAATGAAGCAGTACATGGGGAGCAGTTTCAACTTCAGAGTTGCAGAAGTGGCAGAGGGGAGAAGCATTGCTGTCAAGAGATCCAATCTTGAGCAGAAAATCAGAATATTTGATTCTAGATTTCCAGCTAGCCAGGTGAAAAAAGATACTCTGGGGGACAAAAGTGAATTCCAAACAAATTTGCTAACCTTGAGATGAGGGCCAAAAAGAGATGAGTGGTGAGAGTAGAGGGCAGAAGCAGAGAAGCTTTGACCAGAATCTGTGCACCATACGAAGCAGTCTTCACAATCCAAACACAGAGATGGAGCAGAGGATAAGAGAGCATTCATTCTCACATCTTCAGCCAATTCCCATGAATATAACTCTCTTCTATGGGGGAGATTCCAATCAAATGGGCTTGACCTCCTTGCGTAATAATGATTGAGGGAACCTTCCTTATCATTTGACAAATTGAAGAGGAGGGGAAAAGAAGATTTCAAACAAAGGCCACCACACCAACTATCAAACCAAAATCTGATTCTAAAGCCATTCCCAACCTTTACACCACATTGGCCCACAAAGAAATTAAAGATAGGCCGATTGAGGGCCCCTATTGTGAGGATGTCCCTCCAGACTCTAAAGTGCTTGTATGAGAGACTCAAAGGAGGGAGCCAACAGGAGTTGTTAATTTTATATTTGCTGCACACAATTGACCTCCAGAGAGCATTGGTTTGAATTCCAAACTTCCACCACCATTTGAGGAGGAGACAAACATTAACGTCTCTGACCCTTCTAATGCCAAGACCCCTTGATCAATTCTCTTTGTAACTTCCTCCCATTTCAGTAAATGCACTTTACTTTTAAGATCACTGCTACCCCATAAGAAGGCTGCCTCTAACCTTTCTATTTCCTTAGCCACTCCTTCAGGCATTTTAAACATGGAAAGAAAGTATATAGGTAAGCTAGATAGAGTGGACTTGATTAAAGTTAATCTACCAGCAAAGGACAGCAGTTTTCTCTTCCAACCTGACAGTCTAGCCTTGATTTTTTCAATTACAGGCTTCCAAGTAGATTTCCTTCCAGGATTTGCTCCTAGAGGCAGCCCCAGAAATTTTAGTGGAAGACTCTGCACTTTGCAATTGAGAAGAGAAGCATAGATGTTTAAACAGCCTTCATCTACACCAACACCACAGACGACACTCTTATGGTAATTAATTTTGAGGCCAGATAATACTTCAAAACATCTGAGGACCCTTTTAATGGATACCAATTGGGCACAATCAGCTTCACAAAAAAGGATTGAATCATCGGCAAATTGTAAATGTGAGATAAGTACATTGTTAGATCCAACAACTACCCCTTTGAGAATACCAAGATTGAGGGCTCTGACTAGAAGAATGTTAAGACCTTCCGCCACAATGTTGAATAGAAAAGGTGAGAGCGGGTCCCCCTGTCTAAGGCCCCTATGAGGTGAAAATTCCTCAGTTGGTGAGCCATTCACTAAAATGGAGATTCTAGCTGTGGAGACACAAATCTTCATCCAAGCGATCCATTTATCCCCTAAACCAAAACTGCCCATCAAAGAGAACAAGAATTCCCAGTTGACAGAGTCAAAAGCTTTCTCGAAGTCCAATTTGAGAATCAACCCTTGTTTTTTGGCCTTCTTCCAACCATCCACTACCTCATTAGCAATAAATACCCCATCCAGAATATTTCTCCCTCCCAAGAATGTTGTCTGTGTTTCACCAATTATTGAGGGGGGCACTGACTTTAATCTGGATGCTAAGACTTTGGCCAAGATTTTGTATATAGATCCCACAAGACTAATAGGTCTGTAGTCAGATAGACCAATAGGGTTATCTACCTTGGGAACAAGGGTGATAAATGAGCTATTAATGCCATATGCAAGTTTGCTGTTAGAGTGAAACTCTTTGAAAAATTGCATTATGTCCGTCTTCATAACCTTCCAGAATTTCTGATAGCACAGTAGGTTGAACCCATCAGGGCCTGGAGCTTTGTTATTGTTACAGTCTTTGATTGCTGCAAGTACCTCAGCTGCACTGAACTCAGCTACCAGATGTTGGGAGACATATTCCGGGTCAATGGTGTTGAATGCCCCTGACAGAGAAGGCCTGTTAACCCATGATTCAGAGAATTGGCATCACCAGTTGGCTCTCTGTTTGTTTGTTTGTTGATTATAAGTGTTTGTTGGGTGGAGCTCACGACAGCAGGGTCTGCTGCTTGTTTGGCACCACTAGTTAGCTCTGCTGCTTATATAGTTGTGCTATTTTTTCTTTGCTTTTGATTGGTTTCTTATCAATCTTGGGTCAAGTGTTAGCATATGATTGTGCTTTCTTTGTGGTGTCAACCTACTTGAGATTGTTAAGGTTAGCTATGATGCTTTTGCATTTCCCTGCTTTGTTGATATAAGTTTTGCATGCATTGTGCCTCTTTTTCATCAATGAAGCTTTTGTTTTTGCTGATAAAAAAAAAAGAAAAAAAAGAAAGAGTTTTGAATGAAAAGACTTCTAAGAGTTTCAAATTTTCATTCCAAAATTATTGTTTTTTAATTTACAAAATAGATTTTAAAAAAACTATTGGATAATTTATTTATTTAATTATTTTAGAAATAATAATTATTTCTTAATTTATGGATTTCAAATGGAAAGATAACACAAATATTCCATAATCTCTCCATCCTAATTTCTCTCACTGATTTCGAAAAGAAAAAAAAAATTAAAACCTCCTTTTTTTTCTCTCCCCAAAAAATCAGATAATATTTTTCGTAGGAGTTGTGTGTATTTATATCTCATTATATCTTATATATTAACAAAAAAAAAATTAAAAACCAAATATACAAACACATAAAATTAACAAATTTGATTTTTCTCTCTTCAGTTGAAATCTTTCTTTTGCCTCTTAATATCCAATTTTAAATTTTAAAAATCTTTAAAGTAGATCTAAACAAATCTAATTTGAAAATATTTTCTACTAGCAAATTTTAAATTAATAAAACTCACATGTCTATTACATATCTAACACACATCATAACTTACCCAATTAATAATAATAAAAAACAAATAGAATCCATAAATAAATTAAATTTAAAAAATAGAAAGTCACAATTCCATCTTAAATAAATTAAAAAAAAATAGAAACCACACATAAATAAAGGAGATAAGAATTTATATATGAATCTCAAAAAGATATGACAATATCTAAATTTGAATTACGGTTTAGTAATATAACTATCTATTTTCTTGATGTATATCTATCTTGATCAATTTTCAAATCTTATTTAAAGAATAATCTGATTAGTTATTTCAACTCATAGACTTTACAGGCATTGGCGGACGAGTTGACAATTGGAGTGAGCAAGATCTAAGTTGTTAGATTTAACATCCTATTACTTCATAAATTTATTTATTTTTATTTTATTTTTATTTTTATTTTTATTTTTTTCCTTGTGTGATTATCTTTCTGTAATGTTAGTTTTGGTTTTGGTTTTGGTTTCAGTTTTAGTGAGATTTATGTATTTGTTTATAGATTTACATGGTAGAGAAGAATTAGTGGTGATAATGGTTACAATCGAAATATCTATATCCGTTATGTGCCAATTATTTTGATCAGATTTTGTTTTCTTTAATGAAAACCATAAAATTAAAGTAAAAAAATTGGGCACCAAATTTTTTATTTTTTATTGTCATTTTATTTTATAGAAAATGTGAAGATTTATTGGAAAATCAAGATTTTTACTATAACATTAGATTTTTGTATAGCTAGGTAAATTTAAAAATTTTAAATATCATTGTATTATTTATTTTTGTCATCTTTCTATCCTATTGTACCATTGTTGCTATTTGTTCGTTTGTTAATTGTAATTCAATTAATTGAAAATGAAAGCTTAGTATAAATTTTCATATATATTATAGTTAATTTATTACCGCTATTGTTATATATAATAGCATAATAGATAGGGATAATCTATAAACGTAATTTTTACTTTTCTTCGTCGCCAATGCCCATTTTCCGTGACCAACATTATTCTGGTTGCCAAAAGTCTATCTTTTAGCGACCAAATTCTTAGTCGCAATAGGATCAACTTTTGACAAATTCAAGTCTCTTCCGCGACCAAAATATGTTGTCGCAAATGATGGTTTTCCGCGACCAACTTCACTTTTGGTCTCCAAAAACCTTCTGTGACGGGCTTTTGGCGACCAAATCGCGACCAACTTTTTTTGGTCGCTAAAAACTATTAATGACCAGATTTAATCTTTCTGCGACCAGAAATGTTGGTCACGAAAAGTGTTTTTTCCTGTAGTGTATATATAGGAGTTATATGCCTTCTTTTAGCCCCAAAAAGCCCAATCAATTTTTTTTTTTTTTTTTTACTTTTTAATTTTTTAAATTGAAACATCAAATGTCTATTTCCAAAAAAAACAAAACTAATAAACATATATCCAAAAGTTACACATTTCTTTTTTTTCTTTTTCTTTTTCTTTTTTCTTTTTTTCTTTTTTTTAATAGGTAGGATATTTACAAATGAAATATATTTGGCATCTCCAAAAACTTTCTACAATCCGACCGATAATAATGTGGTCATAAGTGTCAATTTTTAATTTGTTTACAAATATGATAAGAGAATTAATTAAATTATACATTTCAACCAATCACATACTCAATTTTTCACTATTTCTAGATAATTCTAATTAAGAGCATCTCCAACCTTAACACTTTTTCTTTTCTTTTTTTTTATTAAATTAGAATTTGATAAAAAAAAATGAAGTATTGGAAATTATTATTTTTTTCATCAAAATTGATGAAAAGAAAAAAAAAATTGGGATAAGAATGAATTTTTTTTAAAAAAAAAAAAATTGATAAAAATTTAATGAAAAAGTTAAAGTAATTAATATCAAATCAAACTTTTTATTCAAATTTAAAATCAAGTTGGATAAAAAAAAATTAAAAGAAAATGATGAAAGATTGGAGATATTTTGAAACCTTCTTATTCTTAAAGACTAGAAGGTTGGCACAAACTCTGTGTGCGTATTTTATTTATATTGTGTAGCGATCTCGATTTTGACCTGGTCAACTTCGGGGGTCGAGGCTCGACGAAAGTAAAAATGAAAAATGCATTCGAAATTGCTTATGAGAAAGTGTATTTCAGGCTCGAGTGACCTTGTTATATCAGTCCGTAAATTAGGGTTTCAGATCACTTTTTGCAGCCCCCTCTCTCTCTAAAACTCTCCAAATATCTAGGTCTAGAGCTTCTCTCTCTAGAAGTCATCTTCTCTCTTTGATTTCTTCAAATCCATTGGGATTTAGGCCTAAGTTCTTCACCAAAGTTGGTCATCACCTTGAGGGCTTTATTGTGTGTGGTGGAGATTGAATTTCGACACCGTAGATTTTGGGGTTTCATCTCAGATTCTCTTCAAAACTTGAGGTAGAGATTTTCTACACTCTAATATGGTTTTTGGCTTAGTTATTCCCTATTGTGTATAGATGATGAGATTTGGTTGTGGTTTGAACAAATCTAGGATTTGGGTGTGAAATGAAAAGAAGGGTTTTGATGAATATGAGGTAAACGAGTATGAAGCTTGAATATAAGATCATGTTGTGCCAAAATAGTTGATTTTGGTATTTGAGTTGATATTTGGTGAAAGGGGGATTCTGCCCAAATTTTGATTAAATTATTATTTTGCATAAATAATTGAAATTAACATTGAAAACGTGAAATTGGAAGGTTGTGATTCTAAATGGTGATGTTGGATATGTATTGTGATTCTAAATAATGAACAACTCTTTAGAAATAATTGCATTGGGCTATCAGTGGAGGATAGCTATGATTGTTGTAAAAATTACATGAAGATTAGGCGATTTAATGCTAATCCATTGTTGGTGTCATTGAATATGACCATGTTATAGATACATTGTATATCTATGTTTATTGGGATGAGAAAGGTGATGTACTCCATATGTGATTATGTTTATAAATACATTGCATATGTATATTTGTTTGAGAGGAGAAAGGGGATGGATTTTATTTAAAGCAAGTTGGCCGAAGTGTCTTGGGTGAAAGACCCGAAATTTTATATATAAATGAGTGTCGATTTCTTCGGACGAAATATCCGTAAAATGACAGGTTTGAAGTGCTTATGTGAGATTTGCATAATTGGAAAATCATTGAGTTGTAGTCTCATTTTAATTGTTGAAAGATAATGAATTTAACTCATGAATTGAGTAGCTTATATGAACTGAAAATGAAATTAAAGGAAAATGGAATAAGGTTGGTCTTAGTGGCATATGGATATGCAGGTCTTGTGGTTGTTTCAGGATCGGTATCGTTTATGTACGTGGTATTTATACCTTTACTAAACCTCATAAATTGTGTTAGATTATTCCACTGGGCTGTTGGCTCACCTTGCATGAGAATATCATTTTCAAGTACATGTGAGATGCTTCCTCCAAGGTAATAGCGTGGATGGAGTTTTAGGAAACAACAGCTTCTTAAATATGCCTTATGTGTGTATGTTTGTTATTTGTAAAGCCAAGAGCTTAAGATGTAATGAGCGAGACTCAATTTGTGTAACCAAGAATGTTCTTGGATAAATTTGTAAACCTGTAGGGCACTTATTACCTGTTTGGCTTCCATTTCATACTTGTTGTAAAATGCATGTTTGGGATTGAAACTAGGGCATTGAGATGTGAACAACTTGTACTTGACATTTGGGATTTAATGGAAATGGGTGTATGGATTACTTAGCAATATATATATATATATATATATATGTTTGTCTATTAGGTGGGTTTTGTAGCATAAATAGATATATCCTGCCCAAATTTTCAAGGCGTTACATATTGAGTTTTTAGTTATGAAATTGAAATAAAAAGAAATGTAACTTAAATTATTAGATTAATAATATAAACACCGTATCAATTATTATTAAATATCACTTCGCTTCACTTCACATTTACTAATAAAATTGCATATTTTTCTTAATTATAACTTTTAAATTTGTATATTTTCTTAACAAAACGAGGTATGTCATAGCACATTTAACCTCATTTAAACAAGTTTAATTAATTTATTTATTTTATCAAAATTGCACTAAATTGATTTATAATTTTTTTAAAAAAAATTTAAATTAATAATTAAAAAAGTTATAAACATAATAGTTAATCTATAAATTTCATACATAGCACATAACAAAATATTAAATTACTGTAAGATAATTATAATGATTTACTTTATTTATAAAGTCTCGTGCACAGCACGTGTTATTGTTAGTAAAAATATATAACAACGGCATTGTCTCAGTCAATTAAAAGTTGCTTTGTGCACATTTTTAGAGAGATTAAAGTGATCAAGGCCGGCTGGACCATAAGGCCAGTCATGTCCAGACTTTAGGCCCTCAAATTTTGGAAGGCTTCATTTTTTGATATAATGTCCATATGATTCATTATTTATTTTTTGAATGAAAAGGCCCAAAACAAAATAAAACAAAAGGGCCCAAACTCTCTCTTATCCAATATATATATATATATATATAACATTACGGTTTTTTTAAATTTTAATTTTTTTTAAGATGGGAATAGTTGAGTTATAATCAAAATGAAATAATTACTTCTTTTATTGTAGAGATATTCCTTGATTTCAGATCTCTCTCTCTCTCTCTCTCTCTCTCTCTCTCTCTCTCTTTCTCCATTTGTCTCTCTCAGACCTTATATTTTTTGTTTTGAACATCATTCTCTATCTAGCAAAAGAAAAAAAGATAAAAAAAAAAAATACTCTTCATCTCTTTCTCTACACTATATTTCCAAGTTTTGTTTACTTATTCTTATACAATTTTGTCAAAGATATTTGATTCATCATCAACTTCATATGGATGGGAGAGTAGGCTGCTCCAGGCGAGACAAAGGCATGCATCAGCTCAATGAGTTCATAGATACCTCTGAATTGAATGACCTACCTCTTCTTGGTAGGAAATATACTTGGTGTAATGCTCAAGAATCACAGAAATGAAGCAAAATTGATAGGTTGTTGCTAAGCCCTGAATGGTTAATTCATTTTAAACTGAAACTCTGCAGGCTGCCTCGACTAATATCAGACCATTGCCCTCTATTAATGATGGAAGATGAAAGAGATTGGGGCCCCAAACCCTTCAGGTTTATCAATGCGTGGACTTTGCATCCCAACTTTGCTCAACTCTTTACTACCTGCTGGTTGAATGCTAGTTTTGTGGGTTGGGCTGGGTTTATTCTCCAACAAAAACTAAAACACTTAAAGTTGGAATTAAAGAAATGGAATACTGAAGTGTTCAGAAATGTTTCAACCAAACTTAAGGCTTCAGAGGATGAATTGCATGACCTTGACATCATTGCAGGGGAAAGAGAATTGTTATGCTCAGAAAAGGCTAGAAGAAGAGAAGTCAGAGGTGAAGTGTGGAGGCTCTATAGAAGGGTGGAGTGGTTATGGCATCAACAGTCCAGATTGAATTGGTCTCTAAAGGGGGACAAAGATACTAGGTTTTTTCAAGTTATTGCAAGTTCTCGTCAAAGTAGAAACATGATCAATTCTATCTTAGTCAATGGTGTATCTTATGAGGAACCTAGTAGGGTCAAGCAAGAGGTTTTCCTTCATTTCATGAACCATTTCCAGGAAAATTGGGTTAATAGGCCTGCTTTGGGTGGGGAGTTCAAAGTAATTGAGGGTAGTCTTGTCTCTCACTGTTTGATATCAAATTTCATTGAAGCAGAGGTTCTGGAAGCCATTAAAGAGAGCAATAGTAACAAAGCTCCAAGCCCAGATGGGTTTAATCTATTGTGCTATCAGAAATTCTGGAAAGTCATGAAACATAAGATCATGTAATTCTTTAGTGATTTTCACAAACATAGCAGGCTTACCTATGGTATCAACAACTCTTTCATTACCCTCATTCCCAAGCTAGATAGTCCCATAAATCTGACTGACTATAGAACCATTAGCTTGGTGGGCTCTCTATACAAAATTTTGGCAAAAGTTTTAGTGCGTAGGCTAAAGCCTGTGATGCCTTCAATAATTGGTGAGCCTCAGACAACTTTCATAGGACGCAGGAATATCTTAGATGGTGTTTATTGCTAATGAAGTTATTGATGGATGGAAGAAGGCCAAGAGGCAAGGGTTGATTATCAAGCTAGACTTCTAGAAAGCCTTTGATTCAGTCAACTGGGAATTCTTGTTCTCTATGATGTCAAGCTTTGGCTTTGGTTCTAAGTGGATCTATTGGATAAAAACGTGTGTGCCTTCAGCCGGTATCTCTGTCCTCGTGAATGGATCACCAACTAATGAGTTCTCTTCGCACAAAGGCCTTAGGCAAGGCAATCCATTATCACCATTCCTATTCAACATAGTGGCCGAAGGGCTCAATATCCTCCTTACTAGAGCTATTAATCTTGGTCTTCTTAAAGGTGTCTTGGTTAGGGCTAATGAGGTCTTTGTATCACATCTTCAATTTGCAGATGACTCTATTCTCTTTTGTGAAGCAGATATGGATCAAGTGGTTATTATCAAAAGAGTGCTTTGATGCTTTGAAGTTCTCTCCGAACTCAAAATTAATTACCTGAAAAGTATGATATGTGGAGTGAGTGTGGTTAATGAGTCACTGCAGAATTTTGCAAGACTCTTGAATTGCAAGGTGCTTAGATTGCTATTGAAATTTCTTGGGTTTCCATTAGGTGCCAACCCAGGTAACAAAACTACTTGGAAACCTGTGCTTGACACTATTAGAGCAAGACTATTAGGTTGGATAAGGTAAATGATGTCCTTTGCTGGAAGACTAACTCTGATCAAATCTGTCCTATCAAGTCTACCTGTATACTATCTCTCTCTCTTTAAGATGCCTGATGGTGTGGCCCGTGAAGTGGAGAAGATTGAAGCTGCCTTCCTATTGGGTGGAAATGGCCTAAAATGAAAATTTCATTTGGTGAAATGGTTAGATGTAACAAACAGTGTTGCCTAAGGGGGTATGGGCACTAGGAGAATTAGGGATGTTAATGCTTGTTTGCTTCTAAAATGGTGGTGGAAATTTGGCAATCAAACTAATGCACTTTGGAGGAGAACCATCTGTAGTAAATACAAGGTCGAGGTACATTGTTGGCATCCTCCTGTGAAATTTTCTTACAAACACTCCAGGGTGTGGAAGGACATTCTCTTTATTGGGGTTCATAGTAGTAATATCTTTAACTTCTTCTTGGTTAACTGCCAAATCAAGGTGGGGGATGACAGTAGAATTAGATTTTGGTATGATAAGTGGTGTGGAGTCACCTGCCTCAAGGATGAGTTTCCTTCCCTTTTCAACCTTTCTACTGATAAGAAGGGCTCTCTTCAACAATATTTTGCAAGGAAAACCAGCTATAGTGATTGAAACTTCAACTACAAAAGAACCTTGTACGCTTGGGAACTATCTGATGAATCTAGACTGCTTAGCTTATTGGCCTTTGCTCTTACTTTAAGCCTAGGGTGTATTGATAGTTTGGTCTGGAACTCTACTACTGCTGGTTCATGTTCCTTCTTTGCCTCGTCTCTTTATTCCTTTAGTATTTCTCTTCTGGGGCCTCATCTTAACATAACCAAATTTATTTGGAGCAACTCCTTACCTCCAAAAGTCCATTTCTTTGGATGGCTAGCCTGGAAAAATAGAGTTAAAATTGCAGATTTCTTACACAATCTTGGCATTCTTGGTTCCAATTCCTCCACCACTTGCATCTTTTGCAACTTTGTTCCTGAAACTGCCAATCATGCTTTGCTTCATTGCCTTTTCTCTTGGTCCATTTGGTCTGCTGTGCTATTTGACTGGGGGCTTCAATGGTGCATCACATACTCTGTGGCAGACTTACTTAACTGGTGGATGGGTAGAAAATACAAGTGCTTAATCACCAAAGTTTGGAGAGCCATTCCTTTTGTTGTTCTTTGGTCTCTTTGGAAGCATAGGAATAAGTGTGTATTCTCTAATGCCCATCCTAATTCGATGGATCTGTGGGAATTAATCAAGGCCAGATTAACTTATTGGCTCAAGGCCTCTATCAAGGACTTTCCCTTTTCAGTCACTGATGTAGTTTGCAATTTGAGGAATATTAGGAGCTTCAATTGAGTATATATGTTCAGTCTCTAGTTTGTTAATCTGTTTTCTGGGTTGATCTATTCTGTGGCTGATCAGTCATGTTTTGTTGGTCTGTTGTCTTGTAATAGGTGATCAGTTTTACTTGTTTAGTCTCAACTCTTACAGTTGCTTAATTTAGTCTGTATGCTCTGTCTCTAGTTGATGCTGTTTGCTTGTTGGATGTTGGTCTGCTAAGCATAGTTGCTTCCTAATGGTTGTTTGCTGCGAAGTATGTCTGGTCTGATCTATTAGTGGCTGTGCTGTGGTTCAGTGGTGTGTGCTAGGGTTGGTATGGTGTCTAGCAGCAATATTGGAGTATCAGCAACAGTGGCTCAGTGGGGGTGCTAGCAAATGTGGGGGTGCTAGCAATTTTGGTTTGTTTCTTTTGTTGGTTTCTCACCAACTTGGGGGTGCTAGCAAATGATAGGATGGGCTCTTTCGTGCCAACCTAGTTGGGGTGATTTAGTTCATTGTGATACTCTTGCACTTCCCTTTTCTTTATTGGTGTATTTTGTTTCGTACCTTGTATTTGATTCTTACATCAATAAAGTTTCGTTTTGCCGATCAAAAAAAAAAAAATTTCTTAAAATTGTTTTTTTGTTTATATTTTCTTTTAATTATATTTCTAATTTATATAAATTTTTCTCATGTTGAAAAAATTGTAGGAAATTTAATTACACATCAATACCTATTATTTATCACTAAAGATGGAAAATCTGGTTTTAGTGTCCTACCCTTTCAATAAAAATTTTTTTGTATTTTTATTATTTGTGCTCTTTTTTAAAAAACATATTTTTAGGGAAACTAAATATGTCACAAGAAAAATTAAGTGGATTAGCTATATTAAAAATTGAAACAAATTTGTTAGCAAAACTTGAATATAAAAACTTAATTAATATTTTTGCATCTCAAACAGTTAGAAAAATAAATTTTAAATAAAAGTTTTATTAAAATAAATTATTATATAAAAGGTCTCATTTTCAATTATTATTTTAGGCCACAAATTATCTAGAGTCAATCCTGCATGTGATATCAACCTAACATTATAATCAGCCCTGTGTTGGTGGTTGTGTCTGTATTGCTGCACTGATGAGTTTGTCTGGTGCTCTGGTTTGGCGTTGATTTGTAGGTGGTTGTTCTGTTTTTTTTTTGTTTCCTTGGTTGGTTGCTTACCAATTCTAGGGGTGCTAGCAAATGATAGGATATGTTTTTTGGTGCCAATATAGTTAGGATGATTTAGTTTATTGTGATGTTTTTGCACTTGCACTTGCCTTTCTTTATTATTTTTTTGCTTTGTTTTTTTTTTTTTTTTTGATCGGCAAAGAAAATCTTTATTGATGAAAGTATACAAGAAGGATACAGGACATCAATAAAGAGGAACTTGGAGCTGGCTGAAGCTCCAAGCTCCAAAATCAGCAACACACAAAAAGGAACAGAAAAGACTCAAGCAGACTACGAAACAACAAAATTGCAGTGAACATAAACACCAAAACTGAGCAAAACTCCTACAACAACTTCAGAAGAGGGGAAGTTATCCTGTGCAAAAATAGAACCTCCAACAATTTGCTGATATGAGCTAGAGCACACAGATTGGACCACTGCTGATAAATCTAGACAGCAAGGAGATAAGATCTGGACCCCCAATATTGAACCACTGTTGATTCTATGCCAACAGATAGAGTAATGAAGCGGCACAACAACCTCCCTTACAACCAACTGACTACAACACAGCCAAGTAACTCTCCAATCTGCAGAGAATCAAATATACTTCAGATTGTAGATCAGTCTTTAGACCAAGCAGAGTGCACGACATATAAACTTCAATGTTACACAGATGCCAAGCTGGGTAGAAATTACACAGACTACACCTCTGGCCTTAGTTCAGAATTCCCACCCTACAGAACATCCTTCATAACCAAACCAGCTGAAAGTCTCATACAATCCAGCCACAATAACAGGCCAGAAGAGCAACCTAAATGCATTCCAGAAGATCACAGAAGCATACCTGGCAGACAGCCTACCACAAACCAGGAGCCAAACACACACTGACATACCATTCACATAACACCCACAGACCCGCCCAAGCACCTTCTAATTTGCCTCAAATTATAGATGAAGTCCTACACTGAAAAGCAGAAATCTGGAAAGTAAGGTTTTACCCAAAAAGCAATCCGATGCTTGATTAACTCACAAAGATCTTCCAGATTTGGGGTGGTTGCTCTAAACACACACTCATTTCTGCACTTCCAAGTGGACCACATTACAACCATTGGAATTACTCCCCAAATCTTACTTTCTAACTTCATCAACTTCCCTCCTGCCCACCACCAGAGAAGGCTCTCCACCGAGCCAGGTATAACAGCTTGGAGATCCCACCATCTCAGCATTTCTGCCCAGATCTTCCACACAAAGGGGCACCAAATTAATACATGGTTCACTGATTCACTTCCACTGCCACAGAACACACACGTTGTAGAGGCACCCTGATCAAGCACACCCAGCCACTATAAAAACTCCTTGGTCTTCACTCTCCTCTTCCATGCAAACCAACAAAAGACCTGCACCTTGGGAGGGATGACCTTTAGCCATATCAGTTTTGTTATGCTCAAGGCATCACCTGCAGAAGCCAGAGAAGACTTATACAGATCTGCTACAGTTAGGACTCCAGGAGAAGAAGCTAACCAGACCGACTGGTCAGGACAATCAGGACACAGGTCAGGAGCTTCAAGCAGTATATTTAGGAGCCTAGCCAGATCCAGCTTCTCCCAATCATACAACTCCCTCCTAAAAGCCAGATCCCAGCCCCCTGCTCTGATTCTCTTATCAACCATAATACTCAAGGTCTCCTCCTTTTCCAAAGACAGCCTAAAGAGAGTAGGGAATTCATCCTTCAAACAAACAGATCGACGCCAATTATCAGCCCAAAAGCTGATTCTCTTCCCATCCCCTACCTTCAACTGGAAATTGTTCAAATAATGCTCCTTAAGGCTAGTGCACTGATCAGCAGCAGAGATGATCCCCCTCCAAATTGGTGAGTATGTATTTGATGGAATGAGTGATGGAATCCAACCACCCACCCCCATCTTATATTTACTGCAAATAACTCGTTTCCACAACGCATCCTTCTCACAACCAAACCGCCACCACCATTTGATTAACAAACACTTGTTCACATTCCTCAAATTCCTGATACCCAAACCACCTTGGTCCATTCTTTTAGACAAATCCTCCCATTTGATCATGTGGATTTTCCTAACTTGTCCAGAACCACCCCATAAGAAGTTAGCTTGAAGCCTGTCCAACTCTGAAGCAACTCCTTCAGGTAACTTAAACAAAGATAAATAAAACACTGGCAAGGCTGAGGTTACTGTTTTAACAAGTATGAGCCTCCCCGCAAAAGACAACATCTTCCTCTTCCAACCAGCCAGCTTACTTTTAACTTTGTCCACAACTGGTTTCCAAGTGGCCTTCTTTCTTGGATTAGCTCCTAGAGGCAGCTCTAAATAACTGAGTGGTAATGTTTTAACTTTGCAATTCAACACTGCAGCCATTTCATTCATCATAGCCATAGAGACACCCACACCACATACAACACTCTTATGAAAATTTATTTTAAGACCAGACAAAATTTCGAAACATCTTAACACCCTTTTCAACTTCCTCACCTCTTCCACCTCAGCTTCACAAAATATGAGTGAATCATCTGCGAACTGTAGATGTGACAGCAAGACTCCCTGAGATCCTACCTTCACCCCTTTAATAAGGTTTAGCTCACAAGCTCTGCTTAACAACAAATGGAGATGGGGAGATTTGTATTATTCAGCAGTTGTGGGAGATTGCTTGTTAGAGACAACTTAGAAATAATTTTTCAATTGGCATGGGAGGCAACTTTGGGCTGTGGTAGCAGACTATTTTGGACTCAATGTATTTTGAATTTTAGTTAAGATCTACTTAACTTTTTTTCTTTTATTTGTTTCTTTAAAAAAAAAAATCGTGAGGCCGAGGGACTGATTGTAATGATGCTATTAGTAGTAGTAAAGAAGTTTTCACTCTCTGAATCTCTCTCAATGCATTTTTTTTCTTGTATCTTTAATTTCATATTTTTAATGAAATTTTTTCTTTGCCGATCAATATATATATATATACTTGACATTGAAATAAAACCTGTGATAATATTGTTTCATTGACTATGTTCAATCCATTTACTGAATAATTCAATCCTTTTGCAAAATCATTTTTCTTCCTTTGGCACTGTGAATCTTGAAGTTGATTCCTGTTGTTTTTTCATTCAAGAATTTCATTGAGAAAGTTGGCTGTGTAACTAAGTTTCACATGACCAAAGTTTATTCAATCTAGTCGCACAGGAAAACATCAATATGGGCAGCCCATTCATCCTGTTCCGTATTAAGGTTGTCTTAATTGAACAATTAGTTTTGAATGTCCCTTGGTGTATTTAGAACCAATTACGTTATGGTTAGGAGTAGGGTTACAAACGAACTAACCTTAGATGACTAATGTAGTGTTTGACTTTGACTTGTCTAGAGAGATATCTTAGGGATGGCTAGATCTTGCCCTTAGTTAGTGGAATTTTTCAAAAATAACCCTTGCGGTTGGTGATGGGAGGAAAACAAAATTTTGGCTTCATCATTGGGTTGGCAATGTTCGTCTAAAAGATGAATTTCCAAGACTTTATTCTGTGTTCCTTGACAAAGCTGAATCAGTGCACATGGTCAGCAGTAGGAGAAATGGGAATGAAGAGCGGGATCTGGTTTTCAGGCGAGCCTTGTTTTAGTGGGAATTAGAAGAATTGAGGAGATTGAGAGTGTTGTTAATTAATGCACTTGTTCTTAGGGAAGGAGTGGTGGACAGTTTAAAATGAAACGCAGATAATTCTAGTGTGTTTAATGTGGCTTCAGCCTATAAACGGAGTGAATCATCTTCTGAATATGTGTTAGCAAATTAGCCGGGTTCATTTGGAAGAATGTGGCTCCACCTAAGGTGCAGTTTTTTGGATGGTTAGCATGGAAGGAGAGGATTAAGACATCCAGTTATCTTCAAAGAATTGGCATCCTTATTGATGCTTCAGATTTAAATTGTATTTTTTACAGGACTGCAGTGGAAGATGTAAATCATGTGTTGCTGTTTTGTCTTTTTATTTGGACGATTTGGTCCAATATTATTAAGTGGTGGGGTGTTTCTTGGGCAATGCCTGGATCAGTGTCTGGTCTATTACAGTGACGGGCTGGGTTTAATCTAAAAAAAAAAAAGGATTTGGCCATCTGGAAAGTCATACCATTGGTGGTGCTCTGGTCTATTTGGAAGTAGAGAAATGAAAGCAATTTTAAGAGCTCCCCGATGGACTTTGATGGATTGTGTGATTCTATTAAACTCAAGGTTGCTTTTTGGGTCACAAACTCTAACCCCTCTTTTCATTACTCAGTAAATGATATTGTGTATCACTTGTAGCAGGTTAGATTTTGCATAAAAAATTGAATTGTGTGGCGTAAGGCTGCTACTAGGGTTGATTTTCTTGGCAGTTGGGTGTTGAGTTTCTGGGGGGTTTCTTTTTTATTTTTTGCTGGGCATGGTTTCTCACCATCCCCTTGTGGTTGAGCTTGCAGATGATTGAGCTCTCTATTCGGTGCCAACCTAGCTGGGATTGGGTTAGTTAGCTTTGATGCGTTTCTGGTCTTCCACTCCTTTATTGATGTACATCTCATATGTAATTGTATACTTTTGTCATCCATAAAGTTTTTTTTAGTTGATCAAAAAAAATTTAAGCCCAAGCTTAGATCAAATATACACAACAATCTCATCTCAGAACTTGAATTGAAATCACATTGCTATATACATCAAAAATATTATTACATACATATATATAAATTCATTTTATATTATTATTTTTACATCTATTCTACTACATACACCTGAGTTGGTATGAATGTTGTCATGTTTTTTTCATTTTCTAAAAATTTCCTTTCCATCCAATAAGTATGAATGATTTTTCTTATTCATAAAACCGCTAAAAAAAAAATTCTATTCAATTTTTCTCAATAATCAAACTATCCAAAAATTTAAATGTAAAATTGCCAATGCATCGCTTTTGTATCCATAACTAGTAAACAATAAATTGAGCCAAAACAATACGAGCTTGTTTTTCAAGGTCAACTCATTTATTAATCGTGCTCAAATTTAGGTTCAAGCTCAAATCGAATACAGAATTGAATGAACTTGTGCAAGAAACTATTCATGAAGATTACGTTTTGTTTATAGCCCTAGTTTCGAGTGTCTAGTTTAAAGATTTTTAATGATTTTGTAATAAATATAACAATGGTGAAAACTGAAGATTTTTAATGATTCAGTTAGGATCATTTATTAAATAAAAAAAACTTAAAAATAGAAAAAAGAAAGCATCAACTAGATCAATGTTCTCTGCTTATCCTAAGAGTACCTCTTTGAAATTCCAAGTGGCTAATTTGTGTAAATCATAGAATAGTTTGTTCCTTTTGACATGGAAAAAAGCATAACTAATATTTAGAATGTTCCAAATATAATAACAACTTTTATATCTCTACATGTTGAATTTACATGCATAAAATAGATTTTAACAATTTCTAGTTTTTTCACAATTTTATCAAGAAAATTTGTGCATACAAAAAGGATAAAAAAATTAAAATATATATTACATATATGTAAAAATAATGTACTAACTTGAGATTCTTTGCATAAATTTCGAAAGTTGGCTTGAAGAAGGTGAAAAAATTCCTTTCAATTGAGATTTTGACAAAAAATATGGTAATGCACAAGACTTCAACTTTTATTTTATTTTATTTTATTTTTATTTAAAAACAATAAAAAAAATTTTAAAAAAAAAACAAAAAAACAAAACAAAAAAACAAAACAAAACAAATACTACAAATTAGGTCAGTTAGCTCTTTTAAAACTAAATGGAAATGTACCACAAAAGAGTGATATTGATTGGAGTCTTTTGGTTAGTGACTCCAGACTCCTTGATGAGAAACCCAAAAGATGAAAAACTATGTATCAGTCACTATGCTGATCAAAAAATGTATCAGTCAATATGACAAGAACTTCTTCCACTTCCTCTCTTGTTTCAATAATAATAAATAAATAAATTGGGAGGAGGTTTAATCGTTGAAATTTTGCAATATGTACTAGCGATTTGTGCAAACGCAATGCATTTGCAATTTTATAGTTAAATTTTTAGATAGTTTGATGATTGAGAAAAATGGATTAACTGTTTTGAAAAGTTTGATAGTGAGTAAAACATTCAATAGTTGACAGTTACTGATTGAAAAAAATATTTTGAAAAAAAGAAAAAAAAGTGACAACATTCATATTAACTGAAATATACACTTTATATAATAAAATAGATATAGATATATGTATCATCACCTTCATAGCACCTCCTATCTTCACCTGGAACACCTGACTAAAAGTCAACACATAGTGTTTAGTTCATATCAAACATATAAAAAGGGGGAAAAAGCAAATAAGTGAGGAGGAGGCAGGACATATGAAATCAGTGAATTACAAGCAAGCTGTACACAAAGGCAATAAAAAGCCATCAGTTTCTCACAAAACATAAAGACATATCATATTCATATCTCTCTAATTTACATATCTATCTTTCAAGGCTTGGTATACATTAGCCTATTTTGCTTCTCTATTTCTCCAAATTTTTTTTTTTTTAATTTATTATTATTATTATTTTTTTTGTACATCAGAAGTCACAGCCCAAAGCCTACTTTCTTCCACACCATGATAACTTTCTTTCTCTCTTGATTGGATTTATTTGTATTGCATTTATGTATACTAACATCACAATCACAACTCTCAATTTCTCAAATAGAGTAAAAATCAACAATATTTCTCATAACCTGTACCTGGGTTGTGAGGCACTTTATGTAGTGTGCAGTTTCACCCAACAAGATATTCAAATCCATGGTTTCACCGCCCGGCACAAGATCTCTAAGCTCATCAGTTTGGCCTAAACCAAGCTCTTTTTCAGCTTTGTTTGCCACACCTCTTCTCCTGCACCCATCTGTTCTAGATCTTTTTCTTCTCCCCAAAGCATGGCACCTACGCGGCAATTGGCATCGAATTTTCCAAAGCATCGCACGGCTCCATGCTCTTCTACACCCCACTGCAGAAGCCATGGATGCATCAGAAGCCATTTTTATCATACGATATGATCGGAAAATCTCTCTTGGGGACGATGATGAAGTGGGCTTTCTCTTGCTGAGTCTCTTTAGGGTTCTCATAAACCCATAAGCAAACCTAGTTTTAATAGAGCTAGGTTTCATAGATATTTGATGAGGTTTCATGGATACGTGATGAGGAGTCATGGAGGCCAAAAAGAGAGGGATATGGAGAAATTAAGTGCTAGACTTGCAGCAAAATTTAGGGTTTTGAACAGTTGGGCATGTATATATATATGTGTGTGTTTTGGGGATAGAGGAATGAAAGAGAAACAATTGTGGAATAGCAAGATTTTCTTCTGACACAAAGGGGCCTCCTTGCTCACAAGGACAAAAGAAAACTTGAGTTCTTCTGACACAAAATCTACTTGAGCCAGCGAGAGAGAGAGAGAGAGAGAAATGTGTCAGGAATTGTCAGGAACAAAGCGTGTGAAGAGAATGATAAAAAGAAGAATGTGAGAGTAGAGATTGAAAATGGGAGGTGAGGAGAGAGAGAGAGGGGGGAAATTATTAGATAGTATTATGTCATATGAAAATGGGTGGTAGTATTAATTAGTGCTATTATTAATGATGTGACAATGAGTCCCATCAGGAATGATTTGATATTTTGGTCTTGGTATTGTATTTTTTTCTTTTTTTATTGAGTGTCATGTCATTAGTGGTCTTTTTAGAACTTCAAAATTAGTGGTCTCTATCATTGTTGTTATGTCATATTGTGGATATATAATTTTTTATTAATAAAAAATTATAATAAATAAATATCTATTTTTTGTCTTTAAAGTTTAGGAATTTTAAAAAAATCAATAAAGTCAAAAAATTTTAAAAAAAAGGGTCAAAAAATTCTTTTTTGGTCTATTTTTTGTACTTTTTTTTTGTAAAAAATTAAAAAATTATTCTAAATATATTCACTTTGCTTGGTTAGAGTTTTCCAAAAATACTTTTCAGAAAATTCTACTTTTTTATTTTTCTTGTTTTTTTTGTTTTTACTGAATTTTTTTAATATTTTAAGTAATTTTTTTTTTTAATTTTTAAACAAACCTAACATAAATATACCTAAAAAGTAAAAAATTTGTAAAAAAATCTTTTACAAATTCACTAAATACCAAAAATATAAAAAAAAACGAGAATTCAATACATTTTTTTAATATTTTTTTGTATTTATTAATTTTTTAAAATATTTTTTAACAAATTTTTTACTTTTAGATACATCTAAGTAAGATGCATCTAAAAAAATAAAAAAAAAATATTTAGAATTTTAAAAATATTCACTAAAAAAAAACCCGAAAACTAAAAAACTCAATTTTCAAAAAATTTAATCTAAAAAACTAAAATCAAATATACTGATTATTTTTTTAACATCATATTTTAATTAAAAATTTAAAAAATTACTAATATGTGATTGATTTGTAATATTATATAGATAATATTACATGAATTTTTTATTTAATGAATTAGTTGCATAATTAAATAAATGAATGATTGAAAAGTTGGGAACTTCATTATCAAGTTTGGGGGTTTGAAGGTGAAAAGAGAGTTTTGTGGGGCTGCAAATGGCCAACCACCATATGATCGCACATGGTTCCATTACCCACTTGGGATGAGGTGGGACCCTTCTCACATTTTTGTTCTTTTTTTATTTTATTTTTTTGGAATCGTTTTATGTAATGGTTCGCTAGAGTGATAGCATTTTTTTTTTTTTAATTTTTTTTATCGGTAATGCATGTGGAGGCCGGGGTGAGCTGGTGGCAAAGTCAAATCCTGCGGTGGTGGATTTGTTGCCCACTATGATCAGAGTTTGAATTTTGATCTAAAATGATATTTTTGAATTGAAATTTTAATAAAAATTATAATTTAAATGAATTTTTGTTTGATAGCAACACTAAAAATTAGTATGATTGCAAAATCTGTATTTAAATATAAGCTCAAATTAATTAATTGTTATCTTTATTGTTATTAATTTAATTGTATATATGGCGTTCATCACGGTTTAAAAAACAATTATATGTCATTCATAAAATATGAAAGCAAAATTATATAAAATATAGAGAGAAATAGAGAAAGAAATGTATGAAATGTGAATAAATAATGCACGGGGACTATTATATATTAATTATAAATGGTAATATGTTATTAATTGTCATTAATTGTGTTATAATTATTTGTAAATAAATGAACCAATTATAAGTATTCACATAAGATGTAATATAAAACTGTGATAAAAAATTAGTGAAATATAACATTTCTCTAATATAAAATTTATAAAAAATTATTTTAGCATGATTAAATAGTTAAAGTGACAAATTAAACAAATTTTTGTTATAGAAAAAAGGTAAAAAAAAAAAAGAAAAAATAGTGATATAAAACTTCAAGACAATTAAATTAATTTTTTTTTTTTTTTTTTTGGTTAGAGGCCTCATGTGACTCTGCCCCCGACTATGACCACAACAGTGGTGGTGTTGTTATGGATGTAATATTTAGGAATTGTTAGAATGTAAAATTTTTAATGAAAAATTTAAAATGTTATTTAAAAATATTTTAAAAAATTAATTTAAATAAAAAGGTCAAAGATTCTCGTTCATTCTATTGTACGTTTTTTTTTTTTTTTTGTGAAAAGTTAAAATATTTTCTCAGATATTATTTTTTTCACTTCATAATTTAGTCAAAATATTACTAAAAAAATCACTTCCCAGATGGTCTCTCTTAGTTAATAATATTACATACTCAGAAAACTATGTAGGGCATTGGTATTCTAATTCAAAAATTAAACTCACTTTCTGTACCCAATGATGTGGCAATCAATATCTAAGGTAACTCCTTCACATTTTCTCTAATCATTAATTAAACATTTCACTTACACATAATTGGGTCTAGAAAGTGGATCTAAAGAGTGAGCTTCTATATCATTTTTTAATAATTTAACATATAAAATGTATAAACTAGATTTATTCCCATAACATAACCCATCAACTTAGTGCTTCGTTTGAGAATTTTTAAAGTATTTTTTATGAAGTGAAAAAAATGTGTTTAGGAATAATATTTTTTTAATTATATTAAAACATGTGAATGAATAATGTGTTTGATTTTTTGTTTTTAGTAATATTTTCACTTGTTGTAGTGACTTTATAAATTTTTTTAGTTTTTAAAAAAATTTCAACCAAAAAACCATGTTGTCAAACAACCCAATAACTACAGCTTCAACACTGATTTTTTTATGGTAAAAATTTTGAGTTCCTAACTTTTTCTCATAAGGATTCATTTGGGAATTGACTATTTGTAGACGTCCCCGAACGTCCCGGGAGGATGAGTCCCGTTCTGTTCGTTTGGGCTCACTACAAGTTCGGACTCTCAAATTGTCACGGTTCTTAATCTGAACCAAAGTGTCCAAATCCGGCAAATCGTTTTGAGAAAACAGATTTTTTGAAAGAAGTGCCAAACATGGACTGCTTTACCAGATACAGAGTCGTCACCTAAATATTTTATTTTTGGAAAATTTAGGAAATCCTGACTCATTGCCTAAGGCCACGTGTCCGTCATCACCAAAATTGTCTCGACTCGGGAACTTGGGTACAATTCGGGAAGGTCACCCCGCTCGCCCGATCAAAGATCGGCCTCTACTAACCATGATATCTAGTTTTGAAAACTTTATGCGTTCTTATTCTGGTTATTAGCCTAGATTTACTATGTGATGCGCACAGCATACAAGTATAGACTGGATCGTCTGAATTGGAACAAAACATTTCATGTTTATTTTTTAAAGTTGTTTGATGGTGCTACCCGCAAGTAGGCTAAGACGTGGATTTGCCACCCTCGGGTGGACTTAGAAAAACATGATTTTGCCACTATCTAGTGGGCTTAAAACTCACAGTCAATGCATTTATTCCAATTCAAATAATCCAACTTTCACCCGCAGGCATTCAGGCAGTTATATCACATAAGCATATAGCCTCATGGTAAGCATGCTATCATGGCAGTCACTCACACACATGCAAGGATGCTAAAGCGTAAACACTTACCGAGTACTCCAAGCCAAAACAAAAGCTATGTTAGAAATCCATGCATGATCCTAACTATACAGAAATGCCTAATGCAACACATGCAAAATACAACTAAGATAGGCTCGGCTATTCTAAAGATGGCATGTGAAATGCTACAACTAACATGTATTCAACTTGGAATTGAGATACAAATGCAGTTAGTATGATGCGTCGAGCCCGGTGCATGCAAGACAGATGAATGAATGCAAACATGCTATCATACTGTATGCAAATTGAAACATGCCCTAATCTAACCATCATAAGCTGATAAATAAAAGGGAGAAAGACGTGGGGTTGGAAGACATACATTACACACACGCACACTTATTACAACATTGCCCTCTCACAGAGGGTCCGAATAAATAATACAGTCCCGAATAAATACAGAATCCTAATTAATTAACAAATTAATCTAGGAAAGCAGTAAATTGGCACACAAATCCATAGACCGCCTCAGCTCTGTTCCAAATGATGAATGATGCATGCTCGGGTTGCCTTGTGCGGAGAATCCCTTGCGATGCCCCGGTTTGCCTCTGTTTGCAATTATTCTTGGGATGCGTGCTAGGCTCCGAAAGGTTGCTGATTTCTGATTTGCTGTAACAGAGAGCAACAAAGGGGCATGGCAAAATATTTTCACATATGTATGCATGACTACTCTTTAAGGAGTGTAGTCCTCGATCCTCGTGCCACCAATCACGCATCTCGATGCATGATGGCCGAGAAGTTGAATTGCATAACTCAATATGAAATGAATGCACATATGGACACAACAAGGCCTAGACTCCATCATGGATAATCTGGAGTGTCGGCGACCGGGAATTGAGACACGTTCCGTCACTCGGAGTACGAAACGTCCCTCGTTTCCCGTGCTTAGGCTAACTCCTATCCCAAGCACAATGCAATATGCATGACATGCATGAATGCAATCCTAACATGTAACCTAGCATACGCAATGCTATGAAATGGCACACACAATGCACGATGTAACGAGACATACACAATGCTCTAACATACAACCTTGCATACGCAATGCTATGAAATGAAATAGCATATACAATGTATAATGGACTTACACTAACATGAATGGACCTCAGTCACACTCACATCAGTAGCCATTAGGTGAAAATGAGACTCTCAAAATGCGTGCACGCATGCACGCAAACAGATGACCGAACCTAAGGCATAACATGTAACTCTAACAAGGCATGGCAAGGGATGCAAGATGGCATGCAAACGCATAAATTCCAACACTGAAATATGATGCTAAACAGCCCCGAAACATGAAAAAATGGCACCCGATGCATGAGATGAAACCCGAAACTCAAAACTAGGCACATGGAATGACTTATAGCTATACAAATCATGCATTATTTGATCATGAAGCATGAAGACAGAGCCAAGGCAGTCCCAAAACATGAACATTTCCAGTTCAAAGCATGGCCAAAAGATGCTAGCATGGTGGACAAAATAGCATGCAATCTTGACTAGCAATCATGGTTTACATGGCAAGTATATGAAGCAAATCTAATCTCACCAAACAAGAAAAAATCAGTGAATAAATCATGTGAAAATAGGCTCAAATAACCACTGATATGCAACCATTGTATGCAAAAATAATGAGTTACTTTGGAGGGCCATGCAAGGAGTTATTAAGCACATGCAAGGTAGACATATAGCATGGCATAAACAACTATGAAAATCAAATATGGTAGTCCTAAAACTCACCAAATTGACCCTGGAAAGTGACTTCGAAGCATGCAAGGTAGGGTCTCTTTGGAAGGCCAAAAAGGCCACCAAACAAGAGAAGGAGAGAGGGGGTCACCTCCCTCTAATCTTGGCTCTCAAAATAGTGTTCCAGCCACTGAAAATCCACTGGATTTCAGTGGCTAGAAGGCCAAACAAAGCATGCAATTGGGGCTTAGATGTGAGGCTCAAAATAAGGGACAATCAAGCATACAAGGAAGCATGTGACCTCAAATAAAATAATGCCCTTAATAAAACATGAAGATGACATCAAAAAAAGCCTTTTTCCAGTTTATAACAAGTCTCAAAAATGAACATAAATAGGGCTAATCTATCATGCAAAAATGGCCCTAAAAGAGAGAATAGAGACAAGGGACAGAATTTGGCCCCAAACAGTGAAGATTCCTTCAACAAAGTTGAAGAGGGGCTCAAAATGAATCACTTTACAGTTTACATCAAGTCTCGAAAATGAACAAAAGTGAGGCTAAATCGGCATGCAAGAAAAAGGCCTAAAAGAGGGATAAAGAGGCAAGTGATAGCAGCTGACCTCAAACAGAGGAGAGCCCTTCAACAAAGTTGAAGAGGGGCTCAAAAAATGATATTTCACAGTTTATGACCAAGTCCAAAACAGCTCACAAATAAGCCTAAAATATCATGCAAAAATAGGCCTAAAAGAGAGTTTAAACATAAAGGGGGAGGAGGAGACCTCAAACAGAGAAAGACCCTTGGTCAAACATGGAGAAGAGCTCGAAATATGACTATTTCTAGTTTGGGTTGGAGCCCAAAAATGCAAGAAACAAAGGCTAAGAAAGCATGCAAAATAGAGCTAAAAGAGAAGGAAAAGAGACTTACCCTTGTAGCCTAAGTCTTCAACAACTTTTGTTCCAAGAAATGGTGCTCCTAGCCTCTAGAAATCAGCTTCAAAGGGCTGGAATGGAGGGTGAAGGTGTGGTGCTATGAGTGGTAGTGTAAAGGGGGCAAGAAATTTAGGGTTTGAAGGGTTTGGAAGAGAGGGAGAGGGAGAGTTGTATGCAAGGCTCAAAACAATTTTTGTAACCCTCAAACATGAAGGAGGGGTGCTGGTTATATAGAGGAGGAGAGTGGAGGAATGAGGGGGAAAATCAAATTCAAATTTCCCCCCAAAAGGCAGCCCCCCGGATACAAAATCTGGGGAAAAATAGAGGGTACAGCTGGAAGGCACTTGGAGAGAGGATTCTGGCCGACTAGGTTCAAAAGGTTCAGGTGGCCGGCCGGCCACCCCCCCTGGCCGGCCAACCAGGGGTCAAAAGGGTCAATGAAAATTGCTGGCCTCCCATCCCAAAAAGGTGGCCTCCCATGTGTGCACAGCACAAATATGTGGTCAAAACCCAGAAAATGTGAATCAGGAGAGAGAAAAGCCAACTTTTTAGAGGGGTTCAAAAGGGTCAAGGACAATTACTGGCCGGCCTATACATATTGGTGGCCTCCCAGGTGTGTACAACACAAATATGGGGTTTAGGGCTAAAGAAAGTGGCCCGGGAGTGGTCAACATTGGCTTTCTAGTGAGGAAAATGGGCGACGGAGACCGATGAAGAAATAAAACTGGCTTTTCAGAAAAATTGCTGGCCTCCCACCCTCCTACAAGCTTTCTAACAATGAAAATAAGGTCTCCGCCAAAAATGAACCAAAACGGATGCAAAACGGAGGTTCGGGGACCGAAATGCGCGGCCCGAGGCCCCAAAAATGGGTTATTAAACACCGGAGGTGGCATTCGACCACGAAGTTGGTCTCTCGAGCCACAGTGTCCCCCAAAAGGGAGTAGATAAGATGTGTGCCGAAAACCGGAGCAAACGGAGGTGGTTAGGCGGTCCCGAACAAAGGCACACGGCCGACGGCTCCGAAAAACCAGAAACCGGGCTCCAAACGGGAAAAATGGCCTACGACCATGAAACGTGGCCTACGGCCACTGAGAGATGGTCTATGAGACCTCTCCCTCCCATCTGGAAGAGAAAACAGAGAAAACGGGACCTGGTTCGCAAACCGAGGCAAAACACGAAAGAGCTCGGAAGTCCGGAGGCAAGGCTCGCAGCCGAGACTCCGCAACCTCAAAACGAGCACAATATGCGACATCACCAAGCGCTCAATCGGTGACGTCTGAGTCTTAAGGTCGGTCAAAAATGGGGTGTCTACACTATTTTAAATAATTATTTAATTTTGTATGAAAATAGAATAGTAAAAATAAAAAAATGATTTGATAATTAATAGTATATTCTTTTATTTTTTTTACTAAAGCAACATATTGACAAACGAGTACTTAGTCGATGTTGATAGTGTTTGTTGGTATTATATGAAAGTTATCAACTTTTTTAGTAAAAGTTCTACATGTTTATGGTGTGTGTAGGTGTAGATTTCCGACCACACAAGCAAATGGAAAACTCAGCTGGAGAATACCCGCAGAATAGATTAGCCCGAACAACCTGTCACAGAAAGATAAGAATCCAGCGGTAGTTCGTTCACTCGGAGGCACTCCGACGATCAAATCAGTAATCAAATATCTCTCAAAGATAACTAATAGTGCTTAACTCACTTAGACAAAACATAAAAAACATACCTCAGACACACCATGGGTGCACTACCTTTATAGCCAACATTGACCTGATCCCTTTAGAAGCCTAGCTTGCATGGACTCAGGATCAATGCCTATCTTAGACCTTTGTCTAGATAGAGATAAACTCCTCTTGAGCCTTATCTTTTATCCTGACTGAGATCCTCCTCGGTTCTAGGACTCTTGTCCTTTGTCCTCTCATCTCAGACTCCGGTATCTCCGCAGATAACCTCGGCCTAGCCAAGATCACCTCGGCATCAGGACCAAGCCACGTGGCACCTCGGCTGACACTTCGGCGTCACCTTGGCCACGTGTTGTCATTCACAAAATATGTCCCCACAACTGCCCCCTAGATTCTATTATCTCACTATCCTGAGGTGATGGAACCTACATCGCTTATCCACACAGCACGTCGGCTAAGACTTACTTTACTCTTTACGACCGAGATCATTACTCATCGAATTCGTATGTCCAAGACTCTGCAGTCCGCTTTATAAATGTCAAAGAACCAAGAGCCAAGTTCTTTGATTTCTTTAACCGAGATTGTTCATATAGCTGAGGTTTTTGCTTCATTAATTCAAGAACTCCAAGAGTTTTATCTGCGCATGAGCTGTCACGTACGGTTTTCTCAACCGTTTCCTCCATGCGCCCTTTCCTCACTGGTCCGTACCTGACACGCGCTATCAGATCGCGTCGCTTCTGCACGCGCCGCCTGACAAGCACGTCATCCAAGGCATTTAATTATGTTTTGCCGCATTTTCGCATTTTAACAAAAACTCTTTCTCTCTCTCTCTGCCTCTTCACTTTTCATTCATTCGTTCTCTCTTTGCTCGAGCTTTCTCTCTCTAAAGTAAAAGAAAAACTCCCAAAAACCACCATTGCCGCTTATTTGAGTTTTCTACAACTGCTCAAATCATCTCCTCCAGCACTCTTTTCACTGTTCCGCTCCAACGTTTACTAGGGGTGCAACTCGGGGCGGGTTTAGTCAGGTTGGAGGTTTGCCCAAGCCCAGCTCGAATTGTGTTTGGCAGTGCCCAAGCCCGACCATCAACCCGAGCATGGCTGCCCAAGCCCGGACCAAGCTTCATAATTTGAACTCGGTTTAGCCCGAATTGTCCGAATTTCACAAGGCAACAAACAACTTCTGAATTTTTCCATACAACAAACAGTGTTTCATTATATACACAAGTCCATTCAACAGAGTTCTAATTCAATACGACTCTGTTTTAATTAAACCAAGGACAAGAAATGCAATCCTAGAATATATATATATATATATTAATGTGAATCAATATAATTTTTATATACATCACAGTTGCATTGCAATTTGCAACTGCATAGAGGAAAACATTGCAACAATGGTAATTTTGTGGAAAACTTAGAATTTCCGTTAGACTCCAGAACACGAACCATATACAAGAACAAAACAATGTTGAGTATGGCACTTCAGCACAAAATTTCACTAACCCAAACAAATATATACACAAAATTTCACCAACATAAACATATTTAGCAAATCTATTAAGAAAAAATTTTAAACTCATAGATCCACTGGTTTTGAGTGGTAATCGAACAACGAGTGACCAAAAATAGACAAATTGAAGCACAAATACAAACACAGAGAGAGATCTACCAGTTTTGTGTGGTGTCAAAGCTTATCAAAAGGGTGGCGTCGTTGTTGGTGGCTACACTTCGTCGTTGTTGGTATCTCTGCCGTTCTTCAACTCTCATGAATAAATGAAATGAGAGTTCTGAGAGAGAGGGAAAAAAGAATAGATAAGGTAGGATTTTGTTTTTAGTTTTCATTTAATGGTCCAAATAAAAGATACTAATCTAAGGGTCAAAGACCAGGAGAAAAAAAAAACAAAAAATTAACGACCAGCTATTAAAATTATACATATATTATATAATTTATATAATATATTAAATGTAATTCGGGTTCGGGTTGCTTGGGTTAGCCATTGATTCTGCCCAGGCTCGGCTCGAATTACAATTCGGGCATCAAAAATCTGCCCAGGCCTGTCCAAATTATAAGATATTGTTTATCAAGCCCTAAAAAAACTCTAGCTAGGCACAGATTGCTCTGGTTGAGCCCGCCCGAGTTGCACCCCTAGCGTTTACGACCATCTTACTCCAGCGATCATTACTCCGGCCATGGTTCCTCGGCTCTATTTGGTAAGTTCTCAATTTCTGTCTTCTCAAATCTCAGTCTTCTACTATTCTGCATATGTTTCTTTCATGAACTCGTCATGCACTCTATTTACTGCATTTGCTTATTTGTTGAATCTCATATTCACTGTCACATTATGAATCAATTTCTTGAACCTGCTCTATATTTTGAAGTTTGTCACTGTGTCTTTTGGCTGTTAATCATGTTTGCTTGTGATCTGTACACACTGCTTTCTCACACTCACACTGCGTTCGCAATTCTTTGTGTTCTTTGAATTTTGTTTGTCCTTGATACTTCTTGATTCTAAATCATATTTTTTTTCCTATTCTTTGACTGTTTTCAGCTCTTTGGTCTTTGATTCATGCTTCTGTAGTTCTAGGTTTGGGAATTGTTAGAAACCACATATTTTTAGAAAAAACTAAACCAAAACCCCCCCTTAGATCTGGAAAAACCCTAGCTCTAGTGCCAATTTAGGGTTTAGCCAAGGTCTTTAAATCCATACCAAATACTCTTTCCCGACATTTCACACTAATCTTCACTAGCTAACATTATGGGTATGCTCAGGTGGAGAGTGGATACCCTAGAAAAAAATAGAGCATTTCCGTTGAGAATTCTCTATCCTAGCCGATGTTTAACTCAAATTGGTTAGAGATGAGGACTCCATCATGCCTGATGGGGACTCCATGCCCTTTCCAGTAGTTGCCTTCATAGAGTGTGGACTCTGGTTTCCCCTAGACAATCTCTTTAGGGAGATCCTTCACTACTATAAGCTTAATCCTATGCAGCTGGCCATCAACTCATATAGAGTTGTCAACGGCATAATTAAACTAGCACACCGAGAAAATGCTAGGATCACTTTAGCTGACATCCAATTCTATTATACCATGTGTGGCCTTAAGTCTGAAAAAGGCTACATATACTACCTTAAATCCAGATCCACTGCCTTCAAACTAATAGCCGACCTCCCAAACACTAACAAGAGTGCTGGAGATGATTACTTCATCGTCTCGGGCAACTAGGAGTTTGCACCTGATGACGATCTTCATCTCCATCCTCTGAGCCGAACAATTTTTAAAAATGGTGATGGTAAGAATGAGTTAGCCTACTGTAATTTCATTTTGTTTAAGGCTTGCCAACTTACGCATCTCTACTAATGTTTGCTCTTTGTTTTTTTGCAAGTCTTTCTCAGCCAGCCAAGGGATTTCGGCAATCATTCGTCCCCAGTCGAGATCTAAAGAAGCTCTTAGAACTTCCTGTGCAAAGACGCAAGGCCCCTCTGCTATTGAATTACATACTTACGTACAAGTCACCTTTTCCCGACGTCCCTCGCAGAAGTCAAACTCCATCGTCTGCCTCAACCCCACCAGTCGCTTCTTCTCCTAAAACTGATTAGGTTTTCCTTTTAGATCCTGTTGAGCTATCATCAACCTCTACCCCCTAACTCATCCCGATATCACAATGCCGACGCCGACGTCGAGCTCTACCAAATGTCCCTGCCAGTAGAACCTGAAGCTGTAGACGACGAGATTCTGAAGAATCAGCGTTTGACCCAGTAAACCCACCAATTGCTCTGCCAGCAATTCAATTTTGGCACCAAAATCACCGTTGTTGCAACCATCGAGGAAATGGGTCGCGGCAAGGCTGTTGTGGAGGACCTCCTGGCTGACCTTTCAGGGGTGGTGATAGTTCAATATTCTCCATCAGAATCCCAGCCAAAGAAAAAACCAAAGAGGGTAACA
This sequence comes from Camellia sinensis, assembly GCF_055761805.1. NCBI lineage: Eukaryota > Viridiplantae > Streptophyta > Magnoliopsida > Ericales > Theaceae > Camellia > Camellia sinensis. The sequence continues at coordinate 81,542,115 of NC_138963.1, forward strand.
AGGGCTAAGGAAAAGGCCCCAATTACCCAAGTTGATACCGAGGATATGGTGCCAATCTCAAAATTGGCGGAGGTTGAAAAGAGTACCTCCAACGCCAAGAAGAAGCCTGCCGAAGACGAGCCAACCAACACCTCGCGATCAAAGAAAGCGAAGTCTTAGGCAGTCGCAAGCCCAAGTGCCTTCAAAGCCGATGATCCTTGGGTTCTTGCCATCACGATTAGGGACCAACCAATAAAGGTTGGTAACAGTGCCATTGATAATAACGAGGTCGGTATCGCTTTTTCCATGGTCGTTTTTCTCCTAACTGATCTAAATCGTATGGTTGAGATCTCGGGGTATGAAAACTTTGCTTCGATGATGTAACACTCTGTCCTGGTAAGTTCTCAACACTTGAAACTCTTGGTTTTCTACTTCAAGTTTTTTATACTTCAAAATTCTACTAACTTGTTCATTCTTTTTTTTCTCAGGCGATCCAGCACGCCCATTCCTTTGCGGTGAAAGTTGAGGATTTGAAGAAGGAGTTGGTCCACAAGGCCAAGGAGGTTGCTGGCTTCCTCACTTCCTTAAACAACACTGAGGCCAAGATGAAAGTTTTGTTGGATCAGGCTAAGGCAACCAAGCAAGGCCAAGATTAGGTTGAGGAAAAAGTAGAGGCGGCGGAGGCTGTGGCTGAGGTTCTCAAAACCGAGGCAAAGAAGGCCAAAACAAAAATCGCCGAAGCCTAAGCAGAGCTCTGAAATGCCTTGGCCACTAAAGAGGCCGAAATTAAAGCTGCTAATGAGAATGCTTTCTCAGAGGGGCAGACTGCCGTTCTTGACACATACAAAACCTAGGTTACCCAAGCCTATAACCGAGGCTTTCTGCTTGGTTGGACTGCGGCTTTAGACAAACTATCAATTCCTACGGACTCCTCTCTCCGTAATACCAATCAACTCAAATTGACATTCCCTCTTACTCCCAAGGATTCAGAGGATGAGGCTGAGGAGGAGGACGAGGACTCCGAGGCTAATGATGCTGACAAGGATGAAACTACTATTGGGGTCGAGCCCTCAACTTTGAATGATCAAGTCTTAAACTTGATTCATGATGATGAGGAGGACTTGGTTTCCAAGGCACCATCTCCCAAATAAAAAACTTCTGAGGCCAAGGTCTAGGCGGCTGAGAAGAGCTTGGACCAGACCTTGCTAAAAATTGATGTCGAGATAGCAGCTGAGAAGGAAGACACTTTGCCAACCAAGGTCGACACAACTCCAACAGCCAAGGTTGAGCAATCTAAAACCAGTGTCCATCTCTCCAACACTTAGAATTTTCTCTTTCTTTTCATCTGAACTTTTCTTCTTTCAGTTGTACTTTTTGTCTGAACAATTCTAAGTTTCAATTTGGCCGATGTGCCTTTTTTTGTATCCGAACAAGTTGTCTTTTTGCTACGCCGAAGTGCCTTTTTGCCTATGAACAAGTTCCATCTTCTGAATGCAAGTCTTTCTTCCAAGTGCTGAATGTATGCCTTCTTTTCTTCTATGCATGTTTACTGCTTCCATACTTAGAATATTTTTGCATTTCTTCAAAGTATACCTTAGCTATATAATAACTCTGGGGTATAATACCTTAGACATAAACCTTGACTGTTTGCCTCGACCAACAATTGGAATGCCTCGGATAACACTTAAAAACATAAAAAAAATTTACAAGTGTTATTCAGCCAAGCATTGTTTGTTTACCTCTATATGTTGTCTTCTATTAAGACTTTACCCTTTCCAAGTTTTGACAACCTGGTTGGTCATCTCAGCCAGTATGTATCTCGAATACTTCTTTCAATATTATATCGGCTAACTTCAACTTGTAGATTTTCTTGAAATTTCAACAAGTGTTTAAGCCAATTTTAGCTTGTAAATTCTTAAAAAATTTCAAAAAGTCTTCCCAAGCTCTTAAACTTTTAACTTTTAAGTTTATTCATCATTATCCAGCTCTCTGCCCCCTAATGTAAACCAAAGTTCTACTTAAGTTCACATTAAGCACTTATAGCCTTTCACCGAAGACAAATTCGAACAAAGACTAGCCGAGGTGTTTAACCTGGGTTTCTCTGTTAATCCGATTAAAGCATACTTAGTTCCATTCGGAGTTTAACTCTGCTGACATAACAAATCTTAGTTCAACTCTATAATATGCAAGTACGATTCGACTCTATCATATGATAAGTTTATTCGTCATGTTTTATTCAGAAACATCACCAACTTAGTTCAACTCTATTATATGCAAGTATAATTCAACTCTGCCATATAATAAGTCTGAGTTATTCATCATGTTTCATTCAAAAACATCTCCAACTTAGTTCAACTCTATTATATGCAAGTATAATTCAACTCTGCCATATAATAAGTCTGAGTTATTCGTCATGTTTCATTCAAAAACATCTCCAACTTAGTTCAACTCTATTATATGCAAGTATAATTCAACTCTGTAATATAATAAGTCTAAGTTATTTGTCAAGTTTCATTCAAAAACATCCCCAACTTAGTTCAACTCTATTATATGCAAGTATAATTCAACTCTGCCATATAATAAGTCTAAGTTATTCGTTATGTTTCATTCAGAAACATCGTCATAGGACTGGTTAGTCCTATCACACAAAGTTCAAATTCATAAAAATCAAACTAAAATTTTATTATTACTTTGGCTAATGACAAAAACTTCGAAAAACAAAAAATCAATTGATAGAAAAACTTCATGTTGCAAGTGTTCCAGGGTCTTGGCAACACTTTGCCATTACTGTCCTCAAGCCGATATGCTCCATTGTCGGCGACCGAGAGGATTCTATAAAGCCCTCCCAATTTAGGCCTAGCTTGCCCTCCCTAGAATCCTTCTTGTTGCAAGCTACTTTCCTCAGCACAAGGTTCCCAACTTTGAACTTTCTTGGGTTGACCTTCTTGTTGTAAGCCCTAGCAAGTTGTTACTGGTATGCCCCTAGACGAATTGCTGTTCTTTCTCTTTTCTCCTCCAGTAGGTCCAGATCTCAGGCTAGAAATGCCTCATTAGTACCATTTTCCACTCTCTGGGTTCTGATCCCTGGAATACCGACTTCTAGTGGGATAACTGCTTCAGTGCCATAAGCCGTGGCAAATGGAGACTCCCCAGTTGATCTTCTCGGCGTAGTCTGATATGCCCAGAGTACATTGGGCAACTCTTCCACCCATTTTTCCTTTGCTATTTCCAGCCTCTTTTTGATCCCATCCAAGATAGTCTTATTGGATGCTTCTACCTAACCATTACTCTGAGGGAAACTTGGAGTAGAGTGGTAATTCTTGATTTTGTACTTTGCACAGAAACTTTTGATAAGCTTACTGTCACACTGTGTACCATTGTTTGCTATTATTGCCCCTGGGATCCCAAACCTGGTGATGATGTTCTTCCATATGAAGTTTTTCACATTAATATCTCGAATCTTCGCAAGGGGTTCAACTTCTACCCACTTTGTGAAGTAATCAGTTGCTACTAGTAGAAACTTCATTTACCCAGTTGCTTGGGGCAGTTGTCCAACTAGGTCCATGCCCCACTGGGCAAATGGCCAATGGCTAGTTACTGGGTTCAAATCTGCGAGTAGTTGATGTATCAAAGGTGTAAACCTTTGGCACTTCTCGCACTTTCTGACGTAGGCTTTAGCATCCTTGTATATGTAGGGCCACCAATACCCCTGAGTAATGGCCCTATGAGCAAGTGATCTTCCCCCAACATGGCTACCACATACCCTTTCATGTATTTCATACAAGAAGTCTTCAACCTGGGAGGGATGCACACACCTCAAAAGGGAACCAGTAAATGACCTTCTGTAGAGATGTCCTTCTACTGTTAGGCTAAATCTTACCGACTTCAATCTGGTCTTGTGCGCCTCTTTGCGGTCATCCAGTAACTTGTCGTCCCTAAGGAACATCACTACTGCATCCATCCAACTTGGACCCATCTCCACACATATTGCTTCATATTCTGTTATCAATGGTTCCACATTTGGGCCTTACAAATAATTAACCATTATTGTCCTTACCTCCCCTGATTTCATTACACTAGCCAGGTTGGCCAAGGCATCAGCATGGCTGTTGTCATCTCGGCTAACCTGTTGTAGTCAGCAATCCTAAAATAAGGCTAGCAATCTAATAACTTCTTTAGCATAGGCTATCATTCTTTTATCTCGAGCAGTAAACTCGCTTGTTGCCTGGTTCACAATAAGTTGGGAGTCATAGAAGACTACCACATCGTCGGCTAGTGCTTCATATTCTGCTTCATTGTTTGAGGCTTTGAACCCCAAACGGATAAACTGTTTCAATATTCCCTATCTGGTGAAACCAACACCACTCCTGCCCCCCGCTCCATGACGGTTTGAACACCCATCAACAAACAGGCGGAAGGAGTCACTGATGTAGATATCGCAGGGCTTGGGTCTTTCTTCTTTCTTTTTCTCTACTGTGGGGTTTTTCATTCCCAGCTGGGTCTCTTCTTGTTCCCCTAGACACCCTAAGCTGCGGTTCATCGGAGCCTGACGTGGGATGGCACCGGGTGTGAACTCAGCCACAAAGTCGGCCAGAACCTGGCCTTTGATTGTCATTCTGGGCCTAAACTCTAAGTCATATTGGCCCAACACTACTGTCCATCTGACTACCCTATATGTCAGATCTCCTTGTTGAAATAGGGACTTCAAGGGGTGTTCAATCAACACCACAATCTTGTGGACTTAGAAGTAATGATTCAGTTTTTTTTAAGCCATCACCAGGGCTAATGTTAACTTTTCCACAGGTAAATACCTGGTCTCTACTCCTGCTAGAGTTTTACTTACGTAGTATACCGCCTTTTGTTCTCCATTCTCTTCTCTGATTATCACTACACTCACTGCGTGCTCTGAAACGGCCAAGTGTAAGAATAGTTCCTCTCCAGGTACTGGATTTGACAGAACTAGAGCTGTGGTCAGGTACTTTTTCCAGTAAGCCAAGGCGACTTCGCATTCCTCTGTCCACAAGAAATCTATGGTCTTTTTTAACAAATTGAAAAATGGTTTACATTTATCTAAACTTCTACTTATAAACCTGTTCAGGGCTGCAGCCCTTCCAATTAACATCTGCACTTGTTTTGCCGATGTTGGGCTCTTTAAGTCCAGGATGGCCTTGATTTGATCTAGGCTTGCCTCAATGCCCCTTCTAGTAACCAAGTATCCTAGGAACTTACTAGACCCGGCTCCAAATGCGCATTTTGAAGCATTGAGTCGGAGCTAATATGTCCTCAGGATGTCGAAAATTGCCTTTAAGTCGGTCAAGTGAGTCTCAGGCTCTTTGGTCTTCACGACCATGTCATTAATGTAGACTTCCATTGTTTTGCTAATAAGATGTCTGAACATCTTGGTCACCAATCTCTGGTAGGTTGCTTCTGTATTTTTCAACTCAAAAGGCATCACTCTGTAGCAATACAACCCTTTTGGGGTGACAAATGCAGTCTTCTCGTCGTCGGAAGGATACATCGCTATCTGATAGTACCCCTTGTAAGCGTCCAAGAAGCTCATCCTTCCATGCCCTGAAGTGGCATCCACTAATTGATCAATCTTGGGAAATGGGAAACTGTTTTTAAGACAAGCCTTATTCAGGCTGGTGAAGTCCACGCAGACCCTCCACTTTCTATTCTTCTTTTTTATAACAACTGTGTTTGACAACCAAGTTGGGTAGTTTACCTCTCAAATGGCTTTGGCCTCCAACAATTTGTCCAGTTCCTTCTCTACTGCCTGCACATGAACTAACGTTGGCCTCCTTGCTCGCTGAATGGTAGATTTAGCCAATCTGTCTACATTTAGTCTATGGCAAGTGACCTCGGGGTCAATGCCAGGCATCTCGTATGGCGTCCAGCCAAACACCTCTATATTTACTCGCAAGAACGACTCTAACTCCTTCTTCTCCTCCTCAGCCAAGCCTGAGCCGAGAAGAAAGAAGCACTCTTCATCCCCTTGTTGGACCAAGATCTTCTTTAAGGCTTTCTCGCTTTTGTCAGTCAGCTCTTTGCCGACGTCATACAGGACCTCCATGTCCTCGTTCTTAATCTTTACTGTTTCTGCTTCTCTCACGTTGCATGTGGATTTTATTGTTGCTATGGAGCAATTCTTTGCCTGCACCTAATCCCCTCTGACTTCCTCAATTCCATGCTCTATTGGGAACCACAACAGCTGGTACAGTGTTAAGGGAACAACCCTTACTGCGTGCAACCATGACCTTCCCAAGATAACATTATAAGGGGAGAGGGTGTCAATTACTCTGAACTCTGTGCTTACCTTCTTGGTACCTGCATGCACCTCCAAAATTATTGCTCCCAGGGGCCATGTCGGCGTTCCATTGAACTCGACCATTGGGCTGTTGGACTGCTCCAAATCATCTCGGTGAAGGTCGAGCTCTTTGTAACATCTGGCATACATGATGTCATAAGAGCTGCCTTGGTCAATCAGAATGCGCCTTACCTAGCATTCTCCAATCTTGATGGATACTACCAGAGCATCATTGTATGGATGTTGCACCATGTCTAGGTCGGCTTCAGTAAAGAACACTATTAGTCCCTGGTATTCGTCTGTCCTAGGCCTCTTTTGTTGGACCTGATACACATGTTGTAAGTGTTTCACCCTCTGAGTCTCTCTACATACCTCATTCTCATTGACCCTCAAGTGAATCACATTGATCACTCGAGGTTCGCCTGCCTGCGGTTGTAGTGCTGGTGGAGGTGGTGCTACCGATGCCTGAGAGTAGCCTTGCCTGTTCTTCCCTCGTTCAGGCCTCATCTATTAGGTCCCTTAAGTGACCTTGTTTGACTAGATCTGCCAAATGCGCCTTTAGGGCTCTACAACCCTACGTCAGGTGTCCATCTTCATTGTGGTAAGCACAGTGCTTCCCCAGACTTCTCCCCATAAATTCGCCAAGGATCCTCTCCGGCTCTATGTAATATGGCTGGTTCCTGATCCTTTACAGAACTTCATAAACCGGGATCCTAACACAGTGGTGACAGTCTGTGCAGCCCTTAGTCCTGTTTCTTGTCTACTAAATTCAATATTACCTCGGCCTCGCTTCGGCGAGCCGTTTCTTTTTTCCTGCTTCGGTGCCTTTGTTCGTGGTGTATCCTCTTCTGCCCTGGCATATTTCTCGATCCTTGCCATGAGCTCCTCCATACTCTTTGGCAGTGTTTTTGCTAGTGACTTTCGAAGCATGCAGTCATCCTCCATGCCATTCTTAAAAGATACAACCACCAACTCCTGGTTACATTCTGGTATTTGGTTGAACACCTCGTAATATCTTTTGGCATAAGCCCTGAGGCTTTCACCCTCACCAATTTTCAGAGCCATCAGGGAGTCTACCCTCAACGGTTGCAATTTGTTTGTAACAAACCTGGTGTAGACGTGCTTGAACGCCACAGCCCCCCGCGCGCGAAATTGGCGTGGAAATCCGTTTTGTTCATTGAGCTGCTACTACAGTTCAGACTCAAATGTCACGGTTCTGAATCTAATATCGCAAAGTGCAATGCAAGACCGATAAATCACCAAAGGGTCCAAATCTGGCAAATCGTTTTGGAAAATTGATTTTTATAAAGAAATGCCAAACATGGACTGCTTTGCCAGATACAGAGTCGCCACCTAAATATTTTGTTTTGGGGGAATTTAGGAAATCCTGACTCGTGCTTAAGGCCACGTGTCCATCATCACCAAAGTTGCCTCGGCTCGGGAACTTGGATACGAGAGGGGAAGGTCACGCAATAAGCACCCCCGCTCACCCGATCAAAGATCGGCCTGTACTAAGCATGATATTTCGTTTTTGAAAATACATGTGCTCTTATTCCGGTTAATTAGCTAATCTTTACTACGTGATGCGCACAGCATACAAGTATAGGCTAGACCGCTTAAGTTGGAATAAAACATTGCATATTCGTTTGTTTGAAAAAGGTTTGAAATCTGCTACTCGCAAGTAGGCTAAATCAGGGATTTGATGAATTGTTCCAATTCAAGTAATCCAACCTTCAGCCACAAGCATTCAGACAGTTATATCATTTAAGCAAATAGCCTCATGGCAAGCATGCTATCATGTCAATCAATAACACATACAGTATGCTAAAGCGTAAACACTCACAGTGTACTCCGAGCCAAAACAAAGAACTAGTTAGAAGCCATGCATGACCCTAGTTCATGTTAAGATGACTAATGCAACGCATGCGAGAATGTAACTAAAATAGGGTCGGCTATTCTAGAATGGCATGTGAAATGCAACTTAGTACATGTATTCAACTTGGAATTGAAATACAATGCAGTTAGTATGATGCGTCGAGCCAGTGCATGCAAAACAGATGAATGGATGCATACATGCAAACATAAAGATGCTAATCGAAACATGCCCTAAAACTAACCATCGTAAGCGGTTAAGTAAAAAGAAGAAAGATGTGGGGTTGGAAGACATTCACACACACACGCACACTTATTACAAAATTCACCCTCGCGACGGAGGGTCCGAATAAATAATACAAACCGACTAATTAACTAACTAACAAGCTAATTAATTATTACTTAACCAAATGAATAATGTATGCTCGATTGCTGTCCTGAAAAGCTCTCTGATTGCTCTCAAGAGGCTCTGTCTGCAGGGTGTCCTTGAGAACTAGCTGCTGGATCTTACCACAACAGTGCTGAGGAGTGCACCAGTGGCCTGCCGGCCATGAGGAGCTTCTGCCGACCCCCCTGCCGACCAAGAGCAGGTACTGCCGGCCAAGAATGAAGGACTGCTGGCCAACAACAAGAGGGTGCCGACCACTGGTGTGCTGTGACACCAAGCTGCAGCAGAGCACAAAATAGAGAAAAAGGAGGGTCTCACAAGGATATGTATGCACTATGCCACTCCATATCACCTCAAAACATCAAGAGAGAGGCATAATCAGATCCAAGACCATCAATCACGCATCTCGATGCATGATGGCCAAAGATCCAACATGTGCAAATTTCAATGTAAAATGAATGCATAAATAAACATATAAAGCTTAAAACTCTATCATGTGTCATCAAGAGCGTCGACGACCGAGAATTGAGGCCCGTTTCATCACTTGAAGTATGAAACGTTCCTCGTTTCTCGTGCTCGAATTAATACTTAATCCAAACAACAATGCAGCACAAGCATGGCAAACATGCAATATGACTTAAGCATACAAACATGCAACTACATGGCATACTCAATGCAATGTGATATGATTAACTTAACAAAGCTAATGATATGCGAACAATGCTAATGCATGCATGCACAATGCAATGCTACAAGGACAAATTAGCAATGTTAGGGACATGCATACTCAATGCAAGGCAAAATAACTTGGCATACACAATGCAAATAACCACGTGGCATGCACAATGCAATGTAAGATGGCATACTACATGCAATGAACAATATGGCATACTCAATGCAATATACATAACACACTCAATGGACTTAAACCAAAAGGGTAGACCTCAGTCATGCCCCAAATCAGTGGCCATGACACAAAAGTGAAGGCACCAGAAGCATATATAAAGTATGCACATGCAATGGCCCATCAAAGAGGCCTAAGAGCACAACTCTCAAGAGTGCACAAAGAGTGACCAATGTGGAAGTGTAACAACACTAAGTGCACTGAAACAAGGTACTAAATGGTGCCAAACCATTCAATCAATCATAAGTATAGCATGCAAAGGTCCTAAAGCATGAAAGCTAATAAAGAGGACTGCAAAGGAGGCGTGCAATACATGGCAAGCATGCATGAACCAACAATGGACAGAGCTGAGATAGGTCAAGACAATGACCGAAACATGCTAAGGTGGAGGCTCAAAGACCTGGGCATGCAAGCATACAAGCTTAGCCAAAAACTAGGCAACAATGCACAACACTCAAAGGCACTTAAAGCATGAATGAAGTGGGAACATGGCATTGCTATAAGCTCTGAAATGTCATGTTAGATGATGCCAAATCATGTACACAACACAAATGAAGCATGCTATGGTGCTCAAAGCTTGAAGCAAGCATAAGCACTTGTGCTACGAGTATACAAAACATGAAGCATATGGCTAAGGCAACCCAAAGCAGTCCTAGAACATGTCAAAATGAGTCCAAAACATGCATGGAAGTAAGCCAAAACATGCTAACGTGAAGGGCATAAGACATGATGCATACAAGGCAAATAAGGTGGATTACACTACACCTATTAAGACCCAGTATGGGATGACTTAACCAATAAAAATTAGAGTTATATCATGGCAAAATAACCCCAAATAAGCACTAAAATGATGGCTCGCAAGCTAAGGCATGAAGGCATACGCAATGGTTCATGTTAAGGCATAAAGGGGTTGACCCTCCAACGCATTGAATGAGTGAAAAATGTGAATACATGGATGTAGACGTCCCCGAACGCCCCGGGAGGGCGAGTCCCCCCCCCCCCCCCCGGCGGTTCTGTTCGTATTGGGGTCACCACAGTTCAAGACTCTTAAATTGTCATGGTTCTTAATATGAACCAAAGTGTCCAAATCCAGCAAATCGTTTTGAGAAAACAGATTTTTTTGAAAGAAGTGCCAAACATGGACTGCTTTTCCAGATACAGAGTCACCACCTAAATATTTTATTTTTGGGAAATTTAGGAAACCCTGACTCGTTGCCTAAGGCCACGTGTCCGTCATCACCAAAGTTGCCTCGGCTCGGGAACTTGGGTACGATTGGGGAAGGTCACTTCGTAAGCACCCTCGCTCGCCCGATCAAAGATTGACCTCTACTAACCATGATATCTATTTTTGAAAACGTTATGTGTTCTTATTTCGATTATTAGCCTAGATTTACTATGTGATGCGCACAGCATACAAGTATAGACTGGATCGCCTGAATTGGAACAAAACATTTCATGTTTGTTTGTTTTGAAAATGGTTTGATGGTGCTACCCGCAAGTAGGCTAAGATGTGGATTTGCCACCCTCAGGTGGGCTTAGAAAACATGATTTTGCCACTATCTAGTGGGGCTTAAAACACACATTTGATGAATTGTTCCAATCCAAATAACCCAACCTTCACTCACAGGCATTCCGGCAGATATATCACATACGCAATTAGCCTCATGGTAAGCATGCTATCATGGCAGTCACTCACACACATGCAAGGATGCTAAAACATAAAACTTACCGAGTACTCCAAGCCAAAACAGAAGCTAATTAGAAATCCATGCATGATCCTAATTATACAGAAATGCCTAATGCAACACATGCAAAAGTGCCACTATAGCAGGCTCGGCTATTCTAGACATGGCATATGAAATGCTACAGCTAACATGTATTCAACTTGGAATTGAAAATATAATGCAGTTAATATGATACGCCGAGCCCGGTGTATGCAAGACAGATGAAATGAATGCAAAACATGCTATCATACTATATGCTAATTGAAACATGCCCTAATCTAACCATCATAAGCGGGTAAATAAAAGGGAGAAAGACGCGGGGTTAGAAGACATACATCACACACGCACGCACTTATTACAACATTGCCCTCGCGCAGAGGGTCCGAATAAATAATATACAGTCCCAAATGAATAATTACAGTCCAAATATGTGCAAAACCCTAATTAATTAACAAATTAAATTAGGAAAGTAATAAATTAGCATGCAAGCTAGGGACTACCTCAACTCTGCTCTGGATGATGAATGATCCATGTTCGGGTTGCTTGGCACGGAAATCCATCGCGATGCTCCAATTAGCCTCTGTTTGCAATTGATGCCGGAATGCTGTGCAAGGCTTTTGAAAGCTGCTAATTTCTGATTTGCTGCAACAGAGAGCAGGAAAGGGGCATGGCAATGTATTTTCACATATGTATGCTTGACTACTCTTCAGGGAGTGTAGTCCTCGATCCTCGTGCCACCAATCACGCATATCGATGCATGATGACCGAGGAGTCGATTTGCACGACTTAATATGAAATGAATGCACACATGAACACAACAAGACTGAGACTCCGTCATGGATAATCCAGAGTGTCGGTGACTGGAAATTGAGACACGTTCTGTCACTCGAAGTACGAAACGTCTCTCGTTTCCCGTGCTCGGGCTAACTCCTATCCCAAACACAATGCAATATGCATGACATGTATGAATGCAACTAATATACAACCTAGCATGCACAATGCTATGAGATGGCATACACAATGCACGATGTAACAAGACATACACAATGCTCTAACATACAACCTAGCATACGCAATGCTATGAATCGAAATGGCATGCACAATGTATAATGGACTTACACCAACATGAGTGGACCTCCGCCACACCACATCAGTAGCCGTTAGATGAAAGTGAGACTCTCCAAATACGTGCACGCATGCACGCAAACTGAGGACCGAACCTAAGGTAACAAATGCCACTCTACCAAAGCATGGCAAGGCATGGAATATGGTATGCAAACATGAAAATTTCAGCTCTGAAATATGATACAAAACAGCCCCGAAACATGGAAACATGGCACCCGATGCATGGAATGAACCCCGAAATTCGAAACTAGGCATATGGAATGACTTACAGCTATACAAAGCATGCATTATTTGATCATAAAGCATGAATAAAGATGCAAGACAGTCCCAAAACATGTATATTTTCAGTTTATAACAAGTCTCAAAAATGAACACAAATAGGGCTAATCTATCATGCAAAAATGGCCCTAAAAGAGAGATTAAACACAAAGGGACAGAAGCCGACCCTAAATGGCAAAGAGCCCTTCAACAAAGTTGAATAGGGGCCCAAAACAAGGCACTTTACAGTTTATATCAAGCCACGAAAATAATCACAAATAAGGCCAAACTATCATGCAAGAAAAGGCCTAAAAGAGGGGTAAAGAGACAAGTGGTAGCTTCTGTTCTCAAACAGAGAAGAGCCCTTCAACAAAGTTTAAGAGGGGCTCAAAAAAAGATATTTCACAGTTTATGGCAAAGTCCAAAACAGCTCAAAAATAAGCCTAAAATACTATGCAAAAATTGGCCTAAAAGAGGGATAAAGAGGCAAGTGATAGAATGAGGCCTCAAACAGAGGAGAGCCCTTCAAAAATGTTGAAGAGGGGCTCAAAAAAAGTTATTTTACAGTTTATGACCAAGTTCAAAACGACTCACATGTAAGCCTAAAATACTATGCAAAAATTGGCCTAAAAGAGAGATAAAGAGGCAAGTGGTAGTAGGAGACCTCAAACAGTAGAAGGTCCTTGATCAAACATGAAAAGGGGCTCAAAACATGACTACTTACAGTTTGGGTCGGAGCCCAAAAAACCTAGCAAGTATGGCTTAGACAGCATGCAAAACAAGACAAGAAAGAGGGAAAATGGGACTCACCCTTGTAGAACCAAGCTTCAACAACTTTTGGGCCAAGTTTGGGAGCTCTTCACCTCTGGAAAGCAGCCTCAAGTTGCTGGAATGAGGGATGGAGGCCTTGTGCTATGAGGTGTAGGGTAAATGGTGTAGGACTTAAGGGGTTTCGATGCTTGGGGTAGAGAGAGAGAGATTGAATGCAAGAGCTCAAAACCAATTTTTGTAACCCTCTAAAATGCAGCTGGAAGTGCTGGTTTTATAGAGGAGATGAGTGGAGAAAAGGGGGGGAAATCAAATTCAAATTCCCCCCCCCAAAAGACCCCCCCTTGGATACAGGATCTGGGGGGAAACAGAGGGTGTAGCTGTAAGGAACCAAGTGAGAGGGTCATGGCCGGCTAGATTCAGAAGGTTCAGGGGGCCGGCTGGCCACCTCCCATGGCCGGCCGACCAAGGGTCAAAAGGGTCAATGACAATTGCTGGTCGGCCACCTCAAAAAGGTGGCCTCCCATGTGTGCACAACACAACTATGTGGTTAAAACCCGGAGAATGTGAACCATGAGAGAGAAAAACCTATTTTTTAGAGGGGTTCAAAAGGGTCAGGCACAATTACTGGCCGGCCACCAAATATTGGTGGTCTCCCAGGTGTGTACAACACAAATATGGGGTTTAGGGTTCAATAAAGTGGCCCCGGGGTGGTCAACATTGGCTTTCAAGTGAGGAAAACGGGCGTAGAAGAGCGATGAAGAAATAAAGCTGACTTTTTCGAAACAGTTGCTGGCCTCCCACCCTCCTGCAAGCTTCCTAACTATGAAAATAAGGTCTCCACCAAAAATGAACCAAAACGGATGCAAAACGGAGGTTCGGGGGATCGAAACGCGCGGCCCGAGGCCCCGAAAATGGGTTGTTAAGCACCAGAGGTGGCGTTCGACCACAAAGTTGGTCTCTCGGGCCACAGTGTTTCTCAAAAGGGAGGAAATAAGGTGTGTGCCAAAAACCGGAGCAAACAGAGGTGGTTAGGCAGTCCCGAACCGAGGCACACGACCGTCGACTCCGAAAAATCGGAAACCGGGCTCCAAATGGAAAAAATGGCCTACGACCACGAAACGTAGCCTACGGCCACTGAGAGATGGTCTACGAGACCTCTCTCTCCCTTTGGGAAGAGAAAACAGAGATGTACAGAGCCTGGTTCGCAAACTGAGCAAGGCACGAAAGAGTTCGGAAGTCCAGAGGCAAGGCTTGCAGCCGGGACTCTGAAACTTCTGAACGAACACAATATGCAACATCACCGAGCGCTCAACTGGTGACGTCTGAGTCATAAGGTCGGTCAAAAATGGGGTGTCTACAATGGACATGAAACATGAACTGAAATCACATTATGAATGATGCCAAATCATTATAATAGTCCAAGTAATGCATGCTAGAAGACTCAATACACAAAGCTAACAAGCTAGATTGAACCAAGGCTATACAAAGCAAGTCATGCATGACCAAGACAACATAAATCAGACCTTAAACATGCTAAAACATGAACAAAGTCCTCTTAGAGCTAAGCCAAAAACATGCAAAAATGACATGTCAAAGCATGATGCATGTTAGGCCATTTCATGGAAATGCACTACAACTGCATGGAGCATGCAAGGAACTATTAAACCAAACCCTAACAGAGGTATCACATGGTAAAACGACACCAAGAACATGCTAAAATGGACTCAAATCAAGCTAGAATGACATGCTACTTCATGAAGCACACAAGACTAGTTTGTGTGATTTACACTACAAGTGCATTAGGCATGCATGGAGTGACAAAACCAAACAAAAACGGCGGCATGCCACAGCAAAATGGCCACAAATACATCCTAAGATATGGCCAACATAAACTTAACAAACATGCTCACACATGAGGCATTCAAAGCAAGTAAACAAAACACAAGGGGAGGGGATGACCCTCTCCTATTTAAGACTCCAAAACCACCTTTCCACCACTGAAAATCCTCTGGATTTCAATGGTAGAAAGGTCATGCAAAGGTTGCAACAAGAGCCTAAAGGGATGTCTCAAAACAAGGCCTAAGAGGGGGGTAGATCACCCTAAACGAAAAAGTGACCTTAAACAAACTTTTTAAGCATGCAAAAAAAGAACTTTTTCCAGTAGAAAGCTAAGCTTAAAACAACATGCAAGAAGGGCTAAAAGCTTAAGCAAGAATGGGGGTTTTAAGGGATAGAAACTCACCCTTGAAGACCTTCTTTAAAACTGTAGCTCCAGCAAGCTTTCATGCTCAAATCAACCCAAGAACACCAAAAACAACTTCAAGAAGCCTCAGCAACACAAGCAAGGTGTTTGAGTGTGTGTTTGTGTGTTAAACTAAGGCAAAACTACACTTTTGAAGCACAAAACAAGAACAAAGAGAGATATAGATACAAAGCTATATCTATAACTCTCAGCCCATTTTTCTGAACCTCTGAAATAAAGAAGGAGCCTCTCCTTATATAGAAGAAAGGCAATGCAAAGCTTGTTAAACAAGCTTGAAAAGGGCTTCATGTATGGAGGAGGGATGAGTGAAAACCAGCTAGCTCAAAAGATCTGGAGTGAAATCTGCTGACACAAAGTGTTCTGTTGGCCATCAGTTGTGGCCGGCAGTGCCTCATCGATGGCCGGTAGGCTTCATCAATAGCAGGTAGGGGCAAAAACATGGCCGGCAGGGCCAAAAGGTGGTCAGCATTGCCTCACAAGAAGCAAGCAGAAAGGGCCAACACATGGTCCAAAAATGGGACAGAAAGGATACAGGGTTTGAAAAGCTCAAACCTGCGACGTTTCGTTGCGAAGGTCGAGTACTCGACGAGCAATCGAACTTGTGGCAGGATGTACCTGCAAGCACAACCAAGTCTTGAGGACGGTCAAAAATGGGGTGTCTACACCTGGCCACAAACATCTCGGCCAAACCTTCCCAACTCTTCACAGTTCCTTTCGGCAACTTGTGAAACCAATCTGATGCGATTTCCCAAAGGATGAGGGGAACACCTTGCACAGCAATGGTTCATTCCCAGTATATAAGGCCATTGAATTTAGGTATAAGTCGACGTAAAAGTTCAGATCCGACTTATCGTTATATATCTAGAACCTCGGCATATAGAACCTTTTTTTGGTCTCAAACCTATCCAACTCTACTGAGAACGGTGTTTTCGGCTTAACTAGAGATATGACCTCAGCATTCTGCCGCTTCCTCTGGAAGTAGTCCCTTAAATCCTCCTTAGTCCGACAAGAAGCTTGGCTGTCAACGGATTTCAGCCTTTTTGGTGCGCTGCTCCCAGCGTTGTTATGAGTCCTCTTGGACTTCTCTTCATTCACTGTGTCAAAACAAAGTTCCTTCCCCTCAACATGTCGATGTTCTTTGACATTACTTCCCTTGGTCTGAGGTGCCCTATGAGACTCTCTTCTTCTTAACTCTGCTTTTCCAGCATCCCGTGAAGGTCAATGTGAGTGTTCTTTCACCTTGTCATGCTGAAGGACTACTGGGATTGTTTTCTGCCCCCCTTTCTAGGCGTCGTTCTTAGCCGCTGGAATCGGCGTGTCCTTTAATGAAAATGGTGGTTGCATGACATTGTTCTGCATCATGAAGTTGACAACTGATTGTAGGTCTGCCAGCTTATTTGCCATTCCCTTCATCTCGCTGTCCTTCCTTAGGCATCTATCTTTCCATACTTGAAGGCCGCTTTCGTTATAGTACTCGTCTCAGCCTGCTTTGTTCGGTGGGTCTCCCTCTTGGCCGACGTCCTTCTTCCCGGGATTCTGATCCTGTGGTCCTTTATTAGGGTTCTCCTCCTCCATGTTAGAATCGACATGTTTACCACCTCTACTAGAGATGTCGTCCCCCATCTTCTCTTTCTGTCCGTTGTTGACCATCTATTCTCCTTACGTTTCCCACAGACGACGCCAAATTATGGGTGTAGATTTCCGACCACACAACCAAATGGGAAACTCAGCTGGAGAGCACCGGCAGAATAGATTAGCCCGAATAACCTGTCACAGAAAGATAAGAATCCGACGGTGGTTCGTCCACTCGGGGGCATTCAGACAATCAAGTCAGTAATCAAATATCTCTCAAAGATAACCAGTAGTGCTTAACTCACTTAGATAGAACATAAAGAGCATACCTCAGACCCACCAGGGGTGCACTACGTTTATAGCTAGCATTGACCTGATCCCTCTAGAAGCCTAGCTTTCATGGACTCAGGATCGATGCCAATCCTGGACCTTTGTCTAGATAGAGATAAACTCCTCTTGAGCCTTATCTTTATCCTGACTGAGATCCTCTCCTATTCTATGACTCTTATCCCATGTCCTCTCATCTCGGATTTCGGTATCTCCGCAGATAACCTCGGCCTAGCTGAGATCACCTCGGCATCAGGACCAGGCCACGTGGCACCTCAGTTGACACTTCAGTATCACCTTGGCCACGTGTTGTCATTCACAAAATATGTCCCCGCAATGTGTTGTGTTATTTAATAATAAAATGTGAAATTTATGGTGTGCACCTCTAATGAGAAAGTTAAGAATTATGTGTATAAATTCTCTCAAATTGGTCATTTAGTTTGCCCACTTGAGAGATATTTAGAATTAGTGGGCCCATTTTGGGGTGGCTGCTGTGTTGGGGGCACAGTAGCCATTGATGTGCAGTCATATAGGCTCATTTTGGGACCTTTTTTGATGATTCAAACCGTTTACATTTTAGAGTACATCGAATAGAACATACTTGTCAAAAATTAAGTTAATCAAATATCGTTAACTTTTTTATTCATTCACATTTGTATCTACAAAATAAATGACAATTGTGATTGAAATACTTTAAATCACATTTGTGTTCATTTTAATATTTTAAATCACAATTATCATTTATTTTTGTAAATATAAATGTGAGTGAACGAAAGGGTTAGCGATATTCGATTAACTTGATTTTTTACAAGTATATTCTACTTAATATACTCTAAAATATAAACTGTTCAAATCATTAAAACGGACACCAAAATGGGTTCATATGGCAGCACAACAGTGGTTGCAGCTACCCCATTTTCTTTATATTTTAAAATCTATTGAGCAGAAAATTCATACAAAACATCATGATAAGCGAATATCCATATGATTAGATTATATTTATATTACAAAAAATTAATATTCTATTATTGAGATTTTATATATCGACTATTTTTTTTAAAAAATAAATGTGATCTAAATATTTAACTACCAACGTCGGATATTGACTTTTGTCCATCCTAATTAAAAAAGAGGAGGATTGCACAAATTGAGGAGCGTTTTGAAAGATGTAAAGCCCTCTAGAACCTCTGGTTTAATGTCATATATGTCATCATTGTTAAAATTTCATTACAATTTAATTGTGAGAGACATTTCGGCTTGTTGATTTTATTTCTTTGTGCTCTAGGCGTAGGCTCTTGAGTTACAAGGGTTTATTTTCCTTTGTCAGTTAGGTCAACTTTTTCTTGTGTGGTCATGAGTGCCATTTTTTCTTTTTTCTTTTTTATCAATAAAATAAAAATTCATTAAAAATATAAAATTAAAAATAAAATACATTGAGAGAGATTTAAGAAATACAAACTATTCATATTACTACTGCTCTTATTCATACAACTAATTCTTCAACCTCACAATTTTTATAATTATAAAGAAATTAACAAAAACAAAAATAATTAAGTAAATGTTAATTACACTGCACTACACCCATATGTTTTGAATCCCACAAAACCTTCAATTCCCCGCACCACTTCTTGTCTTCCACTCCTAACAAATAATCCCCACAGCTCCCAAAGCACAACTTTGGCCTCCCATGCCACCATTCTGACTGCCCACGCGTCAGCTAACGAAGAGTTATTGCTTTTAAGTGTCACTCCTGATTTTCTTTGTTGTTTTTAACATAAGGTAGCAAATTTTTATTAAGACCCGAAGGAAATAAGTTTTTGGTGACTCTTTGAATTGTATATGTCTATTTTTTTATTTTTGGAATAAGTGCTTTATTTACACATCAAAAATAAAACAAAATAAACGCAAAGAAGAAGTTCATAAATTTTTATGGTTCTGTTTGAGTTGTGTATTGAGTCTTATTTTATCTCTCTCTATTTTTTGTAACGTCCCGAAATAATTATAATATACCCATATCATAACAACTAATAAATAGCGAAATAATTGAATTGATAAGCTTTCTTTAATAAGAGTTTGATATACAAAAAGGTGACATATGCGATATACATTCATAAATAGTCCATCATGAATCTACAACATGTGTTACAAGGTAGTGAAAAGAAATGAAAGCTAAACAGATAATCATATGCCTTAAAAAAGCTTACATCTTTCCAAGTCAATGCTTGGATACATCAAAAGTGAGTTTCAAGCTCAATGTAGATAAAACCCTAGGCTTGTACAAAATTAACTACAAAAATACAACACTGAGCTTTCAGTTCCACAGTCCTCTCAAGCTAAGTTCTTGGTGGAGGCATATTACCAGCACCTGAAAATGTTTTTCCCATATAGGAGGAGCCAAAGCCCAGTAAAAATGCTATAACACAATGTATAAATCTTAACAAAGTCATAAGGTTTTATGCATATGCAATGGTAGTACAAAAACATTTATATCCTTTTTCAAAAGTTGTACTATGCTAGGTTTATATCACAATTCTCATAACCATGCCCTTCACAATAGAAAGTAGGGGGAAATCTCAAACCAATACAACATTTCACGAACATTTCGTCCGTAGAAAATTGTCAAACGGCATCTATGTAAACGTAGCCCATATAGGCGCTACTATTTCCATTTTACAGATATTTCGTTTGCAGGAACCAACATCCATGTATACACGCCTTTTCAGGACTTTTACCCTAGACACACAGACCAACTTGATTTGGTAATACACACATCTTTCCAACGTTCACCTTTTTTTCTCAATATTATATACATTTTTAATGTAATAAATAAGCAACAATGTTCAATGCACATAGATGAAAAATTAGTTTTAGTTCACCTAATTCTCATGCAATTTCTACAACATTCATAACTATCCTCCACCGATAGCCCGAAAAAGATATCTCTAAATAGATAAATAAATTTCATTAAAGATACATTTTTCTACAATCTCAAAATGGGAGTGATAATACATATCCAATTCCACCTTCATTATTATCATTTCAATTTCACAATTTCCATATCAATTCCATTTTCTCTTTACAATCTCAAACATTCACATTTTTTGGCAAAAACCCTTTCTTTTTGAAAATCAATTTTATTGTAGAAAATACCTCATTTTAACATATATCAATCCCAATTTCATACCCATAAGTTTTTCCAAGAGACCATTTGAAACCCCTCTTTATCATTTTGATTTCAAACCCTAGGTTTTACCAAAAATAACCCAAACCACTATAATCCATTGAAATAGCAAATAACTAAGATAAAATTTATACAAGAGTGTGGAGATCTACCTTTTTCTCAAAGGGAATAGGGTAGAGAAATCAATGGACCTAGATGTTTTAGAAGAGAAAATGTGAGTTTTAGAGAGAGAGAGAGAGTAGATCTAGGGTTTTTAGAAAGTTTAGAGAGAGTAAAATGAAAAAGTGATATAAAAAGTGACATTTACAGACTGATGTACACGCAGTTCGCTCGAACGCAAGAAGTGACACTCGCGCGTAAGACACAAAAGATGTGACCACTCGAATATAAGAAGTTGACGCTCGAGCGTGAAATACAAACTCCCAATACTTTTACAGACAGAAGCCTAACGCTCAAGTGTAATAAGGGCCGCTCGAGCCAAGACTGCTCAAGCCAAGACCACTCGAGCTCAAGAAGTTTCGCTCGAGTATAGAATATCACTTCCTTGCAAAAGTACTTAGAGTCCACAAAGACTGCTTCAACGTAAGAAGTGACGCTCGAGCGTAAGAGCAAAATTCTGGACAACAAAAGTTTGAAAATCAAGTTACCAACCTATTCTAAACGCAACCAATACAACCCAATAGCCCAACTCAAGGAGAAATAGTGAAAACAAGGAAAAAAAACAACCATATAAGGAGAAAAAACCTGAATCCAAAAGTCAAACGGGCCGGATTTAAGTAAAAAAGCGCTATATTTTTGGTAATAAGTAGCCTACTAACCCCTAGAAAAATATAGTAATAATAAAAAAATAAAACAAAACAAAACAAAACAGAAGTAAGACAGTAAAAGTTGGTAAACCTTTATGTGATGGAATCTTGGTTATTTGAAAGCTCCTATGAGAAAAGGCCAATACCACAACAGATTAACAAAATAAACCCTCGCGGGGGGAGGGGGGTGTGGTGTCCGATAATTGCATTTATATTTGTATGATAATTGCATTTATATTTTTGAAAAAGAAAATTAAAATATATATATAATTAGGAAAAAAATTGGTAGCTCGAGAAATTGGCTCGAAAAATGGTTCGAAAGAGAAGAGAGGGGAAGAGGAGGAGAGAGGGAGAAAGAGAGAGGAGAGGTCGTCGCAACTCTCCGCCGTCGTCGCAGCTCCCGCCGTCGTCGCAGCTCCCCTCCAGTCCTTCTTCTTCCTCCTCCGTCGCAGCCCCGCTGCAGCTCGTCGCAGCCCCGCCTCCTCCTCCAGCCCAATTTTTATGGCCCCCTCCCCTCCATTTCTCCTTCTTCCTCCTCCTTCCCCCTCCTCCCGATCTGTAGACCCACCCTTCTTCTTCTTCTCCCTTCTTTTTCTTCTTCCTTTTGCAACAAAAACACAGGAAAAAAGAAAAAAAAAAAAAACACCAAAACGACGTCGTTTTGGTCGTTTTGGTGTCGAACCAAATTCGAACCACCGAGTTTCGGACTACGTAGCAGAATCGATATAATTATTATAACAATATTAAAAAAGAATAAAAATGAGAACCATAACCAACCATGTTGCCAGAGTAGATGGTTTTGTACATGGGTGTGTGCAACCACCTGGTGTAGCCTATGGGTTAATAATAGACTAGATCACAGTATCCAGAAAAGAAATAATAATGTTAACTACAAAATAAAATAAAGTAAAAAGTTGCAATTATAAAAATATAGATACTGGTCTTGTAATAGGGTGACACAGATTACCAAATACCATATATATATATATATATATACTAAAAAAAGTAAGCATACTAATGTGTACAATTAAAAAGTTCATCGTGTGCGCTATAAAATTTACAATTAAGACAGTTGAGAGAACTTTTCCTTTTAATTATTTAAAAAAACTGAATCTATCACATAACTATTCTTATTTTTAAGTAAATGTTTTTGTAAGCATTTGCAGAAATGGAGAAAAAGTGACATATCTATACAAACTGATGTATATATTTTATATAATAGTATAGATTTATATATATCTATCTATATATGTTATATAAGGAAAAATGAGTTTTAGTGAGAAGAGTTAAGAGAGTTCTAAGGGCTCAATCCAAATTTTTTGATTTTTCAATTTAAAAAAATAATTAATAAATCACACATTAACGTTTTTTTTTAAACAAAGAATGTATTTTTTATGGGACATTTTTTTTTAAATACATTTTTACCTATTTATATTTCATTTAGTCCACATCATTTTTTTATGTTCAAATAAGTTCTATGAGTGATATAGTTACTAAAATACTCTTAATAATAATATTCACACCATCGGTGTGAATGTTCATACCGTCAATGTGAATGTTCATACCGTCAATATGAATGTTAACACGCCAATGTGAATATTCACATCGTCAATGTGAATATTCACATTGTAAAATATGAATGTTCATATCACCAAATTGTTAACAGTTTAAAAAATATTTGTAAGGGTAGAAATATCCATAAAATGCTTTAAATATGAGAATTAGGATTTTGTGAATCAAATGTCCAAATAATAAGACTTATTAGAATACAATAATATCTTATAGACTAATTAGGATACAAATATTTAAAAAAATGATTTTCTAATGAATCTCCCATTTTTTATTCCTAAAATCATCCTTCTTTACCATCAAATAAGGAAGGAGTTTTCCAATTAAGAAAAAATAATTAATAAATCACACTCAAAAATATTTTATCGTAAAATATTTTTTAATAAAATATTTTAAATTTTTCACCATAAAGTATAAAATAATTTATATAACAAAATTTCGTAACATGTGTTGTTTTCCTCTCACCATGACCATTACTACTCAACGTGCATATCAAATCTTATTATTTTCATAAACAGTAAACATTAATAGGGTTTCTTTAAGGTTCAAACTATCAACTCAATTTTTTTTTAATTTTAATTTTTTTAATAATGAAAATACGAAGTGTCGTTATGTGTTGCATTTTAATTAGTTCATAATTAAATTCATGAAGTTTTATATTAAACCCTTAAATTATTCTACCATAATTACCATTTCAAATTACTTCCTTAATTTACAAAATTTATTATCAAAATTGTTTCCCTAGGATTGCACTAATGCATGATTTTGATACATTCATACATACGCATATGGAAAATAATTAATTCTTTAACTTAAAATTTAAACATTATTCATTCTTCGGTAAATTACCAAGAAATCCTCTTTGAAAAAGGTGTGGCATGTTTAGTCTCAAAACTTTTTGTTTATACTCAAAAGTCCTATAATGTTTTTCTTTTTCTCTGCCTTTGTTCTTCTCTACCTCTTTCTCTTTCTGATTTCCGGTAATCGTCGATGGGCAACCATGTCTTACTTCTTCTCTTTCTCTTTCTGATATATAGTCACCAGCGACCGACAACTACCATCGATTGGGGTTCACCGACAACTCCGACTACCGACTCATTACTTCACTCTCACCGACAGTGAAGAAGATACGTTTCCGATGAAGAAGATGAGTGCATCAGATCTAAGTAGATCTTCATCAAAACTAGCTAGATCTAAACAAAAAATAGTTGTCGGAGTACGATTCACTTTGCTTGGTTCCCATTTTTTAAAAACAGTTTTCAGAAAATTCTACACTCTTATTTTCCGTGTTTTTTTGTTTTTACTGAATTTTTTTAATATTTTATGCAAATTTTTTACTTTTTAGACACACCTAACATAAATACACCTAAAAAGTAAAAAAATTGTAAAAAAAAATCTTTTAAAAATTCACTAAATACCAAAAATACAAAAAAATACAAGAATTTAGTACATTTTTTGTATTTTTATGTATTTCTTAATTTTTTAAAATATTTTTTCACAATTTTTTTACTTTTTAGACACATCTAAGTAAGGTGCATCTAAAAAAGTAAAAAAAATGTTTAAAATTTTAAAAATATTCACTAAAAACAAAAAAACACGAAAATCAAAAAACTCAGTTTTTAAAAAACTTAATCCAGAAAACTCAAACCAAACACAGTGATTATTTCTCTATATCTGTCTTTCTCCTTCAATCTTTTAATTTTTCTACATTTTCTCTGCTATACATTTCTCTTTTCCTGTTTTAATGGAGAAAATTTTCAAGTTCTGAATAAGTTGTTTTCGAGTTTTAGTTACAAGCGGTGAAAACTGTAAAATTTTATAGTTTCAATTTTTTTGGTACTGGAATGAATCATGGTTTAAAATTGTAAAATTTTGCAGTTTCATAACATTTTTTAGAACTGTCAAATTTTACAGCTTCATAACATATTTTTTAATTTGATCAATAAGAATAAATGCTTAATAGATTTTTGTTTTGAAACTGTAACATTTTACAGTTTCAAAACTTACTTTTCAGTGTGATCAATATTGGAGATTATTTACTTAAACCCTACAAAAATTGAAAAATAACAATGTTTTTTTTCCCATTGTTGCTATTTTTTGTCGTTATATATTTTTTTCCTTTTAGTTTATCAATATTTAGCACATTTTGCTATGTTTTTTTCTATAATTTCTCCATTTATTCTTTTTTTTTTGGACAATATTCTGGACATTCCGGTGAGTCACCAACAATGTTTTTAATGTCCAACGAACGTTCTGGACATTTTAGCGACTTCCATTGACGTTCAGAACACTTCGGTGAACTTCCGGCGATGCTCTAGCGATTTCTTGGTGATATTGAACATTCCGGCGAGTCTCCGGTAACTGTCTAACGGAAGTCCGACGATAGTGAGATGTAGCAGAGTCTGCAATTTTTTTTTTTTTTAAAAAAGAATCTTTTGGTAATAATTAAAAATATATAGGACTAATTGGCGCAAGTATTTTGTTTTGGGATTAGATGAGTTTTGAATTTTGTATATAGGACTTATTGGTAAGTTCCCCTTGATTCTTTAACATGGCATGAGTTTCTCTCTAGTCCTTCATCGGATTGGAGAGGTGTTGTTGGGCCTTGTGGGCTCATTTTTTAGCCTCATTTTGATAATATAAATCATTCATATTTTTAGGATTCATCAAGTATATCATCCCTATAAATAATCAAGTCGATCAGATAACGATAACCATGTATTTGTATCAATTTTGTATGGGAAAAAAAAAACGGATGGTGGGAAAATAAACAATTTATACAAAATTGATCAAACATGTGATTTCCATATCTGATCGACTTGATTTTTTGCAGGGATGATGTACTCAACGAATCCTAAATTGTGAACGGCTCGAATCATCAAAACGGGATCTAAAATTTGGCCCATTGAATGTTTAATCCAATATTAGAACCCCCAAACTAGCTTATATCGATCACAAATCGATAAATTATGATATAATTTATACATAATGTTTGAATTTATTATTATCAAATATTTTTAGTAAGATTAAAGGTAAAATATGACATAATTTAGGACAACTCTATCTTAGATAAAATTTTAATATATGAATATATGTAACTATTTATTTCGTAATGTTAACATAAATATATAATTTTTTTTACCTAAGTTCAAGTTTTTTAATAGATATGCATAAAATATGTTCATATTTCTTATTTAAAAAATAAAAAATTCTTAAAAATATTTATTTACCAATTTAATAAATAAATAATTATGTCAAATGATTCTTAGGCATAGATCAAGGCAATTTTTAATGATTACATGAAGGTCATGTTGGCATAAATATATAAGTTCACTACAACAGAAAACATTTTTGGCGACGCTTTTTAGCAACCAAACTGAAATTAGTCGCCAATTTTACATAATCGGCGACAATATAATTGTTTGTCGCCAAAAGTACACAATTGGCGACGAGTTAATATTTTTAGTCGCCAAAAGGTTTGGCGCCAACTTAATTTTTTGGGCGGGAGTGCCAAAAATATTTTCGCGACCAAATGAACATATAGCAACGAAATTTTGGTTGCCGATTGTAAAGTTTTGGCGACGGAAATGAAATAGTCGCGGAAAAGATGAACGGTACTTATGGCGACAGAAGAATTTTTGTCGCCAATAAATTAGCAAACGAAACTACGTCGTTTTGCATTTTTCAAATTTTTTTTTTAAAAGACTAGACCGACCCTTTTACTGAATAAACACACCCAAGCCTCATCTCTTTGTATTCAGAGGAAAACGAGAAGAGAGGGAGAAGATAGAGGATTCAAAAGGGAAGGGAAGGGTAGGATTTCAATCTCTCTCTCTGTGCACACTTCGACGGTACGGCGAAACTAATTCGGCAGCGGTGACAATCAACGGTACACACTCATCTATTCTCTTCTCTTCTCATTCAACATCCAAATAGTAGACTTCAAGAGTCCAAATAGCATACCCAAACGATTGTCAAGCATGAGCTAGGTAGCGAATGGCGAGAACGGTAGAGGTGTTTGGCGTAGATGAGGCAGGGAGGGGCGTGGCCGTGGGTTTGTTAGGCGTGGCCGTAGGGTAAGGGTCGCCGGAGGGGGGGGGGGAGTCTCTCTTTCTCTCTCCCCCCTTCTTCAGCTTCTTATTTTTTCTGTTGGCAAATTGTGCTTGTCTCTCTTTGCCCTATAAATTGCAATTTCTATGCCCTAATTGATTTTTTTTTTCTTGCCAAGTGCCTTTTTAGAATTTTTTTTAGGGGTGTTGTTGTGATGTCTGGTTTCTCTCATTAAAGTTCAAATCCCATTTTTCTCGTCTGCCAAATGTTCGATAAAATGCATCAATGATGGCCTACTGTGATTTTGTTTATTAGATCCATTTTTTTTTTTTGACTTTTGGATCTTTGAGAATATAATTTAGGAAAATTTTGGACTCAAATACAATTTAGGAGAATATAATTTAGTTTTCTTGGTGGGTTTGTTTTTTGTGTTTATCTACAAATTGAAGTTGTGGAAG
This sequence comes from Camellia sinensis, assembly GCF_055761805.1. Lineage (NCBI taxonomy): Eukaryota > Viridiplantae > Streptophyta > Magnoliopsida > Ericales > Theaceae > Camellia > Camellia sinensis. Next base: position 81,569,669 of record NC_138963.1, read on the forward strand.
TATGTATATGTAGTAAATTTAGGATCTTTGATTAATCATTTTTTAGTATTTGTCACTCCATGTATTTCAGTTATTGTGTTTTCAGTGAGAGTCTGTAATTGTACATGAATTATTTGAAATACTACAATTATTTGATTTTCAGGAACACTCAGTCGCTGCTTTCACCCGTGTTCTTGATGAGGCCAGTGTTGTTCTTCTGTTCAGAGACAAAGTCTATCTTCATCCCGATAAGGTACGTACACATATATATAAATAATAGTTTTCTTGTTAGAAGAAGATTCTTATAAATTGATTTATGTGGGACTAGTGATTTGTGCTTGTGTTAGAATATAACTAACAATTTTGTTGATGAAATTTGTGTGTGTTTATTAGTCACAAAAGTTTTGTGTATCTCATTATGGCTAATATGTATATTTTGCGTTGCCAAAAATCACATGTTATTTTTGTTTTATTATTTTCTTGTTGGTCTTTGGTTGTGTACACTACATGGGGAATGAGTTTACTCTGTATTGCGGAGATGAAGGTTTAAGTTTTATGTTTCCCTCTGTATGGTTAATGTCTAATTTTAGAGTTAAAAAGAGTCGAAAATACATTCGTTAGTTGCACTATGAGAACTAAGCAACTGTTTCTCTACAGAGAACAGTTCCAAAACCTCTGATTTTGCAGCAAGGGATTGAGGATAAAATATATGGACACAGTCACCATCAAAATCAGCACTAAGTGGCCCACATATAAGAGGGTTGATCTTGACTATATGGTCATCGTGAACATAAACCGACAAAGCTTGCAGGGAATGTTTATACGTTGTCGGAGGTCTATTGATGAAAACAATATCCCCATCCATTATCCGTCGATGTACCACTTGACCAGGTCTTAAAAAAGTATGCCCCTTCGAACCTTCCCTCAGCGAGTAGGTTGACAAACCATCCCTATAGGTTAAACACAACTTTTCATCAACTAGCTTCTGCAGATACTGCATGTTATATTGAGTAACTCTCTCCTCAAATGTTATCCATTGAGCAATTTCAAAAGGCAGTCCAATCTCATTGACTCCTTTATATGCATCACCTGTAATAACACTCCGTGAGGAGAATCCACAACCCTTTCTGATAAATAGGGTTTTCATCTTCTCAAGCCATGCTTTAGTAGTAGAATCTCTTTGCTCTTTGTTAATCCCAAATCGTGTATCCATGTCACGAGATGCCTTGTAGAAGAAATATGCACGGAAAGACAAGAAAACAACAGTTGTTCATGAACATTTGCACAATTTAATTGCCAAAGGTTTGACTAGATTATCAATCATATTCTCAATAAAGAACAAATGTCACCCAAGTAAATAGTAAACCAGCATGGTGAATAAACAAATAATTATCAATATTAAGAGATGAGGGTCCAAAAGAAAAAAGGTCTAAGGCAAATAGCAGCACTCTAAATTGTTTCCTTGGTGTCTAATATTTGTCTATTTCCATCTAATTTGTAGGTATATACAAGTGGGGAATGCAGTTGCATTTCTACTATCTATGGCATTCGGAAGTATGTTGGCAAAGGGAAGCTAAGGAGTCTCAAATAATGAACCCTTGACAACAACTGATCTGAAATTCCCTCTAAGTCCTGTACAATTGTTTGCGTGAATAGCATTGGATTAATTAACCATTCTTAAAGTGAGTTCAATCTTGGCAAAATTCATTCTTAACAATCTTATTGAAGAAAATTTTAAACTCACATTGAGTCGTAGACCATTCATAAAAACCATATATGGTCATTGTAGCCTGTAATTCAAATTTCCATTTTCTTCTTGTATTATCTTGAAAAATATCTGGTTAAGTACATTGAAAGATATGTAACCTTATTTTTAGCTTTTTCTTTTTGGGCCTAGACCCATTTCTGTTTGCAGAGTGCTGGTGGACCGGGCACTGGAAGTGATATTGGGCTAATTGTGAGGTTCTGCTGTGGGCCCTTTCTCGGTCCATATTTCCTCACACGACCCATTATGTTGTGGGCCCTTTTTAGGTGGATTTCAGTTTGTAGTTAGTGGATTATTAATAATCTTGTGTGGTAAAGATGATGCTTGTGCAAGTTTTCTTTAACATATTCAAGATCTTTATGAGGTTGATGTTGCCACATCAACTCTCTGCTTCATTTGCTGCTATGCTGATGGTTTTATTTGCATCTGATTCTGTCTGTTTCTTTTACCAGTATGTGAATGTTTTTAGTTGCAGCTGCTAATCCATGTAATTTCTGTATTTCTTGTCTTTTTTTCTTGAAACAGGAATTATCATTAATTTGCTCATGTTTTCTATTGAATGATTTTCATTTACACCAACATGCTATTTACTAGTTTCATGCCTATTTACATGATCAGGAAAAATGGTGGAACATGGGTATTAGTACTGCTACACACAATTCTAAAGAAAAAATAAGAATTCCTAGAGTAAAAGCTATTACCGCTGGCCCACTCACCAATGGTCAAAATTTTGCTTCTACTTCACTTATTGATGATGACAAGGATGGGAAAACTGCTCCACGGTGCGCTTTTCTTTTGGTTCTCTTTGGTGAATATAGAATTAATCTCATGGCGTACATCCCACATTTTACCCTGTAGGGGTGGGTCCAAAGGGCCATGCCTTGGAGGGATTCCTAGTCATTAAACAAAAATAATAATAATTTGCATTAGTAAAAATATAATAGTATATAGATGATACCTTCTGGAAAAAGAAATGAATAAGGGATTAAACTAATGAACTAGCTTGGTTAGACTTGATATCTACCTTGTGTGTCACCGACTCACCAACACTACACACTTGCACGCAATCCTGCTAGTTAAAGTTAATTTTAACTGCTGGAAATAGGTTATCACTATTCCCATGTCTATATGATCAGGAGCCTCTAGATGGTTTGATACCATACAACCACTAGAGAGCCCAGAATTTTTTTCTTTTCAACATTCCACTTTATGCATCTCATCTTTGGCACGTGCTTTGTACATCTTGTAGTTTCAAACATACAGTGCAGGTACATCAGGATGTTTAAGTGACTAGTTTCTGTGTCTCTGCAACATAGGAGTTTTGTTGCACTGCTTTATTCTTTGGTTTTCAGGAAATGATCAGACATATCCAGAGTGGTATGCTGTAAGCAATGGTTAAATTGCTTGATCTGTTCCACAATAATGCCAATGATTGTTATTAGGTTTCCCTTAAGTGTGCAAAAATTTTGTCACGCTGCTATCACACATTTGTATAATATCTACTAATATTATGTTTATTTTTATGTGGCTCCTTTTTTTTTTCCACATAACTTTCAGGATTTAATTAATGATGGAAGTATCTTAGTAAGTGAAGTAAATTTCAGATTATTGTCATATTGTGGTCTATTAATGCATGCTTTCTCACACTCCTACTTGTCCTTTGGATTCATCTTCTCATTTCAAGTTTAGCATTTCTTTTTCTTCTCTGCATTGTCCTTTCTTTCAGAATGTGCCTCTGCAATACTTCTTAGGTTCTTGCGGGAGCACGGGTCAGAATGGACAGACAGCAGTATTGATGCTTATTCAGCTGCAGCTGTCAAAGTTGGTCCCTGTATCTTACCAAGGGCTCAAGCTAGAAGTTTTGGGGCCAAGTAATTCTTCCACTAGCTCATACTATTGAGCACGAAGAGGTAAGTTATTTATTCTTGATTTACTGCTGAAATCACTATATAAGGTTGATCTTTTTTAATTCAAATTGACTTGTTGAATTGTAATGGTTTTCTTTAATTGTTGACATTGATTATACATCTCTATTTGTCCTTATTAGTTATTGGAGGTCATTAAGTTGGAAGATGTTGGCCATTATCCTGAAGATGCAATAACGCCTAGAAACATGTTTCTCTTGCAAGTAAGTCTTGTTTCTTAACATTGTGTATTATATTTACTACATGAATAATAACGATCTCATTTAAAAAGTTGTTTTTATTGTTTCTTTTGAAGTTGTTTACAAATTGATAGGAAGCTTTGAAAAAGCGACATGAAGAGTCTTTAGAGCCTGGGGCAATACCTTTAACTCAGGAGCTACTGTCAATCGAGATTCTTGGAAAGAAATCGGGATACTTAAAAGGCTTTGGAGTTGGTCCAAAACCATCATCATCCAGATCTTCTGTTACTGCACAAGCACATACTGAGGTGGTTTCAAGCCTACAAAAAGAACTAGAGTCATTGAAGAATTTGTCCAAGGTCCAGCAAGAACAAATTAGATTATTCATCAGAGGAATCTTATTGACAAACACTTTTGTAAGTATATTTTTCATAATTTAATTTTCAAATCACTACAAGCATTTCATTTAATATGTCTGGTTGTGTTGAACAAACGGGACCTTGATTGGATCTCCAATTAGAAAATTAGAAGGAAAATTGTAAAACACAAGACTTAAAAGGCCCGTTAGGGGGCCAAAATTACGAAATGACCATTGAAACCACCGAAACTTGGCACAAACAGCTTGTTCAAGCCTAAATAGACTTGTAGGAAAAAACGGGACCTCTATTGGATCTCCGGTTAGAAAATTAGAAGGAAAATTGTAAAACACAAGATTTAAAAGGCCCGTTCGGGGGCCGAAATTGTGAAATGACCACCAAAACCACTGAAACTTGGCACGAACAGCTTGTTCAAGCCTAAATAGACTTGTAGGAACAAACAGGATCTCGATTGGATCTCTGGTTAGAAAATTAGAAGGAAAATTGTAAAATACAAGACTTAAAAGGCCTGTTCGGGGGCCGAAATTACGAAATGACCACTGAAACCACCGAAACTTGGCACGGACAGCTTGTTCAAGCCTAAATAGACTTGTAGGAACAAACGGGACCTCGATTGGATCTCCGGTTAGAAAATTAGAAGGAAAATTGTAAAACACAAGACTTAAAAGGCTCGTTCGAGGGCCGAAATTGCGAAATGACCACCGGAACCACCAAAACTTGGCATGGATGGATTTTTCAAGCCTAAACAGACTTGTAGGAACAAACGGGACTTCGATTGGATTTCCGATTAAAAAATTAGAAGGAAAAATGTAAAACACATGACTTAAAAGGCCCGTTCGGGGGCCGAAATTTCGAAATGACTACCGAAACCATCGAAACTTAGCACAGACAGCTTGTTCAAGCCTAAGTAGACTTGTAGGAACAAACGGGACCTCAATTGGATCTCTGATTAGAAAGTTAGAAGGAAAATTGTAAAACACAAGACTTAAAAGGCCCGTTCGGGGGCTGAAATTGCAAAATGACCACCGAAACCACCGAAACTTGGCACAGACAGCTTGTTCAAGCCTAAATAGACTTGTAGGAACAAACGGGACATCGATTGAATTTTCGGTTAAAAAATTAGAAGGAAAAATGTAAAGCACAAGACTTAAAAGGCTCGTTCGGGGGCCGAAATTTCAAAATGACCACCGAAACCACCAAAACTTAGCACGGATAGCCTTTTCAAGCCTAAATAGACTTGTAGGAACAAACGGGACCTCTATTGGATCTTCGGTTAGAAAATTAGAAGGAAAAGTTGTAATACACAAAACTTAAAAGGCTCGTTCAGGAGCCGAAATTGCGAAATGACAACCGAAACCACCAAAACTTGGCATGGATAGCTTGTTCAAGCCTAAATAGACTTGTAGGAACAAACGGGACCTCAATTAGATTTCCGGTTAGAAAATTAGAAGAAAAAATGTAAAACACAAGACTTAAAAGGCCCGTTCGGGGGCCAAAATTGCAAAACGACCACTAAAACCACCGAAACTTGGCAGGGGTGGCTTGTTCAAGCCTAAATAGAGTTGTATGAGCAAGCAGCACCCGATTGGACTTCCCGTTACAAAATTAAAATCAAAATTGTGAAGTTCATATCGAGTTGTTTTTTTTTTTTTTTTTTTTTGTCAATCTAATATTGTTTTTTCTTTTTTCATGTGACAGATTGGCAATGGTGGAAAATAGTTTGGGCTGCATCAGAAGATTTGATTTTGTGTTTTTGAAAATATTTTGACATAGAATTTTGGTAAATGATTTATGGATTAAATGTTTAGCATTAAAATATTTGGTGTTGTGTTTTTGCAAATATTTTGACATAGGATTTTAGTAAATGACTTGTTGGTTAGATGTTTAACATCAAAATATTTGGTTGTAATTTTGAAAATATTTTGACATAGGATTTGGTAATGTATTTATGGGTTTGATATTAGTAGTTTGTAAGTACTTTGGTATGCATGTTTTAGATTGTCAGAGAATTGTAATTATGTTTATTGAGATTTTTTATAGCTATTAATTTTGAATTAGTATGAATGTCTTGCGCAGGTGTATTATTATTTACGTTACATTTGTGTATATATTGTGCACAGGAAAATAGGTGTTTTGGATTATTTTGAATAGGAAAATTATTAAAATCAAAATTTGTGTAGTGAATTTTTAGTAACAGGTGGTGTTTTTGTCGCTGTTAATATATTTGGCGACAACATATTGTTTTTGTCGCTAAAAGTTAGTGGTTATTCCAGGAACATTTAGCAACCAAAACTTACTCGTCGCTAAAAACGTGATTTTTAGCGACCAAATTAATTTTGTCGTTAAATAGTACTTTTGGCGACGCATTTATTTGTCGCTAAAAGTACATAGCCTATCCAAATTTTAACCTTTTTGCAACAAATTGTAATTTTATAGTGACAAATATATGATTTTTGGCGACCAATTTTGCCTGTCGCTAAATGTCTACATACGGTGACAATTTCTGATTTCGTCGCCATTATTTTTAGTGACAGGGCTTTGGCGACAAGTTGTATATTTTGTCGCCGATTCTTTTGGCGACGAAATTTGTGGGTCGCCAAATGTGTTTTTTGTTGTAGTGGTTATTTATGTGTTAATTCTGATAAAAATAAATAAAATTTAATTAATTATAAATCATTTTTACTACATATTTTAGATAAATTTTATATTATTATTAATTTTAAAACTAATTTTTGATTATTTATTTATAATCGTGCAGAGCACTACTACGGCCACTTTGTCGGCTCTTAACACAAAGTAAAAATAAAACTAACTAAAATTTTGAATTGAAAAGTGATGTTTTTTTTTTTTTTTTTTATTAAGTAGTTTCAGAATATAAAAAAATGCTAAAAAAGTAAAATTAAAATACAACTAACTAACTTTTTTTTTAAAAAAAGTAAAACTATTTTTTTTATTTAGTAGTTTCAAAATACAAAAGTTGTTGAAATTTATAAGTTATTGACACCAAAAAAAAATTTTTTTAAATTAAGAAATAAGAAGGTGATCCCTTGATTTTTTTTTTTTTAATTAAGTAGCTTTAGAATACAAAAATTGTTAAAAATTATTAGTAGTAAATACAAAATAGAGTTAAAATTTGTATAATAAGATATCATAAATGCTTATTTGTTAACTAAACAATTTAAATTTTAAAAAATTATAGTTGTCATTTAACTCTTATCTAATTTTTAACTTACTACCTCAATTCTTATTTTTGAGGTTTTTTTTATTTTTTTTATTTTTATTTTTTAAATTTTAGAAAATTAGAGGTGACATTTCCCTCTTATCCAATACTACCCTCTTCTGTTCTTCTATTATTAGAATTATATTAGATTTTTTTTTTAAGGTTTATCTTATTTTATTTTTGAATTTTTAAATTTCAACTTGATTTTTTTTTCAATCTTCATTTAATGCTTACTAAATTTCTCTCTACCTCATTTTTCTAAAATTTATTTAATTTTCTCTTTTTATATTCTTATAGTTCATCCTCAAATTTATACTCGATTTTTTTTTTATCTAACTCTCGCTCTTGATATTCAGTTGAGTTTATTATTTTTCAAAAATTTATCTAATTTTCTCTTTCTATATTCATCTTCAAATTTAAACTTAATTTTTTTTAATCTTTATCTTATCATTATAGAATTTCAATCTTACTTTTCATTTTCAATCGAGTTTATTCGATTGAGTGTATTTTACAAGAATTAATTAGTCTTGCATATTTATATAAATATATATTATTTAAATACATATCTAAATTAATATCATAGTATTTAGTTAATTTTTAATATGTTTAGTATTATTTATCACATTTTGTTACTTGCCCGTGCATAGCATGCGTTTTACACTAGTATACTATTATATAAAATCAACTCTTAAGTGCGTGTGAATGTCACTGTTACTTTTTTTTTTTTTTTGGAAAATAGCTTTCTTTTTTTTTTTTTTGGAAAATACCTTTCACCATATAATCGTTATCCCACTACTTTAAATAATTGTCAACACATAGTGTGTTCCCACTTCTAGAGATTAGCTAGGGTTAGGACAATGATTTATGATAATTGGAGAAGAGGACCAAATTTGAAAAGGAGTTAGAAGAAATGATTCAATCTTTTTATTTTTATTTCTCAAACCGAGAGGTATACATTTATTCCTAAGTTTCATGAAGTCCTTGATGTGTGTGTCGTTTTCTTCCCCATTAAAATCCCATATCTTTCTTAGAAAATAAACAAAAATGCTCTGTAGGCTGAAAAATTGAGACTCGAATGGCTCGAATGGTATAAAAAATATTATCTTACTCGTAAGAGAATAAAAAAAAGTCCTAAAATGACGTCATTTTGAAATTTCGAACCATACGAGCCTTTGATTTTTCGAGCTCCGTAGCGGTGTTGGAAAATAAAAATCCACTAAAATCCCAAATTTGGAACTAAAACTTATTTTTAGAAGGGAAAGGTGAAGAGATCTTTGAGATCTTTCTAACAAAAATAATGCTATACAAATTAATATATTTTTAAAATTGTACTTACTCACAGATGTATCACCCATAATACATTACGTTTTGGATATTAAAATTTCTTTATTAAATTACTAAAAAAGAAAATCTTGTAAATTGTATTAATTTGTATAGCATATTTCCTTCAAATTAGTTACTTAGTTTTATAATTTTATATAATTACTTAGTTTTATAAGAAGGAAGAAACGGGAATACAAATCAAATCACACATGCGCACTCGATTGGAGCTATCCTACAAAGGGTGTCTTTCAAAAGCAAAAGAAGAACATGGTAGGACCAGCTTTGCCTATAGGTTGACAAACATATCAAAATGCTTCTTAAAATTAAGACTCCTTAACTAATCTAATAATTAGGTTTATGCAAGCTCCACATGCTTCCATCTTCAAATTAGGACCACTAAATTGGCTTCTAACTCAACACCATGTGTCAAACCCTATTGTGGTGTTGTTTGGTGCAAAACTTATTGGAGCAACTTATAATTTTTTTAAATGTTTTAGGAGTTTGTGTAAGATTATTTGATCCAATTTCTATTTACAATTTATTAGACAAAAAATAGTTTCTGCTTATAACTTAATTAGAAGTTGTGGAAAAAGTACTTTTGATTTATGTTTTTGTATTATATGCTTTTAACTTAAAATAAGCAGTACCAAACAGCTCTACAAGCACTAGACAAATGAAATGGTTGGGGCCGGTGATGTTTAGATTCAGTTTTAGGGTTTTTCTAATTTTCTTATCTTGATGTGCTATCAGCATGAATCAAACAGTGCCCCAAAAATGAATCAGATTTGGGCAGCACCATGAGAGGAGTCCAATTAATTTAATTCACTAACCACAAAATTAGGTGCACATTATCCAACTTTAATTGATTCTTCTATTAAAAAGGCACTATTTTACGTGAGAGAAATGTTAGATGTCCTTAAAATATGACTTTTAACTTCACCACTAATAATGCATGTGGCAAGATGTTGAGTCTTAAGTAATTGATATTTAAATCACTCAATAATTGACGAATAGTTCACATTATTCTGAGTAAATTTAATATTCATGTTTCAAGGGTCACAAACTTTTTTTTTTTTCCCCCTTTATGTGGGATTCAAAGCAACGAACCAATCAAGGGGGTAGATAATCTTCACCCCCGACGAAGGTGGACCAATAAAATTGCTCTTTCTCAAAGGCCACTTATATACATGTTAGCGTTTTAGTCGTCCAGTAATGTGCATAAAAAAATTAAAAAAAAAAATACACCAAAAAATTAATATATAAGTTCATTTTGAGTATCGTGAGCCTACATTCAAAATAAATATAAATCTGACATTGATTTTTTAGTGATTTTTTTCTATACATGTAACATTATTGATTTATTGTCGCATACTGTAGCGATCCCGGTTTCGATCTTTCTTTCATGTTTTGCCACTTCGACTGGGCCGGTCAGAGATCGAGCTGCCCAATCAGCTCACGGCCGTCTTGGGGGTAGCGCCCCTTGGCGGGTCTGAGGCCAGCATCTTGGCAAGGTCGAGGGGCAGTGCCCCCGAAGCAAAAATACAAAATGCATTCGAAGTTGCTTATCCGCTCGAGCGGAGAATATTTGGTTTCAGAAGTTTGACCTGTCTGCAAAAATACTGAGTGAGTGTATTTGACGCTCGAACGAGGCTTTCCACGCTCGAGCGGACCATGTTATATCAGTTCGTGAATCTGATATTTCAAATCATTTTTTCAGTCCTCTCTCTCTCTCTAAAACTCTTTAGAATTCCAGATCGAGAGTTTTTCTCTCTAGAAGTCATCTTCTCTCTTTGATTTCTCCAAATCCATTGGGATTTAGACTTAAGTTCTTCACCAAAGTTGGTTATCATCTCGAAGGCTTCGTTGTGTGCAGTGAAGATCGAGTTTCGACACCGTTAATTTTGGGGGTTTCATCTCATTTTTTCTTCAAAATTTGAGGTAGAGATTTTCTTAGAGTTATATATATATATATATATTGTAAGATCTATATGATTTTCGAAATCATCTTTCAATAGCTTTGAAAATTGATTGTTGAAAGTGGATTTGTCTCTTGTTCTTTTAAAATGATCTTATGGGTTTTGATCTTCGTTGATTGAAGACAAGATGATTTTGGAAAGTTTTTTTTTCAATGGATTTGAGTTGTATAGTTTTTGTGAGAAAACTTAGAATTTGAGAATTTTTTTAAAAGATACTGAAAATCCATGAATGTTATTATTGTATTTATTTTGTGTGTCAAAACAAATGGATGTTTGAAAATTTTTTTATTTATATTTATATAAATGATGAATTTTAGGGAATACGAGAATTGTTGTTCATTTTGAAAATTATTATTCAAAACGTTGAAATAGTTTTGAAATGACTAATTGTTGAGGATACTTGAGAAGAGAGAATTGTGTTATTCCTTGAATGATGAATTGGAATAAAAATATTTATATTCATCTTGTGTTATTGGCATAACAATTTATTTGATTACATTAAACTTTGAAAAATGATTTGAAAACTTGCATTGAGAAAAGAATGTTGAGAAACAAGTTTTCATGAAATGGTTTTGGGGTAAATACGTTGGTAAGTCTTGATAGGTGGTGTAGATGATATTGAATAAGTTGGCCTGAAAGTCTGGGGTGAAAGATCGAAAACCCGCGTGGATAGGTGTTGAGCCTACCGGTTAATACCGGTAAAAATGGCAATTTGGTAGTACTTGTATAGTCTACTTGCAGACATCGACCTAGGGATTGCCAGAATTGTATTTACCGCCCTTGAAATAAATTGTTAAGTTTTGAAGAATTGAAATTGCATGACATCATTAAGCATGATAGTTTTCAAAAGATGAAAATGTGATTTATCTTCAAGAATAGGCATAGCATGGCATGTGCATTTCATCTCTTGAGACTTGTATAAAATGTATATACTTTGTTAAGGATTTCCTACTGAGCTTTATGCTCACCCTACGTGATTTTTGTGCAGGAAAAGATGTGGTGATGCCGCCTAACTAAAGGCGAGGAAATGTGTATTGAGAGTACGAGACTCTCATGTTGCTGTGACTCTGTGTGTAAGACTCAACTCTGTGTGTGGGTTTTTGAAAAACCGTTTTGTATAACTAGGCTCAAGCCTTAGAAACTTGTAAATCCTTGGGAGTATTTATTTGTTTATTTACTTGTTGTTGAATTAATGTATTGTTGCATGAAGAACTATTGTATCATGTAATGTAAGTTTTAAGATATATATTCAGGCCTCGTTTGGCAAGAGACTATTTTAGCCAATTAGCCAAAAAGTTACTAAATTAGCCAAAAAGCCAACAACCCATACCAAAAAGTCAAAGATTCTCTTTTCTCTCTACTTTTTGCACATCTTTTCGTAATTAGTCAAAAAGTCATCCCAAACATACAAGTTTTTTTTACCTACCTTTTTAGCCAAATAGTCAAAAAGTTACTAAATTAGTCTGTTCCCAAACGAGGCAGTTTTCCTTTAAAAAGTCATGATTGTTGTATTATCATTTAGACTAAAAATTTGGAGCGTTACACATACAAAGTTTTAATATTTTTTACTTTTTGCTTTTTACAATACAAGGAAAGACAAAATGGTTAATGGTCCTAGAGACTATCCACGGTGGGCAACAACGAAGAAGTGAACAAATAAGTAGGACATGTGGACTGATATATTGACAAATAAAGATATTATGTTCTTTAAAATTGTTGTAAAAGAATAGAATTTTAAGCAACAGTAGTGATTAAGAGCTCTAATAGTAAAACTCTACTGATGTGACAATCCCCTGAAAAAAAAAAAAAAAAAAAACAAACAAACAAACAAACAAATAAACAAAGGCCAAAACATCAAATTACACAGTGAGACTCACAGTTTAAACCTCCTCTAGAGCTCACAATTTAGAGCACTGAAACATTTTCCTTTGGACAATTGCACCAAAAGTCTGAAAATTAGACTTCTAATTTGGGCGCCCAAAAGCAAACAACAATCATGCATCACGTAAAACTTGACCCAGACATCACATTTTGTAATAGGGTAGCTTATCTACTAGACTAACTCTCTCTTGGTCTTACAAAATTTTATTGGTCACACTCACACAATTGCATTATGGAAGAATAACAAATTCAGTGGGGGTTTGAAACATTCATAGCCAAAAGAGTTAAAATAAGGTGGCTTGATGCCACTGATAATTGATCAATTATTCAGAAACAGTTGCTTCGTGGGGTCGTCACTAAGGTCAGTTATATGAGCTGGGTAGATAGAGATTCTTTATTCTCATTTAGCCACTGATTGTGTATCTTCTAATAGTCAGTCTGGTAAAGATGCTTTCTGGAAGAATATAGTGCTAGTGATAGATGCGATTCCAAGGAATAATATATATAATGTTACTAAAAATAATAATAATAATAAAATAAAACGAAAACCATACCAGACCTACGACAACATTGATACAAATAGCATCATTTCATCAAATACAATTACAAATACATTTTTAAAACTATTCACATATGAATTTACTGCAGCAAAATTTGCACATGAAACAAACACTCCCCTATCATTGTCATATACTGTTCTCCATTTAAAAATTAACCCAAGGGGTTTTTTTGTTTAAAAAAAAGGAAACGAAAAGAAACAATCAATGTTATGTAGAACATCACCCATCTACCTACTCAAATTCTCATCTGTTGATGACTCAGAAGCAGTGTCGTCTATTGTTGAGTTTGAGGTTGTCTCTGATTGGCTTCCGCTCTCACTATCGGAAGCAGCTCCACAAGGCCTCTCCTCCCCAGGTTGTTTCAAGAACCAATACATGATACTTGCAGTCAATGTAAGAATCATCTTTTGATTTACCTGATAAGACATACAATTATGTAATAATCAAATGCAATGGTATACTAACTGCAATGAAAATTAAAAGTAAAAAACAAGAATACAGCCTCCAAGGATTATTAGTTCTCGTCTGTCCAGATACGAGGTAACTTGGGCCCAAATGGGCTGGGCTGGGCAGGAAATACCCTGGATTAGAATTATTTATTTATTTAAAAAGTCATGTTTTAACTTGTAAATACCTCAGTTATGTCTTCAGGAAGCAAAAATATTGAACACCCAAGCTTCCTTGCTATACTGATGATGTAGGTTGCATTCATCTTTTTCTCCTCATCTATGTAGCCAAAATTTAATAAAAATAAAACAATCACTTCCAAACATAATAGGAGTGGCATAAACCCAAAAAGGAGTACAAAAATAAAAGAAAAATCAGAAGGAACATCACGTGAAGATCATACAAAATTCAGTGCAGCCAAAAACGTAAATACATAGAGAATGTGAAAATTTCGAGGTGGTAACAAACCTACAACATCTAGACTACATCATCACTCCATTCAAAGAGATAATTACAATCCAATCCATCTTCACCCGACATTATGGAAACAACCTATAAATAAAACCAATGAAGAGCTAAACAGAATTCACATTCAAAACATGTACCTCTGAAATCAACCACAAACAACTAAGTACACGCTTCTCTTAAACCTTTGAAACTACAATGTACTTCTATAATGCCCTCCTAGGTAGGGGATTAAAACTCTGGATGCATACGTAAGGTCACTCTACAAGACACTGACACAACAAAAGTTCATCCCTAATGTCATTATTAGAGACCTTCATATTTTCAGACAAATCAAATGTAACAATATTTGAGGCATATTGAACTAACGTATCTTAATTTAAGTTGTGAACTTTCGTTTAATCTGCAACTTTTACACAAACTAAGGTGAAATCAAGAGATAATGTGTATTACGAAAGCAAAGGAATTTCAGAGCACAAATTTGTCAAACAATTGTACCCAAATGATGCAACTTGGACTGAATGGTTTACAACCAGCTAGAGATGCCTATATGTCAAAATTTGATTATAATCATATATGATGATTTTTTTATTTTTATTTTTATTTTTTTTCTGAAATGGATACAATTGAGATATATTTGACTTTAACCAAAATGAAATATTTTATTTCTATTTAATTAGTTATGATTAATGCATAACCCTTCTTTATTAGTGTGGTACATGGAGTATCTCTTATTAGAATATGAAGCCTTTCTGACATTGACTAAAGTAAAGAAGAATGTGGTTTCAGGTAAAAACCTCCACATAGAGCCAGTGGGCTAATGGAGAACAAAAGTAGCACTCAAGTAGGGGAAGGTCCAAATTGTCAACATTGTGGAATTGAAGACCCTATTGTACATCTCAAAATTCAACATTTTAATTATTCAGTTTTCCTGAATTCACTCGATTTTGTTCAGGTTTAACTTGATTGTTCCATTACTTATTTATTTATTTTTTTGCTGTCAAACTTTTTCCAGTCTAGATCTAGCCTCTGTGATTTTGCAGATTCAGGCAACTTTACAATATCATTCCATAATTTGATCGGTTCAAGAACAAGTTGCTGAAACAAGGAAGATTTGAATCCAGGTCACAATTCATGCCTCTACGAACACCTATATGGTTTATTCCAGAATCCAGCTGAAGACTTTTCATGATATACATGCATAGCCAAGATAAACAATTCTCGGTAGGTCAGTTTAAGTCCTCGAAAGCATTTGATTAAAACATCCAATATGATGAATTACAACAACATTATCCATTAACAGGCCCTCCAATATTGAGTATGCACCCTGTCCTGCAAAGGTTATGAAAAACCACGATCTCATCCAGGAGATTTGGTTTAACAGTAAATGCACCAATAACAAAACTAGAGGAAACTAATAGCAAATGCAACAAGTAGGAACATGCAGTGAATTAAGGTCAGGCATGATTCCCTTATTTTGAGCTAAACAAAATGCTGCTTCATGGTGAGAGCTCCAATCATTCAAAAAAGTCATCCAATATAACACACATTCCAGTTAACCATAAGTCCATAAACACAGCCAGTAAAGGTTGTAAAGCAAACTAAAAAAACTTTTGATCAAATAATAATTAGAGGAAAACATACCATTTTTTCCTTTTGTAACAAGACTCCAATTAACAGCTCGAGGCTCTAGAGTACTAAGCAGATCGAGGAAAAAAATGCCATCCGACAAACTCTTATCCTGTGAAATTGAAATAGTTATTAATCTGTTAACTAGACTGTCATTGGTCACAAATCTTGGAAGCGCCTGTCACCACACTCTTATCATTTTCAATTGCTAAAGATAAATATCATTCTCCCAAAAATGCAACAAAGTTCATCAGTGTATTGAATTCAAGTTTAAATATACACCTGAAATTAAAATTCTTGAACTTGGTTACAACTATTAAGGATACATGGCAATCAGATTTGGATTCAAATCTCTTACAAGAAATTAAACTCAAACCCAGGATTTTCCATATTCTCCATGATTTAATTAGAAGAATAGAATGACTCCACCGAGAATAGTGAAGACAAATTAAAAATTAAAAAATATAAAATATAGAAAGAACACAAAAGAAGAAAGGTATCCCTTGAGAGTGGATCTTCAATTCATGCCTTACTCCAGCTGAATAAGACCTTCCATTGAATGACCACCACCAAAGAGAAATCTTAGAACAAAGTTGAAAGTGTTGACATTAAAATATAATATCTAAACATTCCTAAAATTTTGAAATTCCCTGCTGTTTGAAGGAAAAGTCTGATATCGGTACCCACCCAAAAAAAAAAAAAAATGTCTGATATCGGATTATTCGCCACTAGGTCACGTTGCTATTTAATTTCTTAGATTTTTATGGACCATCACAACAACCATTGAAGATATGATGTTTAAAGACACAAGGCCAGTAGCTTTAATCTTGGCAAATAATAGAAAAAATGAGCCAAATCAATATCATTTATGCTTAGCAGCATCTAGTTCATTTAATCCCAGTCAAAAAATCAATACATACACATCAAGAGAAGGAATAGGCTCAACCTTCAGCTATACACAAGGCTTAACAAAACTACAACGCATAATATTTATTGACCTAGACCTTCAATTTAGACACAGGAGCTATACCCGGGGCTTAAATTGTGATTACATATATGAAAGGAGAAAAGTTTTCAACATAATACCTTAAAACTAGCCATATGACTCTGGCGTCCTGAATTCCTCACTTTGGAGTTAGCCCAATCTAAAATGTCAGCATCAGTAATTTCCTTCCCATGGGAATGAAATCTCAAATTCTTTAGAAGCTGAAGCATGTTGTATCGCATCAGTTGCCACAAATAAGCTGAAAAGAAAGTCCAATGTTCTTTGATTCAGATTAAACATATGAACCTTTTATCATATTGAAGAAATTCAACATACTTGAATAAAAATTTATGTATGCCATGGATTAAATATGTCAACATCTTGCACGACACATGTAGTATGTCAATGATAAATATGGTAGAGAACATACCCAATATCAATTTCTTGTTTCCCTGAACAATATCATTCCCAGCAATATTTACAAGGGAAAACTTCAATTGTTTTCCAATCTTGACGACTTGGTTACAGTTTTCTACTTTTCTGAATGGCATTTTAATTGGAGGCTTAGTTGCAACCTTCCAATTAACAATCCCTGGTGACACCTTATCAAGGGTCTGTAAGAGTACCCACCTAGAGATGAAAGCAAGGCTGTCAGTAAGCAATATTTAGACTTCGACATCATTCAAATTAGCTTTAAACAATAAAGTTGTCAATTTTTCTACGCAATTTCCTATCTGACTCTGAAGCTTAATTTCAACCCATAATTGTGATGACAGAGCAGTATCCAAGTTCTCTATCTTTTACTTTCTTCAGGAAATATGATCAAAATTTTAAAATACTAATTTTATGGGCTCTTTTTTTTTTTTTTTTTTGGTCAACATTTTAGGAAGTTAGATTTGTTAGTAAAGTTAGTGTACAGAAGTGTACCACTTATAGGGGTGAAGTTGTGCTCTATCTTTTAAACAGGAGGATACTCACCCATTTCGAAGATCTTCGAAGACATTGTCAATATATGTTGAATTTCCAAGGCTGTTCATCCAAAATCGAAATGCCTTCTCTTCTCTAGAGATTAGTGTGTCTTCAGGCAAGGTTTCGAGAAAAGAAATCTGTTTTGTTTGGGTTGAGAGCCCATTTCTACAAGTCAAAACTCAAGTTAGCATATATATCAACTACTAATGAATTGTTGATATATGTAAGAAACATAAAATATATGTGGGAACCATAAACCTTCAAAGGCAAAAATTAAATATGGGATAATCAATTATACTCCCATATGGGATAATCATAAATCAAAATTGT
This sequence comes from Camellia sinensis, assembly GCF_055761805.1. Classification (NCBI taxonomy): domain Eukaryota; kingdom Viridiplantae; phylum Streptophyta; class Magnoliopsida; order Ericales; family Theaceae; genus Camellia; species Camellia sinensis. The sequence goes on from NC_138963.1 coordinate 81,587,679, forward strand.
TAGAGTGATTGCAAGAGTAAGCTATGTAGCGTCTACTTACATATACGAACGGACAAATCCAGAATGCATGAACTAGACTAGGATAGCTAAGTTAAAGAACTATGGATCCCTGTAAAAGATATGCTTTAATTTTTTTAGTTTCATCAATGTCATGACCAAGATCCAATGGATACTTTGCTATTGGAGACTATGATTTGTGGACATAAATAAGCTTGTCATGTTTCCAGACGATGAGTGCTGGAGACAGCAACTCCTAGTCAAATGCAGCAACACATTTGCACCAAGAGTTCGTGAAACTATATTGACATGCAGATGGAAGCAGAATGATGGAGCTATAACAATTACTCAATAATAAGGAATAACACACCTATAGTGAACATTTCCTGAGGTAGATAGAGGTGGATTCTTTTCATAAAAGTTAAAATGAGTTAACACAAATGTTGTGATTTATTTAGGAGTGAAAGGGCTATAAGGCCAGAACACCACCCTTTCATGTAAGTCATCAAAATTGCATAAAATTTGCAGATTTTCACACCATCAGAAGTGCATATTTTGTAAGCATACATGTTGAGACATTATGAAATAGTGACATGAAACACTTAATTGCAAATAGGTTTATCTGAAGAAGCAAGTAATCTATGATCCATACCACCGGTAGGTACTTTATTACAGGATCACATCCTTCATAAAGATTTTGTAACTACCAAAGAATCCATATGTAAACACGTTAGATAGATTTCATTGCACATGAAAGTGGTCCATACTACCAAAGAATCCATATGTGAACACATTAGATGGATTTTATTGCACATGAAAGAGGTCCATTCCCACCTGTGCTGGAAGATATGTGCCGCAAAAGCAAGGTTAAGATTCGGGGAACCTTCCACAATATCTCTTGCAGTTAAATATCTCTTGCAACCCATCTTATCAGCATGTTCAAGAACTAACTTTGCTCTTTCTAAATGATCTTTTACAGACAATGTAGATGGATTACTGTACTCAGGAGCAAGAATATTTAAAAGATGAGCATAAGCCTCTGCATCCTGCAGGGAAAGCATATTGTTTGGTCAAATACTGCAACCTCAAATCAAATCATCACTTTTCAATATTAAGGTATGTCTAAATAAAATAAGTAAAGAACTAAATATAGCAATGAGTACTAGTGAGATTGTTTTCTAAAGTCTAGCTAAAAACCAAAACACTGAACTCAACAACAAGCCTTTGTCCCAATTATCTAGATCCATTTCCTCCAGTTGGCTCTAGTAAAAGTTACATTCTCAGTTTAGTTTAGGGCAGCCATGTCCCTTCCTTATCTGGGGTGAGGATTGTGCACATATAAAAAAGCGCAAGAGCCGTTAAGAATTTTAGTTTTATTAAGTTTAATTTATTGAATTTTACTTCTTTTTTTTTTTCTTTATTTTCTTATGGATATTGTTTTCTTATAAATATAGATTGCATATGGAGAAACTCTACATTGATTTGGATAATTGATTGAGTGAATAATTTCAGAACCTCTCATTTTTTTCACTGCAAAATTTCTCTTCATCTTCCTCATTCTTCTTCCCCTACTCTATTTTTTATGGTTCTACACCCAAATAGACTGTACACTCTTAACTGATGGTTAATTAAAGTTTGATCCTCTTATCTAGTACAATAGAAATAGATGACTTTCTAGGATAGAGTAGAACTTATCAATCAGGTGCTTCGAATTTGTTTGCTTACTTTATACTATACATTTCTTAAGATTTAAAAATCCTTCTAATAGTAGCCAACTCTAGCCTATCAAAATCAAGAGCTATAACGGTCATGTTGCAGAATCCTTTCAGGATGTATCCAGATTTTAGAAATATGAGTCCGATTAATTTATTAATCCTCCTCCCAACAATGAATCAGCATATTTGTATCCTCACCCTCAATCTAATCACATTCAAGTGCTTCAAGAGACTAAAGTCGCAAATTGGAATAAAACTTCTTACAGTGCCCAAAAGAAACAAGGGGTAGAAACCAACACATCTTCACACCAGCAATAAATTTAGGAACACAACAAATTGACAGCGCAAAATTGTTGAAAATTATAGAAAGAATGTCAAATGACTGAGAATGGTGGAAACACGAGAAAATTATTACAATTTAGATTCATACTAATTACCTTTATATCAGAAGAGAAGTTCGTGATTGTTTTCTTGTAGCCTGATTTTTTCAGTTGAAAATTCATCCACCTAAGCAAAATTTTCTCTGGTGGTAAACTCATCAGCTCCTCTACATCCTGATAGATTCAAATATAAAACAAGCATATGCGCAAGATAAATTGCTGATGTGAAACTGTGACACTAGTCATTGCAAAAATCCAAAGCTTCTAATGAAATATTTTTTCTTCACCTGACTATCATCAATCAACTCCACCAACTGAGGTGTTTTCTTTAAATTGAGGTCTGCCAATAGTTGTATCTGAAATACCATAAGTTAGGAAGATCAAAGTTTACCCACATATAGGCTAAATGCTAAAGAATTGAGCACTCTAATCAGGCCGATAAATTTCAAAGAGATTGTATTTGTAAAAGTTCACAGATCATGATTTTAAATCCAATATCTGTGAAAGGTTTGCATAAGTAATTGAAAGAATCTTACCTTAATAATTTGTGATATCAATCCAAGCACAAGATGCCGCTGCAAATAAATGAAATAGGATATCATTCTAAGTACTAGAACTACTAAAGTAATGAACAGACATAACAATTAAACTTGACATAATCCAACAAACAAGATCAAAATTCTTTAGCAAGGGTTGAAGTTGATATGCGTTGATTTGGCCCAGGCAAGCAGATTTATTAAACTTGAACTCAACCAACTCCTTTTTCTAATTTGTATTTATATTAAGAAGGTAGGTTCAGTTTAACCCCCAATAAGAGGGAATTATTCTTGGAAGCCTATTAGGCTCTGGTTTTGTTTAGTTTGGATCAAGGAAGCACGGGTGCGGGTACGAGTACGGTATGGGTACGAGTGCGGGTACGCCGATTCGGCAAAACTCAAAAAAAGTACGATACGGGTACGGCTGCGGTACGTCGGTATTTTTTTTTTTTGAAATATAATTATGATTAAAGGATCCAACCTACAAATTAAAATTAAATATCAAAACTAAAAAAAGAACTACTCATTTTCCTATAATTTAAAACCATTAAGCGTTAAAAATAATATTTGTGAAATCTCTCACTTTGACATGTTATGCACTGTGAATTTGTGATCATAATTTAATTTTAAAATCTTTCTTTTTGCTCATCAATTTGCTATTTTTATAGGGTGAGACCAAAGAAATAACAGGAGACCAAAGAAAGATTTAAAGTTAATTGCCAACAGTAAAGGAAAAAAAATTCTCAATTGGGGCAGGTTATCAATTGCAATTTGCATAATACATAAAATTGCATCATTCCCAACCACTATTAATCAACTAATACAGTATCAATTTTTAATATTTTGTGCATAAATTTTAAAAGTTTGTTATGATTAAAGATTTTATAAAGAAATTCTAGGAGGATCTAATGCATAGTCATACACAGAACTACCCTTTATAGGCCTTGTTATTTTTTTTAGTTCAAATTGCTTTTTAAAAACATCAAAATAATTTGCTGATATGCTTATACAATTTATACAGACAGACAGGACAACAGAGGAACATCAAAATTACTGATCTACAAGGGCACAAAAAATAAAAAAATAAAAATAAAAATAATTGCTGATCTGCAAGGGCAGGAAAAAAAAAAAAAAAAAAAAAAATTTGGCTCTGGCGTACCCACGCCGTACCCATAGCGTACCCGTGGCGTACCCATGCCGTACCCATGCCGTACCCGAATGAACCAAACGTACCGGACCTTCTTTTGCCGTACCGGTACGCGTACCGCCGTACCGGTACGCGTACCTGCACCCGGTAAGTACCCGGTACTCGTACGGCACTATTTTTGGAGTAGCCGTGCTTCATAGGTTTGGATAGTTGTAGAAAGAACTAAGCCACCCAATCCAACCCATTCAAAGCTCTAATAACGAAAGTAATAACGTAAGCAAGCTGACACACCTAATCAATTGACAAATAACAATCAATTAACCACATAAAACCAAATAATTAAATCTTTAAGACTACTTTTCTGAAATGCAACTCAGAATTGAGAACTATGTCAAGAACTTGAGGGAAATGAACACAAAAAGAAAATCACAACACTAGAAACTAGTACACAAAATATATTTGAAGTACAAAGATAACAGATTAAATTGGAAAAGAAGAAAAGAAGCCCCATGTGCTTGCAACACCAAAAAACTTCCTTGGTCAAAGCAAGACGACTGAAGTAGTAAAGACTAATCCCAATCCACAATGAAAGAAACTCCAATAAGTCACAATCTATTTTCTTAGGAAATGGTTCTTAAATCTTCAGTTTCAAATGGATTTAAAATCCAAATAAGATCATGCCAACCTATACAACATGTCAAACATTTCAATATGTAAGAAAGCATTCATCTATGAGTTCACATGTGGACATACCCTTCCTTCAATGAAATCCTGAGTCCCTATATTGACTAAAGTACATCCAATCGCTTTGGCAGAGTTAAGGCAAAGAGTATGATTTTCATTCCTTTCCCATGGGTTGAGTACTCTCTTAGTATTGATCGCTCGTTCATCAATCGTATCGGGAACTGCCAGATTAATAAGCTTACTGCATGAAATAAAATGCTTCTCATTATTGCATACAAGAACACCAAATAACAGACTAAGGACATATGTTTTCCTCGTTTCTATGTATGATTTTATCCAGTTACTACGTAAAGCACCAACTACTGATGATTACCAGAGAAGAACTCCATCTTTTGCAATTTCAAAGACATCATTAGTTATAGGATCTATGGGAAGGTATCCCTTCAAGAACTCATCTTGTGCAAGATAGGTATTGATATGCTCCACATATGATGCCTTTTCGGATTCGCTAATTGTGTGAAGCAGTGCAGAAGTAGGAGACTTTAGGAATGCAAATGAGTTCTTTGCACCTCCCATCCTTGCACTTGCATGAGCTTGGAGATTCAAATAAACCTGCCAAAAAAGAAATCGTGCTGTAATTATACAAATCTAAAACTCCTTTAAAATAGATAGTGATTTCACAACTGCTTGGTTGCAGAGAAAACAGAGGAAAACAAAAGGCAATATAGATTAAAACAAAAACAATTCAAATTAACACTAAGAAAACTGCAAGAATTGAATTTACGCAATTTGGTTCCGAGTAAACTGAGGAAAGTTCACCTTGTTTGGTTTCAAAATTTTCAAAAACAGTTTTTGAGTTTTCAATTCTTATATATATAGTGAATTTTTTAAATATTTTAATTAATGTTTCTAAATACACTTGGAAATATAAAATTTATGAAAAAATATTTAACAAATTCACTAAATACAAAATAAAAATATAAAAATTCAATACTTTTTGGTATTTGGTAGATTTTTTAATCACAAATATTTTAATTTTTAAGTACATCGACATTAGATGTATCTAAAAGAATTTGCAAAATATGATCAAAATATAATTTTTTTTTAAAAAAAAACCACTTTTTGAAAATTCAAAACCATACAGATGAATTCTTGAAAAAAATTCATGTATTATAAGCTTACATCAACTCAGAGCTTCGTTCTGATAACCGGTCCCAAATAATTAAAAAATAGTATAAGAATCGTAATGCTCAATTTGTATCAAAACCTAGCATTTCTTGGCAAAAAACCGAATTTAAATTCCCCTAAAGAAATGAAACGATGTTGCTCCATCTCTATTTATCTGTCTATATAAACTCTAGTCTTCTCCGAGGCTCACCCGAAGAAAAAGTTCGAAATCGACATCGTCGTCCAAGTTCTGATAAGAATCTCGAAGAAACGAAGCTCTCTCTTGCTCCGTAAGATTTTCTCCGACGTGTTTGAGTCTCGACATCTTCGCCGGCAAGTCGGCGAGTGTGAGACGACCGTTCTCTCTCCTCATCGTCATGAACTGCAACAACGCAATTGAATTAGTTCAAGGAAAAAAAAAAAGTGATCAAGAGATCAAAGATTTTTTTGAATAAAAAAGTAGAATGCGAGCGAATGAGAAGTTTCAGAGACTTACGTGAGACTTCAAGCTTCGAAGTTCGACCTGCGTGAATTGGTTTTGTAGCAATGGATCTGATACCAAAATCCCAACGTAACCAGCCATGTCAATCCTGATACACAAAAATAGATTTTCACTCTCTCTCAATTATCAGAATAGATTAAATTTTCACTCTCTCTCTCTCTCTCTCTCTCTCCTTGTCAGTAAGAAATGAAGGAAGAAAGGGCTAAACACTTGGGACGGAGCGGAGCTGTCAGATTTCAAAGTTGTTTTGAGAATTCAAATTATATGACCAAATTGACCCTGTGAGTAACCGCTATCTAAACCTTTTTTTATTTATTTATATATATAAAATAAAATAAATTAGATTTGTTGGTCTTTTTCAACTCATTAAAATTAAATAATTTTGTAGTTGCCAGGGTCCAAAGATAACTTTACGAAAAATATAAGATAAATTAAAAATATAGAATTTTATTGTAAATTAGTAGAGTAAGAAACTCATTTCCATTAGATACATGTTTTACATGTATAATTTAAAATTACTCTTTTTTTTTTTTAATCTTTTTTTAAGGGGCTTTCACCCATAAATTCCATAATTAGGAGTCATATCACATTTAGGCTTATTTTGGAAACCATGTTAAAAATTGATTTTTTTTTTAATTTTTTAAAAAAAAAAAATGTATAAAAAAATAGAAGTGATACAATCTAAAAAAATCAAAAAAATGATTTTTAGCCGAGTTGTAGCCAAGTTGGCAAAACAAGCCAATCTCATTCAAAATTCGCAATTCCATTTCGCCTTATAGCTTTCTAAAAGACCAAAATCCCACCTTTTTTTGTGTATCCGAACTTGGCAATATAATCTCAATTCAATCTGTATCTTGATTAGTTCAAAAAAAAAAAAAAAAAAAAAAAAATCTGTATCTTGATTGTAGAACAAAATTTTGTTAAAATATATAATATAATTTATCATCTACAATGTGATTTATTTTTATTATTATAATGTGAATTTTCAGAAAATCTATATTTTCGGACAAAAATACTATAGTTAAATTTGAATATTCATAATTTCAATATATAAAATATTGTGAATTTTTAAAAAGCGTAAAAACTAGTGTGAATATTCACACTTTTCAAAAAAAAAAAATATTCATATTATTCTTATTCATATAAATGTGAACATTCACATAGTTTATTCTATAAAATTACAAAAATTATTCAACAAAAATTTGTGAACTTTATAAGATATCTTTAGGACTTAATAAGGTATTGTGAAATTTATTTTATTTAACTTTTTGTACATTTCAAATATGTGAAAATTTCACACTATATTAGAAAGTTGTGAAATTTCAAAAGTGAAAAGTTTTTGTACTTTCAAATTAAAAATAGTGTGTTTTACATAATATTATATTCAATTGAGATCTTATTTGATAAATCTCATCAAGTACTTTTTAAAAATATAAATTTATCAAAAAAATAAATGTGTACATAGAAAGTTGTAGAATTTTAAATTTTGAAATATAAAAAAATGTAGTTGTCATTAAGGCTTCGTTTGAGAACAAACTATTTTAATAATTTTTTGACTTTTTATGAAATGATATGCAAAAAAGGTAAAAAGAATAATATAACAACTTATAGTAATTTTTAAACTTTTTAGCTAAAATACTTAGTCCTGAAACGATGCCCAAGTATGTTGACTACTTTCTTAAATTTCTGCTCGCACATAGATAAGGATAAAAATGTCTAAAATTTTGAAAAAAATAGACTTATATAATAGGACTTTATTGATTAAGAAAAAATGTATAGGACCTAATGAAATACAAATGCATTAAAGAATATTTATGAGAAAAAAAAAATTAATATCTTTATGATTTGTATATTTTTTGTGATTACTCTGAATATATACAAAATTTATCAAGAAAAAACATAATAGTACTCCTTAATGCATAAAAACCATAAATCTTAAACCCTAAACATAGTAGAACTTGTTTCACATGTAATGATACATGGTTTTTTCTTTTTCTTTCTTTTTTAAATATATATATATATATATGTGTGTGCACATTTTTAGGATTTATAATAACTTTACATAATTATTATTAAAGAATTTTGTTAATAAGTGTTCAAAGGTATTCGATAAGAAAATTTAAAATAATTATATATTTTTTATGACACACTTTTACAATAAATATACAGCTATTTCAATCTTTTTAACAAAATTTATTGTTGGGCAAATGAATATCATTGCTAAGTCGCATTGAAGTCCAAAGTTAAATGGAGAAGGGTTTTTTTTTTACGTAAATGAATTAGTAATTGGGCTAAGAGACATCAAGGATTCTTCTATACCTCTTTTTCACTCACTTGCATTGCATCACTTTTCGGATCACCCATACAATTTAACACCCCAATCACTTGGGATTTGTTTTCTTTCTCAACTATTGTAGGAACAATCTACTTGTACTTTAACGGAAAGGGTTGTTGCAATTTGGTAAGTCTCTAAGGCATAAGTTTTGAGATTTTAAGTTCCATTATGTTTAGGAACTTTTAGTCGAGTGACAGCACATATAGTTAGTAAGACGAATCTTCTAAGCTTAGGCGAATCGTATCCAGTGTCAGGAATGTGGGTTTGAATCCCCCACCTGTATGCAAGTCCACAACTCATCGCTATATGATTGACTGGTTTTGCTATATAATATTATTTTAGGATAACTTTTAAAGTCTTAGTTCCTTGAGATCTAACTAGACCACTCCTCTGTGATTATAATTTAGGATTTAAAATTTAAGATTTAGGGTCCCATCATTCTTTCTATGAGTGTGTGCTTAAAAGTGTTAATGGGTATGTTCATATCTTTTCTTTTTCTTTTTTGATTTATTTGATTTTAGTTAAATGAACATGTCTCCAATGGTCTAACCCCATTTAAAGTTTGGGGATTCTCTTATCTAGATATTTTTTAATGCCTAAAGCGCTTTTTTTTTTATATATATAATTTTAATTTCTATTTTTTTTTTTTGTAAAATGAGCATGGTGGATATTTATGTATATGCCATTTCTCATTTTTACTATCAACTCTCTCACTTCTCTCTACTCTTTGGTAAAGACAACACTGCCCTCCGCCATTGTTTTATCACTAATCCTCTCTCACTTCTCTCTCTGCACTTTATTAGAGTCGGCATTGTCCTCCAGTGTTGTTCGTCGATTCTCTAGATCTCATTGAGAACGTATCAAGTTGATCGCCACCTCCATCACCAATGTTGTTTGGTCTCGAAAATCGCAAGTCCTCGTCCGAGTTTCAAGTCTAGTGAATATCTAGAACACTTGAAACTACAAGATCAAGGCGCCACCACTTGCAAAGGTTCTCAAGCTTATTTCGATGTGACTGTGTGCGTTAAAACTTGATGACGATAACTTTATGATTGTGTTTATAGTTCTTCGACCCATTAAAGTTATGTTTTTATCTTGCTTGGATTAAAGATTTTTTCTTTTTTCTTTTTTTTTTTTTAAGGACTCTGCTCGTTACAATGTTAACTTGACAACAATTTCAATGAGGTTTAATGCATCTATTTAACTTTGTTTATTGTTTTAGACAGTGATATTTTCCTATCGATAAACATTGAAAATTTACCGTATTTTCATATAAAAAGTTTGAAATTAATGGGTAAAATATGCAAAATTGAGAGAAAATTTTAAACGTTAAAAATCTGAAAATTGAGGGATACAAATTTGAATGTGATCATCATTTCCATCTTTTGAAATAGAAATTTATTAGTACAAAAATTCAAAATTAATTTTGCATAGATTTCATTGTCTCCACAGTCCACTACTAAAGAAATAGTCTTTTGAGTCGGTTTTTTGAGTTGGTAAATTTTACCATCGCAAAAGTTAGTCTTTTTGAGACGGCACAGAGTTACCGACGCAAATACGAACACTTTAGCGTCGGCACCGTTGGCCGACACAAAAAATTAATATTTGATAGCATTACTTGAGTCGGTTGAATTTACTGACGCAAAAGATAGACCTTTTGCGTCAGCAAATTTGTGCCGACGCAAAAAATTAGGCCTTTTTGTGTCGGCAACTGATGCCGTAGCAAAAAAAAAAAAAATTATAGCCAAGATATATATGTTTACTTGATTATATTTAATAAATATATTTATTTATACATATACTTTTATATTAATATTGAGTGTATATACTATAAATAATATATATCTTATTTAAAATATGAAAGAAGTATAGTTGTGAAGTGGACTTAGTATGGTGATTTTGGGTCAAATCTTTCAAATGGAGTGGGTTCGAAACTTGGGAGCCTCAATGAGAAAATTATGGGTTAAATTTTTGAAAACATTTAACCACTTTTTGAGTCGGCAATCTACCATCTCAAAAAATTAAAACTTTTTGCGTCGGCAAATTGTCAACTCAAAAACCTTTTGCGACCCCACTATTTTCGTCTCTTGAGTTGCCGTCGCAAAAAGTTTTTGCGTTGGTAAATATGTTGGGTATGTTTGGTTTGTGTTTGAGAGATGTGTTTTAGAGATAAAAAGTACGAAAAGTTGTTTGGTTTGGTTTTTTTCAAAAGATGTTTTGGAAAATTATTTTGAGGAAGAGTTTTGAAAAAAGTGATTGATTTGATGTGTGTGAGAGAGAGATTTGTTTGGAAAACTTGTTTGGTTTACAAGTTTTGAGATATTTTTTTGGGAAAATTTGTTTGGTTTGATTACTTTTAAAAACTTATTTGTAGAGAAAATTTCCCAAAATTTTTTCAGAAATACAAACCAAACGAACCCGTTATTTGCGACGGCACGCTACCGACTCAAAAATGCTGTTTTCTAGTTGTGGTTTCAATAGATATTCAACATGGATGTTGTTAATGTACATTGTATAATTTACCATCACCTACCACACACTTACCATCACCTACCACACACTCACCTACTACACTCACCTACCACCACCTACTCCCTACACCTACATCTATATAAGGAACCCCTCATTTGTAATACAGAATATATATCAATCAATACATAATTCATTTTCCCTGTATTTCTCTCTTTATACATTGAATTTACATGGTATCAGAGCTAGGTTAAGAACTTAATATTTTCGTTCCACCGGCGGGCGGCAATCTCGCCTTGGCCGCCCGCCGGACAAACCCAACACAGCCACACATAGACACCATTCTCTCTTCTCTCTCTAACACACTGTTCTTCTCTTCATCCACTCAATTCACCTTTATTCTGAGCAACCCATATCGAAAGACTCCTTCGAAGCCAATTCTATCACTTTTTGGCAAGACACAGAGGCATTGAGAGAGTTCAAGAACGGACTCGATCCTAACTCAGTCAGACCCGGTTCGTGTCTGAGCTCATGGGACTTCACTCTCGATCCATGCGACAACCTCTTCACATGTGGGTTTCGATGCGACCTCGTTATTTCAACGATGAGTCAAGTCACCGAACTCGCTCTCGACCAGGCGGGTTACGTGGGTTCACTAGCTTCCACCTCCTGGATCCTCCTCCACCTGCTACTGTGACTCCTTCACACCCAATCAGCCCTCTATCGAAGATAACAGATAAAGTATCTGGCCCAGAGACTGCAGGAAGATGAAACAGGTTTCTGATATATAACCATCCCAATACCAGATGAATCAAAAGTTTTTGCCACTACCTTCCAGCATAGAGATTCAGTCAGAACCACCATAGAGTTCCAGACATTCTGATCTCTTTTATCATCACGGTATACTGGCAAACACACACCAAACCCAGATCAGAAGTGGCGGAGATGGGTCCACGGTCACCGCCAGAAGAACCACCAACAAAGGCGGAGGCCGCCAGCGACGCCTCCGACACCCGCACATATCCGCCTACCACGTCGGCGCCGTCGGCTTAGGATCCGACGGTCGGATCTTCGTCAGCGTCAACCTTGAGTTCCCTGATCTTCGTCAGCGCTCCTTCGTCTTCTCTCTTCGCCTTCCCGTCGCCGACTCGATGCTGTCGACCCCACAGAGTTTGGGCTTCTTGTCAAGAATGCCAACCAGAAGCTCAGAAACACATACACATAACAGAGAAGGAGAGAGAGAGAGAGAGAGGCTCGCTTCAATCTTCATTCCTGATCACAACTGGCTGAACAACAATGGGTGCTGGTGGACGAATGCCTGTCCCAGCAACCAAACATGAACAGCAGATTCCCACCCACAGGGCCCCTCACTCAAAGCCACCATTCACTCTCGGTGAAATCAAGAAAGCCATCCCACCCCACTGCTTTGAACGTTCTCTCTCTCGGGCATTGTCTCTCTCTCCCTCTTCTTTTTAATTAAGTGCTTCACACACCACCCCCCACATGGGTTGGTTTCACTTTTCCTCATCACTATATTCCCACACTCTTCTACTTTCTTTTCTTTCTTTTTTTTTTATATATCACCCACGAGCCTGCACCACCCACACCCCCACTCTCTTTTTTATTTCAACATATACAACCCATTTTTTTTTATTTTTATCATCCTCCTGATCATGTTCCCCCCTTTCTCTCTCTCATTTTTTCACTTTCCAATTCCCCGAAGAATTCATGTTGTTCCCACTTTTCTTTATTTTATATATCTATATATATATCTATTTTTATATTTAAAAAAAAAAAAAAAAAAAAAAAATAACATGAAAAACACACACACAAAAAAAAAAAAAAAAAAAACCATCTTTTATTCCTCTCAGGGATCCACCCCGATCACCATTTTACACACAAAAAAAAAAAAAAACACACACACACACAAACCACAACAAAACACCCACACCCACAGCGGGATTTTTTCTTCTCTACTCTACTGCAGGTCTCTTCTTCTTGCCTCCGTCCTGGCCGGCCCTTGACGGTGTTGCCTCAGTGCTTCCTTGTCCACCGAGCACGTTCACTCCCCCATACTCCTCTACTGCAGCATATGGCGGCCCTCCAAAACGGAACATCACGGTGGCCTTCCGTTTCAGCTCCTTGTTTTCTGCCCTTAGCACGCTTATCTCTGCTCGCGCATCCTTATACATGCGTTGGAGCAGAGCCAGCTGGGAGTTTAAATGTTGCACCTCATTTGTCCTACTCTGCAGCCGGTTCGACAAGTTTGTGACCGCCGTCATGCTTTCCACACATGCCTTCAGAGTATACTGATTGGCCTCCACATCCGACTGCACAGCCATTTTTTGCTCCACCGACTGCATCGGAAAGTTCAACGGAGCAAACCCAGTGGTGTTTGGTTGAGGTTCACGGGACACCGCACCTGCTATCTCTCTTGTGGACTCGTTGAGGTCGGGAAAGAGAGTAAGTAGACCACGGGACGACGAAGCCATTTTCTCTCGCAACAGAGTGTTACAGACTATCTCTCTCAGCACAACGACCTCTTTTTCTCAGCAAAACGAAGAATTTTTCAGAGGTTTCTCTCAGTTTTTCTGTCTCAGCTTCTGCCTCCTCCGCTTCGGTTTATAAAGCCCATGACACAGAGGCAGCCACGCGCATCGCGCGCCTCTTGACGCCAGACAAACGGGCACGCCAGCCAAAGCACTCACGTGCCTCGCCATCATATCTGGCACGCCTTTTGATGCATCAGGCACGCCTTTTGATGGCACGCCTTTTGAGGGTGCGGGCACACCTTTTGAGGGCACGACTTTTGAGGGCTCGATATCTACATCCATGTATATTTTTTGGGCAGCCTATATACACACTCATACAGTGTCTTCTACACCGGTCAGCTTTATCAATCCCTTTGTTTCAACCTCAAATAGGTTTCTCTCTTTACACCTATTTGAGTTTGAGGGGGGGTTATACACAGTATCATGTATAAGTCGCTCATGGCGCACTCCCTAAGTCGCCCCCTTGGTGCACCACCACAACCTCTGCTACAACGGTCCGACATGACCCCATAAACTGTCATCTACAACGGTCTGACACGACCACACAGTGTCTGCTACATCGGTCCGACATGACCCCGTAAACTGTCTACTACATCGGTCCGACATGACCCCGTAAACTGTCTGCTACATCGGTCCGACATGACCCCGTAAACTGTCTTCTACAACGGTCCGACATGACCCCGTAAACTGTCCTGCTACAACGGTCCGACATGACCCCATAAACTGTCTTCTACAACGGTCCGACATGACCCCGTAAACTGTCCTGCTACAACGGTCCGACATGACCCCATAAACTGTCTTCTACATCGGTCTGACACAACCACACAGTGTCTGCTACAACGGTCCGACATGACCCTGTAAACTGTCTTCTACAACGGTCCGACATGACCCCATAAACTGTCTGCTACATCGGTCTGACACGACCATACCGTGTCTCCTATCCTGTTTTATTTATCAGTTTATTTTTCTGTTTTGTTACTCTCTCCAAACTCAAGTTGGCTAGTACCTATCCTCCTTGAGTTTGAGGGGGGCTGTTAATGTACATTGTATAATTTACCATCACCTACCACACACTTACCATCACCTACCACACACTCACCTACTACACTCACCTACTACACTCACCTACCACCACCTACTCCCTACACCTACATCTATATAAGGAACCCCTCATTTGTAATACAGAATATATATCAATCAATACATAATTCATTTTCCCTGTATTTCTCTCTTTATACATTGAATTTACAGATGTAATTTTAAAAATCTCATAAGGTAAATCTAAAAATGCAACTTTTGTGGAAAATGGGTTTACAGAATTCAAGTTATTAGATATTGAAGTTTAATGCAAAACACGCATGAAAAAACTGCTAGAAAGTTGGTTGTTTATCAGTTAGTAGATAAATTTTGTGTCCTTGTGGACTCCACAGTTTAGAGTATGGGACGGATCCAAAGCATTTGAATTTATGGTCCAAGTGCTTTTTTAGAAAACTCTATTAAATTTTTTGAAAAAAAATAATATATTCAATGAGTTTGAGGCAGTATATATATGGTGTCATCCATGCTTGAGTTGAGGCCTAGGCCTGGCCATGAGATTTTCGAGACTCAAAATTGATAATTAGTTAATAAATTTTTGAGGTTTTTTACATTTTTTTTTCATTGAATGAAAAAAAAAATAGAAAAAAAAAGGTAAAAGATAAAAGATTGTGTCAAAATCACAAAAAATACTTAGTATTACAGTACAACAACTAATAAGTGTCGCTTGATCCTCGCTCTTCTTGCCATTTTAGACGCAAATAAATAAATCATACTTGCATAATCTAGTTTTTTTGCAAAATCATTTTCAATGGATAACAATGCTAATTATTTTAAATGGGCCTTTTAATTTTTTAATAGGTCAATTTATTTTAAGTTAGTTTAGGCCTTCCTTAATTTTTTTTGAATTTAAAACATACCTAATATATTACAATAAACTATAATAGGAAGGATCCCTTTTTTTGGGTGTATTTTCAATGGACAACAATGTTAATTTTTTTGAATGAGCCTTTTAATTTTTTGATGGGTCAATTTATTTTAAGTTAATTTGAAACTTTTTTAATTTTTTTTAAACTTAAAGCATACCTAATATATTACACTAAATCATAACAAGAGGGGTCCCATTTTTTAGTCTATTTTGAGAGGCCCTAGGCCATGGCCTAGTTGGCCCATGCCCAGGGCCGGCCCTGCTTGAGTCTTATGATAATGTCTTAAGAATACAATACGAATACAAATACAACTCATTTCTTAAAAGCATATGTGCTTAATAGCATATTCTCATTTAATTTGTCTTCGCGTAAAATATTTGTAAGAAAATCTAGAATTGCAATGCATTGTGGCCAGAAACTAAAGCCGATTTTGTTCACATACTTCCGAAGTGTGAACAATATACAAATTTATGTTGGTTCAAAATAGTGGGATTCATAATTTTGAATCAATTTCAATATACTTTTTAGAAAAATGAATTTGTTCACATAAACAATACACAAAAATTCTTATTGGTCCAAAAAAGTGGATCTTATATTTAAAAAATGTAATTTTTTATTTAGATTGTTCAAAACTAAAAGATACATTACAAAGATTCTTCAAAGAGCAAAGAAAGAAAAGCAGCTGGTACTTCTTTAATTCAATCTAGGACTTTTCTTAAGTGTGCAACTTACACCTTACGCTTACGCCTTTCTGTTTGATGTCCTGTTTTATATTTACACCTTCCATTTACACCTTTTGTGTTGGTTGCATATGGTGTGCAACCTTAAGGGGTTGCACACCATAACAGGACCCATCAATCTAATTCTTAAAAAATTTATAGATCTCCCTTAAAAGTGTAGACTCTATTAATTTTTCGCTAATTAAAAAATATGTATTATTTATTTAAAACTCAAAAAATATGTGAACAAAATCAAATTCTACTTTTTAGATATAGAATTCATTACTTTACAACCAAAAAAAAAAAAAAAAAAACCCACTACTTTTTAGATCAATTACAATCTATATTGTTCACACATTCATTTTGCAAGAAAGCACATAACAACTAGAGACATACAAAAAGGTGATTAGTTTATTAAGGTTTCAGTAAAAGATTCTTGTTATCGGTAAAAGGATGGATTTTTATTTTTTATTTTTTATTTTTTTACCTTTTATTCTTTTTAGGTCTGCAAAAACGACAAAAGAAAATAAAGAAAAGAAGGGCATGATGCAGGGATGAGTTGGTCATTTTGTAATTGTTGGCCCACCAGGGAGAGAAAAGATCGCTTGCTTTTTAAAAAGTTTTGATTAGATATAACGGATACGACATTGGCTAACCGACTTCAAAGTTCAAATTCGAATTAACAAAAATAAATAAATAAATAATTCTTTTCAAATAGGTCCACCTCCCCTCCGTTCCGGAAATAGATTAGACCGTATTATTGAGTTATGTTGGGTCTGACGCCGAGCACATATCCATAATATAAAGTGATTTTTATTGATAAGTCTAATTTAAAAGTGTTTTAATTTAAGAAGTCTATAAAGAAATTTTTTAACCTATTTAATCTCATGTATATATAGTTTTATTTCATAAAGTCTATTTTCTTGATTTACACTATTTTCTTGGACACTTATGCCCTTATATTTAATTTTGATACTCTTATAAATATTTTTTGAACGATTAGCAATTTAATGATTTGAACATTCATATTTTAAAATTCACATTAGTAGAAATGTAAAATTGGCCCGTGGGCGGCCCGAAATCCGGCCGCGAGCTGGGGCAGGCCCGGCCCGTTGACAATGTGAATATTCACATTGACATATTAACATTCACATTAATAGAAGTGTGAAATTGACCCCCGTCCCGTGGCGGCGCGAAACCCGCCCGCGACTCATGGCCGGCCCGGGGCGGTCCCGGTCCGGCCCGTCGACATTGTGAATATTCACATTGACATGTTAACATTCACATTGATAAGAGCATAAAATTGGGTCGCGGCCCATGGACGGCCAAAAGCCTGCCCGCGGCCCGGGGCGGGCCCATCCTGGCCCGTTGACAATGTGAATATTCACATTGACATGTTAACATTCACATTGATAGGAGTATAAAATTAGCCTGCGCCTCGTGGCTGCCCAAAATCCCCCCACGGCCCGTGGGCGGGCCCGGCCCGGCCTGTTGACAATGTGAATGTTCACATTGACATGTTAACATTCACATTGATAAGAATATAAAGCTGGACAGCAGCCCAGGGCGGGCCCGACCCTTTGACAATGTGAATATTCACATTGACATGTTAACATTCACATTAATAGGAGTGTAAAATTGACCCCCCGTCCCGTGACGGCGCGAAACTCGCCCGCGGCCCATGGGCGGGCCCGGTCCGGCCCATGGGCGGGCCCGGTCCGGCCCATGGGCGGGCCCGGTCCGGCCCATTGACAATGTGAATATTCACATTGACATGTTAACATTTATATTGATAAGAGTATAAAATTGGGCCGCGGCCCATGGGCGGCCAAAAGCCCGCCCGTGGCCCGGGGCGGGGCGGGCCCGGCCCGGCCCGTTGACAATGTAAATATTCACATTGACATGTTAACATTCACATTGATAGGAGTGTAAAATTAGCCCGCACCTCATGGCTGCCCGAAACCCGCCCACGGGCCGTGGGCGGGCCCGGCCCTGCCCGTTGACAATGTGAATATTCACATTGACATGTTAACATTCACATTAATAGGAGTGTAAAATTGGCTCCCGTCCCGTGGTGGCGCGAAACCCACCCGCGGTCCATGGGCGGCCCGGGGCGGGCCCGGTCCGGCCCGTTGACAATGTGAATATTCGCATTGACATGTTAACATTCACATTGATAAGAGTATAAAATTGGCTCGCGGCCCATAGACGGCCAAAAGCCCGCCCGCTGCCCGGAGCGGGCCCGGCCCGGCCTGTTGACAATGTGAATATTCACATTGACATGTTAACATTCATATTGATAAGAGTGTAAAATTGGCCCGCAGCCCGTGAGCGGCCCGAAGCCCGACCGCAGCCCGAGGCGGGCTTGGCCCGACTCGTGACAATGTGAATATTCATATTGACATGTTAATATGCACATTGATAGGAGTGTAAAATTAGCCCGCGCCCCGTGGCTGCCCGAAACCTGCCCACGACCCGTGGGTGGCCCGGGGCGGGCCCGGCCCGGCCTGTTGACAATGTGAATATTCACATTGACATGTTAACATTCACATTGATAAGTGTGTACAATTGGCCCGTGACTCGTGTGCAGCCCGAAGCCTGACCTCAGGCCGGGGCGGGCCCCGCTCGTTAGCAATGTGAATATTCACATTGACATGTTAACATTCACATTGATAGGAGTGTAAAATTGGCCCGCAGCCCGTGGACGGCTCGAAGCCTGATCGCAGCCTGAGGCGGGCTTGGCCCGACCCGTGATAATGTGAATATTCACATTGACATGTTAACATTAACATTGATAGGAGTGTAAAATTTGTCCGCTGCCTGAAGCTCGCCCGCGGCCCGGGGTAGGCCCTGACCCAAACTCGGGCCGCCCACGGGCTTCAGGCCGCCCGTAGGACGCGAGTCAATTTCACACTCTTATCAATGTGAATGTTAACATGTCAATGTGAATATTCACATTGTCAACAAGCCGGGCCGGGCTCGCCTCGGGCCGTGGGCGTATTTCGGGCAGCCACGGGGCACGGGCTAATGTTACACTCTTATCAATGTGAATGTTAATATGTCAATGTGAATATTCACGTTGTCAACGGGCCGGGCCCGCCCAGGCCCGGGGCCGGGCTTCGGGCTGCTCACAGGTCACGGGCCAATTTTACACTCTTATCAATGTTAATGTTAATATGTCAATGTGAATATTCACATTGTCAACGAGCCGGGCCGGGCCCGCCCTGGGTAGCGGGTTGGTTTCGGGCCGCCCACGGGCCACGGGCCAATTTTACACTCCTATCAATGTGAATGTTAATATGTCAATGTGAATACTCACATTGTCAACGGGCCGGACAGGGCTCGCCTCGCGCCGCCCACGGGCTTCGTGCCGCCTATGGGACGCGAGTCAATTTTACACTCTTATCAATGTGAATGTTAACATGTCAATGTGAATATTCACATTGTCAACAGGCCGGGCCGCCCACGGGCCGTGGGCTAGTTTCGAGCAGCCACGGGGCGCGGGCTAATTTTATACTCTTAACAATGTGAATGTTAACATGTCAATGTAAATATTCACATTATCAACGGGTCGGGCCGGGCCCGCCCAGGGCAGCCCACGAGTCGCGAGCGGGTTTCGGGCCGGCCACAGGTCGCGAGCTAATTTTACGCTCCTATCAATGTGAATGTTAACATATCAATGTGAATATTCACATTGTCAACGGGCCGGGCCGGGCCGGGCCCGCCCCCACCCGGGCCCGGGCTTTGGGCTGCCCACAGGTCATGGGCCAATTTTACACTCTTGTCAATGTTATTGTTAATGTTAATATGTCAATGTGAATATTCACATTGTGAACGGGCCGGTCCGGGCCCGCCCCGGGCGGCGTGCTGGTTTCGGGCCGCAGGCCAATTTTACACTCCTATCAATATGAATGTTAACTTGTCAATGTGAATATTTATATTATCAACAGGCCGAGCCGGGCCTATTTTTTTGGCCTGTGGGTCGGCCCGGCCCGACTCGAATTTTTCCGGGCACCCACGAGGATCGACATGGGCCGGGCCCCTACACATTGACGATATGAACATTTACGTTGACGGTGTGAACATTCACATTAAGGGTATTTTGGTAATTATGTCACCCATAGGACTTATTGAAATATAAGAAAATAATGTGAACTAAATGGAACATAAGTAGATGAAAAGGGTATTTTGGTCTTCTTATCTCAAATTGGACCTAATGGAATAGTCAAAAAGAATATGGGTTGGATGGAATAAAGCTCTTAGAAAATGGATTTATCAAAAAAGCTCCCTAATTTAAATCATTGAATATATAAAATTTATTAAATACATGATTTTTATAAAAAATTATGTTAATCGAATATTGATAGTCATTTAATCAGTTTACATTTGTATCTGTGATTTATTTTTAAAATCATATTGTCGTTGAAACAAATGCAAATTGATTAAATAATTATCGATATTCGATTAATATGATTTTTTGCAGGGATAATGTACCTAACAAGATTTATACATTAAATGGCTTGAATCATCGCTAGACCCACCACAATCCAACACCATCATTCAGTCCGATTTTGAACTGGAAAGAAACTATGACCTTTCAAATAGTACAAATACCACATGTGAGTAAACAATAATATATCAATCCTCTACATCTCATAATTTCTCCCTTCCCAAATTCTATCCCAAATGATGTGATATGAAGCGGTTTTATACTTTTTTTTCTCTTATCTTTAACCTCTTAATTTCAGAGTCTTAGGGAGGAAAAAATAGGAGATGAATCATTTTTCGTAATTTATTTAGGTGTTTATTACACTTTTTATCATTAAATTATCGTCAAATTGTTTCATGAATTATCTATTGAGTCTATTAATCTATTAAGTCCTTAAAGTATATAAATTAAAGTTCATTTAGTTCATAAACTATTGATTGAATTTATTAAGTTTCTAAAATATATAGATCAAAGTTTATTTAGTCCATAAATATCGATTCACTACAACAAATGACAGTTTTGGCGACTAAATTTTAGTCGCCAGAAGTCAGTTTTTAGTCGTCAAAACTTTTTAGCAACTAAAATTTTTGGTCGCCAGATTAGTTGTTGAATAATTGTCAGGAAAAGCAATTGGCGACTAAAAGAAATTTAGTCACCGAAAGTCCTCAATTACCGACTAATTTTGTAGTCACCAAAAGCTTTCAAATAAAATTAATATCTCTTTTTCAGCAACTAAAATATTTAGTCATCAAAAATTACAATTATTTTGGGCGATTAACGTTTTAGTCACCTATTTTTTTTTTGTTCATCTTTTATTTTTATTTTTATTTTAACTACTAAATGTTTTGGTCGCCTAAAGTCTATATTTTTAGCTATTAAAGTTTTAGTCATCTAAAGACTGATTATTTTTATTATTTTTTGTTTTTTGACTATTAAAATTTTAGTTGTCAATTTTTATTTTTATTTTTAGCTACTAAAGTATTAATTGCCTAAAGTCTGCTTTTTTTATGATTACTAAATATTTAGTCACCAAAAAAAATTTTTTCATTTTATTTTTTTGATGGGTCGTTTCACACATCAAAAATAAATACTAAAGTATACCAAATTCTTTTAGAATAATGGCAAGTCCAGATATCGATTCACAGGAACAAACCAGAAATTAAGCTAATTTAATTATTAAATTCCTTAATTAATTTTGATAAAAATATTGATTGTTCATAACCTAATAATAATTAAATTAAACAAAGCGAATAAATTAGTAATTATAAATAAAGATGAATTTACTGATTTGGGAAAAAACCTAGGGCAATGAGTTCACTACTAGTTACGTAAATAAAATTTTAATTTGAAATGAACTATTCTACGGTTCGAACTAAATAATACTTCGCAACTACAAGTTCGAAGATTTATCAAGAGAGTTATCACGTTCAATGTATAGGCACGAACTATCTCAAATAGTACGAGTTATTCACTCTAAATTAGGGTAGCAAAACAACTCGTCCCTCGTAGTATGGCTTATCACATACTTTGAATATGAAAGAAAAGAAAACCATTGCGTGGAAAGCATTCAACAATCACAAAAAGCCAAATACTCAAAGAAATAATGGAAAATAAATATTTGAAACTTTTAAAACACCATACAATTGTTCAAACCTTTGCATAATCAAAAACCAAAAAGAAAACTTAATTACATAGCTAGAGTTTCATCAAAACCCTGGAAAAGAAGAGCTTAGTCACTTATGGAGGAGTGGAAAGAGGTGGAAGAGATGGAACCCTCTATGAAAATTTGCTTTGAAAATTGAGAAACACCTTTGTCCAAACCCTAGCCTCATCTTTCTCCTTCAATTTTTCAGAACCCTTTTACAGTCCCTTTTTCTTCCTTTTATTCCCAGCAGAATAGACTGAAAATTTCACATACGCAACCCTAGGTGGGCTGCTCGAGTGGTGATGAGCCACACGTGCGGTGGGGCTTGGTCACACATGCGGTAAGGTGGCAGACTGGGCTTTTTCGTTCCTCGCACGGAGAATCTACTTTCACGCCCTATTTTATTGAATTTGCATATTATTTTCCAAATCTTTACAAGTGCACAAAACACATCATCTCTACCAAATAAACCATATTGAAAGACTAAAAATGTAACTTAAGTGGCCTCAATGTGGTACCTTTCGGCCTACATTTTTTTTAGCTAGTAATTATTTAGTCGCTAAAAATATTTACTTCTGTTTTGGTTACCAATTGTTTAGTCGCCAAAAACACGATTTTATATATTTTTTTATTAATTTATCCACAGCTTGTATGTATTCCCTATAACTTGTACCATGTATATAAACAAAACAATACATATATTATCAACCGTTCCACAATTTGCATCTATTTCACTGCCAATCATCCAAAAATGAATAACATTTAATGTCAAAGTCTATACAAACTAATTATATTTCAACCTAAAATAATAATTTCATACAAAACAGAGAATCATACTGTAGACACCCCATTTTTGACCGTCCTCAAGACTTGGACGTCACTGCTTGAACACTCGGTGATCATCCATGTTTGTGTTCGTCTTGAGTTCCCGGAGGTCTCGGCTATGCGCCTTGCCTCAGGATCTCTCGACTCGACTGTTTTGTGTCTGGTTTTGCACCAAACACTGTGCTTTGCCTTGGAGGGGCAGGGAATGGCTTGTGGGCCATCCCCACACTCCACCGGCCATGGCTTGAGGCCACGGCTGTATTTTGTTGCCACCGGCCAAATGCTTGGCCGGCCGGCTATCTTTTTTGGGTCAATTGCATTTTTGGCCGGCCGACTACTGTGCATCTGCTTTTGCAGATATTTTTGTGCAGCTGGCATACACTGTCACCCCCTCCATACACGTGTATAGAGGGATTGCCCTATTGTTAGCTTCCTTTCGAAGCTTTACAAGACTGATTGTCTATAAAAGAGAACCTCTTCTCTCTTGTTCAGAGGTTAGACAACTTAGACAACATTTTCAGAACTTGAGCTTTAGGGTTAGGGTTTACATATATCCTCTATCTCTATCTCTATATCTCTCTCTCTCTTGTGTTTAGTGTGTGTTTAGTCTCATTTTTGTGCATAAACACCCACCATCACACCTTTTCTTAGTTGCTGAGGTACCAGAGGTCTTTCCTTGAAGCTTTTGGACTGGTTTGGAACCAAAAGAGCTGCTGGAACATTGTTTGTGAAGAGGGTCTACAAGGGTAAGACTTTTGTCCCTTTTTACCCCATTTTTGCAAAGCATTTTAGCCTATCTTGCATCTGTTTTTGAGCTTAGCATATAACACATAA
Source organism: Camellia sinensis (assembly GCF_055761805.1). Taxonomy (NCBI): domain Eukaryota; kingdom Viridiplantae; phylum Streptophyta; class Magnoliopsida; order Ericales; family Theaceae; genus Camellia; species Camellia sinensis. The sequence continues at coordinate 81,611,639 of NC_138963.1, forward strand.
AAGTCTTGTTTTTGTTTGCTCTAAATAGTTTGTTAAAGGTGTTTTAAGCTTTGGGGTTGTTTGACCCCTCTTAAGGCTTGTTTGGCCTTTGTTTTGTGCCATTTTGGTTGAGCTCCGGGACCATTGTGTTTGGGCCTCCTCACCACTGAAATCTTGAGGGATTTCAAAGGTGAGGATGGTGCCTTGAGGTCCTAGGAAGGAGAGGGCCACCCCCTCTCCTTGTTGTCCTTGAAAAGGGCTATTTTTGTCTCTTGAGGGAGCATCTAGTTTAAATGTGTGTTGACCATGCCTTGACTGATATTTATGCTTATTTTGCCATGAAATAGCATTGTGTTGAGTTGGTTTGGACACACCTTGCATGCTTTGCATACATGTCTTGTAATGCAATCATTTAGCCTTAACATGCATCTAGGCTTTGACCCTTGTTCAAGCATGTTTTAAGCCCTGCTTTGTGAAGCTTTTGTACTTGTTTTTTCACGCTTAAGGTCTGCCTTTAGTTGTTTTGGTCGACCATGGCATGCATTGCATAGCCCCTTTACATTGTTTAGCTTGTAGGCTTTAAATGTGTGAAGTGTTGAGCATGCATTGTTTAATTTATTTCAGTGGTTTGACACCACATATAGCATCATTTCAGTCCTCATGACATGCTTGCATGCTTGCCTTTGATGCCTCTTTGATGCCTTATGAGCTTGTGCCTTATGCTCCGTGTTTGGTCATTGTGCACGCCCTTGAATTTAAGTCATTTAGATGCCATCTAAGTGGTCTTTAGGCTTTGTTTTAATATGCTAAAACTCTGTTTTTGGTTATTTAATTCATGCCATGTTTGGTTTTGCTAAGGGTAGTTCAATACCTTCTTAGCTTGCCTTGAGTTTTGGACCTCTAATTGCATGCTTATGCTTGTCTTGTTGGCTTGGTTTGGCACCATTTTAACATGATCTTCAGAGCTTATGTTGCATGTCATTAGTCCATGTTTTTGTGCTTACAAGTTGTCTTCATATGCTTAAGTGTTGGACCATATTTGCATGCATGCGTGTGTGTGTGTTGGACCTCACTTCCATAGTATTAGCTACTGATTTTGGCAAGCTTGCAAGCTATCCATGTTAGTTTAAGCCCACCCCTTTGCATGTTGTTGTATGCCCACCTTGTATGTTGTTGCATATTTGTGTGTTGTTGCATGATTGGAGTTGCATGATTGAATGAAGTCACATGCTTGCTTGCATGCTCGAACACCCACATTGTGCCTTGCATACTTGTTAGTTGCATTGTCTCATGCCCTATGTCTTGCATGACCATTGTATGCCTTGTATGCTTCTTAGCATTGTCCGTGTTGCATACTAGTCGACATGCTTAGGATTGCATTGCATTGGCATGCATGCTTCGCCTCTTGAATTGCTTGTGATAGAGGTTGAGTTCAATTTGCTTGATTATGTGCATTGCATTCCATATCAACATGCACACTTGATTCTTTGGGCCATCATGCATGGAAATACGTGATTGGTGGCCCGAGAATCGAGGCCCATCCTCCTTTGAGTCATAAATATGATAAGGAGTGTGGTTGATGCACACATTTGCTTGAAATGCATTACCATGCTATGTTTTGCCCTCTGCTGCTGTCAAAAATAGATTCTGCAGGAAGATTTGGCCGACCGGCCATCTACAGTGCCGACCGGCCATCCATAAGTGGCCGATGGATTGATTTATGGTCGATGACCATTCCCCGTGTCCGGTGACTATTTCTCACGGCCGGTGGTGCTCCACAGCACTCAGAGAAGCAACCCTGGGACTTGTGCAGTCTTCAGAGAAGCAGAACAGTCAAAGCAGAGGCAGCTTGTGCATGGCAGTGACTTCCGAGTGGAATCGAGCACGCATCGCATTGGACCCTCTTCCCGAGAATGTTTATTGCTTAAATTAGATTAATTAATTTCCTTAATTAATTAGGTGGCCTGTAATGTTTAATTAGCTTGTTAGTTAGTTAAATTGTATTATTCTTTCGGTCCCTCCGAGTGAGGGCTAACTTGTAATAAGTGTGGGTGCGTGTGTGCATGTCTTCCAATCCCCCACTTCTTTCTCCCTTTTACTTACATCCTTTTGATGGTTAGTATTAGGGTATATTTAAATTAGCATACCTTATGCTATGCATGCATGCATCCATACATTTGTCCTACATGCACCGGGCTCGGTACATCATACTGACTGCACTTGTATTTCAATTCCAAGTTGAATACCTGTTAGTTGCAGCATTTCACATGCCATCATTAGGATAGCTGAGCCTATTGTAGTTGCATCTTGTATGTGTTGTATTAGCCATCTCAACATGAACTAGGATCATGCACATGATTACTAACTAGCTTCTGTTCTGGCTTGGAGTACTTGGTAAGCATTTATGCTTTAGCATACCGCATGCGTGTGAGTGTTGCCATAATAGCATGATTACCATGAGGCTAGCTGCTTATGTGATATAACTGCTTGAATGCCTGTGGATGGAGGTTGAATTAACTTAATTGGGATAATGTATTAAAACTGTGAGTTTTAAGCCCACTAGATAGTGGCAAAACCATCTTTTCTAAAGCCCACTTGAGGGTGGCAAAACTTGCATTTTTGGCCTACTTGCGAGTAGCAAACCATTTTCAAAACAAGCATGAAATGTTTTGTTCCAATTTAGGCGATTTGGTCTATACTTGTTTGTTGTGCGCATAACATAGTAATTCTAGGCTAATAACCGGAACAAGAACACAGAACATTTTCAAAAACGGATATCACGGTTAGTAGAGGCCGATCTTCGGATCGGGCGAGAGGGGGTGCTCATAGCTGACCTTCCCCAATCGTACCCAAGCTCCCGAGCCGAGGCAACTTTGGTGATGACGGACACGTGGCCTTTGGCACCGAGTCAGGGTTTCCTAAATTCCCTCATAAAAAATATTTAGGTGGCGACTCTGTATCTGGCAAAGCAGTCCATGTTTGGCACTTCTTTTCTAAAAAATCTGTTTTCTCAAAACAATTTGCCAGATTTGGACTCTTTGGTTCAAGATAAAGACCGTGACACAAATCGAGTACAAACTGTGGGGTGAGGCCCTCACGAGGGGCGCGTCCACAGTTTCTGGCAACTCTGGTGGGGATTTTAGAGAGCTTCACTCGAACTCATGATATCCTGTTTTGATTTCATTTATGTGTCTCTTTGCATTGCATGTGCATTGGTGCGCCTAGGACACCGTGTTTGCCAACTGCCATTCCTGAACGGTTTGCCGGAGGCTTGACTTTGTCAAAGCATGCCATAAGGCTGACCGGTTGTGGGCTCTGACAGTATGGGAACACGAACCCTGGTTTTACCGGGGAACCCTTTTCGACCATTCGACCTAGTGCATATCGAAATCCATAGTGACTATTCCAAACTAGGACAGGTTGCTTACCCGATGTTAGGTTGTTTGAAAATTGCTACGTGCATAGTGAAACCCTAGCTCCTGATAAAAATAGGACAGGGAAACCCTACCCCACCATAGGGGTGTTTTGGCTCTCTTTACTTGCTATGTGCTTTTAGAGTGCATCTCTACAGGGAACGTACATATCAGTTTGCAAGTTTGAGTATCAGGCCTGTGTAGACACCCCATTTTTGACCGTCCTCAAGACTTGGACGTCACCGTTTGAACACGTGATGATTATCCATACTTGTGTTTGTTTTGAGTTTCGAAAAGTCTTGGCTGCGCGCCTTGCCTTAGAATCTCTTAACTTCTCTGTTTTGTGCTTGGTTGCGAACCAAGAGCTTGTGGATGTGTTCCTGAGGGAAGGGGATGGCCTGTTGACCAAGCCTCCTGCCCACCAGATACCTTGCTTTTCAATCGCCCAAATGTGATGGCCGACCGGCCAGTTTGACTACCGGTCGGCCACTTTGATGGCCGGTCGGCTAAGTGTGGTTTTCAACAGATATCTCTGTAGATAGTTGGCACAGCTGTCATTCTAGGCCATACCCCAGCCCATACCTAGACGTGGGTGTTCTGAGGAGCTGCAGATTGATATATATCTATATCAATCAAGCTCTCTCAAAAAGAGGGAAAAAAACAAAGAAAAGAGAAGGAGATATACAACTTTGAGCAAAAAAAATCTCTCTTCCTCTATATTTTCTGCCTCTCTCTGTAAGGTTTAGGGCTTGTTTGTGCTCAAAAGTGCATTTCCTTTGCACTTTTGCACACAAACACCTAGTTCTCTACTCCCTTTATTGAGCTGAGGTCCTTGGAGGTGATTTTTGGGGTGATTTGAAGCCCTTTTTTGGTCCAAAAGTTGCTGATTTGCTGTTGTGCTTCAAGGGTGAGCTTTTTACCTCTTTTAAGCCTTGTTTTCATAGCTTGTTTTGCCATATTTGCATGCTGTTTTAGACTTACCTCTCAACTAAAAAAAGTCTTGTTTTTAGGTCCCTATGTTTGAGGTCATTTTGGTGTTGGGGGTGATCTACCCCCTTTTGAGCTTTGTTTTGCCTTGTTTTGGGCCACTTTTGTTGACCTCCGAGCTGGTCTTTTCTTGGCCTTTTAACCACTGAATTCTAGAGGAATTTCAGTGGTGAGGATGGGGTTTTGAGGTCCCAAATGGGTGGGGGTTGTACCCACTCCTTTGCTTTTGTCAGTTTGTGTTAATGGCTCACCAAATGAGCATGTGTTTCCATCTTCTTGAGCCCTTGTTTGAGCATGTTTTTGTGACTTTTTAGACCTGCCTTGACTCTGTTTTTGCTTGGTTTGGTCACCCCTTGCATGCTTCTAATACTTGTAGTGTAATCCTACTTGAAGCTCACCAAAGTGACATGTTTCTCAAGGATGATTTGGCTCCTCTTCAGCATGTTTTTGGTAGTATTTTGGCATGTCATAACCCTGTTTTGTATTGGTTTGGACACACCTTGCATGCTTTGCATACATGTCTTGTAATGCCATCATTTAGCCTTAACATGCATCTAGGCTTTGACCCTTGTTCAAGCATGTTTTAGGCCCTACTTTGTGAAGCTTTTGTACTTGTTTTTCCATGCTTAAGGTCTACCTTTAGTTGTTTTGGTCGACCATGGCATGCATTGCATAGCCCCTTTACATTGTTTAGCTTGTAGGCGTTAAATGTGTGAAGTGTTGAGCATGCATTGTTTGATTTATTTCAGTGGTTTGACACCACTTATAGCATCATTTCAGTCCCCATGACATGCTTGCATGCTTGCCTTTGATGCCTCTTTGATGCCTTATGAGGTTGTGCCTTATGCTTCATGTTTGGTCATTGTGCATGCCCTTGAATTTAAGTCATTTAGATGCCATCTAAGTGGTCTTTAGGCTTTGTTTTAATATGCTAAAACTCTGTTTTTGGTCATTTAATTCATGCCATGTTTGGTTTTGCTAAGGGTAGTTCAATACCTCCTTAGCTTGCCTTGAGTTTTGGACCTCTAATTGCATGCTTATGCTTTTCTTGTTGGCTTGGTTTGGCACCATTTTAACATGATTTTCAGAGCTTATGTTGCATGTCATTAGTCCATGTTTTTGTGCTTACAAGTTGTCTTCATATGCTTAAGTGTTGGACCATATTTGCATGCATGCGTGTGTGTGTATTGGACCTCATTTCCATAGTATTGGCCACTGATTTTGGCAAGCTTGCAAGCTACCCATGTTAGTTTAAGCCCACCCCTTTGCATGTTGTTGTATGCCCACCTTGTATGTTGTTGCATATTTGTGTGTTGTTGCATGATTGGAGTTGCATGATTGAATGAAGTCACATGCTTGCTTGCATGCTCGAACACTCACATTGTGCCTTGCATACTTGTTAGTTGCATTGTCTCATGCCCTATGTCTTGCATGACCATTGTATGCCTTGTATGCTTCTTAGCATTGTCCATGTTGCATACTAGTCGACATGCTTAGGATTGCATTGTATTGGCATGCATGCTTCGCCTCTTGAATTACTTGTGATAGAGGTTGAGTTCAATTTGCTTGATTATGTGCATTGCATTCCATATCAACATGCACACTTGATTCTTTGGGCCATCATGCATGGAAATGCGTGATTGGCGGCCCGAGAATCGAGGCCCATCCTCCTTTGAGTCATGAATATGATAAGGAGTGTGGTTGGTGCATACATTGCTTGAAATGCATTGCCATGCCAAGTTCTGTCCTCTGCTGCTGTCAAACCAGTTTTTGCAGGAAGATTTGGCCGGCCGGCCATCTTAAGTGCCGACCGGCCATCCATTGTTGGCCGATGGATTATTTTGTGGCCAGTGACCATCACACATGGCCGGTGACCAATCCTTTCAGCCGGTGGTGTTCTACAGCACTCAGAGAAACAACCTTGGGACTTGTGCAGTCTTTAGAGGAGGATAACAGCCAAAGCAGAGGCATTTTGTGCATGGTAGTGACTTTCCGAGCGGAACCGAGCGCGCATGCATTGGACCCTCTTCCTGAGGCTGTTGTTTACTGCTTAATTAGATTAGTTAATTTGCTTAGCTAATTTAATTGATTTGTAATATTTAATTAGCTTGTAGGTTAATTAAATTGTATTATGCTTTCGGTCCCTCCGAGCGAGGGCAAATTTGTAATAAGTGTGGGTGCGTGTGTGCATGTCTTCCAACCCCCACTTCTTTCTCCCTTTTACTTACCTGCTTTGATGATTAGCATTAGGGCATGTTTACTTTAGCATACCTTATGCTATGCATGCGTGCATCATTCATCGGTATTGCATGCACCAGGCTCGGCGCATCATACTAACTGCATAAGTATTTCAAATCTAACTTGAATACATGCTACTTGTGCATTTTCACATGTCATTTATAGACTAGCCGAGCCTACTCTAGTGACATTCTGTATGCCTTGCATTAGGCATTTAAACATGGACTTGGATCATGCATGATTGCTAACATGTTCTTGTTTTGGCACGAAGTACTAGGTGAGCTCTTTATGCCTTAGCATCTCACATGAGTGTGAACGTTAACATGATGGCATGATTACCATGAGGCTAGATGCTTATTTGATGAACTGCTTGAATGCCTGTGGGTGAAGGTTGGATTGTTTGAGTTGGGATAACTCATTGAAATCCGTATTTTAGCCTACTTCTGAGTAGCAAATTCCAAAGCATTTTCCAAACAAACGAATATGCAATGTTTTGTTCCAAATTAGGCGATCTAGTCTATACTTGTTTATTGTGCGCATAACGTAGTAAATCTAGGCTAATAACCGAAATAAGAACACATAACGTTTTCAAAAACGGATATCACGGTTAGTAGAGGCCGATCTTCGGATCGAGCGAGAGGGGGTGCTCATAGCTGACATTCCCCAATCGTACCTAAGCTCCCGAGCCGAGGCAACTTTGGTGATGACGGACACGTGACCTTTGGCACCGAGTCAGGGTTTCCTAAATTTTCCAAAATAAAATATTTAGGTGGTGACTCTGTATCTAGCAAAGCAGTCCATGTTTGGCACTTCTTTTCTACAAATCTGTTTTCCAAACGATTTGCCAGATTTGGACTCTTTGGTTCAGATTTAGGACCGTGACAATTTGAGAGTCTGAACTGTAGCGAGCCCAAAACAAACAGAACGGGACTTGTCCTCCCGGGGCGTTCGGGAACGTCTACAGCCTGAGGGCACCAGTATCAGTTTATGAGAATCAATTATACCTGTGGGTATCCGATTCAGTGTTTTGGGGGCAGTGATTTCGGGCAACAATGGTCAGCAGTAGAGTACAGTTGTTCGGCTACATCTGTGTTTGATCCATTTGGGCTGAAACGCTGCTTGTTTTTCCTTTCAAGGTTCAGAGAGTTGATATAGAATAGCTAGTGTTTCCCCTTGCTGAGGCAAGACAGATATCTGATCCGTCAGTCACCGTTCAGTACAGCGGACTTATCATGACGCAGAATTCAGAGGAGATTGTGGTTATGATGGCCACATTAGATCAAGGAATCACTCTGCAAAGCGAGACCAATGTCGATGTACCGCATCCACCCAGGTCGCCTGTCGCCCACCCGGTCTGGGACCCCCAGTTGTATCAGGCTCGTGAGCCCACCACATTCGAATTGATGGGAATGATAGGTGACCTCCAGTGGTTCGTGGTGGATCTCGCTTACAGAATGTCAGCTTCGCCACCAGCCGCACCGTATGCTGGGAATTTTGTACCACAGGAGCCCCTATTGTTGGGACGGATTGTGATTGAACTTAGCCAACCCTAGGTGGCCTCTAACTATAACAATGACGTATCAACATCAACCCAAACCCTCGATCAGGATGAGGCCAGAGGCAAGAACAAAATGAAGGCAGATGCCGATCCCATTGAACAACTGCTATGGGCAGTCGAGGCTTTGAAAGCCGAGGGGATGAGTAAACAACAGGTATTCGCAGTTGTAGCTAAGGCTGTGGATGATGTTTTCCCCACTCCAACCGAAGGCAGTACAAGCCAGTTAGGAAATCGGGATAGGCCCCGTCATGCCAAAACAGTTCCTTTCACTCCTAACCCTGCACCTGGGAAAGATCAAAAAGCCAAGGCGGCGCCTGCCGACCTTTTCGCTAGTGCGTCTAGCAAGAATACTCAACCTTCAAAGTACCTGCCCCGAGGACGCAGGGTCTTTCATGCTCTCTATATGCCATTGTCAAAGGCACTTCAGATCCTTTCCGAAAGGGGGCATCTTAAACCCTTGGAGCCTCGGCCTCTCCCAAAGAATCTCCCTACTACACATGATGCTGCCTTGTACTGTGCGTACCACCAGCAAACCGGTCATGCTACCGATAATTGTTTTCGCCTCCGTTATGAGGTGCAAGACTTGATCGACAACGAAGTTATCCCCCCAGCCACCTCAGCCAAGTCCGTTACTACCTAGTTATTGGATTTTGAGGATACTGATACTGCGAGTATGTAATCAGGAAGTGAACCACCTGCGGGCGGCGCTCGACGTATTTTGGATGTGGCGTTTGGCACGTATTTTTGGAGCATCTGCGAATGCTAGTTTTGTAAATTCTGGTTTGGGTGTCGAGTCAGTCTTTTGTTTTGTTTTGAGTCTGTCTCATTGTCTTGAGTCTGTCCTTTTGCTTATGGGTCTGTCTTGTTGTAGCGAGTCAGTCCCCTTTGTATAGAATGTCGGGTGATTCCGGAGCTGTTGCCTCGAACACCGTTTTGTTTTGTAATTACCCTTTTACTTTCTTTTGAGTCTGTCTCTGTCGTGGAGCCAGTTGCAACCAGGGAATTTGAATGAAACAGCTGCGGCTATCATGTTTCCATGCTTACTACTATTCTGAATTAGTTGTGCCAGGGGACTTGAATGGAACAGCAGTACATTCCACCTGTCCTCTTGTGCCCTGAAAATCATTACATTGACCTAAGTTTTTCAAAACTTTTTGAACACTGCGGTGAAAACAAAGAGGAAGGAATTCCTCGGGTTTTGCAAACTTTGATCAAATTGAGAGAAAGAGAGGCGTGCTAAGCCCTTAATGATTGAAATCATGCTTGTCAGCATGAGTACTGAGAAGGACCCTGGCTTGATCTAGACTAGTTCCACACTATCTTCAGCGCGAGCGATTTGTCGCTTCTTTAAAAACTTTCAAAAACAAAATATTTTGCGCGGTCCTGCGAAGACCTGTGTGGGATCACTCTTGAGATTGTGCAGCTTAGGATCACTCTCAGCCTCAAGACTCGAGCCCTTGTTTTAAAGCCTTGAACCACAATTCGGAGTGTTCAACGATCGACCATCAAGAGAGGCCTGTGTGGCCAGTTTGGAAGCAGCCCTCGAACAAGAGGCACCAAAGTCAGATCAAGAAGATCATATCTCCTCAGAAGAAGCCTGTAAAGCTAGAACAAAAGCACCCCTCCAAACTAGGGGCAAAAATGTCCGATTTGCTCGAAGAGCCGAAGATGGGTCCTTCAGTAAGTCAATGCAACAACCACTCTCCTGGATACGGATGGCTTCAAAACCCTAAAACCATTTGGCATGGACTTGTTACACTTTTACCCTTTGAGCGGCTCGCTGGGCCGAAAACCCGAAAGGGCGATCCAGGCAAAAGTTAGAGCAAAAGAAAATATATGCAAAAAAAAAAGAAAAAATATACAAAAGAGAGAAAAAAGAGAAAAAATATACAAAAGAGAGAAAAATACAAAAAAGAAAAAAAAATAAAATATACAAAAGAGAGAAAAAAAAAAAGAAAGGGAAGAAAGAAAAAGGAAAGAATAGCTCGCAAGGTCGAAAACCCGCATCGAGCGCCTTGGCAAAAGTTAGAGCCTAAAAGGTGAAGGTTAAAATACCCGAGTGTACCTTAACCGAAACTACGTAAGGCTTGATTCCCATGTTTGGGATACGTAGGCAATTTCATCCTGAAGTCCAGCCCCCAACGCTCTCATAGCGCCTCAGTCCATGTAATGGCTTTGATTATTCTTACCCTCCCCGAATCCGATAGTTCGGTTGTGACAACCGGATACGTAAGCAACTTCATCCCGAAGTCCAGCCCCCAACACCTTCGAAGTAACTGTGTCCATATATTGGTTTTGACCATCTTCGTCTTCTCTGTATCCGAGAGTTCAGTCGTGATTGTCACCAATGAGGACTGTTTACAAAATGCTGCGGCGTTATCCAGACAAGGGGCAACTTTCCGTTGCCATGGGTCACCGTTCAAACCAAGGGCAACTTTCCGTTGCCGTGCAGTGTCCTTCAAACAAGGGGCAATTTTCCATTGCCTCCAATTCGAGGTTGCACATCTCGAAAGTAAGTTCCGTGCTCGTTGAGCGGTGGCCGTTTGCGAAAATAGTTTTTGAAAATTTTTACCGAGGTTGACTATTTTCTCGAAAACTATTTCATTTCTCCAAAACTTAGACCATTTTGGACCCAAAAAGGGAAAATTTTCAGTGCTCATAGCCTGACTTGCATGATTTTAAATCAGAAAATCGGACGAGCATGTTAATCTAACTCTCATTTTGGTTAAAATTGTTTTACTAGAAAACCAAAACAAAAAAAGGTCAAAGTGATAAACTAGGGGCACAGTTGGTCAGGTTTCTTGTTTTTCCCCATCACCAGCATACCTGCCAGAAGAGGGCACAACTGAAGTTAACAACAAAGGGGTGAAAGCTCTTGCACCCTCCGAGCAACGAGGTATCAAACCACGTGCGAGGCATGAATTGGAATGGATCAAGATACTCCATTCCCTCATCTGGGACACCGACGAGACGTCACCGGAGGAAATAGCAGTGAGCTAATAGTGTTGGGCATGAACCCACAACCTCTTGTTTATCCATCAACCACCCTGGAGAGGGACGAAAAATGAGAGATTGAAGAATAGAGACATGTGTGATGAGGGAAAGAGTGAGAAAAAGGCTTTTAGAGAAAAACAGAGCTTGAGGGCCGAGTGATGTGAGAACCACAAATAAGAAAGGGTGGGAAACAATTCCCGGAGAAACTGGCTCCTCATGATCTGAGAAGTCCCTCGTTTTTATAACGCGTCTGTGTGTCGTATCTTTTGTTTTGTTTGTCTTAACTCTTGCTTTGAGTCTGTTCCGAGCATGTCTCGTTGTGTTTAGGTTGTTTACCTTTTGTTTTTCGTTATTGAGTCTTTTTCACTGTGTTCAGTCGTAGGCTCAATACCCAGTTGCAAACCCTTTCCTCAAATCATTTGTGCTCAGAGTGCTGTGCCATTCTCCACATTTCTATAAAACAGGTTTGGTTCTTTTGTAAAACTGTAGGGGTTCAACCCGGGTCACTTGGAAACAGTGAACATGTGGGTTCCGGATTGCATCCGAGTGTGTTTCAGCTTCTACCGATTCTACCTTTGTATTCCGTCTCTTCAGATTTGGACTATTTTCGCCGAGTGTAGAATGAACTAAGAATACTGTGTTATGGGCTATGAAGTTCAGAATGAGCAGAGTTCAGAATGAGTAGTGTTCAGAATCAGTTGTGAGCTGTGTGGGCTGTATGCAGATTAAACCAAGCACTGTGTTACGAGCTGAGTGGTCAAAATGATCAGTGGTTTGTTTGAGTTGTTTTGCTGTTGGCCGGTAGAATTTTCTGATGGCCGGCGGATGGCCGGTGACATCTCCTGATGGCCAGTGAGCCTCCTACAACCTTGTTTGGGTCAGATATGTGGTTTGGGGCATTTATTGCTCAAGATAGTGCAAGACAGTGCCTTTCCGAAGCTCAACCGGCCTCCGTTTTGACCTCGGACCGTGCCTTCTGTGCGTGGCACTCGAATATGTACAAGGTGTATCCTTTTGTCTCTTTTAAGATTCGAAAGTTGCCTCACATGCGTTGTTTTGCAAACATATGTTAAGTTATACGTCATTATGCATTCGCCATGGTCTGGCGAGACCTTAAATACGCTCGGTCTAGGAGACCTTAAATCCTCTGAAGGTGCAAGTCATTCAGTGTTTGTCGTGCCCGAACGACTTTTTGGTAAGTTGCATTGTACATGTATTTCAAGCGACTCGCGTCGTCACATATTCAAGTTCACATACATTATCATGCATTTCTAGCGATGTGCGTCGTCGCGCATTCGAGTTCATAAGCATTTCGAGCGACACACGTGGTCGCATATTCAAGATCATTTGCATTGTCATGCATATCACAAGACGTGCGTTGTCACGCGTTTACATCAGAATGCATCAACATGCATTTCAAACAAAAACAAAAAAACAAAAAACAACAAGTCATGCATTTCATTGTAATATATTGCATATGTCATGCATCCCACTATATCCATTCCATTGCATATTGTAGATGTTGCATTGTAGCTTGCATGCATTCATTGCATCACCTCCATCTAGGGTTTGCACCTTTCCTTGTTGAGCTTGGTCTGGTATGTGCCTATACTTTTCACGTCTATACACTCATAGTTCTGTATGACCGTTCTATGTTAGACGTGGCTTGTTTGTGTCCATGCCTTTCCTAGGCAAGATACGGTTTGGCCGTAGGCCTTAATCCACTATATCCATTCCATTGCATATTGTAGATGTTGCATTGTAGCTTGCATGCATTCATTGCATCACCTCCATCTAGGGTTTGCGCCTTTCCTTGTTGAGCTTGGACTGGTATGTGCCCATACTTTTCACGTCTATACACTCATAATTCTGTATGATCGTTCTATGTTAGATGTGGTTTGTTTGTATCCATGCCTTTCCTAGGCAAGATACGGTTTGGCCGTAGGCCTTAATCCACTATATCCATTCCATTCCATATTGTAGATGTTGCATTGTAGCTTGCATGCATTCATTGCATCACCTCCATCTAGGGTTTGCGCCTTTCCTTGTTGAGCTTAGACTGGTATGTGCCCATACTTTTCACGTCTATACACTCATAGTTCTGTATGACCATTCTATGTTAGACGTGGTTTGTTTGTGTCCATGCCTTTCCTAGGCAAGATTTGGTTTGGCCCGCGCGCCATATCCATCATACATATTACATTGTAGTGTAATTTTTGCATCCTGCATTAGGATCATGTTCTTTCGTTAGCGAATCATTCCCCACTTATGTCATTCCACCCAATTACTTGTTCTTGTGTCCGTCTACATCACTCATAGTTCTGCATGTGTGCGCGCTTTGAGGGTTGCGGAACCTTTTCTATGGTAGATAGACTTGTTACTTCCATCAATCTATTTGACATTTGTGTGGTTTTGAACAGCTCATGATTGGATCATGATTCAATTGCATTGCATTTCATTTGCATTGTTTCAATTGCATTGCATTTTCATTTGCATTATTATACATAATTTTGTATATATTGCATATCATTTTGCATTCATTTTGCATTGTTATACATGTTGCTAACAATATTGTGCCTGTTAAGTTTGCTTTCTTTTCAGGCACGATATTGTATGTACGGTTCATTTGAGGCTGGTGCAACCAGACGAACCGGACAGGTATTGTATCCTCTGCGTGAGACGTATTGAGAATTGCATAATTCTCTTACATCCTTTCTGCATTGAAGTGTAGTTTGGTGTATGCTAGCTTAAAACTGTTGCATTATTATGCTTCGTTACAGCTTTTTTTGCATGATCATAAGCTATGTTCGGCTTTGTGCATTGTCTTGCATTTTGCCCCTGCCTTCGGGGGCATATCTTGTTTGTCTTGCATGTTTGTCTAAGTCTTCGGCCTTGTCAAAAATAGGTCGTCTCTGGGCTTTGACATTCACTCCCGTCATTGTTATGACTTTCGAGTTCTGTCAAAGAGGGGCAACTATAGACACCCCATTTTTGACCGTCCTCAAGACTTGGACGTCACCGCTTGAACACTCGGTGATTATCCATGTTTGTGTTCATCTTGAGTTCCCGGAGGTCTCGGCTACGCGCCTTGCCTCAGGATCTCTCGACTCGACTGTTTTGTGTCTGGTTTTGTACCAAACACTTGCGCTTTGCCTTGGAGGGGCAGGGAATGGCTTGTGGGCCATCCCCACACTCCACCGGCCATGGCTTGAGGCCACTGGCTGTGTTTTGTTGCCACCGGCCAAACGCTTGGCCGGCCGGCACTATAGATGGCCGGCCAGCTATCTTTTTATGGTCAATTGCATTATTGGCCGGCCGACTACTGTGCATCTATTTTTGCAGATATTTTTGTGCAGCTGGCATACACTGTCACCCCCTCCATACACGTGTATGGAGGGATTGCCCTCTTGTTAGCTTCCTTTGGAAGCTTTACAAGACTGATTGTCTATAAAAGAGAACCTCTTCTCTCTTGTTCAGAGGTTAGACAACTTAGACAATATTTTCAGAACTTGAGCTTTAGGGTTAGGGTTTACATATATCCTCTATCTCTATATCTCTCTCTCTCTTGTGTTTAGTGTGTGTTTAGTCTTATTTTTGTGCATAAACACCCACCATCACACCTTTTCTTAGTTGCTGAGGTACCATAGGTCTTTCCATGAAGCTTTTGGATTGGTTTGGAACCAAAAGAGCTGCTGGAACATTGTTTGTGAAGAGGGTCTACAAGGGTAAGACTTTTGTCCCTTTTTACCCCATTTTTGAAAAGCTTTTTAGCCTATCTTGCATCTGTTTTTGAGCTTAGCATATAACATATAAAAGTCTTGTTTTTGTTTGCTCTAAATAGTTTGTTAAGGGTGTTTTAAGCTTTGGGGTTGTTTGACCCCTCTTAAGGCTTGTTTGGCCTTTGTTTTGTGCCATTTTGGTTAAGCTCCGGGACCATTGTGTTTGGGCCTCCTCACCACTGAAATTTTGAGGGATTTTAGAGGTGAGGACAGTGCCTTGAGGTCCTAGGAAGGAGAGGGCCACCCCCTCTCCTTGTTGTCCTTGAAAAGGGCTATTTTTGCCTCTTGAGGGAGCATCTAGTTTAAGTGTGTGTTGACCATGCCTTGACTGATATTTATGCTTATTTTTCCATGAAATAGCATTGTGTTGAGTTGGTTTGGACACACCTTGCATGCTTTGCATACATGTCTTGTAATGCCATCATTTAGCCTTAACATGCATCTAGGCTTTGACCCTTGTTCAAGCATGTTTTAGGCCCTGCTTTGTGAAGCTTTTGTACTTGTTTTTCCATGCTTAAGGTCTGCCTTTAGTTGTTCTGGTTGACCATGGCATGCATTGCATAGCCCCTTTACATTGTTTAGCTTGTAGGCTTTAAATGTGTGTAGTGTTGAGCATGCATTGTTTGATTTATTTCAGTGGTTTGACACCACTTATAGCATCATTTTAGTCCTTATGACATGCTTGCATGCTTGCCTTTGATGCCTCTTTGATGCCTTATGAGGTTGTGCCTTATGCTCCATGTTTGGTCATTGTGCATGCCCTTGAATTTAAGTCATTTAGATGCCATCTAAGTGGTCTTTAGGCTTTATTTTAATATGCTAAAACTCTGTTTTTGGTCATTTAATTCATGCCATGTTTGGTTTTGCTAAGGGTAGTTCAATACCTTCTTAGCTTGCCTTGAGTTTTGGACCTCTAATTGCATGCTTATGCTTGTCTTGTTGGCTTGGTTTGGCACCATTTTAACATGATCTTCAGAGCTTATGTTGCATGTCATTAGTCCATGTTTTTGTGCTTACAAGTTGTCTTCATATGCTTAAGTGTTGGACCATATTTGCATGCATGCGTGTGTGTGTGTTGGACCTCACTTCCATAGTATTGGCCACTGATTTTGGCAAGCTTGCAAGCTACCCATGTTAGTTTAAGCCCATCCCTTTGCATGTTGTTGTATGCCCACCTTGTATGTTGTTACGTATTTGTGTGTTGTTGCATGATTGGAGTTGCATGATTGAATGAAGTCACATGCTTGCTTGCATGCTCGAACACCCACATTGTGCCTTACATACTTGTTAGTTGCATTGTCTCATGCCCTATGTCTTGCATGACCATTGTATGCCTTGTATGCTTCTTAGCATTGTCCATGTTGCATACTAGTCGACATGCTTAGGATTGCATTGCATTGGCATGCATGTTTCGCCTCTTGAATTACTTGTGATAGAGGTTGAGTTCAATTTGCTTGATTATGTGCATTGCATTCCATATCAACATGCACACTTGATTCTTTGGGCCATCATGCATGGAAATGCGTGATTGGTGGCCCAAGAATCGAGGTCCATCCTCCTTTGAGTCATAAATATGATAAGGAGTGTGGTTGATGAGCACATTTGCTTGAAATGCATTGCCATGCTATGTTTTGCCCTCTGCTGCTGTCAAAAACAGATTCTGCAGGAAGATTTGGCCGACTGGCCATCTGTAGTGCCGACCGGCCATCCATAAGTGGCCGATGGATTGATTTATGGTCGATGACCATTCCCCATGGCCGGTGACTATTCCTCATGGCCGGTGGTGCGCCACAGCACTCAGAGAAGCAACCCTGGGACTTATGCAGTCTTCAAAGAAGCAGAACAGTCAAAGCAGAGGCAGCTTGTGCATGGCAGTGACTTCCGAGCGGAATCGAGCACGCATCGCATTGGACCCTCTTCCCGAGGCTGTTTATTGCTTAAATTAGATTAATTAATTTGCTTAATTAATTAGGTGGTCTGTAATATTTAATTTGCTTGTTAGTTAGTTAAATTGTATTATTCTTTCGGTCCCTCCGAGTGATGGCTAACTTGTAATAAGTGTGGGTGCGTGTGTGCATGTCTTCCAATCCCCCACTTCTTTCTCCCTTTTACTTACCTGCTTTTGATGGTTAGTATTAGGGCATATTTAAATTAGCATACCTTATGTTATGCATGCGTGCATCCATACATTTGTTCTACATGCACCGGGTTCAGTACATCATACTAACTGCACTTGTATTTCAATTCCAAGTTGAATTACTGTTAGTTGCAGCATTTCACACATCATTAGGATAGCCGAGCCTATTGTAGTTGCATCTTGTATGTGTTGCATTAGCCATCTCAACATGAACTAGGATCATGCACATGATTACTAACTAGCTTCTGTTCTGGCTTGGAGTACTCGGTAAGCATTTATGTTTTAGCATACCGCATGCGTGTGAGTGTTGCCATAATAGCATGATTACCATGAGGCTAGCTGCTTATGTGATATAACTGCTTGAATGCCTGTGGATGGAGGTTGAATTAACTAAATTGGGATAATGTATTAAAACTGTGAGTTTTAAGCCCACTAGATAGTGGCAAAACCATCTTTTCTAAAGCCCACTTGAGGGTGGCAAAACTTGCATTTTTAGCTTACTTGTGAGTAGGAAACCATTTTCAAAACAAGCATGAAATGTTTTGTTCCAATTCAGGCGATTTGGTCTATACTTGTTTGTTGTGCGCATAACATAGTAATTCTAGGCTAATAACCGGAATAAGAACACATAACGTTTTCAAAAACGGATATCACGGTTAGTAGAGGCCGATCTTCGGATCGGGCGAGAGGGGGTGCTCATAGCTGACCTTCCCCAATCGTACCCAAGCTCCCGAGCCAAGGCAACTTTGGTGATGACGGACACGTGGCCTTTGGCACCGAGTCAGGGTTTCCTAAATTCCCCCATAAAAAATATTTAGGTGGCGACTCTGTATCTGGCAAAGCAGTCCATATTTGGCACTTCTTTTTTAAAAAATCTATTTTCTCAAAACGATTTGCCGGATTTGGACTCTTTGGTTCAAGATTAAAGACCGTGACACAAATTGAGTACGAACTGTGGGGTGAGGCCCTCACGCGGGGCGCGTCCACACATACGAAAACCATATCCTCTGTACACAAATATATATATTCATTACAATTTACCATGGTAATCTATACCACTGCAAAAAGTAATTTACATACTACGCCAAAAATTATTTGTTCAATGCCAAAAATTATTTGTATGATTAATACTAATCCACACAAAAGCAGAAGACGACAAAATAGCGGGATTACACAAAAATGTTAATTATTCCTAGTACACAAAAATGGAATATCCACAAGTCCACGCCAAAAAAAAGAAAAAAAAAAAAAGAAAAAAAAAGGAAAAATTACACCCATTAGTACTAGAAATGCATACAGAACTTGATAGTCTAAAGCAAAAAGATCAGTGGTTATTGCGAGTGAATTAAACCGTTCATCTTCTTTAATGCTTTTTCCATTATACTCTTAGACATGATTGAAATGTTGATTGAAAAAATGACATTTTGTATGCCTCTTTTGTAAAATAGCAGATGCATGAAAATAAGTCGCAAGACTTATTGCCATAAAAAAAATCAGTAGATTCAGTACAATAGACTCAAGTAGCACAATGCATGTGAATAATAGTAATCACTCGTAACATTTAAGATTAAGAGCAGTGATAAAATATGTTTGAAGACTCAAAAAATAGTTATCTATAATTATTAGTACATGTGACATAATTAGTTATCTATATATGTTCACCTTAGTTTTAGGTGTTTTCAACTCTAACTCCCAACTTAGGTGTGCTAACTACATGACGTCTATCCCTACATGTCCTACTTGTCATGATGAAGCTGCCCGTGACATTCATATGGGGGTTGTTTTGCATTTTTGCCCCATAAATGTCCTTTTTCGATTAAATTTAAGGCATTTTTTAATCTAACTACAAACCTACATGTGCTAATAACATGTTGTCTGTCTCCACAGGTCCTATTTTTCATGAAGAAGTTGCCTGTGACATTCGTAAAGTGGTTCGGGGGGTTGTGTTGCATTTTTGCCCCCCGAACACCCTCTTTCGACGAAGTTTAAGGTTTTTTTTTACTCTAACTCCTAACCTACGTGTGCTAATAACATGTCATCTATCTCCACAGGTCCTATTTTTCACGAGGAAGCTGCCTATGACATCCGTAGAGTGGTTTAGGGGTTGTTTTGCAAACAAAAACGCCCTTGAAACGGCCTTTATTGAGTAATTATAAGGCGTTTTTTACTCTAAATCCCAACTTACGTTCCAAATTGCATGTCATCTGTTTACATAAGTCATATTTGTCATGAGGAAGCTGCTAAGCTATCACTCGGGGCAATTTGGCGGTTGTTTTACATTTTTGCCCCCAATAACTCGTTTTTTTCTTTTTTCTCACATTTTTGTCTACAATTCTTTAACCGCACGTCCTATCGACACGTCGCTTGTTCTCACAAGTTTGTTTAATTTAGGGCAGGGTGCCCATGATGATGTCTAGGTAGATTGGCAGTTGTTTTGCATTTTTGGCCCTCAAGGGCTCAGTTTTGCCTTTTTTTCACATTTTTGTCTCTAATTCTTTAACTGTGCGTCCTATCGACACACCACTTGATCTCATATGTTTGTTTAATCTTGGAAGAGATGTCCATGATGGTCTCCAAGGAGATTGGCAAATGTTTTGCATTTTTGTTGTAATGACCCAAAATTTAAATAAATAAATAAAAAAAAGTCAGTGCATCAATTAATTGAGCAATATTCAGATTAGACTGTGGTGTAAAATTCTGTGCGAAAATAGTCCAATTTTGTATTTTTTAAAAATATTTCCCAATCTCAAAAAATTATGAAATTTTGTATGTTGTTCCCATATGAGTCTATCAAGTTGGATAAAAATTTTAGAATTAAATGATGAGTATTTATTTTATGCAAATTTGTAGATTGATTGGTGTTCAGTTTAGTATTAAAGCAGAATTTTGATATTGAATTTTGGTGTTTAGACTATGAGTTCAAATAAAGTTTGTTGGGACTATTTTTGTGACGGTTGACGGTCACTATTTGCGTTTGTCATTATGAATTGTTCAACAATTTAATTTAACAAAGATGAGTTAACTGAATATGTTGAAAATGATGTTTTGTTGATATTTGGAGCAAGTTTATTTATTTAAGTTAATTAGTTGGGGTTAATTAAATAAACTGGATTTAAAAGATTATGTAATAAAATCATAAGATTTTGACATGATATGATTTCACGTACATGTTTGAGTACCTTAGTACCTGTATATTTTTTAATGTTATAATATGAGATTGTTTGGTGAGTTAATGGTTTGCTCACCCCTTACCTATATATGTGTACAGGGATTGTTTTTGAACTTGAGAATCAAACAACAAGTTTACCTTAACATAGTTATAAAGTGGTGATGAGTCGTAGTGCATTTTATTTGTTTTCTTTGGCTAAGTACTATACTTTGTAAAGGGCAACGCCCTCTTATTTATTGTAAACCTTTGGAGAATTTTGTTTGTAAAAGAATACATTATATTCAATGTAATCCATAGAGAGTGGATTTAATAATTTTTATTAATGGTATTTCTTTGTGAAGAAGTGGTTTGGAAATACTCTTTAGATCCTGGGAGACGCTCGTGATCCTCAGCTAGCCACCTAAAAAGAATTAACACTCTGGTCAGGGGTGCCGAAATTAGTACTCCGACGGATAAGTCAGTGTATACTCTCTCGATTGCTTGTATCTTAAGTTAAACATGCTAGTTCTCACATACCTTTCTTTGACTGAAGATCCTGTATTTATAGTGTTTTCTTGGGCCCTAGGGCCTGGCCCATCCCTGATCCTTTACATGTACTTCTACTCGGCCTTTTTTCTACTGCTCCGAATGCTGACTATTTATTCAGTTCTTCAACTGACTAGGATCAATGCCGAATAAAGACTATGTTCTGGACCGGATTGGTCCATTCGTCTCTATTGATCCAAGGAAATTCGGCTTCCACAATTGCCCCCCAAACACTCCACTAGCACCAGTTAGTCGGCGTGTTTGGCTTCTAGCCTGGGAAGTAAAAAATTCGGCGGTTAATCCTCTTCCCAATGCATGTCAGAACGCGTACACGCTTTTTGGTCATTGTAACGATTTCTCGCCCCTTCGTACACTGCCTCCATTTAATGTGATTTGAAATTGTTTCTTCGAATGTATGTTCTGAATACTCAAAGATATCTAGCTCTCCTTCTAGCGCAACTCTTTTACTTCGCGGCTTCTGTAACTCCTTGTTTCTCGTCTTTCCCTTCGTCTCCTGTAAGTTTTTTTCTCCTTTATTTTTTATCTCGCTTCCTCATCTGCTTTTAGTTTTCCATAATCCTGGGGTTGGCCAAAAAATGGCAAAACATCTGAAGGAGCTCATTTCAGCGGACCGAATCTCTGGCTTTCGACGCCATTTTCCATCCCCGATGACGTCCATCTGTCACTTTTGGCAGACAGCACCACTGATATGGAGAGGGATGATGAGAGCACAATCGTCTTTCATCTCTTATCAATTACTGAGGGCAGAGTCCGCTTTCCCCTTCACCCATTTTTGAGGGCCGTTCTTCGATACTGGTGTCTAATCCTTTCCCATCCCAACGTGAATTTTTTTCGCATCATAATGGGAATTGTAGAGCTAAATCGGCATTTTAGGATTAATTTAGGTATACCTGCCATTCGGCACTGTTATGTCCTAGCCAAATCCACTGGCCAGCTAGGACGCTACTTTCTTAGAGCCAAGGATATTGATCATCACTTAGTGACCATGCTTGCCAGCTCTGGCAAGCGTGTCGATGACATGATGGTCGTTGTCCGTGGCAATTGGGAATTCGGCGAATGTGAAGATCGCCTAGAATCTGTGCCAAGCCGAAAAGGCGAACCAGTTGGCCGATTAGATCACTTTTGTTTCTGTTATTTCCATGTCTGTATACGGCACTATGCACATCTAATTGTTTTGTTTATGCATGCAGCGACTTGAAAAGAGTGTTAGTTTCAGACGACGACGTTGTGCTTGCAGCAATTAAAATCGCACTACAGTTCGTCGACCGTCCAAACCTTCAAAAACAAGGGAGGGTAACTCACATTCTCCTGCGGTACGAGCTGACTTACATGACATTCTCGGCGCCAGACAACATTCCGATCCCGTAGGGTGACAACCATCTTACAACCCTCATCTTCCCCAACTTAAAAAATTTGAGACAGATTGGTTTAGAAACATTCGATTCTGAACACGTAGGAGAACAAGCGGCCGAACCAATCGCTGAGGACCCGGACCGGTTGGCAACGGAAGTTAACGAAGCTATTAACTCGGCCTTTGAGGAAGTCAGATTGAACTCGTTTGACCCTCCGTCTACATCAGGCCGAGGGGATGCCTTTGAAGATATTTTTACAAATTTGGGAGACCTTCCTGGCGATTATTCTGAGGGTATGGCTAGGGAAAATCTCACACAGATGGCACGAAAGAGAAACGCTGAACGCATGGCCGCCCGATAGAAAGCTGAGGCCATCTGCTCCGGACTTGTCCCGACTGAATCTGTCGAACTTATTGTTGTAAAAGAAACGACTCACATTGACGTGGCCGAGACGAAAAAGGTAACCGATCAGCCATATTTAGCAGAACGACCGATTTTAAATCGGGGAGAGAAATGTGCCGCCGAGGCCGAGGCCGGCTCTGAGGAGAACCCTGTCGATAAACGGCTATGCTTAGAGGAATCAAATGTGGTTGTTTCTTTCATTGTTCAACCAAAGATAAAAAACACATCGTTCTCCTCCGAAGCGTCGGCCTTGAAGGATCCCGCTGTGGCGTTGAACGTGGCTGCCTCGGTCTCATTGCCGGCTGATAAGGCAACCTTTCGGGCAGAGCCGGATTTGGTAACAATAGCATTAGCTGCCCAGTCGGCCCTCCTGGTATGTAACTTCATTCTAACTCCTTGTTTTGGTTTTGTTTGCAAGCGATATTTCTTGGTATGTGACGATCCCAACTTGTTTTACAGACAGTTGAAAGGATCGTCGAATTAGGTCATTGCCAGCATGATGCCGTTGAAAGGATTGGCTGTTTGCATTCGGAAGTGGAGGGTCAGCGGAGTAGGGCCGAGTTTGAGGCGATGAGAGCGACAATGGAAAGTGCGCGGGCCGAAACAAAGAAGGAAAGGGCGAGGACTGCCGACCAGCTCAGAGCAGAAGCCGAGGAGAGGGCCAACGCGAACGAGGAATTGCTCAAGTTAGCCAAGGAGGCGCTTGCCAAGTTGGAGGCCAAGTTGGCAGAGTCGAAGGCGGTGAAGGAAAAAGTCGACTCCGAGGCATCCGAAGCATTTGAGGTTGGGAAGAGCGCTGCTCTTCAAAACTATGTAGAAGAGGTCCCCAAATTCGAGAATCGGGGATTTAAACATGGCTGGCTCAAAGTCCTTGCTGCCGCTGGAGTGACATTGGACATGTCAATTCCATACGAGCAAGTGAATGTTGAGCCGCTTGAGTCTGATCCCGAGAATTGATTTCGGGATTACTTTAGGTATTTTCAATGTATCTTTTTGTAATCATGTTTTGTTTTCTTAGTAGACAACTATTTGCTTGGGGTAATTTTCATGTATAAAATGATGACTATGTTGTATTCAATTTATGAATGAATATTTCCCTTACCTGACATTATTTCCTGTATTTAATTGTAGTTATCAATGAAGATTACTGTTTTGTTTTTGGTATTTTGGGTAAAACTATTACTGCCTCTCGCACGGTAGACAAACGTTCTTGTAGACTTGCCGAATATTATTAGTTTGTGGGGCTTAGATATTTGGCCGATCAGATTAATAAATCTGCCCTTGCCCCAGCCAATGTATGAACTCAGAAAGCTGAATAGAACTAGTTCATGGAGTGGCTGCGGCACAAATCGGTCGGCATTAGGCTTAGGTATTTTGCCGATCAGACTAATAAATCTGCACTTCCCCCAGCCAATGTATGAACTCCGAAAGCCAAATAGAACTAGTTCATGGAGTGGCTGTGGCCCAAATTGGTCGGCATTAGGCTTAGGTATTTTGCCGATCAGATTAATAAATCTGCCCTTGCCCTAGCCAATGTATGAACTCCAAAAGCCGAATAGCACTTGTAGATCGGAATAAATCAATAATGCTGAATATTGGTGGTTGCTAGAGTGCGCGCATTGATGATGTCACCTCGGGAGTGAGGTGCACTCCTGAGTGATTAAAAAGGGGTTGAGAAATTCCATCTAGGTTTCATAAAGTGACTCGATTCTGCTCGTCTTTCGTGGCCGAAAAAGTGTGAATGTCAACTAGACTTTTCTTTAATAGTAAGGGAGAAGGTAGGATGTTGGCGGAGCTAGACTCATCGATGAATCGAGGTAGCAAGCCTCTCTGTACGGGAGGTAGGGCATCTGCAGAGCACGAGAGGTGCCACTCTCCGCATCAACGAAACAGGTCACCAAGGAAGGAGAAGCGCCAGAGGGGGAGCTCTCCTTGTTCGCGAAGTGAGGCCAGCGGACCACCACGCCCATTGAGCTTTTTTGTTTTCATTGCGAACAAACCGATGACAGAGGCAGATTTCATCATCCGAGACCCGAATGTGGTGGTCGAATTCCTGTGACAGATTTTTCCGCCGGAAGTACAGCAGTCGATGGTTGGTTGACCTGACTTCGAGGTGTTTTGAGGGGGCGTTCATGGGGTGGTGAAAGGCCTGTACACCGCCTATGAAATCGACATGCGCCTTTGTTCTGCGCGACGAGAAATAGAGAAGAAGGATGAACGCATTCGAAGCTTGGAAGCTCGCGTGGAAGCGGCTGAGGATGAGCTAAGGAAGGTCAAGGCCGCTCAGACACAACCAGCTGGACAGGCTAACCCAATCGTGGAAGAAATGGTGACCCAGCAGCTTATCAGTACTGCACTTTTCAATCGTGATACGGCGAGCATGTTTGCGATAGAATCCGCGAAGGGGAGGGCTTATGAGAAAGGCTTCCATGAAGGCCGGAAAGTGGGGATAGAGAAGACCCGGGAAAAGCTCGCCGAGGAAGTTTGCCGATGTGAAAATCATGGATTTAAACACGATTGGATCAAGGCATTTCAAGCCGCGGAAGCTCTCCGAGCGTCGGGCATTGATTCGGCGTTGCCGCTATACCAACGTAATCATTTTCTCTTTTCCACCTTTGAAGTTGAGCAGAGTGAGGATGAGGGAGACGCCGGATAAAAATACTCATTGTAATGCCCAAATGTAGATTGCGTTCAAAACTATGTAATCATTGGCTGATCGAATAAAATGTTTTATTTTCAATGTTTGTGTTTCGTTGTAATTTTTATTCGGCACACGCGTGTTTGCATGTTTTGTGTTTCATTGAATAAATGTTTGAATAAATGTATTTTAAATGATTGAATAGACATTGATCGACCCGAGTTAATTAAGTGTTTCATTTCAAATGTTATATGCTTTAATGTGTAAACGGTTTTTGCCGGCTCGACATAACAGAGCATTCTTCATTAAATATTTATTCGGCGCACACATGCTACGCACGGCCCTAGCTTCAAATTTGGAGACTTAAACATAGCCAATCGTGATATCTACGAAGGGCGCTCCGAATCCGGAGGCTTTTTTGGCCCAAATGCGTCATGCGCCGATGAAGCTCTGAATCCGGAGACTTTATTTGGCCAATCGTGATATCCACGAAGGGCGCTTTGAATCTAGAGGCTTTTTCGGCCCAAAGGCGTCATGCGCTGATGAGGATCCGAATCCGGAGACTATTTGGCCAATCGTGATATCCACAAAGGGCGCTCCGAATCTGGAGGCTTTTTCGGTCAAAAGGCGTCATGCGCCGATGAGGCTCCGAATCTGGAAACTTTATTTGGCCAATCGTGATATCTATGAAGGGCGCTCCGAATCCGGAGGCTTTTTCGGCCCAAAGGCGTCATGCGCCGATGAGGCTCCGAATCTAGAGACTATTTGGCCAATCGTGATATCCACGAAGGACGCTCCGAATCCGGAGGCTTTTTCGGCCCAAAGGCGTCATGCGCCGATGAGGCTCCAAATCCGAAGACTTTATTTGGCCAATCGTGATATCCACAAAGGGCGCTTCGAATCCAAAGGCTTTTTCGGCCCAAAGGCGTCATGCGCCGATGAGGCTCCGAATCTGGAGACTATTTGGCCAATCGTGATATCCACGAAAGGCGCTTCGAATCCGGAGGCTTTTATCAGAACACTTTTGAACTAGATTTCGCAGTAAGTAGAAATGTGTACATGGAATCTTTTCATTACAAAAGTGGAATGTGTACATAGTGAGCCATTCAAAGCTAGTATCACTCCCCATAGGTCGGGTTCAATGATAGAATCTGCACAAGTGCGTTGAATTCCAAGGCCGTGGCAGACTCCTTCCAGACATGTCTTTGAGCCAATACGCCCCTACTCCTGCGATCGAATCAACCTGATAGGGGCCATCCCAGTTAGGACCCAATTTTCCATCAGCCGACTTTCTAGCGGGTGGGAGTACTTTTTTCAAGACCAACTCTCCTGGTGTGTAGCGGTGCAACTGAACACGTTGATTATACGACTTAGCAAGCTGTTGTTGATACCGCGCCATGGATGCAAGGGCACGGTCTCTTCGTTCTTCAATCAGGATCAAATCCAAGGCCAGCATCATATCGTTTTGGCCTATATCAAAAACTATCGATTTCAAGGTTGGGAGGCCAATCTCTAGGGGTATGATTGCCTGGGTTCCAAAGCATAGAGCAAACGGCGTTTCCCTAGTAGATTGCCTCAGTGTAGTTTGATGAGCCCACAACACACTCGGCAATTCTTCGACCCACTTGCCTTTAGCTTTCTCAAGCCTCTTCTTGATGCCGTCCAAGATGGATTTGTTGGAGGCTTCAACTTGACCATTGCTTTGTGGATAAGCCGGCGTGGAAAAATAAGGCCGGATACCATACTTGCTGCACAACTCTCGGTAGACACCACAATCGAACTGGGTGCCGTTGTCTGAGATAAGTGCTCTTGGAATGCCGAATCGTGTTATGATGTTTCTCCAAACAAAACGCTTCACATCGGTATCTCAGATGTGCGTTAGTGCCTCTACTTCTACCCATTTTGTAAAATAATCTATCGCGACAATCAAAAATTGCTTGTTACTCTGGGCACCAGGCAGTGGTCCGACGATGTCAAGTCCCCATTGGGTGAACGGCCAAGGACTGGTTATGGAGCTTAGCTCTTTAGCAGGCAGGTGAGTTAAAGGAGAGAACTTCTGGCATTGTTCACACTTTTTCACGTAACATTCGGCATCGGCTCTCATTGTCGGCCAATAATACTCCTGTGTCACGGCTCGATGAGCTAAGGAGCGCCCGCCAGAATGGGCGCCACAACTACCTTTATGTATTTCAATCAAAAGCTCATCGACTTTGTTTGCATGCACGCATTCCAAATATGGACCAGAGAGGGATTTTTTATAAAGCCTTCCTTGCGGATCCAAGTAGTATCGCAGGGCTTTGTTTCGCAGCTTGTGCGCTTCTTTCTTGTCCTCTAGGAGCTGTTCGGAAGACAAGAATTCAGCAATGGGATCCATCCAACTCGGTCCGGATTCTATAACATTGACCTGGACTTCCTCCGAAGGGCTAATGCTCGGCTCCGAGATGAAACCTACTTCGATGGTCCGTTTAATCTCTGAGTTAATGGCGGAGACTAAGCAAGCCAGGGCATCTGTATGTGTGTTCTGATCACGTGTTATCTGGTTCAATTCATGATGGTCAAATTTTGCCAGCAAGGAGTTGGCCGTTTTCATGTAAGCTGCCATACATTCGTTTCTTGCCACGTACTCCCCCTTTAGCTGATTGATCACCAGTTTTGAATCGCAAAATATAAGCAAACACCGAGCACCCAGAAGATGTGCATTCTATAAACCAGCTAGAAGGGCTTCGTATTCAGCTTCGTTATTTGATGCTTCAAAGCCGAGCTTGACAGCTTGCTTAATTATTGCGCTGTCAGGAGCCATGATTACAACTTCGGCTCCACTGCCCCGCCGATTAGATGATCCATCACAGTACAACTGCCAAATGTCCCCAACATAAATTCTCCAATTCGACTTCGGTAGAATTTCATCATACTTGAAGTCGGCAAGACCTCCAGTGAATTCGGCAACAAAGTCGGCAAACACCTGTCCCTTGATTGAGGTTCTAGGTAGAAACTGAATATCGTACTGGCCAAGTTCAAGAGCCCATTTTGAAATACGTCCTGATGCTTCTGCGCTTGGAGGGGATAATCTGTTAGCACCCCAATGCTATGCCCCTAGAATAATGCATTAGTTTTCTTGCCACTATGACTAGGGCTAGTCTGAGTTTTTCCAGTGGAAAGTAGCATGTTTCGGCGTCAACCATTGCCTTGCTCACATAATACACTGGCCGCTGCTCCCCCAACTCTTCCTTTATCAGTATGGCGCTAACGGCCCGATCGGAAACTACCAGATACAAGATGAGTGGATCGCTAGCAGAAGGTATTGTCAAAAGTGGTACTGAGTGGAGGTAGTTCTTGAGGCCGTTAAAAGCGGCTTCGCATTCGGCAGACCATTCAAAAGCCTTGCCCTGCCATAGTGTATGAAAGAATTGCCGACAGCGATCTGTGGACCGACTGATGAACCTGTTGAGTGCGGCGGCCATCCCCATCAACTTTTGAACCTCTTTTACTGAACGAGGGGAGCCGAGCTCCAGGATTATTGTGATTTGCCTTGGGTTGGCTTCGATTCCTTAGTGGTTGGCAATGTAACCCAAGAATTTGCCAGAGTCGATACCAAACGCACATTTGGAAGCGTTCAGCTTCATTCTATATTTGCGTAGAATGCTGAATGTCTCTTCTAGATCGGCTATATGATTCTGCTCTTCCTTGGACTTGACTACCATATCATCAATGTACACTTCCATAGTGTGGCCAAGTTGCTCCTTGAACATGGTGGTGACTAGTCTCTGGTAAGTTGCCCTTGCATTCTTCAGCCCAAAAGGCATAACCTTATAGCAATAGGTTCCTCTTGGGGTGAGGAATGCAGTTTTGTCTTGGTCCTCCGGATGCATAACGATTTGATGATAGCCTCTGTAGGTATCGAGGAAGCTCATTTGCTGGTGACACGTCGTAGCATCTATAAGTTGGTCTATCCTGGGGAGAGGAAAATAGTCTTTGGGGTAGGCTTTGTTTAGGTCTGTGAAATCGACGCAGACTCGCCAAGTCCCATTTTTCTTCTTCACAACCACAGTATTAGAGAGCCATGTAGGGTAGGTCACTTCCCTGATTGCTCCGGCATCAAACAATCGGTCAACCTCTTCAACGATAGCGGCAGTGTGCTCTATGGCTGATCGCCGGCTTTTCTGAATGATCGGCTTGCATTTAGGGTCAACATTGAAACGGTGCTACGAAACTGATGGCTCTACACCCGGCATCTCATATGGAGTCCACGTAAATACATCAAGATTGTCGAGCAACAAGGAAATTAGCTGCTGTTTGTCGGCTTGATTCAGGGACGCGCCGACCATGAAGAACCTATTTGGGTTTCCATTGATTTCAACTCGATTTAGGGCTTTCGTGGCCTTTTCATTGGGGAGCCTCCCAACATTGTTGAGGCTCTCCCGATCCACCACTTCAATAGAGTTCATTTGCAACTCCTTTGGCATTTTTTCTGCAAGAAGATAACATGCTTGTGCCGATTTCTGGGTGCTACGGATTTGCTCAATGCCGCGTTCTATCGGGAAGCGTCGTAGCTGATGATAGGTGCTTGGCACGGCCTACATAGTATGTAACCAAGATCGCCCCATGATGAGATTATACGACGACGGCAGCTTGACAACCAAGAACTCGACATCCACTGTTCGGGAGCCCGCTCGAACGGGTAGTGTGATTTTTCCCAACGGGTATTCTGGATTGGCGTTGAAGCCGAATAGTGGATAAGGAGCCGGGGAAAGGTCCGATTCAGAGAAGTCGAGTTTGATGAATGTCTTGTAATACATGACTTCCGATGTGCTCCCTGGGGCAATGAGTACGCGTTCAATGGTGAACCGGTTTACGCGTAACTCAATTACCAAGGGATCAATGTGGGGCAGTGTCACTCCGGCCAAATCTGAATCATCAAAAGCAATGCTTATAGCTTCATGGGGCTGTTGAGCTGGAGTGAGTTGATTTTGAGGGTCGGGATTCGACTGAATCGTATGCACCGCAGATGACATTGGCAGGCTGTATATCATGTGGATCACGCCGAGAGGAGGTGAATCTTATCTTAAGGCTATTGCTTTGGTTGGGTTGCCTTTTCAGACGTATTGTTGTAGCTGGCCATCTTGTACCAATTCCTCCAGGTGATCCTTCAAAGCATAACAACTCTTAGTATCATAGCCATGATCCTTGTGGTACTCGCACTGCCTATCCTGTCTTCGCATGTTGGGAGGTCCCACCATTTTCGACGGCCATTTGAAGAACAAAAGGTGTTGGATTTTGGACATAACTACACTGATCGGCTCTATCAACTCCGTATATTTCTTGTCGGCTCGCTTCGTGCGCCTGCTGTCAACTTGTAGTTGTTCATTTGCTCGGCTGGAGCATTGGTCGTTCGATCGGCGAGAATCTCATCTCTTGTCTCGTTTGGCTCGATGCCATGGTTCAGGGCTCTGAGGTGGTACAGAATTTACTGGCTGAGCAATTTCAGAAGGAGCCGTCTTGTTGGCCGTGTTTCTGGCTTTAACCCGCAAAGCGTCATCTTCCACTTTGTAATATTCTTCGACTTTCTTCATAAACGACCAGACCGTTTTGGGCGGTCTTCCTGTCAAAGAACTGCAGAGAACACTGTCAGGATGCAAACCCATTTTGAAGGCGGTGATGGCCATGGAGTCGTTGCAAGCGTTATCAACAAGATTAAAGCATTACCAATAGCGCGTCGAATACGCTCTTAGTGTTTCTCCTGGCTGGATCTGCATTGCCCATAGAGAGTCGGCTTGTTTCGGTTGGACCTCGTTGGTGATGAATCTGGCCCTGAAGGATTTCTGTAATTGATGGAAGCTTTTGATCGAAGCTGGCTCCAGTTTATAATACCACCTGACAGCCAATGGTCCCAAACTGCTGGGAAATATTCAGCACATAAGGGCCTCGTCGTCTGCATGCAATGTCATGGCTTGCTTGTAATAACGGATGTGATCGGTGGGGTATAATTTTCCATCATAGAGAGTGAACGACGGTGCTTTGAATTTTTTGGACAGAATTGCCGTGGCGATTTGTCATATAAAGGGATTATGCTGGTCTTCTTCATCCGAACTGTTTCTTCTGCGGTTATGCCTTATACATGGACTCCTTTCAGAGGAACTAGAAGTTTTAGGTCGCCCATTTTTCTTGGGCTCTGGGGATAATGAGTTAGAGTCACTATTAGTGTCTTGTTATCGAGCTCGAGGTCGTCGACTAGCTGCCCTCAGAGGTCGTTCCGGATCTTGGCGTACAGCTTGTTTGGACTTCGCCACTTCCAAGGCCAAATCCTGAAGGAGACGTTCATTCTCAGCGATCATGTTTTCCAACCTCTGTTCGTTTTGCTTTGCTTGTTCCATGATCACTTGCATTGCCTCATGCTCTGAAGTCGAGGGTGAGGCAAAGTTCAAAGCGCGTCTTGCGGGGATAGTCTCCGCTCCAAGCATGTTTGTTGGAGTGAGGTCGTCTCTCTATGTGGTTTCATCAGTGACTATTGGAGGGTTTTCCGTTACGCCTGCCATGGATGTATTTAAGTATTCCCACAGACGGTGCCAATTGTGGAATAGTGGTTTGGAAATACTCTTTAGATCTTGGGGGACGCTCGTGATCCTCAGCTAGCCACTTGAAAAAGAATTAACACTCCGGTCGGGGGTGCTGGAATTAGCACTCCGATGGATAAGTCAGTGTGTACTCTCTCGATTGCTTGTATCTTAAGTTAAACATGCTAGTTCTCACATATCTTGCTCTGACTGAAGATCCTGTATTTATAGTGTTCTCTTGGGTCTTAGGGCCTGGCCCATCCTTGATCCTTTACATGTACTTCTACGCGGCCTTTTTTCTACTGCTCCGAATGCCGACTATTTTATTCGGCTCTTCAATTGACTAGGATCAATGCCGAATAGAGGCTATGTTTTGGACCGGATTGGTCCATTCGTCTCTATTGATCCAAGGAAATTCAGCTCCCAAATTCTTGTATTGACTTGTGAATAGTAAAGAAAATGTTTAACCAATAAGGATTTTTATAATTAATTGAATAAGAATGAGGTTTCTTTTAAAAACCTCACGCTTTGGTTAGTTAAGTGCCGTTTGGTAACACTTTTTCAGTTTTCTGTTTATATTTGCAAAAATTTAAAAAACTCAAATAAAAACTTGTTTGGTAAAATTTTTGATTTATAAATCAGTGGTCTCAGTTTATAATTTTGGCCAAAAAATGAAAACACAAAAAATATGTTTCCATTTTGAGTTTTTAGTTTTTTTTTTAACCACCCAACACTAGCCATCACCCGCCACCATTTTCCACCACCGTCTTCCGCTGCCACCACCAACCACCTACCCCCCCCACCACCACCACTTACCACCCACTTGCCACCACCACCCTCCACCCGCCATCACCACCCACCTGCCACCACCACCCACCCGCCACCCACTCGCCACCACCACCCCCCCTTGCCACCACCACCACTCACCACCCACCTGCCATCCACCACCCGCCACTACCATCCACCGCCCGCCACCTACTTGCCATCACCACTCACTACCCACCTGTCACCACCACCTGCCACCACCAGCCACCCACCACCACCAGCCACCTGTCACCCATCCACCTGCCACCACCACCCGCCACCCACCACTATCACCACGACCACCATCACCCACCACTCACCCGCCACCTACCCACCACCACCACCCACTCGCTACCACCTACCACCCGCCACCGTCACCCACTCATCCACCTACCACTACCACCACCTACCCGTCACCACCCACCACCACCCGCCATCCGCCACCCACTTGCCACCACCACCAGCCGCCGCCACCACCACCACCACTACCCACTCGCTACCACCCACCACCCGCCACCGTCACTCACCTAACCACCATCACCACCCACCACCCACCACCCACCCACCACCACCCGCTACCCACCTGCCACCACCACCACCCACTCGCCACCACCCACCACCCGCCACCGTCACCCACCCACCCACTATCAGCACCTGCCACCGCCCACCATCCGCCACCCACCTGCCACCACCACCCGCCACCGCCACCGCCACTGCCACCCACTTGCTACAACCCACCGCCCGCCACCATCACCCATCCACCCGCCACCATCTACCACCTACCACCCACCACCACTACCAGCTACCCACCACCCATCGTCTTTCGCCGCCACTTGCCACCACCGTCTTTCGCCGCCACTTACCACCACTTGCCATTTTTCACTTTTTTTTTTATATTTTTTAAATTTTGTAAACATTTTGTCAATTATTAAACGCGTTTGTAGTTTATGTTTTTCTAAAAATAAACAAAAAATAAACAAAAACCAGTTTATAAATTTTTTGTAAATATAAACTGAAAACGTAAACGTTACCAAACACACCAAGTTTCTACCTTATTATTCTTTGAAAAATCAATGCGTTACAATTTTGGTATATAATTGGGTCATGTTTGGTTTATAGGTGGGAATTTAATTCAAAACACATGACTTAGATTCAATTTAATTTGAGTTTGTTTATGATTCATGTTTAACTGTTTAGTCCTTTTTAATTATGTGATTGGTAGTGACCACCTTGGAAGTTGCTATTATGTATTATATAAGATTATAATAAATGTTTGAAAAAGTGAATTTATGGTGTGTACCGTACAGTGAAAAAAAAAATTATATTTTTATAATGAATAAAAAGGCATATATTTTTGTAGTAAACAAAAAATTATATTTTGTAGTGTACAAAAATGTTATATTTTCTGATGAAAAAAATTATATCATTTTATAATTTATCTTATAAAATTTTAAGATATTTTACAATATATTTTGTATTAATTTATGATATTGAGTTGGGTGAGAATCTTGGGAAGGCAACCCATGTGGGGCTGCTCCCCTTTTTCCTTATCCCATCTTTTCCTTCTCATTTCTTTTTTGTTTTGCTTGCTTTGGCAGAGGCCTCTCTCTCTCTCTCTCTCTCTCTCTCTTTTAGACTTTCGTTGTTGCTTAACCTTTGAGTTTCGAGTGAGAGTCTTTAAAGTGAGATTTTGCAAAAATTTTGTAAATAAAAATCGGAGAGCTCGTCGTACTTTTCGCATTGGTAGTTTTAGATTTGTGATCAGGCGAGGTTTACCTTTTGGATTTGCTCCTTTTCATTTTATGAGATATGGACTTTCTTCATATTATTTCTTTAAATCCATGTTAGAGATATTTTGAAAAAATATATCATTATAGGAGGTTTTACATATATATTATTCTCAGATTTTTGTTTGGATAATTTTCGGAAGAAAATTATGTCGAAATGCTAAGAATATTGGTATTTTGAAATTGATTTGGGGAAAATCATCTTGTGTTGATAATTTTTATTAAAAATCTGAAAGTAAATTTAATAGTTGTATGCTTAGTATCTACATCATATTATGATTAGATAATTTATTTTGAGAAGAATAACGTTGGAATATTACTTCATCTTTGATTTTGGAATTTATTTTTGAGATAAATAAATTGAAGTTGATGAATATTGTGTAAATTGTTAAGTTGAAATTTGTAGAGTTGTTTTGGGATTAAAACCTCTAAAAGTGTTGTATTAATGATATTTTATGAATGGTGATATATTGATGATTAAATTTTGTTCATTTTTGTATTAGTGAAAATATAAAATGTGGACTTTTGAACTCTCAACCTTAAAAAGGTTACTCTTGGGCGTATTTCATAATTTTTTAGGTGACTATCATGTTGATTAGTTAATCTTAGAAAAAGTTGTGAAATTGTTATTGGTAGAGAATTTGAGAAAAAATAACTATTGAAGTAGCTTGGCATGAAATATGGTTATGTTTGAAAGATGAGACAAGTGAGGTTGTATTTGGTATTATTAATTTGGAAAATTTTGAATATAATGAACTTACTAATTTGAGGGATTAAATTAGTTTGGTCAATATTTTATATCATTCATAATTAAAAATGCGTTATTGGATTTATTTATTAACTTTTCATATTATGAGTTTAAAAATGATAAAGTTGACCAAGTATGAGAACTGGAGAAAATAAGTGAGATTAAGTTGTTTGGCATAAAACAAAGTTGAACTAAGATTATTAGTTAAGTTAATGTGATTTGGTATTTGGTTGCTAGTTTTATTAGTTGAGTTGTGTTATTAGAATAATTTCATACCTCAAATTCAGATATGAGATATTTGAATCGTTTTGGCCGTTTTTGAAAAGAAAAGAAAAGAAAAGAATGTGATTTTTGCTCGTTTAGAGCAAATGGATGTTTTGAATTAAAACATAAATTGAGTTATTAAATTTATTTATTTTTATTAACTTGTTGAAGTAAATGTTAATAATTCGAAAGTGAACACTTGTGGTATATTTTATAATTATAGCCAAAAGAAGATTTTGATATAATTGATCAAGTGTTGGAAATATTTACTTATGCTTATTGAGAATTATGATTTACTTTGAAGATTCCGAGACCTTACTTGCGTGAGAAAAGTGGACATTTAATTCTATTGAATGCTTGGATGGTGATGAGTTTTGAAAAGAATGTAATTACATTACATTGATAAAGTATGTGAGTTAGAAATGATTAAATTGATGAAGTCATGAATTTGCTTTTGTGTTGTATGTTATTGATATTAATGAACCTATTGCTTAGAGGTTTTGTCCTTGGTAGCCGATGGAAGGTTGCATTGTTGATGATAGAATGATATGGATTTAAGTTGAACAAAACCCTGTTCGACAATGATAAATGCATTCAAAGAAAGGATTAAAGAAAGGAAAGAGACTGCTTGATTACAAAAATCAAAACAGTATATAAAAAATAAATAAAACAACAGATTCTTATTTTGTTACAAAAATAAAATCTGAATCTGAAAAGAAAAAAAAAATAAAACAGAAAAGTAAACTAATCACTTACCTTATTATTTTCTCAAACAAAATTTTGATTAAGTCCAGTATTTAACACTGTGTCCTTAAGATAGATTTATCCTCTCCTCGGTGCTTTTAGATTATGGACAACTATCTCCTAAGATAAAATGATTAACAACGAACAGTAGCAGCACTACAAACTATTCGCACAACGAACACACTTTGTGTTTATACACATTCTCACAGGAAAAATAAATGCAGCCAAATGCAGAGAGCAAAGCAGAAGCAAGAACAAAAATTATTGAATGCTAAATCCAAATGAGGGACTGCATATTTATAGATGAAATAGTGGCTTTTCAGAACAAGTAGAAAACCTGCCCGGACAGGTTTGAACAGGTACAAGACCTGTTCAATTTGAATTAAACAGATACAAACCTATTCGGTTTAAATTTAAACAGATATGAACTGTTCGTTTTAAATTTAAATTATGAACTTGTTCGGGTGGAAGAAAAAATTTGGACAGGTGTGTTGGACAAAAATGCCAATTCGAAATTAATTTCGAAATTCAAATTCCAAAAGGTAACAATTTAATTTTAGAAAAAATAAAATTCAAATATTTTTGGCCTAAAAAGATAAGCATTGCACCAGACAAGTCCAACTCAACCTCACACCACGCACTTGCGCCCGTACCCAGCCCAGCCCGTCTACCTGATTGGACACAGCGGTGCGCGTGTTTGTTTTGGGTCCAATGGGTCTAGCCCAGTTTTTCCATAACCTCACCCTTCTACAAAACTTGGGTACTGCTTGGGGCTTTCTCCAAGTTGTAAACCCAAGGCTTATAAACCCAACAATGTTAGCCTAGCCAAACAATGTGGGACAAGCTTTCATTCCTCCAAATTTGGGAAACCTACTAAAACACCATTTTCATGGAGCTTACTTTGACATCAATTTCCCATTCACCCGATAATGGTTTTGAGCAACCAAATATACGACATGAATCATTTCGTGGCAAAAAACGCATTGCCACATGGACCTGCCAACTTTGGCACATGGGTCCCACCTAAAAATTAGACCAAAGTTTAAGAAAAAAACTATTTTTACCAAACAAAATTTTCAAACCATTTCTTACAAACCATACACATAATGTAGTTGTTTTTATATTGGAAATGAAATGGTTATGGTATGTATGTTGTGATTGGTTGATGTGAGTGCTATAAATAGGATCCGTTTCCTTCTGGTTCACACACGGTAAAGCGTGGTGCATTGATAGAGGTTCCACTCCCTTTCGGTATGCGCCCAGTAAAGTGTGTTGAGGTTTTGCTCCCTTCTGGCTTAAGGTCTGGTAAAGCATGTTGTAGTGGTTGTAGCTTGACAAAGCTGGATCGCATTATGTGATAATAGCTGACGGTGTTATGGTAGATGATTAAAGTGAGTATTTGAAGTTGTTTAATTATTTAAGTTAACCGGTGTTTGTTAATTAAATAATTTGAACATATTTTCCTATTGGTAGTCACTAAGCTTGATAATTGTGGATCTATTTAAGTTAATGAGAGATGAGTATACTTGTTGATAGCCTGTTAATTGTGGATTTATTTAAATTAACTGGCATGAGTTAATTAAATAAACAGATTGGAATAGAGGCTTTGCTAATAGTCATTGTAATTGGTGGATTCATTTAAGTTAACTAGTATAAGTCATTAAAATGAAATGTAATTGATGCTTTGTTGGATGTCATTATGAATTGTTCAACTATTTAATTTAACAAGGATGGATTAACTGAATAGGTTGAAAATGATGTTTTGTTGATATTTGGAGCACGTTTATTTATTTAAGTTAATTAGTTGGGGTTAACTAAATAAACTGGATTGAAGAGATTATGTAATAAAATCATAAGGTTTTGACATGATATGATTTCACGTATATGTATGAGTATCTTAGTACCCGCATATCTTTTAATGTTATAATATAAGATTGTTTGGTGAGCTAGTGGTTTGCTCACGCCTTACTTGTACATGGGTACAGGGAATGTTTTCGGACTTGAGGATCAAATAGCAGGTTTACCTTGACATAGTTATAAAGTAGTGATGGCCGTAGTGCATTTTATTTTTATTTTTTTTCTTTGGCTGAGTACTATACTTTGTAAAAGGCAACGCCCTCTTATTTATTGTAAACCTTTGGGGAATTTTGTTTGTAAAAGAATATATTATATTCAATGTAATACTGTAGACACCCCACTTTTGATCGTCCTCAAGACTTGGATATTCTTGCAGGTACATCCAGTGACAAGTTTGATTTCTCGTCGAGGCTCGAACTCCGCGACAGAACGCCATAGGTTTGAGCTTTCCAAACCCTGCATCAATTCTGTCTCATTTTTGGACCATGTTTTGGTCCTTCCAGCATGTTATTCTTGATGCATTACCGGCCATGTTAAGGCACTGCCGGCCATCAATGAGCCCCTGCTGGCCATCACTAATGGTCGGCCGGCCACCAGTGTATCAGTAGATATATTCTGATATTTTGTGCCAACTGTTTGCACAGGTTGAGCCATCTGCTTGCACGTGTATAACTGGATCTCTTTCAGAGGATTTTGTATCTTCTATATATAGAAGCCTTCCTCTTGCATGCTCAAGGTTGGAAATTTTGAAGAAAAAAATTTCTCTCTCTCTCTCCGTCTCTCTCTAAATATTTTGCCTTGAAGCCTAAATTCTCTACACTTTTGCTTATGAGCTTTTGATCAAACTTGATCACCATTGTGTTGAGGTTCATTGAGATCCTATTTGAGCTCTAGAAGAGGCTATTAGCTTGGTTTGACTTGCCTTTGTTGCCTAAATAGCATCTTGTCTTCAAAGAGGTGGAATACTTGTATTTTAAGTCTAATTTAAATACTTGTTTGGCCACCTTTGCATGTTGTTTTGAGGCTGGTTTTAACCTCTGAAATCTTTGTTTTTATGGTTTAAAATGGTGGTTTGAGGTTTGATTTGAGTTAGGAGTAGTCCACCCTTTTTGTAGCTTGTTTATTAAATAGTTATGCCATCTTTCAAAGCTTTTAAAACAACTTTTTTTGGCTCTTTTATCCACTGAATTCTAGGGGATTTTTAGCGGTAAAAACCTTGTTTTGAGGTCCAAAATAGGAGGGGTGGGCTCCTCTCATTGTGTCTTGTTTGCAAGTGTAGATAGCCTAACATGTGAGCATGTTTTTCTACCTTTTTGTGACTTGATCTCAGCATGTTTTAGCTATTGATTCGGCATGATTTAACTCTATTTCAAGCTTTCTTGGTCATATGAGCCTTGTCTTGCATGGTTGTAGTGCAAATGGCCTTCACTAGCTCATTGTTTTAAGGCTCTAAACTTGATTTGCTTGAGATATTTGCATGTTGAAGTGTCTTTTTACATGTAATTTCAGTGTATACAGCTCTGCCGCATGCTCATTTATTTCACTCTTTCATTGCTTTTGAGAGTTGTGTCTTGAGTCTTGTTTACAAGCTAACATGTGAGTATGTTTTTTTAGCCTTTTGTGCTTCAATCTCAGCATGTTTTAGCCTATGTTTTGGCATGTTCTAACTCTGTCCATAGCTGGTTTGGTCAATTGAGCTTTGTATTGCATGCTTATGGTGTTATGATCTTCACTAGCTTAATGAGTTGGGCTCTTAAACATGTTATGCATGTGTTGCTTGCATGATTTAGTGTCATTTTGCATGCCATTTCAGCATTGAATTATCTGTCACCTCCCTCATTTCTTCACTTTTCTATTTTCTTTGAGGTTGGCTAGCCTTAAAATTGTGTTTAAGCTTGAGATTAAGACTTGTGGTTAATGGTTTTAATCCTCTTTTGAGGGTTTCTACTAACCAAAGGCATGATCTCTCTCATGTCTTATATCATCCTTTGGTTGACCCCTCTCTCATTAGAGGACTTTCACCTTGGACAAATTGACTAAATAATGGATCGGTAACTAAAATAAGTAAATAAAATTGGATAATTAAAATTTGAGCAAGATAAGCATGTTGTGTTTGCATCGCATGTGTTCAATCGGACGTTATATTGAACACAAGGTAGATTGGAGCATTTCATACTCAAAGTGATGAAATGAGTCAATCTCCTTTATCTCCATTGCCTTTGATCATTCATGACAAGGTAGTGATCTAGAGTCTTGTTTTTGTGCATTTATTGAAATTGTACAACTTGGATCTTTGGCCATCATGCATTGAAAATGCTTGATTGTTGGTTTTGGATCCAAGAGTGCCACTCCTTTGATGATTTGATATGATAAGGAGGGGCACAGTACAAACATATCTTTGGAAAACCCTCTATTTTTCTCTGTTTGCGCTTTGTTGCAGTGTGGTGATTCAGCACACCAGTGGCCGGCAGTGGCTCACTGATGGCCGGCAGTGCTTCATCCTTGGCCGGCATGGCACATTTTTGGCCAGTAGGGGGCTGACAGCAAGCATTCATGGCCGACAGGTCATTGGTGCAGTCCTCAGTATTGGTTTGGTAAGGTGGAGCAGAAAGTTCCAGCGTGTAGTTAAACCTACAAATAGAGCCTCTCAAGAGCAAACCGGAAGGCTTTTCGGGGCCAAAACCGAGTGCATGCATCTTCTACTTTCCAAAGCAGAGCTGAGGCAGTGTAGTTTAGTGCTTTGCATGTTTAGTTAGCATGAATTTGTAATTTAATTAATTAGTTTTCTAAGTAGTTAAGTGTTGTAATAATTAGTAGTTTGCTTGTTATTCATTTGTTTTGTAATAATTAGTCCAATTAGTTTAATTAGATTAGCTTAAATTAGCATAGCTTAGCTTAGATTAGCTTAGCTTATTCATTCGAACCCTCATTCGCGAGGGCGCAATGTTGTAATAAGTGTGCGTGCGTGTGTGCATGTCTTCCAACCCCACATCTTTCTCCCTTTTATTTAACCGCTTTCGATGGTTAGTTTATGGGCATTTTCAATTAGCATACCTTATGCTTGCATGTTTACATTCATTCATTTGTCTTGCATGCACCAAGGCTCGGCGCATCATTTAAACTGCATCGTATTTCAATACTTCTTTGAATACGTGTATCAAATTGTTGCTTTCATATGTCATCTTAGTAGCCGAGCCTATTAATTTCATGTTGCATGTGTTACATTCGACATCTTAACATAGTTAGGACCATCCATTTTTCTAATTAGCTTTTGTTTTAGCTTGGAGTACACTGTAAGTTTTACGTTTTAGCATACTTGCATGAGTGTGAGTGTCGTCATGATAGTATGCTTGCCATGCGGCTATTTGCTTATATACTAAACTGCATGAATGCCTGTGGATGAAGGCTTTGTTGCTTGAATTAGAATGATTCAACAAATGTACGTTTTAAACCCACTTTGCGAAGTGGCAAATCATCATGTTTTAAGCCCAATTGAGGTGGCAAATCCGGATTTCTAAGCCCACTATAGGGTGGAAAATTCAAACCATTTTCGAAAATAAACATGAATTGAATTCGTCCCAAGTCTTGCGACTTAGTCTATACTTGATTGTGTGCACGTCACATAGTAAAGCTAGATTAATAACCGGAATAAGAACACCTGAGGTTTATAAAACAACATATCATGCTTAGTAGAGGCCGATCCTTTGATCGAGCGAGCGGGGGTGCTCATTTCAAGACCTTCCCCTCTCGTACCCAAGTTCCCGAGCTGAGGCAGCTTTGGTGATGACGGACACGTGGCCTTTGGCACGAGTCAGGATTTCCTAAATTTTTCCAAAAATAAAATATTTAGGTAGCGACTATGTAATCTGGCAAAGCAGTCTAGTTTTGGCATTATTTGATTCAAAATCTGATTTTCCAAAATGATTTGTTGGATTGGACTCTTTAGTGTTTATTAGTTTCACATTGCACTTTGTGAGACTAGATTCAGAACTGTGACAGGAGTCCGAACTGTAGGACCAATTCGAGCCCTCCGAAAGGGGCGCGAAGAAAGTCGAGCTACAGTTTCTAGCGACTCTGCTAGGGATTTAGAGAACTTGACTCAAACTCATGATATGTTGTTTTATTGCACTTATGTGTTTCTTTGCATTTGCATTTGCATTTGCGTTGGTGCGCCTATGTCACAGTGTTTGCCATCTGCTATTCCTGAACGGTTTGTTAGAGGCTTGCTTGGGAAAGGGTGCCATAAGGCTAACCGGTTGCGGGCTCTACCACGATGGGAATACAAACCTTGGATCTAGACTACCGTTGTACCGTTTGATCCTCCTTTCACTTCTCAGTGTTAAGAGCGAGAGGTATATTACGTGGTCTTGCTGAGGCACCTTTTTTGACCAATTGACCTAGTTGCATATCGAAAGCCTTAGAGATTGTTCCAAACTAGGACAGGTTTCTCACCCGAATGCAGGATTGTTTGAAACTGCATGTGTACGTAGTGAACCCTAGCTCCTGACAAACTAGAACAGAGAAACCCTACCCCAGCATAGGGGTGTTTTGGCTCTCTCTTGCTTGATATGTGCTTTTAGAGTGTGACTCTGCAGGAATGTGTAAATCAATTGCAAGTCTGGGTATTAGTTTGAGGGTATCAGTTTTGAGGCAGAAATTTGGGGCAGAAATCAGTGTTTGAGTACAGATTGTCCAGCTTATGATTTCAACTGTGTGTTGTCTTTGTCTAAGCTGAGGTGATGTGCATTTATTGATTGTTGTTTTTGTTTGTTTGTTTTTTTTTTTGCTTTATTTTCTTTTTGCAAGGTAATATTTCAAAATTGCTTCCGACGAGACAGTTTCCCCTCAAGCACTCTAGACCAAAGTCATAAGGATTTACCGATCTGAGGATCTTATTGGAGGACAACCAGTGTTTACTTTGCTACCCCCAGTTATGAGATGGAGGACAGTCAGGCATAGATCACCGGTTCAACAGTCGCCAATTCAGTGGTCACTATCTACGTCACCTGTGCGTAGTCAGGCCCAGTTTTTTACTTCCACCTCAAAAAGAGAGTATACACCGGTTCTAATAGATCAGCACCCCGTAGACAGTATGGAGGATATGATGCGCCAACTTCAACAGACCATTGAGGCCATGTAGCTGTACGCTGCTCGCCAAGCGGAAGTTACCGCTCACCAAACAGAGGTTGCAGCCCAGCATGCTGAACTGATTGCTAAACTTCAACAACAACAGCAACAACAACCGCAACAGGCAGCAGCTTCTGCG
Organism: Camellia sinensis; assembly: GCF_055761805.1. NCBI lineage: Eukaryota > Viridiplantae > Streptophyta > Magnoliopsida > Ericales > Theaceae > Camellia > Camellia sinensis. The sequence goes on from NC_138963.1 coordinate 81,654,852, forward strand.
TCCAACCCACCTCTTGTAGATATTCCAATACCCAGGGCTCCTGCTCCCACAGCCAATGTCCAAGAAAATGTGGACATTCCAGTGGATCCGATTCCACCCCAGACTTTCAAAGCATCGGCCTACCCAACGGAGGCCCCCTTTGAGTTCAATATTGGCCCTACCGCTTTGAAGGTGAGCAAGTTTGAGAAACTTTTTAATAGGGCTCAGGGTGTCAACTCAATCCCGGGCATAGAGAACGGCTACATAGATTCAGCGGTGACATTGCCGGATAGATTTAAAATGCCACACATAGACCGCTTCGACGGTTCGGCCGATCCCATGGTCCACTTGCGACAATTTTCAGATAGTCTGTGGCCGATGGGCCTGACTAGATTGCAGAAGCTATCCCTCTTTGGCCGGACCCTGTCAGGTATTGCGGCTATTTGGTATGCTAAACTAGAAGATTTTGTGAAAAAGAGTTGGGAAGAGATGGCTGAGGCCTTTGTCGCCCAATATTCCTATAACACTCAAATCGAGGTCACATCTCGTGATCTCGAGGGTACTCGTCAAGAGCCGAAGGAGGGCTTCTCCGACTTCGTCACTCGATGGAGGGCCAAGGCCTCCATGATAACCACCAGACCAGCTGAGAAGGACCAGATAAGAATGGTCGTTCGTAATCTACAACCGAAGCTGCTGCAAAAGATGATTGTCTTACCTCTATCTACATTTGCTGACCTTCATGAGATAGGAGTGCAAATAAAGGATGCGATGAAATAGGGTCTGATTGACAATGAAAAGGAGCAGCTCAAGAGGGCTTTTACACGCAGTTCAAATGCGGCTACGAGTAGTAACGTAGCTGCAAGGACCTCTGATGTTGGTATGGTCACCACCACACCAAAAACAACCACCCCTTTTACCGGTGCATCCGGAACCACCTCACAACCTGCAAAGTACCCACCCCAAGGCCAGAGGGTTTTCACCCCACTTTACATGTCTTTATCTAAAGCTTTGGGGGTCCTGATCAGAAAAGGGCATCTGAAGCCCCTGGAGCCGCGCCTATTGCCTAATCCCCTCTCTCATACACAGAACCCGGCCAAGTATTGTGCCTTCCACCAACAGCATGGTCATGATACCGACCTATGCTTTAGACTCCGTCATGAGATTCAGGATCTTATTAACAACAAAGTGATAGTGCCTCCTGAGAAGCCTAACGTGTGACAACCCTCACTCTTGTTTACTGATTACTGCTAAACTGAGACTGATCATGATAAGTAATTGAATTGATTGAAATTCTGAGTTAATTCATTGAGAGTGTTAGTTTAAATGCATGTCTATCTACTTGACTGTTAAATTATCTGTTTGTGTTTTAGGTTTTAAACTGCAAATTGAAGGCCTTATCAGCGGCCGAATCCAAAATTGGTTAATGTTTTATGCTAATTGGAATTTATGTGATTTTATGATATATTTGGTTGAAATGTGATTTGGTATGTTTAAATTGGATTAAATAATGCTAATTTACAAGAGTTGGACTTATTTACCAAAATGCCATGATAGTGGGCCACTTATCAAATTATGTTTGAAGTCTATTACACTTTTGATACAACATGTCCTCAGCCCATTTTCTTATACTCAACCGACTAGAGAGAGAGAGATAAGAGATAGGGTGATTTCATCTTGTTTTGGCTTGGAGATTAAGAGATTTGAAGGTTATTTGCATATTTGAGCTTCCATTCTTGTAATTGAGGAACCTAGGTAAGGATTTCATCCTTTTAATTGTGAAATCAAGTTGGTTCTTGCATGATTCATGGTAGATAGGATCCTAAGGTCATAAATTGGTTTAAGATTGTTGAATTGAAGCTTGTATCATGCATGCATGTGCATTTCTTGAAGTTTAGAGTTGTTGCAAAGAAATTCTTGCATGCATGTCCACATTTTTGTTATAGTCCATGAATTCATCATGTTTGGGAGCGAATTAACTCATTTGATCATGCTTTGGAAGTTTTGAAGTTGATTAAATTCATGCATGTTGCATGTTCATCATGTTCTTGATGTTTTATTTGAAAATGGTGTTTAATTGACTTACCCTTGGGCTTTGATTTTACAAATTGATCTTCAAAACATGTTATATTATGAGTTTAAAGTGTTTTTCCAGAAAATAGGCCTAAGAGGTTGAGTTTTGATGCATTAGAGTTGAGTTTTGAGCTTGAGGTTCGAATTTGGAAATTCCAGATTTTCGACTCACGCTCGAGCGAGGAACTCCACGCTCGAGCATACGCCTTGTGTTCATGCAGTCTACTCGAGCGAGGAAAGTGGCGCTCGAGCGTGAAATGCGTGGATCCATTACTTTGCATGTGTTTACAGTCCGCTCAAGCGAGAGAGTTCACGCTCGAGCGAGGACTTGTGTCTCACGCTCGAGTGTGGATCGAGCGCCCGTCGAGCGTGATTTTTGTGCATCCAGTATTTTTACTGTAGCTTACAGTCCGCTCGAGCGACGGAAGTCACGCTCAAGCGTAGAAAGCCACACTCAAGCGAGACCCCAGTTTTCTGAAAATTCTGAAAAGTGTTTTCAAGTGCATCTTTGCATCCTCATTTCATTCTAGGCACTCCTAGGCCTAGTTTAAGGCATCTTAATGGGGATATTGATGTCCACACCGAGGCAAATTAGGGATTAAGTTATTATTTTCTCAACTATGCAGCTTAGTGTGTGTTCATTCTGGAACTGTGTAGGGTTGTCATCTAAGGACGCTCTAGCTGCTTATAGCCCAGTGCTCTGTGAGTAACTATGTTGTAAAGATATGTTCAATTGAGATTATTTTCTGAACAAATGACTGTACTGCTTTATGAAATGACACTGTTTACTAAATGAATATTTGTCCTATTTGTGAACTGTATTCGTGGCATCCATAACAATTTACTGTTACTGAACTGTTACTGCTACTATTACAGAGATCTCTGTCGGTTCCCATGTTTGGGACCACTATTGTTTACTGATATGATGGCCATCATTGACTGTTCAGTCTGTTAGGACCTGCTGTATTGTTTTGCTATTGGATGTACCAGATATGACTATTCTAGTTTTTGAATAACGGTTATGGCATGAAATATGAGCCACAAACTGAATGATTGATATACTGATAAATGACTGTTTTCAATACTGAAATGACATTCATTCTTAACCTCTTTACACATATGTTATTCACTGGGCTTTAGCTTACTGTTTATATATATATATGTAGGTGTTCAGGCACCGGACCAGAGTTAGGAGCGTCGGATTAGCTCTTGTTTTGTTAAACCAACCATCGTGCCTCACCTTGAGGTTCCAAGTGCTGCCAAGCTAAGGCTGCTTCAGGGTGTTTTAGATTTCCCCTTTTCGTATCTGTTTGTATCGACTGTATAGACTGTTACTGTACTGTTATGGTAGGGACTTGGTTCCTAACCTATATGATTGTATATGAATGTATATGTACTGTTTATGTGGATATGTGTGAAAAATCTTTTTGCATACAGACTATCACAGCTCATTGGACATCTTTAATTACTGTTTTGGCTTCCGCCAGCCCCTGTACTCTGTATTACTGTCTTACTGTTAAGCGGGCCTTCGGTAATCTTAGATTACTGGCCGGTTACAGTGCTAAACCCATAGGGGCGGGTTTGGGTCATGACATAACGTCACTACTAGTCATCTCCCACTACATAACCAACCCCCTCCTCCATCCAGGCAAGTAAACTTTATCCAAACAATGGCCGTCCTATACGACCCCAGCATATACATTACCCCCTCCCACCTGCCTAAACCGGCGCTATTCATCCCAGAAAGCACAGACTTGTGCATGATGAGCGCATCCATATCCCAACCCGAACCCGTGGTGGTGGCTGTAGTAGAAGAAGGCATGCTTGAGGGCTCCACGAGCTTAATTGAGGAAGCATACAACCCCTGTCGCTATATTGTGCCAGCTGATCAGGCCAAGCCAGGGGTGGAATTGCCGAAAGGGATGGAGGTTAATGTAGTCCAGGAGGACAAGCCAAGCCAAGGACTGGATGACTTAGTTAAGCTTGAGGAGGACATCAGTAATCTGCAGTTCTTCGATGAACAGGATCTGGGGATTGTACAGATTGGCTGGTTTGATATGAACGGATCAACGGATAATACAGGGTGGCTTGGTGATGAGCCGGATGTAGATGAGGGGTCTCAACCAAAACAGGAACAGTTGGAAACGGGGATTGCTGCAACGGCTGGAATGATCGACAACAAGGAGAACTTGCCGGAAAGCACTGGTACTAAGAATCTTGCTCAAGAATTGGGTAGCTTGTGTACAGCTGATACAGAACAGGAGGCTGCGCTGAAGCGGTTCGAACATGAAAGAACTGAGAATCATCAGAAGGTTAGAAAAGCCAAAGGTCCTGCAGGGACTGACTGTGTTGCCGATACAGGAATGCTTACAACGGAACCGGACAATTGCTTGTCGGTTGTCGAAGGAATGTGGTGGGAAGATGAGGATTTGCATCTCGCCCACACGGATGAAGATTGGGGACAGAATCTACTAGATGATACATGGTATGCTGAGGAAGTTGATCACATGACTCGGAGTGGGCGGTACTTTAAGCCCCCACACCTGGAGTAACCAGAAGCACCAGGGAAAGATAAGGAAGCTGAGAAACAGAAAGATAAACTGTTGGAAGAGGAAGCTATACTGAAGTAGCTGAAAAAGATTCAGGCAGAAATCTCCATCTGGGGTTTGGTCATGGCTTCACGGGTGCATAGACAAGCCGTCCTATCAGCAATGGATAAGGTTAAGCTCTCTATTAAGACAATCCCTGAGCAGTTAGTGGGATTGGTTTTCCCAGGTGGGGCCTCACCGACTTTGACGTTCACAGATAAAGAATTGCCGCTTGAGGGCTCTGAGCACAACAAGCCACTGCACATCTCTGTGGAATGTAAAGAGAAGTGGATACTAGTTGTCTTGGTTGATACCGAGTCTACAATTAATGTGTGTCCATCGCGTACAACCTATGCTATCGGTTTAAAACCTGCAGACTTTGTACCAACGACCCAAGTGATTCGGGCTTATGACAATACAAGTCGGGAAGTGATGGGGACAGTTCGGATCAAAGCTCAGGTTGGCTCGACACAACAAGACATTGAATTCCACGTCCTGGATGTTCCAGCCACCTGTAATTTACTCATTGGACGGTCATGGCTGCACCAAGTAAGAGTTGTCTCTTCCACTCTACATCAGATGCTGAAGTACCCCCATGGGAAGGGGGTAGCTATTGTTTTTGGGAACTCTTCCATACATCTACCGCCGAAGGTTACTACACCGGTCTTGGAAATTGTACACGGCGAGGAAGATGTCTTTTTGTCTGGGTTTACCTTGGCCGAGGCCCGGGTAATGCAAGATATTCTGGCTGTTGATGAGGGGTTATATGTCAGTGCTCAATCCGTCTACCTCATGAATAAGCTGCAACATGTACCCAAAATGGGATTGGGAAGGAGCGGCCGAAAGGGCGTTGCTGCATTGGCCGAAATGCCACACAACCCTTATACCTTTGGTCTAGGTTACACGCCTACCAAAGAGGATTGGGTAAGAAAGGGAAAGAAAATGGCAGGAAGGGCTAAGGCTAAACAAGTTGGAAAGCACTATGAGTTGGTGCATAGACCTATTCAAGGAACCCTGAACGGTCGTTTCGTCTGAGAGGGGGAAGATTTCCCATTTTGTGGCTTTCCTGAGCCATGGCTGAATTTTGAGAAGCGGCATTTGCCTGGCTTTGAGATCTTTTTTGACCTACAGTTGCAAGGAGATGAAGTTGCAGAAGAGCAGACTGATCTACCAACTGAGGTTGAACAGTGCATAGAGGATGAGTCCGATGGCATAGAACTTCAGATAGGAGCAGCACTGGCGTGTCTCCTTTTAGATCCTTAGATCACACCAGAGAGCTTGAGGGATGACTTCTTTTTTTCCATGATTGGAGATCAATCGGCTGTGGGCCCTTCTTCCGACATTCTGGATACATCTATCGCACCCTCCATCGTTTGGCAGTTCAAGGAGGGCTTTTTGTCCAGCAGTTTTAAATCAGGTAGTGAACCGGAATCTGATTCCAAAGTCTGTGGAGTCGGAATCAGATTCTAGTTCTTTTGAGTCAGAGTCCGGTATTCCTGGGGTTGATAACTCGGATGCCGTTGTTTTGTCCAGGTCGTCTCTTTCCTTTTCTTTTGAGTCGGTTGTAACCGAGGAATTGGACAAATTGGAAGTTGTGAATGAAAATGGTTCCACTACTGTTTTTGAGTACTTTTCTGTGCCACTTGTGTATTGCATTAATCAGGACTTTCAAAACTTTGATAAAAACGACGAGGAAGAAATTCCTCTAGTTTTGAAACATTTGATTGATCGAGAGGAGGAGAGGTTTGTAAAACCCTTGGTTGAGGAAATCACTTCAATTAATGTTGGTACTGAGAGGGATCCGCTTCTGGTCTAGATCGGGTCCACATTGTCTTCGGAGGAACGCGAGTGCTTAGTCGCTTTATTAAAAGATTTGAAAGATGTTTTCGCATGATCCTACGAAGACATGCCTGGAATCGATCTTAAGATTGTATAGCACCAGATCCCTCTTGACCCTGAGGCCCGACCCGTCAAGCAGAAGCTTCGGAGAATACGCCCGGATTGGGCTCTGGAAATCAAGGAAGACGTCACCAAGTAGATAGATGCAGGTTTCTTGCTAGTATCTGAGTATCCTACTTGGTTGGCCAACATTGTTCCGGTGTCGAAGAAAGATGGCAGAATTCGGGTATGTATAGATTTCAGAGATCTAAACAAAGCTGCCGCATAGCGACGAATTGATGGACTTCACCGTAGGCCATGCGTTGCTCTCCTTTATGGATGGGTTTTCTGGATACAACCAGATCTTGATGGCACCCGATGATAGGGAGAAGACTGCCTTCACCACGCCGTAAGGAACCTACTCCTATAGGGTGATGCCGTTCGGTCTGAAAAATGCTGGGGCTACTTATCAATGGGCTGCAACTACGATCTTGCACGATATGATCCACAAAGAGGTTGAGGTGTATGTGAACGACATGATTGTCAAGTCCAAGGAAAGATAGGGCCACTACACCGCCTTGAAGGAATTTTTCCAACAGATTAGAGAGTATCGGTTGCGACTGAATCCTCATAAATATACTTTTGGTGTCATGGTAGGGAAAACGCTAGGGTTCTTGATTACACAAAGGGGCATTGAAGTCGATCCTTCCAAGATTAAGGCCATCCTAAAAATGCCACCACCAAGGACGGAAAAGGAGATGCAAGGCTTTCTCGGTAAAGTGCAATTCATAAGACGATTTATTACAAAATTAACCTTGACTTGTGAACCACTATTTGGTCTCCTGAAGAAAGGAAAGAAATTTCAATGGGATGACCGATGCCAAGTTGTTTTCGAGCAGATCAAACAATACCTTCAAAACCCGCTCGTGCTATCACTGCCAGAGCCGGGGAAGCCATTGATTTTGTATCTGTTAGTAACCAATACAACAATGGGTTACATGCTTACGTAGGAATCTGAGGATAAAGTGGAGAAGGCCATCTATTACCTGAGCAAAAAGATGCTGGAATATGAAACACGTTACACTCCGCTGGAGAAGGCTTGTTTAGCTTTGGTATGAGCCACCAAGAAGTTGAGGCACTACCTGTTAGCTCACTCAGTAATACTGGTTTTGAGATTAGACCCGATCAAATATCTCTTCTAGAAACCAGCACTTAAGGGTAGGCTAGCCCGTTGGTTGCTTCTTCTCTCCAAATTCAATTTGAAATATATGACTCGCAAGTCTGTGAAGGAGAGAGCGGTAGCGGAGTTCTTAGCCGATCACCCAGTGGAGGGAGACGAAGTAATAGTATCTGTTCCCAGATACGGCCATTCTGTAGGTTGAAGAAGAAATTTGGACTATGTACTTTGACAGAACGTCTAACCAGTATGGGTGTGGGATAGGGGTGTTGCTGATAGTGCCTGACAATTCTCACATACCTTTAGCTTTCAAACTTCGGTTCAAGGTGTCAAACAACAAAGTAGAATACGAGGCATGTATCACTGGCTTAGAAGCCGCCCTGGAACTAGGGGCAAAGTGGTTAGACGTCATTGGGGACTCAAACCTGGTTGTGTCTCAAGCAAAAGGAGACTGGAAGGTTAAATAAGAAAGGATGAAAATCTATTACCAAACCCTGGACGTTTTAATTCCCAGGTTTGAGAAGCTAACCTTCACGCATCTGTTAAGAGAGAGCAACAGGTTCGTTGACGCTTTATCAACTCTATCTTCCATGATAGACATCCCTTTGGGACTCCAGATGCATCCAATCATTATTGAACAGAGATATGTGCCAGCTTATGAGTTAATCACCGCAATAGATGAAGTACAAGATTAGAACCCCTGGTATCATGATATCTAGAATTTCTTGGAAAATGAGAGTTATCCACTAGGGGCAAATGCCAAAGATAAAAGAGCAATATGGCGAACGGCTGCTCAGTTTATTATCTGCGAGGGTAAATTGTACAAATGAGGCCATCTGGGAATGCATAAACTGTGTGTTGATGAAGAAGAGTCAAAATGCCTAATGGAGGCCATCCACGGAGGAGAGTGCGGATCGCACATGAGCGGAGTAATGCTAGCTCGAAAGATTCTCAGGTAGGGTTACTACTGGTCAACCATGGAGGAGAATTGTATTGGTTTTGTTCAGCGATGCCACAAATGCCAGATCCATGCAAATCGCATGAACATCCCGCCGTCGAAGCTGTACAACATCACTTCACCGTGGCCATTTTCAGTCTGGGGAATTGATGTATTGGGGCAGTTACTCCGAAGGGGTCAAATGGGCATGAGTACATCTTGGTGGCAATAGATTACTTTACAAAGTGGGTCGAGGCCCAATCCTACGCAGTGCTGAAAGCGTTGCACGTAGCCAAGTTTATCAGGAATAATATCATCTGTCGTTATAGGGTCTCAAATGAGATCATCTCGGACAATGGTTCCCACTTCAAGAAGGAAGTGATCGACTTGTTGGAGAGATACAACGTGGCTTTTCATAAGTCGTCCACATATCGACTACAAACCAACTGAGCTGTTGAGGCCGCCAACAAGAACATTAAGCACATCCGATAAAAGATGGTGGAAACCTACAAGGACTGGCCAGATAAGTTGTCATTTGCTCTTTGGGGCTACAAAACATCAATTCAAACATCTACTGGGGCAACTCCGTATTCTCTAGCTTATGGGATGGAAGCTATTCTGCCGATTGAAGTTGAAGTTCCGTCACTGCGAGTTATGGCAGAGTGCCAGATAGCAGAAGTGGATTGGTAGTAGAGCAGGTTCGAGGAACTTATGATGTTCGACGAGAGGAGGCTGAAAGCACTGTACCATGTCCAAGGATATCAACGCAGGATTGCCAGGGCTTTCAACAAGAAAGTTAAGTCCAAGAATCTAAAATAAGGGGGATTTGGTGCTCAAAGACAACCGAGCTCCCATCCATGACCCTAGGGGCAAGTTCAGACCTAATTGGACTGGTCCTTACATCATCAAATCAATTTGGTCAGGTGGAGCTGTCATCCTTATGGACTTAGATGGCCTTGAATTCTCCCAACCAGTCAACATAGACAAGTTGAAGAAATACTACCCTTGAGAGGCTTGCTAGGCAGAAAACCCAAAAGGGCGACTTAGGCAAAAGTTAGAGCACAAAAAATTTGAAACAAGAAAAACTGAGCTCGCAAGGTTGAAAACCCATAAAGGGCAGCCTTGGCAAAAGTTAGAGCACAAAAGGAGAGTGTTAATACTCGAGTGAACCCGAACCGAACTACGTATCCAAATCAACTGTGTCCATTCGATTGTTTTGGTCATCTTTGTCTTTTCTGCGCCCAAGAGTTCGATTGTGATCTTTGCTATCAGAGCTGGTTACAGTACAGTGTTATTCAGACAAGGGGCAATTTTCCAATCATTGGGTTTGGGGTTGTATATCTCAAGGATAGATTCCAGGTGTGTCCAGTTGTGATCCTTATCGAAAATGGTTTTGAAAAGTTTTAATAAAAGTTGATTTTGTTCAAATTAATCTTTTTACAACTTAGACCATCTTTGGATCAAAAGGAAAATTTTAGACCATCTTTGGACCAAAAGGAAAATTCCATTGATTTCAATACATAGTTCTCCGACTCTTGATACAAATCAAAGTTGCTTTTTATTACATTCAAAAGGAAAACTTGAAAGTATAGATTAAAGCAATAAACTTGGGGCATAGTTGAGTAAAGTGTTTCTGCGTCCCCTCTCAGAGCTTGTGGAAACTTCGGATGCCAAAATAGGCTCGGTTTGTGCCTCATCTTCAAGCCAAGCTATGCATTCACCTGAAAGGGTGCAACTAAAATTGGGAGTGGGAGCCAGAAGTTCTCTTGTCCTCTATGCAGTGGTATATCGAGCTAGTTGTGAGCCTCGAATTGGAAATGGAGCCGGGTACTCTACCCCCTCTTCTAGGCAAGTATGGCCCTGTCCGAACTGATGCCAAAACTGAAATGGAAAGTAGAAGACACAATGCGTTAAACCAATCAACTAAACGCCAGGTTGGCGAGACATGATGTAGCTCATCTTAGGCAGATCAAACCAGGAGCAATGCCAAGCCATGTCAGTAGCAAAACGGTTGCACATCTAGTGGCACCACCACCCCTCGTTCGGGAAATTGACTAGCCGTTGGCGAAAGAAATAGCCTCGTGCTGAATATATAGGGCAAGAGTCCACTACTTTCAACCTGTCCATGAGCCATACCTAGGGAGGGATAAAAAATAAGAGAGATTAAAGAATAGAGAGGTGTATGTGGAGAGAAAAAGTGAGAAAAGGGTTTTTGAGAGAAAAACAGAGCCTGAGGACCGAGTGATGTGAGAAACACATGTGAGAAGGTTAGGAAACATTACCTATAAGAGTAGTGGACTTCCTGCGAACCTGGCCGTCTCCCGGCGATGGAAAGCATCCAAGCCCATCAAAGTCTCGGCTAATGCTAAGCCAATACAGCTCTTGCCCTCTCTCAAGCCTTGGGCCACTTCGATCAAGCAAATGCTAGACCCTCCAAAACCAGGGGCAAGTAGAAAATGAGCCAACATACACAAGCAAAGGGCATGCTGCCGAAAACCATGCCAGAGACGGTCGCCGCGGTCACCAACATCAGAAAACCGATGAATCAAGCTGGGAATATCCAACTCCCCGTTGTGAACCAAAGATCGGGCATCGAGTAAAGTGAGCCCACACATCCGTCCTAAAGCTTGGATGCGGCCAAAATGGGACTGGGGCAGGATTTCCTCATCACACTGCGATTCCATCAAAGCTTGGAATTCTTCGAATGTGGGATATATCTCTTGTCCCCGAAGCTAAAAACATGTGTAATCGGATTCCAACATCTAGCCGCGGCATGAAGGAACGAAAAACACAGTGGGGTACGACTCAGCGGGAATAGTGCATTTATCCCAAAACCCCAGAAATTCAACTTTTCTGAGCCATCTAAATTCGCAATCCAATCGAAGAGTTTTTCGATGAAGAATGGCTCCATTTGGGGCAAAAATAGAGCTAGAATGAAGAAACCACAAAGCTGGAGCTTTTGTAGAAGATAAGACAGTGAATGGAGGCCAGGTGTCAATGTTTCGGAGGTTCTGCTCTTCGATGGCCGGCAGAGGCACATCAATGGCGGGCAGGAGCACATTGATGGCCGGCAGAGGGGAAATGATGGCCGGCAGGCCATCCTCCATGGCCGACAGCCTCTCTTTCATGCTCACTAACCTTCTTTGTGAAGATTCAGTTGTTTTCAGCAGTTGTATTTTGTTATTGGCATCTTTTGAGGTCTTGTTTTTGGTCCTTTTGGGGCTTGAGCGTGTTTATTTAAGTTGTAATCGTCTGGTTTTGTTTTGTTTTGTTTTATTTTTTTTTGGTTTTTTTTTTTTGTTTATCGAGTCCTTGTCTTGCTTATCAAGTTGTATTTACATTGATTAGCCTGTCAAGACCTTGTGTTGTTTATCGAGTTATTTTGTTCTTTCAGTTGTTGGTTGGTTCATTACCTGATTAAGACAATATCATTAGAATGTGTAGTTTTCAAAAATGATCAATCTCATTTTCATGCTGTGTGATGTTATGCGATGCTCATAATGCAAAATGCAACACTTTTTAAATCAAAAGTTGAGTTTTCATTCTAATCGTAGTCACTTTTTGCAAAAGAGTACTAGTTTTACAAAGAAAATAAAAACTGCCTAAGGTTGTACAATGTGCTAACACTACTAGCAAAAAGAAAACAAAGCCAAAAGCATCTAAATCGGCGCAGCCACCTCAAGCTCGAGAGGCTCTCTTCGTCCTCTTCCTCGGCAGAGTGGACTGTGAAGCACTATCTCTATCGGCACCGTTGTCTAAATCTGAATCAGAGTCTAAACCGGAGCCCTCCTCCGTCTCTCCAGCCTCAACCCTAGCAGAATCCGAGCCGGCGTCATCGTCTCCATCGTCAAATGATTCTGAAAAGGGCAGTTTATCAGAATACATTAGTTGTGGTGTATATCAGATGCAGTGTATAGATGCAGTGTATGTGAGCAGAGTATCTATGCAGTGTTTTGATGCAATGAATTAGGTTAGTGTAGTTTGGAGCAAGTTACAGTTAAAATGCTAATACGTCAACAGAGAATTTCATGGCATGAAGTGCAAACTGAAGGAAATTACTAGAATCCTGTAGAGGCTGAGCAGGTTCATGCTTGTCTGAACCATCCCTATTAGAGAGGCCGCTAGCTTGAGAGCCTGCCCGGTGTACTCTATGGATGCCTGTAAATGTGTTGAGATGCTCAGTGGTCTATAAAGCATAATTGAAATGAACTGAATGCGCAAAATGTAAAGTGTGGTACATACCGGGGTCGGGACTCGAACTTTGACAAGCTCGTGACCAGCTGGTGCGAGCTCAATGGGAATCTGATAAGTCTCCCCGGTGGGTCACCAGTAAGTCAGTGTAGTAGGCAGCTCTGGCCATCCCGCCCTCTGTCTCTCTCCAGAATCTCCCCTACCACGGGTCCTGGTCGCTCTGGCCCCTCTGCCTCTTTCTCTCGTAGCTGGAGCTTTCGTTTCCTCACCTCCACGAATGCCGGTCAGAGGCGGCATCAGATGTGTTTGGATGAAGGTCGCATAATCGCCCACTACACGAAAGTAGTCCGTCTCCAGTCCTACCATGAACTGGATCACCTTCTCAGCAGAAAGTCTGTGCGTCGCCCTCATGGACACTGGAAGCGCCATCGGTATGAATGGGGCAAGCAGTCCTAAAGTCTGGTGTGCGAAACGCTCACCCAAGAACCAAGCGCGACAGATTGGGCCCTTGAGAAGGATATGATGGCTAGTGATGACCCTAGCTGTGTCATACTGGAATGGAAGCCCCGATGGTATTGCGTCCCATGGCTGCCATGTGATCTGAAAATAAGAGAATGAACAGATGATTAGTCGCTGTCAATTAATTAATGGGTGAATCTAGTTAATTGAAAAACAGAATAACTTTGTTTTGGGTTACCTTGTCTGCCACGACCACGTCGAAGTACTAGCTGAAAAACATGAAGTTTCCCGGGTCCTACGATAGAGCTAGCCGTCTTATACCTGAGAAAATGGGACTATCGCTAGGACCTCCTTTATAGGCTCGGGAGCAAGAGCCGGGAAGTATGCGTACACCCACAGCTGCAGGGAAAGTGTGATCAATGCAGTGTATGAGCAGATACAGAAGATGTAAAGTAGAAAGCATGCAGTGTATGAGCAGATACAGGAAATGCAAAGTATAAAGCATACAATGTATAAGCAGATACAGAAAATGCAGAGTAGAAGGTACATGTGTTGAACAAATGTAAAGCAAGAAATACTAAGCAGAAAATGTAAAGTGAAAGGGGGAACTAAGCTATGTACCTCCCAAGCCCGCCAGTAGCCATCGTTCAAGCTTCCACTCATGCGAGAAGTCGGGCTCATGTATCCATATAGAGTGGTAAGGCCAGCTCCGCCCCAGTCATAGAACTAAACTCACTGGAGCACTACTAAGGCGCTTAACAGATACAAGCCAACGGTATTCCACCTGTTCAAAGACAAGGTGGTACCAAAAAGGAACATAAGGAAGCCCCTGGCATACTACTCTGTCTCCTCGACCGTCTCGGGCCCAGACCCCCTGAACTGCTCCTCAAACCAGCTATACCGGACCATGCCTAATCGAAGTGTCGGTGGGTGTGTCCCAAGCAGTACGGCCCATGCTGCCTCCCACTATCCCATATCAGGGTCGAGAGGGATCAGATCACTCCCTACGCCCAAGCTAGTGATCATTGCAAAGTCGTAAGGAGTCATCGTCATCTCCCCGTGGTGGAGAAATGGAAGGGGTTGGTGGTGTCCCACATGCTATCCACTAAAGCCCCTAAGAGAGGACGACTCGCCACAACCCGAGTCAGGCTAGAGCAGAAGAGACCAAAGCTTGTCTCATCAATAATGTCGCGAACCCTAACTGGGAGTTCACCGTACCAGTCTCGAGCAGTCATCGTACCTAGCCTCTAAAAGAGTAGGATCCGTCCTGTGGTAATACATGAGATGAAAGTATATCAAGCAATGAAGGAACAGTTGAATATAAAACAGTAATGTATGAGATACAGTAGAGCAAGGTAGTCTATGAGATGAAATCAGATCAAAACTGTGCAAGAAATGCAAACAGTTAAGGGTAGTACTGCAGAAAAATAGTGTTCGTAACTCTACGGCGATGTCCGACAAATGAGACGCTGGCTCTCTCAGTATAAGGTCATCTGGCACATCCTCAGTGAAGTCAGTAAAGGCTTTGATGCCTCCTGTGGTAGGCACTATATGAGTCTCAAGATGGTACCCCGCTGGATCGAAGAGGCGTATACTCGGCAGTAATAGCTCCAGCTCGGCCTCAAAGTTTACCTCGAACTCTACTGGAGGAAGCTTGGGGATAGCCTCATCATGAGGGACATCATCTGCCATCTGAAATAGATGCAAGAGAAGTAAAAGTGAGGAAAAATGAGGAAAAAGAGTGAAACTTTGAAAAAGTCAACCCTAGGAGAGAGAGAAAAGTCAAAGAAAGTCAAAGCCGGGAAAAGTGTACTAAGCTTGAGAGAAACTCGAGGGGAATGAGCCTAGAATGGTGGAAATGAGGAAAGAAGTGTCGAAATCAAATTCTGATCGGTTCAAAGTGAAGAGAACTAGAGAGTTTTAGCGAAGAAAATGTTTTTGGGGTGTTGGAAAATGTGTAGGACACGTGGATCTAGAGAGAAGGAGCACCTAGAGAGCAAGGGGGAAGAATTTCGGACATGGGTTTGTGAGGAAATGAAGTGGCATCACTTGTTTTTAAAGACCTAAGGGTGAAAGGTTGAAAATGCCCAAATCTGCCATCGATGGTCGGTAGTGGCACATCGATGGCCTGCAGTAGCATATTGGTGGCTGGCAGGCACTACAAGTGGCCGACGGCCTGCCTTGATGGCCGGCATGCTTCCACAATCTTCTCCTGACTCCTTGGCTTTAATTTGTGTCCTTGGATTCCAATAAATACAAGGTATGCTCATAGTTTGATTCAGAATGCCTTCGCGGAAGCTCAGAATTGCGTTTCCAGTGCGTGATGGTCATCGCTCATTAGCTTGAACAAGGTGTATTCTTTTTGACATATTGCAACTCTTTCGAGAGGTAAATCGAAAGTTACCTTTGAGTCGTCTTTATCAAACGTGTTTTGTCGTTGCATAGAATGTGCATTTCTTTGTCGCTGCATGGAACATGTGTTTTGAATTGTTGCATAGAACATGCATCACCATGTTTGCATATAATATGCATGTTGCATTGAATATGCATCATTGATTACTTTGCATAGAATATGTTTCTGTTTTGTTTCTTGCATGTTGTGCATGAAGCATGCCTCTAACATTATGCTACAGTCTTTCGTCTCGCATAGAATATGCATTCCTATTGTGTTGTACCTGTCAAGTTTTTTTCTTATGCAGACACTATATTGTATGTACGGTTTATTCAAGGCTGGTGCAACCAGACGATACTGTATGTACGGTTCATTCAGGGATTCCAAGTAAGGTCATTCATGCCCCCTCTTTTGAAGCCTTGTTTTGGTTAGAAGCGTTTGGGACGTGTGTCCGACGCTTATACCACCTTGCTTTGGTTAGAAACATTGGGACGTGTGCCCGATGTTTATACCACTCCCCTATTAGAAACATTGGGACGTGTGCCCAATGTTTATACCACTCCCTGGTTAGAAGCTTTGGGACGTGTGTCCGACACTTATACCACATTGCTTTGGTTAGAAACATTGGGACGTGTGCCCATTGTTTATACCACTCCCCGGTTAGAAACATTGGGACGTGTGCCCGATGTTTATACCACTCCCCGGTTAGAAGCGTTTGGGACATGTGTCTGATGCTTATACCACCTTACTTTGGTTAGAAACATTGGGACGCACGCCCAATGTCTATACCACTCCTCGGTTAGAAGCGTTTGGATGTGTGTCTGACGCTTATGCCATCTTGTCTTGGTTAGAAACATTGGGACGTGTTCCGATGTTTATACCACCCTCCGGTGTTTACACCACTTCTTTTTCTCCTCTCGCGTGTGACGCGCTAAGATGTGTTTTGTTTGAGCCCTCGGGTGCGCCCGACAGTCGCTCTTAGCCTTTCCTGCATAAGGCGCAATTAAGACTGTATAATTTTCTTACATCCTTTCTGCATGAAACGTGGTTTAACTTGTGATTCTCACGCGTGGCGTGTTTATTTGCGTACTTCTTCTCATGTGTGAGATTACTATACCTTGTTGGTTTGCTTAAAATGTGGCATTTTCTTTGCATAACATTTGCATTTAAATGCTTCATTACAGCCTCATTGCATGATCATAAGTTACGCTTTTGCATTGTGCATACCATTTGCATCTTGCCCCAGCCTACGGGCACATCTATATATTGTTATCTTAAATGTCTGTCTAAGTCTTGCAGCCTTGTCAAAATGGGTCGTCTCTGGGCTTTGACATTCACTCACGTCATCTTCGTGACTCTGAGTTCTGTCAAAGAGGGGCAACTGTAGACACCCCATTTTTGACCGTCCTCAAGACTTAGATATTCTTACAGGTACATCCAGTGACAAGTTTGATTGTTCGTCGAGCGCTCGAACTCCGCGACGGAACGCCACAGGTTTGAGCTTTCCAAACCCTGAATCAATTCTATCTCATTTTTGGACCATGTTTTGGTCCTTCTAGCATGTTATTCTTGATGCACTGCCGACCATGTTAAGGCACTGTCGACCATGGATTTTGGCCTGCCGGCCACCAGTGTATCAATAGATATTTTCTGATATTTTGTGCCAGCTGTTCGCACAGGTTGAGCCATCTGCTTGCATGTGTATGACTGGATCTCTTTGAGTCTTCTATATATAGAAGCCTTCCTCTTGTATGCTCAAGGTTAGAAGACAAAAATTTCTCTCTCCCTCTCTCTGTAGAATCCTCTCTCTCTAAATATTTTGCCTTAAAGCCTAAATTCTCTACACTTTTGCTTGTGAGCTCTTGATCAAACTTGATCACCGTTGTGTTGAGGTTGCTCGAGGTCCTATTTGAGCTCTAGAAAGGGATATTAGCTTGGTTTGACTTGCCTTTGTTGCTTAAATAGCATCATGTCTTCAAAGAGGTAGAATACTTGTATTTTAAGTCTAATTTAAATACTTGTTTGGCCACCTTTGCATGCTATTTTGAGGCTAGTTTTAACCTCTGAAATCTCTATTTTTATGGTTTAAAATGGAGGTTTGAGGTTTGATTTGAGTTACGAGTAGTCCACCCTTTTTGTAGCTTGTTTATTAAAGAGGTGTGCCATCTTTCAAAGCTTTTAAAACAACTTTTTTTTGGCTCTTTTATCCACTGAATTCTAGAGGATTTTCAGTGGTAAAAACCTTGTTTTGAGGTCCAAAATAAGAGCGGTGGTCTCCCCTCCTTGTGTCTTGTTTGCAAATGTAGATAGCCTAACATGTAAGCATTTTTTTCTACCTTTTTGTGACTTGATCTCAGCATGTTTTAGCTACTGATTTGGCATGATTTAACTCTATTTTGGGGTATCTTGGTCATATGAGCCTTGTCTTGCATTGTTGTAGTGCAAATGGCCTTCATTAGCTTACTGTTTTAAGGCTGTAAACTTGATTTGCTTGAGATGTTTGCATGTTGAAGTGTCTTTTTACATGTAATTTCAGTGTATATAGCTCTGTCACATGTTCATTTATTTCACTCTTTCATTGCTTTTGAGAGTTGTGTCTTGAGTCTTGTTTACAAGCTAACATGTGAGCATGTTTTTCTAGCCTTTTGTGCTTCAATCTCAGCATGTTTTAGCCTCTGTTTTAGCATGTTTTAACTCTGTCCAGAGCTGGTTTGATCAATTAAGCTTTGTATTGCATGCTTATGGTGTTGTGATCTTCACTAGCTTAATGAGTTGGGCTCTTAAACATGTTATGCATGTGTTGTTTACATGATTTAGTGTCATTTTGCATGTCATTTCAGCACTAAATTATCTGTCACCTCCCTTATTTCTTCACTTTTCTATTTTCTTTGAGGTTGGCTAGCCTTAAGGTTGTGTTTAAGCTTGAGATTAAGACTTGTGCTTAATGGTTTTAATCCTCTTTTGAGGGTTTCTACTAACCAAAGGCATGATCTCTCTCATGTCTTAAATCATCCTTTGGTTGACCCCTCTCTCATTAGAGGACTCTCACCTTGGACAAATTGACTAAAGAATGGATCGGTAACTAAAATGAGTAAATAAAATTGGACAAGTAAAACTTGATCAAGATAAGCATGTTGTGTTTGCATCGCATGTGTTCAATCGGACGTTATATTGAACACAAGGTAGATTGGAGCATTTCATACTCAAAATGATTAAATGAGCCAATCTCCTTTGTCTCCATTGCCTTTGATCATTCATGACAAGGTAGTGGTCTAGAGTCTTGTTTTTGTGCATTTATTGAAATTGTGCAACTTGGATCTTTGGTCATCATGCATTGAAAATGCTTGATTGTTGGTTTTGAATCCAAGAGTGCCACTCCTTTGATGTTTTGATATGATAAGGAGGGGCACAGTACAAACATATCCTTGGAAAACCCTCTATTTTTCTCTGTTTGTGCTCTGTTGCAGTGTGGGGATTCAGCACACCAGTGGCCGGCAGTGGCTCACTGATGGTCGGCAGTGCTTCATCCTTGGCCGGGATGGCACATTTTTGGCCGACAGGGGGCCGTTAGCAAGCATTCATGGCCGGCAGGTCACTGGTGCAGTCCTCAGCGTTGGTTTGGTAAGGTGGAATAGAAAGTTCCAGAGTGTAGTCAACCCTACAAATAGAGCCTCTCAAGAGCAAACCGAAAGGCTTTTCGGGGCGAAAACCGAGTGCATGCATCTTCTACTTTCTAAAGCAGAGCTGAGGCAGTGTAGTTTAGTGCTTTGCATGTTTAGTTAGCATGAATTTATAATTTAATTAATTAGTTTGCTAATTAGTTACGTGTTGTAATAATTAGTAGTTTGCTAGTTATTCATTTGTTTTGTAATAATTAGTTTAATTAGTTTAATTAGATTAGCTTAAATTAGCATAGCTTAGCTTAGATTAGCTTAGCTTATTCATTTGAACCCTCATTTGCGAGGGCGCAATGTTGTAATACGTGTGCGTGCGTGTGTGCATGTCTTCCAACCCCACGTCTTTCACCCTTTTATTTAACCGCTTTCGATGGTTAGTTTAGGGGCATTTTCAATTTGCATACCTTATGCTTGCATGTTTGTATTCATTCATTTGCCTCGCATGCACCGAGGCTCGGCGCATCATTCAAACTGCATCGTATTCAATACTTCTTTGAATACATGTATCAAATTGTTACATTCATATGCCATCTTAGTAGCCAAGCCTATTAATTTCATATTGCATGTGTTGCATTAGGCATCTTAACATAGTTAGGATCATGCATTGTTTTTAATTAGTTTTTGTTTTGGCTTGGAGTACACTGTAAGTTTTACGTTTTAGTATACTTGCATAAGTGTGAGTGTTGTCATGATAGCATGCTTGCCATGAGACTATTTGCTTATATACTAAACTGCATGAATGCCTGTGAATGAAGGTTTTGTTGCTTGAATTAGAATGATTCAACAAATGTACGTTTTAAACCCACTTTGCGAAGTGGCAAATCATCATGTTTTAACCCCACTTGAGGTGGCAAATCCGCATTTCTAAGTCCACTTGAGGGTGGAAAATTCAAACTATTTTCAAAAACAAACATGAATTGAATTCGTTCCAAGTCTTGCGACTTAATCTATACTTGATTGTGTGCGCGTCACATAGTAAAACTAGATTAATAACTAGAATAAGAACACATGAGGTTTATGAAACAACATATCATGCTTAGTAGAGGCCGATCCTTTGATCGGGTTACAGGGAGTGCTCATTTCAGGACCTTCCCCTCTCGTACCCAAGTTCCCGAGCCGAGGCAACTTTGGTGATGACGGACACATGGCCTTTGGCACGAGTCAGGATTTCCTAAATTTTTTCAAAAATAAAATATTTAGGTAGCGACTCTATAATCTGGCAAAGCAATCTAGTTTTGGCATTATTTGATTCAAAATCTGATTTTCCAAAATGATTTGTCTGATTGAACTCTTTGGTGTTTATCAATTTCACATTGCACTTTGTGAGACTAGATTCAGAACCGTGACAGAAGTCCGAACTGTAGTACCAATTCGAGCCCTCCGAAAGGAGGTGCGAAGAAAGTCGAGCCACAAATACATGGAGAGTGGGTTTAATAGTTTTTATGAATGGTATTTCTTGTATTAACTTGTGAAGAGTAAAGAAAAAGTTCAACGAATAAGGATTTTTATAATTAATTGAATAAGAATGAGGTTTCTTTTAGAACCCTCACACTTTGGTTAGTTAGTTTCTGCCTTATTAGTCATTGAAAAATCGATGCGTTACGTTTGCCAACCTAACGGCCCGTTTTCGCATTTTTTCTCACATTTTTGTCTCTAATTCTTTAATCGTGCGTCCTATCAATGCGTCGCTTGTTCTCACAAGTTTTTTTAATTTAGGGTGAGGTGCCCTTGATGGTCTTCGGATAATGTGGTGGTTGTTTTGGATTTTTTTCCCCATATAAATTTGAAAGAAATTAAAGAGACTTACCCAATACATGGCGATCGAACAAACTAAAACAAACAAAGAGGGAACAAACAAAACAACCTATTCATATTAATTTATTTAGAAAGGAAAAGATTGAATACACACCTAACATTATTTGATGTTTTCTCTAAATTTAGTGTTTTTGGCTGTTCAAAACAAAAAATAAAAAATTAGTGTTCTCGAGAGAAAGTTTTTCATTCCAAAACACAAGTACCAAAATGTGGATTCCTGGAAGACTTCATGTAAGATACAGATAACGCAGCAGATAAAATGATTCAAACCATACCTTATGTGATAGAATCTGAAACGAAGAACCTTGTGGGTAAATTACGTGTTTTATAACCACGAACTAAGAACACCCAGTAATGGAGTGATATATAGACTAAAGATGTTCATAGTACAAAAGTTGTATCGTTATCTCAATGGAAGAGAGTTAGAGAGTTTGGGAAAAATCATTCGTGATTTGATTC
Organism: Camellia sinensis; assembly: GCF_055761805.1. NCBI lineage: Eukaryota > Viridiplantae > Streptophyta > Magnoliopsida > Ericales > Theaceae > Camellia > Camellia sinensis. Next base: position 81,676,474 of record NC_138963.1, read on the forward strand.
ATCCCCACATCCCATATACCGTATCTGATATATAGACTAACCATCTATCCATATCTCCTAAGGATATGATAGATATAGATAGATAGTAAGTTATCCTAACAAATAGGATGATTAGGAAATCAAATTCAAATTACATGGGTAATTTGAATGGGTCATGGGTCATGCCACATGGGCGCCCAAACTCAGGTCCAATACCCGGCCCAATTTCCAACACTTCTATTTTATTTGTTTAGCTTCAAGACATCTATTATCTTTAGAACAACACCCAAACTCTACATGACAACAATAAAAAATATAAAAAAAAATATATAAAAAAATTAACTCAGATATCAACATGCCATATTACTCTAGAATTCATGGTACCATCATCTCAGAATTCAAGGGACAAAAGTAGTAGGATAGATAAGAACAAAAATCCATACAAGACAAAATAAATACTCTTTATGGGCCATGCTGAACTTACAATCAAAGCATGTTAAAAATAGTGGAAAATGTTGACACACATGAATTTTGTTTACCCAGGACCAATAAAATAGAATATCTTTGGGCCATCTTTATAACAAGTCTAGACAAAGAGGCAAAAACAGGGGAAAACTGATGATTTCCCAAAGGTGTAGAACATAATATACACAAAGCATGAATGAATTTCCAAGAAGAGAGTTCAATGGGGTACCTTGAAGCATGACATTTGTTGAAGTATGAAGATATGGCTTTAACCAATGAAACCCAAAAGGAAAATAGTAAGTAAAAATTATAAGAAGATACAGGCCAGTTTAAGCATTCGCAAACTATGAAATTAGAGAGAAACTTAAATATCAGGATCAAATATGTTAGATTAAAAATATGAAAACACCTAATGTAAAATTTTGGCAACAATTCCACGGACAGGAGTCAAAATATTTTCTACATCAAATATAAGGGAAAGATATACATGGTGGTAAGTGACAATCAATCTGCCAATAACATAGCAGATTATCAAGAGTATGGAGGGATATCTTATTATTAGCTACAACTAATCCTAGGGTCTTTTAACTTTTTTTTTCAATCAAGTGCTTCAATTAAACTAGGCAATGGGATGAGAAGTATGTTTTGGTCTAACCAATGGATGGGAAATAGTTGTTTAAAAGATTTATATTCATGATTGTATTTGCTTTCAAGGACCAAGGATTTATTTGTCTAGGAACCTTTTAATGGCAATGATGGATTGCGTGGCTGGAACTTGAGGTATAGAAGGGAGCTCTTCAAGATGGATGTGTTCAAACTAATCAAGATGTATGAATACAGTCCTTGTCAGTCAAATAATTCTAGGATGCATGTTTATTCTTCAATAAAGTTTTGAAACATACTTGCTGCAAGGAAACTGCATTTTCTCTAAAAGATACATCGAGAAATTCAGCTTTTTTCTTAAGTCTCCTTATCCTCTCAAGATTAGAACAAGCAACTTTTAATTGCTCTTTTCCAAAACTAGAACTAGATACATGAAGCTCTTGAAGTAACTCCTCTAGCTTTTATCAGTGCTTCTTCAACACTTTCCAATGCCCTTTAGTGGTAATTTCACTGTCAAGTAGGAATATATGTAGAAAGAAAACAGGGCAAGAATAAGCATAGAAAACCTTTTAACACTAATAGATCCCACTAGAATAAAATGAACACAATATGTAGTAGCAACTACACTACACATGCAACAGAGAATCTGTGTTACTCTCTCTCTCTCTCTCTCTCTCTCTCTCTCACACACACACACACACACACACACACAAAGCCTTGCAATGTTTGTTTTTATTGAAGTGAGTTTTCTGGAAGGGCTTACGAATAAGTTCCCCCCCTCCAAAAAAAAAAATTTTATTAAATTAAATTCATTAAACCAGAATTGCTTCTTTCTTGTTTAGCATTCCCAAAGCTAGAAATCACAAGGAAACAATTGAAACCCTAAAATGATTTTATCTTTGGAATTGGGGAGAGATGCAGGGAAATAGGGATGCCAGGACTGAAACAAGAAACATAGAATCTGATATACATACAGATTACCAATTATACAATTTATATATATACGTATGTATATATATAACTCTACTTAGCAATTTAAGCAGTTTTTTCACAATTGCTTAAATAGAGCAACAGAAGTGTAGAATTAAGCACAACTTGGAGCTCGTATATGCTTCAAATGTAGAAAAAGGGTAAAACCCTAAATTGATTTCATCAAAATCCTACAACATCAAAAGTAAAATAAAACCCTAGGTCCGCGATGCTAAGGGAAGAGAGAGAGAGAGAGAGAGAGAGAGAGAGAGAGAGGATAGAGAGAAAGAAAAACATGAATGTGAATGAAAGGGGAGAGCCGCGATGGTTAGCGGCGGTGGAAGTTTGACGATGACTTTTAGCAGGGATGGTGGGTTTGTGAGAAGAGGGAGAGCAAGTGACTTTTGTTTGGGTGTATGTAGACACTTATGTACAGAAATAAAAAATAATAATAAAATAACAACAATGATAGAGATTATTAATTTTGGAGCTTTAAAAAGACTATTAATGACATGGCACTCAATAAAAAAAGAAAAAAAATATAACATCAAAGTCAAAATATCAAATCATTCCTGGTGAGGCCCACTGTCACATCATTAGTGATAGCACTAATTAGTACTCTCACTCATTTTCTATAAAATAAAACATAACTAGTGAATTGGGCGAAAATTTTGTAATACACCAAAAATAACCGTTGTTGTCTAAATATTTTTACTAACCGAAAATATATGTTTAGTGACTAAATTTTTCATCGCTAAAGATTAAATTTAATATTTATGTTAGTTTTTTAGTGACTAAATTTCTTTAGTCATCAAAAATTAATATACAAACGACTAAAATGTTTTTTAGTCATTGAAGATCAATATTTGGCTACTAAATTAGGTAGTCATCAAAGATTTAAAATAAAATTATGCTAGTCATTTGGCTTCTAAATTTATTGTAGTCGGAAAAAATTAGTATACAACAACTAAATATTTTTTGGTCACCGAAAATGTATATTTGCTTACCAAATTAGGTAGTCGCCAAAGATTTAAAGTTAAATTATGCTAGTTATGTAATAACCCCGACTTATGATTGGCTTATCATCCTTAATTAAGAATGCCTAATGAGTAATTAAGAGGAAATTATGAGTTACTTGCATGTGTATTGTGTTATTTGTGTTTATATCTGTCTGTCGTAGGAATATCTGTTTGACTTTCTGTTTTGATACGTGAATTGAAGGCTTTATCAACATTCGAACATGAAATTAACTAAGTCTATGTGTTATTTAGAATTTTTATAATTTTATAGTAGGTTTAATTGAATTCAATTCGGAACCGAATAATTAGAACAAATTAATGATAATTGATTAAGTTAAGCTAGGATTAATTAAAACCATTAACCAAGCCTATATAAGGCTAGTATAAGCTTCTATTAGAACACTCCAGTCCTTATCTTTTCGAGTTCCAACGTAGAGAGAGGAAAAGAAGGAAGAAAATTGGACTCAACAAAAGAATTGGCTTGGAATCTAGCTAAAGACTTGAGGATTGTGAGAGACAACTTGTTATTCTTGCTAATTCAAGACTTTAATCAACTTCTAAACCTTGTGATTAATAGGTCATAAATTGTGAGAAATCAAGTGAAATGGGTGATTACATACAAGAATTAAGCATAGAGAAGTGAATCAAGAGCTCATACATGCATGCATGCATATTTCTTTATATTTTGAGCTTAATTTTCAAGAATTCTCATATGCATGTAGTTATTCTGGCTTGGTTTTGGAAATTCATCAAGTTCTACATCATTTTACCTCAATTGATCATGTTTTGGAAGGAAAGAAATCATGTTTTATCATGCATGTGTTATACATTGAGTTTCTAGTTTGATTTCAAACAATTGACTTGCTCTTGGGCCTTGAATTTGCAAAACGACTTTCAATTCATCAAGTTCTTCATGAAAATATTATCTTGGAATGTTAGAGGGCTGAGAAGGCCAGACAAAAGGGGGGGAAATTGAGCACCTGATGAAAGCTAGGAAGGTAGATGTTTTATTGCTCCAAGAAACAAAAATAAGTACTATGGATGATTGTTTTGTGAAATCCATTTGGCCTTATGAGGAGATGGATTTTATGGAAGTGGATTCAGATGGTAGTGCAGGTGGACTATTGTGCATTTACAGGCCAGACATTTTCAAGCTTAGAGACTGTTGCTGTGGTAAGAATTTTATTCTTCTATCAGGTACATCATGCTATTATTTTGAGTGTGTCATTGTCAATATCTATGCCCCGAATGAGACTGTGTGTATGAGATAGCTATGGGAGCTTCTGGTTAATGTATACCCACATTATTCAAATCCTTGGTGTGTGGGTGGGGATTTCAACGAAATTAGGCTCATGTGTGAGAGGAAAGGGTGCTCAAGAAGGGACATGGGGAGGAAGGATTTTAATGAGTTTATTGACAAGTTAGAATTGACAGATTTTCCTATGCTAGGTAGATAGTTTACCTAGTGTAATACACTGGATGGGAAAAGATGGAGCAGGATAGATAGATTTCTGTTGGATGCAAGGTGGTCGGAAAAGTTCTCTCTCAAGCAATGGGGTCTATCTAGAACCATATCAGATCACTGTCTCATTCTATTGAAGGAGGATGAAAGGGATTGGGGTCTCAAACCCTTTAAGTTCTTAAATCCTTGGCTTTCACACCCTACCTTTTCGACTGAAGTTAAACAAATTTGGGAGAATATTCAAGTATCAGGATCGGCAGGGTATAGATTAATGAGGAAATTGAAAGAACTAAAATCTCACCAAAGGGTGTGGAACAAGGAGGTGTTTGGTAATATTGATAATCTTTTGAAGTCAGCTGAGGAGGAGTTGCATGATTGGGATTTGAAGGCAGAATCTCGAACTCTGGCTGATGTGGAACTCAGCAAAAGAAGAGAAGATAGAAGTCTGGTTTGGAAATTAAGTAAAGATAAAGAGAGGTTGTGGCTTTAAAAGTGCAGAATGCTATGGGCTCGTAATGGTGATAAAAACACTAGGTTTTTCCATATCATGGCCAGCAGGAGACAGAGGAAGAATATGTTAGATTCAGTTTGTGTGGAGAGAGTGAGCTTTGAGGACCTTATACAGATTAAAGAGACCGTGGTTAGGCATTTTAAGCATCAGTTTTTAGAGTCTTGGACTATGAGGCCAAAGATTTCAGGTCCTTTTAATGTTATTAGGCCAGAGGCAGCAGTTAATTTGGAAGTAATGTTCTCTGCAGATGAGATTTGGGCAGCTCTTCAAGATTGTGATGGGAGCAAGGCCCCTGGACCATATGATTTTAATCTTGCATGCATTCAAAAGTGTTGGCCTGTTATGAAAAGTGAGATTATCCAAATGATTCAATAATTTCATACAAATGCTAAAATGTCAAGTGGGATCAATAGCTCCTTCATTGTGCTTATTCCTAAGAAGGATAATCCTTCAGGATTCGGTGACTATAGGCCCATTAGTTTGGTTAGCTCTATCTATAAGATCTTGGCAAAGGTATTGTCCAGAAGAATGAAGGAGGTACTTCCAACTGTGATTAGTGAGGTGCAGTCAGCATTTGTTAGTGGTAAACACATCCTAGATAGTGTGATGATAGCTAAGAAGTTGTCGATGGGTAGCACAAAGCTAAGAAGAAAGATATAGTTCTGAAATTGGATTTTGAGAAAGCATATGACTCATTAAATTAGGAATTTTTGTTGTCAATATTGGGAAATTTTGGTTTTGGCACAAGGTGGATTCGATGGATGAAGACTTGTATCACAACAGCTAAGGTGTCTATATTGGTCAATGGTGCACTCGCTGAGGAGTTTCAACCACAGAAGGGACTAAGGCAAGGAGACCCATTATCTCCATTTTTGTTCATTGTTGCTACTGAAGGTCTTAATCTCTTATTGACAAGGGCCATAGAGAAGGGCTTGATCAAGGGTGCTTCAGTAGGCTCTGATCGGTTGGGTATTTCACATTTCCAATTTGCAGATGACAGTATCATTTTTTGTGAAGGTGACATGGAGGAAGTTCTGAACATAAAGAGGGTATTGGCGTGCTTTGAGGTGATATCTAGATTGAGGATCAATTATCATAAAAGTGTTGTTTGTGGGGTGGGTTTTCAAGAGGACCAAACTAAGGAATTTGCTAAGGCTTTGAATTGTCTGTCTAAGAAGTTGCCATTTAATTTTTTAGGCTTGCCTTTACGGGCCAATCCCAGAAGGAAAAGCACTTGGTCTCTAGTTGTGGATAAGATTCAAAAGAAGCTCTCTTCTTGGAAGAGGAAATTGTTGTCTTTTGCTAGTAGATTGACTCTTATCAAATCAACCCTATCCAATTTACCAATCTATTTTCTTTCTATTTTCAAAATGCCTAAGGGGGTTGTCAAATCTATGTCTAAACTTTAGGCCAATTTTCTGTGGGGAGGAACTGAATCCATTAGGAAAGTACACCTAGTCAAATGGAGCAAGGTCACCAATAACAAGAACCAAGGAGGTCTAGGTGTGAGGGACTTAGGTGAGGTTAATGACTGTCTGCTATTAAAGTGGTGGTAAAAGTATGGCTATGATGATAAAGCTTTGTGGAAATCTGTGGTGTGTTCCAGGTATGGCAGAATTGGTTGGGGATGGACTCCTTCAATGAGTCAATCAGCAGGGGTCTTAATAGTTTGGAAGGATATCTTATAGCTATCTGTGGCTAACCAGCAATTGGGTGAATTTTTTGGTTACCAGGTCAAAATCATAGTTGGCAATAGGAGGAGAATAAAGTTCTGGTACGATGCCTGGTTAGGTAATAGAGGTTTGAAGGAGGAATTTCCCAGATTGTTCAATTTATCCACAAAGAATAAGGAATCTTTATAGCAGATCAAGGCAAAAATTGGTGTCACAGGAGGGTGGCAGCTTCAATTTAGAAGGAATTTATTAGCTTGGGAAGAAGAGGAATTACAGAGGCTGTTAGGGATGTTGGAATTATTCCCTTGTCTCAGATTCGGTATAGAGGACTCTTGCACCTGGTTAGCAGAGAGGACAGGGCAGTTCATAGTAGCTTCTGTGTGGAGGTAGTGGGTTGCAGCTAGAGGGCCTGGTCTGGCAGTCCCAGCAAGGGTTTGGGTGAGTTTTGCCTCTCAAAAAATGTAATTTCTCTGTTGGTTGGCTTGGCGAGGCAGGGTTAAAACAGCTTCATTCCTTCAAAGAATAGGGGCTATTGCAGTGAGTGCTAATAACCTGTGTGTTTTCTGCCAAGCCGAGGTGGAAACTGTTGATCATGTGCTCATGTTCTGTCCTCTGGTGTGGAAATGCTGGTCTCATTTGGTAGACTGGTGGGATTAGGTATAGGCTATTCCAGGTTCAGTAGCAGGGTTGCTACATTGGTGGTCTGCTGGCAAGTTTAAGTTCAAGTCTTAGGTACTCAAAATCTGGCAGATTATCCCCTCTGTTGTCTTTTGGTTTGTCTGGAAGTTGAGGAATGAGTGTTTGTTCAAGGGTGCCCATCCTGATTTTCAAGTATTTTGTGAAAAAGTTAAGATGCAGATTGCTTTATGGACCAAATGGCACTTGAAGGTGGATTACTCAGTTCATGACATTATATCCAATCTACACCAAATCAGGTTGTTTTGAAGTACCAGGAGTGTAGAGGTGGTGTGCTGGTTGTCAGAAGGGGGAGGTGCTCTGATATGCTGCAGTGGACTGCTACAATGGTCTTGTGTTTGGTGTTTTGATGTATAATTGCATTTGCTGCTCTATATAGCTCTTCTGTTCTGTTTGCTCTGCTATTCTGTTCTACACTTGAGCTTTGGTTGTTTTTTGTGGAAGCTATTATCTTGCTGTTAAGCTTGCTGAGGAGTGGAGAGCAATGTTATCTTTGTGTTGTTTTGGGTGTTGTTCTGAGTGTGCTACTGTTGGTTTCTTACCATCATTTTGCTTGGTTTTCCCTTTTCTCCTTTCTTCATTCTCATCCTTATTAATGTTCCCCCATATGTATTGTATGGTTTCGTCATCAATAAAGATTCTCTTTGCTAATCTAAAAAAAAAAAAAAAAAAAGAATGTGTTTTGAAGCTTTGAATTTGAGTTTTGCATCTTGAACAGCAATCTGAAAATTCTAGAATTCTACATCTTTGCTCAAGCGACCACCATTTGTTTTGAACTTTGGCTCGAGAGACCAATAGCTGGCTCGAGCGTAAAAATCAAGCTCCCAATATTTTGCAGACATGAGCCTTCACTTGAGCGACAGAATCTACACTCAAGCGACCACCCTTTGTTTTTAGACATGGCTCGAGAGACCAAACTCGTCATTTGAGCGTAAAATGTGAGCTCTCAGAAGTTTTGTAGACTAAGGGATCCGCTCGAGCGAGCAAAGTTACGCTCGAGCGAATTGCCCTGTTTTCAGAAATTTGACTAAGTGTTTAAAATGCATTTTTGCATCCTCATTGCATCTAAGGCATTCTTAGGCCATATTTAAGCTACAATAATGAGGATAAGAGTTAGAAACACACGCTAAGAAAGAAGAATGATAAGTTACACACCTTTGAGTCGTGTGTCCAATGTGTATCTGTCACGTGTTTATGTAGGTCACGTGTTACCGCCTGCCTGATCAGTTTGTTCTGTCCACGTGAATTTTTTTTCCTACTAGACCTATCTATGAGTAACAACTCTGTAAAGCTATGTTGATTATAAGTATTTTCTGACTGAAATAATATGTTCTATTTTCTGAAATGTTATGTTATGTTATGAATCATTAATGAATGTCCAATTTTTCTGAAATGTAATTGTGGCATCCTTAGTTCACGTGGCCCTCACTCGAGAGTAACAATACCGTGGCTTATGTTCATGTGACCCTCACTCGAGGTAACACTATTGTGGCCAATATGCACGTGGCCCTTGCCTGGGGGCAGTAATACCGTGGTCTATATTCATGTGGCCCTCGCATGGGGGTACCAATATCGAGGCCTATGTTTACGTGGCCTTCGCCTGAGGGTAACAATACCTTGGCTATTTGTGTACAAAGATATTGACCTTTATGGTCGTCAGTACCGACTATGTACATAGGTCTTATGACTAATCTGATTTGATAGCTAATAGATGTACCACATATAACTGCTTATGAATTCTGTATAAGTATGTGAATCTGATTCTATTTCTGATATGAATTCTGATTTCTGATTCTGTTTTGAACATCATTCATAAACCCTTTACCTTGTTGTTATTCACTGGTCTCCAGCTCACTGTATTATTTATGTATATAGGTGATCAGACACGGGACCAGGCCTAAGCTGCTGTCTGGAGTTCTTTTTGGTCAGCCAACCACCATGCCTCCCGAGGAGGTTCTTAAATTAAGAAGTGGTCAAGTTTGGTGTACCATGTTTAAGACTTTTGTTTTTCTTTTGTTTTGTCTAAATAAGTTTTCATACCATTGTGTATTGGGTTAAGATCCATTTTGGTTTATCTCTCTATATATGATGATGTAAGGATAATGTGTAAATATGTGCATAAGGTTTAAATTCTTCTATCTCATATACGTCTACACAGCTCAATGGACATTGTATATTTGCTATTCACTTCCGCTAGCCCCTAATAATTTGATTTATGTTTAAGAGGCCTTCAGTAATCTACGAATTACTAGCCGGTTACAATGCTAAACCTATAGGGGCGGGTTTGGGTCATGACAAGTTATTTGGCTACTAAATTTATTTTAGTTGGCAAAAATTAGTATACCGTGACTAAAACAAACTTTAGTAGCCTAAAACCTGAACTAACGCTGACTAATATTTTTTTAGTCACCTATTGTTGCACTTTTGGTGACTAAATTTTTGTTTAGTCGCCAATAATTAATATATAGCTAAATCCTGCAACAAATGCCAACCAATGTAATTTTTAGTCGCCTATTGTACAACTTTTGGCAACTAAATTCCTTTTGGTTACCAAATTTGGTCGCCAAAAGTGTAAATTGTTGTAGGGATTGAATCTATTATATCCCCAAAGTGTTTTATTCAAACATATTTAGTTCCTTGAAAGAATTACAAAAATAAAATATATGCTTATAAATATTATAAATTAGTAAAAAACCCTACCTAGTTAAGATTTTATTCTAAAAAAATCTTAAATTTTTATTTTGTCCTTAAACAATATTTTATTTCACTGTGTGTTTAAATTAGTATCGGAGTCTGATTTCTCAGTCTTGTCAATAAAATAATACAAATACTAGATATATTTAATACAAATAATAATAGAATGAAACAACGGTACTCGGTCCATAAGTCCAATTTTGAATTTTGTTTGGCCATAAATCTAGGCGCTCAAATACTTTGCCCATAAGGACAACCTTAAATAAAATGACCCAAATACCCCATATATATATATATATATATTCTATACTCAAACCCTATCTTCACACAATCCTCACTCTCTCTCTCTCTTTCTCTCTCTCTCTCTCTCTCTCTCTCTTCTCTTGCATCCCATTCTATCGTCACCGCTGCTCCTTTGATGCTCGTCGTTGAGTTTGGAACGATAGGCACTTCGATCGACGAGGTTACGCTTGCTGGTATTGTGCTGTGTCCAATGAGGTCGAATCTTACTAATGGGAATATGCGATCTCCGATTTGTTGAGATCTGAAACAAATCAATGCAATGGTATACCAGAAGGTGAAGAACTTAGTGGATCGAGCTATGACTATTTCTGAGTTACGAGATCTACATTAAACTTGATAAATCAGACTCCAAAAGCAAGGAAACCCCTCTCTCTCTCTCTCTCTCTCTCTCTCTCTCCCCCTTGAACACCAAGTCCACATACAAATTCTCTGATCATTGGTGTGGACACCCCATTTTTGACCGACCTTAAGACTCAGACGTCATCGATTGAGCGCTCGGTGATAGTGTATGTTGTGCTCGTTCTGAGGTTTCGGAGTTTCAGCTGAGAGCCTTACCCCCGGACCTCGAGACCCTTTTGTGCTTTGCCTCGGTTTACGAATCAGGTCTTGTTTCCTCTTCCCGAAGGGAGGGAGAGGTCTTGTAGACCATCTCTCAGTGGCCGTAGCTACTTTTCATGGTCGTAAGCCACTTTTCCCGTTTGGAGACCAATTTTTAATTTTCGGAGCCGTCGGCCGTGCGCCTCGGTTCGGGATCGCTTAACTTTCTCCGTTTGGCACGATTTTTGGCACACACCTTGCTTCCTCTCTCTAGAGGGACACTGTGGCCTGGGAGACCACCTTTGTGGTCGCACGCCACTTTCGTTGCTTAACAGCCTGTTTTCGGGGCACCCGGCTACGCGTTTTGACCCCCGAACCTTCGTTTTGCATCCGTCTTGGTTCATTTTTGGCATGGATGTTGTTTTTATTGTTTGGGAGGTGGTACAAGGGTAGGGGACCACCTTTCTCCTTAGAGACCACTTTTCTTCCACCTGCCAATTTTCTTGTCAAGAAGCTGGTCTCCTTGGTCTTTGAGCCACATTTACTGGTCTTCCACCATATCACTAGCTTAGATTCAATATGGAGACCATCAAATGGGGCTGCCGACCACCTTTCATTGAGTTGAACCTTTTGAACTGGTCGGCCGACCAGGGGAAGTGGTCAGCCGACCACCTGAACTGGTCGGCCTGCCTCCCCCAGTTTTGTCTCTGTGAGTTATTGCCAACTGTGCCAGCTGGAAGACACGGACTGGATCCTCCATACACGTATGGAGGATCTTCAACCTTGGTTTTTAGCTTCTTTGAGAAGCTTTGGTCCCTTTTGGCTATAAAGGAGGGCCTCCCCCTTCTTTATGAGGGTTCAGAAGTTTGTTGAAGGCATACAATACATCTCTCTCTATATCTCTCTATTTTGGCTCAAAAAGTGTATTGTTCTTGCACCTTTGCACACCACCTCATAGCCTAACCCTTCCACCATTGCTTGGAGCTTCTAGGAGGCCATTTTCAGAGGTTAAGGAGTTGGGTTTTGGGTTCAGAAGTTGCTGTCTTGCTGAGCTTTGTTGTCAACTGAAAAAAGTCTTGTTTTGAGGTCCTTTTAATGTTTGTTTAAGGCCCTTTTAGTGTTGAGGGTCTTCAACCCTTTTGCATGCCTCATTTGGCCTTGTTTTGTGCCATGCCATAGGGCCTTTGAGCTAATCCTTGCTTGGCCTTTTAGCCACTGAAATCCAGCGGATTTTCAATGGTTGGCATGTGGTTTTGAGGTCCTAAATTAGAGAGGGGTGACTCTCTCTCTTTTTGATCTTGTTTGCTTGCATTTTATCCTATCAAAGGAGCCTTCATTTGCACACCTCCAAGCCTTGTTTCAGGCCCTTTTCAGTGACTTTTAGGGCCTTCCTAGGCTCTGTCCAGAGTTGGTTTTGTCACCTTAGGTGTGTCTCTTGCATGTATAGAATAACCTCTCTTATAACCTATCAAAGAAGCATGACATTCTTGCATGCGTTGATCATGTTTCAGTGGGTTTTTGGTCATTATTTGGCATATCATAGCTCTGTCTTTGGCTGTTTTAGTGGCCTCTTGAATACTTCACATGCTTGTAGTGTAAATCATAGTTTACTAGCTTGAAATGCATGATGTTTTGGCCCTCCATTCTAGCATATTTTGGCCATGGTCCAAACTAATTTTGTTCATATTTTGAGCTGCCTTAGCTCTGTTTTGAGGTCCCTTGGTCGAATGATGCTTTCCATGCATACTTATAGTGTAATATCCTTGCCTAGCCTTGAGTTTTGGAGCCCCTTGCATACTTAACTTGAGGTATTTCCATGTCTTGGCATCATTGAGCATGTTATTTCAGAGTCTATACTTGTGCCATGTTCCCATGTTTTCCACTCTTTAAATGCGTTTGAGAGTTGTGCTTGTATACCTCATTTATGGGCGATTACATGAGCTTCATTTTTGTGCATTTCAAGCCATCATCTCAGTCCATTTTGCCACTATTTGCGGGCCTGCATAGGGACTGTTTGGGGTTGGTTTGTTCATTTGGGCATTGTTTTGCATACCTCTAGTGTAATGCACTTCACTAGTTTCGGTATTTGAGCCATTCAACATGCATAACATGAGCTGTTTGCATGATTCGGGACCGTTTTGTATGTCATTTCAGAGCTGGAACACGTGTTGTTATATGCCATATTTCATCCTTTCCATGCTTTCATACAGTTGTATCTTGTGCCCTAGGCTTTGGGCCCTTGCATCTTGCATGTTTGCATGTGTTTTGTTGCCTCATTTTCATCATGTATGGCCACTGATTTGGGTGTGGCTGAGACCCATTCATTTTGGTTTAAGTCCATTTTGCATCGAGTATGCCATTGTAGTTCATAGCATTGAGTATGCCGCGTTGTCGCATGTTTGATCATTGCATTGCGCATGCCTTGTTCACTTCATTGTGTATGATAGTCTTCACATGTGCATTGTGTATGACATATAGTATCATGTGCATTGAGTATGCCATTGTTAGTTCGTAGCATTGCGTATGCTAGTTTGCATGTTTGAACGTCATCCTTTGCATGTTTGCATGACTTGGTTGCATCGCCTTAGGATTGCATGCTTGAGGTCGCATTGTGCATGCCATTCTACTTGTTGCATAGTGTTTGGAATAGGAGTTAGTCCAAACACGGGAAACGAGGGACGTTTCATACTCTAAGTGATGAAACGTGCCTCGATTCTCGGTCGCCGACACTCTTGACTAACACATGATGGAGTTTATGCATTTATGTGTTTATATGTGCATTCATTTCACATTGAGTCGTGCAATCCGACTCCTCGGCCATCATGCATTGAGATGCGTGATTGGTGGCCCGAGGATCAAGGACTACACTCCCTAGAGCTTATGCAATGATGGGGAGAGTGGTCGTGCACACATGTGTTGCAAATACCTTATTTTTTCTCTTTCTTGCCTTTGTTACAGGAAATGCAGAAACCAGGAGAAGAAACTGGTCGGCCGACCAGGTTTTCTGGCAGGCCGACCACCTTTTCTGGTTTTCACCACCAAGGGTGGTCGGTAAGTGGTCTTCAATGCCTATAGCTGGTCAACAGCCTCCCCCTAGATTCCCAGGGTAGAGTTTCATCTCCTTGGAGCTTTGTGCAAGTTTCTGAAATCAATTGCAAACAAAGGCGAGCCGAGGCATCGCGATGGATTTCCCAACAAGGCGACTTGAGCATGCATGCATCCTTTATCATTCAAAGCAGAGCTGAGGCAGCCCATTTTACATAGTTTGCATGCTAGTTTAGTTAATTTGTTAATTAGCTAGTGTTATGTAATAATTAGTTAATTCGATTATGTATTATTTATTCGGACCCTCCGTCAAGAGGGCGAACTTTGTAATAAGTGTGCGTGTGTGTGATGCATGTCTTCCAACCTCACGTCTTTCTCCCTTTTATTTACCAGCTTATGATGGGTAGTTTTAGGGCATGTTTCAATTAGCATCCTTATGCTCGTATGATTGCATCCATTCATCTGTCTCGCATGCACCGGGCTCGGCGCATCATACTAACTGCATTGTATTTCAATTCCAAGTTGAATACATGTTATCTGTAGCATCTCATATGCCATCTTAGAATAGCCGAGCCTATCTTAGTTGCATTTTGCATGTGTTGCATTAGCCATCTTAACATGAACTAGGATCATGCATTGATTACTAACTAGTTTCTATTTTGGCTTGGAATACTCGGTGAGTGTTTATGCTTTAGCATCCTTGCATGTGTGTGAGTGACTGCCATGATAGCATGCTTGCCATGAGGCTAACTGCTTATGTGATATACCTGCCTAAATGCATGTGGGTGAAGGTTGGATTACTTGAACAATTCATTGATCACGAGTTTTAAGCCCACTTGAGAGTGGCAAAATCCGCGTTTAGCCTACTTGCGAGTAGCAAACCATTTTTAAATAAACAAACATGAAATGTTTTGTTCCAACTCAGGCAATCTAGTCTATACTTGTATGTTGTGTGCATCACATAGTAATCCTAGGCTAATAAACCGGAATAAGAACGCATGTGTTTTCAAAACCTCAATATCATGTTTAGTAGTGGCCGATCTTTGATCGGGCGAGCGGGGGTGCTCATTGCATGACCTTCCTCAATCTTACCCAAGTTCCCAAGCCGAGGCAACTTTGGTGATGACCGACACGTGGCCTTAGGCATGAGTCAGGGTTTCCTAAATTCCCCGAAAATAAAATATTTAGGTGGCAACTCTGTATCTGGCAAAGCAGTCCATGTTTGGCACTTCTTTCTAAAAATCAGTTTTTCAAAACGATTTGCCAGATTTTGACTCTTTGGTGATTTATCGGCCTCGCATTGCACTTTGCGGGATTAGATTCAAAATCGTGACATTTGAGTCCGAACTGTAGTAAGCCCAATGAACAAAACGAGATTTTCCTGGGACGTTCGGGGACGTCTACAATTGGTTTTTTTTTTTTCTCTAAAATCTCTATATTCATATATCTACGTTGTAGACGCCCCATTTTGACCGGCCCTAAGACTTGGACGCTTTCTTTTGATTACCTATAGACACCCATTTTTGACCGCTTGCAAGACTTGGGCGCTTTATTCTGAGTACTCGATGATGAAGATTACATTGTGTAAGTGGTTTGAATTCTCAACAAAGGAATCCGAATTCAAGCTCTAAACAATCCCAACCTTCCATACCCAAGGTGTTTTTACCATAGAAAACCATTTATGAGCATTATGCTGACCTGCTTGAAACCTGAAATTGAGAAACAGGGGAACCACATTGGGGCCCGACCGTGTCTCATTTGGGCCTGGCCATGCCTTTTGGGCTGTAAACACTGTTCTGGGCGGGAATTCACCAGCTGTCTATTTTTGAAGATATTTATGACCTATTTACCTCAAATTCTATAAATACGACCTCAGACCTCTGTTTTAAGGATTAGAAAAATTTTAAAGAGTGTAAAAGACCTTTGAGAGCTCCTTCTTCCCTTGCAAGTTATCTTTGTGCCATCCTATCACCCTTGAACTATATACATACAACATATGCACCATTAGAGCTTAGGCTTGGAGCTTTGGTTGAAACTTTGGTGCCATAACTCAAACTTGAGAGTACCTTAGGATCAAGTTTGGTTTACAACAAAAGCTTTCTCTCTTCAAGAGGTATAAGTTTACCACCTTCTTCCTTGTTTTCATTTCAAACTTTTTCTATCTTTTTCTTGTGTTTTCATACTATTTTGGATCAATTCCAAGTGTTGAAACTTGGGGTTAAAGAGCTAGCAAGGTGGAGGGGCTTATCACCCTTTCTTGAACCTTATCCCATAGCTTATACCCTTTGTTTTCCCACTTCTTTCTTTGGTTTAAATACCGATTTTTAGAGTTTTAAAAGGCTGGAAAATATGATTTAAAAGTCCCAAAGTGGAGGGGTTAGCCACCCCTCCTTAGTCTTGCTTACTAGCTTGTGTTCTCTTGATTTTGGCTATCTTTTGTCCTATTTTAAACATGATTTTAGCTACTTTTTTTTTTAAAGGGCTGTTTAATTCATTTAATCAATGTATACTTTGAATATTATGTTTGTTGTGTTGTAAGTCCTCACGACTTCGGTTGTTTAGGCCTTAGACATCGAGTCATTTGAGTTGATGGCCTTCTTTACCTAATTTTTCATGTAAATAGTTCCACTTTTGTAATAATCAACTTTGCATAATCATCTCTGCACCCTCTCCCCTTTCTTGGTTTTCTTTGTTTGAGAGTCGTTTCAAACGAGTGTTATTTAAGGCATGCGAAAGAGACCCTTCCATGCTTAATGGTTTAATCTCTTTGGAGGTTTATTACCAAGGCATTTCATCTCTCTCATGTCAAGAACAAAGGTTTATTACCAAGGCATTTCATCTCTCTCATGTCAAGAACAACTTCTTGTTTGACACTTCACTCCATTTAATGGACTTAATTCTCATTTTTAGACTAAATGATTAAAGAATGGAAATGTAATTAAAGGAGACTAATAAAATTGGCTCAAAATCGGATTAAAACCGGTATAAAGAGCTAATAAAATGGAAAGGATTTGGTCAGACGTTATACCAAATCTGTCGATTCTAGAGTCAACGCATACTAATCTGTGGTATTTGATTATTTTTAAAACGTGTCTACCTCCCACCTTGAAGTACTTCATGATAGGAAGGAGGTGTGGTTGTTTTTCATTACATTTATTAATTCTTTGTCCAAAATGTCCAAAACCATCACGCAATCAACTTGCGACCATTGATGGTTTGGGAACCAAAGTCGCTTCTCTCTTGAGTACCTCTATGATAGAGAAGAGTAGAAAGGACAAGCATGGCTTAAGAATGCTCTGTCTGCACTGTTTTTACCTCAGAGCACAAAAACAGTTTTCTGCAAGAAAATAGGGCACGGCCGGACGTTTTTGGGTCCGATCGGGCCTCATTAGGGGTCGGCCAGGTTCTAATTTATGGTAAACAAAGCACTTTTGGTTGAAACACGGAGCAGTGGCTGGGGTGAAACAGAACAGTTTCCCAGGAGACAGATAGAGCAATTTCAGAGAGCTACCTTAGTCAAGGCGCATGCGATCCTTGTGCATACTTAACATATATTATTGTAATATCATTGTTGTAATAAATTAGATAGGTAGTTATTTATTATTCATTTGGATTTGCAATAATAATTAATTCGGACACTTGGATAATCGGAACCTCCTGCACGGGGAAAAATATGTAATAATGTGTGTATGTCTTCCCACCCCCATTTCTTTCTCCCTTTTATTTTTTCGCTTATAATGGTGGCATCATGATTTACATTTTCATGTCATTGCAATGATTTATTTCCATTAGTCTTGCACGCATCAGGTTCAGTTCATCATTCTAACCAAACATTGTCATTTCTTCCTTACTTGAGTACACGTGCTACCGCATGTTTCGATGATGCACATGACATACTAAAAATCGAACCTCGTAGTTGCATTTCATATGCGTTACATTAGTCATATTGCATTATTTAGGAGCATGCATTTCTTCTAATTAATTTATCTTCTTTAGCTTGCCTCGGAGTACTAAGTGAGCATTTCTTGCTTTAGCATATTGCATGCGTGCGATTGTTGCCATGTCAAGCATGTTTACCATGAAACTAGGTGCTTAGTTGATATACCTATTTGAGTGCTTGTGGATGGAGGCTTTTTCGCTTAAGTTAGGATGATTTGGATAAATGCACATATGTGATCACTTTTTTAAGTGGTACATATTTAAACACTTTTCAAAACAAACATAAAATCAAAGCGCTCCAACTTCTGTGAATTAGTCTATACTTGTGTGTATCACATAGTAACGATAGCATAATAATCAGAACAAGAGCATATAATGTAAATAAGAATCACATCATGATTAGTAGAGGCCGATCTTTGAATCGGGCGAGTGGGGTGCTCAATTCATAACCTTCCCCTCTCATACCTAAGTTCTTGAGCCGAGACACTTTGGTGATGACGGACTAATGGCCTTTAGCACGAGTCACAGGTTTCCTAAGTTTCCCAAAATATTTAGGTAGCGACTCTGAAATTTGGCAATGCAGTCCATTTTTGTTATCTTTGATTCAAAACTTGATTTTCTAAAATGATTTGTCAACTTTGGACTCTTTTGTGTTAATTCATTTCATATTGCACTTGTGAAATCATATTCATAACCACGGGAGTCCGAATTGTAGGGCTATTGTATCCAAGGAGACTAAACTCTTCCGAGGAGCATGAAAAGCAAGCTACAGTTTCTGGTGACTCTGCTGGGGATTTTAGAGAACTTGACTTGAACTTTATGATGTGAAATTTTATCTACACTTAAATGTTCTTTGCATTGCATTTGCATGGTTACTTTACGTCACTGTGTTTTTCATCTTCTATTCTTAGACGGTTTGCCAGAGGCTTGCCCAAAAGCTTGCAAAAGGTTGACCAGCCGTGGGCTCTACCATGATGGAAACACAATCCTTAGATTTGGATTACCGTTGTACTGCTTGATCCTCCTTTCACTTCTCGGTGTTAGGTATGAGAGGTATATTAAGTAATCTTGTTGAGGTACCCTTTCGACCATTCAGCCTAATTGTATCTAGTAAAACTGTATTGATTGTTCCAAATTAGGACATGATGCCATCCATATACAGGATGTTATGAAACTACTTGCCTGAAGGAGTGCAGCCTAGATCATGTCAAAATTTAGGACAAGGTAACCCTACCCCCCATAGGGGTGTTTTGGCTCTCTTTTACCTAGTATGTGCTTTTACAGTGAAACTGTGCAAGAATGCATCATATTAGTGGTTGATATCAGTTTTGGGAGGCAGAGTTTAGTGAGAAATATAGTGTTTTAACTGTGATTATATCTATTACGAATTGGGCTGAAGTGTTGTCCATTTTTTGATTATTGTTTTTCTTTTCTTTCTTTTGCTAGGTAGCCAAAGAATTAATTGATTATTGTTTTGTCTATTTCTTTCTTTTCTTTGCTTTATTTCTTTTTTTTTTCTTCCTGCTAGCTAAGCCAATTAATTGGTTAGCTAGCCAACTTCTTCTGGGACAGAACATAGCTATTTTTTTAGCGTCGAGCAAAATGGTTTTCGGCGATCCCCAAGGCGTACATATTTGTTTTTTTTTTTTTTTTTGAGAGAGAGATTTGTGAGGATATATTTTGTTGTAATATATATATATATATATATATATATTTTATTTCTCTCCTCCCTTATTCGGATATGTAATATTCAAGTGATGTAATAATTCCTTGCCCCATTTCTTTCTATCCCATTCTTATACTTGTTTTCCTTATCTGTAAATATGCATTATATATTGTCTTGTCATCATATGCATGCTTTGCATCCATATTTCATGCCTTAAGATTCGACTAAATTTGCATTGTGACTTTAATCGATTATTATGTGATTTTGTGCGTTACCCCACGTCTTGAGATGATTCACATGTCATATATATTTTAAATCGGATCTTTAGTTGCATTTCATGAGTAAATTGCATTAGGATCTTGTATATAGGATCATGCATGTTTTTACTAACTTTGTTTTGTACCTATTTGCGGGACATCGGTAAATATGTAAGTTTTCTGCTTTAACATCCCATATGTGTGTGATTTTCTTACTATGTTTAGCATCCTACCATGTGACTATGTGTTTATTTGATATAACTCTATGCATGCCAGTGGATGAAGGATGTGTTATTTAATTTAGAATAAAATTGATTTTCATAATTGCTTGAAAACATCTTCAAAATAATGAAATCAAATTGTTCCAAAATGAACGACATAGTTTATATTTGTTTGTTTCACATAGTAAATTTTGGGATTTACTAAATAATTGGAATATGGGCATATAAAGTTAATAAAAATCATATTATGGCTTAGTAGAGGCCGATTTTTTGATCGGGTGAACGGGAGTGCTCAATTAATAACTTCCCCCCTTCATACTTAAGGTTCCAAGCTAAGCATCCTTGGTTACAACGAATAGTGGTCTTGACACGAGTCATGGGTTTTCTAATTTTCCAAAAACATTAAGTGGCGACTTTAAGATTTGGTGATGTAGTCCATTTTTGGTAAAGATTTTTGTAATAAAATAAATTTTGATAAAAGTTGCCAAATCTGAACTCTCATCTACGTTTCACATTGCACTCGTGAAACTAGATCGAAGATACCGAGGGTCCAAACTATTAGGTGCCGTTTGGTAACACTTATGTTTTCAGTTTTCTGTTCATATTTACAAAAATTTTAAAAACTCAAATAAAAACTTGTTTGGTAAATTTTTGATTTATAAATCAATGGTCTCAGTTTATAAATTTGGCCAAAAAATGTAAACTCAAAAAATGTGTTTTCTTTTTGAGTTTTCAGTTTTTTTTTTTACCACCCAACACTAGCCACTACCCGCCACCATTTTCCACCACCATCTTCCGCCACCACCACCTACCACCACCACCCGCCACCACCACCCATCAGCCACCACCCACCTGTCACCCACTCGCCACCACCACCCACCCCTCACCGCCGCCACCACCACCCACCACCCGCCACTACCATTCACCGCCCGCCACCACCACTCACCACCCACCTGCCACCACCATCCACCACCCACCAGCACCAGCCACCCACCACCACCACCACCACTGCCACTACCATCACCCACCACCCACTCGCCATCCACCTGCCACCACCACCCACCACCACCACCACCACCCGCCACCGTCACCCATCCACCCACCACCACCACCACCACCCGCCATCCGCCATCCACCTGCCGCCACCACCACCACCACCACCCACTCGCTACCACCCACCACCCGCCATCGTCACCCACCTACCCACCACCACCACCCGCCACCTACCCGCCACCACCACCCACTCGCTACCACCGGCCACCGTCACCCACCCACCCACCACCACCCTCTACCCACTACCCACCGTCACCACTTTCTACCACCGTCTTCCGCTGCCACTTGCCACCACTTGCCATTTCTCACTCTTTTTTATATTTTTAAATTGTTTTAAACATTTTGTCAATTACCAAACGTGTTTGTAGTTTATATTTTTCTAAAAATAAACAAAAAATAACAAAAACCAGTTTATAAATTTTTTGTAAATATAAACTGAAAACGTAAACGTTACCAAACAGAGTCTTAACGAGCATGAGTACTCCCCGGCCGGTGTTACAGTTTCTAGCGACTCCACTGTGGATACCAAGAAACCTTAACTTGAACTCCATGATATGTTTTTTATTTTCAATTATATATTCATTGCATTGCATGCATTGGTGCGCTTAAGTCCCGTGTTCGTCACCTGTTATCCTGGATGACTATTCGGCTTTGGGCAAATAGACGAACATAGGCTTTAATACGGCTGGAGCACAAGCCTTGGAATCGAGATTACCACATACCTCTTGATTCACCAGATTGGGTAGGTATATCGATTGAGGTACCCATTTTGACCAAGACTGACTTAGTGCATATAGTAAGCTCTAGCAACTTCCAAAATTAGGGCAGCATGATACCCTATGCTAGGATGTACGATGCCACTTGTGTGAATAGTGAAACCCTATACCATTTCAAAGTTAGGACATGGCATTCCTACCCTTCATAGGGGTGTTTGCTCTCTTTCCTGTTATGGGATTTGGGGTTCTCAACTCTAATCAGTGGGTCAGCCAAATCATTTTGAGGGGTTGAGTTCAGTGTGCATAATGATCAATTGAGTCGAAACGCTGCAAAAATTTTGATTGGGAGTTCCGTTTTGTTTTTACTAGGTAATCGTAGCACTATAGCTTCAGAACGGTCTAATATCCCCCAAGTTTTGTACACTCGCACTGGTAGACTTAGTAGAAAAGTAGATTTGGTTTAAGGATAGCAGGTATTAGTTTTTCTGCGGCCAGTTACAAGGAGGAAGGTTAAAACCTCATTGTCAGAACCTCACTAGCCAAAATTTCTAGGATCTGTGATGGATCCACCTTCAGTGGTAATGTACAAACTTTCAGTGGTGATAGACCCATTTCCAATGGTGATGGACCAACCTCCAGTAGTGACGGACCCACTTCCAATAGTGACAAACCTACTTCCAATAGTGATAGACCCACCTCCAGTAGTGACGGACCAACCTCTAATAGTAACGGACCAACTTCCGATAGATATAGCAAACATGTTTTAGCCCTTCAACGAAGCATGGACGCTATTACCAACAAGGTTGTTGCCAATAGGGAGGCTTATGCCAAATTGCAACCCCCGTCTAGGGCGTCGACATCTCATCCACCTCCGGTGGTTCATCTGGTTTTGGAACCACCTCTGTTAGCTGAGGAACTTTCTGAGCCGAACTTGCAAGAAAATCTTAGGATTCTTACACAACCAATGGAAGGATTGTTCCCTACAAATATTGATAAAGTTAACGCGGCTATGTTGAAAATATCCAAATTAGAGAAAATGTTCAACAAATCACAAGGGAAAAACTCTGTTCCAGACATCGAGGATAGGCTTATAGAAATAATTGTGAGGCTGTCGGAGCAGTTCAAAATGCCATACGTAGATAGATTTGATAAGGCTGGTGACCCTATGGTTCACATCTGCCTCTTCTCAGACATTCTGAAGACTATGGGCCTATCTCGGGCTCAAAAGCTTTCCTTGTTCGGAAGAACCATGTCAGGAGTGGCTACCATCTGGTATGCCAAACTAGAGGACTCAATAAAACAGAGTTGGGAAGAGTTAGCTGAAGCCTTCATCACCTAGTATTCTTACAACACCCAGATTAAGTTAACCACCCTGGAACTGGAGGCAACCTGACAAGAGCCCAACAAGAGCGTCATGGCATTTATCACTAGGTGGAGGGCAAAGGCAGTCATGATAACAAGTCGACCCTTGGAAAAAGATCAAGTCTGCATGGTTGTCAAAAATCTGCATAAAGGATTACTGTAGAAAATGATAGTTCTCACACTCTTCAACTTCAAGGACCTCCATGAGATTGGGGTTCAAATTGAGGATGCTATTAATTAGGGAATGAAATGAGCCCGTGAGAAAGATGTTCAATCGCAATTCCAATGCTGCTGTCAGTAATAGCACAGCTACCAATTCCATACCCTCATAGGTCAACACTATTACAACTTTTACCAAAATGGCCAAACCTTTTACTAATATTGATCCACAACTAACCACTTCAACCAGACCTCAAAACCGACGGTTTCACCCTCTCTGCATGTCGCTAACTCAAGTTATGGAACTACTAGTGAAAAAGGGGCACCTCAAGCTCCTTGATCCCCAATCCTTCCTAATCCTCTTCCACGTAGCCATGATCTCACCAAATACTGTGCCTTCCACCAATAACACGGTCATAATACTAACCGTTGCTTTCAACTTCATTGTGGGATTCAAGATCTTATTGATAATAAGATCATAGCTCCATCCCAAAAAGCCAAGACCACCATCGGCCCATTGCCACCCTATGACCAAATCCCACCGCCTTCCCATCTCAACCTTATCCATACATTACTGTCCACCTTCAACTCCAACATATACATCATACCTTCCCATCTACCCAAACCTGAGGTGCTTATTCCAGAGGGCACTCTTTTATTCATGATATATGCACTTGATCCTAACCAAAACCCCAAAATCCTATGATGGCAGATGATTTGGAGCCAAAGCTGGATATTGGTCGATATTCTTACGAGCATGCACCTCCCTCTTTATGGTTTTCCTAAGCCATGGATTGATCATGCAGCAAAGAAGCACTGGAGAAGTTTTAGGTCTAACACTAGCTGAATCTATGATAGATCTTGAAACTAGCATGATACCAATAAATTCGGAGGATATTGTGAGCATTTCTGTGATCGGAGATGGACCACCTGTTGATTGTACATATTTCATTCCAGACATGGTGGATGGCACACGCTGATATTAGCAATTTGGGAATACTTTCATTTTACTTTCTGAATTGGGTGTTGAGTCTAAACTTGATTCCGCCAAGTTTGTGGAGCAAGAATCAGGATTGAGTCAATCTTGTGAGTCAGAGTCTAGTGATTTTGGGGGTGATAACCTAGACATCACACTACAATAAAATGCACGTTCGGCGACCAAAATTGGTTAGTCGCCAAAAGTTGTGAAATTGGCGACCAAAAATTTTTTTAGTTGGCAAAAGTAAAATATTTAGCTACTAATTTTTTTTAGTTGGGGTATATTAGTTATTGGCGAAAAAAAAAATTAGTCGCTAAAAATGCCAGAATTGGTGACAAAAAAATTTTTTAGTCACCATATATTGAGTTTTGGTTACTAAAACCATTTAGTCGCCAAATGGAAAATAAAAATTATTTTTTACCTTTTTTTTTTCAACAAAAAAAAATAATTTTAGTCACCGTATATCGAGTTTTGGCTACTAATACCATTTAGTCGCCGAATGAAAAATAAAAAATTATTTTTTACCTTTGGCGACCAAAATTTTGGTCGCTAATTTTTATTTTAAGCTACAAAAAAGAATTTTAGTTGCCAAAGAACTAAAATTTTTGAAGGGAGACATTTCAAATATTTTGGAGGGATTTATTAAATACTTTCAGCGATTAAAAAATTTTCGTCGCCAATAACCATCTATATAAAATATCTCACGCTCTCACTCTTCTCTCTCATTCTCTCTCATCTCTTTGTCTCAACGAGACGAGTACGAGCCACGCGACGTCAGCACTTGTAGGGAATGCTATAAGGAAGCCAGTGAGACCGAGGAAGAGCTCAAACGCGAGATTAAAGATCTCAAGTCCAAAGTCTCCTTCCTCATATTCTGGACTCCCTTCAATTATTACCACCATCGCTCTACTCCTTGCTTCTCCAACATCGTTTTAGTCACTTCCAATGACGATTCCGATAAACCCGCATCTAACCCTGCTCTTATCTCTATCCATAAGGCCGTTCTAGTGAGTACCCATTTCGATTTTTAACTTTCTTTGTGTGTTTTTGTTGTGTATTGAATGTGTTTGATATGTGGATTGTGTGGACAAACTCCGAAATGGGTAGTGATAATAAACTCTAAATTTGGATCATTGGTTTTGGTGATTATTTGACTGATGTGCTTTTACATCCAATTCAACACTAGTTGAAGACTCATGAACTAATAAAATGAACTGGGTCAATTCTACTTGACATGTATCAATAAAGTTGAATTCTTTAACCATCTTTTGTGTTTTTACACTATTTCCTAATGTTTGTTTTGGATTTGGCTTTAGCTAATTGGGTGGCTTGGAATATTTGGTGGGAAAGGAGTTCAAGTTCTTGAATCTTTGAGGAGCCATAACATGATGTAATGAAGATCTGGGCAAAATTTCAATTTGATATTGAATTCAATATGTCTGTTTCAATTTTCATTTATCATGCTTTGGAAACAATAACAATGACAAGTTCGGAAACACCATCATTTTAATCTAAAATTGCATCCGAAAAATGGGGTGTTGTAAGGAAATTGTTTTTGGAAACAGTTGGCAAACAAGTTTTCTTTATCAATTTTCATTTATCATTTTTATCGAGAAAATAACAATATTTGAAAATGAAACCGAATGCGTTAATATTGGCTTCTGTTTAGGCTTTTATTGCTAATGAATTTGAAGGTGTGCCATTATCACTAACTATGTGCAATTGGCTAGTGAGCTCTCATGATTGTAATTTATTCCTCATATATCTCCCTTGGTAATATAGGACAGTAAGGCTTGAAGGTTATTATTTGGGGTGATATTGGGAATACTCTTTTTAATGTTCTCTAAGACAAGCAAGGAGGCTTATGCAAGTTCTTTCTGAGTGTCTTGGGAAGTATCTGTCTTGACCTTGTGACCAATTTTGGTGTTTTGCTACTGCAAAGTAAAATGTGCATATAAGAACCTTGAGCTAAATTTTCCATTACCTTCTCTGACTTGATTGAGTTGAAACCAGTGCTTATTTCTTTCTATAACTCACAAACTGTTTAGTCAATATTCATTCATTGCATTTTCAGTTAGCTCATCACTGATAGCTCATCTTGTGTTTCATCATTAACTGATATATTTGATTTTATTGACTGTGGTTGCTTGAACTCATTTGTAAATCAACTAGAACACATTATGTTATTCACCTAAGTTATAAGTTCATTAGTTGGTATATTTGTTGTTGTATAACTAATATTGTGTATTATATCCTCATAAATCGTTATTTGCCTATTCTAATTGAAATCTTTGAAATAACAATCTGTTAAGCTAAAAAGAATCATTCATTGATTTTTCTTTATTTAGTCTTGCTATATCAATTGATATATTCGCTATGTTATTCATCTAAATTTAATTGAGTTAGTTATCTAATTTTTCCTTCTCCATAAGCTAAATTACTTGTTAAATAAATTGAACCATATTCTGTTCAAACAAAAATCAAGCTCTGCATTTTTGATTAGTTACCTCGCTAGTTTTTGTTACAGATTGATGATGTTGGCATGGATACAATGATGTTTTTGGGCTAGATTGATGATGTTTGCATGGACACAATTTACATTATATTTTTGTTTATGAAAAACATGTACACCTAATATGTTTTGTTATTAAGATTTTTTTTTAATTTAGATTTTAATTGTTGGTTTGGATAGTATATGTATTTGTTGGATTATACAATGTTTATGGATTCTTATTTTCTTTGATATGTACGGTTAATAGTTAAGTTTTGTATATGGTTGAAAATTAAATGCTACCGGTTGTGCAGAAATATTTTTATTGAATGGTTGAGAATTGAATGAATGAATGAATAGATGAATAAGTTTGTAAATGCACAGGTTAGAGGTGGCGCAAAAAATATTACAGGAACAAATTATAAAAACTACATGAGATCTTTTGGCGACTAAACAAATATCACAGGTTGGCTTTTGGCTACTAAAATTTTAGTTGCCAATTGTCAAAAAGTGAAACTTTTGGTTACTAAACTTTTAGTCGCCAATTGTAAAAAAGAAACTTTTGGCTACTAAATTTTTAGTCGTCAATTCTCAAAAAGTGAAACTTTTGGCTACCAAATAGTTAATCGCCAAACATACATGCTCAATTGGCTACTAAATAATTTAGTCACTAAAAGTGAAAAATATATATATTTAATTATTTTAAAAAAATATATGGCAACTAAAATTTTAGTCACCGATAGTTCACTTTTGGCTACTAAAAAAATTTTAGTCGCCGATTGTCTTCCTCGATTAATTATTGGCGACCAAATTGGAAACCAAATATATTAGTCGCCAAAGTAATTGGCGACTAAAATAAGGCTTTTGGCGACTCAAATTTTAGTCGCTAAAAGTGAAATTTCTTATAGTGTCATTGTCATATTTATGTCTGTTGTTTTTTTCACTTTCTTCTAAGTCTATTTTGTTTTGACCATTGAGCCAGAAGTTCTAAATAAAAATGCAGTAATTTTCACATACTTCTCTATGCCTGTAAATCATTGCATTGACCAAACATTTTCAAAAAAAAATTCCAAAACTATGATGAAAACAAAGAATAAGGAATTTCTCGGGATTTGCAAAATTTGATCGACTTAAAGGAAGAGAGGTGTGCTAAAGCCCTTAATGGATGAGATCATTTTTGTTAATGTAGGTATTGAGAAGGATCTTGGCTTGGTCCAGATTGGTTCTACATTGTCTTCGGAGGAGCGCGAGTAACTAGTTGCTTTATTAAAAGATTTCAAAAAATGTTTTGCGTGGTCCTACGAAGACATGCTTGGAATTAATTTTGAGATTGTACAGCATAGGATCCTTCTCGACCTTAGACTCGACCCTTTAGCCTTCACACCTTAATTCAGAATGTTCAATAATCAACCAGAGTGTGAGACTTGCATAGCCAGATCAGAAGCAGTCCTTGAAGTATGGGCAATAAGGTCAGATATGATCGATAAAAGGCTTGCATAGCCGGATTGGAATCATCCCTCGAACTAGGGGTAAAAAGGTCGAATGTGAACAAAGATTCAAACCAGGTCGTTTCTCAAGCCAATGGATACCGGAAAGAAAGTCAAATCCCAGAATTTGAGAGAATGAGATTTATTATTGAAGGACAATCGAGTTCCTATCCATGACACTAGAGGAAAATTCAGACCTAATTGGAGGAGTCCTTACATCATCAAATTTATCTGGTCAAGAGTAATAGCCATTCTCATGGATTTAGACGGCCTAGAGTTCTTACAACCAATCAACATAGACAAGTGACAAAGTACTATCCTTGAGAGGCTCGTTGGGCCAAAAACTCGTAAGAACAACCCAAGTTCGAAAACCCGGAAAGGCGACTTTGGCAAAAAATAAAGCACAAAAGCAGAGTGAAAATACCCGAGTGAACCTTACCCCCGAAACTACGTAAGGCTTGATTCCTATCTTTGGGATGCGTAAGTAGCTCCATGTTGAAATTCGGCCCCAACCAGTTTCAACTAACTCGTCCTATCCATGTTTGATGGTATATTTTTACTTGATTCGATTGTCTTGTTCATGTTCAATTGGCTTATCTTCGTTCAATTCAGCTGTCCTATCTCTTATTTACGGCAAATTTAACCGTAAGACAAATCAAGTTCAGATTTCAGATTGTTTATCTCAAAGGGTTGATTCCATGTTGGTCGAGTAGTGGCCATTTGCGAAAACCAATTTTGAGGACTTTTAATAGAGTCGACTAAATTTCTCGAAAAATTACTCCATTTTTGCAAAACTGAACCATTTCTTGGACCCAAAAAATAAAAAATTTCAATGCTCACAACTTGACTTACATGATGTCAAAACATAGAGTGGAACCAGCATGCTAATTTAACTCTCATGTTGATCAAAAATTTTAGCAAAAACCCAAAAAAAAAAAAAAAAAAAAAAAGTCAAAGCAATGAGGCATAGTCAAGTCAGGAATTCTGCCTTCTCCAGGCACTCTCGAGTCTGATGTTCATATTTTAGCCAGCTTGCTAACCATTCAGTCGGTCGTCCAAGTTTTGAGTTGACACCAAGTGTGCTCTTGATTGTTTCAGCCAGCCAGCCACTTGTTTAGCTAGCCGGCCAATTTTCCAGCCAGTTCATCAGTCAATTCAGCTGCTAGGTTGATGAATTAGCTGGCCCATCAATTTTTTTTACTAGTTGGACAACTAGTTAGCCATTCGGCCAATCAATTAGCCGACCGACCAATTTTTGAATCCATAATGGAAAACTACAAAAGTTGTGTAGGCTCAATGGTGTTTCCTTTCGAGTCGTGTTTTGAGTGTCTTTCATTCTAGTAAGTGTAAATAGGTGTGTTTGGATTGCTTTTGCTTTGTTTTCCTTTGTTGATTCATTTTTTTGATTCCTAGTTAGTTGAGGGCTCAATATCCAATTCAGAGTTCATTACAATTCAATCATTCTCAGATTCAAATTCAAAAGAAAAATGTTTTCATGCTCAAGTGTTGTGCCATTCATGTTATGCCATTCACGCCATGATGGGCAATCAATAGAACTCATTTTATTAAACTTCCGAGTAAAGCCCCCTAATTATAGCATTATAAGGAAAAAAAATTGAATAATAACAAAAAAGAGGGGGAAATTCTGAAGTATTGGTATTCCTTCCTAAGCAAAAACAGAAAGAAAAAACAAAAAGAATTAAAAAAAAAGGGGAAAAAAATTGAAAATACAAAAAAGTGAGAGGGACATTTTCTCGATTTTTGGGGCAACAGCCGAACAACGAAGATTACAAATTTACATCATTTGCAGACAGCTTCGTTGCTCAACTCTACCGTCAGTTGCCTCGCCACAACATTACTCTCAGGAAGCCCTTGAAAACTTTGCCTCAGCATTGGCAGAGTTTCCAAAAGAAATTACTCTCATCTGGCCATCAAATGAGGAGTACGAAGGAACTCTGAATCCGACCATGGAGGTGGCCTGTCATTTCAGCTCTTTGTTCTACTTTTTCAATGCGCTAATCTCTATCCGAGTGTCCTTGAACTCTAAAGTAGAGAGAGTTGGGCGTTTAATCGGTATACTTCACTTGTCCTATTCTGCAGCCGATGAGAGAAATTGGAGGCCGCAGTCACCGTCTCCAAACAGGACTTTAATGTGAAGTGGTTGGCATCGATATCAGACTGCACTGCCATTGTTTATTCGACTAATAGCATAGGAAAGTTGAGAACAGGAGCAGGGGTAGGGGCACTTTGTCGAGGTTCAAAGGAGCTGGCCTCGACATTCTCGATAAGGGAAATGTTGAGGTTAGGGAAAAGAGTGAGGGGATGGCCAGAAGAAGCCATGATAAGGAAGTGTAATGCCTTCAAAAAGGAAAATTTGCAGAGTAATGGTAGGGGAAGTTTGCAGCTCTCTACTCTATATCTCTCGCAAGCCTCGGTTTAAAAAGAAAATGGAAGAGAAGAAGAAGCCAAAAGAAGAGGGATTGCCAAGGCAATCTTTGACAAACAAGGATATCTAGCTGCTATCGGTCAGGCGTGCTATGATTGTTGAAATCGCGCGCCAAATACGGTGCTCGACGAAGACGAATGGTGCAGAGACAAAGACAGAGAGAGAGAAAAAAAATAGGAGAAGAGTGCATATTTGTATATATTTTGTATATGTATAATTGTGCATCCGTATCTGTATATATTATCCGTATGTCTGTGTCTGTATACGTATATGTATATATTATGTCCATATATGTATATATATAGCTCGGATGTGTGTATGTATTTGTATATATGTATGTATCTGTATATGTATATATTTTGTATATATGTATATATATGTAATACATATTTTATATTTTTGTATCTATATATGTATATATATGGTATATATAGAAATGTTCAAAAAAAAAATCAAAAGAAATTTTCAAAAGAAAATCAGAAAAAGAAATTTTCAGAAAATCAAAAAGAATTTTAAAAAAAAAAAATCAAGAAAAGAAGAATATTTTGGAGGGCAAAAAAATTTGAAAACAATAATAAAAAATCGTTTTGTGTATCCGTCATATTAGTTTTGCATCCATCATTTTATTCTTGTGCATCCATTATATCATGTTGTATATTGTATATCTCAGATTGCCCCTTTGTGTTTATTTATTTATTGGCATTTACCATCACACTTACACTGTCTATTACATTTATCACTTGGTTACAATCCATGCACATCAACATTTGATACAACATTTTTTTTTCATCAGTTACTATTGGCCCCATTTTTGGGTTATAGGTTCAAACCACTCGGTTAATACTGGCCTTTTTTAGGATGACGATACTATCCCTTTCTCGGGTTGTCGGCTCAAACCATCATTAGTTAATACCTCACTTTTCTTGGGTTGTTCGTTAAGACTATCCATCGGTTAATACCTCTCAAGTTTTGGATTGTAGGTTCAAACTATTCATTGGTTACATTTTCTCCTCTCATGTGGGTGTGTTTGGATTGTACCCCTTTGTTTTGCTTCATTTGCATGAGGTTTGCCTCACCACCTATTATATATTACATATTGCATTGCACACATCATGCATGTTCAAAAAGAAAAAGAAAAGAAAACAAATTCAACTTTCAATTGCATTAGCATATCGTTTGCATGGCTACTACTACCACTGTTGCATCACTTGACTACAATATATTCACATTAGCATTTAATTACAACATTTTTCATCAGTTACTGCTGGCCCCCTTTTTGGGGTGTAGGTTCAAACCACTCAGTTTGTGCTAGCCCTTTTTTAGGATGATGATACTATCTATTTCTTGGTTAATACCTCTCTGTTTTGAGTTGTAAGTTAAAACTATTCATCGGTTACGCTTCGTTCTCTTATGTAAATGTGTTTGGATTATATCCCTTGGTGTGCTTCATACTACATGTTGCGTAACATTATAGATCGTGAATTTTCAAAAATAAAAATGACTTCATAAAGCGTGTAAGTCCAGCTTTCAAATTGTATTTCAATTGCATATCATTTGCATTTCGCCCTTGAACTACACTAGTTTTGCATTTTGTTTGTTTGCCCAAGTTTTACGGCCTTGCAAAAGGGTCGTCTTCGGGCTTTAACATTCACTTATATTAAGATATGAGTTCGAGTTTTCTCAAAGAGAGACAATTGTAGACACCCCATTTTGACCGGCCCTAAGACTTGAGCACTTTCTTTTGATTACCTGATGATGAAAATCAGAATGTGTTTCTCACATAATTTTTAGTAAGAATGATGGAATTTGTGCTTCATTCTCAGCCCTACGCCTGTTTTAGCCCAGTGCTTTAGGCCCGTTCAAAACTCTCTTTTAAAATATTCCTTTTATGCATAGTTCCAATAATTTTGCTGAAAATTCTTGTTTTCCCTAAGAAAAAGAACGGAAAAAAATTCAGTGACTAGTGTTGGCTAGCCAAATAGTGCTTGGTGAATAGTGTCAGCGGGCCAGCCAACTTTTTGGTCTGTTGGCCAACAACCTTTTTGGCCGACAGGCTAATTTGCCCAAAAGTAAGGTAGTTTTGGCAGAATTCTTGATGAAAGCATATGGGTCATGTCATTTCAGATATTTTGATGATACATTCATGCATACGGTACACATCCACCTCTTCAATTATCATCATTTGGCCTCCATTGCCAAAAAGGAGTTTGTCATCTTCCCAAAAGTGAGCATCCAAGGCAACCACCCTTATCACTCTATCATCCTTGTCTCCCACCTCCTTGACTTTGCATTCCATTTATTATCTATATAGAGAGATAGAAAGGATCAGAGAGATAAAGGAGTTGAATGAAGAGAATTGAATTAAGAGAGTGAATTGAGAGTTAGGGGAGGAAAAAAAAAAGACGTTTATGTTTTGAGCCAAAAGACCTCTATTTTTCCATACACTAATATACCATCTTTCAATATATCAAACCAAGCCCATAAATTCAGTTATAGCCATATTCTTGAGCCTTGATCAAAAAAGAGTGAGTATTGTTGAAAAAGAGAGAAAAACAGAGAGTTTGAACAACTCCACTCCACACACACAGTTAAATAACCCAAAAACACCATTTTAACTAGAATTTCAAATTTTCGAACTGAGAATTGAGAATATGCTTCCTAAACTTGAGGGTGATCAAAAGAAAGTTTAAAAATCAAATCCTTCCTTGGAATGTGAATTTTGCACACTTTTCATTTTCTTGTATTTCTTGCATTTTCTTTCATTTATTGCTTTTCTTACTTCAATTTCATGCTATAAACCTATTTCAATCTAACTAGAAGTGGTTAGTTGAGCCACCCATATATCCCTTGTTTGTTCTTTCTTTGGTGTTGAAAAGGAAAAAAAACAGAGTGTTTTTGCCAGAATTAGTTGACTAGCCAGCCAACTTCTTCTAGGGCAGAACATAGCTGTTTTTTCAGATTCAAGCAAAATGGTTTTCGGCGATTGCCAAGGCATACATATATTTTTTTTTTTTGTAATATTTGTTCTTTTTTTCTTATTTTTTTATTCTTCTCCTCCCTTATTTGGATATGTAATATTCAAGTGATGTAATAATTCTCTACCCCGCTTGTTTCTATCCCGTTCTTTTACTTGCTTCCCTTATATGTAAATATGCATTATATATTGTCTTATCATCATATCCATGCTTTGCATCTATATTTCATGCCTTAAGATTCGACTAAATTTGCATCTGTGACTTTAATCGATTATTATGTGATTTTGTGCGCTACCTCATGTCTTGAGATGATTCACGTGTCATATATATTAGAAGTCGGATCTTTAGTTGCATTTCATGAGTGAATTGCATTAGAATCTTGTATATAGGATCATGCATTTTTTTACTAACTTTGTTTTGTATCTATTTGTGGGACGTCAATAAATATGCAAGTTTTGTGCTTTAGCATCCCGCCTATGTGTGATTTTCTTACTATGTTTAGCATCTTACCATGTGGCTATGTGCTTATTTGATATAACTCTAGGCATACTAGTGGATGAAGGCTGTGTTATTTAATTTGGAATAAAATTGATTTTCATGATTGCACTATTGAAAACATCTTCAAAATAATGAATCAAATTGTTCCAAAATGAACAATTGGAATATGAGCACATAAAGTTAATAAAAATCATGTCGTGGC
The DNA here is from genome assembly GCF_055761805.1 of Camellia sinensis. NCBI lineage: Eukaryota > Viridiplantae > Streptophyta > Magnoliopsida > Ericales > Theaceae > Camellia > Camellia sinensis. The sequence goes on from NC_138963.1 coordinate 81,710,881, forward strand.
TTAGTAGAGGCCGATCTTTTGATCGGGTAAGCGGGGGTGCTTAATTAATAACCTTCCCCCTTCATACCTAAGGTTCCGAACCAAGCATCCTTGGTGATGATAAACAGTGGCCTTGACACGAGTCATGGGTTTCCTAATTTCCCAAAAATATTAAGTGGCGACTCTAAGATCTGGTGATGTAGTCCATTTCTAGCAAAGATTTTTGCAATAAAATAAATTTCTATAAAAATGGCCAAATCCGGACTCTCATCTACGTTTCACATTACACTCGTGAAACTAGATCGAATATACCGACGATCTGAACTATTAACGCGTGCGGGTACTCCCCAGGCAATGTTACATATGTGTGTTGATCTGTTTTGTGTTTTGTATAGATCTCTATATTCATATGTCTCTATATTCTCCGATCATTGCGACAAGTTCTTTGTTTTGTGTAGATTGATTGATCATCTAAGATGTTTAGGAGAGCGTCGAAGAACACAAAGTACTATGTAAATCTTGTTTTTTCAGATTTTTTTTTTTTTGGTGTTGTTTGGTTGCTTAGAAAACCTTGGATGAGAGAAAAAAAAATGAGATTTTGTTTTTAAAAAATATTGTACAAATAAAATTATGTTCATTTTTATTTTATTTTTTGTAGTTATTGATTGTTGTTGTTGTGGTGTTGTTAATATTGATGAAACAAATTGCAAATATATATGCCCAAGAGATAGATAGATTCCACATGTTTGGTTTGAGAGAGAGAGAGAGAGATAGAGAAAGTAGGTTCAATAGATAGATATAAAAATTAAACAAATAAGTTAAAAAATTCAACAGCTAAAAAACTAAGATCAAAATTTGAATAGATAAAAATTATATAAATGAAATTTTTTACAGATGAAAATATTGAACAATTAAAAAATTGGACAGGTAAAATTTTGATAGATAGAAAATTTGCACAGATAAAATTTGGATAGATAGAAAATTTGCACAGAAAAATTTGAACAGATAAAAAATTTACACAAACAAAAAATAGACAAAAAAAATTGAACAGATAAACAAAAAAAAAATTGAACAGATAGACAAAAAAATTCAATAGATATATAAAAATTTTGAACAGATAGTCAACAAAAAGGAAAACAGATTAAAAAAAAGTCACGGGGTAAAATTGGAAACAAAATGTCTTTCAGGATTTCTCTTCAAACTATTTTACAAAGTGTGGATCTCTCACCAAATATGGGAGAAGGAGAAGAAAAGTTTGTATCTTGATTATTTAATGCAATGAATTCAAGTATTTTTCAATTATGTTAGGCTAGATTTATTGCTAGGGTTAGGATGAAATTACGTATATAATTATTTATATTTGTTCATGTAACTTAATTTCTTCAAAAAATATATGTTTTAATTGAGTAAATATTTTTCTTGTTCACTTGTCTATTTTCAATTGAGAATAATTAAGATTGGATTTTCATTGTGTTTTGATGGATTCAATCAATGTTTTGATTTTAAATTTTTGATTGACGAAGAAATATATATTTTATAAAAAATAACTATAAAAAAAAAGTTTTCATGATTATATCATCCACAATAAAAGAGTTTGATCACCAATTTTTTGTGAAAAAAATTGAAGAATTACTTAATATGAATATTATTAATATGATGTATATGATGGATTCCGCTGCCCTAATATTTTACTTATTTAATTAAATTCTTTTTAATATTAACAATTTTATTATTTTTCATTCTATTAAAACTCAGGAATTTGTTCAACTAATTAGTTTATTTATTTTAAGATTAATTGATTATTTTTAATCATCGAATTCCTGTGAGCTCGACATTGTTCTTACCTTGTCTATACTTCAATAGATTCGTGCACAGTGATTAAAATTAGTAAGGATGTGTACCAAGACTCGGGGTTATTGTTGTATCTTATAAGCACAATACCATGCTTTGAAGCCTTAAGGAGTTTTTCCTGTTACGGGGCATTTCATACGCCTAATTCGATAATCCAAATCATTCATATCGTAGGGTCTATCGATCAGATCATCTTTACAAAAAAAAAAAAAAAATCAAGTTAATTTAACAGCCACAGCTACATAACAACACATTTTTTTTTTTTTGAAAAATAAACAACAAACATGATTTTAATAATAGACCATCAATTATTTTAAAAATAATTAGAAAATGATCATGTGGTTAGAAATGTTAGATCAATTTAAAAAAAAAAATTATGAATAATTTAATCGCCAGATCTACTATATGAATGATTCGAATAATCGAATTAGGCAAAAAATTAGTCCCTCAAAACCTTACAGCAGCATGTTGTTGTGCCCATAACCTCTACGTAGAGTGATGATCTCCTATATATTGGGGGTTGACTTGCTTGGTTGTTTATAGCTCAAATGCCATTAACTACAAAATTAATCTAGATAAATTCCAAAAAAGTTAATATATGGAGGTAGGAACGGGTTCAGAATTTTCATATAAGGGGTAAATATATATATTAACAAAATTTTTAAATAATTAGTTAATACCTTATTCGATTATTTAGAAACTTGAAGTTGTTATTAACAATAGTTATAATACAAAAAATATATATATTATTATTTTTATCTATTTTTTTAATATTATATTTTGATTCTATGTTTCAATATATAGAGTGACAGCCATTTAAAATTTTGATCCAATGTTTCATATATATACAGTGATAGTTACTTAAATTTTTTTTTTAAAAAAAGAAAAATATAGAGGAGGCGAGTCTATATAATATATAAATAATTATAACTAATACTACATGTAAACACCTCATTTTGACCGACCCTAAGACTTGAACGCTTTCTTTTGATTACCCGATGATGACAAGTAGAATGTTTTTCCATAGAATTCTAAATAAGAGAGATGGAATTTGAACTTTAATCCCAACATTCACCATTATAGCCAAATTGTTTTGAAATACTAAATATTTCATTAATTTAGTATTTTTGTTAGGGGTGGGCGCGGGTCGGTTGCGGCCACGGAACCTCCAATCCGCCATCCGTCCGCCAGATTGGCGGATTGAAGAAAATCAATCCGCATCCGTCCGCCAATCCGGCGGATGTGGATTGAGCGGATTGGCGGTTTGGCGGATGGATGCGAATCGGTTTGGCGGTTTAAAATTTTATAAATTTTCAACATAATTCAACTTGTGCACTTCCTCAAATAAAAAAAAAAGAAAAAAAAGAAAAAGAAAGTATTACAGTCAATGACTTAAAAAAGTATTACAATCATTGTATGCCTTATCCAAAGAAAAAAAGTTTGAAACTTTAGAATATCACGATCACTGCATGCCTCATCCACATATTACAATCACAGCATGATTTATCCCCATAAAATATTACAATCTGTGATTCTTAAAATATAATAACAATTCATTCCACCAAAACCATGAACAGAGCAGTAGTAGAGATTGAATGTCTCTGTATTGTTACATCTACATATGTTTTTGAAAACAAAAACCAACCAGCATATATCATATTTTCTATTTATTATTTTTAGAGTTACATTTAAAAACTAAAAAATATATATGAATAATACGTTTATTTTTTTCAATTCAAAAAATATATTCTAGTTGAAAACTTTTTTTCAACTAAATATTTAAACTCTTTTTCAATTGAAAACACAAACATAATATTTAAACAAATTGAAAATACAAAGTCTTATAAATTACTAGGGGTGCTCGTGATTTGGCGGTTTGGCGGTTCGGTTGCGGCCAAAAAATCTCAAATCCGCCATCCGTCCGCCAAATTGGCGGATTTGAGAAAATCAATCCGCAACCGTCCGCTCGTCATCACGCATCCGTCCAAAATGTGGCGGATCGGTTCGGTTCGGTCGGTTTTGGCGGATCGGTATATCCGCTGCTCACCCCTAATTTTTGTAATTTTGCATAATTTTATGTGTTTGTTCATATTTTTGGCATTTTTATATAAATTGGTATAAATTATATATTTTATATATATAAAATAAAATAATAAAAAGTTATATTATTATATTATATGTTTAGTATTTTAGTATAAATTATATATTTTAGATATTTTATTTATTATATGATATTATATTATAAAAGAAAAATAACAAAAAATTATTTTGATGTCGGTCAGCCCTCGGCTACCAACATCCAAATCTCAGCATAACATATATATAGTATATTAAATATAATCTTTAAATAATATCTGTATTATTATATTATATGCCTATACCTTTTTATATTATTATATTATACTTTGTTGTCTATATAAAGCCAAAGAAGGAGAGGCTCAAGGAAAAAAAAAAAAAACATAAGAATGCCTCAAGAGAATTAGAGAGAAAAGAGAGTAAAAGATTGTCTACATTTTCAATTTTGAGCCAACACTTCCAAACTTCCATAGTTACTGAAATTCCTCATTTCCTTACACCAAAAACACTCCAAAAATTTTGATATAGCCAAAGATCAATTGCCTTGATCATAAGAAAGAGTATTTAATGATTGAAAGTGAGAGAAATTAGAGAGTTAGCCACTTTCCATACTATAATCTCCATAATTTCGAATTGAGGATTTGAGAACACACTTCCTACACTTGAGGGTGATCAAGGGAGAGTTTGTGAACTAAGAAGTTCATCATTTTCTTGGAAACGTGAGAAAGAGACCTTCTATGCTAAATGGTTTAATCTCTTCGGAGGTTCATTACCAAGACATTACATCTCTCTCATGCCAAGAACAACTCCTTGTTTGACCCTTCTTTCCATTTAGAGAACTTAAACTCACCATTGGACTTAATGAATTAAAGAACGGATGGTAATTTAAAATTGAGTAACTAAAATTGAGGCTAAAATTGTGCAAGATAATAATTTGGTTGTGTTCAATCGGACGTTAATTGAACATATGGAAACTTGAGGCAGTTTATACTCATTAGTGACGAAATAATTCAAGTTTCTAAGGTCACCACTTCCCTTGATCAATTCATGCAAGGGAAGAGGTTAGAGTTATATTTTGTTGCATTTATTGAACTTGCACACTTTGATTCACAAGCCATCATGCAATGAAATTGCTTGAGTTAGTGGTTTGTGGCTTTAGTTTACTTCTCCTTTGATTCGTTCAAGAAAATGAGGGGTGAGTTGTGCAGACAATCCTAGAGAATACCCTATACATGCTCTGTTTGTCCTCTGTTGCAACAAGGTGAACTGGGCAGCAATGGCCGGCAGACCACCTTTGATGGCCGGCATCCCTTACCAGTGGCCGGCTGGCCACTAATGCAAAATTCAGCAGTGTGTTCCTTTAGCGGAGTAAAGCCACTCTGGAAGTGGGCAACAGTGTATGTGTTCTATTATGCAACAGAGGCTCTCTAAAAGCAAAACAGTAGCTTTTCGAGTGGAAATCGAGCATGCGCATGAACATTCCTCGCTTCCCGAGGCAGAGTAATTAGTTGTTTAGCTTACTTACTTCTTTTAATTATACTTGTGTTGTAATTATTTAATTAGCTAAAGTAATTAATTAGTTGTGAGTTAATTTGTTTCATTTGGTTTGTAATAGTTAATTAATTAACTTAGCTTAAATAGTTAGCTAGTTAGTTTGTTCATTCGGACTCTCCTTCGTGAGAGCATAATGTTGTAATAATGTGTATGTCTTCCAACCCCACGTCTTTCTCCCTTTTATTTAACTGCTTATGATGGTTAGTATAGGGACATCATGTTTAAATTAGCATTCTTCATGTTTGCATCCACTTGTATTGCATGCATCGAAGCTCGGTTCATCATTCCAACTACATTATTAGTTTAATACTTATTTAAATACCTGCTTAAACCACATGCTATCAATTGATTCATATGCCATGTTAAGTAGCCGAGCCTATTTTAGATTGCATATTGCATGTGTTACATTAGTCATATTGCATATATAGTTAGGAATCGTGTATTTTTTCTAACTCTCTTATGTCTTTTTGGCTTGCAGTACGAAGTGAGCCTTTACTTGCTTTAGCATATTGCATGAGTGTGATTGTTGCCATATCTAGCATGCTTACCATGAGGCTAAGTGCTTAATTGATATACCTGCTTGTATACCTGTAGATGAAGGTTAATTGCTTGAATTGAAATAATTTGAGCCATGCACATTTAATCTCACTTTTCAAGTGGCAAATTCAAACTTTTTTTAGAAAACAAACATGACTCAAGTATTCCAATTTTTGCAAATTAGTCTATACTTGTATGTGCACATCACATAGTAATACTAGATTAATAACCGAAATAAGAACATATAATGCAAAGTAAGATTCATATCATGATTAGTAGAGGTCGGTGAGCGGGGGTGCTCAATTCATGACCTTCCCCTCTCGTACCTAAGTTCCCGAGCCGAGACAATCTTAGTGATGACGGACAGGTGGCCTTTGGCACGAGTCATGGGTTTCCTAAATTTCTCCAAAATAAAACATTTAGGTGGCGACTCTGAATCTGGCAAAACAATCTATTCTTAGTAATTTGATTCAAAATCGATTTTCCAAACGATTCGCCGAATTTGAACTCTTTGGTGTTTATCTATTTCATATTGCACTTGTGGAATCAAATTCAGAATTGTGGGAGTCCGATACTGTAGGGCTTATTTCGACTTCTGAAATGGGGCGCGAAAAAGTCAAGCTACAGTTTCTGGCGATTTTGCTAGGGATAATTAGAGAACTTGACTTAAAACTCATGATGTGAAATTTTATCTACTTATATATGTTCTTTGCATTGCATTTGCATTGGTGCACCTAAGTCACTGTGTTTGCCATCTGCTATTCCTGGACGGTTTGCCGGAGGCTTGCCTGAAAAGCTTGCCAAAAGGCTGACCGGTCGCGGGCTCTGCCACGATGGGAACACAACCCTTGGATCTGGATTACTGCCGTACCGCTTGATCCACCTTTCACTTCTCGGTGTTTGGTGTAAGAGGTATATTAGGTAATCTTGCCAAGGTACCCTTTTGACCATTCAACCTAGTTGCATATAATGAAGCTATAGTGACTATTCCAACTTAAGACAGGATGCTACCCATTTGTAGGATGTTGTGAAACTTGTTGTTTGAAATTATGCAGCTTAAATCATGCCAAAAATCTAAGACACGGTAACCCTACCCCCTTATAGGGGTGTTTTGGTACTTTTACGTGATATGTGTTTTTACAGTGAGACTGTACAGAATGGTTCATATCAGCATTAGTTTGAGAACAAAATTCAGTAGGGATTATAGTTCAACTATGTGTAATGATTATTGTGAATTAGGGTCGAAGTGCTGTCCAATTTTGATTTTATTCTTTCTTTTTGCTAGGTAGTTTAGCAACATAGCTTCAGAAAGACCTGATATCCCTCAAGTACTCTCGACCCGTGTTAAAAGGCTTTATAGAACCGGAGATCTTTTTAGGGGACAACCTGTGTTTACTTCGCTCCCATCGGTTACTAGATGGAGAATAGTTAGGCATAGTTCACCAGTCTAATTTCTATAGTAATCACCCCTCATTTCACCTACATCTAGTTAGGCTCAATCTTCTACATCTAGTCTAGTACGAGATCATTCTCCCATTCCAATGGCACAGTATCCCCCGGTCAGTATGGAAGACTTGATTTATCATCTACAGCAAACAGTTAAAACCATGCAGCAAGACGCTGCTCAACAGGCCGAAGTTACAGCCCGTCAGGCTGAGATTTTAAACAGGCTGCAACAACAACAACCACAACCGACAACGGCCTCTGCATCTCATGCACCTCCTGCTTATGCACCTCTTACGGGTATCCCAACACCCGAAGCCACTACCCACACCACTAATGTCTAGCAGAACTGATCCCAGCACAGGCCTTCAAAGCACCTGTTTATCAAACTGAGGCTTCATTTGAATTTAAGGTTGACTCGACTGTGCTTAAGGTCAACAAACTGGAGAAATTGTTCAAAAAAAGCAAAAGGAGTCGACTCCATTCCAGACATAGAGGAAGGGTATGCTGAGTTTGCAGTTACCTTACCAGAGCAGTTTAAAATGCCGTACATTGATCGCTTTGATGGTTCCGGCGACCCAATGGTGTATTTGCGTTTGTTCTTGAATATTTTGCGACCCATGGGCTTGACCTGATTGCAGAAGCTATGCCTTTTCGGTCGCACTATGTCAGGTATATCGGCCATCTGGTATACCAAGTTGGAAAATTCAGTGAAACGAAATTGAGAGGAATTGGCCAAAGCCTTCATGGCTCAGTACTCTTACAATACCCAAATTGAGGTCACAACTCGTGATCTCGAAGCAACACATCAAGAACCGAAAGAGGGTTTCTTTGATTTTGTAACAAGGTGGAGAGCTAAAGCCTCGATGATGACCACGAGGCCTTCCGAGAAGGATCAGATAAGGACGGTCATCCGAAATCTCCAAGGCAAGCAATTACAGAAAATGATTGTTCTCCCATTATCCATGTTCTCAGAGCTTCATGAAATAGGGGTTCAGATTGAAGATGCTATGAAGCAGAGGCTCATTATTGATGATAAAGAGCCAACCAAAAGGCCGTTTGTTCGCAGTTTCAATGTTGCCAGTGGTAGCACAGTTGCGAGGCCATCAGATGTAAGTGTTGTCACCATGACCAATACCGCCAATCCCTTTGCCAATACACATCCACAACCTTCAACCAACCCTGTCCAATCCCAGAGGACCTTTACCCCACTCTACATGACCCTATCCCAAGCCATGAAAGTACTGATTAAAAAGGGGCACCTCAGACTGTTAGAACCTCGCCCACTGCCTGATCCTCTTCCACCCAAACAGAACCCAGTAAAATATTGTGTGTTTCACCAACAACACGGTCATGATACTGACCAATGCTTCCGATTGCGTCATGAGATTCAAAACTTCATTGAAAACAAAGTGATCGCACCACCCGAGAAACCAAATATAATTACAAACCCTCTCTCGACCCACAATCAAGTTCCCCCACCTCAGAACCTAAACCTAATCCATACACTGACCCTTTCCTATGACTCCAACGTATATATTACCCCTTCCCACCTACCCAGACTGACGGTCTTCATTCCTAAAAGCACGGACTTGTGCATGATAAACACATCCACACTTCAATCTAAACCTGTGGTGGTGACAGGTGCAGTAGAAGGGAGGCCGACCTTAAAGGAGAGTATGAATTCGTTGCTTGAGTACTCTGAGAACTTGTTTGAGAAGGGGTCTGATCTGTGTCGCTACATTGTGCCAGTTGATTAAGCCAATCCGGAAGTGGTATTGCCAATTATAGTAGAGGTCAATGTGGTTAAGGAGAATGGCCCCAGCCAAGGTTTGGATGATCTGGCAGAGTTTGAGGAGGACTTAGACAACCTGCAGTTCTTTGCTGAAAAAGATCAAGGAGGTGTACAGGTTGACTAGTTCGATTTCAATAGGTCGACGGACAACTTTAGGTGGATAAGTGATAAACCTGATAGGGAGGAAAGAACTGAAACAAAATTGGAGAAAAATGGAGCAAGAATTGTTGCAGTAGCTGGAATGGCCAATGAAAAGGGGAAATCGCTGAAAAGTACCGGTGAGGAAAATTCAGCTCAGGGACTAAGCACTGTGCATACTGCGGACACAGAACACGAAGCTGTGTTTGAACGAGAAATTGTGGAAGACAAGCAAAAAGCTGTAATGACTCAACACCTTGCAAGGGAACTAGATAACTATTTGTCGGCTGTCGAAGGAGTATAATGAGAGGATGACGATCTATACCTGGCTCACACCGATGAAGGCTGGGGTGAGTACCTTCCAGACAACACGTGGTACACTAAGGAGATTGATCACATAACAAGAAGTGGGCGGTATTTCAAACCACCGTATTTAGACCAAGCTGAGGCCTCCGGGAAAGATGGAGAGGTTGAGAAGCGGAAAGAAAAATAGCTGGAAGAGGAGGCAGTGCTGAAACAACTGAAGAAACTCCAATCCGATATTTCAATCTGGTTCTTATAGCCTATCGAGTACATCGACAGGCTGTACTGTCAGCAATGGACAAAGCTAAATTGTCCATTGACACCACCCCTGAACAACTTGTGGGATTGGTCTTCTCAGGTGGCGCCAGCCCAACCCTAACCTTTTCTGACAGAGAATTGCCGCCGGAAGGCTCAACACATAACAAATCCCTGTACATATCTGTTGAGTGCAGAGAAAAATGGGTACCGGTGGTGTCGACAGACACTGGTTCGGCTATCAATGTCTGTCCGTCTCGCACAGCTTATACCATTGGCCTGAAACTAGTAGATTTCGTACCTACAGCCCAAGTGATTCAGACATATGATAACATGAGCAGGGAAGTGATGGGCACAGTACAAATTCGAGTTCAGGTTGGCCTAGTTCAACAGGACATTGAGTTTCATGTCCTAGACGTCCCGGTCATCATCAACTTACTACTAGGAAGACCCTGGCTGCACCTTAGGAAAGCAGTCTCTTCTACCCTCTACCAAATGCTGAAATACCTTCACGGGAAAGAGGTAGCAATTGTCTTCAAGAACTCATCCATCCATTCGCCACCAGAGGTAACCACACTAGTGCTGGAAATCGACCATGGCGAGGAAGATGTATTCCTCTCAGGGTTTAGTCTGGCTGAGGCCTGGGTAGTACAAACCATCTTGGCAACAGATGAGGGTATGTATGTCAGTGCCCAGTTTATTTATCTCATGAACAAACTACAACATATGCCAGGAATGGGACTTAGAAGAAGTGGCCGAAAGGGAGTCACAGCATTGGCTGATGTGATGCATAATCCGCATGCCTTTGGTCTTGGCTATGTGCCCACCAAAGAGGATTGGGTCAGGAAAAGGGAAGAGATGACAAGCAGAGCTAGAGCCAAGCAGATCGGGAAACGTTATAAGCTCGTTCACAGGCCGATTCGTGGAACACTAAATGATCACTTTGTTCGAGAGGGAGAGGATTTCCCCTTTTGCAGTTTTCCCGAGCCCTGGATGAATTCTGCAAAGCAGCGTGTCCCCGGCTTTGAAATCTTCTTCATCCTGCAGTTGTAAGAGAGTGATGCCAAGGAAAAGGTTGAACCGAGTGCTAAAGCTGAATACGGCATAGAAACTGACTCCGACAACAGCGAGCTTGGAGTAGGGGCAGCACTGGCATGTCTCCTTTCAGATCCTCCGGTCGACTCAGAGAGCTTGGGGGATAACCTTACCATCTCCATGATCGGGGAAAAACCGGGTATGAACCCAACCAGTGGCATTTTGGAAGCATCAGGGGCACCATTTCTTACTTGGCAGCTAGAGAAAGGCTATCTTTCTAGTTCTGAATCAGATGATGAGCCAGAATCTGATTCCACAGAGTCTGTGGGATCGGGATCAGATTCAAGTCAGTCTGAGGGGTCTGAGTCTGGCATTCTCGGGGGTGGTAACCCGGATGCCAAGGTCCTGTCTAGGTCTTTCTCTTCTTTTGCTTTTGAGTTTGTTGTAACCGAAGAGGTGGACCTGTTGAATGAGAACTCCGTAGATTTTAAGTACTTCTCCGTGCCGCTTATTTAGTGTATTGACCAAGATTTTCAAACTTTTAATGAAAAACGAAGAGGAAAAAATTCCGCTAGCTTTGAAAATTTTAATTAATCAAGAGGATGAGAGGTGTATTAAACCCTGTATTGATAAAATCATTGCCATTAATGCGACTACCGAGAAGGATCCAAACATGGTCCAGATCGGGTCCACGTTGTCTTTGCAGGAACGCAAACACTTAGTCGCTTTATTAAAAGATTTCAAAGATGTTTTCGCGTGGTCCTACGAAGACATGCCTGGAATCGATCCTGAGATCATACAGCACCGAATCCCTCTTGACCCTGATGTCCAACCAGTCAAGCAAAAGTTGCGTAGAATTTGCCCGAATTGGACATTAAAGATCAAAGAAGAGGTCACCAAACAGATCAAGGCAGGTTTCTTGTTAGTATCTGAGTATCCAACCTAGTTGGCCAACATGGTCCTAGTGCCAAAGAAGAATGGCAGAATTCGAGTTAGTGTAGACTTCCGGGACTTAAACAAAGCCAAGCCGAAGGATGACTTTCCTCTACCGCATACTGATGAGTTGGTAGACTTCACCGCAGGCCATGCATTGCTTTCTTTCATGGATAGGCTTTCCGGGTAGAATCAGATTCTGATGGCTCCTTAAGACAAAGAAAAAACTGCATTTACTACGCTGTGGGGAACGTATTGCTACCAAGTCATGCCATTTGGCTTGAAAAATGTTGGGGCTACTTATCAGAGGGCTATAACTACCATTCTGCTTGATATGATCCACAAAGAGGTCGAAGTGTACGTGGACGATATGATAGTCAAGTCCAAAGATCGAGAGGGCCACTACACTGCTCTGGAAAAATTCTTTCAACGGATTAGGGAATACAGATTGAGGTTAAACTCGTAGAAGTGCACTTTTGGCGTAACGACAGGGAAAATGCTGGGTTTTTTGATCACACAGAGAGGCATCGAGGTAGATCCTTCCAAAATCAAGGCCATCTTAGAAATGCCACCGCCAAGGACTGAAAAGGAGGTGCGAGGCTTTCTGGGTAAAGTGCAATTCATAAGACGATTTATCTTCAAATTAACCTTGACTTGTGAACCACTATTCAGTCTCCTGAAGAAATGGAAGAAATTTCAATGGGATGATCGATGTTAATTCGCTTTTGAGCAAGTCAAGCAGTACCTCCAGAATCTGCCTGTGTTGTTGCCGCCAGAGCCGGGGAAGACTTTGCTTTTGTATCTGTCAGTAATAGACACCACAATGGGATACCTGCTTGCTCAGGAATATGAGGATATGGTGGAGAAAACCATCTATTACTTGAGCAAGAAAATGTTGGATTACGAAACCCGCTACACCCCGCTAGAGAAAGCTTACCTAGCCTTGGTATGGGCTACCAGGAAATTGAGGCACTACTTGTTAGCTCACTCCGTAATTCTAGTTTCAAGATTAGATCTTATCAAATATCTCTTTGAGAAACCAGCGCTTACGGGTAAGCTAGCTCGTTGGTTGCTTCTTCTCTCCGAATTTGATCTGAAGTATGTTACTCGCAAGTCGGTCAGAGGGAGAGCGGTAGCGGAGTTCCTGGCAGATCACCCAGTAGAAGAAGACGAAGCGGTAGCATACCTCTTCCTAGATGAAGCCATTCTGCAAGTTGAGGAGGAGACTTGGACAATGTACTTTGATGGAGCATCAAATCAGTACGGCTATGGAATCGGTGTGTTGCTGATAACACCTGACGACTCCCACATACCTCTAGCTTTCAAACTCCGGTTCAAAGTGTCCAATAACGAAGCAGAATATGAAGCGTGTATTGCTAGTTTAGAAGCTGCCCTGGAACTAGGGGCAAAAAGGTTGGATATTATCGGGGGACTCGAACTTAGTTGTTTCTCAAGCAAATAGAGACTGGAAAGTCAAGGAAGAAAAGACGAAGGTCTATCACCAGACCCTGGACGTTCTAATTCCTAGGTTTGAAAAGCTAACTTTCACACATCTACTGAGAGAGAACAACAGGTTCGCTGATGCTTTAGCAACTCTATCTTCCATGGTAGACATCCCACTTTGAGTTTGGATGCGTCCGATTCTCATTTAGCAAAAATACATGCCGGCCTATGAAACTATCGTCGTAATAGATGAAGCGCAAGACAAAAATCCTTGGTACTTCGATATCTGAAACTTCTTGGAAAATGAGGCGTATTTACCGGGGGCAAATGCCAAGGACAAATGGGCGATATGGAAAATGGCAATTTAATTTATGATCTGCGCAGGACATCTGGGAATGCACAAGTTATGTGTCGAGAAAGAGAAATCGAAGCGCCTAATGGAGGCCATCCATGGGGAAGAGTGCAGAGCGCATATAAACAGAGTAATGTTAGCCTAGAAGATTCTCAGGCAAGGTTACTACTGGTCCACCATAGAGGAGGATTGCATTGGTTTTGTTCGGCGATGCCACAAATTCCAAATTCATGCTAATCGCATGAATATCCCATCGTCAAAACTATATAACATGACTTCGCCATGGCCTTTCTCAATTTGGAGAATCGATGTCATCGGCGCAGTCACACCGAAAAGGTCAAACGGGCATGAATACATTCTAGTGGCAATTGATTACTTTACAAAGTGGGTGGAAGCCCAGTCCTACGCAGTGTTGAAAGCAACACATGTGGCTAAGTTCATTAGAAACAACATCCTTTGTCGATACGGAGTCCCAAACGAGATTATATCAAATAATGGTCCCCACTTCAAGAAGGAGGTGATAGACTTGTTGGAGAAATACAATGTGGCTTTTCATAAGTCATCTACATATCGACTGCAAACCAATGGAGTTGTTGAGACCGCTAATAAGAACATCAAACATATTTTGCAGAAGATGGTTGAGACCTACAAGGACTAGCCAGATAACTTGCCATTCGCACTTTGGGGCTATAGAACTTCAATCCGGACGTCTACATTATTCTCTTGTTTATTGTAACAACCCTCACCTTGTCTTAGTCATGCTTGCATGCATTTGCATGATCTTTGTCTTGCTTAAACTTACATCTGCAGACCTTGATTTGTATTATCTAAGTGTTGCTTGCATGCTTTGTTCATTGCTTAGTGTGTGTTAAGCCGAGGTCATCTTAAGCCTAGGTCACACCTTTGAACCTCTTACACCTAGGACCATCTTGGAACCACTTTGGTTGACCTCCACCTTCACCCTGGCGTCTTGGCCGAGATGTCATCATCTAGGCATCCAACATCCTTGATCCTTGCACCTAGTGATCTTGTTCCTGGACTGGCATGACCTAGACCGAGGTGTGGCACATCTGGGCCGAGGTATGGCACAGCTAGGTCAAGTGTTATCCTTCCTAACCGAGATCATTGAGACCTTACTTGCTGAAGCCTATGTCTTGACCCGAGGTCCTTACCTTGTTAGAGTGCCCTTGTCACCTTGCTTGTTGTACACACTTTGTCATGCTCTTGTCTTGTCAGTCAGTCACCTTTTTTAGGAGAGCCAACCAGTCATTGCCACGTGCCCCAGCAGAGGATTAAGTCAGCCGGTAGAGTGAGAAAACATATCATTTGTTACATCTTTGTCCTAGAAGAGAGAGAAACTCTAGGAAGAGAGGAAGAAGAGTTCTTAGAGTGAGAATAGATTTCCAAGCTTAATCTTCACACCTTGAACTGTTAGATTCGTGTTTTGAGGTTAGATTCTTGATCTACTCTTGTTATTCCTTATGTTCACATGATCCCATTGCATGATCTAGCATGATTCATGAGCCATGCATTGATTTAAAGCTTGTTTTGGAAAGAGAAAATGATGTTCTTGTGTTCTTGAACTAAAACCATGTTTTGATCCGAAAGTTTATAACAAGTTCCATGTTTTGTGTTTGTTTTCAAGAAGATTTTCAAGTACGGGTACCCAGGTCCATACATTTGAACGTATCTCATGAAATCTCAGATTTTGAATAAAGAAGTTATGATTTTGGCATTCATGTTCTTCATGTTCTTCAAAAGGAAATCCAGATTTTCCAGACTTCACCTTTCCTTAAGTGTGGTCACTGAGACCCACTCTTGCCTAGATGCGCACCTAGGCCTAGGATACCATACCTCGGCCAAGAGGTGTGGGACCTCGGCCAAGACCTAGTTGGTACCCAGGATGTTTCCCGAGATGAGAAACAGTGTTTTAACTCCCAGCACATGTTTTGCTTTGTCTTGACTTAGTTTTGAAAGAAATGCCGAGATCATTTACACTCATGCAAAGCTTATTTTAGGAATGCATTTCATATCCATCTTTGGGCATCTCTTCTTGTCTTCTTAAAATGCATTCAATGGGATTTATTATGTACTTGTAAGCCTTGGATCCTTGCTTGTAATCCCCACACCCGAAGAGCTATGTGAGTGGTATTTTTAATAAAGCTATGTTCTAACGTTTGATAAAAGCTTTGCTTGTTTCGTTTTGGAAAAGTGTTTGTTCAAGCATGAATGATTATCCCTAATTTTTGTATCAAGTATTATGTTCGTTTTGATGACATTCTTGGAAAGTCCTTAGTGCTAGAGGACTATAATGCAACTAGCACGTTTGTCTTGGAAAGTCCTTAGTGCTAGGGGACTATAATGCAACTAGCACCCTTGTTTGAGATATCTCCTTTGTCTTGCCACCGACGGTTTACCGTGTGGGTTTGTCCGGAATGTTATCCCTTGTATTATATTGATGCTAGTAAGCATCCCTTGAAGTTTTGAAAGACTTAATAGATGAACTTAATTCATCCCATGTTTGTACAGGTTATACTATGTATCGTTTTAA
Source organism: Camellia sinensis (assembly GCF_055761805.1). Classification (NCBI taxonomy): domain Eukaryota; kingdom Viridiplantae; phylum Streptophyta; class Magnoliopsida; order Ericales; family Theaceae; genus Camellia; species Camellia sinensis. The sequence continues at coordinate 81,727,126 of NC_138963.1, forward strand.
TAAAGATCTTGGATATCATTCATTCAAATCTTTATTATTAATATTATTCACTGAGTATCCATGCTCACCCTCCCCTTATATATATGTAGGTGACGAGCAAAAAGGCGAGGACGCCTAGATGATTATTTGCAAGACGTTTTGGATTCATGTTTTTGCTAGCATCTTGAAGATTATGCTTCTTAGCCCTGTATTACATGTCTTTTGTATATGTTGGCTTGAGAAGCCTTTTGATCAAGACGTAATATGTACTTTATTTTATTTGTATCCAAGTTGTAAAACCATGTTATGTATGACATTTCATTTGATCTATGCACAGCTCTTATGGACTACTTAGATTTAAATTATTGCTTCCGCACATGTAAGCCCCATATATATACTCTGATTGTATGTGAATTCTTGTAAGTTGGCCTTTGGTAATCTCGGATTACTGGTCATCACGGCACCATTTTACTAGGGACGGAGTGGGGTCGTGACATTTATGGTATGGAAGTTGTTCTACCAATTGAAATTGAAGTACCATCACTACGGGTTATGGCTGAGTGTCAAATAGCAGAGGCCGACTGGCAACAGAGTAGATTTGAGGTGTTAATGCTATTTGATGAAAAAAGGTTGAAGGCATTGTATCATGTACAGGGCTACCAATGCAGAATTGCTAAGGCTTTTAACAAGAAGGTTAAGTCTAGGAATCTCAACGAAGGAGATCTGGTGCTCAAAGATAACCAAGCTCCCATCCATGACCCCGAGGCAAGTTCAGACCCAATTAGACTGGTCTTTACATCATCAAGTATATCTGGTCAGAAGGAGCAGTCATTCTCATGGACTTAGATGGTCTGGTATTTTCCTAACCCTTCAACAAGGACAAGTTGAAGAAATACTATCCCTGAGAGGCTCGCTAGGCCGAAAACCCGGAAGGGCAGCCTAGGCAAAAGTCAGAGCATAAAAAATTAGAAATGAAGAAAAATTGAGCTCGCAAGGTTGAAAACCCTAAATGGCGACCTTGGCAAAAGTTAGAGCGCAAAATGAGAGAGTTAATACTCGAGTGAACCTGAACCGAACTATGCAAGGCTCGATTCCCATCTTTGGGATACGTAGACGACTTCATCCTGAAGTTCGGTCGTAATTAATTCCAGCTCAACTGTCCTATCCATTTTGTTGATCAAGTCATCTTTATATGTTATTTACCTAAGGGTTCGGTTATGATCTTTACTCTGAGAGAAAAACTGGGTACAATGCAGAGTAGTGGTGTTCAATCAAGGGGCATTTATGATCTTTTGATCCAGTATTATACATCTTGAGGATTGATTTCGTGCGTGTCAAGTGATGATCCTTTTCGAAAATGATTTTTGAGAAGTTTTGATAAAAGTTGATTTTGTTCAAATTTTACCTTTTACAATTTAGACCATTATTGGACCAAAAGGAAAATTTTCAACGCTCACAACTTTAATTTCATTGGTTTCAAACTTAAAGTTCTCCAAATCTCTAATACAAATCAAAGTTGCTTTTATTACAATTAACAAAAAAAACTTGAAAAGAAAGGTCGAAGCAATAAACAAGTGGCATAGAAGAAGCAGTGCATGACAGCTAGACAGCACTGACCGACCTCTTTTTGAAGCCCGACCAGGTCTAGGTGGTGGCCTAGACCAGTGCAGATGCAGTAAAAGTTGGCCCTTTGTCCTGGCATGTCGCGGCTATGTTTTGAGTACTGTTTGTACCAAGTGTGTTTTAGTATTTTTGAGTTATTTTCATTTAGTTTTTCTATTATCGAGTTGCGTTTTACATATTTGTCTGGTTGTGGGTCGTTATCTGATTCAAGAACAAATGCATATTCACAGTTTTAAGTCCAGTACAATGTTACCATTCATCACATGCCATTCATTACACATTATGCGAGGAGATCATCCAAACTGATGGGTCTAATCCCGATCATTGTTTTACAAAGCAATAAAACAAAAGAAAAGTCTTCTAATACAGCGAGTCTATCTGAAGCTAGTGTTTAAACTACAAAGGAAAAATAATAAAACCAAAAAAAAAAAGAGGAACTTTATTTTTTTTGTTTTGTTCCGATAATTCGTAAGTTGTTCTATTATATTGTGTGCTGGTATTCTGTCCTATACCCCGTACTATCGAGTTTTTATTGCCAGAATGTGTTTTCGATGAGTGATCGACTGGTATTGCTCTGTCTTGCGTCCATTTTGTGTCTATTTTATCAAGTTTTGTTATTTCATCGAGTTTTGATTTGTGTTATAATTAGTGAGAGGCTTAATTTTTAGTTCGGAATTGATTGCCTTAGGATTTGCAAAAAAAAAAATTTGTTTTATTAATAGGGACTAACCCTGATCAAATTTGTACAAACATATATACAAAAATAAAAGAAAAAAAAGCAAAAGCAACAAAAAAACAGAAAAAATAAATAAATAAAAAAAAGATAGAGATAGATCTTTTTCTTCTTTCTTCTCCGGCAGCAGCCCGGCGACGAAGATTACAACAAGCTTCATTTGTACACAATTTCGTTGCCCGACTTTACCATCAGTTGCCTCGCTTTATCTTTACTCCTTCAAAACTCTTGAAAACTCTGTCTCGGCCTTGGCAGAGCTTCCGAAGGAGATTATTCCTCGCCAGCCATCAAATTGGTTGTGCGAAGAAACTCCGAATCGAGCCACGGAGGTGGCCTGTCGTTTCAGCTCTTTGTTCTGCTTTTTCAACACACTAAGCATCTTTGTACATACGTTGGAGGAGGGAGAGTTGTGCATTTAACTGATGTACCTCATATGTCCTGTTCTGCAGTCGATGGGACAAGTTGGAGACCGCAGTCACGGTCTCCACACATGACCTCAGCATATAAGAGTTTTCTTCGATGTTAGACTGTGCCGCCATTATCTGTTCAACTGACATCACTGAAAAGCTAAAAATAGGGAAAGAAAGAGGAGCCTGTGGTTGAGGTTCAGCGGAGTCAGAATTGGTCATCTCTATCGTGGACTCGTTCAGGTCTGGAAAAAAAGTAAGAGAACTATGTGAAGAAGCCATGGCAGAGGAGAGTAATGCAAAAGAAAGAGGTTGCAAAGTGGTGGCATAGAAAATTTGCAGGCTTTTGCTCTGCCTCTCTCTCTCACAGGCCTCAACTTAAGAAGAAAGCAAAGAAGAAGACAAAGAAGGAGAAAGGCCGAGACGATCATTGACAATCGGGGCAGGATTGGATAACCTGTCGCTCAAGCGCCGCGATTGTTGAAATCGCGCGCCAGACACTACGCTCGAAGAAAATAAAGAAAAAGAGAGTGAGACAAAAACAGAGAGAGAGGCGGGAGAGTTGTATATGTATATATATGTGTATATGTATTGTACATCTATGTATTATATATATTTGTTTGAATATTTGGTCACAAGATATTTGGTCACAAAAGTGGCTTGGGCTCAGTGGTTCGGCTTAGTGGTTAAGGATTGAGGGCTTGAGCTTGAGGTCAGAGGTTTGAGCCTCCATAGCAACGTGTTTCTTTTGTTTTGTTTTGGTTTTATGTATATATGTCTCGTATACCTATATATATATTTATTTGAATATTTTGTCACAAAAGTGGTTTGGCTCAGTAGTTGAGGACTCGGAGAAGCCTGAGTCAGAGGTTCGAACCCCCGCATCCATACATTTGTGTTTTTTCTTTTTTTTTTGCGTGTTTTGCGTACGCATGCTAACGTCAGCAAACAGAATATGCCTTCTCAGTAATAGCATCTTTCCGTTGACGGCCACAAATAGAATATTCAAGCAAATAGAATATTCTCCAAATATGTATATGTATACCGTATGTATATATCTGTGTGCATTTTGTATATGGTATTTGGTATTTATAAAAAAAAAAAATTATTTTTGCGATTTTTTTGAAAACAAGAAAAAAAAAAAGAAAAAGAAATCATTCTATTATACCTTCTTCCACTTGCGTGAGACACATTTGGACTTCAAATTCACCTTTTTTTCTCTTCATGTGAAACGTGTTAGGATTTAATATTTACTCGATTAAAATCTTTCCCCTCTCCGTATGAGATACGGTTCGGTATGCTTGTTAGTTATACCATCTTTGTTCCTTCCACGTGAAACATGTCAGGATTTGATGTTTACCTGATTAAAACCCCCCTCTCTCCGTATGAGATACGGTTAAGTATGTATGTTGGTTATGTTATAACCAAATAATATTGTATGTACGGTTCATTTAGAGGAGTTCCGGAGAAGTTATTCATGTCTCGTGTCTCGGTAAGAGAACCTGCACGACTTTGTGTGCATCTATCGTACTCGTTCACTTTGTGCATCTATTGCACTTGTTCACTTTGTGCATCTGTCACATCATTCACTTTGTGCATCTATCGCACACCTCTCTGTTGTTTCTCAGGGCACGTGAAATGCAACCCTAGGCGGATTTTATCTCGAGACATGTAAAATACAACCCCGAGCGATTTTTGTTTCTCAAGACGCATGAAACGCAGTCCTGGGCGGATTTTATCTCGGGACATGTGAAACATGATCCCGATCGGTTCTTCTTTTATCTTAGGATGCATAAAACGCGGCCTTGGGTGTGTTTGCTCTTGGGATACGTGAAACACTATCCCAAACGGTTTTGTTTCTATCTTCGGACGAGCGAAGTGTGGCCCTAGCTGTTTTGCTTTCACCTTGGGACGTGTGAAACACGAACCCGAGCGATTTTCGTCTTCTTGTTTCTCAGGATGCGGGAAACGCAGTCCCGAGCAATGTTTTCTTTCCTCGTCATGTGTTTTGGGCATAGGTAGAGTGTTGTTAGTTCATGTGTTGTTCGCTATCTTGCGTATTGAATTCATTATTGCTTATTGCATCATTTTGCATGATCATTTTCAAAATAGTCGGCTTCGCGAAGCGTGTCAGTCCGTCTTTCAAAGTTGCATCATGCATATCATTTGCATCTTACCCTTGAACTACGCAGGTTTAAGTCCTCAAAGGGATGCGTAGGCAACCCTTGGGTTCAACCAATTATTTGCACATTTGTTTGTTTGCCCAAGTTTTCTGACCTTGTCAAAAGAGTCATCTTCGGGCTTTGACATTCACTCACGTCATGAAATGACTTCGAGCTCTGTCAAAAAGGGGTAACTGTAGACACCTCATTTTGACTGGCCCTAAGACTTAGGCACTTTCTTTTGATTACCCGATGATGACAAGTAGAATGTGTTTTTCACAGAATTCTCAGTAAGAGAGGTGGAATTTGAACTTTAATCCCAACCTTCACCATTATGGCCAAATTTTTTTAAAATACTAAATATTTCATTATTTTAGTATTTTTGTAATTTTGCATAATTTTATATGTTTGTTCATATTTTTGGTGTTTTTATATAAATTGGTATAAATTATATATTATATATATATATATAATAAGATAATAAAAAATTATATTATCATATTATATGTTTAATATTATTATATTATATGTTTAGTATTTTGGTATAAATTATATATTTTATAAATTTTATATATTATATTTTATATATATATATATTATAAAAGAAAAATAATAAAAAATTATTTTGATGTCGGTCAGTCCCGGTTGCCAACATCCAAATCTCAGCATAACATTATTATATTATATGCCTGTAGTTTTTTTTTATTATTATATTATACTTTGTTGCCTATATAAAGCCAAAGAGGGAGAGGCTCAGGAAAAAAAGAAAAAAAAAAGAACATAAAAATGCTTCAAGAGAGTTAGAGAGTAAAAGATTGTCTACATTTTCAATTTTGAGCCAACACTTCCAAGCTTCCATAGCTACTGAAATTCCTCATTTTCATTCACCAAAAACACTCCAAAATTCTGATATAGCCGAAGATCAATTGCCTTGATCATAAGGAAGAGTGTTTAGTGATTGAAAGTGAGAGAAACTAGAGGGTTAGCCACTTTCCATACCATAAACTCCATAAACTTCATAATTTTGAATTGAGAATTTGAGAACACATTTCCTACACTTGAGGGTGATCATGAGGGAGTTTGTGAACTAAGAAGTTCATCATTTCCTTGGAAGCATGAGAAAAAGACCTTCCATGCTAAATGGTTTAATCTCTTCAGAGGTTCATTACCAGGGCATTACATCTCTCTCATGCCAAAAACAACTCCTTGTTTGACGCTACTTTCCATTTAGAGGACTTAAACTCACCATTGGACTTAATGAATTAAAGAACGGATGGTAATTTAAAATTGAGTAACTAAAATTAAGAATAAAATGGTGCAAGATAATAATTTGGTTGTGTTCAATTGGACGTTAATTGAACACAAGGAAACTTGAGGCAGTTTATACTCATTAGTGATGAAATGATTCAAGTTTCCAAGGTCACCACTTCTCTTGATCAATTCATGAAAGGGAAAAGGTTAGAAGCATAGTTTGTTGCATTTATTGAAGTTGCACACTTTGATTCACAAGCCATCATGCAATGAAATTGCTTGAGTTAGTGGTTTGTTACTTCTCCTTTGATTTGTTCATGAAAAGGAGGGGTGAGTTGTGCAGACAACCCTAGAGAATACCCTGTACATGCTCTGTTTGTCCTTTGTTGCAACAAGGTGAACTGGGCAGCAGTGGCCGGTAGACCACCTTTGATGGCCGACATCCCTCACCAGTGGCCGGCCGGCCACTAATGGAAAATTCAGCAGTGTGTTCCTTTGGCGGAGTAGAGCCATTCTGGAAGTGAGCAACAATGTATGTGTTCTATTGTGCAACAGAGGCTCTCTAGAAGCAAAACAGTGGCTTTTCGGGTGGAAATCGAGCATGCGTATGAACATTCCTTGCTTCCCGAGGTGGAGTAATTAGTTTTTTAGCTTACTTACTTCTTTTAATTATACTTGTGTTGTAATTATTTAATTAGCTAAAATAGTTAATTAGTTGTGAGTTAATTTATTTCATTTGGTTTGTAATAGTTAATTAATTAACTTAGCTTAAATAGTTAGCTAGTTAGTTTATTCATTCGAACTCTCCTTCGTGAGAGCATAATGTTGTAATAATGTGTCTTCCAACCCCACGTCTTTCTCCCTTTTATTTAACTGCTTATGATGGTTAGTATAGGGACATCATGTTTAAATTAGCATTCTTCATGTTTGCATCCACTTGTATTGCATGCACCGAGGCTCGGTTCATCATTCCAACTGCGTTATTAGTTTAATACTTATTTGAATACATGCTTAAACCACATGCTATCAATTGATTCATATGCCATGTTAAGTAGCCGAGCCTATTTTAGATTGCATATCGCATGTGTTACATTAGTCATATTGCATATATAGTTAGAAATCATGTATTTTTTCTAACTCTCTTATGTATTTTTGGCTTGCAGTACGAGGTGAGCCTTTACTTGTTTTAGCATATTGCATGAGTATGATTATTTCCATGTCTAGTATGCTTACCATGAGACTAAGTGCTTAATTGATATACTTGCTTGTATGCTTGTGGATGAAGGCTAATTGCTTGAATTGGAATAATTTGAGCCATGCACATTTAATCCCACTTTTCAAGTGGCAAATTCAAACTTTTTTTAGAAAACAAACATGACTCAAGCGTTCCAATTTTTGCAAGTTAGTCTATACTTATATGTGCGCATCACATAGTAATGCTAGATTAATAACCATAACAAGAACGTATAATGCAAATAAGATTCATATCATGATTAGTAGTGTCATGACCCGAACCCGCCCCCATGGGTTAAGGACATAACCGGCCAGTAATCCTGAGATTACCTACGGCTTCAAATCAAATCAGACATAACTCATCAGAGTAAAGGAGCCAAACGGAAGCAAAATTTAAAACTTTGTCCATAGAAATGTGCTTACATGGCACGTCATAACAAACCATACATACACGCATTAATAACTCACATCAAAATATGTACTAATACAAAGCTCTGTACATATAGGATCTATCAAGTCTAGGTCAGCCAATCAAACTATATATATATATACAACATAAACCAAAGTCCTCGCCAACATGACAAAATAGAAAGATAGCAAAAGGCGAAGACGAGTCTCGTGCGTGAGACGTAAGGCTGACTCTTCAAAACCTTGGTTGTTCCATACAAACTTCACTAAGGCTGGTTTGGACCTCTCTTGGCTCACCTACAAACACATGAATGAGCGTGAGCGAAAACCCAGTGAATAATATCATATAAAGAAGTTATACAGACGGTATGTAGAACAACATGCTTCAAACGGCCTTGGGCCCAATTCGTATTTCTATTAGCATATATAAATACAAATTTAAGTCAAGTGACTGCGGTTCCGAACACATCATACGACCTTAGGCCCAATTCGTCCGTGTCATACTGGCCTTTGGCCCATTTATCTTTTATTCAGATCAAACTGGCCTTTGGCCCATCCATTCTTTCATTCAGATCAAACTGGCATTTGGCCCATTCATTCTATCATGTCAAACTGGCCTATGGCCCATTCAAACTTTCATGTCAAACTGGCCTATGGCCCATTCAAACTTTCATTCATGTCAGACTGGCCTCTGGCCCATTCATTTGGCATAACAAATATTGTCCACCATTCAAATTAACAAACTTATAAACTTACATAGAAGTAAGCAATTGGACAACAACATATTTCAGATATCTTTGTCAAGATATTACTCACTGTGATCGGTTAGTTGATTTGCCCTGGAGCTTAACCCTACACATCACACAACACATATGGGTCACAAATGATTCAATCTGTTCTTTAATTCATATATTCCTCTTTAGGCTTTATTCTTATCCCTTTAATTCATTTACAATGCTTAATGCATGCCTAAGAGTACTTAGAAGTGAAAGAGAATGGAAAACGAAACACAGAATGCACTTTCAAAATTTTCAGAAACAGGGTCCCCGCTCGAGCGTGGACTTCCCCGCTCGAGCGGACCCATGAGGTCTGCAAAAGTACTGGCTATGTCAATTTTACGCTCGAGCTCGAAGTCTGGTGCTCGAGCGGAAGGCCTCACTACATGGCTCCCCGCTCGAGCGTGAACTTCCCCGCTCGAGCGGACATCCATGTCTGCAAAAATACTAGGAACACGAATTTTCCACTCGAGCGGCACTTCCCCCGCTCGAGCGGACATCATAAATTCTAGGTTTTCCAGAATGATTCTTGTGCTCAAATTCATCATTCCAACCAACATTTCTTGCATATTATGGCTCAAACTTCATATATACATGTACTCACATGGTACAAACACCAAATTACAACACAATGAAGCTCAATTCCTTGAATTACCTATATGCATGTTCCAAATTACACCAAACTTGTTTCCATCATAACAATTCCATGTATTTAAAACTTATATTCTCATGGATGGTACATGCATGTGGGATACAACTTCTATTCTCAACTTAGATGATGAAAAGATGGTCAAAAACATGAGCTTCAACTAAAAACTTACATGGATCATACATTTTGTACTCAAACATGCAAATTCAAAGAAATTACACGCATGCATGCATACATTGATCTTCAATTCAATATGATCAACTCAATCTCATTTCAATTCTTACTCTTGATTACCCAACTAGCTTGAATACACAATTTACAAACTTATACTTTTGAATTCATGCTCACTTGCTTACCTAGAGGTTTAATTCTTCCAATCTATAGCAATTTCTCGAGTAATCTTCAAGATTTCTAAGCTTCTTGAGCAAACACTCAATTCCCTACGCTCTCTCCCTCTAATTCGCCTCTCTCACACTCAAGAGCCCAAAATCAGCCAAAATGAATCAAAAAGAGAGAGATTGAGTGTATATGGCCCTTTATATAGCCCCACTAAGTCAATTCATCAACATTAAATAATTGAGCACTTAATTAATCGTTCTGAATCTAATTATTTTGATTCGGATCAATTTTCAATTAAATTTCACTGTAGGTTCTAAAAATTACACTAATCACAATGGCGTAATTGATTTCGGGTTTCGTAGCCGATAAGGCCTTCAATTTAATTTCCAAAGCAGATAATCAAACAGATATTCCTACGGTGAACAGGTAGAAATTCAAAACCACATATTTTCACATAATGGCATACAAAATCATATCAAACACATAATCATATTCATATTAAGGACCAATTAGCCTACTACAGAACAGGGATATCACAAGTAGAGCCGATCTTTGATCGAGAGAGCGAGGTTGCTCGATTCATGGCCTTCCCCTCTCGTACGTAAGTTCCCGAGCCGAGACAGTCTTGGTGATGATGGACACGTGACCTTTGGCACGAGTCATGGGTTTCCTAAATTTTCCCAAAATAAAACATTTAGGTGGCGACTCTGTATCTGACAAAGCAGTCTATTTTTGGCAATTTGATTTAAAATCAATTTTCCAAAAGATTCGCCGAATTTGAACTCTTTGGTGTTTATCTATTTCACATTGCACTTATGGAATCAGATTCGGAATCTCAGGAATCCAATACTGTAGGGTTTTTTCGACTTCTGAAAGGGGGCGCGAAAAAATTGGGCTACACTACTATACTAAATAGTGTTTCTAAAATTGTAAAAGGCGGTCGTCCCTCTTTCCTCTCTGGGTCCATCCTTATAAAGAGAAATGATACCTATACCTAATTTTTTATACTCACAACACAAGGATGTGGTATGAAATTATGTGATCCCAACACTCATGTGAGTGTAAAAAAATGAGGTATACCTAGTGTTATTGAAAAAATAATAATAATAAATAAATAAAAATTGATGTTAAGAATATAAAATTGAACCACATAATGGGTCACAGAAGGTGTAAAAGTGGACTATAATTTATTTAGGGTGAATTATATTAACAGTCCTATATTTTGGGTTTTGTGTCACTTTAATTCTTAACTTTTTAATTGTGACACATTTGACCTTAAATTTTGAATCTTATTTCAAATAAGGACAATTGAAAATACCATTGCTCAATTTTAAGGGCAAAGTTGTCAATTTGATAAAATATAAATTAATTTGACAAAAATAAATGTCAAAAAAATATTTTTGAATTTTTAAATATTATTTCTACTCACTAAAGATAAAATTATGTAAAATTGATAAATTTTTTAGATATTTATTTATTTTTATTTTTACCAAGTTAATTTTTATTATGTGTTTGGATAATGATCATGTAATGAGTGATTGTTTTTATTTTCATTAAAGAATAATGACTTGGACTCCCTTTTTTACTCACCCCCTTGACCCCCTCTTCCCATGATTGGTCCTTTTTTCTTTTTCTTTTCTTTTTTTTTTCCTTCTCCTCCAATCACCACCCGCCACGTGTGTGTGGGGGTGGTGGGGGTGGTGATTGGAGGGGGTCTCAATCATCACCCTTTATTTAATATGGACCCCTCCATAGGTGGGTTTAATCCCAAACTTTCATTATATTTTTTATGAATCATTTTGTAATTTATTTTGTGTTCTTAGTTATTGAACAAGATCATGGTTTCAATCACACAATAAAATAATAACTAAGAAATAAGTGCATGCACAAAACATAGGATCTGCAAAGTTCGGTGAGATACCTACCTACGTCAACGCAGAGAAAATATTAAAATTCATTATATACAATAAGGGATTCAAAATTGGTCCGTAGCTCGAAAATTGAAGGGCTCGAAAGGCTCGAAATTAGAAATTTCTCTCTCCTCTCGCTTTTTCATCTCGTCTCCCCTCTCCGTTTGGCAATGAAAACAACTCCATTTTTCTTTTCTTCATAGCTCGAAAGAAATCAGAAAGAAATCATCCATCCGTCTCTCGATATCTTCCCTCTCCTCTCGATATTATCCGTCTCTCCTCTCTATCTCTTCACTCTGGCCTTCAAGGAGTACGAAGGAAGACGCGACGGGGGACGATGGACGAGGAGACGGTGGACGAACGACGACGGGGAGGATGGAGGACGAACAAAGAACGACGATGGAGGACGGAGGACGAATCTGAGGTACAAATTAAAAATCGCAAAGCTAGGGTTTTACATTTGGTTTCAATTTTTTTAGAACAGAGTCGATTGGGAGTGTTTGGGGTTGGATTTTTGATGCAATCTGTGTTAGGGTTTGCGATTTGGCTTTAATTTGTTCAGGAGGTTCCGCTTCTACCACTCTTGTTCTGTGTTGGTTACCTATTGCGTTTTTATAATTTCAAAAATTGACAAACATGAATTTCAAAAAGCCAAAGTAATGGAAATTCTGAAATTCATACAACATACACAGGTTCAAAAGGATAATCCTCGTTTCAAAAATAGTATAATCAAACCTGGAAATTCTGTTAGAACAGCTGTTGAACATGAATTTCAAAAATAGTATAATCCTCATTTTCACTAACATGAATTTCAGAATTTGGGGCCTATGAATTTCAGCTGTTGAACATGAATTTCATACTCTTGTTCTCTGTTAGTTATAATACTGTATCAAAAATAGTATAATCCTCGTTTTCACTAACTACTGTATCAAAAATGGTTATATTCCTTGAACTAAATCTGACTGAGTTGAGTTATTCCTCCAATTTATGAAAATGGCCTCTCCAGTGGAGGCAATTGGAGGAAAATGAATTCATGTAACCATCTCCACTTCATGAAGACTATGTCCTGTTGAGTTAGAGTGAAGACTAAAAATAGAGTGAATTCATGTGAATTCATGTTACCATTTCCTAAGTCATTAATACCCAATTTGAAGGAAGGTCAGCTATAATAGAAAAATAAAAGGAAATTTTTGTAGTTATTCTTGAATTTGGAGGCTTGCCATTGAAGAAAACTGCTTGAGAATTGATTTAGCATCTTTTTCTAATTTTAGTGAAGACTAAAAACTGCTTGAGAATTGATTTGGGAATGATGATTCAAGATTTCCTTGAACTAAAAACTGCTTGAGAATTCTTGAACTATTCAATTCAATTGTTGGTTATGGAAATCTTGTCTAAGGGCTGTCTTTTGTTTTGATTAGTTGTAGGATAGAAGCAATCCTTTTTTCTTAGTATTTGACTTGTTGCAAACCATATAGAGAATTTGGGTAGTAAGGTGAGAAAAAGAAGAGAAATGATTGTATTTTTTCACTATCATAGTTGGATGGGTAATAAAGCAAAACATATGAAAGAGGGACATGATATGACTGAGATTTTTTTTTATTCCTTTTGTAATTTAAGGGTAAATCTTGGTAATATAAATATTTTATAACTAATCAACTTGTTTCCCAGCAAATCTCACCACTTTTGGTGAAAAATGAAATGAGCTAAGCAACTCCAATACTACTATGCATTTTGCCTAGTTGTGCATAAAAAAAATGATATATATGCAACATAAAAAATAATATTTTTTTCATGGCATGACACATAAGTTCTTATTTGTGATGTAGTTGTCGATGTGATATTTGCAAAACAGTAATATCTTTTAATAAATAAATAAATTACTTTGCACAAAGTTTGAGGGGACATTTCTAAATTTGTCTATTGCATAAGACTAGCAACCTCCATTTATCAAATTTAAGTCGTGTAATAAAAATAAAATAAAACAAGACTTGTGTTGTGAGATTGATGTCTAGAGCAAAGGAGTAGATAACAGCAAGCAACATAATGGTGGGAATACACATTTGCTTAGCATTAGAAACTAGCTACATGTGGAGAGTGAAATTAAAAATAGGCAAAATGCCTCTTGTGATAGAGAGAGCCTATTGAAGACACAAAATGGAGCTTCACTAGCAAAAATGCCTAGAATGCTTATTTTGCCTCTTGTCTTGGAGTTGCACTAAATAAGATAGTTCTCTATCCCCATTTCTCATGACCCCTCATTTCAGTTATAAACCAAACATGAAAAGAGTTCACTTTGTCATTATTTCTTTTCTTATCATTTCTCATCAAGTCACTGCATCCAAATAGAGTGTTAATGTCATTGTGTAAGTGGACCATCTTTGTGGCTTTGTTGTTTTTTGAGAGTTGTTGTTCTGTCTTTTTCTGCTAACTTTTCTCTGTTATTTATCATATCATATTTTTCTAACTTGAGCAGACTTTCTGACGACTTTTTGTTTTTCATGAATCAGGATTCTAATTATTTTTGAAGGTGATCTAGCACATATTGCGGCCTGCCATGTAAAAGAAAAAGATTTTGTTTATATAGATGATGACGACGATGACGTTACGTCCACAATTCGTGCCAATGCTGGACCTCAGACAGATTCAAGTACTGCAGAAATTAATGATCTAAGGAGAAGGAATGACCTGATGGACATAACAGTGTCTAATATGAATGTATTTTAATTAATTGTATTTTAATTTATTGTATGAAGGAATGACCTAATGGACATAACAGTGTCCACAATTTGTATGAATGTATTTTAATTTTGTTGGTTGAATGAATGTAGACTCTGTTAACAGTGTCTAATATTTAATACAAAATTTGGTCTATTGTTTGAACATAACAGGTACTCCAATAATCTGTGTAACACATGAATGAATGAATGAACTTGTTTGTTTGAACATAACAGGTACTCGAATAATCTGTGTATGAATGAATGAATGAAATTGTTTGCTTGTTTGAACATAACAGGTATGAATGGATGGGCAGATGAATGAAAGAACTTGTTTGTTTGTTTGAACTTGTTTGTTTGTTTGAACTTCATTGAACTTCGAGTAAACAACCCATATGGTTGCAGCCCATGGCCAACCATTGAAGTGCAGCAAAGAACAATGATGCAAAATGAACAATTGATGCAAAATGAACAGTTCGCTGCTGTTGTTCCTGTGGATATGGATACAATTGCCGATTGATATAAAATGTAAGCCAACTCCTGTACAGGTCAGAATGGACTCATCCATGAATTGACATAAAAAATTAACACCATGTGCCGGGTTGACAAAGTAAATTTGCTACAGCAGAATAGAAAGACTTCTTTTTTGATCAGCAAAATAGAACTTCATTGACAAAGCAACTCTATTGAATAATCACCCTAACACAAATAATCAGCAGCTTCACTCCACCAGCTACAGCAGCATCAGGAGGCATAAAGCAACTAATGGACACACAAATAATCACCCTAACACATTCCATCAAAACAACATATCAACAGCAGCAGAGTAACTCTATTGAATAATGCAACCAACCAGAACAACATACACAGGTTCAAAATTTCCAAGTTCACTCATTAATGGTCCATGTTCAACAGCTGAAATTCAACAAATTCACTGAACATACAAAGTCAGTCATACTCTTTCAGTCAACATACATAGGTTACAATTACCACTTCGAAACTAAAAAAAAATGGATCCCCGTCGATGTTCAAGTCAACAAAATTTGATGGTACTATCGAACTTTGACTGGTAATATTGTTGAGCATTCCAGCTTGAGTATGAGATGTGCTTCCAATGTCATCCCCAATTGAACTAACTGGTGCCTGTAAAAATAAAGTAAATATTAAAAAAAAATCCACAAACATATTTACCAATATCAACCGATAACAAACAAAGTCCAATATATTAAGTCCGTTCAACACATACCGGTACATACATACTGTCTACTATGGCATCCATAGAAGGATAATAGTAAGGTTCATTTGGCGGCACCTAATAATGAAATAGTAACACAAATGAATTAGTAATTTCAAGCAATAAAATTAAAAGCCAAAAATGTTAACACCAAACAACTTTTATATTTAACGCGTACCGATTCATACATAGTGTGTTGCACGCCTCCCGTACAAGGAAAGCTTAACTTACGAGGTTCACCTTGACGCACCTTTTGACCCTATAGCACAAGTTCATTGATGAATATTTGAAGTTTAACAAATTTGGCTATATATGATGTAGTGCGGAATGAAAAATGTACCGGATTATCCTTCTTATTTTTTCCCTTCAACCGATTCACTATTGCATCAACCTTGCTAACCTTCCGTTTCGTACATGGACGACCTCTTCTTCGAGCAACCAAAGGACTGAGCACCTTGCGAGTCATGCTTTCTTTTCTAGTATTGATACGAAGCGGACTTTTTGGTGAAGTATGGGAAGGTGGTAAAGTAGTACTCGAAGGTGGTAAAGTACTAGTACATGGCACATTACTCGCACTACTTGATTGAACTGTTCTCACTTCATCCTTGATTTTCATCAACCCAAGTTGAATCACTTTGTGTTTACCATCATCATTGGTAGCAAGTTCTAGAATCTCATCCAACGTGTTGTGATAGTTATCATGCAACTTTGGATGTAGAGAAGAGCCAAAGTTAGTATATGTGGTTGGAATGCATGTGTAGCCTCTTTCCAAGTCTTTTCTCCACCTCGAAACAATGTATTTATTTGGCACCTCATATATGGATCTCTCAATGAGCACACAAAGTGAATGGGCACACATAATACCTCTAAACTCAAACAACCGACACATACATTGGAGCTCACATTCAGTTGAATTAAAATACATAACAAATTCCACTTTCTTCATCCCCTCACCCACAACAACAGCCTCCCTCACATGATAGGTACAAATTGCGCCCTCCTCTTTGATAAGATTTGCACGACAATACACTAGACGCTTCATTTCTAGTTGAACTTCTTTAAATTTTGAATTAGTGTAAGCTGCACGAAATTGCTTCTCCAAACGATACACCGTTAAGCAATCATACGATTTGTTACGAGACTTAAAATCTGCATTTGTCTCCTTCTCTACCTTACTTCTTAACGCATTGTCATACTGCTCAACAAATTGCTTTAAGGTTGTCTTGGAGTTCACATATCCATCAAAGAATGCATTCATACTCTCACTTCGTTGTGTAGTTGACATGCCAGCCCAAAATATGTCTCTAACATAGGCAGGAATCCACCTATGTCGCTCATGGTATAACACCCTCAACCACTCGTTATCATTCAAATTGAAATTTTCAATCATTGCTTCCCAGTATTCCTGAAATTCATCTTTTGTGAATGAATCATAAACTGCATTACTCAAAGCAACCTTGATGGACTCATATTGCGAATATCCTCGCAATTTCTCCGGAATTTTCTTCATAATATGCCATAAACACCAACGATGCCAAGCCTGTGGGAAGACAATTTCTATGGCATTTTGCATAGCTCTGCACTGGTCAGTTATTATCGCTTTTGGAGGCGCATCTGACATACAACTTAACCATTCTTTGAAAAGCCAAACAAATGTCTCCGTGTTCTCATTACTTAACAACCCACAACCAAACAAAATTGACTGACCGTGGTGATTAACTCCTACAAACGGAGCAAACGGCATATCATATTTGTTTGTCAAATAGGTTGTGTCAAAAGAGACAACATCCCCAAATGCTTTATAAGCCGCCCTACTCCTTGCATCCGCCCAAAACAAGTTTCGCATGCGACCATCTTCATCAAGGTCAATTGCCAAATAGAAGTTCGAATTTTGTTGTTGCATTTTATTAAAATAAAATGTAACTGATTCAGCGTCGCCTACCCCAAGTCTCAATCTTCTAGCATTTTGAATATAATTCCTTGCATCTTGTTCATCAAACGTTAATGCCTCATATCCCCCCGCTTCAACAACTATGGAATGAAAATTCCTAGCCACCCCAATCCCTGCTGCATCGTTAACTTCTAGTCTCCTCTTCACCGGAGTAAGAATCCTCTTATTCATTGGAAAATGCCGTGAGTCACTCGGAATAAAATCATGAGTGTGCTCAAGCACAACCGTGGTTAACTTATATCTTCCATCTTTTTGTAGAGTGGCTCTAACCCTTGCTTTACAATCTATTTTTGATGACAAAGATGGTTCGAGGGGATTTACTTTTGATTTTTTTGTTCTATTCCGCGCCCGAGTACATTCAATTCCAAAGTACTTTACTTCCCCATCCCTCGTTACATTTTGTGTTCTATAAGATATAGCAAATCCAAGTTGTTTCGCATATTTTGCATAAAATGTGTGTACTTCTTGCTTGGAGATAAAACACATCCTCTTCTTCGGTTCTTCAACTTCACCACTCTTATTAAATTCAACATTGTTATCTTGTTCTTCAACTTCCTCACTCACATTGAATGAATTATTCATTGAATCAATATCCATTGTAACTTCAAAGTGGGTACAGATTCTTCTCAACAAAGTAAGTGACTTGATGCGGAGTGCCCTTCAATGGAACCTGATTATAGAAAACATACTTTCAAGTAAGTGGACCACTGCCAAAATGACAATCTATATAAAAATACCTTGTTATGAGCATTAAAGTATAACAAGATGAAGCCATTGAATTGTAGTTCATAACAAGGAACTTATGAATCTGTTCATTGAATTAATTTATACAATGAGTTATGGTGTTTATAATTTTGTGCAGTGAATTATGGTGTTTATAACATATCATTGAATTTTGTAACAATATATTTCATAACAACAACAATGTGAATTTTGTTAATCTTGTTAAATTTTCATGAAGTTCCTTTTAAATTTTCATCAACAACAATGTTCCTTAATAGCACCAGATTTCATCAACAGAACATATTTTTCATCAACAATAATGTTCCTTAACATGTTTTGTACAGCAGCAGCAGATTTCATCAACATCTTGAATTAATGTTCCTTTTTAATTCTGTACAGCAGTAGATTTCATCAATACAACATTTTTTTTCATCAACAAAAAATAACCCATTTCCTACCAGTTTAACAGAACATATGGATTTATAGTTTGACAAAAGGTGGGAAAAGGTGGGTGTGCAAAAGGTGGGAAAAGGTCAAAATTCGGCACGCACATGGATTGAGCAATGTTTCCTACTAGTTTAACATCAAGATTCGGTGGGTGATTGCTCAATGTTTCCTACTAGTTTAACATCAAGATCATACCACATTAATTTTTATTTCACTCACCTTTCGGCACACACATGCAGCGGCGGCGGCACCTTTCGCACACACAGCGGCAGCAGCCTCGTCGGCGGTACTAGTAGAAGCGGCAGCAGCTTCGTTGGTGACACCCTTTCGCACACACAACCTTGATCGGCGTCCTCTCTCTCACTCTCTATACTATGTTCTTGTTTTTCTTCTTTTTTTTTTCTTGGAAACGAATGTCTGAGTTTGGTAAGAATTACCTGTGTACAAAGAAGAAAAGGTGGGTGTGCAAAGAATGATCAAAATTCGGGCCTTTCGACCCTTGACCTTTCGAGCTACGAAATAGGATTGTAAAGGATTATAAGAACAATGGGCAAATTTTTGGGTTTGGGCCTCGACCCGCTACTTCCGTCGAAGGCACTTTTTAGTACTTTAAGGATTGGTTTGACAACTTAAAAAAAAAATTAAAAAGTTAAAAAGTTATTAAAAAAGTTAAAAAGTAATTACTATTTATAAAAAAAAATTTAATATAGAAATATTAAAATACAAATTAATTTTTTGGCCCATCAACGTACTAACGTCAAATCAACTGCAGTGAAAAAAAAAATATTACATGTGTACATTCACTAAATTGGATGGTAAAGTTGGGCCCATGGGGCCTACCATGGATCCCGTTTTGATAATCTGAACCGTTCAATATTTAGAACTCGTTTAGTACTATATGCCTGTAAAAAATCATATCTATCGGATATCGCTAATTATATGATCAAATCAGCTTTGTATAAAAACATGGATGGTATTATAGTTAACAGTTGACAAAAAAAACTAACATGATCAGATAGCTATCGATATCCAATCAACGTAATTTTTTACAAGCAAATAGTACTCGACGAGTTTTAAACATTAAACGATTTTGATTAGAAAAACAGGACTCGTGGTGGGCCCCCACAGGCAGAACAACATCGTCCAATCAAAACCCGAAAATGAGGCAATATTTTCCCATCTACTCACCCACCAATCCTACGGCCTACTACACTATCTTCTCCTACACACTTATTTATACAATTTTTTAATACACATTTTTTCATAAAAAGTCAAAAAATTAACCCAAACATCCATATTTTTTTCTCAACTTTTTAGTCCAAAAAGACAAAAAGTACACTTATTTAGAACATCCCAAACAATCCCTAAATATACCGTAAATACAAAATACCTCATAACATTAATATTGAAGAGAAATATATATATATATATATATTAAGATCATGTTTGTTTAAATGAATTGGATAAGAGGAATTGTAATCTATCAGACTATTAATCCCAGTATAAATAGTTCTTGAACTATTCGGTTGGAAATGATATATATCTCATATTTATTTTTTCATGAAATTAGATGTATGAAAATGATTATCATATTAAGGCCAAGTTTGGCAAGTTGACAAAAAGTCAAAAAGTCAAAAAGTTACTCAAAAAGTTAAAAATTATCACTATTCACCAAAAGTCAAAAATTACGGCGGCACAATTTCTAATCCTAATTTTCCCTACACAATAATTTATACAATTTTTTAATACACATTTTTTCATAAAAAGCTAAAAAGTTAACCCAAACATTCATATTTTTTTCTTAATTTTTTAGTCCAAAAAGACAAAAAAAATGCACGTATTTAGGACACCCCAAACAACCTCTAAATCTAATGTTTAATTGAAATATTATGAATAAGAATAAATGTTCAATAGACTATTTTAACATTTTTAATTGTTTACTCAGTAATAGCAATTCTAAATATGTCTTTAATATTTTGATTTTTTTACTAGATTAAATAAAAAAGTATTTTATTTTATTTTTAAAAATTAAATAAATTAATTTTTTTAATTAAGTAAATAAAAAATCAATAAAAATTTATTTTATTTTAAAAATAAAAATTTAAATAAATTTATTTTTAAAAAATAATGAAATTAAATAAAATACAACAAAATTTAAAATAAAAAATTAATAGAACATCTATAAAAATTTATTTAAAAAATTAAATAAACAAACATCCATAAAAATTAAGTAAATTTATTTTATTTTATTTTTTAAATGAGATTTTTATATTTGGTTTTATTTTACTAAATACAAAATGAAATCAAATACTTCGAGGGTAAATGTGTCATTTTACTACTTAATCACATGGGATTCTACGGGAAAATTCTACTTACACGACAAAAAAATTTCTCCTTTCAATTTTTTATTACACACCACACAAAAATCCAATTCTCTCTTTACAAACACAATGAGTTTGTTTAGTTTGTATCTCAAGATACAATTTTTAAGAAAAAAATTTAAAATTTTGTTCGGTTTAAATTTTTTGAAAAAAAATTCTAAAGTCAATTTATCTCTCTTATACATTAATCAATTACTTTTTCTCTATCTTCTCTCATTCTCAGTCACATTTTCTCTCATACACATCAACTTAATTACAACAAAATATCAAATTATTCTAAACTTCCAAACTCCAAAACTATTTTCAAAATATGCAATCAAACAAACTGCCTATTTTGGGAAATGGGTTAAAAGTCACTTCTCAGCTTTTAACCCACTTCCTCTCTTACAAAAAAAAAAAAAAAAATCAAAAAACCAAAAAAAAAAAGTCAAAAAGTCAACTTTTAATCATTTTCCCAAAAAGTCCAAACTCTCTTCCCAAATTTTTTTGTTTTGAAAATTTATTTCAAAATACAAACCAAACACACCCTATAATACCCATCATAACCTTCATCCTTACACCCCCAACCTAACAAACCGTAACTCTACCACACTTCAACCATGACCTCCAGCAACCACAACCTTTAAACTCTAACTCTTCTACCTGCACCTCCATCTCTAACCACAGCCTTGCAACCTTCCATTACCGCAACCACGACTACCACCTTCGTAGCCCTCCAGCTGCCACAACCAACACCTACACAGCCATCTTGTTGCTATCACCCCCACTCTATAGTCATTTACGCAACCCCTAGCCAAAGCCGTTTTCGTGACCCCCACTCATAATCTTTATCTCTCTTCTCAGTCACTACCGGAGCCACGATCTCCTTCTGCCAGTGTGATCTCTTCCCCAGCCGCCCTACCAGAGAGAGAGAGAGAGAGAGAGAATTTCTGGTTGTAGGAGGTAAGTTATGGAAGGAGAGAAGAAAATAAGGTGGTTGTGGTAGTTGGGAAGGAAGAAGGGGTTGGAGCGACGGTGTAGGTAGGTAGCGACAGATGGCTATAGTGGAGGTCACGTACGGGTGATGCTATGGTACATTTGGATATACCATACATCAGTTATAAGGATATATGATTTTATATTATAACTAATATTATATAGATCATAACCATTATCACATTAACTCATAACTTAGTTATATTTAGTTATTCATACATACCATATTATCTCATAACTACCACATAACTAAATTATTTTAATAATTTAATTTTGAATTGGCAACCGCTGTAACTGGTTACCAAAAAGAGAACAAAGGAAATTAGAGGGGTCCAGGGGTCCCAACATTACATAACTCATAACCACTAGTCACATATCTCATAACCAACATCACATATCTCATAACCACTAGTTACATATCTCATAACCAACACCTTTTTTCATAACCAACATCACATATCTCATAACCACTAGTCACATATCTCATAACTAACATCATTAGTCTCATAACCACACCACTTTGTTCATAACCAATATCACATATCTCATAACCATTAATCACATATCTCATAACCATTAATCACATATCTTATAACTATTACTCACATGAATCATAGTCACATCTTATAACCAACCCTTTTGAGTCATAACCAACCTCACATATCTCATAACCACTAGTCATATATCTCACAACTAAAAGCCTTTTTACTCATAACTATACCACTTTGATCATAATCAATATCTCATATCTCATAACCACTAACATATATAACATAACCAAACACCTTTGACACCACTTTGCTCATAACTAAAATCACATATCTTATAATCACTAATTAAATATCTCATAACCATTACCCACATATCTCATAACCAACATCACATATATCATAACTACTAATCACATATCTCATAATCACACCACTTTGCTTATAACCAACATTACATATCTCATAACTACTAATCACGTATCTCATAACCAAACACCCTTTGACTTATAACTACATCATTCTGCTCATAACCAAAATCACATATCCAATAATCACTAATTATATATTTCATAACCTTTACCCACTTATGTCATAACCACATCTCATAACCAACACCATTTGCCTCATAACCAACATCACATATATCATAACCATTAATCACATAACTCATAACTATTACTCACATGTAGGGGTGTAAGTTTGGCCCACGAGCTCGCGGCACATCCCAAGTCCATAAATTCTCTCTCTCTCTCTCTCTCTCTCTCTCTCTCTCTCTCTCTCTCTCTCTCTCTCTCTCTCTCTCTCTCTCTCTCTCTCTCTCTCTCTCTCTCTCTCTCTCTCTCTCTCTCTCATTTGGGCTAAACAAATGGTCTAAGAATTTGTCAAAAACAATTAATAAAGGAATTTTGATTTTGGCAAAATTTGGATGTTAGTTCCAAATTTTTGGAGAAAATGGGGCCGAAATTATGTAATAATTATTATAAAAAAACAAAATTAAAACATTTATGAATAGAGTCTTATAATAAAATAAATTATTAATTTATAATTTTGTCAATTTATACTTAATTTTTTTTTAATATAAATCCTTCATCTATTTTTATTAAGTAAAATTAATAAAAAAAAAAGACTATTTTACTCATCAACTACAAAATATATAATCACACCATTAATTGGCATAATAAAAATATTTAAAATTTTAGAAACCACAAATATCATAATCAAGTCACAAAGTTTTGTAATATAAAACACAAAATACATAACGCCATCACAAATTAGCATAACAAAATTGTTTAAAATTATATAAAATCACAAATGTCGTAACTAATTTCCAAATTTCGTAACATTAACCAAAAATTATGTAACTATCTACTAATTGGTGTAACAAAAACATTTAAAAAATTTAAAAACCACAAATGTCATAACCAACTTACAAAATTTAATAACATCAACTATAAAATGCGTAACTGCACTACTAATTGCCATAATAAAAATAATCAAAATGTTTACAACTCACAAATGTCATAACCAACCCAAAAAATTTCATAACATCAAACACAAAATGCGTAACAACACAACTAATTGATGTAGCAAAAATATCCAAATTTTTTATAAACCACAAATATTGTAATCAAGCAAAAAAGATTCACAACAATTATCATAAAATGACTAAACAAATCACTAAAAATCTTAGAATCACCAATTGGGATCTCTCATAATACAAAGAAAACAAAATGTAATGACAATCACTAAATAATTTAATCAACAACTTAAAGCCATGAAACAGAAAATGAGAGTTAGAGAAGATTAGCTAATAGAGCGAGAAGAAAGGGAATATGAGAAAGGGAGACTGAGCAGGCTTATCGCCTGTGAAAATGAAGTCAATGGTGTTGTGGTTTCCGATAAGAAACATCAGAGATATCTACAATTGTGAAATAAAGAAGTCTGAGTAAGAAATAGGGAGAGCTTAGGCACAACTAGGACAAATCAAGGGAAAGAAAATAAAGTAGAGAAAAAAAACAAAGAAACGTTGGGGAAAAAAATTTAGAAGAAAATTTATTTAGTAGAATAAAATAAAATCACGTCATAGATAATTTTTTTCAACATATTTTTTTATTAAAATTTAGTTAAATTATATATATATATATATATATGTCTATAAATGTATATAGATATTTTAAAAAGAATATCGTTTGTATATTACTATTTTTATTATATTTCATGAAGATACTATGACTAAAAATAAAGCTAAAATAGAGATAGGTGATCAATTGCAATTGTCACTTAGGGATGACATTTCAAAATTAATTGAGAGAGTTGAAAGTTCAGAAATAATGAGAGTTTGAGAGACAGATTTGTTTGTGAGAAATAAAATGAGTGAGGGGTGGTACTTATAGGACTTGGGAGGGAGTGGTTAATTTATATATATATATATATATATAAATAAAATAAAATTGGCTATTGGTGGAATAAACGGTTATATGACTATTTCAATTTATTTTTTTTTTAATTTTTGACTGTTGCACTAATAGGGGGCAGGGAGCCATTGGGGTTGGGTCGGACTAGATGGGGAAAAAAAATTTCAAGTCAAACTCACGAGATGGGTCACACTTCATAACACACCAGAGTCAAGCCAGGCTCTAAAACACGTTGCCTAGGGTCTCAGGTTGGGCTTAGGCTCAGGCGTTGTTGGGCCCACCCAGCGCGCGACTGGACTTGGGGTGTGCCGCGAACTCGTGGTGCAAATTTACACCCCTGTATGTGGATAGTGGTTATGAGATATGTGATTAGTGGTTATGATATATATGATATTGGTTATGAAACAAATGGTGTTGGTTATGAGATGTGGTTATGACATAAGTGGGTAAAGGTTATGAGAAATGTGATTAGTGATTATTAGATATGTGATTTTAGTTATAAGCAGAGTAGTGTACTTATAAGTCAAAAGGTGTTTGGTTATGAGATATGTGATTAATGATTATGATATATGTAATGTTGGTTATGATCAAAGTGGTGTGGTTATGAGATATGTTATTAGTAGTTATGATATATGTGATATTGGTTAGGAGATATTTGATTAGTGATTATAAGATATGTGATTTTGGTTATGAGCAAAGTGGTGTCGAAGGGTATTTGGTTATGCTATATATGTTAGTGGTTATGAGATATGAGATATTGGTTATGATCAAAGTAGTGTGGTTATGAACAAAAGAGTTGTTAGTTATGACATATGTGACTAGTAGTTATGAGATATGTAATGTTGGTTATGAGATGTGGTTGTAATTCATGTGAGTAATAGTTATGAGATATGTGATATTGGTTATGATCAAAGTTGTGTAGTTATGAGTAAAAGGGTGTTAGTTATGAGATATGTAACTAGTGGTTATGAGAAATGTGATGTTGGTTATGGGAAAAGAAAAAAAAAAAATCTTGGTTATGAAATATGTGATGCTGGTTATGACTCAAAGGGCTTGGTTATGAGATGTGATTATGAAATATGTGATTATGGTTATGAAATATGTAATATTAGTTATGAACAAAATGATGTTTGTTATGAGATGTAGTTATGAAATATGTGATATTAGTTATGAATAAAATGGTGTTGATTATGAGATGAGGTTATGATGTTGTTTGGGGTGTCCTAAATAAGTGCACTTTTATCTTTTTGGATTAAAAAGTTGAGAGAAAAAATATGGTTGTTTGGGTTAATTTTTTGACTTTTTATAAAAAAAAAATGTGTATTAAAAAATTGTATAAATTAGTGTGTAGGGAAAAATTAGGATTGAGAGTTGTGCAGCCGTAATTTTTGACTTTTGGTGAATAGTGATAACTTTTTAACTTTTTGAGTAACTTTTTGACTTTTTTTACACTTCCCAAACTTGGCCTAAGTTATGATCAATTTGATTATAGTTATGAAAAAATATGATTTTGGCTCATAACTATAAAAAATGACCTGTTTAGCAGGTCACTTAATAATGTGGCTCAATCTTAGCCATTGATTTTCTATGTACTGTACATTTTTTTAACAAAATATGTTATAGACTTTCCCATCACGTAAATGGATGCAAAAGGTAGTGGGTGACATGAGAAATTAGGGTTTGTAGTTGTTAAAGTTTGATGATTTTTTAGTAATTTTAATTAAGGTTAAAATTGTAATAGTTGTTTTTCAAAATTTTGGGGTTGCCTCTTTTGGCAACTCAATTTTTTAGTTTAAAAGTTAAAAATTTATTAAAAAATCAAAAAATTAACAATCTATACAAAAAAGTTAAAGATTCTTTTTTCTCTCTATCTTTTGCATATCTTTTCGTAAGAAGTCAAAAAGTCATCATAAACATATTAATTTTTAAAATCATATTTTAGTTAAAAATTAAAAAATTATTAAAATAATATGTTCTCAAACGAGGTCAAGTAAGATTTCCTTATTCCAATCCCATCATTTATATCTCACATCTCCTTAGGACATAATAGTTCAACATATATGGGATTTATAGTCCGATAAGACTCCTAATCCGACCTACAAATTCTCAACCAAATAATAGACTTCATGGTGGATTGGACATGAAGTCAATCTCTCTTCCAATCCTTCCAAACAAACAACCCCTAATAATTTTTGTTTTTTTTTTTCACCCCCCAATAGTTTGAGCCTCCAAAAAATACCAGGTTTGAAAGCCCAACTGTATGCTCTTTTCTTTTGAGGTTGTTAGTGGACAAGAGTTGAGGTTTGTTATACTTGGGCCTCCTTCGGCCCATGCATCACTTCCAGATGAGAAGAGAAGCACTTGATCAAAAATAAGAAATGATAGTTTAGTTTTTTCTTTATTTTTAAGTAATATTATGAATAAATGCATTTCTTTCAATTTTCTTACTATTAAACACAAATCTTTTAGTAATTTTTTTTTTTTCATTTTATTTTAATACAGGCTTGACGTGTCAAAGACAATACTAATCAAATTAAGGCTTGTTTGGGAATTAGGGCTGAGGCTATTTTAGTCACAAAAAGATAAAATATATTTTTTTAAATTAATAAGACAAAATATCCATTTAATTCATAATCATTACATTCTTTCTGTTACAAAAAGTCAAAAAAGTCAAAAATCTCTTTCCAAACAAGACTTTTTAATTCTAGATTAAAGTAGTCAAAAAATTAAAAAATTAAAAAACCAATCCACTTTCCAAACAAATCCTAAAAATGGTGATGCTATCAAAGTAAATCAATGGAAAATAAAAATCAAGCACGCACCACGACAAAAAAAGATTGTAGAAATTGCAGAAATGTTTTTAAGGTTTGAATCTTGTTATAAAATAAATTTTTAATTTTGACAATTGAAAGATTAATTTTTTGAATTTTTTTTAAATCTTAATCATTTGCCTATTTATGTAAAGTAAAATCGATAAAAAAATAAAATAAAATCGATGAGAAAAATAATATTTTAACTATTAAACTCAATTAGGTGTTCATAAAATATCCAAACTATCATTTTTTATTAAGTTTAATGACTAAAATATCAATTTTTTTTGTCAACTTATTTAACAAAAATAGACATATATATAGTTTAGATTGAAAATAAATTAAAAGATTATGATTTAAATTGATAAAATTAAAATTTTAAGATTTATTTTATTACAAAGGTCAAATCTTAAGATTTTTTTATAATTTTTTCAAAACTATTTAAGTGGTTTGACTTATATCCACACACAAAC
The DNA here is from genome assembly GCF_055761805.1 of Camellia sinensis. Taxonomy (NCBI): domain Eukaryota; kingdom Viridiplantae; phylum Streptophyta; class Magnoliopsida; order Ericales; family Theaceae; genus Camellia; species Camellia sinensis. The sequence goes on from NC_138963.1 coordinate 81,755,209, forward strand.
CTTAAGATTTTTTTTATAATTTCTCCAAAAATATTTAAGTGGTTTGACTTATATCCACACACAAAACAACAAGAATATCTTACTATGGAGGAAAAAATTTACAAGTTTTGGCTCATATCCTCGAGGAAAAAACTAGTAACTCAGACTTATTTACTTAGAATTTTTGAAAGAGGTGATTGTGTGGTGAAAATTAATTTGTTAAGTATGAGATTCATGTGGGGTGTGGTGAAAATTAATTTCTAAATAATTTCTAGGTTGATGATAATAAATTTGTAATATTACTCTATCCTCAAACCTTGCACACCCATAACTATACTTATACCCTTATATACCTAACACTCTATAATAAACTCACTCTGTATTTCTTTATGTACTCATTCTCTATTTTTCTCTAAAATTATTTTGGGATATTTATACACAAATTCTAATTTATAAACTTATAATCTATTAAGTCTTAACTAAGATTTTTTGAACCTTCAAGTCCCATTAAATTTTTAATAGTCTCAAATAATGATTGTTTATCATTTATGATTATCTATAAAGGAACATAATGATTTGACATTTATTTTGATTTTTGAAACTTTAAAACATCAACTTTCAAATTAAAAAAACTAAATAAAAAAAAAATTATGTGCGAATTTTATTTTATTTTATTTTATTTTTTGAAAAAAATTGAAAAAACTGATTTTTTTATTTATTATTTATTATTATTTTATTTTTTTTTTGTAATACTAAAGGTTTTGTGTCTATAAAGAAACATGATGATAGAACATTGATATGTAAAACTGGAAAAAAATGAAAAAAACTTTAAAAATAAAAAAACTTATAATGTTCTCAATTTTAAAACTGAAAAAAACTGTTAATATCCTATGTTTTATTGGATAGTTGAATCAAACCAATAAATAAAAGAACAAAAAAGTTTAATCTCATACTCGGTTTTTTTCCATTAGTTAGTGAAACAATTATCTGGAACATTACTACGCAAAATTAATAATGTTCTTAGTTTTAAAAATTAGAAAAAATTAATAATATTCTCAGTTTTACTTAATAGGACTTATTGGTTCAAAAAAATCTTAAATAGAACCAGACCTACTATAACATTTATAAATAGAACTTTTAGGTAATTAACTATTTTCTGTTTCTTTTGTTTTGAAACTGAGAAATCAAGCATCTGTTTATAATTGAGTTTTAAAGTGTTAATATAATTGTTAATTAGTATATAATTGTTCATTGAATACCTTTAGCTTAATATAATTGTATAGCTTTCTCTTTTCCTTTATGCTTTCGGTGGTAGTGGATCTTTTGGTATCCAATGTACCTTTCTTCTCTCTATAAAGAGAGAGTTCATTACTCTTTGTAATCAAGAAACATAATATACAGAAACATATTGCTCTCTAGCTTTTCTCACTCTCTGCTCTCTAGCTTCTCTCTCAAACTAAACTTTCATGGTATCAGAGCACATAAACCTGTTCGAAATTTTCTCCTGAGTCCAACGGCACCAAGCCCGTTCTCAGAAAAGCCAACACGCGCCCACACGCGCCGCCCTTAGCCTCTGCGCGTCAACACGTCCGCCACCACTCTCACACGCGCCCACACGCGCCAACTCCTGTAGCTCACTTCCGCCACGCGCCCACACGCGCCCACACGTCCGCGGCTCCCATACGCCGCGCCTGCTACCGTACGCGTACCGTGCGCCGCTTTGCTAGTGTGCACCCGCGTGCGCCAAACCAGCTACCGTGCGCCGCGCCTGCGCTGTCTGCTAACGTGCGCCGTTGCCTTCCTGCTAACGTGCTCCTCCCTGCACTCTGCTAACGTGCGCCGCTGACATCATTGCTGACATCATCTCTATCCAGCATACCTTTCCTTGCTATTTTCGACCTTCCGAACTCACTGGTACACTCTGTTTTACCTAATTTTGCTCCTACGGATCTATTTCTATTACTTTAACCCTACTCAACTAGTATTATGGATCGTCATGATGCCTCCCATCCCATTTTCGTCATTTTAAATGGTTCAAACTATGTTCTGTGGGCCCAAGCTATGTCCTCTTTCCTCAAAGGCAAGAAGCTCTGGCGAATTGTCACCGGGGATGTGGCTAAACCAGTAAAAGACAGTGCCACTACTGAAATTCCTGTTCATACTGCTACATATGAAGACCGACTTGAGGACTGGGACAGTAAGAATTACCAAATCATTACCTGGTTTCGTAATACCTCTATTACCTCTATCAGTCTTCAATTTGGCCGCTTTCAGCTTGACTCTGTAACTACTCCTGCGAAAGACATCTGGGATTTTTTGAAAGAACGATACCAGACTACTGGTCTTGCCCATCAATATCAACTTCAGAACCAACTTCACCGTATGCGTCAAGAATCCACTCAGTCCATTAATGACTTCCTTTCTCAAATGTACTCTGTTTGGGATCAGCTTGCTCTTTCCGAACCAGCATGGCATGACCCCGAAGATGCCGTTTTATTTACTCTCCATCGCAATCAGCAAAGGTTGGTGCAATTTCTCATGGCTCTTACCTCCTCTTTTGAGCCCGTACGTGCCTCTCTGCTTCATCGCCATCCATTGCCCACTCTTGAACAAGCAATTTCTGAGTTGCTATCAGAGGAGACTCGTCTCGGTACTCTTCAAACTCATCATGTGGACTCCGTTCTTGCCACTCCTCCGTCCCGACCATCATTTCCCCAGCGGACTACTGCTTGCCTCTATTGTCAGAATCGGGGCCTTCCTTCAACCCATCTCCTGGTCCATTGCCCTGTCAGATCCTGCCGCTACTGCAACAAACTTGGTCCTGGTCATCTGCAACAGGATTGTTTTCGCAATCCTTCTCGCTCATCCTCCAATAGCCACTCCTCTCGCGGTGGCTCTTCCCGGGGAAGCTTTCATCGTTCCGGCAATCAGTCTCATCACACTGCTGCTGCTGCTTCCGGGAATCAGTCTCATCACACTGACACTGCCACATCTGCAGGGTTCTCTGAGTCACCTACTCCATCTACCCCTCGCTTTTCTCCAACAGATGTAGAGGCCATGCTCAAACAGCTTCTCTCCCCATCTGGTACACCTCCTCCTACTGCTTTGTCTGTAATTCCAGGTAACTCTTCTTGGTATTTTGACTCTGCCTGTTGTAATCAGATGACCTCCAGTTCTACTATCTTTTCTTCCTTATCTTCATCTCCTCATATTCCCTCAATACATACTGCTGATGGTTCTCTCATGTCTGTTCGTCATGTTGGTACTGTTTCCACCTCTTCTTTATCCATACCTCACGTTTATCATATCCCTGCTCTTACCTTAAACCTTATTTCCATTGGTCAATTATGTGAACTTGGTCTAACTGTCACATTTTCTGCTACTGATTGTTTGGTACAGGACCCTCAGACAGGGCAGACTATTGGGATCGGCCGTAAGCATGGACGTCTCTATGAACTCATTCACCTTCATGTTCCTGCCTCTCCTCAGATTGCTGCTCCTACATCTACTTCCTCATTCTCTCCCTTTCATCTTTGGCATTGTCGCTTAGGGCATATTTCTGTTAATCGCTTAAGGTCTTTGGTTTCTAGTGGACAGTTGGGTCATGTAATTCCCGATAATTTCGATTGTATACCCTGTCAACTTGCCAAACAACCTGCTTTATCATTTAATAAAAGTACTTCTGTTTCTCTTGCACCTTTTGATCTTATACATTCGGACATTTGGGGGCCCTCCCCTACTACTACTATGGGGGGATCCCGCTATTTTGTTGTTTTTATTGATGATTTTTCCCGGTTTACTTGGCTTTTTCTCATGAAAAATCGGTCTGAACTTAAACACATTGATTATCGTTTTGCACAAATGGTCCACACCCAATTCTCCAAAACCATCAAAATTTTTCGCTCTGACACTGCTATGGAATATCGGGATTCAGATTTCCTTTCCTTTCTTCAGCATCATGGTACATTGCCTCATCGTTCCTGTGCTGGCACATCCCAGCAAAATGGCCGCGCTGAACGGAAACATAGGCATATTCTTGACACTACTCGCGCTCTCCTTCTCTCTTCTTCCTGCCCTGAAAACTTTTGGGGAGAAGCTGCCCTCACTGCTGTTTACACTATCAACTGTGCTCCTACCCCTGTCATCCATAATCAAACTCCCTTTGAACGTCTGCATGGCACTCCCCCTCCTTACGCCAATCTCCGGGTTTTTGGCTCTGCCTGCTTTGTTCTACTTCAATCCCATGAACACACCAAGCTTGAACCTCGCTCTCGTCTTTGTTGTTTTCTTGGGTATGGCATTGAACATAAAGGCTTTCGCTGTTGGGATCCTCTCTCTAAACGTCTTCGTATCTCCCGCCATGTCGTTTTCTGGGAACACCAAATGTTTTCCTCGCTATCCTCTTTTCACTTACCCGGACTTTCCACTACTGCACTATTTACTAATCCTTCTATCGATCTTTTCTCTGCTGATTTTGATACAGGTTCCTCCTCCATCGAGACGCCCTTGCTCACCCCTGATCCTGTCCAGCCTGCTCTACCTGAAGGTCTACCTCTTGTTACCACACCTCCTTCTCCACCGGCTCTTCCTCTCACCGATCCTCCTACGAGTCGACCACGCCGGTAACTCAACCTCCTATCCATCTTCGTGATTATATTGTTGGATCTGCTGCCTTCTCTACTTATGAACCTACCTCCTATCGTGAGGCTTGTACTAATCCTCTTTGGCAGCAAGCTATGACTGATGAACTCCATGCCTTGGATAAAGCTCATACTTGGGATCTTGTTGATCTTCCTCCTGGCAAGACTGCAATTGGCTGCAAATGGGTTTACAAAATCAAAACACATTCTGATGGCTCTATTGAACGCTACAAAGCTCGTCTTGTTGCCAAGGGTTTCAACCAAGAATATGGCATTGCTTATGAGGAGACATTCGCTCCTGTTGCTCGGCTTACATCTGTTCCCAGTTTACTTGCTGTTGCTACTGCTCGCCACTGGGGGCTCTTTCAGATGGATGTCAAAAATGCTTTCCTCAATGGTCATCTCCTTGAGGAGGTCTACATGCAACCTCCACCTGGGTCCACTTTAATTGTTAATTAGTATATAATTGTTCATTGAATACCTTTAGCTTAATATAATTGTATAGCTTTCTCTTTTCCTTTATGCTTTCGGTGGTAGTGGATCTTTTGGTATCCAATGTACCTTTCTTCTCTCTATAAAGAGAGAGTTCATTACTCTTTGTAATCAAGAAACATAATATACAGAAACATATTACTCTCTAGCTTTTCTCACTCTCTGCTCTCTAGCTTCTCTCTCAAACTAAACTTTCATAAAGACTTAATGTTATAAAAAGGTGTAGTCTAATCTATAAATTCATAAACTGTCATAATTCAAGTCTTATGGTTGGACGACACCTTTCCATAAATCTTCCGAGATTTATAACTATGAATGAAAGTAATTCATGCATTAAATGCTTTACAAACAAGTGAATTCATTTGGTAAAAACAAAAATAAAAATCTATTTACTGATACGAATTGATACATCTATCTGGAATTGATACACTTAAAATATGATAAATCAAACACAAAATGATATATCCCAAAAACACAAGGATTTACTTGATTTATCCCGAAACTACGATTATGTTATTTTTACTATGATAAGATAATTACAAGGTACAAATATAATTATCTCACTCTTGACTACAAATACACAGAAATTAGAGGGTTGGCTCTAAATGCATTCCAAAAGTTTGGTTGGACACCTTATTTTGCAAAAAAAAATTAATACAACATGTTTCTCAAGAAAATGATCAAAATGGCCAAAACCCAACGTCTTGCTAGCCACTTAGCTCCGGCTGTCCTACTGCTACACCCTAGTGGCACACCACCCAACCTTCCCTACTTACCGTCGCGCTACTTCTATCACCGGCATTCCCCATTCCTCTGCAACTTCTTCTTCTTCTTCATACTCTACCCTTGTCGCGACTACCACCGCACCTCCTTTCCTTCTTTGCCACTTCTTCCCTTGTGCTGACTTCTTCCCGTCGCAAATCCCCTCTACCAGTCCTTTGTTGTTCTTGCTCTTGTTTTTGAAACCTTAGAAGAAGAAGACTCTTACATTTGAGTAACACAACACACAATATATAAATATTTTGTTCAAACACAACACACAATATATAAATATTTTGTTTAATTTTTACTTATTTGAATTACATACATATTGCGTTTACCAATAGCTAAGTAGAGACTTGTTTGAAGATACAAATTAAATCTGAAAGCAGAAAACTTTAGAAAAAAATATATATATGATGCAGATTTGTGCAATTACTCATCTGCTTGAGGGATGTTCTGGAATATTCACATCATATTCAATTGGTTGCTTTTGCATACACTTCTATTATGCCTGGAAAGAGAACAAAGGGGCATAAAATTAAGTTAAAAAATCGCCGTCTGTGGGAATCGAACCCACGACCACATGGTTAAAAGCCATGCGCTCTACCAGCTGAGCTAAGACGGCCATGAGCTACTTTTTCTCAGTTTCATTTCATATTGATATTTGAGTTGCGTAATTTTATTCCATATAATATGATGAAATAAAGGGAGAATTGCAATAAAATGACATTAATATAAAATAATTGCAATATCATGGAAGTACAAGTAATTTATGTATTAGATTGTGAAACTAAAAGTCTTGTATTTTCATCCTTTTACAATTAATTTGAGTTTATACCATTTTATTACAATTGTTCCATGAATAAATATGGATTAATTAGGAATTTTTTAATAAAAGAAAATGATGAGATCACCTTATCCTAGGACTTAATAAATAGTATGGTTAAAAATGCACAAACACCCCTTCGACATCTCTATCACAAAAGATTCATTGACATTTGGAACTTGTATAAGTTGTATCTCTTTTGCAAATCTCAGTTAGTTTTATTTATCTTTTTATTTTTAAATTTTATTTATTAAAAGGCTAATTGATCTTTTAATTTAAAATCACTAATATGCCTAACATTTGGACAGGCCAACCGTAACTTATTTATTTATTTTTGGGCTGGTGCCTGCACAAATTTTCTTGCATATATAGATTCTAAAATTGCTCATTGTTTAACTGTGCTATGCATTGAAAAATGAAAAAATATTTTCATTTTCATAGCGGTGCAAATCTCTTCAGGCCCGGTCATGAGATTTTCAGGGTCCGAAATCAATAATCAACTAATAAATTTTTGGGGCCCATCACATTTTTTTTTTCATTGAATAAAAAAAAAATAAAGATAAAAGACAAAAATTGTGTCAAAATTACAAAAAATACTTAGTATTACATTATAACAATTAATAAGTGTCGTTTGATACTCGCTCTTCTTGCATTTTTAAAAGCAAATAAATTAATCAGACTTGCATAGTCTATTTTTTTGCAAAATCATTTTCAATGAATAACAATGCTAATTATTTTAAATGGGCCTTTCAATTTTTTAATGGGTCAATTTTTTTAAGTTAGTTTGGGTCATTCTTAATTTTTTTTTTAGATTTAAAATATACTTAATATATTACAATAAACTATAATAGGAGGACCCTTTTTTGTATCTATTTTCAATGGATTATAATATTAATTTTTTTGAATGGGCCTTTTAATTTTTTAATGGGTCAATTTATTTTAAGTTAATTTTGGGCCTTCTTTAAATTTTTTTTTTTAACTAAAAACATACCTAATATATTACACTATACCATAATAAAAGAGGCTATTTTTTAGATCTATTTTGAGGGGTCCTAAGCCATGGCCTTGTTGGTCAATGCCCAGGGCCGACACTGAATCTCTTGTATGTATGGTGCAAATCTTTTATGTGTTTGGTGCAAGTTTTTTTCTTGTATGTCAGACTTATCTCCAAAAAGATTCTATTTATAATGTAATTATTTTAAGACTGTCCCACTTATTTACAATTTTTCCTTTAAATATTAGGTGATAAATTCAATTTGAAAATATTGTATTAGTGAGCCAATTGATTATAATTTATTTTTTACAATAATAATAATAACACAGGTTAAGAAAACAATACTTAGTTTTACCAACTTCCACACTAGCATGAGGAATGTTTGAACTAAAGTACATATAAATTTAATGTTTTTCAAAAAGTTAATAAATTTTATATTTCTTTTATTTGGACAAAAATACCCCATTCTTGGGCCTTGAAATTGATGGTAAACTTTTTAACAATTACAATGTAATGTTAAAATAATAATAATAATTATAAAAAAAAAAAAAAAACTAAAATGGTCATGTGAGAGCTCAATGAACTTTTATGATATACAGTTATTCAATTATTTACCATTTATCTTCTCTTTTGTTTTTTACTAGTTGGACCCTTATGCGCTCCACGCGTGGGGTCACGCTGTCATTGGTTGAGAATAAGATGAATCACAATGTACAGTATTATTATGCTGCTTTTACATAGTTTTAAGGTTGTAATATCAATTAACAAATGAACCTAATTAGATACAAGAATTTGAGTTTAAGAGCATTAAATTTAAATTAGGTATCATCTTTATATAGAAAAAACAAATTGCAAATCAAAAATCACATATTAGATTGTCTTGTTTCACAAGTTAGCCATCTGATTTAACCATAAAAATATGTAACTTTATTTGAGCGTTATTGTTCATTGGTTGCTTGCTTGAGTGATTATGTTGAATGGATATAACCAGAGCAAATGCTAATTTCTTCATTATGTTAACCACCCCAAAAAAATCAAAACCAAAAAAATCCAGCCCATGCATATTTACCTTGCCCATGTTTGGTTTGATTTTTAAAAGCTTGTTTTAGTTTTTTTTAAACTAAAAATTAATTTGGTAAAATAAATAAAAAATCAAAAATACTTGTCAATTTTATATAATTTTATCTTTTGGGAGGTCAAAATTAATTTTTTTAAATTTTAAAATATTTTTTTTGATATTTATTTTTAGGGTAAATTACAAATACACCCCTGAGGTTTACTTAAAGTACAGATTGCCCCCAGTGGTTTAAAAAATTACAAATACCCCATTCTTAAAATTTTTTATTTAATAGAATTAATTAAAAAAATAAAATTCATAATTGTTCTCCTACACAATAATAAAATTATCTAAATTATTAATTAAAACATATTTCTAACATCATTAAAAACTGTTAATTGACTTGATGATTTATTAATAAAATAAGCGATTTGTTATGAAAATATAAATATCAAGGGTGGAATCTAATTTCTAAAATTACAGGGAGCGATTTGTATTTTAATTAAATCTTAGCGAGTGTATTTATAATTTACCCTTCTTTTTATTAAATTAATTTCCATTTTTTCAATAAAATTTTTTAATTTTGTTTTTCTGAAAACAAGTCAAACCACCTCTTGGTTTTTTACATGGTATCTCAATTAAAAAATAAGCATCTAGACAATGAAAATCAAATCTTGAATAACCTGGACCAAAGTGTTACTTCTGGGTGTAGATATAACATGGTTAAAAAAGATTAAATTGAACGAATGAAACTCTTGGGCAGCAGTTGGTTCATTAAAATGAATATCTATTCTCAATTAAAGTTTATTAAAAATTAAAATATTATAAATAGAATCATTATTCAGTGGCCATATTTCATTTTGTTATAACTTCATGAAAGTTTGTATAACAACTCGAAAATTTAAGTTGTTCCTTAAATTTTGATACTAGTATTATGGTTGTATGTAATAATACATTATTAAATAAATAATAATAAATACAGAATCTAATTTGACATTCGATTATCAAATATGAGATTAATTAGGGATTATTATTTGGGGCTAAATTAATAGAAATATAGAATTATAATGCTAGTTGGGCCAAATTAAAGTTAAAGATAGTAAATAAATAAATATAAAAGTAAGAGTACAACATAATAATATTGATAACAATAATAATAATAATGGGTGTGGTAGTAAAATAAATAATTAATTTATTGTTGGTATTGTAGACACCTCATTTTTGACCGACCTTGAGACTCAGACGTCACCAGTTGAGCGCTTGGTGATATTGCATATTGTGCTCGTTCAGAAGTTTCAGAGTCTCGGCTGTAAACCTTGCCTCCGGACTTCCGGACCCTTTTATGCTTTGCCCCGGTTTGCGAACCAGGCTCGATTTTCTCTGTTTTCTCTTCGCGAAGGGAGGGAGAGGTCTCGTAGATCATCTCTCAGTGGCCGTAGGCTACGTTTCGTGGTCGTAGGCCATTTTGCCCGTTTGGAGTCCGGTTTCCGATTTTTCGGAGCCGTTGGCCGGGTGCCTCGGTTCGGGACCGCCTAACCACCTCTGTCCGTCCCGGTTTTTGGCATGCATCTTATTTACTCCCTTTTGAGGGACACTGAGGTCTAAGAGACCCACTTCGTGGTCGAATGCCACTTTCGGTGCTTAACAGGCAGTTTTTGGGGCCCCAAACTGCGCGTTCTGGCCCCCGAACATTCGTTTTGCATCGGTTTTCGTTCATTTTTGGTAGGTACCTCTGTTTCATCACCAGGAAGGCCGTAGAAGGGTGGGAGGCCAGCAATTGTTTCGGCAACCAGTTATATTCCTCTGGCCCCCTCCGACGCCCGTTTTTCTCACTTCCAAGCCAATGTTGACCACCCTAACGCCACTTTCTTCAACTCCAAACCACATATTTGTGTTGTACACACCTGGGAGGACACAAATATCACATGGCCGGCCAGTAATTCCACCTGAACCTTTTGAACCCCTTTGAAAAATGGCTTGTTCTCTCTCCTGGTTCACTTTTGCCAATTTTTGACCACAGGGTTGTGTTGAGGGCATCTGGGAGGACACCAATTTGTAGTGGCCGGCCATTAATTCACCTTGGCCCTTTTGACCCCTGGCCGGCCGGCCATGGGGGGTGGCCGGCCAGCCACCTGCAGCTTCAAAACCTGGCCGGCCTTGCTCCTCAGGGTGAATACATTACAGCTGTATACTTTTTTCCCCCCAAAAATCTGTATCCGGAGGGGACAACTCTTGGGGGGAAACTTGATCCATTTTCCCCCCACTTTTTCCCTCCATTTCTCCCCCAGTTTTGTCTACATAACAGAGGCTCCAGCTCTGTCTTGAGGGTTGGAAAAATTGCCTTGAGCTTGCATATACATACCTCCTTCCATCTCTCTCTTTAACCCTAAAAAAACAACCAAGTTCTACCCCTTTTTCTTCATCACCACCTAGCACCACACTACCACTTCCATTCCAGCAGCTTGGAGGTCTTCTCAGAGGCTAGGAGGCAGCTTTTCTTGGTCCAAGAGGTAGCAAAGGATTGGTCTTCAAGGGTGAGTTGATTTCTCCATCTTTCTAGCTCACTTTTGCAAGTTTTCTTAGCCCCTTTTGCTTGCTGTTTTGAGCTCCGACCATAACTGGAAATACCATTTTTTTGAGCTCATTTTTATGTTTCATTAAGGGTCTTACCCTGTTTGGGCCCCCCATCTTGCACTTGCTTCATTACCCCTTTGTATGCCATAATCTTGCATAGTATTTTTGGCCTATGTGTGATCTGTTTTGGAGCATGATGTAAACTGTAGATAGGCTTATTTTGAGCCCTTATTCAACATTGAAGAAGGGCTCATCACTGTTTGGGACCTCCATGTGCCACTTGTCATTATACCCCGTTTTGGTCCCCTTTTTTGCATGATTTATTAGCCTATTGTGTCTCTGTTTTTGGACTTTGGTCCGAACTGAAAGTGGCCATATTTTGACCCCTTTGTCATGTTTTATTAAGGGTCTTTGGCTGTTTGATAAATTTTTTGTATACTTTGTGTTTTGACCTCTTTCGGGCCCTACCTTAACTGTAAGTAGTCATATTTTTGGTCCCTCTTCAGTGTTGTAGAAGAGTCTTTTTCTGTTTGGGCTTTTCATATACCACTTGCTTCATTGCCTCCCTTGCGGAGCCATTTTTGTATAATAATTTAGTCCCACTTGTGCTTACTGTTTGGCCATACTTTGAACTGTAAAAATGCTTATTATTGGGCTTCCTTGCTTCTTTCTTTTCATTCCATGTACCAATTATGCGTGCTTTGTATAGCTGTAAGCCATTTCATGTATCTAGTTTTGCATTTCGGGAGAAATTCCATACATCGGGTGTCATTTCGCCTTGTTTCGGGGCTGTTTCACCCCTTATTTTGCTACTGATTTTTGCATGTTTGCATATCATATTCCATGTCTTTGCCATGTCTCATTAGAGTGGCATTTCGGTGCCTGAGGGTCGGTCATCGGTTTGCGTGCACGCGTGCACGCATTTCGAGTTGTCTCATTTTCATCTTACGGCCTCCTATGTGAGTGTGGCTGAGATCCACTTATGTTGGTGTAAGTCCATTTTGCATTGTGTATGCCATTTCATTTCATAGCATTGTGTATGCTAGGTTGCATGTTAGCGCATTGTGTATGCCATGTTATCTCGTGCATTATGTATGCCATTTCATAGCATTGTGTATGCTAGGTTGTATCTTAGTTGCATTTCATTCATATCATGCATATTGCATTGTGCTTGGGATAGGGGTTAAACCGAGCACGGGAAACGAGGTACGTTTCGTAATCCGAGTGACGAAACGTGTCTCAATTCCAAGTCGCCAACACTCCGGATTATCCATGATGGAGTTAGGTCTTGCTGTGTTTACATGTGCATTCATTCTATATTGAGTTGCGCAATTTGACCCCTCGACCATCATGCATCGAGATGCGTGATTGGTGGCACGAGGATCGAGGCATGCATACATTTGTGAAAATACATTGCTATGCCCCTTTCCTGCTCTCTGTTGCAGCAAATCAAGAATTGGCAACCTTCCGGAACTTGGCGCGCTTTCTAAGAAAAATTACAAAACAAAGGCTAATCGGGGCATCCTAGTGGATTTCATCATCCGGGGCGGAGTCAAGGCAGTCCCTGGCTTGCATGCCAGTTTACAGCTTTATTAGTTAATTTGTAAATTAATTAGGAATTTGTATATATTTGGACTGTATTTATTTGGGACTGTATTATTTGGACTGTACTATTTATTCGGACCCTCTGCGCGAGGGCGTAATTGTAACAAGTGTGCGTGCGTGTGATGTATGTCTTCCAACCCCACGTCTTTCTTCCCTTTTATTTACCTGCTTATGATGGTTAAATTAGGGCATGTTTAAATTAGCATACAGTATGACAGCATGTTTGCATTCATTCATCTGTATTGCATGCACCGGGCTCGGCGCATCATACTAACTGCATCGTATTTTCAATTCCAAGTTGAATACGTGTTAGTTGTAGCATTTCATATGCCATGTTTGGAATAGCCGAGCCTGCTATAGTTGCATTTTGCATGTGTTGCATTAGGCATTTCTGTATAATTAGGATCATGCATAGATTTCTAATTAGCTTCTTTTTTGGCTTGGAGTACTCGGTGAGTTTTATGCTTTAGCATCCTTGCATGCGTGTGAGTGACTGCCATAAATAGCATGTTTACCATGAGGCTATTTGCTTATGTGATATAACTGCCTGAATGCCTGTGGGTGAAGGTTGGGTTATTTGGATTGGAACAAATCATTTACTGTGAGTTTTAAGCCCACTAGATAGTGGCAAAACCATCTTTCCTAAGCCCACATGAGGGTGGCAAAATCTGCATCTTTAAGCCTACTTGTGAGTAGCAAACCATCTTTCAAAAAACAAACATGAAATGTTTCGTTCAAATTCAGGCGACCCAGTCTATACTTGTATGCTGTGCGCATCACATAGTAATCTAGGCTAATAACCGGAATAAGAACACACAATGTTTTCAAAATTTGATATCATGGTTAGTAGAGGCCGATCTTTGATCGGGCGAGCGGGGGTGCTCACGAAGTGACCATCCCCAATCGTACCCAAGTTCCCGAGCCGAGGCAACTTTGGTGATGACGGACACGTGGCCTTAGGAAAACGAGTCAGGGTTTCCTAAATTTCCCAAAATAAAACATTTAGGTGGCGACTCTGTATCTGGCAAAGCAGTCCATGTTTGGCACTTCTTTCAAAAATCTGTTTTCTCAAAACGATTTGCCGGATTTGGACTCTTTGGTTAAGACTTAGAACCGTGACAAATTTGAGAGTCTTGAGCTGTAGTGACCTCAAATGATGAGAACGGGAGCTCGTTCCTCCCGGGGCGTTCGGGGACGTCTACAGTTTCTGGCGACTCTGTTGGGAATTTAGAAGACTTGACTCGAACTCATGATATCTTGTTGTGATTACACTTGTGTGTTTCTTTGCATTGCATTTGCATTGGTGCGCCTAGGACACCGTGTTTGCCATCTGCTATTCCTGAACGGTTTGCCGGAGGCTTGTCTTGTCAAGACATGACCATAAGGCTGACCGGTTGTGGGCTCTGCCAGTATGGGAACACAAACCCCGGTTTTACCGGGGCACCCTTTTTGACCATTCGACCTAGTGCATATTCGGATCCGTAGTGACCATTCCAAACTAGGATAGGTTGCTTACCCGTTTATAGGTTGTTTGAAACCGCTGCGTGCGTAGTGAAACCCTAGCTCCTGACAAAATAGGACAGGGAAACCCTACCCCAACATAGGGGTGTTTTGGCTCTCACTTGTTTGCTATGTGCTTTTAGAGTGCATCTCTACAGGAATGCATGTATCAGTCTACAAGTTTGGGCATCAGGCCTGCGGGCACCAGTTTAGTAGTTTGGGCATCAGGCCTGCGGGCACCAAATTCAGTACTTTGGGATTCAGTTTACCTAAGGGTATCAGATTCGAGGCTGAATTTTGGGGGCAGAATTCAGTAGAGGGCACAGTCATCCTGCTACACTCGTATCTGTTTTGGTGATGTTGAGCTGAGATGCTGTCTGTTTTCTCTTTTGCTAGGTAGTTTGGGAACCATAGCTTCAGAAGGCTTCGGTATCCCCCGAGGTTCATCGAACTTGTGCTGATAGACTTTGTTAGGTCAGAGATTCAGTTCAAGGGCAATCAGTGTTCCTCCGCCAGAGGCAGGGTAAAAAGGGCCAGTCAGGCACAAATCACCAGTTCAGCAGTTACCAAATCAGTGGCCCTTATTTACCCCACCAGTGAACAGTCAGGCTGAGGCCTTAGTTTTTATCATAGAGATAGATATACCAGTCAGTCAGCCGGAACAGCAGAACATGGCAGGGATGGGGGAAATGATGCGTCAACTTCAAGAAAGTATGAAACTCATGCAGCAAGACGCTGCCCGTCAGGTGGAATTTGCCAAATAGCAGGCTGCGATCATGGCCCAGCAAGCTGAGCTAATCACCAGGCTGCAATAGCAAAACGGAGCATCTGCTTCGCATCAGGCTCCTCCCCCACCAGGAGCTCCAGCGCCTGGGGAGACACCAAATGTCCGGGAAGGTACGGACATTCCGATGGGACCGGCTCCGCCCCCAATCCTACCCCAATTATCCAAAACACCCACCAACCCGCCGGATTCTCCCTTTGAGCCCGAGGTGGACCCCACAGCATTGAAGGTGAGCAAGCTTGAAAAGCTATTCAAGAAATCTCAGGGTGCCAAGTCCATCCCGGACATTAAGGATTAGTATACCGATGCGGCCGTGACGCTGCCAGACCGCTTTAAAATTCCACATATCGACCGCTTTGACGGGTCCGGGGATCCCATGGTGCACTTACGACTGTTTTCAGACATACTAAGGCCGATGGGCCTCACCAAGCTGCAGAAACTTTCATTATTCGGCCGGACCCTGTTAGGTGTGGCCGCTATTTGGTATGCAAAATTAGAAGACAATGTCAAACGGAACTGGGATGAGATGGCCGAGGCCTTCGTTGCGCAGTACTCCTATAACACGTAAATCGAGGTCACAACCCATGATCTTGAGACAACAAAGCAAGAGCCTAAGGAGAGTTTTTTTGATTTCGTAGCCCGCTGGAGGGCCAAGGCTTCTATGATGACCCTGAGGCCTACTGACAAGGACCAGATCAGGATGATTGTGCGCAATCTCCAGCCAAAACTGATGCAAAAGATGATTGTACTCCCCTTCCCTACCTTTTCAGACCTACATGAGATGGGAGTACAGATCGAGGATGCTATGAGGCAAGGCCTTCTTGACCAGGAGAAAGAGCAGCCCAGGAGGGCATTTTCCCGCAGTTCAAATGTGACCACCAGTGGTGATGCAGCTGCAAGATCTTCTGAAGTGGGCATGGTTACCACCTCCGCATCAAAAACAGCTACCCCATTCACCGGTGCATCCAAGAGTAGCTCACAAGAAACCAAATATCCACCTCGAGTCAAGAGGGTTTTCACCCCACTTCATATGCCTCTGTCAAAGGCTCTAGAGGTCTTAATCCGGAAAGGACATCTGAAACCATTGGAACAACGGCCCTTACCCGATCCTATCCCTGCAAAGCATGATCATACCAAATACTGCGCCTACCATCAACAAACCGGTCATGACACTGACAGTTGCTTTCGTCTGCGCCATGATGTACAAGATCTGTTTGACAACAAGGTCATTGCTGCACCAGGTCCTACAAAGTCTATCGGCACTTGATCAGTTGAACTTGTGGGGGATAATGTGATTATGTGATCAAGGGATGAACCACCTGCGGGCGGCGCTCAGTTTACTCCTGATATGGCGTATGGCACGCACTGTTTCGAGCATTTGTGAATGCTAGTGTTTGTGCTTTCTGACTTGGGTATTGGGTCAGTCTGTTGTTTTGTATATGGTCAGTCTTTTGTACTGAGTCAGTTGGGTCTGTCTTGTTGTATCGAGTCAGTCCTGTTAGAGTCGGGTGATTTCGGGGGTGTTACCTCGGGCATCACTTGCTTGTTTTCTATTTGTCTTTTTGTTTTCTTTTGAGTCTGTTTCTGCCAGGGAGCCGGTAACACCAAAAGATTTGAATGAAACAGCAGTAATTTTTGCACTTCTGTGTTCGTTTCTGCCGTGTGCTAGTTGTGCCGAAATTTGAATGAAATGGCAGTGCATTCCACCTGCTCTCTTGTGCCTTGAAATTATTGCATTGACCTAAGTTTTCAAAACTTTTTTTTTGAACATCGCGATGAAAACAAAGAGGGAGGAATTCCTCAAAATTTGCAAAAATTTGATCAAACTAAGAGAAGGAGAGGCATGCTAAGCCTTTAATGATCGAGATCATGCTTGTTAATGTGAGTACTGAGAAGGATCCTAGCTTGATCCAGATTGGTCCCACACTGTCTTCAGCGCGAGCGACTAGTCATTTTCTTAAAAGATTTCAAAAAAATGTTTTGTGCGGTCCTGCGAAGACCTGTGTGGAATCGCTCTTGAGATTGTGCGGCCTAGGATCGCTCTCAGCCTCAAGGCTCGACCCCTCATTGTCAAACCTTGGACTTAAGTTCAGAAATGTTCAATGGTCAACTACAACGTGAAGCCTGTGTGGCCAAATTCAAAGCAGCCCTCGAATAAGAGGCCAGGAAAGTCAGATCAAAAAGATCAGAAGATCAGAAGAAACTTGCAAAGCTAGAACAGAAGTACCCCTCGAACTAGGGGCAAAGATATCAGACATGCTCGAAGAGCTGAAGAGGAGTCCTCTTGCAAATCAACAGCCACTCTCTTGGATACGGATGGCTTCGAAACCCTATAACCATTTGGCATGGACCAAGCTACACTTTTACTCTTGAGAGGCTCGCTGGGCCGAAAACCCGGAAGGGCGACCCAGGCAAAAGTTAGAGCAAGAAAAAGAAGAAAAAGAACAAAAAAAAAGAAAAAGAACAAAAAAGAACAAAAAAGAGAAAAGAACAAAAGAACAAAAAAGAAAGATGCAAAGAAAAGAACAAAAACAAAATCAAACAAAAAAGAATGAAAAAATACAAAAATTGAAACAAAAAAAGAAGAACAAAGCTCGCAAGGTCGAAAACCCGCAACGGGCGCCTTGGCAAAAGTTAGAGCCTAAAAATGAGAGGTTAAATACCCGAGTGTACCTTAACCCCGAACTACGTAAGGCTTGATTCCCATGTTTGGGATACGTAGGCAACTTCATTCCGAAGTCCAGCCGTAAACACTTCCAAATCGACTGTGTCCATGCGATGGTTCTGGTCATCTTTGTCTTCTCTGTATCTGAGAGTCTGGTTGTGTTCGTCGCTTTGAGGACTGACTACAATGCGCTGCGGTGCTATCCAAACAAGGGGCAACTTTCCGTTGCCATTCAAAACGCCGCAGTGTCATTTCAAACAAGGGGCAACTTTCCGTTGCCATGCAGTGTCCTTTAGACAAGGGACAATTTTCCATTGCTATGGATCTGAGGTTGTACATCTCAAGAGTAGGTTCCGTGCTCGTTAAGCAGTGGTCATTTGCAAAAATAGTTTTTGAGAATTTTTACTGAGGTTGACTAATCTTCTCGAAAAGTACTCCATTTTTCAAAACTGGACCATTTCTTGGACCCAAAAAAGGAAAACTCTCAGTGCTCATAGCCTAACTTGCATGATTTTAAATCAGAAAATCGAACAAGCGCGTTAATCTAACTCTCATGTTGGTCAAAACTGTTTTAGTAGAAAGCAAAAACAAAAAAATAGTCAAAATGATGAACTAGGGGCACAGTTGAGTCAGGTGTTCTGTCTTTTCTCCTTTGTCAAAATACTTGCCAAAAAGGGCACTCTACTTGTCGAAAAGGGCACCGTATTCGCCAGAAAAGAGCACAACAAAGGGCAGAAAGCTCTCACATCCTCCAAGCAACGAGGTATCAAGCAAAGTGTGAAGCACGAACTAGAATGGGGCAAGATATTCCACTCCATCATCTGGGCAGATCTTATCACGTCCAAACTCCCCAGCAAAGCATCATCAACTGATGTTAGCTACAGATTTGCTACACACCCAGTTGTAGCGCAACCTTTCCGTGGGAGGAATTCACTAGCTGTGAGCGGAAGAAAGAGAATCTAGCAGAATGCTAGGGTCACGAGCCCACAATTTGCTGTTTATCCATCAACCACCCAGGGGGGGGGATGAAAAATGAGAGATTGAAGAATAGAGAGATGTGCGATGAGAGGAAAAATGAGAAGAGGGCATTTTCAAAAAAATAGAGCTTGAGGGCCGAGTGATGTGAGGATCACAGATGAGAGAGGGTGGGGAACAATACCCGGTGAAACAGGCTCCCTGTGCACGTTTGTGTGTCGTGTTTTTTGTTTTGTTTGCCTCGATTCTTGCTTTGAGTCGTTCAGAGCGTGTCTCGATGTGTTTAGATTGTTTTATTTTGTTTTTCCTTTGTTGAGTGGCGTTTAGGTTGCGTGCCTTTTATTTCTGTGTTGAGTTGTCTTGCTGTGTTCAGTCGTAGGCTCGATACCCGGTCAAAAGCTCATTTATCAATTCAAAAATAAAATCGTTTTGCGCTCCGAGTGCCGTGCCGTTCTCCACATCTGTGCAAAACAAGATTCGTTCTTTCATGAAACCGCAGGGTTCAACCCAGATCACGTCAGAACAGTAAAACCAGGACCTATCTAAAGCTATATGAGTTCCAGACTGCAAAGCAAAAGCAAAAGAGGAAAATGTCGGGTATCTGAGTTTGTTTCGACTTCAATAAAGTTCTAGGACTACATTCTGTGTGTACCTCTTCAGGTCTTGCCAATGCTCCGAAGTATGAGTGTGCCTCTATCTCAAGCTCAAGATCAAGTCTTCTTCAAGCCAAGATGGCAATCAGAAGTGCTCTCCTTGAGGACCGTTTCATGCCAGGGACATCTTGGCCGTGTTTGCAATGAGTTCCTACGAGACCAACTGCGACGGTGGAAACTAGAGTTCGAATGGCTAATGCCTAGAACACAAAGGTTTGGGATTTCCGAGACTAAAGTCTAGTTTAAATACCCAGAGGCGTGTCCTCGGCTTGAAATCTGTATGGAAGCCCCATAGGTTGAGACAGCGTATATGCACCTCAATTCTAGATACCGAACCAACCTAGTCTGTCACCCTGTTGGAGAATAGGGAAAGTTGTGAATATGATCAGGAAGAAAAGCAACGTCCAAAGTGTTCTACATGAAGAACCCTTGTCAGTACTTCAGAGCCTTTGTACTGTAAGTTGAAGGCAAGTGTTTGAAGAGCACGGGGGAAGATTCCCATCGGAGCAGAGCGGTTCACCGCCACTCACCTCATGAAATGCTTTCTAAAGCGCCGTTACGCTTGTTTATTGCGTTCCTTAAACATCATGCATTGTATTGCATTGTACCTATCAAGTTTCATTCTCATTCACGCACGATATTATATGTACGGTTCATTCAAAGAAGTTCCGTTTTAAGATCATTTATTTAGTGTATCAATCACACTTCATTTCTTTAGTATATCTATCACACTTTCTTCGTTCGCTTAGTGTGTCAATCACACTTCATTTATTTAGTGTATCAATCACACTTCATTCACTTTTAGTATATCAATCATACTCTGTTCACTAAGTGCATCTATCACACTTCGTGTTCACATTTAGTACATCAATCATACTCTGCTCACATTGTGCATCTATCACACTTTGTGTTCATTTTCAGTATATCAATCATACTTTGTTCACTAAGTGCATCTATCACACTTCGTGTTCACATTTAGTATATCAATCATACTCTGTTCACTAAGTGCATCTATCACACTTCGTGTTCACATTTAGTATATCAATCATACTCTGCTCACATTGTGCATCTATCACACTTTGTGTTCATTTTTAGTATATCAATCATACTCTACTCACATTGTGCATCTATCACACTTTGTGTTCATTTTCAGTATATCAATCATACTCTGTTCACTAAGTGCATCTATCACACTTCGTGTTCACATTTAGTATATCAATCATACTCTGTTCACATAGTGCATCTATCACACTTTGTGTTCATTTTCATTATATCAATCATACTCTGTTCACTAAGTGCATCAATCACACTTCGTGCTCGCATTTAGTATATCAATCATACTCTGCTCACATTGTGCATCTATCACACTTTGTGTTCATTTTCAGTATATCAATCATACTCTGTTCACTAAGTGCATCTATCACATTTCGTGTTCACATTTAGTATATCAATTATACTTTGTTCACTAAGTGCATCTATTACACTTTGTGTTCACTTTAGTGTATCAATCACACTCTGTTCACATAGTGCATCTATCACACTTTGTGTTCACTTTTAGTGTATCAATCACACTCTGTTCACATAGTGCATCTATCACACTTTGTGTTCACTTTTTATGTATCAATCACACGCGTTCGCTCTGTGTATCAATCACACTCTGTTCACATAGTGCATCTATCACACTTTGTGTTCACTTTTAGCATATCAATCACACTCTGTTCACATAGTGCATCTATCACACTTTGTGTTCGCTTTTAGTATATCCATCATACTTGTTCACTAAGTGCATCTATCACACTTTGTGTTCACCTTTTGTGTATCCATCACACTTGTTCACATAGTGCATCTATCACACTTTGTGTTCACTTTTAGTGTATCAATCACACTCTGTTCACATAGTGCATCTATCACACTTTATGTTCACTTTTAGTGTATCAATCACACTCTGTTCACATAGTGTATCTATCACACTTTGTGTTCCCTTTTAGTATATCCATCATACCTGTTCACTAAGTGCATCTATCATACTTCGTGTTCACATTTAGTATATCAATCATACTTTGTTCACTTCACCCTTTGTATATCAATTACACTTTGTTCAAATAGTGTATCTATCACACACTCGCTTTGCCCACTTTGTGTATCAATCACACACGCTCACACTATGCCTACTCTATGTATCAATCACACGCGTTCGCTCTGTGTATCAATCACACACTCCCACTTTGTGTATCTATCATACTTGTTCACTTAGTGCATCTATCACACTTTGTGCTCACTTTTTTGTGTATCGATCACATGTTCGCTCTGTGTATCTATCACACATGCACACTGTATTCGCAGTAAGAATTCCATAATTTTCTTACATCCTTTCTGCACGAGGTGTAGTTTGGCTCGAGTTTACTTGCTTGCCTAGCATTCGCTTAAAATGTTGCATTTATTTCGCATAAATTGCTTCATTACAGCTCTCTTTGCATGATCATGAGTGATGTTCGGCTTAGCGTAGCGTATAAGTCCAACTTTCAAAACCGGCTTCGCGTAGCGTATAAGTCCAATTATCAAACCGGCTTCGCGTAGCGTGTAAGTCCAATCTTCAAAATATTTCTGCATATCATTTTGCATTTTTCCCCTGCCTGTGGACATGCTTGCGGGCACATCTGTGTTATTTTGTATGTTTGTCTAAATTTTCGGCCTTGTCAAAAATGGGTCGTCTCTGGATTTTGACATTCACTCCCGTCATTTATGACTTTCGAGTTCTGTCAAAAAGGGGCAACTGTAGACACCCCATTTTTGACCGACCTTGAGACTTAGACGTCACCAGTTGAGCGCTTGGTGATATTGCATATTGTGCTCGTTCAGAAGTTTCAGAGTCTCGGCTGCGAGCCTTGCCTCCGGACTTCTGGACCCTTTTATGCTTTTCTCTGGTTTGCGAACCAGGCTCGATTTTCTCTGTTTTCTCTTCGCGAAGGGAGGGAGAGGTCTCGTTGATCATCTCTCAGTGGCCGTAGGCTACGTTTCGTGGTCGTAGGCCATTTTGCCCGTTTGGAGTCTGGTTTCCGGTTTTTCGGAGCCGTTGGCCGTGTGCCTCGGTTCGGGACCGCCTAACCACCTCTGTCCGCCCCGGTTTTTGGCATGCATCTTATTTACTCCCTTTTGAGGGACACTGAGGTCTGAGAGACCCACTTCGTGGTCGAATGCCACTTTCGGTGCTTAACAGGCAGTTTTCGGGGCCCCAAACTGCGCGTTCTGGCCCCCGAACATTCGTTTTGCATCGGTTTTCGTTCATTTTTGGCAAGTACCTCAGTTTCATCACCAGGAAGGCCGTAGAAGGGTGGGAGGCCAGCAATTGTTTCGGCAACCAGTTATATTCCTCCGGCGCCCTCCGACGCCCGTTTTTCTCACTTCCAAGCCAATGTTGACCACCCTAAGGCCACTTTCTTCAGCTCCAAACCACATATTTGTGTTGTACACACCTGGGAGGACACAAATATCACATGGCCGGCCAGTAATTCCACCTGAACCTTTTGAACCCCTTTGAAAAATGGCTTATTTTCTCTCCTGGTTCACTTTTGCCAATTTTTGACCACAGGGCTGTGTTGAGGGCATCTGGGAGGACACCAATTTGTAGTGGCCGGCCATTAATTCACCTTGGCCCTTTTGACCCCTGGCCGGCCGGCCATGGGGGGTGGCCGGCCGGCCACCTGCAGCTCTAAAACCTAGCCGTCCTTGCTCCTCAAGGTGAATACATTACAGCTGTATACTTTTTTCCCCCCAAAAATCTGTATCCGGGGGAGACAACTTTTGGGGGGAAACTTGATCCATTTCCCCCCAACTTTTTCCCTCTATTTCTCCCCCATTTTTGTCTACATAACAGAGGCTCCAGCTCTGTCTTGAGGGTTAGAAAAATTGCCTTGAGCTTGCATATACATACCTCCCTCCATCTATCTCTTTAACCCTAAAAAAACAACCAAGTTCTACCCCTTTTTCTTCATCACCACCTAGCACCACACTACCACTTCCATTCCAGCAGCTTGGAGGTCTTCTCAGAGGCTAGGAGGCAGCTTTTCTTGGTCCAAGAGGTAGCAAAGGATTGGTCTTCAAGGGTGAGTTGATTTCTCCATCTTTCTAGCTCATTTTTGCAAATTTTCTTAGCCCCTTTTGCTTGCTGTTTTGAGCTCTGACCATAACTGGAAATACCATTTTTTTGAGCTCATTTTTCTGTTTCATTAAGGGTCTTACCCTGTTTGGGACCCCCACCTTGCACTTGCTTCATTACCCCTTTGTGTGCCATAATCTTGCATAGTATTTTTGGCCTATGTGTGATCTTTTTTGGAGCATGATGTAAACTGTAGATAGGCTTATTTTAAGCCCTTCTTCAACATTGAAGAAGGGCTCATCACTGTTTGGGACCTCCATGTTCCACTTGTCATTATACCCCTCTTTGGTCCCCTTTTTTGCATGATTTATTAGCCTATTGTGTCTCTGTTTTTGGACTTTGGTCCGAACTGAAAGTGGCCATATTTTGACCCCCTTGTCATGTTTCATTAAGGGTCTTTGGCTGTTTGATGAATGTTTTGTATACTTTGTGTTTTGACCTCTTTCGGGCCCTACCTTGCATGGCATTTTGAGCATACTTGTATATTGTTTTGGGGGTTTCCATAAACTGTAAGTAGTCATATTTTTGGTCCCTCTTCAGTGTTGTAGAAGAGTCTTTTTCTGTTTGGGCTTTTCATCTACCACTTGCTTCATTGCCTCCCTTGCGGAGCCATTTTTGTATAATAATTTAGTCCCACTTGTGCTTACTGTTTGGCCATGCTTTGAACTGTAAAAATGCTTATTTTGGGGCTGCCTTGCTTCTGTCTTTTCATTCCATGTACCAATTATGCGTGCTTTGTATAGCTGTAAGCCATTTCATATACCTAGTTTTGCATTTCGGGAGAAATTCCATACATCGGGTGTCATTTCGCCTTGTTTCGGGGCTGTTTCGCCCGTCATTTTGCTACTGATTTTTGCATATCATATTCCATGTCTTTGCCATGTCTCATTAGAATGGCATTTCGGTGCCTGAGGGTCGGTCATCGGTTTGCGTACACGCGTGCACGCATTTCGAGTTGTCTTATTTTCATCTTATGGCCTCCTATGTGAGTGTGGCTGAGGTCCACTTGTGTTGGTGTAAGTCCATTGTGCATTGTGTATGCCATTTCATTTCATAGCATTGTGTATGCTAGGTTGCATGTTAGCGTATTGTGTATGCCATGTTATCTCGTGCATTGTGTATGCCATTTCATAGCATTGTGTATGCTAGGTTGTATCTTAGTCGCATTTCATGCATATCATGCATATTGCATCGTGCTTGGGATAGGTGTTAAACCGAGCACGGGAAACGAGGTACGTTTCGTAATCTGAGTGACGGAACGTGTCTCAATTCCAAGTCACCGACACTCCGGATTATCCATGATGGAGTTAGGTCTTGTTGTGTTTACATGTGCATTCATTCTATATTGAGTTGCGCAATTCGACCCCTCGGCCATCATGCATCGAGATGCGTGATTGGTGGCACGAGGATCGAGGCATGCATACATTTGTGAAAATACATTGCTATGCCCCTTTCCTGCTCTCTGTTGCAGCAAATCAAGAATTGGCAACCTTCCGGAACTTGGCGCGTTTTCCAAGAAAAATTACAAAACAGAGGCTAATCGGGGCATCCCAGTGGATTTCCGCGCAAGGCAGCCTAGACATGCATCATTCATCATCCGGGGCGGAGTCAAGGCAGTCCCTAGCTTGCATGCCAGTTTACAGCTTTATTAGTTAATTTGTAAATTAATTAGGAATTTGTATATATTTGGACTGTATTTATTTGGGACTGTATTATTTGGACTGTACTATTTATTCGGACCCTCTACGCGAGGGCGTAATTGTAATAAGTGTGCGTGCGTGTGATGTTTGTCTTCCAACCCCACGTCTTTCTTCCCTTTTATTTACCTGCTTATGATGGTTAGATTAGGACATGTTTTAATTAGCATACAGTATGACAGCATGTTTGCATTCATTCATCTGTATTGCATGCATCGGGCTCGGCGCATCATACTAACTGCATCGTATTTTCAATTCCAAGTTGAATACGTGTTAGCTGTAGCATTTCATATGCCATGTTTAGAATAGCCGAGCCTGCTATAGTTGCATTTTGCATGTGTTGCATTAGGCATTTCTGTATAATTAGGATCATGCATAGATTTCTAATTAGCTTCTTTTTTGTCTTGGAGTACTCGGTGAGTTTTATGCTTTAGCATCCTTGCATGCGTGTGAGTGACTGCCATGAATAGCATGCTTACCATGAGGCTATTTGCTTATGTGATATAACTACCTGAATGCCTGTGGGTGAAGGTTGGGTTATTTGGATTGGAACAAATCATTGATTGTGAGTTTTAAGCCCACTAGATAGTGGCAAAACCATCTTTCCTAAGCCCACCTGAGGGTGGCAAAATCTGCATCTTTAAGCCTACTTGTGAGTAGCAAACCATCTTTCAAAAAACAAACATGAAATGTTTCATTCCAATTCAGGCGACCCAGTCTATACTTGTATGCTGTGCGCATCACATAGTAATCTAGGCTAATAACCGGAATAAGAACACACAATGTTTTCAAAATTTGATATCATGGTTAGTAGAGGCCGATCTTTGATCGGGCGAGCGGGGGTGCTCACGAAGTGACCTTCCCCAATCGTACCCAAGTTCCCGAGCCGAGGCAACTTTGGTGATGACGGACACGTGGCCTTAGACAAACGAGTTAGGGTTTCCTAAATTTCCCAAAATAAAACATTTAGGTGGCAACTCTGTATCTGGCAAAGCAGTCCATGTTTGGCACTTCTTTCAAAAATCTGTTTTCTCAAAACGATTTGCCGGATTTGGACTCTTTGGTTTAGACTTAGAACCGTGAGAAATTTGAGAGTCTTGAGCTGTAGTGACCTCAAATGAACAGAACGGGAGCTCGTTCCTCCCGGGGCATTCGGGGACGTCTACAGGTATACGATAAAGTGTAATTTAATTAGAGATTAATTTATTTATATAGTTATATTAAAAAACTGGATCAAAGTGTAATTATCTTAAATATTTATTAAAGATAAGTATGAATCTATATAATTTGTGAATCAAATCTGGAGAAGATATGCGTTTGTCACGTAGCTAATGTTCTTACCTCCCTATAAGAGTAACTCCAACCACATTCTCCACTTTTCACTAGCTAAAGTACAAAAAAAGTACACTCTTTATTTTACCTAATTACTTTAGCTATTGTGCTCTCCAACCACGCTCTTTATTTTTGCTAATCATTTAACTAACTTAATTAATTTTTAAAATAAAAAAATACTAATTGTTGATATTTTACTAATATAAATTTGCAATAATAATAAATTTGCCCATACAAACATACAAAACCTGTAGAATGAGGAGAACAAAAAATACAAAATACAAAATAAGTTATTTCGTAATTTATCAAACAGAATTGAAAGAACATATAAAATTGCTACACACACACACACACACACACATATATATATATATAATATAAAATCCCAAATCCAAGACATAAATATACAAAAATCTAATATATATATATATATATACATAATTGTTTGGAGAGCCTCTAGGGCTCTTTAATTGTAGCCACCAAAAAAATAGGATGGTAAAGTTGCTAGCCCATTGGAGCTTAAAATTAGACATACATTGGCTAAAATGCCTAAAAAGCCTTGTTTAACTATTCCCTTGGAGATGCTCTAATAGGGAGGAGGCGATCAACTGGAAAAAAAGAAAGGAAAAAAAAAAAAGAGAAAATGAAAGAAGAAGAAAAAAAAAAGGAAAAGGAAACAAAGAAAAGGGAAAGAAAATAATGGAAGTCGAAAGGGTCTTTGATAGTAGAAAGAAAGAGTAAGGTACTACTTTTAAGGTGAGTTATATTATACCTAGAATTA
This sequence comes from Camellia sinensis, assembly GCF_055761805.1. Taxonomy (NCBI): domain Eukaryota; kingdom Viridiplantae; phylum Streptophyta; class Magnoliopsida; order Ericales; family Theaceae; genus Camellia; species Camellia sinensis. The sequence continues at coordinate 81,782,681 of NC_138963.1, forward strand.
TCATAATATATTTTAGGTATGTTTTGACTTACCATAATTTATTTTATATAAATTGTATTTTATTAGTTTTATTAATACAAGTTATGTTTTATAAATATTTCAGTTATGTGGATTAATTTCTGAACTCTATTTATTTAAAATGAAATCCATGAATATGTTTGTTTAAATTTTAATGAATATTTGACTATAACCTTATAAACAATTATATTTTGTAAGTACCACTACGGGAGTTCCACGCCTTGGGGGACTTAGGCCTCGTTTGGGAATATGCTAATTTAGTAACTTTTTGGCTATTTGGCTAAAATATGAGCTAAAAAAAATTAGTATGTTTGGGATGACTTTTTGACTTTTTACGAAAAGATGTGCAAAAAGTAGAGAGAAAAAGAGAATCTTTGACTTTTTGGTATAAGTTGTTGGCTTTTTGGCTAATTTTAGTAACTTTTTGACTTTTTGGCTAAAAAGTTCGGTTGCCAAACGAGGCCTTAAATAACTATCGGCTTCTGTTTGGTCACTTTGTGGCCCTCTATTTTCATGGATCTATTGACCTCTGTTCTATGCAGAGCAAAGTGCTATGCAGAGATAAGTGTTACATTATTGTGGGAGCCACCTCTATAATCCGTATGAGCCACCTCTTAAATTCGTACCTCTGTTCTGACTGTTACTCCTGTGACCTCTATTCTGTTTTGTTCGGTACCGTGGTTATGGTTATGATTATTTATTAAATAATCTCAGTTTTGCTACTTAAAGAATTATTTGTTCAGACTAAGTTATCTTAAATATTTTAGTTACATAACTATCCATGGTTATTTTGTATCCCTTATCCTCTTGGCATAATATTTCTCACTCTGTCATGTGCTTATAATTGTTTACCAATTTTCAGGAAACAATGCAATTCAGAAATAACTTTTGAAAAGTCTTAGACGCAGGGTTGCGAAATAGATACACACAACACTTTTATGATATTTTATATGTAAATATCGACATTTTTGGTCAATAAATTGTGTTATAAAAATAGAAACTCTAATGATTATTTTGGTACCATCACTTAAATATTATTTCCGCTCACGTTTATTAATTTGTTTAAGAATTGGCTGGAGGTAACCTTAGTTACCAGCCATCACGATGCTTAACCCCTGAGTACGGGGAGCGGGTCGTGACAAATGGTATCAGAGCAATGGTTTATAAAAAAATAAATAAATCATCAATGGAGCATAGGACACGCAAACATTTAAGAAGTAGGATAGCGGGTAATTAGTAACTAAATATTATATTTGTTAGTTGATTTAATTATATTATAATTTTATATGATTTTATATATATATATAATTTTTTATTTTTTTGAGCAAAATTTGTAAGGGATATTAGATATAATTTATATTTGATATAGCAAAAGAAGGAAAAGAAACAGAGGGTGTCGGGCTCAAACACCCACCAAAATTAAAATATAATTAAATACATAGAATTTCCAGTTCAGTATTCAAAAAAAAAAAATTCATTTCAACTTTTTAAAAGTGGGTTCAAATTTTAAAAATACTAATTTTGAAACTATTTTCCATCAGTGGAAAGTTCACGGATAAAAAAAATAGGAGTACATCTCAAATTCCTTCAACTTTTGCATGTGATTCTGTCATTTCATTTCCAGTCGCTTGTTTAATTATGTTCTCATTTCTTCTTTTCAGAAATAAAACCAATGAAATTTTTTTAAAGTTACCGATTGTTTCGCATTTTGGCCCAAACTGATTTTTGACAAATAAACAGTGAGTTGTTTTTAGTAAAAATTTTTTGAGATAATATTTTTTTTATCATCTAATATGTATTTATCAGAGTGTGCAGCAGATAGCTTACACCTATGACAAATTTCGAGAACGAAATTTTTGAAAGGAAGGAAGATTGTAACAACTCAAAAATTTAAGTTGTCCTTTAAATTTTATACTAGTATTATGGTTGTATGTAATAATATATTATTAAATAAAGAATAATAAATACAGAATCAAATTTGGCATTGGATTATCAAATATGAGATTAATTAGGGATTATTATTTGGGGCCAAATTAATAGAAATATAGAATTATAATACTAGTTGGGCCAAATTAAAGTTGAAGATAGTAAATAAATAAATATAAAAGTAAGAGTACAAAATAATAATATTGATAACAATAATAATAATAATGGGTGTGGTAGTAAAATAAATAATTAATTTACTGTTGATATATGATAAAGTGTAATTTAATTAGGGATTAATTTATTTTTATAGTTATATTAAAAAACTGGGTCAAATTGTAATTATCTTAAATATTTATTAAAGATAAGTATAAATCTATATAATTTATTAATCAAATCTGGGGAGGATACGCATTGGCCATGTAGCTAATGTTCTTACCTCCCTATTTATTTTACGTATGTTTTACGTAAAATAATGGAAGTCAAAAGGGTTTTTGATAGTAGAAAGAAAGAGTAAGGTACTACTTTTATGTGAGTTATATTATACCTAGAGTTACCGTAATATATTTTACGTATGTTTTGACTTACCATAATTTATTTTGTTCAAGTTGTATTTTATTAGTTATATTAACCCAAGTTATGTTTTATAAATATTTCAGTTACGTGGATTAATTTCTGAACTCTATTTGTTTAAAATGAAATCCATTGATATGTTTGTTTAAATTTTAAAAAATATTTGACTATAACCTTATAAACAATTATATTTTGTAAGTACCACCATGGGAGTCCTACGCCTTGGGGGACTTAAATAACCATCGACTTCTGTTTGGTCACTTTGTGGCCCTCTATTATCATGGATCTATTGACCTTTGTTCTGTGTAGAACAAAGTGCTGTACAGAGATAAGTGCTACACTATTGTGGGAGCCACATCTATAATCCATACGAACCAGCTCTTAAATTCATACCTCTGTTCTGACTGTCACCCCTGTGACCTCTGTTCTGTTTTGTTCGGTACCGTGATTATGGTTATTTATTTACATAATCTCAGTTTTGCAACTTAAAGAATTCTTTGTTCAGACTAAGTTATCTTAAATATTTTAGTTACATAACTATCCGTGGTTATTTTGTATCTCTTATACTCTTGGCATAATATTTCTCACTCTGTCGTGTGCTTATAGCTATTTACCAATTTTTAGGAAACAATGCAATTCAGAAATAGTTTTTGGAAAGTCTTAGACGCAGGGCTGAGGAATAAACACACACATCACTTTTATGATATTTTTATATGTAAATATCGACTTTTTTGGTCAATAAATTGTGTTATAAAAATAGAAACTTCAATGATTATTTTGGTACCCTCACTTAAATATTATTTCCGCTCACGTTTATTAATTTGTTTAAGAATTGGCCGGAGGTAACCTCAGTTACTGGCTATCACGATACTTAACTTTTGGGTACGGGGAGCGGGTCGTGACAGTTTGCTAGTACTAAATTCACTCTAAGGTCATGTTTGCTTGAACAGTCTGAATAAGGAGGGGTTATAATCTATTGAACTATTAATTTTAGGATACATAATCCCTAGACTATTTGGTTGGAAAGAATGTGTATCCTATACATTTTTTCATGGGATTAGATGTTTGAAAATGATTATCCTATTGAATTCAATGTTTGATTGGAATATTATAAAGAATGATAAATGCTCAAAAATCTATTTTACCATTTTCAATTATTTACTAAGTAATAGCAATATTAAACCCGTCTTTAATATTGAGTTCTTTTTGGCTAGATTAAATAAAATTTTATTTTTTAAAAAATTAAATAAATAAAATATCAATAAAAATTTATATTTTTAAAATAAAATTTTAATAAATTTATTTAAAAAATAATAATAATTAAATAAAACATCAATAAAAATTTACCATTTAAATATAATACATAATTAAATCAAACACTTTGAGAGTAAATATGTCATTTTACCATTTAATCTCACGGGATAGTTATCCCCCCAATTCTAGCTCATACCCCCATAGGATACAATAGTCCAACATATGTTAGATTGATAGTCCAACCAGACTCCTAATCCGACGTACCAATTTGCAACTAAACAATAAACTCCATGATCCAATGGACATGGAGTCCAATTCTCCCTCCATTCATTTTTGACCCTTAGATTAGATATACAATAAGTTACAAAGTATAATATAAGGATGGAGATTCGTTTATGATCATTTTCATAAATCATTTTTCATGATGCCTAACATTTTCCATAATATATAAAATAAAATAGAAAACAATTCAAAGATTTCAACAACGGTAAGTTCTTCACCTGAATTCTTTTCCTTGAGCCAAGTGGATTTATTGTTGTTAGAAAATGTTACCTCCATTATTTCAACAAACGTGCACCGAACAATGGTAACATTGATAAGAAGATATGGTGGCTTTTGGTTGGCTCAACACAAGTAGCAAAATTCCAAAGAAGCAAACATGTGATTTCTCATATGAACACATTCAAAAACACAGGCATATTTAATTGCTATCTATAACCCATAGATAAATCACAACAAAAACACTACAAAGCAAACTAATCAAAGACATGTAAATTTAGACGCAACGCAGCCATATAAGTTATTATTTAATTATCCACTAACATTGTCTTCACTCAAGCTTTTTTTACAATTTCATGGTCATTAGGATTGGAACTAACCATGATATAGAATATTTTACTCACCCGAATAAGACCACCTTAATAGTGAACACTGTTTGAAAGAGGAAATTAAAAACAAACATTGTCGTCCCCATTTGGAAACACTGTAAAATCCAACCTAAGTATAATAAAAATTTAGGAAAATATTTGAAACCCCAAAAAAACTCTATCCGACAATGGTTTGGTGTAATAGGTGTCAACTTTTAATTTATTACACTAACAATGTTAGGTATCATGAAAAACTTTTCATGAAAATAATCATGAAAGTTTTGTGATCTTTAGATTACACTTAAAATAAAGCACCACACACTAATTAAGGTAATCCAAGGATCATAAATCTTTCATGATTATTTTCATGAATTTTTTTTTCATGATCCTTAACTTTTCTCTTATTACACATCCAATAATAAAAATGTCCAATCCTATTACTATATCATTATGGGTGAATTTGTGAGTTCGAAACTATAGATCTCTAATATTTTTCAATAATTTATTATATATTATAGGATCAAAAATGTTATAAACCAAAACTTTTTTTTTTTTTTTTTTTTTGATCGGCAAAAATAAAATCTTTATTGATGAAACATACAAAGAGCAATATTACATCAATAAAGAGGAGCTTGGTGCTAAAAAAGCACCAAGCGCCAGCTGGTGAGGAACCAACAAGAGAGAACAAGAAAAGAAGCAAGCTAAAAGATAGACTAAACTAAAAGGAACAAAGAACCAACTGGTATACACAGCTGGTATGAGCCAAAACCTATGCACCAAAGCAGAATACCAAAATACAAACAACACAGAGCTGCAGCCTTCCATCTGCATCCTTCTCAGTCCAACCCAAACCAGATTCAAGGTGAATTAGCCCCCAGGAACACACTCCACTGCACAGACCAAGAACACGCTCCTCTGCACAGACCTAGAGCACACTGCAATTCTGAACCACCCTCCTCTGTACAGACCATGAAAGCAGTCCTCTGTACATACTGCTGAATCTCCTCTGAATCATCCTCCCCTGCTAATTCTGAGAGCATACCATGGCCTGCAACAAGCTGAATACCTCACTGAATGAAGACAGAGTTCAGACCAAATGCCCATCAGATAAACTCAGACTACACCTCTTGCCATCAGCAGACTATGCTAAACTGAGCAGAACCAGGCCATCCCAAGACAGACGCATCCCAGCACATCAAGTTCATCACAACACTGCTTCAGGAACAAACTACTTACAGCAGCCCAATTTAACTCATAATACACCAGCTTAAATCAAACAGGTCAGAAGCCTACTGAACACATAGCCATCTCCTCAACAGATCAGAATAAGCACATAGCATACCAGGACTCATACACAGAACAACAGAATGCAGTTTAAACCAGCACTTATGCAAAAACCTTTTTTCAGTAGAGTAGACAAAAACAACCCACAGAGCTTTACTATGCCATCACTTAACTACACACAATAACAGACTTGACTCAGATTGTATATAATGTCATGCGCCGAATAATTAATCCCCTTTAAAGATGAGGAAGCCCACAACGCTACTCTCACCTTTATTAGCTCTGCCAAAGCAGTCCAATCCGGTTGCACCTTGTTAAATACACAGTCGTTTCTGCTTCTCCACACTGACCACATTACTGCTACCGGCAGTGTTTTCCAGACTGTTAGCATCTTCTTCTTCATTTTTATATCTGGCCATGACAGCAATAAACCCTCCACTGATCCAGGGCTAACCCATTTGTAATTCCACCATTTCACCAAGTTGGCCCACAATTTCCAAGTGAAATGGCAGTGAATAAACACATGATTAACAGTCTCCACCTCAGATTTACAAAACACACAGAGAGAAGAAGCATTTGGGCTCAACACTCCAACTTTTTGCAAAAATTCATAACACTTTACCCTTCCTCTCCACGCTAACCAACTCAAGAATTGAGCTTTGGGAGGGGCTAAATTGATCCAAATACACCTAGTTACTGCAATATCTACCCCTTGACTTGCTTCCATCCACTTCCACACTGATGCCACGGTGAACTCTTCAGACGGGTGAGCTACCCAAGAACAAGAATCTACCATCTCTTCATTGATCCTAGGCGCATTTTGCAGGAAATCATTTAGTTTCTGCACTTCCTCCTCTTCCCATGCTAGGAGGGGACGTCTGAAGACCAGGTTCCAATCTGAATCTGACACTCTTCTATGAACAAAATCGACCAGCTTTCCATCTTTTTCAACTGATAATGAGAATAATCTGGGAAAAGACACACTCAGATTTTGATTGTGGCACCACTTATCAAACCAAAAATGTATCCTTCTGCCGTTTCCAACAACTAGCCTGAAATTTTGCCAAAAAAATTCCCGCAGAGCAATGTTAACTTCGGCCACTGATGTTATGCCTCTCCACGTATACGACAGTCCCACTGAACTAATGAATAAGGGGCACCACCTGCCACCTACACCGCCATACTTACTACAAATCACTTTTTTCCACAAGGCTGCCTCCTCATTTCCATACCTCCACCACCATTTAACTAGCAGACACTCATTAACCTGGCTTAGGTTTCTTACCCCTAGCCCACCCTTGTTTTTACTTACGCATATCTCTTTCCAGCTAATTAGGTGCAGTTTCCTCCTAGTTTCCGACCCTCCCCAAAAAAAGTTAGCTTGAATTTTGTGGAGTACTTTTGCAATGCCCACCGGCAACTTGAAGATGGATAAGAAATAAACTGGCAAGCTTGTCAAAACGGACTTGATCAACGTTAATCTCCCAGCGAACGATAGATACCTCCTCTTCCAAAAAGCTAACTTGCTCTTAAACTTGTCTATTACAGGTTTCCAAGCAGCCTTTCTCCTTGGATTTGTTCCTAATGGCAACCCCAGATAACTCATTGGCAACTTTTGACTTAGGCAATTTAGTTTCTTTGCGAAGACCTGAACAATATCATCCTGAACGCCTACCCCACACACCTTGCTTTTGTGGAAATTTATTTTGAGCCCAGACATCACCTCAAAGCACCTTAGAATTCTTTTCACGGCTACAACTTCCTCCCACTCAGCTTCACAAAAAATGATGGTGTCATCGGCAAACTGCAAATGCGTAATTTTCAACTCAGTTGGACCTGCAAACACTCCTCTTATCAATCCCACTTCCTTAGCTCTTTCTAAGAGAATGTTCAAACCCTCCGCTACAATATTAAAAAGGAACGGAGAAAGCGGATCTCCTTGCCTAAGGCCTTTCATGGGGGAAAACTCAGAAGTAGGTGACCCATTAACTAGCACTGAAATTCGAGCTGTGGATATGCAGGTCTTCATCCACCCCACCCATTTCTCTCCAAACCCGAAATTTTTCATCATCGAGTACAAGAACTCCCAATTTACGGAGTCATATGCTTTTTCAAAATCCAACTTTAAGATGAGCCCTTTCTTCTTCGACCTTTTCCACCAATCCACCACTTCATTGGCAATCAGAACCCCATCTATAATATGTCTACCTCTCAAAAAAGCAGTTTGCACTTCACTAATAATCTTGGGCATCACTCTCCTAAGCCTTTTTGACAAGATTTTAGCGACAATTTTGTATATGGAGCTAATCAAACTTATGGGCCTATAATCTCCCAACCCCACAGGGTTTTCCTTCTTAGGAATCAAAGTAATGAATGAGCTATTTATTCCTTTAGCTAGCTTCCCGTTAGCATGAAACTCCTTCATCAATTGCACAAACTCACCTTTCATGATGGTCCAACACTTTTGAATACATTGTAGATTAAAGCCATCTGGCCCCGGCGCTTTATTCGCATCACAACCTTTTATTGCTTCCCAGATTTCATCTTCCAAAAATTCTGCCTCTAATAGCTCAGCTGAGTCAGTTGAATTGATTGAGCCAAAAAAACCTGACAGCTTTGGTCTATTCTTCCATTCCTCATTGAAAAGGAGCTTGAAATGCCTTACCACTGCCCGTTTAATCATCCCAGGCTCATCCTGAATCACCCCATTCACATTGACTGAGTCTAGCAAGTTTTTCCTCTACCTTTTGGTTGCCATTAAATGGAAAAATCTGGTATTTCTATCCCCGTTTTCAGCCCATACCCTTCTAGATTTTTGAAGCCACAGCCAATCCTTCTTCTTACCAAGATCCCAAACTAATTTCCTAATCTCTACCCTTCTTTTTAACTCAGCATCCAGTAAATTCCTTTCTTCAGCTATCAGATCCCACTCGTGCAGTTCCTCCTCAGCTTTTTTCAGATTCTCCTCAATGTTGCCAAAGACTTCACTATTCCACCTCTTCAGATGGACTTTCAGATGACCCAACTTTTTCAAAAATTTGAAACTAGCCCAACCACTTACCTGGTATCCTTCCCAACAGTTCTTCACTTCTACTTTGAATTTGGGATGCAAACACCATGCATTTATAAATCGAAACGGTTTTGGGCCCCAATCCCTCTCATCCTCCATAAGAAGTATGGGACAGTGATCAGAGATGCACCTAGGCAGTCCCCATTGTTTAAACTTGAACTCTTCTAGCCACCTGGGATCGATTAAGAATCTATCTATTCTACTCCATCTATTCCCATCCATCGCATTACACCAAGTAAACTGCCTACCTAGCATTTGCATGTCTACCAGCTCCAATTTATCAATAAAATCATTAAAATCCTTCATCCCTCTTTCCCTTCTAGAGCACCCTTTCCTTTCACTCCTAAATCTGATTTCATTGAAGTCACCTCCTATGCACCAAGGGCTTAGGTAGGACTGATTCAGTGTTGCTAGAGCCTCCCAAAGTTTCCTTCTTTTGATTACATCATTAGGTGCATACACATTAATAATAGTACAATTAAAAGTATGATGGGCCATACCTGCTAAAATCACGAAGCTCCTAGCACTACAGCACTCCTTGAGCTCAAAAATCTGTGGATTCCACAAGCATAGCAACCCACCTGCACTTCCATCTGCACCCACCTCCATGTACTCCAGCTCCTCCCACGGCCATAAGGACTTCGCAAAATTTTCATCTACTGAGCTTCTCTTAGTTTCCTGAATCAGAAGGACGTCTACCTACCCCTAATGTTCCATGATAATAAAATCATATAGAAATTACACATCTCCTGTAAAACTCCACCTTTTAGTCCTTCCAGACTTACGGCACTACAGCTTTCCCTTTCACTCTCTCCTTGTCCTTCGTTTCAAGTTCAGCCAACTTGCCCATCACCTCAGACTCCTTACCTTCAAACTCCAATCCCAGAATTTTCCCAACTTCCATGGTAGCTTGGGCTTCACTTAATAATTTGTTTCTCCTCCTGGTGTTGAGACTTTGCTCTACTGACATTGATATAGCAGCTGCAGCTGCTCTGAAGATAGCTCCTTTCTTGAAACATTTGTTGCGCATCGCTTCTTTGTGCTTGATCTGTTTTTTGTTCGGTTTTGACCTATTACGCAGATTAGCACCCTCCAGATTACATCTATCTACCATTGCTTGGGTGGGCTTACCTTTCCTTGGTGGGTTAGCTTTGACTGATGCTCTTAGCTTATCTTCTTGTTGAGCACTGGATCTAAGCTGAGTTTGGGCTACACAATCACTAAGATTTGAATAATCCATGGTGGGCCTATTCTTCTGGACCCCATCCTGCAGCCCATCCAGCACCACCTCTATATTTAGTTTAGGCCTTAAGCCCTCTGGCCCACTGAGGCTTCTGATAAACCCAGGGGTACAAACATGGCCTTCCATAATTTGAATTTCATTTCTTGGAGTTGCCGTCCTCACCGACCTATCCTCCAGACTACCTCCTCTGACTTTTTGATTTCCCATGCCGTCCTCTGTTTCCTTTATGGCTGAGACAGATAGGCACTCATTACCTTCAACTCTTTCCCCTGCATCGCAGTCCACCATAACCTGTTCCTCCTTCCTTCTGTGTTCATCTTCATGTTCTTCCTTGTCTGCCTCACCATTTTTGGACAATTGATCCACTTCATCCTGAGCCATAGGACCAGTGACCTCATTTTCCAAGTAAGAACTACAGCAATGACACGGCTCACCTGCTGTTGGGATCTCCTCATACACTCTAACTGGGAATATGTTTCCATTACATTCAACATGGATCACCGTATTGATGAACTCCATTGTGGAAGTAATCACACGCACCTTACCCCACTTAAAAGAACTTTGCGTAGTAATGGCATCATCAAATTGAACAACTTCCCCCACAGCTTGCCAATGTCTGTAAATGTACTGACACTCCACAAATTCGGTGGTACACCTGTACATGTTAGCCACACACATCTATCCTGTTCTATGTACTTGCCTTTGTCCCAATCTGTAGTAGAATCACACCATTCTAGCATCCACTCTTGTAGCTTGGTTGTAGCCTCCTTTTTATGTTGCTGGGACTTAAAAGTTAGCAGTGCTACCCTTCCTCCTCCTTCTCTGACTCTTACTTCCTCCATACCTCTTTTTTCCACCTCCTTTTTAAATTCATCGAAGGAAAAAAATGATTTCAACTTTACAATTACACTGTCATAAAGCCATCCATTTCCGACTTCGAATGCCTGTACAACCATCTTCATCTTCTCATTTCTGCCACCACTCTGAACGACTTCTGCAAATGATCTTCGACCTGAAACATCCATCCTTCTATGCCCAAAACTCCTCTATGGACGCTGCGTCATCGGACCATCTCCTCTGTTGGTCATTGTATGCTGCTTGAACTCCCCTTTTTTGAACTCTGCTTTCTTTACTTTCAGGGCCTTGTTGTCGCACCATAGGCCATCACCCTTCATCACCGCCATTTCGGCAGCCACCTTACAGTCATACCTCACAAAACCAAACCTCGACCCCGTCGATTTCCGTCTTTTGGACGGGATAAAAACGTCCTTTACAACACCAAAGTTGTTAAACAACATGTACAAACCCTCTGGAGTCATTGAGCTTGGGATGTCATCCACAAAGAGAGTATACACTCCATAATCCACCGATCTACTGTATTGGTTTGCAACTCGTCTTCTTCTTATCACCGGATTCCATCCTCCATCCTCCATACTTTTTTCTGATCTTTGATGATACAGTAAGGCTAAGTTCTCAAACTGGAAGTCTTTGTTTAATATATATATATATACATGGACCGTTGGTCCAATAAATGGATATTCCTTGCAATGCTAGCAAGCTCTCTCTCTCTCTCTCTCTCTCTCTCTCTCTCGTTTTTTTTTTTTTTTGATGGAGGTCATTCTGTGATCTCTATAGGATGACAGAGTTTGATAAAATTAGCAGTTTGAAAACTGAAAATTGAAATTTGAGGGTTGTTATTGATAAAATAATGATATATTATTGATTGATGTATAAAGAGAGAATAAAGAGAGAAATACAGAGAGAATAAATTGTATATATTAATATTGATGTATTGAATATATATTACACAGAGAAGGCACTCTCTTTTATAGAGAGAAATGGATGCCTCGGATGCCTTGGAGGATGCCCACCAAAAATGCTAAAGGTAAAGGAAAGCATGCTACAATTATATACAATGCTATGATGATGTCCACCGAAAGTTGCACTATATTTAGGTATTATATTATATTACTAACAGCCCCCCTCAAACTCAAGGAGGATAGGAACCAACTTGAGTTTGGAGAGAGTAACAAAACAGGAAAAAATAAACTGACAAATAAAAGTGGATAGGAGACACTGTATGGTGGTGTCAAACCGTTGTAGGAGACAGTTTATGGGGTCATGTCGGACCGTTGTAGAAGACAGTTTACGGGGTCATGTTGGACCGTTGTAGCAGGACAGTTTACGGGGTCATGTCGGACCGATGTAGCAGGACAGTTTACGGGGTCATGTCGGACCGTTGTAGAAGACAGTTTACGGGGTCATGTCGGACCGATGTAGAAGATAGTTTATGGGGTCATGTCGGACCGATGTAGCAGGACAGTTTACGAGGTCATGTCGGACCGATGTAGCAGGACACTGTGTGGTCGTGTCAGACCGATGTAGAAGACAGTTTATGGGGTCATGTCGGACCGTTGTAGAAAGTTGTGGTGGTGCACCAAGGGGGCGACTTTAGGGAGTGCGCCATGAGGTGACTTGAACATGATACTGTGTATAACCCCCCCTCAAACTCAAATAGGTGTGAAGGTAGAAACCTATTTGAGGTTGAAACAAAGGGATTGATAAAGCTGACTGGTGTAGAAGACACTGTATGAGTGTGTATATAGGCTGCCCAAAAAATATACATGGATGTAGAGATCGAGCCCTCAAAAGTTGTACCCTCAAAAGGTGTGCCCAATCTGTCAAAAGGCGTGCCATCAAAAGGCGTGCCCGATGCATCAAAAGGCGTGCCAGATATGATGGCGAGGCACGTGAGTGCCTTGGCTGGCGTGCCCGGTTTGTCTGGCGTCAAGAGGCGCGCGATGCGCGTGGCTGCCTCGGCTATTTAACAGAGCCTGAGGCCGAGGCAGAAGCAAAAAACCTGCGAAATCCGCTGAAAATCGCTTCGTTGTGCTGAGAGAGAGAAGCTGTAACACTGTTGTGCTGAGAGAGAGAGTCTGTAATACTCTGTTACCCAGAAAATGGCTTCGTCGTCCCGTGGGCTGCTCACTCTCTTTCCCGACCTCAACGAGTCCACAGGAGAGAGAACTGGTGCGGTGGCCAGTGAACCTCAACCAAACACCACTGGGTTTGCTCCGTTGAACTTTCCGATGCAGTCGGTGGAGCAAAAAATGGCAGTGCAAACGGATGTGGAGGCTAATCAGTATACTTTGAAGGCATGTGTGGAGTCCATGACGGCGGTCACAAACTTGTTGCACCGGCTGCAAAGTAGGACAAATGAGGTGCAGCAATTAAACTCCCAGCTGGCTCTGCTCCAACGCATGTATAAGGATGCGCGAGCAGAGATAAGCGTGCTAAGGGCAGAAAACAAGGAGCTGAAGCGGAAGGCCACCGTGATGTTCCGATTTGGAGGGCCGCCATATGCTGCAGTGGAGGAGTATGGTGGAGTGATCGTGCCCAGTGGAGTGGGAAACACGGAGGCAACACCGGCAAGGGCCGCCCAGGACGGAAGCAAGAAGAAAAGACCGGCGGCAGAGTAGAGAAGGGAGATGGAAAAAAAAGTCCCGCCTGTAGGTGGGTGTTTGTGGGTGATGTTTGTTTTTGTTTTTTTTTTGTGTGGTCGTTTTTTTTTTTTTTTTTTTTTTTTTGGTGTAAAATTGTGATCGGGGTTGATCACAGAGATGAATAAAATATGGTTGGTGTGCAAAGCTATATGGGATGAATGGAATTGGAAAGAGATTAAAAATAATGGGAAAGAAAAATAAAGAAAAGAAATAATAAAAATATATTTGAAATCAAAAATGAAAAATGGGGGAAATAAGGAAAGTGGGTTGAAGAAAATAAATAAAAATAATAGAATGTGAAATCAAACGGAGGAGAGATGATGGTTTTTTTTTTTTTTTTTTTTATAAAATAAAAAGAGATATATATATATATATATATATATAAAATAAAAAAAGTGGGGAAAGTGATGGTGGATGCAAATTGCGTTGGAAAGTGAAAAGATGAGAGAGAGAAGGCATGTGGGTGATTGTCCATGGTGGAGGACAAACATAGTGGGTTATATTATATTCAGAAAGTGGGCGGTGAGATGAGAGAGAGAAGACTTCTCTGAATTGGGGTGTGAATGTATGGTGTGTATCTGGGTGTGTTGTGTAGCTCCAAGGGTGTGTGTTTGTCAGTGTGTATGTGTCTGTAGCTCTCAGTTGTGCGTGTGTATCAGTGTGTGATAGCCGTGTGTGTGAATGGTGTATGGTGTGTGTATGCCGTGAGTGTGCCCTAATCTACACACAGTATGGTAAATTTCAATGCAGAATTCGATTTCCCTTGATTTACACAGAGCTTCGGATAGAGAATTGAAGGTTTCGATGTTAGGCACGAAACCCTCTTTGGTCATCTTCCTCACCATCTCTTTCGCTGCTTCGAGATAACCTGCGTTTAACAATCCATCGACGAGAAGATCGCGGCCGCGAACTGGTGGATTGAAACCCTTCCGACTCATCTCCGACAAGAATTCTTGCGCCTCCTTCATCTTACCCGCCGAGCACCACCCATTGACGAGGATCGAGTAGGTTTTCTTGTCCGGTACAACTCCTTTGCGGATCATTCTCCGAATCAAAGCATAAGCGCCCTGGAAATTCTTGACCTCGCAGAGAGCGAAGAGAAGCGAGTTATATATCTGAGTGTTTTGGGGACAACTAAAGGTTTTCGATTTGTTGAAAAGCTCGACGGCTTGATCGACGAGGCCGTGCTTGCCGTAGTGTTCGATGATGAAGGAGATGAGGTCAGGGGAGATAGGGAGATTGTGAGATTTCATTTGTTCGGCGACTTTCCACATGGTTTCCCAATGGCGAGTGCGAGCTAGGGGTCGATGATTGAGCTGATGATCATGGGTCTGTGAATTGATTGAGTGATGTGGTGCTTCCCGTGGCTGCTGCTACTGTGGTGTGGTGATGACAGCGGTGGTGTCTGTGGCAGTGAGGTGCCGAGAGGGAGAGGGAGGTTTGAATTAGTTGAGATCCGGCGGGCGGTCAAGGCAAGGTTGCCGCCCGCCGGAAGGCGAAGAACACCAAGATCTTTAACCTATAGCTCTGATACCATGATAAAATAATGATATATTATTGATTGATGTATAAAGAGAGAATAAAGAGAGAAATACAGAGAGAATAAATTGTATATATTAATATTGATGTATTGAATATATATTACACAGAGAAGGCACTCTCTTTTATAGAGAGAAATGGATGCCTCGGATGCCTTGGAGGATAATTTTTTTTTTTTTTTTTTTGTGAAAATGCATGTATTATTGATTTATTGATAGATTGTTGTGTATAGATTTTGTATATTACAAGCTATTATATAGGAGAGGTGTGAGGTAGGTGAGTGGTGGTAGTGGATGGTAGTGGAGGTGGTGGGTGGTAGTGGAGATGGTAAGTGTGTTAGGTTTAGTGGAGTGGATGTAGTGGGTTAGGTTAGTGGGTTAGGTTTAGTGTACATTAACAGCCCCCCTCAAACTCAAGGAGGATAGACCAAAACTTATGAACTCATAATTTGTTCATTGATTTTTTTATTTTATTTTATTATTTTTTTTTGTGATGAGTAAATTTTTGATTCTTAAGTTTGGATTTGTAACCTTCTTATATGAAATATTTTGTAGAAGAAACTGATGTCACCACCGCTATGCTAAGGCCACACGGCTTGATATGTATAAAGCCATACGTCTCCAGTCTAAAAACATGGATCCTATAATTTCCATCCCAAATGGCCCACCACAATAGTAGGCTATACTATCAAATTTGTAGAAAGGACATCTTTGGTAATTTGAAGAGTGAGACTCAACTTATAATTATATATGTTATAGATTTTTAATTTTATGTACCGTATCTTTCATTATTTTTATAATAAGTTAATCCAAATTAAAAAGACTTGGAAATTATTTTTGTTTAATTGAATTTTCAAATTTTATTTTGAAAAATTAAAAATTAATTTAATAAAAATAAATACAAACAAAAAAAGTATTTCGAGATTTTTAAAAATTATTTCTATACCAAAAAAATAAGTAAAATAAAAAGTTAAAATGAAAAAGAAAAACAATAAGGGTGTTTTGGTCTTATTATAAAAAAAACTATTTAATTTAGACATCATTTAAGTTTTTACAACTTCCTATAAGTGGAGATACTCATACCAATTTATTTAATACTTCCTTAACATGTGCTCTTAGAGTATATGTTATCGAAAGTCTTATTTTTATAGATCCAATGCCACTATTGTGCGGGAAGCACATCAGTGGTTGTTGTGCGGTCTGTGAGACTTATTTTGTGTTCTATTTTGATGATCTGAACCGTTTAAATTTTAGAAAATATTAAGAACAATATACTTGTAAAAAATCAAGTTGATCGGATATTAATAACCTCCTCATCAAAAACATTTGTATTTAGTTTAATACATGCATAGTTATTTATTTTTATATAAAGATGTGATTTGATGAGGGGGTTATTAATATCTGATCAACTTGATTTTTTACAAGTATATTATTCCCAATATTTTCTAAAATTTCAACGGTTCGGATTATCAAAATAGGATCCAAAATAAGTCTCACAGACAGCACAACAGTCACTACTGTGTTTCACGCACAACAGTGACACTGGATCCTGTTTTTATAGTTGACAAAAATCGTAATTAGTGAGATAGACGTAAATAATAATTATTGAGACAGATTTTGGACATACCTATTGGGCAACATTATTACATTTTATTCAATTTTTAACATAGTTGATTGAATACAAAATTTGATCAACTTTAATTTAACTAAATTATTTTCGGTAAATTACAAATACACCTTTTAAGGTTTATTTAAATTACAAATTACCCTATGTGGTTCTAGAAATTATATTATGTCCCCTAAGGTTTCTAATTTCATAACAAATAGGTCATTTTATTAATAAATCATCAAGTTGATTAACAGTTTAATAATGTCATAATTTTATTTCAATTAATAATTCAGATAATTTTATTATTGTATAGGTGAACAGTTAGAAATTTCACTTTTTCAATTAATTCTATTAAATAAAAATTTTTGACAGAGATGTATTTGTAATTTTCTAAACTATAGGGGACAATTCGTATTTTAAGCAAACCTCGGAGGATGTATTTGTAATTTACCTAATTATTTAATATAACTAGTATATAGTCAATAATATTGTATCAATAATCCATACATTTGGCAAAACCATTCATTGGACCCGTTTGGTAGAGCTGTGGGAAAGTGATTATAACTTATACCTTAACAGCTTATAACTTATAACTATGAATATAAGCTGATTTTTTTACTTATAAATTAAGCTTCTCCTCCCCTACTCAAAGAATAAGTTGATTTTTGACTTACAAAAAACTCTAAGCTGTATTGTTAAGGTGATCCAAACACATCAAAATAGTTTAAATTAAACTAAAAGCTGAAATAAGCTGAAAATAAGCTCTACCAAACAGAGCCATTACTTTTAAACTATTAATCTGATCTTCATATTATAATATAATGTAGAGTTTGGTTTATTGAAATGAAATCGAATGAAACATAATAGTTATTTATTAGCTTCTTTATAAAATGATTATTGATGAATGATGATCATATTTATAATATATTTTCTATCATTTTAATGAACCAAACATAAGAATGATGTTATGATGAAATAATTATTTCATTCAACTTTATTTCAATGAATTATATATAACATAAGAGTTAAATTATTTAAGAGACTATAGGATCCCAAGGCAGGCTGCCTTGCCCGCCTTCTTTCAGGTCAGGGTAAGCCCAACATTTGAAAAAAAAAAAAATACATAGACATCACATAACATTTGAAAAAAAATATATAGACATCCTCAATATTTTAATGAACAAGACCCCTTGAAATTAAAGGCTGTGAAAAAAGAATGCTCAAATATCTCACGTTTGGTTTTCAACTTGTAAAAAGAGAAAGCTCAAATAGACAATCAAATATATGAGTAGTTTTAGGGAGGTTCTATTTGCACTCCAAAATTAAGTTGGACATTTTAACTAAATAATTTTTTTTTATTACTATTATGTTCTTTTTTAAAATGATCATAAATTACTTAATATTTAAAAAAAAAAAAAACAAATCATAGTATTTTGGTCACCCCATTTATAATCAAACTCCATCGTCCTTTCTTTTTTCTATTCTCTTCGTACGCTCTTCACCTTGCATTTTCATATTTAACTCTAGTTTGGAGTGCAGTATAGCTTGGAAGGTTGTGGAAAGGTTGCCGAAGGTGGTATAATCACAGCCAAAGCCAAAGGTGGTCAAGGTTATGGTTTCAAACTAGTAATGATAACGGTATAGTTCGAATTAAGATGGATGTTAAAATGATGATGATGATGATGATGATGATGATGATGATGATGAGAAGCATTTTAAGTGAATGAAAATCCACAGAAATGTGAGATCCCAAAATACTATGGGGATGTACCCAAGAAAATTTGAGATGGAGGAATCTCTTACTCAAAAAACCCCATTTTTTTTTTATAAAGCATTATTAACTTCAAAAATTTTAAAGTTAAAGGAGAGCAAAGCATAAGCGTCCTATCACACACACATATACATGAGCAAGGATCCTCTAGAGTGATTTTTTCTTAAAGTTTCCTAGAGTGTTACATTGTGTGGTTAAGATTTACTGGCAAGTCACATCAGTAAATCTTAACCACACAATGTAACACTCTAGGAAATTTTAGAGAAATTTCACTCTAGAGAATCCTTAATACACATATACATATATATATATATATATATATATATAAGAACAATAAAGTTGTTCGAAACGAACCTTCATGCTGGTACCTTCTTTAGACAATCTTCCATTTTCCAGGTCCCACAACATTCGATCAGCATCGAAATTAGTGAGATTTGACCACTAGATGCTTGACGCGTGGAATGGCATTTGGTTCTTTTGGAGTGATTACATATAAAGCTATGTTTTTGGTAAGGACCCAAAGGTTACCGTTGCTTTATTTCCCTCTCTCTTTATTCGTTTTTCTTGATTTCCTTCTCTTTTGCTTGTCAAGTTGTAATATTTAATCAACCAATCATTCCTTGGATGATATCCATAATCTTGGGATTAATTGTTTGATTGTACAAAATGTTAGGGCAAGTAATATTTTAGTTGGACAGTTATAAAATAATTACACGGTAGAAAAAAATTACAAGTTTGACATATTAATGGATTTGTATATCATTTTTCTAAAAAAAATTTACACTAGGCATGTGATTGAAGAACTAGTACACAGGAGAGACTTGCATACCATGAAAATGCTATTTCTCCAAAATGTTATGTATTGTCTAATTTTAATTTTGCCAATTGCCATGCCAGTGGTAATGTAAAGGGTAAATTACGTTAACCAAATTAATATATATAATGAATTCTATAAGTTTGTCATAATTATATATATATATATATTTAATAAAATTAAAACATAGAACTAATGCATATAATATTTACATATAGAGAGATAAATAAAGTCCAATATTCTTTTTAATATAAAATATATAATAATATTATTTTTCTATTTATACAACCAACAAATTACTCATGAAAATGAGACTTAAGGTCCGTTTGGATACTTGCGAATTTCAAATCAAATTTGAGATTAAATAGATAGAAAAATAATGGAAAAAATAAGTTGAAAGAAGACATGCATACATTTTAGTAGGATCCTTATAGTTAGAAAGTTAGTCCTTAATACAATTTCAAATAACTAGTTTTATATAGTGATTTTAAATCTATCAAGATTAAACTATTTAACTTAATCTTGAAATTCAAAAATAAATTATCATATCTAAATTTGAATTATTGTACTTGAATGATTAAGATCAAATCCATTGATTTAAAATTCACATCTATCCAAACGTAACCTAAGTGTTGTGTTAATAAAAACTTATGGTAGTTTAATGTAATTAATGTAATTAATTAGTTATTTATTTTGATAGGTAAAGAAAATTTTATTAGAACCCTGAAATTAAAGGTACAAGATGGTAATGCATTGAAAGAGATTTGAAGAGTGAACAAACTTTACTACTACTTCAACTCGCACCGTCATCAACAGACCCTCAATCTCATGATTTAACAAAATAAGAGCAAAGCATCAAATAAAAACAAGCGAAAAGAAAAAAAGTTAAGAAGATCTTAACTAAAAGAACAGGCAACACTCAAGTAAATACTGAAAAACCCACGGTGTATCAATAACATCCACCATCTAAAAGTTGTAGCAGCATCATAGTTCAATGTAATTATTTCAAACTTGTGAAGCTCAAATATTTCAATTTATCCAATATAAAATGACAGATGACATGTGGAAATATTTTAGTTTTATTATATTTCATGATATAATTATTTTGAGAATATAATTTTTTGTATAATGAAAACTCTATCATAACGATGTGATAACAATATTTTTATTTTTATGATTAAACTTTATCTTGATGGATGTTTTAAAGAGATAGGACTAGCCATATTATTATTTGAACATATATATATATATATTTTGTGTATAACATTGAAAAGAGGAGGGGGGGGGGGGTGCATTCTTGCCATGTCCAATGTTACATCCAAGAACCTAATGCTGAACTGAAAGTCAATTATTTGGTATCAGAATCTTCAACTATTTGGAACTGTAGTCTCTCCATTTCCTTGAATATATTGAAAATTAAATTAGTACATGTATCCAATTTGATTGTATTATTATTGCATAAAGTGAAGGGATGAAGACCAGACAGTAAAGCATATGAGTGTGCTCATCTGATTGCTTCCCTTTGCTTTATAAATAGGTCTTAACATCTTCTTCATTTCATGTCCCAACATTTTTGCTTGTGCCTCTTTGAAACCTCCCACCTCCCCAATCTCTCTTTTATAGTTTTCCGTTAAATTTTTGCAACTTCTTCATGGCCTGCTGCAAGGTTCTCTCTCTCTCTCTCTCTCTCTCTCTCTATATATATATATATATTGCACAAAAGTATGCAAATACTATCACTATGTTGGCTTAGCTAGCTCTTATGTAGATTTAGGACTAGTATTTTATATGTTATTGATTTCAAGATATTTAAGCTGCTGTTGGGATGCGAGGCTTATGTTCATTAATCTTGCACCATCAGCTTTTTATCACTATATTTGAGGTATAGCTTGTGAATCCCTGCATTTGAAACTCGTTTAGGCCCGTTTCTAACTCTCCACATACTTGTTGAAAAATCTCAATTTTACCATGTAATTTTAAATATTTATAAAATAAATTAGCATGTGGCCAACAAAATTTATATAATTTTTTTACTTTAGTTCCACCAAAATTTAAATAATTTTATCTTGGCCTGCAAACTTATAAAAAACCTCATTATTTCCATATAACTTTAAGTACTTATAACAGAAATTAGTATTTTTCCCTCCAAAATTCATTTAATTTTGTTACAGTCTTTCAAAATCTAAATAAGTTTAATTTGACTCCTTTTTGCACAATTTTGCTTATATGTACATCTTGCTTTCTCATCATTTGATGACAGCATGCCTAACACACTACTACTGTAGTTATTCAATTGTTTAGAATGTGACCCACATCACACAAAAATAAATTTACACCATATATTGAAATCATGAACACTTCTTTTTTTTTCTTTTCTTTTTTTTTTAAAGTAAATAGCATTTTTTTTCTCCTGTTCAACCCGCTCTTTTCCATTTAGTTTATGAAATTGCAAATTTTAATGTATAGCATGAGGATGTGACCAAGAAGCCTGCAGAAGAAACCCCAGAGATAACTCCAACTGTTGATGAAGCTGTGCTCTCACCAGTCAATCAAGACACTATCACTCCACTACCTTCAGAATCGGACACCATGGAACCCAAAGAAATGTTACTATCAGATGAAGAAAAAGAGAGGAACTCAGCAGAAGAAGAGAAGCTGGAGGAGTCGCCCATCGACGAGGAAGCTGCCCACAATTCCTCTGTTGAAGCAGCCTTTGGTGCCACTGAATTCACTGAAGACGACGATGAAGACAACGATGAAGATTAATCATGGTTTTAAGAAAAGGGAGTTGTGTCTTCTGAGCAAGCCAATATCGTGGAGAATACTAGGGTTTTGAGTGGTTGCTTGTATTGCTTCTTAATTATCTGCTTATTAGGCCAAAGAAGTGATTAATAATTATGAAGTATTTTTATGTGTTGCTTGTGATCAGGGTTCTTCTTTATAGAATTTAAGTAATGTTATGGGTTTTGTTTGTACCCAGTTTGGGTTTAAAATGTTGTATTGAGTGATATTTTCTCTGTTTTATGTACTTGTTCAAGTTAATAGTTTTTGAGGTTTGTATAATGTAGTTACTTTAACGTGATTTTTTTTTAATTTTTTTTTTTTTTTTTATCACGAGTGTTTATGTTTTACCTTAAATAATCTCGAGATATATATTATATACCGCTTCATTTGTTTGAAATTTTTTTTCTAAAAAATATTTTTTTGTATTTGGTAGTGGTGGTGATAGAACGAAGATGGAGATGAAGGTGGAGGTGGTGGCCGTGGCATGGTGGTAGGGTGGCGGCGGCGGAGATAGCGACAGCAGTGGCCATGCTGATGGTGGCGTGGTGGTGGAGGTGACAGTGATGATGGTAGTATGATGACATTAGTAAAATTCTAGTCTACTAGATGTTTTTTTCCTTTTAAAATTGGAAAACATTTTCTTTCCATATTGATTCTTTTTTCTATGTTTTTTTTTGTTTATTTTCTTTTTAATAATTGGTAAAAACATAGATTCATTGATAGAATTGAAAAGCCAACAAAGAAGCAATACAGCAGCAGCTGGAATAGCTAAAAACGAACGGCACGAAGTTCCAATATGCCTAAACAGCTGCAGAAAAAACAGAATGTTGATAAGGAATCAACACAACCACCCCTTCCTCACAATACATTGTTCAACTCACAAGAAAACACATACCCCATTCCAGCAGCAAAACAAAACAAAAAACCTCAATGATTTTCATTGACTTTCGTTTTCTATTGTACTAAATATTAGAAAATACGAAAGAGTAGTGTTATACAAACAAATTTTCCTTACAAACTGATGTGTCACCTAGAATATTAATAAATTGGGCCTCATTTTACATTCCAAAGTTGTATCACTCCATGCCGTATCAGTTTGTAAAAAAAGTTTGTAAATTTTTTTCATTTATATAGCATTTTTCAATACAAAAAATATTTTCTACCCAAATAAATGGAGCGTGCATATAGTGATCATGCCTCACACATTAACAGAGTAATTATATTTTTAGTCCCAAAAATGACCTCAAATAAGAGTGGAGGGTGAAGAATGAAACATGTAAGCTCTTGCTTAACAAGAGAACCTCAAAATTATTGGGGTTCAATCCTTATTTATTTATTTATTTTTTTGATCGGCAAAAAGAAAATTTATTGATGAAACACATACAGAGTATGAAGAAATATATCAATAAAGAGGAGTTTGAAGCTATACAAAGCTTCAACCACCTAATTGGTGAGAGATCAACAGACAAAGCAAAACAGAGAAAAAGAGCAGCAGGCTACAAGCTAAGGAACATTGTAGCAGCAGCAGAGCAAAACAGCTTAAGGCAAAGCAAACACATCAGAGTAACACCTCAGCAGCACAACAGCTTAAGACCAGCAGCCTAGAAACCAGCATCACCATCTTAGACTCCATCCCAATTAACCAAACAAATCAAAGCATCAGGCAGCCCTTCAACCTTGACCAATTAGCCAAACAATTCAAAGCAAACCAGCAAAAACCAGCAGCACTGAAACCAGAGCAAAAGAGCAGCCCTTTAACCCTTCAAACACTGCCTTGAAACTACACTGCCTTGAACTCCATCCCAATTAACCAAACAAATCAAAGCAACAGGCACAACAGCCAAATAAGTAGACATCCTGTAGCATTAGACATACAGCCCTACTGCCATGAACTTCAATCAAATTAACCAAAACAATCAAATAAAACAGCAGCAAACCTCCTTCCAGTAGCCTTGCTTCCAAGTACCAATCAATATTCAACCTCCAGCCTTCAACCTCTATTCCTGATGCAGTACTTCATCTGTGATAGATTAAAGACCAAATCGTTTATAGAAAAGTCCACATGAATCTGGGATGCTTTAAGCCACATAGCAACTCTAACTTGCACTAATTCACACAGAGCTTCCAAATTTGGTTGAGTGCCACTAAAAACACAATCATTTCTATGTTTCTATGTGGACCAGAGAGTGGCCAAAGGTATAACCATCCAGATTTTCTTCACCAGCTTCTGCATTCTACATCCAAACCACCATTGCAACAAACCATTCACTGAACCTGGTATCACCCACTGAAATCCCTACTAGTGTATAATGTCGGACCAAAGCAGTCACACGAAAGGGCAGAAAAGCAAAATATGTTCCACTGTTTCCACCTCATTATGACAAAACATGTAACGCCATCAAAATAATGCATATAAACCCAACATTCATGACATTCATAGACATAAGAGAATAAAGCATGCTTCCATTCATCAGAGTATTTAGTATAAAAGTATTACATGTTGACAACAAAAGTAAATGCCCTATCGGCTTATAACTTTCCAAGTCAACACTTGGGTTCAGCAAAAGAAGAGTTCTAACTCTTTATACAAAATAAGCCTTTGGCTTGATTTACATGTAATACAAAAAGATAACAACAAAAGATCTTTCGGCCTCTAAGCCTCCCAAGCTACGTCCTTGGAGGTAGCATACTATCTGTACCTGAAAATGATATCCCATAAAGGGTGAGCCAAAGCCCAGCAAAGATATACTAAACCAAATATGAGAAATAACTAAAACATTAGCATTCGATAAATGGTTAATACTTGTAAACCAACTTACACCACTTTCCAGTTCCATGATAAATACACCCGTGTTTCATTCCATTTTCCTTTACTTATCCAATTTAAATTCATAAACATGGCTCATTATCTAACCAAATAGTTAAATGAGACTACAACTCATATTAAAACACTTTCATTACTTCAATTATCTACGTTATTGTAGACGCGCTCGAATGTCCCAGGAAAATCCCGTTTTGTTCATTAGGCTCACTACAGTTCGGACTCAAATGTCACAGTTCTGAATCTAATCTCGCAAAGTGCAATGCGAGATTGATAAATCACCAAAAAGTCTAAATCCGGCAAATCATTTCGAAAAACTGATTTTTAAAAAGAAGTGCCAAACATGCACTGCTTTGCCAGATACAGAGTCGCCACCTAAACATTTTATTTTTAAAAAAAATTAGGAAATCCTGACTCGTGCCTAAGGCCACGTGTTCGTCATCACCAAAGTTGTCTCGGCTTGGGAACTTGGGTACGAGAGGGGAAGGTCATGCAACGAGCACCCCCGCTCGCCCGATCAAAGATCGGCCTTTACTAACATGATATCTTGTTTTTGAAAACACATGCTCTTATTCTGGTTATTAACCTAGAATTACTATGTGATGCGCACAGCATACAAGTATAGACTAGATCGCCTAAGTTGGAACAAAACATCTCATGTCTGTTTTTTAAAGCGGTTTACTACTCGCAAGTAGGCTAAAATGCGGAATTTGCCACCCTCAAGTGGGCTTAGAAAACATGGTGATTTGTCACTCTCAAGTGGGCTTCAAACTCGCAATCAATGAATTGTTCCAATTCAAGTAATCCAACATTCACCCACAGGCATTCAGAAAGTTATATCACATAAGCAGTTAGCCTCATGGCAAGCATGCTATCATGGAAGTCACTCACACACATGCAAGGACGCTAAAGCATAATCACTTACTGAGTACTTCGAGCCAAAACAAAAGCTATGTTAGAAGTCAATACATGATCCTAGCTATATCAAGAATGTCTAATGTAACTCATACAAAATGCAACTAAGATAGGCTCGGCTATTTTAAAATGTCATGTGAAATGCAATTTGATACATATATTCAAACATGAATTGAAATACAATGCTGTTAGTCATGATACGCCGAGCCCGATGCATGCAAGACAGATGAATGGATGCAAATATGCGAGCATAAGGATGCTAATTGAAACATGCCCTAAAACTAACCATCGTAAGTTGGTAAATAAAAGGGAGAAAGAAATGGGGGTTGGAAGACATGTATCACACACACGCAAACTTATTTACAACAGTTGTGCCCTCTAGACGGAGGGTCCGAATGAATAATACAGAACCAACTAGCTAATCTAAGCTAATCTAATTAAACTAGTTATTACACAACAGAATGAATAACAAGCTACAGCTAATTATTACACAACTCTAACTAATTAACAAATTAACTAAGTTAGCAATTGAATAAACATGCAAACTATATGGAATAGGCTGTCTCCAATCTGCCTTGGATGACGAAGGATACGTGCTCGGTTACCTCATGCGAAAATCCATCGCGATGTCCCGATTTGCCTCTGTTTGCAACTGGTCTCAGAACACTGCAAAAAGCTCCAGAAGGCTGAAACTCCATCATGGGAATCTGTAGGAGGGATGTCGACCAGTTGTTGGCATTGGAGACCACCTGCCGACCACTTTCTGTGCTGAAAATCAGAAAAAGTGGTCGGCCAACCACTTTATCTGGTCGACCGACTAGTTTCTGCTGCTAGACTTCAGTTTGCTATAACAGAGAGCAAGAAAGGGGCATGGCAAAATATTTGCAACACATGTATGCACAACCACCGCCCCTATCATTACGTACGCTCAAGGGAGTATGGTTCTCGACCCTCAGGCCACCAATCACGCATCTCGATGCATGATGGCCGAGGAGCCAAATTGCACAACTCAATATGAAATGAATGCACACACGAACACATAAAGCCTAAAACTCCATCATGTATAGTCAAGAGTGTCGGCGACTGAGAATTGAGGCACTTTTCATCACTTTGAGTATGAAACGTCCCTCGTTTCCCGTGTTTGGACTAACTCCTATTCCAAACATAATGCAATAAACAACATGGCATGGCATACACAATGCGGCTCAAGCATGCAAACATTCAATGCGATGAAACAAGCATATGAACACGATGCAAGGGACAAGCATGAAAGCATGCAACTAACATACTAGCACACAATGCTATGAATTACATGGCATATACAATGCGCAATGGACTTAAACCAAAATGGATAAGCCTCAGCCATGTCCAAATCAGTGGCCATGCATGCTAAGATGGAAACTCAAAATGCTATACAAACATGCATGCATGTTGGCCCAAGCTTAAGGCACAAAATACAACTCTCCAAAGGCATTGAAAGGATGAAACATGAAGTACGATGGCATATGCTCCAGCACTGAAATGGCATGCAAAATGACTTAGAATCATGCGAACAACCTGTGTAATGCATGTTGAAAAGCTCAAGCGTCGAAGCTAATGAAGTGTATTACACTAGAGGCATGCAAGACAATGCTCAAATGGCCAAACCAACCCCAAACAGACCCTATGTAGGCCAAAACAGTAGCAAAAATGAGTTGGGATGATGGCTTGAAAGGCACGAAAATGAGGCTTATGCAATGACTCACAAATAGGGCATAAAAAGCACAACCCTCAAGAGCACTTAAAGAGCGAAAAATATGGAAGTGTAACAGCCCTACATGCTTTGAAATATCATTCTCAATGATGCCAAAACATACAAATACCTCAAGTTAAGCATGCAAGAGACCTCAAAACTCAAAACTAGTCAAGGCTATTACACTATAAGCATGCATGACAAGCATCATTCGACCAAGAAACCTCAAAATAGAGCTAAGACAGCCCAAAATAAGAACAAAATCATGCTAGAACATAGCTAAAATATGCTAGGATAATGAGCCAAAACATCATGCATATAAAGCTAGTAAACAGGATTTATACTACAAGCATATGAAGCATGCAAGAGGTTACCAAACCAGCCAAAAACAGAGTCATGACATGTCAAATGATGACCAAAAATCTACTGAAATAGAGCCAATACATTCTAGAAAGACATGCTACTTTGATAAGCCACAAATGGGAATACACTACACATACACGAAGCAAACACAAGGTGGCCAAACCAACCATAGACAGAGCCAAGGCAAGCCCTAAAAGTCATGAAAAAGTGCCTGAACCAAGCCTTGAAAGTATGAAGATGCATGCTCCTTTGATAGGCCAAAAATGCAAACAAACAAAACAAGAAGAGAGGGGATCACCCCCCCTCTAATTTGAGGCTTCAAAACCATATGCCTACCACTGAAAATCCACTGGATTTCAATGGCTAGAAGGCCAAGCAAGGACTAGCTCAAAGGCCTTAAACCATGGCACAAAACAAGGCCAAACAAGACATGCAAGAAGGTAGAAGACCCTCAACACCCAAGAGGCCTAAACAAACATCAAAAACACTTAAATACAAAACTTTTCCAGTTGAAAGCAAGGCCTAAATAAGCATGCAAATGAGACCAAGAGAGCAACCAAAATAAAGCTTAAAAGGGAGAAAAGATGTTACCCTTGAAGCACTACAAAACCAGCAGATTTCATGAGCCAAAACCACCTCTTGAGCTCCCTCAAGACCCTCCAGCAACTCAGCAACAAGGTAAGAGAGGTTGTGTGCACAAGTGTGAAGCAAAGCACCAATATAAAGAGAGAAAGAGAGGGATATAGAGAGAGTGTAAGCCTATCTCCTCAGCTCAAAATCAGAACCCTTGCAATGGAGAGAGGGCCCCTCTCTTATAGAAAAACCAAAGTTAAAGCTCCTTAGAGAAGCTAAAACTTGGATGCAATCCCTCCATACACGTGTATGGAGGATACAGTCTGTGCTCTCCAGCTAGCACAGCTAGAATCCACACAGTCTGCCAAAACAGGGGGAGAGGTGCCGACCACTTAAAGTGGTCAGCCTGCTACTTATAGTGGTCGGCTGACCACTTCAAGTGGTCTCCCAAAAAAAAAGTGGTCTGCAGGGGCAATTGGTAGTCTCCACACTGAAAGCAAGCCAATGGTGGGGGGAGGCTAAAAAAGGTGGCCTAAAGACCAAGAAAACCAGTTTCCCAACTAGAAAACCGGCTGACGGGAAGGAAAGTGGTCTTCAAGGGGAAAAAATGGTCTCCCATCCTTGTACCACCTTCCAAGCAAGGAAAACGAGGTTTGTACCAAAAACAAACCAACACGGATGCAAAACAAGAGTTTGGGAGGCAAAGCGCGCAGCTGGGAGCCTCGAAACCCAGCTGTTGAGCACCAAAAGTAGTGCACGACCACAAAAAGTGGTCTGTCGGACCACAGTGTCCCTCTAGGGAGAGGAAGCAAGGTGTGGTTCAAAAACCAAGCCAAACGGAGAACGTTAAGCGGTCCCGAGACAAGGCACACGACCGAAGGCTCCAAAAACTAGAAACTTGTCTCCATACGGGAAAAGTGGCCTACGACCACGAAAAGTAGTCTATGACCACAGAGAGATGGTCTACAAAACCTCTCCCTCCCTTCGGGGAGGGAAACAAGGCTTTGGTCCGCAAACCGAGCCGAAGCACAAAGAGTTCGAAGACCCAGAGGCAAGGCTCTCAGCCAAAACTCCGAAGCTCGAAACGAGCACAACATGCACTATCACCGAGTGCTCAATCGATGACGTCTGAGTCTTAAGGTCGGTCAAAAATGGTGTGTCTACAGTTGCCCCTCTTTGACAGAACTCGAGAGTCATAAGTGACAGGAGTGAATGTCAAAGCCTAGAGACAACTCATTTTTGACAAGGCCGAAAACTTAGACAAACATGCGAGATAACAAAGAGACGTGCTCGCAGGCAAGGGCAAAATGCAAAAGACATGCACGAGGCCGAACATAACTTATGATCATGCAAAGAAAGCTGTAACGAAGCAATTATACACAATAAATGTGAGAGTTTTAAGCGAACGAATACAAATCAAACTACATTTCATGCAGAAAGAATGTGAGAGAATTATACAATTCTCCTTACGTCTCACGCGGAGAATACAATACCGTCCGGCTCGTCTGGTCACGCCAGCTTCAAATGAGCCGTACATACAATATCGTGCCTGCAAAAGGATGAAACTCAACAGGTACAATATCGTTAGATACATGCATGGCAAGGCAAGTGAAAAGTGCGTGACAACGCAAGTGGAAGGGTGCATGACAATGCAAGTAACGTGCGTAACAACGCAAGGCAGACGTGCATAACAATGCAAGTAACATGCTTGACAACGCAAGTAGAGATCACGCAAGTAAAGAAAGTGCATAACAATGCAGGAAACGTGCGCAACAATGCAAACAAGGTGTGCATAACAATGCAAGAAAAGAAAATGTGCATGACAATGCGAGAGGAGTGCAACTTCAATAGTATGTTCGAAACAAAACGCCAAATAAGGAAATACAAGCCTTAACGCGAGCGATTTAACCGGAACCTCCAAGTTACCTCTCGGAGGGGTTACTACGTACTCAAAAAGGATACATCTTGCTCTTGACGAGTAACAATGAGCTACGCATCGAAGACTTGAGTTTGAAGTACTCATAGGGGCCTTTCGCGCCGAAAAGTGTACTGTTCTTGCATTTTCCTGAAAGAAAAGAGCTTCAATCACCACCAAAACACACAGGGAGAACAATGGAGCTCTGAAGATCAACCAGGAGGGTGGCCGACCAGTTATATCAGTGGCCGACCAGTTATATCAATGGCCGACCAGTTGTTGCCTAGAAAAATAGTCGGCCGACTAGAAAAACTGGCTGGACGACCAATTTACAAAATCTGGGGCAGTTTTGTCTTTTCATACTCGGTTCTTTAAGTACACCACTCTAAATCAGTTTTGCTCACACCTCCAAGGCCGAAATACATCCCTCTTCCTTCTTAGACCATTTTCTCTCTCAGATCTGCACTTTATACGCGTTTTCCAACGCCCCATGCAAAGTTGTTTCGCAAAAACTTTCGATTCTTTTCGTTTTGAATCGATTAAAATTTGATTTTGGCGCTTCTTTCTCCATTTTCACCACTTGAGGTACGTTTGTCTCGAAGTTTGGCACTTTTTCTCGGCGTTGACTTTTGTTAACTTTTTCTCTTCCCGAGAGTTGACTTTTGTTGACTTTTTGCAATTTTGCCTCATTTTGCTCATTCTTGCTCATTTTTGCAGATTTCTTCGGATGGCGGATCACTTTCATCACGACGGAGGTTCTCTACACGCCGAGGACGAGCCAGACATTGTGTCATTGCCTCCGACGATACGACTGTTTGATCCTACAACATACCATCCGAGGGAGCACATTCTTTTTCCTAGCACCTTCTATCACTTTACCGACTTCGCGCGGTGAGCACTCGTGGACCTACTACTACGGGAGCTAGAGTCTCACAATCTCACCAGGCGCGAGAGGTACGTACTTCACTTTTACACTGTCTGCATTGTATTCTGCATTTCCTGCATATTTCATGTTTTTGCTATGCTCGTTCTGAACACATTCAAATGCACAGTACTTCTGCTTATTCTGGCATACGGCTTGTACATGGCACAATACTGATTTGGCACGTAGCTCATTTAGGATATGATGCTGACTTGGCACACAGTTCACCACAATATTCTGTTAATTTGGCACACAGCTCACTCTGAACACACGATTCATTCTAACTACACAGTTCGTTTCGGGCACACAGCACATTTTTGGACACACAGCTCGTTCTTAGGGCACACGGCTCATTCTGACCACACAGTTCATTTTCGGGCACACAGCTCATTCTCGGGCACGCAGCTTGCTTTTAGGCACACAGCTTATTTTCAGGCACATAGCTCATTTTTCGGGCACATAGCTCGCTTTCGGGCACATAGCTCGCTTTCGGGCACACAGCTCATTCTCAGGCACACAGCTCGCTTTTCGGGCACACAGTTCACTTTCGGGCACACAGCTCATTTTCAGGCACGCAGTTCATTTTCATTTCTGAACACACAGCTCATTCACTTCATTTGCACGTAACTCATTTTCGAGCACACAGCTCATTTTCATTTCTAAACACACAGCTCATTCACTTCATTTGCACGCAGCACATTTTTGGGCACACAACTAGCTTTTCGGGCACACAATTCACTTTCGGGCACACAACTCATTTTCAGGCACACAGCTCATTTTCATTTCTAAACATATAACTCATTCACTTCATTTGCACGCAGCTGATACATTTCACTCTGAACACGTAGCTCACACGTTTCAACTTTGAACACACAGCCCATACATTTTCATTTCTGAACACATAGCTCATTCACTTCGTTTGCACGCAGCTCTTACATTCCACTTTGAACACGCGGCTCACACATTTCTATTCTGAAACTGAATACATCTGTTCATTCTGAATACAGGTATCTTCCAGTTCCACACAGGGTTATGGATCGATTATTGCTAGGGAGTGGTATATGGAGCTCCCAGATGCTGTTCGCCATATCGTGGACGAGGCAGGATTTGGACCTTTCTGTGCGGGCTTATTGCGTCATCCAGTGAGTAGGACTCTCATGGGGGCACTTGTGGAGAGATGGTGGGACAGCACCAACTCGTTCCATTTTTCAGCTACTGGGGACATGACGATGACCCCATATGATTTCTCCATGCTGACGGCCCTTGATGTGGCAGGCCAACCGATCCCCTATGATGCAGATATGGGCGAGTGGGAGGTCGCTTGGATTTATCTGTTGGGAGCTCGCCCGCCGATCGACAGATCATCTGGTAGGGTCAGGTACACCTAGTTTTCTGAGCAGTTCAAGAGGACTTTGCCCGAGACCATCGAGGCCATATAGCAGTATGCTTAGTGATTTTTGATGTTCCTCCTCGGGACCACTCTGTTTTGCGTCAGGGGGAACACAGTTGGACTTTATCTGCTCAGTGCTTCGGTAGACCTATCACAGGCCAGTCAGTATGATTGGGGTGGCGCTGGCCTGGCCACCCTTTATTGCTACATGAGCGTGACCTCCCGTAGGCGGGGGAACATAGTAGGTGGCTACTGGCAAGCCTGGGAGGTATGTTCTACCTTCTTTGATTTATATTTCTACTTTTTATTACATATACACTGCACACGACATATATTACTTTCTGTATTCTACATTCTGCACTCAGCATTCTGTACTCCCTTATACATTCTGTATACTGACAGCTACTATCTTGTCTTTCACAGCTATGGATTTACGCCTCCTTCCTGATGCTGGCTCCTGAGCTCGAGGTTGAGGTACCTCTGGAGATCCCATTCTCTCGCAGATTTGAGGGTCGGTGCCGGCCGAGGCCACGGGAGACTCTGCTATACCTCCGGTAGTTCTTCGACACCGTACGGGCGACAGAGGTAATCAAGAACTCTCACTTCTCCATACTTTCAGCTTTGATTCATCTTACATATTTATGACATCTAATCCGTTTATGCACTTGCCATCCGCAGATTACTTGGCAGCCATGGGTACCCTTGTCAGGAGATGCTCGATTTCGGTTCCCTGGGGCGTGGGCCGCTTCTCGATACAGGGTTTTATTTGAGGGGCCAGCTGGCAGGGCCTGGTTTCTGGGGGATCGCTTTTTGCGTTAGATGATGGGAAACCTTGCTCAGGATATCCCCTCAGTAACTCTATAGGACATCCGGTCCACTGAGAGACTTATTCCCTAGGAGGTCGAAGTCCTTATGTTGGGTACTAATGCAGTTCTGTTGTTGGAGGAAGGGGAGTATGCGACCTACCGCCATACATACTTGATGTCCCCATTGACAGGTGTTCGTACCCCCACGAGGAGAGCTGCTGACGTTCCATCATTGAGTTGCCCTCGAGCAACAGATTTCCCTTCCACTAGCAGGGCTAGTACATCGAAGGGGCAGGGCTAGAGGGATGCCCTCAATTTGCCAGTATGCTGGGTGGCCAGATCTCCCGACCGAGCTGACAGGTTGGGAGTATGGGACACCATACCAGATCCCGTTAGAGCCTCCACGGCCGGATCACCGATACATCAGTGACCCTGACTCACCACCGGTATGTTTTACAGTCTTGATTTATCACTCAAATATTTAGATGCCCATTCCTTCACTGATGACTTGCACTTGTATCTGCAGCCTCCCAGAGAGTATACTGAGGGGCTACTCGGAGTGGTGGCCTCACTCGAGAGCATGGTCTTGCGGAGGGAGACGCTGCTGTTCGCCTCCGGCGTCTCAGTACTTTTCAATCTCCTTGCATTTATCATACTTCTGATGACATACTAAAATTAAACATTTCACTACATTGATTGACTGTATGTGTAGAGCACATCTGACACACCACATTCACATACTGTATCTGCATGCATACACTCTATGCAGCATTCTTGCATCTGCATCTGATATATATATTTTGGCTAATGTACTTAAAATGCCTTTTTCAGGTCCCGCCGCTACAGACCAGGCCATCCAGGCCTTCTCAAGGAGCTGGGAGAGGGGACTCGGCTCGCAACCGAGGCAGACGTAGAGTGCCTATCAGAGATGACGAGGAGTCTAGCAAGGAGGAGAAGTCTGCGCATCCTTAGTCAGAGACATCCGTAGGCAGAGAGGATGACTCTGGTTCCGGTTCTGAGAGCGGAGGTGATGCCAAGGAGGATTTCGAGGATGGCAGCTCTGATTCGGATGGTGGTGCTGGTGGGGGTGGTGCAGAGACTGCTCAGCAGAAGAGGATGAAGAGAGCCTCCCGATCTTGAGCCCGACTGCACTGATGCAGATGTTCTTGCTTTATTTTCCTTTTTACATGTAGTTGTAGCACATTGTACAGCATTAGGCAGTTTTATTTTCTTTAAAACTTGTACCCTGTTGTAAAATGTTGTAAAAGGAAGCTATGATGGAATGAAACAACTTTTTGTTCAAAAAGTGTTGTATTTTGTACTCTTAGCATCACATCGCATCATTTTGCACAAAAATAAGGTTGAATGGAAATTGAACTTTGTGTATTGCCAAGTCAGGTAGTGAGCCAACATAGCGAATTAAACAACTTAACTCACTAAGAAACAACAAAACCTTAGCAAGTTTACAACTTGATAAGCAAAACTTGACAACTTGATAAACAAAGAGCAACAACTCGATAAGCAAAACTCAACAACTCGATAAGCGACACTTAACAACTCGATAAATAAAGAGTGACAACTCGATAAATAAATAGCAACAACTCGATAAACAAACGCATTTTAGACAAGCGGAGCGACAGAACACATCCGAAACAGAGGTAAACTCGGACCTTTAGCACTCCCAACACATAGAAAGGCTAGGAGCTTTCTTCTAGAGGCTGGAAAAGGTTGAAAACTAGTTTTTCTCCATGGCCGACCAGTTTTTGTTCTGCAAACCAGTTATATGGCCAGCCGACCAGAAAATCTGGCTGGCCGATCAGAAAACGTGTTCAGCCGACCAGTTGGCCTGGTGACCTCTAGATTTTTTACACTTGTCCTCCCAACAGTGCCTTATCCTCCATAAAGGTTCCAGCTTCGTGGTTCTCTCATTCCATCTCAATTTTGCATCAAAATAGACGCATTTCTCGTCCAAAATCTCACAACTTGGATTGCTACCTTAGACGGCTCAGTAAGTTAAACTTCCGGGGCTTCGGCATAAATGCACTATTCACACTGAGTCGCACCCCGCTGTACTTTCCGTTTCTCCATGCCGCGGCAAGGTTTTGGAATCCGGTAACACATGTCTTTAGATTTGGCGGGCAAGAAATGTGTCCTACCTTCGAAGACTTCCAAGCTTTAATGGAATCCGAGCGCAACGAAGAAATCTTGCCCCAGCTTTGTTTCGGCCACATCCAAGCCTTAGGACGAATGTGTGGGCTTACTATGCATAACGCTCGGTCATTGATTTGTGACGGAATGCTGGACATTCCGAGTTTGATTCGTCGGTTTTTCGATGCCAGTGACCCCGGCAACCATCATTGGCAGGACTTTCGGCGACATGCGCTTTGCTTGTGCCTGCTGTCCCATTTCTTGCTTGCCCCAGGCTCGGGAGGATTTAGCACTCGTTTGATCGAAGTTACCCAAGGCTTAAAAAAGAGCAAGAGCTGCATTGCCATGACACTGGCCAAGACATTGATGGGCTTGGACGCTTTCCATCGCCGGGAGATGACTAGATTCGCGGGGAGTCCACTACTGCTGCAGGTAATGTTTCCCACCCTGTCTCACATATATATTGCTCACATCACTTGGCCCTAAGGCTCGATTTTTCTCTCAAAACCCTTTTCTCACTTTTCTCTCATCGTACATCTCTCTATTCTTTAATCTCTCATTCTTCATCCCTCCCCAGGTGTGGTTGATGGATAAGTTACAAGTTGTGGACTCATGCCCAGCGTATTTAGCTCGCGGTTATTTCTTTCGACGACGTCTGGTCGATGCCCTTGATGAGGGATGGTGGTTCAATTGGATGTGCAGTTTGTCCGCAGACCACATTGCTTGGCGGTGCCCTTGGCTCAATCTACCAGTGATGAGCTACAGCATGTCCCGACAGACCGGGATTCAGTTGATCGGCCTGACACACTGCGTGTTCTACTTTCCTTTCTGGTTCCGGCACCAGTTCGGACATGATCAGATTTGCCCGGAGGAGGGGATAGAGTACCCTGCTACATTTCTGGTCCGAGGTGCGCAACTAGCTCGGTATGCCGCAACATGGAGGACGAGAGAGCTTCTGACCCCCGCTCCCACTTTCAGTTGAACCCTCTCTGATGCGTGCATGGATTGGCTCAATGAAGAGGCGCAGGTCGGGCCCAGCTTGGCATCAGAGGCTTCGACCGACTCTGGGAGAGGGCGTAGGGACACCTGACTATGCCCAAAATTTATTTACTTTTAATCAGAACTTTCAAGTTTTCTTTATGAATGTAATGAAAAGCAATTTCAATTTTGTATTCAAGAGCAGAAGGACGCTGTATTGAAATAAATAAAATTGAAGGTTGTGGGTACTGAAAATTTTCCGTTCGGTCCAAAAATGGTCTAAGCTGTAAAAAGATTAATTTGAGCAAAATCAACTTTTATTAAAACTTTTCAAAACCATTTTCGATATGGATCAGAACTGGACACACTTGAGATCTGTCATTGAGATGTACAACCCCGGACTCCAGCAACTGGAAAGTTGCCCCTAATCTGAATAGCACTGTACCGGAGATCACAACCGAGCTCTTGAATGCAAAATAGACAAAGATGACTAAACATGATCAAATGGACAAAGTTGATAGGGGAAGTGTTTATGGCTGGACTTCAGGACGAAGTTGCCTACGTATCTCAAACATAGGAATCAAGCCTTACGTAGTTCGGCTCAGGTTCACTCGTATATTAACCCTCACCTTTTACGCTCTAACTTTTGCCAAGGCCGCCCTTTGCGGGTTTTCAACCTTGCGAGCTTATGCTCTAACTTTTACCTAGGTCGCCCTTTCGGGTTTTCGGCCTAGCGAGCCACTCAGGGGTAATCTTTCTTGAACTTGTCCATGTTGATCGACTGTGAGACCTCTAGGCCATCCAGGTCCATCAGGACGATAGCTCCACCTGACCAGATAGACTTGATGATGTAAGGACCAATCCAATTAGGTTTGAACTTGCCCCTAGGGTCGTGGATGGGAGCTCGATTGTCTTTGAGCACAAGATCTCCTTCTTTCAAATTCCTGAACTTAACCTTCTTATTGAAAGCCCTAGCAATTATTCGTTCATAACCCTGAACATGGTACAGTGCTTTTAGTCTTCTTTCATCAAAGAGCATGAGTTTTTCGAATCTGCTCTGCTGCCAATCTACTTCGGCTATTTGACACTTAGCCAATACTCGTAAAGACGGAACCTCAACTTCATAGAGCAGCCTCCATCCTATAAACCAAAGAATACGGAGTCACCCCAATAGAAGTTCGAATTGAAGTCCAGTAACCCCACAGAGCAAATGGCAGCTTATCTGGCCAGTCCCGGTAGGTTTCCACCATCTTCTGCAAAATGTGTTTGATGTTCTTGTTGGCAGCCGCAACTGCTCCGTTAGTCTGTGGCTGATATGTAGATGACTTGTGAAAAGCCACATTGTATTTTTCCAACAAGTCGATCACTTCCCTCTTGAAGTAGGAACCATTATCTGAAATGATCTTGTTCGGGACCCCATAGCAACAGATGATGTTGTTCCTGATGAATTTCGCAACATGTGATGCCTTCAACACCTCATAAGATTGGGCCTCAACCCACTTTGTGAAATAGTCTATCGCGACCAGAATGAACTCATGCCCATTAGATCCCTTTGGAGTGACAGCCCCGATCACATCAATCCCCTAGACTGAAAATGGCCATGGCAAAGTCATGTTGTACAGCTTCAACGGCGGAATATTCATGCGGTTTGCATGGATCTGGCATTTGTGGTATCACTAGACAAAGCCAATATAATCCTCCTCCATGGTGGACCAGTAGTAACCCTGTCTAAGGATCTTTCAGGCTAGCATCACCCTGTTCATGTGCGCTCCGCACTCTCCTCCATGGATGGCCTTCATTAGGCACTTCGACTCTTCAGCATCAACACACAGCTTATGCATTCCCAGATGGCCTCTCTTGTACAGTTTACCCCCGCAGATGATGAACTGAGTAGCCATTCTTCAAATTGCCCTTTTATCCTTGGCATTTGCCCTTGGTGGATACGCCTCTTTTTCCAAGAAGTTCCAAACATCGTAATGCCAGGGGTTCTCATCTTGAACCTCATCTATGGTAGCAATCAGCTCGTAGGCTGGTACAAACTTTTGGTCAATGATGATCAGACGCATCCGGACTCCGAAAGGGATGTCTATCATAGAAGATAGAGTTGCTTGTGAATCTGCGAACCTGTTGTTCTCTCTTAGCAGATGAGCGAAGTTTAGCTTCTCAAACCGAGGAATTAGCAAGTCCAAGGTCTGGTGGTATATTCTCATCTTTTCTTCTTTGACTTTCCAATCTCCTTTTGCTTGAGATACAACAAGGTTCGAGTCCCCGATGACGTCCAACTGCTTTGCCCCTAGTTCTAGGGCTGCTTCTAAACCAGCAATGCATGCCTCATACTCTGCTTCGTTATTCGATACTTTGAACCGGAGTTTGAATGCTACAGGGATACGGGAATTGTCGAGTGCTATCAGCAACACCCCTATCCCATACCCGTATTGGTTTGACGCTCTGTCAAAGTACATCGTCTAAAATTCTTCTTCGACGTGCAGAATGGCCTCGTCTGGGAATAGGTACTCAACTGTTTCATCCCCTTCAACTGGGTGATCGACTAGGAACTCCGCTACCGCTCTCCCCTTTACTGACTTGCGCGTCACATACTTCAAATCGAATTCGGAAAGCAAAAGCAACCAACGAGCTAGCATACCCGTAAGTGCCGGTTTCTCGAAGAGATATTTGATGGGATCTAATCTCGAAACCAACATTACAGAGTGAGCTAACAGGTAGTGCCGCAGCTTCCTGGTAGCCCACACCAAGGCCAAACAAGCCTTCTCAAGCGGAGTGTAGCGGGCCTCGTAATCCAACATCTTCTTGCTCAGGTAGTAGATAGCTTTCTCCACTTTGTCCTCAGACTCCTGTGTGAGCATACAGCCCATTGTAGTTTCAGTCACTGAAAGATACAAAATCAACGGTTTCCCCGACTCAGGCTGTGACAACACAGGTGGGTTTTTTAAATATTACTTAATCTGTTCGAAAGCAGCTTGGCATCAGCTGTCCCATTGGAACTTCTTTCCTTTCTTGAGGAGACCAAAAAGTGGTTCACAAGTTAAGGTTAATTTTGCGATAAACCGTCTTATGAATTGCACTTTACCCAGAAAGCCTCGCACCTTCTTTTCAGTCCTTGGTGGTGGCATTTCTAAGATGGACTTGATTTTGGAAGGGTCGACTTTGATACCTCTCTGTGTGATAAAGAACCCCAGCATTTTCCCTGCTGTAACACCGAACGTACATTTCTGAGGATTTAGCCACAACCGAAATTCTCTGATCCTTTGGAAAAACTTTTGCAAGGCGGTGTAGTGACCCTCTCTTTCCTTGGACTTGACAATCATGTCGTCCACGTACACCTCAACCTCTTTGTGGATCATGTCATGCAATATCGTGGTTGCAGCCCGTTGATATGTAGCTCCAACATTCTTTAACTCAAATGGCATCACCCTGTAACAATATGTCCCTCACGGGGTGGTGAAAGCAGTCTTCTTTCGGTCTTTGGGTGACATCAGAATCTGATTGTAGCCTGAGAATCCATCCATGAACGAGAGCAGTGCATGCCCAGCAGTGAAGTCCACTAACTCATCGATATGCGGTAAAAGAAAGCCGTCTTTCGGA
The DNA here is from genome assembly GCF_055761805.1 of Camellia sinensis. Lineage (NCBI taxonomy): Eukaryota > Viridiplantae > Streptophyta > Magnoliopsida > Ericales > Theaceae > Camellia > Camellia sinensis. The sequence goes on from NC_138963.1 coordinate 81,823,097, forward strand.
CTGGCTTTGTTCAAATCCCTAAAATCCACACATACCCGAATCCTGCCATCCTTCTTCGGCACCGAAACTCTATTGGCCAGCCAAGTCAGGTACTCAAATACCAACAGGAACCCTGCGTTAATTTGCTTGGTGACCTCTTCTTTAATCTTGAGAGCCCAGTCCGGGCAGATCCTTCTGAGTTTCTGCTTAATGGGTCGGGCCTCTGGGTCAAGAGGGATCCAATGCTGTACAATCTCAGGATCGATTCCAGGCATGTCTTTGTAGGACCACGCGAAAACATCTTTAAAATCTTTTAATAAAGCGACTAAGCGCTCGCACTCCTCCGAAGACAACGTGGACCCGATCTGGACCAGCCGCAGGTCCTTCTCAGTACCAACATTAACTATAGTGATTTCATCAACCAAGGGTTTAACAAATCTCTCATACTCTTGATCAATTAAACGCTGTAAAATCAGAGGAATTTCTTCCTCGTCATTTTCATCAAAATTTTGAAAGTTCTGATTAATACAACAAATTAAAGGCACAGAAAAGTACTCACAGCCATTCCATTCTCATTAATCACTTCCAAATCGTCCGATTCCTCTGTTACAACAGACTCAAAAGAGAAAGACAAAGACAACCTAGACAGGACTGTGGCATCCAGGTTGTCATCTCCAAGAATACCAGACTCAGACGAGCAGGAACCTGATTTTGACTCCACAGACTCGGTGGAATCAGATTCCGGCTCACTACCTGACCCGGTGCTGCTTGATAAAAATCCCATCTCGTACTGCCAGATGAGGGAGGGTGCGACAGATGCATCTAAAATGTTTAAAGGTGGGCTCGCAGCCGTTTCATTCCCAATCATGGACATCGAGAAGTTATCCCCCAAGCACTTCTGTACGATCAGACGATCTGAAAGTAGACAAGCCAGTGCTATCCCCACTTCAATCTCGATGGTCTCGGAATCCACTTCCTTATACTGTTTAACTTCAGCTAATGGGTCTGTCTGCTCCTCGGCAACATCATCCTCGAATAACTGCAGGCCAAAGAAGATCTCAAACCCTGGCAAGCGACACTTCTCTGCATTCAACCATGGTTCTGGGAAGCTGCAGAATGGAAAATCCTCCCCCTCCCGCACAAAGCGTCCGTTTAGGGTACCCTGGATGGGTCGGTGCATTAACTCATAAGGCTTTCTCGCCTGCTTTGCTCTGGCTCTCCCATCCATCTCCTTGCCTTTCCTCACCCTATCCTCTTTGGTGGGTAGATAACCCAAGCCAAAGGTATGCGGGTTGTGCGACACTTCGGCCGATACTACAATGCCTTTCCGGCCACTTTTCCTAATCCCATCCCGGGGATGTGTTGGAGCTTGTTCATGAGGTACACTAATTGTGCCCTGATATATAACCCTTCATCAACAGCCAAGATGTTCTGTATGACCCGGGCCTCGGCGAGGGTAAATCCTGACAGGAACATATCCTCCGTGCCATGCTCAATTTCCAAAACCGGTGTAGACACCTTTGGCAGTGGATGGATTGACGAGTTTCCAAAAACTATAGTAAACCCCTTCCCATGGGGGTACTTCAACATCTGGTGTAGGGTAGAAGAGACCGCCCTCACCTGGTGCAGCCACGGCTGCCCTAGGAGTAGATTGAAGGTCGTGGGAACGTCCAAGACATAGAAGTCAATCTCGTGTTGTCCTGGACCAACCTGAGTCTGGATCTTTACGGTCCCCATCACTTCTCTGCTAGTATTGTCATATGCCCTTATTACTTGGGCCGTTGGCACAAAGTCCGCAGGCTTCAACCCAATTGCATATGCCGTCCTCGACGAGCACACGTTAATAGCGGATCCCGTGTCGACAAGAACTATCGGTACCCACTTGTCTCTACATTCCACAGAGATGCAAAGAGGTTTGTTATGATTTGCACCCTCAGGCGGCAGTTCCTTGTCAGAAAAAGTCAACATCGGGGAAGCCCCTCTCGGAAAAACCAATCCTACCAGCTGCTCAGGCGTGGTGTTTATTGAGAGTTTGGCCTTATCCATTGCCGATAGGACAGCTTGTCTATGAACCCGTGAAGCCATAAGCAGCCCCTAGATGGAGATGTCTACCTATATCTTTTTCAATTGTTTCAGCACAGCCTCCTCTTCGAGTAGCTTTTCTTTCTATTTCTCCGCCTCCTTGTCCTTTCTGGACGCCTCTGGTTGATCTAGGTGTGGGGGTTTGAAATACCGCCCGCTCCTAGTCATGTGGTCAACTTCGCCAATATACCAGGTATCATCCGGCTGGTTATTCCCCCAGTCCTCATCGGTGTGGGCAAGACATAGGTCATTGTCTTCCTACCACATGCCATCGGCAGCCGACAGACACCTGTCCAGCTCTGTTACAACTATCCTTTTACCCACAACACCTTCCGTCCATGTGCTTATAGCATGCTCTGTCCTTGTGCACACAGCACGTTCAGTCCGCACAGGGACTTTGGCCTTTCTGGCCCTCTCAGAATCTTCGATCCCTTCCCGTTCAAACTGCTTCAGCGCAGCTTGCTGTTTAACATCTCCGGTATTCAAAATGCCCAGATCCTGAGCGAAATTCTTGGCACCAACGCTCTCCGGCGATGCGTTCTGATTCCCGACCCTTCCAGCCACAGCTGATGTCCTTGTCTCTGACGGGCCCTGTTCTGGCTGAGATTCTTCAATAACATCTGGTTGGTCATCAAGCCACCATGTAACCTCTGCTAACCCATCAAAATCAAACCAGTTGACTGTCATGGCTCCTGGATCTTGTTCGTTGAAAAACTGAAGGTTAGCAATGTCCTATTCCAGATCCGCTAAGTCATCTAGCCTCTGATCAAGTCCATCCTCCCATACTACACAAATCTCTGCCCCCACTAGCAATTCCACATTCAGCCTAACCTGGCCCGCTAACGTAATGTAGCCACTCGAATTGTATACCTTCTCAGCAAAGCTCCCAAATTCCTTAGACCCTGAATCCACAGTCCCACTTTCCTCCGAAATCATCCCTGTCCTATCTTCGATAATCACCAACATTGGTTCAGGTTGGGTTCGGGAGATGTCCAACATGCACAAGTCAGTGCTGTCAGGAATGAACACCTCCGACTTGGGTAGGTGGGACGGGGTGATGTATACGCTAGGGTCGTATGACACAACCCCAGTTTGGATTGAGTTGATGCGTTTAGGAGGTGGAGCTTGGTTATGTGGTGGGAGAGGGTTGGTTGTGACATTGGGTTTCTCCGAAGGCACAATCACCCTGTTATCAATGAGATCTTGAATCTCATGACGCAATCTAAAGTAATGGTCGGTGTCGTGACCATGCTGTTGGTGAAAGGCGCAGTATTTAGCTGGGTTATGGGAGGGGGAAGTGTTTCTGGCAATGGTCGCGGCTCCAGGGACTTCAAGTGCCCTTTCTTGATTAAAACCCCTAGAGCTTTGGACAGGGGCATGTATAGTGGAGTGAAGGTTCTTTGGCCTCGAGGTAGGTACTTGGTTGTTTGTGAGTTACTTCCGGATGCGCCGGTGAATAGTGTAGCCGTAAGGGTTCTTGGGGTGGTGGCGGTGACCATGCTCGCATCTGAAGCTCTAGTAGCTGCAGCACTGCTTGTGCCTGTATTCGTATTACGGTTGAAAGTCCTCCCGGGCTGCTCTCTGTCATTGTCAATCAGACCCTGCTTCAAGGCGTCCTCGATCTGCACCCCAATCTTATGTAGATCTGCAAAAGTGGGGAGAGGGAGGACAATCATCTTTTGCATGAGCTTGGGCTGGAGGTTGCGCACAACCATCCGTATTTGATCTTTGTCAGTCGGCCTAATGGTCATCATTGATGCTTTGGCCCTCCAGCGGGTTACAAAGTCGGAAAAGCTCTCCTTCAGCTCCTGTCTAGTCGTCTCAAGATCACGAGTTGTGATCTCGATCTGTGTATTGTAAGAGTATTGAGCCATGAAGGCCTCAGCCATCTCTTCCCAGTTCCTCTTAATGGAGTCTTCTAGTTTTGCATACCAAATAGCCGCTACACCTGACAGGGTCCGGCCAAATAGGGAAAGCTTCTGCAATCTGGAGAGGCCCATCGGCCTTAAGATATCTGAAAACAGCCGCAGGTGCACCACGGGATCCCCAGACCCATCGAAACGGTCTATGTGCGGCATTTTAAATCGGTCCGGTAGAGTCACGGCCGAGTCGATGTACCCATCCTCGATGTCCGGAATGGACTTCACACCCTGAGATTTCTTGAACAGCTTTTCAAGCTTGCTCAGTTTTAGTGTCGTGGGGTCCACCTCGAACTCAAAGGGAGAATCCGGCAGGTTGGTCTGTACTTTGGGTGGTTGGGGTAGGATCGGGGGCGGAGCCGGCCCTGTTGGAACGTCCGTATCATCCTGGACGTGTATTGTCTCTCTAGGTATGGGAACTCTTGGTGGGGGAGGAACATGGTGTGAAGCAGATGCTCTGGCTTGCTGCTGTAGCCTGGTAATTAACTCTGCCTGTTGGGCCATGACTTCGGCCTGTTTTTTGGCAAATTCTGCTTGACAGGCAGCGTCCTGCTGCATGGTTTTCATACTTTCTTGGAGCTGACGCATCATCTTTTCCATCCCTGTCATACTGCCCTGATCTAACTGAACCACCGGTATATCTGTCTCTGCAGTAGACTCGGAAATCTCAACCTGACTACTCAAGGACCACTGATCTGGCAACTGCGGTATCGATACATTGCACCTTATTGACCTCCGTCTAGGAACCGGGGGTAAAGAATGGAACACTGGTTGTCCGTCTATTAGATCCTTAGATCGATGGAGTCTACGACCTCTAGTTCAAAGTGCTTGGGGAATATCTGCTTGGTCAGAAACAATTGTGCTAAACTGCCTAGCAAAAAGATAAATAAAGCATAATAAGGAATTAATGAACAGAAAAACGGACAGCATAACAACTTAAATAAAGACAATACACAGTTGGCAAACACATGCTGAATGAACCGTTCTCAACCACTGATCACTGTTCCCAAATCACTACCCCAAATCTGAATCTGATACCCACAGATATAACTGATTTCAAAACACCGATGCCCGCAGGCCTGAAGCCCAGACTTGCAAACTGATATATGCATTCCTATAGAGACACACTAAAAGTACATAGCAAGCAAGTGAGAGCTAAAACACCCCTATGTTGGGATAGGGTTTCCCTGTCCAATTTTGTTAGGAGCTAGGGTTTCACTACGCACACAGCGGTTTCAAACAACCTATAATCGGGTAAGCAACCTGTCCTAATTTGGAATAGTCACTACGGATTCCGAATATGCACTAGGTCGAATGGTCAAAAAGGGTACCCCGGTAAAAACCGGGGATTGTGTTCCCATCATGGCAGAGCCCGTCACCGGTCAGCCTTATGGCACGCTTCTCAAAGCGAGCCTCCGGCAAATCGTTCAGGAATAGCAGATGGCAAACACAGTGTCCTAGGCGCACAAATGCAAATGCAATGCAAAAAACACATAAGTGTAATCAAAACAAGATATCATGAGTTCGAGTAAAGTTCTCCAAACTCCCCAGCAGAGTCGTCAGAAACTGTAGACGCGCCCGAACGTCCCGGGAAAATCCCGTTTTGTTCATTAGGCTCACTACAGTTCGGACTCAAACGTCACGATTCTTAATCTAATCTCGCAAAGTGCAATGCGAGATTGATAAATCACCAAAGAGTCTAAATCCGGCAAATCGTTTTGAAAAACTGATTTTTAGAAAGAAGTGCCAAACATGGACTGCTTTGCCAGATACAGAGTTGCCACCTAAATATTTTATTTTTGAAAAATTTAGGAAACCCTAACTCATGCCTAAGGCCACGTGTCCGTCATCACTAAAGTTGCCTCTGCTCGGGAACTTGGGTACGAGAGGGGAAGGTCATGCAATGAGCACCCCCGCTCGCCCGATCAAAGATCGACCTTTACTAACATGATATCTTGTTGTTGAAAACACATGTGCTCTTATTCCGATTACTAACCTAGTATTACTATGTGATGCGCACAGCATACAAGTATAGACTGGATCGCTTAAGTTGGAACAAAACATCTCATGTTTGTTTTTTAAAGCGGTTTACTACTCGCAAGTAGGCTAAAATGCGGATTTTGCAACCTTTAAGTGGGCTTAGAAAACATGGTGATTTGCCACTCTCAAGTGGGCTTCAAACTCGCAATCAATGAATTGTTCCAATTCAAGTAATCCAACCTTCATCCACAGGCATTCAGGCAGTTATACCACATAAGCAGTTAGCCTCATGGAAAGCATGCTATCATGGCAATCACTCACACACATGCAAGGACGCTAAAGCATAAACACTTACTGAGTACTCTGAGCCAAAACAAAAGCTATGTTAGAAATCAATGCATGATCCTAGCTATGTCAAGAGTGTCTAATGCAACACATACAAAATGCAACTAAGATAGGCTCGGCTATTCTAAAATGTCATGTGAAATGCAATTTGATATATGTATTCAAACAGGAATTGAAATACAATGCAGTTAGTCATGATGCGCCGAGCCCGGTGCATGCAAGACAGATGAATGGATGCAAACATGCGAGCATAAGGATGCTAATTGAAACATGCCCTAAAACTAACCATCATAAGCTGGTAAATAAAAGGGACAAAGAAATGAGGGTTGGAAGACATGCATCATACACATGCACACTTATTTACAACAGTTGTGCCCTCTCGACGGAGGGTCTGAATAAATAATACAGAACCAACTAGCTAATCTAAGCTAATCTAATTAAACTAGTTATTACACAACAGAATGAATAACAAGCTACAACTAATTATTACACAACTCTAACTAATTAACAAGTTAACTAAGTTAGCAATTGAATAAACATGTAAACTATATGGAATAGACTGCCTCCAATCTGCCTTGGATGACGAAGGATGCATGCCCGGTCACCTCATGCGCAAATCCATCGCGATGTCCCGATTTGCCTCTGTTTGCAACTGGTCTTAGAACACTGCAAAAAGCTCCAGAAGGCTGAAACTCCATCATGGGAATCTGTAGGAGGGATGTCGACCAGTTGTTGGCATTGGAGACCACCTGCCGACCACTTTCTGTGCTGAAAACTAGAAAAAGTGGTCGGCCAGCCACTTTATCTGGTCGACCGACTAGTTTCTGCTGCTAGACTTCAGTTTGCTGTAACAGAGAGCAAGTAAGGGGCATGGCAAAATATTTGCAACACATGTATGCACAACCACCGTCCCTATCATTACGTAAGCTCAAGGGAGTATGGTTCTCGACCCTCAGATCACCAATCATGTATCTCGATGCATGATGGCCGAGGAGCCAAATTGCACAACTCAATATGAAATGAATGCACACACGAACACATAAAGCCTAAAACTCCATCATGTATAGTCAAGAGTGTCGGCGACTGAGAATTGAGGCACTTTTCATCACTTCGAGTATGAAACGTCCCTCGTTTCCCGTGTTTGGACTAACTCCTATTCCAAACACAATGCAACAAACAACATGGCATGGCATACACAATGCGGCTCAAGCATGCAAACATTCAATGCGATGAAACAAGCATATGAACACGATGCAAAGGACAAGCATGAAAGCATGCAACTAACATACTAGCATACATAATGCTATGAACTACATGGCATACACAATACACAATGGACTTAAACTAAAATGGATAGGCCTCAGCCATGTCCAAATCAGTGGCCATACATGCTAAGATGGAAACTTAAAATGCTATACAAACATGCATGTATGTTGGCCCAAGCTCAAGGCACAAAATACAACTCTCCAAAGGCATTGAAATGATGAAACATGGAGTATGATGGCATATGCTCCAGCACTAAAATGGCATGCAAAATGACTTAGAATCATGCAAACAACCCGTGTAATGCATGTTGAAAAGCTCAAGCGTCGAAGCTAGTGAAGTGTATTACACTAGAGGCATGCAAGACAATGCTCAAATGGCCAAACCAACCCCAAACAGACCCTATGCAGGCCAAAACAGTAGCAAAAATGAGTTGGGATGATGGCTTGAAAGGCACGAAAATGAGGCTCATGCAATGGCTCACAAATAGGGCACAAAAAGCACAACCCTCAAGAGCACTTAAAGAGCGGAAAATATGGAAGAGTAACAACCCTACATGTTCTGAAATATCATCCTCAATGATGCCAAAACATGCAAATACCTCAAGTTAAGCATGCAAGAGACCTCAAAACTCAAAGCTAGTCAAGGCTATTACACTACAAGCATGCATGACAAGTATCATTCGACCAAGAAGCCTCAAAACAGAGCTAAGACAGCCCAAAAGAAGAACAAAATCATGCTAGAACATAGCCAAAATATGCTAGGATAATGAGCCAAAACATCATGCATACAAAGCTAGTAAACAAGATTTACACTACAAGCATATGGAGCATGCAAGAGGCTACCAAACCAGCCAAAAACAGAGTCATGACATGTCAAATGATGGCAAAAAATCTATTGAAATGGAGCCAATACATGCTAGAAAGACATGCTACTTTGATGAGCCACAAATGGGAATACACTACACATACAAGAAGCAAACACAATGTGGCCAAACCAACCATAGACAAAGCCAAGGCAGGCCCTAAAAGTCATGAAAAATTGCTTTAACCAAGCCTTGAAAGTATGAGGATGCATGCTCCTTTGATAGGCCAAAAATGCAAGCAAACAAAACAAGAAGAGAGGGGATCACCCCCCTCTGATTTGAGGCTTCAAAACCATATGCCTACCACTGAAAATCCACTGGATTTCAGTGGCTAGAAGGCCAAGCAAGGACTAGCTCAAAGGCCTTAAACCATGGCACAAAACAAGGCCAAACAAGACATGCAAGACGGTAGAAGACCTTCAACACCCAAGAAGCCTTAAACAAACATCAAAAACACTTAAATACAAAACTTTTTCCAGTTGAAAGAAAGGCCTAAATAAGCATGCAAATGAGACCAAGAGCGTAACCAAAATAAAGCTTAAAAGGGAGAAAAGATGTTACCCTTGAAGCACTGCAAAATCAGCAGATTTCTTGAGCCAAAACCACCTCTTGAGCTCCCTCAAGACCCTCCAGCAACTCAGCAACAAGGTAAGAGAGGTTGTGTGCACAAGTGTGAAGCAAAGCACCAATATAAAGAGAGAAAGAGAGGGATATAGAGAGAGTGTAAGCCTATCTCCTCAGCCCAAAATCAGAACCCTTGCAATGGAGAGAGGGCCCCTCTCTTATAGAAAAACCAAAGTTAAAGCTTCTTAGAGAAGCTAAAACTTGGATGCAATCCCTTCATGTGTATGGAGGATACAGTCTGTGCCCTCCAGCTGGTACAGCTGGCATCCACACAGTCTGCCAAAAAAAGGGGAGAGGTGCTGACCACTTAAAGTGGTCGGCCTGCTACTTGCAGTGGTCAGCCGACCACTTCAAGTGGTCTCCCAAAAAAAAAGTGGTCGGCAGGGGCAATTGGTGGTCTCTACACTGAAAGCAAGCCAATGGTGGGGGGGAGACCAGAAAAGGTGGCCTAAAGACCAAGAAAACCAGTTTCCCGACCAAAAAATCGACTGACGGGAAAGAAAGTGATCTCCAAGGGGAAAAACTGGTCTCCCATCCTCGTACCACCTTCCAATCAAGGAAAACAAGATTTGTAACAAAAACAAACCAACACGGATGCAAAACAAGAGTTCGGGAGGCAAAGCGCGCAGCCGGGAGCCTCGAAACCCAGCTGTTGAGCACCAAAAGTGGTGCACGACCACAAAAAGTGGTCTCTCGGACCACAGTGTCCCTCTAGGGAGAAGAAGCAAGGCGTGGTTCAAAAACCAAGCCAAACGGAGAATGTTAAGCGGTCCCGAGACAAGGCACACGGCCGAAGGCTCCAAAAATCAGAAACTAGTCCCCATACAGGAAAAGTGGCCTACGACCACGAAAAGTAGTCTATGACCACAGAGAGATGGTCTACAAGACCTCTCCCTCCCTCCGGGGAGGGAAACAAGGCTTTGGTCCACAAATCGAGCCGAAGCACAAAGAGTTCGGAGACCCGGAGGCAAGGCTCTCAGCCAAAACTCTGAAGCTCGAAATGAGCACAACATGCACCATCACCGAGTGCTCAATCGATGACGTCTGAGTCTTAAGGTCGGTAAAAAATGGGGTGTCTACAGTTATGCAAATGTAATTAGGATTTCGGGACTTTCACCCTGGACACTCCGGCCAACTTAGTTATTAATGGAGTCCATCCTCTATCTCCTCCCAAACAGGTTTGAGAGTACATCCACTATCTCCTCTCAAACCATGGAGTACATCCCTTATCTCCTCCCAAACAAGATACATATGTAATGTATTTAAACAGCTTATCATATACAATGATCAATCCAAGCACATATTCAATGTGATAATTCAACCGTCATATTCAATGACTTAACCATTTGATTAGTTTCAGTTTTTCCTAATCAACATACAGTGTCTACAACAATCAAGACTATCCTCCACCGATAGCCCAAAGCAGTTATTTCTAAATAGATAATAAATTCATCAAACAGATAAATTATCAACTTTTTCATAGGTGAGTGATTAATCAATCCAACTACACCTTTCATTCTCATAATTTCCCAATCTCATGATTTCCAACTCAATTTCACATTTCCCCAAATTAATTATTCAAATTAATTACTCAATACAATTAGGACATTTTCTCCATTTTCAAATATCAACCCCAAGGTTCAATTTCATCAATTCAACAACAATAATTCCATTTTTCAAGGTCTCACATATACATGGAGTTTAATAAATTAAACCCCCCCCCTTTTTTTATAACTTTAAAACAAACCCTCACTTTCCCAAAATTTCCAAACAACACCATCCATCCAAAATGCACAACATTTATGTCAAAATCCATAGAGAGGAGTAGGTTATCCGTACCTCAAATGAAGAGACGAAATGGAGAAGATGAAGAAAACTCAAGATGCTCCAAACACAATGATTTTCAGATCAAAACGTAGCTCACACCAAGCTCCACCTTTCTTACAAAGGAACTAGGATAGAAACACACTAGAACTAGGTGTATTCTTAGAGAGAAGGTGTATAGAGAGAGAAGAGCAGTTGGATCTAGGGTTTGTGTAAAGAAGATGGTGAAAAAGTGAAGAAGAAGTTGTTGTTACGAACTGATAGGGTTTGTGTAAAGAAGATGGTGAAAAAGTGAAGAAGAAGTTGTTGTTGCGAACTGATATATTCGAGCCTCGCTCGAGCGAAGGAGTGGTCGCTCGAGCGACTAGACACAAAGAAACCTCGCTCGAGCCAACAACACAAAGCTTCAGGTCTGCAACCCAGAAGCATGCTCGAGCGAAGAAAAGCTCACTCGAGCGAAGAAACCCAAAACATAGTCCTCGCTCGCTCGAGCGAAGGAAAGCTCGCTCGAGCCAAGAAACACAACCTTCAGGTTCAAACTAGACGCAGATGCACGCTCGAGCGAAGGAACCCTGGCTCGAGCGAAGGAACTAAAACACAGAGCTCGCTCGAGCGACAAAAGCCTCGCTCGAGCGAAGACACCAAAAACTGGGCAGCAACCATTTGTTTCAAAACACACCCAACCTGTTACAAACCTGCCCAACACATCCAAAAACTCAAATACAAGGAATTAAAGGAATGAAATACAACATATACAACAATAGACATCCACGGAACCGAGTCCGAAATACAATAACCAATGGAGGAAAAATCGGGATCACTATAAAACACACAGCCAAGATTTTCACTACCTGTGAGGATACCAATTCTATCACAACCTAAACCCGCCCCTACAAGTTTGGGCATGACTACCTCAGACACAGACATAAAAACCGACATATGCAATATATGGGGCCTGAACGGAAGCATTAATAATATAAAATAACATAATCATCATCCATTGAGCTACCACTACCAAGCCAGGATCACAAACATCACATTAAGTAAATGATGTACAGAGAACATGCACCCAAGTATTCACATACGAGCACACACTTAGGGCCAGCCCCCCCCCCCAATTGGGCACATAACAAAAACATTAATGACGAAGGGATCACATACAGTCAACCACAAATAAACAACCAAAGCATAAGTCAAAACTTAGCAAAACTTTGCAAAATGCACGGGCTTCATTTAAGTGCCTGGACACACTGGGGTTGACAAGAGAGACGAGCCTTAAGGATTAGGACTGGCCTCCCGGTTGACTACCTACAGAAACAGACAAAATGCAGAGTGAGTAAAACTCAGTGAATAATAGTACATAAATAATGTAATGGTTAACTTGAATGATAGAGCATATAACTGTAGAGATATATGATTAACTACATTCCGTAATTATTTCTAAAACAGCCATAGGTCCAGTTTTCTTAACAGAGTGGCTTTCAGCCCAGTAATGTACAGAACGGCCATAGGCCTAGTAGATACAAAACGGCCATAGGCCCAGAAAGATCGGAACAGCCTAGCGGCCTAGAAATAACAGAACGGCCTAGCGGCCCAGAAATAACAGAACGGCCTAGCGGCCCAGAAATAACAGAACGGCCTAACGGCCCAGAAATAACAGATGTATGGACTCAAGAGGTGGCTCGTACGGATTCTAGAGGTGGCTCCCACCAAAGTGTAGCACTTAGTTCCGTACAGCACTTTGTTCCATACCAGAAATCAGTAAGTCTCATCATGTCATAATATAAACAAAACGAACATCATAACGGAATAACCACAGATATCATCAGAACAGACTAGTCTTATAGTCATACAGAGGCACATAGATTATTCTAATCATTTACATGAGTTAACGTAGTTAGTTTACGTGTAAAAGAATACCAATGGTAATGATTAGCAATATGTATTACGTATCTCACAAATTGCACATGTGCCATCACAATGCTATTTGTAGGGACAAAATAATTACCTCATAACAGTCTTAAACCATCCTTGATAAAACTGAATAGTTCGGGATACATAAGCATCATTGTTCCATTTGTTCACCATGAATCATTAAGGTTAATCTACGGATAACAGAACGTTAATAATGTCTTTTAACAGGACATAAAACACACTATTGTAGTATTATCCAATTCTGTTAATCCTCTTTAGGTAGATATCTACGTCACAAGACATATGTTGAACCAAATAGATAGTAGGAGTCTTCGATAGAACTTTCAAGGTATTATGTTCCCATTTCAAATATCAAGTTCCCGGTAACCGGGATTACTTTCACAAACTTTTTCTATTAACCATTCTCATGGTTTCATAGCTTGTATGCAGTTCTCATGCGGAATCATGGGTAATTTATAGATTATAGCACATTACTGATAACCATTAATCGTAGGCGGAATACAGAATAGTTTCAAAGTCATATCAATGGATGCCAAATCCTTCAATGTTCACACCAATTCTCAAATACAAACATGTTAACATAATTGCCATGGAAAAACAGAATGTTAATAACAATAATAATTATTAGCGGTAATTGATGTACATTTATAGTACCATTACTCACAGTGGTAGGTCTCTGATAGAGGTGGAACGATGTCCTCGTCTTGACCTACAAACACAATGCACATAACAGAATATGAGGATAACACCAATCTCTTTCCTATTCTTTAACCAATAGCCATGGTGGTTCTAGCTTCATTAGTCCTCCCTAGGTTGCAATCCATGTTTCAGAAAATAGGAGAAATCGATGGGAAATGGTTTAGGTGAAGAAATGGTACAAAACCGGTTGACAGAAAGTGAATAGTCACCACCAATTTGGGAATAACTATTTCTTTATTTAGAATTTGGGAGTGAGACCACCTCCATTGCAAACTAGACTTCCGGGGCTTGATTTTAGGCTCAAGAATCACTCAAAACGAAGGCCGGATGGAAAAGATATGCTTGTTCAAAGTTGGCTAGACAGAGCTGTCTCCGCACGTGCGGGGGAACAGTGCCGCACGTGCGGCCCTGGACAGTTTGCAGTCCGAAAATGGCTGCAAAATTGGGACTTCTCATTTTCAAAATCAAACCTCAATTCCATGTAAATCAAAGCCCAAAACCCTTTAATACATAACAAATTTCATATATTTGATTTCCATCAAACATCATAACCTCAAAATATTATTCAATTCCCAAACACAAGAACACAAGAGCACCAAATAGCCATAGTTGGGGTTCAAAGTTCACATCTTCCATATCAATCCTTGATTTCATGTAATTGATGCTTGAAACCTAAGGATTCAAGATAGATGATCATACCTTAGTTCCATTCTTGTCTTTCTCCTAGCTTTCTCCAATTTCTCCCAAGCTTCCCATGGATGATCTTCTTTTTGTTTCTTCACCCCCTTCAAGCATCTTCAAAACCCCATGAGTGTTGATTAGAGGAGCTTTCCTCTTCTTCCCTCCCTCTCTCTCACGGTTCTCTTCTCTCTCCCCTAAATATTTTATTTGACTTCCAAATGATAAGTTCACCACCCAAATGATAAGTTCACCACTCACATAGCATAACCATATATACATATAACCAACACCTAAGCTTTTAACAATAGGAATAGCCAAACACGCCCTTACGAATCGCGAAAAATCAAATTTCAATTAAACGTCCCAGATGACTATAAAAATTGTGCTGAGCATAAATATGTCCCCTATTCTGGTTTCTGAAGCCTCTAGGACCTTCAATTTGCAGTATAAAGTTAACCACCTAAACGTGCATTAACGAATCAGACAAAATAGATTTCCAATTAATTTTCCCAAATAGTTCTAAAATTCCCATTAACATACCCGAATACTCAAATTTGATTTTTGAACCCATAAAGGTCGGTAATTTCCATTTTAAGTCCGTAACTCAACTGATAATGCTTCAATTCTAATAGATGTAATTAAATTAAACCACGTCATTTCATAGGGAAATAAAGATGGTTTCTTATACGCATTTTGGGGTCATTACAAATTCGATGAAGGAAAGAAGAGGTTTTTACCTTACCAAGCCAAGCCAACCACCCAAAAGATTGCACTTTTGGGGGTGCAAAGTTGTTCCAAATTGAGGTAGCCACTCGTACTACAGGTCCCAGAAATGATTCAGTCCATTTATATACGGAAGAGACGGTTAAGAGCTTAGATGGGTCTGCACACCATTGAAGCTCATCTAGTCTGGAACTACACAGAGTTGGGGTAGAGCTTAGCAAATTGAATAGTCTATGGGTTTCTTCCTCCTCCCAGACCAGTAAAGATCTTTTAAATCCCAGATTCCATACACCAGCTTCTGCCCTTCTTTCAAAAAACACACTAACCACACCATTTTTATCATTAGACAATAAGAAAAGCCTTGGGAATTCATCCATTAAGCATACATTACCCACCCACTTGTCTTTCCAAAAAAGAACTCTTCTCTCGTCCCCCAAAACCAGCTGAGAGTTAGTAATATAAAATTAATACAACTCTAGATTAGATAAAACTACACGTACTATATCAGTCCAAAGCTTTGATCACTTCCTTGCAAACCGACTGATTCTCAACACCGAATCTCCACCACCATTTTAATAGTAGACATTGATTCAAAGTTTTAATCCTCCTCACACCTAACCCATCTAGTTTCTTATTTTTAGTAATCACCTCCCACCGGACCATATGAACTTTTCTTCTAAGGTCAGAGCCACCCCAAAGGAAAGTTGATTGCAATCGCTCAATCTCTTTAGCCACTCCAGCCGAAATCTTGAACAAGGATAAATAATAGACAGGAAAACAGACAAAACAGATTTGATTAAAGTTAGGCATCTAACAAAGGACAACAACCTTCTCTTCCATGTGGACAATTTCTATTTGAACTTGTCAAGAACGGGTTTCCAAGTACTCCTCCTACTGGGGTTTGCCCCCAAAGGAAGCCCCAAGTATTTAAGAGGTAGCTTTTGATGAAGACAGTTTAAAGAAGAAGCAAATTCCAGCACCATTTCCTCTTCCACCCCAACACCACATATGACATTCTTATGGTAATTGATTTTTAGACCAGAAACAATCTCAAAACATCTTAGAATTCTTTTAATGTTGGTCACCTCCACCCTATCCGCATCACAAAACAAAATTATATCATCCGTGAATTGTAAATGTGTGACTCTTAGGCCATTAGAACCCACCATTGCCCCATGAATTAGGCCCAAACCCTTAGCTCTGCTCTGTAAAATATTAAGACCTTTGCTACAATGTTGAATAAGAATGGTGACAACGGATCTCCTTGTCTAAGACCTCTTTGAGGGCTGAACTCAAGTGTTGGTGACCCATTTACCAGGACAGAGATCTTGGCAGAGGAAACACAAGTTTTTATCCAGCTAATCCACCTAGTTCCAAAGCCAAACTTCGACAGCAAATCAAATAAAAACTCCCAATTAATAGAGTCATAGGCCTTTTCAAAGTCCAACTTAAGCACCAAACTTTTTCGGCTAGATCGCTTCCACCCATCCACTATTTCATTAGCTATCAGAATGCCATCTAAAATGTTCCTTCCCTCCAAAAAAGCTAATTGTGCCTTACCAATAATCTTGGGCATCACCTTTTTCATTCTGGAAGCTAGCACCTTAGCTAAATTTTGTACAAGGAACCAATCAAGCTAATGGGCTTGTACTTGTTCAAGCAAGAAGGACTTAAAACTTTTGGAATTACAACTATGAAAGAACTATTAATCCCACCAACCAAACTAGCATTCTGATGAACTCCCTCATAAACTGTAACACATCAACCTGCACAGTTTGCAACATTTCTTGAAAAAGGACATGTTGAAGCCATCAGGACCAGGTGCCTTATTACCATCACAACACTTTATAACAAACCAGATCTCCTCCTCAATAAATTATACCTCTAGTTGTGCCACAACTTGAGCTCCCCCTATACACTTGAAAGGGCCAGATAATTTGGGTCTAATTTTCCAATCTTCCGAGAATAGCCTTGTAAAATGAGCCTGAACAGCTTCTCTAATTTCGAAAGGCTCCTCAAGCATCTGACCATTCATTGCTATTGAACACAGAGAATTCCTGCTATTTCTGCTACATGCCGTAATGTGAAACAACCTAGTGTTTTTATCTCCTTTAGTTGCCCAATTCACTCGAGATTTTTGTAACCAGATCCATTCCAACATTTTGCTTAACCTCCAAACTTCGCCCCTCACTTCCTTTCTTCTACATAATTCTGTATCGAGTAGAGGTCGCTCCTCAGCTAACAAATCCAGATTATGAGCCTGATCTTCCACACTTTTCAACTTCGATTCAATCTTACCAAACACCTCTACATTCCATTGCTTAAGTGCATGTTTCAGTGCTTTAAACTTCATCAGACACTTGTACCCTGCCCATCATTTCACACCAAGTGCTAACCAACTTTGTTGAGCAAAGGCAAGGAAATTTGGATGTAAAAGCCAAGCATTAAGAAACCTGAAGGGTTTAGGGCCCCAATCCCTATCATCCTCCATTAAGATAATAGGACAATGATCAGACAACAATCTAGGAAGTCCCCATAATTTGAAAGAGAAATTCTGCACCCACTCATAGTTAAGCAAAAATCTATCAATTCTGCTCCATTTCTCCCTTGCTTGAGAATTACACCACGTAAACCTCCTCCCTAACATAAGTATATCTATTAACTCAAGTTGATCAATCATATTATTAAAGTCCCTAATTCCTCTATCCCTTCTTGAGCATCCTATTCTTTCTGAAATACTCCTGATTTCATTGAAATCACCCCCCAAACACCATGGCCCCAAAAAGTTGGATTTCAACCTTACTAAAGAATCCCATGTCTCTTTTCTTTTAACCACCTCATTAGAACCATAAACATTAATGATAACACAGTCAAAGCTGGAAAATAGTGTACCTGATAAAAGGATGAAATTTTGAGAACTACAATAAACCTTCAATTGAAACACCTTTGGGTTCCAAACACATAGCAAACCACCAGCTCGACCAATCGCATCAACTCCCATGAAATCAAAATGATCCCCAAGCCACATAGACCTAACCAAATTAGAGTCCACTGCGGTCTTCTTGGTTTATTGAAGTAACACAATGTCCACTTTTCTATCTAGAAGGCTTTTCTTAATCCTCTTCCTTTATTCAGGTCTTCCAATGCCTCTCACATTCCATGATTGAATCTTCATGAGAAAAAACATCACTCCTGATCAACTGGGTCTAAAGATCTAACTTGCCCCACCAACCTTCTTCCTTGCTCTCTGTTGATCTTGAGCTTCCAAATCCTCTAGCTTGCTCAACACTTCCTCTTCTTTACCTTCACAGTCTAGGCCCAGGGCTTTACTTATTTGTAAAGATGCCTCTGCCTCTGATAACACTCTCCGACCTCTACTAGTTCCACTAGGCATGGACAATGAGATGACAGCTACAACTGACCTAAAAATAGCTCATTCCCTCAAGTTCAGAGATGGTGCTCCCAATCTCTTGTTAACTCCAAGCTTCCCCTTTGTTTGCTTTTTCTATAGCTGTGTTCTGGATACTGAAGTGGCTTTTATCTTCAGCTTCTCCTTACTTGCTGGACAGGAGGTTATTTGTAGATTATGGGCTGAAATAGCAGATGGACCTTGAATGTTGCTGTGATGAAGCTGTACCAGCCCAGCAGGACTTTGGTTCGGTCCATCAAGACCACCATGTGGGTGGCTGTGATGAATTTGAACCAATCCACCAGATCTTTAGGCCGATCACCAAGTCCACCTGCCAAATGGGCCCGTTTGAGATCCACTTCAAGTTGAATGCCCAGCCGATTGCCTTTAGAACCACTCAAACTTTTGATAAAACCAGGGGTGTAGACTTGAGCATCTACCCTATGCCTGACACCATCATCATACTGCTCAGAGCTCTCCCACACCCCTACCAATTGACTTACGCATGCGCCACCTTCCTCAAACCTATCCTTCATCATATTTGTTTCAACTACAGCAGAGACATCACTCAATCTTTCATCCCCATCCAGATCATCTGAACGAGCAGGTAAGACACTATCCCCCTCTCCAGCCACCTCATCTCGTAGGTCAACTTTCTTGCCCATCTGGATTTCCACATCAGCATCTTCTTCATCATGCCTACTACTTTTGTCTATAATCTGCTCATCTGCAATCACTTTTCATGTTGACTTCTTTGCTATCTTCCCTTAAGTGGAAAGAGATGTACATTGATCCGACGGTGATTTATAGACAATAATTTGTTCCTCACAAACCCTCACTGGGTATAATGAACCTTTGCACTCTAAATTTATAATGTGATTGATAGAGTCCATACTTGTCGTGGCTATCTTCACCTTACCACAATGAAGAGCATTAAGCCGAAGAGTATCCTCATCAATGGCAAGCACTGCTCCCCAAATTTGCCCAATACTACTAAAGGTTTTGAAACTCCATAAGTTCAATGGAACACCATAAGAACTGAGCCAGACATATCTTTCTTGTTCGAGAACCAACCCTTGTCTCCATTCTTGGACTGAATCACACCATGCATGGAGCCAAACCTGCATTCTCGGAAGTTTATCCTTTATATCTGTTACTGATTTGAAGGAGAGAACCATGTCTCTTCCACCCCCCTACCTAACCTTTACTTCCCTAAATCCTCTCCTAATGATGTCCTCCTTAAAAGAATCCAATGATGAGGATGCATTTAATCTTACTATTACGCTTTCGTACAACCAACCATTACCTTCCTCACACGCCTTAATGGTTCGGATTGCGCTTGTTTGAACTCCTCTACCACGCACAATCTCCGCATATGACTTGATTCTATGGTATCCAGCAGTAAACGTAGTACTCTCAGCTATGGCTTTCCTGCTCTGAGGTGTTTGTTTCAATCTGGGTTGTGGACCAGACTCCTTATCAAACTCTGCCATCTTGACTCTCAAAGCTCTGTCATCACACCAAAGCCCATGAGCCTTTTGAACTGCCATGTCTGCTGTTACAGAGCAATTGTATCTTACAAAGCCAAAGCAAGATCTTGTCATCTTCCGTCTCTTATTAGGAATGAAAACATCCATGACTACCCCATAGTTAGAGAATATGGTGTATAACCCTCTGGTCCCCATGGATTCTGGTAGATTGTCCACAAAAATAGAATGAATTGTTGTGTCTGCCCTGCTGCTCCACACTCGTCGTCCTCCATGTCGACGTACCACTAGTTGCCATCCTCCACCTCCAGTCCCCTTTTCATGTTGTTCATCATCGCATCCTAGAGCCATTTTCCCTTCTAAACTTTTGTTAATCCTTATTTAATTGTGTATACATACATTATATTATGATAACTTGAGGGAAATGTATCTAGCGAGTATTTATCAAAAAGATAATGTTATTTTTTGGGAAGATATATGATGGAACAAGATCTAAATGATATAGATGTCATGCTAGAAGAATACGATAGAGATTATGATTTTACAAATATCGTGGGTGACGAAAGCGAGTGGAATCTTGTGAATCCCATAGATTGATGGGACTACATCAATTTTAGCCTTGTCTTTATGTCATCCTTATCTTTAATAATTGTAATTTTAAAATAATTTTTGAAGTCTGCATTTCAAGTCTGGACCTACGATGTAAATTATTGTGCAGTATTAAGCTAGCTTGAATTCTGAATTTGAAGTTCGAAAGTGCCTATATAAAAGGCCTTCAATTGTATGTAAGAGAACACAGATTTCTCAAAATATTCTTCAATTAAGAAAGAAGTCTGGAACTTAGTTCTTCTTAGATCAAACAATATTTTAGCAATCTAGCAGCTTAAAGACACACCTATCCTTATAAGTTTGTATGAAGTAATATTAATCTTTTCCGTTCTAGAGTGTGAAGTATATGTTGTTTTTGTATTGAGAGTTGTTTTTATTAGGTCAGCTAAATATCCAAATATAGTAGTGTTTAATGTTATGATTTGAAGTAAGAAACGAAACAAATTTGTGTTTGTTAGGTTTTTGTTATTGGCAGTCCAGTTTGACAAAACTTCTTCTAGTTGTAATTTTATTCGATCTTTTATTTAAGTGAGGCTATGAGTATTTAGAAAAGAATCCAACCCGACTTGTGCCGATGCAGAGGAGTTTGTGATCTTAATTGTATCATGTTTGCCACTCCGCTGACTATGTCGGGGATCAAGCTGCCTGGTCTGCTCGCAGGGCTCCAAGGGGCACCGCCCCATGGCAGGTCCGGGGCAGCACCCTGGCGGGGTTAAGGGCAGCACCCCCAAAGCAAAAAGTAAAATTACAGTCGAAGTTGTTTGAGCGATCGATTTTACGCTTGAACGAAGATGCAATCCACTCAAAAGTTTTACTCGCCTGCAAAAGTACTAGGAGTTAAGATTTTATACTCGAGCAAACTTTCTATCGCTCGAGCGAAGGCACTTGTTTAAAAACACACGTTTAAGTCACACAGCTCGAGTGGCCATTCCTAAGCTCGAGTGGCCATTCCTAAGCTCGAGTGGAGATCATGATTCGACCTACTTGTAGACTCGACTTTCTTTGCACCCCCTTTCGAAGAGCATCGAATTGGTCCTACAGTTCGGATTCTTGTCACATTTTTTAATCTAGTTTCACAAGGTGCAATGTGAAAATGATAAACACCAAAGAGTCTAATCTGGCAAATTGTTTTGGAAAATCAGATTTTGAATCAAATAATGCCAAAACTAGACTGCTTTTCCAGATTATAGAGTCATCACCTAAATGTTTTATTTTTGAAAAATTTAGAAAACCTTGACTCGTGTCAAAGGCCATGTGTCAGTCATCACCAAAGTTGCCTTTGCTTGGGAACTTGGGTGCGAGAGGAGAAGGGCCTGAAATAAGCACCCCCGCTCACCTGATCAAAGGATCGGCCTCTACTAAGCATGATATGTTATTTTATAAACCTCATGTGCTCTTATTCCGGTTATTTAGCTAACCTTACTATGTAACGCACACAAGCAAGTATAGACTAAAATCGCAAGAATTGGAACATTTTAACTCATATTTGTTTTCGAAAATGGTTTGAAATTGTCACCCTCAAGTGGGCTAAAACGCGGATTTCCACCCTCAGAAGGGCTTAAAACATGATTTGCCACTTCGCAAAGTGGGCTTAAAACTCACAATCATCGAATTGTTCCAATTCAAGTAATCAAGCCTTCATTCACAGGCATTCATGTAGTTAATCACTTAAGCAAATAGCCTCATCGCAACCATGCGAAACATGGCAACACTCACACTCATGCAAGTATGCTAAAGCGTAAAGGCTCACCGAGTACTCCAAGCCAAAACAAAAGTTAGTTAGAAATATGCATGATCCTAACTATGCTAAGATGTCTAGTGCAACACATGCAATAATGCAATAAGATAGGCTCGGCTACTAAGATGGCATATGAATGCAATTTGATAACATGCTTTGAAACACGCATTCAAATAAGTATTGAAATTGCAGTGCAGTTTGAATGATGCACCGAGCCTCGGTGCATGCAAGACAAATGAATGATGCAAACAGGCAAGCAAAAAGTATGCTAATCGAAACATAATCCCTAATCTAACCATCAAAAATGATTAAGTAAAAGGGAGAAGGACGTGGGGTTGGAAGACATGCACACACACACGGACACTTATTACAACATTGCGCCCTCTCGAATGAGGGTCCGAATAAATAAGCTAAACTACACTAAGCTAAGCTAATTATTACGAAACATACTAATTAACTATTCTAGCTAATTAATTACAACATGATCGAATAACTAGCTATTCTAAGTTAATTAAAATATTACAAAATGAATTGAATGATTAGCTATGCTAACTAACTAGTAAAGCAATTTAAATAAAGCAAGTAAATGGCCTCGGAGGCGAGGGAGACATGTATGCTCGGTTGGCTTCTTCCCGAAAATCCATTGCCTTGCCATCGGTTGCCTCTGTTTGCACTCGCTTTGATCTCTGAACATTGTACCAATTTCGAGACTGCCTCTGCTCTAAAACAGGAACACTTTTGCACAAAAATTTATTGGTGGCCTGTCGGCCACAAAAGGTGGCTGTTGGCCACCTTAACTGGCCAATCGGCTAGTTTAAGTGGCTGGTCGGCCACCCCTTGTTCCAGACTTTTATTTTTGTTGCAACAGAGAACAACAGAGGCAAAGTAATGCATTTTTCAAGGAATGTGTGTGCTGCCACTCTCCTTATCATTTCTCAAGCTCAAAGGAGTATGGCACACCATTCAGGCATTTTCAATGCATGATGGCTAGGGAGTCAAACTTGTACAAGCTTAATGAAAGCACAAATAAGCCTCTAAAGACCACCACCCTATCATGCATGATCAAGGGTGACAGTGACCAAGAAAAGTGACACGTTTCATCACTTTGAGTATGAAACGTCCCATTTTTCTTGTGTTTGGATTAACGTCTGATCCAAACACATGCAATGCAACACAAAGATGCTTATCTTGCTCAAGTTTTACTTGATTCATTTTGTTTACACATTTTACATTACCGATTAGTCCTTTAACTGGTTAAGTCCAAGGTGATTGTCCTCTAATTGGAAAGAGGGCCTAAGCCACTAGTGCCTTGAGCATGAAAGAGGTCTCATGTTGTTGGTTAGGAGGAACCCTCAAGAGAGGATTAAAGCCATTAGGCATGAGAGCCTCAATTCCACACTCAAGCCAACAAGGGGCTTAAGGCCACTTTCAAAAAAAATTAAAAAGTGAAGAATAAAGGGAGGTTGCAGACTTTTTAGTACTAACATGGCATGCAAAATAATACTACAACATGTAATCATCTCATGCACAACATGTTCAAAAGCCAAAACACTAAACTAGTGAAGAGCACTATACTGGAGGCATGCAACGCAAAGCTCAACTAACCAAACCAGCTCTGGACAGAGTTAAAATATGCCAAAACAGTGGCTAAAACATGCTAAGATTGAGGCACAAAAGGCTAGAAAAACATGCTCACATGCTAGCTCGCAAGCAAGACTTAAGACAACTCTCAAAAGCAATGAAAAGTAAAATAAGTGAGTGTGTGACAGAGCTATATACACTAAAATCATATGTAAAATGATGCTACAACATGCAATCATCTTAAGCAAAACATGTTAGAGGCCTTGAAACACTAAGCTAGTGACGGCATTTGCACTACAACCATGCAAGACAAGGCTCATATGACCAAGACAGCTCAAAACAGAGTTAAATCACGCCAAATCAGAGCCTAAAACATGTTGAGATCAAGTCATAATAAGGTAAAAAAACATGCTCACATGTTAGGCTATCTACACTTGCAAACAAGACACAATGAGGGGAGGCCGCCCCCTTCTATTTTGGACCTCAAAACCAAGTTTTTACCTCTGAAATTCCCCTAGAATTCAGTGGTTAAAAGAGCCCAAAAAGTTGTTTCAAAAAGCTTTGAAAGATGGCACAAAAGGCTTCACAAGCCAAAGAGCAAAAAAATGAGACAACCCCCTAACTCAACAAGACTTAAACCACCATTTCAAAACCTTAAAAACAGAGTTTTTTATGGTTGAAAAACTAGGTCAAAACAGTGTAAAAAGATGGCCAAGCAATTGATTAAAACAAAGCTTAAATGGGGTAAGCCTTATACCTTTGAAGCACAGTAACAAACAACCACAATTCTGAGCCAAAACCAGACTTAAGAACTCAAACCAAGCCTCAAAGAACCTCAGCTCCAAGATGAAGATGTTTGGTCAAGGATCTTAGTGCAAATGTATAGAGAATTCTCATTTTCAAGCACAAAATAAGGAGAGAGAGAGAGAGAGAGAGAGAGAGAGAGAGAGTTCTAGAGAGAGAGAGAGAGAGGAAATTTGCTCACAAAATTTTCTAACCTCTCAAATGGGGGAGAGACCCCCCATTATATAGAAAAACAAGCCAAAGGCTTGTATTCATCCCTCCATACACGTGTGTGGAGATGAGCATTAGTGAACAACAACTGGCACAGCTGGCAAATAAATATCTGAAAAAGGAGAAAAATGGCCATCGGCCATCAATGTAGCCGACAGGCCATCAACATAGCCGACCGCCTACCACTGGTGGCCGGTAGGCACAAGTCATGGCCGTCAGGCTAAGGGGATGGCCGACAGGTCACCCTCTTCTCCAGAAGTGAAGCAACAAGCTCTTGGCCCACAACCAAGCACAAAACAAACAAGATTAGAGCCTCCAAGGCAAGGCACTCAATCGAGACCTTCAGGGACTCAAAATGAACACAAGCGAGCACAATCATCGGGTGTTCAAACGATAACGTCCTAGTCTTGAGGACAGTCAAAAATTGAGTGTCTACAGTTGCCCCTTTTTGACAGAATTCGGAAGTCATGAAATGACGAGAGTGAATGTCAAAGCCCAGAGACGACCCATTTTTGACAAGGCCAAAGACTTAGACAAACAAGCAATCAAAACAAAGAACGGTTGCGCCCACAAGCTACCTATATATCCCTTTGCAAGGAATCAAACTAGTGTAGTTCTGGAGCAAGATGCAAATGATATGCATGATGCAGAACATAACTTATGATCATGCAATGAGACTGTAACAAAACACCTAACTGCAAATGTTATGCAAAGAAACGATGCAAGAAACTCGTACATAAGCAAGTTAACATGAACCAAACCACATTTTATGCCGAAAGGATATAAAAAAATTATACAAGCATAACTACGCATCACGCATGAAAGGTAAAGAACCGCAACCGTCGGGCGCACTCGAGGCGGCAAACAAGATCCCAACGCGCGGCACACGCGAGGAGTGAGATGGTGTGAACCTAGGGACACATCCTAAGGCTCTGAGCCACAAGGAGCAGTAATAACAAGTGAAACACATCCAATTATTATGCAATCGAAACAAAGAGTGGTAAAAATATTGAAATCCATCCAGATGCATTTAACCAAAACATCCTAACGCGTCACGCGTGAGAGGGAAAAGAGAGCGGTGCAAACACCGGAGGAGGGGAGTATAAACATCAAAGCACGTGCCAATGTTTCTAACCAAAACAGGGTGGTATAAGCGTTGAAACGCAGTCCAAACGCTTCTAACCAAAGAGGTGGTATAAACATCGGGCACACGTCCCTAGTGTTTCTAACCAACATGGTAGGTATAAGCATCAGACACACAGTCCAAATGCTTCTAACCAAAGAGGTGGTATAAACATCGGGCATATGACCCAATGTTTCTAACCAACGGGGTGGTATAAGTGTCGGACACACGTCCCAAATGCTTCTAACTAGAGAGGTGGTATAAACATCGGGCACACAACCCAATATTTCTAACCAACGGGGTGGTATAAGCGTCGAACACACATCCTAAACACTTCTAACCAGAGAGGTGGTATATACATCGGGCACACGACCTAATGTTTCTAACCAACAGGGTGGTATAAGCGTCAGACACACATCCCAAACGCTTCTAACCGGAGAGGGTGGTGTAAACATCGGGCACACGTCCCAATGATTCTAACTAGCAGGGGTGGTATAAGCGTCGGACACATGTCCCAAATGCTTCTAACCGTAGGAGGTGGGATAAACATCGGGCACGCAACCCAATGATTTTAATCAAAGGGGAGTGGTGTAAACACCGGGCGTACATGAATGCTTCTTACCAACAAGGAGTAATGTAAACACCAGGCGTACCCAAATGTTTCTAACCAACAAGGAGTGGTGCAAACACCGAGTGTACCCAAATGTTTCTAACCAACAAGGAGTGGTGTAAACACTGGGCGTACCCGAATGTTTCTAACCAACAAGCAGTGGTGTAAACACCGGGCGTACCCGAATGTTTTTAACTAACATGGAGTTCAAAGGATGGGAATGATCTTACTCGAAATTCCTCTGAATGAACCATACATACAATATCGTCTGGTTACACCAGCTTTGAATGAACCGTACATTCAATATCGCGCCTGCATAAGAAAGAGACTTAACAGATATAGCAAGATAGGAATGCATGTACCATGCAAGATTGACAGCATGTTCTATGTGAATGTGAGAAATGCATATTCTATGCAAGCATAGTAAGTGCATAGTCTATGCAAAGGTGACAAATGCATGCTCCATGCAAGATTAACAAATGCATGCTGTATGTAAATGAGAAATGCATATTCTATGCAACAAAAATTGTGGTATGCTCCGTGCAACATCAAGATGCATATTTTATGCCATACTAACAAGCTTATGCTCTATACAACAGACACAAACATTCTCATCGGAATTTGAGAGCATATACAGTGTAATGCCATGCGAGCATGTTCTATGCGAGATGAAAAGCATATACAATGCAAGACATGAGCATCAAAGTTCCAAAACAAGTGTTTAATGCCCAAGTAGAAGCACGCCTCATGTTAAAGTACAAGATGCATGCTCTATGCGAACAAGAAACAATGTGAAACCTCATGTGAAAGAACACATTCCATGAAATGACAAGGAAGTGTGCATCCCGTGCAATAACAAAAGTGAGACATGGTAAAAACAACTCGATTGCAACCTCCAACTTACCTCCCGGAGGAGTTGCAACAAGTTAAAAGGATACACCTCGTACGTGCTGATTACCACACACTAAAACACAGTTCGGAGCTTCCGCAAAGGCTACTTGAGCTCAAAAAAATATACTTCCTTTGCACTTTCTTGAGGGATCAAGGCACAAAACAACAAAACAACATCCAATAAGAGGATCAGAGGCCTTCCGGCCACCCATCGGCCACAAAATAATGTCATCGGCCACAAATGTGGCCGGTCGGCAAACAACGGTGGCCGGTAGGCCACCGATGACAGATTCGGGGCAATTTTGGCATTTCACCACGGGTCTTTAAATATAGGGTTCCAAACCCTATTTCTTCACTTCTCCCTTGTCGAAAAACACTTCCCCTTTTGCTCTAGCTCATTTTTCCCTTCCGATCCTCACTTTATACGCATTTTCAAACATCCTACGAACGTCCGATTCGCTAAAACCTCTTTGCACACTCCTTGAACAGATTAAAACGTAATTTCGGTGCCTCCCTTTTGACTTCCATTACTCAGGGTTTGTTTCCCTCGAGTTACCCTTAATTTCAGTGCCCTCTTCTGAGCCTTGACCTTTTCTTCCATTTTTTCTCTCTCAGAGTTGACTTTTTGTTGACTTTTGACATTTCCACTCATTTTCCACATTTTTGACCATTCTCTCATCTTTCTTCGAGATGGCAGACAACATCCCACACGACGGAGTGGATCCAGAGTTTGAGCCATTGCCGCTCAGTATCCGACCGTTCAACCCGGCGACGTAACATCCCGAGGTATACGTGTTACTTCCCGATAGCATCCACCAATTCAGGGGGTTTGTGCGAGGTGCACCGGAGGACCTCCTGCTACGCGAGTCGGAGTCACATTTATCCCATGGCGCCTCCGAGGTATACACTTTCTCTTTATTTACCGCAATGTAGGTTACATTTCTTGTATAGCTCACACTGTTTTGCATCTGCTTATCCCAAACACATTCTTGCACTGTATTTCTTATACTGCCTTGCATCTGTTTGTCCTGCTTACAGGGGGATTCACATGCCATTCGTCGATACGGGATCACCTCCGCGAGGGAGTGGTATATGGAGCTTCCTAACGCCGTCTGTCACATCATCGACGAGGCCGGCTTCAGCGTATTTTGCATGGGGCCCTCTCGTCTCATTGCGAACCAGCCTCTACTAGGCGCTTTAGTAGAGAGGTGGTGGGATACCACCGATTCCCTCCACTTCTCTACAGTAGGGGAGATGATGATGACTCCCTTTAACTTCTCTATGCTCACCGGCATAGCAGCAGGGAGTCATCCGATTCCTTACGACATAAACACGGGCGAGTGAGAGGCAGCTCAGATCTACCTGCTAGGGATTCGCCCACCCATCTCCCGATCAGGGATGGTGCGATATACATGGTTCGCTGATCATTTCAAAGGGACGACGCCAACGACCCATGAAGAGACCGAGTACTACGCCCGAGGATTCCTCATGTTTCTGTTTGGCACTACTCTGTTCGTCGATCGGGCGAACACCGTCGGGCTCTACCTCGTGAGCGCCTTGGTAGACCTATTTCGCGTCCGATTCTACGACTGGGGCGGCGCAGGCTTGGTCACACTATACGGGTACATGAGCTCCACCTCCCGCCGAAGCGGGCATCTGCTAGGAGGCTACTGGAGGGCCTGGGAGGTACGCCTTACCCTTGTGTTTTTCATTTCTACTTCACATTTCTTGTATACTACACACACTGTCTTCTTTTTGCTTTACATTATCTGTACACTGCACACTGTACGCTTTCTGCTTTATCTGTACACTGCATACACTGTCTACTTTCTGTTTTACATTCTCTGTGTTTATCTGATATATACTCACTGTTGTCCTTCCACCTTTCGTTGCTATGGGTGTACGCCTATTTTTAGAGGCTCGCCCCAGAGCCAGAGGTGGAGATACCACCTATGGTGCCGTCCTCGCACAGGTACGACAGGAGATGCCAGCGCAGGCCCTGACAGTCATTCTCATTTTTCCGTCGATTCTTTGACATTGTGACCGCAACAAAGGTAGCCCAAACCTTTTGGTTATTTCAGCTTTACTTCATATTGCATATATAATGGCAGCTAACAGTCTGTATATTTACTATTTATAGATCTCCTGACAGCTGTAGGCAGTGATGCCTGACGTTATAGCGATCCCGGGTTTATCCTTGTTGTACAGTGATCCGGACATGTGTCCGTGGATGTTGGTAGTTGTTTATTATCTTGTTTGAATCCTCTTTACTTTGTATATTGAGTTATAGGATGTGTTGGGCAGGTTTGTTACAGGTTGGTTGTGTTTGGGAACCTAGTGCTGCTGCCCAGATTTTTGGACCTTCGCTCGAGCGAGGAGTTGGTCGCTCGATCGAGAGTTGAGTTTGTGCCTGGTGAATCGAGCCAGAGTGGCTTCGCTCGAGCGAGCGATTGCGTCTGGTTCTGGACCTGAGAGCTGCACTTCTTGGCTCGAGCGAGTTTTCTGGGCTCGAGCGGTCTGGTTTGTTCTTCGCTCGAGCGAGAAGTCTGTCGCTCGAGCGTGCTTCTGGTTGCAGACCTGAGGGTTTGAGTTGTTAGCTCGAGCAAGCATTCTTTCGCTCGAGCGCACTTCTGAGTTTTCAGCTCGAGCGAGAGTTTTCTGTGTCTGGTCGCTCGAGCGACAAAGGCTTCGCTCGAGCGAGCATGTTTTATATCAGCGGTCAGTAGCGTTTTTGAACATCAGTTTTTCACTTTCTTTTTCTTTCAAACCCTAGATCCGAGACTCTCTCTCTCTAAACCTACACTCTCTCTAAGATTTGATCTCCCTAGAGTGTGAATCTAGCCTAGGGCCTTTGTTAAAAAGATAGAGGGCGTTGAGAGCTTCGACTTAATCTGAAAAAGTTTGGATTTGGAGCACGTTGATCTTCGAGTCTTCATCTCCTTTTTGGCTCAAACTTTGAGGTAGGGATATCCTACTCCTCTCTATGGATTTTGTCTTTAAATTTTAGTATTTTGAGATATTGGGGTTGGTTTGGTAATTTGGTGAAAGTTTGGGGCTTTTGTGTTATTTTACAAAAGTTGGGGTTTTATTCATAATAAACCTAGATGCATGTTTGGCATAGAGAAATGGAATAAATGTTGAATCATTGGTGAAAATGGGACCTAAGGGTTGAAATGTCAATTATGGATAATGACCTAATTACATTGTTTGATTAATTGGGATAAGTAATGGTGAGAAATGAGGAAATGAGATGTTGATTGAATATCCATTGTGCATTTATTTTCTGTTTAGAGATAACTGCTTTGGGCTATCGGTGGAGGATAGTCGTGATTGTTGTAGACAATGCATGATGATTAGGCAAACGGAAACTAATCAATGGAATGTGTCATGGAATTTGACGGTTGATAGAATACATTAACTGTATGTATTGAGTGATTGTATATAGAACCAATGTGTTTGTATACGTTATGTGTAGAGGAGGAGATGGGGGATGTACTCCGCGGTTTAGGGGAAGATGGGGGATGTACCTCTAAACTGGATAGTGTTGGGAGAAGATAGGGGATGAACTCCGTAGATATAGCTCATATGCTTGTCTAGAGAAGTGAAGATAGAGCTCATATGCTTATCTTTGTGAAATGTGGATACAGCTTATATGCTTGTCTGTGAATGTGGGATATAGTTTTTATACATATCTATTGAGAATGTGGATAGAGCTTATATGCCTATCTGTTGAAAAAGGGAAAATGAAAAGTAACTTGGACTCATAAGTCGTATGACATAAATATGTGATTTATGTGAATGTGTCAGTGTTGGCCATCTATCAATTGCTAATTTTTTTAGTCATTGTTCATGGTTGGTTTAGTGTATTTCTACTGGGCTGTGGCTCACCCTATATGGGAATATCATTTTCAGGTACAGGTAGCATGCCACCTCCAAGGACATAGCTTGGGAGGCTAGAGGCGGACATACTTTTGTCGTTTTACTTTTTGATGTATTACATGTAAATTCAAGCCAAGGGCTTAATGTGTAAATGAGTTAGTACTCTTTTGTTGTAACCAAGTGTTAACTTGGAAAGCTGTAAGCCCATAGGGCATTTGTTTTTGTTGTTAACATGTAATACTTTTGTAATGGAACTCTGATAAATGGAAGAATGTGGAACTTTTACATATCAATGCATATCTTTATTAATGGGTTTAATGTTGTTATTTTGAGGGCGTTACACCTGACGGGGTCAAAGATCATTTTGCCGGTGCTCGGGAGGCTTCTCAATTCGGACCTGGCTCGAGGGCCCGGTCTGTCGGGCGTGGTTCTTAAGAGAGCGATTCTTGTACCAGAGCCTCGGCTTACCCAAGCCGGTAATCCCGATGCTGCCTCCCACATATATGAGGATCATAGAGAGGTACACCCTACAAGAGATGATCGATTTCACCAGACCGTGGGATACCGACTTCTTCAGGCTTGAGTGCGATTAAATTACCTTCATCCATACATACCTCATGCTGCCCCTGACTAGCGCCCGCAAAGGTGAGAGAGCTAGGGCTCCAGCTGCAAGAGGGAAAGCGGGGGGATCCAGGATTCCCCGTACTCATGACAAGAGAGGTCCTCAGATGAGGCAGAGGGTATGATGGCCACAGCTGTCTACTATGCTGACTTGCTGGCGACCCACAGGGTTGAGCCTGCACCAACTGGTCACGAGCTTGTCGGCGTTCGAGGCCCAACCCCGGTATGTACTATACTTTATATTTTGCATATTCCATTCATTTTAGTTATGCTTTGTAGACTGCTGATCATCTCAACACATTCATAGGAATCCATAGAGTACATCGGGCAAGCTCTCGAGCTAGCGGTTTCTCTAATGGGGATGGTTTAGACGAGCCTGAACCTACTCAGTCTCTATAGGATTCCAGTAAGTCCCTTCAGTTTGCACTTCATGCCATGAAATTTTTTGCTGATACATTAGCATTTCAATTGCAATTTGCCCCATACTGATCTGAATTCATTACATTACCAACACTACATTGATACACTGCTCCCACATACTACATTCAACATTATACTCATCTTTACATACCAATAACTGATACATTTGACAAACTGTTCTTTTCAGGTCCCTTTTCAGATGCCAGCCCCACCAGATGCCCCAGTAGGAGCCGCAACAAGACCTTCAGTGCCTCCCCCGACAACAGGGAGAGAGAGACGAGGGACCCCGATGCACAGCCGAGGCAGAACTAGACGTGCTCACAACGAGAGTGGTCTACCAGAGCCTATCCCAGATGATAATGAGACAGACGAGGACGAGGAGCCAGCGAGTCCGCAATCAGAGTCATCTGAGGGTAGAGACGACGGTACCAGCTCAGGTTCTGAGGGCGGTGGCAATGCTAAGGAAGGCTCCAACTCAGATTCAAACAGTGGAGTCGATGGCAATAGCTCTGAGTCCGCCCTATCGAGGAAGATGATGAAGAGGGCCTCTCGATCCTGGGGTGGTTGGAGCCGATTTAGATGTTTTTTTGCTTAGTTTTCTTTTTGGTAGTTGTTTTAGCACATTGTACAGCCTTAGGCAGTTTTATTTTCTTAAAAACTTGTACTCTTTTGTAAAAAGAAACCATGATTGGAATGAAAATAGCTTTTTGTAGAAAAAGTGTTATATTTTGCATTCTGAGTATTCATCACATTGCACTATTTTTTACAAAGACGGATTTGATGAAAATTGAATATTGTATTGGCAACTGCTTAATCAGGTAATGAACCAACCAACACATAACAAACAAAGTAAAACAACTCAATGAATAAAACGACAACTCGACAAACAAAACAAATACAACACAATAAGCAAAACAAATACAACTCGATAAGAAAAACAAATACAACTTGATAAGCAAAACAACAACTCGATAAGTAATTCGACAAAATTCTTAAAGAGAGAGGAAAGAAATGCACCGAGAGTGGAACAAAAGATAGGTTCTTAGCACTTTCAACACATGGAAGGACCAAAAAGCAAAATAGAAGGTCACCGGCCATAAAAAATGGTTGCCGGCCACTAGTACTGGCCGGTCGGCTACAAAAGTGGCCGGTCGGCCACTAGTGCAGGGAACCTCCAGATTGCTGCCACCTGTTTTCCACTCAACACCTTATCTTCTACAAAAGCTCCAGCTTCATGGTTTCTTCATTTCAGCTTTGTTTTTCCTTCAAATGGAACCATTCTTGGCTGAAAAACTCTCGGCTTGGATTGCAACTTTAGATGACTTGGAAAAGCTGAATTTCTGGGGTTTCGGGATAAATGCACTATTCCCGCTAAGTCGCACTCCACTATGTTTTCCATTCCTCTATGCCTTAGCTAGATGTTGGATCCCGGTTATGCATGTTTTTAGCTTTGGAGGACAAGAGATATGCCCCACAATCGAAGAATTCCAAGATTTGATGGAATCCCGGTGTGGCGAGGAAATCTTGCCCCAGTCGCGTTTTGGCCACATCCAAGCTTTAGGACGGATGTATGGGCTTACTTTACATGATGCCCGATCATTGGTTCACAACGGGGAGTTGGATATTCCCAACTTGATTCATTGATTTTCTGACACCGACGACCGCGGCGATCGTCTTTGGCAAGGTTTTCGGCAACATGCCCTTTACTTGTGCATGCTGGCTTATTTCTTGCTTGCCCCTGGCTTCGGAGGGTCTAGCATTTGCTTGATTGAAGTGGCTCAAGGCTTGAAAGAGGGCAAGAGCTGCATTGGCTTGGCACTAGCCAAGACTTTAACGGGTTTGGATGCTTTCCATCGCCGAGAGATAACCAAGTTCGTAGGAAGTCCACTACTCTTACAGGTAATGCTTCACACCCTTCTCACATGCGTTTCTCACATCACTCGGCCCTCAGGCTCTGTTTTTCTCTCAAAACCCTTTTTTCACTTTTCTCTCCACGTACACCTCTCTATTCTTTAATCTCTCTTATTTTTCATCCCTCCCCAGGTATGGCTCATGGACAGGTTGAAAGTAGTGGACTTTTGCCCTGCATATTCAACCCGCAGCTATTTCTTTCACCCACGACTAGTTGATTTCCCGAATGAGGGATAGTGGTGCCACTAGATGTGCAACAAGTCCGTTGTTGACATTGCTTGGCGTTGCCCTTGGTTTGATCTGCCTGAGATGAGCTACAGCATGTCTCGCCAACCTGGCATTCAGCTGATTGGTTTGACACATTGTGTCTTCTACTTTCCATTCCGATTCAAGCATCAGTTCAGACATGATTAGACTTGCCCAGAGGAGGGGGTAGAGTACCCAGCTTCATTTCCAATCCGAGGCTCATAGCTAGCTCGTTATTCCACTGTATGTAGAACAAGAGAACTTCTGGCCCCGCTCCCAATTTCAGTTGCACCCTTTCTGGCGAATGCATAACTTGGCTTGAAGATGAGGCACAAACCGGGCCTACTTTGGCTTCTGAAGCTTCCACAAGCTCTGGGAGGGGACACAGGAACACCTAACTCAACTGTGCCCCAAGTTTACTGCTTTAATCTATACTTTCAAGTTTTCTTTTGAATGTAATAGAAAGCAACTTCAATTTGTTTCAAGAGTCAGAGAACTCTGTACTGAAATCAATGAAATTGAAGGTTGTGAGTACTGAAAATTTTCCTTCTGGTTCAAAAATGGTCTAAGTTGTAAAAACATTAATTTGAACAAAATCAACTTTTATTAAAACTTTTCAAAACTATTTTCGATATGGATCACAACTGGACACACCCAGAATCTATCCTTGAGATGTACAACCCCAAATCCAATAATTGGAAAGTTGCCCCTTGTCTGAATAACACTACCCTGCATTGGAACCAGCTCTGATAGCAAAGATCACAACCGAACTCTTGGATGCAGAAAAGACAAAGATGACCAAAACAATCACATAAAGACAGTTGATTTGGAAGTGTTTATGGCTGGACTTCAGAATGAAGTTGCCTATGTATCCGAAAGATGGAAATCAAGCCTTACGTAGTTCGGTTCGGGTTCACTGGGGTATTAACACTCTTCTTTTACGCTCTAACTTTTGCCAAGGCCGCCCTTTTTGGGTTTTCAACCTTGCGAGCTCAGTTTTTCTTTTTTCAAATTTTTTGTGCTCTAACTTTTGCCTAGGTCGCCCTTTTTGGTTTTCGGCCTAGCGAGCCTTGCAAGGGTAGTATTTCTTCAACCTGTCCATGTTGATTGGTTGGGAGAATTCGAGGCCATCTAAGTCCATAAGAACGACAGCTCCACCCGACCAAATAGATTTGATGATGTAAGAACCAGTCCAATTAGGTCTGAACTTGCCCCTAGGGTTATAGATGGGTGCTCGGTTGTCTTTGAGCACCAAATCTCCTTCTTTCAGATTCCTGGACTAAACTTTCTTGTTAAAAGCCCTGGCAATCCTGCGTTGATAACCTTGGACGTGGTACAGTGCTTTCAGTCTCCTCTCGTCGAACAACATTAGTTCCTCGAACCTACTCTGCTGCCAATCCGCTTCTGCTATCTGGCACTTAGCCATAACTAGCAGTGACGGAACCTCAACTTCAATCGGCAGAATAGCTTCCATCCCATAAACTAGAGAATACGGAGTTGCCCTAGTAGAAGTCCGAATTGATGTTCTGTAGCCCCAAAGAGCAAATGGCAGCTTATCTGGCTAGTCCCTGTAAGTTTCCACCATCTTTTATAGAATGTGTTTGATGTTCTTGTTGGCGGCCTCAACAGCTCTGTTGGTTTGCGGCTAATATTTGGATGACTTATGAAAAGCCACGTTGTATTTTTCCAACAAGTCAATCACTTCCTTCTTGAAGTGGGAACCATTGCCCGAAATGATCTCATTCGGGACCCCATAACGACAGATGACGTTATTCCTGATGAACTTGGCTACATGTGACGCTTTCAGCACTGCGTAGGATTGGGCCTCAACCCACTTTGTAAAGTAGTCTATTGCCACCAAGATATACTCATGCCCGTTTGACCCCTTCAGAGTAACTGCCCCAATAACATCAATTTTTCAGACTGAAAATGGCCATGGTTGTGCGAACCACATTCTTCTCCGTAGATGGCCTCCATTAAGTGTTTCAACTCTTCTTCATCAACACACAGCTTATGCATTCCCAGATAGCCCCCTTTGTACAATTTACCCACGCGGATGATAAACTGAGGCATTTGCCCCTAATGGATAATCCTCATTTTCCAAGAAGTTCCAGATGTCATGATACCAGGGGTTCTGATCTTGTACTTCACTTATCGTGGCAATCAGCTCGTAGGTCGGCATATACCTCTGTTCAATAATGATCGGACACATCCGGACTCCCAAAGGGATATCTATCATAGAATATAGAGTTGATAGAGCGTCAGCAAACTTGTTGCTCTCTCTTAACAGATGCGTGAAGGTTAGCTTCTCAAACCTAGGAATTAGAACGTCCAGGGTTTGGTGATAGATTTTCATCCTTTCTTCTTTAACCCTCCAGTCTCCTTTCGCTTGAGACACAACCAGATTCGAGTCCCCAATGATGCCCAACCGTTTTGCCCCTAGTTCCATGGCAACTTCCAGGGCAGCTTCCAAGCCAGCAATGCATGCCTCGTATTCTGCTTCGTTGTTTGATACCTTGAACCAAAGTTTGAAAGCTAAAGGTATGTGGGAATTGTTGGGCGCTATCAGCAACTCCCCTATCCCATACCCGTATTGATTAGATGCTCCGTCAAAGTACATAGTCCAAATCTCCTCTTCAAGTTACAGAATGGCCTTATCCGGGAACAGATACTCTACTGCTTCATCTCCCTCCACTGGGTGATCGGCTAGGAATTCTGCTACCACTCTCCCTTTCACAGACTTGCGAGTCATATATTTCAAATCAAATTCAGAGAGAAGAAGCAACCAATGGGCTAGCCTAGCCGTAAGTGCTGGTTTCTCGAAGAGATATTTGATGGGATCCAATCTCGAAACCAGAATTACGGAGTGAGCTAACAGGTAGTGCCTCAAGTTCCTGGTAGCCTATACCAAGGCCAAACAAGCCATCTCCAGTGGAGTATAAGGGGTCTTATATTCCAGCATCTTCTTGCTCAGGTAATAGATGGCTTTCTCCACTTTATCCTCAGATTCCTGCGCAAGCATGCAGCCCATAGTTATGTCGGTTACTGACAGATACAAAATCAATGGCTTCCCCGGCTCTAGCGGCGACAACACGGGTGGGTTCTATAGACACTACTTGATCTGCTCGAAAGCAACCTGGCATCGGTCATCCCATTGGAATTTCTTTCCTTTCTTTAGGAGACCAAATAGTGGTTCACAAGTCAAGGTTAATTTTGCAATAAATCGTCTTATGAATTGCACTTTACCTAAAAAGTCTCGCACCTCCTTTTCAGTCCTTGGTGGTGGCATTTCTAAGATGGCCTTAATCTTGGAAGATCAACTTTGATGCCCCTTTATGTAATCAAGAATCCCAGCATTTTTCCTTCTGTGATGCCAAAAGTACATTTCTGAGGATTCAGTCGCAACCGATATTTCCTAATCCATTGGAAAAATTTCTTTAAGGCGGTGTAGTGGCCCTCTCTTTCCTTGGACTTGACAATCATGTCGTCCACATACACCTCAACCTCTTTGTGGATCATATCATGCAAGATCGTAGTTGCAGCCCGTTGATAAGTAGCCCCAACATTTTTCAAACCGAACGTTATCACCCTATAGCAGTAGGTTCCCCACAACGTGGTGAAGGCAGTCTTCTCCCTATCCTCGGGTGCCATCAAGATCTGGTTGTACCCAAAAAACCCATCCATAAAGGAGAGTAGCACATGGCCTGCGGTGAAGTCCACCAATTCGTCGATGTGTGGTAGAGGAAAGTCGTCCTTCGGACTGGCTTTGTTCAGATCTCTGAAATGTACACATATCCGAATTCTGCCATCTTTCTTCGGCACCGGAACAATATTGGACAACCAAGTAGGATACTCAGATACTAACAGGAACCCTGCATCTATCTGCTTGGTGACCTTTTCCTTAATTTTTAGAGCCTAATCTGGGCATATTCTCCGAAGCTTCTACTTGACGGGTCAGGCCTCAAGGTCAAGAGGAATCTGGTGCTGTACAATCTCAGGATCGATTCCAGGCATGCTTTCATAGGACCATGCGAAAACATCTTTGAAATCTTTTAATAAAGCGACTAAGCGCTCGCATTCCTCCGAAAACAGCGTGGACCTGATCTGGACCAGACACGGATCCTTCTCAGTACCAACATTAATTGAAGTGATTTCATTAACCAAAGATTTTACAAACCTCTCCTCCTCCCGATCAATCAAATGTTTCAAAACCGGAGGAATTTCTTCCTCGTTGTTTTTATCAAAGTTTTGAAAATCCTGATTAATGCAATAAACAAGTGGCACAAAAAAGTACTTAGAAACAACGGTGGTACCATTCTCATTCACAACTTCTAGTTCATTCAATTCCTCGGTTACAACCGACTCAAAAGAAAAGGAAAAAAACAACCTGGACAAAACAATGGCATCCGGGTTATCAACCCCAGGAATACCAGACTCTGACTCAGAAGAACTAGAATCTGATTTTGACTCCACAGACTCTGTGGAATCCGATTCCGGTTCACTACCTGTCTCAGAACTGCTGGACAAAAAGCCCTCCTCGAACTGCCAAATGAGGGAGGGTGTGATAAATGCATCCAGAATGCCAGAAGAAGGGCCCACAGCCGATTGATCTCCAATCATGGAAACAGAGAAGTCATCTCCCGAGTTCTCCGGTGTGATCTGAGGATCCGAAAGGAGACAAGCCAGTGCTGCTCCCAGTTCAGGGTCTATGCCATCGAAATCATCC
The DNA here is from genome assembly GCF_055761805.1 of Camellia sinensis. Lineage (NCBI taxonomy): Eukaryota > Viridiplantae > Streptophyta > Magnoliopsida > Ericales > Theaceae > Camellia > Camellia sinensis. The sequence continues at coordinate 81,862,281 of NC_138963.1, forward strand.
TCTATGCACTGTTCAGCCTCAGCTGGTAGGTCAGTCTTCTCTTCTGTAACTTCACACCCTTGCAACTGTAGGTTGAAAAAGATCTCAAAGCCGGGCAAACGCCGCTTCTCAGAATTCAGCCACGGCTCCGAAAAGCCACAAAATGGGAAATCCTTCCCCTCACAGACAAAGCAGCCGCTCAGGGTTCCTTGAATTGGTCTATACACCAACTCATAGTGTTTCCCAGCTTGTTTAGCCTTGGCCCTTCCTGCCATTTCCTTTCCCTTTCTTACCCAATCCTCTTTGGTAGGCGTGTAACCTAGGCCAAAGGTATAAGGGTTGTATGGCACTTCGGCCAATGCAACGACGCCCTTCCGGCCGCTCCTTCCCAATCCCATTCCGGGTACATGTTGAAGCTTATTCATGAGGTAGACGGATTGCGTGCTGACATACAGTCCCTCATCAACAGCCAGAATATCTTGCGCTACCCGGGCCTCGGCCAAGGCGAACCCAGACAAGAAGGCATCCTTCTCGCCGTGTACAATTTCCAAGACCGATGTAGTAACCTTCGGCAGTGGATGTATGGAAGAGTTTCCAAAAACAATAACTACCCCCTTTCCATGAGGGTACTTCAGTATCTGATGTAGAGTGGAAGAGACAGCTCTTACTTGGTGCAGCCACGACCGTCCAAGGAGTAAATTAAAGGTGGTTGGAACATCCAGGATGTGGAATTCAATATCCTGTTGTGCCGAGCCAACCTGAGTTCTAATCCAAACTGTCCCCATCACTTCCCGACTTGTATTGTCATAAGCCCGAATCACCTGGGTCATTGGTGTGAAATCTATGAGTTTCAAACTGATAGCATAGGCTATATACGACAGGCACACATTACTTGCAGATCATGTATCACTCAAGACAACTAGTATCCACTTCTCTTTACATTCCACAAAGATGTACAATGGCTTGTTATGCTTAGAGCCCTCAAGCGGCAATTCTTTATCTGTGAAAGTCAAAGTTGGTGAGGCGCTTCTCGGGAACACCAGTCCCACTAACTACTCGGGGATTGTGTCGATGGAGAGCTTAGCCTTATCTATTGCTGATAAGACGGCTTGTCTATGCACTCGTAAGGCCATGAGCAAACCCCAGATGAAGATGTCCGCCTGAATCTTTTTCAGCTACTTCAGTACAACTTCCTCTTCCAACAGTTTCTCTTTCTGTTTCTCTGCTTCCTTGTTTTTCCCTGATGCTTCTAGTTGATCCAAGTGTGGGGGCTTAAAATACCGCCCACTCCGAGTCATGTGATCGACTTCCTCGGCATACCATGTACCATCTAGTAGATTTTGTCCCCAGTCCTCATCAGTATGGGCAAGACGCAAATCATCTTCCCACCACATTCCTTCGGAAACTGACAAACAACTATCTAGTTCCGCTGTAATTGTTCCTGTGTTCACAACATATTCTGTCCCCACAAGGCCTTTGGCTTTTCTAGCCTTCTGATCAGTCTCAATTATTTCTTGTTCAAACTGCTTCAATACAGCCTCCTATTCTGTATCAACTGTACAAAAGCTACCTAATTCTTAAGCAAAATTCTTAGTACCGGTGCTCTCCGGCAACTTCCCTTTGTTGTCAACTATTCCAGACGTTGTAAGCGTTCTTGTTTCCAACTGTCCTTGCTTTGGTTGAGACCCCTCATCAACACCCGGCTCATCACTAAGCCACCTTGCATTATTCGTTGATCCGTTCATATCAAACCAGCCGATCTGTACATTCCCTAGATCCTGTTCATCAAAGAACTGCAGATTACTAATGTCCTCTTCAAGCTCAGCTAAGTCATCCAGCCCCTGGCTTGGCCTGTCCTCCCGGACTACACTAACCTCTATTCCCTTCGGCAATTCCATCATTGGCTTGGCCTGATCAGTTGGTACAATGTAACAACAAGGGTTGTACTCTTCTTCAGTTAAGCTCACGGAGCCCTCAAGCGTGCCTTCTTCTACCACAGCCACCACCATAGGTTCGGGTTGGGATATAAACGCGCTGATCATGCACAAGTTTGTGCTTTCTAGAATGAACAGCGCCGGCTTAGGCAGGTGGGAGGGGGTGATGTATATGCTGGGGTTATATGGGAAGTTCATTGTTTGGATAAGGTTTACTTGCCTGGGTGGAGGAGGGGGTTGGTTATGTGGTGGGAGAGGATTTGTAGTGACGTTAGGCTTCTCAGGACACACTATCACTTTGTTGTCAATGAGATCCTGAATCTCATGACGGAGTCTAAAGCATAGGTCGGTATCATGACCATGCTGCTGGTGGAAGGCGCAATACTTGGACGGGTTATGTGTAGGATGGAGGGGATTTGGCAATGGGCGCGGTTCTAGGGGCTTCAGATGCCCTTTTTCTGATCAGGACCCTCAAGGCCGCAGATAGAGACATATAGAGTGGGGTGAAAACTCTCTGGCCTCGGGGTGGATACTTTGCAAGTTGTGAGGTGGCTCCAGATGTGCCGGTAAAGGGTGTGGCAGTTTTTGGTGTGGTGGTGACCATACCAACGTCAGAGGTCCTTGCAGCTGCATTGCTACTCATAGCCGCATTTGAACTATGTGTAAAAGCCCTCTTGGGCTGCTCCTTTTCATGATCAATCAGACCCTGTTTCATCGCATCCTCTATCTGTGCCACTATCTCATGAAGATCAACAAATACAGGTAGAGGTAAGACAATCATCTTCTGTAGCAGCTTCGTTTGCAGATTACGAACGACCATTCTTACCTAGTCCTTTTCTGCTAGTCGAGTTGTCATCATGGAGGCCTTGGCCCTCCACCGAGTGACGAAGTTGGAGAAGCCCTCTTTCGGCTCTTGCCGAGTTTCCTCGAGATCACGAGTTATGACCTCGATTTGAGTGTTATAAGAATATTGGGCAATGAAGGCCTCGGCCATCTCTTCCCAGCTCCTTTTCATAGAATCTTCCAGTTTAGCATACTAGATAACCGCAATACCCGATAGGGTCCAGCCAAAGAGGGATAGCTTCTGCAGTCTAGTCAGGCCCATCGGCCGCAGAATATCTAAAAATAGTCGTAAGTGGACCATGAGATCACTCTAACCATGAAAGCGGTCTATGTGAGGCATTTTAAATCTATCCAGCAATGTCATCGCCGAATCTGTGTAGCCGTCCTCTATATCTGGGATCGAGTTGACTCTATGAGCTCATTTGAAAAGATCCTCAAGCTTGCTCACTTTCAAGGTGGTAGGATCGACCTTAAACTTGAACGGTGCGTCTGTTAGGTAAGGCGGTGCTTTGGAAGTCTGGGGTGGGATTGGCCCTGCTGGAATGTCCGCATTCTCCTGGACATTAGTTGTATCCCCAGGTATTGGAACCCTAGCTGGGGGTGGATGCGAAATGGAAGCCGCTGCTTGTTATGGTTGTTGTTGTTGTTGTTGTTGTTGCTGTTGAAGCCTAACAATCAGTTCAGCTTGCTGGGCTACAACTTCTGTTTGGCGAGTGGTAACTTCCGCTTGGCGAGCAGCATCCCGCTGTATGGCCTTGATAGTTTGTTGAAGTCGACGTATCATATCCTCCATACTGTCTAAGGGGTGCTGATCTATCAGAACTGGTGTATATTCCCTTTCTAGGGTGGAAGTAGAAAATTGGGCCTAACTGCACACAAGTGACGTAGATAGTGACCGCTGAATTGGCAACTATTGAACCGGTGATCTATGCCTGAATGTCCTCTGTCTCGTAATCGATGGTAGTGAAGCAAACACTAGTTGTCCTCCAATAAGATCCTCAGATCGATAAATCCTCCTGACTCTAGTCCAGAGTGCTCGGGGGGAAACTGCCTCGTCGGAAACAATTATGAAATACTACCTTACAAAAAGAAAATAAAGTAAAAAGGAAACAACAATCAACAAACGCACAGCACCTTTGCTTAGATAGAGACAACAAACAATTGAAATCATAAGCTGGACAATCTATACTCAAATACTGATTTATGCCCCCAAATTTTCTACCTCAAAATTGATACCCTCAAACAGATACCCAAACTTGCAACTGATACATGCATTCTTGCAGAGTCACACCCTAACAGCACATATCAAGCAAGTGAGAGCCAAAACACCCCTATGGTGGGGTAGGGTTTCCCTGTCCTAGTTTCGTCAGGAACTAGGGATTCACTATGCACGCATGTGATTTCAAACAATCCTGCATTTGGGCGAGTAACCTGTCCTAGTTTGGAACAGTCTCTTGGGCTTTCGATATGCAACTAGGTCAATTGGTCAAAAAGGGGTGCCTCAGCAAGACCACCTAATATACCTCTCACTCTTGACACCGAGAAATGAAAGGAGGATCAAATGGTACAGCAGTAATCCAATTCCAAGGTTTGTGTTCCCATCGTGGCAGAGCCCGCAACCGGTCAGCCTTATGGCACATTTTTCCAAGCAAGCCTCCGGCAAACTGCTCAGGAATAGCAGATGGCAAACACTGTGATTTAGGTGCACCTATGCAAATGCAATGCAAAGAAACACACAAATGTAGATAAAACAACATATCATGAGTTCGAGTCAAGTTCTCTAAATCCCCAACAGAGTCGCCAGAAACTGTAGACTCAACTTTCTTCGTGCCCCCTTTCGGAGAGCATCGAATTGGTCCTACAGTTTGGACTCCTGTCACGGTTCTGAATCTAGTTTCACAAGGTGCAATGTGAAACTAATAAACACCAAAGAGTCCAATCCGGCAAATCATTTTGGAAAATCAGATTTTGAATCAAATAATGCCAAAACTAGACTGCTTTGCCAGATTACAGAGTCACCACCTAAATATTTTATTTTTGAAAAATTTAGAAAATCCTGACTCATGCCAAAGGCCACGTGTCCGTCATCACCAAAGTTGCCTCGTCTCGGGAACTTGGGTACGAAAGGGGGAGGTCCTGAAATGAGCACCCCCGCTCGCCCAATCAAAGGATCGGCCTCTACTAAGCATGATATGTTGTTTTATAAACCTCATGTGTTCTTATTTCGGCTATTTAGCTAACCTTACTATGTGACGCACACAAGCAAGTATAGACTAAAATCGCAAGAATTGGAACATTTCAACTCATGTTTGTTTTCGAAAATGGTTTGAAATTGCCACCCTCAAGTGGGCTAAAACGCGGATTTTCCACCCTCAGGTGGGCTTAAAACATGATTTTCCACTTCGCAAAGTAGGTTTAAAAATCACAATCATTAAATTGTTCCAATTCAAGTAATCAAGCCTTCATCCACATGCATTCATGCAGTTAATCACTTAAGCAAATAGCCTCATAGCAAGCATGCGAAACATGGAAACACTCATACTCATGCAAGTATGCTAAAGCGTAAAGGCTCACCGAGTACTCCAAGGCAAAACAAAAGTTAGTTAGGAATATGCATGATCCTAACTATGCTAAGATGCCTAATGCAACACATGCAATAATGCCATAAGATAGGCTCAGCTACTAAGATGACATATGAATGCAATTTGATAACATGCTTTGAAACACGTATTAAAATAAGTATTGAAATTGCAATGCAGTTTGAATGATGTGCCGAGCCTCGGTGCATGCAAGACAAATGAATGATGCAAACATGCAAGCATAAGGTGTGTTAATCGAAACACGATCCCTAATCTAACCATCGAAAGTGATTAAGTAAAAGTGTCACGACCCAAACCCGCCCCTAAGGGTTTAGCATCATAACTGTCCAGTAATCCGTGATTACCAAAGGCCTGCTTAACAGTAATAACAATAGTACAGAGTAAGGGGCTGGCGGAAGCCAAACAGTAAATAAAAGATGTCCAATGAGCTGTGAAAATCTGGAAGGAAAAAAAAGACTTTTATGGACTAGTCCACATTCATAACCATAAACATATATACATATCGGATATACATAACATACAGGTTAGGGATCCAATCCCTTTACCATAACTGTACAGTCAAAAGTCTCAAACATTCATTACATAACAAAGACAAAAGGGTGAATCTAGAACACCCCAAAACAGCCTTGGCTTGAACGGACTCGGAACCTCGAAGTGAGGCACAATAGTTGGCTTGACAAAACATGAGCTTAACTTGACGCTCCTAGCTTCGGTCCGGTGCCTGGCCACCTACATACATATATATACAGTGAGCTAAAGTCCAGTGAATAATAACTGTGTAAAGGGGTTAAGAATGAATGTCCTTTCAATAATTAAAACAATCATTTGCATCAGTAGATCAGTTATTCAATCAGTGGCTTATATTTCATGCCATATCAGTCATTCAGAAATCATAGCAATCATACGTGGCACATCCAATAGCAGAACAGTACAGTAGGTCTTAATAGACCAAACAGTCAGTGATGGCCATCGAAACAGTAAACAGTATTGGTTCCAAACATTGGAACTAACAGAGATCTCTGTGACAGTAGGAGTAATAGTAAGTTGCTATGGATGCCACGAATACAGTTCATAAAATAGGACAAACATTCATTCAGTAAACAATGTCACTTCAGAAAGCAGTACAGTCAATCATTCAAAAAATATTTATAGTTGAATATATCTTTACAACATTGTTACTCACAGATTACTGGGCTATAGGCAGGCTAATCAGCGTCCTCGGGTGCCAACCCTACACAGTTGCAGAACGAACACACACTAAAGTACACATTCGGGATTAATAACTTAGCACCTATCTTGACTTGGTGTGGTTCTATAACATTATCCTCATTAAGATGCCTTAAACATGGCCTAGGAATGCCTAGGATGGAATGAGGATGTAAAAATGTACATTAGAACACTTTTCAAATTTGCTGAAAACAGGGGTCTTCGCTCGAGCGTGGCTTTCTCCGCTCGAGCGAGCTTACCAAAACAGAGAGGTCGCTCGAGCGTAGACTCCCTCGCTCGAGCGGTCTGTAAAAATAAAAAAAGTACTGGTTATTAAAATTCTCCGCTCAATGCTCGCTCGAGCGTAAGACACAGTTCCTCGCTCAAGCGTAGGTCTCGTCGCTCGAGCGTCAGTCTGCACACGCAAAAACCTGAGAGCTTGCAATCTACGCTTGAGCCAGCATTCTGTCGCTTGAGCAAGAGTCTGAGAACAAAGGTGGTCGCTCGAGCGTGGAATCCTTCGCTCGAGTGTGGAAGCCAAAATCTGGGTTTTCCAAATTTGTTCCCAAAGCTCAAACCAAGAATCAAACATACCAAAACTCATCCTTTTAGGCCAATTTTATGGAAAACACTTAGAAACCCATAATACAACATGTTTTAGAGATCATTTTATAAAATTAAAGCCCAAAAGTATGTCAATTGAACACAAATTCAACCCAAAATTCAAGAACATGGTGTAAATATGCCATGCATGTGTTTATTTGAATTCAAAGCTTCTAACACATGATCAAATAAGCCATTCATCCCAAAAACAAGATGAATTCTTAGATTACAACTATGATCTAGACATGCATGGAAGAATTTCATGCAAAACAACTTCAAAACTCTATAATATGGACATGCATGTTTGAATGGACTCTCAAATTAACACTTTAAGCTAATTCTTGACTCTAATCACCAATTTTTCCATGAACCAAGCAAGAAACAACTTAAATTCATAATTAAGGGAGTGTACTTCCTACCTTAAGTCTTGAATTCCAAGTATGGTAGCTCAAATGTGTGATTCTCCTTCAATTCCTCTTATTTTTCAAGCCAATGTCTAGATGAATTCAATTTCTGTTCCAATTCTATATATATCTCTCTCTCTCACGTTTTTGCCAAGAAGATGGATGAAAAGAGATGTGCCAACATATATGAATCAAGACTAAAATAAATGGTCTTGTAAGGCCCACTAATGGCAAACATGTAATTGACCTAGATTCAATTAATTTAGCATTGTTTATTCTAATTTAATCATTCCAAATCAAATTTTAATTAAACATACCATAACATTCTATAAATCCTAATTAGCATATAACACTAATCAATTTCTGAATCAGTCGCCGATAAGGCTTTCAATTTGCAATTCGAAATTAAAACATGAACAGACCATTCAGTAATAAACAGTTAGAAATGCATTCTAAACAACACACTCACACAACAATTTAGGACTTCATCTTAATCAATTACTTAACATGCTTAATCACAATTTAACGCTAATCAGAAGTGAGGGTTGTCATAAAAAGGGAGAAAGATGTGGGGTTGGAAGACATATACACACACACACACACACACTTATTACAACATTACGCCCTCTCAAAGAAGGGTCTGAATAAATAAGCTAAGCTACACTAAGCTAAGCTAATCATTACGAAACGAACTAATTAACTATTCTAGCTAATTAATTACAACACGATCGAATAACTAGTTATTCTAAGCTAATTAAAATATTACAAAACCAATTGAATTATTAGCTACGCTAACTAACTAGTAAAGCAATTTAAATAAAGCAAGTAAATGGCCTCGGAGGCGAGGGAGACATACATGCTCAGTTGGCTTCTTCCCGAAAATCCATTACCTTGCCATCGGTTGCCTCTATTTGCACTCGCTTTGATCTCTGAACATTGAACCAATTTCAAGACTGCCTCTGCTCCAAAGCAGGAACACTTTTGCACAAAAATTGATTGGTGGTCGATCGGCCACCTTAACTGGCCGGTCGGCTAGTTTAAGTGGCCGGTCGGCTACCCCTTTTTTCCAGACTTCTGTTTTTGCTGCAACAGAGAACAACAGATGCAAAACAATGCATTTTTCAAGGAATGTGTGTACTGCCACTCTTTTTATCATTTCTCAAGCTCAAAGGAGTATGGCACTTGGCTCTCAAGCCACCAATCAAGCATTTTCAATGCATGATGGCTAGGGAGTCAAGCTTGTACAAGCTTAATGAATGCACAAATAAGACTCTAAGGACCACCACCCTATCATGCATGATCAAGGGTGACGGAGACCAAGAAAAGTGACACGTTGCATCACTTTGAGTATGAAACGTCCTATTTTTCTTGTGTTTGGATTAACGTCTGATCCAAACACATGCAATGCAACACAAAGATGCTTACCTTGCTCAAGTTTTACTTGATTCATTTGGTTTACACATTTTACATTACCGATTAGTCCTTTAACCGGTTAAGTCCAAGATGTTTGTCCTCTAATTGAAAAGAGGGCCTAAGCCACTAGTGCCTTGAGCATGAAACAGGTCTCATGCTTTTTGTTTGGAGGAACCCTCAAGAGAGGATTAAAACTATTAGACATGAGAGCCTCAATTCCACAATCAAGCCAACAAGGGGCTTAAGGCCACTTTCAAAACAAATTAAAAAGTGAAGAATAGAAGGAGATTGCAGACTTTTCAGTGCTGACATGGCATGCAAAATAATACTACAACATGCAATCATCTCATGCACAACATGTTCAAAAGCCAAAACACTAAACTAGTGAAGTGCACTACACTAGAGGTATGCAACGCAAAGCTCAACTGACCAAACCAGCTCTGGACAGAGTTAAAACATGCCAAAACAGTGGCTAAAACATGCTGAGATTGAGGCACAAAAGGCTAGAAAAACACGCTCACATGCTAGCTCGCAAGCAAGACTCAAGACACAACTCTCAAAAGCAATGAAACAGTGAATAAGTGAGAGTGTGACAGAGCTATATACACTGAAATCATATGTAAAATGATGCTACAACATGCAAACATCTCAAGCAAAACATGTTAGAGGCCTTGAAACACTAAGCTAGTGAAGGCATTTGCACTACAACCATGCAAGATAAGGCTCATATGACCAAGACAGCTTAAATCATGCCAAATTAGAGCATAAAACATGCTGAGATCAAGTCACAAAAAGGTAGAAAAACATGCTCACATGTTAGGCTATCTACACTTGCAAACAAGACACAAGGAGGAGAGGCCACCCCCTTCTATTTTGGACCTCAAAATCAAGTTTTTACCATTGAAATTCCCCTGGAATTCAGTGGTTAAAACAGCCCAAAAAGTTGTTTCAAAAAGCTTTGAAAGATGGCACAAAAGGCTTCACAAGCCAAAGAGCAAAAAGATGAGACAACCCCCTAACTCAACAAGAATTAAACCACCATTTTAAAACCTTAAAAATAGAGTTTTTTATGGTTGAAAAACCAGGTCAAAACAGTTTAAAAAGATGGCCAAGCAATTGATTAAAACAAAGCTTAAATGAGGTAAGCCTTATACCTTTGAAGCACAGCAACAAACAACCACAATTCTGAGCCAAAACCAGCCTTAAGAACTCAAACCAAGCCTCAAAGAACCTCAACTCCAAGATGTAGATGTTTGGTCAAGGGTCTGTAGAGAATTCTCACTTTCAAGCACAAAATAAGGAGAGAGAGAGAGAGAGAGAGAGAAGGAGAGAGAGTTCTAGAGAGAGAGAGAGGAAATTTGCTCACAAAATTTTCCAACCTCTCAAATGGGGGAGAGACCCCCCCCCCAATTATATAGAAAAACAAGCCAAAGGCTTGTATTCATCCCTCCATACACGTGCATGGAGATGAGCATCAGTGAACAACAACTGGCACAGCTGGCAAATAAATATTTGAAAAAGAAAAAAAATGGTCGTCAGCTATCAATGTAGCCAACTGACCATCAACATAGTTGACCGGCCGACAGGCACAAGTCATGGTCGGCAGGCTAAGGGGATGGCTGATAGGTCACCCTCTCCTCAAAAAGTGAAGCAACAAGCTCTTGGCCCACAACCAAGCACAAAACAGACAAGATTAAAGCCTCCAAGGCAAGGTGCTCAGCCGAGACCTTCAGGGACTCAAAACGAACACGAGCGAGCACAATCATCAGGTGTTCAAACGATGATGTCCAAGTCTTCAGGACTGTCAAAAATGGGGTGTCTACACTACTATAAAACTGTGATTAAATTAGTTTCTAGGATACGACTTCCAGATCTTCTTCTTGGGTATTAAGATTTTTATCTGGAACTTCTTTGCTTGTTTCCTTTAATATCTGTGAGAGTTTATATCATGAATTAAGTGGATTAAATCAAAGGGTTTGATTATTTTGTTTTATGCAAAAAAAGATAGAGTTGTTCTTCGGTGGATTCCGTGAAATTTGGGCCTGAAACTTTAGTGGATTTTGTAGTGGCTCGTCGTCCTGGATTCGACATCGGCGTTATGGATTCAACAGTGGAAAAAGCAATTCTGAGGTGAAGACGGTGGTGGAAGGGGCACATTAGGGTCGGATCAATTTAGGCATGGATTCACTAGGTAATTGAAAGTACACTTTTGTAATTCCTTTTTGTCTTCTTAGTGGATTGTTTTATGGTTTTGGCCCATGGTTTTTTCTATCACAATTAGAGGTGCTCCAATTGTGATTTTTCCATGTTAAGTCATTGTGTCGATGTGTCTTTGATTGTTTGATTGGGATTGTTATTTACTGGTTAAAATTAATACATAATCACAAACAAATATCTCGCGGTTTTTAGATTTCAGTGTTGAACTTGATCTAAAGAAGGAAAAGTTAAGGTTAGCAACCTCTATAAACTGGAAGCTTGCCAACGCCAGGACCTTGCACTGACAACATTCGAGTAAAGATCAAAACCTCTAAATATTGTTCTTATTTTGGAAACATAATAGGCCTAAAAATATAATATATAAATAAAACATAGACAAAGTTATTTTGTAAAATTATTAACCACTAGTCCATTATTAATATTTTGTTAAAAAATTTAAAACACATTATTAATAATAATTAAGTGTGAAACAAAAATATTAAAAACAGTAATACCATGAACCCATATTTAATTATTCAAAAATTATCATCTTGTGGTTCAGATTTGAAAGTTCTAAAATTCCCGAGATATTGATTCGTAATTATATTTCAATTTTAAATAGTGAATACCAATCCCAATCAAACAATCAATAACAAATCGACAGAACAATTTAATGTGAAAAAAACCATAATTGGAGTGCCTACAATCGTGATAAAAAAAAAAATCATGGGCCAAAACCACAAAACAATTCACTAAGAAGACAAAGGAATTACACATGTATACTCTTAATTACCTAGCGAATCAATGTCTAAATTGAACTGACCTCGATGTGCCTCTCCCACCACCATCTTCAACTCAGAATTGTCTTGCCCAACATTGATATCGAATCCACAATGATAAGCCACTCGGAATCCATCAAAGCTTCAGGCCCAAGTTCTCTAGAATCTACCGAAGAACACTTCTCTGTTTTGTGAATAAAAGAATAAAGACCAACCCCTTGATAAGACCAATATAAAACTTGTAGACCCACCGATCACTTTCAAATCATCAAGGAAACACTTATAAAAATACCCTCCAATATATAAAACCTTGGTAACTTTGCTCTCCCAGAATTTGGATGGCTTAAATCCTAAACACGTCAAACGGCACACTTTATAATAAATAGATTCGTGAAGACCACTGGAGCGCACACTTCACTGCTCGAGTGATGTGAGTAAAGCGGTGCAAAATATATAGGCCAACCGCTCAAGCGCAACATTCATCGCTCGAGCAGTAAAACTTGCTTTCCAGAAGATCAGCTTGCTTGCAGAGATGCTGGATGCTCCTATTCACCACTAGAGCACACAAATTACCGTTCGAGCAGTCAAATAATTTAACCACATTTTTTGCTTAGTCAGCTCGATCCCCATAGATGGTCAGCAAAGTGGCAAACACAAGTACAATTCGGGTTAGATTCACATCTAAACAGTCGTAGTCTCACTGAAATAAAAAAGAGAATAAAATTATAACTGAAATGAGTTTTGTTAAACGGAATTGTCAATTACAAAAACTTAACAAAATTTATTCGACACATGAATCTTACACTACATAAATTTAATCTCTACTGCACAACTTGGATTGGAAGCCTTATTGTTTATATATATATATATATATATTTAAAAAGTGTCTAGAACCTAAGTCAATGATGAGTAAGAGCAGTTTTGAATTTGATGACTTCGACTTGTGTGTTATTCATTGTAAGGTGACCGTTGGAAATTATTGCCTATCATTAATTCATGAGATGGTTGAGTTGCCCATTTCTTCTTCAATTAGTTCTATTATTCTTTTATTATTTTTTAATGTTAATTTTAGTATTTCTTCTTCTTCTTATATAATCAATTCCATTTACCACTACAACTAAAAAAGTCTATAGTAACGAAAACATATGATGAAAAAATATTTCGTCTCCAAATATACATGTTTTAGTGATGAAAATAAGATTTCGTCTCCAATTGTACTATTTTTAGAGACGAAAACAAAATTTTGTCACCAAATGCTTAAAATAAACAGAATAATAGGTGACGAAAACTTTTTTGGGATTTTTGTTGATAAATCCTGTTTAGAAGTGTTCTAACCCAAGAAGTCTGTGAAGGAATATTTTAACCCACTTAGTCTCATGTATTTATACTTTTATTCCATAAAGTCCTTTTTCTTGATTTACACTATTTTCTTAGACTCTTATGCCTTTATATTTAATATTGATATTTAATGTTGGGGGATGAGAGAGAAGGGAAAGGACCAAGGCATATGAAATTTCATACACAAATTAAATAACATTGATATTATTATTTTATATTATTATATGATGTGAATACATTTTTAATTGATAACACATTAAAAATAATGTGAACAATCTCTCTCATCTGATGTGAACGTTCACACCACCTTTTTGAAAAATTCTCTCTAATCTAATGTAGTGATGTGAACGTTCACAACATATGAACCTTCTTATTTTTAATTGACAACACATTAAAAATAGCGTTCATCATATTTTTAATTGACAACATATTCTTATTCATAACAAGTAGTGATGTGAACGTTCACAACATGTGAACATTCTGTCTCATCTAATGTACTGATGTGAACGTTCACATTCGTATGTTTTAGTATGAATATTCATCTCATGTAATTAACAACACAATAACAAAAATTCATTTTAAATTAATGTGAATATTCACATGATGTAATTGACAACAAAATGATAGAAATTCATTTCAAATTAATGTGAATATAATGACAGTTAACTTCCTAATGCATAGGAACTACCAAAATATAATAAAAATCAATATTAAATATCAACATTAATAGGGGTATGAGAGATTGAGGGTGTTTTGATCTTCTTACATCAAATAGGATCTAATGGAATAGTCAAAAAGAATATGGGTTGGATGGAATAAAACTCTTAGAAAGAGGATTTATCAAAAAAGCTTCCAATTTTTTTCATCTCTAAATTTTATTTTTTGTCATAAAGCAAATTTCCGCCCTTGGAAATTTTGGTGAAAAATGTTAGAGACGAAAAGTTTCGTCACCATTGTAAAAAATTTCAGAGACAAATATAATTTTGTTACTTATAATTTAAGGGGACAAAACGACGCCGTTTTGTCTTCCCAAATCACTCTACTCTCTCACGCTCTTTTTCTCACTCTCTCACCCAGTCTTGTCTTTCTCTCGAGTCTGAGCTTGTGAAACCCTGTTACCAATCTCTTCCTTGCCCTTTCACATGCACACGAGCACTGCCAGAAACCGTCTTTCTCCATTCGAATCGCACCACTAAAAGCCCTCTCTCTCCGTTCGAATCGTACCACCAGAAGCACTCTTCTCTATTCGTTTTGCTTCACTGATGCGGCACCACCGGCACCCTCTGGCCTTTCCTTCCCCACTCCCACTAGCTTCGATTGAATCAACACCACAACTCTCTCTTTCAAATCCAACCAAAATCTCTCTGATCTCTCCATCGATATGTTTCAGGTAATTCAATCTTCTTCTTCACCTCCTTAATTTCTTAATTTCTTCGTTTTTTTTTTCCCCTGAATCAGATCAATCTCTCTTTAGAAGATAGGCTATTTGAATGTCGGCCTGTGTATTTTGATTGTTTGGTTCAATTCCATAGAACAAAAAGGTAGGTATTTATGTATGTGTAACCTGATATATATATATATATATATATATATGTATTGTGGGAAATATGTATGCATATATTTCTGTATATGTGAGTAATCATTGGTGGAGCTGCATAACCCTAATCAAAATTGGGATTTTTTTTTCTTTAGATATGTATATTTATGCAAAAGTTTAGGAGTTTCAAAAATTTAAGACAGTGGAATAATTAGAAAAATTAAAATTGGGGTTTTTTTTTTTAGTGATTGAATCTTGGATTTGGAGAGTGATTTGTGGAGGGAAAAGGAAAGTGAATGGAAAAATGAATGAAATATAAGATTAAAATAAAATGAGCCGACTGTATGAACAGTGTCTGAAATTAAAAATGAAAACTGGGAGCTTTGTTGTGTTGTTGGTGTTGCGTGTTTTTTTTTTTCTTTTTTTCCCGCCTTAATTATTACATAAACTATAATAATAGTTTGATTTTTAAATTTGACTTTGATAAAAGGAAAACCCCAATTGTATTATGTGATGTATATGAGGCAACTAACAGATTTAATTATTGTTCTTTTCTTTTTTGTCCTGTCTTCTTGTTGTTATTGTTTATGTATGTATCTTTTGTGTTAATTTAGTGTTTTTGCTTATGAAATTAGTTTATATGATTTTCGTGATACACATTAAAGTTAGTCTTACCAGCTTTTTTATCTTGACATTTTTATCATTGTTTAGATTTCATATTGGAATTGTTGTCTGTACTACTTTCGTTATTTCTTTTGCCATTCAAGGTGAATCGCAATCGTTCATTTCCATACATGCAGATATGTCCTGTTTATTTTCTTTTTTCCATTTTGTAACCACTTTACGCTTTATGCTAAAGGTTAGGTGTGTACTCAATCTTTCCCCTCCCAAACACACATTAATGTGTACTTATTGGGCGTTGTTTTTTTTTATAAGAATTTCAAGTGGGCCTTACAATGTTGGGTTGTTACTTCAACGTTATGTAACATGTGTATGTGGTGTATTTGTTATGACAAAGATGAGTGTGACTTTCAAATGCTTTTTTTTACAATTATGCACGTCAAGAATATATATATATCTATACACTACTATATAAGAGGGAGTTTATTATACACTATTCAACGTTATGTAACGTTGTTTTTTTTTTATAAGAATTTCAAGTGGGCCTTACAATGTTGGGTTGTTACTTCAACGTTATGTAACATGTGTATGTGGTGTATTTGTTATGACAAAGATGAGTGTGACTTTCAAATGCTTTTTTTTACAATTATGCACGTCAAGAATATATATATCTATACACTATTATATAAGAGGGAGTTTATTGTGCTATAGTATTTGTGGATTTCTTTTTCAATTTCCCCTTTTGCCCCTTTCATTTGTTGAATTTTCCAAGCCATCTCATGTATTGATTTTCTTAGTACTTATAATTTTGGACTATTTTTTAATTTCATGGCCCAAATTTGCCTGTCATATTAAAGTGTTCATCACATGGCCGCTACCTCTGTTTGGAGCAGAAAGAGCAAAGCATGTCTCCGTCATTTTACACTCTTCCTCTCTTTGGCGGGGATGATGACCTAGACGACAGTGAGATCGCCAGCTTTATTAACAGTGAGACCCATTACCACTTCTATTTCGAATCAAAACCCATGGAAGATGAGGTCCAAGAAAGATCTTGACCGAAGATCTGCATCATCATGGCTTTAGGATCCCGATTGAAGATGGGGTACAAGGAAGATTTCCCTTGAAGATGAACTCTTCCGACAATTTCACCAACAGAATCGCACGAGGTACTTTCGCTATAGTTTGCCAATTCTAGGCTGAGATCGATTTTCTTTTTTTAATTTAATAATTTGATTCTTTGTAACTCCGTGCTTTTTTAATTTGAGAGAATCTGATATTGAAGTAGTTGATGTTTCTCTTTTAGCTCAACGTAGAAGAACTATGACTATACATCGGTCTTTTAGATTTTTCTTTTACTGGCTTCTGTTTTCTCGACTTCAAGATTGCTCCATTATTTTTTGTAAGGTGTGCTCTTCTCTTCTCTTCTCTTGCCCTCTTTTGATGATTTTGCTAAAATAATTAGACTTCCAGTTCTTCAAATGGCAAGATTTGTTTTGGATTTTCGTTGGTTTTGATTTTTTTAAAAATTATTTGCACGAGGTGAAACTCTCGGTTTTAGGCCTTTTTTGTTTTTTTTTTTTTTGATTTATTTGCAGGGGTCAAGTTCAGAGCATGTCATATTTGAGCTAAAAGCTATTTTCTATTTATTTTTGTGAATCCTATTTTTATTTTTTAACCACATTTTTATTTTGTTTTCTTTTGAAGTTTGTGAACTCCTATGGTTTTAACTATTATCTTTCCAATTCAGATGTTTTTTCCATTTCTATTCACTTCTGCTTTTGTTAATTTTATATGGTGTTTTTTTTTTGGATTTGTGTTTCTTGGTATTTTCCTTTGGGATTGATATTGACACCATAAACCAAGTTATAATAGTAGCTATTCCAATTGAAGAAATCGGTGATGCATACAAAACTACAAATCAAATATGTAGCCTTTTAATATGTTTTTTTTTTTTTTTATTTCTTCAACTTTTCAATGTTTTCTTTCAAGTATTTCATATTGTAGCTTTTCAAATTGTATTATGTCAATTTTAGGATGAGAGGTTCAACACAAAGGCAATGTGCCAGGGTCAATAGTATATTCACTTATACTTTGCCCAAATCCTCCTCTACTTCGATGAGAACTTTCTTTGCTTGAAAATGACATTGTCTTCAATATGTAAGTGAATTGTTTGTTGTACTGTCTAAATGAATCCAATTATTCGATCAACAGGCTTCAAAGGGTATGTTATTTATTAGACATCAATACTAATTGCACATATAAACTATATTTTCACTCTGGTTCGTTACTTCTATGCAAGTCCAAAAAAAAGTGTTGAGGATTTGTTTGCATTTGGAATATCGAAGTTAATGATCGAGTATGGACATCTTAATGTTATTCCTCCTAATCCTCGAATAACTTCAAGTCAATATTTTTGACTTTCTCAACTTTGCTATTGATTTGTGAGGTTGATATAGGTAAGCAAGATTCTTTTGGTTGATCTAGGGATGGCTCATTTGTTTTGGCTCGTAAGCTGGTGTTTAAAAAAATATGATTAAGCAAAATTAGTATAAAGTTGAGTATGGTTCACACTAGACTTGCATAAGAAATTATTTGAAAGTTAAAAACCTCATTCGAGTTACTTGGAAATTAATGTTTAAAAATCTAATTTGATTTCGAGATTAGGTGTCTATACTCTATAGATGTGTTGTTGAAATTTGGTGCAGATTTAGCTATATATGTTGGTAGATTCTCTATTATACTCAAAACCAAATGGATTAAACATTTTCAGTCTCCCCCAGCATCTCCTCCTTGAGGTTGATTTTTTTTGTACATCCTACTTGTATCAATATTGAAATGGGTTTTGCATTTTTAGCCTTTGTTTGAATCATAGATTGGACATATTTGCATTTAGCCTAAAGCTATGATGAATAATGAACCATCATGTCCTACAAACAGCATCCTTTTTCTTCTAATTCTACTACAGTTGCTCTAAAGAAACATGTAGATTTTTAAACTAACTTTTTAATAAACTTTTAGTTGTTTTAGTCCATTATTTATTGAATTATATATATATATATTTTTTAGGTTTAGTCAAACTCAAGACAACATGTAGACTATTTTAATTAAAATTTTAAATTAAACTTTATGCTATTTTTTATTTCAATTCTTAGTTAATCCATATTTTGCCTATTTAAAGATGTGTTGTTCTATGTATATGTGCTAGCTGAGTAGTTTTAATTGGTGTTGGTTGTCATTTTGTTCCAGTCAAATCCATCAATATCACTGTGGTTATTATTGATTAATATAAAATTGGCAATATTGCCATGACCTTTTATTGATGACCACATTGTGTCTGCTAAAAACCTTTTATCATTAGTAATTTCTTAATTCTTTGGTTTTTGATTCTTTGGCTTTTGATCTCACTATACATGCCACTCCATTCCTAAGTGAATCAACAAATACTGTTTGTATGTGTTGTAATATTTTGGAAGCTTCACACGTAGTAAAGTTGGTAACGGTCAGTCACTATCTTATGCCGTCAGTCACTATCTTATGCCCTTTTGATTGGGTAATTCAAAGCCTGATTCACATCATTATGCTCGATAAAAGGAATGAGGGAAGCTCCAATCGAAAAATATTGGAAGGGAAATGGCGACAAACTCCTATGTTCTTGTCATTACAGTTTATTTGGTCGATAACTCTGAAATGATAGATTGCCTATCTTTTCTTTCATTTTGGGAGAAATATGAATTTACGAGAGCTTGGTAATTGCATACCATCAAATTTTTGAAAAACACCAAATGGGAGCATTCGCTCAACAAAGACAAGGGATGTCTCTTTTCTATCAACAAAAACAAACACCACTCCATCTTCTTTCTCACAAAGAAAAATGGACTTGCATAGATTAGCTAAATTCCCTCTCCTCATCACTTCTTGACTCCTATGTAATTCTATCTCATTCCTCTAATTATTTCATGTGTTGATTTTATTCTTTTTTTATTTTTTTAACTTTGACATTATAGAAATCCATCTAACATGTTAATTTGCTTATTGTTCATTTTAATACATAGTGGTTATGTCAATGAGCTCTTCTGAAGCAGTTATGCACAAATGCACAACCTAACAACACTTTTTAAATTAATATAGTTTACAATTAGATGTTATTTTATATAAGGATCAAAGTAACGGTCAATGTTAATACTCCAATGTTAATTCATATGTTTAATGCTCTTTTTTTTTTCGCAATGATGCAACTATTTTCTATTTTAAGAATGTTGAAGAAGAAAAATCATCAAATCTCACTCCTACTTGACCATCTAGATTATTTGGACTTTTTGTTCAACTCTATAAAAGCTGCATTGCTGATTTTTTATTTCTATTTCATTGCTAACAAAATCATGGGTAAACAAAGAACTTGAAATGTGTTTTACATAGAAGGTGTTTGTTTCAGCTCATAGTTCTAAATCGCGGTATCGGGTAACGTAACGGTATCGATCGCGGAGTATCGGTATCGGTAGTATCGACCGGTACGTAGCGGGTATCGGGCGTCGCGGCTGTGAAATTTCAAAAATCATTAGCAATCCATCTAAAACTCAATTTTATGCATTTTTTGACTCTTTTAGCCTTAATTTATCACATTTTAATCAAAATTTTGATATGTAGAGGCACTTTCTTGACTCATTTTCAACTAAATGATATGTATTTATTTTAGTCTCAACCTTTTTATTTGGCATATATGTTAAACTTTTAATAAAAAATCTGACAGATTAAATCTCTTTAAATAATATATATAAAAAATATATATATTGAGCATATGTGCATTTAAAATATATATAAAATATATTTTTATATATAAAAAATTATATTCTATGCTGATAATATATATATATATATATATATATAAAATTATGGGAGAACAAACCTGCTCCTGAGTTGTAAAATTATGAGTTCTATTCACCTTCTGAACTTATGTGCATTTAAAATTATGTAAAAATTGCCCCTGAATTCTATTGAACTTCAATAATATATATAAAAAATTATGTGCATTTAAAAAACTAACCACAGAAAAAAAAAATTATAGACAAACCCCACCTCCGTGCACCATTATAACTTTCAATTACCTACAATAACAATTTTCAATTAACAAATATTGTAATTCTAATTTAGTTAGTAATAATAATGTATTTAAAATAAAAATAAAAAATCTAAAATATTAAACATCTTTACTTAATAATTAAACCTCTTTAAAAAAATCTGGTAGATTAAACCTCTATAAAAATAATATGATATAAAAATAATCTGAAATAAAAAGATTTGACAGATTAAAAAATCTAAAATAATAAAAAAATCTGAAATAAAAAATCTGACAGATTAAATCTCTTTAAATAATATATATAAAAAATATATACATTGAGCATATGTGCATTTAAAATATAAATAAAAAATATTTTTCTATATAAAAAATTATATTCTATATAAAACATTATATTCTATGCTGATAATATATATATATATATATATATATAAAATTATGGGAGAACAAACCTGCTTCTGAATTGTAAAATATGAGTTCTATTCACCTTCTGAACTTATGTGCATTTAAAATTATGTAAAAAATTGCTCCCGAATTCTATTCAACCTCAATAATATATACAAAAAATTATGTGCATTTAAAAAAATAATCACAGAAAAAAAAATTATAAACAAACCGAACCAAACACAACTTATAAACCAAAACTATGACTTCCTTTCTTGACCCAAAACAAAAAAAACAGAGCATCATACGGTGAGAGAACAAAACAAACAGAGCATGAGTGAGAGACCAAACCTTCAACGAAGAAGCTTGAAATCGGTGATGGATTTGGGTTCGATTCGATGCTTCTCCCTGCAGGCTGCAACACTTTACAAGATCGAAGCCCCTAGGAGATAGATTTGGGTTTGATTGAGGAGTTGGGTTTGGTCCGATTAAGTGCTTTGCTTTGCAGGTTCTTTTGCTTTATTTTTTCTTTTCCTCAAAGTGCTTTGCTTTGCTTTTCCTCCATGCTTTGCTTTGCTCAGTAGCCACACTCATACATACACAAGACACTGAGCTTTGCTCATTTTTCAGCTGTATCGGCATGTATCGGACAACAAATCGCTTACGTATCGGATTCAGCCCGATACGTGTCGGGAATTGGCCGCTACGGCCGTGAAATTCAGTCTCGCCGGTATACCGGTGAGTATCCGACTCGGCCCTATCAATTTTCGGTACGAACCGGCCGGTACGGAACGTACCGACCGATATTTAGAACCTTGTTTCAGCTTTTCAGAGCCAACTTATGGCTTTTAGCTTTGAAAAAGTTATTTTGGACTGTTTGGTTAAACTTATTTCAAATAGCTTCTAATTCTAACAGCTTATTTTAACTCAAAAAAACTGATTCTGAGAAGCTGCTCACCCCTTGCTTCTGATTATCAACCTCTGCTGTGGACATGTTAATTTATGGTTATACTCTTAAATTTTTTTATTTTTTATTTTTTTAAAAATAGAAAAAGACTCAAATGGACTATAGATTATTATTATTATTTTTTATGAGAAATGTAGACAAACAAAAAATAAAAATTAATTGAAAAAGCTATTTCACAGCTTATTTAACAAACACTACTCAGCAACTTAAATCTATAATCCAACAGTTACACCAAACAGATTAATAACTTCTAATTAAAGTCATAATCTATAATCTGTTAAGCTATAATCTATAAGCTGTTTTAACAGCTACACCAAACGAGGCCTTAAAGTCATATCATTTGAAATGTGGTTGACATATTTATTCATAGTGTAGATTTCTACATAAGCACGCATGTATTATGCATGTGTTAGTCATAGATACATTACTTATGCTTATACATTTCTTTGTATTGTTTGGTTTGCAGAACAACATAAATTGAGGAATGATACATGGATGGAGCAAACAAAACTGATTTTCTTCTATCAAGGAAAACTTTTAGCTAAAAGTGCAACCAAAATAAAGCACGGGTTTACAAAATATCTGCCATGATTTTTCTTCTTCTCCTTCTAAAAATTCCCACTTCCTCAAGCTTATAGATTGAATCTAGTTCACCTCATTATTGATTTGGAACATATGATATTGAGAAGGAAATGACTGTGATAGAAACCTTGGCATTTTCGACGATTTCTTTTAGAACCTTGGGCAAGTCTGGTTTGCTGCTCTGTTGAGTGAAAAGAGTACATGCTGTAGCTGTGTATATGCTGCTGCAATCTGCGTATATGTTGTGGGTTGATGGGTTTTACCTTACGTATTGCTTTGGTTTTTGTTGATGGTTGAGTGACAATAGATGTGGCTCCCCATTGGAACAAACACGTGACTCTTAGTTTGAAAACTACTTTGAATTATGAATTTCTCTAACACTTAAGTTCGAAAATAGGCCATTGAGGGACAAAATAGTGAAATATGAACAACAAGGCCCGGAAAACATCATGAACACCTTGAGAGGGACCAATGTAAATTATGAAAATTTATAATTTAATTGAGTGAGATAATATTTATTTTTAATCATACCTTCCAAAAAAGTATGATTATATATTTTATTATTCAAAGTGTTGACATCACAATTTTTTTAGTTCCACGATGGTTCGTGAAGAAAATTCATGAGAAAATATGGTTCTTGAATCATTTTATTTTATTTTTTAATCTTTTAGAAATTAAAATATTAGTATGATTGATGTATACGTCTTATGACAGGACTAGAAAGCACTTCATGCTTCATAAGCTGTTGCTATTGTTATGCTTCTAATTATGCCCAAAGCTCCTCATTTTGGTATGATGCTTCAGGTTGAATCCTCCAAATATTATTACAATAAGTAGGTTTACAATTCAATGATTTATAAGTTCATTTATAAGGTATATATTTTGAATTTACCCTCCCATACTTTTATATTGTGTTTTCATGTTTTAGTATAATTTGAAAATCAAACCAAACATGAAATTTGAAAATCAAATTTGAACACCATAGGTAAGTAGTGTTTTGTTCTTTCCCATCTTCTGTAATTCATGTTTGATCTAAAAGTCTATTGGCTTCACTAAAATTGCTAGTGCAATCTTTTTTTGATTTTAGGATTTTTGTGGGTTAATTAATGACTTCATTTTCATATCAAACAACGCTAATGTTAGGTAATAGATTCTTCTCATGGAGAAGGAAATTTTAGGAAAGCTGGAATGGTATTAAAATTTCCTACACTATGTCTTTCTCATTTCGATTTATTTTTTTAGAACTTTTTATAGGGTTAATGTGTTAATCAATGGCCATGAAATGCATAAGTTTGTACTGTAGAGAACTGCTGCATATAATAGTCAACATGATTTTCATATTGGGGAAATGACTGTAAGAGAAACCTTGGCATTTTCAATGAGATGCCAAGGGGTCAAATCCCCTTATGGTTGATAAAAAGATTGGTTTAGTTTTATTTTCTTTTGTTTACATATGCTCAAACCATGCACACCGATGACTTGTTACAGGTTAAGTATGTTAATTATTCTTTTCAAACATTTGCAGATATATTAGCAGAGTTACACAGGAGAGAGAAAGAAGCAAATATTAAACCTGATCCTGATATTGAAATCTTCATGAAGATAATAAACGAGTGCTACCAATTTTGAAGAATTTACTAACAAATGATGTTTTGTGTTGATACTAGTTGTTTTCATAAACGATTGTATGAGTTCTCTTCTTATGACTTGAATGATAATAATAACATAGATAAAGCAAGAAATGTTTGAATTTCAATTCATTGGGTTCTGTTAAAAATGGAGTTTATAGTGTGTAGTTTCATCTTTATGTGAATTTTATGTTCCAAAATTATTAGTGTAGTTAAGGTGATCTCTTCAACATTCAGACGCATTTCTGTTTTTAGATTCTTTTAAGTCCCTTTGGATTGAAAATTTTGTTGAAAACATGGGATCACTAAACTTCTGAATGTGGTGTTTATGCATGAAGTTAAGCTGTAGAAAAAGTATTGCGGTTTGAAAACCAAGTAGAAAAATGCACTTTTTCAATACTTAGACTTAAAAATAAGCCATCGGGTGCTAAAATCGTGAAACACCAATGAGAAGGCCATAGGAACACCCCGAACACCTCAAGAGGAACCAATGTAACTTGTGGAACTAGCACAGGACTCCCAGTTTGAAAATTAAGTAGAAAAATGCAATTTTTCAACACTTAGGCTTGAAAATAGGCCATTGGAGGCCAAAATCGTGAAACACTCACAAGAAGGCCACGGGAACACCCCGAACACCTCGAGAGGAACCAACGTAACTTGTGAAAACTTACAGAACTAGCAATGGATTCCCGGTTTGAAAACTAAGTAGAAAAATACACTTTTTCAACACTTGAGCTTGAAAATATGCCATCAGGCTTTAAAATCGTGAAGCAACCATAATAAGGCCCGCGGAACACCTCGAATACCTCAGGAGGGACCGATGTAAGTTGTGAAAACTTATGGAACTAGCACGGGACTCCCTATTTGAAAACTAAGTAGAAAAATGCACTTTTCCAACACTTAGGCTTGAAAATAGGTCTTCAAAGCCCAAAATCATGAAACAACAACGAGAAGGCCTGGGAAACACCCCAAACACCTAGGGAGGGACCAATATAAGTTGTGGAAACTTATGGAACTAGCACGGGGACTCCCGGTTTCAAAAATAAGTCAAAAAATACACTTTTTCCAACACTTAGGCTTGAAAATAGGCCATTGGGGGCCAAAATCGTGAAACAACCACGAGAAGGCCCAGAAAACACCCCGAACACCTCGGGAGGGACCAATGTAAGTTTTGAAAACTTATTGAACTAGCACGGGACTTCTGGTTTGAAAACTAAGTCAAAAAATGCACTTTTCAAAAAATGTTAAATTGTATATTTTATCGATAAGATAGTAATTGTCTTCCCCTTTTTTCTCTTTTTTTTTTTTGGTTTTCTTTTGTTGCAGATTGGAGATTAGAGATGGACGTGTTAGTAATCTGGAGAGCAAAAGTTTGCTCATTTTGTGTTTTTGTTAATATTACCTTACATGTATTTTGGTTGCGTTGTAAAGTTTATATTTTTGTATATATTAGGAGACATGTTTGGTAATCTGTACTTGATATTATATTTTTGTGGATATTAGGAGATGTGTTTTCTGTGCATATTAGGAGACATGTTTTGTACTCCACAGTTGATATTGTATTTTTGTAGATATTGTGAGACATATTTCGACTGTGGTGTTTATTAAAATGAACAAGTTTTTGTATTAATATGTAATAGATATTTTATTAAACATGTTATTAAAATGTACGGGGAATTTTTAGTAAAAAAAATTAAAATTTAAAATATTACCCCCGTTTTAAAAAAATGTTAATTATTATTAGCGACAAAATAAAAAACTGTCTCTATTAGTTTTCAAACAACTTTTCTTGATGAATAATTTTGTCACTAATGATATAGTTCCAACAAATAATTTCTCCACATTTGCTGAATATTTTGTCACTAACTTGAAATATTTGGCGGCAAAATTGTTTGGTCATTGAAGAATTTTGTTTTGTGCTCATTTTAGTGACGAATTGTTTTGTCACCTTAATCTATATCATTGGTGAAGATAAATTTTGTCACTAAAACCTCTATCTTAATATTTTGTGACGAAATATTTCATCGCCAAAACAATTAAAAATAAAATATTATTTAATTATAGTGACGAAATAGATGTTATAGAGGACGAAAAATTCATCATTTAGAGATGAAAATTTTTGTCGCCAAAAATGAAGAATAGGCGACGAAATGATTTTTCGTCACCAGGTACTTTCTACGACAACAAATAAACGACGAACGTGGTGATAAAAAATTTTCATCATTGATCACTTTGGTGATGAAAATTTGATGTTTGAAGACAAATCAGTTTGTCAGTGTAGACACACCATTTTTTATCGACCTTAAGACTCAGACGTCATCGATTGAGCGCTCGGTGATTGTAGGAACCCACATTTTATGTTCTCATCATGTTCATGAGCATCTGTGTGATTATGATTTGTTAAGTTTGCATGTGTGTGTTGTGATTTGTTTCGCTTGAGTTAATATGACCCGTGCCTTGTCTTGAAACCTTGTGATTTGTCTAAGTGTAGTATGCTTGTCTTGTTCCTTCCTTGATGTGAAACTTAGGTCACGCCTTGCCGGAGTTATACTAGCCGATGTTATTCTAAGCCGAGGTCATCCTTAGTCTAGTAATAGTATCTTGGAACCCCTTGTCGACCTCAGTCCTTGCCTTGACCACATTAGCCGAGATGTTACCTTGCACCCAAGTGATCTCGTCCTGGAGTGGTATGACCTAGGCCGAGGTGTGGCGCATCTAGGCCAAGATGTGGCACAGCTTAGTCAAGTGTTGTCCTTCCTAGCCGAGGTCATTGTCACCTTAGTTGCCGAAATCCTTTGCTAGCCGATGTCATTCCTTTGCCGAAGTGCCATTCCGTGTAGCTTGTTAGATACGCCTTGTTGCTAGCCGATGTCATAGCCTGTCAGAGAGCCCATACCGCTTTGCTTGTTGAACACCCTTCCACCATGCTTTGTCTGGCCTGTCAGCCACCTTTTCAGGTAGAACCCAACCAGTCGCCGCCACGTGTCTCAGCAGAGGGTTAACCCCAGAACCGAGTATAGAAAACTATCATTTTAGTATCATAAACTTGCCTTGTAGAGAGAGAAGCTCTAGGAGGAAGAAGGAGTTTTAGAGTGAGGAAGTAGATCTTCGAGCTTGATTCCTAGAGATCCGACCGTTAGATCCGCGTTCTAAGGTTAGATTCTTGATCTGCTCATGATGTTCTCTATGTTTACGTTATTGCATTACATGATTGAAAATGATTTGTAAGCCATGCATCGTTTTGAAGCTCGATTTTGGAAAGAGAAAATGACATTCATGTGTTCTTCAAGAAAAGTCATGTTTTGATCCGAAAGCTTTTTGCCTAGACTCATGTTTTGTGTTTGTTCTTGCATGATTTTCAACTATGGGTACCCAGGTCCATGTTTTCAAACTCGTAACATGAAGATCCCAGATTTGTGATAACAGATTGTAATCGAACATTCATATTTTTTTTTCATATTTTCACACTCATGTTCCTCATGTTCATCAGCAGAGGGAAACCCAGAGTTTCCCGACCTCTTTTCCTTGCATGTGGCCCTCGGGGACACACCTCGGCGAGGAGGTGTGGAACCTCGGCCTGGACCCGGTTGGTGCCCAGCATGTTTTCCGAAACCATTTGTGTACATACAAAACTTGTTGAAGGTGCATTCAATAGGCTTTGCCATGTGTTTGTAGGACTTGGGCTTGTCTCGACCCCGACGTGTGAAGAAACTATGTGAGTGGTATTTCTAATAAAGTTATGTTACACTTGTTTCGATAAATCTTGTTTTGCCTTGTCTTGAAAAGTATTTGATTTAGCATGAATGACTATCCCTAATTGCATATCAAGCACTATCTTGTTTTGATGACATTTCTTGAAAGTCCTTAGTTGCAGGGGACTATAATGCAACTGCACTCTTGTCTTGACAGTCCTTAGTGCTAGAGGACTATAAACTTTCGCAGCACAGCTTGTCTTGAAAGTCCTTAGTTGCAGGGGACTATAATGCAACTGCACTCTTGTCTTGGGAATGTCGTCACCCTCTTGTATTAAGTAGATGTAATAACATCCAAAGAACTTGAGAGGCCGGCAATGAACTTGATTTCCCTCTTGATTGTAAAGTATACTATGTATTGTTTTGAAAGAAATCTTGGATATCAGTCATGCAAAACCTTTATTTCTAATATCATTCACTGAGTATCCAAGCTCACCCTCTCTATATATATGTAGGTGACGAACAAGAAGGCATTGAGGCCTAGACGTGATGCCGATGTGTTTTGGGTGCATTGCCGACATGTTTTGGATTATCATTTTGTATCGTCTTGAAGATCATGCTTCTCGGCTTGTTTTCATTTGTACTTGTATACGTCGGCTTGAGAAGCCTTTTGGTCAAGATGTGTTTTGTATCTCATTTCCTTATTGTATTTAAGTTGTAAGACTTGTAAAGATGTATGTCATTTCATTGGACTTAAGCATGGCTCTCATGGACTATTTAGATTCTGTAAATGCATATATATATATATATTGCTTCCGCACTCGTAAGCCCCATATTAAATACTCTGATTGTGTGTGAATTTTGTAAGTTGGCCTTCGGTAATTACGGATTACTGGCCATCACGGCACCAAACTACTAGGGGCGGTTTGGGGTCGTGACAGTGATAGTGCATGTTGCGCTCGTTTCGAGGTTCTGGAGTTTTGGCTGAGAGCTTTGCCTCCAGGCCTCTAAACTCTTTGTGCTTTGGCTCGGTTTGTGGACTGAATCTTGTTTTCTCTTCCCTGAGGGAGAGAGAGATCTTGTAGACCATCTCTTTGTGGTCGTAGGCCACTTTTTGTGGTTGTAGGCCACTTTTCCCGTTTGGAGACTAGTTTCTGATTTTTTAAGCCTTCGGTCGCGCGCCTTGTCTCGGGATCGCTTAACGTTCTCTGTTTGGCGTGGTTTTTGAACCACACCTTGTTGCCTCTTTCTAAAGGAACACTGTGGTCTGGGAGACCACTTTTGTGGTCGTATACCACTTTTGATGCCTGTAGACTAGTTTTCGAGGCTTTCGGCCGCGTGCTTTGCCTTTTGATCTCTCGTCTTGCATCCGTTTTGGTTTCTTTTCGGTATAAACTTTGTTTTCCTTGTTTGGAAGGTGGTACAAGGGTGGGAGACCAATTTTTCCCCTTGGAGACCACTTTTCCTCTTGCTAGCCAGTTTTCTGGTCGGATAACTGGCTTTCTTGGTCTTTAGGCCATCTTTTATGGTCGACCACCATACCACCACCGTGCTTTCAATGTGTAGACTTCTCCCACCTATGGCCGACCAGTTTTTGTTCTAGGAGACCACTTGAAGTGGTCGGCCGACCACTGTAAGTAGCTGGCCGACCACTTCAAGTGGTCGGCTTCTTTTTGGCACATTTTTGGAGATATTTTTCTCCAGCTGGCACAGCTGGAGGGCACTAAAGCCATCCTCCATACATGTGGAGGGATGGCCTTGAAGCTTAGCTTCCTTGAGAAGCTTTAGCTTTTGGTTCTCTATAAGAGAGAACCACTTCCTCCCTCCTCTAGGTTCAGAAAAATTGCCTTAAGAGTTATAGATACACTCTTGTATCCATCTTGCCCTTTACTTCATTTTTGTGCTTCAAAAGTGTAGTTTTGTCTTACTTTAACACACAGACACACACTCAAACACCATCCCTTAGTTGCTGAGGTGCTTAGGAGTTGTTTTTGGTGTTCTTGGGTTGGTTTGAGCTTGAAGAAGCTGTTAGAGTTGCAGCTTTAAAGGTGGTCTTCAACGTGAGTTTCTAACCCTTAAATCCCCCATTTTTGCTTAAGCTTTTGAGCCTATTTTCATGCTATTTTAGGACTAACTCTTAACTACAAAAAGTTCTGATTTTTGGTCCTTAAGATCTTTGTTTAAGGTCACTTCTGTGTTTGGGGTTGTTTACCCACTCTTAGGCCTTGTTTGGCCTTACTTTTGTGTCTTCTTTTTAAGCTTTGGGATCACCTTTGCATGACCTTTCTACCACTGAAATCAAGAGGATTTTCAGTGGTGGAGATGAGGTTTTGAGGTCCCAAAAAGGAGAGGGTCATCCCCTCTCCTTGTATTTTGAATACTTGTTTCATATGCCTCATGTTTGAGCATGTTTATTAAGCTTGTGTTGGCTTGTTCTTAGCATGTATTTGGGGTTATTTCAGAATGCCTCAGATCTGTTTTGACTTGGTTTGGTCATTCCATGCATGCTTTATACACTTGTAGTGTAAATCCTACAAACTAGCTTTGTGTGCCTCATGTTTGAGCATGTCTTTCTAGCTGGTTTTGGGGCCATCTCAGTAGGTTTTTGGTATTATTTTGACATGCCTTAGATCTTTTTTGGGTTGGTTTCATTGGCTCTTGCATGCCTTATACACTTATAGTGTAAATTTCATAAACTAGTCTTGTATGCTTCATGAAGTAGCATGTCTTTCTAGCTTATGTTGAGTCCATTTCAGCATGTTTTTGGTGATGTTCTACCATGTCATACCTCTATTAGGGTTTGGTTTGGTTGGCTTTTGCATGCTCCATTCACTTGTAGTGCAATTCCATGAATTAGCCTAATGTGTCTCATGCTTTGACATGTCATTCTAGCATGCTTTTGGACTCTGAGAAGCTTTTGTCCAAGTTTTAACATGCTTTAGCTCTGATTTGTATTGTTTTGGTCATGCATGCCATGCTTTGTATAGCTATAGTGCATTCTAGCTTGTTAGGTTTGTGTGTCAAGTCCACTAGCATGCTTTACTTGGACTATTTGAATGATTTGGCATCATTTATTATGTGATTTCAGTCCATGTTTCATGCTCATGCACTTGCATCTTTCACTTATTCAATGCGTTGGAGGGTTTGCTCCTTTATGCCTTAACATGAACCATTGCGTATGCCTTCATGCTTTAGCTTGCGAGCCATCATTTCAATGTATTTTTAGGGTTATCTTGCCATGATATAACTCTGAATTTTACTAGTTAAGTCATCACATGCTTGGTCTTAATAGGTGCAGTGTAATCCACCTTATTTGCCTTGTATGCACCATGCCTTATGCCCTTCATGCTAGCTTGTTTTGGTTTTCTTCCATGCATGTTTTAGTATCATTTTGGCATGATCTAGGACTGCTTTGGGTTGTCTTTTCCATATCTTTCATATTTTGTATAGCTGTAGTGTAATTGGCCTTACTAGCTTTGTGTTTTGTTGACTCATGCATGCTATCTTTGAGCTATTTAGATAATTTGGCATCATTTAATACTTCATTTCAGAGCTTATAGCATTGTCATATTCCCACTTCATTCACTCTTTAAATGCCTTTGAGTGTTGAGCATGGTTGCCTAGTTTATGGCCTAGCATGTATGCCATCTTGCCTAGGTATTTGAGCCCTCATCTCAGCATGTTTAGGTCTTTGTTTTGACCTACTTGAGCTATGTCCATGATTGGTTCATGCATATTTTCCATGTATTGCATGCCTCCTTTGTAGTCTTCTTTATTAGCTTCATGCCTTAAGGACTCTTGCATTCCTTACTTGCTTTGTTTGAATGATTTGGCATCGTTTCTTACCACATTTTAGTGCACTTGGTGTGGTTACACTTCCATGTTTGTCACTCTTTGAGCACTCTTAAGAGTTGTGCTCTTAGGCCTCTTTGATGGGCCATTGCATGTGCATGCTTGTATATGCTTCATGTGCCATAATTTTATCACCAATGGCCACTGATTTGGGCATGACTGAGGTCTCTTCCCTTTTGGTTTAAATCCATTTAGCATGCTTGTTTATATGTTGTTCGCATGCTTATTGTTCATTGCATTAAGTATACCATCTTACATTGCATTGTGCATGCCATGTGGTTATTTGCATTGTGTATGCCAAGTTGTTTCTTTGCATTGAGTATGCATGTTCCTAACATTGCTAAGTTGCCCTTGTAGCATTGCATTGTGCATGCATGCATTAGCATTGTTTGCATGCCATTAGCCTTGTTAGGTTATTCATGTTGCATTGCATGTTTCATGCTTCAGTCATATTGCATGTTTGCATGTTTGAGTCGCATTGTGTATGCCATGTTATGTGTTGCATTGTTGTTTGGAATAGGTGTTAGTCCAAACACGAGAAACGAGGGACGTTTCATACTTGAAGTGATGTGCCTCAATTCTCGATCGCCGACGCTCTTGATCATACATGATAGAGTTTTAGGCTTTATGCGTTTACTTGTGCATTCTTTTTATATTGAATTGTGCAATTTGACTTCTCGGCCATCACGCATTGAAATGCGTAATTGGTGGCCCACACTCCCTTGAGTTCATGACATGATAGGGAGGGTGGTTGTGCACACATATCTTGCAAATACATTGTCATGCCCTTTCTTGCTCTCTGTTGCAGCAAATTAGAATTCAGCAGCAACAACTGGTCGGTCGACCAGTATTACTAGCTGGCCGACCACTTTTTTGGTTTTTCATCACAGAAAGTGGTCCGCAAGTGGTCTACTTCCTCAACAACTGGTCGGCAGCCCTCCCACAGGTTTCCATGATGAAGTTTCAGCTTTCTGGAGCTTTGTGCAGTGTTCTGGAAACAATTGCAAATAGAGACAAATTGGGGCATCGCGACGGATTTTCGAGCGAGGCAACAGGACATGCATGCTTTCTTCCCTCTGAGGGCACCTTTGTTTACTGCTTTATTTAGCTTCTTTACTTAGCTAGATTAAGCATTCTTTTTGTACTTTAATAGTTAATGCATTTAGCTATTTCAATTTGTTTTGTAATAAATTAGTTAACTAGGATTAGTTAATTAGTTTGTTTTTGTAATAATTAGTTTAATTAGCTTAGATTAGCTAGTTAGCTTCTTATTCGGTCCCTCCATCGAGAGGGCGCAATGTTGTAATAAGCGTGCGTGTGTGTGATGCATGTCTTCAAACCCCCATTTCTTTCTCCCTTTTACTTAACCACTTACGATGGTTAGTTTTAGGGCATATTTCGATTAGCATACCCTATGCTTTCATGCGTGCATCCATTCATATGCATTGCATGCACCAGGCTCGGCGCATCATACTAACTGCATTGTATTTTCAATACATTTGCTTGAATATGTGTTCAACAGCATGTTATCAAGTTGCATTTCACATGACATTCTAGGTAACTGAGCCTATCTTAGTTACATTTTCACATGTGTTGCATTAGCCATCTTAACATGAACTAAGATCATACATGATTTCTAACTAGTTCTTTGTTTTGGCTTGAAGTACACTGTGAGTGTTTACGCTTTAGCATACTGCATGTGTGTTAATGTTACCATGAAAGCATGCTTGCCATGAGACTAACTGCTTAGTTGATATAACTGTCTGAATACCTGTGGGTGAAGGTTGGATTACTTGAATTTGAACAATTCATTGAATCCCAAATTTAACCTACTTGCGAGTAACAAATTTCAAATCATTTTCACACATGAACATGCAATGTTTTGTTCCAAATTAGGTGATCTAGTCTATATTTGTATGCTGTGCGCATCACATAGTAATTATAGGTTAATAACCGGAATAAGAACAAATGTGTTTTCAAAAACAAAATATCATGTTTAGTAAAGGCCGATCTTTTGATTGGGCGAGCGGGGGTGCTCATTACATAACCTTCCCCTCTCGTACCCAAGTTCCCGAGCCAAGACAACTTTGGTGATGACGGACTCGTGGCCTTAGGCACGAGTCAAGGTTTCCTAAATTTTTCAAAATAAAATATTTAGGTGGCAACTCTGTATTTGGAAAAGCAGTCCATGTTTGGCACTTCTTTATAAAAATCAGTTTTCCAAAACGATTTGCCAGATTTGGACTCTTTGGTGATTTATCGGTCTCACATTGCACTTTGTGGGATTAGATTCAGAACCGTGACATTAAGTCCGAACTGTAGTAGCTCAAAACAAAACGGATTTCGTGCCCTCGCAACGCGGAGCCCGAAGAGTTCTCGGGGCGCATCTACAATCACCAAAGGCCTTTTTTGTTGTAGTGTACCGACACTACAAAAAATTAAGATTTCTCTAAAAAAAAAATTGGACGAAATATCCTACTCGTCAAAAGTGTCATTGTTATATTTTTAGTGATAAAATTGAATATTTAGTGATGAATTATTATCTTTTTCGGACTCATTTTTTAATCTAAAAAAGAAAATTTTGGTTTGCACAAAATTACATTGTCCTTGAAAGTGCTTTTTTAGCCACATTTTCAAAACTTTAATGCTAAAGGAGATTTTTTTTTTTTTTTTTTTCTTTTAAAACTTTTCAGAACAATCTTGTAGTAAGGACTCTCCTAATGATGGGAATGATATTTGATATGACTAGATTAGTAATACCATTTTTTTAAAGACAAATTAAAGTGATCGAAACTAATGCCAATAATAGATAGACACTGAAATAAACGAAGATAAATATACTCTCTCTTTTTTTTTAATAACAAAAGAAAGAAATTTTATTAATGAAAAACGAAATGGTACATCAATAAAGGAAAGGAATGAGTGCAAAGAGCATTATAATGATACAAACTGATCTTAATTAAGGTGGCACCGATAAACCCATACAATTATATGCTAGCACACCATCAAAAGCTAGTAAGCATCAAACCAAAAACAAAGAAAGATAACGAGCAACAAGACAAAAGGATGGCCCATCCAAACACATAAGGATAGCCATCACTAATGAGCAAGCTGCACAACAGAACGCACCACAATGCAAACAAAGCAGAACAAAGGCAAAACAGACCACAAAAATAAAACACACTCCAGCCAGCTTGCACCATCAACAGGATCCAGAGCACCTTCTCACTTGTTGCAAATTGTGAACCATCTCACTAACAGAATAGAAGAACCCTTTTGATTAAGACTTCACCCAAATAGCCACTCTAATTTTGTTAAGGTCACGCAGCTCCTCAATCTTTGGTAGAAGATTATTAGAGATGCATTCATTCCTGAAAGTACAAAAAGACCATAGTAGTGTCATTGAAATCAAATCTGTCTTTCCTTTTTATTGCCTTTCCAACCTAACCACCATTGAAGTAGGCAATCAATTGATCCAGGAATAGCCCAATGTAAGCCCCACCACTTGATGATAGCGGACCAGACATTCCATGTGAAAGGGCAATGTAACATAATATGATTCAAGGATTCCATCTCCTCATGACAGAACACACAGTTTAAATCAACATTCTACCCTAGAATTCCATGTCTATGAAGCATCTCTATAGTCTTCAATCTTCCTTTCCAAGCCAACTAGGTGATGAACTTAGCTTTGGGAGGGGAAATATTATTCCAAATTAGTTCAATTGACTCTAATATGGGCCCAAATGTAGCTTCACCCCATCTGTAGACTTGATTAGCTTTGTACACCCCTGTTTAATCACATTTCCATCTGAGATTATCAACAATACACTCACTCCATACTGGACCTGCACCCAGAACGGATTCAATCTTTCAACCTCCTCCTCTTCCCACGCAAAAAGAGGTCTTCTGAAAGATAGAACCCAACATTTTGTCTATTTTTCCTGGATACTTGTTGCTTCAAGGAAATCTCTTGTTTTTCACTTGGCTGATATAATCTTTGGAACTGATTCATCAGACATATAAATATACCTTTTAGTGCTTCATTCATATAATTAAAAAATTATTATTGAAAAATGGTCTAAATATTATATGAATTAAAATTTTAAAGAAATTAGTGTAATTATGTTAAAAATGTAAAACTAATTATATTTTCTTCAAACATCCAGAGATGTAAGTGTAATTTATCATTTGTTTTTCAAATAGTGGCAAACCTCTCCAAAAGAAAATTACACTGAACCCATATTCACAGAGTCTACGCCTCATACAAACAAATCATATATATCAAAGTGAAATAGAATTTAGAGAAATACTAAACTCACAATTTCACTCAAGATATTTCCATGTTATGGCAAGTAGAAGACAAAGTAAAAATATGTTGGATTTAGTTAAGGAGAATGGGGTGGTCATTGAAGATCCTACTCGGGTAAAACAGGTTGTGTTTAGATACTTCAACAAAGTATGCTCAGAAAGGTGGAGAGGTAGACCTAAGTTGGAAGGGACTTTTGTGAATATAGGAGTTGATGGGTCAGCTAGGGAGCTAGTAGCAGATTTCTCGGAGGAGGAAGTGTGGGCTGCTGTCAAAGATTGTGACGAGAATAAAGCTCCAGGGCCATATGGGTTCAATTTAGCATGCATTTAGAAGAATTGGAAAGTAATGAAGGATGACATTCTCCAGTTCATGAAGGAGTTTCATGAATAGGTCATTCATCACACTAGTTCCAAAGAAAGACAACCCAGTGGATTTGGTGGATTTCAGGTCAATTAGCTTGGTAAATTCGATGTATAAAATTCTGGCGAAGGTTCTGTCTCACAGATTAAAGAAGATTCTGCCTAGGGTGATAAGTAAGGTGCAGACTGCTTTTATAGGTGGAAGGTGTATTCTAGATGGTGTCATGATAGCTAATGAAGATATTGAATGGTGGAAATCGTCACAACAGAGAAGTGTGATTCTAAAGCTTGATCTTGAGAAGGCTTACGACTCAATTAATTGGGGTTTTTTGTTCTCAATGTTGTCTAACTTCGGGTTCGGGAAGAAGTGGCTTGGCTGGATTAAGGAGTGTCTATCTTCATCTAGGATTTTAGTTCTAGTAAATGGTTCACCAACGGATGAGTTTTCACCCCAAAAAGGGTTAAGACAAGGGGATCCTCTTTCACTGTTCTTGTTTAATCTAGTGGCTGAGGGTCTGAACATGTTGTTGACAAGGGCTCAGCAATTGGGGCTATTTAAGGGAGCTAATGTGAAGTCTAATGTAATGAGTGTATCACATTTGCAGTTTGCCAATGACACAATCATTTTTTGTGAAGCTGATCTAGAGAAGATATTTTCGATTAAAAGGGTGCTTAGGTGCTTTGAAGTGATGTCAAGCCTGAAGATTAATTTTTATAAAAGTGTTGTGTATGGGATAGGTGTTTCAGATACGAAAGTGTCAAATTTTGCAGTAGTTCTAAATTGTAAAACTCAAAAGCTGCCTTTGGTGTACTTGGGCATACCTTTGGGGCTTAATCCGAGAAGACAGTCAACTTGGCAACCAGTAATTGATAAAGTAAGGAAAAAATTGTCTTTGTGGAAAAGGAAGCTATTTTCTTTCGCAAGTAGGCTAACACTAATTAAATCGGTGGTATCTTGTTTACCTTCGTACTACATTTCTATTTTTAAGATGCCTAAGGGAGTGGTGAAATCAATTGAGCAACTGCAGGCTCAGTTTTTGTGGAAGGGGAGTGAGATTAGGAGAAAGGCTTATTTAGTAGGATGGAATGAGGTATCTAAGTCCAAGAGTCAAGGTGGTTTATGGGTGAGGAGTATCAATGATATGAATGCTAGCTTTCTTTTGAAGTGGTGGTGGAAATATGGTGTTGAGGATGATGCATTGTGGAAGTCAGTAGTGCGCAATATATATGGAAAGGAGGGTGGAGGGTGTTGGCCTGTGAGAATGGTAGAAGGTAGAGTTTCTCCAATTTGGCAAGGTATTTTGAGTATTTCTAAAGATAACCCACTGATGGTAAAGTTCTATTTGGAAAATGCAAAAGTAAGGACTGGGAATGGGGAAAGAATTAAATTTTAGATTGATAAGTGGTGCAACAATAGAGTGCTAAGGGAGGAATTCCCAAGATTGTTTCAGTTATCAGTGAACAATGAGGGTTTGGTCATGCAGTATAGGCAGCAAAGAGCAGGTCAGGACAATGGAGTTTAAGGTTTTGAAGATAATTAAGAGCTTGGGGAGAAGAAGAGGTATACAGGTTGAGAGATTGGTTGAATGATGGCCTTGTCAAGAATGGGAATTTGGTTTATTGTTTGCATTGGGGGGTGAATTCTTCAAGCCAGTTCACAATGGCATCTGTGTGGAAGTGGCTTCAAGTTAATAAGGGACCTGCTCTGTGTGTTGCTAAAAGGCCGTGGAAGTCTGTGGCTCCACCAAAAGTGCAGTTCTTTGGGTGGTTAGCCTGGAGGAGAAGAGTAAAGACTGCTGAGTTTTTACATAGGATTGGTGTGTTGGATGATCAGGTTAGTGTCTTGTGTCCATTATGCAGAAATGCAATTGAATCAATTAGTCATGTTTTACTTCATTGCCCACCGGTATGGAGGGTATGGTCTGAATTACTAAACTGGTGGGATATGTATTGGGTGGTACCATGTACAGTTGAAGCTTTGTTACAATGGTGGGTTGGGGTGAAACTCAAGAAGAATGAGAGGAAAATCTGGATCTTGGTGCCACTTGTAATGTTGCGGTCAGTGTGAAAGCTGAGGAATGAGAAGGTGTTCGCTGGGAGACTTCCTAATTTTGTTGCGCTAGTAGATTTAGTGAGGTATAAGATAGCTTTTTGGGCAAAGAGTAATATTGCAGGGTTACAGTACTTAGTTCAAGATATGGTGATTAATTTACATCAGGTTAGATAGTGTTTGGGATAAAAGTGTTGTTAGGTCCTATTGTTGGGGTGTTACTTGTAATAGCTTGACCCTCTTATATGCTTTACATCCCTAGTTGAGATATGACATGTTTAATGTGAAACTTCATGCAAAGTTATGCTTACATGTGGGAATTGTTTGATTATGTTATCTATCTGTTGAATATTGGAACACATTTGTTAAAATTAAAATGTTACCTTAGAAATTTAAAGGCGTAGAGGCGCGATAAGCTGAAATTGAGCATGTGAACATGCTAGTGGGAATTTTTAAAGATACTTGGGAGGTTTAATTGAAAATTTATTTTTTCTGATTCGTTAGGGCTCGTTTGGCAAGTTTAGAAATTAAAAACTTATCTATGTGTTATATAAACCCCCTCTTTGAACTCATCTCTTTATATATATATATATATATATGTTGAGTGGAAAACCTTGAGAATCTTGAAAAAGAGAGAAAGAAAAGGGAAAAAGAGGAAAGTTACAAGATTTGGGGATTCCAGAACTTGCTAGGAACAATTGAAGAATCCAATTGAAGGTGAGTATAGATCATTAGTAAACTCTCAATTCCTCGGAACTAAGTTTTGACTTGAAGTATCCTTACGCCATGAAAGTTAGGGTTATGATTGGGAAGAATTGAATCTTATAAATGACCATGTACCTCTTAAATATGTACAAGGGGAAACTTAGTCACTTGATTTCTCTATGTTGTGTCTAATCTCACTCTTTTGTATGTTTGAATTCACACAAATGGAAAGCTAGACATTGCACATGTATATTTACATAGTATGAGTGAGGGAATCATGGAGAAATCATAGAACTTTTGAGGTGTAAAGGCCAAAAGACTAGAATTTTGTGTTTATATGTTTATATGCTATGTTTTTGGTGTGCATCTACCTTGAATTTGGCTATGTGACTACCCCTTGTGCACTTGTAATTGTTGAAGTTTCGGACAGAAAAAACAGGGTAAACGACCACACGTGCGAGGCCCATTACCGTACGTGCGGGAGGCACAGCCGCACGTGCAGAAAACAAGGGAGAAGGTTGGGAGTATTCTGCTAAAAAGGCACATGTGGCGCACCTTCCCGCACGTGCGGTGGGGATTTCCATACGTGCGGCCCAAGTTGGGAAAACTCTGTAATTTTCTCTCGCTCTTTTCGTCTCTCTGAACATGTTGTTATGCCCGTTTGATGCTCCTATGGTGTATTTAATTACATGAAACATAGCGAATTGAAAAATAAGAAATGAAAGAAAATTAAGAAAAGGTGATGTACTTACGCTTTATGCGCTCTGTGTAGGGCATCCGCAAGAGGGAACCAGCGTTCACCCACATCACTATGAGTGATAGTAACATAATATTATGCTCTGTTAACGTTTTGTGTTAATATATGTTAGTTAAGATCTTATTCACTCTATGCGTACCTTATGCCATATGCGATACGTCTGATATATGTTTGAACGTTAACACGTGACATATGGACCTGAGGTTGTTCTGTTTGCTAATATGGTGGGCCCAAGGCTATTTTGTTAACATGATGGGCCTAAGGCCGTTCTGTACTACGATAGGCCGAAGGCCGTTTTGTATTCTGTTGGGCCTAAGGTCGTTCTGTACTCTGTTAGGCCTAAGGCCGTTCTGTATTCTGTTGGGCCTAAGGTCGTTCTGTCTTATATGGGCTGAAGGCCGTTCAGAAAAGAAAAAATGAGTGAGATTATGAATTATGAATATGCAATGTTAACTCATGTTTGTACCTTTAATTTATTTGTACTACTATCATTCACTGGGTTTTGCTCACTCTACTTTCCTAAATGTTTTCTAGGTAACCAGCTCGCGGGTCAACCCTAGGTCAGCCCTGAAGCCTATAGCTGAACCCGTTTTGCTAAGTCACCTAAAGTGACTCTTTTGTTATATTTTGGAAAGTCCCTATGATGGCATATTTTATTATCGTTTTTGGGAACTATAAATATGTATGTAGGTGTTGTTAAAACTTAACTTACGAGTTGATTCCCTTTCGCATTCTGTAATGTGAATGGTACCTGGAACGTTATGCATATATATGGTAATGCAACATGATCCCGGCATCTAGACACAGCTTAATGAATGTTTATTCTTCTATTATTTTGCTTCCGTCCAGGCCCCAAGATTGAGTAACGTTTAAAATAATTAAATCAAGGCCTCGAGTCAAGCCAGTCATGTCCAAACTTTTAGGGGGTAGGTTTGGGTCGTGACATTACTGGTGTGGTTCAGTTCAGGATGTCATAGTAGTTGAAGGGATTTGAAGGGGTCTGTAGTTTGCTGGGCTACTTATGCTGGAGAAGCAGGAGCAGCTGAGAGGTTTGGAGCTTGGACCTTGCTGGTGCTGAGGAAGTGTTGCTACTGCAATGCTGTGGTGTGAAGTTGTTGTAGCTGTTGTTGTTTTTGTTGTAGTCCAGATGGTGTTACTGTATGTTAGTATAGTCCAAATGGTTGTTGATTTTGCTACTGTGTCTGGGATCTAGGAGTGTTTGTGGTGTGCTGCTCATTTCTCAGTTTAGGATCTGATGTTGCTACTGGCCTGGCTATGGGTGTGCTCTGGCTATTTGTTGTTTTTTTTCCTTTCCTCTCTTTTTGTTTCTTTTGATTGGTTCCTCACCAATCTTGGGTTTAGTGCTAGCATAGGATTGTGCTACCTCATCGCTGCCAACCTAGTTGGGATTGATTTGGTTAGTTATGATGCTTTTTGCACTTCCCTTCTTTGTTGATGTAAGTTTCACATGTATCTTGCTTTTTTCATCAATAAAGTTTCTTTTTGCTGATAAAAAAAAAGGGTGTTAGATCCTATATGGTTGAAGGTGTGACAAATCAAATGTGGATACCTATCATGATACATCATTGTAGATCAACTTGAGGGGACATTTTAGAAGTCTCAAACATTTGTCTAGAACTTAAGGCTGTGTTTAGTTTTTCGATTTGGATAGGAAAATGTGTGCAAAATATAATTGAAATGTAATTATATTTTATTTACTTTTTGCCTTTTTATTTTTAAATTTCTATCCAAATTTATAAATCAAACATAACGGAAGAGTTTTTAGCCCAACCCTTTCAATACAAATGGGAGTTTGAAAAAAAGGGAAGAGAATAGCTACTTGAACCGCAATAGTTGATCAATCACATATTCTGGTTCCTAGAATGACAATTTCGGAGTTTTCTATTTGATTTGATGGAAAGGCCCGACCCTAGCTTAAACATTGTTGGAATTATAGCAGTCATCAAATCTTTTTGTAAAAATACTAAAATCATCAAATAATTCTTGTGATTTCTACTTTGACACTCACAAAATGTATAATTTTTTTTTTACAAAATATTAGAATATATTAATAAAAAAGGATGGCAATACATGATCATACTAATCATCACTACAACAAAACCTTGTTGGACCACAAAGGTCTCCAATATAATTACTGAGGAGTTGATCACCAGCTAATATCTCTACTATACTATATATTATATTTTATATATATATAAAGTGAACACCCATATTAGTGTTATAAAGCCTTGACTTCTCTACGTGCTAAATGGATTTCTCAATATAAAAAAAAAATGAAAAAAAAAAAGATTAAAAAAAGAGGGTAAGACTCAAACCTAACACCTTTACTTGTTTCATCTTGTACCACGTCCCTCATTTTCTTATGAAAAATACTTGAGACCCTCACCATTTTTGACTCCCATGACCTCCAATTGATTTGTGACCACACATTATATTTTTTCTTTTTTTTTCTTTTTTTTCTCCACCCCTCTCTCACAACAGTGTGGGGGCACTGGGGTGCTGGGGCCTGGATCATTCCCCTTTTTTTATATAGATGGGAGAAGTGGATTTCAAACTGT
Source organism: Camellia sinensis (assembly GCF_055761805.1). Lineage (NCBI taxonomy): Eukaryota > Viridiplantae > Streptophyta > Magnoliopsida > Ericales > Theaceae > Camellia > Camellia sinensis. Next base: position 81,904,675 of record NC_138963.1, read on the forward strand.
TCATGTATATACATGACATGAGCCCTAAGATTATTATTTCTATTATATTTCTTCGTTATTTAGGACTTCCTTTTTGGTAGATTTATTGTTGTCTACTCTTATTCATCCTATATATAGGGACTTTCTATTGTATTGTAACACATAATATTATTCAATATAGAAAGATTCTCTATTCTCTCTCTCTCACTCTCTACAATTATACTAACACAAATATTGGACCTTGGGTATATTGAAGAAATTTTAGAAGACTTTTACCACTAGAATGGCACAATATATAATAAATAAATTGTTTTATTTTATTTATTTGAGTTACACATACATTGCGTGTGCCAACTACTAGTTATATTAAGCAAAAGGCCATCCACTAGTTATATTAAGCAAAAGGCCTCAATTGGTATCCTGAAACCTTTGTTTCTCCTTATGCCACGTGTCAGATTTTTCTATTTTAAACAAAAAGTTATACAAAGAGATGCACAAGGCTTGAACCTAAAAACTTTGGTTTAAATTAGAAGACTCTTACCACTTAGACAATAGACATATTATAATATTAATTTCTTTATTATTTATTTTTATTCTTACTTATTTAAATTGCACACGCATTACATGTACCAACGGCTAAACTAGATGGATGGGAGAAGTGGGATCCAAACCTTGGTCCTTCGGTTTATTAGAAAAGATTCTTACTACTTGAATGACACGCAGTATATAATACATATTTTATTTTATTTTTACTTATTTAAATTACACATATATCACGTGTATCAATCACTAGTGTTCACATAACCACTAGTGTTTACATATAACACCGTTATAATGGTGAACGTAAAGTTTTCCACTATGTACACCTTAATCTTTTTTTTTTTCCATCAAATTTATATTTGATGAGAAATACTATTCAAAAATCATCTCCAATTTATTTATCAAATGTTCATCAAATTAAATAAGAAATATTTTTTTCATCAAAATGAGAATTTATCAAATCTTAGTGATTGATTGTTAAGTTAGTAGTTGTTTGGACTTGTTGAATGATTGTAAAGTTTGATGTTTATCAACTTTCTAACTACTAACTATTAGTGGTTGTTGAGCTTAGGCTTGGTTATCGATTGTTAAGTTAGTGATTGTTGGACTTGGGCTTGGTGATTGATTGTTAAGTTCGATATTTGTTAACTTTCCAACTATTATTGATTATTGGGCTTGAGCTTAGTGATTAATTGTTAAGTATAGGGGATTCTATTTGCATTACAAAAATTATTAAATACGTTCAACTTCTCAATAGACACTATTAAATTATGTATGGTTATAATTTACTTTTAATAAATCTCATATTGTTTTCTTAAATTACCCTTCAAAATACATCCAAATAATAAACAAATCAAAAATTCTAAATTTCCATAGCTGCTAGAACTATGCATATGCGGAGGAATTTTGAACCTCTCACCATTGAAGTTTTGGCTGCACGGGAGAGCTTACATTTTGCACTGAAGCTACAACTTTGGAATATTGTCCTTGAGGGTGATGTACAATAAGTCGTCATTTGTACGATATCGAAGGAGACAATGGTGGTTACAAATGTGGAAGGACTCATTAATGATGTTAGATGCTTGATGAATAATTTCAAGTGTTGTGAGTTGAGTTTTGTAAGAAGGTGTGCTAATGGTGTAGCATAATGTTTGGCAAGACATGGGGTGAGTTTGTCTGGTACTCTTATATGGAAGTTCAGACCTCCTTTTTGGCCTTACTCCTCTATGGAGAAAGATGTTTGCTGATGGCTTTTCCATCTTTTATTAATAAGATTTATTCTATAATTTTGAAGAAAAAAAATTTTAAACAGATTTCTCATTTGAATTATTCTTTTTATTCACATACATGGAACGACGGTATCAGCGAAGGAGAACAACAAAGGAAAACGACAAAATACATGCCTCTCTTCAGCCTCTTTAGATACCTAAATTAAATAACAATCACCAAACACAAATTTCAGCCACACAAAATCTAAATTTCTCAAATATAACAGATCAAAACTCAAGAAATAAAATTAGCAATTTATGTTTGTGGGTGAATAGGGGTTTACAAATAGGTTAAAAAAAAGAAAGAGGAAAACTTGTTGGAGCATTGCAATTTCGAAAATTGACTACATATTTGCAGCTTTCACACTCTCTGTTTCGTTGCAATTTCAAAAATTTGATTCAATAATAGTTTTGATTTTAATTTTAAAGATAGACGAAAAGGTTGACTCCGTGAGATTTAATTTTTTATTGATAATTAAAATTTAGAAATGAAGATGAAGAGAATTGAATATGAAAAATACGTATAAATTGTTTGAGCGTACTATGAGAAAAAAATAATATTTTCTTTTAGGGTTTAATGTTTAGTGTCCTTATCAATAAATTTAAATTAGGATATAATAAGAACTAAAATTTTAAAATTTTAGTTGTAAGTACTGAGTTATTATTTGAATACAAATGGAATCACCCTTAAATTTGATGTTTGTTGACTTTTTAAATATTAATTATTAGTGGTTGTTGGGTTTAAACTTAGTGATTGATTATTAAGTTCAACAATGTTAAGTATCATGAAAAATCTTTCATGAAAATAATTATGAAAGCTTTGTGACCATTGGATTACACTTAAAATAAAGCACCACACACTAATGAAGGTAATCCAAAGATTATAAATCTTTCATGATCATTTTCATGAAAAAAATTTCATAATTCTTAACTTTTCTCCATTAGGTTTGATGTTTGTTGACTTTTTAGCTATTAACTATTAGTGGTTGTTGGGTTTAAACTTGGTGATTGATTATTAAGTCTGATGGTTGTTGACTTTTTAATCATTGAATTGTTGATTGTTGGGCTTGAGCTTGGTGATTGACCGTTAAGTTTGCTATTTGTTAACTTTCTAACTATTGTTGGATTTGAAAAATGTTTACTATTCTCAAAAGGTATCCATAATGATGTAACAGGATATGTGTTAATTTTTAATTTGTTATACACTTAATGATTGTGAACCCAATTCTCATGCCACATCATTACCGGTAAATTTATAAGTATAAATGTATTGGTTTCTAACATTACTCTATTTGGATTAATAGTCTATTTTAATGTAATATTTTTATATTTGTAATTATTCTCCTTAAATATTAATTCATTTGCACTTTGTCATCGTAAACTTCAAAACTCAACAGTAAATCACTTCAAAATATTATTTTATTATATTAAATTCCTTTCATTAGAATTTTATTAAAATGTGTGAGTTTCTAACATTACTCTATTTGGATTAATAGTCTATTTTAATATAATATTTTTATAATTGTAATTACTCTCCTTAAATATTAAATCATTTGCAGTTTGCCCTCGTAAACTTCAAAACTCAACAATAAATCAATTTAAAATATTATTTTATTATACTAAATTCCTTTCATTAGAATTCTATTAAGATTTAAATGCAATCAAGTCATGTATGACATACATATTCATTTTCGAGGATAATAATACGTTATATGATGATCTTTTGCACTTACTAATAAGTCATAACTAAATAACATAAAGGTCATAACTAGGGCAAACAAAACACACCTTTTTTGAGGTATGTATTACAAAATTGTCCACATTTTTTTTAATACATATTGGTGTATAGTTATGGATAGGGGTGGGCACGGGTTGATTGTGGCCACGGAACCTCCAATCTATCATTCATCCGTCAAATTAACGAATTAGAGAAAATCAATCCACATCCGTCTGCCAATTCGATGGATGTGGATTGAGCGGATTGACAGATGGATGCGAATCAGTTTGGCGGTTTAAAATTTTATAAATTTTAAACATAATTCAACTTGTGCACTTCCTCGAGAGAAAAAAAAAGTATTAAGAGTCAATGACTTAAAAAAGTATTACAATCACTGCATGCCTCATCCAAAGAAAAAAAGCTTGAAACTTTAGAATATTACAATCACTGCATATCTCATCTACAAATTACAATCACAGCGTACCTCATCCACATAAAATATTACAATCTCTAGTTCTTAAAATACAAAAACAATTCAAACCATCAAAACCATGAACAGAGTAGTAGTAGATATTGTATGCCTCTGTATTGTTACGTCTATATCTATTTTTGAAAACAAAAACCAACCAGCATATATCATTTTTTTATTTATTATTTTTAGAGTTAGATTTAAAAACCAAAAAATATAGATAAATAATACATTCATTTTTTTCAATTCAAAAAATATATTCAAGTTGAAAACTCTTTTTCAACAGAATATTAAACTCTTTTTCAATTGAAAACACAAATAGAATATCTAAACAAATTGAAAACACAAAATTTTACAAATTACTAGGGGTGTTCACGGTTTCGCGGTTCAGTTGCAGCCAAAGAAACTTCAAATCCGCCATCCGTCCAAAACTAGGCGGATTGGAAGAAATCAATCCGCAACCATCCACTCGTCATCACAGATTCGTCCAAAATGCGGCTGATCGGTTCGATTCGGTCGGTTTAGATAGATCGGTATATCCGCTGCTCACTCCTAGTTATAGGTCTTGCTAATAACAATCCTAATGAATATCAATAAGAAGTATTAAAAGGGGTTGTTTGAAATGTCCTAAATAAGGGCCCTTTTTGACTTTTTGGATTAAAAAGTTGAAGAAAAAAATATGGTTGTTAGGGTTAACTTTTGACTTTTTATGAAAAAATTGTATAAATTAGTGTGTAGGAGAAGATAAGGACAGTAGGCAGTACGGCCGTACAGTCTGGGTAGAGTGAATTGATGATAATAAATGGTTGCCTACTTTTCGGGCATTGCATTGGATGGTGTTGTTCTGCCCGTGGGGGCCCTCACGAGTCCCGTTTTGATAATCTGAACCGTTCAATGTGTACAACTCATCGAATACTATATGCCTGTAAAAAATCACGATGATCAGATATCGATAGCTATCTGACCCGATTAGTTTTTTTTAACCATTAACTATAACACCATCTATTTTTTTTATACAAAACTGGTTTGATTATATAGTTAGCGATATCTAATCAACGTGATTTTTTGCAGACATATAGTACTCGACGAGTTTTACACATTGAACGGTTCAGATTATCAAAACGAGACCCGTGATAGGCCCCCACAGGCCGAACAGCACTATGCTGTTTGCGCACCACGCCCGTGCAATTTTTCTAAAAAACTCAGCAACAGTCTGTGGGACGTCAGGCTGAGTTGTAATAATTTGTGTGTAAAATTATTTTTTTTTTGGTGAATAGTGATAACTTTTTAACTTTTTTAGTAACTTTTTAATTTTTTAAATTATTTGGGATATGCCAAACCAAGCCTAAATGTCAAAACATGTATAATTTCAATAAATCTTCACATTTTCAAAGTACTAGGAATGACAACGGGCTGGGGCGGGGCCGGGGATCACACTTCCCATCCCCGATCCCCGATGGTGAAAATCTCCCCGTCCCCAGCCCCAATCCCCGACGGGGAACCTATCACCGTCCCCGCCCTCACCTCCTAACGGGAATCGAGTTTCCCCGACCCCGAAAATTTTCCGGTCCAAAAAAAAAAAAAAAACAAAACAAAATACAGCGGCTAAATGAAGAAGAAGCTGAATGTTGTTTGCAGTTTAACAATTAACCAACTTTTTGAGTATTTTGAAAAATATCAAACCAAAAACAAATGAATCCATTTCTCGTACCTCAACAAGAAACAATCAAACCAATGATCAACTTCAACACTACTCACTAAATTAACATCAGAGTGAAAAAAGTGAACAGAGGACACCATTGAAAGAAAATCCGCTAAAAAAGACACAATAATACCCATTTTCCTACACAAATCAAAGTTTAACCACGATCTCAAGTGCTTCAACATCTATTGGTCAATCGGATGGTCCAAACGATAGATTTGAGGGAAGGGAGTGGGAGAGACGAATCTGAGGAAGGCATCAACAAAAACCATAACCCGCCGCCGTCGATGAGCCTTCTTGGTGGAGACTGCAACAAATCTGGCCCACTCTCCGCCCTCTTCTTCTCTGCGACTCTCTCTTTAGAATTCCTCTCTCTAAGCGCAATTGATTGAATCTGGTTTTTTGAAGAGTGTGTGTGTGTGTGTGTGTGTGTGTGTGTGTGTGTGTGTGTGTGTGTGTTGAAGAGTGTTTGATGATGCTTACAACGGAGGGAGAGAGATCGATTGGTGATGATGAGAGGGTTAGAGAGAGAGAGAGAGCCAAAAAGAGATGAGAGACAGACGGTAAGGCTTGAGGGGTTGTGTTATGTTAGGGTTTGGTTTATATATATATATATATATATAGGGGCATAACAGTAATTTCACATCGAGGAAATGGGACCGGGTCTGGGGCTGTGAAAGCTATCCCCGTCCCCAGCCCGAAATTGATCGGGGATTCAATTTTGAATACCATCCCCGTCCCCGTGGGGGTATTTTTCAGGAAAAAACCATTCTAATCAGGGTCAGGGGATCGGATCCCCGTCGGGCCGGGTTGAAATTTCTATTCCTACAAAGTACTTTTACATATTCCTTTTTGATCTGGAAATTTTTTACATATTCAAATATGAATAATATTATATGTATTAATTAATGTACTAACTGGTATACTAACAGATGATGTAACATAATTTTAGAAGTTTTGTGTATTTGTAATTTGTATAATAGATAGGGTCAGTGACAATGACATAATATTAATTAGTACACTAGTATTTACATTAATTAATACATATAACACTATTGTTCAAATATACTTTTTACATATTTTTTAACACTAACAACTACCTTAAAAATTGTTTTAGACATTTTTCTGTTCATAATTATGGCTCATTTTTGAAACACACTTATAAGTGGCGTTTTGGTTTATTACTCAAACGCCAAAAGTAGCTTTTTTGGCCATAAAATTGATTTGGGATTGTGGTTATAAGCCAAAAGGGAAATTACGAAATTACCCTCTATAGGTGGAAAATGACATGGTAAAAATGTGTAAATTTTCAATTGGGTAGGGATATTTTGGTCAATTGACATTAAGACATAGTGACATGACAACATAAACAAATATTAAACAAAAAAGTCAAAAAGTTTTAAAAGTCAAAAAAGAACTTTTTACCATCTTTCCAAAACGAGTTCGGATCCTCTCCTTGAGGGAGGTCCTTGAGTTCCTGCGGGCAACGGCTCAGATCAGCCGTTGGACATCCAACGGCTGAGATTAAAACAAAACAAAAAAAAAATTGAAATTTTGGTCGCTCTCCCGCCCAAACAAAAACACAACTCAGTGCTTATACAGAGCATTCTCGCACAGCACTCAGCACACACCCCTTCTCCTCCGTCGAACCCATCCTCACCGGCGGCGACCCACTGTCGATACAGATTCTGTCTCCTTCGCTGCTACATTCTTCTCCTCCCCCTCACCGAGCAACTCTGCCCTTCCTTACATCGTTCGTTGATTTGAAGTCATTGACGAGATTTCACCAGAAAATAAGAATCAATCTGAAAATTGAAGATGGTTGAAGAAATAGAAATTTGCATTTTTGTTTTTTTTTTCTTCTTATTTTTATAATGATTTGTAAGTCTATGGATTTGCAGTGGCTTGGAGAAATAGAAATCTGCACTTTAGGTTTTTTCTTCTTCTTATTTTTATAATGATTTGTAAGTTTGTGGATTTGCAGTGGCTATTGATCTGTACAATTTTGGGTTGAGTTGTTTGTGAATTTGAGATGTTTGTTTAAATGCCTCAATGAAATGTTGATTTAATTACATGTTAACTTTCATTGTTGAATTGTTGAATGATTTGTAATTGACGACAAGTTATATGTTAACGACGAAAAGTTCTCAAATTTCGGTCATCTTCTTGAACTCTTCCTCTTCCAGTCCTTTGTTGATTATAGCTGGTAATCTTCTTTGATAATTATAGCTCTGAAATTTTTGGGTTTGGTTTGTGAATGTAATATTTCTGATTGTGATAATTTTATAAAATGATTTATATTCACAAATCAAATGTGATAATTTTATAAAATGATTTTATAATATTTCTGGTAATCTTCATCCACAAATTAACTGATTGTTAATTAAACTGAATATAATATTTCTGATTGTTCACTGCTTGGTTTAACTAAAAGAGGAATATAATATTTCTGATTGTTCATCTTTGTTCACTGCTTGTTCATCTTCATAAACATTAATTAAACTAGTCATAAACATTAATTGTTCATCTTTGTTCACTGCTTAAACTATTCATAAACATTAAACTGATTGTTCATCTTTGTTCACTGCAAATTTCTACAATAGTAGCTCATAAACATTAACAAAACAGAGCACCTATCCATGTGTTGCAGATATATTTCATGTGTTGTTGTCCATGTGCTGCTGCTATGTTTTCCCCTTGTTTGATGATAATTTGATGTTTGGAAAGATTTGAATAAAAAGAGTGACCAAAGATGGTCGGATTTATTATTGTATTGACGCCTTTATTTATCTAAAACACTATTGCCACAAAATTTGCAGATTCCGAAATCAATACTGGAATTAAGATACTAGTTTTTTTGAGTATCCTTTTCCAAATTCCAAATGAAACTATATTAGTAGTGCCAGGGAAATCACTTGATGATGATGCCTACTCCATTCATAACAATGTTTAGAATCACCTGTAAATGTGGATGTGTTCATTTACTGAAAAGCTCATCCAGCTTTAAACATGGGAGTCCCATTTTATTATCAGCTGTACTATCTTAGATGCAAAAAGTAAATATAGAGGAGATCACTATTCATTCAAACTCCAATCACAAGCCTTCATTTCTTTCATTCGAACTCCAATCAAAAAGTAATTTTTGTTCATTAATAAATATTTAATTTTAAAATTTTTGTAAAATATATTTAATATTATACTCATTTTAAAGGTATGATTTTATACTTTTTATTGATGTCAATTTTATAAAAATTAAATTTACACATTAAAAGTTATTTTGAATATAATAAGAAATGTAGAGTGAATAGTGTTTTAGAGGCTCCTTCATTTTGTTCATCCTCTCTTCATATTTGAAGGATCAATCCATCTTCCTTCATTTGGGAGGAAGAAATGAAGGATGGGTTGGAGCTCAAAATTAGAAAGGATCCTTCATATTTGAAGTTTTGAAGGATGGGTTGGAGATGCTCTTAAGAACAAGAAGTTACTCTTTGCTTGGTCAGAGCCAGATTCTGTGATCGGAAAATACACATCACACAGTTGGCTAAATTTATTCTAGTTTTTGCAATAATTGTATTGATAAAGTTTTAGCAAATCAACGCTGTATAAACTTCAAAATCTGATTTTTAGCTAAGTCAATAGATTTTTCCTTTTTTTGCTCTCTCTCTCTCTCTCGATGTTGATATTTCATCGTGATTTCATTTTCATGTCACCTAGGCAAGCCTTTTGGAAATTTCCTCTGTCATCTTTGTAAGCTCTAGTAAAACTTCTGATTTACATGATAGCAAAACGAGTGTAAAATTTATCATGGTTTGCACTCCTAGTTTGCCCATTTATTCTTGCTCTTTGGTTACAAATGCTTTTCTTTTCATGGAATTCTTGTGTAAATATCTTCATTTCCTTAGTTCCTTTTAAGTAGATTTTGAATGTTTGGATGTAACTTGAAATAACTTAATGATCTCTATTCTAATCATGGTGTCTTGAAATTAGAATGTTCATGCATAAGGATGCATACAAATTGATTTCAGCAGCAGACTTACAATGAAAAACAATTTCATTGAGGCATTTAAACAAACATCTCAAATTCACAAACAACTCAACCCAAAATTATACATATCAATAGCCATTGCAAATCCACAGACTTACAAATCATTATAAAAAAAAGAAGAAAAAACCTAAAGTGCAGATTTCTATTTCTCCAAGCCACTGCAAATCCATAGACTTACAAATCATTATAAAAATAAGAAGAAAAAAAAAACAAAAATGCAAATTTCTATTTCTTCAACCATCTTCAATTTTCAGATTGATTCTTATTTTCTGGTGAAATCTCGTCAATGACTTCAAATCAACGAACGATGTAAGGGAGGGCAGAGTTGCTCGGTGAGGGGGAGAAGAAGAATGTAGCAGCGAAGGAGACAGAATTTGTATCGACAGTGGGTCGCCGCCGGTGAGGATGGGTTCGACGGAGGAGAAGGGGTGTGTGCTGAGTGCTGTGCGAGAAAGCTCTGTATAAGCTCTGAGTTGTGTTTTTGTTTGGGCGGGAGAGCGACCAAAATTTCAATTTTTTTTTTTTGTTTTGTTTTAATCTCAGCCGTTGGATGTCCAACGGCTGATCTGAGCCGTTGCCCGCAGGAACTCAAGGACCTCCCTCAAGGAGAGGATCCGAACTCTTCCAAAACACCTCTATATATGAATGGTTGTCAACATTTCTCTATAAAAATAAAAAAATAAAAAAACAGTTATTTGGATTCAACTTTATATTCTTGGCCTTACGAATTGTTTGAAATATTTTAAATAAGTATATTTTTTAACTTTTTATAAAATATGAATTAAGTTTAAAGTAATGTAATAAAAAAATAATATCACTTAAATAAACTAATAACTTTTTAATTTTTTAATTTTTTTAAAAAATGTCAAACCTCACCTTAATTTTTCGTCTAAAACGGCACCTTTACTGAAGAAAATTTTATGGGAAGCAAACCTTTTGTTTGACTCCATAGTCTGATTTTGACCTTCTCGTACACTGTCTAGGTTAGAATCTCCATGACATTGGTAATTGCTCTAATATCTTTGACTTTTGAGTTAGTTTTTTTCTAGGGAGACCCTCTCTCTTCCTTCACATGTTCACAGTAGATCTCTCAGCTACCAATGCCCCATTTTGCAGTTCAAGTTTAACCGAGGATTTTTTTCTTTTCCTTTTGTACGAATAAGAAAGTAAGTAAATTTTTTTATAATCAAGTCATATGTTTTTTTCTACACTTTTTAGACTGGTTCAAATTCTATTTTTCAGGACTAAAAGGACAATTATCAATTTGCAAACTCCTTTCTATTTGTCTGTGTCCATTATTCACTTATTCATTCACGTCAGTTATTTGTTTATTTCTTTGTTCACATTTCATCTCATTATTCATATATCACTTAGAGATAGGAGCATAAATTTAGGCCACCGGTCCACCCAAAGTCTAGCCCAGCTAGGCCCGAGCCTGAGTCCAGCCTGAGACCATAGGCTTGGGCCATTTGTTTCGAAGCCCAATCCATCGGCCTACTCAAGGCCCGGCCCAGCCCATCCCGTCCCGCCCGAAACCCAGTGTCATTTTTGATAAAAAAAAAAAATTGAAAAAAAATGGTTAGGCTTGGCCGAAGCCCGCCCCAAGCCCGAGCCTAGGCTCGCTAGCCCAACACACTCGAGGCTTGAGTACCCTTTAAGCAAGTGGGCCGGCCCGGCCAAGCCTGATTTTTGGCAAGAGCCCGCACAGCCTGATAATGAGCCAACTTGAAGTCGGGCCGAGCCAAATTTACACTCCTACCCAAGACCGTCTATCCTTTAACAAGGGTATGCAAATGAATATCTTTTAAAAAATTTAGAAATTCATGTCAAATTATTTGGTGCAGCTATGCTTATAATTTATGAGATAGGAACGAATAACTTAAATAAGTTGAAAAAAAAACACTAATTATTAAGAAATGTGGGTGTTTCTAAGGTTTGTTTTCTGATTATTAGTTTTGGGATCATAAATCAACTCTTTTTTTTTTTCTTTTTTTTTATCAGTAAATTTTTTTTTATTAATGACAAAAACATACATTTCATATAAGATTACATCAATAAAGCGGTGGATGTGCAAAGAGTATCAAAACAAACTACTCCAATCCCAACTAGAATGGCACCAGAATGCCCAATCATCTACTAGCACAACCACAAAAAGTTGATGAGAAACCAACGCAAAATCAAGGAGAAGAACAAAAAGACAAAAAGCCACACAGTAGCCTAACACCAAAACCACATCATGCCACAACACACACTGCTGCAATCTGCAAACCAAATCAACTCTTGATTCAGAACTTCACTTGCTGCAGGTTATACACAATGTCATTCATAGAGCAATTCAAAGAGGGACAAGAAGATCTAAATCCACAAAGCAATCCTAATCCTGATAACATCACCCAACCCTTCAAAGTCCACCTATGAGCCATTAACTTATTTACTTGAAACAAGTTATCCCAAAATATATATATATATATATATATATAACACTATGTCTTACATGAAAATAAAGACAAAATAATTAAAATAAATTATGTAACTCCATCGTGACTCCACCCCAAAACTAGTATATGTTATACCCGTCTATTATTTAAGTTTGAATATCATATCCAATTGATTGAACACCCAATCAACTCAATTTACCTGGCTGAACACCTACTCCACCCTATTAAATACCAAATCATAATCCACTCACGTTTAGAACAATAATGTTTGGATTACAATAATTTGTTTGTTACCTTACAAGTCAATATTGTATAGTTAATGGTCTCACAATTATTACCAATACAATGATATTTGTGATATTAATATCATAATTAAATTTTATTTATTCATAACTAAAAAAAATAATGATTCATAATCAAACACCATATAAAATATAAACAAATATCTTTTTGATAATGATCAAAATAATATTCATAATATGTGATAGCTAATATCACAATAAATCATAATCAAAAATTACAAATATCATAACTGATGCATATAATTCACTCCCTATTTTGGGTGTGTATTATACATTTTCCTCTACTTTGTGTTTGTTTTTGTTTGTTCTCTCCAAGATATGTAACTAACTGCCTAAACAATAATCCAATATAAATATATATTTCTATGCATTTTATCTTGTTTCAAATCTTATGCTTATTCATGTTCCTAATTTATTGAACAATTAAAAACTTATTTTATAATTTATTGTACAAATTTATCATAACTGTACGGGGAGCAAATATTCATCACTATCTGTACTACTCGTGTCCAAGCTTTGCTCCATTCCGCAAAACCTGAGAACACAACGACGGTGAGCTGCCCGGCGGGTGTGATGCCGGAAAGCCCCTCTGACGATCAAGTTAGCACCTTTTTAGAGAAAGAAAGAGAGAGAAGATCAAAGAGAGATAGAGCCCTGGGTTGTCAGAAAATCAAACCTCTTGTATAGAAGCGCCGCTCAGTCTATATAGCCTCTACGCGCGCCACTTTGCTCATCTTTTCCTGGACGCGTGGCTGTACTGCCCTCTCTATTCTTTACATGTGTACCCGTCAATACCACCAAACAACATTGGCCAAACTGCCAAACGGTATTGACGCACACCATTGGCGAGTTTCTCTTCTCGCACTCCAATTGGACCACCTGGCAATTTCTACCGAGCTAGGCATAGCCCGGTCAGGGTCAAGCTCAATAACTAGCTCGGTTTTCCCATCTCTATTCATTCCCGCTGACCTTGCTCGGCCTTGAACCATCGCTTAACCTAGGTCGGCTTAGCCCAATCCAACTTCCGGACCTTGGGCTAACTCAGCCGCTTGATTTAGAACCTCAGCCAAACTGCCATCGGCTATGCCAACTCAGTCGCGTAATCCAACGGGCAAGGCCCAAGTCACAAATAGCTTGACCCGTTTGCTTGACGCAAACTCCCCTCTCAATAACGAAACCAAACTCTATAAGAAAAAAATCTCGTTTTACCATGCTAGTGATAAAGACAACATATTTATGTAAAAGTTATCTACATTATTTTTAAAGCAATGGCATCGATATATTATATCATTTTATTTTTTTATTTGAAAAGTTTAATTGTAGATTTATAAAATGTAAGTGCCTATTTGGATTGATTTTTCCAAAATTGTTTTTAGAGAGTTTTTTTATTTTTATTTTTAGTGATTTTTTTATAATTTAATATTTTTTTGTACTTTTTAGATGCATCTAATCCAGATGTATCTAAAATGTAAAACAAATTAGTTAAAATATTAAAAATATTTATTAAATATAAACTAAAATTCAAACAAAAATCTATGCATTTTTGTTAGGATTTTCATTTGTTTTTAGTTAATTTTTTTTTCATATTTTAGTTTTTTTTTTAATACTTTTAAGATGCATTTAATCTTGATGTATCTGAAAAGTTAACAAAAACAAAAAACAAAAAAAAAATTGACTAAAATATGAAAAGCTCAATAAAAACAAACAAAAATCCGTTTAAAAATAACTTCCAAAAATATAAACCAAACAAAGCTAAACTTTTTGAATGTCTACCCTAAAATAAATTTCTAGAGTCGCCACTAGTACCACTTATTTGTTCACTTAATTTACTTATTTCTTCATATCATTACCACTACCATCACTATCGTTGCCAATTGCCACCGTTAACTTTTTAGGCAAACATTTCGGTGCTGGTGACTTTTCTGACAATCTTGCAGCAGTCTAGCAATGAGAGTACAATTGGAAAAAAAATTCTTCAAAAAAATAATTTGTTCTTCTCATCAAATAATTTCTTAAACATATCTTTATCACCCCTTCCCTCCCCCTCCCCCCCCCCCAAAAAAAAAAAAGGGTCAAACCTTTGACCAAATATACAACCCCATGAGTGGAATTTTTACCAATTATCCATAAATTTTAAGAACCATACCTAAAAAAATTCATCATCAATTGGTAATTAGTAAAATTGAAGTATTTATTTATTTTATTTTATTATAACTGTACAGGGAGGAATGAAATGTTCGTCGTTCTCCGTACTCCTTGTGTCAAAGTCTCGTGTGATGTCGCTCAACCTAAGAACAGAAAGATGGTGAGCTGCCCAGCGGTGAGCTGCCGGATAAACCCTCTGATGATCAAGTTAGCACACTTGGAGAAGAAGAGAGAAAGCAGAGCACTTTCTAGAGAGAGAGAGTATATCAAAAGTAGCTTACCTCTAACGGTTGCATGCTTCTCCTATTCAAGGCTGGCCATGCAGCCTCAAAGATTGTGGGCGCACTACCTCTGTTGTCCTTCTCTAGATAGGCGGCTGTGCTCCCCTCTACATTTCTTATACGTGTAGAGACCAAAACCCCCCAAACAGTGTTTGTCGCACCCCCAAATGGTATTGACACATACAAGGAGTGGATTCCCCTTTTCTTATCGTTGGCCCACGTGGAATATCGAACTGAGCTATTACTTAGTGAAACATAAACATTATGATAGATAGCTACTGCCAAGCAAAACCAAACCGGTCCATCAGAACTGACCAGATGCGGGGCATGGCGTTCAGCATCTCGACCTCACATAGTGATCTCATAGATCACATCAGTCCAAACCGTCTATAGCTCGGTCCAACGCATCTATGCAGACCTAACCAAATATCCAGTTCCGCGTGATCCTAACTCGACTAAACACCTGCATGCCTCCATAATCTAAGCGACCCTCAGCCCGGCCCAACGTAATGGGCAGAAGCGTTGTGTTGGTGCAATTGGGCCAGGTACAGTGTCTTCGGCCCTCATATGGCCCAACACCATATTCTGTGCTGCGGTATCTCGGCCCACTTGTTCGGCACAAATCTCCCTTTCAATTGCCCCTTAATCTCATCCGAGCTAAATGGGAGTGGGATTACTCTTTCAACCGAGCTATCCATTTAGGCCGGTCGTTGAGACTTGTGCTGGTTATCTTGTCATCCATTGATCAGCCGTACTGACAACCCATCACATCGATGCCACGTGGCTTTTCCCTATTGGTTCTGTGCAATCCTACAACTGTCCCCACTATCTCTAAAATTTGAAAAGTTGGCGCCTCTTCATCATCTCCTATATACGCGAAAGGTCAGTCCTTCGACCCCATCACTGTACACCTCCTCTGTGCAAAACCCTAAACCCTTAAGCTTCTACCTCTATCGCCGTCGTCACTCCCGTTTGCTCCGTTTCCAGTGCTTTCCTCTCTCAAGGTCATTGCAACAGAGATTGAGGTCGGCTGGACCTTGATTTGACGCCCAAATTCATGAGTTTCTCTTTACTTTTCCCTCTTCTCCATTGTTGTTCTTCGTGTTCTTCGAAATTTCTTCATGTGGGGTTGTTACCACCTTGCCCGTGCCCCTTCTTTGGGGTAAAACTGGTGGATATTCATAGAAATTAGCCAAACTGGAATAAAAAACATAAATGGGGCCCCTGTGCCCCTTATTTCCTTTAATTTCAGTATATGGTCCTTAGTTTAGGATGACCTGATTGACTTATGGACAAAACCGAGCTAAATTCCAATTTTAGATACACAAATAGGATAGAGCCGAGTCGAGCCGAGCCGGAACTGGTTCGTGCTCTTCCCAAGTGACTATGACTGCCCTATAAGCTTATAAGAACATCTAGCCGAGATGAGTGTCAAGCGGTTCGGATGAAGGCCCAAAATAGGCCAATTGATTTAAGTTCATTGCCGAGTTGAAAATACCTAGTTAAGACCAGAAGGTACTAGAACTTTCGTGGCTGAGCTAGGCGTGTTTGAGGGTCGTGCACTCGTCGCCGTACTAACACTTGCACTTATTTTTAACGATATAGAACTAGGACCGACCAGGCACACATCGACATCACCATCGGTAAGGCTCAAAGACCGAACAAATAATCACCTAAGCCGCTTAATTATGATCGAGCTACTATCAAATTTACTATATAGAATAAAACCGAGATAAATGGAGAAATACCGCATTATGGTTAGCTCGCCTGGGGCAATGGCCGAGTTTCACAGAGAATACAACATTCCAGACGACGTCCACCTAGAGCTGGCCAAGAAAGGAGACACTTCCTGAGGCAAACTGAACAAATGCCCCTTCACGGTCGTGTCTATTATGGAAGGTGGCTTACGCTTCCCGGTCCAACCCTTAGTCTGCGAATTTTTTAGGCAGACTAGGTTGTGCCCCACCCAAGTCTCCAACAACACATACAAAATAATAAACAGCGTAGCCATGCTGAATCGGATACTCAGTCTGAATCTTGGCCTTGCTGAGATATTCCACCAATACACACTTAGTAAGAATAAGTGTGGCTTCTGCTGGTACCTGAAGGTTAGAAAAGGCAGAGCAAAGCTTGTACAAGGTAACCCAGATAAAGAGATGAACGATGACGACTTTTTGTGGGCGTCTGGAAATTACAAACACACCGAAACGCCCATACCGGGTAGTACATACGTAAAAATTTTGGGAGCACTAGTGAGCGTCATAGCACGGTTTAATTGTTTGGATTTGATTTATCTTTGCCGATCTAACCCTTGTTTCATTTTTGCAGATTACAAACTCTTGGCGGACGATTACTCCAACGCTAATCGAGAGGCTATAAGGGTTGCTCTTCGGCATCCGATCAAAGAAAGAGAGGCCCAAAAGCTGCTCGAATATGAACCGAGCTATAGGCACACAGCACTGAGCAAAAGCAAGATCACCGACTTTCTTCGTGCCCCCTCTCTAGAACCAAATCCAACTCTTCCGTTAATCAAACTTCTCCCCCTGACTACTGAACAAGAGATGGCAAAAATCGCGCCATCAAATCGATGATCACGGGTGAGCCGAGCGACTCGCAGCCTATAGAGATGGTAGGAGGCCAATCCTCTCGACCAGTCGTGCAACAGGAGAGACCAGTATTGGCTCTTGCTAGTGAGCAAGCTTCTGGTCAGGCAAAGGTGAGGTTCGACCGAGCAACGCTGGGTCGATGAATACTCAACCGAGATGCCGTCCGCCGATCAAGGCGAGCAGACTGAACAAAACTTTGCCGAGCAATCTGCACGCCCTACTGCCCCCCCGGTCTGGTCGCCCGAATTGAAGTACAAGGGTCGAGCGGTGAGCACGTTTGATTCGATGTATGCTGATAAGGACTACTCGCTCGGTTTCCAGATGACCAAGAGCCTGTTTCTTCCAACCGACATGAAGAGGCAGGAAGAGCTTTCCGACCTGAAAATCCTTAAGTCGATCATGAAATCAATTGTTTTGGTATGTATGCGACCTTCCTGGTTAACAAGTTATCGCTTGGCGAGTATTGACATCTTCTTCATTGCAGGCCGCGCAAAAAAATTACCTCGCTCATGAGCGCATGATCTTTGTGCGGCAGAGTTTGCTGGAGGCAATAAACGATAATAAGACAAAGACGGTTGAGCTGGAGAAACTGAAGACCTTTCACGAGGCAGTGCTAGCCGAGCGAAAGCTCCTAGCTGAAAAGCTTGTGAAGGCCGATGAAGAGAAGGAGAAGGTCGTGCAAGTGAAAAAGGAACTGTATCTGGCCGAGCTACGCAAGCTCTGCGCCGTCCATAAGGCCGAGCGGAAAAAAACAAGTTGATGATGCCGAAGATCGGGGCTATGCTGGAGGGAAAAAAGTGTATGAACGGCAGGTGGAGGGAACTAAGGACATTTTCTTTCGGTGTAGTTGGAAGGCTGCCGCAGAGAAACTTGGCCAAGGGTCAGAGTCGGATATCTTCAACAACCCTCCGCCTGTCTTCATTCCTACATGCATGCAAGCGTATAATTCGACCGCGCAAAAAAAGCTTATCAAAGTGGCCCATACAGCTGGAGCCAAAGAAGAGCCCGTTCAACAGGCTGCGAATGCAGCCGCACTACTAGCCATTTCTGAGGAGGCGTCGTAAAGCAATAATCAAGATGAGCTAGATGCTGACGTGGGCCTAGATTCTGGAGTTGAGGCCACGCAGCAAGTCGATGATGAGGAGGTGGCTGACCAAGAAGACACAGTGAACATAGATTAGGACTTCTCTCTTTCTCTTTTTCTTTTTGTTTTTTGTTTTTTGTAACCAGGCTATGGAGAAACCCACCTTTTGTAACTGAACTTCATCATGAACGAAAAGCACGACTTTTTGCTCTCCATACGCATTCGTTGTTTCATTCTCTTCAATTCTTTGTTTGAATGATTGTGATTATTGCTTTCAATGTTGCCGAGATAAAAACTGCTTGGTTTAATTATGTCAGGCTAAACTTGCACGTAGCCGAGATGAAAATCTGCTTGCAGTGCTCCATGGTGTAATGATCTTTGTTATGCCGAGCGAATTTCTGCTCGGATAACTTTTCAAATGTGTATAAACGTAAAATTCCTTTACAAAATTAGGGAAGCATGCATCTCTCGAGAAAAAATTCAGCTCAGTGTGATGAAAGATTAATCCATGAGCTGGACAAAGTGCAAACTATTTTGTAGGCGAGCAAAACCAACTCAAAGTAACGAAAGAACTCAGCTCGGTATCAGTACAAAAATCGTTCATAACACCAACTTTCTCCATAGCAAGAAAAATTAGCTCGGGGTAGCGAGCGAAGTTAGCTCGGTTTCCAACCTCAAGTTCAACAAAACACCAATTGTTTGAGCGGGTGAACAAAGTCAGCTCAGAAGGCACAACCCCTTTTGTCGAGCAAAGTCAGCTTGGTTCTAACATAAGTTGGGCAAAACACCAGCTTTTTTCTCGGGTGAGCAAAATCAGCTTGATTGAGGGATCCTTGAGTTTGGACAAAGCGCATACTCATTTTTGGCGAGCAAAGTCAGGTCGGGTTAACGAGTAAAGTCAACTCGATTTTATAGCAGAAGTTTGGTGGAACACCAACTTTATCCCAGAGAGCAAAATCAGCTCAGAAGTTGGGCATATCATCAACTTGTTTCATACATTAGCAAACTCAGCTCGACAATGGTGAGCAAAAATTAGCTCAGGCAAATATGAGCAAAATCAACTCAGAACAAGCAAACTGTTTGCACAGCAGGCAAAGTCAGCCAGGTTTGAGCAAATTCAGCCTGGTCTTGTGCCCTAATTTTCCACACTGTGGACCGTCGCAGCTAAGGCCGAATTGCCCCTAGCACTCACAGTAGCTTAATACTTTAGTACAGAAATGCATAATACAAGAGAAAGAAGTGGCTAATTTCTATTACACATCATACATTACATCTAATAACAAAAGGCCAAGTTTCAAAAAATAAAAAAGAATAAAAGATTACATTTCAAAAGTAAAATAGCTTGAGGTTGGCCGCATTCCATGACCTTGGTATGGCTTTGTCGTCCAAGTCCTCCAAATGGTACGCTCCTTTGCCGGCC
Organism: Camellia sinensis; assembly: GCF_055761805.1. Lineage (NCBI taxonomy): Eukaryota > Viridiplantae > Streptophyta > Magnoliopsida > Ericales > Theaceae > Camellia > Camellia sinensis. The sequence continues at coordinate 81,924,671 of NC_138963.1, forward strand.
AGGCTTACTATCTTGTATGGGTCGTCCCAATTTGCAACTAATTTGCCTGCTCCAGGGACCAACGTGTCGCCCATCACCTTCCTCAAGACCCAGTCCCCAACTTTGAATAGACGTGGATGCACGGTTTTATTATATTTCTTGAAGAGCTTTTGTTGATAGGCCGCAATGTAGATTAGCGCCCGTTCCCTTCTTTCTTCAGCCAGGTCCAACTCCAGGGCGATAGCTTCACCATTCAAGTCAGGCTCAAAGTTTTCAAATCGGATGGTTGGCATGCTGATCTCCAAGGGTATAACTGCCTCTATGCCATAAGCTAGGGCGAATGGAGTCTTCCCGGTCGAGCGCCTCGGGGTAGTTTGAGCATGTTGGGGAGTTATTCAGCCCACCTGCCTTTGGCCTTCTCAAGTTGTTTCTTCAGCCCGTCCAAGATAGTCTTGTTTGAAGCTTCGACTTGACCATTTGACAGAGGGTAGGCCGACGTAGAATTGTAGAACTCAATCTTCAACTCTTCACAAAATTCGCGAAAGAGTTTTCTATCAAATTGCGTGCCATTATCCGAGATAAGGGCCTTTGGGATGCCAAATTGAGTGATGATATTCTGCCAGATGAACTTCTTTACATCTTTCTCCTTGATGGTGGCCAATGGCTCGACTTCCACCTATTTGGTGAAGCAATCAGTGGCAGCAATGAAAAACTTGCAATTGCCTCGGAGCCGTTGGGAGTGGCCCAACGATATCTAGCGCCTAGAGGGCAAATAACCATGGACTTGTCAAGGGGAGCAACTCTCTGGCCGGTTGGTGGATCTGATGAGCAAAATTTTGGCATTTTTCGCATTTGCAAACATATTTTTTGTTCGTCAGCTTACATACACGGCCACCAATAACCCTGGGAATTGCTCGGTATGCTAGAGATCTGCCCCTAATATGGCTACCACAAATGTCTTCATGAATCTCGGAGACAAAAGCCTCAACCTTGCTGGGATGGACACACTTTAGGTACGGCCCAGTAAAGGACTTTTTGTACAAAGCGCTAGATGGAGAGAGTCAAAACCGCTCTAACTTGGCCCTAATCTTGTTGGCTTCCTTCTTTTCAGTGGGAAGAATTCAATTTTTTAGTAAGGTGACGATTGGATCTATCTAGGACGGCCCAAGTCGATGTAGAAGGTTCCTCAATGCTTGATCGAGGTAAGAATTCTATCATCAAAGGATTGGGAAAGGACGTTTGCATAGATGCTAGATCGGCCAATTCGTCGGCTTGACTATTTTCTTCACAGTTAATTTGTTTTATTCTTATCGCGGCAAAATTTTTGACCTCGATGCGCACCAGCGCTTGATACTTGGCCATCCTTTTATCCTTGGCCTCATATTCCCCAGAAACCTGATTGACCACCAGTTTGGAGTCGCTGAATACCATAAGCTCTGATGTCTTCATTCGTAGAGCACTCTCCAACCCGGCGAGGAGAGCTTCATATTCAGCCTAATTATTGGATGCTGGGAACCCAAGCGTGATAACATGCTCAATGGTCAGTCCATCTGGCGATGTCAACATGACCCCCAACCTGGCGCCATGCCTATTGGAGGCTCCATCGACGAAGAGCTTCCATATCTCACCAATGAACAATTTTCAACAGTCGAAGGGATTTTGAGAGTTTTTCAAATGCGAGATACTGGTCAATTCAGCCATATGCTTTCTTGTATTTTCACCTAGCTTGTCATTCGGTAAATTAGCCGGCTCCTCCCCTGCTAACCCGGTATCATCTTGCCGTTCTATTGCTTGTTCCTCACCCTTTTTTTTGTGTCATTGAATCCGTAGGCTGTGCCAAGTCCGCACTAGCCAAATCAATAGAACAAACAGGATGAGTGCCAGGGGAAAATTCCGCCACGAAGTCGGCAAGGGCATGAGCTTTAATAGCTGTACGCGGCTAGAACTTGATGTCGTACTGCCCCAGCTCTAATGCTCACTTAAAAATTCTGCCAGTGAAATTTGTCTTCTCAAAGAGCACTTTGAGCGAAAATTCAGTTAACACTACTATTGTGTGGGCATAAAAATAGTGCACCAACTTTCTGGAGGCCATCATGAGAGCTAGAGCCAATTTTTCAAGTGGCAGATATCTCGATTCGGCTGGGAGCGGTGTCTTGCTAACATAAAAAATAGGGAGGTGCTGAATCCTTTCAGCACGGATGAAAATTGTGCTTACCACATACTGAGAAACTGCTAAGCAGAGATAGAGCCCTTCGCCTAACCATGGTGTGACCAAGATTGAAATTAAAGAGAGATATGCCTTTAGATCCGCCAAAGCGCGGTCGCACTCTGCATCCCAGAAAAACTTGGCTTTCAAAGTCTTGAAAAAGGGCCTACAACGATCTAATGACCGACTGATAAATCTGTTCAGCGCTGTCGTCATTCCAGCAAGATGTTGCACGTCCTTTATGGTGTTTGGCCACTCCAGTTCTTGTATTGCCTTGATCTGAAAAGGGTCGGCTTCGGCTCGGTTGGTGACCAAAAACCCTAGAAATTTTCCAGTTTCGACTCCGAAAGCACACTTGGAGGCATTCAAGCACAGCTTGTGGTGTTTGAGTGCGGCGAACATCTCTGCTAGGTCGGTAAGGTGTTAGGATTTATCCTTACCCCTTACTACCATATCATCAATATAGGCTTCCATAGTGCGGCCAAGAAGGGGAGCGAATATTTTGGTCACATCCTCTAAAAAGTTGCCCCGGCATTTTTAAGACCAAACGGCATGACCTTATAACAGTACAAGCCTCTTGGAGTGGTGAATGAGGTGATCTCTTGGTCTGGTTCGTACATGGCAATTTGGTGGTAGTCGCGATACGCGTCCAGAAAACTAAACCTTTGATGGCCAACTGTAAGGTCCACCAGCTGGTCGATTCTTTGGAGGGGGAAGCTATCCTTGGGATAGGCGCGGTTGACCGTTTTGTAATCAAAGCACACTCGTCATTTTCCAATTTTATTCGGCACCGCTATCATGTTAGAAATCTATTTGGGGTAATGCACTTCTTCAATTGCCCCAGTCTCTAGCAAGTTTTTTACCTCTTTCGCCACCACTTCGACATGGTGCAAAGCTGAGCGTCGTGTTCTCTGGATGACTGGCCAAGCAATGGGGAAGACGTTCAACTGATGAAAAATGAAGCTTGGGTCGACGCTAGGCATATCGCAAGGCATCCACGCAAAGACCTCAATATTGGAGATTAGAAAGTTGATGTACTTCAACCGCTCGGCGCTAGACAGTGATGAGCCCAAGAGAAAGAATTTGTTTGGATCATTCTCATCAACCCGAACCTCCACTAAGTCTTCAACCGACTTTTCTTCAGCTTTTCTTCCCACATCCTCCAGGACTTCCTTTCCTTCTGGCCCTTTTATCATTTGGACAAAGCCTTTGGCAGCTCGGTTGCCATTTACTGTAACGAAGCATTGCTTTGCCATCACTTGGTCCCCCCAAACCTCTTTGATATGCCCGGCTGGAGCAGGAAAGTGCATAACCTGGTGGTAAGTTGACGTCACTGCTTGCATGGCGTGCAACAAGCCCCTCCCCAAGATCAAGTTGTAGGTCGATGGGACCTTCAGCACCCAAAACTCCACTTGCTTCGTAACTGATCTAGCCTTGACCGACAATATGATCTTCTCGATCAGCCATTCTGGTTGAGAGTTGAAACCAACCAAAGGAGACGTTGCGGGGGCCAAGTCTTTGTCCTCCAATTTCATCTGCTTGAATGCGTCGTAGTACATGATCTCGACCGAACTGCCCTGGTCGATCAAAATTAACTTGATGTCAAAATCCTTAACGCGAAGCGTTACTACCAAGGCGTCGTTATGTGGGATTTGAATTCTCTCCAAGTCCTTGTTGAAAAAGGATATGATGTCTCGTATCTCGGTCTTCTCTTTCTTTACGATAGGCTGAACAGAGAGCACTTCCCTCATGTGCTTGGCCTCTTGATCATCCCCTTGAGTTCGCAATCCCGTGCTGGCTCGATGATGCCGTGAATAACGTTGATGACTCCTTAGGGTGCCGCGTCCAAGATGGCAAGACCATTTGGTTTGGCTTGTCCTTGCGGAGCGGCCCTCATGCCTCCATCTATGTTCTGATCTAAGTGCCCAGCCGCAACCAGCTCTTCTAAGTATTGTTTCAGCGGCATGCAGTCCTTCATTCGGTGCCCCATTTCTTCATGGAAGGTGCAACAATAACTTGAGTTGAAGCCCCTCTGTGTATCTCCCAATTTTACCAACTAATGAACGTATGGCTCACCTCGGATTTCACTGAGGATGCGATAAATTAGGATCTTAAAGACTGTGGTGATTTCGGCTTGTGCCTTCAACTTTCTCTTGGCATTTTCCTCTTCGTTGCGAGAAGCGTTAGCTCGGTCATTCTCACGGCCTGTGTTTCTGTCATTGCGGTTAGTATCGCAATGTTGTTCTCTAACTCGGTCATTAGGGTGGTTATCCTCCTACCCCACTGAGTGAACCTTCCCAGCCACACGTCTGTCCATCGCAATCGGATTTACCTTCTCGGTTATGGTTGCTGTGGCGACATCATCCTCAACTCGGATGCGCTCATTGATCCGCTGCATTAAGGATTCCATAGTTGTAGGCTGATGCATCGTAAGCGAGTCTCGCAGCCTATGTTCGACTGGTAGACCTCACTTATATTGGGTGATCGCCAAATTGGTGGGGCAATCGAAGATTTCATTGTAGGTCTCCCAATACTTGCTATTGTATGCCTTCAAAGAACCACCCGACTCTATCTTGATACCCAGAAAGTGGTCAACCTCCTTCAGTGTTTGAGTATTGGTCTTGAATCTGGTGACAAAGGCTTTCGCTAGTTGTTGCCACCCCTCGATACTCTCCTCTGGAAGCCTTTCAAACCATTTTAGCCCTAGTTCTCCTAAACTTACTGGGAAGATAAGACACATCAAGGCATCGTTGCGCTGATGGCCTGCCATCGCTTGCCGGTAATGACTAACATGCTAGCATGCATGTACGGATCCATCTTGTCGTCGTATAGCGTGAACTTAGGTTAGTGGAATTCGGTAGGGAGTGGTGTGCACTCGATTTCTGGAGATAGTGGGGTAACGGTAAGTCTTGCCAGGTCTCTATTAATTAGTGATGGAGCCACCACTCTTAGCACTGGCATGGCCACCTCCTTACTGCAATAGATTTAGGGGTTCAACCTTTGCAACGACGGCACACTTTAGGCCTCTCTGCGGCGTGCTCGCTCCTCCAGCACATCCCTTAGGTCCTCTAAACGGGCGGAGTAAGAGTATCTCGACGTCGTCGAGGGATGGTAGCAGCTGTCTCATGTGTAGGACCTCTCCATCGATGGGTCGGAATCACCAACTCCGTAGCTTCTGGTGATAGAGAGCGAGGGTGTCCCTCGTTAGTGATGAAGTCAGAGCGACGGGGTTGGGTGCACTCACTATGGTCGCCCACTCTAGAAACACCCTTCCCTTTGATTTGTTGCTTCAACTTCTCCATTTCAGCCGCCATCTTCTGAATTAGGGTGTCCTGTTCTCTAAGTTTATGCTACAGGCGCTGAGCAAGCGATTCTCCTCGCCGTCGACGACCCTCAGGACTCTTTGAATGGTCAGTGCTACTCGCACGTTTGTCTTGCACGTCCTTGAGCTGCCCTCTAGAGGAGGTCTCCAGGCCCGCCATGGTCGAAATAGAGGGAGGGCCATCTTTCCTCCGGACCGATCTCTGGTGTGACGCCGTCGATGACGGACAGTAGTGTTTCGTCGTTGTTTTCCATGGAAATCTGTTAAAAAAGCTTGGAGAGCAAGGTTTGTTTGTCAATGACTTCCCACAGACGGCACCAATTGTGCGGGAAGGAAACGTTTGTTGTTCTCCGTACTCCTTATGTCCAAGCCTCGTGTGATGTCGCTCAACCTGAGAACAGAAAGATGGTGAGCTGTCCGGCAATGTACTGCCGGATAAACCCTCCAACAGTCGAGTTAGTACACTTGGAGAAGAAGAGAGAAGACAGAGCACTTTCTAGAGAGAGAGTATAGATCAAAAATAGCTTACCTCTAATGGTTGCATGCTCCTCCTGTTCAAGGCTGGCCATCCAGCCTCAGAGATTGTGGGCGCACTACCTCTGTTGTCCTTCTCTGGACAGGCGGTTGTGCTCCTCTCTATATTTCTTACACGTGTAGAGACCAAAACCCCTAAACAGTGTTTGTCCCACCACCAAACGGTATTGACGCATACCAGGAGTGGATTCCCCTTTTCTTATCATTGGCCTATGTAGAATATCAAACCGAGCTATTACTTGGTGAAACATAAACATTATGATGGATAGCTACTGCCAAGTAAACCAAACCGGTCCATTAGAACTGACCAGATGCGGGGCATGCCGTTCGGCATCTCGGCCTCACACATCAGTCTCATGGGTCACATCAGTTCGAACCGTCCATAGCTCGGCCCAACGCATCTGTGCAGACCTAACCAAATATCCGGTTCCACATGATCCTAACTCGACTAAACACCGATATGCCTCCATAATCCCGGCGGCCCTCAGCCTGGCCCAACGTAATGGGCCGAAGCGTTGTGTTGGTGCAATTTGGCCAAGCGCAGCGTCTTTAGCCCAACACCATATTCCGTGCTGCCGTATCTCGGCCCACTTGTTCAACACAAATCTTCCCCTCAATAACAAAATGTTTTTTTGTAATTTTATTATCATTAAAATTAATTTTACTTATCATGCACTTTGTTACAACGGGACTGTTTACTACAACTTATATGAGTTGTATATAACTTATTTAATTTTCAGAGCCTGTATTATAACCTATTAGGTAGAAATAACTTCAAAAAAAAAATTAAAATTTTAAAAAGTGTAAGAGATATGCTTTTACCTTCTGTTTTTAATTATCAACTTTTAACTAAAAATAAATTATATCAAACAAACCCAACTTACCTTGGATCTGATTGTGCTTACTTGTGCTTACATATTTATCAAATGAAACCACTTATCGCTTAATCAAAAAATAAATTTGTTCGTATATTTTAAAATTTTGTACATAAATACTAATTTTAATTGATTCAAAATAATGAGTTTTATATACAAAAACTATATTGAGCTGGCGTTTGGAGACTGCATACAAAAATGAAGGTTGTGTTTAGTTAGTTTCTCTAAACATATTTCCGCTTCTTATTTTGAGTGTTTTGTTTATTTAGAATTTTTAAAAATTAATTCCACACCCACTTATGAAAACTCTTTCTGAGGCGGGAAAATTTGGGCTAACCGGTCGTCCTCCCGAACGTCCGGCCTGTTGACCGGGATAGTTTTTTTTAATTTTATTTTATTATTACAATTGGCACCTATTATTTATTATATTTTGAATAAAAAAAATTAGAATTTTTTTTTAAAAAAAATTATAAGCTTTGAATAGAATTTTGAATTGTGTGTTTGGCTATGAGTTGTAAGTTTTTGTATCAAATATCATATGCCATATCAAAAATTCCTACTCAATTCAAAACTCATTCACCAAATAAATTTTCCACACTCAAATCATAATTCCAAAACTTATAAACTCAAAATACAACTCTATTCTCAAATCATATTTAGAAAACTTTACCAAACGCTACTGAAGTTTTGTTAATTAAAAAAAAAATCAAAATGCCACTAAATTCTTTGTCATCAGCTAAAAAAGTCAAATGTCTCATCAATTTCTCATTAAAAAAAAAAAAAAACCTTTGCAAATATATTAGTTTTTTGAATTAATTACACTTTTCACCCTTATAGTTTAACTCAAATTTAACTTTAATCCCTATTATTTCAATTTGAATAATTTAGTCCCTACACTTTTACTCCAATTTCAATTTGGTCCATCTGTCTAAATTTTTATTAATTTTTTCTATGTGTAAACTTTAAAAAATTGACAAATATATCAAAATTGTTAATTTTCACTTTTAATTTGAATAAAATGACCAAATTGAAATTACACTTAAAGTGTAGAGACCAAATTGTTCAATTTAAACTATAAGAACTAAAATGAAATTTAGATCAAACTACAAGAGTAAAAAGTGTAAGTAACCCTTATTTTTTTAAGGATAAATTACAATTTGCTCTCTTTATATTTGATCACTTTTTCACTTTAACCTTTAAAGTCCCCCCCCCCCCACCCCTCTGCTTTGACCCATTCATGTTTTAAGTTTTTCTTAGTTTACCTCTGCCAAAAATTAGATAGAAAATAATAAATTGACAGTCACATAGTATAAAAATATTTTATTATATATAACTCACACATTTGACACAAACTCATATTTCTAATATAATAACATATTTTTTATCTCATATGATTGTTTATGTTTTTATTTTCTGTCCAATTTTTAAAGAAAGTTACTTTTAGAACTAAATTAGAAAAAAATTTAAATATTAAAAATAAACTGTAAGGGTCAAATTAGGAAAGTGGCCAAATATAAAAGGTTAAGTACAATTTACTCTTTTTTTAACTCCCAAAAAAATTTTAAAAAAAATTATTTGGTGTGCTTGACGCAATTTCATGTGGTGTACACTAATTTAATTCTCATTGGTTAAGATAATGGGATCCAATAATTTTTGTTTGGTTTATGGTGGACAATATGACAAGTGTCATTTATTAAATTGTCTTATTATTAATAACAGCAATGTTAGATATCATGAAAATTTTGTCATGAAAATAATCATGAAAGTTTTGTGACCCTTAGATTACACTTAGAATAAAGCACCACGCACTAATCAAGGTAATCTAAGGATTATAAATTTTTCATGATCATTTTCATGACAAAATTTTCATGATCCCTAACTTTTCCCTATTAATAATGAGTGTCTCTAAAGCATAAGTAAAAGGCAAAATAAATAAATAAATAAATAAATAAATAATATAAAATACTTTTTATTAAATTTAAGGCACCTTTATTAAAACTAATACAGTTATTAATATTTTCATACAATTTCAAAACACTTTTTAAACATTTCTCAATATTAAACAATACATTTATTATCATTTGTCTTTGCAAATTTATTATCATTTGTCTTTGTAAATAACGTAAAAAAAATTGTTCCTAAACCACCAAATAAGAAAAATGCTACATGTTTCAAAAATTTTATCAAAATTTTTACCAAATATCTCATATGAGTATAGAATTCACACCATATAGGTCCCATGCAAATCTAATATCCATAAAATATTTAGTAGAAATTTTGATAAAATTTTAAAGGTGCTTAGCATTACTAAACAAATAGGGAAAGACTATCTATGATTGTAAAAATGGCCCATAGTCCGTGGGCGGCCTAAAGCTCACCTGCGGCCTAGGGTGGGCCTGACCGGATTAGGCCAAGGCCCGAGCCTAGCTCAGACCGAGACCCTAGGTCTAGGCTTGCGCCATCGTTTTGAAGCCCGACCCGGCCTGCCTGGATCGCCCTATCGGCCCGCACAAGGCTCACTCAAAACCCAAGCCGCCCGAGGCCTAGTGTCATTTTTTGTTAAAAAAAATATAAAAAAAAATGTTCAAGCCCTGCCTAAGCCTGAGACCAAGCCCATCGGCCCGCCCAAGGCCCGAATACACCTAAGCCTGGGCCTTATTTGCTGGCCCGTGGGCCTGCCCGACCCTGCTCGAACTTTGGCAGGAGCCCGCGAGACCCGATATGGGCTGGCCCCAGCTCGGGTCCGGATGGGCCAGGCTAAATTTACACCCCTAAAGCTATCGTACATAACCTTTGAAGTGTGTATCGTATACACTTTATAACTAAATAAGAAAATTGCATAATTTCATATTTTTTGAGTCATAATTATGAATAAATAAAAAATCATAACCAAACAGAACATAAGGAATAATTAAAGATCTCATGAGTTATAATTAAAATAAGGTTATAATTAAAGGAAAAAAAATGGTTATAACTAAAGAAGAAAATAACATAATTTAATAATGGGTATAGTAAGGGTGTGTGTAGGAGAATTTCGTAAACAAATAATAACAATGATACATCCCATTTTAAACATCAATGACATGACAAGCATTAATTGAATAGTTTTATATTTTAAGGGCAAATTACACACGCCTCTTGAGATTTAACTAAATTACAGATTTTTCTATGAGATTTTAAAAATTACATCATGTTCCATTACAATTAACGTCGTTGATGTAGATAGTAAATTGATTAAAATACCCCTAACTATATTATGTAGAGAAATGATGATATTTGACTGATACATCATGTCAAGTCAGGCAATAGTTGTTCAGTATTTATTTTAAAAAAAATTTCAAAAAAAATTAAAAATTAATTTGGTTAAGAAATAAAAAAATAATAAATAATTATCATTTTATATAATTTTATTTTTGAGAAGTTAGATATAATTTTTACAAATTAAATATATTTTCATTAAATTAGTTTCTATTTTTTTTTCAAAAAAATATTATGAAATGTTTTCTAAATAACAAATCAAACATGGTTCCACGAACTTAGGTAGTGTTTAGTTTAGAACTCAAATAAGTATTTGAATTAAAAATTTTCAAAACTCATAACCAAATAATTTTTATAATAAAAAATATTTATCCTAAAAAAATAAAATTAAGAAATTTTTTTAATATTAAAAAATATAAACTCAAAAAATTTCAAAATACAACTCAAAACTCATGCCTAGTTTGGGAACATGTTTTTTTAGTAATTTTTTGATTAAAATATGTTTGGGATGACTTTTTAATTTTTTTATAAAAATATGTACAAAAAATAAAGAGAAAAATAAATCTTTGAGTTTTTGATATAGATTGTTGGCTTTTTAATTTTTGTCAGTGATTTTTTAGCTTTTAGGCTAAAAAATGATACTTCCAAAAGAGGCCTCAAAACTGAACAATTTTTCTCTTTTTAAAATTCAAATCATGATTCAAAAACTAAATTAAGCAGAGTCTAAATTTCTTTTTTCATCTAACATAATTTTTTTGTAAATTTTATTAGTTTATCAAAAAGATTTCAAGTTAAATCAGATTGTTCAATACTATAATAATTCCTACCGTTTACTTAAGAATAAGGGTAAATTATCATGTGAATGTAAATTTTGAAATACAGGATATAATTTTAAAATTTAAAAAAAAATAGTTATTTAACTAAAGCTCGATTGGAGTGTAAGGCTTATTTTGGGAAAATGGTAAAAAGTAACTTTTTGGCTTTTAACCAAATTTTTGGCTTTTTTAGACAAATGATTTGGGAAGTTGGTAAAAAGTGACTTTTGACTTTTTTTATTAATGTTTGTTTATGATGTTAAATCATAATAAAATGACGAAACTACCCCCATTTATTTAAAATATTTACGACTTCACCTATGTAACACATTTTGACTCATGAAGGTAAAATTATAATTTCACCGTTGGCTAAAAACCAACTTCCCAAATGAAAAAAAAAAACAAAAAAGCTAACTTTTGACTTTTGCTACAAACCAAAAAAAGTGGCTTTTAGTCAACTTCCCAAAATAGCCCTAAATAATCTCGATAGGAGTGTAAATAATTTATCTTATATTTTAATAAAATTTTTAAATAATATAACTCACAACACATCAATTGAGATTGATTTAAAAATTTAAAATTGGAGCTGGGAAACATTTTCTAACAAATAATCAGTCCATTAAGTTCAAAGAAAAATAAGTGAGATCACTAAAAAGAAGAGTATTAATAATTTTAAAATAGTATAAGTCTCACATGATAAGATGTTTTGCTCTTGTATTTTTTTTTTTTAATTTTTATCTTATTAGTTATCAATTAATGTTCTCAAATTAATGAAATGAATTATTGTTGCAAATTCAAGGCCTTGTTTGGTTTATATTTGAGAAACATGTTTTGAGATAAAAAGTACGAAAATTTGTTTGGTTTAATTTTTTTTCAAAAGATGTTTTGAAAAATTATTTTGAGAGAGAGTTTTGGAAAAGTAATTAATTTGATGTGTATGAGAGATAGATTTGTTTGGAAAATTTGTAAACCAAACAAGTTTTAAAAAAAAAATTGAGAAAATTTGTTTGATTTGATTACTTTAGAAAACTTATTTGTAAAGAATTTTTCTCAAAATTTTTTGAGAAACATAAACCAAACAAGGCTATGTTTTGTTTTCCCACGACAATGCTAGAATTTCCTAATCGTTGGACACCGTCCACTGCAAGATTTTAATAATATTAATGCTATATTAGTAAAAGCTGCAAACAAACAGTGCTATTCAAACCTGGCTATAACTGTGTGGTGTTGACCTCACACAGTAACAGACTATTGTCCTCCACTGTCTTCTTCTTCTCTCTCCTCCATTTAAGTATTACTTTTTTACTTTTCCTATCGCGAGAGCGTGGCACAAAGCACCAAGTTCTTACTCTGACATCTCTCTCTGAGCCTAGGCGTGTTGGGGGTTAAAAAGCCATTTTCAAGCTCTCTGCGTTTTCACAATTGGTAAGTACCAATCTCTCACGGAACAAAGCCACACCTTTATCGGTAATACATTGGAATATACACTTCGATTCATCAGCTGTAAACGAGGCTTAAAGCAACTGTATCCATTGATAAGGAACAAGGAAAGAAAAGAAAAAGTGTCAAAGAAGAAAACTCAAAATCAACAATGATTCATCCCACTAAAAACATCACCATTAATAGCATTAATACATTAAAAAAGTAAAAAAAAAAGAAAAAAATACAATTTCAAAACCAAAACATCACATCATTAATGATGGGACCCACTGCCACGAGCACTAATTAGTGCTCCCAAGCATTTTTCAACTCAAAATATAAAAAGTAAAAGAAAAGCAATAATCCTGGGTAGATGGCATTGTGATTAAGATTTACAGTTTAAGTCTTAAGGTCATAGGTTCAATTCTCTCCTTTTTGAGTTAATTTTTTGAACGAAACACAATTCCCTCCTTTTTGAGTTAATTTTTTGAACGAAACACAATTGATTAAGAGGTTGAATTTTAAATTATCTAATCAACACTTAATATGAATTTAATGTTTCCGCTGTGCGACTCCTCACGTAGGAAAAATTTTCCGATAAAAAAAAAAAAAAAAAACCATCTCTCCCCCCCTCTCTCTCTCTCTCTCTTCTTATCTCCTCTGTCCTTGTTGTTTCTCTGATTGCTACTGTCAAACTTGGGTATCTGGGTTTGCTGCTTTTTTTTTCTCTTTTCCACTTTGTAGAATTCTCTCTCTGGATCCCATGCCTACTTTTCCCCCCTTTCTCGGTCGTCCTTCTCTTTCCTTTTAAATCAACCTGCACCTCCAAAAAGAAAGAAAAATGCTTGGAGCACTAATTAGTGCTCCCACTAATTAGGTGACAGTGGGTCTTGTCATTAATGATGTGATGTTTTGACTTTGGAGTTGTGTTTTTTTTTTTTTTTACTTTTTTAATGCATTAGTGCTATTAGTGGTGATATTTTTAATGGGATGAATCATTGTTGGAAAAGAAATTGGAAAATTATTTTGTGATCACTCATTCGATGTCCAAGCATTATTATTTTTTTATTAATAATTTATTTATCAAATTTATTTAGTTCAAATTTTACAACTAATTATATTTGTTTAGGTCCTTTAGAAACTTTTTTAAGTAATTTTTTAGTTAAAATATAAGATAAAAAGAATTAATATGTTTGAAATAATTTTTTATTTTTTACAAAAAAGATGTATAAAAATTAAAATAAATGAATAGAAATTTTTAATTTTTTGATATTTCTTATTTTTTTTACTTTTTAATAATTTTTTATTTTTAAGCTACTTTGTGATGTTTTCAAACAAAGCGTAAGATTTAAAAAAAGTGTTCATATCCATAGAATTATTCTTCACTTTGATTAATTATATTGCTGAAGAAAACTTAAAATTCTATTTTTTCACATTTGGAGCTGTTTTGGGAATTATTTTTTTAGCCTTTTTTTAATTTTTTATGAAAAGACATGTAAAATAATAGAAAAAAAGAGTTGAATTTTTTATAGTGATTTTTTTATTAAAATGTTGGGTTGCTAAAATAGGCCTATAGAAGGTAAATATTGGCAAAATGGATTTTGAGTTTATTTTTATTGATTTGATCAATTATAATTAGTTGGAAAATATTAAAATTGACATGGTAATTCAAACCATCCTAAACAAATTTTAGCTCCGTTTGGGAAGATAATTTTGAGGTTTTTTTTGGCTAAAATAGTCACAAAAAACAAAATAAGTTTTTTAATTCAATAAGACAAAACATCACATCCAATCCATAATCATTACATTCTTTCTTTCAAAAAAAAATCAAAAAAACCTAAAGTCCTTATCAAACCAGGCTTTTTAGCCCCAGATTAAAATAGCTAAAAAAATTAAAAAACTAAAAAGTCCACCCAACTTCCCAATCGATAAATTAAAAATTAAGTGCTCATAACAAATAAGATGGTATTATCTTACGCCAATCATCAATTATCAAATATTGTTGAATAAAATACTAAACTAAAAGTGATATCATAGTAAACTGGATAGCACATGGCATATACAGGTGTTTAATTGGACGGATTGAATAAGAAGAGATTAGAATCTATTGGACTTGAGTTCTGGAACTGTGAATCCCCCAGTCTATTTGGTTGGATTGAATATGTATCATGTGTTTGTTTTTTCATGAGATTACATGCCTGGAAATGATAAATGAACAAAAGACTATTTTACCATTTTTCAATTATTTACTAAGTAATAGCAATATTAAACCTATATTTAATATTTTAATTATTTTTAGCTAGATTAAATAAAAATTTATTTTATTTTATTTTTTACACAATTAAATAAATTTACTTTTTTAAATAAAATAAATAAAATATCAATAAAAATATATGTTATTTTTTTAATTAAAATTTTAAATTTTATTATTTTAAAAAATAATAATAATTAAACAATGAAATTAAATAAAACATCTATTAAATTTAAATAATGAAATTAAATAACATATAAACAAAATTTTAAAATAAACATCAATAAAATATCTATAAAAAATTATTTTAAAAAATAAATAAAGAAAACATCAATAAAAAGTTAAATAAAATTATTTTATTTTTAAATTGAGACATTTAAATTTTATTGAATTTTATTAAATATAATACATAATTAAATAGTAGATGGTCAAAATGATCATTTTACCACCTAATCCCAACAGTGGATAGTCCTCCAAAAATTGTCCCGTACCCCCCCTAGGACACAATAGTCCCCCATATGGGGGGATAAAGAGTCCGGCCAGACTCCATGTCCGGCGGACTAAAAAAACAAACAAACGGCGGATTGGATACTTCCCTCGGATTACAATCTGTACAGTAAATAGTCCCCCCTCTTATCCCTTCAATTAGACACACCATTGGATGGACTGGATAAGGGGGGATTAGAATCTATCGGATTTGAGTCCTGAGACTGTGAATTCCCCGGACTATTTAGTTGGATTGGATATGTATCATGTGTTTGTTTTTTTATAGGATTAGATATCTGGAAATGACTATTTTTAGTGAATTCAACGTTTGGTTAGACAGACTAGATAGGATAAATGATCAAAAGGCTATTTTACCCATTTTCAATAGTTTATTAAATAATAGCAATATTAAACATATCTTTAATATTTTAATTATTTTTATCTACATTAAAAATTTATTTTATTTTATTTTTTACACAATTAAATAATTTTTTTTTAAAAAAAATAAAATAAATAAAATAAATAAAATATCAATAAAAATATATGTTATTTTTTAATTAAAATTTTAAATATTTTTTTTTAAAAATAATAATATTTAAACAATGAAATTAAATAAAACATCTATTAAAATTTAAATAATGAAATTAAATAAAATATAAACAAAATTTTAAAATAAAATATCAACAAAATATCTATAAAAAATTATTTTAAAAAAATTAAATAAATAAAACACCAATAAAAAGTTAAATAAAATTATTTTATTTTTAAATTGAGACATTTAAATTTTATTGAATTTTACTAAATATAATACATAATTAAATAGTAGAGGGTCAAAATAGTCATTTTATCACCTAATCCCAACATTGTCCCCCCAAAATTGTCTCACCCCCCTTTAGGACACAATAGTCCCCCATATGGGGGATAAGGAGTCCGGCCTGACTCTATATCCGGCGGATTAAAAAAAAAACAAACGCTGGATTGGATGTTTCTTCCGAATTACAATCCACACAGTAAATAGTCCCCCATTATCCCCCCAATCAAACACACCCTAAAAGTGATATCATGGTTAAAAAAATGAGATAATTTTGAGTATTTCGTTTTATGGGTTGTGCTACAGACCCCAGTGGGGGTCAACCCCCAGTGACGTGGCGCACTGGGGTTGGTCGAAAATTAAAAAAAAAAAACAATTTTTTTTTGGCCAATAGGAGCCGACCCCAGCACCCCCAGTTGGGGGTCTAAGGCATTTTTGTTTCGTTTATAGATTTGGGATTATTGATGCGTATAATGCACTCCAATAATTGTTGTATAATTTATTGGGCTCATTTCAAAACTCTTTAATGATTCAAATAGTTTATTCATTTTAATAATTTGATAAAAAGATAATCGATATCTAATCAATTTAATTTTTTACCAATATATTCTACTCGGTATTCATAAAAAAGTAAATTGTTCAAATTATCAAAATAAGTTTCGAAATGAGTCTACCAAGATGCACAGTGCGCAACAACATTCCCAAATTCTACGTTTACATACATGTGAACATAATTAGAGTACATGTGGACAGAATTCATATTCAGGTTCATCAATTTAATAATTGTGTTTTGCCTAATAATATGGGTTTAGTCGTTAGAGATTATCCACACAAAAAAATCAAGGGTGCACATCTATTTTTTAGTAATTCTAGGACTAAAAATTCATATACAAAAAAATATTTAAAAAATAATGCGCAAGTCAAATTCATTTTAGTTTATTCCAAATAGTGCTTTAGGAATTATATGACTTTTGACATTTTACTAAAAATCTTAAAAGTCAAAAGTCAACTTTTTAATCTATTTTTAGTCATATCATTACTCTATTTTTTATACATTTAAAAAAAATTAAAAAAATTAAAAAATCAATTTTTAACCAATTTTCCAAGACAACCCTACGTGTAGCTCCACCCTACAAGAATTGAATATGAAGTATACCCTATTTTCTTTTAGGGAAAATACTGCATCTAATCCATTTTTCTTGTATCTTTTTTTCACACAAGTGGTTTGGAGTTGGTCTATTTAGTTATTTTTTTTGATTTTTTATAAAAAAAAATATATAAAAAAATAAAAAAATGATGTGATAACTTGTAACAAATAAGCTCTGTATTTAGATTGTCGCCAAACCTCCCAACACAAGTGGGTGTCATGTATATTTATTATCAATAATGCTTAGTAATCCAAATTTTCATAGTCCGAATGGCTCGAATGTCATAAAACGACGTCGTTTTGAGTGTAAAATGACATCGTTTTAATACATTCGAGCCATTCGGGTCAAAAAAATTTGAGTTACCAAACATTTCTCATTTATTATTGTGAGCTCCAATGCTTTGGCTATGTTTGGTTTGGTTTTGAAAATTAATTTTAAAAAAATTAAAAATTAAATTGATAAAAAAAAATGTAAAACTAAAAAATAATTATCTTTTTTATATAATTTTATCTTTTGAGAAGGTATAAATAATTTAACAAATCAAAAATATATTTTTGATATTTATTTTTGTCAAATTAATTTTTATTTTGTCAAAAGAATTTATAAACTCAAATCAAATGTGATCTTTGTGTCTAAGTGTGGCAAAATGAGATAAAAAATAAAACTATAGAGTTTTGTTAATGAATGCTGTTAAGACATTTTGATAAAAAGAAAAACTTAAAATGTATATGCTTGATTTATGAGAGTGTGCAGAATGCTCCGTTTGGCAAGAGCTAAACGGGCTTTTTTGGCTATTTTAGTCACAAAAGATAAAATAAACTATTTTAGTTACAAAAAATAAAATATCACATCTAACTCATAATCATTACATTCTTCTCTCATAAAAAAAGTCAAAAAAGCCAAAAAGTCAAAAAGTTCTTCCCAAATCAAACTTTTTAACCCAAGGCTAAAATAGTCAAAAAAATCAAAAAGTCAAAAAGTCAACCCACTTGCCAAACGGAGGCAAAGATTGGTTCAAGCATTTAGAGAGATATTTAAAAAGGAAAAAAAAAAAGAAAAGTAAAATGTGAATTAAATATAACAATATTTCACATATATTTTACACATTTTTTTATTTTTCTTTTTCAAATCACCCTCATAATTTCACAACGTACAATCAATTTACTAGTTAACCAAACCCAATTACGGGATTGATTGGGAATGCAAATAAGTGCCCTTATTTGATAACTATATTTATTTGGATTACATGGGTTTGATTTTAGTTTTTTAAATTTAATTTTCTAAAAACTTGAGTTTTTTTGTTTTTCTTGTTTTTTTATTTTTAATGAATATTTTTAAAATTTTAAATAATTTTTTTACTTTTGTAAATGCACCTTACTTAGTAATATCTAAATAATAAAATATTTGTGAAAAAATATTTTAAAAAATTAATAAATACACAAAAATATGAAAAATGTGCTGAATTTTGTATTTTTATATTTTTTATATTTGGTGAATTTTTTGAATATTTTTTTCACAAATATTATACTTTTTAAGTGTATTTATGTTAAAAAAAAAATCTTAAAATATTAAAAAAAATTCATTGAAAATAAAAAATACGAAAAATAAAAAAGTAGAATTTTATGAAATATATTTCCTGGAAACCAAAACCAAAAAGTTAGTTTTTTTTTTATATTTTTTACATTTCTTTATAAAAAGTCAAAAAATATATTAAATAAATAAATTCCAAAGTAATTTTATTTATTTATTTATTTTTATTTTTATTTTGTGGGTGTTTGATTTATTAGCATATACTTAGCATTAGGGGAAAAAAAAATTATTCCAAAATTAACAAGCCTTGTCAAAATGTCACGTGAGTGTGTCTGTTCAACAGAAAAACCCAACATTCTTTGACTTCATATGAAAAATTGACTATTTTAATAAATTATTTTAATTTTTAATTATTTTAATAGATTAAAATATATTTGAAAAGATATTTAATCTTTTTATAATTTTTTTTGATATGATATTTGTAAGAGAAAAAATAAAATAATTATGAGTTTAATATGATATTTTATCTTAATAACTATTTTAATTTATTTTATATTTTTGTAAATTTTAGTCCAAAAAGTAAAAAATAGTCTTTGCAAATAAAGCCTCCTTCACCTTTTTCTTATATATAGGCTTATTTTCCCCGTTAGGAAAAAATCATTATTTACATATTGACTTATTTAAATTAGAGATTTATTAGAACTTTTATTTTAAGTGTTTATATTTTAATTAGTCTATAAGATATATTTTTATATTTCAATAAGTTTTATTATTTGAATATTTGATCTATCAAATCTTAATTCTCATATTTAAGGAATTTTATGAATATTTTTACCCTTATAAATATTTTTTGAGCGGTTAGTAATTTGGTAATGTGAATATTCATATTGACGTGTGAAAGTTCACATTAACAGTGTGAACATTCAAATTGGCAATGTAAATATTAACATTGATGGTGTGAACATTCACATTGACGGTGTTTACATTCAAATTATAAATGTAAACATTCATATTATTAGGGATAACATTCACCCATAGGACTTATTGCAATATCAGAAAATAATGTGAACTAAATGGAACATAAGTAAGTAAAATGAGATTTATGAAAATGTTCCCCTTTAAATTATGTTATTTTTATATTTTTTTTAAGTAATTTTTTTCAAAAAAATAAAAAGAATAAAAAAAAAACTTTTTTTTTCTTAGTGGTTATTTGGCCTGTGCTAAAATAGCACATGTTGTTTTAACACATTATCATATTTAGATCATAATCATCTTATTTAAATCACATCACGTCACATCACTTCTTTATCAAATCACTACAAATCCAATTCTTATTTTATATTTTTACATTAAAAACCAAAAAACATACTAATCTAACATTTTCCAAACACTTCCTGCTTCCGAAAATAGGCCTTATATGTACCCCCACGCGCACATACCACAAAGCAACAACAAAGAAAATCGATTTTAAACACTTTCAAGCCGAGAGGTCAATCTCTCTCTCTCTCTCTCTCTCTCTCTCTCACCCACACACAGATTCTCTACCAGAAACTCTTCTTTCTCTACACCATGGATGTAAGTATTCTTCTCTTAGCACGACTTCTAAAAAATGTCCACATTTTATACTAATAGTACTACTTTTTACAATATACTACAATGTTTGATTATTTTTTTTAATGGTGTTATTGATGAATAGGACTTTCGGAGAAGCCATGTACCGGCTTTCGGAAGCTGGGATTGCACCGACGATCTCCCTTTCACTCAGTGCTTCGAATCGGCGAGGCAAGCCGGCTTGCTTCGCTACAGCTACTCTGCAGATCGCGATCTCTACGTGGCCGGCGATTTGTACGAGAACGACGTCGTCACTCCCGCCATGATCGTCGTCCCTCGCCGAAGGGTAAGCATAACCAACTCTGTTTTCGTTTCTGAAAGCATTTTTGTTGTTTTTTGAAAGCAAACTCTGTGTTTTTTATTTTTGGAAAATGGGGACATTGTTGTGATGAGTGTTTTTTCTTTCTTTGTTTTTTAAGGCAAAAGCACGTTACCCGATTGTGAAAGGAGCGAAAAAGGAGGCATGGGTGGTGTGTGATGTGAAGGAACCGCCGAGCCCCGTTTCTCTTTCTCCGCCACCGCCGCCGCTGCCGCCGAGAAAAACTCCCAAAGCTGTTGACGAAGATCTCTACAAGATCTCGCCGGAACTCCTCCGCGCCAAGCACCGAAGAGTGAGTTTGTTCTTCCGTACCATACCCTTTCTTTTTTCTACTCGCTCGCGTACTAGCTAAAGCTACATGTCTGTCACATTCATGACAGCGTAGTTGGAAAACCATGAAAAACCAACAAAGGGAAGGAAAAAATTACAGTAATACTCTGTTTGGATGGAGTCACTGGGGGAAAAGATGATAAGAAAGACAAGTTTTTATCATTTCTGTTTATAAATTACACTCTTTTGGATAGAGAGGTTTGGTAAAAAAAAAAAAAAATAAATTGTGAGGATAAGAAATTTGTTTATTTGTTTAGATGGTTAAGGAAGTGAAATGGCGAGAAAAGAATTTTCACTTACGATGTATTTGGTTGGGAGATTTGAAAAGGAATTTAGAAAGAAAAAGAAAAAAATAAAGTAAAATAGAAATAAAATATACTTACATTTCATATAATTTCACACTTTTTTTCTTTTTTTTTTCAAATTTCTTTTTAAATTCCCAAACCAAACACAGGCGTCTGTTTTGTTTTTCATCAAGAATGATGAGTTTTTTTTTTTTTTGAACTAAGAGTTATGAGATTTGGTGGGAAAAAAATGAATTTAATGATTTTTTAAAAAAAATATTAAAATTATCCTATGATGGAAGAAATTAGAAAAATAACTTATTAATATAAAAAATTATTTAATAAAATAAAATAAAATATTTTTTTTCTTTCTTTTATTTACTCTCTCTCTCTTTTATTCATCCAAATACAAAGATAATTTTTTTTTTCTCATCTCAATATCTAAACGGAGTATAAGTGATAAAAGGTAACAAATACTGAGAAGAGTAATAAAATGCATAATACACCCTTAAAATACAAGAATATTAAAAAATATATATCACTCATATGCCTCTCACTTGCATTGTGTATTTACTCAGTGTGAATGAAAAAATAATTTATCTACATAATTTCTCTTCCCAAATAACATAACAATGTATTAATATCATCACCACAAAGTTGACAAAATGGGGACCACAGGTGATTATCGTCTAAATCATGTGATAGAATCATGCCCCCCTTCATCAATGGCGTAGACTTTTGATTGTTGATTTCGTGTAAATTAGGTGGGTCCCATGTTATAAAAATATACAAATAATAAAAAAGTAAAAACAGTTTTTTGGGTAAGTTAAAAAAAACGAAAGTAAAAGCAGTTGGTTCAATGGCGTACTGTACTGAATGATTTTAATTGTTTCCATGTGATGGTTCATCATAGTAGGTGTAAAGGGCTCATGTTCACAGAAACTGTGATTACTTATAAATTCGACTTTAGGGTCATACAATCCTATGGACTCAAAAGAATTATTCAATATTTACGAGGTGAAAATTAAATTTGTATAGCGTAAGATTCATATATAGAATAAATATGAGTTATAAATTGATAATTTTAGATAAAAATTTTAAGTAATATTTCCAAATGTATAGTTTTATTGCATACTCTGAGACACCACACCACAAGCAAAATGTGTGATAATATCAAATATTTATTTAATTTGCTTTCCATTCTAGTTAATGAAATATTACATTAATCACAATAGGTTTACATTTAGCCTTACTTTTAAGCTATATTTAGTTAAAAGATTTGATGAAAAAAATGAAAAAGGGAAAAGAAGTGTAATTTTATTTTTTGTTTGGTTATAATGAAAAATATAAGGGAAAAAAAAGTGAGAAAGAAATGTAATGTCACCTTTTGTCTTTTAAATTAACTTCGACTTTGTTTGGTTCGTGGATTTAGGGAGAGATTTAAAACGGAAAAGAAAAATGTATATAAAATTAGTTAAAAACTAGATATATTTTATTTACATTTCACATATATTTTTTATTTTTTTTTTCCAAATCTTTTCTTAAATCCATAAACCAAACACAGTCTTGGGCACTTTTTTTTTCTTCATTTTTCAACTAAACCAAACATAGTTTTGAATTCAAGTCCTATTAATTTTTTTTTCATTTTCTTTCTATTGACCTTTTCCTTTTTATTTCTCTAGTGATTTTATATTTATTACTTATATATTTTTGTGTGTTTGCAGAAGAGAGGATGGGGCTTGTTTTCCAGCTGCCTGATGCCGACGTGTGCCTCATGAATCTGGGTGTGGAGCTTATTATCCAACGTACATATAAGTGGCAAATGGGAAGAACTTTATATATATACATATATATATATATGAGTGGTGTTAATGTATTTTTTGAGTTAGAGAGAGAAAGATTGTTGGCTGGAGGAGAAGATGAATTATTGATCATTATCATATGATAATGGGGTTAAAGGAAACGGTTTTATTCCTTTGTCTTGTAATCTTTTTGTGGGCTTTTTTAGGTGTCAATCTCTGCTGCTTGTTCAGATCCAGCCTATATTATGCCTATTGGATATGAAATAGGGGAGTATTGGAATTTGAGCTTTAAGAAAAAGTGATTAAAAAAAAAAACAGATCAATTTGGTACTATTATTACTACTGCTAGTGCTTCTGCTTGTTCTTCATCTTCAAATTATGGTGTCCATTTTATTATGTAAAATATTTTACATATATGTTCAGTATTCCATTCATTCTTCTTTATGGTCTGAATACATTCGTACCACTAAGACTTATCCATGAGATTTCCTATTTCCCATTTCCCATTTCCCATTTATTGGTTATTTTTCATTTCATTTCAAATTTATTTTGTAAATTTGAAAATCATTTGTACAATGATATTTGATGAAATTGATTTTTTGTACACTTTATCGGTATTGTTGGGCTTACGAGATATAACATTTTGGATCATCATCGCGGAGAGCATCAAAATGAAGTATGGAGAATAATGGTATGAAAGGGAAGTCATTCTTTATTGTAATGGCTTCTAAGCAGTTTCTTATATTATATATAAGCCATGTAAATATCAATCTTTCAAAGCAGTTTCTTATTATAATTTATGAGATAAATAATTTAAATAAATTATAATAGAAAAAAAATACCAAATTGTTAGTGGGCAGGAAAAGTCCCACAATTATAGATGCAAATATATGTATATATATATATTTTTTTAATTTCCATCTGTGTATTTATATATGGGATTTTTTATGTTCCTAGCAGGTTCAGTCACTAGATTAATTGTGTGTGTTTTTTTATTTAAATGTCAAGTTTATTAATTCCTAAAAAACTTAGCTTGGTTTGCTAACATGTTGGGCTATTGTGCTATGAATGCATGATTATCATTCAGTCCTCAGAATTGTGAAAATAAATTATATGCTACAATTTTTTCGTGATAATGATCATTTTTGTTTTAAAAAATGTTGAGGGTGTGTCAATCAAATCATTTTTTTATTTAATTATCAAAACTTCTTTATTGGCTTATTTTTAAGTTTTAAAAATGGTGAAATATCAATAAATTTTAAAATGTAATTTTATAAATTATTTAATTTTTTCTTTTCTTTTTTTCTTATGAACTTAAAAGTTATATTAAAGTACAAATTATATAAAATGGTAATCACTTACACATTTAAGTTTAAGTTTTTAGGGATAAAAGTGAGTTTCTCTACATGTAAAATTACACATTTGGGTAATTTGCACTATAACACTTCAATAACGTAAAACTAAAAATTAGTATACTTTCTCAAACATAAAATTCCAATGTAACACAAAATATTAAAAAAACTCCTTAGTATATTTTTCCTAAATGTAACACTCACCGTTTGAAATTCTACATTTGTCCAAACTTAATAAGGAATTTTTGTACTCCTTTTAGAATAGTTTGAAGAATCTTACATCTTTTTTTTTTTTTAATGTTATGTTTGAAAAAAATACACTAAGAAATTTTTTTGTGTTACATTAGGGGGGTCATATTTGAGAAAAGTATACTGACAAGTTCTTTTTTAAAGCGTTACATTTGAGTGTTACGTTTGAGTGTTACATTGGAGTATTATAGTTTAAAATTATACATTTGTCCAAAATTTACTAAGGGGTTTTTATACTTTCTTTGAAACATTTGAAGAATCTCACATCTTTTTGTAATGTTTGAAGAATCATATATTTCAAGTCATTTTTTGTACTCTTTTTGAAATATTTAAAGAATCTTACATTTGAAGTCATTTCAAATAAAATAAAATAAAATTCTCATATAAAAATTAATTCCAAATTTGATTATCCTAGGTTGTATATCTTACCTAAAAAGAAAAAAAGAAAAAAGAAAGAAGGAAATATAATAGAAATAAAAATATAAACATAAATTCAATTTACAAATAATACATTAAATCTACTTTTTTTTCAAATCAACAAAATTAATTGGTCTATAAAAAATATTTTAAATTTAAATGAATTAACATTTCTTAAAATATGATTTATAGGTAAATTTTTCTTTAAACATAACTTAAAAACATCAATCATAACGTAAATGGAATACTTTTAGTTCACACACTTGTAATATTATTATCTTTAGTTTGTGTGCCCCGAGTCCCTAACAACATTTGCATGCTTTTATTTTTTAAAAAGAAATTTTTAATGCTTCTTTTTTTCTTTTTTTTTTTCCTTTTTCTTTTTCTAAAGCAAAGATGATAAAATAGACTGAGAGTGCCCTACATGAAAAGAAAAGAGTAGACTTTGATGACAAAAATTTGAAAGCAAATCGAGAAAGAAGAAAAGATATGTGTATGTTCTTTTTTAGGGAAATTTTTTTAAAGATGCCTATTAATATTTTATAACCTAAAGAATATGAAATATTTTTAAAATAGTTTGGAGTCCTTAAATTTTTATAGAGAAATTTCGATTCAAAGAAATTTTGAAACACAGAGAAATTTGTTTAAAATTTCTTTGGTTTGAAATTTTTCTGATTTGCTCACAAGTTTTTCTGTTTTTTGACCAATTTTTTTCTTTCTAATTTGTTCACAATTTTCTCTGTGTTTTAAACAAACCAGAGAAAATTGAGCTACTTATAAACCAATTTTTCTATAATTTTTACAAGAAAACACCACGCTAAATTTATCAAAAAACTTAAAATACAAAATCTAATTACAGTTTAAAAAACAACAAACACTACACATCCCAAAAGATCAAAAATAAAATTCAAAGTTTGAAATCCAGTGAAAATCAAACAAGCAACATAAATTAGTGAGGGTTTAATGTGGGTAGGAAAAATTCAAATGCTAGAAAAAATTTGAGAGAAAATCAAAGAGACAATGAGTCAGAGAAAATCAAACAAAGCACGGAGAGAAAGAGAGTCCAATGTGTTCAGATAAAATTAATCCAAGGGGGATATCTTTAGTGCTAGAGAAAATTCATTTCAAAGGGAAAATTACACATAATGAGACAACTAATCAGTGAAAATCAAAACAAGTAACCTAAATTAGTGAAAGTTTAATATTTTCAGAAAAAATTCAAATACTAGAGAAAATTCAACTGAAGGAATAAATTTTCTTCCTCTTCTTCTTCCTCTTCATGGCGGTATGAGATTCACAGTAACGATGTTGTTATCTTGCAGCCCCGTATATACAGAGATAGAGAGAATACAGAGGAGAGAAAAAGAGAGAGAGAGAGATAGAGAGAGAGAGAAGATGTGATATATAGGCGTGGGTGAGGGATCTTAGGCCAAAAAAAAAAAAATATATTGTGGACCTCTCCTATTACTAAAAGTTAGAAAGGGATATTAGATCAATTTTCTCTTCTTTTTAAGCCTTATTTCACAAAGTCTTTTTGTTTTTGTGTGCTTTTTTAATCATATATTTTCAAAATATTTAGAAATTAAAAAGCAATTTCATTTTAAAAAAATGCTGCAACAATTTTTGAAATTTTGGAAAATTATTTATTTATTTTTGTCAAAACCAATTTCCAGTCATTCTTCTCTGTCTACCATCTCTTGCCCCCGCCACCAGTATCATTACAAATTTGTCGTGGAGCAACATTATTTATGATCTACTTTTTTTAATATTTTTTTTTCTTTTAATCTTTTGCAAATAAATTGTTAGAAATTAAGCTCAAGTTTGACTATATTAAATAAGTACACACTTTTTATCTTTTTTTTATCTCATTATCTCTCTATTTTTTTACACATCTTTTTGTAAAAAAACAAAAAATACACTTATTTAGGTCATTCCAAACAACCCCTAAAACAAAATATAATTAATATCATTATTAATTATTTATAATCTACCTTTTTTTTTAATATTTTTTTTGTCTTTTAATCTTTTGCAAAAAGATTGTGAGAAATTAAAACAGAATGTAATTAATATCATTACACTTTATCTTACAAAAGTTGTTTTTTTTTTTTTTTTTTTTTTTGTGAATGATCTCTTTTTCACCAATAATGTTCACCAACCGAACCAATGTGAGACACATACAAAATTCAACCCTATTCTAAAAATATTGGACGAGCACGGGTAAAAAAACTAGTCAAAGACTACAGGTTTAGGGTAGCCACTTAGAATATAGAAATCTTAACTGGTAAGATGATGGAATTGATAGATGTTATGTTTAGAAGGAGAGTTAGTATAGCTTACGTACAAGAAACTAAGTGGACGGGTGAGAAAGCTAGGGAAATTGAGGATACTGGTTTTAAACTGTATTATAGTGATAAGGATAGACACAGGAATGTGGTAGGAATCATAATTGTCAAGAGTCTGGTGGAAAATGTAGTGGCGGTCATTAGTAAAGGGGATAGGATTATGTTAGTTAAACTAGTTATTAGAGGGAATATAGTAAACGTTATTAGTACATACGCCCCTCAAGTAGGATTAGATGATCAGACTAAGAGGAATTTTTGAGAGCAAATGGATGAGATCTTACAGAAGATGCCCGTAGGAGAAAACCTGGTTATAGGTGGAGATTTTAATGGCCATGTAGGCATAGATAAACTAGGCTATGAAATGGTGCATGGTGGATACGGGTTTGGCGACAGAAATGAGGCTGGAGAGAGTATCTTAGATTTTGCGTTGGCTTTTGACCTGATGGTGGCCAATACTATGTATAAGAAGAGAGATGAGCATTTGATAACTTTTAAGAGTGGGTCAGTTAAGAGCCAAATAGGTTACTTCTTAGTAAGAAAAGTAAACCGCCTAAAATGTAATGATTGTAAGGTGATTCCTAGAGAGAACCTGATCTCTCAACATAGGATTTTGGTACTAGACTTATATTTTAGAGGGCAATACCAAGCTAGGAAGGATGGTGGGCGTCGTAGGACGAGGTGGTGGGACCTAAAAGGGAATAAACTAAAAATATTTAAGAATAGAATGGATAAGGAAGGTACTTGGGACTTGGAAGATGATGTTAACACTATGTGGAACTCGATGGCCAATTGTATGAGGAGAATCTTAAGGGAAGTGCTTGGAGAGTCGAAAGGGACGGGACCCAGCGCTAGGGAAACTTGGTGGTAGAAGGAAGAGGTTCAAGCAGTAGTTAAGGCAAAGAATGAGTGCTTTAAAAAGTGACAGAAGGATAGAACTGAAAAAAATCTTAAGAGCTATAGATTGGCTAATAAGGAAGTCAAAAAAGTAGTAAGAGCGATTAAGTTGAAAGCTTATGATGACCTATATACTAGACTAGATAGTAAAAAAATAGAGAAGAGAGTATACAAACTTGCTAAGACACGACAAAGGAAAACAAGAGATTTTAATCAAGTTAAGTGCATCAAGAGTGAGGATTCTAAGATATTGGTGAAAGATGAAGAGATTAAGGAAAGATGGAAGAACTATTTTAAGAAACTATTAAGGGGTTGTTTGGGATAAACTAAATAAGTATACTTTTTGACTTTTTATGAAATATGGGTTGGATATAGGTTGGGTTTGAAGTGATGTGGTAGAGAGGTGATGTGACTTAAATAAGATGATATAGCTTAAATAGGATAGTGACCTTTTGACTTTTTGACTTTTTGACATTTTTGGTTATGCCAAACCAAGCCTAAATGAGGAACATAAAGGTACGACAATAGAGGAAGAAATTGCTAGTAATATGAAAAACCAAGACTATAGGTTTTATCGCAAGATTAGGAACTTTAAAGTAGAGATTGTACTTAAGAAGATGAAATCAAATAAGGCTTTAGGACCCGATGATATCCCTATTGAAGCTTGGAAGTGCTTGGGTAAAAAGGGGGTTGCTTGGTTGACTAGGTTGTTTAGCAGAATTTTGTTGACTAGGAACATGCCAATGAATGGAGGAAGAGTATTTTAGTACCACTATATAAGAACAAAGGACATGTCCATAATTGCAACAACTATAGAGAAATCAAGCTAATGTGCCATATAATGAAAGTGTGGGAGTGGGTGATGGAACGCCGATTGCGAGATATAACAGAGGTGTCAGAGAATCAATTTGGGTTTATGCCCGGCAGGTCAACAATGGAAGCGATTTATCTTTTGATGAGAGTAATAGAAAAGTATATAGAAAAGAAAAGAAACATTCATATGGTGTTTATCGACCTTGAGAAAGCATATGATAGAGTGCCCCGAGATATAATATGGTGGGTGTTAGAGAAAAAAGGGGTGACAAAAGGTTACATTGATGTGATTAGGGACCTGTATGAAAGGGTGGTGACCACTATTAGATCGCCTGCTGGAGAGACAAATGAATTTCGTATTACTGTTGGGTTACACCAAGGATCTACCTAAAGCCCTTATCTTTTTAGTTTAGTTATAGATGAGTTGACGAGAAATATTCAGGATGACGTGCCATGGTGTACGCTTTTTGCAGACGATATCATGCTAGTGGATGAGACTAGAGAAGGAGTTAAGACAAAGTTGGAGATTTGGAGAAAAGCTCCTGAATCTAAAGGTTTTCGGATAAGCATAAATAAGACAGAGTACATGGAGTGTAAATTTAGTAAAAGTAACAATGAAAGTAGAGGAGAAGTGAAGATTGAGAACCAAGAATTGCCAAAGAGTGAATATTTTCGTTATTTAGGGTCGATTATCACAACAACGGGGGAGATTGATGCGGATGTAGCCCACAGGATTAAGGCAGGACGGTGTAAATGGAGAAGTACGTCTAGGATACTGTGCGATAAACGAATACCCACTAGATTAAAAGATAAGTTCTATAGAATGGCTATTAGACCAGCGATGTTGCATGAGACGGAGTGCTGGGCAACTAAGAAACAACATGTAAATAAGATGAGTATGGCTGAGATGAGAATGTTAAGGTGGATGTGTGGCAAAACTAGACAAGACAAGACAAGACAGGACAGAATTAGGAATGAGTGTATTCGGGAGTAGCATCGATAGAAGATAAGTTGAGAGAGAATCGATTGAGATGGATTGGTCACATTCAATGGAGACCAATAGAGGCAGTAGTGAAGAGATGCGATGCTGTAACGGTAGAGGGGAGTGTTAGGGGATGGGGTAGGCTTAGATTAACGTTGGCTAACATTATAAATAGAGATATGGATCTACTTAATTTGACTAACGAAATGGCCTTTGATAGGGCTGCGTGGAGAAGAAGGATTCATGTAGCCGACCCCATTTGATAGGACTTAAGACTTGGTTTGGTTTGGCTTGATATATGTTTTCGAAATAATTTTAAATTAGTGATAAATTTTGCCAACTTTAATAAAGTTATAAATTTTTCTTAAATTTATAAATATTTGTGAAGTTACCACTAATTTGTAATTTTTCCTAAATAACATGGCCTAATTGACAATGTTTATGTCTTTAATTTTCTATTTTTATTTATAATTATTTTTGTAATTGCAGACAAAAACAATCTATTTTCATTTTCAAAGGCTTATAAATAATTTACCAAATTTATTATCATTGTAAGCATACCCCACCAAAAAAAAAAAAAAAGAGAAGAAGAAGAAGAAGAAGAAGTTGATTTCACAAAACCACATTCTTTCATCCTTCTCCCACTACTTCCAGGCCAGAATCACCGCTCATCACTTCCATTACCCACCCCATTTTTAATGGGAAATTTGTTAGAAGTTTTTTTTTCAAGTATTTATATCTCAATTAATTAATAAAGTACTTTTGTACGTGTAGTTAAATTGGTCCATTTCAGAATCTATTTTGATAATTTGAATTGTTTATATTTTAGAATACATCAAGTAGAAAATATTTGTAAAAAATTAAGTTAATCAGATATTATTTATCCATTCATCCACTCACATTTGTATTTACAAAAATAAATAACAATTGTGATTTAAAGTAAAGTATTAAAATGAATACAAATGTGAGTGGATGAATGGGTAAACGATATCCAATTAACTTAATTTTTTGTAAGTATGTTCTACTTAATATATTTTAAAATGTGAATGGATCGAATTATCGAAATGGGCTCCGAAATAGGTCCATTTGACTGCACAACAGTAGCGGCTGTGCATCCCGCACAACCGCCACTCCAAATCCATTATTTTGGACATTTGATCTATCAAATTATAATTCTCATATTTAAAGTATTTTATGGATAATTTTACCTTTAAAATATTTTTTAAACCATTAACAATTCGTTAATATGAACATTCACATTAAATAAATTTGACAGTGTAAATGTTCACATCATGAAACATTTACATTGTTAATATGAATATTAATGTGCGCTTCATCCTATTATTAGTAAGGATATTTTGGTAACTATGTTACTCAGGGGACTTAAAATAAAAAATAAAAAAAAAAAAAAAAATTGGATTAAGTAGAACAAAAGTAGGTAGAGAGGAATTTATGGATAAAGTCCATTTTTTAACACTATCAGCAA
Organism: Camellia sinensis; assembly: GCF_055761805.1. Classification (NCBI taxonomy): domain Eukaryota; kingdom Viridiplantae; phylum Streptophyta; class Magnoliopsida; order Ericales; family Theaceae; genus Camellia; species Camellia sinensis. The sequence continues at coordinate 81,956,186 of NC_138963.1, forward strand.
TGACCTCATTCGATAATCACCTCTGATGATCAAATCACCACCTCCCCAGGTTATCACTAACCACATTCTACCAGTGTCAACTATCGTTAGCCACCATCTCTTATTAGAAATCACTTTTAGTGACAACCATCTCCGATCAATATATTCAATCGTGGATAACACCTCCTCTTGCTATGCACTCCTTTCACTTATTTTCAAAAATTAATTTTAAAATACATGTATATACCACATTTTTATTTTACAAAAATAAACATAGACATGTTTATATATATATTTTAAATAAAATAATGATAAACTGTAAACCTTATCAAATTGTACCTACAGTTAGATATTGCTTGTATCTATATATATATATAATGTAAAAAAACCTAAAAACTAAAGTCATCCCCAAGAGGAAATATATCACACTCAAGTTTGGAAATTAGTTAAAATAATCAAAAAATTATTACCAAAATGTTAACTTTTTTTTTTTTTTTTCCTATTTTTCTGGACGTCATTTCATAAAAAATTCAAACATCAATTAAAATAGTTAGTTACCAAAACAACTGCGAAGGAAAAAAGAGCTAAACACTGGGGACGGACCACAGAGCTGTCAAAATTTGTGGTGGATATTGTATTGTGAAGTTAATATGTAGAATGAATTTAAACTATATATTAGTATTTCTGAATAATTTTTTGGATAAAATTTATAAATTTGTTTGATCTGGACAAGATTTTGTTCGAACTCATTATGAAGGAGCTAGTACATCCCAAACAATATAACAATCTATGATTGACACTTGTTATACAAACCAAAATATATTCAATTCCTCAACAACTTTTTTGGTCAAACCTAATTTTATTGTTAAGAAACATGTATGGTGTTACATATATCTATCGATATACCAATTAGTGTACTAATATATACTATAATATTGTCACTTAAAAACTATGGAGTCCACCCATTATATAAACTATAAAAATCTAAAATTTCTAAAATTATGTCACATCATCCATTGATACAAATTAATATACCAATTGACGCGTATAGCTTTATTCATTTAAGAATCCTAGATATTTTAGGTAATTTATCTATTTATTTATTCATTTTTAATTTAAATCTTTATCTGAAAATTTATTCTTGAACTTTCTAAATTTTTTGGGACAATTACAACAAAAAAAAAAACCTAGAGTTTGACAATTTTAACAAAATAAAATTTCGTTTTTCAATTTAGTCAATTTAAATTATAATCTTTTGATTTGTTTTCAATTTAAATCATTTGCTTATTTTTGTTAACTAAAATCGACGAAAAAATAATAATATTTTAATCAATAAATTCAATGTAACATAAAATATTTAAAGTACCAATTTTCATTGAGGTCAAGTTTGGCATCCTCCAAAAAATCAAAAAAGTCAAAAAGTCACTATCCTATTTAAGTCACATCATCTTATTTAACTCATATCACCTCTCTAACACATCACTTCAAACTCAACCAAAATCCAACTCATATTTCATAAAAAGTCAAAAAGTTCACTTATTTAGTCTTTTCAAACTTGGCCTGAGTTTAATGACTATTTTTTTTTGGTCAATTTACTTCACCAAAAAAAGTAAATGGTTTAAATTGAAGACAAATCAAAAGTTCAGAATTTAAATTGAAAAAATTAAAAATTATTTTGTTAGAAGAGTCAAATTCTAAGATTCGTTGTTTTTTTTTTTTTTTTTTTTATTGTGTGGCAATTTTTCTATTTTTTTTCATTGTACTTGGGTCTCTAAAAGCGCGGACATATTTATCTTTACCAAAGAAGTGTATTAACAACATTTATTAGTTGTTTGATCTTAGTCTTGAAAAACTTGCGTGGTAAATTCTTTGTTAAGGAACAAAACCGTTTAGCTTTGCTTAAAATTCCTACTTCTTTTACCCGATAAACGTTTCCCTCCCCATTTGGTAATATGTTATTTTAATTTGTTATTTAGTCTTTATGAAAATATGATGAGATGAAATGTTTTATTTTATTAGTTATTTTAGCCTCACATGAGCTATTTTAGCCCTTTTCAAACACCTAGGGGTTATTTAGAATGATTTAAATAAGTGTAAGTAGAGATAAGATGACCTAAATAAGTGCACTTATTTAGAATATCTCTACCAAAACCTTCAAGATTTGGTATGTCAAATTTTTTTAAAAGTTTAAGTGGCAAATTAGTATATGTCAATTTGACATGAAAACTCTCCACCCGATATGTCAAATTTATTATTTTATTATTTTTTAAATTTAAATTTAAATTCTTTTATTTTACATAGAAACTCTTCTATTTAAAAAAAAAAAGAAAAAAAGAAAAAGGTATGAAATACGTACATGTCAAAATTGGCATGAAAAGTTAATGTCAAATGCCACATTAACTTTTGACACTGAGTAAAGCTGATACTTGATGTCAAAATATGACCGTTGAAACGTCACATCATATTTAAAGTATCGAATAGAGATGTTTTTTAGAGATGCCAAATAAACTCGTAAGAAACCAATTTAATTATAATAAAGTTAATATATTCCAATATATCATGATATCCATAAACAACATATTGTAATTCTTTGCTTATTACTTTGTACCAATCATATTTTTGGTAGAATAAATACCAATAGTTGGTAGATACGAGCCTTTCAATTTTAGTGTAATAATTTCAATAATAAAATACAAAATTTCTAGTATAATATTATTTTTATGAGTTTTGCTACATTTTCTCATTTTATCACTCTCAATTGTACCTCTAATGATATAGTAAGGAAGTAGAGTGAATATGTGACAAATTAAAAGTTGACATCTATCATTCCGCATTAGAAATAAAATAATGAAAGTTTTATTAGAGGTGTAAAACATTTTCCTATTTTTATTACAGTCATTGGGCAAATTATTTTTCTTCAACAATTGAATTCTATGGTTGCAAAAATGTTACCTTTTAAAAAGATAAAAAGTTGAATCAAGGTATTTGTTGATGACCTATTTCACTTGAAATAATCTCTTTCATTTTTCTTTTTCTTTTTTTATTTGTTTTTTGGATAGAATTTATGTATTTATTTATTTTATAGGATCAAATTTTGTTAGAATTGTACTTCCCAATTAGTGCTTCTTTTTCTTTTTTTGGGACAAACGACCGCAACTTGAACCCTAAACTCTTGACCACCTTACTTGCAGGGGATCCTATTAGTACTGGTTGAGTTAACCTATAAGCATTATGGAGTTTTTGTAGAAGTTAAAAATATTTTGTTAGATAGAAATTTTAATTACAACAAGATACAACCTTCCTTCAATATCTAGATAGATTTTGTTTTGTGTAATAAGTAGCCAATCATAAAATGCCACATTGCTTAGGAAACTTTTTTTTTTTTGGAACTTAGAACACTAATCATGCTTATTTGGGCGGACTAGATTAGGTTGGATTTGTTGGACAATCTTCACTGTATTTAAAAGATTTAATTCTATTGTGTACAAAACAACAACTAAAATTTAAAGAAATAAAGAAAATGAGAGAATTTGTTTGATTACAAAAATCAAACTCGAAATAATAAATAAATAAATAAAAACAGATTTTATTTTGTTACAAAAACAAAATTAAAATATGATTTAAATAAATAACAATAACACAAAAATTAATTAAATAACTTACTTGATTTAATTTCTTCGAATTATAATCTGATCAAGTCCAGTGTTTGACACTGTGTCCTTAAGATAGATTCGTCCTCTCCACGGTGCTTTCAGAATGTGGACGTCTATCTCCCAGGATAAAATGATCTACTACAAACAATAGCAGCACTACAAATTGTTTGTCTAACGAATACACAAAGTGTTTATACTCTCTCTGACAAGAAAATAATGCAACAAAATGAAGAGGATGTTTGCAGAATTATGAAGGACGAAAATTCGAGTTTTAAAAATTCAAATGAGGGCTGTCCTATTTATAGATGGAATGGTGGCTTTAGGTTTTTGAATTGAACAGGTATGATACCTGTTGGTTTTGAATTCAAACAGAGTTGAATCTGTTGGGTTACAATTCAAACAGATAACAAAAATGGGAAGGGCCTTGTTTGGGTGTACAGTAAATTCGGATCAGATTATTTCCGGTTTAATACGGGAAGGGCCCTATTTGGATGTACAGAAAAACCAAACCAGTTTAATTTGAATTCTGGATTTTATTTTACCAAAAATAAAATTAAATTCAAATGTTTTTGGCCCAAAAAGATTAGTATTGGGCTGAACAAGCCCAACCCAACCTCACACCACGCACCCGTGCCCAAGCCCGGCCCGCCCGGGCGGACGGCGGCGCGCGTGTGGTGATTTTTGGGTCCAATGGGTCTAGCCCATTTTGTCCATAACCTCTCCCTCTAAAATACTTGGGTACCCCTTGGGACACACCCAAGTACCAAACACAAGCCTTATAAACCCTTTCAAAACGTCCCACCAAATCAATGTGGGACAAGCTATTTTACAACTTTAAGAAATTTCCACCAAAACTCCATTTCCATGGAGCACACTTTGGCTTCAATTTCCCATTCACTCGGTAATGGTTTTGAGCAACCAAATATACCACGTGAATCTCAACGCGGCATAGAACGTGTTACCACTTTGACCTGTGAAAATCAACGCACGGGGCCCACCTAAAAAATAGACCGAACTTAGGATAAAATTCTGGTTTTACCCAGAATTTATAACTATTTCCAACAGGATCCCATGACTAATAATCTTAGAATTACGAATCCCTTTGAAATATGTATCTCATCCTATGTTTGGATTGAGGTAGGATTATAAGAAAAAACTAATAGTCTAGACTTTAGCTTAGTCTTCCAATTTATATCACACCCCCTCTGTGGGATTGAATAGTCCATCATATGTGGGATATCATACCCGGATGGATTGTTAGTCCGTACTTTAATTATTTAACTAAATATTAGATTAATAATTTTATTAGATTATTAGTCTAATCTTAAGCTCACGTCCATCCAAACAAATATGACCTAATTTGTTTAACAAGTTATAGTTGGGTTAATTCTTTGGTTCTAAATCCCAAAGTTTTATCCAAATACCAATATAAGCAGTTTGTTAGGACTATCTATTAGCACGCGCCAAATTCATAATCTTCCCATAATTTTATTTATGCTAATCCCCAAAAAAAAAATCAATACGCCCACCACCCTCATCATCATCTTATTCTTCTTCTACTTGGACTCTCTCTCTGTCTCTCTGTCTCTCTCTCTCTCTCTCTCTGTATATATATATATGTATATATATATGTATATATTAATTCTTATTGTTCTGAAATCTTTTGCGCCCAGTGGCCCTAGCTTGTCTTTTTTGTTTTTAAGTACGTACTTTGGATGAAGGAATAAGAATGCCGTCTGAGTTAATACAGAGAAACTGGGACGAGACTGACAACATCCTCAAACCTTTCGTATGTTCACTCTCTCTACTTTCCATTGTTTTACATTCCCACTCACTCCACACACACGCACATACATACATGAATAATATTTGGGAGCAAATAGTAGAGCTCTAATAGTGTAAGTCCTACAGTGATAGTGATATTTATGTCTTCTATTTTTTTTTTCATTGACAAGTGTTTAAAACTCTATTTTCAAAGAGATACATATATATGCCCGATTAAAAAAAAAGAAAAAAAAGAGATACATATATATATATATGAATTTCGAGGGAGTAAGGGTGATCCCCTCCTCCCATTTTAAAAAGTGCTTTATTTATTAATATTAATTATTTTAAATTATATTGGATTGCCTTCTTTTAAATTTTTTTTTTAAAAAAAGAATTTAACAATTTCCACTAAACATAACAATAAAATTTGGTGTTTCACAATTAGTGCCAACAGATTGTTTTAGGGTAAATTATACTTTGCACTCTTATATTTTGTATCAAATTTCATTTTCAATTATGATAGTCAATCCTTAACATTTTCGTCAAATCTCACTTTGGCATCTACTCATAAAATTGTGGCAGTCAGCCTCCTGCATTTTTGGTCAAATCTTATTTTAGCTCTACACATAAAATTGTGACAGTCAATTCTCTACACTTTTAGTTGAATTCCACTATAATATCCACAAATGTGTCAATTAATGTTCTCATTCTGTTACTTCATTATTTAAATCTTTAATAGAATACAGTCATATAACAAAAATGTGATTATGAAATGATGGTAAGAGAGGAATATCATCAATATTTTTCACCAATATACTCTGTCTTACGTGATAAGCACGTGAGAGTTATATAATATAATATAATATATATATATATATATATTTGTATGCTGAAAATTAATTGGGATGAAAATTCAAGAGTTTTTGAAATAAAAAAATAAAAAAAAAGGTAGAAGAAAAATCGAAGAGAAAGAAATAAGAATAGATAAAGACTATGTTACTGTTTCATGTGTAGAGGTCAAAATGGGATTTGACAAGAAGTTCAAAGAGTCAAATGTCATGATTTCATATATAGGGGTCAAAAGAAGATTTGATATAAAATGTAGGAATGTAAATGTTTTATATTGATTTTATATAACTCAACAAGAGTATAGAAAAATATATTTATTTATATATATTCTTTATGCTATTATCACCTTTTACGTGAGTAGACATTGATATTGTAATCTACACTTTTTTTAATGTTTTTGTTAGAATTGACGTTCACCCTCCTATATTAGAATCTTGCATTTGTCCCTCTATACACACACTTATCTCACAGTACTTTGTGCAGAATCTTGAGATCTGAAACCTTTCTGACACTTTCTTCATGCAACCAACCAGCACCATTGAATTGTTCACCTTTGCAGATGATCCAAAGGTAAACAATTTAACAGCATAACTGGATAAAAAGTATTGGAGAAAATCCTCTTCTAAAATCTTAAGACTGTTTTCATCATTTTTTTTTAATTTTTTTATTTTGATGTAAAAATTTACCAAAAATCGTTGTTTGGTTGCATAAAAACTAAGTAAAATATTTTTGTAAAAATATAATTTTCACCAAAGTCAAGTAGAATGACTTTGGTTTTCAAAGTCTCTAAAGTTATGTTTAAATTATTAATTTGAATAAATAATTAATTTTTATAAAAATTTTATTTAATTATAATATATTTTACATCAAAACATATGGAATCAATGATGTATTACTAATGTATTAGTATCTCACTATTTGAAGTGTAAAGGTAATTCAAATTTTGTACCCATATTGGTATGATATTACTGGTTTTTTTTTTTTGTTATTTATTTGTTTTTTGTAATTTATTTATTTATTTATTTTTGTTGTGTTTTGTTATGTACATCAATGATCAAATTTGGCTATATATTTGCACCTTATAATTAAAGAATAAAATAATATAACCTTTGGGAAAATACTTTTTGAGACATAACTAAAAAAAGAAAAATGTTATAATTAAACATAACATAAGGCATAACTAAAATAATATTATAACTAAAGAAAAAATTGATTAGAACTAAAGAAGAAAATGACATAACTAGGGATACATATGGTATACCTAAGGGTGTAAATTTGGCCTAGCCCAGCTCATGTTGGGCTGCACAGGCTCCCGCAAAAATTTAGGCCGGGCCAGCCCATGTGCTAGAAAATTAGGCCTAGGCCTAGGGAGTATTCGGGCCTTGGGCAAGCCGGCGGGCCTAGACCTGGGCTTGGGCTCAAGCTTAGGCGTACTTGAACATTTTTTTTTTTAATTTTTTCCAGCAAAATTTTATTCTTTTCTACTAAAAATGAAACTAGGCCTCGAGTGGACTGGGTCTCGGACCGGGCTTTGGGTGAATCTTGAGCGGGCCGATACGTCGAGCCAGGTTTCAAAATGACAGCCCAAGCCTAAGGTCTCGGACTGGGCTCGGACCCGAACCGGGCGAGCCGTGGCCCATTTTTACACCCTAGTTGCACTCCTATGGGTGTGTATGTCAGAATTTCCCTATATTGTTTGTATAAATTTAGCATTGCCTACTGCAGGAGTTGGTGGTGATGTTATTTTCTATAGTTATTCTTGTTTGTTTATACTAGTATTTGGTCAAGTGGTCATGTGATTGCTACAGACACTTAACTGGGTTGCTTCTTCATTGCGACTTACCAAGTAGCATCAAGTGGCATCGCACACTTATCTTTTTATCTTCATATTATTTCCATTAGTTTCAGTCTATTTAACATTTCTAAAAAACATATCATTGTAATTATACAAAAATTGTAGAACTTACAATAATTTCTCTAAAGCTCAAGAGATATCAGTTTATTTTACCAAAAAAATTATGTTCTTATTGTTATTGTTTGTAATGAATGTACATCTGTACACCTGTTTTATGAACTACACAGGCCTAAGATGAGTATTGGTGTTTCAAATCAGGGAGTCATTACATTAGCTAAAGCAATGCAAAATATAGTGAAGAAGAAGAAGAATGTGATAGCCAGCAAACCGAATGTGGCATCCAAAAATAGCTGCATATGCACTCCGACCACCCATCCCGGATCAGTCCATTGCCACCTGCACCGCAATGGTGCCCCCTAAAAAATCATCGCTGAATTTATCAAAAGACAATGGTAGCAAGGGAAATACTCAAAGCATTAACTCCATGAACGCGACAAACACAAAGTGTAACCAACATCAGCTATCCAGGTTTGGCAGACCTGCTTCGGCACAGTATCAGCACCTAAAGTGAAGAACACCCTAGTGAAGTCTTGAATTCCTCTGATGTCACAAGTGATGGTTGTTCTTGATAGATTGTGTTGATATTCTTCAAATGTTTCATGTACTTTAATTTTAAAATTGTTGGTTTTTGTTTTTTTTTTTTTTTAACATATTGTTGGTTTTTGTTTGAACACTCTTTTTCTCTTTTCTATTTTTGATTGTTCTGAGCACAAATCTTCTACATATGTCATCTCAAGTAATTTGTTGATTAAACATGACACAAAGTGTTATGATATCTCCTATACAAGTGTACACACAAGGTGGCACAGGTGGGAATGTGATTTTAAAAAATGGTACAATAATGGTTATAAACAAATGATGCAATGAGCTCCCAAAATTTTCAGCATCCATAACACATGAAGAAAACATACATAAGATCTTAGAAACATCGGTTCACTGATGAGGATTGATTGCCCTATGCATATTGTGATGGCATTCGAGTGAACTATGAAGCTTGCAAAGCCCTGACACGAGCAGTCAGTTCTTTAACTTGATTCGTTAAACGCTCAGGATTGCAGAAGAAATCAACAAAAACCCGCCTCTGAAAGCCCACCTCTTGTGAATGATGTTTTACAATCTGTGTTCAGAAAGCAATGTACCATGGATGAGAGCACGATCTAATGATCTTTCTTCCAAACAAATACATATTTTATATATAAATATAATAATCCAATCTTAACTGAATATCAGACTTAAAAGCGATCCAAAAACAAATAGAATAGGTGAGAAATTACCTCATTCTTCTTGCAATGCTGCAGTGTCACTTCTTCAACTGCAGCAGAGAGTTTTGCATTGATCTTTTCCATTTCGTCAAGCTCTTTCATTAATGGCTATAGGGAACCAAATATTTCAAAATCAGAAATATTGAATTTGATACAAGACCCCAGTATGGTCATATTGCCAAAGAGGATTAGATGAGTATTGAATAATGGATAAACATGGCTTTAAAAGGTGCAAAAATTATGCAGGGAGTGCATGATTTCATATACAGTTCCAGTTCATATTTAAGAGAGAACGGTTTCAGGAAAATTCAGAATGCCGACAATATCAAGAGAACTTAATGAAAAGACTAACAGGAAGTGAAAAGTGTAAAGAAAAAACAAATATTAATGGCAAAAGGTAAAAATGTATACTCGAGGTGTCAGGATTGGTTGTGCCGTTGTTGACGATGAAAAAAGTAGTTGCTGCAAACTTTGAATAAGAGTGCACCTAACATATAAACAAAAAGAAAAATAAGAAATGCTGTAAATTTTTGAGCTTCCATACAGTAATCCTCTGTTATATCCCAAACACAATTAATGGTAATTGGACGTTTCTGTTTTATAAGTTAGTTTGTCTGAACCCAGAGTTAATTACATTAATGGCCCCAAAGTACATGTTCTGTCACATTTTATTCCTAATCTTTTTAGTGTTCCATTTTGGTACCCAAAGTTTACGATCTATTACACTTTAGTACTTGACGTCAGGTTCGCTCAAAGTCAGTAATGAGAGCCAGAGGTTTTTTTTGGAATTTTACAGGAAAACTCAACAAAATCAAATTGACCAAATCCACATCCTGATGCTGGTAGATGAGAAATTGATAAATACATTCTAGGTGAGAGCAAATTATTTGCCTGAGCTTAGGAAGGATAACTCACAGCTCATTGATGCATCTGTTTCTGTCCTCAGGAAGGGCATTTTCTAGGTCAGACTGAAGGATCATCAAGTCTGACTGAAGGCCAGATGTCTGTTGAACGATGCCCGGTGCTGATACATATGTTGTTGACAACCCGACTTGAGCATCTACCCAAAGGGAAACAAGAGAAAGCAATCATTTATCTTTCTTCCACAGAGCGAACAAGAAGCATCATATTGATAAGTTGAAGAACTGTCATTACTTGAATGAATACTCAAGAGGTCTCTAACACCATGCAGGAAAGTATCTCGATCGTCCACTGCTCCTTGTTCTTGTACATCTGATGTGGCTTGAATCAACGCTAGGCAACGACCCTATAAAGATTATAACACAAAATAAAGACAGTAACAAATAAGATAAAGAAAATAATGAAGCTTGAGAAATTATCGGCTCAGGTTTCTCAAGAGTTATATGTACAATAGGTGATTTCTAAAAAGCTTAAGCACCCACATACCACTCGACCTTTAGTTGCAGACAGGTATCCCTGTAGCTCTGACTCAATAACTTTGAGCAATGAATAAGCTTCAAGCATAGTCTTCTTTTCCAACCAACAAGCTATTTTTAGAAACTGATGCCTTGCTAGCTGATTAATCAGATGATTTATAAACTGCCAAAAGCAATGACAATTGGAACAATGACGTGAACTAACACTGAACACAACAATAATATTAGAGCTGCAGAATGTGCCAGTAGTGGGTTTAGTACGCCCTGCCAAAACGGCTCTAAAACAAACAAAAAGGTGCATGCCCCACTCACGAAGGACTGCCAGTGATATACTGGAGAAAGACTTCTGAACAATTAGAAAATTACAAAAATGTAACCATTCATTTTGAACAACAAAGAGCATTTAGTCCGACAATGGGTTTTCCAACAAGTCATACAAGGAGCAGAAGGAAATTCTTCGGTGTTGAATTGGGGTATTCAATGAAACTCACTACACACCCTAGATAATGCCAATCCAATCACATTAGTTTCATTTATGATTGTTTGACATGTTAAAAACAAACGATGCACAACGAGTAGCAGTCTATTGACAAAAGAAATTACGATGTCCAAAAATAGCCATGTCTGAAGTACTTATTCTAATTTGGAAATTCAAATTCAAATAGTGTGATTGAACCGGTCAAACAATTAAGGTGTCAAGCATGTAATTAAGCCAATTCATTATTCTACATGCCAAAAATCTGGTTTTCTAACCTTGAAAAACTTCAGCCTTGCTAAGAAACAAACAAATTGCGTCTCTGAAAAAGACCAAACTTAAACACCATTCTTGTCTGTGATTTAAATAATATTATCAACATCCTCGACAAGGAAATTTTTAATAGAGACATGCCAAATGTTAAATTATCATGTACCTAAACATACCGCTTTTTGGCGATTAATATAATATTCTTGGCGCATGACCTTTAAATCATAATCACCTGCATATTCAAGAATGAAAATTATATTAGAAAAAATAGAAAAATATATATAAAGTAATTATTAGAACTTCACAAGTTAAAATCGTTGTTTCCAATACCTTGCAGGATGTATGTGTCTTGAAGCTGAGCTAGCTCCCAACAAAGATCAGGAATAGTCTGGGAAAACAAAAGATGTGCACTCATAATTAGAATTTATATCAATCACCCTCACATAAAGTCTGAAAAAAAGTACAATTACAAAAATCAGGCCTTTGGGGAATAGAAAACATATTTAAGGCAGTTTTAGGACAGCTGTCTGACTTGTATTACACTAGAACAATGGACAGTTAATAGCTAAAAGATATAATGACCATTCTTGAAGATAAAACAAGTCATATAAACAAAGATTCACATTTCATCTATGTTACATGAACTCGGGTACGAGTATTGGGTATGAGTGTGTGTCTAAGTGTCAGACCTTCATAAACTTAAATCTTAAGCTATTGGGATATGTATCCAAGATAACATATGGGTATGGAGACTTGTTATGGATACACATATATATCACATATTATATAATATTCTTAGATAAAATGTTGTAAATAATGTAAAAATGTACTTGCAATTGAATAAAATTTAAAACAGAACTAAATATTAAATGAAGCCAAATCTGCGGAAGTATTGTACTAGAAAAATGTCGAATTTTTATTTCTTGCCTATGTCTGAGGTTATAAATGTTTCTTTTCTAGTAAATGTGAGTTTTTTTTCTTATTCTTCAAACATTGTAAAAGTTGGAGGATCCAAGTGTCTAAATTGGGTATGAGTGTTAGACACATATTCCACACCCTTATCTTTGTCATATCCAGTGGACACAGATATTTTGGGGGAAATAGAAGAGTCTATGTAACATAGCATTTCATTGCCTGACAGTCTACCAGCACATAATACATGTAAACTGGAAAGGGTTAAGATCATGTGCATCAGCGTGAGTCATCATGACAAGCACATAAGCAGGCTGGGACAACAAGAAACCTGGGCAACAGCTTGAATAACTGGTTGAGATAGCATACAAAAGTAACTGTAAACAAATGCTCTACGGTCAGGTGCTATCTGTTATATGAAATAAGTCCAATCTGTTGAAGTCAGCAAGTACATACTACGTGTAGTGAACGCCAATAGTGAGGAGCACTATCAGTATTTGATAATTTGGTAAAATCTATTTTACCACCTTGTGGTTTAACCCCAAAGCAAGGTATTTTAAAAATAGCCAAACACCCCCCATGTGGTTTTGATCAATTTGCATCTCACCTCCTTGCTGTTAATAATTTCGTCCAAATTGATGGAATTTGTGCCACACTTAAATCGAGAGTTGTCATGAAAAAAACTAAAAATAAAAACACATTCAACTTCAAAAAAAATTGTAAAATAACAAATTTACCCTTATCATCATATTTTTCCCCAAAACCAAACCCTAACTCTAGCCATCCCCGCCACCAGGCCACCTACCGTCGTGATCTAATCTCACCACCCATCACCTCCCCAGCCTTTGCCAGCCAACCCACCGCCTCTCTAGCCTCTCAAAAATCGAACTTTTAACTCTCATTTGCTACACAGCACACATACACGTTGAAGAAGATTAAGAAAAAAGCAACATCAATCACATATATCAAGAGCAAGGTACACCCTTCCCCCCCCAAACCAAAACCCACATTTTTGGTTCTTTAGGATATATATCTATTACATGTATATTTGTGTATATAATATGTATATCTATATATCTAAAAATATTTGCAAATAAAAATTATATTGGATTTGAATTTGGTGGTGGAATGGGTTTGGTGATAAATGATAGCCGGAAAAATTGAGTTGACTGGTGGAGACTGGTGGAGAACTAAGGGTATAAATGTCCTTTCACAAACAAAATAAACGAAGTTAAGTGTTATATTTTAGTCCAAAACCATTTGAGGGTTATTTGGCTATTTTTAAAAGAGAGGGGACGAAGTGCTTTGAGGTGATACCACAAGCGATGAATTTTGCCCTAGATAATTTAATATGACTACGTCAAAGCCAATTAACCAAGTGATACAAGACATTTCCATCTGATGATAGCAAATAAAAGTTTTAAAAACTTACATCTGCAAAGGCTTTCTAACTTTCTCAAAACATTTGTTTGCCTACTAAAAATTGTCACTGAAAGGCTTGAGCATCATGCAATACCCATAATATAGTGATGATTCTAATTTCCTAAACCATGCTATGTTGTCTTCAAAAATTTCTAATTTGCACCAAACCAACAGTCTTCATATAACATGTGAAGAGATAAACATCATAACCTCTGTCAAAATATAAGGATAGAAACACCTACAAGATTAATCACGCCAAGGCCATCTGAATATTCAAACAATATACATAGCGTAATACCCTTCATTTTTTTTTTTTTTTTTTTTTTGGGAGAGAGAGAGAGAGAGAGACAGAGAAATACATTACTCATTATTATTCATTATCAATGGTTATAATATCTTATCTGGTCCAAGGTATCTTGAGATTATTAATTCATTTGCTTGATAATTAGGTGGTGATGTTATTCAAAATGTGTAAACATTCTTGATTCTGGTAGTAATTATATACATAGTTGTCATTGCTGAAGAAAATGTCCCTTGACTACATCCAGTCTTTGCTACTGAAGGTGCTTCAACTGTTCTCAACAATTTTTTTCCCCACAATAAATCTCAAACTTCACTTATATCACACAACAACACAAATGAAGGAAAAACCCATGGCAAATATCCTACTTTCGGTGTTTTGCTTCTTGAACACGCATAACTTACATTCTTATGTCTGTTATTAAGATGAAGATTTATAACCCTGAGTAAATGGGAATCTTCCAATTTTCTTAATGTTCTTTTCCCCAATTCTGTAACACCTTTCAGATATAACTTGGGGCTAGCAAACTTTGGCCCTGTTTGGGAACAGTTTTTTTTGCTAAAATAGCCAATAAAGACAAAAAATAAAAATAAATAAAAAATAAAAGAGGCTAAAATAGCCAATAAAACAAAATGTCAGATCCTACAACATCTATCAATAACTTTTTCTCTCACAACCATCTATTCAACTACAAAAAAATCCACAAATCATCCCAAACACAACTCTTTTTCATCTCATAAAATAGTCAAAAAGGCAAAAGCCCTGTTTGGTAGAGCTGTGGGAAAGTACTTATAGCTTATGTCTAAACAGTTTATAGCTTATAACTATGAACATAAGCTGATTTCTGACTTATTCTTAAAGCATCTCCTGCTCCACTCAAAGAATAAGCTGATTTCTGACTTCCAAAAAGCTATAAGCTATAAGCTATAAGCTAAACTAAACACATCAAAATAGCTTAAATTAAGCTGAAAGCTGAAATAAGCTGATTATAATTTCTGCCAAACAGGCACAAACTAAAACAGCCAAGTTCCCAAACGAGGCCTTTATGCGCATGAAATTCACCCCTAATTTGGAGAAAAACACAATGTAATTGTAAACAATATTGAAGTATATTATTGATTGATGTATTACAAGATTGATAGATTACAAGATGCATTAATTACAATTCCTATACAATCTATATATAGAAGAAAATGTGGTAGTAGGTGTAGTGGAGGTGATAGTGGGTTAGGTGAAGTGGAGTGTGTAGTGGAGTAGAGGTAGGTGAAGTGGAGTGTGTAGTGGAGTAGGTGAAGGTAAAGATGGGAAATTCTAACAGCCCCCCGCAAACTCAAGGAGGAGAGAAACTAACCAACTTGAGTTTGGAGAGAGTAACAAAACAAGAAAATACATAAAAATAAAAAAGGATAGGAGACACTGTATGGTCGTGTCAGACCGTTGGTGAAGACACTGTATGGGGTGTCATAACGTTGTAGAGGACACTGTATGGTGGTGTCAGACCGATGTAGAAGACAGTTTATGGGGTCATGTCGGACCGTTGTAGAAGACAATGTTGTGACAGTTTACGGAGTCTTGCTGGACCCTTGTAGAAACTAACCGGAATCAATGTCGGGACAGTTTACAGAGTCTTGTCGGACCCATAAAGGAGCTAACCGGAATCAATGTCGGGACAGTTTACAGAGTCTTGTCGGACCCATAAAGGAGCTAACCGGAATCAATGTCGGGACAGTTTACAGAGTCTTGTCGGACTCTTAAAAAGTTGCACCCTCAAAAGGTGTGCCCAATTTTGTCAAAAGGCGTGCCATCAAAAGGCGTGCCCAATTCATCAAAAGGCGTGCCATCAAAAGGCGTGTCCACTTTGTCAAAAGATGTGCCATGAAAAGGCGTGCCAGTTTGTCGGGCGGCAAGAGGCGCGCGATACGCGTGGCTGCCTCGGCTATTTAACCAAGACGAAGGCTGAGGCTGAGGCATACCATTCTGAAACCTCTGAAACCAACCCTTCGCTGAAAAAACTCTGCCTCTGCGGAGAGAGAAACTGTGGAACACTTTGTTGCCATTCTGTCACCAACCCTTCCGAACATTACCAGTCTGAAATTGCTATTTCGCTGAAACACTTAGCAACCCAAAAACATGGCCTCTTCTTCCCGTCCAGCTACCCAGAACCTGCTCACGCTCTTTCCAGAACTGAACGAGCCCACAAGAGAAATAACTGGTGCGGTGGCCAGTGAACCTCAACCAAACACCTCTGGTTTTGCTCCATTGAACTTTCCGATGCGGTCGGTGGAGCAAAAAATGGCGGTGCAAACTGATATTGAGGCTAATCAGTATACTCTGAAGTCATGCGTGGAAACCATGACGGCGGTCACAAACCTGTCGAACCGGCTGCAGAGTAGGACAAATGAGGTGCAGCAGTTAAACTCCCAACTGGCTCTGCTCCAACGCATGTATAAGGATGCGCGAGCAGAGATAAGTGTGCTGAAGGCGGAAAATAAGGAACTGAAACGGAAGGCCACCGTGATGTTCCAATTTGGAGGACCGCCAGATGCTGCAGTGGAGGAGCAGACTGGAGGCAAAAAGAAGAGGCCGGCGGCAGAGTAGAGAAGAAAAATCCCACTGTGGGTGTGGATGGTTTGTGTTGGTTTGTGTTTTTGTTTTTGTTTTTTTTTTTTTGTTTTTTTTGTTGTAAAATGATGATCGGGATGAGCCCCAATATGAATAAAATGAGTGTGGTAGCAGTTCGTCGTCTTCCTTGGTTTGTTGTTGTTGTTGTTGTTTTTTTTTTTTTTTTTTTTTTTTTTTTTAAGGAAAATGGATAGAAAAAGAAAGAGAGAATAAATAAAATAAAATAAAATAAAATAAAAATAGGAGTAGTGAAAATATATGATAATAAATATATATATATATAGTTAAATAAAAGAAAAGGGGGAAAGAACGTGGGTGCACATGGGTGTGGTTTGATGATGCATTATTTTAAGATATATATATATATTAAAAAAAGAAATGTGAGATGGAAATTGGGTTGGTGTGCAAAGCTGGTGATGCGGTTTTGTTTTCAAAAAGATGGATTAAAATAAAAAAAAAGAAAAGAAAGTGGAGACCATGATGAAAGGTGGGAACAAGTGTGCTGGTGCTGTGTTGTAATAGTCAAAAAAAGAGATAAGAAAATAAAATAAAATAAGTTTCAAGGTGCTGTTGAGGGCTTGCTTGGATTGCTTCATTGAATTGCTTGTATAATTTCCATTCAGGCATTCGACTGTAGCTAGCTGCAGCAGAATTTCCTAGGTTTGATCTAATGGCTCCTGGGACAACATTGATAACATCGATCCCAAATGGCCTAAGTTCCAATCTCAAGGAATCAGTTAGTGCATGCAGAGCAGCCTTAGATGCAGTGTAAGCACCTGCCCATGGTGGAGGGGCCAAAACAGAAACACTTCCCACAGTTACAATCTTAACCTTCTTTCTAGAGGCCATGTGAGGCACCACAGCTTGTATCAATCTCATGGTACCATAAACATTGGTATTGAAAGTAGCTTGAATTGCAGAAAGAGGGATCTCAGCAAGAGGTCCTACGAATTGGACCCCAGCATTGTTGACGAGGACATCGATGCGTCCAAACTCTTGAAGAACATTGGAGAGAACGTTTTGGACGCTCTCATCGGACAACACGTCGAGCTCTTGAAGGAAGAACCTTGAGTCCTCTTCCAGGTCCGCCATGGACGACCGAGACCGACTCGTCGCCACCACCACGCATTTCTCGGCGGCGAAGGCTCGTGCGAGCGCGTGGCATATGCCGCCAGTGGTACAGCCTGTGATGAGGACCACCTGTTTGTTGTAAGACGACTCCATGATCGAGAATAATAGAATGATAGAGATGATAGGGGAATAGGTTGGGATCCGGCGGACGGCTAAGGTGAGGTTGCCGCCCGCCGGTGAAGCTAAAATATTAGGTTCTAAACCTGCTCTGATACCATGTAAACAATATTGAAGTATATTATTGATTGATGTATTACATGATTGATAGATTACAAGATGCATTAATTACAATTCCTATACAATCTATATATAGAAGAAAATGTGGTAGTAGGTGTAGTGGAGGTGATAGTGGGTTAGGTGAAGTGGAGTGTGTAGTGGAGTAGAGGTAGGTGAAGTGGAGTGTGTAGTGGAGTAGGTGAAGGTAATGTGGTAGTAGGTGTAGTGGAGGTGATAGTGGGTTAGGTGAAGTGGAGTGTGTGGTGGAGTAGAGGTAGGTGAAGTGGAGTGTGTAGTGGAGTAGGTGAAGGTAAAGATGGGAAATTCTAACAGTAATCAAGAACAGTCGTAAAATAGAGGTTTCCAAGGAATTATAGTGTAGATTTCCACTAAAGATGGCAATAGCACACATCATATATGCAATATGGATACTTCTAATTGGATTAACTTAGAAGGGACAGGTAGATACTGTTGCTTTTTTGCCTCCACTACAGTTAAAAAAAAGGGTAAAATTCATTTTACCTCCCTATGGTATGACCCTAGAGCACTATGCCCCCCTCACGTTTAAAAATAGACAAAGATCTCCCATGTGATTTTGGACTAAAATGCATAATTAACTCTGTTAACAGAAAATGTAAAAAGACCTTTATGCCCTTTGTACTATAACATTGTCTTCTTCCATCTCTATTAACAGAAAACGCAACCACCACCACCGCCATATTCAATTCAACAACCACAATCAATTCTAATGAATCAAATGTTTGCAGAACATAGTCTATTAAAAAGAAAGTGGAATAAAAAAAATCAAGAGCATAAAAACTATAAAAATCCATTATTCACACACATACATATGTATTGATCTAATTGTGAGTATGGTGGAAAGAAGAAGCTGAAACAACTCCAATCTATAGCTTTAATGAAGACCCAATTTCAATGGTGAATCTGTACCATACTGTTAAAATCCACCTACTCTCCACCTACTTCACCCACTTAAACCTACTCCACTAAACCTAACCCACTACACCACTACCACCTCACCTACTCCACTAAACCTAACCCACTACACCACTACCACCTCACCTACTCCACTAAACCTAACCCACTACACCACTACCACCTCCACTTCACCTACTCCTTACCTACTACACACTCACCCTCTTCTATATATAGGAATCATGAATCATTGTAATAGAAATCAATATATCAATCAATAATAATACATACAATTTATTCTCTCTCTTTCTCTATACATTATTTCTTACATGGTATCAGAGCTGGTTTAAAACCTAGTATTTTCGCTTCCCCGGCGGGCGGCAACCTCACCTTAGCCGCCCGCCGGACCTCAACCTATTCCGCTGATAAAATCAACAAAGATTTGTGCAACTGTAGTCATGTGTGAGGCTGATGGAGAAGAATTCTTCACCTCATATGACGAGACAGTCTGGAACTGGAAACACTGCAACATTCTGCTCTGGAATTCTGCAGCAGCTAGATTATAGCTTGGTTGAGTGCCAAGCTTTGGTTCTTCCACCCACTCTTGAACTTGCCCAGCAAAGTGTGAAGGTTCATGCTTGTGTTGGAGGGACTAGTGTGCGCGAAGATCAGCGCATTCTCTCCAGTGGGGTTCATGTTGTTGTTGGTACTCCTGGTCGTGTGTTTGACATGTTGCGGAGACAATCACTTCGCCCTGTTTACATCAAAATGTTTGTCTTGGATGAAGCTGATGAAATGCTGTCACGAGGTTTTTAAAAATCAGATCTATGATATTTTCCAGTTGCTGCCACCCAAAATCCAGGTTGGGGTGTTCTCAGTTGCTGCCACCCAAAATCCAGGTTGGGGTGTTCTCTGCCACAATGCCACCAGAGGCTCTTGAAATCACCAGGAAATTCATGAATAAGCCTGGAAAGAGAAAAAGCTCATGCTAGGATTTGCGAAGTGATTCGCTGCAGGAATTTTGGCTTTGGATGAAACCCTTACCATACTCCACTCATTCTCTCCAACTGTTCTAACTTTTTATTTTTATTATTATTATTATTATATCAAATAATCAATGCACTCATGTTCCCTACTAACAGTGTCCACTTTTGACCCAAACTATTTTCAATCCATCATTTCTCCTTCACCTTTTGCACCCCACTCACCGACTCTCTCTCCACTTTATCACATGGGTTTGTCCCTCTCTCTCCTCCATTTGATTTCAAAAATCACTTATTTTTATTTATTTTTTCCAAGTCACTTTTCCTCTTTTTTAAATACCCCACTTTATTTTGAAACAATCGCACTGATGTTTTTCATATAATCCATCTATAAATATTTTTTATCTATTTTCTTTCTCCCTTGTTTTCTTTCATTTTATTTTTATTTTTTCAACAAAACACTCCCAAAACAAAAAAAAAAAAAAACAAAAACAAAAACAAAAAAAAAAAAAAAAAAAAAAAAACAACATTTTACAAACTTGTCATTTCTTCATGCCGGGGATCAACCCCGATCAGCATTTTACACCATAAAAAAAATAAAAATAAAAAAAAATAAAAATAAAAAAACACAAAACAAAACAAAACACAACCAACACAAATCGGAACAGTGGGATTTTTCTTCTCGCCTATTCCGCCGGTCTTTTCTTCTTGCCACCGTCTTGGGCGGCCCTTGCCGGTGTTGCCTCCGTGTTTCCCACTCCACTGGGCATGATCACTACTCCCTGCTCCTCCACTGCAGCATATGGCGGCCCTCCAAATCGGAACATAAAACTGGCCTTCCGCTTCAGCTCCTTGTTTTCCGCCTTTAGCACACTTATCTCTGCTCGCGCATCCTTATACATGCGTTGGAGCAGAGCCAGTTGGGCGTTTAACTGCTGCACCTCATTTGTCCTACTCTGCAGCCGGTTCGACAAATTTGTAACCGCAGTCATGGTTTCCACACATGACTTCAAGGTAAACTGATTGGCCTCCACATCCGACTGCACCGCCATTTTTTGCTCCACCGACCGCATCGGAAAGTTCAACGGAGCAAAACCAGAGGTGTTTGGTTGAGGTTCACTGGCCACCGCACCAGTTATTTCTCTTGTGGACTCATTCAGTTCTGGAAAGAGCGTAAGTAGCCCACGGGAAGAGGAGGCCATGTTCTGGTTAGCTGGACGGGAAGAAGAGGCCATGTTATGGGTTGCAGAGTGTTTCAGAGAAGGGTTGGTTACAGAGTGTTTCAGACTGCAAAGGTTCAGAGGTTTCAGACTGGTTTGTTATGCTTCCCAACCTCAGCCTCCGATTCGATTTATAAAGACCCTGACGAAGCGGCAGACACGCGCATCATGCGCCGCTCGACGCTCGCCGACAATATGGGTGCGCCTTTTGATGGCACGTCTTTTGATGGCACGCCTTTTGATGAATTGGGCACGCCTTTTGATGGCACGCCTTTTGAAAGATTGGGCACACCTTTTGAGGGTGCAACTTTTACGACGGTCCGACATGACCCTATAAACTGTCCCGACATTGATTCCGGTTAGCTCCTTTATGGGTCCGACAAGACTCTGTAAACTGTCCCGACATTGATTCCGGTTAGCTCCTTCAAGGGTCCGACAAGACTCTGTAAACTGTCCCGACATTGATTCCGGTTAGCTCCTTTATGGGTCCGACAAGACTCTGTAAACTGTCCCGACATTGATTCCAGTTAGTTTCTACAAGGGTCCAGCAAGACTCCGTAAACTGTCACAACAACTGTCACCACATTGTCTGCTACAACGGTCCGACATGACCCCATAAACTGTCTTCTACATCGGTCTGACACCGCCATCCAGTGTCCTCTACACCGTTATGACACCACCATACAGTGTCCTCTACATGGTTATGACACCCCCATACACTGTCCTCTACAATGTTATGACACCACCATCCAGTGTCTTCACCAATGGTCTGACACGACCATACAGTGTCTCTTATCCTCTTTTATTTTTATGTATTTTCTTGTTTTGTTACTCTCTCCAAACTCAAGTTGGTTAGTTCCTATCCCCCTTGAGTTTGCGGGGGGCTGTTAAAATCCACCTACTCTCCACCTACTTCACCCACTTAAACCTACTCCACTAAACCTAACCCACTACACCACTACCACCTCACCTACTCCACTAAACCTAACCCACTACACCACTACCACCTCACCTACTCCACTAAACCTAACCCACTACACCACTACCACCTCCACTTCACCTACTCCTTACCTACTACACACTCACCCTCTTCTATATATAGGAATCATGAATCATTGTAATAGAAATCAATATATCAATCAATAATAATACATACAATTTATTCTCTCTCTTTCTCTATACATTATTTCTTACACATACACATCTGAATAGATATGGATATACATATATACTTAAAGACATATAAGTTAAAAATCTAGGTATAATTTAGGGCAAACTTCACTTTACCCCCTTGTGGTTTGAACTGGGTGCGGATTACCCTCCTGACATTCAAAAATCACCACATAACCCCCACATGGTTTATGGACTAAAGTGCACGTCTAACTTCTATTAACAACAATGGTTAATTGACCTTTATACCCACCCTTGTCTTCTAAGAAGCACGGACACTTCTAAGAAGGTGACGTATCCGTGTCGTGTCCGTGTCGGACACCGACACTCTTTGGACACTCTTAGGACAAGTGTCCGACACTCTTCAAAACGTGTCCTAATTTTAAAAATTTTTTAAACAGCTGAACACTCTTTGGATACTTAGAAGACACACATGTCAATCACATAAACACACGTGTCTATCGATTGGATACATGTGAAACTAATTATAAGTTTAAACAAAATAACTTAAGATACAATAATAAAACAAAAATCATATAAATTTATAAGAATTAGTGTCATATTGGACTTTTTATTATCCTTGAATGATATATTAATATATACAACATATAATAAATATATAAAATTACATATTTCATGCGTGTCCCCTACATGTCGTGTCCTTCATTTTTTGAAAATTAACGTGTCAGCGTGTCCGTGTCGTATCCGTGTCATGTCACGTGTCCGTGTCCATGCTTCTTAGCTTGTCTTCTTCATCCTTTCATTTAACTTATGTTCTTCTTGCATCTTCTCTCTCTTATGGCAGCAACCATGGTTATTGTTATTGGAGCCCTTGTATCTATTTGCTTGATGGAATCTGAGTGCTGCCTTTCGCACAAAACGCACAACAAAACCCATTTTTAACTTCTCCCATTTCTCCCCCTTAATTTCTTAAAAAATTTACCCTTGAAGATCACCTAATTCTTGCTATATTTTTCTATTTTGATTCATAAATAGTTTGAATTTTGAAGGGTATATATATGTATATATATAAATCAATACAGGTTTCAGTGATTGTATATTCCACAAATATATCTAACATATATCACAGACTATAAACATAATATAATACATATACACATTCATAATTTATATGTATATATATATGTGCTATAAACATAATGGATTCATCAAACACCATGAAATTAGATTCAAATCAGTCAACCAAACACACACATGCTATATACCCTTCCCAGCAGCTAGCACAATTCAAGAAGGGTCATTCAATTTCGAGATGGACTGGATAATTTTTCACTGAGAACTATTTACTAGTTCACTTAGAGAATTATTTGTTCCAACTTTAAAGCCATTAAAACCAGATCAAAGGGTTACAAAAAATTCAGGAATGATAAAATCAAAGAAGACCCATCCATAAAGTCTAAGAATGATAAATCAATCATGGAATCAGATTCATAAGAAGACCCATCCATGGAATCAGATTCATGGAATAATATTTACAAATCAATCAAATAAAACACAAATACATACTGTACAAATCAAACAACATTACAGCAAAGAAGTGGCCAAAAATCTTATAGTAACAAATCGTTTTGATCATGGTGGTAATCAAAACTCTATGGTTATTGTTATTGGAGCCCATGTGGTACTTTTTTGGGGTTTAATTTATCAGAAACATACTAGCATAAATAGGTTGTGCTGGTGGAAAAGAAATGGAGTACAGAGAGAGGAAAAAACAATGGCATTTTTTGGTAAATTTGAAGATGTATAAAGGGCATTTTCGTCCTAAAAGTAAACATACTCTCTATGTTAAAATCCACCTACTCTCCACCTACTTCACCCACTTAAACCTACTCCACTAAACCTAACCCACTACACCACTACCACCTCACCTACTCCACTAAACCTAACCCACTACACCAATACCACCTCCACTTCACCTACTCCTTACCTACTACACACTCACCATCTTCTATATATAGGAATCATGAATCATTGTAATAATATAACAATCTTGTAATATCAATATATATCAATCAATAATAATACATACAATTTATTCTCTCTCTTTCTCTATACATTATTTCTTACATGGTATCAGAGCTGGTTTAAAACCTAGTATTTTCGCTTCCCCGGCGGGCGGCAACCTCACCTTAGCCGCCCGCCGGACCTCAACCTATTCCGCTTATTTTCTACACAACACATACCTTCACTTTGAAACCAGAGAACATTTTGCTTTCAAGCCCTCACAGTGATGCAGTGCTAAAGATTGCTGTTTTTGGTCTCTCAAGAATTTTACATCCTAATGATCACGCAGAGACAGTTTGCAGGTCTCCACTGTATATGGCCCCAGAAATTCTGCAATTTCAGCAATATGATGCCAAGGTTGACATGTGGAGTGCTGAATGTCCAGTCGTGTTCATGTCTTCCATTTTCCGAGCTCATCCCTTACGGTAATGCCAGGATGAGAGAGAAAGCTACAACACCCATCTCTTCTTTCTTTCAGATTCCTTTTCTCTCACAAGCATATGTCTCACAGACCCATCGTTCCTCACTCTTCTTCAATACCCTTCACTCTCCACACTCACTCCTCCATCACCATCATCAAAACCATCATTCACAATGGACAACTTTCTGAATATAATATAACCCACTATGTTTGTCCTCCACAATGGACAACCACCCACATGCCTTCTCTCTCTCATCTTTTCACTTTCCAACCCACTTTGCATCCACCGCCACTTTCCCCACTTTCTTTATTTTATATATATATATATATATATATCTCTTTTTTTTATTATAAAAAAAAAAAAAAAAAAAAACATCATCTCTCCTCCGTTTGATTTCAAACTCCATTATTTTTATTTATTTTCTCCAAACCACTTTCCTTATTTCCCCATCTTTCATTTTTGATTTCAAATATATTTTTATTATTTCTTTCTTTATTTTTCTTTCACCTTATTTTTAATCTTTTTCCAATTCCATTCATACCATCTAGCTTTGCACACCAAACCATATTTTATTCATCTCAGGGATCAACCCCGATCACAATTTTACAAAAAAAAAAAAAAACAAAAAAAAAACAAACAAACAAACAACCACATTCACAGGTGGGATTTTTTCTTCTCTACTCTGCCGCCGGTCTTTTCTTCTTGCCTCCGTCCTGGGCGGCCCTTGCCGGTGTTGCCTCCGTGTTTCCCACTCCACTGGGCATGATCACTACTCCCTGCTCCTCCACTGCAGCATATGGCGGCCCTCCAAATCGGAACATAAAACTGGCCTTCCGCTTCAGCTCCTTGTTTTCCGCCTTTAGCACACTTATCTCTGCTCGCGCATCCTTATACATGCGTTGGAGCAGAGCCAGCTGGGAGTTTAATTGCTGCACCTCATTTGTCCTACTCTGCAGCCGGTGCGACAAGTTTGTGACCGCCGTCATGGACTCCACACATGCCTTCAAAGTATACTGATTAGCCTCCACATCCGTTTGCACTGCCATTTTTTGCTCCACCGACCGCATCGGAAAGTTCAACGGAGCAAACTCCGGGGCGCTTGGTTGAGGTTCCAGTGCCACCGCACCAGTTTTCTCTCTTGTTGACTCGTTGAGGTCTGGAAAGAGAGTGAGCAGACTCCGGGAAGACGAGGCCATTTTCTGGGTAACCGAGTGTTACAGAATATCTCTCGCAACAGAGTGTTAAAGATTCTCTCTCTCAGCACAACGAAGAGTTTTTCAGACTCTCTCTCTCAGCACAACGAAGTTTTTTTTCAGAGGTTTTTCGCAGCTTTTCTCTGCCTCAGCCTCAGCATCAGCCTTGGTTAAATAGCCAAGGCAGCCACGCGCATCGCGCGCCTCTTGCCACCAGCCGACAAACGGGCACGCAAGCCAAGGCGCCCACGTGCCTCGCCATCATGTCTGGCTCGTCTTTTGATGAATTGGGCACGCCTTTTGATGGCACGCCTTTTGAAAAATTGGGCACACCTTTTGAGGGTGCGACTTTTTAAGCGGTCCGACATGACCCTATAAACTGTCCCGACATTAATTCTGGTTAGCTCCTTTATGGGTCCGACAAGACTCTGTAAACTGTCCCGACATAGATTCCGGTTAGTTTCTACAAGGGTCCGACAAGACTCTGTAAACTGTCCCGACATAGATTCCGGTTAGTTTCTACAAGGGTCCGACAAGACTCTGTAAACTGTCCCGACATTGATTCCGGTTAGTTTCTACAAGGGTCCGACAAGACTCTGTAAACTGTCCCGACATTGATTCCGGTTAGTTTCTACAAGGGTCCAACAAGACTCCGTAAACTGTCACAACAACTGTCACCACATTGTCTGCTACAACGGTCCGACATGACCCCATAAACTGTCTTCTACAGCGGTCTGACACCGCCATCCAGTGTCCTCTACACCGTTATGACACCACCATACAGTGTCCTCTACAACGTTATGACACCCCCATACAGTGTCCTCTACAACGTTATGACACCACCATCCAGTGTCTTCACCAATGGTCTGACACGACCATACAGTGTCACCTATCCTCTTTTATTTTTATGTATTTTCTTATTTTGTTACTCTCTCCAAACTCAAGTTGGTTAGTTCCTATCCCCCTTGAGTTTGCGGGGGGCTGTTAAAATCCACCTACTCTCCACCTACTTCACCCACTTAAACCTACTCCACTAAACCTAACCCACTACACCACTACCACCTCACCTACTCCACTAAACCTAACCCACTACACCAATACCACCTCCACTTCACCTACTCCTTACCTACTACACACTCACCATCTTCTATATATAGGAATCATGAATCATTGTAATAATATAACAATCTTGTAATATCAATATATATCAATCAATAATAATACATACAATTTATTCTCTCTCTTTCTCTATAGGCGTGTGACTCCCACAGCCCGTTATCTTAGACAGAAAAACTAATGGTGTATTTTAGTCCTTAAACCACGTGAGGGTTATGTGGTGATTTCCGAATGTCAGGGGGGTAATCCGCACCTTGCCCAAACCACAAGGGGGCAAAGTGAAGTTTGCCCTATAATTTATAGGTAAACCCATTTCAATTTGATTGTGGTAGGGAACCATTTGGATTTGAGTAGCAATTTCAAATTCATAGGAATGGCCACAAAAGGCATCATATATACCCTTTAATCTTTCATTGTTGTTAACTTGTTATGCTCTATATACCTCTGTTTTGATTTGTTATTGTGGTAGTAGCTGTTGCCAATGTTGTTTAGTTGCAGAAGAGGGGAAACGGGGTGGTGGTAGGTGACTGTGTGATGGGGAGGTGGCAGGGGTCATGGAGGAGCGAAGAGTGGGTGGCGGGAGGTAGTTGTGGATGGTAGGAAAGTGGTGGGTGCTATGGAGGTGGGAAGGTGGCTGTGACATGATAGGTAGAAGAGGGAGGTCAGGGTTAGGTTTTTCATATTAATTTGGGAAAGAAGATAAAGATAAAGGCATAGTTGTCCTTTTACATTGTAAATTTTTTTTTTCCTCAAATTTTTTTATCCATGCCAACTCAAAAATTAGGTCCGTTTTGCACAATTTCTGTTAATTTAGACAGAAATAATAACTGTAGGGAGGGAGGTAAAGTGTAAAATGGTCAAAACCATATGGGAGGTCTTTGCTATTTTTGAACGTGAGGGGGTTAAAGCGCTCCATGGGCATACCACAAGGGGGTAGAATGGATGTTGCCCTAAAAAAAATAAAAAGTGATAGCTGACAACAGAAATGACTTCCAGGTCACATCACGAAAG
Source organism: Camellia sinensis (assembly GCF_055761805.1). Taxonomy (NCBI): domain Eukaryota; kingdom Viridiplantae; phylum Streptophyta; class Magnoliopsida; order Ericales; family Theaceae; genus Camellia; species Camellia sinensis. The sequence goes on from NC_138963.1 coordinate 81,984,430, forward strand.
GCAAAGAATCATGTTTCAAATGTTCCAGATCAGCATGCAATTAATAGAAAGCACATGCAAACAGGGAATTGATTGACATGACCAATAAAGATGGAGTTATTTGATCAGAAGAAACTACATACAGAAATTTAGGTCACAACAAGCATAGTGTAGAAATCAGATTATATGATGAAGGTTCATACCTCAGATAACAACTTCTCTTCTTTGGGATAAAGATTTGAAAGTTCTCCCACCAGTTCAGCATGCTTTCTCCTACTCATTAGACAATAAACTTTAAAACATAACTACTCTTGTACTTCATTCATTGCCAATGAAGTTACTTTTCTATCAAAAAAAATTAATGGGGAATTACATATGCACTCTTTGATAGATATGTCATCAAAGCATTATCAAAGTTTTTTTTTTTTTTTTCCCATGAGATCGCAAGTTCACATAATTTATTTGGGAAGGCTTAAGCTTTTTGTTAGGGTTTCTTCTATCCATAAAAAATAAAATAAAATATACTAAAAGAGAAAGCACACTTTTTGGGTTTGAATTTGAAATGACTTAAGCTAAAAGTCAGCCTTGTGAAGAACCAATAAAGTTCAAAGGCTGCAACCTTGCTTCCCTCCCCAAAAAGGAACATTTTAACCTTTAGCCTATTTGTCTCACTATTGCAAATAGCTTCAGCATCCCATATAAGTAAATCACTCCCAAATATGAAATGCTCTAAATACAACACAGTAGTTATGGGAACTTTAGTCTTTTTGAAGTACTCAAAGCTTTTTATGACTAAAATGGATAGTTTTAATCATCTACAGAGCTTGGAAACCTCATTATGAGGCCTGTGAGCAAGCATAACAACAAAGCACAAGTTTCATCCATCCAAATGCATCACACTGGACACAGTCACAATATGATCCAAATCTATTCTACTATATAAAGTGAACTCTCAAGTTGATATAGTAGGCAGTATTGTTGTGGGAGTAGATTTCATCAGATTTCCTTAAAATGATGCCACTTGACAACTTAACAGAGAGTTTGACAGCTTGTATCTGTAGATAATGGACACAAGATAGTTGGTAGGAAAAAATTCCTTCTGAGCTACAATACAATAAAGTGAGGAACATGTGCAGATCGCGCATGTCCAACCTCTAGTTAAGATAAAGACAAGGCGCCAAAACATCATTTTTACTTTTTGAACTTCACCAAACCGATAATCTTTAGACATTGGAATTTTTTTAATCCACAGCTCCATAAAATGCATTGGACATTAGTTCGTGTTCACAGCCACCTCAAATGGGTGACTACTGTCCAAGATTGATTGTGGACAATATGTGCTTAATGCCCAACATTTAGCTGTGAATCTTACTTCTAACATTAACCAAATACTAAAACTTAATTCTGATCACATATATCCATGTGTGGCACTAAGTCATTATTTATAAAGACTTACTAATATAAGCAGGGCTTCTAATTGATCCCTTGTAAATCTATCATTTGACAACTGTAAGAACTTTAGATATCAAAACAGGAATGTTTGAGCATTCACGAACATTTATAACAACCCTTCCTATCTAAATTACAGCATTTCTTATCTACATGCACCACAAGAAAAAGACTCTTTATAAATAATGCATTACATGTCAACTTATTTCACACAACTCGGACATAAAATCTAGGTTTCTCTTAAAAGACCAAGCTAATCACTTTTTTTTAAAGGAGTCACTTCCACCACAATATAAATATACTAACTAATCGAGGGAAACATATTAAATTAGGGAAGTGTTATTCCCATTCCACTTATTTATAAATACACTCCCAAATTTGTCTTTTAGTGTGTATTGGGAATCTTGTCTTGTGTAATTTTAAACATTAAAAACAAATTTTTGAGTGTATTTATGATGGCATGGAGTGGGAATAACAATTCCCTTAAATTAAGACCGACTCTCATTTCCAAACAATTGAAAGAACAAAAAAACTGTGAAGAATCCTCCTTTGCCAGCAGAATGTCATTCACCAAAAACATCATAGAACATTTTCATAAATGCAATATCGTTTCAGCTCAAGTACTATATCTTGCTAAAAGCGTTGAGAAGGAGCTCAATCAACAACTAATTATTAACAATCCAGAATAAAATACAAAATTGAGATCATCTACCTAAGAGAATGAAGATCGAGATGAATGTGAGCTTCATCTGATGTTACTTGAGCTTTAAGGGAAATGAGAATAGCTTGTTGCTTAGCATTTTCAACTTGAGCTTCTACCCACTGTCTTTCACTCGTACCAAATCTGTCACAATATTGAACAATCATAAAGGCAGAGTAAAAGAAGCATGTCAAGAGAAATGTAGGTGTCTTGTGGTGTGGGTGGAAGTTATTGAAACTGATTATGCTAATGGACTACCAGTATCACCCATTCTCATAACCACATTTGAGGAGTACAAGAGAGAGTCTATCACCATTTATTTGATAAGAAGGAGCAGGAGCAGGAAGTGGGAGAGTGAGGACTCATAGAAGAGTCTAAGGTTAGGAGTACGCATGGGATAATTGTAGCACGAGCATGTTTATACTTTATATCTAATATATTAATTTAATAATATATTGAAAGAAATACTTTTTTTGCTTACTTGTAAGATATAAGTTAAAATATGAATAAATATTGGAAATTGGTGTTAATTACATTTTTTTAAATATAAATAAATACTATGTAAATACAAAGTACTCAAACAAATTGAGTTACTTTTTCACCAAAATCTAATGGTTGCTACAGATTCTCTTATTTGGTAGCTTTTCTTTTGTTTCTTTGAGATTCATATGTTTGAGAATTTCCATCCTAGTTGGGAACACAATTTTTCTAGATAGGAACACAGTTCTAACTAGATTTCTACTCTGAATCGCAGAATTGCAGTTCAGGAGAGGATTCGTCACCGTCACCCCCAGTAGGAGGTTCCAGCAACTAAGATTCAAATTATGCCATCCCACAGTAAAAATATCGTTAATCAGAAACGTTTGAAAAATAGACATAATATATGAGCACGTCAAATTGACCATAACCAGAAAGGGGGATATATATTAAAATAAGAGAGAATTAAAAAAGTTTGGGTGACAACAAACAATAGTAGGGGAAGGTTGGTCATGTTGGCCTTTTAGGAAGATGGTAGACATTGTGTTGGTGCAAGACCACCAAAATTGGAAGAGGTGAGGTGAGGCAGTCTTGGATATATATATATATATATATAGAGAGAGAGAGAGAGAGAGAGTGGCAGTGTCGGTTCAAGCTTGCTAGAAGAGATGACCTATGTAATATTCTCTTATCTTGTATAGAGATGGAAACTTCCCTTTTATAGGTGAGCAAGGCCATGGGGGCCACCTCACCCCTGGCCAGCATCCTATACTGTGGGTCACCTTCCCTGGTTTGACAATTTGAAAGTTTATCAACTACCAACTGCAACAAAGATCAGACCTCAAATTGTATCCTTGGTTGCAGTGGGTAGGGATGTTAAACCTCACAGGAAACAACTCACAGAGATCTTTTTTCCTTTTGGAAGATACAGGGGCGAAACAATCAATCTATTGATATTGGAAGACCCAAAGGAGTCCAATAACGGAAGTTTAGTAAGGGGACTGGAGAAGGCTACCATGTTCTCTCTAAAGAGATTCGATTCGGAACTATTATATGTAAAAGTCATATCAGGAAGCTACAATGGGTAGCTATATTAAGAGTATAGAGACACATGTCTTGGTCAACATCTTCGTCTATCCCTTTCTAAGACCAGTCAATATGCAAGTCCCCTTGAGAAGAGAAAAATGAGGCACCTTAATGACCCTCCACTCTAGTCTCCAAACAAGTCTTCTTGTGATTCTAAGTGGGGGTCATGAGGTTGCTTGAGAGCACCCCATGACCATGACACCAACCCCGAGGGGATTCTTAAGCCCTGCTCCTAACCTAGGCCCATATTGGTAGCACCAAGGTGCCACTTGTATAAGACATCAAAGGACTGAGTGGACAAGAAAGGGGCGTGATCAAGCGGAGAGCGAATATACTTAATATTAAGACAAGCAGAGAGCTATTCAATCAAACCAAAGTGTGCCGAGCATGCCAATAATGAGCAGAGAAGGTAACAAACTCGAGCAGAGGATGCTTGTTCAAGTCAAGGAGGTGTTGCAAGAAATCTGGAGAGCACTTCATCCCTAATAGCCTAGGATCAAGATTAGTCCTCAATTGGCATATCTTGACCTCATACGGGAGCATGTTGAGGCACAGGATTGACCTGTGTGTCACTCATGAGGCTAACACATAGCAACATGCTGTCACAGCAATTAGATTGTGATGCTACATGGAAAAGTCAAATATAAATACCGACAACAGTCACATCTCAAAGCAAGTAACACACTAAACTTCTTTAGAGAACCAGATCATGATTACCGGTGACCTTGCCTATTATTTCTTTCTTCTGCACAAAAATAAAATCTACAAATCTTTTCTCCTGACTAAAACTCCTAAAAACCTATCTTCAATTAAATTATAACCTCCCTTGAAGGCCCAAAGACATTTCCAATTGAAAAGGTAAAGAACCAAAAAGCTTTCAAAAGCTGCAGAAGTAAAATTACATACATGGAGCGAAGTCGTTGTAATTCAGATACACGTTGATGATGTGACTTCTCTAAATCTGCTGCATCAGCAAAGGAGAATTATAAGAAAATCTTTCTAATTTTTATTACATTGATGGTGAGTAGACTTGATGACATATGCCCCATGCAAATCAAAATTTAGATGGTGTGCCAATACAAAACATTGATAAAAAAAAATTCTCAATATCTGATGAGCTGCAGAAACAAATCAAATATAACCAAATAAAGAGCACTATAACAAGAAAAGGAACAAATAACAAATTTGATATAGTGCACACCACATACTTGTCTGCTTAAGTTTTACTTAAATTCAACCATCATTTTATAAGAAACATAAGTGGTTTGTAAACAATAAATTACGACAATAAGTGGTTTGTAAACAATAAATTATGACAATCCCTCCCACACCGGAGGTGTGAGGATAATGCATCTTTAAGATATGTTCAACCTCAAAAGCCATAAATATATCAAGTAAAAGGCTGCCTCAAATATCTCATCAAAATCCTTCCCCTAGTTTCAAACAATAAAATTTTGCAAAACCATGGAGACAAAACACCAAACCAAACTAAGTTTTGTGTCCCAATCCAGTGGGGCCAGATATGAATCCTTTTTTTCCATTCTGCTCTATCAAGGGTTATCAGCACATACATATAATCCGTGCAACAAAAAAATAGTTTCTAATTTTGAGCAAGAAGCAGATTGTTACCTGACACAAGAAACATAACCCCAATATAGGAGAATAGAAGGCACAACTTATCTGGAAGGGAAAGATAAAAAAAAAAAATGGACCAAAGAATAATCTAAGCAATAGAAGTAAGAGAGAAAACTACCTCGTACTAAGATATTTGAGACGTCGTCCAGGCTCACCCATGAACATTTAGCTTTGCCCTCCTCAGCAACCAATCGATAAGGACCCTGAATCAAAATGCAGAATAAGACCACCAAAACTAATATGATACAAATCCCATGAGGAGATATCTGAAAATTTACACACAGCATTTAATATAGTTCATAATAACGAACTCCCCATAGAAGCTTTTCAATATGGTTCATTCTGGTATAAAATAAGTCATCAAGTGGGCAGCAGAATAAACCCCAACACAACTTTTTTCAAGCCACCATGTCACACAAAAACAACCAAATACATAATGAACATAATGATTAACTGTTTCTGCCAAAAAGTGGAAAAAGTCTAATTTATTTGCCTCTACTTTGCTGGGAAATATAAGGCTATTAAAGAACATCATAAGCGGTACTGAGCCTTGACAGAATTCATACCCATTCACTGCCAAGGAAAGACTGGAGCATTGCTCTTTTAGATTAAAGCACAAAATGTTGTCCATCTCAAGGAGGCAAGAAATGAAAGGTGCTTCATATGGCTCCTCCAAAGAGGAGCCACAGTACCCAATACTATTTTTTTTTTTTTTTTGATTGGCACCAGGGTGTCCAAAGTAAAGCCCGACTAATCCCTAGGAGTGCACAGGCCCTCAGCAAGGAATTTCCTGCAAGTGCATCACGGTTAATTCAAGGATTTGTCCCCGAATCCAATGGCCCCAAGAAATTGTTAGCACTTAAGAGGTTGTGATCCCTGAACCTTAGAGGGAGCACATCTCCAAGACCCAATGCCTTGCCACTAGGCCAACCCCTTGGGGTTGTAACCAATACTTTTTATGAAGGCACCAGACTCATATAATAGAACAAACCGGTACTATACCTTCCAAACTCACGTCTTCCAAAGGGAAGCGGGGGACAGTGCACAGTACTTTCAATAAAGGAACCAAACCTATATAATAAAACAAACTGATATAACACCTTTGAAACTCAGGCCTTATATAGGTCATCCCTTTCTTTCAGTATTCCCATCATCAAATATGCAGCTTTAATCTATTAGGTAGGATGATTTGTATCAAAACAACCCATGTCATTATTATGAGACTGCAAGGATGCTGAATATTTAGGATGGTTTTGACAGTAGATTCTACAGATATATCAAGGAAGAGAGTTAAGACAGACAATTACAAGACAACAACTACTGAAAAAGCCAAAAGGTTATGCCAAAATGGCAAACCTTGTCTCTATATATCTTTCTATTAATGTCTTAAGACAGCAGAGACATGACTCCTGAAAACCACCAGAGATTTTATAATTTTGCCAAGTGACAGGTGTGGACAACATTTACAGTAAAAAAACTGATGTATTATTGATTGATATTATGTTATGTTTACATTGATTCATATATATAGAAGAGAAGAAGGTAGTAGGTGAAGGGGAGTAGGTGAAGTGTAGTAGGTGAGGAGTAGGTGAGGAGTAGGTGGTGGTAGGTGATGGTAAATTGGTGGTAGGTGATGGTAAATTTTAACAGCCCCCCGCAAACTCAAGGAGGATAGAAACTAACCAACTTGAGTTTGGAGAGAGTAACAAAACAAGAAAATACATAAAAATAAAAAAGGATAGGAGACACTGTATGGTCGTGTCAGACCATTGGTGAAGACACTGGATGGTGGTGTCATAACGTTGTAGAGGACACTGTATGGGGGTGTCATAACGTTGTAGAGGACACTGTATGGGGGTGTCATAACGGTGTAGGAGACACTGGATGGCGGTGTCAGACCGATGTAGAAGACAGTTTATGGGGTCATGTCGGACCGTTGTAGCAGACAATGTTGTGACAGATGTTGTGACAGTTTACGGAGTCTTGCTGGACCCTTGTAGAAACTAACCGGAATCAATGTCGGGACAGTTTACAGAGTCTTGTCGGACCCATAAAGGAGCTAATCGGAATCAATGTCGGGACAGTTTACAGAGTCTTGTCGGACCCTTGTAGAAACTAACCGGAATCAATGTCGGGACAGTTTACAGAGTCTTGTCGGACCCATAAAAAGTCGCACCCTCAAAAGGTGTGCCCAATCTTTCAAAAAGGCGTGCCATCAAAAGGCGTGCCCAATCCATAAAAAGGCGTGCCATCAAAAGGCGAGCCCAAGTCATAAAAAGATGTGCCGGACATGATGGCGAGGCACGTGAGTGCCTTGGCTGGCGCGCCCGTTTGTCGTCTGGCGTCAAGTGGCGCGCGATACGCGTGGCTGCCTCGCTATTTAACCAAGGTTGATGCTGAGGCTGAGGCAGACAAAAAACTTCTGAAAATCCTCTAAAAAAACTCTTCCTTTGCTGAGAGAGAAACTCTGTAATACTCTGTAACCAACCCGTCTCTGAAACACTCAGCAACATGGCCTCTTCTTCCCGTTCAGCTACCCAGAATATGGCCTCTTCATCCCGTGGTCTACTCACTCTCTTTCCCGACCTCAATGAGTCAACAAGAGAGAGAACTGGTGCGGTGGCCAGTGAACCTCAACCAAACACCTCTGTGTTTGCTCCATTGAACTTTCCGATGCGGTCGGTGGAGCAAAAAATGGCGGTGCAAACTGATATTGAGGCCAATCAGTATACTCTGAAGTCATGTGTGGAAACCATGACGGCGGTCACAAACTTGTCGCACCGGCTGCAGAGCAGGACAAATGAAGTGCAACAGTTAAACTCCCAGCTGGCTCTTCTCCAACGCATGTATAAGGAGGCGCGAGCAGAGATAAGTGTGCTAAAGGCAGAAAACAAGGAGCTGAAGCGGAAGGCTACCGTGATGTTCCGATTTGGAGGTCCGCCATATGCTGTAGTGGAGGAGCAGGGAGGAGTGAACGTGCTCGGTGGACAAGGAAACACGGAGGCAACACCGGCAAGGGCCGCCCAGGACGGAGGCAAGAAGAAAAGACCGGCGGAATAGGCGAAGAAGTGAGGTCGATTGGTGGCCGGCTGCAGAAAAGAAAACAAAGCTGTTGGTGTTTTTTTTTTTGTTTTTTTTGTTTTTTTTTTTTTTTGTTTTTTTTTTTGTGTAAAATTGTGATCGGGGTGGATCCCTGAGATAAATAAAATATGGTTTGGTGTGCAAAGCTATATGGTATGAATGGAATTAGAAAAAGATTAAAAATAATGTGAAAGAAAAATAAAGAAAAAAGAATAAAAATATATTTGAAATCAAAAATGAAAGATGGGGGAAATAAGGAAAATGGTTTGGAGAAAATAAAGAAAAATAATGGAGTTGGAAATCAAACGGAGGAGAGATGATAATTAATTTTTTTTTTTTTTTAATATAATATAATAAAAAGAGATATATATATATATATAATAAAGAAAGTGGGGAACAAGAGTAATGAAAAGAGGGGGACAAAAGTTGGTGTGGTGTGATGATAAATAAATAAGAAAAGAAGGGGACAAAAGTTGGGCGGTGGTAGAAGCAAAACAATAAATAAATAAATAAAAAGAAAAGAAAAGAAAGAAAAGAAGAGAAGCACGTGGCCCAACTTTTAACATAAAAGAAAGAAAAGAAATTTTTTTGACTCTCTTGCCAATTGCCGTATCTCTGTTTCTCTCCAATTCATCGACTTTCTCTTGCTGTCTTTCGAATCTCAGAGAACAATACAGGGTTGAGTTTGTTCTTTCGGATTTCAAGATGCCAGCAACAGCAGGTAGGGTTCGTATGCCCGCGAACAATCGGGTGCACAGTAGTGCTGCCCTACAGACTCACGGTATATGGCAGAGTGCCATTGGGTATGACCCTTATGCTCCCAATAAGGAAGACAACAAGAGCACCCAGTAGAAGTCTTTTACCACAGAACCGGAAGGTGAGAATGCGTATGCCAGCTTCCAGGGATTGCTCGCACTAGCCCGTATAACTGGTTCTAATGCTGATGAGGCTCGTGGAGCCTGCAAGAAGTGTGGGCGTGTCGGGCATCTCACCTTTCAGTGTCGGAATTTTCTTAGTGTTAAGGATGATAATAAGGATAAAGACCCGGATGCAATTGAGGCAGCAGTTTTGTCGGGGTTGGATAAGTTGAAGGGTAATGGGGGTAGGAATAAAACTGCAGCTGAGAGCTCAGAGGAAAGTTCCGAGGAGGAGGAGAGCGAGAGTTCAGATTCTGACTATGATTCCGAAATTGAGAAGGCTATTGCGAATAAGTATGGAAAGAAGGGTAGTGGCAAATTGAACTCATCAAGAAAGAAGAAAAAGGATTCGGATGATGATGATGAGTTAGATTCTAGGGATAGGAAGAAAAGGGGTAGGTCAAAGAAGAGGAGAAGGTATGTGTAGAAAATTCTAGCAGACTAGGTTGAGGTCCGGCGGACGGCCAAGGTGAGGTTGCCGCCCGCCGGTGAAGCGAAAAATACAAAGTTCTTAACCTTGCTCTGATACCAAGTAAAAAAACTGATGTATTATTGATTGATATTATGTTATGTTTACATTGATTCATATATATAGAAGAGAAGAAGGTAGTAGGTGAAGGGGAGTAGGTGAAGTGTAGTAGGTGAGGAGTAGGTGAGGAGTAGGTGGTGGTAGGTGATGGTAAATTGGTGGTAGGTGATGGTAAATTTTAGCATTTACTAAGAAACCCAAGCCATATAAGAGAGTGTTGTCCTGAAAAAATGTCTATGATGCACCATCAGAGAGGACTAAATAACCAAGTAAATAAAATAAAATTAAAACTAACAGTTCCTTGATCATATACCGTGTCCAGTTGTTTAACAAACCAATGATTCAGCTCCTGCATACAAGAAGCATCCAAAATCAAGTACGGATGAAAGTCAGAGTAAGCTAAGTAGATGTCGTCCTCTGCATGTAAAAGAATTCCAAAACTCATCAAAAAGATAAATTAATGGAAAAGCAGTTTAACAAAACTATGTTGTGCATTTCCTGTTCTTGTTTATCTCAAGCATCCTAAATCTCCTAATTCTTCATACAATATGTCAAGCTACTGTAAAGCATAGGCATTGGAAAATAATAGACAACCAAGTTCTGTCTGACATAGACGCCATCATGGCAATCAGTGAAATTGAGGTGAATGATAATTGGGTAAAAAACCTCCACTACTTACAAGGTCAACCATAACCAATTTGTCTAACCAGTCAGATCATTAATGGAAAAATAATAGCACTTCCAAATAACAACATAAAGTATTTGAAACCAAAAGACCGGTTCAAAAACCCAACCCATTGATGTTTAAATAAAATTCAGGTCACCATATTCATCATAATTAAATAAATCTTTGAATAGAAAAAAACAAAAGTGATTTTCATGATCAAAGATAACATTCATACGAAAAACAAATGGTTGCACAAATGACATGATGAAATCTTTGAAGAGAAAAACATTATGAATAATCTCCATGATGAAATCTTTGAAGAGAAAAAACAGAAGTAATTTCATCACATTTAAAATGTACAAAACATAAAAAATAAAAATAAAAATAAAAAATTGCCTGTAGAAATAACCACAATGGTTGCACAAATGACAAAGTGTAAGAAAAAAACACATTACCATCCCCTGAATGGTAATGAGCCAACTCTTGAGCTGTTGAAGCAATCCTTCCAAGAACTGCATTCATCTAAGTTGCAATGAAAAAATTTTAAAATTATGAAATCAAGAAACAATAAAGTAATTTTTATGTTCACACAAAAAAGAAATGCTGCGTCAAATTTTATTTAAAGGTGCAACATTCATACGAAAAAACATGCACTACTGTCATGCAACTAAACAAACACAGGCACAATACAATAGCTGGGCAATAAATGTTAGTTCCCAGCAGAGTGTGTACCTTGACCGCCATTCTTATTTATTATGGAAAATATTACAGAAGTTATACAAGCAGGAACCACCGAGGAGAAGCAGTTAGTACTGAGCTCAACAGAGAACAATAGCAGATATACTCATTATGGCTCATATTACTGCTATCACTTAAGAGTTTAGAGGCTTAAATAGTTTGAGCAAAAACTAAAGAGTTCTACCAACCCTTCTTTAGAACCAAACTACTTCTCGTTCACTACAACAGCTTCCTCGTGTATTATGAAGGCTATTGAAAATCTGAATTATATTGTTTGTTATATGCTTGTGTTCTTATGATCCATGACTCACCCTCATTCTCAAGTGCATAAAATGCACTTAATTCTTACTGTGAGAAATAATGTATAGAGAAAGAGAGAGAATAAATTGTATGTATTATTATTGATTGATATATTGATTTCTATTACAATGATTCATGATTCCTATATATAGAAGAGGGTGAGTGTGTAGTAGGTAAGGAGTAGATGAAGTGGAGGTGGTAGTGGTGTAGTGGGTTAGGTTTAGTGGAGTAGGTGAGGTGGTAGTGGTGTAGTGGGTTAGGTTTAGTGGAGTAGGTGAGGTGGTAGTGGTGTAGTGGGTTAGGTTTAGTGGAGTAGGTGAGGTGGTAGTGGTGGTAGGTTTATTGATAAATTTTAACAGCCCCCCGCAAACTCAAGGAGGATAGAAACTAACCAACTTGAGTTTGGAGAGAGGAACAAAACAAGAAAATACATAAAAATAAAAGAGGATAAGAGACACTGTATGGTCGTGTCAGACCATTGGTGAAGACACTGGATGGTGGTGTCATAACGTTGTAGAGGACACTGTATGGGGGTGTCATAACCATGTAGAGGACACTGTATGGTGGTGTCATAACGGTGTAGAGGACACTGGATGGCGGTGTCAGACCGATGTAGAAGACAGTTTATGGGGTCATGTCGGACCATTGTAGAAGACAAAGTTGTGACAGTTGTTGTGACAGTTTACGGAGTCTTGCTGGACCCTTGTAGAAACTAACCGGAATCAATGTCGGGACAGTTTACAAAGTCTTGTCAGACCCATGAAGGAGCTAACCGGAATCAATGTCGGGACAGTTTACAGAGTCTTGTCGGACCCTTGTAGAAACTAACCGGAATCAATGTCGGGACAGTTTACAGAGTCTTGTCGGACCCTTGAAAAAGCTAACCGGTATCAAATGTCGGGACAGTTTATAGAGTCTTGTCGGACCCCTGTAGAAACTAACCGGAATCTATGTCGGGACAGTTTACAGAGTCTTGTCGGACCCTTGTAGAAACTAACCGGAATCTATGTCGGGACAGTTTACAGAGTCTTGTCGGACCCATAAAGGAGCTAACCGAAATTAATGTCGGGACAGTTTATAGGGTCATGTCGGACCGTTGTAGAAGTTGCACCCTCAAAAGGTGTGCCCAATTTTGTCAAAAGGCGTGCCATCAAAAGGCGTGCCCAATTCATCAAAAGGTGTGCCGGACATGATGGCGAGGCACGTGGGCGCCTTGGCTTGCGTGCCCGTTTGTCGGCTGGTGGCAATAGGCACGCGATACGCGTGGCTGCCTCGCTATTTAACCAAGGTTGATGCTGAGGCTGAGGCAGACAAAAAAAAACTTCTGAAAATCCTCTGAAAACAACTCTTCCTTTGCTGAGAAAGAAACTCTGTAATACTCTGTAACCAACCCGTCTCTGAAACACTCAGCAACATGGCCTCTTCTTCCCGTCCAGCTACCCAGAACATGGCCTCCTCTTCCCGTGGTCTGCTCACGCTCTTTCCAGAACTGAACGAGTCCACAAGAGAAATAACTGGTGCGGTGGCCAGTGAACCTCAACCAAACACCTCTGGTTTTGCTCCGTTGAACTTTCCGATGCGGTCGGTGGAGCAAAAAATGGCGGTGCAGTCGGATGTAGAGGCCAATCAGTATACCTTGAAGTCATGTGTGGAAACCATGACTGCGGTTACAAATTTGTCGAACCGGCTGCAGAGTAGGACAAATGAGGTGCAGCAGTTAAACGCCCAACTGGCTCTGCTCCAACGCATGTATAAGGATGCGCGAGCAGAGATAAGTGTGCTAAAGGCGGAAAACAAGGAGCTGAAGCGGAAGGCCAGTTTTATGTTCCGATTTGGAGGGCCGCCATATGCTGCAGTGGAGGAGCAGGGAGTAGTGATCATGCCCAGTGGAGTGGGAAACACGGAGGCAACACCGGCAAGGGCCGCCCAAGACGGTGGCAAGAAGAAAAGACCGGCAGAATAGGCGAGAAGAAAAATCCCACTGTTCCGATTTGTGTTGGTTGTGTTTTGTTTTGTTTTGTGTTTTTTTTATTTTTATTTTTATTTTTTTTTTTATTTTTTTTTTTATGGTGTAAAATGCTGATCGGGGTTGATCCCCGGCATGAAGAAATGACAAGTTTGAAAAATGTTGTTTTTTTTTTTTTTTTTTTTTTTTTTTTTTGGGGAGTGTTTTGTTGAAAAAATAAAAATAAAATGAAAGAAAACAAGGGAGAAAGAAAATAGATAAAAAATATTTATAGATGGATTATATGAAAAACATCAGTGCGATTGTTTCAAAATAAAGTGGGGTATTTAAAAAAGAGGAAAAGTGACTTGGAAAAAATAAATAAAAATAAGTGATTTTTGAAATCAAATGGAGGAGAGAGAGGGACAAACCCATGTGATAAAGTGGAGAGAGAGTCGGTGAGTGGGGTGCAAAAGGTGAAGGAGAAATGATGGATTGAAAATGGTTTGGGTCAAAAGTGGACACTGTTAGTGGGGAACATGAGTGCATTGATTATTTGATATAATAATAATAATAATAATAAAAATAAAAAGTTAGAACAGTTGGAGAGAATGAGTGGAGTATGGTAAGGGTTTCATCCAAAGCCAAAATTCCTGCAGCGAATCACTTCGCAAATCCTAGCATGAGCTTTTTCTCTTTCCAGGCTTATTCATGAATTTCCTGGTGATTTCAAGAGCCTCTGGTGGCATTGTGGCAGAGAACACCCCAACCTGGATTTTGGGTGGCAGCAACTGAGAACACCCCAACCTGGATTTTGGGTGGCAGCAACTGGAAAATATCATAGATCTGATTTTTAAAAACCTCGTGACAGCATTTCATCAGCTTCATCCAAGACAAACATTTTGATGTAAACAGGGCGAAGTGATTGTCTCCGCAACATGTCAAACACACGACCAGGAGTACCAACAACAACATGAACCCCACTGGAGAGAATGCGCTGATCTTCGCGCACACTAGTCCCTCTAACACAAGCATGAACCTTCACACTTTGCTGGGCAAGTTCAAGAGTGGGTGGAAGAACCAAAGCTTGGCACTCAACCAAGCTATAATCTAGCTGCTGCAGAATTCCAGAGCAGAATGTTGCAGTGTTTCCAGTTCCAGACTGTCTCGTCATATGAGGTGAAGAATTCTTCTCCATCAGCCTCACACATGACTACAGTTGCACAAATCTTTGTTGATTTTATCAGCGGAATAGGTTGAGGTCCGGCGGGCGGCTAAGGTGAGGTTGCCGCCCGCCGGGGAAGCGAAAATACTAGGTTTTAAACCAGCTCTGATACCATGTGAGAAATAATGTATAGAGAAAGAGAGAGAATAAATTGTATGTATTATTATTGATTGATATATTGATTTCTATTACAATGATTCATGATTCCTATATATAGAAGAGGGTGAGTGTGTAGTAGGTAAGGAGTAGATGAAGTGGAGGTGGTAGTGGTGTAGTGGGTTAGGTTTAGTGGAGTAGGTGAGGTGGTAGTGGTGTAGTGGGTTAGGTTTAGTGGAGTAGGTGAGGTGGTAGTGGTGTAGTGGGTTAGGTTTAGTGGAGTAGGTGAGGTGGTAGTGGTGGTAGGTTTATTGATAAATTTTAACACTTACAGACATTTTGATGTCCAAACCAATGCATTTGAAATTCATCTCGTCAAACACATCAAAAGAAATTGAGTTTATCAATGAAAATTCACTTCATTCACACAGATGCTATTTGTGACGTTTTGTTTTCATTTTGGGTAAGGTTGGAATTTCCAGTTAAATGAATTTAATTTGAATGGGGGTGGTTGGTCAAAAACAGATACAGTGAGGGACAGTTGACAAGTATATCAACAACAAGGTTGCAAATACATACAATGCATATATTCAAACTTTAGGTAAGTGTTCTCATATGTTCTGCATAAAGCCATATTTTGGAAATCTAACAGCACATATTCGTGTTAATACAAGCATATTCAATAACCAATTATGTCAATATACATGGGAATCATTGCTTAATAGCTTACATTTTCTACCTCCTAAAGAAACTGGGGTAATCATTTCACCATAATTGAACAATTTGCCCAGAATGTATTCTGAACTACAAAGCTAAGGCCATAAAAACTTTGGTTTATACTGCAAACCTCTAAATTTCTCACTGAAAGGCTATCATCTATAGCAGTAAGTTGTCCGTTGACAGTCGATGTTGCCGCAACTCGTGCCCTTCTTCCTTGGATCAAAGCTGAAGCCTGACTGGTGAGCATATCATACTGAGTCTGCAGTTGCCTAAGCTGTCTCTGCAATCCCAAAGCCTCAGCTTTGTATGTTAAAGTAGCATCCCTAGAGATAAAGTTAATCCATCAATAGCAGAAGCAAAGAATAGCAATGCATCATCATCACTTGCTTCAAAAGTACCAATATAGAAATATCAGAAACAAAACAGCAAAATTTTTTGAACTCTGCATATCAAAGGAAATTTAGAGGCACTGGAGTGTTTGAGTGCTAAAAAAAATCCTATGCTTAAGATATAATCTTAATTAAGATTTACACATTTAACAAATAATAGATTAAAACGCGTATGATGAAGACCTCAAACCAAGCCAAATAAAACTTCTATTTGCATGTGTCAACATTCCACTTGTGATTGTTCAGTCATCATCTACTGGAAAAACTGGAGCAAACTGTTGAAGTAATTACACACCAAAAGAGTACCTATGCAATCATGAGCTAACAGAACTCATTTATAAAACCGTAAAGCTTACATAGAAAAGCTGTTCCTATCTTAGGAAAATAAAATAGAATTGCCAAAATTTCAATAAAATTATAAAATAAGATGTGCAAGGTGGATCACTGTTAAAACCTACCATCACCTACTCCACCTACTACACCTACCACCACCTACTACCACCTATTACACACCTACCACTACCACCTACTACCACCTACTCCACTACATCTCCTATATAAGGAGCCCCTCACCATTTGTAATTAATAACAATAATCAATAATACAATCATTTCTCTTTATACATTAAATTTCTACATGGTATCAGAGCAAGGTTAAAGATCTTGGTGTTCTCGGTGTTCTCCGCCTTCCGGCGGGCGGCAACCTTGCCTTGACCGCCCGACGGATCTCAACCATTTGAGACCTCCATCAACTCGCAAGACCTCTCTCACACCAATTTGATGTTAGCTTCAACCACCTCCAGGGTTCACTGCCTTCTACCGTCGGACGCATGAGGAGCTTGAAGCAGCTGGATGTACTGGCCTCATCCCTGCAACTGTATGCCAGCTTTCAAGGCTTCACAACAACTCCGAACAGCCAATGCCAAGCCCAAGATGGTTGATGTATCTATTTCACCAATGTAATACTTTTCCATCTTTATCTTGGACGAGTTTGTAAAGATTTTCTTGATCTTCTTCGTGAAAAGCAACCCTGTTCCAAGAATTTTGACCATTTTCAGTTGGGAGGGATTTCTTTCTCCTCGATTCGGCTCCAAGATAACCTCCTGACACAAACCCAGATTTATAGCCCCACCAGTTTGGTGAAACATCTTTACTTTCATTTCCTTCAACATCAAAAACGTGATTTGCAGATTCTTCCACCAACTCCAATACACTGTCCTGATTATAGTTTGTCTGTGGGCATTCCTCGACTTTTTTGACAAGTATTCCTTCAAGATCCTTAGAAGAATATGTCTGCACAAATTTCTCTCTCTCTCTCTCACACTCACACGCCTTTTTGAAAAATCTTATCACCACCACTGAGCTGAGACTTGGCTGTGTGAAAATCTCCACCGCCATTCCCTAACCCACATGAGCTTGTTCCCATCTTTTCATACAACCCATCTTTCCCAAATTGTTTAATCAATCAGTCTGATCCCACTATCCCCACTTTCTTTATTTTATTTTATCTTCATTTTTCACATTAAAAAAAAACAAAAAAAAAAAAAAAACAAAAAAAAAAAACAAAACAAAACAAAACAAAAAAAAAAAACAAAACAAAACAAAAACAAAAAATACCAAATTTCATTCCAATTGATTTTTCTGCATTACCACACCTACCATTCGAGTTTGCAAAACACACTTGCTTTATTCATATCAGGGATCAACCCCGATCACAATTTTACAACACAAAAAAAAAAAAAAACAAAACAAAACAAAAACAAAACGATTTGTTTTCTTTTCTGCAGGCGGCCACCCACCGACCTCACTTCCTCTACTCTGCCGCCGGTCTCTTCTTCTTGCCTCCGTCCTGGGCGGCCCTTGCCGGTGCTGCCTCCGTGTTTCCCACTCCACTGGGCACGATCACAACTCCCTGCTCCTCCACTGCAGCATATGGCGGACCTCCAAATCGGAACATCACGGTGGCCTTCCGCTTCAGCTCCTTGTTTTCCGCCTTTAGCACACTTATCTCTGCTCGCGCATCCTTATACATGCACTGGAGCAGAGCCAGTTAGGCGTTTAACTGCTGCACCTCATTTGTCCTACTTTGAAGCCGGTGCGACAAGTTTGTGACCGCAGTCATGGTTTCAACACATGACTTCAAAGTATACTGATTGGCCTCAATATCAGTTTGCACCGCCATTTTTTGCTCCACAGACCGCATTGGAAAGTTTAACGGAGCAAAACCAGAGGTGTTTGGTTGAGGTTCACTGGCCACCGCACCAGTTATTTCTCTTGTGGACTTGTTCAGGTCTGGAAAGAGCGTGAGCAGACCACGGGAAGAGGAGGCCATGTTCTGGGTAGCTGGACGGGAAGAAGAGGCCATGTTTTTGGGTTGCTGAGTGTTTCAGCGAAGCAGCAATTTCCGACTGGTACTGTCAGAAAAGGGTTGGTTACAGAGTGTTACAGAGTATCTCTCTCAAGACAACGAAGAGTTTCTCAGAGATTTTTAGCCAGTTTTTTGTCTTAGCCTCTGCCTCAGCCTCAGCATCCGTCTTGGTTAAATAGCCCAGGCAGACACGCGCATCGCGCGCCACTTGACGCCAGACGACAAAACGGGCGCGCAAGCCAATGTGGTGACGCGCCTCGCCATCATGTCCGGCACATTTTTTTATGACTTGGGCTCGCCTTTTGATGGCACGCCTTTTTATGGATTGGGCACGCCTTTTGATGGCACGCCTTTTGAAAGATTGGGCACACCTTTTGAGGGTGCGACTTTTTAAAGGGTCCGACAAGACTCAGTAAACTGTCCCGACATTGATTCCGGTTAGCTCCTTCATGGGTCCGACAAGACTCTGTAAACTGTCCCGACATTGATTCCGGTTAGCTCCTTCATGGGTCCGACAAGACTCAGTAAACTGTCCCAACATTGATTCTGGTTAGCTCCTTCATGGGTCCGACAAGACTCTGTAAACTGTCCCGACATTGATTCCGGTTAGTTTCTACAAGGGTCCAGCAAGACTCCGTAAACTGTCACAACAACTGTCACAACATTGTCTGCTACAACGGTCCGACATGACCCCATAAACTGTCTTCTACATCGGTCCAACACGAGCCAGTGTCTTCTACATCAGTCTGCCATAAACATACAGTCTTCTACAACGGTCTGACACGACCATACAGTGTCTCCTATCCATTTTTTATTTTTCAGACTATTTTCTTGTTTTGTTACTCTCTCCAAACTCAAGTTAGTTAGTTCCTATCCCCCTTGAGTTTGCGGGGGGCTGTTAAAACCTACCATCACCTACTCCACCTACTACACCTACCACCACCTACTACCACCTATTACACACCTACCACTACCACCTACTACCACCTACTCCACTACATCTCCTATGTTAAAATCCACCTACTCTCCACCTACTCTCCACCTATTTCACCCACTTAAACCTACTCCACTAAACCTAACCCACTACACCACTACCACCTCACCTACTCCACTAAACCTAACCCACTACACCACTACCACCTCCACTTCACCTACTCCTTACCTACTTCACACTCACCCTCTTCTATATATAGGAATCATGAATCATTGTAATATATATCAACACATCAATCAATACATATCAGAATCAATAATACATGAATTCTATCATGGTATCAGAGCAAGGTTAAGAACCTGGTCATTCTGCTTCCCCGGCGGGCGGCAGCCTCGCCTTGGCCGCCCGCCAGACCTTTACACATACCCTGACTCCGCTGTAACTTCATCTTCCTCTTCTCACTATTGAAGAACTCTGTTGCAATTGCTGATCACCCACAGCAGTTGCTGCAACTGCCATTGTCGGGCTGGATCCATTCTCTTCTATGACTTCAGGACTGCTTCTATCTTGATTGAAGAAGTTTGGGGAGTGCAGGGACGGAATGGCAGCACCCGTAGAGAGGGTACGGTGGTGATTGTGCCTTTTCACATCAAGAAGTTGCAGACCCATCAGTCTCCGACCTTGGAGCTCAATAGCTTGCTGCAAGTCAACTTGTTCCTCCAGTTTCCTTCTCCACAATATGTCTTGGGTAGTATCTCCAAACATCCTTGCTCCAAATCTAGATCTATCGAATCTGTTCCTCTCTCTCCTTCGGTCCGTGAACCGCGATTCCCACAAGCACCGACCAATCAACTTGCGACTCCGGTTGCCGTCGCCTCTGACGGTGTCAGTCTTCCGGTTCACAATCTCCGCCTCGCCTCCTCTCTTCGATCCCTAAACATTTTCAAGAATAATGTTGTATCGGTGTTAGCTCCAAATATTCCAGCAATGTATGAGATGCATTTTGCAGTGCCCATGGCTGGGGCAGTATTTGTTTCAGAGTGCCTGAGGTCTTTGGGTCTAGCCTGGTGTTGATGCCATTGGCACGCGCGGCCCTCCGGCTTTTGATGGCCGATTTGAAAGGTTCCATGGCAGCCATATCATCCACTACCTTTTGCCCACACACCCATCCTCCTTTTTATTTTTTAACCCAATCTTGCACACACACCCATCCTCTTTTTTTATTTTTTAAACCCATCTTCACCTTTCTTTTCTTTATTATCAAGCTTCGTTAGTCTAAACTTCTAATTTCTCTCTTTTTTTTTTTATTTATTCTACTCACACCCAACCACCGCCCAAACCTTATTTTTTATTCTAAAGCTTACTTGGTGCTCTCCCTGTTCCCACTACCTCCTTTATTATTTTTTTTATTCCTCATTCTATATTCATTATCACCATGCTTATCATTTCATCACTATCACCATATTTTTTTTATTCGATTCCTTTCTTTTCCAAAAAAAAAAAAAAAAAAACACCATTGCAAACAATTTACAACTTTGCACAACCAACCATATTTTATTCATCTCCGAGAACAACCCCGATCACACTTTTACACAAAAAAAAAAAAAAAAAAAAAAAACCAACAAACCAAACAACCACATCCACAGGCGGGCTTTTTTTTTTTTTTTTCTCTACTCTGCCGCCGGTCTTTTCTTCTTGACTCCGTCCTGGGCAGTCCTTGCCGGTGTTGCCTCCGTGTTTCCCACTCCACTGGGCACGATCACTACTCCATGCTCCTCCACTGCAGCATATGGCGGACCTCCAAATCGGAACATCACGGTGGCCTTCTGCTTCAGCTCCTTCTTTTCTGCCTTTAGCACACTTATCTCTGCTCGCGCATCCTTATACATGCGTTGGAGCAGAGCCAGCTGGGAATTTAACTATTGCACCTCATTTGTCCTGCTCTGCAGCCGGTGCGACAAGTTTGTGACCGCAGTCATGGTTTCCACACATGACTTCAGAGTATACTGATTAGCCTCAATATCAGTTTGCACCGCCATTTTTTGCTCCACCGACCGCATCGGAAAGTTCAACGGAGCAAAACCAGAGATGTTTGGTTGAGGTTCACGGGCCACCGCACCTGTTATCTCTCCTGTTGACTCGTTGAGGTCGGGAAAGAGAGTGAGCAGACCACGGGAAGATGAGGCCATGTTCTGGGTAGCTGAACGGGAAGAAGAGGCCATGTTTTTTGGGTTGCTGAGTGTTTCCGAGAAGGGTTGGATACAGAGTATTTACAGATTGTTTCAGAATGACAAGTTCAGAGGTTTCAGTCTGGTTTGGTTTCCTCCGCCTCCGCATTGGTTTATATTGACACTGACGACGCGGCCGACACGCCGCTCTGTCGCTCACGTGCCTCGCCGCGTCTCCGGCTCACCTTTTGATGGCTCGACGCTTTCTGTCGGGCACGACTTTTGATGAAGTGGGCGCGCCTTTTGAGGGCGCAACTTTTGATAGCACGCCTTTTTATGGATTGGGCACGCATTTTGATGGCACGCCTTTTTATGGATTGGGCACGCATTTTGATGGCACGTCTTTTTATGGATTGGGCACGCCTTTTGATGGCACGCCTTTTGAAAGATTGGGCACACCTTTTGAGGGTGCGACTTTTTAAGGGTCCGACAAGACTCTGTAAACTGTCCCGACATTGATTCCGGTTAGCTCCTTCAAGGGTCCGACAAGACTCAGTAAACTGTCTTGACATTGATTCCGGTTCGCTCCTTCAAAGGGTCCGACAAGACTCTGTAAACTGTCCCGACATTGATTCCGGTTAGTTTCTACAAGGGTCCAGCAAGACTCCGTAAACTGTCACAACAACTGTCACAACAGTGTCTGTTACAACGGTCCGACATGACCCCGTAAACTGTCTTCTACATCGGTCTGACACGACCACACAGTGTCTGCTACAACGGTCCGACATGACCCCATAAACTGTCTTCTACATCGGTCTGACACCGCCATCCAGTGTCCTCTACACCGTTATGACACCACCATACAGTGTCCTCTACATGGTTATGACACTCCCATACAATGTCCTCTACAACGTTATGACACCACCATCCAGTGTCTTCACCAATGGTCTGACACGACCATACAATGTCTCTTATCCTCTTTTAATTTTATGTATTTTCTTGTTTTGTTACTCTCTCCAAACTCAAGTTGGTTAGTTCCTATCCCCCTTGAGTTTGCGGGGGGCTGTTAAAATCCACCTACTCTCCACCTACTTCACCCACTTAAACCTACTCCACTAAACCTAACCCACTACACCACTACCACCTCACCTACTCCACTAAACCTAACCCACTACACCACTACCACCTCCACTTCACCTACTCCTTACCTACTTCACACTCACCCTCTTCTATATATAGGAATCATGAATCATTGTAATATATATCAACACATCAATCAATACACATCAATCAATAATACATGAATTCTATCATCCTATATAAGGAGCCCCTCACCATTTGTAATTAATAACAATAATCAATAATACAATCATTTCTCTTTATACATTAAATTTCTACAATACAATTATAAGGAATAGAAAATTCTTGTCAAATCAAAATTTATTGTGACAATAGTAAATTAAAAGTAAAATTTAAGATTCCATAACTTAATTTCCATGGGTATCCAACCAATAAAATTTTGTTTCTTTATTTTGAATTCTCGAGAGTTTACAATTCCCAAGAGTTGAACTCCTATGAAACAAATATACCTAAGAGCCATTTTCTGCCAAATATTTTAACTTACATAAGCTTCAAAAATCTATATTAACAGTGATATATCTGCCCTGAGAATAGCCCAGCATGTTAGCAAGACAAGCTAAAGTTTTCAAAAAATATGATGCTGCAAACACAAAATTCCCACAGAAACACAACTCTGACATTATCAAAATAAAGCTGTAGAAATTAACCAATCAACATCTACTATTGACAGAAAAACATCCCCAAAGAAATGCAAGAAACAAACCTTAAAAAAGCCAAGATCACAAATATGTTCAATAAAAGCTGTTACCGTATATCTTTCAATCCTTCTTCAGCTCCAAAAACTGCCTCCTGGTTGTCTCTCCTAGTTGAAAAGGCTGATATGCTATCATAAGCAAAATCCAAGTCTTCCCCCTGTTAAGTCATCACACCAAATGTACACGCAGATGAGCGTATCTGAACACATGTAATTGGAGAAGGTGCATCTAAATGCACATCAATAAGATATTTGATCAAAGTGTATTCATAGAAGAAAAGAAGAAAAAATCACCTTTCATTTGTCAAAACAAAAAGAAGCAAACCAAGGACACCAAGAGGTACACAGAAATTTCACAAAGCAATATAAAAAACACAATAAATTCAACAAATTCTAGGAACCAATTTAACATCCGTCCTCAACTTACACCTCCACAGAAGTAAAACTCCACGCACTAACTCCCTAATCTACCAAACAACGAACTCCAAGTTTCAAATATTGATCTACTTGATCAAACATACTTGTGCCAATTATTCCACTCCTCACACTTCAACCAGAAACAAATAAAAATTTACGCAGGCGTCACAGAGGTTATGCCTAACAAAGATACCCACAAGTTGACTTGATATGGTGGACCACCATTTATGTAATGTGTGCCACCAAAAGTCCCACTGTTTGGTCTTCTGGAAAGAGTGACCAGTTTCAAAATCTTTCCATCATAATAATAATAATAATATGAAAAAGTCCTTAATGTCCTCAGCAAATCACATTTGCATAGGGCCCCTAAATTTATTAACAAAGTCTTCATGCAATCACATAGAACTCTGTAAAGAAACATCAAGAACACAAAAGAGTTCAACTTTTCATAGAATACTCTTTATAACAACAATCATGATGTTCGTACCTCCAATAGCTTTCCTTCTTGTAAAAATTGCTCATACCTGGACAACAAATACAAGATAGTTATTAACAAGGGAAATAATGGCTTGTATCAAGTGAAATTTTAAAAAAGACTAACTAATTTAAATCTTAGAAAGACCAATGGAAAGGAAAGACAAATTCTAATAAACGGTTTCCTTTCAAAGATTCATTTTAGGGGAGGAGTTCAAGTATTATTTAGCGAATTGGGACTTTGTCTCTGTGACTTGTGTGCTTGGCCACCCAAAAGGAAGGCTTAGGGGTCCATAAATTGGAGGTGTTTAATACAGCTTCGTTGGGTAAATGGCTTTGGAGGTTCGCTTCACATAATGAGAGTTTGTGGAGGAAAATAGTGGAAGGAAAGTGTGGGAGAGAAAGAGATTGGGGTAACTGGTCCACAGGTTCAGTTGTTAGGCCTTATGGGGTAGGGTTGTGAAAAGGAATCATAAGGTTTTGGAATGACTTTGCTAAATAATTCTATTAAGGTAGGCAATGGGAGAAGGGTGAGGTTTTTTATTGGACCCTTGGTGTGGTCATAGGCCTCTAAAGCAATGTTTTGAAACCCAGACTGTTGAGCAAACCAAAAAAATGACTAGGTCAAGGGTCACTGGGTCAGTGACTCAACCGTCAAGTCAACTAGAATTGAACCGTAACGTCATAATTACCTCACAAATAAATTAAAAAATAGAAATTAATTAAAAACATACATATTAAAATACCTTAGTAATGAAAATATCTTCAAAATGAGTATTTTTTATATTAAATGCATATATATTTACATAAATTTATTCATTTAATTATTTTTATAGTGGCTAAAGCTGCAGTAGTAACAAGCCTCAAGATTGCACGTTTGAGACCTCACACACGCATGATTTTTACCAAGGACTTGGCTGGTTTGCTCAAATGGTTGTCTGGTTGAACCCTGGTTCACACTAGTTCAACTTGGGTTTACCAGAACCTACACCGGTAGATGGGTTATCCGGTCAAACTGGACAGTTTGGTCCAGTTCTTAAAACATTTCTCTAAAGATTGAATGCCTACATCTCTTTTGATTGGTTACAATCATAACAGAACTATGGAGTATTATCTCATGTTTGATGATAGTGGTATGAATTCCTCAGTTTCAAAGGGCGCCGAAGGGTTAGGGAATTCAGTCTATGCAGGCATTTTTTTGGGTTGCTATATGGTACAACAAGGTATCTATAGTTTGGATTTGGAGCGATTATAAGAAAGGATTATTTTGAATGCACTCTTTTTATAGAAAAAGATTTTGAATTGGGACCAAAGGATTATTTTGAATGCACTCTTTTTATAGAAAAAGATTTTGAATTGGGACCAAAAAAATCTAAACAAACTGACCAACTTTTATTGCTTTCTTGTGTTATAAAGTGTTAAAGCCTACTGCAACGGGGATGAAAAGATTGATTAGGCGTTGTGCAAGGGTGGGGGTCCCTTTTATGCTTGGAAAGGTATTTGGAGAAATAACTTAGTACGGCCTCGGTAAAGTTATTTCTTCTTCCTTTTTTTTATAAATAAACAAACTTTATTAGAAAAGTATCAAGACGATGCAAAGAATATAAAAAGTGAGCCTACAAAGGCCGAACTAACTAATTAAATTCTCAACAAAATCTACAAAGGTCAACACATCTGGATCAACCGTGATCGTAACCCAATTGTGAAGAACAGTAAGCAACCGTCACTCCAAAGTTATTTCTTTGCGTGGGCATCGATTCACAAGGCCATCCTAACCATTGAAAACCTCATGAAGAGACAAAAGGTGGGGCTGATTGATTGGTGTTTCTACGTGCAAGCTAGTTAGTAGGGTAAAGCATCAAACACCTCCTTTCACATTGTCAAGGAGATAAAGAACTATGAAGTTTGATATGTTCAGTCTTCGGTATTGCATAGGTGATGTCATTTTCAATGAGTGAGTTTATTGCTTCATGCAGTTCTTGTTGCTCAAGGAAGGTGATAGGAAGAATTGGGAGATGACATCCTTGTGCGTATTGTGGACTATTTGAAGGGAGCACAACCAGAGATCTTTCGGTGAGGTTGAATTACCCTTGTGTAGTTTGAAAGAACCATAGCTCATTTTTCTGATTTTTTGGTTGAGAGAGGATTTTTCTCTTTTGGTTTCATCTTGGGTACAGTTTATAGGAGATGTGTACATGCTTGTGGTGCCGAGACATATTATCCAAGCTTTGGCCTTTTTGAGTGTACAAGGTTCGCCTCCTTGAAGAATTTTTGATAGTTTATATTATTCTTTTTCTTACCAAAAAAAGTGCACAGTTTACCATTTTCCTTAATTACTTCCAATATAACGAAACCTATTATCTTCTAAAATAAAAGGAGAACGATTTAGAATGAGTAGGTACCCAATAAGCACACAATCTTTAAGATGGTCATAACTTATAGTACATAATATATATATATATATATATATATGAACATAAAAGCATTGCAACCTAAAACGAAGCATGAAGATGGCAACAGGATTTAAAGGAAAATGTTAAAAATATGGTCTCCAAATTAAAAAAAAAAAAAAAAACTACATGAAAAAGAATGCAAAATGAAGTTTGATCTCTCTCAAAAGTTATATTCAAAAGAAAAGGGAAACAACAAATTATTTTGGTAAGCCAATAGCTAGATCTTATCATGCAGAAAATACCAAAGCTGAAAACAAAAATTAAAAAGAAAAAAGAAAAAAAGACATAGAAATTGAAGAGAAGTCGTAAAACCAATTATAAATCTACCAACACAGCCGCTTCAAATCGACTGAACTTGGGAAATGATGATGAAATCAAAGGAACCCAATAATTCAAATAATAATTCTGCGAATCAGAAAACATTTATACCTAACATTGTTGGGTAGTGAAGTGAAGTAAAACAAATGAGAAGAAAGCACGTATTGATCTGCAATCTTTACATAATTAGGTAACTGAATTGAATCCTTTTGACAATTATATATATATATATATATATAGAGAGAGAGAGAGAGAGATAACTGATAAAGGTCGGAGAGAGAGAGGACATTGGAGGGACGGAGGCTAGAGCAGAGCCAATCGAGAATGGGTCGAGCGTCGTCGTATTGGAAGGGCCATTCGAAGCTATCAGGGTCTAATGTGTCGTGACCTTGGAAACCCAATTCCCCTAACAATGCACACAATCGAGCTCCACTCATTGTTCCTCTGCTCTGCTCTGCTCAGATCGGAAAGCAATTGAATCTAGTAATCTAGTGCTAGTAATCTATTTCTTTCTTGAATGGCATGGTTTTGGAAGGTTGGCTGGCTGGCTGTGGATTGATGAGTTGAGAAATTTGAATTATGTATAAATTTACCAATTTCTCCTTCTCTGCCCTTTTTTTGCAAACTATTTTATGCAATTTGCTATCGTTTTTTATTTTATGTATTTTTGTTTTATTTTTTTTAAAAAAAAAACTTACTTTCTAAGGGTGTGTTTGGTAACGTTTACGTCTACAATTTATATTTATAAAAATTTTATAAATTGATTTTTGTTTATTTTTAGAAAAACATAAACTACAAACGCGTTTGGTAATCGACAAAATGTTTAAAAAAAATTAAAAATATAAAAAAGAGTGAGAAATGGCAAGTGGCGGTGGAAAGTGGTGACGGTAGGTGGTGGGTGGGTGGGTGACGGTGGCGGGTTGTGGGTGATAGCGAGTGAGTGGTGGTGGTGGTGGTGGTGGTGGCGGCGGGTAGTGGGTAGTGGTGGCAGCTGGGCAACAGGTGTTCGAATTATACAACATAGGTTATATCTACTCAATTTGCTTACAACAGGTGTTTTAGCAAAACGGTCGTCATGCTTTCCAAATTTCTCCAGAATTTTCTCAATATAATGAGACTGAGATAAAACATATCTTTCAGATGTTCTAGTAATTTTTATTCCTAGAATTACATCTGCTACTCTTAGATCTTTCATGTCAAACTTTTTGTTCAACATTTTCTTTATGGATTTAATCATGTCATTATTACTTCTAATAATGAGTTTGTCATCCACATAAAGACAAACTATGACATAGCTTTTGTATGTGCTTTTAACATAGACGCATTTGTCACATTCGTTTATCTTAAAACCATCCGAAAGCATAGCATGATCGAATTTTTCATGTCATTCTTTCGGAGCTTGTTTTAATCCATAAAGGGATTTGACAAGTTTGCAAACTTTTTTCTCTTGCCCGGGAACTTGAAACTCTTCCGATTGTTCCATATAGAATTCCTCATCTAACTCGCCATTCAAAAAAGTTGTTTTAACATTCATTTGATATATCTCTAGATTATATAGAGCTGCAATCACAATTAGCATGCAAATGGATGTTATTCTTGTCACTAGTGAATATATGTCAAAATAATCAAGACATTCCTTCTGCCTGTATCTCTTAATAACAAGCCTAGCCTTGTATTTATCAATTGAACCATCTGCTTTATTTTTCTCTTGAATATCCACTTATATCCAAGAGGTTTACACCCTAGTGGAAGATCCACCAGTTCCCAAGTATGATTTTGCATAATTGATTCAATTTCACTATTCACGACCTCTTTCTACAATGGAGCTTCAGGACTTCTAGGTTCATCTGTTTCGTTATCATTTTGGTCTTTATTACCACCTATAGCAGTATCAAAAGTTCTTTTATTTAAACTTGTCTCTTCAGTTTCCTTGCAAGGAAAAATGTGTTCAAAAAACGATGCATTCCTAGACTCAATAATAGTATTTACATGCATATCAAGATTTTCAGATTTATGAACTAAGAATCTATATGTACTACTATTATTTGTATAACCAATGAACACACAATCAATGGTTTTTGGTCATATCTTAGTCGTTTTAGGACTAGGGATTGCCACTTTGGCCAAACACCCCCACACTTTGAAGTAATTATAGGTAGGTCGTCGACCTTTCCATTGATTGATTTTCTTATGGGGTACCCTGTTAAAGATAAAGTTAGCAGACAAAATTACCTCCCCCCACAAGTTCTGAGGTAACCCTGAACTAATTAACATAGCATTCATCATCTCTTTAAGAGTTCGATTATTTCTCTTAACAACTCCATTTGACTGAGAAGAATAGAGTGCAGTGGTTTGGTGAATAATACCATGTTCAGAACAAAATTCCTTAAATGGTGCGTGATACTCACCACCTCTATCACTCCTTACCACTTTAATAGTTTTGCCAAGTTGATTTTCAACCTCAAGTTTATATTGCTTAAAAACTTCTAAGGCTTCATTTTTACTTCTCAATAAGTAAACATAGTAATATCGAGTGCAATCATCAATAAAAATAATAAAGTACTTTTTATCTCATCTAGTTTGAAAAAATTTTAAATTACAGATATCTGTGTGAATTAAACTTATGGATAGTTTGGGATGATCTAAATAAGTGCACTTTTTGATTTTTTATGAAATATGGGTTGGGTATGGGTTGGGTTTGAAGTGATGTGATAGAGAGGTGATGTGACTTAAATAAGATGATATGACTTAAATAGGATAGTGACTTTTTGACTTTTTAACTTTTTTAGGTTATGACAAACAAGGCCTTCAAGGTTCAGTACTTCTTTCTACTTTATCAAATGATGCCTTAGTGAGTTTTGTCTCAACACAAATCTCATATTTATGATTATGATCAAACTCTAAGTTTGGCAAATATTCTAAAGAAACAGGTTTACGCAGAGAATTAAAATTAACATGTCCTAATCTACCATACTATAAGAAAGAAGGCTCAGCTATATAAACAAAAGATGCGTTCTTATTATTAATAGCTAAATTTGGTACAATAATTAGTACATTGAGCTTAAAAAGCCCATCACTCATGTAACCTCGCCCCACATACATTCCACTCTTAAAGAGTATAACCTTATTAGATTCAAAGACTAATCTAAACCAATTCTTAATTAACAATGACCCAAAAATCAAATTTTTGCGAATCTCTGGCATATGCAGTACATTGTTAAGAGTAAGTCTTTTCCCGAGGTCATTTTTAGCACATTCTTTCCTTGTCTTTTTACAGTTGATGTGGAGGAGTTTCCTATAAAAAGTTATTCCCTACTTTTTACCACTTTGTAGGTTGTGAACATCTTCTTATCTGCACAGATATAACGGGTTGCTCCAGTCTCCACCCACCACTCCTTGGGATTGCCCAGAGACTACTGCAGCAAGATTGATGTCTGTCACTCCATCGAAAAGATAAAAATCATCGGCTATGTTAGCTTGTGTTGGCTTTTTGCTTAAACTCTCCCTCCGTCCTTGCGAACGTGACAATCCTTAGCGTGATGTCCATCTTTGTCACACACAAAACACTTGCCTTTGAACCCGTTGTTGATCCCTTTATTGATCTTACTAGTAAATCCTTGTTTGGGGCCATTGCCATCATGCTTTCGCTTCTTGTTGTTGAACTTTGACCCTTGTCCATGTTTCACAACATTTGCTTTAGCTTGTATGACATGGTTTCCTGACTTCTTGTCAGAACCATGGTTGTCCTCCTCAATTCTGAATCGCACTATCAATTCCTCCAATTTTATCTCTTTGTGCTTATACTTTAGATAATTCTTGAATTCTTTCCAAGATTGTGGCAATTTTCAATGATTGCCACTACTTGGAAAGATTCACTAAGAACCATCCCTTATGCATGTATGTCATGGAGAATTAATTGGAGATCTTAAACTTGGCTAATAACTGTCTTGGAATCCATCATTTTAAAGTCTAGAAAACGGCCGACAACAAATTTTTTTGTACCGGCATCTTCTGTCTTATATATATGATCTAGAGATTTCCATAGTTTTTTTTTGCAGTGCTTTTGACACTATACACATTGCACAGTGTATTGTCCAACACATTGAGGATATAATTCCGATACAGAAAATCACCATGTTTCCATGCATCGACTGCAGTAACCACTTGCCGGTCATTTTCTCCCTTATTCAGTACCGGAGCTTTTTCATGAGTGAAGCGAGCCAAATTCAATGTCGTAAGATAAAATATCATTTTTTGTTGCCATCTTTTAAAATTATTTCCATTGAATTTTTTTGGCTTCTCCCCATGATTTACCAGTACTGTCGGAGTTATCATTGCCACAACAGGTGTGGGGGTCGGAGTAATTACAATCTCAATACTATTTGTTTTAGTAGCCATATTTCTAACGAAATAATTAATGCACAAATCACAAATTTATACAGAATGCAATTTACACACAAAATATACGGAATAATATTTTGTAACAAAATTTCAATGATAAATAGTATATGACTACCATGTTATTAAAGAAATTATTAAACAGTATATTACTACTATTTAAGAAATTAAATAGTATATGACTACTATTTAATTTCTCAAAACAAAATATTTGTCTATCAAACACACAAATTAAAAACAAAAAAAAACAAAAACAAAAATCTACTTTAAGATTGTTAAATCCCACAGTGGATGTGTGTGTGTAAATTAAATGTCTAAATAAAATAAACAACAAAATAAAATAATTTAATTAATTAAATTCTAAATTACTTGCTTACAGAAATTATAAGTCGAGACTTGTGTTGGACACAATCTTCTTAAAGTAGATTTCGCCCTCGCATCGGTGCTTCGAGTTTTAATGGTGTCTACTTTCCAGGATGCAACGACTACTACTTGATTTACAGCACTACAAAATCAAGTCTTGCGAACCGAACAATGTTGTAATTCTTTCCCTTTCTTTGCATAAAAACTAAATGGTAAACAAATGCAGGAGCACAGGAGGACGAACAAAAGAAGAAAATAAAGAGTTTTGTTTTTGGAGAATTTCGATCGAATAAAATGTTGGAATGGCAAGCTATATATAGGAAAAGAAGTGCATTTTCAGAACAGGTAGAAACCTGTTCGGATAGATTTGAATCTGTTCGGGTGGAATCAACAGGTAGGAAACCTGTTCGATTTGAATTTCAACAAGTATGAACTTGTTCAGATGGAATTTAATAGGTAGAAAACCTGTTCGGGATCTGTTTGGGTGAAAGAAAAACTGGACCAATTTATACCAATTTATTTTAATTTTTTGAAACCAAAATTAAAAACAAATAAATAAAACACAATATTTTTGGCTTAAAAAGATAAGTATTAGGTCAGACAAGCCCAGCCCAGCCCAGCCCAACCTCACGCTACGCACCCGCGCCTAAGCCGAGCTGAGCCGAGTCGACCAGACGGATGGCAGCGGCACGCGTGTATGGTTTTTGTTTTGGATCCAATTGGTCTAACCCACTTTACCCATCCACAAACTTGGGTACCCCTTGGGGCCCATCCCAAGCTAGAATATATATACCAATATAACCTAACCTCACACCACGCACCCGTGCCCAAGCCTAGCCCAGCCTGCCCGAACGGCGGTGGCGCGGACGTGTAGTTTTTGTTTTGGGTCCAATGAGTTTAGCCCACGTCACCCTTCCACAAACTTGGGTACCCCTTGGGGCCCGTCCCAAGTATCCCAAGCTAGAATATATATACTCATATAAGTCCTTAAGCTTTTTCAATGTGGGATAAACACATTTCATAAATGTGTAGGAAACTCATCTAAAGCTATTTCCATGAACCCAAAAACGCGCGTTGAATACTCATTCATCCGAAATGGTTTTGTACAACCAAATACATGATGTTATTCACTACGTGACATTAAACATGAACCCAATTAGTAACGTTAAAAATAACCCTTGGGCCCCACCTTAATTAATGCTCAAAGTTCGTAAAAAATAAGATTTTACAAAAGCCATTTTCCAACATCTAGACATACCATAATCAAGTTGTTTTTTGTTTTTAGAAAGTTACTCCTCTTCAAATTCTCTTCTTAGCCTAAGATCTTGCTTCCTTTTTCTTTTATGTCAAGAATTGGTTCTATTTCCTCTTCAAGTATATTGCCCAGTTCTATAAATACAGGCTCTACTCTCCTTGAATGTGTTCCTTAGGGTTGTTAACTCTTCTTTCCCATCTTCTCCCTTTTATCTTTTCCCCTCCACTTTCTAATTACTCTAATGAGCACTTGTTAGTTAATCTTCATTGTGGTTATGCAATGGATAACACTTGTGAAGTGGTGGGTATTAGTATGGTTGCTATGACTAATTCATTATTGGTGGGCTCTTCCTTCAAATCTTTGTTTATGACCAGGGAGAGTGCTCTCCTTGCAACATTGTTGTGTGCACTAAAGTAGGCTGAAAAGTATGACTATACTCGTATTAATGTCTTCACTAACTCCAAATCTTTGTTTGGACAGCTAAAGGGAAGTGATTGTGGTCAGTTTAGTTCCATGAATTTTTGGCACTTTCTTTTCACTCTTGTTTTGCTTCATTTTGTGACAAAATTAGCTTCTCATTGCTTTTGATTTAGCTCGCTTTGCTGCCATTTCAAGGATCCCTTCTACTAGAGAGACCCATTTTCCTTTTTGACAAGTATAAGATCTTGTTTTGTTTTGTTTTGTTTTGTAGTATTGGACTTTTTAATTATCTATGGCATTCTCTTTTTGCTAGGGGACTAAGTACTTGAAAATGAATAAGATACAAATGATACCAAACAAGTTCGAGTGACATTAACATGGCCCCCTAACTTTTTTATTGACAAAAAAATGTTCCAAATCTTAAATTATGTCGAAACCAGTTGAGTGCTTAGTCTTTTAACACTTGG
The DNA here is from genome assembly GCF_055761805.1 of Camellia sinensis. Lineage (NCBI taxonomy): Eukaryota > Viridiplantae > Streptophyta > Magnoliopsida > Ericales > Theaceae > Camellia > Camellia sinensis. Next base: position 82,018,231 of record NC_138963.1, read on the forward strand.
TCTTTCTTCTACTATCTGTTCTGACAGGAAGGTCTATATTGACATTTTGAAGCCCGGCTGTAGACCGCCCGAACGTCCCGGCTCCATGCGCGAAGGGGCGAAATTGTTTTGTTCATTAGCTACTACAGTTCGGACTCGATGTCACGGTTCTGAATCTAATCTTGCAAAGTGCAATGCAAGATTGATAAATCACCAAAGAGTCCAAATCCGGCAAATCGTTTTGGAAAACTGATTTTAATAAAGAAATGCCAAACATGGACTGCTTTGCCAGATACAGAGTCGCCACCTAAACATTTTATTTTGAAAAATTTAGGAAACCCTGACTCGTGCCTAAGGCCACGTGTCCGTTATCACCAAAGTTGCTTCGGCTCGGGAACTTGGGTACGAGAGGGGAAGGTCATGCAATGAGCACCCCCGCTCGCCTAATCTAAAGATCGGCCTTTACTAACATGATATTTTGTTTTTGAAAGAACATGTGTTCTTATTCCAGTTTATTAATCTATCATTACTACGTGATGCGTACAGCATACAAGTATAGACTAAATCGCCTAAGTTGGAACAAAGCATCTCATGTTTGTTTGTTTGAAAATGGTTTGAAGGTGCTACTTGCAAGTAGGCTAAGACATGGATTTGCCACCCTCGAGTGGGCTTAGAAAACAAGATTTTGCCACTTCGCAAAGTGGGCTTAAAACTCGCATTTCGATGAATTGTTCCAATTCAAGCAATCCAACCTTCATCCACAGGCATTCATGCAATTAATCACTTAAGTAGTTAGCCTCATGGCAAGCATGCTATCATGACAACACTCACACGCATGCAAGATGCTAAACATAAACACTTACAGTGTACTCCGAGCCAAAACAACAACTAGATAGAAATCATGCATGATCCTAGTTTATGTTAAAAAAATGGCTAATGCAACACATGCAAAATGTAACTAAGATAGGCTCGGCTATTCTAAGATGGCATATGAATGCAACTTGATAACATGCTGTTGAACACGTATTCAAGTAAATGTATTGAAATACAATGCGGTTTGTATGATGCGCCGAGCCCGGTGCATGCAAGACAGATGAATGATACACACATGCGAAGCATAAGGATGCTAATTGAAATATGCCATAAAATTAACCATCAAAAGCTGATAAGTAAAAGGGAGAAAGGCGTGGGGTTGGAAGACATTCACACACTCACGCACACTTATTACAAAATTTGCCCTCTCGACGAAGGGTCCAAATGAGTACGCTAAACTAGTCTAACTAATCTAATAATCTAATTAGACTAATTATTATATAATCAAATTGAATAACTGGCTAACACTAAGCTAATTGTTACAACACGTTAACTAATTAACAAATTAGCTAGTTTAATTACAAATTCAAAAGCTAACTAATCAAGTAAAGCTAATTACAAATTACAAAGCCTCGGCTCAGTTCTACGAGTTCGAAGATGCATGCTCAATCACCTCGCTCGGAAATCCGTTACCATGCCTCATGTTGCCTCTATTTGCACTGTTTTAGACTTCTGAAAATTGTGCCAATCTCCAAAACATTTCTGATTCACCTCATGGACATGCTGAGAGGTCATCGGCCAAGAGGTATGGCCATTGGCCAAAGGATAAAGGTCATCAGCCAATTTCAATGCTATCGGCCAATTATTGATAGCCGATCGGCACACTAGATAGCCGATCGGGCATCTCTTCCTACAAACTCTCATTTTTGCTGCAACAGAGCACAAACAGAGGCATGGCAATGTATTTGCAAGAAAATGTGTGTGCAACTACACCCCTTATCATGTCTAAGGCTCAAAGGTGTGTAGTGCTCGGCTCTCAAGCCATCAATCACGTATTTCGATGCATGATGGTCAAAGAGGCCGAGTTGCACAAACCAATGCCAAATGAATGCATAAAAACACATAAATGCCTTAACCTCTATCATGCATGATCAAGAGGGTCGGCGATCGACAATTGAGGCATGTTTCATCACTTCAAGTATGAAACGTCCCTTGTTTCTCGTGTTTGGCTTAACACCCAAACCAAACACAATGCAATGCACGCACAACTTAACAAAGCTAATGGCATGCAAACAATGTAATGCAACATGAGCATGCAAGCACCATGTAATGCAACTCAAGCATGCAATAACAATATAATGGAACAAGCATGCAACAACATGCTACAACATGCAAATTATAATGTCATGCAACAATATGCAAACAACAATGCAATGGCAATGGACCATGTAATGCAACACTTAGTGGACTTAAACTGCATATGGACAAACCTAAGAGGGTCCAAAACAGTGGCCAAAAGGATGAAACAATGGCATGAAAATAAGAAAATGCATGCACATGCATTGGCCTATCAATTAAGCATAAGAACACAACTCTCGAAGGTGCTCAAAGAGTGACAAATGTGGAAGTGTAATAACACTATAAACTCTGAAATCATGCATGGAATGATGCCAAATCAACCAAACAATACAAGTATGGCATGCAAGAGGGCTCAAAGCTTGAAGCTAACATAGGCACTTGCACTATAACTATGCAATACATGAACCATATGGCCAAGGCTACCCAAAACAGTCCTAGAGCATACCAAAATGATGCTAAAACATGCATGAAGCAAAGCCAAAACAAGCCAAAATGAAGGGCATAAGGCATGAAGTATGCAAGGCCAACAAAGGGGATTGCACTACACCCAACAAAACCAATCATGAGATCCCTTCACCAACAAAAATCAGAGCTATATTATGGCAAGACAAGACCAAAAAATACACTAAAATGATAGCCCAAAGGCCTAAGTATGGTGGCATACACAATGACCCATTCTTAAGGCGTGAAACACCAACTCTTCAAAGCATTGAAAGGGTGACAAATGCGAGTGTATGACCACACTACATATACTGAAATCACATTTCAAATGATGCCAAATCTTGAAAATAGTCCAAGTAATGCATACTAGTGGCTTGGAAACTCAAAGCTAACAAGCTAGAATGCATTATGGCTATACAAAGCATGGCATGCATGACCAAAATAATACAAATCAGAGCTTAAGCATGGTAAAACAAGGCTAAAAGCTTCTTGGAGTTGAGCCAAAACATGCAAGAATGATGGTCCAAACACATGATGCATGTTATGCTAGCATGCAAGATTGCACTACAAGTATGTGAAGCATGCAAGATGCTATCAAACCAACCTAAAACAGAGTTGAGGCATGCCAAAATAACACCAAAAACTTGCTGAAATGGAACCAAAACATGCTGGACAAACATGTTACTTTGATGAACCATCTATACAAGCATACAAGACACAAGGAGAGAGGATGACCCTTTCCTATTTAGGACCTTTAAACACCATTTCCACCACTGAAATTTTCCTGAGTTTCAGTGGTGAGAAGGCCAAAACGAGGTGATCCTAATAGTTTAAAAAGATGGCACAAGAACAAGGCCACAGAAGGCCTAAGAGGGGGTAGACTACCCTCAATACAAAAGTGACCTTAAACAAACATTATTAGCATGCAAAATCATAACTTTTTTCAGTAGAAAGTCAAGCCTAAATAAGTATGCAAATAGGTCCAAAAACTTAAGCAAAAACCAACGTTTAAGAGGTTAAAGGCTCACCTTTGTAGAACCACTTTGAAGCTACAACTCCAACAACTCTTTTGAGCTCAAACCAAACCAAAAACACCAAAACCAGCTTCTAAGAGCCTCAGTAACAAAAGGATGGTGTTTCACTAGGTGCTTTAGTGCAAAAGTGTGAAGAAAATGCACTTTTGAGTACAAACAAGCACAAATATAGAGAGAGAGAGGGGAAATATAGAGAGAGATATATATAACTTGTATCTCAATTTTTTAGAACCTTTGGAAAGGGAGAGGGGTCTCCCTTCTTATAGAAATTCAATTCCTAAGCTTGTTGAACAAGCTAAGGACTTGAATCAAATCCCTCCATACACGTGTATGGAGGATGAAATCTGTGCTCACCAGCTGTCATAGCTGGCATAAAAATATTTGAAAAAGTAGATAGAAAGGTCTTGGCCAGAAAATATGGCCGATCGACCAAAAAGAGTGCCGATCGGCCACCACTTATGGCCGATGGCAAGAAAACAAGGCCGATGGCACAAGGCCTTGGCCGATGGGTTGTAGGGATGGCCCACAAGCCACCCTCTTCCCTCAGAAGTAAAACCACAAGTCCTTGGTTCACAACCAAACACAAAACAGACTAGTTGAAAGATCCTAAGGCAAGGCGCGTAGCCGAGACCTTCGGATACTCAAAACGAACACGAGCATGGATAATCATCGAGTGTTTAAACGATGACGTCCAAGTCTTGAGGACAGTAAAAAATGGGGTGTCTACACTAGCCCGGCCCACGTGGCCCGACTATTGGCTCGCTCAAGACCCATTCAAAACCAGATCCGAAGCCTAGCTCACCCAAGCCGCCTTAGGCCCGATGTCATTTTTAGTGGAAATAATAATATTTTGGCAAAAAAAATGTTCAGGCTCGCCTAGGCCCAGCCCAAGCTCAAGCCCACGCCCAGGCCTAGGCCCGCCTAAGATTCGAAATACCCCTTAGGCTTGGGCCTAATTTTTTGGCCCGTGGGCCAGCCCAACTCTTCTGAACATGAGCATGCCCCAGTCTAGGCCCGGATGGGCTGGGCCAAATTTACACCCCTATTGACATTATGCATTTATCCTTCCTTAGGGGTGTAAATTTGGCCAGTGGCCCAGGGTGGGCCTAGATTGATTAGGCCCGGGCTCGAGCCCAGCCAAGGATCCTGGGCCTGAGCCATCATTTTGAAACACGGCTTGGCCATGAGCCCATTCAAAGCCTGGCCCAAGGCTCAATATCATTTTTAGTGGAAGAGAATAAAATTTTTATGAAAAAAATATTTAGGCCCGACTTGAGGCCCACCTTGCCCATAAGCCTGGGCCTAGACCTAATTTTTTGGCCCGTGAACCGGCTCAACTCAGCCCGAATTTTGGTAAGAGCCTAAGTGGGCTGAGGCGGGAGCCCAGGTGGGCCAAGTCGAGCCCAATTTACACACCTATCCTTCCTCTTCTTGTCCTTTGGCTTCGAGGTTGTACCTAGAGGGATAGAAAATGATGAATAGTTGTGTTAATAGTTGGCTATTTGGTGTCAATTTTTAAAAGCTTATTAAACAAAAAATAAATTGATTATTTGAAAGTTAGAAAAAAAAAAAAAATATGCTTTTGACTTTTTTAGTTTTTGATTACTGATTTTTAACTTATAAAAAGTTGTACCAAACATGCCCCTTGCATGACTCTTGCGTCTTGTGCTAGTGATATAACATCATGCATTCAAATTTTGTCATGCGTTCAGAAACAGATGTGACCAAATAAATTAAAATTAAAAAGAAAAAGAAACAAACATATTTTGAGTGATGTGTTAATACTCCAATTTGATAAAATATGAAAAGGGGAGAATATTATATTCCAATGAGATGTAAGGCACTAAAAAAACATATATTGCCCATATGAAAAACAGAAACAGGAAACAATTGTTTGATGGTGATTGTGATTGTGATTGTGTTTGTGTTCTCGTCATCGTTTACTCATAAACAACTAATAGGGGATACAGCTGCTTGGTTTTTGTTTCAAGGACTGCAACTTCTCAATGCTCTTCCTGCAGATCTCTAGCGGGGCTATCATCTTACAAGGATTAAGGTCCCTTGACATGACAATATACAAGCAGGACACGGGTCAGTTCTCATGTTAAACAGCTTGTTCCATTCAGCCTCTTTCAGACTGGGGGAAGTATCTCCGAGTGTCAAATGGCTGAGTTTTGGAGGCTGAATCATCCAAGTCAAAACCCGCTCCTCTGTTCATAGGTGCAAAGGCTGCAAGCAAGACACTAGTGAGAATTACAACCCATCTCACATAGCAAATCAAATAATAGTAAAACCAAAAAGAAGAATGGTGCTAGAAATGAAATGAAATTCATTCATACTAGGCATGTCCATGGGTAATACAAGTAAAAATCTATTATAGCAATTTTTATAACAATTTAATGCGTATATTCACTCTCACAGAGTCACAGCTGCAAAGATGAGTTCATAGTTTTCAATGTGCAATGGAACAATAATGTGAACCTTTTTAGGGTTTCATGAAGTTCGTTCAACGTGCCAGCATCTTTTCTATTGGATATATTTTCTAAAAAGGCTAAAGGATTGTTAGCCTTTGAAATGTTGGAAAACTACAATTAAATTATACAATTTCCACAGAGCTCTCTGCAGTGTCTTAAGGTTCACCTTCCCAGCAAGCTTACAAATAAGTCTGAACAAGCATGAGATCCTAACTATCCATCTCATTGAACTATTGCAGTAGGCGCCAGGAAAGATATAGCTAATTCTCTTGCCAAAAATAGCCTCAAGAAATAAAAGATTTACAGTTGACTAAACACCTACAATAATGGCCCTGCCATAAGAAAGCCACAGGTACTGACATAAACAACTACTAAATTTTTACGCAACCAAGTAGTAACTTGTGGAAACTAATCCAGTAAGGATACCACAAACAGTTCCAATGACGCGGCCTACAGAAATCTAGTTCAGATGAGGGACGGTGGTATTTGGCACAATGTAAGACATTTCGGACTGAAAATGAGAAAACTGAGTGCTCACAATAATAGGAGTGAAAGAAAGGTCCTTGTAGCACAGAAGAAATTTGTTGTCAAACCATATGATGTTGGGTACCGAATAATACAAAACTATTGATGGAAAATGTACGACTAACAAGAAAAAAGACTCGGTTATATTAAACTAAAAGTTAAAGAGTGAAAAATCAAGCACAAAAGTAGAGACTAAGGATGTCGAAGTGTAAAAAAGCGGAATTGAATATTACATTGTCCTCTTTGGACTTTGGACAATGTAAGTAGAATTCAAGCTCAGATCAGCTCAACTAGGTTTAGTCCATCCTGCACTAACCAGTTCAGTATGCTTCAGCTCGAGCTCAACTTACGAAACATGTAGTTAGCCATTGAAAACAATATCTTTTAGGTATATAACATTATAAAAAAATGTTTAAAGTAAACGGCAATCACACAAAGGGGGTACTGGAAGGATGTACAGGGTATACCTAATTTCTGGCAGAATTTGAAACAAATCGAATTGTTTTAAGTAAACAGCAATCACCAAGGGGGTTGATAGAACGGGTGGAGAGGGTAGAACCTAATCCGTGGCACTATTTGCACACATTGGCACCACAAACTTATTTCTCACTTTTACTGCACAATGCCTATTCAACTCAACCAAATATTTGGGTCTGGCAACATGAATCTATTTTGCATAAACTTTGCACCAAACAATTGATTTTTTAAATATTTCAATAAATTTTTTTTTTTTTTTAAAAAGTAAAAGATTTGCCAAAAGGAAACATATAAATTAAATGTCAGGTTGTTTGGCACTTATGTCAGGTTCATCCAAGACTTTACTTTTTCAGTAGTAATAACATAAACATAATTTGCAGCAGTTGTGGGTGCCGAATTACTTGTACATGGTGTTCTAATGTAGCTCATCTTGCCTGCCAATTGCCACTTGTGCACAAACAAATTCCTTCATGATCTTATGATCCAACTTAGATCACGCAGCTTGGCAGTTAGCACCCTTAATGGTTGAGCCCAGAAGTCACACTTGTATTGAAATCACTTGGCAAATCAACAATCTGTAGCAATACTACAGAATCTGTGCTTGGTGCTTAATAAACCCACAAACATGGTCCTTTAACTAATGGAGTCCATTAGTCCAACTACTTAAGGATACACAAAAGTCCATTATTTAATTTTATTTTTTTTTTAAAAAAAAAGATATATAAAAAATATCCAAACTAATTGAACCAACCTCTTTCTCTCATTCTTTTCTCTCTGTCATATTCAAACTTATCTCGAATCTGGTTAACCTTTTCTCTGGTATCATCTTGCATATTTCTTCCCATACCTTGGCCCTGCATTCAGTAAAGTCCCATGGTATTATTCACCAATATTTACACCATGAACTAAATAAATTATGTAAAAAAGAAAAAGTAACGCATCACTCAAAATGGGAAGTAGTAGTTGACACAAAATAATGAATAAATATAACAAAAAATAGAAGAAGAAAAAACAATACATATGCAGATGGCAAAATGCACATGGAGTGTCATGTGTAATGTAAGAGATTGAAACGGAACAAATGCAGGAAAGCATATCCCAGCACCAGTTCAAGTGTTATGATAAAGATTTAGAAGATTCGGTCCAAAGTTTTGGAAGTTAGCAATGGAATTGGAAAATAGAGCATGAGCATGTAGAGTTTATCTTTTTACATCTAAGTAGAAGGCTGCAAAATTTGTTCAGAAACTTCATTTCTATTTAAGACAGCTGAAGCCATTTTATATTACTAAACCTACTAAGATCATCATATAGATATACTAAACATTCGCATCAGCACCTTCATTTGCTCAGCATGGGGTCGCCTTATCCTGAAACACACAAAATAGCATGCAATATTAATCTTCATCACATAATATTCAAAATTACAATAGAAGTAAACCTTATCAGTTAAGAAAATAAAAGTCCAATATGGCTGTTTACAAGATAACATAAAGGAAGTGAATAAGGAAGGATGTAAATGCATTCGACATATGTGCATGGATATAAAAGCAATGCTAGGATGACCAAATTTGTTTACCATCTAACATGTCACCTTACATGTCATCTGTGCATTGGCATAATGCATGGAAGGTGAGGTCCATTACACCAATGCAGTGATGAGACATCATTTGATAAATAAGAAAATTTGGAACAAAATTTGGTCATCACAGCATTAATATAAATATAATGGGCTACTAGACAAGTTGGTTTCATAAAACAGAAAGAGTGAGAAGTACAGACCGGTATGGTGAAAAATCTTGATCATCATCTTCAGCAGAGTCATAGTTAGCATGATCATGAGCTAGTTTCTTGGAGTAACCTTCATCCCAATAAAGCCTCTCCCAGTTCTCTCTAAGCTCCTGATATAGTTCCATGTACCTTTTGCACCATGGCTCATGCTCCTTTTAGTTATGTAAGAAAAATTAGTATATCACGCCACAAACCAAGTAAAATCCCAAATTCAGAAACCCAAAGCATCCAATGGAAATCAGACAAGCACTTCAAACATCAAGATGGTTTTGCATACAGAGCAGCCCTCAAATTGATGCTTGTAAAACACAGACAGATAAAAAAGAAGAACCATATTTTAAACAAACCTAGGAGCATCTCCAATCCTACATCAAATTCTAAGTTGATGAGAGAAAAAAAGAAGAAGAAGAAGCTTGTGCTCAATCATTTCATTAAATTTGTATTAAATCAAGGAAGAGAGCAATTTTTTCACCAAATCAAGAATGAATGAACAGAATAGTTCACCAAATTTTTAACCATCATATTTTTACTCAAATTTGATAAGACAGTTTTCTTTCGTCAAAAATGGTTAAAACAGACCGATAAGTGTGAAATTCTTCAAAAAGTTCTGATGAAAAGCTTTTAACTAAAATTTCACTCAAATTTGATGAAAAAAGAGTGTAAGGATTGGAGATGATCTAAGCTGTTAGCTTTTGTTCCTTGAGAATTCCTGTCCGTTTCGGAAATGAATATGAAAATTTAAGAATTCCAATTTCTTTTCACTCCCGACCTTTTCTCAGCAACCAAACAGATTGAAAATTGAATAATAAAAAGCCTAGGGCTAGAGAGGGTGAGTAGGTAGGTACCGATTCTTTGAGAACGAGACGAGTGCGGCGCATGAACTGTTCACGGAGCTGCTTGCGACGCTTGTTAGGGATGTTGTCTCGGGGGATCACAAACCTTTCCCTCGGAGGAACGTTCTCGCCGATCTCGTGCATCTCGCCGTCCACCGCCCACCACTCTGACTTATCCTCCGCCTTCTTCAGCGTCACCGCCCTCGACTTGGGCCGCCTCCTCGCCGGAGAAGACGAGCCCGCGGCGTCGGTCCGGAGTTGATGAGCGGCTTGCTGGTGGAGGCATGGGTGAGACCTCTGGAGTCGCCTTGCAATCGACAGCATTGTGGAGCTTTGCTCTCCCCCAACGGCCCCGACCAATACCAAATTTCGCTGCCGCCTGCCTCCACCGTCTGTTCTGTTGGGTTGGGTTGGGTTGGGTTGATTGCTTTGCTTTGCCGAGGCCATTAACCCGAAACCCGTTATTAATTATTAATTATTATTTTTTTAAAAAAACATGACTTGATTTTTAAAGACTGGTTTGAGTGAGTTGGGAATTAACTTTTTTTTTTTTTTTAATAATTGGCTATGCGTGTATAAATCAAATAAATAAAAATAAAATATTTGTTAGAATATCTTCAGTAGTATATTAAAATTTTCATTAAATTTGAGTGTTTCAACGGAGATTTTTTTAAGTTTTTATTAGAGCATCGGTCGACTGGACAAACAACCGGGCCGATGTCTGGCTAGTCGACCGGCTAGCATAAATTTTGTACAAATTTTTACTTTGAAGTGGTCATCCGGGAGGTCGACTGGACAGATGTTCAGCTAGTCGATCAGCTAGTGTAAATTTTTGTCTTAAGGTGGTCATTCGAAGGGATATCTGGGGGACATCCGGTGGTGAAAATCTAATAGTTATGAACAATGATTTGATAAAAGACACATCTATCATCAATTTGCTGAAAGATTTGAGAAATCTTGAATTTGATAAAAGATTTGGTGAACTATTAAAGTAACAAAAAATAATTTTTTTTATTAAATTTAAATTTAATAAAATATTTGGTAAACCATTTGAGATGGTCTTATATGTTACAGGTAACATAAATGATAAGACTATTCTGTATCAAATCTATGTAGTGAAGTTCAAGTCTGACCTTCTTTTTTTTTTTGGAATAAAAAATTAGACACTTGATATAAAAAGAAAGAAAGTTTCACGATATCAAAATAAGTGCTCACATATATAATAGTATAAATTTATTAATTTTAAATATATATATATATATATAAAAAGAAAATAGAGAGAATAATTTGTAGTGAAGTTCATGTCTGACCTACTCTTTTTTTTTTTTTTTTTTTTGGAATAAAAAATTGGACACTTGATATAAAAAGAAAGAAAGTTTCAAGTTACCAAAATAAGTGCTCACATATATAATAGTATAAATCTATTAATTTTTTATAAAAAATATATATAAAGAAAATAGATAGAGTAATTTGACAATTTATGATGATTTTTTAATTAAAAATCTATCTTTCCAAAATGGCATGAATTTGGTATCTTTACTTATATATTATCTATTATTATATTATTATTTTTCCATATTATTATGCAAAACTGTAGTAAATTTTTTATTTTTTATTTTATATATAAACTCAAAATAATTGCAAAAAACAAGAAAGTACAATATTTAGTGCACAATCTAATACATAAATTATTTGCACTACATTACAATTATTTTGTGATGATACCATTCTTGTGCAATTCTCACCATTATTATTGTAGAACATTGCTATTCGAAAACAAAAATTAGACCCAATTTTCAAATTTAACGATGTAATAATTAATTAAGATATTAAATGTAACATTTTCTCTCATATATTCTTTAATCATCAACCATACATATCACTTATCCATCATTGAGTTCAGAAGATGCGGGCATTTGGGATTGATTTTTTTTTTATAATGTGTTGATACCATTGATTTATTTTATTTTATTTTAAATTTATGATTAACAGACCTTGTTAGTTTTCTGTTTTATTTTTATTTATTTATTATTTTTTAATGCATGATCGATAATATGTTTCCATCTTACATATAACCCTTTATAATAGGAGATAAATAAACCTTTTCATAGGAGTTGAACTTGCAACTTGCATAATCATTAGATCAAACACCCTGCTTACAAACATGTTTAAAATTAATAAGTTTAATTAACTATTTTTTCTAACTTCTATATTTAGACAAAGGAACAGGGTTCATCTTGTTGGCTGCCACAAAGTTTATATAGTTTGTGTGCGCACTATCTTCTCTTCACCCTACACTTGTATGCATCAATATTGCCAAATAGCATTGACAAAATAGCCAAATGGCATTGACATGTACGGATGGCGGGTTCCCCCCTTCGCACTTCAATTGGGCCACGTGGCAACTCCCGCGGAGCAGTCTATAGCCCGATGCGATACTGACCACCCTATAAGACTAGCTACTTCCAACCAGCCTAGATTTGAGGTGCCCAGCTGGTCACTTTTAGCTCGGTCAAGTTAGGTGAACTCATCCAAGCCAACCTTGCCCACCCTTGAATCTCGGCTGACATGATTAGCCCATTGGTGGCAGAGTTGCCGACCTTGGCCACTCCTAAGCTCGGTGGTATTTTGTTTACCCAAGCAAATTCCGCCTAGCTCCAATGCCCAGCCGCAATCATTGGCCATTCCTTAGCCAGCCAAAAGCAAGGCTACTGTTTGATTGAACTCCACCCTTGGTCCGTGTCGATTGAACATCTCAGCCCAACACTTGGGTGTCTTTCTAGGCCGGTTGTGAGATCTAGGACAACAGCCCAAATCTTGATTCTCCTTGGCCCATTTGTTCGGTACAAATTCCCTCTCTCAGTTTTCGTTATCTGAATTTCATTCCCCATTTTTTAGCAAGTGTGATGCATTGAGACCTGCGTAATATGAGCATCGACAAGATGCCTGTCATTTTGGGTGACTAGGAATCAACTGATACATGTCTAATTGGTTCCTCATCTTCCATGTTTGAGTCAGCACCTTTGAAAGGACAACCATATATTGATTAGAGGTGTACACATAGAATTTCTGTACTGATTAATACCATGTTCTGCTGCTGAAATAGGAAGACTGATACAAAGCCGATCTCAAAAGTTTTATTCAAACCAACGAGCCAATAGTGAATAGGAATTGAGCTCACAAATTGGAAGCGTATGCATGGAGAGAGCCCATTAAGACCAGGCAAAAATCTTGAAAAATAAACCAGAGACTCAAGCTAAACCTAGATCATCCTTCTTTTATCAACAATGGCAATGATGAATCAAAACCTGATGTTTCTACAATTTTGTGATGGAAGAGCTAAAAATCTCCCTATCAAGAGAGACATGAAGCCATCTAGTTGTGAAACAAGCAAGTCCGGTGAGGAAGAAGGGAAACCTTTGTGCTGCAGGTGATAAAACAACCTACCCTATTTCCTACTTCGGAAAAAAATATAAAAAAATAATAATACTGTTGATGTACAGTTCTTATTCATGTGTCGATCTGCATTTGTATATAGGGATGTTAAGAAGCCATTGTTTGTTTTTGTAAGAATGTGAGTCAATTTCATGTATTGTACCACGAGAGAAGAGGGAAAAGGGAATTTTGTAAAACTGTAATCCCATGTCAACCCTCGAGAAAAGTGGACAAATCTATTTGCACAATAGATTGAAGTGCAGCAACGACGCTTTCCTTGAGTTTCTTCAATAATTTTGAAACCTTTAGGTACAATTTATTTCAAGTGTCAAAACTCTGTTCCATGCAGCTTTGTTGGAAAATATCATTGCACACAGGTTTCTGTAGAAAAACAATCTGCAAAACTGGTTGTCTAAAAGAAACGAATGCTAATGTATGGCTCTGCAGAAAAGAAAACTATCTTGTAAAAGTGAGGTAATCTGGCCCAAAACTACCCTGCGCACTAGGGTTGTTACCTCCTTGTATGGTCTAAAATCTAAGTCTGATGAAACTCCACAATCAGCCTGAGGAAACTTTGTGTTAGTGTTGGCCCACTAACACGGGTGGCATATTGTTATTGGAGCATAGAGCTCCCTTGAAACAAGGTCTCCAAGGACTTTGAATTTGCCAACTAATCTGCATCCATGTCAATAATGTCAACCATTTATCTCATATGACAAACTGAGAAAAATATACATGCAAAAAATTAAGTTGATCAAACATAAGTAATCGTATGATCAAATCACATATATATTATAATAAATGGACGATCTATTCTTAAAAATAAACATTATAAATAAAGATGATCTAATAGTAAGACAATCGATGTTGGATGAATTTAATTTTTTATATAGATAATTTTCTTATTTAGTTGTATAAGATGTACGGTTTAAATTACCGAAATAAATCCAAGTTAGTCAAATAATGGGTCAACTTCACTGTGAAGTTGAGATTTTCAACTATAGCAAATCTGGAATCGTCTCCAAGAGCACCCAACAATGAATATCTCCTCCCCAACATCAAACATTAACACACTGAAATTTTCACTATCCAACATGTAGAAAAGATTCCAACATGTTTCCCTACTGCATAAACAACTCATTTACTAGTCCAAAAAATCCAAAGAAAACTTCCAAAACTTCAAATCCCAGATCACGAGTTGCTTCTTCACAATCATGCATATGACTTTTTAAGGGAACTGAATTGCAAAATAGAACCACCACAAGTTTTTTAGCTCCTTTGATACAAGAAACAATGAAATTGCCTTCATAGAATGCTTGCATGGAAACCAAGGGTCAGCTTGGAGATCAATATCCAAAACAATGTCTTGCAATCAACTTTACACACAATATAAGCAGATGTCACACACGAGAAGTGAGAAGTGGGATCTCCTAAGATCAATACTTCAGAGCAACCAAATAGGTAGTAGAAAACATGGCAAGAAATAAGGATCAACAGCAATACCTAAGGTTAAAAATGCAATTATTGTCTAACCCTTTGATGTATTCCCTACATCACTGACAGCACAAAAAGAAAAGAAAAATTGCTTTTAAGACCTGCATATTACTCTTAGTCACCTGATGGTTTCGGCGGCAATGATAATTTTTTTGGCTACCCTAATTTTATTTTTTGTTTTTCTTTTCCCTTTCCAAGGCCCAGACCCAAATATACTGATCCCTTCAGATCTCTGTATGATACTAATCCCTGGGCTATATTTTTCTATTTCATACTTCTAACTCAAACCAACAATAAATGTAAGGCTACTTCGCACAGGACTTCCCCCCATAACTATATATCTATGAAGAGCGGACACGGATAAGGTCACGAGACATGGTGATTTTAAAAAAATAGGAATACAAACACGGCGGGAGACACAATAACTTTTTATTTATTTTATTTTTTATATATATTTGATATGAAGATTAATATTATGTTACCAAACAATCAAAATTAATAAAAACTAACATTAATTCAATATATATATAACCACTACATTTAAACAAATTAATAAATCATCCATATTTGGACACGTGTGTTCGCGGTGTCCCCTGCAAAAAAAAATAATAAAATTAAAGGGACACGCCCCTGATGTGTCCAAATTTGGACACACGTGTCCCTTGGAAAAAAATAATAAAATTAAAGGGACATGCCAGTATCCGACACCACTACGCCACCTATTTTAAAGTGCCATGATTCATAGCTATCTATTGAGGTAACACTGTGACTTAAAGGATTTCAAGTAAACTGTATCAAGACAATTTCATACTTGCAAAGGAAGCAAACATCAACTGAGGCAGCAGAAAAACAAAGCACAAATTTACCTTGGTAAATAATTGATAAAAATTCCTAAAACACTATCGAATTAGGAAACATAATAGGTTAAACTCCACCAGACAAATGTCCATACATCAAGGTCTTTACCTAGCCAGCTTGTAGCTTCCATGTATTGGACCAACCATTGGTCATAACAAGATCGAAATGGGTCGAGCATGTAGCCAGGCAAAAGAGTACTTTCCATGCATCAAAGGAATGTGATAATTTAAAGCCCTACAATCCTTCCATACAAATATCAGAAGGCAACTATTATCATGTGTACCCATGCAACACAAATCAAAGTCAAATAAACAGCACATCATCCATGATTGTCACAAACTCGTGATTTTCATGTGTACCATCTACGTACAGGACACCAAGATTTTCTTATATGAAAGGGACAGGAACTATCTCTAATTGGAAATTGTCACAAACTCTTGGCCTAATTGCTAAAGGCCAGGTGCTGCGTTGCAATGCATCAAAGGAATGTAGTGTTCACATAATTACCATCTTCTCAGGCTCCAGAAAAAGTGTACAAACTAAGGAACAAGGTTAATTTACAACAAAAAAAGCATGTGCCATGCTAGGACAACATTGAAGGTATCCCATATCATCAAAATACACAATAAGCATCAAAATACATAAACACTAAACACAATAACTAAAAACTAGTATCAAAATGCGGTGCAAGTATGAGAACAACCACAAGCTGAATAATAAGCATCCAAACCAAATTTAGAAAAATTAAAGGGTAACTATAAAAATTGGCCATGCCAGATACTTGAGAAAACATAATTCACATGATCAATAAATTAGTTAACCTATTTTCTTCTCCATTGAAAGTCATTCGGATTGGAACTCACTGCATCCACTCCGTATCAATCACAAAACATAGCATGAACCCAAGTGGCTAATGGTAATTGATTCCCAATTTGACATCACCAATAATGTGCTGCAGACATTGTTTGTATGGGCAATCTTGGCCACAACAAGATAACATATATGCATGTCAATGGAATAGTTCCAATAACCTACTAACTAGGCAAGAATACCCAGTCCTGCTGTCTAATTACATCCACTTTATACCCATGGAACATCGGCCAACATCTGTATATATCTCAACTATCCATAATCAACCAAATGCTTCAACAAGAAACTAGACAGTTATAGAATTACCCATTCTTGGAAGGACTTAAATTTCATGTATGCAAACTTAGCTTAAAGCATCAGAGAGAGCCAATGGATTAGTTTTTTGCAATATTAGCAACAATAGCAAAGTTCTAGAAGAGTTGTGGCCAAGCTAAGCCAGATTTTAAACATTATAAAATTATTAAATATTTTGAATTCCGTGAGCACAATATAAACCATAATAGCACAAGGAAGACCTCAGAGTACTGTAAGAAAGACCAGTAAGAGTACACTTGCAGATTCCTAAGCGCTAATAACCATATGTAATAAAGACAACCATCCGCAAATTAAATCATTTTGTAATCTGCCACCCATAAAAGAGGCTGCTAAGCGATGAGTTGTAGAACTTCGTCGGCAAAATTGGACAACAGATTGCAGAGGTCAAAACACTAGGAAGAATGTCAATTTGAACAAAATTCAGGGTTGTCAATTGGTTGATTTAAAAACTTATCTTTTGGACAATAGAACAAATAGCGAGGCTAAATACTTGCTTGACAATCCATGGTGCAAAAAATACATGAAACTTAATTTATTTTCCATCAGAACAATTCAAGTTCCATTAACTGCAATAATATTATATTCTCCATCCTGAAAATTATAAAAAAAACTATATGATAGTATCAAATTTACTACAACAGATTGATGAAACGGTAAATACTAATTGAACTAAAACCATATAATTCATACTCTAAAGTAAATGCCACCGAACAAGCCCCCACCAAGCCCGCCAATCTTCTTCAATATGCTCCTCTGCTGTTGTTGAGAATCGAACCGAGCGTCCCCAAAACAGCGAAAGCCAAAAGAGGGCTAACATCCAAGGTATTAAATACGGGCGGAATGATGTTCCTAAAAAGATTCAAATATGGATCACACAAGTCCCGAATGGCCGATAATGGCTGGCGATCCCACGGAATGTTTGGAAACCAACTGAGCAAAACCCTAACCATCAAAACACCACTATATATATCAAGCCATTTCGACATTCCCGACGCAACCACCGTCAATGGAGTGTTCAAGTACCCACTGGGACGGTCCTTCAGAGCCGCGAAAAACAACGGTCCAACAGTGCAAACCAAGCTATCTTGAAGGGTTTGAATCGATGCAAGCTCATCAGGAGTTGGGGTTGTACAAATTCCTTTCAATTTGAGCGCAAAGCTAGATAGTTTCAAAGCGACAAGTCTTGAAACTGAGAAAGTGATTGCCAAGATGGTTGTGATTGTCCGAGTAGACCCGGCGAGTAATGATTGAGCTGGGTTTGAAGATCTGGTTGATGGGTCGTTGGGGATTGTCGCAGAAGATGAAGAAGAAGCAAAAACCTTAGGGGGTGAGGAGAGAGAGAGGGTTCCGGGTTTGGAGACTTTCAGGAGGAGGAGGTGTTTTGGAGGGAAGGGAAGAGAGAGATTGGTGAGATTGTGAGGAGAGAGAGAGTTAGGGTTTCTGAGGATTAGGGTTTGGGAAGCCATGAGAGATGAAGAAGCCATCTTTGGTTCGCCCGTAGATCCAAAAAAATCCCTAATTCAGAAGTTTTATAAAGAAATTTTTAGCAATAAATGACTTGTGAGTTTAGATAATGCTGGGGCTATATTTTTGTTGCCAAAATAAAATTATCGCAAATAAAATTTTATCATACAAGTTTATGTTTTACATTTATTTTATAAACTTAACAATATGTAAATACAAGTTTATGTTTTAGATTTATTTTATAAACTTAACAATATGTAAATACAAGTTTATGATTAATTAATAATTAAAAAATATATAAAAAAATATTATTTTTAATATTTTAATCGATTGTTACCAAACTTAAAAATTGAATCTAACTTTTAGGCCTAGTTTGGGAAGACTAAATAAGTGCACTTTTTGACTTTTTATGAAATATGGGTTGAGTTTGGGTTGGATTTGAAGTGATGTGTTAGAGAGGTGATGTGACTTAAATAAGATGATGTGACTTAAATAGGATAGTGACTTTTTGTCTTTTTTCAAGCATGCCAAACTTGGCCTTAATCTTAAATAATAATTTTGACAATAAAGTAGTTTACATGTCTCTTGTCAAAATCAATAATGGATTTTTAAATTAATTACTCTAAGGCCTTGTTTGTTTGAGAAAATTAAAAGATGGGATAAAATTCCATTTCGAATAAACTCATTTTTCATTGAATATATAGTTTTAAAGAAAATCTATCAAACAAGATTTATAGTTAATAAAAAAATTTGAAGAAAAAAAAATTACTACAAAAAAAACTAAAAAACTTTGTAGGTACTGTAATAAACAATTTTCAATTAGAAATAAAGAAATTTCTTAATTATACATAAGTCTCAATTATATAATTAAAATGATATATTTGCATTGAGATTTATTATTTTAAAATAATAGAGTATCCATTGAAACTATATTGTTTTGAACAAAATAAAAAAATAAAAATTTCGCAAGATTAATTTCCTTACAATATTTATCTTCTGATTACTATTTTGTTCTTTGCTGGGAAGGTAAGTCATGCTACAAGAATTTGATGTTTACCTCTATGGCAAGAGACACAATTACCACCTTCCCTGAACGAGACACATGGGTCCCGTTTGAGATAAAAGTTGAGGCTAAAAATAATTATATCAGATTAAATAAGTTATTTTAACTAAATAAGATAAAAATGTCATGTTAAATTTATAATTATTTTATTTTTTCTCTCATAAAAATTAAAAAAAATTAAAAAATTTATTCTAAACGAGACTTTTTAATTCTAAACTAAAAAATAATCAAAAAATTAACTCACAACCCAAAAGAATCCAAATTATTTTGTTCCTCTACTTAACAATATGGTGAGACATTCTCTGTTCTGTTAGGTAATTCACTTTTCAATTTTAAGAATTATTTGAGATGATTTAAATAAATATATTTTTTAATTTTTTATTAAAAAAATGTGTAAAAAAATAAAGATATAATATAATCCAAATAAAAATATTTATTTAGTTTATGTCAAATAATACCTTAATTGGCATTTGTTACACAAGTTTACGGTGACGGGAATAACAAATTATGAGAGTTTTGAATGATAACATACTAAAATTGTGTATTAACCAATGGGGTTAGCCTGTTGGCTAAAACCACTAACTACAAAGTGTAATCAACCCTCTAAAATATCAATTGAAAAAAAAATTGTTCCCTAAAATATGTTGAAAAGTGTAATTAATTCCCTAAAAGATCAATTAAAGTAAACTATTAGTCTTTTAAAAATCAATCAAAGCAAATAGCCTCTGTTTGGCAACTTAAGTTTTGGGCTTTTTTGTTATTTTAGTCACAAAAGACAAAATAAGTTATTTTAGCCACAAAAAATAAAACATCACATCCAACCCATAATCATTACAGTCTTCTCTCACAAAAAAGCCAAAAAAAGTCAAAAAGCCAAAAAGCCCTTCCCAAACCAAGCTTTTTAGCCCAGGTTAAAATAGCCAAAAAAATTAAAAAGCCAAAAAGTCAATCCACTTCCCAAACCAGACTTTTGCCAAACTATCTCTGAAAGATGTTAAAAAGTGCTCAATTGAAGCAAATTATCTCTTTAACGCTGTGTTTGGTTGGAGGATTGGAGGAGGAATTTGGAAAGGGAAAGGGAAAAGTTAGGTGAAATATGAGTAAAATATACCTACATTTCACCTAGTTTCACACACGTTTTCCCTTTCTCTTTCCAAATCCCTTCTCAAATTCCTCAACCAAACACAGTATAAAGGTACAATTAAATTGTCCTAAAAATGTTTAAAGGTGCAATTAGTCCCTTCAAAAATATTTGAAACTACAATTGGCCACCTAAAAATCAACTAGAGCAGATTGTCTTTGAATATAATTTAGTAGCATCAATGACTCATCTAAAATAATTTGTCTATTTTTACAACACATCTGAGGCACTTCTTTATGAAATGTTGATAATCAGAAATTGATTCCTGTTATATTTTTGGTATCATAGTTTTATGTTTATTTGTTTTATCATTTTTATTATTATATTTTTTTTCAACTTGAGCCAATAATTTTAGAATCACCTTCCAGAGAAGAAAAAACATTAACCAAAATTACTATAAAAAAAAACCCTAAAAACATAACACATAAAACTATGACAAGAAACTGTGATACTGAAAGCACAATAGGAGCCAATTTGTGATTATTAACTAACATTCTATATATGTAGCACATCAAATCTAACAAATTGGCCTTCTCATGATAAAGAAAACAGCCTGAAATGCAATGTTGGTTGGTTTAGGCATGTCATTGGTACTATTGGTACTATTAAATTAAATCTAAGGACAATTTGGTATTTTAGTTGACCAATTGCACTTTGAATATCATTTAGGGAGCTAATTGCATTTTTCAACATCTTTCATGAGGCAATTTGTCAAAAAGACCTTCTCAAATTTGCACATAAGTGTAATTGACTCATTTAGAAAAAAGGATAATGTTTCAAACTATAAGTACAATCCGTATTTTAAACAAATCTCAAGAGGTCCATTTGTAATTTATCTTTAAAAAAAATTAATTAAAGCAACTTGTTCTTGAAAAATGATTAGAGTTATAATTAGCCTTCTAAAAATTTTTTGACCAATTTTTTCCCAAAAGATATTCAAAAATACAATTGGCCATTTAAAAGATGTTCAAATGTACAATTTGACCTTTGAATAACCAACTAGTTTAAGAAGATATTGCTATAATCAAATTAAAAATTCATGATTTATTCATTCTAATTGATTTTTCAGGGGATCAATTACATTTTTGAATCTCAGTTAAGAGGTAATTTTCTCAAATTAACTTTTTAGGGGCCAATTACACTTTTACGTGTATTCAAGGTCAATTTGTCAAAATCCCTACCATTCAAGTGATAGGTCTGTGCATAAAAATAAAAAAAATCGTAGACTAGTCCTGTTTATACCAAATTGTAAGGTTTAGTTTAGTTTTCTTAATACACATTTCGGTTCTGGCTTTCCAAATAGGCAAACCAAACTTTATCGTTCGGTCCGTGGTTTTATAACTACGAATCTTGTTAGACCAATGTTAGTTATATATTTTGTACAAGCCAGTTATAATTCGACGCGTGGCAAAGTAAGGGTAATATGGGAAGACTATTCAAGCCTTTGATCCTGATCGTACACGTGGCAATTAATATTGGATATTACGAGATCTGAGTAGCAGTGATGTGGCTTCAACAGTTACTCACATTTCAAATTCAAATTGAGGAGGGAAGCCTAACTGCAAGTAATAGCGTAATGGAGCTAATCTTGAGATAATATGATCAGCGATCATGAAGGAGCAGTTCGACAGTTAGAAATGCAGTTTGATGGTCATCCTTGAGCAGTATAAATAGCTGAGAAGGCCCCAGAAAAAGCTCCCCAGACTCAGATCAAAAAAACCAGTCTTACTCTACTTTACTTAGTTTTACATTTCCTGTTCTTTACATTCCTGTTCTTTACATTCTAGTACTTTAAATTCTACACTGCACTTCATTCATAGGAGTAGTTTCAAGTAGATTGTCGCTGTAAACCTCTACGAGGCTGAGTTTGAATCATTGTAAGTTTTTCATTCTAATGAAATGCTTCAGTTGTTCTTTATTTGATTGATATTTTGTTTAATTCTCCTAAATCAAGCCACCAATAAAAGTCCTTTTCATTGAGGCTAAGAGAACTAAAACACAATCGTCTGATAATTGGTTGGCAATTAAATTTTTGTAAGGACTGATTGATCCTTGCTGGCACGCTCGCAATTACAATAATAACCTTCGAAAGCCAAAAAGCCAACATATATTTTTGGCACGCCCGGTGGGACTAATTGAAATGGCTAGACGTAGGAGACAAGGAGAAAATGAACGCCTGGAAGAAGGCATAGAAGGAGAGGTAGAGATACCTAATCCAAAGGATAATGTGATAACACATCCTGTGAAAATTTCCATTTTATCAGAACCTATGGTCGAACAAACCAGTACTTCAGAACAAATACCACATGTTCGTACTGTTGGATGAGACCAAGGAATTGGACCATCCACTGTCCCATCTACTCAGCCAATAAATCCATGGAGTGGCTTAATAGATGCAATGGGACAACAATTAATGAAAACAATGGAAATGTGGGCAACATCCTTTTTGGATCGAATGAATAACCACCAATTAACAAACGTAAGACACATAGAGGAAGTTTCGAATGTCCCTCAGCAAAGATTGGATAGAGATAAACAGCCTATGCAAGTTAATGGACATTCTAATGGTCAAACTAGTAATCAGAATTGTGAAAGACCATCACCTCAATCTTGGTACGAGCCTATTCCGAGGCCTATAGCAGGTCAAAATGCCTCAGTACTTAGCGGTGAAGCCATTCAATTTGGTGGATCTGGCCCAGTATAAGAAAATGGCATAAGAATGGTTCCAAATCCCATGTACGAAGCCATACCTAGCATAAGGGGTTTCACTAATCCCTTATTCAAATTTATACCCGGAGGGTTAGAAGGTTTTCCTACAAATGAAAAAGACACAACACCAGTTCCAGCACCTTTCGCAGGTCCTTTAATAGGACAGGCTCAAAGGGGTTACCTACACCCCCAACAGCAACCTGCACCACAGGGACAACCAGTCCCAAATATACCACCTTATGGACCAAGAGAACCACAGGCACAGATTTACCCACCAAATCCTGTGTTTGTTCCTCCAGTAGTGGTTCAGCAGGCACAAAATATGGTCCCTAGGGACCGAATTGCTGACATCATTAAGGAGATGGGTGGACCAATGGCTCGGGGGGCCCAGACTCCAGTGTACAGGAAACCGTACCCAGAATGGGTGGACAGGGTACATGAATACCCCAGAGGTTTCAGGATACCAGATTTTGTCATTTTTTATGGGAATGGAAACCAATCAACAGTGGAACATATTGCCAAGTTTGCTGCTCAATGCGGTGAATTTACTAATAATGACTATATGAAGTTGAGGTTATTCCCAAATTTCCTAACTGAGGGAGCATTTGTATGGTATATTAGACTTACACCTGGCTCAATACAAAATTGGCAACAAATGGAAGAAGCATTTCATGCTCAATTCTACCAATCGGAGCCAGAGGTTTCCATGGCAGACTTGGCAAGGTTGAGTCAAAGGCCTGAAGAGAAGGCTACTCAGTTTATTGCCAGATTTAAAAGGGCTCGAAATAAATGTAGAGTCATCTTGCCAGAGCCAGAATTTGTAAGATTGGCTCAAAATGGCTTAAAGTTTAGGCTTCGAAAGAAGTTTGACTCAACAGAGTTCAGGGACTTGGTGGAACTGACTTATAAGGTATCTAGGTATGAAGCATTACTAGAAGAGGAACAAGATCGAAATAATGCATCATACAAGACATATTACAAAGATCCTAACTATGAGATTGATGCAACAGAGATTGTGGGGAAAGAACTTGTGATCTGTGAAGTATTAATTCATAATGACACAACAATTGACCAGCAATTTAAAAAGAAAGACCTTCACATGAAATACTCTTTCGATTTAACTAAGGCAGATGACATTTTTGATCATTTGCTTGCGGCCAACTTCCTTAAGTTACCAAAAGGGGTTAAAATTCCATCTCTTGATGAACTTAAAGGAAAAGTATATTGTAAATGGCATAACTCTTGGTCTCACTCGACTAAGAACTGTATTGTTTTTCGAGACAGGATCCAAGAACAAATTCAGAAATGAAGTTTGAAATTCCCAGCCAAAGCTGAAAAGGCCATGGGGATCGACAGTAATCCATTTTCAGAAATTGGAGAGTTGGCTGCCAATGTCATTTTGCCGGATTTTCAGAACCTGTCTTTGAAAGAATTGGAAGAAGTCAATGTGCAGATGCATGTGGCCAACCAGACAACTATCAAGAAAGACACTGGAAATCTACCAGCTATTGGACAAGGTTTCTCACACTAGAGGGAAGACTCTAAGGAAGAAGCACTGGATAACGATTCCTTAGAAGCAGCTGTAATGCAGAGGATGTGTCCTAGGTGCAGACTAAGCTACAAGTGGTTAAAAAGACCTCCAATTGATAGGAAGCAGTACTACAAGGATGTGCAGAGACGTTCTAAACCAACCAATGCTTACAATAAAAGGCCATATCCATCTGGTGTCAGGCAGCAGCCATTGAGGGTTGAACCAACAGCTGATAGGATGCATTCCAAAGGCAAGAGGCCTTTACATGAATCCAGGCTGCCTAATTATTACAGAATGGAGAGCAGTCATTCTGAGAGGAGATTGGAGAGAGGTTCAGTTTATGGGATCAAAGCCAGAGATTGGCCCCTTAGACCAGCCTCACGCAAGACAGAAAGTGGACACCTTCATCGAAGGCCTGAGTTAGGCCCAAAGCATGAAGTCAGGACCAAGCAGTGGCTTTCGCAACTAGCTTCGAAGATGGCTTCGAAAGAGGAAAGAATCAGTTCAACGGCAGGGTCAGTAGG
This sequence comes from Camellia sinensis, assembly GCF_055761805.1. NCBI lineage: Eukaryota > Viridiplantae > Streptophyta > Magnoliopsida > Ericales > Theaceae > Camellia > Camellia sinensis. The sequence goes on from NC_138963.1 coordinate 82,043,358, forward strand.
TTCGTGGGTACCTGGGGTCCCAGATTGGTTTGTGATTCAGAATAAACCTAGGGAAGTGTTTACCCAAAGAGATGTAATTAGAAACCAAGGCAGGATGGTTAAGCCTCTTTTGGTGGCTCCAAACAGTTGGGTGTTACTTAAGCACCCAAAAAAAAAAGGAACCAGATATGGTCCCAGTAATTTCTAGATCACAAAGGAGGAAAATTCAGCGTAGGTACACTTAGTACCAGCGAGACCTAAAAGAGAATGGAGAGAGTTCTTCATTGGTACAGATAGAAGGAAAGAAGAATCCAAAATCAGACCATACTCCAAAACCAACTCTACAAGGCAAAATGGGTTGCAGCAGAGAATAGTTGGCCAAAGTTCACTCTGAACTAAAAGCCAGAGAGAAGTCGAGTTTAGCGGGATTGGAAAAGGCATTGATGGAGAGTGACAGCGAGACTGAGAAAGAAGTTGGCTTGGGCCAAAAGAAAGAAATGGTTGAGGAAGAAATGTTCGAAGCCTTCATGGCTGAACAAACATTTCTGGTTGAAAAACCAGTCGTGATAGACCATTCGAAGGATGAAGTGCCAAAGAGCAGCATGGAGGATGCTTCTAGAGTAACTGAACAAGGTGGCCAAAAGGAGAAACAGACACAGCCAGCCATCCAATTTGGCTCAGTATCAGTAAACATGGTACACATACTACCACAAGAATTCCAAGCTGGAGATGAGAATCAAGAGGGGCAAGAAATTGACCAAATTCCAATCTCTAGCGAAGACTCACAAGCGAGTATGGTGCAAAATAATTCCGGAATGGTTACGCCAATGGAAACTGAATATGAGAGTGAAGAAGTGGTGAGTATTAACCTCTCATATCTTTTTGAGTATCCCTCAAATTCTATGACACAACATGTCAAGCCTTTGTATATTAAGGCCTTCTTCGATGGGATACAATTGAACCGAGTCTTGGTGGATAATGGAGCAGCGATGAACTTATTACCGAAATCTTTCTTGAAGAAATTAGGGAAAAGGAATCCCAGGTTAATCCCAACTAGTACAACCATTGCTGGTTTCACTGGAGATAGACAAATGACTCAAGGAATTCTACCCATCAACCTGAGTGTGGGAACTAGGAACTGCATGACGGCGTTTTTCATGATCGACAGTAATGCTAAGTACAATGCTTTACTTGGTAGAGATTGGATCCACACTAACAAATGTGTGCCTTCCTCTTTGCATCAGAAAATAATGATGGCCTTGGGCAATGGAGAGACAGACGAAATTGATGCAGATCCTTAACCTTTCATAGCTTGCGCAGACTTGGCAGAGGCCAAGTTGTATATTGAGGGAGTGACACCACTCAGTATACTGAGGAAATCTGATGGCTCAGCCGAAGTGATGGCTGATGAGGAAGTGACACACCTGAAGCACTTAGTCCAGGAGAGTGCTGATGAAGAGGTTGTCGTTAAAGATGACAATGATGCCTAATTGTAGGCAAAGAGATGAAGCACCAGAAGCCAAGTCTTTGGCTTTAATTAAGTTTTCAATATTGGATGTAAAGTCAATAGTCCAGAAAGTACAGGAGCAAGAGAAACAAGCCATGATAATTGGCTACAAGCAGGAGCAGCAACAAGCCAGAGTTTTGGCCCTTGATAAATACTGTGCATTGGACATTGAAACAAAAGTCCAGGAAATACAGGCAGAAGAAGCCTTGTGGACAGACTTTGTTTATGAGGAGGAGGGTAAAGAGGTTGAATCGAAGAACCTAGGAACAGAACACAGCAAGGAGATTGCTTCGAAGCCAAAAAGAATCAAAGAAGGAGTTTCAGTAAGTTCTCAGATATAAGACCCCTTAGAAGAGATAAATTTAAGGGAAGGTTCTGTACAACAACCCATTTATATAAGTGCTTGGTTGAATGCTCTTGACAGGAACCAGTTATTGGTTATTCTAAGGAAATATAAAGATTGTTTTGCATGGTCTTATAATGAACTACCAGGATTGGATAGGTCATTAGTGGAACATAGGCTCCCTATGAAGCCTAACTTCAAGCCATACAAGCAAAAACCAAGAAGAATGGGTCTAGAAGTGATTCAGAAAGTTAAGGAGGAAATTCTTAGATTACTCAAGGCAGGCTTTATTAGGACAACCAGGTATGTTGAATGGCTATCTAATATTGTGCCTATAGTTAAGAAGAATGGTAAAATGAGAGTATGCATTGATTTTAGAAACTTAAATCTAGCAACTCCAAAAGATGAGTATCCTATGCCTATAGTAGATTTGCTGGTAGACAGTTCAGCAGGGCATCAAATTTTATCAATGATGGATGGGCACTCTGGTTATAACCAAATCTGCATTGCAGATGAGGATGTTGACAAAACAACATTCAGATGTCCTGGAAATATTGGCACCTTCGAATGGGTTAAAATGCCATTTGGTCTGAAGAATGCTGGGGCTACATATCAGAGGGCTATAAACACTATCTTTCATGACCTCATTGAAGGGTATTTAGAGTGTTATATTGCTGATATTGTAGTTGAATCCCAATCCACAGAGGAGCATCTGTTTCACTTAGAAGCAGCTTTCGAAAGAATGAGAAAGTTCAAGTTGAAACTCAATCCTCTTAAGTGTGCTTTTGGCGTATCATCTGGAAATTTCTTGGGCTATGTAGTACACAAGAAAGGAATACAGATTGACCAGAATAAAACCAAATTCATCATTGGAGCCAGCTCCCTATCAAGTAAGAAGGAATTACAAAAGTTCCTTGGACAGGTTAATTTTCTTCGAAGATTCATTTCTAACACTGCAGGGAAAACTAAAGTATTTTCTTCCTTGTTAAGGTTAAAAGATGAAAAGGAATTTGTATGGACAGTAGAGCATCAAATTGCTTTCGAAGAAATCAAAACCTACTCGGCCAACCCTCCAGTGCTAATGCCACCAAAGGGCGATAAGCCCTTGAAGTTGTACATAGCTGCAGCAGAAGATTCATTGGGAGCTTTCTTAGCCCAAGACAATGAAGAAGGCAAGGAGCAAACTGTTTATTACCTTAGTAGGTTTTTAAATTCTTGTGAATGTAAATATTCAGCTGTAGAAAAGCTGTGCCTTGCATTGTATTTTGCTGCAATGAAATTAAGATATTATCTTTTGCTTACAACTGTCTTGGTAATTGCAACCACAGATTTGGTTAAGTATATGTTATCTAGACCTATGTTGAGGGGAAGAATTGACAAATGGGTATTAGCCTTGTCAGAATTTCATTTAAAATATGTTTTCCAAAAGGCAGTGAAAGGACAAGTTTTAGCCAAGTTTTTGGCAGACCATCCATCTCAAATAGAGAGCCAAGAGATAATGGAACTTGGTATGGCTAGTGTTGAGCCATGGCAAATGTAGTTCGATGGATCGAAAGCCAATGGCCTAACTGGAATTGGTATAGTGATTAAGTCACCACAAGAAATAGAAACCACACATGGTTTCAGAGTGGATGAAATTACTTGTTCTAATAATCAAGTTGAATATGAAGCCTTAATAGTGGGATTGGAAATTCTTATTGGATTACAAGTTCATGCAGTTGACATATTTGGAGATTCTTAATTGGTGGTTAACCAAGTGAAAAGGATTTTCAAATGTCAAAGTATAAGCATGTTGCCATACTATGTTATTGCTTTACATCTGCTTTCTCAATTTCAAATAGCAAATGTAACTCATGTCCCAAGATTCTTGAATAATAGAGCTAATGATGTGGCTCAAGAAACTTTGAATTTCAAAAGGAGGGATAATACTCAAAGGGACATAAGCCAAACAACATACCAGAAATCTATACTACCCTTAAATAAAAGGAATGTGATCCTGGAAGTCAATCATAATAACTTACAGGAACAAGATTGGAGGCATCCAATAATGCAGTACTTGGCTGGCCCATCCTCGAAGGCCAGCAGAAAAATTAAATTACAATCTCTACAATACATCATATATAGCAATGCTCTCTACAAAAGGAGGGGGAGATGGTTTATTGCTGGAATGTTTAAGCCCAAAAGAAGCATTAACAGCTATGGCTGAGGTTCATGAAGGCATTTGTGGTGCTCATCAGCCTAGTGTGAAAATGAGATGGTTGCTTCGAAGGCATTCCTACTATTGGCCAACTATCCTTAAAGACTACATAGAATATGCAAAGGGTTGCCAGGCATGTCAAAAACATGGCACAATAAAGCATGTGCCCATAACTAACCTGTATACAGTAGTAAAACCTTGGCCATTCAGAGGATAGCCTATGGATATGATGGGAAAAATACATCCACCCTCTTCGAAGTATCATTGTTTCATTTTAGTGGCTACTGATTACTTCACCAAGTGGGTTGAAGCTAAGCTATACAAGGCTGTAGACCAGACTGAGGTTATTGGACTCATCAAGGATTTAATCCATAGGTTTGGCATCCCATAAACTATAACTGTTGATAATGGGACTGTGTTCGATGGGAAAATGGTGAAGTCTTTCGTGGTAGAGTTTGGAATTAGCCTTGTTAATTCCATCCCCATTATGCACAAGCCAACGGCCAAGCTGAATCATCCAATAAGTCCTTGAAGAAAGGAATACAAAAGGTTGTGGAAGACAATCCTAGGGATTGGCATAACTTATTGTTGATGTATTGTGGGCTTATAGAACTTCCCCAAGGTCAAGCACATGAGTTACTCTTTATGCCTTGGTGTATGGGCATGATACTGTGTTGCCTGTGGAAATTAATGTTAAGTCTTTGAGGGTAAGATGCCAAGACCAGCTAGATCCTGAGCAATACCATCAGAGTATGTGCTTGGAATTAGAAGGAATAGATGAAGCCAGAATTCTGGCATTAAATATCGTTCTCTTTCAAAAGAAGAAAGCAATCAAAAATTACAATAAGAAAGTCAAACACATTGGCTTCGATGAAGGTGATTTGGTATGGAAGACAATACTCCCAATAGGAATTAAAAGCCATAAGTTTGGTAAATGGTCACCTAACTGGGAAGGACCATATCAAATTCATAGAGTCTTGCCTTTCGGAGCATACCACTTGAGAAATTTGAATGGATACATATATCCCAAAAAGATTAATGGCAAATATTTGAAGCCTTATTTTCTAACTATTTGGGAAACACAAGGAATAGAATAAATGTCAAGTAAAAGAACACAAGAGTACTCAAATGATAAATCAGAATTTGTTTTTTCATAAAGAGTTGAGTACATTTTGCCATAAATTGGACCAAAAATCATTACAATGTCTTAATTGTTCTTTTACAACAGATTTCCTATTGTTAAATGATGAAAACAACTGAATAGCTGCAGTCATTTCTTCTTTTCGATCGGCTAATCCTTGGTTGGTGATTTGCAGTTTGGTGTTAGTTCGAATTAAGGCCTAGTTCACTGCAGATAGCTTCTCTTCAAGTTGAGCTTTTCTCTCTAGTAGCTGAGTTCGAAAATGGGAGACAAAGGAATGTTGTTCCTTTAGCCTTGAGACTTCAGCATGTACTGGAAACAAAGCTCTGGTCTCTCACTAATTTCTCCTCTTCAGCCTTGGTAGCATGGCAAATGTTGATGTAGAAGTCGATGTGTAGACACCCCATTTTTGACCGCCCTTAAGACTTGGGCACTACTGATGTTTGCTCAGTGTTAAGAGATGTGCAGGGCAAAGATTCAGTTTCTTCGGCAAGAAGAGAGGCAAATCTTTCAAAACACTTTTTTAGGGGTTTGGAGTTGAAGAAGAGAGGAAAGGAGAGGAGAAAACTAGTTTGGGAGAAGTTCGGCATGAATCCGGGTAGAAGAGAGTCGAGCAGTCCTCGCTGAATCGGGCTTATTAATCTGCATACTTGGATTTTAGCTATGAGGCCACCACCGTTGGAAAGCTTACTTTCGGGGCTTCATTTTGCACTCAAGAATCTCTTAAAGCCAAGTCCGGGTGGGGGAGATATGATTGGTTGAAGTTGGGTATCATCCCGGTTGGATCGAATCTGCGCGGCTTCACGAAAAAGGGCATAACTGTTTGCACAGAAGGAATTTTAATGCAAGGTTTGCGCCATTGGAAAGATAACTTCCGGGGCTTCAATTTGAACACCAACTGGCCATTTTTTGACCTTACCGGCCATCCACCGGCACTATATTTATCCGACCGGCTAGTATAAATTGCAGGTCGGCAATATATTGTGCCGACCGGCCATTTATTTTGCCGATGACCTCCTTTCATGGCCGATATGCCCCTTTTTCATCCCTCAAGCATGGTGCATGCCTGCTGTGCCAGCTGGGATGCACAGACCCTACTCCACGTGCATATATGTGGCTATTTTGCACCCTTTGCACACCCTTTGGCCCCTTTTCTTGCACCCTTTGCTCAAGGCTTCTTGAGGAAGCCTTGACCCCTTATCTTGTCTTCCTCAAGAAGCCTACCAGCTGTCCAAGCTTCTCCAATAAGCCTTGACCTCCCCTTTAAACCCCTTTGACCCTTTGAAGCTTGTCATAGAAGCTTAGGATTGCCTATATAAGGAAGCCATCCTCCTCCATTGTTTTGGTTCAGCAAAAACCAGACCTAATACATACATATAACATATATATCACCCTGTCTCTCTATATCTCTCTCTCTTTCTACATTTGGGTGTGTTAGAGTGATCAAACACCCTTGTTCTTGGGCCATTTCTTCATCAACTCATAGCACAAGGCATCCAACGCCCATTCCAGCAGCTTGAGGCTGTTCTCCAGAGCTTAGGAGCACCTAAACTTGGTCCAAGAGGTGCTGGTTCATTGGTCTACAAAGGTGAGTCCTCTTCTTCCCTTTTCTAGCCTATTCTTGCATCATATCTAAGCCATAGTTTCTTGCATCTTTGGGCTCCGACCCAAACTATAACTCATCATATTTTGAGGTCCTCTTCATGTTTGATTGAGGACCTCTTGCTGTTTGAGGACAGTAGCTTGCACTTGCTTCAATATCCTCCTTGAATGCCATAATCTTGCATAGAATTTTTGGCTTGCGTGTGATCTGTTTTAGAGCCTGATGTAAACTGAAAATAGGCTTATTTTGAGCCCCTCTTCAACATTGAAGAAGGGCTCAACACTGTTTGGGACCTCCATGCTATACTTGCCTTTATACTCTCTTTTGGTCCCCATTTTTGCATGCTTTGGCAGCCCATTGTGCTTCCGTTTTTGATCTTTTTACAGGCCTAGAAAAGGTCTTATTTTGACCTTCTTAACATGTTTTATTAGGGGTCTTTGGCTGTTTGTTGAATATTTTTCACACTTTGTGTTATAGCCTCTTTTTGAGCCTCATTTTGCATTGCATTTCTAGCATGTTTGTATACTGTTTTTGGGTTTTTATAGTTCTGTAAAGTGGCTTATTTTGGGCCCCTCTTCAATGTTGTTGAAGGGCCCTAACCTGTTTGGGGTCAACAGCTGTGAGTTGCTTCATAATCTCATGTTTAGGGCCGTTTTTGTATGCCATTTTAGCCCTATCTTTGCTTGCTGTTTGGCCATGTCATAAACTGTAAAAATGCTTGTCTCAGAGCTGTCTTGCTTCTGTCTTCATGCTCCATGTCCATATTGTGCATGCTTTGTATAGCTGTAAGCCATTTCGGGTGCCAAAAGTCCATGTTTCGGGACTATTCCATGCATCGGGTGTGTTTTCGCCTCATTTCGGGGCTGTTTTCCCCCACATTTCAGTGCTGAAATCCCATTGGCATGTTTGCATATCATTTTCCATGCCATTGCATTGCATATGCCATTGCCTCGGTTTGCGTGCCCGTGTGCACACATTTCGAGGCACTTCATTTTCATCCATCGGCCTCTCATGTGAGTGTGGCTGAGGCTCTCTCATGTTAGTATAAGTCCATGTTGCATTCTATATGCCATTTTAGCCATTGCATTACATATGCCATTGCCTCGATTTGCGTGCCCGCATGCACGCATTTCGAGACACTTCATTTTCATCTTATGGCCACTGATGTGGGTGCGGCTGAGGTTCACTCACATTGGTGTAAGTCCATCTTGCATTGTGTATGCCATGTTTCAATACGTTGTGCATGTTATGTTGTTAGCATTGTGTATGCCATGTAGTTGCATAGCATGCTTGTATTCTTGTTTGCATACCTAGGTTGCATTGCATTGGCATGCATGCCTTGCCTCTTGGTCATGTGATAGAGGTTGGGCTTTAGTTTGTTTGATTGGTTTGCATTTCATTTGACATGAAAGTTGCATACTTGATTCCTTGGGCCATCATGCATGGAAATGCGTGATTGGTGGTCCGAGAATCGAGGCACATGCCCCTTTGAGTCATTACCATGATAAGGGACATGAATGGTGCATATATGCCTTGAATTGTGTTGCCATGCTTTGCTTTGCACTCTGTTGCTGTCAATTGCAGGTTCTGCAGACATTCCTTGCCGACCGGCAGTATATATTGCCGACCGGCAGTAAACAAGCAGCCAATGGATTCATCTTGTACCGGTGACTACACCACACTGCCGGTGGCAATTCTACTCAGCCGGTGGCACTCCTCAGTGTCCAAGGTAGTAGTCCTGAGGTTTTGGTAGCCTTCAGAGGAGCAGAGGAAAGAAAACAGAGGCAGCCTATGCATGGCGGCGCATTTCCCGAGGCGGTTTACCTGTTTTCCTAGATTAGTTAATTCGTTAATTAATTAATTAATTTGTAATATTTAATTAGCTTGCGTAGTTAATTAATTTGTAATATTCATTTGGTTCCTCCGAGCGAGGGCATATTTGTAATAAGTGTGCGTGGTGTGCATGTCTTCCAACCTCCACTTCTTTCTTCCCTTTTATTTACCTGCTTATGATGGTAGATTAGGGCACATTTATTTTAGCATACCTTATGCTATGCATGCGTGCATTCATGCATTTGTTGACATGCACCGGGCTCGGTACATCATACAAACTACATTGTACTTTTTAATTCCAAATTGAATACATGTTACTTGTAGCATTTCATATGCCATTTTAGGGTTAGCCGAGCTTGTTTAGATTGCATCTTTGCATGTGTTGGATTAGCCATTTTTAACATGAACTAGGATCATGCATATGATTACTGACTAGTTTCTGTTTTAGCTCGGAGTACTAGGTAAGATTTTATGCTTTAGCATATCGCATGCGTGTGAGTGTTGCCATGACAGTATGATTACCATGAGGCTAGCTGCTCATGTGATATAACTGCTTGAATGCCTGTGGATGGAGGTTGAATTACCTAAATTGGAATAATGCATTAAAACTGTGAGTTTTAAGCCCACTAGATAGTGGCAAAATCATCTTTTCTAAAAGCCCACTTGAGGGTGGCAAAGCCTGCACTTTAGCCTACTTGCGAGTAGCAAACCATTTTCAAAACAAACATGAAATGTTTTGTTCCAATTTGGGCGATTTGATCTATACTTGTTTGCTGCGCGCATAACATAGTAATTCTAGGCTAACAATTGGTTTAAGAACACATAAAGTTTTCAAAAACGGATATCACGGTTAGTAGAGGCCGGTCTTCGGACCGGGCGAAAAGGGGTGCTCATAGCTGACCTTCCCCGATCGTTCCCAAGCTCCCGAGCCGAGACAACTCCGGTGATGACGGACATGTGGCCTTCGGCACCAAGTCAGGGTTTCCTAAATTCTCCCATAAAAAAATATTTAGGTGGCAACTCTGTATCTGGCAAAGCAGTCCATGTTTGGCACTACTTTTTCAAAAATCTGTTTCTCAAAACGATTTGCCAGATTTGGACTCTTTGGTTCAGATTAAGAACCGCGACAACAAAAATCGCGAGTTCGAACTGTAGCATGAGATCCCCCTCCGCGGGCGCGTCTACACGATGGTAGCTGCTGCCTGAGATAGATGATTCGAGACATTCATGCCGGACTGCTCAGCAACTTTGCAGCACTGAAGAAACCCATTTCTTATTATAAGCCTTTGTAAAGCCTCAAAAGGGATTCTCGAAAAAGAGATTAATAATTCCAGGCATGTGTCTAAGTCCATTAGGGGTTCAAAAAGCTTGCTACTGGTGGAAGAGGAGCTTTCAAGAATTTCTAGCAAGGAGTTAGCCAAGACTAATGGCTCAGCTTCATCATTGGCTATTGGAGAGGTAGAGGGTATGTCGAACGGACTTGCTAGTCTTGCTTCGAAGATATCTATCTCATCCGTAGACATAAGGGGCGCAGAGAGAGTTGTGGTGGAAGGCACAGAGGACTGCATAGGGATATGAGAAATGGGTGGAGCATCTTCAGCAGTCTCTATGGTCCTAGCCACCAATAGGTCAAGGAAAGAGGGGCTGGAACAAGGCAGAGGTAATAAACCATCGGTTGGAAAGCTGCCAGTACCCTTTATAGGAGAATCAACTGCCATCAGAGATGGAGTAGCAGTTGGAATCTCCTTGGAAGAAGGAGAAAGAACAAGGTTCGAAAGAGAACCGAATTGAGGTGGGTCAAAGGTCAAATGGGGAAGATATGGAGTCAAACCAAAAGAAATAAATTTAGGAATGCTTGGTCTCAAGGAGGGTACATCAAATGCAGGCTTGGGAAGTGGAAGGATGATTTGAATGGTCCTCACGTTCTGCAGCTGATCAACCTCAACTGAAACTGAGGGAGTCTTCATTGGAAGAATAGACTCAGTAGTTGTTGCTGCAAAAGGAAGAAATGTAAAGTAATGTCAAATTTCAATACCAAAATTTAACAAGGGAAAACAGCAGAAGCATAAAAGAGATTACTTGTTTCAGAAGTGTTGGCAATAATAGGAGAGCTACGAAGGGAGTAATGTTCGACAATTTGTTGCCTTCTTTCAGTTTCCCTTCGTAATGCATCATCAGCAGCAGCTTTATCTCTCAGAAATTGTTGCTGTCGTCCCTTCTCAGCTCTCTCGAAAACGATTATGGCCTTAGAGTGTTCCTGCTCTACTGCCTCGGCAACTGCCTCATATACAGGATCTTCGACGAAATCAGAAGGAAAGACAATCATCTTTCTTTTCTTTTTTCTCTGTATTGTTGTCTCATCTTGAACTAAGTCAGAAGAAGGGACAGTCACTCTTTTCCTTCTTTTCAGGGGTGACTCTTGCCCTTGAGTTTCTTCTTCTTCTTCTTCTGCTTGAACCTCAGGTACTTCCTTTTGAGGCTCAAGTAAAAGTCTCCTTTTCTTTTGTTGCCGTTTGCTTTTGAGAAGATTTAGAGCCTGGATCTTCTGAGGAAAATCTCCCTGTGAGGCATCCGCACCACCTTCGTAAAAGAAGAACTAAAGATAAGGCTAAAAGCATTATAAAGAAGGTAAAAGGAGAAGAGACAAGGGTGTATACCTTTCTTCGAGGCAGCTCAGGTAACTCTAGGAGGAGTTGAGGCAGCAGGAGCAGACTGTGTAGTAGCAAGCACAGGAACCGAAGTGGTAAGAGCAGTGAAAGAAGTAACAATTCTATCTCCTTTGGGCTTGGGCACATCCAACACCACCGGTAGGTCTTGAGGAGAAATGACCAGGTATACTTCCATATTGGTCGCCCACCAGTTGTAGTACCTCTTAAACATGTTACCTTGAGGAAGAAAAGGGGTATACTCAAAATCGATCAAGTCCTGTATAAACTTAGAAGTTGCCTTTTCTAGTCTGGACCGTTGAACTTTCAAATCCCTGGTGGTAAGACTTAGATTGGTGTTACTGTAGAGAGGTACTGGGATCCCTTGCGAGAAGCCAAATTGTCTAGCAAATTGAGCAGGACAAGAGGGCTCAGCAATGCATTTGTAAGCTCTGGGGTTCAAGGTCCCAATGAATAATTCTCTAGGGATTAAAATAGAGGCCCATATGTCTTTATGAGCAGGTGAAGCACATAGCCTATCACTTAAGAAATTCTTCAACCAAGATGGGCCAATGGTGATGGGTTCAAAAGGACGGAAACAGTAGGAAGGAGGAGAAGCTGGAAGTTGGTGGAAGAGAGAGAAGTAAAAAGCAAAAGTAGAAGGGTAAAGTGAAGCATTGGCTAGCCTCATGCCATGAGTAAGAGGGTTAGGTTCAAAAAATTTAAGGCATTTGGATTGTAACTCAGTGAAATAAGCAAAGAGCCAAAGCTGAAGAATCCAAAATGGCCCCCTTGATTGGCATCTAAGGGTTTCTCACAGAAAAGAGAACATGCTCTATATACGTGACCTAGAACGTATGGAGCTAAAGCCACCCTCTTCTGTAAAACAAGGGCTTTGGTAAGAGAGGCAAATTCGGGCATGATTCTTTGAGAGGAGGTGCAGAAAAGAAACTTGCAAAGCCAATATAATAAGAAAGAAAAGAATTCCCTATCGGTCACAGGACCCTCCCTTCTATTCTCAGCCTTGACAAAGTCACTATAGGATGAGTTAAGAGAAGGGAGGGAAAAGGGGACTGCTAGGTCAGGATAATCTGGTCCAATGGGGGTTCCAATGGAAGATAATCCTAATAGATGGCAAATGTCAAGGACAGTAGGGGCCATCATCCCACATTTAAACTGGAAGAAATTAAAAACAAAATTCCAAAAGCACAGGGCAGCAGGAATTAAGAAGGGATCCTCTGAGATAGTTAACCTGGATAATTGGAGGGCATTGAGAAGACAGAGTTCTTGAAGGTCCAAAGTCCTATTAGAGACAACCCGATCATACCATTCTTGCCACTCTGGTCTCACTGTGGGCCAACATCGGTGGGGGCGATTCGTCCTCCAGCTCCTCCAGTCAAGGCCACCTTCGTAAATGAGACAATGGTCTTCTAGACGAGGATAAAGAGTTGGAAGCTTAGTAAGAATCTCCTTGAATATTGGTCCAAGCACATAGTCTTGTTGCTCATGACGACGAGGGATGAAGATCGTCCATCGATGGCACTTTTCTCCCCAGCCTTGTACTTTTCACATTCTACATCGATGATCCTCTTTAGGGTTACAGATGGGCTCGCACGCTCTATGACTGGCACTTTCAATGAAGAAGAAGCCATTGATAGAACACTTTTTCGGAGAATGAAGCTAAGAAGGGGAGTAGAGAGAAGTGGAAGATCAGTAGAGGTAAAGGGTTTGTGTGTTGAGCGAGCGAATGATTTCAGGGCACGAAATAAAAAGGGTTTTAAAAGAAAAACCTTTGTGTCCAGAAGATATGTCGCGTAATTTGTTAAGTACTAAAAATACAAACACGAAGAGCTTTCTCCAATATTGATACTTTTGGAGGGAAAAACACATCCCAGATGTTGAAGCCAGCTTCGAAATATAGTATTTGGCTTCGAAACAAAATTTTGGCGCCAAAAGTCAAATAATAAACGGCTTCGAAACTAAAAAGCCAGCTTCGAAGTACATTTCATACTTATGGATGAAAGAATGCTCAAGTATTAGTTTACTTCGAAGAAATTAAAGACCTGTTTTAGGTTCCTCAAGGAAAGTAATGTCCTTCAAAGCAAGACTTGAGATCCCTTAAAAGTGGGAATTGCTGTTCGAAACATCAAAACCAATAATTGGTTTGTATTTAAGAAAGACTCTCTTTCTAGACTAAAACAGTGCAACCCTAAAAAGGAGCTTTCATATTTTTGAAAGTATGGACTGTTCTTCTAAGGAAAAATGGTCAATTTAAAACTGATTGATCATACTGACCATGACCATATGTTGGTTATGATCGAAACAAGCTTTAAGGGGTAAGATTGTTAAATTCGAAGCACCAATTTTAAATGAAAATCAACAAAAATTGTTAACTATATTTCATAAATTAGACAGGTTCATTGTTGGTTCTTTTAGTGTATCATTTAAAACGATCGAGTCCAAATTCGAAGGATAAGCTTGTTCAGTTCGAAGCTCTGAATTTGCTTTTAAAGACAAATGGAGATAAGATCAAACCATACCAAACAAAGAAAAAGTCTTAGTGGTATTAAAACCAAAGCAATTACATCGAATGGCCCTATTTGGGTACAAAATCAAGCTCATAAAAATAGGGAATGGAATAAATAACAAGATCATGAAATTTAGTCCAACAATGATCAATGAATTTCTATTCTTTCTTTATTCTATCTTCTATTTCTTCTAACATTTGCTGCATGAGTTGATGTGCTCTCACTTCGTAAAAGAGCTCTTTAGCCTTTATTTCGAATGCTGTTTCTCTCAATCCTTGTTCCAATTCGTCTATCTCTAAGTCATCCCAATATACAGAATCTTTATTCTTGAAATCATCGAATTCTTCAATGAAGTTCTCTACTTTGTACTGGGCATGAACTCGAAGGGACGAAAGTTGGTCTAAAGATTGTGTGGTGGCCATAGAGGTCCGATGCCAGTAGAGAAGCAATGGAAGTCAGTTCAAAAACATGTGAAGCTCTGCTTGGGCGAGGGGATTGAGGACATGACCCCGAGTCTGAATATCACAAGCCCATCGAAGGTTCTTGAAAGGGACTTCGTCCTCAAGGACATTGAAGGGCAAGTAAGAGAAAGCCGCGAGCAGAAGTTGAGCTTGCTTCCGCTCAGCTGGAGTAGGGGAAGGTGGAGGCTTGTAAGGTGGAAAGATCTTATCTGCGGAGAGGGCAAGCCTCAGTCTCTCTGTCCAGCAAGGATTTGGCGGAGGAGAAGGTGTGAATGCTTCTATTTTAGGAGGTGGAACAAGGGCATTAATATAATCAAGCCAGTCAGAAGAACAAATCTTCGCTTTCTAGGCTAAGAATGATGAATTGTACCCTTGTGCCTCTTCTAGGCATCGGGCGGTTTGCACTATCTTTGTAGGCATAAAAGATGTATACCATGCCACAAGCAGATTCTGCTCCAAACTGCGTTGATGGTCAATGGGCATGTAGGGATAGACCACTGAGCTTCGCGCATAAGAAGGGAACTCTAAAGGGTCAGAAAACTCAACAAAGTGATGGTTGATTCGTTCCCTCAAATCATAGGCCTCAGGTTTTGACCAGCTTGTCCAGTCAGAAGCCCTAGAAGAGGAAGAAGTTACAGCCCTATCCCATGTAGAGGGTTTTGAAGAAGAACTTCCCATGTCCATATTTGTGACTTTTTGAATTAAAGGATTGAGAGCAATTTGTTCGTAGTTCGAGGGCGAGTCAGAAGAAAAACTTCCCATGTCCATATCTGTAAGTTTCTGTTCGAAGTCCAAAGGTTGATAATTTGTAAAGGCATCCATGACTTGAATATAGAAAGGTGGGTAAAGGTGGCTAATTAATGCATGGAGGTTCTTTCGAGGAAGAACAGCATCATCATATGACTCTTCGTGTGCTCGATCAATGGAGGGAAAAATTGATTCGGCCATAAAAAATGTATCAGTCTGTTCGAATACTAAGGTGGTAGGGGTGTTCAAAAGATTGAAGGAGAGTTTAATGCAGATAATGAATGACAGTTGCATTTCTGGGAGAACGCAAAACCCATGCACGTTCTAAGATGTGGGAAAGAGACATTGATCTACTAATATCACCAAGTATTGGGTATATTAGTGTGGGGGGTAATGTTGGCTACATATTTTGTACAAGCCAGTTACAATTCGACGCGTGGCAAAGTAAGGGTAATATGGGAAGACTATTCAAGTCTTTGATCCTGATCGTATACGTGGCAATTAATATTGGATATTACGAGATCTGAGTAGCAGTGATGTGGCTTCAACAGTTACTCACATTTCAAATTCAATTTGAGGAGGGAAGCCTAACTGCAAGTAATGGCATAATGGAGCTAATCTTGAGGCAACATGATCAGCGATCATGAAGAAGCAGTTCGACGGTTAGAAATGCAGTTCGATGGTCATCCTTGAGCAGTATAAATAGCTGAGAAGGTCCCAGAAAAAGCCCCCCAGACTCAGATCCAAAAAACCAGTCTTATTCTACTTTACTTAGTTTTACATTTCCTGTTCTTTACATTCCTGTTCTTTACATTCTAGTACTTTAAATTCTATACTGCACTTCATTCATAGGAGTAGTTTCAAGTAGATTGTCGCTGTAAACCTCTACGAGGCTGAGTTTGAATCATTGTAAGTTTTTCATTCTAATGAAATGCTTCAATTGTTCTTTATTTGATTGATATTTTGCTTAATTCTCCTAAATCAAGTCACCAGTAAAAGTCCTCTTTGTTGAGGCTGAGAGAACTAAAACACAATCGTCTGATAATTGATTGGCAATTAAATTTCTGTAAGGACTGATTGATCCTTGCTAGCATGCTCGCAATTACAATAATAACCTTCGAAAGTCAAAAAGCCAACAACCTGAATCAAACCGTTTAAATTATATATATAATTTGTTACCGAATGTAAATACTAAACTATCTTGTTTGATATAAATTATAACCCTCTACTATTATAAATATATTTTTGTATAGTGATATAACTAGTTTTAAACGATCATGTAACCAATTCTTAAGTTATGAATAATATTTGTAATCATATTATGAATAATGGTAATATTTTTAAAATTTGAGGCTCCAAACCGAACCAAACCGTGATTTAGTGATTCAGTTCGAATTGGTTCCAAGATTTTCATGGATGAGTTTTGTTCCAAATTTGATAAGGTCTTAGTTTACGGCTAAATCGAACCAATCTAAACAATGCTCACTCCTATCGAGTGATGCAGTGATGCCTAAGGCCTTGTTGTTGTTGCTGTTGTTTTTTTTTTAACTAGAAAAAAAGGATGCTCTATGGTGTCGTCACCGTATCCGTGGGTCTCAACCTCGAGATAGTTGATTGCCGGCCAGATTTAATCCAACCTATAGGAAGGGACCCACCATTGAAGCACTAATGGAGTTCAGTCACACGCCACAAAAGAGGTTAGGGTCAATCCGAGTACAGAGCGAGGTCTTAAAGAAAGCCAGATGGAAAATCCAACTGTTTTCCACCCCCTAGGATTTGAACCTGACTCACCTCTGTGAAGAGAATTGCTTTCTCCACTAGGTCACCTCCTCCTCCCCCGGATGGTGACTAAGGCTCTGCTTGAGGTGAACTTTTTTGCCCAAAATAGTCAAAAAAGACAAAACACGTAATCACATCATTGAATCACTCGATAGGGGCGATCTTGTAGGTTTGGTTTGAATTTTTTAATTCGTGATTCGATTCTGGTTTGGAAAGTTTGGTAACCGATTTCCATAGATTAGTTCCAGATTCAGGTTCACAGTTTTGAATTTGAATTGAACTGGACCATATAACGTATACCATATATCTTTATTTGCTAGATATTATGTATGTTTAAGTTAATGGTGAAATGATGTGTAGTTTATGTTTTGAAAAATTATAGCAGATTAATATTGAACAATGCTTGCTTAATGTTATGTTTTTACTTAAGTGGTGAATATTATGAGTAGATTATTTGATGGACATGTTATTATTATTTTTAAAATGGGTAAATTATAAATACACTCCCTAAAGTTTATTTAAAATACAAATTGACTTTCTGTGATTTGAAAAATTACAAATACTCCCTTATTAAAAAACTTTATTTAACAAAATTAACTGAAAAATTGAAATTCTTAACTGTTCTCTTATACAGTAATAAAATTACTTGATTTATTAATTGAAATAAATTTCAAATATCATTAAAAACTATTACACTACAAGAATTTACACATTTTGCGACCACTTTTGCCGACCAAAAAAATTTTGGTCGCAAAAAAATGACATTTGGCAACCAAATATTAATTAGTCGCGAATGATCTTTATTTTTGGCGACCAAATATTATTGCTCGCAGAAGGTTATATTTTGGCTACCAAAAAATGAGTTGGTCGCAGAAAATGGTATGCTTTTGCCGACCAACTACAAATTTGGTCACGGAAGGTCACATTTTTTTTGGCGACCAAAAATTTGATCGCCAAAAAATTATTTTCAGCAACCAAAAAAAATTAGTCGCCAAATTAGTACTTTTAGCCACTAATATTTTAGTCGCCGTTGATTGAGATTTGGCAACTAAAAAAATTTGTCGGCAAAGGTACTTTTTTTGCGACTAATATGGTCTTTTGGTCGCCAAAAACTTATCTTCAGCAACCAAAAAAATCAGTCGCCAAATTAATACATTTAGCGACTAATATTTTAGTCGGCGTTGATTGAGATTTGGCGACTAAAAAGATTTGTCGGCGAAGATACCTTTTCTGCGACTAATATTTTCGTCGCCAAATATTAATGAAATTTATTTACTTTTGATCTTTGCCGACCAAAAATGTGGTCGGCAAAATACTTATTTTTAGTGACCAAAAAACATTTTGTCGGTAATAAAGTTAAACAATTTCAAAAACACAGATTCATTTTTTGGTGGGAATACACTCTTACATTACCGCCCAATTTATTTTCTATCAATATGTACATAGACCCAAACAAGTTCAGTCTCTTACTCTCTCTGTCTCTGTCTCTCTCTATCTCTCTCAGACTCACCATCGTTGATTCGCCGTTCACAGTCACCGTTGGTCTTCCACCGTCGTTCACCTTCGATCTTCCACTGTCGCGCATCATTACAAATCAAAGTGCAACAATGGTAACCTCTCTCTCTCTCTCTATATATATATATATATCTCTATACATACAAATATATGTGTAGCTAATTTCGAATTAGATTTAGATTTTGATTTAGATTTCTTTCAATCTTGTTTTCAATTCTAACCTCCTTTGGTAATGGAATTAATTATTGTTCTCACCTCCTTTGCTAATGGACTCCTCAAAAGTCATTTCGTGAGTATATTCCTTCTCCACCGTGAACAACCACCATCAGCCCTCTTTTCCCTTTTACCCTTGTTTCTCCCCCCTCTCCCTCTCTATATATACTATATAATTGTTATATGAATTTGGCTATGGTGAGAGTATGTGGATGACTTGTTCGATGAAATTCCAATATGGGTTTTGAATTAGAGAAATCATGATAATCTGTTGGATGAACTGGGTTTGGACTGATTGTCTTTTGATTATATTAAAAGATGTTGGAAATAAGAAGAATACAAGGAATGTTAAAATTATATAAGCAATATGAATTTATTGCTTTATAGTTCTGTTTAGCTTGGAGTGGGCACAAGATTCAGTAGTTTTCTACTCACCTCACCTCCAAGTGAAAAGATGTTGATAAAGGATGAATACATCCTGGTTTGGTTTTAATTCAGTTTTTTATTTTATTTTATTTTTTTATACCCATTAATTCCTGCTTGATTTTGTCAAATATGCAGCTTTTGGGCGAGCTTAACATGGGAGGTGTGAAGGCAGATGGTGCTGACGGTACTTTAACTTAAATTTAGATATAATCAGTTTTTTATACCCATTAACAGAAGCAATAATATTAATATATTTTTTGGTTTAATGAAGAACAGAATGGGATAAAACGTCTCTTGGAAAATCAGTCAGATATTTCAGGTCATCCTTTTTGCAGCTTCTGTTAAAGTCATGCAAGGTATGTCTCATTCAATTATATACCAAACTATATTTCATGTTAATAATTTTTTTCCTCAAATGTTATTTTTTATTTTTTATTTTTACTTTAAACAAAGAGTGGTTTAAAGGAGAAAGCAACATCATTGAAACAAGCTATTTACAATATATTGCAGGAGGAGATAGAAAGTTCTTACAGTGCAAAACTTCGGGAGTCAAAAAATTCACTGAGCTCGTAGTCTTTTCTGAGCTTTTAGCTTTCTAGGATTGTGCCATAAGAAGTAAGTGAAAATTATGTAAAGTGTTATTACTCTATTTTTATGTTGTGAAATTGTGTCTCGAAGAATCCAGTAGAATTAAAAAGAACATTGACAATTGTGTAAATTATCATGATGTCAAACCATTACAGTTTCCCTCTCTATTTGTTGATCTTGGTCTTTTATTTATTTATTTATTGTTGATAAATCTAGAACTGACCACTTTTGAGATTGAAAGAAATGATTTGGTTAAATGTTTAGCAGAATTGGAATGGATTGAAAGTAACCAGATAGTGTCTTTGTTGTGTTGAGAGTTGAACATTGCTTTCACTTGTGCATTGCTTTCTATCTGATTAACATTGCTTGATAGTGTCTCTGATTAACTTTTGGAGCTGTTCTTATTTGGAAAAAGAATTATGGTGTAGTGCCTGTTATTTACCCATTGGCTGGTATAGAATTTTTTTCAAATATAACACCATACTCTTGTTTATAGTTGAGCACATGTTTTGACTAATCAAATAAGAATTATGGTGGAGTGCACATGTTTTGACTAATCAAATATGATGTAGTGCACATGTTTTGACTGATCATGTTTTGACCACATAATTACTCTGCAAACCATAGATCCCCTATACTAAAAATCTGTTACTAAAATGTGGGACCTCTAGTGATGTTTAGAATGTCTCATGTCATTTCTTTATGTCAGTAGCTTTAGGGGAATTGAGTTCTATCCTTTTTTGTATTTTTCTTTCATGATCTTGTCAATTGACCTTGCTTTGGGTCTTTGTCATTTTTGTAAAGCTATGGTTATAATTTTTGCATCATATTTGTTTTAGTATGATCTACCGTTGTTGATTGTGTTATCCTTTGCACTTGTACTAATGTCAGATGGTTTCTCCTAATGCTAATTGCATGTATGTGGTTAAAGCATCTATGGCACATAGATCATCAGATGAATCCTTATTCTATGCTATATGATTTTTTTTTCACTAGCACTTTATTTACCTTCAATGGCATCTGTTACAGCTGAAAATATTTGCAGGATTGGCCTTTCCTCCCATTTACTTCTACAATGGAGGAGTTAGAGAGTTCCTTGCTACAATAAAGCAACATGTTTTTATTGCGAGGTAGGTTGTTTTTAATTTTAATTGTTCTTTTCAACTTGAAATCCTTTGATTGTGAGTAATGAGCATAGTTGGAGATAGAATAAATTTGTTTTTTGGACTAGAATATATATTTTTTATTATTGCAATATGAATGTCGAATTCCCTAGTTTGTTTTTCTGACAATCTATTTTAATTTAATATGATTGATTTTTGTTCATTTGAACCACATAAAATTGTTATTAAGGCAACAAATAAAATTGCCCATTCAATACAAAGTTGTGCTTTAAAATTGGATCACGTAGTATTAGATTCGGGTTGGGATTCCACAGTCCTATAAGATCCAACTGGTTATAGAAGAGTCATGTAACACAGATAATCATTGCAAACAACTGGTTATATGGACTTTCCAGAAGATTTTGTTAAATATTAGGCAATTAAAACTTTATCTACCCTATTAAGGTTGGTTTCTCAAAGAATTATCTATAATTAGAGATTAGTAAGTTGTTAGTTGTTAATTATTGGAGGGTTTGTTGAATCATGTACCTATAAAATATAATATGGTGCATAATTTGGATTCCAATAAAAAAAAATCAATCTTCACCGAGAGGTTGTCCTGGGAGCAAATATATAATGGAGCTTTAATTTTT
This sequence comes from Camellia sinensis, assembly GCF_055761805.1. NCBI lineage: Eukaryota > Viridiplantae > Streptophyta > Magnoliopsida > Ericales > Theaceae > Camellia > Camellia sinensis. Next base: position 82,064,619 of record NC_138963.1, read on the forward strand.
GTTTATTATAGGTCATCAGATGTAATTTTTCCTATCACTATAAAAAAAAGGGGAAAACTACAAATCAGTGCATGTGATAAAAATAATTTGCAATATCTGGTAGTGCAACTCTTTTTGTGTAAAAAACACAGCAAATGTTACATCCCAAGAAGATTCTCACCATTTTGGCAAGTATTTGCCACACTTCCCACTGAATTGTAATCTCCCCTAGAAAAAATGGTGGAAATAAGGAAAAGCAAAGGAAAATGAGAGAAGTTCTTTAGAATCTGTTGAGATCCCATGCATGTTGTTTAACATAAATATGGCGCTAACGTTGAAATTCCAAAAATACATTTACTCCAACAGTCGGATCCGCTGTTGAGTGTGGTTCAGTTTTTATCTGATCCACACTACTCCAACAGTTTAGGGTGCTAAATTGTATTGAAATTGAATATCCCAACCTGCTGTGCTTAATTGCCTTTACTCACAGTTTAGGTTGCTTCTTGATCCAGTTCACTTTCACTCAGTTCTTGAACTTGTGTACCAACAGGAAGATCATGCAAAATGTGCTGCGCGCAAGAGAATCAGGAAAAGGGGTTCTCACTGCTCCTTTCAGGTTACTCAAATCAAATCGCCTGGGAGTCATATTGACTTTTGCTGTCTACAAGACAGATCTCCCCTCAAATGCAACATCAAGTGAGAGGATTCAAGCAACTGATGGGTATGTTGTCTGCCCAAAAATCAAACTTGTCATTAGCTCCTTAAGGGGGAATAGAGAAGAGAAGAAATAAATAAATATACAATGATGACAATTGTATAACTGATCCTATTCATAAAATAAATTGTATTTAAAAAATATAAAACAAATTTAGAGGTCATCGCAAAGTAAAATAGAATTAATTGAGTTGATGTACTGTCTTAGCTATAAATAATGAGTGCAACTAGAAATTTCAGGATGCAGACAAGATTAGAAAGATTGAATTAGATAAGAACTTCATTTAATGTTTCACTACTGCCAAGCAGGTACCTTGGCAGAGTCTTCGATATCAAATCAAATGTGGAGAAGTTGCTTTAACAACTTGAAAGCAAACAAACCATACTTGTGAATGTGTATGATACCACCAACTTTTCGCACCCTATCAGCATGTATGGCTTGAATGTATCAAATGATAGGTTACATCATGTTAGCACACTTAACTTTGGTGATCCGTTCAGAAAACATGAGATGCGTTGCAGGTGATCTATTTAATCCTATCTGTTACTGTGTATTTTAGAGGGGTCAATGCGAGTTCTTAGATTGAGATTCAAAGTGATAAAATGGACTTACAACTAAGTTTGTTCTTGAAGCAGATTCAAACAAAAACCACCATGGCCATGGTTTGTGATGATGATTTTAATTGGTATCCGCGTAATTGCATTGCTTCTTGGGCATATAATCAACGCAACAGTGAATCAAATAGCCAAAGTTGAGGATGATTACCATGAGATGATGGAGCTGAAGAAACGAGCAGAGGCAACTGATGTTGCTAAATCACAGGTATTTGATAGTTGTAGTTCATGTATTGAAATTTTGTTAGGCTTCACCTAATATGTCTACATGGTTCTAATTGAATTTCAATCCTCTGTAGTTCCTTGCTACTGTGTCCCATGAGATCAGAACCCCAATGAATGGTGTTCTTGGTAAGTTTTTGTTATTGTCCTTTATCATTTTAAGTCATTTAAATACATTGCTTTGGGGAAAACATTAAAAAATTGTTTAAAAATAAACAAAGAAAGTGGGGTTGTTGAGTGATGTCTGTATATATGTTTATTCAACAGGAATGTTGCAGATGCTAATGGACACAGATCTGGATGTAACTCAACAAGACTATGTCAAAACTGCACAGGGCGGTGGAAGAGCGCTGGTTTCACTAATAAATGAGCTTTTGGACCAAGCAAAGATTGAATAAGGTAAGCTCGAGCTTGAGATTTACAGAGATATCTAAAGATCAAATCCATCAAGCTGATTCACAATTTCAAGCATAGTGCACTGAACCTCATTGTCTCCACCCACACCATCATCAAAACGTGCACCTCCTATGGCATCTAGTTCATCAAAAAACACGATACAAGCTTTTTGGAACGTGCCATCTGAAATAGTTCACGAACCAGACGAGCATCCTCCCCAACATACGTCTTAACAAGTTCACTTCCAATAACACGGATGAAACACGCATCAGTTCTATTAGCCACAGCTCTAGCTAAAAGTGTCTTACTGGTACCAGGTGGACCATAGCATAGAACACCTTTAGGAGGGTCGATTCCGAGGTTCACAAACTTTTCAGGATCATTCCTTTGAAGTAACTACATAAGGAGAAACAAATAAACCATAAACAAAGAAAAAGAAAAGAAAAGAAAAGAAACGAAAAAACAGAGAAAACCATAAATAAGAGGAAGATTGTTTTCAACATTGTAGTAGTCTTCTATGTCTGTCTGTGCTTGTCAAGCTTGATTGTGTTTGCCATGACCATATATGAACCTTGCACTTTTCTCTGTGTAAACATGAGTCTCATTGTCCAATTTGTTAATACCCATTCCAAATTTGTAATTAGCAGCTTATACTCTGAAATTGATAATTTAATTACCTGCAAATGAGTTAGAAATTTTGATTTGAACTTACGATTCTCTAAAATTGATAATTTAATTACCCATTTCAAATATTTTCATTAAAAACAAACCTAACATTATTTCTCATTTTCTTTGGTATAGATGGATGATGGATGATCTCGTGCACGAAGCTAAATTGTACAAGACTACTTGGCAGTATAAGCATTTTTGGGAGGATTAAATATTTTTGGATGGATGTGTATAAATAACAAATATTAGTAGTTTTATTTGTTGATAGCTGCGCATGGATAACAAATAGTTATGTTTCAAATTGTTATGCTGGATGGATGTGACTTGTGAATGAAAACTTAGAATAGTTGTATTGTGTCGAATGTTAATGAATTATGTATTGTGTCGAATGTTAATGAGTCAGTAGATTTGAATGATGCTTTAAAATTATAAGTTTATTATAGATTGAATGAATTATTAGGAATTACAGGTGTATTGTTTTCCTGCTTTGGCGACCAATTTATTAGTCGTGACAAATAAATAATTTTTTTTTGCAAAAAATGACAATTGCCGACCAAGAGTTTTGGTCGCAAAAAATACATCTATTGCCGACCAAAACAGCTCTTGGTCGTGGAAACTCACTTTTGCCGACCAAAAGTTTTGGTCGCGAAAAGTAACAAATGGCGACCAAATTTTTTGGTCATGGAATGTCACAATTGGCGACCAAACTTTTTGGTCGTTGAATGTGATAATTGGCGACCAAACTTTTTGGTCGCGAAATGTGTCAATTGGCGACTAAGATATTTGGTCGGGAAAATATCACTTTTTGTGACCAAAGTGTTTTAGCAACAAAATGAATTAGTCGCGGTAATTAAATATTTAGCGACCAAAAATTTAGTCGGCAAATCCAACTTTTGCTGACCAATCAAAATTTTGGTCGCGAATTACTTTTGTCGACCCTCAATTGGCGACCAAAGTAGCGACCAAAAAAATTGGTCGCGGATAACTTTTGCCGACCAAAAATAGACTTTTAGCGACCAATTTTTTTGTTGTCAAAAGTGTTAATTCTTGTAGTGTTAATTGACTTGATGATTTATTAATAAAAGAATTTATTTGTCATGAAACTAGAAATTTCAGAGGCGGGGTGTAATTTTTAAAACTACAGAAGACAATTCGTATTTTAAATAAAACTCAAAAAATATATTTTTAATTTACCCTGACTTCTAATAGTAAACAATATTCTAAAAGAACTTGGTAGCATTTGCCTTTCTTAAAATGTTATTGATCCGATCGATCAAATATTGTTATTTATAATAATAATCCGATTCATTCATTATGGTCGAGAGTGATAATTCTTCATTCATTCAATTTACAAGTGAATTTTTTTTAATGTCTATGAAATTAAATAATTATGCATAGAATAAAACATCTTCAATATACACAACAACTCTCTATATTCTAAATATTACAATTTATATTAAAATACAAAGCTGTAAATTACCAAACATGATCACTTTGTCTTTCCACCTCCAGGGGCTGCAAACTCCACAATTATGGCACTCAAAAAATAAAAAAATAAAAATAAAAACAATGAAGACAAGTGCTAGTTAGCAATCAACAGAGCGGAAATAGCTGGGGACGAAAAATTGGTAAGGACCAATAACAAGACTTTATCAAACTTCCATTCGAAAACATTTCGATGACGATCTTCTTCAAGATGCGAAAAGGGCACACGATCACTCCCCAATGCACTACTTGGCGACACCGGAGGTACCCTCCTCGATGATGCCGCTTATTCCCCAGCCGTATGGCAATGCCGCCCTTTCGCCGCCTCAGCCGCCTCCGTGTCCGGCACCACCCAACCACCACGGTGGAGTTGGAAAATAGAGAGATCGTAATAGCACTTCTCTTAAGCATTGCTTTGTGCAAGCTGTTTTGTAAATTCCATTCTTAATAGTTTTATAGCATGCTAGTTGCAACTTTAATGCAGCACAAAGTAAGTTAAATCATGATTGTCATTATAACAGGAATTAAAACAATGATGATGTTTAGGCCTGATGCTAATTTAAGATTTAATAAATATTACTTTTATTGCTTTTCCATCTTTAGCCTTTAGGGGTGTGGGTGTCATCATTGGAGATTGGTTCTAATATTATACAATTTGAGCTTCTTTTATTTTATTTTATTTTTTTGCTCCTTTTCTATCAATCGAATACAAGATCAAGCCAGAGAAGACAAAATAGAATTAAAGTAAACTAGAAATATTATGATGTGAGGTATTTTGTATTTACCTGAAGGGATTTTTTTACAGAGTAGATAGTGGAGTCTGAAGTAAAAGGCCCAATGAAATAAAGAGCAAAAGTAAGAAAAGACAAAATAAAATTACAGATATCATAAATGTTATGATGTGCGATTTTCTGTATTTATTATAGATCAAAGGAAATTTTACAAAGCAGAGAGGTGAAAATTCGTTTGTTTTTCGAGGTAGATGGAAGGAAATTAATAGAAAAGTGACTGTTAGTGAGAGAATTAAATAAAATTATATTTATTTTGATGATAGTTGTTAGTGTGGAGATTGTTAAATTATTTTTATATAAAATAAATAAAATTATGATTTTTACTTAACAAAAAATATAAAAACATGAAACATTAATGTTCAAAATGTGCTGCCCAACACATTAAAAAAAAAAAAAAAAAAAATCGCACTTGGCCGGTGACGTCCGTAACACCTTTAGCTGAATAGACTATTTTTTAATACCATCTTTTAACCCAGATTCCTAATTCGCTCGCCAAGGCTTTCGTAATCCAAAGGAGACTACAAATCTGGAGCTCACTTTACAAAATAAATTGGAATTATTTTACTGTTCCTCACTAACCATCCCCTCTAGGCTGCTATTACCGGAAACAAACAGTGCTTTAAGACTAAAGTAAAAAAGCCCAATCAATAGTCACCAAGCCTTTTTAGAAGTTCAGGGGCAACACCCTAGCCTGAAGATTTAAGTGGTATGTCTTTATTTTGCATAGAGTTTTGAGTGTGCTCTATTTATTTTGCATAGAGTTTTCTTGTAATCCTCTCTCTCTTTCTCTATGCGCTTTGGAAGTACATATCCTGCTGAATGAAGCTTGTCTTAAGTTTATTTTATTCTTTCTATTTCACTACATTTAGTAATTAAAATCACGATTTTGTATTACAGTAACGAACCTAAATAAAAAAAAATGGAACTCAACAAATTTTGTGTCTATGGATGAAGCTGAATCCGTGGAAGTGCTGCATAGCAGGAGAAACGGTAATGAGGAGTGGAGTCTTATTTTCAGACGATTCCTTTTTCAGTGGGCGGTGGAGGAATTGAGGAGGCTGAATGTGCTGTTACTTAGTGCACTTGTCTTTAGGGAATGTATGATTGATAGTATGGGGTGAAATGCAGATTCACCAGGTTCTTTCACTGTTGCCTTAGCCTATAATTGGTGTCAACTGTCTTTTCAAGCTACTAGCAGAATTGCTGAGTCCATTTGAAAGAATGCTTCTCCTCCCAAGACTCAATTTTTTGGGTGGCTAGCTTGGAAAGGGAGGATTAAGACATCTAACTATTTTCAAAGAATTGGTGTTCTCAATGATGCAGCAAATGTAAATTGTGTTTTCTATAATGTTGATGTGGAGAGTGTCAATCATGAACTATTGTTTTGCCCTTTTGTCTGGCAAATTTAGTTCAATATTATTAATTGGTGGGGTTTAGATTGGGCAATGCCTGGGTCTGTGAGTATCCTTTTCCATTGGTGGGCTGGTGCTACGCTCAAAAAGCCGAAGTTGATTTGGAAAGCCATCCCTCTGGCTGTGCTCTAGTCCATTTGGAAACAGAGAAATGACAGCATTTTTAATGGAGCACAGTTGGACCTTGAAAGTTTGTATGATTCTATCAAGCTTAGGATTGCAATGTGGGTCAAAACCTCATGCCCCTCTCTGTGAATTACTTACGCTGTGTTTGGTTGGAGGATTTGAGGAGGAATTTAGAAAGGGAAAGGGAAAAGTTAGGTGAAATGTAGAGCTGTGTTTGGTTGGGAGATTTGAGGAAGGATTTGGAAAGAGAAAGGGAAAAGGGGAATGACATTATCTATAATCTGCAGCAAGTTAAGCTCTGCATATAGGGTGATAGTTGAGCTGCTGTTGGGTGTGGCTACTGCTGGGTTGCATTTTGGGTGTGGCCTGTTTGATGCTTGGGTCATGCTGCTTGTTGGTCTCTTTGTTTGCTTTTTGTTGTTGTTGGTTCCTCACCAACCTTTGTACTTTGATGCTTTTTGCATTTTCTTTTTTTATTGATATAATTTCATATGAAAGGTATATTTTGTTCATTAATAAAGATTCTTTTTGTTAATAAAAAAATAAATTTTATTTTCAATTTGAATATATGATGAGAAAAAGATATTAGTCATTGGTGACCCACTTTTGTAAAAGCATTTTTAGGTAATAGTTTCTCACTGAAGGCAGTAAAGTCTCTATCATCTATGATATTTCATTTTCAAATATTTCATAGTGCACCGTAGCACCTTTCTCACTGAAGCATTGGTTTAGGTAACTTCCTGCAACATGTTATAGAAGAAATTATCAGTAAAAAAATTATTCAATAATCGTAATTATATAAATTTATTATGTTTGTCTTATAAAAAAATAAAAGCCTATTTTCAAATCATTTTTGATGTCTTTTTTTTTAACAAGAAGCATGAATAAATTATGTAAATGTAAATGTAAATCTGACCAATTATTTATTGGTGATCTACATACATATATGGCCTAAAAGATAAACATATCTAATTATTAAAGTGAAATCTATATGGAGAGGCCTTACAAGCCTAACCAGAACTATATGGAGATTGAACGATAGATGCAAGGGTGGCTATGGGATCATAGTCTCTGCATCCATTTCAAAAATCTTATTTATTAACTGTATGTATTTTTTGAACGTATAATTTATAGAGAGGCTAGTCCTTTTTTTTTTTTTTTTTTTTTTTTTTTTTTTTTTTTTTGATCAAGAGAGGCTAGTCCTTGAAGTCCCAACTTTTTATTCTATGAAGTTTTAATTTGTTTGAAGGGTCATGCTACAATACATATGGTGTATATTTTATGTAAGTGGCATTAATTAATGTTAGTTAAATCTGTTTGGTTATAGGCCATTAAGGCGGTGGGCCAACAAATTATTAAGTCAAATTTTGGTTATGGGCCATTAAGGTGGTGGGCCAACAAATTATTAAGTCAAATTTAATTATGTCCATCATGATGTTTGATTAGGTCTTAAAATGGTGTTGGGCATGAGTCACTATTGTGGCTTTAGTTTGTATTAGTTACAATCTAATGTGACTATGATTAATGTGAAAAAAGTACTTATATCTTATTATATATATATATATATATATATTTGGTACAATGTGTAAAAGTATTACATAATTTTGTTTTGATATTTTTTGTTTTATAAATGTCTACTGAAAATTTTATTTGCAAATTTAATGATAATGTTTAATTAATATGCTTATGAAAGTGAAAATTTTAGTAAAATAAATGCACAAAAATTTTGTAAGAATGTGATAAATAAATTGGCATAATTACAAAAAAAAAAAAAAAACTACAGGGTTTAATCCTTGTGATAAAATAAATTTTGAGTTTTTAATTTTATCAATTTAAACTCTAATTTTTTTAATTTATTTTCAATTTAAATTATTTGTCTATTTTTCGTTAATTGAAACAGACAAAAAATAATGAAAAATGCCTAAGATGCGTGTAGAGACACCATTGGCCCAAAAAAAAAAATTGTTTTTTTTTTTTTTTTTGTTTCAGCGAATGGGAGTCCGCCACGTCACTGGGGGTCGACCCCCACTAGGGGTATTTAGCAGCGCTGAAAAATAATATTTTAATCATTAAACTCAATGTAGGTACGCATAAAATGTTTAAAATTAATGCCCATTTTCATTGAATTTAAATCAATGTAGGTGTACAAATCTTGCGAAATTATATATATATATATATATATATATAAAATATTACAAAGTACCATTAGATAGATACAGTCACACAACATTTCAAACCAGTAAGAACGGACTTTTCAACTAGGGACGGAAGTCCTTGAAAACTGATTCTTATAGACTTAAGCTATCTTTCATGCACAACTTGATTAGCCTCTCAAGAATATTGTTTGTATCATAAATTACTTTTCGTCGATTTAAGTCATGAGTCATCTTAAAAAATTGTACCATTCATGACCACATCTAGCTTTGTTAATTGTGGCAGGTCCATTATAGTACGTTGATTTAGCCCTGAAATTTTTTGTTAACAGGTATATAAGCAATGGACCACAAAAGGGTATTGCAAACAACATTTGACACCTCCCACCAGCGTTCAAAACAGAAGACTAATGGCTGCAGTACAACAGTCGATAATAGACGAATCGCAGGCCCAACACAGCCCGTGGGCACAGTCTATAATTCATGTTGCCAAATTGTGCCGGCCTGTGGTTGTGACATGTGAGCCACCTACCTACTACATGATATATCTCATTGTCATTTTTAGGTGATGAAAAATCTAGTATCAATCCATGTGTGCGCTAAAATCTGACCTAATCATACATAATTAATAAGATTTTCTCTTCATAGAAACAAAGGTTAGCATTAACCCGATTGTTCTGATGAAAAAGTCAGTAGCGATCTCAATAAGTTTAAAAACCCTTTTCGGAAGTTGGTAGAAAGTCAATATTTTGATTTTTTTGAGTCATATCAACTCTCTATTTTTTAGTAAAAAAAGTCACAAAAAGTTAAAAAACAGTTTTTTATCAACTTCCCAAAACATCACTTAGGAGTGTTTTGGAAAGTTGGTAAAAAGATGACTTTTTAACTTTTTGATTTTTTTGGCAAAAAGCTAGGTTATTTTGGGTAAAAAAACTGATTTTTTTGACTAAAAAAAGCTAAAAAACCAAAAAATTAACTTTTTTACTGTTGTTGCCAAAATGCTCCTTAGTGTGCAGAATCTCATGTACCTCAATCCATGGAATTGATCCCTTTATAGAGAGTGTCTTGCCTATGGGGTGTGGACCTTTGCCACACCTCGGCCAATCACTTCTTGCCACGTAATTGTTGTTCAAATTTTGAAATTAAATAAATAGATTTATGAAGAAATCAAATTATATATATACTAAGAACACATGCTAATAATTACAATTAAGTTTCAACAGAAATACATAAAACAATAAAAGGGTAAAGAGACGAAACCGAAGCATGCACGGAAGCAACTTCCTTAAAACAGATTTCGCCGCCTCACTGGTCGAGTGCTTGAGGAATCCCGGCGTCTGTCTCCCAGGATACGACGGTCAAAACCAGCTACGGCAGAAGCACTCTCTGTCTAGCTTAGCGAACAAAACAGTGGCAGCACTCTCGCACTGTAGGAACTTTCAGGCAAACTGACTTGTGAAATGGAAGTAAAAATTTCTGTGTTTGAGACTTGACAGGAAGGTCTCAATTTATACATGTATAGGGGAGAGAGGAAGAGCCTCCAGCCTTTATGGCTGTTCATAATGCACCATTAACCTCTGCAATAAAGGCAGGAGTTACAAACCCCATTAATGCAGGAGTTACAAACTTCATTACCTTTTTTCCATGAAGCTAACTTCATGAGGTAATTTCTCATTCAAATCTCAATGGTTTTTGGCCATTCTATCTGTGGTGTAAAGATCTCAATGCAAAGTATCTAGACCCACTTGGACTCACAATAGATGGTTGGGACCCACTTTAATCTTTAATTAAAGTCACCACACTTTAATATTAAATTAAAGTCCCCAAAAATTATTTTTTCCAACAATCCCCCACATGAATAAAAATTGATCGAATGACTCAACAAACGAACACCGTTCAACAATAATGACTCGGAGAGAGAGTACAACGGACTAACCCCGACATCAGAGAAGGTAGCTTTTGGCTTTGAACCTCTCCCAGTGAAAACCTATCGAGTTTACTGGCTGATCAGTGAATATGACATCTTGAACTGCTCTGCCGTTTATGTAAACTGAGACAATAGATCTCACACGGGAATTACTCCTACCACCATTCTGTTCTCACTGGTGTGCCCTGTGTGGCCCTGGACACTAGCCTGGTTCAGCGAGTGGTTTCAAAGAATCTTGGCCTGCCTAATTCTTCTAGAAGCGGCCCCACTTCACACTCACATAGGTGACTCTACTTGAGTATCCTGCTATACTCAGTTCAATAGCTTAACACACTAGAGTCATTAAAAGCTCAGCTTAACCTCTACACTTGCAGGTATCACTGATAGAAGGAATGACTGGAGGTTTAACCTCCTCAGTGACATACCACCGTTACACGCAATTAGGTTGTCCCATTGAACCTAGATCATGGGATCTCCAGTCAACTAGGTTGGGTTTCCATTCCGGTAACTTCCAAAGGCCTCAACCCCATTCCTTTTGACGACGTTTCGACTAACACTCGATTTAACCCTTTGGTTAGCGGATCCGCAATGTTGTCCTTAGACTTTACATAGTCTATAGAGACAACTCCATTCGAGAGTAGTTGTCGTATGGAATTATGTCTACGACGGATATGTCTAGACTTTCCATTATACATATTACTCTGTGCCCTACCAATTGCAGATTGACTATCACAATGAATACAAATAGCAGGCACAGGTTTGGACCAACTTGGAATATCTTCAAGGAAATGGCAAAGCCATTCAGCTTCTTCCATTGCTTTATCCAAAGCAATAAACTCTGATTCCATCGTTGATCTAGATATACACGTTTGTTTGGAAGATTTCCAAGACACCGCTGCTCCACCAAGAGTGAACACATATCCACTAGTGAACTTTGAGTCCTTTATATCTGATATCCAATTTGCGTCACTATAGCCTTCAAGCACCGCTGGATATTGAGTATAATGCAGCCCATAATCCCGAGTGTAGCGTAAATACCTTAACACCCGCACAATACCCTTCCAATGAGAAGCATCGGGATTACTTGTGTATCTACTAAGCCTGCTAACCGAGTAAGCTATATCCGGCCTAGTACAACTCATCAGATACATTAAACTTCCAATTACCCGAGAATATTCTAACTGTGAGACACTTTCATTATTATTCTTGGTAAAATGTAGACTTAAGTCTACAGGTGTCGATGACACACTCGTATCTGATCCACTAAACTTCTCAAGTATCTTATCAACATAATGAGACTGAGATAGTACAATTCCGTCAGAGATTCTGGTAATCTTAATTCCCAGAATAACATCTGCAATGCCCATATTCTTCATGTCAAACTTAGAGTTTAACAACTTCTTGGTAGTTTTGATCATTTCATCGTTACTACCTATAATGAGCATATCATCAACATATAGACACAAAATGACATAACCTCTGTCAGTGTCTTTGACATAAACACACTTGTCACATTCGTTGATTCTAAACCCATTTGACAACATTGCGTTGTCAAACTTCTCATGCCATTGTTTAGGCGCTTGCTTCAAACCATACAAAGATTTGACAAGTTTACAAACTTTCCTGCTTTGCCCTGGAGCTGAAAATCCTTCAGGTTGCTCCATGTAGATTTCTTCATTCAAATCTCCATTTAAGAAAGCTGTCTTTACATCCATCTGGTGAATTTCTAGATTGCGCAAAGCAGCAATCGCAATCACCATCCGAATGGATGTTATCCTAGTAACAGGTGAGTACGTATCAAAGTAATCCAGGCCTTCTCGTTGCCTGTACCCTTTGATAACGAGCCTCGCCTTATACTTGTCAATAGACCCATCGGCCTTCATCTTTCTTTTAAAAATCCATTTGCAACCTAAAGGCTTACAACCTGAAGGTAAATCTACCAACTCCCAGGTGTGGTTCTGTAAGATGGAGTCAATCTCACTTTTGATCGCTTCTTTCCATAATGGACTCTCAGGAGAAGTCACAGCTTCATGGAAAGTTTGAGGTTCATTCTCAACCATATAACTTAAGAAGTCTGGACCAAAAGATTTGGATATCCTAGCCCTTTTACTCCTTCTGGGCTCATCTAAAACCTCAATTTGATCATCACCTGAATCATCAATATGATCATCCTCACTAACAAGCTCATCAAATTTCTCCAAAGACCTTGGAACCCTTTCATGGGTTCGGCAAGGAAAAATGTCTTCAAAGAAACATGCATTCCTTGACTCCATAATGGTATTCCTGTGTATGTCTGGAATTTCAGACTTATGTACAAGAAATCGATATGCACTACTATTATGTGCATAACCAATGAATATACAATCCACGGATTTCGGGCCTATCCTAACCCGTTTGGGTGTAGGAATTGCCACTTTTGCAAGACACCTCCACATTCGTAAGAATTTATACGAAGGCTTAACGCCTTTCCATAACTCATATGCTGATCTCTTGGAACAAAACACACTATAGAGTGAGTCTACCAAGCTGTTGAACACATAGTTCCGGCAAAGATAGTCTGTCTGCTTCCATGTGTCAAGCGCCATGACTTTCTGCCTATCAGGATCATTCTCTACCACGGCTGAAGGATCCTCGCTCAGAACCTTTGCAAGGTTTAGCATGGTCAAGTAGAACAGCATCTTTTGCTGCTATCTCTTGAAGTTCACCCCAGCAAATTTCTCTGGGCGCTCATGATGACTGAGCGGTCCTCCCGGAACAGCCGGAGTAACGCCATGGTTGACCACAGAGGTCACAACAGTAGGGGTTGGCAACCCAGTTGCCCCGGGGTTCAGATCCCCACCAACATTAACAGTAGCAGCAGCATCAGTGATAGTTGCCATTTCTGAACAAATAAAACCTCCTTTTTAGCCAAGGCTAAACACTTTGGTTTCTATTCCAGAAAACCAAACCAAAATCCAAACTTACAAGCAATTTAAACTTGCAAACAATTTAAAATTGCTACAACCAAATACATGCATATAAAATGCGTCTAATAAGCAAATAAAACTTGCTACTACAAATTGGTAAACAAACCAACTAAATCTCAAGTAAAAAATTTCTTCAAATATAAAGAAAAATAACCAATCCAATTGAGGATTATAAGTAGTCCATACAATTCCTTTCTACGCTTAGGTATGCCTACAAAGAGAGTTAGTAGAAAACGACAACATAATATAAAGCAATTGTACATACAATCAAATATTATTTAACCTTCTAGCAAATCATAGAATAGCAAAATAACTAAGGAATTAAGATACTATACAAGTTACAAAACCTTATAACTTCTACATTAAATTAAAAAATTAATTGCCATAAATTATATAAGAATTTAATTCACAATAACCATGTAAATAAATATAGGCAAGTTACACAAATTTTATAACTCCAAAGAACTACATTTAATTCAAACTTTAATTCATCCAATTAAATCACACACTATTCATGGAAATCATAGAAGGGGAATGATGAACCATACTCATAAAATAAAATCAGAGTAATACAATTAAGTATACAAATTATGATAGAGCATTCTAATTAAACTAAACAATTAGAGAATCACATTGCATAATTTACAATCATTGAAATAGGGAGCAATTCCGCAACAGTTCCTAGTAACATTATACAAATGTCTATATAAATCTATTCGATCAATTTCATAGGAAAACATATATGAAAAATCTGTTTTAAGCTTGTTGTTCAAATTTTGAAATTAAATAAATAGATTTATGAAGAAATCAAATTATATATATACTAAGAACACATGCTAATAATTACAACTAAATTTCAACAGAAATACACAAAACAATAAAAGGGTAAAGAGACGAAACCGAAGCCTGCACGGAAGCAGTTTCCTTAAAACAGATTTCGCCGCCTCACTGGTCGAGTGCTTGAGGAATCCCGGCGTCTGTCTCCCAGGATACGACGGTCAAAACCAGCTACGGCAGAAGCACTCTCTGTCTAGCTTAGCGAACAAAACAGTGGCAGCACTCTCTCACTGTAGGAACTTTCAGGAAAACTGACTTGTGAAATGGAAGTAAAAATTTATGTGTTTGAGACTTGACAGGAGGGTCTCAATTTATACATGTATAGGGGAGAGAGGAAGAGCCTCCAGCCTTTATGGCTGTTCATAATGCACCATTAACCTCTGCAATAAAGGCAGGAGTTACAAACCCCATTAATGTAGGAGTTACAAACCCCATTAATGCAGGAGTTACAAACTTCATTACCTTTTTTCCATGAAGCTAACTTCATGAGGTAATTTCTCATTCAAATCTCAATGGTTTTTGGCCATTCTATCTGTGGTGTAAAGATCTCAATGCAAAGTATCTAGACCTACTTGGACCCAACACAATAGATGGTTGGGACCCACTTTAATCTTTAATTAAAGTCACCACACTTTAATATTAAATTAAAGTCCCCAAAAATCATTTTTTCCAACAGTAACTTACCAACCCGAGGTCATGCAACATTGCCTAACTCAACAAATGCGTCCTCATAACCCCTATACATTAAGGACATGTTTCATTGCCTCAATATTAATGAGATTGAAAATAAAGGAAACATTTCATCTCTTGCCATTTTTGCATAGCGAAAAAGTTCCTATATGCTCAATTTTGAGAGGAAGTGTCGATGTCAAGTTTATATTCAGATTTTATGAGATCACCCATTTTAAAGATTTTGTTGAGGTTAGATCTTAACCAAATCTTTTTAACTCCATAAATCCCATTAATAATCGTATTCCTAAAGTAACCAAATCTTTCGTGTGGGTATATATATATATATGTGAGTGCGTGCCTATAAATTTCAAAATTAAATTTTTTCTTGGTTTTACATTTTTTATGTAACAGTAAATTAAAAATGAAGATTATAAAATCATAAAATTGAAAAAATTGTTGATTTAAAAAAAAGAAAAGAAAAGAAGAGAATTTCTTAGTTTCGTACATAATTTAAAGAAATTGAAAATTTTATCATTTTTCAGATTTCTTAAAAATCAATTTAAAATTTTACAAAAAAATTTATGTGTGTTTGAAACACCCACATGCGAAAAGTAAGAAATTCATAAGACTAAAAAATTTCTCAGTTTTGAGAATTGAGAATTTCTCAAATTCTTAAAATTAATAACCTTCTCAATTTTGCAAAGCGCGAAATTTCAATCAC
This sequence comes from Camellia sinensis, assembly GCF_055761805.1. NCBI lineage: Eukaryota > Viridiplantae > Streptophyta > Magnoliopsida > Ericales > Theaceae > Camellia > Camellia sinensis. Next base: position 82,080,304 of record NC_138963.1, read on the forward strand.
ATTTTTTAATTATTCACGTAACAATTAATAAAAACTAAAAGAGCTGAATTTCTTTCTCCAACACACATACGAAGTAGCATAATTTCGCAAAAAATAGAAAAGATCCATTATATCTTGAAATAATTAAATTTCTCAGTTTCACTAAACTAAGGAATTTCTCATTTTACGAATAAGGAATTTCACATTTAATAAGTAGAAAATGTTTTCGGATTGAAGTTTTACTAATGTCATCGCTACATTATTACCACTACCATCACCTTCATCACCACACCACCATTAGTCCACTACCACCACTATAGCGATCTCGGGTTTGTCCCTTTTATGTACAGTGTTCTGATCGTAGGTTCCGTGGAGTTGGTGGTTGTATGTCTTGTTGTCATCCTTTAGATTCCGTATGTCTGAGTTTTAGGATGTGTTGGGCGTGTTTCGAACAGGCGGGTTGAGCCTTAGTCCCTTTCCTTGTTGCCCAGAGTTTTGGTGGTACGCTCGAGCTGGTACCCTTGCGCTCGAGCGGCGTTGGATTTTTAGTTGTACGCTCGAGTGGACCATATCACGCTCGAGCGGAGTTTTCACACTTCCAGTATTTGTGCCTCTGCAAAACTTCTGCAGATGTGTTTTTCACGCTCGAGCGGGTTTCCTTACGCTCGAGCGGGTCACGCTAGAGCGGGTCTGTTGGTGCTCGAGCGGGGTGTTCATTGTCTGCGAAAGTTCTGAGAGGGGGTAATTTACGCTCGAGCGAACTGGTTTTCGCGCTCGAGCGGATGTATTTTGTTCTTGTGTCCTGGAGCTCGAGCGGGTCCAGTTTTTGTGCTTGACACTCGAGCGTTCTATTCTCCGCTCGAGCGGATCATGCGTATATCAGTTGGCAGCTGTGCATTTTTGAATCACATTGCAGCATCCTTTCTCTCTCTTGCTTTTCCGAAAAAGCCATTTGAGAGCTTCTCTCACTAAAACTCAACTTCTCTCTAAGTATTGATCTAGTATGAGTGATTTCCTCACCTTTGGCCTTTACAAAAGTTGTGTTGATCGTCGAGGGCTATGTTTTGATCCGAGCATATTGAGTTTTGGAGCACTTTGGGTTTCGTCATCTTCTCCCTTTGAGCTCCGAATTTGAGGTAAGGATATCTTACTCCTCCTTATGAGTTTTGTCTTTGAATTTTGGCATTTTGATATGTTGGGGGTTGTTGGGTAATTTTTGAGAAAGTTTGGGTCTTTGTGTAATTTTATAAAAGATGGGGATTTGTTATATGTAAACCTATATGCATGTTTGATAAAGAGGAATGAGGCTAATGTTGAACTATTGAAGAAAATGGAACCTTAGTGTTGTTATGTAGATTATGGGTAAAGCCCTAATTACATTGATAAATTAATTTGTACAAGAAATTTAGGGAATTGAGAAATTGAATAGGAAATATTCAAATTAGAAAGATATGGGGTTAAAGGGTGTAGTTGGACTCCCTTATCGCTCACCTAGTTAAACTGTTGATAATATATCAAATTGGTGCATTTATTTCCTATTTAGAAATAACTGTATTGGACTATCGGTGGAAGATAGTCTTGATTGTTATAGGCAATGTATGATGATTAGGCAAACTAAAGCTAATCTATTGAGTATGCTAATGAACATGGCAATTGGTTTAATACATCAAAATGTTGAATTGATAGGTTGAATTTGTATATGATAATTGTTTATATACATTGTATTGTGTGGGAGGAGAAATGGGCTGTACTCCACGGTTTATTGGAAGAATGGGGCTAAACCTCTAAACCGAATCTTGTGACAGTGATACAACATTACAATGTGTATCAAGCTGCGAATTAGAAGTGTTTTTGTTTCATTAATACAACACTACAATGTGTATTATTTGAGACTTATGGAAGTGTTTGTTTTGATTTGATATAGCACTAAAATGTATATCATTATTATTCGTGAAATATGGAATTGTTTGTTTGATTTGATATAGCACTAAAATGTATATCGTTGAGAAATATGGAAATGTTTTGTTTGACTTAGATATGACACCAACATGTATATCCATCATGAATTTTGAAAGTGTTCTAGTGGGGAATTATGATCTCATCAAATGATTTGGCCAGGGCACTGAGCCTTGTTTTCAAATTCTAAGTTGAATAAGAAATGGAAAGTGAATTGTAACACAGACACGAATGTCATGGAATAGGAATGTGAGGTAAACGAGTGTACAAGTGTTGACCATCTATCAACTGCTAATCTTTTAGTCATTGCTTATAGTTGGTTTAGTGTATTTTTACTGGGCTGTGGCTCACCCTATATGGGACACCATTTTCAGGTACAAGAAGCATGCCACCTCCAAGGAAATAGCTTGAGAGGCTAGAGGCAGGCAGATGTTTGTGGTTGTGTTATCTTTTGTTTTATTTCATGTAATTTCAAGCCAAGGGCTTAATGTGTATTTGAGTTAGTACTCTTCTGTTTGTAACTAAGTGTTAACTTGGAAAACTGTAATCCCGTAAGGCATTTGCTTTTGTTGTTAACATGTAATGCTTTTGTAAAGAATTACTCTGATGAAGAGAATGATGTTTATCTCTTATATCAATGCATGTCTAAATTGATGGTATTAATGTTATTATTTTGAGGGTGTTACAACTTGGTATCAGAGCGTACCGGGTTCGAATACTTTGGGTACGTGGGAAGTGATTAGTATCACAATGGGTTTGTCTTGCTTGTTAGAGACTTAGATGTAATGTTATGTGCTTATGTGATAACATGTTTATGTGACTATGTGGGTATGGAATGTAGTTTCTTGGATGTTGATTGGATCCTTGGGTTTCTGGGAGTCCTGTTGGAAAGGCACTTGATCAATGCTGTTTCTAACCGGAACTCTAGTAACGCCTCGGGACTATCATTATCCAGAAATGAAATTCGTAAGTGCTTAGGTGTTTATGTGCTTACGTGGAATGAATTACAGCTGTCCATTGTGTTAGGACGCTAGTGAAATAGTTTCGGCACCCTGGATATTGTGCTAATACCTTGTTTTTTTTTACTAGGATGCCTAGACGAGGGAGTTGTGATTTCCCACCTTTCGCACGGGAAGAGTTGAGGAGACAGTTTGTGGAGTTACGCCAAGGTACTACACCCTTGGTGCAGTTTGAAACATGGTTTGCTAACCTGTCGAGGTTTGCTCCAGAATTGGTGCAGACGGAGGAATTGCGTTGTTCGGAATTTGAGAGTAGGCTGTGTGACGACATCCGTGAAAGGATTGCGGGGTCATGGCATAGGAGTTATAGTGTGCTTGTCCGGGCTGCAACTCATGTGGAGGCAGTGGTGCTAGCTATGGGGCAAAATAGGGGAGAGGCCACGGTTTTGAGTGTTGGTCGGGTTAGGGAGGAGGCTACTTCGACGACTCCTGTGATTTAGAGTGTTGGTAGGCCTTTTAAGAGGTAGAAGGGTTTTAATCCACAACAATTTCAGAGAGCTCAGCCCGGGTCTACTTTTCCAGTGCTGAGTCTAGGTTTGGGAAAGGGTGAACGTAAGGTTGTCACTTGTTTCGAATGTGGTCAGCTTGGCCACAAGTCCCTAGCTTGCCCACAGAAAAAAAGAGCAGGGTTGGCAGTCCGACTAGTAGTTGTACCATCAGAATCATTTAATCAGCCGGGTTTTGGGCCGATCGAATGTTCGGTAGGAAAGCAGTCGTTGCGGTCTTCATCAGCTCAGACTTTGAACCAGTCTTGTGCTAAGGAGCCGTTTACTTGTTGGGTGTGTAATCAGCCAGGTCATATCAGTCGTTTCTGTACTCAGCGAGGGGCTTTTTTAAGGGTTTTACAACCTAGTCGGGTCCAGCCTTATTTGACTGGACAGGGGCAATATCGTTTTGGGGGACAAACAGGCCAGACTTCGAGGGCCTCAGGAGAGTCGAGTTCCCACGTCCCACTTGGGGAAGTCCGCAGTTGTTCCAGGTGTGGCCAGTTGGGGCACAACAGTAGTTCTTGTCCGTGGCTTGTAAGCTTGTAGGTTATCTTATGTTTGGGGATGACCAACTTTGACGGTCCAGCGAGGGACGACAATAGTGGTAGTACCGATGGGTTGGTTTTGTTTCGACTAATCCGTTTTGTAATCGGTGGTTTATTGTTTTGTAATCATTGGGTTCTGTTGTGTAACCAATGTGTTTTGGGAATGTTGAAACATCTGAACTATATGTTTATTTATATATATATGCTTTGTTTGTTAACTTCCATAGATTGGGTAGGTTAGAGCTTGTTGTAGCACTAAAGTCTTATTAATGTAATAAGTTGTTGTGTGACCATAAAATTCTTGGTAATAATGTAGTTATATGCGTGTGACTTGGTTTGGAAAAATGAGGGCTGAGAAGCCATGCGTTCAAATTTGGAAGAATTTTGAGGGATGCGTATCCTAATCAGGACTATTATGGGGGCTAGAGTAGTTATACTTACCGGGTGTACGGAACTTCTTGGCGCTACTCATTTAATCTCATGTGTTTGGTAAGGAATTTTGGTCTCTTGTCGGGAGAACTCCTCGAAAGGATGTGAAGTGTGTGATTAATACTAGGTGTAGTATATATTTAACATGATACTTTGCAGAGTCATAGTGCATAATTTCGTTAGGACTAGACTTATCCCTTTATGATAGGTAATGTCGCCAAATTTGCATCTATACCGACATGTAGTTTGATTAGAGAGAGTGTGAGACCCTATATAAGATAGTGGTTATTGGCATCGGGAGTGGTGTGTGGTGAGCAACTGGTGTTATATCCCGAGCGGTGGTGTAATGGGTGTTTCTTAAGTTCCCAGACTCCTTTCTGATGGTAGAATACGATAGGTTTGTACCTTAATACCGGGTAGGTCAAGTGATGCTGACGATGGGATTGGTTGGGTGTATAACCCATGGTTTGGGTGTGAACCGTGAGTAGAGTCACTGTGGTTTGGTCTTTGCGAAGAAAGGTTTGGGATGATAATGAGAAGGTTGAGGACTTTTACTCCTCCAGAAATTTAGAATGGTGAATCTGTGAAAGCCTTGTCGGCGACAGGCGACGATGTCAGGGTTTGGTTCATGGTGGTTGTCTAGTGGTAGCATTGGCTGGTGGTTTGGCACAGAGGCTGGGCCTCTTGATGGTACTCTCAGGATGAGTGACAACTAAGATGCGGGGTAAAGAGTGGACCCTATGGGTCATGGAGGGACTCAGTATGGGAGTAAGATAGCTTGCAAAATAAGGAGGTTTTGCCTAGTGCGGTACGTGCTAGTGTGTGATTCGTAGGTTGTTATTAGATGATGTGTAGAAGGGGATCAGTCCTAGAAAATCCCAGGTGAATACCTTGATAAGGCAATGGTGTGGTTTCTTATTGAAGTCGAGAGGTTGGATGTTTGGTTAAGTCAGGTCACTTCGACATAAGTGTTCGTCGTCCAGTTTGGATAGTGGTAACATAAGCAAGATGGTAAGGTTGTGAAGAGTGAGTGAGGCACTTTGCTAGAATCATTTTTATTCGTTAGGGCCTTGTTCATGCGTTGTAAGGCACGAGGGTGTGCAATGTTATCCTTTAGGTCGTTGCGTTGTTGGGAACTTCAAATGTTTAGGAATCCCTTCTTGAAAATTCTGTTTTTGGGTATTGCGTCATCACTGTGAGTATGGCGGGTTTTGTGGGTTGGCTGTGTTGAGATTCACTCAGGGGTCATTGAGTACTCTTCGTAAACTAAAATGATTTTTGAATCGAAACGTGAGTTTTGCTACCCTTATTTTCGGGAAAATAATTTGAGAGAAATCTTTGAGTTCGGCTGTGGCCAGATGTAAATGACGTGTTTAGTGGTAGCCTTACGAACCTGAATATTTTACGGGAAGTTAGACTCGACCTAGCCTGAGTTGCTGGTTATATGCTGTGTGATTTTGGCGAGACCTTGAAGTAGTGGGGTAGTAATGTACCGTAATGTTGTTCCCTACCCGTGCTTCGTCCTACATACGTGTTTTGTGAGAGTTGACTGGAGGCCTTGTGTACAAACGTTTCCGTGTTTCCTTTGTTGGGATGTTTAGTACCAAATACTGGTTTGAGTGTTGTGAGTAGTCGAGACATGGTGGATGTCTCAGAACACTGTAGTGATTGAATGTGTCTTACTATTATCATTGTTATCGAGTCTGGCTAGGCCGGACTTTTCCATTCGTAAGGTATTATGAAAACGCAATGGGGGTTGAGGAAACCACTTGGGTGAGTGACTTTCAGGTCCGCAAGAAAAATCCGGATCTATCTCTGATTGTTGAGCACTTGTTGTATCTTTGTTGTGTTGTTAAAATTTAAGAGCATTGAACATGTCTTAAGTTGTGTAACATTGCGTATGTTGAATATATTGCAGAACTGGAAATATATCATGAACACTGACTATGATATGTATGAAATTGTGAACCATGTATATTGGAAATTGTTAGATTTAAAGGAATGCATGTTGTAGCATGTATTGTAAATGGCCCCTTGAATAGGGGTGAAGTGACCAGTAATGGGTCAAGTTGTTAAATATTAAATTGTGATATTGTTGAGAAATTGATTTAACTTAAACGTTATGAAACATTTCAATGAGAGGTATTTGGCAAGTGAATTGTGCATGGTCTTGTGTTATGAATGACGCCGTGTTTATGAAAAATGTTTACAAACCTTTTAAGTTTCGCATGGAAAATGCAAAGTTTGTTTTGGAATGCCAACGTTGAAAATTTGATTTTTTTTTTCTTTGAGATATGCCTCATGAGCAAGAGAATGATTTCCCTTATGCGTATACAAAAGATTTGCGTTAGTTGTTTTATTTGGAACTATAATTGTTGAGAAGTGACTTAGCTGGGAGCGCTAGTTGGGTGTTTTGGTGATCTATCTCGGGAAGAATTTGGTTTTGTTAAGGTCTTTTGTGCCTGAGTGTTGTCGTTGGAACGTGTTCCCTTAGTTGGTCCTTTCTTTTGTGAGAGTTAACTACAAATTTGTTGAGAGAATAGTTTCTTCCCTAAATGCTCGGGGGTTGAGTGCTTGTGGTCGGTTGACCTTGTAATTGTGTTATTTTCTTAATTTCGGGGACGAAATTCTTTAAGGGGGGGAGGTTATAGCGATCCCGGGTTTGTCCCCTTTATGTACAGTGTTCCGGTCGTAGGTTCCGTGGAGTTGGTGGTTGTATGTCTTATTGTCATCCTTTAGATTCCGTATGTCTGAGTTTTAGGATGTGTTGGGCGTGTTTCGAATAGGCGGGTTGAGCCTTAGTCCCTTTCCTTGTTGCCCAGAGTTTTGGTGGTACGCTCGAGCGGGTACCTTTGCGCTCGAGCGGCGTTGGATTTTTAGTTGTACGCTCGAGCGGACCATATCACGCTCGAGCGGAGTTTTCACACTTCCAGTATCTGTGCCTCTGCAAAACTTCTGCAGATGTGTTTTTCATGCTCGAGCGGGTTTCCTTACGCTCGAGCGGGTCACGCTCGAGCGGGTCTGTTGGCGCTCGAGCGGGGTGTTCATTGTCTGCGAAAGTTCTGAGAGGGGGTAATCTACGCTCGAGCCAACTGGTTTTCGCGCTCGAGTGGATGTAATTTGTTCTTGTGTCCTAGAGCTCGAGCGGGCCTTCTTGCGCTCGAGCGAGTCCAGTTTTTGTGCTTGACGCTCGAGGGTTCTATTCTCCGCTCGAGCGGATCATGCGTATATCAGTTGGCAGCTGTGCATTTTTGAATCACATTGCAGCATCCTTTCTCTCTCTTGCTTTTCCGAAAAAGCCATTTGAGAGCTTCTCTCACTAAAACTCAACTTCTCTCTAAGTATTGATCTAGTAGGAGTGATTTCCTCACCTTTGGCCTTTACAAAAGTTGTGTTGATCGTCGAGGGCTACGTTTTGATCCGAGCATATTGAGTTTTGGAGCACTTTGGGTTTCGTCATCTTCTCCCTTTGAGCTCCGAATTTGAGGTAGGGATATCTTACTCCTCCTTATGAGTTTTGTCTTTGAATTTTAGCATTTTGATATGTTAGGGGTTGTTGGGTAATTTTTGAGAAAGTTTGGGTCTTTGTGTAATTTTACAAAAGATAGGGATTTGTTATATGTAAACCTATATGCATGTTTGATAAAGAGGAATGAGGCTAATGTTGAACTATTAAAGAAAATGGAACCTTAGTGTTGTTATGTAGATTATGGGTAAAGCCCTAATTACATTGATAAATTAATTTGTACAAGAAATTTAGGGAATTGAGAAATTGAATAGGAAATATTCAAATTAGAAAGATATGGGGTTAAAGGGTGTAATTAGACTCCCTTATCGCTCACCTAGTTAAACTGTTGATAATATATCAAATTGGTGCATTTATTTCCTATTTAGAAATAACTGTATTGGACTATCGGTGGAGGATAGTCTTGATTGTTGTAGGCAATGTATGATGATTAGGCAAACTAAAGCTAATCTATTGAGTATGCTAATGAACATGGCAATTGGTTTAACACATCAAAATGTTGTATTGATAGGTTGAATTTATATATGATAATTGTTTATATACATTGTATTGTGTGGGAGGAGAAAGGGGCTGTACTCTACGGTTTATTGGAAGAATCGGGCTGAACCTCTAAACCGAATCTTGTGACAGTGATACAGCACTACAATATGTATCAGGCTGCGAATTAGAAGTGTTTTTGTTTCATTAATACAGCACTACAATGTGTATTATTTGAGACTTATGGAAGTGTTTGTTTTGATTTGATATAGCACTAAAATGTATATCATTATTATTCGTGAAATATGGAATTGTTTGTTTGATTTGATATAGCACTAAAATGTATATCGTTGAGAAATATGGAAATGCTTTGTTTGACTTAGATATGACACCAACATGTACATCCATCATGAATTTTGAAAGTGTTCTAGTGGGGAATTATGATCTCATCAAATGATTTGGCCAGGGCACTGAGCCTTGTTTTCAAATTCTAAGTTGAATAAGAAATGGAAAGTGAATTGTAACACGGACACGAATGTCATGGAACAGTAATGTGAGGTAAACGAGTGTACAAGTGTTGACCATCTATCAACTGCTAATCTTTTAGTCATTGCTTATAGTTGGTTTAGTGTATTTCTATTGGGGTGTGGCTCACCCTATATGGGACACCATTTTTAGGTACAGGAAGCATGCCACCTCCAAGGACATAGCTTGAGAGGCTAGAGACAGGCAGACGTTTGTGGTTGTGTTATCTTTTGTTTTATTTCATGTAATTTCAAGCCAATGGCTTAATGTGTATTTGAGTTAGTACTCTCCTCTTTGTAACCAAGTGTTAACTTGGAAAACTGTAAGCCCGTAGGGCATTTGCTTTTGTTGTTAACATGTAATGCTTTTGTAAAGAATTACTCTGATGAAGAGAATGAAGTTTATCTCTTATTTCAATGCATGTCTAAATTGATGGGATTAATGTTATTATTTTGAGGGTGTTACAACCACCAGATCCACTTCTGAACTTTTTCATTTGAAAATATTTTTTGCTAATACAAATAAAGTGTCAAAGTTTCAAATTAAAAATGTAATAGGCTCTATTCACCCCCCCAAAAAAAAATCACATTTTTATTTTGACATCAATTACCCAACCAGTCTTGAGCGTAGAATGAACAATGCAAAAACATGCAAAGGTATATAGGGTTTTTGAAAATCAACTTATGAAAAATTCTCTCAATGATCAGAATATTGTTAGTAATGGGCGCCCATGTGGCATGACCATTTGAATTTGAATTTGAACCTTATCCAAATAGGTTTTGAAATTGAATTCAAACCTATTTAGGATAACCACTCAGGATACAGATATTATCTCCATTAACTGATATGGATAGATAATAATAACACATTATATATCTGGTATATGGGTTATGGGTGATTAAGAGAGAAACAACGTATGATCTGAGTTTTACCTATATACTGACTCTCTCCCAAAAACAACGATCAAGTCATTTGCACTGTGATTTGTGTGGGTGATATTCATTCTGTAATATCACTTCACTGCTGAGTTGGTTTATTAGATTCTGGAAACACGTGATTTACCCACAAGGTTCTATCATCTAAAAGTATGATCTGCTTATTTTTATCCGCTCTATTTTTTATACTTTGATTTACATTGGTATCAGAGCCATAAATATGGGTATTTTCGTGCTTATTTTTATGCATTAAAATATGTGTATGTTTTTTTATATAAATATATATACATGATATATGCATGAATATTAATAGAGGAGGAAGATGAAGTGCACGATTTTTTGCATTTTAACTCCATTAGATTGAGAGAGTGATATACCTCATTTTTATGTTGTTTAAATGTCATTTTTAATGACATAAATGTTTTTATTGTGAAAAATGGAGTCCGACAGTACAAAAATCGGACCAGAAAACACCTGGGAAGGCGGCGCGTGTGATTCACGCGCTGTGTGACGCCGCTAAGAACCGCCACGCCCCACCACGCGCTCTCACGCGCTGAGACGCGTTAGGCGCGCTTCCCAAGCGCGAGCTGTCCCCTCCCTTCCACCCGCGCGCGTTAGCCGCGCCGCTTCGAGCCGCGCCACGCGCGCGCTATGTGCCGCGCCGCGTTGAGCCGACTCGCGCCGAGTTGCGCTGAGTGGCGGCGAGGCGAGGCGAGGCGAGCCGAGCCGTTTTTTCCGAGCTGGCTTGACTCTAAGGCTCTGTTTGTTTTTTTTTTTAATTCTGAATTGCGTTAATTGGCCATAATTTATTCGGTATAGCTTTGTTTTAAACATGGTTGGTACCGTTAGACTCGGAATTAAATTTTATATCTTCTGTAAAATTGTGAAAATTTTATGAAAATAAAAAATATTTTTTTCCTGAAATAATAATGCATTATTTTTGCTTTAAAATGCATCTGGTGTTGCATGATTAAGTTTCTAGGGCTGCATTTTTTATTGTATACTATTGATGTAGTTTACTATTTACTGGTATAGTTATAGCATTTTATCAGATTCTGGAATATTTATTTCTGATTTTATGTGTGTTTATTAGTTATTTAAAATTCCAGAAAATTCCAGAAAATTTCAGTATGATATACTTTCTGTTATGGCATAATTTGAATATTAAATACAACATATTTTTTTTGGTTTTGTAATATGTTGTAATTAGAGGAGCATGATTATTTATTTATTTATTTATTAGAATTCCATTATTAAATGAATATAGCATGAGTTATTTGTAAATTTACATTAAGATGCTATTGTATGCAATTTATCATGCTTTGTATATGCCATAGTCAGTGGGAGGTTATTCGGTTGAGAGAAATCTTTGTAGATTAACTCCCGAAAACCAATATTTTGCGCATAAATTAAATTAGATTTTGGATAATTGTCACCTGTGGCGCAAGAGATGATTACGAGCATAGCGGATTTTCGATCTTGCGACTTGTGTAATATTGTCACTATTTAATTTAGATTTTTGCGGCAAAATTATATTGTGCTAATCAAATTAATCTTAATGCGAATTTCTTTCTAAATTGATTTAGCTTATGGAAGTTAATTTGGTTGACCTAGACTTAGTAGAGATGTTCAAATGTGAACAAACTAATCCCATTCTTTAGATGAGCAAAAGTCTTGGAGACTTTAGGTCAAACCTTAATTGAGCCCAAGTAAGGAAACATGACTCAAAGTCGCCGTGGTTTTGTTGCCTTGTTTGGCACAATAAAAACTAATGTGTGCGCTATGATTTGCGGCATACTACGTAGTTTTGGTTGGTGAGTTTTGGAGTTATGAAATTAGTAAGCCCTCAATAGATCAGTATATGATCTTGACTAATGAGCTGCGCGGATTGACTTTGTAATTTGATTTGTAAATAATGTTACATCATTGGATGAAGTAACATTCAAGAGTCACGTCATCCAAGAAATGCGAGCTTAAATAAATTAGTCATTAAGTGTAAGACGAGTAGCCAGTATGAGCAGTGTTTTGCTCTCTACCCAATTATTGGGAGTGGATTGAGCGAAATTTCATGCACTATAATAGTGTGCATAGAAATATCACGTGAAGTGAAAAGATTAGCGCTTAGAAGCTGCAAAATCTATTAACACTAAGTGAAAAGATTAGCGCTTAGAAGCCGCAAAATCTATTAACACTAAGTGAAAAGATTAGCGCTTAGTGGCTACAAAATCTATTAGCATTGACAACTTGTCTAAGTCTGGACACTTACTGTTTCCACACTTGAGTGTGAGACATGAGGAGGGGCTTCTTTGTATGATTCCTTAGCTAGGCTAACGTTTTTGAATAACATTTACCACTAAGTGCAAACGTTGCAGCATAGTAATGCAAAGGTCAAGGCCGACAAGGTTGTTATGACTCTAAGAATTTGATACATCGCTTGTGAGAGCATTGTATTGAATTAGACTCTTTAGCCTAATTCCCGCTTAAGTTACTTCAAGAGCTGTCACAGATTGATAGCTTATTCTCTCCTACTTGTGGATAGTAGAATTAATTGCAAGTAACTATGAAACGAGAAATAGATATGGCAAGAGGAGTATCGTCATCTTTCAACTAGATGCATTAAAGTGTATGGAGAATAAAATTGACTTGAAGGTGCAGGGGATTAGCACTTACTAGTTAAATTTACGACTTAGGCGCACTTGATATCTCCATGACATCCTTTTATGATCTAGTGCATATGAATTAGTCCTGAGTCATTACCTAGTTGGGCCTAAACCTTTTAAACTTATCTTCGAGAACTCATACATTAAGATGATTGGAATTAGTTTATGACATTGGTCATGAACCGGTGACTTATTATACTTAATCACATTAATGAGATGATGGCACGATGGTTTGAGTAGGCCTTCTTGGGCCCACTCGCTTGTGACATCCTGCTCTCATGTGAATGTGTAACTTTGGTCGCAATGGGTGCGCACAAGTAAGTAGGAAAGCCGTAGAAGGTCATTTGTATTGGCGCATTTAGTCCACTATGATCTTTGTGACTAGATATGTGTAAGGGTATGATAGCTAAGCCTCAATCTCGACACATTTATAGATTACGATGTGCATCTGAGTCAAGACTATTTGATCTCCCATAAGTCAAAAGTTTTGAGATGTTTTTTTGACATTGCACATATGAGGTTGAGATCAATTAGATAACAGCTTTTGTGCTTTTAGTTTTGACCAAGGTGGCGAGTATCTATTTGAGTTATTTTAGAAAACTCTGTGAAGAGAAATGGATGCTTAAAAAATTGATTATTCCTAATACTCAACAACACAATGGTGTAGTAGAGATAAGGAATTAAATAATGTTAATGTTAGGTGGATAATGGCACAAAATGTTTCTCAATTAGGAATTGCACTAGTTTGTTGCCTATATCCCTAACTAAGTGCCCTCCATATCAGATTTTACACTCCATTTGAGTAATAGATTAGCGGAGAGCCATCTATGGGCGATTTGTAACCGTTAAGCAACTTATCTTTATTTTACTTCTCATAAGATTGCAAAGTTAAGACCTAGGGTTCTATAGCACATTATTGTATGTTGTCTTGTAAACACAAAGGGTTATGTGGCGCATTATTGTATGCAGTCATGTAAACCCTCCGGGTCATGTGCATATAGGTAAGCAGCTTTGTGGTAGTGTAACAAAGTCACATAAAGTTTTCTTAGTAAAGGTGATGTGAATAGAGTTTTGGAACTCTATAAGATAGAGAATTCTAAGCATAGCGCTTTTATGTAGCCTAGTTGAGAATGGAAAGAAATCTCCAATATCCTAGGGACAGTGGGAGCGATGTGCCTACTAATGGATTACTCCATTAGAGAAGAATACTCTACATTCTTAGTTGCGTGGTAGCAAATATGAAAATTTTCCACGTCATCACTGGGTGATTGAGAAGGGAACATTCATGATTGCTCCGCAAGATGATAAAGAGCCTAGGATAATGCCAAAGGCTCTAGTCCTTTGTTTTTAGAAAGTGGATTAATGTTGTGCGGTTTAAGACAAAGTCTTTGAGGATTAACCATTCTATAATTTGGTTGACTTTCCATTATGACGCGAAACTATTCTAAAGTTATGCGTAATTTGGATAGTCATTGTTGAGGCATAAGGCTCGCTAGATACCGAAAAGTCACACCATTGAGGAAAGTGTAGACCATGAGAAGACTTCCTCCTGGGGAGTGAGGTTATTTTGACTTAGGCTATGATTGACATAAGTTCGAAACATTGATTTGTGGACATTATGACCCAACTTCTCGTTGGAGAATTGGATAAGTAGATCCGTAGGGATTTACCTTCTGTTTTTATGGTGAAAAGTTAGGAGCGCAAAAACGTTGCTAGTTCCAATAAATCTTTTACAGCCTAAAACAGTTATCCAAATAGTGGTTCTTAGATTTCATCAAGCCATGATAGGCAAACGATGATCGATGAAGACCACTGAGGCATGATCAATGGTCCAAAAGAAGTTTTTCCTTACTTAGTCATTATGAGCCAGGAATTTATAGGGTTGTCGCCACCTAGGGTGGCCAGTCCTCTATTTTAGATATGATGGACATGAGTGATGTAATTTATATGCTCAGATATACGATCCTTAGGGATTGTTTTGGGAGAATTCCTGTTTTGTCTTCGATGACTTACATAAGGAATATCCTAAAACGATTCTAGATGCAAAATTGCAAACCCATTGACTTACTTATTGGTAAAAGCCAGAGCCTTAGCTATTGAGTGAATCCTCGGATTGTCTTTGAGAAAAACAGATGACCTATATTCCTTGATCTTTTCTTTGTTGTGGGTGCCTAAATGACACTATGTGGGCATATTCGGCATAATAAGTGTTATCGTTGGTAAATGGTCAACTGAGTTGTTTAGACATTGACCATGCTCATTAGATTGTGGATAAAATGCTTTACTAGTAGCATATTAATTTGCTCATTGTAAGATTCAATGCGCTAGTTGGGCGCATCTGCGCTGGTTGGGCGCATTAAGAATGAACGCAAATTGGTCACCAAAAATATCTTTAGAGAGGTTATTGTGCAAGAGGTAGTGATCTTAAATCACTTCATGTGAGGCGCACATGGTGGATTCCATTGTATATACTTATCGCAAGAGGTGCTGATAAGGCTTATGTTTGGAATCTAGAATAGTGATCTTGAATCACTTCATATGAGGTGCACATGGTGGATTTCGTTGTATATACTTATTGCAAGAGGTGCTGATAAGACTTATGTTTGGAATCTATAATTGCGCAAGCTGTGATCAATTTTTTTTTAAATCGATCACTTATTTTGAGATGATGGGATGTTGACACTATTATGGTTTGTGTCATAATGATTAGCAGATGATGATGTCAGCAGGCAAGATTGGCTCACTCACATGAGCAATCACCCTTGGCGCTTGGGAGCGAGCAAGGTTGAGACTAGTGGTTTATTTTTATTTGGAGCCAAGAGAGGCTTAAATAATCCACTATGCATGTCGCCTTGGTTACAACCAAGATGAGGTCGTGTTAAGGACCAAACACTACAACAAATTTGGGATTTAAAGACGAAACAAATTTGTCCCAAAATGTATATATTTCGTCACCCAAAGTAATTACGACGAACATTTTTCGTCACCCGTTTTGTTGCCAAAGGGTCGTCGCTAAAGGGTCTTAGAGACGGAAAAAAAAATTCGTCATTGAAAATGATAAATTTATGACGAATTTTTTTGTCTCCAATACACTTGTTGGGAACATACTTGTAAGTAATTAGCGACAAAATATTTTGTCATTAAAGGAGAAATTAGAGACAAAAGTATTTCGTCATAAATATAAGAAATAGAGACGAAATAATTTTGTCACGTTTAATATAAATGAAGACGAAAATTTTTTGTCAAAGAAGCTACCAATAGAGACAAAAACAAATTCATCATTAAAAATGAAAAATTTGTGACGAATTTTTTTGTCTCCAATACACTCTGTTGGGAACATACTTGTAAGTAATTAGCGACAAAATATTTTGTCATTAAAGGAAGAAATTAGAGACAAAAGTATTTTGTCATAAATATAAGAAATAGAGATGAAATAATTTTGTCACGTTTAATATAAACGAAGACAAAAAAAAATTTGTCAAAGAAGCGACCAATAGAGACAAAAACAAATTCATCATTAAAAATGATAAATTTGTGACGAATTTTTTTTTCTCCAATACATTCTGTTGGGAACATACTTGGAAGTAATTAGCGACAAAATATTTTGTCATTTAAAGAGAAATTAGAGACAAAAGTATTTTGTCATAAAAATAAAAAATGGAGACAAAATAATTTTGTCACGTTTAATATAAACGAAGACGAAAATTTTTTGTCAGAGAAGCTACCAATAGAGACAAAAATAAATTCATCATTAAAAATAATGAAATAATGTCAAAAAAAATTCGTCACATATTGAGGGTAATAGTGACAAAATGTGACAATATTTTTTGTATGACAAATTCATTTAGCGACGAAATAAAGAATTCATGACAAAATTAATCATCCACCTAAGCTAAATAAGAGACAAAAAAAAACCTTCTTTAGGGATGAAAAATTTTGTCAATAATTCCATAATATTTTTTTCCACATTATATACCTATTTTATCAAAATCTAAATTTTAGTTCAACAAATATGACCATGTTCATGTTGAAACCTGTTGAATATAACAATTCCATCACAACTTAACCTAACCTGTTATCAACACATTTACGAATTAACAAAATGAAGATATCCATTCATCATTACAAATAATTTCATCCTAATACAATAAAATAGTGAAATATCCACAAAATATCCAAAAGTTATAACTTGTTCAATTCCACCAAAAATCCAACAATAACTAGTGCAACTCCAAAAAGTATGTGTATCCTTATCAAACAAAAATGAACATTCAAGCAAATTACATAATTGTTGCACGTCAAAAATGCCACTCTAATCAAATCTGCAAAAAAATAAATTAAAAGTTTTAGTAATTAATCAATTATACAAAAGATTAAAAACATTAGTAACTCATCAATTTACAATTAGATCAATTATACAATTTATCCTTGTAACAGACTTTTTTTGAGATTATGAGAACAAAAAATTAATTTTAAGGCTAATTCACAAATGGTGCATTCCATTAATGTGTGTAGACGGCGCCCGCGGGCCTCATGCTACAGTTCGGACTCAATTTGTGTCACGGTTCTTAATCTGAACCAAAGAGTCCAAATCTGGCAAATCGTTTTGAGAAACAGATTTTTGAAAAAGTAGTGCCAAACATGGACTGCTTTGCCAGATACAGAGTCGCCACCTAAATATTTTTTTATGGGAGAATTTAGGAAACCCTGACTCGGTGCCGAAGGCCACATGTCCGTCATCACCGGAGTTGTCTCGGCTCGGGAGCTTGGGTACGATCGGGGAAGGTCAGCTATGAGCACCCCCTTTCGCCCGGTCCGAAGACCGGCCTCTACTAACCGTGATATCCGTTTTTGAAAACTTTATGTGTTCTTAAACCAATTGTTAGCCTAGAATTACTATGTTATGCGTGCAGCAAACAAGTATAGACCAAATCGCCCAAATTGGAACAAAACATTTCATGTTTGTTTTGAAAATGGTTTGCTACTCGCAAGTAGGCTAAAATGCAGATTTTGCCACCCTCAAGTGGGTTTTTAGAAAAGATGATTTTGCCACTATCTAGTGGGCTTAAAACTCACAGTTTTAACGCATTATCCCAATTTAAGCAATTTGACCTCCACCCATAGGCATTCAAGCAATTTATCTCATGTAAACATTTAGCCGCATGGCAAGCATACTCTTATGGTAACATTCACACGCATGTTGGATGCTAAAGCATAACCACTTACATTGTACTCCGTGCCAAAACAATAAACTAGTTAGCAAATGTGCGTGTCCTAGTTCATGTTATTTTGCCTAATGCAACACATACAAGGTGCAATTCTAGTTAGGCTCGGTTAACCTAGATATGGCATACGATATGCAACCAACTAATTCATGTATTCAATTTTGGAATTTGAAAATACGAATGCGGTTAGCATGATGTACCGAGCCCGGTGCATGTTAACAGATGCATGAATGCACGCATGCATATCATAAGGTATGCTAATTTCAAAAATGCCCTAATCTACCATCATAAGCTGGTAAATAAAAGGGAAGAAAGAAATGGGGATTGGAAGACATACACACACTCACCCACACTTATTACATGTCTACCCTCACTTAGAGGGTTCGAATTAATATTACAGTCCCAAAACAATAAATAAATAAAATTATTACAAAATTTCCTAAATAATTAAAAAAAGGAAGCAAAAGAATGAAGAGGGTGGCCACAGCCTCTGCCTCGGGGCGCGCAGATGATGCATGCTCGAATCCGTCCTGCCCGGAAAACCCGTACTATACTCTAGTCGCCTCTGTTTGTACTGCCTTGTCTTTCTGAAAATTTCCAAAGTACTGGAACAAGCTCTTTGCATCCTGCAGAGCACCACCGGCCAGACAGAATTGCCACCGACACTCCAAGATTCCCGTCGGCACTTTATCAGATTCATCGGCACTTCAGATAGTGCCGGTCGGCACTAAATTCTGCCGGTCGGCAGAAACTTCCTGCAACAGACAATCTGACAGCGAACAGAGGACGGGCAATGCATAGTATGGAGTTTTTGGACACATGTAAGCATGGTCCTACTTCTTATCATATTTTGGACTCAAAGAAGCATGACTTTCAATCCTTGAACCGTCAATGGTACATGGTGGGTCAAAGGACCGAATTTGCCACTTGATATGAAAATGCATGCAACGAACAACATGAAAACCGGGGCCTTATCAAGTTGGAGTCAAAGGTCCCGATGACCGGGGATCAAGGCACATTACATCACTTGGAGTATGAATGGTCCTTGATTCCCACACTTAGTTTGACACCCCAAACCAAGTAAATGAAATGCATGTGATGCTCACAAGCCTCAAATGTGTCATGCCACCAAGATATAAAACACAACAAGCAATATGCAATTATCATGACAAAATGTATGATACCAAGCGCACAAGATACAAACATGATGCAAACATGGAGCAAATTGACCATGGAATTGATATGCTACAAAGCTTAATGGAACAAATATGCAACAAACATGGAGCGGGCATGCAAGATGGCTTGAAGTGGCAAAGGGGGCAGGCCCTTACCCTTCTCAAAACAGTGGCCAAAAGTGCTTAAAATGATAGACAATCAACTCATGTTAACAAGCAAACTTATGGTCCCAAAGCTAAGGCATTAAAGGAGACAACTTACCCCCACCAACATGGCCATTCATGGCATGATTAAAACAAGTAAAAACAGAATTTATGCATGCAAGATATGACCCCAAAAACTCCTAATATGGCAACTAAAATAAGCCCCATGAAACAAATACACCAAGGCTCATTCTTAGGCATAGGAAGACACAACCTCAAGATATGGAAAAGACCATGCATGCACACATGTAGGCATGATTTTTGGACTAAAATGGCATGGCAAACAACCTCCACTCATCAAAGTAGACCAACCAAAGCACTTATGACTCATATACTTGAGGGCTCACAAGCCAAAATACATAGCAACCATAACAAATATGCCAAACATGACCAAGTTGATAACCAACAGATTTTTAAGCATGGAAAAACAATGCTAAATGCTTCATGGAACCAAGCCAACACACACAAAAATCATGGCCTAATCATGGGGTGTATTTCTAAGCAAGATGGAGCAATACAAAGCAAGTATTACAAGCATACAAGAGGGCCCAAATCCGACCAAAAACAGAGGTTATGTATGACCTAAGATGCCTAAAAAAAGTACCGAAATGAAGCCAAGAAACAACAAGCACACATGCTATCCTTTTGAGCCCAAAAAGCAAGGAAACAAAACCATAAAGGGAGAGGGGTGTCCCTCCCCTATGCAAGACTTCAAACCAACTTTTTTGACACTAAAAAACACTGATTTTTGGTGATCAAAAGATCAAAATGCTGAAGTGAACAAAACCTTATCAAAATGGCACCAAAATAGGCTAAACAAGGCCTAAGAGGGTGAGTTTGCAATCTAACCACAAAGTGACCTTAATGAAAGTGTTAGAGCAGGAAAATATGAGCCTTTTTTATGTTATACACAAGAGCCAAAACAATAAACAAAATAGGTAGAAAACCAATGCAAGTTTGGGGAATAAAAGGGAAAATGCTCACCCTTGAAGAACCCTTGAAGAACAAATGGCCTAACCTCCTTCTTTGGATCAAAACCAGTCCAAAACTCAAGAAACAACTCCCCCAAGTCCCTCAATCTCGGACTAAGGTGTAATAGTGTGTGTAATGGTGCAAAAGTAAGGTAAAACACACCTTTTGGGCCAAGAAACACACACAAGAAGGGAGAGGGAGAGAGGTATAGAGACAATATGTATCTATATCTCTAAAGGCTGATTTTGCTTCTATTTTTCTAACCTAGAACCAAGAGGCAAGCCTCTCTCTTATAAGGATCCCTCTTGCAAAGCTTATTCAACAAGCTTGGCTAGAGGGAAATCCCTCCATACACGTGTATGGAGGGGAAAGGAGTTGGTGCCAGCTATCACAGCTGGCACAAAATATCTCCATAAAGTGGAGGAACAGTGGTCGGCTGCCCAAAAAAGCTATTCCGGCAAAAAACAGTGCCGACCGGCAACATATTATGCCGACCGGCAATAAAGTGTGCCGACCGGCAAACAAAATTGCCGATGAAAGAAAAAGACCAGCCGGTGGCCTCCAGCCACTGCCGGTGGTGTATGGGGATGTCTCACAAGGCATTCCCTGCCCCTCTAAGGCAAAACAAAAGTGTTTGGTGCAAAACCAGACACTAAACAGTCGAGTTCGGGGATCCTGAGGCAAGGCGCGCGAGCCGAGACCTCCGGGAACTCCAAACGAACACAATCATGGATGATCACCGAGTGTTCAAACGGTGACGTCCAAGTCTTGAGGACGGTCAAAAATGGGGTGTCTACAGTTGCCCCTCTTTGACAGAACTCGAAAGTCATAACAATGACGGGAGTGAATGTCAAAGCCCAGAGACGACCCATTTTTGACAAGACCGAAGACTCAGACAAGCATACAAGACAAATAAGGTGTGCGCCCGGAGGCAGGGGCAAAATGCAAGACAATGCACAGAGCCGAGCATAACTTATGATCATGCAAAGAAAGCTGTAATGAAGCAAACATGCGACAGTTTTAAGCTATCATACCAAACTACACTACAATGCAGAAAGGACGTAAGAGAATTATGGAATTCTCAATATGTCTCACTCGGGAGATACAATACCTGTCCGGTTCGTCTGGTTGCACCAGCCTCAAATGAACCGTACATACAATATCGTGCCTGAAAAGAAAACAAACTTAACAGGTACAATATGGTTAGCAAAATGCATAACAATGCAAGAATAGTGGTGTACTCGAAATGCGTGACAGCGCAAAGTAAGTAGAGAGCATGACAATGCATATTGAAATACAACTAGGCAAGCGGAGCAAGCGGTCTACGCAGGCGACGAAATTGATTATAAGCACGCGGTCTACGCAGGTAATGAAACTAAACAAGCGGTCTACGTAATTAACACATGCGGTCTACGCTGGTGACGGAGTTAAACATGCGGTCTACGCAAGTAATGGAATTAAACATGCGGTCTACGCAATCAAGACATGCGGTCTACGCAGGTAATGGAATTAAACATGCGGTCTACGCAATCTAAACATGCGGTCTACGCAGGTAATGGAATTAAACATGCGGTCTACGCAATCAAAACATGCGGTCTACGCAGGTAATGGAATTAAACATGCGGTCTACGCAATCAAAACATGCGGTCTACGCAGGTAATGGAATTAAACATGCGGTCTACGCAGGTAATGGAATTAAACATGCGGTCTACGCAATCTAAACATGCGGTCTACGCAGGTAATGGAATTAAACATGCGGTCTACGCAATCTAAACATGCGGTCTACGCAGGTAATGGAATTAAACATGCGGTCTACGCAATCAAAACATGCGGTCTACACAGGTAATGGAATTAAACATGCGGTCTACGCAATCTAAACATGCGGTCTACGCAGGTAATGGAATTAAACATGCGGTCTACGCAATCTAAACATGCGGTCTACGCAGGTAATGGAATTAAACATGCGGTCTACGCAATCAAAACATGCGGTCTACGCAGGTAATGGAATTAAACATGCGGTCTACGCAATCTAAACATGCGGTCTACGCAGGTAATGGAATTAAACATGCGGTCTACGCAATCAAAACATGCGGTCTACGCAGGTAATGGAATTAAACATGCGGTCTACGCAATCTAAACATGCGGTCTACGCAGGTAATGGAATTAAACATGCGGTCTACGCAATCAAAACATGCGGTCTACGCAGGTAATGGAATTTAACATGCGGTCTACGCAATCAAAACATGCGGTCTACACAGGTAATGGAATTAAACATGCGGTCTACGCAATCAAAACATGCGGTCTACGCAGGTAATGGAATTAAACATGCGGTCTACGCAATCAAAACATGCGGTCTACGCAGGTAATGGAATTAAACATGCGGTCTACGCAATCAAAACATGCGGTCTACGCAGGTAATGGAATTAAACATGCGGTCTACGCAATCAAAACATGCGGTCTACGCAGGTAATGGAATTAAACATGCGGTCTACGCAAGTAAAGGAACGTACTATTACACAGCATAATCGAAACAATTTGCGGGGCTCACAAAGCATGAAAAGGATACGGGGCGGGACATTCTTCGCACGCATCGAGCGTTGCTTGCAGAAGTTGTGGCCTGAGGTCAACTCAAAGGTTCACGTTTCAAAGGTGTGATTTCCCGTATTGTGAGGGCGTCCAACAACGCGGCTGACCCGAACAAAGACACGGAAGGTGCGTTAACCGCAAGGGGAGTTTCATCGGTATCAATTCTGATACTTGGCTACCCTGCCATTCTACGTTTTATTTCCCTTTTTACTAGTAGTTTAAGCACATTGCACTGCCTCAGGCAGGTTTATTTTCTTTCTCAAAATTCATACACTTTGCAAAACATGTGATGGGGAATGAAACTAAATGTTTTATTCAAAAGGTGTTGCATTTGTGGATCTTCTGTGCATCGCATCGCAGGGTTTCACACCGCAGTGTGAACGAAATTGAACTCATTTTGGAAATTCGTCATCGTAATAATCAGGTAGTGAACCAACTTACAACTCGATAAGCAAAACAAAGCTATGACACAAGCAAACAAGTGTGAATACAACTCGATAAACGAATCGAGAGTTACAAGAGAGCGAAATACAACTCGATAAGCAAATGTTCAAAACTCGATAAGCAGACGGGCGTGACTTCGCAAGAGTTTATCGCCGGGGGGGATTTGGAGGTGGTGAAGTTCCCCAATTCTTAGCATAAACAGCTCAGGAGACTAGGGAGGAAGCCCACCGGCACGGTGTAGGAACCACCGGCTGCAAGGAGTGGCTACCGGCCGTATGTCTGTTTTGTCGGCAAACTGAAATGGCCGGTCGGCATATTTTTCTGCCGGTCGGCATATATGTTTGGCCGGTCGGCACTAAACGAGGGGAACCACCAGAATGTTGACACCTGTCCCCCCACTCAACCTTATCTCCTACAAAAGATCCCAGCTTCGTAGTTTTCCTCATTTTCATACTGATTTGCTCCAATGGAAGAGTTTCTTGCTCAAAATCTCACAGCTTGGATTGCTAGCTTGGATGGCTCGGAAAAGGTGAATTTCCGGGGTTTCGGCATAAATGCACTATTCACTCTGGGTCGTACCCCGTTGCATCTCCCGTTTCTTCACGCCGCGGCAAGATTTTGGAATCCGGTGACACATGTCTTTAGCTTCGCCGGGCAAGAGATGTGTCCTACCTTTGAAGATTTCCGAGCCTTAATGGAGTCCGAGCGCGACGAGGAGCTCCTACCCCAACTTAATTTTGGCCATGTCCAATCCTTAGGGCGCATGTGTGGACTCAGCATGCGCGATGCTCGGTCTTTGACGGACGACGGGATGTTAGACATTCCGAGTTTGGCCAATCGATTTTCTGATGCTGGTAATCGCAGCAACCATCACTGGCAAGGCTTCCGGCGACATGCCCTCTGCTTGTGCATGCTGTCTCATTTCCTGTTCATTTCGGGCTCTGGAGGGGCTAGTGTCCGGCTGATTGAGGTTGCCCAAGGCTTGAGAGAGGGCAAGAGCTGTATCGCCATGGTTCTGGCCGAGACACTAATGGGCTTAGACGCCTTTTACCGTCATGAGACGACTAGGTTGGCAGGGAGTCCACTACTGCTACAGGTAATATTTCCCACCCAATCTCGCATTTCTGTATTGCTCACATCACTCGGCCCTCGAGCTCAGTCTTTTCTCACAAAACCCCATTCTCACTTTTCTCTCCTCGTACATCTCTCTATTATTTAATCTCTCATTTTTCAATCCCTCCCCAGGTGTGGTTGATGGATAAATTGCAGGTTGTGGACTCCTGCCCAGCATATTCAGCTCGCGGCTACTTCTTCCGGCATCGTCTGGTCAATGCCTTGGATGAGGAATGGTGGTTCGCTTGGATGTGCCACTTGTCCGCAGACCGTATTGCTTGGCGGTGCCCTTGGTTGAACCTTCCGGCAATGAGTTACAACATGCCTCGACAGACTGGAATTCAACTGGTTGGTCTCACTCATTGTGTATTCTATTTCCCATTTCGGATTCGACGCCAATTTGGCCATGATCAGACCTGCCCGCCAGAGGGGATAGAGTATCCTGCTGCATTTCCAGCCCGAGGCGCGCAGCTTGCCTGGCAGGCCACTGCGTGGAGGATGAGAGAACTCCTGGCCCCCGCTCCTACTTTCAGTTGCACTTTATCTGATGAGTGCATAGATTGGCTCAATGAAGAAGCACAGATCGGGCCCAGCTTGGCATCAGAGGCTTCGACCAGCTCTGGGAGGGGGCGCAGGGACACCTGACTTGACCATGCCCTAGATTTATTGCTTTATTAGTACTTTCAAGTTTTCTTTCCTGAATGTAATAAAAAAGCAACTTCAATTGTCTGTAAGAGCAGGAGAGCTCTGTTTTGAAATCAATGAAATTGAAAGTTCTGGTACTAAGAATTTTCCACTTTGGTCCAAAAATGGTCAATGTTGTAAAAAGATTATTTGAACAAAGTCAGCTTATATTAAAACTTTTCAAAGGTATTTTTGATGTGGATCAGAACTGGACACGCCTGAGATCTGTCACTCGAGATGCACAACCCCAGATTCCTGCAACTGGAAAGTTGCCCCTAGTCTGAAGGGCGCCGCAGCACTTCATAGCAACGGAAAGTTGCCCCTAGTCTGAGTGGCACTGCACCGGAGATTCCAACGAATGCTGATGGACAAAGATGGCTGAGATGATCAAATGGACAAAGTTGATCGGGGAAGTGTTATGGCTGAACTTCAGGATGAACTTGCCTACGTATCCCAAACATGGGAATCAAGCCTTACGTAGTTCCGGCTTAGGTTCGCTCGAGTATTTTCGCTCTCCTTTTGCGCTCTAACTTTTGCCAAGGCCGCCCTTTGCGGGTTTTCAACCTTGCGAGCTCAGTTTTTATATTTTCTAATTTTTTGTGCTCTAACTTTTGCCTAGGTCGCCCTTTCGGGTTTTCGGCCTAGCGAGCCTCTCAAGGGTAGTATTTCTTCAACTTGTCCATATTGATCGGTTGAGAGAATTCTAAGCCATCTAAGTCCATCAGAACCACAACTCCGCCTGACCAGATAGTTTTGATGATGTAGGGACCAGTCCAATTGGGTCTGAACTTGCCCCTCGGGTCGTGGATGGGAGCTCGGTTGTCTTTGAGTACCAAATCCCCTTCCTTTAGATTTCTGGACTTAACCTTCTTGTTAAAAGCCCGAGCAATCCTGCGCTGATAACTCTGAACGTGGTACAGTGCTTTCAGTCTTCTTTCATCAAAGAGCATTAGTTCCTCGAACCTGCTCTGCTGCCAATCTGCCTCAGCTATCTGACATTCGGCCAATACCCGTAAAGACGGAACTTCAATTTCAATAGGTAGAATAGCCTCCATTCCATACACTAACGAATATGGAGTTGCTCCGGTGGAGGTTCTAATCGAAGTCCTGTAGCCCCACAGAGCGAATGGCAACTTATCTGGCCAATCTCGATAGGTCTCCACCATTTTTCGCAGTATATGCTTGATGTTCTTGTTGGCGGCCTCAACTGCTCCATTGGTTTGCGGCCGATACGTAGATGACTTATGAAAAGCCACGTTATACTTTTCCAACAAGTCGATTACTTCCTTCTTAAAGTGGGATCCATTATCCGAGATGATCTCATTTGGCACCCCGTAGCGACAAATGATGTTGTTCCTGATGAACTTTGCGACGTGCGACGCCTTCAACACCGCGTATGATTGAGCCTCGACCCACTTTGTGAAATAATCTATCGCTACGAGGATATACTCATGTCCGTTCGACCCCTTCGGGGTAACAGCTCCGATTACATCGATCCCCCACACGGAAAAAGGCCACGGGGAAGTCATGTTGTACAACTTGGATGGTGGGATATTCATACGGTTCGCATGGATCTGGCATTTGTGGCATCGCCGAACAAAGCCGATACAATCCTCTTCCATGGTCGACCAGTAGTAACCCTGCCTAAGGATCTTTCTGGCCAACATCACTCCATTCATGTGTGCACCGCACTCTCCTCCATGGATGGCCTCCATTAGGCGCTTCGACTCTTCAGCTTCTACACAGAGCTTATGCATTCCCAGATGACCTCTTTTGTACAGCTTACCTCCGCAGATGATGAACTGAATAGCCATTCTTCTAATGGCCCTTTTATCCTTGGTGCTTGCCCCTATCGGATACGTCTCCTTTTCCAAGAAGTTCCAAATATCGTAATACCAGGGGTTGTCGTCTTGGGCCTCATCTATGGCGGAAACTGACTCGTATGCTGGCGCAAACTTCTGATCAATGATGACTGGACGCATCCGGACTCCCGACGGGATGTCTATCATGGAAGATAGAGTTGCTAACGAATCTGCAAACCTGTTGTTCTCTCTTACGAGGTGGGTGAAATTTAGTTTCTCGAACCGAGGTATTAACAAATCCAAGGTTTGGTGGTAAATTATCATCCTTTCCTCCTTGACCTTCCAGTCTCCTTTTGCTTGAGACACAACAAGGTTCGAGTCCCCAATGACGTCCAGACGTCTTACCCCTAGCTCTAGGGCTGCTTCCAGACCAGCAATACATGCCTCATACTCTGCCTCATTGTTCGAGACTCTGAACTGGAGCTTGAATGCCAAAGGGATACGGGAATCGTCAGGCGCTATCAGCAACACCCCTATCCCATACCCATACTGGTTTGACGCTCCGTCAAAGTACATCGTCCAAGTTTCATCCTCGATATGCAGAATCGCTTCATCTGGGAATAGGTACTCAACCGCTTCATCCCCCTCAACCGGGTGGTCGGCAAGGAACTCCGCTACCGCTCTCCCTTTCACCGACTTGCGTGTTACATACTTCAAGTCAAATTCGGAAAGCAATAGCAACCAACGAGCTAGCCTACCTGTAAGTGCTGGTTTCTCGAAAAGATATTTGATGGGATCCAAACGTGAAACCAACATTACAGAGTGAGCTAACAGGTAGTGCCGCAGCTTCCGGGTAGCCCATACCAAGGCCAAACAAGCCTTCTCCAGTGGTGTATAGCGAGTCTCGTAATCCAGCATCTTCTTGCTCAGATAGTAGATAGCCCTTTCCACTTTGTCTTCTGACTCCTGGGCGAGCATGCAGCCCATGGTGGTCTCAGTTACCGAAAGATACAATATCAGCGGTCTCCCCGGTTCTGGCGGTGACAATACAGGCGGGTTCTGTAGATACTCTTTGATCTGCTCAAAAGCTGCTTGACATCGGCCGTCCCATTGGAATTTCTTTCCTTTCTTCAGGAGGCCAAAAAGTGGTTCACAAGTCAAGGTTAGTTTAGATATAAATCGCCTTATGAATTGCACTTTACCTAGAAAGACTCGCACCTCCTTTTCATTCCTTGGTGGTGGCATTTCTAAGATGGCCTTGATTTTGGAAGGGTCGACCTCGATGCCCCTTTGCGTTATCAGAAACCCTAGCATCTTTCCTGCTGTAACACCAAAAGTACACTTCTGGGGATTTAGCCGCAGCCGAAATTCTCTGATCCTTTGAAAAAACTTTTGTAAGGCGGTGTAGTGGCCCTCTCTTTCTTTGGACTTGACAATCATGTCGTCCACATACACCTCGACCTCTTTATGGATCATATCATGCAATATCGTAGTTGCTGCCCGCTGATAGGTAGCTCCCGCGTTTTTCAGCCCAAATGGCATCACTCGATAACAATATGTACCCCACGGGGTAGTGAATGCAGTCTTCTCCCGGTCCTCGGGCGCCATTACTATCTGATTATAGCCTGAGAAACCATCCATAAAACGAAAGCAAGGCATGTCCTGCCGTGAAATCTACCAGTTCATCGATGTGTGGCAAGGGAAAGTCGTCCTTCGGACTGGCCCTATTCAAGTCTCTGAAGTCTACACAGACCCGAATTCTGCCGTCTTTCTTCGGCACCGGAACAATGTTGGCTAACCAAGTCGGATACTCAGACACCAACAGGAAGCCTGCGTCAATCTGCTTGGTGACCTCTTCCTTGATCTTAATGGCCCAATCAGGGCGGATCCTCCTGAGCTTCTGTTTGACAGGTCGGGCCTCGGGATCAAGAGGGATCCGGTGCTGTACAATCTCAGGATCGATTCCAGGCATGTCTTCGTAGGACCACGCGAAAACATCTTTGAAATCTTTTAACAAAGCGACTAAGCGCTCGCGTTCCTCAGAAGACAACGTGGACCCGATCTGGACCAGCCGCGGGTCCTTCTCAGTACCAACATTCACAGTAGTGATTTCATCCATTAAAGGTTTAACAAATCTTTCCTGCTCTTGATCAATTAACCGTTGCAAAACCGGAGGAATTTCTTCCTCGTCGTTTTCATCAAAATTTTGAAAATCCTGATTTAAGCAATAAATCAAAGGCACAGAAAAATACTCCGAAACCACATCCACGTCGTTCTCATTAAATACTTCCGAGCCGTCGGATTCTTCCGTTACAACAGACTCAAAAGAAAACGAAAAAGACGATCTAGACAGGACTGTGGTATCCGGGTTATCACCCCCGGGAATACCGGACTCAGACTTAGTTGAGCTGGAATCTGATTCCGACGTACAAGATTCGGTAGAATCAGATTTCGGCTCACTACCTGACCCGGTGCTGCTTGATAAAAAGCCTTCTTCATATTGCCAGATGAGAGAAGGTGCGATGGATGCATCCAAAATAGCTGATGGTAGGCCCGCAGCCGCTTCATTCCCAATCACACATACCGAGGAGCTATCCCCCAAGCACCTCTGTTCGATCGGAGGATCTGACAGCAGACACGCCAGCGCTGCCCCCATTTCATTTTCAGCGTCCTCGGACTGTACCTCCTTACTTTGCTCGGCCTCAGCCGATAGATCTGCCTGCCCTTCGGCGATGTCATCCTCAGGTAACTGTAAATCAAAGAAAATTTCAAATCCCGGTACGCGCTTCTTCTCCGCATTGAGCCACGGCTCCGGGAAGCCACAGAACGGAAAGTCCTCCCCCTCCCGGACGAAACGTCCGTTCAGGGTCCCCCGAATGGGTTGGTGCATCAAGTCAAAGGGCTTCCCCATCTGTTTCGCCCTGCCCCTTCCGGCCATTTCCTTTCCTTTCCTTATCCAATCCTCTTTGGTGGGTAGGTAGCCCAAACCAAAGGTATGGGGGTTATGTGGCACTTCGGTCGATGCTGCGGTACCTTTCCTACCGCTCTTGCCTAATCCCATCCCGGGGATGTGCTGGAGTTTGTTCATGAGATAAACTGCTTGGGCACTGACATACACCCCTTCGTTAGCTGCCATGATGTTCTGTACAACCCGAGCCTCGGCCAAGGTAAAACCTGATATGAACACATCTTCTATACCATGCTCAATTTCTAGAACAGGCGTAGACACCTCTGGTGGTGGATGAATTGATGAGTTTCCAAAAACAATGGCTACTCCCTTCCCATAGGGGTACTTCACCACTTGATGTAAGGTAGAGGAGATCGCTTTTACCTGATGCAGCCACGGCCGTCCCAAAAGCAAGTTGAACGTTGCAGGAACCTCCAAGACATGGAAATCTATCTCGTGCTGTCCTGGCCCAACCTTTGTTTGAATCTTAACTGTCCCCATTACCTCCCGGCTTGTGTTATCATACGCCCGAATCACCTGGGCCCTTGGTATAAAATCCGCGACTTTCAAACCAATCGCATAAGTTGTCCTTGCCGGGCAGACATTGATAGCGGATCCCGTGTCGACAAGTACCACAGGTATCCATTTATCTCTGCACTCGACAGAGATGTAGAGCGGCTTGTTATGGTTTGCACCCTCGGGTGGCAGCTCTTTGTCAGAAAAACTCAATGCTGGGGAATTCCCTCCTGAAAAGACTAATCCCACCAGCTGCTCGGGCGTGGTGTCTATGGACAGCTTGGCCTTGTCCATGGCTGTAAGGACAGCTTGTCTATGTACTCGAGAAGCCATAAGCAGTCCCCAGATGGAGATGTCTGCTTGTATCTTTTTCAATTGTCTCAATACGGCCTCATCTTCGAGTTGCTTCTCCTTTTGTTTCTCTGCTTCATTATCTTTCCCAGACGCCTCTGGCTGATCTAGGTGTGGAGGCTTGAAATACCGTCCACTCCTAGTCATGTGATCGACTTCGCCAATATACCAGGTATCATCTGGTTGGTTACCTTTCCAATCCTCGTCCGTGTGGGCAAGACATAGATCGTCGTCTTCCCACCACATACCATCTGCGACTGACAAGCATCTGTCTGGTTCTGGCACAACTGTCCCGATACTCACAGTACCTTTTATCCCTATGTTCACAGCATCCTCCATTTCCGTACTTGCGGCGATTTCGATCCCTACGTGGCCTTTTGCTTTTCTGATCCTCTCAGAATCCTCGAATCTTTCTTGTTCTGACTGTGTCAATGCAGTAGATTGCTCACTGATCCCTGTACTTAAAATGCTCCATTCCCGAGCGAAACTCTCGACACCGGCGCTCTCCGGCGATGTATTCTGCTTTTCGACACTCCCGGGTGTTGTTGACATTCCTGCCCCTGCCGGGCCTTGTTCTGACTGGAACTCCCCTATTACATCCGGCTGATCGTCTAACCACCCCGTGGCCTCTGCTGATTCTTCATTATCATACCAGTTGATGGCTGAGTCTTGGTCATCATGAAATTGGGACTTGACAACGTCCTTTTCCATGGCTGTCAAATCATCCATTCCCTGTCCTGAATTGTCCCCTCGGATTACACACAGCTCTCCCCCGACTGGAAATTCGACATTTGGTCTATTCTGGCCCGCCGATGAAATGTAGTCATTCGGACTGTAAGCATTCCCAACATCATTCTCAGGCTCCACGGACCCTGGTTCGACAACCCCTTTCCTGTTCTCGATGGTCACCACCACTGGCTTGGGTTGGGTTATGGAGATGTCCGTCATGCACAAATCGGTGCAATCGGGGAGGAAAACTTTAGGTTTAGGCAGGTGGGAGGGTGTGATGTAGATACTGGGATCGTAGGATGCGACCCCAGTGTAGATGAAGTTGACTCTTTTGGGTGGTGGAACTTGGTTATGTGCGGGAAGAGGATTTGTGGTAACATTAGGTTTCTCAGGGGGGAGAATCACCCCATTATCAATGAGATCTTGAATCTCATGACGTAAACGAAAGCATAGGTCAGTGTCATGACCATGCTGCTGGTGGAACGCACAATATTTGGTTGGGTTGTGGGTGGCAGGTAGTCTTTCAGGTAAGGGCCGCGGCTCTAGGGGCTTCAGATGCCCTTTTCTGATCAAAACCCCCAAAGCTTTGGACAGGGGCATATAAAGTGGAGCGAAGGTTCTGGTGTTTCTGGGAGGGTATTTGGCTGCTTGCGAGTTGCTTCCGGACGCGCCGGAGAATGGTGTGGCTGCTGTATTTCTCGGGGAAGGGTTAGTGGTGACCATACTTACTTCAGAGGTCCTGGCAGTCGTAGCGCCACTCGGGCCTGTATTAGTACTACGATTGAAATTTCTGCGGGGTTGATCCCGATCATTATCAATCCAACCTTGTCTCAAGGCGTCCTCGATCTGCACCCCCATTTCATGCAAATCAGCAAAGGTGGGAAAGGGGACTACAATCATCTTTTGCATTAGCTTCGGCTGAAGATTGCGCACAATCATCCGAATCTGGTCTTTGTCTGTGGGTCTCAAGGTCATCATTGAAGCCTTAGCCCACCATCTAGTTACAAACTCTGAGAAGCTTTCCTTGGGTTCTTGCCTCGTTGTCTCGAGATCCCGGGTCGTGATCTCGATTTGTGTGTTATACGAGTACTGCAGGATGAAGGCCTCAGCCATCTCGTCCCAGTTTCTCTTGACGTCGTCCCCCAACTTGGCATACCATGCGGACGCCACACCTGACAAGGTCCGGCCGAATAAAGATAGTTTCTGCAATCTGGTGAGGCCCATTGGCCTTAGGACGTCTGAAAACAGTCGCAGGTGTACCATGGGATCCTCAGACCCGTCAAAACGATCAATTTGGGGCATCTTAAATCGATCTGGCAGCGTCACGGCTGTGTCGATGTACCCATCTCCAATGTCCGGAATGGACTTCGCACCTTGAGATTTCTTGAACAGCTTTTCAAGCTTGTGCATTTTTAACGTCATGGGGTCTACCTCAGACTCAAAGGGAGAATCCGATACATTAATGGGAGTGGGTGCCTTGGATTGTTGAGGCGGAATCGGGGGTGGAGCCGGCCCCGTTGGGATGTCTGTATCTTCTTGGACATTCCGGGCGTTTGGTGTTTCTTCGGGTATTGGAACCCTTAATGGAGGAGGGGTTTGCTGCGAAGGTGATGCCCCAGTTTGCTGTTGCAATCTCCCAATTAAATCCGTTTGCTCACTCATAACTGTAGCCTGTTGCCTGGCAAATTCTGCCTGTCGGGCAGCATCTTGCTGCATCATTTTCATGCTTTCCTGAAGTTGGTGCACCATCTCCTCTAAGCTAGCCATACTGTTCTGCTCTGGTTGAATTGCTGGTATGCGTTCCCTCTCAGTGGGTGAAACGGGATCCTGATCCCTACTGTACACAGGTGGGGTAGACGAAGCCCTTTGTACCGACTGCTGAACCGATATCCTCTGCCTAGTTGCTTTCCGTTTAGTAACCGGGGGTAGAGAATGGTACACTGGTTGTCCTTCTATCAGATCCTCAGATCGATGAAGCCGGCGACCTCTGATCCAGAGTGCTTGGGGAATGTCTACTGGGTTAGACGCAATGATGCTAAACTACCTAGCAAAAAGATAAATAAAGCAATAAATAAACCAACAACCGGACAGCACAACAGCATAAAATAAACAAATAATATACAGTTGGATTTTCAAAACACATAGTCGATAAGCCGAGCACACGGTTCCCCGATACCGATCACTGTTCTCAAAATCTCTATTCCCAATACTGAACCCTGATACCCGCAGATAACCGATTCTCTTAAAACTGATACTGATGCCCTCAGGCCTGATGCCCAAACTTACAAACTGATGTGTTCACTTCCCTGCAGAAATACATTTTGAAAGCACATAGCAAGTAAAGAGAGCCAAAACACCCCTATGTTGGGGTAGGGTTTCCCTGTCCTATTTTGTCAGGAGCTAGGGTTTCACTATGCACGCAGCGGTTTCAAACAACTTAGCATCGGGTAAGCAACCTGTCCTAGCTTGGAATGGTCACTATGGTTCCGAATATGCACTAGGTCGAATGGTCAAAAAAGGGTGCCCCAGTAAACCGGGGTTTGTGTTCCCATGCTGTCAGAGCCCATAGCCGGTCAGCCTTATGGACATGCCTTGACAAGACAAGCCTCCGGCAAACCGTTCAGGAATGGCAGATGGCAAACACTGTGTTCCTAGGCGCACCAATGCACATGCAATGCAAAGAAACACATAAGCGAAATCAAAACAGGATATCACGAGTTTGAGTCAAGCTCTCTAAAGTCCCCAGCAGAGTCGCCAGAAACTGTAGACGGCGCCCGCGGGCCTCATGCTACAGTTCGGACTCAATTTGTGTCACGGTTCTTAATCTGAACCAAAGAGTCCAAATCTGGCAAATCGTTTTGAGAAACAGATTTTTGAAAAAGTAGTGCCAAACATGGACTGCTTTGCCAGATACAGAGTCGCCACCTAAATATTTTTTTATGGGAGAATTTAGGAAACCCTGACTCGGTGCCGAAGGCCACATGTCCGTCATCACCGGAGTTGTCTCGGCTCGGGAGCTTGGGTACGATCGGGGAAGGTCAGCTATGAGCACCCCCTTTCGCCCGGTCCGAAGACCGGCCTCTACTAACCGTGATATCCGTTTTTGAAAACTTTATGTGTTCTTAAACCAATTGTTAGCCTAGAATTACTATGTTATGCACGCAGCAAACAAGTATAGACCAAATCGCCCAAATTGGAACAAAACATTTCATGTTTGTTTTGAAAATGGTTTGCTACTCGCAAGTAGGCTAAAATGCAGATTTTGCCACCCTCAAGTGGGTTTTTAGAAAAGATGATTTTGCCACTATCTAGTGGGCTTAAAACTCACAGTTTTAACGCATTATCCCAATTTAAGCAATTTGACCTCCACCCACAGGCATTCAAGCAATTTATCTCATGTAAACATTTAGCCGCATGGCAAGCATACTCTTATGGTAACATTCACACGCATGTTGGATGCTAAAGCATAACCACTTACATTGTACTCCGTGCCAAAACAATAAACTAGTTAGCAAATGTGCGTGTCCTAGTTCATGTTATTTTGCCTAATGCAACACATACAAGGTGCAATTCTAGTTAGGCTCGGTTAACCTAGATATGGCATACGATATGCAACCAACTAATTCATGTATTCAATTTTGGAATTTGAAAATACGAATGCGGTTAGCATGATGTACCGAGCCCGGTACATGTTAACAGATGCATGAATGCACACATGCATATCATAAGGTATGCTAATTTCAAAAATGCCCTAATCTACCATCATAAGCTGGTAAATAAAAGGGAAGAAAGAAATGGGGATTGGAAGACATACACACACTCACCCACACTTATTACATGTCTACCCTCACTCAGAGGGTTCGAATTAATATTACAGTCCCAAAACAATAAATAAATAAAATTATTACAAAATTTCCTAAATAATTAAAAAAAGGAAGCAAAAGAATGAAGAGGGTGGCCACAGCCTCTGCCTCGGGGCGCGCAGATGATGCATGCTCGAATCCGTCCTGCCCGGAAAACCCGTACTATACTCTAGTCGCCTCTGTTTGTACTGCCTTGTCTTTCTGAAAATTTCCAAAGTACTGGAACAAGCTCTTTGCATCCTGCAGAGCACCACCGGCCAGACAGAATTGCCACCGGCACTCCAAGATTCCCGTCGGCACTTTATCAGATTCATCGGCACTTCAGATAGTGCCGGTCGGCAGAAACTTCCTGCAACAGACAATCTGACAGCGAACAGAGGACGGGCAATGCATAGTATGGAGTTTTTGGACACATGTAAGCATGGTCCTACTTCTTATCATATTTTGGACTCAAAGAAGCATGACTTTCAATCCTTGAACAGTCAATGGTACATGGTGGGTCAAAGGACCGAATTTGCCACTTGATATGAAAATGCATGCAACGAACAACATGAAAACCGGGGCCTTATCAAGTTGGAGTCAAAGGTCCCGATGACCGGGGATCAAGGCACATTACATCACTTGGAGTATGAATGGTCCTTGATTCCCACACTTCGTTTGACACCCCAAACCAAGTAAATGAAATGCATGTGATGCTCACAAGCCTCAAATGTGTCATGCCACCAAGATATAAAACACAACAAGCAATATGCAATTATCATGACAAAATGTATGATACCAAGCGCACAAGATACAAACATGATGCAAACATGGAGAAAATTGACCATGGAATTGATATGCTACAAAGCTTAATGGAACAAATATGCAACAAACATGGAGCGGGCATGCAAGATGGCTTGAAGTGGCAAAGGGGGCAGGCCCTTACCCTTCTCAAAACAGTGGCCAAAAGTGCTTAAAATGATAGACAATCAACTCATGTTAACAAGCAAACTTATGGTCCCAAAGCTAAGGCATTAAAGGAGACAACTTACCCCCACCAACATGGCCATTCATGGCATGATTAAAACAAGTAAAAACAGAATTTATGCATGCAAGATATGACCCCAAAAACTCCTAATATGGCAACTAAAATAAGCCCCATGAAACAAATACACCAAGGCTCATTCTTAGGCATAGGAAGACACAACCTCAAGATATGGAAAAGACCATGCATGCACACATGTAGGCATGATTTTTGGACTAAAATGGCATGGCAAACAACCTCCACTCATCAAAGTAGACCAACCAAAGCACTTATGACTCATATACTTGAGGGCTCACAAGCCAAAATACATAGCAACCATAACAAATATGCCAAACAAGACCAAGTTGATAACCAACAGATTTTTAAGCATGGAAAAACAATGCTAAATGCTTCATGGAACCAAGCCAACACACACAAAAATCATGGCCTAATCATGGGGTGTATTTCTAAGCAAGATGGAGCAATACAAAGCAAGTATTACAAGCATACAAGAGGGCCCAAATCCGACCAAAAACAGAGGTTATGTATGACCTAAGATGCCTAAAAAAAGTACCGAAATGAAGCCAAGAAACAACAAGCACACATGCTATCCTTTTGAGCCCAAAAAGCAAGGAAACAAAACCATAAAGGGAGAGGGGTGTCCCTCCCCTATGCAAGACTTCAAACCAACTTTTTTGACACTAAAAAACACTGATTTTTGGTGATCAAAAGATCAAAATGCTGAAGTGAACAAAACCTTATCAAAATGGCACCAAAATAGGCTAAACAAGGCCTAAGAGGGTGAGTTTGCAATCTAACCACAAAGTGACCTTAATGAAAGTGTTAGAGCAGGAAAATATGAGCCTTTTTTATGTTATACACAAGAGCCAAAAAAATAAACAAAATAGGTAGAAAACCAATGCAAGTTTGGGGAATAAAAGGGAAAATGCTCACCCTTGAAGAACCCTTGAAGAACAAATGGCCTAACCTCCTTCTTTGGATCAAAACCAGTCCAAAACTCAAGAAACAACTCCCCCAAGTCCCTCAATCTCGGACTAAGGTGTAATAGTGTGTGTAATGGTGCAAAAGTAAGGTAAAACACACCTTTTGGGCCAAGAAACACACACAAGAAGGGAGAGGGAGAGAGGTATAGAGACAATATGTATCTATATCTCTAAAGGCTGATTTTGCTTTTGTTTTTCTAACCTAGAACCAAGAGGCAAGCCTCTCTCTTATAAGGATCCCTCTTGCAAAGCTTATTCAACAAGCTTGGCTAGAGGGAAATCCCTCCATACACGTGTATGGAGGGGAAAGGAGTTGGTGCCAGCTATCACAGCTGGCACAAAATATCTCCATAAAGTGGAGGAACAGTGGTCGGCTGCCCAAAAAAGCTATTCCGGCAAAAAACAGTGCCGACCGGCAACATATTATGCCGACCGGCAAACAAAATTGTCGATGGAAGAAAAAGACCAGCCGGTGGCCTCCAGCCACTGCCGGTGGTGTATGGGGATGTCTCACAAGGCATTCCCTGCCCCTCTAAGGCAAAACAAAAGTGTTTGGTGCAAAGCCAGACACTAAACAGTCGAGTTCGGGGATCCTGAGGCAAGGCGCGCGAGCCGAGACCTCCGGGAACTCCAAACGAACACAATCATGGATGATCACCGAGTGTTCAAACGGTGACGTCCAAGTCTTGAGGACGGTCAAAAATGGGGTGTCTACAATGTGTCGTAAGTTCATACAACTTATATTGGTCCCTCCCAAGGTGCATCCCATTAATGTGTAATAGCTTACCGCTCAGGTGCTAAAGCTGAGTTATCATCACCATTGGAGAAAGGAAGAAGATCAATGAGTGTGGATGGGGGTTCCGTAGTCAGAATTATAAGCTACATCTTCACGCTATTTGCAAGGGGCAAAAAAGAAAAAAGAGAAAAGAGAAGCACCAGGTTAATATTGCAGAAACAGCAAAATCAAAGCCAATCAACAGTTAGGACTCTCACTGACAAATCTTCTCAATCTAATCCTAGTTGCATAAAGTCTAATAAAAGTTCAATTTCAATATCTGAAATGTTTCACTGCTTTGCCTTTGTATTACCAAGTTAGTAAAAAAAATATATGAAACCATTTGAAACATAAAACAACCATCGTAAGTGAGTGGTAAGTCTCCCAAACACACAACAACACAACTCTCAAATGAGCCATACCAGCAAGCACAACAAGTTAACAATCATCCAAGTAGACAAATTACTACAACTAAAAGAACAACAAGGTCTTTAACACTCAATCCCTGGGATGCAAAAATTGTTTTGAGGAGAGTGATGTTGCCAAAGTTCTATGATGAACTTGTGTTGTAATGTATGACAACATTATTGGAATATATATTCTAACTAACAACATCAAATTTCCAAGAGCCTTGCAAAATATGTTCTGCCAATGCACATAAACATGAAATTTTAGAACTAATGGAATCAAGCCATATTTTACTTCAAAATAAGATAATTTTCTTTTATGTACTTGTGAATCTCCATAGCATAAACAGTTACCCCATCATGAAATTATGTTTGAATTCATCATTATGCACAGAGGGGGAAAATATGGAACTCGGAACTTATGCACGAGTTCAGGCATTTTCCTACTCTATCTCCGACCAAACCAATTTCCAAGGTCCGCTTTTTGTTCCTAATCTGGGATTCAGAAAAGATTAAAAAAAGAAGAAGAAGAAGAAGAAGAAGAAGAAGAAAAGAAAAAAAAAAAAAAAAACACTTTTATCATTGAAAAAGGTCAGATGCATTATGTTAAAAGCATCCAGATTTAGGGCAAAATTTTCAACCCAAAAAGTAAACCAATCAACTTAGACATTCATACATGAAAAACTAAAGAAAAATCATCAGCTGAGGGAAAACCAATCCTTTCTTTATGGTCATGTCACATAGACAGTGGCAGCACATGGGTAAGACAACCAGTGTGGTTACTTCACCTGGACAGCAAGGACACAATGTTGCAGCAACACAGCCATGTATAAGAAAAAGCATAAGAAAGGAATAGAAGATGTTTCTTACCTCAATAGAAAGGAACATACTCTTCTAGCTCCCCCCAAATAGGGGCCTATGAGACCACCTACAGCCCCAGCTGTGGCTGTAGTAGACTGAACCAGATTTTTTTCAGCTTCTGATGGTTTAACCATTATTGGCTAACCAAGAAGAGGCTGGCTAGAGAGTGCTATTGCCATAGGGACTGGCATTGCATCAAAAAATTCAATATAACTGCAAAGAAGCTGCATTAGCATCTAGATGGTACTAAGAAGGGAAATGGACATTGATTAGATGTGAAAGTGAATACAATAATAAGATTAACAAATGATACTGCCCAGTCTAAACATATCTTTTTCCTTTTTTGGAGGTGGGTGGGGAATATATTATTAACCACACCATCAAACCCACTAACTTGCAGGGGATACAACAAGCAATAAATGGAATAGACCATTATGACTTATAGAATATACCAGCAATATACAATTTAATGAACTCGAATCGTACAATCAAACACTCTCTAATGTTTATTGATCAAATATCTATTAATGCGTGGAAGCACCAGGGAAAGTAAACAACTTCCACTAATAAATGAAATATGAGACATCAAAGCAAATACCATCCTTCACCAAAAAAAAAAAAATGTCCTTCAGTTTTTTTCCACAATATTCACCCTTAATATTTTAAAATCACTAGAATAATACAAATCCATTAATAGCTACGCAATGTTTAAAACATTTCTCCATTACCGAAACCAAATTTTAACCGATGCAATTTCATGAAGCCCATCCCCAAAACCAAAAAAAACAACTTGGTGAGTTTACATTGTGTGGGGGAGAAGGGTGAAAGAGAAGAGCAGGGGGTCATCATCTATCTTACAAAGCATTGGACTTGGCCTTACTGCAATTTTGTGAGCCCATAATTACTTGTCAATTTAGCATGTAGACTTTTTCAATATGATTAGTGTGCCATTTGCTCTGTCATCTTCACTTGTTGATAACAGCCTTAGTTGTTAAAAGAAGTGTAGACTTCTATCTTTGACCTCATTACGAGATGACAAACCTCCACTAATGATAGAATTAAAATAGTTATAGCATAATAAAAAATTAAATTCAGATAATTTTTTGGCTATGGAAGGAAAAAATAAGTGATATTCTCCACCTTATGCTTATATATGTATAGTCACTAGTGTAATGGAGTTGTATATTCTACAAAGCAACTAACATAGACCCACCTCCTATAAAGCCCACCAACCATCAACAAAAACTTACCAATTTCAACTTTGATTTACAGACACGTATCATTACCACCCGAAGACCCTCATTCACAATGAAAACCTATATCTACAAAATTCCACCAATAATAATCATAATCATAAATATATACACACAAAAGGGGCATAAATAAGAAAGGCAACGGGGCGGGGCGGGCCGGGGACCACACTCCTCGTCCTCGATCCCCAAAAATGATAAATTCCCCGTCCCCACCCCCAATCCCCAACGGAGAGCCCATCCCCTCCTCCCTGTCCCCGCCCCCGACCCCGAACCCGAAAAATCCCCGAATTGTAGCATATCAGAAATTTTTTTTCCCCAACATATTCCATCCAGCAGTATATTTTCAACATTTTTTCAACATATTTTAAGCATATTCAAATTAAAAAATAGCATATCTGTCAATATATCCTATTCAAGCTCCACACAAAAGATATTCAAATAGCATATTGAAGCTCTACTCAATATCATATCTGTCAACAAATTTTCAAATAGCATATCATTCAAAAAAAATCAACATATTCAAATAGCATATATGTCAATAGGGATGGCAATCTGTCAATAGCAATCTGTTATGATACACACATACACACATGGTAGACTAAGGTAGACAGCCAAAGGTAAACAGCCATACACACATACACACTGTTATGATACACATATACACACATACCCCTTTGAACTCAATTTGGAATTAGACAGCCATAGTAGACGCAAACTAAATTCACAACTTCCATCTACACACATGTATTTTAAATAATGAGATAGAAATAAGAATTTGAGGCAACATGTTTTTATATAAAATAGAAAAATTATACAGAATAACTATGTGTTATGATCCCTTTATTTTAAAACACAAAACTCATTATATTAATCACAATTTATAAATATAGTATTGTCATATCATGCAAAAAATAAAAAATACAAAATCGTACATCACATTTTTCTTGCATTATTTACTATGAATATCATACATGAGAGGTAACTCAATTATTAAGTCGCTTAATCTATCGCCTAAGACTTTCAAAGAAAATCTCAAAGAATCCTCATCTTTAAATGCCCCAATTTTTCAGAGAGTCAAAGAAAATCTCAAAAAATCCTGATTACTTAATAAATTAGAAAAGTTTTAATACTTTCCAATGACAAAATAGAAATATGACTGTTGTGTTCTCTCCGACAAAACAATAAACAATTAAGAAAGAAGAAATATGAAGAAAAGATAGCACAAATGATTGAAAAGATACATACCAATAATTGTACACAAAGATATGGGCTATAGTGATTGCACTCTAAAATAAAAAAACTAATATTGAAAAAAATGCAGAACCTAAACATTTTTCATATTTCTTCAAATGTTGACATCTCAATTTGTTGACTAAAATCACCAAAATGAGAGGCCCTATTCTGTTATGGTTCATGATTTTTCTTCATGTATTGTACACTCAGATATATGAGTATATATATATAAACTGAGAGGGTAATTTTTGGAAAAAATTGGGCCGAGCTGCGAGTTGGGCTTTGAG
The DNA here is from genome assembly GCF_055761805.1 of Camellia sinensis. Taxonomy (NCBI): domain Eukaryota; kingdom Viridiplantae; phylum Streptophyta; class Magnoliopsida; order Ericales; family Theaceae; genus Camellia; species Camellia sinensis. The sequence goes on from NC_138963.1 coordinate 82,122,277, forward strand.
GCCCAAAGTGCGAAGGACTAAGTAAAAAGGCCTTAATGGTTACTCCGGCCCAGGAGAGCAAGGTTACTCCGGCCTAGGAGAAACAAAGTTACTCCGGCCCAGGGAGGTAAAATTACTTCGGTTAAAGGATTGTAAATGTACTTCGGGTCCGGGAGCAACTTGAAGTTAGACCGGCCTTGAAGTTATGTCGGCCTTAGAGGTGTACCAGTCAGGGAGTTATACCGGTCGAGAGTCGTTGGTTCGGTCCAAACACACCATGAGTTGAACAGATGAGAAACCGATATAAAGGAGAGTAAAGGGAAGGGCCGAACTAAGGATAGTTCGGCTTACTTTGTGGCTCAGCATAGCCAGTTTTACTTCGGTCAAATGGTAGTTCGGCCATGGAGAAAACCATCCCACTTGGTTTAAGCAGTGGGGGGGGGGTGTAAAAGGATAAGCATTATCCTTTAGGAGTATGAATCCTAGGAGGACTCTGCATGGAGAAATAAAAGTCCTACTAGGATTATGCCACTCGAAACCTATAAAAGCTCACAAGCATCACCTTGGAGGAGGTAATTGAACACAATTCTTTCTGAGAACATAAAACTTTGGCTATTTGTCAAGCTTACTGACTTAGGCATCGGAGAGGTTTCCGGCACACACCCGCCGGCTAGCTCACGTTTGTGTTTTCAGGTGATAAAGCGACGTCGTACGGAGGAGCGTGGACTTGGTCAACAGGATTATACGAGGAGAATTATTTCCTCCCCGTACAATTGGCGCCGTCTGTGGGAACAAACGGACAAGAACAAAAAACCTCTTGACTAAGCTTCTCCTTTTCTCAATCAATGGCACACATTGAAGAACTACCGCAGTCCGCCGTCGACGGACTAACTCCAGAAGGGGGCGCAAGGCGTGAAGGATTACCTTCTGTCCCTCCCATGGCGGACTTGGAGCCCCAAAGACATACCTCCAGGAGGGATGCTAGGGGGAGACGGACTCACAGCCCCCGTCAGTCCCATTCTCAAAGTCCCGACAGTCAAAGACGGAGGATTGACCCTCAAGCTCTGGAAGATCGCGTAAAAGAACAAGATGAATTGATAAAAAAGATGGCGGCGGACATGGAGGCCTTGAAACGCCAGATGAAGAGAAAGGAGGTGGCGACAGGAGAGGGGCGCAAAAACAAGACGCCCTCTCGCCACTCAGAGAATCGTAGTAGGAACACTACACCCTCACAAGGAGAGAGCAGAAGCCTCAAGACAGGCGACACTCAATCTTGGTCTTCCAGAACTCGTCACTCCAGGTCTGAGAGGACGAGATCTGAAAGGTCACACACCGAAGGAATCACATATTGGCCCTCACATTCACACCAAACCAGATCTAGACAGACAGAATTACCCAGATCATCCGACTTACGAACCGTGCTCGAAGAAAAAGCACGATGCAAGGAGGATGCCAGGGCAAGGGATCCACATAGAGTTTCAGCCTTACAGCGGTTGGCTCCTCGGACGCATGGAAGCGTCGAGGTTGGAATGCCAATACCGCGACCAGCCTACGAACCAACGGACAAAGCATTAGCAAGACTACAGACTTCGCCGTTTGTTCCAGCAATCGAAAACGCTCCCCTACCATCAGGCTTCCTTTAGCCGAAATTCACTACATATGAAGGAAAGACGGACCCGTATTCACACTTGAGCCACTTTCGCCAAGTCATGGCTGTGTACAGGCGAAACGAGGCTTTAATGTGCATACTCTTCCCATCAAGCCTTGGCGACCTCGGCTTGACTTGGTTCGGGAAGCTCCCAGAGGGCAGCATAGCCTCCTGGGCCCAATTGGCAGAAGCGTTCGTAACAAGGTTTCGAACAAACACTAAAACACCGGTGGAAATAGACCAGTTGCTCTCCATCGACATGGGTGAAAAAGAGACCCTCAGATCTTACAACAGTCGCTACTGGGAGACATTCAACCAGATTGGAGACTGCCCCACCAATCTAGCCATTGCGCAGTATAAAAGAGGCCTTCCAGTCGGAAACAGACTAAGGGACTCGATCACCATGACGCCACCCCTTACCATGGAAGCCCTGATGGAGAGAGTGCATCAGCACATCAGGGTAGAAGAGGATGGCGCACGTGCCAAAGCAAAATCTAGTGCAACCGCAGTACCAGAAAAGAAGACCTCAGCAAAGGTCAATACAGTAGATCGGCAGAATAAAAACGGGCGTGGCAGACGAGATAACGAAGAAGACCCAGACAAAAGATGGTTGAGAATCCGTACTACCATAACAACGATGTTCAAAAAACCAATATATCGGATTCTGAGCGAAATAAAAGATGAGCCTTTTGTCAAGTGGCCAGCCAAGCTAGGGGAAGCTCAGAAAAATTACGACAACAGATCACGGTGCACCTTCCACAAAGAAAAGGGGCACCGAACTGAGAATTGCACGCCACTGAGACAGCACTTGGAAGAATTGGTGGCAGCAGGCCACTTGGACAAATACATTGAAGGAGGGACGCAACCAGCCCCCCAAGATCATAATAACCATCCCGACAGAATGCCAATCGACGCACCGCCTCAAGGTATTATCAATGTCATACATGGAGTTTTTGAACCTGAGCGCGTATGCGAGCTCAGAGGATCAATTAAAAAGGCTGAGCACTTTAGAGAAGTGCTAGGTGCCCAACCAGCCACCAAGAAAGGGAAGACAGAGGCAACAAACGTCATGTCCTTTTCGGATAAAGACCTGGATCGAATATATTGTCCTCATAATGATGCTCTGGTTGTCACTCTCCGAGTCAAAGATTTTGACGTCAAGCGGATTCTGATTGACCAGGGTAGTTCATGTGAGATCATGTACTACGCAACATTCAAACAGTTGAAGCTGCAAGACAAAGACTTGGCGCCTGCAGTTTCTCCCCTAATTGGATTCAACTCCATGCCAGAATGGCCCGTCGGCAAAATAATTCTTCCGGTCAGAGCGGGAAGCGTAACAAAACAAGTGGAGTTCTGGGTATTGAAGGTCCCCTCCACTTACAACATCATCTTGGGCAGAACATGGCTGCATGCCATGCGTTCGGTAGCGTCATCATACCATCAGGTAATGCGGTTCCCCAACGACACTGGTATAATTGAAGAAGTCTATGGAGATCAGATCATGTCAAAACAATGTTTCGCCACGGTGAATGGCAGCCGCGCTGCCAAAGGATATGTTCATTCGGTGGAAGAACCAGAAAGTAATGAACTATTCGCGGACGTCGGTAAAGAGGCTGATCATAAAGCGGTAGAGGACTTGGTGGAGGTAAAAATAGATGAGAAGAACCCGGATAAGTTCTTCTTGCTTGGCTCATCGTTGTCCAGCACTGAGAGATCAGAGGTCTTGGAATTCTTGACCTCTAACATCGAAGTGTTTGCCCGGACGCTTTACGACATGCCAGGTATTGATCCAAACTTCATCAGTCACCAACTCAATGTCCACCCATCCGCCAGACCAGTCATTCAACGCACACGCAGATCGGCACTCCACCACGCCGAAATAGTGGCAGAAGAGGTAGGCAACCTGCTGGAGGCAAGAGCAATAAGAGAAGTGCACTACCCAAGATGGATCTCCAACACAGTCGTAGTACCAAAAAAGAATGGTAAATGGCGTGTCTGCGTCGACTACAAAACAGTCAACAAGGCATGCCCAAAAGATAGCTTTCCTCTACCAAGGATAGATCAACTGGTGGACCTAACGGCAGGACATAACCGACTTAGCTTTCTGGATACATACAGAGGCTACCACCAGATCGCCATGTATGAACCAGACCAGGAGGTTACATCCTTCACAACACCAAGGGGATTATATTGCTACAAGGTCATGCCCTTTGGCCTAAAGAACGCAGGGGCGACATTCCAACGGATGGTCACCAAGATGTTTGAACCATTGTTAGGCAAAACAATGGAGGCTTACATCGACGACATGGTGGTCAAAAGCAAGGATGAGAATGACCATCTTAAAGATCTAGGCGAGATGTTCCAGATCCTGAAGAAACACAAGTTGCGCCTCAATGCGTCCAAATGCGCATTCGGAGTTGGATCAGGCAAATTCTTGGGCTTCCTGGTGACCAACCGAGGTATAGAAGCAGACCCCTCTCAGATTAAAGCAATCCAGGAGTTGGAGAGACCAAACTCAGTCAAAGAAGTGTAGCATCTCACTGGTATGGCAGCTGCGCTCAACCGGTTCATAAGCAGGTCATCAGACAGACTACGACCATTCTTCCAAGTTTGAGTGGGATGAAGAATGCGACCAAGCTCTGGAAAGCTTGAAGGAGTACATGTCTTCCCCACCACTACTTGTTACTCCAGTACCTGGTGAAGAACTCTTTTTGTACCTGGCAGTCTCTCAGCACGCAGTCAGCGCAGTGTTGGTTCGTGCAGAAGGAATACAACACTTGCCCATCTTTTATGTCAGCAAGACATTGTTGGGAGTCGAAACAAGGTACTTGCCCTTGGAGAAACTAGCATTAGCATTAATGATGGCATCCAGAAAATTGGCGCACTACTTTCACGCCCACACCATAGTCGTCCTCACAGCCTTTCCACTAAAAGCTCTGTTTGAAAGGGCGAACTTTAGTGGGCGAATTTTGAAGTGGGCAATAGAGTTGGGACAATTCGACATCAAGTTCCAACCCAAGACCGCAATAAAAGCCCAATCTTTGGCAGACTTCGTCGTAGAGTTTACTCCTGGAAGTCATCATATCTGCCCAGTCGACCTAACTGACACAACCGAACTAGGGACGGAAGTTGACGCCGGAATAGCGCAACCCCTAGTAGAAGGTAGTTAATCAAGCACCAGGGCAGACCATACTAAGGACAACAAGGAAGAGACAAACAAAGGCTCACCAGCAGTTCAAACAGAGGACGAAGGGCAGACAGCCAACATGGACCTTGAAGAAAACACCATTCTTGACCCCACGACATCATCTGATCCTTCCACTTGCTGGAAGTTATTCGTTGGAGAGATGTGGAAGCTCTTTGTGGACGGAGTGTCCAACCGGCATGGTGCAGGGCTTGGCATAGTCCTCATCTCTCAAGACGGCCTGGTCGTAGAGCAAGCAATCAAACTTGGCTTCCCAGCATCCAACAATGAAGCGGAGTATGAGGCGCTTCTCGCAGGACTCAAGTCAGCATACTACATGAAGGCCACCGAACTAATGGTATACAGTGACTCTCTGCTGGTGGTAAACCAAATTTCTGGCGAATACGAAGCAAAGGATGGCAGAATGGCCAAGTACCAAGAGTTAGTCAGAACAGAGATCAAGAAGTTTGATGTAGTGAGGATAGAACAAATTGGCAGGGAGGAAAACAACCGAGCGGACGAACTAGTAGGCCTTGCCTCAATGGCAGATACATCAATCCCTCATCCATTACTCATCGACTTCCTACCAAGACCAAGCATAGAAGACCCCGAAGCAGAAGAAGTATGTTGCACAGAATTAGGCCCTTCATGGATGGATCCCATCATCCTGTTCCTAAAAGACGGCATCCTACCGGAAGAGAAAAAAGAAGCCAACAGAATAAGGGCAAAGTCGCAGCGATTTTGGCTATCTCCATCTTTGGCATTATACAAGAAGTCATTCTCTGGGCCTTACCTCAAGTGCGTTCATCCCAGCAAAGTAGAAGCATTCTTGTTCGAAATACACGAAGGGGTGTGTGGAAGCCATCAAGGAGGAAGGTCACTAGCCTACAGGGCCATTTCGCAAGGATATTGGTGGCCATATATGCAAGCAGACTCAGAGAAATATGTGAAGAAATGTGAGAAATGCCAAAAATTCGCGCACCAAATACATCAACTAGCAAGAGAACTCCTACCATTAACAAGCCCATGGCCTTTCGCAATGTGGGGCTTGGACATAGTAGGACCACTTCCAACAGCACCCGGCGGCAGGAAGTTCTTTCTCGCAGCAACAGACTACTTCACAAAGTGGGTGGAAGCAGAAGCATTGGCATCAATCAAAGAAAAAGATGTGAAGAAGTTTGTTTGGCAGAATATCATCACTCGGTTTGGCATACCAAAAGCACTGATCTCAGACAATGGTACTCAGTTCGACGGCAGAATCTTCAGAAGCTTCTGTGAAGAGTACAAGATAGAGTTCTACAATTCTACACCAGCATATCCTCAAGCGAATGGCCAAGCAGAAGCATCAAACAAAGTCGTCTTGGATGGACTAAAGAAAAGACTGGAGAAGGCAAAAGGCAAGTGGGCAGACGAACTTCCTCATGTTTTATGGGCATACCGCACCACACCTCGGCGATCGACAGGAGAAACACCATTCTCCTTAGCTTACGGAATGGAGGCAGTAATCCCACTAGAAGTTGGCCTCCCCACAATTCGAAGCGAAAATTTTGATCCAGACTTAAATGGAGAAGCCATAGCTTTAGAACTCGACCTCGCAGAAGAAAGAAGAGAAAGATCACTGGTTCACATCGCCACATACCAACGAGAGTTAATCAGAAAATACAACAAAAAAGTGCATCCAAGACAATTCAAGATCGGCGATTGGGTACTGCGCAAAGTAATGGGAAACACTTTGATCCCAGGAGATGGAAAGTTAGGGCCAAACTGGGAAGGTCCTTACAAGGTGATTGGGTTAGCAGGCAAAGGGGCATACCACCTAGAAGACAAGGATGGCAAGGCAATCCCTAGGCCATGGAATACGGCCAATCTTAAGTTATTTTACTTTTAACTTTACTTCTTCAAACATATGTAATTTTTTCTTTCTTTCTTCAATAAAACAAGCAATTCTTTTTAGTACAAGTTGTTCTTTGTAAAAGTTAGCCTTAAGGTTAGGCACATTGCAAGCATTTTATTCTAAGATTAGCTGAAAAAACTAACTTAGAGGTTGGCTGGATTAAACCAACACCTTCCTAAGCCCAGGATAAGGATCCAGGCTGCAGGACGTTTGGTCGGAATAACCAAACATTATTCCAAGTTAGCTGGAAAAACTAACTTAGAGGTTGGCTGGATTAAACCAACACTTTCCTAAGCCCAAGATAAGGATCCAGGCTGCAGGACGTTTGGTCGGAATAACCAAACATTATTCTAAGTTAGCTGGAAAAACAAACTTAGAGGTTGGCTGGAATAAACTAACACTTATTACTCTTCAGCCGAAGTAAGTGCAAGGCTGAAGAGTAGTTGGCTGGAATAAACCAACTCTTGTTACTCTTCAGCCGAAGTAAGTGCAAGGCTGAAGAGTGGTTGGCTGGAATAAACCAACTCTTGTTACTCTTCAGCCGAAGTAAGTGCAAGGCTGAAGAGTGGTTGGCTGGAATAAACCAACACTTGTTACTCTTCAGCCGAAGTAAGTGCAAGGCTAAAGAGTGGTTGGCCGGAATAAACCAACTCTTGTTACTCTTCAGCCGAAGTAAGTGCAAGGCTGAAGAGTGGTTGGCTGGAATAAACCAACTCTTGCTACTCTTCAGCCAAAGTAAGGGTTTGGCTGAAATTGGTTTGGCTGGATTAAACACTTTGTACTCCTCAGCCGAAGTATATATATCGGCTAAGGAGTGGTTGGCTTGTAAGCATAGTTTAACCACCTAAAACCGAAATAACAGTTGCAGTAACAGAAGGCATTACAAAGTACAGGCACACATATCAGAACCGGAACAAGAGTTCAAGCAAAATTTTTCATTCATTGAAACTATTACAAAGAAGGTTCATAGTTCGGTTACAACGGCAAAAAGCAACAAAGAAAAAATACATAATCAGGAAAAAAGTTCTTCAATTTCGGCGTCAAAAGCCGCGTCACCAGCAACTTGAAGACCGGTTTCAAGAGGAAGTACACTCTCGGTTGCCAGGATGCTTTCGGTTGGAACCACGGTTTCATTTGGCTGTTCGATAGGTAGGCCCTCTACCATGGGTTCCAACCGAAGTGACGGGTCTGCACTAACAACCGGAATGTCCTCGGGAGCAGAGGAGTCATCAGAATTTGAGTCTTCCAGAAACTCTTGTTGTAAGGCATCCGCATACTCCGCAAGGGATTTCAATATAAAGTAAGCTGGAAGGTCGAAGACCTCAGTCTGTTGATCATGACCGAGCTTCTCAACAGCCGTCCTCCAGCCGCACTTGAAGAACAGCTCCTTGGCGGCGTCGCACTGTTTAACATAGGCATCTTCTGCCTTCTTATAACCCTGTTTGTACCCCTCATTTTCGGCTTCCTCCGCGCTCTTTTTTAGTTGAGTTATTTCGGTGTCTTTTCTCTTCTCAAGCTTCACCAACTCCCGCAGATACTTGTCTTTCATAGCGATGGCGGCTTTCTGCTTCTCCGCTTCAGCCGAATTAACCAGATCGGCAAGTCGGCCGTTCTCTGCTTGTATCTCGGCCATTTTCTTCTCAGCTTCTTCTAGCTCGGCCACCTTTGCCTCGGCCTCCGCCATTGCCTGCCTTGTGGTTTTTCTAATCTCCTGGACTTTCTTGTAAGTAACGTTGTTCTTCTGTAAGGCCTGACAAAACGAAGAGTCTCTTGAGCCGAAGTGAAAGTTGGAAAATTTAAACAGAAAAAATGGACAGAGCTACTTACCAAAATCATGGACTTCGATGTAGACCGGATGGACTTCATCTCGGTGTTCAATTGCTCCATGTCCTTGGGAAGGCACACACTTTTTGCCAGATTAAAAGCCAATAGGTGATCTTTTTCGGCAACAACCGAATCAGAAGCTCTGATGTCTCGGTCGTTGAAGGTTAGCTGCGGAGCCCATTTCGAAGATTCTGCTCGGTCAGTTTGCTCCGGTTAGAGGGTAGGTTGAGGACTTTGGGGGATGGATTCAACCTCATCAACAAGTTGCTGTTCGGTCGATGTAGATCGGGCGCGTTTGGAAGGGCGAGATGAAGAAGGCTGCTGAGAAGGGAGGGCCACAACGGCAGGCTGCGTTTCTAAGGATGGTTGCACTTCGGCCCTGGTTGTTGCGGTGAGAAGGGCCCTCACTCTGCTTTTCTTCGCCATCTCTTCTTCAGCAGTTAATGGGACAAGTCGTATTTCGGGCAAGTTTGGGTCCGGTTCTGGTGCTTCCTCAAGAAGGAAATCGGTCACTCGGGCCTTTCGACGACCGCTATATCGGTAGGTCGGTTCAAAGCTTAGAAGCTTGGCCCAACTTCTTTCTTTAATCCGTAGTGCGGCTCGGAGTGTGTTCAGATGTGGGTAACTATAGTAGGAAGCAAGATGGGCCAAGTCTGCAAAAAATATACGACTTTTAGATCGGTCATGACGCCTGAAACCGAAGTAAAAGAAAAACATGCATAAAACCGAAGTAACTTTACCAGGTTCTCCTTTCTTCCAGTTAATACTTCGGCCTGGGATTTGGGCTTGGTGATCCTCAAAATTGCCCGACACCCAGAAGAAGTCATCGTCATTAACGTCCTTATCCGGGGTATCTTTTATTATCTTTTCTCTACGTCGGCGTATCCTAAGGTAATAAACCCAGCCATCATCTTTGGAACCTATGGAGTACTGGTGGAAGATTTCGGCTAAACCGAGGTTCATGCCTGCTTGGCGGTTTAGCTCGGCAATACCCATTATTATCCGGTATGTGTTGGTGGATAGCTGGGTTGGGCATAGTCTGGTTTGCCTAAGAAATTCGCAAATTAAAGGCTGGACCGGGAACCTTAGTCCGGTTTCTATAATAGATAAAACAGTAAAGGGGACAAAGCCTTGGTTGTTCCACGGAATGGTTTCCTTTTTGGCTAGGGTAAGGTGTACATCATCTGGAATGCCATAATCCCTTCGGAATTCGGCCATGCCACCTGGGGTATCTACCAGATACCTATACTTACCCATTTGTGGTATAAATTATTAATAAGTTATCTCGGTTGGAAGATTGGACTCAAGTAGCTCGGTTGAGCACAAGAAGGAATGCTTGGGCAACCTAAGTCTGCAAAGTAGAAAACAAAGGGGTTAAGCACAGATCATAGGACCGTGCTACAAATTAAAAACAAGGTAAAAATGCCCTATTTCGGCTTTATGGGCAGGTGATATCTCGGTTTGGCAAAAGGTTTGGTAAGCTCGGTTTGAGCAAGTTGCTTATTAGACCGGTTCGCCATCTAGGGGCGGCTTTCTTAGTTCGGTCTAAAAACTAAGAGAGCTGGCTTAGCCCCAGGGCCTAAATCGGTTGACCTATGTGTTTTGTTACTTCGGTTGAGCCTCTAGGGGCAGCTTTCGGAGTCTGATATAGAAACCGAGAAAGCTGGCTTAGCCCCAAAGGCTTAGCTCGGTTAATGACTGAGGTTCCTGATTTATTGAGTTCATACTTCGTTCGGTGATCTTATTTCGGCTAAATTGAATCGGAAATTTATTTTTCAACGCTACTGTCATCTTACAAGTTCTAGTTCGGTTAATTGTCTAAGATGATCTATCGCTGTAGCACAAAAATAGTATCCTAGTTCGGTTGGGGCAAGATCTTGGATCAGAAACTAATTTTCTACAGAATAGTTCATACACATACACGAGTTCTACTGAGAATTCAGAAGCAAAACAGAAAGCGAAGAACATGTTTTGCAAAAACACATTAAACCAAATACATAGAACAGATACGAAAGCAAAACGAAGGAAGGAAAATGAGTTTACTTACCAAGATTGAAGAAGAGGGAACTGAAGATGTGATGATGGCAGCAAGATCAGTCTTCAGAAGCAACGAAAGAGCAGCAAGAACACAAGGTAGAGAGAGAAGAAAGGAAATGATAGAGTGGTTAATCCAAAGGTGAATGGTTCAAGTATGAAAAGAGTGTTTTGTGAAAAGAGAGAGAGGGAAAAGAAAAGGGAAGAAGCGGGAACTGTTCAAAAATTACGAAACACGAAGACGGCGTTGACAGCTGCCTTCTACGAATGGGGACGTGCCATGTGTATACGGAAAGGGAAGCGTTACAGTCGTGATTGAAGAGACGTTTTGACCGGACAAAGTGAAGCCCGAAGTAAAATTAGCCCGGTTAGAGAGCCCGAGGGTTTTTCGCTCGGCTGGAGAGGCTAAAGGGTTTTTAGCTCGGCTGGAAAGGCTTAATAAACTCTAGCTCGGCCAGTAGACTGGTAATCCCAATCATGTTGCGCAGATGGAATTAAGGGGCAATTGAGAGGGTAATTTTTGGAAAAAATTGGGCCGACCTGCGAGTTGGGCTTTGAGGCCCAAAGTGCGAAGGACTAAGTAAAAAGGCCGTAATGGTTACTCCGGCCCAGGAGAGCAAGGTTACTCCGGCCTAGGAGAAACAAAGTTACTCCGGCCCAGGGAGGTAAAATTACTTCGGTTAAAGGATTGTAAATGTACTTCGGGTCCAGGAGCAACTTGAAGTTAGACCGGCCTTGAAGTTATGTCGGCCTTAGAGGTGTACCGGTTAGGGAGTTATACCGGTCGAGAGTCGTTGGTTCGGTCTAAACACACCATGAGTTGAACAGATGAGAAACCGATATAAAGGAGAGTAAAGGGAAGGGCTGAACTAAGGATAGTTCGGCTTACTTTGTGGCTCAGCATAGCCAGTTTTACTTCGGTCAAATGGTAGTTCGGCCATGGAGAAAACCATCCCACTTGGTTTAAGCAGTGGGGGGGGGTGTAAAAGGATAAGCATTATCCTTTAGGAGTATGAATCCTAGGAGGACTCTGCATGGAGAAATAAAAGTCCTACTAGGATTATGCCACTCGAAACCTATAAAAGCTCACAAGCATCACCTTGGAGGAGGTAATTGAACACAATTCTTTCTGAGAACATAAAACTTTGGCTATTTGTCAAGCTTACTGACTTAGGCATCGGAGAGGTTTCCGGCACACACCCGCCGGCTAGCTCACGTTTGTGTTTTCAGGTGATAAAGCGACGTCATACGGATGAGCGTGGACTTGGTCAACAGGATTGTACGAGGAGAATTATTTCCTCCCCGTACATAAACCCTAGATTGAAATCCCTAAATCGAAAACACTAGATCGACTTTTTGAAAGAACAAAACAGAGATCAATTATTAGTTTAGCGAGAGAGAGAGAGAGAGAGAGAGAGAAAGAATACCCTTTGAAAATCGGTAGTGAGGGAGGAGTGGTGAGGGAGCATGAGAAAAGCAGCAGCCACTAGATAGATCCACTCTTTGAAAGAAGAAAACAGAGATCGATATTAGTTTAACGAGCGAGCGAGAACGAGAGAGAGAGAGAGAGAGAGCCACCTTTGACAATCAGCGGTGAGGGAGGGAATGGAAAGAGACGTTCTCTGTCATTCATGAGTAAAAGAGGCGCGAATTTGGGAATATAAATATTTTATAAAAATCACACTGGGAGTGTGATTAAATATAAAAATATAAAAATATAAATATAAAAAATCAAATTTATATATATATATATAATTACAATCAAATTTATATATATATATATATATATAAATATTTTATATAAATATAAAAATCAAATTTAAATATTTTATACAATCACATTGGGAGTGTGATTAAATATAAATATATATATATATATATATATATAATTACGTTTATTTTGAAAGTGTGATTAAAAAGTAATAATGTATATATAATCATACTTTAATTAGAAGGTGTGATTAAAAAATATATAAATAATCACACTTTAATTAGAATGTGTAATTAAAAAATACATATATAATCACACTTATTTGAAAAGTGTGATTAAAAAGTAGTAGTGTATAAATAATCACACTTTAATTAGAAGGTGTGATTAAAAAATATATATATAATCACACTTAATTGAAAAGTGATATAAAAAATAAATATTATCACACTCAATCAAATTAAGTGTGATTAAAATATCAGTCTAATTTTTTTTTACCACACTTCTAATAAAAGTGAGATTTTTTTTTTGTCAAAGTGTGATCTTTAACTATATTTGTAGTAGTGTATAAACCTATAATTGAATAAATATACATATATATATATATATATATATATATATATGTATGTATAGAAAGAGAGAGAGAGAGGAGCTAACCCAACGTCGTCGCAGTAGAGACGATTGATGAGGACATCGCCGTGGAGATTCAAGTAGTATATGGCGGAAGCAGCCACTGGCATGGTCTCCGATCCAATGGATCCAATATTCAGAATGCTGAGGCCGATCGAAAACAGATCAACTCAGATCTAGGGTTTTGACCAGCAGATTCGACGGCCAATGAAGACTTGTCTTCATTCGATTTTGTGGTCTCGCGATTCAGAGCTTCACAAAGAATACGAAGAAAACACTACTTACTCTGTTTCATTGTGAAATGGTGGATAACTCTGATTTCAGATACACAAGAGAGATCGATTCGGTCTTACAGAGATTGAAACCCTTCCCTCTCTACGTTCCCTTTCCAAATTAGAACCAATTAGAAGCCAAAGAGATTCTTGGGGGAAAAAGCGTATAAGAGAATTTATTTTGTCGCTTTTTTTTTTTTTTTTTTTTTGGGAGAAAATTTATATTTTCGCGCTTATTTTTTTTATCTTATTATTAACGACTTAGATTATGCGTCATAAAAAGTTTAATATTTTTAACGGTTGACTTTTTGTACGTCGTGAAAATTTTAATATTTTTAACGACTGACTTTTTGTGCGCTGTGAAAAGTGTAATATTTTTTATGGTTATCGTATGTGCGTCGTGTGTAATTGATGTATTAACGACACGCCATATACACGTAGTAGAAACTTTTATTATTAATTGGAAAAAAAATCATAAAAAAAAATATTAATTGGAAAAAAATTAATTGAAAAAATAATTTTGTTAGAAAAATTTGTAAATTTTTGTTTAAAAACCAACGAAAACTCATTTTTTAAATTTATGTTTTTTTTCTCAAGGTTACAAACTAAGACAATCATTTATAAACTAAAAAAATTATCAAACAAGCTTTTATGACAGTTTTTTTAAATTTTTGTAAATATAAATTGAAAACTGAAAACAAAATGGTTACCAAACAGGTCTCAAATGGTAAAAATATCGTAAAATTAACAAATAATTAAATAAGTTACCAACGTAAAAAATGACTTATCAAAAGATTCTTAGGCTATGTATGGTTTGATTTTTAGATTTTTTTTTAAATTAAAAATTAATTTGGTTAAGAAATAAGAAATAAAAAAATTATTTTTTAAACAAAATGAAAATAATTTTTTTATTTTTTTATTTCTTAACCAAATTAATTTTAAATTTTTTAAAAAAATTTCGAAAAATCAAACCATACATAGCCTAAGAATATTTTGATAAGTCATTTCTTATATTGATAACTAATTTAATTATTTGTTAATTTTACGACATTTTTACCATCTAAAACCTGTTTGGTAATCATTTTGTTTTCAATTTTCAATTTATATTTATAAAAATTTTAAAAACTGTCATAAAAACTTGTTTGATAATTTTTTTGGTTTATAAATGGTTGTCTCAGTTTGTAAATTTGAGGAAAAAACGTAAATTCAAAAAATGAGTTTACGTTGGTTTTTAAACAAAAATTTAAAAATTTTACTAACAAATTTTTTTTTTCAATTAATTTTTTTCCAATTAATTTTTTTTTCAATGAATTTTTTTTCCAACTAATACTAACCAAGGGGCAATTGGTAATATTACTTTAAACCTTAAGGAGGGCATTATAATTTCTAAAATGTGAGGGGTGTCAATGTAATTTACCCAATGAGGGTAAATTGGTATTTAAAAAAATTGAAAAGGCTGAGGGGGAATCTGCAATAAAACTTTAAACCTCAGGGGGAGACGTAATTTCCAAAAGGTGAGGGGGAGAAGTGTAATAAACATAAACCTCAGGGGGTGTCAATGTAATTTATCCCATTTTTTTAACCTTTTGAAAGGTATAGACATTCTTCTGACCAATCTACATTTAAAAAAAAATAACCATTGAACTAACTACAATCACATTTTTCTCTTTGTAAGTGTTTATATTTATCTAACTTCAATCATATTAAAAAATCAAACTATAATTTTTTTTTTTTTTTGGCTAGACCAAATACAAATAAAAAAAGGAGATACCTTCAATCATACAAATCACAAATATTTTTATACTATCTAACTACAATCATATTTTTTTCATAATAAAAAAAATTAATTATAAAGAAGAACCATTAAAATGATTAAATCACATTAAAAAAAAAAACTATTGAACAAACTACAATCACATCACATTTTTCTCACAATAAAAAAAATAAATGAAAAAAAAAACCATTGAACTAACTACTATACAATCACATTAAAAAAAAGAATCATTGAACAAACTACAATCATATTACATTTTTCCCATAATAAAAAAAATAAATGAAAAAAAAGAACCATTAAACTAATTATAATACAATCACATTAAAAAAAAAAAAAAGAACCATTGAACTAACTATAATCACATTAAAAAAAAGAACTGTTGAACTAACTACAAACACATTTTTCTCTTTGTGAGTGTTTATATTTATCTAACTTCAATCATATTAAAAAATCAAATTATAATTTTTTTTGGCTAGACCAAATACAAATAAAAAAAGGAGATAACTTCAATCAAAAGAACCATTAAAATAGTACACAAAAGAAGAAATTGCTAAACCAAATACAAATTATAATTTTTTTTTTTGCTAGACCAAATACATCAAAATATGAGATAACTTCAATCATACAAATCACAAATATTTTTATGCTATCTAATTACAATAATATTTTTTTCATAATAAAAAAAATAATTGTAAAGAAGAACCATTAAAATAGTAAATAAAATGATTAAATAATTATGAGGGGGGTTTTGACCAAATCTCCCAAAAGACATGGGGGTTTGGAGAAATTAATAAATGCTGAGATTTTTTTTTAAATCAAAAAATTAGAAAATTATGATTGAGATATTAGACCTCCCACAAGGCTTGTGGCTTAAAAACCTCATTTTGCTTAATATATAATATAGACTAGCATATCACCCGTGCTATGAACGGATTGTGTTTACAATTATCTATATATGTGAATTGTGATTTTTAAATGTTTTATTTTTTTATTTTAAATGTCTTGTTTTTTTCCTTTTTTTATATTATATTAAAGTTTAATATTTTGATAATAATCATGTGTGTTGGACTTTTCAAGGAATTAAATGTCTTTTCTTTTTTATTATATTATATTAAAGTTTAATATTTTGATAATAATCATTTGTGTTGAACTTTTCAAGAAAATTTTTTTATACTTGTTTTTAATGCATTAAAGTATTATTATAAGGAATAATAATCATATGTGTTGAGACTTTTCAAGAAATTCATATGTGTTGGATTTCAAAAAAAAAAATTTATACTTGTTCTTAATGAATTAAAGTGTTATTATGAGGGTAAGGCTTGGGGTTGGAAGAAGTTAATAAATGTTAAATTTTTTTTTTAAAATCAAAAAATCAGGAAATATAGATTGGGAGATTGGAACTCCCACAAGGCTTGGGAGTTAGAAACCCCCTTTTCCTTAATATATAGATATAGATAGATAGAGAGATAGATAGATAGATAGATAGATAGATTTAATAAGAATTTATGTTTGTTTTAGATATTTTTTTAATATACAAATTATTTTTTAAAGATTTTTTTATAAAAATAATTTAACAATCTCGTCACTAGCCATAGTGTATGAGAGAAGTTGAAAAGGGCGTAGGAGTAGATATAGGAGAAGTCAAAAAGTGGGTTGGAAGAAGTCAATAAATGCTGAGCTTTTTTTTTTTAAATAAATAAATTAAGAAATTTAGATTGGGATATTGGAGCTCCCACAGGGCTTGGGGTTAGAAACCCCATTTTCCTTAATATATAGAAGATATAGATAGATAGATAGATAGATAGATAGATTTAATAAAAATTTATGTCTGTTTTAGATATTTTGGATGAGATCTTATAAAAAAAAAAGTGTAGACATGAATGTCCTTCTATTTTATTGTGTTTATAATTATTTATATATGTGAATTGTGATTTTTAAATATTTTTTTTAAATGTCTTCTTTTTTTCATTTTTTATATTATATTAAAGTTTAATATTTTGATAACAATCATATGTGTTGAACTTTTCAAGGAATTAAATGTCTTTTTTTTATTATATTATATTAAAGTTTAATATTTTGATAATAATTATATGTGTTGAACTTTTCAAGAAATTTTTTTATGTTTGTTCTTAATGATTTAAACTGTTATTATGAGGGATAATAATCATATGTGTTGGAACTTTTCAAGGAATTCATATGTGTTGGATTTTAAAGAAGTTTTTTTTATGCTTGTTCTTAATGCATTAAAGTGTTATTATGAGGGTAAAACTTGGGAGTTGGGAGATGTTAATAAATGCTAAGATTTTTATTTTTTTTAAATCAAAAAATCAAGAAATTTAGATTGGGAGATTGGAGCTCCCACAAGGCTTGGGATTAAAAACTCCATTTTGCTTAATATATAGTATAGATAGATAGATAGATATATCTTCTTTTTTTATTTTTATTTTTGTGTGGTTTCTATTCGGGTTTTTTTTTTTCAATTTATTTAAGATGGAGTAGTGGGTATCTTTTTTTTAAAATTTAATTTATCTGTGATTTTCATTTGTTTTTAATTATTATTATTTAGGTAAGTTATGATGTGAGTTAGATATGTGATAGACATGTAAGTTTTATTGATTTAAAGTTTATTTAGATAAACTTTAAAGATTTTTTTTTTTAGTTTTTTAGTTTTTTTGGTTATGTTATAATGTAATATATAAAATATAGGTAGATATCTACAACTTTAAAAGAAAATATTATCTGATTTTTTGGGGAAGAGAAAATGAATGCAAGTTTTAATATTTTTTTTTGAAAAATTTGTGAGAGAGATTAGGAGGGAGAGATTATGAAATATTTTTGTTATTAAATAAATAAATTAGTCAATAGTTTTTTTTAATCTATTTTGTAAATTAAAAATCAATAATTTTGGAAAATTGATTAATTTGTCCTATTAAGTAATTTAAAATTTTGATAGATATACATAAAAGAAAATACATAATTATATTATTAAATCATAATTCAAATTTAGATGTTATATATTTTTGAGATCTATAGCTAAATTTTTATCTTTTTATTTTTTATTTTTGTGCGTAACCATAGTATATGGGAGAAATTGAAAAGGGTGTTGCAATAATTATGAGAGAAGTCAAAAGGGATTGTGGGTTGGGAGAAGTCAATAAATGCTGAGGTTGGGTTAGGAGAAGTCAATAAATGTTGAGGTTTTTTTTTTTAAAAATCGAAAAATTAAAAAATTAGGATTAGGAGATTGAAGCTCCCACAGGCCTTGGGCTTAAAAACTCCCATTTTGCTTAATATATAGTATATATATATATATATATAGATAAATAAATAGATATAGATAGATAGATAGATAGATATAGATATAGATAGATAGATAGATAGATATAGATCGATAGATATATAGATAGATAGATATAGATATGGCACATACCATTTATATGACACAAGGACCAAAGTACCAGGACAACTGCTGCAATTTGCTCTCATCTAAATTAAAGGGATTTAAAAAGTTAAAAAAAAAAAAAGAACAAAAAATTATAATATTAAAAAATGTTCACTAAAAACATATAGATTAAAAATTAAAAATTAATTATTGTAAACTCCATACTAAACAAGGTAATGTTTTCTATTAATTTGAAAATTAAAAAAGTATTATTAATTTTTCCTCTATTTTTTTTCTCACAAAAAAAAAATAGCTACATTAATTATTTTCTTTTTTTTTTTTTTTTTTGTAGAGAGGGGTTTTGACCTGCGATTTTTCTAAAATGGGTGTTCTAGACGGAAAGGGTAGAGTTGGTTCAGACAATAAGAAAAAGCGCTTATGCAAGAGGCGCCTTCACTATGAGCAAGAATAGTCAGTTTTGCATAGGGTGCCTTCTTGTATAATAGCTTCAATACTGGTATGCATGAAGGGCTTAAGTGTGAGACGTATAAGAGGGGCTTTAGTGCGAAAATAGAAGAAATGGTTTACAGAGTGTCTTCTTGCTTCACGACTTCAATACTTGTGAGAGAGGAGTAGGCTCAAGTGCGAGAGAGAAATGAGGGTTTGTAGGAAGTGTCTTCTTGGGTCACGACTTGAGTGTCCGTGTACATGAAAATGAGTGATAAGGGTCAAAGTGTGTCTCTTGGGGTCACGGTTTTAGTGCTCCGAAACACAAAACCATAGCATATTAATAAAGAGAAATAATTAGTGAAAAAATATTTTTGTCTTCTTAAATACAAGAACAGAGAATTTATTATTGGTGATGAAATATTTTTGTCTTCCACAACATAACCTTATGAGACGAAAAATATATTCATTGTGCAATCAATCAGAATTTATTAGTGACTAAATATTTTCATCTCCCACAACTTATTCTTCCAAGACAAAAATATATTTGTCGCTCATTTAATAGAAAGATGAAACGGCATCGTTTGCATGATGGAGTGTTTATTGGTGACGAAACATATTCGTCTTCCATAACTTCTCATTCCTAGACAAAAATATATTTGTCGCCTAATAAATAGAAATATGCAATGACATCGTTTAATAGATAGGGAATTTATTGGTGACGAATTACGTTCGTCACAAAAAATATATATATTTTGTGACAAAAATGTTCGTCTCCAATGAGCTAAAATAATTCGCGCCAAAGCAAATAAAATTGGCGCCTAAATTTTGCAGATGAATTTTTTTTCCGTCTCCTATACGTTTGAGAAAAAATAAAACAAACGAAAAAATTAATATTTTATCATCTTTGGGTTAAATTTTAAGACAAAAAAAATTTCGTCACCAAATTTTGTCACAATAGCCTAGATTTCTTGTATTTTGTTTCCTTGTTTAATTATTATTATTATTTTTTTCATATTGTGGTGAGGGGTTTACTATGAGAAAGAATAATAGCTTTGCACAAAATGTCTTCTTGGATAATAATGTTTGCATGCACAAACGGCGAGAATAGAGGAGCTTTAGTGCGAAATAGAAGAGATGGTTTATAGAGATTATTTTCTTGAGTCACAGCTTCAATACTTGTGAGAGAGGAGACTCAAGTGCGAGATAGAAACGAGGGTTTGTAGAGGGTGTCTTTTCGGGTCACGACTTTAGTATTTGTGTGTGTGTGAAAGTAAGTGATTAAGGTGAGAGTGATCTCTTAGTTTCTGACGACATTTTAATAAAGAGAAATAATTAGGGATAAAATATTTTCGTCTCAAACTCATATGTTCGTTGCCTAATCAACAAAAATACAAAAACAACGTTGTGTGGGGATGGAGAATTTATTGGTGATGAAATATTTTCTTCTCCTTCAACTTAACCTTATGAGACGAAAATATATTCGTCGCACAATCACTCAAAATGCAACACGACACATGGAGAATTTATTAACGACGAAATATTTTCGTCTCCCAAAACATATCCTTACGAGACAAAAATATATTTGTCGCCTAATTAACAGAAAGATAAAATGAGCATGAAGAGTTTATTGGTGACGAAATATTTTTGTCTCCCATAACTTATCCTTTCCAGCCAAAAAATATATTTGTTACCAAATAAATAAGAAAATGAAACGACATCGTCTAATAAGTTTCGAATTTATTGGTGACGAATTCCTTTTGTCACAAAAAACTTTAAAATTTGTGACAAAAATGTTCGTCTCCAATGAGCTAAAATAATTGGCGCCAACAAGAAAAAAATTGGAGCCTCTTTTTTTTCTGATGAATTTATTTTTTCGTCTCCTACAGTTTTGAGAAGAATTAAAAGAAACGACAAAAGTAATATTTGGTCATGTTTGGGTTACATTCTAAAACGAAAATAAATTTTATCACCAAATTTTAAAAATTAATTATTGAAAACCCCATACTAAACAAGATAATGTTTTCTATTAATTTTGAAAATTACAAATTTTTTATTATTTGTTTCTCTGTATTTTTTCTCACAAAAAATAGCTACATTACTTATCTTTTTTTTTTCTTTTTTTTTTGTGGAAAGAGGTTTTGACCTTTGATTTTTCTGAAATAGGTGTTCTAAACGGAAAGGGTAGAGTTGGTTCAGACAATGAGAAAAAGTGCTTGCGTACATAGGGTGCCTTATTGGATAATAGCTTCAATGTTGGCATACACGAAGGGCTTAAGTGTGAGACAGAAGAGAGGGGCTTTTGCGCGAAATAGAAGAAATGGTTTATAAAGTGTCTTCTTGAGTCACAACTTCAATACTTGTGAGAGAGGAGTAGACTCAAGTGCGAGAGAGAAATGAGGGTTTGTAGAAAGTGTCTTCTTGGGTCACGACTTCAAGGTCCGTGTACATGAAAATGAGTGATAAGCGTTAGAGTGTATCTCTTGGGGTCACAGTTTCAATGCTTCGAAACACAAAACCATGGCATTTTAATAAAGAGAAATGATTAGTGATAAAATATTTTTGTATCCTTCAATACCAGAACAAAGAATTTATTATTGGTGATGAAATATTTTTGTCTTCCACAACTTAACTTTATGAGATGAAAAATGTATTCGTCACGCAATCAATTAGAATTTATTAGTGACGAAATATTTTCGTCTCCCACAACTTATTCTTCTGAAACAAAAATATATTTGTCGCCTATTTAATGGAAAGATGAAATGACATTGTCTGCATGATGGAGTGTTTATTGATGACGAAATATTTTCGTCTTCCATAACTTATCCTTCCCAGACAAAAATATATTTGTTGCCTAATAAATGGAAATATGCAACGACATCATTTAA
Source organism: Camellia sinensis (assembly GCF_055761805.1). Lineage (NCBI taxonomy): Eukaryota > Viridiplantae > Streptophyta > Magnoliopsida > Ericales > Theaceae > Camellia > Camellia sinensis. The sequence goes on from NC_138963.1 coordinate 82,143,941, forward strand.
TAGGTATAGAATTTATTGGCGACGAATTATGTTCGTCACAAAAAAAATTATATTTTGTGACAAAAATGTTCGTCTCCAATGAGCTAAAATAATTCGCGCCAATGCAAATGAAATTGGCGCCTCATTTTTGCACACAAAATTTTGTTTTCGTCACCTATACTTTTGAGAAAAATTAAAACAAACGAAAAAATTAATATTTCGTCATCTTTGGCTTAAATTTTAAGACAAAAAAAAATTCGTCACCAAATTTTGTCACAATAGCCTAGATTTCTTGTATTTTTTATTGATTTTAAGCATTTGGTGAGGAAATTTGGTTTTCCTCTCTAAAAATAATACATTTGGAGACGAAATTATTTCCTCTCTAAATTTTTTTACAATGGTGACGACAAATTTCATCTCCAAAATGGCGCCAAATCTTCCACCAAATTTTCTAAGGGCGGGAAATTATTTTGTGACGAAAAATAAAATTTAGAGACGAATAAAATTTTCGTCACCTATTGTTTTATTTGATTTTAAGCATTTGGTGACGAAATTTGGTTTTCGTCTCTAAAAATAGTACAATTGGAGGTGAAATCTTATTTTCATCACTAAATATGTATATTTGGAGACGAACTATTTTTTCGTTACGCGTTTTTGTCACCATAGACCTTTTTTGTTGTAGTGAAACATGGATGTTAGTACCCACTTTCCATGTTATGCCTGTTATGAGTAGCCAGATGCGAGATCTCATTTGGCGCCTAGAAGGCGAGCAAATAGAGAATTCGGGTTAGGCGCTAGAAAGCGACTAGACTAATATCTGTACGGTGTATCGAGTATGACGTCACTCTTTATGGAAGAGTTACTCCACCGTAACATGTATTCATGCTACATGTGCCTGGCGATCGAGTAATGAGGTGACAGAATGGATCCCTGTTTCCTCACCGTGTGAGTCTTACATGTCATTATTGATATGATTTTCATTTATGTACCCTTTTGTGACTTTTGACTATGTCATAAGGTAAGGGGTTAATGTTCTGTTACTTTGGTATGTTGCCTGCGGTCATGTATGATTCGGCCTTAAGGGACATCACTGGAAAAGCGGTCAATCATAAACTAAATGGCATAAGGGCAAATGGAAGGTCATCTAATATTACACCACCGTTGTATATTCACTGCCGGCAACTCACATCGCTCTGTATGAAAAGCGAATTGAGTGTGAATATATTGCAAGAATTGAGAGGGTCAAACATGCTCTTTTTGAGGGATTAGAGATGTTTTTTGAACCAGTGTAATTAGATGAGTCTGGGGTATATGAGACACAATCTCTGTTCTTTTTGGGTTGATGTCTCTATACTGACTCATATTGAGTTTCTAGTATAGAGCTCCCACATGCAGGTGTTCTCAGCGGTCGCACGGTGCATTGGCTAGTATGAGATTGTTCATTTTTGGGGGAGATTGAGATAGAGATGTGGCAGTGTCATGCCAACTCATGTGCGAGTGGGAGATGTTAGTAATGGGTGCCCATGTGGCATAACCATTTGAATTTGAATTTGAACCTTATCCAAATAGGTTTTGAAATTGAATTCAAACCTATTTAGGATAACCACTCAGGATACAGATATTATCTCCATTAACTGATATGGATAGATAATAATAACACATTATATATCTGGTATATGGGTTATGGGTGATTAAGAGAGAAACAACGTATGATCTGAGTTTTACCCATATACTGACGCTCTCCCAAAAACAACGATCAAGTCATTTGCACTTTGATTTGTGTGGGTGATATTCATGCTGTAATATCACTTCACTGTTGAGTTGGTTTATCAGATTCTGAAAACACGTGATTTACCCATGAGGTTCTATCATCTAAAGGTATGATCTGCTTATTTTTATCCGCTGCATTTTTTATACTTTGATTTACAAATATATATACTCAAAATTTGTGTAGAGTATAAATTATTGTGGTTGTGCAAGCACCTAGTTGGAATACTGAAATACGGGTTATGAAAGTCTTTATATAGAAAATCAGCATCCAAAATCAATTTGGAATAGGTCTAATGAAAATCAGATTTGTGATCAATCGGTCCCAAGAATGCAATCAATCGCTCCCAAAATGGATCACTTTTTCAAACAAGATTTTAGTATATCTTTGAAACTCTTTCGAAAAACCTTTTTCAATGCATTGAAAACAGTATGAAAACCTTACCTTAATGGGTAATGGAGCAAAACTTTCAATCTCGATGTGCCCGGCTGATTCACTATGTCAAATTACCAAAATGTCTTACACACTAAACTACTCCATTATAATCCGGTTGTGATAAAAAAAAATTGCCATGACAAAATATATTATTACAAAACTGATAAATAACACTGTACTAACATTGTAACATCTAATATCGAGTCCGAGGAGTCCATCTCTCTGATCTTGGGTCGAATAGGGCTTAGGTGGATGCAAACCAAGACGACCGATATCATGTAGAAAAATAACTGATGGAGGTTTGAACTTAAATGTATGGAAAAACGTAGGGGCTTTATCATAATTATTTAAACTTAGTTGGGGTTTAGTTATATTAATAAAATTTCAAAATTTCCCCTGATCATTACATTAATTAGCAAGCAAATTGTTGGAATTTTCAAACTCACACAAATTTGTAAAGAAATCTCTTCCTAATTTTTTATTTATTGATTAACATTAAAAGTAGGAAAAAGTTAAGGATTTAAATTTTCTTTTTTAAAAGTAGTTTATAAATTTGCTAGAAAAAAGTGTGGGTAGATTTTAACTTGATGTGATGTGATGTGATGTTTGTTGCACATAAACTGAATTTAGTCTACATTATTTTCTAACAATTTTTTTGCACTCCATAACATTGTCATTAAAAAAATATAATTTCAATGTAAATTAAATGGTCAACATTTCAAGAAATATTATTGGCCAACAATATATTTACATCGATGAATTCTAAACCATTTTTAGTTCGAAAAAAAAAAAAATGCAAGTTAACATTACATTTGATTTCCTATTATCAAAAGCATATTTTGTAAATAATTTAACAAGATTACAATGACATTTACTATAATTGATCAAAACATTTATTTGCCTAATGTATCAAAAATAAAATTTATATAACAAGAATAATTAGATTCATACTTCACTTTTAATCTATTAAAAGAAAGACTAATGCCTCAGGCCTCGACAGCTTCAGGCGTGAATGACACGAATTTGTGGTCACCGGACGATCGGCCGAATGACCACTCGGATGACCAGGTGAAGTACTTGTCTACCGCGGTTGTCACCTTATCGACCGCGACTATCAACCTCTTTTCCGAATGACCGGCCGAATGACCAGCCGGGCTACCGGTTGAACAAATTCGAGGCAAATTCACGCCTCAATATTCAAGGCCCGTAACACAAAAGATAAGTGTGCGAACATGATGGCTTTATTGAACATTGAAATGTGAATCTTTATGATATCACTATCAGTCTCTCTGAGAATTGCTGCCAACTAAATAACACTAAACCTTGTTAAACAACAACTTTTAAATTGAGTTCTGAGGTTTTTCAAGTGATTTGAGGAGAAGAAAAAAACCACAACTGAAAAGCACAAAACAGCTATTACCAAACAAGGCCCATTATTAACATAGTGGAGGGGGCTTTCACAGACTATAATAGGAGGAAAAACCCAGTACTCTGGGAGGCAATGTTGTGTTTATTTTGAAGAAGTTTTGGTGAGGGAGACTGGGTATTTAAGAGCATTAAGCTCAACCTTTCTTAGAGCAGCTTTACCAAGATCAATACCACATGTGTGAGAGAGGATGACAAGGTATAGCAAAACATCTGACATTTCTTCACCCAAATGCACTTTCTCTTCTTCTGTCCAATCAGGCAGTCCCTTTGGTACCTCTCCTTTCCACTGAAATATCTCAGACAGCTCACCAACTTCTCCCACCTGCAATGCATGTTTAGATTCATCCGTTTTTTTAATAAGCCAACTGCTAATGCTGTATGGGCATTATTTAATATTGAAAAGTGAGTAAAAAATATTTTAAAATAAATAAAAATATTAAAAAAATATATTGATTTTAATAAAATTGTATTAAAATTAGTAAAAAGTATATTGTGTTTTACAAATATTTTATCTTTTACTTGTACCCTAAGACACTTACTTGTTAGTAAGATCTTTAAATAAAAAGAGAATTTACATATTGGAGATATCTTCAAAAATTAATTAGAAATTCATGAAAAAGTATATGATTTTACATTTTAATGTTGGACAATATTTTTCTCAATATCCACTGATATGAAATTATTCCTAAATAATATGGTATCGATATATTGATATATATATATATCAATAGTAGAGATTAATGGTCGATATGTCAATCGGGAATGAAATCTCAAAATATTTTATACTACAAAATTTTTACAGATGCCCGATTATGGTTATTATATTGGTTTATTTATTTATTTATTTTTTTAACTAGTTGTTATATATTGGTTTGAACTTTATTTTTGTGATCATTATATATAGTTGCCTCAGTTATAATTAATCAATTAAGCATTTAAAATTAAATGTATTAAGTGATAATCAATTAAGTTCGTTTGATAATTTTAATTGATATCATTTAAAAATTTAAATACTTCTTAAAATATAAATTAAAAGTTAAATTTTTTTTAAACTATATAAAATTTATTTAATTCTGACTGAACTTATAAATACTAAACATAAGAGCCGATAAACGCTATTATAAATTCATTATCACTGTTACTACTACCATCACCGCTACCACTACCACCACAAACCCCACCAGCTTACCACTGTCACCACCATCGCCGCCGCCGCCGCTATTGCTATTTCTACCACCACCATTACTATCACCACTACCACTACTACCACCATCACCATCACCATCACCATCACCATTATGCCATTGCAACCACCACTACTACTACCACCACCTTCATCACTATTGTCATTGTTGCTATAAGCAAATCATTTTACTATCACTACCACATTACCACTATAGTCATCATTGCCATTACTACTACCACTACAATAACTAGTACAACCTTTCACTTTCACAACCATTGCCATCACTACCATAACTACCACCACAAACAACCACCATTATTACACCATCGCCGCCACCTATATTTTTTTTATTTAATATCTCCACGAAATTATCATTCTAACATCACCACAACCACTATCAATCTATCTACACTACCATTACCATAAGCGACACTGTACGAGGAGCAAATATTCAGGCGAGCTCGCACTCCTTTCTTCCAGGCTCCGCTTCTATCCGGTCACTTGCGAGCAAATAACGGTGAGCTACCCGGCGGTGTGTGGCCGGAAAAACTCTCCGACGATCAAGTTAGCGCACACCTCAGGATAGAGAGAGAGAGGAGTGTTTGAGTGTAAGAATTTCCTTACAAAGTGTTCCTGTATCGCGTATGGGGGGCGCAGACATGCTTATATACCCTTCTGCGCCCCAAATCTACTCCCATTGGTCTCTCGACACGTGGCTCTGTTATCCCATCTGTCAACACAAATTTTGCTATACATCACCTAACCCAACTGCCAGCCCACTCTGCTGGGAGCACGGCAGCCGGGCAACATTATCTCGGCTATCAACGGCCATACTGAACATGCCCAAGTGCAGTTGATGTCGTAGTTTCCTACTACCGGGCTTAATTCCAGCCGTGCTCAACTGTATTCCGGCGAAGCTGAGCTGGAGATTGGTAACGCCGGTCAGCCAAAGACCTTCTCGGCCAAGCTCCAAGCACAGGCCTTCCTACCGGGTTAAGGTGCGTGCATTACAACCTTGCAACGCGTGAGCCGGGGAGCCTTATCTAGGTTGTTCCTCCACTTGTCCGGCCTTCGCGGAACCGAGATCATATAACTCGGTTCCACATGGGCTTTGCCATTACCGAGCAATATCACGGCCTGATCTTGGAGCCCAATACCTCGGCCCAAATCTTGTCCGGCTAACGTCACGGCCCAATCTCAGATCATAAATCTCCCTCTCAATTGCCCCTTAATTCCGTCCGCAAAAGTGTGACTGGGATTACTTATTTTGACCGGGATAACACTTCCTCGGTCCTCAGAATGCGAAATGGCGACTAGGCTAGTTGACATTCCTGTCTGCAAACTTGCCCGATTATACTCCTCAGTTGACGTCCTCTTCTTCAAAAGTAGCCCGGTTGACTCAACTCTTCAACATGTCTCTTCAGTTCTGACGTTGTCATAAATGGGGACACGTGGCGGGCTGCCATTGGTTCTCGAGCAGCCAATTCGCCGTCTTGCTAGAATTTGAATTTGGGCGGTCTCGTCTCCTCTATAAACATCTCCCATCTCATCTTCCTTGAGCTCTTACTGACTCACTGCCATTCCAAGCAACCTAGAGCTCTTGCCTCTCCTCTGCCATTCCTGAACTCGCGCTCGAAGAAGAAGCAGCCACTGCACCATATTGGTAAGCTCTCCAACCCTTGTTATTGTTATTTTCCTTGATATTTCACACAATAGGGCAATAAAATGTAGTTCTTAGGGTATAGGCCATAGAAATCGTCCCAAACCTCCCACTGTTCATGGTGTTCTTCATTTTCGCTGATGAACTTCGAAGAACTGGGGCGGACCGGGCTCCAGGTCTTCGTTTGATCCAAAAACCATCCCGACCGAGCAAATAACCTGTTAGACTTAACCATAGCAAGAACCGGGATAACAAAGGTCTTGGCCGCTCAACCGGGCTAAAATCTGGTCTGCTGGGGTGGTCGAGCTCCTTGGTTAGCCTCTACGACCGAGGTGGTTTGGCACTCTAGACGACCGAGCTAAAGGCAAGCTCGTTTTACGCGACCGCGCTCCCTCTTACACTTGTCTTCCTTTTCCTGCAAAGTCCAAGGGGACCACTGACCATTCCTGAGGCTCCCAAAGACCGACCAGCCACAAATCACCTGACAGTGCCAAACCACAGCCGAGCTAATTTGGCCAGTCGTAAATGGGAAAATTCCGCTTCCTCGTAGATACTCCAGCTGCCTTGGCCGTGTTCAGGGAGGAGTACGGCATCCCGACCGACGTCCACCTTGAGCTTGCAGAAGAGCAAACAACGCCTTGGGACAAATCAGAACAATGCCCCTTCACCGTGCTATCTATCATCGAAGGAGGCCTCCGCTTCCCACTCAACCCACTTATCTTCGAGTTCCTCCGCCGTACCGGGCTGGCACCCACACAAGTGTCCACCAACACTTACCGAATTATCAACGGCGTCCATGAACTGAACAACCGGCTAGGCACCAACTTAGGTTTAGCCGAGATATTAAGGCAATACACGATGGGTCACACCGGTGACGACCTAGCCTATTATTTGAAAATCAGATCGGACAAGGAGAAAATTGTAACCGGCACCCCAGATAAAGACTTGCACGACGATGATTTTTTCTGGGTGTCGGGCAATTACGAAACAGCCGACGTACCGGGCTGGTTTATAAGCAAGAACTTCGGTTCCTCATGTAAGCCGCTCAAACTTGCTCGGTCAGCCTACCTTCTTTATTCTGTAATTAACTAGTTTTCTTGTTTCTTTTGCAGCAATCCAAGCCTTGCAAGCCAACTACCAATTTCCCAACGTAGAGGCAATTCGGACCGTGCTCCGCTGTCGCCACCGAGATTGCAAGGAGCTGCTCGGTTACACTCTAACCTACAGATACTCAGCTCCACGCCGGAGTGAAGTTACAGACTTTCTCCGCGCTTCAACTCCTCCTCCAGACCCAAATCTGCCAGACGTTCCGCTAATCCGGCTGACCGAGGATCAAGAGATGGCTAAAAGAAGCCGCATCAAGAATCTCCTCACAGCCACATCCGCCGAAATACCAAGCATTTCTCCCCCGTCTCATACTGTTGGTCAATCCAACAGCCCTATGGTTGCCCTGGCATCTCCAGCTGCCGGGCAATCCAGCCAACCCCGCCGGGCAGGCAAAAGACCTCGCGCAGATCCAACTGCCGAGCTGGTTGCCGAGCTAACAACCAAGCAGCCCACCAACACTGCTAATCCCATTCCACCATGGCGGCCGCAGCTCAAGCACCGGGGTCAAGATATCCCGGCAAATGCTTCTGTCAAGGGCGATAAGGAGCACTTGTTGGCCTTTGACCTCTCGAAAGCTCTCTTGCTGCCAAGTGACGTGGTTGGCAGCGATCACGTCCCTGACACCCGGTTGGTGAAATCAGCAGTGAAATCCATGACCAGGGTAAGGATCCAACTTCCACTGAAATTTTACAAGTGTTTGCCCGGTTCCTTCACTAATCAAATTCGTTTCTTGCAGGCTATCCAAAAGAAGCACCTGGTAATGGAACGTATCCACAGACTTCGGCAAAAGGCAAATGACACAGCCAGCCAAGTCTAGAGCCTCCAAGCTGAGCTTGGCCGGGCAAAAGCATCTCTCCAAATCGCCAATGCTGACAACAACAGGTTGCACGGTCAGCTTGACGAGGCCGAGAAGAAGCGCGATGAGCTCCAGGCCGAGCTGGACGCTCTAAAAAAGTCAAGGAAGAAGGACTGCCGAGATGCAAACAACGCCGGCTTCCTAGAAGCCGAGAAAAGCTACAAGAAGTAGGTCTTCGCTATCCAAGACATCTACTTCAAAGCGGGTTGGAAGTCTGCCTGCGAGCATCTCGGTCAGGGTCCTGATACTGACGTCTTTGCCACCCCGCTACCTGTTTCCCTGCCGGCCTACCTCGTGCCATATGCCAATGACGTCTTCAGTGCATTGCAGGCTGAGGCCGAGGAAGGGCTTGAAGAGGAAGAGGCCGGGGAAGATACTGACGAAGAGGAGCAACCAGAACAGGAGCAGCCCGGCCAAACTGAGCCTGGTGTTGAAGACCGATCTCCAGCAGTGAACTTGGAGATAACTCTGGATGATGAATTCATTAATCTCTCCCCCTTAGCTTAGTTTTCTTTTTTCTATTGCTTTTTTTTTTTGCTTTGCACATGTAACCGGGCTCTCTGCCCCTCCTTTTGTATTAACTTTCTATCAATGAAAAGCTTTAATTTCATCAAGTATTTGCACGATTTTCTCGAACTCTATCTTCAGCAAAACATCGCGGTTTAAATCACTAAGTTGCACAAATCACCAACTAGCTTGACCGGAGTTAACATCTCGGTAAATTTAGCAAAATTGAGGAACTTCGTCAACCGGAATAAACATCTCGGTGGGAACAACAAAGTTGAACAAATCACTAATTCTTTCAACCGGACTAAACCATCATGGTTGAGCATGCCTGAACTGTACAAAACATCTTGTACAACCGGAATACACCATCTCGGTTTTAATTATGATAGAATTGAACAAACCATCAACTCCCTCAACCGGAGCAGGGCATCTCGGTTGGAATCTCTGAGTCGAACAAACCATCAACTCCGTCAACCGGAGTAACTCATCTCGGTTGGAATCTCTGAGTCGAACAAACCATCAACTCCTTCAACCGAAGCAACTTATTTCGGTTGGAATCTTTGAGTCGAACAAACCATCAACTCCTTCAACCGGAGCAACTCATCTCGGTTGGAATCTCTGAGTCGAACAAACCATCAACTCCTTCAACCGGAGCAACTCATCTCCTTCAACCGGAGCAACTTATCTCGGTTGGAATCTCTGAGTCGAACAAACCATCAACTCCTTTAACCGGAGCAACTCATCTCGGTTGGAATCTCAAGTATTCAAAGCAGTCAATCAAAATGCTAAGGTAAAGAAGACACTTCTATATATTGACAAAAAGAATTACATTCTAAAGTGTAAGGCAAAAAATTACTTTGCACAAAAGGAAAACAAAAGCTAGAAATAGTACAGTTTGAGATTGGCCGCATTCCATGGCCGCGGGATTGCTCTACCATCCAAATCCTCCAAGTGGTATGCCCCCTTGTCCGCCAGACCGGTTACCTTGTAGGGTCCTTCTCAATTTGCACCTAGCTTGCCTTCTCCTGGCACCAGGGTATTGCCCATAACTTTCCTCAAGACCCAATCACCCACTTTGAACGGTCTGGGGTGCACCGTCTTGTTGTACTTCCTGGAGAGCTCTTGTTGGTAGGCGGCCACATGGATAAGAGCCTGTTCCCGGTGCTCTTCCACTAGATCCAATTCCAGAGCAATGGCCTCGGCGTTCAGCTCGGGCTCAAAACTTTCACTTCTGAGAGTGGGCATGCCAAGTTCCAATGGAATGACCGCCTCCATGCCGTAAGCCAAAGCAAATAGAGTTTCCTCGGTCGACCGCCGAGGGGTTGTACGGTATGCCCAGAGGACGCTGGAGAGTTCCTCAGCCCACTTTCCCTTCGCTTTCTCCAGCCGTTTCTTCAGCCCATCAAGAATGGTCTTGTTTGACGCCTTGGCTTGACCGTTGGACTGTGGGTAAGCCGGTGTGGAGTTGTAGAATTCAATCTTCAAATCTGCACAAAACCCTCTGAATCGGCGACCGTCAAACTGGGTGCCGTTATCAGAGATCAAAATTTTGGGGACGCCGAACTGTGTTACCACATTCTGCCAAACAAATCGCTTCACGTCTTTCTCCTTAATTGTTGCCAAAGGCTCAGCTTCAACCCACTTGGTGAAGTAGTCCATTGCCGCGATGAAGAATTTGCGGTTGCCTGGTGCTGTTGGGAGCGGTCCCACTATATCTAATCCCCACATTGCAAAAGGCCAAGGGCTGGTGAGGGAAAGAAGTTCTCTGGCCGGCTGGTGGATTTGATGTGCAAACTTCTGGCACTTTTCACACTTGCGAACATATTTCTGGACGTCGGCTTGCATGCACGGCCACCAATAGCCTTGTGAAATAGCTTGGTAGGCCAAGGACCTGCCCCCAATGTGACTGCCACAGATGTCTTCGTGAATTTCATACAGGAAGGTTTCCACACTACTCGGGTGCACACACTTCAGGTAAGGACCGGTGAAAGACTTTTTGTACAAAACGCCTGAAGGAGAGAGCCAAAACCGCTCTAACTTTACACGCACTTTGTGTGCTTCCTTCTTGTCAGTTGGAAGAGTCTGTTCTCTGATAAAAACGATGATGGGGTCCATCTAGGAAGGACCTAGCTCGGCGCAGAATACTTCCGGCTGCCCGGTTTCTTCAATACTGGGTCTCGGTAGGAATTCAATCAAAAGAGGGTTGGGAAATGAGCGGTCGACCATAGAGGCCAGGCCGGCCAGCTTATCTGCCCGGTCATTTTCTTCGCGGCCGATCTGTTGGACCCTGATCGCCTGGAATCGTTTGATGTGGTCCCTGACCAAAGCTTGGTACTTTATCATTCTGTCATCCTTTCCCTGGTAGACCCCAGAAACTTGGTTAACCACAAGCTGGGAATCACTGTAAACCATTAACTCTGATGCCTGCATCTGAAGCGTGCTCTTGAAACCGGCCAAAAGCGCCTCGTACTCGGTCTCATTATTGGATGCTGGGAAGCCAAGGGTGATAGAGTGTTCAATTGTCAACCCGTCTGGTGATATCAAAACTATTCCTAGCCCGGCACCGTGACGGTTCAAGGCTCCATCAACAAAAAGTTTCCACATCTCCCCCACGAAGAGCTTCCAGCATTCTGAGAGGTCCTGAGAGGCTTGAAGGTTGACGGGGTCACGACTGCTCGGCTGTTCGGTTTCAAGGTCTGTGTTGATTGGTTCCAATTTAGTCACCCTTGATGTTTCGGCACCAGACTCAGTAAGTTGATCTGCAATGCTCAAGTTCGTAGGCGAATCACCAGGTTACAGTATTATGCCGGCCGCAGGTTCTGAGCTGTGTGGTTCCATTTCTGCCCCCCTTGGTGATGCGGGACCGGACAAAGCAGGTTGGTCGGTGATACTCAACTCCGTCATCGCATTACCGGGTGATAAAACCGTACAAACTGAGGGTGCTTCAGTGGTGCGCGCAAACACCGCGTCGCTACCTCCACCAACTGGTTGTATCTTGGATGGTCTTGCGTGCACCTCATCATCCGCCGCGGTAATATCGACCGGGCATACCGGATGAGTTCCAGGTGAGAATTTGGCGACGAAGTCGGCCAAAGTCTAGGCTTTGATGGCAGTGCGCGGTTGGAACTTCACATCAAACTGTCCCAACTCGACCGCCCACTTAAGAATCCGACCGGAGAAGTCTGCCTGCTCGAATAAAGCTTTGAAGGGGAACTCGGTCAAGACGATGACGGTATGTGCATGGAAATAGTGCGCCAACTTTCTTAAAGCCATCATTAATGCCAAAGCAAGCTTCTCCAACGGCAAGTATCTCGACTCTGCCGGTAGCAAAGTTTTGCTGACATAAAAGATGGGGAGGTGCTTGATTCCTTCAGCCCGGACAAGCACCGCACTGACTGCATGCTGCGATACGGCCAAATAAAGATAGAGTTCTTCTCTAGGCTCCGGTGTGACCAACAGTGGCGCTGAAGACAGATACTCCTTGAGCTTGGCCAAAGCTCGGTCACACTCTTCATCCCAGGAGAACTTTGATTTTAAGGACTGAAAGAAAGGACGGCAGTGATCTGATGACCGGCTTATAAATCGATTAAGCGCGGCGGCATTCCGGCCAGATGCTGCACGTCTTTCGCCAAGCTAGGCTGTTTTAACTCTTGCACGGCTTGGATTTGTGTAGGGTCTGCTTCGATACCTCGGTTCGTGACTAGGAATCCCAAAAATTTTCTGGATCCCACGCCGAAGGCACACTTAGACGCATTTAGGCGTAGCTTGTGCTTTTTGAAAATGGTGAACATCTCGGCCAAGTCGGACAAATGATCTGCCTGATGCTGGCTTTTAACCACCATATCATCAATGTAAGCTTTCATTGTCCAGCCCAGCAAAGGAGCAAACATCTTGGTTACCATCCTCTGAAAAGTTGCCCCGGCGTTCTTCAAACCAAAAGGCATGACTCGGTAGCAGAAGAGTCCCCTTGGTGTAGTAAATGAGGTGATTTCTCGGTCGGGGCCATGCATGGCAATCTGATGATAGCTGCGGTAGGCATCCAAGAAACTTAGCCTGTTATGTCCAGCCGTCAAATCCACAAGCTGGTCAATTCTAGGCAAAGGAAAGCTATCTTTCGGACAAGCTCGGTTGACGGTCTTGTAATCAACGCAAACCCGCCACTTCCCATTCTTCTTCGGTACCACCACTGTATTTGAGATCCACCGAGGATAGTGTACTTCTTGAATTGCTCGTGCCTCCAGCAAATTCTTGACTTCCTCCGCAACTACCTCGGCGTGATGCAGCGCCGATCTCCTTGTTCGCTGAATGACTAGCTTGGCTCCGAAGAAGACATTGAGATGATGGCAAATCAAACTTGGATCGAGGCCGGGCATGTCGTAAGGCGACCATGCAAAAACTTCGATGTTGGCCATCAAAAACTCAACCATCTCGGTCCGTTCTGTGGCTATAAGGCTTGAGCCAAGCAAGAAGAACTTGTCCAGCTGCTCTGTATCAATTCGCACCTCCACCAATTCCTCGACAGCTTTGTCATCGGCCTTGGTGCCTACATCATCCAAGACACCCTGGTCCTCCGGTCCCTCAATCATTTGAACAAATCCTTTGGCAGCCCGGCTCCCGTTGACTGCCACGAAGCACTGCTTTGACATGACCTGATCGCCCCAAATTTCCTCGATTGCCCCCATAGCCGAGGAGAATCTCATTACTTGGTGAAAAGTCAATGCCACGGCTTGCATAGCGTGAAGCCACCCTATTCCAAGGATCAAATTGTAAGTAGATGGCACTTGTAACACCCAAAACTCCGCCTGTTTGACTACGGATCCCGCTTTGACCGGCATGATAATCTTTCCCAAAGGCCACTCCGGTTGTGAGCTAAAACCAACCAATGGTGATGTCACCGGGGCCAAATCCGTATCTCGGAGCTTGAGCTGTTTGAAAGCGTCGTAGTACATGATCTCGACCGAGCTTCCGTGATCGATCAAGATCTGTTTGACTTCAAAATCTTTGACGCGGAGTGTAACTACTAAGGCGTCATTGTGCGGTGTCTGAATGTGCTCCAAGTCCCTTGAGGAGAAACTGATCACATCTTTCGCTTCCGTCTTCCCCCTCTTGAGCGCAGGCTGAACTGACAAAACTTCCCTCATGTGCTCTGCCTTCTTGATCATACCACGGAGCTCGCAAACACGCGTCGGTTCCACTATGCCGTGGATGACATTCACAACCCCTTGAGGAGGTGCATCTCGGTCATCCGGTCCCCGCGGATCAACCGAAACCTGATTTGCTTTAACGCCCCCATCAATGTAAAGATCCAGGTGCCCGGCTGTGACTAGCTCTTCCAAGTGTTGCCTCAAAGGCAAACAGTCTTCTGTTCAGTGGCCTCGCTCCCGGTGAAATGTACAACGGTATTTCAGATTGAAGCCCTTCTGTCTATCGCCCAACTTAGCGGGAAACCGGACATATTCCTCGTCACGGATTTCGCTAAGTATGCGATAAATTAGAATCTTAAAGACCGTGGTGATGCCGGTCCTTGCTTTTAATCTCTTGTTTGCATCGACTGCGTCATCCCATGGGTAGTCATCCCGGTCATTCTGACGTCCTCTACCCCGGTTTTTCCGATTCGATCCACGGTCCGATTCCTCATCTCGGTCAGTAGATCAGCCGGACTCCTGTCCGACTGTATGCACTTTTCCAGCCTTCTTGTCTGTCGCTGCCGGAACTAACTTCGCGGTAGACGCCGACGCATCATCCTCAACTCGAATATGCTCATTGATGCGTTGCATGAGTTGGCCCATGGACGTCGGCTGGTGCGTAAGCGAGTCCCGCAGTTTATGTCCGACCGGGAGACCGCGCTTGTATTGCGTGATTGCAAGGTTGATCGGGCAATCCAAGATCTCGTTGAAGGTCTCCCAGTACCTAGAGTTGTATGCCTTAAGTGTGTCGCTCGGTTCCATCTTGACACTTAGTAAGTGATCGACTTCCTTTGGTGTTTTTTTGTTGGTTTTGAAGCGTGTCACAAAGGCTTCGGCCAACTGATGCCACCTTTGTATACTCCCTTCTGGCAACCTCTCGAACCACTTCAAGCCCAGCTTGCCTAAAATTGATGGGAAGATTAGGCACATAAGACTGTCATTTCGCCTATGTCCGGCCATAACCTGTCGGAAGTGGCTTACATGCATGTAAGGATCGATTTTTCCGTCGTAGAGTGTGAACTTAGGCTGGTGGAAGCCTGTCGGAAGCGGTGTTGTTTTTATTTCCAAGGAAAAAGGGGTGGCGCTCAGCCTGGCCAAGTCCGTATCAACAAAGAGTGGCGCTGCTTGGCGGGGTGGAGGCATTCCGACCTCCTCGCTGGCGTGAACCCCATAGGATAGCCGTTGAAACGCCGGCACCCTTTGAGCCTCCCGCCGGCGAGCTCGTTCCTTCAAGACTGCCCGCAAATCCTCTGAGTGAGCGGAACATGAGTACCTTGACGTCGTCACCGGACGCGAGGGCTGGTAGGTGCTATCCTGCGTGCACACCTGAATCACCAACCTTGTAACTTCTGGTAATGGAAATGGATGGAGTGTGTCGCTGACTCTGACTGCCTGAACGGCGGGATGGGGTGCGTTCACTGTGGTCTATCACTCCATCTACAACCTTCCTCTTGACATGTCGCTTCAGCTCCTCCATCTCCGCCGCCATTCGTCGGATGACAGCGTCTTGGTCCCTCAACTTGAGTTCCAGACGTCGGGCATGTGATTCTCTCCGCCGCCGATGACCGTCTGGACTTCGTGAATGACCATAACTTTTTCCGCGCTTATCCCGCGTGTCTCCTGACTGTTCTCCAGTGGGTGTTTCCAAGTCCGCCATTGGATGGATGGCGAGAGGTCCTTCTCTTCTTCGGGTGAACTCCGGGGTGGCTCCGTCTATGGCAGACTACGGAAACTCGTCGTTGTTCGCCATGGACGGCGATCAGACGAGCCTGGAAGACAAGGTTTTGTCTGTCAAGCTTCCCACAAACGGCGCCAATTGTACGGGGAGCAAATATTCAGGTGAACCCGCACTCCTTTCTTCCAGGGCCCGCTTCTATCCGGTCACCTGCGAGCAAATAACGGTGAGCTACCCGGCGGTGTGTGGCTGGAAAAACCCTCCGACGATCAAGTTAGCGCACACCTCAGGATAGAGAGAGAGAGAGGAGTGTTTGAGTGTAAGAATTTCCTTACAAAGTGTTCCTGTATCGCGTATGGGGGGCGCAGACATGCTTATATACCCTTCTGCGCCCCAAATCTACTCCCATTGGTCTCTCGACACGTGGCTCTGTTATCCCATCTACCAGTACAAATCTTGCTATACATCACCTAACCCAACTGCCAGCCCACTCTGCTGGGAGCACGGCAGTCGGGCAACATTATCTCGGCTATCAACGGCCATATTGAACATGCCCAAGTGCAGTTGATGTCGTAGTTTCCTACTACCGGGCTTAATTCCAGCCGTGCTCAACTGTATTCCGGCGAAGCTGAGCTGGAGATTGGTAACGCCGGTCAGCCAAAGACCTTCTTGGCCAAGCTCCAAGCACAGGCCTTCCTACCGGGTTAAGGTGCGTGCATTACAACCTTGCAACACGTGAGCCGGGGAGCCTCATCTAGGCTGTTCCTCCACTTGTCCGACCTTCGCGGAACCGAGATCATATAACTCGGTTCCACGTGGGCTTTGCCATTACCGAGCAATATCACGGCCTGATCATGGAGCCCAATACCTCGGCCCAAATCTTGTCCGGCTAACGTCACGGCCCAATCTCAGATCATAAATCTCCCTCTCAGACACATAGCTAATGTCGTCGCCTCCTCTATCACCACCAACTCACCATCGTAATATAAAAATTAAAATATGAAATTTGACAATAATAAATTTCAAATTTGATCTTATACATATCAAACAACTTGTTTTAGTTCAATATTTAAAATTTTCTCAAATATATTTTCAGCTTAAAAAAATTCAACATTCAATTTTTAGTTTTATCAAATATCATCTTAATGATAATATGATATGTATAGTTAGATCAATGCTACTGATGTTGTCGATTAGGTTTTATGTAGGGATGACAATGGATCAAATATTTTTGGCCATGTTTGTTTGGGTGGACATGAGCTTGGGATTGGACTAATAGTCCAATAAAATTATTAATCCTATGTTTGGTTAAACAATTGATGTACGGACTAATTATTTTAAACTTGACTATTAATTAAGATAGGATACATAATCCAACGGATTCGTAGTCCTAGGACTATTAGTCATGGGAATGCTAATCCAGTCCGCCCAAACAAACATGCGAATTCATGATTTCAGATTTCACTAATTTAATGATATAATTTCATAGTTTATCCCAAAGTCTCATAGTCTTGAACTTCCTATCCCATACACTTGACCTTACCCTTTCGATGCTCGCTCAATTTTTTTTAAATTTTTTTTTTAAAATCGAGTTAGAACAAATACAATTGGGTCGGATAATTTTGCCATCCCTAATTTTGTGTATGAAAATAATACAAAAAACGTTCTCTAGTTAAACAGTGAAATTTTTTAGAGACAATTACAAAAAATAAAAAATAAAAATAAAAAATAAATTCCAAAGTTTTTAATTTTATCAATTTAATCTCCAATATTTTGATTTGCTTTTAATTTAAACCATTTGCCTATTTTTGGTAAATAAAGTCGACAAAAAAAGAGTATTTTAATTATTAAACTAAAATGTAAGTGTATACAAAAATTATGCTTATCTGGCCTTCATAGTATGTGGCAATCTGTAATTGGTTGAAATTTTTTATACTTATAATAAAGTATGCATAAAATGTCTAAAAGGCCATTTTCATTGAGTTTAATGACTAAAATTTTATTTATTTTTAATTATTTTACTTAATGAAAATAGGAAAATGATTTAGATTGAAAATCAATCAAAAGCTTGCATTAAAATTGATAAAATTAAAAATTTAGGGTTTAATTTATTAAAATGGTCAAACTCTAAGTTTATTTATTTTATTTTCTTTTGTAATTTCTCCAATTTTTTAAAAGTTAATCATTGTAAGGCTTTAATAGGTTTGCTGGAGATAAATTCATCAAATTTAAAACAATTCACTTTAAAATTTTAAATCAAATCTAAAAGTTACATTCAGTCAATTTGTATAAAATCAATCTTGTAAAATTTGTTGTTACTATTTCCTTCTAAAATCAAAGAATTTTATTTTATTTTTCAATTAAATTTAGTAAATTCAATTTATTATATGAATTAATTTGTTTGGAAGGAGAATTAAAAACATCATTTCTCTTCAATTTCTATTTATAAATATAATTACTAAATATTATATAACAATTTGTATTCACATTGAAGATGAATTATATTAAAGAGCAATTTTACATTCATACAAATTTTTTCTCCCGTATTTCTTACTGGTAAGATATTCATTCTTACTGGTCAGAATTCGAAAATATTCGGGAAGAAAAATTTGCATGGATGAAATATTTTTGTACATGAAGTAGGGAGTTCTATCATATTTTTCCTTAGGATTTTAATTTTAAGCAAGACATCAATAGATGCTGGAGTAACCCATTGGATCCCCACCAAGGTACACTACAACAAAATACACCTTTGGCGACTAAATTTTTAGTCGCCAAAGGTCCTTTTTTAGTCGCCAAAGGTCGAATTTTTACTTTCCCCGACAAAAACTTTTAGTCGCCACTGTTGTCGCGAATCCATGGTCGGCAATGCCTTTGGCGACTAAAAACCTGTTAGTCGCCAATTCACAGGTCTTCAGCGACGAAACAAATTGTCGCCAAATGCAATTCCATTTTTTGAAATTATACATTTAGCGACTAAATTTTTAGTCGCCAATAGTGATTTTTTAATTTATTATTTAAACATTTCCCGACTAAGATTTTCGTCGCCAAAAGGTACACCTTTCGGCGACTAAACTCTTTTAGTCGCCAAAAGACTATTTCAGAAAAAAAAAAAAATTCCCTCTGCTGGATTCCCCAAGGTTCGAACCTGTGTCCCAACACTTGCACCCACTGCGCCTTTACCAACACATGCTCACCCACTACGCCACTCCCAATTCACATGAATATTATTGCAACAAATATTATTTATATACTATATTCATTGGTATTAATACAAAATTGTATATATGAAAATAAATTTTTTTATTTAATATATTTTATGTAAAAAATAAAATATTTACAAAAAAAAATAGGGTAAGCACTTTTGGCGACTAAAGTCAGTTTTAGTCGGCAAAACCTCTACTTTTAGCTACTAATTTTTTTTTAGTAGCCAAAAACAGCCACTTTTGGCGACTAAAGTCAGGTTTAGTAGCCAAAACTCCTCCTTTTAGCTACTAATTTTTTTTAGTAGCCAAAAACAGCACTTTTGGCGACTAAAGTCGGGTTTAGTCGGCAAAACCCCTCCTTTTAGCTACTAATTTTTTTTAGTAGCAAAAAATCTGCACTTTTGGCGACTAAACTGAATTTTAGTCGCCAAAACCCTTACTTTTGGCTACGAAATTGATTTTAGTCGCCAATAACTATGCATTTGGCTACTAAATTGTCTTAGTCGCCAAAAGTGAACACTTTTGGCGACTAATTCCATTTTAGTCGCCGATTGTCCTACTTTCAGCGACGAAAATTCATTTTTTAGTCGCCAAAGCTGGATTTTCTTGTAGTGGTAGTAACTTGGACCAAATTCTAAAAACCAGCTGAGAACTTATAAACTACAAGTATTTGCACACATATCGCGTATACACTTGCCGAGTCGCCTCTAGTACATATATATATATGAAAAATGCTTTGAGCTCTAAAGATAGTTCTAATGAGTTAGCAGTGGACTCCACCCAGAATAATGAGATGTTTTGGTTTTGGTTTGTTTTTATTTTATTTTTTTTTATTTATTGTCACGTCATTAGTGCTCTATTAAAGCACCAAAATTAGTGATATGAACCATTGTTTTATATATATATATATATATATGTGTGTGTGAGAGAGAGAGAGAGAGAGAGGGAGAGAGATGGATAAATAGATATGAGTTAATTACCAGAGCCAAGAGGAGGTTTCTGGGGCTGTGGAACTGTTCCCAGTTTCTTTCCTTTGCAAAATCGGCCATTTTCTTCTTTAGAAACTCAAGGCTAACACTTTCATCTCCTTCAGAAACCCCAGTGTTCATGATCTCTCTCTCTCTTCTCAGTTCTCACACCGATGAGAGACAACAAGACCAAAACACAAGGAGAACGATATATATGTGACAGAAGAGAGTAAACACTCGGACATGATCAACTAGATTGAGCCTCAAGGTGTATTTATATAGAGAAAGTTGCTCCAGTACTTTTATAGATAGAGAAAACAATGAACCTGAAAACAAAGGCTTTTGAATGCAGAATCTGAATCCTTTGCGACGTATGAAGCACGTCTACGAGTATTGATACTGATATAATATAAATGTATTGATGTGATAAAATTAAAAAAAATTAAGATGTGTACGAATTGATATGTTTGTAAAAAAAATATTTATTTTTAATTTAAAATAATATAAAAATTTATTAATTAGTTTAATTTGTTAAGATCTAATCTATAATTAATATTTAATGTCAAAAGTAAATGTATAAACTAAAATTAAATGTCATTATATTAAATAACTTATAAATCATAGTTTAACTTTAAAATAACGCTAAGCATAAAATTAAAAATTAAGAAGAAATTTAGTGAAAAGAATTTTATCTCTGTAATAGTAGAAAATATTATTTCGACTGAGGTATGGTACGACTTGAATATATATTAAATATGTCTAAATTCGTCAAAAATTAAGGATATGTTTGGTTTGGCTTTGTAGAGTAATTTTGAGAAAATTTTTCAAAAAAACTTGTTTGGTTTGTAATTTTTCCAAAATCACACTCTCTCTCTTACACATCAACCAATCACTTTTTTCTCTCCTCTCTCATTCTCAATCACTTTTTCTCTCTCATACATCTACTCAATTATAATAAAATATCAAATCATTCCAAACTCTCAAACTCCAAAACTACTTTCAAAATACACAACCAAACAAACCAAAAAAATTTCTAAATTTTCTCCCCAAAATAATTTTTAAAAACTACTCTCTCAAAATCAAACCAAACCAAACAAAACATACCCTAAGTGTTTCGAGTTACAAATCATATTGCTTCTACGTTGACTTTTGAGAGAAAAAAAAAATTATAACAAACTTCACTTTACTCTCTTATAGTTTTGGGCCATGAACAGTTTATTCCTTTAACATTTGCAAATGACCACATAATTTCCTTGTGGTTTATGAATTGAAGTGCACCGTTAAGCTCGTTAACAATTTAATAAAAAATACTAAAATACCCTTGAATTTTTGTCATTTATTTGGAAGACAAAGTGTATTTTAATCTCTTGTGTTTTATTTCATGTACGATTTACCTTATTGAATTTTGAAAATAAATATATAACCTCTTTATGTCTGTCACGTATTTCATACTTGCTGTTAAGTTGAACGAAATATTTACACTTTAGTCTATAAATCATGTAAAAATTATGTAATTATTTTCAAATAATAAAAAAACAAATTACACATAATTAAAATTATATGAGATGAAGTGAAGTTTGTTTAAAAAAATAAAAATAAATAAGTGGCACCATATAAATAGTATGATACTGCTCCAAAACTATCAAGCAACTTCTCGGAAAGTACGGAGATTCACGTAATCAGTAACTACTAAAAACCTTGCCAATGTCGTAGAATTGAAGTGACAAGTGATTTTTTTAAGTTAAAAAATCACAAAAAAAAGTTAAAAAAATAAAAATGTTTGGGAGCATTAATTAGTGCTCTCACTAATTAGGTGGTAGTGGGTCCCGTCATTAATGATGTGATATTTTGGTCTTGGAGTTGTGTTTTTTTTTTTTTTTTTTTTACTTTTTTAATGCATTAATGCTATTAGTGGTGATGTTTTTAGTGGGATGAATCATTGTTGTTAAAAAAATTAATAATTCATATTAAAAAATTAATTTTTTTTTATTTTTTGTATATCTTTTCGTAAAAAGTTAAAAAGTCATTTCAAATATACTAGTTTTTTTTAGTTTATATTTTAGTTAAATAGCCAAAAAATTACTAAATTAGTCAGTTCTCAAACGAAGCCTTAGTTAGTCTCGAGTTGGTCATATCAACCTGAGAACATTTTAGAATTAATTTTGATAATTTGAATTATTTATTTTTAAAATTTATTGAATAAAATATTTATGTAAAATATTAAAATGATTAGATATCAATAATTATATGTTTAAATTATATTTATAAGACAAAAAAATGAATAATTATTTTTAAAATTATATTTGTTATCTATTTTTTAAAAATAAATATGATTCAAACATATAATTATTGATATCTAATCATTTTGATTTTTTGAATGAATATTTTATTTAATAAGTCCTAAAAAGCAAATTGTTCAGATCATCGAAATTGGTTTCAAAATAGGCCTATCAAGCCTAAATGATCTCTCAAATTGTGACGACAACTTGAGAGAAAGTAAACCCTAATATTATACTAACAATTTTACTAAAAATCTTACTAAAAATACAAGAGGCTCAATGTGAGCAGGATTGGTTGAACATATATGTTTTTAGTAAAATTGTTAGTAGCAGGATTGGTTGGTAGACTTTCACTTTTAGCCAAAAAATCAAAAAGTCACTATAAGTTGTCATATCACTTTTTCTATTTTTTTGCACATTTTTTCGTAGAAGTCAAAAAATTACTAAAATATAGCCTGTTTTCAAACGACATTTTTAATTAATGAAAAATCATAATATATATTAAAGGGAAATTTGTTAGAAACTTCTCTTTCAATTACTTGTATCCCAATTAGTTTATAAGATATTCTTATATTCTAATAAATTCTACTATTTTGAATATTTGATCTATCAAATCTTAATTATCATTTCATGGACAATTTTATACTTACCAATATTCTTTGAACCCTTAGCAACTTGGTGATACGAACATTTACATTAAATAAATTTGATAGGGTGAATGTTTACATTGACAGTACAAATGTTCAGATCATAAAATATTTACACTGTCAATGTGAATATTAATGTGCTTTACACTATTATTATTAAGGATATTTTAATAAATATATCACTCATAAGACTTAGGAAAATGATTTGTCCCCCTAAAAAAAACCCCCCTAATCCCCCTAATGCCCAAAACGACGTCATTTTGGGCAATTTTTTTTTTTTTTTTTTTTTTGCCTTGGTTTGAAATTTAGGGGGATTAGGGGGTCAAAAATTAGAGGAATGTAGCAAGGTCCTAAGATTTATTAGAACATTAAAAAAAAAAAACTAAATAAAACATAAATAAATAAAAAAAAATTATAAATAAATGACCTCATGATAAATAAACAAAAGAGGTGAGTTAATATTTTTTCACTACAGCATTGATTTTAAGCACAACATGAACCATATCATATGGATGTTACAGAATTACCATGATAGTTTAAATAAAAAGTAGTCAACTATCTTTTATCTTCCTCTAATTTCAATGAGGAAAATGGGGGAGATCCCACTGGGAAGACCCCCAACACCCCAGTGGGTGCTAATTGGTTGAAATTTTTTTTTTTTTTCTTCTCCCTTTATCCCACGTGTACGCGGGGTGGTGGGGTCACCCCTTGGGTCTGCAGCAGTGCTTTTTCAACGATATACAATCTATTTTGTATTTTTTATATTTTTAGTATTTAATGTATTTTTTTAAAGATTTTTTTTAGAAATATTATACTTTTTAAGTATATTTATGTTAGATGTATTTAAAAATTAAAAAAAAATATTATTTAAAATATTAAAAAAATTCATTGAAAACATTAAAATACAAAAAATAAAAAAGTAGAATTTTTTGAAAATATTAATTTTTTAAAATTTAAAAAAATTATTGTTTCCCCAAAACAGAGAAAATCATATGAAAAATATTTAGTGTTTTCTAATTTTTCATTTTGTTTTTACAAAGTAGTTTTTAGATTTTTTGAGCTATAACAAAAAAAAAAAAACAAAAAAACAAAAAACAGAAGACAGAAAAAATAGATTATAATAACGTAACGAAATACAATGATAAAGTTTGAAAAACAAAAATTATTTAAGAAGTTACCAAAAATAAAAGTAATGATTTGTTCAGTTTAGACTAAAAATAGCCACATTTTAATTAATTAGACTAAAAACAAGGTTAAACACCTATCATTTGATAAAGAAAAAGAAGAAGAAGAAAAATAATGATTTACTCAACTTTCACAGCAACCAAAAAAAAAAAAAGTATTTACCGAACTCATCAGCCTTTTCAGCAACACCATTTTATTAAAAAAGAAAAATAGATATATACTAAAGAAAATAAAGTCAAGCTCGCCCTAAATTGTATGAGAAACCTATGACTTTACATTTTTATTAATTAAGCTCTTGTATTAAAATTTTGTGCCATTAAATCCTTTAATTTTAAATTTGTTTCCAGGTAGAATTTATATTTCATCCCAAATGAGTGGTTAGTATATTCTATGATACGCAATTGAAGGATAAACTCTAAATTTAATTTCCCAATTCATATAATCATAGAATTAACACACTTTTCTTTATTAATGAAGTTGACAAATAAAGTTTTTTTTGATACTTGGAAAATAATTTTTAATGTTAATTTTATCAAATTACCCTTTAGGCAACCTCCATAAGATATCCACAGCTATAAAAATAAAATTAAAAAAATGGACAAAATGTAATGGAAGAGGCAAATTGAACCACTTAAAAAAGTTAAGTTTATTTGATAGTTTGGGGGTCTAAGCGAAAAAGGCTCTACAATCATGAGAAGAAGGCTCTCTTAGGATGTGCGTGGTTATTGTGCGTTTGCACAACCGTCAGTGTTGTGCGTGTAATGGGATCCACTCTTGGTTCCACTTTGATAATGTAAATCGTTTTAGGAATAGAATATTTTTGTAAAAATTTTAGTTAATTGGATATTGATAGTCTCATGATCAAATTAAAATTGTAGTTGTAAAAATAAACGGTAGTGTAATTTTGAATATAAAATTGAGTACAAATTTGATATGATCATATGACTACTGATATCCGATCAATTGAATTTTTTATAAAAATATTTTACTCGACATATTTTAAAAAGTGAACGGTTCAAATCATCAACGAGAGATCCATAGTGGGGGCAATTGTGCTCACAACAGTGACTACCGTATAGCAGCTATACTGCATCCCTCCAAATATTTTAGCTTATTGTATTTTAGTAAAAAGATTAATAGGAGTGTTAGTATCTATAAAATTATTCCTGATTAAATCCAAAAATGACCGACACTCTTCTGCCGAATCCATTTTTAATATTGCTTATTTTGGAAGATTAATTTTAAAGATTTTTTAATATTTAAATTTGATCTTAAATCAAATTTACTTTTTATCTATTTATTTAAATTTAATTATTATTATTTTTGTATAGCAACAAATTAGCCTAATTAGCTTATTCCTACTTGAATCGTGACTTCTCCATGAAACTTTTCATAATATTTTTTTACGAACTTAACATTACTCTTTATAAATTAAGTTGTAATGCTGGGGCTAACAATATTGATCAATATTCAACATTACTTTCTTGAGATTATTTTAAAGATAATTTTTTTTTTTTTTTGTCTTTTTTCTTTCAAATTTTTTTTATCTGCAAAAGTCAGCAGTTAATAGTTCAATTAGCACATATGAGAGTTAGCCTTCCGCACTCTTGCAAGAAATGAAATTGCAAGAATAAGAAATCCTTTCACTTATTTGGATAGTTAAATAGATAAGAAATGATGGTTAGAAAAGGATTCTCATCAAACCTATGTTTTGTTTCTCACAAAAAATGGTGAGATTTGGTAAGAAAAGAATTAGATTTAATGAAAGTCTTCTAAAATATCAAAATTATCCTTATAAAAAAATATAATTTATTAATATGAAAAGTTATTTTGTTAAAATGAAATACAATATTTTATTTCATCTATCCAAACAAGATAGGTGAGAAATTAAGCCTGCGTTTGATTGTGTTTTGTAATTATGATTTGAGAGTATGAGTTATATTTTGAGTTTGTGGGATTTGGAATTATGATTTGAGTGTAGAAAATTTGTTTGGTAAAGAATTTTGAAAACAATTTTGAAAAGAGTTTTGATTTGAGTGGGAAATTGTTGATGTGACATTTGATATTTGATACAAAAATTTCCAACTCATAACTAAACATACAACTCAAAATTATTTTAAAGCACATAAAAAATTTTAAAAATTTCAGAAAATGTTTTTTTCGATTATATAAAAATTAACATATCAAATGCAAAAAAAAAAAAAAAAAAACTATTCCGGTCAACCAGCCGGACGCCCCATTAGGCAAAATTTTCAAAAAAAAATTCTGAAAAGCGCGGCTGAGAAAGTGGCTGAGACAAAGCTCTCCACAGAGCTTTTCGAAACGTGATTCTAAAACACTAAACAAACATCATATTCAAACTCTAGTGTAGAAAACTCGTTTGAAAACATAGACAAATAGAGCCACATTTTCTTCTCTTTTATTTATTCAAACATAATGGTGAGAAGTCATAATCATTTCATTTTTTTTTCATCTAAGTAAGAAATCACAATCATTTTTTCCTCTCACAATTCAAATAGAGTTAGAAAGGATTAAATTCATGACCTTCTCTTTAAGACTGAACCCTTAAAAAAATTATAATGAGCAATTAAATCAAACCTAATTTGTTGATAAATTCTTATTCTCAAACATTGACGTTGATCACGTCCAACTATCCTATTTTACAGCGACATGCTGTTCCATCATGATTTAAATCTCTCCATCCCATCTAATCCTGGATAAAAATTTATAATACACACTGAAAAAAACACTTTCTTTTGAGATGTGTATTATAGGCTCTAATTCTGTCATTTATGATATTTAATTATGATATAATATTAATTATGATTTAATAATAACTTATTATAATATTAATGGTGACTTGTTGTAATGTTAATATTAATTATTTTACCGCGTCATGTCCCACTTTGATTTGAATCTCCTAATTCTTGATCTCTTAACTACAATGGAGAGCAAATCTTAAAAAAAAACAAAAATAAATAAATAACAAAAATTTGGAGAGTTTAGTAGATGCTCCTACCTTTCATTCCAAAAACAGTAAATGACTGTTAGATGGAGCATGCATGTGTCACATAATTGTCAACTTCAAATGCTTGACATTTTTATTTTTTTAAGGGAGAATTACAGGGAAAGACAAAAATTATAAAGAGTATAAATATTAATAGTTAAAATTATGATTTTTTTTCACTTTTTTCAAATACATTTTGTCTCCCCTACTAATGTGTAATTCTCCCCCCTCCTTTTTTTTAAAGGCAGACATATCACTATCCTTCATTATTTTTTATAGTTTATTTCATAAGTCATATCTAGAATTCACATCGATAATCCGACTCATTTGGCCCCTAAATTCGATAATAAAAACTAAAAATTAGTTTCATCGGACATAATTGGATACATGAACAAATTATATTTTGTTTTTCAAAATGGACGACAATTATAAATTTAAGTTTAGATCGCCTATTTTATAAAATAAAATGTAATTTGTTCGTGTATTCGATATTTAATGAAATTGATTTTTTGTAAAAATAATTTTTATTACAAAATTTATAAAATAAACTGTTCATATCATTGTTAAAATAAAATATAAAAATTATAAAATAATGTATGGAGAGGAATCAGGAAAAGTCCCATTAGGAAGTGCAAGGGGGCAAATAGGGTAACTGTTTGGGAATCTAATACATAGAAGGATTGCAGCTAAGATTTGGCAGTTAGTTATAAAAATTCAGAACCAAACATGCACATCACATCAAGCTGATCTTGATTGTACTAAAAATATTTCCTTCCCATGGATGAAAATGATGGATAATGAATTAGCATGTGAGCAAAGTTAAATTTTGAGACAAAATGTTTTTGTGTTATTGGTTAAAGTGACGAGGATGGTTGAATAATAGACATGAATTGACTTGCAAGGTCTCCATGGTGTTGCTTTATTGTTTCTGTTTTCAGAAAACAAAAAATTTGTTTTTATTTATTTCTCTTCAAGAGAGTTTGAAATGAACTTATATTTAGGCCTCTTTTGGAAACATGTTAATTTAGTAATTTTTTTAGTTATTTGGCTAAAATATGAGTTACAAAAAATTAGTATGTTTGGAAAATTTTTTTGATTTTTTACGAAAATATGTACAAAAAATAGAGAGAAAAGAGAATCTTTGACTTTTTGGTATGAGTTGTTGGCTTTTTGACTAATTTAATAACTTTTTGACTTTTTAACTAAAAGAGAGTGTTCCCAAACGTGTTCTCATCTGGTCGTTCTCACAGCAAAGTCAAATTTGACTCAAAATTTGGTAACACTATTTTGTTGCCATATCATTTTATTTTTATTTTTATCACAGCTCAAACTTCTGTTTTTTTTTTTTTTTTTTTAAATCAAAGCTTTATCAAAATTTTAAAACTATAGAAAATCTACAAATTACAAAAACTCAATAATATTAAAAACTATAATTATAATTACAGAGGTTAATCACTCACAATTTATCACCTCAAAACCTAAAATTTTATGGGAACAACATTCATGTCATCTCTTATGAATAATTAACTTTAGTTCACTGCATTTACTACTTCAATGGTTGAAAATTTTGAAAGTTAGTTAGCTTTGACAATTGGGGGTGCCAAAATCGAATGTCACAGTTGGAGTGGTATAACTAAAAAATGACTTTTTTTTTGCACGGTAGCAAGTTGAAAAATAGTTTTGACAAAGCCGTTTTGGCTTGTGCCACTGTAGATTTTTTTATTTGTAATTTTCATTTTCGACCCTTATTTAAAAAAAAAAAAAAAAAAGAATACAAAAATAAATGGTGGTATTCAATACCAAAATTGAAGTAAAGATTTAAGATTTAAGATGAAATTTATACACTTTTTTGTTACCCTTAAAAAAGTTACAACCATCCATTAAAAATGTCTCCCTAAAAAAACACACTTTCTATGTTGAAAGATATGGTAGTGTTTGGTTTAGTTTTTGAACCGTAATTTCAATAAATAAAAAAAATTTAAAATTATTTTCAAAACTCATAATCATACACACAATTCAAAAATTATATTTTCAAACTCTATGAAATGAGTTATGAGTTTTTCTGAGTTTTTCACTATTTTAAGTGGATGATTGTTTTTCAATTTTTTTTTTATTTTGTTCTTTAAAATTAATTTTAATTTTTCATTTTTTGATAAAATATAAAATTTCAAGAAATATTTTTTTTTTATTTTTATTTTTGAAGAATTTTTTTTAATTTTTTCAAAAAAATATTTTGTTATTTTTTTAAATATTGGCCAAATAAGTTGTTATGATTTAGATATATATATTTTTTTAAAAAGTAAAAAGATTTAAAAAATATTAAAAATATTAAAAAATAAAATAAAATATTTCAAATAAAAAATATTCAACTCATTTTAAAATTTTAAATACTTAAAAAAATACAGTGCACACATGTAGTAAATACAACGCACATTAAGAAAAAGGTAAATTACAAACGCACCCCCCGAGATTTACTTAAATTATAAATTACTCCCGTGGTTCTAGAAATTACATTATGTCCCCTAAGGTTTCTAATTTCATAACAAATAGGTCATTTTATTAATAAATTATCAAGCTAATTAACAGTTTTTAATAAGTTAAAATTTTATTTCAATTAATTATTCAAATAATTTTATTATTGTATAGATGAACAGTTAGAAATATCATTTTTTCAATTAATTTTGTTAAATACAAATTTCTGACAGGGAGGTATTTGTAATTTTCCAAATCACAGGAGACAATTCGTATTTTAAGCAAATCTCATGAGGTGTATTTGTAATTTACCAAAAAAAAAAAATCCAAAAAATTTCAAAATACAATTCAAAACTTAAAACTATTTTCAAAACTCATAACCAAACAAATTTTCTCTTTTCAAAACTCAACTCAAAACATAACTCCACACTGAAATCGTGATTCTAAAACTAAACAAAATAAAAAATTTATTTGGTTTTGAGTTTTAAAAAGAATTTTCAAATGGTTGAGTTGAACATAGCTTTGAAAACCCAAAACCAAATTAGTGTGTTTAGTTTTAATTTTCTAGATTCAATTTTTTGAAAATTTAGTTTTTATTTTTATTTTTAGTGAATATTTTAAAAATTTTAAACAATTTTTTTATTTTTTATTACATAAGAATACAAAAATATACTTAATTTTCATATATATATATATATATATTGTATTTTTGATATTTAGTGAAATTTTTAAAGATATATATTTTCACAAATATTATTCTTTTTAAATGTATTTTTGTTAGGTATATATAAAAATCAAAAAATTACTTAAAATAAAAAAAAATGATTTAGTTTGATTTTTAAAACATGTTGGTTAACTAGTTTTTAAAAAACTCCAGTGTCCTCTCTTCGCTCTATGTTTTATTTTTATTTTTTTATATTATTAATAAATCAATTAATCATTTTTCTCTTTCTTCTCTCATGTCTCCTCTCTTATTCTTTCACAATCTACAAATCAATCAATCAAATTTTCTCTCACACCCATTCATTTAACTAAAAACAAAATTAAAAAAATTACAAATAATCCAAAAACTATTTTCAAAACTCATAACGAAATAAATTTTCAACTTTCAAAACTCTTTTCATCAACTCATCTTTCAAAATATAACTCAAAATTCATTTTAAATACCAAACGGATCCTACAATTTTTTAAAAAGTAAATTCTAAAAAATAAAACTAAACAAGTTGAGGATTTTTAAATTTTGGACAGTTAAACTATAATTTAAAAAGTAAACCAAACAAACGGGAGTCTTAGGTAACGTTTGATAGAGTTTTCTAAATCTAATTTGAGAATAGAGTTGTATTTTGAGTTTATGAGTTTTAGAACTATGATTTGAGTGTGAAAAATTTGTTTGGTAAATGAGTTTTGAAAAGAGTAGAAATTTTTTGATGTGACATATGATTGGATACAAAAACGTACAACTCATAACTCAATACACAACTCAAAATTCTATTCAAAACTCAAAAAATTTTTAAAAATTTTTGAATTTTTTTAATTTAAAATATAAAAAATAAACAGTTGTAATTGTTAAAAAAAAAATAGTGCACTGTTCCGGTCAACCGGCCAAACGTCCGAAGGGACAATCAGTTAGTCCAAATTTTTTTTGCTTTCAATAGAGTTTTCAAAAATAAATATAGAATTAATTTTTAAAAATGATCAACAAACATCACGTTCAAAATAAAAAATTGAACAAAAGTTTGAGATTTCCACCGAACGGGGCTTTAATTACTGAAATCAATTTTCATTCACATTTTCTGACATAATTAGACAACGAATCGATATGATATTGATAGCCATTGTCTAGTTCCTATGTGGCTTTTTTGGTTGCAAAACACAATTCGGCTTCTTCTTGTTCCAAATGGGATCCACTCCAACAGTCTTTAATTTTGTATAATTTTTAGACATTAGCTTTAGAAAAATGACTGAGACCCCCAGCTGGGGGTGCTGGGGTCAGCTCCCATTGGACAAAAAAAACTGATTTTTTTTTTTTTTTTTTTTTTGAATTTTCGACCAACCCCAGTGCGACACGTCACTGGGGGTCGTCAGTGGGGGTCACCCCACTGGGGTCTGTAGCATGGCCGTTAGCTTTAATACCCACCTTCATCTCCAAATAACTCTAGCTCCTGGTCATCGTTATATTCAATAATTGTGATAATGATTTTTTATTCATCAGACTATTTAAACTTATTGATTAATTTTTTTCAATTATCAAATTATTTAAAAAAATTATAAATATATCAGGTTCGTATTTAAGACTAGTTATTATGTAAGTGAATAGCTTCCCTCTCGTCCAATCATAGATTAGAGGATATTACTTGGCCCGTAAGGGCTTACCATGAGTCTTATTTCGATAATTCGAACCATTTCAATGTGTAAAATTCGTTGAGTACTACATGTCTATAAAAAATTATATTGATCGGATATTGATAGCTATATGATTAAATCAGTTTTGTATGAAAAAATGGACGGTAAAAAATAAATGGTTTATAAAAATCTAATTTGATCACATAACTATCAATATTTGATCAACGCGATTTTTTACAGACATATAATACTCGACGAGTTCTACATATTAAACGATTCAAATTATCAAAACAAGACCCATGATGAAACATCAACGGGTCTAACAGTACCCTCTAGTCTGATCATAGACCGGAGAGAAGCCATTCCCATCGTGTAAAACATATAGACTATTTGGTGTGAACACAGAAACTTTGTTAAACTTTTTGATATTCCAAAAAGAGTATCAGGAAGAGCATCTCTAACAACGTTGCTCATTTTTTTTTTCTCAAATTTTAGTTAAAAAGTGCATTTTCTATTTTAAGGAATCACTTTTTTAAATATATACTCTAACAATACGCCCTATTCTTTTATCTATTTCTATTAAATATTTATTTTCATATTTTATTTTTAAATTGAGATAATATTAATTTTCTTCTCTTCTCCACACACTCTCTCTCTTCACTTTCTACACTGATCAATGACTTCATGACGCGTACATTTTTCAATCCCACCACAAAAAGAATTGGTTCTGTATTTTTTTTTCCCTGCAAGAGTTGCTGCCATGGCTGTCACAGAGAGAGAGACAGAGAGAGAGAGAGAAGGAAGGGCTGTTGGAATTGATTTGTGGAAAGAGTCACTACATTAGTGAGTATTTTGTACGACTCCTAAAATGGGGAGTTGTTTAGGGAGTTTGTAGGAGCATTGATTTTGATAGTCAGTTTCGCATCTTAGCTAATAAATAGAGAAAAGGGTGGGAATGCTCTAATGATGGTTTTAAGAGTTGTTAAAAGAATATATTGAATGTAATAGTGATACCATCTCACGTAAGTGTTATTGACCAATAAAAGAAAAATTAAGTAGATAAATATTATTTTCTACTAACACAACATTATTTTAATTCTTATCATAAATCAAGATTCCACATTGGGTAGTTATACCGCCATATGGTATTACCATCTAATATTTACTTGTCAATAAAAATCACATAGTGTCAAAATATTTATAATTTCAATGCATATTTCACAAATTTTTATTCATTCTTTATACATTCAATATGTTTTATACATATTTCCTAACACTAACTGTAGCTCATTCATAAGATTGATTTTAGCATTTCCCTTCCATAAATTAATGTCTCCAATAATTGATGAATTTGACAACTATATTTATACTACATATTTTATGACGTACATCACATGTGCACATCTCAAGTATTTTATTTCCAATTTGTTAGGTTTTTGTAATTGTTAATCCTGTTTGATAAAATTCTTTTCAGTTATAATTTTATTCGATATTTTATTACAGTGAGGTTATGAGTTTTTAGATGAGAATCTAATTCGAATTGTGCCTATCAGAAGAGTTTGTGATCTTAATCCTTTCATGTTTGTCACTTCACTGACCAAGTATGGGGATTGAGAAGCAACGCCCCTGAAGTAAAAAGTAAAAATGCAGTCAAAATTGTTTGACCGCTTGAATCGAGAAGCAACGCCCTCGAAGCAAAAAGCAAAAATGCAGTCAAAATTGTTTGACCGCTCGAGCGGTCATTTGTGCGCTCAAGCGAAAAAAAAAAAAATCATCCAATATTTTTGCAGAACGTTTGAACTTCTGGAAAAGAAAGTTTTACCGCTAGAGCGATTAAAGTTGCACTTGAGCGATTAATCTATATGTTTTGCACCGCCTTTAGTCGCACCGCTCGAGCGGCGAAATGTGCGCTTGAACGGTCTGCGCGATCCTATTTTCTATAAAGTGCGTTATTCGCTGTTTCTAGGATTGAGGCCATCCATATTTTCAAAGAGGAATAAGATACAAAGAGTTTCATATTGGAGGGTGCTTTGTGAGTGTTTTCTTGATGATTTAAGAGTGATCAATGGATCCGTGAATTTCATATCAACATCATCAAGGGTTTTTTTGTTTTTCTTTATTCACAAAAGAGAGAGTTGTTCTTCAGTGGACTCCGGGAAACTTGAGCCTGAAGTTTTGGTTGATTCCAGAGTGGCTCATCGTCGTGGATTCGACATAAGCGCTGTGGATTCAACATTGAACAAGACAATTCCGATGTGAAGAAGGTGTTAGAAGAGACACATTGGGGTTAGTTCAATTTAGGTGTTGATTCGTTAGGTAATTGAGAGTATACTTTTGTAATTCTTTTTTGTCTTCTTAGTGGATTGTTTTATAACTTTGGCCAGTGATTTTTTTTTTATCACAATTGGAGGCACTTCAATAGTGATTTTTCTACGTTAAATCGTTGTGTAGATTTGTTTTTGATTGTTTGATTAAGATTGCCATTTGTTATTTAAAATTGAAATATAATCACAAATAAATATCTTGGGTTTTTTAGAGTTTTCACTATTGTTCAAATTTCATCAAAAAGTTTTTATGTGATTTTAGATTAAAGTGTTACCGTTAATTTTTTCATCCAAATTAATAGAAAATGTATCACACATGCTATTTTTTAGAGTTTGGTTTTCTGAAAAAATAAATGAAAATTTATATAATAAAACGATAATTTTACTTCCATTCTGTCCAAGCCTAAATTAGATTAATATATTAACTAAAATAAAATAAATTAAAATATAATTAAGAATTAATCTAAAATCTAAAATATAATTAACGATTGATTTAAAATATAAAATAAATAATATTTAATAATTGATATAAAATATAATTAAATTAACATGTTAGAAATTACAATACATAATTAATAATTTAAAATTAATTGTGATCTAAAATATAATTAATTAAAATTAGATGAAAAAGTTAAGATTTATGATAAATAATTAAATATCTAGAATTAATTTTCATATAAAATATAATTAAATTAAAATTAGAATACAATGTTGAGAATTATAAAAAATAATTGAGTATTTATAATTAATTGTAATTTAATTTAATTAATGTTAAACATTATAAATTACGTGTATGAGAGAGCAGAGAGAAAGAAAATAACAACTATATATATATATATATATAAGGTTTGAGCGTATTATAATATTTTATATCTATAATTAACAGTATTAATAATTGTACTTTAGTCTAAAATCACATAAAGACTTTCTAATTATATTTAAATTATAAGTAAAATGTTTTGATAACAATGAGTAAAATGTTGGGAAAATTGGCCTAAGGTCCCTCCTCTACTTTTGATATGAGGAGAGGTCCTTTATAATATGTTTTGATGGCTAAGGTCCCTCAAATTTATTTTAGGTTATAAAGTACCTAAATTACCCTTCCTTTATAACATAAATTTGTTTGAATATTATATGGTTGAGTTAACTGATACATTTTGGAAACCGAATTTGAAGGGGAGATTTTGTCGGAGTTTTCGTCGGAGATTTCAGTGGAGATTTTATGGTGGAGATTTCGTCGGAGATTTCAGTGGAGTTGACGAGAAAGATTGCTACGATCGTGTAGATTTTGTTGGAGATTTCGTCGGAGATTTCAGTGGTGTGATAGTGTATTGATCGCGTAGATTTTCAGTGGAGTTGAATTAGGTTTGTTTTCGATGGAGATAGCACATGCATTTTGATATTTGTTTTGAATTTTTGTGTAGAGAGAGGCCAGCTTGATAGAGTTGATTTTTATTTTTGGAATTAATTTTTTATTATTTGTTTTTTAATCAATTTGAAAGAGTGTTGATAGTGTGTTGATCGCGTAGGTTTTTGAGTTGAGTTGAATTAGGTTTGTTTTCGATTTAGATTCCAAATGTATTTTTATTTTTGTTTAGAGAGAGGCCAGCTTGATAGAGTTGATTTTTATTTTTGGAATTAATTTTTCATTCTTTGTTTTTTTGATCAATTTCAGATAGTGTTGACAGTGTAGGTGATTTTGATGTTTAGAGTTCATTTTTGGTGCTCTGTTTTTTATCAACATGCTGATGAATTATAGTTGTGTTCTATGTTTTTTCAAACCAGAGAAATTTCATTTTCTGCACTATTGTTTGTGTAGTCCAGAGGAAATTATAAGTGCATATGGACATATTATTAGAAGTTTGTAATGGCGATAGAATATGAGAAAGTGAATGTAAGTTCATAAATTTCTCTATACTTGTATTTGTAGTTCAGAGAAAATTGTAAGTTTGTTACTCACTTTCAGTTTGTAGTTCAGAGAAAAGTATTTTTCTGGACTTGTATTCTATGTGATTTTTTTTCTATAATTGTGTTTAATTGTTAGCAGTAAATTTCTCTGTGATTCATTAAGTTTCTGTGATTTTGTTTTTTATCATCTTGAAGGTGAATATCAGTTTGTAGATGTCTTTGGAGTTTTATTTTAAGTTCAGAGAAAATTATAATTTTTAGAAATTTCTCTGGACATTTATGTTGTTATTGTGAAGTGTTTGTGTGATTTTTTTTGTTGTTTTTTGTTTCAGTTTTAATGGACAGTGCAGTGTTGTTGCTGTGCAAATATGGGAATGATACTATTGTCATTAATGTTTCATGCGAATTGAATTTTGAGGAATTGGTTGGCATTTTGTGTAAAACATGGGAGAATTTGAAACCTGAGACTATGTGTATTTCATATTCTATTTTGGGCCATCCGAATTGTATGGTTCGAAATAATATTGATTTTCTGAATATGTTGAGGGTTGTTTGTGCACGCGGTGTTGATATAGTTGATGTTTCAGTTAGTAGATGTAGTACTTCTGATGAAGAGGATGAAGTGGGGTCTAATTGAGTAGATGTTGTGGATGGTGAGTGTGATAGGCTGGTGGATGTTGAAAGGAATTCACTCTCTAAGTTTTGTTCTCACCAAGAAAAGGTGTTATTGTCGGCTAGTTGGCGGAATAATATTACGAGTGTTGGACAAAAGTTTGAGGGTGGTGTGGTTGAGTTCCGTACTTTTTTATGCAAGTATGCTATTGAGGTTGGTTTTCAGTTTACGTATGTTAAAAATGACAAGCTGAGGGTTACGGCAGAATGTGCATATAAGGAATCAAGGGGATGTATGTGGCGTGTACATGCTTCTGTTGAAAAAACAAATGGGTTCTTCTACATAAGGACTTTGAACAATGAACATACGTGTGGTCTGGCGGTTCGTACGAGTAAACATTCGAGGATGACTTCCAGCTTGGTTTCTGGGCTGATACTTGAAGAGGTAAGTGCAAAACCTTTAACTCGTCCAGTGGATGTTGTGAAAGGAATGAAAGACAAGTATGGGGTCTCAATTAGTTATAACTGTGGTTGGTTTAGTGTTGAGAAAGCAAAATGTAGTACATATGGGGATTCTTGTTTGTCATTTGATCAATTACGGTGGTATTTTGATGAGGCATTGAAGAACAATCCAGGGAGTCGTTTTGAGTTAGATTTTGAAGATAACAAGCGTTTCAAAAGAGTGTTTGTGGCTTTTCATGCATGCATTGCTGGTTTCAAATATTGTCGGTCATTGCTTTTTCTTGATAGAACATTTTTGAAAGGACGATACAAAGGAGTTATGCTTGCTGCAACGGGGAAAGATGGGAATGAAGGTAATTGTAAATATATCTATTTTTATCTAAGTATGTGAATTTTCTATACATGTAGGAATTGAGTGAATGTGAATTTTCTCTGGTTTTGGCCACTGTGTGGATTTTCTATTGTTGTGGCCACTGTGAGAATTTTCAATGGATTTTTGTCAGTGTATGAATTTTCTCTGGATGTTGTCATTGTGTGAATTGTATCTGTAGGTGGTCACTAAGTGAATTTTCTCTGTATATTATGATTGTGTGAATTTTCTCTGTAGCTGGTCACTAAGTCAATTTTCTCTGGATGTTGCCAATGTGTGAATTTTCTCTGGATGTTGGCAGTGTCAAACTTCTCTTGTTGTTTTATTGTTCTATTTTTCTCTGTTGTTTTGTAGGTGGTCACTAAGTGAATTTTCTCTGTATATTATGATTGTGTGAATTTTCTCTGTAGCTGGTCACTTATTCAATTTTCTCTGGATGTTGCCAATGTGTGAATTTTCTCTGGATGTTTATTGTTCTATTTTTCTCTGCATGTGTGTACCTAATATGCTTGTTCCTATTTGTTTTGTAGGTTTTTTTCCTGTAGCTTTTGCTGTTGTTGATGCTGAGAATAAAGACAATTGGTGTTGGTTTCTTGAACATTTATATGGAGTATTAGGATCAGAAAGGGTGATAAGTTTCATATCAGATCGACATTGTGGAATTGTGGAGGGAATTGCTAGGTTTTTCCCTAACTGCTTTCATGGATTTTGTCTGGAACATCTAAAGAGAAATTTGAGGGATAAGTTGTCATGTGGAAACACAAATTTGGTTAGGGAGACGATTGTGTCCAAGTTTTCAGAATGTGCATATGCTCCAACAAAGGCATCATTTCATTTCAAGTTAAATGAGTTAAAAAGTGAGGGAGGAGACATTGTGAGTGTTTTCTTGAGAAGTTTACCATATGAAAATTGGAGTGATGCATATTTTGCAGGGAAACGTTATGGTGAGATGTATTCAAATGTTGCTGAGTCATTCAATTCATGGATACGAGAAGCTCGGCACTTGCCAATAACAAATTTGGTGGACATGATACGGTTGCAAATCATGAATATGAGGTCTGATAGGAGGCTGCTCTCTAGTAAATGGAATAAAATTTTGTGTCCTCGTATGGATAGTGTGTTGGAGAAGTCTTTTTTGGACGGGAGGACATGGAATGTGAGTTTATCATCTGATAATGTCTTTGAAGTGCATTGTTTTCCTTCGGTTATGGTTGATCTTGGGTTGAGAACTTGTTCATGTCGAAAATGGGAAATAAATGGGTATCCATGTCAACATGCTGTTGCTGCAATTTTTAGGAGTGGAAAGAATTTGAATTCATTTGTTGAACCAACTTTTCATGCTGATATGTATCGTCAAGCATACTCCTTTTCAATTGGCCCAGTTCCAACTGTTGAAAAACCTGTGTGTAGCATTGAAGATGCTATGATTTTACCTCCATTGAGCAAGAGACCTGCTGGGAGGCCGAAGAAGAACAGAATTGCTTCTACTGGAGAGTTTAAAAGGGTGATTAAGTGTAGTCGTTGTGAGAGTATTGGTCACCATAATAAGAGGACATGCAAGGAACCTTTGTTAAATAGTTGAGGATTATACATTTTATTGATGGAATAATACATTTGATGATTACTTTGTGTATTTTGTTTTGTGAAATTTATTTTTTGGACAGTGTATATAATAATATCAATCAAATTCATCCAGAGAAATTTTTCAATATGAGTTAAAGTGTGTTTGTTGATATATACTATAGGCAGTGGGTTTGTAGTACCTGTCAAATTCATCCAGAGAAATTTTCCTATGGCAGAGAAAATTCTGTGTGTTGTGTTTTGAAGCTTCATATTCATCCACATAAATTTGACAATGGCAGACTAAAGTACTGTGTGGATTGTGTTTTTTCAATTTGATAATTGTTTTGTACTAACACAGTGCATTAGAGATTGAATGATCATATAGGCACCTTCTTTGGTGAGATATGAGTTAAATTTATCTGTAAATTTCTGGTAGCTTCATATCAGTCATTTCAAGAAATGTGCACAGCAGACAGAGCATTCAAAAAATTTCTCTGAGTTGAGAATTTCTCTGGACCAGGAAAGAATTTCTCTGGACTCACTTGAACTCAGAAATTTGTGTCAAAGCCAGAGAAATTTTCATCCAGAGAAATTTTTCACCAACAGAGAAAACTATATGGGCATTGTGGTCTGAAATTTGAAATTCATGCAATGAAATTTTCCAGTGGCAGATAAAATTACTGTGTGCTTTGTGTTTTGTTGAGTTTGATGATTGTTTTGTACCAACACAAAGTTTTACAGATTACATGATCATATAGGCATCCCCTTGGGACGATACAAGTTAAATTTCTCTGTGAATTTCTTGTAGTTTGTACCAGAGAAATTTCTGCAGACAATTTTCTCTGGCAGACAATTTTCTCTGGCAGACAATTGTTGAAATTTACATTAGTCGAAATAAAAAAAAAAAATGAAATTTAGATTAGTCAAGAAAGGATATATACATATACGTCAAGGATCATCATTCCTTCAATGTATGAACAAGAAAGGATATATACATATATGTGAGACAATTTTCTCTGTGTGGATATGTACATTGTCTTCCTTTCACTAGTTTCACTATTACATTTGTGGTTCTTCTGGGGGTATTTCAATTGGTTCAGTCCATGACCTGCCAACTTCGGTCACAAATCTCTCTATGAGTTCTGCCCTCATCAACCTTATCTCTTGTGTGGATAATTTGGATTTGATAGGTTCATGCTTGCTATATTGTTTCATTATATAGCAGACGAAGAGGCCACAATCCAGACTGCATACAAATTATAGGTATGGTTAGTTTTAAGAAACATGCAACTGAAATTATCTTATTTATAGGTGTATGAAACTTACGAATCGCTTTCTTGTTGTGGAGCATTGTTGACATACTCAAAGTCATAACTTGTGTTTTGTGAGTTAATTAATTTGAAAGAGGGTTGTGATTAAGCGTCTCTTTCAAGACAAGCTTTCAGAAAATTCTCCACGTAATCTTGCTGCAAAAAAATATTTTTTATATAAGAGAGAAATTTACGGACAAGTCAATGGGATTCTATGAAAATTATCTTCACATAAAGATGATGATGGATCAGAGAAATTTGCACTCGTTACCAATTGTTTTGCATCTTTGACATATTTGTCTTCTGCATCATCCCTCCTTGGCCTCAATGAGTTGTAGAACCTCCATAAATTGTCTTGTTTGTCCAGGACAAGCAAGGTCCAGTGATTTCCATGTGTGGACTTCTCATTACCTCCAGTATTTATTGGGAAATGGAGGAACCTATAGTTCCTCCATGCTGTTTCAATATGCTTGTCAAATAAGGACACTCGAAAACTTTGATTTTCTGTCATGTTGATGAAATTCTGTGCTCAGAGAAAATCAAAAAATGGTTTTGTTAGTGACACAACTGACTTCAAGAAGTATATTAAGAAGAGAAAGTAGAAAGTAAATTCCAGAGAAAATCAAATAAAATAGTAGTAACATACTAAGCACATGGATGTGAAAAAAAATGAGGTTGGTTGTTGTTTCTCTCTGATTTGGTCAGCCAAAAGGATCTCTCCATAGCCATCAATGACCTGAAAAATATGATTTATAATTGTAATATTGTTTTATAAAGGCTGATGGAACATTGCAGAGAAATGTTGATGAAAGGGAAAGACTTACATTGTTGGCAATTTCTTTTTGCTTTATGAGGTTTCCAATGTCTTCAAAGGTAATGATATTCAACTCACTTGTCCAAATTAAAGCTCTACAAGATGACAAAGAAGGGATTGAATTGTTGTTAATGCAACATAAGTTTGTAATTTGTTGTTTGTTATGTTCTATTTTGTTTGTTGTACTTACTCAAGCCCAGACACATTTGATATGTGCTGCAAGATGTCTTTTATATGATCTTTTATCAATCTTGAAATGGGAAGAGTTTGTGGAAAGACCCAAGATTTTGTGATGTTTATAGGTTGAGGCAAGACGTATGCATCAGCATCAAGCACTTCTTTGTCCTTTGTGCTTTGCTCAACTTGTTTTGCAGCTTGTTTTGAAGCTCTAGTCACTTTCGCAACTTTCGGATATTGGAATTCTGGATCATGCTGCTTTTCCTTCCTTTCTTTTGCCTTTAAATTTTTTATCATTGAGGTTGGATCTTTTTTGACTGTAGGCAGTGAAAATATTAGGAAAAGTGAAATTTCTCTGAAGCAACAGATGATATTTCAATATGTAAATTTATTTAATTCAATATTTTGTAGTTACCATAGAGTTTCTTCTTTTGTTTCGGTTGTTGTTTGTGTGGGATTTGCTCTTGTTGGGTTGTTGGTTGTTGTTCCAGTTGCATTCCAACTATACACAGTGAAAATCAAACAAGCCCCAAAAATGGAATAAGAAAATATACAGAGAAATGAAATGAGCAGTAGAAATATAACTAATGTGTTGAGAGAGATATAACTTCCAGAGAAAATTACCAATGACAGAGAAAATTATAATAAATAGAAATTTCTCTGAGTTATGATGGCACAAGGACATAACTTTTTGTGGCTCAAGATTTTCACTGACCTTGTGGTTGAAGTTGTGTTGGTGTTCGGTATGGTTGTGTTGCTAGTTGGACAGATAGTTCTTGAACTTGTTCATGCAATTTGGCATTTTCAGTTTCAAGCTCCGAATTTGAACACCTCAACTGTTGAATTGTTTTTGCATCGTCTGCTTTTTCAACCTCCAACATCCTTAGTTTCATTCGGATTGTGCTTTCTTTTTCTTGAAGTTCTGAGTTATGTGATGTCAGGATTCTTATTGAAATATCCTTTTCAGCAAGTAATTCCATCCAATTTCTGTCTTCTTCTTTTTTAGATTGAGACAGTGCCTTCAGTCTTTGACGTAGATCAGCAATTTGGGCATCCTTTGATTCCTCAAATTCTTCAGGCTGATGCATTGTTGAGCCACAAATGCCATCATGTTGTTGGTCCATCTGCTCATTATTTTCTTCTTCATCACTTTCATCCTTGTTCTCTTCTTCTTGTTCATCTTCATCTTCATCTTCTTGTTCACTTTCTTTCTGTTCATTTTCTTCTTCATCACTTTCTTCATCATGTTGTTGGTCCATCTGCTCATTATTTTCTTCTTCATCACTTTCTTCATCATTTTCTTTCTGTTCATTTTGTTCTTTGTCTTCTGGTTCTATTTCTTCACTTTCTTTGGTGGTTTCTTCTTCTGTGCTGCTTGCTTGATGTTCTTGTCCATTGCTGGTTTCTTTGGTGGTTTCTTCTTCTTTTTGTTCATTCCCTCCATTTTCAGATGGATCTTGTAATTTCTCCTTGAATATGACAATTGCCTTTTTTAATTCTTTCTTCGTCTTTTTGCCAAGACAAAACTCCTCAGATGGGTTTTTGACTAGCTGCTTGTTATCAATCTGTAACAGGAGACTCTTTTATTAGAGAAATGTTACAAAATTCACTCAGAGAAAAAAT
This sequence comes from Camellia sinensis, assembly GCF_055761805.1. Lineage (NCBI taxonomy): Eukaryota > Viridiplantae > Streptophyta > Magnoliopsida > Ericales > Theaceae > Camellia > Camellia sinensis. Next base: position 82,186,998 of record NC_138963.1, read on the forward strand.
TCAAATAAGGAAAATAAAATTCATCTAAATGATACTAATTGGATACAAACTTCAGAGAAAATTGTATTGGGCCAGAGAAAATTAGAGGCATGGAGTTAATTGTATGGGGCAGAGAAAATTATGAAACAGTGAAATAAACAGTGTTTATAAGTTAATGTTTTACTATATTTGTGTCAGAGAAATTTGAATTCCAGTGAAAATTCATTAGAAGGGTAGAAATAAACAGTGTTAATCAAAGATGCAAGGCACACAAGTTATGGGCAGAGAAAATTACACACAAGGAGATAAAATTTGATGGGCCAGAGAAAATTATGTGACAAAGAACATAATTCAGATATTAGAGAAAATGAATTAGGGCATATAAGTTAATGTGTTACAATTGTGGTCAGAGAAATTTGGATGGGAGATAAAATTGATTACAATGGCAGAAATATACCAGTGGTTAACAAAGAAGAAAACATAAATTGATATTTCAGAGAAAATTAATCTTAATCAATCAATGCAGAAAGAGGGAAACAAAGCAGTAGTCAGAGAAATTTTTGAAATTTCACTGAGATTTCGGTAGCAATAGGAATCTAACCTGTCGAGGTGCAAGAGAGTGGACTGGTGTCTTCTGCAGTTGTTTCGTCAAGGTTTGAAGGTTCCACTTGGCACATCTTGGGAAGTCTGTTGTGTTACTGTCTTCTGAGTCAATGATAGTTGCATGTTCACATAGCCAATACTGTGATGAAAATGAAAGTAAATAAAATTTTGTAAACGCACAAATTTGTAAGTATGATAACTGCAAATTTGAATGGATATTATACTTACCAGCAATGCAATGACACACCCCGTAACTTTTTCTGGAGTTCTATGCAATGCCATGATAGAATCAATCAATGTTGATGTGATTGCTTCCGGCCAATCATACTGTTTCATTGATTCAAGAGGTTCCACATACTTTATAAAAACCCAACCTATTGAATTCCCACTTGTTGCAAAAAATAGGGTGAGACACAAGTACAATGTAACAATGATTGCTACATCTTTGAAGTCAGTTGGTTGCTTGCCTTTCATTGCTTTGACCAAGGCATTTTTAAGAACAGGACCAGTGAGCCTTGTGTCCTTTTGGAATCTTCTCCTGAGGAATGCAGATTTTGGCTTTTTAGAGTATCTTAATGACATGGCTCCTTTACCTCCTTCCAAACCAAAAATCAAGGTCATGTCATTTGTTGTAAAGGTCAGGTTCTTCTTCCCAACTGTGAATGCTTTTGTTTTTTCATTGTAACATTGGATTATGGCAACTACATCATCATCGGATTTCCTAGATTTCTTTGGATCCATCCTTCCAGTGGTTAGAGCTTGAATCAAATACCAGAATGGGGTCTTTTGAAGCTCTAGAAGATGTTTTGAACTGAATTTAAGTGTTTGAAAGAAGGAGACGACAGATGAGAGGTTGGATCGGTATTGAATGCTGTAGTGAGCTCTCTTTCTGTGGAGTTTAACAGGTTTTTTCCCCCTTGAGCTTGAGTCTTTTGAAGTTGGGGTACTCATCTGGATGCTAGTTGCTTCATCAGCTTGGACTTGTGTGTTTTGGGAAGGAGTTTGTGGTGTTTTAGTGCTGGTTTTTGATCTTAGATGATAAGAGGACTGAGAGAGTTGTTCTTGCTTCCTTGGTGTTTCTAGTGTTTTGCTGCTGGTTTTTGATCCTAGTCCATAAGAAGACTGAGACAGTTTCTGTTTTTTGCTTGGTGTTTCCGGTGTTTCGCTGCCTTTACGTTTTGCCATTTCTAGACAATGATTAAAGCATAGAGATGTCAACATTAAATCCCAGAGAAAAATGGAAATGTCAGAGAAAATTACAGATAAGGGAGAAAATTGGAGATGCCAGAGAAAATTACAGATAAGGGAAAATTACAGAAAATTTGACATGTCAGAGAAAATCAACACAGCATCATAAACATGGGAGAGAAATTTTCAATAATTGTTTAAATTACAGATAGAAGTAAACATACCAGAGAAAATGAATGATAGAAAAAAGTAAACATGGCAAGTGAAAGAAAATTTGCATTCCACAATTAGCAAAGATAAAATAAACAAAGTAATGTAAACATGGCACTGAGAAGTATACCATATTGAAATCAAGAATTGAACAAAATAAACATACCAGAGAAAAATGCACATTCTGGAAAAAATTACACATTCTTGAGGAAATTTCCATTCCAGAGAAAATTTCAATTCATAATATTAAAATGCAAGAAAAATTTACATACACAAGCAGAGAAAATTAACCATGATAGAGACACTCAATGGAGGAAAGTGGTGCGATGTGGTCAGAGAAAATTATAAATACCAGAGAAACTTAGACAGGGGCAAGAGTGTAATTGACAAAACATATTCAAGAATAAGATTAAAATTCAGAGAAATAACTTTTTCTCAAAGTACATATGGCAGAGAAAATTCCAAGAAGAAACATTCATTCCAGTCCACAATATTAAAATTCCAGAGAAAATTTAAAATGACAAAGACACAAGGGAGGAAAGTGGTGCGATGTGGTCAGAGAAAATTGTAAATACCAGAGAAACTTAAGACAGAGGCAAGAGTGTAATTGACATTGCAGAGAAGGATACATATTCCAGAGAAATTTACAAAGCAGAGAAATTCAGATACAAAATGACAGAAACATATTCAAGAATAAGATCAAAATTCAGAGAAATAACTTTTTCTCAAAGTACATATGGCAGAGAAAATTCCAAGAAGAAACATTCATTCCAGAGAAAATTATAAATACCAGAGAAACTTAAGACAGAGGCAAGAGTGTAATTGACATTGCAGAGAAGGACACATATTCCAGAGAAATTTACAAAGTAGAGAAATTCAGATACAAAATGACAGTAACATATTCAAGAATAAGATCAAAATTCAGAGAAATAACTTTTTCTCAAAGTACATATGGCAGAGAAAATTCCAAGAAGAAACATTCATTCCAGTCCACAATATTAAAATTCCAGAGAAAATTTAAAATGACAAAGACACAAGGGAGGAAAGTGATGTGATGTGGTCAGAGAAAATTATAAATACCAGAGAAACTTAAGACAGAGGCAAGAAAGCAATAGACATTCTAGATTAAGATAGACATTGCAATTAAAAATACATATTACAGAGAAATTTACGGAGCAGGAAAATTTATAGACAGAATTACAGAAACATGTTCAAGAATAAGATAAAAACACAAAAAATTGTTGTGAAAATAAACTTGCCAGAGAAAATTGAAAGAAGAAAATTACATTAATCAAAAATCAGAGAAATTCAAATGCCAGAGAAATTTACAGATAAAATCAAACAAACATGTTGAAGAATAAGTTCAAAATACACAGAAATAAATTTTTTCAAATGCAGGTAGCTTTTTATTACGAAATTGAAACCCTAATTTATGAAAGGTTATTATAAAATGCTATTAACTGTGTTTCCAGAGAAAATCTAGTTGTATTGTAGAAAAACTGACCAGAGTTAGGATGAAACTTGAATGATGAGCTGATATGGTCCGCGATGAAGATGCGACGTGACGAAGATGGACTGAGATGATGATGAGCCGTGAAAACGAAGCTTTAACGTAGGTCAGAGAAATTTGTGAGGAAGGAATGTGAATGATTTTTGGAGAGGATAACGAAGCTGTAATGTCGATGGTGCAGATGATGTTGAAACCCTAATTCTGCTGGTCTCCTGTTCGTGAAGATGCTGGATGTTTGGAATGTAACTGAGACGTCGGAATGAGTTTGGTTCTGTGTTGATTTTGGCGAGGGTATTTTGGTCCACAAAATAATTAAAAACGCGCGCCAAGTTGTTTCAGGGACGTGAGGCATCACTATCTTTTTGTGTGTCCTTTAGCCTCTAAATTGTTATTATTAGGGACCTTAAAAAAAAATCCCCTAAAATGTTTTGGTCTCAAACTGGAAGCTGATAAAATAAAATTTTGCCCCACTATTAATTAAAGAGGGAATGCAGCCCACGGCTTCGTCCCCCTGTGAATCGTGGTTTTTCTCTTTAGATGCCTTTTTCACCCTTATTTTTATATTTGTTCAGTCAAAAAATCAAATCAAAAAATTATACAAAAGTCAAAAAGCAAAAAGAAAAAAAAAGAAGGTTAAAATATCACATCATATCATATATATTGATCAATTATTTTTTTCTTTACAATTATCTATTCAATTAAAAGATTTAATTATTTAGTGGTGATGAAGCAAATTCATGTGAAGCCCGACTTGATATTCATTAATTAAATAAGTGGAATTCAGTACTTTTGCTATTTTTTAAAAGACAACTTAACAAATATCAAACAATAAATAATGTGAGGTAATAATATAAGACCATCAAATAATCATTCATTCCAACCAAATTAACTTTTTCCTTCTCATCTCATAAAAAATTAAAAAATTATTAAAAAATGAAAGTTGTCAAAAGTGTCATTTTCTTACAGGACTAATGAATAGATTTTTCAACAATAATTTTTTTTTTTTTTTAAATTTTGCATGCATGCTAAACGAGGTTAAAAATCAAGGGATATCGATCTATTGTAACAATAATATTTATTTATGGTAATTGAAAAATAACTTCAATTGTAAAAGTCTCAATGATTTTGTCAAAGTCTTTTTTTTTTCTTCCCCGTAGTATAAAAAATTAAACTTTTAGCCATAAAAGGAGTAACAACTTTTTGTAATATTGATTTTTTATTTATGGTAATTAAAGAACAACTTCAATGACGAAAGTTTAAATAGTTTTGCCAAAATTCTTTTTGTTTTTAGTATAAAAAATTAAAAATTTCACCAATTAAAAGAGCTACCAATTTTATTATCCTTAACCATGAATCCATTTCCGTTGCCGTTCATATCACATCATCATCATCTCATCTCATCATCACTTCATATCTCATCTCATCTCATATCATCATCATTTCATAATCTTATCTCATCACATCATATTATATATATCTATCTATATCTATATAATGAAGTAAGAGAATTTTTAAATTTTACCCTAAATGTCATATTAAATAGTTATGATCAATTCAATTTAATGGTTGAAAATGTTCTCGTGATATGTTTCATCAAGGGTTAAAAATATATAATGTAGGATTCAATTGCTATGATCAATGTTGTATTTTTTATTTCTTTTGTCTCCTTTCTAATTACGCCTTTACTTCTCTTTTGACCTATTTTTTCTCTCTTCTTGAGAAAATCGCCACCACTCTTTGAATTTCAAAATTCAGCACACCTTTGCTCAAATCTCACTCTACGCTTCCCTCACACACTTCCTCCTTCATTTTCTCTGGTGCCATCTTCTTCAAGAGTTAGATTTCTGATCATATCTAATATTTGCCTTCGTCTCCTTAGGTGAGTTTCCTTTGATTTTAGCCTGCTCTTCAACTACCCAAGCATTTCACTCTCAAATGATACTTAACGATTTCTATTGTAAAATTCCCCATTTGGTTCCCTGAAATGAGAGGGAATGGTGATTTCTTAATTAATTATTGAACTGATTTACAATTTTAATTCTGTTTTTTTTTTTTGAATAATACTATGAAATATACAATAGGCCATAATTTTTTTTTTTAATAAATTAAAATTGATATTTTAGTTGTGTAAAACCTTTTTTCCTATTTGAAATTTTGTTACTAATTTGATTTTTTAATGATCTATGAATAAACTGGGGACAGAGGGTGCCAATAGCACAAGTGTAATTGGTTTTAACTGTGACAAAATTGTATTGGGAGTGCATTTAGGTGTGGATAATTCGCTAGTATATATATAAGGGAAAATTGACAAGGGGTTCAGAAAAAGTAAACCACAAATCAGTGGGGAAATATTTCTTTTACCAATAAATTATTTAAAACATAATAATATTAAAATTATCTTTTATTTTCAATCTAAGGGGATTGAACTAACAATCCCATCTCCCCAATGGGTATATCCTACCCTTGGTAGTCCAATTGGACTAATAGTCATGCAACATTTTAACTCAACTAAACATGATTTTGATGGGTCTCACAAATTGTTAAATCAATCCCCTCTTCTAAAAGGCCAAACAAATGGGATACGTTTTCCTCCATAGCCCATCTCTCCATACCTTTCTATACTTTTCTCATAGGTTTCGATCTGAACCCGCATCGCTAATCTAAACCGCCTATCTCGTAGGTTCCACAATGAAGGTCATCCATGCAAAAATCAACTTTATCATAAAATTGTAAATACAAAAACAAATCGTATTTTGCTTATAAAACAATAATTAAATTTAAATCATCTATTTTATAAAATAAAATGTGAATTGTTCTAATATTTATAGTTGTCTGATGAAATTAGCTTTTTTTGTATGAATGACCTTTATTGTGAGACCTACAAGATAGGCGGTTTGGATTATCAATGTAGGCCTGAATTAAAACTCATAAAAAGAATATGGAGAAATGATGTATGGAACGGAGCTGATTGTGGAGAGTAAATGTACCAACCTGAGAATGTAAATAGTAGCTTTACTATGCTATATTATATATGTGTATGTACCATAAGATTGCATGAAGTTGAAGTGCAATTGAGCACAGCATTGGAGTTTGGAGTGTTTGTGTTTTGTTTTATATATATATATGTTCTACGTATAGCTTCAGTCTCAATTCTGCAATTTTTGTACTAATTGAAAATAAGTTGATTCAAACAAGGTGCTCCCATGTGAGAGCCATTGGTGGTTTATGCATATATTACTCTGGGGACCACTTCCATGTGCCCCTACTGCACTGCCTCACTTTTCTCACTCATAATCCTCTCTCTCTCTCTCTCTCTCTCTCTCTCTCTCTCTCTCTCTCTCTCTCTCTCTCTCTCTCAAATGAAGTACATTTCCAGTGATCAATCCTTTTAGTTACTCTGTCAAATAACTTAGAAATGTTCTTACAGCTCAGTCAAATATAGCTTTATATGAAGTTACAGCTCTCTTCACTAAGGATTACAACACTACCTCTAGGTAAATATAATTAAATCATAGAAAATACCTATCTATTGAGCAATTTTTTTTTGTGAATTGAGGGTATGTGCCACTTGGTTGTCTCCTTTCCAATTGATTTCGTGGGTCTGTACATTTATGTTGGTAATTGAGATACTAAGATAAAGGCATAGACATTTATAATTGATTGAAGGTATTACGTGACAATACTACACCCACTAATTTTTCATATCTTGGATGTAAAAATAGAAAATATCAAGAATATTCATATGAGTCTGGGCTTTCATATGCTTATTTTGGGTATATTTTTGTGGTATAATTATGTAGTAATTGTAGAATTTTATCGAGAATGTGGCTCGAATTAACTCTGGTATGGTAGGGTCTATACTTTTAATGAATCTAAATCATACATTGTCGAGATTTAACTTTATTGTGGTGGGATTCATAATTTGAATGAATCTAAGACATTGTTTAGCATAGTTTATTGTAAATTAAAAACTAATAATAAATAGAAATCTAGAAGTATCATTTCCCTAACTTTCACATAATTAATTTTTTTTTTGAGTTTTTTTCCTCCAGCTATTTCTATCTAACAAACTATAAATAGAAGCCTATATAAATTCGATCCTCTCCATTCCATGTATGTAATGAAAGATTTCCATTACATATCTAATGGTTATGAATTGTGAATGTAAATTTATAACTCATTAAAATTAAAAAAACTTATTACACTCATCATTGGATGATATAATATGCAATCGAGAAAATCACAATAAAACAGTTTGATACAAACTTCTAAATTAAAATAAGTTATAAACACATCATTTAAATTGTAACAAACAACCTTAAACCATACACTATTTTTCTCAATAAAATTTCGAGTACTCATCACTTTTATAAAATCTCTGTCGATTATGTATAGTGTTGGAGACACTATACTTCGCAACATTCCAACATTCTGAATCTAGGACACTATAAGAGCTGATTGGACAATACTCATAATTTAACTAGTACTACCAAAATAGTGCAGCAAAATATTAATGTGGGGCTCTGAGTTCTTTGAGATTTAGATATTCCACAAATTGAACCAAACCAACTTTCCCTTAGTTCTCTCTATTAATGATTTGATTTGAATTTATTACCTATGGCAAACACATTTGTAGTGATATGGACTACTGATGGGGTCGTTTCCCTCTACAGGGACTTGCTCTGCTCTACACTTATACTTGCAACCTCTGCATTCATTGTATGTGCAAGTTGGTGCCGTTGATCCTATCATCAACCTTCTTGCATTACTGTTCATCCATTTTTCGCTGCTTCCCTACATGCCCCCCAACAACAATGACCAAGTTAGAGCACTAATTGAAACTCAACTCTTCTACTTGCATTGAATTCAATCACAAAATTGGAGATAACTCCCTTTGTGGAGATCCAATTTATATGAGAGGGTTCGTGTTTGTTTTTGTGATTGAATTCAGTGCGTTTTGAAATTTTTTGGTTGAAAATAAGACTGAGCTATGATTTTCAAGGAATGCTTGTTCTTGTTCTTGTTCTTGTTCTTGTTCTTTTTTTTTTTTTTTTTGCCTGACCTGCTGGTGAAATTCTCTTTCAGCTTGAATTCTGGACCCTGCAGCACCAAATGTCATATGAAAAGAAGTTCATACAAGTACAGAAGTTGAATAACATCAAAGAGATATCCAAATGTAAATTAGTAAACAGATTGGGGCATGAAGCACTTGGCCACCTTCTTGGCCATCCAGCGTTTGTGCTCAATAATTACTCAATGGTCATAATGTTTGGACAGATATAACTTTGGGATTAGATTAATAATCTATCAATTAAGTAATTTTACTTTTAGGTAAGAAATATTGGGGTTTAAACATGATGATATCCTCCGTGTGAGAGATTATTGAATTCCAAGATGGAGGTGGGATACAAAATGGGAGATATTAAAGCTGTGCTTGGTTTATAGGTTTGGACATAAATTTGGAAAGAAAAATGAAAAAGTGTGAAAAATGTGTGAAATATAGTTATGTTTCATTCATATTTGACGTACATTGTTCATTTACTTTTTCAAATCCCTCACCAAATCCTTAAGCCAAACACATGAGAGAGGTTTAGACTAATTGGCTAAATTACAAAATTAATGAGATTTTATCAATCTTTCTTCATAATCCAGGCCAATCGAAACAGGACTAGTCGGGGTACAGTCTAGAATACCCACGTTACCAAAAGCAAACAAAATATACAAATTACACAAAAAACAAAATTTTTTTTTTTGGTGGCATGGAGACCCCATGAAAGCTTCATTGGTGGTCATGAAGAGGGGAGGAGAAGAAACATAGTTTGGAATCTCACAAACTCCATTCTGGGCTAGTATTGAGTCCAATTTTTTTTTTTTTTTGGGCATTTGGTCTCAGCAGTAAACTTCTGGTAATGATATAATACATAATTTTAAACAGAATGATATGGCTCAATGAGACCTTTCACTTTAAAAATAAAACAACAGTGACTTGTATTTGCCAAAATGGTACTATAACATCATTCTTGTGGTGTCTTCTGTATAAATTTCATGTATGAATAAAGTTATCCAATTAATACACATTGATATACAATAAGCTAAGAGAACAAATTGGTACATCTGAGAACTAGCAGAGGTTCTACTGAAAAATGCTACGACAAAAAGCCCAGAAGAAACAGAACAACGAAGAAGAAGCACACACTAGAAATATGATTCCTAGAACAAAGTTTAGAAAGAACCAAGCAAGAAAGGATGTGGAATTAATAAAAAGAGAACTAGATATGGGTTAGTACAACCTGACCTTGTATGGCAAGTGCAGCACAAATTAAGGTGAAGAGCAGCAAGAGTAAGTTGGTTTGTCTAGTGTTGGCCATTCTTCTCTTGGGATAAGTTTGAAGAGGAGAGAGAGAGAGGTATGATTTAATTTGTGGACAAGTAATGAGCATAAGAGATAGACTGGCAAAATATGCAGTGCTAACAACACACCAAAGAGGTCTCCAACTGGGGTGATTCGATTGTATTGTAAAATTACAAAAATGCCCACTTTTTTTTTCTATGTATTACAAATGAACTTTGCTTTATTTTGATTTTTTGAAGGGTTATAATAGGGTTTTTGGAGGTGAGTGTAGAGGTGTCTCACCCACCAACAAACAGTCTTTAGGGCTTGGGAAAATGTTTTAAAGATTATTCTGTGAAAATTCCTAGAAGAATGTGGAAACCATGCAAAAGACACACAGATTATGGCATTATATATAATATGATCAGCGGACCTTGAATGCATAGTTGAAGTGTTTGAACAACCGACCAATTTCAGGAAAAAAAAAAAAAAAAAAAACTAGTCAGACTTTGGAAATGATGCTTCATGCTTTTGTTTCCCTTTTTTATTAAGAAAAATTTATCAGTTTGCATAATGATGATAAACACAAAATTATTTAATTAAAGTTTATTTGAATTCATTTATTCACACAACCTGGTCCCTCCCTTTTTTTTTTTCTTTCATAAATCGATAAGAAATCATTTATAGATGGATTACATTAAACTGAACATTCGACTCTGTAAAAAAGTTTCAAAACAATTCTAAGTACAGAACACGCCCAGTAATTACACTTTCATCAATGTCAATATCTAGAGAAATCGAACTTAAGAACTTCACAATTGAAATAAATGTCACTAAACTACATTGATATCAGCATATTATTTCACTTTTTAATTCTCAGCATTCCTTTGACTATCGCTACTAGGCCAACAACACACCACCATACTAACAACAACTAATCGATTGCTAGATCGTGAATGCAGTGTGTTGAAATTTTGAAAATCATACTAGGTTAACTATGCAAATTCCATGAGACGGTTGCTATTCATGGACCACAAAGTTTTTCTCAGAGAGTACATTTAAGTATTTTTCCTTAAAAACAAAGTCATTTAAAGCAAATGGACATTTTAAAATTCAATTTACAGTGAAAATTTATTAGATTCTTTTAAAATATCATGTTGTGTTCGGACAAATTAAAAATTATAGTATATATTAAGTTAGTCATATTTTATCTCATAACACCTAACAAAGTAAGTTAGTATGTTCATACGTAAAAGAAATTTTACGTGAATAGTTTGGAATCTCACATACTAGGGCTGGGCAAGAAATTCGTAAAATTCGTAATCCGATCCAGTCTAGTCCAATTTGATAAGTTTAGATTGGTTTTTTGAATCCGTGGTTCGGTTCCGGATTGAAGAATTAAAAATCCGTAGTCCACGGATTGGTTCCGGATTGAATCCCACGGTTCCGGATTGGAACTGATCCGGACCGTATACAAATAGTCTATATTTTTATTATACATCCTCCCCCATAGTATCTTCTCTTATTCTATATAAAATCTAAACTCAAACCTAAATCTCGTATAATATTTTCTTTTATTACTTTTGTTTTTTAGTTTTTAGTTTTAATTTGTAATGGTCTAAATACTTATGGTGAAACCAGTTTTTTTATGATTGTTTAAATTCTAGAACATTATGTCACTATTATAGAAAAACATGTTGTTATTGTAGAATTAATATAGCGCTATGTTTATATTTTTATAAAATTAAAGTGTTATATATATATTTTTGTTATTTAATTATGTGAATCTGTAGTCCTAAACCGATCTAATCCGTGTTGAAATGAATTGGTTCGAATTGGTTCCAAGATTCAAACAGATTGGATTGGTTCCGATTTTTCAGGAACCGTAGATAACTGATTGATCCTGATTTTATCCCAATCCAGTCTAATCTGGACCATGCTCACCCCTATCACATACATAATGTTATGATATTCCAAAACTACTGTATAATTATTATACTTTCTAAGAAGATAGAAATACAAGAAGGTAAAATAGTTGTTCATAAATCTTAAATTCTAAACTTTAAAATAAGTCATTCAACAAGCTTGGTTATCATTTTTTAAAAACACTTTTCAGAAAATTTTATTTTTTTTATTTTTCGTGTTTTTTTGTTTTTACAGAATTTTTTAAATATTTTGAGCAATTTTTTTAATTTTTAAACATACCTAACATACATATACCTAAAAAGTAAAAAAAAATTGAAAAAATCTTTTAAAAATTGGGATGACCTAAATAAGTGCACTTTTTGTCTTTTTACGAAAAGATGTGCAGAAAAGTAGAGAGATGATGTGATAGAAAAAAGATAAAAAGATAAAAAGTGTGTACTTATTTTGGGTTGCCAAACTTGACCTAAATACCCAAAACACACACACAAAAAAAAAAAGAGAATTCAGTATATTTTTTGTATTTTTATGTATTTATTAATTTTAAAAATATTTTTTTATAATTTTTTTATTTTTTAGATACATCTAAGTAAGGTGCATCCAAAAAAGTAAAAAAAATATTTAAAATTTTAAAAATATTCACTAAAAATAAAAAAATACGAAAATTAAAAAATTCAATTTTTAAAAAACTTAATTCAAAAAATTAAAACCAAACACAAGATTTTTTCCATTTTCTAGAAATGCAACAAGGTAAACAAGTTTTCCTTGGCATATTAGAATGCATTTACTTTCGAAAAGGCAAACCAAACCATTACTTTGTATTTATTTATTTTTTATAGTTTTGGTAAAGAGACTAGGTTAGTCATAGTTCTAAACAATTTGAATTATTACTATGAATTTAAAATGGGATTTACGAAATAGAGGACGACTAGGTTAGTCGTAGTTCTAAATGATTTGAATTATTAATGTAAATTTAAAATAAGATTTACCAAATAGAGTATGACAAATTATGGAAGATAGTAGCATGAAGGGGAGATATTCTTGATTTTTAGTTAGTTTTTTTTTTAACATCTTTAGCAATAACTTTCTAATTAACATTCATTTTTGGGTAAATTATATTGACACCCCTTAAGTTTTGTCTTTAATACAAGTACCCCCTTCACGTTTTGGAAATTACATCCCCTCCTTAAAATTTAAACTTTCATTACAATTTAATTATTCCAGTAGTCAATCATTAGGTCAACTAACTAATATAAGAAATTAATGTTTAAAACGTCTATTTTACCATTCTTTACATATATAAAATTGACAAACAATTTATCGTTTAAGAAAATTTCATATGGCCCAGTCATGTTCTTTGGTTATGACCTATTATAGTGTTATAACTATTTTTTTTGATCGAGTATTAGTTATAATTATTGATTATAACATTATTTTGGTTATGATTTAAAATATATTTAGTTATGCCTTATGAGGTGTTTAATATAACTATTTTTTTTTTGAGTTATGATTGAAAATTATCTAATTATAATATTTGTGATAATTAATACCACAAAAACTTGTGTACTATAACATTATCTAAATATTTAATAGTATAGTAATATATGTATTAGTATTAAAGGAATTTTTGTAATTCCTTATGTAAACACCCCATTTTCATCGATCCTAAGATTTGGACGCTTTCTGTCGAACTCTTAATGATGAAAATTGAAATATGTTATTTTACAAGTTTCTCAGTAAAAAAATCAGATTTAAGCTTTAATCTCAACCTTCACCCATTTTGATCAAATTATTTTAGCCTGTTAAAATATATTTTATTAGTTTAGTATTTTATAATTTTACATATTTTATATTTGTACATATTTGGAGTGTTTTTATTTTTATTAATCGGTATAAATAATATATTTGAGATATTTTATATTATGCTAAACTAATTAAATAAAAAAATAAATAAAAAGTAAAAGAGAGAGGTCGGTACCGACCTCCTCCTGCCGACTTCAATCACCCACGCATTCACACACACACACACACACACACACACACACACACAATATCTACGACTATCCTATATTATACATCATTCTTGTTTTCACTTTTCAAAATACACTTTTTAAAAAATTTTATTTTCTTATTTTTCGTATTTTTTTTATTTTTAGTGAATTTTTTTAATATTTTAAACAATTTTTTTACTTTTTAGACACACCTAACATAAATATACCTAAAAAGTAAAAAAATTAAAAAAAAATCTTTAAAAAATTCACTAAATACCAAAAATATAAAAAAATATAAAAATTCAATACATTTTTTATATTTTAATATATTTATTAATTTTTTCACAATTTTTTTACTTTTTAGATACATCTAAGTAAGGTCATCTAAAACAGTAAACAAATATTTAAAATTTAAAAAATATTCACTAAAAACAAAAAAAAATTCAAAAACCAAAACAGTCAATTTTTAAAAAACTTAATCAACACACTTTTGTTTTGTTTGTGGGAAATTTTGCCTATAAAAGAAAGGGGGGGAGAGGCTCAAAAGAGAGAGAGAGAAAAATAAAAATAAAAAAATCTAAGGGAGAAAATCAGAAAAGAGAGAGAGAACGGAGAAGAGAAAAAAATCAGAAAAGAAAAGTTGAAAAAGAGAGCGGAAAAAGAAAGTCTTTAGATATTTTTTTTGAATTAAACTTTTCTTTCCATTCTTTTTATTGTCTTTTTATCAATACACCAAAACACTATTAACATCGAAATTTTAAATTTTAAATTAAGAATTGAAAATACATTCCACAATTTTGAGAGTGATCAAAAAAAAGTTTAGAAATCAAAAAAATTCATGGGTCCGTTTGTTTTAATTTTAGAACAATGATTTGAGTGTGTAGTTGTATTTTGAGTTTTAAATTTTTAAATTATATTTTGAAACGAGAAAATTTGTTTGGTTATGAGTTTTGAAAATAATTTTGGAATGATTTGTAATTTTTTTTAAAATTTTGATTGCTTGATATATAGAATGTAAGAGAATGTGAGAGGAGAGATGAGAAAGAAAAAGTAATTGATTGATTGAATAATAATAAATAAATAATAAAAAAAGAGAAGAGAGGAGTTTTGAAAGTAATTTTGAGTTGTATTTTAAATATATGTTTGGTTAATATGTTTCATCCAAATTATGATTTAAAAACAGAATTTAATTTTGAAAAGTAAACCAAACGCTACCCATCATTTCCCTAAAATGTGAATTTTCATTTAATTTAAATTATAATATAACTTGTTTAAATACTTCATTTACTGCTTTTCATAACTGTTTTTTTATCACTTTAAGGGAATGTTGTATCACTCACATATTTATTGTAATTTACTGCTTTAACTAAACTGTTGTAATTTATCGCTTTAAAGAGTCGGTTGAAACCACCTAATTTGTTGGAAATGCGACCTTGTTGGATGAATTGTGACCAATTGTAAATAGTAACATCTAGTGGTGAATTGTAACCTCCAGTAGTGAATAGCAACCTCGATGATGAAGAGTACCTCTGGCGATGAATAGTACTTCTGGCAATGAATAGTAACTGCAGATGGAAAATGCCCGGTAAGATGAGTGATGACCGAGGAGGGTGAATAATACTCCGCTGGATGAATAGTACTCTTGCAAAATAAGTTTTCCTGGGCGAAACAGAGTAGTCACCCAATAGCGGACAGAATAATTTTCGGCAGATAAATAGTGCTCCGCCGGATGAACAGTAAACGACGAATGAATAGTAATTTTATTTTATTTTGTTTTATTTTTTTTATCTTATTCATATGATTTGTTAGATTCAGTTCGTGTTGTAATAATCTCCCAATCCCACGCCTTTTTATTTGGTTTTGTAACTATTTAGTGTTGTAATAATTCCCAACCCCTGTTTCTTTTTACCCATTTCTATGTATGTCTTCCATCCCCATTTCTTTCTATCTCTTTTATTTACTTGTTTTCCATATCTGTACATAGTATCATATTTTCTTTTTCATCATATCCTTGTTTTGCATCCATACTTCGTGCATCTAGATTCAACTCATTTGCATCTATAGGTTTAATCAATTCCTATGTGATTTTGTGTGCTACCTCATGTCTTTAGATGATTCACATGTCATATATTAGAAGCCGAATCTTTAGTTGCATTTCATGAGTGAATTGGATTAGGATTTTGTATATAAAATCATGTTTGTTTTACTTACTTTGTTTTGTAATTGGTTGCGGGATGTCTGTAAATATGAAAGTTTTTATATTTTAGCATCCCGCTTGTGTGTGCTTTTCTTACTATGTTTAGCATCCTACCATGTGGTTATTTGCTTATTTGATATATCTCTATGAGTGCTAGTGGAATTGTCTCTATAAAGTTGCAATTCAGTCTGTTTCTAGGGTAAGACTTCCAAATCTTCTTCTTAGATATTAGGGTTTTCATCTGGAGTTTCTTTGCTAGTTTCTTTGATGTTTGTTTGAGTTTTACTCATGGTTTGAGAAGTATACATCAAAGGATTGTTTTATTTATTCTATACAAAAGAGAGTGTTATTCTTCGATAGATTCCGTGGAATTTTGGCTTGAAGCTTTGGTGGATTCCGGAGTGGTTCATCGTCGTGGATTCGACATCGGCGTTATGGAATCAACGTTGGGCAAGACAATTCCGAGGTGAAGACGGGCCTAGAAGAGGCACATAGGGATCGGTTCAATTTGGGCATAGATTCGCTAGGTAATTTGAGAGTACACTTGTGTAATTCCTTTATGTCTTCTTAGTGGATTGTTTTGTGGCTTTTGCCCGTGATTTTTTGTCACAATTGAAGGCGCTCAAATTATGGTTTTTCCACGTAAAATCGTTATGTTGATTTGTCTTTGATTGTTTGATTGGGAATGCTATTTACTGGTTAAAATTGATACATAATCACAAATCAATATCTAGGGAATTTCTAGATTTTAACCAGTAAATAGCATAAGTCACAGGTTTTCTAATTTCCCAAAAATATGAGGTGGCGGCTCTAAGATCTGGTGACATAGTCCATTTCTGGCAAAACTTTTTCAATAAAATGAATTTCTACAAAACTTGTCAGATCTAGACTCTCTTTTATGTTTCACATTGCACTCATAAGACTAAATCGAAGAAATTGAGGGTCCGAACTATTTAACGTGCACGGGTACCCCCCGGGCAATGCGACAGTTTCTGGCGACTCTGCTGGAGATATTAAGAAACCTTGACTCAAACTCCATGATATGATTTTTATTTTCAATTATATGTTCATTGCATTGCATGTATTGATGCACCTAAGTCCCGTGCTCGTCACCTGTTATCTTGGATGGCTATTCGGCTTCAGGCAGATAGATGAACAGGGGCTCTGTTATGGTAGGAGCACAAGACTTGGATCTGGATTACCATCGTACCGCTTGATCCACCGTTTACTTATAGGTGATGAACTGGGTAGGTGTATTGGTGTCTTGCTGAGGTACCATTTTTGACTAAAGATTGACCTAGTGCATATAGTAAACTCTAATAACTTCCAAAATTAGGGCAGGATGCTACCCCATTCTAGGATGTATAATGCCACTTGTTCTAATAGTGAAACTCTAGATCATTTCAAAGTTAGGACATGATAACCCTACTCTCCATAGAGGTGTTTGTTCTCTTTCCTGGGATCTATACAGGGGTTCTCAAATTTAGATGAATGTATTTCAGTTTGTGGGGTTGAGTTCAGTATTTCAGCATGTTATATAATGATCAGTTGAGCCGAAATGTAGCTGAAATTCTAATTGGGGGCCCTATTTTTGTTTTTGCTAGGAAGTCGTAGCGCTATAGCTTCAGAGTGGTCAAATATCCCCCAAGTTTTGTGGACTCGCGCTTGTAAACTCTGTAAAACTGCAGATTTGGTTCAGGGCAGCTAGTCCAGAATACCCCCTCTTCACCAGCTAGATCATCCTTAATTAACTCACCAGAATCAGTGATGGCTCAAGTTCCAGAGAATATAGCAGACATGTTTTAGTCCCTTCAACGAAGCATGGATGTCATTGTCAATACGATTGCCACTCATGGTGGCATTCTTGCTGAATTGCAACGCCCATCTAGACCGTCCACTACCTAACCACCTCCGATGACTTATCCAATTCCAAATCCACCTCCACTAGCTGAGGAACTTCCTGAGCCCAACTTGCAAGAAGACTTGAAGGTTCCCGCACAACCTTCGGGAGGGCTTTTTCCCTTTCCACAACTAACGGGAGAACTCTTTCCCATGGACATGTATAAATTTGATCTGACTATACTAAAACTAGCCAAGTTGGAAAACATGTTCAAAAGGTCGCAAGGGATCAACTTCATTCTAGATATTGAAGACGGGTATACAGAAATAGTCGTAAAATTACTCGAACGATTCAAAATGCCATATATTGATAGATTCAATGGATCTAGTGACCTTATGGTACATATCCGTTTATTTTATGATATCTTAAGGCCTGTGGGTTTGACCCGTCCTCAAAAGCTATCTCTATTTAGACGAACTTTGTCAGGAGTGGCTACCATCTAGTATACCAAGCTAGAAGACTCGGTAAAACAGAGTTGGGAAGAATTAGCTGAGGTTTTCATCACCCAAAATTCATATGACACTCAGATCGATGTGACCATCCGAGAATTAAAAGCAACCCGTTAAGAGCCAAATGAAAGTTTTATAGCCTTCATCACCAGATGGAGGGCCAAGGAGGCAATAATGACTAATAGACCACCTGAGATAGATTAAATCCGTATGGTGGTAAGAAATTTGCATCGTAAGATGTTTCAAAAGATGATAGTCCTTCCATTGTTTACCTTCAAAGAACTACTTGAAATGGGGTTCCAGATAGAAGATGCAACCAAACAAGGAATCATTGTTGATGACAAAGAATCATTGTTGATGACAAAGAACCTGCACGGAAAACTTTTGGTCACAGTTCCAATGCTACTACTAGTAGTAGCACAACTGTGAAGCCGTTTGAAGTTAATTCAGTTATTGCCACCACCAAAATGGCTAATCATTTTGCTAATATTGACTCACAAACAACTAATTCCACCCGAACCCCTAAAAAAACTTTTCATCCTCTTCCTATGTCTCTTACTTGTGCCTTGGAAATCCTAGTAGAAAAAGGGCACCTCAAGCTCCTTGACCCTCGATCTCTTCTAAATCCTCTTCCAGTCAAACATGACACCACTACATACTGCGCCTTTCACCAATAACATGGTCACGAGATTGATGGTTATTTTCGCCTCCATCAACCGATTTAGGATCTCATCGATAATAAAACTATAGCTCCACCTCAATCCCAAAGACCCAGGTTCACCACCAACCCATTACCTCCACACTGCAACCTAATCCATAGACTGCCATTCACATACAATCCCACCATATACATCACTCCAAACCATTTACCCAAGCCTAAGGTGTTCATTTTATAAAGCACCGACTCACGCATAATGGATGCACCTGAACCTCAATTCTCTTAAACCTTAAGAAGTGGCTTCGAAATAGCCCAATTCAAGTTCTGCCCACTCAAAAAAGTCCAACCCAATCAATCCATAAAGACTAATCCAAATCAATACATTGAGGGCACCAATGGCTGAACCCATTATTTTTGAGATATTGAGCATTATTAAGGATCTTTAGAGAACTGTGGCAGATTTAACATTTGGAATCTTGGCTCCATCATTGACCACATCACATGCCAGAAATTTCACGTCAAAAAGCTCTCTAACCTTAGGGTGAGCTAAAATTGGAATGAGCCAACTTAATGCCATCTCAAGTCTGGGTGATATCATGTCTTCCCCTAATATAGCCATCAAATCCATTGACAAAGCTGAAGCAAGTAGCAAGAATGAGGCCGGGGTAAGTATTGATCCTTATGCACATTTTCGATGGGCAATTGAGACTTTGGTGATCAAAGGCCTAAACAAATAACAAGTCCTTGTAGTTATTGAAAAGACTGTGGATGAAACTTTTGTCACTCAGATTACGAGCACTTTGAATCAATGGTTAAGCCATAAAAAGGGTTGTCTTACCAGAAACACCCCTCCCAGCTCTAATCCTAAACCTATAAGAGTTCTTCTATCCTAGTTAACACCTGCCAACCCCTCTGTCAATGCTTCTAAGATTGGTAGCCGCACCTTCAATCCCCTCCACATGTTTCCGTCCAAAGCTCTTCAAATCCTCATTGAAAAAGGCCATCTTAAACCCCTTGACCCTTGACCTATCCCTGATTGCCTTCCGGCCAGACATGACTCTACTAAGTATTGTGTCTTCCATCAGTAACATGGCCATAACATTGACCCTTGGTTTTGCCTTTGCCGTGAAATTCAAGACCTGATTGACAATAAGGTCATCGATCCACCCAAAAATCCCATAAAGTCTACCAGCATTGGATCAATGAACTTGGGGGATAATGTGACTATTTATGTTATTGTGGATGGATCACCTGCTGATTGCACAAATTTCGTACTAGACATGGATGGCACGCATTATAATTAGCAATTTGAGAGTGGTTTTATTTTACTTTCTGAATTGAGTGTTGAGTCTAAGTCTGATTCCACCAAGTTTGTGGAGCTGGAATTAGGATCGAGTTAGTCTTGTGAGTCAGAGTCCAGTGATTTCGGAGTTGATAATCCAGACATCATTGTTCTGTTTGTGTCTATTTTATTTTTTCACTTTTTTTTCGAGTCCGTTTCATGCATTGGGCCAAAAGTTCTGAATAAAAGATGCAGTGATTTTCACCTATTTCTCTATGCCTTTAAATCATTCCATTGACCAAAATTTTCAAAGCTTTGATAAAAACGAAGAGGAATGAATTCCTCAGGATTTGTAAAGTTTGATTGACTGAAAGGAAAAGAGGTGTGCTAAGCCTTAATGGATGAGATCATTTTTACTAATGTGGGTATTGAAAAGGACCTTGGCTTGGTCCAGATTGGTTTTACATTATCTTCAGAGGAGCACGAATGGCTTTATTAAAAGATTTCAAAAACTATTTTTTGCACGGTCCTATAAAGAGATGTGTGGAATTGATCTTGAGATTGTACAACATAGGATCCCTCTCGACCTGAGGCCCAACCTCCCTAGCTTTCAAATTTTGATTCTGAGTGTTCACTAATCAACCAGAATATGAGACAACTAGCTCGGAAGCAACCCTAAAACTAGGGGCAAAAAGGTTGAATGTGATCAAGGACTCAAACTTAGTCAGCCACCTAGTCAAAACAAATAACTAGTTTGCTAACTCTTTGACAATCCTAATTTCAATGGTGGATATACTGATTAGGGTCAAAATGCATCCGATCCTCATAAAGAAGATGATAGCCGTGACATAAGAGGTTTAAGATGAAAATCCTTGGAATCACACCATTATAAAAATGACCTACGCCCACAAGGGGCAAATGCTAAGGATAAGGTGTCAACGCAAGATTGCCCAAGCATTGAACAAAAAAAATCAAATCCTGGAATCTGAGAAAAGAAGATTTAGTAATGAAGGACAATCAGACTCCTATCTATGACCCTAAGGGCAAATTAAACCTAATTAGCCAAGTCCCTACGTCATCAAGTTTATCTGGTCAAGAGTAGCAGTCATTTTCATAGATTTAGATGGCCTAGAGATCTCATAACCAATGAACATGAACAAGCTACAAAGGTACTACCCTTGAGAGGCTCGCTAGACCAAAAACCTGGAAGGACAATCCAGGCCAAAGTTAGAGCAGAAAAATGAAAAAAAAAAAAATAGAAAATGAAAAATGAAAAAAAATGAAAAATGAAAAAATAGAAAAAGAAAAATGAAAAACCGAAGAAAACCTCGCAAGGATGAAAACCCAAAAAGGGCGTCTTTGGCAAAAATTAGAGCACAAAAGGAGAGTGTAAATACCCGAGTGAGCCTTACTTGGAACTACGTAAGGCCTGATTCAAATCTTTGGGATACGTAGCCAGCTTCATCTTGAAGTTGGCCCCAACTATTTTTGTTTGATTAGTGTATCTTTATTCGACTCGGCTATCCTATCCATGTATGATTGGCTCATCTCCATTCGATTTAGTTGTCCTATCTCTTCTTTGTGGAATATTCAATTGCAAGGTAGATCATGTTCAGATTTAAGGTTGTGTATCTCAAGGGTTGATTTCATGTTGGTCGAGTAGTGGCTATTTGCGCAAACAAATTTTCAAGACTTTTAAGGAAGTTGACTAATTTTCTCAAAAATTATTCTATTTTTGCAAAACTAGACCATTTCTTGGACCCAAAAAAAAAAAAAAATTAGTGTTTACAGCTTGACTTACATAATTTCAAAACAGAGAATGGAACAAACAGGTTAATCTAACTCCCATGTTGATCAAAATCTTTTTACCACAAAACAAAAAGAAGAAAAATTCAAAGCAATGAACTAGGGGCATAGTTGAGTTAGGAATTCTATCTTCTTCCGCACTCTCGAGTCTCATGTTACATGTTTTAGCCGATCGGCTAACAATTCAATCGGTCGTCCAAGTTTTTAGTTGACTCCATGTGTGTTTCCTGAGTGTTTTAGTTGGCTGACCACTTGTTTAGCTAGCTAGCCAGCCAGCCAATCAATTAGCCAGCCAGCTAACTTTTGATATCAATACAAAAACAAAACTGCCGAAGTTGCGTAGGCTCAATGGTTTCTCCTTTCAAGTTGTGTTTTGTGTGTCTTTCATTCCAGTAAGTGTAAATAGGTGTGTTTGGATTGCTTTTGTTTTGTTCTTTCATCGAGTTGTTTTTGATTCCTAGTCAGTTGAAGGCTCAATGTCCAAATTTAAAACTCACTGAAATTTAATCATTCTCGAATTCAAGTTCAAGAAGAATATTTTCATGCTCAAATGTTGTGTTATTAATGCCATGATGTGCAAACAACTGAAACTTTTTTTAATTGAATTTCAGGGTTAAATCCCCTGATTGTAGCATTGCATTACAACAAGAAGAAAATTTCAAAAACATTAAAAGAGAAATCTAAAGCTATGCATTGGTTCTCTTTCCTAAGTAAAACCAAAAGTAAAAAAAAAAAAAGAAAAAATAAAAGAAAAAAAAGAAGAAGAAGAAAAAACAGAGAATGCAAGCATTGTTCTCGGTTTCTGGCGACTTGTGTTTCCAGCGACTTGTGTTTTCGGCGGCAAAGGTTGCAGGTTGACGTCTTAGTTTCACCACCTGCTTCCATTGTCAATTGCCTCACTTCATTGTTATTCTCGGGAAGCCCTTGAAGACTCTGTTTTAGCATTTGCAGAGCTTTCAAAAGAAATTACTTCTCACTGGCCGTCAAATAAAGAGCACCAAGGAGCTCCGAATTAGGCCATGGAGGTCGTCTGTTGTTTTAGCTCTTTGTTTTGTTTTTTCAATTAGCTAATCTCTTTTTGGGCATTTTGGTATACGTTGATAGAGGGAGATTTGTGCATTTAATCGATGTACCTCATTTGTCCTGCTCTATCGTCGGCGGGACAAATTAGAGACCGCGGTCACGGTCTCCACACATGATTTCAATGTATAAGAGTTGGCATTGATGTCAAGCTATGCTGGCATTATTTTCTTGACTGACATCGCAGGGAAACTGAAAATAATGGCAAGGACAGGGGTACTCTGCAGAGGCTTAGAGGAGCTGGTGTCAGCAGTCTGTATCGGGGAATCATTAAGGTCTGGGAAAAGGGAAAGAGAACAGTGGGAAGAGGCCATGTTAGTGGAGAGTAATGGCAAAAAGAGAGTTTGCAGAGTAATGGCAAAGAGTGATTTTGCAGTTTTTTTTTTTCTTTTGCTTTGCATCTCCTTCATAAACAATCCTTAAGAAAAGAAAGGAGAAAACGAATGAGAAGATGAAGACAAAAGGGGAAGGTTGAGGCAATCGTTGAAGAATTTGGGTCGGCTCAGCTATGTCGATCAGGCGCTGCACTTGTTGAAATCGTGCGCTAGACACGATGCTCGAAGAGAGAAGAAGAAGAAAAAAAAAAAGAAAAAGAAAAAAAAAAGGGCGCTTGATGCCTTAATAAAAAATAAAAAGAGGAAAAAGAATTAAAAAAAGAAAAAAATAAAAAATAAAAACAAAATATTAAAAAAAAAATAAGGAAAAGGGAATAAAAATATAATATTTGTGTTTGGGTTCTATCACACTTCAATTGCAATCTCAAAAAATCAAAAAATCAAAGTTGGGAACCTGATATTTTCTCTCACGAGGTGCTTCTCTGGAACACCGTTTTCTTAGATGTTTCCTACAAAACATTGTTTCCCACAAAACATTGCTTCCCAGAATGAAATGGACCCATACATTGAGTTCCAAAATCTTTTTCAAAATTTGGTGTTTGAAACAACATCACATTTTTCGAAACAAAGTCGCCCTAGCGCCATTTCCAACCACTATCATAAATCTATCGCATGATCACACCACTATTGTGCTTCTATCACACAATTACACAGCTATTGTGTATCTTTCACACGATCACACCGCTATCGTGCATCTATCACACGATCACACATTTTTGTGCATTTATCGCACGATCAGACCGTTCATGTGTATCTATCGCACAATCTTATTATACTCTTTGCATTTATCGCAGAAGCACACCGCTCCCTGTATATCTATCACATCATCACACCATTCTTGTGCATCTATCGCATGATCCAACTGCTTTTGTGCATATATCACATGATCGCACCACTACCATGCATCTATCGCACGATTGTAGCTCTCTCGCACGATCATACCTCTCTCGTGCATCTATCGTACAATCCAACCGTTATTGTGCATGCATCGCATGATCATGCCATTCATATGCATTGATCTTATGATCACACTGTTCATGTGCCTCGATTGTATAATCAAACCATTCATGTGCATTTATCGTAAAATCCAACCGTTCTTGTGCACAATCTAACCATTCATGTGAATCTATCGTACAAGCATAAGTTATGTTTTAGCATCCCGCTTGTGTGCGTTTTCCTTATTATGTTTAGCATCCTACCATGTGGTTATTTTCTTATTTGATATATCTCTATGAGTGTCAGTGGATGGAGGTTGTGTTGTTCAATTTGAAACAAAATAGATTTTCATGTTGCAAATTCAATTTCTGTCGAGTTGTTCAAAATTCTTTTCAAAAATATATGAAATCAAATTGTTCCAAAATAAATGACATAATCTATACTTATTTGCCACACATAGTAAATTTAAGATGTATGAAACAAATCATAATATAAACATATAAAGCAAACAAAATTCATATCATGGTTTAGTAGAGGTTGATCTTTGATTAAGTGAGTGGGAGGGCTCAATTAATGACCTTTCCCCTCATACCTAAGGTTTCGAACCGAGACAACTTTGGTTATGACGAACATTGGCCTTAGCACGAGTCACGGGTTTCCTAATTTTTTAAAAATATTAGTGGCAACTCTAAGATCTGGTGACGTAGTCTATTTTTGGCAAAGATTTTGTAATAAAATGAATTTCTACAAAACTTGTCGAATCTGGGCTCTTATCTATGTTTTGCACTACACTCGTGAGACTAAATCGAAGAATCGAGAGTCTGAACTGTTTAACACCCGTGGGTACCCCCTGTAGACACCCCATTTTTGACCGTCCTCAAGACTTGGATGTTCTTGTAGGTTCATCCGGCAACAAGTTTGATTGCTCGTCGAGTGTTCGACTTTCGCGACGGAATGCTCAAGGTTTGATCCTTCCAAATCCTATTTCCATTTTGTCTCATATTTGGACCATGTGTTGGTCTTTGTATGGAGATGTTCTAGGTGGCCTGCCGGCCATCATTAAGGGCTGCCAGCCATTGTCTTTACCCTGCCGACCATCAATAGGCTTTGCTGGCCATCAATGAGGCACTGCCGGCCACCACTAATGGCCGACCGACCACCAATACTTTAGTATATATTTTTGCAGATATTTTGACAACTGTTTGCACAGATTAGCTCATCTGCATGCACGTAGATGGCTGGATCTCTTCGAGGGGTTTTTGTATCTTCTATATAAAGAGCTCATCTATTTGCATGCAAGAGGTTACAAAGTTTGAGCTGAGCTATATTTCTCTCTCTCTCTCTCTCTAGAATCCTCTCTCTCTATATTTTGTGCTTGAAAACAATCTTTCTCCACATATTTGCACTAGCACCCTTAGCCAAACACTTGTACCTTAGAGTTAAAGTTCTTGGAGGCCTTGTTTGAGGTCCTTGGAGTGGTTTTGGCTCAGAAGATTGGTTATTTACTTGCTATTTGAGTGCTGTGCTTCAAGGGTAAGAATCTCACCCTTTTAAGCTTTGTTTTTGTACATTGGTTTGGCCAACCTTGCATGCTATTTTTGGCCTAGTTGTCAACTACAAAAACCTCTATTTTTGAGTGTTGAAAATAATTGTTTGAGGCTCTTTTGGGGTTAGGGGTGTTCTCCTCTCTTTGGTGGCTTATTTGCTAAGCTTTGTGCTATCTTTTAAAGCCTTTAAAATAGTCTCTTTTTGGCCTTTTAACCACTGAAATCCAGGGGATTTTCAGTGGAAAGAATTTGGTTTTGAGGACCAAAATAGGAGGGGGTGACCTCTCCTCCTTGTTTTTCCTTTGCATGTGTTGGTGGCCTAATAGTTAAGCATGTCTTTCTACCATCTCTTGGCTTGATCTCAGCACATTTTTGGCCTTATTTTAGCATGCTTAAACTCTATTTTGGGCTGGCTTAGCCACTTCTTGCTTGCTCTTTGTACTTATAGTGTAATATTGTTTACTAGCCTTATATGCTTTATGAATTAGCTTATTATTCTAGCATGTGCTGGCTTAACTCCAGCCTATTTTTGGCTTTGATTTAGCATGCTTAAGCTTTGTTTTGAGTGGTCTTGATCATATGGGGCTTGCTTTGTAGAGCTACAGTGTAAATGGACTTGACTAGCTTTGAGTTTCAAGGTCTTTAACATGCTATGCTTGAGTTGTTTACATGTTTTGGCATCATTTCACACATGATTTCAGTGCTTGTGACTTAGTCACACTCTCACATATTCCATTCTTACATTGTGTTTGAGAGTTGTGCTTTATGCCTTGTTTATGAGCCAATACATGAGCATGATTTTCTTGCTTTTCATGCTATCATCTCAGCACATTTTGGCCATTGTTTCGGCATGCTTGAGGTCTATCCATAGCTGGTTTGATCATTTGAGTATTGTATTGTATGGTTCTAGTGTAAAGCTCTTCATTAGTTTTAATGCTTAAGTCTCCTAATATGTTGTACATGAGTTGTTTGCATGTTAGAGTCTTGCATTTCATACCATTTCAGCATTGAAATTTTGCCACCTTTCTCATTTCTTCACTTTTGATTTGCTTTGAGGCTTGGTTGGTCTTAAGTTGTGTTTAAGCTTGGGATTGAGGCTTGTGCTTAAATGGCTTTAACCCTCTTTTGAGGGTTCCTCCTAGTCAAAGGCATGGCTTCTCTCATGTCTTAAGTCATCTTTTGATTGACCTTCCTCTCATTAGAAGACTTTCACATTTGGACAAATGAATTAAAGAATGGTTTGGTAACTTAAAATGTGTAAACAAGAATTGAACCAAGTAAAACATGCCAAGATAAGCATGTTGCATTTGCATTGTGGTCAATCGGACATTATATTGAACACAAGGTGAATTGGTCCATTTCATACTCAAAGTGATGAAAATGAGCTAATTCCCTTTGTCTCCATTGCTTTTGATCATCCATGATAAGGTGATGATCCTAGAGTCTTGTTTGTCTTGCATTTATTGAATGTGTACAAGTTGGATCTTTGGCCATCATGCATTGTGAATGCTTGATTGATGGTTTCGGATCCAGTTGTGCCTCTCCCTTGATGTTTTGAGATGATAAAGAGTGGCATGGTACATACATGTCCTTGGGAGACTCTCTATTTTCCTCTGTTTTGTGCTCTGTTGCAGTTTGGTGTTGCAGCACACTAGTGGCCGGCACCCTTTCATTGTTGGCCGGCAGAGGCATACTCTTGGCCGGCAGGTGGCCGGCAGCCACCATTCATGGCCGGCAGCCACCATTCATGGCCGGCAGGCCACTGGTGCACTCCCCAGCATTGTTTTGGTAAGTTTTAGCAGCAAGTTCTTGAAGACACCTTGCAAACAGAGCCACTAAAGAGCAAACCGGAGAGCTTTTCGGGACGAAAATTGAAGCATGCATGTTCAACTTCTTCAACTTGCTGAGGTAGCTTGGTTTAAAGCTTTACTTGTTAGTTAGCTTGAATTTGTAATTTAATTAATTTGTTAATTAGTTAAAATGTTGTAATAATTAAGTAGCTTAGTTTAGCTATTTCTTTATTGATTTGTAATAATTAGTCTAATTAGTTTAATTAGATTAGTTTGATTAGCTTAGCTTAGCTTATTCATTCAGACCCTCCTTCGCGAGGGCACAATGTTGTAATAAGTGTGCGTGTATGTGTGCATGTGTGTGTGCATGTCTTCCAACCCCACTTGTTTCTCACTTTTATTTAACCGCTTATGATGGTTAGATTAGGGCATGTTTTGATTAGCATACCTTATGTTTTGCATGTTTGCATCATTCATTTGTCTTGCATGCATTGGGCTCGGTGTGTCATTCAAACTGCATTGTATTTCAATACACTTACTTGAATACTTGTTTGAAAGCATGTTATCAAGTTGCATTCATATGCCATCTTAGATAGCCGAGCCTACTTTGTTGCATTTTTGCATGCGTTGCATTAGGCATCTTAACATAGTTAAGATCATGCATGATTTCTAACTAGTTTTCTATTTTGGCTCGGAGTACACTGTAAGTGTTTACGCTTTAGCATACCTGCATGAGTGTGTATGTTGCCATGATAGCATGCTTGCCATGAGGCCATGTGCTTATATGATAAACTGCATGAATGCCTGTGGATGAAGGCTTTGTTGCTTGAATTGGGACAATTCGACAAATGGATGTTTCAAGCCCACTTTGCGAAGTGGCAAGTCATCATGTCTTAAGCCAACTTGAGGGTGGCAAATCCGCGCTTTAGCCTACTTGCAAGTAGCACTTTCAAACCATTTTCAAAAACAAACATGAGTTGTTTTGTTCTAATTCTCGTGATTAAGTCTATACTTGTATGCGTTTGCGAGCATCACATAGTGAGTTAGCTAATAACCGGAATAAGAACACATGTGTTTATAAAATAACATATCATGCTTAGTAGAGGCCAATCCTTTGATCGGGCGAGCGGGGGTGCTCATTTCAGGACCTTCCCCTCTCGTATCCAAGTTCCCGAGCTGAGGCAACTTTGGTGATGACGGACACGTGGCCTTTGGCATGAGACAGGGTTTCCTAAATTTTCCAAAAATAAAATATTTAGGTGGCGACTCTGTAATCTGGCAAAGCAGTCCATGTTTGGTGTTTTTTCATTCAAAATTGATTTTCCAAAACCAATTGCCAGATTTGGACTCTTTGGTGTTTATCAGTCTCGCATTGCACTTTGTGAGATTAGATTCAGAACCATGACAAGAGTCCGAACTGTAGTAAGACCAATTCGCGCCCTCTCCGAAAAGGCGGGCGCACGGAGGAAGTCGAGTGCTACACCCCCCGAGTAATGCGACACGTTATAGATTTTCTTCATCTAGTAGGTTTTTTTTTTTTTTTTTTTTTTTAAAACGGTTTCTTAAATAAGAGTAAAATAAGCATTTTAAAAAATTAATTCATTATATTAGTTTTTTTTCCATTAGTTGACTTAACGGTTGACTAACAGAACGATTAAATTATAATAGAAGTTTAAACCTTAGAGAGGGGAATGCAATTTCCAGAATGTGAGGGGCTACTTGTATTAAAGACAAACCTCAAGGGGTGTCAGTGTAATTTACCCTTAAATTTTCAAATACATTTTAGTGTTTTTTTTTATCCTTTTACTTTTTACAATTTTCTTTTTAGTCTTTTTACTATCGCTCTATCATTTTACCTTCATTCAACTAAGTGCTTGTTTGGGATATTTTATAAAAGACAAAAAGCTAAAAAGTTACTAAAAAAGCTAAAAAATTATTACTATTCACAAAAATCAAGGGCGGGAGCATGCACAACACGAGGCAGAGACAAAAAAAAAAAACCGAATGGCCCTTATTTTGTCCAATCCTCACAGAAAACACAAATAAAGGTGAGCTAGGACACCGAACTTGGCATCTCACGGGTAGTTCTCATCTCAACATCTCCTCTTCTTCTCTATACACAGTCGTACACACTCCTTATTGAAGCCGCGATAGTCCATGATGCACACCGCCGATAGCCAGAGCTCCGCTACAACCTCCCCCTTATAGCATCACCAAACTCGTCTGAACACGTAAGTGTCCGTCACGCTCACACCGGAGCTCCGCCACCACCTCCCCTTACAGCATCACCAGTACCGGACGGGAAGGACCAGCCGCCATCCAGATCTGCACCACCATTAAACAAATCTTCACCATTTCAGTCTGTCCTCTCCAAAGTAGAAGGTAACATCTTCGTTTTTGTATCTATTTTTCCCCATGTACAAAATCCGTAACAAATCTCCCTTTTACACAAATTCTTTACCTTTTTCCCTTATATACTATAAATTGGCATATGAATTTGTGTTTGCAGTTTTCTGGGTTTGCCAACAATTTGGCAAAGTTGGTATTGTCTCTGTTTTCATTTTTGTCCTCTTTCCCCCTGTTTGTTCGTTTATGTGATAAAATTTCTCTCATCGATTTTTTTTTTCTCTCCTTTTTGCCCTTGTTTGTTCAGATTGGCATATTGTTCATTGTTACTTTATTTGTCTGCTCTTCCCTCTTCGTGTTGTCTCTATCTCTATTTGAAAACAAGACAACACGTAAGTACGATATGAAACATAAGTTACATTGTGACTTTATTTTTCGTTAATTTTTTTTAATGTTAACTTTCATTTTCAAACACAGAATTGTTGTATGCCTCAGCTATTAAAACAATCCTTGTTATTATGAAGTATGAAATTAGCTACACATTGAAGTACAAGCTGTCAAAGCTCACAACTGCTTCACCTATTAAAAATGGCATGCGATATTTGTCTTGAAATCGACAACGCATTTTCTAAATAAGTGTATCCAGACTCTTGTAAAAGAGAAAAGGAAAAAAATAACACAAAATAGAAAGTTGAAATTTTGACAGACTGTTTATTAAAAAAATTTGTTTTTTCATGTTTTTCATAACACTTCTCCCCCTAAATAATACCCAAAAACAGTAGTTATCATTTATCTTTAAGAATTATTAGATTATATTTATACATTGTTGTTTCACAAAATATTTACATGATCCAATAAGGGTGCTTTTTATTTTTTTTTGGTAGTAATAGAAAACTATAGAAAATTAAGAAATCAAAGTTGTTGGCCACTAAAAACAATAACCTTTTATTACCTGTGAAATTAATCTGACACACACAGTTTACAAAGAAATCAAATTATTGGTGGCACTTGAAACTTGTTGTCTGAAAATTCCCTTTACGGTAAGATAAGGTATTATGAAGAAATAAACTACATTTTGAAATTTATCTCACACACATGAGGGAAACCAGTGTCATTTTCTTTTGAAATACATGGGAATTGAACATAAAAATGACAAAACATATGATAATGTATTTGTCATGTTAATGAAATGTGATGCCACAACAAAGTAGGTATGAGGGGACGCACAAATGCACAGTTTCCCAAATTATTGCACACATGCACTACGTCCACACAAGGCAAAATTATTATATAAGAGAACTTTTAAACCATGTCCATGTTATCATTTCATTGCTTTCATCTATGGTTGTTCCCAAAACAGACGATGGCTTCATTTGTGTCCTCTACCACATTTGTGCGGACAACACCCTTCTGTGCCTGTGGCTTTGGCATGTGTGTTGTGAAGATTTCAAGATCTTCTAAAAATTTGGGTCGTGTGTACTACCAATGCCCTCATGCAGTGATGAGTATTCACATGAAATTGCTTTTACATAGTTTCGACCTATACTAATATGTGTGTCTATTTAGCCATGTCGTTCTTAGATTGGCTGGTGTGAGGAATATGGCCAAACACCTGTGCTTGGCACTTCAAACTCATTTATGGACATGGTCTTCTAGTTAAAGGCTCACATCCCCAACCTGCAGCACTCTTTGCATGGGCTTCAAATTGTGACGCTTGTCTTGTGTGTAGTTGTTCTTTGTAGTTGATTTGCTTTCATTGGTAGGTTGCATGTATGTACTAGTTGCCAGGTGGTATGCTTGTTTTTTCTAATTGACTACAATGTCTACTATGCTATGTTGTACGGTTATGCAATATTCTATTGTTCTGTCTTCTCTTATATGCTTGTCCATCATGTTGCCATGTGATGAAAGTGCATTTTACATTTGACATGCTTTTTTGGACAAATACCACCATTATTGTTGCACTGTAGTACCAATATGGATCAGTCCCGAACGATGTCTACGTCTTCAAAAAATTTGTGTAAGCAAGGTACTAGTCACCATCAGCCTCAACGTTAGACTCAACCAGAGCCACAGTTCTCATATGTGCACAAAGGCAATTTGGGACTTCGACGCAGTCCGATCATTCTTGGAACTTGTTGTGAAGGAGTTGGAAGCCGGTTACAAAGGCAGCTTCCATATGATGACAATGCACGGATACAGGGCTGTGTCCAAGGCTTTCCAAGAGCGTACTAATAGGTTCCATGAGGTGAAGCAACTGCAAAACAAGTACATTTGTAGAAAAAAGATTGGCAATCGTGGTCACGCCTTATGGACACAAGGCATGAACCAACCGGCATCAGTTACAATAAACAAACTGGTTTGATACAAGTATCTGATAAGTGGTGGGCCAAATATGCGAAGGTAACATTTCCATGTATTTGTATTTTGCTATCAGTACGAATCCATGTTCACTGCTGCACTGTTGACGTTGAATCATTCAATATAAGCATAGCTTCTTCAAATTCTGCATGATGATAGTATAGCTTAGTTGCCCGTGAATTGTGAAACAAAGCAATCCATGGATGTATAGAACTAATAACTGACTTTCACTGATATATATATATATATATAAGCAATCCAAACTAGTTAACAATTACAGGAAGGGTACATGTCAATTCTGAATTGCATAATGATTGTTTTCTATCTTAAATTGTTATGCCCTCTGGGTTTGTTTTTGAGTTAAATTGGTTACATTGGTCTACTTTGGTATTCCATTTAAATTGGTTAAAGCTAAACTTTCATATTTGAGTTAAATTGGTGTACTTTGGTATTCCATCTAAATTGCATATGGGCCATCTAAATTCATATATATATATATATATATGTAGACACCCCATTTTTGACTGCCCTTAAGACTTGGGCACTACTGATGGCTTACTTGGTGATGAAAGATGTGCAGGGGAAAGGTTCGATTTCTTCGGCAAGAGGAGAGTCAAATCCCAACCTCACACCCCATTTTAGACCAAAGCTATTTTGAATGGTTTTTAGACCTTAAAACCCTCTCTTTCAAAATATTTTTGAAAAGAAGTTCTTACGATGTTCCGATGCTCGCATTTTGTTAAATGTTACGCTTTTCGGTAAACCGAGCGAGGACAAAGTGGAAATGAATGAAAGAGAGATGAAATCTTTGAAAAATCTTTCAAAACACCTTGTTTAAGGGTTTGGAGTTAAAGAAAAGAGGAGAAGAGGGAATAAACTAAGTTGGGGAAGGAGTTGGGCATGAATCATTAAGAGAGAGTCGAGTAGCTCTCGCTAAATCAGGCCTATTCGCTTGCACACTTGGATTTCAGCTATGAGGCCACCACCGTTGGAAATAAGACTTCTGGGGATTCATTTTTCATTCAAGAATCTCCTCAAGCCAAGTTCGGATGGGAGAGATACGGTTGTTGGAAGTTAGGCATCAATCCGGTTGGACCGAAACTGAGCAGTCTTCACTAAAAGAGAGATATCTCTTAGCACACTTGGAATTTTGATGTGAGGCTGCCACCATTGGAAAGCCTATTTCCAGGGCTTCATTTTGGACACAAGAATGACCTGAAAAGGCATCCAGATGAAGGAGTCAGGCTTGCTTCAAGCCGGGGACTATGACTGATTTTTGCTGCCGGTCTCTATGGGAGTGTGCCGGCCATGATGGCCAATGTCGGCCCTATGCCATCCAAAAGTGACCCCTTGCTAGCCAACAATGGTAAGGTGCCAGCCAACAATGATAAGGTGCCGACCATTGATGCCAGAAAGCAGATTTTGACAGATATTTTGCTCCAGCTGTCTCTCTTGAGATATTTTCGACCCATGCTCTTGTTTTTGCTATATATCAAGGCCAAATTTATCATATTGAAGGGTTAGAACATTTTAGAACATTTTGGCAAAGGCTTAGGAGCCTCTCTCTCTGTCTCTCTCTCTCTCTCTCTCTCCCTATTTTAGGCTTGAAAGTGGGAAATCTCTACATTTTTGCA
Source organism: Camellia sinensis (assembly GCF_055761805.1). Classification (NCBI taxonomy): domain Eukaryota; kingdom Viridiplantae; phylum Streptophyta; class Magnoliopsida; order Ericales; family Theaceae; genus Camellia; species Camellia sinensis. The sequence continues at coordinate 82,221,114 of NC_138963.1, forward strand.
TACAACCTCTTGACCAAATACCTTCATCTTGGAGCTGAGGTCCTTGGAGGTCCTATTTGAGGTCTAAAGCTTGGTTTTAACTCGAAAATCTTGCTGTTTTGTTATTGTGCTTCAAGGGTAAGAATTTGTCCCTTTTAAGCTTGTCTTGCACTATTGTTTTGCCACCATTTCAAACTATTTTTTGGCTTGGTTTTGAACTGAAAACGGTCTGATTTTCAGTCCTAAAAATGTTGGTTTAATCCTTGTTTGGCTAGGGGGTTGTCTCTCCCTTTTGTTCCTTAGCTTGTATAGCTTTTGAGCCATCTTTCAAGGCCTTTCAAAACAACTTTTCGTGGCCTTTTAACCACTGGAATCCAGAGGATTTTCAGTGGTAAAAACCCTGTATTGAGGTCCCAAATGGGTGGGGTTGTCCCCCCTCCTCTTCTCTTGTTTGCATGTCTTATTGGCCTATCAAATGAGCATGTGTTTCTATCATTTTGAGGCTTAGTTCAGGCATTTTTTTGTGACTTTTAGGACCTGCCTTAACTCTATCCATGGCTGGTTTGGTCACCTCATGCATGCTTTATACACTTGTAGTGTAATTCTTGCAAACTAGCCATATATGCCTCATGAAGTAGCATGTTTGTTAAGCATGTATGGGCTCCATTTCAGCACGTTTTTGGTCATTATTTAGCATTTCATGACTCTATTTTTAGCTGGTTTGGATGTCTCTTGAGTGGCTCATACACTTGTAGTGTAATTTTGCCTTGCTAGCCTAACATGCTCTATACTTTGATCCATTATTCTAGCATGTTTTGACTCTATTCCAGCAAGTATTCACTCGTGTTTTTAACATGTTTTAGCTCTATTTTGAGGCTTCTTGGTCGAATGATGCTTGTCATGCATGCTTGTAGCGCAAAAGCTTTGACTAGCCTTGAGTTTTGAGGAATCTTGCATGCTTAACTTGAGGTATTTGCATGTTTTGGCATCGTTTAGAATGATATTTTAGAGCATATAGTGTTGTAGCTCCTCCATATTTTCCACTCTTTAAGTGCTCTTGAGAGTTATACCTTTATGCCTTATTTGTGAGCCATTGCATGAGCCTCATTTTCTTGCGTTTCAAGCCATCATCTCAGTCCATTTTTGCTAATGTTTTGGCCTGCATAAGGTCTATTTGGGGCTGATTTGGCCATTTGAGCATTGTCTTGCATGCCTCTAGTGTAATACACTTCACTAGCTTTGATGCTTGAGCCTTTCAACATGCATTACATGGGTTGTTTGCATGATTCCAAGTCATTTTGCATGCCATTTCAGTGCTGGAATACATGCCACTATATTCCATGTTTCACTCTTTCAATGCCTTTGGAGAGTTGTGTTTTGTGCCTTAAGCTTGGGCTAATATGCATGCATGTTTGTATAGTCCTTTGAGCTTCTATCTTAGCATGTTTTGCCACTGTTTTGGGCATGGTGTAACTCTGTTTGGGGCTGGTTTGGATGTTTGAGCATTGTGGTGCATGCTTATAGTGTCATCCTCTTCACTAGCCTTGGTGTTCTTGGCCCCTTAACATGTTGTGCATGAAGGCTTGCATGTTAGAGTAGTGCATTTCATGCCATGATTAGCATGTTGTTTGCATGTCATGTTGTTTGCATGTTTTGCATTGCGTTCAATCGGACGTCGTATTGAATGCGAGGAAGATTGATTCATTTCATACTTGAAGTGATGAAATGAGCTAATCTCCCTTGGTCTCCATTTCCTTTGATTCCTCATGATAATGAGATGGTCTTGGTGTCTTATTTGTCATGCATTTATCGAAATTTGCACATGTTGGATCTTTGGCCATCATGCATCGAGATGCGTGATTGATGGTCTTGGATCCGATTATGCCTCTCCCTTGATGTTTTGAGGTGATATGGAGTGGCATAGTGCATACATACCCTTGGGAGACCCTCTATTTTCTCTATTTTGTGCTCTGCTACAGCTTGGTGTCACAGCACATCAGTGGCCGGCACCCCCTTTTATTGTTGGCCGGCAGTGCATTGTTGATGGCCGGCAGTGTGCATCTTTGGCCGGCAGAAGGGTCGACAGCAGCTCCTCATGGCCGGCAGGCCACTGGTGCACTCCTCAACACTGTTTTGGTGAGATCCATCAGCTAGTTCTCAAGGACACCCTGCAGACAGAGCCTCAAGAGAGCAACCAGAGAGCTTTTCAGGGCAGCAACCGAGCATGCATCCTCTTCTTCTTCGAACAGAGCTGGAGCAGCTTAGTTTAATGCTTACTTGTTAGTTAGCATCAATTTGTAATTAATTAATTTGTTAATTAGTTAAGTGATGTAATAATTAGTAAGTAGATTTCTTATTATTCAACCTGGTTGTGTAATAATTAGTCTAATTAGATTATTAGATTAGTTGATTAGCTTAGTATAGCTAACTTAGCGTATTATTCATTCGGATCCTCCGTCGAGAGGGTGAATTTTGTAATAAGTGTGCGTGAGTGTGTGAATGACTTCCAACCCCACGTCTTTCTCCCTTTTACTTACCCGCTTTCGATGGTTAGTTTACGACATATTTCAATTAGCATCTCTATACTCACATGTTTGCATCCATTCATTCGTATTGCATGCACCGGGCTCGACGCATCATACTAACTGCATTGTATTTCAATTCTTACTTGAATACATGATTATCAAGTTGCATCTCATATGCCATTTTAGAATAGCCGAGCCTATCTCTAGGTGCATTTTGCATGTGTTGCATTAGCCATCTTAACATAGCTAGGATCATGCATTGATTACTAACTAGCTATTGTTTTGGCTCGGAGTACTAGGTAAGCTTTTTACGCTTTAGTATCCTTGCATGAGTGTGAGTGTTGTCATGATAGCATGCTTGCCATGAGACTATTTGCTTAAATTATATAACTGCCTGAATGCCTGTGGATGAAGGTTGGATTGCTTGAATTGGAATAATTCATCGAAATACGAGTTTTAAGCCCACTTGAGAGTGGCAAAATCATGTTTTCTAAGCCCACTTGAGGGTGGCAAATCCACGTCTTAGCCTACTTGCGAGTAGCACCTTCAAACCATTTTCAAACAAACATAAGATGTTTTGTTCCAACTTAGGCGATCTAGTCTATACTTGTGTGTTGTGCGCACCACATAGTAATTATAGGCTAATAACCGGAATAAGAACACATGTGTTTTAAAAAACAAGATATCATGTTAGTAAAGGCCGATCTTTGATCAGGCGAGCGGGGGTGCTCATTGCATGACCTTCCCCTCTCGTACCTAAGTTCCCGAGCCGAGGCAACTTTGGTGATGACGGGCACGTGGCCTTAGGCAATGAGTCAGGGTTTCCTAAATTTCCCCAAAAATAAAACATTTAGGTGACGACTCTGTATCTAGCAAAGTAGTCCATGTTTGGCACTTCTTTATAAAAATCAATTTTCCAATACGATTTGCAGATTTGGACTCTTTGGTGATTTATCGGTCTTGCATTACACTTTGCGAGATTAGATTCAGAACCTTGACATTTGAGTCCGAACTGTAGTAGCCTAATAAACAAAACGGATTTCGTGCCCCCTTCGTGCGCGGAGCCGTGACGTTCGGGCACGTCTACAATATATATATATATATCTATTTCGAAAGTTTAGTTTGTCAATTTTGCCATCTAAACTTTCATATTTTAGTTAAATTGGTGTAGTTTCAAATGTGCCATCTAAATTGCATATATGTCACTTTGCCATCTAAATTTCAAATGTGATATCTAAATTTCACCCATTCCATTCTTGAATGCTTGTTTAAGGGTTTGCGATTGATATATAGGCTGATAAGGCTAGGTTGGATTGACTTTTTATCAAACTTATATGAATGCTAAATGTTACTACATTTTTGTCAATTATGGCTCTTGATTATTTATGTTTTCATATGCCTTACGTAAATGTGATAAAAACTTGTAGTGATGTTCTTGGCATACCAGGGAGCTGTTAATGATGTGCGTCTCATCTTTCTTTTGACATTCTCAATTCTATTAGTGAGTCAGCAAAGAGCAAGGTTCTGAAAAGCGGTTGCGGTCGCCGTAACGGTGGCGGTGGCGCGGTTGCGGTTGCGGGGTGTAAAGATCGTAGTGTAACGGTTACGGTAACCGGAACCGTGAATTTTTTTATTTTTCGCACAATTCGAAAAAAATTTATCGATACGCATATTTTTTTTCCATGATCATATTTATTGGGTTAAAAATAAATATTGATCAATTTTTGTAAATTTTTAAGTATGATCCAATATATTTCATATTTTTAAATTATTATAAACTGAGTTTTTTACATTTTATTTTAATAATTAATGACTTTATATTATACAAAAAATTAATCACTAACTATTATATATAAGATAAACAATAACAAAAGTAAGAGAATAAATAAGAGTCTAAATATATATATATATATATACATATTTTAACAAATCCAAATAGATAATGACCACACTTATTATTATTGTTTTCAAACAATATACAGATAGACACACACAAACAAAATGGTTGAGTGATAGCAGCTGAATAGAAAAACATAGGTCTTACAGTTTCAACAAATCAATAACATGTTCTTCATCTTCCTTCCTCTCTCTCTCTCTATCTTTTGCTCCTCCATTTTCTCTTTTTATTTTTCCTCTTCTCTCTATCCCTCTTCCCCCATTTTCAGCTTTTTTTCGTGTGTTTTTCCGAAAGAAACAGTTTGGAACCGTTACGTAACGGTGCGTAACAGGCCGTTACGATTGTTACGGCACCGTTATGACCACTACGGCAGCTGCTATGGCCGATACACTTGTGAATTTCAATCACACTGCAAAAGCGGCCGTAACGGGTGACGGTAACCGCCAAAACTGTTACGCAACGGCGTTACGTAACGGTTGCGGCCGCTTTTTAAAACCTTGGCAAAGAGTATAGATTGTTATATAGCATATGAGTTGTATGTTTCATAAATAAATTTGAATATCTTGGCTGGTTTTTGTGTCAAGCATATCATCTAGGAAGTACACTTTTTGATATGCATGCCATGCCAATGAAATCGCTGCTTCAACTGTAGAATTTCAACATTGTGATGGGTTTAAAATTTCAATTTTTTTCACCTAGTTTAGAATATTACTCCAATTTTGAAGTTTCTCAAATTTACAAAATTACAGTCAAAATTGAAAATTTTAATTGTTTTCATTGGCTGAATTTCACTATTTTTTCCCATGAACATTATTACTTGTTTAATAATTATAAAAATAGTATAAGAAGGATGATTTTTCAAATTATGAATTTCACTTCTTTGGTTTCACCCAATATTTATACTTTTTATTCAAATTTGACCAATTAGAAATTAAAAATTTTGCTATCTCTTTTAACTGAATTCTCACAAAGATTTGGCAAATTTTGAAACATGTTGAAATGGTGACAATGTTCTGCCATAGTTTATTATAGTGGGTTGTCTAGAAATTATTCTCTTGTTACTCTTGGCATCAAGGAAGAACAAATATTTCATCTACATGGTTACCTCATCCTAAAATTCCCAATTCTGCTTCATGGCACTCATCTTTTTCTTTATTGGTTTTTTGGCATGCGTTGTGTTCATGAAATCTGCATGGTACTATCTCTTTGTGAGAAAGCATACACCCTGCACTACCATTTCATTACACGACTTTTTCTTGTTATCTTAATTTTCTGCTTGTTGCCTAATTTTATTTTTTATTTTTTGGTTTCAAATTGACAAGAATGTTTTGAAGTTCAAATCAAAACCGTTGGAGCATGTGGAACTAATACGCAGGGTGTATGAAGGTGCCGCAGGAACAGGGAAATATGCATGGACACCCAGCACAGATTTCGATCCCCATCGAAATAGATGATGTGCCGGAGCCTATGGATGAGGAAAATTATGAGGACAGTAGCGGGCTGCCCCCTTTCTAGCTTACACAGCACAGTGAGCACACAGTGGATGACTTTGATGTGCATGTGGAACAGACTCCAGCTACATTACACACTGCGTCGTCGGCAATTCACGTTGATGACACACCTATGAGTGGAGCGACGAAATGGAAATTCCCCGGCACCAACAACACACAACGAAAAAAAAGGACAGAGTGAAGGAGCTTCATTGTTGCCTAGTAGCATGGAGAACCTTGTGTCCTCTGTGAAATCACAATAATGTGAGGTCCGAGTGCATCATGATTACAGGATTTCCATGCAGGAGGTGATTGGCAAGTGTCTCACACGGTTGTACTCCCTGCACAGTGTTGACACGGAAGACCCGCTAATACCTTTTGCTGTGTCGCTCATGGATAACCTGGCAAATCAAGCCATATTGTTACAGCTTTCGACGGACGAGGCGGTCATTAGTTTGCTGCGCATCAAGAAGTCACAAAATTCTGGTGGCCTATCCGCGCCATCTCATGGATTCGAAATGGGAGGGGGTGGTTTTGACGACATGTGTTTTGAAATTATCTTACTGACGTTTCACTTAAAACAAACATTTTAATATGCTGCTGACTATGATGGAATTGTTTTAATTTGTTTTTATTTTTTTTCACCTGCGAAAATTCTGTAACATTTATCTATCTACTTCTGTTTGGTTAATGCATTTTGGCTTGGTTTATGCATCTACTCCCGCTAAATTTTATTTTCAATGAATTTTGCCTACAGTTTTCATATTTGAAAAATGACATTTTTGTTGCAGGGAAGTTTTTTCTGTGCACCATTGACATTTATGTTGCAGGGATATTTCATATTTCATACACTTTTCATATTTCACCGTTGACTTGCAGGGACATTTTTTATCACCTACGAAGTTGTTCATAGTTTTATAGTTCATAGACTTTTAAAAAATTTAGGTTGAAGACAAGGTTAATGACACACAAATACATATTAAATGAAATACATAACACAACATATGGTGGTTATTTTGTAAAATTAAAATTTTCAAATGCATAATAAATTATTATGTTTCTCCATTTCTGTGTGCTTCGTATAGGTAACATGGCGAATGAAACCAGTCCAAGTAACATCTTTGGAAATGTAGGGTTACAAGAAGCAATCAAGAAATCGTGAGAGAAATGGTGTTAGAAACTGATCACAACTTGGTAGAAGCGTGCAACAGTGTGGCAATGTATTATTACGACCATTACTATAAAGTCCTGAGAAATCCATTAATCTTGTCGGGCTGATTATGGATGTATGAGTTATTTAGCGGCCACTAGGGCCGGTTTGAAGACGCAGTCAGTATATCCCAACTAGTGTTCTTGTTGTTGTGTGATGCTCTGCACGATTTTAGGTTGACAGTGCTGCAGTGAGAGCATAGGGTACCACTCGCTAGCAGGGAATTTCATGGAGAAATTTGTAAGAACAGCTCCAACACTCAAAGGAGACATTGTCACGACATTTCCACGAGGTTTTGCAAGTTATGATACCATTTACGCTAATTTATAGTGGGAGTCTTGCTCCCAATCAAGTCCAACAAGGGAGCCATCCACATTTACGCTCCAAGCTGCAGTACCGGCCATTCAAGGTGACGCCATGTATAAATTTTTTGCGGCGAACTCATTGATAACATGTGTAATAAAAAATTACATTTTGTAATTTTTACTTATTTAGGACTACATTGGGGCACTGGATGGCAAGTACGTTATGACCCATCTCTAAAACGAATATGCCTCTTTATACTACGGCCAGAAAGGCGTGCCAACACAAAATATTATTGTTGTTTGTGACTTTGATTTGTGCTTCACATTTCTGTCTGTCGGTTGGGACAGGAGCATGCATGACAGCAAGGTGTTGCACTATGTCACTGCCAAGCCTAATCGTCAATTCCTACACCCCGCGCCCAGTAACAAATTCCTGCTTCACAATGAACTTGACAAAATGTAAAAAATTAATCACAGAGGTAATGGGCCAAAAGGTTTTTCGGTACAATAAAAACCAGATTATATCGATTTTCAAATAAGAACTACAAAATGTTGGAGTATGTGCTGACAAAAAACAAATAGGGGGTAAACAAGTACGAACAATACATGTTTTTTTTATCGGTCCCACATACAATTTAAAGTTTGAAATTGCCAAGGAATGTCATCATTAAATTAATAGTATATATGGGGAAGTAGTTCGGAAATACTCTTTGGATCCTGTGGGACGCTCGTGATCCTCAGCTAGCCACCTGAAAAGGAATGAACACTTCGGTCGGGGGTGCTGGAATTAGCACTTCGACGGATAAGTCAGTGTATACTCTCTTGGTTTCTTGGGTTTTAAGTTAAGCATATTAGTTCTCACATACCTATCTTTGGTTGATGTTCGTCTATTTATATCTCCTCTTAGGCCTCGGGGTTGGGCCCACCTTTAATCCACCGTGTAACTATTTACTCGGCTCCTTTTGTTGCAAACTGCTCTTCACTCGGCTCCTCGCTCAACTTGTTATGCGGCCGATTAGGATACTTCTGGATTTGAATAAGACGGGGCCGAATACAATGTATATATCTCGACTCCCCAAGTTCACTTATTCGGCCTCTTTTCATCCCCTGATACTCGGCCCCCACAATTGCCCCCCAAACACTCCACTAACAACAGTTAGCTGATGTGTTTGGTTTTGGACTCGAAAAGTCAGAGCCGAAATTCGGCAGCTAACCTCATTCCAACGCGAATGTCAGAGCTCATACGCCTTTCGGTCATCATTACAACTTCCCGCCCCTTCGTACGTTTTTTTCATTTATTGTGATTTAAAATTTTGTTATCTTTTCGAATGCATACACATTTTTGAATACTTGAAGCTCTTGGTGTGCCTTCCGATTCGTTTCTGCAACCTCCTTTTATCTCTCATTGTCTTCTCCGCCTCTTGTAAGTCCTCTTCCTTTTTACTTTGAATCCTTTTTCCTAGTTTGTTTTTAGTTTAACGTACTCGATAGACTGACAAAAATGGCAAAGCATTGGAAAGACCTCCTTTCTACGGATTGTGTCTCTGGTTTTCGACGCCATTTTTCCATCCTTGATGACGTCCGTCTGTCACTTGTGACAGACAGCACCCTTGATATGGAGAGGGCTGATGAAAACACAATCGTCTTCCCTCTCTTATCAATTGCAGAGGACAGAGTTCGTTTCCCCCTTCACCCATTCCTTAGAGCTGTCCTTCGCCATTGGGGTCTAATCCCTTCCCAACCTAATGTAAATTTTTTTCGAATCGTAATGGGAATTATAGAGTTAAATCGTCGCCTTAGGATTATTCTCGGCATACCTTCTATTCAGCATTGTTATGCCTTGGCCAAGTTTTCTGGCCAGCATGGGCGCTATTTCCTTAGGGCCAAGGACATCGACCATCAATTAGTGACTATGCTTTCCAGCTCTGGCAAGCGAGTCGATGATGTCATGGTCGTTGTTCGAGGAAACTGAGAATTCGGCAAAGGCGAGGACCGCCTAGATCCTATTCCTAGACGGAGAGGCGAACCAGGTGGCCATATAGCTCCTTGCGTTTATTTTTCTTATGTTTACTCAGCTTTATCTTTGCGGTCTCATGGTTTTACTTGTGCAAGAAATGATTTGAAGAAAGTTTTGGTTTCAACCGACGACGCCGTTCTTACAAAAATTAAAGTCGCGCTCAAATACTTTGGCCGTCCAAGCATTCAGAAACAAGGGAGGGCGGCCCACATTCTTCTTCGATACGAGCCGACGTATACGACATTTTCGGTGGTAGAAAACATCCTAGTTCTGAGGGGCGAAGAGTTTCTCACGGCCCTTATTTTAACCAACTTCAAAAACTTGAGGCAAGTTGGTTTGGACGGATCCGATTCGGAGCAGGCTGAGGTAGCTGAGGAGGTGGCTGAGGAGTCAAACCAGTTTGAAGCCGAAGTAGACGAGGCTTTAAAGTTGGCCTTTGAGGAAGCCGGCCTCAATTCATCCAACCCTCTGTCCACCTCAGACCAAGGGGACTTTTCCTTCGACGACATCTTTACAGGTTTAGAAGATCTTCCCGGTGCGTACCTTGAGGACATGGCTGGGTTGTCACTCATACAACTTGCCAAGAAGAAAAATACCGAAAGAATGGCCGCCCGGTGGAGAGCAGAGGCCATTCGATCTGAAATTCCACCCGCTGCCGATGCTGAGCCCTCCCTGCCTGTTGTCGAGGGGGAGACGGCTTAAACCCAAATGGCTAAGTCGGAGTGGGTATAGCAGGCGAATCCAGAGGTTGAGCAAAGGGAGGAGAAACGCCCCGCCGAGGAAGAAGCCGAGTCCGCTGCAGAGCAGGTCGATAAACGGCCGTGCGTTGAGGAATTGAATTTGGTTGTTTCGTTCACTGTTCAACCCAAGATAAGGAACATGCTGATTTCCTCTGACGTGTCGGCTTTAAAAGACTCGGCTGTGGCCTTGAGCATGGCCTCTTCGATCTCCCTGCCGGCTGATAGAGTCGTATTTCGGGCCGAGCCAAACTTGCCATCAATCGCATTAGCCGCTCAGTCAGCTTTGTTGGTACGTGCTTTATATGCAGTCTTCCGCCTAAATACATATATTTTTAAAATTATTTAACTCTATTTCCTTATTTTGCAGATGGTGGGCAGGATAGTCGAAATAGGCTGTCGTCAACGTGACGCTATAGAACAGATCGCCTTGCTAAAAATTGAAGTTGAAAATGAAAAGAGCAAGGTTGTGGAAGCCTCTCAGAGAGTCGATTTCGAAGCGGCGAAAGCAGCGGAGGAACGTGCGAGGGCAGACTCTGAGGCCGAGGGTGCGAGGAACTCTGACCAGTTAAGGCTGGCTGTCAAGGACAGGGCAAAAGTGAGTGAGGATGCGCTCTAGCTAGCCAATGAGGTGATTGCCAAGTTGGAAGCCGACTTGGAAGAATCGAAGAAGGCAAACGAAAAAGCCGATTCTGAGGTTTCCAAAACGTTCCAGGCTGGACAAGAAGCCGGCTTGGAGAGCTATGCGGATGAAGTGCTCAAATTCGAGAACCGGGGCTTCAAACACGGCTGGCTCAAAGCCCTTGCTGCCGTGAATGTGAAATTGGCCCAGCCGATTCCATTTGAACAAGTGGACGTTGAGCCGCTGGCGTCTGACCCTGAAGATTGACTAGGGTGACATTTTAATTTTTGCTAGGCATCTTCCATGCAAGGTTGTAGCTTTTTGTTTAATAGATTTCTGTTAGTTTAAGGTATTTTTCATGTGTAAAATGGCTACTATCTGTACTCAATTTACTAATGAAAATCCCTTTTGCTTGAAAACTTCCTTTACTCTTTGCTATTATTTGTGCTTAATTTTTGCTATTGATGAATAGTATTGCTTTTTGCTACTTTGGATGAAATAACTATTGTCTATTGTGCTTGCTAGCTATTGATCCAATAGGATGCAGGATTACGAGGTGAGTGAATTAAACATCCGTGAACACCTGTCGGTTAGATAATTGTATCTTCGCAATTTATCCGAACAAGTGAAACGGCTCAAGGCCTCGCCGTATGGTTGATTAGCTTCATGAATCTGCCCATGACCAGCCATTGTATGAACTATAAATGCTGAATACTTATTAGTTCATGGAGTGGCTGTGACACGCGTAGATCAGCATCGGGCTTAGATATTTGGCCGATCAGATTAATAAATCTGCCCTTGCCCCAGCCAATGTATGAACTAGAAATGCCGAATACTATTAGTTCATGGAGTGGCTGTGGCACGCGTAGACTGGCATCGAGCTTAGATATTTGGATGATCCGATTATAAATCTGCCTTTGCCCCAGCCAATGTATGAACTGGAAAGGCCGAATACTATTAGTTCATGGAGTGGCTGTGGCACGCGTAGACCGGCATCGGGCTTAGATATTTGGCCGATTAGATTAATAAATCTGTCCTTACCCCAGCCAATGTATGAACTGGAAAGGCCGAATACTATTAGTTCAGGGAGTGACTGTGGCAAGCGTAGATCAGCAACAGGCTTAGATATTTGGCCGATCAGATTAATAAATCTGCCCTTGCCCCAACCAATGTATGAATTGGAAAGGCCGAATACTATTAGTTCATGGAGTGGCTGTAGCAAGCGTAGATCGGCAACGGGCTTAGATATTTGGCCGATCAGATTTATAAATCTGCCCTTGCCCCAGCCAATGTATGAACTGGAAAGACCGAATACTATTAGTTCATGGAGTGGCTGTGGCAAGCGTAGATCGGCAACGGGCTTAGATATTTAACCGATCAGATTAATAAATTTGCCCTTGCCCCAACCAATGTATGAACTGGAAAGGCCGAATACTATTAGTTCATGGAGTGGCTGTGGCACGCGTAGACCGGCATCAGGTTTAGATATTTGGCTGATCAAATTAATAAATCTGCCATTGCCCCAGCCAATGTATGAACTGGAAAGGCCGAATACTATTAGTTCATGGAGTGGCTGTGGCAAGCGTAGATCGGCAATGGGCTTAGATATTTGGCCGATCAGATTAATAAATCTGCCCTTGCCCTAGCCAATGTATGAACTGGAAAGGCCGAATACTATTAGTTCATGGAGTGGCTGTGGCACACGTAGATCGGTACCGAGCTTTTGAAGTTTAGCATTAATGAAATCGCCTTGGGGGCGTTGCACCAGCTATGAATAAATGGGGCAAGTTCTTCACGCCCGTAAATCCCATTATTGTGTTCAGACTCAATTTAAACCAGTTTGTTGAGGAACGCTAGATAAGTGCGAATGTCAAGTAAACTATTCTTCAACAGCAGAGGAGAAGGGAGAACATTGGCTGAGCTGGATACAGAGATGAATCGCAGTGGCGAGCCTATGTGCACGAGAAGTAGGACGTCGAGGGAATGGGAAAAATGTCTGTCTCCACGTCGTCGAAGTAGATCACCCAGAAGGGAAAAATAGCAACGGGGCAGCTCCCCTTAACCGCGATCGAGAAGTGAATCCGATGCGACACCGCGACTGTTGAGTTTTGTGGTTTTTGTGGGGAATAAACCGATGACGGAAGCGGATTCAATTGTTCACGACCTAGGTGTGGCAGTCGAGTTCGCTCAACAGATTTTTCCATTAGAAGTCCAGCAGTCGATGGTCGATCGACAGGACTTCGAAGTGTTTCGAAAGGGTATCCATGGAGCTGTGAAAGGGCTGTATACCACCTATGAAATCGGCATGCACCTACGTGCCGCGCGACGGGAGATAGAGCAAAAGAACGAACGAATACGAAACTTGGAGGCTCGCACGGATAAGGCCGAGCGTGTGCTAAGGAAAGCCAAAACTGCCGAGCCATGTGCAGCCGGCCAATCTAACCCGGTCGTGGAGGATAGGGTGGCCCAACAGCTGATAAGTCATGTGATTACCGATCGAGATACGGCAAGTTTGCAGTAGAGACTGCAAGGTCCAAGGGTTATGAGAAAGGCTTCCACGACGGCTGAAAAGTCAGGATAGACAAGATGAAGGAGAAACTCGTCGAGGAAGTATGTCGATGTGAGAATCGGGGTTTCAGGCACGGGTGGATTAAGGCTCTCCAGGTTGCAGAGGCTCTCCAAGAAGCAGGTGTTGAATCGGCATCGCGGTTATACCAACGTCATCACTTTTCCTTTGGCACTTTCGAAATCGAGAAGAGCGACGACGAGGGTGATGCAGTATAAAATTGAACATATTGTAAACGCTCCAACACAGATTGGGCGCGAATTATGTATTTATTGGTTAATTTAATAAAACACCTTATTTTAAATGTTTGCATGTTTCAATTTATGTTTATACATTCTGAGCCAATTGGTTAATGTAATGAAACACTTCATTTTAGGTGCTTGCATGTTTCAACTTTTGTCAACAATGCGTGCTTTTCAATCGTAATATTCATGAGAAGCATGCCAAATCCGGATTATTATTCGGCCCAAGCCCGTCCTGCGCGGATGGGCGCTCTGAATTCGGAGTCTCTACTCGGCCCAAACGTGACCTTCACGGATGGGGCTTCGAATTCGGAGGCTTTTTTTTATCTTGGCCAAACATGATATCCACGAAGGGCGCTCCGAATTCAGAGTCTTATTCGGACCAAACGTGACCTGCATGAATGGGGCTCCGAATTCGGAGGCTTTTTTATCTTGGCCAATCGCGGTCCACGAAGGGCCCTCCGAATCCAGAGGCTTATTCGGCCCAAACATGACCTACATGGATAGGGCTCCAAATTCGAAGGCTTTTTTTTATCTTGGCCAATTGTGGTCCACGAAGGGCACTCCGAATCCGGAGGCTTATTCAGCCCAAACGTGACCTGCACGAATGGGGCTCTGAATTCGGAGGCTTTTTTATCTTGGCCAATCGTGGTCCACGACGGGCGCTTCGAATCCTGAGTCTTATTCGGCCCAAACGTGACCTGCATGGATAGGGCTCCAAATTTGGAGGCTTTTTTTTTTATCTTGGCCAATTGTATCCATGAAGAGTGCTCCGAATCCAGAGGCTTATTTGGCCCAAACGTAACCTGCACAGATGGGGCTCCGAATTCGGAGGCTTTTTTTTATCTTGGCCAATCGTGATATCCACGAAGAGCGCTCTGAATTCGGAGGCCTATTCGGCCCAAACGTGGCCTGTACGAATAGGGCTCTGAATTCGGAGGCTTTTTTTTTTATTATTATTTATCTTGGCCAATCGTGATATCCACGAAGGGCGCTCCGAATCTAGAGGCTTAAACCGGAAGACTTTTGAACTGAATTTCGCAATGAGAAAATAGGAAACTTTGTATTGCAAAAGTGAAATATGTACATGGTGAACCATTCAAAACAAGTATCATGCCCCACAGGTCGGGTTTAATAATAGAATTTATGCAAGTGCGTTGAATTCTAAGGTCGTGGCAGACTCCTCTCAGACATGTCTTTGAGCCGATATGCCCCTACTCTTGCGATTGAGTTGATCTGATAGGGCCCGTCTTAGTTAGGACCCAATTTTCCATCAGCCGGATTTCGGGTAGCTGGAAGCACTTTCTTCAAGACCAATTCGCCTGGTATATAGCGGCGTAGCTGAACGCGTTGATTATACGACTTAGCAAGCTGCTGCTGGTACCATGCCATGGATGCAAAGGCACGGTCTCTTCATTCTTCAATCAGAGTCAAATCCAATGCCAGCATCATGTCGTTTCGGCCCATATCAAAAACTTTCGATTTCAAGGTTGGGAGGCTGATCTCCAAGGGATGATTGCTTGCATTCCAAAGCACAAAGCGAACAGCGTTTCCCCAGTGGACTGCCTCAAAGTAGTGTGATGAGCCCATAACACACTCGGCAATTCTTCGATCCATTTGCCTTTAGCTTTCTCCAGCCTCTTCTTGATGTCGTCCAAAATGGATTTGTTAGAGGATTTAGCTTGGCCATTACTCTGTGGATAAGCCGGGGTGGAAAAATAGGGCCCAATACCATACTTGCTGCACAGTTCTTGGTAGGCACCGTAATGAAACTGGGAGTCATTGTCTGAAATAAGTGCTCTTGGAATGTCGAATCGCGTTATAATATTTCTCCATACAAAACACTTCACGTCAGTATCTTGGATGCGCGTTAGTGCCTCCGCTTCTATCCATTTTGTGAAATAATCTGTTGCGACAACAAAAAATCGCTTGTTGCCCGGGGCGCGAGGCAATGGTCTGACGATGTCAAGCCCCCATTGGGCGAACGACCAAGGACTAGTTATAGAGCTCAACTCTTCAGCAGACAGATGGGTTAAAGGGGAAAACTTCTGACACTATTCACATTTCTTCACGTAACATTCGACATCAGCTCTCATTGTCGGCCAATAATACCCCTGTGTCACAGCTCGATGAGCTAAAGAGTGCCCGCCAGAATGGGCACCATAGCTACCTTCATGTATTTCAGTTAGGAGTTCCTTGACTTGATCCGGATGAACGCATTCTAGGTATGGGCCAGAAAGGGATTTTTTGTAAAGCTTTCCTTGCGGATCCAAGTAGTATCGTAGGGCTTTGTTTCGCAGCTTGTGCAGTTCTTTCTTATCCGACGGGAGCTGTTTGGAAGATAGGAATGCAGCAATGGAATCCATCCAACTCGGTCCTGACTCTATGACATTGACCTAGACTTCCCATAAAGGCCCAATGCTCGGCTTAGGGATGAAACTCACTTCAATTGTCCGTTTGATCTCTGAGTTAATGGTGAAAGCTACGCAGGCCAGCGCGTCCTCATGTGTGTTCTGATCACGGGTTATTTGGTTCAACTCATGAAGGTCAAATTTTGTCAGCAAGGAATTTGCCGTTTTCATGTAAACGGCCATACGGTCATTTTTGGCCGCATACTCCCCCTTTAGCTGATTGATCACCAGTTTTGAATCACAAAATATAAGCAAACGCCGAGCACCCAGGAGATGTGCATTCTGCAAGCCGGTTAGCAGGGCTTCATATTCGGCCTCATTGTTCGATGCTTCGAAGCCGAGTTTGACAACCTGCTCGATTAGTGCTCCGTCGGGAGCCATGATCACTACTCTGGCCCCGCTGTCGCATTGATTGGACGATCCATCACTGTACAAATGCCAAATGTCCCCAACATAAATTCTCCAGTTCGGCTTAGGTTAAATTTGATCAGACTTGAAGTCGGCAAGACCCCCAGTGAATTTGGCCACAAAGTCGGCAAGCACTTGCTCCTTGTACTGGCGGAGTTCAAGAGCCCACTTTGAAATGTGCCCTGATGCTTCTGCACTACGGAGTACTGGCCAGAGGGGGTAGTCCGTTAGTACCCCGATGGTATGCCCCTGAAAGTAATGCATCAGTTTTCTTGCTGCCATGACGAGGGCTAGGATGAGTTTTTCCAACGGAAGGTAGCGTGTTTCGGCGTCAACCATTGCCTTGCTCACATAATACATTGGCCGCTGCTCCCCCAGTTCTTCCTTTAACAGTACGACGTTGACGGCCTGGTCGGAAACTACCAGATATAAAATGAGCGGGTCACCTGCCGAAGGTGTTGTCAAGAGTGGAACTGATCGAAGGTAAGTCTTCAAACCGTTGAACGCGACTTCGCACTCAGAGGTCCATTCAAATGCCTTACCCTGCCGTAGGGTATGAAAGAATTGTCGGCAGCGATCTGTGGAACGACTGATGAACCTGTTGAGTGCGGCGGCCATCCCCATCAACTTTTGAACCTCCTTCACCGATCGAGGGGAGCCGAGTTCCAAAATTGCTGTGTTTGCCTCGGGTTGGCTTCGATTCCTCGGTGGTTGACAATGTAGCCAAGGAATTTGCCGGATCCGATCCCAAATGCACACTTGGAAGCGTTCAACTTCATTTTGTACTTGCACAAAATGACGAATGTCTCCTCCAGATCGGCTAGATGAGTTTGCTCTTCTTTGGACTTAACCACCATATCGTTAATGTACACTTGCATAGTACGGCCGAGTTGCTCCTTGAACATGGCAGTGATTAGTCTTTGGTAAGTTACCCCTGCATTCTTCAGCCCAAAAGGCATAACCTCATAGCAATAGGTTCCTCTTGGGGTGAGGAATGCAGTTTTGTCTTGGTCCTCCGGATGCATGACGATTTGATGGTAGCCTTTGTACGCATCGAGAAAGCTCATACATTGATGACGTGTTGTGGCGTCTACGAGTTGGTCGATTCTTGGAAGAGGAAAACAATCCCTGGGGCAAGCTTTATTTAAATCTGTGAAGTCCACACAGACACGCCAAGTCCCATTTTTCTTCTTTACCACCACAGTATTCGACAGCCATGTAGGATAGGTCACTTCCTAGAATGCCCTAGTATCAAGCAACCGGTCAACTTCTTCAATAACGGCAGCAGTGTGTTCTGCGGCTGACCGCTAGCTTCTCTGAATAATCGGCTTACTTTTGGGGTCAACATTTAAACAGTGCTGAGAAACAAATGGATTTACCCCCGGCATCTCATACGGCGACCATGCGAATACATCGAGGTTGCTGAGTAAGAAGGTAATTAGCTGCTGCCTGTCAGTTTTATTCAAGGAGGCACTGACCATGAAGAACCTGTCAGGATCCCCGTCAATTTCAACTCAATCTAGGGCTTCCGTGGCCTTTTCACTTGGGAGTCGTCCAATATTGTCGAGGCTCTCGCGATCCGGCACCTCAATAGAATTCACTTCCAGCTCTCTTGGTGTCTACGTGGTAAGAAGATAACATGCTTGTGCTGATTTCTGGGAACCACGAATTTGTTCAATGTCGTGTTCGGTTGGGAAGCGGAGCAATTGATGATAGGTGCTTGACATGGCCTGCATGGTATGCAGCCAAGTTTGTCCCATGATGAGATTATACGGCGAAGGCAGCTTGACAACCAAGAATTCCACATCCACTGTTCGGGAGCCTGCTCAAACTGGTAGTGTGATTTTGCCCAACGGGTATTCTGGATTAGCGTTGAAGCCGAATAACGGATAAGGAGCCGGAGACAGGTCCAGCTCAGTGAACCCGAGTTTGATAAAGGTCTTGTAGTACATGACTTTCGAAGTACTCCCCTGGTCAATGAGAACACGTTCAACGGAGAATCGGTTTACTCGTAGTTCGATGACCAATGGATCGACGTGGGGGAGCATGATGCCAATAAGATCAGAATCGTCGAAGGTAATACTCGGAGCTTCATGGGGCCGTTTTGCTGGTGTGATTGGCTTTTGGGGGGCAGGATGCAACTGAATTATATGTACCGCTGATGCCGTCGGCAGACTGTATATCATATGGATCACGCCGAGAAGAGGTGAATCCTGCTGTAAAGCTACTGTTTTGGTCGAGTTGTCTTTCGGACGTACTGCTTAAGCCGACCATCTTATACCAATTCCTCAAGGTGATTCTTCAGTGCATAACAACTTTCGGTATCATGGCCGTGGTCTTTGTGATATTCGCACTGCCTATCTCGTCTCCTTGTGTCAGGAGGTCCTACCATTTTGGATGGCCATTTGAAGAACAGAAGGTATTGGACTTTAGACATAACCGTGCTGATCGGCTCTGACAACTCTGTATATTTCTTGTTCACGTGCCTTGTGCGCTTGTTATCCACTTGAAGTTGTTCGCCAGCTCGGTGGAAACATTGGTCATTTGATTGGCGCGAATCTCGTCTCTTGTCTTGCTTGGACCGATTTCGTGGTTTAGGGCTCCGGGATGGTGCAGAATTTATCAACTGGACGATTTCAGATGGGGCCGTCTTGTTGGCCTTTTGCCCGACTTTAACCCGTAGGGCGTCATCTTCCACTTTGCAGTATTCCTTGACTTTCTTCATCAACGACCAGACTGTTTTGGGGGGCCTTCTGGTCAGAGAACTGCAGAGGGCGCTATCCAGATGCAACCCCATTTTAAAGGCGATGATGACCATGGAGTCGTTGCAGGCGTCGTCCACAAAATTAAAGCATTCCCAATAGCGTGCCGAATACGCTCGTAAGGTTTCCCCTGGCTGGATTTGCATGGCCCAGAGAGAGTCGGCTTGCTTTGGTTAGACCTTATTGGTGATGAATCTTGCCCTGGAGGATTTTTGCAATTG
The DNA here is from genome assembly GCF_055761805.1 of Camellia sinensis. Taxonomy (NCBI): domain Eukaryota; kingdom Viridiplantae; phylum Streptophyta; class Magnoliopsida; order Ericales; family Theaceae; genus Camellia; species Camellia sinensis. The sequence continues at coordinate 82,240,506 of NC_138963.1, forward strand.
ATGGAAGCTCTTAATCGATGCCGATTCCAACTTATAATACCATCTAACGGCCAATGGTCCCAAACTACTCAGAAATATTCGGCACATGAGAGCCTCGTCATCTGCATGCAGCGTCATGGCTTGCTTATAATGACGGATGTGGTCAGTGGGATCAGATTTTCCATCGTATAGGGTGAACGATAGTGCCTTGAACTTTTTGGGTAATACTGCCCTTGCGATCCATTGCACAAAGGGGTCATGTTGGTCCTCTTCATCTAAATCATTTCTTCTTCTCTTATTTCGCGCACGAGGACCTCCTTCAGAAGAACTAGAGACTTCGACTCGCCCTTTCTTTTTGGGTTCTGGGGATGAAGAATCAGAGTCACTGCCACTATCTTGTCTTCAAACTCGAGGTCGTCGACTATCCTTTCTCAGAGGTTGTGAAAGATCTTGGTGCGCGGCCTGTTGGGATTTCGCCACCTCTACGGCCAAATCCTGACGAAGGCGCTCATTCTCAACCATCATGTTCTCCAACCTCTGTTTGTTTTGTTTCACCTGATCCATAATCGCTTGCATTGTCTCATCAGCTAAGTCGAAGTTCAAGGCTCTTTATGCGGTGATGTTTTCTGGTCCCAACATGGTGCTTGGAGTGGTATCAACTTGTGGCATAAGATTATCAGCGACTGCCTGAGGATCTTTCGTTACGCCCGCCATGGATGTACTGGAGTATTCCCACAGATGGTGCCAATTGTGGAGAAGTAGTTCGAAAATACTCTTTGGATCTTGTGGGACACTCGTGATCCTCAACTAGCCACCTGAAAAGGAATGAACACTCCAGTCGGGGGTGCCGGAATTAGCACTTCGACGGGTAAGTCAGTGTATACTCTTCTGTTTGCTTGGGTTTTAAGTTAAGCATACTAGTTCTCACATACCTCTCTTTGGTTGATGTTCTTCTATTTATATCTCCTCTTGGGCCTCGGGGTTGGGCCCACCTTTAATCCACCGTGTAAAAATTTATTCGGCTCCTTTTGTTGCAAACTGCCCTTCACTCGGCTCCTCGCTCAACTAGTTATGCAGCTGATTAGCATACTTCTGGATTTGAATAAGACGGGGCCGAATACAATGTATATATCTCGACTCCCCAAGTTCACTTATTCAACCTCTTTTCATCCCCTGATACTCGACCCCCACAGTATATTTTTGCTATGTGAAGGGATATTGTCATTTTTTTATTTCAATTAGTAGTAGAAGTTAGAAAACAAGAATTTACCAATAATATATGAAGGGCAAAAGTAAAAACGAAAGTGATAAAGTCGTAATACGATTTTAAAAAAATACCATTTCATATTTATAATGAAAGTGCTCTACATTTGCAGGCAAATACTACTTGGTTGATAGCGGGTACAGCAACAAGACAAGATATCTAGCCTCGTACAAGGGGTATCAATATCACCAAAATTCTTATCGCAACCGAATGCCATAGAACGAGTATGAACGGTTCAACAAGGCACATTCGTCCTTGCATAGTTGTATCAAGCACACATTTGGTGTTTAGAAGTCGAGGTGGGGGGTTTTTGCGGAAGATGCCGAAGTTAAAATTTTTTGATCAAGTGCCCTTCGTATGTGCGTTGATGGCTTTACATAACTTCATACACCAGCACAATCAAACTGATACGATGGCGCACAATCTCTTAGACGACGACGAGTACATTGCACCGCAAATGCCTAACCATCCCGAATACACCCAGGTTGGCAATATCATGGAGCCAGGGGACTCAGATCCCCATATGACAACTATAAGAGCAAATATTACATACGCACTGCGCCAGCAAGCGCACGATTAAGGCTGACGCATTTGGTGCTGTGGCAGATGTTATATTTGCTGTATGTTGTGTAACACTTATGTATGTTGTTGAAAGTGATTGTATTATTATATCATTAGTTACAAGGAAATAATTTGTTGTACCAAATTAGCAACAACTAAAAAAAATGCTGCAATAATCAACAATTCTTACATAATCAAAATAATTACAAACAAAATTAAAATTAAAATAATAATAAATTGTAATTGTATTTTTAAATTTCTTACATAATCAAAATAATTACAAAAAAAAAAAAAAATTTGCACAGGTGGGTGGAAAAAAAAAGTACAAGCCAAATTTGTATTGAAGTGATGGTACAAGCTAAAAATAGGAAACATGTTTAAAAAAAAAGAAAAGATATATATATATATATCTTTTGAAGTATGCTGCCCACCACAACTTCAAAGCAATCCGTACTGGCTTCCTTCAATCGTCACTATCAGTACGCATAGGGGGCATAGGGGTAATACGGTAATTTTGCTATTTTATACAATATTTTAATACACATTTTTTCATAAAAAGTTAAAAAGTTATCCCAAACAACCATCTTTTTTTCCTCTACTTTTTTATCCAAAAAGTCAAAAAGTGCACGTATATAGTTTATCCCAAACAACCCTTAAAATCGATTCACTTTGTCATTTTAAACTATTAATTTATATCAATATGAACTTTCATTAAGAATTAGATAACAAAATTAGTTTGTGTCTTAAACATGGCATCTTAAATATTAAGAAATGTCTAATTTTGTTCTTCTCTCTCCCTTCTTTTTTCTTTCTTGGTTTCTCGTGACTACACTACGGGGGGAAAAAAAATAATATAAAAGAATGTTATTTTAAGTATTAAATAATATTTGAAATGTCATGTGTAAGATATGGGAAATTCTAACATACACACTCTTGAAAAGGGTGTACAATATGCACCCTTAGTTATGCTATTTTTTTTGTTCAGTTATGACTTATGAGTTTTTAGTTATGTCTCATGTTGTGTTTAGTTATGACATTTGTTTTTTAGTTATGACTCAAAAAGTATAAAATTATGTCATTTTCCTCTTTAATTATAATATACATGTGTACCATAGTGTTTCCCGTAAGACATATATCAATTTTTTTCTTCCCTTCGCATAATAAATATTTAATAGAAGTTCACATCGATAACAATTGATAGTTTAATTTGACAAAGTATAACATTTTAATATAACCTATGTGATAAGTTCAAGAAAGTAAAGTGTAATTTATCCTTTTTGTTTTAGCTGACACAAAACCTCTCTAAGATAAATCACATTGGACCCTCTTTGAAGAGCAAACTTATACCTATAGTCACGCTCATAAATCATAAGTACTAGTTTTTTTCTTAATCAGCAAATGAAAGAACTTTATTGATGAAAAAACCATACATAACATATGAAATTACATCAATAAAGAGGAGGCAAGAACATAATGATATGTAAGATTAAGCCAAGAGAGTTGGCGAGGAACCAACAAAAAGATGAAATAAAAGCAAAATAAGAAACCTAACAAAACACTAAAGCAACAACCACAACTAAACACCATATCAACTGTCCAAAAGTAGTAGAACACCTTTGTTGCGGCCCAAAGATAGCATATTGCAGCAAGACCAGTAACAAGACCAACAACAAACCTCTCACAAAGCCATCTGGCAGCCTTCAGATGCATTCCTTAATCTAATCCAGGTAGTTAATGAAGTCAATTATAGAGTACATAAACCCTTTCGAGGAAGCTTTAATCCATAAGGCAAATATGATCTTGATAGTCTCACATAACTCTGATCCACAAGGCTGAACTCCATTAAATATACAATCATTTCTTGACTTCCAAATAGTCCAGAGAACAATTGGAGGTAAGGCCTTCCACAATCTCCTAACCAATTTCATATGTTTACATTCTTACCACCAATGAAATCAGCTATCAATAGACCCTAGCACCACCCAAAGACACCCTCACCATTGTAGCAAATTAGTCCATATTTTCCAACAAAATGGACAGTGCAAGAGTATATGAATAGTAGATTCATTATCAATTTTGCAAAAAGAACAGTAGGTTGTAGCACTACTATTAAGGATACCAATATGCGATAGAAAATCACTTGTTTTCACTCTGTTCCTTTAAGCCAACCAACCAAAAAATTATGCTTTGGGGGGAGGGGGGTGCAAACACCCCATTTTTTACCACCCACAAGACTTGGGCGCATGGTTCGATACACTCGATGATGAAAGTTGAATTGTGTGCTTTGAATTCACAGTGATTTGGATTCAATCAGGCTCTCGAAATAACCTCAAATCTTCAACATTTGCCTTGTTTGAACCTTTGAGTCTCATTTTTTGACCATTCTCCAACTTGAGTTGAGTTTGAACAAAAAAAAACAGGAGAGGGCATCAAAGCCCGGTCGGGCATCAGTGATGGTCGGCCGTGGCTATGAATGGCCGGCTGGCCCTTTGTGGCGAAAAACATTGTTTTGGGTAGGAGGTTGCCAGTTGTCCATTTTTGAAGATATTTATCACCTCCTGAGCTTAAATTCTATAAAAAAGAAGGTGTGTTATTATTTTGAGGGTTGAACAAAATTTAGAAAGCCTATATACACCTTGAGAGCTCCTCACTCCTCCTTCTTCCGTAGCAAGCAACCTTTGAGCTAACCTAGCTCCCTTGTGTCATCTCCATACACCATACGCAACCTTGTCTCACCATCTTAGAGTCTTGGTTGATCTTTGAGAAGTATAATTTAAGCTTGAGAGTGGGTTGAGACTAAGTTTGGATCACAAACAAAAAGCTTACCCCTTGAGAGGTATAAGCTTGTTTTCTTCTCTCTTGCTCTCATTTCTTCCATTTACTACATAATTCTTATTGTTTTGCATTGTTTTGATCCTATTTGAAGTGTTTAAGTTTGGGTTTGAAGAGCTACTAAAAGGGTAGAGAGAGTTTGCTCTTTTTTACACCTTTACCTATAGCTCAAACCCTTACTTTTCCACTCTTTTTCTTTGATATCTACACTGATTTTCAGAGTTTAAGAAGGGCTAAAAATCATGTTTTGAGGTTTAAAAAGTGGAGGAGTTAGCCACCCCTTCTTGTTCTTGCTTTCTAGCCTTGTTTCATCTTTTTGTTGTTAGGCTTTTTAGACTCTCATCATGCATTTTTTAGCCTCTATTTTTCATGTGTTAAGGGCTGTTTTATGGTTGTCCTAGCCTTTTAAATTGGTTCATGCTTTGTTTAGTTCATTTGTTGTCTCATAAGTTAGCATACATAACTTGTTGCATGTTGTTATATAGTTTTTCTTTATTCATTTCCATGTCTAAAAGTCTAATTTTAACAATCAATCCACCACCCATCTCTTTCATTCTTAAGAATGATTTCAACCGATTGAGGTTGCACAAAACATGTCAGAAAGACTCCTACTTAATGGCTTAATCTTTTTGACGATTCATTGCCAGCGGTATAGTCTTTCTCTCATACTTTAGAAGAACCTCTCGTTTGACATTACTTCTTGTTTAGAGGACTGTAACATCACCATGGACAAATGGACTAAAGAATGGCAAGGCTTCATAAAATTGGCTTAAAACTTAGATCAACACACATAAAGAAAATGGCTTAAATTGCTTAGACTTGGCCGGACGTTATGCCAAGTCCCTCGTGTCAAGTGTTGTCACATGCTAATCCATGGCATTTTAATGATTCTTGAAGTGTTGCAACTGCCCTCTTTGAGTTCATTCCATGACAAGAGGGAGGGGTGGTCTTATTCATTGTATTTCATTAATTTTTGTCTAAAATTGTATCCAAGACCATCAAGCAATCAATTTTCTCATTGATGGCTTTGGAATCAATTTCAACCTTCTCTCAAGGCTTTCCCATGACAGAGGAGGAAGAAAGGGACAAACAGAGCTTGAGGACACTCTGTTTGTATTGGTTCACCTCAGAACACAAAATTGGAGTTTTGCACCAAATTGATACACGACCGGCCATCACTGATGCATGACCGGCCCTCAGTGTGTTGCCAACAGTGTAGTTTTGCAAGAAAATAGAGACAGTGGCTGAAAGTGAAACAGAGTAGGCTTGGGTAGACAGAGTAGCTCTCAGGCGCTGTGCATGAGACCTTCATCCATCTTCATTTACGCATTTTGTCCAATGTAATTAATTGTTTCATTAGTGTTATGATTATCATAGTTGTAAATTAATTTTATTGTAATTAGTATTGTTGTAGCCATTAGCTAATAATTGGTATAGCTAGTTAAATTGTTGTAATAAAGTAGTTAATTAGCTTAGTTAAGTTAATTGTTATTCATTCATTCGGTTTTGTAATAGTTAGTTTAATTTGGACTTTCGAACATTGATTTGCACCCTCCTGCATGAGGGATCAAATGTTGTAATAATATATATGTCTTCTAACCCCATGTCTTTCTCTGTTTTATTTAACTGCTTACGATGGTTAGTTTAGGGACATCATGTTTTGTTTAGCATTCTTCATGTTTGCATCCATTTGTATTGCATGCACTAGGCTCGGTTCATCACTTTACTTGCATTGCCGTTTAAATAATTCTTTGAATACGTGCTTAGACTACATGCTATTTAATTGATTCACATGCCATATTAGTAGCCGAGCCTATTAATTGCATATTGCATGTGTTGCATTAATCATATTGCATAGTTAGGAATCATGCATTTTTCTTTCTAACTCTTTTCTCTTTTGGCTTGGAGTACTAGGTGAGCCTTTACTCGCTTTAGCATAATTGCATGAATGTGAGTGTTGCCATGTCTAGCATGCTTGCCATGAGGCTAAATGCTTAATTGCTATAACTGCTTGAATGCTTGTGGATGAAGGCTAATTGCTTGAATTGGAATAATTTGAGTAATGTTTATATGCGATCACTTTTTCAAGTGGTACATATTTCAAAACAATTTTACAAAACAAACATGACTCGAGATGTTGCAATTCTTTTTAGTCTATAATTGTTTGTGCGCATCACATAGTAATGCTAGCCTAATAAACCGGAACAAGAGCATATAATGTTGATAAAAATCATGTAATGATTAGTAGAGGCCGATCTTTGATCGGGCGACCAGGAGTGCTCAAATGCATTCATGACCTTTCCCTCTCGTACCCAAGTTCCCGAGCCAAGACAATCTTGGTGATGACGGACATGTGGCCTTTGGCACAAGTCATGGGTCTTCTAAATTTCTCAAAAATATTTAGGTGGCGACTCTGTATCTGGTAAAGCAATCCATTTTTGCCAATTTGATTCAAAATCGATTTTTCAAAAGATTTGCCGGATTTGGACTCTTTGGTGTTTATCAATTTCACATTGCATTTGTGAGATTAGATTCAAAACCACGGGAGTCTGAACTGTAGGGCTTATTTCGACCTCTCAAAAGGGGGAGCGAAAAAGTCGAGCTACAGTTTCTAGTGACTCTACTGGGGATCTAGAGCACTTGACTTGAAATTCATGATATGAAATTTTATCTACACTTATATATTTCTTTGCATTGCATTTGGATTGGTGTGTTTAAATGACTGTGTTTGCCATCTGCTATTCCTAGACGGTTTGCCGGAGGCTTGCCTAAAAAGGTTGCCAAAAGGCTAACCCGTCACGGGCTCTTCCATGATGGGAGCACAACCCTTGGATCTGAACTACCGTTGTACCATTTGATCATTCTTTCACTTCTCAGTGTTAGGTGTGAGATGTATATTAGGTCATCTTGCTGAGGTACCCTTTTGACTATTTGGCCTAGTGTCATATCGAAAGCCATAGAGTTTGTTCCAAACTAGGACAGGATGCTTACCCGAATACAGGATGCTGTGAAACCACTTTGTTTGAATAGTGAACCCTAGTTCCTGACGTATAGTGAAACTGGTATGTGCTTTACAGTGAAACTGTACAGGAACGTGTGTATCAGTTGCAAGCTGGGTATCAGTTTTTGAGGCAGAATACAGTGTTAAGTGCAGTCTTATAGCTTTGATTACATCTGTGTGTTGTTAACATCTGAGCTGAGATACTGTGCGTTTTTTGATTTCTGCTTTCTTTTTGCTCTATTTCTTTTTGCTAGGTAGTATAACATCATAGCTTCGGACAGTTCGGATATCCCCCAAGCACTCTGGACCTATGTCAAGAGGCTTTACAGATTCGGAGATCTTGTTAGGGGACAACCTGTGTTTGCTTCGCTCTCCTCGATTACTAGACGGAGAAGAGTTTGGCACAATTCACCAGTCCAGCAGTCACCCTTCAATTCGCCTGCATCTAGTCAGGCTCAATCTTCTACATCTAGTTCAATACGAGATCACTCGCTAATTCCGATGGCACAATAATCCCCGGATAGCATGGAGGACCTAATCCACCACCTTCAGCAAACAGTTGAAACCATGCAGCAAGACGCTGCTCGTTAGGCTGATGTCACAACACGTCAGACAGAGGTAATAAATAGGCTACAACAACAACAGCCACAGCCGGCAGTGGCTTCTACATCTCATGCACCCCGTACGGGCATCATAGTACCCGCAGCCACAGTCCATACTGCTAATGCCCAAGCTAAGAATCATGGTAATCTGACATAGCCGATCCCACTACAAGCCTCTAAAGCACCCATGTATCAAACCGAGGCTCCATTCGAGTTTGAAGTTGACCCGACCGTGCTTAAAGTCAACAAGTTGGAGAAGCTCTTCAAGAGAGCGCATGGTGTGAACTCTATTCCCGACATAGAAGACGGGTATACTGACTCTGCGGTGACATTACTAGACCAGTTCAAAATGCCATACATAGATTAGTTTGATGGCTCTAGAGACCCCATGGTTCACCTTTGGCTATTTTCAAACATTTTGCGGCCCATGGGCCTGACCAGATTGCAGAAGCTCTCACTCTTTGGCCGAACCCTGTCTAGTATAGCAGCCATCTGGTATGCAAAGTTGGAGGGTTATGTGAAGCAGAGCTGGGAGGAAATGGCTGAGGTCTTCGTTACACAGCACTCCTATAACACACAAATCGAGGTCACAACTCGTGATCTCGAGGCAACGCGCCAGGAGCCAAATGAGGGCTTCTCAGAATTTGTGACAAGGTATCATTATCTGGTCTTTCTCAGAAGGCTGTGTAGTCATCATTAAAGCCTTAGCTCTATGAAATGGGGGTTCAGATTGAAGACGCCATAAAACAAGGGTTGATTACTAATGAGAAATAGCAGACCAAGAGGCCTTTTGTATGCAGTTCCAATGCAACCACAAGTAGTAGCACAACTGCGCGGTCGTCTGATGTGAGTGTTGTCACCACCACAACCAAGATCGCCAATCCCTTTGCCAGCACAACTCCACAAACTTCAAACAACCCTGCCTGATCCCAGAGGGTCTTTACCCCACTCTACATGCCTTTATCCCAAGCTATGAAGGTGCTGATAAAAAAGGGGCACCTTAGACCATTAGAGCCTCGCCCACTACTTGATCCCCTTTCGCCTCAACATAACCCAGCTAAATACTGTGCGTTTCACCAGCAGCACAGTCACGGCACCGACCAATGTTTTAGGCTGCGTCATGAGATTCAAGACCTCATTGACAATAAGGTGATTGCACCTCCCCAGAAACCAAATATAACCACAAACCCTCTCCCACCGCACAATCAAGTTCCTCCACCCCGGCATTTAAACCTAATCCATACACTAGCCATCCCCTACAACCCTAGCGTATATATTATCCCTTCCCACCTACCAAGACCGACAGTGTTCATTCTTAAAAGCACAGATTTATGCATGATGGACATGTCCGCATTTCAACCTAAACCTGTGGTGAGGACAGTCGCAGTAGAAAGGAGGCTAGTTTTGGAGGAAAGTGTGAGTCCATTGCCAGAGAGCTTTGAGGACTTGCTGTGGACTTGCCTTTTTCTCACGCCCCGCTTTCGAAAAGGGTTTGAACAGAAGGCCTCACAGTTCGGACTCCCATGGTTCTGAATCTAATCTCACAAGTGCAATGTGAAACTAATAAACACCAAAGAGTCTAAATCCGGGAAACCTTTTGGAAAATAGATTTTAAATCAAATAATGCCAAAATTTGGACTGCTTTGCCAGGTACAGTCGTCACCTAAATATTTTATTTTTGGAGAAATTTAGGAAACCCTGACTCATGCCAAAGGCCACGTGTCCGTCATCCCCAAAGTTGCCTTGGCTGGAGAACTTAGGTACGAGAGGGGAAGGTCCTGAAATGAGTACCCCTGCTCGCCCGATCAAAGATCAGCCTCTACTAATCATGATATGTCATTTTAAAAACATTATGCGTTCTTATTCCAGTTATTAGCTAACATTACTATGTGACACACACAAGCAAGTATAGACTAGTCACAAGACTTGGAACAATTCAACTCATGCTTGTTTTCGAAAATGGTTTGAATTCGCCACCCTCAAGTGGACTTAAAGATGCGGATTTGCCATCAAACAAAGTGGACTTAAAACATATTTTTGCCACAACAAAGTGGGCTTAAAACGCACATTTGTTGAATCATTCCAATTCAAACAACAAACCTTTATCCACAGGTATTCATGCAGTTGCAAGTAAGCACATAGCCTCATGGAAAGCATGCGAAACATGGCAACATGGCATTCACACTCATGCAAGTATGCTACAGCGTAAAAGCTCACCGAGTACTCCAAGCCAAAACAAAAACCAGTTAGAAAGATGCATGATCCTAACTATGTGAGGTGTCTAATGCAACACATGCAATATGAAATTAATAGGCTCGACTACTAATATGGCATATGGATCGATTTAAACAACATGCGATTAAAAACATATTCAAATAAGTATTAAAATTGCGATGCAGTTTGAATAATGAGCCGAGCCTCAGTGCATGCAAGACAAATAAATGGATGCAAACATGCGAGCATAAGGTATGCTAATTGAAAATGTCCCTAATCTAACCATAAAAAACGATTAAATAAAAGGGAGAAAGACATGGGTTGGAAGACATACACATACGCACTCACTTATTACAACATTTTGCTCTCGTGAAAGAGGGTCCAAATGAAAAAGCTAACCAACTAGCTACACTAATTAAGCTAACTATTACAACACAGTTTAACCAACTATTCTAAACTAATTAAATATTACAAAACTCGAAACTAATTAACTATTCTAGTTAACTAATTATTACAAACCGAATTAAGCTAATTAATTACAAAACTAATTAATTAACTAAATAGTTACAACACTTGTATGAATGAATTAGTTACAACTAACTAATTAATCAAAGCAAGTAAATGGCCTCGAGGGGCGAGGGATGCATGCATGCTGGGCTTCTCCACCCGAAAATGCCACTGCCTTGCCATTGCAGCCTCTGTTTGCACATTTTTGATCACTGAAAATTGCATCAACTTCCAGAACACCTCTGCTCCACCTCAGGAACACACTGAACAACTTTCTTCATTTATGGCCGGTCGGCTACCAATGGTGGCCGGTCGGCTACCCCTTCCCTGAACTTCCTTTTATGCTGTAACAGAGAGCAAACAGAGGCAAAGCCGTGTATTCTCAAGGAATGTATGTACTGCAACCCTCCTTATCATCACACAAGCTCAAGGGAGTGTAGCTCTTGGCCCTCAAACCATCAACCAAGCATTTTCCATGCATGATGGCTAAGGAACCAAGTTTGTACAAACTTAATGAATGCACAAACAAGACTAAAACAACCACCACCCTATCATGCATGATCAAGAGTGACGGTGACTAAGGAAAGTGACACATTTCATCACTTTGAGTATGAAATGTCTCATTTTCCTCGTGTTCGAATTAACGTCCGATCCAAACACATGCAATGCAACACAAAAGATGTTTATCTTGCTTCTTTTACTTGTTCATTTTTGTTTACTCATTTTAGATTACCAATCCATTCTTTAATTAATTAGTCCAAAAGTGAGTGTCCTCTAATGGAAAGTGGGCTTAAACCCCAAGTGCCTTTGGCATGAAAGAGACATCATGTCGTTAATAATGAACCCTCGAAGGGATTAAACCATTAAGCATGAATGTCTTAATTTCACACTCAAGCAAACGAGTGGTTTAAAACCACTTTCAAAGCAAATGAAAAAATGAAGAATAGAGGAAGATTACAGAGATTTCAGTTTTGAAATGGAGTGTAAAATAACACTAAAACATGCTTTCAACTCAAAAGAATGGTGAACAAAACATTAAAACTCCAAGCTAATGAAGAAAATTGCACTACAATCATACAATACAAGCCTTAGCTGAATTAACCAGCCCAAAATAGAGTCAAAATAGGTCAAAATAGAGGCAAAAATAGGTTGGACTTAAGCTAAAGTAAGCTAGAAAAACATGCTAACATATGAGGCTAACTAGGCATGCAAACAAGACGCAAGAAGGAGAGGCTAACCTCTCCAATTTTGGACTTCAAAACAAGGTTTTTACCACTAAAAAACCTCTAAAATTCAGTGGTTAAAAGGCCCAAAAAAGTTGCTTTGAAAGTGATGAAAAGATGCTACAAGAGCTTAACAAACAAAGAGACAAGAAGGGTGGACCACCCCCTAACTCAAAATAGTCTCAAACCACCATATTTAGGTCATAAAAATAGAGGTTTTTTTAGTTCAAAACCAGGCCAAAAACAGTTAAAAAAGATGCTGAAACAAGTATGGAAATTAAACTAGCAAATAAAAGTTTCTACCTCTTGTAGGGAAGACACAATTTAGGCAACAATTCAAACCAAATTCAAGCTAAAATCACCTTTTAGAGCTCAAAGAGGGCCTCAAGTAACCTCAACCCAAAGATAAGCAACTTTGGTTAAGGGTTGATAAGCAAACTAGAAGTGTATCTCTACTTGTATGCACAAAAGGGCAAGAGAGAGAGAAATCTAGAGAGAGAGAAATCTAGAGATAGAGAATTGTAGAGAGAGAGAGGCTCCCAAATATTTCTAACCTTGAAAACAATAGAGAAGGGCCTCTATATATAGAAATATATGAGCCTTGGTCGAAAATATCAACAAAACAGACAACTGGAGCATTTGGGAGACAGTTGGAGGAAAATATCTGCAAAATCTGACCTTTTGGACACCTGTGGCCGACCGTCCATCACCGGTGGACATCGTCCATCACTGGTGGTCGACAAAATGCACTTTTGGCTGACACATGGCCGACAAGCTTCACTGGTGGCCAACAAGCAGAAACTGGTTTCTAGCCCCGACTTCAAATAGGCATATCTCCTTCATCTGGACTCTTTTGCAGGTCATTATTGTGTCTAAATTATAGCCTGGGAAGTATTCTTTCCAATGGTAGTAGCCTCACATCAAAATTCCAAGTGTGAAAAAAGATGTGTCTCTTTTAGTGAAGACTGCTCAGTTTTGGTCCTAACAGGATTGATACCTAACTTCTCTTCAGCTAGTTTTCTTCACTCCTCTCATATTTTCTTTAACTCCAAACCTCTAAACAAGATGTTTTGAAAGATTTTTCACAGAGTTCACCTCTTTTCCATTCATTTCCACTTTGTCCTTGCTCGGTTTACCGAAAAACGCAACATTTAACGAAATGCGAGCCTTGGAACATTGTAGAAATTTTTTTTAAAATATTTTGAAAGATAGGGTTTTAAGGTCTAAAATCATTTTGGTCAAAATAGTTTTTGGTCCAAAACGAGGTATAAGGTTGGGATTTGAAGCTCCTCTTACCGAAGAAATCGAACCTTTGCACAACATAGCCTTCGTCTTGCCTTCGTCCTCGAACAATCAACCTGAGGCCCACAAGTCTTAAGGGCGGTCAAAAATGGAGTGTCTACAGTTGCCCCTCTTTGACGGAGCTCGAAGTCATGAAATGACGTGAGTGAATGTCAAAGCCTAGAGACGACCCATTTTGACAAAACTGTAAGACTTGGGCAAACAAACAAACAAACAAACAAAATACAAATGTAGTTGGTTGAACCCGAGTGTTGCCTACGTATCCCTTTGCAAGGAATCAAACCAGCGTAGTTCAGGGACATAATGCAAATGATATACAATGCATGCATATAATGAAATAATCAAACCACGAGCAGTGCAAAACCACACAAATATCACAAAGGATTGGCGATGCAAATCAAACTACGTTTTATATAGAAAAGGTTCCGGAGCACTTAAACCATAATTCTCTTTGTGGAATAGACGTGTGCACATACATAACTATGTGTTTCATAGAAAGAGAAGGAGTGCATGTAATTGGATGGTACGATATAAGTGAGTAATGATCTGCTGTGGAAAGATTGTGATCCAAAATGCTGAATGCAACAAAATAAAGTACAATGCAATAGATGTAGTGAATAAGGCACAGGTTGAACCGCATCTTACCTAGAAAAGGCATGGACACAAAACGAAGCACGTCTAACATAGAAAAGGTGCCGAAACCCTCAGACCACAATTCTTACAGAATAGGCGTGTACACATGCAGAGCTATGCTTCAATGAAGGAAATGTATGATCACGTGCCAAACTTAGCTTAACATGGAAAGAATGCAGGCGATAAAATGGTATGAGGTAATGGATGTAACAGATAGTGCAGTAGATGCAAAGGGTGACATACTCCAACCATGCTGAAATTACGAGAGGAGGAAGAATAAATTCCAAACACGCCGAAATCGTGTGATGAAATGAACACTCTAACCACACTAAAATAGTGAGAAGAGGTCTGAAAACAACTACTCAGGGGCGCGTTCCACGCAACCTGAGATAAATTCCAAACACGCTGAAATTGTATGAGGAAAGGAACACTCTAACCACACTAAAATCGTGAGAAGAGGTTCGAAAACAACTTCTCAGGGGCGCGTTCCACGCAACCTGAGATAAATTCCAAACACGTTGAAATCGTGTGAGGAAAGGAACACTCTAACCACGCTGAAATCGTGAGAAGAGGTTCAAAAATAACTCCTCAGGGGCGCGTTCCACGCAACCTGAGACAAATTCCAAACACGCTGAAATTGTGTAAGGAAAGGAACACTCTAACCACGCTGAAATCATGAGAAGAGGTTTGAAAACAACCACTTAGGGTCGTGTTCCGCACAACCTGAGATAAATTCCAAACAGGCTGAAATCGTGTGAGGAAATGAACACTCTAACCATGCTGAAATCGTGAGAAGAGGTTCAAAGAAAAGTCGTCAGGAGCACGTTCCACGCATCCTGAGAAAGCCCCGGGGGACAACGATTCTAAAAGTTGCTCAGCATAAAAAGATAAATGATACAAGATAACACAAGATGCAAATAAATACAATACGTGCGATGATATGATACATGTTACAAGCAAGGTAGTGCATGATGCTTAGAGAATGCAATAAACAAACAAAGTGGCGCTTTAAAAAGCACCTCATGGGGTGAGTGGCGATGAACCGCTCTACTCTGATGGGGTTCCCCCCTTGTGTTCTTCGAACTCTTACCTTGAACACATAGTTCAAAGGCTCTCAAATGCTGACAAGGATTCTTCATATAGAAGCCATGGATGCCGCTTTTATTCCTGATCACATTCACAACTTTTCCTATTCTCTAACAGGGTGACAGACTAGGTTGGTTCAGTATCCAGAATTGAGACACATACATGCTATCTCAATCTATGGGGCTGCCATACAGATTTCAAGTCGAGGATACACCCCTGGGTATTCAAACTAGACTTTAGTCTCAGAAATTCCAAACCTTTGTGTTCTAGGCATCGCCATTCGAACTCTAGTTTCCACCGTCGCAGTTGGTCTCCTAGGAACTCATTATAAACACAGCCAAGATGCCTCTGGCAGGGAATGGTACTCAGGGAGAGCACTTCTGATCGCCATTCTAGCTTGAAGCAGGCTTGAACTTTAGCTTGAGGTAGAGGTACACTCGTACTTCAGAGCATTGACAAGGCTTGAGAAGGTGCATCTGGAATGCAATCTCAGAAATTTTCTGAAGTTGAAACATACTAAGATGCTCCAAATTTTCCCTCTTTTCTTTTGCTTAGCAGTCTGGAACCCATGTAGCTTCAGATAAATCCTTGTTCTATTATTCTCACATGACCAGGGTTGAACCCTGCAGTTTTATGAAAGAACAAATCCTGTTTTGCACATATGTGGAGAACGACACAGCACTTTGAGCACAAAACGATTTATTTTTGAAATTGAAATTGAGAAATGAGTTCTTAACTGGGTATTGAGCCTACGACTGACTACAGTACACCACAAATCAACAAAGAGAAGACGAAGATAAAACAACCTAAACACATCTATTGACACTCGAAATGACGCAAAACAAGAATCGAGACAAACAAAAACAACAAACACAACACTCGAAAATGTTCCAATGGCGAGAGACCTCTCGATTCACGAGGATCCTATTTCTCCGGGTATTGTTTCCCACCCTTTCTTATTTGTGATTCTCACATCACTATGGCACTCAATCTCTATTTCTCTGACAAGCCCTTTCCTCACTTTTTTCTCTCCGCGTACATCTCTCTATTCTTTAATCTCTATTATTTTTTATCCCTCTCCTTGGTGGTTGATGGATAAGCAAGAAGTTGTGGGCTCTTGCCCTAGTATTCTACTAGATGCTCCTTCTTTGGCTCATAACTAGTGAGCTTTCCCACAGAGGGGTTGCGATGCGACTGGATGCACAACAGATCTGCAACTGACATCGGTTGACGATGCCCTTGGCTTAGCTTAACTGAGATGAATTACAGCATGTCCCACCGGCCAGGTATACAATTTATTGGTCTCGCACATTGTGTTTTCTAAGTCCCCATTCCGGGTCAGATGCCAATTTGAGCGTGATCGAACCCGTCTAGATGAGGGGGTCGAAAATCCAGCTCCATTTTCAATTCGTGCTTCGCACTTGGCTTTATACCTCGCTGCTCAGAGGATGAGAAAGTCTTAGCCCCTTGCTGCTAACTTCAGCTGTGCCCTTTCTGGTGAGTATTTTGATAATGGGAAAAAGACAGAAATCCTGACTTGACTATGCCCCTAGTTCATCATTTTGACCATTTTTTGTTTTTTGGCTTTCTGCTAAAACAATTTTGACCAACATGAGAGTTAGATTAACATACTTGTTCGATTTTCTGAGTTGAAATCATGTAAGTCAAGTTGCGAGCACTGAAATTTTTCTTTTTTTGGGTCTAAGAAATGGTCCAATTTTGGAAAAATGAAATAATTTTCGAGAGAATTAGTCAACCTCATTAAAAATTCTGAAAAACTATTTTTGCAAATGGCCACTGCTCGACCAACATAGAATTTAGTCTTGAGATGCACAACCTCAGATCGGAACTTGAATTGTCTTGCAGCTGAATCTTTCTAACCGAATACGACAGTTCGATTTTGAATGAAGCTGAGCCAATTTGTACATGGATAGGATAGCCGAGTTGAACAAGGGTAAACCAATCAACATAGATGAGCCAAGCAGGCTGAAAATGATTGGGGCCGAACTTCAGGATGAAGTTGCCTACGTATCCCAAGGATAGGAATCAGGCCGTACGTATTTCCGGGTTGAGTTTCACTCAAGTGTTGACACTCTCCTTTTGCACTCTAACTTTTGCCAAAGCCGCCCTTTCAAGTTTTCAACCTTGCGAGCTCTGTTTTTCTTTTCTTTTCATTTCTTTTCATTTCATTTCTTTTTCTTTTTTCTTTTTTGCTTTGTTTCCATTTTTTTTTCTTTGTTTCTATTTTTTTTTCTTTGTTTCCATTTTTTCATTTTTGTTCTTTTTTCCTTCGTTTTGTATTGCTCTAACTTTTTCCTGGGTCGCACTTTCGAGTTTTCAGCCTAGCGAGCTTTTCAAGGATAGAAAAGTTTAACTTGTTCATGTTGATCGGTCATAGGATCTCTAAGCCATCTGAATCCAGGAGAATGACTGTTGTTGCTGACTAAGGTCTTGTTTGTCATAACTTAAAAAAGTTAAAAAGTCAAAAAGTCACTATCCTATTTAAGTCACATCATCTTATTTAAGTCATATCACCTCTCTACTGCATCACTTCAAACCCAACCCATATTTCATAAAAAGTCAAAAAGTGCACTTATTTAGATCATCCCAAACCACCCTTAAATAGTCATGATGATGTGAGAGCCCATCCAATTGGGGTCTGAATTTACCCCTAGTGTTGTGGATAGGAACTCGATTGTCCTTTCAGCAATAAATTTTATTCTTTCAGATTCTGCAATTTGGCTTTTTTGCCAGTCTTCATTAGCTTGAGAAATGACTCATCTTTGACTTTTCGAGCGCATCTGATATTTTTGTACCAAGTTCAAGGGCTACTTCTGATCTAGCTTTGTAAGCTTCCTTTGATGACATCTAACCTTATTGATCTGACCTTTTTGCCCCTAGTTCAAGGGCTGCTTCCGATCCGGCCATACAAGCCTTATATTTTAGTTGATCGTTGAACATTCTGAATCAAAGTTCAAGGTTTGAAAGCAAGGGGGTCGAGTCTTAAGGCTGAGAGTGATCCTATGCTGTACAATCTCAAGATCAATTCCAGGCATGTCTTCGCAGAACTATGCAAAATATTTTTTGAAATCTTTTAATAAAGCGACTAGTTGCTCACGTCGAAGACAATGCAGAACCAATCTGAATCAAGCCAGGATCCTTCTCAGTACTCACATTAACGGACACGGTTTCATTCATTAAGGGCTTAGCATGCCTTTCTTCCTCTCAATTGATCAAATTTTTTGTAAATCCCGAGGAATTCCTCCCTTTTTGTTTTCATCATAGTGTTCAAAAAGTTTTGAAAAACTTAGGTCAAGGCAATGATTTCAAGGCACAGAAAAGTAGGTGAAAATCTTTGTCGTTTCATTCAGATCTTCTGGTGCAACTGGCTCAATGGCAGAAACAGACTCAAAAGAAAGAGTGTAAAGAACACAAAATAAGATAGTGATGTCCGAGATAACACCCCGAAATCACCTGACTCTGACACAACAGGACTGACTCGATACAACAAGACAAACTCAAAACAACACAACAGAACTGACTCAATACCCAAGTCAGAAAGTACAATAAACAGCATTTTCAAATTGCTCAAAATAGTGCGTGCCATCCACCATATCTAGAGTAAAATGAACGTTATCAGCAGGTGGTTCATCCCTCGATCACATAATCATATTATCCCGCTAGTTCATCGATCCAGTACCGATAGACTTTGCAAGACCTAGTGCGACGATGACCTCGTTGTCAATCATATCTTGTATTTCATGGCGAAGACGAAAACAACTGTTAGTGTCATGGCCGATTTGTTGATGGAAGGCACAGTACTTGGTAGCATTGTGCTTGGCTGGAAGGGGATCTGGGAGAGGCCGAGGCTCAAGGGGTTTGAGATGGCCCTTTTTGATCAACACACCCATGGCTTTGGATAAGGACATGTAAAGCGGGGTGAAGACCCTTTGGCCTCGAGGTTGGTGCTTTGAGGTTTGCGAGGTTGTATTGGATGTATCGGCAAAAGGGGTGGCGGGTTCTGACTGGGTTAGATGATCTCTTCCGAGTGTAGGATTGGAGCTAAAAGGGGTGTTTTTAGTACGACAGCCCTTCTCCCGGCTTGCCCCTTGATTTAAAATGCTCTCATCCTTAGTGGCAAAAGTGTCGTCGACAGTCTTTGCAACAATTGTGAGCACTTGCTGTTTGTTCAGTCCTTCAGTCTTTAAAGCCTCAACAGCCCACTAAAGATGTTCATAGGGACCAATGCTTGTTCCAACCTTGTTCTTTCCATTTGCCTCCACTTTGTCAATGGATTGGCCTTCTTCCAATGCTGCCCGTCCCAAGATTAGGGAGCATTTTGACATGAAATTCTTGGTATGTGATGTGGTTAATGACGGAGCCAATATCCCAAAGGCTAGATCTGCCACTATTCTCTGAAGATCATCAATGATTCTCATCAGCTCAGAAGTAGTGGGTTCATGGGTTTGAGATGATTGGGGTTCGAGTGCATCCATCATGCACAAGTCCATGCTTTCTTGAATGAACACCTCAGGCTTGGGTAAATGAGCTAGGGTGATATATATGCTGGGATTGTAGGTGAATGGCAGTGTATGGATTAGATTGAGATGTGGAGGTAATAGGTTAGGGGTGGTCTGAGGTCCTTTTGGTGGAGCCATGATCTCTTTGTCAATAAGATCTTGAATCTTATGATGGAGGCGGATGCAACGGTTTGTATCATGACCGTGCTGCTGATGATAGGCACAATATTTAGCTGAGTCATATCTTGGTGGAAGAGGATTTGGAAGGAGTTAGGGTTCTAGGAGTTCTAGGTACCCTTTTTCTCGCAGCATTTTCAAAGCTTGAGAGAGACTCATGTAAAGAGGATGGAAATTTCGAGCTTGGGGCCGATTTGAAGTGGTTGGTTTTTGGCCATTGAGGGGAGTGGTGATAGTGTCTACTTCTGAGCATTTCATAGCTGTGCTACCATTAATAGCAGCATTGGAATTGCGAACAACATTCTTCTTCAAAGGCTCATTATCTTCCACAAAGACCCCTTGTCTGATGGCATCCTCGATTTGAACCCCTGTTTCATGAAACTTTGGAAAGGTAAACAGAGGTAGAATGATCATTTTCTGCAGTAACTTGTCATGCAGATTTCAAACAATCATCCCGATCTGATCTTTTTTAGAAGGACTTGTAGTCATCATCGAGGCCTTCGCTCTTCATCTCGTCACAAACTCTAAGAAACCCTCCTTTAGCTCTTGGCGGGTGGCTTCGAGATCATAAGTTATGACCTCGATCTATGTGTTGTAGGAGTATTGTGCAATGAAGGCCTCAGCCGTCTCTTCCCAATTCTGTTTCACAGAGTCCTACAATTTCGCATACCACATTGTAGCTATCCTAGACATGGTTCGGCTGAATAGAGACAACTTCTAGGCTAGGGTCAAACCCATTGGCCTCAAGATATCAGAAAATAGGCGGAGGTGCACCATTAGGTCTCCAGAGCCGTCGAAGCGGTCGATATGCGGCATTTTAAATCACTCCGGTAAGGTAACTGCAGATTCAGTATACCCGTTCTCTAAATCTGGGATGGAGTTCACTTATTGTTCTCGTTTGAAGAGCTTTTCAAGCTTGCTTACTTTCAATGCAGTAGGGTCAACATCAAATTCAAACGACCCCTCTATTGGGTAAGCCGTTGCCTCGGAGGTCTGGGGCGGGATGGATCTGCCTGAATGCCTGCATTTTCCTAGACATCAATTGTGACCCTGGGTGCTAGAATTCCCACTGGGCGTGCATGGGATGCTGATGCTACTGCAGGTTGTGGCTGCTGTTGTTGAAGCCTTTTTATTACCTCTGTTTGGCGGGCTACAACCTCGGCTTGGCGGGTTGCGGTCTCAGCTTGCCGGGCAGCATCTAGCTGCATGTTCTCAATAGTCTGTTAGAGTTGGCAGAGCATTTCTTCCATGCTGACTAAGGGATGCTGAGCTATGAAAACTGGTGTATACTCTCTTGCCAGAGTAGAAGCAGACGACTGGACTTCGCTGAATGAAGGTAACTGTCGAGCCGGTGGATTATGCCTAACTCTCTTTTATCTTGTAACCGGTGGGACTGAGGTAAACACAGGTTGCTTCTGAACAATTTTCGACCTGACAAAGTCTATTGACGCAAGTCCAGAGTACCTAGGGAATATTGGAGCCTTATGAAGCTATGGTTCCAGGATTACTTTGCAAAAAAGAAAACAAACAGCATCTCAGCCCAATTTCACTAGAACGGATATGATCACAGCTGAATGACTGGGCTCTTTACTGAGTTCTGCCCCAAAACAGATACCAATTTGGCAACTGATATGCACATTCCTGTATATTTTCACTGTAAAGCACATACCAGTTAAACAGAGCCAAAACACCCCTATGATGGGGTAGGGTAACCCTCTCCTAGTTTCGTCAGGAACTAGGGGTTCACTATGCAAACAAGCGGTTTCATACAATCTTGCACTCGGGTGAGCAACTTGTCCTAGTTTGGAACAGTCTCTACGGGTTTTGATATGCAGGTAGGTCGATTGGTCAAAAGGGTACCTCGGTAAGACCACCTAATATACCTCTCACACCTAACACCGAGAAGTGAAAGGAGGATCAAACGGTATAGCGGTAGTCCAGATCCAAGGGTTGTGTTCCCATCGTGGCAGAGCCCGCAACCGGTCAGCCTTTTGGTAAGCTTTTCCAAGCAAGCCTCCGGCAAACCGTTCAGGATTAGTAGATGGCAAACACTGTGACTTAAGCGCACCGATGCAAATGCAAATGCAAAGAAACACAAAAGTGTAGATAAAACAACATATCATGAGTTCGAGTCAAGTTGTCTAAATCCCCAACAGAGTCGCTAGAAACTGTGGACTCGCCTTTTTTCGCGCCCCGCCTTTCGAAAAGGGTTTGAAAAGAAGGCCTCACAATTTGCACTCCCATGGTTCTGAATCTAATCTCACAAGTGCAATGTGAAACTAATAAACACCAAAGAGTCCAAATCCGACAAACCTTTTGGAAAATCAATTTTAAATCAAATAATGCCAAAATTTAGATTGCTTTGCTAGATACAAAGTCGCCACCTAAATATTTTATTTTTGGGAAAATTTGGGAAACCCTGACTCATGCCAAAAGCCATGTGTCCGTCATCACCAAAGTTGTCTCGGCTGGGGAACTTAGGTATGAGAGGGGAAGGTCCTGAAATGAGCACCCCCGCTCGCCCAATCAAAGATCGGCCTCTACTAATCATGATATGTCTAAACATTATGCATTCTTATTTCGGTTATTAGCTAACATTACTATGTAACGCACACAAGCAAGTATAGACTAGTCGCAAGACTTGGAACAATTCAACTCATGTTTGTTTTCAAAAATGGTTTGAATTCACCATCCTCAAGTGGGCTTAAAGATGCGAATTTGCCACCAAACATAGTGGGCTTAAAATGTACATTTGTTGAATCGTTCCAATTCAAACAACAAGCCTTTATCCACAGGTATTCATGCAGTTTAGCAAGTAAGCACATAGCCTCATGGAAAGCATGCGAAACATGGCAACATGGCAATCACACTCATGCAAGTCTGCTAAAGCGTAAACGCTCACTGAGTACTCTAAGCCAAAACAAAAACCAATTAGAAAGATGCATGATCCTAACTATGCGAGATGTCTAATACAATACATGCAGTATGCAATTAATAAGCTCGACTACTAATATGGAATATGGATCGATTTAAACAACATGTGATTAAACACGTATTCAAAAAAGTATTGAAATTGCGATGCAGTTTCAATGATGCACCGAGCCTCGGTGCATGCAAGACAAATGAATGGATGCAAACATGCGAGCATAAGGCATGCTAATTGAAAATGTCCCTAATCTAACCATCAAAAGCTATCAAATAAAAGGGAGAAAGACGTGGGGTTGGAAGACATACACATACACACGCACACTTATTACAACATTATGCCCTCGCGAAAGAGGGTCCAAATGAATAAGCTAACCAACTAGCTATGCTAATTAAGCTAACTATTACAACACAGTTTAACGAACTATTCTAAGTTAATTAAATATTACAAAACTTGAAACTAATTAACTATTCTAGTTAACTAATTATTACAAACCAAATTAAGCTAATTAATTACAAAACTAATTAATTAACTAAATAGTTACAACACTTGTATGAATGAATTAGTTACAACTAACTAATTAATCAAAGCAAGTAAATGGCCTCGAGGGGCAAGGGATGCATGCATGCTCGGCTTCTCCACTCAAAAATGCCACCGCCTTGCCATTGTAGCCTCTGTTTGCACATTTTTTATCACTGAAAATTACACTAACTTCCAGAACACCTCTGCTCCACCTCAAGAACACACTGAGCAACTTTCTTCATTTATGGCCGATCGGCTGACATTGGTGGCCGGTTGACTACTGTTGATGGCCGTCGGCCACTGTTGGTGGCCGGTCGGCTACCCCTTCCCTGAACTTCCTTTTATGCTGTAACAGAGAGCAAACAGAGGCAAAACAGTGTATTCTCAAGGAATGTATGTACTGTTACCCTCCTTATCATCACACAAGCTCAAGGGAGTATAGCTCTTGGCCCTCAAACCATCAACCAAGCATTTTCCATGCATGATGGCTAAGGAACCAAGTATGTACACCACCCTATCATGCATGATCAAGAGTGACGGTGACTAAGGAAAGTGACACATTTCATCACTTCGAGTATGAAATGTCCCATTTTTCTCGTGTTTGAATTAACGTCCAATTTGAACACATGCAATGCAACACAAAAGATGTTTATCTTGCTTTTTTTACTTGTTCATTTTTGTTTACTCATTTTAGATTACCAATCCATTCTTTAATTAATTAGTCCAAAAGTGAGTGTCCTCTAATGGAAAGTGGGCTTAAACCCTAAGTGCCTTTGGCATGAGAGAGACCTCATGCCATTGATAATGAACCCTCGAAGGGATTAAACCATTAAGCATGAATGTCTCAATTTCATACTTAAGCAAACGAGTGGTTTAAAACCACTTTCAAAGCAAACAAAAAAGTGAAGAATGGAGGAAGATTGCAGAGATTTCAGTGCTAAAATGGAGTGCAAAATAACACTAAAACATGCTTTCAACTCAAAAGAATGATGAACAAAGCATTAAAACTCCAAGCTAGTGAAGAAAGTTGCACTACAACCATACATTACAAGCCTCAGTTGAATTAACCAGCCCAAAACAGAGTCAAAACAGAGGGAAAAACATGCTGGACTTAAGCTAAAGTAAGCTAGAAAAACATGCTAACATATGAGGCTAACTAGGCATGCAAACAAGACGCAAGAAGGGGAGGCTAACCCCTCCAATTGTGACTTCAAAACAAGGTTTTTACCACTAAAAAACCTCTAAAATTCAGTGGATAAAAGGCTAAAAAAAGTTTCTTTGAAAGTGTTGAAAAGATGGTATAAGAGCTTAACAAACAAAGAGACAAGAAGGGTGGACCACCCCCTAACTCAAAATAGCCTCAAAGCACCATTTTTAGGTAATAAAAACAGAGGTTTTTTCAGTTCAAAACCAGGCCAAAAACAGTTCAAAAAGATGTCAAAACAAGTATGGAAATTAAGCTGGCAAAGAGAAGTTTCTACCTCTTGAAGGGAAGACACAATTTAGGCAACAATTCAAACCAAAAGCTAAGATCACCTTCTAGAGCTCAAAGAGGGCCTCAAGTAACCTCAGCCCAAAGATAAGCAACTTTGGTTAAGGGTTGATAGGCAAACTAGAAGTGTATCTCTACTTGTATGCACAAAAGGGCAAGAGAGAGAGAGAAATCTAGAGAGAGAGGATTGTAGAGAGAGAGGCTCCCAAATCTTTCTAACCTTGAAAACAATAGAGAAGGGCCTCTATATATAGAAATATATGAGCCTTGGTCGAAAATATTAACAAAACAGACAACTGGAGCATTTGTGAGACAGTTGGAGGAAAATATCTACAAAATCTGACCTTTTGGACACTTGTGGCCGACCGGCCATCTTCAGTGGCGGACGACCATCACTGGTGGATGTCATCCATCACTGGTGGTCAACAAAATGCACTTCTGGCTGACACATGGCCGACAAGCTTCACTGGTGGCCGACAAGCAAAAACTCGTTTATGACCATGACTTCAAATAGGCATATCTCCTTCATCTGGACTCCTTTATAGGTCATTCTTGTGTCTAAATTGTAGCCCCTGAAGTCTTTTTTCCAATGGTGGTAGATTCACATCAAAATTCCAAGTGTTCAAAAGATATGCCTCTTTTAGTGAAGACTACTCAATTTCGGTCCTAACCGGATTGATACCTAACTTCTCTTCAGCTAGTTTTCTTCCCTCCTCTCCTTTTTTCTTCAACTCAAACCTCTAAAAAAGATGGTTTGAAATATTTTTCAAAGATTTTACCTCTCTTCCATTGATTTCCACTTTGTCCTTGCTCGGTTTACCGAAAAGCGCAACATTTAACGAAATGTGAGCCTCGGAACATTGTAGAAACTTTTTCAAAAATATTTTGAAAGAGAGGGTTTTAAGGTCTAAATCATTTTGGTCAAAATATTTTTTCATCCAAAATGGGGTGTAAGGTTAGGATTTGAAGCTCCTCTTGCCGAAGAAATCGAACATTTGCACAAAATAGCCTTCGTCCTACCTTCGTCCTCGAACAATCAACCTGAGGCCCCCAAGTCTTCAGGGTGGTCAAAAACGGGATGTCTACAGTTGCCAAAGCGGGTGTATGACTCGTGCTGCTATATTGTACCGATTGATCAAGCCAAACTGGAATTGGTGTTGCCAACTGTGATGGAAGTCAATGTGGTTGGAGAGGATGGTCCCAGTCAAGGATTTGATGATTTGGCAGAACTGGAGGAGGACTTAGACAATCTGTAGTTTTATGACGAACAAGATCAAGGTGATGTGCAGATTGATTGGTTTAATTTGAATGGATCAACAGACAATTCTGGGTGGCTTAGTGATGAGCCGGACAAAGAGGAAGGAACTGAAACGAAACCGGAGAAAAAAAGAGCGGGAATTGTTATAGTGGCCGGAATGGTTGATGGAAAGTGAAAACTACTGAAAAATTACCGGAGAACACCGATATGGAGAAACCAGCTTAGGAACTCAGCGGCATGAGTATTGTGGACACAAAACTGGAAGCTGCACTGAAGCAGTTTGTAAGAGAAAGGGGCGAAGACAACCAGAAAGCTCAACACACTACGGGGGATACTTGTGATGAGAAATTTATCCAAACGGAGTCGGACAATTGTTCATCGGCTACCGAATGTGTATAGTGGGATGATGATGACCGGGATCTGGCTCACACCAATGAGGATTGGGGTGAAGGTCTCCTAGCCAACACGTGGAACGTGGAAGAGATTGACCACAAGACAAGAAGTGGGCGGTATTTTAAGCCACCGCACTTAGACCAAGCCGAGGCATCCAAGAAAGATAGAGAGGTTGAGAAGCAGAAAGAAAATCAGTTTGAAGAAGAGGCAGTGCTAAGGCCGTTAAAGAAAATTCAAGCTGACATTTCAATCTGAGGGCTGCTCATGGCTTCTCGAGTGCATCAACAAGCTGTACAAACAGCAATGGACAAAGCTAGGTTGTCCATTGTCACTACTCATGAACAGCTTGTGGGATTGGTCTTCCCAGGGGGTGCTATGCCAACTTTAACCTTCACTAACAAGGAACCTAGTCAGTGAAATGGGTACTGGTGGTGTTGGTCAACACTGGCTCAGCTATCAATATCTATCCTTCTCGCACAGCTTATGTCATCGGCCTTAGACCGGCGGACTTTGTTCCCACAGCCCAAGTGATTCGGGTGTGTGATAATACCAACAGGGAGGTTATGGGCACGGTGCAGATCAGAGTCCAAGTAGGTCCAGCTCAGCAGGATGTTGAGTTCCATGTTCTAGATCTGTCGGCCACCTTTAATGTACTGCTAGGGAGGCCCTGGTTACATCAGGTGAAAGATGTCTCCTCCGTCCTCCACCAAATGCTGAAATACCCTAACGGGAAATGAGTGGCGATTGTCTTCGGGAATTCATCCATCCATCCCTCGCCAAAGGTGACTACACCAGTGCTAGAGATCGTTCATGGTGAGAAGGATGTATTCCTCTCAGGGTTTACTCTGGCTGAGGCCCGGGTAATGCAGACCATTTTATAAGGGCATGCATGTCAGCACCTAATCAATCTATTTCATGAACAAACTGAAGCATGTGCCAGGAATGGGGCTAGGAAGAAGTGGCCGAAAAGGCGTTATGGCATCAACAGATGTGCCACACAATCCGCATACCTTTAGGCTAGGATGTGTACCCACCAAAAAGGATTGGGTCAAGAAAAAAGAAGAGATGGCAGGCAGAGCTAGAGCCAACTAGGCTGGGAGAAGCTTGTTCACAGGCCAATTCAAGGAACGTTGAATGGCCACTTTGTTTGGGAGCGTAAAGACTTCCTCTTTTGTGGCTTTCCCGAGCCCTGGATGAATTCCGCGAAGTAGCGTGTCCTTGACTTTGAAATCTTCTTTGACTTGCAGCTGCAAGATAGTGATATCGAGGAAAAGGCTGAGCCAAGTACTAAGGTCGCGCAAAGCATGAAAAGTGACTCGGACAACTGTGAGCTTGGAGTAGGGGCAGCACTGGCATGTCTTCTTACAGATCCTCCGGCCAACTCAGAGAGCTTGGGGGATAACCTTACCATCTCCATGATCGGGGAGGAATTGGGTGTGGACCCATCTGGCAACATTTTGAATGCATCTGAGGCACCATCTCTCATCTGGCAGCTCGAAGAGGGCTACTTATCTAGTTCTGAGTCAGGTGATGAGCTAGAATCTGATTCCACAGAGTTTGTGGAGTCGGAATCAAATTTCGGTTCTTCTGAGTCCGAGTCTGGTATTCCTGGGAGTGATAACCCGGATGCCAAGGTCTTGTCCAGGTTCTCTTTTTCTTTTGCTTTTAAGTCAGTTGTAACCGAAGAGCTAGAGGAACTGGACTTTATCAATGAGAATGCTGCTGATTCTGAGTATTTCTCCATGCCGCTTGTTTATTGTATTGACCAAGATTTTCAGAATTTTAATGAAAACGAAGAGGAAGGAATTCCTCTAGTTTTGAAAAACTTGATTAATCGAAAGGATGAGAGGTTTGCAAAATTTGTGCTGATGTAATCATTGCTATTAATGTGGGTACTGAGAAGGATCCACATCTGGTCCAGATCGGATCCACGTTGTCTTCTGAGGAGCGCGAGTGCTTAGTCGCTTTACTAAAAGATTTCAAAGATGTTTTCGTGTGGTCCTATGAAGACATGCCTAGAATCGATCCTGAGATTGTACAGCATCATATCCCTCTTGACCCCGAGGTCCGACCCATCAAACAAAAATCGCAAAGAATTCGTCTGAATTGGGCGTTGAAAATCAAAGAAGAGGTCACCAAGCAGATTGAAGCAGATTTCTTGTTAGTATCTGAATATCCGACTTGGTTGCCCAATATCGTCCCAACGTCGAAAAAGGATGGTAGAATCCTGGTGTGTGTGGACTTCAGAGATTTAAACCAAGCCAGTCCGAAGGACGACTTCCCTCTGCCGCACATCGATGAATTAGTGGACTTCACTGCGGGTAATGCATTGCTATCCTTCATGGATGGGTTTTCCGAGTATAACCAGATTCTAATGGCGCCTGAGGACAGAGAGAAAACTGCGTTTAGTACGCTGTAGGGTACCTACTACTATCGGGTTATGACCTTTGGGCCGAAGAATGCCAGGGCTACCTATCAAAGGGCTATAACCACTATTCTGCATGATATAATCCACAAAGAGGTCGAGGTGTATGTAGACAACATGATGTCAAGTCCAAAGAAAGAGAGGGCCACTATACCGCCTTGATGAAATTCTTTCAATGGATCAGAGAATACAGACTGAGGTTGAATCCGCAGAAATGTACTTTTGGCGTAACAGTAGAGAAAATTCTGGGCTTTTTGATCATACAGAGGGGCATCGAAGTAGATCCTTCCAAAATTAAGGCCATCCTAGAAATGCCACCACCAATGATTGAAAAGGAGGTGCAAGGCTTT
Organism: Camellia sinensis; assembly: GCF_055761805.1. Lineage (NCBI taxonomy): Eukaryota > Viridiplantae > Streptophyta > Magnoliopsida > Ericales > Theaceae > Camellia > Camellia sinensis. Next base: position 82,269,773 of record NC_138963.1, read on the forward strand.
CTAGGTAAAGTGTAATTCATAAGACGGTTTATTTCTAAATTAACCCTGACTTGTGAACCACTATTTGGTCTCTTGAAGAAAGGAAAGAAATTCCGACGGGATGATCGATGTCAAGTTGCCTTTGAGCAGATCAAGTAGTATCTTCAGAATTTGCCAGTGTTATCGCTGTCAGAGCTAGGGAAGCCTTTGATTCTGTATCTGTCAATAACAGACACAACAATGGGATGCATGCTTGCTCAGAAATCTGAGGATAGGGTGGAGAAAGCCATCTATTACTTGAGCAAGAAATTACTGGATTACGAGACCCGCTACACTCCGTTGGAAAAAGCTTGCTTAGCCTTGGTATGGGCCAGCAAAAAGTTAAGGCACTACTTGTTAGCTCACTCTGTAATTTTGGTTTCGAGATTAGATCCCATCAAATATCTCTTTGAGAAACTGTGACAACCCTCATCATTGATTAGTGCTAATCTACGATTAAGCATGTTAACTGATTGATTGACTGAAATTCTAAACCGATTGATTGAGTGTATTAGCCTAAGTGCATTTCTATCTGTTGACTGTTAGATCATCTGTCCATGTTTTATGTTTTAAATTGCAATTTGAAGGCCCCTGGCGGCCGAATCTGAAATCGATTAAGGTGTTTTGTTAATTGGAATTAATGTGATTTTATAGTATATTTAATTGAAATGTCATTTAGTATGATTAAATTAGATTAAATGATGTAAATTACAAGAGTTGGCCTTATTTGCATTTTTGCCACTTAGTGGCCCACCTCATAAAACAATGTTGGAGCTTATTACATCTTGATATATCAATTCATCAGCCCATTTTGAGAGACAAAACCGAGAGAGAGAGAGAGTGTGAGAGAGGAAGAACTTGATTCCATCTTGAATTTGCTTGGAGACTTGATAGATTTGGAGGATTAATTGCAAATTGGGTTTCCCTTCTTGTAATTCAAGACTTAAGGTAGGGCCTTTACCTTCTTGTCCATGTAATTAGGTCATATGTTGCATGGTTCATGACATATTGAGGATTAGAGTCAAGATTTGGCCTAAAAATGTTGATTTGAAGCTTGAATCATGCATGCATGTTTATATTCTTGCATTTTGAGGTTGATTTCATGGAAATCATTACATGCATGTCCACACTATTGTTATAATCCATGAATTCATCATGTTTTTGGAAGAATGGACTCATTTGATCATGTATAGGAAGCTTGATTTCAGTTGAACACTTGCATGTTGCATACTCAATGTGTTCACGAAGTTTTGTTGGAAAATTATATTCAATTGAACTACCTTTGGGCTTTGATTTCTCAAATTGATCTTTGAAACATGTCATACTATGAGTTTACAAGTGTTTTCCAGAAAATTAGCCCAAAAGGATCGAATTTGATGCATTTGGAATTGATTTTGAGCTTGGAGGTTCATTCTGGAAATTCCAGAATTTGAACCCACGCTCGAGCGGGTAACTCCACGCTCGAGCGTACACACTGAGTCTTGCACTTCCGCTCGAGCGTATGAAGTAACGCTCAAGCGTTATTTTAGTGCATCCAGTACTTTACTTTTGGTTACAGTACGCTCGAGCGGGTATCGAGCGCCCATCGAGCGTGAATTTCGCACATCCTGTACTTTTATAGTCCGCTCGAGCGGAATAACTCATGCTCGAGCGGATACCTTTGTTTGCATTTCCGCTCGAGTGGATAAATCCACGCTCGAGCGGGACTCCTATTTTCTGAAAAATTTGACAAGTGTTTTAAAAGTGCATCTTTGCATCCTCATTCCATCCTAGGTATTCCTAGGCCTAGTTTAAGGCATCTTAATGAGGATATTGATATAGAACCACACCAAGTCAAGTTAGGGGTTAAGTTATCAAATCCAAGTGAATAACTTAGTGTGTGTTCGTTCTGTGACTATATAGGGTTGGCATCCAAGGACGCTCAATAGCATATCTCTAGCCCAGAACTCTGTAAGTAACATTGTTATAAAGATAAGTTCATTTATAATTATTTCGTGAACGATCAACTGAACTGCTTCCTGAAGTGATATTGCTTACCGAGTGGACGCTTGTCCTATTGTATGAACTATACTGGTAGCTCCCACAGTGACCTACCATTACTGTCACTGCTATTGTACCGTTACTGTTACTGTTATTGCACTATTGCTGTTGCTACTACTGTACCGTTACTGTTACTACTACTGTACCATCACAGTTACTGTTGTTGCACCGTTACTGTTACTGCTATTGCACCGTTACTGTTACTGCTACTGTACCGTTACTATTACTGCTACTGTACCATCACGGTTACTGCTGTTGTACCGTTACTGTTACTGTTATTGCACCGTTACTGTTACTGTTACTGCTACTGTACCGTTACTGTTACTGTTACTGTTACTGTTACTGTTACTGTACCATCACGGTTACTGCTGTTGTACCATTACTGTTACCATTACTATTACTGTTATTGTACCGTTACTGTTACTGCTACTGTACTGTTATTGTTACTGCTACTGCACTGTCACTGTAACTGCCACTGCTACGGTTACAGAAATCTCTGTCAGTTCCAATGTTTGGAACTACTACTGTCTACTGTTTTGATGGTCATCATCAACGGACTGACCGGTCTATCAAGGCCTACTATACTGTTCCGCAATGGAATGTACCACGTATGACTGCCATGATTTCTAAATGACTAATACGACATGAAAAATGAACCACTGATTGGATAATTGATCTATCGATGTAAACGACCGTTTTAACTACCGTAAGGACATCTGTTCTTAACCCTTTACGCAGTTGTTATTCACTGGGCTTTAGCTCACTGTTTATGTTTATATGTAGGTGTCCAGGCATCAGACCAGAGCTAGGAGCGTCGGATTAGCTCTCTTTTGGTGAAAGCCAGCCGTTGTGTGTAGACGCGTCCGCGTGGGACCTTGCTACAGTTCGGACTCGATTTTGTTTCACGGTTCTTAATCTGAACCAAAGAGTCCAAATCCGGCAAATCGTTTTGAGAAACAGATTTTTGAAAAGAAGCGCCAAACATGGACTGCTTTGCCAGATACAGAGTCGCCACCTAAATATTTTGTAATGGGGAAATTTAGGAAACCCAGACTCGGTGCCGAAGGCCACATGTCCGTCATTACCGGAGTTGTCTCGGCTCGGGAGCTTGGGTACGATCAGGGAAGGTCAGCTATGAGCACCCCCTTTCGCCCGGTCCGAAGACCGGCCTCTACTAACTGTGATATCTGATTTTGAAAACGTTATGTGTTCTTAAACCAATCATTAGCCTAGAATTACTATGTTATGCGCGCAGCAAACAAGTATAGACTAGATTGCCTAATTTTGAAATAAACATTGCATATCCGTTTGTTTTGAAAAGCGCTTTGGAATTTGCTACTCGCAAGTAGGTCAAAACACGGATTTCAACGAGTTTTTCCAACTCAAACAACCCAGCCTTCACCCACAGGCATTCAAACAGTTTATCTCACATAAGCACCTAGCCACATGGTAAGCATGCTATTATGGCAACATTCGCACGCATGCAACATGCTAAGGCGAAAATACTTACATCGTACTCCGTGCCGAAACAATAAACTAGTTAGCAAACATGCATGTCCTAGTTCATGTTAAATTGCCTAATGCAACACATACATGATGCAATCGAAGTGGGCTCGGCTAACCTAAGCATGGCATATGAAATGCGATTAATTGATGCACGTATTCAATTTAGAATCGAAATACAAATGCAGTTAGCGTGATGTACCGAGCCTGATGCATGTAGTACAAATGTATGAATGCACGCATGCATAGCATAAGGTATGCTAATTTTAAAAGTGCCCTAGTCTACCAACATAAGCAGGTAAGTAAAAGGGAAGAAAGAAGCGGGGATTGGAAGACATACACACCACTCACACACACTTATTACAGATTTGCCCTCGCCCGGAGGGACCAAATAAATATTACAAACTAATTAACTACGCAAGCTAATTAAATATTATAAATTGCCTAATCAACTAAGCAAATTAACTAATCTAGGGAAAACGGATAAACCGCCCCGGGAGAAGAGCTCGATGCAATGCATGCTCGGTCCTGCTCGAAAATGCACCGCCATGCGTAGGCTGCCTCTGTTTTCCCGGCTCTGCCTCTCTGAAGACTGTCAAAGTCTCAAGGATGCCTCTCTGGATACTGGGAATCACCACCGGTTGGGTAGAATGCCTACCGGCAGTGTCATATGGTCACCGGCACAAAATGAATCCATCGGCTGGTTATTCACTGCCGGTCGGCAATTTATACTGCCGGTCGGCAAAGAATGCCTGCAGAACCTGCAACTCACAGCAGCAGAGGACAGAACTTGCATGGCAATACAATTCAAGCATATATGCACCAATCATGTCCCTTATCATGTTTGTGACTCAAAAGGGCATGTGTCTCGATTCTCGGACCACCAATCACGCATTTCCATGCATGATGGCTCAAGTGATCAAGTGTGCAACTTTCATGTCAAATGAAATGCAAACCAAACAAACAAACCAAGGCCCAATTCCTATCATCAAGTCAAGGAACAAGGCATGCATGCAAGATGCAATGCAACCTAGGCATCCAAACTAAGGATGCAACATGACATGGCAAGACACTTGTGCAAGCATACAAGCAAACATGAGGCAATGCAAATGGATAAAAAGATGGACTTATACATGATTTAGGCAACTCTAAATAGGCCTAAAACAGTGGCCAAAGTGACCAAAATAAAGGACTAAACACACATACACACATGCACATGTTAAAGGGCCAATGCTTAGGCACAAAAGAGGGACTCTCAAGCACACTTGAAAAGAGATATCATGGACAATTAGCGTGCAACATAAGCTCTGAAAATCATGCTAAGATGGTGTCAAACCAAGCAAACAAAATAGACCAATCATGCAATGAATGGCCCAAGTACTTGAAGCAAGTCAAAGGGACTTGAACCATGGCTAAGCCAACCAAGCCTCACAAGGCTAAGAGGGCTTAAGATAGGTTCAAGACAGACCTAGACCATGCAAAGGGGGGGGCTCCCTAGATGGCATCTAAGTGGCTCAAATTCGAAGGCATGTGCAATGGCCAAAACATGGAGCATACTACACAAGCTTTCAAAGCATTAAAGATGCGTTCAAGGCAAACATATAGGCATGCAAATGGGACTGAAATGACATGGTGGATGATTCTAAATCATCAAATCAATGCAAAAATGTCATGCTATACGTTCACATACATAAGGCCAACAAGCCGGAATGCAAAGGGGCTATACTAAGCATGCCAAATCTGACCCAAACAACTACGGACAGACCTAAAACATGGCAAAATATGCACAAAAGCTTCACAAGACTAAGCCTAAAACATGCTAGAACAAAGGCTAACAACCTAAGGCATATTAAGGCAATAACAAGGCATTACATGGTAAGTATGCTAAGCATGCATGGTGTACCAAAACCAGCAATAAACAGAGGCATATTATGATATAATAGGCACAAAAAAACAGCCAAGGCATGGTCAACATGAAGCTTAGCTAGATGCTCCCTCAAGAGGCCAAAAATGGTCCGTTTCAAGGACAACAAGGAGAGGGGGTGGCCCTCCCCTTTTTGAGACTTCAAGGCACCATCTCCGCTACTGAAATCCCTCAAGATTTCAGTGGTGAAGAGACCCAAACACCAAAGTCTCGAAACTTGCACAAAATAGCACAAAATGGGGGCCTTTCAAGGCCTAGGAGGGGTCAAACACCTCCAAACCACAAAACACTCTAAACAAACAATCAAGAGGGCTAAAAAACAGAACTTTTTTGTATTATACACTAAGCACAAAAACAGCTCTAAGATAGGTAGAAAAGCAATGCAAAAATGGGGAATGAAAAGGAAGTTTCTCACCCTTGTAGACCACCTTCACAAATGATGCTCCAACAGCTCCTTTTAGGTTGAAAACAGCTCCAAAACTTCAAAACCAACCTCTTAGAACCTCAGTAGCTAAGTGAAGGTGAAACACTATGTGTTTGTGTACAATAGTAAGACACAAACACACTTAAACACACACAAGAGGGAGGTATAGAGATAGAAAGTGTATGGATTCTAACCCTAGAACTCAAAACCCTAAAAATGGCTGTCTAAACTCTCTAAAAAGTCCAACCCTAAACAAGGGAGACAAGGGCTCCTCTTATAGAGCTTCTTGTCTTGTAAAGCTTACAAGACAAGCTTCTAAAGAGAGAGATCCCTCCATACACATGGAGGGGAGCCAAATGCAAGACAGCTGTGATAAAATATCTGCAAAAGCAGATGCACAGTAGTCGGCCGGCCATTTTGGCAAAATGGAGTGCCGACCGGCAGTAAAAAGTGCCGACCGGCAATATACATTGCCGGTGGCAGCAAAAACCAGCCGGTGGCCTTTGGCCATGGCCGGTGGTGTGTGGGGATGCCTCACAAGGCATTCCCTGCCCTTCCAAGGAAAAATGCAAGTGTTTGGCGCAAAACCAGACACTAAACGGTCGAATTCGGAGATCCTGAGGCAAGGTGCGTAACTGAGACCTTCGGGAACTCCAAACGAACACAAACAAGGGTAATCACCAAGTGTTCCAATGGTGACGTCCAAGTCTTGAGGACGGTAAAAAATGGGGTGTCTACAGTTGCCCCTCTTTGACAGAACTCGAAAGTCATAACAATGACGGGAGTGAATGTCAAAGTCCAGAGACGACCCATTTTGGACAAGGCCGAAGACTTAGACAAACATGCAAGACAAACAAGGTATGCGCCCGAAGGCAGGGGCAAAATGCAAGACAATGCACGAAGCCGAGCATAACTTATGATCATGCAAAGAAAGCTATAATGAAGCACACATGCGACAACTTTAAGCTAGCATACACCAAACTACACTACAATGCAGAAAGGATGTAAGAGAATTATGCAATTCTCAATACGTCTCACTCGGAGGATACAATACCTGTACGGCTCGTCTGGTTGCACCAGCCTCAAATGAACCGTACATACAATATCGTGCCTGTAAAGAAAACAACTCAACAGGTACGATGTTATTAGCAACATGCATGACAACGAAAAAATGGATACAAAATGATATGCAATGCATACAAAACAATGTACAAACAATGCAAATGAAGATGCAATGTAATTGAAACAATGCAAACTATATGCAAAGCAATTGAATTATGATCCAATCATGAGTGGTTTGAAACCACACCTATGTCAAATAGATTGATGGAGGTAACAAGTCCGTCTACCATAGAACGGTCAACTGAACTATGAGTAATGTAGACGGACACAATAACAAATATTGGGGGAGATTGACATAAGTGGGGAAACGACCCGTTGGAGAAAGGATAATGATCCTAATGCCGGATGCAAAAATTACACTACAATGTAATATAGATATGCTGGGGAGGTAGCAATGGATATGGCACGCGGGCCAAACCAAATCTTGCCTAGGCAAGGCATGTACGCATACAAGCCATGTTTAACATAGAACGGTCCACTGAACTATGCTTCGACACGAGAAGTATGGGCACATACCAGACCAAGCTCAACATGGAAAGGCGCAAGCCATAAATGGAAGGTGATGCGATGAATGCATGCAAACTATAATACAATATCTACAAATATGCAATGGAAATGGATACAATGGATATGGCCCGCGGGTCAAACCAAATCTTGCCTAGGAAAGGCATGTACGCATACGAGCCATGTCTAACACAGAAAAGGTGCCGCAACCCTCAAACCAACATACCAGCGTGGAATAGGCGCGTACACATGCAGAACTGTGCTTTAACGTGAAAAGTAAGGGCACATACCAGACCAAGCTCAACCTGGAAAGGCGCAAGCCATAGATGGAAGGTGATGCAATGAATGCATGCAAACTATAATGCAATATCTACAAATATGCAATGGAATGGATATTTACAAATATGCATGACAATGCAGTATGATGTGATCTACTGGGGAAAATGCAATGGATGCATGCAAGCTACAATGGAAATGCATGACAATGCACTATGATGCAACGGCTATGATTGCCGCTTTCCCTATCTTACCAACAGGGCGATATACTAGGTTGGTTCAGTATCCAGAATTGAGGCACAGACATGCTGCCTCAATCTATGGGGCTTCCATACAGATTTCAAGCAAAGGATACACCCCTGGGTATTTAAACCAGACTTTAGTCTCGAAACTCCCGAACCTTTGCGTTCTAGGCATAAGCCATTCGAACTCTAGTTTTCACCGTCCCAGTTGGTCTTCTAGGAACTCGCCGCAAACATAGGCAGGTGGCTTTACCAGACCACCGAAAGTCGTTCGGGCACGACAAACACCGAAGGAATTGCACTTTTAGAGGATTTAGGGTCTCCTAGACCGTGATGCAAAATGTATGCATGACAATGCATGTTTTTTGTTTGTTTTTGTTTTTGAAATGCAAATGATGTATAAAATGCATGTTGCATGGAATGCGCGACAACACGCGACATAAGATGCATGTAAATGTAACCAACCGAAAGTCGTCCGGGCACGACAAACACCGAAGGACTTGCACCTTCAGAGGATTTTGGGTCTCCTAGACCGTGCGTATTTAAGGTCTCGCCAAACCATCATATTACAAGATGGTGTGATGCGCAAAATAGCGCGATGCGTTGGACAACGCGAGTGCACAAGACAGTGCGATGGAATGTAATGCACAAAACAGTGCGATTGATTTGAAATGCACAAAACAGTGCGATTGATTTGAAATGCACAAAACAATGCGATTGAGATAAGGTGCGCAAGATAGCGCGATGCAATGCACTAACAAGTGTAGAGAGGTGCGCAAAATAGTGCGAACGTAAACTGCACAAAACAGTGCGATGCGCAAGATAGCGCGAATGTAAACTGCACAAAACAGTGCGATGCGCAAAATAGCGCGAATGATAAACTGCACAAAACAGTGCGATGCGCAAAATAGCGCGAGTGATTTGAAATGCACTAAACAGTGCGATGCGCAAAATAGCGCGAATGTAAACTGCACAAAACAGTGCGATGCGCAAAATAGTGCGAGTGTAAACTGCACAAAACAGTGCGATGCGCAAAATAGCGCGAGTGATAAACTGCAAAAAACAGTGCGATGCGCAAAATAGCGCGAATGTAAACTGCACAAAACAGTGCGATGCGCAAAATAGCGCGAGTGTAAACTGCACAAAACAGTGCGATGCGCAAAATAGCGCAAATGATTTTGAAATGCACAAGACAGTGCGATTGATTTGAAATGCACAAAACAGTGTTAGTGAGATACAAAGTGTAAGTGCACAAGATAGTGTGAGTGAATGCATGTTCTATGCAAATGAGGTGCACGTGTCGATGAAAATGATACAAATGAGACACGCATGCCCCATAGGATGCCAAATAATACAAATGAGACACGCATGCCTCCTAAGATGCAAAATGAAACAAATGAGACACGCATGCCGCATAAGATGCGAAATGAAACAAATGAGACACGCATGCCTCATAAGATGCAAAATGAAACAAATGAGACACGCGTGCCTCATAGAATGTTGAATGATGCCAACGGACTTAAATGCGTAACGACGCACGTGTTTCGGAATGCATGACAATGCATGGTAAGGGAATGCACAACAACGCGAACGAAGCGCGAGGCGACGTATGCATTGAAATGCATGACAATGCTTGTAATAAAAATGCAATGACAATGCATGAGAGATGTGCATGATAATGCAAAGGGTGCGTGTTACAACGCATGTAGTAGGTGCATAACAATGCAACTGCGAGGCGCATGATAGCGCGATATAATGCACCGAAAAAGTGCGATGAACGCGTGCAACGCACATGGGGTAACTTTTGGATCTTGTAAGAGGCAAAAAGGATACCAAAGGATACAACATTGCACAAGTTGGAGTGGTACGCACAGAAGACGCGGTCCGAGGTCAAAACGGAGGCCGGTTGAGCATCGGAGGTACACTTTCTTGCACTTTCTTGAGCTATGAAGACCAAAAACTACTCATATGGCCTAAACAAGGTTGTGGGAACACCACCGGCCGGGAGAGGAAGCCACCGGCTGTCCACCGGCTGCAGAATAATTCCACCGGCACAATATACTGCCGGCCGGCACAAAATATTGCCGACCGGCAAAAAGTTGCTGAGTCGGGACAGATTCGACATTTCACCTCGGGTGTTTTAAAATAGGGTTTCAAACCCTATTGTCTTACTTTTTTTTCGGCCGAAAACTCACACTCTCTCTCTAGAGCATTTTCCTCTCCTTTTTTGCACGTTTCTTCGCGTTCTACACCCGTTTCGTCGTCGGATTCGCGATTTTCTTCGCGTTTCGGACATTTTCAACCGAACAAAACTTTGTTTCGGTGCCTCGTTTGCCGTTCCCATCTTTTTGGGGTTTGTTCCTCTCGCTTTCCTCTCGATTTCCGTACCATTTTCACATCCCGGCCATTCCGGCCATTTTCGACCTTCTCGGGAGTTCACTTTTCGGTTGACTTTCTGCATTCCGGTCCGGTTTTCCTTCCTCCGGCTATTTTCTCATCACTCTTGACATGGCGGACGACATTCCACGCGGCGGGACTCCCCCGGATCACGAGATGGATCCCGGGGTCGAGCTCCTACCTTTGAGCGAGCGCCCGTTCGACCCGGCGACCTACCGGCCGGCGATTCATGTTCTGCCCCACGACGGCCTGCGCCAGTTTCGGAGCTTCGAGAGGCACGTGCCACCCGAGCTATTACTGCTTGAGCCTACCTCCCACCTGTCCTTTGGCGCTTCCGAGGTAACTCTCTTTTCTCTACTTTACTTTCTGCAATGTAGGGCACAAAAACTGTCGTAGCTTATTTATGCTCTTTAACTGCTTTGGCTCAGATATCCTGTATACTGTAGTTATTCGCAAACATACGTGCCACTGATATCTGCTTGAGACTGACACATGCACACACACTGCACTAGCCCTGAATCACCAAAACACACTGTATTTTACTGCATACACACTGGTACCCAGCACTTGTTTGAGTCTGAAAAACTATGCACACATGCTATACTGTACCGAACCACCCGAACACGTTGATGCATCACACGTATTTCACTGTAAGCACACCGGCACCCGATATTTGTTTAAATCTGTCAAACTTGCACACATGCCATACTGTACTGAACCACCCGAACACGTTGACGCATCACACGCTGTAGTTCACTGTAAGCACACCGGCACCCGGTATTTGTTTAGATCTGTTAAACTTGCACACATGCCACATCTGCTCTGAACCACCCTAACACGCTGACGCATCACACGCTGTAGTTCACTGTAAGCACACCGGCACCCGGTATTTGTCTGAATCTGTTAAACTTGCGCGCATGCTACATCTGTATGCTTCTTAAAACTGCATTTTGAATGTTGCCTTGCAATTGCTATTTTCTGTTTACAGGAGGATTCCCATACCATCCGCGGGTATGGGAACACTGGCGCTCGGGAGTGGTACGACGAGCTTCCTGACGCGGTCCGTCGCATAGCGGACCGGGCGGGCTTCGGCGCCTTCTGCTGAGGACTCTCCAGGCTTACTACATGCAGACCTCTCCTCGCCGCTCTGGCGGAGAGGTGGTGGGACACCACCGATTCATTTCATTTTTCCATAGCAGGGGACATGACGATGACCCCTTACGATTTCTCGATGCTCACAAGCATCGGGGTAGGGGGTGATCCGATCCCCTTTGATGTTGACATGGACGAGTGGACTGCCGCTCAGGTCCATCTGTTGGGGGAGGCCCCACCTCTCGCTCGTCCAGGCTTTGTCCGGTATTCCTGGTTCGAGGTGCAGTTCAGGGTGCAACCCACCCTTGTTGATGCAGCTTCGATGACTCCGGAGGCCGTGGAGAGGTACGCACGCGGCTTCCTCATGTTCTTGTTCGGGACGACCATCTTCGCCGACCAGGCGAACACCGTGCCTCTCTGCCTACTCAGTGCGCTGGTGGACGTCAGGGACATCCTGTACTACGACTGGGGTGGCGCCGCTCTGGCCACTCTCTACGGGTACATGAGCTCAGCTTCCCGCGGCAACGGACAGTTGCTCGAAGGCTACTGGCGGGCTTGGGAGGTACATTTCTTCTCCGCTTTTCATTTCTGCCCTATATTTTCTGTACTCTGTACACTGCACACATTGTAGTCTACTTTATACTTGCTGTATACTGTACACACGGCACATACATACATTCTGCTTTACACTGACTGTACACTGTACACAATACACTGCACAACACACAGCTCTGCCATTTCTTCTTTATTCTGTATTCTGCTTTATCTGATAAATGCACTGGTATTTACCTTGCAGTTGTGGGTTTACGCCTACTTTCCTAGGCTTGCTCCCGTACCAGTCATGGAGACTCCTCTGGTTGTCCCGTTTTCGCGTCGCTTTGACGGGAGATGCACCCGGAGGCCGCGAGAGACTTTCAGCTTTTTCCGCCGTTACTTCGACACCATTACCCCTGCCGAGGTATGTTTTACTTGCAGTTCATTTAAGCTTCACTTTTCCACTGCATATTTCAAAAACAGTAGATAACAAACTGCATGTCACTTTCAGATCACGTGGCAGCCTTGGGCTCCATTGTCGGCGGCGATGCGGGACCGGTTTGCCGGTGCTGAGGAGACCTCGCGTTTTCGGATCTTGCTGGAGGGCCCGGTCTGTCGGGCTTGGTACCTTGGTGAGCGTTTCCTACGCTAGACCCTAGGGTTACCGGAGCAGATAGTCCCAGTTTACCCCTCTGCGGACATGAGGGAGACCGAGAGGCTCACCACCGAGCGGATGGCCGATTACACTATCGGCTGGGAGGCGACCCGCTTTAGAGGCATCGGCGACTACCGAGAGTACGTGCAGACGTACCTTATGCGACCTCTGAGCGGCAGCCGTCGAGCGGAGGGAGCCAAGCCCGTGGCGCCAGCAGCTGGGGCAGGAGCGGGAGCTGGAGCAAGGGCTTCGAGGAGGGCTCGAGTCCGTGGCAGGGGAGGAGTTCAGGGAGGACGGGGGGCTGGCTGGCCCGCCCTGCCCGCTGCATTGACTTTCTGAGGACAGGGTGGGGTGACCTATCAGATCCCCTTCGCCCCTCCGCCGGCTGATCACGAGTTTGTCGGTGTCCCCGACTTGCCTCCGGTATGTATTACTGCATTTTTGTACAGTCATTTCATTTCAGTTTATTTGATATTCCACAGAATATTGATGCATCTGATACTTTTGCAGGCTTCTTCTGAGTATACCCGGCAGTCATTGGAGATGAATGCCTCCATGATGGGGATGCTTCAGCGGACTTTTGACCTCCTGGCCCTCTACAGCATCCCGGTACGTTCTTCTGACACTGGCCTCAAACCATTCATACATTGCTTCACATAATCTGATGCATGGCACGACACCTGATATACTGATCTCACAGTATCTGATACACTGCATACACTGCATTCTGCACTGTACTCTGCACTGATAAACTGCTCACGGCATTCACACACTATACTCATACACTGCATTCTGCACTGATAAACTGTTCACAGCATACATACATTGTACTCAGACACTGCATTCTGCACTGATAAACTGTTCACAGCATACATACATTGTACTCAGACACTGCATTCTGCACTGATAAACTGTTCACAACATACTGATGCATTTGTCTTTTATGTACTTTTGCAGCCTCCCTTCCAGATTCCTATGGCAGGAGGTGCTCCAGCTGGACCTTCCGTCCCCGCTCGAGGGAGAGATGAGGAGGGCAGAGCATTTCCCCGCACCAAGGCGGGGCTCACTCATATCGGGAGTAGCTCGCGAGCTCCAGTCCCCGATGATGATGATGACGAGGAGTCAGAGGCGGAGGCAGAGTCAGAGGCGGAGGAGACCGGAGGCAGCACTAGCTCGGGCTCTGACGACGATGCTGATGATGCTCCTGGACCTTCGTCCAGGAAGAGGACTAGGATAGACAGACAGCCCCCGGAGTGCTTGAGATGGATACAGATTTTTGCTATTTTTCTTTTTTTCTTGTACTTTTCTCTTTTTGGTAGTTAGGATACTTTGTACTGCCGCAGGCAGATTTTTGTTTTCAAAACTTGTGTATTTGAAAAGATTATGAAATCAAACAGGCTTTTTATCTGAAAAAGTGTTTACATCCGTATATCTTTACATTTCAAACTTTGCATCGCATCACACCATATTACACCTCAATGTAAATGAAATTGATTGGTTGTCTGAAAATTGAACACTTGCACTGTAATAATTAGATAACTAAACAGCCAACAGCAAAATAACCCAAGCAACCCACTGCCTGATTCTGGATTCACAGCCCTTACTCTGTTGGGGATTAATCTTCATACCGCCCATAACACAGCATTCGGTTCATTCTGCACACAGCAAATCCCGGACAAACAGCCCTATCTGACAAGACGGACTACGGAGGTGAAACCAGCTGGAGTTGAAACACAATCGAATGTAGAGAATGGCATGACATTCTGAGCATAAACGATTAACTTTCGGAAAAGGGGTTTTCTTAACCAGGGTATCGAGCCTACAACTGAACACAGCGGGGAGGATTCAACAAAGGTACACGACCTAACCACAACGAGATACGCTCGGAAGAAACCTAAAGCAAAGGTTGAGGTACGTAAAAACAAGAGACACGACACACAGACGCGTTAACGACGATGGGGGACCTCAGATCACGAGGAGCCAGTTTCTCTGGGTATTGTTTCCCACCCTTTTCTCATTTGTGATTCTCACATCACTCTGGCACTCAAGCTCGGGTTTTTTTTTTCTCTCAAAACCCTTTGGCTCACTTTTCTCTCAACTTACACATCTCTATTCTTTATTCTCTCATTTTTCGTCCCTCCCCGAGGTGATTAATGGATGAATAGGAAGGTGTGGGTTCATGCCCAATGTCGTTAGCTCACAGCTATTTCTTCTGGTGGGTGGAGTGCCCTCCTGGCAAGTACGTCGATGACGGGAGAAAGACAGAACACCTGACTCAACTGTGCCCCTAGTTCATCGCTTTGACCATTTTGTTTGGTTTTCTACTAAAACAGTTTTGATCAAAATGAGAGTCGAATTAACGTACTTATTCGATTTTTGATTTGAAAACCATGCAAGTCAGGCTGTAAGCACTGAAAATTTTCCTTTTTGGGTCCAAGAAAATGGTCCAGTTTTGGAAAATGGGATAGTTTTCGAGAAAATAGTCAACCTCAGTAAAAAAAATTTCAAAAACTAATTTACAAACGGCCGATGTCAACGAGCATGGAACTTACTCTTTGAGATGCGCAACCTCGGATCGGAGGCAATGGAAAATTGCCCCTGGTTTGAAGAACGCCGTATGGCAACGGAAAGTTGCCCCTGGTTTGAATGGCGGCTCACGACGACTCGTGGCAACGGAAAGTTGCCCCTTGTTTGGATGGTGCCGCAGCAGTCCGCGGACAGTCTTCATTGGTGGTGGTCGAACTCTTGGACACAGAGATGACGAAGACGGTTATAACAAATATATGGACACAATCACCTTAGAAGGTGTTGGCAACTAGACTTTGGGATGAAATCGAAACCATTACATGGGCCGAGACGCTATGAAAGCGACTTCAGAATGAAGTTGCCTACGTATCCCAATCATGGGAATCAAGCCTTACGTAGTTCCAGTTAAGGTACACTCGGGTATTTTAAGCTTCACTTTTCAGGCTCTAACTTTTGCCAAGGTGCCCGATGCGGGTTTTCGACCTTGCGAGCTTCTTTTCATTTTCTTTTTTTTCTTTTTTCTTTTTCTCTTTTTTGCATTGCATTTTTTTTTTTCTCTTCTCTTTTGGTATATTTTGTTTCTTTTCTTTTCTTTTCTTTTTGTATTTTTTTGCTTTTTTTTTTGTATTTTTCTCTTGCTCTAACTTTTGCCTGGGTCGCCCTTCCGGGTTTTCGGCCCAGCGAGCCTCTCAAAGGGTAAAAGTGTAGCAAGTCCACGCCAAATGGTTTTTGAAATTGAAGCCTCTCTGTGTCTAGGAGAACGGCTGTTGCAATGATTTGTAGGAGAATCCGTCCCGGTTGCTCCACGAGCTTCTTCTGGTGAGATCTACTCTTTTTGATTCAGCTTTGGTGCCTCTTGTTTGAGGGCTGCTTCAAAACTGGCCACACGGGCCTTGCATGACGTTTGACCGTTGAACTTTCTGAACGGGTTCAAGGTTCGAAACGGACGGGTTGAATCTTGAGGCTGAGAGCGATCCTAGGCTGCACAATCTCAAGAGCGGTTCCACACGGGTCTTCACAGGGCCGCGCAAAACATTTGTTTTTGAAAGTTTTTAAGAAAGCGACAAATCGCTCGCGCCGAAGATAGTGTGGAACCAATCTGGATCAAGCCAGGGTCCTTCCCAATACTCATGCTGACAAGCATGGTTTCATTCATTAAAGGCTTAGCATGCTTTTCTTTCTCTCATAATGATCAAAATTTTGCAAAACCCGAGGAATTCCTTCCTCTTCGTTTTTATCACCGCAGTGTTCAAAAGTGGTTTTTTAAAAAAAACTTAGGCTAAAGCAATGAGCTTGGCGCGCAGGAGAGCAGGCGAGATGTGCTGTCAACCCATTCAAATCCCCTGGCACTTATACTGAAAGCAAGCACGAAAGTGAGATAGCAACAGCTGTTTCATTCAAATTTGTTGGTGTAACTGGCCCCTTCGGCAGAAACAAATTCAGAAACCAAAACAGGTAATTACAAGACAAAACGGTGTTCAAGGCAACAACCCCGGAATCACCTGGTATTCTATACAAAGGGGACTGACTCGATACAACAAGACAGACCCTTAAGCAAAAGACTGACTCAAGACAGAGAGACAAACTCAAAACAAAAGACTGACTCGATACCCAAGCTAGAATTTACAAAACTTGGTTTCACCGATGCTCAAAAATGCGTGTCAGACGCTACATCCAAAATACCGAATGCCGCCCGCAGGTGGTTCACTTTATATACTTACGGTATCTGTGTCCTCAAAATCCAGTAATTGGGTGGTAACGGACTTGGCTGAGGTGGGCGGGAGGATAACCTCGTTGTCGATCAAATCTTGCACCTCATGACGGAGGCGGAAACAATTGTCGGTTGTATGGCCTGTCTGCTGGTGGTACGCGCAGTACTGAGCAGCATCATGCGTAGCGGGGAGACTCTTTGGGAGAGGACGAGGCTCCAAGGGTTTAAGGTGCCCCTTCTCGGCAAGGATCTGAAGTGCCTTGGACAGAGGCATGTAGAGAGCATGAAGGGTCCTGTGCCCTCGGGGCAGCTATTTTGAAGTCTGAGCGCTCTTGCTAGCCGCACAAGCGAAAGGATCGGCAGGCGCCACCTTAGCTTTCTGATCTTTCCCAGGTGCAGGGGCAGGAATAGGAGGAACTGTTCTGGCATGACGGGGCCCATCCCGATTTTTCGACTGACTTGAACTACTCTCAGGTGGAGTGGGGAAAGCATCTTCCACAGTTTTTTCCACAACTGCGGTTATCTGTTGCTTGTTCATCCCCCCAGCTTTCAAAGCCTCGACTGCCCACAGCAGTTGTTCGATGGGATCGGCGTCTATCTTTGCTTTGTCTTTTCCTCTGGCCTCAGCCTGATCGAGGGTCTGGGTTGGTGTTGATATGTCATTGCCATAGCTGGAGGCCATCTCCGGTTGGCTAAGTTCAATCACAATTCGCCCTAACAGCGGGGGCTCCTGGGGTACAAAACTCCCGGCATATGGTGCGGCTGGAGGTGAAGCTGACATTCCGTAGGTGAGATCCGCCACAGACCTCTGGAGATCACCTATCATCCCCATTAGTTCAAAGGTGGTGGGCTCACGAGCCTGATACAACTGGGGGGCCCAGACCGGATGCACAACAGGCGACCTGGGTGGATGTAGCATATCCATGTTGGTCTCACTTTGCAGAGTGATCCCTTGATCTAATGCAGTCGTCATAACGACGAACTCTTCTGAATTCTGCGTTGTCATAAGTCCTGCCTCAGCAAGGGGGAACACTGGTTATTCTGTATCAACTCTCCGACTCTCTGAACTGAAAGGGAAAACAAACAGCATTTCAGCCCAAACTGATCAAACACGGGCGTAGCCGACCAACTGTACTCTACTACTGATCACTGTTCCCCAGAATCACTGTCCCCAAAACTGAACCATGATGCCCGCAGATAACTGGTTCTCAACAGTACTGATACTGGTGCCCTCGGGCCTGATACTCAAACTTGCAAACTGATATGTACGTTCCCTGTAGAGATACACTCTAAAAGCACATAGCAAGTAAAGAGAGCCAAAACACCCCTATGTTGGGGTAGGGTTTTCCTGTCCTATTTTGTCAGGAGCTAGGGTTTCACTACGTACGCAGCGGTTTCCAAACAACCTAATATCGGGTAAGTAACCTGTCCTAGCTTGGGATGGTCACTATGGATCCGAACATGCACTAGGTCGAATGGTCGAAAAGAGTGCCCCGGTAAAACCGGGGTTTGTGTTCCCATACTGTCAGAGTACATAACCGGTTAGCCTTATGGTCATGCCTTGACAAGACAAGCCTCCGGCAAACCGTTCAGGAATGGCAGATGGCCAACACGGTGTCCTAGGCGCACCAATGCACATGCAATGCAAAGAGACACATAAATGAAATCAAAACAGGATATCACGAGTTCGAGTCAAGCTCTCTAAAAATCCCCAGCAGAGTCGCCAGAAACTGTAGACGCGTCCGCGTGGGACCTCGCTACAGTTCGGATTCGATTTTGTTTCACGGTTCTTAATCTGAACCAAAGAGTCCAAATCCGGAAAATCGTTTTGAGAAACAGATTTTTGAAAAGAAACGCCAAACATGGACTGCTTTGCCAGATACAGAGTCGCCACCTAAATATTTTTTAATGGGGAAATTTAGGAAACCCTGACTTGGTGCCGAAGGCCACATGTCCGTCATTACCGGAGTTGTCTCAACTCGGGAGCTTGGGTACGATCGGGGAAGGTCAGCTATGAGCACCCCCTTTCGCCCGGTCCGAAGACCGGCCTCTACTAACTGTGATATCTGATTTTGAAAACGTTATGTGTTCTTAAACCAATCATTAGCCAAGAATTACTATGTTATCCGCGCAGCAAACAAGTATAGACTAGATTGCCTAATTTTGAAATAAACATTGCATATCCGTTTGTTTTGAAAAGCGCTTTGGAATCTGCTACTCGCAAGTAGGCTAAAACACGGATTTCAACGAGTTTTTCCAACTCAAACAACCCAGCCTTCACCCACAGGCATTCAAACAGTTTATCTCACATAAGCACCTAGCCACATGGTAAGCATGCTATTATGGCAACATTCGCACGCATGCAATATACTAAGGCGAAAATACTTACATCGTACTCCGTGCCAAAACAATAAACTAGTTAGCAAACATGCATGTCCTAGCTCATGTTAAATTGCCTAATGCAACACATACAGGATGCAATCGAAGTGGGCTCGGCTAACCTAAGCACGGCATATGAAATGCGATTAATTGATGCACGTATTCAATTTAGAATCGAAATACAAATGCAGTTAGCGTGATGTACCGAGCCTGATGCATGTAGTACAAATGCATGAATGCACGCATGCATAGCACAAGGTATGCTAATTTTAAAAGTGCCCTAGTCTACCAACATAAGCAGGTAAGTAAAAGGGAAGAAAGAAGCGGGGATTGGAAGACATACACACCACTCACACACACTTATTACAAATTTGCCCTCGCCCGGAGGGACCAAATAAATATTACAAACTAATTAACTACGCAAGCTAATTAAATATTATAAATTGCCTAATCAACTAAGCCAATTAACTAATCTAGGGAAAACGGATAAACCGCCCCGGGAGAAGAGCTCGATGCAATGCATGCTCGGTCCTGCTCAAAAATGCACCGCCATGCGTAAGCTGCCTCTGTTTTCCCTGCTCTGCCTCTCTGAAGACTGTCAAAGTCTCAAGGATGCCTCTCTGGATACTGGGAATCACCACCAGCTGGGTAGAATGCCTACCGGCAGTGTCATATGGTCACCGGCACAAAATGAATCCATCGGCTGGTTATTCACTGCCAGTCGGCAATCTATACTGCCGGTCGGCAAAGAATGCCTGCAGAACCTGCAACTCACAGCAGCAGAGGACAGAACTTGCATGGCAATACAATTCAAGCATATATGCACCAATCATGTCCTTTATCATGTTTGTGACTCAAAAGGGCATGTGTCTCGATTCTCGGACCACCAATCACGCATTTCCATGCATGATGGCTCAAGTGATCAAGTGTGCAACTTTCATGTCAAATGAAATGCAAACCAAACAAACAAACCAAGGCCCAATTCCTATCATCAAGTCAAGGAACAAGGAATGCATGCAAGATGCAATGCAACCTAGGCATCCAAACTAAGGATGCAACATGACATGGCAAGACACTTGTGCAAGCATACAAGCAAACATGAGGCAATGCAAATGGATAAAAAGATGGACTTATACATGATTTAGGCAACTCTAAATAGGCCTAAAACAGTGGCCAAAGTGACCAAAATAAAGGACTAAACACACATACACACATGCACATGTTAAAGGGCCAATGCTTAGGCACAAAAGAGGGACTCTCAAGCACACTTGAAAAGAGATATCATGGACAATTAGCGTGCAACATAAGCTCTGAAAATCATGCTAAGATGGTGTCAAACCATGCAAACAAAATAGACCAATCATGCAATGAATGGCCCAGGTACTTGAAGCAAGTCAAAGGGACTTGAACCATGGCTAAGCCAACCAAGCCTCACAAGGCTAAGAGGGCTTAAGATAGGTTCAAGACAGACCTAGACCATGCAAAGGGGGGGGGCTCCCTAGATGGCATCTAAGTGGCTCAAATTCGAAGGCATGTGCAATGGCCAAAACATGGAGCATACTACACAAGCTTTCAAAGCATTAAAGATGCGTTCAAGGAAAACATATAGGCATGCAAATGGGACTGAAATGACATGGTGGATGATTCCAAATCATCAAATCAATGCAAAAATGTCATGCTATACGTTCACATACTTAAGGCCAACAAGCCGGAATGCAAAGGGGCTATACTAAGCATGCCAAATCTGACCCAAACAACTATGGACAGACCTAAAACATGGCAAAATATGCACAAAAGCTTCACAAGACTACGCCTAAAACATGCTAGAACAAAGGCTAACAACCTAAGGCATATTAAGGCAATAACAACCTAAGGCATATTAAGGCAATAACAAGGCATTACATGATAAGTATGCTAAGCATGCATGGTGTACCAAAACCAGCAATAAACAGAGGCATATTATGATATAATAGGCACAAAAAAACAGCCAAGGCATGGTCAACACGAAGCTTAGCTAGATGCTCCCTCAAGAGGCCAAAAATGGTCCGTTTCAAGGACAATAAGGAGAGGGGGTGGCCCTCCCCTTTTTGAGACTTCAAGGCACCATCTCCGCCACTGAAATCCCTCAAGATTTCAGTGGTGAAGAGACCCAAACACCAAAGTCTCGAAACTTGCACAAAATAGCACAAAATAGGGGCCTTTCAAGGCCTAGGAGGGGTCAAACACCTCCAAACCACAAAACACTCTAAACAAACAATCAAGAGGGCTAAAAAACAGAAATTTTTTGCATTATACACTAAGCACAAAAATATCTCTAAGATAGGTAGAAAAGCAATGCAAAAATAGGGAATGAAAGGGAAGTTTCTCACCCTTGTAGACCACCTTCACAAATGATGCTCCAACAGCTCCTTTTAGGTTGAAAACAGCTCCAAAACTTCAAAACCAACCTCTTAGAACCTCAGTAGCTAAGTGAAGGTGAAACACTATGTGTTTGTGTACAATAGTAAGACGCAAACACACTTAAACACACACAAGAGGGAGGTATAGAGATAGAAAATGTATGGATTCTAACCCTAGAACTCAAAACCCTAAAAATGGCTGTCTAAACTCTCTAAAAAGTCCAACCCTAAACAAGGGAGACGAGGGCTCCTCTTATAGAGCTTCTTGTCTTGTAAAGCTTACAAGACAAGCTTCTGAAGAAGGAGATCCTTCCTTACACGTGTATGGAGGGGAGCCAAATGCAAGACAGCTGTGATAAAATATCTGCAAAAGCAGATGCACAGTAGTCGGCCGGCCAAAGATGCCATTTTGGCAAAATGGAGTGTCGACCGGCAATATACATTGCCGGTGGCAGCAAAAACCAGCCGGTGGCCTTTGGCCATGGCCGGTGGTGTGTGGGGATGCCTCACAAGGCATTCCCTGCCCTTCCAAGGCAAAATGCAAGTGTTTGGTGCAAAACCAGACACTAAACGGTCGAATTTGGAGATCCTGAGGCAAGGCGCGTAGCCGAGACCTCCGAGAACTCCAAACGAACACAAACAAGGGTAATCACCAAGTGTTCCAATGGTGACACCCAAGTCTTGAGGACGGTCAAAAATGGGGTGTCTACATTGTGCCTCACTTCGAGGTTCCGTGACTGTTCAAGCCAAGGCTTTTGGGTGTCTCAGTTCACCCTTTTGTTTCTGTTTTGTAATACTGTCTAAGACTTGTACTGCATAGTTATGTTGAAGGGATTGGGTCCCTAACCTGAATGTTTTTGTATATGATGTTTGTACGTAAGTTGTGGTTATGAGATGAATATGTTTTGAAAGTCTTCTTACCTGCAGTCTGTTACAGCTCATTGGACATCTTTTATTTACCGTTTCGGCTTCTGCCAGCCCCTGTACTCTGTATTATTGTCTTTACTGTTAGGCAAGCCTTCGGTAATCACGGATTACTGGCCGGTTACGATTCTAAACCCATAGGGGCGGGTTTGGGTCGTGACAGAAACTAGCACTTACGGGTATGCTAGCCCGTTGGTTGCTTCTTCTCTTCAAATTTGATCTTAAGTATGTTACTCGCAAGTCAGTCAAGGGGAGAGCTATAACAGAGTTCCTGGCAGATCATCCAATAGTCGGGGATGAATTGGTGGAATACCTGTTCCCAGATAAAGCCATTCTGCAAGTTGAGGAAGAGACTTGGACAATGTACTTTGATGAAGCATCCAATCAATAAGGTTATGGGATAGGTGCGTTGCTGATAGCACCCAACGACTCCCATATACCCTTAGCCTTCAAACTCCGGTTCAAGATATCCAATAATGAAGCAAAATATGAAGCGTGTATCGCTGGTTTAGAAGCCACCCTGGAACTAGAGGCAAAAAGATTGGACGTCATCAGGGACTTAAACCTAGTTATTTCTCAAGCAAATGGAGACTGGAAAGTTAAAGAAGAAAAGATGAAGATTTACCATCAGACCCTGAATGTTCTGATTCCTAGGTTTGAAAAGCTAGCTTTCATGTATCTACTGAGAGAGAACAACAAGTTCGCTGATGCTTTATCAACTCTATCTTCCATGATAGACATCCCGCTTGGAGTCCGGATGCGTCCGATTATCATTGAGCAGAAGTACACGCCGGCCTATGAAACTATCACCACAATAGATGAAGCGCATGACAAGAACCCTTGGTACTACGACATTTGGAACTTCTCGAAAAATGAGATTTATCCACCATGGGAAAATGCCAAGGACAAAAGCGAAATACGACGAATAACCGTCCAATTTGTCATCTACAGAGGTAAACTGTATAAAAGGGGTCATCTGGGAGTACACAAGTTGTGTGTTGAAGAAGAGAAATCAAAGCTCCTGATAGAGGCCATCTATAGAGGAGAGTGCGAAGCGCACATGAATGGAGTAATGTTAACCCAGAAGATTCTCAAGCAAGGTTATTACTGGTCCACTATAGAGCAGGATTGTATTGGTTTTGTTCGGCGATGCCACAAATGCCAAATTCATACAAATCGCATGAATATTCCGCTGTCAAAACTGTACAACATGACTTCACCATGGCCTTTCTCGGTCTGGGTAATCGACGTCATCGGCTCAGACGCACCAAAAGGGTCGAATGGGCATAAATACATTTTGGTGGCAATTGACTACTTTTCAAAGTGGATGGAAGCTTAATCCTATGCAGTGTTGAGACTTACAGGGACTGGCCAGACAAATTTCCATTCGTACTCTGGGGCTATAGAACTTCAATCCGGACGTCTACATGGGCGACCCCTTATTCTCTTGTCTACGGTATGGAAACTGTTCTGCCAATCGAAATAGAAGTCCCGTCACTACGAGTTATGGCTGAGTGTTAGATAGCAGAGGCGGACTGGCAATAGAGCAAGTTTGAAGAGCTAATGATGTTTGATGAGAGAAGATTGAAAGCATTGTATCATGTTCAAGGCATCAACACAAAATTGCTAGGGCCTTTAACAAGAAGGTTAAGTCCCAAAATCTCAAAGAGGGAGATATGGTGCTGAAAGATAACCGAGCTCCCATCTATGACCCTAGGGGAAAATTCAGACCCAATTGGACTAGTCCTTGCATCATCAAAACTATCTGGTCAGGTGGAGCTGTTATTCTCATGGACTTAGATGGCCTAGAATTTTCCCGACCGAACAACATGGACAAGTTGAAAAAATACTATCCCTGAGAGGCTCGCTAGGCTGAAAACCCGGAAGGATGACCTAGGCAAAAGTTAGAGCATGAAAAATTAGAAATAAAGAAAAATGAGCTCGCAAGGTTGAAAACCTCGAAGGGGTGGGCTTGGCAAAAGTTAAAGCACAAAATGAGAGTGTTAATACTCGAGTGAACCTGAACCTAAACTGAACTATGTAAGGCTTGATTCCCATCTTTGGGATACGTAGAAAACTTCATTCTGAAGTCCGACCGTAAATACCTCCAACTCAACTATCCTGTCCATGTGTCTGATCAGGTCATCTTTGTCTATCATTTACCTGAGAGTTTGGTTGTGATCTTTACTCTGGGAAGAAGAGCTAGTTACAATGCAGAGCAGTGGTGTTCAATCAAGGGGCAGTTCTGATATTTTGATTCGCAGTTATACATCTTGAGGATTGATTCTATGCGTGTCAGGTGGTGATCCTTTTCGAAAATGGTTTTGGAAAGTTTTAATAAAAGTTGATTTTGTTCAAATTTTACCTTTTACAACTCAGACCATTTTTGGACCAAAAGGAAAATTTCCAGTGCTCACAACTCTAATTTCATTGATTTCAACATGAAGTTCTTCAACTCTCTAATACAAATCAAAGTTGTTTTTATTACATCAAAAAAACTTGAAAAAAAAGGTCAAAGCAATAAACTAAGGGCATAGGTGAGTCAGGTGCTCCTATGTCCCCTGCTCGTGCTTGTGGAAGCTTCTGAAGCCAAAGTGGGTCCAGTTTGTGCCTCATCCTCAAGCCAAGGCAAACACTTGCCAGAAAGGGCACAACTGAAACTAGGGGCAGGGGCCAGAAGTTCTCTCGTCCTCCAAGTAGTGAGGTACCTAGCCAAGTGTGAACCACGGATGGGGAATGAAACTGGGTACTTTATCCCCTCCTCTGGGCAGGTCTGGTTATGCCCAAACTGATGTCAGAACCGGAAGGAGAAGTAGAACACACAATGTGTAAGTCTAATTAGCTGTATGCCAGGCTGCCGAGCCATCCTATTACTCATCTCGGTCAGATTAAGCCAAGGGTAACGCCAAGCTATATTAGTTGCGGACAAGTTGTACATCCAATCACACCATAAACCCTTTAAAGGGAAATCTATTAGCTGTTGGCGAAAGAAGTAAGCCCTGGCCGAGTATTCCAGACAAGGGCCCACTACCTACAGTTTATCCATCAACCATACCTGGGGAGGGATGAAAAATAAGAGAGATTAAAGAATAGAAAGGTGTGCTTTAAGGGAAAAGTAAGAAAAGGGTTTTAAGAGAAAAATAGAGAATGAGTGATGAGTAAGAATCATAAATTAGAAGGATGGAAAATAATACCTGCTGAAGTAGTAGGCTCCCTATAAAACGGGTAGTCTCTCCCTGATGAAAAGCATCCAAACCCATCAAAGTTTCAGCCAGTGTTAAACCTATGCAGCTCTTGCCCTCTTTCAAGCGTTGAGCTACTTCGATCAATCAGATGTTAGCTCTGTCGAAACTAGGGGCAATGAGGAATTATGCGAGGAGGCATAAACAGAGAGCGTGTTGCCGGCGGCTTCGCCAAAGAAGGGTCACTCTTGTCACCAATAATAGAAAACCGATGAACTAAACTGGGGATGTCCAACTCCCCATCATGAGCCAAAGACCAAGCCTCGTGCAATGATAATCCACACATCTGTCCCAAAGCCTGTGCATGGCTAAAACGGGGCTGAGGTATGATTTCTTCGTCGTGCCGAAATTCTATCAGTGTTTGAAATTCTTCGAATGTTGGACACATTTCTTGAGATCCAAATTAAAATACATGTGTGACCAGGTTCCAACATTGAACCACATCATGGTGAAATGGAAAGCAAAGAGAAGTGTGGCTTAAAGGGAAAAGGGCATTTAGGCTGAAACCCTGGAAATTCATCTTTTTTGGGCCATCCAAAGTGGTGATCCAATCTTGAAGCTTGTTAACAGGTAACATCTCCATCTTGAGAGCAAAATATCAAAGATTTGTGAGTCTGCCAAAAAATAACATGGAAGCACTATTTATGGAGTTTTAGAAGAAGCTGAGCATGACAGCTAGACAACACTAACTGACATCACACTTATAGCCGGCCGTGCATCAGTGAAGCCCGACCGGGTCTTGGTGCTGGTCTAGTTCAGTGCAGTTACGGCAGAAGCTGGCCTTTGTTCGGGTGGACTTTGACTATACTTTTGAGTCTTGTTTTGTTCGTACCAAGTGTTTTTTAGCTTTTTCAAGTTGTTTTCATTTCGTTTTTCTATTATCGAGTTGTATTTTACATTTTGACCGGTTGTAAGTCATTATCCGATTCATGAATCAATTCAAGAACAAAACATTCACAGTTCCAAGGGTTACAATGCAAGGGTTACACCATTTATCACATGCAAATGCCATTCATCATATTGTGCAAGGAAATCATTCAACAAAAACTTGTCTTTTATAATTGGTAGGTCCAGCCCCGATCATTGTTTTACAAAACAAAACAAAAGAAAAGTCTTCAAAAATAAAAGTCTATTCGGAGCTAGTCTTTAACTACATAGCAAAACAAAAGCAAAATCATCATCATCATCAGTAGCCCATCCTAGCTCTCTTCCTCCTAGGCTGAGAAGGAGGTGCATCACTGTCATCACTGGGGCTGCTCGACTGCAAGTCAATCTCCTCTTCCTTGTTCTTGAGGGTCGTGGACCCGTCAAAAGACTCTTCAGAAGGCGAGCGTTGCCTTGTTCGGCCCCTCTCCTGATCAGCTCCTCCGCAGCCTTTCACTGAGCCCCGTCTCTGCCTACTGGCTGCGGAAGGTCCTGTAGGCAATGCTGGCGCTGGCTCAAGCTGAAAAGAGGATAGATATTAGTATGAATTAACAAAAGTGTACAGCATGGCAAGAACAGTAAACTGTAAATAGAATGTACCTCAATCTCATGGGTGACTGAGGCAGTCTGCCTCCTCCGTACCATTAGGAGCAGTCTGTCGATCGCATGAAGGAGGTCATCACCGTACACCCAGGGGATTTGTAAAAAGAACAGAATTTGAGAAAAGGCAGACAGAGGTAATAGTAGACAATGAATAGAAATGGTGGAGAACAAGATACAGTGTAGTAAGTAGAAACTTAAAGGAATGTATACCTGCTCGACACCAGGAGCAAACACGAGCCTGCTATCCCTCTCTTCGATGTGCTCAAGTGGGATCTGCTCGATCATTCCATCTGAATGCATGTATAAGATCTCAGTGGGGATCACAGGAAACCTAGGAATAAGAGCAAGGACAGGGGCACCTCCAACAGGCACATCGCCAGCCCCAGCAGTAGCAGCAGCAACAACCTTTGGCACAACTTGAGCCATGCCTGGGGTAAGAGGTGCCATCACTTGAGTGTGTAAGAAGGTAGTGAAGTCGCTAGGTTCATGATGACGATCACCGTCCTCGCCAAACATCAAGAGGTCAATCTCAGGACCGTCTTGTAACTCATCCACTACCCTCATAGACGGGGGAGGCAGGTGTGGAATGCCGGGAGCAATGACGCCCCGCGTCTGGCGAATAAACCTCTCTCTCAGGTAGTACGCCCAGCCAAAGGGGCCCTCGAACAGAATCCTCATCGTAGAGGCATGCCATGCAGCGGTGTAGGTCGTCCTCAACACCTAGGAAATGCCCGTCTAAGGGTGCCAGTCAATCTGTGAAATCAGTGCAGTATGAGAAAATCAATGCAGTGTGAGAAAATCAGTGCAGTGTCAGATATTAATGCAGTGTCAGATGAGAAGGGTAGTGCGGTGTCAGAAATCACTGCAATGTCAGAAGTCAATACAGTATGAGAATGGCAATATTGTACAGATATAACAGTATAAGAGTGACCATGTAGTGTAGGATACAGTGCAATATGCTTACTTGGTCTACAAGGCGGCGTCACTTGAACCAGGAGT
This sequence comes from Camellia sinensis, assembly GCF_055761805.1. Lineage (NCBI taxonomy): Eukaryota > Viridiplantae > Streptophyta > Magnoliopsida > Ericales > Theaceae > Camellia > Camellia sinensis. The sequence continues at coordinate 82,298,211 of NC_138963.1, forward strand.
TGTAGTACTGGGAGCGGGGTATTGACAACTCAATCGGCCTCACTAGGACTGGAGCCAGGGAAGTGAAATATGTGTAAACCCAAAGCTATAAACAAAAGACATGAGAAAATAGATTAGATAAACAAGAGATGCAACAGTGAACAGAATGTAAAGCATATCAGGAAGGTGAGTGTAAGGTATACCTCCCAAACCCTCCAGTAGTCGCCGAGAGAATCCACCTTGCGACAGGAGACGGAGCTCATGTAACAGTATAAGGTGGCCAGGCCAACACCACCCCAGTCGTACTCCACAACCCAAGGAAGGTGTACCAATGCCCCTAGAATGTATAACCCCATGATATTTTCCCTGTTCGCAAACAGGGTAGTACCAAGAAGATATATGAGGAAGCCGCTGGTGTACTGGGCAACCTCATTTGCAGTAGTTGGCTAAGTGCCGGAAAAGTGCTCCAAAAACCAACTATAGCACACCATCCCGTGGCTGCTAGTGTCTGGGATCGCCCTGAGAAGCTGGAGCATTGCAGCTCTCCATTGGGTCACATTTGGATCAAAGGGGACAGGGCCACCGACCCCAACCCGTAAACCGATCAGCATCGAGAAGTCGTATGGGGTTAGCGTCATCTCCCCGATCGAAGAGAAGTGGAATGAGTCAGTGGTATCCCACCATTTCTTTACTAGGGCCCCATAAACTCATCTGTATGAGCTCGGAGCAGAAGGGCTCAAAGCCAGCAGCATCAACTAAAGTACGGACCTCTGCGGGAAGCCGCTCATACCAACGCCGGGGGTCAGATATGGAGTCGTAGCCGTCTATCCTCCTGGCTATCACCTATCAATTGGAAGTTTTATCAGTATATGTACAGTAGAGACGAGTGGTTTGCTCATCAGTTTCAAAATGTATGTAAAGTAAAATAAGGGGAAAAGTTGCTTACCGTAAGGCATCGAAAGATACATGCTCCATGGGTTCTCACAGTAGAGTCCTCATCTAGCCCTAGGATGAAGCCCTCAAATCTTAAGATGCTGTCTTGGGGTGGCACATGTGTAGACGGCTAGTATGTAGCCGCATCAAAGGGCCTCTCAGCAAGAGGACGCAATACAGTAGCCTCCTCCGCCTCCATGTCCGCACCAAGGGCAGCACCGATACTTGTGGCGGAGTTGGGAATAGGTACTTCGCCACTAGCCATAGAGAGGAGTTGAAAAGTGAAGAAAAAGTGAGTGAATGAGTGATTTTTGGAGTGAAAATCACAAAACCAAAACCCTAGGAAAGAGAAATAAAGAGGAGATAAAAGATCAAAGGGAGAAAGGGGAGAAGTTTCGAAAAATGTGTGAGAATCTAAGAAAAACCAAGAGAAAACTCAAAACTTCACCAAACCAAAATCCAATCAGTTCAAAATGTGGGGGATCAAGAGGGTTTCAAGGAAAAATTTTACAAAAGTTGTTGGGTAACTCAAGAAGAGAGGAAATCTAGAGAAAGGAAGTTTAGAGAGAAAGGGGGAAGGATTTCGACCTAAGGTGTGGGTGATTTGAAGCTTGGAATGTGTTTTAAATAGCCACGAGTCGGAGCCTTCCTGATTCTTCCCTTGCCGTTGTCGAAGGCCGGCCGACTGTATCGAAGTTCAGTCGTGCTTCACCGAGGCCCGGCCGGCCCTTGGTGAATTCAATTTTGTTTTTTGTTTTTTTTTTTGTTCTGTTTTGTTTTTTGTTGTTGTGTGTTGTTTGTTATTTATATTATGTTATGTTAGTTTATTATTATTATTATTTTATTTCTGGTATTGTTTGAGTTTTAATTTGAGTATATAATAATAATGATGAAAAAAAAAGACAAAAACAACAGTGAGTGAAAAAAAAAACAAAGGAAGAAAAAGTTGAGGAAAAGTGAAAACAAGCAAAAGAGGACTGTAGGCGTCCCTAAACGCCCCGGGAGGGAAATCCCGTTTTGTTCATATGGGCTCACTACAGTTTGGACTCAAAAGTCACAGTCCTGTATCTAATCTCGCAGAGTGCAATGCAAGACCGATGAATCATCAAAGAGTCAAAATCTGGCAAATCGTTTTGGAAAACAGATTTTAGAGAGAAATGCAAAACATGGACTGCTTTGCCAGATACAGAGTCGCCACCTAAATATTTTATTTTGGGGAAATTTAGGAAACCCTGACTCGTGCCGAAGACCACATGTCCGTCATCACCAAAGTTGCCTCGGCTCGGGAACTTGGGTACGATTGGGGAAGGTCACTTCGTGAGCACCCCTGCTTGCCCGATCAAAGATCGGCCTCTACTAACCATGATATCGAGTTTTGAAAACATTATGCATTCTTATTCCGGTTATTAGCCTAGATTTACTACGTGATGCACACAGCATACAAGTATAGACTGGATCGCCTAAATTGGAACAACACATCTCATGTTTGTTTATTTTGAAAATGGTTTGATGGTGCTACCCGCAAGTAGGCTAAGACATGGATTTGCCACCCTCGGGTGGGCTTAGAAAACGTGATGGTTTGCCACTCTCAAGTGGGCTTAAAACTCACAGTCAATGCATTGTTCCAATTCAAATAACCCAACCTTCACCCACAAGCATTCAGGCAGGTATATCACAAAAGCACATAGCCTCATGGTAAGCATGCTATCATGGCAGTCACTCACACATATGCAAGGATGCTAAAGCATAAACACTTACCGAGTACTCCAAGCCAAAACAGAAGCTATGTTAGAAATCCATGCATGATCCTAACTATGCTGAAATGCCTAATGCAACACATACAGGAATGCAACTACAATAGGCTCGGCTATTCTAAAGATGGCATGTGAAATACTACAACTAACAAGTATTCAACTCGGAATTAAAATACAATGCAGTTAGTATGATGCGCCGAGCCCGGTGCATGCAAAACAGATGAATGAATGCAAACATGCTATCATAAGTATGCTAATTAAAACATGCCCGAATCTAACCATCATAAGCTAGTGAATAAAAGGGAGAAAGACGTGGGGTTGGAAGACATACACACACTCACGCACACTTATTACAGAATTGCCCTCGCCCGGAGGGACCAAAAGAATAATACAAATTAAACAAATAATTAACTACTCTAGCTAATTAAATATTACAAAGCTTCTAATTAATTAACAAATTAAATACAGAAGGGAAGTAGCCGCAGCCTCGCCTTGGAATGATGGGATGATGCATGCTCGGTTTGCCTCGCCTGGAAACCAGGTACCATGCCACTGTTGCCTCTGTTTACATTGCCTTGCTCCTCTGCAATTTATGAAAGTTTTCAGAATCCTTTTGAATCACTCCCTGAGTGTTGTGGAATGTCACCGGCCACAATTCAAATCCACCGGCCATGGGAATAGGCTTATCGACCAAATATTGAACCACCGGCTGGACACTGATGGTCGGTCGGCACCAAAAGTTGTCGGCCGACCATTTCTTCTTGCAGAGCCCTATTTGGACAGCAGCAGAGGACAGACAGTGCATGGTATGGAATTTTCAAAGCAATGTGTGCATGGCCACTCTCTCTATCATGGTATGGGCTCAAGGGAGTTTGGTACTCGACCCACGGACCACCAATCGCACATTTCAATGCGTGATGGTCCAAGAAGTCAAGTATGCATTTCAATGTGAATGAATGCAACAAAACACATGAGTGCTACACGCCCTATCATGTTGAGATCAAGGACATCAACGACCGAGGATTGAGATGCGTTACGTCACTTTGAGTACGAACGCCGCTCATTCCTCATGCTTGGTTTGACACCCCAAACCAAGCAAAATGTAATGCAAGTATGCAATGTGACTCAAGTATGCAACATGTCTCAAGCATGCAATATGAGGCTAAGGTAACAAACATGCCAAGTGCAATGTGCCAAACATGCAAGATACAATGCAATGCAACCTATCATGCAAGCTAGGATATGGAATGCAACTAGCTAAACAACATGCAAACATGCAAAGATGAGACAATGCAAGCATGAAACCAAAGTAAAGAAACATGTCAAAACATGCAATGGTGGACTTAAACCGCAAAGGGCAGACCTCAGCCTTGCCATAAACAGTGGCCAAAGATGATGCAAATGATGGACAAATGCTCATGCAAACATGCACACCAATGGGCCTAAAGCTAAGGCACAAAAGGTAACTTTCAAGAACACTCAAAAGATGATAAACATGGACATTAGACCAACATGTTAAACTCTGAAAATACATAGAGGATGATGCCAAATCAACCATGTTATGCAAGTAAGACATGCAATAATGACCAAAACTTGAAGCCAACAAAGGGGTCCAAACCATAGCTATGTTAACCAAACCCCAAAGGACCAAAATGGCTTAAAACAGTCCTAAGGCACTCCAAAACAAGACTAAAGCATGCATAGATCATGGTTAAAACATGCTAAGAAATGGATGCAAAACAAAGGGGGATTTAAGGTCACAAAGAGGGCACTCTACTATAACCACCCCAACCACATATGGCATGGACTAATCAATGCAAAACAGAGTTTTAACATGCAAAAAGGAGCCCCAAAACCCACTGATATAGCAGCCCAGAGCCTCAAACACATAGGCATGCACAATGACTCGTTTTAAGGCACAAAAGAGCATCTCTTCAAAGCATGGAAAGGATGATGAATGCAAGCATACAAGCATGGATTATGGACTGAAATAGCATGGAAAATGATTCCAAATCACTGAAACAACCCAACTAAAGCATGCTAATGACTCACACACTCAAGGCTCACAAGCCAAAATGCATGGTGTCTATACCAAACATGGCAAACATGATCAAATCAGTACCTAACAGATCTCAAGCATGATGAAATATGACCAAAAGTTTCATGAAGTCAAGCTAGAACATGCAAGCATGGAGGGGCAAATGCATGGCACATGTTATGACAATAAAGGGGGTTACTAGACAAGTGTATGATGCATGTAATGGACCATCAATCTGACCAAAAACAGAGGTATAATGTGACCAAATAACACCCAAAAACCTCTGAAATGGAGCTAAGTAAAGCTAAGCATGTATGCTACCCTTATGAGCCAAAAACATGAACAAACGAGACACAAAGGGAGAGGGGTGTCCCTCCCCTATACAAGACTTCAAGACCTCTTCTTTACCACTGAAAATCCTCTGGATTTTAGTGGTGAGAAGGCCAATACACGAAAGTTTCAAAGGCTCAACAAAGAAGGCACAAAAAAGGCCAAACAAGGCCAAAGAGGGGGAGGTCGACCCCCAACACCAAAGTGACCTTAATGGAACATCTTAAGCATGAAAAATTAGAGTTTTTATCAGTTATACACAAAGCTCAAAACAGCATGCAAAGTGGGTTAAAAGCTAGTGCAAGAATGGGAATATAAAGTAGCTATGCTCACCCTTGAACAACACTTGAAGAACAGCAACCTCAGGCCCCTTCTTTTGATCAAAATCAACTCAAAATTCCAAGAACAAACTCTCAAGACCCGAATAACCCAAGTATGGTGTAATACTAGGTGCCTTAGTGCAAAACTAAGAACAAAACACCCTTTTAGGTCCTCTAACACACACAAATGAAGAGAGAGAGAGAGAGAAAGATATATATAGAGAGAGAGTGTGGTGTATATATCACATATATATCTGATTTTGCTGAACCTCTTCAAAGGAGAAGGAAGGCTTCCTTTTATAGAGGAAGACAAAGTGCTAAGCTTCTAAGGGAAGCTAATACAAAAGGGTCAAGGGGGTCAAGCTTCTCAAGAAAGCTAACTCAAAGGTCCAAGCTTCTTGAGAAAGCTAAGACAAAGGTCCAAGCTTCCTCAAGAAGCTTAAGCAAAGGGTGCAAGCTTCTCCAAGAAGCTTAGAACAAAAGGGTGCAAAAGGGGCAAATCCTCCATACACGTATATGGAGGACAAGTCTGTGCACTCCAGCTGGCACAGCTGGCATGCACCATGCCTGAAAAAGGCGAAAAGGAGGTATCAGCTAGAAAAAGAGACAATCGGCCAAATAAATGGCCGACCGACCAGATATCAGTGTCGACCGACCAAACATTTGGTCGGTAGAAAGAAAGCAAGGCCGGTGGCTTCATGCCATGGCCGGTGGGTTCAAGGGATGGCTAACAAGCCACTTCCTACCCTCAGGTGCAAAAACCACAAGTTATTGGTCCACAACCAAGCACAAAACAGTCAAGTCGATAAATCCTAAGGCAAGGCGCGTAGCCGAGTCTTTCGGGATCTCAAAACGAACACGAACATGGATGATCACCGAGTGTTCAAACGATGACGTCCAAGTCTTCAGGACAGTCAAAAATGGGGTGTCTACAAGGATGTATTTATTTGATTTTATTTGTTTATTTTAATTATTTTGCTTGAATCATAGTTCGTTCCATTCTGTTGTAACCAAACGATATTGTATGTACAGTTCATTCAGAGGAGTTATGGATAAGTCATTTGTGTCTCGGTAGGGAATCTGCATAGCTTTGTAGCTAAGATCATGAGTGCATCTATCGCACACATTCACTTGTTTACTTTGTGCATCTATCACACACATGCACTTGTTCTCCTTCGTGCATCTATCGCACATCACTCTCTTTTACCTCGGGACGTGTGAAACATGACCCCAAGCGGTTTTTGTTTCTCAAGACACATGAAATGCGGCCCTGGGCAGGTTTTACCTCGAGACGTGTGAAACACGACCCTGAGCGATTTTTGTTTCGCAGGACGCGCGAAACGTGGCCCTGGGCGGGTTTTACCTCAGGACGTATGAAATAAAATCCTGAGCGGTTTTTGTTTCTCAAGACGCGTTCAATGCAGACCTGGGTGGGTTTTACCTCGGGACCTGTGAAACACGGCCCCGAGCAGTTTTTGTTTCTCAAGACACGTGAAACGCAGCCTGGGCTGGTTTTACCTTAGAACGTGTGAAACACAGCCTCGAGCGATTTTTGTTTCTCAGGACGCATGAAACGCAGACCTGGGTGGGTTTTACCTCGGGACGTGTGAAACACGGCCTCGAGCAGTTTTTGTTTCTCAGGAATCGTGAAACGTAGACCTGGGCTAGTTTTACCTCGAGATGTGTGAAACACAGCCCCGAGCGATTTTTGTTTCTTAGGAGCAATCCCAAGCGGTTTTGTTTCTATCTTAGGACGCCTGAAGTGTGACCCTAAGCTGTTTTGCTCTCATCTCGGGACGTATGAAGCACGACCTCGAGCAATTTTTGTCTTCTCGTTTCTTAGGATGCGTGAAACGCAGCCCTGAGCGGAGTTTTCGTTCCTCGTCCTGTGCTTTGGCGTGGGTAAAGTGTGTTTTCATCTTTTCGCTTTAAGCTTGAAGCTGTTCATTCATGTTTTGTTATTTCATTGTCTTGCTTATTGCATTTGTTATTGCTCATTTTATCATCTTGCATGATCATAAGTTTTTAAATAGCCAGCTTTGCGAAGCGTGTCAGTCCGTCTTTCAAAGTTGCATCACGCATATCATTTGTATTTTGCCCCCGAACTACGCTGGTTTGATTCCTTACAAAGGGATATGTAGGCAGCTTGTGAGCACAACCAATCTAATTTTTGTCTTGCTTTCTTGCCCAAGTCTTACGGCTTCATCAAATGGGTCGTCTTCGGGCTTTGACATTCACTCACGTCATTTCATGACTTCGAGCTCTGTCAAAGAGGGGCAATTGTAGACACCCCATTTTTGACCACCAACAAGACTTAGGAGCTTGGTTCGATACACTCGATGATAAAAGTTGAATTGTGTGCTTTGAATTCACAACGATTTGGATTCAGTAAGGCTCTCGAAATAACCTCAAATCTTCAACATTTGCCTTGTTTGAACCTTTGAGTCTTATTTTTGGACCTTTTGCCACCTTAACTTGAGTTTGAACCAAAAAAACAAGGGAGGGAATCAAAGCCCGGCCGGCTGGCCCTTGGTGGCGAAAAACACTATTTTGGGCAGGAGGCTGCCAACTGTCCATTTTTGAAGATATTTATCACCTTTTAAGCTCAAATTCTATAAAAACGAAGCTATGTTATTGTTTTGAGGGTTGAACAAAATTTAGAAAGCCTATATACACCTTGAGAGCTCCTCACTCCTCCTTCTTCCTTAGTAAACAACCTTTGAGCTAACCTAGCTCCCTTGTGTCATCTCCATACACCATACACAACCTTGTCTCACCATCTTAGAGCCTTGGTTGATCTTTGAGAAGTATAATTTAAGCTTGAGAGTGGGTTGAGACTAAGTTCATATCACAAACAAAAAGCTTACCCCTTGAGAGGTATAAGCTTATTTTCTTCTCTCTTGCTTTCATTTCTTCCATGTACTACATAATTCTTATTGTTTTGACCCTATTTGAAGTGTTTAAGTTTGGGTTTGAAGAGCTACTAAAAGGTTAGAGAGAGTTTGCTCTTTTTTACACCTTTAACTATAGCTCAAACCCTTACATTTCCACTCTTTTTCTTTGATATCTACACTGATTTTCAGAGTTTAAGAAGGGCTAAAAATCATGTTTTGAGGTTTCAAAAGTGGAGGGGTTAGCCACCCCTCCTTGTTCTTGTTTCCTAGCCTTGTTTCATTTTTTGTTGTTAGGCTTTTTAGACTCTTTTCATGCATTTTTTTAGCCTCTGTTTTTCATGTGTTAAGGGTTATTTTAGGGCTATCCAAGCCTTTTAAATTGGTTCATGCTTTGTTTAGTTCATTTGTTGTCTCGTAAGTTGGCATACATAACTTGTTGCATGTTGTTATATAGTTTTTCTTTATTCATTTCCATGTCTAAAAGTCTAATTTTAACCATCAATCCACCATCCATCTCTTTCATTCTTGAGAATGATTTCAACTGATTGAGGTTGCTCAAAACATGTAAGAAAGACTCCTACTTAATGGCTTAATCTTTTCGAAGATTCATTGCTAACGGTATAGTCTTTCTCTCATGCTTTAGAAGAACCTCTCGTTTGGCATTACTTCTTGTTTAGAGGACTTTAACACCACCATGGACAAATGGACTAAAGAATGGCAAGGCTTCATAAAATTGGCTTAAAACTTGGATCAACACACATGAAGAAAATGGCTTAAATTGCTTAGACTTAGCCGAACGTTATGCCAAGTCCCTTGTGTCAAGAGTCGTTACATGCTAATTCATGGCATTTTGATGATTCTTGAAGCGTTGCAACCTCCCTCTTTGAGTTCATTCCATGACAAGAGGGAGAGGTGGTCTTATTCATTGCATTTCATTGATTTTTGTCCAAAATTGTATCCAAGACCATCAAGCAATCAATTTGCTCATTGATGACTTTGGAATTAGTTTCAGCCTTCTCTCGAGGTTTTCCCATGACAAAGGAAGAAGAAAGGGACAAATGGAGCTTGAGGACACTTTGTTTGCACTAGTTCACCTTAGAACACAAAAACAGAGTTTTGCACCAAATTTATACACGACAGGCCATCACTGAGGCACGACCGGCCCTCAGTGTATGGCCAACAGTGCAATTTTGCAGGAAAATAGAGACGATGGCTGAAGGTGAAACAGAGTTGGCTTGGGCAAACAGAGTGGCTCTCAAGTGTTGTGAATGCAACCTTCATCCATCTTCACTTACACATTTTGTCGAATGTAATTAATTGTTTCATTAGTGTTATAATTATCATAGTTATAAATTAATTTTATATTAATTAGTATTGTTTTAGCCATTAGCTAATAATTGGTATAGCTAGTTAAATTGTTGTAATAAAGTATTCAATTAGCTTAGTTAAGTTAATTATTATTCATTCATTCGGTTTTGTAATAGTTAGTTTAATTTGGGCTTTTAGACATTGATTCGCACCCTCTTGCGTGAGGGATCAAATGTTGTAATAATGTATATGTCTTTCAAATCCACGTCTTTCTCTCTTTTATTTAACTGCTTATGATGGTTAGTTTAGGGACATTATGTTTTGTTTAGCATTCTTCATATTTGCATCCATTTGTATTACATGCACCGAGGCTCGATTCATTACTCTACTTACATTGTCATTTAAATAATTCTTTGAATACATGTTTAGACCGTATGCTATGTAATTGATTCACATGTCATATCAATAGCCGAGCCTATTAATTGCATAGTGCATGTGTTGCATTAATCATATTGCATAGTTAGGAATCATGCATTTTTCTTTCTAACTCTTTTCTCTTTGGCTTGGAGTACTAGGTGAGCCTTTAATCACTTTAACATAATTGCATGAATGTGAGTGTTGCCATGTCTAACATGCTTGCCATGAGGCTAAATGCTTAATTGCTATAACTGTTTAAATGCCTGTGGATGAAGGTTAATTGATTGAATTGGAATAATTTGAGTAATGTTTATATGCAACCACTTTTTCAAGTGGTACATATTTCAAAACAATTTTGCAAAATAAACATGACTCGAGATGTTCCAATTCTTTTTAGTCTATACTTGTTTGTGCGCATCACATAGTAATGCTAGCCTAATAGACCGGAACAAGAGCATATAATGTTGATAAAAATCATATCATGATTAGTAGAGGCCGATCTTTAATCGGGTGACTGGGAGTGCTCAAATGTATTCATGACCTTCCCCTCTCGTACCCAAGTTCCCGAGACGAGACAATCTTGGTGATGATGGACATGTGGCCTTTGGCACAAGTCACGGGTTTCCTAAATTTTCTAAAAATATTTTGGTGGCGACTTTGTATCTGGCAAAGCAGTCCATTTTTAGCAATTTAATTCAAAATCGATTTTCTAAAAGATTTGCCGGATTTGGACTCTTTGTTGTTTATCAATTTCACATTGCACTTGTGAGATTAGATTCAAAACTGCAGGAGTCTGAACTATAGGGCTTATTTCGACCTCTTGAAAGGGGGGCGCGAAAAAGTCGAGTTATAGTTTCTGGAATAGCATTATTCCACACAAACTTTCAAATTTTTAGATGAGGGCTACGAAGACAATCACTAAACTTATATATATCAGATACCTTGAAGCTACCAAAAGTTGAATCATTCCAACCAGGACAATCCTCTACATTAAGTCTTAGAAAAGGGGCATCCATCAATGCAACAGCCAATCTAGTGACCTTCGCATTTTCCTAATCATATAGATTTCTTCTAAAAGAGAAATTCCATGCCTCTAAACTGGATTTCCTATCGAATAAACTAAAAAGTGCGCATTCCTTATCATTTGACAACCTAAAGAGTATAGGGAACTCTTCTTTTAGGAAACTATTACCAAACCAATTATCATGCCAAAACTTAATTCTTCTCCTATTCCCAACCCTTGTTTGAAGCTTTTCCGAATAGAACTCCACTAGAGATTGATTATGACCTGCAATGGCAACACCATCACTCCAGATTCTAGTGTCTAATTGATAAGTTCTCAGTTGGGAGCCATTTTCCCTCTTTAATCATGTGTTTGCTGCACAACAACCTTCTCTATAAAGCAATTACTTTATTCTCAAATTTCCACCACCATTTAAGGAGTAAGCTTGCATTGACATCCTTGATTCTTCTAATACCCAAACCACCTTGATCTAAACTTTTTGATATTTCAGCCCATTTCACTAGGTGAACCTTCCTCTTCAAATCATTCATATCCCAGAGGAAAGCTGCTTCAAGCCTTTCAATCTCTCTAACAACTCCATTGGGCATTTTGAACATAGATAATAAACATAGATAGATAATAAATAGGTAGGCTAGATGTAGACACCCCATTTCTGACCGTCCTCAAGACTTGGACGTCATCATTTGAACACACGATGATCATCCATGCTCGTGTTCGTTTTGAGTTCCCGAAGGTCTCGGCTGTGCGCCTTGCCTTAAGATCTCTCAACTTGTCTATTTTGTGCTTGGTTGTGGACCAAGGACTTGTGGTTTTGCTTCTGAGGGAAGAGGGTGGCATTTTGGCCATCCCTACAACCCATCGGCCAAGCCTTGTGCTTATCGGCCTTGTTTTCTTGCCATCGGCCATTAGTGGTGGCCGATCGGCACTCTTTTTGGTCGATCGGCCATATCTTTTGGCCGAGGCCTTTCCACCTGCTTTTACAGATATTTTTGTGCCAGCTGTGATAGCTGGTCAGCACAAATTTCATCCTCCATATACGTGTATGGAGGGATTGAATCATGACTCAAGCTTGCTTAACAAGCTTAAGATTTGATTTTCTATAAGAAGGGAGACCCCTCTCCCTTTTCAGAGGTTCTGAAATCTTGATATAGAAGATATATATCACTCTCTCTCTATACTTTCTCTTTATATATATATTTGTGCTTGTTTGTGCTCAAAAGTGCATTTTCTTCACACTTTTGCACACAAACACCTAGTGAAACACCATACTCTTGTTGCTGAGGTACTTGAGGGTTTTGTTTGAACTCAAAGTTTGGTTTTTAGCTCAGAAAGTTGCTGAAGTTACCTCTTTGAAGTTGTTCTACAAGGGTGAGTCACTAACCTTCTTTTAAGCTTTGAGTTCATTGCTTACTTAGCCTTATTTTCATGTTTATTTTGGCTTAACTCTCAACTGTAAAAAGCTTCATTTTCATGTGTTTGAAATGATTGTTTAAGGTCTTGTTGGTGTTGGGGGTGATCTACCCCCTTGAGTGCCTTGTTTTGCCTTGCTTTAGCCCCCTCCCCCCCTTTAGGCTTTTGTTTTAGCCTTTGTTTGACCTTTCTATAACTGAATTCCAGAAGAATTTCAGTGGTGGAAAGTGTGTTTTGAGGCCTTAAATAGGAGAGGGTCATCTCCTCTCCGGGTGTCTTGCATGCTTGTATAGATGACTTATCAAAGTAGCATGTTTGTCTAGCATGTATTGGTTCTATTTTAGCAAGTTTTTGGTGTTATTTTAGCATGCCTCAACTCTTTTTTAGGTTGGTTTGATAGTATCTTGCATGCTTTGCATACTTGTAGTACAATCTTGCATAATAGCCTAACATGCATCATGTGTTTAGACCATCATTCTAGCATGTTTTGGCTTAACTTCAGCAAGCTTTTGGTCATGTTTTGGCATGCTTAAGGTCTTATTTGTGTTGTTTGGTCATGCATGCCATGCTTTGTATAGCCATAGTACATTCTAGCTTGTTATCTTTGAGTTTCCAAGCCACTAGCATGTATTGCTTGGGCTATTTGCATGATTTGGCATCACTTGGTATATGATTTCAGTATGTATGGTGTGGCCATACTCTCTTATGCTTCACTATTTCAATGTTTTTGATGAGTCATGCTTTATGCCTTAAGTATGAGTCTATATGCATGCCTTCATGCCTAAGCTTGCGAGCTATCATTTTAGTTTGTTTTTGGGGTTATTTTGCCATGATATAACTCTGATTTTTGTTGGCGAAGCCATCTCATGCTTGGTCTTAGTCGGTGTAGTGCAATCCTCCCTTTTGGCCTAGCACATTTCATGCTTCATGCTCACCATGCTAGCCTATTTTGGCTTCCTTCCATAGATGTTTTAGCATCATTTTGACATGCTCTAGGACTGTTTTGGGTTGCATTAGCCATGTACTTCATGTTTTGCATAGTTGTAGTACAATTGGCCTTGTTAGCTTTGAGTTTTGAGCACCATAGCATGCTTAATTTGTGACATGTATATGATTTGGCTTTGTTTACCATGACATTTCAGAGCATATAGACTTGCCATGCTCCCACTTCTTTCACCCTTTGAGTGCCTCTAAGGGTTGTGCATTGTTGCCTAGCTTATGGACCAATATGTGTGCATGCATGTTTTGCCCTTTTGGTGCCTTAGTTTTGGTGTTAATGGCCACTGATTTGGGCATGATTGAGATCTGTCCACTTTTGGCTTAAGTCCATTGAGTATGTGGTTTGCATGTAGTTGCATGCTTGGTACATTGCATGTTGTTGCATACTAGTTGCATTGCAAGACATTGTTGCATGGTTGTTTGCAATGTTGTTGCATGCTTGAGTTACATTGCATGTTTGCATGTTTAGGTTACATTGCATTTGGCAAGCTTGAGTTACATCGCATTGTGTGTGCGTATGTCGCATTGTGTTTAGAATCTTGGGCATGCATTGCATTGTGTTTGGTTTTAGTGTTAGTCCACACACGGGGAATGAGGGACGTTTCATACTTGAAGTGATGAAACGTGCCTCAATTCTCGGTCGCCGACCCTCTTGATTATGCTTGATAGAGGTTAAGGCATTTATGTGTTTTTGTGCATTCATTTGGCATTGATTTGTGTAACTCGGCCTCTTTGGCCATCATGCATTGAAAATGCGTAATTGATGGCTCGAGAGTCGAGCACTACACTCCTTTGAGCTTTGAACCTGATAAAGAGTGTGGTTGCACACACATTTTCTTGCAAATACATTGCCATGCCTCTGTTTGTTCTCTGTTGCAGCAAAATGAGAAGCTTGCAGGAAGAAGTGGCCGATCGGCTATCAAGTGTGCCGATCGGCTATCAATAATTGGCCGATAGCCCTGAAATTGGTCGATGACCATTATTACTTGGCCGATGGCTACACCTTTTGGCCGACTATCCCTCAGATGGTTCCTAAGGTAGGTCAGAAGCATTATAGAAGTTGGCATAATTTTCAGAGGTGCAAAAGTGTGCAAACAGAGGCAACATGAGGCATGGTAACGGATTTCTGAGAGAGGCAATCGAGCATGCATCTTCGAACTCTTAGAACTAAACTGAGGCTTTGTAATTTGTAATTAGCTTTACTTGTTCGTTAGCTTTTGAATTTGTAATTAAACTAGCTAATTTGTTGATTAGTTAACGTGTTGTAATAATTAGAGTAGTGTTAGCTAGTTATTCAATTTGATTATGTAATAATTAGTCTAATTAGATTATTCGATCAGTTAGAATAGCTTAGCATAGCTAGCTTAGTGTATTCATTTGGACCCTTCATCGAGAGGGCGAATTTTGTAATAAGCATGCGTGTGTGTGATGCATGTCTTCCAACCCCCATTTCTTTCTCCTTTTTACTTAACCGCTTTCGATGGATAGTTTTAGGGCATATTTCAATTAGCATACTTATGCTTTGCATGCTTGCATTCATTCATTTGTCTTGTATGCACCGGGCTCGGCGCATCATACAAATTTCATAGTATTTCAATATCAATTCAAATACATGTATCAAGTTGCATTTCATATGCCATTCTAGATAGCCGAGCCTATTTTAGTTGCATTTTTGCATGTGTTGCATTAGCCATCTTAACATGAACTAGGATCATGCATGATTTCTAACTAGTTCTCTGTTTTGGCTCGGAGTACACTGTGAGTGTTTACGCTTTAGCATACTGCATGAGATGTGTATGTTGCCATCTTAGCATGCTTGCCATGAGGCTAACTGCTTAAGTGTTTAACTGCTTGAATGCCTGTGGGTGAAGGTTGGATTGCTTGAATTAGAACAATTCATCAAAATGTGTGTTTTAAAGCCCACTTGAGAGTGGAAAAATCATGTTTTTCTAAGCCCACTTGAGGGTGGCAAAGTCCACGACTTAGCCTACTTGCGAGTAGCACCTCTAAACCGTTTTTCAAACAAACGAACATGAAATGTTTTGTTCCAACTGAAGCGATCTAGTCTATACTTGTATGCTGTGCGCATCATATAGTAATTCTTGATTAATAATTGGAATAAGAACACATGTGTTTTCAAAAACAACATATCATGTTAGTAAAGGCCGATCTTTGATCGGGCGAGCGGGGGTGCTCATTGCATGACCTTCCCCTCTCGTACCTAAGTTCCCGAGCCGAGGCAACTTTGGTGATGACGGACACGTGGCCTTAGGTACGAGTCAGGGTTTCCTAAATTTTCCAAAAATAAAACATTTAGGTGGCGACTCTGAAATCTGGCAGAGCAATCCATGTTTGGCGCTTTTGATTAAAATCGATTTTCCAAAACGATTTGCCGGATTTGGATTCTTTGGTGATTTATCAGTCTTACATTGCACTTTGTGAGATTAGATTCAGAACCGTGACATGAGCCCGAACTGTAGTAGCTAAGAACAAAATGATTCGCGCCCTCGCACGCAGAGAGTGGAGTTCCAGGGCGGTCTACAGTTTCTGGCGACTCCGCTGGGGATTTAGAGAACTTGACTCGAACTTATGATATCTTGTTTTGACTACACTTATGTGTCTCTTTACGTTGCATTTGCATTGGTGCGCCTTGGACACCGTGTTTGCTATCTGCTATTCCTGAACGGTTTGCCGAAGGCTACGTACCATAAGGTTGACCAGTTACGGGCTCTACCACGATGGGAACACAAACCTCGGTTGTTACCGAGGCACCCTTTTGACTATTCGACCCAGTGCATGTCTGAATCCATAGTGACTATTCCAAAATAGGACAGGTTATTTATCCGATTGTAGGTTGTTTGAAACCGTTGTGTGCATAGTGAAACCCTAGCTCCTGACAAATAGGACAAGGAAACCCTACCCCAACATAGGGGTGTTTTGGCTCTCACTTGTTTGCTATGTGCTTTTAGAGTGTGCCTCTACAGGAATGCATGTATCAGTTTGCAAGTGTGGGCATCAGGCCTGTGGGCATCAGTATTTGGGGAATCAGTTTTACCTGAGGGTATCAGATCTGGGGCAGTGATTTGGGAACAGTAATCAGTGGTTGAGAATAGTTCTTTCAGCTTGTGTTTGCCAACTGTGTGTTGTTTTTATTTCAGCTGTTATGCTGTCCGTTTTTCTACTCATTGTTTCCTTATTATGCTTTATTTATCTTTTTGCAAGGTAGTTTATCACCATTACTTCCGACCAGGCAGATATTCCCCTAGCACTCTGGGTTAGAGGTCGAAGACTTAATCGATCTGAGAATCTAATAGACGGACAAGCAGTGTTCCTTTCTTTACCCCCGGTTACTAAACAGAGGTTAGTAAGGCGCAGTGTATCGGTACAGCAGTTGCCAGATTAGTGGTCCTTCTTGCTAGTGAGTAGTCAGACTGAGGTTTCCAAGTCTACCACAGAAACAGATATACCGGTTATTCAGCTAGATCAGCACAACATGGCAGGTATGGAAGAGATGATGCGTCAGCTTCAGGAGACTATGCAAGCCATGCAGCGGGATGCTGCCGCCAAGCAGAAGTGTCTGCACGTTAAGCAGAAGTAGTGGCCAAACAGGCAGAGTTAATTGCCAGGCTACAGCAGCAAACCGGAGCATCTACTTCACACCCAGCTCCTCCCCCACCAAGAGTTCCAATACTCGGGGAGACCGTAAACGTCTAGTAAAATATAGACGTTCCAACGGGGCCAGCTCCGCCCCCAATCCTACCCCAGCTGTCTAAAGCGCCTACCAACCTAGTGGATACATCCTTTGAGTTCGAGGTGGATCCCATAATGCTAAAAGTGAGCAAGCTAGAAAAGCTATTCAAAAAGTCTCAAGGCATGAAATCCATTCTGGATATAGAGGATGGATACACCGACTCGGCTGTGACTCTGCCAGACCGGTTTAAAATGCCGCACATAGACCGTTTCGACGGGTCTGGGGATCCCATGGTACATTTGTGGCTGTTCTTGGATATCTTAAGACCGATGGGCCTCTCCAGATTGCAGAAGTTTTCCCTATTTGGCCGAACCCTGTCGGGTGTTGCGGCTATTTGGTATGCAAAACTGGAGGACTCTGTCAAGAGAAGCTAGGAGGAGATGGCTGAGGCCTTTGTAGCTCAAAACTCCTACAATACGCAGATCAAGGTCACAACTCGTGATCTCGAGACAACTAGGCAAGAGCCGAATGAGAGTTTCTCCGATTTTGTGACCCGCTGGAGGGCTAAAGCCTCGATGATGACCATCAGGCTGGTTGACAAGGACCAAATGCGGACGGTTATGCGCAACCTCCAGCCCAAGCTCATGCAGAACATGATCGTCCTCCCCCTTCCCACCTTTGCAGATCTACATGAGATTGGGGTGCAAGTCGAGGACACCATGAAACAGGGTCTGATTGACCATGAAAGAGATCAGCCCAAGAGGGCATTCAACCGTAGTACAAATACAGGCACAAGCAGTGCTGCGGCTGCCAGATCTTCAGATGTGGGTATGGTCATGACCACCACCACCCTAATAACCCTTGCAGCTATGCCATTCACCGGTTCGTCCGAAAGTAACTCGCAAATCGCCAAGTATCCATCCCGAGGCCAGAGAACCTTTACCCCACTGTACATGTCTCTATCCAAAGCCTTGGGGGTTTTGATCAGGAAAGGGCACTTGAAGCCCCTAGAGTCGCGGCCCTTACCAGAAAAGCTTCCTTCCTCCCATAACCCAGCCAAGTACTGTGTCTTTCACCAACAGCATGGTCATGACACCGACCAGTGCTATAAATTGTGTCATGAGATTCAAGATCTCGTTAACAACAGGGTGATCGTACCTCTAGAGAAACCGAATGTCACCACCAATCCTCTCCCACCACACAACCAAGCTCCACCTCCCAAACCCATCAACTTGATCCAAACTGGGGTTGTGTCATACGATCCTAGCATATATATCACCCCTTCTCACCTACCCAAGTCGGAGGTGTTCATTCCTGACAGCACTGACTTGTGCATATTGGACATCTCCCAAACCCAACCAAAAATGATGGTTGTGGCTATCGAAGATAGAATTGGGTCGACTATGGGGGCAGATGAGAATGCGAGTTCAGGGTCTGAGGGTCTACGAGCTTCATGTACAACCCGAGCAGGATGAGCAGGCCAGGCTAGGTCGAAGGTAGAGCTGCCGGTTGAGGCAGAGATCTGTGTAGTTCGAGAGGATGGACCTAATCAAGGGCTGGATGACCTTGCCAAGCTGGAAGAGAACATTGCCAACTTTCAGTTCTTCAACGAACAGGATCCGGGGGACGTGACTATCAACTGGTTTGATCTAGAAGGGTCAGCAGAAGCTACTGGGTGGTTCAGCGATGAGCCAAATATTGTTGAGCAGCCTCAGCCAGAACAGGGTCAGAGACGGGAACTTCAGCAATGGCCGGAATGGCCGGGAATCAGAATGCACCGCCGGAGAGCACCGGTGTAAAGAATTTTGCTCAGAACACGGGCAGTTTGAGTACGGAAGATTCTGAATAGCAGGCTGCACTGAAGCAGTTTGAGCAGGAAAGAATCAAAGATTCTGAGAGGGCCAGAAAGGCCAACGCCCCTGTGGGAACAGAGCATGCTGTATGCACAAGAACGGAACGTGCTGCGAGCACAGAAACAGAAGGTGCTATGGGCACAGGAATAGTTGTAATGGAACCGGACAGATGTCTGTTGGTTACCGATGGTATGTGGTGGGAAGACGATGACTTATGTCTTGCCTACACCGATGAAGATTGGGGACAAAGCCAGCCGGATGATACTTGGTATGTTGGCGAAGTTGACCACGTGACCAGGAGTGGGCGGTATTTCAAACCCCCACACTTGGATCAACCAGAGGCATCCGGAAAAGACAAAGAGGCAGAGAGGCAGAAAGAAAAGCTGCTCGGGGAGAAGGCTGTGTTGAAACAGCTGAAGAAAATCCAAGCAGACATCTCCATCTGGGACTGCTGATGGCCTCAAGAGTTCACCGACAGGCTGTCCTTTCTGCTATGGACAAAGCCAAACTTTCAAGTGAGACCACTCCTGAGCAGTTGGTAGGGCTGGTCTTTCCGAGAGGAGCTTCCCCAGCGTTGACCTTCACTGACAAGGAGCTGCAGCCTGAGGGCGCCAACCATAACAAACCTCTTTACATCTCTGTCGAGTGTAGAGAAAAATGGATACCAGTAGTTCTTGTCGACACTGGATCCGCTATCAATGTGTGCCCGTCGAGGAAGGCATATGCTATCGGGTTGAAGCCCGCGAATTTTGTGCCAACTACCCAGGTGATAAGGGCATATGACAATACCAGCAGAGAGGTGATGAGGACTGTGCAGATTCAGACTCAGGTTGGTCCAGAACAATAGGATATTGACTTTCATGTCTTAGATGTTCCCGCAACCTTCAATCTACTCCTAGGGTGGCCGTGGCTGCACCAGGTGAAGGTAGTCTCTTCCACCCTGCACCAGATGCTAAAGTACCCCCACGGGAAGGGGGTGGCTATTGTTTTTGGGAATTCTTCAATCCATCCACCGCCAGAGGTGTCTACACCGGTTCTGGAGATCGAGCATGGCGCGGAGGATGTGTTCCTATCAGGATTTACCCTAGCTGAGGCCGGGGTCGTACAAAACTTGCTAGCTGTTGATGAGGGGCTATATGTTAGTGCGCAGCCTGTGTACCTCATGAAGAAGCTCCAGCATATCCCCGGGATGGGATTAGGGAAAAGTGGTCGGAAGGGCATTGCAGCATCGGCCAAAGTGCCGTACAACCCACATACCTTTGGCTTAGGTTATCTGTCTACCAAAGAGGATTGGGTGAGGAAAGGCAAAGAGATGGCCGGAAGAGCCAGAGCCAAGCAGGCCGGGAAGCCTTATAAATTGGTACACCGGCCTATCCAGGGCACCCTGAACGGACGCTTCGTCCGGGAGGGGAAAGACTTCCCGTTCTGCGGCTTCCCAGAGCCATGGCTAAATGCAGAGAGGCGACGCTTGCCGGGATTTGAGATATTCTTTCACTTGCAATTGTCCGGGAATGATGTTGCCGAAGAGCAGACAGACCCACTAGCTGAGGTTGACCAGTGCAAGGAGGAGAATTCCGAGAGCACAGAGATTGAAATGGGGTTAGCACTGGCTTGTCTACTTTCAGATCCTCCGATCGTACATGAGTGCTTGGGGGATAACTTCTCAGTTTCTATGATTGGGAATGAAGCGGCTGTGCGCCCATCTTCAAACATTCTGGATGTGTCCATCGCACCCTCCCTCGTCTGGCAATACAAGGAGGGATTTTTATCGAGCAGCACCGGGTCAGGTAGTGAGCCGGAATCTGATTCCACTGAGTCTGTGGGGTCGAAATCAGGTTCCAGCTCGTCTGAGTCTGAGTCCGATATTCTTGGGGGTGACAACCCGGATGCCACAGTCCTGTCTAGGTCGTCTTTTTCATTTTCCTTCGAGTCTATTGTAACAGAGGAATCAAGCTATTTGGAAGTGATTAATAAGAATTGTGCGGCTGTGGCCTTCGAGTACTTTTTTGTGCCTTTGATTTATTGCATTAATCAAGACTTTCAAAATTTCGATGAAAACGACGAGGAAGAAATTCCTCAAGTTTTGAAATATTTGATTGATCAAGAACAGGAGAGGTTTGTAAAACCGTTGGTTGATGAAATCACCACAATTAATGTGGGTACTAAAAAGGACCCGCGACTAGTCCAGATCGGGTCCACGTTGTCTTCGGAGGAGCGCGAGCGGTTAGTCGCTTTATTAAAAGATTTCAAAGATGTTTTCACGTGGTCCTACGAAGACATGCCTAGAATCGATCTTGAGATTGTACAGCACCGGATCCCTCTTGACCCAGAGGCCCGACCTGTTAAGCAAAAGCTTGGAAGGATCCGCTCGGAGTGGGCTCTTTAGATCAAAGAAGAGGTCACCAAGTAAATTGACGCAGGGTTCTTGCTGGTATCTGAATACCCAACTTGGTTGGCCAATATAGTTCCGGTGCCGAAGAAGGACGAAAAAATTCGGGTATGTGTGGACTTCAAGGATTTGAACAAAGCCAGTCCGAAGGACAACTTTCCTCTGCCACATATCGATGAATTAGTGGATTTTACTACTGGGCATGCGCTGCTCTCATTCATGGATGGGTTTTCAGACTACAATCAGATTTTGATGGCACCAGAAACCGGGAGAAAACTACTTTCACTACCCCATGGGGAACCTATTGTTATAGGGTGATGCCGTTTGGGTTGAAGAACGCTGGAGCTACATATCAATGGGTTGCGACCACAATATTGCATGATATGATCCATAAAGAGGTTGAGGTATACGTGGACGACATGATTGTCAAGTCCAAGGAAAGAGAGGACCACTACACCGCCTTGCAGAAATTCTTCCAATGGATCAGAGAGTATTAGTTGCTGCTGAATCCTCAGAAGTGTACATTTGGTGTTACAGCAGGGAAAATGCTGGGGTTCTTGATCACACAGAGAGGTATCGAGGTTGATCCTTCCAAAATCAAGGCCATCTTAGAAATGCCACCACCGAGGACTGAAAAGGAGGTGCGAGGCTTTCTAGGTAAAGTGCAATTCATAAGACGGTTTATTGCAAAATTAACCTTGACTTGTGAACCACGCTTTGGTCTCCTGAAGAAAGGAAAGAAGTTCTAATGGGACGGCCGATGCCAAGCTACTTTTGAATAGATCAAGCAATAATTACAGAACCCACCTGTGTTGTCACCGCCTGAGCTGGGAAAACCGTTGATTTTGTACCTTTCAGTGACTGAAAATACAATTGGTTGCATGCTCGCGCAGGAGTCTGAGGACAAAGTAGAGAAAGCTATTTACTACCTGAGCAAGAAAATACTGGATTACGAGACCCATTACACTCCACTTGAGAAGGCTTGTTTGGCTTTAGTATGGGCTACCAGGAAGCTGAGGCACTACCTGTTAGCTCACTCTGTAATACTGGTTTCAAAATTAGATCCCATCAAATATCTCTTTGAGAAACTAGCACTTACGGGTAGGCTAGCCCGTTGGTTGTTTCTGCTTTTCGAATTTGATCTGAAGTACATAACGCGCAAGTCAGTGAAAGAGAGAGCAATAGCGGAGTTCCTAGCCGATCACCCAGTTAAAGGGGATGAAGCAGTTGAGTATTTGTTTCCAAACGAGGCCATTCTGCATGTCAAAGAAGAGACTTGGACGACGTACTTCGACGGAGCGTCAAACCAATACAGGTATGGGATAGGGGTGTTGCTGATAGCACCCGACAATTCCCGCATGCCTCTAGCATTCAAACTCCGCTTCAGAGTATCGAACAATGAGGCAGAATATGAGGCATGTATTGTTGGACTAGAAGCCGCCCTAGAACTAGGGGCAAAACGGTTGGACGTCATCGGGGACTCGAACCTTGTTGTATCTCAAGCTAAAGGAGATTAGAAAGTTAAAGAAGAAAAGATAAGAATCTATCACCAGACCTTGGATGTGCTAATTCCTCGGTTTGAGAAGCTGAATTTCGCTCATCTGTTAAGAGAGAACAATAAGTTCGCTGATTCACTAGCAACTCTATCTTCTATGATAGACATCTCTTTGGGAGTCCGGATGCGTCTGATCATCATTGAACAGAAATTCATGCCGGTCTACGAGCTGATTGCTGTCATAGATGAAGTACAAGATGAGAATCCCTAGTATTACGATGTCTGGAACTTCTTGGAAAAAAAGGCGTATCCACCAGGGACAAATGCCAAAGAGGGCAATTCGAAGAATGGCTGCTCAGTTCATCGTCTGCGGGGGTAAACTGTACAAGAGAGGTCATCTCGGGATGCATAAACTGTGTGTTGATGCTGAAGAATCCAAGCGCCTGATGGAGGCCATCCATGGAGGAGAGTGCGGAGCGCACATGAATGGGGTGATGTTAGCCCGGAAGATCCTTAGACAGGGTTATTACTGGTCCACCATGGAGGAGGATTGTATTGGCTTTGTCCGGAGATGCCACAAATGTCAGATCCATGCAAACCGCATGAACATTCCGCTGTCGAAGCTATACAACATGACTTCGCCATGGTCGTTTTCAGTCTGGGGGATTGATGTAATTGGGGCTGTCACTCCGAAGGGGTCCAACGGGCATGAGTACATTCTAGTAGCGATAGACTACTTCACGAAGTGGGTTGAGGCCCAATCTTATGCGGTGTTGAAGGCATCGCATGTCACTAAGTTCATCAGGAACAATATCATCTGTCGCTACGGGGTCCCGAATGAGATTATTTCGGATAATGGTTCCCACTTCAAGAAGGAGGTGATCGATTTGTTAGAGAAGTACAACGTGGCTTTTCATAAGTCATCTACATATCGGCCGCAGACCAATGGAGCAGTTGAGACCGCCAACAAGAACATCAAGCACATACTGCAGAAGATGGTGGAAACCTACCGGGACTGGCTAGATAAGCTGCCATTTGCTCTGTGGGGCTACCAGACTTCAATTCAAACTTCTACTGGGGTAACTCCGTATTCCTTGGTTTATGGGATGGAGGCTGTCCTGCCTATCGAAGTTGAGGTTCCGTCATTATGGGTACTGGCTGAGTGTCAGATAGCTGAGGCAGATTGGCAGCAAAGAAAGTTCGAAGAACTCATGCTCTTTGATGAAAGAAGGCTGAAAGCACTGTATCACATCCAAGGTTATCAACGAAGAATTGCCAGGGCTTTCAACAAGAAGGTTAAGTCCAGGAATTTGAAAGAGGGGGATTTAGTGCTCAAAGATAACCGAGCTTCCATCCACGACCCTAGGGGCAAGTTCAGACCCAATTGGACTGACCCTTACATCATCAAGTCTATCTGGTCGGGTGGAGCTGTCGTTCTGATGGACCTAGATGGACCTAGATGGCCTAGAGTTCTCCCAGCCGATCAACATGGACAAGTTGAAGAAATACTATCCCTGAGTGGCTCGCTAGGCCGAAAACCCGAAAGGGCGACCTAGGCAAAAGTTAGAGCATGAAAAATTTGAAATTATAAAAACTGAGCTTGCAAGGTTGAAAACCCAGAAAGGGCGGCCTTCGCAAAATTTAGAGCGCAAAAGGAGAGTGTTAATACACGAGTGAACCTAAACCGAACTACGTAAGGCTTGATTCCCATCTTTGGGATACGTAGGCAACTTCATTATGAAGTTCAGCCATAAACACTTCCAAATCAACTTTGTCCGTATGATCATGTTGGTCATCTTTGTCTATTCTACATTCAAGAGCTCGATTGTGATCTCCGGTGCAGTGCTATTCAGACTAGGGGCAACTTTCCAGTTGTTGGGATCCGGGGTTGTACATCTCAGTGATAGATCTCGGGTGTGTCCAGTTTTGATCCATATCGAAAATGGTTTTAAAAAGTTTTAATAAAAGTTGATTTTGCTCAAATTAATCTTTTTACAACTTAGACCATTTTGGACCAAACGGAAAATTTTCAGTACCCACAACCTTCAATTACATTGATTTCAGTACAGAGTTCTCCTACTCTTGAATACAAATTGAAGTTGCTTTTTATTACATTCATAAAGAAAACTTGAAAGTACTGATAAAACAATAAATTTGGGGTATAATCAGGTGTTCCTGCGTCCCCTCCCAGAGCTTGTGCAAGCCTCTGATGCCAAAGTAGGTCCAACCTATGCCTCTTCATTGAGCCAAGCTATGCATTCGTCAGAGAGGGTGCAACTGAAAGTGGGAGCGGGGGCCAGAAGCTCTCTCGTCCTCTATGCTGTGGCACACTGAGCTAGCTATGCGCCTCGGACCAGAAATGCAGCAGGGTACTCTATCCCATCTTTCGGGTAAGTCTGATCATGTCTGAACTGGCATCGGAATCGGAACGGAAAGTAAAAAACACAGTGTGTCAGGCTGATCAACTGAATCCCTGACTGGCAAGACATGTTGTAACTCATCGCCGGTAGATTAAGCCAAAGGCAGCGTCAAGCAATACTGGTAGCGAATAGACTGCACATCCATTCGCACCACCATCCCTCGTCAGGGGCATCGACTAGACCTCGCCAGAAGAAGTAGTCGCGAGCTGAACATGCTGGGCGTGAGTCCACAACCTTCAACTTATCCATCAACCATATCTGGGGAGGGATGAAAAATGAGAGATTAAAGAATAGAAAGGTGTACGTTGAGAGAAAAGTAAGAAAAGGGTTTTGAGAGAAAAAACCGAGCCTGAGGGCCGAGTGATGTGAGAAATATATGTGAGATGGGGTGGGAAACATTACTTGCAGCAATAGTGGACTCCCCGCAAATCTAGTTGTCTCTCGGTGATGGAAAGCATCCAAGCCCATCAATGTCTCAGCTAATGTCATGGCGATGCAGCTCTTGCCCTCTTTCAAACCCTGGGCAACCTCAATCAACCAGATGCTAGACCCTCTGAAGCCTGAAGCAAGTAAGAAATGAGACAACATGCACAAGCAAAGCGCACGTCGTCGAAAACCCTGCCAGTGATGATCGCCGCGGTCACCGGCATCAGAAAACCGATGAATCAAGCTGGGGATGTCCAATTCTCCATCGCGGATCAAAGACCGAGCGTCATGCATAGTGAGCCCGCACATCCGTCCCAAGGCTTGGATGTGGCCGAAGCAGAATTGTGGTAAAATCTCCTCCTCGCGTTCGGACTCCATCAAAGCTTGGAAGTCTTCGAAAGTGCGACACAACTCTTGTCCACCAAAGCTAAAAGCATGCGTAATCGGATTCCAATACCTTGTCGCGACATGAAGGAACAGAAAACGCAGTGAGGTATGGCTCAACGTGAATAGTGCATTTATTCTGAAGCCCCAGAAATTTAGCTTTTCCGAGCCATCCAAGTTGGCGATCCAATTTGTGAGATTTTGGACAAGAAATGCCTCCATTTGGTGCAAAAATTGAGTTGAAATGGAGAAACTACGAAACTGAGGCTTTTGTAGAAGATAAGGTGTTGAGTGGAAGACAGGTGGTAGCATTCTGGAGGTTCTTGCCATTTTTGGCCGATCGGCCAAAAAGAGTGCCGACCGACCATCTTTTTAGCCGATCGGCTAGTAATGTTGGCCAATGGTCATTTCTCTTGGTCGATGACCTTCTACACTGGCCGATGGCCTCTCTTCTTGTTCTTTGACCTGTCTATGTGTTGGAGATGTTGACAATTTTGTGACTTGTTCCACTTCAAATGCCTTTCGGTGATGATTTTGCGAAGTCACGCCTGTGTTACTTCAATTTGTTTATCGAGTTGTTGTACTTTTGTTTATCAAGTTGTATTTTGTGTTCTTTAGTCCTTGCCTTGCTTATCGAGTTGTATTTACATTTGGTTAGCATGTCCAGTTCTTTGTTTTGCTTATCGAGTTGTTTTGTTGTCAGTTGGTTTACTACCTCATTAATGAAATTCGAGCGTTTAGTTTTCAAAACAAAGTTCAATCTCATTTACATTGTTTTGTAATGTGATGCGATAAGATGCTTAGAATGTACAAATGTAACACTTTTTTAACAAAAAAGTTGTTTCATTCCATCATGTTTTCTTTTGCAAAAGTACATAGTTTCATAGAAAATAAAATCTGCCTGACGTAGTACAATGTGCATAAACTACTAGTAAAAAGAAAAATAAAGCAAAAAAAAGAGAGCAGCATCTGGATCGGCACCGGTCGCCTCAAGTACGGGAGTCCCTCCTCGTCCTCTTCTTGGACGAAGATCCAGGTTCACCACCGTCAGCTCCGCTGTCTGAGCCTGAACCTGAGCCATCTCCAGCCTCATCTTGAGATGACTCTGCCTCTGCATCAGACTCGTCATCATTTGGGGCAGGTGCCCACGAGCTACTCCCAGAGTGAGTACGCCCGACTCTGCTACGGCTGCATGCTGAAATCCCTCGTCCTGCTCTCCCCACTCCTTGGGCAGGTACTGATGGTCCTGCTGAAGCACCCCCTGCGGCCGGTATCTGGAATGGGGCCTGAAAAGAACAATAGGCAAATGCATTAGTTATGCTATGCAAAGTCGAGTATGGTATCGAATACAGTGTATGAGTACAGTGTATAAATGTTGTGAGCAGTGTATGAATGCCGTGAGCAGTGTATGATTATAGTGTATGAATGCCGTGAGCAGTGCATGATTACAGAGTATGAATGCTGTGAGCAGTATATGAGTTACAGTGTATCAGTGACGTGAGTGGTATGTGAGTGCAGTGCATCGAATGCCGTATTGGTAATGTAATGCATCAGATCAGTATGGAACAGATTGTGCAAGGTCTTGAAACTGAGGTTAAAAGAACTCACCGGGATACTGTAGATACTCAGCAAGTCCGTGCTCCTCTGCAGTATCCCCGTCACCGAAGCCGTCAACTCCAGGGCCTGTCCAGTGTACTCGATGGAAGCCTGCAAAAGTATTGAGGAAATTAGTATTCTACGAGTTATCAACTGAAATGAAATGAATGTACAGGATGCAAAGTATAGCACATACCGGGGTCGAGCCACGAACTCCGACGAGCTCATGATCAGCCGGAGGAGAAGCGATGGGTATCTAGTAAGTCTCTCCACCCTGTCCTCGCCATGTCATGGTGGTGGGCAGCTCTGGCCACTCTGCTCTTCGTCCCCTCCAGGAACCACTCCTGTCGCGGGCCTGAGTCGCCTTCGACGCTCTTGCTCCTCCTACTAGCGCTGCAGGCCTCCCCCTCTCAACTCGGCGAGCACTGGCCAGAGGCCGCATAAGATGAGTCTAGATGAAGACGGTGTATTCGCCCTCATCTCTGAAAAAGTCAGCGTCACAGCCGATAGTGAAGTTGGTCATCTCCTACGGGGTGTACCTCTCTGTATGCCTCATATGGGTGGGAGGTGGCCTCGGGACTATCTGCTCGGGTAAACCAAGGGTCTGACGCAGGAAACGCTCTCCCAAATACCAAGCCCGGCAGACCGGACCCTCCAGCAAGACTTAGAATCGGGCGGTCTCCCGAGCACCCATATACTGGTCTCTGACTGCATCAGGCAGCACAGCCCAGGGCTGCCAAGTGATCTGCAAATGGCAGGATATACAGTTTGTTATATGAAATTGAAAGTACAATGTAAAGCGAAGCTTAAATGAACTGTAAGTTTTGAAATACCTCTGCTGCAGCTATGGTGTCAAAGTATCTGCAGAAGAACAGGAAAGACTCCTGTGGCCTCCGCTCGCACCTCACATCGTATCGATGAGAATATGGGATAGAAAGGGGCATCTCTACCTTCGGCTCTGGAGCAAGCCTCGGAAAGTAGGCATACACCTACAACTACAGAATGTAACAGGGCAACAGTGAGTATGTTTATCAGTAAAGCAGAATATAGATAAAGCAGAAATTAGAGAATGATGTGCAGTGTATCGTGCAGTGTGTGAAGTGTCTTGTGCAGTGCGTGCAGTCTAAAGCAGACTGCGTGTATGCAGTGTGTGTGGTGTACAGATAATGTAAGAAAAAATTGTAAAACAAAAAGGGAAGGTGTACCTCCCAGGCTCGCCAGTAGCCTCCTAGCAGATGTCCGTTGCGGCGGGATGAGGAACTCATGTACCCGTACAATGTGGCTAGGCCTGCGCCACCCCAATCATAGCATCGGATCCGGGTCACATCCACCAGTGCACTCAGCAGATAGAGTCCAACTGCGTTCGCTCGGTCGGCGAAAAGAGTGGTGCCCAGCAAGAACATAAGAAACCCTCGGGCATACTGCTCAACCTCCTCGTGGGTCGTCGGTGCCTGTACCCTGAACTGGTCCTCGAACCACAACTATCTCACGAACCCTGGCCGGGAGAGAGGTAGGCAAGCGCCAAGCAAGAACATCTAGGAAGCATCCCACTCGCCCATGTCGGTGTCAAAGGGGATCGGATCACCCCTACTCCGATGCCAGTAAGCATGGAGAAGTCGAAGGGAGTCATCGTCATCTCCCCTGCAGTAGAAAGGTGGAAGGAATCGGTGGTCTCCCACCACCTCTCCACCAATGCGCCTAGAAGGGGCCTACTCGCAGTGAGGCGCGAGAGTCCCATGCAGAAAATGCCGAAGTCGGCCTCGTCGACGATCTGGCAGACCTCATCAAGCAACTCCATGTACCAACCTCGGCGATGGTATTCCCATACCCCAGGAAGGCATGGGAATCTCCCTGTGTTCATGACAAACAGATGCGAAGCAGTGTCAGAAATACAGTGTTTGAATGCGTTCAGAATTGATAAAAATGCAGTGTGTGTGCATGTGTTTGAGTTGGCGCAGATATCATGTATGAACATGCTCAGGGTAAACTAAGCATGTGATCTACAAATGTGTTTGTGATGATCAGATAAAGGGCAGTATCAATTATCCAAGATATACGACCTACATTGTAGAAAGTAAAGAGAAAGGTATACCTCAGCAGCGCCGTAAGAAAGGTGCGACTCCGACTCACGTAGCAAGAGCTCCAATGGCGTACCTCGCGCGAAGCTCCTGAACTGGCAAATACTGTCGGGAGGCAGCACATGTATGTCGCCGGGTCAAAAGACCAAACACTGAGAGGCAAGAGCTCGACCTCAGGATCCATATCTATCTTTGGAGGAGCCCCATCCCATGGAATATCATCCGCCATCTCGAGAAGTGTGAGAAAATGGCCGAGGATATGGAAAATGGGCAAGAATGCCAAAAGTCAACCCCGAGGGGTGAAAAATGGAAGAAAATGTCGAAGTGCAGAAGAAAGCACGAAAACCAAGGCTAACTCGGGGGAAACAAACCCCGAGTGAGGGAAATCAAGAATGTGGCACCGAATACAATTTTCAATCGATTCAAAGTGTTCAAAACAATGAGGGTTTCGCGAATCGGAAGTTGCGGGAGGCTTGAAAA
This sequence comes from Camellia sinensis, assembly GCF_055761805.1. Lineage (NCBI taxonomy): Eukaryota > Viridiplantae > Streptophyta > Magnoliopsida > Ericales > Theaceae > Camellia > Camellia sinensis. Next base: position 82,328,429 of record NC_138963.1, read on the forward strand.
GGAAGGAAAAGCTCGAATAGAAGGGAGGAAAATCGTCTAGAAAGAGAGAGCAAGAGTTTTCGGCTTGGAGGAAGTGAGGAAATAGGGTTTGGATCCCTATACTTAAAGACCCGAGGTGAATAGACAAAACTGCCCCGAATCTGCCACTTTTAGCCGATCGGCCAAATTGTTAGCCGATAAGCTCTTTTGATGGCCGATGGCTCCCCCTTATGGTCAATGCACCTCCAATGCCCTTGTTTGGGTATTTCTGTTGATTGGTACCCTCATATTTCAAGAAAGTGCAAGAAAGTACACTTTTGAAGCTTAAACGGCCTTCGTGATGACCTCAAACCGTGTCTTCCGTGTGCGGCTCTTGATACGCACGAGGTGTATCCTTTTTCGTATCCTTTTGTATATTGCAAGATTCGAGAATTGTTCAAGAATTGCTTTTGAATATCTTGCCTTACGAGTGTTTTGTAATGTCTGTAAGACGCGCATTTGTTATACGCCTTTTCACTCTTACATTGAGCATGCCTCATCTTGTTTTGAAGTTGCATCTCAACATTGTGTATAACATGCCTTTACTATGCTTACATTGAATATGTGCATCGTCACACTAACATAGCATATGCATGCTGTATTGAATGTGTATCCACCATTACTTTGCATAGAGCATGCGTGTTGCATTGTTATGCACACACTATATGCGTTGTCACACACGTTTTGTTCGCACTGTTATGCACACACTATATGCGTTGTCACGCACCTTTTGCTTGTGTTGTCACGCACTCTTAGGTTGCATTGTCTTGCATCCTTCCATCCGCGTTGTCACGCACTCTTAGGTTGCATTGTCTTGCATCCCTTCTATCTGCGTTCCCGCGCACTCTTAGGTTGCATTGTCTTGCACCCCTCCATCCGCGTTGTCGCGCACTCTTAGGTTGCATTGTCTTGCACCCTTCCATCTGCGTTGTCATGCACTCTTAGGTTGCATTGTCTTGCACCCTTCCATCCGCGTTGTCGCGCACTCTTAGGTTGCATTGTCTTGCATCCTTCCATCCGCATTGTCGCGCACTCTTAGGTTGCATTGTCTTGCATCCTTCCATCCGCGTTGTCGCGCACTCTTAGGTTGCATTGTCTTGCATCCCTTCATCCACGTTGTCGCGCACTCTTAGGTTGCATTGTCTTGCATCCCTCCATCCACGTTGTCGCGCACTCTTAGGTTGCATTGTCTTGCATCCCTTCCATCTGCGTTGCCGCGCACTCTTAGATTGCATTGTCTTGCACCCCTCCATCCGCATTGTTGCGCACTCTTAGGTTACATTGTCTTGCACCCTTCCATCCGCGTTGTTACGCACTCTTAGGTTGCATTGTCTTGCACCCTTCCATCCGCGTTGTCGCGCACTCTTAGGTTACATTGTCTTGCATCCTTCCATCCGCGTTGTCGCGCGCTCTTAGGTTGCATTGTCTTGCATCCCTTCCATCCGCGTTGCCGTGCACTCTTAGGTTGCATTGTCTTGCACCCCTCCATCCGCGTTGCCGCGTACTCTTAGGTTGCATTTTCTTGCACCCCTCCATCCGCATTGTCGCGCACTCTTAGGTTGCAGTGTCTTGCACCCTTCCATCCGCGTTGTCACGCACTCTTAGGTTGCATTGTCTTGCACTCTTCCATCCACGTTGTCACACACTCTTAGGTTGCATTGTCTTGCATCCCTTCCATCCGCGTTGCCGCGCACTCATAGGTTGCATTGTCTTGCACCCCTCCATCCGTGTTGTCACGCACACTTAGGTTGCATTGTCTTGCATCCCCTTACTTGCATTGTTATGTATCACCTTACTTGCGTTGTCACGCACACTTGTTGCATTGTCATGCACCTCTTTACTTGCGTTGTCGCGCACACTTATTACATTGTCATGCACCTCTTTACTTGCGTTGTCACGCATGTTACATGCATTGTTATGCACACTTTACTTGCGTTGTCACGCACGTTTTGCTCGCATTGTTATGCACACATTTAGTTGCATTGTTAGGCACATCGTCACTTGCGTTGTCGCGCACATTCAGTTGCATTGTTATGCATTGTCTTAGTTGCATTGTTATGCACACTTCATTTGCATTGTTATGCACTCTTCACTTGCGTTGTCACGCACACTCATTGCATTGTTATGCACCTTTTCACTTGCATTGTTATGCATTTTTCACTTGCATTGCTATGCATGTTTCCATCGGCATTGTATATGCACGCGTTTATCTTGTATTGAAATTATACCATGATGTAACGTGGAACATGTGTTTCTAACTATATTGTACCTGTTGAGTTTCTTTCTTATGCAGGCACGATATTGTATGTACGGTTCATTTGAAGCTGGTGCGACCAGACGATGTCGTATGTACAGTTCATTCAAAAGAAGTTCCGACGCAGTGAGAATTTAATTTTCTTACATCCTTTCTGCATGAGATGTAGTTTCGTTCGTATTCATTCGCTTGCCTAAACTGTTGTATTTATTTTACATAAATGCTTCATCACTGCTCTCTTTGCATGATCATAAGTTATGTTCGGCATTGTGCATATCATTTGCATTTTGCCCCTGCCTGCGGGCGCATCTCTTTGTAATCTTGTTTGTTTATCTAAGTCTTTGGCCTCGTCAAAAATGGGTCGTCTCTGGGCTTTGACATTCACTCACGTCATCTTATGACTTTCGAGTTGTGTCAAAGAAGGGCAACTGTAGACACCCCATTCTGACCGTCCTCAAGACTTGGACATCATCGTTTGAACACAGGATGATCATCCATGCTCGTGTTCGTTTTGAGTTCCCGAAGGTCTCGGCTGCCCGCCTTGCCTTAAGATCTCTCAACTTGTCTATTTTGTGCTTGGTTGTGGACCAAGGGCTTGTGGTTTTGCTTCTGAGGGAAGAGGGTGGCTTTTTGGCCATCCCTACAACCCATCGGCCAAGCCTTGTGCTTATCGGCCTTGTTTTCTTGCCAACGGCCATTAGTGGTGGCCGATCGGCACTCTTTTTGGTTGATCGGCCATATCTTTTGGCTGAGGCCTTTCCACCTGCTTTTACAGATATTTTTGTGCCAGCTGTGACAGCTGGTGAGCACAGATTTCATCCTCCATACACGTGTATGGAGGGATTGAATCAAGACTCAAGCTTGCTCAACATGCTTGAGATTTGATTTTCTATAAGAAGGGAGACCCCTCTCCCTTTCCAGAGGTTCTGAAATCTTGATATAGAAGATATATATCACTCTCTCTGTATATTCTCTCTCTCTATATATATATATATATATATTTGTGCTTGTTTGTGCTCAAAAGTGCATTTTCTTCACACTTTTGCACACAAACACCTAGTGAAACACCGTACTCTTGTTGCTGAGGTACTTGAGGGTTTTGTTTGAACTCAAAGTTTGGTTTTTAGCTCAAAAAGTTGCTGAAGTTACCTCTTTGAAGTTGTTCTACAAGGGTGAGTCACTAACCTTCTTTTAAGCTTTGTGTTCATTGCTTACTTAGCCTTATTTGCATGCTTATTTTGGCTTAACTCTCAACTGTAAAAAGCTTCATTTTCATGTGTTTGAAATGATTGTTTAAGGTCTTGTTAGTGTTGGGGGTGATCTACCCCCTTTAGTGCCTTGTTTTGCCTTGTTTTAGCCCCCCCTTTAGGCGTTTGTTTTAGCCTTTGTTTGACCTTTCTACCACTAAATTCTAGAAGAATTTCAGTAATGGAAAGTGTGTTTTGAGGCCTTAAATAGAAGAGGGTCATCCCCTCTCCTTGTGTCTTGCATGCTTGTATAGATGACTCATCAAAGTAGCATGTTTGTCTAGCATGTATTGGTTCCATTTCAGCAAGTTTTTGATGTTATTTTTGCATGCCTCAACTCTGTTTTAGGTTGGTTTGATAGCATCTTGCATACTTTACATACTTGTAGTGCAATCTTGCATAATAGCCTAACATGCATCATGTGTTTAGACCATCATTCTAGCATGTTTTGGCTTAACTTCAGCAAGCTTTTGGTCATGTTTTCGCATGCTTAAGGTCTTATTTGTGTTGTTTTGGTCATGCATGCCATGCTTTGTATAGCCACAGTGCATTCTAGCTTATTAGCTTTGAGTTTCCAAGCCACTAGCATGTATTGCTTGGGCTATTTGCTTGATTTGGCATCATTTGGTATATGATTTTAGTATGTATGGTGTGGCCATACTCTCTCATGCTTCACTATTTCAATGTTTTTGATGAGTCATGCTTTATGCCTTAAGTATGAGTCTATATGCATGCCTTCATGCCTAAGCTTGCGAGCTATCATTTCAGTTTGTTTTTGGGGTTATTTTTCCATGATATAACTTTGATTTTTGTTGGCGAAGCCATCTCGTGCTTGGTCTTAGTAGGTGTAGTGCAATCCTCTCTTTTGGCCTAGCACATTTCATGCTTCATGCTCACCATGCTAGCTTATTTTGACTTCCTTCCATACATGTTTTAGCATCATCTTGACATGCTCTAGGACTGTTTGGGGGTTGCATTGGCCATGTGCTTCATGTTTTTCATAGTGTAGTACAATTGGCCTTGTTAGCTTTGAGTTTTGAGCACCATAGCATGCTTAATTTGTGACATGTATATGATTTGGCATCGTTTACCATGACATTTCAGGGCATATAGACTTGTCATGCTCCCACTTATTTCACCATTTGAGTGCCTCTAAGGGTTGTGCATTGTTGCCTAGCTTATGAACCAATATGTGTGCATGCATGTTTTGCCCTTTTGGTGCCTTAGTTTTGATGTTAATGGCTACTGATTTGGGCATGATTGAGATCTGTCCACTTTTGGTTTAAGTCCATTGAGTATATGGTTTGCATGTAGTTGTATGCTTGGTACATTGCATGTTGTTGCATGCTAGTTGCATTGCATAACATTGTTGCATGGTTGTTTGCAATGTTGTTGCTTGCTTGAGTTACATTGCATATTTACATGTTTAGGTTGCATTGCATTTGGTATGCTTGAGTTACATCGCATTGTGTGTGCGTATGTCGCATTGTGTTTAGAATCTTGGGCATGCATTACATTGTGTTTGGTTTTGGTGTTAGTCCAAACACTGGGAATGAGGGACGTTTCATACTTGAAGTGATGAAACGTGCCTCAATTCTCGGTCGCTGACCCTCTTGATCATGCATGATAGAGGTTAAGGCATTTATGTGTTTTTGTGCATTCATTTGGCATTGATTTGTGTAACTCGGCCTCTTTGGCCATCATGCATTGAAATACGTAATTGATGGCTCGAAAGTCGAGCACTACGCTCCTTTGAGCTTTGAACCTGATAAGGAGTGTGGTTGCACACACATTTTCTTGCAAATACATTACCATGCCTCTGTTTGTGCTCTATTGCAGCAAAATGAGAAGCTTGCAGGAAGAAGTGGCCGATCGGCTATCAAGTGTGCCGATCGGCTATCAATAATTGGCTGATAGCCTTGAAATTGGTCGATGACCATTATTACTTAGCCGATGGCTACACCTTTTGGCCGACTACCCCTCAGATGGTTCCTAGGGTAGGTCAGAAGCATCATAGAAGTTGGCATAATTTTCAGAGGTGCAAAAGTGTGCAAACAGAGGCAACATGAGGCATGGTAACGGATTTTCGAGCGAGGCAATCGAGCATGCATCTTCAAACTCTTAGAACTGAGATGAGGCTTTGTAATTTGTAATTAGCTTTACTTGTTAGTTAGCATTTGAATTTGTAATTAAACTAGCTAATTTGTTGATTAGTTAACGTGTTGTAATAATTAGCTTAGTGTTAGCTAGTTATTCAATTTGATTATGTAATAATTAGTCTAGTTAGATTATTACATCAGTTAGAATAGCTTAGCATAGCTAGCTTAGTGTATTCATTCGGACCCTCCGTCTAGAGGGCGAATTTTGTAATAAGCGTGCGTGTGTGTGATGCATGTCTTCCAACCCCCATTTCTTTCTCTATTTTACTTAACCGCTTTCGATAGATAGTTTTAGTGCGTATTTCAATTAGCATACTTATGTTTTGCATGCTTGCATTCATTCATTTGTCTTGCATGCACCGGGCTCGGCGCATCATACAAATTTCATAATATTTCAACATCAATTCGAATACATGTATCAAGTTGCATTTCATATGCCATTCTAGATAGCCGAGCCTATTTTAGCTGCATTTTTGCATGTGTTGCATTAGCCATCTTAACATGAACTAGGATCATGTATGATTTCTAACTAGTTCTCTGTTTTGGCTCGGAGTACACTGTGAGTGTTTACGCTTTAGCATACTGCATGAGATGTGTATGTTGCCATCTTAGCATACTTGCCATGAGGCTAACTGCTTAAGTGTTTAACCGCTTGAATGCCTGTGGGTGAAGGTTGGATTGCTTGAATTAGAACAATTCATCAAAATGTATGTTTTAAAGCCCACTTGAGAGTGGCAAAATCATGTTTTTCTAAGCCCACTTGAGGGTGACAAAATCCACGACTTAGCCTACTTGCGAGTAGCACCTCTAAACCGTTTTTCAAACAAACGAATATGAAATTTTTTGTTCCAACTTAGGCGATCTAGTCTATACTTGTATGCTATGCGCATCATATAGTAATTCTAAATTGATAACCAGAATAAGAACACGTGTGTTTTCAAAAACAACATATCATGTTAATAAAGGCCAATCTTTGATCGGGCGAGCGGGGGTGCTCATTATATGACCTTCCCCTCTCGTACCTAAGTTTCCGAGCCGAGGCAACTTTGGTGATGACGGACACGTGGCCTTAGGCACGAGTCCGGGTTTCCTAAATTTTCCAAAAATAAAACATTGAGGTGGCGACTTTGAAATCTGGCAAAGCAGTCTATGTTTTGCGCTTTTTGATTAAAATCGATTTTCCAAAACGATTTGCCAGATTTGGACTCTTTGGTGATTTATCAGTCTTACATTGCACTTTGTGAGATTAGATTTAGAACCGTGACATGAGTCTGAACTATAGTAGCTAAGAACAAAACGATTTGCGCCCTCGCGCACGGAGAGCAGAGTTTCGCGGCGGTCTACACTAGACAATACAAACTTAATCAAAGTAATCTATCTGCAAATGAGAGGTCTTCTCTTCCAACCAGCCAACCTAGATCTTACATTATCCAAGACAGGCTTCCAAGTTGATTTCCTACCTGGATTAGCACCTAAGGGAAGACCAAAAAATTTGAGTGGAAAAAATTTAATTCATTTAGTGCATACACATTTAAAATAGCACAGTCAAATAAGTTAAGCGAAGTACTTGACAGAAGAACAAATCTTCTATTGCTGCAACAATCAATCAACTGAAAAATATTTGGATCCCAAATGCAAAGTAGACCCCTTGCCGTCCCATCTTAATCCATAGCCATAAATCCATGTTTCTCCTTCCCCACAAAGCTCTAACTTCATTTTCTGAAATAGTAGCTTTCTTTTTTTTTCTTGGAAAAGCATAATATCAACCCTTCTTTCATTTATGAGTTTCCTAATCCTTCCCCTCTTCTCAAACTTTCCCAGTCCTCTAATATTCCAAGACATCAACTTCATATGTAAACTATTTTATCACCAACCCTTATGCTTTCTTCCTCTTCTTCCTTGTTTCTTTGTCAAATAATTCAAGCTCAACCATCTTCTCCAAAACTATAGTTTCTTTGCCATTGTAGTTTATTCCCAAAATTTTTCCCATCTGTAGATTGGCTTGTGCTTCACTAAGGATATGTTTTCCTTTGCTTAAACTACCCTCAATTGAAGCAAAAAGTGACAAAACTACTACAACAACCCTAAATGCAACACATTTTGGGATGGGTTTGCTTGATGATGCACCTCTGTATCCATACAGTAGAGCTAGATTTGAATACCCTTCGACCTCTGTAAGGGACTTTTTTGCACCAAACACTCTTACCTTTGCCTTTCGTTTTTGACCTCTTCACTCTAAGTGTGCTTTCTTTGATACTATATGGGTTTGGCTGCACCTTAGATTCACTGGACCTTGTAGATACCCATTTAGATTTAGTAATGGTAAGTACATTTGGGCCCCTCTCTTCTACACACGATCTGTTTTGAAAATCTTGAACATGGATATGACCCAAATTCACTTCCAGGCTTATACCAGGCCTATAACCAACTGACCCACTTAAACTCCTAATAGAACTAGGTGTAAATAAATGTCCATCAACCTTCTGATTAGCACCATTAGCCTCTAGGCTACACTCTGCCACCTCCATTACATATCTCTTTGTGCGTGCCTAAACCTCCAAAATGTTTCCCATGCCACTTTGAGTCTCTTCAACTACTGTGTCCACCTGGTCATTTTTACATGTCAGCTCTAGCCCATTTTCTAATGCCACTTCATTAGATTTTTCCAAATCATCATCTTCATCCTCCTTTGTCATGTCATCCACTTCATTTTCGCTATAGCATACATCTTCTGGTTCATGTTTATCAACTTCATTCGAGCTGGGGACCTTCTTAACCTCACTAAACATTATGCATTCATTGTCAGATGAACTAAGTGGTTGCTTTTCACAAACCATGACTGGATGAAGTCTTCTTTTGCATTCCAGATTAATGGTTTATTGATGAAATCCGTACACTGATTGCAATTCTAACTCTTCCATAGGTGAAGGATTTTGGTTGGCAAAATGTCCCCTTCCAAACTAAGCACACTTCCCCAAACACTGCCAATCTTATTAAAGGTGTTTCTATTACACATACTCAGATAGGACACTGTTGGAAATCAAGCTATTGTTAATATAATAATACCAGCTGCATGCTTATATCATTAATATATATTTAATATATATATTAGTTAGTGCTTCTCCATCAGATGCTTTGTTGTAGTGCTTTGCTTAGTTGTATAGGTAGTGCCTTCTCATCAGATGCTTCGCTTTCGGCTGCTTTTTATTTCTATATGTTTTCTTTAATGCTGTAGTATCATAATGATGTTGTATCAGCTATATAATGGAGCCTTCTCTTCAGGTTTAATACACATTTTTGAATTACAGAGCGTATTAGCTCTTTCAATCACTCTCTCAATATTTCTTTCATGGTATCAGAGCAGGTGTAATCCTGTCTCATCATTTTCGCCTCTTCAGTCAGTATTCGAGTTTTATGTTTTAATTTTTTTTTCTCTCTCTTCTACTCAAATCTATCCTTCTATTTCATGCCTAAATACGGTCCAGCTTTTGGAATGGCTATCGACTCATCCTCCTCTTCTTCTGATATTATCATCGCATCATCTTTATCCTCTCATCAAATAGAAACCTCTCATCTTCCGATCACCGCCCATAAACTGAATGGGCAAAATTATTTGCAATGGTCTCAATCCATATTAATGTTTATACGGGGAAAGGAGAAAGACGACTACATCACCGGAGCCTCAGCACTACCAAAAACCACAACATCAACCTACAAAAGGTGGATAGCTGAAAATAACATGGTCATGTCGTGGCTCGTCAACTCTATGACCACTGACATTGGCGAAAATTTTCTGTCATTTGATACTGCCAAAGAGATCTGGGACATGGCAAAAGAAACGTTTTCAGACAAGGAAAACACATCTGAAATCATCCAGCTTGAAAGCTCCCTCCACGATTTACGTCAAGACAATCTTACGGTAACTGAATATTTCAATACCCTTACTCGTCTATGGCGTCAACTTGATACGTTTGAGGTTTATAACTGGCAGTGTGTTGCTGATGGTTTGTTGTATAAAAAGATTGTCGAAGGGAAGCGTGTGTTTACATTCTTGTTAGGATTGAACACAAATCTTGATGAAATCAAAGGAAGAATTATGGGAGTAAAACCGCTACCTAGCCTTAGAGAGGCATTCTCTGAAGTCAGTCGCGAAGAAAATCGGAAAAAACTCATGATGGGATCCCATCAACAACTGAATATGGAAGAAAGCTCGGCTCTTAAGACTCAATTCGCTCCTATTGACAACCGTCAGAAAAATAAAGGAGGTAGGCCTTGGTGTGATCATTGCAGAAAGCCGGGTCACTCGAGAGAAACTTGCTGGAAGATTCATGGAAAGCCAGTAGATTGGAAGCCACGTCAGCCTCTTAAGAAAGAAAGACGAGGTAATCATATAGGTACAAATGAACTATCACCATAACCTGAAGCATGCCCTTTCACCAAGGAGCAAATGGAGATGCTCCAGAAACTACTACAGTCACAATCTGGTTCGTCTTCCAACCACATCATTGGATCCGGAACCTTGGCTCACAAAGGTAATTCTTTGAAAGTCTTTACTGTTGGTAAGAAACGTAAAAAAACCTTGGATTGTGGACTCAGGAGCATCTGATCATATGATGGGAGATGCAACAATTTTTGATACATATAGCTCATGTCAAAATAATTTAACGGTCCAAATAGCAGATGGTTCACTATCAAAGGTTGCCGATATAGGTTCAGTTGTGCTGTCTAGGAATCTTATTCTCAACTCTATTCTCCTTGTTCCTAACTTGGACTGTAATTTATTGTCAATTAGTAAACTCACTAAGGAAAAGAGGTGTGTTACTAATTTTTTCTCCACTCATTGTGAATTTCAGGATTTGGATTCGGGGAAGACGATTGGCAATGCTGAGGAATGCTCTGGACTCTACATCCTTAAGGAACGCCACTATCCACAGGAACAACCTCAAACGGCAATTCGTGGTAGTTCTTTTTCGATTTCGTGTCAAAATAACGATAGAGCAATTATGTTGTAGCACTATTGCTTAGGTCATCCTAATGTTATGTATCTCAAGCATTTATTTCCTTCATTATTTAAAACTCCAAAACTTTTTGATTGTGAAATCTGTCAATTGTCTAAGCATGTACGGTCCCATTTTCCCATTCAATCCTATAAAGCGTCTCGTACATTCTCACTAATTCATAGTGATATCTGGGGTCCATCAAGAATAAAAAATGTAACTGGTACTAGGTGGTTTGTCTCATTCATAGATGATCATACTAGATTAACCTGGGTCTTCCTCATGAAAGACAAATCTGAAACAAGCCAAATCTTCAAAAAAATTCAAATTATGATTCAGACACAATTCCAGTCAAAAATCCAAATTCTAAAGTCTGATAATGCTCGGGACTATTTCAACTCCATTCTAGGAGAATTTTTAGCCAAAGAAGGGATAGTTCATTTAAGTTCATGTGTTGACACCCCACAACAAAACGGCATCGCTGAACGGAAAAATAGGCATTTGTTAGATGTTGCTAGATCGCTAATGTTTTCCACAAATGTTCCACAATTCTTCTGGGGGGAAACTGTTCTTACAGCAGCCTACCTTATCAATAGGATGCCATCTAGGGTACTACAATTCCAAACTCCTTGTCAACTTCTCCTAAAATCCTTTCCAACTACTCGCCTCATCTCCACCATCCCACCAAAAATTTTCAGGTGCTCTGTCTTTGTTTATATCCATCAACAGTATCGAAGTAAACTTGATCCCAGGTCGCTCAAGTGTATCTTCATTGGGTATTCGTCACATCAAAAAGGGTATAAGTGTTACTCTCCGGTCACAAGGAAATTCTACAATTCCATGGATGTCACATTTTTTGAAACCCAGTCTTACTACCCTAAAATCGTTATTCAGGGGGAGACTCCAACCCAAGAATATCAATTTTGGACCCTTGAGTCATTTAGTGAGCCATCCATCACCACCAAAAATCCCACACCTCCTGAGTCATTGAATCAATCTTTACCTACCGAAAATTCCGAGTTCATTGTTGACTTGTGGGATAATGAGCACATCCAAGAGGAAACGGAGGAAGGAGCACTTTCTCAACAATCCCATGAGGCTGAACCAAGTTCTAATCCAAGCAACATTCCAGGTGACAATATTCCTCCCACAGATAGTACTGATAATTCTGAGTTAGAAAATAGTATTCTTAATATGCCCATAACTTGGAGAAAAGGAGTTAGATCATGTACTCAGCATCCCATTGGGAACTTTATTTCTTATGATAAGCTATCACCTTCGTTTCATGCCTTCACTTCTAGCATCACAGAGATACCCATTCCTCAGAATATTCAGGAAGCTTTCAAGTATCCGAAGTGGAAGGTGGCAGTCAATGAGGAAGTTCGGGCTCTGGAAAAGAATGGTACTTGGGCAATTACTGATCTTCCAAGAGGTAAGAAACCAGTTGGGTGTAAGTGGATTTTCACAGTAAAGCACAAGGCATATGGTATTGTAGAACGCTATAAAGCTCGGTTGGTCGCCAAAGGATTCTCTCAATCCTATGGCATTGACTATCAAGAAACCTTTGCTCCAGTTGCCAAGCTCAACACTGTTCGTGTACTTTTATCCTTGGCAGCTAATCTCGATTGGTCACTTCACCAACTTGATGTGAAAAATGCCTTTCTCAATGGTGACTTAGAGGAAGAAGTTTACATGGACATTCCTGCTGGACTTGAGACGACATCAAATTTCAACAAAGTTTGCAGACTCCGAAAATCCTTGTATGGTCTCAAACAATCTCCCAGGGCCTGGTTTGAACGGTTCACTAAGGCAATGAAAGGGTACGGTTTTGTTCAATGTCAATCCAATCATACATTATTTGTGAAGCACTCCCTAGGAGGGAAATTGGCAATTATCATTGTTTATGTGGATGACATAATTCTAACAGGTGATCATGAAGAGGAAATTGGCTTACTTAAAAAATTCCTAACAAAGGAATTTTGAGATTAAAGATCTTGGAAACCTTAAGTACTTTCTTGGAATGGAGATTGCTAGGTCAAAGAAAGGTATATCAGTCTCACAACGTAAATACATTCTAGACTTACTGAATGAAACAGGGATGCTAGGATGCAAGCCGGCAGAAACACCTATGGACACAACTATCAAACAGGAAGAAAGTGACGGTAGTGCACCAAGTGATAAAGGGAGATATCAACGTCTTGTGGGAAAACTCATTTATCTTCCTCATACAAGGCCAGACATCGGCTTCTCTGTTAGTGTGGTCAGTCAATTCATGAATAATCCAACCGAAAAACACATGACTACTGTGATCAGAATATTGAGGTACCTAAAAAGGACACTGGGAAAGGGTCTCTTCTTCCAAAGAACAACAAATAGAAAAATTGAGATTTTTTCAGATGCAGATTGGGCAGGTTCATTGACTGATCGAAAATCAACTTCTGGCTATTGTTCGTTTGTTTGGGGGAACGCGGTTACATGGCGAAGCAAGAAACAGTCAGTGGTAGCCCGTAGTAGTGCTGAGGCAGAATTTCGTGCTATGGCACTAGGTGTCTGTGAGGGAATCTGGTTGAACAGGTTGTTAGAAGAATTACGGGTTCCATCTAAGCATCCCATGGTTTTATACTGCGACAACCAAGCCGCCATCAGTATAGCTAAGAATCTGGTTCATCATGATCGAACTAAACACGTGGAGATAGATCGACACTTTATCAAGGAAAAGATTGAAGAATGAGTTTTTCAAGTCAGCTACACTCCAACAAACTGTCAAAAGGCTGACATTCTCATAAAAGCTCTTGCTCGAGTTAACTTCGAAGATCTGACGGAAAAATTGGGATTGATTAACATCTACAACGTAGCTTGAGGGGGAGTGTTGGAAATCAAGCTATTGTTAATATAATAATACCAGCTGCATGCTTATATCATTAATATATATTTAATATATATATTAGTTAGTGCTTTTCCATCAGATGCTTTGTTGTAGTGCTTTGCTTAGTTGTATAGGTAGTGCCTTCTCATCAGATGCTTCGCTTTCGGCTGCTTTTTATTTCTATATGTTTTCTTTCATGCTGTAGTATCATAATGATGTTGTATCAGCTCTCCTATATAATGGAGCCTTTTCTTCAGGTTTAATACACATTTTTGAATTACAGAGCGTATTAGCTCTTTCAATCACTCTCTCAATATTTCTTTCAGACACCATAACATTTGAGCCACACGCACCTCTCTTGCTCTTCACATGTTCCTGGTTCCCCACTCTTTGACATAATCACACCAATCCTTGAACCATTCTTTGATCAACGATAGTTTTGAAATCTTTTTTTCTTTTGATGTGAAGGTTAACACTACATCTCTACCTCTTCCATTTCTGACCATTACATGCCCCAATCCTTTCTCCTTTAGAGCCTTCTCGATACCTTACAAAGAGTACTCTGTTTTGAATCTCAAAATCACACTCTCATAGAGCCAGCCATGGCCTTCTTCACTCACCTTAATGGTAGTTACATCTTTTTCCAAAGGTACACTTACGTCTATTTTTAGAATTTCAACAAATGATCTCTAAAAACCATATTGGCCTCGTGCATTCCTTCCATAAGCTTCATTTACACCTTTGCTCCTTTTAGGCTGGTTTCTTCTCTGTGCTCCATCTATAAGTCTATCATATTCTGCCATTGTTACTTTAAACTCCCTATCCTCTTCACATAGACCATTTGTTTGACCTACAACGTTTGCTGTAACTGAGCAGCCGAATCTGACAAAACCAAATCTAGTATTTGCTACTTTCCTCCTCTTCTACGATATAAAAACATCATTCACTATTCCAAACTTTGTGAATAGTATGAACAATGCTTTAGGATCCATATTGAAAGATAGATTGTCCACAAACACAGAGACAATCCATTCCTTAGCTCCTTGCTCCATGCTTCTTTCCATCTTCTTTGCTTTACAATGGGGATCCACCCACTTTGCTACATCGAATTTTTAAAAAAAAAAATCCATGGCCATTTTAGTCAACAGGTTACTTGGAGAGAGAACAAAGAAAATAATCATAAGTATTAGTTAAGACTCAAAGCAACATTGTAAAGAATTGAACCTAAAATGTCTGAGTTTATCATTCATTCCAAGATAAACCTCTTTATCACTAAATTACCTATTTCGGTTCCTATTTCAATTCCATATAAGGAATGTTTGATGTAATTTAGTGTAAGCAAAAAGCTACGAATAAAAATGTAGAAGATAAAAACTTCTCTCCCCCAACTTATAAATTATCAACTTTTCAACTTATTTAAGATATTTATGCATAATAAGTTATAAACAGAAATTGTATTAAACAGTTTGATATAGACTCTTAAGCACAAAATATAAATAATTTTATGGCGTTATGCATATAACAACCTTCATAATCCAAAATCGTGAACTATCATGATTTTCACAAATAATATAACATAATGCGGAAAATAAATAGCATACCTGGATCAGTTATGCGAAACCTTTGAGTGATCCAAAATTGATTGAACGTAAACCTAATATCAATATTAGTGGGGGAAATGTTTCTCCCTCTTGACCCTCTTTAGAATAAGTTATATTCAGAATAATTGATGGGTGATCTAAATATATTTTTATAGGTAGAGATAAGACCAATTCCCTAATATAACTATAACTCCACTTGCCCATCAAAATAGGAGATTTGAAAACCACTCCATGTATTGACCAATCAGATAATAACTTGTCATTCAAGATATGAAACTATAATCTTATTAAATCTATAATTCATATTGCCATATCACTACAAAAATTTTGGTTTTTTGCTATCGCAAATACTCATAATGCCGTCTAAAAAACTTTTTTGCAACGGCAACTAACTTTTAGCGACGGCAAATAGGGGGTCACAACAAAGGGCGTTGCTAAAACGTTTTAGTGACGGCACCATGCCGTCGCCTTTTTTTTGCGACGGTAAAAGTTGCCTTTTGCGATGGAATTCTGCTATCACCAATAATATGTAAAAATTTGAGATTTTTTGCAGCAGCACTGTTTTACCGTTGCTAAAAGTATTATTTGAGACAGCAAAAAATGCCATCGTGAAAGGGTTTTTATTGCGATGGGATACTTGTCGTCGCTAAAAGATTATTTGACACAGCAAAACATACCATTGCTAAAAGATTATTTGAGACAGAAAAACATACCATCGCTAAAAGATTATTTGAGATGGCAAAGTGTCACGCCCCAAACTCGCCCCTAAAAGTTTGGGCATGACCCACTCAAAAACGAACACTTAACTTGGTATACATACATATGGGGCCTGAACGGAAGCATTAAGTATAATAAGATAACATGAAATAAAAAGAACTATATCCATTGAGCGACCACTATCATGCCAGGATCACCAACAGTGCATCAAATGATAAATACTTACATACACATATACAAACCCCGCCCCTTGTTGGGTGTATAACAAAAACATTAAAAACTTAACAAATAATAGACAATAAGAGTGCAAGCTAAAACTTAGCAAAATTCCAAAGAAATGATCAGGCTTCACCCAAATGCCTGGACACACAAAGATTGGTGAAAGGTAGGCGAGCATCGAGGGTTAAGGCTAACCTCCAGACTTGCTACCTACAGAAACAAATAACATACAGAGTGAGACAATCTCAGTGAATAATAGTACTTAAACAATTCAATGCTTAACTTGAATTATGATACGTATCAATGCTTATATAAATAAAGAGGGCATATGATTAATTTGATTCTGTCTTAAGTCTAGAATGGTCTTGTCAGTTCACAATTTCACAGATTGGCCCTCGGCCCAATGGTTCACACATTCACACATTGGCCCTCGGCCTAACAGATTCTTAACTTCACAAATTGGCCCTCGGCCTCATAGGTTCATAACTTCACAAATTGGCCCTCGGCCTCATAGATTCACAACTTCACAAATATTCATAATTTCACAAGTTGGCCCTTAAACAAAACGGCATTAAGCCCAGAATGGCATATAGCCCTTTTCATGTACGTATGAACTCAAGATCAGAAATACAGAATGGCCTCTGGCCTAATAGTTCATACAGAAGCACATAGTTCCTTCTCCTTAGTCACATGAGTTAACATAGTTACGTTACGTTCAACAGGGTGCTAATAGCAGCTATTAACAAATTGGACTTCATAATGCACTCACATCCCATTTGTTTGTCGTGAATTCATGCCACCAGTTCATAGATAACAAAATGTTCGTATTAACTAGTAACATGGTTGTCTCGTAAATAGCAATGCATAACATTAATGAGGATCAAAGACGAATGTACCATTAACAGAGGCATATATGTCATTCCATTACATTTAATAAGGATAGACCAATTTACATTCGAACGTGGTCACATCGTAACATTAAACCTTTGCATACATGTCCTAAAATCTGAACGATCTAGGTTTCATAGGCGACATGTTCGTTATTGACAGAATAGAATGATTGCAAAGTCATACCGATATGTGCCAATCTTTCAACGTTCATGTTGATTTCCAATCGACATAACTATTCATGTAACACTTACGAAGAACAGAGCGTTAGTGACAATAATTATCAATGGTAGATAAAGTGTACATTTTCGTACTATTACTCACAGTGTTGAGATGGCGTGTTACTTCCTCCCGGAGTGTGTCCTTGAGTTCAAATTCTACAACCCTCACAAGGTTTCTTAACTTTCTTCTTGTGGAACTTCCTTCCAAGCCCTATTCTTCCCTAATTCCTCTCTCTCACGAATTTGTCTTGAAATGAGTCTCAGTCAATATGCAAGAAACATGAACACGTATATAAAATGTGAATAAGGACAAAATTTTAATCGTTCAATCATCCCAAAACTGAAATTTCGTAAACATGCTTAATATTACTTAAAAATTATGCTGATTACATATATAAAATCAATTTCAGATAATTAAGCTGTTAAGGCCTCCAATTTCTGATTCAAATGTGTCAATAGTGACAGATAATGTTCCTGTGAAACAGATAGACATCCTAAAACATTGAGTTCGTTTACTTAATCTTAATTTCTCGTCAGATTTCACAGCAAGCATTTAAAAGCACAAAATAAGGACGGAACATATATCAGAAAACATGTGCGAGGGTCGGGTTATTACACAAAGAATACCGTCACAAAAGGTTTTTTTATTTCAACAAAATACGCGTTGTTGCCAATATCTTTTGCGCCGGCATTGCCTACGTCACAAAACAACAAAAACATTTGGTTCTAATGTTTTTTGAGACGGTGTGGTGCCGTCGCAAAAATAAATAAATAAATATTGAAAATATGAAAATTACCTGTACTAAATGAAAAATAACTGGAAAAAAAACTAATAATTCCATAATAATATAAAAATTCCAGTATAAAAATAACAATTCATCCACAATACAAATATTCTTGCATTCATAACAGCACATCAGCAAAATTATCCTACTACATAATGTTGCATAATACATATATAATGTTTAAATACATAATGTTGTTCACAATTCAAAATAACGTAAATCAAAAGCAAAAGTTTTCCTCATGATTCTTCCGTGGGTAACAAAAACAAAAGTTAGTCGCATTCTTCGCACGCCTGCATTCCACAAGAAGCAAACTCCTACTCGAGAAATATCTAAAAACAAAAGATAAAAATAATTAATGAAAATATAATTATGTGTTAATATTTTAATTACAAAAAAACATAAAAATTTAACTACTATATAATTACAAAGATAATTAAGTAAATAATTTTGGCTAGACAAAAATTCGATTCTAACTCCCAAACCGGGAACCCGATTCCAGTCCCATTTGCTCCCACAAGTCTCTCGTGCCTAGGCGGTCATGTGTACCAAGTTTCATGCTAATCCGACGCCATTTGGTGATTTTAGGGCATCAACCCCTCGAATTTAAGTTTCTTAAGGAACTAGTTTGCCTAGAATGAAATCGGCTCTAACTCCCAAACTAGGAACCCGATTCGAGTCCCGTCTTCTCCTACAAGTTTCTCGTACCTAGGCAGTCGTGTGTACCAAGTTTCATGCTAATCCAACGTCGTTTGGTGATTTTGGGGCGTCAACACCTCGAATTCAAACTTCTTAAGGAACTAGTTTGCCTAGACCGAAATCCGGCTCTAACTCCCAAACTGGGAATCCGATTCGAGTCTCATCTTCTCCCACAAGTCTCTCGTGCCTAGGCGGTCGTGTGTGCCAAGTTTCGTGCTATTCAGACGCCATTTGGTGATTTTGGGGTGTCAACACCTTGAATTCAAGTTTCTTAAGGAACTAGTTTGCCTAAAGTGAAAGCCAACTCTAACTCCCAAACCGGGAACCCGATTAGAGCCCCGTCTTCTCCCACAAGCCTCTCGTGCCTAGGTGGTCGTGTGTGCCAAGTTTCGTGCTAATCCGACGCCATTTGGTGATTTTGGGGTGCCAACACCTCAAATTCAAGTTTCTTAAGGAACTAATTTGCCTAGAGTGAAATCTAGCTCTAACTCCCAAACCAGGAACCCAATTCGAGTCTCATCTTCTCCCACAAGTTTCTCGTGCCTAGGCGGTCGTGTGTGCCAAGTTTAGTGCTAATCCGATGCCATTTGGTGATTTTTGAGCGTCAACACCTCGAATTCAAGTTTTTTAAGGAACTAGTTTGCCTAGAGTGAAATCCGACTCTAACTCCCAAATCGGGAACCCGATTTGACTGCCCAAAGTCACCAAACGGCATTGGATTAGCATGAACCTTGGCACACACGACCGCCTTGGCACGAGAGACTTGTGGGACAAGACAGGACTCGAATCGAGTTCCCGATTTGGGAGTTAGAGCCAGATTTGGGAGTTTGAGAGACTTGTGGCTTAATTTTATTTAGCAATATGCTTTGGCTTTAGATTTTGAATGATTTGAAGAAAAATTTAAAAACCAATCTCTATAAACAGTGTGTTCAAAAAAAATCTCCATAAACGGCTATTAGCATTGTATGGAGAAACAGACATATCTTCCCTATTTAAAATTTTTATAACCATCACTATCGTAAACAATACTAGAAGGCCATGAATGGGATCACAGCACATGTTGAGCCTTAAGAGGGCAACATGAAAATGAGAGATAACAAGAAAGTCTTCTTTATATTTAAATATTTATCATATAATATAATTTTTTAAGCAAAATATTGTTTTTGTCTTCAACAAAATTGTGATTCTAATTTCTAACTGCTAGCCTAAATAAAACTTAGCAAATCAACAAAGGAACAATTAAGTATAATTTAACACAATTAAAAATATGGTCGACAAATTGATTAAAAAATTAATAGATAAGGATGAGATGGGCTTGTTTGGTGTAAATTTGTTGTAACATTAATCATAACTTGATCAATTCAAGCTTCAAAGAAACAATGCAAAACCTAAAGACAAAAACAAAACGTAAAAGAAAATAGAAAAAGGACACATGTAACAAAACAGAAAAGGAGCATCCATGAAGGCAGATCACTCCAGATTACCTATAGCGGACAAACAGGATAACACTGCTGCAGCTGCAGCTTCCCTTTGAAAACTTTGGGCATTTTGTATTCTAGATTGAGGAGTATATGGTCTACTATTTGAAATAAATACCATTAATACATCATTTTTAGTGTTATATATTCCTCCTTTTAAGTTACAAGCAGATTTTTTTATTTACAAAATTTGCAGTGGTCATTTGATTTAGTTGGTACATATACCAATTGAAAAAAACTTTCATGAATATTTTACAAATTGCAAATTGCTTTCAATTACAGTCCTCACATCATTCAAGTACTCTTGATGAAATGATATCCAAACAGTGCCCAAATAAGCAACATAGATACATGAATAAATCATCAATAAACAGTGCATATATAATTAGGATTCGCTAAACAAACCCCCAAAACAATCAGGAATCATCAACAGAATACTCAATCATTAACACCGCAAAAATGACGACATGATAAGCCCTAGAAGAGACGATATTGAAACACTGGTGAAGATTTGCACAAGCCAATATGAGAATGTGTATAATTCATTAATATACAGAAGACACATAAATATACCTACCTGATATATATTTATAGGTAATCTTGAATTTTGAGAGGGATGCAATTTAAGGATTTACTTAAAATTAAACATATGGCTGGAACCTGAAGAAACCGACCATAAGAGTAAATAAACAAACACTAGCCAAAAATAAAAATGAGATTTTGTAAATAAATAAACATAAAGCACTTACAGCTCTGACAAGGAAACTCCGGCGGGAGTGAGATCTGGAGGAGGAGATGGAAGAATGAGGGAGTTGAGAGTGGAAGGGTCGCTGTTAGCCGTCACTCGCTATTGCTCGTCACTCCGGCGAAGGCCGTTATTCGCTGCTAGCCGTCACTCGCTGCTGCTCATCACTCCGGTGAAGGTCGTCGTTCACCCTCGTCACTCGTCGTTCACACTCGCTGCTGCTCGTCACTCCGATGAAGGCCGTCGTTCACCCTCGTTCACTCTGGCAATGATGAATGCGACGGTAACTTTTAGGGATTTTGAGGATTTTGGTTTCAAAATTTTAGGGATTTTAGGGATTTTGGGGCACACTTGACCGCGAATAGGATACAAATGAGCGGGACACAAAATTTTTATTTTTTGCGATAGCACATTTCAACCTTTACAAATAATAAATATTAACCAATAAAACGACGTCGTTTTACTAATATTTAGTTTGAGATGGGCTTTTGCCGTCACAAATGGTCCACTATTTGCGACAGTAACTTTTTCCCGTCGCAAAATAATATTTTTTGCGACGGTACACCAGGCATCGCAAATGTTCCTGCATTTTTTGCGACGAGGGTCAGCACCGTTGCAAAAGGTCATTTTTTTCGACAGCAGATACACGCCGTCGCAAAATACCTTTTTTGGCGATGGCAACTACACTACGTCGCAAAAAAACCATTTTTAGCGACGGCACTTACCCCGTCGCAAAAAACTCCATGTTATTTGCCCTGTTTGCTTGTAGTGTATCATATGGGTTATCATAATGACTAAATAATTAAATGTAGTCTTACATTCTTCCACTTGGCCCATATGATAACATACATCAAGATTTAATAAGGTAAACATTAGGTGCTCAATAAATTATGTCCAATTTTACTTTAATTTGATCATCATCATAATACTATAATTAAATAGTTCACTAATGCTAGTCATGATGATTCTACACCAATAGTGCGACATAGTCCCTTCCATGTACCACAACACTAGCAACTAGTTTAATATAATCCTTAAGTGAGGAATGTATTTAAAAGGTCCAATAATGTTTTTTTATTAAAGACTATTCATGTTATCATTCATTTATTCTCATATATGTACGTACACCATTCATAACTGGAAACATATCAGAAACATAGTTAATGGGATCTCAATGTGTCAACTAACACAATCAATCATAAACAACTGTTATGGATTACATTTAAGACCCATTCAATTGGCAAGTTTCTTAATTCTCTTAAAGAGTAATCCCTTCATCAATAGATCTACACTTAAAAGTTATGTATTTATGTGTTTTATTGACACTTTTTGTTTCTAAAATTCTTCTTTGACGACAAAGTATTTCAATTCTATATGTTTAGCATCATTAGGAACACTTGTCATTTTAAGAAAATAAAACAATTGCGAAATTATCACAATAAATTATCAACGACTTGGGAACAAAAGTCAACAATCCCAAGTCTTGAAATAAAGTTCCGCAATAACAATTCATGAATTTTGGTCTCAAAGCACACCACAAATTCAACTTTCATAGTAGATATTTATTACAGTTCATTTTACACTTTCCATAATATTTCTTCTTCACATAATAAGAACAAATAATCAAAAGTGAACTTTCTACTGTCAATGCATCTTCCAAAGTCTAAATCAAAGAAACCAATCAATTCAAGATGATCAAACCTCATAAAGTTGAGCAAGTAATCTTTTATTCCTTATGATTGCCTTATCACTTCCTTATTTGAGCATTAAGCTTCTTACAATAAATGTTTAAAGAATTGTTTCCATTTCAATTTATTTTAAAAAAATAAAAAAATTCTGCATAAGACTGGATTTATTTCCTTTCGAAACATGGATAACTTTATGTGAATATTCTTTCATTCTGAATCTTTATAGAACTTTTAATATATACCTTCTGAGACAATCTCAACAATTCATGTGATTCATTCAGAAATATTTTAATTTCTATCACATAGGTTTTCTTTTCTAATATATTTCATTTCAAAGGTTTTTAAAGAGAATTTTTTTAACTCGTGCAATAAATCACGTACATTATTGATAAGCAAAATATCATCAACATACAAAATCATAAATATAAACTTGCTTCCACTAATCTTTGGATATTTACACCAATCAAAATATTTTCTTTAAATCTAAAGAAAAAATAGTATCATAAAACTTAATACACAAATTTTAGAAAGCTTATTTAAATCCATAAATTGATTTATTAAGTTTGCAAGTCACATTTTCATTTTCCTCAATAGAGAAAATTTTAGGTTGATCTATACAAAATTATTAATCTAAGCTTTTGTTCAGAAAATTAATTTTCATATATATTTAATGCAACTCAATATCATAATGAGTTACTAACGCCATAATGATTTTAAATCAGCCCTTTAAGATACAAGTGAAAAATGAATATGTCATTGTAATCAATGTCCACTTTCTGAGTAAAATCTTTAGTCACATATCTAGCATTATATCATTTTATATTACCCTTAGAACAATAAATATTTTTGTATCTTTAGGCAATTCAATGAAATCTCAAATTTCATTCTAGTCTATTGATTTTAACTCATCATTCGTGAAATCAATTTATTTAGCAGAATCAATACTTTTTATAGCTTGTGACAACAAAACTAAGTCTTTACTTATCCCAATATTATAATAAGATTGTTATAGATATACCACATAATCATTCGAAATAACAAATCCCTTTACCTTATGAGATCTTCTTAATATTATTTCTTGTGGGTCTTCTACAACTTTTCATTGGTGATAACTACATTATAAAGTAATTGATTATTCATTTGTTGTTCCAAGACATTAAGTTGTTTAACGGCTATAGGAATGACAATTTTCTTCAAATAATGGGTAATGATACTTGTATACAAAATTATTAAATAATCACATTTCATGATTTATCACTATCACTAATTTCACTATTCTTATTAAATTTGATATTATTGGTTTATGCAATTCTTGTATTATGGTCAAGATAGTAAAACTAATAACCCTTGAATTTTCAAGATAATTAACAAAATAACCACTGATTATTCTAAAATTCAATTTCTTTTCATGTGGATCAATAATTCTAATTTTGTAGACAACCTTAAACATGCAGGTGTCTTAAGTTTGGTTTCTTTCCTGTTCACAGTTCAAAGTGAGTGTTTGGAACTGCTTTACTAGGAACCCGATTTTATATGAAAACAATAGATCATAACGACATACATCCACAATGTTAAGGGTATTTAGAAATTACTTAACATGCTCTTAGCCATATTCATTAGAGTACAATAATACTTCTCAGCTATATCATTCTGCTGAAGCATTCACAAATATTATGTCTTACATAGAGTTTAGCAAATGGATTTTTGTTTTGCACTGTCTTTATAATTTTCACATTTTTGTTTTAATTGTCTTTTTTCCTTGATAATGTACACCTCAATGGTGTCCATTTACTATAGATCTTTTTTACAATAGATAAACAAAATCATAAAGTGAAAATTCATCTATAAAAGTGATAAAAATAACTTTATTTACCAAACATGAAGTATCAAAAGGGTACATTAATGTCTATTTGGTTAATATGAAGAAGCTCTGTTTATCTTGTGGCACTTTACTTAATGTGATTAAATTGCTTTTCGTTAATGCAACCCACACTCCCACTAAAAACAATAAAATCTAAATTCAAAAGAATCTCATCTTTACTAGTCTTTATAACTTTCCTTCTTTTTTTTCTAGAAAAATAGTACAATCTTTTATGCCACAAGTTGGAGGTGTTTTCATTTATCAAGCTATATTTAGAACCAACATAATGATGCAAGATAAATTAAAATTTTGAGAAATCATTAAAATTAATTTTAATTTATACAAACCATCATAAATAATACCAAAATTAACAAAAAATGTATTTTCAATAAATTAAACTTTTATTCTAAATTTTGAAAATAGCCATCAAGGTTAATTAAGTTTGGAAAAATCAATAAATAATTTTCAAAATTAGAATGAACATAAATTTTTGAAATAAAGTCTAAATAATTATCAATGTCCAAAAATAAACAATAAGTCCCAATAATTTCAATTGAGATTTTAACATTATCGGTTTGAAAGTAATCTCGCATCGAATTCAAAATATGAATAGCCATTTTCTTTCTTATGAGACTAAAAAACTTGAGCAGAATCATTTTCTTTATGTGGCTATTTCTTTATGTCCTTTTCTAAATATTCTCCCTTTCTTTTAGGCTCCTTGAATTGCAAGATCAATAAATGATATCTCAATTACTTAAGCTTTGTCTTTTCTTAAATAAACATACTAGTCAATTTATTAACTTTCTATATACTATTCATAGAATTATAGTTAATATAAATAACTCATACTGAAGAGATAAATAGTTCAAATAAATTGCATGAAAACAAACTCATTTACAAATATTTTTAAATTCTTTAATTTAGCAGTCAAGTTAGACAATTCAATGGCATGCTTATACATCTCATGCATACCATCAAACTTCATGTTGGTAAGCTTAACCATAAGTGTCCCAACAAAAAAACTTATTAATAGTTCGGAAACGTTCTTTTAAATTATTTAGCATTATCTATTTAAGGAAGATAAAACTTAATGTTTGTTATACTTATTCGCATAAAAATATAAATTTTATTTGTTCGATCCTTTTATACTTTATGAAAAGTCTATTCTTTCTTTACACTGCTTGAATCATAATAGAAGTAAATTTCTCAAATAATAAGACCAAGTCAAAATTCAGAACATCGAGATGAAACTGAACTTGTTCTATCTATTTTAGGAAATCTTTTTCATTTAAAATTGAAACAAACAAGGTATAAAAATATAGCGAAATAAAACTTTAATCAATAATTCGTGCTCACTACATTAATGCTAAGAGTAATCAATAATTGATAATTAGTCAAAATAAACACATGTTTAAACAATCATAAATAATATCACCGTGATCTACCTTTGGGATAATCTAATGACATACTATTTAACAATTATGTTGATTCTCTTTCACCAATAGGACTAGTTGATAAAATATTCATAATTAAGTAGATCTATTACCTTTGAGTATTCATTCCAATATTAATTATGAATATCCATCAACTATCCTATTCCAATTCAATAATTACTTAGAAGTGGTATACCTTTGGGCCAACCTAATATCTTTGTAATTAAAGAATTACGATTTACAAAGTCATTATTTTTTTAA
Source organism: Camellia sinensis (assembly GCF_055761805.1). Taxonomy (NCBI): domain Eukaryota; kingdom Viridiplantae; phylum Streptophyta; class Magnoliopsida; order Ericales; family Theaceae; genus Camellia; species Camellia sinensis. Next base: position 82,354,566 of record NC_138963.1, read on the forward strand.
ATACTTGGGAAGGTATTAAATTTCAATTATTTGATTTCATATCTATGTGTCATTCCGATTGGGTCACTTTGGCAACTACCAATCGTATCATAATTTAGATTTCAAATCAAAATAAAAACTTTGCATAGACATTATGGAATAAATAATAATTTATTGACAATTATTCATCATTATAATCATAATGCATATTACTAAACCATAAGAATAATATTAAGACAACAATTATTAACACAATTAGTATTCTATGTCACATAAGAACATATACTTTTGTACCGCATCAAACCAACTACAAAAATCAAACTTATACATAATGGTGGTAATGGCATCATATTGAAATAATTTTTAGAGGTTACAATCAGATCCTTAAATAGCAATATGCTTGGTACTATAAAGATCACAATAAAATTTTAATATCTTTCTCAGACTAAAATTTAATAACACTTTAATATGCCTCGCAGTAAAGTTTGATAATACAAAATTCCGCAAAACATGAATAATAATGATTCATTATGTAATATGAATATCTTTAGACATTACTAAATCAAACAATACAATGGTCGTTATCCACTAAACATTTCCTCATAATAAAGATAATTAAATCATTCATATATTCAATTATCAAAATATTAATACATTTGGTTTATCATCAAAGAGTTAGCAATCATTAAAAAAATATTATTTATACAATACGCAATCCAAGCTAAAGTAGAAACATAAGAGTTGCATATTAAATTTCATATCATGTTCAACAAATTAAAAACTTTGGATCGAGGCAATCATAATTGTAATCAAAATTTATTGATATTAACTTAATCGAAAAGTCATATTATTCTGAAACATGAGCTTTGATACCAAATATAAATAATTTTATGATGTTATGTATATAACAACCTTCATAATCCAAAATCGTGAACTATCATGATTTTCACAAATCATATAACATACTGCCTAAAATAAATAATATACCCGGATCAGTTATGTGAAACTTTCAAGTGATCCAAAATTGATTGAACATAAACATAATATCAATATTAGTGAGAAAAAAAAGTTTCTCTCTTGGCCAGTGGCAGAGCCAGAAAATTAAATTAGAGAGGGCACTTATTAATTGCAATAATTTTTACAAAAATATTTCACGCAAGTTTTTACGACTGATTTCAAGAAACATAAAAAAAAATTAATAATTAGTGTGTTTGGTTTCAATTTTCTAAATTCAGTTTTTGAAAACTAAATTTTTTTATTTTTCGTATTTTTTTGTTTTTAGTGAATATTTTTTGAATTTTAAGTAATTTTTTTATTTTTTTAGATGCACCTTACTTAGATATATCTAAATAGTAAAATATTTGTAAAAAAAATATTTTAAAAATTTAATAAATACACAAAAATACAAAAAAAAATATACTAAATTTTTGTTTTTTTTTTGTATTTTTGGGTATTTAATGTATTTTTTAAATATTTTTTTTTACAAATATTATACTTTTTAAGTGTATTTATGTTAGGTATGTCTAAAAATTAAAAAAATTGCTTAAAATATTAAAAAAATTCATTCAAAACATTAAAATACGAAAAATAAAAAAGTAAATTTTCTGAAAACTGGAAACAAACAAGCTAAATGTTATTTGTAACTAGTGTATCATGGACAATACAAAAAAAATATGGATATAAGCCTTAAAATAAATTATGTAATGATAAATTATTTTTTGATACAAAATTTGATTAAAAATTCAATATAATGGTAATACCATGTCATAATTGGAATGTGATATCACCCACTAATAGTAAATAAACGCATAAAAAGTGAATCTCACATGTCAAATGTAACTAACAATCTAATAAACTTCATATCTTTATAGTAAGATTACTTATACTTGCATATCACTAATAATGACATCGCCGTTACATTCAAAAAATTTCATAGCTAATATGGTTTATTTATAATAATCTCTTTATTTTCAATCAAAACAACCATTATTGTTTTCATAATTTTTAAAATATCATTGACATTTCATTTTAATAATATTTTTGTAATTTTTTATTTAAAATATTTTTTTTATGTTTGCAAAAAAAAAAATTCCCAAAATCCAGGGGGGGCACGTGACCCCCCTGGTCACATGCTCCCTCCGCCACTGCTCTTGGCCCTCTTTAGAATATGTTATATTCAAAATAATTGATGGGTGATCTAAATATACTTAGGTAGAGAGATGACCAGTTTTCTAATATAACTATAACTCCACTTGTCCATCAAAGTAGGAGATTTGGAAACCACTCCATCTATTGACCTATCAGATAATAACTTATTGTTCAAAATATGGAACTATAATCGTATTAAATCTATAATTCATATTGCAAAATCATGTGAGTTACCATAATGACTAAATAATTAAATTTAATCTTATACAAAAACTATAAAAACAACTTAAATAAATTACACCAAACAAGCTAGTGCCCAAACTGATTAATGGCCTTTTCATTCATAATAGAAAGATTGCATTTTCAAAATTGGGAGGATTGATTGGAGGCAATTTTTGGGCATCATTGGAGTAGAAAATTTGCTAGTTGTAATAAGCCACCAAGTAGGGGTGAACATGGTCCGGATTAGTTTGGTTTGGGATAAAATTAGAACCAAACCAATCTATTTAAATCATAGATTCAATTCGAACCAAACCATTTAAATACGGTTCGGCTTTGTTTGAAACTACGAATTCACATAGTCTGTTCACAAAGAAAAACCATATAATATTTTCATTTCAACATTAATCTGCTCATGATTTTTTGAAACATAAACATAGATGTTGTTCCACCATTAACTTAAACAAACATATCAAATCTATATAAAAAAAATAAACATAAAAAATAAAAAACCTTACACAAACATAATATATAAGAGGGTAGGATTGAATACATCAGGATATGGTATGTATATGGTTTAAGTTACAAATGATCCGGATCGGTTCTAATCCGAAACGGTGAACTCCAATTCAGAACTAATCCGCGGATAGCGGATTCCCAATTTTTCAATTCAGAACCGAACTATAGGTTCAAAAAATCAATCCAAACCTACTGGATTAGATTGAACCGGTTCGTTCAAATAACGAATTTTTCCGATTCTTCACTCAACCCTACCACAATAGACTTCATCTTAGCAGTGTTGTGGGCCTTAACGCGGGTGACGACCGGGTCTTGTTTTTCTTCCCTTTTCTTTTGTTTTCACTCCATTCTTTTCTCGCTCTCATTAGGTTTGAAACATCCAGAAATAATTCTCAAAATCTAGTTCTTATTCTTGTCTTGTTCGGTATGGGATTTCACCTGTTCCGGAGGGTGCACGGTTGGGTTCGGAGTGTCCCGGGGTGAAGCCGGAAAGTTCTGGGCTAGAGGTCAGGGGCCGCACGTGCGGAATTCAAGGTTTGTTTAGCATGGCACACTGCTTAAATTGCAGGTGCGAAGAGAGGTATGGAGAGAGGAGCCCCGCACGTGCGAGGATGAGGGCCACACATACGGGAGGGGTGCACCGCACGTACGGGGAAAGGCGCCGCACGTGCAGCAAACGGGCAGTCCATATCTCTATTTTTTTTTATCTTTTTGGTCCGAATATATCACTCATTTTGCACATCTCTCTCTCACTCTCAACCCTATTTTCCTCCACCTTCTCTCTAGGAAACCTCCTTAAACACCCATAGACTTTGATCCTTGCAAATCTTGAGTTGAGAATCATCATCTTCTCCCTCTAATTTTGAAGATCAAGGGTTAGAGCTCCATTTGGAGTGGTAGAAGTCAAGTCTCTCATCTTTTGATTCTAGGGTTTCTTCTTCCAATCTTCTCCAAAACATTGAGGTAGGGAAGTTTCCATGAGTTATATATATTTATGTTTGATTTGGTTGATTTAAGAGTTTTCATTAATGATATTGGAAGTTTAGTCTTGTCTCATAAATGCTAGAGTTTCAAGATGGGTTTTGATCTCTCTCTTCCTAAACTATCTTCTAGAGGTTTTTACTCACATAATAGGAGGCTGTCATCTTGAGAGAAAACCCTCTCAAAAGAGAGGAGGAGTTTTGTCTTGGTTTTTGACATAAAACCCTAGAGAAATTTTTGGGGATTTTTGATAAATATGAATATGTTTATGAGCATCTTGTGTTTTGCATTAAGAAAGTGAATTTTCATCATATGTTTAGCAATTTTGGGGGATTTTTGATAAATATGAATATGTTTATGAGCATCTTGTGTTTTGCATTAAGAAAGTGAATTTTCATCATATGTTTAGCAAAAATGGTGAAATTAATTGATACATGAGGAATGTGATGTTATTTCAACATTATTGTTAAACCTTAGAATGTATAGTGGTATGAAATAACAAATAATTGTACATGACGGGAAGATGTTGTTACAATGGGTTGATAACATGTAAGCTATCTTGTGAAAGAGCATGGAAGAGAAGAAATGAGAAATGTTGTGTGGCATGGAGGAATCTTGATGTTACATATTCATTTAATTTTAATTTAATTTTATGCATTGTAAACTTGGATTGAAGATGTTTATTCCATAAATGAGAAAGGCTTATAATGAGAACAACGGTGATGTGTAAGGGGTAAATACGTGGTAAGTCCGGATAGGGGGTGTAGTTGAACATGATAAGTTGGCGTGAGTGTCCTTGGTGAAAGACCAGAAAAACCGCGCGGATAGGTGTCCAGCCTTTCGGTTAATTTTGGTAAAAATGACAGTTTGGTAGTACTCGTAGAGTCTGCTTGCAGACACCAGCCTAAGGATTACCAATGTAGTATTTACCGCCCCTTGTGAATAAAAAGTTGAAATTTGGAAATTTATAAGATTGTAATTGTAAATGAAATGCATGGCATTTCTTAAGAAAGACATGAACAATATTTTGAAAAAGGGTATTGCATCGCACTTGCACTTGTATTCAATTTTGGCCATCTTACATAAATGTATATACTTTGTGTGGTATTTCTTTACTGGGCTTTATGCTCACCCCTATGGGTTTTGGTGCAGGTAAAGATGTGGTGATCCCGCCAAGTTGAGGGCGCGGATAATTGTAAAGAGTACATAGCTCTTATTTTGTTGTGATCTTTTGTAAGCCAAGGGCTAATGTGTTTGGGTCCGAGAGACCATTTTGTGTAACCGGGCTATTGCCTTGGAAGATGTAAGCCCTTAAGGGCATTCTTTTGTTTTAAGATTTGATGTTTCACATCCTATAGATTCATGTGTTCTCTTAATTCGTTGAATGTATACCGCATGTGGAACTTTCGCATTAAACTCATGTAATATGTGAAGATGGAAGGATTATGGGCATTGAGTAGTGAATGTTTATTTACATAGGTAGTTCATGTCAAATTATTTCGGGGCGTTATAACACGCCTAATACTTATACCTTAAATTGGCCCACCAAATATCGAAAATTATAACTCCTCTCAACATTGCATACTGAAAAGTTTTTCAACAGCAATGAGATTTTGCTAATTATGCAAGTTGTAATATGAATAGAGAAGCAGTTCTAATTAGTTGTTTGTCTACAAAGAAAAGAAAAAATTCTTGCAAAATCGAAATTGAAGTCCAATTTGCACAAACATTAAATTCAAAAAATAAAAATAAAAATAAAAAATTCATTTACACCACAAATTTTTTTCCTTAGCACCTCTTCTCTGACACTCATTTCAAAATTTTAAAATTTATATTTCATTTCTATACAGCCCCTTATGATTTAAAAAATAACCTCATTCTTAACATTCATCTTCTCTTTACACTCCTAATGTTCGATATCCTAACTCACATCTACTATCATCTTCGACCATCACCCTAGCCCTATCCCTACCCTTCCTGCCCCCTTTCTCCACAACACCTCTCAAACTCTTCTATTAGAATGAAAGATGCTATTTTTAGTATTTTATATTTTGTCTGCATTCAAATTTTGTTGTGCAAATCAGGATTGAAGAAACATGATTTGTTTGATTGGCAACAACTGAACAATCAAGCTTGTTTGGCTTTAGATTGCTGAATGGGCCAAAATTGATTAAACTAGCCACATTTGATCTTAAAAGTCTCAACTATTGAAAGCTGAATAATTTTAATTTGTTCAACAAACCAGAGCCAAATGGAGTTTCAACACTATATTTTTTTTCCCTCTTTCAAATACCATGAAACTACATCAAAATGATAAAAAAGCATGCCCAAACATTAAACACAGAAATTTTGTTTATAATTTATTTACAATTATCATATAAACATTTTAACTATGATTTTTTTTGTTTGTTGTTATTTTCATCTATGTTCTTTATGTTAGATGTGTTAGTAGTTGCAAAGTGATACAGAGAGTGAGAGAATAGGGAGAAGGTGGCAGTGGTTGATGGAGATAAAGGGTGGTGGTGGGTGATGGGAAGAAAGATGAAATGGAGTAAAGAAATATATAAAGGGAAGGAATTTGAGATTTTTAATCTTTAAAATTAATTTTACAGCATGATAAAAATGTAATAAAAAAATTAAAATGAAGTATAACGAGTCAAATTTGTTGTGTAAATAGAAGCTCTTGAAAAATAAGTTTGTTTATGGTAGATTAAGAGATTGTATTTCCATATTTATAATGAGATGAATTGTAAATACTGAAAAGGACACTCAGGTCAAAAGTCTATTTCCGAACCTCTTGGGCCAATAGGCTCTAACTTAAATCTTTTTGGTCCAAAAGGATGTTATTTGGACCTATCTGTTTAAAGTTTACATATTTGTGTACTTGTTCAAATGTCACTTATCTATTCAAATGCCACATATCTGTACATGTGTCATTTATCCCCAAAACTATTTGTTCAAATTTCCTACTACATGTACACGTGTCACCTATCTATACAACTATTTGTTCAAATATCCAACCATCTATTCAAATGTCCCACTATCTATAAATGTGCCACTTACATATCCATCTCACTGTCGCTAGTTGTCGCTGTCGACAACTTTCCGACGACTTTTCAACGCGTGCCCTTATTACTAAAAAAGATTAAACCTTGCACTAAATAACGTATGGTCCCATAGATATTAACTTTTCACCATTTAACTTCATGCTAACAGAAGAGATGATCTAAAAACTGTCTACAATAATGTGATTAAATGAATTCAACAATTTAGAAAAATTGAACAAATTAATTAAATAACTAAATTAAAAGAAGTTTTATTTTAATACATCACATTTGGGCAGTTTATAATCCATGCCAGTGTTCCAATCCCCCCCCCCCCCCCAACATAGCTTAGGAGCTAAAAATCAACATGGCTAGATCAGTTAGCCACTTATGCATACTTCTATTTGAAAGATCAAAGAATCCTTGCTAAATGCAAACATTGATAATTATCTCTCTATGGGGCTTTGTTGTGTTGTTATTTTTACTCCGTTATAAAACTTTTTCTTTAGTTGTTTGTTGAGTTGGTGGTTTCTTCCCCATTATGGGGGCTCTCTTTGTTGGGCCTATATATTTGCTGAACTACTATTGTCATGTTATAATTTTATATATTGTAATTGATTGACAGCAACAATAAAAAATAAAAAAATAAAAAGAAGAAGAAGAAAAAGGAGAGAGAAAGAAAGCAAATTACATGGGCAATCCCTATTGAAAAAACTAGAAATCCCCTAGATGTTGATTTGTGATTATGTATCAATTTTAAGCAGAATATGACAATCCCAATCAAACAATCAAACAATCAAGACAAAGAAACACAACGATTTAACGTGAAAAAAACCACAATTGGACACCTCCAACTGTGATCAAAAAACCACGGGCAACAGCCACAAGAACAATCCACTAAGAAGATTTAAAGGAATTACACAGGTATACTCTCAATTACCTAGCGAATCCACAACGCCTAATTGAACCAACCTCTATGTGCCTCTTCCAACCCCATCTTCACCACGGAATTGTCTTTCTGATGAGCCACTCTGGATTCCACCACAGCTTCAGGCTCGAATTCTTCAGAATACACAACTGAAGAACAACACTCTCTTTTGTAGAACAAAACACAACCTTTGATGTACTCTCTTTAGAACATGAGTTGAATACTCAATAAAACATCAAAGAAAACTTACCAAGTATCCCCAGATATAAACCCTAGAAACCAAAAAGAAGATCTGGAGAAGTTATCCTAAAATCTGACCCAACACGCGAATTTATAGAATCTGTCCCGCGATCTCCGCTCGAGCTCAACACAGCCCGCTCGAGCGAACTGACTAAAAACTGCGTGCGAACAAACTGCGATGCGCTCGAGCGTAGGAGCATCCGCTCGAGCGTAAAATCACACCTTCCAGTATTTTACAGGCGACTGCAGAGATGCTGAGAGCTTCCAATCCACGCTCGAGCGCCCCTTTCCCCGCTCGAGCGGGAAGGCCAAAAATGGAAAAACTGGAAAAATAACATGATCGGACAGGCAACTTTGAATGCATTTTTGCATTTTGCTTCGGGGGCGCTGCCCCTCAACCCCGCCGTGGCGCTGCCCCGGACCCGCCAAGGGGCGCTGCCCCCTGGACCCCCGCGAGCTGACCGGGCAGCTCGATCCCCGTCATAATCAGCGAAGTGGCAATCTTGAAAGCTTTATCATCACAAACTTCTCTGAAAAGCACAATTCGGGTTGGATTCGCATCTAAACACTCATAGCCTCACTGAAATAAAAGTGCGAATAAAATTACAACTCAAAAGAGTTTTGTCAAACGGGATTGCCAAGAAATAAAACCTAACACCTATATTTTGGCATTTGTATCAGTTTGTTCTCTTTAATTTTCATTAACTCGATTTTGACCATAAATTTTTTATTTTGTCTTAATTTGGGCAAATTAATTACAATATCTAGTGTGTGTTTTTTTAATGGAAAATTTGAACCATCAAATCAAATGATGCTTGAGCTAAAGCAAAAGATCAAGTGTAGCAACAATTAGGGGTGAACAGCAGATATACCGATCCGTCTAAACTGACCGAATTGAACCGATCCGTTACATTTTGGACGAATGTGTGATGACGAGCAAATGATTGCGAATTGACAACCAGTACAATAGAATTGTCTAACCACTTGTGTTTGTTAGATAGGTGGTTACATAGTTAGTTAGATAGTTGAGTTTATATATAAACAAAAGTTGTACTTGAGAATAACATCTTACTGATTTCTTCATGGTATCGAAGCTCCCAAGCTCTCACGAGTTCAAACGATCCTTCATTGGCTTCTTCGTCTTCCTCTTATTATTCTTCTTCTTCTTCTTCTCTCCATGCGAATCTCAATCTTTTTGATCTCTAATTTGAATTCTTTCATAACAATCAAACTTGATTCTACTAACTTTGTTATCTAAAAGAATCAATTTCAAAGCATTCATCGTGCTACAGATCTTCTAGGGCTTGTTGATGGATCCACACCATGTCCTGTAGCTCAAATCAAAGATTCAACAGGAGTGGAAATCTCAAATCTAGATCAAGTTCATTGGGACAAGATAGATGCTCATTTGTTGAGTTGACTTACAACAACATTATCACCTACAATCTTCTCTTCAGTCAGCAACATGTGGCATGCTTTTCTAGGTGAAATTGTAAACTTGTTCCATTTATTGAGTTAATCAACCAATTCAATGACCATCTCCCTTCAAAAACCCTAATCATCATTATCAATTGGACTAAATTGATACAAAATTAAAACTAATGGTCAAAATCGAACTAATTGAAATAATAGAGACCAAAATGACTCAAGGAACAAAATATAGGGACTACCAATATAATTTGTCTCTTAAAAAATTATGAGTTAAAAATAACTTACATTGAATTAGTTGATTGCTGAAAATGTGGGAAATGAATGGCTCTAACCTATACTTTTCAATTATCAACTTTCAATTAAAAAAAAAAAAAAAACGACAACAAATAGACATGCTATGGGAAAAGGTGAAGAAAATGTATATGTTCAAAAAAGTTACTTAAAAATAAAGTGAACAATGTTTATTCAAACTTAATGTCACGTGGGGTATGTCCAAAATGAATTTGATTTTCATAATTTCATTTTTTGGCAACTTTTAGAATAATTTTTTTTTAGACCCTATAACATTGCTGAAAATATATAAAGCAACTATCAAATCAGTGATATTTACAAAAGATAATTACAAATTAATTATAAAATTTATAAATATTAATAAATAAAATTATAAAAAATTTATAAATTTGTAATTATTTTTTAAAAGATCCACTAAATTATAACTTTTCCAAATATATATAAATCAATACATTCATAGCCCATCAAATAATATCTAACATTGGTATAATAGCATTACTCATAAACATAAGCTCTTACTCTGAAAATTTAATTATATATATAATATGTATACACATAGCAATACGGGAAAATTTTGTACCATATGCACATTTGGTTATAATTTATTGTAATATTAATTATGATTCATTGTGATATTAATTATGACATTATTTTAGTTATAATCTAAGAGCTCTTTAGTTATATCTTATGTGATATTTGGTTATAACTTAATTTTCTTGGTTTTCTTGTTACTTTTACAGAATTAAGTTATGATATTCGTGAAAATTAAGTCCATAAATATTATAATTTGCATATAAGTCCCGTTTGTTTTCAAAGGTAGAATGAGGAGATTTATAATGAGTGGATTAATAGTGAGGGGATTGATAGTGAAGGTATTAAGTAAAATTAAGTTTGTTTTGATGATAGTTGTTAGTATAGGAATTGTTAAATTATTTTTATATAAAATAATAAAACAAATAAAAAAATATAAAAAATTAAACATTAATGTTTTTAAAAAAAATTCCCAATATGTAAAAAATAAATAAATAAATAAAAAAATTTCTAATCCCCTCACTATTTTTCTAATACCACTTCTACCTCCTCCATTTCAATCCCCCTTCCATCCTCCATCTTAATCCCCTCTTCAAATCTTAATCTCTTCTCCAACTCTACAAACAAACAAACACGACACTAAATAACCCCACCTCCATATTAATCCTCTCCCATCCGTTACACCCCAAAACAAACGGAGCGATAGTACCATCATAGCATTACCCGTTTAAAACTAACACTACTAAGATTACAAATCCCTTCCGATTGTATATCTTATGTCATATTTGAAACAACTTAAAAAATAGGAGGATCTCATCAACATGCAAAACATAAACAAAAGTTCATTGCATTATTACAACTGTAACCAACCACAACTAACGGGTGTAACAATTGTTCCATCTCCAAATGTGTCGTTGCCATATTGTTCCAATTGTGTGACTTTAGGTCTGGCAGGACTGCTTGGTTGAGTTTAAACATACCAATAAGCGGAGAAAAAAACTTAAAAGAATTGATCTAATAACGACAAGCGAACCGAAGTATCCAGCATAAAAATGGAGCAATCCCAAAAAGTGTTCACCTAGCAATTTTTCTCATAACAATTCGAATACTTATAAGAGGAAAAGAGAAAACAAATATAAGAAAACTGTGGATATTGGAGCTTTACACGTAAACGTATAACCAAAATAAGATAAAATTTTAAAATCTTAACAATTTTGCAATTTAAATAATTAATTCAAACTTCTCTTTAATCTTTCATTTTTTTATCTCACTCCTCTTATGGATTCAATAGTTTCTAATATTAGAGATATTATATCCAAATAAATTATTAGTTTAGATTCTAATTTTTTTAATCAAAAATCAAATTATGTATTTTGTAATATTATTAATTAATTCAATTCTAAGATGATGTGGGTCCAAACAAATATGACTTGACCTCAGATATTATCTAGCAGGTTAGAAAAATAATGTGTTCATGTGCCCGACTAATGAAATATTATAATTTGTCTACCATCTCCTTGTTATTAGGGTCATGTATTTATTTAGCTCCTTACTATTAATTGGACATACTGTCAACGTGAACTTCTTGAAAAATAGAATAATTACTCGACCTTTTAAACAAAGGAAAATGCTCTAGTGCGCACACCGTAGTATGTAACCCTACACAAAATTACGTAAGTTTTCATGAACTTACATAAATGATCTAACAGAAATATGTAAGTTAAACATAAATTCACACAAGTTAGTGAAAACTTACGTGATTACGTGAATTTGTATTTAATTTACACATTTTTATAAGATCACTAATGTAAATCCATGAAAACTTATATAATTTTGTGTAGAACCTACGGTACGCTGGAGAATTTTCCTTGAGCAAAATCTCAAACAAATTGTTTTATGCTTAAATATTATATAAAGAATGAGGATTCTCCCCAGTCCAAAATCTGAATTGAAAGGTGTTGTTTGGCCCCATGGGGCCCACCACGGGCCTTGTTTCGATAATTCTAACCGTTCATTTTTTCAGGCACTTCATCTATTTCTTCCATAAAAAAAAATTAGATCGATCCGATAATTATAACTTATTCAAATTATTGTTTTTGTTATTAAAAAAAATATGGTTTATTTTTTAAAAACACAATTATCATCTATTTTTTTTAGTGAAAAACACGATAAATTGAACAAGTTACAGTTATCGAATCAGCCTAATTTTTTTTTGGATGAAATACACAAATTACCTAACAAAATAAATAATTTGAATTATCAAAACAAAATTCACAGTGGATTCTAGGGCCCAAACAGCCTCCTCTAATTCAGATTTTGCACGGGAGGAAATCTCCTCCATATCTGGAAGAACTTTGATGGAGATTTTATTCTGTGTTGTTTTGAGAAGTGGGTAAAAAATTGATTTTTGACTTTTTTAGTCTATTTTATCTTTTTATAAATAAAAAATGTGAGAGGTAATGTAACCTTAAAAAAAATAATAATAAAAAATAAAAATAAATAAAAAATAAAAATAAAGACTAAAAATTAGTTTTTTTTTTTGACTTCCCAAAAAGACCCCTCTATATTCTTGGTATTGATTCACTACATTAGAATAAAATGTAGTAAGTGCTCGGTAAAACCGTTGGCAGTGCGAAATGGCCGCGAATGCCCATTCTTGAAGAATACCAAACCTCAGCCTACATTTCTCTATCTCTCTCAGATTGGAAGGGTGAGAAACAATCCCTTTCCTTCATCCCAAAAAACTTCCCGACACTCCCTTCTCTCATCTTCCTCCTCTCTCTCTCTCAATATAGTCAATCCTCCATTTTTGCTTCCCAAGCAAAGCATCCTTAATTCCTCTACTCTTTCTCACCATGTCTCACCCAATAAAACCCCACCACCCACATACCCTCACATCACACTACATACCCACCAAAGCTCTTGTCTTCAAATTCATCTCTCTCCTTTTTTCTTTTCGCATCTTTCTACCTTTGTGTCTCTATGGCCTCTGAACAACAAGTTATAGTGAAAAGCCCGGTGACCCTTTGCAAGTACTCGAAGAGGGTGAGTTTGAAAACCATAGTGGGAAGCAGCGATGGCGGGTTGGAATTGGCAGGTAAGAGAGTGGTGATTGGTGGGTGGGTTAAGTCCTCGAACGAGGCGGCGCTGCCAGCGCAGGAGGTGGGCGGTGGTGGTGCGGCGGCGGTGGTGACGGTGGGGAGTAAAGATGTGGGGTGTGTGGAAATCCTTCCCTTTTTTCGATCATTGATGAAGGTGTTGGGGGGAAGCCAGCAGCAGCAGCACCCAAGTCGCGGAAAGTTGGATTCAGGGGTTCCAAAGATGCCACCAACAGCTGTCTTGCAAGTTAGTGATGGTTCTTGTGTTGCAACTCTTCAGGTACATTCCATTTCTTCTCTTTCTTCCATATGAAAATTGTCATTCTTTCCCAAAAAATATAAGAAATAAATAAATAATTCAAGTGATGTGGCATATTGAGTTCCTATAATTTCAAGAGCATGCCTATTCAGGCTTGAAAATTAGAAATCATCGTATTGGCATAAGATCTAGATAGTTGGTCTAAAAAGTAAATTTATATATTATTTTCATAATTTTAAAGGAGGCAGATTTTATCCAGACTAAAATCTCAATTGGAGAGCATTGTTTGGATTCACGAGGCTCAGATTTCATATCGATAATCCGAACTGTTTATTTTATCGGGTATTTCGTGTATTTTATCTAAAAAAAATTAAATTGATCCAATAATTATAATTTGTTCAATTTATTATATTTATCATAAAAAAATGTAGGATTTATTTTAAAAAATACAATTATCGTTCATTTTTTTTTTATAAAAAACGCGATAAATTAAATAAAGTACAACAATTGTAAATTAGTTTATTATATATATTAGATTTGGTGTATTGAAACTAAATTTTCATATTATATATATTTTTTATGCTTGTACAATATATTTTTTATGCTCATTTTAAGATAAAAATCTTATGTTAAATTCAGGGGAATGAAGCCTAACTCGATTCTTTGAGATAAAACTTGAAATGAAGCCTGACTCGATTCTTTGAGATAAAACTTGGAATTAAGTTCAAACAAGCCAATTCGGCTTAGTCTGAACTTGGATAAATCTCTCTACAAACCCCTCGAATTGCAATTATTGTGCACAAATTTTATAAATTTCACTTTTATATATAAGCTATTTTGCTGATATGGTTTTAAATTCTCTCAGGTTCGGGTGGACTCGTCTATTCGGCGACCAAGCGAAATCATGCCTACTGGAACTTGTATAGTAGTAAAAGGAACATTGCAGCAGCCTGCAGTAAAGGAAAATAAACATGCCATTGAGCTCAAAGTAGAGAAAGTCATTCATGTTGGGCCAGTAGATCAAGACAAGTACCCTTTATCAAAGAAGCGATTACCACTCGAATTTTTAAGAGATTTTCCGCACTTCAGACCTCGGACTACTACGGTATTTTTTTTTTTTTTATTTCCCCTTTATACAGAAAATGCTATCTATCCAGAAAAGTTCCAAGAATTTGAATGGATGAGTTAGATTTGAACTTGTGTGATGTAGATTACACACTTGAGGAATTTATAATCCAGGCATTTCAATTTCTGACTACTTTTCTGAATAAGTAGCTCCATTGCTATGCGTTTTCTGTTTTGAAGGGATGTTATTTGGTATGTTTTAAATCTAGCAGCATTTTTTTTTTTTTTTTTTTTTTGGGGGGGGGGGGGTGGAATCTCGATAGATAATTGCTACTTTAATTACTATTTTATTATCATGATAATCATGTTTTTTTGTCCGAATTCATTAACTCCTTTGGAAGGGAATAGGAAAAAGAAAGCTACATCACATAGTAGTGGAAAAATGCTTAGAAATCTCAAAAAAATTATCAAATATCTTGTATGGGTGTGGAATCCATATGACTTTCATGTGAGTCTGAGACTCATGTAAGACATTTGGTAAAATTTTTGAGATTTCTAATATTATTCCATAGTAGTGTGACTCAAATATGAGTATTAGAAGACCATATTATAAACAAAAACCATGGTTACATTGATAATTCTTAGGGATGGTGCCATTTGTGTCGCAACAACAATGAAAATAGCTAAAGCAGCTTAGAATTTATTCATCCTTTCATATGTAAATTTGGAACTAACAAGCACAATTCAGTTTCATCTTTCTATTAATTCTTCAATGAACCTAACACTCAAATAATTCCAATATTGAGAAGCTTATTATTTCTACATTATGTTTAAAAAATTTGGGATCTTTTCACCATTCTATTGAGTTGTTTTACATACTGCTACTGCAGGTGGCCTGTGTTACACGAATTCGCAATGCCTTCACGCAAGCAGCTCACACCTTCTTCATGAACAACGGGTTCCTTTATGTGCAATTGCCCATTATAACAACCACAGATTGTGACGGGCTTAGTGAGAAGTTCCAAGTTACAACTCTCCTTCGCAAAGAACTTAAAAAGGAGGTAATTAGCACAGGCGATTCTGCACGTGTCAGTCTTGAAACAGTCAAGGCTTCGATTGAGGACAAAAAAAAACTAGTTGAAGAACTGAAGATCAAAAGCGAAAGCAACAAGGAAAAACTAATTTCTGCACTTCAGGACCTGTGCAAGGCATATGAGCTAGCAGCTCAATTGGAGGCAAGAGAAGAGGCTAATAAGTCT
Organism: Camellia sinensis; assembly: GCF_055761805.1. Lineage (NCBI taxonomy): Eukaryota > Viridiplantae > Streptophyta > Magnoliopsida > Ericales > Theaceae > Camellia > Camellia sinensis. The sequence goes on from NC_138963.1 coordinate 82,370,558, forward strand.
GGAACTCTACTTATAACTGAAAGGGTGGACTTCTCTGACGATTTCTTTTCGCACCAGACTTATCTAACTGTTTCTGGTCGCCTTCATCTCGAGAGCTATGCATGTGCCCTAGGAAATGTGTACTCATTTGGGCCAAGATTTCGAGCAGAAAAACCAGACTCCAAAAAACAAGTGGCGGAGATGTGGATGATTGAACTTGAAATGGCTTTCTCGCAATTAGAGGTATATTTCTGATGAAAATTCTTGAAAATGTTTTGTTTGTCACACGATAAGCTTCTTTAATTTGACCTGACATTGTTTCATTTTCTTTTATTATTTATGCCAATCTTTTCTTGTTTTCTTTTTTATGAAGCATTAACTTGTTATTGTATTTATAGAATTTTTGATGTTTCAGGATGCTATGAAATGTGCAGAAGACTTTCTAAAGTTTGTCTGTGAATGGGCAATCGAAAAGTGTTCCGAAGATCTGAAATTTCTGTCAAAACGAGCTGACCAAACCATTATTGATCGTCTTCAATCAATGGTATCAAGTTCATTCGAAAGTGTCACCTATGCAGAAGCAGTAGATGTTTTAAAACAAGTAATATTCTCCTATGTTCTTTAATTCATTGTTGTAAATATCAATTCCATCTTTGTCGTAATTGTCTTACATGTATAGTCGTCCTTTACCATAGGTCAAAGATAAGAAATTCGAAAAACAAATTGAGTGGGGTGCGCCTTTAAGTGAAGAACATGAAAGGTATGCATATGGTGGCGGTATTTGTTTTTGTTGATGGTGGTGTTGTTTTGGGAGAGAAAGAAGTAATTTAAATCCCTTTTTTGGTTGTAGTTATCTGGCAGACGAAATCTATAAAAGTCCGGTTATTATACACAACTATCTTAAAGAACTTAAGCCATTCCATGTACGCCTCAACAATGATGGAAGAACCGTTGCTGCATTTGATGTAGTTGTACCAAAGGTAAGTTGAAAACTCTTTCTTAATATCTTTGATTCTTCATTCTATAGAGTTGACTCTACAATCCATAATTGCTAGTCAATAAGTTGGAGGATATCTATTTGCAGGCCGGAACATTGATCAGTGGCAGCCAAAATGAGGAACGCTTCAGTGTACTAAATACAAGGTAAGGAAAGGTTAATATTTTTTTTTCTGAAAAAAAAAAAAAAAAGAAGCCTAAACAATTTTACTGATTTGCATCGGTTATGATTGCAGGATTAAGGAACAAAGCCTACCAAAGGAGCAGTATGAATGGTATTTAGATCTTCATAGGCACGGGACCATCACACACTCTGGCTTCAGTCTCATGTTCGACCTCTTGGTTCTCTATGCTACTGACCTTATCGATGTCAGAGACGTTATCCCTTTCCCCAGAAGTCATGGCAAAACCAACAACTAAATATATGTTTGCTGCAAATAAGTATGTTATGACTTGGAGAGAGGTTGGAGATATATACATACTAGTAATATAAATTGCAGAATCGGAGATAGTATTTGTGGCTCTGAAATGTAAATTTGATTCAAGTGTATACATAATAAAATGCTCAAAAGAAGAAAAGTTCAAATTGAAATGAAATTATTTCAGAAGTTGTACATACTTTAGACATGTAAAACTCATCTGGTAGTTAATTGGTAAATTATTTCAAATTGATATAATTCACTCATTAATTGGTAAATGTGTTTCACATTTTGGGTTCCTCTTCTTGCTGATTTGATGAATAAGGGATTCATCGTAACTTGAGTATCTTGGGTTTGACACGGAAACAATCTCTCTGAATGCAAGGTAAGTTTCGACTTAATCTTGTGAGACTACGCAAGTCTTGCCAACTAGACCCTTTGCTAAGAGTTTAGGCCAGTTTGTTTTAAGAGATAGAATGGAAGGGATTCATAGTGAGGGGATTGTTAGCAAGGAGATTGTTGGTAAGGAGATTAAGTAAAATTGTGTTTGTTTTGATGATAGTTGTTAGTGTAGGGATTGTTAAATTATTTTTATATAAAATAAATATAAAACAAATAAAAAAAATACAAAAACATTGAACATTAATGTTTTAAAAAAAATGCCCAATATGTAAAAAAAAATTAAAAAATAAAAAATAAATAAATAATTTCTAGAAAAAAATAAAACAAATAAAACAATAATTTTTACTTAACAAAAAAAAAAATTTAACATTAATGTTCAAAAAAAAATGCTCAACATGTAAAAAATAAAATAAAAAATAAAAAAAATTCTAGTCCGACGGACTATTTTTCTAATATCAAGTCTTGGAGGTCCACCCGAATCCCCTTGGGGAGGCCCATCCGAATCCGGAGCTCATTATCAATCCCCTCCCCATCTCTCAAAACAAATACAATGTTAGTGGGTCTCACCTCACTACCAATCATAATCGCCCCTCTAACTCTCCAAACAAACGGGACCTTAGATATTTGCACATTATATAACAAGGATTTAAAAGCTACAAAACAATAAGCACCTAGATTGCTAAACCCAAAATGCAATCTCAAGATAACAAGGATTTAACTATTTTTGTTGCAAAAATTAAAAATAAAAATGGCAACGGTTCTCAATTTTGAGGGGCCCAAAAAAAAAAAAAGTAAGTTTCAATTGTTTTGATTCTTGAAAATAAGTTTTTATTCTCTCTCTAACTCTCCATTCTAATTACTCCCTCTTAGGTTGTTCAACTCTCTCTCGTCTTACAACTCACTAAATATGTATTTAAAAATAATAATCATAATAAATAAATAACTGATAAAACACATCTACTAAATTTTATTTTTTTCTGCAAAAAATTTATAAAAAAAAAATAATATTTACTGTCCTCGAAGTAACAAGTGGAGACTTGAGTTTCATTTAGGGAAAAATTGTGATAAGACATTAGAAACATGGGCTTTACATTTTAAGCATTAAGGATATCTGATTTACGGTTAAGGTATGAACGATATGCATCCATGGACAATTTTTTTTATCACGGTTTTGCTCCAATGTTGTATATGTGTTTACTTATTTATTGGGTTATTTATACAAAGACCCCTAAATATTGAAAAATATTATTTTGATCTCCTAAATTATAAAAACATACAAATAGACTCTTAAACTATCAAGAAGTATCACTTTGACCCTATAAACTATAGAAACGTATAAATGTACCTCATAAACTATATATATATATATATATAAAATAAATAAAAAAATCGTACCAATTAAACCCTCTAATGGAAGGAGGCAAAGTGAAATATGTCAATAGTTTAAATAATCTATTTGTATACTTTTATAGTTTAGGAGGCAAAATAATATTTCTCAATAATCTAAGAAGTCGATTTGTATGTTTGTATAATTTAAGGGATCAAAATAATACTTTTCAATAATTTTGGACGTCTTCATATAAGTAATCCTTATTTGTTTCTCTAAACTTTAACATGTCATTATTTTAGATATTCGCTATTAGTAAAAATATATATATATATATATATATATTGAATGGGGCAGTTCCATGTATGTTTTCAAAAACAATTTTAACTTACTGATCAATTTTATAATTTTAATAATTAAAGTTACAAATTTTTTCATGAATTTAAAAACATATTATAAAGACACCACTGATTTATAATTTCTTTTTGGGAGTCATCTTTTTCAAACAAGAAATGTATTTATATGAAATTTTGCGTAACCATTAAATCTATGGCCTTGTTTGGTTTGTGTTTCTCAAAAAATTTTGAGAAAAATTCTCTACAAATAAGTTTTCAAAAGTAATCAAACCAAATTTTTTTTCCAAAACTTGTTTGGTTTACAAGTTTTCTAAACAAATCTCTCTCTCATACACATCAAATCAATCACTTTTTCCAAAACTCTCTCTCAAAATAATTTTTCAAAACATCTTATGAAAAAAAACCAAACCAAACAAAACAAATTTTCGTATTTTTTATCTCAAAACATATTTCTCAAATACAAACCAAACATGTTTCGTACTTTTTCCATTTTCTTTTTTATTTTTGCCGCTCAAACGGTATGGGATTTTTATTTTTTATTTAATTATTAACTGGGTTTTACATATCTCAGCAAAGCTCTCAAGTTAATTTCATAAATTTTTAACATACTTGACATTGAACCCCATTTTTGCTAATTTCAACTAAATTTTATTGTTTGATTTTTATCTCTTGAAGATTCTGGATTTTTTATGCACTACAAAAATTTCAGATTTTTGCGAATGCCGTCGCTAATACTCCCAATGTCGTCTTAAAAAAAATTTAGCAACAACAAATGACTTTTAGCGACGGCAAAAGGGGGATTACAATAGAGAGCGTTGCAAAAACATTTTAGCGATGACATCATGCCGTCACCTTTTTTTTGCGACAACAATTGTTGTCTTTTGCCACGGCATTTTACTATCGCCTATAATATGTAAAAAATTGAGACCTTTTGCGACGGCACTATTTTACCGTCGCTTAAAGTTTTATTTGAGACGGCAAAAAATGTTGTGAATTTTTTTTTTTTTTTTTTTTTGCAACGGCATGGCCACTGTCGCCAATGATTCTAATATTTTTTGCGACGGTGTGGTGCCGTCGCCCAAAAAAAAAATGCAATCAAATTAATAAAAATATTAAAATTACCTGTATCAACTAAAAAACAATTGAAAAAGAAATCAATAATTGCATAATAATATAAAAATTCCTGTATAGAGATAACAATTTCTCCATAATAAGAATATTTTTGCATTCATAACTACACATTAACAAAATTACCCCACTACATAATGTTCCATAATACATATATAATGATTAAATACATAATGTTGTTCATAATTCAAAATAACATAAACCAAAATTAAAAGTTTTCTTCATCATTCTCCATAGGTAACAAAAACAAAAGTTAGTAGCATTCTTCATAGGCATGCATTTCACAAGAAGCAAACTCCTATTTGGAAAATATCTGAAAACAAAAAATAAAAATAATTAATGATAATATAATTATGTGTTAATATGTTAATTACAAAAAAAGACATAAAAATTTAACTAATATACAATTACAAAGATAATTAAGTAAATAATTTTGCCCCCAAATCGGGAACCCGATTTGAGTCTCATCTTCTCCCACAAGTCTCTCATGTCTAGGCAGCTGTGTGTGCGAAATTTCGTGCTAATCCAACGCCGTTTGGTGATTTTGGGGGGTCAACACCTCGAATTCTAAGTTTCTTAAAGAACTAGTTTGCCTAGACCAAAAATCTGGCTATAACTGCCAAATCGGGAACCTGATTTGAGTCCTGTCTTCTCCCACAAATCTCTCGTGCCAAGGCGGTCGTGTGTACCAAGTTTCGTGCTAATCCGACGCCGTTGGTGATTTTGGGGCGTCAACACGTCGAATTCTAAATTTCTTAACGAACTAGTTTGCCTAGAGTGAAATCCGGCCCTAACTCCCAAACCGGGAACTCGATTCGATTCCTATCTCCTCCCACAAGTCTCTCGGGCCTAGACGGTCGTGTGTGCCAAGTTTCATGCTAATCCGACGCCGTTTGGTGATTTTGGAGCGTTAACACCTCGAATTCTAAGTTTCTTAAGAAACTAATTTGTCTAGAGTGAAATCTGGCTCTAACTCCCAAACCAGGAATCCGATTCAAGTCTCGTCTCCTCCCACAAGTCTCTCATGCCTAGGCAGTCGTGTGTGCCAAGTTTTGTGCTATTCCGACGCCGTTTGGTGATTTTGGGGCGTTAAGACCTTGAATTCTAAGTTTCTTAAAAAACTAATTTGTCTATAATGAAATCCGGCTCTAACTCCCAAATTGGGAACCCGATTAGAGTCCCGTCTACTCCCACAAGTCTCTCGTTCCTAGACAGTCGTGTGTGCCAAGTTTCGTGCTAATCCAATGCCGTTTGGTGATTTTGGGGCGTCAACACCTCGAATTTTAAGTTTCTTAAAGAACTAGTTTGTCTAGAGTGAAATCCGGCTTTGACTCCCAAATAGGGAACCTAATTCGAGTCCTGTCTTCTCCCATCTCTTGTGCCTAGGCGGCCATGTGTGCCAAGTTTTGTGCTATTTCGACGCCATTTGGTGATTTTGGAGAATCAACACCTCGAATTCTAAATTTCTTAAAGAACTAGTTTGCCTAGAATGAAATCCAGCTCTAACTCCCAAACTTGGAACCCAATTTGAGTCCCATCTTCTCCCACAAGTCTCTCGTGCCTAGGCGGTCGTGTGTGCCAAGTTTCATGCTAATCCGACGCCGTTTAGTGATTTTGGGGCGTTAAAACCTCGAATTCTAAATTTCTTAAGAAACTAATTTGTCTAGAGTGAAATCTGACTCTAACTCCCAAACCGAGAATCCGATTTGAGTCCCGTCTTCTCCCACAAGTCTCTCATGCCTAGGCGATCGTGTGTGACAAGTTTCGTGCTACTCTGACGCCGTTTGGTAATTTTGAGGCATTAACAGCTCGAATTCTAAGCTTCTTAAGAAACTAGTTTGCCTAGAGTGAAATCCAGCTCAAACTCCCAAACCGGGAATCCGATTTAAGTCCCGTCTTCTCCCACAAGTCTTTCATGCCTAGGTGGTCATGTGTGCCAAGTTTCGTGCTACTCCGACGCCGTTTGGTGATTTTGGGGCGTTAACACCTCAAATTCTAAGTTTCTTAAGAAACTAATTTGCCTAGAGTAAAATCCGGCTCTAACTCCCAAACCGGGAATCCGATTCGAGTCCCGTCTTCTCCCACAAGTCTCTCGTGCCTAGGCGGTCGTGTGTGCCAAGTTTCGTGCTACTCCCACTCCATTTGGTAATTTTGGGGCGTCAACACCTCGAATTCTAAGTTCTTTAAGGAACTAGTTTGCCTAGAGTGACTTTTCAATGCATTTATGGTCAAATCCTCTTCCCATTTACAATGTAATTGAAACAAATCCTCTTCCCATAACTTTATTGTCCTAAGATTCAGCACCATACAAAATCGGCACAACGGATCTAATGTTAAATTAAACCAAATAGACTAAATCAACTTGATTTGGATACGTAACAAATAAGATATAGTAAATTCAACAAATAAGATATAGCTACCATGTGCAGTTCATCTATCACAATAGTCCCAAGTTTTGACAGACAACCCTCTTCTAGCAATCTGTTAATTAAAGAGTGTGCCTTCTCAATTGTATAGACAGCTACAGAGGTATCTTTTGGAAGAGCCATTTTTCCAGCTGACAAGACTCTCCGTAGCTGTCATGACCCGAACCCGCCCCTATGGGTTAAGGACATAACCGGCCAGCAATCCTGAGATTACCTACGGCCTCAGACCAAAACAGACATAATTTGTCAGAGTAAAGGGCCAAACGGAAGCAATAAATAAAAACTTTGTCCATAGAGCCGTGCTTATATGCACATCAACAGACCATATTCAGTTACGTTAATAACCCACAGTTCAAAAGTACAGTTTCACAAAATTCATTACAAACAGGATCATCCAAAACAAGTCAACCTGTGACAGACTATTACATATTTACATAAAGTCCCTGCCGGCAAGACAAGAGATAATTACATAGCAAAAGGCAAGGGTAGGTCTCAAGAGTGAGACGCAAGGCTGACTTCCCCAAAACTCGGATTTTTCCTAGCAGACTTCACTTGGGCTGGGTTTGGGCTTCCCTTGGCTCACCTACAAACACATGAATGAGCGTGAGCGATAGCCCAGTGAATAATATCAAACGTGACAGTTATATAACAATACGTAGAACAACATGCACCAAACGGCCTGGGGCCCAATTCATAATTCTATTTAGCGAATATATATGTATATATCTATACAACATTCAAATCAAGTAACTGTAGTCCTAACATTCTGGGCTTTGGCCCATTCGGATTTCCATTCATGGCGAAACGGCCTTCGGCCCATTCACTTATGTCGAAACGGCCTTTGGCCCACTCTTTCATGTCAAAACGGCCTTTGGCCCACTCTTTCATATCAAAGCGGCCTTTGGCCCACTCTTTCATATCAAAACGGCCTTTGGCCCACTCATTCATGTCAAAACGACCTTTGGTCCATTCATTTACATCAAAACGACCTTCGGTCCATTCGTTCTTATCAAAACGACCTTCGGTCCATTTATACCAAAACGACCTTCGGTCTATTCCTATCAAAACGACCTTCGGTCCATTCATTTACTCCTGTCAGACTTTCGTCGACAATCCCAATTAACAACTTATAGAGTTTATAGGGGAATAACAATTGGACATTTGACAAGCTTTCAAATATTGATATTACTCACAGTGATCGGCTTGTGGATGCGCCCTGGAGCTTGACCCTACACATTTCATGAGTACAAAAGGGTCACTAACAGTTCAATCCGTTCTTTAATTCACATATTCCTCTTTAGGCTTTATTTTTATCTCAATAACTCGTTTACAATGTTTAACATATGCCTAAGAGTGCTTACAAGTGAAAGGGAACGGAAAACGAAACACAGAACGCATAAACAAAATTCCAGGAAACAGGGTCCCCGCTCGAGCGTCAACTTATCCGCTCGAGCGGACCCTTAAGGCCTGCAAAAGTACTGGTTGCATGAAAATTACGCTCGAGCGGAAGGCCTGTCTACAAAATTCCACGCTCGAGCGTGATATGTCCCGCTCGAGCGGACATCCAACTCTGCAAAAATGCTGGGAGCACGATTTTCTCGCTCGAGCGGCCATTACCCCGCTCGAGCAGACATCAAAATTCTGGAAAACCCAGAACTGTGTTCTTGAGTTCCAACATCGAATTCAAGGGCCCCAAATGCATGATTTCGGCTCAAACTTCATATATATGTGTACTAACATGATATAGACACCAAATTACCACATATTGAAACTCAATTCCCATGAATCAATCACATGCAAACCCAAACTATACCAAACTTACTTCCAATACATTAAATTCATGCATTTAAGTTTCATATCTTCATCAATCATGCATGCATGTCAATTCTTGACTCCATTTCTATTCCAATCAATGCAAATGGTGTTCATTCTCATGGAACACAACAAAAACATGCTTGCATGTAGGATTTAACACTCATATTTCTATATTCATCCCAATACATGCTTGGTTATGCAAAACCATGGTGATTCTATACATGCATGTGCATTTTAACTTCAATTCCATCAACTAGAGTACAACTCTTGTTCTTGATCACCAATTGACCTTTAATTCACAAAATCATAAGTTCAAACTCATGAATTCATAAACAATCACTTACCTAGAAGCTCAATCTATGGTCAGTTCTTGAGTTGGACTTCAAATTCGTAACCTTGGGCCAAAAATTACACAACTTTCTCCCTCACTCTCTCTAGCAGCCGACCTCTCCCCTTTCTTAGAGTTTGATCAGCCAAAAATGAAGGTATATGAGAGAATGAGAAGTGTAGTGCTCAAACACAAGAAGTCCCACTAGCCACAATTAAGATATTAAACAATTTGAGCACAATGCCATTAAATAATTCAATTTAATCTGACCCGAATCAATTTTTCAATTAAATTTCACCGTAGGCTCTAAAAATTATGCCAATCACAATGGCGTAATCAATTCCGGGTTCTGTGGCCGATAAGGCCCTCAATTAAATTTCCAAAGCTGATTATTCAAACAGATATTCCTACGGTGAACAGATAAGACTTCAAAATCACATATATTCACATAATGGCACATAAAATCATGGTAAACACGTAATCATACTCAATTTAAGGACCAATTGGCATGCTACGAAATAGGGGTATTACAGTCTTCCCCCCTTTAGGAAGTTTGGTCCTCCAAACTTAATTTACCTTCGTCGGGAAACAAGTGTGGATAGCGTAGACGCATTTCCTCCTCTTTTTCCCATGTAGCATCTGTCCCATAGTGTTCCTTCCATTCCACTTTCACCATTGGAATGGATTTGTTTCTCAATTCTTTCACTTGTCGGTCAACAACTCTTTCCGGCCATTCGGCATATTCCATGTTTTCATCTATAGCAACCCGGTGATAATCGATCACATGCAACGGGTCTCGGAGGTAACCCCTCAACATTGACACATGAAACACATTGTGGATTTGCTCAAATCCCGGTGGCAAAGCAACCCTGTAGGCAACTGGACCAAGCCTTTCCAAAATCTGGAACGGCCCAATATAGCGGGGCGACAACTTGCCCTTTTTCCCAAACTTGACTTGGCCTTTCATTGGAGAAACACGGATGAACACATGGTCGCCGACCTCATACTCAAGAGGTCTTCTCCGGACGTCTGCGTAACTCTTCTGTCGGTCTTGAGCTGTTTTGAGCCTTTGCCGAATAGTTTTGATCTTTTCAGAGGTGTCTTGTACAATCTCAAGCCCAAGTAAAGCTCTGTCCCCGACCTCTGTCCAACAAATAGGTGATCTACACCTCCTACCATACAAAGCCTCGTATGGTGCCATACCGATGCTGGAGTGGAAGCTGTTATTATAAGCAAACTCTGCAAGCGGCAAATAGTCTTCCCAACTCCCCTGAAAATCCAAAGCACACATGCGAAGCATATCTTCCAAAGTCCGTATCGTTCGTTCTGACTGCCCATCTGTCTGTGGGTGGAATGCAGTACTGAACCTTAGTTCTGTTCCCATAGCTTCCTGCAAACTCTTCCACAATCTAGATACAAATTTCGGGTCCCTATCTGACACAATGGACACCGGAACTCCGTGTAACCGGACAATTTCATCAACATAAATAGTAGCCAATCTATAAGCAGTAAATGTAGTTTTGACAGGCAGAAAATGTGCAGATTTGGTCAGTCTGTCAACTACAACCCAAACAGAGTCCATACCTCGGGAAGTCCGAGGTAGGCCAACAACGAAATCCATAGTCACATGTTCCCACTTCCATTCAGGAATAGGGAGAGGTTGAAGTAGACCGCCTGGTTTCTGATGTTCAGCCTTAACTTGCTGACACTGGAGGCACTTGGACACATATTCTGCAATCTCTTTCTTCATTTTAGGCCACCAGTAGGTTTGTTTCAAATCCCGATACATTTTATTATTACCCGGATGCATAGCAAATACAGATCTGTGGGCTTCATCTAAAACCCTCTTCCTTAGCTCCGGGATATCTGGGACACATATTCGGTTTCGAAATTTCAACATTCCATTCTCGACACTGAACTCTGCCTTTGGGCTTACTTCAAATTCATCAATCACCTTTCTGAGGAACTCATCTTCTTTCTGTTTTTGCTTGATCTCATCAACAATTGTCGGTTCGGCTGTAATAGCGGCTATCAATCCGCCCTGTTCACATACCACCACTTCAATTTCAGACTTTTCAAAGTCTTGCAAAATCTCCCTTTGTTCAGTAAGCAAACAAGCCATACTCCCTGTCGATTTTCTGCTCAAGGCATCAGCCACTGTATTAGCTTTCCCGGGATGGTACTGAATCTCTAGGTCGTAGTCTTTTATCAGCTCTAGCCATCTTCTCTGACGCATATTCAATTCTTTCTGCGTGAAGAAGTATTTCAGGCTCTTATGATCCGTGTAGACTTCACACTTTGCCCCATACAAGTAATGCCGCCAGATTTTCAAAGCAAAAACAACTGCGGCCAATTCTAGGTCATGTGTTGGATAATTTTTCTCATGTGGCCTCAACTGTCGGGAGGCGTAAGCGATAACCTTTCCGTTCTGCATTAACACACAGCCCAAACCCTTATAAGATGCGTCACTGAAAATCACAAAATTTTCCGTACCTGAGGGTAGTGTCAAAATTGGTGCAGTGGTCAATCTTGTCTTCAATTCATGAAAGGCTGATTCTCTTTCACTATTCCACTCAAATGGTTATCCTTTACGTGTCAATTGGGTAAGAGGCACAGCTAATTTCGAAAAGTCCTTTACAAACCTCCTGTAGTACCCGGCCAAGCCCATGAAACTGCGAACTTCTGTCACATTAGTTGGTGTAGGCCAATTCACAATTGCTTCTATTTTCTGCGGGTCCACTGAAATTCCTTCCTTGTTGATCACATGCCCTAAGAAAACAACCTCATCCAACCAAAATTCACATTTCTTTAGTTTAGCAAATAATTTCCTTTCCCGAAGTATTTGTAAAACAGTCCTCAAATGACGTTCATGTTCAAGTCTATCTTTAGAGTATATCAAAATATCATCGATGAAGACTACAACAAACTCATCAAGGTAGGTTTTAAAAATTCTATTCATTAAGTCCATAAATGCTGCCGGAGCATTAGTCACTCCAAATGGCATAACAAGAAACTCAAAATGACCATACCTCGTTCTGAAAGCTGTTTTCTCAACATCCTCTGCTTTAACCTTTAGCTGATGATACCCGGATCTCAAATCACTCTTAGAAAACACCTGTGATCCCTGCAACTGGTCAAATAAGTCATCAATACGGGGTAAGGGATATTTGTTCTTTATCGTTACCTTGTTCAGTTCCCGGTAATCAATGCACAGGCGCAGAATACCATCCTTCTTCTTTACAAATAACACTGGTGCACCCCAAGGCGAAGCGCTAGGCCGGATAAACCCTTTATCAAGAAGGTCTTGCAACTGTTCCTTTAATTCTTTCATTTCGGCAGTAGCCATTCTGTAGGGAGTTTTAGAAATGGGCTGGGCGCCCGGCATAGTTTCAATGGTAAACTCGATCTCCCTGTCTACCAATTCCCCTGGTAATTCATTCGGAAACACATCCGGGAATTCTCTAACAATAGGAATATTATTCAATTCAACATTCACGGATTGTTCAGTCAATACATAACACAAATAACCTTGGCACCCCTTCCTGATCAATTTACATGCTTTCATTACAGATATCAAATATGGTGGAGGCACTACCCCATTTCCCACAAACACAATCTCTTTCTGTTCTGGGGGTTTAAACACAACCCTCTTTGTCACACAATCTATAGTGGCACAATATTTGGTTAACCAATTCATGCCCAAAATTACATCGAAGTGTCTAAAGTTTAAGGGCAACAAATCTACATACAAGGTAGCATCCTCAATATGCATGTCACAAAACCGATATATATAGTCACATAACACAGATTCCCCCGATGGAGCAGACACACATAACAAATATGGCAACAATTCTAGGGGTCTTTTCAGTCTAGATGCAAATGCATATGTCACAAATGAGTGCGTCGATCCAGAATCAATTAATACAAAGGCATCCTGATTACATATTGAAATAGTACCTGAGACAACGGCGTTGGCATTCCGTGTATCACCCGGAACGAGTGCAAAAACTCTCCCTTGTCTCACTGTATCCCCAGTAGTAGCAGATCTCAAAGTGTTTCCCGGCTTCGGGATCGATGCGGTGGAGCTAGCAGCTATCTTCCCACTATTCTGATTACAATCTGGGGCTATATGCCCTTGTTTCCCACACTTAAAACAGGCTCCCGATGCACGGTAACAGACTCCACGGTGCCTTTTGCTACAAGTGTTGCACATGGGAGCTGTGTCTCTGGAAGAACTTGAAGTAGTTGAGGAGCCCGTGTTTTGCTTTTTTAGAAATTTCTTCTTCGAAAAGAAACCTTGTCTTTTGTTGCCTCTCCATTCGGTTGTTGGCTTAGCTTGTCTAGCTATATTAGCCTCTGATATGATGGCCCGGTCAAGCACCCCGATGTAGGTCTCCAACTTCAGGACATTCACTCGCTCTAGGATGTCACTTCGAAGCCCACCTTCAAAATGCCTTGCCTTCTTATAATCAGTGTCAATTACATGTGGTGCAAACCTGGCCAACTCAGTAAATTTGGCCTCATACTCAGCTACAGTCATACTGTCTTGTTTGAGTTCCATGAACTCTGCCACTTTCCTATCCCGGACACACTGCGGGAAGTACTTGTCATAGAAGATTTCCAAAAATTTTGCCCAATCAATATCTCTGTGGTTTTCCCTCATCAACATCCACCATCTTCTCGCTTCATCTTCTAGCATAAAAGTGGCTAGAAGCACTTTCTGTGTATCCGAGCACGGAAATACTTCAAACAGTTTTTCGATCCCAAGAACCCAAGCTTCCGCTTTCAAAGGATCCAGTCCACCATGAAACTGTGGTGGTTTCATTTTATTGAACTCCTTGGTGAGAGCGATTATTCGATCATCATTTTGATTATCTGGCACGGGTGGTGCCGGAGGTGGAGGTGGCGGGTGTGGCTGCTGCCACTGTTGTTGCCACTCCTGTTGCTGTCTCAAAGCTTCTGCCATTTCCTGAATCAGTCTTTCCATTCTGTCCAGTCTGGCAGTAGAGGATTCCTCTAACTCATCACCTCTGGTTCTCACCATCTTATTAAACTTGCATTATATTTCATACAAAAGGTACACAAGTACGCATACACTAAGGAGCACATATTTCCAGATAATTTGCAATGCAAGTAGTTCACAACTTACGCATATAATTATTCATAACAAACATTTAAGCATATAATCAATGCTTCCAAACTCGTACTCATCACATGAATGCATCCTAGATCTTATCTAGACGCTTATTGCTCTTTTTGGACAAGTGTGTGAGTTATTAACTCGTGCTCTGATACCACTCTGTCATGACCCGAACCCGCCCCTATGGGTTAAGGACATAACCGGCCAGCAATCCTGAGATTACCTACGGCCTCAGACCAAAACAGACATAATTTGTCAGAGTAAAAGGGCCAAACGGAAGCAATAAATAAAAACTTTGTCCATAGAGCCGTGCTTATATGCACATCAACAGACCATATTCAGTTACGTTAATAACCCACAGTTCAAAAGTACAGTTTCACAAAATTCATTACAAACAGGATCATCCAAAACAAGTCAACCTGTGACAGACTATTACATATTTACATAAAGTCCCTGCCAGCAAGACAAGAGATAATTACATAGCAAAAGGCAAGGGTAGGTCTCAAGAGTGAGACGCAAGGCTGACTTCCCCAAAACTCGGATTTTTCCTAGCAGACTTCACTGGGGCTAGATTTGGGCTTCCCTTGGCTCACCTACAAACACATGAATGAGCGTGAGCGATAGCCCAGTGAATAATATCAAACGTGACAGTTATATAACAATACGTAGAACAACATGCACCAAACGGCCTTGGGCCCAATTCATAATTCTATTTAGCGAATATATATGTATATATCTATACAACATTCAAATCAAGTAACTGTAGTCCTAACATTCTGGCCTTTGGCCCATTCGGATTTCCATTCATGGCGAAACGGCCTTCGGCCCATTCACTTATGTCGAAACGGCCTTTGGCCCACTCTTTCATGTCAAAACGGACTTTGGCCCACTCTTTCATATCAAAGCGGCCTTTGGCCCACTCTTTCATATCAAAACGGCCTTTGGCCCACTCATTCATGTCAAAACGACCTTTGGTCCATTCATTTACATCAAAACGACATTCGGTCCATTCGTTCTTATCAAAACGACCTTCGGTCCATTTATACCCAAACGACCTTCGGTCTATTCCTATCAAAACGACCTTCGGTCCATTCATTTACTCCTGTCAGACTTTCGTCGACAATCCCAATTAACAACTTATAGAGTTTATAGGGGAATAACAATTGGACATTTGACAAGCTTTCAAATATTGATATTACTCACAGTGATCGGCTTGTGGATGCACCCTGGAGCTTGACCCTACACATTTCATGAGTACAAAAGGGTCACTAACAGTTCAATCCGTTCTTTAATTCACATATTCTTCTTTAGGCTTTATTTTTATCTCAATAACTCGTTTACAATGTTTAACATATGCCTAAGAGTGCTTACAAGTGAAAGGGAACGGAAAACGAAACACAGAACGCATAAACAAAATTCCAGGAAACAGGGTCCCCGCTCGAGCGTCAACTTATCCGCTCGAGCGGACCCTTAAGGCCTGCAAAAGTACTGGTTGCATGAAAATTACGCTCGAGCGGAAGGCCTGTCTACAAAATTCCACGCTCGAGCGTGATATGTCCCGCTCGAGCGGACATCCAACTCTGCAAAAATGCTGGGAGCACGATTTTCCCGCTCGAGCGGCCATTACCCCGCTCGAGCGGACATCAAAATTCTGGAAAACCCAGAACTGTGTTCTTGAGTTCCAACATCGAATTCAAGGGCCCCAAATGCATGATTTCGGCTCAAACTTCATATATATGTGTACTAACATGATATAGACACCAAATTACCACATATTGAAACTCAATTCCCATGAATCAATCACATGCAAACCCAAACTATACCAAACTTACTTCCAATACATTAAATTCATGCATTTAAGTTTCATATCATCATCAATCATGCATGCATGTCAATTCTTGACTCCATTTCTATTCCAATCAATGCAAATGGTGTTCATTCTCATGGAACACAACAAAAACATGCTTGCATGTAGGATTTAACACTCATATTTCTATATTCATCCCAATACATGCTTGGTTATGCAAAACCATGGTGATTCTATACATGCATGTGCATTTTAACTTCAATTCCATCAACTAGAGTACAACTCTTGTTCTTGATCACCAATTGACCTTTAATTCACAAAATCATAAGTTCAAACTCATGAATTCATAAACAATCACTTACCTAGAAGCTCAATCTATGGTCAGTTCTTGAGTTGGACTTCAAATTCGTAACCTTGGGCCAAAAATTACACAACTTTCTCCCTCACTCTCTCTAGCAGCCGACCTCTCCCCTTTCTTAGAGTTTGATCAGCCAAAAATGAAGGTATATGAGAGAATGAGAAGTGTAGTGCTCAAACACAAGAAGTCCCACTAGCCACAATTAAGATATTAAACAATTTGAGCACAATGCCATTAAATAATTCAATTTAATCTGGCCCGAATCAATTTTTCAATTAAATTTCACCGTAGGCTCTAAAAATTATGCCAATCACAATGGCGTAATCAATTCCGGGTTCTGTGGCCGATAAGGCCCTCAATTAAATTTCCAAAGTTGATTATTCAAACAGATATTCCTACGGTGAACAGATAAGACTTCAAAATCACATATATTCACATAATGGCACATAAAATCATGGTAAACACGTAATCATACTCAATTTAAGGACCAATTGGCATGCTACGAAACAGGGGTATTACAGTAGCATTAAAAATTCAGTAACAAAACTTTTACCAGCACTGTGACAAACAAAGTAATCTTAAGCAATGCTTCAAGTACTGCAGAAACACCTTATTATCAAATAAAACTATTTGTTATTTTTAAAGGTGATAGACAACTGAAGTTCTTCCACAACAGACAACTTGTAACCAAAGACAAGACCAAGGCATATATGAAACTTGAATATTTTCAAAGATAGACAAGAGTAAACTATTAATTCTAAACTGAAACAACTCCAGAAATGTAAGACATACTAAAATAATCTCTAACAAAAATGAAAAACAAAACATCAAAAAGAATAAACATCATTAATAAATATAAAATAACAAATCAAAATGCTTACCTGTCCACTGATTGGATAGTGAATACAATTCATCCAAAAAAAAAAAAAAAGAACAACTTCTTTGTCAGATTGGTTTATTTTGGACTATGAAGGTTGAAATGAAAGACCATAAAGTAGTACCAGATGAAACAAGCTAGACGGAATACGAGATTAGAATTTTTTTTTTTTTTTTTTTTTGATACGCAACTCTTGAGAATAAGAGAATAGATTTCACAGTGCAATTCCTCATAGTGAGTGATAGAACCTTTCCCCCCTATTACCACTATCAAAGAGAAGCATTTTGAAACCATAGCAATATATTAAAGACCTGTCTAACATAAATATGAACTTCAATTCCATCTGTAACAATACCTAGTAGATGCACAATATACGCAACTCCTTTTCTGTAAGACACCATCCACTTCAAGGCAATCAACCTGAAAAATAAAAGAGGAGTACAATGAGCTTTCACCTTTCAATTTGGGGTGGGGGACATTAAAAACCACATGAAGATCAGCTTCAAACATAATGTTATAAATATAATATATATAAAAATGGAAAATAAAAATAAAAATAAAAACGGATTCATCATTTTGCAAGTCAACCTAGAAAATTGTCATATGAAAATCATATCATGGTCAAACACAACATCAAATCAAACTTCAGCAAAATGGGATATAATCAAGTGAATAAAATAAAAAATTGGCAACAGCTGCTAAGTTTACACCATAACATGAATGAAATTAATATTGGTGGGGGGTAGGGAAGAGCACAAATACATATCACACAGAAAAAACAAACAACATATAAGCATATATTTAATCAAGACAGGAACAATCTATAAAAATTAAAAAAAAAAAAAGTATATTTCACAAACATGATCACTTTCTTCCATTTTATGGACAACAAGAAGGTAGGCAGGTGGGTTAAAGGGCAGAGTCTAGACAGTAATTCCTTAGCATAAACTTGTCCCACCCCCAAAAAACTGGCAACAAACTAACAAAACATTATAAATTATATTTGAATATAAAAATTCCTATTAAAAAATCATACAGATGACAAAATATATAACTCTATAAGATGGAAATTTTCCAAACCCAACTTGCCTTGAACACAATTCAAAAATAAATTTATCAATCCATATACCCAATGATGAAAATCCAGAACCTTCGTGAATGTGATAAGAGAGGACCACCAACTAATCTGCCCTATTTCTATCAGTAATTCCTTTATAGTGTAAGAAGTTTAGTGAAAGAAGTTTACAAGGAAAATGAGAGAGAGAGAGAGAGAGGAGAGAAGAGAAGAGAAGAGAAGAATAAGAAGAAATGTGAAATTGGAATCCGAACGAACGAGAGAGACGTGAAGACGAAGAAGAAGAAGAGCTAACCTGGTTCAGATATGGAGACTGACTGAGACGTGAACACGAAGATGAAAAAAATGCCTGATCATCGTTGCTCGCTCGCCGCCGTTGCACGCTGCTCACTGCCGTTGCTCGACGCCGTCGATTCGAGGCTCGCCGTCTGTAGACGTCCCCCGAACGCCCCGGGAGGGTGAGCTCCCGTTCTGTTCATTTTGGGGTCACTACAGCTCGGACTCTTAAATGTCACGGTTCCTAATCTGAACCAAAAGAGTCCAAATCCGGCAAATCGTTGTGAGAAACAGATTTTTGAAAAAGTAGTGCCAAACATGGACTGCTTTGCCAGACACAGAGTCGCCACCTAAATATTTTATTTTGGGAAATTTAGGAAACCCTGACTCGGTGCCAAAAGGCCACGTGTCCATCATCACCAAAGTTGCCTCGGCTCGGGAACTTGGGTACGATTGGGGAAGGTCACTTCGTGAGCACCCCCGCTCGCCCGGTCATAGACCGGCCTCTACTAACCATGATATTAATTTTTGAAAACATTGTGAGTTCTTATTCCGGTTATTAGCCTAGGTTACTATGTGATGCTCACAGCATATAAGTATAGACCGGGTCGCCCAAATTGGAACAAAACATTTTATGCTTGTTTTTGAAAATGGTTTGCTACCCGCAGGTAGGCTTGAAACAATTGATGATTTATTCCGATTCAGATAACCCAACCTTCACCCACAGGCATTCAGGCAGTTATATCAGATAAGCACATAGCCTCATGGTAAACATGCTATTCATGGCAGCACTCACACGCATGCAAGGATGCTAAAGCATAAAACTCACCGAGTACTCCAAGGCAAAATAGAAACTACATTAGACATTAGAAATCATGCATGATCCTAAGTATACAGAAATGCCTAATGCAACACATGCAAAATGCAATTATAGCAGGCTCGGCTATTCTAAGATGGTATATGAAATGCTACAACTATCATGTATTCAACTTTGAAATTGAAAGTACAATGCAGTTAGTATGGTGCGTCGAGCCCGGTGCATGCAAAACAGATGAATGATGCAAGCATGCTGTCACACTGTATGCTAATTTAAATATGCCCTAATCTAACCATCATAAGCGGATAAATAAAAGGGAGAAAGACGTGGGGTTGGAAGACATACAACACACTCACGCACACTTATTACAGTTATGCCCTCACTCGGAGGGTCCGAATAAATATACAGTCCCGAATAAAAGAATATTACAGTCCGAAATATTACAGAATCCTAATTAATTAATGAATTAACTAAGAAAGCGAATAAAACTGGCGTGCAAGCCAGGGACTGCCTTGCTTCTGGTGGATGATGCATGTCCAGATTGTCTTGCGCGGAAATCCACCGGAATGCCCCAATTAGCCTCTGTTTACACCTGTTCTTGAAATGCGTGCCAAGTCCCAAAAAGTTGCTGATTCTGCGTTTTGCTGCAACAGAGGGCAGGAAAGGGGCATAGCAATGTATTTGCACAGATATGTGCATGTCTCGATCCTCGTGACACCAATCACGCATATCGAGGCATGATGGCCGAGAAGTCGAAATGCACAACTCAATATAGGATGAATGCACATGAAACTACAACTAAAACCTAACTCCATCATGGATAATCCGGAGTGTCGGTGACTGGGGAATTGAGACACATTCCATCACTCGGAGTACGAAATGTACCTCGTTTCCCGTGCCCGGGCTAACTCCTATTCCGGACACGATGCAATATGCATGATATGGATGAAATGCGACTAAGATACAATCCTAACATAGACAATGCTATGAAGATGAAATGCCTCGAAATGCGTGCACACGGGCACGCAAACCGAGAAAATGACAGAATGTAATCTAAGATACAACCTAGTATGCACTATGCTGTGAAAAATGAGATGCCTCGAAATACGTGCACGCGGACACACAAACCGAGGCGATGATATGTGTCTCGAAATGCGTGCGCGCGGGCACGCAAACCAAGGCAATGATATGTGTCTCGAAATGCGTGCGTGCGGGCACGCAAACCGAGGCGATAATATGTGTCTCGAAATGCGTGCACGCGGGGCACGCAAATCGAGGCGATGATATGTGTCTCGAAATGCGTGCGTGTGGGCACGCAAACCAAGGCAATGATATATGTCTCGAAATGCGTGCACGCGGGCACGCAAACCGAGGCGATGATATGATATGATGAAATGTCATGGAAATGACAAATGGGCTTATACCAACATGAGTGAGCCTCAGCCACACTCACATGGGATGCCGACGGATAAAAATGAAGTGTCTCGAAATGCGTGCACACGGGCACGCAAACCGAGGCAATGGCAAAATATGATGAAATGACATGGAAATGACAAATGGGCTTATACCAACATGAGTGAGCCTCAGCCACACTCACATGGGATGCCGGCGGATAAAAATGGAGTGCCTTGAAATGCGTGCACACGGGCACGCAAACCGAGGCAATGGAAAAATATGATGAAATGACATGGAAATGACAAATGGGCTTATACCAACATGAGTGAGCCTCAGCCACACTCACATGGGATGCCGTCGGATAAAAAATGAAGTGCCTCGAAATGCGTGCACGTGGACACGCAAACCGAGGCAATGGCAAAATGCAATGAAACATGGAGAAAATGATATGCAAGCATACTAATGGAATTCCAGCATTAAAATATGGGGAAAAACAGTCCCGAAATGAAGCGAAATGACATGAAATGCAAGGAAATGTCCCGAAATGTGAATTTAGGCACCCGAAATGGCCTATAGCTATGCTAAACATGCACAATATGGACATGCAATGCAAAGACAGAAGCTAGACAGTCCCAAAAGATGCACTTTCACAGTTATAAACATGGCCAAACAGCAAGCATAGGTATGGCAAAGATAGCATGCAAGAATAGGGGCCGAAAGAGGGGTAATGAAGCAAGTGATATAAGAAAGACTCAAACTGAAAAATTTCCTTCTACAACACTGAATAGGGACCAAAAATATGAATATTTACAGTATATGGAAGCCTAAAAATCAGTATACAAATATGCTAAAAATGTGATGCAAAATGAGGCTCAAAAGGCGCTATAACATGAAGTATGCAAAATAATCACCAAACAGAAAAAAGGTGTTAATTAAACATGAAGTATAGGCCAAAATAAGGCCACTTTCAGTTCGGACCAAGGTCCAAAAACAGAAGCAAAGGGGGCTGCCAATTTATGCAAAAATGGGGTCAAATAAGGGATATAACTACAAGTGACACATGGAGGCACCAAACAATGTTGAGCCCTTCTCCAATGTTGAAGAGGGGCTCAAAATAAGCCTTATATCAGTTTACAACATGCTCAAAAACAGATTGCTCATGGGCCAAAAATAGCATGCAAAATCATGACATATAAGAGGATCAATGAAGCAAGTGTATTGTGGAGGGCTCAAACAGGGTTGAGCCCTTAATGAAAAGTGAAGATGAGCTCAAAAGAGGGCCCTTTTCAGTTAGGGCCGGAGCTTGAAACAAAAAGCAAGTGGGGCTTAGAAATATATCAAGAAAAAGGGTCAAAAGGGTAAAAGCATTACTTACCCTTGAAGACTCAAACTTTTGTTGCTTCTTGGATGAATTTGCAGCTTCTTTGGCCTTTGGGAAACCTTCCTTGCTGCTGGAAATGAGATGGTGGTGGTAGAGCTTGGTGGTGTAGAAGGAATGATGGTTAGGGATTTAGGGTTTTTCAAAGAAAAGAGAGCTATGGAGATGGAGTTGACTATGGAAGCTTGAAGGAGAGTTTTTCTAACTCTAACAAAGGAGGCCACCAGCTGGTTATAAGGGTTCAAAAGGGGGTGTAAAGGTGGGGGAAAAGGAGAGCAAAATTCCCCCACAAAATATCCCCCGGATAAATATCTTGTCTGGGGGATATTGCCCCACAGCTGTAAAGTGCACAGTGCAAGGAACACGGCCGGCCTATCACTTTTGTTGGAGGTGGCCGGCCGGCCACACCACCTAGCCGGCCGGCTAGGGGTCAAAAGGTTCAATGAGATTTTCTGGCCGGCCAGCTACTGGGGAGGTACTCCTATGTGTGTACAACACAACCATGTGGTTAGAATTCCAAGAAAGTGGGTCCAAGGGGTTCAACATTAGCTCGGAAAGAGGGGTTCAAAAGGGTCAATTTGAATTACTGGCCGGCCATGAACTTTTAGGGGCCTCTCAGGTGTGTAGATCACAGATATGTGGTTGAAAGTTCAAGAAAAAGGGTCCAAGGGGTTCAACATTAGCCCGGAAGAAAGGGGTCAAAAGGGTCAGGTAACCTTAATGGCCGGCCACCAACTTTTAGGGGCCTCCCAGGTGTGTAGATCACATATATGTGGTTGAAAGTTGGCGACACTAACCCTAAGGTGTTCAACATTAGCCCGGAAGTTGGAAAAACGGGCGCCGGGAGGCTCCGGAGGAGAGATAACTGGCTGCTGCAACAATTGTTGGCCTCCCACCCTTCAATGACCTTTCCAGTGATAAAACAGAGGTACCTGCCAAAAATGAACGAAAACCGTTGCAAAACGAAAGCTCGGGGACCAAAACACGCAGTTCGGGGTCCCGAAAATGGGCTATTAAGCACCGAAAGTGGCGTTCGGCCACGAAGTGGGTTTCTCAGACCCCAGTGTCCCTCAAAAGGGAGCAAATAGGAAGTATGCCAAAAATCGGAGCAAAAGGAGATGGTTAAGCGGTCCCGAACTGAGGCACACGGCCTGACGGCTCCGAAAACCGGAAACCGGACTCCGAAATGGGAAGAATGGCCTACGGCCACCAAATGTAGCCTACGGACATTGAGAGACGGTCTACGGGACCTCTCCCTTTCCTTAGGTAAAGAAACAGAGAAAACCGAGTCTGGTTCGCAAACCGAGACAAGGCACGGAAGAGGGTTCGGAAGTCCGGAGGTAGGGCTCACGGCCGTGACTCTGAAACTTCTGAACAAGCACATTATGCAATATCACCAAGCGCTCAATCGGTGACGTCTGAGTATTAAGGTCAGTCAAAAATGGGGTGTCTACACCGTCGTCTACCACTGCTCACAGTTGAGAGAGAGAGAGAGAGAGAGAGAGAGATAGGGTTTTTGGTTAAAACGTTAGCGATTTTTGAGATTGAAGGTTTTTTATTGAAGAGGGAAAAAAACAAGCGCGAAGGGCAAAAAAAAAACTGAGTTTTCATATTTTTGGTTTTATTTTTTGCAACGTCAAGTTTCACCGTCACAAATGAAAGTTTAAATAATTTTTTATTTGCGACGAGAGAATTGTCGTCGCAAATAATGGCTTTATTTGTAACAGCAGGGATTGTCGTCGCCAAAAACCTGAATTATTTGCGATTGTAGTTTTTGCCGTCGCAAAAATTATTTTTTTTGCGACAGAAAGTGATAACATTGCTGAAACCTAATTTATTGAAGACAGCAAGTGGTGCTGTTGCACAAACTCACTTTTTGCAGCGGGAAGTGTGCCATCGCAAATACTACATCTCTGTTTTATACCCCTCTTCTTACAGTGATGGGAACCATATTCACATATATATGATATGAGTATTCTCCAAAAAGTTTAATTTTCCGAGTTCATTAGGTTTGCTTGATTCATTATCCAAGTATTTGTCATGTTCCCTTATATATTCATGTCCTATTATATTGCACGTAACTTAATAATTTAACACAATTACTCGTAATTATTTTTTATTAATAATCTTATTAAAACACGCTATGAAATTTTTTCTCATTAAATAAAAAGTGTGAACATTTATACATTTTCAAATTGAAATCACAAAATCTCATCCAATAAAATAATGTCAATATTAAGGCTGAAATAATGTGAATGTTAATTTTTTTTTTTATTTTGAAAATACAAAAAATCATTACACTGTGAAAATACAAAATTTATCTTTTAAAAAAAGAAATCTCAAGGAAAAAATGTACAGAAAAGAGTCTGTCTTACTAGAAAATTTTATAGTAGAGATCGTTGAATATAATAATGACAAAGCAGTAGATCCACGCTGATTACTCCAATTTTTCTTAAAAAAATACAATATTATTTCTCGTCTTCTCATATATATATATATATATATATTAGCGTATGTCCGTATCTAAAGACATGGTATAAATAATATTAAGATTAGAATATAATTGTAATTCCAACACTATTTATTAAATTATCAATTATCAATTACCAATTTAATATAATTGTAATCCTAACCCTTCCGCCTTATAAAAACAACACTATTCTTGGGAAAGGAAAGCAAACCCACCTGGGTTGCCCCCCACTCCCTCTGTTTTTTCTTTTCTTCTTCTACTTCTTTTTGCTTTTGTTCTTTTTTGAGCAGAGAGCTCTGTCTCTCTTTTTCCTCTACGTCTCTCTTCCTATTTGAACTCCATTGTTGCTCAAGTTTGAGTTTCGAATAGAAGTCATAACCTAGTTAATGAAAATCACAAACCTAAACCCAAATGCACTACCAGTTCAAATATAGATCCGGTTATATGTCGGGTGGATAACAAAGTTTTTGGTGCTTGGATGGGTTTAATAAACAAATGACCCGTGAGAAAGAGAATGAGATGAGTTTAATTAATTGTGGAGGATGGGTTGTAATTAATTGTGAAGAATGGAATTCAAATAAAATGCATTAGATTGATTCAAAAAACTGTGGGTTTAGGAGAATGGAATTCTAATAATAACAGTATGGAGCCCAATCTAAATGACCCATAAACAATCTAAAATAACCCTAAAAATGTACGTAACCTTGAAGTCTCAGGATTCTCAATGACCCACAAAGAACTGAAGAAAAACCAATGAAGATAGCAAATTTTTAGAGAGAGAAATAAAGAGACAATGTAAAATACCTCTGTTTTGGTGTTGAACGATTGAAGCCATTATCAGAACCTTGAAACCATTATAAAAAATAAAGACGACAGAGAGAAAAGGAAAGGTAGAAATTGCGTGAAACACAACATAAAATAAAACATTGAAACAATTCTCAAGTGGAAAAAAAGACTAAAACAATTCTCAATCTTACCTTGCGAGTGCAAGTTCGAAGGGAGCCGAGTTCGAGAGCAACGGAGAGGGATGGTGTATGAATCTGTAATAATTTAAACAACAAATTCAACCTAATCAACCAACAAATTCAAAATTCAGAATTAAGAATCTCAAAAACTCATTCAGGATTCAGAATTCAAATTACAAATCCAAACAACTCATTCAAGATTCAGAATTCAAACTACAAATCCAAACAACTCATTCAGGATTCAGAATTCAAACAACAAATCCAAATAATTTAAACAACAAATTCAACCTAACCAACCAACAAATTCAAAATTCAAAATTCAAACAACAAATTCAAACAATTCAAACAACTCAACACAATGATGAAGAGCACAGAAAGGGAAACGTACAATAGCGATCAAGAGCAACGAGTTCGAAATCTTACCTTGAAAGTGCGAGTTCGAAGGGAGCCGAAGGAGGACCAGCATTGTTTTAATTGCAGCAAGGGAAATTCAACCTAAACAAACCCAGCCAAAAAAAAAAAACAACTGTTACAACCCGCTCCCCATACCTAAGGGTTAAGTATCGTGATGCCCAGTAACTGAAGTTACCTACGGCCAATTCTTGAACAAATAATAAAAGCGAGTGAAAATAATAGTTAAGTGAGGGTACCAAAATAATCATCAGAACTTCTATTTTTATAACAAAATTTATTGACAAAAAAGGCCGATATTTACATATGAAGAATAAAATTATAAATACCATAAAAGTGCTATGTGTGCCTATTCCGCAGCCCCGCATCTAAGACTCTCCAAAAGCTATTTCTAAATTACATTCAACTTGCTTGGTTCCATTTTTCCAAAAACACTTTTCAGAAAATTCTACTTTCTTATTTTCCGTGTTTTTTTTGTTTTCACTGAATTTTTTTAATATTTTAAGCAATTTTTTTTTACTTTTTAGACACACCTAACATAAATACACTTAAAAAGTAAAAAAAAATGTAAAAAAAAATCTTTTAAAAATTTACTAAATACCAAAAATACAAAAAAAAATGTTTAAAATTTTTAAAATATTCACTAAAAACAAAAAAATATAAAAATCAAAAAACTCAGTTTTCAAAAAACTTAATCCAGAAAACTCAAACCAAATGCACTGATTGTTTTTTGAAAATTGGTAAAGAGTTATAAGCACATGGCAGAGTGAGAATATTATACTGAGAGCATAATTACCATGGATAAACTTTAGGCTTAAAATAGATAAAGTAGAATACCTTTCTATTAGAGTAAATAAATTACTCATATTATAGCAGAAATTCGCTTCAAAGATCATATGATATTATACGAAAATATATAACCATAACCACGGTACAGTACAGAACAAAACAGAGGTCAATGGATTTATAACAGCACAGAGGTACGGATTCAAGAGATAACTCGTACGGATTTTAGAAGTGGCTCCCACAATAGTGTAACACTTAGCTTCGCATAACACTTTACTCCGCATAGAATAGAGGTCAATAGATCCATGACAAACAGAGGGCCACAAAGTGACCAATCAGAAGCCAATGATTTATTTAAGTCCCCCAAGGCATGGGACTCCCGTGGTAATACTTACAAAACGTAATTGTTTATAAGATCATTGCCAAATACTTTCTAAAATTTAAACAAACATATCCGTGAGTTTCAATTTAAGCAAATGGAGGTCAAAAAATAATCTACGTTATCGAAATATTAATATAATTTATAAAACACAAATTGCGTAAAATAAACTATGGTAAATCAAAATATACGTCAAATATATTATGATGACTCAAAGTATAATATAACTCACCTTAAGATTAATTCCAACTTGTTACCTTTCATTTACTATGACCCACTAAATATTCCAAACTAAATTCAAAGTTTTATTTATATAAAAAACTAGAGAGGAGAGAGAGAGAATTGGAGAGTTTCGGAAAAGATGATGAGGCTCAATTGATTTGTACATTTATATATATAGTGAGGAAGGTGTTGGCGGCAAGACAGTTTGGAGGGCATGCAAGTTTGTTGTACAGAAAATGTTGTATTTAAGTGTATTTTGATTTAGGAAAAGAATATAGAAAAAAAAATAAAATACCATAATACTCAGAAAATAATATTGAATAATAATATAAAGTTAAAATTATTTTTTGAAATCATTTATAATTAAATAATACTAATATAAAATTTAAGGGACAACTTAAATGTTCTGGCTATTACAACAACAGCCGAGTTCTAATCAACGACAGCGACCAGAACACAGATGTGTAAAAACAATCTTACCTTGCCAAGTGGGTGGGTGTTTTTCGGCAAGCTCTGTTGCAAGGAGGAGAGGACTGAAGTGATGAATGGGGATAAGGGAGCGAGAGATGAAGGGATTGAGGCTGTGGTCTTCCTTACTCTATCTCTCTCCCATCTCTCCTCTCTCCAAAAACCCATGAGCTACATAAAATAAATAAATAAATAAATAACAAACATAACACAAAAATAAAATAAAAACCCAAACACATTAATTTAAGGGTTAGAAACATAGATCCCACATCCTCCATCTTCCATCACTCATTGTCTCTCTACCTATGAGATACATCTACCCTACTCTCTTTCTCTCTCTCTCTCTCTCTCTCTCATCTCTCCAGAAGCCCATAAGCTACATAAAAATAAATAAATAAAGAACAAACAAAACACACACACAAAAAAAACAAAAACCCAAACACATCAATTTGAGGGTTAGAAACACATAACCCACATCTCTCATACTCTCTCCTCTCATCGTTTCTTAGATCAAATAACAAACCCTTTACTCTCTCATTTGTTATGGCAATAGCCTAATGTCAATCCATCCATGGCGATGGCGATGATGAGTGGCGGTAGTGATGATGAACAGCAGCGGTGGAGATGGCAACGGCGACGGTGGAGATTACTAGAGGAAGTGGCGTTCTGCGGTGACGATGAGTGGAGGAGGTGATAAGTAGCACCATGGCTGGGTCACGAGAGAGACGTCGGAAAGAGATGTATCACCGTCGAAGAAAGGTATACCAGTGTTCCGGCTGGAAGTAAGGCTGAGAGAGAGAGAGTGTATGTGTGTGAGACTGAAAGACAAAGAGATGAGAGTTTATAGAGAGATTTTGATGAGCATGGGTCCCTCTTTTGTAGAGAGTGGGAGATAGATGAGGATGGGTGGGTGCAAAGTTTTAGGTTTATTATTGAAAAATCTAGAAATCCGCTAGATATTGATTTGTGATTATGTATCAATTTAAAGCAATAAAACAATCGCAATCAAACAATCAAGACAAATCGACACAACGATTTTAACGTGGAAAAACCACAATTGGAGCACCTCCAATTGTGATAAAAAAACTATGGGCAACAGTCACAAAACAATCCACTAAAAAGATATAAATGAATTACCTAGCGAATCCACGCCCGAATTAAACCAACCTCTATGTGTCTCTTCTAACCCCGTCTTCACTTTGGAATTGTCTTGACGATGAGGCACTCCGGAATCCACCAAAGCTTCAGGCTCGAATTCTTCAGAATCCACCGAAGAACAACTCTCTCTTTTGTGTAGAACAAACAAATAATCCTTTGATGTATACTCTTTAAACCATGAGTTGAATACTCAATCAAAACATCAAAGAAAACTAGCAAAATATCCCCAGATATAAACCCTAGAACCCAAGAAGAAGATCTGGAGAAGTGATCCTAAAATCTGACAGAAACACGTACTTATAGAAATCTAAATCGCGATGCTCGCTCGAGCGAAGACTCTCTCGCTTGAGCAAGGAACCAAAAATGCGTGTTTTCCATAAGTGGCTTCGCTCCAGCCAAACAACCTGCGCTCGAGCGTAAAATCATCCTTTTTCAGGTTTTTTGCTAGATGCAGCCTTTGCTCGAGCGAGAACTCCTTCGCTCAAGCGAGCAAGGGCGGACATACAACTTCGAATGTAATTTTGCATTTTGCTTCGGGGGCGCTGCCCCTGGACCCCGCCTAGGCGCTGCCCCCTGGACCTCCGCGAGCTGACCGGACAGCTCGATCCCCGTCATAATCAGCGAAGTGGCAATCTTGAAAGCATTAACATCACAAACTTCTCTGCAAGGCACAATTTGGGTTGGATTCGCATCTAAACACTCATAGCCTCACTGAAATAAAAAGTGCGAAATTAAGTACAACTGAAAGGAGTTTTGTTCAAACGGGATTGCCAAGAAAAAACTTAACAATCTCTCTCTTTGGCAATGCTGTGACAAACCATACCTAACAAATAAAATCCTAAACACCCCAACCCATTACAGCCAACAAAAGAAAACTTCTTTCTCAAGGTCATGATCTGCAAAACAACTATTAGTACCACAATCTCCAAAACAACTATTAGTCCCACAAGAGTAATGAAAAAGCAATAAACATATGAAAAAGCAATACACATATGACAATATTATCTTGAAGTATGAGATGGAAAACATGAATAGATGCGACTTGGAGATTTTAAGAACATGTAGCATGGATAGATGAAAACTAAGACATATGCACCCGACACATGACATGAATAC
Organism: Camellia sinensis; assembly: GCF_055761805.1. Classification (NCBI taxonomy): domain Eukaryota; kingdom Viridiplantae; phylum Streptophyta; class Magnoliopsida; order Ericales; family Theaceae; genus Camellia; species Camellia sinensis. The sequence continues at coordinate 82,400,832 of NC_138963.1, forward strand.
ATGAAATCAGGAGCATGCAAGAAGGAAATAACAAGCAAACAGTGCATAGCAACATGCAAAAGTACTAAAGCCAATCTCCCTTACCAAACAAATCAATGTGTTCATGCTAACAAACTCTTGTAATGATAAACCAAACTCCCCCTCACTAAAAACAATGAACAAGAAGAAAACAACAAAAAATAATATGGTGGAGAAAGTAAGGAATTTCAGATTTGTACCTTGAAACACACAAGATTATCCAAGAAGCACAATTACTTGAAAACACAATGTGCACAGCCTCTAGAAGATTCCTCATAAAAGAAAGTGATGCATTATGTGAAAAGCATAGATCCCATAAAAAAAGTGTGTGTGTGACTGTTGGGGTTCGACAAACACTAGATTCAAATCCTAGTAGTGATATGAAAGTTGGACCTCTGACAAGAGAATCCAAGCACAACTAAGGAAAGTCAAACCACTAGGAAACAAGGGGTATTTGTTGAGTAAAAGCGGAGGCTCCCCCTCAATCAATGAATCTTTTTCTTTCTTTTTTTTTCACACATTTTTTCTTTTCTTTCCTTTCTTTTGCATATCTTTTTTTCTTTCTTTCTTTTGCACACTCATTGGTGGCTGACACGCTCAAGAGTATGGAAACTGAACCAGAGAAGCATGGATATAATAAAGATAGCCTGGTTGGTGACTCTGAGGTAGCCTTTTCCTCATGCCTGGACTACAAAGAACAGAGGGGAAAGCCGTGGAGATGCAAAAAGATGGAAGATGGTTAAGAGACTCAACATCACCCAAGATATGCTAGTATCGGTTAATTCCTCTAGAAAAACAAAAGATATCATGCTAGAAGTCCATAGAGAAAAAAGATCACTAAGGCGGAAGACTCCAATATTTGCTAATCTAAGAGTGTGTACAGAATGAGACATACTAATCAAAGAACACACACTCCGAAATGAGTAATGACCACAGAAAGCACACATATAGTAACATGTAATGGTTATTCTCATCAATTCCAATATGCACCAAGGACATCTCAAAAAAAAATTCAAGCTTGCAAAACCATACTAAGAAAATCTTTTTAGATTTTTTTCTTTTTTTTTCTTTTTTTTTTCTTTCAACAATAAAGCAAGACAAAAAATGAATAAGCACACATTTTTTTTTTCTAACCAAAGCAAGATAGAAAACAAACATGCACACATTAAACGACTCAAAAAAAAAAACTAAAAAAAAATAAATATACAAATTAACACAAATCAAGTTTTCGCACCCAAACCGCTTTAGTATGAAGAAAGTTGTGAGAATTGCGGTTCTTGGGTGGTGTCTTGACGTTGTGGTTCCCTTCATTTTCAATGGGAACCCATCTCGACGTGGTTTCCAACTTCCTATTTCTAAGTCTGGGCAAATACAAACTTGCTCCATGTTTGGTCTCAAGCACATCAAAATAGCAAGGTCTATTATGACCCTTAAGCTCATTCCGACCAATGAAGTGTCTCATACTTCATGAGATGTTGGAATTTCTTTCATCTCTATGAGACACTCTCCCATGCAACTCATAACAATAAGGGCGAATATGACCATGCATACCACAATGATGACAAATAAAAACAGAGTGTACCTTCTTTTCTTTGGCTTTACCAACTCTAGGAAGTTTGAGAAGTCCATCCTCATGTTGAATTTTTTGTTCTCCCTTTCCTTGAGTCCTTGTATCATGAGATGTGGAAGCACTCTGTTTTTGCTCTTTCTTACCACCAAAGCCAATGCCACTCTTGTTAGAACAAATTTGTTGAGACCCAATGATATTGTCCAAAGTCTTTGATCCTCTGTTCCAAAGACCAATGGTAGCCATAGCACACTTGAGTTCTTCCTCTTTCTTGATCATTAGTTCTTCCAAAGCAACTTGAGACATCTCAAGAGTTTCAATCTTTTCTTCATACGTTGCATAGATTTGCTATAGCTCATTCCTCTCTGTCTCACAAGTCAAGAGTTTTGCACAAAGATCTTGTCGATCATTAGAAATCTTAAGGGCGTCATTCCTAGCCTTGGAAATCTCTTTCTTTAATTTGACATTCTCACTTTCACATGCTTTAAGTTTCATAGTGAGTTTATCGTTCAATTTGGATAAGTTAAGAGACTCTTTATACAACTTTTCATAAGCTTGCTCAAGCTCTTCATTATCACTCTCCGAGGATTCATCATCAGTGGCATTCTCAACCGACCTCTTCGGATACTCGGTTCGTCCTTCAGTTTCGAAAGTTGCCATGAAAGTAAGGAATTGTTTATGTCCCTCTTCGCCTTGATCTTCGTTGTCACTTTCATCTTCATCAGATTCTGATTCATCATCCCAAGTGTTAGCGAGGGCTTTTTTCTTTTTCAAACGAGTGGGGCATTCTTGAACAAAGTGACCAAATCCTTGGCATTCATAGCATTGGACTCTTTCAGAGTTCCCTTGTATCTTTTCTTTCTCCTTCTTGGCTATAGAATTAATTTTGAGTTTATCTTTTCCTTTAGATTTATGAGTATAAGTAGATTCCAAAAGTTTAGGATTCTTTTTTAGAAAAGATTTTTTAAATTGTTTTACAAAAGCATCCGTAATCTTGGAATCTATCTCACAATCCTCATCAGAAATCCTCTCCAGCTCTATGAGCACTACTAAAAGCAATATTTTTTGTTTCTTTTTGAAATTCCTATGTGCCTCATAAGTTTGGAGATTTCCAACCAAATGATCTAGCTTGAGTTTGTCAACATCTTGAGCCTCCTCAATAGCCGTAACTTTTGGTTGGAACCGATCGGGCAAAGACCTCAAACATTTTCCTACAATCTTGGATTCCGGTATTTTTTTACCTAAATTGAAGCTGGAATTTATAATGTCACTCAACTTCGCATAAAATTCATCAAAGGTCTCACTATCTTTCATTGAAAGGTTTTCAAAACTAGATGTGAGCCTTTGAAGTTTTGAGCGTTTAACCGAAGGAGTGCCCTCATGAATAGTTTGTAAAATATCCCAAGCCTCTTTTGCGACTTCACAATTGCAAATTCGACTAAACTCTTCAGGTGTGACAGTGCAAAAGAGAGAATTGATAGTTTTACTATTCCAGCTACTATTTTGGTAATCAATTGTGTCCCACTTATCGATTGGTTTGGGGAAAGTTACTCTATCAACGGTAATCGTCGGTCCAGTCCACCCATACATGACAGATTGCCAAAATTTTTCATCAATAGATTTTAAAAACGATCTCATCCGAGCTTTTCAAAACGAATAATTAAATCCGTCAAGTAGGGGTGGTAGAACCATAGAATTTCCCTCACGAATTGAATCCATTATCACAAATCAAACAAGATCTCGCTCAACAATTTTAAAAAACAAAAGAGCGACCCGCTCTGATACCAATTGAAAAATCTAGAAATCTGCTAGATATTTATTTGTGATTATGTATCAATTTAAAGCAATAAAACAATCGCAATCAAACAATCAAGACAAATCGACACAACGATTTTAACGTGGAAAAACCACAATTGGAGCACCTCCAATTGTGATAAAAAATCATGGGCAACAGCCACAAAATAATCCACTAAAAAGATATAAATGAATTACCTAGCGAATCCACGCCCGAATTGATCCAACCTCTATGTGCCTCTTCCAACCCCGTTTTCACCTTCGAATTGTCTTAACGATGAGCCATTTCGGAATCTACCAAAGCTTCAGGCTCAAATTCTTCAGAATCCATCGAAGAACAACTCTCTCTTTTGTGTAGAACAAATAAATAATCCTTTGATGTATACTCTTTAAACCATGAGTTGAATACTCAATCAAAACATCAAAGAAAACTAGCAAAATATCCCCAGATATAAACCCTAGAACCCAAGAAGAAGATCTGGAGAAGTAATCCTAAAATCTGACAGAAACACGTACTTATAGAAATCTCAATCGTGATGCTCGCTCGAGCGAAGACTCTCTCGCTCGAGTGAGGAACCAAAAACGCGTGTTTTCCATAAGTGGCTTTGCTCGAGCCAAACAACCTGCGCTCAAGCGTAAAATCATCCTTTTCAGGTTTTTTGCTAGACGCAGCCTTCACTCGAGTGAGAACTCCTTCGCTCGAGCGAGCAAGGGCAGACATGCAACTTCGAATGCAATTTTATATTTTGCTTCGGGGGCGCTGCCCCTCGACCCTGCCTGGGCGCTGCCCTCTCGACCCCCGCGAGCTGACCAGGCAGCTCGATCCCCATCATAATCAGCGAAGTGGCAATCTTGAAAGTATTAACATCACAAACTTCTCTGCAAGGCAACAATTCGAGTTAGATTCGCATCTAAACACTCATAGCCTCACTGAAATAAAAAGTGCAAAATTAAGTACAATTGAAAGAAGTTTTGTTCAAACGGGATTGCCAAGAAAAAACCTAACAATTTTTGAAGTGTTCTTGGACGGTAAGTTGAGGTAGAGTGAGAAAGAAGAGTCTACCGTCCATCCTTAAGCAAAAATGAATCCTAACCGTTCAAATGTCCTAATAGGACAACTGTGTGTAGGACATTTTCAAAATTCTTTCTGCCTTATTTTATAGATTTTATAGGCTTAAAACAAATTTTACACACGATTTTATCTATTATTATCTATTTCATATTTTCTGTATCTCTATTTCTAACATCTCTCATTTTTGTTTGACTCATAATACGTGATATTGTTTGCAAAAATATACACAACCAAATTTTTTTTTTTAAAAAAAAAAAAAGAAACAAAATTACAACCAAATTCAATTGAAGAAACCAAAGATATTATTAAAAAAAATTAAAAACAAATCTACAATTTGCTATTTGAGTTTACAAATTTTTTTAATTTTTATGTTTTTTTTAAATAGAATAAAAAGTACACATAACAACTTAATTTTTTAATTTTTAGATTTAAAATAAATTTAAAAGCATATACTGCCTGACCTTCTTTAAAATCTGACTCAGACACAAAAATAAAACGGTTCCGATTCGTAGCTCGAATCTGTGGCTCGAATTTGTGGCTCGAAGAAGGGTGGAGAAGAGAAGGAGAAGAGAGGGAGGAGGAGGAGGAGGAAGGAGGAGGACTGGAGGGGGCATATTCAGAGGGGGAGGAGGAGGCGGAGGCGGAGGCGGGGCGAAGGAGGAAGGAGGAGAAAGAGGAGGAGGAGGAGGCTGCTGCGACGATCGAAGCTGGGCGACGGGCTGGGAGATCGGCGGCGACGGGCTGGGCGACGGCTGGGCGATCGGCGGCGACGGGCTGGGCGACCTTCTTCTCTTCCCTCTCCGTCTCTGTGTTCGAATGGAGGGGAAAGAAATAAAGAAGAAGAAGAAAAAAAAAAAAAAAAAAAAAAAAAAAGACAGCCCAAAACGACGTCGTTTTGGGCTGTCGAGCCAAACTCGAGCCTTAAAAATCGAGCTACGAGGCATTTTCCAAAATAAAATCAATTGTATTGACTAAAAGTTAAATTTGTTGAATTTAGATTTAAAAAAAATTAAAAAGAAGACTTGGATTAAGGGGTTTGTAGTTTAAGGTTCCTGATATTAATATTTTATAAGATAAATTAAATACAACATTTTTATAGTAGTTAGGGTCCCTCAACATTTTCACATAAAAATTTCATAATAGAGAAAATTTGGCATAGAAAAATTTGTCCTCACAGAAAAATTTCAAATTTTCAAAAAGAAAAAGGTTGCGTTTGGTATAGTTTTGTAAATATGATTTAAGAGTATGAGTTGTATTTTGAGTTTGTGAGTTGTTGAATTATATTTGAGTGTAGAAAATTTGTTTGGTTATGGTTTTTGAATAGAGTGTTGAATTGAGTTTTGAAAGTTTATTTGACATGTGAAGTAAGAAAATTTGTTGAGTTATGAGTTTTGAAAAGAGTTTTCAAAACTTAATTCAAATTGTTATAACTCATAACAAAACACACTATTTTCACATTATTGAAAATTCTGATCAACACTCCTAACCAAACTCTTTTTAAAATTCAATTAAAAAAAATTATTATTAACAGAAAATAACATTAATCAATTTTTTAATTGAAAATACTACAAAGGAAATAATTTTTTTTCAAAATAAATATTCAAAAAATTTAAATCATAAATATTTAAATAATCTAAAAAATTTAATAAGTAAAAAATTAAAATAAATATTCAAAAAACTCAAATCGTAAAAATTTAAATAATTTAAATGTTCAAAAAATTTAAGTAATTTAAAATGTTAATATTTTAAATTTAAAAACAACTCTATACTCAAATCATAACCAAACACATAAAACAAAACTCAATGAAGAAATTATTTTTAAAACTCATAACCAAACACATAATTCGAAACTCCATACTATTTTCACAACTCTACACTCAAATCATAACCAAATACATAACAACAAAATTAAAATATTTAAAAATATTTTTATAAAATAGAGTTTGAATTTATTTTTATAAAATATTTTAAATTTTAAAAAATTAAAATCGTAATATTTTGAAATTAAAATATTTAAAAATATTCAAAAAATTAAAAAAATCGTAACATATTTAAATATTAAAATATTTAAAATCTTAACAAAATTAAAATATTTTTAAAATATTTAAATATTTAAAATATTTAAAAAATTAAAATATTGATTTGAATTGAGTTTTGAAAAGAGTTTTAAATCATGTGTTTGGTTATGAGTAGGGATGGCAATTTGAAACCGGCCCGACGGGGATCCCCGATCCCAACCCCGATTTAAGCGGTTTTTCCCCGAAAAATACCCCCGACGGGGAGGTGACAGTATTTGAAAATCAATCTCCGATCTATCACGGGCCGAGGACGGTGATCAGTGTTTGATCCCCGGCCCCGTCCCCGAATTTCCCCGAAGTGAAATTACTTTTATACCCCTTATATTTATATATTTATATATATATATATATAATAATAATAATAAACCAACTCTCTCCCTCACTCTCATCTCAACTCAACTCTCTGAGAGTCTCTCTCGTTCATCTCTCTCTCCCTCACTCTCATCTCAACTCTCTCCCACTCTGTCATTCATCTCGCTGTCAACTCTCTCTCTCGCGGTCACCGACGGCGACGTCAGCACCACCGCTGGCCCCGACTCCCCCTCTCTCTCACCGACGGCGACATCACCACCACCGCCGCACAACGTCTGTCTCTCTGCCGCCACCACCGAACCCACAGCCACCGCCAGCCACTCTCGATCTCGATCTGTGTCACCACCTCCGAACCCACCGACGGCGTCGCTCAGATCTGTGTGTGTGAGATCTGTCTCTGTGTGTGTGTGAGATCTGTCTCTGTGTGTGTTTGTGTGAGATCTGTCGCCGATCAAATTTTTTTTTTAGATCAATTTTTTTCTGTGTGAGTGATGATCTGATCTGTGTCTGTGTTAGATCAATTTTTTTTTTTTAAAGTTTAAATCTGTATTTGTTGTTGTTGATGATGATAAAACATAGTATTTTTTATTTCAGATCTGTGTGTCTGAGGCATCTGAAAATATATATATATTTTTTTTTTAGCCGGGAATGCTCGGGGTCGGGGAAACCCGATCCCCGTTGGGGGCGGGGGTGGGGGCAGTGATAGGATCCCCGTCGGGGATCGGGGCCGGGGCCAGGGCCGGGGCCAGAGACGGGGAAAATTCGACCATCGGGGATCGGGGACAGGGAGTGTGATCCCCGGCCCCGCCCCGCCCCGTTGCCATTCCTAGTTATGAGTTTTGAAAAGTAATGATTATGTTTTGAATTGAGTTTTGAGAAATGGGCATAAAATTATGATTTGGAAGCTCAAAATAAACAACACACTCAAATCAATGGGTGAAACTATGATTCGAAACTCTTACCAAACGGAGCCAAGAAAAAATTTCTTCATGTCAAGTTGAAATTTCTCTAATAATATTATTGAGTAACCTTAATTAATAAGAAAAACATATTGAATCTCTCCTAATACCAAAAGTTAGAAAGAGATATTTCACTAATTTTTCTTGGATTGATCTCCTATAAAATCTTATTCAGTTGGCTCTTATAATTTAAAAACATCATACTTGATTACAAATTAATTCAAATATTGAAAATTTTTAAAATATGTGTTCACTAAATTTGTTGATTTTGAATTTAAAAAGTAAAATACACTTATTGGCTAAGCTATTTTAGAATTTTAATTACATAACTAAATTTACTGAATTTGAGTTTTAAATAAAAAAATAAATAACACCTATTAAATAACTTCTTTTTAAAATTTTACACAATTACAATCTTATCAAAATTTATTAACAATTAAAACTTTTTAAAATATTTAAAGATCTATATTGATTTTGATTTTTGAATATAAAACAATAAATTTTAAGTTAACAATTAAATTCGTTTTCTATGGGATTGAAAATAAAAAGTAACTATTTTTATGAGCTTCACAAAATTAAACTATTTGTATATTAAGCTCCTATTTATATATATATATATATATATATAATTTTATAAAACTCTTAAATTTATATATAACATTTTATATATGTGAGACAGAATGAAAAAAATTAAATATAATTATTATATTTTTTTATAAATAATATGTTATTTTATTTTGTGGATAGCACAGGTCATATAATATATATTAAAGGGTATTGCTAACAAGTGCCCTAAGGTGTAAGTACATGACAAAAAAATTTAAAGAATATAAACACTTTTCATTAAATCCAATGTATTTTTTTTTTCTAAAATCAATATACTTTTAACATTTTTACAAATTTTTTAAATATTTTAAACACACTTTTTAACATTAAATAATACATAAAAGACACTTATTAATATCGGTAGTATTACATAAACCTAGTATATCAACTAGTGTTATGTCATTATTACTAACCCTATCTATTATACAAATTATAAATACTCAAACTTCTAAAATTATGTTACATCATCTGTTATTACACTAGTTAATACACTAATTGATATATATCTATCTATATATATATATAGCATTATTCTATTAACATCTAACTACATAGGACCGATCTCCAATTCAACCATCCCAAATTTATTAGAGTAATAAAAGGTGATACTATGGATTAATTAGTATATTAATTAATGTATTAATATATTTCATTTTACAAAAATGTCTAAGACTTTTTTTTTTCCCACCCCCTTTGACCCCCTCTCTCTCTCATTGATTGGATTTTCTTTTCTTTTTTTTTTTTTGGTTTCCCTTGTCCTCCAATCACCACTTGCCACATGTGTGTGTGGGGGTGGTGAGGGTGGTGATTGAAGGGGGTTTCCATCACTCCTCTTTATTTTATATCATTATTATTGACTCTACCTATTATATAAATTATAAATATGTAAAAATTTTAAAATTATGCCATATTACTTGACATGGGTAAGCCCATAAAGATTATAGCCCACTATTTAGGGCTCAATACACAATTCAAATACTACGACCCAGCACTGCCAAAGCCCCGCGTAGCAATAAGAACCAATGGCATCAAGACACATGTCAAGAGAAGGGCAAGCCACATAAGCAGACAAAGATCTGCAAAGTTATTGCCACGACACATCGCCATTAATGAAACCCCTTACAGCATTTATTGCGATAACCCTTCTCCGTCGGGACAGAACGCCTTCACCATGAATAAGGTAAGCTAGAGCATAAACTTTCGGCCAAGGTGACAGGTCAGAAGGGACAACGAAATGATTACCAGAGGATATAAGCAGACGTCGAAGACAGGAAGAAGGTTAAGTTTTTCTATCTCCAATCTATCTACACATTCCATTCCTCTCTCTAACTTGCTCGTCGGAGGGCTCGTCGGAGGACTCCTCGTTCCCCGTTGAACTCTTGTGCAGGTCTTCTGGTGGGCTTGGTCATTCGGACATAGGCTTAAGGAGCGTGGATCAGTCCGACTTGTTTCACCTGGAACCCGTTGTATTATCATTATTTATTAATACACTAATTAATATATTAATTAATACACTTAGCATTATTCAAGTAATAAATGGACAAAAATAAGCCTCAATCAATAGCCCCGACAATTGCGCTATGTCTATCTCGTCTCGTTCACGCACCTATCATTCTATTCTACTCTCTGACTGTGCAACTTAAATCACATGAGTTATGCAATGCCATAAATAAATTATTAAATTTTTTACCAAACCTTTTATATGAGATTTATGTCACTCCCATACTTATAAAAGAAATTTGATAATTTATTTGAGATACATAACATTTTCTAAATCAAATATATTGCATTAAAAGTATATATATATATATATATATATATTTCATGAATTAAGGAATTTAGAAGGCATGTTTTTTCTATTTTTTATTAAGAAAATATTATATATCTGAAATTTTTTTATCAAATCTTTCATATGTGTGTAAATCTCACATAAATACATGTACGGAGAGCAAATATTTGGTGATGCCCGTACTCCTTTCGTCCAAGCTCGTTGTCTGTCCGATCGACCTGCGAACACAACAGCGGTGAGCTACCCGGCGGCGTGTGGCTGGAAAACCACTCCGACGGTCAAGTTAGCACACACTCAAGGATATAAAAAGAGAGGAGAGAGTTTTGTGTTTAGGTTGTTCTCACCAAATGATGTTCCCTCCCAGCATGGGGGGCGCTGTCAAGCTTATATACTTTCTGCGCTTATATATGCTCCCATTAGTCTCTTGACACATGGAGTTGCCCTCTCATTTGTCAGCACAAATCCTACAATCACCACCTAACCAAACCGCCAGACAACATTAATGGGATTTCGGCAGATCGGCGGAATCACCTCGGCCTTCCACGTCTGTGCTGCGCAACGTGTCTGAGTGCTCCACTCGTCGAGCTCCATAACAGCCGAGCTCGGTAGCATTCCGGCATAACCGAGTTTAAGATAAGCCGAGTCGGTGAACAGAAGACTTTTCCACCTAACTAAACCATGCTCCCCCAAAACCTGTGTAGCAGATGCTCATCTCGGCCCAGCAAGTCCAAATCTGGAGGAGCTCGGTCAACCACATGGCCGCAGACCTCAGGCCTGGGCCTCGACCGAGCAAGATCACCTCCAAGGAAGCCCCAGTTAGCTCGGCCTAGACAGGGGCTGCGCCTCGACCGAGCAAATCCCACTCCAAATCAGGCCCAAGTGATCTCAGCCCAAACATGCTCGGCCCTAACCTGTTCGACCTCTTCCACGGTCCAAAGCCAGATTATAAATCTCCCTCTCAATTGCCCCTTAATTCTATCCGTGTAAGTGTGAGTGGGATTACATGATCCGTCCGGGGTAGACTCTTCCTCGGTCCTTAGTTTGCAAGACAGTAACCGCGTTAATTTCCAAGCCTGATTTGGAGTGGGATTTGCTCGGTTGTTCGGGTTCAGGTTTAAGGCTGATCGGTTCCAATTCCACCCCCCTTGGCGATGCGGCACGGGACCCAACAGGTTGGTTTGTTATGCCCAAGTCCGTCGCCACATCGCCGGTCTGCAGTATCATGCCGGTTGGAGGTTCTACGGCGGGGCGCGCAGGTTCAGCGTTGCCAACATCGCCCTGCTGTGTAATTTCGGTTGAGCCTGCATTCACCTCCTCAGGGGCATAGCGGATGAATGCCAGGTGAGAATTCAGCAACGAAATCGGCCAAGGTCTGTGCTTTTATGGCAGTTCGTGGTTGGAACTTGACGTCAAATTGTCCCAATTCGACCGCCCACTGAGGATTCGACCGAAGAAATCTACCCGCTCGAACAAGGCTTTGAGGGGAAACTTGGTCAAAACGATGATTGTGTGAGCATGAAAAATAGTGCGCCAATTTCCTTGAGGCCATCATCAACGCCAAGGCAAGTTTTTCCAGCAGCAAGTATCTCGACTCTGCTGGTAGCATGGTTTTGCTGACGTAAAAAATGGGGAAATGCTGGATGCCTTCTGACCGGACAAGCATCGCGTTAACTGCATGCTGAGAGACGGCCAGATAAAGGTAGAGTTCTTCACCGGCCTTTGGTGTCACCAATAATGGAGTAGAAGACAGATATGCCTTTAGCTCGGCCAAAGCCTTGTCGCATTCCTCGTCCTATGAAAACTTGGATTTTAAGGCACGAAAGAAAGGGCGGCAGCGATCTGATGACCGACTTATGAATCTGTTAAGCACGGCTGCCATACCGGCAAGATGCTGCACGTCGGTGCTGCACGTCCTTCGCCAAGTTTGGCTGCTTTAACTCTTGTACGGCTCTGATTTGTGTGGGGTCTGCCTCGATGCCTCGGTTTATGACTAGGAAGCCCAAGAATTTTTCGAATCCCACACCAAAGGCACACTTGGACGCATTCAGGCGTAACTTGTGCTGTTTGAGAATGGAAAACATCTCGGCTAGGTCGGACAAGTGGTCTGCTTGATGCCGACTTTTGACCACCATGTCATCGATATAAGCCTCCATCGTCCGGCCTAGTAGAGGAGCGAACATTTTGGTCACCATACTTGGAAAGTCGCCCCAGCGTTCTTCAAACCAAAAGGCATGACTCGGTAGCAGAAGAGTCCCCTTGGAGTAGTGAAGGAGGTGATTTCATGGTCGAGGCCATGCATGGCAATCTGATGATAACCGCGGTAGGCATCCAAGAAACTGAGCCTGTTATGTCCGGCGGTTAGATCCACCAGCTGGTCTATTCGGGGCAGGGGAAAGCCGTCTTTAGGGCAAGCTCGATTGACGGTCTTGTAGTCGGCGCAAACTCGCCACTTCCCATTCTTCTTGGGCACTACGACCGTGTTTGAAATCCACCGAGGGTAGTGCACTTCCTGAATAGCCTGTGCCTCAAGCAAGTTCCTTACCTCCTCCGCAACTACCTCGACGTGGTGCAGCGCCGATCTTCTCGTTCTCTGAATGACCGACCGTGCACCGGGAAAAACGTTGAGGTGATGACAAATAAAGCTTGGATCGATGTCGGGCACGTCGTAGGGCGACCATGCGAAGACTTCGATATTTGCCATCAAGAACTCTACTATCTCGGTTCTTTCTTGGGCGGTAAGGCTTGATTTGAGCAAAAAGAACTTGTTCGGACTTTCCGTGTCAATCCGTACTTTTACCAACTCTTCAACAGCTTTGTCCTCAGCCTTGGCACCCACATCTTCAAGGACTCCCTGGTCCTCCGATCCTTTGATCATTTGGACAAAGCCTTTGGCAGCCCGGCTTCCATTTAATGCCACAAATCATTGCTTCGACATGACTTGATCGCCCCAAATTTTCTCAATTTCCCCCATAGCCGAGGGGAATCTCATAGCCTGGTGGTAGGTCGACGCTACAGCTTGCATAGCGTGAAGCCATCCCCTACCGAGGATCAGATTGTACGTAGACAGCAACTGCAGTACCTAGAACTCCACCTGCTTGACCACGGTTCCGACTTTGACTGGTAAAATTATCTTTCCCAAAGGCCATTCCGGTTGCGAGTTGAAACCAACCAATGGCAAAGTCACCGGAGCCAAGTCTGTATCACGAAGTTTGAGTTGCTTGAATGCATCGTATTACATAATCTCAATCGAACTTCCCTGGTCAATTAAGATGCGCTTGACGTCGAACTCTTTGACGCGAAGAGTGACCACTAGGGCGTCGTTGTGTGGCATTTGAATGTGCTCTAGGTCCCTGGTAGAGAAACTAATCACGTCTTTTGCTCGGTTTTTTCCCTTTTGATCGCGTGCTGGACTGACAAACCTTCTCTCATGTGTTCAGCCTTTTTGATCATTCCTCGGAGCTCGCATACACGCGCCGGCTCCACTATGCCGTGGATCACATTAACCACTCCTTGAGGAGGCGCCTTCAAGTCATCCAGTCCATGCGGATCAACCGGGGTGGAATGCGCGGCCGTAACTCCCCTATCAATGTAAAGATCCGAGTGTCCGGCTGCGACTAACTCCTCCAAGTGTTACTTCAGAGGCAAACAGTCCTCTGTCCGGAGTCCTCGCTCCCGGTGATATGTACAACGGTACGGTGGATTGAAGCCTTTTTGCGCGTCGTCTATCTTAGCAGGAAACCGGACGTAATCCTTGTGACAATCCTCGTTACTGTTTACCGATTAACCACTGATTACTGCTAAACTGAGACTGATTATGATTGGTAACTGAATTGATTGAAGTACTGAACTGACTGACTGAAATCTGGAACTGAATTGATCAAGTATATCTGTTTAATTGTATGTCTATCTGTTGACTGTTTGATTATCTGTTTATGTCTTTGTGTTTAAATTGCGAATTGAAGGCCTTATCGGCGGCCGAATCTGAAATTGATCGATGATTTGTGTTCATTGGAATTTATATGATTTTATGGTGTATTTATCTAAAATGTGATTTGGTATGATTAAATTAGATTAAAATGAGTTAAATTACAAGAGTTGGACTTAATTGCCATTTTGCCACTTAGTGGACTTTCATGAGCCTCTTAGTTGATCTCTAATGCTAACATTACAACACTTCATCAGCCCATCTTTCTTGTTCTTGCCGACTTGAGAGAGTGAGAGGTAGAGAAAGCTTGAGTTCTTCACAATTTGGCTTAGAGTCTTGTAGAGATTGAAGGATTCTTGCATATTGAGCCTCTAGACTTGTAATTGAGGAACCTAGGTATGAATTTCATCCTCCTTATTGTGTATTTGAGTCCTTTCTAGCATGGATCATGGTAGTTTAAAGAGTTAAGTCAAGAATTGGTTCAATAATGTTGAATTGGAACTCATTCCATGCATGCATGTTTGAATTGTTGAGTTGTTAGTTGATTTCATGGTAAAATGTTATATGCATGTTCATATTGTATTTAAGTCCATGATTTCATCTTGTTCTTGGAAGAATTGGCTCATTAGAGCATGAAATTGAGCTTTGAAATGGTTTAAATTCATGCATGTTTGCATGTTTTTCATATTCTTAAAAATTGGTTTGAAATTGAGTTGTTTGAAACACCCTTGGGCCTTGATTTTACAATTAAGCTTTGGAATCATGTTAAACTATGAGTTTTGGGATGTTTTCTGGAAAATCAGCCCAAGAGGATCGAAATTTATGTTTTAAAACTTGAATTTGAGCTTGAGGTTCAAATCTGGGAATTTCAGATTTTGAGCTCACGCTCGAGCGGGGTGACTGGCGCTCGAGCGTGTAATTCGTGCTCCCAGTACTTTGCACTGTTTTGAAGTCCGCTCGAGCGGAATAATTGACGCTCGAGCAGGACATTGTGTCTCATGCTCGAGCGGGAGTCGAGCGCCCAATCGAGCGTGATTTTCACCTATCCAGCACTTTTGACTATTTTGCAGAACGCTCGAGCTGCTAACTCTACGCTCGAGCGGAAACCTTTGTCTGCATGTCCGCTCGAGCGGAGTAACATACGCTCGAGTGTGAACCCTGTTTTCTGAAAATTTTGAAAATGCTTTTAAAGTGCATCTTTGCATCTTCATCTCATCCTAGGCATTATTAGGCCTAGTTTAAGACATCTTAATGAGGATATAGATGTAGAACACACCGAGGCAAATTAGGGTTTAAGCTATTATCTTTCCCAACTGTGTAGCTTAGTGTGTGTTCAATCTGTAAACTGTGTAGGGTTGGCGACTGGGGATGCGCTCTAACTTTACTGTAGCCTAGAACTCTGTGAGTAACAACTGTGTAAAGATATGTTCAAAATGATTATCTTCTGAACAATTGAACTGTACTGCTTTCCGAACTGATACTGTTAATTGAATGAATGTATGTCCTATATTCTGAACTGTATTGTGGCATCCTTAGCAACAACTGTTTACTGTTACTATTACAGAGATCTCTGTCGGTTCCCTTGTTGGAACCACTACTGTTACTGATTGATGGCCATCATTTACTGTTCGGTCTTTTAAGACCTACTGTTTACTGTACTGTTATGCTAATGGATGTACCACATATGACTGAATGACTGATATATTGAATTAACCGACTATTTTCAATACTGAAAGGACATTCATTCTTAACCTCTTTACGCATTACGTTATTCACTGGGCTTTAGCTCACTGCTCATATATATATGTAGGTGTACAGGCACCAGACCGCAGCTAGAAGTGTTGAGGTAAACTCCAGTTTTGTCAAGCCAACTTATGTGCCTCACTGCGAGGTTCTGAGCCTGTCAAGCTAAGGCTATGGGGTGTTTTTGTTTTCCCCCTTTTGTTCTGTCTTGTAAACTGTAAACTGTTATCGTACTGTTTAATAGGGATTAGGTCCCTGAACTGAATGATTGTATATATGTACATACTGTTCTGTACTGTTCATGCATATTTGAATGAAAGTCTTTTTGGCATACAGACTGTCACAGCTCATTGGACATTGTTTATTTACTATTTTGGCTTCCGCCATGCCCCTGTACTCTGTTTTACTGTATTACTGTTAAGCAGGCCTTCGGTAATCTTGGATTATTGGCCGGTTACAGTGCTAAACCCATAGGGGCGGGTTTGGGTCGTGATAGAGTGGTATCAGAGCGATACTTACCACGAGTTATACCGCACACACGTGTCCCAATGAGCTATAGGATATCCTAGAAAAGCGATTAGGGCATTACATGAGCATGATAAGTGTGTGGCTATGACATGAATGAATGTATGCTAATGTGTTAATCTGTTTAAACAAATGACTGTCTATGTTAATAACTGTTATAACTGCCTATAGTGAAATGGATAATGCAAGAACTGCAAATGAATCTGAATCCTCATCCTCTGAGGCAAGAATGGCAAGACTGGAAAGAATGATGGAACTAATAACTGAGAGACTAGATCAACAACAGAATCAACAGCCCCCACCTCCTCCTCCGGTACAGCCGGAGCAGAATGTGAATGTTAATGATGGGGACATAATTGCTCTCACTCATAAGTTCAGCAAAATGAAACCGCCATCCTTCCAGGGAGGCCTTGAACCGTTAAAAGCTGAAGCGTGGGTTCTCGAGACAGAAAAATTGTTTGAGGTTTTTCCGTGCTCCGAAGCACATAAAGTGCTATTGGCCACCTTTACTCTGCAAGAAGAAGCTAGAAGGTGGTGGATGCTTATCCGTGATGACAATACTGTAATGACTTGGGCTCAATTTAAAGGAGCCTTCTTTGAAAAGTACTTCCCTCAGTGTGTTAGGGACAGAAAAGTAACTGAATTCGAACAGCTGAGACAGGGCACAATGTCCGTTGCTGAATATGAAACGAAGTTCACCGAGTTTGCTAGATATGCACCACATATGGTTGACACTGACTACAATAAGGCCAGAAAGTTTGAAGGCGGCCTTAATGTTGCAATACTCGACAGAATAAATGTTCTGAAATTATCGAATTATATGAATGTTCTTGACCGAGCCTTGATGGTTGAATCGAACATCGACGCACTGAAACACTACAAGAAATTGCACTTTTGGCGACTACTTTTGGCGACAACGTCAATTTTTCATAGCCAAAAGTATATTTTTGGCGACACAGTGATCAATTTCGTTGGGAAAAGTAGACCTTTACCAACACAATTTACGATCGTCGCTAAAAAAGCATAACATTGACTAGGCGCCAAAAATAATGGTTGGCACCAAAATTTCATAAATTTTAGCTATGAGGCTTATTTTTTAGCAACGCAATAAGCGTCGCTATTAATGTGCTTACTTTTGGCGACAACAAGTTGGCATGGACAAAGAGTTAAACATTTAGCGACGATAATACTATTCGTCGGTAAAAGTTTTGGTGGTGAAATGAGGTGATTTAGTTATTTGTATTTTTATTATAATTTTTCAAATTTTTTTAAATATTCTAATTATTGAATTGTAAAATTAAAGTGATCATCAAATTAGATCACAAAATGAACACATCAAGCCCAAAAACACTCTTAAGTTTAGATGGCTAATTTGAGATAATCTAAACTTTTCCAAAGAATCTGGTTAAATTATCAATTTCAATATGTTTGGTTTTATTTTCAGAAACTTATTTTAGAATTTTTTTTTTCCTAAAAAACTAAAAAAAAAAATGGTGAAAAAATAAAAAAATACTTATTATTTTTGTATAATTTTATTTTTTA
Source organism: Camellia sinensis (assembly GCF_055761805.1). Taxonomy (NCBI): domain Eukaryota; kingdom Viridiplantae; phylum Streptophyta; class Magnoliopsida; order Ericales; family Theaceae; genus Camellia; species Camellia sinensis. The sequence goes on from NC_138963.1 coordinate 82,418,762, forward strand.
GGAGGTCATAAATAATTTTTTAAATTTTGAAAATATAATTTTGATTTTTAGTGTTCAAATTAGTTTAATTTATTTATAGCATTTATTTCAATTTTAATAGTCTTTTAAAAATGCTGTAAAAGATCAATTAAGTTTTCAAATGACATTTTATTATTGTTATAATTGAAAAAATAAAGCTGGGGAAAACCTGTATACAGAGGCATTAGAGATAATTGGTATTTAAATTTAAATTTAATTAAAAAAAATGGAGATTCTATAATGCTTCCAACATTAATCGTCTAAGCATAGAAGGGCCACAAAATCAGAGGCAGAACTTCCTCTCTCTCTCTGTAGCTCTGTAGTAGCATCGATACTTCAAGTTCAAACCACGACAGCACCAAATCGCAGACCCCACAAATCTCTGCATAAACCACCCCCTATTCTCGCTCGCTCTCCTTCACTCCACCTCTTTCTCTTTCAGCAATGCCAGCTTCCTTCTCAGGTAAACAAACCCCACTAACCTAACTTTTTCACTCTCTCTCTCTCTCTCTCTCCTACTCAATTTTCAAAATTCATCAATCTCTCTCTCTCTCTCTCTCTCTCTCTCTTTCTCTCTCTACTTTGCCATTTCCACAGAGACTCGCACCAAGTGGAGAAAGAAGAAGCGAAAGAGAGACCCCCAAATCACTTGATGATCCAAGCCCCAAGACGACGACCTCGACAATGATGACGAAGAAAATGAAGACGACGACGACCTCGACCAACAACAACAATCCGAATTCGAAGAAGACCCTCAATCGGGTCCCACCGATTTGGCTCCGATTGCCCGCGAGAGTGAGGTCTTATCGGATAGCGGGGTTCGAATCTCCCACTTCCCTCCCATGATCAAGCACACAGTCAATCGCCCCCACTCCTCTGTGCTTGCGGTTGTGGCCCTGGAGAAGGCGATTCAGTGTAGGGAGGGCAAGAACCAGCAGAACGGCGTCATATTGGAGAACGTATCGCATGGACAGCTCCAGGCGCTGTCAGCCGTGCCGGCGGATAGTCCGGTGTTGGCTGGCGATCAGGGGTCTTCTTCCACGGCCGCGTATGTGATTACGCCGCCTCCGGTTATGGAGGGTCAAGGGGTTGTGAAGTGTTTTGGGGCTAATCGAGTTCATGTTGTTCCAATGCACGCAGGTGCTTGCTCTCTCTCTCTCTCTCTATATATATATATATATATTTTTTTTCTTATGCCCTAATCTGCTCTGTTTAGGTTGATATTTGAACTATTATGTCTCATACTGTTCTCTATTTATGTACACATGCTTATATGTATTCGTAAAAATTTGCTCAAATTATTATTTTTATATGTTTGTCTCTTTCATTGTGCCATATTATTACTTGTGAGTTTTAGGTTTTGGGTTGTTGATTTGGAGTTTCCCATTGGCACATTGCTCTCTCTCTCTCTCTGCATGTGTGTTAATATTACAGTCTGTTTGGATCAAGTGATAAGAAATGGAGAGAAAGAGAAATCTTTTATCATTTTTGGTTTATAAATTAGGTGAGAAATTGAGAGAAAGAGAACTCTTTTATTTTATAGGTTTCATTTGTCATCAAAAGTAGTGAGATTTGGTAGGAAGCAAAATCATTGGTTGTGTATTTTCATAATATTAAAATTGCCCCGTTAAAATACGAAAGAAAAAGAAATCCCACCCATATTACCATATCACATACTTTGCTTTCACATAGAGTTCATTTCTTTTATTTTCTCACCTGGATGAGAGACCACAATCATTTCTTGCCTATTATCTTCTATATTTTGCTATGCTGTTTTGTTTCAGTCTGTCTTTATTGATCTTGTGCTAACAATATTCATATTGCTCTATTTCTCATCATGTCATATTAATTTGCTTTTAGTTTTTCTCATTTGGTTTTGAGCTTCTTTGGAGAGCAGATTGGTTTTCGCCCAGTACTGTGCATAGATTAGAGAGACAAGTGGTGCCACATTTTTTCTCCGGGAAGTCAACTGAACATAGGCCATAAAAATACATGGAATGTCGTAACTGGATTGTTGCCAAGTACATGGAGAATCCAGAGATGAGACTGTCAGTTGATGATTTCCGAGAATTGGTAGCTGGCATTGATATTGATGATTTAACACGAATTGTTCGGTTTCTTGATCATTGGGGAATCATTAATTATGATGGTTCATATTTGAAGGAAGATTCAAATGGTGAGGTTCATGTGCCATCAGCTGCTTTGAAGTCCATTGATAGCTTAATTCGGTTTGACAAGCCCAAATGTTGGCACAAGGCAGCATATGTTTATCCGTCATTGTCATGTCATGATGGTGAGGAGTCTGATTTAGACAGCAGGATCCGAGAGCGATTATCTGAGAATCGATGCAATTGTTGTTCCTGTCCCCTGCCCATTGTCTATTATCAGTCACAGAAGGAGGTGAGTAGCATACCTTTTTCTAGCCACTTGTTATTATGTTAATTTGAAGAGCAAACAGGTACTGGAAATCTTTGTATTTGGTCTCTAAGATTAATGTGAACCTTTAAAGATAGTTATACTTAATAATAATAACCCTTATATTGAACAAATATATCTTCTAATTGTGGCTGGTTATATTATGGGGAGTGATGAACCGAACTTAGTGGATTATCTTTGAGGCAATTTAGTTATCTTATGAGAATTAAATGCCTCCCTCATATTTTAGGCAGCGTTTGAGGATACAAATCCATGATTTGAATTAGTTCCGTTAAAGATATGGAGGAGCCAATAATACTAATGGTATGAAATCAGTTTTACAACTTGTGAAATGTCTGTTGCAATTTTTCTATGTTAGTCGTGGTGATGGAAGTCATTTTTCTGCAAGGATCCCATGCTCAATGATGGATTTGTGCATAAAATTATATGGCAAAACATGGTAGGGTAATACCAGTTCTGTGAGTGTATAAATGCTTTCAGAAATGTCATCAACCAGTCTAATCCTACCTATGATTACAATGGATTATTGTTTCTATATTTGTTGCAAATAAATGATTACTCATTCATGAGAATATGGAAAATAATGAGCAACTTCTTACTTTCACCTGCTTTCTTTAGGATGCTATTTTTTTTTTTTTTTTTGGGAGGGGGGTGGGGGGGTGTTTAGATTTGAGAACTCTGGATTTAGTGGAGGCCATAATCTTAAATGAATGAATACTTACAATTTCAAAAATGATGCAAAATTAAGCAAATGTCTTACTTTTATAAGAAGTTACTCCAAAGGTGGTTCTTAGCTTATTGGTTAAGTGGGGGGTCATTTTTATGTACCTAATTAATTATAGTAACTGGTTCAAATTTGCCATCAGAAAAGGTGCAACGCATGCATGTCCATATTGTAGCATTTTGTAAGCAGCCTTGGCCAAACACATCCACAGCTTCTTTTAGTAATTATTTCAAAAGTACCTTTAAATAAGTTCAACAGTCCCAAGTGTGCACCAAGTCCAGTATTGAGAAGAGAGAGGCCTCAAATTGTGGTTGCATTTCATGATTTGTACTCTGTAAGTAGATTTTTGTTAGTATAAACTGCTGCCTTCAGAGTTTGCAGTGTGCAAGTGATTTAACAAAATCTTGTCTACATTGTGGGGTTACCTCTTAATCTGGCAGATGAAGACGTGTGTACATTTCTGCTCTCTCTCTCTCTCTCACCCCTTCCCACCCCTCACAACAGGGGTATAGGTCTGTTCATTAACAGTTTTATCATTTTATTAGCAACTTCTCCAGCGGAGACAGTATTTTGGTCAGTATGAAAAGGTGCTGAAGGTGTCTATATCTCGGACAGCAGCTGGTGCTAGTCAACATTTTGCAAACAATACTTGTAGTGTGTAAGTCTAAGTGTTTTCATTATTGCTAGTTTTTGTTTATGTATTTATTTTTATCTTCCTTGAGAAGTGAAATTGAGTTATAAATACTTCAAAACGTTTCTGTCAGTGTCAAACATTGCTTGTTCATTTCAGTCTCTTGCTTATTCTATTAGTTCATATGTACAAGGAAACTGCCTAATCTGATGATGCATTTTATTTCTGCTTTTAATCCAGTTGTATGTTGATACTGGCTTGTTTACATATTTTTGTTCCATTACTTCACTACAACTGTTCTGTTCTTAAACATGATTTCTATCCCAGATATATTACTTACCCAAAGGAGGAGTAAGCGGTTCGATGTATTCAATCAGTGCATGGGTTTACCTTAGATGGTAGATCATTGAGGTGGGAAATGGCTACATTCAAGATTTATGTTCTATTCTGTATTCTCTTATGTAGGTGTCGGGATTTCATTTTGCAGGGCATGCTTTGGAACCACAAAGTATTGTCATGCCTGGCTGAGAAATGTGGTATGATTTCTGAATTATTGATTGGAAATTGGATTATTGGTTATAGGTGAGGATTGAAATTTTTTTGGTGCAGTCTTGCAGCAATCCTGATTGTCTGTATTTGCATGAGATTGGCACACAAGAAGATAGTTTCACTAAAGATGGAATAATATCAGCATACACAAGGTATTTTCATATTTTGATTACCCTCAGCTTTTCCTCTCATTTAATTAAAATATGGCCCTATGTCCATACTAGAAGATTCTAAATGAACGTTGTGAATAACACTTGAGTTTGTAGTGGTAGACTTGGGATTATTTTTCTGCGAGCTAACTAAGAACGTCCCTGATGTGGATTTTATCTTTTTAAACACCTTAATTGGTCACTGATACAACTATAATTAGCATCATTGGTGGCGGTGAGGCAAATCGGAATTATTGTAAGTGTAGATTTACAAATTTGAACATATCCTTGTAAGTATAGATTTACAAATTTGAACATACTAAATTCTAAATATAGAATTATTGTTTAACTTCAATAATAGTGATTGCGTTGAAATTCAATTTTTGTTACCAAAAGAAAGAAAATATGGTTTCATCTTTACTACTTCCACTCGGTAACACACTACAATAGTGATTGTCTTGTTGCTTAAATGTTCTTCATCTTTAATTCTGCTAGTCTGCTGCTGCTACTGATCTGCTAGTCTGCTGCTGCTGCTGCCGGTCTGCTGCTGCAGAATTTTGCTGGGCTGCTGCTGCTGCAATGTTGCTGTGAAGCAGGCTACTACTAGATGCTAGTCTGCTGCAAATTTGGGTTGTTGTTAGTTTCATGATTTCATTTTGTTATCTGCTGTTTTTACTATGGGTTCACAATTTGGATGTGTTTGAGTATTTTAGTGAGTTTATCCTTTTAGGTTTTATACAACGCTTCCAAAAGCATATTTTTCAACAGTGTTTTTTTGCCTACATATCAACTTTAGGTGATTTAATATCAATGTTATTAGTTTGTGACAGTAGTGCCTGAGGGATGCCTCTTGTAAATATGTAAATCTTATAAAAAAATATATATCTGATTTTCAATTTTTTTTGCCGCTACAAATTTGTCGTTGCCAAAAAGTAAAACTTTCTCGACAAACAACTTATCGGTAAATGTGTAGCAAAAAGTTTATTTTGGCCCACTCATATTGTGTTGCTAAAATTGTATTTTTTGCCGATGCCAATTTGTCGTTGCCAAAACTAAAGCTTTATCGACAACCAAATCGTTGGCAAATGGCAACATTTACCGACGTAAATGTGTCGCTAAAAGTTACTTTTGCCCACTCATATTGTGTTGGTAGAAGCGTATTTTTTGCCAATGCCAATTTGTCGTTGCCAAAAGTAAAGCTTTAGCGACAAACAAATCGTCGGCAAATGACAACATTTACCGATGTAAATGTGTCGCCAAAAGTTTACTTTTGCCGACGCATAAGTTGTTGGTAAAAGTATATCTTTTGCCCATGCAAATTTGTGTCGCGAAAAGTACCACACAATCATCATATTTGAATGACTTTTACCAACGTAAGGTAAATTGCCGACGATGGATGAAGGCTTTTATCGACGACTATGTTCGTCGCTAAAGGCATTACTTTTACCAACGCAATGATAATTTCGTCGGCAAAAACTTTCACTTTTGCCTACGGGTTGCCAACGTAACTTTGTGTGTCGGTAAAACTCTTTGCCAACGAATTTTCCCTTTTAGCAACATATTTTGTTGCGTTGCGAAAAAATGCAATTTCTTGTAGTGAAAACTAAAACACCAGCGTCTGAATGGCGTGGTAAAAGGCAGGGTTTTAAATTCAAGAAAGGCAAGCATAACCCATTGAATAAGAAACAGAATACGGGGTCAACAACTAGCCCCAGCCAAGGGAGTGGTTTCATACTACCCTGTTCTGAGTGTGGCAAGAAGCACAAAGGGGTCTGTTACAAAATATCTGGAGCCTGTTACAGGTGTGGCAAGGTGGGCCACATGGTTAAAGACTGCCCCTCTGCTCCACAAGTCAATAGTAAAGCTGCACCAAGCGTGGCAATATCAACTGTTGCACCAAAACCGAACCCCAAAGCTATCGGGAAAGAGCCCATGAGGCAGGGCCGAGTGTTCACCCTAGTACCGGGAGAGGTGCAGAATACCGAGACCGTTGTGTCAGGTATTCTCTCTATTTGTACTCAAAATGCTTATGTACTGATTGATTCGGGGTCTACGCATTCATATATGTCGCATGCTTTTTCGCGAAAATTGAATAGACCATTAGAACCCATGAATTATCTGTTAGTTGTATCATCACCCATTGGGGGATCTATGACCTGTGCATATATGTACCTTGCTTGTGAAATTATTGTTGGAGATGCACATTTGTTTATTGACTTACTGCCCCTGAACATTGATCATTTTGATGTAATATTGGGAATGGACTAGTTAACAAAATACCATGCTACCATAGACTGTGTAATGAAACAAGTAGTTTTCCGTCCACCGGATTTACCCGAATTTGTGTTTAATGGGGTTGGAGTAGTACCTCCTCCGTATTTGATTTCATCTGTGAAAGCTGTTAAATTGATTAGAAAGTGGTGTAAGGGATATCTGTGTTCTGTATTGACTGTATCTACTGATGATAATGCTAACGTGAACAGTATTCCTATAGTCAGAGATGGGCCTTTGCTTGGGCCCGAGGTTGTATACGAAACGACTGAGAAAGTGAAACTGATACAACAGAGACTGAAAACCACACAGAGCAGACAGAAAAGTTATGCTGATGTCAGAAGACGGGATAGAGAATATGAAGTGGGTGATCACGTGTTTGTGAAAGTAACACCGATGAAAGGCCAGACTCGTTTTGGAGTCAAAGGCAAGTTAGCGCCTAGATACATCGGACCGTATGAGATTATTGAGAAAATCAATCCGGTGGCGTATCAAGTCGCGCTTCCTCCTGAAATGGGGCATATGCACAACGTCTTCCACATTTCTATGTTGAGGGACTACCTCCGGGATCCTTTCCATGTGATAGAGCCAACTCGTGTAGTGCTGAGTGATGACTACACTTACGAGGAACGGCCTATTCAGATTGTAAACAGACGGATCAAAAAGTTGAGAAACAAAGAAATCCCGTTAGTGAAAGTTGACTGGAAAAACCATGGTAGCGTGTATGCCACTTGGGAGAGGGAAGATGACATGGCTAAAAGATATCCTGAACTGTTTCCACTGAATCCTGTTTTCTTCCAAAACGAAGGTAACTCGAGTTTAGAGGACTAGACTCTTTTTAAGGAGGGGAGACTGTGACAACCCTCGTCACTGTTTATCGATTAACCACTGATTACTGCTAAACTGAGACTGATTATGATTGGTAACTGAATTGATTGAAGTACTGAATTGACTGACTGAAATCTGGAACTGAATTGATCAAGTATATCTGTTTAATTGTATGTCTATCTGTTGACTGTTTGATTATCTGTTCATGTCTTTGTGTTTAAATTGCGAATTGAAGGCCTTATCGGCGGCCGAATCTGAAATTGATTGATGATTTGTGTTCATTGGAATTTATATGATTTTATGGTGTATTTATCTAAAATGTGATTTGGTATGATTAAACTAAATTAAAATGAGTTAAATTACAAGAGTTGGACTTAATTGCCATTTTGCCACTTAGTGGACTTTCATGAGCCTCTTAGTTGATCTCTAATGTTAACATTACAACACTTCATCAGCCCATCTTTCTTGTTCTTGCCAACTTGAGAGAGTGAGAGGTAGAGAAAGCTTGAGTTCTTCACAATTTGGCTTAGAGTCTTGTAGAGATTGAAGGATTCTTGCATATTGAGCACTTGTAATTGAGGAACCTATGTATGAATTTCATCCTCCTTATTGTGTATTTAAGTCCTTTCTAGCATGGATCATGGTAGTTTAAAGAGTTAAGTCAAGAATTGGTTCAATAATGTTGAATTAGAACTCATTCCATGCATGCATGTTTGAATTGTTGAGTTGTGAGTTGATTTCATGGTAAAATGTTATATGCATGTTCATATTGTGTTTAAGTCCATGATTTCATCTTGTCCTTGGAAGAATTGGCTCATTAGAGCATGAAATTGAGCTTTGAAATGGTTTAAATTCATGCATGTTTGCATGTTTTTCATATTCTTGAAAATTGGTTTGAAATTGAGTTGTTTGAAATACCCTTGGGCCTTGATTTTACAATTAAGCTTTGGAATCATGTTAAACTATGAGTTTTGGGATGTTTTCTGGAAAATCAGCCCAAGATGATCGAAATTTATGTTTTAAAACTTGAATTTGAGCTTGAGGTTCAAATCTGGGAATTCCAGATTTTGAATTCACGCTCGAGCGGGGTGACTGGCGCTCGAGCGTGTAATTCGTGCTCCCAATACTTTTCACTGTTTTGAAGTTCGCTTGAGCAGAATAATTGACGCTCGAGCGAGACATTGTGTCTCATGCTCGAGCGGGAGTCGAGCGCCCAATCGAGCGTGATTTTCACCTATCCAACACTTTTGACTGTTTTGCAGAACGCTCGAGCGGGTAACTCTACGCTCGAGCGGAAACCTTTGTCTGCATGTCCGCTCGAGCGGAGTAACATACGCTCGAGCGTGAACCCTGTTTTCTGAAAGTTCTGAAAATGCTTTTAAAGTGCATCTTTGCATCCTCATCTCATCCTAGGCATTATTAGGCTTAGTTTAAGACATCTTAATGAGGATATAGATGTAGAACACACCGAGGCAAATTAGGGTTTAAGCTATTATCTTTTCTAACTGTGTAGCTTAGTATGTGTTCAATCCGTAAACTGTGTAGGGTTGGCGACTGGGGACGCGCTCTAGCTTTACTGTAGCCCAGAACTCTGTGAGTAACAACTGTGTAAAGATATGTTCAAAATGATTATCTTCTGAACAATTGAACTGTACTGCTTTCTGAACTGATACTGTTAATTGAATGAATGTATGTCCTATATTCTGAACTGTATTATGGTATCCTTAGCAACTACTGTTTACTGTTACTGTTACAGAGATCTCTGTCGGTTCCCTTGTTGGAACCATTACTGTTACTGATTGATGACCATCATTTACTGTTCGGTCTTTTAAGACCTACTGTTTACTGTACTGTTATGCTAATGGATGTACCACATATGACTGAATGACTGATATACTGAATCAACTGACTGTTTTCAATACTGAAAGGACATTCATTCTTAACCTCTTTACGCATTACGTTATTCACTGGGCTTTAGCTCACTGCTCATATATATATATGTAGATGTACAGGCACCAGACCGCAGCTAGAAGCTTCGGGGTAAACTCCAGTTTTGTCAAGCCAACCTATGTGCCTCACTGCGAGGTTCCGAGCCTGTCAAGCTAAGGCTATGGGGTGTTTTAGTTTTCCCCATTCTGTTCTGTCTTGTAAACTGTAAACTGTTACCGTACTATTTAATAGGGATTAGGTCCCTGAACTGAATGATTGTATATATATACATACTGTTTTGTACTGTTCATGCATATTTGAATGAAAATCTTTTTGGCATACAGACTGTCACAACTCATTGGACATTGTTTATTTACTGTTTTGGCTTCCGCCATGCCCCTGTACTCTGTTTTACTGTATTACTGTTAAGCAGGCCTTCGGTAATCTTGGATTACTGGCCGGTTACGGTGCTAAACCCATAGGGGCGGGTTTGGGTCGTGATAATCCTCGTCACGGATTTCACTAAGTATGTGATAGATTAGAATTTTGAAAACCATGGTGATGCCCGTCCGAGCTTTCAACCTTCTGTTCGCATCAGCTGCATCATCGCGAGGGTATTCAGCTCAGTCATTCCGACGGCCCCTTCCCCGGTTCTGATGATTTGACCCATGGTCAGATTCCTCAGCGCGATCATTTGGTCGGTTAGACTCCTGTCTGACCGCGTGTACCTTGCCAGCCGACCTCTTGTCTGTTACCACCGGAGTTGTTTTCGCGGTGGAAGCTGTCGCATCGTCCTCTACCCAGATGTGCTGCATTAGTTGGCCCATGGATGTCGGTTGGTTCATGGTAAGCGAGTCCCGCAGCCTAAGTCCGACCGGGAGACCGCGCTTATATTGGCTGATTGCCAGGTTGATCGGGCAATCTAAAATCTCATTAAAGGTTTCCCAGTATCTGGAGTTGTATGCCTTGAGTGTGTCGCTCGACTCCATTTTGACACTGAGAAGGTGGTCTACCTCCTTTGGTGTTTTGGTGTTGGTATTGAAACGAGTCACAAATGCTTCCGCCAACTGTTGCCACCTTTCAATGCTTCCCTCTGGCAGCCTCTCAAACCATTTCATGCCCAGCTCACCCAAACTTGACGGGAAGATAAGGCACATAAGAGCTTCATTGCGCCTATGTCCAGCCATGACTTGCCGGAAGTGGCTTACATGCATGTATGGATCGGTCTTTCCGTCGTAGAGCGTAAACTTGGGCTGGTGGAAGCCCGTGGGGAGATGAGTGGTTTCCATCTCAAGAGAGAAGGGGGTGGCGCTCAGCCGCGCCAAATCTGTGTCTAGATGGAGAGGCATGGCTGGGCCGGGTGGTGGCATTATGACCTCTTCACTCCCGCGGCTCCCGTAAGATAGCCGCTGGAGCGCCGGCACCCTTTGAGTCTCCCGCCGGCGAGCCCGCTCCTTTAAGATTGCTTGCAAGTCCTCTGAGCGAGCGGAATAGGAATACCTCGACGTCGTTGCTGGACGTGAGGGTTGATAGGTACTATCTTGCGTGCTAGACTTCTCTACAGACGCGTTAGATTCTCCAACCCTGTAGCTTCTGGTGATAAAAAGGGAGAGAGTGTGCCGCTGGCTCTGACTGCCTGAACGGCGTGGTTGGGTGCGCTCACTGTGGTCTCTCACTCCAACAACACCCTTCCCTTTGACATGCCGTTTGAGATTTTCCATCTCCGCCGCCATTCTCCGGATGACGGCGTCTTGGTCCCTTAACTTGTGCTCTAGACGCCTGGCGTGCGATTCTCGTCACCACCGGTGCCCGTCTGGGCTCCGAGAGTTACCAAAACTTCTACCACGCTTATCCCACGCGTCACTTGAATGTCCTCCTGGCGAAGTCTCCAAGCCGCCATGTTTGGAACGGCAGGGAGTCCATCTCTCCGTCTGGCTGACTCCGAGGTAACACCGTCGACGGCGAACAATGGTATCTCATCATTGTTCGCCATGGAAGGCAATCAGATGAGCTTGGAAGACAAGAGTTTGTCTATTAAACGTTCCCATAGACGGCGCCAATTAAAGCCACCGGTCCCTGTGCCTTGCACATATTGTCCGCTTTGGCATTCCGACCGCACGATTTTGTTCCTCCTCCACTGGGAGAAAAGGCATATGCAAGGTAAGAGGAGCCAGCCTGCTTATAAGGTGGGAAAGTAGTCCCTCACAGACCGATGTGAGATTTCCCGCACAATACACATGTGTGTGGGTCCCACACCTATCTGAGAAGTTTGGTAGAAAATTTAATACATTACTTAGGGTCCCTAGCATAATTCTTTTTATTGGGGCTTGGCTTCTCACCAGTTTCAAATTAGACTGAAGACGTATTGTTGGGTTCATTGGACCTACTTTGAGCTCTTTTTCAATAACACAAACCATTCACATTTTATAATTCGTCGAGTATATCATTCATGCAAAAAACATTTTAGGATTTTTCGAGTATATTATTCATGCAAAAAATTAAATTGATTAAATAACGAAAATTACATATTCAGATTAGTTTTGTATGAAAAAAATGAACAATTAGAAAATAAACAATTCATATAAAATTAATTTAAACATGCAATTTCTATTATCTAATCGGCTTGATTTTTTACAGAGATAATATTTTTGACAAATGTTAAAATATGAACGGTTCAAATTATTGAAATGTGAGAGAGAGAGAGAGAGAGAGAGAGAGAGAGAGAGAATTTGATGAGCGTGAGTCTCTCTTCTGTAGAGACTAGGAGACAGATAGGTTTATTTTTGAAGTGTTCTTGGACAGGAAGTTGAGGTTGAGTGAGAGAGAAGAGTCTATCTCTACTATCCATCCTCAAGCAGAAATGAATCTTAACCGTTCAAATGTCCTAATAGGACAAATGTGTATAGGACATTTTCAAAATCACTTCTGCCTTATTATATAGATTTTATAGGCTTAAAATACATTTCATACACGATTTTATCTATCATTATCTATTTCATATTTTTTGTATCTCTATTTCTAGCATCTCTCATTTTCGTTTGACTCATAATACATGATATTGTTTGCAAAAATATACACAGCTAAATTTTTTTAAAAAAAATTAAAGAATGGAAAAAAAATTACAACCAAATTCAATTGAAGAAACCAAAGATATTATTAAAAAAATTAAAAACAAATCTACAATTTGCTACTTGAGTTTACAATATTTTTTTTTAATTTTTATGTTTTTTTTAAATAGAACAAAAAGTACACGTAACAACTTAATTTGTTAATTTTTAGATTTAAAACAAATTTAAAAGCATATATTGCCTGACCTTCTTTAAAATATACAAAAATAAAATCAATTGTATTGACTAAAAGTTAAATTTGTTGAATTTAGATTTTTAAAAAATTAAAAAGAAGACTTGGATTAAGGGATTTGTAGTTTAAGGTTCTTGATATTAAGATTTTATAAGATAAAATAGATGCAACATTTTCATGGTAGTTAGGGTTCTTCAACATTTTCACATAGAAATTTTAGAACAGAGAAAAAAATTCAGTTTTTTTTAAAAAAAAATTTCTCTATGTCAAGTTGAAATTTCTCTAATAATATTATTGAGTAACCTTAAACAATAAGAAAAAAACATACTGAATCTCTCATAATATCAAAAGTTGGAGAGGGATATTTCACTAATTTTACTTGGATTGATCTCCAATAAAATCTTATTCCGTTGGATCTTATAATTTATAAACGTCATACTTGATTACAAATTACTCCAAATATTGAAAAATTTTAAAATATGTGTTGACTAAATATGTTGATTTTGAATTTAAAAAGTAAAATGCACTTATTGACTAAGCTATTTTAGAATTTTAATTACATGACTAAATTAACTGAATTTGAGTTTTAAATAAAAAAATAAATAACACCTATTAAATAACCTCTTTTTAAAATTTTACACAATTACAATCTTATCAAAATTTATTGACAATTAAAACTTTTTAAAATATTTACAAATCTATATTGATTTTGATTTTTGAATATAAAACAATAAATTGTAACAATTAAATTTGTTTTCTATGGGATTGAAAAAAAAAAAACTATTTTTATGAGCTTCACAAAATTAAACTATATGTATATTAAGCTCCTACTTATATATATATATATATATAATTTTATAAAATTCTTAAACTTATATATAACATTTTATATATGTGAGAGAGAATGAAAAAAATTAAATATAATTATTATATATTTTTTTTATAAATAATATGTTATTTTATCTCGTAGATAGCATGAGTCATATAGCATATATTAAAACGTCTTACTAGCAAGTGCCCCGAGGTATAAAGTACATGACAAAAAAATTTGAAGAATATAAACACTTCTCATTAAATCCAATGTATGTTTTTTTTTTCTTCTAAAATCAATATATTTTTAACATTTTTACAAATTTCTAAAATATTTTAAACACGCTTTCTAAGATTAAATAATGCATAAAAGATACTTATTAACGTTGGTGGTACTACATGCACTAATTAATATATCAACTTGTGTTATATTATTATTATTGATCTCACTTATTATACCAATTATAAATATTTAAAATCTCTAAAATTATGTCACATCATCTGTTGGTACACTAATTGATTTATATATATATATATATATATAGCATTGTTCTATTAGCATTTAGCAACATTGAATGAAAAGGATTTGTCCCCATTCATCTATTTCAAATTTGGTAGAGTAATAAGGGTAATGCTAGACATCTAAATATTCTATCAAAAATTTTACTAAATATCTTATATGGGTGTGAGATTCTATGTGGGTCTCACACCTATGTAAGACATTTAATAAAATTTTTGAGGCTTTTAAGCATTTTTAGAGTAATAAAAGATAATACAATATGTATTAATTAATATATTAATTAATGTATCAACATACCTTATGTCATTATTATTGAATCCACTCATTATATAAATTATAAATATATAAATTTTTTAAAATTATATTATATTATTTATTAATATATTTATTAATATATCAATTAATACATATAACATTATTCACCTAATAAATTGACAAAAATAAGCCTCAATCAATAGCGCGAAAATTGCGCTACGTCCATCTCGTCTCGTTCACGCACCCGACCACGCAACTAAAATCACATATATTGCTTAAAAAAATAAAAAATAAAAAAACATATATAATTCATGAATTAAGGAATTTAGTGGGCATGCTTTTCCTATTTTTTAATTAAGAAAATACTATAAATCTAAAATAATTTATAAAAAAAAATTTATATATGTGTGTGGGTCTTACATAAATTCACATGTGTGTAGATCCTACACCTATGAGAAATTTGGTAAAAAATTTAATACATTATTTAAAGTCTCTAGCATAACTCTTTTTATTAGGGCTTGGCTTCTCTCAAGAGGTATTGTTGGGTTCATTGGACCTACTTTTCCCTCTTTTTTAATAATGCAAATCATTCACATTTTATAATTCGTCGTGTATATCATTCATACAAAAAATATTTTAAGATTTGTCGAGTACACTATTCATGTAAAAAATTAAATTGATTAAATAACGGAAATTACATATTCATATTAGTTTTGTATATAAAAAAAATGAACGATTAGAAAATAAACAATTCATATAAAATTAATTCAAACATGCAATTTTTATTATCTGATCAACTTGATTTTTTTATAAAGATAATATTTTTGACAAATGTTAAAATATGAACGGTTCGAATTATCGAAATAAGTTCTAAAAGTGGACCCATTTGGCATGATTGAATGATCCAATCCAATAATAGACTTATTATTTAGAATTTAAATTAAAAAAATTAAATATTTATTTTGTTATGAAGGTTAAATCCCATTA
This sequence comes from Camellia sinensis, assembly GCF_055761805.1. Classification (NCBI taxonomy): domain Eukaryota; kingdom Viridiplantae; phylum Streptophyta; class Magnoliopsida; order Ericales; family Theaceae; genus Camellia; species Camellia sinensis. The sequence goes on from NC_138963.1 coordinate 82,434,169, forward strand.
ATAATTGTGCCATCCATGGAAATAAAAGTGTTACTTTATCCGTCTCAAAATATTAGTTCCTTATTTTATTTTTTATTGTCACAAAATATTAATTTTTTTCAAAAATCAATGACTAAAATAATATGAATTTTTTATTTTACTTTTTTTTTATATTCATTATAATTGATATTTTTTAAAAAATATAATAAATTTAAAAAATTAATTTTAAATATAATAATTATATTATGAAAAAAAAAGGAGTTGAATTTCAAAGAGACTACTATTTTGTGTGGGATGGTGTAATAAGACAAAGGTTGTGTCATCCACGCTATGGGACTTCACTTCCAGGACACTTGGGCCCCGTTTGTTTTGGGCTATAGGGATGGTATTGGGACTAGTAATACTAAGGTATTACTAAAGTCCCTGTTTGTTTGCAGAGAAAGGGTTGGGACTATTAGTCCCTTGGTATTGCTAATACCCTTGGAAGGGGGATTGGTAAGGAGGAGGTAGAGATGGTATTAGAAAATAGTGAGGGGACTAGAATTTTTTTTATTTTTTATATATTGGGAATTTTTTTTTAAATATAATGTTTAATTTTTTATATTTTTTTATTTGTTTTATTATTTTATATAAAAATAATTTAACAATTCCTCATTATTAATCCCCTCACTAATAATCCCCTCACTATTAATCTCCTCACTATCAATCCCCTCCATTCTATCTCCCAAAACAAACGGGCCCTTGAGTCAACCACGTCTGCCATCACCGCGTGAATTGAATTCAGATTACGTGTCATTACCCAATTCGCACACTTTAACACACCTTCACAGACACGAGAATCATGACGCACTATATACCAGCTCCCACTAACTCGTTTCACTTTCATTTCTCTGTCTCTCTTCTCTCTCTATTACGGTATAGATCTCTGCCACAAACACAATTAGTGGAATCTCTCCACACGTCCACTAAAATTAGCCGTTACCATTACTTCTCTCCTCTCTCATCTGTGTCTTCAATGGCTTCTCTTCGCTTTTCTGCTCTAATTCTAGGGCTTTTACTCGCGATTTCCCAAATCTCGCCATCACAATCTCTCACTTGTACCACACAGTCCTTCACGAACAAGCTCTACGAATACTGCAGCGATTTGACACAGTTGAGCTCCTACCTCCACTGGACCTACTACTCCTCCAATTCGACTCTCTCCATAGCCTTCGTCGCTCCTCCGGCGCAATCCGACGGCTGGATTTCATGGGCCATAAACCCTACAGCCACCGGAATGGTCGGGTCTCAGGCTTTCGTAGCCTTCAAGAACTCGAACGGTGTGATGACTGTGAAGACCTTCAATATCAGTTCCAAAAGCTTGAACGCGCCTTCGAATCTTTCTTTCGATTTTACGGCCGTGTCTGCCGAGTCATCGGGAAGTATGATGAGGATTTTTGCGACGCTGACTTTGCCGAACAACACGGCGACGACTCTGAACCAGGTCTGGCAGGTTGGGCCTTCGGTTACTAATGGTTCTCCGAACCCGCATGCTTTTCAGGCCGCGAATCTTAACTCTATAGGAACCCTAGATTTGTTGAAGGGACAGAGCAATGGTGTTACCGGAGGGGGATCTAGGACAAGGAGGAAAAATGTACGTTTATTCTCTCTCATTCCAAATTTACTTCCATTTTTTCTTCTTCTTTTTTTTTTTTTAAAAAAAAAAATCAATAAAATTTAATCCTTATTTATTTTACTGTGAATATGATTGAGATATGAACAAGAGTTCTCTGTCTTCTATCTGTTTTACAGGCTTTTATGGATTGATCAACAGATTTTAGGTTCCAAAAAGTTGATTTTATTTTTATTTTTATTTTTTTTTTGGGGGGAAAAAGACAGATATAGATCACTACAATATCTAACAGGCTTTGAGTATATGTTGTCAGTATTTGGAAGAACGGTATCTGAGATATAGCGGAAACTGCGTTTTTTGTTTCTTTTGCTTTTCCGTTTTAGATATTATAGTCCCAGATCTTTAATTTTTGAAAGCAACTTCTTTTTTTTCTTTTTCTTTTTTTTCAAATAAAAAATGAATTTGTTGTGTGTGAAATTGAAGAGCCAGTGGTTTTTATGAAACTGAAATGAGTGATTTTGGAATTGTTTGGACGGTTTTATCACCCAACAATTACCTAAAAGAAAATACAGAACAAAGCAAAATCATCATATGAAAGGTTTATTGGCAGAAAAATGTTTTGGAGTTCTAATTTTTTAGATCTAAAGGTAGCTCTAATGAGTTGACAGTGGACTCTTGGTCTTGATTTGTTTTTATTTTATTTTATTTTTTGTTCATTGCCCTATTATTAGTGCTCTATTAGAGTATCAAAATTAGTGGTCTAAATCGTTGCTCGTATCGGTAATAGATCTATCAGCTGCAGGGTAGAGTAGGCTAGTAAATGTTTTATTTTTTATTAGAGTAGGCTAGTAAATGTTTTATTTTTTATTTTATATCTCGGTAATTGAATTAGATTGTTGTTGTGTCAGCTTCATGGGGTTTTGAATGTTGTGAGTTGGGGAATCATGTTTCCTGTTGGAGCCATCATCGCAAGGTACCTGAGAACTTTCCAGTCGGCCGATCCTGCATGGTTTTATCTCCACGCCCTTTGCCAGTCTTCTTCCTATGCTATTGGGGTTGCTGGATGGGGAACAGGACTTAAGCTTGGAAGTGAATCGAAGGGGGTGCAATACACTCATCATCGCAACATTGGGATTGCACTCTTCTGTCTAGCAACTGTGCAGGTATTCTTCTCTTCAACAAAATTTCTTGTAGAAAGTTGTGTAATGTTGTGTTCATTGTACTTATATGATTGGTTGGTTGGTTGGTTGGTTGGTTGTTGTTGTTATTATTTGTCATTACCCTTGAGTATTGATGTCATTTGTCTTGAAGCCTGTAATGAAACTGAAAACATTTAGACTAATACAATTTTAGAATTTTAAGCGTTGTATTAAAATTTTGAGATGATGTAAAAATTGATATGGTATAAAATTGGGATACTACCTGACTTCCATGAAAACTTACATTCATTTATACTCGTTCATGTACTTGGAGTGCTAGGGAATTTAAACTGTTTTCTTCTCTTAGCTTTTGGTTTGAATGCTTTGTTGCTGGATATTATAATTTTCGCATTAGTTTTGTCATTTTGTCTATCTGAGGGTGTATTAGTATGCAACAATTTATTTGATACTGGTTTTTAAATGTTTTATCTTTTGATGAGTTTTCACTCTCTGCATTGCTTTTCATATAGGTTTTTGCATTGCTCCTAAGACCACGGAAGGACCACAAGTTCCGATTTTACTGGAATATATATCATCACAGTATGGGATATGCCATAGTCATCCTTGGCATCATCAATGTGTTTAAGGGGCTAGACATCTTGCTACCTGCAAAGAAGTGGAGATCGGCTTACATAATTGTGATCTCTGGGTTGGGTATTATTGCTATTTTGTTGGAAGCAATTACATGGGTTGTAGTCTTGAGGAGGAAGTCTAACAAGTCAACTAAGCCCTATGATGGATACAACGGACAAGGCAGGCAACAGCCCTTTGCGTCATGATCTATTGATGCAATGAGTTTCCATGTGAGTGTCTAATTCTGTGTCATCATCCCCTTCTCATCACCAGTTGTTTGAGATGTCACAAGGTTTATTATCTATTAGAGAGAGACAGACTTCCCTTTTCTATTCATCATTTGTATAATGTCTTGGACACACATTGGATATCCTTGTAGTATAGTAGTATATACATAGGGATTGTTGAGTTCCATTCTTTCTTGTTCTGTGTGGTTTTTTGTTAGTGCCCTTTTAAATGGATTTTTGGATTGTTGTCTCCTAATATGTGACTTTGGGCCATTTACGCAATCTCTTCCATAGCTGGTTGAATTGTATTATCTGAGAAATTTATTGACTAAAATGGCTTTCATCTTGGTTCCATCATAATAGGAATCTTAGTGAGCTTGGCCCCCTCTAGTTTTGATACATAAATGTTGACAAGAAACGGAAATTGAGGCCAAGATGGTTCAAGGGCAAGTTGGATGAAAGAAACCTCCAACAAATATGCCAAATATTATGTGGCAAGTCAAAAAGACAATATTTGATGTGTTTTATAAGCGCTCCAAAGAAGATGCCTTTGGCGTAGTTGGCTATACTTGGAGATTGATTCACCCAAAAAACTTGGAGGTTGGCATTATCCTGCTGTCCAATTTAACATTTTGGGAAGTGGATGCCAAATTTATTCTTTTGGTTCTTTGCGGGTTTTGTCGAAAAAAATTGAAACACAAACCTATGCAAATACATATATATATAAAATAAATTAATAAATTTGAGACCTTGGTTGGAGTGTTTAATTTAGTGATGTCAAATTTAAACATTTTCAAATTTGAAGAAATAGTTGGAGATGTTCAAACAGATTTGTGTGGTGCATGCATACACCTTTCATTATTGCCTCTTTAGTTAGCATGTTCTAATCTTCTTTTTTAACCTTCATAAATTTTGGAATAAAGCAGCCCCATTAGAGACAATTATCCTTTGTAGTGCAACTTGTGGAATTCTTTAAAAAAAAACATTTACAAGTGATTGGTACAATTTATGTTTATGATTCATCCGTTTACAATGACTTTAAAAGGTTAGGAGAAATCTTCCACCCACCCCCCTCTCAAAACAAAAACCTATGAATAATGTTTTTGGTGGGAGCAAATTTGGATTTGACCCTTGTGTAATTGAACTCATTTATGTGTTCGGGTCGGGCAAACCCATGTCACTCTTGGTCTGTAGGTAACTCCAGGATGCCAAAATCAGTGGATGGAAGTGACATTCCAACAACAAACAAAAGGAGTCAAGATAAGGGAACAACTCATGATGCTCTAATTGAGTTCCTTTGGTACAAATCGAACCACTTCCATTACTATGCAAAACGCGTCAATTTTACATATTAGAGTAATGTTACACATAATTTTATTTTTTATTTTAATTTTTCATTTATAAAATAATGGGACTCATATTCATAAATACATAAAATAAAGATCGAGAGCTTTAATTTTAAAATTTTAAAGAGAGCTCTAGTAATGTGACAATGAGTGGGATCAACATGTAATGTAATGTGTGTACTTATATTTTTATTTTTTTTTCTTGTTACATCACTAGAGTTCTGTTTAGAATTTTAAAATTAGAATTACTTATCATTATTGAAATACATATGAAATCTACTTATTGGTGTCTTGAACTGTAAAAATATAAATATAAATAAAATTGTATGTAACATTTTTCATATAAATATATGGAAAATTTTAAAGCTAATGACTAAAGAGACCCACATAATATTCTAGACAACGTTTGTGGCCCCAACTTTTGAACATGATTAGGGGAGTGATTAACTGTTAGTTTTCTTTTCATTGGTTAAGACTGATTTTCAGTGGATACAGATAATAGTATTGTCACTAGCAGTTACACTTTGCCCAACTATTGTTTACCAAACCTATTCCATTAAAAAGTCATTTTCACTTAGGTCTGGCTTCCCTCTAATCTGTGAACGAATTAGAGAGTGTTGTGAGGTCCGTAGAGGCTCATCACGAATCCCGTTTCGATAATCCAAATCGTTTAATATGTAGAATTCGTTGAATACTATAGGCTTGTAAAAAATTACGCTGATTGAATATCGATAGCTATCTCATCGGATCAAATTTCTCTAAACCATTTATTTTTCATCATCTATTTTTTTTATACAAAACTGATTTGATTATGTAGTTATCAATATCTGATCAAAGTGATTTTTTACAGGCACATATTACTCGAAAAGTTCTATACATTGAATGGTTCGAATTATCGAAATGAAACTCATGATAGACCTCTACAAGTCTAACAATACCTTTCAATCTATGATCGGATTAGAAGGAAGCCAAATCCTAAACTTATTAGCTAGAGTCTTTGAGATTGGGTCCCCCAGCCAGCCCCCCCCCCCTTAAAATTGTCCCCACTTGGCTTTTACTTTCATTATTCTTCTTGCTTTTGTTGTCACTCTAATTTTTTTTTTTTTTTTTTTTTTTTTTTTTTGTAATTTTGTTTGATGAAAATTCATTGATGTTTTGCCTTTCTCACATGGAAAGAGAGAAAGTTGTTGAAAAACAATTGTGTTTGGTTTTAATTTTTTGAAAATTGAGATTTTTATTTTTTGTATTTTTTTATTTTTAGTGAATATTTTTTAATTTTAAGCAATTTTTTAAATTTTTTTAGATGCACATTGCTTAAATGTATTTAAATAGTAAAATATTTATGAAAAAATATTTTAAAAAATTAATAAAACACAAAAAGTATGAAAAATATACTGAATTTTCTTATTTTTTGGTAGTGTATTTTTTAAAGATATTTTTCATAAATGTTATATTTTTTAAGTATATTTATGTTAGGCATGTCTAAAAATTAAAAATAATTTCTTAAAATATTAAAAAAATTCTTTAGAAACATTAAAATACGAAAAATAATAAAAAAATCCTAAAAACTGTTTTTTAAAAAGTAGAACCAAACCAACTGAATGCTGTCAACCTGGAAGATTTACACGGCATCATACAAATGTGAGGAAAAATGTCACATTCGTATCTTATTTTATGAATTTTCTTTTCTATTTAATTCATCAAAATAAAATATAATGGAATAAAATAATAATTCTTTAAATTTTTTTTTTTATAGAATGACCACTTGGTTAAAATAGTAAAATATTATTTCACTTATAATATGATTATCATTATTTTTTTAATTAACCAAATATTAAAATAAATATTTTAATAAATGATCATATTACTTTTCTTCATTCTAATAAGCAAACACTACTTTACATTTTGCTTTCTTAGAGCCATGCTATACGTCAATTATTATAGAACATCTTTTTATATCATCCCTGTTTAACTAATTACTATCAAAATGAAGAATTGGTTGGGTTGGGTACATATTAAAATGCATAAAGCTTAAGACCCCCAGCCCCAATGAACTCCCTCGCCACATGGCACTGCATGATTGGAAGAAAAAAAAAAGAATTTTTTTTTTTTGGCTACCGGAGATGCTGGGTCCTAGCACCATTGTATTAAAATAACATATTTATTATCTTTTTATTTTTTAAAATAATATAACATTTTTACTTTTTTTTATATATCTTTTATAAAAAATTCAAAAATTATTAAAATAACTTATTATAACGCCAACTACACAACTATAGCAACCCCCAATAACTTTTAAAATAAAAATGTTATGAATTTTTAAATAATTTATTAAATTTTTTATCAAATCTTCTATTTGAGTGTGGAATCTATACAAATCTATATGTATATAAATATCATATTCATATAAGAGATTTGATAAAAAAAATAAGAAAAAAGCTTCATACCCCCACTGGGGGTCGACCCCAGTGAGGTGTCGGCTCCGGATTGATCCAAAAAAAAAAACTGTCTTTTTTTTTTTTTTTTTTAAGTTTTCAGCCAGTGGAGGCGCGCCACGTCACTGGGGGCGCGACCCCACTGGGTGTATGGATCATGGCTCAAAAAATAATAAATTATTAAGAATTGCTAATATATCTCTTTTTAAAATCCGCTTTTTCCTTGGAAGTTGGACTGGTTGTTAGCTATTGTCACCTAAAGGTCAAGCATTAGTATTATTATTATTCAAATATAGTAATGATTTTTTTTTTTTTTTTTAAATTTTCCCTTCAAGGTTATAATTCTCCCTCTTTTCTATTTTGATAAGAATAATTAAGGGCTTGTTTTGGGAAATAAGTTAAAGCTTAATTTTTTTAATTTTTTTTTTAAAAAAATAGAGAGTTATTATGACATAAAATAGGTTAAAAGTTAAAAAGTGTCAAATTCCCAAAATAGTCCTAAATATGCCTCTTCTAAAGTTGAAAAAATATAATAATTTTTATAAATTTGACATAATTTTAACTTTTTAAAAAATAGCATTATTAGATTCACCAAATTTGGACTCGCCTGAATTGTCCAAATTTATTTATGCCAATCGTCCGGCCAGTCATTGGAATGGTTGTATGAGTGAATGTAGGTTGACAAGGGTGACGCAGGTCGTCTGACGGTCGTTTGGCCGGTCGTTTGGCTTATGTAATTTAGGCAATTTGGACAAGTTCAAATTCGGTGAATCAATAATTTTTCTTTAAAAAAAGAAGAATTAAAAAAAAAGACTAATGCAAGTGGTTCAAGGATATAATATTAATCAAGATTTCAGTAACTAAAATAATGCATAGTCGGTAGTAAGATAACAAAATATTATGTGAATTTATATTTTAAAGAGGCCAAATTTATAGAATTAATTTTTTTTTTTCATATCTTAAAAAAAGTTAGTATAATTTAATAATGGGTGATTGTTATGGACAGTGCAATGGTAAATTTTATTTATTTATTATTGTTATTTGGGTCATGTTAATTACAATAGTCCAAATAGGAAAAATGATAAAATTTTAAGGGAAAAACATTTATAAAAAAACTCAAGGTTTTAGTCTTATAACAAAATAAATTTTTAATTTTTAATTTTGTCAATTTAAACTCTAATTTTTTATTTGTTTTCAAACTAAAACCATTCGCCTATTTTTGTTAAGTAAAACTAACAAAAAGTAATATTTCAGTCATTAAACTTAATTAAAAATGATATGTTAGGTTTTTTTTTTTTTTGTACACTTACAATGAGTATAATGACTAAAATATTTTTTCACCAATTTTAGTTAACGAAAATAGACAAATGATTCAAATTAAAAATAAACCAATATATTAGGTTTTAAACTGATAAAATTCAAAATTCAAAATTTGTTTGGGTACAAGGCTCAAATCCTTTTTCTTTTTCTTTTTTTTTATTGTAATTTTTCCAAATTTTAATGTATTATATATATTAGTATAATTTTTAGACATATTGAATCTAATGACTATTCATTGAGCAACAATGATTCATCCCCCTTTTTCCCCCACCCCCTTTGACCCACTCTCTCTCTCATTGGTTACTTTTTCTTTTTCTTTTTCTTTTTTTTCCTGCTCCTCCAATCACCACCCGCCACGTGGCAAAGGAGGGGTGAGGGGGTGACCCCCAAAAGGGGGTCCCAAGCATTATTCATTCATTGAGATGGTCATAAGCATTTCTTATTATTTTGGATAAAATACAAGGTCTAATGTATAAATTACCTTATCTGCTTTTAGAAATGACAAATACTCCCTTATCAAAACGTTTTTATTTAACAAAATTAATAGAAAAAACTGAAATTTATAACTATTCTCCTATACAACAATAAAATTACATGAATTGTTAATTGAAACATATTTTAGACATTATTAAAACTGTTAATTGACATGATGATTTATTAATAAAAAAAGTCATTTATTATGCGATTAGAGACTTAAAAGGGCGAGATGTAAAAATCTATAGGGAGCCTTTTGTATTTGAAGGGCATTGTTGCAAATTCCATTGTGAATATAATTCAAACAATTTATTTAATTTTGGGGGAAAAAAAAAACTTAAGATTTGAGTCTTGTAACAAAATAAATCGTGAGTTTTTCTTTTATTAATTTAAACACTAAATTTTTTATTTGTTTTTAATTTAAACCATTTATCTATTTTCATTAAATAAAATTGAAAAAAATAATATTTTAATCAGTAAACTCAATGAAAAAATATATTTTAGACATTTTATATAGGGTGAAGCACCAATAAATTTCAAATTGTAATCATGTGAATTGTTTAGTCCCCATTTTTTTTCTTATGAATTCAAAAGTTCTATTAAAGTGAAAATTACACAAAAAGGTAGTCATTTACAATTTTGGGTTTGATTTTTTAGGGATAAATGTGTGTTTCTCTAAATGTGAAATTACACATTTGGACAATCCGTACTATGGAGGCTGTGAATATTTCCTTCTTCTGGAACAAATCCCATATTACGAATAAAAATGTAGCGTTCCAACTTAACACTCTAATGTGACACGCTAAAAAACTCCTTAGTGTACTTTTTCCAAACGTAACAATATAACACTTTAAACTTTTTCCAAATATAACACTCCAATGTAACACACAAAAAATATTTCTTAGTGTACTTTTTCTAAATGCAACATTTCAATCAATATAATCTCAAATATAACATTCCAATGTAACACAGATAAAAACACTAAAAAACTGCTTAGTGTACTTTTTTCAAATGTAACACTCACAACTTAAAATCATACATTTATTCAAAGTTTACTAAGAAATTTTTGCATTCATTTTGAAATGTTTAAAGAACTCCACATCCTTTTAGAATGGTTTGAACAATTCCACATCCTTTTTTTTTGGAGCGTTGCATTGAAATATTACGTTTAGAAAAAGTGCACTATGATTTTTTTTTTTTTTTTTGTGTATTACATTAGAATATTACACTGAAGAATTTTTTTGGAGTGTTACATTTGAGAAAAAAAATATATAATAAAGAGGCTTTTTTGAAGTGTTATATTGGAGTGTTGCGTTCGGAAAAATATAATAAGAAAATTTTTTTGGAGTGTTATATTGGAGTATTACAGATTGAAATTATACATTTGTTCAAAACTTATCAAAGTGTTTTTGTACTTCTTTTGAAATATTTGCAGAATCCCATATCTTTTTAGAATGTTTGAAGAATTCTATATTTCAAGTCATTTTTATACTCCTTTTGAAATATTTGAAAAATCTTATATTTCAAGTCATTCCAAATAAAAAAGATTCTTATATAAAAATTCATTCCAAATTTGATTTCCATAAGTTGTGTATCTTATTTTTATAGCAAAAAAAAAAAAATATAATAGAAATAAAGGTATAACCGTAACTTTAATTTTCAAATAATAAATTAAATTAACTTTTCCAAAATCAATAAGACCAATTAGTTTATAAGAAAACTTTTGAAACTAATCAAATCACCATTTCTCAAAATGAGATTTATAAATAAATTTTCTTTTTATATATATCTACATTGAATTTAATAATTAAAATATTTTTACTCATAAATTTTACTTAATGAAAGTATGCGAATAATTTAGATTAAAAATAATTTAAAATATTAATTTTAATGAAAGTATGCGAATAATTTAAATTAAAAATAATTAAAAATATTAATTTTACGAGGTAAACTTCAGCCGGAGTTTAAAAAAAAAAGAAAAAAAGAAAAGAAAAAGGTAAACTACTAATAACGACGTGAAGAGTGGGGTTAGCGTGTAAGAACGACATAAAAGTAAGCTTTTTTCAAAGGGTATGGTCATTATGACCACAGACCCACATGTCTCTGCCTGTATTGCAAAATGAATATATAATTTGGTAAATTACATTATTCGTTTTTAATTGGAGTGAATTTTATTTTGATCCTTGTATTTTTAATTTAAATAATTTAATTTTTAATTTTATTGTAATCTAATCTCTCTTTATAGTTTTTTTGTTTTTTAAATTTTACTTTGATTTTTTTACTTTGACATGTGTTTTTCTCTATGAAATATTAATTACTCATAACGAAGAAATCACATTGTAACAAAACTCAAAGAAGTAAAATTAAAATTATTCAAATTAAAATGATAAGAACTAAAGTGATATTTCAATTAAACTATAATGACTAATAATGTAAATTTACAAATACATATATCTTATTGATGAAGAGGATGTGAATACAATTCGTTGAATTATACAACAATTTTTTGGCTCCATATGTAATTTTAAACTATGTTTGATTTTTTTTTTTTTGGGCACACGATAGGATGTTAGAAGATTAATAAGTTAAATTACAACAAGAGAGCTGTAATGGCTCCATTAACTCGAATCATCAATCTCTTACCTTCTTATTGTCTTAAGAAATAGGTATATGAACCATTAGGCCAATCGCCTTGTTCAAGCTATGTTTGATTCACAAACATGAATGATATAGGATTATTTTATTTAGGAAAAAGAAAATCGCATTTGTTGACTTTTTTATTTTTATTTTTAGGGAAAATAATAATTTTGTATAAAAGTACAAAAAAACTACACATAAGTTGAAAACTTTATAAAAATTAATAATTAAAATTCTAAAATTTTCCATGTATTTGTAAAAATAAAAAAATAAATATCTGATCCACACTGAATGTATTTTCCCCTTACTTTATCTGAAATAATTTATATTGGAATTTCGAACCTTTCATCATCTCGCATAAGTAAAGTAATATTGTGTCGAAAAATAGAATAACTCACTCTGGAATAAACACTTTGTCATCTAATGCCTAATAAACATCATTCTCATGATGACTTATTCTGTTTGGTCCTCTTCACAACAACACATGACCCCATATTTATATATTATGATAAATTACATCTACTTTCTTAAAATTTATAAAAATGTATATCAAATTTTATAATTTTTAATATAATTATACTGGCTTTTTCTTCAATAGAATTAAACACACATTATCTAAAAACACAAACATAAATGGAAAATATATATATATATATAGTATACAATATAGTGTAAAAGAAATAATAGTATTATTTTTCGATTTATATAATTAACAAATTATTAATGAAAATGAGATTAATTATCATGTAAGTTAAAGTCTTAAAAAAACTCAATATAATTATTTTAAAATTATAAAATTTGATATAATTATATATTTGTATTATGTTTTTAAATTTCAGACAAGATTGATGTAATTAACTTGTATATCATCGAGAGACAATTGAAAAAAAAAAAAAAAACAACTAACAACACAAAATAATTATAAAGTGATAAAAATTGGTGGTGCTGCATGCACCAATTAGTGTATTAAGGAGTGTACAAACACTAGTTATAACATTATTATTGACCTCACTCATTAATTACATTACAAATATTAAAAATCTCTTAAATTATGTTACATTATCAATTAGTGTGCTAGTTAGTACGTTAATTGATGCATATAACATTATTTGATAAAAATATAAAGACTTTCTCCTATAATTTAATGCTTTAAATAGTATTAATATACTAATTAATATATTAATTAGTATATGCAATACCACCGTAATATTATATATTTATGCAGTTGTCCCTGTTATCCAGCGTTGATTTTTGGGATCCTACCTAGCAATGAGTAAGGTCCTCTTCATACCATTCCTCTTTATAGTGGTCCATATTCACCGAATAAAGCATTCAAAAGTCTACATCATTCTATTAAAAAAATAAAAAATTAAATTAAATTATTTTTTTTAACGAAGTGATTTAGATTGTTAAATTTTTTCTAGAGTATCGGAACCGTTAGAAGGAGAAAGACTAGAGAGACTGACTGGAGAGATTCCAAGTCCCCTGGCAACGGCATGTGATGTTTTCATCAAATGGCATGTCACAATGACGTATGATGACCAAATAAACAACAATTATTCATCCCACTAAAAATATCACCACTAATAGCACTAATACATTAAAAAAGTAAAAAAAAAAAAAAAAATATAACTCTAAGACCAAAACATCACATCATTAATGACGAGACCCACTGCCACCTAATTAGTAGGAGCACTAATTAATGCTCCCAAACATTTTTCCCAAATAAATTATGGTGCCTTAACTATTATTTTTGTAAATAAAATACAGGGATGGGCATGTGACCTCATGGCTCCATCACTCATAGCTCATCAGATTGTCATTGATTTGCGTCATACAGCTAGGGCTGCATCATATCTCTCTGCAAAAATGTTTTAGAGTTGATAGTAAATTTCACTCATGTTTGGACTTGATTTGTTTTTATTATTATTTTTTTATTCATTATTATATTATTAATGTTTCATTAAAACACTAAAACTAATGATCTGAGTCATTACTGTATCTCCCTGAACCACTCTAAAAACAACAGCCACTTTTGACAACTCATTTTTAAGGGGATTCGTAGGTCAAACGCACGGTCGGATACTGTGCTCTCTTGTAGTGCCTCATCCCGAATCTCTTTTAATAATATAAATTGTTTATATGATAAGATTTTTTAAATAAATTATTAGAAAAATGCACAGTGATTTGAATTTATGTGATAATAATTTAAATGTATCAAAATGATATCATTTTATTTTAAAAATGATGTCATTTTGACATATTCAAATCATGAATTTTTGAGTCACCAAATATTATTAAAATTATTAATGTAAAAAATTAAATTAATTAGATATTTACAATTATATAATAAAAGTATATTTATTTTTATAAAAATTAACGGTTAATATAATTTTTATAAATTTCTAAAAATAATTAAGACCTAATCATGGGATTATAAATTTCTGATTAACTTAATTTTTTACCTGGATAATATTCTTGACAAATCTTACAATATGAAGGGTTATAAATATGTGATTAACTTGATTTTTTACCTGGATAATATTATTAACGAACCCTACAATATGAACTGTTCAAATCATCGAAAAATACTCTAGACGAGCACATCAAACTGAGATTGGAAAATGTATCATCGTCCCTGGCTCGAAAATTGTTGATGATTCATTTTCGAATACCATCCCCGACCCGTTGGGAATATTTTATTTTTCAGGGAAAAACTATTCTAGTCGGGGTTGGGGGGTCGAATCTCCATCGAAGCGGGTTTAAATTGTCATCCCTACATAGCAACAACTCCCAATCTTTTTTAAGGTATGTTTGATAAATGTTTATAGGGTAAACTAAATTTTATTCCATTTAAGTTTTATAATTTTTTTTTCCAATTTTGATCTTTAAAATAATCATTTTTAGTAATGTTTGTTTGTTTGTTTTTTTCCAACTTACTCCAAAATTTAAACTCGGTCAAATTTCGAAAGGAATATGTCATGCGACAAAATAAATAAATCACACTTTGTCTCCTTACATAATTTCTGACTTTAGCCTTATAGTATTATTTTTCTTTCTTTAGCCCACGATATTTGTATTTTTTTTCAATTTATGCCCACAACTAATTTCTGTCTAATTTTAAGACCCAAAACTAAAAATTCAAACCCCAAACCCCAAACCCCACAATCTAAATTTTAACCCCCACAATCTAATTTTTGTTTTTTTGTTTTGGAAAACTCAACCGAATTTTAATATAATTTATTTTTGTGCAACATGATTACAAAACTGGCATTTTTCTATCTAAAATTATACAGCACTTTATTTTGAAAGTAAATTGAAAAATTACAAACAATAAGGCCTAAAGGGAAGAAAAATATTTTAAGGGTGAAAAGTGAAAAATTTGTGAAACTTAAGGGGGGCAAAGTATAATTTACTTATTTTTATACCACGTCGCAATTTTTGTGCAAAATTGGACGAAAGTTAGTTTTAAGAGTAAATTGAGAAAGATTACAAAGGTTAAGGGCCAAAGTTGAAAAAAAGTACTTGAAGGGCCAAATTATGAAAACCTTGAAACTTAAGGGGGTAAAGTGTAATTTACCCATGTTTATAATAATTTTGTGAGTTATATATAAATATTTAAAAAATTATATATATATATATATATATATATATAAAACTATTTGTTCATTTTCATTTATAAACTTTGTAAATAATTTACGAAATTTAGTAAACTCTTGTAATCACAAAAAAAATAATTTCACTGATTTAAAGTAGGGGTGGGCGCGGGTTGGTTGCGACCACGTAACTCCCAATCCGTCATCTGTCCGCCAGATTGGCAAATTAGAGAAAATCAATTCGTATCCGTCCGCCAATCCGGCGAATGTGGATTGAGCAGATTGGCGGATTGGCGAATGGATGGGAATCGGTTTGGCGGTTTAAAATTTTATAAATTTTCAACATAATTCAGTTTGTGCACTTCCTCAAAAAAAAAAAAAATGTATTACAGTCAATGACTTAAAAAAATATTACAATCACTGCATGCCTCATCCAAAGAAAGAAAGTTTGAAACTTTAGAATAGTACAATTACTATATGACTCATTCACATATTATAATCACAGCATACCTCATCCACATAAAATATTACAATCTGTGATTCTTAAAATATAAAAACAATTCAAACCATCAAAATCATGAACAAAGCAGTAGTATAAATTGTATGCCTTTGTATTGTTACATCTATATCTGTTTTTGAAAACAAAAACCAACCAGCATATATCATCTTTTTTATTTATTATTTTTAGAATTACATTTAAAAAATAAAAAATATAGATAAATAATACATTTATTTTTTTCAATTCAAAAAATATATTTAAATTAAAAACTCTTTTTTAACAAAATATATTCAATAGAATATTTAAACTCTTTTTCAATTGAAAACACAAACAGAATATCTAAACAAATTGAAAACACAAAGTCTTACAAATTACTAGGGGTACTCGCGGTTTGGCGGTTCAGTTGTGGCCAAAGGAACCTCAAATTCACCACCCGTCAAAAACTAGGAGGATTGGGAAAAATCAATTTGGAACCGTCCGCTCATTATCACTCATCCGTCTAAAATGCAGCGGATCGGTTCGATTCGGTCGGTTTGGGCAGATTGATATATCCGTTGCCCACCCCTAATTTAAAAGAAAAAAAGGTTGTGTTTGGTTGTGTTCTAGAAATATAATTCCACCTCTCCATTTGCATTTCATGTTTGGATAGAGTTTTCAAAATATGATTCCACTACACATTTTAAAATGTAATTCTCCTTCACATTTGGCTGCTCTCTCTATTTCATGTTCTCTATTCTAAAAAGCATAAGATTTTTGAATTTTGGATCTACCCGGTCATCCGCCCGGACGTCCCCTTGGATGGTTGACTGAAATAGTGTAATTTTTTTTTTGGGGTTGCAATCGCCAATCACTACTTATTATTTGGAGAAAAAAAATTTATATTTGTTTTTGATATTTTTTAAACCAAAATGACATTTTTTTTTTATTTGAATGTTAAAAAGAGTTTAGTTATGAGTTTTAAATAGAATTTTCAATAAAGTTTTGAGTTTTGTGTTTAGTTATGAGTTATAACTTTTTCAGTTATTTTCAATTAAATTTTTTTTAATGTTATTTTTTTGTTAATAATTAATTTTTTAAATTGAATTTTAAAAAGAGTTTGGTTATGAATGTTATTTTTTGTTAATAAATAATTTTTTGAATTGAATTTTAAAAAGAGTTTGGTTATGAGTGTTGATCAGAAATTTTAATAGAGTTATAACTTTTTAAATTAAGTTTTGAGAACTCTTTCATAACCAAACAAATTTTCTTATTTCACATGTTACATCAAACATTCAAAACTCTTTTCAAAACTCATAATCAAATAAATTTTCTACACTCCAATCATAATTCCAAAATTCATAAACTCAATACAACTCTATTCTTAAATCATATTTAAAAAACTCTACTAAACGCTACCTAATTTCATTCTTCCTCTTCTCTCCTCTTTAACTATCATCTATCACTCATGACTACCACTGGCTACTATTGTTGGTGACTACGTGTGGCCACTACATCATACGAACACGTTTTGATTGTACAATAATGAGAGTTCGGATCATCGGCTGCACTTCCCTGCTGCCATTCCTGTCGCAGTCTCCAAAACGACGTCATTTTGTTTAGTGTTATTATTTCCCCCCCCCCCAAATTTGAGCTTTTCGCCCACTTTCATCTTTTGGGGATTTGGTGGGGGTGGTTTGAAGAGTTAGGGAATCGGAAAGCTAGGTGGCGGTGCAGGATAAGGTGGAGTAAAGGTTGGAAGTGGTGGAGGTGGAGAAGAGGAGGAAGAAGATGAGGCGAGAGAATCGGAAACCAAGGATGTGGTTGATGAGGCAGCAAAGGTAGTGAAGGACTGCCAGAATATAGCCGCTGGAGATTTGATTCCGTCGTCTAAAGACGTGTCCAACAGCGATAAGCCTTTGAATCTATTGTTCTGGCGGTTGATGTAGCTTTGTTGCAATGCAGACAACTTCATTTTTCTTTCTCCTCTACTATTACCAACAGAGAGAGAGAGAGAGAGAGAGAGAGAGAGGGGTTGATGGTGGAATGTAGATAGATGATGTGGGTATGGAGAGTTATTTGTGAGTTCCTCCATTTGAAGTTTGGACTTTGATTTGGGGTTTGTTGAGAGAGAGAGAGAGAAGAGGATGGTGGGTGGGTATAGGTAAACGAAAAGGGGTTGGAAAAAAAAAATTCAAAACGATGTCGTTTTGAAGCGCAACAAAAAGGGCTATAGAGAAGTGTGGCCGATGATTTGGACTCCTCTCATAGTACTAGTAGTTAGAGTCTAGATTGTCGGCCGCACTTCTCTGCGGCCCTTCTTGCCTCGTTTCAAAACAACATCGTTTTGATTTTTTTTTTCTAGCCTCTTTCGTTTACCTATATCCACCAACCACCCCACAGCTCCGCTATTCCCTTCCCCCAACCTTCTCATTCTCTCTCTCAACAAACCCCAAATCAAAGTCCAAACTTCAAAGGGAGGAACTCACAAATAACTCTCTATACCCACATCATATATCTCCATTCCACCATCAACCCTCTCTCTCTCTTTGTGTTGGTAATAGCAGAGAAGAGAGAAAAATGAAGCTGTCTGCATTGTAGCATTGCTACATCAACTACCGGAACAACAGATTCAGAGGCTCACCGCCGCTGGATGCGTCTCTAGATAGCGGAATCAAATTTCCCGCGGCTATATTCTGCCAGTCCTCCACTACCTCTGCTACCTCATCAGCCTCGTCCTTGGCTTCCGATTCTCTCGCCTCATCTTCTTCATTCTTTTCTCCACCTCCACCACTTCCAACCTCTACTCCGCCTCATCCTTCCGCACCACCACCGAGCTCTTCGATTCCCTAACTGTTCAGACCACTACACCAAATCCCCAAAATGAAAGTGGGCAGAAAGCTCAAAATTTTTTTTGGGGGGGGGGGGGAATAATTATAACACTAAACAAAATGACGTCGTTTTGGAGACCGCGGCAGGGAGGGCTGCAGGGAAGTGCGACCGATGATCCGGACTCATAATAATAAAACCTTTAAAGTTGGTATGTGCCCTATATTTCAATTTTCTATTTATTAGCAAAAATAATATTATATTAGAATAATAAAATATTAAAAAAATTATAATAATAAAAAAATAATAATAAAGTTTGATTCTTATAACAAAATAAACCGTTGTTCTTTTTATTCTATCAATTTAAATCTTAATTTTGTAATTTATTTTCAATGTAAATCATTTATCTATTTTCATTAAGTGAAATTAACCAATATATATATATATATATATATTTAACCATTACACTCAATGTAAGTAGGCCATACGGCATTCAGATAACATTCGGCATTCGATATTCGATTATTTAGAAATTGTCCTTATGGTGAGGCCGACGGAGAAGGACCAGTTCCAACACCATAATCAGCATTCGACATTCGGACTACAAATGCCTTAGCCCTCTATGACTTGGTATGACAAAAGCCCAACGATCATACATGTTTTTGACGTCAAAGCCCAAGCCCTCTATGACTTGATGCACAAAAGCTAAAGAACCTACTAGAAAAAAAATTTAGTGCACACCGTATATAATTTTTAACACAAAATTACATAAATTTTTATAAATTTATATAAGTGATCTCATAAAAATATAAAAATTAAATATAAATTCACGTAAATTTACAAAATTACATAAGTTTTCACGAATTTATTTGAATTTGTATTTAACTTATGTATTTTTGTAAGATTATTTATATAAATTGGTAAAAACTTATATAATTTTGTATTAAAATTATATACAGTATACATTACACAACATAACATTTCCCAAAAAAACATGTCTGATCTCTTTGATACAAAATCCCAAACCTTCTATGGCCCTGTTTAGTACAGCTTAATTTCAGCTTATTTCAGCTTTCAGCTTTCAGCTTAATTTAAGTTATTTTGATTTGTTTGGTTTAGCTTAACAATACAGCTTATAACTTTTTGTAAGTCAGAAATCAACTTATTCTTTGAGTGGGGCAGGAGAAGCTTAATTTATAAGTCATAAATCAGTTTATGTTCATAGTTATAAACTATAAGCTGTTAAGGTATAAGGTATAAGCACTTTCCCACAGTTCTACCAAACAGGCTTATGACTTCGCCCCTAAAGCTCAACCCTCCAATGACTTGTCACATCTCGAAATAAAAGCCCAACTTTCTCAGTGACTTGGAACTCTCAGTCCGTAGCCCAAAAGGGCCGAAATGAATTGCAAGGCCCTCGAAGAAGGCAAAGGCCCATCAAAATGGCCAATTTTGAGGCCCCATTTATCCACAAAACAAGCCCCAAATGTATGGGCACAACCAATGTTTTGAAACTCGGATTTGGTGGTCAAACATGAAAAATAATTGGGTTAAGGGTCATTAGCTGTGCAGTCATGTAGGAGCTCCAGAACCTCCTTCCCTTTCTCTCTCTATCTCTCTCTCTCTAAAAACCTCCTTCCCCGGCCTCTTTTTTGGCCGGCTGGCCGTCGCCTTTGGCTATGGCGGTCGGCTGGCCTAGCTCGTTTCGGTTTGCCTGTTAGTTTTTTCGTTCAATAAACTTGAGTCCCCCATTTTCTCCACCTAGGTGTGTCTTTCTTTGCTGTCCAGGGTCTTCTTCGGGGCCGTCCAGGTTTGTCCTCAGTCGTTCAGATATTTCATTCGTGCGCTTTTGGCGAGTTGGAGCTTGAGGGGTGCATTCTGGTTCAGAGTTTGAGGGGTCGTCCTGTTCTGTCTGGTTGTCACTCGAGCGCTCCACTTTGTGTAAGAGTTTGAGGGGTGATCTTCTTTCATTTGTTTGGTGACCTGGTGGGAGATGTTATGTGGGTGTGGTGGCAGTGGGTGTTGTGTTTTCTGCAGGGGGTGGTGATCTGTGGGTGTGGTGTCATCGGTAGTGGGTGTTGAAGCTTGGAGTCTTCCTGGCAGTGGGTGTAGTTGTCTTCAGCAGCGGAGTTGCAGCAGCTTGGAGTTTTCTTGTGTTGCAGTAGGGGTGTTGAAGCATGGAGTTTTCCCGGTGGTGGCTATGGAGTATTCTCGGCCGGTGTGGGCATGGGGAGATGGGAGTTGCAGTAGCCTAGGGGTAGCGTGAGCTAGCAGCTAAGGTGTGGGGCTTTGGGAGTTGTAGCAGCAGGTGGAGTGGGTCTTGGCAGAGGCGTGGTCTGTTGCTTTGATTTGGTGGGTTGACTAGATTAGACTAGATTTTGTTTTGGGTGGTTGGGGCTGCTGGGGTGTTGTTTAGTTTCTGTTTAGTTTGTTTTGGGGGTTTTGGTGGGATAATTATGTGGGGATTCATGTAGTTTAATTTTTCAGTTAAATTCTTCTTAACTTGGTTGTTTAAAAAATCGAGAGGCTTAGGGGTTGGTTGTATGGGTGCGAGTAGCAGTAGTAGGGGTATTTTTATACTTCCGAATCTCTCTCGATGCATGTCATCTTCCTGTACCTTTAATTTCATACTGTTAAATGAAATTTTTCTTTGCTGATCAAAAAAAAAAAAAAAAAAAAAAAAAAAAAAAGGGTCATTAGCTAAATTATCGGATCAGTTAATGGTGGCTTAATAATTATATTTAAGTCAATGTAAGTATTTATTTAAGATACCTTTATTTAAATTATTTTAATATTTGAATATGTATACATTGATTGTCTGTAGAAACAATTAATTATACTTTTTGGTTTCATATATCTTTACCACTACAAGTCGGATTATCATAACAATTGTTTATGCAATTTTGATCATCATAATACTTGCTCATTAAGTACTTAAAAAAAAAAGAAAAACTATTCATACAAACCTACAATCTCTAGAATCATAAATCCAAATTAGTAAATGCTGTGGAATCCAATGCCTCATTGAAGGTGAAATTGGGTGTATCCTGCTATCAATAATGTTAGGTATCATGAAAGAAATATCATAAAATATTTCATAAAAATTTTTTATCTTTTGATTAGTATGCAGTATTTTATTAAATGCGTAATCCAAGAGTGAATAATCTTGATAAAACTTTTTATGATATTTTTTTCATTATGTCTAGTATTACTCATCTTGCTATTTTAATTCCACTGCATGAATTCTATATCATAGCCATCAAAACAACACTTATAGTTCCAAATGAGAATATGACCACCACATCACTCTTAGGCCGTGTTTAATTGGAGGTTTGAGAAGGGAATTAGAATAGCAATTTGTAAGATCCACACCTAGTCCTTGTTTGTATATAACAAAATGGTATATGATTAGCAATCTCATAGGAGTATGAGTCCCTTCAATGGTGGGACTAGCATTCTTATGAGAGGGTTAGAATTGCTAATCCCCACACGTTAATTGGTGGTTAAAAGACCATTTTGTCATCTACTTTACAAAACAAACAAAGTTCTATGATATGTGTTGGAGTTTTTAAGTAATTTTGTAAATTTAATCTCAGCTAACTAATATTATCATACTAATACAAAACAAACACACTTTCTCTAACCTAAAACCACCATTAATAATTTCACTTTTGTTTGTTATTGACATTAATAATTTCATCACTTAATTTTATTGTGTACATAATTTTATTTAACTTAATTGGTTAAATAAATGATTTAATTTAATTTACTAAACAAATGGAGTCTCATAATATTTTTTTGAATAATGCTTGGGACCCCCTTTGGGGGTCACCTCCTCACCCCCTTTGTTACGTGGCGGGGGTGATTGGAGGAGCAGGAAAAAAAAGAAAAAGAAAAAGAAAAGGTAACCAATGAGAGAGAGAGGGGGTCAAAGGGGGTGGGGGGAAAAGGGGGATGAATCATTGTTGTATTTTTTTTTATCAATTTTATGTATGAATAGCATTTTTAATTAAAAAAAAAATCTCAATTTGCTGAGATGATCACATCAGCTTAAAAACGCCTTGACGAGAAAAGAAGAGAAAAGAAGAAGAAAAGGGAAAATCTTTATCTGAACGAGCGATAGATATATGGAGAAAGATAATCGTCCCTCAAATAGCAATAATCCTCCTCTAATAATTCAAATGATTTTGTATGAAGAGTAGAAGGAAACTAAAAACGAATCACAAAACTAGCGAGAAATAACAACATAGAAATCAAGCAAAAGTTGCAGTTTCCAATCCTTGAAACCCCTACATTTTCATTAGTACTCGGTCCTTCACTTGGAGCCGGAGCGTTACTAGCGGCACTCCTCACCAAATCTAGGGTTCCCTTGGCGTTCAAATTGACCGCCTCAAACGCATGCTTCACTGGTATTCCATGATCCACTGCACCACCAACCTGCCACACCTGATTCACAGACGCCGTGTCCTTCGGCAATCTCAGAGTGGCGAAGATCTTCATTACACCGCCGGAGTACTCGGCGCTCTTCTCGGGAACATCGAATGCGATCTTCGATTTCACGATCGAACTGTAAGAGCTAATGTTGTACGTGTTGACCGTCATCGAGCCGCTGGATTGCTTGAAGGCGATGAGAGACTGAGCACCGGCCATGCCAGTGCCGGTGGGGTTGATGGCCCAGGCGATCCAGCCGTTGGATTTGGCGGGAGGGGCGATGAATGCGATGGAGAGTGTGGATTTGGTGGAGTCGTAGGTCCAGTGGAGGTACGCGCTTAGGTAGGGTAAGTCGGTGCAGTTTGTGTAGAGCTTTTTGTTTGTGAAGGTCTGTGACGTGCATTTTAGTGAATGGGAGGGTGAGATTAGGAGAAGAAATATCAGTGAAGTAAGAAGGTTCAGAAGGAGAGGTGCGAATGGAAGAGAAGCCATTATTGTGTTTTGGGTAAATTTAGCAGGGATGTGATTTGACTGAGTTTCTCCAAATATTGTGGGGGAGACTTGTCTTGTTTTATAGAGGAGAGGCAGAACGGAAATGGAATAAATCTTGGTGAACAATATGGACCGTGAACCATATATTTGTATACTATGAAGGAGTGTGTTATGCACAGGTCTATGTGATTTAAAAATAATATTACAAAATATATTATGTGTTAGGGTTATTGAATTAATATTATTCGTATTAATTGTCTTTTATTATTTATTTTTGATGAGATTTTGATAACTAAAAATATAAAAAATAATTCAATTAAATAAACAAATAAATCAAAAATCACTGTAGTGAAACATTAATAAGTATTATTTAATTGACAATTATGTTTTACTATCATAAAAACAAGAATAATGCTATATGTACTAATTAATATACTAACTAGTATATTAATAAATCATCTGGCATAATTTTAGAAGTTCTGGGTATATGTAATTAGTATAATAGGTGGGGTCAATAATAATGACATAACATTAGTTGGTACACTAGTGTGTATATTAATTGGTATATGTAGTACCACTATAAAAATAATATTCTACTGCCAACTCACAAATAAAACAAAATAAAAGACTCAATTATTCAAGTTTCTTATTAAAAAATAAATATTACATAAAAACATATAAACACTACAACAAAAAGCACAAATGGCGGCTAAAAAAAGAATATAGTAGACACTCAATGACCAAGTTAAATTACTTTGAAATTCTCAAATAGGAAAGAATTGTTTAGTTTGGTGGAAAAGTCATTACGAGAATGATACAAATAAATAATTTTCTTGCACATTTTTTTTTGTTGCAATTTTGATACATAATATTCAACATTAATGCAGTAAAAAGAAATTCAAAAACTTTCTAACCGTCAAGTTTGGTATTATATTTATGATGTCACCTGCAAAAAAATAAAATAAAATAAAATTTAGACAAAAAATGCAAAATAGTTTTGTATGTGTTTAGACAACAATATAAAATTATATACAGAGAGAAAGAGAGAGGGGGAAAGAGAACGAGTAACATAATAGTTTTGTATGTGTTTATAATCAATTGAAATATAATTGTTTATATAGGAGGAGAGAGATGTGTAATTGGATAGATAAATATAGATTATCTTTATTATATATTCAAATTCAAATTATCTTTAATTTGAATTTTGTTCATAGATATAGATTATCTATATACAGATTTTCAATTCAAATATTTTTAAATTTTGTGATAGTGTTTTTTTTTCCTTGTTGATAAGTTTGTATTTGGATAACTATTATTTAAAAGCATATATTATTAAAAAATAATTTTTAATTTAAATGAAAGTTATGGGAGATGAGTGAGTTTGAAACTTAAGTGCTACATTTTTTTTCAAATTTTTAGAAAATTAAGAATAGAGATTTGGATGTCTAAGAGCACACTTACTATATTTACTTATATATATAGTACCCCCCTCCAAAATAATAACCCATTTTGGGAAATTTAACTTTTTTTGATAGTACAATTATTGCATTTTAAAAATATTAATTTTTCAAAATTACCCTTTGATAGTATAATTTTTTTGAAAATATCAATTGTCATAATTGTATTTTTTGTGTTGTTAATGAATTTAAAAGAATGACAAAATAAGAAATTCATATTATTTTGGTCCATGATTTTTGAAAAGGGACTAATATTTTGGAATAATAAAAAATGAAATAAGAGATTAATATTTTGGAACGGAGGGAGTATAGATCTTCAAGCAAAAAAAAAAAAAAAAAAAAAATATTGAAAGTGATGTGGTGTAAAAGAATGGAGAAATATAGTATTGTTGGAAAATAAAAATGTAATGAGTAGGAAAAAAATTCAATATTGACTAATTTAACAACTTTAGAAAAAATAATAAAAATAGTGTGATATTCTCTTGTATGATATAACCTCTTTAGGGATAAGCAAGTTGCATATGGTAATTAAAAAAAAATTATTAGATCTACATAAGGTAGATAGGTTTTTTCATCAGAGAGATAATTTGGGAAGGAAGAGAAATAGTAGGAAGAAAGATTTTAATTTTTTGAAAATTGGTAAGAGAGATTATGATGGGGGAGCTTATGGAATATTTTATTATCTTTCCATTTGAAATCCATAAATTAAGGAATAATTATTATTTCTAAAATAATAATAATAATTATTTCTAAAATAATAATAATTATTTTTGTTATCTTTCCATTTGAAATCCATCAATTAAGGAATAATTATTATTTTCAAAATAATTAATAATTAATTAAATATATTACTCAATAATTTGTATATTTTGTAAATTAAAAATTTAATAATTTTAGAATGAGGATTTGGAGCTCTTAGAAGGCTTTTCACTAAAAACTCTTATATATATATATATATATACACACTAGCATATCACTCGTGCCATACACGAGATAAAATAATATATTATTTGATAAAAATATGATAATTATATTTAATTTTTTTATATTTTGTAAAATAAAAGTTAAATAGAAGCTAGTCAATTGAGATTTTTTTAATTATTTAAAATTAAGAAAATTAAAAAAATTAGTATGAGATATTGATCATAAGGCTTCTTACTAAAAATTTCATTTTGTTTATATAAATGGAAGTATAAGATTCACTTTATGTAAATGAAACAATTTATTTTTTCCTTCTTTTTTCTATGTGGGATTACAAAATAAAAGTTAAACGAAATCTAGCTAATGAAGATTTTCTTAATTGTTTAAAAGTTAACAATTGTTTGAGCGAGAAGTTTATTTCGAATCAAGCAATCTTAACCGTTTAATATTTAATTAGGTCAATCTTTAATTTATTTCGAAACAAACAAATTTAACCAATATATTTTGGTAAAACCGCTAAAATCACAGTTAAATTAGTGAATCAGTCAAACCGAAAACGGTTCGCCCTATCAGCTAGGTCAAAGGACCAACCAACTTATACAAAAATTAATTAATTAAAATTTTTAAATTTTATTTTAATTTTAAAATTTAAACTGTCTTGAACTGAAATATACACAAAAATTTTAATTTTATTTTTTGGTCTAGGTCATGCTAATGCGGTGCTCCAACTTTATTTTTATTGGATGAAATAGTGAGATTTATCATCTTTTGTCTTCTTTTAAGAGACAATTAGATACTTATTCTTCAATGAATAAAGTGAAATAATGTTTTAAGACTACCAAATAACTTATTGTTTTGATTACAAAAATTTATCACATAGAATGACACGTGTGAATAAGATTTAACCAATGCATTTTGTTTTTTTAATAACTAGATATCTAGATCAGCTTATACGTATCACAATTAATCCCGAAGTTTTGAAGTTAACAACCAAGTAAAGTTATAGTGGCTTTTTGAGGTGGTTTCGAGACCTTAAATTTTATCAGGGCCGGCCTTGGGGCATAGGCTACAAGGCCATGGCCTAAGAACCCTCAAAATAGACTAAAAAAAAGGCCCCTACCTATTATAATTTAGTGTAACATACTGGGTATGTTTTAAGTCTAAAAAAAATTAAAAAAGGCCCATACGAACTTAAAATAAATTGACCCATTAAAAAATTAAAAGGCCATTCAAAAAAATTAACATTGTTATCCATTGAAAATAGACCCAAAAATCTCTTATTATAGTTTAGTCTAATATATTAAGTATATTTTAAATCCAAAAAAAATTAAGGAAGGCCCAAATTAACTTAAAATAAATTGATCCATTAAAAAATTGAAAGGCCCATTTAAAATAATTAGCACTGTTATTCAGTGAAAATGATTTTGCAAAAAAATTAGATTATGCAAGTATGATTGATTTATTTGCTTCCAAAAATACAAGAAGAGTGAGGATCAAGCGATACTTATTAGTTATTGTAATGTAATGCTAAGTATTTTTTGTGATTTTAACACAAATCTTTTGTCCTTTTGTTGGCTTTTTGGCTTTCGAAGGTTATTACAGTAATTTTGAGCGTGCTAGCCAGGATCAATCAGTCCTTACAGAAATTTAATTGCCAACCAATTATCAGACGATTGTGTTTTAGTTCTTTCAGCCTCAATGAAGAGGACTTTTACTGGTGGCTTTGCTTAGGAGGAATAAACTGACAATGATTAAATGAAGAACAATTGAAGTATTTCATTAAGTAAAACGAAAGACTTATAATGATCCAATTCAGTCTCGTAGAGATTTAAAACAACAATCTACTTGAAACTACTCCTATGAACGAAATGTAGTACAAGAATCTGAAGTACAGAAATATGAAGGACAAGAAATGCAAGAACTGGAAATAAAGTAAAGTAGATATAAACTGGTTTTCTGGATCTGAGTCTGGGGCGCTTTCCGGGGCCTTCTTTGCTATTTATATTTCTTAATGGCAACTGTCGAACTGCATTTCTAACCGTCGAATCATGCTTCCATGATTACTGATCATGTTGCCTTATAGTTAGCTCTATTATGCCATCTCTACAGTTAGGTTTCCCTCTCGATTTTGAATTTAAATATGAATAACCGTTGAAGCCACGTCAACTTGCATTTCTTTGCTGATTCAGTGCTACACAGATCTGCACAAACCAATACTAACTGCAACGTGTGTGATTATGATTGAAGACTTGAATAGTCTTCCTGTATTGTCCTTATTTTGCCATGCGTCGAACTGTGATTGGCCCGTACAAAATATATAGCCAACATTACTCCCCGTACTAATATAACCAATACTTGGTGATATTAGTGGATCAAGGCATTTCCCACGTCTTAGAACGTGCATGGGTTTTGCATTTTTAGAAACATAATCGTCATTCATTAATGAACATTTGCATTAACTCCTTGAACATGCTCACTATCTCAGCATTCGAAAAGACCAATTCAGTTCTCATGGCTAAACAGGCTTTTTCTTATCTCAATCAAGCATATGAAGAGTTGTTTGATAATACCGTTCGTCCTCGAAAGAACCTTCATGCATTGATTAGCCACCTTTACCCACCTTCCTATATTTAAGTCATGGAAGCTTTTGCAAATTATCAACCTCTGGATTACGCAACATATTATCCACAATCCTTTGATTCAGAAATTTGCAAATATGGACATTGGAAGCTTTTCTTCTAACCCAAAGCCTTCTGGGTGGGATAAAGCTGTAACTTCTTCCTCTTCTGGGGCTTCTGATTGGGGAAGCTGGCCGGAATTAAGAAAGCGAGTTAACCATCATTTTGTCGAGTTCATTGATCCTCTAGAATTCCCTTATGATGCTCGAAGTTCGGTGGTTTATCCCTACGTGCCCATCGACCACCGACGTTGTTTGGAAGACAACCTACCCGTAGCGTGGTACACATCTTCCACGCTTACGAAAATAGTACATGCCACTCCTCGCCCGGAAGAGGCACAAGGGTATAACCCTTCATCTTAGCTCAAAAGGCTAAACTTTGCTCTTCTGGATGGCTTGACATCGTCAATAGCCCCTGATTTCCCCCTACTTTCGAGATGGAAACTCCTGCACCTCCTCTTCCACAAGACCCTCACTGGGCGGAGGAATTGAGGCATACTCTCTCTGAGGACTAGTTCCTCCCTTCCTATCACCCTCCATCTCTTCCTACTAAAGATCAACGGAAGCAAGCCCAACTTCTGCTTGCGACCTTTTCCTATTTACCCTTCAATGTTCTTGAGGATGATGTTCCTCTCAAGAACTTTCGATGGGCTTATGATATTATGACCCGGGGTCATATTCTCAACCCCATCGCTCAAGTAGAATTTCAAATATTCTTGGACCAACTCCCATTACTCCTTCATTGGCATCACAATTCTGTCGCCACTACTCAATCCTTGGATCAAATTTCAGCCAATCGAGTTCATACTTGGTATGAAGCAGAGAACCTTATTGATGAATACGATGATTTCAAGAATAAAGATTCTGCATACTGGGATGACCTGGATATGGACGAGACTGAACAAGGGCTGAAAGAGACAGAGTTCGAAATAAAAGATGAAAAACTTTTTTACCAAGTACGAGCATATCAACTTCAGCAGCCTAGCCTGGAGGAGATTGAAGACAGAATAAAGAAAGAACAAAAGCTTATTGACCATAGCTGGAACAATTTCCATGATCTTGTTATTTATTCTATTCCTTACTTTTATGAACTTGAATATGTGCCTAGGCAAGGCTTCTGATGTAATCATACTTATCTTAATAAAGCGGAGAATTTTTTTTTTATTATTTGGTATGGTCTGATTTTACCCCATTTGACAAAGTCAAACAAGCTTAGGGCTTCAAAACCACAAATTTCATCATTCGAATCTCAATTCGATCATACCTGATGAAATATTGAAAATCCAATTTGAATTTTCCAACTTATGGAGTGTAATTAACAACTTTCGCTAGTCTCTTTTTAGAATCAGAGCTTCGAATTTATCAATTCTACCCTTCGAACCTCGATTTGATCATATCCAGTTCTCCAACATATGGTTAATACAATCAAGTGATTTCAAATCAACTAATTTTGTTTCAACCAAACAGTCTACATTTTTCAAAATATGGAAACCTCTTTTAAGAACCGCACTGTTCTATTCTAGAAAAAGTGTTTTATTCTGTGTGTCATCAAACCAACTATTGGTTCTGGCACTTAGAACAACAATTTCTAACTCTAAAGCATTTCAAATTTTGCTTCGGAGAATTTTATTGTCACTGACAAATCCTAAAACAGGCTCTTAATCCTTTTGAAGTGGATGAATACTTGAATATTCTTCCATCCTTAAGCATAAAATGTGCTTTGAAGTCGGCTCCTTGCCTTCGAAGCTATTTGTCATCGAATCTCGGTGCCAAAATTTGGCTTCGAAGCCAAATATTTTATTTTGAAGCTGATATCAGTATTTGAGATATATTTCCCTCCAAAACTATCAACATTGAGGGAAACCTTTAGCATCCGTATTTTTAGTACTTTTTGTGAATTTCGTCCGTGTCAAACGACCGGATATATTTTCAGGCAAAAAAGTTTTAAAACCCTTTTATTTTGTGCTCAGAATTCACCTATTTGTCTATCGTACAAACCCTTTATCTCTACCGACCTTCCACTTCTCTCTACTCTCTTTCCCAACTTCGTCCTCTGAGAAAGCTTTCTATCAATGGCTTCTTCTTCCTTGAAAATACCATTCATAGAGCGTGCGAGCCCGTCTGTAACCTTGAAAAGGATTATTGACACAGAATGTGAGAAGTACAAGGCTGGTGAGAAAAGCGCCATTGACGGACACATCTTTATTCCTCGCCATCATGAGTAGCAAGATTATGTGCTTGGGCCCATCTTCAGGGAGATTCCTATTGAGCTTCCAGCCTTATATCCACGTCTAGAAGACCATTGCCTCCTTTATGAAGGTGGCCTTGACTGGGGAAGCTGGAGGATGAACTGCCCCCATTGCTGCTGGCCCACGGTGAGACCAGAGTTGCAAGAATGGTATGATCGAGTTGTCCTTGAGAGGACTCTGGACCTTCAAGAGCTCTGTCTTTTCGACGCCCTCCAATTATCCAAGTTCACTATTCTAGAGGACCCTTTCTTAATACCTGCTGCCCTTTGCTTTTGGAATTCTGCTTTTAATTTCTTTCAATTCAGATGTGGGATGATGGCCCCTACTGTTCTTGATATCTGTTATTTGTTAGGATTATCCCCTACTGGAACCCCCATTGGTCCAGATTATCCTGACCTACAAACCCTTTTTTCCCTCTCCTCTCTTAACTCATCCTATAGTGACTTTGTCAAGGCTGAGAATAGAAGAGAGAGTCCTGTGACTGACAGGGAATTCTTTTCTTTCATATTATATTGGCTTTGTAAATTCCTTTTCTGCACCTATTCTCAGAGGATCATGTCTGAATTCGCTTCTCTTGCCAAAGCCCTTGTCTTACAAAAAAAGGTGGCCTTAGCTCCGTATGTTCTAGGTCATGTATATAGAACTTGTTCTTTTTTTTTGTGAGAAACCCTTGGATGCCAACTAAGGGGGTCCATTTTGGATACTTCAGCTTTGGCTTTTTGCATATTTTACTGAGCTACAATCTAAATGCCTTAAATTTTTTAAGCCAAACCCTGCTACTCATGGCATGAGGCTATCCAACGCTTCACTCTATCCTTTTACCTTTGCTTTTTACTTCTCTTTCTTCCACCAACTCCCAGCTTCCCTTATTTCTCACAGCTTTCGTTTCTTCGAACTTACCAACATTGGCCCATCCTGGTTAAGGACCTTTCTGAGTG
Organism: Camellia sinensis; assembly: GCF_055761805.1. NCBI lineage: Eukaryota > Viridiplantae > Streptophyta > Magnoliopsida > Ericales > Theaceae > Camellia > Camellia sinensis. The sequence continues at coordinate 82,466,036 of NC_138963.1, forward strand.
ATAGGCCCTGCTCTTCACCCTAACACAAGAATATATAGGCCTCTATTCTGATCCCTAGAGAGTTATTTCTTGGGACTCTGAACCCCAGAGCCTACAAATGCATTGCTGAGCCCTATTGCCCCGCCCAATTTGCTAGGCAGTTTGGTTTCTCATAAGGGGTCCCAATACCTCTCTGCAGTCAGACCAATTTAAGCCTTACCAGTAGGGTCTTGAAGGTTCGAAGATCCAGATTAGAAGAAGCAATTTTTAAATTTATCCAGGACTTTATTGATTTTGAGTATTTCCCCTTTATCCCTCAAAGTAACATATTGAAGAGATGTCGGAACTGGTGGATGGCCAACATGGAAGTACGCTTAGCCATTCCTTCTCAAGACCTGCTAATGGTATTGGATGTGCCCCCAAGCCAAGCCCAAAGGAGCTGGAGTTGTCACCTCTTCCACTGCTCCTACCACTTCAGTTCCTATGCCTGCCACCACACAGTCTATTCCTACTGCCTCAACTCCTCCTAGAGTTACTCAAGCTGCCTCGAAGAAGGGTATGTATCCTTGTTTCTTTTCTCTTCTTCTCCTTTATAATGCTCTTACCCCTACTTATATTTTTTTCTTTGGTGCAGGTGGTGCGGGTGCCTCACAGGGAGATTCTCCTTAAAAGGCCCAAGCTTTAAACCTTCTTAGGAGCAAACATCAACAACAAAAGAAAAGAAAGCTTTTACTTGATCCTGAAGAGGAGGCACATGTGGTTCATGCAGCAGAAGAAGAAGAAGCAGAAAGAGAAGAGGTAGAACAAGAACAAGAGACACATTTAAAAAGAAGGAAGAAAATGACTGTATCTCGTGCTGATTTCACTGGGGATCCCATCCACGAAGCATCTACTAAGGCAGTGCAAGCAGAGCACTCCAAAGAACTTATTGTGTTTCAAAGGGCTGAGAACAGGAGACAACAACAAATGCTCAGGGATGAAGCTGCTACCGCTGATGCACTCTAAAAAGAAGTCGCAAGAAGACAACAAGCTGCTGGACACTACACTCTTCGCAGCTCTCCAATTATAGCCACTACCTTTGAAACCAGTAAGTTCCCTCGCACTTCTTTTGCAGCAACAATTACTTTGCCTATTCTTCCAATAAGGATTCCCTCAGTTTCAGTTGAAGTTGAATAGCCTTAAAACGTGAAACCCATTCAAATAATACTCCAAATTTCTGGCCCTATATTTTCCATACCCTTCATGAAGCCAAGTATTCCTGCATCTCTTTCTTTTGGCTTAACTCCATACCTCCCTCATTTGTCCTTTGATTTTACTCAATTTGATTCTCTTTCAAGCCTTGCTTCTCCTCCCCTCCTAAGGAAATTCCACCTGTCACTTCATCTTTGATGGTAGCTGATTCCTGTAGAGAAGGTACTGGTAGCTCTCTAATCCATCATCCATTATCTTTACCTAGCTTCAGTCCTTCTTCTCTTGACCAACTGGTAGCTAAAACTATAGAGATTGCTAAGGATACTCTACCCTTTTCTCCTATTCCTATGCAGTCATTTCTTCCTTCTACCAGGGCTCTTTCTACACCTTCCATGTCAATGGATGAGGTGGATATCTTTGAGGCTAGATTAGCTAGTCTTTTTGACATACATTCCACCTCTCCAATGATTAGCAATGAGATCGAGCCATTAGTTCTAGCTGATTCTCTACTAGAAATTTTTGAGAGCTCTTCCTCCAATGGTAAGACTTCCTTGCCTTCGATAGACTTGGATAGCTGTCTGGAGCTGCTGACAACCTTTTTGAGGATTCCTTTTAAAGCCTTACAAAGACCTACAATAAAAAAATGGCTTCTTGCAGTGCTGCAAGATTATTGAACAATCCGGCATGACTGTTTCAAGTCATTTATCTCAGGCAGCAGCCACTATAGATTTTTACATCAACATCTGTCATGTTGCTAAGGCTGCAGAGGAGAAGTTGCTGAGAGATCAGAGTTTTGTTTCTAAAGTTCATGCTGAAGTGTCAGAACTGAAAGAACAACATTCCTCTGTCTCCCAATTTCAAGCTCAACTGTTGGAAAAGAAGGCTCAACTTGAGGAAGAATTATCAGCAGTTAACTAAGCTTTGGATCGGACTACTACCAAGATGCAAATCACTAATTAAGAGCTAGCTGATCGAAAGCAAGAGATGACTACAACCATTCAATTGTTTCCATTCCTCAAGAATAGAGCATCTATTGTAAAAGAACAATTTAAACACTGTACTGACTTTTGGGCCAATCTATGGCTACATGTATTTGACTCTTTATAAAATAAATTCTTATTTATCATTGAAGTGTTCTCATGTTCTTTTATTTAGCACTTATTCTATTCCTTGTGTTTTCCACACGATTAGATAACAAGACTTCAAATATCTGCCATTAATATTTTTGGGATGTACATATCTATTCAAATTTCTCAAATGGTATGCTCCAAAAGACAAGACTCTATGAACTTGATATGGTCCTTCCCAGTTAGGTGACCATTTGCCAAACTTATGGCTTTTAATTCCTATTGGGAGTATTATCTTCCATACCAAATCACCTTCATCAAAGCCAATGTGCTTGACTTTCTTATTATAGTTTTTGGCTGCTTTCTTCTTTTGGAAGAGAATGCTATTTAATGCCAGGATTCTAGCTTCATCTATACTTTTTAATTCCAAGCACATACTGTGATGGTATTGCTCAAGGTCTAACTGATCCTGGCATCTTACCCTCAAGGACTTAACATTGATTTTCACAGGTAACACTGCATCATGCCCATATACTAAGGCATAAGGAGTGATTCCAGTGCTTGATCTTGGTGAAGTCCTATAAGCCCACAATACATCCAACAATAAGTTATGCCAATCCCTAGGATTATTTTTCACAACTTTTTGAATTCCTTTTTTCAAAGACTTATTGGATGATTCGGCTTGACCATTGGCTAGTGCATAATAGGGGGTAGAATTCACAAGACTAATTCCAAACTTTGCCGCAAAAGACTTCACCATTTTCCCATGAAATATAGTCCCATTATCAACAGTTATAGTCGGTGGGATACCAAATCTGTGGATCAAATCTTTAATGAACCCAATGACTTCAGGCTGGTCCACAGCTTTATATGGCTTAGCCTCGACCCACTTAGTGAAGTAATCTATGGCCACTAAGATGAAACAATGATTCTTCGAAAAGGTGAGTGTATTTTCCCTTGCCCAACCTCTAAATGGCCAAGGCTTCACAACCGCATGTAGATCAGTTATGGGTACATGCCTTATTGTGCCATGCCTTTGGCATGCTTAGCAACCTCTAGCATATTCTATACAGTCCTTAAGGATAGTTGGCCAATAGTAGGAATATCTTCGAAGTAGCCATCTCATCTTCATACCAGGTTGATGAGCACCACAAATGCCTTCATGAACCTCAGCCATGGCTGTCAGTGATTTCCTTGGACCTAGACATTCCAATAATAAACCATCTGCTCCCCTTTTGTAGAAAGCATTACCATATATTATGTACTAGCCTATCACCCGTGCTATGCACGGGACAATTATAGATATTTATATTTGTTTTAATTTTTTTAACATATAAATTATGTTTTTTAAGATTTTTTTATAAAAATAATTTAATAATCTTATCACTAACCATAGTGTACAGAAGAAATTAAAAAGGCTACTGCAGTAACTATGCACAGGCTGTATCTATAATTATTTGTATGAGGGGATTTTAAATGCTAATGAGGGATTTTGACCAAGTCAATAAATACAGGCATGTGGATTGGAAAAAGTTAATAAATGATGATCAGAGAATTTTGACCAAATCAATAAATGTTGAGGTTTTTTTTTAAATCAAAAATTTAGAAAATTAAGATTGAGAGATTGGAGCTCCCATAAGGCTTGGGGTTTAGAAACTCCATTTTCCTTAATATATTTACAATTATCTATATATGTGAATTGCGATTTTTAAATATCTTTTTTTTTTAAATGTCTTTTTTTTTTCCTTTTTTATATTATATTAAAGTCTAATATTTTGATAATAATCATATGTGTTGGATTTTTCAAGAAATTTTTTTTATACTTGTTCTTAATGCATTAAAGTGTTATTATAAGGGATAATAATCATACGTGTTGAGACTTTTCAAGGAATTCATGTGTTGGATTTCAAAGAATTTTTTTTATGCTTGTTCTTAATACATTAAAGTATTATTATGAGGGTAAGACTTGGGGGTTAGGAGAAGTTAATAAATGCTAAGGGATTTTTTTTTAAATAAAAAATCAGGAAATTTAGATTGGGAGATTGGAACTCCCACAAGGTTTGGGGTTAAAAACACCCTTTTGCTTAATATATAGTATAGATTGCATAGCTTGCAATTTGATTTTCCTGCTGGCTTTCGAAGATGGGCCAGCTAGATACTGCATTATTCGATGCCTCCAATCTTGTTCTTGTAAATCATTATGATTAACTTCCAGGACCACATCTATTTTATTTAAGGGTGGTATTACTTTCTGATATGTTGTTTGGTTTATATTTCCTTGAGTATTATCTCTTCTCTTGAAATTCAAAACTTCCTGAGCCACATCATTAGCTCTATTATTCAAGAATCTTGGGATATAAGTTACATTCGCTATCTGAAACTGAGAAAGTAAATGTAATGCAACCACATAGTATGACAACATGCTCACACTTTGACATTTGAAAATCCCTTTCACCTGGTTAACTACCAATTGAGAATCCCCAAATATATCAACTGCATGAGCTTGTAATCCAATAAGTATTTCCAATCCCATTATTAAGGCTTCATATTCAGCTTGATTATTGAAACAAGTAATTTCATCCACTCTGAAACCATGTGTAGTTTCTACTTCTTGTGGTGACTTAATTACTATACCAATTCTAGTTAAACCATTGGCTTTTGATCCATCGAACCACATTTGCCATGGTTCAACACTAGCCATACCAAGTTCCATTATCTCTTGGCTTTCTGTTTGAGATGGATGGTCTGCCAAAAAATTAGCTAAAACTTGTCTTTTTACTGCCTTTTGGCGAACATATTCTAAATGAAATTCTGATAAGGGTAGTATCCATTTGCCAATTCTCCCCCTCAACATGGGTCTAGATAACATATACTTAACCAAATCTGTGATTGCAATTACCAAGACAGTTGTAAGCAAAAGATAGTATCTTAATTTCATTGCAGCGAGATACAATACAATGCACAACTTTTCTACAACTGAGTATTTACATTCACAAGAATTTAGAAACCTACTAAGGTAATAAACAGCTTGCTCCTTGCCTTCTTCATTGTCTTGGGCTAAGAAAACTCCCAATGAATCCTCTGCTGCAGCTATGTACAACTTTAAGGGCTTATCACCCCGTAGTGGCATCAGCACTGGAGGGTTGGCCAAGTAGGCTTTGATTCCTTCGAAAGCAGTTTGATGCTCTGTTGTCCACACAAACTCCTCTTCATCCTTTAGTCTTAATAAGGAAGAAAAAACTTTAGTTTTCCCTCCAGTATTAGAAAAGAATCTGCAAAGAAAATTAACCTGTCCAAGGAATTTTTGTAATTCTTTCTTACTTGATGGAGGTTTGGCTTCAATGATAGCTTTGGCTTTATTCTGATCAATCTGTATTCCCTTCTTGTGTACTACATAGCCCAAGAAGTTTCCAGCTGATACGCCAAAAACACATTTGAGAGGATTAAGTTTCAACTTGAACCTTCTCATTCTTTCAAAGGCTGTCTCAAAGTGAAACAAATGTTCTTTCATAGATTGGGACTTTACTACAATATCATCAATATAACACTTTAAATATCCTCCAATGAGGTAATGAAAAATAGTATTCATAGCTCTTTGATATATAGCCCCAGCATTCTTCAAACCAAATGGCATTTTAACCCATTCGAAGGTGCCAATATTCTCAGGACATCTGAATGTTGTCTTGTGGATATCCTCCTCTGCAATACAGATTTGGTTATAACCAGAATGCCCTTCCATCATTGATAAAACTTGATGCCCTGCTGAACTGTCTACCAACAAATCCACTATAGGCATAGGATACTTATCTTTTGGGGTTGCTAAATTCAAGTTTCTGAAATCGATACATACCCTTATTTTACCATTCTTCTTAACTACAGGTACAACATTGGATAGCCATTCAACGTACCTGACTATCCTAATAAAGCCTACCTTGAGGAGCCTAAGAATTTCCTCCTTGACCTTCTGAATCACCTCAGGGCTCATTCTTTTTGGTTTTTGCTTGTATGGCTTGAAATTAGGCCTCATAGGGAGCCTGTGTTCCACTAATGATCTATCCAACCCTGGTAGTTCATTATAAGACCATGCAAAACAATATTTGTATCTCTTTAAGACCACAAACAATTGGTCCTTGTCAAGAGCATTCAAACAAGCACTTATATAGGTGGGTTGCTGTATGTAACCTTCCCCTAAGTCCACTTCTTCCAAGGGGTCTTGTACCTGAGAACTCACTGATACTTTTTCTTTGATTCCTTCTGACTTCAAAGTAATTTCCTTGCTTTGTCTTGTTCCTAATTTCTTTGGTTCGACATCCTTACCCTCCTTCTCATAGACAAAGTCTGTCCACAAGGCATCCTCCTCCTGTATCTCTTGGACTTTTATTTCAATATCCAAAGCACAGTATTTATCCAAGGCCAAACATCTGACCTGTTGCTGTTCCTGCTTCCAACCAATTATTATGGCTTCTTTCTCTTATTCTTGCACTTTCTGGACTATTGACTGTATGTCCAATACTGAAAAATTAATTAAAGCCAGAGATTTGGCCTCCTGGGTTCCATCTCTTTGCCTACAACCAGGCATCATTGTCATCTTTAACGACAAACTCTTCATCAGCACTTTTCTGGACTAAGTGTTTCAGGTGTGCTAATTTCTCATCACTAGTCACTTCGGCTGATCCATCAGGCTTTCTCAGTATACTGAGTGGTGCTACTCCTTAGTATACAATTTGGCCTCTACAAAATCTGCACAAACTATGAAGGGTTGAGGATCTGTATTGATCTCCTCTATCTCTCTACTGCCCAAAGCCATCATTATTTTCTGATGTAGAGAGGAAGGCACACACTTGTTGGTGTGAATCCAATCCCTACCAAGTAAAGCATTGTACTTAGCATTACTGTCGATAACGAAGAATGCAGTCATACAGTCCTTGGTTCCCACACTCAGGTTGATGGGCAAAATACCTTGAGCCATCTGTTTATCTCCAGCAAAACCAGCAATGGCTGTACTGGTTGGGATCAGTCTGGGGTTCTTCTTCCCTAATTTCTTCAAAGATGATTTTGGAAGCAGGTTTACTGCTATCCCATTATCCACCAATACCCAATTCATCTGTACTCCATCAAAGAAGGCCTTGATATACAAGGGCTTGACATGCTATGTCATGGACGTTGTCGAATATTCGAAAAGGTATGAGAAGTTAATACTGACCTCTTCCTCACTCTCACCTTCAGTTTCCATTGGTGTGGCCACTTCGGATTCGTCTTGTACCATACTCACTTGTGAGTTTTCACTGGAAACTGGGATTGGGTCAATCTCTTGACCTTGGTTGTCATCTTCAGCTTGAAACTCCTGTGGTAATTTGAGCACCATATTCACTGACACCGAAGGAAATGAGCCAAATTGGACGATTGGATGTACCTGCTTTCTTTCCTGGCAGACTTGTTCAACTACTTCAGAAGCATCTTCCATGCTGCATTCTGGTACTTCTGTACCAGTAGCTTTCTTCGAATGGTCTGTTTCTGCTGGTTTTTCAACCAAAAATGTCTGTTTAGCCATGAAGGCTTCAAACATCTCTTCTTCAACCACTTCCTTCCTTTGGCCTAGGCCGACTTCTTCCTCTATCTCACTATCACTTTCCATCAGAGCCTTTTCTAATCCTGCCAAACTGGACCTTTCTTTGGCTTTTAGCTTAGAGTGTACTTTGGCCAATTGTTCTCTGCTGCAACTCTTTTTGTCTTGAAGAGTCGACTTTGGATCATGATTTGACTTTGAATTTTCTTCTCTTTCTGCTTGACTCTTTGGCTGGACCAATGAAGAGTTTTCTTCACCTTCTTTCAGGTGCTTCTGGTACTGCGTGTACCTTCGTTGGATCTTCCTTCTTTGGGACCTCGAAATTACTGGGACCATATTTGGTTCCTTTGTTTTTGGATGCTTAAGTAACACCCAATTGTTTGAAACCACCAAAGGAGGTTTAACCATCCTACCTTGGTTTCCAACGACATTCTTTTGGGTAGACATCTCCCTGGGTTTGTTCTGCATGACAAACCAATCTGGGACTCCAGGTACCCATGAACCCACAGGCCCAGTTGTTAAACTGTCTCTTTCGTCCTTCGAATCCATCTTCGAAACTGGCTGTGAAGGCCACTGCTTGGCCTTGACTTCCTGTTTTGGACCTAATTCAGGCCTTCGATGAAGATGGCCACCTTCTGTCCTGTGTGAGACTGGTCTAGGATGCCAATCCCTGGCTTTGATCCCGTAACTTGAACCCCTTTTAGATCTTCTTTCAAGATGATTGCCCTCCATTTTGTAATAGTTAGGTGGCCTAGATTCATGTAGAGGTCTCTTGCCTTGGAAGTGTATCCTAGTGACTGTTGGCTCAGCCATTAATGGCTGCTGCTTCGTACCAATTGGATATGGCCTTTTGTTATAAGCACTGGTTGGTTTAGAACGCCTTTGCACATCCTTGTAATATTGCTTCCCAACAATTGGAAGTCCTTTCAACCACTTGTAGCTCAGCCTGCATCTGGGACACATTCTTTGCATGACAGTTGCTTCTAAAGAATCGTCATCCAATGCTTCTTCATCAGAATCTTCCCTCTGGTCTGAGAAACCTTGTCCGATTACTGGTAGATTTCCAATGTCTTTCTTGACAATTGTCTGACTGGCAACATGCATTTGCACATTGACTTTTTTCAATTCTTTCAAGGACAAGTTCTGGAAGTTTGACATAATAACATTGGCTGCCACTTCTCCAATTTCTGGGAACGGATTAGTGTTAATCCCCATGGCCTTCTCTGTTTTAGCTGGAAATTTTAGACTCCCCTTTCGAATCTGCTCTTGGATCTTGTCTTGAAAAATAATGCAGTTTTTAGTTGTGTGAGACCAAGAATTATGCCATTTACAATACACTTTTCCTTTAAGTTCCTCTGAAGACGGGATTTTGACTCCTTTTGGTAACTTCAGGAAGTTTGCAGCAAGCAAACGATCAAAAATGTCATTTGCCTCTGTTAAATCGAAAGAGTATTTCCTATAAAAGTCTTTCTTTTTAAACTGCTGGTCAATTGTTGTGTCTTTATGAATTAATGCTTCACAGATCACAGGTTCTTTCCCTACAATCTCTACTACATCAATCTCATAATTAAGATCTCTATAATATGTCTTGTATGATGCATTACTTTGATCTTGTTCTTTTTCTAGTAATGTTTCATACCTAGACACCTTATAGGTTAATTCCACTAAGTCTTTAAACTCAGTTGAGTCAAACTTCTTTCGAAGTCTAAACTCTAGACCATTTTGACCCAATCTCATAAATTCAGGTTCTGGTAAGATGATCCTACATTTATTTCATGCTCTTTTAAATCTGGCAATAAACTGAGTAGCTTTCTCATCAGGCCTTTGACTCAATCTTGTCAGGTCTGCCATGGAAACCTCTGGCTCTGTTTGGAAGAATTGAGCATGAAATGCCTCTTCCATTTGTTGTCAAGTTTGGATAGAGCCAGGTGTAAGGTTAATATACCATACAAAAGCTACCCCAGTTAGAGAATTTGGGAACAATCTTAACTTCATATAGTCATTGTTAGTAAATTCACCACACTAAGTAACGAACCTAGCAATATGTTCAACCGTTGACTAGTTTCCATTCCCATAAAAAAGAGCAAAGTCTGGTATCCTAAACCCCCTTGGGTATTCATGTACCCTATCTACCCATTCTGGATATGGCTTCCTGTACACAGGAGTTTGAACCCCCTGAGCCATTGGTCCACACATCTCTCTAATAATATCAACAATTTGGTCCCTAGGGACCATATTTTGTGCTTGTTGAACCACTACCGGAGGAACGAACACAGGATTTGGTAGACAACCTTGTGCCTGGGGTCCTCTTGGTCCATAGGGTGGTATGTTTGGGACTGGTTGTCCCTGTGGTGCTGGTTGCTGTTGGGGATATGTGTGACCCCTTTGAGCCTGTCCTACAAAAGGACCTGTGAAAGGTGCTGGAATAGGTGTTGTGTCTCTTCCAGTTATAGGAAAACCTTCCAACCCCTCGGGTATAAATTCGAACAAAGGATTAATGAACCCCCTTGTGCCAGGTATGGCTTCGAACATGGGATTTGGAACCATCCTTACACCATTATCCTACGTTGGGCCAGATCCACCAGTTTGCATGGCTTCACTGTTAAGTAATGAAGCATTTTGATTTGCCATAGGCCTCGAAAGAGGCTCATACCAAGACTGAGGTGGTGGTCTTTCATGGTTTTGGTTACTAGTTTGACCATTAGTATGCCCGTTACTCTGCATAGGCTGTTTATCTCTAGCCAATCTTTGCTGAAGGGCATTTGAATTTTCCTTCATATGCCTTGCATTAGTTGGTTGATGAGTATCCATTCGAACCAAAAAGGATGCCACCCATCTTTCCATTGTGTTCATTAACTGCTGTCCCATGGCATCTACTAGGCTTCCCCATGGATTCATTGGCGGAGCAGGTGGAACAGTGGACGGTCCAACTCCTTGGCCTCGTCCAATACTTTGAACATGTGGTATTTGTTCCGAAGTGTTGGTCTGTTCAACCATAGGTTCTGACACACCAGATGCCTCTACAGGATGTGTCATCACATTTTCCTATGGATTACGCATTTCTATTTCTCCTTCCACGCCTTCTTCCAAACGTTCATTTTCTCCTTGTCTCCTACGTCTAGCCATTTTAATTAGTGTTCCACTGGGCGTGCCAAAAATATATGTTGGTTTTTTGGCTTTCAAAGGTTATTACAGTAATTTTGAGCGTGCCAGTAAGGATCAATCAGTCCTTACAGAAATTTAATAGCCAACCAATTATTAGACGATTGTGTTTTAGTTCTTTCAGTCTCAATGAAAAGGACTTTTACTGGTGGCTTTGCTTAGGAGGAATAAACTGACAATGATTAAATGAAGAACAATTGCAACATTTCATTAAGTAAAACGAAAGACTTACAATGATCCAATTCAGCCTCGTAGAGGTTTACAGCAACAATCTACTTGAAACTACTCCTATGAACGAAATGCAGTACAGGAATCTGAAGTACAGAAATATGAAGGACAAGAAATGTAAGAACTAGAAATAAAGTAAAGTAGATATAAACTGGTTTTCTGGATCTGAGTCTGTGGCACTTTCTGGGGTCTTTTCTGCTATTTATATTTCTCAATGGCAACTGTCGAACTGCATTTCTAACCGTCGAATCATGCTTCCATGATTGCTGATCATGTTGCCTTATAGTTAGCTCCACTATGCCATCTCTGCAGTTAGGTTTCCCTCTCGATCTTAAATTTAAATATGAATAACCGTTGAAGCCACGTCAACTTGCATTTCTTTGCTGATTCAATGCTACGCAGATCTGCACAAACCAATACTAACTGCCACGGGTGTGATTATGATTGAAGACTTGAATAGTCTTCCCGTACTACCCTTATTTTGCCACGCGTCGAGCTGTGATTGGCCCGTACAAAATATATAGCCAACACCTTTACTTTCAATTTTTTTTTTTTAATTCAATGAAAAAAAAAATGTAAAGGGCCCCAGAAATTTATTAGTTGATTATCGGATTTGGGCCCTGAAAATCTCAAGGCCGGGCCTAAATTTTATCCTCAAATCTTTATTGTTTGACCTACCGTTTGATTTTTAAATGCATGTATTTAGATTGCAAATTACTTTGCCAAGAAAAGCTAAATATAGAAAACACTACCATAATCGTCATAAATTTTTTAAAATAATGAGTCAATTGGATTGGTATTTTGTTTTGAAATAAAATGATATAAATGTTATATTATTTTATATAGATTTTATGTATAAATTTTATATTTGGATATTATTCATTTAAATTTGAGAATAGCCAGAGGGATGTGGTCACACACAAAATATGAGTTAAAAATTGTGGGGCCACGGGTCTTAATTTCATTTTTTCAACTCAATTTGATATGATTTGAAACAAATTTTGAATCAGGAAATGCTTTCGGAACTTTGAAGAGTGATTACGGTGATAGAATTTTTTTGCTCAGAATTTACTTTTAAAAAATAACAATCAATGTTTCACAACCACACAAAATGATGCTGAACAAAAATGAAAATAAAAATTTGAATTAATAGAATTTCTCATACATTTTTATTGTGGAGAAGTGGATGATGACTGATCGGTGAGGCTAAAACAAGAGTTGATATGCGGAGAGGAGCATATTGGTGGTGGTGGCGACGGTGGATGAGTTGACAATGACAAAAATGCAAATGTTGATGAATTGGTGACATGTGAATGAGGTTCCGTTTCGGAATTGATTATTTTAATATTTTTTTAATTTTTTGGTTAAAATATGAGATAAAAAAAATTAGTTTATTTGGTTTAGTTTTAAAATCATGATTTGAGTGTGAAATTGTATTTTGAAAGAAAAGTTTTGAAAAGAGAAAATTTGTTTGGTTATGAGTTTTGAAAATAGTTTTGAGTTATGTCTTGAAATTGTTTTGGGTTTATTTTTTTAGGATAAATATTTTTTATTGTAAATATTTATTTATTTTTTTAATGTAGTTGTATTTACTACATTTGTGTGCTATATTTTTAAAAATATTTTAATTATTATTTTTTAAATACTTTTTAATTTTTTAAAGATTTTTATTTATATTAAATATTTAATTTTTTAAAAATTTTAAAAAATTTATATCACCCATATATATATATATATATATATATCTAAATCATAATAAATTATTTAGCCAATACTTTAAAAAAATTACAAAATATTTTTTTCGAAAAAAAATAAATAATTTTAGATAAAAAAATAAAAAATATTTTTTTTGAATCTTTTTTTTTTAAAAAATAAAAATTTGAAAAGAGTTTAATTATGAGTTTTGAAAAATTTTTTGAAAAGAATTTCGAATTGAGTGTTTTTAGTTATGAATTTTTAAAAGAGTTAATTTTTTTTTTTATTGGAATCATGATTCCAAAACTTAACCAAACGCAACCTAGTATGTTTGGGATAATTTTTTTACTTTCTACGAAAAAAAAATTGCAAAAAATAAAGGGAAAAAAAGGGGAAAAAAAAAGGAATCTTTAATTTTTTTTAGATATAATTTGTTTGCTTTTTGAATTTTTTACTAATTTTTTTACTTTTAAACTAAAATATAAACTTGCCAAAGGAAAAAAGGGAACAAATTAAAAATGTGTTAAAGGCTTTTCCTCTATGAGCTTCCCATTCTCCATTATGGGAACAAAAGAAACAATGTTGGTTGTTTTTCACTTATTTAACAAAATTATATGTAGACACTACATTTTTGACCGTCCTTGCGACTTGGACATCCTTATATGCACACCCGATGATGAGTCTGTTTGCTCACCAAGTGCTCGAAGTTCTCAGCAGAATGCCACAACTTTGAACCTCGCAAACCCTGATAGCCTTTCAAACCCAGTTTTGGACCAAGCCTATCTTTTTCAGTTTGCAACCTCTGGTGACCTACCGGCCACTACTAGGGACTTGGCGGCCATCACTTTTTGCTTGCCAACCTGGTGCCAGCCACTGATGTGGTCTGCCGGCCACTAGTATTTTGCAAATATTTTATGCCAGCTATGCCAGTTGTTTGCACAGATGCATGTATCTTCATCCACGTGTAGGGCTGGATGTCATGTTTTCTATATATAGGGACCCTCTCTCTCTTGTAGAAAGGTTAGAAAGTTTTAAACTATAAAATTTTCCTCTCTCTCTACAATTCTCTCTCTCTCACTAGAGCAAATCTCTACACTTTAACATCCAATTCCTTAACCATTGCCTATACACCCTTAACCAAATCTTCCCATCTTTGAGTTGAGGTGTTCTTGAGCTTGGTTTGAGCTATAGAGGGTGTACTTACTTGGTTTTTTTGCTTGGAATTACTCTTCTCTTCAAGAGGTATAATACTTGCCTTGTTAACTTGCTTTGCATACTTGTTTTTCTATCTTTTTCCCATTGATTTTGGGCTGTTTTTGGGCTATAAAAACTTTGTTTTTGTGGGCTGAAATTGGTGGTTTTTAGGCCATTTAAGGTTGGGCGGTATTTCACCCTTCTTTATTCCTTGCAAGGCCTTTCTACCTTTGTTTCCCACTTTCAAACCATCTTTTTTTGGGCATTTGAACACTGATTGTTAGAGCTTTTTCAGTAGCCAAAATCATGATTTGAAGTCCAAATTTGGAGGGGTTAGCCTCCCCTTCGTATATCTTGTTTGCTAGGCTAGATAGCTCCATATGCTAGCTTAATTTTCTAGCCATTTGTAGCTTAATTCCAGCATATTTTAGGCTCTGATTTGGACTGTTTTAACTCTGTTTTGGGTTGGTTAAGTCATTTGAGTCTTGTATTACATGCTTGTAGTGTAATTGTCCTCACAAGCTTGGTGTTTTAGGCCTTTAGACACCACTTGTTTGAGTTAATTGCATGTTTTTAGTGCTTTTCTCACTTAATTCCAGCAAGCACAATCTCTACAACCTCCTTGATTTCTTCACTCTTTGTTTGCTTTGAGGGTTATTTCAACTTTAGGATTGTTTAAACTTGAGATCGAGGTCCATGCATAATGATTTAATCCTCTTTTGAGGGTTCATTATCAACGGCATGACACCTCTCTCTTGCCTTAAATTACCCCTTGTTTGCCACTTCTTTCCCTTTTAGAGGACTTTAATTCACCTAATGGACTTAATTGGATTAAAGAATGGTTGGTAAATTAAAATAAGTAACTAAAACTTGGGACTAAAAGTGAGCAAAATAATAACTTATGTTCAATCGTACGTTAATTGAACACATGGAACTTGGACCATTTCATACTTACTAGTGATGAAATGATCCAAGTCTCCAAGGTCAACCCCTTTTCTTAATCTTTCATGAAAGGAAGGAGGTTTGTGACTTGTTTTGCATTTATTGAACTTGAACTCTTGGGTTCATAAGCCATCATGCAATGAAATTACTTAAATTGGTGGTTTGTGGCTTAAGTTCACCACTCATTGGATTTGTTCATGAAAAAGAGGGGTGAGTTGTGCAGACAACCCTTGAAATACCCTGTATATGCTTTGTTTGTCTTCTGCTGCAGCAACATGAGTCTGTGCATCAATGGCCGGCAGGTGGTCGGCAAACCACCTCCATGGCCGGCTAGTGGTTGACAACCTTCAACCATGGCTGGCTGGTGGCCGGCAACCTTCATCTTTTTCCGGTTGGCCACTGATGCAAATTTCAGCAAAATGTTGGTAAGATGGAGCAAAGTTGTTCTAGAAATGTTCAATTGTGTAAACAGAGGCATTCGGGAGCAAAACGGTAGTCTTTTCGGGTGGAAACCGAACATGCGCATGCACATCTTTCCTTTCCCGAGGTGTAGTAGTCAGTTTCTTAGTTTATTTACTTATTTTAATTGCATTTGTGTTGTAATTATTTAATTAGTTAGAATAGCTAGTTAGTTAATTCAAGTGTTGTAATAACTAGTTAAGTAGTTTAGCTAGTCATTCATTCGGTTTTGTAATAATTAGCTTAACTAGCTTAGCTTAACTAATTAGTTAGTTTATTCATTCAGACTCTCCTTCGTGAGAGCACAATGTAATAATGTGTATATCTTCCAACCCCACGCCTTTCTTCCTCTTATTTATTCGCTTATGATGGTTAGATTAGGGAAAGGGCGCAACTGAAACTAGGGGCAGGGGCCAGAAGCTCTCTTATTCTCCTAGCAGTGAGGTACCTAGCCAAATGTGAACCTCGGATGGGGAATGAAATCGGGTACTCTACCCCCTCTTCTGGGCGGATCTGGTCATGTCCAAACTAACGTCTGAACAAGAACGGAAAGTAGAATACATGGTGTGTAAGGCCGATCAGCTGTATGCCAAGTTGCCGAGTCATGCTGTAGCTCATTTCGGTCAGATTAAACCAGGGGCAAAGGCAAGCAATATTGGCAGCAGACCTGTTGCACATCCAGTGGGGGAAATCCACTAGCTGTTGGCAGAAGAAGTACGCTCGAGCTGAGTATGCAGGGCAAGAGTCCATTACCTTTAGCTTATCCATTAGCCACACTTGGGTAGGGATGAAAGAAAATAGAGATTAAAGAATAGAGAGATGTATGTTGAGAGAAAAACGAGAAAAAAGGTTTTGAGAGAAAAACAGAGCATGAGTGCTGAGAGATGTGAGAAACACATATGAAAAAGGGTAGGAAACAATACTTGTAGAAGTAATGAACTCCCTACGAATTTGGTAGTCTCTCACTGATGGAAGGCGTCTAAGCCCATTAAAGTCTCAGCTAGCACTAAGCCAATGCAACTCTTGCCCTCTTTCAAACCATGGGTCACTTCAATCAGCCGAATGTTTGAACCGTCGAAATTTGGGGCAAGAAGAAAGTGAGCCAGCATACACAAGCAAAGGGTGTGTTACCTAAAACCCCGCCAGAAAAGGTTGCCTCGATCACCGACGTCAGAAAATCGATGTATTAGGCTGGTAATATCCAGCTCTCCATTATGAACCAAGGATTGAGCCTCGTGTAGAGTGAGCCCACACATGCGTCCCAAAACTTGGACATGGCTGAAACGGGGCTGAGATATGATTTCCTTATCGCGTCGGGATTCTATTAGCGCCTGAAATTCTTCGATTGTCAGGTGTAGACCGCCCAGAACTCTGCTCCGCGCGCGAGGGTGTGAATCGTTGTTCTAGCTACTACAGTTCGGACTTCTGTCACGGTTCTAAATCTAATCTCACAAAGTGCAATGTAAGGCTGATAAATCACCAAAGAGTCCAAATCCGACAAATCATTTTGAAAAATCGATTTTAATCAAGAAGTGCCAAACATGTACTGCTTTGCCAGATTTCAAAGTCGCCACCTAAATATTTTGTTTTGGAAAATTTAGGAAACCCTGACTCGTGCCTAAGGCCACGTGTCCATCATCACCAAAGTTGCCTCGGCTCGGGAACTTGGGTACAAGAGGGAAACGTCTTGAAATGAGCACCCCCGCTCGCCCGATCAAAGGATTGGCCTCTACTAACATGATATGTTGTTTTTGAAAATACATGTATTCTTATTCCGGTTTATTAGTTAACTTACTATGTGATGCGCACAGCAAACAAATATAGACTCAATTGCCTAAATTGGAACAAAACAATTCAATGTTTGTTTTCGAAAATGGTTTGAAAATGCTACTCGCAAGTAAGCTAAGACACGGATTTGCCACCCTCAAGTGGGCTTAGAAAACAACATGAATTTGCCACTCCGTAAAGTGGGCTTAAAACGCTCATTTTGATGAATTGTTTTAATTCAAGCAATGAAGCCTTCATCTACAGGCATTCATGTAGTTAAACACATAAGCACATAGCCTCATGGCAAGCATGCTATCATGGCAACAATTGCACTCATGCAAGGATGCTAAAGCATAAACAGTCACAGTGTACTCCGAGCCAAAAAAGAAGCTAGTTAGTAATCAATGCATGATTCTAGCTATGTTAAGAATGCCTAATGCAACACATGCAAAAATGCAACTAAAATAGGCTCGACTATTCTAAGATGTCATGTAAATGCAGCTTGATAACATGTATTCAAATTTGGAATTGAAATATAATGCAGTTTGTATGATGCGCCGAGCCTAGTGCATGCAAGACAGATGAATGATGCACGCATGCAAACATAAGGATGCTAATTGAAATATGCCGTGAAACTAACCACTGAAAGCGGATAAGTAAAAGGGAGAAAGAAATGGGGGTTGGAAGACATACATCACACACACGCACGCTTATTACAAAATTCGCCCTCTCGATGGAGGTTCCGAATAATAAGCTAACTAGCTAATCTAAGCTAATTAAACTAATTATTACAAAACGAATTGAATAACTAGCTACAACTAATTATTACATCACTTTAACTAATTAACAAATTAATTAAATTACATAAACATGCTAATTAACAAATAAGCATTAAACTACGCTACTCAGCTCTGCTTTGGAAAGTTGAACAATGCATGCACTTGGTTCCTCGCTCGAAAATCCATCGCTATGTCCCAACTTGCCTCTGTTTGCATTTGATCTCAGAACACTGTACAAACTTCAAGGTAGCTTCTACTCTATCATGGAGACCATCAGGAGGGCTGCCGACCAGTTTATGGTGGTGTAGACCACCCGCAGACCACTTAAGTATGCTGGAGACCAGAAAAACTGGCTGGCCGACCACTTAATTTGCCAAGCTCCAGTTTTGCTGCAGCAGAGAACAACAAGGGGCATAGCAGTGTATTTGCAAGATATGTGTGCATAACCACCCTCCCTATCATTTCTTGATCTCAAGGGAGTGTGGTTCTCGACTCTCGGGCCACCAATCGAGCATCGCAATGCGCAATGGCCGAGAAGCCCAGATTGCACAATTCAATATAAATGAATGCACAGATAACACATAAGAGCCTTAAACTCTATCATGCATGATCAAAAGCGTCGGCGACCGAGAAATGAGGCACGTTTCATCACTTCAAGTATGAAACGTTCCTTGTTTCTCGTGTTTGGATTAACTCCCTATCCAAACACAATGCAATGCATGCAACATGAGCATGTCAACACAATGCAAACAACAAGCATGCAAATATCATGCAATGTAACAAGCATGCAACAACATGAAATGCAATAAGCATGAGATAACCTTCAAACCACATGCTCAATGGACTTAAACCGAATATGGACAAACCTCAATAATGCCCAAAATAGTGGCCAAAATACTGAAATGATGGCATGAAATGCAAGACAATGCATGCACATGCTCTAGCCCACCAACTAAGCATAAAAACATAACTCTTAAAAGTGCTCAAAGAGTGACAAATGTAAGAGTGTATCCACACTATAAGCATTAAAGTCATGTAAGAAATGATGCCAAATCATTCGAACAACACAAGCATGACGTGTTAAGAGGCCTAAGGCACAAGGCCACCAAAGGAGACTACAAAAGGGGCATGCAACACATGGCATAAATGAAGGAACCAATCATGGACAAAGCTCAAATAGGTCAAGACAAGGACCAATGCATGCTGAGATGGGAGCTCAAAGGTCTAGGCAAGCATGCATACACATTGGTCCCTAAACAAGGCGATAATCACAACCCTTGAAAGCATTCAAAGAGTGAAAGAGAGGGAACATGGCAATGCTATGTGCTCTGAAATAACATGGTAGGTGATGCCAAATCATGCACATGTCACAAATGAAGCATGCTATGGTGCTCAAAACTCAAAGCTAGCAAAGCCAATTGTACTACAACTATGCAATACATGAACCACATGGCCAAGGCAACCCAAAACAGTCCTAGAGCATGTCAAGATGATGCTAAAACATGTATGGACCAGATCCAAAACAAGCTAGCATGAAGGCATGAAGCATGGAGTATGCAAGGCCAATATGGAGGATTACACTACACCTACCAAAACCAAGCATGAGGTGACTCCACCAACAAAAATCAGAGTTGTATTATGGAAAAAAAAGGACCAAAAAAGTACTGAAATGATGGTCCAAAAGCCTAGGCAAGATGGCATACACAATGGCTCATATTTAAGGCATGAAGCACCAACCCTCCAAAGCATTGAATGAGTGACACATGTGAGTGTATGGCCATGAATCATGCTCTGAAATCACGTATTAAATGATGCTAAATCATGCAAATAGCCCAAGCAATGTATGCTAGTGACTTGGAAACTCAAAGCTAGTGAGCTAGAATGCACTATGGCTATACAAAGCATGGCATGTATGACCAAAACAACATGAATCAGAGCTTAAGCATGGTAAAACATGAACAAAAGCTTCTTGAAGTTGAGCCAAAACATGCTAGAATGATGGTCCAAAGCATGATGCATGTTAGGTTAGATTGCAAGATTACACTACAAGTGTAGAATGCATGCAAGTGGTAACTCAACCAAGCTAAAACAGAGGTAAGCCATGTCAAAATAGTACCAAAAACAAGTTGAGAATAAGCCAACACATGCTAGGAAAGTATGCTCAAACATGAGGCTAGTAAGGCAAGCATCCAAGATACAAGGAGAGGAGATGACCCCCTCCTATTTGAGACCTCAAAACACCCTTTCCACCATTGAAATTCCTTTGAGTTTCAGTGGTGAGAAGGCCAAAAAGAGGTGGTCCCAATAACTTAAAAGGATAGCACAAAACCAAGGCCAAACAAGGCACAAGAGGGGGTAGACCACCCCCAACACCAACCAGGCCTTAAACAAACATGTTAAACACTAAAAATTAGAACTTTTTACAGTAGAAATTCAAGCCAAAATAAGCATGCAAATAGGTCCAAAAGCTTAATCAAAATGAAGATTTAAAGGGCTAGTTGACTCACCCTTGAAGAACAACTTCAAAACTGCAACTCCAGCAGCTTTTCTGAGCTCAAACCAATCCAAAAACACCAAAAACACCAAAATCAGCTTCTAAGTGCCTCAGCTCCAAGAGTATGGTGTTTCACTATGTGCTTGTGTGCAAAAGTGTGAAGAAATTACACTTTCAAGCACAAATATAGAAGGAAAGGAAGAAGTATAGATATAGATGATATGTATAGCCCTCAGCCAAATTTCTCAACCTGAGACAAGAGGGGGGAGGTTTGCTCTTATAGAAAAACAAAGTTCAAGCTTTTTGAACAAGCTAAGAGCTTGGACCAATCCATCCATACACGTGTATGAAGGATGAGTTCTGTGCCCAACAGTTGGCACAACTGGCATCTACAACACCTGCAGAAACTCCAGGAAAGTTGCTGACCAGTTAAAGTGGTCGACTAGCTACTTTTTCTGGTTGGCTAGGACAAAAGGTGGTCGACAATGGGGGAAAGGTGGTCTGCACAGAGATAGGCAGGTAGTGACATGGCTGGAGACCACTTTTTCCAGCTGCAAACCACTTGTAGACCACTGTCTACAGGGAAGAAAACTGGCTGGCAGGGAAGAAAAGTGGTTTTTAGGGAGAGAAACTGGTCTCTAACCCTCATTCCACCCTCCAAACCAGGAAAACAAGGTTTGTGCCAAAAACAAACCAAAAAGGATGCAAGACAAGAGTCCGGGGGTCGAGGCGCGCAGCTGGACGTCTCGAAAACTAGTCTACAGGCACCAAAAGTGGTTTACGACCACAAAAAGTAGTCTCCAAGACCTCTGTGTCCTAGACCAAGGCAACAAGGAATGGTTCGAAAACCAGGCCAAAAGGAGAACGATAAGCGGTCCCAAGACAAGGCGCGCGGCCGAAGGCTCCGGAAATCAGAAACTAGCCTATAGGAGGCAAAAGTGGTCTACGACCACAAAAAAGTGGTCTACAAGACCTCTCTCTCCCTCCAGGGAAGGAAAAACAAAGTTTGGTTCAAAACCAAACCAAAAAGGAAGCAAGACAAGGCACTTGGCTGAAGGCTCCGGAAATCGAAAACTAGCCTACAAGAGGGAAAAGTGGTCTACGACCACAAAAAAGTGGTCTACAGACCTCTCTCTCCCTCCAGGCAAGGGAAAACAAGGCATGGTCTACAAACCAAGCCAAAACACAAAGAGTTTAGAGGCCCGGAGGCAAGGCACTCAGTCGAAAACCCTGGAAACTCGAAGTGAGCACAAATATGCACAATCATCGAGCGCTCAAACGACGATGTCTGAGTCTTAAGGTCGGTCAAAAATGGGGTGTCTACATCGGACATATCTCTTGTCCTCTAAAGCTAAAGACATGTGTAATTGGGTTCCAACATCTAGCCGCGGCATGAAGGAACGAAAACAAAGCGGAGAACGGCTCAGAGAGAAAAGTGCATTTATGCTGAAACCCCAAAAATTCACATTTTTCGGGCCGTCTAAAGTCGCAATCCAATCTGAGAGTTTTTCGACAAAAAATGGCTCAATTTGTGAAGAATTTGCAGCTGAAATGAAGAAATCATGAGGCTCAACCTTTTATAGAAGATAAGGCAGTGAGTGGAAGCCAAGTATCAACAATTTGGAGGTCCTTCACATTGATGGCCGGCAGATTGGTGGCCGGCAAAAGACATTAGTGGCCGGCAAGCCATCTCTCATGGTCGGTATGTGGACGGCAACCTCCATTTGTGGACGGTAGTCTCTCACTCTAACTTGCTGTCCACCTGTGTGTTGGGCAGTGCTGGAAACATATGTTTTGTTTTGATCTTCAAGTGTTTTAAGGTCTTGTTTTGAGTCTTTTCGGCTTTAGCAAGTTTGTTATTTTGTATTTAAGTTGTTGTTGCGTTGTTTTTTGCTTTATCAAGTCATATGTTATTTTGTTTATCGAGTTGTATGTTGCTTTTTGTATTTCAGTTGTTGGTTGGTTCATTACTCGATCAAGTTTTTGTTTCAATCAAGAGTGTTATCTTGACCAATTCGATTCCGTGTCCATTCCATGCAAACGTGGTGCTCGTGCATAAATTACAACACTTTTCATAAAAACGGTGAGATTTTATTCCGATCATGGTTTTTACAAAAGAGGAGTACAAGGTTTTTAAGCAAATAAACCTGTCTGAAGCTATACAATGTGCTAATGCTACAAACAAAAAGAAACTAAGCAAAAATACAAAAATCAGCGCTGGTCGCCTCAGGCTTGAGAAGCCTTCTTCGTTCTCTTCCTTGGAGGAGAAGACTCTGGGGCACTATCTCCGTCAGCACCACTGTTTGAACCTGAACCAAAACCCGAGCCGGTGTCATCTCTGCTCTCCACTTCAGAGCTCACCTCGGCTCCACTCTCAGAACCCAAGCCGGCATCGTCCCCACTCTTAGATGACTTCGAATACTGACTCACTGCCTTCTCAGAGTTGTTCGTCTCAACATCATC
This sequence comes from Camellia sinensis, assembly GCF_055761805.1. Taxonomy (NCBI): domain Eukaryota; kingdom Viridiplantae; phylum Streptophyta; class Magnoliopsida; order Ericales; family Theaceae; genus Camellia; species Camellia sinensis. Next base: position 82,489,022 of record NC_138963.1, read on the forward strand.
ATCACTCAGAATGGGCTTTGAAAGATCGCTCTCGTCTCGGGTGCCCCTAGCTCTGCCTCGACCACGTGCTAAAGACTGTCTCTCTTCTCTCCGTGCTGTTAGAGAAGGTACTACTGGTGCAGGAGCTGCAGTTGCCGCTGGTGCTGTTCGTATGGGTGGGATCTGAAAAGACAGTTGTTACATTTTAGTTACAGCGTGTGTATCAGATGTAAGCATGATGTGCAAAATGAGTGTATGCAGAAGTTAGATATAATGAGTAAGTATAGTGTGTAAATGCGATGTATCGATGCAGCGTATCAGTGTAGTTTGAGAAGTTTTTAGTTGAAATGTCAGTGTCAATGTGTCAGTGAAAATTTGATGCCTGGAGTACAAACTGAAGAACTTACCGAGATACCATGGAGGCTGAGCAGTGTCTCTCTCCTTTTTACCATCCTTATCAGGGAGGCTATCAGCTTAAGAGCATCTCCTGTGTACTCGATGGATGCCTGCAAAAGTATTTGAATGATCAGTGTTCGCAGTAAACATATCCGAAATGAAATGTGGAGTGCAAATGTAAAGAATGGTCCATACCTGAGTGGGGCCTTGGACCCTAACAAGCTCGTGACCAGCCGTTGTAGGCTCAATCGAAACCTAGTTAGTGTCTCCGGTATGCTGCTAGCATGTTAGCGTAGTCAGAAGCTCTGGCCAATTGGTCCTCTACCTTGCCTGGAAAGCCCTTGTACCACATGCCTTGGTCGCCTTGGTCACCCTGGTCACTTTAGGCGCCTCCCACGCAGCACATGCTCTCGCCTCCTCACCTCCACGAGTGCCTATCAAAGGTGGCATGAGATGCGTCTGAATGAAGGCTGCATAGTCTCCCTCTGCTCGGAAGTAGTCAACATCCAAGCCCACCATAAACTAAATGACCTCCACAATAGATAGGCTATCTGCTAATCACATGGACTCGGACTACACCATCGGAATGATCGGATCAGGTAGTCCCACAGTCTGGCGCACGAATCGCTCGCTCAGGAACCAGGCTCGGCAGACTGGGTCCTCAAGTAGAATGTGGAAGCGGGTAATGGCCCAAGCCCTGACATAATGGTCCCGAATCCCCGTTGGTATCATCGCCCATGGCTGCCACATGATCTGCAAATAAGAGGTTGTACGGATGATTAATTGCTGTCAGTAGTAATGTGAATCAGAATAGTGTTAAAGTGAAAATGACTGTGTTTTGCGTTACCTCATGGGCAACTACCGTGTCGAAGTAATGCCGAAAAAATGTGAAGGTCTTATGGGTCCTACGCTGGAGTCGGCCGTCATACCTCCGTGAGTAGGGGACTGCCAGTGGGGGCTCCTCTATGGGCTCTGGGGCTAGAGTCGAAAAATATGCATAGACCCACAGTGGCAGAGAAAATGCAGTGATATGTGATCAATACAGTATGAACAGACACAGAAAGTGCAAAGTAGAAAGCACATTCTATGAATAGTGTCTGTGCAGATACAGAAAGTGCAAAGCAGAATGCACAGGTATTGAACAGATGTAAAGCAAAAAAATGTAAAGTGCTAAGAGGGAATTGAGATGCGTATCTCCCAAGCTCGTTAGTAGCCTCCGATTAAGCCCCCTTTCAAACGAGAGGTGGAGCTCATGTTCCATATAGCGTGGCGAGGCTGGCTCCGCCCTAGTCGTAAAAACGAACCCGAGGAAGGGTCACCAGGGCGCTTAGCAGATATAAGCCGACGATGTTCCACCTATTTGAAAACAAGGTGGTACCGAAGATGAACATCAAAAAGCCCCTAGCATACTGCTTTGTCTCCTCTACTGTCTCAAGCTTGCTCCTTTTAAATCGTTCGGAAAACCAGGTGTATCTGACCATGCCTGTTCGATATATAGGTGGATGCGCTCCCAGCAGCTCGAACTAGACTCCCTTTCACTTCTCCATGTCTGTATCAAGAGAGATCGGATTGCCCTCTACGTCTAAGCCGGTGATCATGGTGAAGTCATAGGGAGTTATCGTCATCTCTCCTGTAGTAAAAAAGTGGAAGGCACGAGCGCTCCCATGAGAGAACAGCTCGCGATGATCCGCGTCAGGCCAGAGTAGAAAAGGCCAAAGCCAACCTCATCTATGATGTCCTGGACTCCAGCGGGGAGCTCATCATACCAGTCTTAGGTGGTTGTAGCACTGTATCCTTGGAAGGCACGAGACTCGCCTTGTGGCAGAGAACAGATGTAACAGATAAAGGATAGATGGATTAGATAAAGCAGTGATGATAGTGCAGTTAAATAAAAGGTAGTGTAAGAAATGCAATTAAAGAAAGGCAGAAATGCATGAAAATAGAGTTCATACCTCAACGGTAATGGTTGACAGGTGAGAATTCGGCTCTCTCAATATGAGGTCCTATGGTACACCGCGAGCAAACTCAGCGAAGCGTCTGATGCCTCCGGTAGGCAATATATGTGTCTGGGGATGATATCTCTTTGGATCGAAAGACTGTACCCTCAGTGGTAGCGGCTCTAGCTCGGCCTCAGGCTCGAACTCAGCCTCAAGGTCAGCTGCTGGCTCTACTACCTTAGGAACAGGAGGAAATGCAAAGGGAATCTTTGAAGGAGCCCAGTCATGGGGTACACCATCTGCCATCTAAAGAATGGGTGAAAAGCAGGTGGAAATTGTAGACGCGCCCGCGGAGGGGGCCTTTATGCTACTACAGTTCGGACTCGCGATTTTGTTGTCGCGGTTCTTAATCTGAACCAAAGAGTCCAAATCTGGCAAATCGTTTTGAGAAACAGATTTTTGAAAAAGTAGTGCCAAACATGGACCGCTTTGCCAGATACAGAGTCGCCACCTAAATATTTTTTAATGGGGAAATTTAGGAAACCCTGACTCGGTGCCGAAGGCCACATGTCCGTCATCACCGGAGTTGTCTCGGCTCGGGAGCTTGGGTATGATCGGCGAAGGTCAGCTATGAGCACCCCCTTTCGCCCGGTCCGAAGACCGGCCTCTACTAACCATGATATCCGATTTTGAAGACGTTATGTGTTCTTATTCTATTTATTAGCCTAGAATTACTATGTTATGCGCGCAGCAAACAAGTATAGACTAGATTGCCTAGTTTGGAAATAAGCATTGCATATCCGTTCGGTTTTGAAAAGCGCTTTGGAATTTGCTACTCGCAAGTAGGCTAAAATACGGATTTCAACGAGTTTTTCCAACTCAAACAATCCAACCTCCACCCACAGGCATTAAAACAATTTAACACATAAGCACTTAGCCGCATGGCAGGCATACTGTCATGGCAACTCTCACACGCATGCGGGATGCTAAGGCATAAATACTTACATCGTACTCCGTGCCAAAACAATAAACTAGTTAGCAAACATGCATGTCCTAGTTCATGTTAAAAATGGCTAATGCATCACATGCAAAAATGCAATTTAGGCAGGCTCGGCTAACCCTAAACATGGCGTGTGAAATACGATTAATCGATGCACGTATTCAAATTGGAATTGAAGTACAAATGCAGTTAGCATGATGTACCGAGCCTAATGTATGCAATACAAATGCATGAATGCACGCATGCATAGCATAAGGTATGCTAATTTTAAAGATGCCCTAATCTACCATCATAAGCATGTTGATGCAATGCAACCTAAGCATGTTATCAGTCATGCAACATGAACAATGCAATGTACTTATGCAAAGCATACAAGCAAACATGCAAGGTAAGCATGCAAACCAAATGGAGGATGGACTTAAGCATGAATTAGGCAGCCCTAAATAGTCCTAAAACAGTGGCCAAAATGCCCAAAAATGGAGGCTAAACACACGTGCACACATACACATGTTATGGTCCAAGCCTCAAGCATTAAACAAGCAACATTCAAGCACACTCGAAAAGAGATTTCATGGACAATTAGCATGCAACATGAGCTCTAAAATCATGCTATAAAATGATGCCCAAATCATGTTAAACAAGATAGGCAAATGCATGCAAGCATGGTCCAAATACTTGAGGCAAGTCATGAAGCTTTGAAGCACATTTAGCATAACAATCACGGCATGCATTAAACAACTAAAAACAGATTTTTAGCATGTTAAAACAAGGCTAAAGGACTACTTAGATGGCATCTAAGTGGCTCAAATTTAGAGACATGCACGATGGTCAAAACATGGAGCATGCAACACATGCTTCCGAAGCATTAAAGAGGCATGCAAGGCAATCAAGCAAGCATGTTTAAGGTACTGGAATAGCATGGAAAATGGTTCCAAACCATTGAAAATTATACAAGCGATGCATGCTACACACTTATGCACTTAAGACCAACAAGCCAAACATGCAAAGGGGCTATACTAAGCATGCCAAGATCAACCCAAACACTTATGGACAGACCTAAAACATGTCAAGATAAGCATAAAATCTTCACAAATGTAAGCCTAAAACATGCTAGAAACAAAGGCACACAACCTAAGACATGTTAACGGATCACAAGGCATTACGTGGCAACTATGCTAAGCATGCATGGAGTACCAAAACCAACAAAAAACAGAGGTATAATACAACATATTAAGCATGGAAAGCAGCCAAGACATGGTCAATACACACTTTAACATGATGCTCTCTCAAGAGGCCAAAAATGGTCCATTTCAAGGACAACAAGGAGAGGGGGTGGCCCTCTCCTTTTGGAGACTTCAAGGCACCATCTCCACCACTGAAATCCCTCAAGATTTCAGTGGTGATGAGGCCCAAATACCAAAGTCTCGAAACTTGCTCAAAATGGCTCAAAATGAGGCTTTTCAAGGCCTAAGAGGGGTCAAACACCCTCAAACCACAAAACACCCTTAATAAACAATCAAGAGGGTCTAAAAACAGAACTTTTTTGTATTATACACCAAGCTCAAAAACGATTTTAAGACAGGTAAAAATACAATGCCAGATTAGGGAATAATGGGACTAGATTCTCACCCTTGAAGACCCCTTTACAAATGATGCTCCAATGGCCCTCCTTGGCTTGAATCCAACACCAGAACTTCAAAATCAGTCCCTTAGAACCTCAGTAGCTAAGTGAAGGTGAAACACTAGGTGTTTGTGTGCAATAGTATGGACTAAACACCCTTTAACACACACAAGAGGGAAAAAGAGAGAGATAATGTGTATCTAACCCTAACCCTAGAACTCAAACCCTAACAATGGCTGTCTAAGCTCTCCAAAATATCTCAAGTCTCTCCACCCTTTGCCACAAGAGAGAGCCCCTCCCTTTATGGAACTTCTTGTCTTGTAAAGCTTACAAGACAAGATTCATAAGAGGGAGATCCCTCCATACACGTGTATGGAGGGGAGCAAAAAGCAAGACAGCTGTCTTAAAATATCTGCAAAAGCAGATGCACAGTAGTCGGCCGGCCAAAAATGCCATCTTGGCAAAAAAGAGTGCCGACCGGCACTAAATAGTGCTGACCGGCAACAAATAGTGCCGTGACAGCAAAAACCAGCCGGTGGCCTCTAGCCACTGCCGGTGGCGTATGGGGATGCCTCACAAGGCATTCCCTGCCCTTCCAAGGCAAAACACAAGTGTTTGGTGTGAAACCAGACACTAAACGGTCGAGTTCGGAGATCCTGAGGCAAGGCGCGCGAGCCGAGGCCTCCGGGAACTTCAAACGAACACAAACATGGATAATCACCGAGTGTTCAAACGGTGACGTCCGAGTCTTGAGGACGGTCAAAAATGGGGTGTCTACAGTTGCCCTTCTTTGACAGAACTCGAAAGTCATAACAATGACGAGAGTGAATGTCAAAGCCCAGAGACGACCCATTTTTGACAAGGCCGAAGACTCAAACAAACATGCAAGACAAACAAGGTATGCGCCCGAAGGCAGGGGCAAAATGCAAGACAATGCACAGAGCCGGACATAACTTATGATCATGCAAAGAAAGCTGTAACGAAGCACACATGTGACAATTTTAAGCTAGCATACACTAAACTACACTACAATGCAGAAAGGATGTAAGAGAATTATGCAATTCTCAATACGTCTCACTCGGAGGATATAATACCTGTGCGGCTCGTCTGGTTGCACCAGCCTCAAATGAACCGTACATACAATATCATGCCTGAAAAGAAAACAAACTTTACAGGTACAATATTGTTAGCAACATGCATGACAATGCAAGAATGGATGCAAAATGATATGCAATATATACAAAACAATGTATAAACAATGCAAATGAAGATGCAATGTAATTGAAACAATGCAAATTAAAATGCAAAGCAATTGAATCACGATCCAATCACGAGTGGTTCGAAACCACACCTATGTCAAATAGATTGATGGAGGTAACAAGTCTGTCTACCACAGAACGGTCAACTGAACTGTGAGCATTGTAGACAGACACAAGAACAAGTATTTGGGGGGAATGACATAAGTGGGGAAACGACCCGCTGGAGAAAGGACAATGATCCTAATGCCGGATGCAAAAATTATACTATGATGTAATGGAAATGAATATGGCACGCGGGCCAAACCAAATCTTGCCTAGGTAGGGCATGTACGCATACAAGCCACGTCTAACACAGAACGGTCTACTGAACTATGCTTCGACACGAGAAGTATGGGCACATACCAGACCAAGCTCAACCATGGAAAGGCGCAAGCCATAAATGGAAGGTGATGCAATGAATGCATGCGATCTACGATGCAATGAACATGGCACGCGGGCCAAACCAAATCTTGCCTAGGAAAGGCATGTACACAAACAAGCCGCGGCTAACATAGAACGGTCCACTGAACTATGCTTCGTCGTGAAAAGTATGGGCACATACCAAACCAAGCTCAACATGGAAAGGCGCAAGCCATAAATGGAAGGTGATGCAATGAATGCATGCGACCTACGATGCAATGTCTACATTATATGATAATGATGCATGACAATGTAACTATATATTTTTTGTTATGAAACGCAAAGGTTTAAGTGCACGACAACGCGCGACTTTTGATACGCATGACAATGCAAGCGAACTATGCACATCAATGTGCCAAAGGTCTCACACCTTCCAAGGATTTAAGGTCTCCTAGACCGTCTGATACCTGTGCGGTTCGTTTGGTTGCACCAGTCTTAAATGAACCGTACATACAATATCGTGCCTGCAAAGAAAACAAACCTAACAGGTACAATATGATTGACAATATGCACATTAATGTACTTGAAAATACATGACAACGCAAAGCAAGTAGGAAGCATAATAATGCTGTGAAGGTACAGACATGTAAGTGGAGCATGCGGTCTACGCAGGCAACGAAATTGATCATAGGCATGCGGTCCACGCAAGCGACGAGATCGAGCATAAGCATGCGGTCTACGCAAGTAATGATATTGAACAATTATGCGGTCTACGCAAATAATAAAATTAATTACAAACATGCGGTCTACGCAGGTAATGTAATTAGCATGCGGTCTACGCAAGTAATAGAATTGAACAATTATGCGGTCTACGCAAGCAATACATGCGGTCTACGCAGGTAATGAAATTGAACAATTATGCGGTCTACGCAAATAATAAAATTAATTACAAACATGCGGTCTACGCAGGTAATGTAATTAGCATGCAGTCTACGCAAGTAATAGAATTGAACAATTATGCGGTCTACGTAAGCAATACATGCGGTTTACCAAGGTAATGAAATTGAACAATTATGCGGTCTACGCAAATAATAAAATTAATTACAAACATGCGGTCTACGCAGGTAATGCAATTAGCATGCGGTCTACGCAAGTAATAGAATTGAACAATTATGCGGTCTACGCAAGCAATACATGCGGTCTACGCAGGTAATGAAATTGAACAATTATGCGGTCTACGCGAATAATAAAATTAATTACAAACATGCGGTCTACGCAGGTAATGTAATTGATTACAAACATGCGGTCTACACAGGTAATGTAATTAATATGCACAATGAATGCAAGACAATGCAGGTCGCAAGGGACGTAAGACAATGCAAATGAGGCACACATGCCAATGCAAGTGAGGCACACGTGCTGATGAGGACAAGGCACACGTGCCGATGCGAATGAGGCACACGTGCCGATGGGAATGAGGCACATGTGCCGATGCAAACGATACAAATGAGACACGCATGCCTTATAAATCACGAAATGATGCGAAGTGTGACGCGCATGCCATACGAAATGTAAATGGACTTAAATGCGTAACAACGCACGTGTTTCGAGATGCATGACAATGCAGACGATGCGCGAGACGACGTATGTCTTGAAATACGCGACAATGCTAGTAATGAAAATGCAATAACAATGCATGAGAGATGTGCATGACAATGCAAGGGGTGTGTGTTACAATGCATGTAGTATGCATAACCATGCAACTGTGAGGCGCGTAATGACGCGATGTAATGCACCGAGATAGTGTGACGAACGCGTGGAACGCACACGGGGCAACTTTTGAAATTAAAAGGATATAAAAAAGGATACACCTTGCACGAATTCGAGTGCCACGCACAGAAGACACGACCCGAGGTCACAACGGAGGCCGGTTGAGCGTCGGAGATGCACTTTCTTGCACTTTCTTGAGCTATGAAGACCACAAACTACTCATATGGCCTAAACAAGGCTGTGGGAACACCACCGGCCGGAAGGGGAGGCCACCGGCTATCCACCGGCTGCAGAATAACTCCATCGGCACAATATTATGCTGGCCGGCACAAAACATTGCCGACCGGCAAAAAGTTGCTGAGTCGGGGCAGTTTCGACCATTCACCTCGGGTGTTTTAAAATAGGGTTTCAAACCCTATTTTCTCATTTCCTTCACCGCCGAAAACTCAAACCCTCTCTCTAGAGTGTTTTTCTCTCCTCTTTCGCCCGTTTCTTCGCGTTCTACGCCCGTTTCATCATCGGATTCGCGATTTCCTTCGCGTTTCGGACATTTTCAACCGAACAAAACTTTGTTTCGGTGCCTCGTTTGGCGTTCCCACCTTTTCGGGGTTTGTTCCCCTCACTTTCCTCTTGATTTCCGTGCCTTTTCACATTCCGGCCTTCCCGGCCATTTTCGACCCTCTCGGGAGTTGACTTTCCGGTTGACTCTTCGTATTCCGGCCCGGTTTTCCTTCCTCCGGCTATTTTCTCATCACTCTTGACATGGAAGACGACATTCCACGTGGCGGGACTCCCCCGGACCACGAGATAGATCCCGAGGTCGAGCTCCTACCCTTGTGCGAGCGCCCGTTCGACCCGGCGACCTACCGGCCGGCGATCCATGTTCTGCCCCCGACGGACTCTGCCAGTTTCGGAGCTTCGAGAGGCACGTGCCACCCGAGCTATTGCTGCGCGAGCCTACCTCCCACCTGTCCTTCGGCGTTTCCAAGGTAACTCTCTTTCCTCTACTTTACTTTCTGCAATGTAGGGCACAAAACTGTCGTAGCTAGGTGTACTGTTTAACTGCTGAAATCTGATATACCGTAGACTGTGGTTGACTGTAAACATACATACAACTGATATCTGCTTGAAACTGACACATGCACACACACTACACTGGCCCTGCCCTGAATCACCCAAACACACGGCGCGCACTGTATTCCACTGCAAACACCGACACCCGATATCTGCTTGAATCTGAACATATGCACACATGCTATACTTTACTGAACCACCCGAACACGCTGATGCATCACACACTGTAGTTTACTGTAAGCACACTGGCACCCGATAGCTGTTCAAATTTGTTAAACTTGCACGCATGCTATACTGTATGCTTCTTAAAACTGCATTTTGAGTGTTGTTTTGCAATTGTTATTTTCTGTTTACAGGAGGATTCCCATACCATCCGCGGGTATGGGAACACTGGCGCTTGGGAGTGGTATGACGAGCTCCCTGACGCGGTCCATCGCATAGTGGACGGGGCGGGCTTCGGCGCCTTCTGCCGAGGGCTCTCTAGGCTCACCACGTGTAGACCTCTCCTTGCCGCTCTGGCGGAGAGGTGGTGGGATACCACCGATTCTTTTCACTTCTCCACAGCAGGGGACATGACGATGACCCCTTACAACTTCTCGATGCTCACAGGCATCGGGGTGGGGGTGATCCGATCCCTTTTGATATCGACATGGATGAGTGGACTGCTGCTCAGGTCCATTTGCTTGGGGAGGCCCCACCTCTCGCTCGCCCAGGTTTTGTGCGGTACTCCTGGTTCGAGGTACAGTTTAGGGTCCAGCCTACTCTTGGTGATGCAGATCCGATGACCTCGGAGGCCGAGGAGAGGTATGCCCGCAGTTTCCTCATGTTTTTATTCGGGACGACCATCTTCGCCGATCGGGCGAACACCGTGCCTCTTTGCCTTCTCAGCGCACTGGTGGATGTCCGGGACATTTTGCACTACGACTGGGGTGGCGCCGCTCTGGCCACCCTCTATGGGTACATGAGCTCGGCTTCCCGCGGCAGCGGCCAGTTGGTCGGAGGCTATTGGCGGGCTTGGGAGGTACATTTCTTCTCCGCTTTTCATTTCTGCTTTATATTTTCTGTAGTCTGTACACTGCACACACTGTAGTCTACTCTATACTTGCTGTATACTGTACACACGGCACACACATACATTCTGCTTCACACTGACTGTACACTGCTCACACTGTACACTGTACACAATACACTGCACAACACACGGCTCTGCCATTTCTACTTTATTCTGTATATTCTGCTTTTTCTGATAAATGCACTGGTATTTACCTTGCAGCTGTGGGTTTACGCCTACTTTCCTAGGCTTGCCCCTGTACCAGTCACAGAGACCCCTCTGGTTGTCCCCTTTTCACACCGCTTTGACGGGAGATGCACCCGGCAGCCGCGAGAGACTTTCGGCTTTTTCCGTCGATACTTCGACACCATTACCCCGGCCGAGGTATGTTTTACTTGCAGTTCATTTAAGCTTCGCTTTCCCACTGCATATTTCAATAACAGTAGATAACAAACTGTCTGTCACTTTCAGATCACTTGGCGGCCATGGGCTCCGTTGCCGGCGGCGACGCGGGATCGGTTTGCTGGTGCTGAGGAGACCTCGCGTTTCCGGATCCTACTGGAGGGCCCGGTCTGTCGGGCTTGGTACCTGGGTGAGCGTTTCCTACGCCAGACCCTGGGGTTACCTGAGCAGATAGTCCCGGTTCACCCTCCTGCGGACATGAGGGAGACCGAGAGGCTCACCACCAAGCAGATGGACGACTACACCATTGGCTGGGAGGAGGCCCACTTCAGAGGTATCGGCGACTATTGGGAGTACGTGCAGACGTACCTGATGCGACCTCTGAGCGGCGGCTGTCGAACGGAGGGAGCCGGGCCTGCGGCGCCTGCGGCGCCAGCGGCTGGGGCAGGAGTAGGAGCTGGAGCGGGAGCTTCGAGGAGGGCCCGAGTTCGTGGCAGGGGCGGAGTCCAGGGAGGACGGGGGACTGGCTGGCCCGCCCTGCCTGCTGTACTGACTTTCCGGGGGTAGGGTGGGGCGACCTATCAGATCCCCTTCGCCCCTCCGCCAGCTGATCACGAGTTCGTTGGTGTCCCCGATTTGCCTCCGGTATGTATTACTGCACTTTTGTATAGTCATTTCATTTCGGTTTATTTGATATTCCACAGAATATTGATGCATCTGGTACTTTTGCAGGCTTCTTCTGAGTACACTCGTCAGTCATTGGCGATGAATACCTCGATGATGGGAATGCTTCAGCGGACTTTTGACCTCCTGGCCCTCTACAGCATTCCGGTACGTTCTTCTGACACTGGCCTCAAACCATTCATACACTGCTTTACATAATCTGATGCACTGCACAACACCTGATACACTGATCTCACAACATCTGACACACTGCATACACTGCATTCTGCACTGTACCCTGCACTGATAAACTGCTCACGGCATTCATATACTGTACTCATACACTGCATTCTGTTGTTAAACTGCCCACGGCATACACACACTGTCCTCATGCACTGCATTCTGCACTGTTAAACTGCCTACGGCATACACACACTGTACTCATATACTGTATTCTGCACTGATACACTACTCACGGTATACTGATGCATTTGCCTTTTTATGTACTTTTTCAGCCTCCTTTCCAGATTCCTATGGCAGGAGGTGCTTCAGCTGGACCTTCCGTCCCTGCCTGAGGGAGAGATGAGGAGGGCCGAGTATTCCCCCGCTCCAAGGCGGGGCGCGCTCATGTCGGGAGCAGCTCGTGAGCTCCAGTCCCGGATGATGATGATGACGAGGAGTCAGAGGCGGAGGCAGAGACGGAGTCCGAGTCATCGGAGGAGGAGACCGGAGGCGGTTCTAGCTCGGGCTTTGACGACGATGCTGATGATGCTCCTGGACCCTTATCCAGGAAGAAGACCAGGACAGACTGATGGCCCCTGGAGTCGCTGGACATAGATTTTTGTTATTTTTCTTCTTTCTTGTACTTTTCCTCTTTTCTTTGGTAGTTAGATTACCTTATACTGCCGCAGGCAGATTTTGTTTTCCTCAAAACTTTGTACTCGAGAAAAAGATTATGAAATGAACAGATTTTTGCTTAAAAAGTGTTACATTTACATATCTCATGTATTGCATCGCATTCCATCATGTTACACCTCAATGTGAATGAAATTGATTGGTTGTCTGAAAATTGAACACTTGCACTATAATAATCAGATAACTAAATAGCCAACAGCAAAATAACCCAAGCAGCCCACTGCCTAATTCTGGATACACAGCCCTTGCTCTACTGGGGATTAATCTGCATACAGCCCTCAGCACAGTATTCAGTTCATCCTGCACACAACAAACTTGAGTGAACGGCCCAATCTGACAAGACGGAGCTCAAAGATGGAACCGGTTGGAGTTGAAGCATGCCCCAATGTAGAGACTGGCACAGCATTCCGAGTGTAAACAATTCTGAAATTGAATGAGGGTTTTTCAAACCGGGGTATTGAGTCTACAACTGAACACAGCGGGGAGGACTCAAATATAGGTACACGACCTAAACACAACGAGACACGCTCGAAAAAAAAAGACCTAAAACAAAGGTTGAGGTAAACAAAACAAAAGACACGACATACAGACGTGTTAGCGAAGATGGGGGACCTCGGACCACGAGGAGCCAGTTCAATCTGGGTATTGTTTCCCACCCCCTTCTGAGTTGTGATTCTCACATCACTCGACTCTTAAGCTCGGATTTTCTCTCAAAACCCTTTTCCTCACTTTTCTCTCAACTCATACCTCTCTATTTTTCATTCTCTCATTTTTCATCCCTCCCCGGGGTGATTGATGGATAACTAGAAAGGTGTGGGTTCATGCTCAACACCGTTAGCTCACGGCTATTTCTTCTGGCGGGTAGAGCGCTCTTCTGGCAAGTACGTCGATGACGGGGGAAAGACAGAACGCCTGACTCAACTGTGCCCCTAGTTCATCATTTTAACCATTCTTTGTTTTTGCTTTCTACTAAAACAGTTTTGATCAAAATGAGAGTCAGATTAACGTACTTGTTCGATTTTTGATTTGAAAATCATGCAAGTCAGGCTGCAAGCACTGAAAATTTTCCTTTTTGGGTCCAAGACAATGGTCCAGTTTTGGAAGATGAAATAGTTTTCGAGAAAATAGTCAACCTCAGTAAAAATTTTCAAAAACTATTTTTCAAACAGTCAATGTTCAACGGGCATGGAACTTACTCTTTGAGATGCGCAACCTCGGATCGGAGGCAATGGAAAATTGCCCCTGGTTTGAAGGGGGTGGGAGGCAACGGAAAGTTGCCCCTGGTTTGAATGGCGGCTCACGGCGACTCGTGGCAACGGAAAGTTGCCCCTTGTTTGGACGATGCCGCAGCAGTCCGCAAACAGTCTTCATTGGCGGTGGTCGAGTTCTTGGACACAGCGATGATGAAGACGGTCACAACAAATATATGGACACAGTCGCCTTTGGAAGCGTTGGCGACTAGACTTTGGGATGAAGTTGAAACCATTGCATGGACTGAGACGCTATGAAAGCGTTGGGGGCTGGACTTCATGATGAAGTTGCCTACGTATCCCAAACATGGGAATCAAGCCTCACGTAGTTCCGGTTAAGGTACACTCGGGTATTAACCTTCACTTTTCAGGCTCTAACTTTTGCCAAGGCGCCCGATGCGGGTTTTCGACCTTGCGAGCTTTTCTTTCTTCTTCTTTTGTATTTTTGTATTTTTCTCTTCTTTTTTTTTTTCTTTTCTTTTCTGCATTCTTCTCTTGCTCTAACTTTTGCCTGGGCCGCCCTTCCGGGTTTTCGGCCCAGCGAGCCTCTCAAGGGTAAAAATGTAATGAGTCCATGCCAAATGGTTTTTGAAATTGAAGTTTCCCTGTGTCTAGGAGAACGACTGTTGCAATGATTTGTAGGAGACTCCGTCATGGCTGCTCCACGAGCTCTTTCATCTTCCTGATTCAATTTTGGCGCCTCTTGGTCGAGGGCTGCTTCAAGACTGGCCACACGGGCCTCCTCTGACAGTTGACTGTTGGATGTTCTGAACGGGTTTAAGGTTTAAAAGTGAACGGGTTGAATCTTGAGGCTGAGAGCGATCCTAGGCTGCGCAATCTCAAGAGCGATTCCACACAGGTCTTCATAGGGCCGCGTAAAACATTTGTTTTTGAAAGTTTTTAAGAAAGCGACAAATCGCTCGCACCGAAGATAGTGTGGAACCAATCTGGATCAGGCCAGGATCCTTCTCAGCACTCACGCTGACAAGCATGGTTTCATTCATAAAAAGGCTTAGCATGCTTCTCTTTCTCTCAAAATGATCAAAATTTTGCAAAACTCGAGGAATTCCTTCCTCTTCGTTTTCATCACCGCAGTGTTCAAACGGTTTTTTTTTTTTGAAAAACTTAGGTTAATGCAATGAGTTTGGCGCGCAGGAGAGCAGGCGAGATGTACTGTCAGCCCAATCAAATTCTCTGGCACTTATGCTGAAAGCAAGCATGAAGTTGAGATAGCAACAGCTGTTTCATTCAGATTTGTTGGTGTAACTGGCCCCTCGGCAGAAACAGACTTACAAACAAAACGGGTAATTACAAGACAAAATGGTGTTCGGGACAACAACCCCAGAATCACCTGGTATTCTATACAAAGGGGACTGACTCGATACAACAAGACAGACCCTTAAGCAAAAAGACTGACTCGAGACAAAGAGACAGACTCAAAACAAAAGACTGACTCGATACCCAAGCCAGAATTTACAAAACTAGCGTTCACAGCCACTCAAAAATGCGTGCCAGACGCCACATTCAAAGTACATTCAGATGCCGCCCGCAGGTGGTTCACCTTCTGATTACATACTTGCAATATCTGTGTCCTCAAAATCCAATAACTGGGTGGTAACGGACTTGGCTGAGGTAGGTGGGAGGATAACCTCGTTGTCAATCAAATCTTGCACCTCATGACGGAGGCGGAAGCAATTGTCGGTAGCATGGCCTGTCTGCTGGTGGTACGCACAGTACTGAGCAGCATCATGCGTAGCGGGGAGATTCTTCGGGAGAGGCCGAGGCTCCAAGGGTTTAAGGTGCCCTTTCTTGGCAAGAATCTGAAGTGCCTTGGACAAAGGCATGTAGAGAGCATGAAAAGTCCTGCACCCTCGGGGCAGGTATTTTGGAGTCTGAGTGCTCTTACTAGCTGCACAGGCGAAAGGGTCGGCAGGCGCCACCTTAGCTTTCGGATCTTTCCCGGATGCAGGGGCGGGAATAGGAGGAACTGCCTTGGCATGACAGGGCCTATCCCGATTTTCTGACTGGCTTGAACTACCCTCAGGTGGAGTGGGGAAAGCATCCTCCACAGTTTTTGCCACAACTGCGGATATCTGTTGCTTGTTCATCCCCCCGACTTTCAAAGCCTCGACTGCCCACAGCAGTTGTTCAATAGGATCGGCATCTGCCTTCATTTTGTCTTTTCCTCCGGCCTCAGCCTGGTCAAGGGTTTGGGTTGCTACTTCAGAGCGAAGCCCGGTTGTTGCTGACATGTCGTGGCTGTAGCCGGAAGCCACCTCTGGCTGGCTGAGCTCTATCACAATCCGCCCTAGCAGCGGAGGCTCCTGTGGTATGAAATTCCCGGCATACGGTGCCGCTGGGGGTGAAGCTGACATTCCGTAGGCGAGATCCGCCACAGACCTTTGGAGATCACCTATCATCCCCATTAGCTCAAATGTAGTAGGCTCGCGAGCCTGGTATAACTGGGGTGCCCAGACCGGGTGCACAACAGGTGACCTGGGTGGATGTGACACATCAGTGTTGGCCTCACCTTGCAGGGTGATCCCTTGCTCTAATGCGGCTATCATAACCACGATCTCTTCTGAATTCTGCGTCATCACAAACCCTGCCGCGGCAAGGGGGGCGCTGGCTATTCTGTACCGGCTCTTGGACACTCTGAACTGAAAGGAGAAACAAACAGCATTTCAGCCCAAACAGATCAAACACTGGTGTAGCTGAACAACTGTATTCCACTACTGATCATTGTTCCTAGAAATCACTGTCCCCAAAAACTGAACCCGATATTCGCAGATAACTGATTCTTATAACTGACACTGATACTGGTGTCCTCAGATCTGATACTCAAACTTGCAAACTGATATATACTTTCCCTGTAGAAATACATTCTAAAAGCACATAGCAAGTAAAGAGAACCAAAACACCCCTATGTTGGGGTAGGGTTTCCCTGTCCTATTTTGTTAGGAGCTAGGGTTCTACTATGCACACAACAGTTCTCAAACAACCTAACATCGGGTAAGCAACCTGTCCTAACTTGGAATGGTCACTATGGATCCGAATATGCACTAGGTCGAATGGTCGAAAATGGTGCCCGGTAAAAACTGGGGTTTGTGTTCCCATACTGTCAGAGCCCATAGCCGGTCAGCCTTATGGTCATGCCTTGACAAGATAAGCCTCCGGCAAATCGTTCAGGAATGGCAGATGGCAAACACTGTGTTCCTAGGCGCACCAATGCACATGCAATGCAAAGAAACACATAAATGAAATCAAAACAGGATATCACGAGTTCGAGTCAAGCTCTCTAAAATCCCCAGTGGAGTCTCCAGAAACTGTAGACGCGCCCGCGGAGGGGGCATTTATGCTACTACAGTTCGGACTCGCGATTTTGTTGTCGCGGTTCTTAATCTGAACCAAAGAGTCCAAATCTAGCAAATCGTTTTGAGAAACAGATTTTTGAAAAAGTAGTGCCAAACATGGACTGCTTTGCCAGATACAGAGTCACCACCTAAATATTTTTTAATGGGGAAATTTAGGAAACCCTGACTCGGTGCCGAAGGCCACATGTCCGTCATCACCGGAGTTGTCTCGGCTCGGGAGCTTGGGTACGATCGGGGAAGGTCAGCTATGAGCACCCCCTTTCGCCCGGTCCGAAGACCGGCCTCTACTAACCATGATATCCGATTTTGAAGACGTTATGTGTTCTTATTCTATTTATTAGCCTAGAATTACTATGTTATGCGCGCAGCAAACAAGTATAGACTAGATTGCCTAATTTGGAAATAAGCATTGCATATCCGTTCGGTTTTGAAAAGCGCTTTGGAATTTGCTACTCGCAAGTAGGCTAAAATACGGATTTCAACGAGTTTTTCCAACTCAAACAATCCAACCTCCACCCACAGGCATTAAAACAATTTAACACATAAGCACTTAGCCGCATGGCAGGCATACTGTCATGGCAACTCTCACACGCATGCGGGATGCTAAAGCATAAATACTTACATCGTACTCCGTGCCAAAACAATAAACTAGTTAGCAAACATGCATGTCCTAGTTCATGTTAAAAATGGCTAATGCATCACATGCAAAAATGCAATTTAGGCAGGCTCGGCTAACCCTAAACATGGCGTGTGAAATACGATTAATCGATGCACGTATTCAAATTGGAATTGAAGTACAAATGCAGTTAGCATGATGTACCGAGCCTAATGTATGCAATACAAATGCATGAATGCACGCATGCATAGCATAAGGTATGCTAATTTTAAAGATGCCCTAATCTACCATCATAAGCAGGTAAATAAAAGGGAAGAAAGAAGTGGGGATTGGAAGACATGCACACACTCACCCACACTCATTACAAATTTGCCCTCGCTCAGAGGGACCGAATAAATATTACAAATTAATTAACTACGCAAGCTAATTAAATATTACAAATTGCCTAATCAACTAAGCAAATTAATTAATCTAGGAAAAGCAGTAAACCGCCTCAGAGGGAGGGCCAGATGCAACGCGTGCTCGGGTCTCGCTCGGAAGTGCACCGCCATGCATAGGCTGCCTCTGTTTTCCTTCCTTCACTCCTCTGGAGGTTGCCAAAACCTCAGGACTGCTTCTCTGGACATTGAGGAGTGCCACCGGCTGAATAGAATTGCCACCGGCAGTGTGGTGTAGTCACCGGCACAAAGTGAAGCTATCGGCAGAGAAATGATTGCCGGTCGGCACTTGAAACTGCCGGTCGGCAAAGAAAGCCTGCAGAACCTGCAACTCACTGCAACAGAGGGCAAGGCAAAGCATGGCAGCACAATTCAAGGCATATATGCACCAATCATGTCCCTTATCATGGTAATGACTCAAAGGGGCATGTGCCTCGATTCTCGGACCACCAATCATGCATTTCTATGCGTGATGGCCCAAGGAATCAAGTATGCAACTTTGATTTCAAATGCGTGCAAACCAAATCAAACCAAAGTCCCAATCCCTATCACCAAATCAAGGGGCAAGGAATGCATGTTGATGCAATGCAACCCAAGCATGTTATCATTCATGCAACATGAACAATGCAATGTACTTATGCAAAGCATACAAGCAAACATGCAAGGTAAGCATGCAAACCAAATGGAGGATGGACTTAAGCATGAATTAGGCAGCCCTAAATAGTCTTAAAACAGTGGCCAAAATACCCAAAAATGGAGGCTAAACACACGTGCACACATACACATGTTATGGTCCAAGCCTCAAGCATTAAACAAGCAACATTCAAGCACACTCGAAAAGAGATTTCATGGACAATTAGCATGGAACATGAGCTCTAAAATCATGCTATAAAATGATGCCCAAATCATGTTAAACAAGATAGGCAAATGCATGCAAGCATGGTCCAAATACTTGAGGCAAGTCATGAAGCTTTGAAGCACATTTAGCATAACAATCACGGCATGCATTAAACAACTAAAAACAGATTTTTAGCATGTTAAAACAAGGCTAAAGGACTACTTAGATGGCATCTAAGTGGCTCAAATTTAGAGACATGCACGATGGTCAAAACATGGAGCATGCAACACATGCTTCCGAAGCATTAAAGAGGCATGCAAGGCAATCAAGCAAGCATGTTTAAGGTACTGGAATAGCATGGCAAATGGTTCCAAACCATTGAAAATTATACAAGCGATGCATGCTACACACTTATGCACTTAAGACCAACAAGCCAAACATGCAAAGGGGCTATACTAAGCATGCCAAGATCAACCCAAACACTTATGGACAGACCTAAAACATGTCAAGATAAGCACAAAATCTTCACAAATGTAAGCCTAAAACATGCTAGAAACAAAGGCACACAACCTAAGACATGTTAAGGGATCACAAGGCATTACATGGCAACTATGCTAAGCATGCATGGAGTACCAAAACCAACAAAAAACAGAGGTATAATACAACATATTAAGCATGGAAAGCAGCCAAGACATGGTCAATACACACTTTAACATGATGCTCTCTCAAGAGGCCAAAAATGGTCCATTTCAAGGACAACAAGGAGAGGGGGTGGCCCTCTCCTTTTGGAGACTTCAAGGCACCATCTCCACCACTGAAATCTCTCAAGATTTCAGTGGTGAAGAGGCCCAAACACCAAAGTCTCGAAACTTGATCAAAATGGCTCAAAATGAGGCTTTTCAAGGCCTAAGAGGGGTCAAACACCCTCAAACCACAAAACACCCTTAATAAACAATCAAGAGGATCTAAAAACAGAACTTTTTTGTATTATACACCAAGCTCAAAAACGATTTTAAGACAGGTAAAAATACAATGCAAGATTGGGGAATAATGGGACTAGATTCTCACCCTTGAAGACCCCTTTACAAATGATGCTCCAATGGCCCTCCTTGGCTTGAATCCAACACCAAAACTTCAAAATCAGTCCCTTAGAACCTCAGTAGCTAAGTGAAGGTGAAACACTAGGTGTTTGTGTGCAATAGTATGGACTAAACACACTTTAACACACACAAGAGGGAAAAAGAGAGAGATAATGTGTATCTAACCCTAACCCTAGAACTCAAACCCTAACAATGGCTATCTAAGCTCTCCAAAATATCTCAAGTCTCTCCACCCTTTGCCACAAGAGAGAGCCCCTCCCTTTATGGAACTTCTTGTCTTGTAAAGCTTACAAGACAAGCTTCATAAGAGGGAGATCCCTCTATACAAAAGCAAGACAGCTGTCTTAAAATATCTGCAAAAGCAGATGCACAGTAGTCAGCCGGCCAAAAATTCCATCTTGGCAAAAAAGAGTGCCGACCGGCACTAAATAGTGCTGACCGGCAACAAATAGTGCCGGCCGGCAATATACATTGCCGGTGACAGCAAAAACCAGCCGGTGGCCTCTAGCCACTGCCGGTGGTGTATGGGGATGCCTCACAAGGCATTCCCTGCCCTTCCAAGGCAAAACACAAGTGTTTGGTGTGAAACCAGACACTAAACGGTCGAGTTCGGAGATCCTGAGGCAAGGCACGCGAGCCGAGGCCTCCGGGAACTTCAAACGAACACAAACATGGATAATCACCGAGTGTTCAAACGGTGACATCCGAGTCTTGAGGACGGTCAAAAATGGGGTGTCTACAGAAATGAAGAAAAATAGAGAAAAAAAGGGTAAACTTGGAAAAAGTCAACCCTAGGAGAGAGAAAATGGAAGAAAAAGTCAAAGTCCGGGAAAAAGCACCGAACCCGAGAGAGACTCGAGGGGAACAAGCCTCAAGTGGTGAAGCTCCAAGAAAAAGCACCGAAATCAAATTTCAATCGGTTCAAAACGGAGGAAACAAAGAGGTTTAGCGAATCAACTTTGCGTGGGGCATTGGAAAACGTGTAGAAAGCACAAATCTAGAGAGAAGGAGTGTGTAGAGAGAGAGGAAAAAGAATTTCGGCCCTAGAGAAGTGAGGAAATGAAGTGTTGTGTTGTATACTTAAAGACCCGAGCCAAAAAGTCAAGTTTGCCCTCGAACTGTCATCAGTGGCCGACAGGTGGCTGGCAAGGTTCACTTGTGGCTGTCAAGGCTCACCTGTGGCTGGCACCCTCCTCCTGTGGTTGACCGGTGGCCTCTCTTGGAGTCCTGATGCTGTTTTGTGTCCTTGGTTTCCAAGAAGTATAGGGGTGGTTCACTGTTGGGTTTAGATTGTCTCTATGGAAGCTCAAAACTATGTTTTCGGTGCACGATGTTCGTCACTTGTCAACATGAACGAGGTGTATCCTTAAAACATATTGTAACTCTTCCAAGAGGTAAATCAAAGTTGCTACTAAATTTGTTTTTGTCAAATTATGCTTTTGTACCTTGCGTAGAATATGCATTTCACTTTGTTGCATAAAACATGCATGTCACTTTGTTGCATAGAATATGCATTTCATATATGTTGTTACATAAGATATGCATTTCACGCATATTGCATATGCGTCTTGCATCCATTATGAATCACGCATAGAATATGCTTTCACTCTTGTTTCACGTAGCGAATATGCTTTTGTTTCTTGCATAGAACATGCCTCCAATTAACATTGTATCTCGTTTGTTTGTCTTGCATAGAACATGCATTCTTACCGTATTGCACTTGTCAAGTTTCTTTCTTACACAGGCAAATGATATTGTACGTACGATTCATTCAGAGGAGTTCCAGTTGAAGTCTTTGTGCATCTATCGCACTTGTTCACTTTGTGCATCTATCGTACACCCCTTTCTTTTACCTCGGGACGTACGAAGTACACGCCTGAGTGGTTGTTTCTTAGGACGCGTGAAAAGTGGCCATGGGCGGGTTTTACCTCGGGATGTACGAAGTATGCACCCGAGTAGTTGTTTCTCAAGACGCATGAAACGCGGCCCTAGGCAAGTTTTACCTAGGGACGTACAAAGTGCGCGCCCGAGTGGTTGTTTCTCAGGACGCGTGAAACGCAGCCTTAGGCGGGTTTTACCTCAAGACGTACGAAGTATGCGCCCGAATGGTTGTTTCTCAGGACGCGTGAAATGCGGCCCTGGGCGAGTTTTACCTCAGGACGTGCGAAGTACGCGCCCGGGTGGTTGTTTCTCAAGACGCGTAAAACGCGGCCCTAGACGGGTTTTACCTCGGGACGTACGAAGTACGCGCTGGAGTGGTTGTTTCTCAGGATGTGTGAAATGCGGCCTTGGGCGGGTTTTATCTGGGGACGTACGAAGTATGCGCCCGAGTGGTTGTTTCTCAGGATGCGTGAAACACGGTCTTGAGTAGGTTGTTGTCTCTCAAGATGCATGAAATGCTGCCTTGGACGGGTTTTACTTCGAGACATGCGAAGCATGACCCTGAGTGCTGGTTTCTCAAGTTGCGTGAAACGCGACCTTGAGCCATTTTTTTTGTTTGCCTCAAGCGGTTTTGTTCTCAGTTTCTTAGGATGTGTGAAACACAACCCTGAGTGGTGTTTTCTTTTCACTTTTTTAGCTTAAAGCTGATTATTCATAAAGCTGCTTATTCATATGTTGTGCCTGTTTGGTGCAGCTTAAAAGCTACTTATTTCAGCTTTTAGCTTAATTTAAGCTATTTTGATGTGTTTGGTTTAACTTATAGCTTATAACTTATAGTTTTTTGAAAGTCAGAAATTAGCTTATTCTTTGAGTGGGGCAGGAGATGCTTAATTTATAAGTCAGAAATCAACTTATGTTTATAGTTATAAGCTATAAGCTGTTTAGGCATAAGCTATAAGCACTTTCCCACAGCTCTACCAAACAGGGTCGTTATCTCGTTATCTCGTTATCTTGCTTATTGCATCTTGTTATTGCTTATTACATCATCTCGCATGATCATAAGTTTTCAAAAGCACTGGCTTCGCGTAGCATGTAAGTCCAACTTTCAAAATTACATTGTGCGTATCATTTGCATCTTGCCCCAGAACTATGCTGGTTTGATTCCTTCCAAAGGGATATGTAGGCAGCTTGCAGGTGTAACCATTTATTTTTGTCTTGATTGTTTGTCCAAGCCTTACGACCTTGTCAAAATGGGTCATCTCTGGGCTTTGACATTCACTCACGTCATTTCATGACTCTGAGTTCTATCAAAGAGAGGCAACTGTAGACACCCTATTTTTGACGACCTTTATGACTTGGACATCCTTGCATGCACACCCGATGATGAGTCTGTTTGCTCGCCGAGTGCTCGAAGTCCTTAGCAGAATGCCACAACTTTGAGCCTCGCAAACCCTGATAGCCTTTCAAACCCAGTTTTGGACCAAGCCTATCTTTTTCAGTCTATAACCTCTGGTGACCTGCCGACCACTGCTAGTGACTTGCCGGCCATCACTTTTTGCTTGCCAACCTGGTGCCGGCCACTGATGTGGTTTGCCGGCCACCAATATTTTGCAGATATTTTATGCCAGTTGTGCCAGCTGTTTGCATAGATGCATGCATCTTCACCCACGTGTAGGGCTGGATGTCCTCGAGGGAATTTCATGTTTTCTATATATAGGGACCACCTTTCTCTTATAGAAAGGTTAGAGAATTTTAAACTCAAAAATTTTCCTCTCTCTACAATTCTCTTTCTCTCTAGCAAATCTCTACACTTTAGCCTCCAATTCCTTAACATTTGCCTATACACTCTTAACCAAATCTTCTCATCTTTGAGCTGAGGTGTTCTTGACCTTGGTTTGAGCTCTAGAGGGTGTAATTACTTGGTTTTTTGCTTGGAATTACTCCTCTTCAAGAGGTATAATACTTGCCTTGTTAACTTGCTTTGCATACTTATTTTTCTATCTTTTTTCCACTGATTTTGGGCTGTTTTTTTACTATAAAAACTCTATTTTTGTGGGCTGAAATTGGTGGTTTTTAGGCCATTTAAGGTTGGGGGGTATTTCACCCTTCTTTATTCCTAGCTTGTAAGGCCTTTCTACATGTGTTTCCCACTTCCAAACCATCTTTTTTTGCGCTTTTGAACACTGTTTTTTAGAGCTTTTTCAGTGGCCAAAATCATGTTTTGAAGTCTAAATTTGGAGGGGTTAGCCTCCCCTCATTGTATCTTGTTTGCTAACCTAGATAGCTCTATATGTTAGCTTAATTTTCTAGCCATTTGTAGCTTAATTCCAGCATGTTTTAGGCTCTGATTTGGACTGTTTTAACTCTGTTTTGGGTTGGTTAAGTCATTTGAGTCTTGTACTATATGCTTGTAGTGTAAGTGTCCTCCCAAGCTTGGTGTTTTAGGCCTTTAGATACCACTTGTTTGAGTTGATTGCATGTTTTTAGTGCTTTTCTCACTTAATTCCAGCAAGCACAATCTCTACAACCTCCCTCATTTCTTCACTCTTTGTTTGCTTTGAGGGTTGTTTCAACCTTAGGATTGTTTAAGCTTGAGATTGAGATCCATGCTTCATGGTTTAATCCTCTTTTGGGGGTTCATTATCAACAGCATGACACCTCTCTCTTGCCTTAAATTACCCCTTGTTTGATACTTCCTTCTCTTTTAGAGGACTTTAATTCACCCAATGGACTTAATTGGATTAAAGAATGTTTGGTAAATTAATATGAGTAACTAAAACTTGGGACTAAAAGTGAGCAAGATAATAACTTGTTGTGTTCAATCGGATGTTAATTGAACACATGGAACTTGGAGCATTTCATACTTACTAGTGATGAAATGATCCAAGTCTCCAAGGTCAACCCCTTTCCTTGATCTTTCATGAAAGGAAGGAGGTTTATGTCTTGTTTTGCATTTATTGAACTTGCACTCTTGTGTTCACAAGCCATCATGCAATGAAATTACTTGAATTGGTGGTTTGTGGCTTAATTTCACTACTCCTTGGATTTGTTCATAAAAATAAGGGGTGAGTTGTGCAAACAACCCTTGAAATACCCTGTATATGCTCTATTTGTCTTTTGTTGCAGCAAGACGAGCCCGTGCATCAGTGGCCGGTAGACCACCTCCATGGCCAGCTAGTGATCGGCAACCTTCAACCATGGTCGGCTGGTGGCCGGTAACCTTTATCTTTGCCGGCTGGCCACTGATGCAAATTTCAGCAGAGTGTTGGTAAGATGGAGCAAAGTTGTTCTGGAAATGTTCAATTGTGCAAACAGAGACGTTCGGGAGCAAAACGGTGGTCTTTTAGGGTGGAAACCGAACATGCGCATGCACATCTCTCGTTTCCCGAGGCGTAGTAGTCTGTTTCTGTGTTATAATTATTTAATTAGTCAGAATAGCTAGTTAGTTAATTCAAGTGTTGTAATAACTAGTTAAGTAGTTGAGCTAGTCATTCATTCAGTTTTGTAATAATTAGCTTAATTAGCCTAGCTTAGCTAATTAGTTAGTTTATTCATTCAGACTCTCCTTCGTGAGAGCGTAATGTAATAATGTGTATGTCTTCCAACCCACGTCTTTCTCCCTTTTATTTGTCTGCTTATAATGGTTAGATTAGGGACTTTACGTTTCAAATAGCATATCACATGTTTGCAACCATTTGTATTGCATGCACTGAGGCTCGGTTCATCATTCTAACTGCATTGTCATTTCGATACTTCTTTGAATACGTGCTTAGACCGCATGTTATCAAATTGTTGCAAATAACATATTAAGTAACTGAGACTATTTAGTTGCATTATCGCATGCGTTGCATTAGCCATCTTGCATAGTTAGGAATCATGCATATTTTTCTAACTCTTTTGTTTTATCTTAGCTTGGAGTACTATGTGAGTTTTTTTTTTGTGCTTTGGCATACTTGCATAAGTGTGAGTGACTGTCATATCTAGTATGCTTGCCATGAGGCTAAGTGCTTAAATGCTAAAACTGTTTGAGTGCCTGTGAATGAAAGCTTGTTGCTTGAATTGGAATGATTCAATGAATGAATGTTTATGCCCACTTTGTCAAGTGGAAAATTCACAAACTTTTAGCCCATTTTGTTATATGGCAGAATCAAACCCTTTTCGAAAAGCAAACATGAAATTGAATTGTTCCAATTCGGGCAAACTAGTCTATACTTGTGTGTGTGCACATCATATAGTAAATGCTAGCTTAATAAACCGGAACAAGAACATATAATGCCGATAAAAATCATATCATGATTAGTAGAGGCCGATCTTTGATCGGGCGAGCAGGGGTGCTCAAATGTATTTATGACCTTCCCCTCTCGTACCTAAGTTCCTGAGCTGAGACAATCTTGGTGATGACAGACACGTGGCTTTTGGCACGAGTCATGGGTTTCCTAAATTTTCTCAAAATAAAATATTTTGGTGGCAACTCTATATCTGGCAAAACAGTCCAATTTTGGCATTTTTGATTCAAAATCGATTTTTCAAAAGATTTACCGGATTTGGACTCTTTGGTGTTTATTAATTTCACATTGCACTTGTGAGATTAGATTTAGAACCGCAAGAGTCCGAACTGTAGGGCTTATTTCGAACTTCTGAAAGGGGATGAGAAAAAGTCGAGTTACACCAATCTGATTTGAATTGAAATTTAGATAAATTATATCATTAGCCCCTTATAATTTATGTAAAGTGTTACTTTAGTTTATGTAATTTTAATTTGAACAATTTAAACATCATGCTTTCAATTTTATTATAATGTGGTTCCTCTATCACTTATTGTTAAAATTTTAAACATAGAAAGATCATGTGTGAAACTAGAGATACTAAAATGGAATTCAAAATAAATTATAGAGACAACCGATGTAATGAATAAATTACATTAGTAGTCGATAGTTTCTTTGAATTTTACTTTGGTCCTTATTACACTAATGATTCCTATAATTTGTTTTCAATTTTATTTTGCTCCCTCTAGTTATGCATTTTATTTTTTTCGACGTATAACAGAACCACCACATCATAATAAAATTGAAAGTATAAGTCACGCACTGCTAATAAGGTAGGAGGCTACAAAGTTTTGATGACTTGATAGAAACTTCCTAAAGTGGCAAAAAGAGATTGTAGTGGCCCAGGTCTAGGGCAGACCCATTTCTTTTCTTTCTGGTTGGGACACGGGGTTGCCCCAGATGTTTCTGGCTCTGCCGAGATGGTTGGGCATTGGGTTGGCTGCAGAGCAGCAGTCAAAGTTTTTTTGGGAAAGCCTAGTGGCACTCACGACTATTCTATTCGTGCCTACAGTTTTGGAGGTCGCGCCCGTAATGGTTTTGACTGCGGCCACGATGAGTCATGTATATATGTCCACAGTGCGCTAAAAAGTCATTTGTTCTGCTTTTTCTTTCTCATCTCTCTCTCTCTCTCTCTCTCTTTTTCATTCTGCCATTTTTGGATTTCTACAACCTAAAAATTTGGGTTTCATCTAGTTACACCCATTTCTACCCCTAGTCCTATAGATCAAAATGTAGAGGGTCGCGATGACTTTGATTTAATCTGAGCGGATCGTGTTTTCGTTGTCGGTGGATTTTCGGCTTTTCTCCTCTACACTTCAAGGGGTAGGGATTCTAGAACTTTTTTTCAATACATTGTTATAGATAGATTTGTGGTAATTTTTAAGGCATTTAAAAATTTAGTTTTATAGTTGATTTTGTTAAAGAGCATATGGGTTGGTTTGGGTTTAAATTGGTGAACTTGTGGCTTATGTTTATAATTGATTTTGGGTTGTAAAAGCATGTTTAGAATATGGGGTTGGAAGGGTTTGGTATTTCATTTTTTAAATTTTGGAATGTTAAAGAAAAAGCTTAATATTGAATGGCAATTGGGTTATGTTGTGGTTGCTTACAAACTTGGGATTTTGAATTAATGTTAGTGGATGTTGGCTATTGTTGTGTATGTTGGGATTTGGACTGGTGAGGTTTTGTTTTCAAAACAAAGTGGGACTAATTACTTTTTATTTTTATTTTTATAAAACATGAGAGTTTGGAATGAACGAGGATATGGAATTACCTAAGGGCATGTTTGATTGACAAGATTAGAGTTTGGGATTGTGATTATTAATCTGTGGGCCCAATAATCCTGTGTTTGTTTTAAAATTTTGTTTCAGGATTATTAATCCAATGGATAATTAATCCAAAAAATTTATAGGATTATTAGTAATGGGGTAAGGGTGGAATTATATATCCTGATCTGGGAAATAAAATAAAAAGACTCTTTTACCCTTGACTAAAAATTAAAACACTTATTATTTTTATATAATTTTATATTTTAGAAGGCTAAAAATAATTTTTAAAAATTAAAAAATATTTTTTGATATTTATTTTATCAAATTAGTTTATATTTTAAAAAAAATTAAAAAACAAACCAAACATTGCCTTTGTGTTTTGTATTTTGTATTTTTATTTTGATTTTATTTAGTTATAATTTTTTCAAAACCACGTTTATGAAGAAATTTTGATAAAGTAAAGATTGTGAAGAAACACTGATGGAGGGTAAAATTGGAAAAGAAGATAAATATAGTTGTAATCCTACATTCATATGTTTTTTTATTCAATGTAAATTGAACAATGGACAAGGAGATAATTTATCCTACTAATCCAATTGGATAGTGAATACCACATTAATTTGATGGGATTATTAATAACTTCACGATTAGTCTTGTGAATCAAACATGGTCTAAGGGTGCATTTATTGTTTTGATTATGTAATTGGCATCTAGAGTTTTGTCCTTAACCATCGGTGGAGGATGGTATTGATTGTGACTAGATATACGTTATGTGTACTATTGTAGGATGGGCTATGTAATATAGGATGATATGTTGTTGATTGTAAGTGGACATTGTGAATATACAATTCCGTTGTTGAGTTATGGCCTATATTGTTAAGGAGGTAACTTGAATGCTTATAAATGTTGTTTATGTTATGAGACTGTTGTTGAATAGTTATGGTTTTGATGTTTAGTAATCCGTATGGATGTTTGGGAACGTTTTGAAAATGTAGGAAAATCCGTTGTTGAACGGTAGTGGATGGAGCACATTTTGAAAGAAGTGGGTTAATGTTGGGCTTTCTATCATTCCAAATTTCATAAGGGGTCTTTTTGAGAATAGGTCTAATCAAAGCATGATTTAAAATATCGCATTGTAACAATCTCGACTCATGATTAACATTAATCCATGATTAATTGCCTAACTGTAATTAAGGAGGAATTCTGAATTAATTTGCATGTGTGTGTTGCATTATCTGTGTTTATATCTATTTTGCGTAAGAATATCTGTTCGTGTCTTAGTTTCGATTTGCGAATTGAAGGCCTTATCGGCATCCGATACAAAAATTGATCTAAATTATGTGTTAATTAGAATTTATAGGATTTTATGGTAGGTTTAATTGAAATTCGTTTCGGAACGATTAAATAAGATTAATTTAATCCCACTTAATTGCTTATGACTTAAACTAATTAAACACCATTTCTTTTATAAGCCCACTCACCTCTTCTCATCCATTTGCATACACCTTTGAGCCTATTCTACAAAAAAAAAAAAAAAAAAAAGAAGTGAGAAAGGGGGAGTAGAGAGAAATTGAGCTCAAACAAAGAATTGGCTAGAAAATTGAAGACAATTTGAGGCCTTGAGTTGGAATCACACTTTCATTCAACCTTAGGTAAGAATTATACTCCTAAACTTTGTACCTAAGACAATTAGTATATGAATTCAAGAGAGTTAGGTGTACAATTAAGCTAAGATTGAAGAATTAAAGCTCAATACATACATGCATATATAATCCATGGCATTTGAGGGTGTTTTTCCAAAGAATTCTTGCATACATGTCATAATTCTAGCTTCGTTTTGGAGATTCCCTCATGCATGTCTTGAATTCACTTTGATTGTGGGAAAATATCAAGTTTTATGTTGTTTGGTAACACTTGATCATGTTTTGAGAAGCTTTGGTTCAAAGAATTGCATGCATGCCATGTTCTTGGGTGATTCTTGGATTTAAGTTGAATTTTGTGCAATTGGCATGTCATTGGGCCATGATTTCTTGAAATGATCCTCTAAACATGTTGTTTTTATGAGTTTCTAAGTGTTTTCTCAAGTTTTGGCCCAGAAAAATGAAGTTGATGCTTTAATGTTTGAGTTTGAACTTGAAGATCAAATTTGGAAATTCCAGAAATTTGATCCACGCTCGAGCAGAGGGACTCCACACTTGAGCGAGCACTCTGAGTACGTACACTTCTGCTCGAACGACGTAAGTTACGCTCGAGCGTGAAATGCATGTACCCAGAAGTTTGTATGTTTTACAGTTCACTTGAGCGAGGGACTTCACGCTTGAACGAAGGTCTGAGTCTCACACCCGAGCGAAGATCGAGCGTCCGTTAAGCGTGAAATCCATGCATCCAGTACTTTTGTTAAAATTTGTAGTCCGCTCGAGTGAGGGAATTCACACTCGAGCGAACCTTCATTTCTTGCATGTCCGCTCGAGCGAGAAAAGCCATGCTCAAGCGTGGACCCTGTTTTCAGCAAGTTTTGGAAAATGTTTTCAAGTGCATTTTTGCATCCTCATTCCATCCTAGGCATTCCTAGGCGATGATTAAGACTCCATAATGAGATTAAAGGCTAGAAACACACTAAGAACAAATGAAGTAAGTTGTGTGCGTTTTGAACGTGTGTTTCAAGTATACGTTTGATATATGTTCGTGTAGGTCACGTGCCATAAACCGTTGATTAGTCTGCTCTGTCTGTCTGCATCTGAAGCCAACTGTGAGTAATAACTTAGTAAAGTTATATTCAACTCTATTTATTTTCTGTATGAAGAATTAAGATCTATTTTCTGAAATGCTATGTTCTGTATAATGAATGATTGTCCAATTTCTGACATGTATTCGTGGCATCCTTAGCATTATGTGATATCTGTTAGCTATTACCCGGTATCGGAGGTCCCATTATGGGACTTATTATATTTATCATCTGTTACCCGTATCGGAGGCTCCATCACGGAGCTCAACATGTTTATTCTCTGTTACCCGGATCCAGAGGTTCCTTTACGGAACTGGTTATTCATAACCACCATGTGTCTGTATCTGTTCTGTACCTGTTCTGTTAGTGCTAAGGGATATACCACGTATGATTGAGCATGAGCTCTGACTGTCGTATTTACTTTGGACAAGAATTTGAATATGAATCTGTTTATGAATCTGAACTATGATTTCTGAAGGTGTATGAACTTCATTCTTTAAAACCCTTTACTCCGTTATTATTCACTGGACTTCCGCTCATTGTTTATATTATGTATGTAGGTGAGCCGGTACATGATCAGGGCCAGAGTTGACGGCCCACATTTCAGTTTTGTCAGCCAACCCTTGCGCCTCCCGAGGAGGTTCCTGATGAAATTTGGTTTTGTGGCTGTTTTTGTAATCTGTATTAGACTATGTTTGTTTGTTAAGTTGTGGGTGGGATTTTTGTCATGTACGCCTAAGTGTATTGTGTATATATTATGTGTGTTGACTTTGCTCGCATTTTATAAAAGTTTCAAGCTATTCTGTCCCATGTATGTTATCACAGCTGATTGGACCTTGTCTATTTTGTATATTTGCTTCCGTAGCCCCTATCTATATGTTAATCTATCATGAGGTCTTTGGTAATCCAAGAATTACTGGCCGGTTAGCAGCGGGTTTGGGTTGTGACAGAGTGGTATCAGAGCACATGTTCTACCGCACACACTGGTCCATATGAGCTTAGTATGTCCTAGTAAGAATTAGGGGCATTCCATCTGCGTGTGTGAGTGTGTGGTAATCCAAATGGATATGAAAATTAAGTATAAATCTGAGAAAATGAATTGAAAGAAAAGAATGAGATTATTTCTATGTTTATTATCATTTGATGTCTCTATAGCTACATGGAGAATGCAAGGGGAAATGATGTAAGTGAATCTTCAGAGGCAGGCATGAGCCGAATGGAACAAATGCTTGTGGCGTTGACTGAAACTATGACACAACAGCAAAGACAACAACCTTTGCCCCATCCACCCCCGCCGGCACAAGTCGAAGCAGATAATAATGACATCATCAACTTGACTCAGAAATTCATGAAGATGAAACCACCAATGTTCTTTGGTGGAATTGAACCATTGAAAGCAGAAACCTGGTTACTCGAAATGGAAAAACTGTTTGAAATACTTCCCTGTACCAAGATTCAGAAGGTTTTACTGGCCACCTATACTCTGAAAGACGAAGCTCGAAGATGGTGGTTTCTGATTCGGAATACCAATGGGAACATGATGTGGGCTCGATTTAATGAGATATTTTGTGAAAATTATTTTCCTCAATGTTTTCGGGATCAAAAAGTGTCTGAATTCCAAGAACTTAAACAAGGCAGAATGTCTGTAGCCGAGTACGAGGCAATGTTCACCGAATTAGCTAGATTTGCTCCTCATATGGTGGACACAGACTACAAGAAAGCTCGCAAATTTGAGGGAGGATTAAACTTGGACATATTTGATCGAGTTGGGGTACTAAAGTTGCCAACATACGTGCAAGTTCTTGATAGATCTTTAATGGAGGAAGCCACCCTAGCCGCTATGAAATAAAGTAAGGCCCCAGCAGCAACAACAACTGATTGGAGAGGAAAAAGGTCTGGGTATGGTTTCAGAAAAGGCCATTCTCATGTAAATAAGGAACATAATACGGGATCTACAAGTAGTTCGAGCCAGAGCAGTGGGTCTATTCCGGTTTGTCCTGATTGCGGAAGAAGGCATAGGGGTGTATGTTACCGAGCTTTCGGTGCTTGTTTTCGATGTGGCAAGACGGGTCATGTGGTGAAAGATTTCCCACTTGGGTCTGAGAACGCCAGCCATCCTATGATGAGTTCAACCGGGGCCCGCTTCTACAATCAAAACAAATACAAAGGCTAATACTGGGAAAGAACCTTTGAGACAAGGTTGAGTGTTTGCCTTAGTGCCTGGTGACATACAGAACATCGAAACTGTGGTGTCAGGTATACTCCCTATATGTTCTCAAAATGCATGTGTATTGATAGATTCTGGTTCTATGCATTCCTTCATATCGTATGCTTTCTCTCGGAAGTTAACTAGACCACTAGAGCTTATGACATATATGTTATCTGTTTCTACACCATCTGGGGGTTCTATGTTATGTACTTATGTTTATCCGGCATACGACATTATGGTTAGTGATATGATATTGTATGTTGACTTATTGCCCTTGGAGATTGATAATTTTGATTGTATTCTGGGTATGGATTGGTTGACTAAATACTGTACTACTATTGACTGTGCGAGTAAGTCTGTTGGGTTTAGACCGCCGGGTATGCCTGAATTTATTTTTATTGGAAATGGGGTAGTTCCTCCCCCGTACCTGATTTCGGCCATAAAAGCTGTGAAATTGCTTAGGAAGGGATGTAGGGGTTACCTGTGTTGTATATTGACTGCACCATCTGATCATGCTAATGTGGAAACTATTCCTGTTACTTGTGAATTTCCTGATGTTTTCCCAAATGACTTACCTGGGGACTTAGTTGATTGGGAAATTGAATTCACTATTAAGGTAATTCTGGGAACACAACCTATTTCCAAGACCCCCTATAGAATGTCAACCTCAGAATTGAAAGAGTTAAAAACACAACTTCAAGAGCTGTTAAACAAGAAATTCATTTGCTTGAGCACTTCACCTTGGGGTGCTCCCGTCCTATTTGTCAAAAAGAAGGATGGACCTTTGAGGTTATGTATAGACTATCGGGAATTGAACAAAGTAACTATCAAGAACAAATACCCATTACCCCGAATAGATGATTTGTTTGATCAACTTTAGGGAGCCCAAGTGTTTTCTAAGATTGACCTCAGATCTGGGTACCATCAGTTAAAAGTTAAGGCAGAAGACATAGAGAAAACTGCATTCAGGATTAGATATGGACATTATGAATTTTTATAATGTCGTTTGGGGTGACTAATGCCCCTGCTACCTTTATGGACCTCATGAACAGAGTGTTTAAACCATTTTTGGATGAATTTGTAGTTGTGTTTATTGACGATATTTTGATTTACTCCAAAAACAGGGAAGATCATGAAAATCACTTGAGAACTGCTCTACAGACCTTGAGAGAAAAGAAATTATATGCTAAGTTATCCAAATGTGAATTTTGGCTTGACAATGTGACATTTTAGGGGCATGTAATCACCAGGGATGGTATTTCTGTTGACCCTCAGAAAATTGAAGCTATCATGGACTGGCCAAAACCAACAAATGTGGCAGAGGTTAGAAGTTTTCTAGGACTTGCAGGTTACTACAGGAGATTTGTGAAAGACTTTTCAAGACTTGCCATTGTAGGCACCCCATTTTTGACCGTCCTCAAGACTTGGACGTCACTGTTTTAACACTCGGTGATCATCCACGTTTGTGTTCGTCTTGAGTTCCCGGAGATCTCGGCTACGTGCCTTGCCTTAGGACCTCTCGACTCGACTGTGTTGTGTTTGGTTTTGCACCAAACACTTGTGTTTTTGTTTGGAGGGCAGGGAATGGCTTGTTGGCCATCCCCACTCCTCACCGGCCATGGCTTGAGGCCACCGGTCGTGTATTCTTGCCACCGACCATTAGTGATGGCCGGTCGGCACTTTGTGTGGTTGACCGACCATTAAGTTTTCTTTCTTTTTCAGGTACGATACTGTATGTACAGTTCATTTGAAGCTGGTGCAACCAGACGAGCTGCACAGGTATTGTATCCTCCGAGTGAGACGTATCAAGAATTGCATAATTCCCTTGCACCCTCTCTGCATTATAGTGTAGTTTGGTTTGTGCTAGCTTAAAACTATTGCATTGTATGTGCTTCGTTACAGCTTTCTTTGTATGATCATAAGTTACGCTCGGCTTTGTGCATTGTCCTGCATTTTGCCCTTGCCTTCGGGCGCATATCTTTGTTTGAAGCTTGTATGCATTGTCCAAGTCTTCGGCCTTGTCAAAAAGGGGCCGTCTCTGGGCTTTGACACTCACTCCCGTCATTGTTACGACTTTCGAGTTCTGTCAAAGAGGGGCAACTGTAGACACCCCATTTTTGACCGTCCTCAAGACTTGGACGTCACCGTTTGAACACTCGGTGATCATCCACGTTTGTGTTCGTCTTGAGTTCCCGAAGGTCTCGGCTACGCGCCTTGCCTTAGGACCGCTCGACTCGATTGTGTTGTGTTTGGTTTTGCACCAAACACTTGTGTTTTTGTTTGGAGGGCAGGGAATGGCTTGTTGGCCATCCCCACTCCTCACCGGCCATGGCTTGAGGCCACCGGCCGTGTATTCTTTCCACTGACCATTGGTGATGGCCGGTCGGCACTTTGTGTGGTCGACCGACCATTTAGTTGGCCGATGGCATCCTTTTCTGGCCGGTACCACTTTTTTGCCTCTCGTAGGCATGGTGCATGCAAGCTGTGCTAGCTGGAATGCACGAACCCTGCCCCCTATGCACATGTGTGGCTATTTTGAACCTTTGCACCCATTTACTCAAGCTTCTCATGGAAGCTTGACCTCTTTTGGTCTAGCTTCTTGAGGAAGCTTGACCCTTTGTCTTAGCTTCCTCAAGAAGCTTGGACCTTTGGGTTAGCTTCTCTTGGAAGCTTGACCCCTTTGACTCTTTTATATTAGCTTCTCTAAGAAGCTTAGCACCATTGCCTTGTCTATATAAGGAGACCTCTCTTCGTCATTAGAGAGGTTCAGCAAAATCAGACCTAGAACATATATATTCTGATACATGCATCTTCTCTCTCTATATCTCCCCCTCTCTCTTCATTTGTGTGTGTTTGAGGGCCTAAAAGGGTGATTTGTTCTTACTTTTGCACTAAAACACACACCATTACACCATACTTTGACTTTGGGAGGTGTTGAGGGTTTATTCTTGAGGTTTTGAGTCGGTTTTGATCATAAGAAGGTGGCTGGACTTGCTGTTCTTGAGGTGTTCTTCAAGGGTAACACTTTTGCTTTAGATTCCCCAATCTTGCGCTAGCTTTTGACCTGCTTTTCATACTGATTTGAGCTTCGTGTATAACTGAAAAAAGTCTTGTATTTGCATGCTTAAGATACTTCATTAAGGTCATTTTGTTGTTTGGGGTCGATCTCCCCCTCTTAGGCCTTGTTTGGCCCTTTTTGTGCTCTCTTTGATAAGCTTTGGGGACTTGTGTATTGGCCTTCTCACCACTGAAATCCAGTGGATTTTCAGTGGTGAAGAAGGGGTTTTGAAGTATTGCATAGGGGAGGGACACCCCTCTCCCTTGGTCTCTCTTTTGTTTGCATTTTTGGCCCATAAGGGTAACATGTATGATTAGTTGTTCTTGGCTTCATTCCAGAGGTTTTTGGGTGTTATTGGGTCATATTATGCCTCTATTTTTGGTTGGATTAAAGGTCTCTTGCATGCATAATATACTTGCTTTGTATTTCCCCGTTATGCCTAGAAGTGCATCATGCATTTAACCTACTATGCTCTCATGTTTTGGCCTAACTTTGTGAACTTCTTAGCCATGTCTTACCATGCTTAAGGTCTATTGGGAGCTTATTTGATCATATTTACCATGTTTGGTATAGCCCCTTTGTATTTTGGCTCGTGAGCCTTGAGGATGTGAGTCATGAGCATATTTTAGTTGGGTTGTTTCAATGATTTGGAGTCATTTCACATGCCATTTCAGTCCCTAATCCATGTTCCTATGCATGTATCCATCACTCTTTTCATGCCTTGAAGAGGTGTCCTTTTGTGCCTTGAAATGAGCATTGTGCATGCTTATGTATTTAAGTTTTTGGGGCTGCCATATCAGTGGGTTTTGGGGCATATTTTGATGCATAAAAACTCTGTTTTGGGTTGCTTAGTTCATGCCATGTTTGCTTGGGGTAGGTGTTGAGCAATACTCTCTTTTGTGGCCTTGAATACCTTCTATTTTGCATCCATTTCCTAGCATATCTTGGTGTCATCTTTTGTATGCTTTTTCAGAGTTTAACATGAGCGTTTAATGTCCAAGCATATTGCCTTTAAGTATGCTTAGAGTTGTCCCCTTCCATGCTTAGATGATAGGCCTTGGTGTGTGCATGCTTGCATGCATAAGTTATGCCATTTTGGACCATTTTGGCCACTATTTTAGGGTTTGGCTGAGGCCTCCCATTTCAGTCTAAGTCCATTCTTGTACATAGTTGTATGTTTGACTTGTCGCCTCTCGTTGCATGCTTGCATTGTACCATGTTTGCATCACATGTTAAACTGCATTGTATTGCCTCTTACATGATTAGCACATTGCATGCTTGCATAATAGATTGCATTGCATTTGACATGTTTTGCATCTTAGCCTCATGTTGCATTCTTGAGCCATGTTCGTTTACAAGCATTGCATTGCTTGGTTTGGGGTGTCAAACCAAGCATGAGGATTTAGAGTATTCGTACTCCAAGTGATGTAACACGTCTCAATCCTCGGTCGCCGACGCCCTTGATCTCAATATGATAGGGTGTTGACATTCATCTCTTTTATTGTGTCAAAATGCATAATTGATGGCCCGAGGGCTGAGGGTCATGCTCCCTTGAGTCCATTGCATGATGGGGAGTGTAGCCATGCTCACATTTGCTTGAAAATTCCATGCCATACACTACTTGCCCTCTGCTGCTGTCAACAGCAGGATTCTGCAGGAAGAAATAGCCGCCCGGCTACTTTGAGTGCCGACCGACCAAATACAATTAGCCGGTGGCTCAACCAATGGTCGATGATCATTCCCTTCGGCCGGTGGTGTTCCCATTTGGTCGGTGATGCTCCCCAGTGTTCAGAGAAGCATCCTTGGGACTTGTGCAAATTTTCAGAGGAGCAGGGCAGTGTAAACAGAGGCAACAGTGGCATGGTACGGGTTTCCAGGCGAGACGAGTCAAGCATGCACCATTCACGCATTTCGAGGCAGGGCTGCGGCCATCTTCCTTCTATATTTAATTCGTTAATTAATTAGAAGTTCTGTAATAATTAATTTAGCAGTATTCATTTGGTTATGTAATATTTTTTGGACCCTCCGAGCGGGGGCAATTGTGTAATAAGTGTGTGTGAGTGTGTGTATGTCTTCCAACCCCACTTCTTTCTTCCCTTTTATTTACTAGCTTTCGATGGTTAGTATTATGACATATTTAAATTAGCATACCTTATGTTATGCATGCGTGCATTCATACATTTGTCTTGTATGCACCGGGCTCGGCGCATCATACTAACTGCATTCGTGTTTCAATTCCAAATTGAATACGTGTTAGTTGTAGCATTTCGCATGTCATTTTAGAATAGTCAAGCCTATTGTATTCGCATTCTTGCATGTGTTGCATTAGGCATTTCTGTATAGTTAGGATCATGCATGGATTTCCAACATAACTTTTGTTTTGGCTTGGAGTACTCGGTAAGCTTTTACGCTTTAGCATCCTTGCATGCGTGTGAATGTTGCCATGACAGCATGATTACCATGAGGCTATTTGCTTATGCGATATAACTGCTTGAATGCCTGTAGATGGAGGTTGAATTACCTGAATTGGAATAATGCCTTAAAACCGTGAGTTTTAAGCCCACTTGATAGTGGCAAAAACCATCTTTTCTAAAGCCCACTTGAGGGTGGCAAAACCTGCATTTTAGCCTACTTACGAGCAGCAAACTGCTTTAAAAAACAAACATGAAATGTTTTGTTCTAACTCAGGCGATTTAGTCTATACTTGTATGTTGTACGCATCACATAGTAAATCTAGGCTAATAACCGGAATAAGAACGCATAATGTTTTCAAAACAAGATATCATGATTAGTAGAGGCCGATCTTCGGATCGGGCGAGAGGGGGTGCTCATAGCTGACCTTTCCCAATCGTACCCAAGTTCCCGAGCCGAGGCAACTCTGGTGATGACGAACACGTGGCCTTAGGCAAACGAGTCAGGGCTTCCTAAATTCTCCCAAAATAAAATATTTAGGTGGCGACTCTGTATCTGGCAAAGCAATTCATGTTTGGCACTTCTTTACAAAAATCTGTTTTTCAAAACGATTTGCCGGATTTGGACTCTTTGGTTCAGATTAAGAACCGTGACAATTAGAGTCCGAACTGTAGTGAGCCCAAAACGAACAGAACGGGACTCATCCTCCCGGGGCGTTCGGGGACGTCTACAGTTTCTGGTGACTCTGCTGGGGAGAATAGAGAACTTGACTCGAACTCATGATATCTTGTTTTGACTACACTTATGTGTTTCTTTGCATTGCATGTGCATTGGTGCGCCTAGGACACCGTGTTGGCCATCTGCTATTCCTGAACGGTTTGCCGGAGGCTTGCCTTGTCAAGGCATGACCATAAGGCTAATCGGTTGCGGGCTCTGCCAGTATGGGAACACAAACCCCGATTTTTACCGAGGCACCCTTTTGACCATTTGACCTAGTGCATATTCAGAATCCATAGTGACCATTCCAAACTAGGACAGGTTGCTTACCCGATTATAGGTTGTTTGAAACCACTGCGTGCGTAGTGAAACCCTAGATCCTGACAAAATAGGACAGGAAAACCCTACCCCAACATAGGGGTGTTTTGGCCCTCACTTATCTGCTATGTGCTCTTAGAGTTGGCCTCTACAGGACTGCACGTATCAATTTGCAAGTTTGGGCATCAGGCCTGCGGGTATCAGATCCAGCTTTGGGGACAGTGATTTGGGGAATAATGATCAGTGTTTGAGAACAGTGTATTCAGCTTATTGACAGGGTGTTGTCATGCCCAACCATGTGTTATGTTTATTTAAGTTGTTATGCTATCCGTTTGTCTGGTCATTTATTTCCTTATTATCGCTTTATTTATCTTTTTGCTAGGTAGTTTAGCACGATTGCTTCTGACCCAGTAGATATTTCCCGAGCACCCTGGATTAGAGGTCTCCGACTCCATCGATCTGAGGATCTAGTAGACGGATAACCAGTGTACTACTCATTACCCCCGGTTCCTAGACGGAGGGCAGTCAGGCAGAGAATATCAGTTCAGCGATCAGTACAGAAGGCTTTATCTACCCCACCTGAGTACAGTAGAGATCAGGGTTCTGTTTCTCCTGCAGAAAGGGAATATATACCAGAAATTCAAATAGATCAGAGCAGTATGGCGAGCTTAGAGGAGACGGTGCGCCAGCTCCAAGAAAGCATGAAAACTATGCAGCAAGACGCTGTTCGACAGGCGGAGTTTGCCAAGCAACAGGCCACGGTTATGACTGAACAAACAGAGTTAATCGTGAGGCTACAACAGCAAGCCGGAGCATCTGCTTCGTATCAAGCTCCTCCCCCGCCAGGAGTTTCAATACTCGGGGAGACAGCTAATGTTCAGAATGATACAGACATTCCCACAGGGCCACCTCCGCCCCCAATCCTACCCCAGATCCTACCCCAGTTATCCAAAACACCCACCAACCTACCGGACTCTCCCTTTGAGTTCGAGACAGATCCCACCACATTGAAGTTGAGCAAGCTTGAAAAGCTGTTCAAGAGATCCCAAGGAGTCAAGACCATACCTGATATTGAAGATGGGTACACCGACGCAGCTGTGACGCTGCCAGACCGATTCAAGATGCCGCACATCGACCGGTTTGATGGATCCGGGGATTCTATGGTACACCTGCGTTTGTTTTCAGACATCTTAAGGCCGATGGGCCTCACCAGACTGCAGAAGCTGTCTCTATTCAGCCGGACCCTGTCGGGTGTGGCGGCTATCTGGTACGCCAAATTAGAAGATGATGTCAAGAGAAACTGGGACGAGATGGCTGAGGCCTTCATTGCGCAATACTCGTATAACACGCAAATCGAGATTACGACCCGTGATCTTGAGACAACGAGGCAGGAGCCTAAAGAGAGCTTTTTGGAGTTCGTGACCAGATGGAGGGCTAAGGCCTGAATGATGACCCTAAGGCCCATAGATAAAGATCAAATTCAGATGATTGTGCGCAATCTCTAGCCTAAGTTGATGCAGAAAATGATCGTGCTCCCCTTCCCTACCTTTGTTGATCTACGTGAGATGGGAGTACAGTTTGAGGATACCTTGAAGTAAGGCTTAATTGATAATGATCGGGAGCAACCCAG
Source organism: Camellia sinensis (assembly GCF_055761805.1). Classification (NCBI taxonomy): domain Eukaryota; kingdom Viridiplantae; phylum Streptophyta; class Magnoliopsida; order Ericales; family Theaceae; genus Camellia; species Camellia sinensis. The sequence goes on from NC_138963.1 coordinate 82,530,147, forward strand.
AAGAACTTTCAATCGCAACACCAATGCAGGCCCGAGCGGCGTTACAACTGCAAGAGCCTCAGAAGTGAGCATGGTCACCACCATTCCCCCTCCCCCTTCAAGACCCATGGCAGCTACACCTTTCTCCAGTGCATCCGGAAGCAATACACAAATAGCCAGATACCCACCCAAAAACCAAAGAACTTTCGCTCCACTATATATGCCCTTGTCCAAAGCTCTGGGGGTTTTAATTAGAAAAGGGCACTTGAAGCCCCTAGAGCCACGGCCATTACCGGAAAGACTTCCCCCTACCCACAACCCAGCCAAATATTACGCATTTCACCAACAGCACGGTCATGACACCGACCAGTGCTTCCGATTACGTCATGAGGTTTAAGATCTCATCGATAACGGGGTGATTTTGCCTCCCGAAAGACCTAATGTTACAACAAACCCTCTCCTATCACACAACCAAGCTCCACCTCCCAAAAGAATCAATTTTATCCAGACTGGGGTCATGTCTTACGATCCTAGCATATATATCACTCCTTCCCACCTACCTAAGCTGGAGGTGTTCCTTTCTGACTGCACTGACTTGTGCATGTTGGACATCTCCAGAACCCAACCAGAACCAATGGTGATGACCATCGAAGATGGGACAGGGATGATTTCAGAGGATAATGGGATTGTTGAGCCAGAATCTGAGGAATGTGGGAATTCTTCTGAGGAAGCCTACAATTCGTGTGATTATATTCTGTCAGTAGGCCAGGTTCAGCCCATTGTAGAATTGCCGGAGAGGGCAAAGCTGTGTATGATCCGAGGGGATGGATTTGAGCAGGAGACAGATAATTTGACGGCTATAGAAGAGGACCTTGCCGACCTCCAGTTTTTCAATGACCAAGACCCAGGGGACGCAGCAGTCAACTGGTTTGATTATGAGGAATCGACAGAGGCTACCGGGTGGTTGGATGATCAACCGGATGTTGTGGGAGAATTCCAACCAGAACGAGGCCCGGTAGGGGCGAGAATATCAGTGACGGCCGGAAGGGCCGAAGAGCAGAGTACATCGCCGGAGAGCGCTGGTGTCGAGGATTTCGCTCAGGATCGGAGCATTTTGAATACAGAAATTATTGGACAGCCAGCTGTACTGACATAGTCGGAACATGAAAGGTTTGAGGATTCTGAGAGAATCAGGAAAGCTAAAGCCCATATGGGAACTGAAAGTGCTGTGTGTACAAGGACGGAGAATACTGTGAGCATGTGGACAGAAAGTACTGCGAGTGTGATCATACCGGAGTCGGACAGGTGTCTGTCGGTTGCCGATGGAATGTGGTGGGAAGACGACGATCTATGTCTTGCCCACACGGATGAGGATTGGGGAAGTAACCAGCCGGACGATACCTGGTACATCGGCGAGGTCGATCATATGACAAGGAGTGGACGATATTTCAAGCCTCCACATCTAGATCAGCCAGAGGCGTCTGGGAAGGATAAGGAAGCTGAAAAATAGAAGGAGAAGCAACTTGAAGATGAGGCTGTGCTCAAACAGCTTAAAAAGATACAGGCAGACATCTCTATTTGGGGACTGCTTATGGCATCGCAAGTGCATCAACAAGCTGTCTTATCGGCCATGGACAAGGCCAAGCTCTCAATAGACACCACGCCCGAATAGCTAGTAGGCTTAGTTTTTCTAAGAAGAGCTACTCCAATGTTGCTTTTTTCTGACAAAGAACTGCCACCTAAGGGTGCAAACCATAACAAGCCACTCTACATCTCTGTGGAGTGCAGAAACAAATGCATACCCGTGGTGCTTGTCGACACAAGGTCCACCATCAATGTGTGTCCAGCAAGGACTGCCTATGCAATTGGTTTAAAGACCGCGGACTTTGTGCCAACAACCCAGGTGATTCGAGCATACGACAACACAAGCAGAGAAGTCATAGGGACAGTGAAAATTTAGACCAAGGTTGGGCCGGGGCAGCATGAAATTGACTTTCACGTCCTAGAGGTTCCCGCCACTTTCAATCTACTCTTGGGGCGGCCGTGGCTGTATCAAGTGAAGGCAGTTTCTTCTACCTTGCATTAAATGGTGAAATACCCCCATGGATAGGGAGTAGCCATTGTTTTTGGAAATTCATCGATCCATCCACCGCCGGTGGTGTCTACACCAGTCCTAGAAATTGAGCACGGTATGGAGGATGTGTTCTTATCCGGTTTCACTCTGACTGAGGTTCGGGTTGTGCATAACATTTTGGTTGTTAATGAGGGGGTGTATGTCAGTGCTCAATTAGTATACCTCATGAACAAGCTTCAACACATCCCTGGGATGGGATTAGGAAAGAGTGGCCGGCAGGGCGTCGCAGCATTGGCCGTAGTGCCACACAACCCACATACCTTGGGTTTGGGTTATCTACCCACCAAAGAGGATTGGATAAGGAAAGGCAAGGAGATGGATGGGAGAGCCAGAGCAAAGCAGGCAGGGAAGCCTTTTGAGTTAATGCACCGACCTATCCAGGGTACCCTAAACGGATGCTTCGTCCGGGAAGGGGAGGACTTTCCATTTTGTGGCTTCCCAGAGCCATGGTTGAACGCGGAGAGGAAGCGCGTGCCGAGGTTTGAGATCTTCTTCGACCTACAGTTATCCAGGGGTGACGTTGCCGAAGAGCAGACAGACCCATTAGCTGAGGCTAAGCAGAACAAGAAAGTGGAGTCTGAGGACGTTGAAATCGAAATGGGGGTAGCACTGGCTTGTCTACTTTCAGATCCTCCGATCGAACAGAAGTGCTTGGGGGATAACTTCTTGGTGTCCATGATCGGGAATGAAACGGCTGCGGACCTACCAGCAAACATTCTGGATGCATCTATCACATATTCTCTCATTTGGCAGTACGAGGAGGGATTTTTGTCAAGCAGCACCGGGTCAGGTAGTGAGCCGGAATCTGATTCCACCGAGTCTTGTGAGTCGGAATCAGGTTCCAGCTCGACTGAGTCTGAGTTCGGTATTCCTGGGGGTGACAACTTGGATGCCACAGTCCTGTCCAGGTCATCTTTTTCTTTCTCTTTTGAGTCTGTTGTAACAGAAGAATCGGACGGTTTGGATGTGCTTAATGAGAATGATGTGGATGTGGTTTCTGAGTACTTTTCTGTACCTTTGATTTATTGCTTGAATCAGGACTTTCAAAATTTTGATAAAAATGACGAGGAAGAAATTCTTCCGGTTTTGCAACGCTTAATTGAGCAAGAGCAGGAGAGATTTGTTAAACCTTTAATGGATGAAATCACTACTGTGAATGTTGGTACTGAGAAGGACCCACGGCTGGTCCAGATCGGGTCCACATTGTCTTCGGAGGAACGCGAGTGCTTAGTCGCTTTATTAAAAAATTTCAAAGATATTTTCGCGTGGTCCTACAAAGACATGCCTGGAATCGATCCTGAGATTGTACAGCACTGGATCCCTATTGACCCCGAGGCCCGACCCATCAAAGAGAAACTCAGAAGGATCCGCCCCGACTGGGCCATCAAGATTAAGGAAGAGGTCACCAAGCAAATTGACGCAGGTTTCCTACTGGTATCCGAATACCCGACTTGGCTGGCCAACATCGTTCCAGTGCCGAAGAAGGATGGCAGGATCCGGGTATGCGTGGATTTCAAGGACTTGAACAGAACCAGTCCAAAGGACGACTTTCCTTTGCCCCATATTGATGTGTTGGTGGACTTCACAGCGGGGCATGCTTTGCTTTCGTTCATGGATGGCTTCTCAGGCTATAATCAGATAGTGATGGCACCTGAAGACCGGGAAAAGACAGTATTCACCACCCCATGGGGGACTTACTGCTATAGAGTGATGCCGTTTGGGTTGAAGAATACTGGAGCTACATATCAACGGGCTGCGACCACAATATTGCATGACATGATCCACAAAGAGGTTGAGGTGCACGTGGACGACATGATTGTCAAATCCAAAGAAAGAGAGGGCCACTACACCGCCTTGCAAAAGTTTTTTTCAAAGGATTAGAGAATTTCGGTTGCGGCTGAATCCTCAGAAGTGTACGTTTGGTGTTACAGCGAGAAAAATGCTGGGGTTTTTGATTACACAGAGAGGTATCGAAGTCGACCCTTCCAAAATCAAGGCCATCTTAGAAATGCCACCACCAAGGACTGAAAAGGAGGTGCGAGGCCTTCTGGGTAAAGTGTAATTCATAAGGCGGTTTATCTCAAAATTAACCTTGACTTGTGAACCACTTTTTGATCTCCTGAAGAAAGGAACGAAGTTCTAGTGGGACGACCGATGCCAAGCTGCTTTTGAACAAATCAAAGAATACTTACAGAACCCACCCGTGTTGTCACCGCCAGAGCCGGGGAGACCGTTGATATTGTACCTTTCAGTGACTGAGACTACAATAGGCTGCATGCTCGCACAAGAATTAGAGGACAAGGTGGAGAGAGTCATTTATTACCTGAGCAAGAAGATGCTAGAGTATGAGACCCGTTACACACCATTGGAAAAGGCTTGCTTAGCCTTGGTATGGGCTACTAGGAAGCTGTGGCACTACTTGTTAGCTCACTCCGTAATGTTGGTTTCACGACTGGATCCCATCAAATATCTTTTCGAAAAACCAGCACTTATGGGTAGGCTGGCTCGTTGGTTGTTGTTGCTTTTCGAATTCGATCTGAAATATGTTACGCGCAAGTCAGTTAAAGGAAGAGCAGTGGCAGAATTCTTAGCCGATCACCCGGTGGGAGGGGGTGAAGCAGTTAAGTACTTATTCCCAGATGAGGCCATTTTGCATATCAACGATGAAACTTGGATGATGTACTTTGACGGAGCGTCAAACCAGTACGGGTATGGGATAGGGGTGTTGCTGATAGCGCCTGACAATTCTCGTATCCCTCTAGCCTTTAAACTCCGATTCAAAGTCTCAAACAACGAAGCAAAATATGAGGCGTGCATTGCCGGTTTAAAAGCAGCCCTGGAACTAGGGGCAAAACGGTTGGACGTCATCGGGGACTCAAATCTTGTTGTGTCTCAAGCAAAAGGAGATTGGAAAGTCAGAGAAGAAAAGATGATAATATACCACTAGACGTTGGACTTGTTGATTCCTCGGTTTGAGAAGTTAAAATTTGCTCATCTAGTAAGAGAGAACAGGTTCGCAGATTCATTAGCAACTCTATCTTCCATGATAGACATCTCGTTTGGAGTCCGGATGCGCCCAGTGATTATTGACTAGAAATTTGAGCCAGCCTACGAGTCGATTGCTGCTATAGATGAGGTTCAGGATGAGAACCCCTGGTATTACCACATTTGGAACTTCTTGGAGAATGAGGCGTATCCACCAAGGACAAATGGCAAAGATAAAAGGGCAATCAGAAGAATGGTCGTTCAATTCATCATCTGCAGGGGTAAGCTGTATAAGAGAGGTCATCTGGGAATGCATAAGTTGTGCGTTGAAGCTGAAGAATCGAAGCGCCTGATGGGGGCCATCCATGGAGGGAAATGCGGTGCACATATGAACGGGGTAATGCCGGCCAGGAAGATCCTCAGACAGGGTTACTACTGGTCCACCATGGAGGAAGATTGTATCGGCTTTGTTCGGCGATGCCACAAATGTCAGATCCATGCAAACCGCATGAACATCCCGCCATCAAAGCTGTACAACATGACTTTGCCATGGCCATTTTTAGTTTGGGGAATCGATGTGCTCGGTACTATTACTCCGAAGGGGTCAAACGAGCATGAGTTCATCCTGGTCGCGATAGATTACTTTACAAAGTGAGTTGAGGCCCAATCCTATGTGGTGTTAAAGGCTTCATATGTTGCGAAGTTCATCAGAAACAACATCATCTGTCGCTATGGGGTCCCAAATGAGATAATTTCAGATAACGGTTCTCACTTCAAGAAGGAAGTGATTGACTTGTTGGAGAAATACAATGTGACTTTTCATAAGTCATCCACATACCGGCCTCAGACCAATGGAGCTGTTGAGGCCGCCAACAAGAATGTCAAGTGCATTTTACAGAAGATGGTGGAAACCTACCGGGACTGGCCAGATAAGCTGTCGTTCGCTCTGTGGGGCTACCGGACTTCAATTAGAACTTCTACTGGGGCGACTCCGTACTCATTGGTTTATGGGATGGAGGCTGTTCTACCTACTGAAATTGAGGTTCCGTCTTTGAGAGTGCTGGCTGAGTGTCAGATAGCCGAGGCAGATTGGCAACAGAGCAGATTTGAAGAACTCATGCTGTTTGATGAAAGAAGACTGAAAGCACTATACTGTGTTCCAAGTTATCAGCGCAGAATTGCCTGAGCTTTCAACAAGAAAGTTAAGTCCAGAAATCTAAAAGAAGGAGATTTGGTGCTCAAGGATAACCGAGCTCCCATCCATGACCCAAGGGGCAAGTTCAGGCCCAATTGGATGGGTCCCTACATCATTAAGTCGATCTGGTCAGGTGGGGCTGTGGTTCTGATGGATCTAGATGGCCTATAGTTCTCACAACCGATCAACATGGACAAGTTGAAGAAATATTACCCCTGAGAGGCTTACTAGGCCAAAAACCAGAAAGGGCGACCTACACAAAAGTTAGAGCACAAAAAATTGGAAATTATAAAAACTGAGCTCGCAAGGTTGAAAACCCGCAAAGGGCGGCCTTAGCAAAAGTTAGAGCATAAAAGGAGAGTGAAAATACCCGAGTGAACCCGAGCCTAAACTACGTAAGGCTTGATTCCCATTTTTGGGATACGTAGGCAACTTCATCCTGAAGTTCAGCCATAAACTTTTCCCTAATCAACTTTGTCCATTTGATCACCTCAGCCATCTTTGTCTATTCAGTATTCAAGAGTTCGGTTATGATCTCCGGTGCAGTGCATTTCAGACTAGGGGCAATTTTCCGTTACCATGAAGTGCTGTGGTACTATTTAGACTAGGTGCAACTTTCCAGTTGCTAGGATCCGAGGTTGTGCATCTCAGTGACAGATTTCAGGCATGTCCAGTTCTGATCCATATCGAAAATGACTTTGAAAAGTTTTGATAAAAGTTGACTTTGTTCAAATTAATCTTTTTACAACTTAGACCATTTTTGGACCAAAGTAGAAAATTTTCAGTACCCACAACCTTCAATTTCATTAATTTTAATACAGAGTTCTCCTGCTCTTGCATACAAATTAAAGTTACTTTTTTATTATTACATTCATAAATAAAACTTGAAAGTTCTAATAAAGCAATAAATCCGGGGCATAGATGAGTCAGGTGCTCCTGCGCCCCCTCCCAGAGCTGGTTGAAGCCTCTGATGCCAAGCTGGGCCCAACCTGTGCCTTTTCATTGAGCCAATCTATGCACTCATCAGACAAAGTGCAACTGAAAGTGGGAGCGGGGGCTAGGAGCTCTCTAGTCCTCCATGCTGTAGCATACCGGGCGAGCTGTGCGCCTCGGACCGGGAATGTAGTCGGGTACTCTATCCCCTCTGGTGGACAAGTTTGATCATAACCAAACTGGCGCCGGATCTGGAACGGAAAATAGAAGACACAGTATGTCATGCCAATTAGTTGAATCCCAGGTTGGCGGGTCATGTTGTAGCTCATCACCGGTAGGTTGAGCCAAGGGCACCGCCAAGCAATGCGGTCTGCGGACAAGCTGCACATCCAATCAAACCACCATCCCTCATCAAGGGCATCAACTAGGCATTGCCAAAAGAAGTAGCTGCGAGCTGAGTATGCTGGGTAAGAGTCCACAACCTGCAACTTGTCCATCAACCACACCTGGGAAGGGATGAAAATGAGAGAATAAAGAATAGAGAGATGTATGATGTGAGAAAAGTGAGAAAAGGGTTTTGTGAGAAAAATCGAGCTTGAGGGCCGAGTGATGTAAGCCATACAAATGTGAGATTGGGTGGGAAACATTACCTGCAGCAGTAGTGGACTCCCCGCAAATCTGGTTGTCTCTCGGCGATAAAAGGCATCCAAGCCCATCAACGTCTCAGCCAGAGTCATGGCAATGCAGCCCTTGCCCTCCTTCAAGCCTTGGGCAACCTCAATCAACCGGACGTTAGATCCTTAGCAGCCCGAGGCAAACAAGAAATGGGATAGCATGCACAAACAAAGAGTATGTCGTCGGAAGCCTTGCCAATGATGGTCACCGGTGTCAGAAAATCGACAAATTAAACTCGGAACATCCAACGCCCCGTCACAAATCAAAGAGCGAGTGTCAGGTATTGAAAGCCCACACATTTGTCCTATGGCTTGGGCGTGGCCGAAGCGAAGTTGGGGCAAGATTTCCTCGTCGCGCTCAAACTCGATTAAAGCTTAGAAATCTTCGAAGATAGGACATACCTCTTGCCTGCTAAAGCTAAAGACATGTGTTACCGGATTCCAAAACCTTACCGCGGCGTGAAGAAACAGAAAGTGTAGCGGAGTGCGACTCAGAGTAAATAGTGCATTTATGCCGAAACCCCGGAAGTTTAGCTTTTCCGAGCCGTCCAAGTTGGCAATCCAAGCTATGAGACTTTGGGCAAGAAACTCTTCCATTTGGAGCAAATCAGTGTGGAATTGAGAAAAACTACGAAGCTGAAGCCTTTTGTAGGGGATAAGGTTGAGTGGAGGACAGATGTCAGCATTTTGCTGGTCTCTGCCATTTATGGCCGGCCGGCCAAATATAGTGCCGACCGACCACCACTTTTGGCCGATTGATCAAATCTGCTGGCCGATGGCCATTTCATGAGGCCGAAGGATTTCCCCTGGTGGCCGGTGGTCTTCTTTCTTGTCCCCTGAGCTGTTTATATGATTGAACATGCTGAGAATTTGGGGAATGCCACCACTTCCAATGCCCTCCGATGATGATTTTTGCAACGTCACGCCTATTTGCTTATCGAGTTGTTGTAAATTTGCTTATCAAGTTGTATTTCACTCTCTTTAAGTCTTTGATTTGCTTATCGAGTTGTTCTCGCACTTGGTCAGCTCATTGAGTTCTTTGTTGTTGCTTATCGAGTTATTTTGTCGTTAGTCAGCTCACTACCTGATTATTACGATGCAAGTGCTTAATTTTCAAACGAATGTTAATTTCATTCACATTGTTATGTGATGCCATGCGATGCGATGCATAGAACGTACAAATGTAACACCTTTTTGAACAAAATGATTGTTTCATTTTCATCATGTATTTTGAAAAGAGTACACAGTTTTGAAAAAAAAAAAAGAGTAAAAACTTGCCTGAGGCAGTGCAATGTGCTTAAACTACCAGTAAAAAGAAAAGTAAAGCAAAAGGAGAGCAGGGCAGCAAAGTATCGGAATTGATACCGGTAACCTCCCCTTGCGGTCAATGCACCTCCCGCCCCCTTGTTCGGGTCAACTATGTGGTTTGGCACCTTCATTACTCGAGACAGTGAAAGGAAGTGCACTTTTGGAACGTTAGTAGACCTTCGAGTTGACCTCAGGCCATGACTTCAATGAGCGATGCCCGGTGCGTGCGAAGAGCACCCCTCCCCGTATCCTTTTTGTCTCTTGCAAATTCCGCAAATCGCTTCAATTATACTGTGTTGCCGTGCTTTGCATTTCAACATCATGAATAACATGTCTTTACCATGCTTCAAGTTGAATCTGCCCCTCTTTTCCTTTTATACACATTGCATGCATACGTGCATTGCTTTACTTACATGTGTTCAAGTTCTTTCTATACACATTGCATGCGTTGTCGCATTATGCTTTACTTACATGTGTTCAAGTTCTTTCTATACACATTGCATGCGTTGTCGCGTTATGCTTTACTTACATGTGTTCAAGTTCTCTTTATACACATTGCATGCGTTGTCGCGTTATGCTTTACTTACATGTGTTCAAGTTCTCTTTATACACATTGCATGCGTTGTCGCGTTATGCTTTACTTACATGTGTTCAAATTCTTTTTATACACATTGCATGCATACGTGCATTGCTTTACTTACATGTGTTGAAGTTCTTTTTATACACATTACATGCATACGTGCATTACTTTACTTACATGTGTTCAAGTTCTTCTTACACACATTGCATGTGTTATTGAGTTATACTTTACTTACATGTGTTCAAGTTCTTCTTATACACATTGCATGCGTTGTCGCGTTATGCTTTACTTACATGTGTTTACCTTCATAACATTGTTATGCTTGTTTCAAATCGTATTGTCATGCGTTATATTCAACTTGCATTGTCATGCACTTTCAATTGCATTCTTATGCATATTGCTAATGATATTGTACCTGTTAAGTTTTCTTTCTCTTTCAGGTACGATACTGTATGTACGGTTCATTTGAAGCTGGTGCAACCAGACGAGCCGCACAGGTATTATATCCTCCGAGTAAGACGTATCGAGAATTACATAATTCCCTTGCACCCTCTCTGCATTGTAGTGTAGTTTGGTTTGTGCTAGCTTAAAACTGTTGCATTGTATGCTCTTCGTTACAGCTTTCTTTGTATGATCATAAGTTACGCTCAGCTTTGTGCAGTGTCCTACATTTTGCCCCTGCCTTCGGGCGCATATCTTTGTTTAAAGCTTGTATGCATTGTCCAAGTCTTCGGCCTTGTCAAAAAGGGTCCGTCTCTGGGCTTTGACACTTACTCCCGTTATTGTTACGACTTTCGAGTTCTGTCAAAGAGGGGCAATTGTAGACACCCCATTTTTAACCGTCCTCAAGACTTGGACGTCACCATTTGAACACTCGGTGATCATCCACATTTGTGTTCATCTTGAGTTCCCGGAGGTCTCGGCTACGCGCCTTGCTTTAGGACCTCTCGACTCGACTGTGTTGTGTTTGGTTTTGCACCAAACACTTGTGTTTTTTTTTGGAGGGCAGGGAATGGCTTGTTGGCCATCCCCACTCCTCACCGGCCATGGCTTGAGGCCACTGGCCGTGTATTCTTTCCATTGACCATTGGTGATGGCCGGTCGACACTTTGTGTGGTCGACCAACCATTTAGTTGGCCGATGGCATCCTTTTCTGGCCGGTACCACTTTTTTGCGTCTTGCAGGCATGGTGCATGCCAGCTGTGCCAGCTGGAATGCACGGACCCTGCCCCCCATGCACAGGTCTGGCTATTTTGAACCTTTGCACCCTTTTACTCAAGCTTCTCATGGAAGCTTGACCTCTTTTGGTCTAGCTTCTTGAGGAAGCTTGACCCTTTGTCTTAGCTTCCTCAAGAAGCTTGGACCTTTGGGTTAGCTTCCCTTGGAAGCTTGACCCCCTTCTCTAAGAAGCTTAGCACCATTGCCTTGTCTATATAAGGAGACCTCTCTTTTTCATTAGAGAGGTTCAGCAAAATTAGATCTAGAACATATATATTCTGATACATACATCTTCTCTCTCTATATCTCTCTCTCTCTCTTCTTTTGTGTGTGTTTGAGGGCTTAAAAGGGTGATTTGTTCTTACTTTTGCACTAAAACACACACCATTACACCATACTTCGACTTTGGGAGGTGTTAAGGGTTTATTCTTGAGGTTTTGAGCTGGTTTTGATCAGAAGAAGGTTGCTGGACTTGCTGTTCTTGAGGTGTTCTTCAAGGGTAACACTTTTGCTTTAGATTTCCCAATCTTGCACTAGCTTTTGACCTACTTTGCATACTGATTTGAGCTTCATGTATAACTGAAAAAAGTCTTGTATTTGCATGCTTAAGATACTTCATTAAGGTCATTTTGTTGTTTGGGGTCGATCTCCCCCTCTTAGGCCTTGTTTGGCCCTTTTTGTGCACTCTTTGATAAGCTTTGGGGACTTTTGTGTATTGGCCTTCTCACCACTGAAATCCAGTGGATTTTCAGTGGTGAAGAAAGGGTTTTGAAGTATTGCATAGGAGAGGGACACGCCTCTCCCTTGGTCCCTCTTTTGTTTGCATTTTTGGCCCATAAGGGTAGCATGGATGATTAGTTGTTCTTGGCTTCATTCTAGAGGTTTTTGGGTGTTATTGGGCCATATTATGCCTCTGTTTTTGGTCGGATTAAAGGTCCCTTTCATGCATAATATACTTGCTTTGTATTCTCCCGTTATGCCTAGAAGTGCATCATGCATTTAACCTACTATGCTCTCATGTTTTGGCTTAACTTTGTGAAGTTCTTAGCCATGTGTTACCATGCTTAAGGTCTGTTGGGAGCTTATTTGATCATATTTACCATGTTTGGTAGAGCCCCTTTATATTTTGGCTTGTGAGCCTTGAGGGTGTGAGTCATGAGCATGTTTTAGTTGGGTTGTTTCAATGATTTGGAGTCATTTCACATGCCATTTCAGTCCCTAATCCATGTTCCTATACACGTATCCATCACCCTTTTCATGCCTTGAAGAGGTGTCCTTTTGTGCCTTGAAATGAGCATTGTGCATGCTTATGTATTTAAGTTTTTAGGGCTGCCATATCAGTGGGTTTTGGGGCATATTTTGATGCATAAAAACTCTGTTTTGGGTTGCTTAGTTCATGCCATATTTGCTTGGGGTAGGTGTTGAGCAATGCTCTCTTTTGTGGCCTTAAATACCTTCTATTTTGCATCCATTCCGTAGCATATCTTGGTGTCATCTTTTGCATGCTTTTTCAGAGTTTAACATGAGTGTTTAATGTCCAAGAATATTGCCTTTAAGTATGCTTAGAGTTGTCCCCTTCCATGCTTAGATGATAGGCCTTGGTGTGTGTATGCTTGCATGCATAAGTTGTGCCATTTTTTTCCCTTTTGGCCACTGTTTTAGGGTGTGGCTGAGGCCTCCCATTTCAGTCTAAGTCCATTCTTGTACATAGTTGTATGTTTGACTTGTTGCCTCTCGTTGCATGCTTGCATTGTACCATGTTTGCATCACACGTTAAATTGCATTGTATTGCCTCTTGCATGATTAGCATATTGCATGCTTGCATAATAGATTGCATTGCATTTGGCATGTTTTGGATCTTAGCCTCATGTTGCATTCTTGAGCCATGTTCGTATACATGCATTGCATTGCTTGGTTTGGGGTGTCAAACCAAGCATGAGGATTGAGAGTATTAGTACTCCAAGTGACGTAACACGTCTTAATCCTCGGTCGCCGACGCCCTTGATCTCAATATGATAGGGTGTTGGCATTCATCTCTTTTGTTGCATGCATTTTGCATTGAATGGCAAACTTGGCCTCTTAGGCCATCATGCGTCAAAATGCATAATTGATGGCCCGAGGGCCGAGGGTCATGCTCCCTTGAGTCCATTGCATGATAGGGAGTGTAGCCATGCTCACATTTGCTTGAAAATTCCATGCCATACACTGCTTGCCCTCTGCTGCTGTCAACTGCAGGATTCTGCAAGAAGAAATAGTCGGCCGGCTACTTTGAGTGCCGACCGACAAAATACAATTAGCCGGTGGCTCAACCAATGGTCGATGACCATTCCCTTCGGCCGGTGGTGTTCCCACTTGGTCGGTGATGCTCCCCAGTGTTCAGAGAAGCATCCCTGGGACTTGTGCAAATTTTCAGAGGAGCATGGCAGTGTAAACAGAGGCGATAGTGGCATGGTACGGGTTTCCGGGCGAGACGAGTCAAGCATGCACCATTCGCGCATTCTGAGGCAGGGTTGCGGCCATCTTTCTTCTATATTTAATTCGTTAATTAATTAGAAGTTCTGTAATAATTAATTTAGCAGTATTCATTTGGTTGTGTAATATTTTTTGGACCCTCCGAGCGGGGGCAATTGTGTAATAAGTGTGTGTGAGTGTGTGTATGTCTTCCAACCCCACTTCTTTTTTCCCTTTTATTTACTAGCTTTCGATGGTTAGTATTATGACATATTTAAATTAGCATACCTTATGTTATGCATGCGTGCATTCATACATTTGTCTTGCATGCACCGGGCTCAGCGCATCATACTAACTGCATTCGTGTTTCAATTTCAAATTGAATACATGTTAGTTGTAGCGTTTCGCATGTCATTTTAGAATAGTCGAGCCTATTGTATTCGCATTCCTGCATGTGTTGCATTAGGCATTTCTGTATAGTTAGGATCATGCATGGATTTCTAACATAACTTTTGTTTTGGCTTGGAGTACTCGGTAAGCTTTTACGCTTTAGCATCCTTGCATGCGTGTGAATGTTGCCATGACAGCATGATTACCATGAGGCTATTTGCTTATGTGATATAACTGCTTGAATGCCTATGGATGGAGGTTGAATTACCTGAATTGGAATAATGCATTAAAACCGTGAGTTTTAAGCCCACTTGATAGTGGCAAAAACCATCTTTTCTAAAGCCCACTTGAGGGTGGTAAAACCTACATTTTAGCCTACTTACGAGTAGCAAACTGCTTTAAAAAACAAACATGAAATATTTTGTTCTAACTTAGGCGATTCAGTCTATACTTGTATGCTGTGCGCATCACATAGTAAATCTAGGCTAATAACCGGAATAAGAACGCATAATGTTTTCAAAACAAGATATCATGATTAGTAGAGGCCAATCTTCGGATCGGGCGAGAGAGGGTGCTCATAGCTGACCTTCCCCAATCGTACCCAAGTTCCCGAGCCGAGGCAACTTTGGTGATGACGGACACGTGGCCTTAGGCAAACGAGTCAGGGTTTCCTAAATTCTCCCAAAATAAAATATTTAGGTGGCGACTCTGTATCTGGCAAAGCAGTCCATGTTTGGCACTTCTTACAAAAATCTGTTTTTCAAAACGATTTGCCGGATTTGGACTCTTTGGTTCAGATTAAGAACCGTGACAATTAGAGTCCGAACTGTAGTGAGCCCAAAACGAACAGAACGGGACTCATCCTCCCGGGGCGTTCGGGGACGTCTACAGCGATGCCATTGACCCAGCTAACTCAGAAAAATGTGCCATTTAATTGGAATAAGCAACGAGAGTCAGCTTTTCAAGAGTTGAAGACCAGATTAGTGACTGCACCAATCCTGACTCTGGCTAATGATACTGATGGATTTCAGATTTACAGTGATGCTTCTTACAAAGGTTTGGGCTGTGTGCTAATGCAGAATGGAAAAATAATTGCTTATGCTTCTCGGCAGCTCTGTCCACATGAAAAGAATTGCCCAACACATGATCTTGAACTAGCAGCTGTAGTGTTTGCCCTAAAAATTTGGCGACATTATCTGTATGGAGCAACTTGTGAGGTGTACACGGACTACAAAAGCCTCAAATATTTCTTCACTCAGAAAGAACTGAATATGAGACAAAAGAGATGGCTAGAATTAATCAAGGATTATGATCTGCAAATTCTATATCATCCGGGAAAAGCTAATATTGTAGCTGACGCTTTGAGCCGAAAGTCGATTGGAAATTTGTCATGTTTGTTGTCCAGTCAAAGAGAATTGCTAGATGACCTAGAAAAGAATGGGATAGAAATTGTTTTACGAGAGCAAGGTGGGATTTTTGCTGCCATTTCCGCTCAACCTGCAATTGTTGAAGAGATCAAAGAAAAGCAACTTGAAGATGAATATTTGAAAAAGGTTGTAGAAGAACTTGATTCAAAACCGAGGCCGGGATTCGTGTTTGAGCATAATGTACTGAAATTTCAGAATTGTCTTTGTGTACCTGATTGTTATGACTTGAGAAAGCGTGTTATGACCGAAGCTCACAGCACTAAGTTTGCCATGCATCCGGGGAATACGAAAATGCATCATGATTTGAAACAAAATTTCTAGTGGTCGGGAATGAAAAAGGGCATTGCAGATTTTGTGGCTAGATGTTTACATTGCCAACAAGTTAAAGCCGAACATCAGCGACCCGCTGGTTTGTTATAGCCACTTCCAATACCAGAATGGAAATGGGAGCACATTACCATGGACTTCATTGTGGGATTGCCTCGCTCTACTCGAGGTATAGATTCTATCTGGGTTATAGTTGATCGTTTGACTAAATCTGCCCATTTTCTACCTATCAAAACTATTTACAATGCTGACAAATTGGCCAATATTTATATGAATGAGATTGTGAAATTGCATGGGGTGCCAGTGTCTATTGTATTTGATAGAGATTCAAAGTTCGTATCGAGATTCTGGCAAAGTTTACAACAGGCTTTGGGGACAGAACTAAGATTAAGTAGTGCATATCACCCACAGACATATGGTCAAACTGAACGGACTAACTAGACTTTGGAAGATATGCTCAGAATGTGCGAATTAGATTTCCAAGGACATTGGGAAACCTATTTGCCATTGGTCGAGTTTGTATACAACAACAACTACCATTCTAGCATTAGAATGGCTCCTTACGAAGCTTTATATGGAAGAAAATGCCGATCTCCGATATGTTGGGCTAAAGTAGGTGATAGACCCTTGTTGGGGCTGGAACTTGTGTAGGAAACAACAGAGAAAGTGAAACTGATCCAACAACGTTTGAAAACTGCACAGAGTTGACAAAAGAGTTATGCTGATATCCGAAGAAGAGATAGAGAATACGAAGTTAGGCACCACGTGTTCATAAAAGTAACTCCTATAAAGGGTCAAACACGGTTTGGTGTTAAAGGCAAATTGGCGCCAAGGTATGTTGGGCCATATGAAATTCTTGAAAAGATCAACCCGGTAACGTATCGGGTAGCCCTACCTCCGGTAATGGGGCATATGCACAATGTATTTCATGTATCGATGCTTTGAGAATATTTGAGAGACCCACTCCATCTCAATGAACCAACACATATGCTTTTGAAAGATGATTATACATACGAAGAAAGACCTATTCAGATTGTGAACCGCCAGATCAAAAGATTGAGGAACAAAGAAATACCACTAGTAAAAGTTGATGGGCAGAATCATAGAGGAACTTATACTACATGAGAAACAGAAGAAGACATGATGAAGAGATATCCAAAAATGTTTCTGTTGGACCCAATGTTGCTTCGAAATCAAGGTAATTTGAGTTTGGAGGACCAAACTCTTTTAAGGGGGGAAGACTGTAACAACCCCGACTCATGATTAACATTAATCCATGATTAATTATGCCTAACAGTAATTAAGGAGGAATTCTGAATTAATTTGCATGTGTGTGTTGCATTATCTGTGTTTATATCTGTTCTGCGTAGGAAGATCTATTCATGTCTTAGTTTCGATTTGCGAATTGAAGGCCTTATCGGCATCCGATACAGAAATTGATCTGAATTATGTGTTAATTAGAATTTATAGGATTTTATGGTAGGTTTAATTGAAATTCGTTTCAGAACGATTAAATAAGATTAATTTAATCCCACTTAATGGCCTATGACTTAAACTAATTAAACACCATTTCTTTTATGAGCCCACTCACCTCTTCTCATCCATTTGCATACACCTTTGAGCCTATTCTACAAAAAAAAAAAAAAAAAAAAAAAAAAAAAAGTGAGAAAGGGGAAGTAGAGAGAAATTGAGCTCAAACAAAGAATTGGCTAGAAAATTGAAGACAATTTGAGGCCTTGAGTTGGAATCACACTTGCATTCAACCTTAGGTAAGAACTATACTCCTAAACTTTGTACTTAAGACAATTAGTACATGAATTCAAGAGAGTTAGGTGTACAATTAAGCTAAGATTGAAGAATTAAAGCTCAATACATACATGCATATATAATCCATGGCATTTAAGGGTGTTTTTCCAAAGAATTCTTGCATGCATGTCATAGTTCTAGCTTCGTTTTGGAGATTCCCTCATGCATGTCTTGAATTCACTTTGATTATGGGAAAATATCAAGTTTTATATTGTTTGGTAACACTTGATCATGTTTTGAGAAGCTTTGGTTCAAAGAATTGCATGTATGTCATGTTCTTGGGTGATTCTTGAATTAGAGTTGAATTTTGTGCAATTGGCATGTCATTGGGCCATGATTTCTTGAAATGATCCTCTAAACATATTGTTTTATGAGTTTCTAAGTGTTTTCTCAAGTTTTGGTGTCATGCCCCCAAACTCGCCCCTAAAAGTTCGGGCATGACCTATGCAGAAACGGACACTTAACCTGATATACATAATATATGGGGCCTGAACGGAAGCATTTAATATTACAAAGTAACATAGAATAACATCCATTGAGCTAAAACTAACATGTCAGGATCACATACGTGAGAGCCATTTATCTATATACATACCCATACACATAATGGAGCGTATAACCGAACATTGATAAAGAAATGGGTCATATACATACATTTTAACCTTAGGTAAATAATTAAAGTGCAAGCCAAAATCTTAACAACACTCCACATAAAGGCATGGGCTTGGTCTGGGAGCCTGGGCATACTGAGGTTGACAACTGAAGGGTGAGCTTTAAGGGTTAGGACGGACTCCCAATGCGATTACCTACAGAACGGACATAACATAAGGTGAGCAAAGCTCAATGAATAATAGTACATAACAATTCAATACTCAACGTGAATTATAACACATTTCAATGCATACATAACTAAGAGGGCATACGGTTAATTGATTCTATACTAATTTCATAACGGCCTTAGGCCCAGTCTTGAAACATAATGTCTTGAAACATAACGGCTTGAAGCCTTTGAACAGAGTGGCATAAAGCCCTTGAATATAGTAGCATTAAACTTTTAAACATGTTGGCATATAGCCCTTGAACATATTTGTATGAATTCAAGAGGTGTCTCACACGAATTCTAGAGGTGACTCCTATCGTAGCACTTAGTTCCGTGTAGCACTTTGTTTCATATCATAACAACTTATACGGAATGGCCATAGGCCTCATAACTTTCATAACAGAATGGCTTTTAGCCTCATAACTTTTACATAATGGCTTTCAGCCTCATAACTTTCACATATGTATGGACTCAAGAGGTGGCTCGCCTTGCAGCACTTTGTTCCATACTAGAAATACATAATGGCCTCTGGCCTAATAGATCATACAGAATGGCCATAGGTCTAGATTGGCTTTAAGTCTAGTTCATATATGTATGGACTCAAGAGGTGTCTCACATGGACTCTAGAGGTGGCTCACAATGTAGCACTTAGTTCCAAGTAGCACTTTGTTCCATACCAGTAATTACCTGGTTTTACAGACCAACCATACATATCATGTCATGTTATAAACGGAAACAAATTCATACATATGCATTATGCTTGAATCACATACAGAAATCAGAATTCATACTTAATTATACCTGTCACTTCAATAGCACTAACAAGTCAATATATAGCATTCTTGTTAGTTCCATAAATAATTCCTCGGTACTAAGAACTTGTAACATCCTTGAACTTGTAACATACGTGAACCATGGTATTATTACTCCCGGGTAAGGGCCTTGTGCTAAGGATGCCTTGAATACCTTTATACAAATGAACAATCATTCAGTGATTCAAAACGTAACATGTTAGAAAATAAGGCGTTTCTTGTCATATCATGTTATTATCGTACGCTTAACAAAGATAGAATAATTCACATTCTCATGAGGGTTATATAAAAATGTTAAACTTTTGCCCTTATGTCGTGGTTTCATAGCTTTCCAATTATTTTGATTTTTCGAAGGTGTCTACCTCGACAACCTATAACTGTCTCATATTTACTCAAAATCCGTTCTTCAAGAATGAATATAATTTCTCTTTATTCCTTAAGAAACGGCGTAGTTCACTTGATCTATTAATCAGTAGCACATAGAAGCATACACTTTTGTTTGATCGTTCGTATGTGTTAACATAGTTGACTTGTGATTAACAGAGTACTCATGGTAACCATTACATCATTCACATGAGTTAACATAGTTAACTTAAGTCTAACAAGACATTCCTGATAATTATTAACAGAAGGTAAGCATGTTGTACAGATTGAATGATATCAGAGATACGTGAATACCATGGTTCCATAGTGCTTATACATTCCCTTGGTTCGTCATGAATCACTATAGCTATCTTGCAAATAACGTTAGTATTCTTTATCAATAGTAAATAAAATGTACTGTGCAATAATGCCCTTAGATTTTCCAATCAACATACTGTTAACATCATTACATGCAAGGAACATAATGTTAGCAATAAGAATCATTAACGATAATTGAACGTACGACTACCGTACTACTACTCATAGTGCTACAACGGAGTGCTTGACCCTCCTGGAGTGTGCCCTGTACACATACATAACTTAGTCATTAGTTCTTTTTCTTTCTTAATTCAGTTCCTGCTTCATTTTACTTCGAATGAATTTACAGACATCTTAGGGACATCAAACACCTATTTTAAAAATACTAGAGGGTTAAGCACGCGAAACAGAGCAAAACATTTTCCATCCCCATAAAGAAACCCCAATAAATCATCCTCTTGAGTTGAATGACTAAACAAGCCCACTAGGAATTTAATAAAATGATTTAAGATTAAACCCATTTTGGAAACTCTACATTTTAAATCACAAAAACCAAAATCAACTTGATTCAACATGATTCAACTCAACACCATTAAATATAATTCAAGAGGAATTCTTAAACCCCATTTCAACATTCCATAATCGAGTTTATGTCATCCACATCATTAATAAATCATTTCCCCCAATTTTTTTTCTCATTATAACATGATTTACAATGCTCATAACAAAGTTCATTCGCAAATTTTAAACATAATTTTCAAATATAACCAAATTCCAATTAAACTTGTACACATACAATTCCACCTACCGATTTCATGATTCTACTTTCAATTTGGGCCGAATCATTGATTATCATCATGAATCAACCTAGGGTTTCTAGAAAACCTAGAAATTTCAAGAAAAAATTTAAACTTCTTAACCCATTACTTCTTATTCCAACTTTCCCAATGATTATACACCTCATAATCCATCATTTTAACCCATCAATTGAACTTCCAAGCTCTCAAACTCTAAACCCCCAATTCTCATAATGTACACTATATGCTCAAAATGTGGGTTTTACATGTATATAATCAAAACACCACAGATTTATCTATTTATGGAAGTATTGAAGAAGAGCTAGAACCCCTACCTCAAGAATCAAGCGAAAGAACGAAACTTTGATGAGAATCCTTCGCAAATCCGAGTTCCAATCGGTTGAAAATGTTGATCTTTTCTTGTTCTCCATCCTTAATGCAAGAACCATGGTGGATTATTGATAAAAGTGGAGGAAATCAAGGTTTGGGGGGCTAGGGTTTCGGACCTAGAATGAGAGGAAAGAGGAGGGGAAAATAAAATGTGAGAAATGATCTAAAAATCCCGTTTTTAAGCTGCTGAACTCGCAACATCCGCTTGAGCGTCTCTATTCCCGCTCGAGCGTACCTGTTTCCAACACAGATTTCAAAACTTCGAACAGGTATTACTTTCCCATCCGGACTCCGTTTTAGGTCGTTCTTATGTCCAAATTGAAGCCCTGAAAATAAGTTTTCCAATGGTTATAACCTCACATCCAAATTCAAAGTGTGGAAAAAGAAAAAAACAAATGAGTGATGGATGATCGAAGGATGATTATCTAAATTAAAGTTTTTAGTCCAATCTTACTTTACCATCATATTACCACCTCAATCAATACCCCAAAATAAATAAGGAGGTTCCAATACACTAATAAAAAAATTCCACAAATGACCCACGTGCTTCAGAAATCCACTCGAGCGTCTAACGGAGCTCGAGCTCTCAGACCAACAAAGTCGTCCGCTCGAGCGGCCACTTCTACGCTCGAGCGGGAATTTACAACTCTTAGAATCTCAGGCAGCCTGAAAAAAAAATACTGGGGGCCTCACAAGTCCACTCGAGCGTCAACTGCCCCGTTCAAGCGGAAGGAAAAATTTTGAGATCGTCACAATAAGCATATAAATACGCATAATGAGGGGCAGAAATATACCGGGAACACATGCGAGGGTTGGGTTATTACATTTGGCCCAGAAAAATGAAGTTGATGCTTTAATGTTTGAGTTTGAACTTGAAGATCAAATCTGGAAATTCCAGAAATTTGATCTATGCTCGAGCGGGGGGACTCCACGCTTGAGCGAGCACTCTAAGTACGTACACTTCTGCTCGAGCGACGTAAGTTACGCTCGAGCGTGAAATGAAGGTACCAAGAAGTTCGTATGTTTTACAGTCCGCTCGAGCGAGGGATTTCACGCTCGAACGAAGGTCTGAGTCTCACGCCCGAGCGGAGGTCGAGCGTCCGTCAAGCGTGAAATCCATGCATCCAGTACTTTTGTTAAAATTTATAGTCTGCTCAAGCGAGGGAATTCACGCTCGAGCGAACCTTCACTTCTTGCATGTCCGCTCGAGCGAGGAAAGTCACCCTCGAGCGTGGACCCTGTTTTCAGTAAGTTTTGAAAAACGTTTTCAAGTGCATTTTTGCATCCTCATTCCATCCTAGGCATTCCTAGACCATGATTAAGACTCCATAATGAGATTAAAGGCTACAAACATACTAAGAGCAAATGAAGTAAGTTGTGTGCGTTTTGAACGTGTGTTTCAAGTATGCGTTTGTTATATGTTCGTGTAGGTCACGTGCCATAAACCATTGATTAGTCTGCTCTGTCTGTCTGCACCTGAAGCCAACTGTGATTAATAACTTAGTAAAGTTATATTCAACTTTATTTATTTTTTGTATGAAGAATTAAGATCTGTTTTCTAAAACGCTATGTTCTGTACAATGAATGATTGTCCAATTTCTGACATGTATTCGTGGCATCCTTAGCATCATGTGATATCTATTAGCTGTTACCCGGTATCGGAGGTCCCATTATGGGACTTATTATGTCTGTCATCTGTTACCCGTACCGGAGGCTCCATCATGGAGCTCAGCATGTTTATTCTCTGTTACTCGGATCTGGAGGTTCCTTTACGGAACTGGTTATTCATAACCACCATGTGTTTGTATCTGTTCTGTACCTGTTCTGTTAGCGCTAAGAGATGTACCATGTATGATTAAGCATGAGCTCTGACTGCCGTATTTACTTTGGACAAGAATATGAATATGAATTTGTTTATGAATCTGAATTATGATTTCTGAAATTGTATGAACTTCATTCATTAAAACTCTTTACTCTGTTATTATTCACTAGGCTTCCGCTCACTGTTTATGTTATGTATGTAGGTGAGCCGGTACGTGATCAGGACCAGAGTTGACGGCCCACGTTTCAGTTTTGTTAGCCAACCCTTGCGCCTCTCGAGGAGGTTCCTGATGAAGTTTGGTTTTGTGGCTGTTTTTGTAATCTGTATTAGACTATGTTTGTTTGTTTGTTAAGTTGTGGGCGAGATTTTTGTCATGTACACCTTAGTGTATTGTGTATATATTATGTGTGTTGACTTCGCTCGCATTTTATAAAAGTTTCAAGTTATTCTGTCCCATGTATGTTATCACAGCTGATTGGACCTTGTCTATTTTGTATATTTGCTTCCGTAGCCCCTATCTATATGTTAATCTATCATGAGGCCTTTGGCAATCCAAGGATTACTGGTCGGTTGCGATACTAAACCTATAAGGGCGGGTTTGGGTCGTGACATGCATGTGGTGTGAATGGCCTAGGCCCAAAAATATTTAGGAAGATTATTTTCGCAAAACATTGTTCAACTCATGTCTTCTAAGATTCTATTTTTCCTTTCTACTACATTTTGTTGAGGGGTTCTAAGTGCTGAAAAATTATGTCCAATACCATGCTCATCACAAAATAATTTAAAATTTTCATTTTCAAGTTCTCTACTATAGTCGGTTCGAATATTAGTAATAAGAAAATCTTTTTCATTTTGAATTTTGCGACAAGATTTTGTGAAAGAAGAGAAAGTTTCATCTTTGTGTGTTAAAAACATAACCCATGTAAATCTTGAAAAATCATCAACAACTACAAGACAATAATGTTTACCACCAAGACTAGATGTCCTTGAGGGAGCAAATAAATCCATATGCAATAACTGTAAAGATCTAGTGGTGGAATTAAGATATTTTGATTTAAAAGATGTTTTGATTTGTTTTCCTTGTTGACAAGCACCACAAAATTGATCTTTTTCAAATTTAATTTTTGGAAGTTCAACGACCAAATCATTTCTCAAAAATTTAGCAATTAAATCCATGTGAGGATGACAAAGTTTTCTATATCATAACCAACTACTATTATTACTTTCAAATAAACATTTAATATCACTAGCATAGAGATCTTTGATATGAAAAACATAAACATTATTAAGGCGGTTTCCAACAAACAGTGCTTTGTGATCAATTGTGCAATGTTATTTATCAAATATAACTCGATTTCCTTTATCACATAATTGGCTAATACTACGTAAATTATGCTTAAGTTCATCTACAAGGAGAACATTTTCAATAGAAGGGTTATGAGAAATATCGATGCTACCAATACCAATAATTTTTCCTTTCTTGTTGTCTTCGAAAGTGACAAATCCTCCATCTTTGGATGATAGAGTAGTGAAAAAGGATTTATCTCCAGTCATGTGTCTAGAGCATCTACTATCAAGGTACCACATTCTTTCTTTAGTTTTAGACTTAAGGCATACCTACAAAATGACAATCAAATGTTAAATTTTGGTACCCATGATTTCTTGGGTCCTTTTTGGTTAGTTTTGTTAGTTCCTTTAACAATCTAAATCTTTTTAATTCCCATTTCATATTCTTATTAAATGGACAAGTAGATATATAATAGCCTTTCTTTCTGCAATAATGACAAGTAATATGAGGGTGTGTCATAGGAGGTACCTTTTCAAAGATTGTTTTGAGATTATTTTGTTTCTTAATAGGGTCATATCGAATGCCCGCTTTATCAAAAACACATCTTTGATCACTAAGAAGTTTGTTGCGATTATCTCTTCCTTTCACAAAGTTTTCAAGTGTTTTATTTAAATCATCAATACTGTTTTTGAAAACATTTTTCTCATTAGAGATAGTGGAAAAATCATTTTTCAAAGCAATATTCTCCTTTTTTAATTCATCCACATTGTTAGATAAAGATGCAACAGATTTTTGTTTAACACATTATTTTTGGCACATACATTTCTAAACTCATCTTGTAATTCATTGAAAGCACTCTCAAGTTCTTCATAATTAAAGGTAACCCCATCTTGAGTGGATTCTTCTTCTCCTATAGCCATGAGGCACAGGTTGGCTACTTCATTATTTTTAGCTTCATCATTTGAGCTATCATCATCATTTTCTCCCCAAGTTGCTACCATGGCCTTCTTGTTCCTTTTGTAGTCTTTTCTAACTTTCTTTAATTTTGGACAATTCATCTTCATGTGTCCCGGATTTTTGCACTCATAGAATATGATAGGTTCTTTCTTTTGAATGTCATCTTTGTTGTACTCTTTCTTGAAAGGTCTTTTTCCTCCATGATTGTTTTTCTTGTAGTATGTTTTGAGATTCCCACTAAACATGACATATCCTTCATCTTCACCAGAGTCTTCATTTTCTTCTTCATGGGATCATGCTTTGAATGCAATTCCATTTTTCTTTTTATCCTCATCATTCTCATGTCCTTTCATAGTGATTTCATGAGTCATAAGAGAACTCATGAGCTCATCTAATCCAAGAGTTGTGAGGTTCTTTGCTTCAATAATGGCTATGAATTTAGCTTCCCAAATTCTTTGGTAAACACCTAAGAATTTTTCTCACCAACTCACTGTTAGTATAGGTTTTGCCAAAAGATTTCAAAGAATTTACAATTTCATGCTTGAAATAGATTCATCAGATTTCATTTTAAATAATTCATAACTATGAATAAGCATATCAATATGGAATTCTTTTACTTGGTTGGTTCCTTCATAAGTTACTTCAAGTTTGTCTCAAATTTCTTTAGCAGAGTCACAACTAAATATTCTGTTATACTCCTTAGAGTCTAAACCACATCCAAGGGTGAGTTTGGCTTTGGCATTGGCTTGAAACAATCCATGATCCCTCTCATTACATTCATCTTCAGTTTTAGGTACACTAATATTATCTTCCAATTTGGTAGGGATTTTTTGACCTTTGGTGACTATAATCCACATAGCATAATCTGTGGCTTGAAGATATATGGTCATCTTATCTTTCCAATGACTATAGTTATTTCCATCAAACAAGGGTGGCCTATTTGTGGCTTGTCCTTCAATAGTGCTAGTACTGGCTGTGGTTGCCATGGATTGAAAACTCTCAGATGGTTAAATCTAAGCAAGAGTGTAGGTTTTGATACCAATTGTTACCCAAAAGGCAATCCAAGAGGGGGGGTAAATGGATTTCTATAAATAAAAATTAATAATACCCCAATAAAATTAACAACTAGTACACCAAATAATTAATTAATGATAGATAGATGAATAACAGTTAATGATTAAGCACAGTAACAAACTTAACAATGAAGTAGCTAATCCTACTGAGTATATCAAATAATTTGAAGCTTGAGACAAAATAGATAACAAATTATGATTTTGATAGATTAGCGATGGATTTAACTATCAATGTAAATGAAAGTTAATATATTAGGTAGTTATATTAGTTAAGCAAAGAGATTAGGGAATAAGAGGCAAACAGATTTATAGTGGTTCAGTTTCAACCAAGCCTACATCCACTCTTCAAGCTTCACTTGAGATTTTTCACTATTTTGTAGCCTCACAGAGGTGCTAGCAATCTTTTCACAAATTGAGCAATCCTCCACAGATTTTACACAGACTTTCCAAGTTTTCAAACCCTTGCAAACCTTAGGTGATTTACAATCACTCTCAAGGAATCAAGAACCCTGAGTGTACCACACTCTTACAATGTTTGAATGATAGGTTTTGCTTTCACAAAAAGCTTGAAATGAAACTCTCTTAAGAAATATTACAAAAATTGAAGCTCTGAGTTATATCAGTAAAAATCTCTCACAAGTGTATATGCTTAAAGCTAAAAGCTCACTGTAATTTCTGAAGGGAAAATGAAAACCAAATGAAAAACACTTCAGAGAATAAAGAAAGACGAGATTGATGAAAGATTAGAAATGTTTTCTTGCTTGTGTTGTTGCTATTGTTTTTGTGTCTTCTTTAGCAGCAAGAGCACTTTTATTTATTAAGGAGAAATTCATCCGTTGTCTGTTGCGTGTGTTGAGAAAATTGAGTGAGATTTTGATTAAATCTACTCTACTCAAACTTGCATATACATGATTAGATGTTGAAGTAGTTGAAAAATGGGTCTAATTGTTGGCAAGTATTTTTGAAAAATAGTTGATGCAGCACATAGTGGCCATCCACCCGGATGTCCCAGATGAAGTTTTGCTCTTGGTGGTCATCCGCTCGGACGTCCTTCCGGATGTTCTCTCGGATGTCCGGTCAAGTCTTGGTCCTCAAGGATGACTACCGCGGTCGTCGAGTATATTGTTGGAGCAAAACTGAGCCAAAATGCCATGGCCGATCGTCTAGCCGATTGTCCCCCCGGATGTTCGGCCTCTTGTGGACTGGGCTTCTTTCTTCAATCTGCCAATTCGTCAGACGGTTGATGAATTAGAGATTTCGTGGCTGCAACCGACTTGCGAGCACCCCTAATTAAACTCAATATAGTTATACATATAATGTTTAAAATAATATTTTTCATGAATTTAATGACTAAAATATTTAATTTTTCCATCAATATTACTTAACAAAAATACATAAATGATTAATAGTATTCAAAACAAATCCAAAATATAAATTAAAACGCAAAATTATTTTGTTACATGCAAAAATAGGCGTAAAAATGTCAGTGTTATCATAACACCAAATCATTACCTTTCACCTGTATAAACGTAAAACCCTAGTTCTTCCTATTATCTTCCTCGTGGTACTAGGGTTTACAGGAGGAGTGCTCATCTTAGCGTAGAGAGCTGGTTCGAAACACGTAAATCTATCTCTGTATTTACTATATGTATGTATTGATTTAGTTGTTCAGGTTCAGGTTTTTTGCATTTTATATATTTGATGATGATGCTGGATGGTGCTGAATTTGCTTTTCTTTATCTGGTACTGAAGAGTTAGATTTGTTCTTTGTTTTAAAGATTTTGATGCAAAACTAAAGAGAAATGAAGTAAAAAAAAAAAAAAAAAAAACAGAGGCTCTGTGTGAAGGTGTTTTTATAAAAAACCATAGAGAGGATGACAGACACTTTATTTTAGATCACAAGTCTCACATACAGTTCTTTTGCTATCTCCCCTTATTTATATCCTATTCTACTAGTTACATGAGTTGATTTTGTGTTTTGCTAGGGGCAGTTTGTTTTGTTCTGTGTTTCCCCTGATTAATGCCTCAGGTTTATGGTGTCTTTTGTTTGGTCTTTCATGCAATTTTTATTACCAAAAAAATAAGTTTAATAAGCTGCCCTAACTTCCATATGTGGTCTTTATGACTTTAACTTTTCATTTCTTATCATTCCCATTCCCGTTCTCATTCTGAAGGCTTTAATACGAGAAATTCAGATGATATCATAACATCTTTGTAGATGAAGATAGACAGCTTAATTAAAGTTCTGATTTGCTGGTTGGGCTATTGTTTGTTCTATATGAAACACGGCTATCAGATTTTTTTTCTTTTCTTTTCTTTTAATGGCTGAATGTGAGGAATTCTTTTTAGCTGAATTGAAAGTAGAAACAATAGCAATGTCTTGCCCAAGAAGATCCACATCAGTCCCTCCTTTCCATAGGTTTTTGAAGAACTTGAAACTTGCTTAGTTTAATCTTAAGCAACAGACTTGGCTTCAAATTGACTACTGGGGTCCGTTTTCCTTATGGCCTATCGTTCTCCTATAAGATGAAGCAGAAGAAAGTTTTGAGAAATGGGTCATGAACTTCATAGTAAAATATGAGATATTGACAAATGTTGCATGAACCTAGCCTTTATGCTTGCCACAGGAACCCTCTCCATTCTGCCATTTGTGCATTTTTCCATAAAAAAGATTATAAGTTGTCTCATTCACCTTAAAACTTTCAAGCTCATCTGTTATAATTCCCATAGCTACAACCTTCTTCATGTTCAACTGGTTAATAATTGAAGTAATTGTTTTATCAGAACAATACACAGTTATACAACCCGGTGTCTCAAAACTAGACATTTTTTGAGCCATCTTTCTCGTGCCAAGTAGTGTTGATCACAATTCACAACATGTAAGCCTTTTGGGATTGTAGCTACAACGACTGCTACCACAATTTCTAAATAATAGATAGTCTCATGCAATGTTTTAAAAAGTGCGCTTAGGCGCGCGCCTAAGCTCAAGGCGAGGCAAGGCGCAGCTTTGCGCCTCAGTCATGGTGAGGCGAGGCGACACAGGGGAAGCACTGCTTAGGTGATGAGGCGAGCGCCTTGTGCGCCTCGGCTTTCTTCCACTCCAACAGGTTCTGCTCTCTTCTCCTCTTCTCCTCTTCTTCTCTTCTTTGCTTCTTCTCCTCTCTCTGTTTCTTCTCTTCTTCTTTGTCTTCTCTTCTCTTCTCTTCTCTTCCCTTCTTTCGTTGTCTTCTTCTTGCTTCTGTCTCACCACGATCGCTCTCTCTCCCTCACTTTCTCTCTCACGATCGCGATCGCAATCTCTCTCTCTCTCTCTCTCTCTCCTATCTCGTTCACAATCACTCTCTCTCTCATTCTCTCTCACGATGGCGATCTCTCTCTCTCTCTCTCTCTCTTCTGTCTCTTCCTTTATCTTCTTAATTCATATATATATATATATATATATAATATTATATAATACTTATTATATAATATATAATATACAATATACTTATAATATATAAAATATAATTGATTTATATATATAATATTATACAATACCTATTATATAATATATAATATACTTATAGATTTTTTTTTGATCAGCAAAAGAAAGACTTTATTGATGAGAAAAACGCATACAAAGTATGGAAAACTACATCAATAAAGAGGAGCTTGGAGCTAAAAAGCTCCAACCTCCTAGTTGGTGAGAAACCAACGAGGAAACAAAGCCTGAAGGGAACAAATAAAAGGGGACTCAAAAAAGAAAGGAGGTTGGAGTGAGGAGTCATAAATCAGCAGCAAACCAGCAGCAAGTAGAAGCAGCCGAAGCAGATTAATTACCCTTTCCAAACAGCATACAGAAACAGCAGCATAGTTTTTGGTGGATAACACTATGTGCTACTAACCAAACACAAACAGGAACACAAACAAACCTGCAGAGCAACCCACTAACAGTACATACTAACAGCCAGCAAGCTCCACAAACAACACAGATGAGGATGAAGTAGCAGCCACAGCAGTGCATGTCCTCATATCAGCAGAGCATGAACAATGTGACACTAGCAGCAGCCTCATATTTCAGACAGCAGAGCATGATCCTTGCAGCAACAGCCACCACTCAGGTTTGAACCTGAAACAAGCCTCACAGCAAGCCCATGGAGGGGCCTCAGACCATCCCAGCTGCAGAGCATCAATGCCACCCTCCATTATATAGTCCAGATTAGTAGACAGATCAGACCAGACCAGCATCCCATATCAGAGACCTTCACAGACAGTTTAGTAGATTATCTGCAGAGACCTTCACAGACAGTTCAGCTTCCAGCTACAGCCCAGCTTCCACCTTCCACCTTCACACTAGTAATAGCCCAGCCATAATCCTATATCAGACACCCTCTCACCTGCTTCAAGTTTGTGACAAAATCATGTACTGTGTAGTGCACCCCCTTAACATTTGACTTAACCCATAATGCAATTCTTACTTTCAATCTCTCTACCATCTGTGCAAAATCTGCATTACCATTGTTAAATAAACATTCATTCCTAAGTTTCCATAAGGACCATAACATAGCCAAAGGGACCACCTTCCAAATATTGAACTCCTTCTTCTTTAATTTCATACCAGACCACCAGTCAAGCAAAACAATCACAATCCTGGTGTTACCCACTGCACTTCCCACCAGCTTATCAACTCAGACCATAACTTCCACACCAATGGACATAAAAGCAACACATGATTTATGGTTTCTACCTCTGCTTTGCAAAATACACATAAGGAGCTGACATTGATGGGTAGAGCTCCAATCCTGTGCATAAATTCTGTGGTTTTGATTCTCCCTTTCCAAGCTAACCAGCTGAAGAACTGAGCCTTTGGAGGTGCTGCATTTTTCCATAGGAAGTTTGAAATGGGAATCCTAGATCCATTAACTACCTCCAACCTTTCCCACACTGAGGCCACAGTGAATACCCCTGAATTATTAGCTTTCCACAGACAGTTATCCTTAGTCACAGGATTTAGATTAGGAACCTCTGCTAATACTACATTTAGTCTTTGTTCTTCCTCCTCCTCCCATGCTAGGAGCGATCTTCTAAATGCCAACTTCCAATCACTGCCCAGCCCTTTCCGTTGGTAGAAAAACTGCAAGGAACCATCCTTCTCCACGGATAAACTAAACAGTCTAGGGAACTCACACCTAAGACTCATATCATTGAACCATCTATCCGTCCAAAAATGAATCCTTTCCCCATTTCCCATAATAATCCTAAAGTTTTGTGAGAAAAACTACGCCACTACACTATTGGATGAAGCTAATGATGCAATATCCTTCCACACAATAGATACCATTGCAGCTGGCACTAGTTCTGGTGTCCACCTACCTCCAATCCCACCATATCTGCTACATACCACCCTTTTCCAAAGAGACTGATGTTGACAACCATACCTCCACCACCATTTTAACATTAGACACACATTAACATCACTGAGACTTCTCAAACCCAACCCCCCTTGGGCTTTACTTTTACACACCTCTTTCCATTGAACTAAGTGAATTTTCCTTTTAATTTTAGAACCTCCCCACAAAAAGTTTGATTGAATCCTATCAATTGTTTTAGCAACACCAACGGGCATTTTAAAGATGGATAGAAAATACAGTGGAAGACTTGACAAAACAGACTTAACTAGGGTCAATCTGCCGGCAAAGGACAAAAATCTCCTTTTCCAAGATGCTAACTTCTTTTTAAACTTCTCCACCACCGGATGCCAAGTACTTCTTCTCCTTGGATTGGCCCCTAAAGGTAAACCAAGATATGACAGAGGTAGACTCTGGTTGAGGCAATTTAGTGTTTTAGCAAACTCCTTAACTAGCTCCTCTTCTACTCCAATACCACAAACTATACTTTTATGAAAATTAATCTTGAGGCCTGACATGACTTCAAAACACCTCAAGATTCTTTTAAGCATTATAATTTCCTCCCATTTGGCTTCACAAAAAATAATAGTGTCATCTGCAAATTGTAAATGAGAAATTTTCAGCTCTTGATGACCAACTGAAGCTCCTCTGATCATCCCCTTTTCTTTGGCTCTCTCTAATAAAATATTTAAACCTTCTGCCACTATATTGAATAGGAAGGGCGATAGTGGATCTCCTTGTCTTGAACCCTTCTGAGGAGAAAACTCTGCTGTGGGCGATCCATTCACAAGCACTGAGATCCTTGATGTAGATATACAGGACCAAATCCAACCCACCCATTTTTCACCAAACCCAAGATTCTTCATCATTGACAGTAAAAACTCCCAGTTAACTGAATCATAGGCCTTCTCAAAGTCCAATTTAAGAATGATTCCTTTTTTCTTAGACTTTCTCCACCAATCCACCACTTCGTTTGCAATTAAAACCCTATCCAGGATGCATCTACCAGAGATAAAAGCAGATTGAACTTCTCCTATGAGCTTTGGGAGTACTTTCCTTGCCCTTCTAGACAACACTTTAGCCAACACTTTATAAATTGCGCTAACCAAGCTTATGGGCCTATATTCACTCAAATCTATTGGGTTCTTCTTTTTAGGGATCAAAGTGATGAAAGAGCTGTTTACCCCTTTGGCCAACTTCCCATTACGATGAAACTCTTGGAACAACTGAATGAACTCACCTTTCATTAAAGACCAGCACTTCTGAATACAATACAAATTGAAGCCATCAGGCCCAGGGGCTTTATTCCCATCACAGTCTTGGATGGCTGCCCAAATTTCTGCTTCAGTAAAATCTGCCTCCAACACTTCCTTTGAGTCAACAGAACTAATGGACAACAAAGGCCCTGCCAACTTAGGCCTGCTCTTCCAGCTTTCAGCAAAAACTCTTTTAAAGTAGTTCACCACTACTTGCTTCACCCTACTTGGATCCTCCACCACAACCCCATCTGCCTGCACTGAATCCAATAAATTTTTCCTCTGCCTGTTACTTGCCATCAAGTGAAATAGTCTAGTATTTTTATCACCATTTTGTGCCCATGACATTCTAGACTTTTGTAGCCACAACCTGTCTTTACTTCTACTTAGATTCCAAACTTGACTTCTGATCTCCCGTCTTCTAATCACCTCTGATTCCAACAAGGATCCAGATTCAGCCTTCAAGTCCCACTCATGGAGTTTATCTTCCGCTTTTTGAAGTTGGTCATCAATATTACCAAAGACCTCCATGTTCCACCTACGCAGATACGCTCTCAGTCTTTTAAACTTAGACATGAGTCTATAACTAGCCCAACCTTGAATCTGAGCCTCCTCCCAGACCTTTTCCACATCCTTTTTAAACTGAGGATGGGATGTCCAGGCATTAATAAATCGAAAAGGTTTAGGCCCCCAATCCTTCCCATCCTCCATAAGCAAAACTGGACAGTGATCTGAAATTCCCCTAGCCAAACCCCATTGTTTAAATTTATACTTCTCTAACCAGACAGGATCAAGTAAAAACCTATCGATCCTACTCCACCTCTCCCCATCCAATGCATTACACCATGTGAATAATCTTCCATGCATATTCAGATCAATTAATTCCAAGCTATCAATAAGATTATTAAAATCTTTCATTCCTATATCTCTTCTTGAACAGCCCTTCCTTTCACTCATAACTCTAATCTCATTAAAATCACCACCCAGACACCAAGGGTTGGGATAAGAGAGCTTAAGATTTATAAGACTCTCCCATAGTTTCCTCCTCTTCACTACATCAGTCAGAGCATAAATATTGCAGATAACACAATGAAAAGATTGAGATAAGATACCTGAAAGAAGAATGAAATTCCTGGAACTACAGCAGTCTATCAACTGGAAAATCTGAGGGTTCCAAATGCAAAGGAGACCACCTGCACTTCCCTCTGCGCATACCTCCATAAAATCCATTTCATCCATTGGCCATAGGGACTTTACAAAATTACCATCAACAGCTTCTCTCTTAGTCTCCTGCAGCATCAAAACATCTACTAATTTTGCCCTCGCCAATGCCTTAATTCTACTCCTTTTTTCAGGTCGCCTAAGACCCCTGACATTCCATGACATGAGTTTCATTAAAACCTTCAACACAGCTCCTATACTCCTTCATTTGTCCAGCAACTTAATCAGCCTCTCTCCTCCCTTCAACTCTTTCCAAATCTTTTTCCTCCAACTCTATTATTCTGGCCACCACTTCCTCCTCTTTCCCTTCACAGTTTAGTCCTAAAGCCTTTTCGACCTCAATCGTAGCTCGGGCTTCTTTAAGTAACTTGCTTCTTCTTTGAGAATTACTCCTCTGTGATGCTGATAGGGACATAGCAGCTGCTGCCGCTCGAAGGATCACTCCACTTCTGAGACTGCTACTACATAGAATCCCCTTCTGTTTTGCATGGCCCCCCTGCTCCATTTTTTCTTTACTCTGGTCGACTCCTTTCCTCTTCAGATCAGACTTCCTTTTTGATCCAGCATTAACTTTCTGAGATGGGCCTCCCTTCTCATGGTTGTCTTTGTATGCTGCATCTTCCCCTATAGCCTTATACTGATTCTGGGCTATACAATCACTCAGATCGGAATCAACTTCCCATCTTGGCCCATTAGTTATAGGCTGAACTTGGGCTCCATGTAACACAACTTCTAAATTTATTTTGGGCCGGCCACACTCTAACCCAGTTTGACTATTTATAAAACCTGAAGTGCACACCTGATCTTCTACCCGTTGACTTTCTAGCACCCTCGAGCAGCTCGCCTGCAGCTCCCTTTCGTTCCCTAGAGCACGCTCAGCTTCTTTTCCTGCTACTCCAGACATGAAATGATGGCCTCCATCTACTGCCTCGAGTACTCTTTCCACTGTGTGAGCTCCCTTAATTGACACCTCATCAATTTTTGCCACATCCTCATCATCGCTCTTCTCTGCAACCGACCCAACTTCACCTTCCTCCCCACCTTCAACACCATTGACAACTACCTCTGGATGAACATTATCAACCTGGCCCCTTCGTTTGGTCAAGTGTTCAACCTCATTATGCAGATTGGATTCCATTACTTTATTTATCTGGCAGCTATACTCACCATTACATTGACAGATATTGACAAAGGGCTCTTCATACACTCTCACTTGATAAGCCCTCTCAGTTCCTAGTAAATTAATTACCGTATTGATGGGCTCCATGATTTTTGTGATAATCCTTACCTTGCCAAACATAAAATGTTTACCTCCCACTGTATCTTCATCGTACTGAACTACATCTCCCCATACCTTGCCAATCGCTTTGAAGGTCTTGATATTCCAGAGATTGAGAGGTACTCCCACACAAGTGAGCCAGATACATCTATCAAGTTCCATTAACTTCCCTTCTTCCCATTCACATACTTCATCACTCTAGTCATGAATCCACTTCTCCATTCTCACTCGTGCTTCCTTCTTCTGCTGATTGGAGCTAAAAGATAGAATTGCCTGCTTCCCTCCCACTTGTCTAACTACCACATCCTTATCAATCCTCTTGTAGATCTCCTTCCTAAAGTCATGGAAGGAGAAAAAAGCTTTGAGCTTGACCAGGACACTATCATATAACCACCCGTTCCCAACCTCCACAGCTCTAACAGACACATTTTGATTGCCATATTCTCCTCCATTTTGTCGTCCAGTTTGAACTACTTCCGCATATGACTTACCTTTGATTCACATCATAGGTTGGACAGGGGTCCACTGCTTTTTCTGCACCATACCTCCCTGCTTAGCATTTGTGAGCATCTGTCTACTTTGATTGGACTTGCTAAACTCAGCCAACTTTACCCTCAATGCCCTGTTATGACACCATAAGCCATCAACTTTGTGCACTGCCATCTCTGCAGCCACCTTGCAATCGTACCTAACAAATCCAAATCTTGTTCTTGTTGTTTTCCTCCTTTTCCCTGGTATGAAGACATCCTTCACAACTCCAAACTTACTGAACAGATTAAATAGATCTCTAGGGGTCATGGCCTCTGGTACTTCATCAACGAATAGAGATACCAAGTCATTCACCCTTGCTCGACCATTTTGCATACCCGTCCTCCGTTTTCTGAGAACCGGATTCCACCCTCCTTCCATTACTCTCTCCCAATGAACTCTCTCTTTATCTGGCTCTTTCAACTCTTAGAGGAGATTAACCTTAACCTCACTAGAAAACCAATCTAGTAAAGGATGCGATCCGTAGATGGAAAGTATCATGTAAGGAAAGAGAATCAAAAGCGAATGTAACTACTACATGAAAGATTTCCTATGAGGAGAAACCTTCCTTGGAGCGGCAAAACACTCTATATTAAAGTTAAGGAAAATGACATGCGAGTAGTTGTGCAATTTTTCTTATTGTTCTTTAATATACTTATAGATAATATGTAAAATAAAATACATTAATTATTTAAAAATAAACACATGTATATAAAATAAAAATATACTTATGTAAAATAAAAATAAACACATATATATAAAATAAAATAAAATTAATTAATTAAAACACATTATTTAAAAAATATAATAAATAAATAAAATAATATATATATTAAAAAATTAATTGTTTTTTTTAATATGTAAAATAAAATACATTAATTATTTAAAAATAAACACACGTATATAAAATAAAAATATACTTATGTAAAATAAAAATAAACACATATATATAAAATAAAATAAAAAAAAATTAATTAAAACACATTATTTAAAAAATATAATAAATAAATAAAATAATATATATATTAAAAAATTAATTGTTTTTTTTTTCTTATTAAAAAAACTAATGATATATATATTAAATATTTGTTTATGTTGAAAATTGTGCTTTATTAATATTTTACTTAACTTCTATAACTTGGGCCTCGCCTCGCGCCTCGGGGCTTAGGCTCCAGGTGACCTCGGCGCCTCGATGCGCCTAGGGCTTTTTAAAACACTCTCATGAAAATTTGAAGCTCTTAGGCTTTTACCAAATTATAGCACCTAACAAATTATAATACAAACCCATGCATGTATTACTCCCATCATCTTAGTCAAGGCTTTTACCAATGGAGTTCTCTTCATACTTCTTACTCTGCTGTTAAATGAATTTGTGAGTGGACTTTTATGTCTGTCTCGATACCCATTTAGGGTATCAAGCAAATTCAATTCCTTTTAACCACTGCTGTCCCAGTCATGGCCATACACGTTTTGTTTTGATTATCAAATTCTGTAGACATATTTTGAATAATAGTGCCATACTCAGATTGAATCTCCTTATTTAAATGCTTCGATTGCATTCTTGGCATTGTTCCTTCTCCAAAAAAATGCCTTCTCCATGCTGACATTGAAAACTTCTGCAAGCACCCATCAAGATCAACCTTGAATCTACCAGGGTTGCAATTTTTGTATAATAAAAAATCTAAGAACCGTTGATGAACTTCTAGCACAGCTCTTAGCTTCTTTTGCAAACCAACTCAGTTTGTGCTCCTACTTATAGTCCTCTCTTAATCTTGACAGTGCTCCTAATATCTTTATACAACACATCCTTCCAACTTGAAATCATACCACCAATGAATCATTCATCAGAATTCCTAGAATAAGGGCTTTTTCAGTTGAAACTACCTCTTTGCAGAAATTATTGATGACAACAAAATCATTCTTCTCGAGATTCAGCTCATCATCATTAGCAAGGACTTCTCTGAAAAGGGTGAAGAATTGAGTTATCCATTACATTGTTGCAGATCTATATCCTCTATGAGGGAGTTTGGGGAATGATTTTGAAACCAATGTTCCCAGGATTATAAATGACCTGCCCTACTGACTCTATCACTACCATACTCTTCGCAACAATATAGTTTTCATAATTAAACTGAAGCTGCTAGAATTGCCTTTGTTATTGTTAATTTCTTTCATAGTTTCATTTTCGTTGATAATTGATCGAACAATTGTAGTGCCTTATCTCCTTTCCATCCCTTCAATATTAAACTTCTTTATGGGAGGTACAATATTTCTATTACTACTATTATAACAACCAAGTGACTCACCTGAGTTCTTGGATCTCCTTGCCAATACTTCAATACTCCCTTCTTGCAGTAAGGCCAAACCAATTGCTTGATCTAGAGTAGAGGGTTGAAATGGTTGAAAACCTGCTTTGATTTCCTCTTTAATTCTACATATGTAGCAACTTACAAAAAAATCATCTGGCAACCCTTTAATATTGTTGCCTAGCTCTTCAAACCTCCTTTGGTACTTGAATATTTCCCATTGCCTTAATTTGGTTAGATCTTCTATTGAATCTTCACAGACCTTAGTATCCTACGCGGTTGGGGATGGGTTGCAAGAACTAGTTGCAGACGTGGTAGATTTCCCAGTTCCTTGAGATGACTGTGAAAATCCAGAAGCCAGCTGGTCACACTTCAGATTCATTTTAGTTAACATTTCTTGAGTTTTTCTCAATGTTTTTGTTGTTTTCTCATTTGATTCCTCAAACTATGGGTTTCTTCTTCTGTGTGCTTTGCTTCTTAATCTAGTCTTGTCTGCATCGTCATTTGGATCTTCTATAGCTGTGGACCAACAGCTCTGATACCAAAAAGAGCAACAAATGTTCTGTAATGGAGTTTTATCAATATAAAAATAATATGGATACAAAGTTGCGTACACTATTTCATATCTCAAACCTCTCATACACTTCTTTTGCTATCTCGCCTTATTTATATCCTATTCTACTGGTTACATGAGTGAATACCTCGCCCTACAATTCTCTCATTTTCTCCTCTGTTTGTCTCTGCCATTCAATTACCAAACAGGGTACAAACTGCTCTAATGAACTTAACACTTCTTTAACAGACTTGACAACTGAAACTAATCCTAACTGAGTCAGCTAACAACTCTATTATTCAGCTTCCCCGCACTTCCATATGTAATTTTTTCACTTTAGCTTTTGATCTCTAATCAGATTTAGTGCAACCGTTAAGTGAATGATAGATTTATTGAAGCCTTCAAAATGAATTTGATTCTTTATATTACTATGGAGTTTAATTTCTCTTTAAAGAATTACTTTCTCATGGATGCCAAATGTTAGATACTTTAGATGACTGAATTATAATTTTGAAAGTGTTCATTTCCTATGAAAAAAGGCTCATAAACTTTCTGTGATTACTTTCCTTCGATTGCTCATTCATCTTGGTAGATATTGTACAGCATGTAGAAGATATATTGCATTGCTTACTAAGAAAAAATTCTGTTTATATTTTCAATGAGACAGTTTCTACTCCGTTACAATTTACAACAAACTAATGTGATAGATTTTGATGATGTTCAAACATTGAGTGGATTCTTTATCCACGCTTAACCCCCTCCCCCTCCCAAGTAGCTGTGGTATAATCATTGGTCTCTTTTGGTGTAACTTACGTACTAAACAATTCTTGGAATCATCTTATTTGTCAAACAAAGTTCCCATTTGGCTGGATGAGGGAAAATTGAGAGATAGAAGTAAAGAGAGGGAGAGAGTGAGGCACAATTGCTTTTACTCAGAAATGTAAAAAGAAAAAGTGAGAACCAAAAAGCACTTTTTTTTTTGGTCTCACCTTTTTTATCTTAACAAATCTTGAATAATCAACATGTTTTATATATTTTTATTTTTTTGGTTTTATTTTCTTATTATGTCTTATTGTCTTTATTTTTTAATGTTTCATTTTGGTGTTTGTGTTATTTATAGAAGCAATGGCTGTTCCTTTGACCACGAAGAAGATTGTAAAGAAGCGGGTTAAGAAGTTCAAGAGGCCCCAAAGCGACTGGAAGATCTCTGTGAAGGTATGTCTTGTCTGCACCATTCTAAAAATAGTAGATTGGATGGAGTATGTACTACTATTTCTTGTTGGTAACACAAGACTTCACTTCGGTGTGAACTGCAACTTTGCTTTTTCCACATTGCAACTGCTAGTTGAGTTTCACTAAGTTGCAAAAGTTTCCTGTACATGTGAGCACTTCTGATTGCTGCATTGTTCAGATATGTGGTACAATCAGTATCATGTTTTAAAGTTGTGGAAAATTGTGTTGAGTTTGAAGAGAAATAGAGCAATTATTTATATGAGAGAGAGAGAGAGAGAGAGAGAGAGAGAGAGAGAGTTTGAAGAAGCTACCTTGCAGTTGTAGTTTGTAGTTGTGGGAAAGTAGAAGCAGAGAGAGTGAACATGAGGTGGGCTGTTTGGTTATGTGGGTAAGCTTTTGATACAGTTTATTTGGTTGTGTAACTTCTATGGTCAAGTAAAATTATTTTTTTTGCATTTAAGTCGTAAAAGAGAGGTCAATGTAAGTTCAGAAATCTCAAGGGAAGTTCGTGCAATTGCTTGTCAGATACTTCAGGGAGATCCATGTAATTAGCCCTTTCAACTTTAAACCATGTTGTAATTTGATTTCATGGATATTCTTGTAAGTTTTTATTTGGGTCAAGCTCTGCTGTGAAAAGCACGTTGACTGGATAAAGAAATACTTGGGTACTACTAGACATGCCCCTGTGTTTTTCCTGAGGATAAACTTTTAGGTCACTGACATATCATAATTCCTTTTGTTGTGTGCATGTAATTTTGGGTGGCAGCAAAACTGGCGCAGGCACAAGTGTATTGATTCCCGTGTGAGGAAGTTTAGAGGATGCACTCATGCCCAACATTGGCTATGGTTCAGACTCGCCATTTTCCTCTTAACGTGTTTAAGAAATTCCTTGTCCACAATGTCAAAGAGCTTGAAATTTTGATGAAGCACAACAGGTGCCCTTTTAAACTGTTTCTCCTTTTGTCTGTCTTCTTTGTTTTGACAAAAATCAAACCTGAATTCTGAATTCATCACTTGTCATCACTCTTTTTGGGGTTGATGTAATTTCAGGACTTACTGTGTGGAAATAGCACACAATGCTTCACTCTTTGCATTAGGAGTTTCACAATTTTGGATGGAACAGTTTCTGTAGGAAATTTTGTTTTAGTTATATATGAGATGATAACATTTGATGCTCTTCTTTCTTGCTTGATTCATAAGCAATGACAATTTTACCTATTCCAAGTTATATCTATCTATACAGTTAATTTTGAAAAAGAAAAAAAGAGGGGTGAAGTTATGTACTTTTATTTTATTTAAAAAAAACTCCATCGCACAAGATCAATGTCTACCCAGTGTCTTCCTTTTTTTGCAACTATTGCTGCACCATGAATTCAAACTGATTTGGTGTCCATGAAAATCTAAGTACGTTTCCAATGAAAAAATTTATTATTTACTAGTTTTGGGGAGGCTTCAAGCTTTATAAGCAACATGCAATGACCTTTTCCAAGATGATGTCTATAATGGAAAAAGCCATTGCATGTTGTTTGTTATCAACAGAATTTATAATGTTTGAAGTCTATTCAAAACAAGTAAATAATAAACTTTATATTGGAAATATACTTAGATTTTCATGGATTCCAAATTTGCTTTAATTCATGGTGCAGCGATAGTTGCCAAAGAGGGAAGACGCAAAGGCAATGATGGGCAAAAACGACTCCTTACAGATT
Source organism: Camellia sinensis (assembly GCF_055761805.1). NCBI lineage: Eukaryota > Viridiplantae > Streptophyta > Magnoliopsida > Ericales > Theaceae > Camellia > Camellia sinensis. Next base: position 82,571,666 of record NC_138963.1, read on the forward strand.
TTCATGGATTGCAAACTAGTTTGAATTGCCAAAGAGGGAAGATGCAAAGGCAATGAGGAGGCAAAAGGACTTTTTACCCAAATTTTTGATTGACCTGTAACTAGGTTTCGTTTGGAAATTGAATATTTTAGTTGATTTTTTACAAAAAGAGGTTCAGATAGAATAGTGCGACAACTTGTATTTTTTAATTTTTTTGACCATTTTAACTTACTGATAAACGAAGCCTAAGTTTCGACTTCACAAAAAATTTAGACATTTTAATTATAAATAATTTATCATTTATTTCTTTTGACTGTAACAATTCCTAAATCATGTCAGTGATAACAATCATAAAAGGCCTTGTTATTCATAGTAAATTACAAAGCTAAAGGCAAATATTTAATTATAAATGCTAACAAGTGCCCTTCATGCATTGTTAGGAAAATTGCAAATCAATGATAAGTTTACAAATATTTATAAATTCATGAAAACTTTTATAACTTTAACTATTGAAGTTGGTAAAATTCACCATTAATTTGAAATTATTTTTTGAAAACATGTAGTGATTTGCAGCTTTCCATGCATTATTTAATATTGGGATTCGTATAAAAAGTATTTTGGAAATAATAAAAACGTTAAAAATGTATTAAATTAAATGAAAAGTACTATAAAACTAATGAAAAGTCCATCAAGTTTTATACATATTTTGTCATTTTCTTTTACTCCTAAGACATATGTTAGCGAGGCTCATATATAACAAGTCTTCAATAAAAACAATCAATATAGAAACTACTTGTTATTTGTTGTCAATGATTGATAGTTCTTAACAAATCATGAAGCATTCAAGGACATAAAAGTCATTGCCAAAAAAAAAAGGACATGAAAGTTATGTTTTGCTTATGGCAAAATGAATAGGCCAGTTTGTGAATATTAAACTAAAAATTGAGTTGTTCTTGTATTTTACAACTTAACATGACAGAATTTGAGAGATTCGTGGCACCAATCACTGGTCGGTTAGATAATCTGAATTATTCATTTTGTAAGGATATCAATGTATATCATCCATGAAAATATTTAGTTCAATTTAATAATTGTAACATTTCCATTTTATCACATTTGTATTCAAAAAAATAAACGACAAATGTAATTTAAAAATAGACCATCTATTTGTTTAGAGACAGACATGATAGAGTCTTATAAAATTAACAGTTTGGATCATCAAAATAAAACCTATAGTGGGTCCCATGAGTTCCCTAAATTATTTCATGCTGAAATGTGAACATGAGAGAGACCCAACCCTTAAACTAAAACTACGTAATCTTGTTATCATTATCAAAAAAATTATAAAAATTTATTTTTTTGACCATTTAAGAAAATTTGTTTGTTTTAAAGGTGAATGTAAAATTTTAGTATTTATCATTCAAAATCAATATCACGCATTATGTGCAGCTTTAGTTCTAGAGTAGAAAAAAGAAATATAAATTAGCAATTAGACATGCTTCTAATTTTTATAGTGTAGATAAAAATAGAAAAAAGAAACATACTTGAAATAATTTTTTTTATTATAAAACAAATGCTTAACTAATGGCTCCATCACTCGTTAATAAAGGGGTGTTTAATATTTGGATTCAACACTTAAAATTAAATACATGAAATAATAGTCAATTAAATTCGTTTGATAATTACAATTGATATTACTTAAAAATTTAAGTGTATCTTAAAATATAAATTAAAATTTAAGAAAATTTTAAGACAAATGAAACTTATTTAATTTTGACTAAATTTATAGATATTAAATATAAGTATTGATATACACTATCATAAACTCATTATTACTATCATCACCACTACCACCACAACCATCACCATCATTATCACTACCACTACCATTACAATATAAAAATTAAAATATACAATTGAAAAATAATAATTTTAAATTTGATCTTATACAAATTCAAAACTTATTTTTAGTTAAACCCTTAAATTTTTATCAAACAGTTTTTCAACTTAAAACACTTTAATTTTCAGTTTCCAACTTTATCAAACATGACCTAAGCCTTGAAATTGTTGTATATTTCATCTAAAACTAGGATAAATAAAGAATGTACAACCACTTAGGCCTCGTTTGGAAACATACTATTTTAGTAACTTTTTAATTTTTTGTCTGAAATATGAGGTAGAAAAAATTAGTATGTTTGGAATGATTTTTCATTTTGTACGAAAAGATGTGCAAAAAGTAGAGAGAAAACAGAAATTTTGAATTTTTAATATAAATTGTTGATTTATTTATTTATTTATTTAGTGATTTTTTGAATTTTAGACTAAAATAGTGAGTTGCCAAATGAGATCTTATGCTGAGTTCAAAAAAATAAAAAATAAAAAATGAGACCTTATGCTTTGTTTAGTTGAGGGATTTGAGAAGAGATTTGGAAAATAAAAAGACAATGGTGTGTAAAATTAAGTGAAATGTAGGTATATTTTATTTATATTTACCTTCCTTTTTTATTTCCTTTTTCAAATCCTAACCAAATACAGTATTAATGTATTATTAGCTAATTTTTTATAAATGTTAGTAAAAACTTTTTTATACACATGAATTATAAATATATTTCGCAAATGGGGAGTGAAATTCTTCATGTGAGTCGAATACTTAACGTCCTAACATATATGTTGGCTATGACTAATTGGACGAAATCCATTGATTTATGTGACCAAATTTTAAAAATGGTTCGCCTTTCCTCTATATATATATATACATAATTGTTTTTATAAATACAACCCTTAAGCCCACCTTTGTGAAAACACATTTCTTAATGTATATTTAGAAGGTTATTTTTAAATTTTTTAATTATAATTTAATGGCATACACCTACTTTCAACCCCTCTTTATATCTCCTCTCCTTGAGAAGTTATTCAGCAGATTCAATTTACTGTGTGATTATGTGTCCCACTAATAGCATTGCACATAATTATTATATAATCATTTTTATCCAAAGTGGGCTTTTGTCTTAACAATATTAAAAGGGCTTTTGTCTTCCTCATTTTTTGACCGTTGCCTTGGTGTCTTGCATTAATAGTATCTTCTATCTTTTTCTTTTTTTCTTTGATGAAATTGTATCTTTCATGTATTTGTTAAGTCAATAAATAAAACCATACATATGCCATTAAAATATAAAATAAGTACGGGTGTAAAAATGGCTTGTAGCTTGTGGGTCCGCTTGCGGTTTGGGGTAGGCTTAGGCCTGATTCCAACTTGAGACCTTGGGCCTGAGTCATTATTTTGAAACTCAACCTGGCCTTTGGTCTCGACCCACCTGACCTGAACCATCGGCCCACTCAAAGCTGACCTGAGATCCGACCTACCGAGGTCCAGTGTCATTTTTAGTAAAAAAGAATAAAATTTTAGTGAAAAAAATAGAAAAAAAATATTCATGCCTGCTGAAACCCGGCCCAAGCTTGAGCCCAAACCTGGGCTCGTCGGCCTAACCCGAGACCCAACTCGTCGGCCTGCCGAAAGCTGAAATACCCTTCAGGCTTGGCCAAATTTACACCCTTAAAAACAAGATACAAAAACAAGTTGCTTTTGCGAGGATGGCTTCAACTAATTCATGCGTTGGTTGCACCACTTGCCGTTATACATTAATAGAGAGAGGTTAGAACATGCATTTGCACATTATAAGAAAAGTTATATTTTTTATGAGAAAAGTTATATATTTTATGATATGAAAGTTACAATTTTTGTGATGAAAATTATGAATTTTGAAGTTATGATGTGCATCTAAAAATCATGTATAACTAAAATTATAGTTTTTGTCAGAAAAGTTATACATTTTGTAAGAAGCAAAAAATTAGAATTTTTTGTGAATTTTTTTTTTTTACATTTTGTACGAAAAATTATATATATTTTTTTACCTAAAGTGCATATAATATGCATTTGCACATCATAGCATTCTTACAAGTATTAACAAATTCAAAGGAAAACCTAACAGTTTTGATGTAAGTTAGAATAGTAGCATAAAGCCAATCTCGCAATCATTTTTTTTGAGCGGCAAGCAAGCAAGATATATAATATAATAAAGATACAAAAGATTGAGAAGAAGGTGTAGCATGTACATTCACTAGCCCCCAAAATGAGTTAGAGAGAGTCCAACTTCGGACACCCACGAACTATTTGAAATGGTTTTGAGAGTTTTGGAAATTTTTTCTCAATTTTGGTCTAATTTTTTAGGTGGGACTCATGCGTTAAATTTGGCAGGTCAAAGTGGTAATGCGTTTTATGCCGCTTTGTGATTCACGTAGTATATTTGGTTGTTCAAAATCATTATCGGGTGAATGAAAAATTGAAGCCAATGTGAACTCCATGGAAATGGAGTTCTGGTGAAAATTTCTTAAAGGTTTGAACTAAAGGTTTGTCCCACATTGACTTGGTGGGCAAACTTTTGTAGGTTTATAAGGCATGGGTTTGTAACTTGGGGAAGGCCCCAAGAGACACCCCAAGTTTGTAGAAGGGAGAGGGTTATGGGCAAATTGAACTAGACCCATTGGACCCAAAAATAAACACACACATGCGTGCCGCCGCCACCGTCTGTCCGGGCAGGTTGGCTTGGGCTTGTCCGGCCGAATACTTATCTTTTTGGGCTAAAAGCATTTGAATTTTATTTTTCTCAAATTAAATTCTAATTTTTTGGAATTTGAATTTCAAAAATTAAATTCAAAAATCTATCTAGTTTTTGGTTTCAAAATTCAGTTGGAAACTCTTTAAATTTTATGTACGGGTTTTATAACTGTCCGAATTCAAATCTATTCAAATTTGAACCCAAACAGTTCCCTATCTGTTCAAATTCAAACCCAACAGGTTCAGTACATGTTCAAACAGGTATGCTACCTGTTTAATTCAAACTGAAAAGGTACCACTGCATTTATATAAAGGCAATCCCTCATTTGGATTCAACATTCAATTTTCATCCAAAAAATTCTGCAATTATTCTCTGCATTTTGCTGCATTATTTTCTTGTGAGAAAGTGTATAAACACAAAGTGTGTTCGCTGTGTATATAGTTTGTAGTGTTTTTACTGTTTGTTGTTGGTCATTTTATCATGGCTGATAGACGTCCACATTTTGAAGGCACCGTGGAGATGACGAATCTGTCTTAAGGACACAGTGTTAAACACTGGGCTTGATCAAAAGATTTGTTCAACAAATTAATTTGGTAAGTAATTTACTTTTTTGTTTTATTATTTTTTCTGTTTCAGATTTTGATTTTGTTTTTGTGACAAAATAAAAATCTGCTTTATTTATTTTATTTCATTTTCTGGTTTGATTTTTGTAATAAAACAAACTCTCTCATTTCCTTTATTTCTTCTGTATTCCGTTTGTTATTTAGTACACAAACAAAATTTATTTTATTAAATACAGTGAAGATTGTCCAACACAAACCACCTCCAATACAATTATAAACTTGAAGGCAACTCACATCTGTAAACAATTCCTCACACCTGAGATGTTGTAAAGGAAATCATTAATTGAGAATTGAATTTTCTTTGAAGTAGCCTTTAACCAGATAGGACCTGTAACTCTTGCATCTTTAGTTAGGAATCTTGAAAGAAACACTCATTTCGGTGCTTCCATATCGACCAGAGAGTCACCAGAGGTATGGCATGCCAAATTCTCCTTTCAACTTTCCTGCAGCAGTACCTCGTCCACCATTGCAGCAGGCTTTCTACAGATCCAGGTACCACCCAAATAGCTCTCCACCATTGTAACAGCCCAGTCCAAACCCTCTACACCATAGGACAAAAAATGAGCACACTTTCAATTGTTTCCTGCTGAGCTTTGCAGAAAGTACACAATATAGAAGCAGACCTAACCAACACGCCAATCCGTTGCAAGAAGACAGATGTTTTGACCTTATGTTTCCATGCTATCCAACCAAAGAATTGCACTTTGGGTGGGAGATATTTGATCCACACCATTCTACTAGAGCTAACAATTCCTCTAAAAACAAGATTAGTATGGCTGTATAGAACAGATACAAGAGACTGCCTTGGTTTTGCTGCTAACCATACTGGTTTTGTTGCTACCTGCGATCATTAAAATAAGTTTTTGCAAAAGCAATTGCTAGTTAGTCAAAATGGTTGCCATACACAAATGTCGCCACACATTATGGAACAACCACGCAAGCTTAAGCCTCAACCATAGTTGTAGACATAACTCCAAAAAAGAATGATCAGTGCATAACAATATTACAATTCCAATCAATTGTCGTCCACGTAGCTCCTACACTAGAAGATGCTTTCCAACCAAGCCCCATCAATAAAGATGTGACGAAATGCTGCATTGACATGCCAAAATAAAGAATTAGTAATAACAAAAGATGAAGGTGCCAGTATTGCGATTGATGCTGTGGATTCAACATTATAGGCAAGGTGCTTATATATAGATGTAGTCCATCATCTAACAACTAGATGTTTGATTCTTTTAAATTGACAAAATGGGCAAGAATCTCCTCAAGCCTAGAAATGCGTTGGTCCAAATGTGCTCGATTGCGATGTAACTAGAGTACCTAAAGAATAATATTGGTATCTGTGAGGGCTTCCTTGTTTGGTGCTTGTTATACCTAAGTTTAGAACCATTCATGAATAGTTAGATGTGTGCCAATGTGGAAGTCTATCCCTATTTTGGACCCCATCCAAACATATTTAGAGATTAAACATTGAAAATAAAAATGTTCTAGAGTCTCATAATGTATGTTGTAAGCAATGTGGGTCGATGTGGTCTATCAAAAGACCGTTTCTGTGAAGAGTGGCCTGTATTTGAAGGATATTGTGAAAAGTTTTCACAAAAATAAAGCCCATTTGAGAGGGATATCTAAAGCCTATACTTTTTCCCACAATTTAGGTCTCATTTGGGAACATGTTATTTTGATAATTTTTTTATTTTTTGGCTAAAATATGAGATAAAAAAAATAGTGTGCTTGAAATGACTTTTTAGTTTTTTACGAAAAGATGTGTAAAAAGTAGACAGAAAAAGAAAATTTTGACTTTTTTGGTATAGTTTGTTGGATTTTTAGATTTTTAATGATTTTTTGACTTTTAAGCTAAAATGTGATGTTGCCAAATGAGACCTTACTATCCTCAACCTAGAAAAAAAATAGAGGGTTTTGGGAAATAAATTATCTAGAGTAAAAAGAGTGTTAGCCATGTTCAATATGACACAAAAATAAACGATCCGATATTGGATTACTTGGCAAATAAATGTCTAGGATATGGGTGGCCATTTCTATTAGAAACAATGTTTCTAACTAGGGGCACTTTCTATTGTTTTCTCTTAGAATTAATCAAATAACATACTTTGGTGTTTGAAAACTTCTTCCCAAAGACAACCATCATAAATGATTACAAAAATTAGGCATCCATTGGTACTCAAAAAGATCAATGTTAGACCTTATTAGCCATTTTATACCTTATTAAGTAACTCTCTCCCCAAAAGAATACTCTGCCAACTCCAACTATACCTTGAGCTTGGCTTAAGGTGAAGAAAGTAATACTTGAATAATATTTAGCCCGAAGAACCTTATTAGAAAGGGAGTCTTGATCATTGGTGAGTATATATACACTTTGCATGCTTGACCAACAAAGCATGATTAAATGACCTTCGGATCTCTGAAACCCAACCCTTCTTAAGATTTAGGTTGACAAATGTAGGACCACTACATCCAACAAAGCCCTTTGATATTTACATTCTCCCACAAGAACTTGATCATAACACTGTGAAGTTGGGTGATAAAATAAACTAGCACTCGGAAAACAAACAAAAGATAAATGGAGATGGACAAAATAACATGCTTAGCAAACACACATTTGCCAACAACGGACAAGAGGGCACATTTCCACCCCTACAGTTTATTCTTTGTTGTTATAACCCAACTTTAAATAGATCTCCATTTTCTAGAGAAATCCAAGGAAGTACCCAAGTAGACTCCCGATTAGTGACCAATCTACACCCAAAACATTAAGGAAGAATTGTTAAGCTTCCGTCTCCATATTTGTACTAGGATATAATTCCAACTTCCAGTGGTCCATTCAAAGACCAAATTGGTGATAGAAAAAAATTTAAGAAGCCAACTCAAGCCCTATACCTCGTCCTTATTAAATTGCATAAAGTTGAAGCAGTCATCTATAAACAACAATGGAAATGAAAGGAACTTGGCAACAAATAAAAATACCTTGACATAGCCCCTTATCGAAGCCCACAAGAGGTGGAAACCATTTAGACTATTGGTTATTAACAAGAATCAAAAAGGAAACACTCATCACATGCTGTAAAATCAATGTGATCCAATGGTGACTAAACTCTATCACTATTAAATTTATCCCATAAAATCTCATTTCATCCAGTCATGTGCCTTATTCATATATATATATATATATACATATATATAATTTAAGAGCATAAAATGTCTTTTTGCATGAGGAATTGCATTGGATAAACTTAATAAGTTCATGGGCTAAGAGAATATTACTAGAGATGAGTTGACTGGAAACAAAAGCATTTTGAGAAGCCGAAATAAGAGAAGGTAGAACTAAATGGAGCCTATTAGCATGGACCTTTGACATAATTTTGTAAATAACATTACATAGGCTATTCGGATAGTAGTCATACACAAAATTTGGAGCTAAATATTTGGAATAAGAGTAATAAAAGTACAATTCGCTTCTGTAAGCACGTAACTAGATTGTAAAAATGAAAGCACAATAGTGATAACATTGTTTTTCTATGTTGAGCAAGAGGAAGTGATGTTTTTCTCCATCCAATAATGTTAGAATAACTATCTCTTTATATCATATTTTATTTATCACATCATGCAACACTTTTATACTTGTTGAATATTATAGACATCCATATGAAATCTATTGTACTTAATAATTGTGAGTATGTCATAATTACATGGTTATAAAAAAGATGATTATTCTCACATTATTGTTTTAAATGGACCTCTTAAAAGGGGTGAAAAATGTTATACTCTTTTTTTAGAGGTGGTAAAAGCCTACTCAAGGCCAAGGCAAAAATCTAATTTAGTCCTGTATAATTTTTTTACTTCGCATTTTTTATTTTCTTAGTACAAAATTATTTTATATGTATGATAAAGGTGTAAAGTATATGTTACTTGTACTTTATTTGATGATAGAGAAAATAATCTAATAAAGATTTTTTAAAATATGATAGAAAGAGTTATGATAAACTTTTATTTAATGAGAGACTCTTTTTATAACGTATAATATAAAGAGAAATAGATTATAGGGAGATGCACCAATAAATCCCAAATTCCAAAAATTTGATCCATTTAGTCCTAACTCTTATCTCATGAACCGATAAGTCCCATTCCAGTGTTAAAAGACCAACTAGGCCATCTTTTATCACGTGAAGTAAGGGTGTTTGGGGGTTTTGCTAATGTTGAATTTACGTTTAGGTCCCAAATCTTCCATGTAGGGTTTTTTTGTTTCCCTCCAAATCAATTGGAACGAAAGAGACGTAATTAGAAACTTGTGCTATTTTCCGATGTTAATGGGATTTTGGTTGGGGTGTTGGTGATTTATCCGTAACAAGCAACATTGATTCATCGTGGATTGGTATTAGAAATTGAAAATTCCTTTTCATCGTAAACCCTAGAAAGCGTACGAACCCACCCCGTCTTCTGGAAATACGTTTACATTGTGAAGTTGGAGAGACCATGTCAACATTGTGTGGTCGTGCGACGAGCGAACAAATTGCCAGTCGTCATTACCGGTGACTGTGTAATCAACAAAATGACGTCGGGTATGTGATTCAATTCTGTATGTGTACTCAGTACATCTTTGCCAGTGTTGATGTTACTGTGTAATTTTTAATGGTGGAGTAAGAAAAAGGTGTTGGCATTGTTTTGGTTGGACCCAAATTTTGTGGACCCATTTTGTTTTGATTTGGAGTGTGTAATGTAAATATGATTGTGATTGTATTTTTGGGTTCCTTTGGTTTTTGTTGGTGTATGCTGTTAGTTTCTTATGTTAATTGGTGGTAAGGATTTATGGGGGTAGTAATAGTAAATGTAAATGTTGTGTGTAGGGACAAAGGTGTAGGTCATCTGTTTCTGGGTGATGGCATGTCAACAACAATTAGGCTCTGCTCCGATATAGCGACCCAATCTCTTAGCAAAGTGGAGGCAAGGGGCAAGAACAAGGACATGGTAAGTATTGATCGTTATGAACAACTTCAATGGGTTATTGAGGCTTTGAAGGGCAAACGGCTGAACAAGCAACAAGTGCTTGCAGTTGTTGCAAAAACTGTGGATAACACTTCTGCCGCTTAGGTTAGGGGCACTTTGAATCCAAGAATAAGCCATGAAAAGGGATGCCTGACCGGAAACACCCTTTTCAGCTCCAATCCTACACCCATAAGAGGTCATCAAACCCAGTCAACACCTGCAAACCCCTCTGTCAACCCTGGCAGGACTGGAAACCGCACTTTCAATCCCTTTTACATGACCTTGTCCAAAGCTCTCCAAATCCTCATAGGATAAGGCCATTTTAAACCCCTTGACCCTCGGCCTCTCCCTGATCCCTTTCCATCCAAGTACAATGCTGCCAAGTACTGTGCCCTCTATCAACAAATCGGCCATGACACTGATGGTTGTTTTTGTCTTCGCCATGAAGTTCAAGATCTGATTGACAATAAGATCATCACTCCACTAGGTCCTACAAAGTCTATTGGCATTGGATCAATGAACTGGGGGGATAATGTGACTATGTGATCGGGGATGAACCACCTGTTGATGGCGCTCATTTTACTTTAAATGTGGTGGATGGCACGCATTTTTTAGCACTTTGAAAATGTTGTTTATTGTATTTTCAGACTTAGGTATTGAGTCAGTCTTGTTGTGTTGGAGGTTAGTGATTTTGGGGGTGTTAACTCGAACATCACTTTCTTGTTTTGTGTTTGTCTTTTACACCCTTTTCTTTTGCGTCTGTTTCTATCATTGAGCCAGCAGATCTAAATGAAATGGCAGTAATTTTCACCTACTTTCTTTGTGCCTTTAAATCATTGCATTGACCAAAGTTTTTCAAAACTTTTCTAACACTGTGATGAAAACAAAGAGGGAGGAATTCGTCAGGATTTGCAAACATTTGATGAACTGAGAGGAAGAAAGGCCTGTTAAGCCTTGATGAATGAGATCAGGTCGGTTAATGTGAGTATTGAGAAGGATCCTAACTTGATCCAGATTGGTTCTGTATTGTCTTCAGGAGAGCACAAGCGGCTAGTCATTTTATTAAAAGATTTCAAAAATATTTTTTTGCGTGGTCCCATGAAGACATGCCGGGAATTGATCTTGAGATTGTACAGCATAGGATCACTCCCGGTTTCGAGACTCAACCCTTGATGCAGAATGCTCAAACAATCAACCACAATGTGAGGCTTGCATGATCGGATTTGAAGTAGCCCTTGAACTAGGGGCAATAAGGTCAAATGTGATTGAAGGAAGCTTGCATAACTAGATGAGAAGCATCCCTTGAACTAGAGGCAAAAAAGGTCAGATACACTCGAAGATTCAAAACTGGGTCATTCCTCAAGACAATGAAGATCGGTAAGAAAGCCAAATCCCAGAATCTGAGAGAAGAAAATTTCTATTGAAGGACAATCAAGTTCCTATCCACAACACTAGGGGCAAATTCAGCCCCAATTGGATAGGCCCTTATATCATCAAGACTATTTAGTCAGCAACAATAGCCATTCTCATGGATTTAGATGGCTTAGAAATCCTATGACCGATCAACATAGACAAGTTAAACTTTTCTATCATTGAGAGGCTCGCTGGGGCAAAAAGCCAGAAAGGCGACCCAAGCAAAAGTTAGAGCAAGACAAAAAAAAAAAAAAAAAAAAAGAACAAGAAAAAAATGGAAACAAAGAAAAAGAAAAAGAAGAAGAAGAAAAGAAAAGGGCAAAAAAGAAAAAGGAAAAGGAAAAATAGAACTCGCAAGGTTAAAAACCTGAAAGGGTGGCATTGACAAAAGTTAGAGCATAAAAGGAGAGTGTCAACACCCGAGTGGACCTCAAACCCGAAACTACGTACGGCCTGATTCCCATCTTTGGGATACATAGGTAACTTCATCCTGAAGTTCGGTCCCAACCATTTTTCAACTTGCTTGTCTCATCCATGTTGATTGGCTTACCCTTGTTCAACTCGGCTATTCTATCTATGTGCAAATTGGCTTATCTTCGTGCTCATCTTCGTTCAAAATTGATTGTTTATTCCTTTAGAAGGATTCAGTTGCAAGACAATTCAAGTTCAAATCTGGGGTTGCATATCTCAAGAGTTAATTCCTTGTTGGTCGAGTAGTGGCCATTTGCAAACAGTTTTGAGGATTTTTAGTGAAGTTGACTAATTCTCTTGAAAATTATTCCATTTTTCCAAAACTGGACCATTTCTTGGATCCAAAAGGGAAAATTTTCAGTGCTCACAACCTAACTTACATGATTTCAAATCAGAAAGTCGAATAAGCATGTTAATCTAACTCTCATATTGGTCAAAATTGTTTTAGCAGAAAGCAAAAAAAAAAATAAAAAATGATCAAAATGATGAACTAGGGGCACAATCGAGTCAGGTTTTCTGTCTATTTCCCATTATCAATGCATTCACCAGAAAAGGTCACAACTGAAGCTAGCAGCAGAGGCCAAAAAACTCTCTCATCCTCCGAGCAGTGAGGTATCGAACAAAGTATGAAGCACGAATGCTGGATATTCGACCCCCCTCATAAGGTCCACAACTTCCAGCTTATCCATCAACCACACCTGGGAAAGGATAAAAAATAAGAGAGATTAAAGAATAGAGAGATGTGCGATGAAAGAAAAAGTAAAGAAAGGGCTTTTCAGAGAAAATAGAGATTGAGTGCCAAATTGATACGAGAATCACAAATAAGAAAGGGTGGGAAACAATACCTAGAGAAACAATGGGCTCCCCATGAACTGAGAGGTCTCCCACCGGTTGTAAACATTCGAGTGTTGTGATTGTTGTCTTTGTTTGTTTCGATTCTTGTTTTGAGTCGTTTCGAGAATAAATAGATGTGTTTAGGTTGTTTTATTTCGTTTTCCCTTTATTGAGTCGTTTTGACTATGGTCAGTCGTAGGGTCAATACCTGGTTAAGAACTCATTTCTCAATTCCAATTACAAAACTAAATCGTTTTGTGCTCAGAGTGATGTGTCATTCTTAACATGTTGTGCAAAATAGAATTCTTTCTTTCATAAACTGCAGGGTCCAACCCTGATCAAAAGAGAGAGCAATAGAACAAGGACGTATCTAAAGCCACATAGGTTCTGGACTGCAAAGCAAGAGAAAAGAGAGAAAATTAGAGCATCTGAGTTTGTGTCAACTTTAGTAATTTCCGAGATTACATTCCGAATGCACCTTCTCAGGTCTTGTCTTTTCTCTGAAGTATGAGTGTACCTTTCCCTTAAGCTCAAGGCTGCTAAAGCTCAAGCTTGTTTCAAGCCAGAATGGCAACCAAAGTGCTATCCCCGAACACCATTTCTTGTTAGAGGCATCTTGGTTGTGTTTGCAATGAGTTCTTAGGAGACCAACTGTGACGGTGGAAACTAGGGTTCGAATGGCGATGCCTAGAACGTAAAGGTTTGGAATTTCTGAGACTAAAGTCTGGTTTAAATACCCAGGGGTGAATCCCCGGCTTGAAATCTGTATGGCAGCCCCATAGGTTGAGGTAGCGTGTATGCGCCTCGATTCTCGATACTAAACCAACCTAGTCTGTCACCCCGTTGGAGAATAGGGAAGGTTGTTAATATGATCAAGAAAAAAAGAGGCATCCGTGGTTTCTATATGCAGAGGTTACCCCTTGTCAGCATTTAAAGGCCTTTAAACTGTGAGTTGAAGGTAAGAGTTCAAAGAACACAATGGGGAGATCCCCGTCAGAGTAGAGCGGTTTATCAGCACTTACCCCATGAGGTACTTTTTAAAGTAGCGCTTTGTTTACTGTATTTCATGTGCATCTATCGCACAAACTTATCATACCCTTTGCATCCATCGCATCACCTCAGGACCTCTTCTCATGGTTCTAGCATAGTTAGAGTGTTCCTTTCCTCACACGATTTTAGCGTGTTTGGAATTTTCTTAGGACCTTTTCTCACGGTTTCAGCGTTGTTAGAGTGTTCATTTCCTCACACGATTTCAGCGTGTTTGGAATTTTCTTAGGACCTCTTCTCATGGTTTTAGCGTGGTTTGAGTATTCTTTTCCTCACACGATTTCAGTGTATTTGGAATTTATCTCAGGACACGTGGAACACGCCCCTGAGTGATTTTCTTAGGACCTATTCTCACAATTTCAGCATGGTTTGAGTGTCCATTTCCTCACACGATTTCAGCGTGTTTGGAATTTGTTCTTCATTCTCTCACGATTCTAGCATGGTTAGAGTATGTCACCCATATTCATTTACTACATTGTCCATTACATCAATTACATCATGTATCATTTCCATGTTAAGCTTAGTTTGGTATATGCCTGTACCTTTTCCTCAGTGAAACATGGTTCTGTCATTTGTTAGTACCCATGCTGAGCTGTGGCCAGTATTGAGCGTGTCAATACCTTTTTTGTGTTAGACACGGTCTGTTTTGTGCCCATGCCTTTTCTATGTAAGATGTGGTCCGGCCTGCCCCTTATTCACTTCATCCATTACATCCACTACATTATACTTTGTCTTGTTGCATTTAGCATTTAGGATCATTATCTTTCCCCAATAGATCGTTCCTCACTTATATCATACCACTTAATTACTTGTACTCCTTTTGCGAAAAACATAGTCTTGCATGTGCTCGCACCCCTTTCACATTAAAGCATAGTTTGGTTATGTATAAGCATCCATGTTGCGTTGAGGCCAGTATTGAGAATGTAGGCACCTAGCCTGTGTTAGGCGTAATTTGGCTGTGCCCATTTCTTTTCTATATAAAATGTAGTTTGATTTGCATCTCCATCCCTTTATGATATTTGTGTGTTTTGCACTATTTGTGGTTTGATTATATTATTGTATTAAATTGTATATCATTTGCATGATTTCGTTACATTGTGTAGCATTTGCATCCTGCCCCTAAACTACACTGGTTTGATTCCTTGCAACGGGATACATAGGCAACCCTTGGGTTCAATCAACTGCATCTGTACTTTGTTTGTTTGCCCAAGTCTTATAGCCTTGTCAAAATAGGTCTTCTTCAGGCTTGGACATTCATTCACGTCATTTCATGACTTCGAGCTCTGTCAAAGAATGGCAACTGTAGACACCCTATTTTTTACCGCCCTTAAGATTTGGGCGCCACTGGCTGATCACTGGATGATGAAAGTTGTACTATACAAACGTTCAATTTCTTCAGCAAGAAAAACTTCTAAATCCTAACCTTACACCCCATTTTGGACCAAAACGTTTTTTGACCAAAACAATTTTAGATCTTAAAACCCTCTCTTTCAAAATATTTTTGAAAATTCTTCTACGATGTTTCGAGGCTCGCATTTCGTTAAAAAATGCACTTTTCAATACACCGCGCAAGGAAAAAGTGGAAATAAATGGAAGAGAGGTGAACTCTTTCAAAAAAATCTTTAAAACATCTTATTTAGAGGTTTGGAGTTGAAGAAAATTAGAGGGGAGGGAAGAAACCTAGTTAGGGGAGAAGTTGGGCAACAACCGTTAAGGGAGAACTGAGCAACCTCCACTAAATTAGGCCTACCTTTTTGTACACTTGGCCTTTAGTTGTAAGGCCACCACCATTGGAAAGTAGACTTCTAGTGCTTCAATTTAGACTCAAGAATGACATAAAACCGAGTCCGGATGAAGGAGATATGCCCATTTGAAGTTGGGCCTAGAAACAGATTTTTGATAGCCAACCGGCCACCATTGGTGGCCAGCAATTCACACTTCTGGCCGACTGGCCACTGATGAAAAACACAGATATTTTTGGCCAATTGTCCCCAAATGCTCCAACTGTCCTAATTCAAATATTTTCGACTAAGGGACTTTTTTTTTTTTCTATATATAGAGGATCTCTCTTCTTGCTTTCAAGGTTAAAAACATTTTAGGAGTGTTAGAATTTTTAGAACAAAAATCTCTCTCTCTCTCTCTTTACAGTTCTCTCTCTCTTTTGCAAATTTGTGCACATTAGCCTACATACACTACACTTTTGCCTACACCTCTTTAATCAAAGTTGATCACCTTTGGACTGAGGTTCCTTGAGGCCTTCTTGGAGCTGTTGAAGTTGGTTTTGGCTTGAATTGTTGCCTAGAATTGATCTTTGCTTCAAGAGGTATAACACTTGCCCTTTTACCTTGCTTTGCATACTTGTTTTTCTATTTTCCCACTATTTTTGGGCTGAAACTTGTTTTTTAAAGTCAATAAAGGTTGAGGGGTGGTTTACCCTTCTTTGCACCTTGTTGTTAAGGTTTTTTCCCTTGTGTTTCCCACCCTTGCACTATCTTTTTTTGAGCTTTTAAACACTGATTTTCAAAGTTATTTCAATGGCTAAAATCATGTTTTGAAGTCCAAATTTGAAGGGATTAGCCTCCCCTCCTTGTGTCTTTCTCACTAGCCTAGTTTGTGCCATGTTTTAACATTTTAATCTAGACTTTTTTAGCTTAATTCCAGCATGTTTTAACCTCTGATTTGGACTGTTTTAACTCTTTTTGGCTGGTTGTTGCATTTGAGTCTTGTTTCATATGCTTCTAGTGTAAGTGTCGTCATAAGCTTGATGTTTTAGGCCTTCAGACACCACTTGTTTGAGTTGATTGCATTGTTTTAGTGTTTTTCTCACTTAATTTCAACAAGCATAATCTTTGCAACCTCCCTCATTTCTTGACTCTTTGTTTGCTTTAAGGGTTGTTTCAACCTTAGGATTGTTTAAGCTTGAGATTGAGGTCCATACTTAATGGTTTAATCTTCTTTTCTTTCTTTTTTTTTTTTTTTTTTTGAGGGGGGGTTCATTATCAACGGCATGACACCTCTCTCTTGCCTTAAACTACCCCTTGTTTGACACTTCCTTATCTTTTAGAGTACTTAACTCACCAATGGAATCAATTGGTTAAGGAATGGAAAGGTAATTAAAATGAGTAACTAAAAGTTGAAACTAAAATGATGTAAGATAAAAATTAAGTGTTGTGTTTAATCGGACGTTAATTGAACACATGGACACTTGGGCCATTTCATACTCATTAAGTGATGAAATGATTCAAGTTACCAAGGTCACCATTTCCCTTGATCAACTCATGAAAGAAAGGAGGTTACAGTCTCATTTTGTTGCATTTATTGAAATTGCACACTTTGGTTCATGAGCCATCATGCAATGAAATTACTTAAGTTGATGGTTTGTGGACCTAGGTTTGTCTCTCTTTGATTTGTTCATGAAAAAAAGGATGAATTGTGCAAACAAACCTTTGAGAAATACACTTTCCTGCTCTGTTTGCCCTCTGTTGTAGTAAGGAAGTCCAATCAGCAATGGCCGACATGCCATCATCAGTAGCCGACCGGCCACCATCAGTGGCCGACTGGTCCCCTGTCGGCCACCAGTGCAAATTCAGTAGTGTCCTTCTGAGACAAAACAGAGCTGGTCTAGAAGTGGAAATCAGTGCAAGTGTCCTACTGAGCAACAGAGGCATGCAACAGCAAAACAGTGGCTTTTCGGGTGAAAATCGCGTTCATGCATAAGTTCCTCATCGATCCTTGGGATTCGTGTTGTAATAGATTAGTGTTATGCTTAACTAGTGGCTTTTGTAATTAGTTAGAATAGCTAATTCGTATTGTATTGTAATTATAATTAGTTAGCTAGTGTTGCTAGTGTTGCTAGTTAATTACTTTAAAGCTTCATAATAATTAGTCAAGTAGTTTAGCTTAGCTAGTTTATTTATTCGAACCCTCTTGCGTGAGGGCATCAATGTTGTAATAATGTGTATGTCTTCCAACCTCACGTCTTTCTCCTTTTTATTTATCCACTTTTGATGGTTAAATTAGGGGCATCACGTTTTAAGTAGCATATCGCATGTTTGCATCCATTCATTTGTCTTGCATACACCGAGGCTTGATTTATCATTCAAACTTGCATTGTCGTTTATTACCTCTTTGAATACGTGCTTAGACCGCATACTATTTAATTGCTTCATATGCCACATTAGTAGCCGAGCTTATTAATTACATATTGCATGTGTTGCATTAGTTATGTTGCATAGTTAGGAATCATGCATTTTTCTAACTGTTTTGTTCATTTTGGCTTGGAGTACTAGGTGAGCCTTTACTCGCTTTACCATAATTGCATGAGTGTTAATTGTTGACATGTCTAGTATGCTTGCCATGAGGCTAATTGCTTAAATGTTAAATTGCTTGAATGCCTGTGGATGAAGGCTTATTGCTTGACTTGGAATAATTTGAGTAAATGTTCATATGTGATCACTTTTTTAAGTGGTACATATTTTGAAACGATTTTCAAAACAAACATGACTTGAAATGTTCCAAATCTTGCAAAGTTAGTCTATACTTGTGTGTGCGCATCACATAGTAAGTTAGCTAATAAACCGGAACAAGAGCATATAATCTAAATAAGATTCATATCATGATTAGTAGAGACTGATCTTTAATCGGGCGAGCGGGGGTGCTTAAATGTATTCATGACGTTCCCCTCTCATACCCAAGTTCCCGAGCCGAGGCAACTTTGGTGATGATGGACACCTGGCCTTTGGCACGAGTCATGGGTTTTCTAAATTTCTCCAAAACAAAAAATATTTAGGTGGTGACTCTGTATCTGGCAAAGCAGTCCATTTTTGAAAATTTGATTCAAAATCAATTTTCCAAAAGATTTGTCAGATTTGGACTCTTTGATGTTTATTCAATTTCACATTGCACTTGTGAGATTAGATTCAGAACCACAGGGAGTTCGAACTGTGGGACTTTTATTTTGAACCTTCCGAAAGAGGGGGCGCGAAAAAGTCGAGCCACAGCTACCATCAGAGGGTTACTGTATATACCCTTAGCGGTGATTCTTTTTATTTCTTGGGGGATTGGGTGGATGGAATCTTATCGCTGGTATATGATCTGCGTGGGCCGAGTGAACTTAGTTGCCTTCTTGTTGGCTTCTTGAGTAGTGAGTGTGATGAAGTCCGCGTTGAATGGCCAAGAATGGTTTGTGAATACCCCGATGTCTTTCCTGAGGATCTTATTAGTTTACCACCTCATCGAGAGATTGAGTTCTTTATTGATTTAGTGTTTGGCACAGCACCAATTTCTATGACACCGTATCGGTTTGCACTTGTTGAGTTGAGTGAGTTGAAGGTTCAACTCCAGAAATTATTAGATAAGGGTTTATCCGCCCTAGTACTTCACCGTGGAGAGCACCGGCTCTCTTTGCTAAAAAGAAAGATGAAGCGTTGCAACTTTGTATAGATTACCGGAAGTTGAATCAGGTAACTGTTAAGAACAAGTACCCAATGCCTCGTATAGATGATTTGTTTGATCAGTTGAAGGGTCTTGTTGTTTCTCTAAGATATACCTGAGATCGGGTCATCTCCAGTTGAGGGTAAGGGATGAGGACATTCCGAAAATGGCATTCCGTACGTGGTATTGCCATTACAAGTTTCTAGTGATGCCTTTTGGGTTAACCAATGCGCCAGCAGTGTTTATGGACTTGATGAACCGGATCTTCCTTGAGTTCCTATATCGTTTAGGGTTGTTTTTGTGGACGACATCTTGATTTACTCACCCTCCGAGGAGGAACACGAGAAACACTTGTGAGTGGTACTAAAATTGCTTAGAACCCCCCAGTTATATGCTAAGTTTGGGAAGTGTGAGTTCTGGATGAAAGAGGTTAAGTTCTTAGGCCATATGGTATCCGAGGAAGGGGTGAATGTAGATTCATCTAAGATAGAGACAATGCAAGATTGGACACAACCTAAGAATGCTTTCGAGATCTGTAGTTTCTTGGGGTTGGCCGAGTATTACCGTCGGTTTGTAAAAGATTTCTCTAGATTAGCTTCACCATTGACTAGATTGACGAGGAAATGGGTTAAGTTTGTGTGGAGTGAGACTTGTGAGAAGTCGTTCCAAGAGCTTAAGGTTAGACTTACCACTGCTCCAGTTTTGATTATTCCGAAGAAGGGTTTGGGTTATTCGGTGTATTGTGATGCTTCACGGGAAGGTTTGGGTTGTGTATTGATGCAAGAAGGGAAGGTAATAGCTTATGGCTCACGACAGTTAAAGACACATGAAATGAATTATCCTACCCATGATCTAGAGTTAGTAGTGGTGATCTTTGCTTTAAAAATTTGGAGGCACTATCTGTATAGAGAGAAATTTGAGGTGTTTTCTGATCATAAGAGTCTGAAATATATGTTTACACGAAGGACTTGAATTGAAGGCAGAGAAGGTGGATGGAGTTCATAGAGGATTATGATTTCAAGTTGCATTATCACCCGGGGAAGGCCAACGTTGTGGCCGATGCTTTGAGTAGGAAATCAATTCGTAGTGTAACATGTATTGCCATTTGGGAGTGAGAGATGTTGGGTGCTCTTGGGGAGTTTGACCTGCATTTTGGCGAGTCCGTTGAATCTGCGGCTTTATTTACGGTAGTTGCCTAACCTAAAATTGCGAACAGAGTGATGGAGGCACAGAAGGGTGACCTTGAAATAAAATCCTCCGAGAAAAGATTTCTAGTGGGAAAGTGAAGAGGGGCTTGAATGTGTATCCCGACCAGAGTGTGAGATACCGAGATCGTTTATTCGTACCGAAGTCTTACCGAGAGGAAGTACTCTGAGAATTTCACCATTCTCACCTTGCGGTGCATCTGGGAGGCACAAAGATGTATCACCACCTTAATCGTCAGTTTTGGTGGAGAGGTATGAAGAAGGATGTAGCTGTGCTTGTATCGAAATGCCTTACTTGTCAGCAAGGGAAGGCCGAGCATCAGAGGCTAGCGGGGTTGTTGCAACCCTTGCCTATAGCCGACTGGAAGTGGGAGCATGTCACGATGGATTTTGTTGTGGGCCTTCCAAGGACTCAACAGGGTAGTGATGCCATTTGGGTGGTAGTTGACCGATTGACCAAGTCGGCGCACTTTATACCTATGTGTGTAAGTGATTCAATAGACTATCTTGATGACCTTTACATTAGGGACATAGGGAGATTGTACGGGGTCCCTGTGACTATTGTTTCATATAGAGATCC
This sequence comes from Camellia sinensis, assembly GCF_055761805.1. Classification (NCBI taxonomy): domain Eukaryota; kingdom Viridiplantae; phylum Streptophyta; class Magnoliopsida; order Ericales; family Theaceae; genus Camellia; species Camellia sinensis. The sequence goes on from NC_138963.1 coordinate 82,592,868, forward strand.
GTATTTTACAGCTCGGTTGTGGCAGAGCTTGCAGAGTGCCTTGGGCACTAGATTGACTTTTAGCACAACGTATCACCCTTGATGGGCAGTCCGAGCGTACTATTCAGATCCTTTAGGATATGTTTCAAGGTTGTGTGCTTGACTTCAAAGGGTCATGGGAGAGGCACTTGCCCTTAGTGGAGTTTGCCTATAATAATAGCTTCCAATCGAGTATTGGCATGGCACCGTTTGAGGCTTTATATGGCCGACCATGTAGATCTTCGGTGTGTTGGGCCGAAGTGGGTGATGCACTTTTATTGGGTCCAAAGTTGGTTCGGGAAACGACAGAGAAAATGTCATTTATTCGTAAGAGGTTGCTTACGACTCAGAGTTGCTAGAAAAGTTATACTGACAGTAAAAGGAGACCCTTGTCTTTTGAGGTGGGAGATCATGTCTTTTTGAAAATATCACCTAGACGGGGGTTTGATGAGATTTGGGAAGAATGGGAAGTTGTCCCCTCGATTTATAGGGCCTTTTGAGATCCTTAAGCAGATTTGAGAGGTTGCTTATCGATTGGCACTACTGCCACAGCTTGACGAGGTTCATGATGTGTTTCATATTAGTATGCTTGGGAAGTATGAGTCGGATTCATCGCATGTATTGGATTGGACTGATTTAGAGATAGATAACGATGCCTCGTATGAGGAGAGACCGGTGAGAGTCTTGGATATTCAGGATCAAGTTTTGCGAGGCACGACGATTCCCTTGGTTAAGGTATTGTGGAAACATCACGGAGTTGAGGAAGCAACTTGGGAGCGTGAATTAGAAGTCCGAGAGAAATATCTGGACTTATTTGTTGATGTTTGAATGTATATTGAGATTTTGATTATGTTGATGCGACGCGAAAGCATTGTATATGTTTTAAAACACGAGAACATTGTATATGTTATGGGGTGCTTGGAAACATGGATTCAATATAAGCATTGCATATGTTTTGAGAATATGAAATATTATGTGTGTTGTATCACTTTTGAACACATTGTATATGTTGTGTAAATTTTGAACATTGTAAATATTTTGGGAAATTGTAAATTGTATTTTCAATATGGGACTTGTGTATCGAGTTGATGGCAACGGATGACCGAAGAGTGGGTCATGGTGTTGAACTTGTTAGATTAACGTGGTTGTGAATGGTTTAATAATGATTTTGAATTTGATTTGAAATTTTGGGGGCGAAATTCTTTAAGGAGGAGAGGTTATAACGACTATGGTTTTGACCCGACATTTTATTATGTTCCGGACTCGGGTTTCATGGTTCAATGTTGTTATTCACCTCTTTTTTCCCTTGTTGTTCCTTGGATTAGTCATTTGGATCGTAGTTGTGTGTTTAGAACAGGTTGGTTGCTTGTTTTTCCAAACCTTTACTGCCTATATTTTTGCTCCTCTGCTCGAGCGGCTATTCTTGCGTTCGAGCGGGCTTTGTAATTTTTCTCCTCCGCACAAGCGGCCATCTTGCGCTCGAGCGGGATTTGCAAACTCTCAGTATTTTTTTTTTGCAGACCTGCAAATACTGGAAGTATGCATTCCACGCTTGAGCGTCACTTCTTACACTCGAGCGGAACATTGTGTCTGACGCTCGAGCGTCACTTTTTACGCTCGAGCGGACTGTGTCTATAACAGTCCGTGAAGATGACATTTTCCATTACTTTTTCGTTCCTCTCTCTCCCTAAAACTTTTCAAAAACCTAGATCTTGAGTTTCTCTCTCTAAATCAGCTTCTCTCTACTATTTCATCTAGATCCATTGGGATTTTCACCCTAGTGCCTTTGAGAAAAAGGTAGAGCGTCTCAAGAGCTCCATTTTGATCTGAGTAGAAGTTGGTTTCAGCATCTTTGAAGTTTCACCCTTGCTTAGCTCATCTTTTCTCCTTAAGGTAGGGATTTTCTACACATTTATATGGTTTTTAACTTAGTTATTGTTGTTGCGTAACAATGGTGGGATTTGAGAGTAGTTTAAACAAACCTAGGGTTTGGGTGTGAAATGAAAAGAGAGGTTTTTGGTGAATGTGAAATAAATGGGTATGGAGTTTGAATTTGAGGTTATATTGTGTCAAAATTGTTGATTTTGGTATTTGAGTTGATATTTGGAAAAAATAGGAGTTTTGCCCTAATTGAATCAAATTGTTATTTTGTATAAATAACCGAGATTGACATTGGTAATGCACAATTGGATGATTGTCAATGTAAATGATGGAGTTGGGTACATGTTTTCTCTCACCTATGGAAATTTGAATAATTTATCTATTGAAAAGATTGTATATCTGTTTAGAAATATCTATATGGGGCTATTAGTGGAGGATAACTATGATTGTTGTAGAAATTGCATGAGAATTAGGTAAATTAAAACTAATCTAATGTTGGTTGTCATTGAATGTAACTATGCTATAATACATTATATATGTATGATGTTTGAGAGAAGAAAGAGGATGTACTCTATTGTTTTGGAGGAGAAAGGGGTTGGACTCCATTGAAAATTAAGTTAGCCGGAGTGTCTAGGGTGAAAGTCCCGAAATCTTGTACATACATGGGTGCCGATCCCGCGAACAAATTTTTTGTAAAATGGCAGATTGAAGTGTTTGTGTGGCAAATGTGTTGATTAGATAGCCACTGAGTTGTAGTCTTGGATGGGCTGTTGCATGATAATGAAACTGGCTCATGAATTGAAATGAATCGAAGGAAAATAGATTAAGATATGAATTTGGTGCTTCATGATTGTATAAAGAATGTAAATGTTTGGTCTCAAGCATTGTATATGCGCATTGTACATATATCTTTGTTAAACGTCGTATATTGTGCTAGATTGTTCCTACTGAGTTTTGACTCACCCTATTTGGAAAAACTATTTTCAGGTATTGGTGACATGCCTCCATCAAGACAATAGTTTGGAAGGACTTTAGGAGTAAGAGCTTCTTTATTTTGTCATATTCTTTTGTATAGCCAAGTGCTTAAACTGTATTGAGCTAGGCTCATTTTTTTGTATAACCAAGCAATGACTTGGAAAGATGTAAGCCTATAGGGCATACGATTACCTGTTTAGTTTTCTGTTCTCTTATCATTGTAACACATGTTGTAGATTTAGAATGAATAGTTTGTGAATGTATATCACATGTGGTATCTTTTGTATACGAACTCTGATGAATGGAAGCATATTATTTCTATTATCTTTTCGCTTATGGGTTGTGTTTAGTATGTAATTTTTGGGGCGTTAAGCATTTTAAGGGTGAAAAATGAAAAAATTGTGAAACTTAAGGGACAAAGTATAATTTACTTCTTTTTATACCAAGTGGCAATTTTTGTGCGAAATTGGACGAAAGTTAGTTTTGAGAGTAAATTGAGAAAGACTACAAAGGTTAAGGGCCAAAGTTTAAAAAAGTACTTAAAGGGCTAAAGTATGACAACCTAAAACTTAAGAGAGGTGAAGTGTAATTGACCCATGTTTATAGTTTTTTTGTGAGTTATATATAAATATTTAAAAATTATATATATATATATATATAAACTATTTGTTTATTTTTGTTTATAAAACTTTGTAAATAATTTACAAAATTTAGTAAACTCTTGTAATCACAAAAAAATTAATTTCACTAATTTAAAGTAGAGGTGGGCGCGAGTCGGTTGCAGTTATGGAATCTCCAATTCGTCATCCGTTAGCCAGATTGGAGAAAATCAATCCGCATCTGTGTGCCAATCCGATGGATGTGGATTGAGCGGATTGGCGGATGGATTCGAATCGATTTGGCGGTTTAAAATTTTATAAATTTTTAACATAATTTAACTTGTGCACTTCCTAAAAGGAAAAAAAAAAGTATTACAGTCAATGACTTAAAAAAATATTACAATCACTGTATGCCTCATCTAAAAAAAGAAAGTTTGAAACTTTAGAATATTACAATTACTGTATGATTCATCCACATATTACAACCATAGTATGCCTCATTCACATAAAGTATTACAATCTGTAATTCTTAAAATATAAAACAAATCAAACCACAAAAAACCATGAACAAAACAATAGTATAGATTGTATGCCTCTTTATTGTTACATCTATATTTATTTTTGAAAACAAAAACCAACTAGCATATATCATCTTTTTTATTTATTATTTTCAGAGTTAGAATTAAAAACTAAAAAATATAGATAAATAATACATTTATTTTTTCAATTCAAAAACTATATTCAAATTAAAAACTTTTTTTAACAAAATATATTCAATAGAATATTTAAACTCTTTTTCAATGAAAAACGCAAACAAAATATCTAAACAAATTGAAAGTACAAAGTCTTACAAATTATTAAAAATGCCCGCAGTTTGGCGGTTCAGTTGCGACTAAAGGAACTTCAAATCTATCATTCGTCCAAAAGTTGACGAATTGAAAAAAATCAATCTGCAATTATCTGTTCATCATCACACATCTGTCCAAAATGCGACGGATCGATTCAGTTTGATCGGTTTGAACGAATCAATATATTCACTGCTTGCTCCTAATTTAAAGGAAAAAAAAAAAAATCTTTCTTCCTCTCCTCCCCTCTTTAACTATCATCCACCACTCATCACTACCACCGGCTACTATGGTTGGGGACTACGTTTGGCCACTACTTCATACGAACACGTTTTGATTGTACAATAATAAAAGCCTTAAAGTAGGTATGTGCCCTTTATTTCAATTTTCATTTTATCAGCAAAAACAATATTATATTAGAATAATAAAATATGAAAAAAATTATAATAATAATTAAAAAAAACTAAAAAGTTTGACTCTTATAACAAAAGAAACTATTCACTGTGTTTGGTTTGAGTTTTTTTGATTAAATTTTTTAAAAATTGAGTTTTTTAATTTTCGTATTTTTTTGTTTTTAGTGAATATTTTTAAAATTTTAAACATTTTTTTTACTTTTTTAGATGCACATTACTTAGATGTGTCTAAAAAGTAAAAAAAAAATGTGAAAAAATATTTTAAAAAATTAAGAAATACATAAAAATACAAAAAAAATGTACTAAATTCTGATTTTTTTTTTTTGTATTTTTGGTATTTAGTGAATTTTTAAAAGATTTTTTTTACAATTTTTTACTTTTTAGGTATATTTATGTTAGGTGTATCTAAAAAGTAAAAAACAATGCATAAAATATTTAAAAAATTCAGTAAAAACAAAAAAACACGAAAAATAAGAGTGTAGAATTTTCTGAAAATTATTTTTAAAAAATGGAAACCAAGCAAAGTGAGCTTTTTTTTATTCTATCAATTTAAATCTTAATTTTGTAATTTGTTTTCAATGTAAATCATTAACCTATTTTTATTAAGTAAAATTTACCAAATATATATATATATATATAACCATTACACTCAATGTAACTAGGCCGTACGGCATTCAGATAACATTCAGCATTCGATATTCGATTATTTAGAAATTGTCCTTATGGTGAGGCCGACGGAGAAGGACCGGTTCCAACACCATAATCAACATTCGACATTCGGACTATAAATGCCTAAGCCCTCTATGACTTGGTATGACAAAAGGCCGAAGATCATACATGTTTTTTACATCAAAGCCCAAGCCCTCCACGACTTGATGCACAAAAGCTAAAGAACCTATTAGGAAAAAATTTCAGTGTACAAAATGCACACCGTATATAATTTTAATGCAAAATTATATAAATTTTTATAAATTTATATAAGTGATCTAATAAAAATGTAAAAATTAAATACAAATTCACGCAAATTTACAAAATTAAATAAGTTTTCACGAACTTATTTGAATTTGTATTTAACTTATGTATTTTTATGAGATTATTTATATAAATTGGTAAAAATTTGTATAATTTTATATTAAAATTATATACAGTATACATTACACAACGAAACATTTTCCAAAAGGGTTCGGCTTTGGTCGAGTCCGAGATCGGACTGGACGATGCTGTTGGGCCGTGGAAGCCCACCACGGATTCCTTTTTGATAATCTGAACCGTTGAATGTGTAGAACTTGTCAAGTGCTATATGTTTGTAAAAAATCACATTGATCGGATATCGATAATTATCTGATCAAAACAGTTTTTTGTCAACCGTTAATCTGTTCACCGTCCAATTTTTTTTTTATACAATACAAAACTGATTTGATCACATAGCTATCGATATCCGATCAACGTGATTTTATACAGGCATATAGTACTCAACGAGTTCTACACATTAAACGATTTAAATTATCAAAACAGAACCTGTGGTAAACTCTTATAGACACAACAGTACCATCTAATTTGATCTCGAACTGGACAAAAGGCGAAACCTTCCCAAAAAAACCTATGTCTGGTCTCTTTGATACAAAATCCCAAGCCTTCTATGACTTCGCCCCTAAATCTCGAGCCTCCAATGACTTCACATCTCGAAATAAAAGCCCAACTTTCTCAGCGACTTGGAACTCTCAATCCGTAGCCCAAAAGGGCCAAAATGAATTACAAGGCCCTCGAAGAAGGCAAAAGACGTTCAAAATGGGCACAACCAATGTTTTGAAACTCTGATTGTATGGTCAAACATGAAAAACAAGCCCCAATTGTATGGGCACAACCAATGTTTTGAAACTCTGATTTGGTGGTCAAACATGAGAAATAATTGGGTTAAGAGTCATTAGTTCAATTATCGGATCAGTTAATGGTGGCTTAATAATTATATTGTAAATTATATTTAAGTCAATGTAAGTATTTATTTAGGATACCTTTATTTAAATTATTTTAAGAATAATTCTATATTTATTAATTAGTGTACTAATTGATGATATGACATAATTTAAGAGATTTTTAGTATTTGTAATGTAATTAATGAGTGGGGTCAATAATAATGTCATAACTAGTATTGATACAGTAATTGGTACACTAATTAGTATACTAATTGATGCATATGTAGCACCACCGTTATTTTAATATTTGAATATACCTTGATTGTTTGTAGAAACAATTAATTATACTTTTTGGTTTCATTTATCTTTACCACTACAAGTCCGATTATCATAACAATTTTTTATGCAATTTTGATCATCATAAAACTTGCTCATTAAGTACTTTAAAAAAAAAAAAAAAAAAAACCTATTCATACAAACCTACAATCTCTAAAGTCGTAAATCCAAATTAGTAAATGTTGTTGCCTCATTGAAAGTGAAATTGGGTGTATCCTGCTATCAATAATGTTAGATATCATGAACGAAGTATTATAAAATATTTCATAAAGATTTTTTATCCTTTGATTAGTATGTAGTGTTTTGTTGTACGTGTAATCCAAGAATGAACAATCTTGATAAAACTTTTTAAGATATTTTTTTCATTTTGTCTAGTATTACTCGTCTTGCTATTCTAATTCCAATGCATGAATTCTATATCAGAGCCATCAAAACAACACTGGTAGTTCCAAATGAGAATATGACCAACACATCACTCTTAGGCCGGCTTTGATTGGAGGTTTGAGAAGGGGATTAGAATAGCAATTTGTAAGAACCACACCTAGTCCTTGTTTATTTATAAAAAAATGGTATGTGAGTAGCAATCTCATGGGAGCATGAGTCCGCTCAATGGTAGGACTACCATTCTTATGAGAGGGTTGAAATTGTTAATCCCCACACGTTAATCGGTGGTTAAAGGACCATTTTGTCATCTACTTTACAAAATCAACAAAGTTTTATGATATGTGTTGGGATTTTTAAGTAATTTTGTAAATTTAATCTCAACTAACTAATACTATCACACTAGTACAAAACAAACACACGTTCTCTTACATTTCTAACCTAAAATCACCATACTAATCAATAGCGAACTCAGAAATTCTATATAGAGCGGGCCAACTTTAATGCAATTGTGAATCGTGATAGTTAGAGAAATGAATAATCTAACAATTGATTTTCGCGGATAAAAAAAAAAAAACTTTAATGCATTTAAAATTGACAACAAATTTTGTTTATTTTATTATTAGCAAAGATGTCATAGTTAGGAAAATGAATGGTTTATTTTTAAAAAAACAATTATCGTTAATTTTTTTAGTGACAAATGTGATAAATTGAACAAATTACAATTATTGGATCAACTTATAATTTTATTTTATTTTTTGTAAATGATATATACAAAATATCCGATAAAATAAACAGTTATAATTATCAAAACGAGGTCTACGGTGAGTCTTAGGGATGCAAACAGCGCTAGACTAGAGGCAATCCACATCCTTACACTATTATTGTATTGACAAGTAAAATGGTGATAAAATAATATTACTATATTGACAATTAACGGTTGACTTTGGTCAAAAATAAATAAATAAATAAAACTAAAGAATTATTGCTGAAATTTTATGACTAAAATGTAAATTTTGAGAATCATGTGTTGATAATGAATTCTAATATTGGGTGATTATTCAGTATTCTTAGACTATGAACACGTAGTACTCCATAAAGTTTTGATTGATGAAGAGACGTAAAGACCCACAATTTATGTTAGAGATGAGAGAATAATATGAGACTAAGTAATTAATGATTGATTTAGAATATGATTACGTAATGTTCCGGAAGTATTGAATAATTTTCCTCTAATATTAGTTCCAATCTTCAATCAAGTATTGCAGTATTGGGGATAGTTCACCGACAAAATATTAAATAAGAAATTTACATGTAAATTTTGAAGTCTTGTAGGGCCACGGCCACTTCGCTTCTGTTCCCTATTGACATTAGAGGGCGGTGATTGAGGGCCCGAAAGCCGTGCCCCGAATTGCCCGAAATTTCCATTTCAGGTAAAAAAAAAAAAAAAAAAAAAGGAAAAAAGAAAGAAAAAAAGAGAACAGTTTCCAAAACTGGAAATTAGGGGTATTAGGGCCAATTTTTTTAGGGCCACCAATCATTTTCCATTGACATTAATAATTTCATCACTTAATTTTATTTAATTTAATTAGTTAAATAAATGATATAATTTAATTTACTAAACAAATGGAGTCTTATAATATTTTTTGTATGAATAGCATTTTTAATTAAAAAAAAATCTTAATTTGCTGAGATGATCACATCAGCTTAAAAACGGAGAAAGATATTGGTCCCTCAAATAGCGATAATCCTCCTCTAATAATTCAAATGATTTTGTATGAAGCAAGGTTCTGAAAAGCGGTTGCAGTCACCGTAACGGTGGCGGTGGCGCAGTTGCGGTTGCGGGTGTAAAGGCTGTAGTGTAACGGTTGCGGTAACCGGAACCGTGAATTTTTTTATTTTTCACACAATTTGAAAAAAATTTACCGATTCGCATATTTTTTTTCCATGATCATATTTATTGAGTTAAAAATAAATATTGATCAATTTTTGTAAATTTTTAAGTATGATCCAATATATTTCATATTTTTAAATCACTATAAACTAAGTTTTTTACATTTTATTTTAATAATTAATGACTTTATATTATACAAAAAATCAATCACTAACTATTATATATAAGATAAATAATGAAAAAAAGTAAGAGAATAAATAAGAACTTAAATGTATATATATATATATATATATTTTAACAAAGTCAAATAGATAATAACCACACTTATTATTATTATTATTATTATTATTATTATTATTATTATTATTATTTTCAAACAATATATAGATAGACACACACAAATAAAATGGTTGAGTGAAGCATAGGTCTTACATCTTCAACAAATCAATAACATGTTCATCTTCACTCTTCTCGCTCTATCTCTTACTCCTCTATTTTCTCTCTTTATCTTTCCTCTTCTCTCTATCCCTCTTTCCATATTTTCAGCTTTTTTTTGTATCTTTTTTCGAAAGAAATAGTTTGGAACCGTTACGTAACGGTGCATAATATGTTATTACGGCTGTTACGGCACCGTTACGACCGCTACGGCAGCCGCTACGGCCAACACACCTGTGAATCTCAATCACACTGCAAAAGCGCCCATAACGGATAGCGGTAACCATCAAAACCGTTACGTAACAACGTTACACAATTCACACTGCAAAAGCGCCCATAACGGATAGCGGTAACTATCAAAACCGTTACGTAACAACGTTACACAACGGTAGCGACTGCTTTTTAAAACCTTAGTATGAAGAGCAGAAGGAAACTAAAAACGAAGCGCAAAACTAGCGAGAAATAGCAACATAGAAATCAAGCCAAAGTTGAGTTTCCAATCCTTGAAACCCCTACATTTTCATTACTACTCGGTCCTTCACTTGGAGCCGGAGCCGGAGCATTACTAGCGCCACTCCTCACCTCACCAAATCTAGGGTTCCCTTGGCGTGCAAATTGGCCGCCTCAAACGCATGCTTCACTGGTATTCCATGATCCACTGCACCACCAACCTGCCACACCTGATTCACAGACGCCGTGTTCTTGGGCAATCGCAGAGTCGCGAAGATCTTCATTACACCGCGGGAGTACTCAGCGCTCTTCTCGGGAACATCGAATGCGATCTTCGATTTCACGATCGAACTGTAAGAGCTAATGTTGTACGTGTTGACCGTCATCGAGCCGTTGGATTGCTTGAAGGCGATGAGAGACTGAGCACCGGCCATGCCGGTGCCGGTGGGGTTGATAGCCCAGGCGATCCAGCCGTTGGATTTGGCGGGAGGGGCGATGAAGGCGATGGAGAGTGAGGATTTGGTGGAGTCGTAGGTCCAGTGGAGGTACGCGCTTAGGTAGGGTAAGTCGGTGCAGTTTGTGTAGCGCTTCTTGTTTGTGAAGGTCTGTGACGTGCATTTTAGTGAATGCGAGGGTGAGACTAGGAGAAGAAATATCAGTGAAGCAAGAAGGTTCAGAAGGAGAGGTGTGAATGGAAGAGAAGCCATTATTAGTGTTTTGGGTAAATTCAGCAGGGATGTGATGTTTCTCCAAATACTTGGGGGGAGACTTGTCTTGTTTTATAGAGGAAAGACAGAACAGAAATGGAATAAATCTTGGTGGAACGATATGGACCGTGAACCATAAATTTGTACACTACAAAGTAGTGTGTGATGCACAGGTAGTAGTGTGTGATGCACAGGTTTAAAATAAACAGTTTTAAAATAATATTACAAAATATATTATGTGTTATGGTTATAGGTTTAATATTATTCGTATTGATTGTCTTTTATTATTTTTTTTTAATGAGATTTTGATAATTAAAAACATAAAAAGTAATTCAATTAAATAAATAAATCAATCAAAAACAACTGGCAGTGAAATATCAATAAGTATTATTCAATTGACAACTATGTTTTGCTATGATAAAAATAAGAATTATACTATATATATCAATTAATATACTAACTAGTATACTAACAGATGATGTGACATAATTTTAGAAGTTTTGGATATTTGTAATTTGTATAATAGGCGGGGTCAGTAATAATGACATGATACTAGTTGGTACACTAGTGTGTATATTAATTGTTGTATGTAGTACCACCATAAAAATAATATTCAACAGCCAACACACAAACAAAACAAAATAAAAGACTCAATTATTCAAGTTTCTTATTAAAAAATAAATATTACATAAAAACATATAAAGTATGTGCATCCATCATCAAAATATCCTCGAAATATAAAATTTTAAACAAAAAAATATAGTAGACACTCAATGACCAAATTAAATTACTCTGAAATTCTCAAATATGAAAGAATTGTTTAGTTTGTTTAGTTTGGTGGAAAAGTTATTATGAGAATGATACAAATAAACAATTTTCTTGCACATTTTTTTTGTTGCAATTTTGGTACATAATATTCAACATTAATGCAATAAAAAGAAATTTAAAAACTTTCTAACCGTCAAGTTTGGTATTATATTTATGATGTCACCTGCAAAAAAATAAAATAAAATAAAATTTAGACAAAAAGTGCAAATGTGTGGAGCATTTCATTTATACCTATAACAATATAAAATTATAAACAGAGAGAAAGAGAGAGGGGAAAAGAGAACGAGTAACATAATAGTTTGTATGTGTTTATAATCAATTGAAATATAATTGTTTATTTAAGAGGAGAGAGATGTGAAATTGGATAGATAAATATAGATTATCTTTATCATATATTCAAATTCAAATTCAAATTATCTTTATTTTGAATTTTGTTGATAGATATAGATTATCTTTATACAGATTTTCAATTCAAATATTTTTGAATTTTGTGATAGTTTTTTTTTTTCTTTCTTTGTTGATAAGTTTGTATTCGGATAACTATTATTTAAGAGCATATATTATTAAATTATTAAAAAATTAATTTTTAATTTAAATGAAAGTTATGGGAGATGAGTGAGTCTAAAACTTAAGTGCCACATAATTTTTTAAAATTTTAGGAAATTAAGAATAGAGGTTTGGATGTCTAAGAGCACACTTTCTACATTTACTTATATATATAGTACTCCTTCTGTCCCAAAACAATAATTTATTTTGGAAAATTTAACTTTTTTTTATAGTAAAATTGTTGCACTTTAAAAATATTAATTTTTCAAAATTACCCTTTGATAGTATAATTTTTATGAAAATATCAATTGTTATAATTGTACTTTTTGTGTTGTTAATGAATTTAAAAGAATGACAAAATAAGAAATTCATATTATTTTGGTCCATGATTTTTGAAAGGGGACTAATATTTTGGGATAATAAAAAAAGGAATAAGAGACTAATATTTTGAAACGGAGGGAGTATAGATCTTCAAGCCAAAAAAAAAACAAGAAGATTGAAAGTAATGTGGTGTAAAAGAATGGAGAAATATTGTATTGTTGAAAAATAAAAATGTAATGAGTAGGAAAAAAATTCAATATTGACTAACTTTAGCAAAAGTAATAAAAATAGTGTGATATTCTCTTGCATGATATAACCTCTTTAGGGATAAGCAAGTTGCATATGGTATTTAAAAAAAAAAATATTAGAACTGTCTAAGGTAGATAGGTTTTTTTATCAGAGAGATAATTTGGGAAGGAAGAGAAATAATAGGAAGAAAGATTTTAATTTTTTGAAAATTGGTAAGAGAGATTATGATTGGGGAGATTATGGAATATTTTATTATCTTTCCATTTGAAATCTATAAATTAAGGAATAATTATTATTTCTAAACTAATAATAATTATTATTTTTGTTATCTTTCCATTTGAAATCCATCAATTAAGGAATAATTATTATTTCCAAAATAATTAATAATTAATTAAATATATTAGTCAATAATTTGTCTATTTTGTAAATTAAAAATTTAATAATTTTAGAATAAGAATTTGGAACTCTTACAAAGGCTTCTCACTAAAAACTCTCTTTTCTTTATATATATACTAGCATATCACCCGTGCTATGCACGGAATAAAATAATATATTATTTAATAAAAATATGATAATTATGTTTAATTTTTTTATATTTTGTAAAATAAAAGTTAAATAGAAGCTAGTCAATCGGAATTTTCTTAATTGTTTAAAATTAAGAAAATTAAACAAATTAGTATGAGATATTGATCATAAGACTTCTTACTAAAAATCTCATTTTGTTTATATAAATGGAAGTATAAGATTCACTTTATGTAAGTGAAACAATTTATTTTTTTTCTTCGTTTTTTGATATGGGATTATAAAATAAAAGTTAAATGAAAACTAGCAAATGAAGATTTTCTTAATTGTATAAAAGTTAACAATTATTTTGGGCGAGAAGTTTATTTCGAATCAAGCAATCTTAGCCGTTTAATTTTTAATTAGGTCAATCTTTAATTTATTTCGAATCAAACAAATTTAACCAATATATTTTGATAAAATCGCTAAAATTACAGTTAAACCAGGGAATCAGTCAAACCGAAAACGGTTCGCCCTATCGGCTAGGTCAAAGGACCAACCAACTAATACAAAAATTAATTAATTAAAGCTTTTAAATTTTATTTTAATTTTAAAATTTAAACTGTCTTGAACTGAAACATACACAACACTACAATATTAAATTGAAGCGTAAGCTTTATATAGTGAAACCACTTATTTTTTCTTCCTTTTCCTGATGTGAGATTGTAAAATAAAAATTAACACTTGTTTGGACGAGAAGTTTATTTCTAATTAAGCAATCTCAATCGTTTAATTTATAATAAAGTCAATCTTAGTTTATTTCAAATCAAACAAATTTAAGCAATATATTTTAATCAAACAGCTAAAACCGTAGTTAAACTAGTGAATCAGTCAAACTAAAAACGATTCAGCTTAATCGTCTAAGTCAAAAAACCAACCAATTTACAACCAAATTAATTAATTAAAACCTTAAAATTTTATTTTAAAATTTAAACAATCTTGAACCGAAACATTAGAGTATAAGATTCACATGTTTAAAATTAAAACCCTATTGAAATGAGAGTATAAGATTCATTTATATAAGTGAAATAACTCACTTTTTATTTCTTTTCTCAATGTGAGATTGTAATTATTTTAAAGTTAAATATTATGAAAGTTTCAAAATCTCATACAACATTATTTTTAAAATCAAAACGTCTATGTGGGATTGTAAAAAAAAAAAGTTAAACGAAAACTAACTACTATTGTTTAAAATTAAGAAGAAAAAAAAATTGGTATTCACTATAAAGCTTCTGGGATTATAAAATAAAAGATAAATGAAAGCTAACCAATGAAAATTTTTTTAATTGTTTAAAATTAAGAAAATTCAATAATTTTAGAATGAGAGTTTGAATTTTTTAGAAAGTTTCTTCCTTAAAACTCCCTTTATAAAATTCATTTTATGTAAGTGAAACAATTCATTTTTTTTTTCTTTTCTCAATGTGGGATTGTAACACTTCATATAAGTGAAACAACTAACTTTTTTTTTTCTTTTCTCGATGTGAGATTGTAATGAGTAAAATAAAATCACTAAAATCACGATTAAACTAATAAATCAATCGAATCAAAAATGATTTAGCCTAATCGGCTAGGTTATAATTAATTATTAAAACTTTTAAAATTTAAACTATATTGGTGCTGTTTGGTGTAGCTGTTAAAACAGATTATAGATTATAGCTTAATAGATTATAGATTATGACTTTAATCAGAAGCTGTTAATCTGTTTGATATAACTGTTGGATTATAAATTTAAGTTGCTGAGTAGTGTTTGTTAAATAAGCTGTGAAGTAACTTTCTCAATTAATTTTTATTTTTTATTATTCACTATTTATCTACATTTTTCATAAAAAATAATAATAATATTTTATAGTCAATTTGGGTCTTTTTCTATTTTTAAAAAAATAAAAAATAAAAAAATCTAAGAGTATAACTGTGAATTAACATGTCTACAGCAGAAGCTGATAATCAGAAGTAAGGGGTGAGCAGTTTCTCAGAATCAGCTTTTTTGACTTAAAATAAGTTGTTAGAATCAGAAGCTGTTTGAAATAAGTTTAACCAAACAGTCCAAAATAACTTTTTAAAAGCCAGAAGCCATAAGCTGGCTCAAAAAAGCCCCACCAAACACCCCCATTGAATTGAAACATGCACAACACTAAAATTTTAAATGGAATGGGACTATAAGATTCACTTTATATGAGTAAAATAACTCATTTTCTCATTCTTTTCCTGACGTGAGATTATCAAATAAAGCTAGTCAATGGAGATTTTCTTAATTGTTTAAAATTTAGAAAATCAAGAAAATTAGTATGAGATATTGAAACTCTCATAAAGTTCCTCACTAAATGGGATGAGAGTATAAGATTTCTTTTATATGAGTAAAACAACTTTTTTTTTTTTTTTCTGATGTGAAATTATCAAATATAAGCTGACCAATAGAGATTTTTTTAATTGTTTAAAATTAAATAAATCAAGAAAATTAGGATGAGATTTTGGAACTCTTACAAGTCTTCTCACTAAAAAAACTCATTTTCCTTATATAATAAGATACTAATATATGACCCGTGCTATGCACGGAATAAAATAATATATTATTTTTTTAATAAGATGCATATTATTTATATATAATCTTTTTTTATTTTATTTTACTGCTCATAAGTAAAAAATTAAATATAAATTTATGAATAGTGTATTAATTACTTCCTCTCTCCACCCAAACAAATTTTAATCATTAATCAATATGTGTTTTTAATTTATTTTTTTTTGAAAATATAATAATAAACAATTTAGTTTATTAGTTTTCTCTCTCCCAACCCATACATATTCAGTATTTTTCCTTTAAAATGTATAAATAATATGTGCAATTTACTAAAATAAAATAAAAAAGTACAAATAATTTTATAAAATGTGTTCATTCTATTTAAAAATTAAAAAAGAACAATTAAATGAAATTTTAAAATTAATGGAACTTAAGAACTTTATAAAGAACAAAATAATAGTATAAGACATTTCTGTTTAAATTTTATTGGTAAGGATTTCTGTTATGAAAATTTTAAGTTACAAATTTTAGGATTGGATGGCCTAAACAATAGATTTTTTTTTAAAACTCTAAAAACAGTCTTTGTTAAAAAAAAAATCATTTACAATACTATATATTAAAAGGATTGGATAATCTCATTTTGCTTTTTTTTTTTATTATTATTTTTTATTTTAAAGTTATAGCATACTGCATTTTTTTTTATAGTTTTAGAATGGTTAAATAAGTCACTATTAGATTTGGACAGCAGCCACAGATTTTATGGATTATGAGCGAATATTATTTTGATAATTTAAACTGTTTATTTTTTTAAATTAAAAAAAAAAGTATTTATTTTTTAAAGTATATTGAGTATAATATATTTGTAAAAAATTTAAGTCGATCGGACATCGATGACTCCATAATTTGATCAAATTTGTATTTGGAAAAAAAAAATGGTAGGTTTAAATTTGATTAGGGTTATCAATATTCAATCATTTTAAATTTTTTATAAAGATATTCTACTCGATATATTTTAAAAAATAACTATTCAAATTATCGAAATAGGACTCAGAATAAACTATACCGTGCGCACATGTGAATGGCGCACAACATTCACCCTCTATCCGGGACTATGGTGTGCCCTCTTAAAAAAGTTGCATATAATATTTTTTTTTAATATTTTATATTAAATTTTACTAAATTTCGTAATATAAATAACAAAACGTCATTATTTTTCTGAGCATAAAATATCATAATTTTGTCAGTTATAATTTGAAGGTACATATCATAAATTTATGTTTTGTAATTTTAATTACCACAAAATGATGTAACATAAATCACAAATGTTTATGATTTTTATCATAAAATATCTGAATTTTCTTATGAGGAGTGCATGTCTTAGATTTCTCCTACAAATTATTTATTATTTTCATGGGTGATCATTAAACTGTTTTAATTACATAAATGTATCTATCTATCTATACTATATATATAACCAAATGTAGTGTTTTCTCAAAAGGCTCCAAAAATCTATTCCTAAATTCTCATAATTTTAGAAAAATAAAAAAATACGTGGCACCTCCCTTTACTTCTTTTCCTACTATTCAGGCATTTTAACTCTCTATCCCTATAATAAAATATAAAATTAAAATAAAATAATAAAATATTCATTTTGTATCCATATTCATCTATATCCATCACCCACAACTCTCACATCTATATTCATTCATATCCACCCATAGAAATATTTGAATTTTAAAATTTCTCCCCATAGATAAACATATAAAAATTTATAAAAAAATAATTTCATGGTCTACAAATAAAGATAAAGATTAAATAATTGATTTACATAATTAAAATAATAAATTTAGATATATATATATATATATATATGATTTATTAATCTATATCTATTAAAAAAAAAACATATATATCTAAATCTTTGTTTTGATTTAATAAAACAAAACAAAAAGCTCGAATTTTTCACAGCGCCATGAAGCTATTGGACAATTCTGTTCTTCTTCTTACCCTCTAATTAACAGGCCTTACATGATGATGAATTCATTGGGTACTCTAATGGGTGATTTTGGCATTTCGACGAATGAGTTACAAGATGGAAAGGCCAAAGATTCAACAACAAACTCTCTAGAGTCACTTGATTGCTTACTTTTAGCAACCAACAGCAACACCGATACATCAGCTAGAGATGATCATGGGATCTCCATAATATTTCCACTATTCAGGCATTTTCACTCACGTTCTTCTTCTTCCCCTCCAATTAACAGGCCTTACATGATGATGAGCTCATTGGGTACTCTAATGAGTGATTTTGGCATTTTGACGAATGGGTTACAAGATGGAAAGGCCAGAGATTCAACGACAGACTCTCTAGAGTCACTTGATTGCTTGCTTTTAGCAACCAACAGCGACACCGATACATCAGTTGGAGATGATCATGGGATCTCCATGATATTTCCATTATTCAGGCATTTTCACTCCCTCTCCCTGTAATAAAATATAAAATAAAAATAAAATAATAAAATATTTATTTATATCCATATTTACATATCCATCAGCCACAACTCCCATATCTATATTCATTCATATCCATGACCTATACCTCCTATAACTCCTACACGCACATTTCTGTATTCAGTTTATTTCATATTTTAGTCAAATTCAATCATTCTCTTTCATCTATCCATTTTTATTTTCTTTTATATACCTATCGTTTCTCAGACTAACTCATCCTTTTCATTATTATATTTTGCAAGTTTGATGATCTGCGAAAATCATATTATCTTCTCCATTATTATATTTTCTAAGTTTGATGATCTGTAAAAAATTATTACAAGGTTGGTGTAATATGATTTCGTACTTTATATCTTTGTGTAAATATATTTTTTTCTCTAATATTTTTCAATTCATCTACACATCTTTCCATCTTCTCCATTTTTATGCTCCTAATACTATTTCTTATTTTATATGCATTTTTTTCAATGTTTATTATTTGTATGTACATATTTCTTTTTTCCAATATTTTTCAATTTATTTACACATCTTAATCATATTCGATTTGTTTTCTTTTTCCTAAATATTTTTCAGTTCATCCACACATCATATTTCTTTTCCATTTTTATACTCCTAATATTATTTCTTACTTTATATGCATTTTTTCAGTGTTTATTACTTTTGTGTGTATATATTTTTTTTCTCAATATTTTTTAGTTCATCTACACATCTTTTCATCTTCTCCATTATTACATTTTGCATAGTTTGGGCTTACTTGCTTTTTAATTTGTGGTTTGCATTTGTTTTTCAATTTAATCAAATTTGATTTATTTCTTCTTCGACTTTTATAAATCCTTTTTTTTACATATAAAAAATAGTTCACCTAAATTCAAGAAAATTAGATGTCTATCACATAACTTAAATAAATTAAAATAAATCTCACTCTCAATTAAATAAATTAATAAAAAATATAAACCTGCAAATATGTTTTCAATGTCTATCACGCTATTTTTCTAAAAAAAATTCACAAAGTCTAAACCCACAAAATATATATCTATATATAAATTACAAATATCCAATGTCTATCATATTATTTAAAAAAAAAAACTCACGCATATTTGTAAATTAAAAACATATATACAAATTATAAATATCTAATGTCTATCATGTTATTTAAAAAAAAAAAAAAAATCCACGAGTCTTATTCATACAATTTACGCATGGATATCCATCACCCACAATTCACTCAATCAAATATCTATCACGTAAAATTCAATACAAATCCACAAAAAACGCTGCTTTGTGTTTATTTTGTAATTTTAAAAAAAAAATCTTAAAGTAAATCTATATAGAATTCTCTTTTTCCTTTGTGTCCCCCCTCCCATGTACAACAATAATTTGGTTATGTTATCTTTTTCTTATTTTAAAATCATTGTGTTATAATTTTTTTACAAAAAGTTACATTAGCTCCTCAATAGATGGATGTTGTATAGTAGATTTTTAATTTTTTTTTAATATATCTACAATAAACAATGATATTTATTGAGATTTTTTACTCTTTATATCTTTTGTATTCCAGGTACCATCGAACTTGCTTATCTTATTCTTTATGTAATTGTATGTCAAATGTGTTAAATTCATTATGTAGATAAATATATAGCCTCCTCTAAATTTGCGTCATAGATATCGTTTGGCCATGTAAAATGCCATAAACGAATTTCAAACTGTACTACATAAAGAGGATTTACCAATAGAAAATATTGATGATTGGAAAATCAAAATATGTTGGGCAATGCAAAAATTAGGGAAAAAAATAAGTGAAAAATATTTGATGGAAACAATATTACCATTGAGCTAGAATAAAGTAAAGGGAACAAATTTTGAAAAATTTATATAAACACTTCTCATAAGGTAATATATTTTCTTCTCTTTTTTTTTTTTTTTTTTTTTTTTTTTTTTTTTTTTTTTTTTTAAGTTCATTTGTATGTTAAAAAATGATAACATTTTTTTCTTCTTCTTCTTATTTTTTTAGCAGGCACTTACTAGGGCATTTGGACATGAGGAGCAATATTTATTGAGTTTTAATTTATCAAATATAGATAGATTTAATTTATGACATTCAGTTTATTATTAGTTTTTTTAGAATATATATGTTTTAAATATTCGGTTCATTGAGAAACATCTTATTTATTGTTAATTTCATCAATTAGAAATCAAATTTATTATTTCAAGAAAAATATATCAGTTGGATGATTATAATATTTTGTAAATATTTGTTTTGAAGTATTATTGTCTTTACTTATGAAATTTGAAAAGATGATCCGTATGCATTATGATTATAATTTTATGATTTAAATTAGAACTTAATGCATTATTAAAAAATTTATACATTATTAAATCAATCCTGTGCATAGCACGGGTTTACACTAGTATCATAGAATGAGATGTGAGAAAAGTGTCTGTTTTGATTGGAGAATTATTTTTGGCTTTAGATCATGCTAATGGGGTGCTCCAACTTTATTTTTATTGGATGAAATAGTGGGATTCATCATCTTTTTGTCTCCTTTTAAGAGACAATTAGATACTTATTTTTCAATGAATAATGTGAAATAATGTTTTAAGACTACCAAATAACTTCTTGTTTTGATTACAAAAATTTATCACATAGAATGACACGTGGGAATAGGATTTAACCAATGTATTTTGTTTTTTAATATACGTATCACAATTAATCCTGAAGTTTTGAAGTTAACAACCGAGTAAAGTTATAGTGGCTTTTTGAGGTGGTTTCGAGACCTTAAATTTTATCCTCAAATCTTTACTATTCGGCCCACCATTTGATTTTTAAATGCATGTATTTAGATTACAAATTACTTTGCAAAGAAAAGCTAAATATAGAAAACACTACCATAATCGTCATAAATTTTTTAAAATAATGAGTCAATTGGATTGGTATTTTGTTTTGAAATAAAATGGTATAAATATTACATTATTTTATATAGATTTTATGTATAAATTTTATATTTGGATATTATTCATTTAAATTTGAGAATAGGCAGAGGGATGTGGTCACACACAAAATATAAGTTAAAAATTGTGGGGGCACGGGTCTTAATTTCATTTTTTTTAACTCAATTTGATATGATTTGTTACACTGTTAGAAAATTGAATGACACCGTGGTTCGTACGACTCTAGACTTGAAACAAAATTTGAATCAGGAAACACTTTCAGAACTTTGAAGAGTGATTACGGTGATAGAATTTTTTTGCTCAGAATTTACTTTTAAAAAATAACAATCAATGTTTCACAACGACACAAAATGATGCTGAACAAAAATGAAAATAAAAATTTGAATTATAGAATTTCTCATACATTTTTATTGTGGAGAAGTGGATGGTGACTGATCGGTGTGGCTTAAATAAGAGTTGATAGGCGGAGAGGAGCATATTGGTGGTGGTGGCGACGGCAGATGAGTTGACAATGACGAAAATGCAAATGCTGATGAATTGGTGACATCGTTTTGTGTGGAATTGGTTATTTTAATATTTTTTTAATTTTTTCGTTAAAATATGAGATAAAAAACATTTAATCTATTTAGTTTAGTTTTAAAATTATGATTTGAGTGTGAAATTGTATTTTGAAAGATAAGTTTTGAAAAGAGAAAATTTATTTGGTTATGAATTTTGAAAAGAGTTTTTAGTTGTGTTTTGAAATTGTTTTGGGTTTATTTTTTTAGGATAAATATTTTTTATTGTAAATATATATATATATATATTTTTAATGTAGTTGTATTTACTACATTTGTATACTATATTTTTTAAAATACTTTAATTATTATTTTTTAAATACTTTTTAATTTTTTTTAAGATTTTTGTTTTTATTAAATATTTAATTTTTTTAAAATTTTTAAAAATTTTAGATCGCCAATATATATATATCTAAATCATAATAAATTATTTAGCCAATACTTAAAAAAAATTACAAAATATTTTTTTTTCAAAAAAATAAATAATAATTTTAAAGAACAAAATAAAAAATAATTTTTTTGAATTTTTTTACAAAAAATAAAGTTTTAAAAAGAGTTTAGTTATGAGTTTTGAAAAAGTTTTTGAAAAGAGTTTCGAATTGCGTGTTTTTAGTTATGAGTTTTTAAAAGAGTTAATTTTTATTTTATTTTATTTTATTGGAACCATGATTCCAAAACTTAAACAAACGCAACCTAGTATGTTTGGGATAATTTTTTTACTTTTTACGGAAAAAAATAGTAAAAGAAAAAGTGAAAAAAAAAAAAGAATCTTTAATTTTTTTGGATACAATTTGTTTGCTTTTTGAATTTATTCACTAATTTTTTTGACTATTAAGCTAAAATATAAACTTGCCAAAGGAAAAACAGGGAACAAATTAAAAATGTGCTAAAAGGCTTTTCCTCTATGAGATTCCCATTCTCCATTCTGGGAACAAAAGAAACAATGTTGGTTGTTTTTCACTTATTTAACAAAATTGTATATAGACATCCCATTTTTGACGCCCTTACGACTTGGACGTCCTTGTATACACACCTGATGATGAGTCTGTTTGCTTGTCAAGTGCTCGAAATCCTCAGTGGAATGCCACAACTTTGAGTCTCGTAAAAAATAATAGGCTTTCAAACCCAGTTTTGGACCAAGCCTATCTTTTTCAGTCTACAACCTCTGGTAACCTGCCGGCCAATGCTAGTTGAAAAATCTAGAAATCCCCTAGATGTTGATTTGTGATTATGTATCAATTTTAAGCAATATATAACAATCCCAATCAAACAATCAAGACAAAACAACACAACGATTTTACGTGGAAAAACCACAATTGGACACCTCCAATTGTAATAAAAAAACCACGGTCAACAGCCACCAAACAATCCACTAAGAAGATATAAAGGAATTACACAGGTATACTCTTAATTACCTAGCGAATCTACACCTAATTGAACCAACCTCTATGTGCCTCTTCCAACCCGTCTTCACCTCGGAATTGTCTTTACGATGAGCCACCTCGGAATCCACCAAAGCTTCAGGCTCGAATTCTTTAGAATCCACCGAAGAACAACTCTCTCTTTTGTAGAGCAAACAAAACCTTTGATGTACTCTCTTTAAACCATGAGTTGAATACTCAATAAAATATCAAAGTAAACTAATAAAATTTCCTCAGACATAAACCTTAGAATCCCAAAAAGAAGATCTGGAGGAGTTTTTCAAGTATTGGGAGAAAACCAACTACTTATAGAAAATCAAAAATAATCCTAGATTTTGAAGTAGATTTGGAAGAAAATCCAATCCTTACTGAAATCCGGAAAACTGTGTTCGCACGGTCCGCTCGAGCGCCCAACAACCCGCTCGAGCGGCTTCAGCAAAATATGCGCATGATATAACAGAGGTCCGCTCGAGCGCTAGAGAACCCGTTCGAGCGCGAAATCACACATCTCAGTACTTTTTCAGGTGACCCAAAACTGCTGGAACCAAGGATTCTCCGCTCGAGCGGGGTAATGTCCGCTCGAGCGGATAGGCAATTTGGAATGCATTTTTGCATTTTGCTTCAAGGGCGATGCCCCTTGACCCCGCCGTGGCGCTGCCCCGGACCAGCCAAGGGGCATTGCCCCCTGGACCCCCGCGAGCTGATCGGGCAGCTCGATCCTCGTCATAATCAGCGAAGTGGCAATCTTGGAAGCATTAGCATTACAAACTTCTCTGAAAGGCACAATTCGGGTTGAATTCGCATCTAAACACTCATAGCCTCACTGAAATAAAAATGCGAAAATAAATACAACTGAAAAGAGTTTTGTCAAACGGGATTGCCAAGAATAAAACCTAACACTAGTGACTTGCCGGCCATCACTTTTTGCTTGCCGACCTGGTGCCGGCCATTGATGTGGTTTGCCGGCCACTAGTATTTTGCAGATATTTTATGCCAACTGTGCTAGCTATTTGCACAGATATATGCATCTTCACCGACGTGTAGGGCTGGATCTCCTTGAGGGAATTTCATGTTGTAGAAAAGTTAGAAAATTTTAAACTAAAAAATTTTCCTCTCTCTCTACAATTCTCTCTCTCTCTAGCAAATCTCTACACTTTAGCCTCAAATTCCTTAACCTTTGCTTATATATCCTTAACCAAATCTTCTTATCTTTGAGCTGAGGTGTTCTTAAGCTTGCTTTGAGCTCTAGAGAGTGTACTTGGTTTTGTTGCTTGGAATTACTCCTCTTCAAAAGGTATAATACTTGTCTTGTTAACTTGCTTTGCATATTTGTTTTTTTATCTTTTTTCCATTGATTTTGGGCTGATTTTAGGCTATAAAAACTTTGTTTTTGTGGGCTGAAATTGGTGGTTTTTAGGCCATTTAAGGTTGTGGGGTATTTCACCCTGCTTTATTCCTTGCTTGTAAGTCATTTTCACATTTGTTTCCCACTTTCAAACCATCTTTTTTTGGGCTTTTGAACACTGATTTTCAGAGTTTTTTCAGTGGCCAAAATCATATTTTGAAGTCCAAATTTGGAGGGGTTAGCCTCCCCTTCTTCTATCTTGTTTGCTAGCCTAGATAGCTCTATATGTTAGCTTAATTTTCTAGCCATTTGTAGCTTAATTCCAGCATGTTTTAGGCTCTGATTTGGACTATTTTAACTCTGTTTTTGGTTGGTTAAGTCATTTGAGTCTTGTATTGCATGCTTGTAGTGTAAGTATCCTCACAAGCTTGGTGTTTTAGGCCTTTATACATTACTTGTTTGAGTTGATTGCATGTTTTTAGTGCTTTTCTCACTTAATTCCAGCAAGCACAATCTTTGCAACCTCCCTCATTTCTTCACTCTTTATTTTCTTTGAGAGTTGTTTCAACCTTAGGATTGTTTAAGCTTGAGATTGAGGTCTATGCTTAATGGTTTAATCCTCTTTTGGGGGTTAAATTACCCCTTATTTGACATTTTATTCTCTTTTAGAGGACTTTGATTCACCCAATGGAATTAGTTGGATTAAAGAATGGTTGGTAAATTAAAATGAGTAACTAAAACTTGGGACTAAAAGTGAGCAAAATAATAACTTGTTGTGTTCAATCAGACGTTAATTGAACACATGGGACTTGGATCATTTCATACTTACTAGTGATGAAATGATCTAAGTCTCTAAGGTCAACCCTTTTCCTTGATCTTTCATGAAAGGAAAGAGGTTTGTGTCTTGTTTTGCATTTATTGAACTTGCACTCTTGGGTTCACAAGCCATCATGCAATGAAATTACTTGAATTGGTGGTTTGTGGCTTAAGTTCACCATTCCTTAGATTTGTTCATGAAAAGGAGGGGTAAGTTGTGTAGACAACCCTTGAAATACCCTGTATATACTCTGTTTGTCCTCTGTTGCAGCAAGATGAGTTTGTGCATCAGTGGCCGGCAGGTCACCTCCATGGCCGGCTAGTGGTCGGCAACCTTCAACCATGGTCGACTGGTGGCCGGCAACCTTCATCTTTGGCCGGCTGGCCATTGATGCAAATTTCAACAAAGTGTTGGTAAGATGGAGCAAAGTTGTTCTGGAAATGTTCAATTGTGCAAACAGAGGCATTCGGGAGCAAAACGATGGTCTTTTTCGGGTGGAAACCGAACATGCGCATACACATCTCTCGTTTCCTGATGCGTAGTAGTCAGTTTCTTAGTTTAATTACTTATTTTAATTGCATTTGTGTTGTAATTATTTAATTAGTTAGAATAGCTAGTAAGTTAATTCAAGTGTTGTAATAACTAGTTAAGTAGTTTAGCTAGTCATTCATTCGGTTTTGTAATAATTACCTTAATTAGCTTAGCTTAGCTAATTAGTTAGTTTATTCATTCGGAATCTCCTTTGTGAGAGCACAATGTAATAATGTGTATGTCTTCCAACCCCACGTCTTTCTCCCTTTTATTTATCTACTTATGATGGTTAGATTAGGGACATCACGTTTCAAATAGCATATCGTATGTTTGCATCCATTTGTATTGCATGCACCGAGGCTCAGTTCATCATTTTAATTGCATTGTCATTTTGATACTTCTTTGAATACGTGCTTAGACCGCATGTTACCAAATTGTTGCAAATAACATTTTAAGTAACCAAGACCATTTAGTTGCATTATCGCATGCGTTGCATTAGCCACCTTGCATAGTTAGGAATCATGCATATTTTTCTAGCTCTTTTGCTTTATCTTAGCTTGGAGTACTAGGTGAGTTTTTTTTGTGCTTTAGCATACTTGCATGAGTGTGAGTGACTGCCATGTCTAGCATGCTTGCCATGAGGCTAAGTGCTTAAATGCTAAAAATGTTTGAGTGCCTATGGATGAAGGCTTGTTGCTTGAATTAGAATGATTCAATGAATAAATGTTTAAGCCCACTTTGTCAAGTGGCAAATTCGCAAACTTTAAGCCCACTTTGTTAAGTGGCAAAATCAAACCCTTTCGAAAAGCAAACATGAAATTGAATTGTTCCAATTCGGGCAAACTAGTCTATACTTGTGTGTGTGCGCATCACATAGTAAATGCTAGCCTAATAAACCGGAACAAGAACATATAATGTCAATAAAAATCATATCATGATTAGTAGAGGCCGATCTTTGATCGGGCAAGCAGGGGTGCTCAAATGTATTCATGACGTTCCTCCCTCGTACCTAAGGTCCCGAGCCAAGACAATCTTGGTGATGACGAACATGTGGCCTTTGGCACAGTCATGGGTTTTCTAAATTTTTTCAAAATAAAATATTTAGGTGGCGACTCTATATCTGGCAAAATAGTCCAATTTTGGCATTTTTGATTCAAAATCAAATTTTCAAAAAATTTGCTGGATTTGGACTCTTTTGTGTTTATCAATTTCACATTGCACTTGTGAGATTAAATTCAGAACCACGGGAGTCCGAACTGTAGGGCTTATTTCGAACTTCGGAAAGGGGGCGTGAAAAAGTCGAGCTACAGTTTTTGGCGACTCTGCTGGGGAAAGATTAGAGAACTTGACTTGAAATTCATGATATGAAATTTTATCTACATTTATATGTTTCTTTGCATTGTATTTGCATTGGTACGCCTAAGTCACTATGTTTGCCATCTGCTATTCCTGGACGGTTTGTCGGAGGCTTACCTAAAAAGCTTGTTAAAAGGCTGACCGGTCGCAGGCTCTGCCACCATGGAAACACTAACCTTGGATTTAGACTACCGTTGTACCGTTTGATCCTCCTTTCACTTCTCGGTGTTAGGTATGAGAGGTATATTAGGTAGTCTTGCTGAGGCATCCTTTTTGACCATTTGACCTAGTTGCATATCGAAAGCCATAAAGACTGTTCCAAACTAGGATAGGTTGCTCACCCGAATCCAAGATTATGTGAAAATCGCATTGTTAGAATAGTGAACCCTAGTTCCTGACGAAACTAGGACAGGGTAGCCCTATCCCATCATAGGGGTGTTTTGGTTCTCACTTAACCGGTATGTGCTTTTAGAGTAAAACTCTACAGGAATGTGTGTATTAGTTGCAAGTTTGGGTATTAGATTTTGGGGCAGAAATTTGTGTTAAGTGCAGTTCTGTAACTTTTGATTACAATTGCGTGTTGTTAACATCTGAGCTGAGGTGCTATGCGGTTTCTGATTATTGTTTTCCTTTTTGCTTTATTTCTTTTTGTAAGGTAGTTTATCATAATAGCTACAGACAGTTCAGATACCCCCCAAGCACTCTGGACCCATCTAGGGAGACTTTACAGATCCGGAGATCTTGTTAGGGGGCAACTTATGTTTGCTTTGCTCTCACCGGTTACTAGACGGAGGAGAGTTAGGCACAATTCACCAGTTCAGTAATCATCTGCATCTAGTCAGGCTCAATCTTCTACATCTGGGCCAGCAAGAGATCACTCGCCTATTCAGATGACTTAGTACCCTGTAGTCAGTATGGAGGACTTGATTCGTCATCTCCAACAAAGTGGAAACCATGCAGCAAGATGCTGCTCACCAAGCTGAAGTTACAACCCATCAAGCCGAAGTGATAAACAAGCTGCAACAACAACAACCACAGCCGGCAACGGCTTCTGCTTCCCATGCACCTCCTGCGAGTATCCCAGCACCCGAAATCACTGCCAATGTCCAAGAGAATTTGGAAAATCCAGTAGACCCCATCCCACCGCAAGCCTCCCAAGTATCAGTGTACCAAACTGATCCTCCGTTTGAATTCAAAATTGACCCGACTGTACTTAAGGTCAACAAGCTGGAGAAGCTTTTCAAGCGAGCACAGGGCATGAACTCTATCCCCGACATCGAAGATGGAAATACTGACTCTGCAGTAACCTTGCCAGACCAGTTTAAAATGCCACACATAGATCGATTCGATGGCTCTGGAGATCCCATGGTTTATTTACGGTTGTTCTTCGATATCCTGTGGCCGATGGGCCTTACTAGACTTCAAAAGCAGTCGCTTTTTGGCCGGACCTTGCCAGGAATAGCGGCTATCTAGTATGCAAAGTTGGAGGATTCAGCAAAGCGGAGCTGGGAGGAAATGGCTAAGGCCTTCATCGCACAATACTCATACAATACGCAGATTGAGGTCACAACCTGTGATCTTGAGGCAACCCGTCAGGAGCCAAGGGAGGACTTCTTAGACTTTGTAATAAGGTGGAGGGCCAAGGCTTCGATGATGACTACTAGGCCGTCAAAGAAAGATCAAATCAAGATGGTGGTCTGCAATCTGCAAGGGAAATTATTGCAGAAGATGATCATCTTACCTTTGTTCACATTCACTAAGCTCCAATGAGAAGGAGCATGCCAAGAGGCCTTTTGCACGCAGTTCCAATGCAACCACTAGTAGAAACACAACTGCGCGGCCATTTGATGTGAATGTCGTCACCACTACAGCCAAGACTGCCAATTCTTTTGCCAGCACAACTCCACAAACCTCAAACAACCAGGCCCGATCCTAAAGGGTCTTTACCTCACTTTACATGCCTTTACCCCAAGCCATGTGCTGATCAAAAAGGGGCATCTTAAGCCATTAGAGCCTCACCCACTACCCGATCATCTTCCACCTAAACACAACCCAACCAAATACTACGCCTTTCACCAGCAGCATGGTTACGACACCGACTAATGCTTCAGGCTGCGTCATGAGATTCAAAATTTCATTGACAACAAGGTGATAGCACCACCCCAAAACCCAAATGTAACCACTAACCCTCTCTCAGCCCACAATCAAGTCCCTCCACCCCGACACTTAAATCTAATACATATACTGGCCATCCCCTATGACCCCAACGTATATATTACCCTTTTCCACCTACCTAGACTGACGTTATTCATCCCTGAAAGCATGGACTTGTGTATGATGGACACGTCCACATTTGAACCTGAACCCGTAGTGGTGATAGTGGCAGAAGAAGGGAAGTTGGCCTTGGAGGAAAATGTCAGTCCATTGCCTGAGACCTCTACAAACTTAGCTAAGGGGGTGTATGACCCACGTCGTTACATTGTGCTGACCAATCAAGCCAAACCAGAAGTGGTATTGTTGACAGCAGCGGAGGTCAATGCGGTTAGAGAGGATGGCCCAAGTTAGGGACTAGATGATTTAGCGGTTCTAGAAGAGGACTTAGACAATCTGCAGTTCTACAACAAGCAAGATCAAAGAGACGTGCAGATTGACTGGTTTGATCTAAATGGCTCGATAGATAACTCCAAGTGGCTTAGTGACGAGCTTGACAAAGAGAAAGAAACTGAAAGACAGCCAGAGGAACAGAGAGTACGAATTGCTGCAATGGTTGGAATGGTCGGAGATAAAGGGAAACTACCGGAGGATACCAGTGTGGAACAATCAGCTTAGGAACTGGGCATTGTCAGTACCCTGGATACAAAGCAAAAAGCTGCACTGAAGCAATTTGAACAAGAAAGAGGTGAAAATAATCAAAAAGCTAGAACAGTTCAACTCCCTGCGGGGGATACTTATGATGAGAGAATGATCAAAACAGAGCCGAACAATTGTTTGTCGGCTGCCAGAGGTGCTTAGTGGGAGGATGACGATCTACTTTTGGCTCATACCGATGAAGATTGGGGTAAAGACTTGCCAGATAATACCTGGTACACTGAAGAGATTGACCATGTGATGAGAAGTGGACAGTATTTCAAGCCACTGCACTTGGACCAAGCTGAAGCCTCCGGGAAAGATAGAGAAGTTGAGAAGCAGAAGGAAAAACAATCAGAAGAAGAGGCGGTACTGAAACAGCTAAAGAAAATTCAGGCCGATATTTCAATCTGGGGTCAGCTTATGGATTCTTGAGTGCATCGATAAGCTGTATTATCAGCGATGGACAAGGCCAAATTGTCCATTGACACAACTCCTGAACAGCTTGTGGGATTGGTCTTCCTAGGAGGCGCTGTGCCAACTTTAACCTTTTCGGACAAGGAATTGCTGCCGGAAGGCTCAGCACACAACAAATCTCTGTACATATCAGTTGAGTGTAGAGAAAAGTGGGTGCCAGTGGTGTTGGTCGATACTGGGTCGGCTATCAATGTCTGTTTGTTGCGCACAACTTATGTCATCTGGCCTGAAACCAGCAAATTTTGTGCCTACAGCCCAGGTGATTCGGGTGCATGACAATACAAGCAAAGAGGTTATGGGCACGGTACAGATCAGAGTTCAAGTGGGCCTAGCTTATCAGGATATTGAGTTCCATGTCCTGGATGTGCCAACCACTTTCAATCTACTGCTAGGAAGACCTTGGTTACACCAGGTGAAAGTTATCTCTTCTACCCTCCACCAAATGCTGAAATACCCTCATGGGAAGGGAGTGACTATCGTCTTTGGGAATTCGTCTATCCATTCTCTGCCAGAGTTAAGTACACCTGTGCTAGAAATTGTTCATGGCGAGGAGGATGTATTCCTTTTAGGGTTTACCCTGGTCGAGGCCCGGGCAGTGCAAACCATCTCGGCAGCTGATGAGGACTTGTATGTCAACGCCCAATCAATCTATTTCATGAACAAGCTCCAACATGTGCCAGGAATGGGGTTGGAAAAAAATGGTTGGAAGGGCATCACGGCATTGGCCGATGTGCCGTATAATTCACATGCCTTTGGTCTTGGCTATACATCCACCAAAGAGGATTGGGTCAGGAAAAGAGAAGAGATAACAGACAGAGCCAGAGCGAAGCAGGCCGGGAAACGCTATGAGCTTAATCACAGGCTGATCAGGGGAACACTGAATGACCATTTTGTTCGGGAGGGTGAAGGCTTCCCCTTTTGTGGTATTCCCGAGCCTTGGTTGGATTCTGCAAAGCAGCATGTCCCCGGCTTTAAGATCTTCTTCGACCTACAGTTGTAAGACAGTGATGCCGAGGAAAAGGCTGAGCCAACTACTGAAGCTGGAAAGAGCATAGAAAATGGCTCAGACAATGGCGAGCTCAGAATAGGGGCAGCACTGGCATGTCTCCTTTCAGATCCTCCGACCGACTCAGAGTACTTGGGGGATAACCTGACCATCTTCATGATCGGGGACCAATCGGGTGTGAACCCATCTAGCAACATTTTGAATGCATTTGACGCACCATCTCTTGTTTGGCAGTTGGAGGAGGGCTACCTTTCTAGTTCTGAGTCGGGCAGTAAACTAGAATCTGATTTCACCAGGTCTATGGAGTCGGAATCAAATTCTGGTTCTTCTGATTCTGAGTTCGGTATTCCGGGGAGTGATAACCCGAATGCCGAGGTCTTGTCCAGGTCGTCCTTTTCTTTTGCTTTTGAGTCAGTTGTAACCGAAGAGCTCGATGAGCTGGACTTTATGAATGAGAATGCTGCTGCAGATTCTGAGTATTTCTCAATGCCGCTTGTTTATTGCATTGATCAAGACTTTCAAGATTTTAATGACAACGAAGAGGAAGGAATTCCTCCGGTTTTGAAAAATTTGATTAATCAAGAGTATGAGAGGTTTATAAAATCCCTTGTTGATGAAATTATTACTTTTAATATAGGTACTGAGAAGGATCCGCGTTTGGTCCAAATCGGGTCCACGTTGTCTTCGGAGGAGCGTGAGCGCTTAGTCGTTTTATTAAAAGATTTCAACGATGTTTTCTCGTGGTCCTACGAATACATGCCTGGAATCAATCCTGAAATTGTACAGCATCGGATCCCTTTTGATCTCGAGGCCCGACCCGTCAAATAGTAGTTGCGGAGAATACGTCTGGATTGGGCTATGAAGATTAAGGAAGAAGTTACTAAACAGATTGAGGCAGGATTCTTGCTTGTGTTTGCATATCCAACATGGTTGGCCAACATTGTTCCAGTCCTGAAGAAGGATGGTAGAATTAGAGTCTGTGTCGACTTTAGGGATCTGAATAAGGCTAGTCTGAAGGATGATTTTCCCTTGCCACATATTGATGAATTAGTGGATTTCACTATGGGCCATGCATTGTTTTCCTTTATGGATGGATTTTCCGGGTATAACCAGATTTTGATGGCGCTTGAAGACAGAGAAAAAACTACATTCACTACGCTGTGGGGAACCTATTGTGACAGGGTGATGCCGTTTGGGCTGAAGAATATCGGGGCTACTTATCAAAGGGCTGTGACCACAATTCTGCATGATATGATCCATAAAGAAGTTGAGGTGTATGTAGACGACATGATTGTGAAGTCCAAAGAAAGAGAGGGCCACTACACCACCTTGAAGAAATTATTTTAACGGATCAGAGAATACAGACTGAGATTGAATTCACAGAAGTGTACTTTCAGCGTAATAGCAGGGAAAATGTTGGGCTTCTTGATCACACAGAGGGGCATCGAGGTAGATCATTCCAAAATCAAGGCTATCCTAGAAATGCCACCACCAAGGACTGAAAAGGAGGTGCGAGGCTTTCTGGGTAAAGTTTAATTCATAAGACGATTTATTTCTAAACTAACCTTGACTTGTGAACCACTATTTGGTCTCCTGAAGAAAGGCAAGAAATTCTGATGGGATGATCGATGTTAATTCACTTTTGAGTAGATTGAGCAATATCTTCAGAATTCGCTTGTGTTGTCGCCGCCAGAGCCGGGGAAGCATTTGATTTTGTATCTGTCAGTAACAGACACCACGATGGGATGCATGTTTGCTCAGGAATTTGAGGATAAGGTGGAGAAAGCCATCTACTATTTGAGTAAGAAAATGCTGGATTATGAGACCCGCTACACTCCGTTGGAGAAAGCTTTCTTAGCTTTGGTATGGGCTACTAGGAAGTTGAGACACTACTTGTTAGCTCACTCCGTAATTCTGGTTTCGAGATTAGATCCCATCAAATATCTTTTTGAGAAACCAGCGCTTACGGTAGGCTAGCCCGTTGGTTGCTTCTCCTCTCTAAATTTGATCTTAAGTATGTTACCTGCAAGTCGATCAAGGGGAGAGCTGTAGCAGAGTTTTTGGCAGATCACCCAGTAGAAGGGGATGAAGCGGTAGAATACTTGTTCCCAGATGATGCCATTCTACAAGTCGAGGAAGTGATTTGGACAATGTACTTTGATGGAACGTCTAATCGGTACGGTTATGGGATATGTGTGTTGTTGATAGCACCCGACAATTCCCATATACCTTTAGCCTTCAAACTCCGGTTGAAGATATCTAATAACGAAGCAGAATATAAGGCGTGTATCGCTGGTTTGGAAGTCGCCCTGGAACTAGGGGCAAAAAGGTTGGACGTTATCGGGGACTTGAACCTAATTGTTTCTCAAGCCAATGGAGACTGGAAGGTCAAAGAAGAAAAGATGAAAATTTATCCCAAAACCTTGGTCGTTCTGATTCCTAGGTTTGAAAAGCTGACTTTTACGCATCTACTGAGAGAGAACAACAAGTTTGCTGATGCCTTATCAACTCTATCTTCCATGATAGACATCCCGCTTGGAGTCCAGATGCGTCCGATCATCATTGAACAGAGATATATGCCAGCCTACGAGACTATCGCTGCAATAGATGAAACGCAAGATCAAAACCCTTGGTACTATGATATCTGAAACTTCTTGGAAAATGAGGTTTATCCACCAGGGGCGAATGCCGAGGACAAAAGGGGCATATAGCGAATGGCCGTTCAATTTATCATCTGCGGAGGTAAATTGTACAAGAGAGGTCATCTAGGAATGCACAAGTTGTGTGTCGAAGCAGAAAAATCATGGCGCCTGATGGAGGCCATCCATGGAGGAGAGGGCGGAGCACACATGAATGGCGTAATGTTAGCCCAGAAGATTGTCAGGCAAGGTCACTACTGGTCTACCATGGAGGAGGATTGTATTGGTTTTGTTCGGCGATGCCACAAATGCCAAATTCATGCCAACCGTATGAACATCCCGCCGTCGAAACTGTACAATATGACTTCGCCATGGCCTTTCTCGGTTTGGAGAATCGATGTCATCGGCGCAGTCACACCAAAAGGGTCAAATAGGCATGTGTATATTCTGGTGGCAATTGACTACTTTACAAAGTAGGTAGAAGCTCAGTCCTACGCAGTGTTGAAAGTAGCGCATATGGCTAAGTTTATCTGAAACAACATCATTTGCCGATATGGAGTCCCAAACGAGATCATTTCAGATAATGGCTCCCACTTCAAGAAAAAAGTGATAAACTTGTTGGAGAAATACAATGTGGCTTTTCATAAGTCATCTACATACCGGCCGCAAACCAACGGAGCTGTTGAGGCCGCCAACAAGAACATCAAACATATTTTGCAGAAGATGGTTGAGACGTACAGTGACTGTCCAGACAAATTGTCATTCGCAATCTGGGGCTATAAAACTTCAATCCAGACGTCTATAGGGGCAACTCCTTATTCTCTTGTCTATGGGATGGAAGTTGTTCTGCCAATTGAAATAGAAGTCCTGTCGCTACGAGTCATGGTTGAGTGTCAAATAGCAGTGGCAAACTGGCAACAGAACAGGTTTGAAGAACTGATGCTGTTTGATGAGAGAAGGCAGAAAGCATTGTACCATGTTCATGGTTATTAATGCAGGATTGCTAGGGCTTTTAACAAGAAAGTTAAGTCCCGGAATCTCAAAAAAGAGGATTTAGTGCTGAAAGACAACCGAGCTCCCATCCATGGCCCAAGGGGCAAGTTCAGACCCAATTGGACTAGTCCTTACATCATCAAAACTATTTGGTCGGGTGGAGCTGTCATTCTCATGGACCTGGATGGCCTAGAATTTTCCTAACTGATCAACATGAACAAGTTGAAGAAATACTATCCCTGAGAGGCTCGCTAGGCCGAAAACTCGGAAGGGCGACCTAGGTAAATGTTAGAGCACAAAAAATTAGAAATAAAGAAAAACTGAGCTCGCAAGGTTGTAAATCCTAAAGGGCAGCCTTGGCAAAAGTTAGAGCGTAAAAGGAGAGTGTTAATACTCGAGTGAACCCGAACCGAACTACGTAAGGCCTGATTCCCATCTTCGGGATACGTAGGCAACTTTATCCTGAAGTTCGGTTGTAAACACTTCCAATTCAATTGTCTTGTCCATGTGTCTTGTGATGACCGGTTTTGTTGTACGTCACTTCACTTTTTGTCTTCCTTAGGTTCTTTGCGTTCGGAAGTTTTTATCAAACTTCTGTCTTTGTTTATTCTGGGTTTGAGTGTCACTTGTTTCGGAGGGTGCACGATTGAGTCCGAAGTGCTTGGAATCGAACCAGAAATTTTTTGGGCTGGAGGACTTGGGCCGCACGTGCACGTGCGGGGAAGTGGGGAATTTTGAGCTTGCACACTACATTATATGCAAGTGTGGCTAGTGGTGCGGGGGAGGGCCACCGCACGTGCGGGGATGATTGCCGCACGTGCGGGAGGACGCTCCGCACTTGCGGGCCTGGGTGCCATACGTGTGGGACTCTGCCGAGTCCGAAAATTTTGTTTTTCTTCTATTTTGGAGCTGTGTGGATTTCACTTTTTATACCTCTCTCTCTCTCTCTAAAAGTAACATATCCTCTTCCTTCTCTCTAACAACATCCACCAACACATTAAACTCTTGATCTCTTGCAATCCATTGAGGTTTAGATCAATCATCATTCACAAACTTTGGAGAGCTAAATGAGGGCTTCACTTTGTGCGGTGGAGATCGAGTTTCTACACCATTGGTATTGGGGGTTTCTTTTCTTTTCTTCTCTAAAGCTTGAGGTAGGGACTTCTTTGAGTTATATATACATGTTTTGTAAGTTTGATGTGGGTTTTGGGGTTTTCTTGGGAATATTATGAGGGTTTGATTTTTGGCTCATGAATGTAGGGATTTTCAAGAATGGGTTTAAAATGTCAAATCTTTCTAAGTTAATCCTTGAGGGTTTCACTCTCATTGTGTGGAAGATAATGTTTTGTATGTGTGTGTTCTTTTAAAAAGGCGAGGAGATACCTAATCTTAGCCAAAAACCCAAATTTATGGATTTTGTTTTGAAATGGGTTAAGGGTCTATAAAATTAATCAATTTGTTGTTATGTCACAATAGAAATGATTTATTGCATGGAATGTGTGAAACATGGTGATGGAAATTTGTAGTTGAAATTGTAGATAAAGTTATGAGGTAACAAATTGTTGGTTTAATACGAAATGTGAAAGTATTCATTTGTTGGTGAATTTCAATGAAATTATGGGTATCATGCTTGGCAATGTTGTAAGAGGAGTGGAAAGTTTGATTATGATGAATCATCGTTGAGAAATTTGATGATGGGGAAATGTTATATAGTGATGACGATTATTGTATTGCATGTCCATTCAATTGATTATTACAAGGTTATTATTTAGCTTTAGCATATATTGTATTGACATTTCTAATATTGCATTGTTGCAAATTTTGAGTTGAGATTTGAAAACATTTGCATTGAGAAAGAAATGTTTCGAAATGAATTTATTGAAATGTTTCGAGGTAAATACGTTGGTAAGTCTGGATAAGAGGTGTAGATGAAATTGATTAAGTTGGCTTGAGTGTTCGGGGCGAAAGACCGAAAACACGCATGGAGGAGATACCACTTCCCTTCCGGTTAGCAACCGGTAAAGTGGGGTTTTGGTAGTGCTAGCTATGCCTACTTGCAGACACCAACCTAGGGATTACCTGCGTCATATTTACCGCCCCGTTGAATAAAAATGTAAATTTTTGAATTGTAGAGATTTCAAATTATTATTGTGCATGGTGGTTTTCAAAAAATGTAAATGAAATCCTCTTTTAATTGGCAATGCATGGCATTTGCATTTCATATTGGGAATCTTGCATGAATGTATATACTTTGTTAAGGATTCTCTACTGGGCTTTATGCTCACCCCTATGGGATTTTGATGCAGGAAAAGACGTGAACCCGCCAATCTAGGGCGAGGGAGTATGTATTGAGAGCACAAGGCTCTTTTGTTGTGATTGTAATTTTTGTAAGCCAAGGGCTATTCATGTATGGGTCCGAGAGACCATTTTTGTGTAACCGGGCTTAAGCCTTGGAACTTATAAGCCCTTGAGGGCATTTACTTATTTTTGATTGAATGATTCTACATGCTATAGATTCATGTACTAGGATTCATTGAATGTATAATCCCATGTGGAATTATTCTTGTATGAACATTGAGATTATGTAATGGAATATGATGGGGATATTTTCGGTATCTCTTAAGAGCCATGGTTATTATTATATTTCAATTGTAAGTATTTTTGGGGCGTTACATATCTGATCAGGTCATCTTTGTCTGTTCTTTATTTGAGAGTTTGGTTGTGATCTTTATTCTGAGAACTAGTTACAGTGCTGGGCAGTGCTATTCAAACAAGGGGCAATTTGTGATCTTTGGATTTGAGGTTGTACATCTCGAGGATTGATTCCGTGCATGTCAAGTGGTGATCTTTTTTGAAAATGGTTTTGAAAAGTTTTAATAAAAGTTGATTTTGTTCAAATTTTACCTTTTACAACTTAGACCATTTTTGGACCAAAAGAAAAATTTTCAATGCTCACAACTTTAATTCCATTGGTTTCAATACAAAGTTCTCCATCTCTCGATGAAAATCAAAGTTGCTTTTATTACATTAAAAAAACTTGAAAAGAAAGATCAAAGCAATAAATTAGGGGCATAGATGAGTCAGGTGCTTCTACGTCCCCCGCTTGTGCTTATGGAAGCTTTTGATGCCAAAGTGGGCCCGGTTTGTGCCTCATCCTCGAGCCAAGCCAGGCATTCGCCAGAAAGGGAGCAACTGAAACTAAGGGCAGGGGCCAAAAGCTCCCTCGTCCTCCAAACAGTGAGGTACCTAGCCAAATGTGAACCTCGGATGGGGAATGAAACCGGGTATTCTACCGCCTCTTCTGGACGGATTTGGTCATGTCCAAACTGATGTTTGAACCGGAACGGAAAGTAGAATACACGGTATGTAAAGCCAATCAACTGTATGCTAGGTTGCCGAGTCACGCTGTAGCTCATTTCGGTCAGATTAAGCCAGGGACAACGCCAAGCAATGTTGGTAGCAGACCTATTGCACATCCAGTGGCACTACCATCCCTTATTAGGGAAATCCACTAGCTGTTGGCAGAAGAAGTACGCTCGAGCTGAGTATGTAGGGCAAGAGTCCATTACTTTCAGTTTGTCCATTAGCCATACCTGAGGAGGGATGGAAGAAAAGAGAGATTAAAGAATAGAGAGATGTATGTTGAGAGAAAAGAGAGAAAAAAGGGCTTTGGGAGAAAAACAAAGCATGAGTGCCAAGAGATGTGAGAAACGCATATGAGAAAGGGCGGGAAACAATACCTGCAGAAGCAGTGGACTCTCTACGAATTTGGTAGTCTCTCCCCGATGGAAGTTGTCTAAGCCCATCAAAGTCTCGGCTAGCACCAAGCCAATGCAACTCTTGTCCTCTTTCAAACCTTGGGTCACTTCAATCAGCTGAATGCTAGACCTGCCGAAATTTGGGGTAAGAAGAAAGTGAGCCAGCATAGACAAGCAAAGGGCATGTTGCCTAAAACCCCGCCATAAAAGGTTGCCTCGGTCACCAACGTCAGAAAATCGATGAATTAGGCTGGGAATATCCAGCTCTCCATTGTGAACCAAGGATCAAGCCTCGTGTAGAGTGAGCCCACACATCCGTCCCAAAACTTGGATGTGGCCGAAATAGGGTTGAGATATGATTTCCTCATTGCGTCGGGATTCCATTAGCGCCTGAAATTCTTTGATTATCGGGCATATCTCTTGTCCCTTAAAGCTAAAGACATGTGTAATTGGGTTCCAACATCTAGCTGCGGCATGAAAGAACGGAAAACAAAGTGGAGAACGGCTCAGCGAGAAAAGTGCATTTATGCTGAAACCCCGGAAATTCACCTTTTTTGGGCCGTCTAAAGTCGCAATCCAATCTGAGAGTTTTTTGACAAAAAATGGCTCAATTTGTGAAGAATTTATAGCTGAAATGAAGAAATCACGAGGCTCAACCTTTTGTAGAAGATAAGGCAGTGAGTGGAAGCCAGGTATCAACAATTTGGAGGTCTTTCACATTGATGGCCGGCAGGTACCCGATAAGCTGCATTGGTGGCCGGCAAGAGACATTGATGGCCGGCAAGCCACCTCTAATGGTCGGCATGTGGCTGGCAACCTCCATTTGTGGTCGACAGTCTCTCACTCTGACTTGCTATCCACCTGTGTGTTGGGCAGTGCTGGAAGCATATGTTTTGTTTTGATCTTCGAGTATTTTAAGGTCTTGTTTTGAGTCTTTTCGGCTTTAACAAGTTTGTTATTTTGTATTTAAGTTGTTGTTGCGTTGTTTTTTGCTTTATCAAGTTGTATGTAGTTTTGTTTATCGAGTTGTATGTTGCTTTTTGTATTTCAGTTGTTGATCGGTTCATTACCCGATTAAGTTTTTGTTTCAATCAAGAGTGTTATCTTGACCAATTCAATTCCGTGTCCATTCCATGCAAATATGGTGTTCATGCATAAATTACAACATTTTTCATAAAAACTGCGAGGTTTTATTCCGATCATGGCTTTTACAAAAGAGGAGTACAAGTTTTTAAAGCAAATAAACATGTCTGAAGCTATACAATGTGCTAATGCTATAAACAAAAAGAAACTAAGCAAAAATACAAAAATCAGCGTTGGTTGCCTCAAGCTCCAGAAGCCCTCTTCGTCTTCTTCCTTGGAGGAGAAGACTCTAGGGCACTATCTCCGTCAGCACCACTGTCTGAACTTGAACCAGAACCCGAGCCAGTGTTATCTCCGTTTTCTGCCTCAGAGCTCGCCTCAGTGTCACTTCTATCCTCAGAACCCGAGTCGGCATCGTCCTCACTCTCAGATGACTCTGAATACTGACTCACTACCTCCTCAAAGTTGCTCGTCTCAGCATCATTATCACTCATAATAGGCTTTGAAGGACCGCTCTCATCTCGGGTGCCCCTAGCTCTGCCTCGGCCACATGCTGGAGCCTGTCTCTCTTCCCTCCCTACTGTTGGAGGAGGTACTGCTGGTACAGGTGTTGCAGCTGCCGTTGGTGTCGTCGGTATGGGTGGGATTTGAAAAGATAGTTGTCACATATCAGTTATAGCGTGTGTATCAGATGTAAGCATGATGTGCAGAATGAGTGCATGTAGAAGTCCGATATAATGAGTAAGTACAGTGTGTAAATGCGGTGTATCAATGCAGGGTATCAGTGTAGTTTAGGAAGTTTCCAGTTGAAATGTCAGTGTTAGTGTGTCAGTGGAAATTTGATGTCTGGAGTGCAAACTGAAAAACTTGTCGGGATACCGTGGAGGTTGAGCAGTGTCTTCCTCCTCTGTACCATTCCCATCAGGGAGGCTATCAACTTAAGAGCACCTCATATGTACTCGATGGATGCCTGCAAATGTATTTAAATGATCAGTGTTCGCAGTAAACATATCCGAAATGAAATGTGGGGTGCAAATGTAAAGAATAGTCTATACCTGAGTCGGCCCTCGGACCCCAACAAGCTCGTGACCAGTCGCTGTAGGCACAATCGAAACCTGGTTAGTATCTTCGGTATGCTCCCAGCATGTCAGCGCGGTCGGAAGCTCTGGCCAATTGGTCCTCTGCCTCGCCTGGAAAGCCCCTCTACCATGGGCCCTGGTCGCCCTAGTCACCCAGGTCACTCTAGGCACCTCCCACGCTGCAGGTGCTCTCGTCTCCTCACCTCTACGAGCGCTTGTCAAAGGTGGCATGAGATGCGTCTGAATGAAGGCTGCATAGTCTCCCTCTACTCGGAAGTCGTTGATATCCAGGCCCACCATAA
Organism: Camellia sinensis; assembly: GCF_055761805.1. Lineage (NCBI taxonomy): Eukaryota > Viridiplantae > Streptophyta > Magnoliopsida > Ericales > Theaceae > Camellia > Camellia sinensis. Next base: position 82,634,406 of record NC_138963.1, read on the forward strand.
ATTGAATGACCTCCTTAACAGATAGGTTATCTGCTGATCGCATGAACTTGGGCGGCGCCATCAGAATGATTGGATCAGGCAGTCCCACAGTCTGGCGCACGAATCGCTCGCTCAGGAACCAGGTCCGGCAAACTAGGCCATCGAGTAGAATGCGGAAGTGGGTAATGGCCCATGCCCTGGCATACTGGTCGTGAATCCCCGCTGGCATCATGGCCCATGGTTGCCACATGATTTGCAAATAAGAGGTTGTATGGATGATTAATTGCTGTCAGTATTAATGTGAATAAGAACAGTGCTAAAGCGAAAATGATTGTGCTTTGGTTTACCTCATGGGCAGCTACCGTGTCGAAATAATGCTGAAAAAATGTGAAGGTCTCACGGGTCCTACGCTGGAGCCGGCCGTCATACCTCCGTGAGTAGGGGACTGGCAGTAGGGGCTCTTCTATGGGTTCTGGGGCTAGAGTCAGTAAATATGCATAGACCCACAGCTGCAGAGAAAATGCAGTGATATGTGATCAATACAGTATGAACAGACATAGAAAGTGCAAAGCAGAAAACACAGTGTATGAACAATGTCTAAGCAGATACAGAAAGTGCAAAGCAGAAAGCACAGGTGTTAAACAGATGTAAAGCAGAAATTGTAAAGCAGAAAATATAAAGTGCTAAGAGGGAACTGAGATGTGTACCTCCCAGGCTTGCCAGTAGCCTCCGATTAAGTCCCCTCTCAGACGGGAGGTGGAGCTCATGTATCCATATAGCATGGCGAGACTGGCTCCGCCCCAGTTGTAAAAATGAACCCGAGCAAGGGTCACTAGGGCGCTCAGCAGATATAAGCTGATGGTGTTCCACCTGTTCGAAAACAAGGTGGTACCAAAGACGAACATCAAAAAGCCGCTAACATACTGCTCTGTCTCCTCTACTGTCTCGGGCTCGCTCCCTCTGAATTGTTTGGCAAACTAAGTGTATCTGACCATGCCTGTCCGATATATGGGTGGATGCGCTCCCAGCAGCTCGAACCAAGCTACCTCCCACTCCTCCTTGTCTGTATCGAGAGGGATTAGATCGTCCCCTATGTCTAAGCCGTTGATCATGGGGAAATCATAGGGAGTCATCGTCATCTCTCCTGTAGTAGAAAAGTGGAAGGAGTTGGTGGTGTCCCCCACCTCTCCATAAGCGCTCCTAGAAGAGGACGGCTCGTGATGACTCGCATCAGGCCAGAGCAGAAAAGGCCAAAGCCAGCCTCATCTATGATGTCCCGGACTCCAGCAGGGAGCTCATTGTACCAATCTCGGGCGGTCATAGCACTGTACCCTCGGAAGGTATGAGACTCGCCCTGTAGCAAAGAACAGATGCAACAGATAAAGGATAGATGAATTAGATAAAGCAGTGATGATAGTACAGTTGAATAAAAGGCAATACAATAAATGCAATTAAAGAAAGGCAGAAATGCATGAAAACAGAGTTCATACCTCAACGGCAATAGCTGACAGGTGAGAAACCAGCTCCCACAGTAAGAGGTCCTTTGGTGCACCGCTAGCAAACTCAGTGAAGTGTCTGATGCCTCCAACATGCAATATATGTGTCTGGGGATGATATCTCTCTGGATAAAAAGGCCGTACCCACAGTGGTAGCAGCTCTAGCTCGGCCTTAGGCTCGAACTCTGCCTCAAGGTCGGCTTCAAGGTCAGCTATTGGCTCTACTACCTTAGGAACATGAGGAAATGCGGGAGGAATTCTAGAGGAGCCCTGTCATAGGGTACATCATCCGCTATCTGAAGAATGGGTGAAAAACAGGTGAAAATGAAGAAAAATAGAGAAAAAATGATAAACTTGGAAAAAGTCAACCCTAGGAGAGAGAAAATGAAAGAAAAAGTCAAAGACAGGGAAAAGGCACCAAACCCGAGAGAGACTCGAGGGGAACAAGCCTCAAGTGGTGAAACTCCAAGAAAAAGCACCGAAATCAAATTTCAATCAGTTCAAAACGGAGGAAACAACGAGGGTTTAGCGAATCAACTTTGCGTGGGGCGTTAGAAAACGCGTAGAAAACATAAATCTAGAGAGAATGAGTGTCTAGAGAGAGGGAAAAGAATTTCGGCCCTAGAGAAGTGAGGAAATGAAGTGTTATGTTGTATACTTAAAAACCCGAGCCAAAAAGTTAAGTTTGTCCCCGAACTGTCAATGGTGGCTGACAGGTGGCCGACAAGGCTCATTGGTGGCCGGTAAGGCTCACCTGTGGCCGGCACATGGCCGGCACCCTCCTCCTGTGGCCTGTGGCTTCCCTTGGAGTCCTGATGTTGTTTTGTCTCCTTGGTTTCCAAGAAGTATAGGGGTGGTTCATTATTGGGTTCAGATTGTCTCTACGGAAGCTCAAAACTGTGTTTTTGGTGCATGATGTTCGTCACTTGTCAACATGAACGAGGTGTATCCTTAAAACATATTGTAACTCTTCCGAGAGGTAAATCGGAAGTTGCTACTGAATTTGTTTTTGTCAAATTATGCTTTTGTACCTTGTGTAGAATATGCATTTCACTTTCTTGTATAAAACATGCATGTCATTTTGTCGTATAGAATATGCATTTCACATATGTAGTTACATAAGATATGCATTTCACGCATATTGCATGTGCGTCTTGCATTTGTTATGAATCACACAGAATATGCTTTCGTTCTTGTTTCACGCAGAGAATATGCTTTTGTTTCTTGCATAGAACATGCCTCCAATTAACATTGTATCTCGGTTGTTTATCTTGCATAGAACATGCATTCTTACCGTATTGCACTTGTTAAGTTTCTTTTTTACACTGCCAAACGATATTGTATGTATGGTTCATTCAGAGGAGTTCCAATTGAAGCCTTTGTGCATCTATCGTACTTGTTCACTTTGTGCATCTATCGTACACCCCTCTCTCTTACCTCGAGATGTATGAAATACGCGCTCAAGTGGTTATTTCTCAGGACGCATGAAAAGCGCCCTTGGACGGGTTTTACCTTGGGACGTACGAAGTATGCACTCGAGTGGTTGTTTCTCAGGGCATGTGAAATGTGGCCCTGGGTGGGTTTTACCTCGGGATGTACGAAGTGCGCGCCCGAGTGGTTGTTTCTCAGGACGCGTGAAACGCAGCCCTGGGCGGGTTTTATCTCGAGACGTACTAAGTATGTGCCCAAGTGGTTGTTTCTCAGGATGCGTGAAACGCGACCCTAGTCGGGTTTTACCTCAGGACGTGCGAAGCACGCATCCAAGTGGTTGTTTCTCAGGATGCATGAAACGTGGCCCTAGGCGGGTTTTACCTCGGGACGTATGAAGTACGCGCCCGAGTGGTTGTTTCTCAGGACATGTGAAACGCGGCCCTGGGCAGGTTTTACCTCGGGACGTACGAAGTACGTGCTCGAGTGGTTGTTTCTCAGGACGCATGAAACGTGGTCTTAAATGGTTGGTTGTTTCTCAGGACGCGTGAAATGCGGCCCTAGGCAGGTTTTACTTCGAGACGTGCGAAGCATGACCCCGAGTGCTTGTTTCTCAAGTTGCGTGAAATGCGACCTCGAGTGGTTTTTGTTCTCAATTTCTCAGGATGTTTGAAACGCAACCCTGAGTGGTGTTTTCTTTTCGCTTTTTTAGCTTTAAGTTGCTCATTCATAAAGCTGCTCATTCATATGTTATCTCGTTATCTTGCTTATCGCATTTTGTTTTTGCTTATTGCATCATCTCGCATGATCATAAGTTTTCAAAAGCACTAGCTTCGCGTAGCATGTAAGTTCAACTTTCAAAATTGCATTATGCATATCATTTGCATCTTGCCCCAGAACTATGTTGGTTTGATTCCTTGCAAAGGGATACGTAGTCAGCCTGCGGGCGCAACCATTTATTTTTGTCTTGATTGTTTGTCCAAGTCTTACGGCCTTGTCAAAATGGGTCGTCTTTGGGCTTTGACATTCACTCACGTCATTTTATGACTCCGAGTTCTGTCGAAGAGGGGCACTGTAGACACCCCATTTTTGATGGCTCTTACGACTTGGACGTCCTTGCATGCACACCCGATGATGAGTTTGTTAGCTTGCCAAGTGCTCAAAGTCCTTAGCAGAATGCCACAACTTTGAGGCTCGGAAACCTTGATAGCCTTTTAAACCCAGTATTGGACCAAACCTATCTTTTTTAGTCTGCAACCTCTGGTGACCTGCCAGTCACTGCTAGTGGCTTGCCAACTATCATTTTTTGCTTGCCGACCTGGTGCCAGCCACTGATGTGGTTTGCCGGCCACCACTGATGGCCTGCCGGCCACCACTGATGGCCTGCCGGCCACCAGTATTTTGCAGATATTTTATGCCAACTGTGCCAGTTATTTGCACAGATGTGTGCATCTTCACCCACGTGTAGGGCTGGATCTCCTTGAGGGAATTTCATGTTGTAGAAAGGTTAAAAAATTTTTAACTAAAAATTTTTCCTCTCTCTACAATTCTCTCTCTCTCTCTAGCAAATCTTTACACTTTAGCCTCAAATTCCTTAACCTTTGCTTATACACCCTTAACTAAATCTTCTCATCTTTGAGCTGAGGTGTTCTTAAGCTTGGTTTGAGCTCTAGAGGGTGTACTTACTTGGTTTTGTTTCTTGGAATTACTCATCTTCAAGACGTATAATACTTCCCTTGTTAACTTGCTTTGCATACTCGTTTTTCTGTCTTTTTTCACTGATTTTGGGCTGTTTTTGGGCTATAAAAACTTTATTTTTGTGGGCTGAAATTGGTGGTTTTTAGGCCATTTAAGGTTGGTGGGTATTTCACCCTTTTTTATTCCTTGCTTGTAAGGCCTTTCCATTTTTGTTTCCTACTTTCAAACCATCTTTTTTTGGGCTTTTGAACACTAATTTTCAGTGGCCAAAATCATGTTTTGAAGTCCAAATTTGGAGGGGTTAGCCTCCCCTCCTTGTATATTGTTTGCTAGCCTAGATAGCTCTATATGTTAGCTTAATTTTCTAGCCATTTGTAGCTTAATTCCAGCATGTTTTAGGCTCTGATTTGAACTGTTTTAACTCTGTTTTGGGTTGGTTAAGTCATTTGAGTTTTGTATTGCATGCTTGTAGTGTAAGTGTCCTCACAAGCTTGGTGTTTTAGGCCTTTAGACACCACTTGTTTGAGTTGATTGCATGCTTTTAGTGCTTTTCTCACTTAATTCTAGCAAGCACAATCTCTGCAACCTCCCTCATTTCTTCACTCTTTGTTTGCTTTGAGGGTTGTTTCAACCTTAGGATTGTTTAAGCTTGAAATTGAGGTCCATTCTTAATGGTTTAATCTTGGGTTTGTTATCAACGGCATGACACGTCTCTCTTGCCTTAAATTACCCCTTGTTTGACACTTCCTTCTCTCTTAGAGGACTTTAATTCACCCAATGGACTTAATTGGATTAAAGAATGGTTGGTAAATTAAAATGAGTAACTAAAACTTAGGACTAAAGGTGAGCAAGATAATAACTTGTTATGTTCAATCGGACGTTAATTGAACACGTGGAACTTAGACCATTTCATACTTACTAGTGATGAAATGATCTAAGTCTCCAAGGTCAACCCCTTTCCTTGATCTTTCATGAAAGGAAGGAGGTTTGTGTCTTGTTTTGCATTTATTGAACTTGCACTCTTGGGTTCACCAGCCATCATCCAATGAAATTACTTGAATTGATGGTTTGTGGCTTAAGTTCACCACTCCTTGGATTTGTTCATGAAAATGAGGGGTGAGTTGTGCCGACAACCCTTGAAATACCTTTTATATGCTCTGTTTGTCCTCTGTTGCAGCAAGATGAGCCTGTGCATCAGTGGCCGGCAGGTGGCCTGCAGACCACCTCCAAGGCCGGTTAGTGGCCGGCAACCTTCAACCATGGCCGGCTTGTGGCCGACAACCTTCATCTTTGGCTGGCTGGCCACTGATGCAAATTTCAGCAGAGTGTTGGTAAGATGGAGCAAAGTTATTTTGGAAATGTTCAATTGTGCAAACAGAGGCATTCGAGAGCAAAACGATGGTCTTTTCGGGTGAAAACCGAACATGCACATGAACATCTCTCATTTCCCGAGGCATAGTAGTCAGTTTCTTAGTTTAATTACTTATTTTAATTGCATTTGTGTTGTAATTATTTAATTAGTTAGAATAACTAGTTAGTTAATTCAAGTGTTGTAATAACTAGTTAAGTAGTTTAGCTAGTCATTCATTTGGCTTTGTAATAATTAGCTTAATTAGTTTAGCTTAGCTAATTAGTTAGTTTATTCATTCGGAATCTCCTTTGTGAGAGCACAATGTAATAATGCGTATGTCTTCCAACCCCACGTCTTTCTCCCATTCATTTATCTACTTATGATGGTTAGATTAGGGACATCACGTTTCAAATAGCATATCGCATGTTTGCATCCATTTGTATTGCATGCACCGATGCTCGGTTCATCATTCTAATTGCATTGTCATTTTGATACTTCTTTGAATACGTGCTTAGACCGCATGTTACCAAATTGTTACAAATAACATTTTAAGTAACCGAGACCATTTAGTTGCATTATCGTATGCGTTGCATTAGCCATCTTGTATAGTTAGGAATCATAAATATTTTTCTAGCTCTTTTGCTTTATCTTAACTTGGAGTATGAGGTGAGTTTTTTTTGTGCTTTAGCATACTTGCATGAGTGTGAGTGACTGCCATGTCTAGCATGCTTGCCATGAGGCTAAGTGCTTAAATGCTAAAACTGTTTGAGTGCCTGTGGATGAAGGCTTGTTGCTTGAATTGGAATGATTCAATGAATGAACGTTTAAGCCTACTTTGTCAAGTGAAAAATTCGCAAACTTTAAGCCCACTTTGTTAAGTGGCAAAATCAAACCCTTTTCGAAAAGCAAACATGAAATTGAATTGTTCCAATTCGGGCAAACTAGTCTATACTTGTGTGTGTGCGCATCACATAGTAAATGCTAGCCTAATAAATCGGAACAAGAACATATAATGTCGATAAAAATCATATCATGATTAGTAGAGGCCGATCTTTGATTAGTAGAGGCCGATGTCGGTAAAAATCATATCAAATGTATTGATGACCTTCCCCTCTTGTACCTAAGTTCTCGAGCCGAGACAATCTTGGTGATGACAGACACGTGTCCTTTGGCGCGAGTCATGGGTTTCCTAAATTTCTCCAAAATAAAATATTTAGGTGGCGACTTTGTATCTGGCAAAGCAATCTAATTTTGGCATTTTTGATTCAAAATCGATTTTCCAAAAGATTTGCTAGATTTGGACTCTTTGGTGTTTATCAATTTCACATTGCACTTGTGAGATTAGATTTAGAACTGCGAGAGTCCGAACTGTAGGGCTTATTTCAATCTTCTGAAAGGGGGTGCGAAAAAGTCGAGCTACACCAATCTGATTTGAATTGAAATTTAGATAAATTATATCATTAGCCCCTTATAATTTAAGTAAAGTGTTATTTTAGTTTATGTAATTTTAATTTGAACAATTTAAACATCATGCTTTTAATTTTTTTATAATGTGGTTCCTCTATCACTTATTGTTAAAATTTTAAACATAGAAAGATCATGTGTTAAACTAGAGATACTAAATTGGAATTCAAAATAAATTATAGAGACAACCGTTGTAATGAATAAATTACATTAGTAGTCGATAGTTTCTTTTGAATTTTACTTTGGTCCTTATTACACTAGTGATTCCTATAATTTGTTTTCAATTTTATTTTGCTCTCTCTAGTTATGCATTTTATTTTTTTTTGACGTATAACAGAACCACCACATTATAATAAAATTGAAAGTATAAGTCACATACAACTAATAAGGTAGGAGGCTACAAAGTTTTGATGACCTGGTAGAAACTTCCTAAAGTGGCAGAATGAGATTGTAGTGGCCCGGGTCTGGGGCGGACCCATTTCTTTTCTTTCTGGTTGGGACACGGGGTTGCCCCAGATGTTTCTGGCTCTGCTGAGATGGTTGGGCATTGGGTTGGCTACGGAGCAGCAGCCAAAGTTTTTTGGGAAAGCCTAGTCGTGCTCATGACTATGCTGTTCGCGCCTACGGTTTTGAAGGTCGCGCCCGTGACCTAGTGAGGTAGCAAGTTCGCGTCCGCAATGGTTTTGATCGCGGCTGCGATAAGTCGTGTATATATGTCCGTAGTGCGCTAAAAAGTCATTTTTTCTGCTTTCTCTCTCTCTCTCTCTCTCTCTCTCTCTCTCATTCTGCCATTTTTGGATTTCTACAACCTAAAAATTTGGGTTTTATCTAGTTACACCCATTTCTACCCCTAGTCCTATAGATTAAAATGTAAAGGGTCGCGATGGCTTCGATTTAATCTGAGCGGATCGTGTTTTCATTGCTGGTGAATTTTTGACTTTTCTCCTTTACGCTTCAAGAGGTAGGGATTCTAGAGCTTTTTTTCAATACCTTGTTATAGATAGATTTGTGGTAATTTTTAAGGCATTTAAAAATTTAGTTTTATAGTTGATGTTGTTAAAGAGCATATGGGTTGGTTTGGGTTTAAATTGGTGGATTTGTGGCTTATGTTTATAATTGATTTTGGGTTGTAAAAGCATGTTTAGAATATGGCGTTGGAAGGGTTTGGTATTTCATTTGTAAATTTTGGAATGTTAAAGAAAAAGCTTAATATTGAATGGAAAATGGGTTATGTTGTGGTTGTTTACAAACTTGGGATTTTGAATTAATGTTAGTGGATGTTGGCTATTGTTGTGTATGTTTGGATTTGGAAGGGTGAGATTTTGTTTTCAAAACAAAGTGGGACTAATTACTTTTTATTTTTATTTTTATAAAACACGAGAGTTTGGAATGAACGGGGATATGGAATTACCTAAGGGCCTGTTTGATTGACAGGATTAGAGCATGAGATTGAGATTATTAATCTGTGGGCCCAATAATCCTGTGTTTGTTTTAAAATTTTGTTTCAAGATTATTAATCCAATGGATAACTAATCTAACAAATTTATAGGATTATTAGTAATGGGGTAGGGGTGGAATTATATATCCTGAGGTGGGAAATAAAATAAAAAGACTCTTTTACCTTTGACTAAAAATTAAAACACTTATTATTTTTATATAATTTTATATTTTAGAAGGCTAAAAATAATTTTTTAAAATTAAAAAATATTTTTTGATATTTATTTTATCAAATTAGTTTATATTTTTAAAAAAAAAATTAAAAAACAAACCAAACATGGCCTTTGTATTTTGTATTTTGATTTTGATTTTATTTATTTATTTATTTATAATTTTTTTCAAAACCACGTTTATGAAGAAATTTTGATAAAGTAAAGATTGTGAAGAAACATTGATGGAGGGTAAGATTGGAAAAGAAGATAAATATAGTTGTAATCCTACATTCATATGTTTTCTTATTCAATGCAAATTGAACAATGGACAAAGGGATAATTTATCCTGCTAATCCAATTGGATAGTGAATACCACATTAATTTGATGGGATTATTAATAACTTCACTATTAGTCTTGTGAATCAAACATGGCCTAATGGTGCATTTATTGTTTTGATTATGTAATTGGCATCTAGAGTTTTGTCCTTAACCATCGGTGGAGGATGGTATTGATTATTACTAGATATATGCTATGTGTACTATTGTAGGATGTGCTATGTAATATAGGATGATATGTTGTTGATTGTAAGTGGACATTGTGAATATACAGCTCCGTTGTTGAGTTATGAACTATATTGTTAAGGAGGTAACTGGAACGCCTATAAATGTTGTCTATGTTATGACATTGTTGTTGGATAGTTATGGTTTTGATGTTTAGTAATCCGTATTGCTGTTTGGGAACGTTTTCAAAATGTAGGAAAACCCATTGTTGAACGGTAGTGGATGGAGCACATTTTGAAAGAAGTGGGTTAATGTTGGGTTTTCTATCATTCCAAATTTCATAAGGGGTCTTTTTGAGAATAGGTCTAATCAAGGCACGATTTAAAATATCACATGCAGTGTGAACGGCCTCAGCCCAAAAATATTTAGGAAGATTATTTTCGCAGAACATTGTTCTACTCATTTATTCTAAGATTCTATTTTTACTTTCTACTACATTTTGTTAAGGGGTTCTAGGTGTTGAAAAATTATGTTCAATACCATGCTCATCACAAAATAATTCAAAAATTTCATTTTCAAGTTCTCTATCATGGTTGGTTCGAATATTAGTAATAAGAAAACCTTTTTCATTTTAAATTTTGCGACAAGATTTTGTGAAAGAAGAGAAAGTTTCATCTTTGTGTATTAAAAACACAACCCATGTAAATCTTGAAAAATCATCAACTTTACAAGACAATAATGTTTACCACCAAGACTAGATGTCATTGATGGAGGAAATAAATCCATATGCAATAATTGTAAAGGTCTAGTGGTGGAATTAAGATATTTTGATTTAAAAGATGTTTCGATTTGTTTCCCTTGTTGACAAGCACCACAAAATCGATCCTTTTCAAATTTAATTTTTGGAAGTCCAACGACCAAATTATTTCTCAAAAGTTTAGCAATTAAATCCATATCCATGTAAGCATGACAAAGTCTTCTATATCATAACTAACTACTATTATTACTAACATATAAACATTTAACATCATTAGTATAGAGATCTTTGATATGAAAAACATAAACATTATTAAGGAGATTTCCAACAAATAGTGCTTTGTGATCAGTCGTGCTTTCAATTGTGCAATGTTATTTATCAAAAATAACTCGATTTCCTTTGTCACATAATTGGCTAATACTAAGTAAATTATGCTTAAGTCCATCTACAAGGAGAACATTTTCAATAGAAGGATTAGGAGAGATACCAATGCTACCAATACCAATAATTTTTCCTTTCTTGTTGTCTTCGAAAGTGACAAATCCTCCATCTTTGGATGATAGAGTAGTGAAAAAAGATTTATCTCCGATCATGTGTCTAGAGCATCCACTATCAAGGTATCACCTTCTTTCTTTAGCTTTGGACTTAAAGTATACCTACAAAATGACAATCAAATGTTAAATTTTGGTACCCGTGATTTCTTGGATCCTTCTTGGTTAGTTTTGTTTGTTCCCTTAACAATCTAAATCTTTTTAATTCCCATTTCATATTCTTATTGGATGGACAAGTAGATATATAATAGTCTTTCTTTCTGCAATAATGACAAGTAATATGAGGGTGTGTCATAGAAGGTGCTTTTTCAAAGATTGTTTTGAGATTCTTTTGTTTCTTAATAGGGTTATATCAAATGCCCGCTTTATCAAAAACAAATCTTTGATTACTAATAAGCTTGTTGAGATTATCTTTTCCTTTTACAAAGTTTTCAAGTGTTTTATTCAAATCATCAATACTGTTTTTGAAAACATTTTTCTCATTAGAGATGGTGGCAAAATCATTTTTCAAAGCAATATTCTCCTTTTTTAATTCATCCACATTGTTAGATAAAGATACAACAGATTTTTGTTTAACACATTATTTTTGGCACATACTTTTCTAAACTCATTTTGTAATTCATTAAAAGCACTCTCAAGTTCTTCATAATTAAAGGTAACCTCATCTTGAGTGGATTCTTCTTCTCCCAGAGCCATGAGGCACAGGTTGGCTACTTTATTATTTTTAGCTTCATCATTTGAGCTATCATCATCACTTTCTCCCCAAGCTGCTACCATGGCCTTCTTGTTCCTTTTGTAGTCTTTTCTAACTTTCTTCAATTTCGGACAATCCATCTTCATGTGTCCCGAATTTTTGCACTCATATCAAATGATAGGTTCTTTCTTTTGGATGTCATCTTTGTTGTACTCTTTCTTGAAAGGTCTTTTTACTTCATGATTATTTTTCTTGTAGTACGTTTTGAGATTCCCACTAAATATGGCATATCCTTCATCTTCACTGGAGTCTTCATTTTCTTTTTCATGGTATCAGGCTTTGAATGCAATTCCATTTTTCTTTTTATCCTTATCATTCTCATGTCTTTTCATAGTGATTTCATGAGTCACAAGAGAACTCATGAGCTCATCTAATCCAAGAGTTGTGAGGTTCTTTGCTTCAATAATGGCTATGAATTTAGCTTCCCAAATTCTTTGGTAAACACCTAAGAGTTTTTCTCACCAACTCACTGTTAGTATAGGTTTTGCTAAGAGATTTCAAAGAATTTACAATTTCAATATATCTAGTAAACATGCTTGAAATAGATTCATCAGATTTCATTTTAAATAATTCATAACTATGAACAAGCATATCAATACGGGATTTTTTACTTGGTTGGTTCCTTCATAAGTTACTTCAAATTTGTCACAAATTTCTTTAGCAGAGTCACAACTAAATATTCTATTATACTCCTTAGAGTCTAAACCACATGCAAGGGTGAGTTTGGCTTTAGCATTGGCTTGTAACAATCTGTGATTCCTCTCATTACATTCATCTTCAGTTTTAGGTACACTAATATTGTCTTCTAATTTGGTAGGAATTTTTGGACCTTTGGTGATTATAATCTACATAGCATAATCTGTAGCTTAAAGATATAGGGTCATCTTATCTTTCCAATGACTATAGTTATTTCCATCAAACAATGGTGGCCTATTTGTGGCTTGTCCTTCAACAGTGCTTGTACTAGCTATGGTTGCCATGGATTGAAAACTCTCAGATGATTAAATCTAAGCAAGAGTGTAGGCTCTGATACCAATTGTTATCCAAAAGGCAATCCAACAGGGGGTGAATGGATTTATATAAATAAAAATTAATAATATCCCCAAAAAATTAACAATTAGTACACTAAATAATTAATTAACGATAGATAGATGAATAACAGTTAATGATTAAGCACAGTAACCAACTTAGCAATAAAGTAGCTAATCCTAGTGAGTATATCAAATAATTTGAAGCTTGAAACAAAATAGATCACAAATTATGATTTTGATAGATTAGCAATGGATTTAGCTATCACAGTAAATGAAAGTTAATATATCAGATAGTTATATCAGCTAAGTAAAGAGATTAAGGAATAAGAGGCAAACAGATTTATAGTGGTTCAGTTTCAATCAAGCCTATATCCACTCCTCAAGCTCCACTTGAGATTTTTCACTATTTTCTAGCTTCACAGAGGTTCTAGAAATCTTTTCACAAATGGAGCAATCATCCACAGATTTTACACCGACTTTCCAAGTCTTCAAACCCTTACAAACCTTAGGTGATTCACAATTACTCTCAAGGAATCAAGCATCCAGAGTGTACTACACTCTTACAATGTTTGAATGATAGGTTTTGCTTTCACAAAAAGCTTGAAATGAAACTCTCTCAAGAAATATTACAAAAATTGAAGCTCTGAGTTATATCAGTAAAAACCTCTCACAAGTGTATATGCTTAAAGCTAAAAGTTCACTATAATTTCTGAAGGGAAAATGAAAACTAGATGAAGAACACGTCAGAGAATAAAGAAAGATGAGATTGATGAAAGATCAGAAATGTTTTCTTGCTTGTGTTGTTGCTATTGTTTTTGTGTCTTCTTCAGCAGCAAGAACACTTTTATTTATTAAGGAGAAATTCATCCGTTGTCTGTTGCGTGTGTTGAGAAGATTGAGTGAGATTTTGATTAAATGTACTCTACTCAAACTTGCATATACATGATTAGATGTTGAAGGAGTTGAAAAATAGGTCTAATTGATGGCAAGTATTTTTGAAAAACAGTTGTTGCAGCACATAGTGGCCATCCACCCGGATGTCCCAGATGAAGTTTTTCTCTTGGTGGTCATCCGCCTAGACGTCCTCTCGGATGTCCTCTCGGATGTTCGGTCAAGTCTCGGTTCTCAAGGATGACTGCCGCGGTCGTCGAGTATATTGCTGGAGCAAAACTGGGCCAAAATGCCATGGCTGATTGTCCAGCCGATTGTACCCCCAAACGTTCGGCCTCTTGTGGACTGGGCTTCTTTCTCCAATCAACCAATCCGTCAGACGGATGATGAATTAGAGGTTTCGTGGCTGCAACTAACTTGTGAGCACTCCTAATTAAACTCGATATAGTTATACATATAATGTTTAAAATAATATTTTTCATGAGTTTAATGACTAAAATATTTATTTTTCCATCAATATTACTTAACAAAAATACATAAATGATTAATAGTATTCAAAACAAATCCAAAATATAAATTAAAACGCAAAATTTATTTTGTTACATGCAAAAATGGGCGTAAAAATGTCAGTGTTATCAGAACACCAAATCATTACCATTCACCTGTATAAACGTAAAACCCTAGTTCTTCCTATTTTCTTCCTCGCAGTACTAGGGTTTACAGGATGAGGGCTCATCTTAGCGTAGAGATCTGGTCCGAAACACATAAATCTGTCTCTGTATTTACTATATGTATGTATTGATTTAGTTGTTCAGGTTCGGGTTTTTGCATTTTATATATTTGATGATGATGCTAGATGGTGCTGAATTTGCTTTTCTTTATCTGGTACTGAAGAGTTAGATTTGTTCTTTGTTTTAAAGATTTTGATGCGAAACTAAAGAGAAATGAAGTTCAAAAAAAAAAAAAAAAAAACAAAAAAACAGAGGTTCTGTGTGAAGGTGTTTTTATAAAAAACCATAGAGAGGATGACAGACACTTTATTTTAGATCACAAGTCTCACATACAGTTCTTTTGCTATCTCCCCTTATTTATATCCTATTCTACTAGTTACATGAGTTGATTTTGTGTTTTGCTAGGGGCAGTTTGTTTTGTTCTGTGTTTCCCCTGATTAATGCCTCAGGTTTATGGTGTCTTTTGTTTGGTCTCTTATGCAATTTTTATTACCAAACAAATAAGTTTAATAAGCTGCCCTAACTTCCATATGTGGTCTTTATGACTTTAGCTTTTCATTTCTTATCATTCCCATTCCCATTTTGAAGGCTTTAATATGAGAAATTCAAATGATATCATAACATCTTTGTAGATGAAGATAGACAGCTTAATTAAAGTTCTGATTTGCTGGTTGCGCTGTTGTTTGTTCCATATGAAACACGGCTATCCGAGTTTTTTTTTTTTTTTTCTTCTCTTTTAATGGCTGAATGTGAGGAATTCTTTTTAGCTGAATTGAAAGTAGAAACAATAGTAATGTCTTGCCCAAGAATATCCACATCAGTCCCTTAAGTTTTACAGCTGGTTCATCAACTATATCAATTTGAGCCCCTCCGTTCCATAGGTTTTTGAAGAACTTGAAAGTTGCTTAGTTTGATCTTAAGCAACAGACTTGGCTTCAAATTGACTATTGGGGTTTGTTTTCCGTATGGCCTATTGTTCTCCTATTAGTTGAAGCAGAAGAAAGTTTTGAGAAATGGGTCATGAACTTCATAGTAAAATATGAGATATTGACAAATGTTGCATGAACCTAGCCTTTATGCTAGCCACAGGAACCCTCTGCATTCTGCCATTTGTGCATTTTTCTATAAAAAAGATTATAAGTAGTCTCATTCACCTTAAAACTTTCAAGCTCATCTGTTGTAATTCCCATAGCTACAACCTTCTTCATGTCCAACTGGTTATAATTGAAGTAATTGTTTTATCAGAACAATACACAGTTATACAACCCGGTGTCTCAAGACTAGACATTTTTTGAGCCATCTTTCTCGTGCCAAGTAATGTTGATCACAATTCACAGCAGGTAAGCCTTCTGGGATTGTAACTACAACAACTGCTACCACAATCTCTAAATAATAGATGGCCTCATGAAAATTTGAAGCTCTTAGGCCGCACATCTTCATTCTCCAAATTATAGTACTTAACAAATTATAATACAAACCCATGCATGTATTACTCCCATCCTCTTAGTCAAGGCCTTTACCAAATTCATTCAACTTCTTCAATGGAGTTCTCTTCTTACTTCTTACTCTGCTGTTAAATGAATTTGTGAGTGGACTTCTATGTCTCCATACCCATTTAGGGTATCAAGCAAATTCAATTCCTTTTAACCACTGCTGTCCCAGTCATAGCCATACACGTTTTGTTTTGATTATCAAATTCTTTAGACATATTTTGAATAATAGTGCCATACTCAGATTGAATCTCCTTATTTAAATGCTTTGATTGCATTCTTGGCATTGTTCCTTCTCCAAAAAAAATGCCTTCTCCATGCTGACATTGAAAACTTTTGCAAGCACCCATCAAGATCAACCTTGGCATCAACGTTGAAATACAAAAGAATTCAAATCTACCAGGGTCGCAATTTTTGTATAATAAAAAATCTAAGAACCATTGATGAACTTCTTGCACAGCTCTTAGCTTCTTTTGCAAACCAGCTCGGTTTGTGCTCCTACTTATAGTCCTCTCTTAATCTTGACAGTGCTCGTAATGTCTTTATACAACACATCCTTCCAACTTGAAATCATAGCTTTAATGAATCATTCATCAGAATTCCTAGAATAAGGGCTTTTTCAGTTGAAACTACCTCTTTGCAGAAATTATTGATGAGAACAAAATCATTCTTCTTGAGATTCAGCTCATCATCATTAGCAAGGATTTCTCTGAAAAGGGTGAAGAATTGAGTGATCCATTACATTGTTGCAGATCTATATCCTCTATGAGGGAGTTTGGGGAATGATTTTTAAACCAATGTTCCCAGGATTATAAATGACCTGCCCTACTGACTCTATCACTACCATACTCTTCGCAACAATATAGTTTTCATAATTAAACTGCAGCTGCTAGAATTGCCTTTGTTATTGTTAATTTCTTTCATAGTTTCATTTTCGTTGATAATTTATTGAACAATTGTAGTGCCTTATCTCCTTTCCATCCCTTCAATATTAAACTTCTTTATGGGTGGTACAATATTTCTATTACTACTGTTATAACAACCAAATGACTAACCTAAGTTCTTGGATCTCCTTGCCAATACTTCAATACTCCCTTCTTGCAGTAAGACCAAACCAATTGCTTGATCTAGAGTAGAGGGTTGAAATGGTTGAAAACCTGCTTTAATTTCCTCTTTAATTCTACATATGTAGCAACTTACAAAAAAATCATCTGGTAACCCTTTAATATTGTTGCCTAGCTCTTCAAACCTCCTTTGGTACTTGACTATTTTCCATTACCTTAATTTGGTTAGATCTTCTATTGAATCTTCATAGACCTTAGTATCATATGCAGTTTGGGATGGGTTGCAAGAACTAGTTGCAGACGTGGTAGATTTCCCAGTTCCTTAAGATGAATGTGAAAATTCGGAAGCCAACTGGTCACACTTCAGATTCATTCTAGTTAACATTTGTTGAATTTTTCTCAATGTTTTTGTTGTTTTCTCATTTGATTCCGCAAACTATGGGTTTCTTCTTATGTGTGCTTTGCTTCTTGATCTAGTCTTGTCTGCATCGTCATTTGGATCTTCTATAGCTGTGGACCAACAACTCTGATACCAAGAAGAGCAACAAATGTTCTGTAATGGAATTTTATGAATGTAAAAATAATATGGATACAAAGTTGCAAACACTATATTTCATATCTCAAACCTCTCATACACTTCTTTTTCTATCTCGCCTTATTTCTATCCTATTCTACTGGTTGCATGAGTGAATACCTCGCCCTACAATTCTCTCATTTTCTCCTCTGTCTGTCTTTGCTATTCAATTACCAAACTGGGTACTAAATGCTCTAATAAACTTAACACTTCTTTAACAGACTTGACAACTGAAACTAATCCTAACTGAGTCAGTTAACAACTCTATTATTTAGCTTCCCCACACTTCCATATTTAATTTTTTCACTTTAGCTTTTGATCTCCAATCAGATTTAGTGCAACCGTTAAGTGAATGATAGATTTATTGAAGCCTTCAAAATGAATTTGATTCTTTTTATTACTGTTGGCTTTTTTGGCTTTCGAAGGTTAATAATGTAATTTTAAGCATGCCAGTAAGGATCAATCAGTTCTTACAGAATATTAATTGCCAACCAATTACTAGATGATTGTCTTTTAGTTCTCTCAGCCTCAATGAAGAGGACTTTTACTAGCGGCTTGTTTTTGAAGAATTTTGTAAATAACAAGTGAAGAATAATTTCAGAATTTCATTAAGTAAAATGAAAAACTTACAATTATCTGACCTAGCCTCGTAAAGGTTTACAGCAACAAGCTATTTGAAACTACTTCTAGGAATGAAGTGCAGTATAGGAATTGAAGTGCAGAAATGTAAAGAACTGTAAAAACTGGAAGGAAAAAATGAAGTAAATAAACTAGTTTTTTTATTTGAGTTTAGATCCTTCATTCTGGGGCATTCTCCGCTATTTATACTTTTCAATGATAATTGTTGAAGAGGGCTTTCAACCGTTGAAATGTCCTCCCATGATTGTTGAACATACTCTCTCACAGTCAGTCCCATTACGCCACTCTTGCAGTTAGGCTTCCCTCTCGATTTTGAATTTAAACTTTGTGCATAACCGTTAGGCCACATCATCTTGTATTTTTCCACTGATCCAGTACTACGTAAATCCATGATTACCAATACTAATTGTCACGTGTTTGATTTCGATTGAAGACTTGAATTAACTCCCCATGTTACCCTCATCTCACCACGTGTTAAGCTGTGATTGGCCTATACAAAATATGCAACCAACATTACCCCCACACTAATATACCCGATACTTAGTGATATTAGTGAACTAGTGCAATCCATCCACGTTCTAAGACGTGCATAGACTCTGTGTATTCTGGTAACATAACCGCTTTTTGAATAATGAAGCTGTGAACTTCATTAAATCCCTTCATTAATTCCTTGTATCTTGCACTTCCATTTTTTGAGTAGACAAAAAGACTGGTACATCCCGAATGGCCAATCACACTTTCTCCTACATTGATCGAGCATACAAGGAGTCTATGGAAGATGATTATAGGCCTCGAAAGAATCTCAATACATTTATTGATTACACATATCCGCCTCCATTTATGCAAGTTATGGAAGCTTTTGCAACGTACCAACCTTTAGACCCAAAGTTTGCCAACTACGAACCCTTGGATCAAGTATTTGCAAAAATGGATCTTGGAAACTCTTTTTCCGCCTCACCATCCTCTGCATGGGACACAGCTACTTCTTCTTTTGCCCCACCACCCTCTACATGGGACATAGTTGCTCCTTCTTCCTCTAGGTCTACTGGCTAGGGAAGCTGGCCAGAACCTGATGAATCCAAATTAAGAGAGCGAATTCACCATCGATTCATCGAATTCGCTGATCCTCTGTCTATCCCTCCTTTTGCTCGGAGCTCAGTGGTTTACCCTTATGTACCCATTGATCATCGACGCAGTCTGGAGGACAACTTACTTGTGGCATGGTACACATCTTCCATGCCCACAAAGATAGTGCATGATACTCCTCGTCCAGAGGAAGCACAATGATACAATCCGTCATTCTTAGCCAAGAAGGCAAAATTTTGCTCTTTTGCCTGGCTTGAATGTATGAATAATCCCCAGTTCCCCTCTTCCTTTGGGATGGACTCGGGGTCATGTTCTCAACCCCATTGCTCAAGCAGAGCTTCAGGCTTTTTTGGATCAACTCCCGCTTCTTCTCAATTGGTACCAAATTTCTTTGGCTACCACTAATTTTTTGGACCAAATCTCGGCCAAACGAACTCAAACCCAGTACGAGGCAGAGAATCTTATTGACAAATATAATGACTTTAAGAATACGGACTCTGCATACTAGGATGATCTAGAGATGGACGAAATGGAACAAGGATTGAAGGAAATAGATTTTGAAATGAAAGCTGAACAGCTTTTCCAGCAAATAAGAACATATCAGTTACAGCAACCCAGCTTGGATAGGACAGAGGACAGAATAAAGAAGGAACATAAATTCGTTGACCACT
The DNA here is from genome assembly GCF_055761805.1 of Camellia sinensis. Taxonomy (NCBI): domain Eukaryota; kingdom Viridiplantae; phylum Streptophyta; class Magnoliopsida; order Ericales; family Theaceae; genus Camellia; species Camellia sinensis. The sequence continues at coordinate 82,654,211 of NC_138963.1, forward strand.
ATTGGGACAAATTTCATGACCTTGTTATTCTTTCTATTCCTTATTTTTGTGAGATTGAATATGTAGCCAGGAAGGCTTTCTAATGTAATTATTTATGAAAAATCTAGAAATCCCCTAGATATTGATTTGTGATTAAGTAACAATTTTAAGCAGTATATAACAATTCCAATCAAACAATCAAGACAAATCAAAACAACGATTTTAACGTGGAAAAAACCACAATTGGACACCTCCAACTGTGATTAAAAAAATCACGGGCAACAGCCACAAAACAATCCACTAAGAAGATTTAAAAGAATTACACAGGCATACTCTCAATTACCTAGCGAATCCACGCCTAATTGAATCAACCTCTACGTGTCTCTTCCAACCCGTCTTCACCTCGGAATTGTTTTTACGATGAGCCACCCCGGAATCCACCAAAGCTTCAGGCTCGAATTCTTCAGAATCCACCGAAGAACAACTCTCTCTTTTGTAGAACAAACAAAACCTTTGATGTATACTCTTTAAAACATGAGTTGAATGCTCAATCCAAACATCAAAGAAAACTCACAAAGTATCCCCAGATATAAACCCTAGAACCCAAAAGAAGATCTGGAGTAGTAATCCTAAAATCTGACCCAACATGCGAATTTATAGAATCTGTCCCGCGATCTCTGCTCGAGCGCCCAACAGCCCGCTCGAGCGTCTTCAGCAAAATATACGCGTGATATAACAGAGGTCCGCTCGAGCGCTAGAGAACCTGCTCGAGCGCGAAATCACACAGCTCAGTACTTTTACAGACAACCAAAACTTCTGGAACCAGGGATTCTCCGCTCGAGCGGGGAAATGTCCGCTCGAGCGGACAGGCAACTTGGAATGCATTTTTGCATTTTGCTTCGGGGGCGCTACCCCTCGACCCCGCCGTGGCGCTGCCCCGGACCCGCCAAGGGGCGCTGCCCCCTCGACTCCCGTGAGCTGACCGGGCAGCTCGATCCCTGTCATAATCAGTGAAGTGGCAATCTTGAAGGCATTAGCATTACAAACTTCTCTGAAAGGCTTGATTCGGGTTGGATTCGCATCTAACAACTCATAACCTCACTGAAATAAAAATGCGAATAAAATTACAACTCAAAGGAGTTTTGTCAAACGGGATTGCCAAGAAATAAAACCTTACAATTTACATATCAATAAAGTTAGGTTTTTCTTTCTTTATTCGGCATGGTCTGGTTTTGTGTTCTAATTGTATGCTTGGCTATATGATTGATGTGACCTTGCTTCTAACGCAGAAGCTACTATGTTCACAAAAAACTTCGAACCAATCAAACTTACTCTCAAAGTGTGGAAACGAAATTTTGTCCTTAAGGAAGACAACTTCTGCCCTAAGCTTCATATTCCAATTATATAATTAACATAATCTGCATAACCAATCAGCTTCGAATTTAAACATTTTTGCTTCGAAGAATAGTCTATGAGCTTCGAAGTATAGAAACTTTCCTTAGGAATTATACCACTTTCTTAAAGAGTGAGCCCTTTTGGGTTTCTCTCTTAAAAGTTTTTTAGAGCTCTTTAACTATCAATAAGGCTTCCTTACCTCCACTGGACTTGGGCATGTGTTTGTAATTGCTGGGATTATTCTTAAGGATTCCATTCAAAGCCTTATCATCAAGAACAATTTCCTTCAATGCTGTAAGGTCATTGAGCAATCCAACATGGCTATTTCAAGTCACTTGTCCTAGGTAGCAGCTACCATAGATTTTTATGCCAACATCTGCCAAATTGCCAAAGCTGCAGAAGAGAAGCTTTTAAAAGACAGGGAATTTGTTTCCCATATACATGCTGAGGTGTCTGAATTGAAAGGATAACATTCCTCTGCTTCTCAATTTCGAACCCAGTTCTTGGAGAAGAAGGCTCAATTAGAATAAGGGTTGTTAGCGGTTAATCTAGCTTTAGATCGAACCGCTACAAAGCTGCAAATCACCAATCAAGGGCTGGTTAATCGAAGGCATGACATGGCTACTGCCATTCAGTTGTTCCCATCCTTTAGGAGTAGAGAATCAATCGTAAGAGAACAACTGAAACATTGTACTGATTTTTGGGCCAATTTATGGCTGCATGTCCTCAACTCTATATGAAATGAAATCTTTATTCATTATTTGAGTGTCTTTATGCTTCTTTTGTTTAGCATTTTCTACACTCCTTGTGTTTCCCATAGAGTTGGATAATAAGGTTTCAAGTACCTGCCGTTAATTTTCTTAGAATGTACATATCTATTCAGATTTCTCAAATAGCATGCTCCCCCAGGCAAGAGTCTATGAATTTGATATGGACCTTTCCAATTAGGTGACCATTTTCCAAACTTATGACTTTTAATTCATATTGGAAGTATTGTCTTCCATACCAAATCACCTTCATCAAAACTAATGTACTTAACCTTCTTATTGTAGCTCTTAGCTACCTTTTTCTTTTGGAACAGAATATTATTTAATGCAAGAATTCGAGCTTCATCTATACTCTTTAATTCCAAAAACATGCTTTGATGGTGTTGCTCAGAAGTTAACTGGTCCTGGCATTTCACCCTCAAAGACTTAATGTTAATTTTTACAGGCAACACTGCATTATGTCAATATACTAAAGCATAAGGAGTTACTCATGTACTTGATCCTGGAGAAGTCGTATAAGCCCATAATACATCTAACAACAAATTATGCCAATTCCTAGGATTATCTTCCACAACCCTTTATATTCCCTTTTTTAAGGACTTGTTGGATGATTCTGCTTGACCATTTGTGCATAGTAAGGGATGAAATTAACAAGACTAATCCCAAATTCTGCTATGAAAGACTTTACTATCTTTCCATCAAAAATAGTCCCATTATGTATAGTTATGGTCTGTGAGATGCCAAATATGTGGATCAGATCTTTAATAAGTCCAATAATCTCACTTTGATCCACAATTTTATATGGTTTAGCTTCAACCCACTTAGTGAAGTAATCTGTAGCCACTAGGATGAAACAATGATGCTTCGAAGAGGGAGGATGTATTTTCCCTATCATATTCATAGCCTAACCTCTAAATGGCCAAGGCTTCAACTCTGTATGTAAATCAGTTATTGGTACATGTCTTATCGTGCCATGTTTTTGGCATGCCTGACAACCTCTAGCATACTCTATACAATCTTTAAGGATGGTTGGCCAATAGTAGGAATGCCTTCAAAGAAACCATTTCATCTTCACACCAGGTTGATTAGCACCACAAATGCCTTCATGAACTTTAGCCATGGCTGTCAATGCTTCCTTCGACCCTAGACATTCCAATAACAATCCATTTGCTCCCCTTTTGTAAAGAGCATTACCATACACTATGTATTGCATAGATTGTAATTTGATTTTTCTGCTGGCTTTCGAAGATGGCCCAGTTAGGTACTGCATTATTGGATGCCTACAATCTTGATCTTGTAAGTCATAATGATTGACTTCTAACACCACATTCCTTTATATTGGAAATATACATAGATTTTCATGGATTCCAAACTAGCTTGAATTTATGGTGCAGCGATAGTTGCCAAAGAGGGAAGACGCAAAGGCAATGATGGGCAAAAAGGACTCTTTACAGACTTTCATGGATTGCAAACTAGTTTGAATTCATGGCGCAGCGATAGTTGCCAAGAGGGGAGATGCAAAGGCAATGACGGGGCAAAAGGACTTTTTACCCAAATTTTTGATTGACTTATAATTAGATTTTGTTTGGAAATTAAATATTTTAGTTGATTTTTTCAAAAAGAGGTGCAGATAGAATAGTGCAACAACTTGTATTTTTTAAATTTTTTGACCATTTTAACTTATTGGTAAACGAAGCCTAAGTTTCTTACCTAAGACTTCACAAAAATTTTAAACATTTTAGTTATAAATAATTTATCATTTATTTCTTTTAACTGTAACAATTCCAAAATCATATGTCAGTGAAAACAATCATGAAAGGCCTTGTCATTCATAGTAAATTACAAAAGTAAAGGCAAATATTTAATTACAAATGCCAATAAGTGCCCTTCATGCATTGTTAAGAAAATTGCAAATCAATGGTAAGTTTACAAATATTTATAAATTCGTGAAATTTTTTATAACTTTAATTATTGAAGTTGGTAAAATTTACCATTAATTTGAATTTTTTTTTTGAAAACATGTAGTGATTTGCAATTTCCCATGCATTTTTTAATATTGGAATTAGTATAAAAAGTATTTTGGAAATAATAAAAACGTTAAAAATGTATTAAATTAAGTGAAAAGTACTACAAAACTAATGAAAAGTCCATTAAGTTTTATACATATTTTGTCATTTTCTTTTACTCCTAAGACATTTCTTAGCGAGGCTCATATATAATAGGTCTTCAATAAAAACAATCAATATAGAAACTACTTATTTGTTGTCAATGATTGACAGTTCTTGACAAATTATGAAGCATTCAAGGACATAAAAGTCATTGCCAAATAAAAAAGGACATGAAAGTTTTGTTTTGCTTATGGCAAAATGACAAAACTTGTGGGATTCGTGGCGCTAATCACTGGTCGGTTTGGTAATCTGAACTATTTATTTTGTAAGACTATCAATTTATATCACCTATAAAAAAATTTAATTCAATTTAATAATTGTAACATTTTCATTTTATCACATTTGTATTAAAAAAAATAAACGACAAATATATATTTAAAAATAGATCATCTATTTGTTTAGAGACAATCATGATAGAGCCTTATAAAATAAATAGTTTGGATCATCAAAATAAAATCTATAGTAGGTCCCATGAGTTCCCTAAATTATTTCATATTAAAATGTGAACATGAGAGAGACCTAACCCTTAGACTAAAACTATGTAATCTTGTTATCATTTTCAAAAAATTAAAAAAAAATTATTTTTTTGACCATTTATGAAAATTTTGTTTGTTTTAAAGGTGAAGGTAAAATTTTAGTATTTATCATTCAAAATCAATATCACGCATTATGTGCAGCTTTAGTTCTAGAGTAGAAAAAAGAAATATAAATTAGCAATTAGACATGCTTCTAATTTTTATATTGTAGATAAAAATAGAAAAAAGAAACATACTTGAAATAATTTTTTTTTATTGTAAAACAAATTCTTAACTAATGGCTCCATCACTCGTTAATAAAGGGGTGTTTAATATTTCGATTCAACACTTAAAATTAAATACATGAAATAGTAATCAATTAAATCCATTTGATAACTACGATTGATATTACTTAAAAATTTAAATGTCTATTAAAATATAAACTAAAATTTAAGAAAATTTTAAGAAAAATGAAACTTATTTAATTCTGACTAAATTTTTAAATATTAAACATAAGCATTGATATACATTATCATAAACTCATTACTACTATCATCACTACTACCACCACAACAATCACCATCATTATCACCACCACCACCATGCCATCACCACCACCATCATTATAATATAAAAATTAAAATATACAATTGAAAAATAATAATTTTAAATTTGATCTTATACAAATTAAAAACTTATTTTTAGTTAAACTCTTAAATTTTTATCAAACAGTTTTTCAACTTAAAACACTTTTAATTTTCAGTTTTCAACTTTATCAAACATGACCTAAGCCTTGAAATTGCTGTATATTTTACCTAAAATTAGGATAAATAAAGAATGTACAACCACTTAGGTCTCATTTGAAAGCATGCTATTTTAGTAACTTTTTGATTTTTTAGTTAAAATATGAGGTAGAAAAAATTAGTATGTTTGGAATTACTTTTGATTTTGTATGAAAGGATGTGCGAAAGGTAGGAAGAAAAAAGAATTTTTGATTTTTTAATATAAATTGTTGACTTTTTTTTATTTTTTTAGTATTTTTTTAACTTTTAGACTAAAACAGTGAGTTACCAAATAAGACCTTATGCTTTGTTTAGTTGGGGGATTTGAAAAGGAATTTGGAAAATAAAAAGACAAAGATGTGTGAAACTAGGTGAAATGTAGGTATATTTTATTCACATTTCACATTCCTTTTTCATTTTCTTTTACAAATCCTAACCAAATACAATATTAATGTATTATTAGCTAATTCCTTATAAATGTTAGTAAACTTTTTTATACACATGAATCATAAATATATTTCGCAAATGGGGAGTGAAATTCTTCATGTGAGTCGAATACTTAACGTCCTAACATATATGTTGGCTATGACTACGTGACCAAATTTTAAAAATGGTTCGCCTTTCCTCTCTCTCTCTCTCTATATATATATATATAAATGTTTTTATAAATACACCCTTAAGCCCACCTTTGTGAAAACACATTTCTTAATGTATATTTAGAAGGTTATTTTTTAATTTTTTAATTTTTTAATTATAATTTAATGGCATACACCTACTTTCAACCTCTCTTTACATCTCCTCTCCTTGACTGTGTGATTATGTGTCCAACTAATAGCATTGCACGTAATTGTTATAATCATTTTTATCTAAAGTGGGCTTCTGTCTTAATAATATTAAAAGGGCTTTGTCTTCCTATTTTTTTGACCAATAATGCTAGGTATCATGAAAGAAGTATCATGAAAAGTCATCATGAAAATTCTCCACCCTTAGATTAATTTATAGTGTTTGTAGTATTTTATTGTATATTATGTAATCACTATTGAATTAGTTTTATGAAACTTTTCATGATATTTACTTCATAATGCATGTCTTGCATTAATAGTATCTTCTACCTTTTTCTTTTTTTCTTTGATAAAATTGTATCTTTCATGTTTTTGTTAAGTCAATAAATAAAACAATATATATGCCATTAAAATATAAAATAAGTAAGGGTGTAAAAATGGCTCGTAGCTTGTGGGTCCGCCTACGGTTTGGGATGGGCCTAGGTCTGATCCCGGCTTGGGACCCTGCGCCTGAGCTATCATTTTGAAATCTAACCCGGCCTATGAGCTTAACCCACTTGGCCCGAACCATCAGCCCGCTCAAAGCCTGACTTGAGGTCCAGTTTGCCCAAGGTCCGGTGTCATTTTTAGTGGAAAAGAATAACATTTTAGTGAAAAAATAGAAAAAAATATTTGAGCCTGCTTAAACCCGGCCCAAGCTTGAGCCCAAACCTGGGCCTGCTGACCCGACCCAAGACCCAGCTCGTCGGCCTGCCGAAAGTCTAAATACCCTCTGGGCCTAAGCCTAGGCCTAATTTTCTGGCCTGTGGGCCGGCTCGGCTTGACTCGAACTTTTGCGGGAGCCTGTGTAGCCTGACATGGACCGGCCTAAGCCCGAGCTAAAGTGGGTCGGGCCGAGCCCAATTTACACACCTAAAAATAAGGTACAAAAACAAGTTGCTTTTGAGAGGATGACTTCAACTAATTCATGTGTTAGTTGCACCACTTGCCGTTATACATAAATAGGGAGAGGTTACAACGTGCATTTGCACACTATAAGAAAAGTTATATTTTTTTTTTGTGAGAGAAGTTATATATTTTATGATATGAAAGTCACAATTTTTGTGATGAAAATTATCATTTTTGAAGTTATGATGTGCATCTAAAAATCATGTATAACTAAAATTATAGTTTTTGTCAGAGAAGTTATACAATTTGTAAGAAGTAAAAAATTATATGTTTTGTAAAGAAAAAAAATTAGATATTTTGTATTTTTTGTAAGAAAAATTATATTTTTTTGCATAAAGTGCATATAATATGCATTTGCACATCATAAGTTTCTTACAAGTATTAACAAAATCAAAGGAAAACCTAACAGTTTTGATGTAAGTTAGAATAACAGCATAAAGCCAATTCTGTGATCATTTTTTTTGAGCGACAAGCAAGCAAGATATTTAATATAATATAGATACAAAAGATTGAGAAGAAAGTGTAGCATGTGCATTCCCCAGCCCCCAAAATGAGTTGGAGAGAGTCCAACTCCGGACACCCACGAACCACCTCCAATACAATTACAAACTTGAAGGCAACTCACGTCTGTAAACAATTCCTCACACCTGAGATGTTGTAAAGGAAATCATTAATTGAGAATTGAATTTTCTTTGAAGTAGCCTTTAACCAGATAGCAACTGCTGCAACTCTTGCATCTTTGGCTGGGAATCTTGAAGGAGACACTCATTTCTGTGCTTCCATATCGACCAGAGAGTTACCAAAGGTATGGCATGCCAAATTCTCCTTTCAACTTTCCTGTAGCAGTACTCTGCCCACCATTGCAGCAGGCCTTCTAAACATCCAGGTACCACCTAAATAGCCCTCCACCACTGCAACAACCCAGTCCAAACCCTCCACACCATAGGACAAAAAATGAGCACATGTTCAATTGTTTCCTGCTGAGCTTTGCAAAAAATACACAAGGTAGAAGTAGACCTAACCAACACACCAATCCGTTGCAAGAAGACATACGTTTCAACCTTGTGTTTCCATGCTAGCCAACCAAAGAATTGCACTTTGGGTGGGAGATATTTGATCCATACCATTCTACTAGAGCTAACAATGCCTCAAAGAACAAGATTAGTATGGCTGTATAGAACAGATACAAGAGACTGCCTTGGTTTTGCTGCTACCCACACTGGTTTTGTTGTTACCCATATTGGTTTTGTTGTTACTCGCGATCATTAGAAATAAGTTTTTGCAAAAGCAATTGCTAGTTAGTCAAAATGGTTGCCATACACAAATGTTGCCGCACATTGTGAAACAACCACGCAAGCTTAAGCCTCAGCCATAGTTGTAGACACAACTCTAGAAAAGAATAATCGGTGCATAACAATATTATAATTCCAATCAATTGTCGTCCATGCTGCTCCTACACTAGAAAATGCTTTCCAACCAAGCTCCATCAATAAGGATGTGACGAAATGCTACATTGACATGCCAAAATAAAGAATTAGTGATAACAAAAGATGAAGATGCCAGTATTGTGATTGATGCTGTGGATTCAACATTATAGGCAAGGTGCTTATATGTAGATGTAGTCTATCATCTAGCAACTAGATGTTTGATTCTTTTAAATTAGCAGAATGGACAAGAATCTCCTCAAGCCTATAAATGCGTTGGTCCAAATGTGCTCGATTGCAATGTAACTAGAGTACCTAAAGAATAATAATGGTATCTGTGAGGGCCTCCTTGTTTGGTGCTTGTGATACCTAAGTTTAGAACCATTCATGAATAGTTAGATGTGTGCCAATGTGGAAGTCTATCCCTATTTTGGACCCCATCCAAACATATTTAGAGATCAAACATTGAAAATAAAAATGTTCTAGAGTCTCATAATGTTGTAAGCAATGTGGGTAGATGTGGTCTATCAAAAGACCGTTTCTGTGAAGAGTGGCCCGTATTTGAAGGATATTGTGAAAAGTTTTCACAAAAATAAAGCCCATATGAGAGGGATATCTAAAGCCTATACTTTTTCCCATAATTTAGGTCTCATTTGGGAGCATGTTATTTTAATAATTTTTTTATTTTTTGGCTAAAATATGAGGTAAAAAAAATAGTATACTTAAAATGACTTTTTAGTTTTTTACGAAAAGATGTGCAAAAAGTAAAGCAAAAAAGAAATCTTTGACTTTTTTGTATAGTTTGTTGGATTTTTAGATTTTTTAATGACTTTTTGACTTTTAAGCTAAAATGTGATGTTGCCAAATGAGTTGTAGCACTTGTGCCTTTTAAAGCTTTTGGTAAATATATTTGAACCCTTTATTCTATTTTGGGAACCTTTGGTGTTGTTGCACTTTAGTTTTGGAGGGGTACAAATTGATTTAAACTTGTTGGGTTTGGTTGTTCGCACTTATTCTTGTCAAAAGTTCCTGGGAGACTTAGAAATTCCATTCTAGGGTTGACACCAGCCTTCCTAGGGTCGACCCTTACCTGTTGATGAAGTTCTGGAGGTGTTGCTAGAATATAGGGTAGACACCAGTGTGGAATGGTGTCGACCCTCTTTTGTCTGTGCGTTGGTTGCTGGAAGATAGGGTAGACACCAGTCTGGGGTGGTGTCGACCCTCTTCGGTCTGTGTGTTGGTTGTTGAAAGATAGGGTAGACACCAGTCTAGGGTGGTGTCGACACCTGCAGTGCAGTCAAAGCTTTCCCAGATTTTTTCCCTCTTTGGTGTCGACACCACTGTTGCAGGGGTCGACACCTGCGACTTTTTCCCAGATTTTTCTCACGGTTTGGTCCTACTTTGTGGGGATATTTTGACTAGATATTTTGAGTTGACTTTGGAGATTATATCTAATTTTGACCTAGTACTATATAAAGGCCCTCACTTGACCTTTTCTCTCACTTTTTCTTCCATTTCCTCTCTCTAAACCGTGAAACACCTTCTCTCTCTCTCTCACGGCACTTTTCACTCAAAGATCCTTAGATCTACTTGTTTGAAGACCTCTACTCACCTTGCTCCTTTGAGATAAAGTGTATAGCTTGTTGAGGGTTTCATTTTGATCGGAGCAAAGCTTGGTTTCTCCTCCGTCGACTTTTGGGTTTTTCTTCCTTCTTCCCCTTCTAAACTTGAGGTAGGGATTCCTACTCATTTTTATGATCTTTAACCTAAATGTGGAGCTTTTGTATAAATGGTTTAAATTTGGGAAGTTAGGGTTTGTAATGTATTATATTGAAGAAGAGGGGTTTTGTCTTTTTGGCTCATATATATATATATATATATATTTGGGGTCTTAAAAAGAGATTATTGTTGTTGTTGGTAATATTCGGACCTTTGGGTCAATGTTGAGTTTAAAGGGAAAAATGCCATATTTGGGTATATTTGGGTCATTAGTGTAATTAATGACATTTGTTATGAAATTGAGTTGGGGATAATGAAATTTGATCATTAAGAGATAGAATGGTGGAGTTGGATTTATAAGTCGCTCACTTTTGAAAATGTCAATTATATATCTGTTGAGACATTTATTATCTGTTTAGAAATAACTACTTTGGGCTATCGGTGGAGGATAGTCTTGATTGTTGTAGACATTGCATGATGATTAGGTAAATTGAAACTAGTCAAGTTGTGTATTTGAATACATGGGTGCCGAATCCCGCGGACGAAATTTCCGTAAAATGGCCATTTGAATATAATTATACATGGGTGCCGAATCCCGCGGACGCAATTTCCGTAAAATGGCAATCCGAATATATCTATACATGGGTGCCGAGTCCTGCGGATGAAATATCCGTAAAATGGCCATAAGAGAATGAAAATACATGGGTGCCAAATCCCGCGGACGCAATTTCCGTAAAATGGCAAGATGTAGTATTGTTGGCATGAGATGTAGTCTTACTTCAGTTATTTGGCCAAGTTCTGAGCCATGTTTATAAGTTGAGTTTTGTTAAGTTAAACATTTATCAAGTGCTAATGTTTTAGTTATTGCTCATGTTATGTTTAGCATATATCTACTGGGCGTTGGCTCACCCTATATGAGACATTATTTTTAGGTACAGGTAGTATGCCGCCTCTGAGGCCTTAGCTTGGATGGCAGTGGGAGTCGAAGACTCTTTTTGTTTTATTTTGTTGTATTACATGTATATCAAGCTAAGGGCTTATTTTGTGTAGAGTTAGTACTCTCCTTTTGAAACCAAGTGTTGACTTGGAAAGTTGTAAGCCTATAGGGCATTTACTTTTGTTGTCAACATGTAATACATTTTGTGAAGAATACTCTGATTTATGAAATTATGCCTTATTTTCTTTCGTCTAAGTGTAGACGTCCCCGAACGTCCCGGGAGGAATGAATCCCCGCCGTTTTGTTCGTTTGTGGATTTACTACAGTTCGGACTCAAATTGTCACGGTTCTTAATCTGATCTCACAATGTGCAATGTGAGATTGATAAATCACCAAAGAGTCCAAATCTAGCAAATTATTTTGAGAAAACAGATTTTTAGAAAGAAGTGCCAAACATGGACTGCTTTGCCAGATACAGAGTTGCCACCTAAATATGTTTTATGGGGGAATTTTGGAAACCCTGACTCGTTTGCCTAAGGCCACGTGTCCGTCATCATCAAAGTTGTCTCGGCTCGGGAACTTGGGTACGATTGCGGAAGGTCAGCTATGAGCACCCTCGCTCGCCCGATCCGAAGATCGGCCTCTACTAACTATGACATCTAGTTTTGAAAACGTTATGTGTTCTTATTCCGATTAATTAGCTAATCTTACTATGTGATGCACACAACACAAAAGTATAGACTAGATCGCTTAATTTGGAACAAAGCATTGCATATCCGTTTGTTCGGAAAATGGTTTGAAATTTGCTACTCGCAAGTAGGCTAAAATACGGATTTCAACGAGTTGTTCCAACTCAAGCAATCCAACCTTCACCCACAGCCATTCAGGCAGTAATATCACATAAGCACATAGCCACATGGTAAACATGCTATCATGTTAACATTCACACTCATGCGAGATGCTAAAGCATAAATACTTACAGCGTACTCCAAGCCAAAACAAAGAACATGTTAGCAATCAAACGTATGATCCAAGTCCATATTAAATGACTAATGCATCACAGGCAAAATGCAATCTAGAATAGGCTCGGCTAATCCTAGCATGGCATGTGAAATGCAACAAGTAACATGTATTCAAGTTAGATTTGAAATACTATGCAGTTAGCATGATGCGCCGAGCCCGGTGCATGCAATACTGATGAATGAATGCACGCATGCATAGCATAAGGTATGCTAAATTAAATATGCCCTAGTACTAACCATCAAAAGCAGGTAAGTAAAAGGGAGAAAGAAATGGGGGTTGGAAGACATGCACACACACACCCACACTTATTACACATTCGCCCTCGCTCGGAGAGACCAAAAGAATAATACAAATTAATTAACCTACAAGCTAATTAATTATTACAGATCACTTAACTAGTTAAGCAAATTAATTAAGCTAAGAAAGCAATAAAACAGCCTCGGGAAGAGGGTCCAATGCATGCGTGCTCGGGTTTGCTCAGAAATCCGTCACCATGCACAAGCTGCCTCTGTTTACCCTGCTCTGCTCTTCTGAAAATTGCACAAGTCCCAAGGAACACTCTCTGAACACTGTGGAGCATCACTGACCAAGGAGAAACATCACCGACCATGGTAGAAGGGTCATCGACCAAATATTCAGCTCTCGGCCATCCATCATTGGTCGATTGGCACTTTATGAAGTCGACCGGCCATATTTATCTGCAGAATCCTGTTTTGACAGCAGCGGAGGGCAAACATGGCATGGCAATACATTTCAAGCAAATGTTTGCACAAACACCATCCTTATCATGTTCATGACTCAAAGGAGGATGGTCCTCGACCCTCGGGCCCCCAATCGCGCATTTCAATGCGTGATGGCCAAAGAGGCCAAGTTATGCATTTTGATGTCAAATGAAATGCAAACCAAATAAACACATAAAGCCCAACCTCTATCACTTGATCAAGAGACAAGGCATGCATGCTCAATGCAATGCAACCTAGACATGTGAGCTAAGTATGCAATCATGAGCATGAAAGCAAGTAATGTGTACTAAGCACACAACCTAAACAAACAAACATGCAAGGCATGTAACAACATGTGCAAGCTAACAAGCATGCAATATGCAATGCGAACATGCAAACATGCAAGACACGTAACATGTTAAGCAACCAAGACAAAAGGAAGAAAACATGCTAAATGTGATGTGATTCAAGCATACAACACATGCGATATGCCAAGTATGCAACAATACACAAGGCGAGCATGCAACAAAATGCAAAGGAGGGACTTACACCAAGATGGACAGCTCTCTACTAGGTCCAAAACAGTGGCCAAATGCTAAGAAAATGAAGGCCAAAACACATACAAACATGCATGCACACATGGTCCAACTCTTAAGCATAAAGAAGCAACTTTTAAGCACACTTAAAAGAGGATAAACATGGACTAATGGCAAGCATAGCAAGCTCTGAAAATACATGAGGAATGATGCCAAATCAACCTATCAATGCAAGCAAGGCATGCAACTATGTCCAAAACTCAAGGTAAGCCAAGGGGCTTAAACCATAGCTATATGAAGCAAGTCCCAAAGGGTCATGGGGACTCAAAACCACCCCAAGGCAGATCAAAACAAGGTCAAAGGCACACCTAGATGGCATCTAAATGGCCTAAGTCTAAAGGCATGCAAAAGGGTTCAAACATGGAGCATAAGATACCAACCTCTTGAAGCATTAAAGGAGTATCAAATGCAAGCATACAAGCATACCACAAGGACTGAAATGATGTTATAAGTGGTGCCAAACCACTGAAACAAGCCAAGTAATGCATGCTCAACACTCACACACCCGAGGCTAACAAGCCAAAATGCAAGGTGGCTATGCAAAGCATGTCATGGATGGCCAAAAAAACTCCAAACAGACCTTAAGCATACTAAGACGTGCATAAAAGCTTCACAAAGCTAGGCCAAAAACATGCTAGAAACAAGGCTCAAAGCACAAAGTATGTTAAGGCAATTCATGGCATTGCAAGACAAGTATGCAAAGCAAGCATGGTGTGTCTAAACCAACTTAAAACAGTGCTATATCATGGAAAAATAAGTACAAATACTAGCTAAGACATGGCCAACATGAACTTAAACAAGATGCTCACACATGAGGCTAAAATGGCCAATATTGAAGGCAACAAGGTGAGGGGATGGCCCTCTCCTTCTTTAGGACCTTAAAGCACCATCCCCACCACTGAAATCCCTCTGGATTTCAGAGGGATTTTAGTGGTGAGGAGGCCAAGACAAGGTGGTCCCGGAGCTCACCAAAAATGCACAAAAATGAGGCCAAACAAGGCCTAAGAGGGGTCAAACAACCCCAAACACCAAAACAATCTTAAACAACTATTTTAAGCACTTAAAATCAGAACTTTTATATGTTATAAGTTAAGCTTAAAAACAGATGCAAGGATGGCTAAAAGCCTATGCAAAAATGGGGAACAAAGAGCAAAGTTCTTACCCTTGAAGACCCCTTTCAAGAACTGAGCTCCAGCTGCTTCCTCAAGCTTGAATCCGCTCAAGAACTTCAAGAACACCCCTTTGGCTCCTCAGCAACCAAGGTAAGGTGTGATACTAGGTGTCCTAGTGCAAAACTAAGAACAAAACACCTTTGAACACACACAAAGAGCAAAAGAGAGGGAGATATAGAGATAGATAGATACACAAGACCTAACCCTAATCTCAGAGCTCTCTGGAGTTTTTTTGGACTCAAGGAGGGAGGAGAAGGCCTCCCTTTATAGAGGATCACTCTTGCAAAGCTTACAAAACAAGCTAAGCAAGAGTGAAATCCCTCCATACACGTGTATGGAGGGGGTGCAAAGTGGGTGCCAGCTAGCATAGCTGGCACAAAATATCTGCCAAAAGCAGATGCACAGTGGTCGGCCAGCTAAAAATGCCAAATTGACCAAATAAATGGTCGACCGACCAAACATTTGGCCGATGGCAACAAAACAATGGCTAGTGGTCTCAAGCCATGGCCAGTGAGATGTGGGGATGGCCAACATGCCATTCCTTGCTCCTCAAAAGCAAAACACAAGTGTTTGGTGCAAAACCAAACACAAAACAGGCAAGTTGAGAGGTCTTGAGGCAAGGCGCGTGGCCGAGACCTCCGAGAACTCAAAACGAACAGGAACATGGATGATCACCGAGTGTTCAAACGGTGACGTCCAAGTCTTGAGGACGGTCAAAAATGGGGTGTCTACACTAAGCATGTCGAGAATGTATGATTTATGGGTTTATTTTGAGGGCGTTACAACTTGGTATCAGAGCGTACCGGGTTCGAATACTTTGGGTACGCGGGAAGTGGTTAGTACCACAATGGGCTCGTCTCGCTTGATAGAGACTTAGATGTAGTGTTATATGCTTATGTGATAACATGTTTATGTGACTATTTGGGTATGGGATTTAGTTTCTAGAATGTTGGTTGGATCCTTGGGTTTCTGTGAGTCTTGTTGGAAAAGCACTTGCTCAATGTTGTTTCTAACCGGAACTCTAGTAACGCCTCGGGACTATCATTATCCGGAACTGAAATTCGTAGGTGCTTACGTGATTATGTGCTTACGTGGAGTGAATTACAGTTGTTCATTGCATTAGGACGCAAGTGTTTTAGCTTCGACACATTTATGAATGTGCTAATGTTCTTCGTTGCCTTTATTAGGATGCCAGGATGAGGACGTGGTGGTAGGCGAGGCAGGAAATGCCTGTACCGGATCATATTCTGGCGTAGCAGGAAGGGGTTGGTCAGGCCAATGTGGTCGAGCCAGCAGGTCAGCAGGCTATGGGCACCTTAGCCCGTGGGATAGTCGATGCTTAGAGGGAATCTATGGGCATTCTCAGAGCTAAGGTTCCAGTTCAGGCCCAGGTTCAGGCCCCGGTTGTTGATGCAGGGCTTTCCTTTCAAAAAAGGGAGTTCTTCTGGTCTAATCCGGATGAGTTTGTTGGGGATCCAAAGGAGCCACTCAAGGCTGATGAGTGGTTAGAGCAAATGACTGTAGACGTCCCCGAACGTCCCGGGAGGGAATCCCGTTTTGTTCATTTGGGCTCACTACAGTTCGGACTCAATGTCACGGTTCTTAATCTGATCTCATGATGTGCAATGTGAGATTGATAAATCACCAAAGAGTCCAAATCTGGAAAATCATTTTTTGAAAATAGATTTTTTAGAAAGAAGTGCCAAACATGGACTGCTTTGCCAGATATAGAGTCGCCACCTAAATATTTATTTTGGGGGAATTTAGGAAACCCTGACTCGTTGCCTAAGGCCACATGTCCGTCACCACCAAAGCTGCCTCAGCTCAGGAACTTGGGTACGATTGGGAAAGGTCAGCTATGAGCACCTCCGCTCGCCCGATCAAAGATCGGCCTCTACTAACCATGATATCGAGTTTTGAAAACATTATATGCTCTTATTCTGGTTATTAGCCTAGATTTACTACGTCATGCACGCAGCATAATGTATAGACTGGGTCATCTAAGTTGGAACAAAACATCTTATGTTTGTTTTTGAAAGCGGTTTGCTACTCGCAAGTAGGCTAAAAATGCAGATTTTGCCACCCTCGGGTGGGTTTAGAAAAAGCGATTTTGCCACATTCGAGTGGGCTTAAAACTCGCATTCAATGCATCGTTCCAATTCAAATAACCCAACCTTCACCCACAGGCACTCAGGCAGTTCTATCACATAAGCACATAGCCTCATGGTAAAGCATGCTATCATGGCAACACTCACACGCATGTAAGGATGCTAAAGCATGAAATCTTATCGAGTACTCCAAGCCAAAATAGAAACTAGTTAGTGAACATGTATGAATCCTAACTATGCTGAAATGCTTAATGCAACACATGCAAAAATGCAACCTAGATAGGCTCGGCTATTCTAAACATGGCATATGAAATGCAACAGATAACATGTTTTCAACTTGGAATTGAAATACCATGCAGTTAGTATGATGCGCCGAGTTCGGTGCATGCAATACAGATGAATGAATGAATGCACGCATGCATGCATAGCATAAGGTATGCTAATTTAAATATGCCCTAATACTAACCGTTGAAAGCAGGTAAATGAAAGGGAGAAAGAAGTGGGGGTTGGAAGACATGCACACACTCACACACACTTATTACACAATTGCCCTCGCTCGGAGGGTCCGAAAGAATAATACAGGCCAAATAATGAATCAACTATCCTAGCTAATTAATTATTACAAAACTTTTAATTAATTAACAAATTAATTACAAAAACAGCCTAAATATAAAACTAAAGAGACCGCCGCAGCTCTGCCTCGGAATGCATGGATGATGCATGCTCAATTTGCCTTGCTCGGAAACCCGTTACCATGCCACTGTTGCCTCTGTTTGCACTGTTTTGCACCTCTGAGGGATGTGAAAATTCTTGAGGCACCTCTGAACCGTTCCCTGATCATTTTGGAATGCCACTGGCCAATGAAAAGCACCACCGACCATGTAAATGTGATCATTGACCATAAATTGGGTCATGGGCTGGACTCTGATGGTCGATCGACATTGAAAGTGGCCGGCCGGCCATTTATTCCTGCAGAATCCTGTTTTTGCTGCAGCAGTGGACAGACAGTGCATGGCAAGGAAATTTCAAAGCAATGTATGCATGGCCACACTCCCTATCATGTTATGGACTCGAGGGAGTATTGCCCTTGGTCCTCGGGCCACCAACCACGTATCTCGATGCATGATGGCCCAAGGCACCAAGTTTGCCAATCAATGTAAATGAATGCAACAAAACGAATGAATGCTTCATGCCTTATCATGTTGAGATCAAGGGCATCGGTGACCAAGGACTGTCACTTTGAGTATGAACACACCTCACTCCTCGTGTTTGGTTTGACACCCCAAACCAAACACAATGCTATGTATGTATGCTATATGCAATGCGAAGTAATGCAACTAATGCAATGCAATATGAACATGCTAAGCTAATGCAACATGACACTACCTAACCATGCAAGCCAAACTAATGCAATATGAGCATGTCAAGCATACAACGAGACTATGTAATGCAACTAGCTAAACAACATGCAAACATGCAAACATGATACAATGTAAGCATGCAACCAATGTAATGCAACATGTCAATCATGCAATTTATATACAAGGATGGACTTAAACTGAAATGGGAGGCCTCAACCATGCCTCAAAACAGTGGCCAAACATACTAAAATGATGGACAAATGCTCATGCAAACACGCACGCCAATGGGCCTAAAACTAAGGCATAAAAGGGAGCATTCCATTACAACTATCATGACCACTCAAGGCATGGATTATGCAACAAAAAATAGAGTTTTAGTGCGTCAAAATACACCCCAAAATCCACATGAATGGCATCCCAAATGACTTAAACAAAAGGCATGCACTATGACCCATTTCAAGGCACAAAAGAACGACTCTTCAAAGCATGAAAGGGATGATGAATGCAAGCATACAAGCATGGATTATGGATTGAAATAGCATGGGAAATGACTCCAAATCACTGAAACAACCCAACTACAGCATGCTTATGGCTCACACACTCAAGGCCTACAAGCTAGAATGCAAAGGGGCTATACAAAACATGGCAAACATGACTCTAAAGACCCAAGACAGACCTTAAACATGATGAAATAGGACTAAAAGCTTCATGGAGTCAAACCAAAATCATGCTAAAATGTCATCTCACAACATGATACATGTTAGGCCAAAACATGAGATTACAAGGCAAGCATATAATGCATGAAATGGACCATCAAACCAACTAAAAACAGAGGTATAATATGACCAAATATCACCAAATACCTACTGAAATGATGCTAAAAACAACTAAGCATGCATGATACTCTTATGAGCCAAAAACATAAGCAAAAGAGAGACAAACGGAGAGGGGTGTCCCTCCCCTATGCAAGACCACAAAACCTCTTCTTCACCATTGAAAATCCTCTGGATTTCAGTGGTGAGAAGGCCAATACACGAAGGTTCCTGAAGCTCAACAAAGAAAGCACAAAAAGGGCCAAACAAGGCCTAAGAGGGGGTGGACGACCCCCAACACCAAAGTGAACTTAATGAAGTATCTTAAACACAAAAAAACAAAACTTTTATATGTTATACATAAAGCTCAAAACAGCATGCAAAGTAGGTTAAAAGCTAGTGCAAGAATGGAGAATATAAAAGCAATAGTGCTCACCCTTGAAGAACATTTGAAGAACCAAAACTCCAGCCCCTTTTCTGATCAAAACCAACTCAAAAGCTCCAAGAACAACCTCTCAGCACCTTAATAAGCAAGGCAAGGTGTAACACTAGGTGTCTTAGTGCAAAATTAAGACCAAAACACACTTTTAGGCCCTCTATCACACACAAATATAGAGAGAAAGAGAGATATATATAGAGAGAGTGATATATATTATATATCAGATGTATAAGTCTGATTTTGCTGAACCTCTCTAAGGAGAGGGAGGGCCCTCTTATATAGACAAGGCAAAGGCCTAAGCTTCCAAGAGAAGCTAAACAAAAGGGGTCAAGGCTTCTTAAAGAAGCTAAGGCTAAGGGGCCAAGGCTTCCTGAGGAATCTGAGACAGGGGTCCAAGCTTCTTGAGGAAGCAAAGACAAAGGTCCAAGCTTCCTCAATAAGCTAGACCAAAAGGGTGCAAAGGGTGCAAATTCCTCCATATACACGTGTATGGAGGACAGGTCCGTGCACTCCAGCTGGCACAGCTGGCCTGCACAATGCCTCAAAAAGGCAAAAAGGAGGTATCGGCCAGATAAAGAGACTATCGGCCAAATAAAAGGCCGGCTGACCACACAAAGAGTTGATACACCTAACAGAAGTGCCGACCGACCAAATATTTGGTCGGTAGCAGAAAAAGCAAGGCCAGTGGCTTCATGCCACGGCCGGTGGATTTTAGGGGATGGCTAACAAGCCACCTCCTACCCTCAGGTGCAAAAACAAACAAGTTCTTGGTCCATAACCAAGCACAAAACAGTCGAGTCGAGAGATCCTAAGGCAAGGCGCGCAGCCGAGTCCTTCGGGATCTCAAAACGAACACGAACATGGATGATCACCGAGTGTTCAAACGGTGACGTCCGAGTCTTGAGGATGGTAAAAAATAGGGTGTCTACAGTTGCCCCTCTTTGACAGAACTCGAAAGTCATAACAATGACGGGAGTGAATGTCAAAACCCGGAGACGACCCAGTTTTGACCAGGCCGAAGACTTAGACAAAGCATACAAGCTACAAACAAAGATATGCGCCCGGAGGTGGGGGCAAAATGCAAAACAATGCACAAAGCTGAGCGTAACTTATGATCATGCAAAGAAAGCTGTAACGAAGCAAATCATGTAACTGTTTTAAGCTAAAACCAAGCTATATTACAATGCAGAGAGGGTGTAAGAGAATTATTCAATTCTCACTACATCTCACACGGAGAATACAATACCTGTCTGGCTCGTCTGGTCGTGCTAGCTTCAAATGAACTGTACATACAATATCGTGCTTGCAAAGGAAAGAAACTTAACAGGTACAATACTGTTAGTAATATGCATGACAATGCAAGCGAAAAGCTGCGAGACAATGCAAGTGGAAGGATGCAAGACAATGCAACCTAAGGGCGATGCATAACAATGCAGGATGGATGCAAAACAATGCAACCTGAGACAAATTCCAAACACGCTGAAAATGTGTAAGGAAAGGGAGAACCTCTCAGCGTAGCATACTCGAGAGAAGAAAGGGGATGGTACAAACATTGGAACGTATTCCAAATGCTCTAAACCAAAGAAGGAGAAGAATAGGGACGTATCCTGGTGTTCGAAATGGCATAAGTATTGGAACGTATTTCGAATGCTCTAATCCAAAGAGGGAGAAACATGGGGACGTATTCCGGTGTTTCAGAAAGGTATAAGCATTGGAATGTATTCCAAATGCTCTTAACCAAAGGGGGAGAAACATAGGGACGTATCCCGGTGTTTTGGAAAGGTATAAGCATTGGAACGTATTCCAAATGCTCTTAACCAAAAAGGGAGAAACAGAAGGACGTGTCCCGGTGTTTCGGAATGGTGTGAGCATTGGAACTTATTCCAAACGCTTTTAACCGAAGAGGGAGAAACATAGGGACGTATCCCGGTGTTTCAGAATGGTGTGAGCATTGGAACGTATTCCAAATGCTTTTAACCGAAGAGGGAGAAACATAGGGACGTATCCCAGTGTTTCGGAAGGAATGAGAAACATAGAGACGTATCCTGGTGTTTCGGAAGGAAGGAGAAACATAGGGACGTATCCTGGTGTTTCAAAAGGAAGGAGAAACATAGGGACGTATCCCGGGGTTTCAAAAGGAAGGAGAAACATATGAACGTATCCCGGCGTTTCGAAAAGAAGAAGATCGTGCAAAACGATGCAATTGAAAGAGTGCATAACAATGCGAGTGAAACGTGCATAACAATGCAGGTGGAACGATGCATAACAATGCAAGCGAATCAATGCATGACAATGCAAGAGGAATGGGTGCATAACAATACAAGCGAAGTGTGCGTGACAACGCAAGTAAAGAGGTGCATGACAATGCAAGTAACGTGCGTGACAGCGCAGGTTAAAGAGGTGTGCAAGACAATGCAATACAGGTACACAAGACAGTGCGATGTAGATTAAATGCACAAAACAGTGCGATGCAATGCACTAACAAGTACAGGTAAGGTACGCAAGATAGCGCGAGTGAGGTGCACAAAAGAAGTGCGATAAAATGCATTTTCTATGCAAGTATGGGAGCATTTTCTATGCAACATGGAAAGCATATTCTATGCAATATTGAAGACATATTCTGTGCATGAGACAAGCATATTCTATGCAACATTGAAAGCAAAGCATATTCTATGCGGAATCGAAAGCAAACATATTCTATGCGGAATCGAAAGCAAGCATATTCTATGCATGAATCATAACGATGCGCGGCACGCATGTAACAAAAGTGTATATGAAAGTGCACATCCTATGCAATAGAGGGGCATCAAACATGTACTCCGGTGCCTTCGATTTACCTCTCAGAGGACTTTGCAACACACTCAGCTTGAAAAGGGCACACCCTGTTCATATTGGCAAGAGATGACATCTGGATGTGAAGACCACATGTGCTGCTTGGACTGTCATTCTGACTTGAAGCATGCTTACACTTGAGGTAGAGGCACACTCATACTTCAGTAGCATTAACAAGGCCGGAGGAGGTGCATCTAGAATACAATCATGGAATTTGAAACAAACTCAGATGCTCCGATTTTTTCTGTTTTCTTTTGCTTTGCAGTCTGGAACCTATATAGCTTCAGATAGGTTCTGGTTTTACTGTTCTCACATGACCTGGGTTGAACCCTGTGGTTTTTATGAAAGAACAAATCTTGTTTTGCACAAATGTGGAGAATGGCACAGCACTCTGAGCACAAAACGATTCATTTTTGAAATTGAGAATGAGTTCTCGACCGGGTATTGAGCCTACAATTGACCACAGTCAAAACGACTCAAAAATGGAAAACAAAGGTAAAATAACCTAAACACAACGAGACACGCTCGGAACGACTCAAAACAAGATTTGAGACAAACAAAACAAAAGACACGACATACAGACGTGCACAAGGAGCCTGTTTCTTCGGGTATTGTTTCCCATTCTTTCTCATTTGTGATTCTCACATCATTCGGCCCTCAAGCTCTGTTTTTCTGGAAAAAAAAGCCCTTTTCTCACTTTTTCTCTCAGCGCACATCTCTCTATTCTTCAATCTGTCATTTTTTATCCCTCCCCTGGGTGGTTGATGGATAAACAGGAAGTTGCGGGCTCTTGCCCCTAGCATTCTGCTAGATTCTCTTCTTCTTCTCACAACAGTGAACTCTCTCGCAGAGGGGTTGCACTAAGATGGGGTGTGTAGCAAATCTGCTGCTGACATCGGTTGATGATGCTCTGTCGGGGAGTTTGGACGTAATCAGATCTGTCCATATGAGGGAGCGGAATATCATGATCCATTCTAGCTCGTGCTTCGCACTTGGCTTGATACCTCGTTGTTTGGAGGATGTAAGAGCTTTCTGCCCTTTTGCGATTAGCTTCAGTGGTGCCCTTTCTGGCGAACAAGGTGCCCTTCTTGGCAAGTATGGTGCCCATTCTGGCAAATGCATTGTCAACGGGGAAAAGACAGAACACCTAACTCAACTGTGCCCTTAGTTCATCATTTTGACCATTTTTTGTTTTGTTTTCTACTAAAACAATTTTGACCAAAATGAGAGTTCGATTAACACGCTTGTTCGATTTTCTGATTTAAAATCATGCAAGTCAGGTATGAGCACTGAAAATTTTTCTTTTTTGGGTCCAAGAAAATGGTCCAGTTTTGGAAAATGAAATAATTTTCGAGAAATTAGTCAACCTCAGTAAAAATTCTCAAAAACTATTTTCACAAACGGCCACTGCTCGACGAGCACGGAACCTACTCTCGAGATGTACAACCTCGGATTCATAATGGAAAATTGCCCCTTGTCTGAACGGCACTGCATGGCCATTGAAAGTTGCCCCTAGTCTGAATAGCACCGCAGCACTGCATGGCAATGGAAAGTTGCCCGTAGTCTGAATAGCGCTGCAGCCTGTGGCAACCAGTCCTCACAGTGACAATTACAACCAAATTCTCGGATACAGAGAAGACAAAGATTACTAGAACCATCACATGGACATAGTCGAATTTGAAATGTTTTTCGGCTGGACTTCAGAATGAAGTTGCCTACGTATCCCAAACATGGGAATCAAGCCTTACGTAGTTTGGGTTTAAGGTACACTCGGGTATTAACCTCTCCTTTTACACTCTAACTTTTGCCAAGGCCGCCCTTCCGGGTTTTTAACCTTGCGAGCTCTGTTCTTCTTTTCTTTTCAATTCTTTTCTTCTTTTTTCTTTTTTTTTTTCATTTTATTTTTTTCATTTTTCATTTTTCTTCTTTTCTTTTGTTCTTTTTCTTCTTTTTTCTTGCTTTAACTTTTGTCTGGGTTGCCCTTCTGGGTTTTCGGCCCAACGAGCCTCTGAATCCAGAAGAATGGCTGCTGTTTGCTGTCGATGCAGGAGTCCATCCAATGGGGGGCTGAATTTGCCCCTAGTGTTGTGGATAGGAACTCGGTTGTCCTTCAGCAATGTCTTATTCTTTCCTCCCTTCTGGGGTTTGGCATTCTTGCCGATCTTCATTGATTTGTGGAATGATCCATCTTCGGCTCTTCGAGCACAATCTAGAATCTTTTGCCCCTAGTTCGAGGGGTGCTTCTGATCTAGCATTGCAAGCTTCTTTTGACGACATCTAATCTTCTTGATCTGACTTCCCTGCCCCTGATTCACGGGCTGCTGCAAATCTGGCCACACAGGCCTTACATTGTGATTGACCTTTGAATATTCTGAATTAAGGTTCAAGGTTTGAAAGCAGGGGATTTGGGTCTCGAGGCTGAGAGCGATCCTAAGCTGCACAATCTCAAGAGCGATTCCATACAGGCCTTCGCAGGACTGCGCAAAAACATTTTTTTAAATCTTTTAAGAAAGCGACAAATCGCTCGTGCTGAAGATAGTGTAGAACCACTCTAGATGAAGCCAGGATCCTTCTCAGTACTCACATTAACAAACATGATTTCATTCATTAAGGGCTTAGCACACCTCTCTTTCTCTCATATGATCAAATTTTGCAAAACCCGAGGAATTCCTTCCTCTTCATTTTCATTACAATGTTCAAAATTTTTTGAAAAGCTCAGGTCAATATAATGATTTCAAAGCACAGAAAAGACACAATTTTTAGTCAAATACTGCCATCTCATTCAGAACTTCTGGCACAACAGGCTTAAAGTAAAAATAAGCACGAAGTACGAAAACCACTGTTGCTTCATTCAGATCTTCTGGTGTAACTGGCTCCATGGCAGAAACAGACTCAAAAGAAAGCGAAACAATAAGCACAAAACAAAATAGTGATGCCCGAGGTAACACCCCCGGAATCACCCAACTCCTATACAATAGGACTGACTCAATACAACAAGACAGACCTCAACTGACTCAGTATGAAAAGACTGACTCAAAACAAAGAGACAGATTCGAAGCAAAACAACAGAACTGACTCAATACCCAAACCAGAACGTACAAAAACCAGCATTCACAAATGCTCAAAACAGTGCGTGCCATATACCACATCTGAAATAAACTAAACGTCGCCCGCAGGTGGTTCATCCCCGATCACATTGTCACATTATTCCCCACAAGTTCACTGATCAAGTGCCGATAGACTTTGCAGAGCTTGGTGCGACGATGACCTCATTGTCAATCAGATTTTGTATCTCGTGACGAAGACGGACGCAACTGTCAGTGTCATGACCGGTTTGTTGATGGAAAGCACAGTACTTAGCCAGGTCATGCTTTGCAGGGAGAGGGTTGGGTAGAGGCCGTTGTTCTAACGGTTTCAGATGTCCTTTCCTGAGTAGGACCCCTAGGGCTTTAGACAAAGGCATATAGAGTGGGGTGAAAACCCTCTTGCCTCGGGGTAAATAGTCCGAAGTTCGGGGGTTTGGATTGGATGCACCAACAAAGGGGGTGGCTGTTCTTGGTGTGGTGGTGGCGACCATGCCCACTTCGGAAGATCTTACAGCTGCATCACCACTAGCGGTCGCATTCGAACTGTGGGTAAACGCCCTCCTGGGCCGCTCCTTCTCCTGATCAATGAGGCCCTGCTTCATAGCGTCCTCGATCTGTACTCTCATCTCATGTAAGTTTGGAAAGGTGGGGAATGGGAGAACGATCATTTTCTGCATGAGTTTAGGCTGGAGGTTGCACACAACCATCCGTATTTGATCCTTGTCGGTCGGCCTAATGGTCATCATTGAGGCCTTGGCCCTCCAGCGGGTTACGAAGTCAGAAAAACTCTCCTTAGGCTTCTGCCTTGTCGTCTCAAGATCACGGGTTGTAATTTCGATTTGCGTATTATAGGAGTACTGTGCAACGAAGGCCTCGACCATCTCCTCCCAGTTCCTTTTGATGGAGTCTTCCAGTTTGGCATACCAGATGGCCGCTATACCCGACAAGGTCCGGCTGAACAAAGAAAGCTTCTGTAACCTGGTGAGGCCCATCGACCTTAGTATATCTGAGAACAACTGTAGATGCACCATGGGATCCCCAGATCCGTCAAAACGATCAATTTGTGGCATCTTAAACCGATCTGGAAACGTTACGGCTGAGTCGGTGTATCCGTCCTCAATGTCTGGAATGGACTTTACTCCCTGAGATTTCTTAAACATCTTTTCCAGCTTGCTCACCTTCAGCGCTGTAGGGTCTAACTCGAACTCAAAGGGTGAATCCGGTAGGTTGATCGGTGCTTTAGATAGCTGGGGTAGGATCGGGGGTGGATGTGGCCTTGTCGGAATGTCCGTATCTTCTTGAACATTAGTTGTCTCCCCGAGTGTTGGAACTCTGGGTGGGGGAGGAGCCTGATGTGAAGCAGATGCTCCTGTTTGCTGCTGCAGCAGGGCAATTAAGTCTGCCTGTTGGGCCATGATCTCAGCCTGCTGTTTGGCAAATTCTTCTTGACGAGCAGCATCCAGCTGCATGGTTTTCATGCTCTCTTGAAGTTAACGCATCATTTCCTCCATTCCTGCCATGTTCTGCTGTTCCGGCTGACTAACTGGTATATCTATCTCTGTGATAAAAACTGAAGCCTTAGCCTGATTGTTCACTGGTTGGGTGGATAAGGACCACTGATCTAGTAACTGCTGAACTAGTGATCTGTGCTTGACTGGCCCTTTTACACTGCCTCTGTCAAAGGAACACTGATTGCCCTTGAATTGAATCTCTGACGCGACAAAGTCTATTAACACAAGTCCAATGAATCTGGGGGATCTCAGAGCCTTCTGAAGTTATGGTTCCATGACTACCTAGCAAAAGAGAAAACAGAAAGCATCTCAGCCCAATTTCACCAGAACAGATTTGAGCATAGCTGAATAGCTACGCTCCCTACAGAATTCTACCCAAAATCCTGCCTATAAACTAATACCCTCAGGTAAAACTGATTCCACCAAATACTGATGCCCGTGGGCCTGATACCCAAACTTGTAAACTGTTACATGCATTCCCTATAGAGATACACTCTAGAGCACATAGCAAACAAGGGAGAGCCAAAACACCCCTATGTTGGGGTAGGGTTTCCCTGTCCTATTTTGTCAGGAGCTGGGGTTTCACTACGCACGCAACGGTTTCAAACAACCTAAACTCGGGTAAGCAACCTGTCCTAGTTTGGAATGGTCACTACGGATTCCGAATATGTACTAGGTCAAATGGTCAAAAAGGGTGCCCCAGTAAAAATCGGGGTTTGTGTTCCCATTATGGCAGAGCCCGTAACCGGTCAGCCTTATGGCACGCATTCTCAAAGCGAGCCTCCGGCAAACCATTCAGGAATAACAGATGGCAAACACGATGTCCTAGGCGTACCAATGCAAATGCAATGCAAAGAGACACATAAGTATAGTCAAAACAAGACATCATGAGTTCGAGTCAAGTTCTCTAAATCCCCAGCAGAGTCACCAGAAACTGTAGACGTCCCCGAACGTCCCAGGAAGGAATCCCGTTTTGTTCATTTGGGCTCACTACAGTTCGGACTCAATGTCACGGTTCTTAATCTGATCTCACAATGTGCAATGTGAGATTGATAAATCACCAAAGAGTCCAAATCTGACAAATCGTTTTTGGAAAACAGATTTTTTAGAAAGAAGTGCCAAACATGGACTGCTTTGCCAGATACAAAGTTGCCACCTAAATATTTATTTTGGGGGAATTTAGGAAACCCTGACTCGTTGCCTAAGGCCACATGTCCGTCATCACCAAAGTTGCCTCAGCTTGGGAACTTGGGTACGATTGGGGAAGGTCAGCTATGAGCACCTTCGCTCGCCCGATCAAAGATCGGCCTCTACTAACCATGATATCGAGTTTTGAAAACATTATATGCTCTTATTCTGGTTATTAGCCTAGATTTACTACGCGATGCACACAGCATACAAGTATAGACTGGGTCGTCTAAGTTGGAACAAAACATCTCATGTTTGTTTTTGAAAGCGGTTTGCTACTCGCAAGTAGGCTAAAAATGTAGATTTTGCCACCCTCGGGTGGGTTTAGAAAACGCGGTTTTTCCACTTTCGAGTGGGCTTAAAGCTCGCATTCAATGCATCGTTCCAATTCAAATAACCCAACCTTCACCCACAAGTACTCAGGCAGTTATATCACATAAGCACATAGCCTCATGGTAAAGCATGCTATCATGGAAACACTCACACGCATGCAAGGATGCTAAAGCATGAAAACTTACCGAGTACTCCAAGCTAAAACAGAAACTAGTTAGTGAACATGCATGAATCCTAACTATGCTGAAATGCTTAATGCAACACATGCAAAAATGCAACCTAGATAGGCTCGGTTATTCTAAACATGGCATATGAAATGCAATAGATAACATGTATTCAACTTGGAATTGAAATACCATGCAGTTAGTATGATGCGCCGAGTTCGGTGCATGCAATACAGATGAATGAATGAATGCACGCATGCATGCATAGCATAAGGTATGCTAATTTAAATATGCCCTAATACTAACCATTGAAAGCAGGTAAATGAAAGGGAGAAAGAAGTGGGGGTTGGAAGACATGCACACACTCACACACACTTATTACACAATTGCCCTCGCTCGGAGGGTCTGAAAGAATAATATAGGCCAAATAATGAATCAACTATCCTAGCTAATTAATTATTACAAAACTTCTAATTAATTAACAAATTAATTACAAAAACAGCCTAAATATGAAACTAAAGAGACCGCCGCAACTCTGCCTCGGAATGCGTGGATGATGCATGCTCGATTTGCCTTGCTCGAAAACCCGTTACCATGCCACTGTTGCCTCTGTTTGCACTGTTCTGCACCTCTGAGGGATGTGAAAATTCTTGAGGCACCTCTGAACAGTTCCCTGATCATTTTGGAATGCCACTGGCTAATGAAAAGCACCACCGACCATGTAAATGTGATCATCGACCATAAATTGGGTCACCGGCTGGACTCTGATGGTCGGTCGGCATTGAAAGTGGCCGGCTGGCCATTTATTCCTACAGAATCCTGTTTTTGCTGCAGTAGTGGACAGACAGTGCATGGCAAGGAAATTTCAAAGCAATGTATGCATGGCCATACTCCCTATCATGTTATGGACTCGAGGGAGTATGGCCCTTGGTCCTCGGGCCACCAATCACGCATCTCGATGCATGATGGCCAAAGGCACCAAGTTTGCCAATCAATGTAAATGAATGCAACAAAACAAATGACTACTTCACGCCCTATCATGTTGAAATCAAGGGCATCGGTGACCGAGGACTGAGACGTGTTTCGTCACTTTGAGTACGAACACACCTCACTCCTCGTGTTTGGTTTGACACTCCAAACCAAACACAATGCTATGTATGTATGCTATATGCAATGCGAAGTAATGCAACTAATGCAATGCAATATGAGCATGCTAAGCTAATGCAACATGACACTACCTAACCATGCAAGCCAAACTAATGCAATATGAACATGTCAAGCATACAACGAGACTATGTAATGCAACTAGCTAAACAACATGCAAACATGATACGATGTAAGCATGCAACCAATGTAATGCAACATGTCAATCATGCAATTTATATACAAGGATGGACTTAAACTGAAATGGGAGGCCTCAACCATGCCTCAAAACAGTGGCCAAACATACTAAAATGATGGACAAATGCTCATGCAAACACGCACGCCAATGGGCCTAAAACTAAGGCATAAAAGGGAGCATTCCATTACAACTATCATGACCACTCAAGACATGGATTATGCAACCAAAAATAGAGTTTTAGTGTGTCAAAATACACCCCAAAATCCACATGAATGGCATCCCAAATGACTTAAACAAAAGGCATGCACTATAACCCATTTTAAGGCACAAAAGAACGACTCTTCAAAGCATGAAAGGGATGATGAATGCAAGCATACAAGCATGGATTATGGACTGAAATAGCATGGGAAATGACTCCAAATCACTGAAACAACCCAACTACAGCATGCTTATGGCTCACACACTTAAGGCCTACAAGCTAGAATGCAAAGGGGCTATACAAAACATGGCAAACATGACTCTAAAGACCCAAGACAGACCTTAAACATGATGAAATAGGACTAAAAGCTTCATGGAGTCAAACCAAAATCATGCTAAAATGTCATCTCACAACATGATACATGTTAGGCCAAAACATGAGATTACAAGGCAAGCATATAATGCATGAAATGGACCATCAAACCAACTAAAAATAGAGGTATAATATGACCAAATATCACCAAATACCTACTAAAATGATGCTAAAAACAACTAAGCATGCATGCTACTCGTATGAGCCAAAAACATAAGCAAAAGAGAGACAAAGGGAGAGGGGTGTCCCTCCCCTATGCATGACCTCAAAACCTCTTCTTCACCATTGAAAATCCTCTGGATTTCAGTGGTGAGAAGGCCAATACACGAAGGTTCCTGAAGCTCAACAAAAAAAGCACAAAAAGGGCCAAACAAGGCCTAAGAGGGGGGTGGACGACCCCCAACACCAAAGTGACCTTAATGAAGTATCTTAAACACAAAAAAACAGAACTTTTATATGTTATACATAAATCTCAAAACAGCATGCAAAGTAGGTTAAAAGCTAGTGCAAGAATGGGGAATATAAAAGCAATAGTGCTCACCCTTGAAGAACACTTGAAGAACCAAAACTCCAGCCCCTTTTCTGATCAAAACCAACTCAAAAGCTCCAGGAACAACCTCTCAACACCTCAATAAGTAAGGCAAGGTGTAACACAAGGTGTCTTAGTGCAAAATTAAGACCAAAACACACTTTTAGGCCCTCTATCACACACAAATGTAGAGAGAGAGGGAGATATATATAGAGAGAGTGATATATATTATATATCAGATGTATAAGTCTGATTTTGCTGAACCTCTCAAAGGAGAGGGAGGGCCCTCTTATATAGACAAGGCAAAGGCCTAAGCTTCCAAGAGAAGCTAAACAAAAGGGGTCAAGGCTTCCTGAGGAAGCTGGGGCAGGGGTCCAAGCTTCTTGAGAAAGCTAAGACAAAGGTCCAAGCTTCCTCAAGAAGCTAGACCAAAAGTGTGCAAAAGGTGCAAATTCCTCCATACACGTGTATGAAGGACAAGTCCGTGCACTCCAGCTGGCACAACTAGCATGCACAATGCCTCAAAAAGGCAAAAAGGAGGTATCGGCCAAATAAATGGCCGGCCGACCACACAAAGAGCCAATACACCTAACAGAAGTGCCGACCGACCAAATATTTGGTCGGTAGCAGAAAAAGCAAGGCCGGTGGCTTCATGCCACGGCTGGTGGGTTTTGGGGGATGGCTAACAAGCCACCTCCTACCCTCAAGTGCAAAAACAAACAAGTTCTTGGTCCACAACCAAGCACAAAACAGTCGAGTCGAGAGATCCTAAGGCAAAGCGCGCAACCGAGTCCTTCGGGATGTCAAAACGAACACGAACATAGATAATCACCGAGTGTTCAAACGGTGACATCCGAGTCTTGAGGACGGTCAAAAATGGGGTGTCTACAATGACCAAGACATTTAAGATGGTTGGCATCGAGAACGGGTTGTTAAAGGTGACCTTGGCATCTTTCCAGCTTAAGGGGGATGCAGGTCAATGGTGGAAGTTTACAAGGGGTCGTATTGGTGGCACCTGGGAGGCTTTTGTTGATGCTTTCCAGGAGAAGTACTTAGCCCCAGCTATCAGGGAAAAGCTGAGGGATTAGTTTTTCCAGCTTAAGCAGCTAGGCTTGTCAGTGGCCGAGTTTGAGGCCGCCTTTACCAGTTTGTCCAGGTTTGCACCTGAGCTTGTGGCGTCAGAGGAACGCCGTTGTATTGAGTCGAGAGGAAGTTGAGGCCTGGCCTCAAGATAAGGGTTGGAGGATCCATGATTCAGGAGTATGGACGTCTTGTGGATGCCGCGACCCATATGAAATCTATGATGGAGAAGGAAGAGAGGATAAGAGGCTCCAAGAGGAGTCAGGAAGGCCAGGGGGATGGTAGGAGGCAGAGGGGTTCTAACCCTCAATAGTCCAGAGTGCTTTAGCGAGATCCACCTTTCCAGTGCCGAGTTCAAGTTCTGAGAGAGGTAGCCAGGGGGACTTTACCTGTTTCAAGTGTGGTCAGCTGGGCCACAAGTCTCCAGCTTGCCCGCAGAGGGAAGGAGGTCAGAGAGCAGCTTCATCTTCAGCTCGACCTCAGAGTCAGGGTCAGGGCAGAGGCCGATTGTCCTCTTGTTATCAGTGTGGTCAGACAGGACACCTGAAGAGGTTCTGTCCATAGTTGGGTGGTACACCTGGTGCGTCTGGTTTGAGACAGACGCAGAGTTCGCAACCAGCACAGTCTGTTTAGGCCCCGAGGGCCAATCAGGGGGCTTCATCGTCTCAGTTTGTGCATCAGTCCTTTGCTCCGAAAGGTGAGCAGGTAGATCAGGGGCCTACAGGACGCGTGTATGCTGTTACCGTGCAGGATCTTGTACCGGCTCCATCTGTTGTGAGAGATACCTTTTTGTTTTGCAACTCGGTTGCCAATGTGTTGATTGATACGGGTGCATCTCATTCCTTTATATCTGCTGCATTCGCATTTGTTTTGGGATTGGAGTTAGCACAGTTAGCATCTCCTGTTTGTGTTATATTGCCTGTTGGGGGTGAATTAATTTTGAAATACGGATGTAGAGGTTGTGACATAGAGGTTGCCGACCGCCGACTTCCATTCCCTTTTGTAGTTATGCCCATGTCGGGTTTTGATGTTATTTTGGGTATGGACTGATTATCGTCATACCGGGCAGTTATTGATTGTTACCGCCAGAGGGTCACAGTTTGTACCGTGAACGGGGAGTGTTTCCATTTCTTGGGGGATCGGGTTGGTAGTGTGTTGCCACCGGCGTATGATCCGCGGGGGCGGAGTGAGCTTAGTGGTCTTCTCGCTAACCTTATGAGTAGTGAGTGTGATGAGACCGGGGTTGAGTTACCTAGAGTGGTTTGCGAGTATTTGGATGTTTTTCCCGAGGATCTTGTTAGTTTGCCACCACATCGACAGATAGAGTTCTCTATTGATTTAGTGCCGGGCACAGCACCGATTTCTATGGCACCTTACCGTTTTGCCCCAGCCGAGTTGAGTGAGTTGAAGGTTCAACTCCAAGAGTTGCTAGATAAGGGTTTTGTTCGCCCTAGTGTTTCACTGTGGGGAGCACCGACCCTCTTTACTAAAAAGAAAGATGGTGCCTTGAGACTTTGTATCGACTACCGGAAGTTGAATCAGGCTATAGTTAAGAATAAGTACCCTATGCCCCGTATAGATGACCTATTTGACCAGTTGAAGGGTTCCCGTTGTTTCTCTAAGATAGACTTGAGATCGGGTTACCACCAGTTGAGGGTCAGGAAGGAGGATATTCTGAAGACGGCATTCCGTACGCGGCATGGCCACTATGAGTTTCTGGTGATGCCATTTGGGCTCACCAATGCACTGACAGTCTTTATGGACTTGATGAACCAAATCTTCCGGGAATTCTTAGATCGCTTTGTGGTCGTTTTCATGGACGAAATTCTGATTTATTTGCCTTCTGAGAAGGAGCACGAGGAACACCTGAGAGTGGTGCTTGAGTTGCTTAAAGCCCATAGGCTGTATGCCAAGTTTGGGAAGTGTGAGTTCTGGCCAGGGGAAGTCAAATTCTTAGGCAATGTGATTTTCGGAGAAGGGGTGTCTGTTGATACATCCAAGATAGAGGCAATGCAGGATTGGGCACAGCCTAAGAGCGTCTTTGAGATCCGTAGTTTTCTTGGATTAGCTGGGTATTACCGCCGGTTTGTGAAAGATTTCTCCAAGCTAGCTTCGCCGTTGACCAGGTTGACGCGGAAAGGGGTCAAGTTTGTACGGAGTGAGTGTAGACACCCCATTTTTGACCGACCTTAAGACTCAGACGTCACCGATTGAGCGCTCGGTGATGGTGCATATTGTACTCGTTCAGAAGTTTCAGAGTCTCGGCTGCGAGCCTTGCCTCTGGACTTCCAAGCTCTTTCGTGTCTTGCCTCGGTTTGGGAACCAGGCTCCGTTTTCTCTATTTTCTCTTCCTAAAGGGAGGGAGAGGTCTCGTAGATCATCTCTCAGTGGCCGTAGGCTACGTTTTGTGGTCGTAGGCCATTTTTCCCGTTTGGAGTCCGGTTTCCAATTTTTCGGAGCCGACGGCCGTGTACCTCGGTTCGGGACCGCTTAACCACCTCTGTTTGCTCCGGTTTTTGGCACACACCTTATTTCCTTCCTTTTGAGGGACACTGTGGTCCGAGAGACCAACTTCGTGGTCGGACACCACTTCCGGTGCCTAACAGCCCACTTTCGGGGCCCCGAATTGCGTGTTTTGGCTCCCGAACCTTCATTCTGCATTTTTGGGCTCTGACCCAAACTTGAGATAGTCATATTTTGAGGTCCTTTTCATTTTTGATTAAGGACCTTTTGCTTTTTGCGATCTCCTACTGCCACTGGCTTCTTTACCCCTCTTTTAGGCCTTTTCTTGCATGATAGTTTAGGCCTACTTGTATTTATTTTCGTGGCTTGTCATAAACTATAAAGTGTCTTATTTTGAGCCCCTATTCAACTTTTTTGAAGAGCTCTCTTCGGTTTGAGATCTCCTACTATCACTTGCCCCTTTATCTCCCTTTTAGGCCAATTTTGGGTGGAAATTTGAATTTCATTTCCCCCCCATTTTTCTCCCTCTTTTCCACCCTCTTGTGTCTATATAACAGACCCCCCAGCTGTGTTTTAGGGGTTAGAAAATTTTGGTTTGGAGCTCTCACATTAAATCTCTCTCTCTCTCTACTCTAAGCCTTAAAAAAGCCCTTTGATTCTTACACCATTTCCTCACCATCACCTAGCACCACACCACCACTCCATTCCAACCGCTTGGAGGGTCTTCTCAGAGCTTAGGAGGCAGCATTTCTTGGTCCAAAAGGCTGTCAAAGATTAGTCTTCAAGGGCAAGTCATCTTCTCCCCTTTTTGACCCTTTTCTTGGTTCACATCTTAGCTCTTTTTGCTTGCATGTTGGGGCTCCGACCCTAACTGAAAATCTCATTTTTTTGAGCTCTATTTCATGTTTGTTTAAGGGCCTCTCACTGTTTGAGACTCCCTTTTTGCACTTGCTTCATTACCTCCTTTGTATGCCATTTTCTTGCATATTATTTTAGGCCTATATGTAAACTGTTTTGAGCTCTAGTCCAAACTGTAAAGAAACTTATTTTGAGCCCTTCTTCAACATTGTTGAAGGGCTCATCACTGTTTGTGACTTCCATTTGCCACTTGCCTTTATATCCCTCTTTTGGCCTCATTCTTGCATGATTTGTTAGCCCCTTGTGTTTGTGTTTCTGGACTTTGGTCCGAACTATAAATGGCCTTATTTTGACCCCTTTTCATGTTTCATTAAGGGTCTTTTATTGTTTGAGGCATCCTTTTTGTACTTTGTGTTATAGCTCTCTTTTTGGCCTTGTTTTGCATAGTATTTTGAGCATGCTTGTGCACTGTTTTGGGTTTGATCATAAACTGTAAAAGATCATATTTTGGGCCCCTATTCAACATTGTTGAAGGACCCTCATCTTTTTAGAGCCGGCAGCCATCACTTCCTTCTTTGTCTCCCTTTTGGCCCATTTTTGCATGCTAGCTTAGCCCCATTTGTGTTCGCTGTTTGGCCTTCCTTAAAACTGTAAATATGCTTGTTTTGGGACTGTCTTGAGTCTGTCTTTACATTTCATGTTCGAATAATGCATGCTTTGTATAGCTATAGGTCATTGTGTATGCCTAGTTTTGCCTTTCGGGTCTCATTTCATGCATCGGGTGCTATATTGTCATGTTTCGGGGCTGTTTTGCATCACTTTTTGCTGCTAAAATTTGCATGCTAGCGTACCATGTTCCATGCCTTGCCATGTCTTGTTAGAGTGTCATTTCGTGCCTTAGGGTCGGTCCTCGGTTTGCGTGCATGCGTGCGCGCATCTCGAGTTGTCTCATTTTCATCGTATGGCCTCTTATGTGAGTGTGGCTGAGGTCCACTTGTGTTAGTGTAAGTCCATTATCGCATTGTGTATGCCATTTCATTCCATAGCGTTGTGTATGCTAGGTTGTATGTTAGCGCATTGTGTATGCCATGTTATCTCGTGCATCGTGTATGCCATTTCATAGCATTGTGTATGTTAGGTCGTATCTTAGTTGCATTTCATGCATGTCATGCATATTGCATTGTGTTTGGGATAGGAGTTAGCCCGAGCACAGGAAACGAGGGACGTTTCGTACTTCGAGTGACGGAACGTGTCTCAATTCCCAGTCACCGACACTCCGGATTGTCCATGATGGAGTTAGGTCTTGTTGTGTTTTCATATGCATTCATTCTATATTGAATTGCACAATTCGACTCCTCGGCCATCATGCATCGAGATGCGTAATTGGTGGCACGAGGATCGAGGCACGCATACATTTGTGAAAATACATTGCCATACCCTTTTCTTGCTCTCTGTTGCAGCAAATCAAGAATCAGCAATCTTTCGGGGCTTGGCGCGCTTTCCAAAAAATATTGCAAAATAGAGGCTAATTGGGGCATCACTGTGGATTTCCGTGCAAAGGCGACCCGGATATGCATTATTCATCATCTGAAGAAGAGTCAAGGCAGTCCCTGGCTTGCATGCCAGTTTATTGTTTTCTTAGTTAATTTGGTAATTAATTAGGATTTTTGTACATATTTGGACTGTATTATTGGGGCTGTATTATTCTTTCGGATCCTCTGCGTGAGGGCAATGTTGTAATAAGTGTGCGTGTGTGTGATGTATGTCTTCCAACCCCACGTCTCTCTCCTTTTATGTACCCGCTTATGATGGTTAGATTAGGGCATGTTTCAATTAGCATACAGTATGATAGCATGTTTGCATTCATTCATCTGTTTTGCATGCACCGGGCTCGGCGCATCATACTAACTGCATTGTATTTTCAATTCCAAGTTGAATACATGTTAGCTGTAGCATTTCATATGCCATGTCTAGAATAGCCAAGCCTGCTATAGTTGCATGTTTGCATGTGTTGCATTAGGCATTTCCGTATAATTAGGATCATGCATGGATTTCTAATTAGCTTCTGTTTTGGCTTGGAGTACTCGGTAAGTTTTATGCTTTAGCATCCTTGCATGCGTGTGAGTGACTGCCATGAATAGCATGCTTACCATGAGGCTATATGCTTATGTGATATAACTGCCTGAATGCCTGTGGGTGAAGGTTGGGTTATTTGGATTGGAACAATTCATCAAATGTGTGTTTTAAGCCTACTAGATAGTGGCAAAATCATATTTTCTAAGCCCACCCGAGGGTGGCAAATCCACGTCTTAGCCTACTTGCGAGTAGCACCATCAAACCATTTTCAAATAAACAAACATGAAATGTTTTGTTCCAATTCAGGCGATCCAGTCTATACTTGTATGCTGTGCGCATCACATAGTAAATCTAGGCTAATAACCGGAATAAGAACGCATAATGTTTTCAAAAATAGATATCATGGTTAGTAGAGGCCGATCTTTGATCGGGCGAGCGGGGATGCTCACGAAGTGACCTTCCGCAATCATACCCAAGTTCCCGAGCCGAGGCAACTTTGGTGATGACGGACACGTGGCCTTAGGCAAACGAGTCAAGGTTTCCTAAATTTTCCCAAAATAAAACATTTAGGTGGAGACTCTGTATTTGGCAAAGCAGTCCATGTTTGGCACTTCTTTCAAAAATCTGTTTTCTCAAAATGATTTGCCGGATTTGGACTCTTTGGTTCAGATTTAGAACCATGACAATTTTAGAGTCCTGAACTGTAGTGAGCCCAATATCGAACGGAACGGGGGACTCATCCCTCCCGGGACGTTCGGGGGACGTCTACAGTGAGACGTGCGAAAATTCGTTCCAAGAGTTGAAAGTTAAATTGACCACCGCTCCGGTTTTGATTATTCCGGAGAGAGGTTTAGGTTATTCGGTTTATTGTGATGCCTCACGAGAGGGATTGGGTTGTGTCTTGATGCAAGAAGGGAAAGTGGTATCCTATGGCTCGCGTCAGTTGAAAATACACGAGAGGAATTACCCTACACATGACCTTGAGTTAGCAGCCGTAATTTTTGCCTTAAAGATTTGGAGGCACTACCTTTATGGTGAGAGGTTCGAGGTGTTCTCGGATCATAAGAGTTTGAAGTATCTGTTTAAACAGAGGGACTTGAATTTGAGGCAGAGAAGGTGGATGGAGTTCATTGAAGACTATGATTTTGAGTTGCACTATCACCCGGGAAAGGCTAATATTGTGGCCGATGCCCTTAGTAGGAAATCCATTAGCGATGTAGCTTGTATAGCCATCCGGGAGTGGGGGATGTTAGGTGGACTTGGCGAGTTTGATTTGCTTCTGGGCGAATTCGGTGAGGCTGCGACCTTGTTTTCTGTTGTTGCGCAGCCTACACTTGTGACACGAGTGATAGAGGCACAGGGAGGTGACCTTGAGGTAGAATCTCTCCGAGAAAAAATCTCCAGTGGGAAGGCTGAGAAGGGCTTGACTGTGTATCCTGACCTGAGTGTGAGATACCGTGACTGTTTGTTTGTGCCGGAGTCTTGCCGAGAAGAAGTACTCCGAGAGTTTCACCATTCACGCCTTGCGGTACATCCGGGAGGCACCAAGATGTATCGTGATCTAGGTCGTCAGTTTTGGTGGCGGGGTATGAAGAAGGATATGGCAGTTTTCGTGTCTAAGTGCCTTACTTGTCAGCAAGTGAAGGCCGAGCCTCAGAGGCCAGCGGGTTTGTTGCAACCCTTGCCTATTGCCGAGTGGAAGTAGGAGCATGTTACTATGGACTTCGTTATAGGTCTTCCGAGGACTCAGCAGGGTAGTGATGCTATTTGGGTGGTTCTAGACCGGTTGACTAAGTCAGCGCACTTTATCCTTATGCACGTGAGAGATTCGGTAGATCATCTTGCCGACTTGTATATCCGGAACATAGTGAGGTTGCACGGGGTCCCAGTGTCGATCGTCTCTGATAGAGATCCTCGTTTTACTACTAGGTTATGACAAAGTTTGCAGAGTGCTTTAGGCACTAGATTGACCTTTAGCACGGCTTATCATCCTCAGACTGACGGGCAGTCCGAGCGTACTATTCAGATCCTTGAGGATATGCTTCGAGGTTGTGTTCTTGACTTTAGTGGGTCGTGGGAGAGGCACTTGCCCTTGGTGGAGTTTGCCTACAACAACAGTTTTCAGTCGAGTATCAGTATGGCACCGTTTGAGGCCTTGTATGGCC
Source organism: Camellia sinensis (assembly GCF_055761805.1). Taxonomy (NCBI): domain Eukaryota; kingdom Viridiplantae; phylum Streptophyta; class Magnoliopsida; order Ericales; family Theaceae; genus Camellia; species Camellia sinensis. Next base: position 82,694,058 of record NC_138963.1, read on the forward strand.
CACCGTGTAGGTCTCCAGTTTGTTAGGCTGATGTGGGTGATGCACCTTTGTTAGGCCCGGAGTTGGTCAAGGAAATGACGGAGAAAGTTGAGCTTATCCGTAGGAGGCTTGTTATAGCCCAGAGTCGCCAAAAGAGTTATGCCGACTGTAGGAGGAGGCCTTTAGCATTTGAGATGGGTGATCATGTTTTTCTGAAAATATCACCTAGGCGAGGTTTGATGAGGTTTGGGAAGAGTGGGAAGTTGTCCTATCGGTTTATTGGCCCTTTTGAAATCCTCGAGAGGATTGGTGAGGTTGCCTATCGATTGGCTTTGCCGCCGCAATTGTCTGGAGTGCATGACATGTTTCATGTTAGTATGCTTCAGAAGTACGAGCCGGATACATCGCATGTATTAGATTGGACCGACTTAGAGGTTGACGAGGATGCCTCGTATGAAGAGAGACCGGTTCGGGTCTTGGATAGGCGAAATCAAGTCTTACGAGGCAAGACCATTCTCTTGGTGAAAGTTTTGTGGAAACATCACGGAGTGGAAGAAGCCACTTGGGAACGTGAGTTGGAGGTCCGAGAGAAATGTTCGGATCTATTTGTGGATGTTTGAGCATATGTTGTATATTTTATTGTGTTGTTAAACTTTAAGAGCATTGAATGTGTCTTAAGTTGTAAAACATGGTATATGTTTCGGTTTATGGAAATATTGTAAAACTTGCCTTGAAATGCAAGTTTATTATAGCATTGCATATGTTGAATGTGTTGTAGAAATGGACACATATCATGAACATGGAATATGTTATGGAATTGTAAATCTTGTGTGTTAGAATATTGTTGGATTTGGAAGGAATGCATGTTGATAATGCATATTGTAATATATATTGTGAAATGCCTCTTGAATAGAGATGGAATGATTAGTAATGGATCAAATTATTGTATATTGAAATGTGATATTGTTGGAAATTGAGAAAAACTTGTTTTTTAAAACTTGTGCCTAATTTTGGGGACGAAATTTCCTAAGGTGGGGAGGTTGTAGCACTTGTGCCTTTTAAAGCTTTTGGTAAATGTATTTGAACCCTTTATTCTATTTTGGGAACCTTTGGTGTTGTTGCACTTTAGTTTTGGAGGGGTACAAATTGATTTAAACTTGTTGGGTTTGGTTGTTCACACTTATTCTTGTCAAAAGTTCCTTGGAGACTTAGAAATTCCATTCTAGGGTCGACACCAGCCTTCCTCGGGTTGACCCTTACCTGTTGATGAAGTTCTGGAGGTGTTGCTGGAACATAGGGTAGACACCAGTCTGGGGTGGTGTCGACCCTCTTCTGTCTGTGTGTTGGTTGCTGGAAGATAGGGTAGACACCAATCTGGGGTGGTGTCGACACCTGCAGTGCAGTCAAACCTTTCCCAGATTTTTATCCTCTTTGGTGTCGACACCACTGTTGCAGGGGTCGACACCTGCGACTTTTTCCCAGATTTTTCTCACAGTTTGGACCTACTTTTTGGGGATATTTTGACTAGATATTTTGAGTTGACTTTGGGGCTTATATCTATTTTTGACCTAGTACTATATAAAGGCTCTCACTTGACCTTTTCTCTCACTTTTTCTTCCATTTCCTCTCTCTAAACCGTGAAACACCTTCTCTCTCTCTCTCAAGACACTTTTCACTCAAAGATCCTTAGATCTACTTGTTTGAAGACCTATACTCACCTTGCTCCTTTGAGATAAACTGTAGAGCTTGTCGAGGGCTTCATTTTGATCGGAGCAAAGCTTGGTTTCTCCTCCGTCGACTTTTGGGTTTTTCTTCCTTTTTCCCCTTCTAAACTTAAGGTAGGGATTCCTACTCATTTTTATGATCTTTAACCTAAATGTGGAGCTTTTGTATAAATGGTTTAAATTTGGGAAGTTAGGGTTTGTAATGTATTATATTGAAGAAGATGGGTTTTGTCTTTTTGGCTCATATATATATATATATATATGGGGTCTTAAAAAGAGATTATTGTTGTTGTTGGTAATATTTGGACCTATAGGTCAATATTGAGTTTAAAGGGAAAAATGTCATATTTGGGTCATTAGTGTAATTAATGACATTTGTTATGAAATTGAGTTGGGGATAATGAAATTTGATCATTAAGAGATAGAATGGTGGAGTTGGATTTATAAATCGCTCACTTTTGAAAATGTCAATTATATATCTATTGAGGCATTTATTATCTGTTTAAAAATAACTGCTTTGGGCTATCGGTGGAGGATAGTCTTGATTGTTGTAGACATTGCATGATGATTAGGTAAATTGAAACTAGTCAAGTTGTGTATTTGAATACATGGGTGCCGAATCCCGCAGACAAACTTTTCGTAAAATGGCCAGTTGAATATAATTATACATGGGTGCCGAATCCCACGGACGCAATTTCCGTAAAATGGCAATCCGAATATATCTATACATGGGTGCCGAGTCCCACGGATGAAATATCCGTAAAATGGCCATAAGAGAATGAAAATACATGGGTGCCGAATCCCGCGGATGCAATTTCCGTAAAATGGCAAGATGCAGTATTGTTGGCATGAGATGTAGTCTTACTTCAGTTATTTCGCCAGGTTCTGAGCCATGTTTATAAGTTGAGTTTTGTTAAGTTAAATATTTATCAAGTGCTAATGTTTTAGTTATTACTCATGTTATGTTTAGCATATCTCTACTGGGCGTTGGCTCACCCTATATGGGACATTATTTTCAGGTACATGTAGTATGCCGCCTCTGAGGCCTTAGCTTGGATGGCAGTGGGAGTCGAAGACTCTTTTTGTTTTATTTTATTGTATTACATGTATTTCAAGCCAAGGGCTTATTTTGTGTAGAGTTAGTACTCTCCTTTTGAAACCAAGTGTTGACTTGGAAAGTTGTAAGCTTATAGGGCATTTACTTTTGTTGTCAATATGTAATACATTTTGTGAAGAATACTCTAATTTATGAAATTATGCTTTATTTTCTTTCGTCTAAGCATGTCAAGAATGTATGATTTATGGGTTTATTTTGAGGGCGTTACAAGACCTTACTATCCTCAACCTAGAAAAAATAGAGTGTTTTGGGAAATAAATTACCTAGAGTAAAAAGAGTATTAGCCATTTTCGATATGACACAAAAATAAATGATCCGATAGAGGATTACTTGGCAAATAAATGTCAAGGATATGGGTGGCCATTTCTATTAGAAACAATGTTTTTAACTAGGGCCACTTCCCATTGTTTTCTCTCAAAATTAATCAAATAACATACTTTGAGGTTTGAAAATTTCTTCCCAAAGACAACCATCGTAAATGATTACAAAAATTATGTATCCATTGGTACTCAGAAAGATCAATGTTAGACCCTATTAGCCATTATATACCCTATTAAGTAACTCCCTCCCCAAAAGAATACTCTGCCAACTCCAACTATACCTTGAGCTTGGCTTTAGGTGAAAAAAGTAATAGTTGCAATAATATTTAGCCCGAAGAACCTTATTAGAAAGGGAGTCTTGATCATTGGTGAGTATATATACACTTTGCATGCTTGACCAACAAAGCATGATTAAATGACCTTCGGATCTTTGAAACCCAACCCTCCTAAAGATTTAGGTTGACAAACGTAAGACCACCACATCCAACAAAGCCCTTTGACATTTACATTCGTCCACAAGAACTTGATCACAACACTGCGAAGTTGGGTGATAAAATAAACTAGCACTTGGAAAACAGACAAAAGATAAATGGAGATGGACAAAATAACATGCTTAGCAAACACACATTTGCCAACAATGGACAAGAGGGCACATTTCCACCCCTACAATTTATTCTTTTTTGTTATAAGCCAACTTTAAAAAGATCTCCATTTTTCTAGAGAAATCCAAGGAAGTATCCAAGTAGACTCCCGATCAATGACCAATCTACACCCAAAACATTAAGGAAGAACTTTCTAAGCTTCCGTCCCCATATTCGTACTAGGATATAATTCCAACTTCCAGTGGTTCATTCAAAGACCAAATTGGTGACAAAAAAAACTTTAAGAAGCCAACTCAAGTCCTATACGTCGTCCTTATTAAATTACATAAAGATGAAACAATCATCTATAAACAACAATGGAAATGAAAGGAACTTGGCAACAAATAGAAATACCTTGACATAGCCCTTTATCGAAGCCCACAAGAGGTGGAAACCATTTTGACCATTGGTTATTGACAAGAACCGAAAAGGAAACACTCATCACATGTTGTAAAATCAAAGTGATCTAATGGTGACTAAACCCTATCACTCTTAAATTTATTCCATAAAATCTCATTTCATCCAATCATGAGCCTTATTCATATATACACATATATATAATTTAAGAGCACAAAATGTCTTTTTGCATGAGGACTTGCATTGGATAAACTTAATAAGTTCATGGGCTAAGAGAATATTATCAGAGATGAGTTGACCGGAAACAAAAGCATTTTGAGAAGGTGAAATAAGATAAGGTAGAACTAAATGGAGCATATTAGCATGGACCTTTGACATAATTTTGTAAATAACATTACATAGGCTATTCGGATAGTAGTCATGCACAAAATTTGGAGCTAAATATTTGGAATAAGAGTAATAAAAGTACAATTCGCTTCTGTAAACACGTAACTAGATTGTAAAAACGAAAGCAAAATAGTGATAACATTGTTTTCCTATATTGAGCAAGAGGAAGTGATGTTTTTCTACATCCAATAATGTTAGAATAACTATCTCTTTATATCATATTTTATTTATCACATTATGCAACATATTTATACTTGTTGAATATTGTAGACATCCATATGAAATCTATTGTACTTAATAATTGTGAGTATGTCAAAATTACATGGTTATAAAAAAGATGATTATTCTCACATTATTGTTTTAAACGAACCTCTTAAAAGGGGTGAAAAATGTTATACTACTTTTTAGAGGTGGTTAAAGCCTACTTAAGGCCAAGGCAAAAATCTAGGTTGCGGTTGGTAGAGCTTTGTAACTATGATTTGAGAGTATGAGTTGTATTTTGAGTTTGTGAGGTTTGGAATTATGATTTGAGTGTGAAAAATTTGTTTGATAAAGAGTTTTGAAATGAGTTTTGAATTGAGTGGGAAATTGTTGATGTGACATTTGATATGTGATACAAAAATTTACAACTCATAACCAAATATACAATTCAAAATTATTTTAAAACACATAAAAAAATTTTAAAAATTCAGAAAATATTTTTTTCGAATATATAAAAAATAACATATCAATTGCAAAAAAAAATAAAAAAATAAAAAATTCATTGTTCCGGTCAACCGGCCGGACGACCGGTTAGGCCAAATTTCGGAAAATTTTTTTGAAAATTGCACTCTGTTTGACAAAGTTTTCTGCAGAGTTGTGGAAAAAGAGCGTAAGCCCTTTTAGTATCAAAGCCATAGTTATGTTGTATCCTGATTCTAACTGCTTAGCTACTTCCGATCAATCAATTTTGTTGTTTATTTGATTAATTTAGTTTTCAGCTCATCTTAATCACCCAAGAGATCAGTCTGTGTTTATCCACCCGGTTTAAGTCACCCACTTTCGTTCCCTGTCCAGAGTAAGTCCTTAGAGTTAGGCAGTGTAGGACATACGGGTCTTCCGAATAGGGTCTGTACTAAAACCAACTGGTATGTGGTAGCATGACTAGAATAGGGTATGCATTAAGGTATCTGTAAAACTAATTAATTAAAACGAACAATGAATCGATTATTTAGAAGTAACTCATCAGTCAGTTCTAGGTCAACAACAACTTTGCCCTCAATACCTAATCAAGGATTAGTAATAAATGATGAAGATGTTGAAATACAAAATGATAAAATTGATGCAAGATGGAATATACCTAAACTACCAATTAAAGAAATTTATAAAACTACTTTTATACAGAATGTTTTTAAAATAGCTCTGCATGTTAAAACCATTGAACAAGTTTATGCTTTAGAAAAACCTAGAGAAACATGCTGATTATTTGATGCTAAATTAATCAAACGACATTTGAATAATGGTTACAATTTTATGCATATTGGTTTAATTCAAGTTAGTGTTAATCCATTAACCATGGTAGGAAAAAATACCTCTGTTTTATTATGTTTAAGGGATGCTCGCTTTCTTAATTATAATGATAGTCTAATAGGTATGATGGCGACTGGTCTTCATAAAGGTCCAGTACATTTTAATTGTTTTCCTGGTTTTACACGTAGTTTACGAGATCCACATATTTTAGATGCATTGACATTAAACATTCAATTACATGGTTCATTTACTAACATGAAAGAAAAAGTTCATAATATTACTTTAATATATCGTGTCCATTATAAGTGCATGCAAACTAATTTAAATGTTCATGCTTTACACAAGAGTCCCAAAGATCAAACTCTATTATTTCAAAGCAGTAGTAATCATGAATCCAATATTAATGTACCTCAAATGCTTGAATGGAAAAATATCGACTTACCTGATCAATGGGTTACTGTCAATGAAAATTACAAACATAATCAACAACAATCCTCAATTCTAGATATCCAAGATATCCAACAATACAATGATGGTACTGTCCGAATTAAATTTAATCGTAGTCAATCCTCTAGACATAGTACATCTAGTGTTCCGACTGACATTGAAGCTGAAGATGAAATATTTAATACCCCATTATTTCGTAAAAATAGCCAAATCCATCTTGGTCAAACTGGTCAAACTTCCACTAGCAAATTAAAAGGCATTGATAATACTACTTCCTCCCAAATTAGTAAACCTTTTTATTCTACACACACACATTTACCTGAAAAAGAAATTACTTCTAATAATTCTCCTACTCAAACTGATTTTGAAGAATTTATACCTCCAGTCAATCCCCAATTAATGACAATCAAAAAATATTTTAAACCTGATCTAGATAAATTACTTATTGACTTCAAATCTAAGGAAAATAGAACGCAAAGACATGCTTATTATGCTAAATATAATTCTGCTCAAATGTCCAACATTACTAAACAATGGTATGATTTTATGATTGAATATGGTTTTGAATTACCTCTGTTAGAATATGTTGACGAATATTACAAAAAGATTAATACAATCACAAAACATAAATGGAAAACATCTCCGACTACATCAGTTAGTTCTAATCATCCTCCATTAGAAAATATAATTATTGATCATCAAGGTGCTGAAGTTCTAGCTTCCCCTTTTAAATTACCTGGGTCCGACCCTGACATTAAAAAGGTCATTGAACAAAATAATTATACTAATCAATGTTTAAAAACAATTGGTAAACAACTAGATAAGATTGAAACCAATTTAGATGAACATTCTAACAAATCTACTAAAACCCTAGATCAACCTTTAATTAATCTTCCTAGTCGCCGTTCCAAACGAACCAGCTTAGTTACTAATGATCAATCCACTGTCAAAGCTATTGAACAATTATTTGCTAAACTATCTACTTCTGATAATGCTTCACCCTCTAAAGACAAAGGTCTTACTGTTTTAAATCAACAACCTAATACTGAAATTGTTTCCACCCAATCTGAAACTGAATCCACTGATAATGAAATAAATCAATTAGCCCAGCAATTCCAATCATCTAATCAGCTTGCAAAAATTAATTATCCCAAAGTTAATCCTCAAACTACAAAAAATTGGTAGTCCAAACCTACACCACCTGATCTCCAATATGAAGAAAATAATATTAGTAACCAATTTTCTGTCTCAGCTAAATGATTATACGAATGGAATATTGATGGACTTAGTGAAGATCAAATCCTCCAAAAATTGAATCATTTATCTATGGTTTCTAATAGTTATCTCTCTAATTATCCCCAATATTCTCAACCTGAAATTGTTTCCTTAATTACCTCTAGTTTTACTGGTATGCTCAAATCTTGGTGGGAAAAATATCTTACTAATGATGAAAGAGAATCCATAATTCATGCTAATCAAACTGATGAAAATGGTCTACCTATCTTTGATGAAAATATTGGTTGTTGCCACCCTGATGGTATTAATACATTAATTTATACTATTATTAGACATTTTATTGGTACTCCTACTAATATCTATTCTCGTATACATGATCAACTTAGTAATCTTACTTGTCCCATCTTAAATGATTTTAGATGGTATAAAGATGTATTTACCTCTAGAGTTATGTTAAGAGAAGATTGTACTAAATCATTTTGGAAAGAAAAATTTATTAATGGACTACCTAGTTTATTTGCTCACAAAATTCGAGATGTTCTTAGTCAACCTACTGGTGTTATCGAATATGATAATTTAACCTATGGCGATATAATTAGTACTATTCAAAAAGAAGGATTAAAAATGTGTATTGACCTTAAACTTAGTAAAAAAGCCACTAAAGATAAACATAAAGCTAAATATGAATTAAGAAATTTTTGTGAACTATATGGTTTACCTCCTGTAGCACCCTCTCATAGGAAATCACACAAATATTCTAAACATAAATATAAATCAAAATATTCTAATAAATACAAAAAGAATTATTCACCTTCCAAATCTAATGATAAATTTTATACTAAACCCAAAAAAAAATATTACAAGAAATCACATCCAAAATCTAAATCTAATAAAGATATTACATGTTATAACTGTGGTAAAAAAAGTCATTATTCTAATAAATATAAAGAGAAACAAAAATTAAAAGATAAGGTTAATCAATTACAAATAAACGATGAATATAAGACTCAAATATTTGAAATCTTTCAATTAAACCAATCTGTTAGTAATTTCTCTTCTGATAATCCAGACACTTCCTCTGACGATAATTCATCCAATACTGATCCTGATAATAACATAACCTTAGAATGTAATGATGTCTTCTGTAAACCAGTTAAACAAATTACTGTTCTCACAAAACAAAATCAAGAAGAATCTGCTTTAATAAAATTAATTAGCAAGTTAGATGATCCCAAATTAAAATTAAAATATATTGATAAATTAAAATCTTTATTAATCCATTCAGATAATAAACCTAAATTTGATAAACCTATTATTAGTTTATCTAAGACTTTAGAAAGATTTAAAAAAAAGAATAAAGAAATTACACTTCAAGATTTACAATCTGAAATCAACCAAATTAAACAAACTATCAGAAACTTACAGCAAAAAGATAAAAAATTGGAAGATGAAATTATTACTCTAAAACTTAATCAACATTTAGACAATTTCCAACCTAATCCAAATACATCACCTCATGAATCTGATAATAATTCTGAACATGATTCTGATCATACTAATCCAGATAAACTTTTATTTGATAATAGATCACATCAATCTAAAAATCTTGAAGACAAACGATTAAATCTAATCAATAAAATATATATTCAAAAATTAAAATCGTTGTTGAAGATTTTGAATTAGAATTAATTGCTTTAATTGATACTGGTGCTGATTTAAATTGCATACAAGAAGGCTTGCTTCCTACTAAATGTTATGAGAAATGTCATGAGAAATTAACCTCTGCTAATGGTAGTCAAATGTATATTAAATATAAATTACCCAAAGTTCATGTTTGTCAAGATAATGTATGTTTTAAAACTTCATTTGTTTTGGTTAAAAATATGACTGATAAAATTATTTTAGGTACACCATTTATTTATTTATTATATCCGTTTACTACATCTAGTGAAGGCATAACTACTCATGTTTTAGGACAACCTGTTACATTTAAATTTTTATCTCCTCCTGAAATGCTAGAATTAAATCAACTCAAAGACTGTTCTATTTCTCACACAATTAATTGTCTAACTAGACATTTAAACTTTCTTAAAGAAGAAATTAATTATAAACGTATTGACCAACAGTTGACTGATCCAATTCTAATTTCTCAAATTAATGATTTTAAATTAAAATTAGAATCAACTGTTTGTTCAACTTTACCTACTACATTTTGGCATAGGAAAAAGCATGTAGTTACTTCACCATATATTAAGAATTTTAATGAACGACAAATACCTACTAAATCTAGACCTATTCAAATGAATCATGCATTACTGGAAATGTGTAAAAAAGAAATTAATGAATTATTGAAAAATCGAATAATTAGTCCTAGTAAATCACCATGGTCTTGCTCTGCTTTTTATGTTAATAAAAATGCTGAATTAGAATGAGGTGTTCCTCGCTTAGTCATTAATTATAAACCATTAAATGTTGTTTTAGAATGGATTTGATATCCTATTCCTAATAAAAAAGATTTGATTAAAAGACTTAGTCAAGCTGTTATTTTTAGTAAATTTGATTTAAAAAGTGGTTTTTGGCAAATTCAAATTCATCCTAAAGATAGATACAAAACTGCTTTTAATACACCCTTTGGTCAATATGAATGGAATGTCATGCCCTTTGGATTAAAAAATGCTCCTAGTGAATTTCAAAATATAATGAATGACATATTCAACCCATTTAGTCATTTTTCTATTGTTTACATTGATGACATCTTAATTTTTTCAAAATCCATTCACGACCATTGGAAACATTTAACTGCATTCTTTTACACAATTAAAAGTCATGGTTCAGTTATATCTGCTCCTAAGATCAAATTGTTTCAAACTAAAGTTAGATTTTTAGGTTATGATATTCATCACAATACTATTCTCCCTATTAGTCGCTCTATTGAGTTTGCGTCCAAGTTTCCTGATGAAATTCTTGATAAAACCCAATTACAAAGGTTTTTAGGTTCCCTCAATTACATTGCTGAATTCTATAAAGACCTTAGGAAAGTCCGTCAACCTTTGTTTGATAGGTTAAAGGATAATCCTCCTCCTTGGTCTTCTATTCATACTTCTATTGTTCAACAAGTCAAACAATATGTTAAGTCTCTTCCTTGTCTTGGTATTCCTACTGAAAATTCATTCAAAATTATTCAAACTGATGCTTCTGATATTGGTTATGGTGGCATTCTTCTTCAAAAAGTCACTACTCAATCCTCTGAACAAATTGTTCGTTATCATTCTGGTGTCTGGAATAAAGCACAATTAAATTATAGTACTATTAAAAAACAAATTTTGTCTACTGTTTTATGTATTCAAAAATTTTAAGATGATATTTTAAATCAAAATTTTTTACTTTGTGTTGATTGTAAATCTGCTAAATATGTTTTAGAAAAAGATGTTCAAAATCTTGCTAGTAAGCAAATTTTTGCCCGTTGGCAATCTATTTTAAGTATTTTTGATTTTGATATTACTTATATACCTAGTTGTCAAAATTCCCTTCCTGATTTTCTTACCCTGGAATTTTTACAGGGGGGTAAGGGATGACTGCTACACCATTTATTTCTTATCATAAATCCCGAATTATCCACTTCAGAACTCAAATCAAACAACTTACCCATCGAATCCACCGCCTCAAATTAGCCAGACCAACTACTAAAAGAGCCCAATACATCAATTACCATCAGCTCTAAGCCCGTCGCAATTTACTTGCTCACAGTTACAATTGTTTGCATCATCATCAAGATTATTTAGATCTTCTTTCTGGTTGCTAATTATTGTTTCTTGCTTAACAGATGTCTCGCCCAAGGCCTCTTTCCAAGGCTTTGGTCCCATCTTCTAGTAAACCTAATCAACTTCTTGTTCCTCCTCTTTCGGAATCAATCACCCAATCTCACCCTCTTGAAATGGTTAACCGTTACCAAGTCCTTGGTAACATTTATCGACCCAATTACTCATCTGCTTTGGCCTCAGACCCTTTTGCTTCTTCCAGCCAAGCAGTCTCAATTACTTCATACCCTGCTAACCCAGTCAGGTCCTCTCGATCTGATTATACCAAATCACACCCCACTAATCTGTTCTACAAAGAACCTAGTCACCCCAAAGGCCAAGTTATCCATGAAATTGCTAAATCCTATTTTGGCTCTGGATGCCATTTCATCCTCTCACATCCAGAGAAAACACTCACCTACTACAAAGATATTTTGATCCATCGCCAATCAGTTTTGATCGAACCCATTTATGATCGAACCTATGCTAGCAAGGTTCTATATCATTCCATCTACATTCATAACATTGTTTCCCTAGCTGAATGGGGTCCTCCTTATTAGTTTCGTGATCTACCTGGTCACTCTATTCAATATAATTACCATGATTACATTGATGCTTGGTTCAAGATCTTCTTGTACCAAAATGAAACTTTCAGTCACTCCTAGTTCATTTCTTTTGATCAAAAATTCAAGTCAAAATTACATTCCTGGTTTCTAAGATGGTGGACTCATTATGGAGCCATCTCGGATATCGTCCCTGGTGATCTTATTGAGCTAATTAATTATTTTGCTTCTGTTTACCCATTCACTGCTCATCAGAGTACATTTATATTTTTGTTAATTTTTCTATCCAAATACAAAATCCCTTGGATATTTAAATGGCATTATGGAATTGAAGATAATATAATCATCTGTCAACACTCAGTCAAATGGTGGGCTAAGTTCAATTTGCCTCGCATATTTGAAATTGTTCAAGAAGAATTCCCAATTGATCAATGTGCTCCTACTCTTGCAATTGCTAAAGCCCAGCAGAACCCAACTTCTGCAATCAGCCAAGGAAGTCAGCCCAATCTTCCTCCAATCAACCTTGGAAGCCCCTCATCTAGTGGTTCCAAGCCCATTTCATCCAAGTCCAAGGTTCAACCCACAACTGTTAAATCAAAGTCCAAGACTAAAGCCCCTGCAGTACCGACTCAGCCCAAGACTCAATCAAAGCCCAAATCCAAATCCAAGGCCCAGCCAAAGCCTATTTCACCTCTTGCTCAGCCTAAAGTCAAATCCAAAAGCAAATCCAAATTATCCAAAGATGAAGTGCTCTAGTTAGTCCAAAAAATCATGGATCACGGTGAAGCCTAGTCAACCAGTTCAGAAAATTCAGAAGACAATTCAAACCAGTCACAATCTTCTGAAGGTTCAACTACTCAACCCCTCTCATATGGAAGATCTGAGTTCCAAGATGCTCAGAACCCATATGCCTGATCAACATAGGATTCCCTATAAATACAAATTAGCTTCAGTCAATACTTTTTTGAGAAAAGCTGCCAATTTGTATTTATATTGATTCCTTTATTCACATGTTCCACCAAAAGTGATGAATAGTAAAAGTTACTGTTCACCGTCACTATTCATTCAATTAACTATTGCTAAAGCTACTCATCTATGCAATCACTCCACCGAAAGCAACCGACAGCATCTGTTTTGCCCCAAGCGCTGCCAGCTGCCTTCATCAATCAATAAAGTCACATGCTACTTTGTTTTTCTTATATATATTGTAATGAAATGAATTCATAGGGCACTTCTCAATTTTCTTAAAGCCTCAGTTCATAGAAAAAGAGAGAGCTCTGAGTGAAAATTACCTCTTCCCGCTTGTAACCTAATTAAGATCCTTGCAGTTGCTATGATTGTAAGTTATTTTCTGTATTCTAATTACAAAGTTTTATATGAAATGATTTTGGTTAATTAGTGCATTCCAATTCTATGGTTCAATTTTAGTCATATTTGATTTCGTAATCCATTTTCTTCATTCTTACGGCTTACGCCCCTTTGGTATCAAAATTAATTCCACAACTCTATCCAAACACTGCGCGTGAACTCAAGCGTAGAAAACGATTTTGAGAATCGTTCCAAACAGAGCCCTAATTTAGTCCTGTATAATTTTTTTACTTTACATTTTTTATTTTCATAGTACAAAATTATTTTATGTGTATGATAAAGGTGTAAAGCACATGTTACTTTTACTTCATTTGATGATAGAGAAAATAATCTAATAAAGATTTTTTAATGAGTTATGATAAACTTTTATTTAATGAGAGACTCTTTTTAGAACGTATAATATAAAGAGAAATAGATTATAGGGAGATACACCAATAAATCCTAAATTCCGAACATTCGATCCATTTAGTCCTAACTTTTATCTCATGAATCGATAAGTCCCATTCCAGTGTTAAAAGACCAATTAGACCATCTTTTATCACGTGAAGTAAGGGTGCTTGGGGGTTTTGCTAATGTTGAATTTATGTTTAGGTCCCAAATCTTCCATGCGGGGATTTTTTTTGTTTCCCTCCAAATCAATTGGAACGGAAGAGACGTAATTGGAAACTTGTGTTGTCTTTCGATGTTAATGGGATTTTGGTTGGGGTGCTGGTGATCCATCTATAACATACAACGTTGATTCATCGTGGATTGGTATTAGAAATTGAAAATTCATTTTCATCGTAAATCCTAGAAGCGTATGAACCCACCCCCCTTCTAGCAACACGTTTACATTGTGAAGTTGGAGAGATCGTGTAGACGTTGTGTGGTTGTACGACAAGCGAACAAACTACTAGTCGTCATTATCGGTGACTGCGTAATCAACAAAATGACGTGGGGTAAGTAGTTCAATTACGTATGTGTACTCAGTACATCTTTGCCAGTATTGATGTTACTGTGTAATTTTTAATGGTGGAGTAGGAAAAAGTTGTTGGCATTGTTTTGGTTGGACCCAAATGTTGTGGACCCATTTTGTTTTGATTTGGAGTGTGTAATGTAAATGTGATTGTGATTGTGATTGTATTTTGGGTTCTTTTGGTTTTTGTTAGTGTATGCTGTTAGTTTCTTATGTTAATTGGTGGTAGGGATTTATGGGGGTAGTAATAGTAAATGTAAATGTTATGTGTACGGACAAAGGTGAGGTCATCTGTTTATGGGTTGATGTATATTGCGGTGCAATGTCGGGTCGTTACCATTTTCTGTGGCATGGCAGAATTAGGCGGTTTGAGGGTGGAGGGGTTGATTAGGCTGTGAGGTGGCTATGTAGTTCGTGCTATGTGTGTTGTGATATTGGTGGGGTTAGATTTAGATGTTAGTATTGGTTGAGCTATATTGGATGGGAAAATACTTGATGTAAATGTGTTATATACGCATGCAATGGAACCGAATTAAAATAAGCTAATGAAAATTATACCACGGCTTGCAGGACAACAAATAAAAATAATATTTAGATATTCGACATAAGTACAGTAGTTCACTTTGTGTTGAGATTTAGATGGTTTGTTTAGATTTCGTGTCTTCACCAAATGTTGTTGACCCATTGTGTTTTGTTGTTAGCTTATCTTGGTGAGTTATGTTGATTGATGTATGGCGTTTGACCTGGATATTATTTACATTAACTGCAAAAATTGTATTGGCAAGGGCGTTTGACGAATTATGATTTGTGAGTAGTTATTTGTCATGTGTGATGTTGGTACGGTACGACATTATGTGGCGTAATGTGATTGTCAGGTTTGTGGTTTAGTGTTTACGTAGTTGATTATGGGTTTGGGGATTGCCGGTTGTGCATGTGATTTATGATGTTGGTGGGTATGGATGTTGTTGTAGGTTTTTTTTTGTGAACAACAGTTGATTTGAAAATACATGACACAAATCCTTCGTTTACGAACGAAACGGAACTAAATTACAATAAGCTTATGGAAATCAGACCATACATTACATGGTTGTAAGTGAAAAGTAGATGTATATAACCAATAAATATACATTGGTTTGCTGTGTGGTGAAATTCGTGGAGTTTTTGGCAGTATGTGGAGTTATTTGTTGATTGGCATTGGCAAATTACACGTGATGTTCGATGGTGTGTACGTCATTTGTATCTGGTAGTACAATTAACGGTGCATCGTAGTTAAGCTTGGAATGTGTTGTATTTGTTTATTTCGTGAATGTGTTATATTGTGTGTAAGCGTGACGTGTGGGGTACAAAATTTACAAGTAACACTTGCAAGCATCATGGGAAACAGAATGCTAGTAGCAGCCCACAACATTCACGGCAGACCGGTGACACGTCAACTAGGTTGGCCTCGAAGAGACAAACTAGATTGCATTAAAAAAACATAAAGTATATGATTGTGTTGTTAAGAAAATAGAAATCAACCCGTCGAGACTAATGTACCGGTCCAACATTTCGGGAGTTATCAAGACCGTGCTTGAGTTAGAGTTGGGAGATATACATATTTGGTAATTGAAGAAAATCCCGTTCTGGTTTATGGTTAATGCTATATGTGCCCATAAGCTAGATCCAAGAGCATACATGAAATTTGATGCCACGGTATGCCACATAATTCAAACGTACAACCCAAACGATGAGAAGTTTTACATTGGTGGGTTTGGGATGCCATTAAAGAACAACAACATCTGGTTGACATTTGGAATACAATGTGGGAAAGACAAATTGGATTTGGCGCAAGGTGTGAAAGGGCCGTTAGATTTTATGCAGAGACGGTGTCCGAACGTTGGCCGAATGTTTTCGAAAGTCATAAAAGATTTGCTAATGGAGGCAATCTGTGGTCGTACAAAATGCGATGAGGAAGATGTAGCGAAACTGCTGTGCCTTTATATATGTGCGAAATTTTTTTTTGCAACAACGGGTGAGCATATTAGGTGGGCGTTAGTGCGTGTAATTGACAAGCTCGAAACGTTAAGGTTGTACGACTGGACTGCAATAATCCGTAACACCTTGATAAGCTCGCTGACTGAAACCTACGACAGGCCAGAGAGGGTTATAGGTTGTGTCATTTCATTACTAGTATGCATTGTAAACAAACTGTTGCAGCATATATGTTGCTCTACATACATAGTTGTTTATTTTCTGCATGATCATGTAATGTGTTGGTTGTGTTTTTTATAGTTTTTTATTTATGAGCATTCGAACATTGTGCAACCTGAGCACTGTAATGTGACACTGCGATTTTGTAAATGGAATATTGGTACGCTCATTGGTGGGTTGAAAGGGATAAATTTTTCAACAAAATGTGCCATTAAGGTAGGACACGGAACACTTCACAAATGTTTGGTTTATTTGTTCGTAAGTTAGTATTTTAATGTGTGATCACTATGTACATTTTGCAGGTTAACTGTGATAAAGTTGTTGGGACAAGCAACGAGTGTTACTTATTGAAACCAATGCCGATTGGAAATGAGGCAAACTAGAGGGAGGGGGTCGTGCTTGATGTTGATCCAGTAAATATGTGGGTTGATGATGGGGATGTTGTCGATACAACAGGGTTGGCTGATACGGAGATTAGTTTCGATTGTTGGAAGCTTGATTCACCTAACGGTGGTAACGTCGAGATGCATGGTGCATGTGTAACTGAGAATCAAAATAGTAGCACACCAGATGTGAAGAAAACTAGGGGCAAGAAGATACTAACAATCGAAGAATCATGGCCGGTGTTATTTCCTGATTTGCTAGACCTTTCATGCACACGGAATAGTGATATTGTTCATACCGAAACAGACGAATAGAATGATGAGTTAAGTAAGGCTAGGGAGAGAATTAATGAATTGGAAAAGGAAGTTAAAACAAAGTCAGCATGGGTATGTGAATTGGAGTGTCAGGTCGAATCGATGGAGAAAATGGTTGGGACATAGGCTGCAAATTTGTTTATCGGGCTTGACAGCATAATCATTGGAAAGGATGCTGAAATTGCACGCCTAAACAACCCAATAGAATAGTTAAAGGGTACAATATCCAAATTAGAGGATAACCTGGGCAATCGTGAGGTGCATTAGGTGACGCAATCCGTTGCGAAGGATGGGTCGAACCAGCGGACAACTTCTAACAATCAGTGTGGAAAAATAGATGGGCCATGTAACGACACGAGTGGAGAAATTGCAGAGCAGTCCTCAACCCCTGCAGCCCAAGTGAAAGCCATCCCGAAGCTTGCAGGGGAGTTTGTTGCAGACGTGGATGAGATTGAAGATCTGACCGTGGATAACGCAGATGGGTATGTAATTGGTGATCCTGACATAGTTCGTGGTGCGTGTGTTGGTGTCAGTGATGTAGGAACTGGTTGTGGGAGGAAGATAGCCGGTCCTAGAACTGAAATCACGTCACTAGTTAGACGCGTAAAGAACAAGCCAAGAAGGGAGTTTAGATTATCAGACTATGAGCACCCTGGTGTAGTGGGACAGGGAAAACAAAGCAGCAGAGTGATGTTGCAAAAATTTACAAAGCCCGAGGTAATTTACACTGCTGAGGATGTTAATGTGGAACGTAAAACATGGAATGGTTTTGGTATGAGCAGAAGGCATGCAGTATGGAACATGTTAAAGGATGATGAAATGAGATTGTTGAAGAGAGTATACAGTTTGGACGGTGATGGGTGAGTAATTTTGTCAAAATTGGTATAGCACTTGTGTGATATAAATTAAATAATGTTGGAGTTTCGTTGTTGATAAATTTGATCTGTGGGATTGCAGGGCATTAATATGGGACGGTGGAGACAACAGAATAAAAGTGCATTTCACGGATGTCCAAGACTTGGTGCAACAAAACTCGATCCATGGGAATACACGAGCATTTCGTATCGTTTTTATTATCGTCGGAATGTGGGTGCATTGTGTGTAATGTTTATTCAGTGTGTTTAGTTTTATTTTGTTATGTGGATGCTTTGTATGGAAAACACTTAATGATGTAGGATAGGTGTGCGTGGGTTACATACGTTGGTGTTTATGCGTATCGGTAATTTACATTCCTAAAATATGTGAATATACGCACGTCAAGTAGGAGTTTGGCTTAGGTATGATGTGCAAAATATGAAACCCCCCCAAAAAAACACCTATGCATCTGTAATGTGTAATTATTGTGTGGATTCATGTTAGCACAGTGAATCAACATGTGCATAGGCGTCAACATTGTGACAATAATGTATTAGTTTCTCATCTATTGGTAATATTTGGTACATGTACCTAGTTAAAAGAATTATTTATAGTTGATATATGGTGTAGGTAATCGATGCGTATGCTACTATTCTAATGGACGTGCAGAGGAATGTTACTGGAAGAACAAAGTTTGGGGACAAGACATACATGTACAGCAGTGTGTGTTCGATATGTAGTTTTTGTGTTGTACATTAGCAGCATATGTATATCTAGGTTTTGACAACTTCAGAGTGAAGTGAAAATATTCACGTGTACCTTATGTGTCGAGGACCAAATATTTGAACGTTTACACAAAGGCCTCGCGAGGGTGGATACACAGTTTACCCCATATACCATGCGAACCATTGGACTGTCATGGTGCAAGATGTCGAGAGAGTTGAGTGGAAACATTACAATTCCATGTAGCCGATACGTGAGGTCTGAGGCGAACATTACAACGAGGCTCTAAAAGTGGTAAGGGCATTATTTGTTTGATAAACCTGGTGGTAATACCATGTGTGGCACGCACTGTTACATTTGTTTGTCCATATTTGTATCTAATGGTATTTTTGTACTCAATGGTACAAAACTAACATTGAATTGGACACACAAAAACAATGGGTGGCTGACCACCATAAAAATTTCATGAAGGCAAGAGTTGGAATGAAAGCTGGTCAAACAGATCAGTTTGACGGCGCTCTCATGCCAGTGTTGGATTGCCCGCAACAAGTGCCCGAGTTGTAAGTGTGGTTTTATTTATGTTTCAATTTGGTCAAATTAATATGTTGCTAATATGACATTGGGGTAGTCGCTTATGAATGTAGGTTGGATTACGCAATTGTTGTTTGTTACATCATTCATCAGTACGTTCATGGGATAGAAATCAACAGCATAATGGAAGGGGTAACAACCATTGTGCTATGTGCAACGGTGGTGAAAATGTTCTTGAATGAGCCAGTAAGAGGACTTCGTGCCAAGACAACATGATATGCAGTTGTCATAAGCATTATCAATATCACCTATCAACCCCCCCTGGTTTACTGTTATTGGAGTACGTAATTATTTTTTGATTAGCAAAAGTCTGAATGTTGCTGCCATATATATGGTTGATTTTTTTGTTTTTTGATATGCTAATGTATTTCGTGATTTTAGCTTAACTATTTTCACATTTTAAGTTGATCATTTTGTTCGGAACATCTATTTTAGTGTGTGAATGCCATGATGTACATTGGGTATCATGAGTATTATTGGATTTGAATGGTGTTTGGTGCAAGTTATGTGACATTGTTTGGTTTTGGATCGGTTAAAATGAGTATTATTTGATAGTAACACAGTGTTTCGTTTGTTTTGGTAATAGAAGTTGCTAGGTTTGGTTACAAAATGTTTGGCTTGGTGTTGTGGGTATGTGTTTGGGGTGTTGCGAAGGTGCCGTGTATGTGTGAATGATGAAAACAGCTAGGGTAGGGTTGTGGTATGTGAATATGTTAATGTGGACCTGGTGACATAGTGATTATTCAACCGCGTTATTATGCAAGTGGTAAATTTGTCCCATTCTAATAAAATTGGAAAATCGGTCATTTGTTCGTTGGAAATTACATCCCTACCGGTTAAATATGAGCAGCTGTCAAGGTAAGTGGTGTTTTTGGTAGCATAACTTGGTTTGTTCCATTGTAAAAAATATTGTACAACGTTTGTATGTGTTGTTATTGAAATTATATCATATGGAAAATAATTTAATTAAGGGAGTTTAATTGATGGAGTTTAGATCTGATACTAAATAATGTGATGTACAAACAAAATATGGAATGTAACATACATATATTGCAAAAACACATTCTGGGAATCAATTATACATTGATTTGCATGAGGATAGTGTGAACGAAAGGATGTGTAATTGGACATCATATTTATCATAGCACATTTATTAACGTTGTGAAACCCTCAATGTTTCACCAATGCACCGAACATCATTAAAAAAATAGTTGCAAAAGATGAAAATATTGTGGGAAGCCCACTTTTTGAGAAACGAAAAAAACAACAAGTGGGGCAGCTATATTGGCTCTTTACATGTCTTCCTATTGTGGTTGCCTAATTTCCCGCATCGACCACACCGAGATCACTATACTACCTCACCCCTTGACGGAATCCTCTTTGGTTTGAGCCTACCCGGGGGACGCTTCACTGTTGGGGTCATAATCATGTAGTCAGCTAGTGAGAAACGTGGTTTATCCACAATTGGAATAGGATATATCGTTCCGTTGTACGTTGCTTCGAATGTGTCGATGTGAAATGCACCTTCAATCGATTAATAAATGTTCCTTTCGCTATTACGAAATACGACGATGGCATAGGAACATGGGAACTCATTTATTTGCCACTGAAAACAAGAACATGTCCGTTTGCCCATGTCCACCAACACAGACGGATGGGAATGGACCTCATACACATTATTGTTGGACTGACTAATACACCACGACCTGCTGTCATTGTATGAATTTGCTAGTTTTTTTTTTTCAAACTTTGGACATTACGCCGGTCCATTTGGTGCATTTAACTGTTCCTTCCGCCATCTGCTCCATGATTTGTCCCCTTGCCATATCAACCAGTCTAGTAATAGGAAGATGATGAGCATCACTGACCCAATTGTTGAATGACTTAGCAACGTTAGAACACATTTCACCGTAACGTTGGCCCTTGTAAAACCCCCAATACGAATTCAAATGAAAAACAGAAACGATGATGAATAGACAACTAATCAACACAAATCATTGGGTAGAGTGTAAACTACCTAAAATAAGCGTTGGCCCAGTGTTTGGGATGCAAGTCATTCGTAAAATCCTCTATCAGAACCGGGTTGCACTTCTTTAACACCTCCAATTTTTCGTTGAAACAACTGATAATGGGTGTGTAAGCACATTCACGTAATTTGGGCATCAAGCCAATTTTTTGCGATGCATTGACGTATTTCATTCGGTCTCGTAAATTCATTTGAAGATGAAACAAACAATATCCATGTTGTTCTAACGGAAATATTTTTGGCATAGATTGCAACAGCCCAATGTGGCGGTCAGATATGAATGTTAACGTCCGCACATCGCCAATAACTTCTTTCAAATTTAGAAGAAACCATTCCCAGTTAGCTGAATTCTCATAATCAACAATAGCAAACACCACAGGAAACAGTCCTACAGATATATCATGAAACCATATGGTATAAGAAAATATGTTATAAGCAATTGAATGGCATGAAAATGGTATAATAAAAATGATATTGCAAAATTTGCAATGTGTCATGTTTTATAACTGCTCAAACCTTGCATATTTGATAAATTGTAATAACCCTGCAATAAGCATGTCAATATGTTTTACATTAACATTTGCTGTCAATTCCATGAGATGCCATTATTATGATGGAAAATTTTGCGGATAAATTGCATTGTACACATATCGGACGGAACACTATGTGACTACTTACATGTGGGGGGAAAAAAAAACACATCGGTACCTTGATTGTCATCTTTAGCAGTAGCGGCAAGCAAATTACCCTTGAGCCTGCCTTTGAGAAATGTTCTATCCAGGAAGAGCAAAGGTCGACAATGATTGAAGCCATTTATACAAACACGGAACGATATGAAATACCGAACGAACCTTCCACTTTTTTGATCAAATTCAAGATTAATGTAATTGTTTGGATTTTTTTCCATAAAGGACTCACTATATCACCTGAGTTGGTTGAACGACATGGCGTGATCCCCAGACATTTCACCCCTCACTTTTTCAACACCCAACCATGCTACACGGTAACTAATGTCCAATCCATTAGTCATTTTTTAAATCAAACACCACATCCGTGGGACGTTTCTACGGCTGACCACGCATCCGATCTACTACAACTGAAGACACCAACTCAAACCCCGTGCGCCGGTTCCTATAAATCCGTACTGTTGCGCCACAAGTGTGCACACTATCAAACCTCTTAAGATAAAATAACCGACTCGATGGTAGCACCCTCGCGTGAACTGACCAAGCACAATTTGTTGCCACTGCAAACCTGCACACTACAGTAATACGAACCAAATCATTTTTAAAATACTTGAATTGGACACCATGTTCCATTGCATACTTGCATAGAACATCACGAAATTCATTGGCACCCCCTTCGAAACATTGATGAACATGGGTTATCCCATACGCCCATTGAGCTGACAAAAATGTCTTCGATCTATTGAGGCAATATGTTGGTAACAAATTCGTTTCATGGCCCACACTAACATCCGGATAACCATGGAAATTCACACCTTCCTCTGTGTAATCCACCACCCCAACATTACCCCCCGCCGTAACATTTCGTGCTTGAATTAGGACATCAATGTGATTTAACCCGAGCAACTTACCAAGACACAACATATTTTGAATATTGTTATCACTATCCATCTTAAACTTCTTATACCCAGGGACATCAAACAACATCCACACCGCCCTCGTCACCAACCCATCGAATTTCTCGCAAATAAGATCAACCAACCGTGCAAATGTCAACTCGTATTGCAACCGAACAATAACATTGGCCTGTCTGTACGTGCACACCAACAATATAACATTATCCATACCTACCACGCCAACATTTCAGACACCGTTACAGATAATACAACACACCACAACACATTTAACGTGCATACCCATTAAAAAAATAGTTCTTGTTATGTAGTTAACGTTGCAAAACACACCCACACACCAAACTTACATCAGACTAGGAAATGTAATTGCAAAACACATCCACAACACAACACAACACATTTAACGTGCATACCCATCAAAAAAATAGTTCTTGCTGTGATGTTAACGTCGCAAAACACACCCACACACCAACCTTACATCGGAATAGAAAATGTTATCGCAAAACACACCCACAACCACATCGACAGAGAACACCCAGCAAGAACAATACTACACACCAAACTTACAACGGCACACAGCCAACATCTCCTAACAAATAAAACAAAAAAATGTGCAACAAACCAAAACAATCAAAATACAAACTTGTTACAATATATGATGGACGTGAACACCGCCGGGTGAACCATAACAAAAGCCCACCAAAAATTATCAGAAATCCAGAATACAGTTAGCGACGGAAAAAATGGCCAAAACCCCAGACAATATCCCCTCGCTGTCACTCCATAAAACACTGCGATCAATGTTAAACAATCAAACCGAACTCCTCTACGATAACATTTCCTTATCCCATCCAAAACAGAATCAGTCAATTAGGAAATAACAATCCCACCAAGGATATACATGTAAAATGAAATAGCATCAAACCCATCCAATAAAACCTTACCAAATAAATAGGACTAATTGGTGTACAAGAAAACTTTCAGGATCAAATGGTTTAACTTTCCTCCATATAGGATTTATGGGTAATTTTTCCTAGATTATATACTATATATATATATATATATATTTGATCTAATTGAAAAAGTGAAATAGTAATAATAAGTGCTTTTTTATTTGTTTATTTATTGTAGAACGATAGAGAGAGGTATGGAGAGATTGTTATTATTATTATTATTATTATTATTATTATTATTATTATTATTATTATTATTATTTTATCTTGGGACTCTTTTGTATTTAATGAGTCAAGAGGGGTTGTTTTGCTCTTTTTTGTACGACTTAGAGAATATGATGATTAATGAAGTGGTATTTTACTTTGATTTTTAATATTTAATTATTTTTATTTATTTATTTACAGTGATATTTTTTTACTAATTTTTATTTATTTATTTGTTAATTTTGGATAATTGTTTTAATTGATAGAAGATGTAATAAGCGAGACTCTCCGGTGTTTGTTAACTTAATTTAATACATAAAACTGATTGTATTACGTGATAATTAATTAAACTTATTTAATAATCGTAATTGATATCACTTAAAAATTTAAGTGCCATATAAGCTAAAGGTTAAAAAATTTTAAGTTATAAAACTTATTTAATTGGCTAAATTTATACATATTAAATATAAGTATAGACATACATTATTATAAACTCGTTATAGCAATTCTGGTTTAGACCCAACCCATTTTGCATTCTGGACTCGAGTTTCATGGTTTTGTATTGTTGTTCATGTCTTATTTCTTTTATACTTCCTTGAATTTGGCTATTGGAGTGTCTTTGTTGTATTTGGAACAGGTTGGTTGTTAGTTGGTTCAAACAGTTGTTGCCTAGAATTTGGCCTCTTCGCTCAAGCAAAGCTTATTGCACTCGAGCGAGCTTTGTGAGCTCCCAGTATTTTTGCAGGCCCACAGAGATACTGGGAAAATAGTGTTCTTTGCTCGAGCGAGACTTTTTACGCTCGAGCAACATTCTTCTATCTATAAAACTTTTGGAAGTGTGCATTCTACGTTCGAACGAAGCTTCTTGCGCTCGAGCAGAACAACTTATTGTGTCTGGTCCCTCGAACGACAACCCTTGCGCTCGAGTGAGCTGCGCGTATTTTAATTCATAGCAATACCATTTTACATCACCTTTTCATATTTGTTTCTCTCAAAACCCTAGATCGACTCTCTCTATATCTAAAACCCAACTTCTCTCTACAAATACACTTGGATCTAAGGATCTCTCAACCCTACTCTCTTTGATAAAAAGATAGAGCACTCTGGGGGCTCTCATTTGATCCGAATAGAGTTGAGTTTTAGCATCTTTGAAGTCTCTCCATTTCTTCCTTTGGTCTTCTAAGCTTGAGGTAAGGATTTTCTACACTCTTCTATGATTTTTAACTTAACTATTTGTTTTGTATAAACAATACGGTGATTTTTGGAGATTTTGTGTAACGCCCCAACTCTTCACGTGTTATCGATATTGTCCGCTTTGGGCCACGCCTGTACAGATTTGTTCCTCCCAGTGGGTCACCCATCCAGAACTACTCTAGCCTAAGCACGCTTAATTGGGGAGTTTTGCTAGGGATTTCACCACTCGAGGAAAGGCTTCGATGCTATATAAGGGTCCAAAGTTTTTACTTTTATAACCCAAGAACTCCCCTTCTATTCCTGATGTGGGACACTAGGACCTTACAATCCACCCCCTTAGGGTTGTACGTCCCCGTGCAGTAGCCTGCTAGCTCGCAAGCTCGCCTACATGCACCGAGAGACACCAAGGGCCCATACTCGGTACTCCAAAGAGTCGGCTCTGATACCATTTGTAATGCCCCAACCCTTCACATGTCATCGATATTGTTCGCTTTGGGCCACGCCAGGACGGATTGTTCTTCCCAGTGGGTCACCCATCCTAGAACTACTCCAGCCTAAGCATGCTTAACTAGGGAGTTTTGTTAGGGATTTCATCACTTGGGAAAAGGCCTTGATGCTATATAAGGGTCTAGGTTTTTACTTTTATAGACCAGGAACTCCCCCTCTATTCCTGGGCTATAAAAGTAAAAACCTAGACACTTATATAGCATTAAGGCCTTTTCCTGAATGGTAAAATCCCTAGCAGAACTCCCCAGTTAAGCGTGCTTAGGCTGGAGTAGTTCTAGGATGAGTGACTCATTGGGAAGAACAAATCCGTGCGGGCGTGGCCCAAAGTAGACAATATCGATGACATGTGAAGGGTTGGGGCGTTACAAATGGTATTAGAGCCGACTCTCCGGAGTACCGAGTGTGGGCCCCTGGCGTCTCTCGGTGCATGTGGGCAGGCTTGCGAGCTGGCAGGCTACTATATGAGGATGTGCAGCCCTAACTAGGGTGGATTGTAAGGTCCTGGTGTCCCATATCGAGAATAGATGAGGAGCTCCTAGGCTATAAAAGTAAGTATTAGGACACTTATATAGCGTCAAGGCCTTTCCTGAGTGGTGAAATCCCTACCAGAACTCCCCAGTTAAGCGTGCTTAGGCTGGAGTAGTTCTAGGATGAGTGACCCACTGGGAAGAACAAATCCGTGCGGACGTGGCCCAAAGCGGACAATATCGATGACATGTGAAGGGTTGGGGTATTACATTTTGAACAAATCTAGGGTTTTGGTTTAAAATCAAAATAGGGGTTTCTCTAATGTGTTCTTGAAAATAGTTATGGGAGTAAATATGATGTGGTGTTGTAATAAAATCGTTGACTTTGATACCTGGGTTAGATTTTGGAAGGAAATGGAGTTTGGCCTAAAATGTCTCAAATATTTATTTTGTATAAATAAATGGAATTGGTATTGAAAATGTGAAATTGGGTAGATATTTATACAAATGACGGAGTTGGATATGCATTAACACTCAGCTATTTGGAGATTGTATATCTGTTTAGAAATATCTATTTTGGACTATCGGTGGAGGATAGCTATGATTGTTGTAGAAATTGCATGAGAATTAGGTGTTGAAACTAATTTTCTCATCCAATTGCATTGAACATTTTCACATCTCTAATATATTGTAAATGTATGATGTCTGGGAGGAGAAAGAGAATGTACTCCATGTTTGGGAGAAGAAAGCGCATGTACTCCATTGAATTAAGTTGGCCGGAGTATCCAGGGTGAAAGTCCCAAAAATCATAAGTATACATGGGTGTCGATTCCCACGGACGAAATATTTTTAAAATGGCAAATAGAAGTATTTGTATGATGACTATATTGGTTAGAGACCCACTAAGTTGCATCCTCAGTTTGGTTGTCCGAATAAAATGGAATGACTCATGAATGGAGTTAAAATGGATTGAGATATGAGTTCGACGTAGTATGATTTTGCAAAAGTGTTGTAAATGATTTTATCACGGGCATTATATGTGCATATTACACTTATATCTTTGTTAAGATTCATATATTATGTTAAACTATTTCTACTAGGTTTTGGCTCACCCTATTTGATAAAAACATTTTCAGGTGCTGCTGATATGCCTCCCCTAAGGACTTAGCTTGGGAGGACTGTAGAGCTGAAGGCTCAGTTTTATTATTTTTGTATTTAACTTTTGTACATCTAAGGGCTTTAAATGTATTAGACCTAAAGTCTACTTTTATTGTAACCAAGAACTATCTTGAAAAGTTGTAAGCCTTTAGGGCATTTCTTATCTGTTTAACTTCCTTTCTTTTCTGTTATTCGTAAAATATGCCATATATTTAGGGCTAGGCGTTTTGAATGTATACTGCATATGTTTCCCTTTTTTAATCCCAATTAGATTTAATGGAAGATAATTACTTTGTTATTATTGTCGTTTAATGTCGTGGAGGGATTATGGTGGTTATTTCGAGGCGTTACACTCATCACCACCATCAACACCACTATGCCACCACCGCCACCACTACTACTACCACTACCACTTTCATCACCATTGTTATTGTTGTCACAACACCACCACCACTACAACTACTACTGCGACCATCACTACAATCCTTCACCTCCACAACCATTCCCATCTTGTCATAACTATCACCACCATAATAGCCACCATCATTATACCACTGCAGCCACTTTTTTTTTTCTCTCTACAACATTACCCTTCCACCATCATTACAACCATTATCCCTTAATCTCTACAACCATTGTCATTGATGCCATAGTTGACACTGTTTTTGCCTCCACTATCATCAGTTCATCATAATAATATAAAA
This sequence comes from Camellia sinensis, assembly GCF_055761805.1. Lineage (NCBI taxonomy): Eukaryota > Viridiplantae > Streptophyta > Magnoliopsida > Ericales > Theaceae > Camellia > Camellia sinensis. The sequence continues at coordinate 82,722,328 of NC_138963.1, forward strand.
ATTAAAATATATAATTTAAAATTTTAATTTCCAATACTTAATTTTTAATTTTATCAAACACCATTTTGAGGCCATAAGTGAGTATATGCTGCATACATTTTGAGCCAGCTATTTTCCATTTTCAAGTACATATCGAAATAAGCAAGAGATTGAATTTTGTGAGATTTCTCCACTTTTGTCTCCTTACATATGTCTAAATATATAAATATTAAATATATATTCAGATTCTTAGAGATGACGACATCAAAACTTTGATTGGTGTTTGTTTTAAGCCACAAAATTAGTAAACAAAAATACAATTAAAGAATCGCTTGATCCCTTTGGGAAGGCACCATTTAAAAAAAAATTCCACTCTGGGAAAGGGGTGATTTATCAGCATATGATATTTATATAGTAGACACGATGTTGTCTTGCCTTACACCATCCTTAGTTATATAATATACTTTTTGATAATATTTGGTTTATCATTATTTTATATTAAACTAGTGGTTGGACATGTGTATTGTACGTGATACATGATTTTTCATCAACTGTTAATGTTATAATTATGCGTATCTTTTAAATTAGTATGTGATGTTATACAAATTATGGAGGCTTGTATGAATAAATTGATTTAAATCTAAAATACAACTACGTAAGAAGTGAATACATACTTGGCTGAAGAATTTAAATAATAAATGAGAAATTTTATAAATATAAACATTAATTTATAGTTAGATTGTTGAGATCACAATCTTATCTTAACAATAAATAATAAGCAGGTCTTTTAAATATATAGTATTACACAAATATTTTTCTATCAACTTCCCACTTTAATTTTTCATAATCCATACCTGTAATACAATTGAAGGTAAGAAATTAATTGCACAATTACTTAATTTTGTTTAATAGTTCATATTATAATACAAATTTATTGAACCCACTATTGCATATTATTGATGTAAGAATGCATTAATATCAATATGTAAAATATTTTTATACATCAAGAGTTGTTAAGTCTCGTTTCTTGTGCCACAAATATCTTTCATGATGAAAAATATAATATTAGTCATTAGTATGTTTTTATTTATGTAGAAAATGTAGAATAGTTTTTTAAAGAAAATAAAATGATATTGTAACTTAATATTTCAATCAATATATGAATTTCATAATTATTTTCACAATATTTATAAATCCATGCTTATAAGTATTTGTAAGGTCACTCTTATAAAACTATCAAGTTACATGATTTATTATAACATCTGTAAATAATCAACATATAATAAAAATTGATTGAAACATTTTTTCTTAAAGAAACAAAACCAGAAAATAAACTGATACCAAAAAAAAAAAAAAAAGTTAAGAAGATCACACTGCCCCTTCCACAGAATCAACCAAATCCACCCAACATCTAGCATGCAAATTTGCTTGACCACTCCCCCCTCCAAAAAGCTCCAAAATTCATCCTACACAAGGATGCCTATGATCCTCATTTTTATTTGATATACTTATTTTCTATATTATTGAATTACTGTGATAATATTTGGGCATTATTTGATTTTTTTTTCTTATAATTTGACTAAAATGTGTACATGCAATATATTATTTTTCTTGAATTTCACAATACAAGAATCTGCACTTTTAGCGACCACTTTCCGCGATCAATATAAAAGTTGGTAGCTAAAAGTTACCTTTTGGCGACCAAATATTTATTAGTCGCGAATGATCATTATTTTTAGTGACTAATATGAGTTGGTCGCAGAAGGTCATATTTTGGCGACCAAAAAATGAGTTGGTTGCAGAAAGTGATATGCTTTTGGCGACCAATTATAAATTTGGTTGCGAAAGGTCACATTTTGGCGACCAAAAAATAAGTTGGTCGCGGAAGATCAAAAATAAGTTGGTTGTGGAATTGGCGACCAAAATTTTAGTCGCCAAAAAATTATTTTCCTCGACCAAAAAATACTTTAGTTATCGTTTATTGAGTTTTGGCTACTAAAACAATTTAGTCGCCGAATGGAAAATAAAAAATTATTTTTTTCTTTGGCGACCAAAAATTTGGTCGCCAAAAACTTATTTTCAGCAACTAAAAAAAATTAGTCGGCAAATTAATACTTTTAGCGACTAATATTTTAGTCGCCGTTGATTGAGATTTGGCGACTAAAAAGGTTTGTCGGTGAAGAAACCTTTTTTGTCACTAATTTAGTCTTTTCGTCGCCAAATATTAATGAAATTCTTTTACTTTTGATCTTTGCCGACCAAAAATATGGTCGGCAAATACTTATTTTTAGTGACCAAAAATCAGTTAGTCAGCAATAAAGTTAAACAATTTCAAAAGACATAGATTTATTTTTTTTGGCGTGGGAATACTCTCACATTACCGCCCAATTTATTAGTTATGATTTATTTTATTTTTTTCATATTTTCTATCAATATGTACATACACCCAAAAAAGTTCAGTCTCTTGCTCTCTCTGTCTCTCTCTCTCTCTCTCTCTATCACAGACTCACCATCGTTGATTCGCCGTTCACAGTCACCGTCGGTCTTCCACCGTCGTTCACCCTCGATCTTCCAATGTCGCGCATTATTACGTCGCCACTGCCGCTCGCATTGCTTTGCTTCAACATTGAGGTTTTTCTCTTCCTCTCTCTATTTCTCTTCTTCTCTTTATCTTTGTCCCTCTCGCTCTCTATTTCTCTATTTCCCCATTTCCCTCCACCTTATTTTCAGTGAAACTGGGCTGAAGCCCGTCTGGATGCTCAGCAAGATTCAACTTAGCCAACCCTAAACCTCTCAACTCACACACATTCACCTCGTTCACCATATATATTTATCATCTTCTCCAAAACAGCTCTCACATGTCTAGGGTTTCTTGCAGCTGTGCAACAATGGTAACCTCTCTCTCTCTCTCTCTCTCTCTCTCTATACATACAAATATATGTGTAGGGGCTTATAGAAATGGATGAATAGAAACAGGGGAAGGGAACATGGAGTTTTGGTAATAGAAGGAACAAGACCTACATCCTCTGTGTGAGGTGTGGCCGCCGTAGCTTTCATTTCCAGAAGAGCCAATGCTCTGTTTGTGCTTTCCCTACTGCCCGAAAGAGGACATGTAAGCCCTTTCTATCTCTTTCTCTCTCTCTCTCTATATATATATATATACTGGTTGGTTGTATTGATCTGATGTGGGCATATTTTCAGATCATCGGAGTGTGAAGGCGATCCAAAGGAAGACGATTGGGACAAGTCAGATGAGGTACCTCCGCAATGTACCTCGCAGATTCAAGAGTAGGTTCAGAGAAGGTGATACCTCCTACCCCCTTACATTTTTCAATAGGGTTAATTTCATTTTTATATGTATGGTGTGGTTAATTTTTGTATTCATCTTTAAACTATTAATTAATTTCATTCATTTTGTTCTTAAAGTTTCTAATTTTAGATAATATGATCAATTCAAGATTGTTGATATTGTTTTCTAAATGTTATTGTTTCTTTTCTCTTTGTTTTCAATTTCTAATTAGCTAATTTCGAATTAGATTTAGATTTCGATTTACATTTCTTTCAATCTTGTTTTCAATTCTCTTGTTTTGTTTTCATCAACAACTTCCATTCATTTCAATGGAATCTTCGTCATCAAATATAATCCTATGTCCTTCTGTTTGCTTCATGATCCAGGAATCATGGTTTTTGTTTTGCTACAGCTTTGGCTCTTAGGGCTACAGGTTTCCAATTATGTAGTGGAGGTGTTTGTGGCAAGGTCTCAGAAAAGGATTTTGGGGTATCATTTTGTTTTGTGTGTGCTTACCTTTGGAAGTGTTGAATAGATTGTCCTTTTAAAGCTGCTATGTTGTGTCATTTTGTATTATGTTATTTACATTTTCCTGTGTGTGTTTGCATTTTGTTATATCAATTTTTTAGTTAATTTTGATCATTGAACATATGATTAAGGTTGTGCTTGTTGAAAACCCTAATGAGTGAATGTTTGAAGGGATGGCCTTAAATCATACTCTCCAGACAATGAAAAAAATGAAAACTGATATATATATATATATGTATATATATATTGTTGTTTGTTCTGTGTGGATGATGGAAAAGTTGTAACCATTCGAAGGAGAATTTTGGTTGGATGCGTGCTTTAAATTTTGCTTGGGGGCAATTAGATATGGGGTATGGGGAAAGTTGAAGGAGACATTGTTGATGGACCAGTGTCTGTGTCCATTGATGGTATTGTTAGTGTTGAGCATCACAATTACTCTGTTTGGTGTTTGGGGAGGAGGTAGGATGTAACCTTGTCGGGCCTTGATCTTTACGCTTTGATTCACCTTGGCTTCTACATCATTCCAAAGAGGGTCGGTGGATGGAATTGTTAGGGGAGATCTTTTAGGATGGTTAGGGTAGTAATTGAGAATGGCTAAACCATTTGGAGTTCTGCTATTCTGGCTAACCACTTTTGAACTTGCCTAGTAATTTCTTAAAGGGTCTTGATCGGCTTTTATTGAAACGGAGTACTGAGAATATAATCTGATTTTTCAGATTTAATCAGCAAAAGAATATTAAGAATATAATCTAACGTTCTCCGTCCTTCCTAGCTAAAATGCTTCCATTTGTCATTTGATTCTCCTGTATTCTTGTTCAATATCATGGGATTTTATTGAACCTGACTTCTGGTTGTTGACTGGTTGATTCTATTCATGGTTTTTATGTTTTTGTGTACAACAAATGGAAGCGGTTCTTCTCTCAAATTTTCATAAACAATGTGCCTCTTCTAATTTGATAGTTTCTTAGTTTCTTTTCCCCATGGTAAGCAATAAATTAGATTTTGACATTAACTTTTATAAATGTTATAATTTCTCATTCCAATTGGACCAGATTTTGACATTAACTTATATAAATAAAGAAAGCCTGGTTATCCAAGAAGACATTCGGCCCAAACTAAACATATAAAATTTGATGAAACTCCCTTAATTTGATAAAAAATTTAACTCTCCGTTCATTTGATATCGATTTGCCGAAATGGTTGGAGCTGGGTATAAGGTAATACACCCACTTGTCTGATTTTTGTTATGGGTATAAGGTAATATATTGGAAAGCTTTCAAGGAGCTACACTACTTTATATTTTTTTAACATGTTCATACCACAAAGACAATTATACATCCTTAATTGTTTACATTAGTAGAAGAATGTAATCTATTATTGTGCTCCTATTGGAAGAATTGCAGTGGATGGCGTGAAAAGATTTCTAGTATTCAAAAAGTAAGAACCATAACCAATCTCCATTTTATTAGCATAATATTACACTTGCACTAGATGAATTTTAGGCTTTGAATATATTTGGAGGTAATGCCTTTCACTCATGCATTATTTAGTGAGAGTTCTTGAAATTAAGAAAGTTGTATCCCTCAGAAATAAGGGGGTTCTTGGAAAGTTTGGTGAGGAAAATTTTCATATTAAGCGATTTTTTCTTTCAATGCATTTTTCTTTTTGGGCACTTACAAATCAATCCCATTAATTAGATTTATTTATTTACAAGTCCTAACTGATAAATTTATTACTGTAAATTTATTCATAAAAATAAGAAAAACTGATAAATTTATCAATATAACTTAATGGGTAATAAGTTCTAAAAGTAGGACATATTGGTAATTTATCATTTTTTATTAAGAATTGGGGAAATTATTTTAGATCTTTCCAGAATATATGTTTCCTGTAAAAAAGTGGTAATGAAAAAATGTGTAGCAACTAAAATATTTTGGTCACAAATAAAAACATTTACTGACCAAAAATTAATTTTGTTGCCGAAGGGGTGAAAATTTTAGAGGGAAACCATTTAATTACCCCCGCCTGTTCTATGTTTAAACCAGTCAGATTGTTCTCTCTCATACAGATTCTCCTCTCTCATACAGATTCTCCTTCACCACCAAACCTCACCCCATCTTACCTCACTCTGTGACTTAGGGCTTAAAAACATGTTCGTCTCTCTCTCACTCTGTGACTCTCTCAGTCGGCGACTGTCTCTGTCTCTCGCATTTTCCCTCCTCCGATTCTCTCTCTCGCATCTGCCCAGCTCCGATTCTCTCTCTCTCTCGCTCTCTCACTTTTGTCTCCATCGCCGTTGGTACAGAAGCACCATCGACATCGACGCCCGTCGCACATGAGGACCATCGCAAACCAACAGCCTTTATCATCTTATCCCGTAGTCACGATCCATCATTGGGGCACTAGCCAAGGTATGTCCTCTCGGTTTCTCTCTCTCTATATATATATGTATATATATATATATATATGTATCTCTATATCTCTATCTTTGTTTCCCTAATTTCGGCCTCTAGGGTTTTTTTTTTTTTTTCCTTTCATCCGCATACCTTCTTCACGCAAACCTACCCCTAAATCAACCTAGCCACTGCCATTCATATAGCAGGCAAATGGTTTCCTTCACTCTTCCCGTCTTTACCTCCATATCTGCGAAATCCATTCTTGAAACCCCTCCTCAAACCTTCATTTCCTAAACAATTGAAAGCACCAAGTATTTATTTTAAATGTGGTATAAAAAGCATGATATGAGATTAAACATTTTGATTTAATTGCCTTGTATTTGTATGAAGTTGGGTTTGCTTTGAAACTATGTAACAAAGCTGATGCTAAAATTTAGAGCCCTCAGAGTCAATAATTAAGCTAAGCATGTTAACCTTAATTTTCCCAAATGGTGATAGTTTCCTAACAATCAGAGTCAATAATTAAGCTAAGCACTTGTCTTGTGAACAACTTAACATTGCTTGCTTTGTTCCATCTATTTCTGTTTTGGAAACAGGGCTGTGAACTTGCCCAAGTAAAAAAAGGAAAAAAAAAAAAAAAAGAAAAAGAAAAAAAATGGAGAAGAAAGTAATGAAACATTCTAACATTAACTACCTAAATCTTGTAGGGTTCTTGCACTACATCCGTTTCAACGCACCAATACTCAACAGATATGTGCTCAGTTTTTTGATTGGCCTGCTGAGAAAACAGGTTTTGTAATTCACAATCTTAATTATGTATTCTAGAGTAACTTGCAAGCATGCACATGCTCACACCATTTGGATTCATGAGCTTTTTCGAGTTATGTATCTGTACTTCTATCATCTAGTTGGTTCACTGGTTCATTTACAAGACAATATCAATTAGCTCCTTATTAGGCTGTTCCTCAGCTTATAGATTTTTGTTACAGCATGGGCAACCAGTATTGGAACCTTTCTTTCGGACTTTTAGTAACACTGCCAGCTGATCATAACTATTGTTTTCACATTTTTCTGTTGAAGGAAACTGTCAAACTAACTCTTGTAGTGGGATGAGTCAATTGTTACACTAAACTGTCAAACTAACATTTTGTTTTAACATCAGAGAAATCTTTCTATAATAAGGTGTCTGTAGTAATCACATCTTTCCACTGGAATAAAATTTTCCTTTTTAGATTTCAATCTTTTGACCACCCTTTTAAGTAAGAATGTGAAAAGTTGAATCTATCTTAGCTTGTAACTCAAAATTGTTAGGCACAAAGAATTTGTCCATTGCCTATAAAAAAAAAAAGGGGCAATGGCATAAACTTCTCCTTCCATTCCTAAACAAAAGGTTTGTTTCCTTTTTAACCTTTGAATTTTCATGCATTGATTAAGATCTCTTGAATCGAGGTCTTGTTCCTCTACAATTGATGTCTTCTTCTAACTCTAAACTCAAAAATTGGATCAAACAATGCATCATGGATGTTTGAGTAGGACTATAAATAAGTGGAATTGAGTCAAATAGTGAATTGTTTAAGACTAGTTTTAACAAGTTTAAAAAATGAGTTCTGAGTTTTGTTTATTATGTTTCAAGCTGATCTCAAGAATAGATTCAAGTTTTTTATTTTTTATTATTATTTTTTTAATGCAATTTTATAGTGAATATAAAATTATCGACCGAATTTAAGTTCAACTCACAAAATTAACAATCATTAAAATATGTTCAAACTTAACTTTCAACCTAATACATCAAAATTTCAAATGAATTTTTAGGCCTTATTTGATTAGTGAGATTAATAGTGAGAAGATTAATAATCCTTATGATTAGTGTAGGAATAATTATCCAGTTGAATTAGTGGGATAAATAACTCCCTCTTGTCACATTTGTTTTGCAATAGATATAAAAATATATAATCCTAATTATATGTTTGTTTTGTGTTATTAATTGTATGATTAAAAAATTGTCAACTTTATCGAATGAAATTTTCATCGGAATCTAATTCAAATAATAGAAATTGAAATCAAATACTAAAATGTGAGTCCTATAATTTAATAATTTTAATTCTATATTATAATTTGCTCATTTAAATATGCTCTTAATATATCAAATATGAGTCGCGCTCAAATTACTTGTGTCCAACTCATTTGTGATGTCTCTGAGATAGTAGATTAAAACATGGGTGTGTCTAACTCATTTGTGATGTCTCCGAGATAGTAGATTAAAACATGGGTGTTGAAAGGTAGAGGATTCTGAAGATGCAGACAAAAATATACTACACTTTTCGACTAGTATGGACCCCAAAATGCACTTGATTATCCCTTTTTCACCATCAGATGCAGATATCTACAAAGGAATTAAGCTTTTTAGCAGTCTGCACCTTGTAAACTCAGTAACATTTGTACCTTAGAGGTCATAACTGTTTGACATGTGTCACTCAATAAATACCCATCATGGTGAGAGACAAAAATAAAAAATATTAACAATGATTAGTATAGTTTTGTGTTGTCCTAACATCAATAGCAAAACTGGTAGAGCCTGGATACTGTCTCATCTTGGATTTTTTTTTTTTTTTTTGGGGGGTGTTTGTTAAAAGCTGGTTGTTTTTTTAAAACATTTTTTTCTGAAGCAACTGGCCAAACAACTTTGAAGTTTTTTTCAAAAAATGGAAACATGCCAAACAGGAATATCTATATAATAGGGACTATCTTAAACTTCTGATTTCTAATTTTCTTATGTGGTAAAATTGAATATATATATATATATATATGTATATGTATATATTATAATGTAATTTTAACCTCTCTTTTGTAGCAATAAAAACTACAGTTCTGATGAAAGATCCTATAAAACTCCATGTAACAATTTCTCAGAAAGAGAACACATTTTTCTGCTGAAAAGAAAGTTGCTTAGTGATTGTGATAATTCAGATATAAGGCAGCCTTCAATTCCTTTTGAAGGAAATCGGGATCTTAGTGTAAGTCTTTTTTTATAACTTCACGTTCAATGCATTGATTCATGTATGGTGTTCATTTATTTATTTATTGCTAGCTATGTTTGGGTACTGGGAAATTAATTTGGCATCTTCTTTACTTCATTTTCTTATGTTTTCTCTTTTCTTTTCCTTTACCTCCATAACCCATGATCCAAAAAAAAGGATTAATCTCATCCTGGTTATATGTATGTATACATGACAGGTTTGTCACAATTTGTATAATATTCTCAGCATGAGCATTTGAGGCAGTCTGCAGCTAGACCTGCTGGAGGTGATTCAGTTACTTCTGGTAACTCTAGATCAGCCATTTCGAGTAAAACACGAATTCGATGGACTCAAGATCTTCATGACTGCTTTGTCGAGTGTGTAAATCACCTCGGTGGAGCAGAAAGTGAGTAGCTTTGACATGACCCCTTTGTGCAGGTATAGAAACAACTATTATTAATTGATCATTAACCCTTTTTTTCAATCAAAATTTTAGAGGCAACACCGAAGGCGATACTGAAGCTAATGGACTCAGAGGGGTTGACCATCTTTCATTTGAAAAGCCATTTGCAGGTACTAATAACATTTTAAAGAACTTTGTTGTTTAAACCCTGTTTGGTATCTCTGATGTTCAAAATTCAGAAATTTGAAATGGTCAAATAGCGTTCGACTACTATTATTCAAAAACCTGAAATTGCGGAGAGGAAGTATGATATTTTTTAATCAGTGAGAATCACAAAGGAAAAAAAAGAGTTGCTCCTCATGCGATTAAGAGGGAGGCTTGTTCTGTCCATTTTCATATTTATCTTGTTTGGTATTTGTGTTTCAAATGAGTATATCCTACCTTGTTCTGACTATTGCCTAGGCTTGTTGATCCTTTAAGCTTTATTTTCTTGATTGTTGCAGAATATTGATTGCACGTTTGGAGTATTAGAGGGAGACTTTCCAAATAAAGGAAGGCGATTTTTTGACTTTTGACGCTCTGGTATTTTTTATACTACATGTTTGGCTGTGTGATAATTATGTTTTTTTTTTCGTCTTTTGAAAAAATAAACTATGAGCTTCAATCATGGGACTACATTTATTCAGAGACAAGTTGCTCAATGTGTGGGGCGAGTCATCCGTTCAAAGGCAAATTATGGGATGATGATTTTTGCTGACAAAAGGTATTCTTTTTATGGAATTATTAATACTGGTCCTACTTCATGTATTCAGTCCTGGGGTTTTACCTATCAGTCAAAGATATTCTGTACCTCATAAATGTAACTAAATAATCAAAAGTTCATGACAATCAGATCCATGTTTGGCATTTGATTGCTAAAAGTAGATTCTGCACTTTTTGTTAATTTAGATTGGTCTGCTTATTAGCTTCATCTATCGATAAATAATTCTAAAGTACTAAATTTAGATAGCTTGCCAAGCTAAATGGAAATTGTGAAATTATTTTGACTGAACAGTCAACCAGTGTCATTGTTGGCCATCCAGTCTGTGGAGAACCAACAAAAATGTTGGAAGGATATTATTAAGGAACATTTGATGGAAGAAACCTTAGTGCCAAATGCATGCAAGCTGTAATTTGCTATGCTTAAGTCTATTGCTATTTGCTAGTATGTAAGGTACTGTCTACTAAAAAATTAAGGCATCAAGTTTGTAAAGCATGTTAACTTGATTTTGTTTCATCGTGGCAATGTCTGGAGGATTCACAGTTAACCATTTGTTTGGAAAATTAACTTGTCATTTTGGGGGAATTTTATTCCTTCTATGTTCTGATGGCCATCTCTAATTTGTTCAGGTACAGCAGTCATGAGAAACGTTCTAAATTGCCTGGATAGATACTGTCACATTTACGTGATGCTCACCTAAACTTGAGTACTGATATGGCTATGCATATAGCACGAGAGGTGTGTGCTTATTACTAAGCAGTTCTTATATTTTTCACAGGGAATGCTTGCAGGTCTATGTCAGTATACATGAGGAACAGTTCTAAATAACAAGGAAATGTGATTGGGTTCCCCTTGCAACTGATTCCCCTGTGGAATAATTTTAAATGCAAAAATAACAACTGTTATGAAAGCTAAAATTGAGGCCAGATGGGGTAAAATTGAGGCCAGATTTCACTTTTTTCCTTTATTACATCTAAACTAGAACTTCAAATATTAGTTATTCTGAAATTCAGTGTTGAAAGCTTAAGATGGCTTTGACTGAGTGCAAACTGACAATTTTAAATTCAGTAGTGTTGAACTTGAGCGTATTATTATTGTTTTATTCTTCCATATGTGCAGTTTTTACAGAAGATGGCACAACCATATGATAAGAGTGGTGGTAGTGGTAAGAAACCCCTATTGTCACAAGAAGACTTGGAGAAGATGGGAAATGGCGGTCTTGGGGAGATGTTGTTTTAAAAGAATTATTGTATCTTTGAGCAATATTTATATGATGGCTATAGCTGGTGGTTGGCCTTGCAGTTCTCATGTCAACAAAGAGGTCGTGGTCAGCTAAGCAGTAGAAACTCGTTTTTTGTTCTCAGGAATGCAAGGAGCAGTTTTTTGCTAAAGAGGGAAAATATCCATTTTAAATATTAGGGTAGACTAGTAGTTATATTTTTGGATATACTAGTAGTTATATTTTTTGATGGGTGTGTATGGAAAATATTTGGTAGACTGCTAGTTATATTTTTGGGTTGATGCACATGGATAAAAATTTAAAACAAAATAGCAAGTACTTGTTATGTTTTAAATTTTTATGTTAGATGAATATGTAGTTTGGCATTACTTGTGGATGAAAACGTATAATAGTTGCTAACTTTAATTAAACAGGTTCAAAAATGGTTGATATATGTATTTTGTTGAATGTTTATGATTCAATTTATTTGTTGGTTTGAATTATTTTTGCAAATTACAGATTATATTGAATAAATTGGATGAATTATTATAAATTACAGGTTTATTTTGATGGATGTTGGCGACCAGATTTTGGTTTTGTTTTTCTAGTTTTGGCGACCAATTGATTAGTCGGGAAAGATAAGTTATACTTTTGCCGACTAAATAAAGTAGTCGGTGTATCACCAAGCACATTTGGCAACTAAATAATTAGTCATTAAAATTATTAATTTTGGCAACCAAAGGATTTGGTCGCGAATAGGTCTATTGCCGACTAAAGTTTTAGTTGCGCAAACATTTCTTTTGGCGATAAACATGTTTGGTCGTGGAATATGACAATTGGCGACCAAAAAATTTGGTTGTGGAATGTGACAATTGGCGACTAATTATTTTGGTCGTAGAATGTGATAATTGGCGACCAAAATTTTTGGTCGTAGAATGTCACAATTGCCGACCAAAATTTTTTGGTCGTGAAATGTCACAATTGGCGACCAAACTTTTTTGTCGTTGAATGTGATAATTGGCGACCAAACTTTTTGGTCGTGGATTGTGACAATTGGCGACTAAGATATTTGGTTGGAAAAATATCACTTTTCGCTACCAAAGTGTTTTAGCGACAAAATAGATTAGTCGCAGTAATGATGTATTTAGCGACTAAAAATTTAGTCGACAAATCCAACTTTTCCCGACCAACCAAAATTTTGGTCGCGAATTACTTTTGCCGACCCTCAATTGGCGACCAAAGTAGCGACCAAAAAAATTGGTCGCGGATAACTTTTGCCCGACTAAAAATGGGCTTTTAGCGACCAATTTTTTGGTCGGCAAAGGTGTTATTTCTTGTAATGATATAGGATAATTCTTGTTTCAACTCGTCAAATTTTGCTTGAGGAGTATATTTTAATAGATCTTCTGTAGTTTTTATTTCACCATCTTCTTGTTTTTCTTCTTACTCACCATTCTAACTCATTGTAATAAAAATATTTTGATAAGTAAGAGTTTGAGACGATATCATATTGTTATAAATTTGAAAATCCATTTTTCTCTCAGTAATGTGATTTTTTTCGATGAGGGAAAAAAAGTATATTATTGTCGTGATAAAGGTGTTTCGCAAAATTGTGGTTTGTTATTGAAAGTGTTTGTTGTGAACACTTATTTGTATGATATGTATGTATATATGTATTGAACATAAGTTGATAGGAGAACAATACATAATTATGGAATTTTTTCCTAACAAATATAATTATATTACTAATGCGATACATGTTAGAAAATTGAAGTATCTGATGGTAATATAGTATTACAGATTGACAATATATGAATACAGTAATATATATAAATTTATATACGTAGACATTCACATATATAAGATATCACGAAAGTAATATGTGATATCTTTTGTAACAATTTAATACAAGTAACAAGGAGAAACTAATTATTCATAATTAAATAGTTGGTTATAATGTAGATGTTTAGTATTACATTTTTGTGTGTATGTACCATTTTTTTAATTAGATTATTAAATTCATATAAAAATTGAAAGGAACTTGTGACTAATTTGTGTAAAATTAGAGATTAGTGAAGAAATATTTTTTAAAAAAAAGAGAAATTTTTAGTGTTTGGTTTGATTTGTTCTTTCAAACTTTTGTTTCGAATTTTTTGATTTTCATGTTTTTTATTTTTTATTTTTATTATTATTATTTTTTTATTTTATCTTGACACTATTTTTTTAATAACCCTTTTATTTTCTTTTTAGATTCACTTAATTTAACACTTTTTAATTTGTTAATTTTAATTTTAGATTTAGATTCAGTTAATCTAAATATGCTTAGAAAATAATTTGTTATGTATTCTTTTTGGAAAAAAAATTATTAATGTGAAATAATAATAATAACAACAAAAAAATATATATAATAATAAAAAATAATACATGTTTGAATTTATAATTTTTTTTTACCAATGTTTGCTTTTTAATTCTATTTATATTATGAGATATTAGATTTACACATAAAAGTATAATTTAAATATAAAATATGAAGAAATTTCAGAATTTTTAATCACCAAAATTGAGAAAATATGAAAAACGAAAAATTAAGAAACATATTTAAAAAATAAAACCAACGAAAGTGGTTCTTATTTAAAATTTTGACATCATACATTGGTTATTAAAGTATCATGTAAAATATTACAGTTCATAAAATATAATTTAAATAAAAAGAAAGTGTATGAAGATAACCTGTAAAATGTTGAGATGCAGCACAAATTTCTATTTTAAAAACACATGTGCTTTCTTTTGTCTAGATTCAAATGAATGCAAACAACTTTAAAATTCAACCAAAATTATTCATGGTGATTTGATTCATGATGGACAATTGTAAATATTATGTATATCAGTATACAAGCAAGTACAGAAAATAAGAAAGAGTAATTATTTTTTGTTCTTCAATCATCGTTAATGTAAAAAATAGGTAGACTTTTTTTTTATTTTTTATAATTAAGAAGAGAAACAGTTTGTTCATATTTATATAAGACTCTTGAAAGCAGATATATCATTTTTTAGTGTTCAACTCTAAAAATAAAAAGAAAGTTGGTTTATATAGGACTTTTCATGACTTTTAAAAAATATAATAGATTTGAGAGGGTAAAATTGAGATTTAAAGAAAGTAAAAAATATGACAGGCTTTTCACACTTTTATAATAGTAGTAGATTTAGTTTTCCATCCTTATTCACAGTCATTAATTGATATAATAGGTCTCATATGAATTTTACTAATATTTGACAATAATATATGTAACCATCTAAAATGATATCCTAAAAGGCATTCGGTGCATAAATTCAATTTTAGATTTTGTTTGGCCAAAGGTTTAGGTGCTCAAATACTTTGTCTATAAGGACAAGCATAGGTAAAATGACCAAAATACCCCATGTATATATATTCTATATCCAAACCAAACCCTAACACAATCCTCTGTCTCTCTCTCTCTCTCTCTCTCTCTCTCTCTCTCTCTATCATCTCCATTTTCGTCTTTTCTCTCTTGCTGGAAAACAACAAATTAAGAAAATGTAGAAAATATGGAGGTGGTTCTTGAGGGACTTCAGAACTGAAGATAGAAGCCTCGGAATACAATCGAACTCGGGGTCTTCGACATTGGAAGGCCAGTTATTGGGACTGTGAAGTGAGTGAACTCCTAAGATCTATCGCCAACGGTTTCTAAGTCGCCACCGAGTCAACTCTCGCCGCCAAGACCACCACCGTGGGGGTTTTGGTCGATGCTAGAAGTCGGTTCGAGATACATGAGATTGAGATAGAACGATCTGGAGAGATAGAGAGAGAAAGTGGTGGTGTTCAGTGATTTGAGATCGTGTTCAGTGAGATCAGCTGAGTGATCATTAGATATGACTTTGCCTGAAAGATCGTGCTTAGCTTATATCTGTCACGCCCCAAAATTCAGAATTAAATATTAAATTAGGACTAAATCCCAATTAATATTCCATCATCTATATCCTAAGGGTAAAACAAAACCTAAATGTTTTTGTCTCAATTGGTTTAGGTAAATTTCAATGCTAAAAACTAAAAAATAAAAAATAAAAAAATACAAGGTGTGGGCACATGATTTTTGAATGACAACACGTGGCCGAGGTGTCACCGAAGTGCCAGCCGAGGTGCCACGTGTCCTAGTCATGACACCAAGATCATCTCGGCTAGGCCGAGGTTATCTGCGAAGATACCGAAATTTGGGATAAGCGGATAAGGGACAAGAGTCCTAGAATGAGAGAGGACTTCAGTTTGGGTAAAGATAAGACTCTTAGAGAGTTTATCCCAATCCTACTGGGAGTCCAAGATTAGCAGTAATCCTAAGTCCATTAAAGCTAGGCTTCTATTAGGACTAGGTTTGTGTTGGCTATAAAAGAGAGGCACCCTCATGGGTCTAAGGTATGATTTTTATGCTCTGAATAGTGAGTTAAGAACTTTTGCTATCTTTGAGAGATAACTGACTTGATTGTCGAAGTACCCCCGAGTAGACGAACCACCGTCGGAATCTCTTCTTTTCTGTGACAGGTCGTGCGGGCAATCTATTCTGTCAGTATTCTCTAGCTGAGTACCAGTTTGGCAGTGTGGTCGGAAATTGACACATACAATTTGGCGCCGTTTGTGAAAAAGAAAGGAGAATAGATGGCCAACGACGGACAGAAAGAGAAGGTTGGGGACGACACCCCTGCTGAGAGTGGAAAACATATTGACCTTGACGTCGAAGAAGACAACTGCTATAGCGATCCCGGGTTTACCCTTGTTGTACAGTGATCCGGACATGTGTCCGGGGATGTTGGTAGTTGGTTATTATCGTGTTTACATTCCTTTTTCTTCATATTTGAGTTATAGGATGTGTTGGGCAGGTTTGTTACAGGTTGGTTGTGTTCGGGAGCCTAGTGTTGCTGCCCAGAATTTTGGACCTTCGCTCGAGCGAGGAGTTGGTCGCTCGAGCGAGAGTGGGGTTCGTGTTTGGTGGGTCGAGCCAGAGTGGCTCGCTCGAGCGAGAGGTTGCACCTGGTTCTGGACCTGAGAGCTGTCTTTCTTGGCTCGAGCGAGCTTTCTTCGCTCGAGCGGTCTGGATTTTTCTTCGCTCGATCGAGAACTTCTTGGCTCGAGCGAGAGTTTTCTGTGTCTGGTCGCTCGAGCGACCAAGTCTTCGCTCGAGCGAGCGTGTTTTATATCAGCGGACAGCAGCGTCTAAAACATCACTTTTTCACTTTCTTTTTGATCCAAAACCCTTAATCCGACACTCTCTCTCTCTAAACTTGCACTCTCTCTAAGGTTTGATCTCCCTAGGGTGTGAATCTAGCCTAGGGCCTTTGTTAAAAAGATAGAGGGTGTTGAGAGCTTCGATTTAATCTGAAAAAGTTTGGATTTGGAGCAAGTTGATCTTCGAGTCTTCATCTCCTTTTTGGCTAAAACTTCAAAGTAGGAATATCCTACTCCTCTCTATGGGTTTTGTCTTTAAATTTTGGTATTTTGAGATGTTGGGCTTGGTTTGGTAATTTTGTGAAAGTTTGGGGCTTTTGTGTAATTTTACAAAAGTTGGGGTTTTATTCATAATAAACCTAGATGCATGTTTGGCATAGAAAAATGGAATGATTGTTTGAATCATTGATGAAAATGGGACCTAAGGGTTGAAATGTTAATTATGGGAATTGATCTAATTACATTGTTTAATTAATTGGGATAATTAATTGAGAAGAATGAAGAAATGAAATGTTGATTAAATATCCATTGTGCATTTATTTTCTGTTTAGAAATAACTGCTTTGGGCTATCGGTGGAGGATAGTCGTGATTGTTGTAGACAATGCATGATGATTAGGCAAACTGAAACTAATCAATGAAATGTGTCATGGAACTTGACGGTTGATAGAATACATTAATTGTATGTATTGGGTGATTGTATATAGAACCAATGTGTTTATATACGTTATGTGTAGAGGAGGAGATAGGGGATGTACTCCGCAGTTTAGGGGAAGATAGGGGATGTACCTCTAAACCGGATAGTGTTGGGAGAAGATAGGGGATGAACTCCGTAGACACAGCTCATATGCTTGTCTAGAGAAGTGTGGATACAGCTTATATGCTTATCTTTGTGATGTGTGGATATAGCTCATATGCTTATCTGTGGATATTGTTGTTATACATATCTGTTGAGAATGTGGATATAGCTTTTATGCTTATCTGGATGTGAGATATAGTTTTTATACATATCTGTGGAAATGATGATAGAGCTAGCATGCTTATCTGTTGAAAAAGGGAAAATGAAAGGTAACTTAGACTCATAAGTTGTATGACATAAATGTGTAATTTATGTGAATGTATCAGTGTTGACCATCTATCAATTGCTAATATTTTAGGCATTGTTCATGGTTGGTTTAGTGTATTTCTACTGGGCTGTGGCTCACCCTATATGGGAATATCATTTTCAGGTGCAGGAAGCATGCCACCTCCAAGGACATAGCTGGGAGGCTAGCGGCGGACATACTTTTGTCGCTTAACTTTTGATGTATTACATGTAACTTCAAGCCCAGGGCTTTATGTGTAAACGAGTTAGTACTCTTTTGTTGTAACCAAGTGTTAACTTGGAAAGTTGTAAGCCCGTAGGGCATTTTGTTATGATGTTAACATGTAATACTTATGTAATGGAACTCTAAGGAATAAAAGAATGTGGTTAGTTATATGTAAATGCATGTCTTATTTGATGGGTTTAATGTTATTATTTTGAGGGCGTTACAACTGCAACGAAGAGACTCGTGATAAGAATCACGGAGGAAAGGACGTCGGCCAAGAGAGCGGCGTACCGAAGAAATCAGACCGAAGCAGGCATTATAACAAGGACGATCTCCAAGTATGGAAAGATAGATGCTTGCGGAGGGACGACGAGATGAAGGGAATGGCAGACAAATTGGCTGTCATGACCCGAACCCGCCCCTATGGGTTAAGGGCATAACCGGCTAGTAATCAAGAGATTACCTACGGCCTCAAAACAAACCGGACATAACTCATCAGAGTAAAGGGGCCCAAACGGAAGCAAAATTTAAAACTTTTGTCCATAGAGCTGTGCTTACATGGCACATCATAACAGTCTATATATATATATATATGTAGACACCCCATTTTTGACCGACCTTAAGACTCAGACGTCATCAATTGAGCGCTCGGTGATGGTGCATATTGTGCTCGTTTTGAGGTTTCGGAGTTTTGACTGAGAGCCTTGCCTCCGGGCCTGAAAACTCTTTGTGCTTTGACTCGGTTTGCGGACCAAGTCTTGTTTTCCCTTCCCGGAGGGAGGGAGTGGTCTTGTAGACCATCTCTCTGTGGTCGTAGACTATTTTTCGTGGTCATAGGCCACTTTTCCTGTTTGGAGACTAGTTTTTAGTTTTTGGAGCCTTTGGCCGCGCGCCTTGTCTCAGGACCACTTAACATTCTTCATTTGGCGTGGTTTTTGAACCACACCTTGTTGCCTCTGCCTAGAGGAGCACTGTGGTCCGGGAGACCACTTTTGTGGTTGCATACCACTTTTGATGCTCGTCGGCTAGTTTTCGGGGCTTTTGGTCGCGTGTTTCACCTCCCGATTTCTCGTCTTGCATCCGCTTTGGTTTTTTTTTGGTACAAACCTTGCTTTCCTTGTTTGGAAGGTGGTACAAGGGTGGGAGACCAGTATTTCCCCTGGCCGACCACTTTTCCTTTTTCCAGCTAGTTTTCTTATCAGATAACTGGCTTTCTTGGTCTTTAGACCATCTTTTCTGGTCGACCACCACACCACCACCTTGCATTTAGTGTGTTGACCTCTCCCACCTATGGCCGACCAGTTTCTGCGCTGGTTGACCACCTAAAGTGGTCAGCCAACCACTTTTACTAGCAGGCCGATCACTTCAAGTGGTCGGCTGCTTTTTGGCACCTTTTTGGAGATATTTTGGGACAGCTGGCACAGTTGGAGAGCATTTGAGCCATCCACGTGTATGGAGGGATGGCATTTAAGCTTAGCTTCTCCAAGAAGCTTTGGCTTTCCCCTTCTATAAGAGGGAGGCTCCTCCTCCCTCCTCCAGGTTTAGAAAATTTCCCTTAGAGAGATACATATAGTTTTGTATCTAGCTTTCTTGGTTCTTCATTTTTGTGCTTCAAAAGTGTAGATTTGTCTTAGTTTAACACACAAACACACACTCAAACACCATCCTTGGGTAGCTGAGGTGCTAAGGAGTTGTTTTTGGTGTTCTTGGACTGATTTAAGCTCAAAGAACCTGTTGGAGTTACAGTTATAAAGAGGGTCTTCAAGGGTGAGCTTTTGACCTTTGAATCCCCCTTTCTTTCTTAAGCTTTTAGCCTATCTTGCATGCTATTTTAAGCTTAGCTCATAACTGATAAAAGTTCTATTTTTGCATGCTTAAAAAGTTTGTTTAAGATCACTTTTGTGTTTGGGGTTATTTACCCCCTCTTAGGCCTTGTTTGGCCTTGCTTTTGAGCCTTTTTTGTGAGCTTCGGGACCACCTTGTATTGGCCTTCTCACCACTGAAATTTAGAGGGATTTCAGTGGTGGGGATGGTGTTTTAAGGTCCTAAGAAGGAGAGGGTCATCCCCTCTCCTTGTGTCTTCTTTACATGCCTTAATATGCCTCATGTTTGAGCACCTTTACTAAGCTTGTGTTAGCTTATTCCTAGCATGTATTTGTGGTTATTTTGTTGTGGCATACCGCTGTTTTTGCTTGCCTTGGTCACTCCATGCATGGTTAATACACTTGTAGTGTAAATCACACAAACTAGCTTTGTATGCTTCATAAAGTAGCATGTATTCTAGCCCATGTTGTGTCCATTTCAGCATGTTCTTGGGCTTGTTTTATCATGCCATACCTCTATTTAGGTTTGGTTTGGTTAGCCTTTGCATGCTCCTTGCACTTGTAGTGCATTTCCATGAAATAGTCTAACATGCACCATGTTGTGACATGTCATTCTAGCATGCTTTTGGCTTAACTTCATGAAGCTTTTATCCATGTTTCAACATGCTTTAGCTCTGATTTTGGTTGTTTTGGCCATGCATGACTTGCTTTGTATAGCTCTAGTTCAATCTAGCTTGTTAGCTTTGCACACCAAGTCCACTAGCATGCTCTACTTAGCTTATTTGAATGATTTGGCATCACTTGTTATGTGATTTCAGTCCATGTTTCATGGCCATGCACTTGCATTTACCACTCATTCAATGCGTTGGAGGGTTTCCCCTTTTATGCCTTAACATGAATCATTGTGTATGCCTTCATGCCATAGCTTGCGAGCTCTTATTTCAGTGTTTATTTGGGGTTATTATGCCATGATATAACTTTGATTTTTATTGCTTAAGTCATTCCATGCTTGGTCTTAATAGGTGTAGTGTAATCCGCCTTATTTGCCCTTGTATGAATCATGCCTTATGCCCTTCATGCTAGCATGTTTTGGCCTACTTCCATGCATGTTTTAGACTCATTCTAACATGTACTAAGACTGTTTTGGGTTGCCTTGATCACATGCTTCATGTTTTGTATACTTGTAGTACAAGTGTCCTTGCTTGCTTCAAGCTTTAAGCACCATTGCATGCTTCGTTTGTGTTGTGTACATGATTTAGCATCATCTAACATGACATTTCAGAGCTTATAGCATGCTTATGTTCCCACTTCATTCATGCTTTAAATGCTTTTAAGGGTTGTGCATTATGGCCTTGTTATGGCCTTAGCTTGCATGTTTGCATGCCTAGGCCTTTGGGCCCTCATCTCAGCATGTTTAGGTCCTTGTTTTGACCTACTTGAGCTCTGTCCATGCTTAGTTCATGCATTTGTGCCATGTATTGCATGCCTCCTTTGAGTTGCTCTTTGCTAGCTTTCATGCCTTAGGACCCTAGCATGCTTCACTTATGTTGTTTGAATGATTTGGCATCATTTCTTGCTTCATTTCAGTGCACTTAGTGTTGTTACACTTTCACTTTTGTCACTCATTGAGCACTCTCGAGAGTTGTGCTCTTTGGCCTCTTTGATGGACAATGCATTGTGCATGCATGCCTTGTTTTATGTGCCTTCATTTCATCACCAATGGCCACTGATTTGGGCATGACTGAGGTCTACCCCTTTTAGTTTAAGTCCATTGAACATGCCATGTATATTGCATTGAGTATGCCACATTGTTCATCGCATTATGTATGCCTTGTATTTTGCATTGTGCATGCTTAGTTTACATCATTGCGTTGCGCATGCTAACTGATATTTGCATTGTGTGTGCATGTCCCTAACATTGCTAATTTGTCCCTGTAGCATCGCATTGTTCATGCACGCATTAGCATTGTTCGCATGCCATTATCTTTGTTAAGTTAATCATGTCACATTGCCTTGAGTATGCCATGTAGTTTATTCACATTGTGTATGACATGCTTGCTTGCATTGTGTTTGGAATAGGTGTTAGTCCAAACATGAGAAACCAGGGACGTTTCATAATTAAAGTGATGAAACGTGCCTTAATTCTCGGTCCCCGATGCTCTTGATCATACATGATAGATTTTTAGGCTTTATGTGTTTACTTGTGCATTCATTTTCATATTGAATTGTGCAACTTTGCCTCTCGGCCATTATGCATGAAAATGCACGATTGGTGGCTCGAGGGTCGAGAACCACACCCCCTTGAGTTCATAACATGGTAGGGAGGGTGGTTGTGTATACATATCTTGCAAATACATTGTCATGCCCTTTCTTGCTCTCTGTTGCAGAAAACTAGAGTCTGGCAGCAACAACTGGTCGGCTAGACAGAAAAAGTAGCTGGCCAACCACGTTTCCTGGTTTTTCAACAACCAAAAGTGGTTGGCAGGTGTTTCTAGGGACCAAAAGTGGTCCGCCACCCTCCCACAGGATTCCTAAGGTGGAGTTTCATCTTTCTAGAGCTTGGTGTAAGTTTCTGAAAACAAATGAAAACAGAGGCAAATCGGGGCATCGCATTGGATTTCTGAACGAAGCGACCGAGCATGCATCCAGTCTTCTCCCTCCGAGAACCTCCTGGTTTACTTCTTTCCTTGGCTGCTATGCTTAGATAGCTAGCTTTTGCCTTGGTTTGTACTCTTAATTAGTTAATGCATTAGCTATTCGATTAGTTTTGTAGTAATTAGTTAACTAGCATTAGTTAATTAATTTGTTGTGTAATAATTAGTTTAATTAGCTTAGATTAGCTAGTTAGCTCCTTATTCGGTCCCTCCTTCGAGAGGGCGTAATGTTGTAATAAGCGTGCGTGTGTGTGATGCATGTCTTCTAACCCCCATTTCTTTTTCCCTTTTACTTAACCACTTACGATGGTTAGTTTTAGGGCATATTTCATTTAGCATACCTTATGCTTGCATGTCTGCATGCATTCATCTATATTGCATGCACCGGGCTCGGCACATCATGATAACTGCATTGTATTTCAATTCCAATTTGAATACATGTAACAAGTTGCATCTCACATGACATTCTTAGGATAGTGGAGCCTATTATAGACACGCCCGTGAGGGCCTTGCCTCTACAGTTCGGACTCAAATGTCACGGTTCTGAATTTAATCTTACAAACTGCAATGCAAGACCGATAAATCACCAAAGAGTCCAAATCCGGCAAATCGTTTTGGAAAACTGATTTTTAAGAAAGAAGTGTCAAACATGGACTACTTTGCCAGATACAAAGTCACCACCTAAATATTTATTTTGGGGGAATTTAGGAAACCCTGACTCGTGCCTAAGGCCACGTGTCCGTCATCACCAAAGTTGCCTCGGCTAAGGAACTTGGGTATGATTGGGGAAGGTCATCTATGAGCACCCCCGCTCGCCCGATCAAAGATCGGCCTGTACTAAACATGATATCTTGTTTTTGAAAACACATGCGTTCTTATTCCGGTTAATTAGCTAGAATTACTATGTGATGCGCACAACACACAAGTATAGACTAGATCGCCTAATTTAGAACAAAGCATCGCATATCCGTTTGTTTTAAAAAAAAAAATGGTTTGAGGTTTGCTACTCGTAAGTAGGCTAAAACACGGATTTCAATGAATTAGTCCAATTCAAGTAATCTAACCTTCACCCACAAGCATTCAGGCAGTTATATCATATAAGCAATTAGCCTCATGGCAAGCATGCTGTCATGTTAACACTCACACACATGCAAGATGCTAAAGCATAAACACTGTAGTGTACTCCGAGCCACAACAAGAAACTAGTTAGTAATCATGCATGATCCTAGTTCATGTCAACAATGGCTAACACAACACATGCAAAATGCAATTAAGATAGGCTCGGCTATCCTAAGAATGGCATATGAGATGCGACAATTTGATACACGTATTCAACTTAGAATTTAGATACAATGCAGTTAGTATGATGCGCCGAGCCCGGTGCATGCAATACTGATGAATGGATGCAAACATGCATAGCATAAGGTATGCTAATTGAAACATGCCCTAGAACTAACCATCATAAGCGGTTTAAATAAAAGGAAGAAAGAAATGGAGGTTAGAAGACATGCATCACACACACGCACGCTTATTACAACAAATGGCTCTGGAGAGAGAGAGAGAGACCAAAAGAATAATACAAATTAACTAATTAACTAACTAACGAGCTAATTAATTATTACACAACACTCAATTAATTAAACAAACTAATTAAGCCACTAAAGCAGTAAAGCAGCCTCGGGAAGAGGGACAAATGCATGATTACTCGGCTCCGCTCAGAAATCCATCACCATGTCATATGTTGCCTCTGTTTGCACTGCTCTACACCTCTGAAAACTGCACAAGTCTCAAGGGTGCTTCTGAACCACTCCCTGAGCACTATAGGAGGTCATCGACCAAGAGGCAAGGCCACCGGCCAATGGGAACCGGTCATCGACCATGTATGAGGCTCTCGGCCAATGATGTGTAGCCGGCCGGCACTGAAGATGGCCGACCAACCATCTATTCCTGCAGAATCCTATTTTTGCTGCAACAGAGAACAGACAGAGCATGGCAATGCATTTTCAAGGAAATGTTTGCACAACAACCCTCCTTATCATGTTTAAAGCTCAAAGGAGTATGGTCTTCGACTCTCAGGCCATCAATCACGCATTTCAATGCATGATGGCCCAAAGAGGCCAAGTGTGCAATTAATATCAAATGAAATGCACAAAAACCTACAAGGGCCCTCAACTTCTATCATAGTTGATCAAGAGGCAAGGGATGCACATACAATGCTATGCAACCTAAACATGAAAGCAAGCATACGAGCAAATCAAGCATGATGCGAACCCAATGCAACATAAGCATGTTAATGACAACGCCATACAAGGCTAATGGTGACAAGCATGCCAACTACAATGCAACTTAGACAAGCATGCAAAATGCAACATGGACATTCAAGCATGCAAGGCAAACATGTGACAACATGTAAAGGGACAAGATATGCAAACATGAAATGCTACTTAACAAAAGCATGCCAAATGCAATACCACCTGAACATGCAACAACATGTTATGGACTAAGTACATAACAAGGCACAATTGAACTAACAGGTTATAACATGCAATTTATCAAAGATGCAACGAGCATGCGACAATATGCAAGGCAAGCATGCAACAACATGCGGAGATGGACTTAAACCAAGATGGACAACCCTCAAATAGGTCCAAATCAGTGGCCGAGATGCTAAGAAATGAGGGACAAGAGCATATGCAAACATGCATGTTAATTGACCTATCACCTAGGCATGAAGACGCAACTCTTAAGCACACTTAAAAGAGTGAAAAGCATGCGAGTGTAACAATACTACATGCTCTGAAATGATGTTAGAAATGATGCCAAATCACACATATAATCATAATCACAGCATGCATAAGGCTTAAGGCGTAAGACTAGTAAAGGGACTTGAACCAAAGCTACACAAAACAAGGAGCATATGGCAAACATAACCCAAACCAGTCCTAAATCATGTCAAGATGGTCCTAAAACATGTAAGGAATGAAGCCAAAACATGCTTGAACGAAGGACCAAAAGCATGAAGCAAACAAAGGCCACAAAAGAGGTGTTACACTACACCTACCAAAGCCAAACATGGCATGACTTAAGCAACCAAAAACAGAGTTATGGCATGTCAAAATGAGCCCAAAAACCCACTTAGATGGCATCCCAAATACCTAAGCATAGTGGCATACATGATGACACATTCATGAAACATAACGTACTAACTCTTTAAAGCATTAAAGAAGTTACAAATGCAAGCATATGAGCATACTATATGGACTGAAATAGGATAACAAGTGGTGCGAAACCACTGAAATGGTCGAAATAGAGCATGTCAAAGGATTCAAAACTCAAAGCCTACAAGCTAGATTACATGGTGGCTATACAAAGCAAGTCATGGACGACCAAAACAACCAAAATCAAAGCTTTAGCATGTTAAAACAAAGCTAGGAGCTTCATAAAGTTGAGCCAAAATCATGCTAAAAAGACATGTTACAACATGGTGCATGTTAACGCAAATCATGGGATTACAAGACAAGTATACAAAGCATGCATGGTATGTCTAAACCAACTTGAAACAGAGATGTATTATGGCAAAACAAAGCCTAATATATACTGAAATAAAGCTAAAATAAGCTAGGCATACAAGCCACCAACATAAGCCATTTATGAAAGCATTCAAGACAACAAGGAGAGGGGAGCACCCTCTCCTATTTGAGACCTTAAAACACCATCCCCACCACCGAAATCCCTCTGGATTTCAGTGGTGAGAAGGCCAAGACAAGGTGATCTCAAAGCTTAAAAATAAAGCACAAGAACAAGGCCTAAAAGGGGGTAAACAACCCCAAACACAAAAATGACCTTAAACAAAGGTCTTAAGCACTAAAAATCAGAATTTTTATCAGTTAATAGCTAAGCTTAAAACAATAAGCAAGAAGGGATAAAAGCTTAAGTAAGAAAGGGGTATCTAAAGCAAGAATGCTCACCCTTGAAAAACACCTTCAAGAACACAACACCAGCACCTTTCTCTTATCAAAACCACTCCAAGAACCCTAACAACAACTCCTTAATGCCTCAGCAACCAAGGACAGTGTAGTGCTAGGTGTTTGTGTGCAATAGCAAGACAAAATCACACTTTTGAAGCACAAAAAAGGAGAAACAAGGCAAGAAAGATACAAGGCTATATCTATCTTTTCTAAGGCAATTTTCTGAACCCTTGAGGAGGGAGGAGGAGCTCCCTATTTATAGAAGTTCAATCCAAAGCTTCTAAGAGAAGCTAAGCAAAGGGTGTAAATCCCTCCATATACGTGAATGGAAGGGGTTAATTGTGGATGCCAGCTGTGCCAGCTGGCACAAAATATCTGCATAAAGCAGATGAATAGGGTTCGACCAGCAAAAATGGCCGATTGACCGACAAAATGGTCGGCCGACCAAACATGGTGCCGATCGGCCAACACACTTGGCCGATGGAAAGAAAACAGGGCCGGTGGCCTCAAGCCTTGGCCGGTGGGTTGAGGGCATGGCAAACAGGCCGCCCTCTTCCCTTAGAAGCAAAAACACAAGTGTTTAGTTCACAACCAAGCACAAAACAGACAAGTTGAGAAATCTTGAGGCAAGGTGCGTAGCCGAGACCTCCGAGAACTCAAAACGAACACGAGCATGAATGATCATCGAGTGTTCAAACGATGACGTCCAAGTCTTGAGGACGGTCAAAAATGGGGTGTCTACAGTTGCCCCTCTTTGACAGAACTCGAAAGTCACAAAGTGACGGGAGTGAATGTCAAAGCCCAGAGACGACCCATTTTTGACAAGGCCAAAGACTCAGACAAGCATTCAAGATGACAAAGATATGCGCCCGTAGGCAGGGGCAAGATTCAAATGACATGCAAGATGCCAAACATAACTTATGATGATGCAAAGAAAGCTGTAACGAAGCAAATCATGCAACAGTTTTAAGCAAGCGAATACAAATCCAACTACAATACATGCAGAAAGGATGTAAGAAAATTATGCAATCTTAACCACGCACCACGTAGGAAAGACTAAGAGCGACCGTTGGGGACACCCGAGGTCTCAAACAAGATCCCGACGCATTGCACGCGAAAGGAAAGAGAGCGATACAAGCATTAGAACATGTTCCAAATGCTCTTAACCAAAGAGGGAGAAACACAGGGACATATCCCGGTGTTTTGAAAAGGTATAAGAAACATAGGGACATATCCCGGTGTTTCAGAAAGGTATAAGAAACATAGGGACATATCCCGGTGTTTCGAAAAAAGAAGAAGAAACATAAGGACGTGTCCCGGTGTTTCAGAATAAGAAGGAGAAACATAAGGACGTATTCCGGTGTTTCAGAAAGAAGGAGAAACATAGGGACGTCTCCCGGTGTTTTAGAATAAGAAAGAGAAACATAGGGACGTGTCCCAGTGTTTCAGAAAGAAGGAGAAACATAAGAACGTATCCCGGTGTTTCAAAAAGGGAGAAAAAACACATGGACGTATCCCGGTGTTTCAGAAAATGAGAAGAAACATAGGGACATATCCCATTGTTTCAGAAAACAGGAAGAAACATAGGGACGTATCCCGGTGTTTCGAAAAAGGAGGGAGAAACATAGGGACATATCCCGGTGTTTTAGAAAGGGAGAAAAAACATAGAGACGTGTCCCAGTGTTTCGGAGAAGGAAGGAGAAACATAGGACGTATCCCGGTGTTTTAGAAAGGGAAAAGAAACATAGAGACGTATCCTGGTGTTTTAGAAAGGGAGAAGAAACACAAGGACGTATCTCGGTGTTTTGGAAAAGGAGAAGAAACATAGGGACATATCCCGTTGTTTCGGAAAAGGGAAAGAAACATAGGGACGTATCCCGGTGTTTCGAAAAAGGAGAAGAAACATAGGGACATATCCCGGTGTTTCGGAAAAGGAGAGAGAAACATAGGGACGTATCCCGGTGTTTCGGAAAAGGAAGGAGAAACATAGGGACGTATCCTGGTGTTTCGAAAAAGGAGAAGAAACATAAGGACGTGTCCCAGTGTTTCGGAGAATGAAGGAAAAGCATAGGGACGTATCCCGGTGTTTAGGAAAATGAGAAGAAACACAGGGATGTATCCCGGTGTTTCGGAAAAGGAGAAGAAACATAGGAACGTGTCCCAGCATTTCGGAGAAGGAATGAGAAACATAGGGACATATCCCGGTGTTTCGGAAAACAAGAAGAAACACAGGGACGTATCCCGGTGTTTCAGAAAAAGAAGGAGAAACAAAGGGACATATCCGGGTGTTTCGGAGAAGGAGCGTGCAAAACAATGCAAGTGGAATGTGCGTGACAACGCAAGTGAAGAGGTGTGCAAAACAATGCAGGTATAGTGCGTGACAGCGCAAGATAGATGTGCAAAACAATGCAAGTAACGTGCGTGACAGCGCAAGTTAAAGAGGTGCATGACAATGCAAGTAACGTGCGTGACAACGCAAGTTAAAGAAGTGCATAACAATGCGAATAATGGTGCATGACAATGCTGGTAGGACGGTGCATAACAATACAAGAAAAAAGTGCATAACAATGCAAGTGAAAAGGTGCATAACAATGCAACTGGAATGTGCATAACAGTGCAGGTGAAGTATGCATAACAATGCAACTGAAGGGGTGCATAGCAATGCAGGCAGAGTGTGCATAACAATGCATTTTCAGTGCAACATCAACAGCATGTTTGAAGTAAACTACTGAATAAGGAAATACACGCCTTAACGAGACCATTTCAAACGCAACCTCCGATTTACCTCTCAGAGGACTTGGCAACACGCTCAGCTCAAAAGTGTATACCCTGTTCATATTGGCGAGAGGTAATATCTGCATATGAAACCCTTAGGTGCTGCCTGAACTGCCATTCTGACTTGAAGCAAGCTTACACTTGGGGTCGAGATACACTCATACTCCAGAGAAACGGCGAGGCCTGAGAAGGTGCACCTGGAATGCAGGCTCGGAATTCGCTGGAGTTAAAACACACTAAGATGCTCCACGTTTTTCCCCTTTTCTTTTGCTTTGCAGTCTGGAACCCACATAGCTTCAGATAGATCCTTGTCTTACTGTTTTCACAGGACCTGGGTTGAACCCTGTAGTTTTATGAAAGAACGAAATCTGTTTTGCACAAATGTGGAGAATGGTACAGCACTCTGAGCACAAAACGATTCATTTTTGAAATTATAATGAGAAAAGGGTTCTCAACCGGGTATTGAGCCTACAGCTGACCACATTCAAAATGACCCAACAAAGACAAACAAAAGGTAAACAACCTAAACACATCGAATAACACTCGAAACGACTCAAAACAAGAATCGAGACAAACAAAACAACAAACACGACACTCAGACGTGTTACAAAGGCGAGAGACCTCTCAGTTCGCGAGGAGCCAGTTTCTTCGGGTATTGGTTCCGACCCTTTCTCATTTGTGATTCTCGGATCACTCGGCCCTTAGGCTCTGTTTTTCTGAAAAAGCCCTTTTTCCTCACTTTTTCTCTCAAGGCACATCTCTCTATTCTTCAATCTCTCATTTTTAATCCCCCCTGGGTGATTAATAGATAAACAAGATATTGCGGGCTCCTGCCCCTTGCATTCTACTAGATTCTTTTTCTTCTGCGCACAGCTAGTGAGTTCCTCCCACAGAGGAGTTGCGCTACAACTGAATGTGCAGCAAATTTGCAGCTGGCATTGGTTGACGATGTTTTCCTAGGGAGTTTGGGCGTGATCAGGTTTGTCCAGACAAGGGAATGGAATATCTTGATCCATCCCAGTTCATGTTTCGTACTTGGCTTGATACCTCGCTGCTTGGAGGATAAGAGAGCTTTCAGCCCTTTACTGATAGCTTTAACTGTGCCCTTTCTGGCAGGTAGAGTGCCCTTTTTGGCAAATATGTTGAAATGGAGAAAGACAGGAAACCTGACTCAACTGTGCCCCTAGTTCATCATTTTGACCATTTTCTGTTTTGGCTTTCTACTAAAACAATTTTGATCAATATGAGAGTTAGATTAACATACATGTTCGACTTTTTTATTCAAAATCATGCAAGTTAGGCTGTGAGCACTGAAAATTTTCCTTTTTTGGGTCCAAGAAATGGTCCAGGTTTTAAAAAAAAAATGAAGCAAATTTTTGAGAAAATTAGTCAACTTCAGTAAAAATTCTCAAAAACTGTTTTTGCAAATGGCCACCGCTCAATGAGCACGGAACCTACTCTTGAGATGTACAACCTCAGATTCAAAACAATGGGAAATTGCCCCTTGCTTGAAAGACACTGCATGGCAACGGAAAGTTGCCCCTTGTTTGAACAGCACCGCAGCACACTGTACGGCAACGGAAAGTTTCCCCTTGTTTGAATAGCACTACAGCACACTATAACCAGTTCTCACAGTGAAGATCACAACCGAACTCTTGGATACAGAGACAACAAAGATAACTCGTTCAATCTCATATACAAGACAGTTGAATTTAAAGTGTTTATGGCTGGACTTCAGAATGAAGTTGCCTACGTATCCCAAACAAGGGAATCAAGTCTGACGTAGTTCTGGGTGAGGTACACTCGGGTATTAACCTCTCCTTTTGCATGACTCACTTTCGTGGTCAATTAGACCTTGTTTCATTGCGTCTTCAATCTGTACCCCAATCTCGTGTAGGTCCGCAAAGGTGGGAAGGGGTAAGACTATCATTTTTTGCATCAGCCTGGGTTGGAGGTTGCATACAACCATCCTTATTTGGTCTTTGTCGGAAGGCCTTGTAGTCACCATCGAGGCCTTTGCTCTCTATCTCGTCACAAACTCTGAAAAACCCTCTTTTGGCTCTTGACGGGTGACTTCAAGATCACGAGTTATGACCTCGATCTGTGTGTTGTAGGAGTATTGAGCAATGAAGGCCTCAGCCATCTGTTCCCAGTTCTATTTCACAGAGTTCTCCAATTTCGCATACCAGATTGCGGCTATCCCAGACATGGTTCGGCCGAATAGTGATAGCTTCTAGGCTGTGGTCAAGCCCATTGGCCTCAGTATATCAGAAAATAGGTGGAGGTACACCATTGGGTCTCCAGAGCCATCAAAGCGGTCGATATGTGGCATCTTGAACCGATCCGGTAATGTCACCGTTGAGTCGGTATAACCATCCTCTATATTCGGAATGGCACTAACGCCTTGAGCTCTTTTGAATAGCTTTTCAAGATCGCTGACCTTCAGGGCGGTCGGATCAATCTCAAATTCAAACGGTGTGTCCACTGGAATAGCTGGTGCTTTGGACAGTTGAGATGGGACTGGCCCTGTCGGAACGTCCGTATTTTCCTGGACGTGAGCTGTCTCCCCGAGTGTTGGAATCATAGGTGAGGGTGGGGGTGGGGGTGGATGCGAAGCAAATGCTCCGGCTTGCTGTGGTTGTTGCTGCTGCTAAAGTCTGGCAATCAGCTCTGCCTGTTGGGCCACTACTTCCGCTTGACGTGCAGCAACTTCTGCCTGGCAGGCAGCATCCCGCTGCATAGCCTGCATGGTTTCTTGGAGCTGATGCATCATGTCCTCCATATTAACTGAAAACTGCTGATCTAACTAAACAAGTGTGTATCCTTTTTCTGAGGTGGAAACAGATATCTCAACCCAACTGCACACAGGCAAGGTGGATAATGACCGCTAAACTGGGGACTGTTGAACGGGTGATCTGTGCTTAATTGGCCTTTTCTTGCCTTACCACTGGCGAAGGAAACACCGGTTGCTCTGAACTGAATCTCTGACCTGACAAAGTCTATCAACACAAGTCCAATGCACCCGGGGGATATCGGAGCCTTCTGAAGCTATGGTTCCAAGACTACCTAGCAAAAGAAAAAACATGCAGCATCTCAGCCTGACTTCACCAGAACAGATATAACTAAAGTTGGATGACTGTACTCTCTACTGAATTCTGTCCAAAATTCTGCCCGTAAACTGATATCCTCAGGTAAAACTGATTTCCAAATATTGATGCCCGCGGGCCTGATACCCAAACTTGCAAACTGATACATGCATTCCTGTAGAGACCAACTCAAAAAGCACATAGCAAACAAGTGAGAACCAAAACACCGCTATGTTGGGGTAGGGTTTCCCTGTCCTATTTTGTCAGGACCTAGGGTTTCACTGCGCACGCAACAGTTTCAAACAACCTACAATCGGGTAAGCAACCTGTCCTAGTTTGGAATAGTCACTATGGATTCCGATATGCACTAGGTCGAATGGTCAAAAAGGGTGCCTCGGTGAAAACCGAGGTTTGTGTTCCCGTCGTGGCAGAGCCCGCAACCGGTCAGCCTTATGGCACACTTCTCAAAGCATGCCTCCGGCAAACCGCTCAGGAATAACATACGGCAAACACGGTGTCCTAGGCGCACCAATGCAAATGCAATGCAAAGAAACACATAAGTGTAATCAAAACAAGATATCATGAGTCTGAGTCAAGTTCTCTAAATCCCCAGCAGAGTCGCCAGAAACTGTAGACACGCCCGTGAGGGCCTTGCTTCTACAGTTCAGACTCAAATGTCACGGTTCTGAATCTAATCTTGCAAAGTGCAATGCAAGACTGATAAATCACCAAAAAGTCCAAATCTGGCAAATCGTTTTGGAAAACTAATTTTTAAGAAAGAAGTGCCAAACATGGACTGCTTTGCCAAATACAGAGTAGCCACCTAAATATTTATTTTGGGGGAATTTAGGAAACCCTGACTCGTGCCTAAGGCCACGTGTCCGTCATCACCAAAGTTGCCTTGGTTCAGGAACTTGGGTACAATTGGGGAATTTCATCTATAAGCACCCTCGCTCGTCCGATCAAAGATCGGCCTGTACTAAACATGATATCTTGTTTTTGAAAACACATGTGTTCTTATTCCAGTTAATTAGCTAGAATTACTATGTGATGCGCACAACACACAAGTATAGACTAGATCGCCTAATTTGCAACAAAGCATCGCATATCCGTTTGTTTTTAAAAAAAAAAATGGTTTGAGGTTTGCTACTCGTAAGTAGGTTAAAACACGGATTTCAATGAATTAGTCCAATTCAAGTAATCCAACCTTCACCC
The DNA here is from genome assembly GCF_055761805.1 of Camellia sinensis. Classification (NCBI taxonomy): domain Eukaryota; kingdom Viridiplantae; phylum Streptophyta; class Magnoliopsida; order Ericales; family Theaceae; genus Camellia; species Camellia sinensis. The sequence goes on from NC_138963.1 coordinate 82,755,984, forward strand.
ACAGGCATTCAGGCAGTTATATCATATAAGCAATTAGCCTCATGGCAAGCATGCTGTCATGTTAACACTCACATACATGCAAGATGCTAAAGCATAAACACTCACAGTGTACTCCGAGCCACAACAAGAAACTAGTTAGTTATCATGCATGATCCTAGTTCATGTCAACAATGGCTAACGCAACACATGCAAAATGCAATTAAGATAGGCTCGGCTATCCTAAGAATGGCATATGAGATGCGACAATTTGATACACGTATTCAACTTAGAATTTAGATACAATGCAGTTAGTATGATGCGCCGAGCCCGGTGCATGCAATACTAATGAATGGATGCAAATATGCATAGCATAAGGTATGCTAATTGAAACATGCCCTAGAACTAACCATCATAAGCGGTTTAAATAAAAGGGAGAAAGAAATGGAGGTTGGAAGACATGCATCACACACACGCACGCTTATTACAACAAATGGCTCAGGAGAGAAAGAGACCAAAAGAATAATACAAATTAACTAATTAACTAACTAACGAGCTAATTAATTATTACACAACACTTAATTAATTAAACAAACTAATTAAGCTACTAAAGCAGTAAAGCAGCCTCGGGAAGAGGGACAAATGCATGATTACTTGACTCCGCTCAGAAATCCATCACCATGTCATATGTTGCCTCTGTTTGCACTGCTCTGCACCTCTGAAAACTGCACAAATCTCAAGGGTGCTTCTGAACCACTCCCTGAGCACTATGGGAGGTCATCGACCAAGAGGCAAGGCCACCGGCCAATGGGAACTGGTCATCGACCATGTATGAGGCTCTCGGCCAACGATGTGTAGCCGGCCAGCACTGAAGATGGCCGACCGACCATCTATTCCTGCAGAATCCTATTTTTGCTGCAACAGAGGACAGACAAAGCATGGCAATGCATTTTCAAGGAAATGTTTGCACAACCACCCTCCTTATCATGTTTAAAGCTCAAAGGAGTATGGTCTTCGGCTCTCGGGCCATCAATCACGCATTTCAATGCATGATGACCCAAAGAGGCCAAGTGTGCAATTAATATCAAATGAAATGCACAAAAACCTACAAGGGCCCTCAACCTCTATCATAGTTGATCAAGAGGCAAGGGATGCACATACAATGCTATGCAACCTAAACATGCAAGCAAGCATACGAGCAAATCAAGCATGATGCGAACCCAATGTAACATAAGCATGTTAATGACAATGCCATACAAGGCTAATGGTGACAAGCATGCCAAATGCAATGCAACTTAGACAAGCATGCAAAATGCAACATGGACATTCAAGCATGAAAGGCAAATATGTGACAACATGTAAAGGGACAAGATATGCAAATATGCAAAGCTACTTAACAAAAGCATGCCAAATGCAATACCACCTGAACATGCAACAACATGTTATGGACTAAGTACACAACAAGGCACAATTGAACTAACACGTTATAACATGCAATTTATCAAAGATGCAACGAGCATGCGACAATATGCAAGGCAAGCATGCAACAACATGCGGGGATGGACTTAAACCAAGATGGACAGCCCTCAAATAGGTCCAAATCAGTGGCCGAGATGCTAAGAAATGAGGGACAAGAGCATATACCTAGGCATGAAGACACAACTCTTAAGCACACTTAAAAGAGTGAAAAGCATGCGAGTGTAACAATACTACATGCTCTGAAATGATGTTAGAAATGATGCCAAATCACACATATAATCATAATCATAGCATGCATAAGGCTTAAGGCGTAAGACTAGTAAAGGGACTTGAACCAAAGCTACACAAAACAAGGAGCATATGGCAAACATAACCCAAAACAGTCCTAAATCATGTCAAGATGGTCCTAAAACATGCAAGGAATGAAGCCAAAACATGCTTGAACGAAGGACCAAAAGCATGAAGCAAACAAAGGCAACAAAAGAGATGTTACACTACACCTACCAAAGCCAAACATGGCATGACTTAAGCAACTACACCTACCATTCATTCATGTCATACGGCCTCTGGCCCATTCACTCGTGTCATACGGCCTCTGGCGCATTCATTCGTGTCATACGGCCTCTGGCCCATTCATTCGTGTCATACAAATATTTGTCTCCCAATTCAATGTAACAAACCTATAATACTTATATAGGAGTAAGCAATTGGACAAATAACATATTTCAGATATCTTTGTTAAGATATTACTTATAGTGTTCTGCCGGTGGATTCACCCTGGAGCTCGACCCTGCACATTACATAACACATATGGGTCACAATCAATTTAGTCCGTTCTTAATTCATACATCCCTCTTAGGCTTCTTTCTTATTCTTTTAATTCATTCATAATGCTCAATGCATGCCTAAGAGTACTTAGAAGTGAAAGAGAATGGAAAATGAAACACAGAACACTTTCATATAATTTCTGAAATATGGTTCCCCGCTCGAGCGTAGGTTCCGCAGCTCGAACGGACCCTCATGGTCTTCAAAATTACTGGTTGCCTCATTTTTACGCTCGAGCGTGAATTCGGACGCTCGAGCTGAAGGTCACGCTACATGGCTCCCCGCTTGAGCGTGAATATCCTCGCTCAAGCGAACATCTATGCCTGCAAAAAGTTCTGGGAGCTCGTATTTCCCGCTTGAGCGGCGCCTTCCCCGCTCGAGCGGACATGCCAAATTCTGGAAAATCCAAAATTGTTCTTAAGCTTCAAACTTGATATTCAAAGGCTCCAAAGCTCGAATTTAGGTACCAAAAACATGAGAAATGCATACATAGCATGAGAGCATAGGAGATTTGGGACCAATTATTCAAAACCATGATCAAATTCTCAAATTAACCAGCATTTCTCTTCATAGTTTCAAAACATGTGTATTCAACTTCACATTACTCCATGTCTTCATTAATCAAACATGCATGTAATCTTTTAACTCCAATTTCATTTCAAATGGCTCAAGTGATGCTTACACACATAAAACTCATCCAAATCATGCTTGCATGTATGATCCAACAATTCAATTTTTCATAATTAGCAAGCTACATGATAGATTATACAATTCTTGCCAATTCATGATAATTCTATGCATGCATGCACATTCTAACTCCATATTTAACTCAATCTTTGCCATGAGCTACCAAACCACTTGAATTCACAAAATCCCAAGCTCAAACTCATAAATCTACTCACCTTGGAGCTTTAATCTTCCAAATTATGGTTAATTCTTGAGTTGGTCTTCAATTTATTCAAGTTTCTTGCACAATCTTCAATTGCCTTCACCCTCTCTCTCTCTAGCCGACCCTCTTTCTCTCTCTCTAAAGTATAAAATCTGATTTTGAGCTCAAGCAAAGTGAATGAGGGTGTAAATTGGCCCTTTATAAGCTCCTACTCAAACACATTTCTTTAATATTAAATAATTGAGCACCATTTCATTAATTTAATCTATTTAATTTGATCCGAATCAATTTTCAATTAAATTTCACCGTAAGCTCTAAAAATTACGCCAATCACAATGGCGTAGTCAATTTCGATTTCTGTGGCCGATAGGGCCTTCAATTTAAATTCTAAAGTAGATAATCAAACAGATTTTCCTACGGTGAACAGATAGAAATTCAAAACCACATATATTCATATAGGTGGCTCTCAAAATCACATCAAAAACATAATCACAATCATAATTAAGATTAATTAGCATAATACGAACCAGGGTTATCACATTGGCGGACCTGCAAACAATTGTCAATTTCATGATGTAGAACAACGTCATGCAGTCACCGTTCTCTTTACAAGATATGCCGATTCTAGCGGCCAAGAAAGATGCCCAGAAAGGGGGGGCAGAACACAGTTCTTGCAGTCCCTCAGCACGACAGGGCAAAGGGGCATTCTCACCGACCTTCACGAGAGGTCGGGCATGGAGAATCAAAGAGGGCTGGAAAATGATGCTTGGGAGTTGAAATTTACAAGCTAAGGTTGGTTTAACACTTGTTGAAATTTTAAAAATTTACAAGTTGAAGTTAAACCGATGTCATGTTTAATACTTGTTGAAATTTTAAAAATTTACAAGTTGAAGTTAAACCGATGTCATGTTTAATACTTGTTGAAATTTAAAAAATTTACAAGTTGAAGTTAAACCAAGGTCATGTTTAACACTTGTTTTAAGGAAAATTTACAAGTTGAAGTTAAACCGAGGACATTTTTAATACTTGTTGAAATTTTAAAAATTTACAAGTTGAAGTTAAACCGATGACATGTTTAACACTTGTTGAAATTTTAAGAAAAATTTACAAACTGAAGTTAAACCAGGGTCATGATTAAAGGAAGGAATGATATAGGTTCCATCAACTCAGGATGCCGAGGTAATAGAACCTAGGGGGCAGTTGTGGGGACATAATTTTTGAATGACAACACGTGGCCGAGGTGACATCGACGTGTCAGCCGAGGTGTCATGTGTCTTGACCATGACACCGAGATGATCTCGGCTAGGCCGAGGTTATCTGAGAAGAAACCGAAATCTGGGATAAGCGGATAAGGGACAAGAGTCCTAGAATGGGAGATAACTTCAGTTTTGATAAAAATAAGACTCTTAGAGAGTTTATCCCAATCCTACTGGGAGTCCAAGATTAACAATAATCCTAAGTCCATTGAAGTTAGGCTTCTATTGGGACTAGGTTTGTGTTGGCTATAAAAGAGAGGCACCCTCATGGGTCTAAGGTATACTTTTTATGCTCTAAATAGTGAGTTAAGCACTTTTTCTATCTTTGAGAGATAACTGACTTGATCGTCGGAGTACCCCCGGGTGGACGAACCACCGCCGGAATCTCGTCTTTTTGTGACAGGTCATTGGGGCTTAATCTATTCTGCCAGTGTTCTCCAGCTAAGTGCTTGATTGGGAGTGTGGTCGAAAATTGACACACACACAAGGGATAAAAAAAAATTAATAAACACCAACCAAACCATCCTTCATTAATTCATAACTATTCAATTCCTCAAACATTAAAGTAATAACAAATAGTCAAAACAACTTAAATTATGTAAAGTTAGAAAATAACCCACAATGTCAAAATATCAAAATACTAAGGTCATAAAATAAATAAATAAACTAATATCAACTCTAAATTCTAGAAAACAAAAGAATTCCGAGAGACATGTTCTACAATCGTAGTTATTTTTCATCATCACCGTTGTCCCAACTAATCATGCAAAGGAATCTCGGTTGCGATCAAACATAATACTGGTATGAGTATAAAACAGGTCAGTATACAAGTATACTGATATGAGTACAAGATTTGACACCCACGTGTCCACCAGACGCAAATAAAAGTACATTTAATTCTTGTTACGGGACAAGACAAGTAGTTCCACCTGCACCGAGATGAAGGAATAGTTTCCTGAGATACAGTGGCACTTAGTTTCTTACCCGTACACAATTAAATATAAATTGAGTATAAAAAAATAAAAATAAAAAAACAATTATGGTGGGTCAGCCCTACATACAAAGTTAGTAAGTCCAACCATTCTCTAAAAAAATAAAGTTAGTATAATTTAATCATAAGTAAATTACTGAAGAAGTATAAAAATGCATCGCTTCATGCTTGAATCATTCGAATTGACCAAAACTCAAAGAACAAAAGTTGTATTATTCTATTGTCCAAATTTTAACGGTGAAACAAAATCTAAATATTTTTGTCTCAATCTGGTTTACATAAATTTCAATGCTTAAAAAAAAATTACAAGGGATAAAAAATAAAAATAAAAAATAACAAACACCAACCAAACTATCCATCACAAATTCATAACTATCCAATTCCTCCAACATTAAAGTAGCAACAAACAGTCAAAACAACTTAAATAATGTAAAGTTAAAAAATAACCCACAATGCCAAATTATCAAAATACTAAGGTCATAAAATAAATAAATTAATTAATTAATTAATATCAACCCTAAACTCTAGAAAACCTGAGAGTTATGTCCTACAATCGTAGTTATTTCTCGTCACCACTGTAGTCTTAACTAATCCTGTAAAGGAAGCTCGATTGCGCTCAAACAGAATGCACCTGAGATGCCAAGAGACAAAACAAGTTAGTAGACAAGTCTACTGATATGAGTACAAGATTTGATACTCACGTGTCCACTAGACACAAACAAAATTACATTTAATTCTTGTTACAGGACAAGACAAGTTGTTCCACCCGCACCAAGACGAAAGGGTAGTTTCCCGAAATACGATGACGTTTAGTTTCTTGCCCGTACACAACTAAATATAAATTGAGTATAAAAAAATAAAAATAAATAAAAATATGGTGGGTCTGCCTCACATAAAAAGTTAGTAAGTCCTACCATTCTACAAAAAATAAAGTTAGTATAATTTAATCGTAAGTAAATTACTGAAGAAGTATAAAAATGCACCACTTCATGCTGAAATCATTCGAATTGATCAAAACTCAAAAAACAAAAGTTGTATAAAATCAAATTTCCTAAAAGGTTGAATAAAAACAAAAGGATTCAGTAGAAACCGAACAGGCTGAGAGAAAAACTTGATAGAAGAACCTAGACGGAATTCGACCGAAAAACCTGAAACTGAAAACGAAAAGAAACTATCCTAAGATGATTTTTTTTCAAAAAAGTTCAAAGCACAAAAAGTGTTCAGAATAATTTTTTACTTCAATTTACACGAAATCAATGAAAATGAGCTCGTTTTGTGGATTAAAACAACATCTAAAGTTTGCATTGCTAAAATGATTAAAAATTATTGTCACCAAGATCATCTGATTACAAGTTCTAATTGATTTTTTAGTACAAAGTTAAAATACAAAAGTTGTCTAGAATTACTTACACATGCCTCTGCCCAAATTTATAATTTATTAAGGTTGTTTACTATTTTTCAATATGTATAAATCAATATAATTCAAACTATACCAATAAGCTTATATTTAATTCTTTGTACCTTAACTCCATCACTTCGGCCCTTCACTTTTGGCCTACACATATATCCCATGTGTTACTCGTATACCTAATACCACTCAGAAACCAAACTTGCACAGGGATATCGTCCCGAATTTGACCCACACTCCCTGGACGGTTAGTATATACGTACGTACGTGAATTAAAGCACCCGTCTACTCCTGAAAACGAGGCAACAATATATATACACAACCCCTAATCTACTCATGAGAACAAACATAACAATGTCAAACCTAAGGCATTCAAATAAATCTCATAATCCTCACTTTTTTTTATACACTTTTTTCTCACCAGCACTCAAATAAAACAACAATTCATGGAGTCATAGCGGAGTATTCAGAATTTATCTATGGGTTCCTAGTTTATTTTAATTTCATATATCCATGAGTGTGATTACATCCATAAAATAAAGGATTAATTACACTAATAGCCCCTATAGTTTGGGACTTGTGTCACTTTGGTCCCTGACTTTTCAATTGTGACACATTTGACCCTGAATTTTGAATTTTGTCTCAAATAAAGACAATTGAAAATATAAACTAATTTGACAAAAATATATAAAACCCTAAATATTGCATACACAACTAACCAAAATAGTTGAATGCAATCCATCATCTACATGCAAATACAATATTAAACCAACATTAAATAAATAAAAATAAATAAATAAATAAAAACAACCAAATAAACATTAATAAAGGAAAGTGGGTTTTGCACTCACAATTATTTTTTCGAAGATCAAAGAAATACTTAGAAAATTAATGAAGCCACCAAAATAAAACCCTAACCCTTTTTTTTATCCCCTCTCCTCTCTCTCGCACCGTCTCTCTTTCTCTCTCGAGACCTCTTGCACACTAAGCCCTTTTACTTTACTCCTTTTTTTTGTGTGTGTCTTTTTTTCTCTCAAACTCCCTCTCCGTGGTTGTTGCTGCTGTTATATATTGTATTAGGCAACCTAGGGTTCCTATATATATATATATATATCTAAGCAAAAGGCTCTAAATTATTATCTTTTGTTTTGTTTTATTTTATTTTCTCTGTCCATTAATTTAAACAAAGTACGACTATTACTAGATCAAAATATCCTAAATAATTTGTCCTCCCCCCCCCCCTTTTAATAATAAATCTTACCTCTAAATTAAAAATTTTACTATAAATTTATTTTAGGTTTAAAATTAATAATAATAAATAATGACTTAAGAAAAATTAGATCGCTACAACATCTTTGCCTGAGAGATCTGATTTCTCTTCCAACAGCTATGTGAAGAAGCTTCTCAAAGATGTCAAACTTAGACAAGTCTCTCGACGATTTGATAAAGATGAACAAGAAATTTAGAGCAGGAGATAGAGGTAGAGGACCAAACCCTAGAGGCGCTAGAGCTCTTAACTCAGGCCCTGGTCTCGTTTGTTGACTCCATAATCGTAGCCCAAATGGCTCCACTCTATACTCAATTATAAAAGGTGAGCCCATGTCTGCAATGTCTAAGGTTCAGATCGATAAGAGAGAAAGAGAGAGAGAGAGAGAAGGAAAATATCCTTTGTTCTTAGCCATTGTCCTATGGACATCTTAGATCAGATCTTTATTTTTATTTTTTTGTTGTTGATTATTGTTGCTGCAATTGCTGTTGCTGTTGTTGCTATAGTTGTTGATGATGAAGAAACAAATTTCAATAGATAATCAAATTTGGTAAGATATTTTAATGGATAAAGGGAAAAAATTAAACAGATAGTCAAAAAATTTGAATAGATAATAAATTTGGACAAATAGAATTTTTTTTGGACAAATATATAAAAAGATAAGGGAAATTTGAATTGAAAATATTAAAAAATTAAACCAAAACGATAAAAAATTCTAACAGATAGGGTAAAGAATTTGAACAGATAGGACAAAAATTTGACCAGATAATCCACAAAGTCAACAGATTGAAAAAAGTAAACAAATAAATTAAGGGTAAAATTGGAAATAAAATCCTTCAAAACAAACAAAACGACTTTTCACCAAATTATTTCACAAAAAGTGGACGTCTCACCAAAAAAAAATATCTACTGGACATAATGTCTTATACCCTCTTTAACAATTATCTCTATATTAAATATAATATTTAAAAAAAATATAAACATAGCATTATTGATAGATTTTTTTATAAATCAAGTACTGTTGCACCAATAAAGAAATTGGTGATCAACAGTTTGATTAATCTGTAGCTAATTAATGGCAATTTTTTTTCAATGTAGTCAAGTATATGCTTATAATTTCTTAATATAGTTCGCAAATTAAGATTTTTTTTCTTTAAAAAAATGATTTTAAAGACAAAAGTTTAAGAATAAAATAATTTTTTAGAAACAAAATATTTGTTACTAAAGTGTCATTATTGTATTTTTATAAACAAAATTGGACATTTATTAGTGATGAATTACTATCCTTTTTGGGACCAAAATTTTTGTTTAAAAAATAATTTTTTTTGAAATCAAATTATTTTGTTCCTAAAAGTGCATGTATTATCGACATTTTCTAAATTGTGTCACTAAAAGTTCTTTGACGTTAAGGAGTTTTTATTTCCAACATATAGATAGAATAGATGGCGTAGTGTTAACTTTTCTCCAAACTACACATTGAAACAGTCCAAAAAGAAATTAAGCTAACATATTTTGAATTTGAATTTGAATTTTAAGTTGCTGACAACAGAAAATGAGAGGAAACAGAAAAAAAACAAAAATTAGGATCGAGTTTGGTCAAAGGATGGGCAACAAAAGTCTATTTCAAGTTCTTACCTTGCTTCCGAAGGAAAGAGTTATTGTCAATGCAACTAGTGTTACCAGAGAAATTAAACTCCCGGGAATAAAATCTAGGAACTATATTTTATATTTTATAATTTATATTAATACAATGATGACAATGAAATGAAAACCAAAATTTAATGCCTAAATTTAATTACCATAGTATTATTATATAAAATGATTAATTGTTGTTACATGCGTTACAAAATTTTTTTTATCATTACTGTCCAAATTAACAATGTAAGAACGTTTATAATGGGTACACAAATTTATTGTCAAAGCTATAATTTGACTTGATCTTTGAAAATTGTTAATAAAATTGACATTACATACTAGCGTTAATAAAATTGTTAGTGTAATAACATTTTTTATTTTTATTTTCTGCACTTTACCTATCTTGTAGCAACAACATTATTATTACTATTATTATTTAGGTCAGAGAATATTTATAACTATAAAGAGAATTATATCTAAATAATTATAGTCCAACAGCTATAGAAAGCACAACATCCAATTTAACAAAAAGAACTAAGAACTTTGGTATTTTTTTTTATTTTTTTTTTATTTTTTTTTAATTGATAAGGTGCCATTTGATAACACTTAGGTGCCGTTTGGTAACACTTAGGGTCTGTTTGGTAACGTTTACGTTTTCAGTTTATATTTACAAAAATTTTATAAACTGATTTTTATTTATTTTTAGAAAAACATAAACTACAAACGTGTTTGATTTAGACAAAATATTTAAAAAATTTAAAAATATAAAAAAGAGTAAGAAATGGCAAGTGGTGGGTGGAGACAAGTGGTGGCGGCCGAAAAAGGTGATAGAAAATGATGGCAGGTGGTGGGTGATGGTGGCAGAAGACGGTGGTGGAAAGTGGTGGCAAGTGGCAGGTGGTGGCGGCGGAAGACGGTAGTGGAAAGTGGTGATGGTGGGTAAACGGTGGCGGGTGGTGGTGGTGGGTGGGTGGGTGGGTGACGGTGGCGGGTGGTGGGTGGTAGTGAGTGAGTGGTGGTGGTGGTGGTGGTGGTGGCGGGTGGTGGTGGCAGGTGGGTGGCGGATGACGGGTGGTGGCGGGTAGGTGGTGGTGACGGGTAGGTGGGGGATAGTGGTGGTGGGTGGGTGGGTGACGGTGGCAGGTGGTGGGTGGTAGCGAATGAGTGGTGATGGTGGGTGGGTAGGTGATGGTAGCGGGTGGTAGGTAGTAGCGAGTGGGTGGTGGTGGTGGTGGTAGCGAGTGGTGGTAGCAGGTGGGTGGCGGATGGTGGGTGGTGGCGGGTGGGTGGTGGTGACGGGTAAGTGACGGGTAGGTAGCGGGTGGTGGTGGGTGGATGGATGGATGGGTGACGGTGGCGGGTGGTGGGTGGTAGCGAGTTGGTGGTGGTAGTAAGTGGGTGACGGGTGGGTGGTGGTGGCGGGTGGTGGATGGTGGTGGCAGGTGGGTGGTGAGTGGTGGTGGCGGGCGGTGGATGGTAGTGGTGGGTGGTGGCGGGTGAGTAATGGGTGATGGTGGTGACGGTGAGGGGTGGGTGGTGGTGGCAAGTGGGTGGCAGGTGGGTGGTGGGTGGTAGTGGCAGGTGGTGGTGGGGGGTGGGTGGTGGTGGCGGAAGACGGTGGTGGAAAATGGTGGCGGGTGGTGGCTAGTGTTGGGTGGTAAAAAAAAAAATTGAAAACTCAAAAGGTAAACTCATTTTTTGTGTTTTCATTTTTTGGCCAAATTTATAAACTGAGACCATTGATTTATAAATCAAAAATTTACCAAACAAGTTTTTATTTGAGTTTTTTAAATTTTTGTAAATATAAACAGAAAATTGAAAACGTAAGTGTTACCAAACAGCACCTTAACGTTTTCAGTTTTCTGTTTATATTTACAAAAATTTTAAAAACTCAAATAAAAACTTGTTTGGTAAATTTTTGATTTATAAATCAGTAGTCTCAGTTTATAAATTTGGCCAAAAAATGTAAACTCAAAAAATGTGTTTCCGTTTTGAGTTTTGAGTTTTAAGTTTTTTCTTTTTTACCACCCAACACTAGCCACCACCCGCCACCATTTTCCACCACCGTCTTCCGCCACCACCACCCACCCCCCACCACCACCTGCCACCATCACTCACCACCCACCTGCCACCACCACCTACTACCCACCACCACCACCACCACCCACCTGCCACTCACTCGCCACCACCACCCACCCCTTGCCACCACCGCCACTACCACCACCTGTCATCCACCCGCCACCACCCACCACCTGCCACTACCATCCACCGCCTACCACCACCGCTCACCACCCACCTGCCACCACCATTCACTACCTGCCATCCACCCGCCACCCACTTACCACCACCACCCACCACCACCACAACAACTACCACCCACTCGCTACCACCCACCATCGTCACCCACCTACCCACCACCACCCCCCACCACTAGCCATCCGCCACCCACCTGCCACCGCCACCACCACCACAACCCACTCGCTACCACCCACCACCCGCTACCGTCACCCACCCACCCACCATCACCACCTGCCACCACCCACCACCATCTGCCATCCGCCACCTACCTGCCGCCACCACCCACCACCACCCGCCATCCGCCACCCACCTACCACCACCACCCGCCACCATCACCACTACCACCCACCACCCATCGCCACCACCACCACCACCACCCACCACCCGCCACTACCCACTCGCTACCACCCATCACCCGCTACCGTCACCACCACCACCCGCTACTCACTCGCCACCACCCACCCGCCACCACCCGCCACCACCACCCATTACCCGCCACCCACCGTTACCACTTTCCACCACCGTCTTCTGCCGCCACTTGCCACCATTTGCCACTACTTGCCATTTCTCACTCTTTTTTATATTTTTAAAATTTTTTAAACATTTTATCAATTACCAAACGCGTTTGTAGTTTGTGTTTTTTTAAAGATAAACAAAAACCAGTTTATAAATTTTTTATAAATATAAACTGAAAACGTAAACGTTACCAAACTGACCAAATGTGATTAGCAATTTAAATTTATTTTAATAAATATATTTTTCATGGTGTCTAGTTCTAGAATCATCATATCTCATGGACATGATTCTTAGTTTCCTACCATGTTGTACATGTTTTTATTTTACAATTTTATAATATAATTTACATGCTCATGAATGTCTCAAATTTTAGTTAAAGATAACACGTTAATTATTTTCTCATTTGCTAGTATAATCAACATGTTCAATATCCACTACATTCTAGTTTAATTCACATGTTTATTATTTCTTAAATTTTTAAGATAATTTGTATGTTCTTTATTTTCTAAATTTTAGTTTATGTTAAATGCTTATTATTTCTAGAATTATTTGCATGATTTTATTTCTAGAATCATTTACATGATAATGGCTAGAATTAGTTCCATGTTTATTATGTAGTAATTGAAGAGTAACAAGGTTTTGTGTCTTGTCTAGTTTTATTTGGGAGTTATAAGTTTATTGTGTAACTTGTAAAGGTTTTAATTTTATTTTGCTATTAAGTAGATTGCTAAAATGTTTTAAATAATTTATTGCCTTTACAATATCTTTCGATTATTTGTTTTGTATTTTGTTGTATTTTCTGCTAACTTTCTCTACAGAAATACATATGCAAAAGGACATGGGAAAATATAGAACCGAATGATTAGAATTTGAGATTGCAATAAAATTTTGGACTACTAACTTTTTTGTTAAACAGAAATACCTAAGCGTGGAAAGGAGTTTTGGACTAATAGAATCCTATTTGGATTGGTTTATATTTCTTTTAATTGAAACAATTTTTACTTGAGTTTTAGTTTTGGTTAATTTACCAATTTGTTGAAGCAAGTTTGTTTGCTTGTACTTTTTTGAAAGCATTTTATTTGCTTGTAAGTGTTATCACAATTTTTTACTTGTAATTTGGTTAGCAATTTTTTAATTGCTTGTAAATTGTGGAATTTGGTTTTTTTTTAGCCTAATTTATCTCCTTAAAAACTTAATTCTAAATTTGTTTCCTATGGACTAGAAGTTAAACGTGCTCTTGAAAGTTTTGTCCAAGATTAACTGGGTCTTAATAGTGGGATCGGTGTGACCCCTCCAGTCTTCTTGAAAACTTTCTTAATCATGTTCGATTTTAGGGTAAGTGATGAGACTAGTTTTGAATTAAATTTTCAACTTTAAAATTTTCTAGTGTTAAGTTTAAATTTTGCAAACACAAAATAATAAAATTATGTAGTATTTTTTCAGAAATGACAATTGTCATTCAATGCATGTTGCCTGAAGTTCTCAACAGCTCCAAATTGCTATTAATTTAGTATCATGAGCTCAAATGTCTGCAAAGAACAAAAATGCATTATAATAAATCAAGTAGAATTCAAGCACTTACCAGTGCTATGCACAAAATTAAAAAGAAAAAATTAGAAAGGTATTTTAAGTTAAAAATATGTTGAGATTTAAAATTATATATATATAATATAAGAATGCATTGAATAACTTATAAAGTCACTTATAGAAATGAGTTGGATAATTAAAAATAAATTTAGTACATTTAATAATCAAATTTATGTATAAGCTAAAATTTTAAGTAATGATGATATTAATGTTGAATGATATTTTTTTAATATTTATAACTATGTCACAATTAATGTATACCAATCACCTCAATACTCACTAGTTGTAATAAATAACTTAGTGCTAATCTATACAGGGTGTTTGCTTTGATTTTAAATGAGATCTTACGAATGAATTATGGGATTGATCTCTCAAAATTAATCGAGATGCATATAAAATGATCAAAACACACGTAATTATCAAAAAAAGGTATAATCACCAATCACCTCACCACCGCCATTGTCAACGCTACCCACCTCCATCTCCACCATCACTTTCAGCATCTCCATCTCAACATCACACAACCACCACTATTAATCACTCTAGCATTGGTACTTTCCACACCTACATGAATGATTTGATAAATTTCATGACAATTTTGTTGATATTCCCAACATTTTTGTTAGCCACAACGCAGTTTTGTAGTACTTATGAATTAATTAATTAATTAAACTTATTTGCTCCAGGAAGTTAATTGATGGTATTTAGTTGTAATTTTATTTTATTTTATTTTATTTATCTTATTTTGCTCGAAAAAGCTAGATTCTTTTTAAGTTACAATTTGAAATTTTTTTCAATTATTTGAACTCTTAAATATATATGGATATAAAATAAAATAAAAACACATATCTTTTTTTTATTATATCATTTAAGAATGGTGAAGTAATAATAAAAATTTATCAATATTTTAAATTTAAAAAAAAAATCATTACAATTTCTTAGAGAATGCAATGGAAATCCTCCATATAATTTTGGAATGAAAATGAGCAACATCACATCCTAGGTAATAATAATAATAACAAAGTCCAACTTTTTATTCAAATTATCCACAATAAATTCTATAACGAATTGTTATTAATAATTTTTTTTTAAAAAAAAATTATTACTTAAAAAACTATGGTGGTAGAATATAGCTGCCAACAACTTTCATTAATGCCTTTCTTATATAAATAAATGAAACGAAGAAAAAAACACGTTCGTTGATGACAACAACATGCGGAAAATTAAATGTGTCAACTCTCTCTAACAATTCGTTAAAAAAAAAAAAAAAAAAAAAAAAAAAAAAAAAAAAAAAAAAAAAACTCTCTAACAATAACATAGATCCATTAACATTAATGGATAAGATGTTTCTTATCAACTGTAATATTTGGGTTCAAGCTTATTGTAAGTATATTTTATCTTTCCTACAATTGTTTAAAAAAAACAAAAAATACTAATATAGAATTGGGGATTGAAAGCATTTCGTAATTTATAAAATACAGGTTTCTTTGGTGCTCCTCTTCCTTTCATAATCAGCACGAATGAGTTAAGAAAATCATATGCCATGTTTTAGGTAGCCCTGGGTAATGTTTATGTTTTTTGTTTATGTTTATAAAAATTTTATAAATTGATTTTTATTTATTTTTTAAAAAAATATAAACTAAATGTTGGACCATTTTAATATCTTTATTTATTTATTTATTTATATATCTTGGTCATAAATAAAGTTTCATTACTTTGATAACCTCTTATCTTGGTCATGAATGGATTAATTAGAATTCATGACCTTGGTGGTGAGTTAATTTTGGAGTTTCTCCATTTTTTCTAGTTTAATGATCATCTTTATTTTTGGTGTAACTGTAAGGTCCTAGTGGCCTATAAATAGTCTCTCTCGTCTACTCTTTTCTACACCAACACATCAACTATTTTCTATACAAGACAGATTACTAGCGAAGAATGGTGTTTTTTCTTGGTGGAACTTTGGGTTTACCATCTTGTGCAGAGTTGGTCTGAACCATACGACAAGTGGTCGGACTGTTGTATCCTGGAGGGACAAGTTATAGTTTTGTGACTGCTGCATCGGTATTTGGGTCCTACCGCAATGGGCTTGATTTCCTTAAAGAAAATGAGATATCCTTGCCTCAGCCTAATCTATTTGTATCTCATTTTCTTTGCATCATTTATCAATAAAATATAATTTTTTTCTGGTATTTTCACCAACAATTTTAAGGAGATCAAACATGGAACAAGTACCAGAAAAAACCAATGATGGAATTGGAGATCTCAACAAGCCTTTCAAGTTCAAAGGAGTTCATTTTAAGAGGTGGAAAGGAAAATTTCTTTTTTACCTTAGCCTTTTGAAAGTTGCATATGTTCTTACCGAGAAGAACCCAAACAAAATCCCAACCGAGGAGATGAATGATGAAGACTACGAGGCACATGAAGCAAAAATGGCTTCTTATAATACAGATGAGTATAAATATTGCTTTTATCTCTTAAATTTCCTTACTTATTAATTTTATGATTATTACTATGACACCACTTACACTTTGTCTTCTATTAATTTTTGGTATGCTCGCTTGTGTCATATTAACAGTAAATATGTGGGAATCATGAGTAGTTTAGGATTAATTCCTAAAGTGACAAAAAAATTTGAGAAATGTGAAGTTAGCAGTAAAGCAAAAATTACCAAGAGGCCGCATAAAAGTGTTGAAAAAAAATACCGAATTGCTAGAATTATTTCATACTGATTTGTGTGAGTTTGAAGGAATTTTAACTCGGGGTGGTAACCGATATTTTATCACTTTTATTGATGATTTTTCAAAATACACAAACGTATATTTATTAAAAAATAAAAGTGATTCTTTTGAGAAATTTAAAGAATTCCTTCTTGAAGTGGAAAATCAATTCGGTAAAAAGATTAAAAGAATTAGGTGATAGAGGCCGGGAGTATGAATCTCTAGGATTCAACTCTTTTGTTCAGTCATTGAGAATTATTCATGAGACTACTCCACTATATTCACCTTCATCTAATGGCGTGGCTGAAAGAAAAAATAGAACGTTAATTGACTTGACGAATGCTATGTTTATTGATTCAGGTGCTCCCTCAAATCTTTGGGGCGAGGCTATTTTGGCAGCTTGCCATGTGATAAATAGAGTGCCACACAAAAAGACTAAAATTGTACCTTATGAGTTGTGGCGGGGGCATAAACCAGATCTAAGTTATTTGAGGGTTTGGGGTTGTTTAGCTTTTCTGAGGCTTGCAAATCCTAAACGACCTAAATTGGGTGAACGAGCTACCACCTGTGCTTTTCTTGGTTATGCGTTGCATAGTACAACTTATAGATTTTGTGATATGGAAAATAATATTATTTTTGAATCAGGTGATGCTATTTTTCATGAAAATAAATTTCCTTTCAAATCTAGAAATAGTGAGGGTCAAATAATTTCTAAAAATATTTTATCCATGCCTAGCTCTTTTACTCCTTCTCAAGTTTTTCAAGAACAAGAAAATTCTCAAATCCAACCAAGAAAAAGTAAACGAGCTAGAGTTGAAAATGATTTTGACCCTGACTATTATCTTTACAATGTGAAAGAAATTCCTCTAATGGTGCAAGAAGCTTTATCATCACCTGATGCTATTTTCTGGAGAGAGACTGTAAATGATGAGATAGATTTACTACTTTCAAATAAAACATGGAAGCTAGTGGATTTACCTCCAGATTGTAAACCTATTGGGTGTAAATGGGTCCTTCATAAAAAACTTAAACCGGATGGAATTATAGATAAATATAAAGCGAGGCTTGTCGCTAAAGGTTTTAAGCAACAAGTTGATCTTGATTTCTTTGATACTTTTTCTCCGGTTACTAGAGTTACATCCATTAGACTGTTGATTGCAGTGGCTGCAATTCATGATTTAAAAATTCATCAAATTGATGTAAAAATAGCTTTTTAAATGGAGATCTAGATGAAGAGATTTACATGGACCAACCCGAAGGCTTTGTGGAGCCTGGCCAAGAAAGCAAGGTGCGTAAGCTAACTAAATCCCTTTAGGGTGCATTTGTTTGGACGAACTGGATAAGGGGGATTGTAATCCATCGGACTGTTAGTCCCGGGATACATTGTCTCCGGACTATTTGGTTGGACTGGATTTGTATCCTATGTTTGTTTAGTCATGGAATTAGATGTCTGAATTGGACTATTTTTAATGAATCCAATGTTTCGTTAAACGGACTGGATAAGGATAAATGTTCAAAAGACTATTTTATCCTTGTAATTTATAATTTTTATTTAATATATAATTTTAAATTTGTAATCTATAATTTATAATTTAACAACACGAAAAAAATTTAATTTATAAGGCCATAATTTTTAATTTATTATTTTCAATTAAATTTAATTTATAATTTATAATTTATATTTTTTATTTAATATATAATTTTAAATTAACGACAATAAAAAATAATTTTATTTAATCTATAAATTAAATTTTCAACAACACTAAAAAAATTTAATTTATAAGGCCATAATTTATAATTTATTATTTTTAAATAAATTTAATTTATAATTTATAATTTTTATTTAATATATAATTTTAAATTAACAACACTAAAAAAATAATTTTAGAGAAATATGTAAATTTAATTTTTTAACAACACTAAAAAAAATTAATTTATAAGGCCATAATTTTTAATTTATTATTTTTAATTAAATTAAATTTATAATTTATAATTTAATTTTTTTATTTAATATATAATTTTAAATTAACAACACTAAAAAAATAATTTATAAATGTTCAAAAGACTATTTTACCCTTTCTAATTGTTTACTAAGTAATAGCATGGAGGGTAAAATAGACATTTCACCAAATAATCCCATGGGATACCAATCCCATGGTTTCTATCCCACACCCCCCCCCCATGGGATAGAATAGTCCCATATTTGTGGGATTAATAATCCGGGGGGACTATTAGTCCGGAGCAAAATTTTGCAAACAAACAATGGACTATTAGTCCGGTGGGACTAATAGTCCAATTCCACACCCTTATCCCTCAAAACAAACAAAGCTCCTAAACAGTGGCATGAGAAATTTGATTCATGCATGCTTGAGAATGGCTATAAGACTAATGAATGTGATAAGTGCATATATTATAAAACTTGTGAAAATGCACATGTGATTATTAGCCTATATGTGGATGATCTACTTATCTTTGGCTCTAATTTGCATATTATAAATGAGACTAAAAATATGCTCAATAGCCACTTTGATATGAAAGATCTTGGTGAAGCCAATTTTATTTTGGAAATTAAATTTACCAAGACTAATTATGGTATTTTTCTTGATCAATCGCATTATGTTGAGAAAATTTTAAAGAAATATAATTTTCTAGACTGTAAACATGTTGCTACTCCTTTTGATGCAAGCATACATTTATCTGTTGTAACAAATGAAAAATAAGTGATTAATCAAAAGGAATATGCTAGCATGATTGGTAGTTTGAGATATGTTACTGACTGTACTAGACCTGACATTGCATATGCTGTTGGAGTACTTAGCAGGTTTACTAGCAAACCAAGTCGAGATCATTGGCTAGCCATGGGAAGAATTATGAGATATTTATCTGGGACCAAAAATTATGGTTTGTTTTATAACAAGTATCCTGCGGTACTTGAGGGATATAGTGATGCCGATTGGAACACTTTGTCAGGTGATTCTTTCTCTACCTCGGGTTTTATTTTTACCTTGGGTGGTGGTGCTATATGTTGGAAGTCGAAAAAACAGACTATAATTGCTAATTCTACAATGGAAGCTGAGCTTATAGCGTTAGCTTCAGCATGTGAGGAAGCGAATTGGTTAAGAGATTTGTTACATGAAATCCTTTTTTGGGAAAAAATAATTCCTCCTGTGTTAATTCGTTGTGATAGCACTGTTGCTATTGGTAGAGTGAACAATCATTTTTATAATGATAAATCCAGACCTATTCGAAGGAAACACAGTAATGTGCGATCCTATTTGAGTAATGGCATCATAATTGTGAATTACGTAAGATCTTGTGATAATCTTGCGGATCCGTTAACCAAGGCCTTGGCGAGAGATAGGGTCTGAAATACATCGAGGGGGATGGGTTTGAAGCCTATAAAATCATAAACCATGTATGAGGATACCCAACCTAGGAACCAGAGATCCTGTAACTAGGTTCAATGGGAAGAACGAATCATATGGTGGTTGTAAAAAATGCACTCTTTAATATTTTGTTATTCATCCCTATGATGTAAGTGCATTTGTCCTGTAATGTTAGAGGGTTGAGTTTTTATACTCTTAATGAAATTCTGTAGCTCTTGTTGAGTGGGGTGTGTAAATTACAGGAACATCTTTGACAGATTTCACCTATGTGAGCATGAAAGTGGGGCCGCTTTCTATGAGAACAAGGCTTATTCTCAAATATGCTTATGAAAACTGGGATAAGCACAAGGCCGTAACGTGCTAGCTATTAAAGCTCATGTCAACACCTGAACTATTATGTGTGAGCAATAATTCATTATTTCCCCTCACCAGTCATAATTCAAGTCTGAGACCATTACTAACTCTGGAGTAGAGGTTGTTGTTTCACTAATGAAGGTTCAATGCAGAGCACACCTTCATGATGCATACTAGTCTATCTTTGTTTGGTAATCTCTCTTATCCTTGTTGATATTAAAACGAGTGGGGGATTGTTGGACTATTTTAATATCTTTTATTTATTTATTTATATATCTTGGTCATAAATGGAGTTTCATTACTTTGGTAACCTCTTATCTTGGTCATGAATGGATTAATTAGAATTCATGATCTTGGTGGTGAGTTAATTTTGGAGTTTCTCCATTTTCTCTAGTTTAATGATCATCTTTATTTTTGATGTAACTGCAAGGTCCTAGTGGCCTATAAATAGTCCCTCTCATCTACTCTTTTCTACACCAACACATCAACTATTTTCTACACAAGACAGATTACTAGCGAAGAAGGGTGTTTTTTTCTTGGTGGAGCTTTGGGTTCACCATCTTGTGCAGAGTTGGCCTGAACCATACGACAAGTGGTTGGGCTGTTGTATCTTTGAGGGGACAAGTCATAGTTTTGTGACTGCTACATCGGTATTTGGGTTCTTCCTACCGCAGTGGGCTTGATCTCCTTAAAGAAAACGAGATATCCATGCCTCAGCCTGATCTATTTGTATCTCATTTTCTTTGCATCATTTATCAATAAAATATAATTTTTTCTGGTATTTTCACCAACACTAAAAAATATATTCGTTAAGGCCTAAAATATTTATATTTATTTTTTATTATTTATGACAATGGAATCAAAACACTAATCGAAATCTACCCTTCCCGATCAAAACACCATCACTGTCAACAGCTCATCCTCTTCTTCCGCTGTCATAGATCGACCGTCCCTTAATGCTATCATCCAGTTCTTCACCACCATGCTTGTTATCTTTGCCGCCAACATCTTCTCCTCCACCATTCAGTGTTCAGCTTGCTTGGGCAGCTCCTCCTCCTTCGTCTCCCTCGCCGCGAGTTTGGGGGTGTAGCGGCAGTGTAAGAGTGACACTAAGCATTGCAAGGGAAGTAGGGAGGCAATCATTCGTCACTACGCGTCGTTGATCTCACCATCTCCACTGTTGAGCTTCACCTCCACCACTATCGAGCTCTGGCGGCTTGTATTGCATACTCATCCTCAAATGTAAATAAAGAAATTTATGATTTTCAAATTTTTAAACAAAAATAAACAGGAACAAATTTTTTCAGTTTATGATTTTTCAGCCCAATTTAAAAACTGAGACCTACAGCTTATAAACTAAAAATTTACCAAACAAGTTTATATTGCAGTTTTTAAAATTTTTGTAAATATAAACTGTAAATTGTAAATGGAATGGTTACCAAACAAGGCAGTAATCAAGTTTTTTCTTAAGAAACTATATAATTGGTTGTGTATTGTATACTTCGTTTGTGATTTTTTGTTTTGATTTATTGTATTTATTTTTTTTTTTGGTGGTAAAGTAAGAATTTATAACAACAAAATTTATGGTGTTAGTTATGGCTAGACTATAATTTCTTGTTGTATTAGTTATAACCTTTTGTGATATTAGTTATCATTTTTATTACTATTTTGGTTGGCTCATTATTATTTTTAATTATGATTAAAAATCATGTGGTTGAAACATTCACAATTTACAAATAGTGCACACCATACGCATACTAGTCTAATCATTTTTCATAATTTTATCCAAGGATGGTAATTTCCTTGCTCCACTTTGCTTTTGTAGCTCTTGTCATTTCAGAGTGGATGTTTCTTACTTTCGATAAGGAAGTGAAGCAAGGATGAGGAGTTCAGATCCTTTCAGGGGATGGCTTAGATTGAGTCACGTTACTCCACTAAAAATCCATGGCTTAGATTAGCTAAAAAAAAATCAAAATTCCCTCTGACACTGTAGCTGCCTTTTTGTGCTCTTCGAAGGGATTTAGTCTCCTCGGATACGATAGCCCTACAATTCGAACTCCCGTGATTTTGAATCTAGTTTCACAAAGTGCAATGTGCAATAGATTTAAACAAATGCGAGTCCAAATTTGGAAAATCTTGGAAAATTCATTTATCATCATAGATGCCAAAAATGGAATGCATTGCTAGATTTCAGAGTCGCCACCTAAATATTTTTGAAAAATTTAGGAAACCTGTGACTCGTGCCAAAGGCCACTTATCCGTCATAACCAAAGTGTCTTGGTTCGGGAACTTAGGTATGAGAGGGGAAGGTCATGAATTGAGCACCCCCCTTAATTGATCAAAGATCGACTTCTACTACCCATGATGTGATTTTTATGTATATTATATGCTCTTATTTTGATTATTAATGCTAACTTTACTATGTAAGGCACACATGTATAGACCACGTCACCTACTTTGGAATGCTTTGATTTCATATTTATTTGAAAAGAGTTTTGACTATGTGCTACTTGAAAAAGCGAGCTCATATGTACATTAATCAAAGTCATCCTAACTTAAGCGAAATAGCTTTCATCCACAGGCATTCAAAGAGGTATATCAAATAAGCATTTAACTTTATGATAATATGCTTGATATGGCAACACAAACACACATGCAATATGCTAAAGCAAAAAATGCTCACCTAGTACTCAACCAAGGCAAGCCAAAGAGAAGAAAATAATTTGAAAAATGCATGTTCTAATATGCAAATGACTAATGCAACACATATAACATGCAACCACCAGGTTCAGTTTTTAACATGCCATATGAATCAACTCAAGGCATATGGTAGCGCATGTGCTCAAGTAAGTAGGAAATGACAATAATGTTAGAATGATGAACCGAACCCAATGCATGCAAAAATGGATACAACACATAGTAATGATATGAAACCAAAAATATGATGCTACCATGGCAAGCATATAAATAAAAGGAAGAAAGAAATGGGGGTTGAAAGATATACAAATATTACAAGTGTAACAAATTTACCCTCATACACGAGGGTCCAAATGAATGTCCTAATTAAATTAATTATTACAACACCAAATGAATGAATTAACTAACTAGCTATTACAAATTCGAATGAAGCCAACTAATTAAGTACAACATACTAATATTAAAGCACCGATTTAAACGAACGGGAGGTAAGTGTCACGACCCAAACCCGCCCCTATAGGTTTAGCACCGTAACTGGCCAGTAATCCGTGGATTACCAAAGGCCTTTGAACAGATTAACAAATAATAAGGGGCAGCAGAAACAATAATACAAAATAGACAAGATCCAATGAGCTGTGATAACGTACATAGGAAAAAACATTTCAAAACTTATTTATATATACATAAACATGCCAGTCCAGATACACAATATTTACAGATTGTACTTCCCAAGACCTGACTGTACAGAGCAAACACAAGGACTAGCATGAAAACAAAAACAGCCATGGCTTTAGGCTTCGTTCAGAACCTCGTCGGGAGGCACAACAGTTGGCTAACAAAAACAAAACAGAAGGCCGTCAACTCTGGCCCTGGTCATGTGCCGGCTCACCTACATACATAATATAAACTATGAGCGAAAGCCCAGTGAATAATAATAGAGTAAAGGTTTTCAATGAATGAGTTCGTACAGATTCAGAATCATAATTCAGTTCATATCAAAATCATAGTTTGTTCAGATCATATACAGACAGAAATCATAAGTCATGATTAAGCTTACGTGATACATCCATTAGGATTAACAGAACAGAACAGAACAGAACGTATACACGTGGGGTTACGAATAACAAGTTCCATAAAGGAACCTCCGGATCCAGGTAACAGAACAGAACAGAAGCTGAGCCCCCGTGACAGGGCCTCCGGTATAGGTAACAGAGTGCAAACAGAAATAAGTTCCATAAAGGAACCTCCGATACTGGGTAACAGCTAACAGATATCACATGATGTTAAGGATGTTACGAATACATATCAGAAATTGAACAATCATTCATTGTACAAAACATATCATTTCGGAAAACAGATCTTGTTTTATCACACAGAAAATAGATACAGTTTGAACATAACTTTACTAAATTATTACTCACAGTTGGCCTTGAAACAGACAGACGGAGCAGATTGATCACACGATACGCGGCACGTGACCTACATAACATATAACGGACACACACTTGAAACACACATTCTAAATGCACAAAACTTACGTCGTTGGTTCTTAGTGTGTTTCTAACCTTAAATCCTCACTATAGAGTCTTAAACATGGCCTAGGAATGCCTAGGATGGAATGAGGATGCAAAGATGTCTTGGAAAACATTTTTCAAAACTTGCTGAAAACATGGGTCTCGCTCGAGCGTAGCTTCCTTCGCTCAAGCGAGCTTGTCAAAACAAAGGGGTCGCTCGAGCGTAGACTCCTTCGCTCGAGCAGTCTGTAAAAATGCAAAAGTACTGGTTGTTGAAATTTTGCGCTCGATGCTCGCTCGAGCGTGAGACATAGCTCTTCGCTCGAGCGTTGCTCTCGTCGCTCGAGCGTGCGTCTGCGTGCACCAAAAACCTGAGAGCTTGTAATTTACGCTCAAGCCACCATTCCTTCGCTCGAGCGGAGCTCTGAACAAACAATGGTCGTTCGAGCATGGAATCCTTCGCTCGAGCGAGGAAGCCAAATTCTGAAATTTCCAAATTTGCCTCCCAAGCTCAAACCAAGCATTCAACACCTCAAAACTCGACCTCTTGGGCCCATTTTCTGGAAAACACTTGTAAACTCATAGTATAAGATGTTTCAAAGATCAATTTGTAAAATCAAAGCCCAAAGGTGAGTCAATTAAACACAATTTCAAACAAACTTCCAAGAATTATTAAAGAACATGACATGCAAGTGTTCAATTGAATTCAATGCTCCAAAAATATAACCAAATGCAAGATTAAACTCAAAATCATGATGAACTCATGGACTATAACTAGAATATGGTCTTGCATGCAAGAATTTCCATGAAAACACTTCAAAATGTTATGATATGAACATGCATGCATGGATTATTACCCAATTCAACATTTTAAACAAATTCTAGACTTTAAACTCTAATCTTCCATGAACCATGTAAGAATTAAACTTAAATGCACAATTGAAAGGGAAATCTCCTACCTTAAACCTTGAATTCCAAGTCTAGGAGCTCAAATTTGCAAAGCCTCTTCAATTCTCCTAAGTTCCGAGCCAATTTTCTAGATGATTCAAATCCCTACCTCACTCTCTCTCACACACAGTTTGAGTCTAAGGAAGAAGGCTGAAAATGTGTATCAAAAGCTCCTAATCAAGATTGAACAAAGTGGCCCACTAAGGGGCAAAAAATGTAATTACTCAACTAATGTGATTTAGCATTATTTAATGCAATTTAATCATACCAAATCAAATTTCAACTAAATTTACCAGAAAATCACATTAATTCTAACTAACACAAAACACTAATCAGTTTCGGATTCGGCCGCCGATAAGACCTTCAATTCGCAGTTTAAAACATAAAACATGAACAGATCATTTTATGGAAAACAGATAAAAACACAAAGATAATGCAATACATATGCAATTTAATTCCGGATTCCTTCTAAATTACTGTTAGGCATAAATAATCATGGCTTAGCATTAATCGGAGGTTGGGGTTATTACAGTCTTCCCCCCTTAAAAGAGTTTGGTCCTCCAAACTCGAATTACCTTCATTCGAAATCAACATTGGGTCCAATGGGAACAAATCTGGATATCTCTTTATCATGTCTTCCTCAATTTCCCAAGTTGCATAGGTTTCTCCGTGGTTTTGCCAATCAACTTTTACCAACGGTATTTCTTTATTTCTCAACTTTTTGATCTGACGATTCACAATCTGGATAGGTCTTTTTTCATAAGTGTAGTCATCTTTCAAAAGCACATGTGTCGGTTCGATGACATGGAGTGGATCCCTCAAATATTCTCGTAGCATCAATACATGAAAGACGTTATGCATGTTTTCCATTACTGGAGGTAAGGCTACCCGATACGATACCTAATTGATCTTTTCGAGGACTTCATAAGGTCCAACATATCTTGGCGCCAACTTGCCCTTAACGCTAAACCGAGTTTGACCCTTTATCGGGGTCACCTTTATGAACACATGGTCCCCAACTTCATATTCCCTATCTCGTCTTCAAACATCAACATAGCTCTTCTGCTGACTCTGCGCAGTTTTCATTTTCAGACGCTGCTGTATCAGTTTCACTTTCTCAGTTGTTTCTTGCACAAGTTCCGGTCCCAACAAAGGTTTATCACCTGCTTTGGCCCAACATATCAGAGAACGACATTTTCTTCCATACAAAGCTTCGTAAGGAGCCATTCTAATGCTTGAATGGTAACTGTTGTTGTACACAAATTCAGCTAATGGCAAGTAGGTCTCCCAATTGCCTTGGAAGTCTAACACACACATTTTGAGCATATTCTCCAGAGTTTGGTTTGTTCGTTCAGTTTGGCCATCTGTCTGTAGGTGATAGGCACTGCTCGGTCTCAATTCAGTCCCCAAAGCCTGTTGCAAACTTTGCCAAAATCTTGATACAAACTTTGAGTCCCTGTCAGACAAAATAGATACTGGCACTCCATGCAATCTCACAATTTTAGTCATATAGCTATTGGCCAATTTATCAGCGTTAAAAATAGTTTTGACAGGCAGAAAATGGGCAGACTTAGTTAAACGGTCAACTATAACCCAAATAGAGTCCATACCTCGAGAAGAACGAGGCAATCCCACAATGAAGTCCATGGTAATGTGCTCCCATTTCTATTCCGGTATTGGGAGTGGTTGTAGCAAACCAGTGGGTCGTCAGTTTTTAGCTTTAACCTGTTGGCACTGTAGACATCTAGCCACAAAGTCTGCAATACTCTGTTTCATTCCAGGCCACCAAAAATTCTGTTTCAAATTATAATACATCTTCGTGTTCCCCGGATGCATAGCAAATTTACTACTGTGAGCTTCGGTCATAACACGTTTCCTCAAATTATAACAATCGGGTACACAAAGGCGGTTTTGAAATTTCAGCACATCATTCTCAAACACAAATCCTGGCCTTGGCTTTGAATCAAATTCCTCCGTGATCTTTTTCAAGTATTCATCCTCGCACTGTTTCTGTTTAATCTCGTCAAGAATTGTAGGTTGAGCGGCAATAGCAGTTAATAGCCCATCTTGTTCTAGGTCAGTCAACAATTCTTTTCGGTTGGATAGCAAACATGACAAATTTGCACTGAATTTTTGGCTCAAGGCATCTGCTACAGTATTAGCCTTTCCTGGATGATACAAGATTTGCAAATCATAATCCTTGATTAGTTCTAACCATTTTCTCTGTCTCATGTTCAATTCCTTTTGGGTGAAGAAATATTTCAAACTTTTATGGTCTGTATACACCTCGCAAGTTACCCCATACAAATATTGACGCCATATCTTCAAAGCAAACACCACAGCCGCTAATTCAAGATCATGTGTTGGGTAATTCTTTTCATGCGATCGAAGTTGTCTAGAAGCATAGGCAATCACCCTTCTGTTTTGCATTAGTACACACCCCAAGCCTTTATAGGAAGCATCACTGTACACTTGAAACCCATCAGTACCATTAGGCAAGGTTAAGATTGGTGCAATCACTAACCTAGTTTTCAACTCTTGGAAAGCTGCCTCTCTTTGTTCATTCCAGTCAAATGGCACATTTTTCTGAGTTAATTGAGTCAATGACATGGCAAGCTTAGAAAAGTCTTTCACAAACCTCCGGTAGTAACCTGCAAGTCCCAGAAAACTTTGGACTTCTGTCACATTTGTCGGTCTAGGCCAATCCACGACAGCTTCAATTTTCTGAGGGTCAACAAAAACTCCATCCTTGTTGATTACATGTCCCAAAAATGCCACACTGTTAAGCTAGAATCCACACTTGGACAATTTAGCATACAATTTCTTTTCTCTCAAAATCTGCAAGGTGGTTCTCAGATGGTTCTCATGTTCTTCCCTATCTTTAGAATAAATCAAAATGTCATCAATAAACGCAACAATGAAATCATCCAGATATGATTTAAACACCCTATTCATAAGATCCATGAAAGCTACAGGTGTATTGGTCATCCCAAACGGCATTACTAAAAATTCATAATGTCCATATCTAGTTCAGAATGTAGTTTTCTCTATGTCCTCAGCTCTAACCTTCAATTGATGATACCCAGACCTGAGGTCAATTTTGGAAAACACTTAGGCACCCTAAAGTTGATCAAACAAGTCATCTATTCGGGGCAAAGGGTATTTATTCTTGATAGTCACTTTGTTCAGTTTTCGGTAGTCGATACACAATCTTAAAGATCCATCCTTCTTTTTGACAAACAAAACTGGAGCACCCCAAGGTGAAGTACTCGGACGGATAAATTTCTTGTCTAACAGTTCCTGAAGTTGGGTTTTCAATTCTTTCAATTCAGAGGTAGAGATTTTATAGGGAGTCTTGGAAATAGGTTGTGTCCTCGAAAACACCTCAACAGTGAATTCAATTTCTCTATCAGCTAAGTCCCCAGGTAAGTCAGTCGGAAACACATCGGGAAATTCACAAGCAACAGGGATTATTTCTACAGTAGTACTGTCAGATGGTGCAGTCAGTATACAACCCAGATAACCCCTACATCCCTTCCTAAGGAGTTTTACAGCTTTCATAGCCGAAATCAAATACGGGGGAGGAACTATACACAATCTTAAAGATCCATCCTTCTTTTTGACAAACA
Organism: Camellia sinensis; assembly: GCF_055761805.1. Lineage (NCBI taxonomy): Eukaryota > Viridiplantae > Streptophyta > Magnoliopsida > Ericales > Theaceae > Camellia > Camellia sinensis. The sequence continues at coordinate 82,785,356 of NC_138963.1, forward strand.
AAACTGGAGCACCCCAAGGTGAAGTACTCGGACGGATAAATTTCTTGTCTAACAGTTCCTGAAGTTAGGTTTTCAATTCTTTCAATTCAGAGGTAGACATTTTATAGGGAGTCTTGGAAATAGGTTGTGTCCCCGGAAACACCTCAACAGTGAATTCAATTTCTCTATCAACTAAGTCCCCAGGTAAGTCAGTTGGAAACACATCGAGAAATTCACAAGCAACAGGGATTATTTCTACAGTAGTACTGTCAGATGGTGCAGTCAGTATACAACACAGATAACCCCTACATCCCTTCCTAAGGAGTTTTACAGCTTTCATAGCCGAAATCAAATACGAGGGAGGAACTACCCATTCCCAATAAAAGTAAATTCAGGCATATCCGGTGGTCTAAACACAACAGTTTTATTTGCACAGTCAATGGTAGCACAGTATTTAGTCAACCAATCCATTCCCAAAATACAATCAAAATGATTAATGTCCAAGGGTAATAAGTCAATATACAACATCATATCGCCAATCATAACATCACATGCTGGATAAACATGAGCACACATCATAGAATCCCCAGACGGCGTAGACACAGATAACACATAGGTCATAAGTTCTAGTGGTCTAGTCAATTTTCGAGAAAAAGCATGTGATACAAAGGAATGCGTAGAACCAGAATCTATCAGTACACAAGCATTATAAGAACATATAGAGAGTGTACCTGACACCACAGTATAGGTGTTCGGTACGTCACCGGGCACTAAGGCAAACACTCGGCCTTGTCTCAGAGGTTCTTTCCTAGTATTGGCTTTGGCATTGGTTTTGGCCACAGAAGCGGATCCTGCTGAACTTGCTGCAGGACGGCTAGTAGTCTCAGACCTGAGCGGGCAATCTTTCACTACATGACCTGGCTGGCCACACCAGAAACAAGCATCGGACGCTCAGTAGTACACACCCCTGTGCCTTTTACCACAATTAGAACAAAACGGAATAAACCCACTACTCTGACTCGAGTTGTTCGAAATCCCTGTGTTTTGCTTCTTACTAACAAAGGACCGGCTCTTTTTAAAACCAAACCCGGATCTTTTTCCTCTCCACTCAGTTGTTGTAGTTGTTGTAGTTGTTGGGGCTTTACCTTGTTTCATGGCGGCTAGGGTGGCTTCTGCCATTAAGGATTTGTCTAACACTTCCACATAAGTAGGCAATTTTAGTACGCTTACTCGATCAAATACCTCTAAATCCAATCCACCTTCAAACTTTCGTGCTTTCTTGTAATCAGTATCCACCATATGTGGAGCAAACCGTGACAGTTCAGTGAATTTCGCTTCATATTCTGCCACAGACATCCTTCCCTGTTTGAGTTCTTGAAATTCAGACACTTTTCGATCCCTGAAACATTGGGGAAAGTACTTGTCGTAGAAGATAGCATTAAACTGTGCCCATGTCATATTCCATTGCCACTTCGGATCAGTAACCACCACCTGTGGGCTTCATCTTTCAGAGTGTAGGTGGCTAGGAGGACTGTCTGAGTTTCAAAACAAGGAAATACTTCATACAATTTTTCCATCTCAAGCAACCACGTCTCAGCTTTCAGAGGTTCAATTCCACCATAGAACGTTGGCGGTTTCATTTTCATAAATTTCTGTATCAGATTAATGATGTCAGTATTATCTACCTCGGCCTGTGCCAGTAGAAGTGGAGAGGGCAAAGGTTGTTGTCTCTGTTGTTGTGTCCAAGCTTCAATCAATGCTGCTAACATCTGTTCCAATCGGCCCATGCGAGCCTCTAAAGATTCACTTTCACCACTTCCCCTTGCATTCTCCATCTTACTATACAGACATCAATTGATAATAAACACAAGCATAATCTTATTCGTTCCCTTCAATTCATTTGATTCAAATGTACATTCAATTTTCATATTCAGTTGCATTACCACACACTCATACATGCAGATGAAATGCACCTAACTCTTACTAGGACATCCTAAGCTCATACGGACCTATGTGTGCAGTAGAACACGTTCTCTGATACCACTCTGTCACGACCCAAACCCGCCCCTATAGGTTTAGCACCGTAACCGGCCAGTAATCCATGGATTACCAAAGGCCTCTGAACAGATTAGCAAATAATAAGGGCTGAGGAAGCAATAATACAAAATAGACAAGGTCCAATGAGCTGTGATAACATACATGGAACAGAACATTTCAAAACTTATTTATATATACATAAACATGCCAATCCAGATACACAATATTTACAAATTGTACTTCCTAAGACCTGATTGCACAGAGAAAACACAAGGACTAGCATGAAAACAAAAACAGCCATGGCTTTAGGCTTCGTTCGGAACCTCGTCAGGAGGCACAACAGTTGGCTGACAAAAACAAAACAGAAGGCCGTCAACTCTGGCCCTGGTCATGTGTCGGCTCACCTACATACATAATATAAACTATGAGCGAAGCCCAGTAAATAATGATAGAGTAAAGGTTTTCAATGAATGAGTTCATACAGATTTAGAAATCATAATTCAGTTCATATCAAAATCATAGTTTGTCCAGATCATATACAGACAGAAATCATAAGTCATGATTAAGCTTATGTGATACATCCATTAGCATTAACAGAACAGAACAGAACAGAACGTATACACGTGGGGTTACGAATAACCAGTTCCATAAAGGAACCTCCGGATCCGGGTAACAGAACAGAACAAAAGCTGAGCCCTCGTGATAGGGCCTCTGGTACGGGTAATAGAGTGCAGACAGAAATAAGTTCCATAAAGGAACCTCCGATACCAGGTAATAGCTAACAGATATCACATGATGCTAAGGATATCACGAATATATATCAGAAATTGAACAATCATTCATTGTACAGAACATATCATTTCGAAAAACAGATCTTGTTTTATCACGCAGAAAGTAGATATAGTTTGAACATAACTTTATTAAATTATTACTCACAATTGGCCTTGAAACAGACAGACGGAGCAGATTGATCACACGATACGCGGCACGTGACCTACATAACATATAACGGACACACACTTGAAACACACATTCTAATTGCACAAAACTTACGTCGTTGGTTCTTAGTGTGTTTCTAACCTTAAATCCTCACTATGGAGTCTTAAACATGGCCTAGGAATGCCTAGGATGGAATGAGGATGCAAAGATGTCTTGGAAAACATTTTTCAAAACTTGCTGAAAACAGGGGTCTCGCTCGAGCGTAGCTTCCTTCGCTCGAACGAACTTGTCAAAACAGAGGGGTCGCTCGAGCAGTCTGTAAAAATGCAAAAGTACTGGTTGTTGAAATTTTACGCTCGATGCCCGCTCGATGCTCGCTCAAGCGTGAGACACAACTCTTCGTTCGAGCGTTGGTCTCGTCGCTCGAGCGTGCATCTGCGTGCACCAAAAACCTGAGAGCTTGTAATTCACGCTCGAGCCACCATTCCTTCGCTCGAGTGGAGCTCTGAACAAATGATGGTCGCTCGAGCGTGGAATCCTTCGCTCGAGTGAGGAAGCCAAATTCTGGAATTTCCAGATCTACCTCCCAAGCTCAAGCCAAGCATTCAACACCTCAAAACTCGACCTCTTGGGCCCATTTTCTGGAAAACACTTGTAAACTCATAGTATAAGATGTTTCAAAGATCAATTTGTAAAATCAAAGCCCAAAGGTGAGTCAATTAAACACAATTTCAAACAAACTTCCAAGAATTATTAAAGAACATGACATGCAAGTGTTCAATTGAATTCAATGCCCCAAAAATATAACCAAATGCAAGATTAAACTCAAAATCATGATGAACTCATGGACTATAACTAGAATATGGTCTTGCATGCAAGAATTTCCATGAAAACACTTCAAAATGTTACGATATGAACATGCATGCATGGATTATTACCCAATTCAACATTTTAAACCAACTCTAGACTTTAAACTCTAATTTTCCATGAACCATGTAAGAATTAAACTTAAATGCACAATTGAAAGGGAAATCTCCTACCTTAAACCTTGAATTCCAAGTCTAGGAGCTCAAATTTGCAAAGCCTCTTCAATTCTCCTAAGTTCCAAGCCAATTTTCTAGATGAATTCAAATCCCTACCTCACTCTCTCTCTCACACGGTTTGAGTCTAAGGAAGAAGGCTGAAAATGTGTATCAAAAGCTCCTAATCAAGATTGAACAAAGTGGCCCACTAAGGGGCAAAAAATATAATTACTCAACTAATATGATTTAGCATTATTTAATCCAATTTAATCATACCAAATCAAATTTCAACTAAATTTACCAGAAAATCACATTAATTCTAACTAACACAAAACACTAATCAGCTTCGGATTCGGCCGTCGATAAGGCCTTTAATTTGCAGTTTAAAACATAAAACACGAACAGATCATTTTATGGCAAACAGATAAAAACACAAAGATAATGCAATACATATGCAATTTAATTCTGGATTCCTTCTAAATTACTGTTAGGCATAAATAATCATGGCTTAGCATTAATCGGAGGTCGGGGTTATTACAGTAAGGAGCCACATGCGCACAACCGAGAACATACTCCTGAAAACCTCTCTGTTTGCTGCCAGAATCTATTATGTTTGCAGTTAGAAAATTATTCTGTTTTAGCCTCATGTTCTGCTCTGTTCTGCCACACAATGTCACTGCCTATACAAAAAAAATGTGGCCGTCCGACCTTGGAAAGTGGTCAGTCAGACATGATGGTGGTCGGCTGGCCACTGTTTTCTAGGGATTGTCTTGCTGTAACAGAGCAAAAACAGAGTGTTTCCAGGATATGTTTATTCTCTCTGCCCGTCCCTATCATGAAGATGATCAAGGGAGGAGTAGATTCAGTTCACAAATCATCAATTTTTGCGATTGTGTGATGATCTTAAAACCGATAGGACAAAAGCTCAATAAAAGGAAATGAAAGACCAACAACACCTTCTCCCTATCATGGAGTTGCCTCAAGGAAAGTGGTAGGCATTGCTTCTTGAATCATTAAACATCACTAAAGAGTATGCAATGAGTCAAGACGCAATAAGTTCAATATAACGTCTGAAAAATGAATTAACTTGGTCTCGCCTATCCAAGACTCTCACCGGTCTCTCCTCAAACGAGGCATCCTCGTCTACCTCTAGGTCGGTCCAATCCAATACATGCGATGGATCTGGCTCATATTCCGAAGCATACTAATATGAAACACGTCATGCACTCCGGAAAGTTGTGGCAGTAATGCCAAACGATAGACGACCTCCCCAATCCATTCAAGGATCTCAAAAGGACCATTAAACCGAGGGGATAACTTCCCACTCTTCCCAAATCTCATCAAACCTTGCCCAGGTGATATTTTTCGAAAGACATGATCACCCATTTCAAAGGATAAAGATCGTCTCTTACGGTCGGCATAACTTTCTAACGACTCTGGGCTGTAACCAACCTCTTACGGATAAGTGTCACTTTCTCCGTCGTTTCCCACACCAACTCTGGGCCCAATAAAGGTGCATCACCCACCTCGGCCCAACACACAGGCGATCTACACAGTCGGCCATACAAGGCCTCAAACGGTGCCATGTCAGTCCTCAAACGGTGCCATGCCAATATTCGATTGGTAATTGTTATTGTAGGCAAACTCCACTAAGGGTAGGTGTCTCTCCCACGACCCCTTAAAGTCAAGGACACAGCCTCGAAACATATCCTCAAGGATCTGAATAGTACACTCGGATTACCCGTCAGTCTGAGGATGGTAAGCCATGCTAAAAGTCAGTCTAGTGCCCAAGGCACTCTGCAAACTTTGCCACAACCAACGCGGATCTCTATCCGAAACAATTGTCACAGGAGCCCCGTGCAATCTCACTATGTCCCTAATTTACAAGTCGGCAAGATAGTCTACCGAATCACTTACACGCATAGGAATAAAATGCTCTAACTTGGTCAACCAGTCAACTACCACCCAAATGGCATCACTATCCCATTGAGTCCTCGGAAGGCCCACAACAAAATCCATCATGACATGCTCCCACTTCTACTCAGCTATAGGCAAGGGCTATAACAAACCTGCTAGCCTCTGATGCTCAGCCTTCACTTGCTAACAATTAAGGCACCTTGATACAAACACTGCCACATCCTTTTTCATACCCCTCTACCAAAACTGGCGACTAAGGTCATGATACATCTTCATGCCTCCCGGATCCACAACAAGCCGTGAATGGTGAAACCCTCAGAGTACATCCTCTCGACAAGACTACGGCACAAACAAACGGTCACGGTATCTTACACTCAAGTCGGGATACACAATCAAGCCCTTCTCTACCTTCCCACTGGAGATCTTCTCCTGGAGGGATTCTACCTTAAAGTCACCCATCTGCGCCTCTAACACTCAGTTCACAAGTGTAGGTTGTGCAACCACAGAAAATAAGGTTGCAGACGCAACAGACTCACCCAAATGCAAGTCGAACTCCCCAAGAGTACCCAACATCTCCCATTCCCGGATGGAAATACAAGCCACACTACCGATAGATTTCCTACTCAAAACGTCGGACACAACATTGGCCTTCCCTGGATGGTAATGCAACTCAAAATCATAATCCTTTATGAATTCCATCCATCTTATCTACCTCAAATTCAAGTCCTTCTGTGTAAACAGATACTTCAGACTCTTATGATCAGAAAACACCTCAAATCTCTTACTATATAGATAATGCCTCCAAATCTTCAAGGTAAAAATTACAGCTGCTAATTCTAAGTCATGAGTAGGGTAATTCCTCTTGTTTGTTTTCAACTGCCGTGAGCCATAGGCTACTACATTTCCTTCTTGCATCAATACACAACTCAAAGCTTCTCGTGAGGCATCACAATACACTAAATAGCTCAAATCCCTCTCCGGAATAATCAAGATTGGAGTGGTGGTAAGTCTAACATTAAGCTCTTGGAACAATTTTTCACAAGTCTCACTCCACACAAATTTGACCCCTTTCCTCGTCGATCTAGTCAAAGGCGAAACTAATATGGAGAAATCCTTCACAAACCGGCGGTAATACTCGGCCAACCCCAAGAAACTACAAATCTCGAAAGCATTCTTAGGTTGTGCCCAATCCTGCACTGCCTCAATTTTGGATGAATCTACAGTCACCTCTTCTCCGGATACTACATGGCCTAAGAACTTAACCTCTTTTAGCCAGAACTCACACTTCCCGAACTTAGCATACAACTTATGGGCTCTAAGCAACTCAAGCACCACTCGCAAGTGTTCCTCGTGCTCCTCCTTAGAGGGTGAGTAAATCAGTATGTCGTCCACAAAGACGACCACAAAACGGTCTAAGAATTCTCGGAAGATTCGGTTCATCAAGTCCATAAACATAGCTGGGGCATTGGTTAGCCCAAAAGGCATCACAAGAAACTCATAATGGCCATACCGCGTACGGAATGCCGTCTTCGGGATATCCTCCTCCCTGACCCTCAACTGATGATAACCCGATCTCAGGTCTATCTTAGAGAAACAAGAGGATCCTTTCAACTGATCAAATAGGTCATCTATACGAGACATTGGATACTTGTTCTTAACCGTTACCTAGTTTAACTTCCGGTAATCGATACAAAGTCGCAAAGCTCCATCTTTCTTTTTAGCAAAGAGAGTCGGAACTCCCCAAGGCAAAGTACTAGGGTGAATAAAGCCCTTATCTAGTAATTCCTAGAGTTGAATCTTCAACTCGCTCAACTCGACTAGCGCAAAACGATACGGTGCCATGGAAATCGATGTCGTGCCAGGCACTAGATCAATAGAGAACTCGATCTCTCGATCAGGTAGTAAACTAATAAGATCCTCGGGAAAGACATCTGAGTACTCACAAACCACACTTGATAGCTCAACTCGAACTTCATCACACTCACTACTCAAAAAGCTAGCAAGAAGACAACTAAGTTCATTCCACCCACGGGGATCACACACCGATGATAAGACTCTATCCACCCGGTCCCCCAAGAAATAAAAGCAATCACCGTTCAAGGTGCATACAGTAACCCTCTGACGGTAGCAATCTATAACAGCTCAGTATGACAATAACCAGTCCATACCCAAAATAACATCAAAACTAGTCATATCAAGCGAAACAAAAGCAAATGGTAATTGACGACCTGCAACCTCGATGTCACAACCTCGACATCCTTGTTTTAGAATAACCTCACTACCAATAAGTGACTCTGCGCAAATAAGAGATGCTAACTGTGCCAACTCCAACCCCAAAATAAATGTAAATGTAGACGAAATAAATGAACGCGATGTACTCGTATCAATTAACACATTAGCAACCAAGTTGCAAAACAAAAAGGTACATCTTACAACAGATGGAGCCAGTACTAGGTCTGGCGCAGTAACAGCATACACGCGCCCCGTAGGTCTCTAATCTACCTGCTCACCCCTCGGAGCGTAAGACTGCTACACTGACTGAGCCGAAGAAGCCCCCTGATTGGCCCTTAAGGCCTGTGCTGACTATGCTGGCTGGTGACTCTATTTCTACCTCAAACCAGACACACCAGGTATGCCACCCAACTGTGGGCAAAACCTTTTCAAGTGACCCGCTTGCCCGCACTGATAACAAGTGAGCGACTGGCCTCTCCCTTGACTCTGGCTCTGAGAACGAACCGAAGATGATGTTGCTCGCTAACCTCCTCCCCTCTGTGGGCAAGCTGGAGACTTGTGGCCCAACTGGCCACACTTGAAACAAGTGATGTCTTCCTGACCACCTCTTCCAGAACCCGAACTCGGCACTGGAAAGGTAGACCTTGAATGCACTCCTTGGGACTGTTGGGGATTAGAACCCCTCTGCCTCTTACTGTCCCCCTGTCCATCCTGACTCCTCTGAGAGCCCCTCATCCTCTCCTCCTCCGCATGCATGATAGTCTCAAGATGGGCTGCAGCCTCCACAAGGCACCCATAATCCCTAATCATGGATCCAGCCACTCTAAACATGAGTCTGGTCTGCAACCTCTTCTCAAACTCCAAACACCGGTGCTTCTCAGTCACCACTAAGTCTGGTGTAAACCTCGACAAATTGGTGAACGTGGCCTCAAACTCAACCACTGGTGTATTCAACTGCATCAACTTGGAGAATTGATCCCTCAACTTCTCCCTTACTGTAGCAGGTAAGTACTTTTCCTGGAAGGCATCCACAAAGGCTTTCCAAGTCCCTCTAATGCGGCCTCGCGCATATTTCCACCACTGACCTGCGTCTCCCTTCAGCTAGAAGGACGCCAAGGTCACTCTCAAACCTCCATCTTTGATGGCGAGCATCTCAAACATCTTCATCATCTGCTCTAGCCACTCATTAGCCTTTAGTGGCTCCTTAGGATCACACAAAAACTCGTCCGGATTCCCCCGGATGAACTCCCTCTTCAGAAAGGACGGCCCAGCTTCAACTACTTGGGCCTAGACTTGATTCTCAGCTTTGAGAATGTCCATGGATTCCCTCAATGCTCCGGCCATTTCACAGGCTAAGGCGTCCATGGCCTGTTGACCAACTGGTTCAGCTACATTGGCCTGACCAACCCCTTCCTTTTGCGCCGAAAGTTCATTCGGTATAGGCATCTCATGCCTCCTAGGCCTACCACGCCTACCGCCACGACCTCGCCCTGACATCCTAATGAAGGTAACAAAAGACATTAGCACATTTACAAATGTGCCGAAGCTAATCCACTCACATCCTAATGCAATAGACAACTGTAATTCACTCCACATAAGCATATACCCACATAAACACATACGAGTTTCATTTCCGGATAATGACTGTCTCGTGGCATTGTTAGAGTTCCAGTTAGAAACGACAATGATCAAGTGCCTTTCCAACAAGACTCCTAGGAACCCATGGACCCGATCAACATCCTAGAAATTAAATAAGCATGTTAGCACCCAAGCGAAACACATAAGCATGTTAGCATATAAGCACATATCCTCTATACTTAAGTCTTTAACAAGCGAGACAAACCCATTGTGGTACTAACCACTTCCCACGTACCCAAAGTATTCAAAACCAATATGCTCTGATACCAAGTTGTAATGCCCCAAAAATGATACAAATACACTATTCATAAGATCTATAAATATAGTGAAAATGTTATACTTTCATTTATCAGAGTTTATATTACAAAAGATATCGCATGCATTACACTATCATAAATGTTCATTCTGAAAATACAGCATGTAACACTAGTTGATAACAACAAAATAAATGCCCTTCGGGCTTACATTTTTCCAAGATATCACTTGGTTACAACAAAAGAAAGAGTCCTAAGTTCTATACATGTAAAACCCTCGGCTTAAATAAACATTTAAGCATAAATATAACAAAAACAGAGCTTCCAACTCCTAAGTCCTCCCGGGCTACGTCCTTGGAGGAGACATGTCACCTGTACCTGAAAATGGTTTCCCAAGTAGGGTGAGCCAAAGCCCAATAGAGATAAACTAACACAAAGTATGAGATTTAACTAAGATATAAATGCCAGATAAAAGTCCAATACTCAAGACCAACTTACATTCTCCCCTTTACCATTCAATATCGATAACCACATCTTAATTCATTTCCATTTATTAATTTCAAATCAATGCATAAGTGTAGTTCCCTATCATCTAAACAATCCAACATGAGACTACTCATTCATTCATAATTCAATAACAATCATTATTCAAACACTTCAATCTTCTTGCCATTTTATGGATTCTCGTCCGAGGGAATCGGCACCCATACATATATACATATAAGATTTTGGGTCTTTCACCCTGGACACTCCGGCCAACTTAATTTTAAATGGAGTGCATCCATTTTCTCCTCTAAAATAATGGAGTGCATCCTCTATGTCCTCCCAAACAATAATACATATACAATATATTTAAAAGCGTGGTCATATACAATGACTATCCAAATCACATATTCAATGGTTTAATCAAACCATCATATTCAATGACATAATTCAAATGATCAGTTTCAATTCACCTAGTCCTCATACAATCTCTACAACAGTCATAGCTATCATCCACCAATAGCCCAAAACAGATATTTCTAAACAGATATACAATTTATCAAACAAATAATTTATCAAATTTTTCATAGGTGAATGAAACCCAACTACACCATTAATTTACACATCCTCCTGATTTCATATTTCTCATATCAATTTCATTATTTGTACAAAATAATTATTTAACACAAATTAGGGCTATTTTCCCTATTTTCCAAATATCAATCCCAAGTCCAAATTTCATCGTTTTAACCCATGTAACCTCATATTAAATACCCCATATATATTCATGGAACCCAATATAAAAATCCTTATTTTAAACTTTGAACCTAAACCTTAACTTCACTCAAATCCTTCCAAATTCCACCACTTATACAAAATGACAAATACCTAAGTTAAAAACCATAACAAGGTGTAGAGTATCTCTACCTCAAGTGTAGAAGCCTAAAGAAGAAGAAGGAGATCTTCAAAAGTGCACAAAACCAAGCTTAGTTTCGATGGAATGGAAGCCCACAAGATATTCCACCTTTTTCTCAAAGGAAGTAGGGTAGTGGTGCTTGGATCAAAGAGTATTTGTAGAGAGAGAGTGTTTTAGAGAGAGAGTGTGCCGGATTAGGGTTTCTTGCAAAAAGGGAATCAAAAAGTGATATAAAACTCTTCTGCTGCGAACTGATATACGCGGCCTTCGCTCGAGCGAAGGAGTTGTCGCTCGAGCGACCAGACACAACAAGTGACCTCGCTCGAGCGCAAGAAGCCTCGCTCGAGCATAGAATGCAAAGCTTCAGAAGTTTTACAGACGCACACTCTCGCTCGAGCGAAGAATTTCACCTTCTCAGAAATTCTATGTCTAGCAAAGAAACCTGAGAACTCTCAAATCTCGCTCAAGCACAAGAAACCTCGCTCGAGCGAAGAAGCAAATTTCACAAGGCTCACTCGAGCGCAAAAAGCCTCGCTCGAGCGAAGAAGCCAAAATCTGGGTAACAACAATCCTGACCAACTAATAACCAACCTGTTCCTAACATGCCCAACATGTTCCAAAACTCAAATTCAAAGAGTTAGAGGAGGAATATAAGACATGGATACAATATTAAACCACAAAACCCGAGTCCGAAATGTAACAAAGGTTGGGTCAAAACCGGGATCGCTATAATGGCTCGTAATATTCCTAATATTTATGTCGATGTTGATGCATATACTACATAACAAGAATCTGTTGATTCTTTTTCTAATGTCCCTCTTCCAATAGTTAGATCATCATCTAGGAGCAGAACTAGTAGTGTTTAGGAACATTTTGAAAAAATATCTATAAATAATCCTAATGGTACAATTACATTTAAAGCAAAATGTAAATATTGTGCACATTTACTTAGTGTTGCATCTGCAGGAGGTACTAGTCATCTAAAAATGCATGCTAACAAACATTTACAACGTCAACAACCTGATATTCGAAGTTAAATACAATTAGGGGTTTCATCAACTGGTAATTTGCAAACATTTTTATATGATCCTATACATGCACAAAATTCTGTAGTTGATTATATTATTAAAAAAGAACAACCTTTTACTCCTAGTGATGTCTCGATTTTACCGAAATGATTCATGAAAGTTTTGCACCGCAATATGAAAGTTTTTTAAGAAATACTATTAGAAATAGGATTTTAAAGAAATTTGAGGATGCTAAAAGTAAATTATTTGACATATTTAAATATTTGAATGAAAGAGTTTGTTTAACATCTGATCTGTGGTCAAATAATGGTTTTGAATATTGATGTATCACTGCACATTTTATTGATAATGATTGGAAATTAAATAAAAAAATTATTTCATTTAAATTAGTTGAACTTCCATACAATGGTCATTCACTTGGTGTAGAAATAAGAAATGTATTATATGAGTGGGCTTTACAAAATAAAATATTTACGATTAGTTTAGATAATGCAGCATGTTATAATCAAACTGTAACTCATTTAAAATTAACTTTACAATTACTTGTTAATGGTGATTTATTTCATGTTATTTGTTGTGCCCATATTTTAAATTTGATTATTAAAGAAGCTATGTATTTATACAAGACTTTTGTACTTGTAATAAAAATGAAGTTGTTACTATTATATCTTCTGCTAATCGAATTTTAGAATATAGAAAACTTTGTCAACGAGAAAATATGTCATTTAAAAAATTAATTTTAGATGTAGATAGTATGTGGAATGCAACGTATAATATGTTAAAAATAACTTGTAAAAAATAAAAGCAATAGATTTATTTTTTGCAACAATATTAATAGAAGGAGTATTGACTCCCACAGAATTTAATTGGCGCCAAGTAACCTTATATAAAGATTTTTTAAAAGTTTTTGATATTTCAACAAAATTATTTTCTTATAGATATATTCCTACTTCACCATTTATTTTACATATGCTAGCAGAAATAATTAAAATTTTCATAAAATATATGGATAATGAATATTATATAACAATTATTACTTTAATGAAAGTAAAATTTAAGAAATATTTTGATCATTTGCATCATCTTTTAGGTTTAGCCATAATAATTGATCCTAGGTGTAAAGAAATTGGTTTACAAAAATTTTTACAACGTATATTCGTTGATCAAACACAGTTTGCCCCTATTATGCAAACACGCAACAAATTATTTGAATAATACATAGCAGCTGTATCTGTAAATACACCTACACACATTACACTAGTAGTCTCATCTCGATGCGGGAGATTAAGTGTTTTTTCAGCTATAAAAAGTAGAAGAATATCTCAACATATAAGCGTAAGTAGTTCTGAACTATAACGTTATTTGGAAAGCCCATCAATAGATGATTTCGATGATTTTGACATTTTGGAATGGTGGAGACAAAATAAAACTATGTGGCTTGTGATTTCAAGGATAGCCCGTGATATACTACCGTTTCTATTTCTATAGTTGCTTCAGAAACAGATTTTAGTGCAAGTGGACGGGTGCTGAACGATTACCGGAGCAGACTTTCACCCTAAATGGTTGAGGCACTAATGATATCCAGAGATTATATGCATGTGCTTACAAGAAAACAAAATTATAGTGAAAATGAGTGAATTCAAAATGATTTGGATGACATATCCTCGGGCAACACGACTGAAATGCCTGTCTCCTCCGATGATTGATCAAAAATTTGTTTTTTGCTATTTTATTTCATTTCTTTTTTTCTTTTTTTTTTAATTATTGAGATGGAATATAATGCAAATGATTGGTAAACTAGTAGGTGCCAACCTAGTTAGGATGTATTTGACCTATAGTGATGCAATTGCTCTACCATTATCAATAATCTACACCTATTTTATTTAATAATATAAATTTTTGTAATATTTTATTTCATTTTGAAATAAAAGTTATTCATTCAATAAATATTATATAATTAATTTAATATTGTAATATTGAAAGTTTTATTTTCATATATATATAATTATTCATTTCGAAAGAAAAAAATTACATAATTACATATTTTTTTAGTTATAAGTTCATAATTAAAAAAAAAATATGTCAAATTTAAATACTATCGTGAAACATAACCAAACAAAACATCTCATTAATTTTAATTAAAATACTCTAGTATAAATTTTTTTATATTTCTAATAAATAATCTACATAGATAATGTATTTATCATTTATTTTTCAAAAAAAAAAAACCCGCCTAGGCCCAGCCTGCGGCCCGAGACCAAGCCTGCAACCCAAGCCTTATTATGAGTGGGGTTGAGCTTAGACTTAGGCATAGGCCCCACTTTTTGGTCCATAGGCCGGATCGGCCCGCTAAAAAAAAAAAAGGAGCCAACAAGGCCGAAATGGGTCGGCTCCAGCCCGAGTCTGAATGGATCAGACCGAACCAGGCTATTGTTACATCCCTATTTCTATAATTGATTTTTGACAAAAAAAAAAAAAAAAAAGGTCGGCTCGAGCCCGAGTCTGAATGGATCAGACCGAACCAGGTTATTGTTACATGGAAAATGTCTCGTAGCTCAAATTTTGTGGCTCAAATGTGGCTCAAATGGCCAAAACGACGCCGTTTTGGCCATTTTTATGTTGTTCTGTACTCAAAACGACGTCGTTTTGGCCATTTGAACCACTTTTGAACCACAAAATTTGAGTTACGTAGCATTGTCGATTGTTACATCCCTATTTCTATAATTGATTTCTGACCAAAAAAAAAAAAAAAAAAAAAAAAAAAAAAAAAAGAAAAGGGGGTGGGTGGGTGTTAGAAGACACTGAAATTGTCAGTGGGAGAGGGTGACTGGTTCAGTCCTTCGACCCGTCCCCCCGTGTTATTCTTTTTGCTTTCAGAATCCATGTTGGTTTCCACCACATTCTCAATTTTGAACACTCCTTGTACAAAAGACTCTACATCGATTGTCTTATTTCCTTGTGTATCTTCCTCCTGTTCCGGCCTCAACGGTATGTGCGGTGGCCTCGTGATTTCCAAGATCCGATCCCAATCAACCCCTAGGAAGAAATCATGGCCCTTGATCCTCTCCAGTGAGATCCTTTGCTTCGGATCCTTTTCCAGCAATTTTCCAATCAAATCTCTCAACGGCGTCGGCTCTCCCACCAGCTCCGGCGACTTCTTCAGAATCCAGTTAAAAGTCTCATTCCTATTCGACCCCCGAAACGGCGTCGCTCCGTACAGCATCTCGTATGACACTATACCCAAACACCACCAGTCCACCGCGAAATCGTGGCCTTTCCCTAGTATGATCTCAGGCGCCACGTACTCCTCCGTGCCGACGAACGAGTTCGACTTCTCAACCGAGTCTAACTCGGAAGAACTCGCCGATCCGGAATCGTTTTCGGCCAAATCCCGCTCCGGCGAAATGCCGGAGTTGCAACAGAAAATCCGCCTCTTCTTGTTCATCGGTAGAGATTTCGGTGCCGATTTCACAATCGGCAGAGTTTGGGGAGATTTTACAGAGAGTTTTACTGAGAGATCGAAATCGACGAGCATTAAATGTCCGCTTTCTTGGACCAGTACGTTTTCTGGCTTCAAATCTCTGTATACTATTCCTAATCCATGTAAGTACTCCAATGCCAGTACTAATTCCGCAGCATAAAATCTGAAGAAATATACAGAGAGTTATATATATATATACATTGATGAGATATTTTTCAAAAAAAATTGGGAGAAATTGAGAAGAAAATTGACCTGATGATACTATCAGAGAACATCTTCTCAGTTTGTTTGTTTCTGAGAGAATTGAGATCGCGTCCTGGACAGTAATCGATTGCGTAACCGAGGATCTTATCGGTGGCGATAACACCTCGAAGTCTAGGTAAAAGTGGATGTGAAAAAGAACTCAAGACCTGTTGTTCGAAGAAGATTCGTCGGTACTGGCTACCGTCGCTGTCGATGCTGGTTCTTTCCTTCTCAATGGAAGCTCTGGAGATGGCTTTCAAAGCGAGGAATTGAGTATCGGTAGTCTGGACGAGGAAGACAACGCCCTTGGCTCCGCGGCCGATGGGGGATAGGACTTTGAGGCGGCTGAGGTCTAGAGAGGGGACGTCCTGGTGTTCAGCGCCGTCGTCCATGGAGGAGGTAACACAGGAGGAGGAGGAGGAGGAGAAGGAGGAGGAGGGTAGGAACTGAGAGATGGTTGAAGGAATTAACGAGATTCCGGGAAAGTAAATTGACTTGTTGCGTTTTATAGAGTTGGAACGGTGGTTGTTGGAATAGTTTGCTTTTGTCTGCCGGTTTGGGGTTCGCATAAAAGTGCTGTTCTATCCACTTTCTTGCCGACGGAGGATCATGCAAACCACAAAATTTATAGGGGAAATTGTATTTTAATTGAGCTGGGAAAAAAAAATAAATCAAATTTTTATTATGTTGTAACTCTCTTTATGTATATGTATAAATTTATTCTTGTGTCTAGCACTACAAATTTATTCTTGTGTCTAGCACTACAAATAAGTCAGTCGAATTGAATTTTAGTGTATGTTTGGACTTGTCTATTAAAATTTTAACGAGTTTAAATTTGAATTCAATAAAAACTAACGAACTGAGCTCGAGCCGAGTTAGTTTAGGATTGACTCAAGTTCAAACATGTTCACGAATATTAACAAATTAAAAAAATTATAAATTCATACTTGTGTATGAAACTAAACTTATAATTGAAATTTTAATTATAAAATTACATACACAATATATATAAACATACTAAAAAAAAGTTAATATTTTATCAAAATAATATATATCACCACTATTATATGTATTATTTAATATTTATAGTTAAGTTAACTATTATTTACATTCACATTTACATTTTTTAAATATATAAATAACATAATTATCTTATTTTTATACATATTTTTATATTATTTAATTTATAAATAATATATGTTAAACGAGTCAGCTAACAAGCTGAACTTTAGAGTTGAGTTTTAGTATATTTGGATTTATTTATTAAAATTTTAATAATCTCGAACTCAAACATAAAAAAATAAAAAATAAAATAAAATTTAATGAATCAAGTTCGAATTAGCTCTTATCGAGTTGAGCTCGAGCATGTTGACGAATGGCTCTATTCATTTATAGTCCTATGTGCTTCGTAGTTTTCATGTGTGTCAAAGTTACACTAAAAAAAAAAGGAGTTTTCTTAAGTGTGCAAGTGCACACCATGTGCCACTTACACAAAAAGTGTAAGTGTAAGGTGTAAGTATAAGTATAAGGTGTAAGTGTAAGGTGTAAGTGTAAGGTGTAAGGTGTAAGTGGGTTGCACATGGTGTGCAACCTCAAAAAAGGTGTAAGTGTAAGGTTTAATTTTTTACAAAAGGTGTAAGTGTAAGGTGTAAGTGTAAGGTATAAGGTGTAAGGTGTAAGTTGCACACCATAACCAAACCCAAAAAAAAATTCATGCTTTTTTAAGCACTTGTAGAAAATAATAATAATTTAATTTATAGTGTACTTTCTTTTTCCTACGGCTCCATGTATTTTAAATTCTCCAAATTTATACAATACTCGTTTTAGCAATGTTACCAATTCATAATAGGAGGCAGATCTGCTTCAGTCCAAAATTTGAACTATAGGGCGCTGTTTTGGCTCTGCGGTCTAACACGGGTCCTGTTTCAATGATTCGAATCATTCATTTTATCAGATATTTTATATATTTTATTCACACAAAAAATTAGATTGATCTGATAATCATAACATACTCAATTTATCACATTTATCACAAAAAAATAAACCATACATTGTTTTGTGACAAACGCGATAAATTAAATAAGTTACTAATATCATATTGATCTAATTTTTTTTATAGATGAAATACATGAAATTCTTGACAAAATGAACGGCTTAAATCATCAAAACGGAGACCGTGTAGAGCCCCAAGGACCCAAGAATGCCCTCCAGTCTAGATTTTGGACTAGAAGGAATCCTCTTCTCATATATAGTCACATAGATATTCGAAAAAAACAATCAATGGTTGAAATGTATTTTAACAATGGTTCCATTATACAAAATTAAATACTCCATCCACTATCATCTGTGCAAATTTTTTAAATTATTTTTCTGGGTCCACAACCTTTTGCTAAACCGGGCTAAAGTCCCTTGCTTAAACCGAGCTAAGACTGGATAGCATCCCACGTAGCCGAGCTAGGACTTCATTTATCTTGCCTATGTTTCTTGTAGCACGGTCTCACGATCTGTGCTTAACACCTTTCTTTTTCACTTTGCAGACTTAGGTCGACCAGGCACTCCCTTGAACGCTTCAGCCGAGATACTCCATATCATCTCAACGCCGAACTAACACTTGTCGATAATTTATATATAATTAATGGGAAAGTATAGGTTCTTAGTAAACTCACCAGGTGCCATGGTCGAGTTCCGAAGGGACTACCATATTCCTGATGACGTCCATCTTACCTTGGCCGACCTAGATACCATACCCTGGGGAAACCCTGGCTTCGTTCCCTTCACCCTTCTTTCCATTGTAGAAACCGGACTGTGATTCCCTGTACAGCCCCATTCTCTGTGAATTCCTCAGACAAACAAACCTTTGCCCTACCCAACTTTCCACCAATTCTTACCGCATAATAAACGGCATTACCGAGCTAAATTGCTGAGCTGGCCTTAATCTCGGTCTAGCCGAGCTCTTCCACCAATACTCCATAGGATCGGCTGAAGATGGCTGGGTTTACTATTTAAGAATAAAACGCCGTCGTGAAAAGATAATAGAAAATACCCCGGATAAAGATGTGAATGATGATGATTTCTTCTGGGTATCTGGGAACTTTGAGGACCAACAAGCCCAGATCCCGGGCGATAGAATAAATTGGAACAAGGATGTAGCCGGTAGGATTACCTCGGCTCAATTCCATGCTTTTCTTTACTTCGGTTTTCTTATTTTGAACCGTACTAACTGTAGTTTCCTTTCTTCATGCAGATTTGACTTTTCTCAAGTCCCAGTACAGCTACCCCAACCTGAACACACTTCGCGCCGCACTTCGATATCCGAACAGGAGCTGGGCCGAGCTACTGAATTTTGAACCGACCTACCGATATAGTAGCCGTAGGAAGACCAGGGTGACCGATTTCCTCTTAGAGCCATCCCTTCCACAAATCAACTTGATCCTATTAACTGCGGAGCAAGAGATGGCCAAGAAAAGAGCAGTAAGGGCCCTTTTAACCGAAACAAACCAGGCCGAGGTACCACCAGCCAGCCAAACTCAAGAGACCGTGGTAACCTTACCATCTGCACAGCCTTCTTCATCTCAGCCAAACAAGTGCGCTCGAACTTCCACGACCGAGCCGCGCCTCCTTGATGAAGAAGATGTCACGCTTCCGCAATCTACACCGCCCAGCCCACAACCGGAGCATTCTGAACGAGCTAGCTCTTCCAAGTGGGTGCCTAGGGTTACCTACAAGAACCGCGCTATCACTGACTCCGACTCAGTGGTCGCAGAAAAAGACCATATGCTGGCCTTTAATCTGGCCAAGAACGCCTGCCTTCCAGCCGACATGGATCACCACGATCATCTTACCGAGCTGAAGGCCATTCGCTCGGCTTCCAAATCAATGGCGTTGGTAAGTTCTCATTTTCCTTCTCCAAATTTCAACGTCTTTTCACTCGGTTTATCTCAAAATTGTTTCTCTCCTTTTGCAGGCCCTGCAGAAGAACCACGTTGCTCACAAGCACGGGTTGGAACTTCGAAAGACCACAAGGGAGGCCATGGCAGAGACTAATGCTAAAACGGCCGAGCTAAAAGAATCCCAGCAGAAGATGGCCGAGCTACAGGCCGAAGTAGCTCGGCTTACAAGCCTGGTCAACTCAGCTGAAATAGATAAGAAAAAGGCTGCGACTGTGGTGAAAGACAAATATCTGCGCGAGCTGGCCAAGCTTGAAGGCAAGAAGAATGCAGAGATAGCCAAGCTAGAGAAGAAGGTTGAGGACGCGGAAGACCGCGGTTTCAAGGAAGGGGAGGCCACTTATATCAAGCAATGTGAAGCTGCAAAAGATCTTTTCTTCAAGTGTGGATAAACGGAGGTTGTGGCGCAGCTCGGTCATAGCCCAGAGACCGAGGTCTTCAACCCTCCTCCGTATTTCATACCAAGCTCTATGGCGGAGTACGCTGTCGCCATTCAGCAAAAATTTCTGGAAGAGGAGGACGAAGATGCTGTTCCAGAAGACAACACCCAGCCCGGTCGCCAGTCTATCTCCCCAACTCCAGTGGTCTCCATCCCTCCTTTGCCTGCCGTGTCTGATGTGGTGCCTCCAACCGAGCTGAACCAAGATGTACTTGCAACAACCGAGCTACCTCTGGGTGAAGACCGGGTTATTTTGGACGCCGATTTAGATGACCTTTTTGCTTGATTATGTACTTTTCTTTTCTTTGAGGTGCTAACTTTCGAAGTTTTTGTAACCAGGCTACGGCCCCATCTTTTGTACTTTGGCTTTGCATTATCAATGAAATTATCTTTTGTTTTCTTCAACTGTCTGTTCGGTTTACTTCTATGATATAATCTGAATGAAGTAAATTCTCTGGCCGAGATATTTTATCCCGGTCTTAACTTTGCAATCTAACTGGCCATACCTGCCAACCTCTTCAACCTAGATCCTTATCTCGACTGAAGAACAATAAGTGTTGGTTTTTCCGCAATCTAACTGGCCATACTTGCCAACCTCTTCAGCCTAAATCCTTATCTCGGCTGAAGAACAATAAGTGTTGGTTTTTCCAGCCAACCTCTGCAGCCTAGATTCTTATCTCGGCTGAAGAGAGCTCAAAGTTGGTTTTTCCTGCCAACCTAGAGTAAAGTGTTTGGTTATTCCGACCAAACGTCCTGCAGTCTGGATCCTTATCCTAGGCTTAGGAGAAGTGGTGGTTTTTCCAGCCAACCTCTAAGTTGGTTATTCCTGCCAACCTAGAGTAAAGTGTTTGGTTATTCCTGCCAAACGTCCTGCAGCCTGGATTCTTATCTTGGGCTTAGGAGAGGTGTTGGTTATTCCAGCCAACCTCTAAGTTGGTTGTTCCTGCCAACCTAGAGTAAAGTGTTTGGTTTTTCCGGCCAAACGTCCTGCAGCCTGGATCCTTATCCTAGGCTTAGGAGAAGTGTTTGTTGGGTTTTTCAGCCAACCTCTTCAGCCCAGATCCTAATCCTAGCTGAAGAGAGTGCAAAGTTGGTTATTCCAGCCAACTCTGCTTTTGTTGCCCCTAGCTCACTAAAATAACTTTTACAAAATAAAACAATTATGCTGAAAAGAAAACTACTTGTTTTATTGAGGAAAAGAAAAATGACAAGTATGTCTAAAAAGAAAGCTAAAAATAAAATAGTTTGAGATTGACAGTGTTCCATGGCCTGGGAATGGCTTTGCTGTCCTCGTCTTTCAAGTGGTATGCCCATTTTCCTGCTAACCCAACCACTTTGTAAGGTCCTTCCCAATTAGGCCCTAGTTTGCCGTCTCCAGGTACTAGGGTGTTTCCCATTACTTTGCGTAGTACCCAATCTCCAACCTTGAATTGCCTTGGATATACGGTCTTATTGTATTTCCTGGATAACTCCTGTTGGTATGAGGCGATGTGAACCAATACTTTTTCTCTTCTTTCTTCTACAAGGTCGAGCTCCAATGCTATGGCTTCCACATTTAAGTTTGGATCGAAATTTTCGCTTTTGATGGTGGGGAGGCCAATTTCCAGTGGGATTACTGTCTCCATGCCGTAGGTTAAGGAGAATGGTGTTTCTTCAGTTGATCGTCAAGGTGTGGTATGGTAAGCCCATAAAACATGAGGAAGCTCTTCAGCCCACTTTTCTTTTGCTTTCTCTAACCTTTTCTTCAATCCATCCAAGACAACTTTGTTTGATGCTTCTGCCTGACCATTTGCTTGGGGGTATACCGATGTAGAGTTGTAGAATTCTATCTTGTACTCCTCACAAAAGCTCCTAAAAATTTTGCCATCGAACTGAGTGCCGTTGTCTGATATTAGCGCCTTGGGTATGCCGAACCGAGTGATTATATTCTGCCAAACGAACTTCTTCACATCTTTCTCCTTTATTGATGCTAGTGCTTTTGTCTCCACCCACTTTGTGAAGTAGTCTGTTGCTGCAAGGAAGAACTTTCTGTTGCCGGGTGCTGTTAGAAGTGGTCCTACTATGTCTAAGCCCCACATTGCGAAGGCCCATGAGCTAGTAAAGGGTAGAAGCTCTCTGGTTGGCTGATGTATTTGGTGTGCGAACTTCTGACATTTCTCGCACTTCTTAACATACTTCTCTGAATCTGCTTGCATATAAGGCCACCAATATCCTTGTGAAATTGCTCTGTAAGCCAATGATCTCCCCCCTTGGTGGCTTCCGCATACGCCTTCGTGAATCTCAAACAGGAATGCTTCGACCTTGCTGGGATGGACACACTTCAGGTAAGGTCCTGTCAAGGATTTCTTGTACAAGGCCATTGATGGGGAGAGCCAAAATCGCTGTGACTTTGCTCTTATCTTGTTGGCCTCCTTCTTATCTTCAGGTAAAATGCCGTCTTTTAGGAATACTATGATGGGATCCATCCATAAAGGGCCTAGTTCGACGCAACATACTTCTTCTACTTCAGGTTCTTCAATGCTTGGTCTGGGTAGGAACTCGATCAATAGTGGATGTGGGATGGATGTATCTGCCATCGAAGCAAAACCTACTAGTTCGTCTACTCTTCTGTTTTCTTCTCTGCCAATCTGTTCTATCCGTACTACTTCGAACTTCATGATCTCTTTTCTGACTAACTCTTGGTACTTAGCCATCCTTTCATCCTTTGCTTCGTAGTCGCCTGAAATCTGGTTTACCACCAGCTGTGAGTCACTGTAGACCATGAGCTCGGTGGCCTTCATGTAGAATGCTGATTTCAGTCCTGCTAAAAATGTTTCATACTCTGCCTCGTTGTTTGATGCTGGGAAGCCAAGGTTGACTACCTGTTCCACCACTAGGCCATCTAGTGAGATGAGGACTATACCGAGTCCTGCTCCGTGCCTGTTGGATGCTCCATCCACAAAGAGCTTCCAGCAGGTAGAGGGATCGGATGATGCCTTGGGGACCTGAGTGTTGTTGGTGTTTTCTTCAAAGTCCACACTTACTGTTTGCCCCTCGCTATCTGATTGTACCAAGTCTTTATTTGTTGATGGGTCTTTGCTTGGTGCAGCATGGTTTGTTTCTCCCTCCCTTTGTTCACTCTGGTCTGTCCTGGGATGTGGCTGGGTATCCTGTATTAGGGGTTGCGCTATTCCGGTACCACTTTCCATCCCTATTTCGGTTGTACTCGTTAAGTCAACTAGGCAGACATGATGACTTCCTGGTGTGAATTCTGCGACAAAGTCTACCAAAGCGTGGGCTTTTATCACGGTTTTGGGTTAAAACTTGATGTCAAACTGTCCCAACTCTACTGCCCACTTCAAGATTCGCCCAGAAAAGTTCGCCTTCTCGAACAAAGCTTTTAATGGAAAAGCTGTGAGGACGATTATGGTGTAGGCGTGAAAGTAGTGTGACAACTTCCTTGAGGCCATCATCAAGGCTAAGGCCAGTTTTTCCAATGGTAAGTACCTGGTTTCTGCGCCCAGCATTGTCTTGTTGACATAAAAGATGGACAGATGTTAGATTCCTTCCGCTCGGACCAACACTGCGCTAATTGTGTGCTGTGAGATTGCCAGGTACAAAAATAGTTCTTCTCCAGGTATTGGGGTTACTAGCAGCGGTGGAGAAGACATGTATTCTTTCAAACTTTCTAGGGTGTGGTCGCATTCTTCATCCTACTCAAACTTGGACTTTAATGCTTGAAAAAATGGTCGGCATCTGTCTGACGATCGACTTATGAACCGGTTTAGCGCGACTGCCATACCAGTGAGATGCTGTACTTCTTTTACTGAGTTGAGCCTCTCTAGATCCTGAATTGCTTTGATCTGAGAAGGGTCTGCCTCTATACCTCGGTTGGTCACCAGGAAGCCTAGGAATTTGCCTGATCCTACGCCGAATGCACACTTAGATGCATTAAGGCGCATTTGTGCTTCTTTAGGATCTGAAACATCTCACCTAGGTCCCTGAGATGGTCATTCTTATCCTTGCTTTTGACTACCATATCATCGATGTAAGCCTCTATTATTCTGCCTAACAATGGTTCGAACATCTTGGTGATCATCCGCTAGAATGTTGCCCCTGCGTTTTTTAGGCCAAAGGGCATGACCTTGTAGCAATACAGTCCTCTTGGCGTTGTAAAGGATGTGACCTCCTGGTCTAGTTCATACATACCGATTTGATGATAACCTCTGTGTGCAACAAGAAAGCTAAGTCGGTTGTGTCCTGTCGTTAGGTCTACCAGTTGGTCTATCCGTGGTAGGGGAAAGTTGTCTTTTGGGCACGCCTTGTTGACTGTTTTGTAGTCCACACAGACACGTCATTTTTCATTCTTCTTTGGCACCACTACTGTATTGGATATCCACTTGGGATAGTGCACTTCTCTGATAGCTCCTACCTCTAGAAGGTTTCCCACTTCTTCTGTCACTATCTCGGCGTGGTGGAGTGCTGATCTGCGGGTGCGCTATATGATTGGTCTTGCAGTTGGGTGGACATTCAATTGGTGACAGATGAAGTTTGGGTCAATACCAGGCATGTCATACGGCGTTCAGGCAAACATTTCGATGTTAGAGGTCAAGAATTCCATGACCTCTATTCTCTCGGTGCTGGACATAGATGAGCCAAGCAAAAAGAACTTTTCGGGTCCTTTTCATCTATTCTTACCTGTACCAAGTCTTCCACTACTTTCTGTTCAGCGGCTTTGCCAACATCCGCAAACAATTCATTGCTCTCAGGTTCTTCCACCATCTGAATAAACCCTTTGGCAGCTCGGCTGCCATTTACTGTGACGAAGCACTGCTTGGACATAATTTGGTCTCCAAAGACCTCTTCAATTACTCCAGCTTCATTGGAAAACCGCATTACTTGATGGTAGGTTGACTCTACCGATCGCATGGCATGCAGCCATGTCCTTCCTAAGATTATGTTGTAAGTGGAAGGGACTTTCAATACCCAGAATTCCACTTGTTTCGTCATGCTTCCTGCTCTGACTGGGAGGATAATCTTGCCGACTGGCCACTCTGGCATTAAGTTGAATCTGATCAGGGGAGATACGGCAGGTGCCAAGTCTTTGTCCTCTAGCTTCAGTTGTTTGAAGGTTTCGTAATACATTATCTCACATGAGCTCCCTTGGTCAATCAAAATTCGCTTGACGTCGTAATCCTTTATACGGAGAGTGACGACCAGTGTATCATTGTGAGGGCAATATATCCTTGCCAAGTCTCTGTCTGAAAAAGACATGACGTTCGTGGCCTCTATTTTCCCTTTTTTAATGGTAGGTTGCGCACTTAATACCTCCCTTAAGTGCTCAGCCTTCTTGATCATTCTCCTGAGCTCACATATTCGCTCAGGTTCGAATACCCCATGTATTACGTTTATCACACCTTGAGGTGGGGCGTCGATCAGCGTTCCATATGGGTGATCGTGGTTTTGGAGGGCTGGCTGTGTCCCTCCTTCTATGTACTGGTCCAGATGCCCAGCTGCCACTAACTCTTCCAGATGTTGTCTCAACGGCGTGCAATTCTCAGTGCGGTGCCCTTTTTCCTTATGGAAGGTGCATTGGGATCTTTCGTCATAGTCCTTTTGTGCTTCCCCTAGTTTAGCTGGCCATCGGACGAAAGGCTCATCACGTATTTCACTAAGAATCTGATAGATCGGTTTCTTAAACACCGTGGTGATGGCAGTGCGGATTCTTAACCACCTTTTATCTTGGTCCTCTCCGTTGTCCCGCCTGCCTCGCTCGTTTCTGCTTGGACATTCTACCGCGTTGACTTTTGCCGAAGTCTTTTTATCTGGTATAGTGGTTGTACCAGACTTTGTTTTAGCACAGGTGCCATCCTCCTCCACCCGAATGTGCTAGTGTACCCTCTCCATTAAGGCTTCCATTGCAAGGGGGGGTCATGGTAATTGGGTCCCTCAGCCTATTTTTGACTGGAAGACCTCTTTTGTATTGCGCGGTGGTGAGATTTGTGGGGCAATCTCCTATCTGGTTGAAGGTTTCCCAATAACGACTGTTGTAGGATCTCAACGTCTCCTTGTCGCCCATGTCAATGGAGAGTAGTTGATCGATCTCTACTGGCATCTTGGTGTTCGTTCTAAACCTTGTCACGAACGCCTCCGCTAATTGCGCTCAGGAGGCTATGCTGCCTTCTGGTAGCCTTTAAAACCAGGTTAAACCTAGGTCGCCAAGGCTGGATGGGAATAAGATGCACATCAAAGCCTCGTTCTGCCGGTATACTACCATGACTTGGCGAAAGTGGCTTAGGTGCATGTAAGGGTTTGTCTTCCCCTTGTAAGTTATAAATTTAGGCTGGATGAAGCCTGAAGGTAAGAGTGCGTTCTCAATCGCCGAAATGAACGACGAGCTATGTAGTCTTGCCAATGCTTTATCTGTTGGTTCGTAGGCAAGATGCGGTATTGGTATTCCTACCTCGACGCTTCCATGCGTCCAAGGAGCCAACCGTTGAAGGGCTGAAACTCTGTGTGGGTCACGTGCCCTGGCATCCTCCTTCCGTCGTGCCCTTTCTTCAAGCACAGTCCTAAGTCGGACGATCTAGGCAACTCCGTTTGCTTAGATGATGTTTGATGCGTACGTGAGGGCCGATAGGTGCTTCCCTCAGTGTAAGACCTCAATGTTCTCGTTCTCTCAAACTTGGAGTAACGAGTCCTGGAAGTCCTTGATTGAGTGTCGCCTGTTCTGAGGCTCTTACTCTCTACTTGTGATGGTGTGGTATGCCTACCACGATCTTCTGAGTGGTGAGGGCGCATGTTGCTTTTGTGACCCTCTCTTGTCGCCACCCCCTTCCCTTTTATCTGGCGCTTCATCAATTCCATGTCCGCCGCTATCTTCCTGATTAACTCGTCTTGTTCCTTTACGCGATCCTCCAGAACTTGAGGATCGATCCTCCGCCTTTGTCTTTCTGGACTTTGAGAACGACGGGGGCTGTTAGTCTGCCTCCCCCTAGCATCCCTCCGGGGTTTCTGTCGTTAGGGCTCTAAATCTGCCATGGGAGAGATGGAAGGCAAACCTTCGTGCCTCCCACCTCCCTCTGGGGTTTGCCCGTCAATAGCGGATTGCGGCAAATCTTCATTGTGCGCCATTGCGTCTAATCTAGCGAGGAAAACTTTGATCAAGAGGTTTTGTTCTTTCTGTGATTCCCACAGACGGCGCCAATTGTACGAGCAAGAAATAATCTTCTCGTATAATCCTGTTAATCAAGTCTGCGCTCCTCCAAACGTCGTCGTTTTACTCCCTGAAAACACAAACGTAAGCTAGCCGACGGGTGTGTGCCGGATACCTCTCCGATGCCTAAGTCAGCAAAATAGACAAATAGACAAAAGCTCTGTGTATTCGGGAATCAAAGTTGTGTTACCTCCCCATAGGTGATGTTATGAGCTTTTATAGGTTCCACGTGGCACAATCCTAGTAGGACTCTTATTTCTCCATGCAGAGTCCTCTTAGGAATTACTCTCCTAAAAGATAATGCTTATCCTTCAACACCCCCCTCACTGCTTAAACCAAATGAGATGGTCCTAGCTCGGTGGTATGTCCTAGCTCGGTGGTATGTCCAAACGACTGAGCTAGCATTGCCATGGCACAATGACAATGTAACCAAGCTAACAATACTCATGTTACATTTATCCCGGCGCTTTATGTGTAACATGTACCTCGGCTTCGCTTGTAGACCGTGCTAACCATAGCGTATTTGGACTGAGTTACTCAACAGCAAGGTCCTGAGTAGAAGCCAAAAATACCTCGGCTCAAGATGGTTTGACCGAGCTAACTGTCACTGCGCCGACCGTGGTGACCGAGCTAACCACCAAGCTCTTTCGGACTGGGCTATCTGCAAGGCTCCTCTAGACCGGACTAATTACAAGGCTTTTTTACTCAGCCCTTCTTACTATGGCCCATAGAATGACCCATTACCCAGCTCAGCCCAATTTACATATAAATTACCCTCTCAATTTCATATGGTATGGCTCTCACATTTGTGTGAGTATTATGTAAAATATTTAATAATTTTCTTGGTATCTCTAGTATTGTTCAAGAAGGATTGATATAAAGAGAGGTGAATTTCATTGAAAAAAAGAAGAATAGCAAATGGCAGGTATGTGTGGATTTTAGTAGCCTTAAGAGAGCTTGTCCGAAAGATAACTTCCTCTTGCCAAAAATCAATCAATTGGTGGATACAAGATCTGGTCATGAAAGAATAAGCTCTTTAAATGCATACTGGGGATACCGTTAAATAGGAATGCATTCTGACGTCCAGGAGAAAACATCATTTATCACTCCTAAGGAATTGCTCTGTTACAAAGTAATGTCGTTTGGGTTAAAAAATGCTAGAACAACATACCAATATTTGGTCACAAAGATGTTCTAAAAGTCAATTGACAGAAAGTTGAAGGTCTACATCGATGATATGGTGGTAAAAACCTGCAAAAAGGAAAGGCACCTAGAAAACTTCAAAGAAATGTTTGAGATTCTGTGAATTTATAAGATGAAACTCAATGCGTCAAAGTGTGCTTTTGGGGTTTGATCAAGAAAATCCTAGAATACATCCCCCCTATTTGGTTTGGATTTTCAAACGGGTTTTTGAGAGCCCAAAATTGAAAGCTCATTTGTTTGTCTTTATTTCCAAAATTATTTTAAATTTATCTACATTTTCAAAAGCTATTCCCAATGATATTTCAAATCGAATTTATCTCTATTACCAAAGCTACATTAATTGAATAGATATCTATATTGAAGTCTATGGTATGTCAAATTTTCAACTTAATCCCCTTTTTTTTTCTTTTTTTTGATGAAACTTTGTAAAGAAGTTATTTGCAAATTCATATAAAAATTTAAAACAAAATAAATTTGTACTCCGAATTAATACAAAAAAAATTATGAAAAGTGAAAAAAAAAATGTATTATATGTTTTAAGTGTATTTAGATTTAGTGGATTTAAAAACTAAAAGGAAATGTGTATATATATTTTTTGTATATTCGTTAGTATTTAGTATTTTTAAAAGCTTTTTTCATAAATTTTATACGTTTTAAGTGTATTTAGATTGAGTGGATCTGAAAAATTAATTTTTTTTTTTTGCATATCTATTAGTATTTAGTGATTTAAAAAAAATCATAAATTTTATACGTTTTAAGTGTATTTAGAAATTAAACTTCTTTTGTATATCTGTTAGTATTTAGTGATTTTTTTTTAAAAAAAAATCATAAATTTTATATGTTGTACGTGTATTTAGATTCAGTGGATATAAAAGCTGAAAAAACTATGTATATTTTTTAGTATGTTTGCTAGTATTTAATGATTTTTAAAAAAATCATTTTTTTTTCAAAAAAATTATACATTTTAAGTGTGTATAGAAACTCTAAATCAAGTAGAGTTTTAAAAATTATTTCAAATCACTAAACCAAATGAGTTTTAGACTTTAAATTTTCTAAAAATAATTTTCAGAATGTACAACCAAAAAAAATTTACAAACTCTTTTCACAAAGTTATATTTCAAAATTAATTTTGAAAACCCAACCAACTGCACTGATTGTCATTCAACGAGGAATAGAAACTAGCCCAGAACAGATCAAATCTATCCTCGAAATTGTTCCTCCCATCTTAGTCAAAGGTATATTTCAAAATTAATTCTAAAAACCAAATCAAACGCATCCATCGTCATCAAACGAGAAAAAGAGAGTAGCCCAAAACAAATCAAAGCTTTCCCCGAAATTGTTCCTCCCACCTCAGTCAAATGAGTCTAGGTCCTCACAATAGTAGCCGTCCTCATCTGCTTCATCAGCTGCAGGGCCGACCCGAGATTTATGGAGCCTAAAACGAATTATGAAAATAATACTTTTTTAATATATTTTTTTTTAAATAAAAATTTTATGATTAAAATGATAAGCATTCACAAATTTTTTATTTAAGTATACTTATACATATAATCATTAAAATTATAAATCAAAATTTATTTTCATATATTAAGTGAATAATGTTGTATATTATATGTATGGTTTGGGTTGGACCCAAACACTTTATTTATTTATTTATTTTTATTTTTTATATATTTTTATTTTAATAAATATAGGTCAAACCACATAAATATGGACTAAACCAAATATGGGCCCAATAAAACATTTTGGGACCCTTTAAATTGATCCTAAAACAAAAAAAAAAAAAAGGTTAGGCCTATAACAATTTATTAAATTTGGAGGTCTTTTTTTTAAATCAAAATTGTGGGGTCTAAGGCACAAGCTTTACTGGCCTTAGGCTAAGGCCGGCCCTGATCAGCTGATCATTTGATTGATGCCACCCTTTTTTTTTCTTTTTTTTTTTTTCAATTGCAGAGGAAGAAATCCCAATTTGTCTGGACACCAGAATACAACCAAACTCTAGAAGAGCTGAAGAAGTATTTGACACAACCCCCATTATCAATGCCGCCGGCTTTGAGTTTTTTGAGGTTCAAAACAAGCACCGAATATTGAGCCTTTCATATATAACCAAAAAAAAAAAAAAAAAAAAACTCACAAAAAGTCTACTAAATTTTATTTAAAAATATAACAAAGTTTACAATAACAAAAAAGGGCCAAAATATAAGTTGGAGTACCAAAAAAGTGAACAAAAAATAACAAAGTATCACTTGAAATATACTTTCTAGGAATCATGATTGGGGCCTCAAATTATTTACACTTGATTTTAAAAGTTTTTACAATATACATTGGGGCTTAAGTTTTTGGGCCTTTTTAATTCAATTTGGGCTTTGTATTAAACATAAGTTTGAACCTTAAAAATTCAAGTGGGCCTATTTTTTTATGAATTTATATTTTAAATTGGATCTTTTATTCATTTAGTACTTTGAACTTGGGAGATTTTATTTGAACTCAAAATATATTTTAGTATGTACAATTCAAATTCATAAATTTAAATTTATATTATATCTTAAATGAATATACTAATAAAGACAACATATATTAAATCCTAAAATAAATTTTTTTTTCATGGTACACCCTAATCAGTAATTCATATTGAAATCTCTGTATCTTCTTTCCCAAGAGATCAAAGTTATTTCTTTTTCTTCTTCTTCTTCTTCATCCTCCCTCCAAAACTCTAATTCATCTTACCAAAACTCACCATCATCATCAACATCATTGTTTATTAGTATTTTGAAACCCTAAACTCTAGAAGAAAGTTTGAACAAAATCAAATAATGAAGGAGGGTAATAATCAAAATAATTTTTTAAAGCAACCCATCAAAAATAAGGTAAGTATTCATATAAAGGAGTTTCACAATTTTTGTAGAGTACCATCAATTATTTTCTATATCATTTTTTTGACAAAAATTGAAGGGTCCAGTAGTTAAATTAACAATAACATATTATTGGAGTTGTTCTTATTTTATTATGTAAATAATACATTATTTGAGAACTACTCTTTCTTATTAGTTCCTGATGCTTATATGCTTATAAGTTTGGTATTTACTTTTTCACGAGCTTTCTCATGAATAATTTATAATGTAAAAGTTTTTTTTCTGTATTAAAAAGTTTTATAATGCTTATGTAAAAGTTTGGTTTTTTTTTTTTCTGTATTTATAATGCTTATGTGCTTATAAGTTTGGTTTTTTTTTTCCTTTGTAGTTGAGAGTTATTTTCTGTATTAAATTTTTTTTGAAATAATTTAGTTTTTTTAGTTTGTTCATTATTTATTATTTGAGTTTACCTTTAGGGTAATTTGAGAAAAATAATAAGGTGTAATGAGAGTAAAATAAAATTTTAAATAATTAAATAAGGTGTATTTAGAAATTTAAAGTACTTAATAATTTTTTAAGTATAAATAGAATCCCCCTTTGAACTTATAATATTAAATTGGATATTTTTTTAATAGCTTAATATGAGACTATAAATATTTGGGGAACTTACTGATAAGTTTCATGTACAAAGTTCAAGATCCAGCTAATCCTCAAACAAAACACTTGCATCAATTAGTCCTATACATTTTTAATTGTTCCCAAAAAATCTTTTTTTTTATTTTAAATTTACAGACACTGTTACATTTTACTACTGTCGAACTTCCGTCAAACAGTCGCCGGAGACTCGTCGGAATGTTCAACATCACTGGGAAGTCGCACGGAGTTTCGCCGGAATGTTCAGAACGTTCACTGGACGTTAAGAACATCATTGGAGACTCACCGAAATGTCTAGAATATTGCCAAAAACAAAAAGAATAAATGGAGAAAATAGAGCGAAAAAAAACATAGTAAAATGTACTAAATATTGATAAACTAAAAGGAAAAAAAAAGAAGCGACAAAAAGCAGCAACAATGGGAAAAACATATGCTATTTTTCAATTTTTGTAAAGTTTAAGCAAATAATCTTCAATATTAATCAAACTGAAAAATAAGTTTTGAAACTGTAAAATGTTGTAGTTTCAAAGCAAAAATTTATTAAGCATTTATTCGTATTAATCAAACTGGAAAACATGTTATGAAATTGTAAAATTTTACAGTTCTAAATAATGTTATGAAACTGCAAAATTTTACAGTTTTCACCGCCTGTAACTAAAACTCGAAAACTACTTGTTCAGAATTTGAAAATTTTCTCCATTAGAACAGAAAAAGAGAAGTGTATAGCAGAGAAAATGTAAAAAAAATAAGAGATCGAAAAAGAGAGGCGAATATAGAGAGATGATTGTACTCCAGCAACTATTTTTTGTTTAGATCTAGTTGAATTTGATGTAGATCTATTCAGATCTGATGTACTACATCATATCTGAGTAGATCTACTCCAGATCTAAGTAGATCTACTCATCTTCTTCATTTTCTTCGTCAGAAACATATCTTCTTTACCGTCGGTGAGGTAAGGAGTCGGCGGTCAATGGTTGCTGGTGAATCCCAATCGATGGTAGTCGTTGGTCGCCGGTGACTATATATCAGAAAGAGAAAGAAAAAGAAAAAGAAAAAGAAAAAGAGAAGAAGTAAGATATGGTTACCCGTCAACGATTGCTAGAAATCACAAAGAGAAGAAGAAGAAAGACAGAGAAGAAGAATAACGTTATTGGACTTTTAGGTACAAACAAAAAATTTTGGGACTAAATAGATTACACGTTTTTCAAAGAAAACTTCTTGATAATTTTTCCTAAATATTTTTAGGACTATAAATATTTTTAGGATCGTATTTTCAATCCTTGTTTTTTTTTAAGGCCCAAAACAACCGCTATGTGAGGTTGCCCAAAACCAGGCCTGGCCATTATTCAATAGCCTGGAGCCGAATGAAATAATTGGCCACTAGTCAGGAACATGAAAGAAAGCGATCCCCCGTGTGTTTTCCGTGAGTAAAACCGAACGAGATACTTGCCGCTCGATAAGTTTGTCTTAGATACATATATTAGATATTAGTAGATGGCATATAAGTACATACAAAAATAAATATCATATATATTGGCTAAATAGTAAGAATATTTTTAATGAAATCCAATGTGTTGGATTCAAATCTTACTTACGCATTTGAATAATATTTTTTTATTTTAAGATTTAAGATAGGAAGATTTGTCACGTAATAGAAGGAGAAGTCACCACACTATTAGATACCAAATTATGTGCTCACATATATAATAGCATAAATAGATAGATATTAGAGTATCTCTAATGGTGTATTAAATTTAAATAAATATTTGAGTAAAAGGTCAATTTGATATTAAGTGCTCTAATAGAGGTTTATGGAGCTTGATCAGAATACCGATCGGCGGGGCGAATGACCAGGCAAATGTTTGGCCGATCGACCGGCCAGTGTAAGTTTTTCACAAATTTTTGCATTGAAGTAGTCATCTAGAGGGACATCCAATGGGAGATTCAGTAGTGAAAATCCAACGGTAATAAATAATGATTTGATGAAAGGAACATTGATCCTCAATTTGATGAAAGAAACGTGAAATCTTGTATTTGATAACTATTTGATGAAATCGTTGGAGTAAGAAAAAGAGTCATTTTTCATCAAATTCAAATTTAATGACAGGTTTGAGTTTTCCAAAAATACTTTTTAGAAAATTCTACATTTTTGTTTTTCATATTTTTTTATTTTTAAAATTTTCTAATATTTTAAGTAATTTTTTTTAATTTTTAGACATACTTAACATAAATATACCTAAAAAGCAAAAAAATTGTGAAAAAAAACCATTCAAAAATTCACTAAATTTCAAAAATATAAAAAAAATACAAGAATTCAGTATTTTTTTTTTTGTATTTTTATGTATTTATTAATTTTTTAAAAATATTTTTTCATATTTTTTTTATTTTTTAGATACATCTAAGTAAGATACATCTAAAAAAATAAAAAAAAATGTTTAAAATTTTAAAAATATTCACTAAAAACAAAAAAGAATAAAGCTTCGGACCCCCAGTGGAGGTGCTGGGGTCTTTTCCCATTGGTCCAATTTTTTTTTTTGTTTTCAGCCAATGACATGCCGACACGTGGCACTGGGGTCACTGGGGGTCACCCCACGGGGGGTTTGTAGCATTCCTAACAAAAAAATATGAATACTAAAAAACTCAATTTTCAAAAAACGTAATCTAAAAAACTCAAACCAAACACACTGAATAATTTCAGATTTGATCCTTATAATAAAATAAATTTTTAATTTTATCAATTTAAATCCTAATAAAATTGATTTGTTTTTAATTTAAATAATTTGCATATTTTTGTTAAATAAAATTGATTAAAAAAATATTTAGTCATTAAACTCAGTACATGTCTATATAAAACATTATTTTTCGTTAATTTTAATAGTTAAAATACTATTTTTCAGTCACTTTATTCAACGAAAATATGTAAAATTATTTAAATTAAATACAAATCAAAATATTAAGATTTAAATTAACAAAATTAAAATTTCATCATATATTTTTGTTAAAAAAATCAAATCTTAGGAATTTTTTTTGTCATTTTTATTTTATAAATTTTAAGGCAAATTACAAACAGACCCCTAAGGTTTACTTAAATTATAAATTATCCCATGTAGTTGTAAAAATTACATTATATCCCTTAAGGTTTCTAAATTCATAACAAATAAGTTCTTTTATTAATAAATTATCAAGTTAATTAACATTTTTTAATAATGTTAAAATTTTATTTTAGTTAATAATTTAAATAATTTTATTATTATAGAGATAAACAGTTAGAAATTTTACATTTTTAATTAATTTTATTAAATAAAAAATTTTGACAAAAAAATATTTGTAATTTTTTACGGGAGACAATTCATATTTTAGGCAAATTTTAAGCGGATATTTATAATTTATCCTAAATTTTATTGGATAAATAGTAGATTAGATTAGGTTAGTTGGAGTAGATTAGAGTTGGAGAGAGATAGAAACAGAATAGAGAGAGAACCTAGGTCAGTCATATTGGAAGTCTTACGGCGGAGGATCTATTAACAGAGAAAGAGATTAGAGATAGAAAGAGAATATGGCTCCTACCGCGGTGAAACAAAATGTGGCGCAACTAGCAGATCAACTACGGCTAGACGGCAACAAATACTTCAACACAGATCAATTCGGTGCTGCCATTAATGCTTATACTGAGGTTTATATATATACACACACTAGTGCGATAAGTTTTCAATTCTACATTTAGTTAGTGATATGGTGTAAAGATTAAAAATTAAAGTAATCATTAGATGGGCTAATAGTAGATTTCATTATTTATCCCTTGTAGTTAGTAGATACATGAGCCTTGCCCTTGTAATTGGTAGATACATGAGCCTTGTTCGGAATGTGGGTTGGTTTTTTGGTTATTGTAATTTGGGGTTAAAAAGTTTTGTTTGTGATAGATTTTTTGACTTTTTTTATTTTTGTAAGAGAAAAAATAAAATGATTATAGATTGGATGTGATATTTTGTTTTTGGCTAAAATAGCAAATTGTATCCTATATAACTATTTTAGCCCAAAATAATATCCAAAAGAAAGTATCTTAATGGTTAAAAAAATATTTTTTTGGGTGATTTTTTTGGTTTAGAAAAAGGGTTTTTTTTAGATCCTTGATATTAAGATTTTATAGCATAAAGGATATTCAATATTTTCATAATGTCTAAGGTCCCTCAATATTAATCCAGAGAAATTTCAAACCAGAGAAATTCTAGATTTCTCAAAAAATTTCTCTGGGTTCAAACAACATTCAAATTTCTCTAGATTAACATCAAAAAGCCTTGAACCTTTCACACATTTCTCTGGACTGACATTCAAATTTCTCTGGATTAATATCAAATTTCTCTGGATCTCTGGACTAACATAAAAAACCCTTAAACCTTTCACAAATTAGAGAACTTCAGCTTCCAAAGACTAAATCTTTTAAACAAACCAAGGAAATTTTAGCACAATGATTTTAAATCAGAGAAAATTGTTTTAACCAAACTAGGGAAATTTTCCCTAATTTGCATCTTTAGAATTAGTAGTACCTACACTAAACCAGAGATTGAGCCACCAGAATAGAGCACCAGAAATCTCTCTCTCTCTCTCTCTCTCTCTCTCCTCATCGTTAGAAACATGTGAGATATGGGATCTAGATTTGAGCGGTAGTATAGATCAAGATCTGAGATATTCTTTTTGATCATGGAGTTCTGAAACCGATCATCATCATCCCCATCTCTTTGAGGCGCCATCGGATTCAGCGGCGGAAACAACTTCCTCAGGTTTGACACCCATAGGCTCAAGATCATCCTCGCCGTTGTCCCTTGCTATCTCAACCACTGCTCTCCCTAAGCTCTTTGGCGAAATTTGTAGCTCTCAAAACCCTAAGTTTGTTGAGATTGAAGGAGAATGAGAAGAGCGATGTGTCTCTCACGAGTAAACTTGAGCTATTCGGTAGG
This sequence comes from Camellia sinensis, assembly GCF_055761805.1. Taxonomy (NCBI): domain Eukaryota; kingdom Viridiplantae; phylum Streptophyta; class Magnoliopsida; order Ericales; family Theaceae; genus Camellia; species Camellia sinensis. The sequence continues at coordinate 82,822,770 of NC_138963.1, forward strand.
AGTTCGAGGTCATTTCGTCTTCAATATTTTTAAACCAGAGATCGATCCCTACTACCTTCGCCGCCACCACTCTCACCGGTCCAACCCCGCCGTATATTTGAATGATGATGATGATGATGATGATCAGATTGAAGAAGGTGATAATTCGGATCGAAGTGAATCGGATTTTGTGATAGATCGATGCCAAGATGATCATGCGATTGAGGAAAATGATGAAAGTCAAATGCTTTTTGGTATGAGAGATCATGAGGAAGATGTGGATTGTTATGTTTCTGTATCAAACTTTGGATTGAGAGGGGGGGGTTGTTTGGTGCGAGAAGAGAGATGAGAGAGCATGAGAGAGTTGGTGTTATATATGGGTGTGGGTAAGGGACCTTAGACTACAAAAAAAATTATTGTGGACCTCTCCGATTACCAAAAGTTGGAGAGAGATGTTAGACCAATTTTTCCTAGAAAAAAATGTTACATAACTTCACTTTTGAATTCACCATTATAATATAGTATAAATATAAATATGTGTAAATATTATTATTTTATTTATTTATTTATTTATTTTTTGTGTGAGAACACAATTTACTTGGTATTTTCCAAATAAGTGCTTAAATAAATATTCAACGCATGTACATGTTAAATAGCAATGCACAACATATATGAAAACCATCGGTTATAAATACAAAAATGAAAAAAAAAAGCTCTTATGTAGGGGTGGACTTAGAAATCTTCCATGTGGCTGGAAGTAACGCAGGGACCGATTTCATTAGCCTAATAAAAAATTATAAAACACCAATGTTATTAAAGGCGATAGGTGCACCGAGGTGCTAAGGTCTCTTGGGGCTCACCAAAGTGAGGCGCACCTTATACGTAAAAAGACTAATACAAATTTGTATTTATTTGCTTCTTATAAGCCTATGGTCTTGTTTGGTGGAATATATTGGGGCTAGCTGTAGTGTTTTTTTTATTTTGTTTTATTTATCTTGAGAATATTTTTGGTGAAACTTTTGGTTACTATATTTATGAGATAAAAATAGTTTAAATAATTTTTTTTAAAAAAAATTATTATTGGAAAGCTAAGGGTGGAATGGTTTTAGCTAATTTTTTTCTTATTATCGACTTTCAACTTATAAGAAGTTGTAACAAACAAGCTGTATATAATTGTTTGAATATGATTCGATGTGCTTAGGTCATAAAAAAGTTTCATAAGTTGTCTAATTAAAAAATTATAGGAATCCACATAAGATATTAATTTCTTTTCTCTAACAAAATGTAAGATATATATATATATATATATATTTAATATGATTTCACACCAATCAAAAAGATTATATTTGTAGATTAATTTTTTGGGGGTTCTTTATATGAGATGTTTTGAAGGACAACCCTTGTACAAAGTGAGATTTTTAAAATTTTCTGGAAGTGCTGGATATTAGTCAATATACCAATTCATCATTTTTTTTAACCAAATATGAAGCTCATAATAGGCAGCATAAAGATCCAAATAACCAAAAAAAAAAAAAACCACTATTATGAGCAAATAACAATGAAACTCAGTCAATTCAAAGCAATTTTGGAGTAGGGCTTTGTTTCCTTGGCATGCCCCCTTCAGGAATGGAGTTAAATTAACACTATTTGAATTACATGCTTTAATTATTCCCATGAATATTACTATGAAATAGATACCGTGTTAGGATCATGGACACCTAGAAAATAACAAGAAGCAATCACACATACACAGAGAACTCAAATATTTACATGGTTCAGCCCAATGCCTACGTCCACGGACAGAAACGAGAATTTCACTAAACAGAGCAAATACAAAACAGAGGAGGAGAACAACTCTTACTCAACTCACAGCTCTCTATCTCTTAATTTCTAATGATACATCCTCTCCCTTCCGTCTCTATTTATACACAAAGAGAGTGAGGGAGAGGGGGGCAAATCTCATCCAAAATTTCTACCTTCTTTAATGGTTAATGGTGAGAATCAACAAAGGCAATAACGTGAAGAGAAGGGAGAGTTATGCAGATGCTCAGCTCAGGCTTTCACTTGTGGTGGAGGTCCTCATACGCCATCTTTGCATGACTCTCTACATGCATGCGTGGGGCTGGAGCAACAATTCTCCCTCTCCATACCCATATGCATGACTGACTTTTCACTTGAAGTCCATCCCTGCAATGTCTCTGCAAATTTCGAGTTTGTCTCTCGAGACCACCTTTGTTAGCATATCAGCTGGATTCTTATCTGTATGGATCTTGATCAGTTCCAATAATTACTTTTCCATCACTTCACGTATCCAATGATACCGAACATCAATATGGTTTGTGCGAGAATGGTACATTAAATTCTTGCTCAGGTCTATGGCACTCTAGCTATCACAATACACCGTGAACTTTTCTTGCTTTAATCCCAACTCTTGGAGAAACCGCCTTAACCACAACATCTCTTTCCCAGCTTCTACTCTGGCGATATACTCTGCCTCAGTTGTGGATAAAGCAACACACTTTTGCAGCTTGGACTGCCAAGACGTAGTTTCCCCTGCAAAAGTGAACATAAATCCTGATGTAGATCTTCTACCATCAAGATCTCCCGCCATATCAGAATCTGTATAGCCTTCCAAGACTGGTTTAGCATCTCTAAAGCACAAACACATTTTTGCCGTACCCTTGAGGTACCTCAGAATCCACTTGACTGTTTCCCAATGCTCTTTTCCTGGATTGGAAAGGAATCTGCTTACTATTCCAACAGCATGAGTAATATCTGGTCAGGTGGACACCATTGCATATATCAAACTCCCTACGGCGAATGAGTAGGGAATACCTTCCATCTCTTCTCTTTCTTTTGTAGAGGAGGGACAAGAACTCTTGCTCAACTTGAAATGATTAGCCAGCGAAGTACTGACTGACTTGACATCTTTCATGCTGAACGTCTCAATCACCTATTCAACGTACTTCTCCTGTGACAGCCACAACTTCTTGGCTTTCTTGTCAAGCAGAATTTTCATGCCCAAAATTTGCTGTGCAGGGCCTAGGTCCTTCATGTCAAAGGACTGTGATAACTCATTCTTCAGTGATCTAATTGCTGTGGCGTCCTGTCCAATGATCAGCATGTCATCAACATAGAGCAGGAGTATGATGAAGTTTCCACCGGGAAATTTCTTGACATATACACACTGGTCTGCAACAGTTCTCTTGTACTCATGACCCACCATGAATGAGTCAAATTTTTTATACCACTGTCTCGGTGCTTGTTTGAGGCCATAGAGACTCTTCTTCAATCTGCAGACTAAGTTTTCTCTCCCTTTGACTTCAAAACCTTCTGGTTGCTCCATGTAAATTTCTTCCTTTAGATTACCATAGAGAAATGTTGTCTTCACATCCATCTGTTCAAGTTCCAAATTCAAATTAGCCGCTAGTCCCAAAACTACTCGAATAGATGTCACTTTCACAACTGGCGAGAAGATTCCATCAAAATCAATTCCTTTCTTCTGAGCAAAACCTTTGACAACCAATCGAGCCTTATACTTGACTAGCTTTCCGCTACCATCTTTCTTTAACTTGAACACCCATTTGTTCTTCAGTGCTTTTCGCCCTTGGGGAAGTTTTACCAAATCATAAGTTTGGTTTTTTTGCAAGAACTGCATCTCCTCTTGCATAGCTTGCTGCTAGCTACTCTTCTCCTTGTGATTCTGAGCTTCTTGAAAACTTTCTGGCTCCCCCTCATCAGTAAGCAAAATATACTCAGAAGCAGGGTATTTGGATAATGGCTTAGACTCTCTTGTTAATCTTCGTAATTGTGGACCAATAGTCTCTGGCGGAGGGGGTTGTGGCTCCCCCTGCTCAACACCCTCTGCTTCTGGATCTTTTTCTTCTGGAAATCTATCTAACAACTCTACATCATTGGCTACATGTTGCGGTAGCTCTTCTTCATCAGTGGCATGCTGTGATGGTATAGGATTGGGAATAATTTCTTAAACATCATCAACTTTGAGTTTGGCTGGTTGCCCAAAGTCTTCTAAGGTCTGACCTTCTTGAAACACCACATCTCGGCTTCGAATGACCTTGTTTTTCGGATCCCACAATCTGTATCCAAATTCTTCATCTCCATGGCCAATAAGGATGCATGGAGTGGCTTTGTCATCCAGCTTCTATCTGTGCTCCTTGGATACATGTGCAAATGCTTTGCACCCAAATACTCTCAAGTGAGAGTAAGAAATCTCCCTTCCAGACCATACTTCTTCTGGAATCTGAAAATTCAGTGGAACGGATGGCAATCTGTTAATCAGATAGCAGGCAACATAGCTTCGCCATTTTGAGCATACATCTGACCTTCTCCACAATGGTTCGGTTTATTCTTTCGGCTACACCATTGTGTTGTGGAGTTTCAGGAACAGTCTTCTCATGTCAGATGCTGCGAGTAGCACAGTATGCTTCAAACTCCTTTGACGTGTACTCGCTTCCATTGTCTGTTCGAAGACATTTAAGCTTCTTTCCGATCTCCCTTTCCACCATAGCATGGAATGTTTGAAAATGCTGGAACACCTCAGCTTTGGTCTTTAGGACATAAACCCATACTTTCCGTGATGCATCATCAATGAACGTTAGGGAGTATTTACTGCCACCCAAAGATTCCACTTCTATGGGACCGCATACATCAGATTATACTCTGCTTAACAACTCTGATTGTCTTCCAGATAATGAGTAGAAAGCGACTCTATGATGCTTCCCAAATAAGCAGTTGTCACAAGGATTCAATTTCACATCTTTGGCAAAGGGAATAAGAGACTTCTTTACCAGAATCTGCAACCGTTTTTCACTCATGTGACCTAACCTTTTATGCCACAAATTTGGTGACGCCCCATCTTCTATTTCGTTGAGGCGATCTGAATTCACCTCCACATGAGTCTTGTACAGTGTGCCAATTGCCTGTCCTCTGGCTACCACCAGAGATCCCTTTTTCAACTTCCATATGCCTTTGCCGAAGTAGTTCTCATAGCCTTGTCGATCTAAGGCTATCCCTGAGATAAGATTCAGGTGTAAATCGAGAACATGCCTAACATCTTGCAACACCATCGTGCACCCAACTTTGGTTTGGATGCGAACATCACTGATTCCCACAATCTTCGAAAAACTAGAGTTACCCATCTTCACTGTACCAAAATCTCCAGCTTGATACGTACTGAAAAACTCCTTTCGGGATGTAGCGTAGTAGGAAGCTACTGTATCTACCACCTACTTGGTGTCGTTGTCAGACATATAGAGGCATTCGTCTTCTTCAACAGAGAATAATGTAATATCCTCTGAGACAGGGACTGTAGTGTTCCAATCTTCAGTCTTTGGCTGTCTATTGCCTTGTTTTTGTTCTCCCTTCAAGGCATAGCAATATTTCTTTATGTGACCCTCCTGGCCACAATGGTAACACGTGAACCTTAGCCAGCTCGTACCTTCTCTAAATCTCCCTCTGTCTTGAGATCTTCATCTGCTGCGTCCTCTAATTTTGCTTCTTCCCCTGCCTCTACCTCTACCTCTACCTTTATTTTCTATGACGAGGGCATGGGATTGATCTCCATCCATATCTTTCTTCCTTGTCTCTTCACTGAATAGAGCATCTGTAACCATGCTCATGGTTAGTTTTCCTTTTGGTGTAGAGTTATTGAGGGACACCACCAACGTCTCCCAACTATCTGGCAAAGAACTGAGTAGCAAAAGGGCCTGCATCTCATCATCTAATTTCATTTTGACAGTTGCCAGTTGGTTCACTAGATTTTGAAACTCACTGGTGTGTTTAGCAACAGAGATACCGCCTTTCAGCTTCAAATTTACAAGTTTTCTCATTAGGAGGGCTTTGTTCCGAGCAGTCTTTGACTGGTACATGCCTTCTAATTTCGTCCAGAGAGCATAGGCATCAGTCTCTTGGGCGACATGGTGGAAGACACTGTGATCGATCTATTGTCTGATCTGGCCAATGGTTTTCCGATTCTTTCGCTTCCATTCTTCGTCATTTTCCGTAGTTGGTTTGACTCCATGAAGCTTAATGGGGTCAAACAAATCTCGGCAGTACAAGACATCTTCCATTCTGGGCTTCCAAATTGCATAGTTGGAAGCGTTCAGCTTTATCATGGATCTTGAAGTCGACGTTGATTCCTCCATCAGACTTCGCCGTTGAGTTTGGACTGATCAAATTAGCCGGAAAAGTACTTTGGATTGCCAAAATAAAGACTGCAAATTTTTGAAATCTGATTTACAAAATCTAACTATACGGATGTGTTTGGAATATTCCAAATAGTTGGAAAGCACTATTGGATCGTCAAAAACGAACTTAGAATGGCTCAGATCAAGCCAAAATAGGTTGAACGGGTTCATATCTGCAGAATCGGGAGCGTCTGAGAAGCATTAGATAATTCCTCCGGACTGGCTGACGTCAGCGTGGCGTTAGCGGCTCGGCTTGGTCAACAACTTGGTCAACTTAGATCGGTCAACGGTGGCTTGGTTAGCGGCGTGGCTTCGGTCAGCGGCTCAGTCAACGGTGGCTTGGTCAGTGGCGTGGTAGACGACTCCGGCTCGGCTTAGATGACGTCAGCGGATGATGTCAGATCGTCTTCTCCACTGGGTTTGCGCGTGAAGTGCGTGTGGCCAGTCGCCGACGCGTGAGAACGGCGTCAAGTGCGCGTGTGGCGTGTGCGGCCTCCTTCGACCTCCATTTTTTATGCGGTTTTTTCCAGTGTGCTCATCTCGTCGAGGGCTTTCGCGCGGTGTGATCAAAAGTAGATTTCGACCACTTTGAATTCTAGGCAAATTTTGAAAGACACTCTGTTTTGTCGAAAAACACTCCACCGGCTCTGATACCACTTTATTAGGATCATGGACACCCAAAAAATAACAAGAAGCAATCACACATACACAGAGAACACAAATATTTACGTGGTTCGACCCAATGCCTATGTCCACGGACAGAAATGAGAATTTCACTAAACAGAGCAAATACAAAACAGAGGAGGAGAACAACTTTCACTCAACTCACAACTCTCTATCTCTCAATTTCTGATGATACATCCTCTTCCTTCCGTCTCTATTTATACACAGAGAGTGAGGGAGAGGAAGGCAAATTCCACCCAAAATTTCTATCTTCATTAATGGTTAATGATGAGAATCAACAAAGACAACAATGTGAAGAGAAGGGAGAGTTTTGCAGATGCCCAGTTCAGACTTTCACTTGTGGTGGAGGTCCTCATATGCCATCTTTGCATGACTCTCTACATGCATGCATGGGGTTGGAGCAACATACCGGTCACCTAACAATTTTTATGGTACCTCTAGAGTAGCCAGTGCTCACCAACCCACCCCCTTTTGTTTCATTATCTCTAGATGCACTCACATTGCCAACTGCTTTCTTATCATGCATAGCTTTTGCCCACATCCGCAAAACCAATTCTATTACTATCTTTATTCCTACTGTCAGTTTAGAGTTTGTAACCGAATGGGTACTTCAGTAACTATCTCATTGTTGTGATCATTGGTGATGTAGTTTTTTCATAAGACACTGAGGTCGTTTGCATTGTGCTTTACTGATTTGTTCTCATAGTCAAATTAAAAGATAGTGGAAAGAGCAGCGTCGTAATTCTTATCGGGTTATGGATAGTTTCAGTATGTAAAAAGCATTACAGAGCTTCAAAAATCTGTTCACACCAAATAAGTTGTTCGCTTTATATAATAGTATAGAAGATGTATTTCTAGGTTTATCAATTTTTGAGTTCATTATAAAAGAAGGATAATTGTTTCTTAATTTTATTGGTCTGTGATTTGTTTTGTGTTGCATGCATTTCTGATTTTTGTATACTCTATTTTGTTTGATGTTGTTGTGTATTGGACGAACCGCGCTATATGCCTTTGCAAGCGGAAGTATGTAGGAGCAAATACACTTCTTTCTATTTCATTTGTTTACCCTTTTATTTTTACCATTATTAGTGTTAAATTTTATTGGACGAATTACACTAATAGTCTTTATAGTTTGGGGCATGTGTCACTTTGGTCCTGACTTTTCAATTGTGACACATTTGACCTTGAATTTTGAATCTTGTTCCAAATAAGAACAATTGAAGATATCATTACTCAATTTCACTGGCAAAGTTGTCAATTTGATAAAATATAAACTACTTTGACAAAAATAAATGTCAAAAAAATATTTTTGAATTTTTAAAAATTATTTCTACCCACCAAAAATAATTATGTAAAATTGATAAATCTTTACATATTTATTTATTTATTTATTTTTATCAAATTAACTTTTATTATGTTTTTGGATGATGATCATGTAATGGTTGGTTTTTTGTTATATTCTTTTTGATGGTTATCATGTAATAGATGATTGTATTTGTTGTTAACTAATATTTTTGGATGATTATCATGTAATGGATGATTATTAGGCTTTTAATGTGTAATCGATATGTTGAACATATGAAATGTTTTTAGTTTTGGATTTTTTGATTTAATGGATTGGTTTAATAATGATATCAAAGTTGTCGTCATATTTGACTTTTGAAAAAATAGAAACTAATTTAACGAAAATAAAACAAACACCCATTACATGATCATCATCCAAACATATATCAAAAATTAATTTGTTAAAAATAAATAAATAAATATGTAAAAGATTTATCAATTTGATATAATTTTATCTTGGGTGGGTATAAATAATTTTTTAAAATTAAAAAATATTTTTTTGATATTTATTTTTGTCAAACTAGTTTATATTTTATCAAATTGATCACTTTACCTTTGAAATTGAGCAATGGATTTTCAATTGTCCTTATTTGAAACAAGATTCAAAATTAAGGGTTAAATGTGTTACAATTGAAAAGTCGGCACCAAAGTGATACAAGTCCTAAACTATAGGGACCGTTAGTGTAATTCGCCCAATTTTATTTGTGTTATTCCTTTTGATGCCGATCATGTTTTGGTTTTTGCTTTGTGGGTGGGTGTTTTGTAGTGATTGGAAGAAAGTTGAGGAGGATTGTATAAGAGCCATTCAGCTTGATCCCAATTCTGTCAAGGTTAGGGCTGCTAAATTCATCTCATTCACTACCTTGGTATTGGCATAAGTTCACCGTTTTCAGAATTATTGGTATTTTCTAATCATTTGGTTTTTATTTTTATTTTTATATCAGTGTTGATGATTTCATAGACTCTTCAAAGGTGTGAAGTATTTGAATGCTTATTCTATAATGTAACTTACCAACTGTTCAAAGGTTGGAGCATGAAAGACTCTTTGAATCTTGGGTTTAACTGACTGCCTTCATACAAGGTGTCTGTATGGAACTTGGAAATAATTTGAATTCTTTATAGCAGTGCGATGAGTATCTAGGAGAGTCCTTTTCTCGGCCTTTCAAGTAAATGCTAAAGTTTAGCACTCTGTCGAAAGTCCACTTCGCTTATGTTAGGTAATTGGGATTACTTGCCCCATAATTATACCCAAGATTTGTTTGGAGATAGTAAAATTTGCCACCATGTACAGAGCCAAAAAGTGATGTAAGAGAGGGTATATACAAAAGAAAATGCAACCAAACCCTTGCTAAAGGAGGACTGACTATGCAGTAAGAAAGAAACACACGTATTTTTGTATGATGGTTGTGATGGATTTATACTGGACATCGTATTGATGTTGCCTCTAACATTAATAAATAAATGAAATTTGTTCTAGATTGTGTGAAGTTAATGAAATTGTAAACTTAATGTTTTGTTTGTGTGCTGGTATTTTTGTGTTGAGAAAGATTAGAGACATCCCATTTTCTATCTCATACTTCCCCCATGAATTTCATGTTGCTTTGGTAAAGACTTCTCATCTTACTGTCTTTGCTTTTGTGCTGGTTTTTTTGTGTTGAGAAAGATTAGAGACATCCCATTTTGTACCTGCATACTTGCCCCGTAAGTTTCATGTTGCTTTGATAAAGACTTCTCATCTTACCGTCTTACCATTGATGGTTGCTGGGAGATGAAAATTCCTTGCTTGTTGCTGTTGATCAAAATTAAATGCTGATGCGATTTGTGCTTCATAGAAAATTTGCTTTAATTATTTGCAAGACTCTGTACATCTGATACCTCCAACCTTGTGCTTCCCTTTTTTGTTATATGTGCGGTGATTTGTCAGATGGTGTTTATATTTATCTTTTCTGCTGCAAGAAAGAGTTCACATTTCCAATATGATATTATCCTGGAGTGTGTCACCTCTCTAGCAATATCTTCTTTAGCGTGCATGCAATATATAGCAGAATAGTTTTGTGCTGCCACTCAGAAAAGATAGTTTATCTTCAATTTGCACATCATTGAGGAGTTTGACTTTTATTGCTAGCTTGTTCTTTCTAATGTTCTCCAAGGAATACCATGGTAGCATGGTCCTAGTTGATTAAATTGTTACATGTTCATTTAGTTTGTTTTTATTGAAAGGAAGTTAATTTTCTTATCTGATGTATACATTTGTTACAACAATCTAACTTAGTTCTGACATGTTTTGGAAATGGCAGGCACACTACATGCTAGGGCGTGCATTGCTAAAGAAACACGAATATAGTGAAGGAATCAAGGAATTGAAAAGAGTACGATACTTCTCCTAATGCAAATTTTGAGTTCTTCTGTTTGTTTTATGCAAAAAAGACATCAGTTTTCATGCAAAGTAAGGCATATTCTATGAAGCTGTTAGAATTTACCACTCACCTACTACCTCCACTATCTTTCTCCACACCTACCACCTCCACTATACCACTCACCTACTACCTCCACTATTTTTCTCCACACCTACCACCTCCACTATCACACACTCCACTACCATCTTCTCCTCTATATATAGGAGTTGTAATATACAGAATAGATCAATCTTGTAACACATCAATCAACTCATCAATCAATAATACATTTCTTTTTACATGGTATCAGAGCAAGGTTGAGAATTTAGTGATTCCGCTTCACCGGCGGACGGCAGCCTCGCCTTGGCCGTCCGCCGGACAAACCCAAAATTTTCTAATACTCTCTCTCTTTCTCTGTCTCTGTCTCCAACACACCAAGCTACTGTATCAGAATATTCAAATCCAATGGCTTTGCCGAACCAACAGACTGTTGATTACCCGAGCTTCAAGCTTGTCATTGTTGGTGATGGAGGAACTGGGAAAACAACTTTTGTGAAGAGGCATCTCACTGGTGAATTTGAGAAGAAGTACGAACCAACCATTGGTGTCGAAGTTCACCCTTTGGACTTCTTCACAAACTGTGGGAAACTCCGATTTTATTGCTGGGATACTGCTGGGCAAGAGAAATTCGGTGGTCTTAGAGATGGTTACTACATTCATGGGCAATGTGCAGTCATCATGTTTGATGTTACTGCTCGATTGACATACAAGAATGTTCCCACCTGGCACCGAGATTTGTGCAGGGTCTGTGAGAATATACCCATTGTTCTTTATGGAAACAAGGTTGATGTGAAGAACAGGCAGGTCAAGGCAAAGCAGGTTACATTCCACAGGAAGAAGAATTTGCAGTACTATGAAATCTCTGCTAAGAGTAACTATAACTTTGAAAAACCTTTCTTGTACCTTGCCAGGAAGCTTGCAGGGGACCCCAATCTTCATTTTGTGGAGTCTCCCGCACTTGCTCCTCCTGAAGTGCAGATTGACTTGTTGCACCCTCCAAGCCATGGCGACGCAGACAGATCTCTGCAAACAGACCTCCCTCCGCCATATTGATTGACCATGGTTCACATACAGATAACAATTAATTGCAAGCCAAAGTATATCTATCTATATCCTTCTATTTTCTGTGAGGATCGATAGGTGGATAGAGCCAGACAGATCTCTGCCAAAGCAACCTCTTTCTATCTCTATGGCTATGCTGCAAAAGGGTCCTAAGTCTCTCCCTCTCTCAGCTCTCTCTGGTCCCTTCTCTGCACATGGTCCCTTTTTTTTAATCATCCCAACCATCACGGGGCTTGAAAACAGCACCACCAGCACTAGCAATAGCACACCATCCCTTTCTTTTCTTTTCTTTATTCTCCACTCACAAAACATTATCATCACCTTTTGCACTTCACCCGTTGCTCCACTTTCTTTCTTTTCTTTTATTTTCTTTATTTATTTATTTATTTTCTTATAAAATTAAAAAAAAAAAAAAAAAACAACAACAACAAACACGGAGGAAGAAGACGAACTGCAAACTCATTTTATTCATATCGGGCCTCACCCCGATCATCATTTTACACAACATAAAATAAAATAAAATAAAATAAAATAAAATACAAACAAAACAACCACACCTACAGTGGGATTTTTCTTTTCCTTCTCTATTCTACTGCAGGTCTCTTCTTCTTACCTTTATCTTGGGTGTCCCGTGCCAGTCCGGTCTCCGTGTTTCCTTGTCCACTGAGCACGTTCACTCCCCCATACTCCTCCACTGCAGCATATGGAGGACCTCCAAATCGGAACATCACGGTGGCCTTCCGCTTCAGCTCCTTATTTTCTGCCCTTAGCATGCTTATCTCTGCTCGCGCATCCTTATACATGCGTTGGAGCAGAGCCAGCTGGGAATTTAAATGCTGCACCTCATTTGTCCTACTCTGCAGCCGGTTCGACAAATTTGTGACCGCCGTCATGGTTTCCACGCATGACTTCAGAGTATACTGATTAGCCTCAATATCAGTTTGCATCGCCATTTTTTGCTCCACCGACCGCATCGGAAAGTTCAATGGAGCAAAACCAGAGGTGTTTGGTTGCGGTTCACTGGCCACCGCACCAGTTATTTCTCTTGTGGGCTCGTTCAGTTCTGGAAAGAGCGTGAGCAGGTTCTGGGTAACTGGACGGGAAGAAGAGGCCATGTTTTTGGGTTGCTAAGTGTTTCAGCGAAATAGCAATTTCAGACTGGTAATGTTCGGAAGGGTTGGTGACAGAATGGCAACAAAGTGTTCCACAGTTTCTCTCTCCGCAGAGGCAGAGTTTTTCAGCGAAGGGTTGGTTTCAAAGGTTTCAGAATGGTATGCCTCAGCCTCAGCCTTCGTCTTGGTTAAATAGCCGCGGCAGCCACGCGTATCGCGCGCCTCTTGCCGCCCGACAAACTGGCACGCCTTTTCATGGCACATCTTTTGATAAAGTGGACACGCCTTTTGATGGCACGCCTTTTGATGGCACGCCTTTTGATGAATTGGGCACGCCTTTTGATGGCACGCCTTTTGACAAAATTGGGCACACCTTTTGAGGGTGCGACTTTATGGGTCCGACAAGACTCTGTAAACTGTCCCGACATTGATTCCGGTTAGCTCCTTTATGGGTCCGACAAGACTCTGTAAACTGTCCCGACATAGATTCCGGTTAGTTTCTACAAGGGTCCGACAAGACTCTGTAAACTGTCCCGACATAGATTCCGGTTAGTTTCTACAAGGGTCCAGCAAGACTCCGTAAACTGTCACAACATTGTCTTCTACAACGGTCCGACATGACCCCATAAACTGTCTTCTACAACGGTCCGACATGACCCCATAAACTGTCTTCTACAAACGGTCCGACATGACCCCATAAACTGTCTTCTACAACGGTCCGACATGACCCCATAAACTGTCTTCTACAACGGTCCGACATGACCCCATAAACTGTCTTCTACATCGGTCTGACACCACCATACAGTGTCCTCTACAACGTTATGACACCCCATACAGTGTCTTCACCAACGGTCTGACACGACCATACAGTGTCTCCTATCTTTTTTTTTTATTTTTATGTATTTTCTTGTTTTGCTCCTCTCTCCAAACTCAAGTTGGTTAGTTTCTATCCTCCTTGAGTTTGCGGGGGGCTGTTAGAATTTACCACTCACCTACTACCTCCACTATCTTTCTCCACACCTACCACCTCCACTATACCACTCACCTACTACCTCCACTATTTTTCTCCACACCTACCACCTCCACTATCACACACTCCACTACCATCTTCTCCTCTATATATAGGAGTTGTAATATACAGAATAGATCAATCTTGTAACACATCAATCAACTCATCAATCAATAATACATTTCTTTTTATGCAAAGATCATGTAACATAGACATGCGCTGGACACTTGGGACGCATTGTGACATGCTGAGGACACGTTGCAGACACTTTTTTTTTTTTTTTAAAACCAAAATAGAATACCCAATGTTAATGAATTTGATGATATTAAATATTTGGCATAAAATACATATATAGGTCAAGTTTGGGAAGACTAAATAAGTGCACTTTTTGTCTTTTTGGACTAAAAAATTGAGATTGAAAATATGGATGTTTGGGTTAACTTTTTGACTTTTTATGGAAAAATGTGTAATAAAAAATTGTAAAAATTGGTTTGTAGAGGAAAATTTGAATTGGGAGTTGTGCAGCCGTAATTGTTGACTTTTGGTGAATAGTGTTAACTTTTTAACTTTTTGAGTAACTTTTTGGCTTTTTAGCTTATTTGGGACTTCCCAAACTTAGCCATAGTATTCAAAAATATGACATAATAATGAATACATAGAGTTATACGGTTTGCAGGTGTCCCTAGCATGCCATGTCTTGCATTTTTTGAAAATTTGCATGTCTGTGTTGTGTCATATGTTCATATCCGTACATCCTTGGACATATATAATTATGCATGTATGTATGTGCATTTGTCTGTGTGTAAATAGTGGTGGTGACTTAAGATTGAAATCCTAGTTTGTAGTGGCATTTATTTTTTCTTTATATAGAAATGTTTTTGAGGACAATTAATGAGTTTTGGCTTATTTAATTTGCATTTTTTGATAAAATCTTATAACTATTACTTGACATAATTTATGTACGATTAGTTAGCCCTCCCTTTGCCCCCTCATGGTTTTGGTAGCCTCCTCTGAAAAGATCATTTCCTTACAATGGTGAATGAATATTTCATCTGCAATGCATTGCTATCATTTTTTTGGTGAACCAAACGTGATAATGGACATTCTGATAAAATAATCATTCTATTCCAGTGAACCAAATACTACCGGGGTCTTTTAACTATTTCTTTTTGGGGCCTTGAATGCTGTAATTTCTAGTCCAATGTCATCAGTCAGTGTTCTCTTTCTTCTTCCCTTTTTTTTTTTTTCCTCTTCTAGTTTAATCTTATGCAAGTTGTGGGTTTTGTTCCAAAATGGACTAATATGTTGAACTTAGTGAAAAATGTATGCATTACTTATCAGTTATCATGGACAGTATATGATTCATTAAGGGATAAAACTGTAAATGTGAATTTGTTACAGCTTGATTTGGAATGATGGATTTGTTGGTGCTACACATTTTATTATTTTGAGAGTAATTCTATTTGAACTGCCTTCATTTTGTTTCCCTACTCACACTTTATTGAACTCTCTACCTCCTCTTTTTAGGATATGTAAGAAATCGCAGATGCACTAGCCAAACATAAAAGGTAAACACTTAGGCTACCAGCTAGTGGTAAAATATTACTCTGGTCTGTTGCTGATTTCATGATCTATTGTTTTAATCAACAAAGTGGAAATTAAATGGTGGATTGGTAATGTCTCAAAGAACACTGCGGTTTGTAAGCATTTAGTCAGCCTCATATGGTAGCCAGTGGGAAGGTGTTACGGTTGGTTATTTGGTGGTGTATGGTGGATAGGCATTTTCAGCACTTCTAAGAATCTGCAGATTACCAATTTTGATATTTATTCTTCTTCTCTTTTTCTTGATACCCTATGTTTTATTAGTTGCGAGATTTTACTAGAATATCATTGAAGCTATAGTTTGAATTGCCTTATTTTTTTGGAGTTCAAAGAATTTCAGTTTCACAAGTTGCAACATACCCTGGTAGCGAAGGGTACATGGTTTTGTTGTAAAATGCATTTAAGGGTTGTGTTGTCATGCCATGAATTGATTACGTTGTATTTTGTTTCTTTGCAAAAATTGCTAGTTGTAGCTTGCAGGATTTTCTCTTATTTAAATGAAATTGGGGGAAAAATATAGACCAAACAAAAAAGTAAATTAAAAAAAAAAAAAAAATCAACTGATTATGTAGTTTGAGAGAACATGGTTTTGGTTTTTAACAAACTCTAGTGTGTTATGGACCTATGGTACTATTCTACTTCAGGCTAATTTGTTGAAACAGATGCTAAATTAACGTGCATGTTTTGAGCTTGATATTTTGTTCCCTTTGCATCACTAAGAAACTGCTATATTTTTCAGAAGGGGAAATTAGTTCCACCTTTGTGACAAAATGAGCATGATATGTTTTGCAAGCATCAAAACTTTTACTGAAGTGTGATCCAAATTACTTCTATAGGTTTTGGACCTTGGGGGTAGAGGTGCAAACCCTAGGAGTTATATAGTAGGGGATATATGGAAGGAGTTCATGACAGCCAAATACCTGGAATGGGAGCGTGAATCTTCGAAGCGGTTGTGGGATTTGCAATCCTTGAAGTACGTGCTTTTCCAAGTGTGTTCAGGCTTTTAGGCTGTGTTTGGATCAAAGATTTGAGGAGGGATTTGGGGAAAGAAAAGTAAATGAAATAGAAACTAATTTTTGTCACATTTCGCTTTCCTTTACTTTCTTGCCCACGAATTACTCTTCAAATCCTTGATCCAAATACAGTCTTAATGTTTGATAGGGGTTCCTTCTAAGTTCTTACAAGTTACAACCTCATTGAAGTTTTTAGTGTAGTGATGTACTTGTTTGTCCATTGTGTTGTTAGATTTTCCTTATCTTCGTTTGTGCATGCCTCAGGGTAGCTTGTGAGCATGCTCTTGTAGAGAAACAATTTCTTGATAGTTCTCAACCGGAAGGGGTTTCAGATGAAGACATTAATGCCATTTCAGCACAATTGGAGCTTCTAGGACGCGTTTTTGATAAAGCAGCAGAAGTTGACCTGCCAACTGAGGTGAGCGTTGGGGACATTTAATTGCTCATTTTCCTTCTTAGAAGTTTAAAACCTGTAATTTGTGAATAATTTCCACGATTGATGATTTCAGGTACCAGATCATCTCTGCTGTAAAATTTCATATGATATTTTCTACGATCCTGTCATTACTCCTACTGGGATTACAGACGAGGGGGCAGTGATTGTTGACCATCTCCAGAAGGTAAAATTTGATTTCGATTTGTATAGCTGAGTTTTGGTGTCCATAATGTATTGATTTCTGATTTGACCACAACTTAGGTGGGAAATTTTGATCCGGTCATACGTGAACCTCTTGATCAATCTCAACTGATACCAAATTTATCCATAAAGGAAGCGGTCCAAGCGTTTCTTGACAATTATTAATGTGAAGCTCTAAATGGTTGAAATTTATTTTGGGTAATGTCATGCGACACTAAATAATTTTCTCTGTTTGCTGTGTCACTTTGCTTGGTTCTATTTTTTCAAAAATATTTTTCAGAAAATTCTATTTTCTTGTTTTTCGTGTTTTTTTTTTACTGAATTTTTTAAATATTTTAAGCAATTTTTTTTTTTAGACATACCTAACATAAATATATCTAAAAAGTAAAAAATTTGTGAAAAAAATCTTTTAAAAATTCACTAAATACCAAAAATACAAAAAAAAAAAAAAACGAGAATTCAGTATATTTTTTATATTTTTATGTATTTATTAATTTTTAAAAATATTTTTTTACAATTTTTTTATTTTTTAGATACATCTAAGTAAGGTGCATCTAAAAAAGTAAAAAAAAATTAAAATTTTAAAAATATTCACTAAAAGCAAAAAAAAAACACGAAAATTAAAAAATTTAATTCAAAAAATTCAAACCAAACACGTTGTATGATTTTTTTTTTTTTTTATTGTATATATCTATTCATTTAGTTTCAAATATCTTTTGAACCCCTTAAGGTTGCAAACCATATGCAACCAACACAACAGGTGTAAGTGGAAGGTGTAAACATAAAACAGGACAGTAAACAGAAAGGCGTAAGTGTAAGGTGTAAGTTGCACACTTAAGAAAAATCTTTATTTTTTTGATGGTGGTGTGCTTCCTTTTTGTTCAAATATGCCTAGTAATGCATATGAAGTAGCTGAAAGTGGTCTGCAGTTCGGAAATGTAAGATAACCCTTGAAAAATAGATAGATTTTGAAACTATTTGTTAACATTTATGTTTATTACTTTTTTTTGTTTATATTTATAGAATTTTTGAAAATTATAAACAAAAATGTGGCATCTATTGTAAATTGTTTACAAAATTTATTAATTTGTTGTCATCATATAAAACTTGATTTCACTTATTTGGAATCCCCCTTCTCAACCACACCTGCAACCATGACTCACTGATCATAACCACCACCGGTCACCATCATCAACGACAACCATATCTAGTTACCATCTCCCTTAGTTGGAAACCACCTCCTATCAGCGGTAACCATTTTTGACCCCTATCACTTGTCAAAAACAATCTTCGGCCACCATATCTGACTGTTGATGACCATTTTTTTGGCCACCATATCCTGTGATCGGTAACCATCTTCAACGGCAACCGGTAATCACCTTTTCCCACCACCTCCAGCAGCCGGCTATCATGTCCAATTGTTAATAACTATTGTCACACGATATTTTTCACTTGTTTTCAAAATAAGCTTTTAAAACATGAGTTTACCAAACATGATTTTTGTTTTGTTTTTATTAAAAATAAACATAAACATATTTAATACTTTTTGTAAACTAAAATCAGTGAATAATATTTTATGATAAGTTTACAAAAATGCCCATGAAATTTCCAAAAACAATATGTGAAATTGATTCATATAATGGACCAATTCGTACATTTTAGGGCCAAAATAACCTGTCATTGTGGCATTTTGTACAAATTGGTCAATTATAAGAATCAATTTCCCAGATCTTTTACAAAAATTGATCTTGTTATTGTGAATGTGGCGGAAATTTTCATAGTTATGTCTCTTTTTTTCTTTTTTCTTTCAGGTAAACTACCAATAGGTCCTAATAGTTAGATTTAATTCCCATCAAGTCTTATTGAAAATAAGTTCTAGTAAAATTATCGCTAAAAATAATTTTTGTGATGATTTTTTTGCATGTCGCTAAAAATTCACAATTAGTGATTTTTTGTCACAGTTTTATAAATTGTCACTAAAACTTACAATTAATAACTTTTTTTGTAATGATTTTTTTTAACTGTTACTGAAAGTTGAAAATTAGTGATTTTTTTGTGATAATTTTTTTAAACTGTTACTGAAAATTAACAATTAGTGATTTTTTTTAGTATTTGATGAAAAATATCATTAATTATCATATGATATATTAGATAATAAATTCACATATTAGAACCTACATGCGAGTTTTTTTTTCTTTTTCTTTGACTTTGTAGTTTCAATTTCATGAGAGATCTAATCTAAGTGAATTTTTGTACAAATCAGTATATTCAGGAAGGTAAGTTTAACAGCTTGTTTGGATTGATTGCTTTGGAAAGGGAAAAACGTTAGGGAGGTAAATCGCACATAGCCCAAACCACAAGGGGTAAAGTGACATTTGGTAAAACAAAAATCAATTTTTAGCTCCACTCAGTCTAAATATGCTTAAAATGTATTACACATTTTGTCACTATTTTCAAAAATATTTTTGTTATAAATTCAAAATACAAATTCATTTTGTTTTAAAGTTTTATATGAATTTGTAAATATCTTATTTATAAAGTTTCATAAAAAAAAAATTCAATTAATTTAAAAATATAATTTACCGCATACTTCAATATAGATATTGGTTCAATTAAGAGATTTTTATTGATAAACCCCATTTAGGAGTGTTCTAATCCAATAAGTCCAAGAAAGAAATTTGTAACCTAGTTAGTCCCATATGTTTGTACTTTTATTCCATGAGATCCTTTTTTCCTAATTTTATATTTTTTTTGGGACTATTATACCCTTATATGTTATGTTGATACGTAATATATACAAAAATAGGGAAATACATGTCTCTGTTTTGTTTATTAGTGTTATTCACATTGATGGATCTGATTCAGTTAATCAATGTCGATTGTTTATGGTAAGGCTCCATTATGGCAGGATTTCGGTGTAGTGGAGAGAAGACGACGACGGGTTTCTGTGCAGTGGGAGAGAAAAAGACGACGACGCCGGGTTTCTGTCCATAGGTGTGTTCGTTTTCGTAGTTTGGTGTTTGTGTCTGCTCTGGTTTGTTACATAATTGTTGGAGACCAGTCGTTGATCGAAGGTGGAGAACGATTACAGAATTTCTTTCTCAAGGTTAGTATCATTTTGTTTATGAATGCATGTTCATTTATGTAAATGATTGCATGCTCTGTTTTTGAATCATGACATTTTCTTGAATACATGGGTAATACAAGTGTATGTTTGATGAATGAGGTTCTGATTTTTTACTGGTAATGCATGTATATTTTTGTTGGTTTGCTCATATGGGTTCTTCCATAGGTGTAGTTCAAAAAAAAAAAAATTAAAAATAATTTTTGGGTTCGAAGATTGTCTTCTTCCATTGATGTAATTCCAACCAAAAATCAAAGGGAGAGAGTAGGATTTGAATCAAATGGGGAGAGCGAATTCAAAACTCAATTTTGTATCCAGTCGATTTTGTTACAAACTTATTCTTTGAATGTGCATTTGGTTTGATTTGGATTAGATTGGTGTAATAGTGGAATTGCTTGGGTTGTTATTGATAGTGATAATGAAGAAGATGAAGATGAAGATGAAGATGAAGATGTGAGTGATGATTTTTTATTTTTTGAGAGATTGAGATTTGTCAAATTTCTAATTCTGTTGCTGCCATTATTTTTGGTTTTTTGTTAATCTTATCACATCATTAATCAGTGTTAGTATTCACATTATCTGTAACGAAAATTTGTCATTTGTGTTGTCAATTAGTGTGGATATTCACACATCCATATAATATTGAATAGTGTATATATTTTCACCGTATTCATTACTACTATGCGATTATGATGTTAAAGTTCACATCAAATTGTTGTATTTAGTCATATAACCACAAGCCACAATGTTTATTTGGACAAAAAAATGATATGAATATTCACAATGTAATAAATAGATGTGAAGATTCACATTAATTGTAGTATGTTTGTGGATGGACATACACTGTAGTTATGTACAATGTGCATATTTACATCTATAGTCAACTATAATAAACATAGGACATAATGTAATTGAAAATGGGCCTTAACATAAATTACGATGTGAACATTCACACCAATTTCAACGTAAGAGACCAGATGTGGATGTTCACACTTTACATTGTTTGGAATATTCACATTATGGGTTGCCAACTTACCTCCAACTAGAATGATAAATCTCTATTATAATCAATTCGACGTAAGGTTACTGCCATATTGAAAATAAGCAGTTGATCATTTATATGTAAGTATTAATGGATACATTTACAAACACAAGTGAGTGCACATATGTGATTTTGCCATTGACATCAACATTTTATCAAGTTACATAACCAAACGATATAATAACCATTATGGACTAGTGAATGGTTAGAAAATATTAAGACAATTGTAATGTGTATACATTTATATGCAAATATAATTATCAATGTGAATGTTTAGAAAACATCACAAAATATTTCCCATGTGAATGTCTACATTGTGTAAATGGTCATAGCAAACCAAGTGTACAAAAATGGACATCATAACAGACAATTATATCATTATTTTTTGGATTTTTTTTTTAAGAGGTTCACATCTTTTGAACAATACCAACAACAATAATAACAACAACTGTAAAAAAAAATGGTAATAGTAATATTATGTGCACACATTTATAAGCATATAGCACCAATGTAAATGTTCACAATGACTGATTACAGAATTTCTTTCTCAAGGTTAGTATTGTTCATTTATGTGAAGGATTGCATGCTCTGTTTTTGAATCATGTGCATTTTTTAGAATACATGGGTAATGCAAGTGTATGTCTGATGAATGAGATACTGATTGTTTTAGTGGTAATGCATGTATATTTTTTGTTGTTTGAGTTTCAAATATTTGACAGAGATGCATGTACAGTTGTTTGAACAAATTGATTGTGGTGGATCATTGGTAAAATGTTATTTTTGGTTAATTAGTTTATTTTTTCATGTTGTTTTGTGATTGTTTTCATACGGTTTTTGTAGTATTTGGTGTGCCATCTCTGTTTAGTTAGATAATTTAGATTATGTGAACAATGTAAATATTCACATATCATTGGCTATAATGTGGTTGTTCACTTCCTTATTTTTGTATTTTTGCAACAGATGGATACCTTCATGTTGTTGGTGTGCTCATATGGGTGTAGTACTATTGTAACAAATATGGTGCAAACGCTGCCTTATTCACATTTCGTGGAGTGTATGTGTGAAAAATGGAGCGAGTTATCTGCCGATTGTGTTTCATTGTTCTATCAGCTACCTGAGATTAATAGGTGTAATTTGGACAATGATGATGAGAGTCAAAGTATGTTCTTACATGTTGGTTGAGATTAAAGGGAGAGAGAACGTTTCAAAGCACTATTTCTGCCATGGTTGCAATTTTAACTAGAGATCGAAGATAGAGAGAAGGATGTCAATCGAAAGGAGAGAGAATGATTTGAAGCTCGATATTGTATTAAGTTTATTTTGTTACAGACTTGTTCATCAAAGATGGGTTTGGTTTAATTTGAATTGGTGTAATGATAGAATTGCAGGGGTTGTTAATGATAGTGATGATGATGATGATGCTAAAGATAAGGATGTAGGTGATGGTTTTTATTTTTGATGAGATTGAGATTTTTTGGATTTATGGTTATGTTACTACTATTGTTTTTGATTTTTTGTAAACATTATCACACCGTTGTTTTTGATTTTTTTGTAAACATCATCACATTATTGACCAATGTTAATATTCACATTAATTTGAAATGGGAAATTGTCTTTGTGTAGTCAATCGGTATTAATATTCACACACACATATAATATTAAATGGTAAATACGTTTTCACTGTCCTTCGTTACCACTGTGACAAGATGATGTTAAAGATCACATCAGTATTGGATCGAATTACACAACCACTAGTCTCAACTTTCATTTTGAATACAAACATGATGTGAATGTTCACACTAAAACATACAATGGAAAGATTCACGTGAATTCTGGAATACAGATAAAGACAATATGATTTTAAAGTGTTAATTACCATTATGTAATGGTGATATTAAAGTTCACATTAAAATTGTATTGCCCACAAATCACATTAAACCAATGATTATGTGTACATAATTGTAAAACAACTGACAATAATGTGAATGCTTACATTGATTTTTATAATCTCTAAAAATATGACAACATCAACATTGCATTAACCACAAATCATTATTTCCATGTGTACACAAACATGAATTATACATTTATTCACAATTAGATTATTGATGTGAATGTTAACATCACGAATAAAATACCAAATAAATTAGTTTAGTCACATTAAGCCAATGGTTATGTATACACAATTATAAAGCAATAAAAACCAATGTACATATTAATATTGACTTTGTAATAGCAAACATTATGACAACATACCAATGTATCTTAGTAGGCATAATCAAAATAACTAATTCTAATTCTTTTATCTTATGTATTCCAATATTTACAAAATCACAAAAGATATGAAGTTCATATCCATTGGTAGTGGATACATTGATTTTGCACATCATGGGTTTTGTATCGGAGAAAATCATAATATTCATATCAATAATAGTTTTTGATGGGCTTGTATGTTTCCAACACACGTATGATGGCGTTATCAAACTTCATGCATTGATCGATCTTAGCATTTATCAATACATCAAATAATATCCAAAATGGAGTTTTCCTCAAGCAGTCCAGTTGAGCCTTTGAGAACTTGGTGCTTGTTATCAGTTTCACTAAGCTCATAATGTTCGATCAGTAATTGACACAGTGCATGTTGATGTGGGTGCTTCTCTCTATAGGCATGCTCTTCTTTTGACATGATACTCCTTCCTCTTTCTTTTTGCGCAGATTTTAGGTACAATATCTGTTATATGGACATACACAATAGTGAGTGTCTACATGACCATTAAATTAGGTTTCAATAGAATTGTGGGGCATATGTGCACATTGACATCATCACATCATTAGTCACTGTGAATGTTCACATTCAACAATATTCATGCAATTAGAGATGTAAATGTCCACATTGCTAATGAGGCATAAATAGGAATGGTCACACACATGAATGATAATATTCACACACCTATGTAACATTGGGTGTGACTAAGTTTTGTAGAATGGGAAGCTCATTACCACTGCCAATGTTAAAGTTTACATTAACATGACATTTAAAATGATGCACATTAAGACAATGATTATGGGCACACATTTATAACCAAATAGCACAAATGTAAATATTCACAATAACTACATACTATCAAACACCATGACAATAGCACCAATTCATCAACTACAAACTATAAATTTTTGCATCATACCCAAACATGATATGAATATGAAGTTGACAAACATGGACAACATTAAGTGAGAATGGATAATTGTCAAAGGTATTTTTCACATTGTATCCACATACACATGTTAATTCACAATGTTAATGTGGAGATTGACATTAACAGTGTATCATATTACACAGCCACAAAAATAAGTCTTGT
The DNA here is from genome assembly GCF_055761805.1 of Camellia sinensis. Taxonomy (NCBI): domain Eukaryota; kingdom Viridiplantae; phylum Streptophyta; class Magnoliopsida; order Ericales; family Theaceae; genus Camellia; species Camellia sinensis. Next base: position 82,847,399 of record NC_138963.1, read on the forward strand.
TTTGAATATAAGAATGATGTGAATGTTCACATTTATAGCTTATAAAGTACAAAAACATGACAGCATTAACAATACAATAATCACACGCTACAATTTTTATGGGAATCAAAACATATTGTGAATATTCACATTGGTATGAATGTCAACAACAAAAAGCAATAGTTTTATCCACATATCACATAACAAGTCCAAGAAATGAGGTTTTTTATAAGTATTAACTTGATGTAAATCTTCACAATGTAACATACAAATGAAGTGGTCCACAACAATCATGTAACAATTTTATGCACACCATGGTTTCTATGTGAATGTTTACATCATGGGAATAGCAACAACAACAGTTAATATATATATATATATATATATCTGAAAAAAAACAAAAACTTTAAGGGATTTACATCCATTCAGGGATATCATCAATACCAACAACAACTGTAAGAAAGGGAAATAACAACAATAATATGAACAATAAAGACCAAAATCATATCAGTATAATCATGGGGATGTGTAGAAGTTCGTATTGGGACAAAAAATAGTTAGGGTTTAAGATTTATAAACAAAATGAGTGAAATCAGTTACGTTTGGTACCCATTATGAGACGGTTGGATTGTCACAGATAATCATTGTGAAGATTCACAATAGAAACAAAGGATGGCAATGGTGATTCCGACGGCCGCCGACGTAGAGGAGACAATAAAGGAGTTAAGGTGATGAAACGATGAGATGATGAGACGATTTCACACGTATGGAATATAAGATTTTTGCGGAATTATTTTCGCTTTGCCTAGGAGTCCTCCTATATTTTCGGATTCTGTTGGTTTGAATGGCAAGAGACATTAAAAAATGTAACAAGGGTGTTTTGGACAAAAAATTAGGTTAGTAAACATGATTTTGTTATTGTCATTGATTTTGATTTTTTGTTATTAGATTTCAATGTAGTAATGATTTTTTGAGTGAGATTGGTAATGTGTCTGATATAAAAATGATGTAAATGTTCATATTATTAATCAGTGTTAATATTCACATTAATTTGAATTGAAAATTTATCATGTGAATATTAAACACATTCATGTGAATATTCACATTACTTTTGTTTTCATATCCATATTCATGTGAATATTCACATCTCCAGTGATATTTGCTTGGGTCAGTGAACATAATTCTGTTATTATAATTGATTTTGATTTTTTGTTATTGAATTTCAATGTAGCAATGATTTTTTGAGATTGGTAATGTGTCTGATATAAAAATGATGTAAATGTTCATATTATTAATCAGTATTAATATTCACATTAATTTGAATTGAAAATTTGTCATTGTATTATCAATTGATGTTAATATTAGTCACAAACCCATATAATATTGAATGATGAATATGTTTTCGCTGTGTTCATTACTACTGTGACAATGTGATGTTAAGGTTCACATCAGTATTGCATCAAATTACACAATCACAAGCCTCAACTTTCATTTTGAATACAAACATGATGTAAATATTCACACTAAAACATATGAATGTGAAGGTTCACATGAATTCTGGAATATAGATAAATGCACTATGATTTCAAAGTATTAATTACTAATATGGAATGATGATGTTAAAGTTTAAATCAAAATTGCGTTGCCCACATATCATATTAAGCCAATGATTATGTGTACTCAATTGTAAAACAGCTGACAACAATGTGAAGGTTTACATTGATTTTTTAATCTCTAAAAATATGACTACATCAACATTGCATTAACCACAAACCATCATTTCTGTGTGTACACAAACATGAAGTGTACATTTATGCACAATTAGATTATTGATATGAATGTTAATATCACGAATAAAACATCAAATAAATTAATTTAGTTACATTAAGCCGATGGTTATGTGTACATAATTATAAGACAACATAAACCAATTTGAATATTAACATTGACTTTCTAGTAGCAAATATTATGACAACATGTCATTGTATCTTATTAAGCACAATCAAAATAACTAATTATGGTTATTTTGTCTAATGTATTCTAATATTTACAAAATCGCAAATGATGTGAAATTCATATTCATATTTTTCTCGCCTATGTAAAATGTGTCTTTTGATGCCTTGTGCGTCTCTAGCACGCATGCGATGACATCGTTGAACTTCATGCATTTGTTGAGGTCAACTTTACCAATCCTTAACACGTTAAACAACTGCCAAAATGGCGTTTCCTTCAAACAATCCAGCTGAGGATCCAAGAACTTGGTGCTCGTCATTAGTTTCACTAACCCAATGATGTTAGATCTGTAGTTGACCTTTTTCATGTTCACTTTCGGGGGGTTGGCTATTTGTTCAAGTTTGTCTTTGACGTGGAACTGTTCTCTTTTTCTTTTTCCATGAAATCTATGAGCAACATCTGTTTGTTCAATTAGAAACAAATTTACTGTTAATGGTCACAAATGGTAAATCATAATAAGTGCAAACTATATGTGCTGTGAATAGTTGAATAATGTGACCATGGTTGCATTGAGCAAAATCATGATGTCAATATTCACATGAACACTGTACAACATAGGATAAAACAATAAAAATCAAATAAATGGTGTGAACAATCACATGGATCATATATCATGTGATTAGTTCATGTGTTTGAAAAATGAACAAACTTTTGGGAGTTCAAATCATTTGATTATAATCAACAATTCCAACAAGGATAACAACCAAAAAATTGGAGGAAAATAACAGATGAAATATGGAATAATAACATATTATAAATATTAAACTAACATGATGTTAATATTCACATCATTACATTATTTATTTGACTGTGAATGTTCACAGCCAAATATATCGTGTAAATATTCAATGTGAATGTTACAATGTGAATATTAACATTATGTTCAGAATGTGAATATTAAAATTATGTTCAAAATGTTACAATGTAAATATTAACATGATGTCTAGAATTTAATTATTGAAATTATGTTCAAAATGTTACAATGTAAATATTAACATTATGTTCAGAATGTAATTATTGACATTATGTTCAGAATGTGTATATTGACATTGATGTCACTCAATAACAAGTAAAATAATAAGATGTTATTATTTACAGCATTCCTACAAGAATTCTGATGTAACCAAAATAGTGTTGACAACCATCCAAAGTTTGGTCTATAATTATTTCATGACCATCAACAACTAACAACACCAACAATTTTGACATTGACACAAGGGAGAAGATAATGAGTGTTTTACAAAATAATAACACGTGACAATTTAACACAAATAAGTCATTACCAATATTTGACAATCTGATGCAAATATTGACATTATGTATAATGAGATTCACATTGAACCAAAAGAGGGTTGGCAACCATCAAAGATTAGGAGCTCTAATTTTTCATAACATCAACAAGTAATAATACCAACAGCTCTGTAAATATTTACATCATATTCCATTAATGTCAGAAGGTAAATATTGCCATTGATGTCATAATGTGCATATTAATATTATGTTCAGAATGTGCATATTGACATTGATGTTAATCAATAACAAGTGAAACAATATGATGTTATTATTTACAGCATGCCTACAAGAATTCACATGTAACCAAATCAGGGTTGGCAACCATCTAAAGTTTGGACTATAATTATTTCATGACCATCAACAACAAACAACACCAACAAGTCTGACATTGACACAAGAGAGGAGATAAGGAGTGTATTACAAAACAATAACACATGACAATTTAAGACAAACGAGTCATTACCAATATTTAACAATCTGATGTTAATATTGAGATTATGTATAATGGAATTCACATTGACTCAAAAGAGAATTGACAACCATAATGTGAATATTGCCTTTGATGTTCATAATGTGAATATTGCCATTGATGTCACAATATGAATATTTACATCATATTCCATCATATTTTTTGGTGAAGATTGGGGGTTTTATGGATATCAACAATCAACAATACCAATATTGATAGAGGGGAAAAACTAGAGAGTTCATTACCAAATCACAACCACAAACAACATTAATAACAAATGAATGTAATATTCAACAAAAAAATGAAGATCAGCAACATGGATAAATAGTGAAAATAGGGAGTTCATTCCAAAATCAAATCCAAAAACAATAATAATAATGTAAATATATACATTTGTGATTACATTATGTTATCATTGACTGAAAAACAGAGGGGTGGAAAGGAATGTAAATATCTGCATTGGTGATTACATTATAAGTTGAATATCTACATTATATTCATAATGTGAATATTGACATTGAAGTAGATATTTACATCAATGTGGATATTTACACCATATTCACATCATATTTGATCACTTTGTAAATATTGTACAGATTATATATAATGGAACACACATTAAACCAAAAGAGGGTTGACAACCATCCAAGATTAGGTGCTCTAATTGCTTTATAACCATCAACACACAACAATACCTACAACTCTATAAATATTTACGTCATATTCCATTGATGTTAGAAGTTGAATATCTACATTATATTCATAATGTGAATATTGACATTGAAGTAGATATTTACATCAATGTGAATATTTACACCATATTCACATCATATTTGATCACCTTTTAAATATTGTACAGATTATGTATAATGGAATATACATTGAACTAAAACATCCAAGATTAAGGCTCTAATTGCTTTATAACCATTAACACGCAACAATACCAACAGCTCTGTAAATATTTATATCATATTCCATTGATGTTAGAAGTTGAATATTTACGTTATATTCATAATGTGAATATTGACATTGAAGTAGATATTTACATCAATGTTAATATTTACACCATATTCACATCATAATTGATCACCCTATAAATGTTGTACAGTTGTCAATATGATGTTTACATCATATTCTATCATATTTCAATTTGGGGGGAAATTAGGGGTTCTATGGACATCAACAATCAGCAGTACCAACATTGACAGAGGGAAAAAAACAGAGAGTGAAAATAAGGGGTCCATTACAAAATGAAATCCAAAAACAACAATAATAACAGGGGCAATGTAAACATATACATTTGTGATTAGATTAAATTATATTATCATTGTTTGAAAAATAGAGGGTGGAAGGATGGTGCTTACCTTTGGTCCTCATTGTGGGTGTGAAATGTAAATCAACAACCGGTGAGAACCTAGGAAGAACAAACCCCAATTCTTTCGATATAAACCTTCGCAGTGATGCGTTGATGTAGAATAGCAGTGGCCGGCGATGGTTAGCGGTGGTGGACGACGGTGGTGAGGCGATGTGAAATCTAGGGTTACGGTTTGGGAATTTTTTGGTGCCAACGATGAGTTTTTTTTAGGAAATGAATGTGTTGTGGAGTGAAGAGATGGAATGAGAACCGTTGAGTTTTTAGAATGGAGTATCCACGGGAGAAATGAAATGAGGATATTTTGGTCTTACTACACTGAATGGGACTTAATGGAATAATAAAAAATGATTTGGGTTTTATAGTATAAAAGTCTTAAAAATGGGATTTATGAATAAAGCCCCCTTCAATTAATGTAACTTTGGTAATTGAGAGGATAATTTTAGAATAAATTTGAAACAATTTTTGGAATAAAGATAAATTTAAAATAATTTACAATAATTTAAATTATTTTAGGAATAATTTACAATAAAGATAATTTTAGGAATAAAACAATTTTACAATAATTTAAAAAATAAAAATAAACAAATAAATTTTTAATTTTGAACTCTTAAAAAAAAATTAAAAATTAACTTTGTGTAGATTTTTTTTTCAAGTCTTTCCTCGTATTATACGTGGACGTGTGGAGACAGGAACCACCGTAATTTCCGGACAAATTACCTTCCTTCTTTCATCATAAATATTCCTTAACCAACAAAGCATATTGCTAAAGGAACCGTGCAGCCCTTGGCTTTACAAAAGCTGTCGTTACTTTAGTGTTTGGAGTACGCGGGCTCTAAACTTCGGTTCCGACATAAGTACGGTAAGATTTTTTACAGATATGCTATAAATGTTAAGTGACAGTACTTTTTGACGAATATATTAGAGTAGCCTATCTACATATTCATTTTCATGAATAAAAAAAAAAAAATTGCCGTCTATTGTCAAGTTTTTAAAAAATAGGCTGTGATTTATTCATATTTTGTTATTCAAAATTAAATAGTTAGATTAAATTTTAATTTATTTTTCAAACTAAGTTAAAATATAATTACTATTCACGCTTCTTATTTTTACCTTGTCTGAATTACATCATCTTTTTCCTAAGCATTAACATTCAAGTAAGGTTAGTAATAATATTTGAAGAGAAAAACACAAAAGGTGAACAACAAACATGCTTTGGCCTACTTGAAAGTAATTAAATTTCAGTTTAGTTAATGTGGGGATACATTTTTAGAGTACCAACACGTGGCTAAGGTGATACCGACGTGTCAGTCGAGGTGCCACATGTCCGAGTCATGACGCCGAGGTGATCTCGGCAAGGCCGAGGTTATCTCCGAAGATATCGGAATCCGAGATAAGCGGATAAGGCACAAGAGTCCTAGAACAAGGAAGGACTTTAGCATGGATAAGGATAACACTCTTAGAAAGTTTATCTTTATCTCTTGGAGAGTTCAGGATAAGCACTGAGCAGAAGTCCATTGAAGCTAGGCTTCTATGGGGATTAGGATTGAGGTAACTATAAAAGAAAGGCACCCCCGATGGGTCTAAGGTACGCAATTTGTATTCTGAACAGTGAGTTTAGCACTATTGATTATCTTTGAGAGATATACTGACTTGATCGTCGGAGTGCTCCCGGGTGAACGAACCATCGCCGAAATCTTCTCTTTCTGTTGCAGGCCAGACAGGTGCTATTTATTCTGCCGGTGCTCTCCAGCTGAATACTGAGTTGGCAGTGTGATCGAAAATTCACTCACATAATTTGGCGTCGTCTGTGGGAACAAAAGGAGAATAGATGGCCAGCGACGGACAGAAAGATAAGGTTGAGGACGAAATCCCTGCTGGGAGTGGAAAACACGTTGACCCAAACATGGAGGAAGATGGTCGCAATGAGGAGACTCAGAACCATAATCACGGCAAGAAAGACGTCGGCCAGGATGTCGATGTGCCAAAGAAACCAGATCGAAGCGGATACTACAACGAGGACGACCTCTAAGTATGGAAGGATAGATGCCTGCAGAGAGACGAAGAGCTGAAAGAGATGGCAAACAAGTTGGCAAACTTGCAATTGGTCGTCAATTTTATGATGCAAAATAATGTCATGCAGCCACCATACCCACTGCAGGACACGCCGATTCCAACGGCCAATGCCCAGAAAGGAGGGCAGAAGCCAATCCCAATTGCCCCTCAGCACACCAGGAGCGAAAAACACTCTCACCGACCTTCCAGGGAAGTCAGACGAGGAGCATCAAGAAGGGAAGAATCACGGAAGACGCATCACACAAAGGAGGCAGGCCCCAAAGAACATCGGCATGTTTAGGGACAGGCGTTGTGCTTCGACACAACTAATGGAGAAAGGTCGAAGAGGACTCACCACGAAACTGAAAGTAGTGCACCAAAAAGATTGAGATCAGGAGATAGCCGAGCTCTTGGGCAGACAAAGGAGGACTTAAGAGATTACTTCAAGAGGAAGCAACAAAAGCCTGATGCCGAGGTAAACTCCCCTAATAAGCTGAGAACACCCTTCTCAATGGAATTGGACAAATTTGAGGCGCCGAAGAGATTCAGTATGTCGAGGTTCCAAATATACAATGGTAAGTCAGACCCCAACTTCCACGTTGGATTATACTTAAACTCAATGGCATTGTGTAGTGGGAACGATCCGTTGCTCTGCAAAGTGTTCCCCTCATCCTTCGGGGAGATTGCATCAGATTGGTTTTACAAACTACCAAAGGGAAGCGTGAAGGCCTGGGAAGGCTTGGCCGAGATGTTTGTGGCCAGGTTTGTGACAAATAAATTACAGCCATTAAGGGTGGACGCATTAATGGCTCTGAGAATCAGTAAGGATGAAAGCCTTAGGGCCTAAGCTAAAAGATACTATGAGGTGTTCAACCGAATACCCGAATGCAACCAAAAGGTGGCAATCGTGTCTTTTAAGAACGGCCTGAAAGATGATTGCGCTCTACGGAAGTCTTTGGCAAAGACGTTGCTAAAAAGTATGGAAGAGCTCATGGCTAGAATTGAGAAGTATGCCAGAGCTGAGGAAGATACGTCGGGGACAAAGAAGACAAAGCAAGAAAAAGGAAACGGCTCGCCAAAGCGAGGCCGAGGTAACAACGAATCCAGCAAGCAAGAGATATGACTAAGGGCTACACAGGCAGTTACGATTGTGTTCCGAATCCCAATCCACAAAGTCCTGGACAAAATTCAGAACCAACCTTACTTCAGAGCACCAGCAAGGGCACCAGGAGAGTTTATAGGAAGAAACATTGGCAAACATTGTGCTTACCACAATGAAGATGGGTACATGACTCAGGGTTGTAGAGCCCTGAAAACATACTTGGAAGACCTGGTGAGGCAAGGCCATCTGAGAGACCTTGTCGATGAGGCTAGGACAAGGGAAGAACAGGCAAGACTGCCTCAGGCACCAGCAGCTCTGTCTCCCCCAGCACAGCAACCTCAGGCAGGAGGACCTCGGGTAATTAATGTAATTAACTCGAAGGTCAACGAGAACAACGAGAACGAGATTAGGGGGGAGACTCAGAAAGCAAAACACCTGCAGCAAGTCTACCAAGTCGGGGAAAAGAGACATCGGGCAGAGGAGTGCCAAGGACCAATAGTATCCTTTACTGAAGCCGACCTTGAGATGGTGCAGCATCCACATAACGATGCCTTGGTAGTATCCCTCCAGGTTGGGGAATGCCAAGTGAAGCGCATCTTAATTGACCAAGGCAACTCTTGTGACATCATATACGCCAGATGTTACAAGGAGCTTGGCCTTCACCCAGACGATATGGAGCAATCCAATAGCCCAATGGTCGGGTTCAATGGAATGCCGACATGGCCACTGGAACAACTAGCTTGGAGGTGCAGGTAGGCACCAGGAAGATAACAACAGAGTTCACCGTAATCGACACACCCTCCCCTTACAATATCATCTTGGGAAGGCCATGGTTGCATGCAATGGGGCCTGTTCCCTCAACATTGCATCAACTATTGCAGTTCTCAACAGAGCATGGGATTGAAGAGGTCAGAGGAGATCAGCTACAGGCAAAGAATTGCTCCATGGCAGCAATGAAATCCACCTGCAGCATTCAAGAACCAGAGAAGGCAGAGATCGAAGGCGAGGACGTAGAGGTCCTAGAGGATGTCAGCAAGGAGCCAGCCGAGAAGAGTGAAGAAACGCTGAAGAAAATCCTCGTCCAGGAGGGGGATGAAGAACGCTTCTTTCTTCTCGGCTCAGGCTTAGCTGAAGAAGAGGAAAAAAAGTTGAAAGCTTTTTTGAGAGCAAATATTAAGGTGTTTGCTTGGACGTCATACGAAATGCCTGGCATTGACCCCGAGGTCACTTGCCATAAACTGAATGATGATAGGTCGGCAAAACCCGTAATCCAACGAGCAAGAAGACCGACGTTGATACACGTCGAAGCAGTGGAAGAGGAAGTAGATAGACTTCTGGAGGCCAGGGCCATTCGAGAGGTAAATTACCCAACATGGCTATCAAACACGGTGGATGAAGAAAAAGAATGGTAAATGGAGGGTCTGCGTGGACTTTACCAGCCTGAACAAGGCCTGTCCCAAAGACAGTTTTCCTCTACCCAAGATTGACTAGCTGATAGATGCCACTTCAGGGCATAGAAGGATGAGCTTCCTGGATGCCTACAGGGGATACCATCAGATAGCCATGCATCCCCCAGATGAGGAGAAGACTGCGTTTATTACCTCAAAAGGTCTGTACTGCTGCAGAGTGATGCCTTTTGGGCTGAAAAACACAGGAGCAACTTACCAAAGACTGGTAACCAAGATGTTCAAACACCTGATCGGCGAAACGGTGGAAGTTTACATCGATGACATGATCGTGAAGACCAAGGAACCTAAAGGTCATCTGGCCGACCTGAAAGCAGTCTTTGACATCCTTAAAACATATCGGCTCCGACTCAATGCAGCGAAGTGTGCATTTGGAGTGGAATCTGGTAAGTTTTTGGGATACCTGGTAACTAGAAGAGGCATTGAGGCCAGCCCAGATCAGATTAAGGCCATCCTGGAATTAAAGAGCCCAACGTCGGCAAAACAAGTACAAATGTTGACTGGAAGGGCCGCAGCCCTGAATAGGTTCATAAGTAGAAGCTCAAACAAGTGCAAACTTTTCTTCAACTTAGTGAAGAAAGCCACAGATTTTTTATGGACAGAAGAATGTGAGGTCGCCCTGGCCAACTTGAAAAAGTATTTGACTACAGCTCCAGTTCTTTCAAATCCAGAACCGGGGGAGGAGTTGTTTTTGTACTTAGCAGTTTCAGAACACGCAATAAGCGCAGTGGTAATCCGAGAAGAAAAAGGGGAGCAAGGGGCTGTTTACTATGTAAGCAAAACCCTGGCCGATGCAGAAATAAGGTATCTAGCCTTAGAGAAATTAGCACTGGCTTTAGTAATGGCTTCAAAGAAACTGAACCATTACTTCCAGGCCCATAAAATTGTGGTGCTAACTGAACACCCCTTGAAGTCTTTGCTGCAACAAGGAGACCTGACAAGAAGAATAGCCAGATGGGCAGTAACCTTGGGACAGTATGACTTGGAGTACAGACCCAGAACAGCAATCAAAGCCCAAGTTTTGGCCGACTTCGTGGCCGAGTTCACACCAGAATCCATCGTACATCGGGCTCCGTTGAGCCGAGGTGAACGATGTCCAAACAATCAAGGAGAAGCCCAGCCGAATGCAACAGAACAAAAGAAGAAGGAAAAACTCAGACCCTGCAGTATTTACATCAGTGACTCCTTTCGACTGTTTGTCGATGGGAGCTCAAACTGACAAGGAGCGGGGACAAGAGTAGTACTAGTATCTCCAAATGGAGAGATATTGGAACAGTCCATTCGATTGGGGTTCAAGGCCTCAAACAATAAAGCAGAGTATGAAGCATTAATTGCAGGACTAAAACTGGCGGTAGCAGCAAAAGTAGATGAAGTGATAGTCTTCTATGACTCCCAGCTCATAGTCAACTAGACAACGGACGAGTTTGCAGCCCGAGATGAAATGATGTTAGCCTACGCAAAGGAAGTCAACAGGTTAGTAGCATTGTTTCAGAATTGCCGACTACATTAGGTTAGCCGAGATAATAACACCTACGCCGATGCACTGGCCAATCTGGCTAGTGCAATACAACCAGAAAAAGCAATGACGATAATGGCCGAATACCTGTCGGGCCCGAGCATTGAACCACCGATTGCAGAGCACGAAACAATGTGTGTGGATATGGAACCAAGCTAGATGGATGCAATTGTAGCCTTCTTAAAGGAAGGGAAGCTGCCAGATAACCACAAAGAGGCGCACAAGATCAGATTGAAGTCAGCAAGATTCAGTCTGACAGCAGAAGGACATTTCTACAGAAGATCCTTCACTGGACCCCTTTTAAGGTGTGTACATCCTTCACAAGTTAAAGATTTTTTTATATGAAATACATGAAGGAATTTGTGGAAACCATGCTGGAGGCAGATCACTTGCCCATAGGGCCATTACGCAGGGGTATTTGTGGCCCTACATGCAGAGAGATGTAGAAGCCTATGTGAAAAAGTGTGAAAAGTGCCAAAGGTTTGCACCCCTGATACACCAACCAGCAGCAGACCTGAACCTAGTATCCAGTCCTTGGCTGTTTGCCCAATGGGGCATGGATCTCGTTGGGCAACTGCCCCAAGCAACTGGACAAAGGAAGTACCTGCTGGTAGCAACAGATTACTTCATCAAGTGGATAGAGGCTGAGCCCCTGGCCAAGATCCGAGATGTGGACGTGAAGAACTTCATATGGAGAAATATCATTACTAGATTTAGGATTCCAAGAGCAATAGTTGCCGACAATGGAACACAATTTGACAGCAAACTAATCAAAAGCTTCTGTGTAAAATTCAAGATCAAGAATTATTTTTCAACCCCAAGCTTTCCTCAAAGCAATGGACAAGCAGAAGCATCCAACAAAGTTATCCTGGATGGAATAAAGAAGAGGCTGCAAGCAGCGAAAGGAAAAATGGGTGGACGAGCTGCCAAGTGTACTCTGGGCATATCGGACTACGCCGAGAAGATCAACAGGGGAACCCCCCTGTGCCATGGCTTATAGCACAGAAGCTGTCATTCCACTGGAGGTTGGCATCCCAGGGATCAGAACCCAGGGAGTAGAGAATGGGACTAATGATGTACTCTTAGCCCGAGATCTGGATCTACTTTGCAATTCAGCTAGCAGCATACCAGTAGCAGCTTGCCAGGGCTTACAATAAAAGGGTTAACCCAAGGGAGTTCCAAGTCGGCGACCTAGTCTTGAGAAAAGTCGTCGGCAACAAGAAGGATCCCAATGAGGGGAAGCTTGGCCCAAATTGGGAGGGACCCTACAGAATCATCTCGGTACTGGGCAATGGGGCATATCGGCTTGAAGACAATGAGGACAAAGAGTTGCCAAGGCCTTGGAATACTTGCAATTTGAAATTTTTCTATCATTAGAATTTTTTTTTGCTTTTTGTTATTTCCCGAAATAAATGAATAAAGTCTGGCTTGATTTTTCGCACTTGTGATTGATAAAGATACTTGACGTTGTTTCTACATAATGAGAACCCAAGTGGAACTTAGGTTTACATTAGGGGGCATAGAGTTAGGAGATGATGTTTAACACTTGTTGAAACTTGAGAAAAGTTTACAAGTTGAAATTAAACTGAGATGATGTTTAACACTTGTTGAAACTTGAGAAAAGTTTACAAGTTAAAATTAAATCAAAATGATATTTAAACACTTGTTGAAAAGTTTGCAAGTTGAAATTAAACCGAGATGATGTACACTTGTTGAAATTTGAAGAAAAATTACAAGTTAAAGCGAAGGCTGTATTAAGCTAAGTACTTATGTACTTGCCGATGAAAACCGATGTGTTTTCACCCCAATAAGGCTGCACAAGACTAAGGAGCATTTTGAAGACACAAAATTATCCTAAGTATGAACGTCATACAAGAGCAATAAAGGGAAAACAAACATGCAAGCATTCAAGAAAGAAGGAAGTGGTATTCATGAAAGGCATATTGGCTATATGAAGAGTTTACATTATCCCAAAAACAAAGAAGTACAAAAGGCGAAAAACAAAGAAAAAAGACATCAAAATTAAGATTCTTCAGGCTCCTTAGCAAGTTGGGTCTGAACATCGGAAGACTGTTGGAAAGACATCTCGGCCGGCTTCTCGGCCGCAAGCTCAGCATCAATTTCTTGAAGAGTTTGATCAAGGCTCTTGTCGGCAAGAGGCACGTCCAATGATGCCTGCTCAGGGGTAGCTTCTTTAGGCACCTCATCACCCTCCTCATCTTGAGTTAAATCCAGGACCTGCTCATTCAAATAAGGGGACTTGATCCCAGCAGTCTCCTTTGGTTTCCTCACCAAAGTCTCCTCCTCGGGCTCAGATTCGTCGTCGGATTGACTTGGAGTTGAAGGGAATGGAAGAGGAATAGCGTCGGCGTTCCTGAGTAACGAGTCCTCGGGGACTTCAAGCTTCTTTAGAAGAGACATCCAACCAAGGGTGAAACCCTTGTTGCATGACTGCTTCACTTGCTTTTCATAGTTCGCCGTGAAATCGGCCACCCCTTCATTGTAGCCCTTCTCATCGGCGGCCTTGACTTCGGCCTCTTTTGTGGCCAGGACATCTTGAAGTTCCTTTTGGGCCTGGGTCATCTTTTCTTCGGCCTCATTCTTTTCGGTCTTAAGGACCTTTTTAATAGCCTCGGTGGATTCTGCTTTTTCTTCGGCGACATTTTGGGCCTTGATGGCAGCCTCGGCCTAGTCCTCCAACTTCTTCATTTTTTATTATAATCTTTTGTTGGCCTTTTGCAGACTAGCAACTTCTCTCTTCTTATCGGCCAGTTCTTTCCAGTTCTCAAAGGACTGAATTGAGAAGGAATGAGCATGCCGGATGGCCTGAAAGTGAACAAGACAAAAATTATTAAAAAAATTTCTAAAGTACAAGAAAGAAAGAAAAATGACCAAATAAAGACACTCACTTGGACAGAGCGCTGAAACATCAGAGCATAGTTTTCATTTTCCCTGATCGCCGGGAAGAAGCAGAGCAGTACTAAGGGCAACGCCGACATTAATGTCATCGGCGCTGTCACTAGCCCTAACTGGCTTATCCTCCAGTGTGATTTCGGGAGCCTAGGGGGAATCCTACTTTCGAGAACCCGATGTGGTTACAGCGGATGACCTCGGCCTCTTTGATTTTGGGGATTCAGATGGTTGGGCCTCGGCTGACCTCTTTTCGGCAGCAGATGTGGTCTTCTCACTCTCAGCCAATTTTGAAATTGGCAAAGTATCTTCAGTGTCAACCTGAGTTACCTTTGTTTTTGGTTGAGCCTTCTTTATTCTTTTTGGCTTCGCAGGGGGCTGAGATTGCACTGGTGGAGCGTCAATGGTTAATGGGATATTAACCAAGAGATCTTTAGCAACTACTTTCTGGCGACCCATCCCGGTAGGAAAAACAGTTCGTCGTCGACGTTGGCGTTGGGATATTGAGATCAGATAAGGAGCCGAGGTTGACGGCTGCTCGGCTGGATCAGAAGTCGATCCTTGATCTTGCCGAGATGTGGAGGCAGCTTGAGGAGTTGTGGCGGAAGGAGGAGACAGACTCTTCTTTTTCTTCTTCTTGAGGACGTCGGGAAGAGCTGACTTGTACGTAGGAATGAAGTTAAGTAGAAGAGGGGCCTTCCGTTTGTGGACTGGCAGATCCAAAAGTTTCCTCAAGTCTTTGCTAGGAAAGAAAGATTGACGGAAGCCGTTTGGTGGCTGAGGAAGAGCTGCAAGAAAAGCAGACATTAGAAACAGATAAAGTATTGAAGACTTTAAAACAAACAAGTTAATATGGACACAGGGCTCTTACCATTGCCTTCTACAAAAACTGTTCGAGAAAGAGGGTAAAGATGGAAGTCCTCATCTGGAGCGAACTCCCAGTTTCCCGAGGTAATGAAGTAATCGTCTCCAGCTCCCTTGTTGGAGTTTGGGAGGTCGGCTACGATTTTGTATTCTGTGGATCTCGGCTTGAGGTAGTAAATGTAGCCCATGTCTTTTTTGAGGCCACACATGGTATAACAATACTGGATATCGGCTAAGGTAACCCTGACGTTCTCTTGTTTGGCTAAAGCTATGATGCCATTAATAACTCGGTAGGAGTTGATGGCAAGCTGCATTGGGTTCAACTTATAGTAGTGAATGATCTCACGAAAAAGGATATTGAGTGGGAGCCGAAGTCTACACTCGATGAAAGCTACAACAGGAACGGGCATGGAATCAGCTGTGGGCATGATAGAGCCATCCTCCCCAGCCAACTTCAGATAGACGTCGGCAGGGATGTCAAACTCACGCCTAAAGTGATCTAACTTGGACACCCTATGTTTCCACATGCCCATGATATCGGCTTAACTAGAAGGAATTGGGTTTTAGAATGAAGGTGTTTTAAAAAAGGGTTATTGGGACCTCGGCAAAAACCTAAAGTATGCGCTGGATAAGAATTTGTGGAAATAGTTTCAGTTTTTCCTAATAATCGTGGGTTCTACAAGCAAATCCCAAACCTAGATCTATGGAAACGAAGATTAAAGGCGCGAAATCTGGAAAACAAAAAAGCAAGAATGTGCTTCAGAATCAAGAACAAAGATGGACTATCAAGAACATTGTAAGTACGAAGGGTATAAGGTCAAGAACAGTGGCAAAAGTGCAGAAAAGTTGTGAGCAGTGCGAGTATTCAAGATATGGGCAAAGAACAAAATCGTGAAATAAATACGCTTAGATGCATGATTCATGAATCAAATATTTGAGTAAAACAGCAATGGCGACTAATGATGAAGCAAAATTTCTTGGAGCACAACAAGAACTAAAATTAGGAGGAATGGTGACTTACCAGAGAAAAGAAGCCGGTGTTGAGATCGCCGAAGTCAGAAGAACGACGGCAGCAGAACAGATTGGCAAGAACCTCACCGGAGGAAGTGGACGGAGCAAGTTGCAGAACTTTGGAAGCTTGAACAATGGAGGGTTTAGAGGAAAAGGCTAGAGAGAGAGAGAGAGCTTCTGAAACAATGTAAAGTGGAAAGACGGGGGAAAGAAACAAGTTTTGTCAAAACTTGAAACGGCGGCAAAAAAGGGCAATTAATGCGCCTGGAACAACGAATGCGCCAGACGGCGCATGTAAGCAGAATTTGACTTACAAGCGCGTAACAAGTACGATCCAGTAAGGGGAAGGCATGTGGCTTAAACGGTTGAGTTATTATGTATAATAGCTCATACGCATGAAGAAGCTCTTGGAATTCTTAATCTTTAAAAAGACATGTCGGCCTATAATGATGATCTCGGCTGAAGTCGACGAACTAGCAGGAAGTACCGATATAGGTTCCATCACCTCAGAATGCCAAGGTAATAGAACCTAGGGGGCAGTTGTGGGGATACATTTTTAGAGTACCAACACGTGGCCAAGGTGATACCGACGTGTCAACCGAGGTGCCACGTGTCCGGGTCATGACGCCAAGGTGATCTCGGCAAGGCCGAGGTTATCTCTGAAGATATCGGAATCCGAGATAAGCGGATAAGGCACAAGAGTCCTAGAACAAGGAAGGACTTTAGCATGGATAAGGATAACACTCTTAGAAAGTTTATCTTTATCTCTTGGAGAGTCCAGGATAAGCACAGAGCAGAAGTCCATTGAAGCTAGGCTTCTATAGGGATCAGGATTGAGGTAACTATAAAAGAAAGGCACCCCCGATGGGTCTAAGGTACGCAATTTGTATTCTGAACAGTGAGTTTAACACTATTGATTATGTTTGAGAGATATACTGACTTGATCGTCGAAGTGCCCCCGGGTGGATGAACCACCGCCGGAATATTCTCTTTCTGTTGCAGGTCAGACAGATGCTATCTATTATGCCGGTGCTCTTCAGCTGAATAATAAGTTGATAGTGTGATCGGAAATTCACTCACATAATTAATTTCTGAATTAAAAATAAAAAATAAAAACTAAATAGGTTAAAGTCCCTCTTAAAAAGTCTTTAATACCATTTGCTTGGTTTCATTTTTCCAAAAACACTTTTCAGAAAATTTTATTTTTTTGTTTTTACTGATTTTTTTTTATTTTTATATTTTAAGCAATTTGTTTTACTTTTTAGACATACTTAACATAAATATACTTAAAAAGTAAAAAATTTGTGAAAAAACCTTTTAAAAATTTACCAAATACCAAAAATACAAAAAAAAAAAGAAAGAGAGAATTGAGTACATTTTTTTGTGTTTTTATATATTTATTAATTTTTTAAATATTTTTTCATAATTTTTTTACTTTTTAGATACATCTAAATAAGGTATATCTAAAAAAGTAAAAAAAAAATATTTAAAATTTTAAAATATTCACTAAAAACACGAAAACTAAAAAATTCAATTTTTAAAAAATTTAATTAAAAAAATTCAAACCAAACACCCTGCTTATTCCATATACTTCTAGAAACAAAACTTCACACTACCTCCATGCTCACATGCTCACATCACATGCATGGCACAAAAAAATTTGGTCTCTTTTTTTATTGAATATTTTTTTAATTTGATATATATAATTTAGAATTTTAGAATCTAGAAGAATCTAAAACCTTTGAAAAGTTTAACAAAAAAATTAAAAATTCAATAAAATAAAATAAAAATACTAACTTAAAAACTATGTCAACTGTCATTTATTGTCAACACTAATTGAAGGTGCAGCTCAAAGGGGTTGTTCAGGTGACTAGATGGACACGCATGAGGTAGGTACTTGGAGTTGTTTGGGATTTTATTTAGTCAAGTTTGGCATGTCTTGAAAAAGATAAAAAGTTAAAAAGTCACTATCTTATTTAAGTCACATTATCTTATTTAAGTCACATCACCTCTCTAATACATCACTTCAAACCCAACCCAAGCCCAACTCATATTTCATAAAAAGTCAAAAAGTGCACTTATTTAGATCATCTCAAACAACCCCTTAATATCCCCAAAAGCGAAGTGAAGCAAACTACACATACACACTAAAGATAAAAATAATTAAATTTTATATGATTCGATACAAATTGTCTATAGTTATTGGAGAGAAATTTCACTAAATAAAATAAGCAGTCGTAATAGAGGCCTCGAATTCAAGCTCTCAAATTTGGCTCGAATGCCGGGTTTTTTTTTTTTTTTTTGGCCTCGAATTCAAGCTCTCGAATTTGGCTCGAATGCCGGGTTTTTTTTTTTGGGGGGGGGGCTGCGGTGTTAGTTAGTTTAGTTTTTTTGTTTTTTTTAGAAGTCTAATATAAAATATTAGCATTTCGCATCAACTCATCATATAAAATTATATGAATTAACAAAATTTAATCAACAGTTTAATTGATCAGTCAATTTTATCATTTAATCAGTCTAATTTAATTGACTGATTAGTTAAACTGTTGGTTAAAATTCGTTAATTCCATATAATTTTGTACGATGAGTTAGTACAGGATGTCTAATTTTTTGACACACCCCTACACATAACCACCTTTAAAAAAAAAAAAACCAACACAGCCTAACAAATAAAATTAAATTAAATTAAAAAAAAATTTGATCAGTCAATTTTATTATCCAATCAGTCCCAACCCAACTCACTTACAAAATGTCTAATTTTTTTAGCACACCCTATACATAAAAAAAAAAAAAAAAACCAAACTAACACAACTTTGGAAAAAATAAACAACAAAAAAAAAAGCAAATTCGAGCCTCGAATTCGATGCCTGAATCATTAATCTAAAACAAAATCACTATCCAAATTCCATTACATCTCTATTTTTCTCCCACTGCTGCTCTCTCACCAAAATCAATAGTCTTGAACTATTACAAAAAAAATCTTAGATTATCAAAACTTACACATTAGATTTCTCAACAGATTTTAGACTCTACTATTCTAAGTTAAACACACGTATAAACTACACTATTAATTGTGTAAGACTCGCATATATCACATGGGTGGACTAATCTTAACAGGAGTCGCTCAGGCAAACTTCACCTACACGATCCGTGGCTGTGTATGAGCCTCACTTTAGGGGGCTTCACCTAGGGATCAGGGAAACACTAGGGCCTAGGCATCAAGGTGGTCCGGCAGCGGCATGTGACAACCATCGTGGTGGTGGTAAGTGTTGCAGTGAAGACTTGCACAGAAAGAGTGGGCAGCACTTTGAATGGGCCACAACCACCAGATATCACTCTGCCATTCAATATGGGCACATTGTTCACCCAATTCTCCTCAAACCATTCATTCAATTATATCCACAAAAATTCTTCACAGAAGTAACAAGGACAAGCTTTGTCTTTATTCTCAGAGCATAAAAGCCAAAGTAAAATTCGTACTAGTTGGATTTTCCACAAACAGACAAGCAAAACAGACTCACTTTGCTGCTACAAAGCAAAATTCAAATATCTACCAAAAATAACTAAGCATTCATGGTAGAGATTGTGCACAAAAAACAAAAAGGAATATATCTATCAAGTGAAAGTTCAACTACACTAAGACCTCGTTTGGGAACATGTTAATTTAGTAACTTTTTGACTATTTGACTAAAAAGGTAGGTAAAAAAAACTTGTATGTTTGGGATGACTTTTTGGCTAATTACGAAAAGATGTGCAAAAAGTAGAGAGAAAAGAGAATCTTTGACTTTTTGGTATAAGTTGTTAGCTTTTTGGCTAATTTAATAACTTTTTAGCTAATTGACTAAAAAGATAAGTCCCCAAACAGGGCCTAAGTCTGTTTGAATTTAAGATAAAATTTACATTAAAGAAAAGAGAGATGAGAAAACAAATGAAACAAAAAAAAATTATAGGTTGCGTTTGGTTGTGTTTTGTAAATGTGATTTGAGAGTATGAATTGTATTTTGAATTTGTGTGTTGTAAAATTATGATTTGAGTGTAGAAAATTTGTTTGGTAAAGAGTTTTGAAAATAGTTTTGGAAAAGATGTTTGATTTGAGTGGGGAATTGTTGATGTGATATTTGATATGTGATACAAAAATTTACAACTCATAACTAAATATACAACTCAAAATTATTTTAAAGCACATTAAAAATTAAAAAAATTTTAGAAATTTTTTTTTCCAATTATATAAATCAATTGCACAAAAAAAAAAAAAAAAAAAAAAAAAAAAATTCCTGTACAGCAGAGGACATCCAGGTGGATGTCCCCATGGACGTCCGGGCGGTAGTCCCTAAGGACGTCCGGGTGGTCTTCCCCTGGCCAAAATTTGAACAAAAAATGCGGCTGTAATACAGAGCTCTCTGCAGAAGTTTGGAAAGTTGATTCCAAACACACAACCAAACATCATACTGAAATACACATGTGGAATTACATTTTGAATTCACAACCAAACAGAGCCATAATTTTTCCATAAACCTTTGAGCATGGCTATTTTCACCCGAAGGCCATGTAAAACCGACCAATGTGACATTTTCCCCATTGGCTAATAATTGAGCCCATCAAAACACTCTTCAATAGGTATTCACCACATTGGTTGACTTCATCTTAGGTTTTGATCTGATAATTATTTTCCTTAATCTTTTTCTTTTCGCTTCACAAATGGTTTCACAAATTTAAAATCCAAACACAAACACAATATAAGAGATTATTACTATAGAACAAGAAATGGGTCATTACTACTACTTCAAGTAAAGTTCAAGCAATCTACCAAGAACCATGTGCAAGAGTTATTGTCCAGATAGATGTGAAAACACTAAAGAAATAACATAATTGCTAACAAACACGTAAATGGGCAACTATTGTTGCTTCATGTATCATTCAAGCAATCCACCAAGTGAGCTATGTGCATTAATTATTGCCCAATATATATATAGAGAGAGCATAAAAAAAAGCTTTAGTCATAATTATTCACAGTAACTGTAACTCATTAACCTGAGACTGAAACTCCAGAGGAGAAACAGAATTTACAACATGGAGGTTCACACAAGATATGTGAGCCGCATATGCTGATTGTAGTGCAAGAAGATGTAGAATTTACATAATTTTGAGGGACCTGATCATGCCGTATGGGTAAGATTGACAGCCCGATTCAGTCTACCAAGAATACCACTGGCCTTCCTCTTTGCCCTAGAAGTCCCATTTTGAGCAAGCTGAGAGATTGTTTTATAAGTATTCTCTTCCTCTCTCATCTCCTTCCACTTGGTTCGATCGCTAAAACAAATGCTGTGGAGGATCGCAATGCAATTCTCCTTGTTACGGCCACAAGCACTCTCCCTAATTATACTAAACAGACAAGGAACAGCTCCAAGATCTCCCATTTCCTCAACAGCCTTTGGATTGCTTGAAAGCATCGAAAGGATAGCCAACAATTCATCAACATGCAAACAATTCATAATCTTCTTTACGATCACTCTAACTGCACCATCCCTCACAGCTCTCACCTTGTTCTCATGGATGATACATAGGTTAAAAATAGCAGATGCAACATCCTTCATAGCTAGTGGATGCCCTTCTTCTAAAAGGTCGATTAGAGGTTTCAAAGCACCAGATTTTCCAATCAATGCCTTATTGGAGTCCAGTGCTGACAATGTGAATAGGGCTGCAGCTGCATTGCTCCTAGTTTCTATAGTTCCGCATCTCAATGCATCCATGAGAAGAGGAATAGCCATTGGGGTCTCCGCAACAAACTTCTTGTTGTTGTCGTGGATTGAAAGATTCAAAAGTGTTGTGATTAAGTCTTCTTGAAGATCTAAGTGAATTTCATCACTCTGAGACCGGCTTTGTGAGAGGGGATTGAGCAGTTGAGGTATTGAATCAAGAGACTCGCCAAAAAGTGCCCGGAAAGAAGGCATTCTCTTTGTCAACAACCGCAATTCTCTTGCAGCTTCTTTCTGATCGGACAGTGTTGAAGACATCTTCTCAAGCAAAGAAAGAAAATGGTCCCGGTCCGCTTCTGTTAACCCATCCTCATTGGAATCTTGAACAGGGTCTGGTAATTGGATCCCATGACTCTTACACCATTGTGATATCATTTCCCGAACCAAAAGATTAGGCGTTAGGAGGGTATGGGAAAGGACTTGCTGGGTTTGAGGGCACGTTCGGTTCCCCCCTTTTAACCATCTCTGGATAAAGGGTCTATCATAAGTCTGTAAAATCCATGGAAAAACAAGTTAGCAAGGCCAAACCAATCGATGATGACAACAAAGATATTCAAGGTATGCAGAAACAGACGGAAAATACAGGCCAATACACCATTTTGAGTTAATAATCGACAATTTTAGAATGTCAAAATATACATGCCTACAATTTAATCAGAACTTATTAAGTAGAGTCAGGAAACTAATTTTTTGCAAAAGATAGTACTCTTTTTGTTTTTCATCTCCATGATTGAAGATTAGAGAGTATTATGGGAAAAGGGTTGATCACAAAACTGTATAATAAGAGAAAAGAAGAAAAGATAAGACAAAAACATTAAAGTTCCAACATTCCCAATTGCAGAGAAGATTTTTCAAAAAGAAACAAAAATAAATAAATAAATAAATAAGAAGAACAGTGCAATAAGAACTAATCAACACAGGTAGATAAAAACAAAAACAGTACAAAAAGAATGTCAAAATTCGCACCAAACAAAAGAATTACCACTTTGAAATTCATAAATCACATCGAGAACACTGCAATTTCACCAACAACCAAAATCAAATTCACATTAAAAAAAAAAAAGGAAAAAAAAAAATATATCAATCTCTTGGGACACAAAAAATGCATGTAAAAATCAGTAAAAAAAAAAAAAAACGAGACAATTAGCAAAAGAAACAATCCCTAATTGGAAGAGCAGTACCTGACCGGTGGCCACAACAACAGGATCTCTCATGAGTTCCTTGGAAAGAGGGCAGAGAAACTGATGCGGACAAGCCAAGGAGTCGTGCAATTTCAAAGAGACTGGTCTCTTGGACTTCAATTCCTTCAATGCACAGAGCGTCTGGGTGGCTCGATCGATTTTGTTGACATTGAAATGGTAGTCATCATCATCGTCCTCGTCTTGGTTGACAATTACATTGACAAGTCTCTGTAACTCTTTCTTCAACTCTGTCGCCTTCGCCACCATCGTTGGATCCCCCTCGAAAACCCCAGTTTTCGCCATCAAAATTTGCTTAGATCTCCTTATCAAATTGGGAGAGTATTGTTGAAATACCCGTAAATGGGTACACAGAGAGACCAGTGTGCATGCCGTGTTTCATCTTTTTTCTTTCGGCTAATTCTACAATTTCTCACACTTCTTCTTCTTCTTCTCTCTTTCTCATTCTCTTTCTCTCTCTCTATCTCTTTCTGTTTCTCTCTCTATAAATGTCACACGCAGCGGAGGAACATGATGGAGAATGATGAAGGGTCTACGTGTATTGTAGTACTAGTGTGAGTGTTGGGGACCCGCGTGGTCCATGATGTAGCCAATCACGGAATCCGTGGCCTAACAGCTGGCACCTTCGCCGTTGGAGCCAAAACCTTTGCTTATTATGCAAAGTTGTATTTATTTTTTTGTTTTTAATTTTTTATACATTGAGGTCATGTTTGTTTGGGTGGACATGAGCTTGGGATTGGACTAATAGTCCAATAAAATTATTAATCCAATATTTGGTTAAACAATTGAAGTACGGACTAATTATTTTAAACATGACTATTAGTTAAGATAGGATACATAATCCAACGGATTCGTAGTCTTCGGACTATTAGTCATGGGAATGCTAATCCAGTCCGCCCAAACAAACATAGCGTGAAAGTATAATTGTAAATAAACCAAGTGAATGACGTCAAATTTATTTGTAGGGTGTTGAGTTGAAATTTTCTTAGGAATAGTTGTCCAAATGTTTTTAATTTTAAGGGTAAATTATAGTAAGCCTCCCTCATTTTTGAATTTGTATATGGTGACTTTTTTAATTATAAAAATTGTATAAATATATCTCTTTTGAATTGGTTCGGAGAAAATAAAAATAATATATTTTTATAGTTAAAGAAATTAAAATATACGAATTCGTAGATGAAAATGGTGAGGAGTCTTGATGTAAATAGCTCTAATTTTAACTAGTGGAAGGATGGTAATTAATTTTAAAATATAAGCTTTTATTAAATGTATTTTATGTTACCACAAATATATAGAATTTTGTACAAAAAGTAATTGTCACATATATTTTCATAAGTATAAATATTGTTATACTATATAAAAAAATATTTAATTTAGAATATAATTATATTTTTTTAATTTCTGATTTATTAAAAAATACATAATTATTTTTTGAAATTAAGTGATTATGCTTAGTTGTGCTTAAAATCTACCCAAAAACATCATGCAACTATAATACTCAAGCTCATAAATCACTTTATGCATGCTTAGATTGTATTTTATAAATTATTATAATAATCTATAAAAACATTTTTAATAGTAAAACAATAATCAAATTTTGAAAGTTACCATACATTTTCATTTAACAAATATTTCTCTTCAGTTAATCCAAAAATGTACATTCAGTGAATTACGTATATCAATGGATGTGTGTGGCCATAAAAAAAATTATATTAAATATTTTTGAAAATATTTATTTAGATTGAACGATTATTTCAAATTATTTAAATTATTTAAATCATCACCTAAACGCCTGAGCATAACTCCACCCACCACTTATGCGCCACACTAAGTATGCGGACCACTTTTGCCTGGCCCAAACTTATGTTATGCTCAAAGGAACCACAATAGTGATGGGAATAATATTATATTTTTTTATTGTGTTAATTTCACTTAATTTTTTTAGAATATCAAATTCACTCTAAAAAATAGTATGTGTGATATATCTTTTGTTAATTTTGAAGAAAAACTAACCGTGATACTTTAGTCCAACCACATGGAAACTTTCTAGTTGTATTTGAACTATAACGGAGCAAAATGCTCTGGTCTCAAACCACGAGAAGGTAAAATGAATTTTTCCCTTATATTATTAGAATTTGAGCCATTAAAAAAATTGAATTATGAATCATTTGGGTGTTTTAACAAATGTTTGAGTTTAAGCTATAAAAAGAAATTATATATGTTTTGCATATTTTTCATTTTGGTGTAAATATTTTGGGAAAACAAAAATACCAATAGGCAAACTATAGAAAATTATTTTGAAAATAAATTATTTCAAAAATATTGTTTAGTTGATCAATGCACAAAATAAATAAAAAAATCAAAGAAGAAAATTAAGATGAAACCAAATAAAAATAATGTCAAAAAAATTGAATAATTTTACTTCAAATATATTTTTAAAATTCATATATGTGATTTTTTATTTTTTATAAATGAAAGGTGTGATTTATGGTAGTTGAAAACTATAACCAAATTTATTAATAAGAAAATTTTAATTTGGCTGTAGGAAAAAAGCAACAAAATCATAATGCTTACTGCTACGTGTATTTTTAATAAAACAAATCACAAATTATTTATAATTGTGTTTGACCTTAAAACAAAAACAAATGTGATGTTAAATTTTTAAATTTTTCTGAAAAATCATTTTTCACTTAGGATTACATATTCAAATTTTTTTATACAAATTGTTTATTATCTATTTTAATTAGGGGTGGGCGCGGGTCGGTTGTGGCCACAAAACCTCCAATCCGCCATCCGTCCACCACATTGGCGGATTGGAGAAATCAATCCGCATCCGTCCGTTAATCCGGCAGATGTGGATTGAGCGGATTGGTGGTTTGGCGGATGGATGCAAATCGGTTTAGCAGTTTAAAATATTATAAATTTTCAACATAATTCAACTTGTGTACTTCCTCAAAAAAAAGAGAAGAAAGTATTACAATTAATAACTTAAAAAAATATTACAATCACTACATGTCTCATCTAAAGTTAGAAAGTTTGAAACTTTGGAATATCACAATCACTGCATGCCTCATCCACATACTGCAATAACAACATGTCTCATCCATATAAAGTATTACAATTTGTGGTTCTTAAAATATAAAAACAATTCAAACCACCAAAACCATGAACAGAGCAATAGTAGAGATTGTATGTCTCTGTATTGTTACATCTATATCAGTTTTTGAAAACAAAAACCAATCATCATATATCATATTTTCTATTTATTATTTTTAAAAATAGATTTAAAAACCAAAAAATATAGATAAATAATACGTTTATTTTTTTCAATTCAAAAAAGATATTCAAGTTGAAATTTTTTTTTTCAATAGAATATTTAAACTCTTTTTTAATTGAAAACACAAACTGAATATTTAAACAAACTGAAAATACAAAGTTTTATAAATTACTAGGGGTGTTCGCGGTTTGGCGGTTCGGTTGCGGTCAAAGAAATTTCAAATCCGCCATTCGTCCGCCAGATTAGCGGATTGGAGAAAATCAATCTGCAACCGTCTGCTCGTTATCACGCATCCGTCCAAAATGCGGCAGATTGATTCTGTTCGGTCGGTTTTGGTGGATCGATATATCCGCTGCTCACCCCTAATTTTAATATTATTTTTTGTTTACTATGTATTTGAATTATTTGTGTGTAAACAAACTATAAGAAGGCTAAATGAGGTATTTTATTAAAGGAAAATGATTTATCCCCCTAAAAAAGTCTTCCCTAATCCCCCTAATACCCAAAACGACGTCGTTTTGGGGTTTTTTTTTTTTTTTTTTTTTTTGTCTTGGTTTGAAATTTAAGGGGATTAGGGGGCAAAAAATTAGAGAGACGTAGCATGACCTTTAATGTTGGATTTTAAGTGGATTAAATTTTAATGGGTTGATCTTATCGGTCATATACAAGGTTTATAGGACTTACTTTTCATCTTCCTTGTTAGGGATTCATATATTGTAGTAGACATATTTATGAAAAAGCAACTTTTTGTTAAATAAGTAGAAAAAATATTACAAAAACTTAATTAATAAAAATAGGGTAAATTACACTTACACCCCTTGAAATTTGGATATAATATACATATCACTCTTTGACGTTTAGGAAATTAAACTAACTCCCTGTTATTGTAATTATTTAGACGGAATGAAGATATTTGACTCATGCACTCTCTTTTTTTACTTTGTTTTACTTTTTTTTTTCCTTTTCTTTATTTTCTTTTTTAATGTAATTTTTTCTGTTTTTCTATTAGGAATTGTTACCTTTTATATAAGTAGAGGGTTTGTGAAATGAAACTATTAACTACAGGGGTGATAATGTAATTTTTAAAACGTCAAACGATAGATAATAATTAAATCAAACCTTAAGATGTCAATCTAATTTATCCATAAAAATAATATATAGTTTTAGGTACATTAATTGCACTAGGACCATGAGTGAGTGTTGTTTTTCTTTTTCTCGGTAGGCTTAGAAAAGTTCATGTTATTTCCAGTCACTTTCCTATCAAATCATTTTTAAGGACTACCTTAATATCTGAGTGTCATCATTGTGACCACATATTTTTAATGGTCACATAAGAAATCATTTGTTGGCAATATATATGGGACGCTCAAACATTGGATAGACTTAAGAATACCTCTAAAAATCTAAAAAGTTTAAGATACATGAATTTATTACATAGCATATTACACAAACGACAACTTCTTTTTTTTTTTTTTTTTTTTTTTTTGGGGTAGGTAAACGAAAACTATTTTACATGATGATATACAGAAAAGAATTGAAAAGTAAAATATATACGAAGATGAAAAATAATAATAATAATAATAAAGAATACTCACATATTAAATACTTTGTAAAAGTGATAAGTATAGAAGAAATTTACAATGTGCACCCTTAAAAGATATATATAGGAAGAAAAATATATTTTTGCGATGAAAATTATGTTTGTTTGTGATGCATATTATGACATTTTGTAGTGAAGTTACGAATATTAAATTTAAATGTGCACCTTAAAGTTATAAATGATAACATTATAACACTTTTTGATTTTTGTTATGAGACTTTATGATTTTTGTTTTAACATTTTATGGTGAAAAAGTTATGACTTTTGTGGTGAAAAAGTTATAACATTTTATATTTATGTTATGAAATTTTGTAAAATTTTATTAAAAATTTATGGAAAGACATACCATATATATGCATCCTTTTTAAGGGCGCACATGGTAGCATCTCTCCATAATTTAAGGAAAGTTTTAATCACCTTGTGTGGTTTTTGATTGATTTTTTAAAAGTTAAATTTTTATTTTTATTTTTAAGTAAATTTTTTACATTCTAGATACACATAACTTAAATGCACCTAAAAGTAAAATATTTATGAAAAATATTTAAAAATTCAATAAATACATAAAGAATACAAAAATGTATTGAATTTTTATATTTTTTTGGTATTTGATGAATTTTTTTTTTAAAAATTCAACAATATTATAATTTTTAAGTGTATCTAAAGTAGGTACATTTAAAAAAAAAAATTCTTAAAATATTAAATTTTGGACTAAAAACATAAAAATATAGAAAATAAAAAATTCAATTTTCTGAAACTAAACAAGGTGAATGACATTTTAATAATAATAATTTAAAGTTTTAGTCAGCCCAGTGATCCATGTATCTGTCTCTTGAGATAATGAGAAGGTAGAGGTTCAAGGTTTGAATCAATGGAGCGATTGCCACTATTTCATTATAATCTAACTTATTAACCTCCTAACATCTTATCATTTGACAAAAAATTAAAAAAATAAATAAATATATAAATTGGGCCAACAAGATTGAAACATATAATAACATATGTAATTTTCATAATTTAAAAGATAAATTACACTTTATCATTTAATATTTGGTCTTTTTTTTTAATTTTATTTTGGCCATTAAAATTTATTTTTTCCCATTTTGGCTCTTCACACTTCAAGTTTTTTTTTTTTAATTTCCTACCAAAGCTAACTTATGTCTGAAAATTATACAGAAAATGAGAATTTGACAATCAAGTGACATAAAAACATATTTTATTATATATAACTCACACCTCTGACACATTCAAATCCTAATAATAATATATTTTTTATGTCATGTGACAGTTAACATGACATTTTCTGTCTAATTTTAAACATAATTTAGTTTTAGGAGTAAATTAAAGGGAAAAAAAAAATTGAAGCATGAAGGCCAAAGTGAAAAAAAAAACAAATTGTAAGCACCAAAGCAGGAAAAAAATGTTATTTATCCTAATTTAAATATTAAAAAAAAAGTGAGAAAAATGGATTAAGAGTTTGTGCATTAGAGACCTTACAAATATTTTGTAATTTATAGTAGTATACATATTTAGGGTAATACTATAGTAGACACCGTCAAAAAGTGTGTATTATATTTAGGCTATAATATTTGTAACTTTAATTGTCAAAAATATAATAATTCAATCCTATGAGAGTCATAATTTATAATATATATATATATATATTTTTATATATAACAAAAACCTACAAAAAATAAGATATAACCAAAAAAAACTTTTAAATCATAATTAAAATAATTTATAGCTAATATTATAATAAGTTATAACTAACACTATAATAATTGATAATTAAAAATGTGGGGATATATTTTTTGAGTACCAGCGCGTGGCCAAGGTGATGCCGACGTGTCAGCCGAAGTGCCACGTGTCCAGGTCATGACGCCGAGGTTATCTCGGCTAGGCCGAGGTTATTTCCGAAGATATCGGAATCCGAGATAAACAGATAAGGCATAAGAGTCCTAGAACAAGGAAGGACTTTAGCATGGATAAGGATAACACTCTTAGAAAGTTTATCTTTATCTCTTGGAGAGTCCAGGATAAGCACTGAGCAGAAATCCATTGAAGTTAGGCTTCTATGGAAATTAGGATTGAGGTAACTATAAAAGAAATGCACCCCCGATGGGTCTAAGATACGCAATTTGTATTCTGAATAGTGAGTTTAGCACTATTGATTATCTTTGAGAGATATATTGACTTGATCGTCAGAGTGCCCCTGGGTGGACGAACCACTGCCGGAATCTTCTCTTTCTGTTGCAGGTTAGACAGGTGCTATTTATTCTGCCGGTGCTCTCCAGCTGAATACTGAGTTGGGCAGTGTGATCGGAAAATCACTCACACAATTTGGCGCCGTCTGGGGAAAGAACGAAGAATAGATGGACAGTGACGGACAGAAGGAAAAGATTGGGGACGACACTCCTGCTAGGAGTGGCAGACCTATCGACCTTGACGTCGAAGGAGACAACCGCAACACAGAAACTCATGACCAGAATCACAGTAGGAAAGACGTCGACCAGGACGGTGGCGTCCCAAAGAAACCAGAACAAAGCAAGTATTATAACGAGGACGACCTCCAAGTATGGAAAGATAGATGCCTTCGAATGGATGAAGAAGTAAAAGAGATGGCGAACAAATTGGCAGACCTGTAATCGGTCGCCAATTTTATGATGCAAAACAATGTCATGCAGCCACCGTTCCCGCTGTAAGACACGCCGATTCCAGCTGCCAATACACAGAAGGGAGAACAGAAACCAATCCCAGAAATCCCCCAGCACACCAGGAGCGAAAAACACTCTCACCGGCCTTCAAGGGAGGTCGGACGAGGAGATTCAATGAGAGAAGAATCGCGGAGGACGCATCGTGCCAAGGAGGAAGACCCCAAAGAACATCGGCATATTCAGGGGGCAGGCGCTCTGCTTCGACACAACTCACGGAGAAAGATCGAAAAGAACCCACCATGAAGTTGAGAGTAGTATGCCGAAAAGACTGAAGTCAGGAGATAGCCGAGCTCCTAGGCGGAGCAAAGAAGACTTGAGAGATTACCTCAAGAGGAAGCAATAGAATGCCGATGCCGAGGTAAATTCCCCTGATAAACCCAGAACACTATTCTCAGTGGAGTTAGACAAATTTGAGGCGCCGAAGAGATTCAGTATGCCGAGGTTTCAAATATACGATGGTAAGTCAGACCCCAACTTTCATGTTGGATTATACCTGAATTCAATGGCGTTGTACAGTGGGAACGAGCCATTGCTCTGCAAAGTGTTCCCCTCATCTTTTGGGGAGATTGCATCAGATTGGTTCCACAAATTACTAAAGAGAAGCATGAAGACTTGGGAAGGCCTGGCCGAGATGTTTGTGGCCAAGTTCATAACAAACAAGCTGCAGCCATTGAGGGTGGACGCACTAATGGTTCTGAAGATCAGTAAGGATGAAGGCCTTAGGGCCTATCCAAAACGGTACTATGAGGTGTTCAACCGAATACCAGAGTGTAATCAAGAGGTGGCGGTTGTATCTTTCAAGAACGGTCTGAAAGACAACTGTCCACTATGAAAATCTTTGGTAAAAACATTGCCAAAAAGTATGGAAGAGCTCATGGCGAGAATCGAGAAGTATGCCAGAGTCGAATAAGATACATCGAGAACCAAGGAGGCAAAGCAAGAGAAAGGAAACGGCTTGCCGAAGCGAGGCTGAAGTAACAATGGATCAAGCAAGCAAGAGACAGAACTGAGGGCAACACAGACAGTGACAACTGTGTTCCGAATCCCAATTCACAAAGTCCTGGATCAAATTCGGAATCAACCCTATTTCAGAACACCAACAAAGGCACCAGGAGAATTTATGGGAAAAAACCTTGGCAGACATTGTGCTTACCACAATGAAAACGGGCATATGACTCAGGGCTGCAGAGCCCTGAAAACACATTTGGAAGACCTGGTGAGACAAGGCCATTTGAGAGACCTTGTCGATGAGGCCAAAACAAGGGAAGAACAGGCAAGATTGCCTCAGGCGACAGCAGCTCCACCTCCCCCAGCACAGCAACCACAAGCAGGAAGACCTCGGGTAATTAATGTAATTCACTCAAAGGTCAACGAAAACGAGATTCGAGGGGAGACCCAGAAGATAAAACACCTGCAATATGTCTACCAAGTCGGGGAGAAGAGACATCGGGCAGAGGAGTGCCAAGGACCAGTAGTGTCCTTTTCTGAAGCGGACCTTGAGATGGTGCAGCATCCCCATAATGATGCCTTGGTAGTATACCTTCAGGTTAGGGAATGCTAAGTAAAACGCATCCTGATTGACCAAGGCAGCTCTTGTGACATCATGTACGTCCGATGTTACAAGGAGCTTGGCCTTCACCCAGACGATATGGAGCAATCCAATAGCCCAATGGTCGGGTTCAATGGAACACCGACATGGCCACTGAGAACAACCAGCTTAGAGGTGCAGGCAGGCACCAGGAAGATAACAACAGAGTTCACCATAATTAACACACCCTCCCCTTACAACATCATTTTGGGAAGGCCATAGTTGCATGCAATGAGGACTGTTCCCTCAACCTTGCATCAACTATTGTTGTTCCCAACAGAGTATGGGATTGAGGAGGTCAGAGGAGATCAGCTACAGGCAAAGAATTGCTCCATGGCAGCAATGAAATCCACCTGCAGCATTCGAGAACCAGAGAAGGCAGAGATCGTAGACGAGGACGTGGAGGTCCTAGAGGATGTCGGCAAGGAGTCAGCCGAAAAGAGTGAAAAAACACTGAAGAAAATCCTCGTCCAAGAGGGGGATGAAGAACGCTTCTTTCTTCTCGGCTCGGACCTAGCCGAAGAAGAAGAAAGAGAGATGGAAGCTTTCTTGAGAGCAAATATTGAGGTGTTTGCTTGGACGCCTTACGAGATGCTTGGCATTGACCCCGAGGTCACTTGCCATAAACTGAATGTTGATAAGTCGGCAAAACCAGGAATCTAACGAGCAAGAAAACTGACGTTGATAGACGTCGAAGCAGTGGAGGAGGAAGTAGATAGACTTCTCGAGGCCAGGGCCATTCGAGAGGTAGTTTACCTGACATGGCTATCAAACACAGTAGTCGTGAAGAAGAAGAATGGTAAATGAAGGGTCTGCGTGGACTTTACCAGCTTGAACAAGGCCTGTCCCAAAAACAGTTTTTCTCTACCCAAGATTAACCAGCTGGTAGACGCCACTTCGGGGCATGAAAGAATGAGCTTCCTAGATGCCTACAGGGGATACTATCAGATAGCCATGTATTCTCCAGATGAGGAGAAGACTGTATTTATCACCCCAAAAGGTCTGTACTGCTACAGAGTGATGCCTTTTAGGTTGAAAAACGCAGGAGCAACTTACCAAAGACTGGTAACCAAGATGTTCAAACACTTGATTCGCAGAACCGTGGAAGTTTACATCGATGACATGGTCGTGAAGACCAAGGAATCTAAAGGTCATCTGGCCGACCTGAAAGCAGTCTTTGACATCCTTAAAACATATCGGCTCCGACTCAATGCAGCAAAGTGTGCATTTGGAGTAGGATCTGGTAATTTTTTAGGATACCTGGTGACTAGAAGGGGCATTGAGGCCAGCCCAAATCAAATTAAGGCCATCCTAGAATTGAAGAGCCCGACGTCGGCAAAACAGGTACAAATATTGACTGGAAGGGCCGCAGCCCTGAATAGGTTCATAAGGAGAAGCTCAGACAAGTGCAAACCTTTCTTTAACTTAGTGAAGAAAGCCATAGATTTTTTATGGACAGAAGAATGTGAGGCCGCCCGGGCCGACCTGAAGAAGTATCTGACCACAACTCCAGTTCTTTCAAATCCAGAACCTAGGGAGGAGTTGTTTTTGTACTTAGCAGTCTCAGAACACGCAGTAAACGCAGTGGTAATCCGAGAAGGAAAATGGGAGCAAAGGACCATTTACTATGTAAGCAAAACCCTGGCAGATGCAGAAACAATGTATCAACCCTTAGAAAAATTGGCACTGACTTTAGTAATGGCTTTAAAGAAACTGAACCATTACTTCCAGGCCCATAAAATTGTGGTGCTAACAGAACACCCAAAGTCTTTGCTACAACAAGGAGACTTGACAGGAAGAATAGCCAGATGGGCAGCGGCCTTGGAACAGTATGACTTGGAATACAGACCCAGAACAGCAATCAAAGGCCAAGTTTTGGATGACTTCATAGCCGAGTTCACACCAGAATCCATCGTACATCGGACTCCGTCAAGCCAAGGTGAACGATGTCCAAGCAAGCAAGGAGAAGCCCAACCGAATGCAACGAAACAAAGGAAAAAGGAAAAACTTAGACCCTGCAGCCTTTACATTGGCGACTCCTTTCAACTGTTTGTCGATGGGAGCTCAAACTGGCAAGGAGCAGGGGCAGGAGTAGTACTGGTATTTCTAGATGGAGAGGTATTGGAACAGTCCATTCGATTGGGGTTCAAGGCCTCAAACAATGAAGCAGAGTATGAAGCATTGATTGCAGGACTAAAGCTAGCGGTTGCAGCAGAAGCAGATGAAGTAATAGTCTTCTGTGACTCCCAGCTCATAGTCAACCAGACAACGGGCGAGTTTGTAACCCGAAATGAAAGGATGTCAGCCTACGCAAAGGAAGTCAACAGATTAGTAGCTTTGTTTCAGAATTGCCAACTACATCAGGTTAGCCGAGATAATAACAGTCGCGCCGATGCACTGGCCAATCTGGCCAGTGCAATACAACCTGGAAAAGCAAGGACGATAATGGTCGAATACTTGTCGGGCCCGAGCATCGAACCACTGACCATAGAGCATGAAACAATGTGTATGGACATGGGACCAAGCTGGATGGATGCAATTGTTGCATTCTTGAAAGAAGAAAAGCTGCCGGATGACCACAAAGAAGCACACAAGGTCAGATTGAAGTCGGCAAGATTCAGTCTAATAGCAAACGGACATCTCTACAGAAGATCCTTCACTGGACCCCTTTTGAGGTGTGTACATCCATCACAAGTTGAAGATTTTTTATATGAAATACATGAAGGAATCTGTGGAAGCCACACTGGGGGCAGATCACTAGCCCATAGGGCCATTACCCAAGGGTATTGGTGGCCTTACATGCAGAAAGATGCAGAGGCCTATGTCAAGAAATGTGAAAAATGCCAAAGGTTTGCACCATTGATACACCAACCAGCAGCAGACCTAAACCCAGTATCCAGTCCTTGGCCGTTTGCCCAATGGGGCATGGATCTCATTGGACAACTGTCCTAAGCAACTGGATAAAGGAAGTAGCTGCTGGTAGTAACAGATTACTTCACCAAGTGGATAGAAGCTGAGCCCCTAGCCAAGATCCAAGATGTAGACGTGAAGAACTTCTTATAGAGGAACATCATCACCAGATTTGGGATTCCGAGAACAATAGTTGCTGACAATGGAGCATAATTTGATAGCAAGCTAATCAAGAACTTTTGTGCAAAGTTCAAGATCAAGAACTACTTTTCAACCCCAAGCTTTCCTCAAAGCAATGGACAAGCAGAAGCATCCAACAAAGTTATCCTAGATGGGATAAAGAAGAGGCTGCAAGCAGCAAAAGGAAAGTGGGTAGATGAACTACCAAATGTGCTCTGGGCATATCGGACTACGCCGAGAAGATCAATGGGGGAATCCCCCTTTGCCATGACGTATGGCACAGAAGCTATCATTTCGCTTGAAGTCGGCATCCTTGGGATCAGAACCCAGGGAGTAGAGAACGAGACTAATGATGTACTCTTAGCCCGAGATCTGGACCTACTAGAAGAAAGAAGAGAGAGAGCTACAATGCAGCTCACAGTCTACCAGCAACAGCTTGCCTGAGCTTATAATAAAAGAGTCAACCGAAGGGAGTTCCAAGTCGGCGACCTAGTCTTGAGAAAAGCCGTCGGCAACAAGAAGGATCCCAGGGAAGGCAAGCTTGGCCTAAACTGGGAAGGACCCTACAGAATCACTTCGGTATTGGGCAACGGGGCATATCGGCTTGAAGATAGTGAGGGCAAAGAGTTGCCAAGACCCTGGAATACTTGTAATCTGAAGTTTTTCTATCATTAGATTTTCCTTGTCATTTGCTGACGTAATGAATAAAATTTTAGCAGAATTCTTCTATATTTGTGACTGATGAAGATACATAACGTTGCTTCGGAATACATGCATAATGAGACCCCAAGTGGAACTTAGGTTCACATTAGGGGGCAGAGAGAAGAAATGATGTTTAACACTTGTTGAAACTTGAGAAAAGTTTACAAGTTGAAGTTAAATCGAAATGATGTTTAACACTGGTTGAAACTTGAGAAAAGCTTGCAAGTTGAAGTTAAATCGAAATGATGTTTAACACTTGTTGAAACTTGAGAAAAGTTTACAAGTTGAAGTTAAACCGAAATGATGTTTAACACCTGTTGAAATTCTAAGAGAACTTACAAGTTGAAGTTAAACCGAGATGATGTTTAACATTTGTTGAAACTTGAGAAAAGCTTACAAGTTAAAGTTAAACCAAAATGATGTTTAACACTTGTTGAAACTTGATAAAAGTTTACAAGTTGAAGTTAAATCGAAATAATGTTTAACACTTGTTGAAACTTGAGAAAAATTTACAAGTTGGAGTTAAACCGAGATGATGTTTAACACTTGTTGAAACTTGAGAAAAGTTTACAAGTTAAAGTTAAACCAAAATGATGTTTAACACTTGTTGAAACTTGATAAAAGTTTACAAGTTGAAGTTAAATCGAAATAATGTTTAACACTTGTTGAAACTTGAGAAAAATTTACAAGTTGGAGTTAAACCGAGATGATGTTTAACACTTGTTGAAATTCTGAGAGAATTTACAAGTTGAAGTTAAACCGAGATGATGTTTAAACACTTGTTGAAATTTAAAAAGTTTACAAGTTGAAGTTTAAAAAGAAATTTTTTTACAAATTGAAGACTAAAACACTTGTTGAAACTTAAAAAGTTTACAAGTTGAAGATTATATTTTACACTTGTTGAAATTTTATGAAAAAAATTTTACAAGCTGAAACCAAGGTTATACTAAGAAAGGTACTTGGGCATTTGCCGAGGTAAATCGTCAGCTTGTATTACCGAGATGTTTCACCCCAAGAAGGTTGCACAAGACTTAGAAGCATTTTGAAGACACAAAATTATTCTAAGTATGAAAGTCATACAAGAAGCAATAAAGGGAAGACAAACATGCAAGCATTCGAGAAAGAAGGAAGTTGTATTCATAAAAAGGCACATCGGCGATGTAAAGAGTTTACATTACTTCAAAAAAAAAAACAAGGTATAAAATACAAAGGAAAAAGACATCAAAACTAAAATTCCTCAGCATCATTAGCAGGCTGAGTCTAGAACTCGGAAGACTGCTGGGAGGACATCTCAGCCACCTTCTCGGCTACAAGCTCAGTATCAATCTCTTGAAGGGTCTGATCAAGGCTCTTGTCGGCGAGAGACACATCCAAAGATGCCTGCTCAGGGGTAGCTTCCTTAAGGACCTCCTCAACCTCCTCATCTTGAGTCAAGTCTAGGACTTGCTCATTTTGAGGAAGAGACTTGGCCCCAGTAACGTCTTTTGACTTCCTCACCAAAACCTCCTCCTCAGACTCAGAGTCGTCGTCGACGGGTTGGCTTGGAGTTAGGGGGAACGGCAGAGGAAGGACATCGGCATTCCTGAGGGGGGAGTCCTCGGGGACATCAAGCCTTTTCAGTAAGGTCATCCAGTCAAGGGTGAAGCCCCTGTTGCATGCCTACTTCACCTGCTTTTCGTAGTCTGCCGTAACGTCGGCCACCCCTTCGTTATAGCCTTTCTTGTCGGCGGCCTTGACTTCGGCCTCTTTTGTGGCCAGGGCATCTTGAAGTTCTTTTTGGGCTTGGGCCATCTTCTCCTCGGCTTCTTTCTTCTCGGCCTCAAGAACCTTCTTAATGGCCTCAACAAATTCAGCATTTTCTTCGGCATCATTTTGGGTCTTGATGGCAGCCTCGGCCTGGTCTTCCAGCTTCTTCATTTTTTATTCTAAGCCTTTGTTGGCCTTTGGCAGACTGGCAACCTCTCTCTTCTTGTCGGCCAATTCTTTCCTATTCTTAAAGGATTGTATTAAGAAGGAATGAGCATACTGGATGGCCTGAAAGTGAACAACACAAAAGTTATTAGAAAATTTTCCAAGTACAAGAAAGAAAAAAAAATGACCAAATAAAGACACTCACTTGGACAGAGCACTGAAGCATCAGAGCATAATTCTCATACTCACTCAACTTGGCATTTCTGTCAAGATCGCCGAGAAAGAGTAGAGCAGTACTGAGGGCGACGGCGACATTAATATCGTCGGCACTGTCACTAGCCTTGACTGGCTTATCTTCCAGTGTGATTTGGGGAGCCCAGGGGGCATCCTGCTTTGAAGACCCCGAGGTGGCTGTATTGGATGACCTCGGCCTCTTTGATTTCGGGGATTCAGATGGTTGGGCCTCGGCACGCCTCTTCTCCGCGGCAGATTGAGACTTATCACCCTCAGCTAGTTGGGGGATCAGCAAGGTGTCCTCAGTATCAACCTGAGTCACCTTTGCCTTTGGCTAAGCCTTCTTTATTCTTTTCGGCTTCACAGGAGGCTGAGATTGCGCTGGTGGAGTGTCGATGGTTGATGGGATGCTGGCCAAGAGATCTTTTGTAACAACTTTTTGATGACCCATCTCGGCAAAAAAAACGGTTCGTCGCCGGCTTTGTCGTTGGGATATCGGGATCAGATATGGAGCCGAGGTTGACGGCTGCTCAGCTGGCTCAGAGATTGATCCTTGGTCTGTCCGAGATGTGGACACGACTTGTGGAGTTATGGTAGAAAGAGGAGAAAGGCTTTTCTTCTTCCTTTTAGGGACGTCGGGAAGAGCCGACTTATAAGTGGAAATGAAGTTGAGAAGCAGAGGGGCCTTCCGTTTAAGAACTGGCAGATCCAAAAGTCTCTTCAAGTCTTTGCTGGGAAAGAAAGACTGACGGAAGCCCTTTGGTGGCTGAGAAAGAGCTGCAAGCAAAACAGACGTTAGAAGCAAATAAAGTATTAAAAACTATGAATTTTTTTTTGAAAGCAAGCAAGTATGGATGCAAGGCTCTTACCATTGCCCTCTACAAAAACGGTTCGAGGAAGAGGGTAAAGATGGAGGTCCTCATCTGGAGCGAACTCCCAGTTCCCCGAGGTAATGAAGTAGTCGTCTCCAGCTCCCTTGTTGGAGTCTGGGAGGTCGACTACGATTTTGTACTCGGTAGATCTTGGCTTGAGGTAGTAAATGTAGCCCATATCTCTTTTAAAGCCACACATGGTGTAGCAGTACTGGATATCGGCTAAAGTGATCTTAGCATTTTCTTGTTTGGCTGAGGCTATGATGCCATTAATAACTCGGTAGGAGTTGATGGCAAGTTGCATTGGGTTCAACTTATAGTAGTGGATTATCTCGCGGAAAAGGATGTTGAGTGGAAGCCGGAGTCCGCACTCAATAAAAGCTACGACAGGGAAGGGCATGGAGTCAGTTGCGGGCATGACAGAGTCGTCTTCCCCAGCCAACCTCAGATGGACGTCGGCCGGGATGCCAATCTCCTGCCTAAAATGCTCTAATTTACTCGAGATGTCTACCCTATGTTTCCACATACCCATGATATCGGCTTAAACTGAAGGGGTTGGGTTTCAGAAGGGGTGTTTTAAAAGGGTTATTGGGACTTTGGGAAAAACCTAAAGTATGTGTTGGATAAGGATTTGTGGAAAAAGTTTCAGTCTTTCCTAATAATCGAGGGTTCTACAAGCAAATCCTAAACCTAGATATATGGAAACGAAGATTGAATGCACGGATCGAGAAAACAGAAAAACAGGGATGCATCTCAGAATCAAGAATGATGATGAAGCCACCAGGAAATCAAGACAAAAAGTTTGCACAAGTGTACCAGGCCAAGAACAGTGGCAGAAATTAACAGGAGTGTGAACAGTGTATATTCAAGAAGATGATTTGGGTAAAAACAGAATCATGAAACAAACATATTCAAATATATGGTAGAATACAAGATGCAATATCAAAAATATGAACAAGATTGCAAAGACAGCAGGTAAAACAGTAAAGTTCCGTAAGGTAACAAGAAACTGAAATCAGGAGGAATAGTGGCTTACCAGAAAGAGGGAAACCGGAATAGGGATTGCCGAAGTCTGACGACGGTTGCGAAGGCGGAAGATCGGTGAAAATCACGCCGGAAGGGGTAAACGGAGCAAGTTACAGAGCTATGGAAGCTTGAACAATGGCGTATTCAGAAGCCAGAGAGAGTTGAGAGCTTGAAGATACGAAAATGAGAAGACCAAGAGGGAAGAAAAAGTTTTGTTAAAACTTGAAACGGCGGCAAAACGAAATTAATGCGCCTAAAACAATGTGAGCGTTAGACGGCGCACGCATGCGCGAGACGATTAAGAAGCACGTACCAAGTACGATCCAGTAAGAGAAGGACACGTGGCTAAAACGGTTGAATTGTAATGCATGACAACTCATACGCGTGAAGAAGCTCTTGGAATTCTTGATCTTTAAGAAGACATGTCAGCTTATAGTAATGAGCTCGGCTTAAGCCGATGTACTGGCAGGAAGTACCGATATAGGTTTCATCACCTCAGAATGCCGAGGTAATAGAACTTAGGAGGCAATTGTAGGGATATATTTTCTGAGTACCAGCACGTGGCCAAGGTGATGCCGATGTGTCAGCCGAGGTGCCACATGTCCAGGTCATGATGCCGAGGTTATCTCCGAAGATATCGGAATCCGAGATAAGCGGATAAGGGACAAGAGTCCTAGAATGAAAAAGGACTTTAGCATGGATAAGGATAAAACTCTTAGGAAGTTTATCTTTATCTCTTGGAGAGTCCAGGATAAGCACTGAGCAAGAGTCCATTGAAGCTAGGCTTCTAGTGGGATAAGGATTGAGTTAACTATAAAAGAGAGGCACCCCCGATGGGTCTAAGGTACGCAATTTATATTCTGAACAGTGAGTTTAACACTATTGATTATCTTGAAGAGATATACTGACTTGATCGCCGGAGTGCCCCCGGGTGGACGAACCACCGCCGAAATCTTCTCTTTCTGTTGCAGGTCAGCCAGGTGTCATCTATTCTACTAGTGCTCTCCAGCTGAGTACTGAGTTGGGCAGTGTGATCAGAAAATCACTCACACAAAAAATCATAAATGTTGTAACCAAAAGTGCATCATTGGGTGTGTACGATGGAAGTTTGCTTAAGTGTTAAGCTGAAGATAAAAGTTTGAGAAGGGTAGAATCCTTAAATGGAGAGAATTGAACGGGGAAAGCAGAAAAGATCAACCTGTTTTTATTTTATTTTACTTTAAAATTAAAAAAAAAAAGAGAATAACATTGAGTTTTAGGTCTATCAATTCAAAGTAAAAACTCTATCAAAATGTTTCTTAATCATAAAATTGACAATGCTAAATTTTTTTTGTATAATTTTATTTTCTTAAAAAATAGCATTTTATAATCAGAGTCACTAATATAAATTTAATCTAAATTGAGAGAATAACATGTCAATGCATGTATTAAAAAAAATTCAAATTAATAATAAATTTTATAAATTTTAATTATTAAAATTATGTAATATCCCCATCTAAGTTTTGCAAGACACGTGGCAGTTCATTGTAAAAACAGAGTCAATGAAGGTGGGGCCTATATCCTCATGGTAGTTCAAGAAATGTTGGTCGGACTCAAGGTTCGGTCTATGTTTTCGGCTCACAGATGATTTTCCTTAAGAACACGTGGCCACTGTTTGGCAATGTAGTTGGGGGCTAAAATAGTTACATGCATTCAAAATTGGCTAAAGTAGTTACTAGAAGACAAAACATCATCACTTGTCCACAAACAACTCAACATTGGATGAATTTACCAAACTACCCTAGAGCACTTCCTGTTTCACTTTCACAGAAGCACCACCAATTTCTACTACTAGCAGACAAAATAGCCCCATCATTGTACACGTCATCTTAAAATAAAAATGTAAAAAATCCTTCTCCAAAACAATAAAACAAATAAAAAAAAGACATAAAAATAAAATCAAAATTACTATTTTCCACGTCATTTAAAATAGAAAACATGATAAAGTGTTTTCCAAAAAACAAAACAAAAATTAAACCAAAAAAAAAAAGACAATAAAATAAAACCAAAATTAGCATTTTCCATGTCATTTAAAATAAAAAACATGAAAAAGCGTTTTCCAAAAAAAATAAAAAATAAAAAAAGTCAATAAAATAAAATCAAAATTAGCATTTTCCACGTCATTTAAAAAAACATAAAAAATCCTTTTCCAAAAACAAAAAACAAATTAAAACAAAAAAAAAAACCGAAATTATCATTTTTCAGGTCATTTGAAAAAAAAAACATAATAAAGCCTTTTCCAACAAAAAAAAAATAAAATAAAAAACAATAACAACAACAAAAAAAAACACATTAAAATGAAACTGAAATAAGCATTGTCAACGTCATTTAAAATTAAAAAACAAGAAAAAACCTTTTCAAAAAACAAAAAAATTAAACCAAAAAAAAAGTCAATAAAATGAAACTAAAATTAACAGTTTCCACGTCATTTCAAAAAAAAAAATGAAAAAGCCTTTTCCAAAATGAAAAAAACAAATTAATATATATATATATATATAAAAGAAGACAACAACATAACACCAAAATTTACATTTTCCACGTCATATTAAAAAAAACAAAACATAAAAAAGCTTTTTCCAAACCTAAAAAAAAAAAAAAAGCAAATTGAAAACAATAAAAAAAAAATGACAAAAACGTAAATGAAAAAAAAGAACCACAAAAATACGCCTCATCCAACCCCAATAAATAAATAAATAAATTTAAAAACAGAAATTAGCAGTTGCCACGTAATTTTAAAATAAGTAAAACACATAAAAAATTATTTTTGAAAAATAAAAACAAATTAGTGTATACAAATAAAAATAAAAATGACAAAAACGTAAATTAAAAAAAAAGAACCAGAAAAATATGCCTCATCAAAAAAAAAATTAAAAACAGAAATTATCATTTGTCACGTAATTTAAAAATAAATGAAACACATGAGAAACCATATTTGAAAAATAAAAACAAATTAATGTATAGAAAAAAAAACGTAAATTAAAAAAAAAAGAACCAGAAAAATACCCCTCATCCAAAAAAAAAATTTAAAAACAAAAATTACCATTTGCCACGTAATTTACAAATAAATAAAACGCATGAAAACCTATTTTTGAAAAATAAAAACAAATTAATGTATACAAATAAAAATAAAAATGACAAAAACGTAAATTAAAAAAAAAAGAACCAGAAAAATACGCCTCATCAAAAAAAAAAATTAAAAACAGAAATTACCATTTTCCACGCAATTTCCAAATAAATAAAACACATGAAAATCCAATTTTGAAAAATAAAAACAAATTATTGTATACCAATAAAAATAAATAAGACAAAAACCTAAATTAAAGAAAAAGAACAAATTAATGTATACAAAAAGAAAAATGACAAAAACATAAATTTTTTTTAAAAAAGAACTATAAAAATACGCCTAATCCCAAAAAATAAAATAAAATAAAATAAAATAAATCCACACCAATGATGCTGATGTGGAGGATGTATGGCAAGGAGTTAAAAAAAAATAAATAAAAAAAAAATCACTTCAAGGGTAGTTTGGTCATTCACCATGAAGACACTTTACCAAAAAACTAAAAAGTCAAAAAATCCTTTCTAAACCAGACTTTTTAACTCCAAGCTAAAATAGTAAAAAAAGTCAAAAAGTTAAAAAATTAACCCACTTCCCAAACAGATGTGTAAATTAGAAAAGAAGAGTAAAGAAAGTTATTGAATTGAATGGAACGCCACTTGTGGACTACAAATGATTGGGTTGGCTTCACCAAATAAGAATTGAAACTCTTTGTAAACATAGTTGTATATATAAAGGGAAATTCTATAATACATACTTTATTTTGGGATATATATCATATATTTCTGTTATAATTTTTATAAATTTTTATTAGGAAAAATTAGTCTAACATCCCTCTTCAACTTTTAGTAATGAAAAAGGTCCACAATAAATTTTTTTGTAATCTAAGGTCTCTCACACACACTCATATGTAACACCTACTCTCTCATTCTCTCTTCTCCCTCTTCTTGCATCAAACAACTCCTCTCTCTCTCTCTCTCTCTCTCTCTCTCTCTCTCTCTCTCTCTCTCTTCTTCGTCCGCAACGTTGTTTAAAGCTTCATTGGCATTGACTATGACCGAGAAATTTGCACTAGCAAGATTTCTAAAGCTTTGCCGATGGAGATCGTCGATTTATATGACGATTCCTGATAGTGCTTTATAAAACAAGATTTATATGAAGTAGAGCACGAGTCCTCATTGTTGTTCCTCTGATCACTAGTCCTTCGATGAAGATTCCTTCGTTGACAAATATCACTACCCTCGAAGGACAAATTATCAAGAAGCAAAGCACTAG
Source organism: Camellia sinensis (assembly GCF_055761805.1). Classification (NCBI taxonomy): domain Eukaryota; kingdom Viridiplantae; phylum Streptophyta; class Magnoliopsida; order Ericales; family Theaceae; genus Camellia; species Camellia sinensis. Next base: position 82,891,787 of record NC_138963.1, read on the forward strand.
TAAGATTTATAAAGCATTATAGCAGATATGAAAGAAGAAACAAAATGCATCAGTTACATATCCACGAACACAACTGGAAAATATTCATCATTGCTTCTCTTACTTTTTTCATGTTTCTTCATTGTCTTTATTGTTGATCTTAATAAACTAAATTTTAAAATCTTCATATAGCATTTAATGAAGAAATCCAAATAAAAAGATGTATTCGGGGATCTAAGGACATGGATTTAGCAAAAAAGGTGTTTGATGAAATGCCAATGAGAGAATTTTTGTTATTCAACGAAGAAGGTGTTTGATTTTTTGTTGTACTCAATTTTTTATGGTTTTAAAATTGTGAACAAACACAATTTCTCTAGTTTGATTAAAATTTATCTAGTTTAGTTAAAACAATCTCTCTGGTTTAAAATCATTGGGCTAAAATTTCTCTAGTTTAGTTAAAACAAATTTCTTTGGTTTAAAATTGTGAACAAACACAGAGAAATTTATGAACAAATTCAGAGGAATTCTCTGTGAATAGAGCCAAAGAAATTTCAATTCTATGTGAACAAAGCCAGAAAAATTTGTGAACAAAGCTGAGACCATGAATTCGTTTAGTAACTTGCTACTGTGGATCTTAGGCGGGGCTTCATCTGAAGGGTTCATCTCATTTCTTTTGATGTTTAGAGACATGCGAGATCAAGGCGGCCAAATTTATCCAGATCTAGCCAGGTAGGAAAATCATACAACACAAAATGCTCACTAAGGATTGAAATGTTGGTTGGTCCTTGTATTTTTTGAATGTTTAATGCTAATGTCATTGTAAAGGGTTTTGTAGAAATATTAGTTTATACATAAATGGTTGCATAAACTGGATATGGAGTAATGGTCAACAACATCAGTATTGTTAATAAACAAAAGTTGAAATAAGAAAAGGAAAAGGAAAAAAAAAATTCTCTAGTTTGAACTCAGAGAAATTTCAATTTTCTCTGGTTTGAACCCAGAGAAATTTGGTGTTGGTGATGTGTAAAATTTTCTCTGTGATGTGTCTAGAGAAATTTGGTGTTGGAGATGTGTAGAATTTCTCTATGATGTGTCTAGAGAAATTTGGTGTTGTGAATGTGTAAAATTTTCTCTATAATGTGTCTAGAGAAATTTGCTGTGATGTGTCCAAAGAAATTTGGATTGTCTCTGTGATTTGTCCAGAAAAATTCTCTGGATCGAATTTTCTCTGGGTCGAATTTTCTCTAAATCGATGTTGAGGGACCTTAGACATCATGAAAATATTGAGTGTCCTTTATGCTATAAAATCTTAATACAAGAGACCTTAAAAAAAATCCTCTTTTTATTATGATATATTGTGATATTAGTTATGACTTCTTTTTTCTTTTTGACTTAATTATTACTCATTATGGTATTAATTATCACTCATTTTGATATTGATCATGACATTAAAAAAATATGTAGTTATAATTCATTATTATTTTTAGTTCTAATAGAAATATAAGGAAATGTTTTGGTGTGCAATGTACACCGTATGCAATCCTATACAAAATTAGGTAAGTTTTCACGAATTTACATAAGTGATCGCAAAAAAATACAAAAGTTAAATACAAATTTGCGTAAGTTCATCAAAACTTATGTGATTATGCAAATTTATATTAAATATATATATATTTTTTAGACTATTTATATAAATTCTTAAAAACTTATATAATTTTATGTAGAGTTATATATGGTGTGCGATGCACTCAATATTTTTTCCATATCTACCATGTTTAGTTGGCTTTTAAGTGCAAATAGAGTTTGGGTTAGCAACAGTCGGCTCATTCTCAGAGCCAATCTCGATGGAGGGGCATGCTATCATTGCGCACAATCGGGGCATATGAAAATGTCTTGCCCACAGTTAGCCGGGACAATCAGTGCTTCAAGGTGCCGACAGATGGGAGGTTATCAAGCAGGCTAGGGTAAGAGGTCAGAACATCAACCATCTCAATTTAGACAAGCATCGAGAATAGCGCATAAGGCGACTTCGGCATAGTTAGTGCAACTGGCCTACATTTAAAGGAGTGATCGGGGCGAGCAGAGACCACACGGGCGAGTTTACGCCGTTACCATATTCGAGAAGTCTTTTGTGCCATCGGTAGTGAGAGATACATATTTTATCTTCAATACTTGGGTTAATGTGTTGATAGATACCAGAGCATCTCACTCATTCATAGCATCTGCATTCACATCCATGTTGGGGTTAAAGATTGAACAACTATAGCTTCCGTTTAGGGAAGAGTCACCGGTTGTAGGTAAAGTTGTCTTAAGTCAAGGAAGTCGCGGGTATGTGTGGTTGAAGTCACTGATCGTCGACTCCCTTTCAATTTTGTGTTATTAGATATGTCAGATTTTGATGTTATCCTCGGTATGGATTGGCTATCCTCCTACCGTGCCATCATAGATTGCTACCGTAAGAGAGTTACTATGTGCATATCAGATGGTGATTGTTTTATTTTTTGGGAGATAGAATCGATAGAGTGTTGTTGCCATTGTATGACTTACTTGGTCGGGGAGAACTTAGTTTTCTTCTTGCAACCTTTATGGATGATGAGAGTAATATGGTTCGAGGTGAATTTCCTAGTGTGGTTTGCGAGCACTCAAATGTCTTTTTTGAGGACCTCACTGAATACCCCTTCACCGTGAGGTCGAGTTTTCTACAAACTTGGTGCTTGGCATGACACCCATCTCCATGTCACCTTATAGATTTACACCGGTATAGTTGCTCGTTTTAAAGAAATAGTTTCAAGAGTTACTAGATAAGGGCTTTATATGCCCTAGTACTTCACTATAGAGAGCACCAACTACTTTTGCTAAGAAGAATGATGGTTCGTTACAGTTATGATTTGATTATCTCAAGTTGAATAGGGTCACAGTTAAGAACAAATATTCGTTGCTAAGAATATATGACTTTTTAGACCGACTTAAGGGTTCCCAATGTTTCTCAAAAATAAACCTCAGGTTGTGTTATCATCACTTGCAAGTGAAGGAGGAAGATATTCTGAAGAAGGCCTTTCGTATTCGGTATCACCACTATGAGTTCCTTGTTATGCCATTTGGTTTGACTAATGCCCCTGCCACTTTATGGACTTGATGAATTGAGTCTTCCATGAGTATCTCAACAAATTTGTAGTGTTTTAGCAGATGACATCCTTATCTATTCACCTTCTGAAGAGGAGTATGAAGAGCACCTCTGCATTGTCTTACAATTGCTCAGGGAGCACCATTTATATGCTAAATATGAGAAATGTGAATTTTGGCTTTCTGAGGTGAAATTTTTGGGTCATGTCGTTTCTGGAAACGAGATTACTGTAGACTCTTCAAAAATTGAAGTCGTGTAGAATTGAGAGTGACCTAAGAATGCCTTTGAGATTCATAGTTTTTTGGGTCTCACAGGTTATTATAGGCTGTTTGTGAAAAACTTCTTTACCCTAGCATTGACTAAGTTAACTCAAAAAGGGGTAAAGTTTGTTTAGAGTGAGCCATGTGAGAAATCTTTCTTGGAACTAAAAGCCAGATTAACATCTGCACCAATTCTAATATTCTGGCACATCAAACTTTGGTCTCATTTTTGTCACGTGATAAATAATGATTAAAAGAGTATACTATTCAATCACATGATGTACTTTTACACCATTTAAAAGAAAAAAAATTGATGTACTATTACGTAAAATGCTCTCCTTAATGGTTGAGTCGACATGTTTTAGTTAGAACCAATTCAATTTAGACATTGGATTTTTTTTTTTCTGAAAATCTTTTGGAGAATTTTTTTTTGGTACTATATTATTAATAATGTAGGGCCTTCAGATAATAAATCAAAATTTGAATTTTCTTTATCCAAAGATCCAGGTGTTAAAATATTATGTCCATAAGGACATGCTTCTACCAAATGACCAAAATACTCATTCATTTTCATACACGCATAAAACGATCATCATCAACAATTCCAAACCCTAATCACTCAACTCTCTCTCTCTCTTTTTCTCTCTCTCATCCATCTTCTCTTTCGCCACCATCGCATGTGGTGAATAACCACCACTTGTCACCATCGCAGCACGACGGTAGTAGTTCTAGTTCCAAGAATGAGTCGGAGTTGGAGAACACGAAAGTTGCGGTTGGATCACGCAAAAGAAGAGAGGATAAAAGATAGTTGATCCCAACGTCTTCCCTTTATCTTCTCTTTCTGCAAACATTGAGCTCGAGGTGATCTCAGCGTCTTCGATCTCTTCGTCTTCTTTTTCTTCGTCTTCTCTTCCTGTAAACATTGACACAATTGAGATGAATTAAGCTTTGGGTTTAGTCTTACTTATGGAGAGAGAGAGAGAGAGCTAGATGGGGAAATGGTTTGGTGGTTGTTTTCCCTCTTTGATCATCATTCCAGAGTTTCTTCCTCTTTTTAATTTATTAGGTCAGCTTTATTATAAAATGGATTTTTAGATAATCGAATCTATGAATTTCAATCTGTTGCTCATGTTTTTTCAGATCTATTTTTGTAACAACCTCGACCTGTGATTTGCCTAAAATCCATGATTAAATATGCCTAATAAGTAATTAAGATGAAATTCTATGTTTATTGCATGTGTTATATGTTATTTGTATTTATATTTGACTGTCGTAGAAATATCTGTCTATGTTTCTGTTCTGTTCGGCTAATTGAAGGCCTTATCGACATTTGATCATGAAATTGACTTGATTTATGTGTTATTCAAAATATTTAGAACATTATGGTAGGTTCAATTGAAATTCAATTCAGAACCAATTAATTAGACTAAAAAAATATCAATGGATTAACCTTAACTCAACTTCATTAACCGATACTAACCAAACCTATATAAGGCCAAATTGACTCTAGAATATTGCATACACCTTCAATATCATCATCTTCTTCAACAAAACGTAAGAGAGAGAGAAAAGGAGACTTGAGCTCAATTAAAGGGAAATTGCTAGAAAAGTGAAGGATTTGGAGAGAACTTGGAAGATTAAACTCTTATACTTGAGAATTCAAGGCTTAAGGTAGAAATTCACCGTTTTAGTATGGAATAGGGTTGTTACATGCATGAATTCAAGAGAGTTAGGTAATTAATCCAAGAATTGAGCCAAGGAAGAAAAATTAAGAAGATAAACCATATGTGCATGCAAATTCTCTTGCATTTAGAGTTTGATTTTGAAGAATTCTCACATGCATGCATTGATCATAGCTTGGTTTTGGAAATTCATCAAGTTTCATACCATTTCACCTTGTTTGATCTTGTTTTAGAAGGTTGAAGTTCATGTCAAATCATGCATGTTATGTTTTTTTACTATTCAAGTTTGATTTTGCACAATTGGCATGCTTTTGGGCTTTGATTTTACGAAATGATTTTGAATTCACAATGTTTTACAAGTTTACATATGTTTTCTCAAGTTTTGGGCCAAAAGGATGCGATTTGTTGGTTTGAAATTGAGTTTTGAACTTGTATCAGCAATCTAGAAATTCCAGAATTTGCACCCTCCGCTCGAGCGATGGAGTTTGCGCTCGAGTAGAGAATGCGAGCTCCCAGTACTTTTGCAGAGTTTGGGGGTTGGCTTGAGCGGTAGAATCTATGCTCGAGCGTGCACCCTTATTTTTGACCTTCTGTTCGAGCGACCGAAGTTGCGCTCGAGTGTAAAATGAGAGCTCCCAGAAGTTTTACAGACTTTTGCAGACTGTTCGAGCGATCGAAGTTGCGCTCGAGCAGAGACCCATTTTACTCAGTCTTGTGCTCGAGCGTCTGTCGAATGAAAAAATCATGTAACCAGTACTTTTGCAGACTTTACAGGTTGCTCGAGCGACAAAAGTTGTGCTCGAACGAAAACCCTTTTTACTCAGTCTTGCGCTTGAGCATCTGTCGAGCGAAAAAATCATACAACCATTACTTTTACAGACTTTACAGGTTGCTCGAGCGACAGAAGTTGCGCTCAAGCAGACTACCTTGATTTTGAAAAAATTGACTAAGTGTTTCAAGTTACATTTTGGCATCCTCATTATATCTTAGGCATTCCTAAGCCTTAATTAAGACATAATAATAAGGATAAAAGGTAGGAACACGCATCACGAAAGAGGAGTAATAAATTTAATATCTACGACACGTGTTCAATATGTATCTGCTTTGTGTTTGTGTAGGTCACACGCCTTAGATCGTGGATTCGACTGCTTTGACTCTTCTACTATTAGAGCTATCTGTGAGTAACAACTCTGTAAAGCTATGTTTGATTATAAGTATTTTCTAATTGAAATGATATGATCTATTTTCTGAAATGATATTTTATGAATCATGAATGAATGTTCATTTTTTTGAAATATATTTGCGGCATCCTTAGTTCATGTGGCACTCGCCCGAGGGTAACAATACCGTGGCTTATGTTCATGTGACTTTTGCTTGGGGGTAACAATACCGAGGTCTATGTTCATATAGCCCTCGCCTGGGGATAACAATACCACGGCTACTTATGCACAAGATATTGACCTTTTATGGTCGTTGGTATCGACTATACATCTGGGTCTTATGACTAATCTGATCTGATAGTTAATAGATGTATCACATATAATTGCAACTGCTTATGAAACCTGTATAAGTATGTGAATTTGAATCTGTTTCTAATATGAACTCTGATTTCTAAATCTGAATTGGACATCATTCACAACCCTTTACTCCGTTGTTATTCATTGGGCTCCAGCTCACTGTATTATTTATGTATGTAAGTGATCAGGCGTGAGACTAGGCTCAGTGAAGTTCGCTTGGAGATCTTTTTGAGTTAGCCAACCAGTGTGCCTCCCGAGAAGGTTCCGAAATGTTTTGTGATCGAGTCTTGTGAACAAGATGTAAGTTTAAGTTATTTTCTTTTGTTTGTTTTGTCAGTTTCTTTGGGTTTATCCGTATCTATGGTGGTGTAAAACTAACATTCTGCTGACGTCACGTGTGTTTGTAAATATAAGTTTTAAATTTTCTATCTTATGTATGTCTATACAGCTTTATGGACGTTGCATGTTTGTGTTTGCTTCCCCTAGCCCCTATATTTTGTTTAATTTGTTCAGAGGCCTTTGGTAATCTCAGAATTACTGGCATGTTACGGCACTAAACTTATAGTGGCAAGTTTGGATCGTAACAATTTTCTTGTCCTAGTCTAACAAATTTTTTCTTTTTCTTTTTCTTTTTTCGGTTTCCATGAAACATTAGATCTAGTCTTACTCGTAGAGATTTGAAATTTTTTGTTAAGATCGGTCAGGAGATCTAGGTCAAATGATCATTTTATGAAATTTTTAGCTATTTTAGCTTGCTAATTTATAGTTTAAGACAATTAATGAAAGTTATTTATGGAGTTAAATAGATAAGAGAAAAAATTGAACAAATAATAAAATTTGGACAGATATTTCGACATGTAAGGAAAAAAATTGAACAGATAGAGAAAAAATCAAACAAATAGATATAAATTTGAATGGATAGGTTTGAAAAAATTAAACAGATAAAAAAATATTTCAACAAATAGATTATTAATAAAAAACAAAATATCCTTCAAAATAATAAAATATACTTCTCACTAAAATATTTTATAAAAAGTATACATCTTAAAAAAATTTAAAAAAACCCTCACGAGACCTAGTGTCTGACACCTTCTTTAAAATAGGCCTTTCACCAACTTTTTCTAATAAAAAGGAGAAAATTTCGTACATGAAGCCTGAAGGGGTAGAATAACTCACTTTCTTACCCAATGCTACTTGGGTGCAATCTTATGGCTTTGCATTATTCCATGGTTTCAAAAGCTGAAGACAAAAGTGTACTGGTATTATTCCACATTACTTTTATTGATAAGTGGATAAGGGTCTTTGAAAAGCAAAAACATAATTAATTGAGGCTTTTTTTTTTTTTTTTTAATGAAATTAGGTTAACCGGTTGATATTCAAAGAGAGGTTCAAGAACCAGGCTTACCCATTCAACACTCAAACCAAGCTTCCAGGATTATAGGGTTGAGTCTAATTGAAAAATTAAGAGTAAATTATAAATACACTTTTTGAAATTTGTTAGATTGCCTCTTATGGTTTAAAAAATTAAGAATACTTCAGTGTTAGAAATTTTTATTTAACAAAATTAATTGAAAAAATAAAATTCCTAACTGCTCTTCTAACAATGATTGATTATGGGGGACTTAAGTGCATGTCTCAATAGGTGAACTTATTGCTCAATAGGTCTTGTAATAATTAGTGACACTTTTGTAAAAAAAAAGTGTCAATAATTGTTAATTTTTAGCAACAGTTTAAAAATTTGTCATAGAAAAATATCGCTAATTGTCAATTTTAGCGACAGATTTAAAAAAAGTCACAAAAATACACTAATTGTCAATTTTTAGCGACCATTCTGTTAGCCAAAATTCAGCAACGAATTGATATGACGTGATGGGAATTAAGTCTAATTATTAGAACTTTCTGGTAATTTATCCTAAAATTATGCTTGAATTATTAATTGAAATAAAATTTTAATATCATTGAAAGCTGTTAATTGATTTGATGATTTATTAACAAAAAATAGTCATTTGTTATGAAATTAGAAACTTCAAAGGACAGGATGTAATTTTTAGAATCACAGGGGACAAATCTTATTTTAAATAAATCTTAATGGGTGTAATTATAATTTATCCAAAAAATTAAATACTGCATAAATCAAATATCAAGTGAACTAATCAACCCAAATAATTCTAAGATAATTTACAAAGGGTATGTTTGGTTGTCTCTTAAATTAAATTAGCCCATTCGTGTTTTAATAGCAATGTCAATGAGGAAATATATTTTCTTCTTAAATTTTGATTGCAAATTTAGAAGGGGAATTTTTTTTTTTTGCTCCAATTGATAGAAGAGTAATTACAAATATAAGAAATATTTATATCATCAAATAGACTTCTAGCTCACAATGGTTAGAAAAGAGTTAGAAAATCAATAAAGTCTACCGTAACTAATACATCAAGCCCACTAAGTTCAAGCCTAACAATTACATGCAACTCTCATAACGGGAGAAAAATAAATCTTGTCTCACAAATGATATAAAGTCCTCTCTATAAGAGTGAAATTTGAAATCTCACATCACAAAAGATATTATATAACCACTAAATCAAATATCTTTGTTAGAAGGGGGGATGGTCGATGGGTTTGTCCTTTCTTATTCTTTTAATTTTTATTTATCTATTTATTTTTTGCTTAGTTGATAGAAGGTAATCAGGGACGGGCCTATAATGGGAACGAATATGTATACTATAATTTTTTTTTTCAAAAAATATGAATTATACCATCAGTTTCTACTTATATAAAATATAATTAACATGAAAAATATATATACATAAACATATTTGCTTAAATTGATATTGAGTTATAAAAGATAAGAATGGTAAGACAATCTATCAACACTAGTTTGGACAAAAGAATTTTTAAAACAAATGTTATATTTGATTTAAATTGTTAAATGTTATACTTTAAACCCTATATCTATACTATATATATAACCAAATGTAGTTATTTTGTCAAAAACCTCCAAATATTTATTTCTAAACTTTCATAATTTTCAAACACTCTCTTTCCTACGTGGCAACCTTATTTGATTGCCTTTCATGTTTTCTATTTTTCTTCATTTTTTATTTGTTTGATTAATTAAAATTAAAATTAATTTCATTACTTATGGATAAAGATTTGAATTTCAAAATTCCTCCATATAGATAAACATATAAAAACTGAAAATTAATTTTATAATCTACAGATAAAGATAAAAAATAAACAATTAATTTAAAAAAATTAATTTTATAACTTATAGATAATTTAAAATTTCTTCCCATAAATAAACAAATAAAAGTTGATAAATAACTTATAAAAATTAATTTCATGGCCTACAAATAAAGATAAAGATTAAATAATTGATTTTTTTTTTTAAAAACAAAATTACTCTCTTTCCCCCCCCTCATTTCGTACTTTAATTACAAATTGATAAATAATTTATAAAAATTTATTTCATGACCTATAGATAAAGATAAAAATTTTAAAAATTATTTAAAAAAAATAATTTCATGACTTATAGATAAATAAACATATAAAAATTGATAAATAATTTATAAAGATTAATTTCGTGGCCTACAGATAAAGATAAAGATTAAATAATTGATTTTCAAAAAATTTAAATAATAAAATTTACATAAAGATATGATTTGTTAATCTATATATCTATCAAAAACATATATATCTAAATCTTTATTTTGATTTACTCTTTTTTTTTTCTCCTATCACATATTATCTTTTTTTAGTTTAAATTTTTTATCTTATGAAATGCACTTATCTATAACTTCTTATCTCCTATTAAATTCTTAACCTTCTCTTTGTAATTTTTATTATTCGTTATTATCTACCAAATGATAAAGATTATATAAAAAAAAAAATTATCGCTCTGAATGAGAATAGTATTAACAATGAAATAATAAAGGCTACATGGGAGAAGGTAGCACAAAAATCTCACAAAATTAATTTTTTTCACTATATTTATAAAAGGTAATAATTTGAGATTCTTTCTATTAGTTATTAAAAATAATTTGCATTAAATCATTGTTATGTTTTTTTTTTTAAATTTTTTTATAAGGCTGTCATTCGTTATAGTATTTCTTCAATCCCATCTCTAAATTCTCTCTTTGAAATTTTTGTTTTTTCAATAATTAAGTTTAGAATCAATTTCTTATCAAATTTGTTTTCTTGATCCTTATTTTATTGAAGGATCGAGACGAATAAAACTTTCATATAATATATGAAATTAATGAATATAATACAAAGATGATAGGGAAGTACTACATATTTTTCAATATCTCTATGTTATTATTAGTTGATTTGCTAGATTATACTATCAATTTAGAGCCCATGTGATTTGATTTAATGTTCATGACTCTATTTGTATTTGACCATTTTTTCGTTGAGTAACCGATATAATTTTTTTTTGGGTATATAATGATTAAAGCTATCATTTGTTATATTTTTTCAAGTACAATTCAAATAATTTTTTTATAAATAAAATGGATTAAATCTATTCTCTTATATAATTTTTATAATACTATGACATTCTTATCTTGATTAATTTTTTTAAAATGATGTAGGAACTATGCAAGTATTATTCAAACTATGGAGAATGATTTATACTTTGATATGATATGAGTGTGTCATTGATAGAGGAAATCAAAGATAGAGAGTTGCTAATATAATCAATTAATGATTTGTTTGAGAAGTTCTTTTTATAAGCAAGGTAACAAACTTAGATTAAATTTTTTTAAGAACTACTTATAAATTATAATTAAAAGTTGATATTTATTCATAATTTGATCCCACAATAATAATATACACCACTGATTTAAAAGTCCAAGTAAATTTATGATAAGTTTTCTGAGCTTATAGAATTTCTCTCTTTTAATGTTTTGTTTAGTTTGATACAAGTTATTGATGTTATCAAGTGACACACAAAATATATATAGTCTATTTTTCCGTGCATCGCACAGGTTACCGCTAGTTTTATAAATATATGATTGTGGGTTGTGCAACTATTTAATATTCTTTTAAATCTATAGAGAACCAATATAATTTAAAAATAATTAATAATTAATATTAATATATAAAAAAATGTTTTTAAAATCATAGTATGCGCGCGCGATCCCCTGTTACCCTTCCCTATGTGTCCATGCTCGAAGGTAGTACATGAATAATTACGAACGGAATTAGGATTTTATTATTAAAGGAGTTAAAGATAAATAAATTTTTTTAAATATTTATACAAATGAACATGTATGTATAATATGATATATAAATTATATATACATATAAAAAAAATTCAAATACTGTAGAAACAATCTCTAATAGGATAAATAAATTTTTTTTAGTAGAAAATAAAAAGAAAATATAAGATAGTAGAAGAATGTGATACATATCCTTTATACTGATGGACTATTTTATTTATAAAATAAAATATATATTTTAAAAATGTTAATGACAAATAGAATTTTTCACATAACCCCCCATAATCTTCTTCAAATTCTATAAATAACCATGTATTTTGTGATTTGATCCATTTAAATTTAAGGGATATCAAAACAAGATATAACTGAAACTAATGACATCACATTTGTGCATATCGGGCCAATTTGAAAAGTTGACTAAAAGTCCATTTTAGACTTTTAACTTATTATGCATCATATTATCTCTCTATTTTTTTTATATTTTTTAAAATAAATTAAAAATAAATTAAAAAATTCAGTAAATAGATATGAATTCATCTTGCTTGACTTTTAACAGTGGGGGTGATAATCTGTAAACAGGAAAAATCTCGACATTGTATTTTAAAAAAACAATGTGAAGAGAACATTCAAATATTCCCTTGAATTTTAGTTGGGTTAGGTATATAATGCTGTGTTTGGTTGAGAATTTGAGAAGAAATTTGAAAAGAAAAATAGAAAATGTAGGTGAAATATAAATAAAACATGTTGGACCATTTTAATATCTGATATTTATTTATTGGTTTATCTTTTTCATAAATGAGATTTCATTACTTTGGTAACCTCTTGGTCATAAATGGAGGTTAAATAGAATTCATGAACTTGGTTAATGGTCATTATTTTGGTGTAACCATTTTCTTGTTTAATGGTCATTATTTTTGGTGTAATGTAAGGTCCTAATAGCCTATAAATAGTCTACTTTTTTCTATCTATATAGATCAACTATTTTCTATACAAGAGAGATTACTAGCAAATAATGGTGTTTTATTGGTGGAGCTTTGGGTTCACCATCTTGTGCAGAGTTAGCCTGAACCATACGACAAGTAGTCGGACTGTTGTATCTTGGAGGGAACAAGTCATAGTGTTGTGACTGCTGCATCGGTATTTGGATTCTTCCTACCTCAGTGGGCTTGATCTTCTTAAAGAAAACGAGATATCCGTGCCTCAGCCTGATCTATTTGTATCTCTTTTTCTTTGCATCATTTATCAATAATATAGTTTAGTTTCTGGTATTTTCACCAACAATTTTAAGGAGATCAAACATGGAACAAGTACCAGAAAAAACCAATGATGGAATTGGAGATCTCAATAAGCCTTTCAAGTTCAAGAAAGTTCATTTTAAAGGCGGAAAGGAAAAGTTCTTTTTTACCTTAGCCTTTTGAAAGTTGCATATGTTCTTACCGAAAAGAATCCAAACAAAATCCCAACCGAGAAGATGAATGATGAAGACTACAAGGCACATGAAGCAAAAGTGGCTTCCTACAATACAGATAAATATAAATGTCAATTTTATCTCTTAAATTTCCTTGCTGATTAATTTTATGATTATTACTATGACACCACTTACATGTTGTCTTCTATTAATTTATGGCATGCTCGTTTGTGTCATATAAATAGTAAATATGTGGGAATCATGAGTAGTTTAGAATTAATTCCTAAAGTGACAAAATTTTTTGAGAAATGTGAAGTTTGCAGTAAAGAAAAAATTGCCAAGAGGCCTCATAAAAGTGTTGAAAAAAATACCGAATTGCTAGAATTATTTCATACTGATTTGTGTGAGTTTGAAGGAATTTTAACTCAGAGTGGTAACCGATATTTTATCACTTTTATTGATGATTTTTCAAAATACACAAACGTATATTTATTAAAAAAATAAAAGTGATGCTTTTGAGAAATTTAAAGAATTCCTTCTTGAAGTGGAAAATCAATTCGGTAAAAAGATTAAAAGAATTAGAAGTGATAGAGGCCGAGAGTATGAATCTCTTGGATTCAACTCTTTTGTTCAGTCTTTGGGAATTATTCATGAGACTACTCCACCATATTCACCTTCATCAAATGGTGTAGCTGAAAGAAAAAATAGAACGTTAATTGACTTGACGAATGTTATGCTTATTGATTCAAGTGTTCCCTCAAATTTTTGGGGCGAGGTTATTTTGACAGCTTGCCATGTGATAAATAGAGTGCCACACAAAAAGACTAAAATTGTCCCTTATGAGTTGTGACGGGGGCATAAACCAAATCTAGGTTATTTGAGGGTTTGGGATTGTTTAGCTTTTGTAAGGCTTGCAGATCCTAAACGACCTAAATTGGGTGAACGAGCTACCACTTGTGCTTTTCTTGGGTATGCGTTGCATAGTACAGCTTATAGATTTTTTGATATGAAAAATAATATTATTTTTGAATCAGGTGATGCTATTTTTCATGAAAATAAATTTCCTTTCAAATCTAGAAATAGTGGGGGTCAAATAATTTCTAAAAATATTTTATCTATGCCTAGCTCTTCTACTCCTTCTCAAGTTTTTCAAGAAAAAGAAAATTTTCAAATTCAACCAAGAAGAAGTAAACGAGCTAGATTTGAAAAAGATTTTGGCCCTGACTATTATCTTTACAATGTAGAAGAAATTCCTCATACAGTACAAGAAGCTTTATCATCACCTGATACTATTTTCTGGAGAGAGACTGTAAATGATGAGATAAACTCACTACTTTCAAATAAAATATGGAAGTTAGTGGATTTACCTCCAGGTTGTAAAACTACTGGGTGTAAATGGGTCCTTTGTAAAAAACTTAAACCGGATGAAACTATAGATAAATATAAAGCGAGGCTTGTCGCTAAAGGTTTTAAGCAACAAGTTGATCTTGATTTCTTTGATACTTTTTCTCCGGTTACTAGAGTAACATCCATTAGACTGTTGATTGCAGTGGCTGCAATTCATGATTTAAAAATTCATCAAATTGATGTAAAAACAACATTTTTAATTGGAGATCTAAATGAGGAGATTTACATGGACCAACCTGAAGGCTTTGTGGAGCCTGGCCAAGAAAGCAAGGTGTGTATGCTAACTAAATCCCTTTATGGTTTAAAACAAGCTCCTAAACAGTGGCATGAGAAATTTGATTCATGCATGCTTGAGAATGGCTATAAGACTAATGAATGTGATAAGTACATATATTATAAAACTTGTGAGAATGCACATGTGATTATTAGCCTATATGTGGATGATCTACTTATCTTTGGCTCTAATTTGCATATTATAAATGAGACTAAAAATATGCTTAATAGCCACTTTGATATGAAAGATCTTGGTGAAGTTAATTTTATTTTGGGAATTAAAATTACCAAGACTAAGGATGGCATTTTTCTTAATCAGTCGCATTATGTTGAGAAAATTTTAAAGAAATATAATTTTCTAAACTGTAAACATGTTGTTACTCCTTTTGATGCAAGCATACACTTATCTATTGTAACAAATGAAAAAGAAGTGATTAATCAAAAGGAATATGCTAGCATGATTGGTAATTTGAGATATACTACTGACTGTACTAGACCTGACATTGCATATGCTGTTGGTGTACTTAGCAGGTTCACTAGTAAACCAAGTCGAGATCATTGGCTAGCCATAGGAAGAATTATGAGATATTTATTTGGAACAAACATTATGGTTTGCTTTATAACAAGTATCTTGCGGTACTTGAGGGATATAGTGATGCCAATTGGAACACTTTGTCAGATGATTCTCTCTCTACCTCAAGTTTTATTTTTACCTGCTATATGTTGAAAGTTTAAAAAACAGACGATAATTGCTAATTCTACAATGGAAGCTAAGCTTATAGCGTTAGCTTCAGCATGTGAGGAAGCGAATTGATTAAGAGATTTGTTACATGAAATTCTTTTTTGGGAAAAATCAATTCCTCCTGTGTTAATTCGTTGTGATAGCACTGCTGCTATTGGTAGAGTGAACAATCATTTTTATAATGGTAAATCCAGACCTATTAGAAGGAAACACAGTAATGTGAGATCATATTTGAGTAATGGCATCATAACTGTGAATTATGTAAGATCTTGTGATAATCTTGCGGATCCGTTAACCAAGGCCTTGGCGAGAGATAGGGTCTAGAATACATCGAGGGGGATGGGTTTGAAGCCTATAAAATCAAAAACCATGTATGAGGATACCCAACCTAGGGACCAACGATCCTGTAACTAGGTTTAATGGGAAAAACGAATCATATGGTGGTTGTAAAAAATGCACTCTTTAATATTTTGTTATCCATCCCTATGATGTAAGTGCATTTGTCCTGTAATGTTGGAGGGTTGAGTTTTTATACTCTTAATGAAATTTTGTAGCTCTTGTTGAGTGAGGTGTGTAAATTATAGGAAGATCCTTGACAGATTTCACCTATGTGAGCATGAAAGTGATGCCGCTTTCTATGAGAACAAGGCTTATTCTCAAATATGCTCATGAAAACTAGAATAAGCACAATGCCGTAATGTGCTGGCTATTAAAGCTCATGTCAACACTTGGATTATTATGTGTGAGCAGTAATTCTTTATTTCCCCTAAGCAGTCATAGTTCAAGTCTGAGACCACTACTGACTTTGGAGTAGAGGTTGCTGTTTCACTAATGAAGGTTCAATGCAGAACACACCTTCATGATGCATACTAGTCTATCTTTGTTTGGTAATCTCTTTTATCCTTGTTGATATTAAAATGAGTGGGGGATTGTTGGGCCATTTTAATATCTTATATTTATTTATTGGCTTATCTTTTTCATAAATGAGATTTCATTACTTTGGTAACCTCTTGGTCATAAATGGAGGTTAAATAGAATTCATGAATTTGGTTAATGGTCATTATTTTGGTGTAACCATTTTCTTGTTTAATGGTCATTATTTTTGGTGTAACTGTAAGGTCCTAATAGCCTATAAATAGTCTACTTTTTTCTATCTATATAGATCAACTATTTTCTATACAAGAGAGATTACTAGCAAAGAAAGTTGTTTTATTGGTGGAGCTTTGGGTTCACCATCTTGTGCAGAATTGGCCTGAACCATACGACAAGTCATAGTATTGTGACTGCTACATCGGTATTTGGATTCTTCCTACCGCAGTGGGCTTGATCTCCTTAAAGAAAACGAGATATCTGTGCCTCAGCCTGATCTATTTGTATCTCATTTTCTTTGCATCATTTATCAATAATATAATTTAGTTTCTGGTATTTTCACCAACAAAACATACCTATATTTCACCTAATTTCACACACATTTTCCCTTTCTCTTTCCAAATCTTCCAACCAAACAAAAAAAAGCTTATAGATTGGGCATCAAAATGCTTCTAATGACTCAGCTTTAAGAACATGCCACATCATTGTCAGAGCACCAAACGGGAATGAATGAGCATGAGCTCACGATTGAAGGAAGTTTCATTAACAGCTTCATTGTCATAATAATTTGGAATCATCTCCCTCCTATAATTAAAAACTTTTACCATTATTTTTAGTTATATAAATCAAAATTTATAATCTCAAATATATGTATTAGTTGGGAAGGAAAACATGATATAGGTTTGAAATTTTACATCTAATTAAAAAAAATTAAAATAATAGAAAAGATGAGTTGAATGTCAAAACTGTTGGCCATTATTTAGGCCTCGTTTGGAACTGATTATTTTAGTAATTTTTTGATTTTTTTTGGTTAAAATATGAGATAAAAAAATTGTATGTTTTAAATGACGTTTTGATTTTTTACGAAAGGATATACAAAAAGTAGAAAAAAAATAAAATTTTTAACTTTTTTATATAGTTTGTTGATTTTTTGGTTTTTTAATGACTTTAATTTTTAAGTTTAAAAGTGATGTTCCCAAATGAGACATTAACAGTACAAGCATTCTTAAAAAGAAAAAAAAAATGATAAAAATTATAATAGTTTAATATGAATGATACCGCAGCCTTCATATGTATTCATTTTAATGTTTTTTATTCCAATTCATGCAATCTTCATGGTAGGGGTGCTCGCGATTCGGTTTTAGATAGTTCACTTTGTGGTTTGGACCCACCTACATATGTTTGAGAAAAATTGAATCTGCAACTGTCCGCAGTGCGCGTTGCGGTTTGTGCGGATAGAGTTCGCGAATGTGCGAGTAATTTGTGGATTAGACTTTTTTCTTTAAAATTTTATTTTTAGGGCTTTTTTTTTTTTTCCATTTTGTAAATTTATTTTGGACCCTTTTCCCTCCATTTTCTAAAATGCTTAACATTAATAATTAAAAATTAAAAGGTATAAAATTAAAAATACAACAAAATCAATTCCTAACACAAGCAAATTATTCAAAATTCTAAACTTTTAAATAAAATCATAAATTAACACAAACACATCTTTCAAAATCCTAAACTAAATCATCAAAATCATTCACTACCCAACAATACAATTAAAGTAAAATCATTCGAAATCCTAAACTTACCTAAAAGTAATTCTTCATTAACTTTTACATTCATCCAAAATGCAATAATAAAATATCAATAAATTGTTGTCAAATTCCATCCGATTCAAACGCATTAAATAAAATAAAAACAGTTGCAAACTCGCAAAATCTATCATGAATCACATCTATGATTAGGGTTTGGTTTGTTGGGCAACAATATCTAGAACAGGATGAATGAAATCAACGGTCCAGGGCGAGTTCTTGCGGGTGCAGGTAAAACTCGCCACCTGCCCGCAACCCGCAATAATGTCATATTCCAAATAGCATCCACCCGCATTATGTCTGCGAAACCACCCATTTATATGCTGGTCGGTTCGGGTTAACCGAGTTAGGCGGTTCAGATAACCTTATGCCCAGCCTTACTTCGTGCATGTTGTAGTACCTCCAACTCAATGAACCATAATAAATAATTACAAAAAAACAAAAAAAAAAAAAAAAGAAAGAGAAGAAGAAGAAGAAGAAGAAAATACTTAAAAAATAAAACACTATTATATACAAGATTTTGTGACGAATTGGCGACTTAGCGACGAGGAGATGGCACCCCTTGATGTTGAAAAGTTTCCTATATTGTAATTACCATCATACATTGGCATTGTACTTGGTAGATTCAAATATATTAATTGTTTCACTGTGGAAAAAACTTTGCTCTTTTTTTTTTACTCAATAATGATACATTTATAATTTTTTTTATAGAAGAATTTTGCATACACACTTGACAAAAAGTGTGAATAAATTGCACATTTTCATTGATTAGAATAGTGATATCTTCCACTTAAGTCCATCACGTTTTAAACAAAATCCATTACATTATATTATTCAATTAAAAAATGTGTTTTCTTTATATTGATGGTCATGTGTAAGTAAAATCAGTTTTCACATCAGTCATGAAATATGATAATTGTAATATTATTAACGTTTTTTTTTTTGTTAACTTAATGCTTGTTTTTCCTTTGTCTAAAGAATTTGAGTCAACGAAGGAATTATATCATTGTCATCATGCTAATGCAAATTTATTACCTTTTTAATCTAATCTAGATTTGCAATAAATGTGGTTCATGGAATATTTACTTTCATTAACTGTTCATGATCACCAAAATCACTTTTAGAAAGATTCGTTTAAGGGTAATTATGGATATTTCAGAGCACCACTTGATATTCTTTATGAAAAATAAAAATTCTATATGAATTTTCAGTTGGTATATCATTACTCATTGTTTATTGAAAAATTTATTCATAAATTTTATTTTGAGGAATAGTGATCAATTTAGTCTTATACATAAATTTCATCTTGAGAAATGGTGATCTATTTAATCCTAAAATTTTTCTTATAAACCAATTAGTCTCATCAATTTTGAAAAAATATTCTTTGAAAATTGAGTTTATGGTATATCCTTATTTTCATTATGTTTTTTTTTTTTTTTTTTTTTTTTTTTTTTTGTGTGTGCGGAAAAGGTAAAATACACAACCTGATATAAGAATCTTTTTTATTTGGAAAGTTTGAAATGTAAGATTTTTCAAACATTTCAAAAATAGTACAAAAATCCCTTACTAAGTTTTGGATAAATGTATAATTTCAAACTGTGGGCTTTTGATTTGGAATAACTTGAAATGTGACATTTTTCAAACATTTCAAAAGTAATACAAAAATCCCTTAGTATGTTTTGAGCAAATGTGTAATTTTAAATGGCAGAATTTTGATTTAGAATGGCTTGAAATGTGGTAATTTCAAACCATGGGGTTTTGATTTAGAAAGGCTTAAAATGTGAAAATTTTCAAACATTCCAAAAAAAAAGTACAAAAACCACTTAGTAAGTTTTGGACATATGTGTAATTTCGAACTGGGGGGTTTGGAATGGCTTGAAATGTGAGATTTTTCAAACATTTTTAAAAAGCATAAAAATCCCTTAGGCTCAGTTTGGTTAGAGAGATAATATAAGAAAATGATTTTTTTTTTATTTATTTTATTATTATTTTATTTTTAGATAGAGAGTCCTAGAAAGTAATGAAAACTAAAGTTTTCTATACAACTCAAATTAGCTTGTTAGTTTGGCTATCAATTGTAAACATAAATTTCAGAACATAAACCTTACACTTTGGATCATTTACCATGTGTATTATCAAGAAATCAAGACAAAATGACATACCTGAATCCATTGATGAATGGTTAAACGGAAGCGTCTGATTATCAATAAAACCTTAATATTGACTTTGTTAGAGCCTTCTAATCCTTTCCCTTTGGTGCCTTATGTTTCTCCTTGAGAGGATTTAGAAAAACAAACAGTGTTCTTATTTTCACTTGGGAAGGAATAGGGACCATAACCTTTTAAAGGTTGTAATTGGTTTTCATAACTGAAAGGTAATGAAAACCAATAAATTAACCATTATTGGTTTTAAAACTGAAAGGTAATGAAAACCAATAAATTAACCATTATTGGTTCTAAAACTGAAAGGTAATGAAAACCAACTTTAACCAATATGTTTTAATTTCTATTTCTGCCCCTCATAGAAATAGAAATTATACAACTAGTATCTACACATTAGGTCCATAACACATAGACCCTTAAGCCTATTAACTAAATTGAATCACTTAAATTGTAGGCTTCTTATAAATGATAACACCACATTTAATTATGTGGTCCCATTGAGACATTATCTAACAATCTCCCACTGGACCACATATGTATCCTCAAAAAAGTGCTTAACTTTAGTGAGCTCAGAAATTTGTTATCATAACTTGAGGGTATCCAAACAATCTTGTCCATTAACTATATTAATATAGGATCAAAGCGGTCTTCGTTACATCAATCGTAACTCGACCCACCAATGGTCACGTATACTAATACAGCTAAATGACATAGATCAATCATGGATGCGTAACATGGAAATTACATGTGATGTGATCCATACATGCCTATTTCCAACTGGTCCTACTTAACTTTATTGAGATCAATACTTCACAATATGTAACAGAGCGTAATAAACTGAATATTTCATTTCTGCAGAAATTAATCTAATTACATAGATAAAACTCAAGGCTGACATAAAGCAGTAATATAAATACAAACTCCCACTAAACCAGAATGTTCTCAAATAGAACAACACCCATCTGAGCAGTGTGCTCATGAAAGACCTTGGGTGGTAGTCCCTTCGTAAGTGGATTTGCTATCATGGAGTTTGTCCCAATGTGCTTTATGGAAATCTGTCCACTCTGCACTCTTTCTTTTACAACTAGGAACTTGATATCAATATGCTTTGATTTTGTCGAGCTCCTGTTGTTATTGGAATATAAAACTGCAATTCGTTCTTTTTTGAGTAAAGCCTTTGGCTACAAGACGTGCCTTATACCTCTCCACATTACCATTTGAATCCCTTTTGGTTTTAAATATCCATTTACAACCTACGGGCTTCGCACCAACTGGTAATGAGACAAGTTCCCAAACTTTATTGTCTTGCATAGACTTATATTCTTCATTCATGGCTTCTATCCACTTATGAGAGTTGAAACTTTCCATGGCTTGATGAAAGTTGATTGGATCATCTTTCGACATTCCATTTTCTACCTCATGTTCTTGGAGATATACAATATAATCATCTGAAAATGCAAATCTCCTTTCTCTGGTGGATCGCCTTAATGGCACAGATTCTTGAGGTTGAGGTTGTAGAGTTTGTTCCTCAGGAACAATTACCTCATCTTGAAATAATCTCTAAATAAATTAATTTAATGACAACATCTCAAGATACCTAGCACAACATTAATACCAAGCCTTTGGGTAGTGATATTAACTGTAAGTGGTATTCTTGTTGTAATGATCAAACATTGACAATAAGTTATGTCAAATAACAAATCTATCTTTTGATGGATTTATTATTCACATTAGGTTTTCTTGACAATTGGCACATGTTTATCACCACAAAATGTGTGTGTAATTCTGCCAAGTCTTAATCATGTCTTTGGACCGATAAATACCCGCATGAGATACACAATACACAGACATGAACTTCAAAACATTCCATATAAAACAATCTAGACAAGAGAGATCACTTTTGTGACATCTTGTTTGAATTGACTTATATTGAGAATGTTAGAAAATTAAATTTCTGTAGACGTTGTATGAAATTACATTAAATTTAAAGATTTCTAAATTTGTGACCCCGTATATGTTATATAATCTGCAGCAATCCCAATTATATACATACATATATATATATATATATATATAAACACATGATGTTATCCATTTGAAAAATGAACCGCCCATTCAAATTATGTTCCATTTCCAGAAAACAAAACAGAATTTGCAGCAAAGGAAAAAACAGAAATACAAAAAACAGAATCTGATTCCAGGAAACTAAATAGGATGAAGAAAAGCATATCTATTCTGATAATACACATGATATAACCGCTCTGATACCACTTGTAAACATAAATTTCAGAACATAAACCTTACACTTTGGATCATTTACCATGTGTATTATCAAGAAATCAAGACAAAATGACATACCTGAATCCATTGATGAATGGTTAAACGGAAGCGTCTGATTGTCAATAAAACCTTAATATTGACTTTGTTAGAGCCTTCTAATCCTTTCCCTTTGGTGCCTTATGTTTCTCCTTGAGAGGATTTAGAAAAACAAACAGTGTTCTTATTTTCACTTGGGAAGGAATAGGGACCATAACCTTTTAAAGGTTGTAATTGGTTTTCATAACTGAAAGGTAATGAAAACCAATAAATTAACCATTATTGGTTTTAAAACTGAAAGGTAATGAAAACCAACTTTAACCAATATGTTTTAATTTCTATTTCTGCCCCTCATAGAAATAGAAATTATACAACTAGTATCTACACATTAGGTCCATAACACATATACCCTTAAGCCTATTAACTAAATTGAATCATTTAAATTGTAGGCTTTTTATAAATGATAACACCACATTTAATTATGTGGTCCTATTGAGACATTATCTAACATCAATTTCTTGTAAAATATATAGGTAAATTTATTTTTCCCACAAATCTTGACAATGTATATTTTGTTTTATTTTTTATCAATACTTATCTCCACAACTCCTTGTTATACAATAATTACTTTTTTTTCTATCAATTTTTTTTTTTTTGTAAAATTTTTCATTTATTCAAATACATACAAGAAAATAAATTTTCATTTCTTTTTTCTTTCTTTCACTTCACTTTCTCTTATTTTCATTTTCCATTGTCCCTCTTTTTTTTTTTTCCTTTTTTCTTTTTTAAACAAACGGAACTTAAGGTACATGTGTAATTTCAAATTGTGAGATTTTGATTTGGAATAGCTTGAAATGTGAAAATTTCTAAACATTTCAAAAAGAATACAAAAATCCCTTATTAAGTTTTGGACAAGCGTATAATTTCAAATTGTTGAGATTTTAGTCATTTATGGGCATTAATTAGTATCCACAAGTGTAAATTGTAGAATTATACTGTCATTTCCACGTAAATAGGACTATTGAGTTCATTACATTATTTGGAAAACTTGTGAGATTTATTGGTACTTTTCCCTTTTAGTTTATTCAAAATCATTAAAAAGTGAATAAGAAGCTTTATAGATCAACACCTGAACTTTGGTTGAAGAATGGTAAATATTTTTGAGGAGAAAATTATATAAAATATTATATTTATTTTTTTGAAAAATGGTAAATATTGTTGGGAGAAAATTATATAAATATTTTATTTAAGTTTTGGAGAATGGTAAATATATTAGTTGGAGAAAATTATATAAAATATTTTATTTAATTTTTTGCAGTAAGAACAAAATATATTTGTTACCATTTTTCTAACAACAGATGAGTCTATATTCACATCTTCTTACATGAGTGTAACTGCTGTAAATAATTGTGGGGATATATTTTCTGAATACTAACACGTGGCATGGTGACGCCGACGTGTCAGCCGAGGTGCCACGTGCCTTGGTAGTTAAGCTGAGGTAATCTCGGGGAAGCCGAGGTCATCTCCGAAGATATCGGAATCCGAGATAAGGGGCAAGAGTCCTAAGGCAAAGAGGGGACTTAACCAAGATAAGGATAAAGCTCTTAGGGAGTTTATCTTTATTTCTTGAAGAGTCCAGAGTAAACAGTAAATTGGAGTTCATAGAAGTCATACTTCTAGTGGGACTTGGATTGAGTATATTATAAAAGAGAGGCACCCCCGTGGGTCTAAGGTATGCAATTTATACTTTGAGTATTCAGTTTAGTACTTGATTATCTTTGAGAGATATACTGACTTGATCGTCGGAGTGCCCCCGGGTGGAAGAACCACCGCCGGAGCTTTTTCTTTCTGTTTCAGGTTACTTAAGCCATCTATTCTGCTTGTGCTCTCCAGCTGATCACTAAACGGGCAGTGTGGTCAGATTTTCACCCACACAATTTGGCGCCATCTGTGGGAAAGAAAGAAGAATAGATGGCCAATGACGGACAGAAGGATCAGATTAGAGACAATGCTCCTACTAGGAGTGGGAGACCTATCGATCTCGACATTGAAGGGGACGATCGCAACACAGAAACTTGTGACCAGAGTCACGGAGTGAAAGACGCCGGCCAGGAAGGTGACGCACCAAAGACAACAGATCGAAGCGGATACTACAACGAAGATGACCTCCAGGTATGGAAGGATAGATACCTACGAAGGAACGAAGACCCTTCCAGAAGGGATGCAAAGACAGGGGGCATGAGCGCTCCCAAGGAGATAACATTCAAGTATAGAAGAGCTCAACCTGAGTGAGCAAAACCCGGATCCCAGATCCCAGAAGACATGATCTCGGCTTAGATGAGTAGGTCCGAGAAAAGAAGAGCTCAACCTGAGTGAGCAGATCCAAGATTCCAGAAGATAAGATCTCGGCACCTGAGTCCGAGAAGAGAAGTGCACAATGAGCAGAACTCAGATCCCAGAAGATAAAAAGGAAACACACAAGATCAGACTAAAGTTGGCCAGAATTGAGAAGTATGCTAGGGCCGAGGAGGACATGCCGGGAACAAAGGCGTCGGAACAAGAAAAGAAAAACGGCTCGCCGATGCAAGCCTGAAAATCAAAACTCAGGTTGGAGCCAAGTAAGATCAATAGAGAAACCAAGGCCGACAACCTCGGCTTGAACTAAATCTCGGCGACAAGGTCGAAGCTACATGTATGATGAAAACCCAAGTGGATTTTAAGTTCACACTGGGGGGGCAGAGAGAAGAATACGTTTACCACTCGTTGAAATTTGTAGCAATTTACAAGTTGGTTAAACCAATATGATGCTTAACTGAAGTTAAGCCGAGATGATACTTAACCGAAGTTAAGCCGAAATAATGTTTAACCGAAGTTAAACCGAGACGATGCTTAACCAAAGTTAAGCCGAGATGATGCTTAACCGAAGTTAAGCCCAGAAGATGCTTAACCGAAGTTAAGCCGAGATGATACTTAACCGAAGTTAAGCCGAAATAATGTTTAACCGAAGTTAAACCGAGACGATGCTTAACCAAAGTTAAGCCGAGATGATGCTTAACCGAAGTTAAGCCCAGATGATGCTTAACCGAAGTTAAACCGAGACGATGCTTAACCGAAGTTAAGCCCAGATGATGCTTAACCAAAGTTAAGCCGAGATGATACTTAACCGAAGTTAAGCCTAGATGATGTTTAACCGAAGTTAAACCGAAACGATGCTTAACCGAAGTTAAACCGAGACGATGCTTAACCGAAGTTAAGCCGAGAGGATGTTTAACTGAAGTTAAACCGAGACGATGCTTAACCGAAGTTAAGCCCAGATGATGCTTAACCGAAGTTAAGCCGAGATGATACTTAACTAAAGTTAAGCCGAGATGATACTTAAACCAAAGTTAAACCAAGACGATGCTTAATCGAAGTTAAGCCCAGATGATGCTTAACCAAAGTTAAGCCGAGAGGATGCTTAATCGAAGTTAAGCCGAGAGGATGCTTAATCGAAGTTAAGCCGAGATGATGCTTAACCGAAGTTAAGCCCAGATGATGTTTAACCGAAGTTAAACCGAGACGATGCTTAACCGAAGTTAAGCCCAGATGATGCTTAAACCAAAGTTAAGCCCAGATGATGTTTAACCGAAGTGAAACCGAGACGATGCTTAACCGAAGTTAAGCCGAGATGATGCTCAGTTGAAATTAAGCTGATTCCTTAATTCACTTGTTGAAATTTGTAGCAATTTACAAGTTGGAATTAAGCTGATTCCTTAATTCACTTGTTGAAATTTGTAGCAATTTATAAGTTGGAGTTAAGCTGATTCCTTATCTTCACTTGTTGAAATTTGTAGCAATTTACAAGTTGAAATTAAGCCGAGATTACTGTTTCTCTTCACTTGTTGAAATTTGTAGCAATTTACAAGTCGAAGTGAAGCCGAGGTTATAGTTTGCACACTTATAGCAATCTATAGGTTGATCCAACCAAAGAAGATGCTTAACACTTGTTGAAATTTGTAGCAATTTACAAGATAATGTTAAGCCGACATGTGATCATCTGTTGAAATTTGCAGCAATTTACAGGTTGAGGTAAAAGGTAAGTATATTGTTTAAACACTTGTTGAAATTCGTAGCAATTTACAAACAGATTATTGTTTAACACTTGTTATGTTAATCCTTGTTGATCCCTGTTACAGTATATGTTAATCCTTGTTGAAATTTGTGGCAATTTACAAGTAGGCTAGACTGAGATCATCATTTAAACACTTGTTGAAACTTGAGAAAAAGTTTGCAAAGTTAACATTGAGTAGTATATGTTTCACACTTGTTAGAATTTATGAAAAGTTTGCAGGCCAGTATCTTGCCGAAGTAAAAGTTTTGTAGCTATTATACCCGAGGTATGTAACCCCGAGAAGATTGCATAAAGGAGGCAAAGTATGAAAGGCATACAAAATATTCTAAGTATAGAATCATGCAAGAGCAGTTAGAAGAAGATCAAAACAGAATTCGTCGTGATTGACACGCCTTCACCTTACAACATCATCTCGGGAAGGCCATGGTTGCATGCAGTGGGAGCAGTTCCCTCAACGTTGCATCGACTATTGCGGTTCCCCATAGAACATGGGATTGAAGAAGTCAGAGGAGACTAACTGCAAGCAAAGAATTGCTCCATGGCAGCAATGAAGACTACCTACAACATTCGGGAACCAGGGAAGGCAGAGATTGAAGACAAGGACATGGAGGTCGTAGATGATGTCGGCAAGGAGCCAGCCAAAAAGAATGAAGAGACACTGAAGAAAATCCTCGTCTAGGAGGGCGATGAAGAGCGCCTCATTCAGAGAAGGAAAATTGAATTAGACATTCAAGAACAAGGAGGCACATCGGCCATATGCAGAGCTTACATTATCTAAAGAACAAAAAGGTACAAGAGTACAAGCGACAAAAAAAGGAAAAACTTCAAAAACTGAGATGATGTTTAACCAAAGTTAAACTGAGGTGATGTTTAACTGAAGTTAAATTGAGATGATACTTAACCGAAGTTAAACCGAAATGATGTTTTACACTTGTTGAAATTCTGAGAGAATTTACAAGTTAAAGAGTGCACAAAGTTAAATGTCGGCAAAAGATTTGCCAGAGTCAAACGTCGTTTTGATTAGAACCACTAAGTGCACGCCATAAGTGGTGACCAGAATTGTGAAAGGAATAAATGCTTCAAGAAACAACGATGATAGTTTGCAAAGGCCAAGAGAAAGATGGTCTAAAGGGGGTGAATTAAATACCAGAAGTTTTAATACATCGGCGAAAGAAGAACACATCAGGTCTGTGACTACGGCACGAAGCCAACTTCCCTAATGTGATCCTAAGTACAACTTACGTTCACATTAGGGGGCATGAAGAAGGTGTAGGGGGAAGGAATGATAATTAAGGAGTAAGGAATGTTAACACTTGTTAAAATTTTTGAGCAAATTACAAGATGAGTTAACCGAAGATTATGAAGTC
Source organism: Camellia sinensis (assembly GCF_055761805.1). Taxonomy (NCBI): domain Eukaryota; kingdom Viridiplantae; phylum Streptophyta; class Magnoliopsida; order Ericales; family Theaceae; genus Camellia; species Camellia sinensis. The sequence continues at coordinate 82,920,023 of NC_138963.1, forward strand.
TACCACTTGTTGAAATTTGTAGCAATTTACAAGTTTGTTATAGCCGAGATAACACAGAAAGACGTTTCCGAGATATGATCAACCGAGATGACCAACTAGCTTGTTAAGAGCTGAGAAGGTTGGCAAAAATGAAGACCTTAAAGAACTAGGGACTGAAAGCAAGAACGTCGGACTAATCTGCTTCGACGGACGACAATGGTTCAGCCTCGGCAGTCAGTTGGAGGAGCTTCCCTACCACTACCTCGGAATCAATTTCAAGAAGGAAGCAAACTACTCGGCATCAGCGGTAGGTTGTGTCTCACCCCCAGAAGACAGTTGGAAAGAACTTCTCAGCAGCTTTCTCAGCCACGAACTCAGCATCAACCTCCTGAAGAAATTGATCAAAGCTCTTCTCGGCGATTGGCACCTTGGAGTTTGAAGGCAAAGATTGAAAGCAAGAATCTGGAAAAAGACACAGAAAACAGAAACAAGAATATAATTCGTAATCAAGAATGGTGATGAAGCTATCAAGAAATCAAGACAAAAAGATTGCACAAGTGTGTCAAGCCAAGAACAGTGGTAGAAATCAACAGATGTGTGAACAGTGTGTATTCAAGAAAATGATTTGGAAATAACAGGTAAACACAAGCAATGGTGATTAACAATAAAGCAGAACTTCTTGGAAAGCAACAAGAAATAAAACCAGGAGGAATAGTGGCTTACCAGAAAGAGGGAAGCCGGAATGAGAATTACCGAAGTCTGACGACAATGACAGAATGACGTAAAGCTTCACCGGAGGAGAGAAAAGAAGACAGTTGCAGAAGCTTAAAAGCTTGGAACAAATGACGGATTTAAGCAAAAGAGCTAGAAAGAGAAGAAGCCAGAGGATTGAATAAAAAAAGAAAAATAGTCAAGAAAATGACAAAGTTCAAAGAATAAAGCTAAGTGCACAGGCACTAAGTAAGTATGTGAAGAACAAGAAAGTAATGAACCAGGCATGATGCTAGCAACAGAAAGCAGATATGACAAGAACAGTTCCAGGCATTCTAACAATTCAAAAACTTGAAGACAGACGAAAATAGAAGGCAACAGATGGCAAATAAACAGATTCAAAGTAAAATCAGAAGAGTTATAAAAGATTGAGCTTAATAGCAAGTAAAGAGTTTATGAACCTACCAAGTGAAATGAACGCCGATATGAAGATCGCCGGAGTCAAATAGATGACTGGAAGTCAGGAACCCACCGAAGAATGTGAGTGGAGCAGTTGCAAAGCTCTTAGAGTTTACGAATTAATAGAACTAGAACCTCGGCTAGGAGGTGCGATTTCAAGCAGCTTGGAGAGCATGAAACTTGATTCTTGACACCAGTGGACAGTAAAGTCCAGGGAACTTTGAGGACGGCGAGTTTGATCTCGGACAGAGGGGCACAGATGAACGAACAGTGTAGGTTCCATCACCTCAGAATGCCAAGGTAATAGAACCTAGGGGGCAGTTGTGGGGATATATTTTCTAAGTACCAACATGTGGCAAGGTGACGCCGACGTGTCAGCCAAGGTGCCACGTGTCTTGGTCGTTGTGCCGAGGTCATTTCGGCTAGGCCGAGGTTGCCTCCGAAGATATCGGAATCCGAGATAATCGGATAAGGGACAAGAATCCTAGAATGAAGAGGAATATGAAGCATTAATTGCAGGGCTAAAGCTAGCAGCAGCAGCAGAGGCAGACGAGGTAATTGTTTTTTGTGATTCACAATTGATTGTTAACCAGTCAACAGGAGAATTTGCAGCCAGAGACGAAAGAATGTCGGCATATGCAAAGGAAGTCATCCGACTGGCAGCCCTATTCCAGAACTGCAGATTACTCCAAGTAAGCCGAGATGACAACACCCACGCCGACGCGTTAGCCAACTTGGCCAGCTCAATTCAAACTGGAAAAACAAGGACAATTATGATCGACTACATGTCGGCCCCGAGCATAGATAAACAGAGCATTGAACAAGAAGCAATGTGCGTGGGCCTTGGACCAAGTTGGATGGATGCAATCATTGCATTCCTAAAAGAGGGGAAGCTGCCAGAAGACCATAAAGAAGCACATAAAATTAGGCTGAAATCGGCCATATTCAGTCTAACAGCGGAAGGCCATCTCTACAGGAGGTCCTTCACTGGACCACTTTTAAGGTGCGTACATCCTTTGCAGGTTGAAGATTTCCTTTACGAGATTCATGAAGGAATTTGTGGAAGCCATGCAGGGGGCAGATCGTTAGCCCACAGGGCCATTACCCAGGGGTATTGGTGGCCCTACATGCAAAAGGACGCCGAAGCCTATGTAAAAAAGTGTGAACAATGTCAAAGGTTTGCACCTTTGATACATCAACCAGCTGCCGACCTAAACCCAGTATCCAGCCCTTGGCCGTTTGCCCAATGGGGCATGGATCTGGTTGGACAACTTCCCCAAGCAACTGGGCAAAGAAAATACTTGCTGGTAGCAACAGACTACTTCACAAAATGGATAGAGGCAGAACCTCTTGCCAAAATCCGAGATGTGGATGTCAAGAATTTTATTTGGAGAAACATAATCACCAGATTTGGGATTCCAAGAGCAATTGTTGCCGACAACAGGACACAGTTCGACAGCAAACTCATCAAAAACTTTTGTGCAAAATTCAAGATCAAGAATTATTTCTCAACACCAAGTTTTCTTCAAAGCAATGGACAGGCAGAAGCATCCAACAAAGTAATCCTGGATGGAATAAAGAAGAGGCTTCAGGCAACAAAAGGAAAATGGGTGGACGAATTGCCCAACGTACTTTGGGCATATCGGACTACACCAAGAAGATCAACAGGAGAATCGCCCTTTGCCATGGCCTATGGCACAGAAGCAGTCATCCCATTAGAGATCGGCATCCCAGGGATCAGAACCCAAGGAGTAGAGAATGGCACCAATGACATACTCTTAGCCCGAGACCTGGATTTGTTGGAAGAACGAAGAGAGAAAGCTGTAATTCAGCTCGCAGTATACCAGCAACAGCTTGCCAGAGCTTACAACAAGAAGGTTAATCCAAGAGATTTTCAAGTTGGCGACCTAGTCCTAAGAAAAGTCGTCGGGAACAAGAAGGATCCCAGGGAGGGCAAGCTTGGCCCAAATTGGGAAGGACCCTACAGAGTTACTTCAGTACTAGGCAATGCAGCATATCGGCTTGAGGACAATGAGGGCAAAGCATTGCCCAGACCTTGGAATACTTGTAATTTGAAATTTTTCTATCATTAGATAAACATCATTATTTGGCCGATATTATCAATAAAGTCTTTTCAGAATCCTTTTCAACATGTTCGATTGATAAAGTTATGCATGGATGTTTATTGAAGACATATCAAACTGAGGCAAAGTTAAGACGATGTTATTCCTTAATTCACTTGTTGAAATTTGTAGCAATTTACAAGTTGGAATTAAGCTGATTCCTTATGTTCACTTGTTGAAATTTGTAGCAATTTACAAGTTGAAGTTAAGCCGATGTTATTCCTTAATCCACTTGTTGAAATTTGTAGCAATTTACAAGTTGGAATTAAGCTGATTCCTTATCTTCACTTGTTGAAATTTGTAGCAATTTACAAGTTGAAGTTAAGCCGATGTTATTCCTTAATCCACTTGTTGAAATTTGTAGCAATTTACAAGTTGGAATTAAGCTGATTCCTTATCTTCACTTGTTGAAATTTGTAGCAATTTACAAGTTGAAGTTAAGCCGATGTTATTCCTTAATCCACTTGTTGAAATTTGTAGCAATTTACAAGTTGGAATTAAGCTGATTCCTTATCTTCACTTGTTGAAATTTGTAGCAATTTACAAGTTGAAGTTAAGCCGATGTTATTCCTTAATCCACTTGTTGAAATTTGTAGCAATTTACAAGTTGGAATTCAGCTGATTCCTTATCTTCACTTGTTGAAATTTGTAGCAATTTACAAAGTGGAAGATAGGCCGAGGTTATTGCTTAAGTTCTCGTAGCAATATGTGGGTTGTTTAAACCCTAGGGAAGATGCTTAACACTTGTTGAAATTTATAGCAATTTACAAGTTTATGTTAAGCCGACATATGATCACCCGCCGAGGTATACAGAAAGTTACAGGTTAAAATAAAGGCTAAGTATATTGTTCATTCCTTGTTGAAATTTGTAGCAATTTACAAGTAGGTAAGACTAAGATTACCATTTAATACTTGTTGAAATTTATGAAAAGATTGCAGGACAGTATCTTGCCGAAATAAATGCTTTTATGGTTATACCCGAGGTATGAAACCCCGAGGAGATTGCACAAAGGAAGCAACATGAGGAAATATGCAAAAATATTCTAAGTACAAGACTATGCAAAAGCAGTCAACAGAATATCACAAGATTGAAACATCCAGAGGAAGAACTGTTGCAGTTACATATTGAAGAAACCACGTCGGCCAAAAGAAAGAGTTTTTCATTAATCCAGAAAGTAAAAAAGTACAAAGCGCAAAAAACAGAAAAAAGAAGGGAAAAAGTACAAAGGACAATTTTTTCAAGATTCTTCAGCATTAGCCACTGCAGGGACTGGGATCTCGGACGATTCTGGAGGAATCTCCTCGGCCACTTTCTCCGCTTGTATTTCGGCATCTATCTCTGCCAATGTTGTGTCAAGACTTCTTTCAGTCAGAAGGAGGTCAGATGATAGATACCCTTGAACAGACTCCCTGGGCACTTCCTCAACATCATCACCCCCCTCATCTTGAGTTAAGTCCATAACCTGTTCAGCAGGAGGAGGGGACTTGGCTTCAGCAGCATTCTTGGGTTTTCTCACCAAGGCCTCACCATCATCTTTTTCTTCATCTTCATCCACGGCCTCGGCCTCAGACTCTGATCCACCTTCAGGAGGAGGTGGAGGAAATGGTAAAGGAATAGCGTTGGCCTGGCGCAATGGCGAGTCAGCAGGAAGATCAAGCTTCTTTATCAAGGACATCCAACCAAGGGAAAATCCCCTGTTGCATGCCTGCCTGACTTGAAGCTTGTAGTCTTCTGCGACGTCGGCCATACCTTGAGCATAGGCCTTTTCATCGGCCTCTTTGATTTCGGCCTCTTTGGTGGCCAGAGCTTGCTGAAGTTCTTTCTCCGCTTGGGCCTTCTGAACCTCGGCCTCTCTTTTCTCGGCCTCAGCAACTTTTCTAACGGCCTCAGCAGCTTCGGCCTTCTCAAGAGCAAAAGTTTGAACTTTAGTTGCAGCCTCGGCTTGATCCTCCAATTTTTTCATTTTTGCTTCAAGGGCCCTTATCTCTCTCTTCATTGAAGATGCTTCCCTCTTCATGTCAACCAACCTTTGACGATTTTCAAAGGATTGCATTGAAAATGAATGGGCATGTTGGATAGCCTGAATGAAAACAGAAGTATCAGAAAATTTTCTCAGAAAGAAACAGAAGGAAAAAACACAAATACAAACAGAAATACTTACTTGAGCAGAGTGTTGGAGCATAAGAGCGTAATTTTCATACTCACTAAGCTTGCCATTTCGCTCCAAGTCATTTGGTAGAAGAAGAGCAGTGCTAAGGGCGACAACAACATTAATGTCGTCAGCACTTTCACTAGCCATAATGGGCCTATCCTCCAAGGATAGATCAGGGGCCCAGGGGACGTCGGGTTTCTTCGAAGCCGAGGTCGTCGCAGACGATGACCTTGGCCTCTTTGTTTGTGTAGATCCTGAGGGTTGGCCCTCAGCAGACCTCTTGGTTGAAGTAGAGGCTGATTTTTTGCTTTCAGCTAGTTTCGAAATCGGCAACGCATCCTCAGCCTCGGCATCTGTAGCCTTGGCCTTAGGCTGAGCCTTTTTAACTCTCTTTGGTTTGGGTGGGAGCATTGATTGCGTTGGTGCGGCTTCGGCGTCAGTTGGGAGATCGGTAAGAAGGTCTTGGACAACAGGCCTTGGACGAACCATTTCGGCAGTCTTTACAAGCTTTCTTCGACGTTTACGTTCAGAAATTGGTATTAAGTAGGGGGCCGAAGTTGATGGAAGATCGGCTGGGTCAGATGTGGACTCTTGATCTGTTCGGGATGTAGAAGCAGTTAAGGTTGTGGCTGTGGGTGGAGAAAGACTCTTCTTCCTTTTTCTTGGAACGTCGGGTAAGGTGGATTTGTATGTAGGGATGAAGTTTAGTAATACAGGGGCTTTTCGTTTATGGATTGGAAGGCCAAGAAGTGTTTTCAGATCTGTTCCTGGGAAGAAGGATTGACGAAAATTTTTCGGTGGCTGATGAAGATCTGCAAAGAAACAGACGTCAAAAACAAAGATTATTAAAGTCTTAAATAAAAACAACTAAGTGTTGACTCAGGGCTCTTACTCTTGCCCTCTGTGATTGTTCGAGGAAGAGGGTAGAGGTGGACATCTTCATCTGGGCCAAATTCCCAATTTCCAGAAGCAATGAGAAAATCATCTCCAGCCCCCTTGTTGGAGTCTGGGAGGTCGGTTATAATTTTGTACTGTGTAGATCTCGGCTTAAGGTAATAGACAAAACCCCTATCCTTCAGATCAAGAGGGCACATGGTATAACAATATTGAAGGTCGGCTAGGGTGATTCTGAGGTTTTCTTGCCTAGCTAAGACAATAATACCGTTAATTACCCTATAGGAATTGATAGTAAGTTGCATGGGGTTCAGCTTATAGAAATAGAGAACTTGACGAAAAAGGGGATCAAGTGGAAGCCGAAGTCCACATTCGGTAAAAGCAACTATCGGAAAGGGCATTGTGTGGTCTGTGGGCATGATGGTATCATTATCCCCAGCCAGCTTAAGATGAACGTCGGCTGGGATAGAGAATTCTTGCCTAAAGTATTCAAGTTTTGTTGGGGTATTTACCCTATGCCTCCACATACCCATTATGTCGGCTTAAACTAAGAGGAATATGTTTCAGAAGATGAGCGTTTTTCAGGTTTCCCTAAGAATTAAGGGTTCTACAGACAAATCCCAAATCTATGAAGTATGAAGATAAAGATCGAGGGCACAGATCTGGGGCAGACACAAAAAAGAGAAAACAAAGGCGAAGTTTCAGATTCAAGAATAGAGGTATAGTTCTCAGAAACAATAGAGATACAGAAAAAAATCAAGGACAGCGGCAAAAAGAATGATGAAAAAGCATAGAAGTTAAAGGTATAGCCACAAATTCAAGATACAAATAAATCCAAGACCTCGAACAAGATCAGTAATGGCGACAGACAGACAAAAGCACATAAAAAGAATGGAAGAATTAAAGGAAAGGATCTTACCAGGACAAATGAAGCCGAGGCAATGTTCGCCGAACCCCGAAACTGGTTGCAACAACAAAGAAGGCTTTGCAAGAATGAGGGGTTAAAAGCAAATCCAGAAGAGAGATTGAGGCGATGGCAGATTCGAAGAACAATGAGCTTTCAGAGAGAGAAAGAGCAAGAAGACGGAATGAAAAAGTGAAGAAAAGATAGAGGCAAAAAAGAGTTTTGTCAAAAATTTGAAACGGCGGCAAAATTAGGGCAATCATTACGCCTAGGGTAACGCACGCGTCAGACGGCGCAGACGAAATGAACAGACAGCTTCAGGCGCGTCACTGACACGTTCCAATAAAGACGAAACACGTAAAAGAAACAGTTAGATATGCATGACAGCTCATGCGCGTGGGAGAGTACAACCGAAGCCTTGTTCTCCGAAGAGAACACGTCGGCTGGAAGTAGATAATCTTGGCTAAATAGTTTTTAAACCGTTACTCAGAAAAGAAGTGACAAAATTTCGGAATAGGTTCCATCACCTCAGAATGCCGAGGTAATAGAACCTAGGGGGCAGTTGTGGGGATATATTTTCTGAATACTAACACGTGGCATGGTGACGCCGACGTGTCAGCCGAGGTGCCATGTGCCTTGGTAGTTAAGCCGAGGTAATCTTGGGGAAGCCGAGGTCATCTCCGAAGATATCGGAATCCGAGATAAGGGGCAAGAGTCCTAAGGCAAAGAGGGGACTTAACCAAGATAAGGATAAAGCTCTTAGGGAGTTTATCTTTATCTCTTGAAGTGTCCAGAGTAAACAGTAAATTGGAGTTCATAGAAGTCATACTTCTAGTGGGACTTGGATTGAGCATATTATAAAAGAGAGGCACCCCCGTGGGTCTAAGGTATGCAATTTATACTTTGAGTATTCAGTTTAGTACTTGATTATCTTTGAGAGATATACTGACTTGATCGTCGGAGTGCCCCCGGGTGGAAGAACCACCGCCGGAACTTTTTCTTTCTGTTTCAGGTTACTTACACTACAGGAAATTGGAGTTTTAGTGGCGTTTTAAAAACGCCGTTAAAAGCTTGGAAAACGCCGTAAAAAGGTACAACGACGTTTAATATTTACGCCGCTGATACAGCCGTCGCAATAGCTCTACGACGTTTGAAAAACGTCGCTAAAAACATTAGATGGCGTTTTATAAAATGCCGCAAAATCTTTGACTCCGGTTATAACTTCCGTCAAGCTAACGTATGACGTCATTTAGTGGCGTTTTTTCAAAAACGCCACCTTTTTTTTGTGTGTGTGTGTGTGTGTGTGTGTGTGTGGCAAAACTAGAATACCATGAGCCACATAAATGAATAGCAATTTGGGCCCCTAAAGAATTTCTATTATTTGAATGTCATCTTCCAATCAAAGAACAAAAAACTGAAGGCTACATTTCTGTTCTCTAAATTTCATCATATAGAAAAATAAAAAAATGTCATGTTACATGTAAAGAGTAGTGTGCATCAAATACACACACATATATGAAGCACCTTTTCCAATAATCTGCAGAGAGAGAGATCGGACAAAGTCAATATAGTTGTGTGGTTGGCAGGGATCCCCTCTTATTAACCATCAATAGAGATGCAACTACATCAACCTGTCACTGTAATATGGGACCCAAACATAAGTTTTCCATCCCACCCCCTTCTCCAGCTTTCAATCTTTTCCCAAACAACTCAAAAACTCCTAAGACAATGCTCCATGTGTGGTGATACAACCCCTGGACAAACCCAGGCAACTCGACCAAGCGTTGTAGCACTATTTTCTATAAGTGACTTATTGAGCTCCTGCTCAACATCAAGAAATGTAACTAATTAGAGATAACAGTCCGAAACATACACCCATGCCCACAAGTGTGTGCACGCATACACATGCATGACTGGAAAATAGCAAAGAAACAATCACCTCAGCATGTTGAAGAATCGGGATCAAGAAAGAAATGACTGTCATCACTATTGGAGAAATTTCTTGACGAACCTGAAATTATTAGTTTACAAAATGTCAAAATACTTCTAGTCTAGGAAAGGGCATTGTTGATAAATTTGTGCACCCCATTTACTATTTGATTCAAAAAGGAAACCAACAAGAAACACATGCCCCAAATAATAAACATAGACATGAAAGAAATGAGATGCTTAGCAATCAAATGAAACCTCAACACAACTCATGTTAGCATGCAAAATAAATAGACTGAACATGGTCACTGCACTATTTTTTTCCTTTTTTCGGTTGACCTCCCCAACCCAGATGAAGGCATTATTCAAACTAGGTCTTTGGTACAACTGCCAAGAGACTTTACTAGTTAAGCTAGCCAGCAATGCCAAAACATAGAATAATTTAACATTTTGAAATTTATTTTGTTCAGACTATTGACTCCATAACATATATGGACATAGGAAAAGGGGAAGAAAAAAAAATAATTTTTGAAAAAAAAAGGGAGGTATCAAAATGTGTGTCAAATGTAAGTAGACAGCAGATAGATTTTAAAAAGAATAAACATACACACATAAATAAATAAGCTCTTTGATCATCAAATTTTACTTGTGCAATTCACTAGATTTTTTTGGCAAAGAATACTGTCATTCCTACAAACAATTTGTGAACCACATAACATTTCCAAGCGTCAAAGACTGTAATAAGAGTATCAGAAGTGAAATGAATATGTAGCTTTATTGTCCGGATAAGACAACTTTCACCATGTCAAGAAGCTACTTGAAGCAAATTTAATTGGCATTCTAAAAATGAACTATAAAGTTGGCAGAAATTTCAGATGTATGGCATGAGGAAAAGGATCATGTCCAGGCTCACGGATTTACATCCCGCTCAGTTTTAGGACATGTAGCATGTACAAAGTAACTGGACCTTGCCTTTTTTTCAATTAAGTTGCCCCTGCTAAATAACAGGATCATTCTTCATGTTACATACTTTTAATATATTCAAGCACAAAATCAAGAAGATCAACTATGAAGACAAACATCTTTGACATCTCTTGTTTTAGGGTCATGGATTAATAATTTTCCTCATTTTAAAACAAAATGAACATTAATGATGTTTTTCCAGTCAATACACAAAATGATATGAAACATAAAGATCCCAAAAAAATTGAGAACCATGCAAAATTGGAAGTCATAAAAAGAACCCACATTTCAATGCGAGTCACAATTGTTTTAAGCCATAATTAACTAGTTGAAGAACAGAGAATGGTGCATGAAAATGCAATATTATCTAGATTCATTTTGATGCAAATAGGGAGGTGAAACTACCTTAACCGCTAATTCTCCAATTGCTCAACATGCATTGTTTGCCACAGAAATAGTTTCCTTCAGCTTAGGGATGCTCTGTAGAAAGTTTGTATAAGTAAATCTATGAAATAATAAGACTATCAGAAGGATCTCAAAAATCAGAAATCCATTCTACTTACCAGCTGCTTACTGGCAACATCAAGAAATTCGGACAAACGCGGGTGCAAATGAATAAGACAAACCTAATGAAATACAACAAAGGCCATAGTATTCATTGTCAATAAAAAGCAACATAAATATGTATATAAACAAGAAAAAAAAATAAAATTGAGCATGAGCTTCCAGAGGCACAGCCCAATCATATCTAGTAGCCTACAAGTCTCAAATTGCAACCTGCCAAAACAGCGACTACCTGAGCTAATGATAGAGGCAAGAATGCTTTCCTATTGTTAGACCAAGAGAAAGTCATATAGTATAGTATATATACACTTTTGACTTACTCTTGCAAGGTCACCAAGCAATGCAAAGGCACTTTGTCGGATATCAGGAGCATCGTCCATGCAACATTGAAGAAGCAAATCCCTCAAACTACTTTGTGAAACCTGTAGAATGATTCACGACAGAACACAGGGACAAGATAATTAATATAAAAGACATAATAGTCAATAGTCCGTTGAAACAAGGCTATGTCTGGCCAACAAATTTTAATGCACAGGGTACATCCACAGCACATGCAACACAACAGACTCCTCCATAATGACAGTCTATGAAGATAAAATTCTAAACACATGGAGGAACAGGATAGTAGCTTTGGTTTTGACTTCTAATTGTAAATTATAGAGTTTTTATTTCTCCCTTTTTCCCCCTCTCCTTCCAAATTTCTCAGCAACCAAACTTATACTATACAAAAGAAATAAATAGAATGAACAACATAAACTCATTCATATTGGTATCAAAAAAATAAGCTAAATCTGGAAAGCATTGATTTCAGAAAAAAAATAACTATGCTAACTACTCAAGAACTCGAGGAGGCTGATAAGATTTCCTCCATGACAAGCATCCACTTTTCAAGCATTCCCAAACCCTCCAACACACACAAACAATCAACTCTGTTCATACACAAAATTCAGAGCAGAGTGACAGAAACTGAACCAAATTAATTCACCAAAACTAGCATATCACAAAATGAACCCAACCAACGAACTCACAAGCATATAATGATATAAACCAAAAACACCCAATTCTCTAAAAATGCATACTTCTCTGTTAGTACCTAACTACCTATTCATATGGGTTCAACTCTGACACATGTTTTGCACAAGAATCATCAAAATTATAAGAAAAAATTAAAAACTTGTTTGGAAGTGGAGCCGCAAAGGCCAGAATTGAAGGAAGATGATTTAAAACCCCTGCCATGAACTCTCCTCCAACCTTCGACATTCCATGCTTAGAGTGTCCACCAGATGCCATAAATATATTTTTCCTATTTGCCCACAAACTGAGATGCACATGAGATCGAGAACCAACATCATCTGCATACCTAGGGCAAGCAAAAAAATGAAGACAACAGTTAAGAGACATAGCTTGAAGAAAAAAATTCTGCAGGTGAGGAAATGAGTAAAGTATTTTTAACGCTGACGGATCCTCTTGCAGAGCTTTTATGAACTATTACAACAAAACATAAATAATAAACTGAATTTTATTTTTACGATTAATTATAACTTCAAAGCAGCATTTCTTACCCTTGACGTTAAAGCAAAATCAAGTAAAATTAAAGTATCTTCACAAAAGAAACCAAGATACCACACAGCAAATACCATAAATTATATAAGGACAATAATATGCAAAAAGTCACAAGTCAGCTAAACTGATAAAACAAAAAACTAGTAAGAAAAAGAACAATTTGCAACCCAGGCATCACATCTTTATAGTTATATTTTTTTTACTAACTAAACAAAGATACGAGAGAAAACAACAAATGAAGCTTCAGGTGCATTTGTGCCAATGCCAAATACTAATGCACCCAAAGAAGGCTTCAAAATAATTTGGAAAGCATACAACATGCAGTGGAATTCAAAAGAAAAATTACAAGTTAACAGGATAAATGTTAAATAAGACCTGGAAGAAGTTAATGAAGATAGAAGTGGAGCTGAATGAAGGAAAGTATATCTAATATTCAACACTTACAAGAGCTAAGTACAAACAAAACAAGTCCAAAATCCCAAAATCCCTCTCTAAGACCTTACCACAAACAAGTCCAGTGCATAACTAGAAACTTGTCAAAACCGCGGCAACACAAAAACTATGATGCTTGGATCATGAAGCAAACACAAACTCACTTATCCTGAGCCTGATGCCTACAACCAACATCGCATTATAGTAAAAAAATAAATAACTAAAATAAAATAAAAAAAATCAAGGATTCTAATGTTCTTCCTTCAAGACAAAAAGGAATATTCTGAATGTAAAGAAAACAATTAATTATATCAAGCAAAGCTTGTTTGAAACAATAATACCCATCACAGAAACAAATATAGGGTACTTACAATGCCCTTGTTCCTTCCACAGTTAATAAGTTCTCGGGAAAGATGACTTGTATCACAACGAGTAGAGAAGTTGACAACTTCCCACCGTTCTATTCGGATAGGGGTGAAGAGTTGCTTTAAAAGAATAAAACAAGAACAAGCAACTGCCAAATTAGTTCACAAAGTTGCTGAATTTAAGCAAAATAGGGAATATAAAAGAATTATCAATTTCTGCAACCCTCCACCTAAAGTTGGAACACTTCTCTTCCATTATTATAACGAAACCAAGGGAATACCTTCTTAAAATTCCATCGTCCATTACGAGGTATGCAATCTTCACCATTACCAACCTTCAACCACAAATTGCAAGACAAATATAAGTCAAAAGACAATGGTAGTTAATTGGAATTTGAAATAAAATTTGCACAACAACATCCTTAAATAAATTTAAAAGACTATTGATATTTGAAACAATAGTTACATAGAAACATCCTTTAACAGAAAGTCAAAATTTACCTTTGGTACTTCAAGGACACGACCATCAACCTGGGTGAGCTGTTTCTCAATTGAAATGCCACAAGCAACAAAGAGAGGGTCATCATCATAACGGTAGGTTTTCAAAGCCTGCAAAATTAAATGAATAGTAAGATTACAACATTAAAAACTAAGAACACATGTACGAGATGGCAACAAGAATTTACATCAGTCACAACTCGTAATCGTTCTTGTGGCGTTTGCCTTGACTTTTCAACTAAAGATGCTCTCTGTATTGAAGATAAAGCCTTCGTATAACATTAAAGAGATACAAGGGTACAAAGCTGGAATACCAGGACAAAAACATCAAAATCTTGTACAAAAGGAAAGGGAGTAGCGGGAGAGAGTTAAAGAAAAAAGGAGGGCCAGGGGGGTGGGGATTGAGAAACACAATCAAGAAAAAATAATTTTGCGTACCTCTAGTGGAAGATAATTGGGCGGTTTTGGTTTCCAACATCAATGCATGGCATGAATGCGGAATAAGTAAGTTCAATGTTATGGTGTTTGGTAAAATAATCATACATAGTAATCTCTAAAGCTTCCCCTCCATCATATCCACCATCAGCATTCCTAACTTACAATTGCTGATTGCAAGGCTTTGCTCCACATCTAAGACAAAGTTTACACAGTTAAATATATGAATTATCGTCAGGTGCAAAAAAGAGCCATGAAGGCTACTCAAAGTGACGATTATAGCAGTTCAAACCGGTAACAAAGAAAATATCATCCGATAACAGTTCAAAATAGTATTTCATGAAAAATTCAGACAAAAAAAAAAATTGACCCCTCAAAACATGGTGTAGAAATCCTACCAAAATTAACAAAAGCAAAAAAACTTATATATCTTTCTTCAATCCATTCACACCTCTCTAACACTGATTACAAAAGCAAGCATAATTACTTTTTCTTTTCTTCTGAGCTAAGACAAATTTTACACATCAAAATGTTCCAATTCTCATCAAGTGTGAAAAAGCCAGGAGTGGCACACACACAAATGCTAATTTCAATAGGGTTATAGCATAGACACTAGAGGGATATCTAATACTAAAATATGAATTGTGAAGACAACAACACATTTCTAATCAACTAAACCTAATATCCCTAAATAATTTTCCCTAATTGAGAAAATAAACCTTTATAGCAGTGTAAAAGAAAAATATCCAAAATAAGTTGACAACTAAAAATCATCCGAAGAACCTAAACAAGCAGTCACACATACAGGTCATGTATATATATAGAACCAAAACAATAAACTCAATATCAGAGAGAACACATATACATGTATATATATATATATATATATATATATCAAGTAGATTTTGTGTATTGTTCACCCATGAGCGAGATCTGTTCTACAAGTTACAAATCTGAGCGAGATCTGGATGATGTACTCGATGATTTTGTGTAATATATATATCATATATAATAAAAACTTACAAATATGAGTGACCGATTGAGCAAAATCTTCAAAATCGAAACTCAGTTCCAATGTATCAGTTCCAATATATGATCTGCAACAAAACAGAGCAGCAACAAAACATGCAAGATATCAGTTCCAATGTATACATTCTTCAAAATCTGGATTGACCAAAGGATCAAAATCGAAACTCACAAAATCGAAAGAGAGGAGAACCAAAATCGGAAGAGAAGCGCAAATCTGGTGGCTTTCAAAATCTACAACAAGTTTTGAAATCGAGCGAGTTTGTTTGAAATCAAGTGAGAGAGTGTTTGGAATCGTGTGAGTTTGTTTGAAATCGAGCGAGAGTGAGAGCTGATCAGTGAGAATGAGGATTTCTGAGCTTCAAATTGAATGAGTTTCTGAGTGATAGAGAGAGAGTTTGAATTGTGGAAAAGTGCGAGTGAGAGTGAGAGTGAGAGACGTTTTTGAAATGGACGGAGTATTGAACGGTGTCAACAAATTGACCCAAGCGGCGCCATATTACTGAGATGAGAGACAACGTTTTGAAAACGTTGTATTTAACTAATCTATAATGGCGTTTTTCATAAACGCCATAAAAGAAACGTTGCAATAGGCAACTTTTCTTGTAGTGTTAAGCCATCTATTCTGCTTGTGCTCTCCAGCTGATCACTAAACGGGCAGTGTGGTCAGATTTTCACCCACACAATAATCATCAATCCGACTATCTATATGTTTCTCATCTTCCTGATTCATTAATCAGATTTTCCTATATTCATGTCGCATCAAATCTGAGATTATAAGTCATTGTTGGTTCGGTAGGCACACTTTCGAAAGGTTTCCCAGTGTGATTGTGATCATTGTATTGCAGGAGACATACGTCCATTAATTTTATAGCGCGGTAAGGAGAGACGAATTATTTTTTAAGTAGATAGGGTCAAACTCTAATTTTAATCATTTTCTGTATTGTAAGTTTGTATTTATTTTTTAGTACTATTTATTTATTTTTGGTTAAATAAATACAATATCTATTTCGGTTTGGGTTTATTTAAAAGTTATATTTACTATAATAGTGTTTAAGATTGACTTTTTTTTAGTAACTTTTTTGTTGATTTTTTTTTAGTTTTTTGTTAAAAAAAAAAAATCAAAAAGTTGTAGACTTGTAGACCCTTTTTTTATTAGCAAATTAATAGTGAGGGTTTAACAATGCATGATATTAGTGTAGCATTGGTTATTCACCTAAATTACTGAAATAAATATTTTTCTGACACGTGTGTGTAGGGTCGTGGGGTGGGGTGTTTGTGGGGTCTCTATCATTTCTGTTAATATTAATAACAAAAATTGCAAGCAAACAATATGAAGTAAATCACATGAATTAATAATCCCAATACTATATTATAATATGCCCAATCAACTCTGCCAAGTTCTACTCGATCAGACAAATCAGAAAAATAAAAAAATAAAATTGAAAAAAAAAAGTCCACTAAAGATAATAATAAAAAAAGTCAAAAATAGTTGTCCTCTTTTAATATTGTTTTATTAAACTTTTTTTTTGGATTTTTTTATAAATATATTAAAATTGGAAAAGTATAATTTTTTTACACAAATTTTAAATTTTAATTTTTTTTTAAATATGTAACCTTTTTAACTAGATGCTACTTTTCCAACCGTTATTGATGCATGAACCACCATTCAGTTCAAATCTTGCCTAACTTTAGTAGAAAGAGCACAGCAGTATTCATGTGATGCGATATATGTATGATATTTGGATATTAGTGATATTTTCATGAAATTTATTATAAAAATATTTTTGAGTATATCTCATTAAATAATAAACAAAATATAATCATAAAAAAAATTATGATCATTACAATTTTACACTATAAAAAGTATTTGAATATTATGTAGCGTTATTCATATAGTATTATTTTTGACAAATAAAAAATCATAACATAAACTAATGATGTCATTTTTTGTCTCCTAATTACTAAACGAGTGTAGCTTGCTTTTCATGCTACTTGGAGAGGTTTAGTCTCTTCAGATACGATAGCCCTACAGTTCGGACTCCCGTGATTCTGGATCTGATTTTACAAATGCAATGTGAAACAGTAAAAATACAAAGAGTTCAAATTCGACAAATATTTGGAAAATCGATTTTTAATCAAAAATGTCAAAAATAGATCGCATTGCCAGATTTCAGAGTCACCACCTAAATATTTTTGAGAAATTTAAGAAACTCATGACTTATACCAAAGGCCACTTATCTGTTATCACCAAAGTGTCTCGGCTCGGGAATTTAAGTATGAGAGGGGAATGTCATGAATTGAGTACTCTACTCACCCGATCAAAGATCGACCTCTACTAATTATGATGTGATTTTTATGTACAGTATATACTCTTGTTTCGATTATTATGCTATCTTTACTATGTGATGCACACAAGTATAAACTAATTTGCCTAATTTGGAACATTTTGATTTCATGTTCGTTTTGAAAAGTGTTTGAATATGTACCATTTGAAAAAGTAATCTCATATGTACATTAATCAAATCATCCCAACTTAAGCAAAAAAAATCCTTCATCCATCGGCATTCAAGAGATATATCAAATAAGCACTTAGTCTCATGGTAAATATGCTTGATATGATAACAATCGCACACATGTAATATGCTAAAGCAAAAAAATGCTTATCCCAAATATCCGAAGCAAGCCAAAAGAAAGAAAGTAGTTAGAAAAAAGCATGATCCTAACGATGCAAATGCCTAATGCAACACATACAACATACAATTAATAGGCTCGGTTACTAGCATGGCAGGTGAGTCAATTCAATACATGTGATGATGCATGTATTTGAGTAAGGAATTTAGAATTGATATTTGATTAGTATGATGGGCCGAACCTTTATGCATGCAAAACAAATGGATTCGAGTCATGGGAATGCTAAGGAAAATATGATGCTACATGCTATCCATCATAAGCGAGTAAATAAAAGGGAGAAAGAAATGGGGGTTGGAAGACATACACAATATTACAAGTTTTTCCTCACAAAGGAGGGTCCGAATGTCTAAGTGTTCGAATTAACTGCTTATTATAAATCCAAATGAATGAATAAGCTAGATTAACTAATTATTATAAGTTCAATTGAATCTAAGTAATTAATTACAACACACTACTATCAAAGCACTAATTTCATGAGCCACAGGAAGTAAAGAGACGCATATGCATGAACGCAAATATCCACCCAAAAACACCTCTGTTTTGCTGCTAGAACTGTTCTATTTTGCAGTCAGAAAAATAATCTGTTTTAGCCTCAGCCTCTGCTCTGTTCTGCCATGAAGATGGAACTATTTGCATAAAATAAAGTGGCTAGCCGGCCTTGAAAAGTGGTCGGCCAGATGGACAGGTGGTTGGCCGGCCACTGTTTTGGGGGTTTGTCCTGCTATAACAGAAAGGAAACAAAGCACAAACGGAGTATTTTCAGGGGATGTTTGTCCTCTCTGCCTCTCCCTATCATGAAACAGAATAAGGGAAGGGTAGGCTCTATTCGCAAACCATCAATTGACGCAAATTCATTGCGTGATGATCTATGAATCGATGGACAAAGTCTCAATAAATGAAAAATAAAGACCAACAAAACCTCCTCCCTATCATGGTGTTACCTCAAGGAAAATGGTAGAAATTGATTCTTGAACCATTATCATCACTAAAGAGTATGAAATGACTCAAGACTCAATGGGTTCAATATAACGTCCGCTTGAACGCAACTTGATTTTATTATCTTATTTACCACTTTTAGTTCAATTTTATTAATCATTTTTATTACCTTGCCATTCTTTAGCCATTTTTGGTCCAAAAGTGATAATTAAGTCCACTAATGAAGAGAAGTGTCAAACAAGAAATTGTTCTTGGCATGAGAGAGATGTAATGCCCAGGTAATGAACCTCCGAAGAGATTAAACCATTAAGCATAGAAGATCTCTTTAGCATGCCTTAAACAACCATCAATTGTTTGAAACAACTTTTTAAAAAAAGAAAGAAAACCAAGAAAGGCGGGAGGTTGCAGAGATGATTATAAAAGAGTGAAGTACATATATGAAAAGCTAGGAAATAATAGCTATCAACTCAAATAAGTTGGTATCTAAAACCTAAACCACCAAACCTATGAGGACTTACAACAATGCAAGCATAAGATTCAAAGCATAAATGAAGTAAACACACTAAAATAGTCCTAAAACAGCAAAAACAGTGCTGAAAATGGTTTGGAAAAGTTGGGAAAGTAAGCCAAAATTGAAGAGAATTAAAATTAGTAAGCAAGCTTAAGAAGGGGTGGCTAACCCCTCTACTTTTCAGATCTCAAAACCACATTTTTTAGCCTTTTGAAACTCTAAAAATCAGTGGCCAAAAATTGAGAAACAAGTGGGAAACACAAAGAGAAAAGCTTATGGAATAAGGTTCAAAGAAGAGTGGTTAACCCCTCCACCTTTGGTAGTTTTAACTCACAAGTTTTAGCCCACAAAACAGTTCAAAAATAGTATAAAAATAATAAGAAAAGAGAGGAAGAAGTAATGTAAAGATGACCAAAGTTATACCTCTTGAAGAGAGGTTATTCTTTTGTTCACAAACCATAAGGCTTTCACTCTCAAGAGCTGAAATTTCAGCTCAAGAACCTCAACAAGGTGTGACGACCCCACCACGCACAATGATTAACACTTAATTAATTAAGGAGATTTGAATTTTTAATTGGTAATTATTCTAATTTAATCTGAGATTTATAAAAATTATGGAGATTGGTTCATATATGATTCTATTGTGGATTTACTTTAGAATTAGAAATTAAAAGCTTAAGTGGCTCAAGAAGGGAAAATTGTTGAGTGGATTCAGTTTAATTTCAAGTATCGGACCATGTAGAAGTTTAATTAAATATTCAATTCGGTTTAGTAAAATTGAGATTTGATTAATTAGGTCCGAATTGGAGTTAATTAAGTTAATTAAATTATGAGGATTAAGAATTGTGATTATTATGAATTAAATTCATTTATGGGATGTCCAATTTGAATATGTAATTTATTGACGAAAATTTGGTGTTTGAACAGAAATTGAAGGCCTAAATGATTTGGAAAATCAAAATTGATGATGAAAATAAGTTTAATTTAATATTTAGAGCCTTTTAGGAGTTCAATTAAAAATCTGACTCAAATTGATAAATTGAAATATAATTAATTGGGCTCTAATGGAAGTCAATTAGACTAATTAAATTATGTGGGATTGGTGATTAGTTATGATTAATTTAATTATGTGTTGATCAAGATTTATTTGGATCAAGTGTTGCTTAATTAAGTTACGTTTAATCATAAATTGAATGGGTGTAAGAGCTTACTCCTTATAAAGCTTTGATTGAAGATGCTAAATTCCTCTTGACTAGGTGTAAGAGCTCCCTAACTCACATACTCAGAGAAGGGAACCAATGTACAGACAAGTTAGCCAACTTAGGGGTAGAACAAGAAGGCCATGTTGTAATTCTTGAGGATCCCGCTGTGAGTGTTAGGACCCTGCTCATTGTTGATATGACAGGGTTAGATATGAGAGGGAGTAACTCCTTATTCTTATTATTTTGTTGTATTTCTTTTCCTTGTTTCTGTATTTCCTTTGAAAAAAAAAAGAAAAAAAAGAATGGTCTCAAATTTAGAGGGTGTATATGAGTGTAGGTGTGCAAAGAAGTCTGAGTGTGTGTGTATGAGTGATGTGCTGGAGGTTTAAGGGCTGTGCACGTGTGCTTGTGCAATGTCATGGAGTGAACATGTGTGTGTAATGTGGTGATATTCTTTAATAAATGTTTAGGTAGTCAACCATTTGTTTTGCCTTGGCTGAGAAAGGGAGTAAAGAGAATATGAGTTCAAGAGAGGGAGCAAGAGCCGAGAGAGAGAGAGAGAGAGAGAGAGAGAGAGAGAGAGAGAGAGAGAGAGAGAGTCTGTTTTGTGTGCTGGTGCTAGAGTTAAGGAAAAAATTGGGAACAAAAAGGAAAGTAAAGGGTAACAAAGAGAGGCTCAAGAATTCATCTTTGAAGAACAATAGGTAACAATTTCTACCTTAATTCTTATAAATAATTCCCCTAACATCTAGAATCAAAATGAAATTGGGTTCAATTGCATATAAATTAAGAGGAATTAACAAGAAGATGAATAAAAATTGAGTTAAGTTTAAGATTAAAAAAATAAACTTGAGAATTAATTAAATTGGGTTTGATGATGTAGTCTTGCATGAAATTAAGCTTCATTATTACATGTATGGACACATTCTACAAGTTTATTACTCTAATTAAGCATGCATCATAAGTGCGTGGGTGAAAATCTGACCACACTGCAATCTTAGTATCTAGTTGGAGAGCACCGGCAGAATAGATAGCACCTGACTAACCTGCAACAGAAAGACAAGACTTCGGTGGTGGTTCGCCACCCCGAGGTACTCCGACGATCAAGTTAGTACTCAATATCTCTCAAAGATAATCAATAGTGCTAAACTCATTAGCTTGAGCATAAAAAGACATACCTTAGACCATGGGGGTGCCTCTCTTTTATAGCCAACATAAACCTAGTCCCAATAGAAGCCTAACTTCTATGGACTCAGGATTACTGCTAATCTTGGACTCCTAGTAAGATTAGGATAAACTCTCTAAGAGTCTTATCTTAATACAAACTGAAGTCTTCTCTCATTCTAGGACTCTTGTCCCTTATCTTTTATCCTCTTATCTCGGATTCCGATATCTTCAGGGATAACCTCGGCCTTGCCAAGATCACCTCGGCGTCACGACCAGGACACATGGCACCTCGGCTGACACGTCGGCGTCACCTTGCCACGTGTTGGTACTCAGAAAATATATCCCCACAACTGCCCCCTAGGTTCTATTACCTCGGCATTCTCAGGTGATGGAACCTATTCCGTTTTTCTAGTACGTCGGTTTTCCAGTATCTCAGCCGAGATCATTATGTTGGCCGATATCCTTTTATTGAAGAACAAGAATTTCAAGAACCCTTCCACGCGTATGAGCTATCATACACCATAATTCAACCGTTTTTAATCACGCGTTTCTTTCTTACTGGTTCGTACCTGTGACGCATCCATAAGCCGTCTCTTTCTCACGTGCGCCATCTGACGTATACGTTCTTCTAGGTGTATTGATTATTTTTTGCCGCCGTTTTCATTTTTGACAAAACCTTTCCCCCTTTCTTCATTTTTCTACTTTTGCATCTGATTTCTCTTGCTTTTTCTCTCTCTAAACTCTTTCTTTTGAATCTGCCATTGCTCAAGCCCCAAGCTCTACAGTTGTCTTCATTTCGTCTTTCTGGTGAAGCTTTCGCTATTCTGTTACTCCTGCAACCATCATCGAATTTCGGCAATCTTCATACCGGCTTCACTCTTTTCTGGTAAGCTACTGTTCCTTTCGTTTTCAATTCTGTTGATATTCTTCATTACTTGTTGCCTTTACTGCATCTGTTAAAACTTTTAATTTGTGATTCATACACCAGAATGTGTCCTTCCCATGATTTTGCCTTTGCCCATATCTTGAACACACGCATTGTTTCACTACTTCCCTGTATTTTTGTCACTAATCTTGGCCCTGTATTTCTTGTATTCTTTATGCTCTTGATAAACCATCTCTGTTCTTGATTCTGAAATTCCATTCTTGCTTTCTGTTTTTTGTGTCTTCTCCAGATCTGTGCCTTTGATCTTCATCTCCATAGTTTTAGGTTTGGGATTTGTTTGTAGAACCCACGATTTAGGGCAAAACTGAAACATTCCTTACAAATTTCTATACTAGACCAAACCTAGGTTTTTGCTGAGGTCCCATCAACAAGAAATATCATCTTTATGAATTTCAACCCTTCTAATTCAGGCCGATATCATGGGTATGTGGAGACATAGGGTAGATACCCCAACCAAACTTGAGTACTTTAGGCAAGAGTTCTCCATCTCTGCCGATGTCCATCTGAGGCTGGCTGGGGATGATGACTCCATCATGCCTACAGAAAACTCCATGCCCTTTCCCATTGTAGCTTTCAGTGAGTGCGGACTCCGGCTCCCACTCAACATCCTTTTTCGCGAGATTCTTCACTATTATAAGTTGAACCCCATGCAACTGGCAATCAATTCCTATCGAGTGATCTTTGGTGTCATAGCCTTAGCTAAACAGGAAAATGCCAGGATCACCCTAGCCGATATCCAGTACTGTTATACCATGTGCGCCCTTAATTTGAAAGAAAAATGCTACATTTATTACCTTAAGCTGAGGTCTATAGAATTCAAAATCGTAGCCGATCTCCCAGACTCCAACAAGGGGGCTGGAGATGACTATCTTATTACCTCAGAAAATTGGGAGTTTGCTCTAGATGAGGACATCCATCTCTACCCTCTTCCCCGATTAGTTTTAAAGGGCAAGGGTAAGAGCCCAGTATTCAACTCTGCCTATTTTCTTTCAAAGTCTTAAATACTTTGTCTGTTTCTGACGTTTGTTCTTCTTGCAGCTGTTCGTCAGCCACCGAAAAATTTTGGCCAATCCTTTGTTCCCAGCAAGGATTTGAAGAAACTTCTGGACTTGTCAATCCACAAAAGGAAAGCGCCTGTGCTTATCAATTTATTCCATCGTACAAGTCAACATTACCCGACGTTCCCAAAAGGAAGAAAAAAAGCCTTTCTCCACCCTCTGCTACAACCCTGTTGACTGCATCTACATCACGAACAGATCAAGGATCAACATCTAATCCAGCTGATTAGCCATCCATTTCGGCTCCATACCTGGTCCCAATATCAGAGTGAAAACGTCGGCGACGACTTGTCCTTACTGTCGAGATGGGTCGCCCTAAGCCAGTTGCAAAAGATCTTCAGGCCAATATTCCATCATCTGTTGATAAGCAGCCAGCACAAACCCTTCCTCCATCTAAGCCAAAAAGAATTAAGAAGGCCCAACCAAAGGCTAAAGTTACTCAGACTGAGTCTGAGGATGCTTTGCTTGTATCAAGGTTGGCTGAGAGTGACAAACCTCAACCCTCTGCTAGGAAGAGGCGCTCAAAAACCCAGCCATTAGAGTCCCCAAAATCCAAAAAGTCGAGGTCTTCTTCCGTTACGACTTCGGGATCCAAGAAGAGCGATGCCCCCTGGTCCCAAAAAATTACTCCGGAGGACAAGCCAATCTTGGCTACTGACAGTGCCGATGACATCACTGTCATCGGCACTGTCGGCATAGCCCTAAGCACAGCTCTGCTCCTTCCCGGCGACCTTGATCGCAACGCCGAGTTGAGCGAGTATGAGAATTATGCGTTGATGCTTCAACGCTCCGTTCAAGTAAGTGTCTTCTTCTTGGTAATTTTCTTCTTTCTGTTTTGTATTTAGAAAATTTTGTGCTAATTTTTGCCTTGTGTTCTTTTAGGCAATCCAACATGCCCACTCCTTTTCTATTCAATCCTTTGAAAATCGGCAAAGCTGGCCGACATGAAGAAGGAGTTCTCTTCTTTCCAAAAGATCAATAAGGGCCTTGAATCAAAAATGAAGAAACTGGAGGATCAAGCCGAGGATGCAATTAAAGCTTAGAATAATGCTGAAGAGAATGCTAAGACTGTTGAGGCTATCAGAAAAGTGGTTGAATCCCAAAGAAAGGAGGCCGAGGAGAAGATGGCCCAAGCCGAGAAGGAGCTTCAAGAAACCTTGGCCACCAAAGAGGCTGAAATAAAAGATGCTGATGAAAAGGCATATGCCCAAGGCATGGCCGATGTCACAGATGCTTACGAACAACAAGTGAAGGAGGCATGCAACAAGGGTTTTACCCTTGGTTGGATGTCCCTTCTGAAGAAACTTAACGTCCCAGAGGACTCGCCATTAAGAAAACCTGATGCCATTCCTCTACCATTCCCTCCATTTCAACCTCCAAATCAAGATGTCGGCGAATCCGAATCCGAGGAAAATGATGAGGATGAGGATCAGGCCTTGGTGAGAAAATCCAAGGATGCCGATGGGGCCAAGTCCCCTCCCCAGAATGAGCAAATCCTAGACTTGACTCAGGATGAGGAAGGTGATGAGGTTTCCATAGAAGCTGTTCTCGAGAATGCACTAGCCGACATCTCCTCTGCGAACAAGAGTGTTGAAGAAACTCTGCAAGAAATTGATGCCGAGATAGCGGCGGATAAGGCTACTGGGATGTCTTCTCAACTAGCATCTGACCTTCAAATTCAACCAACTGATGGAGAGGAGTCTTAGCTTCATATTTTTCTTTTGCTTACTTGTATTTTGTTACTTCTTTATCTTTTGGAACAATGTATGCTTTTTGTATGGCCGATGTGCCATTTTCTTGGTGAATGAATATAATTTTTCTTTTCTTGTCTTCTCTTTATTGCTTTGTGCATCATTCTATACTTAGAACATTTTGCATGTCTTATGTCCTCTTCCTTCTTTGTACAATCTTCTTGGGGTGTCACACCTCGGTCATGTCACCTGACGATTTACCTTGGCAAGTACCTGTCCTGTAAGTTGTTTATAAATTTCAACAAGGATAAACATATACTGGTTTAATCTCAACTTTATAAACTTTTCTCAAGTTATAACAAGTGCTAAACAATGATCTATTGTAAATTGCTATAAATTTCCACAAGTGTTAAACAATATATATTGGCTTAACTTCAACTTGTAAATTGCTACAAATTTCAACAAGTGTTAATCATTACTTCGGTTTAACTTCAACTTGTAAATTGCTACAAATTTCAACAAGTGAAGATAAACAATTATCTCGGCTTAACTTTAACTTGTAAATTGCTACAAATTTCAACAAGCGTTAAGCATTACTTTGGTTTAATCTCAACTTGTAAATTGTTACAAATTTCAACAAGTGAAGATAAACAATTATCTCTGATGGGTCGTTGAACACACCAAAATTAAATACTAAACTATACCAAATTCTATCAGAATAATGGCAAGTCCAGGTATCGATCCACAGGGACTATTGTGAAATTAAACTAATTTAATTGTCAAATTCCTAAATTAATTTTGATAAAGAGGTTGGTTATTTATAACCTAATTTAATAACGAATAAATTAAACTAAGGAATTAAATTATCAATAGATGAAATTGGGTTTACTGAATTGGGAAAAAATCCTAGGGTAGAGAATTCACCACTAACCACATAATTAGGGTTTCCAATTGAAATTAATTATGCTACGGTTTGAACGGATTAATGCTTCGCAACTACAAGCTCAAAACATTTAACAAGAAGATTATCACATTCAATGTACGAGCATGAACCATCTCAAGTAATACGAATCGTTCACTCTAAACTAGGGTAGTGATACGACTCGTTCCTTGTAGCATGGTTCGTCCCATACCTTGAATGTGAAGGAATAGAAAACTCATGTATGGATAATATTCAACAATCACAGAAGGTCAAATATTTGAAAAGATAATGAAAATTATATATAAAGAATTTCTAAAACACCATACAATGGTTCAAACCTTTACATAATATAAAATCAAACAAGAAAAACCTATTACATGGCTAGGGTTTCTTCAAAACCCTAGAAAAGGAGACTAGCCACTCATGGAGGAGTGGGAGGAGGTAGATGGAGAAGGAACCACCATGGGAGACATCTTTGAAGCTTCTTGTTTTCTTCTTCCTTTCCAAACCCTAGCCTCTCCCTTTAGGTCAAAACAATTTCAGAACCCTAGTCTAGCCTTTTACTTACCTTTTTATACTTCCAATCTCGTCCAAACAGGTTTAAAACGTCGGTTTGACTTTTCCAGAAAAAGTCAACGCATGTGCGGGAAAGTCAACTCTGCCCAAATTCTATCTTTTTGCTCATTTTATGCTCCGACGATGTACAACCTGATTGACACTCAACACACATAAAATATACAGTTTGACCAGCAAGTGAAGTTAAGAGATTCTAATTAACGGCCTCAATGATGTACATTTAGGCCTTAATCACATCCCCCAACTTACTACTTGCTGGTCCTCAAGCAAGTAAAATAAAATAAAATTAAACAAAATCTATCTATTTCCTCTTTCGTGGTAAAACGATTGCATTTAGCATATGCAACAAGCCTTTAAACCACAAGGTTACCCCAAGTGGATGAGTAAAGTCTCGTGAGGGTTTCCAGAAATGATACCCACAAACATTAACATATTCATATATACTCAACAACAAATGACCACATTACTCCACCTAACAATCAACTTATGTGCCACTACAGTGTGATATTTAGACATCATGAGTCATTAAAGGCACAGTGGACAAGCATGAAGGAACCTATTGAGTCAAAACCACAATTCAGTTAATACAAAAGTAAAGTTCCCTATACTTGTGCATGCTAGTAGACAAGTCATGAGTACCCTCGGTGTAAAGTGCAATCTCCATATTAGTTAACTATCCACTATAATAGCCCAGTGTAACTCATAATAACACCCATCATATACAGAAAGACTAACCTGTTGCAGCCAAGATTTTCAAAAGTTGTTCTTTTTTTTTTTTTTTTAAATGATTGTGCAATGTCCTGATCCATTTAGCTTTCTAATCAACCCATGTAACAAGCATTGGGCCAATGACTCCCAAACCAGACGGTTTTAGGGCACTAGGTGTAAAGACACCCCTACGGGCTTAATAACTCGAGTTGAAAAGTCTACGAATCCGAACAAGTCATTCTTCTTATTTTTCCTTAACTGTGCAATGTCCATGTCCCTTAAGCTTTCTAATTAACCCATGTAACAAGCATTGGGCCAATGACTCCCAAACCAGACGGTTTTAGGGCATTAGGTGTAGAGACACCCCTACGGGCTTAATAACTCGAGTTAAAAAGGCTACGGACCCAAACCAGTTAAGTGTGTTTTTTTTTTTTTTTTTAAAGGAATCTTGGCTCCTCATTTATTCTTTTCTGCAACTATAGCTATTATCAATGATGTACACTAGGGATTATAATAAAAAGATCACTGCTATGATAGTGTGTTCATGTGAATTAAGACATACTCATGACAAGTGTACTAAAATCACAAACACAGACAACTCTCCTCGTGCAAACATCACATGCAAGTATCTACCCAATAAACCCTTTTCATACAAATCTACTATGATCTCCAAATAACATATGCAAATATCATCACCCTACTAGCAAAAAGTCACATCAGGTGAAGTAATGCAATCAAGTGAAACAGGTATAAGCATGAATTATGAGCCAAATAGGAATGCACAAAATAAAATATAACCCTCATCCCCCAACTTGAATATGACATTGTCCTCAATGGAAAGGTAAAGTGAAATGAGAGAAAATTACCAGAATTGGAGGTGCACATCCAGGCAGGCAGAGAGTAACATATACACACTTCACTCTTTTTTTTGTTTTGTTTTTTTTTTTTATAAAAAAAAATGAAAAAGAAAAAGGAAAATAAAAAGAAAAATAAAAGAGACAAAGAGGTATACAGGCGGGGACTACGGAGAAGCCGGTGGTGGTGGTGGTGGGAAATGTTGGGCAAACAAGGCTTGCATCAAAGCGCGCGTCTCGAAGGCATTATCCTGACCCTGTTACTGGATGGCGAGGTTGTCGGCGTGTAGCTGATCGAAGCGCGCCTGAGAATAGTCGCGATGAGCCTGAAAATCCGTGCGCAACTCCATGAGACTCTGGTGGTGATCACGAAGAGTACGGTGGACCTGATCAACAGAGTGCTGAAGCTGTAAGTACTCCTCGTGAGTCATGTAGAGTGGGTCCCCTTGGGGAGGCACGGGGGGAACAGGATGAGCTGGGTGGTCATGGACGGGGTCCTGGGCCTCATCAACCGGGGCACCTACCGGCTGCGGGATGCGAGGTATGTTGTGCTGCCATTCCCGCTGGCCGAATGTCGGATACCCTCTATCAATCTCCTCATCCTCAGCAATGGGGAGGTGGTTCAGCTCAAACACAAGTGTCAACAAATTGGCGAATGGTAGGGGCCAAGTCAGGTTCTGCATAGGAGTAGGCCGAACTGCTTCACGTAGAAATTTCTGCAAATGCAGCAAAATGAAATCCTCAAGCGGGACCTGATAGCCAAGCTGATACCCGTGTAAAACCCGCACAAACTCCAAACGGCGCTCAGCTCGATGCCCAAGTGGAAGGACATTCTTATGGACCACGGAATCAAGGAAAAGTAAGCGGCTAGGTAGCTTGCTCCGCCGCAAGCATGTGAAACTGGGGTCACCGTGGGCTCCCGGGAATTATTGTTGGATGAGGCGATGTATGGGTTGGCGATCCTCAACTTCCGGGAAAGGCTGATATTCCGGTTTGGCGAAAAACTCTAACACTGTGGCAATCATGGCCGAGGTGATGTGAACAACATGACCATCAATGTTAGAGAGCAGTCCAACCGCAGTGGGTGTCTCATGCAGGTTCTGGTAGAATAGGCGCACCAGACGAGGATAAGTGGGCGCTGTCACAGCGCAAATGCCCAACTGTTGCCGGAGTCGGAGCTGCTCAACCGCCCAAGTAGTGTCCTCGTCATGCTGGAAAAATGGCAGGTTGAACTGCGTGAGCTTGTGAAGAGGCCGTGAAGCCCACTCCGGCCGGGGCAAGTCTCCTGGTGGTGGTGGCGAGGATGGTGGTGATGATGGTGGTGGTGGCGCTGAAAAGGAGGCACCCCTGGCCTTTTTGGAGGCCCGAGCAGAGACACGGCGACTCATATCCTGCACACACCAACAACAAATACAGATACCCGTGAAACCAGCATGAGAATCAAATAAATTATGAAAGAACAAATTTACCCATTAATGTACCACATGCAATTCCCACTTCTTTTTTTTTTTTTTTTTTTTTTTTTGAATTTGTTTTGTTTTGTTTTTTTTTTTTTTGTGTAAAAACGAAATTAATTAAATAAATGAAGTAAAATGTCATTAAATTAAATTAACTAAACTATAAAATAAACTAAACTAAACTAGACTATAAAATAACTAAACTACAAAATAGACTAAAGTATAGAATCAAACAACCATGTTTATTTATTTATTTTAATTGAAGAGAAGAAAATTAAATAAAACTTCAGAAAACAAAATAAAATAAAAATTAAGCTATTTAGTAATTATATGAACAATGACATCATAGAATAAGATAAAAATAAAATCATTAACTACACAAGTATAAGAAAAATAAAAATAAAACCAAATTTCACTAACTAATTAAATTAACCCAGAATCACTACGAAGCAATTAAACTAAACAAATATAATAAATAAATAAAAAAACTAAATTAGGATTAGTGTTAGTACCAATATTTATGAGGTTTTTTTTTTTTTCCACACGTGCGCCATAAAGGGCCGCACGTGCGGCGCTCATCTTGTTCATGTGCCGAGTTTGGTTCTGGTGTTCTTTTTTTTTTTTTTTTTTTTTTTTTTTTTTTTTTTGAACAAACTAACAAACATGCATTCTACAACTAAAAGAGCACAAATAAAATTAAAAAATAATAATAATAAATCATAATGACCACTAAAAATACTAAAAAGAAATAAATCAGTCATGGCTAAATTTTTTCTTCTTTTTTTTCCTTCTTTTTTTTTTTTTTTTGATGAACACTAGATCAAGATGAAAAATAAATAAATAAATAAATAAATAAAAACCAAAAACTCTACAAATTGATTCATACCTTCACAAATCTACGCAAAAGAAAGAAAAGAAGAAAAAGAAAAAATTACCTTGAAAAAGTGGAGAAAGAGAGAAAAAGAATGGAGATTCGCCGAAAAAAATGGTGGTCGTCGGAGTTTCGCCGGACGGAGAGGGAAGTGATGCCAGCGGTGAGACGATGGTAGTGAGGAAGAAGAGAGAAAAAGAAAAGGGAAGAAGAAGAAGAAGAAGAAGAAGAAGAAGAAGAAGAAGATGGGTTTTTGGGGTTAAGAGAGAGAGAGAGAAAGAGAAAGAGATAGAGATAGAGATAGAGAGAAATTTGAGAGTGAGAGTAATTGGGAGAGAGTGAGTTGTGTTAGATAAGGTGGTTTTTTTTTTTTGTACGAAAATTAAAATTAAAAAAAAAATAGTAAATGAAAATAAATAATAAGAAAACAAAACAAAATTATTATTATTATTATTATTTTTTTTTTGAAATTTCCCCACCCCGCACGTGCGGGAGTCAAATTCCATCCCCCGCGCTTCTCCTCTTCTTTTTTTTTTTTTTTTTTTTTTTTAAAAAAAAAATTTCTTCGTCCCGCACGTGCGGGAGTCAAGCCGCACGTGCGGCTGGTGAACGCACGTCCCTCTGCACCTGCATATTTAGCAAAGTGCAAGGCTGATGTTTCCGAATTTTCCCGCACGTGCGGGGCCCAGGCCGCACGTGCGGCGATTTCAACTCCGCGTTTTTATTTATTTATTTATTTAAAATTGATCAAGAATAAACACAGAAAATAAACATGAAAGCATGCTTTTAAACACTGAGAATAAACATTTCTACCTTTAATTGACATCCGGAATTAATATAGCACAAAAGAACATACGGAATGCCCATTAAAGGTATAATCTTCACGCGAAAATTACGGGTACTACTTTTCTCCCTAACTGTATTTGTAGCTTTCCCTATTCTCCAACAGGGTGACAGACTAGGTTGATTTGGTATCCAGAATCGAGGCGCATAAAGCTACCTCAATCTATGGGGCTGCCATACAGAGCTCAAGCCGAGGTAGTTTTGAAGCAATCTCCACACCCCTGGGTATTTAAACCAGATTTTAGTCTCGGAAATCCCAAACCTTTGTGTTCTAGGCTTTGCCATTCGAACTCTAGTTTCCACCGTCTCAGTTGGTCTCCTAGGAACTCACTACAAACACGGTTAGGTGGCTATACCAGACCGTCAGATGCCGTTCGGGCACGGCAAACACCAAAGGAATTACACCTTTAGAGGATTTAAAGTCTCCTAGACGCAAGTAAAGCATAACGAGAACAAAGAAAAACAAAATAGCATTGAAGGGAAAGAAAAAAGAACAAGAAATCAATTTATCAATCATAGTAAAATGGGTCCATCAAAGCAATGGACTCAATCATATCCCCATTCCCAATCCCCTCTATATATGGTTTCAATCTTTGGCCATTCACTTTGAAAGTGTGGCCAGTTTTTGGATCTCGCACCTCAACGGCGCCATGACTAAATGCCTCAACAACCTCAAAAGGGCCATCCCATCTTGATCTTAGCTTACCCAGAAAGAGTCTCAATTTTGAATTAAAAAGCCACACTTTTTGGTCGGGTTCAAAAGATTTTCTATTAATGTGCTTGCCATGGAATTCCTTAGTCCGAGCTTTAAAAACTCTCGAACTCTCATATGCATCATTCCGGATTTCCTCCAGCTCATTGAGTTGCAATTTCCGGTTGAGCCCAGCCGCGGCCATATCGAAGTTAAACTTCTTTATGGCCCACAATGCTCGATGCTCAAGTTCAACCGGGAGATGACAAGCTTTGCCAAACACTGCCCTATATGGTGACATCCCAATGGGTGTCTTATAAGCAGTGCGGTAAGCCCATAATGCATCAATTAACCGTTGTGACCAATCTTTCCTATCCGGTCTCACCGTTTTCTCAATTATGTGCTTTACCTCCTTATTCAAGACTTCTACTTGGCCACTAGTTTGAGGGTGGTATGGAGTGCCAACTTTATGGGTGATAGAGTATTTCTTAACTACCGACTCAAAGAACCGGTTACAAAAATGTGTACCCTGATCACTTATTATGACTCTAGGAAACCCAAAACGACTAAAGATATTTTCATGCAAAAATTTGATTACCACTCTATGATCGTTTGTTCGGGTAGCTATTGCCTCCACCCACTTAGACACATAATCTACTGCCAAGAGAATGTACTCAAACCCGAATGACGACGGGAAAGGGCCCATAAAATCAATTCCCCAAACATCAAATATTTCTACCACAAGAATAGGGGACATTGGCATCATGTCACGCCGAGACATCGAACCCATTTGCTGACAGCGCAAACAAATTCTACAAAATTGATGGGCGTCTTTAAAAATTGTAGGCCAATAAAACCCACTTTGTAAAATCTTGGCAGCTGTTTTATGCCCACTAAAATAACCGCCACATGCAGAAGAATGACAAAATGTAAGAATGCTATGCACCTCACTCTCCAGCACACACCGTCAGATCACTTGGTCGGAGCAATATTTAAACAACTCCGAATCCTCCCAAAAGTAATACCTGACCTGTGAAAAGAATCGGTCTTTGTCTTGCTTAGACCAATTCTGCGGAGTTTGCCCAATGGCCAAGTAATTCACAATATGTGCAAACCACGGGGGGCTCGCTTGTGACAGCTCAAAAAGTTGTTCGTCCGGAAACGAATCTTGCAAAATAAGAGGGTCGCTATTATACTCAACGAGGATTCGGGAGAGATGATCCGCCACCACATTCTCAGATCCTTTCTTATCACGGATCTCTGAATCAAATTCCTGAAGCAACAAAATCCATCTAATCAACCTAGGTTTGGTCTCTTTCTTAGATAGTAAATACCTCAAAGCGGCATGATCAGTGAAGACTATGACCTTGGAACCTAGGAGATAAGACTGGAATTTGTCTAAGGCAAAGACCACAGCTAGCAACTCTTTCTCGGTAGTAGTGTAGTTCAATTCAGTATCCGAGAGAGTGCGACTAGCATAATATATAGCAAATGGTGCCTTATTGACCCTTTGGCCCAACACAGCCCCGACAGCAAAATCGGAGGCATCACACATGATTTCAAAGGGAAAAAACCAATCTGGTGATTTCATGATTGGGGCGGTAGTCAAGGCCATTCTTAGTGTTTCGAATGCCTTTAAGCATGCTTCATCAAAAACAAAAGGCGTGTCCTTAACTAGTAAACTACACAAAGGACATGATATCTTACTAAAGTCTTTGATGAACCTACGGTAAAAACCTGCGTGCCCTAGGAAAGACCTAATTTGACGCACGAAATTGGGTGGAGGAAGGCCTGCAATGAGGTCGACCTTAGCCTTGTCAACTTCTATACCTCGAGGGGACACAATGTGCCCCAACACTATACCCTCACGAACCATAAAATGGCTCTTTTCCTAACTCAAGATTAGGTTTGCCTCAGTACATCGTTCTAACACTCTAGTCAAGTTCCTAAGGCATTCCTCAAAAGACGGTCCAAACACCGAAAAGTCATCCATAAAAACCTCTAAGAATTTCTCCACCATGTCGGAGAAAATAGCCATCATACACCGTTGAAAGGTCGCCGGTGCATTACACAGCCCAAAGGGCATGCGCCTGTAAGCAAAAGTGCCAAAAGGGCATGTGAATGTGGTATTTTCCTGGTCAGCGGGGTACACCGGGACTTGATTATACCCCGAATAGCCATCAAGAAAACAATAGAAGCCCTGCCCCGCTAACCGCTCTAGGATTTGGTCAATGAAAGGTAAGGGAAAATGGTCCTCCTTCCTAGTCGAGGAATTTAGTCTCCTATAATCAATGCACACTTGCCACCCAGTAGTGGTTCGTGTAGGGACTAACTCTCCTCCTTCATTCTCAACAACAGTGATGCCCGATTTCTTGGGCATTACTTGTGTGGGACTCACCCACTTGCTATTTGAGATGGGGTATATAATACCCGCATCCAACAATTTCAAAACCTCCTTCTTCACCACCTCTTTCATGTTAGGATTCAGTCTCCATTGCATTTCGCGAGAAGGTTTGGTGTCCTCCTCTAGGTGTATATAATGCATGCACACGGAGGGATCTATCCCTTTCAAATCAGCCACTGACCACCCTATAGCACTCCGATGTGCCATGAGAACACTCATTAACTGACTCTCCTGCGCTGCAGTCAAGTCAGATGCAATGATGACCGGTAAAGTATCTTGGGGCCCTAAAAATGCATACTTGAGTGTGGCCGGAAGTGGCTTCAACTCAAGTGTAGGTGGTGTGACCAAAGAAGGTGTGGCAGGCTCTCTCGACAGAGGAGGAAGTGACTCAAACCGGGCTTTCCATGGAGGAAAATCCGGTGTAGAAGAAGAATTAAGCAAGACATTCACCTCCTCAACTGACCCATCTATATCAAAATTTTCAAACCCAAAATGAGCTAGACAAGCCTCCAAAGGGTCCTCTACAAGAATGGAGGGCAAAGCCTCCTCAACAATCTCATCTACAACATCCACTAATAAGCACTCCTCTCTCTCATGAGGTTGTTGTGATGCTTGGAAAACATTAAGTTTCACTTGCATGTTACCAAATGAAACTTCTATAACCCCGGTCCGACAATTAATGCATGCATTGGCCGTAGCCAAGAAAGGTCGACCCAAAATCACCGGGATTTGTTTCCTCGAATTGGCTACCGGTTCCATATCTAATACCAAAAAGTCAACAGGGAAGTAGAACCTATCAACCTTAACTAGCACATCCTCAATCATGCCACGTGGCACTTTGAGGAACCGGTCGGCCAACTGAAGAGTAACAGTAGTGGGCTTCAATTCGCCAAGCCCAAATTCCTTGTACACAGAGTACGGCAACAAATTAACACTAGCCCCTAAATCCAATAAGGCCCTATCAATGAAGTGGTCCCCTATAATGCATGCAATGGTTGGGGCACCTGGGTCTTTAAGCTTAGGAGGTGTGTCATTCAACAAGATGGAGCTTACTTGCTCCGTGAGTAGGACCTTTTGGGACACATGTGTCCTAGATTTACGCTTTTGCGTACAAAGGTCCTTCAGAAATTTGGCATATGATGGTACTTGCTTAATCGCCTCCAACAGGGAGAGGTTGATTTTCACCTGTTTAAAGACCTCTATCATTGCCTCCATAGATGCCGCCTTCTTATTAAAAGGGGACGATGTATCAAGGCACTGGGGAAAGGGTGCCTTAGGCACATATGGAGTGCTAGGGACTAACTCATCCCTCTTAAGTGTTTCCCCCTCACCCTTGCTCTCACTTGGTGAACCACCGTGGTCACCCTTCCTAACTCTAGTTGCATCAGACGCAGCTGATTGAGGCTCTAACTCCCTACCACTTCTTAAAGCAACCACCGCCTGCACTTGCTCATGTTGCTTACCATTCCCACCCAAACTCTCTGCCCCGTATTGTCCCTTAGGGTTGGCCATAGTTTGACTTGGTAATTTTCCCTCTTCTCTCCGATTCATGTTGTTAGCCATTTGACCCAATTGGGTCTCTATCTTGGCAATAGAGTGAGTGTGGGAGTGAACTATCGGTGCTAATCCCTTAAGTTCTGAAAGAACTTCCAACACCTGAGTCTCAAAGGTAGAGTTGCCCTGAGGAACAGGCGGGGGTTGTGGTTGACGGTATGGTTGTGGGGGTCTATACGGTTGCAGTGGTCGGTAAGATGATTGGTTGGCAAAATTTTTGAAATTCTGCCTTGGTAGTGGAGGATTGTAAGAAGTGCCTTGTGAAGGGGGCCTCCATGAGAAATTAGGGTGATTTCTCCATCCCAGATTATATGTGTTGGAGTATGGGTTATTACCCGGGTTGGAGAATCCTTGAGCCGCATTTACATCCTCTTGGACTAACTCCAGAAATTGTGATGCCGAAGGGCACTCACTCAAGTCATGAGCAGGGCTCGCACAAATAACACATGCCTCGTGAAATTGAGGCTGATCATGTTGGGTAGGAGCATGTCCCGTAGCTAATAATTGGTCCATCTTGCGGGACAATGCCTCTACTTGTTGGGCTAACTCTAGGTTTTGCCCGACCTCATAAATGCCCCATCTTTTCGGGGCTCCAACTATGGGTTGCCGGACTTGCCGGGCTGCGGAGGCATGGTGAAGGGAATTATCACTTAGGTTTTCAAACAATTGCCGTGCCTCGGCATCATTTTTAGACATAAATGTCCCACCACAGGACGAATCCACCATTTGGCGGTGTGGCTCAGTTAAGCCATAATAAAATGTTTGAACAAGTTGCCAATTAGGCACTTGGTGGTGGGGACACTATTGGAGAAGGTCTCGAAGTCGTTCCCAAGTCTCATGGAATTGCTCGCCATCCATTTGAGCAAAGTTTGTGATGGCTCGCCTAAGTTGGTTGGTTTTACCTATGGGAAAATACTTCTCCAAGAACCGTTGCTGTAATTGGTCCCAAGTTGTGATTGAATTAGCAAGTAAAGAATTTAGCCAGTATTTGGCTTTATCCTTTAACGAGAATGGAAACAATCGCAACATTAAGGCCTCATTTGTGAAATTCTGGATCCTTACTGTCGAGCAAATTTTCAGAAATTCATTCAAATGCTTATAAGGGTCATCATGAGTTAGTCCATGGAATGATGGAAGCATTTGTATGGTGCTGGACTTAATCTCATAATGAGCAGCAGTGGTGTTGGGCAATTGGATGCATGATGGTGATGTATATGCAGTAGGTGTAAAATAATCCTTAAGTGTCCGGTTGGGCACATCCGGGACATTAGGATCTGCCATCTCTAATGGCTCAATGTATGAATATTCAAGCCTAGGAATACGGGCAGAGGTCCTAAGTCTTCTAGTTCAAGGTCCAAACTCCACAATTCAGGGCGACAAGAACGACGCCCGTGCATACACTACCCAAACACACACAACAAGTTCCGACTCTATGCACTAAGTATGAAAACAAAATACCAAATGAAGAAATATTCTCAGCGGTTTAATGAAAACGCTTTACTCGTCTTGCGGATGCTT
Organism: Camellia sinensis; assembly: GCF_055761805.1. NCBI lineage: Eukaryota > Viridiplantae > Streptophyta > Magnoliopsida > Ericales > Theaceae > Camellia > Camellia sinensis. The sequence continues at coordinate 82,957,624 of NC_138963.1, forward strand.
GACATGTAGACGTTATCTCCAATCTCTGTTTGAGCTTTGACTTCCATTTTAGCACTTTGGTGCTTTGCTTGTGAGTGTTTGCTTCTGTTTACTCACTTTAGCGCTGCGGGTTTTTTTTTTAATTTTTAAAGCTTGGCTGCGCTCCGTTTGCACTTCAGTGATAGCTCCAATTTCAAACGCTCTGCACACTTAGCAACACCAAAAGCATAAAATCCTAAACTAAAAATCAAAAAATCAAAATAAGAATGTAACTTTAAATTAACTAATTTCGCCAGAAATCCCCGGAAACGGCGCCAAAATTTGATGGGTCGTTGAACACACCAAAATTAAATACTAAACTATACCAAATTCTATCAGAATAATGGCAAGTCCCGGTATCGATCCACAGGGACTATTGTGAAATTAAAGTAATTTAATTGTCAAATTCCTAAATTAATTTTGATAAAGAGGTTGGTTGTTTATAACCTAATTTAATAACGAATAAATTAAACTAAGGAATTAAATTATCAATAAATGAAATTGGGTTTACTGAATTGAGGAAAAATCCTAGGGTAGAGAATTCACCACTAACCACATAATTAGGGTTTCCAATTGAAATTAATTATGTTACGGTTTGAACGGATTAATGCTTCGCAACTACAAGCTCAAAACATTTAACAAGAAGATTATCACATTCAATGTACGAGTACAAACCATCTCAAGTAATACGAATCGTTTACTCTAAACTAGGGTAGTGATACGACTCGTTCCTTGTAGCATGGTTCGTCCCATACCTTGAATGTGAAGGAATAGAAAACTCATGTATGGATAATATTCAACAATCACAGAAGGTCAAATATTTGAAAAGATAATGAAAATTATATATAAAGAATTTCTAAAACACCATACAATGGTTCAAACCTTTACATAATATAAAATCAAACAAGAAAAACCTATTTCATGGCTAGGGTTTCTTCAAAACCCTAGAAAAGGAGACTAGCCACTCATGGAGGAGTGGGAGGAGGTAGATGGAGAAGGAACCACCATGGGAGACATCTTTGAAGCTTCTTGTTTTCTTCTTCCTTTCCAAACCCTAGCCTCTCCCTTTAGGTCAAAAGAATTTCAGAACCCTAATCCAGCCTTTTACTTGCCTTTTTATACTTCCAATCCCGTCCAAACTGGTTTAAAACGTCAGTTTGACTTTCCCAGAAAAAGTCAACGCACGTGCGGAAAAGTCAACGCATGTGCGGGAAAGTCAATGCACGTGAGGAAAAAGTCAACGCACGTGCGGGAAAGTCAACTTTGCCCAAATTCTGTCTTTTTACTCATTTTATGCTCCGACGATGTACAACCTGATTGACACTCAACACACATAAAATATACAATTTGACCAGCAAGTGAAGTTAAGAGATTCTAATTAACGGCCTCAATGATGTACATTTCGGCCTTAATCAATCTCGGCTTAACTTCAACTTGTAAATTGCTACAAATTTCAACAAGCGTTAAGCATTACTTCGATTTAACTTCAACTTGTAAATTGCTACAAATTTCAACAAGTGAAGATAAACAATTATCTCGGCTTAACTTTAACTTGTAAATTGCTACAAATTTCAACAAGCGTTAAGCATTACTTCGGTTTAACTTCAACTTGTAAATTGCTACAAATTTCAACAAGTGAAGATAAACAATTATCTCGGCTTAACTTTAACTTGTAAATTGCTACAAATTTCAACAAGCGTTAAGCATTACTTCGGTTTAACTTCAACTTGTAAATTGCTACAAATTTCAACAAGTGAAGATAAATAATTATCTCGGCTTAACTTCAACTTGTAAATTGCTACAAATTTCAACAAGCGTTAAGCATTACTTCAGTTTAACTTCAACTTGTAAATTGCTACAAATTTCAACAAGTGAAGATAAACAATAATCTCGGCTTAACTTCAACTTATAAATTGCTACAAATTTCAACAAGCGTTAAGTATTTGTGTCTTCTCTCTGCCCCCAATATGAACCTAAGTTCCACTTGGGTTCTCATTATTAGAAACAACATGATGTATCTTTTGTCAATTCACAAGTCTTGGAAAATTTTGCTAAGATTTTATTGATGATAGCGGCAAAATAACAATGAATATCTAATGATAGAAAAATTTCAAATTACAAGTGTTCCAGGGTCTTGGCAATGCTTTACCCTCATTGTCTTTAAGCCGGTATGCTCCATTACCCAATACCGAAGTGATTCTGTAGGGTCCTTCCCAGTTTGGGCCAAGCTTGCCCTCTCTGGGGTCCTTCTTGTTGCCAACAACTTTTCTAAGGACTAGGTCACCGACCTGAAAATCCTTTGGATTGACCTTCTTATTGTAAGCTCTAGCAAGCTGCTGCTGGTACGCTGCGAGCTGAATTACAGCTTTCTCCCTTCTTTCTTCTAAGAGATCCAGATCTCGAGCTAGAAGTATGTCATTAGCCCCATTCTCTATTCCCTGGGTTCTAATCCCTGGGATGCCGATCTCCAGTGGGATGACTGCTTCTGTGCCGTAGGCCATGGCAAAGGGGGTTTCTCCTGTTGATCTTCTCGGCATAGTCCGATATGTCCAGAGTACATTGGGCAACTCGTCTACCCACTTTCTTTTTGCTGCCTGCAGTCTCTTCTTTATCCCATCCAAAATTACTTTGTTGGATGCTTCTGCTTGCCCATTGCTTTGGGGAAAACTTGGTGTTGAAAAGTAATTCTTTATTTTGAATTTCGCACAGAAGCTGTTGATGAGTTAGCTGTCAAACTGTGTTCCGTTGTCGGTAACTATTGCTCTTGGAATGCCAAATCTGGTGATGATGTTTCTCCATATGAAGTTCTTGACGTCCATATCTCGGATTTTGGCAAGAGGTTCTACTTCTATCCATTTCGTAAAGTAATCTGTTGCTACCAACAAGTACTTCCTTTGCCCAGTTGCTTGGGGCAACTGCCCAATGAGATCCATGCCCCATTGGGCAAATGGCCATAGACTGGATACAGGGTTCAGGTAAGCAGTTGGCTGGTGTATCAAAGGTGCGAACCTTTGGCATTGTTCACACTTCTTCACGTAGGCTTCTGCATTTTTTGCATGTAGGGCCATCAATACCCCTGGGTAATGACCCTGTGAGCTAGTGATCTGCCCCCAGCGTGGCTTCCACAAATCCCTTCATGAATTTCATATAGAAAATCTTCCACCAGCAAAGGGTGTACGCACCTTAAAAGGGGGCCAATGAAGGACCTTCTATAAAGATGTTCGTCTGCTGTCAGATTGAATCTTGCCGACTTTAATCTGACCTTGTGTGCTTCCTTATGGTCTTCTGACAACTTTCCCTCTTTTAGGAATGCAACAATTGCATCCATCCAGCTTGGTCCCAAGTCCATACGCGTTGCTTCTTGTTCTGTGATCGGTTGTTCTATGCTCGGGCTTGACAGATAGTCAATCATTATTGTCCTTGTTTTTCCAGTTTGCATTGAGCTTGCCAAGTTGGCCAACGCATCGGCGTGGCTGTTATCATCTCAGTTAACTTGAAGAAGTCGGCAGTTGCGAAATAAGGTTGCCAGCCTGATGACTTCCTTTGTGTATGCCGACATTCTCTCATCTCGGGTTGCGAACTCTCCTGTTGTTTGATTTACTATAAGCTGTGAATCACAAAAAATTATTACCTCATCTGCTTCTGCTGCCACTGCCAGCTTTAGTCCTGCAATCAATGCTTCGTATTCTGCCTCATTGTTCGAGCCCTTGAACCCTAATCGAATAGACTGTTCCAATATCTCTCCATCAGGAGATATTAACACTACTCCTGCCCCTGTTCCTTGCCGGTTTGAGCTCCCATCGACAAACAGGCGAAAGGCGTCGCCGATGTAAATACTGCAGGGTCTGAGTTTTTCCTTTCTTTGTTCTTTTGCCTTTGGCTGGGCTTCTCCTTGTTTGCTTAGACATTGTTCATCTTGGCTCAACGGAGCCCGATGTTTGATGGATTCTGGCGTGAATTCGGCCACGAAGTCGACCAAAACTTGGCCCTTAATTGCCGTTCTCGGCCTGAACTCCAGGTCGTACTAGCCTAAGGCCATTGCCCATCTTGCTATTCTTCTTGTTAAGTTTCCTTATTGTAACAAGGACTTCAGTGGGTGCTCTGTTAGCACTATAATCTTGTGCGCTTGAAAGTAATGGTTCAGTTTCTTTGAAGCCATTATTAAGGCCAACATCAATTTCTCTAGTGATAGGTACCTTGTTTCTGCATCGGCCAAGGTTTTGCTTACATAATAAACAGCCTTTTGCTCCCCTTTTTCCTCTCGGATTAGCACTGCACTTACTGCGTGTTCTGAAACTGCTAAATATAAAAACAGTTCTTCCCTAGGTTCAAGTGTTGAGAGGACTGGAGCCATGGTCAGATATTTCTTTAGGTTGGACAAAGTGGCCTCACATTCCTTAGTCCATAGGAAGTCCGTGGCCTTCTTCACCAGGTTGAAGAAGGGTTTACATTTGTCTGAGCTTCTGCTAATGAACCTGTTTAGGGCTGCGGCCCTTCCAATTAGCATCTACACCTGTTTTGCCGATGTTGGGCTCTTCAACTCTAGGATGGCCTTGATTTGATCTGGGCTGGCCTCAATGCCCTTTCTTGTTACCAAGTACCCTAGAAACTTACCTGATCCAACTCCAAATGCGCACTTCAATGCGTTGAGTCGGAGCCGGTATGTTTTGAGTATATCAAAGACCTCTTTTAGCTCAGCAAGATGACCCTTAGGTTCTTTAGTCTTCACGACCATGTCATCGATGTAGACTTCTACTGTTCGGCCAATCAGGTGTTTGAACATTTTGGTTACCATCCTTTGGTAAGTTGCTCTTGCGTTTTTCAACCCGAAAGGCATTATCCTGTAACAGTACAGGCCTTTTGGGGTGATGAATGTGGTTTTTTCTTCGTCTGGGGGGTACATGGCAATCTGGTGGTACCCCCTGTAGGCGTCTAGAAAACTCATTCTTCCATGCCCTGAAGTGGCATCTACTAACTGGTCAATTTTGGGCAGGGGAAAACTGTCTTTGGGACAGGCTTTGTTGAGGCTGGTAAAGTCTACATAGACCCTCCATTTATCGTTCTTCTTCTTTACCACCACTGTATTGGATAGCCATGTTGGGTAGTGTACTTCTCTAATGGCCCTGGCCTCCAGAAGTTTGTTTACTTCTTCTTCTACTACTTCGACATGTATCAACGTTGGTTTTCTGGCTTGCTGAATTATAGGTTTGGCCGACTTGTCAACATTCAGTTTGTGGCAAGTGACCTCGGTGTCAATGCCAGGCATTTCGTAAGGTGTCCAAGCGAACACCTCAATATTTGCTCTTAAAAAAGTCTCCAACTCTTTTTCCTCTTCTTCGGCTAAGCCCGAGCCGAGAAGAAAGAAGCGTTCTTCATCCCCATCCTGGACGAGGACTTTCTTTAGCACCTCTTCGCTCTTCTCGGCTGGTTCTTTGCCGACGTCTTCTAGGACTTCCAAGTCCTCATCTTCAATTTATGTCTTCTTTGGCTCTCGCACGCTGCAGATAGATTTCATTGTTGCCATAGAGCAACTCTTCGCCTGTAGCTGATCGCCTCTAACTTCATCTATCCCATGCTTTGTTGGGAATCGCAGTAGTTGATGCAATGTTGAGGGAACTGCCTCCATTGCATGTAACCATGGCCTTCCCAAGATGATGTTGTATGGTAAAGGCGTGTCAATCACCATGAATTCTGTCCTGACCTTCTTAGTGCCGGCTTGTACTTCCAAGCTTGTTGCGCCCAGTGGCCACGTCGGCGTTCTATTGAAGCCGACCATCGTGCCATTGGATTGCTCCAAGTCATCAAGATGAAGGCCCAGCTCCTTGTAACATCTAACATACATGATGTCACAAGAGCTGCCTTGATCAATCAGGATGCGTTTCACTTGGCACTCCCCAACCTGGAGGGATACTACCAAGGCATCATTATGTGGATACTGGATCATCTCTAGGTCGGCTTCAGTAAAGGCTATCAGCGGTCCCTGGTATTCTTCAGGCCGAGGTCTTTTATGTCTGACCTGGTTTACGTGTTGTAGGTGTTTGACCTTCTGGGTCTCCCTTTGTATGTCGTTTTCGTTCACTTTTGAGTGAATTACATTAACCACCCGTGGTCCTCATACCTGTGGTTGTTGTACTGGGGGAGGCGGAGCTGCTGGTGCTTGAGGCAATCTTGTCTGTTCTTCCCTTGTCCTGGCCTCATCGACAAGGTCCCTCAGATGACCTTGCCTCACCAAGTCTTCTAGGTGTGCTTTTAGGGCTCTGCAACCCTGAGTTGGGTGCCCTTCTTCATTGTGGTAAGCACAACGCCTACTGACGTTTTTTTCCATAAATTCCCCAGGTGTTCTCGTCGGTCCTCTGAAATAGGGTTTGTTTCATATTTGATCCAGGACTTTGTGGATCGGGACTCGGAATACAGTCGTTACTGCCTGTTTAGCCCTCAATTTCGTTTCTTGTTTGATCGGTCCACTGTTATCTCGGCTTCGCTTCGGCGAGCCGTTTCCTTTCTCCTGCTTTGTCTCTTTGTTTCCCGACGTATCTTCCTCGGCTCTGGCATACTTCTCGATTCTCGCTATGAGTTCTTCCATGCTTTTTGGCAATGTCTTTACCAAAGACTTCCATAGTGGACAGTCATCTTTCAGGCCGTTCTTGAAAGATACGACTACCACCTCTTGGTTGCATTCGGGTATTCGATTGAACACTTCGTAGTACCTTTTTGCGTAGGCCCTAAGGCCTTCATCCTTGGTGATTTTTAAAGCCATCTGTGTGTCGACCCTCAAGGGCTGTAGTTTATTTGTCACAAACCTGGCCACAAACATCTCGGCTAAGCCTTTCCAAGTCTTTACGCTTCCCTTCGGTAGTTTATGGAACCAATCTGATGCAATTTCCCCGAAGGATGAGGGGAATACTTTGTAGAGCAACGGCTCGTTCCCACTATATAATGCCATTGAATTCAAGTATAGTCCAACGTGAAAGTTGGGATCTGACTTACTATCATATATTTGGAACCTCGGCATACTGAATCTCTTTTGTGCTTCAAATTTGTCCAGTTCCACCGAGAATGGTGTCTTTGGTTTAACCGGGGAAGTTACCTCGGCTTCAGCATTCTGTTGCTTCCTCTTGAGGTAATCTCTCAAGTCTTCTTTACTCCTTCTTAGAGCTCAGCTATCTTTGGACTTCAATCTTTTCGGTACACTACTTTCGGCCTCGTAGTGAGCCCATTTTGATCTTTCTCCATGGGTTGTGTCAAAGCAGAGCACCTACCCTTGAACATGCCGATGTTCTTTGGGCTCTGGGTCCTTCGTGTGGTACGTCCTTCGGGACTCCTCTTGTCTCGGCTCTTCTCGCCCGACTTCCCTAGAAGGTCGGTGAGAGTGTCTTCCGCTTCTGGTGCGCTGAGGCGCTTCGGGGATTGTTTTCCTTCCTCCCTTCTGGGTATTAGTTGCTGGAATCGGCGTGTCGTGTAGCGGGTATGGTGGCTGCATGACGTTGTTTTGCATCATGAAGTTGACGACCGACTGGAGGTCTGCCAACTTGTTTGCCAATTCTTTTACTTCCTCATCCCTCCGAAGGCACCTATCCCACCATACCTGGAGGTTATCTTCGTTATAGTACTTGCTTTGGTCTGTCTTCTTCGAAGTGTCGCCCTCCTGGCCGACGTCTTTCTCTCCGTGGCCCTGGTCATGAGTTTCTGCATTGTGGTTGTCTCCTTCAGCGTCAAGGTCAATTAGTCTGCCACTCCCAGCAGGAGTGTTGTCCCCAATCTTTTCCTTCTATCCGTTATTGGCCATTTATTCTTCTAAGTTCCCACAGACGACACCAAATTGTGTGGGTGAAAATTTGACCACACTAAAATCTTAGTATCCAGTTGGAGAGCACCGGCAGAATAGATGGTACTTGACTAACCTACAACAGAAAGAGAAGACTCCAGTAGTGGTTCGCCACCCGGGGGTACTCCGACGATCAAGTCAGTACTCAATGTCTCTCAATGATAATCAATAGTGCTAAACTCATTAGCTTGAGCATAAAAAGACATACTGTAGACCCATGGGGGTGCCTCCCTTTTATAGCCAACATAAACCTAGTCCCAATAGAAGTCTAACTTCTATGGACTCAGGATTACTGCTAATCTTGGACTCCCAGTAAGATTAGGATAAACTCTCTAAGAGTCTTATCTTAATACAAACTGAAGTCTTCTCTCATTCTAAGACTCTTGTCCCTTATCTTTTATCTTCTTATCTCGGATTTCGATATCTTCGGGGATAACCTCAGCCTTGCCGAGATCACCTCGACGTCACGACCAGGACACGTGGCCCCTCGGCTGACATGTCGGCGTCACCTTGCCATGTGTTGGTACTCAGAAAATATATCCCCACAATAAGAGTTCAAGTTTTGAGATTTTAATTCATGTTTAAAAGGTTTATGGGTTTGAAGTTGGGTTTCATCTAATTAAAATTATTTAGTTTTGATTTTAATTTCATACATGCAAAGCTTCATAACTCCAATTTCATGAGTTAAAGGAAAATAGAAAAGAGTTAAGAATCAATTTCATGTGATTTAAAAGAAATCAATAAAAAGGTGAAGGAATTGAATTAAATTCAAATTGTAAAAATTAAATTAGAATTTTAATTGTACATGCATCATGAAATTTAAGAAGATTTGAAGAATTGATTCCATATTTTGAAGAGAAGAAGGAAGAATGTTTATACAAATCAAGTTTATGAAAATTTGGAGTTAATCTTAAAATTAGATAAGGTTGTGATTTTATTATGAAAATTAGAAATTGGTTTAATTTTGAATTGTAATCCATGCATGTAATCTAATTTAAAAGTGTTATTCAATTTAAATATATTTCGGATCATCTATGATCCTAAGTTAAGTACTTGGTTTAAGATGGAGTTAATAAGTTTAAATTCTAAGAAATTGATTTTGCTATAAAGAAAATGAATTAAATCTAAGTTGGACAAATTTAGAAATAAATTATAATTTATATTGAAGAATAAAAAATTAGTTGATTTTGATTTAAATTTCTTACATGTAAATATTTTTATAGCTTTAATTTATGTTTTATAAAACAAAGAAGAAGAATGTTGGAATTATTATATTCATGAAATTATTGATTTAGTAATGAAAGAATATGCGAAATGAGAACCCGATTCAATTGAATAAAAAAGAATAAGTATAGTAGAACTTCAGACTATTTAGACAGAAAAAGACAAGAAAAGTCAAGTTTGATCAAGGAATTGATATTGTGTTTCAATGTGTATATGTTATGGGTTTGTGTAGGTCACGCCCTATCGTTTGCTTGATCTATTTAAATTGTCTGCATTATCTGATCTGTTGGTGGAGCCATCTGTAAGTAACAATGTTGTAAAGGTATGTTTAATTATTATTATTTTATGAATGATTAACTATACTACTTTCTGAAATGATATTGTTTATTGAATGAATGTTTGTCATAATTTATGAACTGTACTCGTGGCATCCATAGCAACTGACTGTTACTGCTACTACTACTGTTACTGTTACCGTTACTATTACTGCTACTGTTACAGAGATCTCTGTCAGTTCCAATGTTTGGAACTACTACTGTTTACTGTTTTGATGGCCATCAACTGACTGTTCGGTCTATTAAGACCTACTGTACTGTTCTGTTATTGGATGTACCACGTATGACTGCTATGATTTCTAAATGATTGATATGACATGAAATATGAGACATTGATTGAATAACTGATCTACAGATGCAACTGACTGTTTTAATTACTGAAAGGACATCATTATAAACCCCTTTACACATTCATTATTCACTGGGCTTTAGTTCACAGTTTATTGTATATATGTAGGTGGTCAGGCATCAGAGCAAAGTTAGCGGCGTTAGCCTAATTTCATTTTGTCAAGCCAACCTACCGTGCCTCACAACGAGGTTCCAAACCGTTATTGTCAAGGCTTTGTTTTGGGTGGTCTAAACCCACATCTTTTGAATGAATGCCATATGGAGTTAAGTGAATGTTTCATAAGTTGTTTTGGCTTGGGATTTAATTCCTCAACATGTCTTTTATTTTGTACTTAGACGTGTTTTGGACTTTAGTTTTTTCATATATATTGAATATGAACTTGGACTTATGTCTGTATTGATATATATATCTATATGTATAAGTTGTTTGTGCATTTAAGTCCTCACAGCTCTTTAGACATTATGTTTTAATATTTACAGGCTTCCGTCGACCCCTCCTATTGTATAATTGTTATTACTATTAAACAGGCCTTTGGTAATCATGAATTACTAGCCAGTTACGATACTAAACCCTTAGGGGCGGGTTTGGGTCGTGATACAAGGAGCCTCAAATTTTTGGTTTAGGAAATGTATGTAGAATGTATGCATATTGCAAGATAGAGAGGGAGAGTGTTTTGCAAGCTCTTTGGAATTTTTTCTAACCTAAAATCAAGAGGGATAGTCATCCATATATAGAAAAACAAGTGCCTCTGTGGAAAATATCTGTATAGAGATAGCTAGTGCAAGGCATGCATATTGGGAGAGGGGGGACGGCTGGCAGCAAAATATCTGCCTGTCGGGACACTTGGCCGGTCGGCCAATGACTTGTACAGCCGGCTACAAAAAACTATTCTCAAACCATATTTCAAACCAGCATATCTCTTTCATCCGAATTCGGTTTCAAGTGATTCTTGAGTCTAAATTGAAACTCTGGAAGTCTACTTTTCAATGGTGGTGGCCTCACATCTAAATTCTAAGTGGACAAAGAGATATGCCTAATTTAGTAAAGGCTGCTTATTTCTTTTTTAACGGATTGATGCCCAACTTCAAACAACCATATCTCCCTCATCCGAACTCGGTTTAGGTGATTCGTTAGTCCAAATTGAAGCCCCAGAAGTATAATTTCCAATGGTAGTGGTCTCACATCTAAATTCTAAGTGTACAAAGAGATATGCCTAATTTTGTAAATGCTGCTCATTTCTTTCTTGACGGTTTGATACCCAACATTTCCCCAAACTAATTTTCTTCCATCCCCTCCTATTTCTTTCAACTCCAAAACTATAAATAAGATGTTTTTAAATATTTTTCAAAGAGTTCACCTCCCCTCCATTTATTTCCACTTTGTCCTTACTCGGTTTACTAAAAAGTGCAATATTCTAAACAAAATGCGAGTCTCGGAACATCGTAAAAGCATTCGGAAAAATATTTTGAAAATGAGGGTTTTGAGGTCTAAAATAATTTTGGTCAAAATAGGGTGTAAGGTTGGAATTAGAAGTTTAAAAAATGAAGCCTTTTGCTGAAGAATTTGAACGATTGTACAACGTAACTTTTCATCATCGAGTGTTCAACATGGGGTACCTAAGTCTTAAGGGCAGTCAAAAGTGGGGTGTCTACAATGAGTTAATATGGTGATGTTTGATAACCTAATTCAACAGTTAAAACTAAATGTATCAAGGAAAAATCAATTAAGCTCGTTTGATAATCACAAATAGTATTACTTAAAATTTTAAGTGACTCATAAAATGTAAGCTAAGAATTAAATTTATTTTAAGTGATTGAAAATTTATTTAATTGTGTCTGAATTTATAAATACTTATACATAAGTATCAACAAACACAGATATAATCTCACAACTGCCACTGCCGCCACTACCATCCACCACCATTCCACCTTCACAACTTTTACCACCATTGTCATTGCTATCATGAGTACCATTATTATTTCACTTCTACTACCACAGTCGCCACAACATTACCACATATCACAACTACTACTATAACCTTTTACCTCCGCAAGTATTGTCACAGTTGCCATAACCACTCCTATCATTTCACAACCACAATAATCACCATAATTGCACTATTGTTGCCATCCATTTTTATCTCCACCACACTATCCCTTCATCATCACCCTAATCACTATATCTCTCTGTCACCACCACCACCACCACCACCATTGTCATTGGTATTATAAACAGTATTGTTGTCTCCACCATCACCACTTCGACCAACTTATGATCACAATATAAAATTTTAAAATAATAAATTTTAACTTCAATATTGTACATATCAAATAACTTATTTTAGTTCAGCATTTAAATTTTTATTAAACAATTTTTTAGCAATGTCCCATTTAAAAAAAAAAAAATTCACTTTATTAGCCTTGAGACTAAACAGGTGACTATTTCTCAAAATAAGATTTATAAATATATTTTCCAAACTAAAATTCAATGTTCATCTACTTATGAAGTGAATGCATTGCAACGAGGACCGCTACAACGGACGAGTGGGACCCACCTGATTTCAGTTCAAAATTGATCAAAAATGATTTTGTCAAAATCATTTTTTCTTTTTACTTCATTTTGATCTTGCTTAATGCTTATCCGTTTGGGATGAGATTTTTTGTTTTGGGATTAAAATAGTGAAAAAATTAAAAAAACCTAATCATATTACTTTATATATACATTTATATATATTTTTATAAAAAAATTAACTAAAATAATTAATTTTCAAATAATATGAAATTGAATAGGTCACAAGTGAACCGCCACAATGTATGCGTGGAACTCACTTGATTTTGGTTTAAAAGTTGACCAAAAAATCATTTTGTCAAAATTATTTTTTCTAATAACTACTTCGTTTTTATCTTGCTTTAATACTTATATATAAATTAGCTGTTTATAAAATTGTGGTGCTTTTACAATTTGACATTTACATTTTTTTTTGAAGATTTGATGAATGAAAAAGATGAATAAGTTTCTAAATTGTTAGAAGTTATTTACTAGAAATTAATGTGGACATTATTAATTGGTAGGAGGAAAAAAAAAAGTTGAACAAAGTTTGTTTGGATGGGTTTTTTTGATTTTTTGGCTTTTAGTTCTGGTTAAAAAGTTTGGCTAGGGTGGCTTTTTTAAACTTTTTTGAAAGAAAATATAAAATGATTATAATTTAGATTTAATATTTTACCTTATTAATTTTTAATTTATTTTATCCTTTTATGACTAATTTAATCCAAAAAAAAAAAAAAAAAAACCCCACTCCAACATCCCGGCGACACCATAGTGTTTGGTCCGCGAGTGTTAGAAACGTGTTGGCTAACATTATTTTGAATGAATGTATATTCTTTGTTGTACATGTTCTCATACAATATGTTTAATTATTTTTAATTTTTTAACAAATATTTCAAAGACACTCTTTAAATATATATATATATATATATATATGTGGGAGTCAGAAATAAATATATATTAGCTTATTGGGGTTAACTCAAATAAGGCCTACAATGAGTTTAGCCCAAACTAATATCACACCCCCTCATCTATATAAAGTTGGGGGCATCCCGAAAGAGGGGGTATGTGCTCTCTCCCTGCATTACACTCCATCATTCTAGATTTTCATATCTTTATTCTTTCAATCAAAGGACTAACTTTAGCATCGGAGTGTCTCCGGCAGGCAACCTCGGTTGGGTGGCACCGATCATGCTCATCTTTGCAGATACACTAGGACAAAGTTCATCTCTTCGTTGGATCTCTACAATCCATGTGAGAGGATATTTCATGGTTTCACAATTGGCCCTGTCTGTGAGAATCGTCAGAAAGAGGTCAACGAAAGCAATAGCAAACACGGTACTGTAAGTAAAAAAGAAAAAATTCAACAACACTATGATGGTGATCTATTTTCTCTCTGAGTAAATGGGTTCTTGAATTGTATATACGTATATGTCTGCATACAGACTTTGTGAAAACTTTTGTTCATTTGAAATATTGATTGAAAAGTTTTAAAACAAAACAGAATTCATGGGTCTACTTTTATATCTCCATTTTCTCTCTCTAAAAATGGGTTTTACATTTTTATTGGTACGAACATCTTTTTGGCAATTCAATGCAATTGCTCGGGTAAATCAATACACGCGTCTATCTATTTATTTATTTATTCTTTGTTTCACAAAGCATATCTTGAAATTGATTCTTCATATGTACGCACGTGTACCTATGCTAAACAAGTTGGGTTCACTTTTTCTCTAATGGCTCACATTGATGCCGACCAAAATCTCGACAAAACTGAAGATCAAAGGTGTTGCATGCATAAAGAAGTCTTGCCGACCACATTCTTAGCAAAGCCAAATACAAAGAGATGCCGACCAAGTGTTCCGGCACACCGTGAAGCTAAGAGAAGTTGCCAACCAAGAGTTTCGGTATATCGAAAAGCCCCTACATTCCGGAACGAAATTGATTAGCACCCATAACAAGCTTGCTGAATCATACACAAAACCCTTATGTAGTGATCATAAGCTTACAAACTCAAGATCCGACTATTACAACTACGCTTACTCGGCAACATCGCAGCGCCGAATTACATTGATCAATCCCAACGATGACACCACAACACCTCTTGGCCACTTCACCATAGGTTACTCGGCAATGCCAGATAGTTATCAACATGCCCAATTCACACTAATTCCATCATCAAGCTCATCGACAATGATAATCATGCAGTGCATATATCTTCAATCATGTCAACTACAACCATGGTGCCAAGAACCAAATCTAGTCTGGTTATCTTTTTATCAAGCATATTTTAGCGGACATTTCTTCCTCTGGAAACAACGACTCAAGAATGAAACTTCATTACATCATTCTAGCCACTGCGATGAGCAATTCGGTTAATACATTGGCTAACACCGAATCGACTTCGCCAGGTATTTTACCAAGTTCCACAGCCGACTAAGCAACAACCAAGCTCAAAACGTTGCCGAGGATCTACCAACTTCCCAACTAACGTGATCTATGAGCACAAGGATAAGAAGAACGGCACCACTACGAGCCAAATATCGTGCACAATTTACTCGAATTTGAAATCTGCATCCAAGTCATCCGCTTGTTCAATGCATCATGGGTTACTTCATTCACAAGACAACATGAATTACATACTGGGTCAATACTTTACATCAATAGTGAGTATTCGGCACTTTATTCCAGTTGCTCATCAAACGACAATAGCGCCTTTATTTGTTATTTGTTTTGTTCGGCTCACGAACAAGGTATTATAGGCCGACCACAACTTTCTCTTTCTAGCACTGTTATCGGCAATCTTTAATTTCTGGGGAGCCAAGGATGGTGTCGTCGTCAACCAAGTGATTCGGCAAATCAAAGTGCCAAGATTTGCCTTCCAACCATTGTGCAACCATACCACTAATTACTCCACAACATTGCCAAGCCAAACACACACGGACACAAAAAATAAATAAAAATAAAGGTCGACCAATCTTATTTTTGGTCAACTTTTGGAGGTCCAACGGCATCCAATCCAAGGTGGAACGACACGTCTAAATAGTAGAATGCACACTGGGCCGAGTGATGAGTCCAACGCCGCAAAAATGAGGCCAATCGGATTTAAAACGAGAGATACAAGGGCTCAAAGTCAGGAGTTTGAATCTATAAATTCTGCATTTTTATGACCTATTGCATGAAGAATTCGGCTTCGCATTATTTGGGCCATTATTAATTCATCAACATTTCTCGGCAGTACCACAACTCCTAGAAGATTACTCGACAAAGCTACAAAGCTGCTCGGCAGTGCCATACCTCGTACAAGGCTACTCGGCATATCCTCGGCATCTTTTCCACCTTTCTCGGCATCAGTACAACTCACCCAAGCTGCCCATCGATACAACACAACTCGAGATCTTTGCAACCCAGTTGTGGTGGTGTAACTTGTAGAGTCTACTCAGCATGTCCACGCGTGGACCTAGGCACTACTCCACAACCATTCCACACTAACCGGCTATTCAATCACGACCTCCACTCGTTTATTAATTCGTCTCTCGAACCATATCCGACACCCTCCTGAACTACAATGCTGAGAACCAAGTGCTTCGGCCAGCCAAAGTGCCGCCGACCGCGTTTACGTACCTAATTTCTCTCTCTAGCAAATGGGTCTACATTTTTCTTCATGTGAGCAAGAATTTTGTGGCCTACCAGTAGGTTCACGTCGACTAATGGAGTCACAAACACCGACTAGTAAAGCCACGAACTAACCGTAGGCTGCCGATAGTTACGAAACCGACTAAATGTCTACAAATTGACATTTTTCAGCATTGTCGAACTTAAGCTTTGACTATAGCTGTGTGAAGTCCTCATCAAGATGAGTCCAACGCCACAAACCGCGTCAAAATCGGAGCTAAAACAAAGCCGTACGAGCCCGCCAAAGTTTGGCGAACAATATCACCATTTTGCTGGAGGAGACGACTTAAGTTGGCCAACCTAGGAAATTATTCCATGCATTGCGGCTAAGTTACACCTTGTCATAGAAGCACAATTCTTTCACTCCAAGAACAAGAGTTCAATTCTCACCAGCAATAACTTTCTTTTTAATTTTCGCTAAGCAACCAAGCCAAGCTGTCTAACTCAGCAATATAAGAGCAAGTATCCAGTGCTTCGTAGAGCACTATTCTCAACCGATCTAGCCATCAACTCTATTTTTGGATACAACTATGACATCAGGAGTCTGATTATAACGATTCCATAGTCATTTCCAACTATTTGGACCCTTCTGAACATATTCGTACGGTCTAATTCTGCAAATTCGGAGTCGCATATTGAGCTCAATACCTCAGGCAAACAGGAACATTAAATGCAAAATCAATGGTCAAGTCATATTCGATCAGCATGTAATTTCAGCAGCAAGATCTTGGGGCGAGGAAATATTCTTCTGTCTTCCCCGATCATTCATTTCGTTACCTTGGCCATTTATTGCCCAGTCAATTTTCCGCTTTCCAATTGGGGCATCTCAGCCGATCAAGATCTCAGCACCTCTGCTATACTCAGCCAACTTGGTACAAACATTACAACAAAATTTACTGGAGTTACAAATTTCCGCTCCTTTTCGCATTGCTCTAGGCAAGCACCAGTTTTGGGGCAATATATTACACACTTGGCAGTCGACAATTCGCATATTTTTGCGCGTTGTCATTTTACAAAACCAACTCTTCTCCGCAACATAGGGCAATGGGGCAAGTCCAATCCGCATTCCTTCTGACTAACACCTGTCATTCGAAAGCAATGGCCAAGTCTACATTGGACTAAATGCAAACCAGCCAATGCTAATTGGTCCAATATTTACTCGGTAATTAAATAGTTGGCCCAATATCTACTTGGCAATTCCTTACAAGCAGAGCAATATTATTTGTGATTAACACGTCTACCTCATTCGGTACAGGCTATCACTGACACAAGATGCATTACTCAAAATCCTTGCAATATTGGCACTTGATCGCCACTTAAAATCAGCAAAAATCTCCAAGTACAGCGTAATCTTCGCCTTCGGCATGGAGTGCCATCAGCAAAGGCCTACACCCATGCCCGAGGGTTAGAATACTGCGGCCTACACCCATGCCCGGGGGTTAGAATACCGCGGCCTACACCCTCACCTGGGGGTTAGAATACCGGGACCTACACCCTCACCTGGGGGTTATAATACCGCAAGTCTACACCCTCGCTTGGGGGTAATAATACCGTGATCCATTTTTTTGGCCGATATATCTACCTTAGTTAATCTACATTATTTGGTTCAGACAATCATTTTCGTGCTCGGCACATAGAAATATCTCTTGCTCGGCACGAAAGTCCATATTTTGAAGCGCTCTTTGCACTCGGCAATATACTACACCCTCGCCCAGGGGTCATAATACTGCGGCTTACAGTCCTTGCCTGGGGTAACAATACCGTAGCCCATTGTTATGATTTGTTTGGAACTTATGTGATATAATTTCATCCTATGATAGACATATATATATATATATATATATATTTATACATACATTCAAGACATAAATACATTTATTCATACATTCAAGCATACACGCAGTCATTCATTCATACATTTTATTAATTTATCCAGAGTGTTCTTTATTATAAAACCTAACAGCTATTTGAACAGCATAACTCGGCAAGAAAAACTCTTATTCCTTCTACCGCAGACAATGAAAGTTTTGGGGCAATTGTGAGAGTCAGAAATAAATATATATATCAGCTTATTAGGGTTAACCCAAACAAGGCCTACAATGAGTCTAACTTAAACTAATATCACACCCCCCATCTATATAAAGTGGGGGGCATCCCAGAAAAGAGGGTATGTGCTCTCTCCCTACATTACACTCCATCATTCTAGATTTTCATAGTTTTATTCTTTCAATCAAAGGGCTAACTTTAGCATCGGAGTGTCTCCGGCTGACAACCCCGGTTAGGTAGCGCCAATCATGCTCGTCTTTGCAGATACACCGGGACAAAGTTTATCTCTTCGTTGGATCTCTACAATCCACGTGAGAAGATATTTCATGGTTTCACAATATATAATACGATGTAGATAATAAGTGTATCATATGCTCAGGGTTTTATTATATAATAATAATTTCACTAGCAAAATTGTTTGTATCGGAAAGAATTTCATTATTTTGGAAATAATGCTAATCGTTAGATGAATTTATTATCCAATAGGTCCTATGATAATTAATGACGTTTTTTTATTAAATACTATTAAAAAAAGCACTAATTATTAGCTTTCAGCGACAGTTTGAAAATTATCACAAAAAATGTTATTAATTATAAGTTTTAACAACAGTTCAAAAAAACTCGTCATAAAAAAAGTCATTAATTTTTAATTTTCAACGACAGTTTAAAAAATTCCTCACAGAAAAACGTTATTAATTATAAATTTAGCGACAATGTATAAAACTCGTAATAAAAAAAGTCACTAATTGTCAACTTTTCGTGCTATATGCAAAACAACGTCACAAAAAATTATTTTTAACGACCATTTTACTACCACTTATTTTTAATAGGATTTAATGAGAATTAAATCCAATTATTAGAACATATTGATAGTTTATCCATATTTTTTTCTATAATGGGTGTGAATGTGTATTTCATGAGATCCCATAATTTTATAATGGAATCAAACTATATTAAATAAAATATTAATAAAAAAATTATTCACCTTGTTTCATTCTAATTTTTGAAATCAAATTTTTTAGAAATTAAGTTTTTTATTTTTCGTATTTTTTTAAATTTTTAGTGATTAATTTAAATATTTTAAACAAATTTTTTACTTTTTAGATGCATTTAACCTAAATGTACCTAAAAAGTAAAATATCAGTAAAAAAAATTAAAAAAATTCAATAAATATATAAAAATACGAAAATATACTAAGCTTTTTGTATTTTTTTTTTTATATTTTTGGTATTTAGTGAATTTTTTAAATATTTTTTTTCACAAATATTATACTTTTTAAGTGTATCTATATTAGGTGTATCTAAAAATTAAAAAAATTACTTTAAATATTAAAAAAAAATCAATGAAAACAAAAACAAAAATTAAAAACTCAATTTTTTGAAAAATTAGTTCAAAATTATAAAACCAAACAAGGTGATTGGTTTTTGATGCCTTGATGGGGCCGGGAACTAATCAAAGATCAAATGGTGTTGCCCTGTTCACGATCTAGGTGCTACAATGTCCTTGGGTAACATATATAGTTTATTATTTTTTTTTATAGAAATTATTAAGTAATTTAAATTTATTTTTCGTAAAAATATCACATACGCATGCATTTTAAAACCTTGTTTGAAAATAAATGAGAGTGGTAGCTAAAATGAGGTAGTGGCTGAAGATAGTTATTGATGATTAGAAATGATGACTGGAGGTGATTGTCAGTCGTCAGAAATAGTTGGTAGTGGCTCTAATAGTTTTCGGTCATGGGAGGTAGTTGTCGGCCATTGAATGTGGTGGTTGAAGGTGATTCTAACAAGAGATGGTGATCAATAGTGATTGTCGTTGGTGAGAGGTAATTACAAACCATGAGAGATAGTGCCAAAAGTCATTGTTGGCCAACGGAAGTGGTAGTGAAAGGTGTTAGGTTTTTATTCTTGACAATCCTGTTTGACAAAACTTTTTGCTGTTATAATTTTGTTCAACTTTTATTTCAGTGAGGTTATGAGTTTTTAGATGCGAATCCAACTTGAATTGTGCCTTGCAGAGATGTTTCAGAAGTTAATTCTTTCATGTTTGCCACATCGCTAACTACGTCAGGGATCGAGTTGCCCGGTCAGCTTGCGGGGGTCCAAGGGGCAGCGCCCCCGACGCAAAAAGCAAAAATGCAGTCGAAGTTCGAGTGGTGAATGTTTAGTCCCAGAAGTTTGACCTATTTGTAAAAGTACTGGGAGTTAGGATTTTACACTCAAGCGAACTTTCTTGCGCTCGAGCGAGGTCCACTTGAGCGGCCATTCTTGCACTCGAGTGGAGATCGCGGATCAACTTTCTATAAATATGTGGTTTCATCCGTTTTTAGGATTACGACTTCCAGATCTTCTTCTTGGATATTAGGGTTTATATCTGGAGCTTCTTTGATAGCTTCTTTGATGTTTATTTGAGTTCAAATCTGGTTTGAAAAGTATACATCAAAGGATTATTTGTTTTGTTCAATACAAAAGAGTGTTGTTCTTTGGTAGATTCCGTGGAATTCGGGCCTGAAGCTTTGGTGGATTCCGGAGTGGCTCATCGTCATTATTCGGCATCAGCTTTGTGGATTCAACATTGGGCAAGACAATTCTGAGGTGAAGACGGGGTAGGAAAAGGCATATAGGGGTCGGTTCGATTCGGGGCGTAGATTCGTTAGGTAATTGAGAGTACACTTGTGTAATTCCTTTATGTCTTCTTAGTGGATTGTTTTGTGACTTTTGCCCATGGTTTTCACGTGCTTGACCTCTCCCTGACATCCTAATTAAGGATAAAAGTAAACAATTTAGCACACAAACTCAAATGTACTCGCAACTTATCTTACACGTCCTATCACAATGATTCCATTCATTTTCATATCACAATACACTTAGTTTCACTCCACATAAGCACGTAATCACATAAACACATACGATTTACTCCTTTACGATGAAATTTGTCCCATGAAATACCAAAAATTCTTATTAAAATGAGTATTGATCAAATACCCTTCTAATAAGATCTCGAGGAATTTAATAGATGCAAACCACATCCCAAAAGTTCAATTTCATACCCATCTAGTCATATAAGCATGTTATCACAGAACACCTAATACATGGAACATCTTATAATTAAGCGAAATGATCCCATTGTGGATAAACAACCACTTCTCGCGAGCTCCAAGTATTCAAACCCGGTAGCTCTGATACCAAGTTGTCACGCCCCGAAAATTTATGCAATAAAGATTCATCGACTTCCATTTTTTAATGTAAACGTAAGTATGTCTCAATATTAACATCATCCTTAAATCTCCAACATTTGTATTCATTAACTATCAAGAGATTTACAAAAGATAATTCACATGCGAATATACATTCAACATCCCTAGAATATGAATCTATAGCACGTGGCATAATAAGTCAAGTGTAAATAAATGCCCTCAAGGGCTACAAGTTCTAAGGCTTAAGTGCAGTTACACAAAAATGGTTTTCGAACCCATACATATAAAGCCATTGGATTGTCAAAAATAATTACAACAAAGAAAAGAGCCTTGTGCTCTCAAAACATATTCCACGCCTCTAACTCGGCGGGATCACCACATCATTTCTTGCATAAAATCTCATAGGGGTGAGCACAATGCCTAATAGGAAAATCTTCACAAAGTATAAACATTTTATATAATTTCATGGGATGAATGCACATGCCCTGACATGTTCAAAATAAATAAATAAATAAATAAATTTACATCTCTACCTTTGAAACTTTTATGCACAATGTAATCTTGAGAATTTAACAATTTGATAATTTCAATGTAGTTCAAAGGGACGGTAAATACAATTCAGGTAATCCCTAAGTTGGTATTTGCAAGTAGGCATAACAAACACTACCAATCCCCACTTTACCGGTAGCTAACCGGAAAACACTTGATATCTCTTCCGTGCATGTTTTCGGTCTTTCCCCATGGACACTCAAGCCAACTTAACCAATACCAACTACACCCTTTATCTGGACTTACCAACGAATTTACCCCAAAACAAATCAATATGATCTTATTTCACAAAATAATTTCCTTTCTCAAAGTGATACTTTTTCCAATGCAATATTCAAAATTAATTGCATCAATGGTAAAATGGAATGGCGATGCAAATGTCCAATGCAATAATAAAATCCCATATAAACATCTCAACAATGCCAATTTGAAAGGTGACGATAATTAAATCATCAAGTGCCAATGCAATATATTTCTATATCAATGCTTTGAAATTTCTCAATTTCTCAATTCATCCACACAATCCTCCATTATGATCAAATTCCACGTCTCTTATCAATATATCATAGTATATTTTTCCAAGAGACAAAATACAATATCAACATTCATGTATTTTCTACATGTTAAACATCATTTTTAGCATTTGGTCTTTCCAGAACAACAACAACAAAATATTGTTCTAGCTTTCCAATTCTACAATTTCTCATAAAATCTCTTTATTTGATACAACTATAGAATTTCTTCCATTATTTATTCACATGAAAAATGATCAAGTATCAATTTCACAATAACACACAACTTTTTCAAAATCTCTAAATTCTAGGGTTTCCACCAAAACAAGATTTTTATTCCATTTTTGAAAAGATTTTTCCAAAACAACACCCACACCCTAGAACATACTCATATCATGAAAAGTTTTCGAGAAAAATAGATCAAATCCACCTCTAATATCATCTAGGGTTCAACAACCCAAAATCATAACTTACAAAATGATGAAATACTCGAAACATGTATAAACTTGTAAAAATGTATATATAACTCAAAGATGATCTCTACTTCAAGCTTGGGAGATGAAGATGAAGAAAACCCTAGTAATCAACGTTGGCGAAAACACAATCCAATCAGTTATAAACGTAACCCTCGTCGCCCTCTTCGATTTAGTGTAAAAAGCTCCCTCAAACTCTTAAAGATTTGAGCTAAATCTTAGAGAGAAGTTGGATTTGGATGTGTTTTGTACAGAGAAGGGAGAGAAAAGATGGATATATATATATAGAGAGAGAGAGAGAGTGAGAGAGAGAAAATCAAAGCAAAAGTACTTTTGGCATCAGTTTTGAGAAAAAGATCACGAAAATCGAGACAGACGAGCCGAAATTCGCCTGAGCAGTTTCACTTTTGCACGAGCGGAATTTCTAATCCGCACGAGCAGAATTTTCTGCCTTATGGGCGGATTGCTCCAGAGAGCTGCCCAAAAATTCACCCCAAAATCTGCTTGAGCGGGATGCAAAATCCGCTCAAGCGGTTTTCTACCCAGAAAACCCAAACAATTTTGAAAAATCCTGTGAGGATTCGCTCAGGCGGTTTTCAATTCCGCAAGAGCAGTTTTGTCCAAAATGCAGAAAGTAATTTTGCAAACCAAGGCAAGTTCCAATACCCAAAACTGAAAGTTTACAATCTAGAAAAGTTACGGGAGGTTAAGTAAGAGTAGATCAAATTTCAACGATTCAAAACGATGAAAAAAACACCAAAAGAATTATATACTACTCCACTAGACAATACTATTCAAACCCGAAAACCGGGACATTACAAAAAAAAAAAAGTAATTATTTATTTTGCCTATTTTCTTTTTTTAACTATGTACTCCAACACGGCTCTTTATTTTACTTATTTATACACACAAAATTTTTAAAGAGTTTTCCAAGACTCTTCAAATGTTGCTAGTCTTGAAAAATTTTGTTAAAATAATTATGGTAATGGAAAATGTTTGAGGGCCCTAATTTCTGTGGCTCAAATGGCTCAAATTTGCCAAAACGACGTCGTTTTGGCAATTTTGATGTTGTTTTGTACTCAAAACGACGTTGTTTTGACAAATTCGAGCAATTTGAGCCACAGAAATTAGGGCCCTCTATCATTGTTGTATTGTAATAGCTAGCTCATTAGAGTGACAAAATATGATAATGTTCGCTATAACAACTACCAAGCCTCATTTAGAGAGCCCATCAGAGATAGTCTTAGAGCATCTCCAATGCACTAGGCATATAATGTTTGTTAGGTAAAATGCCTAGTATGACTCACTTTTTTCAACTCCAATGCACTAGGCATGTAATTAGGCATTTTAGCTCAACTCACATTCACTAGCTACATGTAGCTAGCCTTCAAGGCTAGGCAAAATGTGTTTAATCATTAGGATTATTTCCCTCCATCTTTGTTGCTGATGTGGCATTTTATAAAATTAATAGTATTTGGATGAATAGTTAAAATAAAGAGCATGGTTGGAGCAAAAATATGAAACAGTTGATAGGCAAAATAAAATGTATACTTTATAGTAATGTTTAGATAGGTAAAATGCCTATTACCGTTGGAGATGCTCTTAGACCCGTGTTGTTCTTGTATATGAAAACACATTGTAACACATTTTCTGTTAAGATTATATATATATATATATATAAGGAAAATCAAATGAATCAAGGCCTTTTGCCTAATATTGTGTAGTATCACTTAGATTGTATTTGGATTATAAATTTTGATAGAGATTTGTAAAAAGAAAGAGAAAATGTGAGTGAGATGTGAAATGAAATATAGTTACATTCTACTCACATTTTTTTTTTCTTTTCAAATTTCTACACAAATCTATAATGTTTGGGATTTTTTTTTTTCCACTAAAAGACAAACTTTTTGTAAAACGAAAAAAAACATCCAAACAAAATATTACATCCAACCCCATAATCATTTCACTTTTTTTCTCACAAACATCACATCTAACCATAAAAAAACCCAACTATCTTCCCAAACACCAAAATTTTTTTATCCAATAATATCCTACAACTAAAAAAACCTACATAAAAATTCACTTCCCAAACACCCACTTAGTTGTTTGAGGTTATGAGTTCAAATACCTTTTATTTCTCCCTCAGTATTTCTTTATGGTGATTGTTGGTCTATATGGTTTCTTTGTATTTGTTACTGGATTAGTTGACATGCGTTGTTCAATTATAATTATTTAATTTGATATAATTGTACTCATATTTATAATTAATCTTCTATCGAATCTTGCCATTTTTTACCAATAGATGACGGTATGATTATTATGTTTTCTAATATACTTTCATAATATAATGCAGTTATTTTTATATACATAAAAATTAAAAACAATAAAAAATATATATACCTATATTTTCCCTATTTCCATATATAGACATATTAATGTTTATGCATGCCTAAATTATAGAGATGCTCTCACTTAGAGGTGGATGTCGTGTTTGTGTAATGTCATTTTGAGTTTATGTCAGATTACCTCAACATTAATCCATCCTGTTTAGTTTTTTTGTATTATTTTGTGGTGTTAATTTTGGTCCGGGGTTAATGTGGCATATAATAAAAATTACCCTTAATTAAAATAAAAATGTATTATGAAATTAAAAGGTTTTCCCGCAAGTTAAATTTGTTGGAAAATGGCTTTGAAAATTTCTTAGGTGCTGTTTGGTAACACTTACGTTTTCAGTTTTCTGTTTATATTTACAAAAATTTTAAAAACTCAAATAAAAACTTGTTTGGTAAAATTTTTGATTTATAAATTAGTGATCTCAGTTTATAAATTTGGCCAAAAAATAAAAACACAAAAAATGTGTTTCCATTTTGAGTTTTCAGTTTTTTTTTTTTTTTTACCACCCAACACTAGCCACCACCCGCCACCATTTTCCACCACCGTCTTCCACCACCACCCCCCACCACCTGCCACCACCGTCTTCCACCACCACCCACCTGCCACCCACTCGCCACCACCACCCACCCCTCGCCGCCACCGCCGCTGCCGCCACCACCACCACCACCACTACCCACCACCCACCTGCCATCCACCCGCCACCACCCACCACCCGCCACTACCATCCACCGCCCGCCACCTACTTGCCACCACCACTCACCACCCACCTACCACTACCATCCACCACCAGCCACCTGCCACCCACCCGCTACCCACCTGTCACCACCACCACCACCACCCACCACTCACCACCCACTCGCTACCACCCGCCACCGTCACCCACCCACCTGCCACCAGACACCCACCCGCCACCACCACCACCCACTTGCTACCACCTACCACCCGCCACCGTCACCCATCATCACCACCCATCATCACCACCCACCACTCACCCGTCACCACCCGCCATCCGCTACCCACCTGCCACCACCACCCACCACCCGCCACTACCACCACCACCACCACCATCACGACCACCCGCTCGCTACTAGCCACCACCCGTCACCGTCACCCACCCACCCACAACCACCACCACTTGCCACCTAACCGCCACCACCACTCACCTGCCACCACCCGTTATCTGCCACCCACTTGCCACCACCACTACCACCACCCACCACCCGCCACCACCCACCCGCTACCACCCACCACCCGCCACCGTCATCCACCAACCACCACCACCCATATCCACCCGACACCACCTACTACAACCAGCTACCCACCACCCACCGTCACCACTTTCCACCACTGTCTTCCGCCGCCACTTGCCGCCACTTGCCATTTCTCACTCTTTTTTATATTTTTAAATTTTTTTAAATATTTTGTCAATTACCAAACGCGTTTGTAGTTTATGTTTTTTCTAAAAATAAACAAAAATAAAATAAAAACCAGTTTATAAAATTTTTGTAAATATAAACTGAAAACGTAAACGTTATCAAACACACCCTTAGTTTTTGCTAACTTTGAGCATTAATTAAGGTGGGACCCAAGCATTACATTTAACGTTTCTCGTTGGGTTCATGTTTAATGTCGCATAGTAAATAACATCATGTATTTGATTGCTCAAAACCATTTCCGAGTGAATGAGAATTCAATGCGCATTTTCAGATTCATGGATAAGGCTTTAGGTGGATTTCCTACACATTTGTGAAATGTGCTTGTCCCACATTGGAAAAGCTTAAGGATTTGAATGGGTTTATATACTCTAGCTTTAGAAAATTGAGATGGGCCCAAGGGGTACCTAAGTTTGTAAAAGGGTGAAGTTATGAGTAAAGTGGGTCAAACCCATTTAACCCAAAACAAAAACTACACACGCCACCGTCGTCCGTCCAGTCGGTCGGGTGGCCTAGGCTTAGGTGCAAGTACGTGGTGCTAGACTTGTCTGGCCCAATACTTATACTTTTTGGCCAAAAACATTTGGAATTTATTTATTTATTTTTAATTTTGGTTTCAAAATTCAAAATTCAAAATTCAAAATAAATTGGTCTAGTTTTTTCCTTCACCCAAACAGATCCCTAACGGGTTATTTATTTTTAATTTTGGTTTCAAAATTCAAAATAAATTAGTCCAGTTTTTTCCTTCACCCAAACAGATCCCTAACGGGTTCATACCCACCCGAACAGGTTCAAAGGGTTCAAAACAAATTCATACATGTTGAATTCAAACTGAATATGTCTGAACAATTTCCATCTGTTTGGCACCTGTTCGGTATAAGCCACCATTCCTCTTATAAATAGTCGGCCGTCCAGCATTCATTTCCATCGATTTTTTTTTTTTTTTTCCAAAACTCTTTCCTTTCTTCTTCTGTTCGTCCTCCTATTGCTCCTACATCTGTTTACATTTAGTCTCTAGCAAAAGAAACAGAGTTACAGCATAGTTTGGTTCACAAGACTTGTTTTGTAGTATTGCAAATCAAATAGTTAGTCGTTGCATCCTGAGAAGTAGACACCATTAATACTCGAAGTACCGAAGCGAGGGCGAAATCTACTTTAAGAAGATTGTGTCCAACACAAACCTCGACGTTTAAAGTTTCTGTAAGCAATTAATTCGGAATTTAATTTATATAATTATTTTCTAAATTATATTATTTTGTTGTTTATTTTAATTATACATTTAATTTACACACACCATTGTGGGAATAACAAAATTTCATTAAATTAATCTTTATTATAAAAATATTTGATTTGAACTCAATTCTATTTTCTTAATTTTAAAAAATTATACCCTATAATTATATTTTTCAATAGATTGATTTGACTCCAAAATATATAACAAAAAAGACATTATCTTAAAATGAAAAAATATATATATATATATATTTACCTGAAAATTTTGTTTTGCATACCTTTATTTTTTATTTTTTATTTGGCAGGATTAAGTTATATAAAGGATTAACCCCAATGTTTTGAAAACTGGACTGGATCGGCCGATTCGACCGCCCCAGATATACTCTGTAACTCGGTCCCTCTTGAAAACTGGTCATTTTAAGCAAAACCAGTGGAAACCGTGGTTAAACCGCTAAACCAGTTGACCCGGTCCCGGTTGAAGCAAACCGGACCGGATAGCTATATTTAGTCCAATATTGAAAAAGTTAATGCTAAAGGGACTTGAATCCAACACCTCAAGCTCCGAAAAACATGAATTTCAACTCTGCCATAATGGTTCCTTGTTAATATGTAAGAAATATATAATATTAATTGTATTCAAACTAATTTCCCTCAAACACATGTATAATTAATATTTTTACAAATAATATTAATATAAAAATATATATAAACATATATGTTTGATGAATATATATATTAAATTACAAAAAAAAATTTAATGAATGTATTTTATTTATTTTTAAATCATAAAAATATATATAAAATAATTATGACATCATGGTTTGATTCCGGTTCAACTCGACGGTTGAACCAGTGATCCATCCACTCGATCTCTTTTTCAGTTCACTCACCGATTTGGTTTTTAAAACATTGATTAACCCCTTGGAGCAACTTCAATGGGCAAACCAAAAATGATTTTGCCAAAGTAATTTTTGCCTTGCTACGAGTGTAAAAAAAGTAATTTTTGGGGGGTTGTACTACTCCAATATGTTATTTTGGCACATTCAAATTTCATGTCACCATTATTCAAGTAAATTTGCATAATCTATTCTAAATCAATCGAAACCTTTATCTCTCATTGATTCATGAGTATCATGCTTTTGATTTTTTTTTTAGATGAATAAATTGTGATTATCAACGTACTTTAACTTTCGTAATTATAATTTTTACAATTATTGAGTTTTATAAGTTTTTTTAATAATTTTAAAATATTTGATTCTCAGTTTTTGGTTTGTAGAAGTTGTGACTCTCGTAGGAAAAATAATTAAATTTTATAAAGAACATACGATAAGGGAATAATGGATTTGCCAAACTTTGGCTTTGCCATTTTTTGAGAATGGGTTTAGCTCACCATTACAGATGGCGTTTTGTGAAGTGTGAAGTCTAGCTTCATTTTTGTTTTTGTGGCTTTGGCAAGCTATTTGATTTGACCATCGGAGACGTTTTCAGTAAAAATAATTTTTCAACGTGCTATTAATTTTTATTAAACTGGTTATCTTATTATTATACAAATTTGATATTGACCTAACTTATTTAATATTCATATTATTAAAATTACGTTATATTAGTGGTCATGTCAACAATAATAATCCTAATACCAACTAACATATATAGTTCTCGCTTGCATCCCTCTTCTCTTAAGAGTTATTTTGAAGTCTCTTTGTAACACTTTTTTCATTAGTAATGGTTCTAAGCTGTGAATGAGTTTTCCAATTGGGTGAATTTCTTAAACCGATCGAGATGGATTCTTTCCCAAAAACAAAAAAAAAAACTTTTCTAAAGAGCAACTTGTTTATTACGAGATTTATTAATCTCTCAAATAAGAGAGTGGTTGGATACAGAATCACAAATCTAATGTTTTAATTTACTCTTGACAATTAAAATTTTCATTTTGGATCGCTAACATAAGTAATCTACTCGGACGGCCAACCGATGAGATGATTAAGATGGCAATGTAATGATCCATGAGAGCTAATAAAAATTAATTATTTGAACAACTTTTGACTTTGGACTCATGAGCTGATTTGTCGTGTCTCACTTCCTAATCACAACAATTATAACATGTGCTCTCCTTAATTATTGCAAAATCAAAAGATTCTATTGTCGGTAGATTCTCTCTGTGTCCCCCCCCCCCCTCTCTCTCTCTCTCTCTCTCTCTCTGAAACGTTGCAATTAAAATATCATCTTTTTCAATCTCCACAATCGGTTAAGAATAATGTGTTATATACAGTATACTAATTGATATATTAACGGATAATATGACATAAGTTTAGAAATTTTGAATCTTTATAATTTATATAATGGGTGAGATCATAATTTTAAAATAATAATATATATATTGATACACTAATTAATATATCAATTAGTACTTGTAGCACCATCAATCTGTTAAACATATATGAAGATATAATACAATAACAAAATTTTGGCCTCTTTTGAGATGACTAAAACTCAAAAGTTAGTTTTTAATCTATTTTGAATCATATCATCTCTCTGCTTTTTTTTATACATTTTAAAAAAAAAAATTAAAAATCTAACTTTTAATCAACTTTTCTAAACAACTCACATAATTAATTGCTGTTGCTGCTAGCTCTTTGTCTAAATCAATTTATGCACATCATCATCATCATCATCATCATGTATATGAAAACTCAGAAATAGTTTACAACACACTCATTCGATACATTGATTGATTCATTTGGCATTAATTGATACCCAAAATGAAGTCAAAGTCAAGAAAGTCTTGAAATACACAATCCTAGGCACTAGTTCTCAGGGAGGATGGATGAATATAAGCCAAGCAACACAAAAGATTCTTGTAATTCGTCCATAAATTTGCAATTTTTTTTATTATTATTATTATTTTTTTTATCAACAATACTACTTACTACTCAAAAAAGTTACCCCAAAAAAAAATCCAACGAATTATATATATTTTACTGACAAAAAGTGATGTACGTGTATAAATATTATAATCACTTATTTTAAATATAATTCACATCGACACAAATTTCAAATTTACACATACACTTTTACTAGTAATGGCTTAACCATTCGATAAGTAAATCCATTTGCCCAAGGCCTTGCATCGAGAGAAGGCCGAATTTTTATGACTCGTATGCTTAATTTTGCTGACCAATAATTGTCATTTTAGTTGAAAAAAATATCAACCAGTCACAAATCTTATGTAAGCCCCACGACAAATGGTAACTTGGCTCACTGTTAGTACTTGCCATATTTGTGCGTGTAGATAGAAGTGGTTGACGCAACTGTTATAATTATAAATTTGTTTAAAAGATCTCAATTGATATAGGAAAATTTATTTATAAATTCTATCTTTAGAGAATAGTAACCTGTTTAGTTTTAAAAAAAAAATTATAAATTAATTAGTCTCATTGATTTTAAAAAAAAATAGATTTAATATATTATTTAAAAATTAAATTTACAGTTATATCCTTATTTCTATTATATTTTTCATTTTTTTTCTTTCACTCTAGAAATATAACATACACAATTTATGAGAATCAAATTTAGAATGAATTTTTATATGGGAATCTTTTTTATGTGGATGACTTGAAATATAAGATTTTTCAAAGATTCCGAAAGAATATGTGATTATGCAAACATTTCAAAATAAGTAAAAAACTCCTTAGTAAGTTTTGGACAAATGTATAATTTCAAACTATAACTAGAGGTGTAAACCTGGTCCAGCCCGGTCCGGCCCATGTCGGGCCTTACGGACTCCCGTCAAAATTTGGGCTGGCCCACGGGCAAAAAATATAGGCCCAGGCCCAGGGGTATTCGGGCCTTGGGTGGGCTTGCGGGCCTAGGCCTGGCCTTGGGCTTAGGCAAGCTTGACCAATTTTTTTGTTTTTTTTTAATTTTTTCTACCAAAAGTTTATTATTTTCCACTAAAAAAGACACTAGGTCTCGGGCGAGCCAGGCCTTGAATGGGCTTTAAGCTGGCCAATGGGCCACGGGTCACACGCCGGGCCCACGGGCTAGGTCGGGCTTCAAAATGATGACCTAGGCCCAAGCCCAAGCCCAGGGGCTCGGGCTGGGTTCAAGCCCGAGCCCAAACGGGCCAGGTTCACCCCGGGCTGCAAGCAGGCTTCAGGCCGCCCACAGTCTGCAGGCCATTTTTATACTCCTACCTGTAATACTCCAATGTAACACTTAAACATAACACTCCAATGTAATACTTAAACATAACACTCCAATGTAACACTTAAAAAAAAAACTTCTTGGTGTAATACTTGAATGTAACACATAAAAAAAACTGTGTATACTTTTTTCAAACATAACACTCCAAAAAAAGGATGTAAGATACTTTAAACCATTCTAAAATACAAAAAATTCCTTAATAAGTTTTGGGTAAATGTATAATTTCAAACTATGAATGTAACGTTTGGAAAAAATACACTAAGAAAATTTTTAATATTTTTGTGTGTGCTACATTGGAGTGTTATGTTTGAAAAAAGTATACTAAATAACTTTTTTAGAGTGTTATGTTGTTACATTTGAAAAAAGTACACTAAAGAGTTTTTTAGTGTGCTACATTGGAGTGTTATTGTCACGATCCAAACCCGCCCCTGTAGGTTTAGCATCGTAACCGGCCAGTAATCCGTGGATTACCAAAGGCCTCTTAACAGATAAGCACATAGTAAGGGGCTACGGAAGCAATTATACAAAATGGACAAAGTCCAATGAGCTGTGATAACATACATGGGACAGAAGATTTCAAAACTTGCATATACATAAGTGTGTCGGTTGGAGGACATCAATATTTACAAAACATTAACAAAAGTGTAATTCCCAGGACCCGACTTTACCAAACAAACAGAGACTAACATAAGTACAAAAACAGCCATGTAACTAGACTTTGGTCGGAACCTCCTCGGGAGGCACAACGGTTGGCTGACAAAAACAGAAATGAAGGTCGTCAACTTTGGCCCTGATCACGCGCTGGCTCACCTACATACATAATATAAACTGTGAGCGAAAGCTCAGTGAACAATAACAGAGTAAAAGGGTTTCAATGAATGAGTCCGTACAGATTCAGAAATCATAATTCAGTTTCGTATTAAATTCATAATTTGTCCAGATCATATACAGAAATCATGAGATATGCTTAAGTATACGTGATACATCCATTAGCATTAACAGAGCAGATACAGAACAGATACAGACACGTGAGGGTTACGAATAACCAGTTTCATAGAGGAACCTCCGAATCTGAGTAACAGAGAGTAAACACGCTGAGCCCCATGATGGAGCCTCCAGTACGGGTAATAGAGTGCAAACATATTAAGTTCCATGATGGAACCTCCGATACCGGGTAACAGCCAACAGATATCACATGATGCTAAGGATGTCACGAATATATATCAGAAATTGGACAATCATTCATTGTACAGAACATATCATTTTAGAAAACAGATCTTAATTCATCACACAGAAAATAAGTAAAGTTGAACATAACTTTACTATGTTATTACTCACAGTTGGCCTTGAGACAGATAGACGGAATAGATTGGTCAAACGGTACGCGGCACGTGATCTACATAACACATAACAGACACACACTTGAAACACACGTTCTAATTGTACATAACTTACTTCGTTGGCTCTTAGTGTGTTTCTAATCTTTAATCCTCATTATGGAGTCTTAAACATGGCCTAGGAATGCCTAGGGTGGAATGAGGATGCAAGAATGCATTGGAAAACATTTCTTAAAACTCGTTAAAAATAAGGTCCACGCTCGAGCGTGGGTTTCCTCGCTCGAGCAGGCATGCAGACAATGAAGCTCCGCTCGAGCGTGACTTTCCCCGCTCGAGCGGACTGTAAACTCTTGAAAAAGTACTGGATGCATGATTTTCACGCTCGACGGACGCTCGACCTCCGCTCGAGCGTGAGACTTATAACCTCGCTCGAGCGTGAATTCCCTCGCTCGAGTGGACTGCAAAACACACAAACTTCTGGATATATGCATTTCACGCTCGAGCGTAAACCTCGACGCTCGAGCGGAGTGCATGTACTCAGAGTGCACGCTCGAGCGTAAAGTTCCACGCTCGAGCGTGGATCAAATTTCTAAAATTTTCAGATTTATCACTGTCACGACCCAAACCCGGCTCTATGGGTTTAGCACCGTAACCGGCCAGTAATCCGAGATTACCGAAGGCCTGCAGAACAGTAGAACAGTAAAACAGAGTACAGGGCCTGGCGGAAGCCAAAACAGTAAATAAACAATGTCCAATGAGTTGTGACAGTCTGTATGCAAAAAGACTTTCATACATATATACATAATCAGTACAGAACAGTATGCACAAAATGTACAATCATTCAGACTAGGGACTCAACCCTTTACATCGCAGTACAGTAAGCATTCGGTCTATACAAAACAGTAAGATAGTACAGAAGGGGGAATTGTAAAACACCCCTAAGCCTTAACATGATAGGTTCGGAACCTCGCAGTGAGGCACATAGGCTGGCTTGACAAAACTGGAGTAACCCTAACGCTCCTAGCCGCGGTCTGGTACCTGAACACCTACATATATATATAAGCAGTGAGCTAAAACCCAGTGAATAACATAATGCGTAAAGGGGTTAAGAATGAATGTCCTTACAGTAATGAAAACAGTTCATTAAATCAGTATTTCAGTCGTTCAGTCAGTACAGTCATATGTGGTACACCCATTAGCATAACAGTACAGTAAACAGTAGGTCTTAAAAGACCGAGCAGTAATGATGGCCATCAGTCAGTAAACAGTGGTGGTTCCAACAAGGGAACCGACAGAGAATTCTGTCACAGTAACAGTAAACAGTAGGTGCTAAGGATGCCACAATACAGTTCAGAATATAGAACATACATTCATTCAGTTAACAGTAAATCAGTTCAGAAAATAGTACGGTTCAGTTGTTCAGAAGATAACCATTTGTGAACATATCTTTACACAATCGTTACTCACAGAGTTCTAGGCTACAGTATGCTAGAGCATGCCTCCCTAATCGCCAACCCTACACAGTTAACAGATGAACACACTAAGCTACGCAGCTGGGAAAGATAATAACTTAATCCCTAATTTGCCTTGGTGTGTTCTACATCTATATCCTCAACAAGACGCCTTAAACTAGGCCTAAGAATGCCTAGAATGGGATGAGGATGCAAAGATGCACGTTTAAAAGCAGTTTCAGAAGTTTCAGAAAAACAGAGTCCCACTCGAGCGCGGTTTTACCCGCTCGAGCGGACATGCAATAAGGTACACGCTCGAGCGTCAACTTTCCCGCTCGAGCGTACTGTAAAAGTACTGGATGGGTGAAATCTCTGTTTGACGGACGCTCGACGCCCGCTCGATCGTGAGACACATGCCTCCGCTCGAGCGCCCAATCCTTCGCTCGAGCGGACTGTAAAATAGTGCAGAGAAAATACTGGATGCTCGGATTCCACGCTCGAGCGTCACCAATCCCCCGCTCGAGCGGAAGTGCAAAATCTGGAAAACCCAGATTGCACCTCCAAGCCAAAAACCAAGTTTTAACAACTCAAAACTCGACCTCTTGGGCTGAATTTCCAGAAAACATTTGTAAACACATAGTTAAACATGATTCAAAACTCAACTTTGAGAAATCAAAGCCCAAGGGTGTTTAATTCAAACCCAATTTCAAACCATTTTCAAGAACAGGATGAACATGCGAACATGCATGAATTCAAATCAATTCAAAGCTTCAATTTGATGCTCTAAGGAGCCAATTGTTTCCAAAACATGATGAAATCATGGACTTAAACATAATTGTGAACATGCAAGTACCATTTTGCCATGAAAGCAACTCAACATCTACAATACAACCATGCATGCAAGGATTGAGCTTCAATTCGACAACAATGAACCAAAACATAACTTAGTTCTACAATGAAGCATGAACCATGCACGAATTAGCTCAAACACAAGAATGAGAAGATGAAATCCTTACCTAGGTCTTGTATTCAAGGTTTGGGAGCTCAAATAACAATCTACACTTCAATTACCATGCAATTCTTCAAGATGAATCCAATTTCTCTCACTCTCTCCCTCTCTTCTCTCTTGGTCGGCTATGGCAAGGAGGAAGGCTGAGCAAATGTTTTGATTTGAGTGTGTACAAGGCTCAACATGTGTGAGGTAGTGGCCACTAAGTGGTCTAATGGTAATTAAGTCAAACTTAAGCAATCTATCAATATTTAATCTAATTTAATCAGTTTTCAGATAAATACACCATAAAATCACATTAATTATGAGGATCATAAAACATCAATCAATTCCCGGCTTGGCCGCCGATAAGGCCTTCAATTAGCAGTTTAAACATAAAACGTGAACAGATCAAGTAAACAATCAAACAGGTAGAATACAGATTAACACACATACTCAGTCAATTCAGTTCCAGTTTTCAGTCAGTCAGTTCAGTACTTTAATCAGTTCAATTATCAGTCGTAATCAGTTCAGTTTGACGGTAATCAATGTCTATCGGTAAGCAGTGATGAGGGTTATTACAGTCTCCCCTCCTTATAAAGAGTTTAGTCCTCTAAACTCGAGTTACCTTCATTCTGGAAGAAAACAGGATTCAGTGAAAACAGTTCAGGATATCTTTTAGCCATGTCCTCTTCCCTTTCCCAAGTGGCATACACACCACCATGGTTCTGCCAGTCAACTTTTACCAGCGGGATTTCTTTGTTTCTCAGTTTCTTGATCCGTCTGTTTACAATCTGTATAGGCTGTTCCTCGTAAGTGTAGTCATCACTCAGCACTATACGAGTAGGCTCTATTACATGGAGGATCCCGGAGATAGTCTCTCAACATAGAAATATGGAAGACGTTATGCATATGCTCCATTTCAGGAGGAAGCGCAACTTGATACGCCACCGGATTGATTTTCTCAATAATCTCATATGGTCCAACGTATCTCGGTGCTAATTTGCCTTTGACTCCAAAACGAGTCTGGCCTTTCATTGGTGTCACTTTCACAAATACGTGATCATCCACTTCATACTCTCTGTCTCGTCTTCTGACATCAGCATAACTGTTCTGTCTGCTCTGTGCAGTTTTCAATCTCTGTTGTATCAGTTTCACTTTCTCAGTTGTTTCATAAACAATCTCGGGCCCAAGCAAAGGCCCGTCTCCAACTTCT
Source organism: Camellia sinensis (assembly GCF_055761805.1). Lineage (NCBI taxonomy): Eukaryota > Viridiplantae > Streptophyta > Magnoliopsida > Ericales > Theaceae > Camellia > Camellia sinensis. Next base: position 82,994,628 of record NC_138963.1, read on the forward strand.
GCCCAGCAAATCGGAGATCTACATTTTCTGCCATACAATGCCTCGAAAGGCGCCATACCAATACTTGAATGATAGTTGTTGTTGTAGGCGAATTCAGCTAATGGCAAATGGCTTTCCTAGTTTCCCTGAAAATCAAGGACACACATTCTCAGTAAATCCTCTAGAGTTTGGATGGTCCTTTCTGACTGGCCATCTGTCTGAGGATGATAGGCACTACTCAGTCTCAATTCAGTACTCAGTGCAGTCTGTAGGCTTTGCCAAAACCTCGATGTAAATTTCGAATCCCTGTCAGAAACAATGGACACAGGCACTCCATGCAGTCTAACAATTTCATCAATATAGAGTATAGCCAATTTGTCCGCATTATAAATTGTCTTAACAGGTAAGAAGTGAGCAAATTTAGTTAGTCTATCAACAATAACCCAAATCGAGTCCATACCTTTACTGGAGCGAGGCAATCCCACAATAAAATCCATAGTGATATGTTCTCATTTCCACTCCGGTATCGGTAAGGGCTGCAATAAGCCTGCGGGTCGTTGATGTTTGGCTTTAACTTGTTGGCAATGAAGACATTTCGATACAAATTCTGCGATTTCTTTCTTCATTCCCGGCCACCAGAAATTCAATTTCAGGTCTTGGTATATCTTCGTGTTCCCTAGATGGATAGACAGTTTTGAATTGTGGCCCTCTTGCAGAACTCTTCTTCTCAGTTCAGTATCATTCGGTACGCACAGTCTTTCTTGAAATTTCAGTACATCATTCTCAACCTTGAAACCTGGTCTAGGTTTAGTTTCTCTTTCTTCGATGATCTTCTTCAAGAAGTCATCCAGTTGCTGTTTCTCTTTAATTTCTTTGATCAGTGCCGGTCGAGCAGAAATAGCAGCTAAGGTTCCACCTTGTTCTCGCAAAACAATTTCAATTTCAGATTTTTCAAGGTCACAAAGCAGCTCTTTCTGTCCAGTGAGTAAACAGGCTAAGTTTCCAATTGATTTCCAACTCAATGCATCGGCAACGGTATTGGCTTTTCCCGGATAGTACAAAATCTGTAGGTCATAGTCTTTAATCAGCTCTAGCCATCTCCGCTGTCTCATGTTCAGTTCTTTCTGTGTGAAGAAATATTTTAAACTCTTGTGGTCGGTATATACTTCACATGTCACCCCATATAGATAGTGACGCCAAATTTTCAAGGCAAATACCATTGCAGCAAGTTCCAGATCATGGGTCGGGTAGTTCTTTTCGTGCGGTCTCAGTTGTCGGGAAGCATAGGCGATTACTCTCCCATTCTGCATTAAAACACACCCCAAACCCTTATGAGAAGCATCACTAAACACAGTATAACCATCCGTACCTGAAGGTAAGGTCAGAACAGGTGCAGCCACTAATCGAGTTTTCAACTCCTGGAAAGCAGATTCTCTTTGGTCAGTCCAGTCAAATGATATCCATGATAAGTAATCATGGATTAACGTTAATCAGAGGCTGGGGTTGTTACAGTCTTCCCCCCTTAAGAGAGTTTGGTCCTCCAAACTCGAATTACTTTCATTCTGGAACAACATTGGGTCCAATGGGATTAAATCTGGATATCTCTTCATCATGTCTTCTTCGGTTTCCCAGGTTGCATATGTTCCTCCGTGGTTTTGCCAATCAACTTTTACCAACGATATTTCTTTGTTTCTCAATCTTTTGATCCTATGGTTCACAATCTAGATAGGTCTTTCCTCGTAGGTGTAATCATCTTTCAAAAGCACGTGTGTTGGCTCAATGACATGGAGCGGATCTCTCAAATACTCTCGAAGTATCGATACGTGAAATACATTGTGCATATGCTCCATTACCGGTGGTAAAGTTACCCAATACGATACTGGATTGATCTTTTCAAGGACTTCATAAGGTCCAACGTACCTTGGTGCCAGCTTGCCCTTAACACCAAACTGAGTTTGACCCTTCATCGGGGTCACCTTTATGAACACATGGTCCCCAACTTCATATTCCCTATCTCTTCTTCGGACATCAGCATAGCTCTTCTGCCGACTCTGTGCAGTTTTTAGACGTTGCTGGATCAGTTTCACTGTCTCGGTTGTTTCTTGCACAAGTTCTGGTCCTAACAAAGGTCTGTCACCTACATCAGCCCAACATATCGGATAACGACATTTTCTTCCATACAAAGCTTCATAAGGAGCCATTCCAAGGCTTGAATGGTAACTATTGTTGTACACAAATTCAGCTAATGGCAAATAGGTCTCCCAATTCCCCTAGAAGTCTAACACACACATTCTGAGCATATCCACTAAAGTTTGGTTAATTCGTTCAGTTTGTCCATCTGCCTGTGGGTGATAGGCACTACTCAACCTTAGTTCTGTTCCCAAAGATTGTTGCAAACTCTGCCAAAATCTCGACACAAACTTTGAGTCTCTGTCAGACACAGTAGATACTGGTACACCATGCAGTTTCACAATTTCGTTCATATACAAGTTAGCCAATTTATCCGCATTATAAATAGTTTTGACAAGCATAAAATGGGCAGACTTAGTTAAACGGCCTACAATGACCCAGATAGAGTCTATACCTCGGGAAGAACGAGGCAATCCCACAATGAAGTCCATGGTAATGTGCTCCCATTTTCATTCCGGTATTAGGAGGGGTTGTAGCAAACCAGCGGGTCGTTGATGTTCAGCTTTAACCTGTTGACAATTTAGACACCTAGCCACAAAATCTGCAATACTCTTTTTAATTCCAGGCCACCAAAAATTCTGTTTTAAATTGTGATACATTTTCGTGTTCCCCGGGTGCATGGCAAACTTACTACTGTGAGCTTCGGTCATCACACGTTTTCTCAAATCACAACAATCGGGTACATAAAGACGGTTTTGAAATTTCAGCACATCATTCTCAAACACAAATCCCGGCCTCGGCTTTGAATCAAATTCCTCTATGATCTTTTTCAAGTATTCATCTTTGCATTGTTTTTGTTTGATCTCGTCGAGAATTGTAGGTTGAGCGGAAATAGCAGTTAAAATCCCACATTGTTCTCGTACGTCAATCTCAACCTCCTTCCGTTCTAGGTCATCTAGTAGTTCTTTTCGATTAGACAGTAAACATGACAAATTTGCACTGGACTTTAGGCTTAAGGCATCCGTTATGGTATTCGCTTTCCCTGGGTGATATAAAATCTGCAAATCATAATCTTTGATTAACTCTAACCATCGCCTCTGTCTCATGTTCAATTCCTTTTGGGTGAAGAAATATTTCAAGCTTTTATGATCGGTATACACCTCACAAGTTACCCCATACAAGTAGTGACGCCATATTTCCAAAGCAAACACCACAACTACTAATTCAAGATCGTGCGTCGGGTAATTTTTTTCGTGAAGTCGGAGTTGTCGAGAAGCATAGGCAATCACTTTTCCATTTTGTATTAATACACACCCCAAACCTTTGTAGGAAGCATCACTGTAAACTTGAAACCCATCAGTACCATTAGGCAAAGTTAAAATTGGTGCAGTCACTAACTTGGTTTTCAACTCTTGAAAGGATGCCTCTCTTTGTTCATTCCAATCAAATGACACATTTTTCTGAGTTAACTGGGTCAATGGCATGGCAAGCATCGAAAAGTCTTTCACAAATCTTCGATAGTAACCTGCAAGTCCCAGAAAACTTCTAACTTCTGTCACATTTGTCGGTTTAGGCCAATCCACAATAGCTTCGATTTTTTGAGGGTCAACAGAAACACCATCTTTGTTGATTACATGGCCCAAAAATGCCACACTGTCAAGCCAGAATTCACATTTGGACAATTTAGCGTATAATTTCTTTTCTCTCAAGGTCTGTAGAGCAATTCTCAAGTGATTCTCATGTTCTTCCCTGCTTTTGGAGTAAATCAGGATATCATCAATAAACACAATAATAAATTCCTCCAGAAATGATTTAAACACTCTGTTCATAAGGTCTATAAAGGCAGCAGGTGCATTGGTCACCCCAAACGGCATTACTAAAAATTCATAATGTCCATATCTAGTTCTAAATGCAGTTTTCTTTATGTCTTCAGCCCTAACCTTTAACTGGTGATACTCAGATCTGAGGTCAATTTTGGAAAATACTTGGGCATCCTGAAGTTAGTCAAACAAATCATCTATTCGGGGCAGAGAGTATTTGTTCTTGATAGTCACTTTGTTCAGTTCTCGATAGTCTATACACAACCTCAAAGATCCATCATTCTTTTTGACAAACAAGACTGGAGCACCCTAAGGTGAAGTGCTCGGACGGATAAATTTCTTATTCAGCAGCTCCTAAAGTTGAGTTTTTAATTCTTTCAATTCTGAGGTAGACATTCTATAGGGGGTCTTGGAAATAGGTTGTGTTCCCGGAAACACCTCAACAGTGAATTCAATTTCTCTATCAACTAAGTCCCCAGGTAAGTCATTCGGAAATTCACAAGCAACAAGGATAGTTTCTACATTAGTTTCGTTAGATGATGCAGTCAGTATACAACACAAGTAACCCCACATCCCTTCCTAAGCAGTTTTCTAGCTTTCAGAGATGAAATCAAATATAGGGGAGGAACTACCCCATTCCCAGTAAAAGTAAATTCAGGCATACCCGGTGGTCTAAATACAACAGATTTACTTGCGCAGTCAATGGTAGCACAATATTTAGTCAACCAGTCCATTCCCAAAATGCAATCAAAATGATCAATGTTCAAGGGCAATAAGTCAACATATAACATCATATCGCCAATCATAATATCACATGCTGGATAAACATGAGCACACATCATAGAACCCCCAGACGACGTAGATATAGATAGCACATATGTCATAAGTTCTAATGGTCTAGTCAATTTCTGAGAGAAAGCATGCGATACAAAGGAATGTGTAGAACTAGAATCTATCAATACACATGCATTTTGAGAACATACAGAGAGTGTACCTGACACCAAAGCATAGGTGTTTTGTACGTCACCAGGCACTAAAGTGAACACTCGACCTTGTCTCAGAGGTTCTTGCCCAGTATTGGTTTTTGCATTTACTTTAGCCGTAGAGGCGGATCCAACTGAACTTGTCGCAGGACAGCTAGTATTCTCAAACTTGAGTGGGTAATCTTTCACTACATGACCTGACTGGCCACATCAGAAACAAGCACCGGACACTCGGTAGCACACACCCCTATGCCGAGCTGCTTGTAGACCTCGTGTTTTGCTTCTTACTGACAAAAGACCGGCCTCTTCTAAAACCAAACCCAGGCCTCTTTCCTTTCTAATCCGTTTGTATAGCTGCTGGGGCTTTATTTTGTTTCATAGCGGCTATGGTGGCTTCCGCCATTAGGGATCTGTCTAAAACTTCCACATAAGTAGGCAATTTCAATACGCTTACCTGATCAAACACCTCTAAATCCAGTCCACCTTCAAATTTTCGTGCTTTCTTGTAATCAGTATCCACCATATATGGAGCAAACCGTGCCAGTTCGGTGAATTTGGCTTCATACTCTGCTACAGACATCCTTCCCTGTTTAAGTTTTTGAAATTCAGACACTTTCCGATCCCTGAAACATTGGGAAAAATATTTATCATAGAAGACCGCATTAAACTGTGCCCACGTCATATTCCCATTCCACTTCGAATTAGTAACCACTACCTTCGGGCTTCATCCTTCAGAGTATAAGTGGCTAGGAGGACTTTCTGGATTTCAGAACAAGGAAACACTTCATATAGCTTCTCTATTTCAAGTAACCACGTCTCTGCTTTCAACGGTTCAATTCCACCATAGAATGTCGGCGGTTTCATTTTCATGAATTTCTGTGTCATGTTGATGATGTCATTATTATCTGCTTCGGTCTGTGCCGGCGGAGGTGGAGGGGGCAAAGGTTGCTGTATTAGCTGTTGTGACAAAGTTTCAGTCAATGTTGCAAGCATTTGTTCCATTCGGCCCATGCGAGCCTCTGAAGATTCATTTACATCACTTCCTCTTGCTATAGAGACATCAAACGATAATAAACATAGGCATAATCTTATTCGTTTCTTTCAATACATTAGCTCAAATTTACATTTAGTTTTCACATTCATTTGGATTACCACACACTCACACATGCAGATGGAATGCCCCTAACTCTTACTAGGACATCCTAAGCTCATATGGACCTGTGTGTGCGGTAGGATATGTGCTCTGATACCACTCTGTGACGACCCAAACCCGCCTCTGTAGGTTTAGCATCGTAACCGACCAGTAATCCGTGGATTACCAAAGGCCTCTTAACAGATAAGCACATAGTAAGGGGCTGCGGAAGCAATTATACAAAATAGACAAGGTTCAATGAGCTGTGATAACATACATGGGACAGAAGATTTCAAAACTTGCATATACATAAGCGTGTTGGTCGAAGGACATCAATATTTACAAAACATTTACAAAAGTGTAATTCCCAGGACCCGACTTTACAAAACAGACAGAGACTAGCATAAGTACAAAAACAGCTATGTAACTAGACTTCGATCGGAACCTCCTCGGGAGGCACAACGGTTGGCTGACAAAAACAGAAATGAAGGCCGTCAACTCTGGCCCTGATCACGCGCCGGCTCACCTACATACATAATATAAACTGTGAGCGAAAACTCAGTGAACAATAACAGCGTAAAGGGGTTTCAATGAATGAGTCCGTACAGATTCAGAAATCATAATTTAGTTTCGTATTAAATTCATAATTTGTCCAGATCATATACAGAAATTATGAGGTATGCTTAAGTATACGTGATACATCTATTAGCATTAACAGAGCAGATACAGAATAGATGCAGACACGTAAGGGTTACGAATAACCAGTTCCATAAAGGAACCTCCGGATCCAAGTAACAGAGAGTAAACACGTTGAGCCCCATGATGGAGCCTCCGATACAGGTAACAGAGTGCAAACATATTAAGTTCCATGATGGAACCTCCGATACTGGGTAACAGCCAACAGATATCACATGATGCTAAGGTTGTCACGAATATATATCAGAAATTGGACAATCATTCATTGTACAGAACGTATCATTTTAGAAAACAGATCTTAATTCATCACACAGAAAATAAGTAAAGTTGAACATAGCTTTACTATGTTATTACTCACAGTTGGCCTTGAGACAGATAGACGGAACAGATTGGTCAAACGGTACGCGACACGTGATCTACATAACGCATAACAGACACACACTTGAAACACACGTTCTAATTGTACATAACTTACTTCGTTGGCTCTTAGTGTGTTTCTAACCTTTAATCCTCATTAAGGAGTCTTAAACATGGCCTAGGAATGCCTAGGATGGAATGAAGATGCAAGAATGCATTGGAAAACATTTCTTAAAACTCGTTAAAAATAAGGTCCACGCTCGAGCATGGGTTTCCTCGTTCGAGCAGACATGCAGACAATGAAGCTCCGCTCGAGCGTGACTTTCCCCGCTCGATCGGACTGTAAACTCTTGAAAAAGTACTGGATGCATTATTTTCACGCTCGACAGACGCTCGACCTCCGCTCGAGCGTGAATTCCCTCGCTCGAGCGGACTGCAAAACACACAAACTTCTAGGTATATGTATTTCACGCTCGAGCGTAAACCTCGACGCTCGAGCGGAGTGCATGTACTCAGAGTGCACGCTCGAGCGTAAAGTTCCACGCTCGACCGTGGATCAAATTTCTAAAATTTCTAGATTTTATCACCAAGCTCAAATTCGACCTTTGAAGCATCAAACTCAATTTTCTGGGCCTATAATTTGAGGAAATACATGAAAACTCATAATACAACATGTTTAAAGAATCATTTCAAGAAATCATGGCCCAAGAGCAAATCAATTATGCACAAACTCAACTTAAACTTTGTAGGTGACCCAAAACATGACATGCATGAAATGATTTAAGCTTCAAGCCGCCAAATCATGATCAAATGTTACCAAATAACATGAAAATCATTGTTTTCCCAGAGTTAAAGTGAAATCAGAACATGCATGAGGGAATTCTTTGAAAATTAAACTCAAAACATGGAAGTTTATGCATGCATGCGTGGATTGACTTAATTCCCTCCAATCCTAGCTCAAACCTTACATGAATTCAATTAATTTGCTTGAAACCTCACAAAATCTAGTTCAATTACACAACCAAGAGCTTGTGTCTTACCTAGTGACGTGAATTCTCAAGGGTTGAAATTAAAGTCCTCTAGTTCTTCATAATTCACCAATCATTCTAGCAATTCCCCTCTTATTGAATTCCAATCTTGAACTTAAGGCTCCAATTCTTCAATTCTCTCCCTCTCTTACGTTTTTGGGTCTTAGAGAACTCAAAGGTGCATGTAAGATGGAGAAAGGAGTGAGTGGAGTGTCAAAGCGGCTTGTAGGGTAGCAATTAATCCAAAAGTAAGCTAATTGATCAAAAGTAAGCACATAGCATTAATTAAATCTAATTTAATCGTTCTGAACTGAATTTTAATTAAACCTACCATAAAATTCTATAAATCCTAACTAGCACATAAATCAAGTCAATTTCTAATTCGGACGCCGATAAGGCTTTCACTTCGCAAACCGAAACTAAAACGTGAACAGATCTTTCTACACCTAACAGATATAGACACAAACAATGCATCACACACATGCAGTTTAATGTAGAATTCACCTCAATTGCTAATTAGGCATAATTAATCATAGATTAACATTAATCAGAGGTTGTGGTTGTTACAGTTATGTTATTAGAATATTACATTGTAGTGTTAAGTTCTTATTCGTAGTATGGGATTTGTTCCAGAAGAATGAAAAATTCAAAACCTCTATAGTGTGGATTGTCCAAATGTATAATTTCACATTTGGATAATCTCATTTTTATCCCTCAAAAATTAAATCCAAACATGTAAATCACTATCCTTTTGTGTAATTTTCACTTTAACGGGTCCTTTGGATTTATAAAAAAAACAATAAACAAAAAATTAATGATTAAACAGTTCACAAGATCACATTTGAAAATTTATTGATACTTCACCTATTAATATATTGAAATACATAAAAATATTAAATTATTTCTTAGATGCATGCCCTACTTAGATTGACAATACAACATTTGCATAAAGAAGTTTTTTAAAAATAAAATTTTTACTTAACATTGACTAAAAAGATAAAATGGATTAACCATAATATAAATTGAAAAGGAAATATGCTAAAAACTAGAATCCAAAATTTTAATAACTAAATCTTTATGTAAAAAAAACAAGAAAAAGTACTTTTGAATAAAAATTTTACAACATAAAAAGTTTGCAAAAACGCCTCATTTAATTTAATTTAATTTTTTGTTGCTAAGGGCGGAAAATTGTTGAGCCGCCTCTTTTTGAAATAAAATTTCATGGTGGATAACATCAGTGGCGTACCTATGTACAATTTTGAATTTTTTTTTACATTTATTTAGTATAATGTGAAATTTTTGAGAGATTTTTATAAATTGACACCACTAAAATTATTATAAAATAAAAGAACACAATATTTATTATATTTTTATTCTATATTTTATTTATCATTTAATGGGACATACAAGTAAATGGTTGAATACTAACTTGTGTAGAATCCATTACAACAATCATTGTTTATGTGATGAACTAGATGATTAATAAAGTATATTATGCGGTTTAGCATAAACTTTTCACTTTAAAACAAAATATTTAAGATTATGGTTTTCATTTACAAAATCATGCTTGTGATGTTTTTTGTATAAATAATTTTTTCTTTTCTTTTTATTTATCAGAAAGTAAAACTTAGTTGAGAAGAAGCATCTTTCTAAATATGGAATTCTCAGTTTTTATTTTTTTATATTTTTTTATGGGAAAGCACAATGCTTAATAGATTGAATATTCGACAATAAGTTGTTCAATAAAGTATTTGGGAGTACAAAATAAATCCCAAAGAAGATAAAGAGAACCTCCATAAAGGGAAGATATGTGTCTCTACGAAAATGGGGGTGTTGTTGTGCCTTCAAGCACAGCAAGCTGTTGTGCCACTGTCTCGGCATCGATCTTGATACTATTTTGATTATTCGAACCGCTTATATTGTAGGATTTGTAGAGTAGAGTATCTGTATCCAAAATTAAGTTAATCGAACATACGTAACCACATGATCAAGGCCTTAAAAATATATAATTTATTATCAAAATCATGTTTATCGTATATTTTTTTCAAAACAAATGTGGTATTGTTATATGGTTACAAATGTCCAATTTGCTTCTTCTTCTTCTTTTTTTTTTTATTTGTTTTTTATTTTATGGATGATCTACTTAACGAACCTTACAATATAAATGATTTGGATCATTGATATAAGCTTGGTATCAACCTACACAAGGGGTACATCAGTTTGTTGTGCCTTCAAGGCACAACAGCATCTCTCCACATAAGGTAAAAAAACGAACCTCCACGCAGGGAGGAGAAAACCTCTATGAAAAGAGGAAGTCTCTACATAGAGAGATGTTATGGCAATACACACACACACACACAAAGAGGAAGAAGAAAACAAACGATGCCTACCAAACAAACAATATCAATAACTTTCACGATCCATTCATCGTCGCAACCAATAACTTTCATACCTTAATTCCCGTCTCTACATTGTAAAATAAAACATTATGCATCTGAGGTGGTTGTCTAGCATATAACAACGCATTAAACAATATCGGAACTCAATCATGAATCAATTCTAAGTCTAGATCTAAAAGCTTCCTCAGAGGCAAATTGATGATGGAGGAGAGAGGAGAGGTAGTGACTAGCATGGTAAATCTCAGGAGAATAAACATAAGGGAGAAGAAGGTTAAAAGCACTCTCATCTCTCCCCTAAACCGCAAAGAAAGATAGAGCGACTAAGGTTTCTTACAAAGAGAGGGAATAAATATGAAATTCTTAGTTATTTACAAGATTTATTTTTTTTCTCTTTTTTTCACAGAAAGATTCATTTTCTCTTCTCTCATTAGCTCTATTCAATTGATTTAGAATCGTGTAGTCTCACTTTCTTTAATTTTAGTGAAGTAGTAAAATATATTACTCCTTAAGTTTTGTTGTGCATGTGATTTAACAAATTTAATTATTTTTACAATAATATTAGAGAGTCGTTATTTCCATTTCATTTTATTCTAAATACATTCTCTTTTTTGTTCTTATTATACATAGTTATATTAATATATATTTTTTTTACTTTTGCACATATACCTCAATTATTGAACTATTTTAGTAATTATGTATAATAAAGACAAAGAAGAGAGTGTATTTAGAACAAAGTAGAGTGGAATAGCGACTCCCTAATATTATATATGATGTTACAGTTTATATATTATTACGTGAAAGTTATTTTGATAAATATTGTAAACCTAAAAATATAATGTAATGACTTCAATGACAGTTAATTGAATGACACTAGAGAAGTGTTCTGGCTATTGGATAGCATTTTCTTTTTTGGATTACATACTTAAGAGCATCCGTATCAGGCTTATTATATTAGTTTCACTACTAAAAAAAATAGTTTTTGCGACCGTCACAAGCCGTCGCAAATAATAAAAATACAGTCGCAAAAGACCTTTTGCGACGGCCCATGCGACGGCAAATGGGGGTCGCAAATGTGGGGGTGGCAAATACTTTTTGCGACGGCAAACAACGGTCGCAAATGATTTGCGACCTTCTAAACTACTTATGGCGACTGCTATTTTCCCGTCGCAAAAAACAAAAAAAAAAATGCTAACATGTTTTTTGGCAACTATCTTGTTACCGTCGCAAAAAAATAAAAAAATAAAAAATAAATAATAAATAATAAATAATAAATAATAAAAAAAATAAAAAATGTGTGTAAATTATTGAAGCCATTGCATTTGAGTCTCAAAATTGAAGCCATATGTGAAAATTATTACAACTAGAAATAGAAAAAAGTTCTTTTAGACACCATTATTAGCATGTCAAAATTAGGAAAACACAAGAGGCCACACAAACCCTAACACAACAATCTAAATTTCAGATGAAATCTTTCTTAGATCTAACACAACTACAAGATACCACAACACTGCTCAAACAATCTAGAGCACCATTCCAATACTTCCAACAAAACTACCAAAAGACAGAAATAGACAATCTCCGCGCACAAAACTAAGACCTTGGCTTCTCTTTCTTCTCCTTAAAGAGAGCCAGAAGGGAGACACCAGATACCTTCACGACCTTGAATCTGACACCAGGAATATCTCCGACAGCATGCCTCTTACGTCCAAATTCAGCAATCAACACCTCATCCTACAACAAGAAATGTTTTAAGGTTAAGTCACCAAGGATGACTACAAAATGATCATCTTTTGAAGAATACTTACATTCTCTTCAATGTAGTTTAAGCAACCGTCGATTGGGACAAATGCTGCAATCTTCTTCCCATTTCTAATCAGTTGAACCCTAGCACATTTTTGGATAGCAGAGTTTGGATTGATAACTACCATATTTGATCATAGGAGAATCTAAAGCATGCATAAGAATCATAGAATATGGGTTCCACAAAGAGTCATGAAGATGTAAATTGCCTATGGTAAGTGTAAGTGGGCAATGACTTGTAACTATGTAAACACAAGTTTGTCTTAATGTATTCTAAAATACTATCAGAATTGCTATAGAACAGTCCACATTAGATCAACTTCATTTTGTCATTTAATGAGTGCTGCAGTTAGATATTCATCCAATAAAAGAATTAAGAATGAGACTCAGGAAACATGAAAATTCACATAAAAATATATTCAAGAATGAGAATCTGCACAATAAAACATAATACTAAAATTTATGCTTTACATTACCTGGAAACCAAAACCTTAGAAGCATCAGTTAAACCAAGCTCCTGAGCAATAATATCCAAGCAATAGCCATTTGAAGCAACATTAAGAGTTAAGGGTTCAACAGTCTTCTCAACTGAGTACGGAATTTGCACCAATTTAATCAAAATAGAGTCCAGTAAGCTTGATTGTTGGTCAACCACAGACTGTACAATCTCAGGAGGGTATGGATTTTCCCTCTTCATCGAAAGCTGTTCTTCAGAAGCAGACACAGAACCCGATAATCTTGAAGCGGCCTTCAGCATAAGTGACATAATCAACAGTGGATTTGACTCAACCTTAGGATTTATGCTTTTACATAAACTACTGAACTTTGTATCATAGACGCAAGGACAGAAATTGGAACTAAACCATTGAGTTGGCCCTCTCTCTGCAAAGCTGCTCTAAAGTGACCACTCAGGAGATGAAGAGATTTAAGGAACTTCACAAATGACACAAAAATAAAGAAAAGCACTGTCAATCCAATCTTTCAATGTTCAAATAAATTGATGCAGTACAGGTGCTTAACATATACCAAGATTAACTAAAAATGCATTACATGATATGCTCAGTTTCAACAGAATCCGATTCCATAAGAATATAAACAGAAGATTAAGCTACTAGATGACTTACACATAAGCCAAGCTAATAGCTTTTCCTCAAAGTCGTCAAGTAATAAAACCTAATTTTGACAAGCAGAAGTTGCACCAATGGAGAATTATTGGGCTTGGGGATTATAAATTGTTCAAAACTTCTCCCATTCACATAACACGTAAGTTAACTAAGAAGTCAGGAGAACAAAACAATGAAATGCACTGTTTCATCAGTAAAAAATGGTCCATCGCCCATGCAAGAACACAAAAGAAAGGCTGAGTTGCACATTTGATTGATTAACTTTTTCAAAAAGAGATGTCCATCACACATTACACTCTCTAAGAAACATGGGGTGATGAAAATTAGTAGTCAGCGAGAAAGAACAAGTATGTCTTTCATTGTATTATCCCTATCTTCATTTGACCCATTAATAATGTAGTAACTCCTAGCCTAAGTCAATGAAGTTATCCTCAAATTTAGTAGAGCAGTGCAGCCACTTATAAAAGAGGATATCTCTTTGATGAGACAAAAATAGCAATCCATGTATCATAAAATCCAACTATAATCAACTGTGTAGCAACCAAGAAATAAGTAGAAGGATTTTTTTGATGCAAAATCATTGCACATCTCAAACAACCAAAAACAAAATTGACAGGTGGATAGGAAATGTGATGCAAGATGTTACTGTAATGACTCCTAGCCTAGTCAATGATGTCATCTTCAAATTTAGCAAAGAAATGTAGCCACTGATACCAGATGAGATCTCAAAAAACAGAATAGCTATCTATGTACTATAATATCAAGCTAAGATTCCACAAGAGGGTCTGTAAGAACATTGGGGGTGTTCAGTGAAGATTATTTTAAGCTAAAAGCCGATAATCAGAAAGCATAAGCTAAAAGCACTCCTCCCGCAGCTTTTGGAAAACCAGCTTATTTAAGATATCTCTGCCTAATAAGCTATATGCAGAAGCTACACCAAACAGTCTGCCACAAACTCCCAAATTAAAATAAGCTATCATTTGCTTATTTTATCCCCACATGTCACCATAACATCAAGCTTGTGGATCTCTTTCCACAAGATTAAACAAATACACTAGATTTCATGAATCATTCAAAACAAAAATTAGAATGACAACATAAACATAAGAGCTTCTTTTGGAGGGAAACATGTTTATAAGGTTTATCTACAAAAAAAATGTTTATATTATAGTAACAAAGCTGAAGGGCAACGTGTTTATAAATTATAAAAATAAAATGAAATAACACAATACAGTGATTTCGAGACATTAACAAAGAAGGATAACTTCTCACTATGTAAAATGGAAGCTAGTTTGTCATTCTTTACTTCAATATAAGCAACCTACCTCATTTGAAAATAAATATGAGAGACGCGAAACCAACTCATCCCAAGGATCCTGTACAGTGGTATCATCAGTTGCAGCATTGATACCTAGCTGCAACAAAAGAAAAAGAAGGGGAAAAAAAAAACACACAAATAAGAAAATTTTCTTTTGATTAGTCAATTAGTGATTTCCCATGGGCATGAGAGACAAACAACAATAGGCTAACCCTGGGCATTCATTTTGAGTACAACTAAGCATATGATTTCAAATTTTAAGTTAAATAAGTGAAACCCAATGGCCCTAAACAGTGCACAGCCAACATGCAGCCAAAGTCAAAAATCAAGCAAACAAAAACAAAAATGATTAAAAAATCACAAGAAAAACAAAAAACAAAAACATGAATAAAACAAAACAAAACCTTCAGTAATGCCATCTCTGCAGCAGACTGTTCTGCGTCCTTCTTTCTCTTAAAGGTTTCTGATACAAGAGAAAACTCTGGAAGTTACAAGCAGCAGCGATAAAGACAAGGTCCCTTCTGTGGAATGGCTAACCCTAGGCATTCATTTTGAGTAGACTCCTGTACTTCCTCAACCATATAGCATGCTAGGCATAGTTATTTGTGTTTAAAACAGTGACAAGTCTTAGGCAACCACATACCATGAACCAAGGCTGATCCAGTGTCATTGGGCATCTCAAACTGAAGCTTCATCTACCGCTGATTGCTTCTTGTAATTGAGTACTTTGGATGAGTAAACATAAAGACCTACACCAGTACAAAACAAGATGTAATTTTCAGGAACCAATATTTTAAGTTCACAAACCACAAATCTGAAAATCCCTATGAAATTGTTATCAAAGGAAAAACTCACAGGTTGGGAGGGTGAACTTCACTGTCCTGTCAGGAACTTCCATGGCTTGTCCACATGTCAGTGGAATTGCTGCTCTGATCCACTCAGCTCATCCAACATCGACTCGGCAGCTATTAAATCTGCAATCATGACAGCAGTGGAAATCACAGACCATTCAGGAAGGCCAATAATGGATGGAGACAAACCTGCAGGAGTTTTCACAACTAGAGCTGGACATGTAAACCCTGAGAGAGCCATCAATCCAGGACTGGTATATGATATCACGCCAGATGAGTATATCACTCATCTGTGCACCCTGGGATACACAAAATCAGAAATTTTCGCAATTACTCACAGGAATGTGAGTTGCCATGAGACTTTACTGGAGAACAGGGGTTTTAGCCTCAATTATCCCTCAATTTCGGTAATGTTCAAAAGAATGACAACAGATGTAAGTTTATATGAAAGTTTCAATAAAAATTAATATTCCTATGTTTATAGATACAAATGTGAGTTTCAAAAGGACACTATGTACACAATGAAGCTCAAAGATAGTCTTTGTGTGTGTGCGCGCGCACGTAATGTAGGTGAATTTTGAGGTAGATGAAACGCATGAGAGGTGAGCTTACTCTGCTGCATTTGAGTGCTCCGAGAGAACTTTTCCATGGCAGAGTTAGGGTTTCTCTGCGACGAATCGCTCAAATTGCAGAGAGAGTAAATAATGTGTACGCAGATACAAAGAGAGATTGAGAGAGATTGAGAGATCGAGAGAGGTATAGAGATTGAGAGATTGAGATTGAGAGATTGAGAGATCAATCGATTGAGATCAAGAGGGATAGGGAGATTCATACCGGTGAGCGAGAGCGACAGCGAGAGAGAGGTTGAGCGAGCCAAGCTAGGGCAAAAGCAAATAAATAAAAGGAAATAGGAGAAATATATGTTAAATATAAATTGGAGGTTTTTTTTTTTTTTTTCTTTTGCGACGGCCAAACAAGCAGTCGCCAAAAAGTAGTCGCAAAAAGTCAATTTTCTAGTAGTGTTTTGTGGCTGTATTAGGCAGATAAGGTCTAAAAGAATCCTTGTATTAGGCTAATTATTAAAAAAATATATATTTTGACATTACTACAATATATCGCTTGATGTAAAGATATGTTGTCCACAAACTATATACTATTTTATTATTTATGCTAGAGAAAATTTCACCAAGTAGTCAATCATTCGGTCATCCACCCAATCGACTACCTAGTTGACCACCCAATAAATGAAAAAACTGGACAATTTTCACCAAGTAGTTGACCACCCAATATCTCTCAAAACTGGACAATTTTCACCAAGTGGTCGACCATCCAATAAAAATGAATATTTTATAAAATTAAATTTTAGAATAGAGTGTCTGATAAAATGTGTATATAAAATGCTAGTTAAAATATAAAATTAGATTTTTTATTGCAATTTGACTCAAATTTACTAAGCTTGATGCGGATGCTTTAACCTCAACCCATCTAAAAGCTTAAGGCCTTGTTTGGTTAGCAAATTAAGTTGGATGCGATTATCAGTACAGTGAGATTGAATGATGAGATTATTAGTGTAATGGTAGTATTCGTTAGTTGGAATTAAACCTATGAAATTACTTAAAAGTTATCATTGTATAAAAATTAACTTTGTTGTTTTTGTAATGTGAGGGCAAAATTGTCTTTTCACATCGACTCTCATGGGATTGGATTAGCAATTACACCCCTTCCATGGGAAAGCTAATCCTACCATGTGGAGGGATTCATAGTCCCATTGCATTTTTGTCAAAATTAACTATGTTATTTTTGTAATGGCAAAATTATATTTTCACACCCTTAGTAATTACTCCCCTCCCATGGGAAAGCTGGGGATTCATAATCCCATGAGACTACTAGTCCCATTACATTTTTGTCAACCAAACATCAGTTATGTAGAATCCATAAAATTGCTAGTCCAATCGCCTCATCTATGGAGCTAAACAAATATGGCCTTAGGAGTGAAGCTTTATTATTTATATTATATTCTCAACACGTTTTTTCTCGTGTAGCCAATATATTGGATTTATTATCTATTCGGATACCATAGAAGTCATTTGGTGTAATCCAAAAAAACCATTTTTTAGCCCCAAAAGAAAAAAAACAAGACTCAAATGAACTAACCAGCCCCCAAAAGAGTTAAAGCAAGGTATTTCAGAGGCTAAAACATGCTGGACTTGAGTTAAATTAAGCTAGAAAAACGTGCTACCAGATGGAGTTAACTAGGTTGGCAAACAAGACACAAGGAGGGGAGGCTAACCCCTCCAATTTTGGACTTCAAAATAGGTTTTTTCCCACTGAAAATACTTTGAAATTTAGTGGTTAAAGGCCCAAAAAAGGATGGTTTAAAAAATGGGAAACACTAGTGGAGAAGCCTCACAAACAAGGTATAAAGAAGGGTGTTTTGACTGATTTGCCATCGACAAAAAAAGTCAATGTCATATTTAACTTTTTCATCACAAAAAATAATTTTTTTAATAACTTCCTAAATACATTTACTTTTTGAGTTACTAAAAAATCAAACCCACAAAAGCCAACCCCAAACTAGCTCGAAATTGTTGACTACCAACTTTAAAAACTAAGCTATTAGAGTGAATAATAATTTTATTATTTATATCATATTCCCAACACATGATAATGTCAATCTGGAGGGAGGTAGTATTAGCAATTTAATACTGGGGATTAAACAAAAAAATAATTCTATTTTATTTCACTGGATTGGTAAAAATCCATAGGTTTTGTTTGGTTTGAGTTTTCAAAATTTATTTTTAGATATTTTAGTTAAGATTAGATATATCTAACAATTTTAGTCAGATCAAATATATCTAAAAAGTAAAAAAATTTAATTAAATGAAAAAAAAAATCACTAAAGCCAAACGAAAATCCAAATGAAAATACAAACATATTTTTATTTTAATTTTCATGTGTTTCAAGTGAATTTTTTAATATTTTAGGCAATTTGTTTTACTTTTTAGATGTATCTTGATTAGTTGCATCTAAAATATACAAAAAATAAATTAATTAAAATATTTTTTTTTAAAAAGTCACTAAAATAAATAAAAATTCACCTAAAATTAATTTATAAAAAATCAAACCTAACAGAGACATACTATTTCCGATAGAAATAACTTTCAAAAGCCTACTCACCCTTCTTTTTTTTTTTTTTTTGAAAAACCTCATTTGGCTCGATTTAGATCTTCAAAGGGGGTTGTTAATGTGTAGTTTTAAGACATATTAAGATGATTTAAAAAATTATACATATTTCATTACTCACTTTTGTGAAAAATGCACAATTCATTTAAGATTTTTAACACGTGCTCTAAAGACAAAGGTTAACAAATAAAAAGTTATTTTTTGATTTTTAATTTATTTTGAGTCACGTTATATCACTTTTTTTTACACGTTTATTCAAAAAAAAAATTAATTTTTAATCAACTTCTCAAAACAACCCAAAATCCTTAAAAAGCAATGGAATTGGTTGAAAAACTTTTGATCCATTGCGAGCTGAAAGAGTTTGAAATGTTATCACAGCAGGAAACCAAAACAATCAAATCATAATTCCATCCTTATAATAGAAAGTTATATTTGATTTAAGTTTTCAAAAATTGATTTCAAAATTACATTTAAATACACATTCTAATACATATTTGGCAGTATGAATTTTTGAATTTTGAATTTGTGAATTGGGTCTATCTAGTTGTGTACTGAGACCTCCCGGATGTTTGGTCAGTTAATCGGAATAGTGGTTTTTTTTTTTTTTCAATTACAACCTGTTATTTGAAAACAAAAAGTTTGTATTTATTTTTGATATTTTTTAAATACAGAAATTATTTTTTTAGACCATTTTGAAACAAAACAATTAAAAAAAATTTCTAATCAAATATACAATCAAAAGTAATTTTAAAGCAATAACTGAATATATTTTTTTAACAAAAAAATAATATATTTTTTAAATATTTTAAATTAAAATATTTTCACAAATTTTTAAAATTTTTAAATAATAAAATTATTTTTTCAATAATTATTTTTTTAAATTAAAATTTAAAAAAAGTTTGATTATGAATTTTAAATAAAATTTTCAATGAAATTTTGAACTACGTGTTTAATTATCAGCTATAAGATTTTGAATTAAATTTTGAAAATTCTTTTCAAAACTCAACCAAACATACTTTTATCATTTCAAAACTTATTTTAAAAATTCAAAACTCTTTCCAAATTCATAACTAAACAAATTTTGATTGCGTTCGATAAAATTTTAAAATTATAATTTGAGAATAAATTTATATTTGAAGTTTGTGAGATTTGAAATTATGATTTAAGTGTGCACATCTTGTTTGGCTATAAATTTTGAAAATAATTTGGAATTGAATTTAGAATAATTGATGTAACATATGTATTTGATTAAAAAATTTATAACTCATAACCAAACACACAACCAAAAATTCTATTCAAAGCTCCAAAAAAATTAAAAAAATATTTTTTATTTAATATATAAAAAATAACATGTGCCAATTGCAAAAATAAAAATAAAAATATTACCCGACTAAAAGTCCGAGAGGACGACCAGGTCTCCTAAATTTCAAAATTCAAATTCCTCTTGAAATCCCTCTTCAAATGAGTTTTCAAAAGTAACGTAAGATTAATTATTAAAAGTTATAACTAAACATCATACTCAAATGAAAAGGTGGAATCGTGATTTTAAAGCCATACCAAATACAGCCTTCTCTTTTCAATTCATCATTCAACAACCACAAACTCAAAATAACACTATTCTCAAATAATGATTTTAAAACTAAACCACACGCTACCCATATTACTTGCTAGACAACTAAATAAAAATCAAACAAAATGAGATCAGTAAATTATTTTTTCACTAGTGTATCCAACTCAAAATTTCGGCCACGTCACTGAACATATATAATTTTGTCAAAAATCTAGCCAGGGCAAAACAGAGAATCCAATCCACCAAGATACCAAGCAATATACACTAGGAGGGCTAAAAAACGATCAACTAAAATAAAAAGAGAGTGAACACAAGTCAAGGCTTGACGGCTGCACCCAGGCCAGGGAACTGATTAGCATCCTCAATCGCAGGAACACATTTCACAACTTGATTGCGCCGAGCATCTCCGTTTGTTGAATCAGCCGGAGATCCTCTGTTGTATCCACCTCGTCCACCACCACGCCTATCAACATTCCCAACATAATCCTCACCCTTAGCTGGTTTCTGGAATCCATCCGGTTGAGCATCCCTGTTTGCAGGATCAGCTGCTTGCCAATTCGAAGATCCTCTATTGTATCCACCACTGCCTCGACCACGTCTATCACGCCTATCATACTTCTCAACCTCACCCTCAGCCGGTTTTAGGAACACATTAATGCTCATTGACTGCTAAAAGTACAGACCAATTTGTTTAAAACAGATCCCAATATATTGTCATTTTCTGGAAAATTCTTAGAAACTTGTCTTTTGAGCACATAAAGGCAGTGATTGTAGTAACAGTAAATCCATTTTTTGTTGGATTAAGAACAAGTGCTCATCGATACTGGCTTGCAGTATTTGTATAAAGAACAATCTTTCAAATCAAGAATAAGATGTAGCCGATAAGCAGAATTGCTATGAGCATTCATGAGATCAAATAAGGTCCAGCAATTGAAAATTGTATTTTAAAGATACAACAAACTTTTTAGGTTAACCATCAAAATACCACTATAAGCTGAACGAGTGATTATTAAATAATTTGAAGACTGCGGCAAACAAGATTGCATGCTCATTAAAGATGTAACCAATGATATACCTTGCGAACTTTGTCATCCTTCTTTTTAAGCTTGTCCTTCTCAGAGTCCTAGAATAAAATCAAAAGAACACATGGAATCATAAACATGTGTAACAAATAACCAAACAAAGCCAATGAAAGAAAGTAGACTGTTTTGCCCACCTGCTTGCTGTCTTCTGCCTTTTTCCCAACTACCTGCATCGATTCAAAATCCTTGTCAAGAGTGACCTTCCTTTCCTCTGTCTTTAAAGCTTCCAAAGCTTTCCTCTTTTCAAGGAGCACCTTCTGATATTGTTCAAGAGTCATTTTCTGAAAGACAAATTATCATCAAGAAAGAATGTCAATATTGATTCCAGATTTGAAAAAATATTTCAAATATTTTCTAGTGTCAGAAACATTACCTTTGCTTCTTCCTTTTTTTCTTCCTCCCAGGCCTTCCTTTTAGCTTCCTTTTCCAATGCCTCTTGGGTCCTCATAGCTTCTTTCGCCTCTTCATCTTCGGCCTTCTTCCCAGAGGAATCCTGAGCAGCATCTTGAAAAGCATCTTTTGATATTTCAGTAGTTTCAGCTACGATCCTGTGACAAAAACAGTAAACTATGAACAGAAGAGCAACAAAAACACAAGGTATACATAAGATAGACATGAAAATACAACATCAGTCACCAATAAAATGTTGAAAACCATTCACAAGTACACAGTATGTGATCAGGCCCATTAAACGCCAAAAGATAATCAAGGCACAAAGCAAAAAATATAAAATATAATACACAAGAATGTCAACAAATTAGAGTGTGTTCACCAATGATGCCAATTTATCAAGACCAACACTAGATATGGCATCACCAAATTGTTTAAAAAGAAAAAAAAAACAATTGTTTAGTACCTGCTATGATACAAATAAACATATAAAATATAAATACTACTAAAACGCCTTATAGCTACTAGAGCATAAGGCATTGAAAGAACGTGCCTGCTTGCTAAACAAATCCCCCTGAAATCCATGAAAAAATAATTGAATAAAAAATAGAAAACTGATTCATAAGTCGGGCAAGTTATTCAGGCTTTGGTTTCTATTATATCAACAACATACTTTTGTTATAATCTCTCTATGAAACAGTCTTAGTTCCCTAAGCATGTCTTTTATAATAAAAATACTGATTTTCTATTCTTTGGTCCTTCCAATTGTACAAAATGGTTGAGGACATAAGAATGTATGTACTTTCACCCATTTAAAGGATCTATTTTGAACCTCCACATGACTTATCCAAACAGAGGAACCAATGCCAAAAGGAATGTTCCAAATAGTTTTGGAATGCTAAAATACAAGCAACAACAACACACCCAAACACCACAAAAAGATTTAAAAAAAAGGAAAAACAATGAAAACAAAAAAAAAACAACATTCAGAAAATATAATAATAGTAATAACAAAGAAAAAAAGAAAAGAAAAAAAAAATAAGGCAAACAATTCAGCATTGTTAAAAACAGTTAGAACAAGCAAATATGAGATCACAAGTTTTTGCTTACCCACTATCATCATCACCTCCATTACTGCTAAGTGCCTCCTTAGCCCCAGAGGTATTCATCACCTCATAATTATTTCCATTGTGGACACCAAGGAAGCTATCCCCCCAAGTTTTGTATCCTCCACCACCACCATCATTATCTCTTCTCTCACCACCACAACTTGAATGGTCCTCAGTCACATGTTCCCAACCGTCACCAGTACCCCCTCCCTGATCCTTATTTTCAAGTTGCTGATTGCCTTCAACAAATTGACTCTCTTTCTCAAACCCATTACCTTCATTCAATGCCCTTCCTTGACCAAAGCCTCTTCCTCTAGCACCCCCACGTCCACGCCCACGCGCACGCGTACCCTTATGAACCCATCCCTGCCAATTGCCATCATCCGTGTTCCCAGCAGTATCCCCACCATAACTCCCTTGATAACCATCAGCATTCCCAATGCTTTGCTGATACCCAACATCCACTCCACCATTCCTTCTAGGACCATCAAACCCTCTATTGTACCTCCCATAACTATCAGTTCCACCACTATTCTGTTCATAAACATTGGCTCCTCTGTTATTTCGTTGATAACTATTTGCATAGCCCTCCTCAAACTGCTGCACATCATTCCGACTAGACCTCCCTGAACCATGACCTTGGCCTCCTGTTCCTCCCCGGCTTTCAGTTCTCACTGAAATTAATCAATACCATATGGTCATATCACTAAACAGAATTCAACAATGCAAAGCTAAGAAAATAAACCCAAAACAGATTTTTATTTTGAGAAAACTAAATTAATATTTAAAAGAAACTAAAAGAAAAAAACTTGAAATTCCCAAATTCCAGGAAGCTCAACCAGACAATAAGTACAAGGGAACATGGATTGGGGGATTAGTAATTCCGAAATTGCTTTTTGATTTCTTTTTTCTTTTTCCTTTTTTATCAGCAACGAACAGAACAATAAAAAACAAACATGCAACACATTTTTTTCTACAGTTTTTTAATCTACGCGAATTAAATAATAATAAAACAGAAAAAGAATAAATCTGGCATCTTTAATAGCCACATTCACCAAATAACTTAAAACGTGTCCACCGAATTCAATTTTTTATGATTCTTTTGCTTTCTTTCAGCGAAGATCGAATAATATCTTTTTGTTCCCCAGTTTTCTCAGCAATTGAACAATAGAGTCAAAACTCGCAAAACCCTAACGAAACCACAAATGTAAATCAACTAAAATTGAAATTTAAGTAAATCTACGTCTATACACGTAAATGTAAACATAATATATTGATATACAGATCGTAATAACAAGAAACAGCCTCTGTAAAACAAAGATTACCAGATTGAGGAGGAGGAAGAGGTTTTGACGGAGGAGAGTGAGAGTGGTGGCTCTGTTCATTCTTCTTCTTCTTTTCCGCAGTGGCGGAAGAAGCTTCGGCCTTCAAGGCTACGTGGGCGAGAAAGGTCGAGATATCGTCCCCTTCATTGTCGCCCAAGAGAGCGAAAGAGTTGTCATCGCGAGCCATTGAAAGCCAAAAACACAAAGACAATGACAAACAGAGAAAGAAATATTGCGATCAAGAACACGACCACATCGAAAACCCAACTCTAAACCCTAACCCAGAAGAGAGAATCATCAAACCCTCCGTTCTCAAGCTCGCATTACGACTCCCTCTCTACTGCAAGTAGATGTATGTGTGTGTGTGTGTGTGTGTGAATATATAGGGTGTTCATGGCGGTCTAACCACACGTCTAACCCTAGGTTAAAATTTACACTTACTGCCATTACCTATTTCGAATTCGATTTCCATTTCCATTTCGGTAACGCAAAGACCGGACTTTTTTCTGTGAGAGTAGCGCATTTGGTAAAAGCATTGGGTTCAGATTTAGGTCTTTTAAGACATTGTTTGCAATGACTTTTTTTAGTTGTGTTTTTTAATTTTTTAAAAAATTTTAGTTTGAGATTTTTTTATTCGTTTGATATTTTTTATTATTTTTTTAGATTTTTAGCTTTGGAATGGTAAAAATATTTTTTGTCTTTTTGTGATTTTTGACTTTTTGTGATATTTTGACTTTTTTTTTTGTCATTTTGTGATTTTTTAACCCAACTCAAAAACCAAACAACCCCTAAGTTTGAAATTTTTTGGATCAATTTTTTAGACGCAATGTAATTGGTTAGGAGGTTAAGTTATAAATTGTTATTATCATAACACTTAATGTGAGTTCGTTATTCTTTCATTGTGCGAGCCCTGACTTAAGCAGAACTTGTCTTGGACAATCAGAGCAAGTTTTCAAGTTATAGTCTTTTACTTGAAATGGACAACAAGACATATTGGTGATCTTTGCAAAGGACGCTATCTTGGACCTGTAGGAGAGTGGAAAGAATTTTTTGTAACAAAAAAAAAAACACAAAGAAAAAGTAGTAGGGCTACCACTAGGGGTGTAAATTTGGCCTGCCCCGACCTACTTGGGCCCAGGCTTGGGCTGGCCCATGTCAGGCCTCATGGGCTCTATCAAAATTCGGGTTGGACCGGGCTCGCCCCTAGGCTAGAAAATTAGACCTAGGCCCTTAGGTTGGCGGGGATAGTGGGCCTAGACCCAGGTTGTACATACTTGAACATTTTTTTTTTTTTTCTATTTTTCCACCGAAATTTTATTGTTTCCCACAAAAAATGGAACTGGGCCTCGGGCTAAGCTTTGAGTGGGCTGATGGTCTGGGCCACCGGCTGACCCCACGGGCTGGACCGGGCCTCAAAATGATGGCTCGGGCCTAATCGGGCCCGGCTCACCCTAGGCTGTGGAAGGGTTTCAAACTGCCCACGGGCCATTTTTACACTCTAGCTACTACTAAACAATTTATGTGTGTATGAGAATTCGTTTCGAGGAAAAAAAATAAAAATAAATTTGATGAAAAATATTATATTTTTATGTAGTTTTATCATGGTAGAAATAATTTTTAAAAATTAAAAAATATTTTTTTTATTTATTTTAATCAAATTAGTTTTTATTTTTTTTCAAAAAAAAAATTATAAAAAAAATTCAAAATATAAAACCAAACATGGCCTATATTTTGTAAGTGCACTCCAGGCCTATTCGGTAATCTGAACTGTTAATTTTACACGATTTATTGAGTAGATCATCTATAAAAGGAATTAGATTAATCAAATGTTAATAATCACATGATTATTAGATCATAAAATCAGGTTAAAAAAATAGATGTTTTATTTACAAAATCATACTTATTTATTTATTTACATGATTGTATGATTTAATCATGTGTATATCAATATCTGAATAAATTAATTTTTTATCTAAATAATTTATTTGACAAATTCTACCAAATAAATGGCTTATATTATTAAATTAGACATGTGATGAATCCATAAAATGTAAATTCCACTGTCAAATCCATTTCATAGAATGAACAGAAGCCACTTTCCAATAAATATTATTTTTTATATTTATTTTTTGTGTTATGTTATTGTTGGCTTATTTTTTTATGAAAGAAAATATTATAAATGTGAGCGTATCAGTAAGGATTAAAAAAAATCTTACAGATTAAATTCAAGTCAATTATCAAGTAATTGGGTTAACAATTCTTTTACCTCAATGAAGAGGATTTCAAAATTACCAAGTGTAGAGAAAAGAAAAATTAAAAGAAGAAAGAGTGAAACGAAGAAAGATGATTCAGTGAACAATCAAACTAAGTATTAATTTATCTCTACTCCTATACTTCGAAAAGGAAGTGTATAAAATAAAGTGCAAAGAACTTACCTCTACTCCTATGTTTCGAAAATGAAGTGCATAAAATAAAGTGTAAGAAATATAATGACAAGAAAAATAGAAATCAATTGTCTTTGATTTGAGTTAGATCCTTCACAATGTAGCCATGAATGACTATTTATAGGCAAACATTTGTAGGAAAAAAATATCTATAACTACCTACTCTTTCACCTTCTCCATTTCATACTCTATGATCTTCCATAACTTCCTTCAACCTCCACCTCATGCTCTATGTTCTCCACTTTGTTCTCTATCATCTTTCCACATTTCATAAATTATCATAACCTCTAAATGAGTAGAAGGGTGTCACATGTCCTGCAATTATATAAATAATAAATAATAAAATTACAGATTTATGGTGCCGACATTATCCTCTACGACCGTTACAAATGATGTTTATTTGAATTTTTGAAAGGCCGAACAAAGCACGTGACTAATCTAAGCAACAAAGTGCTTCGAATAATATCAACAAAGTACTTCGAATGATATAATAACACCAAATGTTCACAATTTTGTTGGTTGAATGCAAGAGCCATTGTTTGACTACAACCGAAGCACACATACTGTCATTATTTTGTGCCTTTTGTGCCTTAAAAATAAATAAATAAATAAATAAATAAAATTGGTCATCAATTTGAAAATATAAGTCATTTTCAACCACTGATTTAAATGCATAGGCTTTTCTTAGCCAAGTTCAACATTTCAAATTGTTAAGTTGTTCTTTAGTGCATGAAACTCATCAAAACAATGTTTAAAGATAATTGTTTTATTAGCCATTTCATCAAAATTAAATTTTGATGTGAACCACAAATCCAAAAAGGATTTCGAACACCATGAACTATAGTACAAGATGGCCTTAAAAATACAAACAACTTGACATTTTGAATAATTTCAAAAAATTCAAATTCATGAACTTTAAATTGTTCATCATTCGTAGCCATGTTTGGCTTGAGAACATGTTCTTTGGCCAAATAACTTTCATCATTCATTGACAAATGGGCTTATTTTTCTATTTTATCCATTAATGGATTATGAAAATCCTCTATGTGAGTTTCATCATTTCTGAATCTAATGGGTTGTTCCGTTTTAGCCATTAATGGCTTAAGAAAATCCTCCATATGAATTTCATCATTTTTTGGCTTAATGGATTGTTCTATTTTAGCCATTAATGACTTATGAATATCTTTCATAGACATCTCATGTCCATGGTTTGACTCTTTAATAATGGGTTTTTCAACCCCCCGAGTCTTATATAGAACATTATTTTTTACCATGCTTGGCTTAACAATAGGCATTTTAGTCATATTATTTTCATAAGTTGGCTCTTTAAAAATGGGTTTTTTAATCCCTTGAGCCATTGATAAAACCAACTCTTTGCTTTTGCTATTTTCGACCATGGAAAAATTCGAAAAAAAAATTCACCAATTCTGCCCATTAAAGCCTCGGTTAAAGACTTGGTAGTGAGAGTTGACAACTCATCATTCTATTGGCGAATTTTCATATCAAGCTTATGAATTTCTCTAATTAAATCATGTCTTTTTTCTTCCACCAAATAATATTGTAATGGATGGAAGTTTGTTTCATCAAGAAAATGGCTTTTTTCTTGAAGATTCAAAATTTTTTGTTTATGCCAAAATATTTCATCTAGGCTATTTGAAATGGACGAATCCAATTCATTTTTCATTTTTTACCAAGGTTTTAAAAAGCGGCCGCAACCGATATGTAACGCCGTTACGTAACGGTTTTGGCGGTTACCGCCACCCATTACGGCCGCTTTTGTAGTGTGATTGAGATTCACAGGTGTGTTGGCCGTAGCGGCTACCGTAACGGTCGTAACGGTACCGTAACAGCCGTAGTGGCATGTTACGTACCGTTACGTAACGGTTCCAAACTGTTTCTTTCGAAAAAATATATAAAAAAAAGCTGAAAATAGGGGAAGAGTGATAGAGAAAAGAGGAAAGATAAAGAGATAAAATGGAGGAGTAAGAGATAGAGAGAGAAGAGGGAAGATGAAGAACATGTTATTGATTTGTTGAAGCTATAAGACCTATGCTATTCTATTCAGCTGCTATCACTCAACTATCTTATTTATGTGCGTCTATCTATATATTGTTTGAAAATAATAATAATAATAATAATAATAATAATAATAATAATAATAATAAGTGTGGTCATTATCTATTTGGCTTGGTTAAAATATGTATATATATATTTAGGCTCTTATTTATTCTCTTACTTTTGTCATTGTTTATCTTATATATAATAGTTAGTGACTGATTTTTTGTATAATATAAAGTCATTAATTATTAAAATAAAATGTAAAAAACTCAGTTTATAGTGATTTAAAAATATGAAATATATTGGATCATACTTAAAAATTAACAAAAATTGATCAATATTTATTTTTAACCCAATAAATATGATCATGGAAAAAAAATATGCATATCGGTAAGTTTTTTTCAAATTGTGCGAAAAATAAAAAAATTCACGGTTCTGGTTACCGCAACCGTTACACTACGGCCTTTACACCCCGCAACCGCAACCCCGCCACCGCCACCATTACGGCGACCGCAACCGCTTTTCAGAACCTTGTTTTTTACACTTGACGTCCCACTAGACGTGCCAAAAATTATTAGCTTATTTTTCCTATGAAGGAAAATATCATAAATTCGAGCGTGCCAGCAAAAATTGAAAAATCCTTATAGATTAAATTCAAACTAATTATCAAGCAATTGTGTTGATGATTCTTTTGCCTCAATGAAGAGGACCTGAAAATTGCCAAGTGTAAAGAAAAGGAAAATTAAAAGAAAAAAGAAGGAGACGAAGAAAGATAATTGAGTGAACAATCAAACTAACCATTAATTTATCTCTACTCCTATGCTTCGAAAATGAAGTGCATAAAATAAAGTGTAGAGAACTTACATCTACTCCAATGCTTCGAAAATGAAGTGCATAAAATAAAGTGCAGGAAATATAAATGATAAGAAAAATATAAATCAATTGTCTTTGATTTTAGTTAGATCCTTTACGATGTAGCCATGAATGACTATTTATAGTCAAACATTTGTAGGAAAAAACTATCTAAAACTACCCACTCTTCTACATTCTCCATTTCATACTCCATGATCTTCCATAACTTCCTTCAACCTCCACTTTATGCTCCATGTTCTCCACTTTGTTCTCTATCATCTTTTCACATTTCATAAATTGTCATAACCTCCAAATGAGTAGGAGGGTGCCACATGTCCTGTAATTATATAAATAATAAATAATAAAATTATAAATTTATGATTCCAACAGTTATATGATTATTAAATTAAAAATTTTCTAACAAATGATAATAAGTATAAGTTTTTTTTTTTTTTTTCTTTATTCAAAACTCTCTTTTTGAACCACAGAGCCAACACTGAACTCGCCTTAAAAGCAAGCCCAGGTTGGATGTAAAATTGACAGCCCTGACTTTTTTAATTCGAAAACCCTCTCCAAAGCTATGTTTCCTTAGTGAAAGACAACAATTTGTTTCTAATTTTTCATGGACGATCTTGCCCTTTTGATATATATTGCCTAGATTTGAATTAAATTTTTCAGTTGTTATTGTTATTATTCTCTCTCGTAATGGAGACCACCATCGGCGTTTATCTTTGCGGATCTACTTCCACCAAAGCATCTCACCATCTCCATAGCCTTTAGATTTATCATCTATGACTTTGGATTTGTCATTGACAACCCTAGAACTATCAACAACCTGCTACAATGAATGCAACTATCGTCGATCTATTTTACTTTTGCTTGCTTTGATAATATGTGACTTGTATTTTATTAGTTCATATGCTCTATTTTAAGTGACAGTAAAATTTCATTTTGGTTTCCTATGGTAATATGTAATTTATCTTTTATTTGTTGACTCTAGTTTAAGTTAACAGTAAAACTTTACTCGTTAACATTATCATTTCATTGTTTTAATAAATTTATTATTCAATATTTCTACTTATGATAGTAATAATTAATTTTGTATGAGATTTTGAAATCTCATAATATTTGACTTTAAAATAATTATAATCCCACATCGAGAAAAAAAAAAAGAATGAATTGTTTCACTTATATAAAGTAAATCATATATTCTCATTTAATATTATAATATTGTACATGTTTTAGTGCAAGATGGTTTAAAGTTTAAAATAAATTTTTTAATTTTTAATTAATTAATTTTGTTATAAATTGGTTGGTCTATTGACTCAGCCGATTAGGTTGAATTGTTTTCGGTTTGACTAATTAACTAATTTAACCGTAGTTTTAGCAGTTTATTCAAAATATATTGCTTAAATTTGTTTGATTTAAAATAAACTAAGATTGACTTTATTAAAAATTGAATGACTGAGATTGTTTGATTACAAATGAACTTCTCGTTCAAGCAACTGTTAACTTTTATTTTACAATCTCACATCAGGAAAAAATAGGAAAAAATGAATTGTTTCACTATATAAACCTTGTGCTCCCATTTAATATTGTAGTGTTATCTATATTTCAGTTCAAGATAATTTAAATTTTAAAATTAAAATAAAATTTAAAAGTTTTAATTAATTAATTTTTATATAAATTGGTTGGTCCTTTGACCTAGCTGATAGGTTACACCGTTTTCGGTTTGACTGAATTGCTGGTTTAACTGCAATTTTAGCTATTTTATCAAAATATATATTGGTTAAATTTATTTGATTCGAAATAAATTAAAGATTAACGTAATTAAAGATCAAATGGTTAATATTGTTTAATTCAAAATAAATTTTCAGCCCAGATAATTGTTAACTTTTAAACAATTAAGAAAATCCTTATTGGCTAGTTTCCATTTAACTTTTATTTTCTAATCTCATATCAAAAAAAGAAGGAAAAAGTGAATTGTTTCATTTATATCCAGTGAATCTTATGCTCACATTTATATAAACAAAAGGAGATTTTCAGTGAGAAGTCTTATGATCAATATCTCTTACTAATTTTTTTTCTTAATTTTAAACAATTAAAAAAATCCCGATTGGGTAGCTTCCATTTAATTTTTATTTTACGATCCCATATAAAGGTTTTGATTTTTAAAATAATTTTGTATAAAATTTTGAAACTTTCATAATATCTCTCCTTAAAATTATTCTTTTATAAAATATATAGATGTATCAATAATCACTTTTTTTTGGGTGAATAATATATCAATATCAATAATTTCAATGTCACTCTTACTGCTCCTTAATACAAAAACTCTGAGATAATTATGATAACTTTAAATTTGTATTTAAAACTTATAAATTGTGAGATAGATTATTATAATTTTAAATTTATATTATGTAGATTTTAAATTTAAATTAATAGACTGCTTTCCATATTTAGTGACTGTTTAAATTTTAATAAAATAAAATTAAAAAGTTTAATTAATTAATTTTTAAGCTGGTTGGTCTTTTGACTTAAATGATGAAGCTAAACCGTTTTTGGCTTGACTGATTTGCTAGTTTAACCGTGATTTTAGCAATTTTACATGTTACGATGATTCTTTCTTACTCATTAAGTTTAAATTTTTTTTTTAATTATTTCCCTTTCAAAAACTAATATGATAATTTTTTAAATTTCATATATTTTTATTCTAAAATAGTGAAGTACTAGAATTATGTCATTTTTTTTTATAACAAAGCATAATTTTAATTATTAATTGTCAATACAACAATTTTAATCTATCTAAACTATATATTATAGTAAAGGAACATTTGAAACAAATTTCTTAAACTCATTGCAGGAGCCGAATATTAGGGGACGCAGATAGGCCGAGTAAATATTTAGAAAATCAGGATATATATTATATTCGCCTCCATCTCGTACGTTCTAGGTGCCGAGTGTCCTAATCGGCCATAAAGCTAGTTGAGCGAGAAGCCAAGTGAAAATTGAGATACAACAAAAGGAGGGCCAAGTGAGTAATTACATGACGGATTGAGAGTGGGCCTTATCTTAAGGACCAGGAGCGTATATAAATAGAGGAACAACAGCCAAAGCGAGGTACGAGAGAACAAGTAAGTTTAACTTAAGATATAAGCAACCAAGAGAGTATACACTAACTTATCCATCGGAGTGCTAATTCCGGCACCCCCGACCGGAGTGTTCATTCCTTTTCAGGTGACTAGCTAAGGCTCTCGAGCATCCCATTGGATCAGAAGAGTATTTCCGAACCACTTCTTCATAATTGGCGCCGTCTGTGGGAATACTCCAGCATATCCATGGCGGGCGTAACAGAAGATCCTCCAATAGTCACTGATGACCTTACGCGACGAGACGAAACCACTCCGAGCAACATGCTTGGGCCCGAGACCATCGTCGTACGAAGAACCTTGAACTTCGACTCAGTTGCCCGGACTTCACCTTCGACATCAGCACAAGAGACAATGCAAGCGATTATGGATCAAGCGAAGCAAAATGAGCTGAGGTTGGAAAACATGATCACTAAGAACGAGTGCCTTTGACATTGACCTTGAAGGGGGCAAAATCCCAACAAGCCGCATGCCAAGATTCGAGATGACCTCTGAGAAGGGATGGTCAACGACCTCGAGTTCGAAGACAAGATAATGACGGTGGTTCTGACTCATCATCCTCAGAATCCAAAAAGAAGGGACGAGTCGAAACCTCCAGTTCCTCCGAAGAGAGTCCGCGTACACGGAATAAGGGAAGAAGAAATGGTTCAGACGAAGAGGATCAACACGACCCCTTTGTTCGAAGGATCGCAAGGGCAGTGCTACTGAAAAAGTTCAAAGCTGCATCGCTTACCATATACGATGGAAAATCGGACCCCATAGATCATATTCGTCATTACAAACAAGCCATGACGCTTTATGCAGACTATGAGGCCCTCATGTGTCAAATATTTCCGAGCAGTTTGGGACCACTAGCTGTCAAGTGGTATTATAAATTGGAGTCGGCATTGATCAAGAGCTTCCACCAACTCCAAAAATCCTTCAGGGCAAGGTTTATCACTAATGAGGTCCAGTCGAAGCAAGCCGATTCTCTGTGCGCCATGCAAATTCAACCAGGAGAAACCCTTCGTGCATATTTGGAGCGTTATTAGGAATGTTTTAATCTAGTAGATGATGTCTGCAATGACTTCATGGCCATTACCGCCTTTAAGATGGGGTTGCATTCTGATAGTGCCCTCCGCAGCTCTTTGACCAGACGGCCCCCAAAAACGGTCTGGTCGTTGATGAAAAAAGTCGAGGAATACTACAAAGTGGAAGACGATACCCTACGGGTCAACTTGGGCACAAAGCCAACAAGTCGGCTCCACTTGAAATCGTGCAGCCGATAAACACCGTACCACCACGGAGCCCTAATTCACGGAATCGGGCCAAACGAGATAGAAGACGGGATTCGCACTGATCAAATGACCAATGTTCACATCGAGCTAATGAGCTGCTTCAAGTGGAGAGTAGGCGCGCAAGGAGCGCGGACAAGAAATACACGGAGTTATCGGAGCTGATCAGTACGGTTATGTCTAAAGTTCAACACCTGTCGTTCTTTAAATGGACGTCTAGGATAGTGGGACCTCTCGACACGAGAAGACGGGATAAGCGGTACGAATATCACAAGGACCACGGTCATGATACCGACAGTTATTATGCGTTGAAGGACCATCTCGAGGAGTTGGTGCAAGACAGTCGGCTTAAGTAATACGCCCGAAAGAACGACTCAGCCAAAACAGTTGCTTTGTGGCAGGATTCACCACCACTCGGCATAATTCATATGATACACAGCTTGCCGACGGCTTCTGCGGTACATACAATTCAGTTGCATCCTAGCCTCCAACAGCAAATCACACCGGTGAAATGTCCCTGTGAGGCTGCTAGTATTTCTTTCGATGATTCTAATTTGGTCGGCATAATGCTCCTCCACAATGATCCCTTGGTCATCGAACTATGCGTAAATCGATTCACCGTTGAACGGGTTCTCATTAACCAGGGGAGTATTTCGAAAGTCATGTACTACAAGACCTTCATCAAACTTGGCTTTACCGTGTTGGACCCGTCTCCAGCTCATTATCCTTTATTCGGCTTTAACGCCAATCCGAAATATCCGCTAGGAAAAATCACGATACCAGTTCGTGTGGGCTCCCGATCAGTGAATATGGAATTTTTGGTTGCCAAGCTTCCTTCGTTGTATAATCTTATCATGGGACGGACTTGGCTGCATACCATGCAGGCCGTGCCAAGCACCTACCATCAACTACTTCGCTTCCCAACTGAACACGACATTGAACAAATTCATGGTTCCTAGAAATCGGAACAAACTTGTTATCTTCTCGCCGCAAAAACACCAAGAGAGCTGGAAGTGAATTCTATTGAGGTGCCGGATCGAGAGAGCCTCGACGATGTTGGGTGGCTTCCAACTGAAAAGGCAACTGAAGATCTGGATCGAGTTGAGATTGACGGGAACCCTGATAGGTTCTTTATGATCGGTGCTTCCCTGAACAAAGTCGACAGACAGCAGCTAGTCTCCTTCTAACTCGGCAACCTTGATGTATTTGTGTGGTCACCATATGAGATGTTGGGGGTGGATCCATCTGTTTCTCAGCACTGATTAAACGTTGACCCCAAACATAAGCCGATTATTCAGAAAATCCAGCAGCCAGCTGCGGAACACACTGCTGTCGTTGTTGAAGAAGTTAACCGGTTACTTAATGCCAAGGCAATCCGCGAAGTGACCTATCGTACATGGCTGTCGAATAATGTGGTGGTAAAGAAGAAAAATGGGACTTGGCGTGTTTGTGTGGATTTCACGCACTTAAACAAAGCTTATTCAAAGGATTACTTTCCCTTTCCCAGAATAGACCAACTCGTAGATGCCACGTCACATCATTAACGTATGAGCTTCTTGGATACCGACAGAGGCTACCATCAAATTGCCATGCATCTGGAGGACTAAGACAAAACTGCATTCCTTACCCCAAGAGGAACCTATTGCTATAAGGTTATACCTTTTGGGCTGAAAAATGCGGGGACAACTTACTAAAGACAAGTCACTGCCATGTTCAAGGAGCAACTCGATCGTACTATGGAAGTGTACATTGACGATATGGTGGTCAAGTCCAAAGAGGAGCAAAGTCATCTAGCCGATCTGGAGGAGACATTCGGCATTTTACGCAAGTACAAAATAAAGCTAAACGCTTTCAAATGTGCATTTGGGATCGGATCCAGCAAATTCCTTGGCTACATTGTTAACCACCGTAGAATTGAAGCCAACCCAAGGCAAATCACAGCAATTCTGGAACTCGGCTCTCCTCGATTGGTTAAGGAGGTTCAAAAGTTGATAGGGATGGCCGCCGCACTCAACAGTTTCATCAGTCATTCCACAGATCGCTGCCGACAATTTTTTCATACCCTACGGCAGGGTAAAGCTTTTGAATGGACCTCTGAGTGCGAAGTCGTTTTGAACGGTTTGAAGACTTACCTCCGATCAGTTCCACTCTTGACAACACTTTCAGCAGGCGATCTGCTCATTTTGTATCTGGCAGTCTCCGACCGGGCCATCAACGTCGTACTATTAAAGGAAGAACTTGGGGAGTAGCGGCCAGTGTATTATGTGAGCAACGTAATGGTAGACGCCGAAACATGCTACCTTCCGTTGGAAAAACTCGTCCTCGCTCTCGTCATGGTAGTAAGAAAACTGATGCATTACTTTCAGGGCCATACCATTGGGGTATTAACGGACTACCCCCTCCGGTCAGTACTTCGTAGTGCAGAAGCATCGAGGTGCGTTTCAAAGTAGGCTCTTGAACTCGGCCAGAACGATATTCAATTTCTGCCTAGGACCTCAATTAAGGGGCAAGTGCTCGTCAACTTTGTGGCCGAATTCACTGGAGGCCTCGCCGACTTTAAGTCTGATCTGACTTAACCTAAGCCGAACTAGAGAATCTATGTTAGGGACATTTAGCAGTTGTATTGCGGTGGATTGTCCAACCAACGTGGCAGTGGGGCGGGCGTAGTGATCATGGCTCCCGACGGGGCAATAATTGAGCAGGCTGTCAAACTGGGCTTCGATGCATCGAACAATAAGGCCGAATACGAAGCATTGTTAATCGGCTTACCGAATGCACATCTCCTTGGTGCTCGGCATCTGCTTATCTTCTGTGATTCAAAGTTAGTCATCAACCAATTGAAAGGGGAATATGCAGCCAAAAATGATCGTATGGAAACTTACATGAAAACAGGGAATTATCTGCTAGCAAAATTTGGCCATCATGAACTAAATCAAATAACCCGGGATCAGAACACGCATGTAGATGCCTTGGCCTGCCTCGCCTCCGCCATCAACTTAGAAATCAAATGGACAATCGTAGTGGGATTCATCCCTGAGCCGAGCATTGCCCCCTCAGAGTCAACTCAAATTAATGTCATAGAATCAAGTCCTAGTTAGATGGACCCTATCACTACATTCATATCTTCTGAACAACTCCCGGTGGATAAGAAAGAAGCACACAAACTGCGAAACAAAGCCCTGCGATATTACTTGAATCCGCAAGGAAAACTTTACAAGAAATCCCTTTCTGGTCCATACCTGGAATGCGTTCATCCAGATAAAGTTGAAGAACTCCTAACTGAAATACATGAAGGCAATTGTGGTGCCCATTCTGGCGAGCGCTCTTTGGCTCATCGAGCTGTGACACAAGGGTATTATTGGCCGACAATGAGAGCTGATGCCGAGTGTTACGTCAATAAATGTGAACAGTGCCAGAAATTTTCTTCTTTAACCCATTTGCCTGCTGAAGAGTTGTGCTCTATTACCAGTCCTTGGCTATTTGCCCAATGGGGAATTGACATCGTCGGACCACTACCTCGTGCCCCTAGCAACAAGTGATTTTTGATTGTCGCGATAAATTGCTTCACAAAATGAGTCGAAGCGGAAGCACTAACGCACATTCGAGATATTGATGTTAAGCGTTTCGTATGGAGAAATATCATAACACGATTCGGCATTCCAAGAGCACTTATTTCAGACAACGGCACCCAATTTGATTGTGGCGTCTACCGGGAACTGTGCAGCACGTGTGGTATTCGGCCTTATTTCTCTATGCCCGGCTTATCCACAAAGCAATGGTCAAGTCGAAGCCTCCAACAAAGCCATCTTGGATGGTATCAAAAAGAGGCTGGAGAAAGCCAAAGGCAGATGGATCGAAGAATTGCCGAGTGTGTTGCAGGCTTAGTGCACCACGCCGAGGCGATCCACTAGGGAAACGCCATTTTCCTTATGCTTTGGAACCCAGGCAATCATCCCCCTGGAGATCAGCCTCCCAACCTTGAAATCGAAAGTTTTTTATTTGGGTCGAAATGACGTGATGTTGGCTTTGGATTTGACTTTGATTGAAGAACGATGAGACCGTGCGCTTGCGTCCATGGCACGGTACCAGCAACAGCTTGTTAAGTCGTATAATAAACGTGTTCAGTTACGCCGCTACACACTAGGAGAATTGGTTCTCAAGAAAGTACTTCCGGCTGCCAAGAATTCGGCTGACAGAAAGCTGGGTCTTAACTGGGACGACCCCTATTAGATTGATTCAATTGCGGGAACTGGGGCATATCGGCTCAAAGACGTGTCTGGGAGAGTTCTGCCACGTCCTTGGAATTCTGCGTATCTGCGTAAATTTTATCATTAACCCGACATGTGGGGCATGGTAACTTGTTTTGAATGTTCATCGTGTACAACTTTCACTTTTATAATGCAAGACTTTTTATCTCACTATGTGGAATTTTAGCTCTTCGTAGATTTCACGATTGACCAAGTTAAAAACCTTCGAATTCGGAGCCCCATTAGTGAATGCCACTTTTGGGCCGAGTAAGCCTCCAGATTCGGAGTGCCCTTCGTGGATTTCACGATTGGCCAAGTTAAAAGCCTCCGAATTCGGAGCCCCATCAGTGAATGCCACTTTTGGGCCGAGTAAGCCTCCAGATTCGGAGTGCGCTTTGTAGATTTCAAGATTGGCCAAGTTAAAAGCCTCCGAATTTGGAGCCCCATCAGTGAATGCCACTTTTGGGCCGAGTAAGCCTTCGGATTCGGAGCGCCATTCGTTGATTTCACGATTGGCCAAAAGCCTCCGAATTTGGAGTTAAAAGCCTCCGAATTCAGAGCCCTTCGTGGATTTCACAAAGTTAAAAGCCTCCAAATTCGGAGCCCATCAGTGCCACTTTTGGGCCGAGTAATCCTCCGGATTCGGAGCGCCCTTTGTGGATTTCACGATTTGCCAAGATAAAAGCCTCTAAATTCGGCGCGTTTTTCACGTATTATGATTAACAAGCATAAACGTCATTGGCAAACATCTAAAATGACACAAATTGACACAACATGCAAACATTTAAAATAATCTGTTTCATTGAATTGATCAATAATACATCATTCGCTCCCAATCTACGATTAGAGCGGTACAATACGTTCAGTATTATTCGGCATCCCCCTCGTCGTCGCTCTTCTCGACTTTGAAAGTCGCAAAGGGAAAATGGCAACTCTGATATAGAGGTGAGGCCGAATCAACGCCTGCTACTTGAAGAGCCTTGATCCATTCGTGCTTAAATCCACGGTTCTCACATCAGCAGACCTCCTCGGTGAGCTTTTCCTTAGTCCTCTGTATCCCAACTTTCCGCCCATCGTGGAAGCCTTGTTCATAAGACCTGGTCTTTGCGGCCTCTATTGCAAACATGCTCGCCGTATCGCGATCGGTAATCGCATGACTTATAAGCCGTTGGGTCACCCTTCATCCACAATCGGGTTAGCTTGTTCGGCTAACTGAGTCTCCACGGTCTTGACTTTTCTTAACTCACGCTCGGCCTTCTCTACATGAGCCTCTAAATTACGAATGCATTCATCTTTCTGTTCGATCTCTCGCCGCGCGGTACGAAGGCTCATGCCAATCTCATAAGCAGTGTACAGTCCTTTCACCGCTCCGTGAACGCCCTCTTGAAACACTTTGAAGTCTGGTCGACCAATCATCGACTGCTGGACTTCTAGAGGGAAAATCTGTCGTGCAAATTCAACTGTTACATTTGGGTCGTACACGATTGAATCCGCTTCTGTCATCAGTTTGTTCCCTACAAAAATCACAAAACTCAACGGACACAGAGTCGTACTGGTTTCTCCCCTCGAGCGTGGTTAAGGGGAGTTGCCCCGCTGCTATTTTTTCCTTCTAGGTGATCTAGTTCGACAAAGCAAGGACTGCGCGTTGTCTCACCACGCCAATTCCTCTCTGCGTCCAACTTCGCGAGCGTCCTCCCTTCTCCTCTACTGTTGAAGAACACTCTTCATGCCATCCACAAATTGTCCACACTGCTCTTTCCCTCCCTAAATTTATTAACACTGAACGCAGCAATAGCCCCTCCGCGTACCCACCACCCGACCCATTTATACCTTATAGGTGCAGCACCCTCGAGGCGACATCATCAATGTTCAATTTCAAAACCTACCGATCCTCTCATGTGCCTTAGCCGCTCCAAGACCTAATGTCATTCGGCATTCAAGCTCAAGCACCAGCTGGGGCAAGGGCAGATTCGTTAATCTAATCGGCCACAGGGCAAGCCCTTGCACCGATCGGGCTGAATACCCCAGCCGGTTCAAGACCTAATGTCATTCGGCGTTCAAGTTCATGCACCAGCTGGGGCAAGGGCATATTCATTAATCTAATTGGCCACAGGGCAAGCCCTTGCGCCGATCGGGCTGAGTGGCCTAGCCGGTCCAAGAGCTAATGTCATTCGGCGTTCAAGCTCTTGCACCAGCTGGGGCAAGGGCAGATTCATTAATCTAATCGGCCATAGGGCAAGCCCTTGCGCCGATCGGGCTGAGTGCCCCAGCCGCTCCAAGAGTTGATGTCATTCGGCGTCCCAGTTCATGCACCGGCTGAGTCAAGGATAGATTCGTTAATATAATCGACTAAACGTCGAAACCTTAAGCCGTTTTACTTGTTAGTCTATCGAAGTAATATAATCGGCCAGATGTTGAAGCCTTAAGCTGTTTTTCTTATTAGTCTATCGAATTTTCATGCACCTTTCCAAATTGATTAATTGTTGATTCTGTTAGTTATTCGGCTAAATAACAAAGAGGCAGTGGATGTTTAATTGGTTCGGTTAACTTATTGGATATATTATTTACTTATATAGCAAATAGAAAAGCATAAGGAATTATCATCGATGAATTAAAGACATATACTATATCCAGTAAACTTAAGAGCATATAAGATTTTCATTAATAAATTGAGTGCTAATAGCAGTCATTTTACACATGAAAATTAGCTTACATTTAAAGAAATGAAAATCCATTAACAAAAAACTATGCATCCAAGATGCCTACCAAAAATCGAAATATGCCTTAATCAATCTTCAGGGTCAGACGCCAGCGGCTCAACGTCCAGCTGCTCGTATGGAATCGGCTGTGCCAATGTCACATTCGCAGCAGTGAGGGCTTTGACCCAGCCGTGTTTGAAGCCTCGATTCTTGAACTTCGACACTTCTTCCACGTAGTTTTCCAAGGCAGCATCCTTCCCAGCTTGGAATGCTTTGGAAATCTCAGAGTCGGCTATTTCCTTTGCCTTCTTTGATTCTTCCAAGTCGGCTTCCAGCTTGGAGATCACCTCCTTGGCTA
This sequence comes from Camellia sinensis, assembly GCF_055761805.1. Taxonomy (NCBI): domain Eukaryota; kingdom Viridiplantae; phylum Streptophyta; class Magnoliopsida; order Ericales; family Theaceae; genus Camellia; species Camellia sinensis. Next base: position 83,035,985 of record NC_138963.1, read on the forward strand.
ACTTGAGCGCATCTTTGCTCGCTTTTGCCCTTTCCTCGGCGGCAACCCTTAATTGGTTGGAATTCCTCGCTCGCTTGGCCTCGGCTCTCGCTCATTCCTTCGCCGCCTACGCCGCCTCATAATCGGCCCTTTGAGAGGCTACCACAACAACATTCTTTTCATTATCAATTTGGGCTTTCAAGAAGTCGATCTGTTCAATGTCGTCATGTTGACGGTGGCCGATCTCGGCTATCCTATCCACTGTCTACAAAATAAGGAAATAGAGTTACAACAAACAAATAATAAGAATAATATATATATACATGTATTTAGACGGAAGACTGCAGATAAGGCAAGTAATGTACCAATAAGGCCGACTAAGCGGCCAAAACAATTAGCATTAGATCTAGCTCCGCGTGAAATGTGGCTTGGTCAACCGGCAGGGATATTAAGGAGGCCATACTCAAGGCCATAGCCGGGTCCTTCAAAGCCAACGCATTAGAGGCAATCGACATATTCCTTATCCTTGGTTGAACAGTGAACGGAACAACCAATTCCGATTCCTCAATGCGCGGCCGTTTGTCGCTTTGGTCCTCATTGTGCAGGGTTTGTTGCTCGACAGGGCGCTTTTCCCCCCCTTTGCTCAGCCTCATCCACCTGTCCTACCTACTCCACCTCGGTTGATTCGGTCTGGGCCGTTTCTTCCGCAATAACAGTTAGAGAAGACTCAGCGACCGTGGCAGGTGGAGTTTCCGATTGAACGGCCTTGGCTTTCCTTCTTGCGGCCATCCTTTCGGCGTTTTTCCTTCGGGCAAGTTACGTGAGCGATTCCTCAGCCATATTCTCAGGATAAGCGCCGGTGAGGTCTCCTAAGTTTGTAAAAATGTCTTCCAAAGAGACGTCTGCCCGGCCTGATGTGGATGGAGGGTCGGGCGAATTGAGTCTGGCTTCCTCAAAGGCCGAGTTAAGAACTTCGTCAACCTCGGCTTCCAACTGGTTCGGGTCCTCGGCGACCGGTTCGGGCGCTTGCTCTTCTACGTGTTCTGAATTGGAGGCTTCCAAACCAATCTGCCTTAGATTTCTGAAAGTTGGGGAAGATAAGGGCTGTAAAATGCTCTTCGCCTCTCGGAATTGGAATGTGGTCTACCGTCGAAAACGTTGCGTAAGTCAACTCGTATCGCAAGAAATTGTGGGCCGCCTTCTCTTGCTTCTGAAGGCTTGGACAGCCGACAAACTGTAGTGCGATTTTAATTTCCGCATGTACAGCGTCATTGGCTGAAGCTAACACTTTCTTCAAATCATTTTCTGCATAGACAAAACGGTAAGTACATGGAATGAGAGCCGAATACATATAAGATAATAAAATAAACGAAAATGAGCTATACGGCAAGAGAATGTGGGCCGCCCTCCTTTGCTTCTGAAGAGTATTTCTGAACCATTTCTCCACACTTATATATAAAATTTTATTTACGAGAGACAAAATATAAAAAAATTAAATATAATTATTTTATTTTTAATAAATAATATATTATTTTATTTTGTGCATAACACGAGTAATATGTTAGTTTTCCAATAAATTCAAAGAAAATATACGGAAGAAGGATACTTTTTTTAAAAAAAATCTTTTACTTTTTTGTCTTGTTCTATTTACTTTTCCTCACCAAAATCTTGAATCAAGAGGGTTTGAATAAAAGAATAAAAAAATAAAAATAGATAATATTTTTTTCTTAATTATTTTTTGCTAATTGACGTTCCTATGTTCCAAATCATGTTCTATGTTAATGAGAGGATTATTCATTATGCATGCAACTTCAAGAAAATCAAAATTATTCATTTTGAAATTCTTTTGTTTATTTTGCATTTCTAGAAAAAATCACGAGAAAGAAAGCATTGATTGTATGTGCCTTAATTAGTGATAAATATCGTAACTTAAATTTATAAATTTATCAAATTCCATGCGATTCCATGCAATTATAGGCCATTAGCCCTGTTTGGTAGAGCTGTAGGAAAGTGCTTATAGCTTATGCCTAAACAGCTTATAGCTTATAACTTTCAGCTTAAGCTGATTTTCAGCTTATTCTTAAAGCATCTCCTACTCCACTCAAAGAATAAACTGATTTCTGACTTTCACAAAGCTATAAGCTATAAGCTACAAGTTAAACCAAACACATCAAAATAACTTAAATTAAGCTGAAAGCTGAAATAAGCTGTAAATAATTTCTGCCAAACAGGCACATTGTATAATTTTAGCATGATTTTTATATATGGCTAGGGTATATTCATATGATACATTTTACTATTATGGTTGATGAAAGGTAATAGAATATGAGCTATATTGTTGGGTGTTTGAGAAATACTAAGGGACATATATACTTGTGATTGATGGATGGATAGTGCAACTTTTTCATGATTTTAGGTTGCATTAATTAAGTGAATTAATTGAGTGAGGATCCTTTAAAGTGATTAAACAAGTAATGTTAGAGATTCTAAAATTTTATCAAAAGACCAAATGTCTCACATAGGTGTGACACTCATGTGAGACATTTGATAGAACTTTTAGTAGAATTTTTAAGATTTATAACATTTTTGGTGATTAAAATAATGTTACAATGATTTTTTCGATGATTGAAATTTAAGATCTGACTGGCATTATGAAGGCATACCACTTCTAATTTATATGAATCTTTTTTCATGAGCTTTGGATCTTTTAAAGTTATATTTTGTCTATTCATGTATGAGATGTATGTATCATTTTGTAAAAGTAAAATAAATTTACTAATGATAGGCTCATTTTAAAGATCATATAAAAATAAAATAAAATTGTTTTAACACTTTTAGTGATGTAATTTTATACTAAAAAAAATATTCGTAAACTTTCTGATAATTTTTAAATCACTGTAGGATTGAGTGGTTAATGTAAAAATCATGAAGCCATAGTAGAGAATTATGAAAATTTAAATAAATAAATAAAACAAGTTTTTGTTAGCAGCATTTCCTTAAATTTTACTTTAAATTTAAGATCACAAATACACTACAAATATATGAGACAAATTACGCTTTACTCTTTCAACTTGTAAGAGGAGCTAATTTAAGCCCACTAAATTATTTAGGCCCAATAGCCCAAGATTAGTGGGCCCGAATTTATCGCAAGTCCAAGATTGGTGGGCTTGGATTTATCGCCGTCAAACGGGCTGAATGGCTCTAAGCCTCGAAAGGGTTCGGATCCACGAACCTAGAGGTCCGAAATACTTGGCTTCGAACGGATTCAGACGCAATCTAGAAGTCGCTCCGTTAATGAGTCCCAGAACACTTGCGGGCTCGGAGCTTTCCGGGATCTACACACCAGAACCATGGGCGTAATGGAGTTCGAACAAAGGACCCGATCCCGAGGACGGTGAGTGGAGACAAATTCACTCTTCGGTTAAACTAGCCTATACCCGGGTCGAGGTGGCACGACCCCGGGGGGTCCATGAGACTCGGCAATATTTTTGCGGCAGGACGTCCTCTGGGACTACCCCTGACCCTTTGGGATGATTGGGGATCATTGGTTAGGTGTGGCTAAGAAGAAGGGTTCGCCGAGGGATTGATCTCCTCTTCGGGGTTTTCTCATCCTCGGAGAAGTCACCTCCTCGGAGAAGTCACCTCCTCAGAGAGGTCACCTCCTCGGACAAGGTGGTTAGAGAGAATATCCCCCATGTGCCTTGCACATGGGCTCCATCCTACATCATGAGGTGCCTATAAATAGCACCCACCCATAGCTTTACAAGGGATGGATTTTGGAGATTTTTAACTCTTGGGAAAGAACTAATTTCCCTTCTCCATTATCAACCTTGAGAGTGAAAGTGGGAGATCCATGGGAGAGCCTTGCCATTATTCTATTCTCTAGCCATTTTGCCTTCTTCTTCACCCAATCTCTTATCTCCATCATCTCCTTTGTTGTCGTGTTCCTAAGTTGAGATTATTGAAGAATCTAAGCCTCTCATCATATTCTAGAGAATTCGAAATTGTTCTTCAAGGATCTTCGAAGATCTTCGAATTTTCCAACTCCTTTCTTGAACCCTCTCCTACACAACTATTATCCCATATCATTTTATCCTTGAACTAAAGCTTACAACATTTAACTCCTATTATCTATTTTTTTTTTCTCAATTTGGACCGAACCTTGATGACAAAACAACGCTTTTAGCTATAGGGAAAATTAATATCATTTCATGCCCTTTAAATAGAAATGGATTTTCTTACTTTTGTTTAAATATGATCAACATTATGAATGTGTAGTATTATCTCTATAAAAAATATGACAGATTTTACATACCTTGCATGAGAAGTTAGATTTTAGTTTAAATCTTGAAATTTCTTTTCCATATCCTCTTAAATTTTCAATATGGAGAATCTGCTTCTCGTTTAATTGTGCAAAGGTGAACCCCCCCCCCCCTAATTTTCAGAAAAAGCCCTAAATTGCATGAGTTCAAGAATTTGGAAAGATTGGAAATGAAACTTTTATAAGTGAGATTGAGGATGAATATTGTTAATTGAACCTACTTTGAAAATGTGAAAGTATAAAATGGAATTATGTTTTATTGAAAACTTTGAAGTTGTTTCCTATAGTGTGGAAATTGATTTATAAGTATGGAGTTAAAGTTACTGTAAACCTGGAATTGATTTCTTATTATGAATGTTGCACTCAGTTACATACTGTTGTTGGCAATCGGTGAAGGATTGCATGATTATGATGTTAAGAAATTGAATTATTGTTGAACCATATTTGGATATTGGTTGAGCAATGTATCCATGTAGTATATTTGGTAAATTAAACTAGCGAGAGTGTCTCGGTGAAAGATCAGAAACCCACATGGGTGTAGGTATCACGTTCCTTTCGATTAATACCTGGTAAAGTGGGGGTGTTATTTGGTGGTCCATGCATTTTAGGACCACTGACAGATACTGACCTGGATATTCATTACAGTGTTTCAGAACATGATTTGTGAAAATTTATTTTAATTATCTCATACATATGAATATCTCTTTTCTTTTCTCTACACTTTTCTATTACTCTTCTCAAAAGATAGATCTATTCTATTGTTGACCTACCATACATAAATCTAAATTGATTCTTTAACACCTCCGTTATATCTCACAATCGACATTCCATTACTCTCTCTCACATTTTCATTATATGGCACATCAGCTTTATTACTTTATAGTTGTTACAATTCTGGACATCTCTTTTATTCTTATAGATTGACACTAAAATGCTCTTTCTTCACTCCTCTGGTATTTTCTTAGTCAACAAAATCTTACTAAATAACCTAGTCAACTAAGTAACCCCTTTCTTACTCAAATATTTCCAAGCTTCAATAGGGATATCATCGGATTCTAAAACCTTATTTAATTTCATCTTCTTAAGAGTAATCTCCACTTCAAAGTTCCTAATCATGCGATAGAATCTGTAGTCTTAGTTTTCCTTATTACTGGCTACTTCCTCCCTTTTTAATCTTCCTCATGTTCCTCATTTAACAACTTCTCAAAATAGTTCTTTCACTTCTCCTTATTCTTTTCATCCTTCACCAATATCTTAGAATCCTCACTCTTGATGATTAAAATCTTTTGTTTTCCTCTCTCTTATCTTAGCAAGTTTGTATATTTTTTCACTCCCTCCTTAATATCTAGTTTAGTGTATAGGTCATCATAGGCTTTCAACTTAGCCTCTCTCACTACTTTTTTGACTTTCTTATTAGCCAATCTGTAGCTCTTAGGGTTTTCTTCCGTTCTATCTTTCTATTACTTTTTAAAGCACTATTTTTTCGTCTTTACTATCGCCTGAACATCCTCCCTCTACCACCAAGTTTCCTTAGATTTGGGTCTTTTTCCTTTCGCTCTCCAAGGACTTTCCTTGAAATTCTCCTTATATAATTAGCTATTGAGTTTCACATAGTGTTAGCATCTTTTTCCAAATTTCAAGTACTTTCTTTATCTATTCTATTATTAAATATTTCTAGTTTATTCCCTTTTAGGTCTCACTATCTCGTCTTACAACGCCCACTATCTTTCCTAGCTTAGTATTACCCTTTAAAGTATAAATCTAGTACCAAAATCCTATGTTGAGACGACAGGCTCTCTGCAGGAATCATCTTACAATCGCTGCATTTTAGACGGTTCACTTTTCTTACTAGAAAGTAATCTATTTAACTCCTACTTGACCCACTTTTAAATGTTATCAAATGTTCCTATCTCTTTTTATACATAGTATTGGCCACCACCAGGTCAGAAGCCAATGGAAAATCTAAAATACTCTCTCCAGCCTTATTTCTATCACCAAAACTATATCCGTCATACACCCTCTCATAACCTAGTTTATTTATTCCTACATGGCCGTTGAAATCTCCACCCATAATTAGGTTCTCTCCTACGGTATCTCCTGTAATACTTCATCCATTTAGTCCCAAAAGTCTCTCTTAGTTTGATCATCTAATCCTACTTTTTTTTTTGGGGGGGGGGGGAGGCGTATGAACTAATAATGTTCACAATATTCTCTGGAATAACTAGTTTAAATAACATAATCCTATCACTTTTCCTAATGACCACAATTACATTTTCTACAAGACTCTTGGTAATTATTATTCCTACCCTATTCATGTGTCTATCTTTACCACTATAATATAGTTTAAAACTGGTATCCTCTATTTCCTTACCTTTCTTACTTGCTCACTTAGTTTCTTGTATTAACCCTCTTCCTAATCATGACATATGCCAAATCCATAGTCTTATTAGTTAAAGTTCCTACATTTCATATGGCTATCCTAAACCTATAGTTTTGGACTAGTTTCTTTATCTGAGCTCGTCCAGAAAAAACCGCAAACCTTTGGCCATTTTTCATCACACCTAGGTATCAATAAGGCGTCCATTACTTACTTTTCGAAACACCCAGAGGCAGGCTCAACGTGTCACTTAAGAGGACAGACCTAGCATTTAATTGATTCAAAATATGATTCATTTTCGTAAGGAAACTGAATGAATTTTTTACGTGTTAATTATCGGCTACCTAACATACAACCCTCATTCTTTATATTAAACAAGCCTGACGGAGTTAGGAAAAATGACAAAGGAAAAAGAAATAAAAGAAAGCAACATCATGAATCACCATATTGGGCCCGGACAGTCCATTAGACCAAGACTGTTACATGGATTGTACTAGTCATCTTATTTATTTGGGCTAAGAAATCAAACAAATGTTATGTGACCAAAGAGGTACAAAAGCTACATTGTTTGTTTATGCTTGTCCATTTAAAATTACAAATGGATTTCAGCTTAAAAAAGTAATTTTGATTTTGGAATTTAAAAAAACATTTTTTTAAAATTTACCTTGTTTGCACTTTTAGTGAATTTCTTTTGATAGATTTTTGACAAAATTTTTATTTTTTAGATCTACAAAATTGTTTAGATTTTCTTCACAAATATTTTAGTTTTTAAGTATATTTATGCATCTAAAAAATAAAATAAAATAGAAGGCTAAAATATAAAAAAAAATACTAAAAGACAACAAAACATAAATAAAAAATTAAAAAACTATTTTTAAAAACTCAAAACCTAATATATATTTATATTTTGTTTAATTTGAGCTTTATAAGACCAAACACGAACTTTTCAACTTTGGCCTTTTAGGAATAAGTAATTGGTTGTTTTAGAAAATTAGAATAAATTATCATAGTAATTGTATATCATTTTTTTATCCTATTTCATAGCAATCTTGAAAGTAAAATCTATCACATTATAGCTGAGTAAAATAAAGTTATTTAAATTAATAGCTCAATTATATTTTTGGGAATTGAAATATTATGTGGGAAGTTTTGAAAGTGCTCAGGAATTATGAGGGGAAAAAAAATTTCTAAGCCAAGAAAGTAAATTTGTGATTTGTTATGTTTGTGGAAAGAGAAGGGAAAAAAAAAATTTACGTATATTTCATCGTTTTTTCATAGATAACTCAAAAAAGTAAATAATTTTTGGAGAAATATTTATTTATTTATTTTTATTTCCCTAACTCATCCAAACAAAAACAAAGAATTTGGAATTCTCTCCATTTTTTCTTCTTTCCTTGAAAATCTAAGAATCAAACAAAATGTTACATTTTTTTTTACGACATATATGTGAATCAAGGACGATATTCAAGATGACTTTGTAATATAGCACAAGACATTTCTAATATGGAGTCAACTTTTCTGTTGGAATCTAAAGGGCCAAACTTGTGACTCATGAGTTCGCTTGTTGAGTTGAGTAATAGAAGACAATACTTCTATAGATTGGATGTTTTGTTGGAAAATAATGAATTTTTGGCCACTTTAATGTGAAATTAAAGTAAGACCCAATCACCGGTTGAGGTGGGTCTTGATATTCCTAAGTGAGGAGGTTATACCACAAAAAGAATAGGCAAAAATTATTAAGAAATGAATGAGAAATTATCTAATAAAGTGTGCGTAATGAAAGAGGCTTTGGAAAGGTGGAAAACCATAAATTCTACATAAATATGAAAGTATTAATGAGTATTTAAATTTTAAGTTTTCATAAGGGTTCGGGCTCTTTGGGCATCCAAATTTTCCAAGCGAGGGAAATTATGGAGCAGTGGTGGATGGACTTGAGCGAAGACTATGGACCAAGTTTGTTATGAAGAATTTAACGCGTGCATTGTTGCCAAGTGCCCGAGTCGGGTCCATGAATCTTAGGTTTGGGCTTGGACCAGGTCGATGGCTTATAACCTGGATCCATTTTGCTATATCCAGAATTGTTGGCTCTTGGGGAGTTCCTATAATAGCAATGGTAATAGCCAACATAACTAGGGGTATAAAAATGGCTTGCGGCCCGTGGGCGGCCTGAAGCCCGTCTGTGGCCCGAGGTGAACCTGGCCTGGTTAGGCCCAGGCTCGAGGCCAGCCTGGGACCTTAGGCCTGGGCCTGAGCTTGAGCTGTTGTTTTGAAGCTCGACCCGGCTTGTGAGCCCGACCCGCTTAACCCAGCCCTGCTAGTCTCATCTGTCCACTAAAGGCCCATTTGAAGCTTGGCCCACCTGAGGCCCAGTGTCATTTTTTGTGGAAAACAATAAAATTTTGGTGGAAAAAATAGAAAAAAATAAAAAAATTTGTTCAAGCTCGGCTGTTGGCCCACCCAAGGCCCGAATACCCCATGTGTTATGGCCAAGACCTGGGCCTAATTTTCTAGCCCATGGGTCGGCCCCAACTTGAATTTTGGTCAGAGCCCGTGCGGCTCGACATAGGGCTACCCGAGCATCGGCCTAGGCCCGGGCTGAGCCAAATTTACATCCCTAGCATTAACACACCAAAAATATAATCTCGAAGCTCTCACATAGAGGCCATCCTTTTTAGCATTAACACACCAAAATTATCATCTTAAAGCTCTCACATTCTTTTGTCTCCATTCTTCTCCTCTTCTAAGAAAAAGTACTGCCATGGTCAACCGTTGTATCCTAAGAGACAGACACTAACATATCCTCGGTGAGGCAACAAATTTGTTTTAAAGATACCGTGTGATACATGAGTCTCGGTTATGGGTTTTCTTTTCTAGTTTCTATACTAGGTTTATCCAATCTATTTTCTTTTGATTTCTGTTTCTGTCTAGTAAATCAATTTGATTTATTTTAATTTAAGGAATTTAAGCAACATGTCTAACATGCTATAAGAGTCAGAATCATACTTCTGCCAAGATTAGGATATTGTTATCTCACATTAGTTGAAGCCAATTTTCGGTATAGATCACAACATAAGAGAATTTTAACTTGAAGACACCTTTTGGGTTGGAGCTCAAACAGATAAACCTATAACTATTGTATGTCATGAGGGTTGGACTGTAGTGGACTATGTTTAGGTTGGAAAACAATTAGTTGGAGATGTCTTTTTGGTTGGAATCCAAAAAGATAAACATGTAACTGTCATTTTGTATAAGGGTTGGATTAGAGTGAACAATAATTTCATATGAGAGTTAAACAACTTTTAGCAAATTGTATAATCACAATTGATGCTATTACTCAAGGATGGATCTGGAGGGAGCAATCACCACTCCTATGATTTCAAGAAATTCATTTATCATATTGGTATTATCTTATATAGACTTGGCCACTCTTTCTTTCTTTCTTTTTTATTTTATTTTTATTTTTTTTAATTTGTGGACATCTAATCCGTCGGCTCTACAGTATATCTATGAACAACAACATTACAGACCCATCTTTATCAATTCAAAATTTATATAAAAAAAGAAATCAATGATTCAAATTCATTTTATTCAAAAACCCCACACTTCATCAATTTAATCTCTACCACACAAACTCATTTGGAGTAAATTATAGATTTGAAAGGGTGATGAGAGGGTAATTTCTATGCAAATTAGGCCGAACTAGGTAAAATCTACTTTGGGTGTTAGGCTGTATAGTGGGCCGGGATAAGGCCTTATGTAGCTCGGTTTTGGGCAGTGACGGACACCAAACCGGTCAGAGATGTGTAGCTAGGGTTTGGATCGAGCTATCTCAAGGCAGTCTTGTTGCAGACCGAGATGTTGCTAGTGAAGAGGGCCGAGCTAAGTGTAGCTCAACAAGGTGCCATCCTGCGATAAGGGTTATCATGGCCTTGCCAAGAGAAGCATAGAGATAAGAAAGCTCCCGGCCGGAGTAAAGAGTTCAGACCATCTCACTTGGTTGATAGTGGAAATGGTGTTCTAAGGATAAGTATTATCCTTTAGCAGAGTGATTCCTAGGAGGACTTTACTATTCAAGTAGGATTGTGTCAGGGGAATCTATAAAGGCTCATGACATAAGCTATGCAAAGATATTGCAATTCTGACTCTCGAATACACATAGCTTTTGTGTCTATTGTCTGTCGTGTCGACTTAGGCATCAAAGAGGTTTCTGGCACACACCCTCAGACTAGCTCACGTTTGTGTTTTCAAATAGCAAAGCGACGACGTTTGGAGAAGTGCAAACTTGGCCAACAGGATTATACGAGAAGATTATTCTGTGCTCGTACAATTGGCACCATTTATGGAAAACACAACAGAGAACAATTGATAGACAAAGACAGAGGATGGATCCTCAGGTTTTGGAAGATCGCGTGAAAGAGCAAGACGAGTTGATAAAGAGAATGACGGTTGATATGGAGACAACGAAGTTCCAGATGAAGGGCAAAGGGGTGGCAGGAGAAGAGATTCGCGAAGACAGAATATGTTCTCGCCACTTAAGAGATCGTGACAGGCAAGTCACACCATCACAATTTGAAAGCAGAAGCCTCAGGATAGGTGACACACAATCAAGGACTTCCTGGGCTCGTTACTCCAGGTTTGAGAGAACGAGAACTGAAAGATCTTACGCAGAGGGAAGCAGTTATGGACTCTCATATACACATTAAATAACTTCTTAGCGCACCAAGTTGCCTAGGTTAGTGGACCTGCGGACAATGCTGGAAGAGAGGGCTAAAAAAAGAGATGACGTCCAGGCACGCTACCCCCAAAGGGGCTCTGCAGTGATTGGCTTCTAGGACACATGAAAGTGTCGAGGTTGGAATGCCAGTGTCGCACCTTGCTTACAAGCCAACAGACAAAGCGTTAGCAAGGTTACAAAGCTCGCCGTTCGTTTCGGCAATAGAGAATGCAACATTACCCTTAGGCTTCCACCAGCCTAAGTTCACAACTTATAAGGGGAAGTCACACCCTTACATGCACTTTCGCCGCTTTCGCCAAGTGATGGCCATATATTGACGGAACGAGGCTCTAATGTGTATCTTGTTTCCTTTAAGCTTAGGTGACCTGGGCTTGACTTGGTTTAAAAGGTTGCTAGAAGGCAACATAGCTTCATGGGCGCAACTTGTAGAGGCATTTGTTGCCAAGTTTAAGACAAACACCAAGATGCCGGTGGAAATAGACCAGCTTCTCTCCATCGACATGGGTGAGAAAGAAACACTGAAGTCTTACAACAGCCAGTATTGGAAGACTTTTAATCAGATCGCAAATTGCCCCACAAACCTTGCTATCACATAGTATAAACAAGGTTTGCCAGCGGGCAATAAATCAAGGGATTCAATGACAATGATGCTACCCCTCACAATGGAAGCCCTAATGGATAGAGTGCATCAGCATATCAGGGTAGACAAAGATGGCGCTCGAGCCAAGGCATAGTCTGGCACAACAGCGATGTCGAATAGAAAACATGCGGCAAAAGTTAACACGATTGGCTGGGAGGAACGACTAAACAACAATGGTCGAGGCAGACAACCAAATGGCGAGGACTCCCAGAAAAGGAGGTTGAGAGTTCGCACCTCTATAACCACGGTGCTTAATAAGCCTATTTACTAGATTCTTGGTGAGATATGTGACGAACCCTTCATTCGGCGACCAGCTAAGTTGGGAGAAGCGCAAAGGGGCTACGGCGATAGATACCGGTGCACCTTCCATGATGAAGTGGGGCACTGAATTAAAAATTGTACGCCATTAAGACAGCATCTAGAGGAGTTAGTGGCCGCAGGCCACCTGGACCAGTATATTGAAGGGGGAGCTCGGCTAGCCCCCCAGGACCTCAATGGGCCAAATGGGATGCCCATCAATGGTCCGCCTTAAGGCGTAATCAATGTGATACATGGGATCATCGAGCCTGAACGAGTATACAAGCTGAGAGGGATGATTAAGAAGGTAGAGCACATGAAGGAAATACTAAGTGTACAACCTACTGTGAAAAGAGGGAAGACCGAGGAAAAAAACGTCATAACTTTCTCCGACAGGGACTTAGCAAGGTTGCGAAGCCCTCACAACGACGCACTAGTGGTTACTCTGCATGTCAAGAATTTCGATATCAAGCGGATCTTAATAGATCAAAGGAGCTCGTGCGAGATAATGTACTACGAAACTTTAAAGCAACTCAAATTAGAGGACAAAGATTTGGCACCTACGAAATCTCCCTAGGTCAGTTTCAACTCAATGCCAGAATAACCGATTGGCAAGATAATCCTGCTGGTCAAAGCTGGGGCGATGACAAAATAAGTGGAATTCTGGGTGTTGAAAGTCTTTTCCACTTGTAACATAATTTTGGGAAGGGCATGGTTGCACACCATGCGAGCGGTAACATCAATCTACCACCAGGTGATGTTGTTCCCTAATGAAGCTGGAATGATTAAGGAGGTCATAGTAGACCAAATCATGTCTAAGCAATGCTTCGTGACAGTAAAAGGCAGCAGAGCTGCCAAAGGGTTCGTACAAATGATGGAGGAGCTAGAAAGCAATAGGTTATTCGCGGACGTCGGCAGGGCAGCCAAACAAAAGACAGTAGAAGATCTGGTAGAGGTCAAAATAGACGAGAAGGTCCCAGAGAAGTATTTTTTGCTTGGCTCATCTTTATCCAGCACCGAGAAAATAAAGATCATGGAATTCTTGATTTCTAACATCGAGGTGTTTTCCTGGACACCGTATGACATGCCAGACATTGAACTAACTTTCATCTGCCATCAACTTAATGTCCATCCAACCTCTAGACCAATTATACTATGAACTTGCTGATTGACACTTCACCACGCCGAGATAGTGGCTGTGGAAGTGGGAAACCTGCTAGAGGCAAGGGAAATCAGAGAGGTTCACTATCCCAAATGGATCTCTAACACCGTGGTGGTGCCAAAGAAGAATGGCAAGTGGTGCGTCTGCGTGGACTACAAGACAGTCAACAAAGCGTGCCCAAAAGACAGTTTTCCTCTACCACAGATAGACCAACTGGTGGACCTAATTGTAGGTCACAACCGACTTAGCTTTCTTGATGTGTATTGTGATTACCATTAGATCGCTATGTATGAACCAGACTAGGAGGTCACATCCTTTATAACACCCAGGGGATTATATTGTTACAAGGTGATGCACTTTGGCCTAAAAAAATGTAGGGGCAACGTTCTAATGAATGATCACCAAAATGTTCAAGTCATTGTTAGGTAGAACAATTGAGGCTTATATAGAGGACATGGTGGTCAAGAACAAGCACGAAGGAGAACATCTCAAAGACCTAAGGGAGATGTTTCAAATCTTGAAGACCCACAAACTGCAACTGAACGTATCTAAGTGCGCGTTTGGCGTAGGGTTAGGAAAGTTTCTTAGCTTTCTAGTGACCAACTGGGGTATAGCAGCCGATCCTTCGTAGATCAAAGCTATTCAAGATCTAGAGAGGCCCAACACAGTCAAAGAATTACAGCTTCTCACAGGCCTGGTTGCAGCACAAATCGATTCATAAGTCGGTCGTTAGACAGGTGTCGACCGTTCTTCCAAGCACTTAAGGCCAAGTTTGAATGGGATGAAGAGTGTGACCAAGCCCTAGAGAGCTTAAAAGAATACATGACCTCTCCACCACTATTGGCAACCCCAGTGCTAAGAGATGTACTTTTCCTTTACTTAGTAGTCTCTCAGCACGTTGCTAGTGCAATATTGGTGTGAGTAGAACACTTGCCTATCTTTTATGTGAGCAAGACATTATTGGGCGCCAAAATGAGTAATTGCCACTCGAAAAGCTGACCTTAGCTTTAATGATAGCCTTAAGAAAACTGGTGCACTACTTCCACGCCTACACAATGGTCATCTTAACAGCATTCCCCTTAAAAGCCTTATTTGAAAGGGTTGACATTTCAGGGCGAAATTGAAGTGGGCTGTGGAGTTCGAACAGTTCGAAATTAGGTTCCGACCACGAACTGCGATAACAGCCCAAGCATTGGCAGACTTCGTGGCAGAGTTTACACCAGGTAGTCATTATGTGTGCCCAGTGGACTTGACTGAGACAACCAAGCAAATGAGGGAAAGAGCCATGGGAATAATGCCATCCCCATAGCAAGTCGCTCAATTGGACAGCGAACCACTTGGTCTTACAGCGGCTGCGTCGTTCACAAATGCCAACAGCATATTACTGAGCAGGGAAGGAGCAGGCCGCATAACTAAGGAAATGCCTAGGAGAGAAACATTAAAACAGTCAAGCAATGAAGATCGAATCTTAATAAGGGACAGAAACTTAGAAGAAAGTGTTGTCAACGTCCCTGATCCTAAGGCGTCTTCAGATCCCTCCACTTGCTAGAAGCTGTTCATAGGACAGATGTGGAAGCTCTTCGTGGATGGAGCGTCCAATAGGCACAGTGTCGGGCTTGGGATAGTTCTCATCTCACCAAATGGCTTGACCATTGAACAGACAATCAACTTCAGATTTTCAGCATCCAATAATGAGGCTGAATACGAAGCATTGTTAGCCGGTTTGAAGTCAGCATTTCGTATGGAGGCCACCGAGCTGATGGTGTACAGTGACGCCTAACTAGTAGTCAACCAAATATCGTGCGACTATGAAGAAAAGGATGATAGAATGGCCAACTACCAAGAGTTGGTCAAAAAAGAGATCATGAAGTTTGAAATCACGAGGATAGAGCAAATCGGCCGAGAATAAAATAGCAAGGCAGATGAACTGGCCGGTTTTGCGTTGATGGTGGACACATCAATCCCACTCCCATTGTTATTGGGCTTCTTGCCAACACCAAACATTGAGGAACCCGAAGCGACCGAGGTATGCTGTGCCAAACTAGGTCCCTTTTGGATGGACCCCATTGTGGTGTTTTAAAAGATGGCATTTTTCCAGAGGAGGAGGCCAACAAGATTAGGGCGAAGTCACAGCGATTTTGGCTCTCCCTATCACTAGTATTGTACAAAAAGTCCTTGACAGGACCATACTTGAAGTGTGTCCATCCGAGCAAGGTCGAAACATTCTTTTTTGAAATTCACGAGGGCATTTGTGGAAGCCACCAAGTGGGGAGATCTCTGGCCTATCGAGCCATCTCACAGGAGTATTGGTGGCCATACATGCAAGCAGACACAAAGAAGTATCTCAAAAAGTGAGAGAAATGCCAAACGTTTGCACATCAAATCCATCAATCGGCTAGAGAGCTCCTACATTTGACTAACCCTTGGCCTTTTGCAATGTAGGGCTTAGATACAATAGGACCACTTCCAACCGCACTAGGCAACAGAAAGTTCTTTATTGTGGCGACAAACTACTTCACAAAATGGGTAACCAAAGAAAAAGACGTCAAGAAATTTGTGTGGTAGAACATCATAACCCGGTTTGGAATTCCTAAGGCCTTGATATTTGACAACAACACCTAGTTTGATGGAAGAATCTTTAGGGGTTTTTGTGAAGAGCACAAGATAGAATTCTACAACTCCACGTCGGCGTACCCTCAAGCTAATGGCCAGGCCGAAGCCTCCAACAAAGTAGTTTTAAATGGTTTGAAGAAGAGGTTGGAAAAATCAAAAGGAAAATGGGTTGAAGAATTTTCCCACATCATATGGGCTTATCGAACTACACCTAGGCGGTTGACCAGCGAAATGCCTTTTTCCTTGGCCTATGGCATGGAAGCAGTAATCCCTTTGGAAGTCGACCTCCCCACTATTAGAAGCAAAAATTTTGATCTGGATTTAAATGGAGAGACCATAGCCTCGGAACTGGATCTTGTTGAAGAAAAACGAGAAAAGGCCTTAGTCCACATCGCCTCCTATCAATAGGAGTTGTCTAGAAAATACAACAAGGCGGTGCGTTCAAGGCAATTCAAGATTGGAGACTAGGTGCTATGCAAAGTAATGGGAAACACTTTGGTGCTTGGGGATGGCAAACTGGGACCCAATTGGGAGGGGCGGTACAAAGTGATGGGTTTAACAGGAAAATGAGCTTACCACCTCGAAGACGTGGACGACCAAGATATCCCAAGGCTGTGGAACACAGCTAATCTCAAAGTATTTAATTTTTAGCTTTTTACTCTTGTAATTTTCCTTAACATTCAATAAAACAAGGAGATATTTTTTCCGATACAATTTCTTTTTGTACTTGTATTTATTTTGTTTGTAAACAAAACTTTTTTGCACTCTTTGCCCAACTGGGGGGCAATGAAGGCTGGCAGGTTTGACCAACATAATTTTTACACTCTTTAGTCGAGATGAGGATATAGGCTAAAGAAGGTTGGCAGGTTTGACCAACAAGTTTTTTGCACTCTTTAGCTGAGATAAGGATCTAGGCTAAAGAAGGTTAATAGGTTTGACCAACATAAACTTTTTGCACTCTTTAGTTGAGATAAGGATCTAGGCTAAAGAAGGTCGGCAGGTTTGACCAACATAATTTTTTGTATTCTTTAGTCGAGATAAGGATCTAAGCTAAAGAAGGTTGGTAGGTTTGACCAACATAAACTTTTTGCACTCTTTAGCCGAGATAAGGATCCAAGCTAAAGAAGGTTGGCAGGTTTGACCAACATAAACTTTTTGCACTCTTTAGTCGAGATAGGGATCTAGGCTAAAAAAGGTTGACAGGTTTGACCAACATAAATTTTTGCACTCTTTAGCCGAGATACAGATCTAGGCTAAAGAAGGTTAGAGGGTTTGACCAAACATAACTTTTTGTACTCTTTGACCAAGATGTTTATCTCGACCCAAGGAGGTTGGCAGGATCAGGTAAGTCTGAACTAATTAGCTCGGCTGGGCATGCAGTCAAAATGATACAAAACAATGCAGAGGAAACACAGTAACCGAACAAAAAGATCGCAATTTTTCATTGATTGGAAGTTGATTACAAAAGGTGGGGCTTGTAGCCTAGTTACATCATAAAAATAAAAATAAAAATAAAAACAACAACAAGAAGTTTCCACCCGGTCAAGTAAAGAGATCACCTAGCTCGACTTCACCATCAACGTCGACCTTCGTCGCCGCCAGCTTGGCCCTAGCACCTTCAACAGTGGTCAAATCAATGTTCGGTTGGATCTGATTAGGTACTTCTAACAAAACTGGTAATGTGGGTTGAGGAGTAGGATTAGCAGTGGCTAGTGGATCTGCAGAACTCAGCGCAAGGTCCCCCTTTTGCACAACAAGAAGATTCTGTTGCACAGCTTTGGCATAAGCCACAATTTAACATGGAATGTAATGGAGTGGAGGGTTGAGGAAGATCTCTGAGTCCGCGGGTTGACCGAGTTTCTCCAACGCCGCTTTCCAGCTACATTTGAAAAATATATCCTTGGCTGCTTTGCGTTACTGGACATAAGTTTCTTCTCCCTCATTGAAACCTCTGTTTTTGGCATCTTCCATCTTTTTCTCCAGTTCTTTTATCTCAGCGTCTTTTTTCTTCTCGAGCTTCGCGAGTTCGCGAAGGTAGCGGGTTTTATTTTCGGCTAGGACCTTTTGTTTGTCCTCTTTGGCTGATTGGACTTCCTCGGCCAATTGGTCCCATTCAGAGGATATCTCGGCCAGTTAGGCCTTGACCTCTTTTAGCTCGGCCCCCTTGGCCTTGCTGTCCGCAATGGCCTCCTTGACAGTTTTCCTTAGCTCCAACATGCATTTGTAAGCAACGTGGCTCTTCTGCCTAGCTTGCCATTTGCTATAAGAATGAATAGTTAGGCACAAAATGTTTTTAAGGTCGAGAAAAAAGTTTATCAGAGAGGAATGAGGTAGGTTGTTCCAAACTTACTAGCACCATAGACTTGGTAGCCGAGCGTATAGTTTTCAGCTCGGTCAGATAACCATGCTGCTTTATATCGGTCGGCAGACACATGTTCTTGGTCAAATTGAAGGCTAACATCGGCACTCACTGAGTCGATGGTGGTCAGAGCCCATTCTTTGAAAGTCATGGTCAGTGCCCACACCGATGGGGAAGAAGTACCAGCACGGCCAGAGCGGATAAGCTGTGGTTCAGGCAGCGTGGCCTCTAGAATCATGGTCTCATCCTCATCCCATAGGTGTTGTTGCTCAGCAGACGAGGTGTGAGCACGTTTGTTGGGCTGAGATATCGAGGGCTTGGTGGTTAGAAGGGCAATGACAGTCTTAATCGGACAGATGGCTCTTCTTTTTTCCATTTCTTGCTCTACAGTCCATGGGATTAGGTTGATTTGTAGGAGGCTGGGATTTGGCTTAAGCGAGGATTTTAGGAGAAAGTTGGTCACCTTGCTCCTCTGTTTACTACTGTAACGATAAATCTGTTCGAAATTGAGCAGCCCGGTCTAGTCTCTTTGCCGATAGCGCAATGTGGTACGAAGAGCGTCCTAGTTGGCGTGAGGATAATTTTGTTTAAGAAAGTTTAGATTTGCAGAAGAGAACCAAGAATTAGCATGACAAGGAGTTGGAAATGCAAAAATAAATGGCCGAGCTATCTCATACATGCGGTGCCTTTGTTCCAATTTATGTTGTAGCCCGGTATCTGGTCTTTTTGGTCTTCGTAATTACCAAAAACCAGAGAAAATTGTCGTCATGCAAATCTTGGTCTGGTGTGCGCTTGGCGACTTTTTCTCGGCCTCTTTTTACTTTGTGGTAGTAGATCCAACAGTCATCATTCTAGCCGAGCGAGTATTGGTGGAATATCTCGGCCAGTCCGAGGTTGAGGCCAAGTTGACGGTTGAGCTTGGCGATGCCGTTTATGATCCTATACGTGTTGATGGACAATTGGGTTAGGCAAAGTCTGGTCTGCCTGAGGAATTCAGAAATAATGGGTTGGACCGGGAAGCAGAGTCCACCCTATACTATTGATATTATAGTGAAGGGGCAACAACCGGGCTTTCCCTAAGGTATGGTATCTTGCTCGGCCAGGGTGAACTGCACGTCATCAGGAATATTGTAATCCCTCCTAAATTCGGCTATGGCCCTTGGCAAGCTAACCATGAAGCGGTATTTGCCCATTGGTTTTAAGTTAAGGGTTTCAGTTGAAATGATCAGCACTGTTAGGTTGCTCGGTTGAGCAGCACCATCAGAGTAGCAAAGTGAATGGTGTGCCTGGATAACCTAGAAAAACAATCTAGGTTATGCCCAGTTATTGGCCGAGCTAACGTGACAGTGTTAGTTGAATAGATTTGGTTGCTCGGCCGGGGTAAAGGGCAAAGTTTTTAGCCTGGTCCTGGCTGAAGGGCAATTAGTGTTGGAAAAATATGGTTTTAGCCTGGTCCTGGCTGAAGGGCAATTAGTGTTGGAAAAATATGGTTTTAGCCTGGTCCTGGCTGAAGGGCAATTAGTGTTGGAAAAATATGGTTTTATATAGGCTTATTTTGGGCCAACTTTGACCCCAAATTTGGATAGGGCCCACACATCTTTAGGGGTGGGTCCAAAGAGGTGACATGTTCTTTACCGCATGGCAAGTCACATGGTGCAAACGGTTCGTTAAAACCATTTATGAGTGAATGGGAAGTTGACGCCATTTTCGGGTTCGTGAAATGGACAATTAAAGAAGTAAATGTGGGTTTCCTTGAAATGGTAATCCCACATTGGAAACTTAAAAGAACTTATGTGTGTATATAAGTTCTAGGTGGCAACACTTGGGTTAGGCCCCAAGCGACACCCCAAGTATGTAGAAGGGAGAAGTTATGGACAAAGTGAACCTTGGCTCAAACGATCACACATGTGCGCGCGCCCCACCATCGCCGTCCGTCAGACCAACCGGCCGAGCCAAGCTATGCGGGCCCGGGTGTGAGTTGTGGGTCGGGTTGGTTCTAATATTAATTTTTTGGATAAAATTTATTTGATTTTTTAAAAAAAATTCTTGCGGGAAAATTAATTTAAATTTTGCCCCAATTTTTTCTGTCCAAATAGAGCCCTTGTCTCAGTCCATTTTCCAGCAGGTTCCACAGGTTCAAACTGTTCAACAGATTGAAAAACAGTCTAGTAGTTTCGAACAGGTTTAAAGTTGCCCAGCAGTTATAAACAGATATGAAACTGTAACAGTTATCTGTTCAAACAGTAACTGTACCTGTTCATTAAAAATCAGATCTGTTCAGGTTTAAATTTCATACCTGTTTAGCCTAAATACCAGGACATTTCCAACAAATTTCTCATTCCAAAAATTTATTTTTTCTTGTTTTCCTTCGTGCTCTCTTTGCATTATTCTACATACTAATTTTAGGAAAACATTCTAAGAGTATAGATGTAGACACCCCATTTTTGATCGCCGTTAAAACTTGGAGGCCTCAGGTTGATTATTCGAGAATGAAGGCTATTGTGTGCAAAGGTTCGATTTCTTCGGCAAGAGGAGCTTCAATTCCCAACCTTACACCCTATTTTTGGACCAAAGCTTTTTTTGACCAAAATGATTTTAGACCTTAAAACCCTCTCTTTTAAAATATTTTTTCCAAATAGTTCTACGATGTTCCGAGGCTCGCATTTGTTAAATGTTGCACTTTTCGATAAACCGAGCAAGGACAAAGCAAAAATAAATGAAAGAGATGTGAAATATTTGAAAAATCTTTCAAAACACCTTATTTAGAGGTTTGGAATTGAAGAAAATAAGAGTGGAGGGAAGAAACCTAGTTGGGGAAGAAGTTGGGTATGAACCGTTAAGAGAGAGTCGAGCAGCCCTCACTAAATCAGGCATATGCTTTTGTACACTTGGACTTTAGTTATGAGGCCACCACCATTGAAAATTGGACTTCTGGGGCTTCATTTCACATTCAAGAATCTCCTAAAGCCGAGTCCGGATGAGGGAGATATGGAAGTTAGGCATCCATCCGTTTAAGCCAAAATTAAGCAGTCTTCACTAAAATAGGCATATCTTTTTGCATATTTGGAATTTTGATGTGAGGCTTCCACTATTGGAAAGAAGACTTCCGGCGGTTCAATTTAGACTCAAGAATGACCTGAAAAGGACTCCGGATGAAGGAGATATGCCCATTTGAATTCGGGTCCAAAAAGTAGATTTTCTGGCCAGCCACTGAATGAGGTTTGCCGGCCATGTGCTGGCCATGAATGAAGTTTTCCGGCCCCATGCTGGCCAGGAGTGATGTTTTCCGGCCAGAAATGGATGTTTTCCAGCCATCAATGATGGCTTGCTGGCCATTGGTGCAAAAAGGCAATTTTCTGCAGATATTTGTCCTCCAGCTGTTTTCACACTGCTCCAGCTATCCTATATGGATATTTTCGACCTAAGCTCTTATATTTCTATATATAGAGGGAATTCTCTATTGTTTTCAAGATTGGAAAAATTTTGGGAGTCTCTCTCTACATTTATTTCTCTCTCTCTCTCTCTCTCGAACTTTTGTGCATAAGTGCATACAAGTGTAGATACGCTTCAAGTTTGCCTATCAATCCTTGATCAAACTTGACCACCTTTGAGCTGAGGTCCTTATAAGCCTTCTTGGAGCTTTAGAAGGTGTTTTTGACTTGACTTTGTGCCTAGAATTGTTGCTTGTTTCAAGAGGTATAGCACTTTCCTTTTAAGCTTGCTTTCAATACTTGTTTTGCCATCTTTTTCTACTATTTTGGGGCTGGTTTTGGCATGTAAAAATTTCTGTTTTTGAGACCTAAAAATGGTGGTTTGAGCTTTTTTGAGTTCGGGGGCTGTCTACCCTTTTTGCTTCTTAGCTTGTTAAGCTTTTATGCCATATTTTCACCACTTTCAAAACAATTTTTTTGGGCCTTTTAACCACTGAATTTCAGAGGTTTTTCAGTGGTAAAAACTTTGTTTTGAAGTCCAAAATTGGAGGGGTTAGCCTCCTCTCCTTATGTCTTGTTTGCATGCCTAGTTAGCTTCATGAGTTAGCATGTTTTTCTAGCTTAATTTAGCTTAAGTCCAACATGTTTTTGCCTCTGTTTTGACCTGTTTTGGCTCTGTTTTGGGTTGGTTAATTTAGTTGAGGCTTGTATTGCATAGTTGTAGGATTAATTCTTTCACTAGGTTGATGTTTTAATGTTTTAATCATCATTGTTTTGAGTTCAAAGCATGTTTTAGTGTTGTTTTGCACTCCATTTCAGCACTTTAATCTCTGCAACCTCCCTCAATTCTTCACTCATTTGTTTGCTTTGAAAGTGGTTTCAAACCACTTGTTCGCCTAAGTGTGGAATTGAGGTGTTGCACCTAATGGTTTAATTCCTTAGGGGGTTCATTACCAACAGTGTAATGCCTTTTTCATGCCCAAAGCACCTTGTGGTTTAAGCCATTTTTCCATTAGAGGACACTCACTTTTAGACTTAATCAATTAAAGAATGGTTTTGGTAATTAAAATGAGTAAACAAAATTGGACAAGTAAAAGAGGCAAGATAAGCATCTTTTGTGTTGCATTGCATGTGTTTGAATCGGATGTCAATTTGAACACAAGGAACATGGGACATTTCATACTCAAGAGTGATGAAATGTGCCATTTTCCTAGGTCTCCATTGCCCTTGACCATGCATGATAAGGTGGTGGTCATTCGAGTTTTATTTGTGCATTTATTGAAATTGTACAATTTGGATCTTTGGCCATCATGCAATGAAATTGCTTGATTGGTGGTTTTGGATCCAAGTGTGCCACTCTTTTGAGGTTTTGAGATGATAAGGAGGGGTACAGTACAAACATACCTTTGGAAAAACCTTTCTTTTGCGCTGTTTATGCTCCATTGTAGTATGGTGACCTAGAGTATCAGTGGTCGGCAGTGCCTCACCAATGGTCGGCAAGGCTTTATTTTTGGCCGGCAGTACACCCTTTTGGCCAACAGATGGCCGGCAGTAGCCAGCTATGGAATCCTCAATAGAGATTTGGTAAGTTGGAGCAGAAAGATCCTAGAAGGTGCTCAACCCTACAAACAGAGCCTCTCGAGAGCATGTCGAAGGTCTTTTTGGGGAGAAAATTGAGCGCATGCGTATTTCACTTCTCGAGGCGGAGCAGTGGCAACGTAGTTTAATATGTTAATTGCTTAGTTTATTCGCTTCAATGTTATAATTTAATTAATTAGTTTACTAGTTGATTAAAGGGTTGTAATAGTTAGTAATTAGTTTACTAGTGTAGACACCCCATTTTTGACCGCCCTTAAGACTTGGGCGCTACTGATGGCTTACTTGGTGATGAAAGATGTGCAGGGCAAATGTTCGATTTCTTTGGCAAGAGGAGAGTCAAATCCTAACCTCACACCCCATTTTGGACCGAAGCTATTTTTGAATGGTTTTTAGACCTTAACACCCTCTCTTTCAAAATATTTTTGAAATAAAGTTTCTACGATGTTCCGAGGCTCGCATTTTGTCAAATGTTGCACTTTTCGGTAAATTGAGCGAGGACAAAGTGGAAATGAATGAAAGAGAGATGAAATCTTTGAAAAATCTTTCAAAACACCTTGTTTAGGGGTGTGGAGTTGAAGAAAAGAGGAGAAGAGGGAAGAAACCAAGTTGAGGAAGAAGTTGGGTATGAATTGTTAAGAGAGAGATGGGCAGTCCTCGTTAAATGGGGCCTATCCTTTTGTATACTTTGATTTAAGCTATGAGGCCATCACCGTTGGAAATAAGACTTCCAGGGCTTCATTTTGCATTCAAGAATCTCCTCAAACCGAGTCCGGATGGGAAAGATATGGTTGGTTGAAGTTGGGCATCATTCCGGTTGGATCGAAACTGAGCGGCTTCACCAAAACATGCATAACTTTTTGCACAGTTGGAATTTTGATGCAAGGCTGCCACCATTTGAAATTTTACTTCTGGGGCTTCAATTTGGACACAATAATGACCTAAAAAGGACTTCATATGAAGGAGTTATGCCCATTTGAAGTTGAGTCTGAAAAGCAGATTTTGTTGGCTGATCGGCCAAAAAAGTAGCAGATCGGCACAAAAGATGGCCGATCAGCCAAGAGTGAGCAAAACTCAGATTTTTTGAAGATATTTCATCTCCATCTATTTCCAGCATGCTCCAGCTGTCCCAACTTAGAAATTTTCAACCAAAAGCTTTTAAATTGCTATATATGAAGCCAAATATCTCATATTCAAAGAGAGAACTTCTTGAACAAGTTTGGGAGCTTCTCACACTAAAATATCTCTCTCTCTCTCTCTACAATTTCCAAAGCTAAATCTCTGTCTCTCTCTCTAGTTTCCTCTCTCTCTTGCTCTTTGGTGCATAGAAGTGCATAGAAGTAGAGCTGGTGCATAGAAGTGCATAGAAGTAGAGAAATACTTCTATTTTGCCTAGACATCCTTCATCAAGGTTGCATATCTATGGGCTGAGGTCCCTTGGAGCTTATTTTTGGGCTGATAGAAGGTCGTTTGAGCCAAGAAAGAGGCCATTTTGCTGCTGTGCTCCAAAGGTAATCACTCACCCCTTTTAGCTTGTTTTGCATACTAGCTTTGCCATAGTTTTCAACTACTTTGGGGCTGTTTTTTGAGGTGGTGTTGAACTAAAAAAAACCTCTGTTTTTCCTCTGTTTTTCAGTTCTAAAAGTCTTGGTTTGTGCCTTGGTTGGCTAAGGGGTTGTCCTCCTTTTTGCTCTTTGGCTTGTAAGGCCTTGTGAGCTAACTTTCAAATATTTCAACCAACTTCTTTTTGGCCTTAGAACCATTGAAATCCAGAGGATTTTCAGTGGTAAAAACCCTATTTTGACGGCCCAAATAGAAGAGGGTGGTCCTCTCTCCTCTTGTCTTGCTTGCTAGTGTTGATGGCCAACCAAATGAGCATGTGTTTTTACATCTTTATAGCTTTGTTTAGGCTCATTTTTGTGACTTATCAGACCTTCCATAACTCTGTTTTTTGCTGTCTTGGTCACCTCTTGCATGCTTATTGCACTTGTAGTGTAAATCCTCTTTGCTAGCCTTGTTAGCCTTACAAAGTGGCATGCTTTTGTGGTTTGAATTAGCTTAGTTCAAGCATGTTTTTGGTATTATTTTGACATGTTATAACTCTTATTTTGATTGGTGGACTCACTCCTTGCATGGTTTATACACTTGTAGTGTATTTCTCACAAACTAGTCTTGTATGCTTCATGAAGTAGCATGCCTTTCTAGCATGATTTGATTCTATTTCAGCATGTTTTTGGTGATGTTTTGCCATGTCATACCTCTGTTAAGGTTTGGCTTGGTTGGCCCTTGCATGCTCCATGCACTTGTAGTGCAATTCCATGAATTAGCCTAATGTGTATCATGCTTTAACATGTCATTCTAGCATGACTTTGGCTTAACTATAAGAAGCTTTTGGTCATGTTTTAGCATGCTTAAGCTCTTATTTTTGTTGTTTTGGCCATGCACGCCATGATTTGTATAGCTATGATTCATCCTAGCTTGTTAGCTTTGTGCATCAAGTCCACTACACTAGCATGCATTGCTTAACCTATTTGAATGATTTGGGCATCATTTTTTATGTGATTTCAGAGCATGTTTCATTTCCATGCACTCACGTCTTTCACTTTTTCAATGCATTGAAGGGTTGGTCCTTTATGCCTTGAATATAAGCTTTTGCGTATGCCTTTATGCCTAAGCTTGCGAGCTATCATTTCAATGTGTATTTGGGGTTATTTTGCTATGATATAACTTTGATTTTTGTTGGCAAAGCCATCTCATGCTTGGTTTTGATAGGTGTAGTGTAATCCACCTTATTTGCCTTACATCCATCATGCCTTATGCCCTTCATGCCAGCATATTTTGGCTTCCTTCTATACATGTTTTAGACTCATTTTAACATGTTCTAGGACTTTTTTAGGTTGTCCTTGCCATATGCTTCATGTTTTGCATAGTTGTAGTGCAAGTGCCTTGCTAGCCTTAAGCTTTGGGCACCATAGCATGCTTCATTTGTATCATGTACATGATTTGGCATCATTCCACATGACATTTCAGAGCATGTAGCATTGCCATGTTCCTACTTCATTCACCCTTTGAGTGCCTCTAAGGGTTGTGCATTTGTTACCTTGTTTGTGGCTTAGTGTGTATGCATGCATGCCTAGGCATTTATGCCTCAATCTTAGCATATTTTGGTCTTTGTTTAGACCTATTTGAACTCTGTCCATGATTGGTTCATGCCTTTGTACCATGTATTGCATGCCTCCTTTGTAGTCCTCTTTGGTAGCCTTATGCTTTAAGGACCCTAGCATGCCATGCTTGTATTGATTGAATGATTTGGCATCATTTTATACCTTATGTTAGTGCTTATAGTGTTGCTACACTCTTACATTTGTCACTCCTTGAGCACTTTTGAGAGTTATGCTTTTATACTTAGTTGGTGGGCTAGAGCATGTGCATGCATTGTCTTGTATTTCATGCCATCATTTCAACATTCGGGCCACTGATTTGGGCATGATTGAGGTCAGTCCATTTTAGTTTAAGTCCATTTTGCATGTTGTTGCATGCTTGTTAGATTGCATGTTGTTGCATGCTTGTTTCATTTTGTTGTTGTTGCATGCTTGTCGCATGCTTGTCGCATTGCATGATTCTTGCATGTTGTTTACATGTTTAGGTTACATTACATAGTGCTTGCATGCTCATGTTGCATTACATTGTTTGCATGTCATTAGCTTGGTTAAGTTGTGCATACATTGCATTGTGTTTGGTTTGGGTGTTAAGCCAAACACGAGGAACGAGGGACGTTTCATACTGGAAGTGATGAAACGTGCCTCAATTCTTGGTCGCCGACCCTCTTGATCATACATGATAGAGGTTAAGGTATTTACGTATTTTTGTGCATTTCATCCA
Source organism: Camellia sinensis (assembly GCF_055761805.1). Taxonomy (NCBI): domain Eukaryota; kingdom Viridiplantae; phylum Streptophyta; class Magnoliopsida; order Ericales; family Theaceae; genus Camellia; species Camellia sinensis. The sequence goes on from NC_138963.1 coordinate 83,063,377, forward strand.
TATTGATTTGTGCAACTCGGCCTCTTTGGCCATCATGCATCGAAATACGTGATTGATGGCTTGAGAGTTGAGCACTACACTCTTTTGAGCTTTAAACATGATAAGGAGTGTGGTTGTACACACATTTTCCTACAAATACATTGCCATGCCTCTGCTTGTGCTCTGTTGTAGCAAAAAGGAGAGTTTGCAGGAAGAGATGGCCGATCGGCTATTTGGTGTGTCGATTGGCTAACAATATTTGGCCGATAGCCTCAAAATTGGTCGATGATCATTATCCACTGGCCGGTGGCCACCCCTCTTGGCCGATGACCTCTTAGAGTGTCTATGAGGTGGGTCAAAAGCACTATGGAAGTTGGCACAGTTTTCAGAGGTGCAGAAGTGTGCAAACAGAGGCAACATGAGGCCTGGCAACGGATTTTCGAGTAAAGCCGACCGAGCATGTATATGCCCCTCTTCTTGAGGCCGTTTTAACTGCTTTGTATAGTTAGTTAATTTGTAATTAATTAGTTAATGTGTTAGCTAATTTAATTCATTATTGTAAATTCTTGATTAGCTTAGCATAACTAATTTTCAATTCGGTTATGTAATAATTAGTCTAATTAGATTATTAGATTAGTTAGAATAGCTTAGCATGGCTAGCTTGTATTATTCATTCGGACCCTCCATCGAGAGGGCACATTTTTGGAATAAGTGTGCATGAGTGTGTGAATGTCTTCTAATCCCACGTCTTTCTCCTTTTTACTTAACCGCCTTCGATGGTTAGTTTAGGACATATTTTAATTAGCATCCTTATGTTTGCATGTTTGCATCCATTCATCTGTCTTGCATGGACCGGCCTCGGCGCATCATACAAACTGCATTGTATTTCAATACCAATTTGCATACATGTATCAAGTTGCATTTTTGCATATGTTGCCTTAGGCATTGTTGACATAGCTAGGATCATGAATTGATTACTAACTAGCTTCTTTTTTGGCTCGAAGTACTAGGTAAGCTTTTACGCTTTTGTATACTGCATGAGATGTAAGTGTTGCCATGTTAGCATGCTTGCCATGAGGCTAACTGCTTAAGTGTTAAATTGCATGAATGCCTATGGATGAAGGTTGGATTGCTTGAATTAGAACAATTCATCAAAAAGTGTGTTTTAAGCCCACTTGAGAGTAGCAAAATCATGTTTTCTAAAGCCCATTTGAGGGTGGCAAAATCCACAACTTAGCCTACTTGCGAGTAGCACCTCAAAACCGTTTTCAAACAAATGAACATGAAATGTTTTGTTCCAACTCAGGCGATCTACTCTATACTTGTATGTTATGCGCATCACATAATAATTCTAGGTTAATAACTGGAATAAGAACACATGTGTTTTCAAAAACAACATATCGTGTTTAGTAGAGGCAGATCCTTTGATCGGGTGAGCGGGGGTGCTCATTGCATGACCTTCCCCTCTTGTACCCAAGTTCCCGAGCCGAGGCAACTTTGGTGATAACGGACACGTGGCCTTAGGCACGAGTCAGGGTTTCCTAAATTTTCCAAAAATAAAATATTTAGGTGGTGACTCTGTATCTGGCAAAACAGTCCATGTTTGGCACTTCTTTATAAAAATCAGTTTTCCAAAACGATTTGCCGGATTTGGACTCTTTGGTGATTTATCGGTCTTGCATTGCACTTTGCAAGATTAGATTTAGAACCGTGACATTGAGTCCGAACTGTAGTAGCTAAAGAACAAAACAGATTTCGCGTCATTCGCGCCCGGAGCCGGGACGTTCGGGCACGTCTACAACTAGTTATTCATTTGATTTGTAATAATTAGTCTAATTAGTTTAATTAGATTAATTAGCTTAGCTTAGACTAGGTTAGCTTATTTATTTGGACCCTTCTTCGCGAGGTCATAATGTTGTAATAAGTGTGCGTGCGTGTGTGTATGTCTTCCAACCTCACGTCTTTCTCCCTTTTATTTATCCACTTTTGATGTTTAGATTAGGGACATTTTCAATTAGCATACATTATGCTTGCATGTTTGCATCCATTCATTTGTCTTGCGTGCATCGAGGCTTGGCGCATCATTCAAACTGCATTGTAATTTCAATAATTCTTTGAATACATGTTTCATCGCATGTTATCAAATCGAATCATATGCCATATTAGTAGCCGAGCCTATTAATTGCATTATTGCATGTGTTGCATTAGATATCTCGCATAGTTAGGATCATGCATCTTTCTAACTAGCTTTTGTTTTGGCTTGGAGTACTCGGTAAGCTTTTTCGCTTTAGCATACTTGCATGAGTGTGCATGATGCCATGATAGCATGCTTTCCATGAGGCTATGTGCTTAAATGATTAACTGTATGAATGCTTGTGGATAAAGGCTTTGTTGTTTGAATTGGAACAATTCAACACTTTGTTGTGGAAAAGCATGTTTTAAGCCCACTTGAGGTGGTAAATCCGCATATTTTAAGTCCACTTGAGGGTGGCAAATTCAAACCATTTTTGCAAAACAAACATGACTTGAAATGTTCTAATTCTTGCGATTTAGTCTATACTTGCATGAGTGCGTCACATAGTAAAGCTAGTTTAATAATTGTAACAAGAACACATAATGTTTATAAAAACTCATATTATGATTAGTAGAGGCCGATCTTTTGATTGGGCGAGCAGGGGTGCTCAATTCATGACCTTCCCCCTCGTACTTAAGTTCTCGAGCCGATGCAACTTTGGTGATGACAGACACGTGGCCTTCAGCACGAGTCAGGGTTTCCTAAATTTTTCCAAAACAAAATATTTAGGTGGCGACTTTGTATCTGGCAAAGCAGTCTAATTTTGGCATTATTTGATTTAAAATCAATTTTCTAAAAGGTTTGCCGAATTTGGACTCTTTGGTGATTATCAGTTTCACATTGCAGTTATGAGATTAGATTCAGAACCACAAGAGTCCGAACTGTGAGGCCTTCTTTTCAAACCCTTTTCGAAAGGCAGGGGCGGAAAAATGCAAATCCACAGTAGAACACAGGTTTTGTTCGCTGTACAAATTGTTTGGAGTGCTACTACAATTTGTGAAGATCATTGTATCCTGGGAGATAGACGCCATTTATCCATAAGCACGGTAGTGGGGTGAATCTGTCTTAAGGACAGAGTGTCACACACTCGACTTGATCTTTTAAATATTTATTCGGTTCGGTAAATAAATTCTGTAAGTAATTTATTTTTTATTTGTTTGATTTGTTTCAAGTTATTTATTTTACACAGAAGATTGTTCCAATAATCTTAAGACAGATTTAAATTATTATGTTTAAACAGAATTTTTCGTTTATTTCCTTTCTTCCTTTCTTCTTCTTACAGAAATTATTTTATGTGGTTTTACAAAGTAATATTTTGGTTGGAAAATACAAATAGTCGTAATATACTGTTTGACAAATAGTAGTAATATACTGTTTATTTTCTTTGACAACTATTAGTAATATACTAGTAGTCATTAACAATTCAGAATATTTATTTGTGAAGTTGGTTAAAAATTAATTTTGGTTTTCAAAAATAATTTCTGAGTTTTCATTAATTAAAATTCTGTTTCAGTATTTTAATTTTTGATGTGTTATAGAAATTTAATTTTCGATGTGGAATTAATTTGTTTAAATAAAATTTTATTTTATTTTCAAATTAATTGGAAATAAAAGTTATAATTCTTGTTTCTTTTATTTTTACAGAATTAAAATTCTGTGTTTGTGATTTGAATTTTCTATGTAGTATAAAATTCTTATTATAATTTTGTTTTATAATTTAGAATTCATGGCTACTGAAACTAATGCTCAAACAAGTACTGATATGGTGGCTACAACTGCGCCAACCCCTCCTCCTGTTGTGACTGTAACACTCAATCACGGTGAAAAGCCAAAGCAGTTCTTAGGAACTGATTTTAAAAGATGGCAGCATAAAATGTTGTTATATCTTTCTACTTTCAACCTAGCGCGTTTTCTCCATGAGGATGCTTCTACTCTAAAAGAGGATGAAACCGACCGACAAGTGGTTGCTATAGTCGATGCCTAGAAACATGCTCATTACCTTTGCTGGAACTACATCTTGAACAGACTTGACAACACATTATACAACGTCTATAGTCCTATCAAAACGGCAAAGGAACTTTGGGAGTCTTTGGAGAAAAAGTACAAAATAGAAGATATTGGCTCAAAGAAATTTGTGGTTGGCAAATGCCTAGACTTTGTGATGGTTGGTTCTAATACTGTGATTAGCCAAAGTTCAAAATCTCCAACTTATTCTGCGTGACATTCATGTAGAAGGCATCTCTCTCAGTGAATCCTTCCAAGTTATTGCCTTAATTGAAAAATTACCTCAAGGCTGGAAGGAATTCAAGAACTACCTCAAACACAAGCGCGGAGAAATGACTTTGGAGGAATTAATTGTGTGTTTGAGGATTGAGGAGGACAACCGCAATTCAGAGAAGCGGGCTGGTAAGCATCCAATGGAGTCAAGGGCAAATGTGGTGGAACATGCTCCAAAAGCCAAAAACAGATGTTTTATGGAGAAAGTTCCTCACAAGGCTCTAAAAGAGGAGAAACTCAAAAGTACAAGTTTAATGGCAAATGTTACATCTGTGACAAAGAGGGACATCAGGCCAAAGATTGCCGCAGCAAGCGCAAAAGTAAAGGAAAACAAAGCAAGAAGCTTGCTCAAGCCCATATGACCGAAATGGACAAAATTTCCAATGGTGTTGAGGACATAAATCTTTCTGTAGTTGTTTCCGAGGAAAACCTTGTTGGAAATCCTAAAGAATAGTGGGTGGACACTGATGTTACTTGCCATATCTATGCCGACAAAAAGATGTTCACATCTTATTCTCTAATGGACAACGGTGGACAACTTTTCATTGGCAACTCCTCGACTTCTAAAGTTGAAGGACAAGGAAAGATTATTCTGAAAATGATATCTAGAAAGGAACTCACTCTCAACAATGTGCTGCATGTACCGGACATTCGCAAGAACCTTGTTTTTTGGATCTTTGTTAAGTAAAAATGGGTTTAGGCTAGTTTTTGAAAGTGACAAGTTTGTACTTACCAAAAACGAGATGTACATAGGAAAAGGTTACATGTCTGATGGCCTTTTCAAAATAAATGTAATGACTGTTGTACCCTCTGTTATTAATAAAAATATATTTTTTTCTTACTTGTTTGAGTCTTCAAATTTGTGGTATGGTAGACTAGGACATGTTAATTATGGATCTTTGCGTAGATTAATTAATATGAAATGTTTATCTAAATTTGAAATTGATTTAAATCATAAATGTGAAATTTGTGTTAAGGCAAAATTATCCAAAACTCCTTTCTATACAATTGAAAGAAGTACAGAACCACTTGAATTAATTCATAGTGACATTTGTGATTTTAAATCAATTCAAACTAGTGGTGGGAAAAAATATTTTATCACTTTTATAGATGATTAAACTAGATATAGTTATGTTTATTTAATTCGAACTAAGGATGAAACTTTGAAAACTTTCATTCAATACAAGAATGAAGTTGAAAATTAACTTGGTAAGAATGTAGAAGTGATAGAGGTAGTGAATATGAATCACCTTTTGATGAGTTTTGTAAAGAATATGGAATAATTCATCAAACCACTGCTCCTTACTCACCTCGAAAAAATGGAATTACTGAAAGAAAAAATAGGACTTTAAAAGAAATGATGAATGCCATGTTAATAAGTTCTGAATTACCTTAGAACTTGTGGGGGGGAAGCAATATTTTTTGCTAATTATATTCTAAATAAAGTACCTCAGAAGAAAGTGAATCAAACACCTTATGAAATGTGGCATGGGAGAGTACCATCCTACAAATACTTAAAAGTGTGGGGGTGTTTGGCTAAAGTGGCTATTCCTAGTCTTAAAAAGACTAAGATAGGTCTTAAAACTGTTGATTGCATTTTCTTGGTTATGCCAAGAATAGTAGTGCATATCGGTTTTTGATTCATAAATCAGAACATTCTGAAATGCATGTAAATACAATTATTGAATCTCGGAATGCATCATTCTCAGAACATGTATTTCCAAATAAGACTGGACAAGTGACTAGTAATAATAAAAGATCTTATGATGCTACTACTAGTCATGATCAATAACAAGATCAAAAACAAGAGTAAGAGATATATCAAAATGAAGAAGAGGAACCTAGGCGTAGTACACGTGCTAGAGCCTCAAAATCTTTTGGTCCAGATTTTCTAACATTTTTGTTAGAAAATGAGCCTTTAACTTTTAAAGAGGCTACGTCCAGTCCTAAAACTCCTTTATGGAAAGAGGCTGTAAACAGCGAAGTTGAATCTATCTTGCAAAATCACGCTTGGGAATTGGTGGATTTGCCACCAGGTTGTAAATCTTTTGGGTACAAGTGGATTTTCAAAAGAAAAATGAAAGTGGATAGATCAATTGACAAATACAAGGCAAGACTTGTGGTTAAAGGATATAGGCAAAAAAAAGGTCTTCATTACTTTGATACATACTCACCAATTACCAGAATAACATCCATTAGAATGCTAATTGCTATTGCACCATTGTATAATCTAGAAATCCATCAAATGGATGTGAAAACCGTTTTCTTAAATGGTGAGTTAGATGAAGAAATTTACATGGAACAACCAAAAGGATTTTCTGTTTTAGAAAAAGAAATGAAAGTGTGTAAATTGATTAAATCATTATATGGTTTAAAAAAAGCGCCAAAGCAACGACATGAGAAATTTGACAAAGTAATGATGTCAAATTTATTCAAAATTAATGAATGTGACAAATGTGTTTATATTAAAACGCAAGCAAGGGTTATGTTATAGTATGTCTTTATGTGGATTATATGCTCATCATAGGTAGTAATAATGACATAATTAAAACTACCAAGAAAATGTTGAATAAACATTTTGACATGAAGAACATGGGGATTGCTGACATAATACTTGGTATGAAAATTACTAAAACATCAAAAAGTTATACTTTGTCACAATCACATTATATTGAGAAAATACTTGACAAATTTAGCAAAGATGATGATCATTTTGCTAGAACACCCGTGGATGTTAATTTGTTTCTTTCTAAGAATGTATAGGAAAGTATTTCTCAATTAGAGTATGTCCAAATTATTGGAAGCTTAATGTACTTAATAAATTGCACTCGCCCGGATATAGCTTATGCAGTAAGTAAATTAAGTAGATATACAAGTAATCCAAGAGTAGAACACTGGAAAGCAATTATAAGGATTCTAAGATATCTCTGATTTACTCGTAACATTGGGCTTAATTATACTAGATATCCAGTAATACTTGAAGGATACTGTGATGCAAACTAGATATCGGATACTAGAGACTCAAAATCCACCAGTGGGTATGTCTTTACTCTTGGTGGTGAGGCTGTATCTTGGAAATCTTCCAAACAGACTTGCATTGCTAGGTCTACTATGGAATCATAATTCATAGCTTTAGATAAAGCTGGGGAAGAGGCATAAACTTCCTTGAAGATATTCCAATGTGGCCAAAACGGATGCCTGCTATTTGCATACATTGTGATTGTCAATCAGCAATAGGTAGAGCACAGAGTCATATGTATAATGGTAAGTCGCATCACATTCATCGTCGACATAACACCGTAAGATAGCTACTCTCTAATGAAATTATTTCCATTGAATATATGAAGTCTAAAGACAACATAGCGGATCCACTAACCAAAGGGTTAGCAAGAGAGTTAGTTGAGAACTTATTGAGGGGAATAGGACTTAAGCCTATTAAATAAGAGTTACCACAACGGCAATCCAACCTAGTTGATTGGAGATCCCAAGATCTAGGTTCAAAGGGACAACCGAGTTGTGTATGACTCATAAGGATCACTGGAGAGTCAAACTCCTACCCATTTCTATGATGAAATAGTGATGTCTGCAGCGTTTTAGGTTAAGTAATACTTTTAATGATTCTTATATCTAGGTATATCTAGTAGAGTATGGCAGGATACTCTTCATAAGAATCACTTATATAAGTGTGAACCGGGCCGATTCTATGAGATTTGTGAAGTGCTATAATTCTTTAGAGCACTCATGAAACATCAGGTTGTTCAGGGCTAAAATAAACACAACAGTGAGAACTAAACTGTGTCTGGTAATATATTGTGTGTGTCATGACCCAAACCCGCCCTTATGGATTAGAGTCATAACAGGCCAGTAATCACGAGATTAACTACGGCCTCAGTCAGAAATTGAGTCATATTTAATAATAGGGGGCCAAATTGCAGAAGCAAAATTTACAAAAATTGTGCAATGCGCTGTGCATACATGGGTTAACCAAAACGTTCTCATATTCATATAATAACTCACACCATATGAACATTCATATTAAGCATGTAATACCTATGTTCACGATCATTCAAAGCCAGTATTAACAAAACCAAGGTTATACACAGGGTTGGTCATACATGACCACAAAAGTTTAAAAGCAAAAGATCAGAGGACAAGTAAATCAAAAGTAAGGCCTCTGCGTGAGGCGACCTTGGTTTCTCATTGCTTACTGGGACTGGGGCTGGACATCCTATTGCTCACCTACATACATAAATATAAACAGTGAGCTATCGCACAGTGAATAATACCAAAATAGAGGAGTTCATGAACAAGATTCTTATAATCATAGTTCATTATTACGCTTAGTACTCGATGTTAAAGCAAAACGACCTCAGGTCCTTTACATCATATCCCAAGTATAAACGACCTTGGGTTCATGTTACATACATAACGACTTTGGGTCCATCATAGACAAAATGACCTCTGATCCAACTTACATATTAAATGACCTTGGGTCCATTACACACTGAAACGACCTTAGGTCCAATACTTACAGAACGACCTTAGATCCAATTCATATACACATTTACTGTGTGCACATATTCAAATCTATGATCATATCCATTTTTGTATCCAAAACAACCTTAGGTCCATACCTTTTCCTTGTCCCAAACGGCCTTCGGCCCATTTAGTCATCATATAGAACGGCCTGAGGCCCAATCCACATCCTTAGTGAATACACTAAATGGCCTTAGGCCCATTTCATACTCATTCATTGATAACTTTGTGTATCTTATTTCAAATTGGGTGATTAGAATGCTTGTTCATTTTATCACTTTAAAGGTTTGGAACCTTACCACATAGGCATCATTTAGAAAGTAATGCGTATACAAAAATATCTTTGCTAAGATATTACTCACAGTGTTCCGGCGCTTGATTCGTCCTTGTACTTGACCCTACATGATTCACAACACATTGGGTCATATTGCCATTCAATCCGTTCTTTAGTTTGCTTAATATTCTTAGGCTTCTTTCATGTCCTTTAATTCATTTAGAATGTCCAATGCATGCCTAAAAGTGCTTAGAGATGAAAGAGAATGGAAAACGAATCATAAAATATCTTTTCAAAATTTCTGAAATAAGGCTCTCCGCTCGAGTGCAACTTTGGTCGCTCGAGCGGACTACAAAACTCTGTAAAAGTACTAGTTACATGAATTTCACGCTTGAGCAAGATATCTGAAGCTCGAGCGGGGAGTCTTACAAGATAAGGTTCACTCGAGCATAGAGTTTGCCGCTCGAGCCACTATGCAAATCTCTGCAAAACTTCTGGGAGCTCGACTTTTATGCTCTAGTGACACTTTCCTCGGTTGAGCAGACAAGTCAAATTTTGGATTTTCCAGAACTATGTTAGAAGTTCATGACTTGATTTCAAAGGCTCAAAACTCACATTTTTGGTATAAAAACATGGAAAATATTATACAACATGAGAACATAGGCAAATTGAGTCTAATTTGTCCAAAACCATGATCCAAATCCCAAATCATTTCACATCCTTCTTGACAACTTCATAACACAAGCTACCAAGCTTCATATCTTCAAGGATGATGCATGCATGTGAAATATAGACTCTAATTCCATGTCAAATGATACAAAAGATGATCAAAATCATAAAGTTTAACAAAATTATGCATGAATGGGAATTTTGGTGCTCAATTCTTTATGATTATGCACATTCATGGTGATTCTTTACATTCATGGATATATTAACTTCAATTTCATCAAACACTACTCAAATTTGTTCTTGATCATCAATTCTCTTGAAAATTCACATAATTACAAGTTTAAACTCATGAATTTGAGCTCAATTACTCACTTAGGAGCTTCAACTCCTATTATAGCCAATTCTTGAGCTAATCCTCATAGTCTCTTAAATTCTCTTGCAAATCTCTAAGGTTGAGCTCCTTCTCTCACTAATTTGGTTCACTCTCTCCCTCTAGAGTGTATCTTCGAATTCTTTGAGCACATAAAATGTGAATTAGGCCTTTAATTAGTGTATATATAGGTTTCATTAATCATATTGGCTAATTAAGGATTAGGCTTAATCAAATGAACATAATTGAATCAGATTAATCTAATTATTTTGATTCGAATCAATTTTTAATTAAATTTCACTGTAGGCTCTAAAAATTATGCTAATCACAATAATACGACCAATTTTGGTTTTTGTCGCCTCTACGACCTTCAATTTAATTTTTATAGCAGAAAATCAAACAGATTTTCTTACAGTGAACAGATAGGAATTCAAACACATATATAATCATATAATTAGCACTCAAAATCATATCAAGCTCATAATTATAATCATAATTAAGATTAATTAGCATAACATAGAGTTGGGTTGTCACAGTGTGAGTTCTATTGTCATGGTTTACACAAATGGCTGAATAGTTTAAGACATCATATTCACTAGTTAGCTAGTAAATCTGATAGTGTCTCACAAGGGAAGGTTCACAGCCAAAAGCTACATATCCTTTGCATTTTCCCTTCGTCAAATTCCATTCATGTGAGGGATTCTTGGAAAAATATGGTTTTATAGGCTTATTTTAGGCCAACTTTGACCCCAAATTTGGATGGGGCCCATACGTCTTTTGGGGTGGGTCCAAAGAGGTGACGTGTTCCTTGCCGCATGGCAAGTCACACAGTGTAAACGGTTCATCAAAACCATTTATGAGTGAATGAAAAGTTGACGTTGTTTTTTGGTTCATAGAATGGACAATTAAAGAAGTAAATGTGAGTTTTCTTGAAATGGTAATCCCACATTGAAAACTTAAAAGAACTTATGTGTATATATAAGTTCTAGGAGGCAACATTTGGGTTGGGTCCCAACGGCACCCCAAGTTTATAGAAAAGAGGAGTTATAGACAAAGTGTACCTTGGCTCAAACCACCACAAGCGCGTGCGCCCCGCCGTCCGTCCGTCTGATTGGCTGGCCGAGCCGAGCCGAGCCATGCTGGGTGCGAATGTAGGTTGTGGGTTAGGTCGGTCTAATATTAATTTATTGGACAAAATTTATTTGAATTTTTTTCAAAAATTCTTGCGGGAAAATTAATTTAAATTTTGCGCCAATTTTTTCTATCCAAGTAGTGCCATTGTTTCAGTCCATTTTTCCAGCACATTTAACAGGTTCAAACTGTTCAATAGATTGAAAAACAATCCAGTAGTTTCGGACAGGTTTAAAACTGCCCAGTAGTTATAAACAGATATGAAACTGCAGTAGTTATCTATTCAAACAGTAACGGCACTTGTTCATTCAAAATTAGATCTGTTCGGGTTTGAATTTCATGCCTATTCAGCCCTATATATACTAGGACATTTCCAACAGATTTCTCATTCTGAAAATTCATTTTTTCTTGCTTTCCCTAGTGCTCTCTTTACATTATTCTATTTACTAATTTTAGGAAAAAAATTCTGAGAGCATAGAACACTGGTTTTGTTCGCCGTACAAATTGTTTGGAGTGCTACTACAATTTGTAAAGATCATTGTATCTTGAGAGATAGACGCCATTTATCCGTAAGCACCGTAGCGAGGCGAATCTGTCTTAAAGACATAGTGTCACACACTCAACTTTATCATTTAAGTATTTATTCGGTTAGATAAATAAATTCTGTAAGTAATTTATTTATTATTTGTTTGATTTGTTTCAAGTTATTTATTTTACACAAAAAATTGTTCCAACAATTAGGTGGCCCAATGTCATGTGGCCATAATGTTCTTTGCTCGGTCGTACTACTTAAAGACCGTGCAAACTGGTTTTTCCTTCAGTTTGGTTGTGATTTTGGATCAACATCGCAGGTTTCTATTAGTTTTATTTTGTATCGTTTGGTATTCGTTTCTAAACATAGAACTAGTAGGGGTATTCTGTGGCCTTGAGTTCGTTCCATAATTATTTTCATACTTTAGTAAATTACTACTTAATATTGGTGTTCTTAGTCGTCTTGGGTGGGTCAAGCAAATTGGAAAAATCCAGAAAATAAGAAGAGCGGATTGAAAAAAAGTTATACGTAGAAAGGGTGCGAAGAACTTATGGATTCAGGGCAGGAACTCTAATTCCAACCAAACGGAGGGTCCTCCTGTAGCTGTTGCAAATGCTTTGTGGCTAGGAGCTCGAGCACAAGGAAATGGGACGCTGAGGCTTGAGTTGCATAGAGGCCAGACGAGGATGAACAATGTGTGACTGTTCAAGTGCATGAATGACATGTATGTAATGGAGGCCAGAGTGAGACGTTTCAAATTTTTGGGTATTCGTGCTTGATAGTTGTAACAGAGATACAGAGCCAATAAGGGCGTGCCATATGTCTCAGGCATGGGGTTGTGTCAGACGTATCTGGCAGGTGAATAAACGTGTGGTACGGTTGACAGGGACTTCGCCGAATCGAACAAGAAAACCGAGCAACATTTTTCGGTCGGCTAATTTGAGAGGTCTTAGCTCAACGAGAAGAAAGTAATCCCAATCATGCGTTGCAGATGGAATTAAGGGGCAATTGAAAGGGTAATTTTTGTGTAAATTGGGCCGAACTAGGTAAAATCTACTTTGGGTGTTGGGCTGCGCAGTGGGCCGGGATAAGGTCTTATGTATTTTGATTTTGGGCTGTGATAGACACTAAACCGGTCAGAGATGTGTAGGTAGGGTTTGGACCGAGCTATCTCAAGGCAGTCTTGTTGCAAATCAAGATATTGCCAGTGAAGAGAGTTGAGCTAAGTGTAGCTCGGCAAGGTGCAATCCTGCGATAAGGGTTATCATGGCCTTGCCAGGGAAAGCATAGAGCTAAGATAGCGCGCCTGACCACCATCCCGATCGAAGTGAAGAGTTCAAATCATCTCACCTGATTGATAGTGGAAAGGGTGTTCTAAGAATAGGCATTATCCTTTAGCAGAGTGATTCATAGGAGGACTCAATTAGTTCAAAAGTTAGAGTCCAACTATGATTGTGCCAGGGAAATCTATAACGGCTCACGACATAACCTATGCAAAGGTATTACAATTCTGACTCTCGAATACATAGAACTTTTGCGTCTATTGTTTATTGTGCTGACTTAGGCATCGGAGATGTTTTCGGCACACACCTGCCAGCTAGCTCACGTTTGTGTTTTCAGGTAGCAAAGCGACGACGTTTGGAGAAGTGCAAACTTGATCAACAGGATTATACAAGAAGATTATTTTGTGCTCATATAGGTGAGTTTATAACATTTTTCATCTATGAAACATAAGGGTCAATGCATAAAATTAAAAAAAAAATCAAACCAAATTTAACAAAACTACTTATTTTAATAATATGAAATAGCGTCCAACACAATATCGTTTTAACTGATAAATTGTGAAACAATTTCCCTTCCAAAATTTTGTAACACATGTCCGTTTGGGAAGAGCTAAAGTGGGCTTTTTGACTATTTTAGCCACAAAAGACAAAATAGGCTATTTTAGCCATAAAAAATAAAATATCACATCTAACCCATAATTATTACACTTTTCTTTCACAAAAAAAAGTCAAAAAAGTCAAAAAGTCAAAAAGACCTTCCCAAACCAAGCTTTTTAGCCCAGGCTAAAATAGCCAAAAAAATTAAAAAGTCAAAAAGTCAACCCATTTCCCAAACCAATCCGTTGTAATCTTAAGTCCATCCCTAATCTACTGTATGATGACGACTGTATGATGACGATGATCAAATGCAATAATTCACAAAATTAGGGTGCTTATTCAAAATTGATTCAACATGCATATTTATTCCGTTTCCATAATAGAGAGAGAAAAAAAAGAAAAAAATAGAATTAATTATAAATAAAAAAAACCTCTAATGTTTCACGCATTTTTTACTTTAAATCTCAGTATTTCAATTTTAAGAAATTAAATGCTGAAATTCAATCCGTGTTTCAATTTGCCCATTTCGTCCATCTCCGTATGTGTTATATAACGGAGGAGATTTAAAGTGAAAAACAGTAGGGTTTATAGTGAAAACATGTGAAATCTTAGAATTTATTTTGTAATTAACCCTTTTTTTGTTTTTAGTGATCTTAATTTTAAAAAAATTGTTAATTACACAAAAAATTTTAAGATTTTACACATTTTTCACTTTAAACTCCAGTGTTTTTTACTTTAAACCCCTTCCGCTGCCTTACACAGATGAAAATGGAAGGAGGGGCAGATTGAAATACAGATGGAAACTCTAAGGTTTAATTTGTCAAAATCAAAATATTAAAATTTAAAATGAAGAATGCGTGAAATCTTGGGGTGTTTTTGTAATTAACTTTAAAAAAAAAATGCATACGTATTATTTATTTATTTATTTGTTTATTATTATTATTATATATATAGTGTGAGAATAAAAGTCTTGGTTGTTGAGCGCACTGGCAGAGCCACAAAAATAATTTACGAGGATCCTTGTTAATTAAAATTTTAATTTTTTTTCTTCATAACCAATAATAATAGATACTAATTTTTAAATTAATATGAAGTACAAAATCTTAAATATTAATATAAAAGTTTTAAAATTTTTGTTTTTATAATTGATCTTATGAAAAATCAGAATTGAAAATATATAATATTACTTATATAGGCAATACAAAAGAGTTTTGTATGTCTTATGATTGATTATATGATAATAGTATAAATAATAGTGATACCACATCATCATCGATATATAGTATTATTATTATATAATCTAACGAATAGAAGGTCAATACCACTTATCAAATATAATTAATAATTCAATAATTTCTCATTTTCATAATAGAGCTAACTACGTTTACATGTAAGTGATGATTTGATATCACTATTATACTGAATTTTTTATATAAAATTTTATACATAATAATGTGATTGATTGTAATTTTTTTTATTTTTAATTAAAATATTCATCATTATTTTCGTAATTTAAAAAATATAATTAAAAAATCATTCGAAATGTTATTCCTATATAAAATTTTTATTTGTTAATTATTTTGCGTCACTGGAGCCTAGGCTATTAATTTTCCTCTTTCCAGCAGTTTCAGATGTTTAGGCCCCTGGTTTTCACAAACCTCTGGTTTTGGGCTAAGCAACACCGACCTTTCTATATAATAATCCTATATTTTAATAATAGATAATAGATAATAAATAAAACAATGTAAAACCAAACAAACAGACATTTTTTTTTTATTTTTTTTATAATTATTTAATAGGACAGCATATAAACCCACTCCACAACCATTGAATTCTAATAAAATATTGTTTTTTCCCCCCTGTTCTTGTATGTTAAGGTACAGTGGTTGTCTTTTGCATTCTATGAATTACTAGTTAAGTTTTATCAAATTTATTTATTTATTTATTTTTTGGTGTCTTTAGATTTTTATAATACTGGGTTCGCTCGCTATTTGTTGTGCAAGGCACAGACCAAGAAAAGCAAAAACCCAGTTAATCTGTGATAAGTTTTCATATATGTACAAGACAAATGTAACAAGAACTGGAAATGGAAATCAATATCAAACAATATTTTATTGTTTTGAAACCTGAAATTAAGGGGTGGTTTGAGATGTTCTAAATAAGTGTATTTTTTGATTATTTATATATATAAAAAATATGTAGAAAAATAGAGAGAGTGAGTAGAAAAGTAGAGAGGAGATATTGATAGATATTGATTGATATGACCCAAATAAGTGTATATATGTAAAAAAAAATATATTTTTTTAGTGCATGCCAAACACCTACTAAATTCCTCTATAAGTTTGATTACTCTGCCTGACTTGTTAGAAATATGGATCTGTTTTTTATTTTTTAATTATTTTATTTAATTTTTTACATCAAAATAGGGTGCAACATGAGTAGGTTTAACCAAACAACTCGAGTCTCATGTGAAAATCTTAATGACTTGGGCTGTATAGTTTCAAATTTGCTCAGGGCTTGGACTAAAATTTGTCAATTCAAATTAAATTTGCTTGTGCCAGTGTTTTTACAACTCAAGTAATTTGAGGAATCCAAATTCTATATTAATATAAATAAATTATATATAATAAACATAAGATATTATAAATTAAGGATTATTTTCTCATCATTTAAATCAAATCATATTATAATGTAATATACTCTATTGTTTTAACTCAAACTAATGTTTAATTATGGTTCATTTTTGTATTTTTTGAAAGTGCAATACACTAGTTTATGAAATTGAAGATAATTTTTTGTGTTTGAATTCGGTCAACTTAATTCTTTGACTTAATCTCGTGCTCAGGCTCAGGCTCGGGTTTGGGTAAAGAAGATCTAGTGAGAAGTCTAGCTAGGGTTGGACCTATGGCTCGAGCTTAGAAAGATCCCTCTACACTTTAAATTGAGCCTATAGATGCTTTGTCTAATCGAATTTGTTTGAGTTGCAGCCCTAGATCGGAAGTTGTAGCAGAGAATTTTATGTAATGCTTAAACCTTTGACCTTCTAATAAAATGTAAGGATTCAGATTAAATTAAGCTAACTTGAGTTCAAAACTTTTTATAACACAATGTGATAACTCAAATTGTTTATGAGAACACAAATTTAATGTTATGTAAATAGAGATTAAAATAAAAAATAAAATAAAAAAAGGATAAAAAGTGGTTGTTGTTTTTTCTATGAACTAATCATAATGACGAATCAAGTCTTTTGTTTGAATGTCAAGTATAGTTGTCAAAATTATTCTGATGGAAAAAAAAAAAAAGAAACAGTTTGCATAAGTTTGTTAGTGTGTAATGCCAGGGTTTTGGTGTTGTGTCACTTAAATAATGAAAATGGTTGTACAAACCAACATCATATAAAACAAATCACTATGTTTAATTTGTTTTTCTTTTATTCTCTCTCTATATATTCATATATATTTTCAATAATGTTTAAAATACAGAAACTAAATACAAAATAGAAAGAGATGGCCCATATAAACTTCACCCCTTATAAGAGAGTTGTGTCCTATTTTTTATTTAGTTTCTGTACACACACTTACTGGTATATTTTTTGGATAAGCTAGTCATGTGGTGATTGGCTAGTTGGCGATGGGATGCATTCCAAATAGTTCCAAAATTATATTTTGACCTATTATGAGTTACTAGGTGCTCAAAAAAAATAATAAAAATAAAATAAATGCTAAACTAGGGGAAAACACATTCCATCTTGATCTTTTCATTTTTTTAATTGCAAATACCAACAAATACTCCAAGGAAATTTATTAATATTGGAATGTGATATACAGAATTTTGAAGTGTAAAAAGTCAAAAATTATTTTGAAATTCATAAAAATTATTTTGAATTTGGTTGTTAGTTTCTTAAAATCGACTCATTTTTTCCCTTCTTTTTGTGTCTAAGAGACACTTATTAGCAAAACTTTGATTATGATATTTATATATTTGTGTGTGGGCGATTTTCTGACCACACTGCTCGCCTAGTAATCAGCTGGAGAGCACTGGCAGAATAGATGGTTTCAGCTAACCTGCAACAAAAAAAAAAGGTCTCGGCGGTGACTCTTCCACCCGGGGGCACTCCGACGATCAAATCAGTATATCTCTCAAAGATAATCAAGTGTTAAACTTACTATTCAAAGCATAAAACTGCGTACCTTAGACCCACGGGGGTGCCTCTTTTTTATAGCCAACATAAACGTAGTCCCACTAGAAGCCTGACTTCTATGGACTCCAATGCAGTACTTACTTTGGACTCTTCAAAAGATAAACTCCCTAAGAGTTTTATCCTTATCTTGGCTAAGTCTCCTTTTTACTCTAGGATTCTTGTCCCTTATCTTTTGTCCATTTTTCTCAAATTCCGATATCTTCGGAGATAACCTCGACCTTGCCGAGATAACTTCGGAGTAACAACCAGGACACGTGGCACTTCGGCTGACACGTCGGCGTCACCTTGCCACGTGTTGGTATTCAAAAAATACATCCCCACAATTGCCCCCTAGGTTTTATTACCTCAGCATTCTGAGGTGATGGAACCTGTATCTGTATTTTCTTCCAATAAATCGGCTTAAAATTTGATAGCCGAGATCATTCATTTCTGGCCGACATGCTTTCCCTAAAAAATCAGGATTTTTAAGGAACTTCTCACGCGCATGAGCTGTCATGCACTTCAACCTAACCGTTTTAGACATACGTTTCCCACTTATTGGTTCGTACACGTGACGCGCTTGTTAACCACCTCTTTTCTCACGTGCGCCGTCTGACGCCCTCGTTCTTCTAGGCGTATTGATTGCTTTTGCCGCCGTTTCTGTTTAATCAAAAACTTTTTTCCCTTTTTTCCGTCTCTTCACTTTTTCATTCGAATCCCCTGCTCTCTCTCTTTAGCTTTCGAAATCCTCCATCGCTCAAGCTTCCAAAGCTCTGCAACCTCCTCCGTTCACCCCTACCGGCGAGATTTCCACCGGTCTTCTGCTCCTGAAATCGTCGTAGGACATCGGCAAATCCCTTTCCAGCTTCCCTTTTTCTGGTAAGCTACTGTTCCTTTCATTTTTAGTTCCCTGACGTTTCTTCTTTTTCACTGTCGCCATTACTGTATCGTTTCAAGCTTTTTTAATTCATAAATCGTACATCTGAATGCCTTCATCCATGATTTTGCCTTTGCCTACATTTTGAACACACGTACTGTTTCACTACATCTTTACACTTTTGCCACTGTTCTTGGCCATATATTCTTGTATTCTTCATGTTCTTGATAGCCCATCTCAATTCTTGTTTCTGAAACTTCGTTTTTTCTGTTTTTTGCATCTTTTCCAGATTCTTGCCTTCAATCCGTGTTTCCATAGATTTAGGTCTTGGGATTTGTCTGTAAAACCCATAACTTAGGAAAAAACTGAAACCTGCACCTACCTTACTGTTTGCCGAGGTCCCAATAACCTTCTAAAAACATCTTCTGAGACCCACCTTCTAAGATTAAGCCGATATCATGGGTATGTGGAAACATAGGGTAAACACCCCCTCTAAACTTGAGTACTTTAGACAAGAGCTTGAAATCCCAACCGATGTCAATCTGAGGTTGGCTGGGGATGATGACTCTATCATGCCTACCGAAAACTCCATGCCCTTCCCTGTAATCGCCTTTATAGAGTGTGGACTTCGGCTTCCATTAAACATTCTGTTTCGTGAGGTTCTCCATTACTACAAGTTGAACCCCATGTAACTGGCAATCAATTCCTATCAAGTGATCTTTGGTATTATAGCCTTAGCTAAACGGGAAAACGCTAGGATTACCCTTGCCGACATCCAATATTACTATACCATGTGTGGCCTTAACTTGAAAGAAAAAGGCTACATTTACTATCTTAAGCCGAGATCCACAGAATTTAAAATTGTAGCCGACCTCCCAGACTCCAACAAGGGAGCTGGTGATGATTATCTCATTACCTCGGGGAACTGGGAGTTCGCCCCAGATGAAGATCTCCATCTCTTCCCTCTCCCACGATCAATCTTTATAGAGGGTAATGGTAAGAGCCTTGCATTCATACTTGCTTTACTTTTAAAGTCATCTATATTTTATCTGTTTCCTAATGTCTGCTTTGCCTTTACTTTTGCAGTTCTGCCTCAGCTGCCAAAAAACTTTCGCCAATCCTTTGTTCCCAGCAAGGATTTAAAGAAATTACTGGACCTACCAGTTCAGAAGTGAAAGACACTTTTGCTTCTCAACTTCATCCTAACATACAAATCAGCTCTCCCCGACGTCCCCAGGAGAAAGAAGAAGAAGAGCTCATCTCCTCCCTCTGCTATAACCTTTCCAGCTGCATCAACATCGCGAATAGACCAAGGATCAACATCTGATCCAGCAGATCAGCCATCTTCTTCAGCTCCATACTTGGTTCCAATTGCAGAACGAAAACGTCGGCGACGACTTGTCCTAACTGCCGAGATGGGTCGCCCTAAGCCTGTCGCAAAAGATCTTATGGCCAGCATTCCATCATCTGTTGATGGGCAGCCAACCCAAACCCTTCCTCCATCGAAGCCAAAGAGAATAAAAAAGGTTCAACCAAAGCCTAAGGTAACTCAAGTCGAGTCCGAAGATAGCCTGTCTATCTCAAAGTTGGTGGAGAGCGACAAACCTCAACCCTCTGCTGGGAAGAGGCCCTCTGAAACTCAACCATCAGAGTCTCCAAAATCCAAAAAGCCGAGGTCTTCTTCCGCAACGACTTCGGGGTCCAAACAGAGCGGTGCCCCTTGGACTCCAAAAATTACTCTGGAGGACAAGCCAGTCCTGTCCTCTGATAGTGCCGATGACATCAACGTCGGCGTAGCACTCAGTACAGCTCTGCTTCTGCCTGGGTACTTGGAATGAAATGCTGGCTTTAGCGAGTATGAGAATTACGCCCTGATGCTGCAGCACTCCGTTCAGGTAGATGTCTTCTATTTGGTAATCGTCCTCTTTCATACTGTGAATATTCTCTAACACTTCTGTTTTCTTTCAGGCCATCCAGCATGCCTACTCATTTTCAATACAGTCTTTTGAAAATCGGGAAAGGCTTGTTGAGATGAAGAGGGAGTTCTCTTCCCTCCAAAACACCAACAAAGGTCTTCAATCGAAGATGAAAAAACCAGAGGACCAGGCCGAAGGTGCAATAAAAGCCCAGACTAATGCCGAAGAGAAGGCTGAGGCCGCTGAAGCCATTAGGAAAGTGGCTGAGTCTCAAAAGAGAAAGGCCGAGGAAAAGATGGCCCAACCTGAGAAAGAGTTTCAGGAAGCTCTAGCCACCAAAGAAGCTGAAATCAAAGAAGCTGATGAAAAGGCATATTCACAAGGTATGGCCGACGTCACTGAGGCCTATGAAAAACAAGTGAAGGAGGCATGCAACAAGGGTTTCACCCTTGGTTGGATGTCCCTTCTTAAAAAGCTTAATATTCCTCATGACTCTCCTTTGCGCAAGGTCGACGCCATTCCCTTGCCATTTCCTCCAGAACCAACTCCAAGTGAAGATGTCGGCGAATCTGATGCTGAGGATGAGGCCGAGGAGGAAGAGGACGAGGCTTTGATTAGAAAATCCAAAGACGCTGATGGGGCCAAGTCCCCTCCTCAGAATGAGCAAGTCCTAGACTTGACTTAGGACGATGAAGGTGATTTGGTTCTCAAAGAAGCTATTCCTGAGATTGCACTAGCCGACATCCCTTCCGAGGTCAAGACGGTTGAAGAAACTCTTCAGGAAATTGACGCCGAGATAGCGGCAGAGAAGGAGGCCGAGGTGGTATCTGATCTTCAATTTCAACAATCTGGCGGAGAGGAGCCTTAGCTTTAAGTCTTCTTCTTATTTGTATTTTCTTGTTTCTTTATCTTAGGGAAGGATGTATGTTCTTTGTATGGCCGATGTGCCCCCCTTTTTACTTTGAATGTTAATACAACTTTTCTCTTTTATTGAATGCTTGTACTCCTGTCTTTTCTTCTTTGTCTTCGTATGATTCTATACTTAGAATATTCTGCATATATGTACTCATTCTTCTTTGTACAATCTTCTCAGGGTAACATGCCTCAGTTATGCCACCTGATAATTTACCTAGGCAAGTACTTGTCCTGTAAATTGCTTATAAATTTCAACAAGCGTTAAGCATTATTTCGGTTTAACTTCAACTTGTAAATTGCTACAAATTTCAACAAGTGAAGATAAACAATTATCGCGGCTTAACTTCAACTTGTAAATTGCTACAAATTTCAACAAGTGAAGATAAACAATTATCTCGGCTTAACTTCAACTTGTAAATTGTTACAAATTTCAATAAGCGTTAAGCATTATTTCGGTTTAACTTCAACTTGTAAATTGCTACAAATTTCAACAAGTGAAGATAAACAATTATCTCGGCTTAACTTCAACTTGTAAATTGCTACAAATTTCAACAAGTGAAGATAAACAATTATCTCGGCTTAACTTCAACTTGTAAATTGCTACAAATTTCAATAAGCGTTAAGCATTATTTCGGTTTAACTTCGACTTATAAATTGCTACAAATTTCAACAAGTGAAGATAAACAATTATCTCGGCTTAACTTCAACTTGTAAATTGCTACAAATTTCAATAAGCGTTAAGCATTATTGTCTTTTCTCTGCCCCCAATGTGAACCTGAGTTCTACTTGGGTTCTCATTATTCAGAAACAATCATTATGTATCTTTTCACAAGTCTTGGAGAATTCTGCTAAGATTTTATTGATATAAAACATAACAAGGAACATCTAATGATAGAAAAATTTCAAATTACAAGTGTTCCAAGGTCTTGGCAATGCTTTGCCCTCATTATCTTCAAGCCGGTATGCTCCATTGCCCAATACTGAAGTAATTCTGTAGGGCCCTTCCCAGTTTGGGCCAAGCTTGCCCTCTCTTGGATCCTTCTTGTTGCCAACAACTTTTCTTAGGACTAAGTCACCGACTTGAAAATCCCTTGGATTAACCTTCTTATTGTAAGTTCTAGCAAATTGCTGCTGGTATGTTGCGAGCTGAATTGCAACTTTCTCCCTTCTTTCTTCTAAGAGATCTAAATCTCGGGCTAGATGTATATCATTTGTACCATTCTCTACTCCTTCGGTTTTGATCCCTGGGATGCCGATCTCTAGTGGGATGACCGCTTCTGTGCCATAAGCCATGGCAAAGGGGGTTTCCCCTATTGATCTTCTCGGCGTAGTCCGATATGCCCAGAGTACATTGGGCAATTCGTCTACCCACCTTCCTTTTGCTGCCTGCAGCCTCTTTTTTATCCCATCTAAAATTACTTTGTTGGATGCTTCTGCTTGCCCATTGCTTTGGGGAAAACTTGGTGTTGAAAAGTAATTTTTTATCTTGAATTTCGCACAGAAGTTCTTGATGAGCTTACTGTCAAACTGCGTTCCGTTGTCGGCAACTATTGCCTTTGGGATGCCAAATCTGGTGATGATGTTTCTCCATATGAAATTCCTGACGTCCACATCTCAGATTTTGGCAAGAGGTTCTACTTCTATCCACTTTGTGAAGTAATCTGTTGCTACCAACAAGTACTTCCTTTGCCCAGTTGCTTGGGGCAACTGTCTAATGAGATCCATGCCCCATTGGGCAAATGGCCATGGACTGGATACAGGGTTTAGGTCAGCAGCTGGCTGGTGTATTAAAGGTGCGAACCTTTGGCATTGTTCACACTTCTTCACGTAGACTTCTGCATCTTTTTACATGTAGGGCCACCAATACCCCTGGGCAATGGCCCTGTGAGCTAGTGATCTGCCCCCAGCGTGGCTTCCACAAATTCCTTCATGAATTTCGTATAAAAAGTCTTCAACCTGCGAAGGGTGTACGCACCTTAAAAGAGGTCCTGTGAAGGACCTTCTGTAGAGATGTCCATCCGCTGTCAGACTGAATCTTGCCGACTTCAATCTGATCTTGTGTGCTTCTTTATGGTTTTCTGGCAGCTTTCCCTCTTTCAGGAATGCAACAATTGCATCCATCCAGCTTGGACCCAAGTCCACACACATTGCTTTTTGCTCTGTGATCAGCTGTTCTATGCTCGGGCTTGACAAATAGTCAATCATTATTGTTCTTGTTTTTCCAGTTTGCATTGAGCTTGCCAAGTTGGCCAACGCGTCGGCGTGGTTGTTATCATCTCGGCTGACTTGAAGAAGTCGGCAGTTATGAAATAAGGCTGCCAATCTGTTGACCTCTTTTGCGTATGCCGACATCCTCTCATCTCGGGTTGCAAACTCTCCAGTTGTTTGATTTACTATAAGTTGTGAATCACAAAAAATTATTACCTCATCTGCTTTTGCTGCTACTGCTAGCTTCAGTCCTGCAATCAGTGCTTCGTATTCTGTCTCATTGTTTGAGGCCTTGAACCCCAATCGAATAGACTGTTCCAATATCTCCCCATTCGAAGATATTAACACTACTCCTGCCCCCGCTCCTTGCCGGTTTGAACTCCCATCGACAAACAGGCGAAAGGAGTCGCCGATGTAAATGCTGTAGGGTCTTAGTTTTTCTTTTCTTTGTTCTTTTATCTTTGGTTGGGCTTCTCCTTGTTTGCTTAGACATCGTTCATCTTGGCTCAACGGAGCCTGATGTTCGATGGATTTCGGTGTGAATTCGGCCACGAAGTCGGCCAAAACTTGGCCCTTAATTCCTGTTCTTGGCCTGAACTCCAGGTCGTACTGGCCCAAGGCCACTGCCCATCTTGCTATTCTTCCAGTTAAGTCTCCTTGTTGTAATAAGGACTTCAGTGGGTGTTTTGTCAGCACTATAATCTTGTACGCTAGAAAGTAATGGCTCAACTTCTTTGAAGCCATTACTAAAGCTAGCGCCAATTTTTCCAAGGGTAGCTACCTTGTTTCTGCATTGGATAAGGTTTTGCTAACATAGTAAACAGCCTTTTGCTCCCCCTTTTCTTCACGAATTAATACCGCACTTATTGCATGTTCTGAAACGGCTAAGTACAAAAACAGTTCTTCTCCAGGTTCAGGTGTTGAGAGGATTGGAGCCGTGGTCAAGTACTTCTTTAGGTCGGCCAAGGCGGCCTCACATTCCTCAGTCCATAGGAAGTCTGTGGCCTTCTTTACCTGGTTGAAGAAAGGTTTACACTTGTCTGAGCTTCGGCTTATGAACCTGTTTAGGGCTGCGGCCCTTCCAGTAAGCATCTGAACCTATTTTGCCGACATTGGGCTTTTTAGCTCTTGGATGGCCTTGATTTGATCTGGGCTGGCCTCAATGCCCTTTCTTGTTACCAGGTATCCCAAAATTTACCTGATCCAACTCCAAACGTGCACTTCGATGAGTTGAGTCGAAGTTGGTATGCTTTGAGAATCTCAAAGACCTCTTTTAGGTCAGCAAGATGACTCCTTGGTTCCTTGGTCTTCACGACCATATCGTCAATGTAGACTTCCACTGTTTGGCCAATCAGATTTTTGAACATCTTGGTTACCAACCTTTGGTAAGTTGCTCTTGCGTTTTTCAACCCAAAAGGCATTATCTTGTAACAATACAGTCCTTTCGAGGTGATAAACGCTGTCTTCTCTTCGTCTGAGGGGTACATGGCTATCTGGTGGTATCCTCTGTAAGCGTCCAGGAAGCTCATCCTTCCATGTCCAGATGTGGCGTCTACCAACTGGTCAATCTTGGGTAGAGGAAAGCAGTCTTTGGGACAAGCTTTGTTCAGGTTTGTAAAATCTACGCAGACCTGCCATTTACCGTTCTTCTTCTTTACCACCACTGTGTTGGATAGCCATGTCGGGTAATGAACTTCTTGGATGGCCCTGGCCTCCAGAAGTCTGTCCACTTCTTCTTCTACTGCTTCGACGTGCATCAACGTCGGCCTTCTGGCTTGCTGAATCACAGGTTTTGTCGACCTGTCGATATTCAGTCTGTGGCAAGTGACCTCAGGGTCAATGCCATGCATTTCGTAAGGTGTCCAGGTGAACACCTCAATGTTGGCTCTTAGAAAAGTCTCCAACTCTTTTTCTTCCTCTTCGGCTAAGCCCGAGCCGAGAAGAAAGAAGCGTTTTTCATCCCCATCCTGAACGAGGATTTTCTTCAGCGCCTCTTCTCTCTTCTCGGCTGGTTCTTTGCCGACGTCTTCGAGGACTCTCACGTCCTCATCTTCAATTTCTGTCTTTTCTAGGACTTTCACGTCCTCATCTTCAATTTTTTGCCTACAGTTAATCTCCTCTGACTTCTTCAATCCCATAGTCTGTTGGGAACTGCAGTAGTTGATGCAATGTTGAGGGAACTGCCCCCATTGCATGCAACCATGGTCTTCCCAAGATGATGTTATATGGCGAAGGTGTGTCAATCACCATGAATTCTGTCCTGATCTTCTTAGTGCCAGCTTGTACTTCCAAGCTTGTTGCGCCTAGTGGCCACGTCGGCGTTCCATTGAAGCCGACCATCGGGCCATTTGATTGTTCCAAGTCATCAGGATGAAGGCCCAGCTCTTTGTAACATCTAATGTACATGATGTCGCAAGAGCTGCCTTGATCAATCAGGATGCGTTTCACTTGGCACTCTCTGGCCTGGAGGGATATTACCAAGGCATCATTATGGGGATGCTGGACCATCTCTAGGTCGGCTTCAGTAAATGCTATCGTCGGTCCCTGGCATTCTTCAGGCCGAGGTCGTTTATGTCCAACCCGGTTCACGTGCTACAGGTGTTTTACCTTTTGGGTCTCCCCTCGTATGTCGTTTTCGTTCACCTTTGAGTGAATTACGTTAACTACGCGTGGTCCTCCTGCGGGTGGTTGCTGTGCTGGGGGAGGCGGAGCTGCTGGTGCTTGAGGTAATCTTGCCTATTCTTCTCTAGTCCTGGCCTCATCAACAAGGTCCCTCAGATGTCCTTGCCTTACCAAGTCTTCTAAGTGTGCTTTTAAGGCTCTGCAGCCCTGAGTTGGGTGCCTTTCTTCATTGTGGTAAGCACAACGCCTACCGACGTTTCTTCCCATGAATTCCCCTGGTGTTCTTGTTGGTCCTCTAAAATAGGGTTGGTTTCGTATTTGATCCAAGACTTTGTGGATTGGGACTTGGAATATAGTCGTTACTGCTTGTTTCGCTTTCAAGTCTGTTTCTTGCTTGGTCGGTCCGTTGTTACCTCGACTTCGCTTCGGCGAGCCGTTTCCTTTCTCCTGCTTTATTTCTTTATTTCTCGACGTATCCTCCTCGGCTCTGGCGTACTTCTCGATTTTTGCCATGAGTTCTTCCATGCTTTTTGGAAATGTCTTTGCCAAAGATTTCTATAGTGGGCAGTAATTTTTCAGGCCGTTTTTGAAGGACACAACCGCCACCTCTTGGTTGCAATCAGGTATTTGATTGAACACCTCATAGTACCTTTTTGCGTAGGCCCTAAGGCCTTCATCCTTTGCGATCTTTAAAGCCATCAATGCATCGACCCTCAAGGGCTGAAGTTTATTTGTCACAAACCTGGCCACAAACATCTCGGCCAGGCCTTCCCAAGTCTTTACACTTCCCTTCGGTAGTTTATGGAACTAATCTAATGTAATTTTCCCGAAGGATGAGGGGAATACTTTGCAGAGCAACGGCTCGTTCCCACTATATAATGCCATTGAGTTCAGGTATAGTCCAACATGAAAGTTGGGATCTGACTTACCATCATATATTTGGAACCTTGGCATACTGAATCTCTTTGGTGCTTCAAATTTGTCCAGTTCCACCGAGAATGGTGTCCTCGGCTTAACCGGGGATGTTACCTCGGCTTCAGCGTTCTTTTGTTTCCTCTTGAGTTAATCTCTCAAGTCTTCTTTACTCCTCCCTGGAGCTCGGCTATCTTTGGACTTCAATCTTTTCGGCACACTACTTTCAGCCTCGTGGTGGGCTCGTTTTGATCTCTCTCCATGTGTTGTGTCAAAGCATAGTGCCTGCCCTTGGACATGCCGATGTTCCTTGGGCTCTGGGTCCTTCGTATGATACGTCCTTCGGGACCCCTCTTGTCTTGGCTCCTCTCGTCCGACTTTCCTGGAAGATCGGTGAGAGTGCCTTCCGCTCCTGGTGTGCTGAGGGACTTCGGGAATTATTCTTCTTCCTTTCTTCTGGTTATTAGTTGCCGGCATCGGCGTATCCTGCAGTGGGTATGGTGGCTGCATGACATTGTTTTGCATCATGAAGTTGACGACCGACTGTAGGTCTGCCAACTTGTTCGCCAATTCTTTTACTTCCTCATCCCTTCGAAGGCACCTATCCCTCCATACCTGAAGGTTGTCGTCGTGATAGTACTTGCCTTGGTCTGTCCTCCTCAAAGTGTCGCCCTCCTGGCCGACGTCTTTCTCTCCGAGGCCCTGGTCATGAGTTTCTGTATTATGGTTGTCTCCTTCAATGTCAATGTCAATTGGTCTGCCACTCCCAGCGGGAGTGTCGCCCCCAATGTTTTCCTTCTGTCCGTTACTGGCCATCTATTCTTCTTTCTTTCCCACAGACGGTGCCAAATTGTGTGGGTGATTTTTTGACCACACTGCCCGCCTTGTAATCAGCTAGAGAGCACTGGCAGAATAGATGGTTTCAGCTAACCTGTAACAGAAAAAAAATGCTCCGGCGGTGGCTCTTCCACCCGGGGGCACTCTGACGATCAAGTCAGTATATCTCTCAAAGATAATCAAGTGTTAAACTTACTATTCAAAGTATAAAACTGCGGACCTTAGACTATGGGGGTGTCTCTTTTTTATAGCCAACATAAACCTAGTCCCACTAAAAGCCTGACTTCTATGGACTCCAATTCAGTACTTACTTTGGACTCTTCAAAAGATAAACTCCCTAAGAGTTTTATCCTTATCTTGGCTAAGTCTTATTTTTACTTTAGGATTCTTGTCCCTTATCTTTTGTCCATTTATCTCGGATTCCGATATCTTCGGAGATAACCTCGGCCTCGCTGAGATAACCTCGGCGTAACAACCAGGACACGTGGCACTTCGGCTGACACGTCGACGTCACCTTGCCACGTGTTGGTATTCAAAAAATGTATCCCCACAATTTGTATTGAATCTTGTTCTCCTTATATTTTGTCCATGTGTTGCACCAATATACATGAAAAGTGTAGTTCTTTTTCTTTTCTTTTTTTTGGGGGGGGTAAAATGGCATAAATTATAATTAAGAATTTACATAATAAGGGTAGCGAAAACCCCTAGCATTGTGTAGTTCTTTTTCTTTTCTTTTTTTTTTTGGGGGGGGGGTGGTAAAATGGCATAAATTATAATTAAGAATTTACATAATAAGGGTAGCGAAAACCCCTAGCATTGTGTGAAAGCTGTAAAGAAATACAGTTCGGAATTGAAGGCAAAGCAGTAAATTCTACAATACTAAGAAGTCCATTGTTTTGCTGGAATTCTGCACCGATGCTAAAGGAGATGCCAATGAATCTAGAGAAACCAGGTACCCATTGGCAAGCGTAGGTTACCTTCGGAAGCTCTGTCGGTGTTTAGTTTCAAGAAGCCTGTTGCTGGAGGTGTCCAGCCAACTTTGATGGTT
This sequence comes from Camellia sinensis, assembly GCF_055761805.1. Taxonomy (NCBI): domain Eukaryota; kingdom Viridiplantae; phylum Streptophyta; class Magnoliopsida; order Ericales; family Theaceae; genus Camellia; species Camellia sinensis. The sequence goes on from NC_138963.1 coordinate 83,092,614, forward strand.
GTGGTTGTAATTGTGGTTGTGGACACGAGTGTATTCCCAATGGTAGGCTCCAAGATAATGTGCCCGTCAAGAGAATGGTTCAAAACCCAAGGTGTGAGATAGGAGGGGTTGAAAGGAAAGGATTGTAAGTCAGGTTGGAATATTTTTAGGTTTCTTTTTTTTCCAGATGAACCCGCAAGTGAAGATAAAAATAGTGGACCAAAGGGTAGAAGAGTGGTGGCTAGGGGTGAGCGCGGGTCGGTTGCGGTCACGGAACCTCCAATCCGCTATTCGTCTGCCAGATTGGCGGATTGGAGAAAATCAATCTGCATCTATCCGCTAATCCAACGGATGTGGATTGAGCGGACTGGCGGTTTGGCGGATGGATGCGAATCGGTTTGGCGGTTTAAAATTTTATAAATTTTCAATATAATTCGACTTGTGCACTTCCTTACAAAAAAAAAGAAAAAGAAAGTATTACAGTCAATGACTTAAAAAAATATTACAATCATTGCATGCCTCATCCAAAGTAAGAAAGTTTGAAACTTTAGAATATCACAATTACTGCACGCCTCATCCACATATTACAATTACAGCATGCCTCATCCACATAAAATATTATAATATGTGGTTCTTAAAATATAAAAACAATTCAAACTACCAAAACCATGAACAGGGCAGTAGTAGAGATTGTATGTCTCTGTATTGTTACATCTATATCTGTTTTTGAAAACAAAAACCAACCAGCATATATCATATTTTCTATTTACTATTTTCAGAGATAGATTTAAAAACCAAAAAATATAGATAAATAATACGTTTATTTTTTTCAATTCAAAAAAGCTATTTAAATTGAAAACTTTTTTTCAACAGAATATTTAAATTCTTTTTTAATTGAAAACACAAACAGAATATTTAAACAAACTAAAAACACAAAGTCTTATAAATTACTAGGGGTGCTTGCGGTTTGGCGGTTCGGTTGCGACCAAAGGAATCTCAAATCCGCCATCCGTCCGCCAAATTGGCGGATTGGAGAAAATCAATCCGCAACCGTCCGCTCGTCATCACGCATCCGTCCAAAATGCGACGGATCGGTTCGGTTTGGTCAGTTTTGGCGGATCGGTATATCCGCTGCTCACCCCTAGTGGTGGCTGTCTTTGGATTTACAATTGGTGAGCAGCCAATCGAAAAGGTTTACAGAGTAGAGGGAATAGGAATGGTTTCCCAAACTATTGAAATTGAAGTGTAATCTCGAAGGACATGCAAAGTATCCTCAGCTGCCAAACCACAGGAAGGACGGTTCATTGTACTAATATGGTGATTGACATTTTCGCCTATTTTGAAAAAACAACATTTTAACAAAAAAAAAGTTAAATAATTATTACAAAAAATCATTTTATTTATTTATTTTTTTACACGTCTTTTCAAAGAAATTTAAATAATTACTAAAAATGTCAATTATCAAAACAACCTATAGCACCAAAATGTGTTACAACAAATTCCTCAACACAACATTAATCCTTGAAAAAAAAAAAAAAACTGTTGTAATATGTCTCCATGAATAATATAAGGATGATCACTCGACTTTCAAATATATGTATACAATAGTAAACAAAATGTAATAAGAAAAAGTTATTCCTACAAAACAATTCTTGTGGAATTTATTATGAGAATGATGTGATGATAATATATTTACAATTATAACAATCACATTTTAATGGGTTCTTTGTTTTATGGGTGAGTTACACTAACAATTTCATAATTTGAAACTTGTGTCACTTCGGTTTCTAAGCTTTCAATTATGATACATTTCACCATAAAGTTTGAATCTCGTTTCAAATAAGGACAATTGAAGTTGTCGTTTCTTTTGTAAATGGAAAATTCTTCATTTCAAGAGCAAAGTTATCATACAACTTATTTTGTATTGGTTAATTTGTATGTTGTTTGAAATGTAATGGCCTTTTTTTATTGAATAATGTTAGTACTTTCTTAGTTATAAAATTCCGTTTGGTTTGAATTTTGAAATCTATTTTTAGAAATTTTTTTCTAAAAAATTAAAAATTAAATTGGTGAAAAAAAAATTAAAAACACTAATTTTTATATAATTTTATCTTTTGAGAGGGTAGAAATAATTTTTTTTTAAATTAATGCTTTTCGATATTTATTTTCGTTAAATTAGCTCCTATATTTTCAAAAATAAATTTAAAAATAGTCTCAAAAACTCAACTCAAACATGGTGACAATTTTGATGTCATCATTAAACCAATCAAAAAAATCCAAAACTAAAAATATTTCATATATTAACATCAATCATACATTAAAAACCTAATAACCATCCATTACATGATAACGATGAAAAAGGATATAAAAAGATCATGTCCCATGTTTCATAAGAGCTTAATATTCTTCTTGCATAGCAACAATCCAAATCGGACTTTGAAGAGCTAGCTTATAACTGGTAGGTTCGGAATCAAAAGAAACAGCAGGTTGAGAAGTAGATAGAAGGCAATGAGATTTAGATCTAGTGGTCATGGGATGTGTATTAAGAGTAGGAAGAAGAAGAGGAGGAAGAGGCAACTCAATAGAAATAGTCAATAGGGATGGAAATAGTAGGTACAAATGTAACAAGAGGGCTAGAAGCAACTAGTGAAAAAGATCTAGAAGGAGACGAAATAGAGGAAACCGGAGAAAATGTTGGAGCTGTAGGAGAAGTAGACATGAATGTAGGCCAAAAAGGGGAGTGAATATAAGACAGAGAAGAAGAATCAGATTGAGCTTATTGAGTGAAAGGGAAAACATCTTCATGAAATATGACATGTCTAGAGAGATAGACTTTCCCTGAGAGAGGATCCAAACATCGATTGCCTTTAACTGATAGATGCTAAATTAAAAAGACACAAGCAATTGATTTGGGTTGAAGTTTATGAATGACGTAGGGCTTGAGCCAAGGATAACAAAGACAACTAAAAACATTCATGGAATCATAAAAAGGAGGTTGATGAAACCATAAGTCAAATGAAATTCTAATGGCACTATTGCTAGGCATAAAGCTCGGTTGGTTGCTAAAGGGTTTTTACAACACGAAGGGATTGATTATAATGAAACCTTTAGCCTAGTGGCCAAACAACCTACTATTAGAGTTTTTCTTTGCATGGCTTTATACTATCATTGGCCTCTTAAACAGCTTGATATAAGCAACGCTTTTCTCCATGGAGTCTTGGCTGAGGAAGTTTATATGTTACAACCTCCTGGTTTTTCATATCCAGCTTATCCTCATCATGTGTACAAACTTCAAAAAGCCCTTTATGGCCTCAAACAGGCCCCTTGAGCTTGGTATTCCACATTTTCTTAGTTTTTGCTTGGTCAAGGGTTTGCTAACAGTCATTGTGACAATTCCTTGTTCATTCGAAAATCGTCTTCCTCTATCACCATTTTGTTTGTTTATGTTGATGATATCCTTCTTACTGGAAGTAATGCCACTCATATTCAGCCTCTTATTCAGCAAATGCACACTGTTTTTGCCATGAAAGAGCTAGGGCCTATTTCTTTTTTTTTTTTCTATTTTTTTGGGTATTGCCATCAAGACAGTTGGTAGCTCTTATGTCCCCTCTCAACACAAGTATGTATTTGAAATTCTTGCCGAAGTTAGTATGAATTCTTGCAAACCTTGCAACACTCCCATTGTTGTTAAGGCCTCTCACACTCCTTCTATTTCTCTTCCTTTTACTCAGCCTGAGCTGTATAGGAGTTTGGTGAAAGCGTTACAATATTTGACTATAACAAGGCCTGATTTGTCTCTAGTTGCCAATCAGGTTTGCCAATACATGCATGCTCCAACAAATGGTCATTTTGCTGCTCTCAGAAGAATTCTTAGATTTGTTCAAGGTTCTTTTTCTCATGGGCTCACTTTTCAACCCAGTTCTTTTGTTCTACAAGCATTTTCTGACTCTAATTGGGCAGGAGATATCTTAGATAGGAAATCTACTTTTGGCTATTGTGTTTTTCTTGGCTCTAATTTGATTTCCTAGTCTGCTAAAAAGCAACCTATTGTATCCAAGTCCTCTACTAAGGCTAAATACAGATCCTTGGCTCATACCACTGCTAAACTTAGTTGGCTCCAAATGCTTCTTGTTGACTTAGGCATTTCTATCCTTGCTCCACCAATTCTTTGGTGTGATAACCAATCCTTTATAGCTCTTGCTTTTAACCCTGTTTTTCACACTAGATCTAAACACCTTGAAGTGGATTGTCATTTTATTAAGGACAATATATTTGCCAGAAAACTTGTTCTTAAGTATATACCTACCAATGACCAAATAGTTACTTTTTTTACAAAGCCCTTATCAGCCTTCAGATTTCATTATTTACAGTCCAAGCTTTTGGTCACTACTCTTCCCATCAGCTTGTCAAGGGCTGAGGAAATAAAGTCTACAAGTCAGCCAACAACAACTACAAGTGAATGAGAATAGTAAGTCAGCAACAACTATGCATTGTAAGGTTACAACCACAACTAAGGCTGCAGTCCTTCCTAATAAAATAGAGGATAGCGAGGCAATTTAGAATATATAAATTGTATAGGTGTAAGCATGTGTGAGTGATTTAAGCATATGCGAGGCAATTTAGTGATATGTGGTTAGACTGTTAGGAGAGGTTAGTAATGTCAGTTAGGAATCAAGATTGTACTGGGTATATAAACTCAGAGTGTAATATCTTTTGATTTATGAAAAAGAATAATTTCTGGAAATTCATCAGATAACCAATCAAAAACATCAACAAAAATAATCACCTATTACACGATCATCATCCAAACGTATACTAAAAATGTAATTACCCGACCCTCTCATATACTTAAATCTCTTATTAGATGTATGATTATATGTGTGTTTATATGTTTGACATGAAATTCCATGTTGAAATGTGTGGATTATATAATTATGAAATTATATCTGTTGATTATGAGAAAATCTGTTGAAATTGAGACATTTGAACTTGAAATTGAAAGTCTTAGAGGTGCAATAAATCGAAATTGACTTTACAGTTATGATCAGCATGATTTTTAGGACATAATAAGAATTTTTGTGAAAATTTGATTTGTAACAAATTAAATTGAATTATTTAGACTCAAGACTTAAATAAACTAAAATAGGCTAAATAAACTAAAATGGGCTCATAATTCAATCCTTAGATACATGTATGAACCTAAGAAGGGACTTAGACTCATATTTGCATAAAAACTATCTCTTAGGTGAGCTCTAGAGAAAGAAAAGAAGGGAAAAGAAAGAGAGAGGAGGAAAAAATCAACCTAGAGTTGGAAAGTAAAGATCTTAAAAGGTGGTTTTAAAGAATAGAGTTAAAGGTATGTGCCAACTAACAAAATAACCTAAATCTCTCTTCAATTGCTTAGCATCAAGCTTTAAAATGGAGTTTTTCCACTCACCCAAGCTAGGGTTTTGAAATGGTGGTCTTAGTTGGGGAAATATTCGTGTAAACCATCAAGATTCATGGTAATTGTTTGATTTGAGAGTTGATCCTTGTGTTTTAAATTATGTTGAGTAGTTTGAGGGAATTAAACACTTAGATCCCTTACATGTATATATGTTTGTGTATATGTTTGATAAGTTATGGAAAGATGAAGAAATATAATGAATGTGACAATTGGAGGTCGTAATAACGCAGTTAAAAAGAGTTATGATTTACTTGAGGATGAAAATAATGTTTATTATGTTTATATACTGTGTTTTGGGGAATTAAATTGCTTGATTTAGAGCTTTGAATTGTTTTTAGAGAGTTGAATTGTTGAATTTTTGGACTGCCCAAAACAAAGCCAGAACTGCATGTGTGGGGGTCCATGGCCGCATGTGCAGGGCTTACAGCGACACGTGCGGAAAACAAGGGAGACAGATTGAGGCATTTTGTAAATAAAAGCACATGTGAGCCGTACGTACGATGCACCTTTCCGTACGTGCGGCTAGCGGGGAAAATTTCTGTCAGTTTCTTTTACTCTGTTTGACCCTCTAAATCTGTTTATATGTACATTTGATCTGTTTAAAATACTTAACAATGAATAGGAAGTGAATGAAATGAAGGAATGAGGGAAGATATAAAAACAAAGAAAATAATGTCTTACTTATCAATTGTTGTGTGTGATGTGTAGGTCACTTGCCGGAAGAAACCATTGCACGACCGAATCACTGTGAGTATTAGTAGTGTAAAGATATATACATTTGTATTTATTTTGATACGTTAAAGCATGGTTCTCAAAGTTATGTTACTGTAATGAATGAACTACAAGAATCGAAATATGAAATAAGGCTATGAGATGAAATTTATTTATTGTTATTATTGGGCCCGAGGCCGTTCCGTTATTAAAAGTGGGCCTAAGACTGTTCCGTTATTATTGGGCCCGAGGCCGTTCTGCTATTGTTGAGACCGAGGCCGTTCTATTAAATAAAAGGGACATACATGAGTTACGTTCATGTTTTACGTTGTGCAAGGCATATGCTCGTTTACATGCTTTAGTACATTATTATTATTCACTGAGCTTGGCTCATTTCGTATTCATGTATCTTTTGTAGTTGGTTAGCCCGGAGGACAGCCTTAGGTCAGCTCCAGGAGCCTTTTGTTGGTCTAGTTTTGTCAAGCCTTTCAAATGAAACCCTTTTGTTTTATTTTAGGTTTCTTTTATATATTCCTTGTTGCTACAAATATAGATACATTACTACTATGTAAGTTATGGATCATTACCCTTTTGTCTAGATTGGTATGTCGTGGACTTGTTTTATGAACGGTATATGTAAATATGGATGTAGGTGATGTGTGTATTAAGATCCTGGCATTGAGACACCGCTCAATGAACGTTTCTTTTTGTCGTTATATTTGCTTCCGTTTTAGACCCCGATATTGTATAAATTATTTATTAACTATTTTATTTTGAGGCTTGAGTATAGGCCGGTCATGTCCAAACTTTTAGGGGTAGGTTTGGGTCATGACAGTTGGTATCAGAGCACGAGTAAATACCTCACACACATGTCCATTGGGCTATAAGGAGTTTAGAAAAGACTTAGGTTGCATGCATAATGTTTTCTACGTCGTGAATATCATATAGAAGATGACTAATGATCATTGTCCATATACACTTGTGTCTTTTTTTGTGTGTATTATAATATTTTGATATGTAAATCATGGTGAGGACAAGAATGGATGATATGAAAGACTCTATCTCTGCACGGCTAGATCGGTTGGAAAGAACGATTGCGAATATGGCAGAAGCTATGAGACAACAACAGGAACAATAACAGCAACAACCACTACCGCCACCAGTGCCTATACCACCACCAGTAATGCAAGGCTATCAAACTGAGGACCGAACCATTGCATTGACAAAAGAATTTAAGAAGGTGAAGCCACCATCGTTCAAGTGAGGCATTGAGCCAATGAAAGCTGAGGCGTGGGTATTGGGGATAGAGAAGTTATTTGAGGTTTTTCTGTGCACAGAAACACAGAAGGTACAACTTGCAGCTTTTACCCTCGAAGACAAAGCACGAAGGTGGTGGATGCTCACTCAAAATGAACATCAAGGTTTGACTTGGGCTCGATTTTTGGAGCTCTTTTATGATAAGTATTTCCCACAGTGCATACAGGATAAGAATGTGACAGAATTTGAGACGTTGAGACAAGAAAACAAGACAGTGGCAAAATATGAAGCACAATTTTCGGAGTTAGCTCGTTACGCACCACATATGGTGGATACGGACTATAAGAAAGCAAGAAAGTTCGAAGGAGGACTCTAGAACTCGATTCTAGATAAGATTGATGTGTTAAAATTGCTTACCTATGTTGATGTGTTGGAAAAGGCGATAGTAGCGAAAGGTAATATAGCTACTCAAAATCGAGTTTCTAAGTGGATGGAGAAAAGACAAAGTGCACAAGCACCAAGAGGACCAGTAGCATCACAGAACAAAAAGCCGAACTTGGGAACTTCTAGTACTTCCACCTCTACTCGTGAATCAGCACAAACTTATCCAGATTGTGGGAAAAGGCATCATAGGACTTGTTATTGAGTAACAGGGGCTTGCTTTAAGTGTGGAAAGACGGGACATTTAGCAAGAGACTACCCTCAGAGGGATCGGCAGAATCGGAATAGAGCTACTACAAGTTCAGTTGGCTCCACTCCAGCTCCAACTACAAAGACTACTGCAAAATCCACCAATACCAGAGACAATGCTAGGCATGGGAGAGTGTTTGCCCTTATTCCCGGTGATATGCAAAATACGGAGGCTGTGGTGTCAGGTACATTTCCTATCGATGGTCACTTTGCTCATGTATTATTCGATTCGGGTTCTAACTATTCTTTTGTGTCAAAAACCTTTGCTAGTAAATTAAATAGACCTAAGGAATCGTTACATTATGTGCTATGTGTTTCTTTACCGTCGGGGGGCTCCATGTTGTGTACATTTATTTATCCTACTTGTGAGATTGTTATTGGGGAGGTACAACTATCTGCTGATTTGTTACCGCTTGACATGGCCTATTTTGATATAATTTTGAGGATGGATTGGCTAAGTAAATATCATGTGACCATTGAGTGTATGCCTAAACAAGTCACCTTGTGACCCACGGGGCAATCTGAATTTAGGATTATGGGACATGGGGTGATTCCTCCGCCGTACTTAATCTCCGCTAGGAAAGCATATAAGCTATTACAAAAGGGTTACCGAGGGTATTTATGTAGCATTTTGAATGGACAACTAGTAGAGGTGTGTGTTGATAACATTCCTATGGTATGCAAATTTCCGAACGTGTTTCCAGAGGAGTTACCAGGGAAGTTAGTGGATCGTGAGATTGAATTTGTGATTGATATAGTGCCGGGAACCCAACCAATTTCAAAAGCCCCTTATAGAATGTCACCGGTGGAAATGAAGGAGTTGAAGATATAGCTGCAAGAATTGCTCGATAAAGGATTCATTCGTTCAAGCACTTTTCCTAGGGGTGCACCGGTTCTTTTTGTTAAGAAGAAAGATGGGACACTCCGGTTGTGTATAGACTATCGGGAGCTTAATAAGGTAAGTGCGAAGAACAAGTATCCCTTGCCTAAGATCGACGATCTATTTGATCAACTTCAAGGTGCACAAATATTTTCGAAAATAGGTTTGCGATCTGGATACCATCAGTTAAAGGTAAAAGGCGAAGACATTGAGAAGACTGCTTTCCACACCCGGTACGGGCATTATGAGTTTCTGGTTATGCCATTTGGAGTTACTAATGCACCAGTGGCCTTCATGGATTTAATGAATCGTGTCTTTAAACCATACTTGGATGAATTCATAGTTGTGTTTATTGATGACATCCTTATTTACTCAAAAAATAAGGAAGCCCATGAGAACCATCTCTGATTAATTCTTCGGACACTTCGAGATAAGAAGCTATATGCAAAATTGAAGAAATGTGAGTTTTGGTTACATGAGGTGACCTTCTTGGGGCATGTTATAAATAAGGATGGTGTTTCTATTGACCCACACAAGATCGAAGCTATTGTGAATTGGCCAACTCCTACCAATGTGTCAGAGGTGAGTAGTTTCTTGGGTTTAGCTGGCTACTACCGAAGATTTGTTAAAGAATTTTCTGAAATTGCTATACCACTTACCCAAATTAACCCCAAAGGGTGTTCTATTCTAGTGGTCAGAATAGAGGAAGTTTGCTTTTCAGGAGTTGAAGACAAGGTTAACTACAACACCAGTTCTTACCTTACCATCTGGTACTGAGGGATTTGTGGTTTACAGTGATGCTTCTTACAAAGAATTAGGTTGTGTACTCATGCAGAATGAAAGGGTCATTGCGTATGCTTCTCGTCAACTTAAGCCTCATGAAAAGAATTATCCCACACATGACTTGGAGCTAGCGACAGTGATCTTTGCTTTGAAAATATGGCGGCATTATTTGTATGGTACGACATGTGAAGTTTACACCGACCATAAGAGCCTCAAGTGCTTCTTTACCCAAAAGGAGTTAAATATGCGTCAAAGACAGTGGTTAGAACTTATCAAGGATTATGACCTACAAATCCATTATCACCTCGGCAAAGCTAATATAGTTTCAAATGCTCTTAGCCGAAAAGGTATGGAAAATTTGGCAAGTTTGCTCACAAGATGGAAAGAGTTGTTATTCGATTTGGAAAGAATGAATATGAAAATTGTGTTACATGGTCAAGATGCAATATTGGCAGCAATGTTGGCTCAATCGGCACTCATTGAAGAAATTAAGCGACAACAAGTAGAAGATGAGTTCTGAAGAAAATTTGTGATGAAATGGAAGCAAGGCCAAAGCCCAGATTCTTTTTTGAAAATTCGGTGTTGAAATTTCAAGACAGACTATATGTCCCAAATGTGCCAGAAATTGAAAGAAGGATTATGGAGGAAGCACATACATCGAAATTTTCAATGCATCCCGGTAATACTAAGATGTACCAAGATTTAAAGCAGACTTTTTCATGGCCTGGTATGAAGAAAGAAATTACAGAATTTGTTTCAAGATGTTTGTAATGTCAACAAATAAAAGTGGAGCACCAAAGACTGGTAGGTTTACTTCAACCCCTTCCAATCCCAGAGTGGAAGCGAGAACATTTGACTATGAATTTTATTGTGGGCTTACCGTGAGCTCTCCAAGGCATGAATTCCATATGGGTTACTGTTGATAAATTAACTAAATCTGTTGATTTTCTGCCTGTGAAAACTCAATTTAATGCGGACAAACTTGCTGCTGCGTATGTTAATGAAATTGTCCGACCACATGGTGTCCCGGTTTCAATTGTGTCTGATAGAGATCCAAAATTTGTATCCAGATTTTGGCAGAGTTTACAGGATGCCATGGGAACATAATTGAAATTTAGTATGGCATTTCACCCTTAAATAGATGGCCAATCAGAGAGAACAATACAAACGTTGGAGGATATGCTTCAGATGTGTGGCTTGGAGTTCTAGGGAAGTTGGGAAATGTACCTACCATTGGCAGAGTTTGCATACAACAATAGTTTTCACTTAAGCACAGGGATGACACCATATGAAGCTTTGTATGGAAGGAAATGTTGCTCCCTAATGCGGTGGGCTGAAGTTGGTGATAGATCATTGTTCAGCCCTGAAATTGTACAAATGACGACGAAGAAAATCAAAGTCATTCGGGAAAAATTGAAAACTGCTCAAAGCAGGCAAAAGAGTTACGTGGATCACCGACGAAGAGAGTTGGAATTGGAGGTGGGCAATTATGTTTTTGTAAAAATCACCCAGATGAAAGGGCACACAAGATTTGGCAATAAGGGTAACTTAGCACCTCGGTATGTAGGGCCGTTTCAAATTCTGGAAAAGGTGGGTCCAGTGGCTTATCGTATTGCTCCTCTACCGAATATGGGACAAATACATGACGTCTTTCATGTATCCATGTTACGGGGTTATCTCCAAGATCCGTCCCATTTTATAGATTACCATGAACTTACCTTGGATGATAACCTGATCTATGAGGAGAAACCAATTCAAATTATGGATCGTCAAGTGAAATAATTGCAAAACAAAAAATTCCGATGGTAAAAGTTGAATGGCAAGAACACTACGGAAAGGAAGCCACTTGGGAGACAGAAGAGGAAATGAAACAATGGTATCCGGAGTTATTCTCAACTTGAGGTAAATTAAGTTTGAGGGACCAAACTTCTAAAAATGGGGAAAAGTGTAATAACCCGACCCTCTCATATGCTTAAATCTCTCATTAGATGTGTGATTATATATGTATGTTTATATGTTTGACATGAAATTCCATGTTGTAATGTATGGATTATATAATTATGAAATTATATTTGTTGATTATGAGAAAATCTTTGAAATTGAGACATTTGGACTTGAAATTGAAAGCCTTAGAGGTGCAATAAATCGAAATTGACTTTATAGTTATGATCAGCATAATTCTTAGGACATAATAAGAATTTTTGCGAAAATTTGATTCGTAACGAATTAAATTGAATTATTTAGACTCAAAACTCAAATAAACTAAAATAGGTTAAATAAACTAAAATAGGCTCATAATTCAAGCCTTAGATACATGTATGAACCTAAGAAGGATCTTAGACTCATATTTGCATAAAAACTATCTCCTGGGTGAGCTCTAGAGAAAGAAAAGAAAGGAAAAGAAAGAGAGAGGAGGAAGAGATCAACCTAGAGTTGGAGAGTGAAGATCTTAGAAGGGGGTTTTAAAGAATAGAGTTGAAAGTATGTGTCAATTAACTAAATACCCTAAATCTCTCTTCAATTGCTTAGCATCAAGCTTTAAAATGGAGTTTTTCCACTCACCCAAGCTAGGGTTTTGAAATAGTGGTCTTAGTTGGGGAAATATTCATGTAAACCATCAAGATTCATGGTAATTGTCTGATTTGAGAGTTGATTCTTGTGCTTTAAATTATGTTGAGTAGTGTGAGAGGAATTAGACGTTTAGATCCCTTACATGTATATATGTTTGTGTATATGTTTGATAAGTTATGGAAAAATAAAGAAATAAAATGAATGTGGCAATTTGGGGTTGTAATAACGCAATTAAAAAGAGTTATGATTTACTTGAGCATGAAAATCATGTTTATTATGTTTATATACTGTGTTTTGGGGAATTAAATTGCTTGATTTAGAGCTTTGAATTGTTTTTAGAAAGATGAATTGTTAAATTTTCGGACTGCCCAAAACAGAGCCAGAACCGCACGTGCAAGGCCCATGGCTGCACGTGCGGGATGCATAGCCGTACGTACAGGGCTTACAGTTGCACGTGTGAAAAATAGGGGGGGACAGATTAGGGCATTCTGTAAATAAAAACATGTGTGGGCCGCACGTGTGGCACACTTTCCCGTTCGTGCAGCCAGTGGGAAAAATTTCTGTCAGTTTCTTTTACTCTGTTTGACCCTCTAAATCTGTTTATATGTACATTTGATCTATTTAAAATACTTAACAATGAATAAGAAGTGAATGAAATGAAAGAATGAGGGAAGATATAAAAACAAAGGAAAGAATGCCTTACTTATCAATTGTTGTGTATGATGTGTAGGTCACTTGCTGAAAGAAACCATTACACGATCGAATCACTGTGAGTAATAGTAGTATAAAGATATATACACCTATATTTATTTTGATACGTTAAGGCATGATTCTCGAAGTTATGTTATTAGAATGTACTCGAAGTTATGTTATTAGAATGAATGAACTACAAGAATCGAAATATGGAACGTGGCTATGAGATGAAATTTAGTTATTGTTATTATTGGGCCCGAGGCCATTCTGTTATTAAAAGTGAGCCCGAAGCCATTCTGTTATTATTGGGCCTGAGGCCGTTCTACTGTTGTTGGGTCCAATACTGTTCTATTAAATACAAGGGACATACATAAGTTACGTTCATGTTTTACGTTTTGCAAGGCATATGCTCGTTTACATGCTTTATTATGTTATTATTATTATTCACTGAGCTTGGCTCATTTCGTATTCATGTATGTTTTGTAGGTGGTCAGCCCGGAGGATAGTCTTAGGTCAACTCTAGGAGACTTTTGTTGGTCCAGTTTTGTCAAGCCTTTCAAGTGAAACCCTTTTGTTTTATTTTGGGTTTCTTTTATATATTCCTTTTTGCTACGGATATAGATACATTGCTAATATGTAAGTTATGGGTCATTACCCTTTTGTCTAGATTGACATGTCATGGACTTGTTGTTTTATGAACGGTATATGTAAATATGGATGTAGGTGATGCGTGTATTAAGATCCTGGCATTGAGACACCGCTCAATGGACGTTTTTTTTTTTTGTCATTATATTTGTTTCCATTTTAGGCCCTGATATTGTATAAATTATTTATTGACTATTTTGTTTCGAGGCTTGAGTACAGGCCGGTCATGTCCAAACTTTTAGGGAGCAGGTTTGGGTGGTAACAAAAAATTAATGAGATAATTGCTGAAAACTGCCACCTAATGAGGATATAAAGCATTAGGTCCAGTGGATTTTTTTGTTTGTATGAGATTCACCTTTTGTAAAATAGTTTGGTGAGAAATCATTTTATATTTTTTAAAAGACATTTTGTTTCTTATTTTACCGCTTAATTTATCTGTTAACTTTTTGACTATCTGTTCAAATTTATATTTATCTGCTCAAATTTTTTGACTATCTAATCAATTTTTTTCCCTTATCTGTTCAAATACCTGTCCAAATTTTATTATATGTTCAATTTTTTCATTTATCTATTTAAATCTATCTATACCAATTTTATTATCTTTTTTTTTTCCCGAATTCTATCTGTCAAAATTCTATTTGTTCAAATTTTGATTATAGTTGTTCAAAATCTATCTATATGAAATGCCATATGTTTGAAATTTCTATCATAATTTTCCCTATCTTTTCAAATTATTTTCCAATTAGTGATCTGATTTATGTTTGTTATCTGTGCAAATTAGAGCCCTCAATGTATTTTTTATCTGTGAAAATTAGAAATTTGCTCAACACCAAATATGTTTAGATCTGAGCCATTACAAATCTGTTCAACGTTATTACAGATCTATTTCATCATCAACAACAACATTCATCAACATTATCATCATCATTATCAACATCAACAATAACCAAACAAACACAACTACAATAACAACAACAACAACAAATAGAACTTCGACGAGATCTAGAACAACAAATCAACTACAAAAAAAAAAAAGAAAGAAAAAAAAAAGAAAGAAAGAACATATAATAAACACAACATATACTTGTTGTTTGTTTCTCAGGAAAACACAACAGATATATATATATATATATATAAAGATAGTGAGAGAGAGAGAGAGAGTTTCAGAGAGATGAAGATAAATGAAGGGGAAATTTGAGGGAATGGGGTGATGCAAAACCCTAACCCTAGGTAGAAATGGCAACGAATCTGTAGATCTGTAACGCCCCAAAATAATCCAACACAGATATAACCCATCAATCAACATTCGATACATAATCATTGCAAATCCTCAACCTTTACTTCATAAATTCCAAGGTTTATACAAAAGTCTCACATGCGATGTATAAATTCAACGATATAGAAATACATAAATCCATAGCATGTAGAGCATCAAGTCCCAAAATAAATAAAATGCCCTTACGGGCTTACATCTTCCAAGGCTCAAGCCTGGTTACACAAAAATGGTCTCTCGGACCCATACAAAAATAACCCTTGGCTTTACAAAAAAGTCACAACAAAATAAAGAGCAATCTGCTCTTCACAAGAACATAACCACATTCTCAATTTGATGGGGTCACCACATCTTTACCTGCACCAAATCTCATAGGGGTGAGAATAAAGCCCAGTAGAGAATTTCTTACAAAGTATATACAGTTATGCTAGCTCTTAATGTAAAATGCAAATGCCAATGCCATGCAATGCACTTTTAAAGAAAACTTCATCTCATGTTTTTCTTGAAAATCACCATGTTCCAAAAAATGTAATGCAATCTCATTAATTTCCAAACTTCCAATTTTAATCAATAGGGGCGGTAAATACGACACTGGTAATCCCTAAGCTGGTGTCTGCAAGTAGACTCTGCGAGTACTACCAAACTGTCATTTTTACCAGTATTAACCGGAAGGCTCGACACCTATCCGTGCAATTTTTTGGTCTTTCACCATGGACACTCAGGCCAACTTATCAAACTCATCTATACCCCCTATCCGAACTTACCACCGTATTTACCCTATAACACATTTTCACAGTTCTCATTACAACATAATCTTTTTCAAAGTAAACGTTTTCCAATTCATTTCAATATGTGTAACAATGATAATAAATCAAATGAGAACATGATGCAATACATAATATCTCATAACATTTCTCCATTTTCAATATCTCCACAATAATGCCAATATTCTCAATTTCCATTTCCCCTCTTCACTGTTCTTTTACAAGATCACCATGAGCCATTAATACATAGTTATAATCATTATCCATGGTGCACAACATTTGTCATTCCACAACTATATATCATCATTTATTCAACAATAGTTTTTAAAACAAAACATCCATTTCAATATGTCCAAAACTTTCCATGTTTTGCAAAGCACATTATGAAATCAACACTCGCTCATCTTTTTATCAAAAGAAAAGAAGGTTCCATGAACATTTTCACATTTTTCCAAAAATTCCCAATATCTAGGGTTTTCATAAAAAAACCCCACGTTTCCTATTTCATGGTGAAACCCACCCAAATCATATTCCTTGAGTTAAATAATGAGGAAATCCTCTAGGGTTAGCAAAAGGGTTGAGATTTAAACCAATATTTTCAAAACTCTCTTTACATTTGGAGCAAAAATCAAACTCAACACAATAATCTCAAAACACTTTTAAAATCAACATTTAGATAGCAAAACATATATATATATATAACTCAAGAAATCCTTACCTCAAGAGAGAAGGGAAGAAAACAATTCAAAAACCACTGGCGACGAAACCACGAACTACTTGGATCAAGACGAAGCTCTTGATGAGATCTACAACCTTTCTCAAAGGAGCTAGGCAAGGAGATGCTTCCAAGTGAGTAGATCTAATGATCTTGAGCAAAAAAGTGATTTTGGAGAGGGAGAGAGAGAGACCCACGGTTTAGAGGGAGAAAAGAAAGGAAGAAACAAAGAAAAGGGTTAAGTGAGAGCCTATTTATAGCACTAGGTAAAGTTAGAAATAAGCCCCAAAGTCAATCCAAAATATTTGGTCAAAACCCCCAAAAAGTAGGCCCAAACCGACAAAAAAATCTGGAAAAACATCGCAGGTGTCGACCCCCTGCAACACAGGTGTCGACCCTTATGAAGAAAAGCTGGAACACTAAGTTTAACAACACAGCAGGTGTTGACCCTTCCCAAGCTGGTGTCGGCACCAAAAAACAGCAAGCAACTTCTGGACAAGGATCAACCCTTCCTAGACTGGTGTCGACCCTTGTGGCCAACAACAAAAGGAAGGTGTCGATACCTCCAAGACTGGTGTCGACCCCAAAATGCAGTGAACAATTTCAGAACAAGGATCGACCCTTCCCAGATTGGTGTCGACCCTTGCGACCAACTAAAAGAGAAGGTGTCGACACCACCAAGACCGGTGTCGACCCTAGAACATGATTTTCAAGTTTCCAAACAACTTTTCAACGCAAACAAGCGTGAACGAGCAATCCCAACAAGTTTAAATCAATTTGTACACCTCCAAAATCAAGATACAACAATACCAAAGATTTTCAAAACAAAATAAAAGATTCAAATACACTTCCCAAAAGTTTTAAAAATGGTACAAGTGTTACAAGATCTGAGCAGAAAGAGTAAGTTAGTTGAAGTCTGAGTCATTTTTCGCCTGAAAATCATTGGTCGCCAGAGATATTAACAAAATGTTTTCATCTGAAACAAATACACCATAAGAGAAAGAGATTAATAAAATGATTGAAAAAAATTTCCCATCCAAAGTAAAACCCTAGATTCATATTAAAAATGATGAACCCCGTTTGGTTAGCGAGAAAACTCATAGGAAAAGAAAATGAAAGCTTGAGAGTAAAAATTACGAAATCTTCGAGTCTTACCTTGAGCTCTAGAGCAGAGCAGTAGATCATGGAGCGAACTGTTTCCGAACCTAATTTCAATTCGACCAGTTCGTTCGGCCGCAAGATGACCATTAATTGCTAAGCAAATGAGAGTGACTCGATAAGAAAACCCTCATTGCGAGCTTGTCTCGTTCAATTGCAATGCTGTGAATGCGTTCCAGAACTACTTCAATGAATCACTTGATTTTGCAGTCAAGTACAACGGAGTTATGTACGACACAATGTCGCCAGAAGGGAAGGTTGAAGTCGAGAAGGCAACAGCGAAGCAAAGGACAACAATGTGTTTCAGAACCCTAGATCTGTTCTGGTGATTATTCCAAATCCTAGATCTATGTTAGGGTTTGGAGAGAGAGGGATAGAGAGTGTGTATGTGTATGTGTGTGTATGTTTGTGTCTGTGTGAGTGTGATGTTGGTTTTTACCGTGTGCATATATATAGGGATACTTTTGTCATTTTGTCTAAGCTTGTCCTTTTGGACAAACTATTTCAATGCATGAAACTTTAGCCAAACAAAATTGAGATTTGAATTTATGAACTGAGTGTCCAAAATTAATTTGGTAAAAAAATAAAAAAAACATATAAAAAAATTTATCATTTATATATATATATATATATATTTATCTTTGATAGGTAGAAATAATTTTTAAAAATTCAAAAATAACTTCTTGATATTTATTTTTGTCAAATAAGTTTATATTTTATCAACTTGACGACTTTACCTTTGACATTGAGCATTTTCCTTTTGCAAAGAAAACGACATCTTTAATTGTTCTTATTTAGAACAAGATTTAAAATTTAAAGTCAAATGTATCCCAATTGAAAGGTCAGCGATCAAAGTGATACAAGTATCAAATTATAAGGACTGTTAGTGTAATTCGTCTTTGTTTTAAAATGATAGACTCATAATTCAATCACATTAATTTTGTACAATTTTTTATATGTAATTTTTTGTTTGTATAAAGTGTAATAACTGTAGCATTACTAGTGGTTCAATTAGAGCAACTCCAATGATAAAAGTTAAAATGACTTTGCTAAAACTATTTTTAAGATTGTTATTGGGTAAAATATATATATATATATATATATATAAATTATTATACTATTCCAATCATTATTTTGGCACAAGTAATTCTAATATCAATTTTTAGCCATTGGATTTACTCCTCCAAAAGTATCTTGTACCTCATGATTTAATTTTATTGATGCGGAAAAATAACAATGCTAGAGAGTCACAATTTTTGTGATCATAATAGCTCAAAATTGTCAAAACGACGTCGTTTTAGCATGTTTTGCACCCAAAACGATGTTGTTTTGACAGTTTTGAGCCATTGTGACTACAAAATTGTGACCCTCAAACATTTCTCGCGGAAAAAATGACTTTGCCAAACTTCAAATCAAATTCAACTCAAGATTTTTTATTTTCCCATTTTTTGACAAAACATTTGACTCATCGTTATTAATAAATTTTTGAGATATCAAACAAGTAAATAAATAAATTAACAAACCTTATAACTTTGCCATTGGAATTGCTCTAAGACTTGCCATTGGAGGTGCTTTGAACACTTACACTCTCGGTATTGATTGCTTCCACCTTTGACACAAACCACCCTAATCGCTTTATGGAGACAACAAAATGGGTATTGGTGTGAACAGTCATGCTAGAGAGAGAGAGAGAGAGAGTTGGTAGAGTTGCATGGACAGCAATAGAAGTAACGAAGAAGGGAGAAGCGGCAGTTAGACTTTGACCAGATCATATTATAATTTGGAAATCTACGCATGCATGCATATTGTTAAGTGTTAACCACCACCACACTAATTAATCAACATATTATATTATTAATTATAATTATATCTATATTTTGCAAAAAATATGAAATTCCCATGTGACGTTACCTGTATGGCTTACTTGTTCCGTTTTTCTTCTTTGCGTATGTCGTGTTCTAGTTACTATTTTACTGACGTAATATCCGTGTTATCCACGAAATTTTATAAAATAAAATATTAAAATAAAAATAAAAATAAATTAGAGCATAAAAGTATCTTTACTCAAACTTTTAAAATTTAATGTCAAATTTTTTTTAAAGGTTTAGGAGACAAATTGGTATATATCAATTTGATACAAAAGCTCTCCATCCATCCGATACGTCAAATCTACTATTCTATTATTTTTAAAATTTGAACTCTTTTATTTAAAAAAAAAAAAAAGCATGAAGTGATTTTCATGTCAAAATTGACATAATGGAGTAATACCAAAAGCCATGTCCAGTTTTGGCACATCGAGTGAAGCTTATTTGTTATGCCAAAACAGAACCGTTGGATTGCCACAATGGATTTGGCATATGGTGGAGGTGCTCTAAGTTTTTTACTTTAATTAGTCCATTTTATGTTATTTAATCTAATTCATTTATGGCATAATAAATTACTCAAAAGAATTATTATGCATGTTAATTTAAGTTATTTGAAATTTAAGAAAATAAAATTATTTTTTATTATAAAAATTAAAATTAAGAATATTTAAACATGTTTTGTTTGATTGAATATAAATTAATTTTAAAAATTAAGTTGTAAGTAATTCTTCACAATTAGCTACTAAGTTACAAAATAATTGAATATATATATTTTCGCGTACTTAATTCCGTTATCAAATAGAAACTTGATATTAATCTATTTAAAAATATTTATATTCAAATTTTCTAATTCACATGAATAAAGGAATCATTCGCACATTATGGAAGAGGAGTTGCACAAAGAGAAAATGTTCTTATTTTTAAATTTAGAGAGCCATGGAAGAGATTTTTTCTTTTTTTTGTTTTTGTTTTTGTTTTTGTGTTTGTGTTTGTGTTTGTGTTGAAAAACCTGAAAGAATGAGATACGTCTTGACAATTGTAGGTATATGTATTGTGGTAATCTTGCATTGAGTTAGAGAGAATGAAATTCTTAAATCATGAAATAATTATGGCAAATTTAAATTTGTATTGTGATAATTATGAATTTAAATTTTATACTTAAATAAGCTAGTCAATAGAGGTTTTAATTTTAAAAAATAATTTTGTATGAAATTTTGAAACTCTCATAATATCTCTCTTTAAAAGTTTTTTTTTTTTTTTTTGTAAAATATATACATATATAGATAATCTCAATGTCATTCTTACTGCTCCTTAATACAAAAATTATGAGCTAATTATGATAATTTTAAATTTGTATTTAAAATTTATAAATCATGGGATAGATTATTATAATTTTAAATTTATATTGTGTCAATTTTAAGTTTAAATTAATAGATTTTCTTTCATATTTAGTGGCTCTCAAATTTGAATTTTGAAATGGATTATTATTATATTTTTCATTTTTTTTAGATTTGATATATTTTCCATTTGAAAGGGATATTAATTTTTATTTTTATTATTATTTTTGATTGAATGAGAGTTAATCAATAGAAGATTTGTTTTTAAAAATTAGAAAATTAGAAAATTAAGATTGAGATATTGAATTTTTTGGAGGCCTTGTAGGTTAGAAACTCCCTTTTACTTATAAAAATCAATCAGCTTGCTTGTTTTTATTTTTCAGAAAACACTTTTCAGAAAATTCTATTTTCTTATTTTCTGTATTTTTTTTGCTCTTACTGAATTTTTTTAATATTTTAAGCAATTTTTTTACTTTTTAGACACACCTAACATAAATACACCTAAAAAGTAAAAAAATTGTAAAAAAAATCTTTTAAAAATTCACTAAATACCAAAAATACAAAAAAAAAAATACAAGAATTTAGTACATTTTTTGTATTTCTATGTATTTATTAATTTTTTAAAATATTTTTTCACAAATTTTTTACTTTTTAGATACATCTAACTAATGTGCATTTAAAAAAGTTAAAAAAAATATTTAAAATTTAAAAAAATATTCACGAAAAACAAAAGAATACGAAAATCAAAAAACTTAATTTTTAAAGAACTTAATCCAAAAAACTCAAACCAAACACACTGAATAATTTTAAAATAAGAATTTAAAACTTTTAAAAAACTTCTCATTGGAAACTCTATTTTTTATATATATAATATATAGATGGATTTGTCCTTACTTTTGTTGTTGTCTCTCTTCAGAAGAAACAAAACACAAATATATCAAGGGCCATGATCAATCTTCTTCTTGGTGCTGATCTTATGTATGCCCAACAGCGACAAATTACACGATGGGTCGCCACTTCGGAATTCACAAATGATCAAAGGTCATATATAGAAGATGCTCCTTGAATACAAAAAATTAAATATTAAAAGGTTTCGCAAAAATAATGATCCAACCAAGAAATGACCCATGGCATATCTTTGAATTGAATTTTGATTTGAATAAATTGTGTTTTGAATTGACCTTTTTAAGGATAAATTGCACTGGCCGTCCCTTTAATTTGTCCCTTATATCGATTAGGTCCTTGTATTTTTATTTATGACAATTTTGACCTTAAATTTTTCATATTATGTCAATTTAATCCAATTAGTAACGCTCCTTTAAAAAGTGGACGGAAATCAATGACCAAAATGGTTTGTTCACTATTCTTACAATGATTATGAGGTTAGGGTCCAAATTAAAATGGCCTATTCCCTTTTAAAATGGTTTGTCCACACACTCTCTAGTTTTGAGTTATTATAGAGAAATTTTTCTATGCTTTTAGCTAGGGTTTAGGTTTACTCGTGCGGGAAATTTCACTGTGCTAACTCAATGAAATTTTATTTCATTGAGGAGTCAATAGAAAAATTCTATTAGAAAAATAGATTGGTAGTGGTTACCGGAAAATTTGTCGCCAATGACCAAGGGTGACAGTGAGGGTTGGAGGTGGTAGACTAATAAAGCTACACTAGGGGCAGTTTTGTCCATAAAAAAAATTAAGTGTTCTTAAATTAACAGTTATATTTTAGTTGTTTTTAAACTAATATAAAATGTTTTCTAAAAAGTTGAATAAAAAAAAATCTCAACAAACAATAAATTAAAAAATTATAGAAACACATGTGCAAAAGCGTTTGGTAATGACAACTTGAGAGAGTATTTGGACTTGGTAGGCTTATTTTGAGACCAATTTCAGTGATCCGAATTGTTGAAATTTTAGGACTTGTTGAGTACAATATTTATGCAAAAAATAAGATGAGTAGATATCGATAACTATATGTTTCAATCATATTTATTTTTAAAAAAAATGAACGACAAATATATTTTCAAGAATAGCCATCTATTTTTATAATACAAATTTGATTAAAGCATATAACTACCGATATTCCATCATCTTGATTTTTTACATGAATATTTTTTTCAAAAAACCCTAAAAGGTGAACAGTTTTGATTACTGAAATCGATTCAAAAATGGGCCTTTTAAGCCCAAATGTTCTCTCAAGTTGATAACACCAGCATGAGAGAAGTCAAACTTTATGCAAAACATATATATACAAGGGAAATTTTATGATACACACCCCTTTCAGATGTGTATCATATACCTCATAGTTACGACTTTTGTGATATTTAGTTATAACCTATTGAGGGATTAGTTATGACTTGATTGTACACATTGTGGTGTTAGTTATTATGATCTTGCTTACAAAATTATTATAGTTATGATCTAAGAGTCTTTTAGTTATATTTTATATGGTATTTGGTTATAATTTATTCTTTTACCTTTTAAGTTATGACTTTTAAAAATTTTAGAGGCAAATTACATCGGTGATCTCTACATTTTATCTTTTGTATCAATTTGATCCCTCCATTTTCAATTAGCTCAATTTTAATCCTTAATTTTAAATTGTGGGTTATTTTGGTCCAATTGATAATGTCGTTAATGTTTTTGATAGAAAATAATCACTAAATTGGTTCAGTTTATCTCATTGAATTTAGTAAATTTATAATTTTACTCTAAAAAATATGGCATTGCCATTTATATGCATATAAAAAAAATGCTAAGATAGTTGTAATTTAAAATAAAATCATAAATTCAACTTCAAAATGAAACCTGACATGTATAAGCCCATAAAGGCCATGAATCACCTATGGCCCATCACTTGAAGTCCAGTGCATAACCCAGCTGACGAGGTCCAGGACAGCTGGAGTCCAACATGGCATAAAGAGCCAATGACATTCAGACACACGGCAAGAGAAGGACGAACCACATCAGCAGACAAAGATCTGCAAAGTTATTGCCACTGCACATCACCATTAATGCAGCCCATCACAGCATTTATTACGACAACACCTCTCCGCCGGAACAGGACCCCCTTACCCTGAGCAAGGTAAGCTACAGCATAGGCTTTCGGCAAGGAGAGCAGGTCGGAAAGGATAACAAAATGATTACCAAAGGATATAAGCGAACGTTGTATACAAGAAAAAAGGTTAAGCTTTTCTATCCCTAACCTCTCCCTCTACACATTACTTCTCTTCCTAACTTGCTCGTCGGAGAGTTCACTAGGGGACTACCCCGTTCCCCATTGAACTTGCCTGCAGGTTATCCGGTGGGCTTGATCATTTGGACGTGGGCTTGAGGAGCTTGGACCTGCCCGATCCATTCACTGGGACGAACAACATTAACAAAACCAATTAAAATTATAAGGATCAAAATAATGTAAAAACTAAAATATGGAGATTATATTGTAATTTACCTAAAATTTAGTTATGATATTTATAGTCAGAATATATACCATACCATTATTTAGGTGGCACTCTTAAAATTATGGGTGTTCGCAGTTTGGTTTTGGACGGTTTGCGGATCGGTTTGGACCTGCCAGCATGTATGCGATTTGTGAAAAATTCAACCTATAACTGCTCGCAGTACGGGTTGCTGTTTGTGCGGATAGTGCAGATGTGTGAACAATTGCGAGCGGTTTGTGGATTGGATTTTTTCAATTTCTAGATTCAATATAATAGAAGATTGATTTCAATTTCAAAAGTAATTAACAGATTCAATTTTCCCTCCATGAAGAAGTAGATTCAATTTCCTATAATGTTCACAAAGCAAACAAAAGCAAACAAAAACAAAAACATTCAAAAATAATGTTCTCAAACAATATTCTCTACAACATTTCTTTTTATATCATGAAACAATATTGTATCAGAATCATGCTACCAATGATGCATCAGACTCTACAGTTGATACAACAGTTTTGGAGGTTATTATAACTCATAATAGTAAAAATCTTAGTGAACTTGACAAGGCCAAAAATATACTGATGAGTTCTGAATTTAATCAGACAACATTTCAAATACCAGAATACCCAAGAGCATGTCTCAACCTAAAAAAGGAGCTAAAGATCGATTCAAACTTACACGGCTACTAATGTCGATCATCGATGGTCATTGAGAGAGAGAGAGAGAGAGAGAGAGAGAGAGAGAGAGAGAGATATGGTCAAAGGTCGATCTTGCCGGCGAAGGTCACCGATCCTCGAATCGAAGGTCATCGATCCTCGAAGGTCGATCTTGCCGGAGAAGATCGTGGAAGGTCAATTAGTCGTTGTGGTCGCCATAGAGAGAGAGATGGAAGAACGAGAGAGAGTGAGATGAGAAGAGAGGCTGAATGAAATTAGGGTTTGGTATGTTGGCCAAAAATATCTAGGATAGAATGAATGAAATTAACAATCTAGGTTTTTTTAAAAATAAATAAATCTAAGTGTGGACTGGTTCTTGCGGGTGTGGGTTAAACCCTCAACCCGTAATTATGCCATATTCCAAACCGTATCTGCCCGCATTATGTCTGCAAAATCGCCCATTTGTATGCGGATTGGTTCGGGTTAGGTGGGTTGTGCGGTTCGGATTGGACAGGTTGTGCAGTTCGAATAACTCTATGTCTAGCCCTACTTAAAATGGTTACAGGACGAGAACTACTTATGATTTAAAAAAACAAAGCTCCTAACAATAATTACAATTAATTTTTTTTAATTATTTTGGGTGAACATATTCTCGCTTCTTCTTCTCTTTTAAGCCAATCTTATTTTTTTTGTAAATATCATTTCCTCAAGCATTGAACACAACAATTGTTCAACCATGGCTATGCGGTTATGTACTATTAACACTTTTCGGCCATTGTCAGTGTTAAAAAAAAAAAAAAAACTATTCGATTGGTTAAAAATTCGTTTGAAATTGACTCGTTATATAAAAGTTAAGTATAAATATGATTTTAAATTTGTTAAGTTTCTGAATCAAGCTTGAAAAATTACTAAAAAAAAGAAAGTTAGTTGAACTTGGCTTGTGTCCGATTCATTAAAAATTTGTTTAAAAATCAACTCGTTATATAAAACAGTCAAACTTAATCATAATTTTAAACTTGTTAAGTTATCAAACAAAACTTGAACAACTTATTACTCGATTTGAGTCGACTCGTTTTTAGTCTTATTTGTGAACACCTCACTTTTTGGGAGATGCGGTGGATGTTGTATGGAGGCACAACATCTATTGTTGTCCTGCCAATGAGATCTATTTCGGGACTCATTTCGATAATTGAATCATTCACTTTTTAAAATATATCGAGTAGAATATACTTGTAAAAAATCAAATTGATCTAACATTAGTAATATTTTCATCAAATTGCATTTGTATCTAATAAAATTAATGACAAATGTGATTTGAAATATAAAATTTAATATAAATTAAATTTGTTAAAAGAGTTAACGATGTTCGATTTACTTAATTTTTAGTATATATTTTATACTAAATATACCTTAAAAATTAAATGTTCAGATTATCAAAATAAATTCCAAAATATGCCTTATTAACCATGCAACATCTCTCCTAATCAGGGGTGCCTGCTGTGCGGCCTAAGCACGTTAGGATGCCATGAGATTATACCACACCGTACTGATGGTATTGTGCGTTAAGCACAACATTGAATATATATATATATATATATATTTTTTATCCGCAAAAACAATATTGAATATATATATATATATATATATCTATATAATAAGGGAGGAAGGTTTTTGAAAATGTATCAAAATGTATGTGAGATACATTTTGATCCAATGACTGAGATCAATTCTAAGAATATATTAACGGTACAGATCATAATAAAGGACAAAGATTTTTTAAGATGTGAGATATATTCCCGCTCAAATATCTCTCTCCCTCAGCCTTCCACCTATCCACGTCTCTCTCTCCCTTTCTGTTCTCACCCACGTCTCTCTTCCTCAGCCTTCCACCTACCGACGTCTCTCTCAGCCTTCCCTCTTTATCTCTTTCTCCCTCTCTGTTCTTCTTCTTTCCGCTTCTCCTTCTTTGTCCTTCGCCGCTGCTCATCATCACCATAGCCGGAGAGCGACACAGAGAGCGACACAGAAATCGCCATGAAAGCTCTGCTTAATTCGGACTCAACTACCATCTCCCCCATTAATCCTCGAAACCACCACCACCATTTGATTCGACGGAAAGCTCGGTTCACTGCGAAATCTGTGATTGATTCTGCCACGATTGATCAACTAGGGATTCCGGAATCCGATTTCTGAAATCCGGCAGTTTCGACTTCGTATCGGAGCTCCAAGTTTCAGAAACCCAATCAGACTGTGTTGGAAGCTCAAGCCAAGGTCTGTGACTAGGGCTCTCACTGAAGAACAAGCTTTCAAGGTTTTGGACACCATTTTGAGATCAGGTCAATAAATCTCTCTCTCTCTCTCTCTCATACCTTTTTGTTCAATTTTATTTATCAATTTGTAGTTCAATACACTCCACTTTACTTATATATATCTCTATATCATTCCAAATGCTTCTGGGAATTTGAATGTTTCTTAATTAGCTCATTTTGACAAATTTCAATTGTTTGCGAAATTCACTCTTACTTATGTTGGAGGCTGCATAGCTCAATAATAAGGGCATAGTTGAGCTCAGTAATCTTTTGTTTTTGGGATAAGATTGAGAGCTAAGTAATTAATGAATCACTTTCTAAAGATATGCCTAATGCCATTAATTTCAGGTTAGCAGTGTGTTTTTGTCTACCCATTTTCCAGAATTTCAAATTCAGTAAACTCCGTGTGGATATAAAAGAAAATCCACATGTGAATGGAGGTTGAGACTTTTTATTATTTTTTTATTTTTTATATTTATAAATGCTTTGCAAACAAAAGTGGAAGTGAATGTGTAAAATGTAAATTGTACTTGCAGTGTGGAATGCCCAACAATGTTGGGGATTTAGAGAAGCAACAACAATGTTGGGGATTGACTGAGAATGAGGCACGGGCATACACTAGCAATTTGGGTTTTTTTTAATTGGTGAGTTTTTTTTTAATTGGTGAATTTGGGTTTTTTTTTTGGCAGGGGAATCCGATTGATTGGGTGAGTACGCATAGATATCATCACCAGTTTTGTGATTCTGAGAGAGACCCACATAGCCCTGTTGAAGGGTTTTGGTTTAGTCACATTAGTTGGCTCTTTGCTACTGATACTGTCATTGAAAGGGTATGAATTTGACTCTCTGTTTCTCTCTTTCTCTTTCATTTCAGACAAACACATGGTGTGCATGTTTTTGCTGAGCAATGTAATGGGGCATTTGCAGTGTGGAATGCACAACAATGTTGGGGATTTAGAGAGCAGCAATTCTATAGGTTTCTACAGAGGACTTATGTTGTACATCCAATTGCACTTGCAGTTCTGCTCTATGCAATGGGAGGACTTCCCTTCATTGTTTGGGGAATGGTAAGCAGGATTATCTATCTGTCCTTTTAACAAAAAATCTAACAACACAGAAACCGATCAAAGAATCGGACAAAACATTTTCACACATCAGAAATCGATCAAAGAACCAATGTGAGATGGTTGTGTTAAGTTCTGTGATCGGTTTTTGTCTTCATAGAAGACCTACCCCTTTCAAAGATTATTTTTGAATTATTGTTCCACAATAAAACAGGATTATTACATATGATAGGCAAGACTCCCTCTCCTTAGGCTGCAGCCTCCGATGTACCAAAAAAATTGCCCTATTCACCATGCCTTCATCCATTGTATCAGTATATTCATTTGACACCACTAATTTTAAATGATTGGTCGTTGTGTTGTCACATTCAGTTCTTGATATAAACACAAAAACCAATCATAGAATCAGATACAAAATACACATGAATGAACAAATTTTTACAAAGTTTGTTAACGTGGTCTACTTTTAAAAAATCTTATATGTTCATATATATTTTGTGTCTGATTTATGTGTTCGTGGACTAATTGTATCACATTTTGATTTTCTTTCTGGCTATTCAACTAGAAGTATAACTTATAATAAATCTCATAATCAAAGTATAACTTATAATAGGATTATAGGTTATGTTTGATTTTGTAATTATGAATATATTGAAATTGAGTGCACCAGTGTGGTAATATTAGCTAATTGAGATTAAATATATAAAAATTTCATAACATCTTTTATTATATAAAATGCGAGTTTGTTATTTTTGTAAAATGAGATTAATAAAGTCCAATTCCATGGCATCGAATTAACAACTCACCTCTTTTATGAGAACGTTAATTTCACTATTGAAAGGAATTTTAATCCTACAACACTACTAATCTCATAATTTTTTTTACTAATAAATATAATTAACGTAAAACTCAAAAATTACTAATTCAATTTTTCTCATCAAACATGACTGTAATGTAATTGCTGAGTTGTCCAATTCACATACTATAAGATTGAAAACCCTAAGCCTTCACAATAGTGCAAATAGATACACTTTTTAGGGACATATAATAATAGTAATAAAAAAAAAGATAAATTACATTCACTTCCGAGATTTGGGAAAATATAGTTATATTGACTTCTTTTAAGATTTTAATTCTTATAATAGTTACATTATTTTTTATCAATAATTCGTTAGTGTATAAATAAAAAAATAATATTGACATATCTTTTCAACTAAAATGTATATTTTGATTACTATATTAACTAGCATATCACCCGTGCTATATACAAGATAAAATAAAAGTATGATAATTATATTTAATTTTTTTGTATTTTGTTTGTCGTAAATAAAATTTTATATCCCAAATGTCCCAAATAAATTTATATCCCAAATAAATTTTTGTATTTTGTTTTTGAAAATGTCCCAAATGTATCAGAGATACATTTGGTTTTAAGGGCCAAGATGAATCCTGAGTTCATATACATTTAGATCAACGGTCTATATGACCAATTGAGGTGGTGTTTTAAATTTTTTCCTAACTACTGGAATAGTGGATGTACTCCTCAAAGAATTTATTTTTGTTGTGTACAGAACAAGAATCATGGCAAAAGATGCAATAGCCCTAATGGATCATTTGGGTTGGAGAAAAGCCCATGTTTTCGGCCATTCAATGGGTTAGTCCATGACTCTTATCTCCATTGAAATTGTTATCTTACTCTTTAACACAAATTTGAACTCATTGATGCATAATGCTGGCTCTAGATTTTATATAATGGGTTGCATACTTATTGTTTATCATGATAATTGAGTTAATTACTTTTGGTTGTCTTATACTTTTAGTTGCATGCTTATTTTATATAATCTGTTTTTATTTTGGAAGAAACTAGCTCCAATGTTTAATATCTGTAGTTATATTTGTTTCCCGTGTATCTTTGTGATTAATTTTATGATTAGTTTCAAATATTCATGGATTTGGGTGATTTCTCTTGGTGGTGATTTTCTTTGATATATACAAACGCCTACATGCATATATATGATATACATGATGTGTTTTTAACTTCTGATTAAGGGCGTATGAGGGGTTTCGGAGGTATTGAATCTATGCTTGGATTGTTTATTTATGTTAAGGGTTATGGGTATTGATCTGACGGGAACCCAATTTTGAAGATCCAACAGTCACTTCTTTCATTTGACGATCTGGATTTTCTCAAAACTTCACTGTTTTGTTGGGTTTAACTTCTGATTAAGGGCATATGAGGGGTTTCGTAGGTATTGAATCTATGCTTGGATTGTTTATTTATGTTAAGGGTTATGGGTATTGATCTGACGGGAAAAAAATGATTCTTTGTTTGTAATTTTGTTGTGTGATCTGTTTTTTTGGAAGGTTGATGCTAGGTTTGTTGGACATGCATTCTAAATGAGAAATGGTTTTTATTTGGTTTAATTATCATGTTTTATGAGTTCTGAGTGCGTTTACCAGATCCCTATTTTTCTACTATTTTCTATCACTTTCTCGCGATTTCTTGGGCTGTTCTGCATTCCTTATTTTTCTACTATTTTCTGTCACTTTCTCGCGATTTCTTGGGCTGTTCTGCATTCTCTCTATCGGGCTGTGAATGGGTTATTTTACGGTTGTGAACAAGTTATTCAAATGTTGGTTTCAGGTTATTCAAACAATCTGCTCTATTTTTATTTTGTCTCTATGGTTTAAATTGATGTTTTATGGTTTAAATTGATGTTGGCCGCTATGATATACCTAATGGGTTCTTCCAGATTTGATTGTCCCAATATTGCATTACTTAACTTATTGATTATCACCTGGTTGGTGAGATTCATCCCATGTGTTATTTACTAGCATCATGCAAGCATTTGTGTGAAAGGTTGAAATGTTTCTTGGGCAACAAATGATCACAAACATTTGGTCTCTCATTTTACATGTATTGCAGGTTTTCAAGCGCAGCTTAATGATACCTATACATACCATCTTGGCATTGAGTTTAATTTTCCAGGTTTGTTTTTTAATTCTAAATTTTCTCACCCTAATTACCAGCAGGAATTTTCCTGGGAATGTTTTGGATCCACTTGCTCTTTCGTTCAATTTCTCTCCATTTTCTTGGTTTCAGTGAAAAAAAATATCTTCCATCTTTGTTTATGGCTATGTTGTTCTCCGACTCTTCTATTGAGCCCCATGCTCTTTTAGATATTCTATATGTTGTCTAGAAGTTGTGAGTTTTAATTTTCAGATGGATTACTCTCGCGTAATATTTCGTTTCCTGTGGTTTCAGGCACAGTTGTTGGAAAAAGAAAATTATACAAAGGTATCACCTTTTTCAAGTTCTATGAATAATTGTAATAGCTTTTCAACTTCAATGATATTCTTTCTCTAGGGTAACCTCATTGGGATGTTTTTGGACTTGCTTGAGATAGAGATCCTTGATAGGACCCGTAGTTCTATCTATGTGATTATTGCACTCATGACAATAAAAGACAAACTTATTACAATTCAGTTCATGAAATGAAGATATTCCTTCTAAAGTCTTATGTATTAAAACTTATATACAGATCAGTCACAAAGTCATTTTTTGCCCATGCCCATTCATTCTGATTTCTTTTTATTTCTTCCTTTGATGTATGCATATTCATTCTTTGGTTTATTAATTGTATATTCTAACATTCGATGAAGTTTTAAGGAATGAGGGCCAGCTAATAGTCTAACATGTTCAATGAGTTTTATTTATATTATGTCTGGAGTTAATTAACAGAAAATTATAAGCCATATGAAGAGAAGGAATGGTATTTCTTTACACCAAGAGATCGAAAGTATAAGAATGGGAAGCGGCCAAATCGAGCTGCCGGTGATGGATACTGGAAGGATTTTGATTCAAAGCTGAGGATTGAGAGCAATTCTTCCAATACCCAGATCTAAGAGCTTTGCATTTAGGGCACCCCAAGAGAATTTCACCATCCAAGACTTCGAATTAGGCCACATCTGTGGCGTTGGTTCTTATTCCAAGTTCTCATTTTTCTTCCTCATATTTAATTTTTTTACTTTATTTATAGATTTGGGTTAATTTGAGATTATCCCTCTATTTATTTATTTATTATTATTATTATTATTATTGTGAATTAATTTGATTTATGTTGATTTATTATGGTGTTTTGATGATTTATGTTCATTAGAGGTTAGTTTGAATATCGTGTTTCATCTATCTTTTTATGGTTATTTTAGATTGTTTATAATTTATTAAATAGTGTTGGGATTATAATTATATTTTAATCCTAACATTATTTACACTGTGCCTTCAGGCACGGGCATACGCTAGTATATATATATTGGGCTGAATTCTTATTAGACACATATGAAATTAAAATCAGTTAGTTTTGTGTGACTTAAAAAATACGAAGATTTGGTGATACACCTCTCACTGTCTAATTTATTTTTCAAAATGACAAGAATTTTATAGATCCTTTCAAAACCTCCTAATATTTTAAAATTTATTTCTTTTACTATACTACCCTCACATATAAATATATATATTAGCTCTCATGTATAGTCATTCTCACAGTGTATTTCAGGGTAAAATTATACTTTGAATCTTAGTAAATTTTACTCTGATTTAGAGTAAAATTTTACTCTTATGATTCAAAGTCAAATTTTATATCGTTAAGCACATATATTGCCTTAGAGGTGAAATTTTACTCTCATTTTATCAAACAAAAATGAAACACATACCAGAGTAAAATTTTACTCTTATTTTAATAAATAAAAACAGAGCACATACCAGAGTAAAATTTTACTCTCATTCTCTTAAATAAAATCAAAGCACATACTAGAGTAAAATTTTACTCCCATTCTGTCAAACAAAAACAAAGGACATACTAGAGAAAAAAAATAGAGAAATAGAGAGAGAGAGAACACATATATTGCCTTAGATTTGGTTCAAACCAGAGTAAAATTTTACTGTCTGAAAAACAGAGCATGATTAGAAGACAAAGAGAAAAAGAGGGAGATAATATATATCTGAGATGATAGATCTCAAATATGAGGTCATCAATCTCAGATATGAAGTCTTGAACGCTAATGATGACGATGGTGGCATTGAATGGCGCTGGTGGTTGAGATGCTAGTAATGAAACAGTGGTGGCGGCGGTGGTGATGAACAACATCGATGGTTGAAACGGTGTTGGTGGAGACGACGGAGGTGGTGGAAACGATGGTAGTCATGGTAGTCGTGGTAGTAGAAATGGTGATGGTGGTGGTAGAGAGAGCTCTTAGAAACGGATAGAGAAAGAAAGAGTTTAGGGAGAGATGACAAATTGATGAAGAGAAAGAGGAGAAAGACAGAGAGTGTATGTGTGAAGGGGTAAATTTGTCACACAAAATATAAATCTGAAAATTTTTGTCCTTTATACAAGACTATATAATTATGAGAGGGTTTTGAAAGTATAATTTTTTTTTTTTTTTTGGTCCTTTTAATAAGAAAAGGAAAGTAAGAGGGGTTTATGGCCAAATTTCCCTAAAAAATACTCCTCTAAAGCCAAAATGACATAATTTTGTAGTGATTAACCAAAATTCTCTAACTACTATAGCTCATTATAATAAATTAAAATTTTTGAGATAAAAAATTTTTAAAATATATTTTTAAAGAACAAAATATTTTAATAGTTAAAAGTGTTATCGTATTTTTAGTGACAGTTAGACCTTAATAATCCTTACATTTTATTTCTTGTATCATTTTGGTCCTTCTACTTGCAGTTAGCTTAACTTTGACCATTGATTTTATATTTTGTGTCAATTTGGTATAATTGATAATGCCATGCCACTCATGTGCATATTTTCATAGAATAATGCTAACAATTGTATCTGATGATACAGTTACGATACAACGAGTCCCAGGTGGAACGGGTCGGACTAATCCACACTTCTTCAACCAGTAACTGAGTGTTCAAGCCCACCAGAGAACCTGCACACAAGTTCAACAGGGGAACGGGGAGTCCCCCAGCGAACCCTCCGACGAGCAAGTTAGAGAAAGAGAGAAGTGGAATGTAGGGATATGAAATGGAGATAGAAAGCTTAACCTTCTTCTTGTCTTCAACGTCTGCTTATATCATTTGGTAATCATTTCGCCGTCCCTTCCGACCTGCCACCTTGGCCGAAAGTCTATGCTGTAGCTTACCTTGTTCAGGGTGAGGGGGTGCTGTTCCGACGGAGAGGTGTTGTCGTAATAAATGCTGTGATGGACTGCATTAATGGCGATGTGTAGTGGCAATAATTTTGCAGATCTTTGTCTGCTGATGTGGCTTGTCCTTTACCTGCCACATATCTGAATATCATTGGTTCTTCGTGCCATGTTGGCTTTCAGCTGTTCAGGATCTCATCAGTTGGGTTATGTGTTGGGCTCTAAGTGATGGGTTTAGGTTGTTCATAGTGGGCTATGACCTTTGTGGGCCTAACCACGTCAGTAGTCTCCCATTCCCAAGTGCAGCTTTAGCCCAACGAAGGGAATACTAATGGAGAAGATAAGGAGGACCGACCGCGAAGGGTGACCGAGTGGAAGAGCCGACCATGATGAGGACCGACCGTGAAGGTTGAGGTGGGGGGGCGCGGGGCTTAAGAGGTGGCGTGTCACGTGATGACCTGAAGTGGAAAAGACAAGGTAAGGGAAGTGGCAGTGAATCATGATCGTACACGTGACAGCATCTCGTGGGGAGAGAGATTAGGCGTTGGGCCAGAAATGAAACGATAGGTTATGATGGGTGTTGAAAAGGCAGTTTTGGCAGATGTTTTAAAAAGTTTTCAAACTAGCGAAAATTAATTGTGACCCTTGGAATACGGGCAAGCCTTGGGCTTTTGGTATTATTCGATTTACCTACTTTTTTGCAAAAATTCAAAACATTCCAAGTGTTAACTCCTTTGTTGCTGACGATACACCTCTGCAACATTTCTTGAATTTTCTTACACCCATTTCCAAAGCTATTCGTAGGCACACCACAAAGATTGCTCAAGAAGAAAATGGAACCACCAGGGTTGATCCGTTTGGGGATGACGACGCAGTGGGGCTGGCGGAGCAGTACCGGATAGAGAGACAAGTGGAGATAGTAGGGGAGCCGGTGGTACAATCCCATTCTTCTACCATGATAGCGGCTCCGAAGCCAATTAGCGAAGCGGAACCAGATCACTGGCATACGAAGGCTGACAAATCAACGGTTACTGCGGTGGACTTAGAGGTTATGCGTGAAAAATACCAGGTTCCCGCTGAAATAGAGTTACTGTTGCCGTCGTCAACGGAGAGGCCATCTGACGCCCGGCCAGGGGATTTTGCCCTGTACGAGGAAGTAGTGAAAGGAGGACTGAGGCTGCCGCTTCCACAAGTGGTGGTTGATGTCCTAAACCGGTTGGAGGTAGCGCCGGGGCAACTAATGCCCAACGCGTGGAAGATTGTGTTATACTGTGCAAGCACGTGGCCGAAGGCGACTGAAGGGGCGGCTATGACGGTGGACGAATTTTTTGCGTGTTATAAGGCCTCAATACAGTAAGAGACTTGGGTGACGTTGCAGGCGACGGGAGGGAGGGACCTGGTGACGGGGCTGCCATCATCCATTAAGGGTTAGAGGCCGCGATGGTTTTACGTGTCCGCGAATGGAGGGGTTGGGGTGTGTACGGTATAGAGAGTGCCCACCAAATCTGTGGAGCCAAAACTAGGGGCGGCAGCAGAGGAGAGGATAAAAATGGTGAAGGCATGAAGGGAGAAGGAGGGAGTCAGGTGAGACGAACTCATTCAACCTTCAGCCTTGTTTGCAACGGGATTGGGTCCTCAACCGAGCGTTGGAGATATGGGACGGGCTGAACTAGAGGCGAGGAGGAAAGCGCGAGAGGCTGAGGATGTGGCCATCCTCGCCAAAGCTAGTAAGTTCAAAGAGTCTCAAGCAGACCGACCGCCAAAACCGATCGCGAGGGAGAGGATCCAACCTCACCCCAAATCCCTGGGGGAAAAAGACTTAGGTGGATTTGAGCCACGACCGCCCGCAGTTGATCCTTTGAAGGAGAAGGCCTATAAGGAGATGGAGGTGGAGGGTGTGGTAAAGAAGAAGAGGATAGTGAAGAGGAGTGAAGAAGAGCCTACCTTGAAGAGGAGAAAGGAGATGACGGCAGAGGAGACCCCCATGGCCAAGAAGGCAAGGGAGGAGGGGGTGGGGGAGATCCCAGGAAGGGTGGTTGCCCTAGAAGTGGTGGAGGTTGCCTCAGAGGTCGTGGAAGTCGTCCCAGTAGTGGCGGAGATCGCCCAAGAAATTCAAGTAGAAGGTGGGGCAACTGGCCCTGAGCCAAGGGGAGAGGAATAGCCCAAGGGGGGTCCTACGCCCCAAGGAGAATGGGGGGTCAGGCTAACGACTGCGATCTACCACGCCCGCACGGTGTCTGGGCGACTGGAATGAGAAGAAGGCCCAGCCAGGGCAGCTGCAGATCACCTTGTTGGGATCGTGGACGAGGCAACTGTGCGCTCGGTAGCTAGGTTCAATGAGGCTGAGCTGCTAAGGGGGTTGTGCTTTGCCTAAATGGAGGTAACCACCTTAGCTGGGGCTCTGCTGAGAAAGGCGGTGGCTGTAAAGGTCAAGTCGGATGAGGACAAGGCTCAACTTGCAAACTTAAAAAGGGAGAGTGCAGGGTGGAAGAAGGCTGCGCGAAGCGCGTGCTCCAGGGGTTGGCAGGAAGCTGAAAAAGCTAAAAAGATGCAAGTATTGGCCATTGTTCACCGCAATGTTGCCGATCGAGCCCAAGCTGAGCTAATCGCGGTTAAGTTGGAGCTAGAAGACGAACGCCGCCAAGTTGTGTCACTCGAATTCCAGCTGGCTGGCGAGTAGAAGAAGCTGGGGGATGCTCAAAGGGCCTGCGCGGTCGCCATTGAACGGCATGAAGAGGCTATGACCAGCAATGAAGAACTGCGCGCCCAGCAAATCAAAGAAAATGATGAAGCAGACGTGAAGATTGCTGGGCTGCAGAAGGAGCTGGAAGACGAGCGTGCTAAGGCAATGGAGGAGAGGGCAAGCCTGCAGAAGGAGTTGGAGGAAGAGAGGGCCAAGACGGCCTCTGAAAAGGTGAACTTGCAGAAGGAGTTGGAGGAAGAGAGGACCAAGGCAGCCTCTAAAAGGGCAGCATACCCCGATCTGTATGTCGCAGCAATAGAACAATTCAAGGGGTTTGCTGAATTTCAGATGGCGATCGATGCCGCGGTTGCCAGTAGCGTGGCGAAGGAGGTGTCTGGAGGGGCATGCCCGTCTGGAACGACCGTTGGGGGCAGGACTGAGGCAGAAGTGATTGAGAGCTTCCAGCGGTCAGACTTCTATAAACACGAAATGGCTGAATTTTGGGACTGTGGCTGGAAGATGTTCAAGCGTAAAGCTGAAGAACTGTTCCCAGGCTTGGATCCCAGTAGTGTAAAAATTGACGAAGACGATGTAGCCCAGACCCCCCTGGATGAGGGGATTGAAGAAGAAGACCTCGTTTCCAGTGAGGAGGAATAATTTTTGTTATTATTATTATTATTATTATTATTATTATTATTATTATTATTATTATTATTATTATTATTATTATTATTTTAAATGTTGTAGTGAACTTATGTACAAGTTTGTGAATAAATAAAATTTCAATTGTGTTTTCATTCAATTGTTGTTGCTTGCGCATTTGAAATGAATGAGAATGGTGGTTTGTGTGTAAAGCTTGTGTATAAATCGTTATGAGAATCTCAATGTAAATTGAAGTTGAACTTGTATTAAAAACTCAGTGCAGAGTGAAGTTTAAAATGGAATAAAATTCCAGGTGTGTGTTTGCCACACTGCTGAAATGAATAAGAGTGGTTTATTAAAGTTAGGCTTGACTTGTAAAGAAAGAGGCTGACTTGCAAATGTTGATAAATAAGAAAATAAAATAGTGTTGGTAAGAATGTCAAAGATGTGAAGTTTCAAATTATGCCCAAAAATGGAGTTGTAGATCAAGTTGCAACAGTGTTGGTAAATAAAAGATTAGTTTGGAATTTGACCAAGTAAGGTGTAAAAACATGGACCTGGAATTTTGACTAAATGTGTCTACGAATGCCACAAGCATGAGGTTTGCTTGAATGGCCTTGACCGAGCTCCGTATGCGTGCCCAATTGGGGTTAAGCTATGATTCACTGACTCTGTAAATAATTCAGTGGCTTGAAATAACTCAGTTTTGCGCTGACCGAGGAGTTTACGCTCAGCCTGGCTGAGGCTTGTCATGCTCAGGTTGGCCGTGGCTTTTGGTGCTCAGTCTGGCTGAGGGATTTGGTGCTCAGTTTGGCTGAGGCTTTTGGTGCTCAGTCTGGCTGAGGCTTTTAACGACTTGGTCTGGCCGAGGCTTTTGGTGCTCAGTCTGGCTGAGGCTTTTAACGACTCGGTCTGGCTGAGGCTTTTGGTGCTCAGTCTGGCTGAGGCTTTGCATGCTCGGTCTGGCCAAGGCTTTTATGCTCAGTCTTGCTAAGGCTTTGCACGCTCGGTCTGGCCGAGGCTCGTCATGCTCAGTCTGGCTGAGGCGTTGCATGTTCGGTCTGGCCGAGGCTTTGATACTCAGTCTGGATGAGGTTTTGCATGCTCGGTCTGGCCGAGGCTTTGATGCTCAGTTTGGCTGAGGCTTTGCACGCTCGGTCTGGCCGAGGCTCGTCATGTTCAGTCTGGCTGAGGCGTTGCATGCTCGGTCTGGCTGAGGCTTTGATACTCAGTCTGGCTGAGGCTGCAATCAAAGTGTTATTTGAAAGATCATGCAGATATTTGAGATATAAGCTTGTTGTCAGTAAAGTGTAGCCCATTGGATCATAAATTTACACCATATGTGGAGAAAATGAGAACATTCAGGCGTGCAGATTGTCAGAAAGAACATACATCAATTGGACAATACAAAAATACAAGTTTTATTGAAAATAGCGCTTCAAATGCTCAGCATTCCAAGGATGGGGGAGGTCTTGACCTTCCATGTCTTGAAGTCGGTAAGTGCCTGGGCGAGGTCTGGCTTTCACAACGTAAGGTCCTTCCCATTTGGCTGCCAGCTTGCCCTCAGCCGGATTCTTGGTGGCGAGGGTTGCTTCGCGTAAGACAAGGTCCCCTATGGTGAACTCCCTTGGTCGGACTCTGCAGTTGTAGTGTGTGTTCTCATTTTCTGTTGGTAGGAGGCCAGTCTGACAGCAGTGGTTTCTCTAAGCTCTTCAATTAGGTCAAGGTTAGCCCGACGGAGCTCTTTGGCCAGTTCTGGGTTCGAGTGTAAAACCCTTGGGGTAGGCAGACCTACTTCCACTGGGATGACCACCTCAGCGCCGTATGTTAAGCGAAAGGAGGTCTCCCCAGTGGGAGTCCGAGTGATAGTACGGTAAGCCCAGAGTACATTCGGTAATTCCTCAGCCCAAAGTCCTTTAGCAGCTTCTAGCTTAGTTTTGATGATCTTCAGAAGAGAACAGTTGGTGACCTCAACTTTTCCATTGGCTTGGGGATAACCTGGGGAGGAGAAACATGGTTAGATCTAGAGGTTTGCATAGAACTTTTTGTACTTGACGTTGTCGAATTGTTTGCCGTTGTCGGAGACGATGGCTTGAGGGATGCCAAACCTGCATACGATCAACTGCCAGATGAATTTGGTTGTGTTCCGTTTGATAATGGTGGCAAGGGGTTCTTCCTCTACCCACTTGGTGAAGTAATCAATGGTGACAATCGCGAACTTGGTCTGGCCACGGCCGGTGGGAAGTGGACCAACTAAGTTGATCCCCCATTTGGCGAACGGATAAGGACTGCAAAGTGTGATCAGCTCAGTAGGAGGAGCATGGGAGATGTTGACAAAGCATTGACACTTATCACATTTGAGTACGAAGTCAGTCACATCTTGGTTGAGAGTAGGCCAGAAATAACCAGTGCGAAGTATTTTGTGGGCTAGTGACCTGCCGCCTGAATAATTACCATAGATACCCTCATGGATTTCTCGCATCACATAGGTTGCTTGAGCCAGATTGAGGCATCGCAGGCACAGGCGTGAAAAGCCACGTTTGTACAAGACACCACTGACAAGGATGTAATTGGACAACCGGGCCTTAACTTTGGCGGCTTGCTGTTGGTCATCTGGAAGTTCCCCCGTTGTCAAAAATAGAAAGATGTCCGACGCCCAAGGAATGGGCTCATTCTGGAGGAACTGCACTTCTTGCTGGTCGGGAGAAATGGCAAGGTGGGCGAGGTACTCGAGACGGACACCACGGCTGAGGTTGGACTGGTCTGCAGAAGTCAACTGAGCCATCTCGTCTGCTTTAGAGTTTTCCGCCCAAGGGATGTGCTGGATGTGGAAAGTATTGAAGAGGCGAACAAGGGGGAGTGCAATATCCTTGTAAGCCCGCATTGTGTCCTCCTTTGCATCGAATTCTCCCGTAATTTGTCCGACAATGAGCTGGGAGTCGCTGAACACCCGGATGTGGCTGACACCAATGTCCCTGGCTAGACGGAGACCTGCTATCAATGCCTCATATTCGGCCTTATTGTTACTAGCATCGAACAAGAAACGGAGAGCACATTTGAAATAACCACCCTCAGAGGCGGTGAGGATGAGACCAGCCTTGCTACCTTCTCTGCGAGATGATCCGTCGACGTTGAGAGTCCAAGAATGAGGGTCTTCTGGCTTGGTAGGGATTGGTGGGGGTGAAGGGGCCGTGGTTGGGGTAGGATTAGTGAACTCTAGGATGAAATCGGCGACAGCCTGTCCCTTAATTGCTGTTCGAGGTCAGTAGGAGATGTCAAACTGGCTGAGTTCCACCGACCATTGCATGAGTCTGCCAGAGAGCTCTGGTTGCTGCATTACCTTCTTCAAAGGTTGGTCGGTGAGGACCACTATGGAATGGGCTTGGAAGTAAGGACGGAGTCGTCTGGAGCCGGTGACCAAGGCCAAGGGCAATTTTTCCAACAGTGGGTAATTCTGCTCGGTGCCCCTGAGGGTCTGACTGATGTAGTAGACCGGCCATTGAGCAGAGTCATCTTCCCTGATAAGAGCTGCACTGACTGCGGTGCTTGAAACGGCTAAGTAGAGGGACGGGTTCGCCAGTGATTGCCTGAGAAAGGAGAGGGGGTTGGCCATGCACTGCTTCAACTGCTGAAAGGCCTCTTCAGACTCGGTCGTCCATTCAAAAGTTTGCCGAAGAACTTTGAAGAAGGGAAGGCACTTATTCGTTGCACGGGAAATGAAGCGGTTGAGGGCGGTAACTCGGCCAGTGAGTCTCTGAACTTCCTTAACCGTTTTGGGTGATTGCATTTTAATCAAGGCCTTGATCTTTTTAGGGTTAGATTCAATGCCCCGCTGACTGACCATGAAACCCAAGAACTTCCCAGATCCTACGCCGAAGGCGCACTTATCCAGGTTGAGCTTCATTTAGTATTTTCGTAGGGTGGCGAAGGTCTCTCGTAGGTCGGTCAGATGGTCAGTGGAGAGTTTGCTCTTGACTAGCATGTCGTCGACATATACTTCCATGTTTCGACCGATCTAATGATGGAAAACGGCATTAACCAACCGTTGGTAGGTGGCCCTAGCATTTTTCAGTCCAAATGGCATCACTTGGTAATGGTAGGTGCCTCGGTCGGTAATGAAAGTGGTGTGTTCCCGATCAGATGGGTGCATCAGAATTTGGTTATACCTAGAGAAGGCATCCATGAAGCTGAGCATTTGGTGACCGGCCGTGGCGTTGACTAGCAAAT
Organism: Camellia sinensis; assembly: GCF_055761805.1. Classification (NCBI taxonomy): domain Eukaryota; kingdom Viridiplantae; phylum Streptophyta; class Magnoliopsida; order Ericales; family Theaceae; genus Camellia; species Camellia sinensis. Next base: position 83,134,556 of record NC_138963.1, read on the forward strand.
CTATGCGGAGGAGGGGATAGCTGTCTTTGGAGCAAGCTCGGTTGAGGTCGGAGTAGTCGACACAGAGTCGCCATTTGCCATTGTTCTTGCGAACTAGGACCATATTGGACAACCATCTGGGGTAGTCCACGTTCTTGATGAATTGGGCCTCAAGGAGCTTGTCAACCTCTGCGGCAATAAGAGTATTGCGCTCAGGATGAAAGATGCACTGCTTCTGGCGGTAAGATAGGAAATAGGGTTCAATGCTGAGGCGATGGGTTATGAAGGAGGGGTCAATACCCGGCATGTCTAAATGGGTCCAGGCAAAGACATCATTGTGCTCGGTCAGGAGGGTAGTAAGGTCGGCCTTTGCTTGGGGGGATAGTTGGTTGCCGATTTTGGCAGTTTTCGTTGGGTTGGTGGGGTCGATGGGAACCTCCACGAGCTCCTCCACAAGTTCTCCTCTGACCAGCTCGTCCTCATCTCGGACGTCAAGTCCTTCAATGATCATGGCTTCCTTCAGCTTGACTTCTTTAAGTGACGCGATGTAACATTCCCTGGCCACGGTCTGCTCTCCCCTCACTGTCCCGACCCCCAGATCGGTGGAGAACTTAATGGCGAGGTGGTAAGTTGATGTGATAGCTTGAAAAGCATTTAGGGCGGTGCGGCCAAGGATGATGTTGTAGGCGGATGGGCAATCGACAACAAGGAAAGTGAGTAACTTTGTAGTCTGCCGTGGGTACTCACCGATTATGATGGGAAGATCGATGGAGCCAATTGAGGTCACCCGGTCGCCAGTGAAACCGACCGAAGGGATTTGGAGAGGAGACAGACTTTCCTCCCCGATTTTGAGTTGGCAAAAGCAGTTGAGGAAGATGATTTCTAAAGAACTGCCGTTGTCAATGAGAACTCGCCTGACCTTGTAGTTGGAGAGGAGGGCAGAAATGACGAGAGGGTCATCATGAAGGTAACGGATGCCTGTACAGTCGGCGTCTGTGAAGGTGATGGGCTCGGTCCACTGCTTGGGCTGTTTGGGGGGTCGGTCTACCGTGGCAACTGCTTTGTCTGAGCCCTGCCTTATCTTTCTGAGTTCTGCCCTCTGAGCCGAGCTGGATGGTCCCCCACAAGCAAGGCCACCTGAAATAACTCTGATTTCACCAACAGGTGGAGGGGATTACCCGGTGGCTGAGGCTGTTGTGGAGGGCGATCATGGCCTTGGTTAGGTTGGGCTGGTTACTGGGGAGGGGTGCGTCGGCGGTTGTTTCTGAGGGGCTCAGTTATTTGCCTCTACTGAGGGCGGGTGTCCGTGAACCGGCTAAAGCATCCCTGACGTATTAGGGTCTCGACCTAGTCTTTGAGGTTAACATATTCATCGGTGTTATGGCCATGGTCTTGGTGAAAGCGGCAATATTCGGACTGGTCTTTCCGATTGGAAGGGGTTCATGAAGGTTGGGGCCATTTGAGGGGGTAGTCCCGCTGGATCTGATTGAGGACTTGTTCCATGGGGGAATTAAGGGGTGTGTACCGCTCGAACCGACCGGGCGGTCGGGCTGGTGCTGACCAGTCAGCTCGGGGGGGTTGGTCGGTATAGTGTGGTGTTTGGCTATTATACTGGGTGTTTCTAGGTTCTGAGTCTTTTCTCTTTTCTCTGGGGGTCGAATTTTTGGTTATTGGATCTTGCCGGGCGGCTAAGGAATCCTCCGCATTCATGTATTTTTAGGCTTTGGAGAGTAAGGCTGCCATGGAGGTCGGGGGGTTTTTAGAGAGGGAGAACAGGAAGTCGGACGACCTCAGACCGGCCATGAAAGCAGTGAGGATGACCTTGTCATCATTTTCTGCTACTTGTAGGGCCTTAGTGTTGAAGCGAGTAATGAAACTGTGTAGCGACTCCCTCTCGGTCTGTCGAATGTTGAGGAGTTGGGTTACCGGGCGTCGCTGGCGCTGGCCTCCAATAAAATGACTGAGGAAGGAGTCACTGAAATGCTAGAAAATAGAGACAGAGTCTGCTGGTAACTGGCTAAACCACAGCCGAGCTGACCCCTTCAGTGTCACGGGAAAAGCTCGACACATGATCTCGTTAGGGAATGCATGGAGGATCATGAGGGTTCTGTAGGTCTCTAGATGGTCGACTGGGTTCGTCGTACCGTCAAAAGAGCCGATGGTGGGCATCTTGAACTTGAGGGGTAGAAGTTTATCCCGGATGGAGGCGACAAATGGTGAGTTTGCTGTGGTAGAGGGTTTATGCTGGATGTTCTGTATGACCCCTTGGAGTTGGAGCGTCATGGCTTGGAGTTCCGCGTCCTAGAGAGGGATGTGGTCACCTCCGGAGGGCAACGGGGGCTGGACGCTGCTGGCCTCTCCTTCAAGGATTGGTGCCAAGATCAATGGTTGTGGGCCCCGGGGTGGCAGGTTTATACCTGGGGGAGGGGGTTGCAAGCCTTCTGTGTTGGGTGGATTAGGCTACGGGATAGTATGGCTCGGGGCTTGTTCGTGGTTGGGGGGAATATCGGGAGGTGGTGGAGGGGACATAGGAAGGTTTCTTTGGAGTAGGGCATTAATCAGGGCTTGGTTTTGCTCGGCCATGAGGTTAATGCTGTTGGTAAGCTCGATGAAATATTGTGGTGGGTTGTTTGGATTGAGGGGCTTGGCTTGGTGGTCGGCAGTATTTTGGTGAGAAGCCATGGATCTAGTCGTGACCATACACTTCGATGGGTAGCAAGAACGGGTTATTGGAACTGGGTCTCCGGCGACAATGAACACAACTGGCGCGAGGAGCAAAGCTTTCCCACAGACGGCGCCAACTGATGATACAGTTACAATACAACGGGTCCCAGGTGGAATGGGTCGGACTAATCCACGCTTCTTCAACTGGTAACTGAGTGTTCAAGCCCACCAGAGAACCTGCACACAAGTTCAACAGGGGAACGGGGAGTCCCCCAGCGAACCCTCCGACGAGCAAGTTAGAGAAAGAGAGAAGTGGAATGTAGAGATATGAAATGGAGATAGAAAGCTTAACCTTCTTCTTGTCTTCAACGTCTGCTTATATCCTTTGGTAATCATTTCGCCGTCCCTTCCGACCTGCCACTTTGACCGAAAGTTTATGCTGTAGCTTACCTTGTTTAGAGTGAGGGGGTGCTGTTCTGACGGAAAGGTGTTGTCGTAATAAATGCTGTGATGGACTGCATTAATGACGATGTGCAGTGGCAATAACTTTGTAGATCTTTGTCTGCTGATGTGGCTTGTCCTTTACCTGCCACATGTCTAAATATCATTGGTTCTTCGTGCCATGTTGCCTTCCAGCTGTTCAGGATCTCATCAATTGGGTTATGTGTTGGGCTCTAAGTGATGGACTTGGGTTGTTCATAGTGGGCTATGACCTTTGTGGATCTAACCACGTCAGTATCCAATTGGACCAACTTTAAACAAAGTCAAAATCGAGTTAACTGGAATGACATGGACTAAAATAACATAAGAGTCAAAATACATAAACTACTAGTATAATTTACCCTTGATTTTTTTATAAATGTCAACAAATACAATAGTCATGAGATACACATAAAATCTAAGGCCATGAATTATAAAAAATAAAACAAAAAATGTTATAAACTATTTCCTTACTTTATATTTCAATTTTAGTGTTTGTGAAATATTGAAAAATATAAAAACCGACCCAATCCCATTCGAGTGTATTATATACTGAATCAATTGTTATCATTTTAGAAAAAAATAATACTAAATGTAGTAAAGTGAAATTTATTTATAGTTTTTTTTTTAAAAAATAAAAGTAAATAATTGATTATAAATAAATTAGTGGGTATGCGTAATTAATATCATATATAACTGATTTTAATCAAATAATTAAAAAAAATGGATGTTACACCTTGCAATTGCAGACACAAGTGCTTAACACACAGCAACATCAATACCGTGCCGCTTAATCTTACAGCACGCCTGTTGTGCAGCAGGCATCTCTCATCTCCTAAGGCCATGTTTATTTGAATAGATATGAGTTTGGGATTAGATTAATAGTCTAATAAAATTATTAATTTAATATTTTGTTAAACAATTGAAGTATAGACTAACAATCTATCCGGATATGATATCCCACATATGATGGACTATTTAATCCTATAAAGAGGGGTGAGACATAAATTGAAGGACTAAGCCAAAGTTTGGACTATTAGTCATCCTTATAATCCTAAATCAATCCAAACATAAAATAGGATATACAATCCAAATGATTCGTAGTTCTAGGACTATGAGTCATGGGAATGCTAATCCAACCTAATCCAGTCCGTCCAAATAAACATGACCTAAGTGTAAGTAAGCCATAACACCCACCTCATCTCCCAATTTTTCGCCATTGTAATTAATATTTGCTGATCACCTCATATAACCTTTTAAGGTGAAAATCCCTCTTACATTTCTTTCTAGATTTGGTTACAAAGGGAGAGGATGACAACAATAATTTTCCCATCTCTCCGATCTCCCTCTCCTCTCATTTCCCTTGAACCTTCTCTTAATCTAAATCTGATATTTACCTTACCAGTTCGGCCATTACTATCTTACCTTCTCTACTCTTGAGTCCAAAAATTTAAGATTTGGACTCAAATCTTCTCACAGTCTGAATATTGACATTCAATAATGCGTTTGTTCAATCTCAATGTTCTATCTTGCCCAGCAGAGATGGAGTCTTCTGATTCAAAGTTGAAAGTTGCCAAACAATGGAGTTTTGGATAAGCTCAATAACAACTTGAATTTGATTTTTTTTTTTTTTTTGATTTTTTTAACTTGTAGTTTTTTCATGTAATAGTCATTCTTGTGTAGAAGTTTGTTTCCCTCCCTCTATGAAAGCCTTTTCTCCTCCTCTTTTTTTTTTTTTTTGATTCAATGGAAAATAACAAAGCAACAGCAACAAAGAACAGTGGGCTAAACAAGCTTAAGCCCTTTCACAAGATAAACCAACTATATCTGCAACAAGCAGATTAGCAATTTCAGGAGGGGGGTTGTCCAGCACTACCAGATTATCTCCAAGAGAAACTCCTATATTTGCTAGTCTATCAGCACATCAGTTTCCTTCGCGGAGGATGTGGCGAACCTCGCAGTTGCACCTGTGCATTAAGAATTTGATGTCCTCTAGAAGTGCTCGGTAGGGGTAGTTACTAGGTGTAGTAGAGTTGATGTGGATCACCACTTGTTCTGCGTCAGCTTCAATCAAAACATCTCTCATGCTTTTCTCCAAAATGATGGTGAGACCTCTATATATGCCCCAAAGTTCAGCTTCCTCACTCGTGGCTGATTCCAATTTCCCATGAAATCCAAAGATCCAGGTTCCGCGAGCATCTCGGCACAAACCACCATAACCAGCAGCACCGGGGTTGCCTTTGGAGCATCCATCGGTGTTGAGCTTGATTTTTCCTGCATAAGGAGGGCACCAATTAGTATTAAGATGTAAGTAATCACCTGTGAAGTGGTCTGTGTGGAAGGCATAATGTATTTCTGCAGCTTCATGTTGAATCTGTCGCACTAATTCCTGGGTAGGGATGGCCTTCTGACTGAACACCACAATGTTTCTAGCTTTCCATAATCGCCACAAGGTCACAACAAAGATAGTACCCCAGGGGACATTAAAACATTCTCTGTTTTTGCTTTTTAAATTAAGCTAGAGCCAAGTGTCCAAGGAACTGAGAGTACTGGAAGCTCTCCAGCCATGATGGGTTAGTGTCTCCCATACTTCTGCAGATTGGTGACACTCTCGTAACAAGTGTTTTAGGTCCTCGTAGTAGAGCTGACATCGAGGGCATGTGTTATCGGTGGTAAGGCCCCTAATCTTCCTTTGGTGGTTTGTGAGAACTTTGTTAAGCATCAATAACCAAATAAACCCCTTCAATTTTTGGGAATTTTGAGCTTCTAGATCCCGTGCCAGATAACTGGGTGTAGACGTCCCCGAACGCCCCAGGAGGATGAGCCCCCCTCCGTTCTGTTCATATTGGGTTCACCACAGTTCAGGACTCTCAAATTGCCACGGTTCTTAATCTGAACCAAAGAGTCCAAATCCGGCAAATCGTTTTGAGAAAAACAAATTTTTAGAAAAGAAGTGCCAAACATGGACTGCTTTGCCAGATACAGAGTCGCCACCTAAATATTTTATTTTGGGAAATTTAGGAAACCCTGACTCGGTGCCAAAGGCCACGTGTCCGTCATCACCAAAGTTACCTCGGCTCGGGAGCTTGGATACGATTGGGGAAGGTCAGCTATGAGCACCCCCTCTCGCCCGATCCGAAGATCGGCCTCTACTAACCGTGATATCCGTTTTTGAAAACATTATGTGTTCTTATTCCGGTTATTAGCCGAGAATTACTATGTTATGCACGCAGCAAACAAGTATAGACCAAATTGCCTAAATTGGAACAAAACATTTCATGCTTGTTTTGAAAATGGTTTGCTACTCGCAAGTAGGCTGAAATACAGGTTTTGCCACCTTTAAGTGGGCTTAAAACTCACAGTTTTAATGCATTATTCCAATTTAGGTAATTCGACCTCCACCCACAGGCACCCAAGCAGTTATATCACATAAGCAGTTAGCCTCATGGTAAGTATGCTGTCATGGCAACACTCACACACATGCAAGGATGCTAAAGCATAAAAAGCTTACCTAGTACTCTGTGCCAAAACAAGAACATGTTAATAATCATGCATGATCCAAGTCCATGTTTAAATGCCTAATGCAACGCATACGGAATGTCGCTAGAGTAGGCTCGGCTAGTCTATGAATGACATGTGAAAATGTACAAGTAGCATGTATTCAAGTTAGATTTGAAATACTTATGCAGTTAGTATGATGCGCCGAGCCTGGTGCATGCAAGACTAATGAATGATGCACGCATGCATAGCATAAGGTATGCTAAAGTAAACGTGTCCTAATACTAACCATCAAAGTAGGTAAGTAAAAGGGAGAAAGAAGTGGGGGTTGGAAGACATGCACACATGCACCCACACTTATTACAAATTCACCCTCGCTCGGAGGGACCAAAAGAATAATACAAATTAATTAACCTACAAGCTAATTAATTATTACAGACCACCTAATTAATTAAGCAAATTAACTAAGCTAAGAAAACAGTAAAGGCCTCGGGAAGAGGATCCAATGCGCGCGTGTGCTCGGGTTTGCTCGGAAATCCAACGCCATGCACAAGTTTGCCTCTGCTTTGACTGTTCTGCTTCTCTAAAAATTTCACAACTCCCAAGGTTGATTCTCTGAGTGTTGTAGAACACCACCGGCTGAGTGGGATCATCACCGGCCATTTTGAAGTGGTCATCGACCATCCATTGAGCTCTCGGCCAAACATTCTTTGCCGGTCGGCACTAAACACTGCCGGCCGGCCAAATATCCCTGCTGAATCTGTTTTGACAGCAGCAGAGGACAGAACTTGGCATGGCAATGTATTTCAAGCAATGTATGCACCAATCACACCCCTTATCATATTCATGACTCAAAGGGATATGATTCTCGATTCTCGGACCACCAACCGTGCATTTCCATGCATGATGGCCCAAAGCATCAAGTGTGCATTTTGATTTCAAATGAAATGCAATGCACATAAACAAACAAATTGAACTCAACCTCTATCATACTCACTTCAAGAGGTCAAGCATGCATACTCATGCAATGCAATCCTAAGCATGTGAGCTAGCATACAACTTGGCAATGCAATGCGAATATGCAAGTATGCAAGCAAACATACAGGGTGAGCACACAATCAAGCAAAGGGGATGGACTTAAACTAATTTAGGATGGCTCGCAAGCATGCCAAAATCAGCGGCCGAAGTGCTCAAACATGAGGACCAACACACACACACACATGCACATGTTAATGGGCCAACATTTAAACATCAAAAGGCAACTCTCAAGCACGCTTGGAAGAGACTAAACATGGACTAAGGGCATGCAATGTAAGCTCTGAAAACCATGCTAATGATGGTGCCAAACCAACTTAATCAAGACAAACATAGCGTACAATTGGTCTAAGTACTTGAGGCTAGTCAAGGAGACTTAAACCATGGCTAAGCCAACCAAGCCTCACAAGGCCAAGAGGGCTTAAAACAGGTTCAAGGTAGGCCTAGACCATGCAAAGGGAACACCTAGATGGCATCTAAGTGGCTTAAACATGGAAGCATGCAAAAGAGGCCAAACATGGAGCATACAACACAAGCTTTTAAGGCATCAAAGAGGCATCAAAGGCATGCATGCAAGCATGTTATGAGAACTGAAATAGCATGGTAAGTGGTTCCAAACCACTGAAAATGATGCAAGCAACGCACACTACACACTCACACCCTTGAGGCTAACAATCCAAGATGCAAAGGGACTATGCAATGCATGTCTTGGTCGACCAAAACAGCCAAGGACAGACCTTAAGCATGGCAAGACAAACATAAAAGCTTCACAAAGCTAATCCTAAACATGCTTGAATAAGGGCTCAAAGCATAGGACATGTTAAGGCTAAAACAAGGCATTACAAGGCATGTATGCTAAGCAAGCATGGTGTACCAAAACCAACATACAACAATGCTATATTATGACATAATAAGCATGAAAATCAGTCAAGGCATGGTCAATACACACTCAAACTATATGCTCCCTCAAGAGGCTAAAAATGACCCTTTTCAAGGACAACAAGGAGAGGGGGTGGCCCTCTCCTTCCTAGGACCTCAAGGCACCATCCTCATCACTAAAATCCCTCAAGATTTCAGTGGTGAGGAGGTCCAAACACAATGGTCCCGGAGCTCAACCGAAATGGCACAAAACAAAGGCCAAACAAGCCTTAAGAGGGGTCAAACAACCCCAAAGCTTAAAACACCCTTAACAAACTATTTAGAGCACTCAAAAACAAGACTTTTCTATGTTATATGTTAAGATCAAAAACAGTTGCAAATATGGCAAAACAAGCTATGAAAACAAGGCTTAAAAGAGGTAAAAGCTCACCCTTGAAGCACAGCTGCAAATCAGCAACTTTTGGACCAAAAAAAAGGCTTTAAATCACCCCAAAAATCACCTCCAAGGACCTCAGCTCAATAAAGGGAGTAGAGAACTAGGTGTTTGTATGCAAAAGTGCAAAGAAAATGCACTTTTGAGCACAAACAAGCCCTAAACCTTAGAGAGAGAGGCAGAAAATGTAGAGAGAGAGAGAGAGATTTTTTTGCTCCAAGTTGTATCTCTTCCTTCCTCTCTCTTCTTTCTATGTGAGAGAGCTTGATTGATATAGAAATATATCAATCTGCAGCTCCTCAGAACTCCCACGTCCAGGCATTGGCTGGGGTATGGCCTGGAATGACAGCTGCCAGCTGTCTACAGAGATATCTGTTGAAAACCACACTTGGTCGGCTGGCCATAAAAGTAGTCGACTGGCAGTCAAATTGGCCGGCCGGCCATCATATTTGGCCGATGGCAACAAAACCCAGTCGGTGGCCTCAAGCCATGGCCGGTGGAATGTGGGGATGTCCCAAAAGCCATTCCCTGCCCTCCAAAGCAAAAAACACGAGTGTTTGGTGCAAAACCAGACACAAAACGGTCGAGTCGAGAGATCCCGAGGCAAGGCGCGTAGCCGAGGCCTTCGGGAACTCAAGACGAACACAAACAAAGATGATCACCGAGTGTTCAAACGGTGATATCTAAGTCATGAGGACGGTCAAAAATGGGGTGTCGACACTGGGCCAGTATCCAGAGATGAGGCTTGATTAGCAACTAATTTATAGGTAGCCCCAATAGTAAAACTACTAGTGGAGGAGCCAATCCAGTGTGGGTTATCCCCCAGCTCCACAAATGTGGAAGGTGGATCTGTTGGATTTGAGGTTGCAAAAATTGTGGCAGAACATTAGCAACCCCTTCCATATCCCATTCACCTTCCTCATTGATTATAGCAGCAACAGTAACATCCTCTGTGATATGTGGACCTGGAAAGATAGGAGCAAGAGGCCCATTTCCACACCACCAATCTTTTCAAAATGAAATGGATTTGCCATTACCCACTGACCATTTAGTTCCCTTAGCCAGAATTTCTTTAGTCTTCATGATGCTCCTCCAAGTATGAGATGCATTTGTGGTAGAAGGCCAATTGGAGAAAGTGTGCTTGTGTAAGTATTTGCCCTTGAGGATTCTGGCCCAGGCAGCATCCTTGTCAGAGTTTAGCTTCCATCCCAATTTAGCTAAGAGGGCAACATTCTGATCTTCAGCTCTTTTAAGGCCTAGACCTCCATCTTGTTTGGCTTTACATACTTGTTTCCAGTTAACCAAATGGACTTTTTTTCCTTCCTTCTTGATCACCCCAGAGGAAATTTCTATTCAACTTATCAATGTGTTTGCAAGTGCTTTGGGGAAGTATAGTGGTTTGCATAAGGTAGGTAGGTATGGAAGATGAAACAGCCTGAATGACAGTAGCTCTGCCGGCTAAAGATAGAGCTTTGGCTTTCCAAGAGGACAACTTTCTCTAAATTTTTTCAATGACACCATTAAAAATGTTTCTGCTGACCCTACTGTGGATAAGAGGAACTCCAAGATATCTACCAAGGTCTTGAGTTAAGCTGATATTACACAAAGAGCTGAGCTTGTTGGCTAAATTCCTATGGATATTAGGGGAAATATACATTTTGGATTTTTGGAGGTTGATTTTCTGCCCTAAAATGCAGCAAAATTCATTCATGGTTTCCAAGATTGTCTCACAGTTAATTTGATCAGCTTTGGCAAATAGGAGGAGATCATCCGCAAAAAATAAATGGGAGACTGGTGGGCTATTTTTGGAAGCTTTCAGCCCCTTCCATTTTCCTGTATCCACCTACACTCTGATCATATTAGATAATCTCCCCATGCAAAGAATGAACAAATACGGTGAAAGAGGGTCACCCTGTCTAAGACCACGACCAGGGTTGAAGTTTTCCATTGTTTCACCGTTCCATAAGATAAAAAAGCTCACAGAGGATACACAAGACATTATGAGATCAATCCAATGTTGTTTAAGGTTGAACACTTCAAGGGTAGCTTTCAAAAAAGTCCAGGAAATCCTATCATAAGCCTTTTCTAGATCGATCTTGATAATAATGCCACCATGTTTACCTTTTTTATGACGTAAAGTATGGATCAACTCTTGAGTGATGATGATATTGTCATGGGTTGATCTACCGGGGATAAAGCTACTTTGGTTAGGGCTGACAAGATCATTGAGGAGAGGCCGAATGCAATTGACTAAAATTTTAGACAAGATTTTATACAAAACATTGCAGAGGCTAATAGGGCAGAAATGTGTGATAGTCTCAGGAATTTCAAATTTGGGAATGAGTGCAATAAGAGTGTGGTTCACAACAGGAGGTATAAGTTTGGAGTGGAAACAGTTCTTGATAAAATCACAGACATCACTTCCAATTAAATCCCAAAATTTCTGGTAGAAAATGGCTTGAAAGCCATCTTTTCCAGGAGCCTTGAAAGCACTAATGTTCTTGACAGCAGTCCAAATTTCCTCATTAGTAATATTTTTCAACAGAAGGTTATTCTCATCATGAGAAAATTTATGAGTAGAAATATTACACCAATGATCTAAGGCAGTCACAGGATCATGATTGAATAAGGTCATGAAATAGCTTTGGATGTGACTACGGACTAAGAGTGGGTTATCAATCCACACACCTTGGTTGTTTTTCAGAGAGTCAATCCTTAATTTCTTTCTTCTTGTAATGGCAGAAACATGAAAAAATTTAGTGTTCCTCTCTCCTTGAGTGATCTAATTAGCTCTAGATTTTTGAAACCAAAGAATTTCTTCTTGAAAAAGAGTTCTATTATACTGATTAATAAGGTCTTTTTCCAAATGAAGGAGGTTATGAGAAGGGAAATTAGCGAAATATTGAGCTTTTTGGATCCCCTCAATTCGAGATAAGAGCCACCTTTTCCGTTTAAAAATATTCCCAAAAACATCTTTATTCCAAGTAAGAGAATTAGTGGCAACAGAAAACAGGTTGTCCTGAATAGAGGATGCATGATTCCAAGAAGACTTAACAATATCCTTATAAGTAGAATGAGATAACCAAGCAGCTTCAAAACGAAAAGGACGGTTACTAGGGTTGAGTTTGGTTATACCTTCAGTGTAGACCATAAGGGATGAATGATCTGAATAAGTCCGAGGTAAATTTCTGACTGCTCCTTCGGGGAATGTGGTTCTCCATTCCGCATTGCAAAGAGCACGATCTAATCTTTCCATAGTGTTAGCCATACCTTGCTTATTATTGGACCAAGTGAATTTTGAGCCTGTGCAACCAAGATCCATAAGTCCACAACGGTTGATATTGTCAAGAAACTTTCTGCATCTGTAGTTTTGACTATTTTGTGAGAAGCTCCTTCATTCATTCTGACCCATGATGTCATTGAAATTGCCCGCGACAAGCTAAGGGCTACCCATGGTGTTTGCAAAGTTTTCCAGCTCATTCCAAAGGTTTTGACGCTTGCCAATATTTGGGCTAGCATAGACAGCAGCTAGGACCCAATCTTCATAATTCTCTCTTTTCACAGTGGCTTGGATGACTTGGAAATTGGCAATATGGGTGCTAACAGATACTTGTGAAGGGTCCCAAATTAGCCATATACCTCCAACTCACCCAACAGGATCTACAATGGTAGAGGCAGTAAACCCCAAGTGATTGAAGAAAAGACCCATAAAGCTAAAAAGAACTTTTGTTTCAAACAGAACCACAACATTAGGGTGATGAAGTCTAACAAGTTCTCGAAAGTTTCTTCTGAAGATTTTGTTACCGGCTCCCCGATAGTTCCACAGTATAACATTCATTGATGAACGATTAGGAAGGATGGGTAGCGGATCTGTGCTAGCCAGACCAAGATATTTATGCACTATCTTTTTGGATAGCTCTGATGGCCTTAGAGCTGCCATCTGTGTTGCCTACAGAAGTCTTCCTCCCACGCTCACCCACCTAGGCTCGATATTCAGCCTTATCCCTTTTATCCACCACTCGATGTTTACTAGGTGAACGGCTACGCTCTCTGGTTCGAGGTATGATCCCACCAAACTGTGCTGCATCCTGGTAATTTGAGCTACTGGAGTCTCTGAGTCCTCGCTGGTGTAGGAGTGGCTGCAGGAGTGGCTGGAGGTGCTCATTATGGTTATCAGGTGGTTTTTGCTTTAGATCAAATGTGGCAGTGGAAGTGTTAGGGCTTTCAATGAGAGGTGGGAGATGGTGGAAGGCAGGGATTTGAACTGGGATAGGATCGAAAGGGGAAGAAGATGGGTGCGAGGGGAAGGTTTCAGTAACCATTAAACTAGGTGCTTCACAAGTAACGTGCACCAGGCTCGGTGTGGATCTAGTAGCAGGAGTTCCAGGTCTATCTTGTCCTTTACTATCTGTGGTCTTATCTTGGATGGGTTGTCTCCCATCCTGTTGTCTATTAGAATAGATTTGATTCACTGACGTGGGATTGCCTACCTCAAAGGATGGTACATGGCTAGGAGCTCCATCCATATATGGGTCCATTGGGCTCTTGTGCTTAGCTTTATCTTTTGGTCCTCCCATGCTGCCAGATGTAGCAAGAGGCCCAAACCTATTGGCGGACCTTTTAGAATTAGCAGAGTTGGGTCCAGTCTGTCTTGCCATGGGATGGGGCCTATTATTCCTCCTATTCACTAACATCCAAGGCCCAAATTCATCAAGTTGTTCACGGCTAGCAGTAGACTGTTTCCCTGAGGAGCTAATCGTTGGGATTGGATGGGACCCAGCTTCATTACTGTTAGGTGTAACTTCAGAGGTTGCCGTCACTGGCTCCGGTGCCGGCTTGCTGCTACAGTACTCTTTCCGATGCCTAACTTTCCCACAGTGCAAGCAAAAATAGTGCAAATGCTCATATTCCACAATATACGTATATTTTCCTATGGCAAATCTTGAAATTAATGGCTTGGTGAGATATTCTTCTACACAAACAAGTGCATACCTTCCTCTAGCAGATATGGCAGTATTCAGGTCTATCTTAAGTGGTTTACCAATAGCCTTGGCAATATGGAATAGGACTTTCTCATTGTAATGTTCAATCGGAAGTTGTGGAAACCTTACCCATAGTGCAGTGGCTACTTCGCTGGCCTCTGAGGGCTTGAAATCAGGCTCCCAACGTCGAACAGTTAGGTAGTGGTCATTATGATCCAAGGGCCTTCCGTATAGACTTTTCTACAGTCAACTCACATTTCGAATTTGATTAAGAAAAAACCCAGTCCCAAATCAGTGGCTTCAAAATCACCTTGCAATCCCCAAATCCTTTTGAGTTTGGAGACGAGGAGTTTGTATCCTATAATTTTCCCAAGTAATCTGACAATCAAGCAATCCTTCCAAGGCTGACGAATGGACTGAATGAGACGGGACGGAAGTTTGATTTTGGAGATGCCTGGCCCTAGATCATTATTCAGGGATTGATCTGCTTCCTCCATAACCTCGTTATCCTCTTCATCAGTAAGAAATTCATCATCCGAAAATCTTTCCAGGTCAATGTCAAAGGCCTTCTCGTTGGCCTTTGTTGAGATAAGAGCTTGTTTGAAAGATCGTATAGTTTGTTCCTCTGTGGTAGCTTGGATCGAGTCAATCATAGCTTGATCTTCAGTGCTCTCTGTTATGTTCTTGATCTTCTTGGTGCTTCGCACCAGATGATCTTCTTCTTCCAACGATCGATCATTGTGGCTGTCATCGAAGATTCCTAAATCTCCAGGTTGAGTGGTGGCTTCCATCTTTTTAGTCGATTGACAATTAAGCCTATTACAAAATCATTTATCTTTTCTCCTCCTCTATGGAGGCTTAGATATGTCCTTTTATGAAAGTTGTTTATTTCTTTTTGAAATCTTGTAATACCATTGTACCAGGTTGATATGATCTTTTATCGATTTTATAATGAAGATTTTCTTCCCGATCTAAACATTAAAAAAGTTTTAAAAAAAAACTTTTTAGAGTGTCTTATTATGGAGGTTGGACTTTTCTCATATTCACATCTCAACATGAGAGAATTTGATGAGTCCACAAGGCCCAACATGAGTCCTGTTTCGATTATTTAAATCATTTATTTTATAAGGTCCTCAATGCATATCATTCATAAAAAAAAAAAATTAACTTGATCCAATAATCGTAATATTTTCATTTTATCACATTTTTTCTAAATAATGGATGATAAATATGTTTTAAAAATAGACAATTCATTTTTCAGAAACAAACTCCATAAAATAAAAAGGTTACGATTTTCGATTTATGGATGATATACATTGAAAGTTTTACAAAATGAATGATTTGAAATATCAAAACGAGACCCGTGATAGATGCAATAGGCCTCTCAAATTCTCTTTTATTGAAATTTGAATTTGATAAAAACCTAATCTTATTATAAATATCACATATATCAAAATTACCCTTAAGGCTCTGTTTGATTAGAAAGAAAAAAAAATAGTTGAAGCAAAAAGTGGTAGAAATTGAGGTGAAAGAAAAGAAATGGAAAGGAAAATATATATTGTAAACATTTGATTAGAATGAAAATTTTGCAAGAAAAAAAAAAACAAAAAAGAGGTGATAAATTTTAAATTTTAATTACAAGTAACAGCATGCAAGGACAAATTTAAATATTCGATGTGTTTTCTTATGTATTTTGCAAAGAATTAAAAAATTAGTTATCATGTTGTTGTTATGGATTGTACAAAATAATTAATTTTCTTATAGTTTCCACCACTTTTATACTAAATAAACACAAAAAATATTTTATTTTCTTTTCTTTCTCTTACATTCCACCACTTTCATTCTAATCAAACTCAGCCTAATAGAATTTAGGCAAATGATTTTGGGTTTATATTAAACAGGATTCGATATGAATTCACAATGAGCCGAATTAGAACTATCCAATCTGATCACAGAAGGGAGAGTAGCTGATATTTTCCTATCT
Source organism: Camellia sinensis (assembly GCF_055761805.1). Lineage (NCBI taxonomy): Eukaryota > Viridiplantae > Streptophyta > Magnoliopsida > Ericales > Theaceae > Camellia > Camellia sinensis. The sequence goes on from NC_138963.1 coordinate 83,150,490, forward strand.
TTTTTTTCTTAAGAAATAGAACTGAAGCTACCTGGGTTTACATTAATTGCTTTCTTATGTGAATCCGACAAAATACCGACTTAATCGGAGTGGTGGAAATTTTGTGCAATGATTGATTTGACCTGCCCCGAGCAGATTTAATAATTTCTTTAACCTTCTCACAAATATATTTGTGTGTCTGTTATTTTATGGCTTTTGTTTTTTTAAAAATATAAACATTTATTTGAAAATTAACCGTCAAATAAATAACTTATAGATTTCCTTTGACTTTTATTCGAAAAAAACTACTATTGTTGACCAATAATATTATGATTAATATGTTTTTATCATATTTTATTTATAAAAAAAAAAAAAAAATCTTTCTAATATTTTTTTGTATTCAACCATCATCCCACATCAATGATTAGTTATTTGTATTATCATTTTAAAATCCACTATTAAATGATGACGGAATGAAAATAATGTTAGAAAAGATTCAGATCCATTTTATTGCATTTTATTTACCACCTTTTTGTCATGTATTGGTAATAAGTATTATTGCTGAGATTTATTAAATTAATACATACAGTAGCTATAAACAAATTGTTGCCAATAGGAATTCGATGGATGAAAGAAAAATATGAGAACTTTATTAAGGTGATATTTGTTTGATCGGACTGTTTTAGATTGGATTAAGATTTTCATGACTAATAGTTTTAGAATTACGAATTCCTTTGAATTGTGTATTATATCTTATGTTTGGATTGAGTTAAGATTATAAGGAGTGATTAACAAAATATTATCCAATCCCGATGTTTGTTTAAGGAGATTAGAATAGATAGGACTGACAAAACATGAGACATCTAATATATTGACTATAATACCCCTATTATAATTATTGTAAAATTTTGCACTATCATGTGTTATAATTTTTAAAAAGCAAATTTCCTTATTGTTGCTCTACATCCGTTTCAATTCAAAATCAAAAATCAAAAATCAAAAATCAAAAATCATTCAACTATGAAATTTATATATACATAAGCAGCCATTAAAAAAAATACACTACTATTTTGATCATCTAACCATTCATTACCCAAATTCAAAAAAAGTATTTATTTGAACAATATTTAACCCCTACTTTTTTTTAATAGAAAATATCAAAAATCATTCAATTATAAAATTTATATATACACAAGCAACCATTAAAAAATCTGCACTGATATTTTAATCATTCATTGTCCAATTTCAAAAAAGTATTCATTTTAACAAAATTTAACCATTTTTTTTTTAACAGCAAACATTAAAAATCATTTAACTATAAAATTTATATACACAAGCAACCATTAAAAAATATGCACTGCTATTTTAATCATCCAACCATTTACTGCCCAAATTCAAAAAGATATTCATTTAAACAATATTTAACTTTTTTTTTTTTTTGGAACAAAAAAAATATCAAAAATCATTCAGCTATGAAATATAGCTATTTAGAAAAATAATGATATTAGAAAATATAGAAAATGGAGCAAATATATTTATGAGAAGATACATACAAAATACCAATTGTAGACATGTTGAATTAAAAATCTATTGTGGTAACTAATGTCCAGCAAAGAATATGTCAATAACATGTTTTTAGTTGCATTTTGAAATTGTTTTGGGGTTTTTTTTTTTAAATATCTAAAAATGTTCTTAATTTTTTAAAATATTTACAAATTAAAAAAATATTTTATGGAATTGTTTTTAAATATTTCAAATATTTTTAAAATATTTAAATGAGGTAAAAAATTAAATCTATTAGTTATGATTTCCTAAGACAACAATAGCACAAGATTGCATTTGCAGCGATATTTCTTTTTTGGAAATCAGCATTGGTTCTAGAAAGATAGAGAAGGTAGAGACGAAGTTCTACAAAATCAAACCTCTACAAATATATATATAGTCAAGGTTCATTTGGTCATTTGATGAGTTAGTTCAGACTTTGGCTTGATCTCCTAATTTATTATATCTTACCCCCCTTTGTGGGATTGAATAGTCCATCATAAATGAGATATTATATCCGGATAGATTATTAATCTGTATTTCAATTTTTCAACCAAACATCGAATTAATAATTTTATTGGACTATTAGTTCAATCCCAAGTACATGTCCGTCAAAACAAACATGGCCTAAGGAGTTATAGGAGATTTATTCAGTCATTAACTTTAAAACTTGAAATTAGTTGAGATGTGTGTAAATTGACTTGGATACTTAGTTATCAAAAATAAATAAATGTGAAATTTAGTCACCAAGAAGAGAAAAGCTAGTGGCTTCAACCTTGAAAGCAAAACACAATAGAGTGTGGAAGGGAAGAGTTCCTCAACAACTGCATGTTCTTGTCACATACACTTTCAACTAAATCTTTTAATTTTTGAGAGGGTTATTTATATGAAAATTGGGCCGTGCTGGGTAATGGGCCATTATGGGCCACAGTGCGAAGGGCTGAGTAAAAAGGCCATGAAGTTACTTCGGCCCAAGAGAGGTGCAAAGTTACTCCGATCCGCAAGAGGTGTAAAGTTACTCCGGTCCGCGAGAGACCTGAAGTTACTCCGGTCCCAAAGAGCTTACGGTAAGTTCGGTCGTCACTCACAAAGTTATCCCGGTTTGGATCGGAGTATTGGTTATTCCGGTCTAGACATACCGTGGTTAGCATTAAGAAGAGCCAAGGTAAGAGCAGTGAATGGAAGAGGCGAGCTAATGTTATCTCGGTCTAGTCTGCGGCTTAGCATAGCCATGCTTACCTCGGTCATGTTGAAGTCTGACCATGGTAGAACCATCTCACTTGGTTTATGCAGTGAGGGGGGTGTTGAAGGATAAGCATTATCTTTCAGGAGTATAAATCCTAGAAGGACTCTACATGGAGGAGTAAAAGTCCTACTAGGATTGTGCCACGCGGAACCTATAAAAGCTTACAACATCACCTATGGAGAGGTAACACAACTTTGACTCTCGAATTCACAGAGCTTTTTGTCTGTTTGTCTATTTTGCTGACTTAGGCATCGGAGAGGTATCCGACACACACCCGCCGTTTAGCTCACGTTTGTGTTTTCAGGGAGTAAAGCGACGACATTTGGAGGAGCGCAGACTTGATCAACAGGATTATACGAGAAGGTTTATTTCTTTCCCGTACAATTGGCGTCGTCTGTGGGAATTCAGACAAGAACAAAATCTCTTGATCAAGCTTTTCCTCTTTAGAATCAATGGCACACAACGAAGATTTGTCGCAATCCGCCATTGATGGACAAACCCCAGAAGGAGGTGGGAGACGCGAAGGTTTGCCTCCTGTCCCTCCCATGGCGGACTTGGAGCCCCAACGACATAACCCCAGGAGGGATGCTAAGGGGAGACGGAATAACAGCCCTCGTCGCTCTCGTTCACAAACTCCAGACAGACAAAGGCGGAGGATTGATCCCCAAATTCTGGAGGACCGCGTGAAGGAGCATGACGAATTGATACGACGGATGGCGGCGGACATGGAGATTATGAAACGCCAGATGAAGGGAAAAGGGGTGGCGACAGGAGAGAGGCGCAAAAGCAAGACGCCCCCTCGCCACTCAGAAGACCGTGGCAGGCATTCCACACCATCACAAGCAGAGAGTAGAAGCCTCAGAACAGGCGATACTCAATCCAGAACCTCCAGGACTCATTGCTCCAGGTCTGAGAGAACAAGGACTGCGAGGTCATATACTGAGGGAAGCACCTATCGACCCTCACGCACGCACCAGACATCATCCAGGCAGACGGAGTTGCCTAGATCATCCGACTTACAGACCATGCTGGAAGAAAGGGCACGATTGAAGGAGGATACTAGGGCGCGCGATCCTCGCAGGGTATCTGCCCTTCAACGGTTGGCTCCTCGGATGCATGGAAGCGTCGAGGTTGGAATGTCATTACCGCACCCTACCTACGAACCAACGGACAAAGCATTAGCGAGGCTGCAGACCTCGTCGTTCATTTCGACAATTGAAAACGCGACCCTACCTTTAGGCTTCCTTCAGCCCAAATTCACCACGTACGAGGGGAAAACGGACCCCTACATGCACCTAAGCCACTTCCGCCAAGTTATGGCGGTATATCGGCGAAACGAGGCTTTGATGTGCATCCTCTTCCCATCAAGCCTTGGCGACCTAGGCTTGACTTGGTTCGAAAAACTTCCAGAAGGCAGCATAGCCTCCTGGGCGCAATTGGCGGAGGCATTCGTCACAAGGTTCAGAACGAACACCAAAACCCCGGTGGAGATTGACCAGCTACTCTCCATCGACATGGGCGAAAAGGAGACACTAAGATCCTACAATAGTCGCTACTGAGAGACATTCAACCAGATTGGGGACTGCCCCACCAATCTCACCATTGCACAATAAAAAAGAGGCCTTCCAGTCGGAAACAGACTAAGGGACTCAATCACCATGACATCGCCCCTCACCATGGAGGCGTTGATGGAAAGAGTGCATCAGCAAATTAGGGTGGAAGAGGATGGCGCCCATGCCAAAACAAAATCTGGCACGACCGCAGTACCAGAGAAAAAGGCCTCAGCAAAGGTCAACGCGGTAGACCATCCAAGCAAAAACGGACGAGGCAGGCGAGACAACAAAGAGGACCGAGATAAAAGATGGTTGAGAGTCCGCACTGCCATAACCACGGTATTCAAGAAACCGATCTATCAGATTCTAAGCGAAATACGCGATGAGTCTTTCGTCAAATGGCCAGCTAAGCTTGGAGAAGCGTAGAAAGACTATGACGAAAGATCGCGGTGCACCTTCCACAAAGAAAAAGGGCATCGCACTAAAAATTGCACGCCATTGAGACAACATCTGGAGGAGTTGGTGACAGCCGGTCACCTGGATAAATATATTGAGGGAGGGACGCAACCAGCCCCCCAGGACCACAATAACCCCAATGGGATGCCAATTGACGCCCCACCTCAAGGCGTAATCAATGTGATACACGGAGTATTTGAACCTGAGCGTGTATGCGAGCTCAGAGGGTCGATCAAGAAGGCTGAGCACTTAAGGGAGGTACTAAGCGCTCAACCTACCATCAAGAAGGGAAGAACGGAGGCCGCCAATGTTATCTCGTTCTCAGACAGAGACTTGGAAAGAATATATTGCCCACACAACGATGCACTGGTCGTCACCCTCTGCATCAAGGATTACGACGTCAAGCGAATCTTGATAGACCAAGGTAGCTCACATGAGATAATGTACTACGACACCTTCAAACAACTAAAATTGGAGGACAAAGACCTGGCACCATCTGTATCCCCCCTGATCGGATTCAACTCAATGCCAGAATGGCCAGTCGGCAAGATTATCCTTCCAGTCAGGGCAGGAAGTGTGACGAAACAAGTAAAATTCTGGGTGTTGAAAGTCCCATCTACTTACAACATCATCTTGGGCAGAACATGGCTGCATGCCATGCGAGCGGTAGCTTCATCCTACCATCAAGTAATGCGATTCCCCAACGAAGCCGGGGTAATTGAAGAAGTCTATGGAGACCAGATCATGTACAAACAATGCTTTGTCACGGTAAATGGTAGCCGCGCTGCCAAGGGATATGTCCATTTGGTGGAAGAACCGGAGGACATGGCTGCATGCCATGCGAGCGGTAGCTTCATCCTACCATCAAGTAATGCGATTCCCCAACGAAGCCGGGGTAATTGAAGAAGTCTATGGAGACCAGATCATGTACAAACAATGCTTTGTCACGGTAAATGGTAGCCGCGCTGCCAAGGGATATGTCCATTTGGTGGAAGAACCGGAGGACAATGAACTGTTCGCAGATGTCGGCAAAGCAGTTGATCAAAAAGCGGTGGAAGACTTGGTAAAGGTAAGAATAGATGAAAAGAATCCGAATAAGTTCTTTTTGCTCGGTTCGTCGTTGTCCAGCACTGAGAGATTAGAGGTCTTGGAATTCTTAAACTCTAACATTGATGTATTTGCCTGGACACCCTACGACATGCCAGGCATTGATCCAAACTTCATCTGTCACCAACTCAATGTCCACCCATCCGCCAGACCAATCATTCAGCGCACTCGCAGATCGACACTCCACCACATCGAAATAGTGGCGGAAGAAGTGGGAAACCTGCTGGAGGCAGGAGCAATCAGAGAGGTACATTACCCCAGATGGATTTCCAACACAGTCGTGGTGCCAAAAAAGAATGACAAATGGCGTGTCTACGTCGACTACAAGACAGTCAACAAAGCATGCCCAAAGGACAGCTTCCCCGTACCACGGATAGATCAATTGGTAGACCTAACGGCGGGGCACAACCGACTTAGCTTTCTTGATGCGTACAGAGGCTACCATCAGATCGCCATGTACGAACCAGACCAGGAGGTCACGTCCTTTACAACTCCAAGAGGACTGTATTGCTACAAGGTCATGCCCTTTGGCCTAAAGAACGCAGGAGCAACATTCTAGAGAATGGTCACCAAGATGTTTAAGCCGTTGTTAGCCAGAACAATGGAGGCTTACATCGACGACATGGTGGTCAAGAGCAAGGATGAGAATGACCATCTAAGGGACCTAGGAGAGATGTTCCAGATTCTGAAGAGGCACAAGTTGCGCCTTAATGCATCCAAGTGCGCGTTCGGTGTAGGATCTGGCAAATTCCTGGGCTTCATGGTGACCAACCGGGGTATAGAAGCAGACCCCTCCCAAATCAAAGCTATTCAGGATCTGGAGAGGCCTAACTCAGTAAAAGAAGTACAGCATCTCACCGGTATGGCAGCTGCACTCAACCGATTCATTAGCCGGTCGTCAGACAGACTACGACCATTTTTTTAAGCATTAAAAGCCAAGTTCGAGTGGGACGAAGAATGCGGCCGCGCCCTGGAAAAGTTGAAAGAATACATATCTTCTCCACCACTGCTTGTCACCCCAATACCTAGAGAAGAACTCTTCTTGTACCTGGCAGTCTCTCAGCACGCAATTAGCGCTGTATTGGTCCGTGCGGAAGGAATCCAACATCTGCCCATCTATTATGTCAGCAAGACATTGCTGGGCGCCGAAATGAGGTACTTGCCACTGGAAAAACTGGCATTGGCCTTAATGATGGCCTCAAGGAAGTTGTTGCACTACTTTCACGCCCACACCATAGTCGTCCTCACAGCTTTCCCATTAAAAGCTTTGTTTGAGAGGGCGAACTCTTCTGGGCGAATCTTGAAGTAGGCAGTAGAGTTAGGACAAGCTTTGGCAGACTTTGTCGTATAATTTAACCCAGAACCGCGGTAAAGGCCCAAGCTTTGGCAGACTTTGTCGTATAATTTATCCCGGGAAGTCATCATATCTGTCCAGTCGACCTGACTAACACAACCGAACTAGGGGTGGAAATTGACGCCGGAATAGCGCAACCCCTAGTGCAGGATACTCAGTCGGACCCCAAGGCAGACCAGAATAAAGAGAGCAAGGCTAAAGCGAACCATGCTACACCAAGCCAAGACTCACCAACAAATCAAGACTTGGTTCAATCAGATAGCGAGGGGCAAACAGCCAGTATGGACCTTGAAGAGAACACCAACAACATCCCTGACCCCACGGCATCATCTGATCCCTTCACTTGCTGAAAATTGTTCATTGGAGAGATGTGGAAGCTCTTTGTGGACGGAGCATCCAACCGGCATGGTGCAGGACTTGGCATAGTCCTCATCTCACCAAACAGCCTGGTTGTGGAGCAAGCAATCAACCTTGGCTTCCCGGCATCAAACAACGAAGCGGAGTATGAAGCACTTCTTGCAGGACTCAAATCAGCATTCTACATGAAGGCCACCGAACTAATGGTCTACAGCGACTCATAGCTGGTGGTAAACTAGATTTCTGGCGACTATTAAGCAAAGGATGATAGGATGGTCAAGTACTAAGAATTGGTCAGAACAGAGATCAAGAAATTTGAAGTAGTAAGGATAGAACAGATTGGCAAGGAGGAAAACAGCAGAGCAGACAAACTAGCAGGCTTTGCGTCAATGGCAGATACATTCATCCCTCATCCACTACTAATTGACTACCTACCAAGACCAAGCATTGAAGACCCCGAAGCAGAAGAGGTATGTTGCGCTGACCTAGGCCCCTCATAGATGGATCCCATCATACTTTTCTTAAAAGACGGTGTCTTACCGGAAGAAAAGAAAGAAGCCAACAAAATTAGAGCAAAGTTGCAGCGATTTTGGCTCTCCCCATCTATGGCATTGTACAAAAAGTCATTCTCAGGACCTTATCTAAAGTGTGTCCACCCAAGCAAAGTAAAAGCCTTCTTGTTTGAGATACACGAAGGCGTATGCGGAAGCCACCAAGGAGGAAGATCGTTAGCTTACAGAGCCATTTCGCAAGGATACTGGTGGCCGTACATGCAAGCAGACTCAGAGAAATATGTGAAGAAGTGCGAGAAATGCTGGAAGTTCGCACACCAAATACATCAACCAGCCAGAGAACTCCTACCATTAACTAGCCCATGGCCTTTCGCAATGTGGGGCTTAGACATAGTAGGACCTCTTCCAACAGCACCCGGCAACAGGAAGTTCTTCCTCGTAGCGACAGACTACTTCACAAAATGGGTGGAAACAGAAGCATTGGCATCAATCAAGGAAAGAGATGTGAAGAAGTTCGTCTGGCAGAATATCATTACTCGATTCGGCATACCTAAAGCCCTAATATCAGACAACGGCACCCAGTTTGATGGCAGAATCTTTAGAGGCTTTTGTGAAGAATACAAAATAGAGTTCTACAATTCTACACCAGCATATCCCCAAGCCAACGGCCAGGCGGAAGCATCAAACAAGGTCATCTTGGATGGACTGAAGAAAAGGTTAGAAAGAGCAAAAGGCAAATGGGCTGAGGAGCTTCCTCATGTTTTATAGGCTTACCGCACCACACCTCGACGATCAACGGGAGAAACACCATTCTCCTTAGCCTATGGCATGGAAGTAGTAATCCCGTTGGAAGTTGGCCTCCCCACAATTAGAAGCGAAAATTTTGATCCAGACTTAAATGGAAAAGCCATAGCATTGGAGCTCGACCTCGCCGAAGAAAGAAGAGAAAAAGCACTAGTTCACATTGCCTCATACCAACAAGAGTTATCCAGGAAATACAACAAGACAGTACATCCAAGGCAATTCAAAATCGGAGATTGGGTACTGCGCAAAGTAATGGGAAACACCATAGTTTCGGGAGATGGCAAGTTAGGGCCCAATTGGGAAGGACCTTACAAAGTGGTTGGATTAGCAGGCAAAGGGGCATACCACTTAGAAGATGAGGACGGCAAAGCAATTCCCAGGCCATGGAATACTGCCAATCTCAAGTTATTTTATTTTTAGCTTTTTTTTTTCTTTTAAGTATGTGTAATTTTTCCTTTCTCAATAAAATAAGTAGCTCCTTTTCAGTATAATTATTTCCCTCTGTAAAAGATTGTATTAGTGAGTTAGGGACATCAAAAGCAAGGTTGGCCGGAATAACCAACTATGTACCCTCTTAAGCCCAGGATAAGGATCCAGGCTGCAGGATGTTTGGTCGGAACAACCAAACACTTTACTCTAGGTTGGCTGGAAAAACCAATCTAGAGGTTGGCTGGAAAAACCAACACCCCTCCTAAGCCCAGGATAAGGATCCAGGCTGCAGGACGTTTGGTCGGAATAAACTAAACACTTTACTCTAGGTTGGCTGGAATAACCAATCTAGAGGTTGGCTGGAAAAGCCAACACCCTTCCTAAGCCCAGGATAAGGATCCAGGTTGCGGGACGTTTGGTCGGAATAAACCAAACACTTTACTTTAGGTTGGCTGGAAAAACCAATCTAGAGGTTGGCTGGATTAAACCAGCACTTTGAACTCTTCAGCCGAAGTAAGGATATCGGCTAAAGAGTGGTTGGCTGGATTAAACCAACACTTATTACTCTTCAGCCGAAGTAAGGATATCGTCTAAAGAGTGGTTGGCTGGATTAAACCAACTCTTAGTACTCTTCAGCCGAAGTAAGGATATCGGCTAAAGAGTGGTTGGCTGGATTAAACCAACTTTTAGAACTCTTCAGCCGAAGTAAGGACATCGGCTAAAGAGTGGTTGGCTGGATTAAACCAACTTTAAGTATTCTTCAGCCGAGGTAGGGATCTCGGCTAAAGAATGATTGGCAGGTGTACTTATAGTTGCAAATGTTTGCAAATGTTAAAGACCAATATAAAGTATCTCGGCAAGCGATTGCTATACCTCATCCAAGACTTCAATCAGAAAGTAAAATACAAGTATGGAGATCAACCGAAATGAGAGTTGGAACAAAAAGAGCAGACTTCATTAAAAATTCAAAACAAATACAAATGAGGGGCCCCAGCCCAGTTACATTTGTCCAACAAAAAGAAGAAAAAACAAAATCAGTTAAACAGATCATCAAGATCAACATCAATATAAACTCGAAGCCCGGTTTTTTACGGTAGTGTGGTCTCGGTTGGGAGCTCGGTCTCGGCAGGAAGTACGGTTTCAGTCTACAGCTCGTTAGTCAGGTCTTCCACCGTTGGCTCCAACCGAGCTGTCTGATCAGCGGGATCATTAACGACCGGGGTATCATTGGGCTCGATTTCTTCATCGTCGTTTGAATCCTGAAGAAACTGTTGCTGAACTAATGCAGCGTACTCTGATAGTGAGCTCGGTATGAAGTACTGAGGAGGATTGTAGACCTCGGTCTTAGGCCCACAACCGAGCTGTACCACAGCTGCCCTCCAACCACATTTGAAGAACAAATCTTTGGCTGCCTCACATTGCTGCATATAAAGGGCCTCCCCCTCCTTGAAACCTTCAGCATTCGCATCATCCGCCTTTTTCTTTAGCTCGGCGATCTCTGCGTTTTTCTTACCTTTGAGCTTGGATAGCTCACGCAGGTATTTGTCTTTGATCACGGCTGCAGCCTTTTGTTTCTCCGCTACAGCCGAGCTAACGAGTCCGGTCAGACGACCGTTCTCGGATTTTAGCTCGGCTATTTGCTTCCTAGCTTCTTCTAGCTCTGTAGTTTTTTCTGTCACTTCGGCCAGCGCTTGCCTTGTAGTCTTGCGAAGTTCAAGCACTCACTTGTGAGTAATGTGGCTCTTCTGCATAGCCTGCAAAAAGAGGGGGAGACTTGTAATCAAACCGAGATAAAAGTTGTGCAAATTAAAAAGATTAACAAAAGAAGCTACTTACAAGCACCATGGACTTCATGGCCGAACGGATAGCCCTTAGTTCGGTCAGGTGCTGGTGGTGCTCCATGTCTGCTGGAAGGCAGACACTCTTGGCAAGGTTAAATGCCATTAAGTGATCTTTTTCAGTGACCACTGAGTCTGTGTCCTGAATATCTCAGTTTTGAAATGTAAGTTTGGGTGCCCACTTGGAGGAGCTGGCTCGGTCGGAGCGCTTCGGTTGCGGGCTCGATGGAGGGCTTGATGGAAGAATGGTTTCGTCTTCATCAACAAGTCGTTGCTCGGTTGGGGTAGTCCGGGCACGCTTGCTGGGGCGAGATGAGGAGGGTTGTTGAGATGGAAGGGCCACCACGGTTTCCTGAGTCTGGTTCGGTGGTGGTACCTCGGCTCGGTTTGTTTCGGTTAGAAGGGCCCTTACTCTATTCCTCTTTGCCATCTCTTCTTTAGCAGTCAGAGGGACTAGATTGATCTGGGGCAAGGTGGGGTCCGGTTCAGGTGAAGCTTCCACTAAGAAATCAGTTACTCTAGCTTTTCGTCGGCTGCTATATCTATACGTCGGCTCAAAATTCAGTAGTTTGGCTCAACTTCTTTCAGGGTATCGTAGTGCGGCGTGAAGTGTGTTTAGATTGGGGTAGCTGTACAGTGACTTGAGGTGAGCTGTACAGTGACTTGAGGTGGGCTGAATCTGCATAAAGAAGACAACTGTCAGTTCGGTTCAGGAACAGGAAACCGAAATAAAGAGAGGCATACAAAGAAGCCGAAGTAGTTATACCGGGGGTTCCTTTCTTCCAGTTTATATTACGGCTTGGGATCTGGGCTTGGTGGTCTTCAAAATTCCCAGATACCCAGAAAAAATCATCATTGTTCAAGTCTTTATCCGGTGTGTCCGTTATTATTTTCTCTCGACGGCGTCGTATTCTTAAATAATAAACCCAGCCGTCCTCTTTTGAGCCTATGGAGTACTAATGGAAGAGTTCGGCTAGGCCAAGGTTAATACCAGCTCGGTGGTTTAGCTCGACTATGCCATTTATTATGCGGTATGAATTTGTGGAAAGCTGGGTGGGACATATCCTAGTTTGCCTGAGGAATTCACAAAGTAAAGGCTGTACAGGGAATCTTAGTCCGGTTTCTATAATGGACAAAAGTGTAAAGGGAACAAAACCAGGGTTTCCCCATGGTATGGTATCTAGATCGGCTAAAGTTAGGTGAACATCATCAGGGATGTTATAATCCTTTCGGAATTCGGCCAAACCCCCAGGTGTGTCTACTAAGAACCAATATTTACCCATTCTCTTTTAAGTTACGAATAAATTAAGCGTGTGTTAGCTCGGTCGGAGAAAGGTGTTGAGTAGTTCGGTTGAGCGCTCAAAGGAGTGCCTGGGTAACCTGAAGTCTGCAAAGTGAAAAAAGAGGTGTTAAGCACAGCTCGTGGGACCGTGCTAAAAGAACAAAAAGGGGCAAGATAAATATAGTCCTAGCTCGGTTTGAAGAAAGAATTTGGTATCTTGGTTTGTGCAAGGGGTTTGTTATTTCGTTTTGTGCAAAGGTTAGTGTTAGCCCGGTTGAACCTCTAGGGGCAGCGCTCTTAGTTCGGTTTGAACTACGAAGGCTGGGTTAGCCCCAAGTTATAGCTCGGCCGTGGTTGAGACTAACAGACGCACTATTACACAGACTTAGTGCGGATTGCTAGCTCGGCTGAGTTAAAACAAAAGGTGGTTTGACTTGTTAAAATTAATGGTATAACGTGAAGTGTTAGTTCGGTTGAATGGTCTGGCTAGAATGACATCAACTACAAACGACTTTTTAGTTCGGTTATACTATGATTTTGGATCAAAATCAGTATTTTTCAGTTTATTCGTGAAAAGCCAGAGGTTCTATTACACGAAAGAAAGGTATGTGTTTTGAAAAAACACACAACATACATGTATTGTAAAAGCAAATGCGAAAACAACAAAAACAAGGCAGATTTGAGTAAACTTACCAGGTTAAGAGGAAGAAATCGGAGATGGAAGCAACGGCAATGAAGAACACGAACTCAGCAAGTTCAGGGTTAAAGAAGCTCGGGAACGAGAGAGTGAGAAGAGGAAATGAATAGTGCGGTAAGTGATTCAAAAAACAAAGAGTTTTGTTTTGATGCAAGGACCAGAGGCGGGAACTGTTCAAAATACACGGAGAACGAAGACGGCGTGACAGCTGCATTGGGCCAATCAGAGGGGGCCACGTGTCCTTGGAATGAGAAACAATTCAGTTGCTGTGATTGAAGAGACGTTTTGACCGGACAGGTAGAGCCGGCGTGAATTTAGCTCGACTGGAGAGGCTAAGAGAGTCTTTTAGCTCGGTCGGAAAGGCTAAAGAGTTTTTCAGCTCGGCTGGTAGACAAGGTAATCCCTATCATGCTGCGCAGATAGAATTAAGGAGCAATTGAGAGGGTAATTTATATGAAAATTGGGCCGAGCTGGGTAATGGGCCGTTATGGGCCACAGTGCGAAGGGCTGAGTAAAAAGGCCATGAAGTTATTCCGGCCCAAGAGAGGTGTAAAGTTACTCCGGTCCGCGAGAGACCTGAAGTTTCTCCGGTCCCAAAGAGCTTACGGTAAGTTCGGTCGTCACTCACAAAGTTATCCCGGTTTGGACCGGAGTATTGGTTATTCCGGTCTAGACATACCATGGTTAGCATTAAGAAGAGCCAAGGTAAGAGCAGTGAATGGAAAAGCCGAGCTAATGTTATCTCGGTCTAGTCTGCGGCTTAGCATAGCCATGCTTACCTCGGTCATATTGAAGTCTGACCATAGTAGAACCATCTCACTTGGTTTATATAGTAGGGGGGTGTTGAAGGATAAGCATTGTCTTTCAGGAGTATGAATCCTAGGAGGACTCTACATGAAGGAGTAAAAGTCCTACTAGGATTGTGTCACGCGGAACCTATAAGAGCTTACAACATCACCTATGGAGAGGTAACACAACTTTGACTCCCGAATTCACAGGGCTTTTTGTCTGTTTGTCTATTTTGCTGACTTAGACATTGGAGAGGTATCCGGCACACACCCACCAGCTAGCTCACGTTTGTGTTTTCAGGGAGTAAAGCGACGACGTTTGGAGGAGCGCAGACTTGATCAACAGGATTATACGAGAAGGTTTATTTCTTTCCCATACAATTTTTAAATAAAAAATTAATTAAACTTAAAGAAATTATATTCATAGTCTTTGCAGTTTGTCTCTTGATATTTGTGTAAATTTAGTTCTATTGATAATGCACATTTTGAAATTATACTGTAATCAAGAAAACACTCGTTCATGCACTTTTCTCAAACTCAAAATGATTGAGGAGTTGAGGTTAAATTTAAATTATCTATTTTATTTTAAATGGATTATTTTATATGTTAAATAGTAAGTATATATATATATATATAACCTATCACACATAGCATATTATATTTATTGCCATACCTTGGTTTCTCTCCTCCTATACAAAAGAGTTTTGTATACATTATTACAACATTCAATATAATATTCCCTTTCTCTCTTTCTTAGATATTGTAACATGATATGAAAGTTATAAGATTTAAGCCTATATTTCTTTCTCACCAGCAAGCAACCGGCCGACAACCTTACCTTCACTGCCATTGAAATCTTCTACGCATACCTGTGATGCACCTTCTTCATACATGTGATACTTAGGCCTCGTTTGGGAACCATCCTTTTTAGTTAAAAATTCAAAAAATTACTAAATTAGCCAAAAAGCCAACAACCCATACCAAAAAGTCAAAGATTCTATTTTCTCTCTACTTTTTGTACATCTTTTCATAAAAAGCCAAAAAGTCATCCCAAACATACTAGTTTTTTTTAGCTCATATTTTAGCCAAATAATCAAAAAAAATATTAAATTAACCTGTTTTCAAACGAGGCCTTAGGTTTATTTATTTATTTATTTTCTCTATTTCTCTATCGCGGGCCGGATCTGCCATTCTTTCACCAGCCTACATTCAAAATCTTTTCTTTCCCTCTCTCAGATTTACCTCTCTATCTCTTGTAAATATATAACCATGCTCATCATTTTTTTTTTATTACACTAATCTTGATTTTGGCTTCACTCTTTATTTAAACCCATCATTCCCACCAATTCAAGCAAACATTCGGGTTCCGTTTGTTTTCAGAGATAGAATTGAGGGGATTCATAATAAGGGGATTAATAGTGAGGGAATTGTTAGTGAGGGGATTAATAGTGATGAATTGTTAAATTATTTTTATATAAAATAATAAAACAAATAAAAAAATGTAAAAAATTAAACATTATATTTAAAAAAAAAATTCTCAATATATAAAAAATAAAAAAAAAATTTAATCCCCTCACTATTTTTCTAATACCATCTCTACCTCCTCTTTACCAATCCCCCTTCCAAAGGGACTACTAATACCAAGGGACTAATAGTCCCCTTCCCATCTCTCAAAACAAACCCCCCATTAGTAATCCCAATTCCCTCCTTATAACCCCAAACAAACGGGGCCTCGTTCTTTTGTTTTTCTATACCCTGGGCACTCAGCTATTTAAAAAAAAAAAAAAAAACCAAATTTTTAATTTTTTTTTATTTATTTATAATTTACTCACATGGGTTGTTCCAATTTTCAGCCACTCTTCCTTAATAAAAAATATAAAAAAATTCCTTTTTACAATATATACATTTTTTAGAACACCATCTCTCCATTCCGCTCTACTCTGTCTTTTCTTCTGTTTCAACCTCAAATAAATTTTTATTTTCAATCATATTTGTGTTTGAGGGGGGTATTATACATATATCATGGTGAGCATGTTGGATATACCATGTGAACCACCTAAGTTGTCCCTGTGGCACACAACTCAAGTCGTCCTGTGCTGAACAACCCAAGCCATTCCCTGTGGTGCACAACCCAAGTTGCCCCATGTGGTGCATCACCTAAGCCGTCCCTTGGCACACCACCTAAGTCGTCCCTTTGGCGCACTTTCTCATAAGTCGCCCCCTAGTGCACAATGTCGTCTGTTCCTATCACCGTTTAGCACGTCATAAGTTACGTGTGTGCCACGTCTGTTGGTTTAACGTCCATTGCTTCCTTATAACGGTTCGGCATGACCCATTAAACTGTCCCAACATTGATTCCGGTTAGTTCCTACAACGGTCCAGTATGGCCTTAAACTGTCTCGGTATTAGTTCCGGCCAATTCCTACAACAGTCCGACACGACCGTAAACTATCTCTTGGCATTAGTTCCGGCCTCTAATTTATCTCAAGCGCCCTTGCGCTCCCTTTCCGACTTTACAATCTATTTGCCTTTTATTTTATTTTATTTTTTTAATTTAATTTTATGTTTTAATTTCTCTCTCCAAACTCAAGTTGGTATCCTTAGTTGAATTTGAGGAGGTGTTAAATATAATAACTATATATTCTATCTATTATACATACGATATTATATTTCTCTCTCCAAATGTCACATCAATTATTTTCACTAATATATATATATATATATATATATACATTGCAACTTCTTAAACATAGTAAAATTTTTAACTTCTACAAAGACTAAAAAAATCACTAAAAAAGACCTGCTGGTGATCTAATGAAAATAATTGGCTGAATGGTGAGACCATAAACAATTGAAAATAAAAAACAAAAGACTAGCTTTTTTTTTTTTTCCCGGGTAATTAAGTTATAAAATAAAGATAATAAAATATATGTGTACAAGGGGCATAGCCAGGCTGATAAAAAAACAAAAGACAGCTTGAAACCATTAAATGAAGCAAAGTTGACCATAAAAAGTTACTGTTTCAAAGTAAATGGTTTTCCATTTAAGTGAAATGTACAAATGTAATGCCTTTACTTTTTTTTGTTTCTTACTATTTTTAATTTTTCATTTAATTTGAACTTGTACAAGTTCATGTACACAAACTGGGACATGTATGTTGACCATGTATGCAATTTGCTTTCAAACAGTTTGTGCAACAAATTTATTTCGAAGTTTGAATCAGGAAAAATGAAATACACCTTTCTGTCAATTGTATTTAATGGATCATTCATGATAAAACCATTTAATAGGTGATGGAGATTTTTTTCACCTAGAAAAACTGAGCATAATCAAACTGATTAAGCCGATGAGCGTGTGTTGAGTTGATCAATACTGTAAGCTGAACTTATCAACGTAAAAAAGACAAAGCTATAGAAACAGTTGATATGGAAACAGGATTGCAACGTCTATAATTCATCAAATAAACATGTCATACAAGGGAGCGGGATACCCGTTGTGTGCTAAGTGTAGAGGGAGAGAAATTAAGACGCTAACTTAATCATTGAAGTCGCCTCAGTTAGGCGAACAAGTATTATTAAATGAATATGGGTCAAAACCCAAGAGAAATAGGTCAACCAGGAGACCAAATCAGATTCGACTCATTCAAGCTAAATGGGCCAAGACCAGAAAGTGTCCAAAGGAACTTGTCGAGGTCCAGTCACTGAGGCAGACCCTACCTCAACGCCGCCTTTGTCACTTGCTAAGGGAGGGGGAGTCACAGCAACTCCAACATATTACCTTCTGAGGCAAAGCAACCTTCGAGATAGGCTCTTCCATACAAGATAATGCACAAATGCTTGGCGCTGATAGTCGGCACCAAGGCATTAATAGCCAAGGACTCATAGCAGGCCCAAGGCATGCATAGCTTGGCGCTGATAGCAAGCCCCAACACTTACTGGCTGGAGCTGATAGCAAGTATCAAGGATGCTAGTATATCACCGCAATCTTGTGAAGATGAGAGCAGAGTAGCCCGAAAGTAAGGGACTTCTTTTCCATACACCCAGGTTAAAGATCTGCCTTGGTTGCATAGGCTGGACCAAGGGAGCCCCTTTGGGTTTGGTACAAGTCACAACCCTTGCAGTGGCTTGCGTCCTGGGAAGTTGGAAGTTTGTGGTTAGGTGGCTAAGGATGGAGGAGTTGCTGAGGTAGACACTAGTATGGCTAATAGCAGGTCATAAGTCATGGGAGTACATGTTTTGGGAAATCGAACTGAGAAAACAGGTGCTACGACAACTATGTATTCCCAGATAAAGAGATCTTACAACTAGAAAAAGATACCTAGAGGTTATATTTTGATGGAGTGGCTAACCAATTCGGATATGGGATAGGTGTGTTACTGATAGCACCCGATGATTCCCATGTACCCCTAGCCTTTAAGCTTCGATTTAAGGTATCCAACAACCAAGCAAAGTATGAGACATGTATTGTTGGACTAGAAGCAACCCTAGAACTAGAGGTAATAAGGTTGGACGTGGTTGGGGACTCAAATTTAGTTGTCTATCAAGCTAATGGAGATTAGAAGGTCAAGGAAAAAAGAAAATGAAAGTCTACCATCAGACCTTGGACATGTTAATTCCAAGGTTTGAAAGGCTGGCATTTACACACCAGGTGAGAGAAAACAATTGGTTTGCTGATGTTTTGGCGACCCTAGCTTTGATGGTGGACATGCCAATTGGAGTCAAGATGCATCCAATCCTTATAGAGTAGAGGTATGCACTTGCATACGAGATGATAGATGCAATAGAAGAAGTACAAGATGCAAACCCTTGGTACTTTGACATTTGAAATTTTCTAGAAAGTGATACATACTCGCAAGGGGCAAATGCCAAGGACAAAATGGGGATATGACGTCTGGCCGCCCAATTCATCATCTGTGAGGATAAGCTATACAAGAGGGGACATCTGGAGATGCACAAGTTGTGCATAGAAGAAAAGGAGGCGGAGTGCATTATGGAGGCCAAAACATCGCTCGAGTGTCAGACACAATACCTCGCTCAAAAGACCAAAACTTGGCTCGAGTAGAGAAACCATACTCCTACAAGATCAACCCTACAAAATAGACCGTTTGAGCGACCAAAACACCACTCGAGCCCAGAATAGAAACTTTCAATAATTCAGACTGCAAAAAGACCACTCGAGCAAAAAAAACACCGCTCGAGCGAAGAAATATCTACTCCCAGAAGTTCAAACTGCAAACTCAGAATTTAAAAGAAATGAAAGGCCGCTTGAGCGAACCTAACCCAAATAGCCAAATTCCCCCAAAAAATACGAAGTTCCAACCTGTTTCAAACGGACCTAACAATCCAATTCTTAACTCCCAATAACAACAATAGACTAGAACAGATAACAACAACACCTATAGAGACAGAAACTCATAATCAAATGGTACAAAAAGATCGGGGTCTTAACCCAGGCCTTTATGAAATAGCTCGAGCCTGACTCATGTTCGATTCATCAAAAAATCATTCAAACTTATTTCGTTAAGTAAACAAGTCAAATTTGAACATATTTTCGAGCTCATTAGAGATTTCAAATCAAGTTTGAATAGTTTGATATCTAATCAAAATTTTAACAAACCAAGCTTGAACAAATTTGGAAACTCGTTAAAATTTTTAAACAAAGCTTCGTTCGGCTCATTCGGTTTATTTATCACCCTTAGTGGTAGAGGTGAGAGTGGCAGAGGTAGTGTAGTAATATTGGTAAAACTTTAGTCTGGAAAATATTTTCTACTCTTTAAAAATATTTTTAAAAAATATTTTCTATCCAAACATACGAAGGACATTCCGTTTGTTAAAACAATACCTTATTCACAAGACAACCACTTTTGTGTCTACAGTTTATTTTTTAGTAACTTTTTTATTGACATTTATTTTAGTAAACTTTTTTTTAAAATATTTTTTTTACTTTTAAGTTCTATTCAACTAAATCAACTAGAAATTTTTTTTTTTTTTTAAAAAAAAAAATCCACTTCAAACAAAATAGTTGTTTTTCCAAAATAAAAATAAAAATATTTTGTTTTTAAAAAAAATCTAGTTTTTTTTTTAATATAGATTTTTTGGTCTTAGTGAAACTTTTTTAGTGTAACGCGCCGAAAATATATTTTTAATTTACAATGTTAAATAATGATTAATCTGATTTTAATTCTTATGTAATCCATTAGATAGTACATTCTATACTTCAAAAAACAAAACAAAACAAAACAAAACAAAAAAAGAGGATCTTCTTCCCATTGAACTACTCAAGTGATTACAACATTGTTCAACTTACATACACATAATATCGTATAGTTCAATAAGGTAGAGATTATAAAATAAAGGCCTTAATGGCGTACACCTTCACAAGGATTTCCCTTGGTTACACAAAA
This sequence comes from Camellia sinensis, assembly GCF_055761805.1. NCBI lineage: Eukaryota > Viridiplantae > Streptophyta > Magnoliopsida > Ericales > Theaceae > Camellia > Camellia sinensis. The sequence goes on from NC_138963.1 coordinate 83,170,837, forward strand.
GTTGAACTTCAGTCCCAAAACACAAATATAGCCCTCAGAGCTTCAACATTTAGCAATCAAAGAGCCTCGTGCTCCCATAAAAATAAAAATAAAAACACCCAATGCCAAAATCACTTTGGTGGAATTACCCCATCATTTCTTGAAAAGTTGTTAGTTTTGGGGTGAGCAATTACCCGTGTGACAAGTGTTGGCTGTGCAAAGACTGAGAATAAGGTGGCATGCTCTGTAGACTCACCAAGATGCAAGTCAAATTCCCCAAGGTCACCCAACATCTCCCACTCCCTAATGGCAAGACTGGCTATTGTACTCATAGACTTCTTACTCAAGGCATTAGCCATTACATTGGTCTTTCCCAGGTGACAATGCAAGTCAAAATCATAATCTTCCATGAAATCCATCCACCTCCTTTGACATAGGTTCAAATATTTTTTAGAGAAAAGATATTTAAGACTCTTATGATTCGAGAGCACGTCAAACTTCTCTTTGTACAAATAGTGCCACTAAAGTTTCAGGGCAAAAATCACCGCGGCTAACTCTAGGTCGTGGGTTGTGTAGTTCTTGTCGTGGGTCTTTAAATAACGCAAACCATATGCCATAATCTTACCCTGTTGCATCAAAACACATCTCAAACCTTCCCTAGAAGCATCATAATAGATGATATAACCCAACCCTCTCTTCATAATGATTAAAATTGATGCAGTAATCAACCTAGACTTCAACTCTAAGAAACATTTCTAGTATGATTCACTCCAAACAAACTTCACCCGTTTTTTGGTTAACCTAGTCAATGGGGATGCTAGGGTAGAGAAGTCCTTCACAAAGCCCCTATAATAGCCGGTGAGACCCCAAAAGCTACGAATCTCAAAAGCGTTTTTACGTCACTCCCAATTCTACATGGCCTTAATTTTCGAAGAATCAACAGTGACCCCATCCTCGAAAACGACATGACCCAAAAATTTTACCTGGGAAAGCCAAAATTCACACTTCTCATACTTCACATACAATTGATTCTCCCTAAGCAACTGTAGGACAATATGGAGGTGCTCAACCTCGAAGGGTGAATAAATAAGAATGTCATCCACAAAAACCATAATGAATTTGTTGAGATACTCTTGAAAGACTTGATTCATCAAGTCCATGAAAAAGGCAAGGGCATTGGCCAAGCCAAATGGAATTACTATGAACTCATAGTGGCCATATTGAGTACAAAAGGCCATTTTTGAAATATCCTCCACCTTCACTCGCAATTGATGATAACTCGAGCTTAAATCTATTTTTGAGAAACATTGGGAACCCTTAAGTTGGTCGAAGAGACCATCTATTCTAGGAAACAGATACTTGTTCTTAACTATGACCCTATTCAACTTGCGATAATCTATATATAACCGTAATGAACCATCCTTCTTTTTGGCAAAGTAAGCCGGTGCTCTCCATGGCAAAGTGCTAGAACATATAAAGCCCTTGTCTAATAACTCTTGTAACTGCTCTTTTAAGACGAGTAGTTCGGCCAGTGCGAATCAATAAAGTGGCATAGAGACAGGTGCCGTGTCAGGCACCAAATCTATAGAAAACTTGACCTCACGGTGAGGTGGTAATTCGGTGAGGTCTTCTAGAAAGATGTCTAGAAACTCACAAACCACTTTAGGAAATGTATCTCGAGCCATACTACCATCTTCAGCCATAAAGGTCGCAAGGAGGAAACTAAGTTTTCCTCGACCACATAAGTCATGCAATGGCGGCAACAATCTATTAGTTCGTTCTCCCAGAAAATAGAAACAATTCACATTCGGTGCACACGGCAACTCTCCTACAGCGGCAATCTATTGTAGCATGGTAGATGACATCAAAACCTGACATATCCAATACAATGAAATCGAAAGAGAGCTGGCGATCAGCGACCTTAATCTTACAACCATGACAACCCGATTCAAGACGACTTTACCCCTAACTGGTGACTTGATCATGAGCGGTGACTCCAGTTGATCAATTTCTAACCCCAAAATGGATGCATATGCAGATGCTACGAATAAATGAGATACTTTAGTATCTATCAACACATTGGCCCAACTATTGAAAACAAGACATATACTTCTCACTACAGATGACCCAGATGACTACTCGAAGGTGGTGACAACGTAAGCTCGCCCTTGTGGTCTCTAATCACTCTAATCACCTCTCTGAACGTAGGTCCGTTACACCAACTGTGTAGAAGTGGTTGTATGTATAACCTTAGATGCTTATCCAGAATGAATTGGCTAATGAGTTTGCCTCTGACCTTGACCTGCCTAAAATCCTCCCGCCTGTCAGGACCTTAAAGCACTAGTCGTCCGGACTAACTGTGGGCAAGACCTCTTCATGTGCCCCGTCTATTCGCAATAATAGCATGTAGACAACTTGTCACGACCTAAACTCGCCCCTATAGGTTTAGCGTCATAACCGGCCAGTAATCCTGGGATTACCAAAGGCCTTTGAACGAATTCAACAAAACACAGGGGCTAATAGAAGCAAATACAAACATATGACATCCATAGAGCTGTGTAGACATACATGGGACTAAAAATTTAAAACTTATATACATATTTGTGACATTACTAACACATTGGTCTTACGTTATCATATCCCACAAATACAGAACATATAAAAACTTGTTTAGTCAAAATATAAGAAATTCAAAAGTACCGAACATCGATCACAAACACTTATCCACATCAAAACGGGAACCTCCTCGGAAGACACAGTGGCTGGCTAACCAAAACAACTCTCCAGGCAGTAGCTTAGGCCTAGTCACGTGCCTGCTCACCTACATACATAAATAATACAGTGAGCTGGAGCCTAGTGAATAATAACAGAGTAAAGGTGTTAATGAATGATGTCTATACCAGATTTAGAAATCAGAAACAGATTTATATTCATATTCATATTCGTGTTCAAAGTTCACATATTCCATATAATCATATGTGGTACATCCATTAGAGCTAACAAATCCGATGACCCAAAAAATGATGGCCATAAAGGCATTTCGATGACTAATGTACACAGAGACGTTTCCGATGACCCATAAAAGACGATCATAAAAGCATTCTGATGATCCATAAAGGGATGGCCATAAATGCATTTCGATGACCCATAAATGGACGCATATCATATGATGCTAAGGATTCCACGAATACTTTTTAGAAACTTGGACAATCATTCATTTAGACAAAATGTAGCATTTCAAAAAACTGATCATTACATATCATCAGAAAATAATTAAAGTTAAACATAAGTTTACACAGTTATTACTCACAGATGGCTCCGATAGCAGATCAGACGAATCAAACAACCAAGCAACTAAGGCACGCGACCTACACAAACACATAGCGGATACACATTGAAACATACATTCTAAAAACACTAAACTTGTTTCTTTTCTATCTTGGTGTGTTTCTAATCTTTATCCTCATTATTATGTCTTAATTAAGGCTTAGAAATGCCTAAGATACAATGAGGATGCCAAAATATGTGTTGTAACACTTAGTCAAATTTCTGAAAATAAGATCTTCGCTCGAGCATTACTTTGGTTGCTCGAGCGGACTGCAAAATTCTATAAAACTTTTGAGAGCTCTGATTTTACGCTCGAGTGCAACTTTTGGTTGCTTGAGCCAAGGTTCAAAAATAAACGCGGTCGCTCGAGTAGGTTCTCTAGCTCAAGCAGTGGCTCATGTCTACAAAAGTACTAGGAGCATGAATTTTACACTCAAGCCAACTTTTAGTCGCTGTAGCGAAAGTGCAAAACAAAAAGTGGTCGCTCGAGCGCAGGTTCTATCGATCGAGCGATGATGCAAAATTATGAAATTTCCAAATTGATGTTCAAGATGCAAAACTCAATTTCAAAGCTTTAAAACACATCCTTTGGGCCCAAAACTTGAGAAAACATGGCTAAACTTGTAAAACATAAACAATTAAGGATCATTTCACAAAATCAAGTCCCAAAAATAAGTCAATTGTCCAAATTCAACTTGAAACTTCCAAAACATAACATGCATGTAATGATATGAGCTTTAACTTTCCAAACCATGATCAATTGAGATGTTTTGTACAAAAACATGTTAAACTCCCAAAACATAAACAAGGTAAGGTCATGAATGTGAAATTTTTTTGGGTAAACAACTTCAAAATACCATGATATGTACATGCATGCTTGGTATGGTCTCAATTCTACTTTTATAGCTTAATTCTTGCATCTCTTAGATCAATTCTCTTGAATTCATGCATTAACCAACTCAAGTACAACCTAAAGGTTTGAATTCTTACCTTAAGTGTTCAATCGGGCTTTAAATGACCAATTCTCAAAGTCTTTAAGCTAGTTCCTCAAAAATTCCTAATTCTAGTTTTGATCTCAATTTCTTCTCTCTCTCTCTCTCTCTCTCTCACGTTTTTCTCCTCAAAAGATGATGAACAAAAATAGTTCTAATATGTATATAAGCCTTATGTAGGTGTTGTTAGTGGGGTTAATTAAACTAGGTTTACCACTAATCAAATGAGCATTATTTTATTCTAATTATTTGGTTCCAAATTGAATTTCAATTAAACCTACCATAATGTTCTAAAAATTCTAAATAATACATAAACCAAGTCAATTTCGTGATTAGATGCCGATAAGGCCTTCAATTCGCATATCGAATCAAAAATACAGATAGATCTTTCTACAACAAACAAATATAAATGCAAATACCATATAACACATGAAATTAACGTAGAATTTCATCTTAATTACTTATTAGAAATTCTCATTCATGGATTACCGGCTAATCACAGGTCGGCGTTGTTACACGACTGACCTCTCCCCTGAGCTTAGCTTTGAAAATGAGTCAACTGTTGCTGACAAAAACTCTGCTTACACCTCAAAGCCTTTTGGCCCTACTGGCCACATCGAAAACAAGTAATACAACTGGGTACCGTATTCCCTAAACTCCTCATTGAAACAGAACCTGAAGACCTAGCCTGTTGGGGCACAGAAAAAGAAGAACCCCTCGACTTCTTGGAGGATCTCATATCACCTCAAGACTCCACATGACCCAACCTCTTGAGTTTCTGCCTCGACTTTTCGACTTCTAACATGATCTCAGCATGTGCTACGACTTCAACAAGCTAATCATACTCCCTAAACATATCACATCGCCTTCATCAAGATCTTGGGCCTTAATCTCCTTTTAAATTTCAAGCATCGGTGCTCTTTGGTCGCCACAAGCTCAGGTGCAAAATGTGATAGGCTAGTGAAAGTGGCTTCAAACTCGGCCACTAGGGTATCTAGTTATCTAAGCTCTTCAAATTGCTTCATCAACCTCTCCCTAGCAGTGGGAGGTAAAAACTTCTCCTGGAAAGCATGAGGGAATGTGTAGCTCGACTTTTTCGCGTCTCTTTTCGAAAGGTTGAAATAAAAGCCCTATAGTTCGGACTCTCGTGGTTCTGAATCTAATCTCACAAGTGCAATGTAAAATTGATAAACACCAAAGAGTCCAAATCTGGCAAATCTTTTGAAATATCGATTTTGAATCAAATTGCTAAAAATGGACTGCTTTGCCAGATACAGAGTCGCCACCTAAATATTTTTGAAAAATCTAGGAAACCCATGACTCATGCCAAAGGCCACGCGTCCATCATCACCAAAGTTATCTCGGCTCGGGAACTTAGGTACGAGAGGGGAAGATCATGAATTGAGCACCTCCGCTCCCCCGATCAAAGATTAGCCTCTACTAATCATGATATGATTTTTAACAACATTATATGCTCTTGTTCCGATTTATTAGGCTAGCATTACTATGTGATGCGCGCACAAGCAACTATAGACTAAATTTGCGAGAATTAGAACATTTCAAGTCATGTTTGTTTTTCGAAAAGGGTTTGATTTTGCCACTAAACAAAGTGGGCTTAAAGTTTGTGAATTTGTCACTCGACAAAGTGGGTTTAAACGTACATTCATTGAATCATTCCAATTCAAGCAACAAGCCTTCATCCACAGGCATTCAAACAGTTTAACAAGTAAGCACTTGGCCTCATGGCAAGCATCCTAGTCATGGTAATCACTCACACTCATGCAAGTATACTAAAGCACTAAAAACTCACCTAGTACTCCAAGCTAAGATAAAACAAAAGAGTTAGAAGAATATGCATGATTCCTAACTATACAAGATGGCTAATGCAACGCATGCAATAATGCAACTACAATAGGTTTGGCTACTTAACATGGCATATGAATTGATTAAATAGCATGCAATCTAAGCACGTATTCAATGAGGTATTAAAACAACAATGCAGTTTGAATGATGAACCGAGCCTCGTTGCATACAAGATAAATGAATGGATGCAGACATGAGAGTGCTAATTGAAACGTGATGCCCCTAATCTAACTATCAAAAGCTGGTAAATAAAAGGGAGAAAGACATAGGGTTGGAAAACATACACATTATTACATTTGTGCTCTCACGAAAGAGAGTCCGAATGAATAAACTAGCTAAGCTAACTGCTTAACTACTTATTACAAAACCGAATGAAATAAATTAATTAACTATTCTAAGCTAATTAAATAAGTACAACGCAAACTAATTAATTAACTACTCTACGCTAATTAATTACAAAGCAAAACTAACTAAACTAGTTAAATAATTAACCAATCTAATTGATTAAATAATTACAACACTTAACTAATTAGCTACAACTAATTAATTACAACAAAACTATAATTAAACACTAATCAAACTAAACAAGTAGTCCCGGGAATGGAGAGATACATGCATGCTCGATTTCCACCCGAAGAACATCCACTGTCTGCTCCTGAAAGCCTCTATTGCACAACCCTTGTACTGATTTCCTCTTCCAGATCAACTCTGGTATGTTTTACAAGTACACTACTCAAAATTCACTAGTGGCCGGCAAGCCAGAAGTGGTGGCCGATCGGCCACCATTGGGGGGTTGCCATCTAACACTGATGGCCTGCCGGCTAGAAACAGTGGCTGGCCGGCCACTGATGATGCACTATTTCTTGCTGCAATAGAGAGCAAACAGAGCAAAGAGAAGGTATTCTCACAGGTTGTTTGTACTGTGTATCCCTCATTCTCATCAAAACAAGCTCAAATGAGTGATACACTTGGTTCAAATACCATCAATCAAGCAATTTCATTGCATGATGGCTAAAGAACCAAGGTGTACAAGTTTAATAAATGCGCAAACAAGACTCACAACCTTCACCCTATCATGCATGATCAAGGGTAATGGAGACCTAGGAAAATTTCATCACTTTGAGTATGAAATACCCCAATTTTCCTTATGTTCAATTAACATCCGATTAAACACATCAAAACACAATCAAATTCTTATCTTTGCACAATTTTAGTTTCCACTTTGATTTACTCATTTTAGATTACCAACCATTCTTTAACCAATTAAGTCCATCGGTGAGAAGTCATCGAAAGAGAAGAAAGTGTCAAACAATGATGGTTTAAGGCAAGAGAGAAGTGTCATGCCGTTGATAATGAACCCTCAAAAGAGGATTAAACCATTAAGCATGGACCTTAATCTCAAGCTTAAGCAGTCCTAAGGTTAAAACAACCCTCAAAGAAAATAAAAAATTCAAGAAATGAGAGAGGTTACAGAAATTAATGAATGTTGAAATTAAGTGAAAAGAGCATTGAAACATGTAATCAACTCAAACAAGTGGTGTCTAAGGGCCTAAAACACCAAGCTTGTGAAGACACTTACTCTACAACCATGCAAAACAAGACTCAAATGCAATAACTAGCCAAAAACAGAGTTGAAACAGTCCAAAATAAAGCCTAAAACATGCTGGAATTAAGCTATAAAAGGTTAGAAAATTAAACTAACATATAGAGCTATCTAGGCTAGCAAACAAGACACAAGGAGGGGAGGATAACCCCTCCAAATTTCGACTTCAAAACATGATTTTCACCACTGAAAATACTCTGAAAATCAATGTTCAAAGGCCCAAAAAAAAGATAGTTTGAAAGTGGGAAACAAATGTGGAAAGGCCTTACAAACAATTAATAAAGAAATGTGAGTCATCCCCTAACCTTAAATGGCCTAAAACCACAAATTTCAACCCACAAAAATAGAGTTTTTTATAGCCCCAAAACAACCCAAAAATAAGGAAAAAAGATAGAAAAACAAGTATGCAAAGCAAGGTAAAAAGGCAAGCATTATACCTCTTGAAGCAAAGATCAACTTGAGAAATGCACTTTGATTGATAACTTTTTGACACTTGTGGCCAACAGGCCACTAATGATGGATGGAAAGACACATTAGCGGACGGAACCCTCCCAAAAGTGGGTCAATCTACTCAAAAAAAGGCCAAAAATTTCACCACTGGCCGGCAGGCCACTAAAGTGGCCGGCCACAAAAATCTGTTTTTAGGCCCGATTCAAATAGGCATATCTCCTTCATCTAGACTCCGTTTCAGGTCATTCTTGAGTCTAAATTGAAGCCTCATAAGTCTAATTTCAAATAGTGGAAGCCTCACATCTAAATTCTAAGTGTGAAAAGAGATATTCCTATTTTAGTGAAAGCTGCTCAGTTTCTCCCTAACGGATTGATGCCTAACCTTTCCCCGACGGGTTTCTTCCCTCCCCTCTTATTTTCTTCAACTCCAAACCTCTAAACAAGATGTTTTCATAGATTTTTTCAAAGAGTTCACCTCCCTTTCATTTATCTCCACTTTGTCCTTGCTTGATTTACCGAAAAGTGCAATATTTAACGAAATGCGAGCCTCGGAGCATCATAGAAGCATTTGGCAAAAATATTTTGAAAATAAGGGTTTTAAGGTCTAAAATAGATTTGATCCAAAATGGTTTTGGTAAAAAATGGGGTTTTAGGTTGGGATCAGAGCTTCTTGTTGAAGAAATTGAACGATAAATTTCATCATCAAGTTATCAATCAGTGGCGTCTAAGTCTTAAGGGAGGTCAAAAATAGGGTGTCTACAGAATGCCTCCCAAGTGTGCTCAACTCGATGCTTAACAGACTTCCACCACTTACTGGCTTCCCCTTTTAGTTGGTAAGCCACTAGCACTACTCGGAGCTCCTCATCATGGATATCTAGGATCTCAAAGGATTTGATGATATGCTCTAGCCATTTATCGGCTTTCATAGGATCAAGTCCGCTACTAAACTCAGTTGGATTGGAACGAAAGAACTCTTTCTTTAGGAAAGAGGTTCTACTCTCTCCCTCCACCGTCCATGCTGCTTATTTAGCTCAGAGTATGTCCATGGACTCTCGACGAGCCCTAATCATTTCTTGAGCTAACGTCCTCATTGCATCTTTGGTCAGAGGTACGACTACATTATTTTGCCCTACCTCTTCTTCTTGGAGAAGAAGATCTTGTTAGGCTGGAATACCTCGACTACCCCGGTGAGGTCTACCACAGCCTCTGCCAAGTCCAGACATCTTAGGATTAAACTCACAATTCACCTACACACACGTTACTTCACACGTCATACCCGAATAATCTCAAACCTACTCATTTATCTATTTCATATAAAGCAAATTACATAAGCACATAGAGCACATACGGATCACCCTTCTAAGATATTAACTTGTCCCACGACGCTCGAGGACTTCCAAGTGAAAAAAAACATTGATCATGTGCCTTTCCAAAGTGACTTCGATGAGTGTAATGGACGCAGGCCGTATCCTAGAAACTTGATCAAATACCCACATAGTCACATAAACATATAAGGCAACTAGCGTCCCATCCCAGCATGATAAACCCATTGTGGCAAAAGCCACATCCCACGAGCTCCAAGTATTCAAATATGGTTAGCTCTGATACCAAGTTATAATGCCCTGAAAATATATTCTTAATTTAAATAATGATTAATCTAATTTTAATATAATGTAAACCATTAGATAGTACATTCTATACTTCAAAAAAAAAAAAATCTCTTTTCCATTGAACTACTCAAGTGATTACAACATTGTTCAACTTACATACATAAAATATCTTGTAGTTCAATAAGCTAGAGATCATAAAATACAAGCCCTAATCGCGTACACCTTCACAAGGATTTCCCTTGGTTACATAAAAGTTGGACTTCAGTCCCAAAACACAAATATAGCCCCCGGAGCTTCAACATTTAGTAGTCAATGAGCCTTTATGCTCCCATTCAAAAATACACCCAATGCCAAAATCACTTTGGTGGAATTACCGCATCATTTCTTGAAAAGGTTGTTAGTTTTGGGGTGAGCTATTGCCCAATAAGAAATACCATTAGCAAGATATATAATTAATCGAGATACATATGATCATATAATGCAAGAGATGAAAAAAATCCAAGTCTTTTCCTATTTAAGACCATGATGCTAAATGAATGAAGCCAATAATATGTCTTAACCAAACCATGGGGTGTAAATATGCTATGAGGTCACAAGCAAGAGCCACAAACCACATATATATATAGTCATATTGAAAATAATCCCACATTTGCCGAGTCTAACAACGGTGGGGTGTTGGGCACCCAAAACCTTTTCCTTCTGCATTTGCCGACTCCTGAAACGACAGGTTTGTGGACACCCAAAATCATGTTTTTGTTCCTATTTTCCGACTCTAAAAACGGTGGGCCTGTGGACACCCTAAAACCTTTCCAAAATGTGGATATACATAAACTTTTCCAAAACATGGAGTATTACCCCTTTTTATTCCTCAAATCCACTTATATAACAAAAATCCTCTCATATATCTATATAACTAAGAAAATACCACGTGTCCCAAATCAAAGATATATCAAGTTAAGAGTATCCTTACCTCAAGATTGATGACGAAAGATGAGAACCCAACTTCAAACTTCAATAAAATCACAAAACAACCGGTAGGACTCTTGAATTACACATGTTCTTTAACTTTCTTGAAGGATCTAGGGTGGATCTTAGGTAGAATCCAGAGAAATCAAGTGTTTTAGGGCTAGGGTTTGGGAAATGGGTGTTTGAGAGAGAAAGGGTATGAAAAAGTGAGAGAAAAATGAGTTTAAATCAACTTTTAAATCTGTTACCCCGAACAGACCGCTTGAGGGAGCACTTCACCGCTCGAGTAGTGAACACTAATTCGAACAGACCATTTGAGTGATCATTCCACCACTCTAGCAGTAAACGCAATGTCCTAGAAATTTTGCAGGTCTACAGTGAAAATACTAGAAGCAACACATCTTTGCTCGAGCGACCACCAGACCACTCAAGCGATCTCCTCCCTATACCTAGTTTACAGACAAGATATTAGGGCCCCAATTCTTTGCTCGAGTGCCCACTTGACTGCTTGAGTGGTCCCACAAAACATGGTGTTATATTTAGATTGTTACAAAAATAAATATTTGAAATTTTTTTTGAATATTTTAAGGAAAATCACTAAAAATGAAAAATATATATATTTTAGGCTGATGCCAAATTAACTCTTAGTCCTCATTTGGAAAATAATTTTTTTAATTTATTTTTTTTATTTTTTTGTTAAAAATATGTGGTAAAAAAAAAGTACATTTGGAATTTTATTTTTTGCTTTTTACGAAAAATTATGTAAAAAAGTAAAGTGAACATGAAATAATTTTGGACTTTGTAGGGTGAACCATAAGGATTTTTTTTCTTAAGTTTTAACATTTTAATTTTAAATAAATTACAAACACAACTTCTGAGGTCTGTTTATTAATTGACTTGATATTTTATTAATAAAAATGGTCAGTTATTAGATGATTAGAAACTTGAAGGAACGTGATATAATTTTTAGAATTACAAAAATCAAAATTCATATTTTAGACAAATCTCAAGAACGTTTATAATTTATCCTTTCAACTTTTTAGTTTGTTTTTTCATATAATTAAATAGAATAAATTACAAATGCACCCCCTGAGATTTTCTTAAAATATGAATTATCTTATATGGTTCTGGAAATTACATCCCGCATATTAAAATCTCTAATTCGTAACAAATGGCATTTTTTATTAATAAATTGTCAAGTCAATTAACAGTTTTTAATGATGTCAAAAAATTATTTCAGTTAACTTATTATTGTATAAGGGAATAGTTATGAATTTTATTTTTCCAATTAATTTTGTTAAATAAAAAATTCTAACAATGGGATATTTGTAATTTTTCAAGTCACAGAAGGAAATTCATATTTTAAGTAAATATCATAGAATGTATTTGTAATTTATCCTAAAAAAGGAGAAGCTTCTACTTCCACACACTATTTTCACTTTGTGCATATCTTTCTTAGTTCACACACTTAAAAAAATAATAAATATGTAATAGGGTCATGCTTGGTAGCTCGAAAGAGCTACGCCCCGAATCCCCCGAATTTGCAGAAAACAGAAGAATGAGAAGGAAGGAGGAAGAGGAGGAGGAAGCCGAAGGACTGGAGGGGGCCAAATAAATCGGGGTGTGGAGGCAGAGGCAGGGGGCGGAGAAGGAGGCAAAGGGAGAGGCAGTGGCTGTGATGGCGAGGAGCTGCGACGGCGGGCGACGAGCTCTTCCCTGCGACGGCGAGAAGCTCTTCCCTGCGACGAGCTCTTCTCTCCCTCTCCCTCTCTCTCTGTCTCAGAGTTGCGTGAAAAAGAAGAAGAAAAAAATAAATAAATAAAAAATAATGCCCAAAACGACGTCGTTTTGGGCATTAGGGGGATTAGGGGGGGTATTTTTCGAGCTCTCAAACATTATCCTATGTAATATATGCTCATTCCACACACTTTGATTCCAAATATACCCTAATAAGTAAAAAGTGTACAGGCACTATTTAAAACACGCCCAAATTTAAACCTCCATTGAAGAAAGTTGTACCACCATTTTCAAATGAAGAAAATAGTAGTTCAATCTAGAACACAACTATATCAGTCATGATGATGATATTTTATTTCATCCAATTGTGGGGTTCAATCTGAGATGGTGAAAAACTTCACATCAAAATGTTTTTATTTAATTGCTTCCTTACCTAAAACATAAATAAATAAATGTTTTCAAATCTATGTACACACATCCAAACTTAAACTTCCATTGAAAAATGTTGAACTACCATATTTAATAGATAAGACTCAAACAATAGAAAACCTAACAATATAAAGAATAAATAAATAAATAAAACAGGTTGATAAATGTCCAAAATAATAACAACAAGTGAATTCAGAAATTTAGAATTGAAATTATAGGAAGAGTTGATAACTACAATATCGGGAAAAAAATAAATTTATTTAGAACTTGATAACTGAAGACACACAAAAAAAAAAAAAAAAAAGTCTTTCTTCCGAAAAATTTTTGTTCATAACTTTGTTGCCCAAAAAAACAATTCTTTGGAACTTAGTTACTGAAAAAGTTGGTAATTTTCGACTTTGGTTTACTGAATGATGCTAAAAAAAATAAATAAATAAATAAAAAAGAAGAAGAAGAATAACAATTTTAATATTCAAACTCCCATTTTCGTTGATATCTTTGTTATAAATGACGATATCCTTCTCAAATCAAAATTTTTATCATACAAATCTTTCATAACAATTAAACAATGATAGTAAGATTTGAATGAGGAGGAAGAACTCAATCTAAAGTAATGAGAGGATTTGATAATGGATTGGAAAAGATGAGCACATTTGGAAGGTGACAATCTAAACTAAAGCAGAGTGATAATAGATTGAAGAGATAAGAACCTTTGGAAGATGACAATAGGGTGAGTGAGGAAAAAAAAATATTTTTGAAGGTGATCATAGAAGTAGGGTTTAGTATTTTTTTTCATAATGGATGTGTTTGATATTTTTTTTTTTCTCTTTAAAAGATATGTATTAAAAAAATATGAATATCAAGTGGAGTGTGTACACTAATGTCTATATTAGTAATTTTGTTTAAGGTTAAAATTGTAAGAAAAATATTTTCTATTAAGTGTGTGTACATAGTGAAAATGATGTGTGAAAATAGAAACTTCCTAAAAAAATCTCACTTGCCCAACGCATAATCTTGTGAGGAAAAAATCAAAAAAGATAGGAACCCTGACTTAGGGAACCAAAATTTACCTAGGACCAGATTATGTGGTAAAAATTAAATTCATAAAGTGTGGGGTCTTTGAGTAAAATAAATTTAAACTATTGACTCATATTTCTGGATAAATTCTGGGTATATAATTATCGGTTTGCAGTCGAGGAATTTTTTTTAAGGTCCCTAGTATTAAGATTTTATAGGATAAAGGACATGCAATATTTTCGTAGTAGTTGCGGTCCCTCAACATTTTTTCAAAGCAATTTCGAAACCAGAGAACTTTCAAAACCAAAGAAATTTCGTTGAGTGTGTTTGTGTGCTCATATTTGGAATTTCTCTAGACATATCAGAATCCCCTTAGAATTTCTCTAAGTGTGTTTGTGTGTTCATATTTAGAATTTCTCTGGGCATTTTCACTGAAATTTCTCTAGACACATCATAATCCCATAGTGTTTGAGAAAATTTACTTAGTGACCATAGCTAGAAAAAATTCATAAAGTGACCACAATCAAAGAAAACTCACACAGTGATTACAGCCAAAAAAAATTCATACAGTCAGAGAAAATACACAAAATTACAAACTGTTGGAAGATCGGGTTTTCGGACCTAGATTTGGGCACTCATGGTGGCATAACCCATGACCCATGTAGTGTAGTTTGAATTTCAAACCACCTTATCTTGGCAATAAGGGTGAATAACCCACAATCTCATCTCCTGAGGAGATAGAGTTATGGGTGGTTACATCTCTGGCATCTATACATATTACGTATTATTGTGATATGGGTGTTAACCGAATAATATTTCTAGAAAAAGTCTTTCTCTCTCTAGCTCTCTACTATAGGAGAACAACCATGCCTTTGTACTGTGAATAGTGTGAATAATTCTCTAGTAGTTTTGCTCCACTGCTGGGAATTATTCGAAAACATCAATGGAGGCATGTGATTCACCCACATGATCCATGGATTCGGTTTGAGTGAAAAAGGTATGCCCGAATCCATTTATTTATGCTGATTATTATTTCTCATTTTTCCTACATTGGTATTAGAGCCATTGTTGGGTGCTTTCATGTTATTTGTGCATGAATATATATAGATATAATTTGTGCCTAAAAATTGATGTTTTTCGAACCATCTCTGATCGTCTTGAATTTTATATATCTTGTAGTCCATATTATTTAGATCATATCTGCAAAGTTTTGCAAAAAATCAGACAGTCAAATTTTGAGAAAAATAGAGATTTACATTCAATTTTTGTAACTTTGATTGGATGTTATTTTTACATGCTTTGTTTTCATGTTATGAAAATTATATATTTGAAATTCTTATTTCGAGACCTTCAAAACGATATATTGCTGATTTCGACTTACAAATTGAGAGAAATCATAAACTCTAATTTGCGTTCGTTTTTGTGTTTTTGGTGGTTAGTTATGGAAGATGAAGTGCAGAAAATCTGCACTCCCACCTAGAGAGAGAGAATGGATTACACCCCTTATTTTAGACTTGTCAAAATAAAAAAACCAAGACCACCATTGGATTCCTCTCAAAAAATTGAGTCAGATAGTCCCAAAATAAAGCTGAAACGGAGTCTGGGAAGTAACGCATGGGCCTCATGTGCCGAAGGCTGCATTCACGCGCTTCCAAGCACTGACGCACGCTAAGACAAGCACTGACGCACTCTGATGCGTGCTGCACATGCATTGACGCGTGGATGTCCGCGCTGACCCAAGCTACTGACGTCATCTGCTGATGTAAGTGCTGACGCAGGCAATGTGACTATAAAGGCTCTGTTTGCTTGTTTTTAATTTAAAAACTACTTTAATTACTTCTATATTATTCATTTTTCTATAATATGTTAAAAGTTCAGAATTGTTTGAAAAATAAAATATTTTTTATTAATGAACAATTCAATATTTTTACGTTAAATTGCTCTTGGGAGAGCATGACTTGGATTCTGGATTTGAAATTTTTATAGTAGACTACTGATTTGTAATCTTATTTACTGATATGATTTTTTCATTTTTCTAGATTTTGTAAAAAAAAAATTCTAATTTCCTGTGTAATTAGTAATTACTTGTAATTCTAGATTTCAAAAAATTGCATAAATTATTAGAAATATGTCGTGGCATTATTTAAATATTGTATACATCATGTTAAGTTTTTTTAAATTATTAGAACTTATAGTATGTTGTTATTTTAAATAGCATGATTTATTTATATTGGTGAATTTTAATTCAATAATTAAATATTCTAGCATGTTTTTTTTTTATGAATTACATTGAGATGTTATCATGTGAAGTTAAATATTTTATCATACTTTGGACATGCCATAGTTAGTGGGAGGTTGTTCGATTGAGAGATATCTTTATAGATTTACTCTCGACAACCAACATTCTGCGTATAAATTAAATTAAATTTTGGATAATTATCAATTGTGGCGCAAGAGATGATTACGAGCATA
Source organism: Camellia sinensis (assembly GCF_055761805.1). Classification (NCBI taxonomy): domain Eukaryota; kingdom Viridiplantae; phylum Streptophyta; class Magnoliopsida; order Ericales; family Theaceae; genus Camellia; species Camellia sinensis. The sequence continues at coordinate 83,187,282 of NC_138963.1, forward strand.
ACGTGTAATATTGTCATTATTTAATTTAGATTTTTGCGGCAAAATTATATTATGATATGCTAATCAAATTAATCCCAATGTGCATTTTTTCCTTTAATTGACTTAGGTTATGGAAGTGAATATGGTTGACCTAGACTTAGTAGAGATGTTCAAATGTGAACAATGCAATCCTATTCTTTAGATGAGCAGAAAGTCTTGAAGACTTTAGGTGAAACCTTAATTGAGCCAGAGCAAGGAAACATGACTCAATATCGCCGTGGTTTTGTTGCCTTGATTGGCGCAATAAAAATTGATGTGCGCGTTATGATTAGCAGCATGCTAAGTAATTTTGATTGTCAAGTTTGGAGTTGTGAAATTAGTAAGCCCTCAATAGATGTAGATATGATCCTAACTATTGAGCTACGCTGATTGACTTTGTAATTTGACTTGTAATAATGTTGCATCGTTAGATGAAGCACATCTAAGAGTCACGTCATTCAAGAAATGTGAGCTTAAATGAGTTAGTCATTAAATGTAAGACGAGTAGCTAGTATGAGCAGTGATTTGCTCTCTACCCAATTGATGGGAATGGATGGAGTAAAATTTCACGCACTATGATAGTGTACGTTGAAGTATATCACCTGGAGTTAAAAGATTAGCGCTTAGAAGCTGCAAAATCTATTAACACTAAGTGAGAAAATTAGCGCCTAATGACTGCAAAATCTATTAGCACTGCCAACTTGTCGAAGTCTAGACACTTATTATTTTCACACTTGAGTGTGAGACATGAGGAGGTGCTTCTTTGTATGATTCCTTAGCTAGGCTAACTCTTTTGAATGGTGTTTACCACTTAGCGCAAAAATTGCAGGATAGTAATTAAAAGGTTATGGCTTTAAGAATTTGACGCATTGCTCGTGAGACCATTATGTTGAATTAGACTCTTTAGTATAATTCGCGTTTAAGTTGCTTCAAGAGCTGTCAGAGATTGATAGCTTATTCTCTCCTTCTTGTGGATAGTAAAATTAATTGCAATTAACTATGAAGCGAGAAACATAGATGGTAAGAGAAGTATCGTCATGTTTCAACTAGATGTAGTAAAAGTGTATGGAGAATAAAATTGACTTGAAGGTGCAGGGGATTAGCACTTACTAGTTAAATTTGCCACTTCGACGCACTAGATATCTCCATGACATCCTTTGATGATCTTGTGAACATGAGTTTGTTATGAGTCATTGCCTAGTTTGACCTAAGCCTTTACACTTGTCTTCGAGAACTCACACATTAGGATGATTGGAATTAGTTTATGACATTGGTCATGAACTGGTGGCTTGTTGTACTTAATCACATTGATGAGAATGTGACATGAATGGTTTGAGTAAACCCTCTTGGGCCCACTCGCTTGCAGCATCTTGCTCTCATATGAATGTGTAACTTTGTTCGCAATGGTTGCACACAAGTAAGTTAGAAAGCCACAAAAGGGCATCTGTATTGATGCATTTGGTCACATAAAGTTTTCTTAGCAGAGGTGACGTGAATAAAGTTTTGGAACTCTATAGATAGAGAATTCTAAGTATGGCGCTTTATGTAGCCTAGTTGAAAATGGAAAAATTTTCCAATATCCTAGGGACGGTGGGAGCGACACGTCTACTAGTGGATTACTCCATTAGAGAATAATACTCTACATTCTTAGCTACGTTGTAACGAATGTGGAAATTGTTCACATCATCACTGGATGATTGAGAGGGAAACATTCATGATTGCTCTACAAAATGATAAAGAGCCTAAGATAGTGTCAAAGGCTCTCTAGTCCCCTATTTTTAGAAAGTGGATCAATGTTGCACATTTTAAGACAAAATATTTACCATTTCTAGGATTTGGTTGACTTTCCTCTATGACGCGAAACTGTTCTAAAGTTATGCGCCATTTGGATAGTCATTTTTGAGGCATAAGGCTCGCTAGATATCGAAAAGTCGCACCATTGAGAAAGGTATAGATCATGAGAAGACTTCCTCCTAGGGAGTGAGGCTTACTTCGACTTAGGCTATGGTTGACATGAGTTTTGAACTTCACTTTATGGACATTGTGACCCAACTTCTTGTAGGATAATTAGATAAGTAGATCCGTAGGGATTTACCTTCTACTTTTACGGCGAAAAGTTAGAAGCGCAAAAGATTGTCAGTTCCAATAAATCTTTTATGACCTAAAATAGTTATCCAAATAGTGGTTCTTAGATTTCATTGAGCCATGATGGGCCAACGATGATTGATGAAAACCATTGAGGCATGATCAATGGTCTAAAAGATGTTTTTCATTACTTAGTCATTATGAGCCAGGAATTTATAAGGTTGTCGCTACCTAGGGCTAGCAGTCCTCTACTTTAGAAATGGTGGACATGTGATGTAATTTATATACTCGGATGTTCGATCCTTAGGAATTGTTCTAGGAGAATTTTCGATTTGCCTTTGATGACTTACATAAGGAATATCCTAGAATGATTCTAGATATGAAATTACAAACCCCTTGATTTACGTATTAGTAAAAGCTAGAGTCTTAACTATTGAGTGAATCTTTAGATTATCTCAAAGAGAAACAGATGACTTATATTCCTTGATATTTTGTCGTAAGAGCCTGAAGTACGCTATGTGGGTGTATTTGGCATGATGAGTGTTATCTTTTGTAGATGGTCAACTAAGTAATTTAGACCTTGACCTTACTCATTAGGATATGGATATGATGCTCTACTAGTAATGTATAAATTTGCCCCTTGTAAGATTCAATGCGCTAGTTGGGTGTATCTTGAATGAACGCAAATTGGTCACTAGAATATCTTTAGAGAGGTAGTTGCGCAAGATGTAGTGATCTTGAACCACTTCATGTGCAGCACACGTAGTGGATTCCGTTGTATATGCTTGTCGCAAGAGGTGCTGATAGGGCCTTTGTTTAGAATCTAGAATTGCGCAAACTATGGTTATGTTTTTCAATCGATCACTTATTTTTGTGAGTTTATGGGATATTGGTGCTCTTATGGTTTGTGTCATAATGATTGGCAGACAGCAAGCAAGATTGGCTTACTCACATGACCAATCACCCTTGGCACTTGGGAGCGAGTAAGGATAAGACCAGTGGTTTATTTTATTTGGAGCCAAGAGAGGCTTAAATTATCCACTATATATGTCGCCTTGGTTGCAACCAAGATGAGGTCGTGTTAAAAACTAAACATGGATGTTAGTATCCACTTTCCATGTTCTGCCTGTTATGATTAGCCATATGCGAGATCCTATTTGGAGCCTAGAAGGCGAGCAAATAAAGAATTTGGGTTAGGCGCTAAAAAGCGACTTGTGCGCTTAAGAGTGACTAGACTAAGATCTGTACGGTGTATCGAGTATGATGTCACTCTTTGGAAGAATTAATCTACCGTAGCATGTATTTATACTACATGTGCTTGGCGACTGGGTATTGAGGTGAGAGAATGGATCTCTACTTCTTTTCCATGCGAGTCTTACATGTCATTATTGATATGACTTTCACTTTTGTACCCCTTTGTGACCTTTGACTATGTCATAAGGTGCGGGGTTAATGTTCTGCTACTTTGGTATGTTACTTGCAGTCATGTATGATTCGAGCTTAAAGGCATCACTGAGAAAGTGGTCAATCCTAAACTAAATGGCATAAGAGAGAAGGAAAGATTATCTAGTATTACACCTCTGTTGTATATTTACTGTCGGCAACTCACATCGCTCTGTATGAGAGACAGATTGAGTGTTAATATATTGCATGATATGAGAGGGTCAAGCATACTCTGTGAGAGATTAGAAATGTTTGGACCGGTGTAATTGGATGTCTGGGGTATATGACACACTATTTTTATCTTTGGATTGATGTCTCTATGCTGGTTCTTTTGAGTTTCTAGTGTAGAGCTTCCAACATGCAGGTGTTCTTAGCGGTCTCACGGTCCATTGGTAAGTATGAGTTTGTTCGAGGTTTAGGCAGATTGAGATTGAGATTAAGATGTGGCACTTTTATCCCAACCCATGTAAGAGTGGGAGATGTTGGAAATCGGGACGAGTTTCAGACCTAGATTTGGGCTCCATGGTGGCATGACCCATGACCCATGTAATGACCTTATCAATTTGAATTTCAAACCACCTTATCCTGGGGATAAAGGTGAATAACCCACAATCTTATATCTTAAGGAGATAGAGTTGTGGGTGGTTACATCTCTTGCATCTATACATATTACGTATTATGGTGATATGGGTTTTAACCGAATAATATTTCTGGAAAAAGCCTTTCTATCACTAGCTCTCAGCCATAGGAGAACAACCATGTCTTTGTACTGTGAATAGTGTGGGTAGTTCTCTAATAATTCCACTCCATTGTTAGGAATTGTTCGAAGACATCAATGGAGGCACGTGATTCACCCACATGATCCATAGATTTAGTTTGAGTATAAAAGGTATGCACAAATGCATTTATTTCTGCTGATTATTATTTCTTATTTTTCCTACAAAACTGTAACAACCCCGATTCGTAATTAATTACTAATCAAGTGATTAAAATAATTATATGTTAGTTGTGTATTTTTGCATGCTATTTGATTTTCTATATGTTAATCATAGTAATATATGTTACAATTTCCGCTTAGAATATTAAATTGATGGCCCGAATGACGTCAGAAATGGGAATTGACCGCATGGATGAACTAATTAGAATTTTTAGAACATTATGGTAAGTTTAATTAAAAATTGATTCAGTTTGGTAAAATTAAGTTGTGTTTGGCTAACCAAATGTTCTAATTATAGAATTAAGCCACTACAACCATAAATATAAAACTTAAGCTCATGTGAGCTCACATTCTTCATTCCTTTGTGCAAAAATCTGAGATTTCATTCTAAAGAGAGGGTGAACTCCATCTTAGAGAGAGAAAGTGTAGAGATTCAAGAAAAGTTGGAGATTCTGCTAGAGTAGCTCAAGTTTGTGCTAGAACAAGAGTATTTGAAGGCTTTTGCTGAGCATCTAACCCTTAATTCTTGGAGAGCATATGATTTAGAGATGAATTTATGAACTATATGAGATTACTTGCATGTTTTTAGTTAAAGAATGCCAAAAAGAGGAAGTAGCTAACATGCATGTATAGCTTTGGCATGATTCTTTAGTTTTGATCTTGAATATGTTGTTTAAATTGAGTTTTGAAGCTACATTTCACATGCATTCTTGAATTGAGTTAGTTTGAAGTTAACCTCCATGATTTGTAAGCTTTGAAAAAGAATTTGAAGTTGAATGTATCATACATGGTCTTTGAAGTTAAAATTCTACCATCCATGTTTATAATTATAAATGTCTTGGTACATGCATGTTGAATTATCGTGTCCCGACCCACCCGCCCCTATGGGTTTAGCACCGTAACCAGCCAGTAATCCGTGATTACCAAAGGCCTGCTTAATAGTAATAACAGTAATACAGAATACAGTGGCTGGCGGAAGCCAAAACAGTAATAAAAGATGTCCAATGAGCTGTGACAGTCTGAATGCAAAAAGACTTTTCATACATATTCACATTCAGAAACAAAACAGTATATACATACATATACAATCATTCAGGTTAGGGACCAAATCCCTACTATAACAGTACAGTACAAGTCTACACAGTCTATACAAAACAGAGACAGAAGGGGGAAAATCTAAAACACCCCGAAACAGCCAAGGCTTAGACACACTTGGAACCTCGCAGTGAGGCACGTTGGTTGGCTTGACAAAAAGGGAGTTTAACCCAACGTTCCTAGCTCTGATCCGGTGCTTGGACACCTACATATATATAAACAGTAAGCTAAAGCCCAGTGAATAACATATGCGTAAAGAGGTTAGGAATGAATATCCTTTCAGTATTTAAACCAGTTAGTTGTAACAGTATATCAGTCATTCAGTCGTAACAGTCATATGTGGTACATCCCATAGCAAAATAGTACAGTAGGTCTTAACAGACCAAACAGTCAGTTGGTGGGCATAATATCAGTAAACAGTAGTGGTTCCAAACATGGGAACCAACAGAGATCTCTGTGACAGTAGCAGTACAGTACAGTAACAGTAAATTGCTATGGATGCCACGAATACAATTCGCAAATAGGATAAGCATTCATTCAGTAAGAAATATCATTTCAGAAAGCAGTACAGTTGACCATTCAGAAATTATTCATGATTGAATATATCTTTACAACATTGTTACTCACAGAGTTCTGGGTTACAGATAAGCTAGTGAGTGTCCTCGGATGCTAACCCTACACAGTTACAGAACGAATACATACTAAGTTACACACTTGGGAATCAATGACTTAGTCCCTATCTTGACTCGGTATGGTTCTATAGCATTATCCTTATTAAGATGCCTTAAACTAGGCCTAGGAATGCCTAGGATGGAATGAGGATGCAAAGATGCACTTTAAAACACTTTTCAGAATTTTTAGAAAATAGGGGTCTCACTCGAGCGTGGCTTTCTACGCTCGAGCGTGACTTTCCTCGCTCGAGCGGATTGCAAAAGTACTGGATGCATGAAATTCACGCTCGACGGGCGCTCGACCCCCGCTCGAGCGTACATTCCCTCGCTCGAGCGGACTGTAAACACATGCAAAGTACTAGATACACGCATTTCACGCTCGAGTGTTACTTTACTTGCTTGAGCGAACTGCATGAACTCAAAGTGTACGCTTGAGCGTGAAGTTCCTCGCTCGAGCGTGGATTCAAAATCTGGAATTTCCATATTTGTCTCCAAGTATGAAACTCAACATTCAACACATCAAAACTCAACCTCTTGGGCCCATTTTCTGGAAAAACACTTTAAACCCATAATATAACATGTTTCAAAGATCAATTTGCAAAATCAAAGCCCAAAAGTGAGTCAATTGAACACCAATTTCAAATAAACATCAAGAACATGATGAACATGCAACATGTATGAGTTCCATTGAAATAAAAGCTTCCAATACAAGAACAAATGAGCCAATCCTTTCAAAAACATGATGAATTCATGAACTATAACCCAAATATGGACATACATGTGAGGATTCTAAGAAAACAACATCAAAATTCAACAATGTAAACATACATGCAAGATACAAGCTCACTATTCCATATTTTAAGCCACAACTTGGCTCTAGACTCCAACATTCCTCTAAACCATCCAAGAACCAACTCAATTCATAAACAACAAGGTAAAAGCTCTACCTTAAGTCTTCAATTTCAAGTCTAGAAGCTCAATTGTGCAATCTACTCTTCAATTCTTCAAGTTCTCCAAGCAATTCTCTAGATGAAACCAAGCTCTCCTAACTCTCTCTCTCTCTCTCTCTCTCTCTCTAGTCGGTTTTGACTCTAGGAATGAACAAGAATGATGCATCAAAGGCTTCAAGACAAGGTTGTAGATAGTGGCCCACTAATGGCAAAAGGGTAATTAAAGCAACTAATGTGATTTAGCTTATTTAATCCTATTTAATCATACCAAATCAAATTTCAACTAAATTTACCATAAAATCACATAAATTCTATTTAGCATAAAACACTAATCGATTTTAGATTTGGCCGCCGATAAGGCCTTCAATTTGCAGTTTAAAACATAAACATGAACAGATCAATTAGCAGTCAAACAGATAGACTCAAACTAATACACTCAATCAATCAGTCAGAATTTCAGTCAATCAGTCACTTAACATGCTTAATCATAGATTAGTACTAATCAGTGGTGAGGGTTGTCACATATCGTGTTTTGAACCTTGATTTCATGTTTTGGAAAATAATTTCTTACATGCATAGAGCTTATAAGCTCAAGCGTGTTAAATTCATAAGTTTTGGAGAAAAGAGTTGTATGTTTTACATGCATGAAAGTTTTTGGTCTAATTTTGGTAAATTCATGAGTTTTGAGTAAAAAGAGTTTGTGAAAATCATATATTTATGTTTATGAATAAGTTTTCCAAGTTTATGAACAAGCCATGCTCGAATTTGTCATTGAAATTACATATGGAAGCTCAAAACTCTGTTTTGGAAACCCAGAATTTTTGAAGGTCGCTCGAGCGGGGGATTTGCCGCTAGAGCGTATATTTCGTGCATCCAGTAGTTTTGCAGGCTATTACAGCCCGCTCGAGTGACCACTTGGACGCTCGAGCGAACCCTTTGTATATTGTTGATCCGCTCGAGCGCAGGAGTTGTGGCTTGAGCATAGATTGAGACCATCCAGTACTTTTGCAAACAGACCAATCCACTCAAGCGTACCTTTGGTCGCTCGAGCGGCCAGGCCAAATTCAGCATATTTTCGAAAGGCATTCAGTGTTCATATTTTTGTTCCCATCCTTTTCTGAGCATATTTAGGCATGAGTTGTGAGTCATTTAAGAGTATTGAGCCAAGAAATAACATGAGTGATTAAATTAGAGAAAAATACGAGATGAATCCGAGAATTAATTCACGTGTACAAGTCTTAAGTACTGAACTGAATAAGAAAGCTAAGCCATAACGGCCATGTGAACATGTATAATGATAAGATATGTTTGTATTATGTACTTTTGTGTTTGTAGGTCAACATCCGAAAATTGATTGACCATTTACGGGAGCCCACTGTGAGTAACATTTCTGTAAAGATATGTTCATATGAATTATGTTCCAAATGTTATATGTTAAGTTATGATTTCTGACATGATATCTGTTTACGTGAACGAATGTCCCATGTTTGAAATCTATTATGGCATCCATAGATAGTCCCAAGTCATGCGGGACGACATGTTAATGCGGGTCCATGACATATATGTGATACGAGATCTCGTTAGCCACTTCATTGTGATGATATGTGTTTAATCGGTATCTGGGACAGATTACTCTAGTCAGAAGACGTTATGTGATGTATTCTATGGGATGTACCATTATTATGTTCAGATATGAGAATGATTATGTTATGGTTTGTTTTACGATTATGATATGTTCGGAATTCGTTCACTAACCTCTTTACCTTAATGTTATTCACTGGGCTTTAGCTCACTGTGTGTATATATATGTATAGGTGAGCATTTTGGAGATCGAGCCTGAAGGCTTTTGTTAGATCTGTGTTCTGTTGTCAGCCAACCACTGTGCCTCCCGTGGAGGTTCCGGAAGTGTCACGTGTTTTAAGTTCTGGTTATTTCTGTATGTGAGACTTATTTGTTTTGTTGGCTGTTCATATAATGCCATAATGTGTATGGGTATAATGTAAGAATGACTTTTGGATGTGTATATAAAGTTTTAAATATTTTGTTTCATATAAGTCAACACAGCTCATTGGACAATTATAATTATGTATTTGCTTCCGCTAGCCCCTTATTTCTGTTAATTAGTTCAGAGGCCTTCGATAATCCAAGGATTACTGGACGGTTACGACGCTAAACCTATAGGGGCGGGTTTGGGTCGTGACACAAACAATGGTCACAACCAAAGAAAATTCACACAGTTCCCACATACAGAGAAAATCCACATGATTCAGAGAAAATTCAATCTGATTTGCTCACACAACTTTCAATTTGATTGCTCACAAATCACAATCTCCTCGTCCAAATTCCGCTACATCCGTGAGTTTATTGTTGTCTATGATCACCCATTTTGCAATTTCAAATTTGGGTTGCTTAATCAACCAAATTTTTTTTTTTTATACTGAAAACTTAAATAGTTTGCTATTGTTTCTTCATCACAAAACCAACTGGGTGCAAAAATTTCAATTTTTTAATTTTCTGAATCGAGTTCCAATTGAGCTTTTCTAGTTTTCTCTTGCTAAAACAAGCAAGTTCATATACTTGTAGCACAATTTCCCCACAATGCTTCCAATGATTGCAAATTTTATTTTGTACATAAAACTAGCAAATTGGCTATCTAAAGCACAACCAATCAAAGAAACATTCTCCCAGAAATTGAAACTATACTATAGACATGAAGAGACATGAAAACCATATTGTCCCCAGCACATGTATGACTCAACATTCTATTCTACAAAACAGTAACAATGTAGCACTAACCAAATTCGAAAAAAACGAAAGCTACAAAATTTAATGCCTCATAATCAATAGTTTTCCTAAATTTTCTATACTCAAACAAACGAATCAATGAATGGGTTTTGTAAGAATAGAAAGAAAGTGAGGAGAGAGAGAGAGAAAGAGAGAGAGAGAGAGATCAGCTTAGTAAAACCATCGATTACGTCTTTTCTGGTGAAGTATCGATTACCTACTTTGTCCATTCCCGCCAATGATTGGTTGTTGAGCAACCCTGCAATCTTCATCTATATAGTTTCGACATGTCTTTTCACCTCCTCCTCCTCCTCCTCTTTCTCCTCCTCCTCCTCCTTGTTCTCTCTCTCTCTCTCTCTCTCTCTCTCTCTCTCTCTCTCTATATATATATATATATATATTCAAATTGGACTTGTCTTCTACATCATAGCACTACGTCAAGAACATGATCACTAGCGCGTCCCAAATGTTAGACAGTCATAGAGAGAGAGAAAAGAGAGGATATAACTAAGGGACCTTAAACTACAAAAAGAAATATTGTGGACCTCTCTCATTATTAAAGTTAGAGAGGGATATAATTAATGCTCCTTTGTAGTCTTCCTTAGAAAAAATGCCACCTACATTCTCTAAAAAGTAGATTTAATTAATGCTCCAGTGTACAATGCAGACCGTTTGTAACTCTATACAAAATTATGTAAATTTTTATCAATTTACATAAATTGATCACAGAAAAATATGTAGGTTAAACACAAATTTATATAAGTTCATAAAAAATTATATTATTACGTAAATTTGTGTTAAATTTATGTATTTTTATAAAATTACTTATATAAATTCATAAAAATTTATATAATTTTATACAAGATTGTATATGAAGTGTAATGCACAGAAATTTTTTTAAAATCACTTTGCTTGGTTAGAGTTTTTCAAAAATACTTTTCAGAAAATTATACTTTCTTATTTTCCGTATTTTTTTGTTTTTACTAAATTTTTTTAATATTTTGAGCAATTTTTTAATTTTTAGACATACCTAACATAAATATACCTAAAAAATAAAAAAATTATGACAAAAATATTTTAAAAATTTACTAAATACCAAAAATACAAAAAAAAAAATACGAGAATTCAGTATATTTTTTATATTTTTATATATTTATTAATTTTTTAAAATATTTTTTTACAAATTTTTTATTTTTTAAATACATCTAACTAATGTACATCTAAAAAAATATTTAAAATTTTAAAAATATTTATAAAAAATAAAAAAATACGAAAATTAAAAACTCAAATTTTTAAAAATTTTAATCAAAAAAACTTAAACTAAACACACATTTTCGAAATGAATAAAGGAAAACAGTGAAGGAAGAAAAGTCAAACCAAATCCTGAAACTGCAGACCGCAGCAACTCTTTCCAGTTTCCTCTTAACGTTTTCTCTCCCAAGAAAGAGAGAGAGAGAGAGAAGAGATGATATGATGGAATAGAATTTCGATGATATGCTCTCTCTACTGGTAATTTCAAGAGAGTGGAAATGGACAATTTCTTGGTTTGACGTTTAAGGCCCGGCATTAACCCCTTCCCCTCCGCTTTTTACGGATACAATGACAAACAAATGTATAACAAAACTGTTTTTACTCTTTTACAGCTGTTTGTCTCTCTATCTGTATCTGTATAGTAATAATATAAGAATAACATCTCAATCAAACAGTTCCTTCTTCGCCTATATAACTTCCTCACTTCCCAACCCAAAACCTTCCCCCCCTCCTCTCTCTCTCTCTCTCTCTCTCTCTCTCTCTTTCTTGTTTGATTTGCTTTTCCATCCCCAACCCCAGCACAACCTTCTCTCACCAAACCCTCTCAGCCCTACAATGCCATCATTCTGAAACCCACTTCTCTGTTTGCTTCCTCTGTTTGTTACAAACACCTTGTTCATCTTTCCCTTTTCTCTTTCATCTAGAACCTTAAATTCTCTCCCATTTCCACTTCATTCCTCTGAATTCTCATCTGGGTCTCATTTTTTTTTAACCTCAAATCCATAAACCATATTTGGTCCATTTCATCTACCTCTTGGTCCTAAGTTGTTCCATGGACAAAGAGTACTTTCTCAATGCTGTTATTCCACCGACATGGAAATCTATGTCTTCATTCCCGGAACTGAATTGCTTGCCCGAACAATCTTCGGATTGCTTCCTTAATTGCGACAAGTCAACGGAACAGTACGGTAGCTTTGAGTCAGCCATGAGTTCAATGGTCTCATCGCCAGTGGCTTCCAATTCGGCCATGTCCAACGACGTTTTCGCAATTCGAGAGCTGATTGGAAAACTGGGTAACATTTGCAACTCCACCACCCAAATCTCTCACAATTCGTGTTATACTACGCCTTTGAATTCGCCTCCCAAATTACATTTGCCTCCAAAATTGGCTAACTCAATGCCTATGAATCACAATCTGCCATCACTTTCTGCCGATCCTGGGTTCGCCGAGAGGGCAGCGAAGTTTTCCTGCTTCGGAAGTCGCAGTTTCAATGGAAGAACGAACCAATTGGGTTTGAACAATGGTGAATTGCCATACAGATTGAGTCCATTGATGGCAAGTGTGAAGTTGCCGAGAGTTTCGAGTAGTCCTTCTATCAAGGCAGCTGTATCGCCGATGGGTGCTCAAGAAAACAAGAATTCAACACAAACCCAAATGGAAATGAGGTCGTCAATTGGCTCAGACACAAAATTCAGAAAAGTTCTGGAGTCTGCTACCTTGGATCGAACTGAATTTGCAAGTTCTAATGAGGGTTCCTCTGTTTCTGAGCAAATCCCATATGGCGAAACGGTGTTGAAAAATCCAATTTCTTCTAATTCCAGGAAAAGAAAAGCAGGTTCGAGGGGAAAATCCAATTCTGTCGATGCCACAAAGGTATATGAATCACCAAGAAAAATTAAAGACACTCTTTTAACTTTTTTTTTCTTTGATTCAGTTGAGAATTCTAACAATTCTGTTCTTCCAGGTAACAGAGGCAGAGGATGACCCGAACACCAAGCGATTCAAATCCAATGAAGGCAGTGGGAGCGCAAATGATACTGTTAAAACAGGGGATGAGGATGAGAAACAAACAAAGGCTAACCAGAAGCCTCCCGAGCCCCCAAAGGACTACATTCATGTAAGAGCAAGAAGGGGTCAAGCTACTGATAGCCATAGCCTTGCTGAAAGAGTAAGAATCACAGCCCAATTCTCTCATCATTCGCTCCAATTCTTCCACGGCTAGCTTAGCATTAACGTTGCTATTTTCGGGAATTTGGGCAGGTCCGAAGGGAGAAGATCAGCGAAAGAATGAAGCTTCTCCAAGACCTCGTGCCAGGTTGCAATAAGGTGTGTGTACCAAAATGCTTTGCAACAAATTTAAGCGACAGTAGAGTTTGAATTCATTTTTGGGCAATGACTAACTTGGCCTTGGAAATTTTCTTTCCATTGTATTTGTAGGTGAATGGAAAAGCACTTATGCTTGATGAAATTATAAACTATGTGCAGTCACTGCAACGACAAGTTGAGGTAATTTAGGACTTGTTCTATACCACGGGGTTTCATTCTGATTGCATAATTGAGTTCTATGACTTAATGGGTATTGTGTATTCATTTTGTACTTTGTAGTTTCTGTCAATGAAGTTAGCTTCTGTGAATCCAAGGTTGGAATTTAACATGGATAGTCTCTTGTCAAAAGATGTAAGTATAGAAACATGTTGTAAAATCAATTTCTTTTATCTACTGTGATGTTAGTTTTCTAAAATTGGTTGTAAATTCCAGGTATTTCAGCCTAATGGCTCTTTCCCTCAACAAACATACCCATTAGATTCCTCTGCTTCTGCTTTCTTTGGACAACAGACCCAGGAATTTCCACTAGTACATACCAATCTTTCCAGTGGGAACCATACAAGCACCAAATTATGCCAAAACATCGGCATGCAATTACCTCCAGTCGATGAATTTGGCCAAGGTCTTCCACAGGTATTCAAATGCTGTCCCATTCCTGAAGAATTTGGTTGTGTCTTTGTTTTCTCCGTTTTCATTTTTCGTGTTTCGGTAACGAAAACAATGAAAAGTTGGAAATACCCACACAAAAAAAAATCTGAAAACAGTTTTCTGAAACAATTTTGTGTTTTTTTAGCATTGAAATGGAAATTAAAACACAACTACACAGCCCTTTCAAGTTTTTCATCATCTAATTCTGCTTTTCTCAACTTGAAATGCTCAGTTTCCAACATTATGTGAAGATGATCTGCAAAGCATTGTTCAGATGGGGTTTGGTCAAGAACCCAAACCACAATACAGGACTTGAATCATCCCACATGAAAATTGAACTGTGATCACCATTGATTTGTCCTCAACTCAAGGCCCAGAGGCTGCTGTATATAGAAAGAGATATTCACTCTGAGGTGTGTGCTTGGGATGCAGTGCTAATCCATCTTTGAGTCCTAATCAGAGATCATTTTCATTTTTTGTCAGTAATTTGGCCTTCTAATCAAGGGCGGCCCTTGTTGCATTGGTAAGGTTGACTTGCTGTATACGAATGTGAGGATATGACTATATACATTTGATCATTTCCGAATCTCCCAATGACAAAGCCTCGGACTGCCCTTTATTAGGTCTTCTAATTTTTAAATTTTGGGTTGGTTTGTTATCTATTATAGTAGAATCCATTGTAAAATCCTAAAACCAAGTCTGTATAAAATCCTAAAACCAAGTCTGTATTATGGGTATTATGGTGCAAAGTACTGTAGCACCACCATTGTAAGATACATGTATTTGCAACAAGTAGGAGAATGAATGAGAAGATGAAATTTCCACAAGCTTTCATTTTCCAACTTTTTGTTCCTCTTTGGACTTCACTACACAATTGAAAGCAACATATATCAATTCAACTAGATATATTTATGATCCTTCAAATTTTCTTATTTGTCATATATAAAAACTGTTTACTTTGGTAGGTATGTATGATTGTAACTTTAAAATGTTGTAACCAGCTGTGTGAGTGAGTAGAGTGGGCTCCACCAACTCTCATAAGTCTAACCTTGAATGATTAAGACTTGGTTAGCTTTAGCTGTAGTCAAAACCATAAATTCTGCCAATTCTTGGGGTCCTGTAATTTCCATATTATTAACCACAAAACGGAACCTTCCGTTTCAGTTCTCTTTTAATTATTTTCATTTTTCTTTGAGAAATGTTTGGGAGCTCTAGAGAGTGGGTTTCATTTACTGATATGATGTTTTGATTTTAAGTTTTTCCTTTTTTTTTTTTTTACATTTTACCTCATTAGTGATCAATTAAACTTCCAAATTAATTTGACGAATCATTATTATTTTTCTTTTTGTGTAGAGAACAAATCAATCAAGCAAGTCACCTAATTTGCAAATATCTTCTGATGTTTACTAGAAATGAATTTTATAATATATGTACGTGTTATCAATTTATAAGATTATTTATAAATATGAGAGTGATTATATCAGACTGAACAATTATAATTATAGTCTAACAATACATTTATAAACTCAACAATTATCAATAATAAACACTAGGGGAAAAAAAAAAAAAGTCTAGAGAAAATAAACTAATACAACAAGAAGAGCGTCCATAATAAAAAAAAAGTAATTAAATTATCTTTAAAAAAGATTAATCCTTCATTTGGCTTTGTTTGAAAATAAGTTATTTTAGTAACTTTGTAGTTAAAATATGAGTTAAAAAAATTAGTATGATTGGAATGATTTTAGACTTCTTACAAAAAAAAAATGTATAAAAAGTAAAGAGAAAGGAAATTTTTTAAATTTTTTTTGTATAAGTTATTAATTTTTTAACTTTCTTTTAATGACTTTTTGATTAAGCTAAAATTGAGGAGTTGTTTTGGATGACCTAAATAAGTGTACTTTTTGTCTTTTTACGAAAAGATGTGTAGAAAAATAGAGAGGTGATGTGATGAAAAAAAGATAAAAAGATGGATTATTTTGTGTATGCCAAACTTGACCTGAATATTGCCGATCGAAGCCAATTGGTTAGGTTGTAAATTATTTTTATTTTTTTATAATTTATTTATTTTTTAAAAAAAGGAGCATCAAAAGAATCCCAGGTTGGCATTGGTGAGATTGTGACTAGACCCAGTGAATCTCTGTAGGCTCTTAATATCTCATCAATCCTTTTTTTTTTTCAATTGAAATATATATTTTGAGGTAAAGTAGTGGAGTTCAGATATGGAAAGATAACTTTTAAAAATAGATTAAAAATTTAATGGGAGGCGGTTAGTAAAAATTTTAGTTTTCTAGGGTTTAACAAAAGATTTATGTCGTGGTTGGTTGGGAGGAATTGAGGGGGGATTTGATAAGGAATTTGGAAAGAAAAATAGAAAAGATAGGTGAAATGTGAATAAAACATACTTATATTTTACTTAATTTCGCACACTTTTTTTCTTTTCTTTTTTAAATCTCTTCTCAAATTTTCTAACCAAACACAGCGTTACTGTGTTGCAGCTTTGTATTATTGGTCTGCATATTACTCTTGATTTAAATTATCACAAAGATTCTTTGAAAATGATATATATACATATTGCATAGAAGGAATTAAAAAATAATATGTGGGTGACAATCTTGTTCCCATGAGGATAGGAAAGAAATAGTGAATAAATACTGCAAAAACGTGTCGGATCATGGTAGTTGAATTTTAAAATTTTAATTTAATGATTTGCTGTCTTTCTCATGATTATTAGTGGGCTCCTTATGGATTTAGGGGTTTTAACTGGTAATCTTTTGCTGTAATAAGCGTGTAATTTAATAATTTAATATAATTGACTAGAAAAGAAAACAAAAGAGCTGCCCCAGGTTTCTATTCACACCCCACCTCCAAATAACATAACAGATCCTTCGTGGTGAAGGTTTTGCTCTTGCTCCCACCTAAGGTAGCAAATGAATCGAGCAGAGTCAAATTTTAATATGTCTGAATTTATTTATTAAAATTTTAATAAATTTGAAATTGAGTTCGAGTTCAATAAAAATTTAATGAATTAAACTTGAGTTAAGTTAGTTTAAGTTTGACTCGAGCTCAAGCCTGTTTACAAGTCTTAACGAGTCAAAAAAATTATAAATTCATACTTGCGTATGATATTAAAATTATAATTAAAATTTTGATTATATAATTATATATACAATATATATAAAAGTATTAAGAAAAAATGCCAATATTTTATCAAAATAATAATATCTACTACCACTATTATATATAAATGTACTATCTATAGTTAACTGTTATTTACATTTATATTTTTTAAATATATAAATAACATATTTATCTTATTTTTTATACATATTTTTACATTATTTAATGTATAAATAATAAATATCAAATGAGGCAGTTAACGAGGCGAGTTTTAAAATGTTTGGGCTTGCTTATTAAAAATTTAACAGCTCGAGCTCGAACGCAAAAAATGTTAGACAATCTTCACTGTAATTAAATTAATTAACTCTGTTTGAGTACTAAACGACAAACAAAATATAAAAGAAAAATAGGAAAGGAGAGAGAAAGTTTGATTACAAAAATCAAACTAGAAATATAATTAAATAAATAAAAAACAGATTTTATTTTGTTACAAAAATAAAATTAAAATCTGATTTAAATAAATAATAAAACAGAAAATAAATAAATAACTTGATTAATATCTTGAATATTATTCTGATCAAGTCCAGTGTTCGATGCTGTCTCCTTAAGACAGATTCGTCCTCTCTATGGTGCTTTCAGAATATGGACGTCCATCTCCCAGGATGAAATGATCAACTACAAATAAATGCAGCACTACAATTTTTTTGTTCAACAAACACACTAAGCGTTTACACTCTTTCTTACAAAAATTAAATGCAGCAAAATGAAGAATAAATTTACAGAGAAGAAGTACGAAATTTCAGAATATAACATCAAATGAGGAATGTCCTATTTATAGATGGATTGGTGGCTGCTGGTTTTGAATTAAACAGATGCAAACCTATTTTGAACAGGTACTGAACCTGTTGGTTTGAATTGGTACTGTTTGGATTTAAATTCAAACAGATAAAATCGAATTGTACAAATTTAAATATGTCCGGGTTTTTTTTAAATTAAGCAAAATCAATTCTGTTCGGGTGGGAGAAAAACAGACCAAATTTTGAATTTTAAATTCCGAAAAACAAATTGGAAAATTTTGAATTTAAATTTAGAAAAATAAAATTCAAATGTTCTTGGCCCAAAAAGATAAGTATTGGGCCGGACAAGCCCAACCCAACCTCACACCATGCACCCGCGACCAAGCCCAGGCCCAGTCCAGCCCGACCGACCGGACAACGGCGGCTCGCGCGGGGTGATTTTTGAGTCCAATGGATCTAGCCCATTTTGCTCATAACCTCCATCTCTACAAAACTTGGGTACCCCTTGGGGCACACCCCAAGTTCCAATCCCATGCCTTAAAAACCCATTCAAAACTTTCCACCAAATCAATGTGGGACAAACCATTTTTCATCCTTTAAGGATGTTCCACCAAAACTCCATTTTCATGGAGCACACTTTGACTTCAATTTCCCATTCACTCGATAATAGTTTTGAGCAACCAAATACACCACGTGAATCACAACGTGGCATAAAACACGTTACCACTTTGACCCGCGAAAATCGACGCTCGGGTCCCACCTAAAAAATAGACCAAATTTAGAAAAAAATTCTAGTTTTACCTAGAATTTTCCCAACCATTTCTAACAATCCCCCACATGAATAGAATTTGATGACAACGAAAATGCAACAATATGCAGACTTAGTCGAAAGAGTATAAGTCAAAAATATCTTGCATCAGGATAAGTAGCCTTCGGCCTTGAACCTTCCTTAATGATAACCTATTGGACTTACTAACTAATTAATGGACGCGATGCCTTGAATTGTTCAGCCGTTTATGTAAGCCATGACAATAGATTTCACACAAAATATCTTTTAACACATCGTGGTTCTCACTGCTGTGTTCATTTTGGCCTTGAACACTCCTGGTTTTCATAAGTGTTTCTAGAGAATTTAGCCTCTTTCATTCTCATAGAACCAGCCCCAGTTCGACACTCATATAAGTGATTCTTATTGTAAGTATCTCTTTATACTTGTCTTGATTTTTATACCTAAATCAAGATATAAGTAATCATTAAAAGCTAAGCTTATCCTTATACCCCTGCAGACAACATATGTTGCAGATATCACTCTTACCATAGGAATGGGTAGGGAAATTTAATCCCTTGATGATTTCTGGCGAGCCACACATAACTTAGTTGTCCCTTTGAACTTAGTTCTTGGGATCTCCAGTCATATAAGTATGGTTACCATTCTAATGACTCTTATGTAATAGGCTTTAATCTTATCCCCTTCGATGAGCTATACACTAGCTCTTTTGTCAAACATTTTGTTAACGGATCGCAATATTCTCTTTAGATTTTATATAATCTATTGAGATTATTCCATTTGACAACAATTGCCTTACGGTATTATGTCGACGACGAATATATCGTGACTTACCATTATACATGTGATTCTGTGCCTTGCCTATAGCAGATTGACTATCACAATGAATGCAAATACCTGGCACAGGTTTTGGCCACATTGGAATGTCTTCTAAACAGTGACGAAGCCATTCTGCTTCTTCTCCTGCTTTGTCTAAAACAATGAACTCAGATTCCATTATGGATCGCGCAATGCATGTTTGTTTCATGGATTTCCAAGAAACAGCAGTGCCTCCCAGAGTAAAGACATATCCACTTGTGGATTTTGAATATTTAGTATCCGATATCCAATTTACATCACAATAACCTTCAAGTACTGTTGGATATCGAGTAAAGTTCAAACCATGATCACGGGTGAATCTTAGATATCTAAGAACCCGAATGATCGTCTTCCAATGGTCTTCTCCGGGGTTACTAGTTTACCTACTCAATTTACTGATAGCATAAACTATATCAGGACGAGTACAATTCATTAGATACATTAGGCTTCCAATGACTTGGGAGTATTTTAACCGAGACACTACATCACCTTTATTTTTCGATAAATAAAGACTGATGTCTACAGGTGTTCTAACTACATTCAAATTATCCTTGATAAATTTATCAAGAATTTTCTCAATATAATAAGATTGAGATAATGCATATCCGTCAGATGTTTTAGTAATTTTCATTCCTAATATAACATCCGCGACTCTCATATCTTTCATATCAAATCTTCTGTTAAGTATTTGCTTAGTTGATTTGATCATGTTTTGACGGCTTCCAATGATAAGCATGTCATCTACATAAAGACAAACTATGACACATCCTTGGTCAGTGTTTTTAACGTAGACGCATTTGTCACATTCATTTATCTTAAACCCATTAGTAAGTATTGCATGATCAAATTTTTCATGCCATTGCTTAGGTGCTTGTTTTTATCCATAAAGAGATTTTACAAGCTGACAAACTTTCTTTTCTTGCCCTGGCATTACAAACCCTTCGGGTTGCTCCATATAGATCTCTTCATTTAGATCACCGTTTAAGAAATCTGTCTTAACATCCATTTGATGTATTTCTAATTTAAACAACGCTGCTATAGCAATAAGCATACGAATGGATGTTATTCTTGTCACAGGGGAATATGTGTCAAAATAGTGCAGACCTTCCTTTTGTCTGTAACCTTTAACTACAAGTCTTGCTTTATACTTATCAATTGAACCATATGCTTTTATTTTTCTCTTGAATATCCATTTATATCCAAGAGGTTTAGAACCTGGTAGAAGATCCACCAATTCCCAAGTATGATTTTGCATAATGGACTCAATTTCATTATTAACAGCCTCCTTCCACAAAGGTGCTTCAGGACCTGTCATTGCTGCCTTAAAGCTTTGAGGTTCATTTTCTAACAGGTATGTTAGGAAACCTGGACCAAAGGATTTTGATGTTCTCGCTTTCTTACTTCTTCTTGGTTCATCATCAGTTAAATCTTGTTGGTCGAGACAATTACTAGTCTCTTGTATTTGATTGTCATTAGTCTTTTGACTTTGTGTACAATCATAAGTTTTTTTTTTTTTTGTGAACGTAATTCATGTCCTTTATGGTAAGGAAAGACATGTTCAAAAAACACAGCATTCCTTGACTCTATAATAGTGTTCACATTTATATTAGGTATTTCTGATTTATAAGTCAGAAACTGATATGCACTACTATTCTGAGCATAATCAATAAACGCACAATTTACTATTTTTGGTCCAATCTTAGTCTTTTAGGAATAAGAACTTCAACTTTTGCCAAACGCCCCCACATTTTTAAGTATTTGTAGGAAGGCGGTCGACCTTTCCACAATTCATAAGGAGTGATGTTGATTTTCTTGTGGGGTATTCTATTAAGAACATAATTAACAAACAATATTGCTTCCCTCCACAAGTTCTGTGGTAAGCCTGAACTTAGTAATATGGCATTCATCATTTCTTTTAGGGTTCTATTCTTCCTTTCAGTAATTCTATTTTGCTGTGGAGAATAGGGTGCTGTAGTTTGGTGAATAATGCCATATTGTGCACAAAATTCATTTAATGGTGTATCATATTCACACCCCTATCACTTCTAGCCATTTTAATGGTTTTACCAAGTTGATTTTGAACTTCTGTTTTGTAGAGTTTAAACATTTCTAAGGCTTCAACTTTACTTTTAAGTAAATAAACATAACAATATCTTGTGCAATCATCGATAAATGTTATGAAATACTTTTTGCCTTCTCTAGTTTAAACAAATTTAAGATCACATACGTCTGTATGAATTAATTCTAGAGGTTCGGTTTTCCTTTCAATTGATTTAAATGGAGCCTTAGTTAGTTTTGCTTCTACACAAATTTCACATTTATGATTAAGATCAATTTCAACTTTGGAATATAATCAAAACCAATTAATCTACGCAAAGCATCAAAATTTACATGTCCTAATCTACCATGCCATAAATTCGACTCAAGAATATAAGCAAAGGATGTGTTATTCTTATTACTAGCAACTTTTGGTACAACTGTGATTACATTTAGTTTGAAGAGACCATCACTCATGTATCCCTTACCAATATACATGCCACTTTTTGTTAATATAAATTTATCAGACTCAAAGACAAGCCTAAAACTATTTTTACTTAACAAAGAATCAGAAACTAAATTCTTCCAAATGTCAAGTACATGGAGTACGTTGTTGAGGGTCAGTTCTTTCCCCGATGTCATCTTCAAGATCGCTTTTCCTTGTCTAGCCACAGTAGAAGTAGAAGAATTTTTCATGAAAAGTTGTTCACCATTTGCAGCCTCATTATAGGTAGTGAACATCTTCTTGTCCTCACATATGTGACGAGTTGCTCCAGTGTTAACCCACCACTCCTTGGGATTTCCAACCAAATTAGCCTCAAACACCACAGCAGAGAGGTTGATGTCATTCACCCCTTCAGAGATGTAATCTAGTTCAGTTACATTGGCCTGATTGGTAGTCTTCTTACTTGTACTTCTGCAATCCTTCTTAGGGTGGCGGCAATCAGAAACTCGATGTCTAGTCTTGCCACAATTATAGCATTTTCCTTTGAACTTCTTGTTGTCATTGTTGTCGCCTTGTTTAGGACCATCTTCAGTAAACTTCCTCTTTTTGTTATGTGGTTTATGAAGTTGTTCAACCACGTTAGCCTTGGACTCAATGGGATTTTTCTCATTCCTCTTTTTAGCCTTTTGATTATCTTCCTCAATTCTCAATCTTACGATCAATTCATCCATGGTCATCTCCTTGTGTTTATGTTTTAAATAATTTTTGAAATCTTTCCAAGCCGGTGGTAACTTTTCCACTAAAGCAGCGACTTTGAAAGACTCGCTCAGAGACATACCCTCAGAATGAATATCATGCAAAATTATTTGAAAATTTTGAACTTGAGA
Source organism: Camellia sinensis (assembly GCF_055761805.1). Lineage (NCBI taxonomy): Eukaryota > Viridiplantae > Streptophyta > Magnoliopsida > Ericales > Theaceae > Camellia > Camellia sinensis. The sequence continues at coordinate 83,210,199 of NC_138963.1, forward strand.
AATTACCGTTTGGGAGTCTACCATAACAAAGTCCAGAAATTTACCGACAACAAATTTCTTCGTGCCGGCATCCTCTGTCTTGTATTTCTTTTTCAAAGAATCCCATAATTCTTTTGCTGACTTCAAAGGACTGTAAACATTATACAGCATGTTATCAAGGCCATTAAGGATGTAGTTTCTGCACAGAAAATCTAAATGTTGCCAAGCATTTACAGCGGCAACAACTTGCCGATCACTTTCACCCTCTTTAAGTGCTGGAGCCTCTTCATGGAGAAATCGGGCCAAATTAAGAGTTGTAAGATAGAACAGCATCTTCTGCTGCCATCTCTTAAACTCAGTACCGTTAAATTTTTCCTATTTTTCTTCATGATTTATTGGTACTTGAATATGGTTCTGGATAGGGACCGGTGTTGGTCTAACAATTGGAGTACCAGTTTCAGTTGCAGTAGCCATAATCTCTTATTACAAAAATAAAAAAAAATTAAAACACAAATTAATTTTCTAGTTACTAAAACCAAAAAATAAATTATAACACAAAATAGTTTTATTTTCCTTGTTACTAAAACCAGAAAAATAAAATACCACAATAATTTTCTGTAACACCAAATAATATTCTGTAACACCAAATAATATTCTGTAATTGTTAATGACACTAGTATATTACTACTAGTTGTCAAAGAAAATAGACAGTATATTACTACTATCTGTCAAATAGTTTATAATATTATTTGTATTTTTCAATCAGAATATCACTTTGAAAACACAAAAAATTAAATACAATAAAGACACCAAAAATGGTTTGTTTTAAGATTGTTGGACAATCTTCACTGTAATTAAATGAATTAATTCTGTTTGGGTACTAAATGACAAACAGAATATAAAAGAAAAATAGGAAAGGAGAGAGAAAGTTTGATTACAAAAATCAAACTAGAAATAGAATTAAATAAATAAATAATAGATTTTATTTAGTTACAAAAATAAAATTAAAATTTGATTTAAATAAATAATAAAACTGAAAATAAATAAATAACTTACGTGATTAATATCTTGAATATTATTCTAATCAAGTCCAGTGTTCGACACTGTCTCCTTAAGACAGATTCGTCCTCTCTACGGTACTTTCAGAATATGGACGTCTATCTCCTAGGATGAAATGATCAACTACAAATGAATGCAGCACTACAATTTATTTGTTTAACGAACACATTAAGTGTTTACACTCTTTCTCACAAAAATTAAATGCAGCAAAAATGAAGAATAAATTTACAGAGGAGAAGTACGAAATTTCTGAATAAAACATTAAATGAGGGTTGTCCTATTTATAGATGGATTGGTGGCTGCTGGTTTTTAATTAAACAGGTGCAAACCTGTTTTAAACAGGTACTGAACCTGTTGGTTTGAATTGGTACTATTTGGATTCAAATTCAAACAGATAAAATCGAATTGTATAGATTTAAATATGTTCGGGTTTGTTGAAAATTAAACAGAATCAATTCTGTTCAGGTGGGAGAAAAACAGACCCAATTTTGAATTTTAAATTCCTAAAAACAAATTGGAAAATTTTGAATTTAATTTTAGAAAAATAAAATTCAAATGTTCTTGGCCCAAAAAGATAAGTATTGGGCCGGACAAGCCCAATCCAACCTCACACCACGTACCTGCGCCCAAGCCTAGCCCGCCCGACCAGACGGCGGCGCGTGGTGATTTTTGGGTCCAATGGGTCTAGCTCATTTTGCCCATAACCTCCTTCTTTACAAAACTTGGGTACCCCTTAGGGCACACCCCAATTCCAATCCTATGCCTTATAAACCCATTCAAAACTTCTCACCAAATCAACGTGGGACAAGCCATTTTTCATCCTTTAAGAATTTTCCACCAAAACTCCATTTTCATGGAGCACACTTTGGTTTCAATTTCTCATTTACTCGATAATGGTTTTGAACAACCAAATACACAACGTGAATCAAACGTGGCATAGAACGCGTTACCACTTTGACCCGCGAAAATCGATGCTCAGGTCCCTCCTAAAAAATAGACCAAACTTAGGAAAAAATTCTGACTTTACCTAGAATTTTCCCAACCATTTCTAACAATAAAAATATAACGAACCGAGTTCGAACGAGCTTTAACTGAATCAAGCTCAAGTCTGTTCATGAACGGCTCTGTTCATTTGCAGCCCTCCCACTACTTTCGATGGAGTTCGGATTTATTGAAGTTGAATAATTTTTAATTTTATGGTGATGGATTATATTTCAAAAATTTAAATTGTTCATCTCATATAATTAATTGATAAAATTATTTATACAAAAAATTAAGTTGATTTAATATTAATTGTCATATTATCATATTATTTTTATTTATATAGCATACATGTTTTTAAGAATAGATTAATGTGTACCATTGGGTGTTTTTTTTTTTCATACATGTTTTTAAGAATAGATTATCCATTTGTTATAATATATGTATGATTTGATTATATGATTACTTATATTTGATCAATCCAATTTTTGATATGCAATTCTTCTTAAATTGTTATATGATAGATCGATTCAAATAACTGAGATAGCTATAGATTAGTTCCTCAATGTGCCCATAAATTGTGATTTTCAACTTTAATAAATCCGAATTCTTTAGATTTTTTTTTTTAAAAAAAAAAATTGGGTGATTGAAAGAGTATTATGCCCCAACTTTTTATATTTTATACATATATATATATATATATATTAGGATTAATTTAACTTTTATCTCGTAAACTAAAATTATTATTTTTTTTCCCTATCATCCCTAAACTATCATTTTCATAGATTAGTTCCTAAAAGTTTATATTTCAGGTCATATAATCTAATTGTAGACAATTTGTCCAAATCAATTATCATGAAGGCCTAATCTAAACAACCTAAATCATGCAACCAAACAGAAATTTTATTTTCACACACCACATTATATCAAACAACTTATATCCAAATAACCAAATAGTTATATTCTTCTACATCACTACTTTCAAAATAGTGAATAAAAATATTAAGTGTTTAATTGTATGGTTTAAATTATTTAATTTGAAATGACTTTTTTACTCATCAAATTGGGCTTTTAACGATTATTGATTTGGACAAACTGTCTTCTTCAATTTGACAATATAAAATAAAATTAAAAATTTTAGAGATTAAATAGACGTAAATGATAATTTAGTGGTGAAATAAAAATGAAATTAATATATATATTTTAATTGTACATACAGAAACGTTATGGACATTTTTATTTACGAAAGGAAGATGAGTGATGAGGAGTCGGAAGAAAAGTCACCCTAGGGGTACAAATGAAGAACCGTTCGTCAACAGAAGAAAGTGACTTAAAAATATAAACAAACATGCTTGATAAGGCTTTATTCAAACTTGATTTATTAAATTTTTATTGACTTTGAGTTTGAGTTTAAGTTTGAACTTGTTCTAATTTTAATAGAAAAAAATTTAAATATATCAAAACTCGACTCGTTTAATATTTATTTGAATAATAAAATAAATATATTTTTTATATATTAAATAATGTAAAAATATGTATAAAAAATAGGATAAATATGTTATTTATACATTTAAATAAGGGTGAATTATATTAATAGTCCCTATAGTTTGGGGCTCATGTCACTATGGTCTCTGACTTTTTAATTGTAACACATTTGACCTAAAATTTTGAATCTTATTTCAAATAAGGACAATTAATGATATCATTTTGTCTTGTTTGGGAACATACTTTTTTTTAGTAACTTTTAGTTTTTGGTTAAAATATGATGTAAAAAAACTAGTATGTTTGAGATGATTTTTTAATTTTTTACAAAAAGATGTGTAAAAAGTAAAAAGAAAAAAGAATCTCTAACTTTTTGCATTTATTTAAAAATTATTTCTATCCACCTAAAATAAAATCATATAAAATTGATAAATCCTTTATGCATTTATTTATTTATTTATTTTATCAAATTAATTTTTATTATGTGCTTGGAGGATGATCATATAATGTGTGGTTGTTAAATTTTTAATGTGTAATCAATATATTTAAGATATGAAATATTTTTAGTTTTAGATTTTTTGATTTAATGATTTGGTTTAATAATGATATCAAAGTTGTCGCCATATTTGAGTCTTGGAAAAATATAAAATAATTTAATGAAAATAAAAAAAAAAACCATTTATTACATGATCATCATCCAAACACATAATAAAAATTAATTTGGTAAAATAAATAAATAAATGTGTAAAAGAATTATCAATTTTATATAATTTTATCTTTGGTGGATAAAAATATTTTTTAGAAATTCAAAAATATATTTTTTTTGACATTTATTTTGTCAAATTAATTTATATTTTATCAAATTGACGATTTTGCCCATAAAATTGAGTAATGGTATCTTCAATTATCATTATTTGGAACAAGATTCAAAATTCAGGATCAAATGTGTTACAATTGAAAAGTCAAGAACCAAAGTGATACAAGTCCTAAACTATAGGGGCTATTAGTTTAATTTGCCCATTAAATAATGTAAATTCAAAAAACTAAAATAACCATCGAGATATTGATTACTGATTATGTTTCAATTTAAAACAGTGAATATCAATCACAATCAAATAATCAACGTCAAATAGGCACAATGATTTAACTGGGAAAAAAAGATCATAATTAGAGTACCTTCAATTGTGATAAAAAATCACGGGATAAAACCATAAAATAATCCACTAAAAAGATATAAAGAAATTACACATGAGTAATCTCAATTACTTAGCAAATTTACGCCTGAATTGAACCAAACTCGATATGTCTCTTTCACCATCGTTTTCATCTCGGAACTGATTTGCCCAACGTTAAATCTATAATGTTGATATCGAATCCACGTCGATAAACTATTTCGAAATCCATCAAAGCTCAAAGCTCAAATTCTCCGGAATCCACCCCTCTTGTTATGTGAATAAAAGAACAAATGTTTGATACTTTGCAATCCGTTGATCAATCGATCACCTTGTATACATCAAGGAAACTCAAATAAAAATACCTTCAATGTAGAATATTTTGTATTTTTCTCCTCTCTGAGAATTTGGACGGGTTAAACCCTAAAAATAGCAAACGACGTACTTTATAGAAAACAGAGCCACAGAGACCACTCGAACGCAACATTTACCGCTCGAGCGGTAGAGCACATTTTCTAGAATTTCTGAATGCATGTTTGTAACAACCCCGATCCATAATTAACGTTAATCCATGCTTAATGATTCCTAATAATAAGTTTAAGTGAAGTTTTGCATCATATGTTGCCTTATTTGTGTTTATATCTATTTAGCGTAGACATATCTGTTCATGTTTTCGTTTCGGTTTGCGAATTGAAGGCCTTATCGGCATCCGGTTCAGGAATTAACTCGATTTATGTGTTAATTAGAATTTTTAGGATTTTATGATAGGTTCAATAGAAGTTCGATTCGGAACGAATAAATTAGGTTAAATTAGTGCTCACTTAATTAGTCTTAATTAAGTTATCTTCAAGTGAAGCCTATATAAGGCTCCATACAAGCCTCCACTGAACTCCTCTCTTCAATTTCAAGCATACTTGAGCTATTACACACACAAACGTGTGAAAGAAAGAGGCACCAAGAGAGAGAGAGAGTTGAGATCAACAAGAATTGTTGGAATTGGGAAGAATTAGCTTGGAGTCTCAATGTTCTCATCATCTAGATTTTACTTGAGGGGTTGAGGTATGAATTCAACACCTAGATTATATACTTATGATGTTTAGAACATGAATTCCTGAGGATTATGTTGAGTTAAGCAAGACTTGAGTTAAACAAGTTAGTAAAAGGACCCTATCATGCATGCATGTTCATCTCTCCACATTCTGGGTTAATTTTAAAGAATTCTTCCATGCATGTTATCATTCTACCTTAGCTTTGGGATTTCATCTTGTTTTCCATCCATTTGTCTTATTTTATCATGTATTGGAGGCAAAGAACTCAAGTGATTACATCCATGTCATATTAGAGCATGTTCTTACATTTTAAGATTGAATTTTTGCACAATTAGCAAGTTATTGGGCAATGATTTCTTGCAATGATTCTTAATTCATGATGTTTTATGAGTTTCTAAGTATTTCCCTAAGTTTTGGCCCAGAAAAATTGAGTTTGATGCTTTAAAGTTTGAGTTTTGAGCTTGAAGATCAATCTGGAAATTTCAGAATTTGCATCTACGCTCGAGTACAGGAGTTCACGCTCGAGCGACCACTCAGAGTGCGTGCACTTCCGCTCGAGCGACTTGAAGCACGCTCGAGCGTGAAATGCAAGCCCTCGGAGTCCTTGTGTTTTGCAGCACGCTCGAGTGATAGAAGTCACTCTCGAGCGAGGGTTTAGGCCTCACGCTCGAGCAGGAATCGAGCGTCCGTCAAGAGTGAAAAGCAAGCAACCAGTACTTTTTCTGATTTTACAGTCCGCTCGAGCGAGGGAAGTCACGCTCGAGCCAACCCTCACTCCTTGCATGTCTGCTCGAGCGAGGAAAGCCACGCTCGAGCGTGGACCCTGTTTTCAACAAGTTTGAAAAATGATTTCAAGTGCATTTTTGCATTCTCATTCCATCCTAGGCATTTCTATGCCATAATTAAGACACCGAAATGAGGATAAAGGGGTAGAAACACACTAAGAACAAACGAAATAAGTTAAGTATAATCCAAACGTGTCTTTCAATGTATGTATCTGTCGTGCTGTTTAGGTCACGCACCACAAGGAAGCTAAATTGGCTGCTCAGTTTGTTTACTTGGAGCATCTATTATCTGTGAGTAATAACTTAGTAAAACTATGTTCAAGTAAATTACTTTCTGCTCACGGATTAAGAACTGTTCTATGAAATGTCATGTTTTATGCTATGAATGATTGTCCAAGTCTAACAAGCACTATGACATTATGCTATGATTCAAGTAATGCCATGATTCAAGCATATGCAAGTTCTCAGTACCGGAGGTTCCTTATGGGACTGACAAGCTATCTATACCCGACTGGAGGTTCCTAAGTGGAACTAACAAGTTTACAAGTTCCCAGTCCGGAGGTTCCTTTATGGGACTAACAAGTTATTCTTACCCGACCGAAAGTTCTTATATAGAACTGACAAGTATGATTTAAGACATTCTGTGCGTGATCAGTCAGCGCAAATGGATGTACTATGTAAGACTAAACATGAACTCTGAATTATATATATGCTCATAATGAGAATACGAATGTGAATTTCAATTTCAACCACAGTTATGGGACATCATTCATTTACCCTTTTACTTTGTTATTATTCACTGGGCCTCCGCTCACTAGTATGATTTAAGACATTTTGTGCATGATCAGGCTTAAGATGATGCCTGAGGTATTTTGTGTTGGTCAGCCACCTTTTGCGCCTCACGAGGAGGTTCCAAATCAAGTCATGTTTTTTGGCTGTGTCAATATGGATATATAAGACCTTTTCTTTTATTTTATGAACAAGTTCTCCTTTTGTATGTACTTGATAGCGACGTGTAAATACTGTACCTATGACGTCACTTGTATGTATATAAAATTTAAGATTTTCAATTCCATGTATGCCTTCACAGCTCAATAGACTTCGTATATTTTGTATATTTGCTTTTGCAGCCCCTAACTATATGTTATTATGTCAAGAGGCCTTTGGTAATCCAAGGATTACTAACCGGTTATGACGCTAAACCTATAGGGGCGGGTTTGGGTCATGATAGAATGGTATCAGAGCACGTGTTCTACCACACACACAAGTCCATATGAGCTTAGGATGTCCAAGTAAGAAGTAGGGACATTCCACCTGCATATATAAGTCTGTGTGTTTAAAAGTGAAAGCATAAATCCGATTATAATCATGTGATATGGGAACAAACAATCTGAATAATGTAAAAAGAACTATTTGCCTATGTTCATAATGTCCTGTTTACCTATAGCAAATGGACAATGCAAGAAGTGATGGAACAGCTGAATTATCTGAGGCTCGAATGAGCCGAATGGAACAAATGCTTGCAGCTTTGACTGAGGTAATGGCTCAACAACAGAGGCAACAACGCTTACCTTCCCCGCCGGTCCAGGTAGAGTCGAATAACAATGATCTCATAAGTTTAACTCAGAAGTTTCTGAAAATGAAACCACCGGCTTTCTTAGGAGGCATTAAACCGCTAAAAGCCGAAACATGGTTACTTGAAATGGAGAAGCTATTTGAAGTGTTCCCTTGTTCTGAGGTCCAGAAAGTTCTCCTAGCCACCTATACTCTGAAAGGTGAAGCCCGAAGATGGTGGTTACTAATCCGCAGCGGTAATGGGAATATGACGTGGGCACAATTTAATGCAATCTTCTATGATAAATATTTCCCCCAATGTTTCCGAGATCAGAAAGTTTCTGAATTCCAAGAACTTGAACAAGGCAGGATGTCTATGGCTGAGTATGAGGCCAAATTTACTGAGTTGACACGATTTGCTCCTCATATGATGGATACTGATTATAAAAAGGCACGAAAATTTGAAGGCGAACTGGATCTGGAAGTGTTCGATCGAGTAGGCGTCTTGAAATTGCCTACCTATGTAGAAGTTTTAAACAGAGCGATAATGGCAGAAGCTACAATAGCAGCAATAAAACAAGCCAAAACACTAATAACAAAATGGGAAAGTAAAAGGCCTGGATCTAATTTTCGAAAAGGTCATTCCTTCTTTTCAAACAAAAAGCAAAACACGGGATCTTCAAGCAGCTCCAGCTAGAGTAGTGGATCTATACCAATTTGTTCAGACTGTGGAATGAGGCATAAAGGCATATGTCAATGTGCATCGGGTGCGTGTTTTTGGTGTGGCAAAACCGGTCATATGATTAGAGATTGTCCAATGAGCTTTGACAATGTTAGCCATCCAGCGGCAAGTTCAGCCGGATCCGTTCTTGTAACAAAGGCCAATACTAAAACAAATGCCAGAGGTAATACTAGAAATGAAACACTGAGGCAAGGAAGGGTGTTTGCACTCACCCTTGGAGATGTACAGAATGCCGAAATAGTGGTGTCAGATATAATTCCTATCTGTGCTCAGAACGCCTATGTACTGATTGATTCTGGTTCTACGCATTCTTTTGTCTCGCATGCTTTTTCTCAGAAATTAACTAGACCGATAGAACCTGTGAATTGTTTGCTATATGTGTCTACACCATCTGGGGGTTCTATGATATGTGCTTATGTGTACCCGACATGTGATATTACAATTGGTGACATGACATTGTATATTGACTTACTGCCCTTAAACATTGATCATTTTGACTGTATTTTGGGTATGGATTGGCTGACTAAATATTGTGCTACTATTAATTGTGTGAACAAAACCGTTATGTTCAAACCACCTGGCATACCTGAGTTTACTTTCACTGGGAATGGGGTAGTTCCTCCACCATACTTGATTTCGTTTATGAAAGCTAAGAAATTGTTAAGAAAAGGTTGTCGGGGCTACTTGTGTTGTGCATTAACTAAATCTTTAGATAGCACCGGTGTAGAAACCATTCCTGAGGTTTGTGACTTTCCTGATGTGTTTCCCAATGATCTACCTAGGGATCTAGTTGATAGGGAAATTGAATTTACCATCGATGTACTACCTAGAACACAACCCATCTCCAAGACTCCATATAGGATGTCGACTTTTGAATTGAAAGAGTTGAAAATCCCAACTTCAAGAACTCTTAGACAAGAAATTCATCGGTCCGAGTGCCTCACCTTGGGGTGCTCTGGTTTTATTTGTTAAAAAGAAATATGGATCTTTGAGACTATGTATTGACTACCGTGAGTTGAACAAAGTGACCGTCAAGAACAAGTTCCCACTTCCCCGAATTGATGACATGTTCGATCAACTTCAGGGAGCCCAAGTGTTTTCTAAGATTGACCTTAGATCCGGGTATCACCAGTTAAAGGTCAAAGCAGAAGACGTAGAGAAGACCGCATTCAGAACTAGATATGGGCGTTATGAATTCTTAGTCATGCCATTTGGGATAACCAATGCACCTGCTGCTTTTATGGACCTTGTGAATAGGGTGTTCAAATAGTTTTTGGATGAATTTGTTGTTGTATTTATTGATGATATTTTGATTTACTCCAAAAGCAAGGAAGAACATGAGAATCATTTGAGAACTACCTTGCAGATTTTGAGAGAAAAGAAATTGTATGCAAAATTGTCCAAGTGTGAATTCTGGCTTGACAATGTGGCATTTTTGGGGCATGTAATCAACAAGAATGGTGTCTCTATTGACCCACAGAAAATTGAAACTATTATGAACTGGCCTAAACCGACAAATGTGACAGAAGTTAGAAATTTTTTGAGACTTGCAGATTACTACAGAAGATTTGTGAAAGATATTTTAAAACTTGCCATGCCATTGACCCAGTTAACTCAGAAAAATGTATCATTTGATTGCGATGAACGGCGAGAGTCAGCCTTTCAGGAGTTGAAAACCAGACTAGTGACTGCATCGATTTTGACTTTACCCAATGGTTCAAATAGGTTTCAAATTTAGAATCAAAACCCAAACCTACAGGAGAAAAATAAAATAACAATTTTTTTGGATAGTAAAAAATTTTCAATTTTTTTTTCACTGTTTGTTTTTAGTGGTTTTGTAAAAATTTCATCCATTTTTTAAACTAATCGTTAAGGATTTTTAGTGTAAAAACACAGGAAAATGTACCTAAAAAAATTTAAACAAAATTCACTAAAAAAAGTTAAACAGCATTTTACAAATGCTACTACAGTACTGTTTGTCACAAGTTTTTTAGTACATATGGCTACAATTTGGGCCACTCGATAGACAAAAACATACTTTATTTCGACATTTAGTTCATGAGCTCACAGTCTGATCAGTTTTTTCATACCATTTAAGGTCTCATTTAGATGAGTTAAGCCCCCTAAAGAAGTCCAAATTTTCATATGACTTAGCACCTAAGAAAATTAGGTCTAAAAGAGGCCGATTTTGGCATTTTATCCACTTCGGAACAACGAATTAAGTCCAAAAGAGACCAATTTTGACATTTTATCCACTTTGGAACAGCGAATTAGCAAACTCGGCCAACCATAACCCCTAAAATTGTTGACCTCAACTCTAGAAATAACCCCAAGGTCTTCTATAACCTGACACTTCACTTAACTTGGCCTAAAGCGACTCATTTCGGCATATTTGACCCCTTTGGGTTTGGCAACAACTTCGATTAGTTTCAACTCTTCAAATGCTTGGGCTCGGCTTATAATACAAAGTCCAAGACTCCTGGCGCCCTCAGATTAACTTCAATTATTCAACACAGTCTATTTCAGATATTCTTTAGCAGCAAACAGTTCAAAAACGTCATGGACAACTTCTACCATAAAGCCGAAGCACCTCAAAGGCTTGGCATATTAGCAAAACCCAAGAGCTCAACAAACTGAAAAAATGCCACTTTCGACCAAAAATCCAGCATTTTGGCTCAATCTAGCAACAGAGCACTGTCCAGCCATTCCCAATGCATAGAAAGCCTTTTAGAACAAAGCCCAGGCACTCCTTGGCCAGTGGGTTTATCATGGTTCATAAGAATGCAAGTATTAAGATGGCAGTGACATGATAGTATGGGATTTGTGTTGGAATTCAAGTTTAATGTCTTGTGTGCTTCTCTTCTGTGATTTATCTCTCTCTCTCTACATATATATATCGTTCTTAGTTTACATGAGAATGAGTGTAAAAGTGTTTTATGTCCTACTCCTTCATCTACCAAGAAAAGCATAGAGCCTCTGCAAATTAACCTGCTACATATTTTCCCAGAAAGACAATAAGAAAATGAATGCTGCCAAGAAAGTTTTTGTTCGAAGAGACTGAAATGATTTGGTCCTTTTGTAAGGTATGACAAATCATTATTAAGGGTTGGTGTCCATTAATCATAGTTCTGTTCTGTCTGTTCTTCTTATTATACTCTTTCCCTTATTTGGTAACTTTTTATCCTTTCACTTGGGTCCTTTCTTTGCATCATTTGTTACAACCACCATTTATTGTGTAATGGAAAATGTTAAAAATAGAGTGACTATTGGTAGTATTGAAAAATGTATAAAAATATATATAAGTATTTTGGAATACGTGAAAAATATATTAAGATTAAAAATATTTTTTGACATTTTGTATTCTTTTATTGACAACCTTTAGAATTGTTATTAATAGGACCCTTGTATAATTTATATCATGCTTTCCAACTGCACAAGAGACTCTCCAAGTTAAATTCCAACCTTAGATTCACAGAAGCTATAACTTCATTGACAGAAACTACAAAATACAAAATGAATACAGAACACCCATTAAGCCATAGAAATCAATTTTGCAATCAGAATGAAACATGGTGGCATCGAACAAGTCCTAATTTACCTTGACTTGTCATTGCAGTGACTGCACAGTTAATAATTTCATCAAGCATAAGTGCTTTTCCATTCACCTACGAATACAATGGAAAAATTTCCAAGGCCAAGAGTTAGTCATACCCAAAAGGGCAAGAGACAATGACCCTGGAGAGGCCACTATTGCACTAGAGACACTCTAAAATAAATTTCTATTTGATCCATAACTAGATGACTACTGACCTGGTTGCATGACTTTTTTTTCTTTGAACAGAAATAAAAGCATAACATTAAACAAAAGCACATAATTATAACAAGTTATACAAAAAAGGACCTTTCAAATCAAAATCCAATACAGAGCTCAAACAAGAAATGACATGAGAAAAGGTACATTCATTGTACGAAGTAGCAAATTTAGCTAAGGTGTGTAATTTATTTTTTGCCACATGTTAAGATGTCAGTAAGTTGGTATAATTAGATTATTACAGGAGGCCGATGCTATTCCATTGAGTCAAACCAGAGATTGTATGTCACTGGCACCTAACTGTCCCCCTACTAACAATTACATGCTACATGTTAAGATTTTAATTAGTTAGTATAATTAGATTATTACAACAGACCAACGTTATTCCATTTACTCAAACCTGAACTGTCCCCCTAATGACAATTAGATGCCAAATGTTAAGATTTTAGTAAGTTGGTATAATTAGATTATTACAGCAGACCAATGTTACTCCATTTATTTAAACCTGAAATCTCATCTCACTAGCACCTAAATTTCCCCTTCATATCCACTTGGGCTACAACCTAAGCCTACTTAGCAAGGGAGACTACAACTTGATTTCCTTCTAAATACACAATTCAGTCAGATGGAGGCAATCATGAAGAAAGTTGCTTCTCTCATCTCTGTGTTTGGCGCCTAAAAAAATGAATAATAGTTTGGAGTGAATTAGATTCTACTATGAGTTAGCAAAAATCATTTTGCAAACCATGAATTAATCCTATGCAATAATGATGAACTATCAATATTAAGTGAAGAGTGGTTATATATTTGAAAAGATTAATCATTTGATTTTTGTAAAAAACCACCCTTGAATTAGGATTGTTCTTTACTTGTGCTTAGGATGCTCAACAATAGTCCTAGATTAAAGGCAAAACCTTCTTCCTCGAAATTATTAACGACCCTCTCACCAACCGTTGACTATGTTAGTTGTACTACAATCCATGCATCAACTGTAGATGTGGAAATTATTATCTTGAGACAATGGTTTGAACAAAAATAATTGTTGTTTAACAAAATAAAAAGAAAAAGAAAAAGAAGAAAGAGATAGAAAAATTGAACAAACGGGTAAATGATAAGACCTTTCAAAGCCATAATCATGATAAATATAAAAAGAATGTTTCAATGTTATGTATGATCTGATAATTTTCACTCCTTATGTAGATTCACATAATAATTAATATATAAGATTCAACATATTTTAAAAAATTAACCTAGCTCTGAGTGAGCAAGCCAACTACTGATATTTAAATACATTTTCCTTGCTTGGCAGCCCTCTAAGTGTCTATCTATCTTAGTTGGCTCTTCCCCAAGCTGGTCTACAACCAAATAAGAGAGAAAATTAGATATTTTAAACATCTGGTTCTTCCTGTAATTAATCTAAGATGACAATTATCGAAGAGAGTATTAATTATTTTTTAGATATTAGGTTCATACATAACACATGATGTTTATTATCTAAACATACATAAAAAGTGAAGAAATTTTTTTGATAATTTTCATACAAATAAAAATTATTTAGAGTTGAGGAGGCAGGAATTACAGCAACAACAATTTTTATGAAGGCAGACTTTACTTTCTAGTGAACAATCTCAAATTAGCTGCCAAGAAGTAATGTTGGTGCCAACTAGAATTTGTGAGGACAAAGAGAAAAACCATTTTAAATTTAAAGCAACCAACAAATTCTTCTTAGCCATCGATTTGAATCAAACAAGTAATGAGCAAATTTTCCAGCAAAGTGAAACAAAAGGATAAAGGTAATGGAATCCAAGAACAAAGTGCAAGAAATGGGCCTTTATTGATAGAAGCTTTTTTTCATCAAGGAATAATCATCACAACATATGTGCTAAAAAGAGGGCATTCCACTAAAACAATACATGTATATGCACGTATTTTGTGGAGTCGATAAATTGTAAACCCTGATTTAGGTTTCTTTTAGGAAGATGGTTAAAAGTCAAAAACTAACTTTTAATCTATTTTTGGTCATATTATCTCTCTATCTTTTTACACAATTTTTTTTTTTTAAAAAAAGTCAAAAAAAAACCAAAAAACTAACTTTTAATCAACTTCTCGAAACAACCCTTAACCATATCAACTTATTTCAAATGTTTTGGTGCCTTCAATGTATCAAGCAAGTTAGGGCTTAGCAAAATTGACTTAATAATATAGGCAACTTAACAATTCACCCAACGGCCCTCAAAAAAATTTGAAAATTGCTTCATGTCAAAAGGTCAATTTTTTTTTTCAACGGAAAAAAATGTTCTGAGATGTCATTACGGCATCCGTGGGCCTAGATCCCGGGATAACCGGTTACCGACCTGATTTAACTCAGCCCATAAGAAAGGACTTACTACCAAAATACCAGTGAAACTCATCAACCCCCTCGAGAGTACAGAGTTACAATTATGATCACTTTCTACATTTTGTACCCACTATAGCATTACTGCCATAAAGCAAATGGTATGGGGACTCCCCAATTTTGAGTCGAGCTGAGGGAGTATAGTGTTATTTGTTTGCCCATCTTTCCAAAATTGAGTATTATTTTGCAAATAAAATTTTTCTACAACAATTTTACTAGGAATGGATTTTTTTATTATTTATAATTTTTCATTGGGTAAATTATATAAATAGTCCCTATAGTTTACACAATGCGTCAATTTAGTTCATACTGTTTCAATTTGCTCGATTTTGTCCCTTCATTTAATGAATTGTGTCAATAAATAACGGTTGTTATGTTTGGTGGATGTAATGTCAAACTATGTGTCAATTTAGTCTATGTAGTTTACACAATGTGTCAATTTGAAAATTAACACATTGTGTAGACTTTCCGTCCACCAAACTTAACAACAGTTATTTATTAGACTAAAATAATGCAATCTATTAAATTAAGTGGCAAAATCGAGTAAATTAAAAAAACATAGACCAAATTTACGTATCGTGTAAACTGCCGGAACCATTTGCATAATTTACCCTTTTTCATTTTAAACTAACATCCATCATCGTGAGTTATAATTTTAAAAAATAATCTTGTTGAGGTTGAAAAAACTGTACATTTTTATTGCTTGCAGATTCATGCAAAATTTATATAAATACCTTAGAGTTATATATTAACAAAATCTTAAATCACTTAATTTTGTTTTTGTATCGTTACATGTGCATATAGAGAGGCCCGTGAGGCGTTGAACAATTGAAGTGAGCTAGAACGCCGGCTGTGGCCCACTCTCCTTTGGGCTTTGGAGTTTGCTCGCTTTGGGCCGCGTCTATTCAAAACCTTAAAATCCCTAAATTCAAAGAGCTCATTTGTTTCATTGATTGACAAAAACAAAAAAGGGACTTATAAAAATAAAAAAGACACAAGTTGTGTTGAATTATAGTTGTCAATCCTGTATCGGTATTTGTCGTTACGTACCATATCCAAGAATTATAGTTGTCAAGCCTATATCAGTATTTGCTGTTACACGTACCATATCCAAGAGAAAACGAAATACAAATAAATTAATACCATTTTAGTTACCGGCCAATTTCGTAACCGGATAATAAATATAATTGCAGTCGAATTAAACGGTATGCAAGCAAAAGTGACTTTATATATATTTTATAGATATATATTATATCAAATATATTATATGATATACGTTGTTGCCATAAGAAAATAAAAAAAATATAACTTTGGATAGTTAAATTATATGCTTAAGTTATTTACTATTAGACAATATTTTTCATACATATATCATATTTTTGCGATAAATCTAAAACGGTACCCGAAAACATATTGGTACCGGTGAATACCATACCAATTGAGAAAACGATAATTTATCCGGTACGGGATTAACAACTTTGGTTTGAATTATGAATTTGGGTAAAGATTTAAAAATGAAAAGAAAAAAGGTGACTAAAATGTAGTTGTATTTTATTCATATTTTACTTACCATTTCATTTTTTTTTTTAAATTTATATCAAAATTCATGATCCAAACACAACATTACAAGCCAATTCTATTGACTAAATTTATTTATCTAGAAGTCTTACTCATTTTTGTCCTCTATCAACATTCTCAAAAGTTGGAATAAAATAAACATTCTAAGACTTACCGATGCATTAAAAAAATATACAAAACTTGTAAATTTTTAACTCTATCACACAGACTTGACTCATAATTTATCCTTAAAAAAAAAAAAAAAAACTCATTGTTCATATTAGTCATAGCATGAATAACATTGATTTTGATGATTTTGTTTTAATTTATATTTTGATTTAATTGAAGAGTTAAATTGTTTAAAATCTTATAATTAATTTAACATTATAATTCATCCTCATTTTGTCTTGTTTATGTTTATTAGAGGCCAAAATTTTAGCTCAAACAAACAAGCAAATAGTAACAGAAGCAGAAGCATTGTTTTGATTTTGCTTTGATGGATTATAATTAAAAACTTATTGTTTGATTAAATCATTATAATCTATGATTCTCTTAGTGTTTAACATGGGTTAGAGACAAAGGCTCACGTTGATAACATGTACATCATCATCCCATCTCCTCAACAGGAAGAAGAAGATGCGCTTGGCAGACAAAACAGAGCACTGAGCTCTGCTCTATATATATATATAGCTCTGATGTGAAGAGCAAAGACAGGGAAATGAACAACGAACCAAGATATTTTCTTATCATTCATCAACCGTATATTTCATCTTCTCTGAGTTATCTAAAGAGGTCTTCATTTGTCTTTCATTCATCCTTCAGAAAACAAACACTGAGCCTAAGCCTTAAGCCTATTTGTCTGTGAGAGCTTATCAGAAAAATCAAAGAGACTTGAGCCAAGAAAATTTCTTTGAATCAATCATTAGTCTCAAACTCATCCTAAGAGTTATGTGAAGTATTCTCCATTCTTGTGTAATTCTTTCTCCTTCAAAATCAGTAACTGAGCCTTATAGTTTTAAGCCCTTTTACTTATGAGAGGTTTATTGATATATCTTCTGAGCTTCAACATTGTATATCTATCTATGAGAGATATTTTTGTAGCTTTCTTTAAAAGCAAAAACACTCAATTCCAATCTTGTAAAAGGTCACTAGCAAGCCTGTAAAGCTATGGAAAATCTGTGGAGGATTGCTCCATGTGTATGAGGTTACTAGCACCCCTATGAAGCTAGAAGCTAGTGGAAAATCTCAAGTGAAGCTTGAGGAGTGGATGTAAGCTTGGAAATAATTATAGCCATTGATTATGCTTTATGGCTCATTATCACAAAAGGTCCTAAAATCCCTACCAAATTAGTAGACAATATTAGTGTGTCCAAAATTGAAGAAGAATTTGATGGACATGACTATAAACTCCTACAAGCTAATGCTAAGGCCAAATATATCCTTGTGTGTGGATTAGATACAAATAAATACAATATGATTTCTAGTTGTGTTACAGTAAAAGAGATTTGGGATAAACTTAAAATGACCTATGAAGGAACTAGTCAAGTAAAAGAATTGCTTATTGATATGCTTGTTCATGATTATGAGCTTTTTAAGATGGAATCCTTTGAATATATTTCTGATATGTTTTCTAGATTTACCAATATTATTAGTACTTTAAAATCTCTTGGTAAATCCTATACTAATGTGGAGCTTGTGAGAAAAATTCTTAGGTCCTTGCCAAAGAAATGAGAAGCTAAGGTTACTGTTATTTAAGAAGCAAAGGATCTAACAAGATTAAGTATTTAAGAACTTTTGGGGTCACTCATAGCTCATGAACTTACAATGATGGATGGAAGTAAAAAGAAAACTAAAGGTATTTGAGGAGAAGATGATGAAAATTGCTCCGATGAGGAAGACAACACAAATAAAGCATCTCATCTATGCTTAATGGCAAAAGAAGATGATGAGTTAACCTTTAACTATGAAGAACTTGAAAGTGCTTTCAATGAATTACATGATGAATTTAGAAATGTTAGTGCTGAAAATTCTATGTTAAAGAAATTAGTTACTTCTCTATCAAATGATGTGGATGTATTGAAAATAGAAAATTCTACTTTGAAAAATAATTTTACATCTATTGCCAATGAGAAAAATATTTTGAAAAATAGGTTGAGGATTTAAACAAAATTCTTGAAATTTTTGAAAAAGAAAAAGAAAACCTCAACAAGCTTCTTGGAAATCAAAAATATGTTTTTGATAAAGTAGGCATTGGTTTTATCAAGAAACAAAAGAACATCAAAACTAATTTTGAAAGGGGTCCTCCTAAATTACTTATGAGAAATGTTCTTGAGGCTAATCCCCATGGACCCAAGAAAATATGGGTACCAAGAAAGAAATCAAGTTATTTTGTAAGAGATATCTCAAAGAACACCAAGGACTTGAAGAGAAGAAGCACAACAAGAATGTTCAATTTTAAGAACAAAATCAGTCCCTACAAGAAGACAAATGATGAAATGAGAATCACCAAGATGAACATGAGAGGTAGTGTATGGGTGAAGATTCCAAAGAGGTAAATGAAAGTATAAACCTCTAACACACCTTTAAGCTTAACTTTTATATGTCTTAAGGTGTGATGTATGTTAAATAGATTGAATTTGTTAATTGATTTCATAAAACCTAAAGTTTGCTAAGTTTGCTATATCATGTTCTGCTTGTTTCGTTTCAAACCATCATTGAACTCAAAATTGAGATTTACACTATATTGACGAATGCTCATTTATAGATGATTCTTGTATTCATTGACTATGTTATATCTTGTCATCCTTTGCAATGAAAAGAAAAAATGAAAATATTTTTTATGAGCATACTCTTATATTTTTGACATCTTATATATGACTACATACTAATATGCTAATTCTTTTTGAGTCATATCTTTATAGAATCAATTTTGATGATATAGCATGTTTTGAGATTGTATACTAACTATATTGTGAAAATTGTGTTTGGTACGTCCATGTACACTTGTGATCTCAAAAGTATGCTTAATATGAAAAATTCATGCTCATATGCTTCACATCAGAATATTTGACTGAGTTATGAAATATTTGATTAGATCTCTTGATCGATGAAAAATCATATGTTTATTGAATATCATGGCATATATCTCATGAAATGCTTTGGAGTGATAAATTGCCAAAACTAACTTGCCTATAGCATTCATGTTTTCTTCCACATTGAGTAAAATGATATATCAAGCTTGAGCATGTAGATTGAACATATTTGATGAAAATGCCTCTTGACAATGTTTGTGTAATAAAATGAGTATGATGCATCACTTTTTGATAGAACAAGGAGCATAAAACTATTTTCTCATGTATAATATGTTATGTACTACAATTTGAAAATTTTGAAAAATAGCATTCTAAACTTTTTACTTGAACTTGGCACCTATTGAATTGTTTCTCATCTTTTGAGTTTGTGATAAGAGGTGATATAGAACAACATTTATTGTGTGTTGTATTTTTCATAAGTATAAAAGTGATTGTTTTATGATTGCAATTTTTGCACAATATCACCAAAGAAAAGGGAAGCACTAACTTAGGGAGAGAAATAATTATGTTAAACCCAATTAAGATGTACTCCTCATGAAAGGAAATTGAAGTCTGAGAAAGTTTTCAACTCTTGAACCAAAGGTATGCTTCCTACACACTCTGGAGCTTTTGAGGTAAAATTTATATGTTCTCTCATATTCTTTGAGCTAATATTTTCATCACAATGATGTGAAAGGGGTTGATTATTCATGAAATTTAAATATGCATCATATGATTTGTAATGAATATTTTTTGATGTTAAATGAAGATAAATTTTGCTTTTGCCTATGCATATGCTTAAATATGTGCTATATATTGATTTCATGATTTTCTAGACATATGACACTACAAGAAATTGCATTTTTCGCAACGCAACAAAATATGTTGCTAAAAGGAAAAACTCGTCAGCAAAAAGTTTCGCCGACACACGGAGCTACGTGGGCAACTCGTATGTAAAAGTGAGTCGGCAAAACTTTTTCCCAAGGAAATTATCATTGCGTTGGTAAAAGTAATCCATTTAGTGACAAACAGAGTCGTCGGTAAAAGCCTTCATCCATCGTCAGTAATTTTCCTTGCGTTTGTAAAAGTAGTTCAAATATGATGATTGTGTGGCACTTTTCCCGACACAAATTCGCGTCAGCAAAAAACATAATTTTAGCAACACAATATAAGTCGACAAAAGTAAATTTTTGGCAACACATTTACCGACGAGTTATTTGTCGAGAAAGCTTTATTTTTTGGCAATAACAAATTTGCATCGACAAAAATAATTAAAAATCATTTATATTTTTTATAAGATTTATTTTACCGACAATTGATTGTGCCGCTAAAAATGAAAAAATCGCTAGCATATATATATTACACATATGACAATAATTTTCTACAAAATGCTCCTATTATAGCACTAGCACCTAGGTAGAATACTAGTTGTAAATTCAACTTCTTTGGCAGTAACAACACAATTTTACAGTAACAAAAAGTATTACAACCATATCACCATTACTTACCACAACTACCCAACTAAAAATTATAGTATAATCTCCTACATAACCCGTAGGAGTAGGTAATAAACTAATGGATATAGTAGCAGCAACATCAAAGAGGAATGTATACAAAAAGTATTGAAAACTATAGGATGATCCACTTCACTGACACGGCATGGCAAAAAAAAGTTCCAACCACCACCAAACTTCAAAGCCAAACCATTGAACATCAAAATGACCAAAGAGCATCAAGTAACCCTGTCCATTATGAAGCAGCAAATAAGTATTACCAAAAAGATACAGTTAAAATCAATCATAAAGCAACAAGAAGAGCATTTTTTTTTTTTTTTGGGTAAGTAAGTTATAATTAAAACAAAAAAATATACAGATTTACTTATCAATGAATATACAGATATACTTATCAATGAATATAAAAATTTATCCTGCAAACAAAAGTGATAGGCTATGAAATTGTCCCGTCCATTATGAAACAACTGATAAGTATTACCAAGAAGATACAGGTAAAACCAATCATAAAGCAACAAGAAGAGCATTTTTTTTTTTTTTGGGTAAGTAAGTTACAAATTGAAACGAAAAAATACAGATTTACTTATCAATGAATATGTAGATATACTTATCAATGAATATAAAAATTTATCTTGCAAAAAAAAGTGATAGGCTATGAAATTGTAGCATCCCAAAGCACAAAATAATAGAACAAAGGTGACCTAAATTAAAGGTAAAAAAGGAAACTAAGCAAAAAGTAGCAAAATATGTTAAATAGATGAGAATCTGAATTACTAACTTTAACCCTGTAACTTGCTCTCATGGAGTGGAAAAAGACACCACTCAAGCTTAGAGAGTGGAAAAAGACACCTCTCAAAGTAATAAAGCCTTATTTGTACTTCCTAACAATATCGGAAAGGAGAAAGTTGGTCAAATATAAATAGTGAAAAATGGCATTTGGAACCAAACAACCAATCGCTAGTAAATTTCATAGCATTGCACCACTTCATTATCCTACACATTTCAATATTTGAGAATTCTCAACAAATTTAATACTAATGCAATAAACCAGCACATAGTGATTCTTTTCAATTAAGTCTTGACAGAGAACTAGGCCCTACAAAAGGTGATCCTTCAATCAAGTAACTGATTACTTCATGTTTCAAGTAAAATGTTAACAGTGTCGTAAATTCTCAAACAGAATAAAAAGTAGCACAATTAAGGAAAAAGAAGGATGGCTTGTCAAGGACTAAGTAAAATGGTTTATATATAATGTAACTAACAAAAAGGCAGTAATGACAACAATGGGATACTGAGTAAATTTAGATTTAGAAACAAAATGAATATTTCATTAACAGGTTAACTAATCATGAATTCATGCAAAAAAAAAAATGTCTAAGAAACTAATTCATAAGTTATTTCATAATCCTACCATTGCACAATTAATTTCAATTCCATGTATACAATGTATTCAGAAGCAACAAAAACATGAAGAATGCATCAAAATATAATATTTTGAAGAAGTATATTTAAAATAGAAAGACCATTACTTTCATGCACTTAAACTTGAAGCTGAGCATTGTATACTTTCAAGTTTGGATACAGTTAACACAAACAATAGTTAACTGCAGAGCTTCTCTAGCGAATATTCTATCACTTGGCTACTGATGAAAGATCTAGATTTAGTGAATGTCATTAACCAAAACAAGTCATTCAATGTATCTTGCCTGTACACTAGCTGCAAAGAAATACATGTTTAGGATAAAAAACAGGACTGATCAGTTTCATGTAATAGAGTTTCCAAAAGCAAACATGCTACCAATGTCTAATCCAAAATTGAAAACTAGTTTTTTAACACAAACCTTGTCATGCTCAACCACCATCCATGTCTTAAAACTAAATGAAAATATAGAACTGGCAAGCGAGAGACAGATACTTGCTAACCAGACACTTGGATGTGCAATAATTCTCTTCCACACGCTAACAACGACGTGCAGCATGCAAAATATTAACGAACTTTCTTTTGACCTATGCTTTAAATAATAAATTGCACTATAACTTAGTAGAAAAAACAAAACCATGAATATGGATACAATTTAGTAGTTTACTATGCCTTGTAACCCCCAAATTAGAAAGCATTTCAATAGATATAGCACTCAATGAAGCGATCATACTGTAATCAGTAAAGCAAGAAACACCACAAGACAAGTTGTGTAGTAGTAGCACACATAATAACTCTATAACTTATCAGTAGAAGCAACATGCATGAATGCTAATGAGAAGGTTATCCACTTATTATGTTAAAATAACAACACAAAAGAACCTGTGCAATCTTCTTGTCGAGGTAGAATTGCATGCAAACAAAGTACATAGTCCAGAAGTATATTTAATTAGTTTCGAACAAACTATCATGCATTTTGAAATCATTGCCATGCCATTTTCGTGAATATCTTGATGTTATCACCTACTTATTCACCGATTACTCCTAATATTGTGAATAATGTCTAAATAACCTGAAATTTTCCAAAAAATACAGAAAATGTTTTGTTTGCTTCACAATTCAAATCAACCATCTCATTGATTTTGTTATTCCTAGGTGTATGCATTTGCAAGAATGAAGTATATATGTATTAGACCATAAACCTATTAACTTTGCATCAAACAAAAAATAAAAACAAAAGAAGAAGAAACAAGAAACCACAGGCAACAACAATATGCACTTACATTAGATCAGAAAGCATGCCTAAGAAAGTACCAAGGAAGAGAGTAGCTGCGTAACCAACACACAAAGACAACACCATTTGCACCCTACCAACACCATAATATGACAACTCATACTCTCTAAACACTGACCACAGCCTTTCCATTACTGAGAGAAACATAGAGCAGGGAAAAAAAAAAGATAATCAGAAACTGATTAACGACTAAAGCAAGATCAAAATCTAGGCTTTTAGCTTAATAACAAGTATTTGAGCTTCTAATTCTTAAAATCTCAAGTTTTCTTTCTCTTTTTTTCATTATTTTTCTCATCAACTAAACTGAATGGCACTCTAAAGAAATGTACAATGCAGACCTGAAGAGAGAAAATAGAGGAGAAGAAAACTTATCTGGAAACGAAAGAGCGAAGAGGAAGAGAGTGATTGAATGGAGTGTGAGTGAGAGTTCTGTTGGAATTCGATAAGAGGTGAGGTAGACAAAAGATTGAGAGAGAGTAGGATACTAATATGAAAACATATAGCGCCTGATTCGGTTCCCATGCGTCAGTCAGGATGGTTACTCCTATTGTTTAGGAAGAGAGAAAATGATGAGAAATTTTCCAAATCCCAAAACCCTAGTTTGGGAAATTGTACTAGTGATTGTAGAAAGAGAGAAGGATTGATTGATTGAATATCTAAACTGACAATCGTGTTTAATTTGTTACATGCATTTGAACTTGTGAGAAGAAGCTCTACAGTTAACTATTATTGCGGGCTATTCTTAAAATTTTAAAAATTATTTATGACCTCTTAAAAGATAAAATTATACAAAAATAATAATAAGTGTTTTTTAATTTTTCACCAATTTTTTTTTTTAGTTTTTCAGAAGAAAAAAAATATAAAACAAGTTTCTAAAAATAAAACCAAACATATTTAAATTGATAATCTAACATTCTTTGGAAAAGTTTAGATTATCTCAAATTAGTCATCTCAACTTAAGAGTGTGCTTGGCGTTGATGGGTTCATTTTGTCATCTAATTTGATGATCACTTTAATTTTACAATTCAATAACTAGAATATTCAAAATTCTTTGAAAAGTTATAATAAAAACACAAATCACTAAATCACCTCATTTCACAAATAAAACTTTTATCGACGAATAGTGTTATCGTTGCTAAATGTTTAACTCTTTGCCCATGCCAACTTGTCGTCGCCAAAAGTAAGCACACTATTAGGAACGCTTATTGTGTTGCTAAAAAATAAATCTCGTAGCTAAAATTTTTGAAATTTTGGCGCCAGCCAATCATTTTGGCCCCTAGTGAATGTTATGCTTTTTTAGCGACGGTAATAAATTGCATCAGGTAAATGTCTACTCTTACCAACGAAATTGATCATTGTGTCACCAAAAATATAGTTTTGCCTATGAAAAATTAACGTCGTTGCCAAAAGTGCAATTTCTTGTAGTAATATATGTTGGACATGCTTCTTTAGCAGAATTACCTTAGCTCCATGAGATCATAATGAGTTTAAGCTATTATGAGCTATAATTGGTATTCTGCATAATGCTTGTGCTATGATTGTTAAATTTTCTAGATTGCTTGTTGGCATCCTATTGGCATCACTAGGGGAGAAACAATTTTGTTTTGAGCTTCATATATCATATCTTCTATTGCTTTTGTCAAATGAAATAGGGGAAGATTTTCACTAAGTCGAACTTGACTTTTTTTTCATAAATCCCCTCAAATTATATTTTGTTTTTGATATCAAGCATATGGGCTTGCACCTGCATTTTACTATTATCTCTTTGCCTATTACAAATGGTATGAGCATAAATTTTCATGATCAATGTACTATTTGTTTCTTCTCTACATTGGTAACTTACTTGATATGGATGTGTAGACACCCCATTTTTTACTGTCTTTAAGACTTGGGCGCCACTGAT
The DNA here is from genome assembly GCF_055761805.1 of Camellia sinensis. Taxonomy (NCBI): domain Eukaryota; kingdom Viridiplantae; phylum Streptophyta; class Magnoliopsida; order Ericales; family Theaceae; genus Camellia; species Camellia sinensis. The sequence goes on from NC_138963.1 coordinate 83,235,964, forward strand.
TGATCACTCGATGATGAAAGTTATGCTGTGCAATCGCTCAATTTCTTTAGCAAGAAGAGCTTCTAAATCCCAACCTTACACCCCATTTTGGACCAAAACTATTTTGACCAAAACTATGTTAGACCTTAAAGCCCTCTCTTTCAAAATATTTTTCCCAAAAGTTTCTACGATGTTCCAAGGATCACATTTCGTTTAAAAGTTGCACTTTTCGGTAATTCGAATAAAGACAAAGTGGAAATAAATGGAAGAGGGGTGAAATCTTTGAAAAATATTTAAAACTTCTTATTTATAGGTTTGGAGTTGAAGAAAATTAGAGGAGAGAGAAGAAAACTAGTTGGGGAAATGGTTAAGCATGAAACTGTTAAGGGAGAACTGGCAACCTTCACTAAATCAGGTTTATCTCTTTGTACACTTAGAATTTAGTTGTGAGGCTACCACCATTGGAAATTAGACTTCTGGGGCTTCAATTTAGACTCAAGAATCTCATAAAGCCAAGTCCGGATGAGGGAGATTTGGCCATTTGAAGTTAGGCATCAATCTGGTTAAGATAAAAATGAGTAACCTTCACTTAAATAGTCATATCTCTTTGTACACTTAGAATTTAGATGTGAGGCTTCCACCAATGGAAAGTAGACTTCCGGGACTTCAATTTAGACTCAAGAATGACCTAAAACTGAGTCCGGATGAAGAACATATGCCCGTTTGAAGTCGGGCCTGGAAGTAAATTTTTTTGTGCCCGCAGATGGCCGGCAGGCCACCATTTTTGGCCTGCCAGCCACCACTTCTGGCCGGCCGACCACCACTACTGGCCTGTCGGCCACTAGTATAAAACCCACATATTTTTGCCAACTGTTTCCATAAAGCTCTAGCTGTTCTTTTTTGATATTTTTGATTGAGGCTCATCTATTTCTATATATAGATAACCTTCCCTCATTGTTTGAAGGTTAGAAACATTTAGAGTGAGGAAATAATTTTGAAAAATTTCTCTCTCTACAGTACCCTCTCTTCCTTTCTACTTGTATAGCCTTTGCCTAAACACTCTAAACCAAACCTAGAGAGCTTATTGCTGAGGTGATTTGAGTTTGAATTTGAGCTATTGAAACACTTGAGAGTGTGAAATTAGTGGTTTATAACTCAAAGAAGCATTCCTCTTCAAGAGGTATACCTTATCTTGCTTTTGTACCATCTCTACACCACTTGTTTTCCATCTTTTCTTGTTGTTTTTAAGCTCTTTAAAACCGGTATTTTTGGGCTGAAACTTGTGGTTTAAGGCTATTAAAGGTAGAGGGGTTGATAGCCCGTCTTTACACCTTACTTCTAAGGCCTTTGTCCTTGTGTTTCCCACTTTGTTGTCAACTCTTTTTGAGCTTTTTAATACTAAATTTCAGAGTTATTTCAGTGGCTAAAATCATGTTTTGAAGTCCAAAAATGGAGGGGGTAGCCTCCCCTCATTGTGTTTTGTTTACTAGCCTAGCATGCTCTATGTTTTAGCCTATTATTCTAGCTTTTTATTAGCTTAATTTCAGCATATTTTAGGACTGTATTAGACATGTTTTAGCACTGTTTGTAAGTGTTTGTTGCATTTGAGTTTTGTTTTGCATGCCTGTAGTGTAATTGTCCTCATGAGTTTGGTGTTTTAGGCCTTAGACATCATCTTCTTTGAGTTGATTGCATTTATTTATGGCTTTCCATACCCTTAATCACCTCTGCAACCTCCCTTCTTTTTTGGCTTTTGTTTTGCTTTGAAAGTGGTTTCAAACTACTTGTTTGTTTAAGCATGAGATTGAAATGTCATGCTTAATGATTTAATCCCTTTAGGTTCATTACCAACGGTATGATATCTCTTTCATGCCCAAAGCAACTCTTGGTTTGAATCCTCTTTCCATCAGATGACTTAAATTCACCATTGGACTCAATGAATTAAAGGATGGTTGGTAATTAAAAATGAAGTAATTAAAATGGAAATAAAATGTGCAAGATAATAAAAAGTATTGTGTTCAATCGGACGTTAATTGAACACATGGAAACTTGAGTCGTTTCATACTCATTAGTGATGAAATGATTCCAGTCTCCAAGGTCATTACTTCCCTTGATCAATTCATGAAAGGGAGGAGGTTTGCGTCTTGTTTTGTTGCATCTATTGAAATTGCACACTTTGATTCATAAGCCATAATGCTATGGCATTGCTTGAATTGGTGGTTTGTGGACCAAGTTTTGTCTCTTTTTTGATCTGTTCATGATAAGGATCGGTGAATTGTGCAAACAAACCCTTGAGAATACCCTGTGCATGCTCTGTCTCCTTCGTGAGCGCAATGTTGTAATAACGTATATGTCTTCCAACCCCACTTCTTTCTCCCTTTTATTTACTAGCTTACGATGGTTAGTTTAAGGACATCATGTTTCGTTTAGCATACTTCATTTTTGCATCCACTTGTATTGCATGTACTGAGACTCGGTTCATCATTCTAATTTGCATTGTTAGTTTAAATACTTCTTTGAATACGTGTTTAGATCGCATGTTATCAAATTGATTCATTTGCCATATTAGTAACCGAGCCTATTAATTGAATATTGCATGCGTTGTATTAGTCATATTGCATAAGTTAGGAGCATGCATTTTTCTAACTTTTTCATTTTTTTGGCTTGGAGTACAAGGTGAGCCTTTACTCGCTTTAGCATATTGCATTGTATGTTAGTGTTGTCATATCTAGCATGTTTGCCATAAGGCTAAGTGCTTAAGTGATAAATTGCTTGAATGCCCGTGGATGAAGGCTAATTGCTTGAATTGGAATAATTTGAGTAATGCTTATATGTAATCACTTTTTTCAAGTGGTACATATTCGAAACAATTTTTCAAAACAAACATGAAATCAAACGTTCTAATTCTTGCAAATTCGTTTATACTTGTGTGTGTGAACATCACATAGTAATGCTAGCCTAATAAATTGGAACAAGAGCACATAATGCACATAAGATTCATATCATGATTAGCAAAGGCCGATCTTTGATCGGGTGAGCGCTCAATTTATGACCTTCCCCTCTCATATCTAAGTTCTTGAACCGAGACAATCTTGGTGATTACGGACACGTGGCCTTTGGCACGAGTCATGGGTTTCCTAAATTTCTCAAAAAACTATTTAGGTGGCGACTCTGTATCTAGCAAAGCAGTCCATTTTTGGCAATTTAATTCAAAATTAATTTTCCAAAAGATTTTCCATATTGAGACTCTTTGGTGTTTATCTATTTTACATTGCACTTGTGGAATCAGATTCAGAACCGCGGGAGTCCGATACTGTAGGGCTTATTCGACTTCCGAAAGGAAGCACGAAAAGTCGAGCTACCGGATGATTATTTGTGCTATAATGAGACTTGTCATTTTCTCATCATCCTATATTGTTGAGTAGTGGCAAATTCCCTCATTGTTCTTGATTATGTTGATAATGTCATAGGGGTGAAAGAGTTAATTGTTTTGGTATCTTTATTTTTGTTACCTTAATTCTTACAAACGTGATCTTTGAGCTTTTTAGTTGTTGATAATGTAAGAGTAAGATGTTTTTCTCAAGGCGAGAGTGACTTAAACATTAGCTCCATATTTTGTTTTTGATAAAGTCACAAGGGAAGAGATTGGATGTTTTTTAATATGAATGTTACTTTGTCAGGGAGAGAAAATTAGAGGAGAGCATACCTTGAGGGGGAGTTGTTCTTCACTTCAAACAAATCAAAACATCTTTGTGTGCCATCATCAAAATAGGAGAGATTGTTCATCATAGCATGAATAACATTGATTTTGATGATTTTGTTTTGATTTATTGAAGAGTTAAATTGTTTGAAATCTTATAATTAATTAACATCATAATTCATCCTCATTTTGTCTTATTTATGTTTATTAGAGACCAAAATTTCAGCTCAAACAAGCAAGAACCAAGTAGCAGTAGCAGCAGCAGCAGTAGATGCATTGTTTTTATTTTGTTTTGATGGATTATAATTGAAAAATTATTTTTTGATTAAATCATTATAATATATGGTTCTCTTAGTGCTTAACTATGTTTTGTGAAGGCCAAAAAGAAGCTTAAACAAGTGTTAAAGAGGTCCCTTAACAATTGGGACATGACAAGACATCTGGAAGGACATTCGGGCAGATAACCACCAAGAACAAAAATCCATCTAGGACATCCGGGAGGATGACCACCTGCTGAATCAGTTCTGCAATGGTTATTTTTCAAAGTTCAACTTCGCAAGGACTAGATGATTCACACCCATCTTCCAACGGGCAAAACTCACATGGTTTAGAGACAAAGGCTGACATTGATGATATGTATATCATTATCCCATCTCCTCAATGTGAAGAAGAAGATGAGCTTGGCAGAAAGAATAAAACACCGAGCTATGCTATATATATAGAGCTCTGATGTGAAAAGCAAAGATAGAGAAGTGAACAACGAACCAAGATATTTTCTTATCATTCATCAACCACATATTTCATCTTCTCTGAGTTATTTGAAAAGGTCTTCATTTGTGTTTCATTCATCATTCAAAAAACAAACACTGAGCCTAAGCCTTAAGCTTATTTTCCTGTGAGAGGTTATCAGAAAAATCAAAGAGACTTGAGCCAAGAAAATTTCTTTGAATCAATCATCAATCTCAAAATCATCATAAGAGTTATCTGAAGTATTCTCCGTTCTTGTTTAATTCCTTCTCCTTCAAAATCAGTAACTGAGCCTTATAGCTTGAAGCCCTTTTACTTGTGAGATATATCTTCTGAGCTTCAACATTGTATATCTATCTATGAGAGATATTTTTGTAGCTTTCTTTGAAAGCAAAAATACCCAATTCCAATCTTGTAAAAGGTCACTAGCAAGCCTATAAAGCTAAGGAAAATCTGCGGAAAATTGCTTCATGTGTATGAGGTTACTAACACCCCTGTGAAGCTAGAAGCTAGCGGAAAATCTCAAGTGAAGCTTAAGGAGTGGATGCAGGCTTGGTTGAAGCCAAACGACTATAAATCTTGTTTGCATTCTCTTCCCTTATCTCTTTACTTTCCATCCGCTGTGTTTGCTTTAATTCCTACTATTGCTATACTTATCTGTTATGATTGTGTTGATCATTTGATATACTCATTGCATTAGTAGTACTTCACTATTATTTTGCTTGATCAATATCTATTGTATTAGTTGGTAATTTTTTTTATTGGGGAATTGTTAGTTTTTATTTGTAGAAACCTAATTCACCCCCCTCTTAAGTTGTTTTTTGGGTAACAGTTCCGATGATTAAATTTTGAGTACCATTCAATATATTACTAGTGTAATCTTTTAAAGCATTTTCAAATTCAAAATTACTAATTAAATTTTGCATAAATTATATTTATCTTTCTGAGATTTGAAAAAAAAAGAAGAATTAGTCTCACATTTTTTATGTAATTACACTGTTCTCCTTTGATGTTTTAGTTTACATAATAAGTAGACCATTTTTAATTAGTTTTTATTAGTTGTATGAATGAAAAAATAAAATTGTCATTTCTTTTCTAATAAATATATATTTATCTTTATTTATTTCAGTATCTATCCATCATTCACATTGGTATCAGCCATTTTAACCTTACTAAAAGAGAGGTCAGTGTAATTATATTAAAAAGTGTACAACTAATTGTATTTTTTTCAAACATCAAGAGAGATGACTGTAATTTACGCAAATATATTTTAAAATAAAATTTTAATATAACAATAATATCGATACAAGAAAGAGTGTCATAATAATTAAAATAAAATAAAATAAATATTTCAAAAATATTAAAATAAAGGGACTCAAGCCTTGAGTTCAGTTTTAAAACTTTTGAGGCAATAGCCTTAAACTTTATTATTGTTGGGTCAAAAAGACCAAAAAAATAAATAAACAAATAATTGAAAGACCATATTACACCCACTAATTTATATGTCTGTATGTCCATTTACCTACCTATTCATCTACATGTCCACGTGCCATCTCTCTATTTTTGAACATATCACCTATCTGTCTACATAATCTATATATCTGTCCATATCACTACCATCATCACTAGTCATCCCCACTAGCCACCGTCGATGACTTTTCAGTGCTGACGATAGTCTAGTAGTGGTCCAACATCAATTTAACGACAATGGTGTAAAAAAAAAAAAAAAAAAAATCCTTCAAAAGAATAATTTGTCATTCTCACCAAGCAGTTTTATTAATCATGTCATTATCCCCAAAAGAGATCAATCATTATACATAATACCATATTTCCATAGAAATAAACTTACCACTAATAAACCCATAAAATAATTCAACCCACAATTCCCAAATCAAATGGGTGTATTATAAATACTAAGGCCTCGTTTGGTAACATCACATTTTAGTTTTAAAGTTAAAAAATCATTAAAAAAGTCAAAAATTCAACAAATTATACAAAAAAAAACCAAAGATTCCATTTTTCTCTCTACTTTTTGCATATCTTTTCATAAAAAATCAAAAAGTCATCACAAGTATGCTAAATTTTTTTATCTCATATTTTAACTAAAAAGTTACTAAAATAGCATATTCCCAAACAAGGCCTAAGAGCATCTCCAAACCCACTAGGCATATAAGTCTGTTAATTAAAATACTTAGAATAATTCATTTTTTTCAACTCTACTGCACTATGTAAATCATTACGTATTTTGTCTCAACGTTGTTTTGGGATTTGCTTATTTTTTGACTTATTTTTTTGCTTATTTTCGTCTTTAGTGAACTTTTTTTAAATTTTTTTTAAAAAAATTAGGTTTTTAGATTCAGCTGGACAAGACAAACAGGAAAATTATAATTTTTTAAAAAAATTCCAAAAAAAATTAAGAAAAGACAAAAATAAAAAATCTTTTATTTGCTTATTTTGGTTTTTTTGACTTTTTTTTTGAAATATACTTTTTAGATTCGTTTCAACAAAACAGACCAAAAAAGTAAAAAAACTTGACATAATTTTGAAAAAAAATCACTAAAGACAAAAAAAATATAGAAAAAGAGGTGGCTATTTTGAATTGCCAAAAGAGGCTTTAGATGTAGTTAGCTTTCAAAGACTTAGACAAAATCTATTTGACCCTTATAATAATATAGTAAATGCACTACATATATGTAGGGGTAATAAACGAACCAACAATTCGAGCACGACTCGTGTTCGGCTCGTTAAAAACTCAATTCGAGCTCAGTTTGTTAAGTAAACAAGCTAAGCTTAAACACATTTTGGAGCTCATTAAAGTTTTCAAAGAAAGTTTAAACAATTAATTGCTCATTTGGCTCATTTAATAAGCCTAAAATTATATAAAAATTCCAAACCACTCGAGCTCAGCTCGACAAAAGCTTGTTTGAGATCGTTTCAAAATTTTAATGAATCAACCTTGAACAAATTTTGCTACTCATTAAAATAATCAAACCAAACTTAAATAGTTAACTGTTTAGCTCGTTCTATTTGTTTATCATCCATAGGTATATGATTAGGTAAATTATATTAACTTCCCTTGAGATTTAGATATAATATAGCAAGTTTCACAATTTTGACATAATTACATTGAGCTATGTTGAAATTTTAATTAATTAACACCTAACCACATTTTCATTTTAATTATATGGATGAAAAAATAATATTGTCATCTTTTTTACATAAATGTATACTTTATGTTATTTATTTTTGTATTTGCGTACCATCTAGATTAAATTCGATCTATTTAGCATTACTAAAAAAGCGTCAATATAATTATGTTAAAACTATATAACTTATTGTATTTTTTTCTACATTTCAAGGGAGGTTACATAAAAATAAGGAGTCTGCTAATAATTTGTAAAATTTGTAATATATACATATATATTTGATATGATAAAGGAGAAATGATGAATGTAAAATCTTAATATCTTGATGGTTATATTTTATAGCTTAAAAAATCACTAAGAACACATTTGGTACGATGAAATAGGCTAGAATGAAATGTCCATTCTAACTTGGCATTCTCTTTTTCTTATTTGGTAATTTAAGTGGGAATAGTCATTTTATTAGAATGGCTATTCCAACAAAATGTGGAAATGCCTATTCTTTCCTCTAACCTAAGGAATGGCCATTCCATTCCATTATGGAATTATCATAAAATTTCATTATTAGCACTTAAAAAAATATTATTATTTAACTACAACCACCATTCCATCCTCCTACTATCTATTCCATTACCATATCGCCACCGCCACCGCCATTACTACTGCTATCGCCACCCAATTGCCATCACAACCACCACCACGATTGCTTCCAAAACCACTACACCACTATACTACCACCACCGTATTACCGATGTTGCCACTACTACTACCACCACTATTACCATTGGCCGCCACCACCACCACTAAGGCTACAACTATTTAATACCACCATCCTACTATCATTGTTATGACCACCACCGATGCCGCCACCACTACTGTAACAACCCTCATACTGTTTACTGATTAATGACTGATTGATTACCGATAATCACCGATTACTGTAAAACGAAATGGATAATGACTGATAACTGACTGATAATTGAACTGATTAAAAGTACTGAACTGACTGACTGAAACTGGAAACCGAATTGATTGAGTATATGTTAGTTAAATTGCATTATATCTGTTTGACTGTATGATTATCTGTTCATGTTCATATGTTTAAACTGCTAATTGAAGGCCATATCGGCGGCCGAATTAGTAACCGATTGATGTTTTATGAGCGTCATAATTAATGTGATTTTATGGTATAATTATCTGAAAATTGATTAGGTATGATTAAATTAGATTAATATTGATCAATTGCATAGTTTGATTCATTTACCAAATTGCCACCTGAGTGGCCCACTACTTGAGCCTTTTTGATCTCCTAATACACTCAACAAAACATTTCCTTCTCCTCTTCTTGCCTCAACCGACCCAAGCTAGAGAGTGAGAGAGAGTTGAGTTGTTCTTGAGAGATTTGCTTGATCTTGCTTGGAATTGAAGTGTTGATTGCTACTTTGAGCTCCTAGACCTTGAACACAAGACTAAGGTAGGACATCATCATCTTCTTGTTGTTGTCTTAGAATCCATTCTTGCATGATTCATGTTAATTTGTAGAGCTAAGTCATGATTTGGTTCATTAATGGTGGATTGAAGCTCATCTCTTGCATGCATGTTAGTATTGTTGCATTTTGAGGTTGATTACATGGACATTAGTACATGCATGCTCATATTGTTGTTATAGACCATGTTTTCATCTGGTTTTGAAAAGAAATGAGCTCATTTGAGCAAGCTTTGGAGCTTTAATTTGGTTTAAAACTCATACATGACATGTTTGAATGTTATTCTTGAAAATGGGTTTGAATGTGGTTTTAATTGACTCACCTTTGGGGCTTGAATTCATAAATTGAGCTTGAAACTTGTTATACATCGAATTTAATGATGTTTTCCAGAATTTGGGCCCAAGAGGTCGAGTTTGGAGTGGTAGAATGCTTGGTTTGAGCTTGGGAGGCAGATCTGGAAATTCCAGATTTGGCTTCCTCGCTCGAGCGAAGGATTCCCCGCTCGAGCGAGCACCTTTGTCCAGGGCTCCGCTCGAGCGACCATCGCGCGTAAAATCTCAGCATCCAGTACTTTTACTGTTTTGCAGACCGCCTCGCTCGAGCGAAGGATTCCTCGCTCGAGCGAAGCCTTTGATTTTGGACTTACGCTCGAGCGTAGAAAGTTTCGCTCGAGCGAGGCTCCTATTTTCAGCAACTTTGCAAAATGTTTTCTAAGTGTATTTTTGCATCCTCATCCCATCCTAGGCATTCTTAGGCCTAGTTTAAGACATTTAGATGAGGATATCGTTGTAGAACACACCAAGGCAAATTAGGGATTAAGTTATGATATTTCCCAACTGTGTAGCTTAGTGTGTGTTCAACCTGTTAACTGTGTAGGGTTGGCGACTGGGGAGACACGCTCTAGCCTACTGTAGCCCAAACTCTGTGAGTAACAATTGTGTAAAGATATGTTCAACTGATATCTTTTGAATACTGAACTGAACTGTTTACTGAACTGGTATCACTGAATGAATGTATGTCCTTTATTTCTGAACTGTACTGTGGCATCCTTAGTACCTACTGTTTACTGTTACTGTTACTGTTACAGAGATCTCTGTCGGTTCCCTCGTGGAACCACTACTGTTTACTGACTGATGGCCATCATTACTGTTCGGTCTTTTAAGACCTACTGTTACTGTTATGCTAATGGATGTACCACATATGACTGTTTACTGTACTGAACAACTGAAATACTGATTGAATTGAACTGTTTTCATTACTGTAAGGACATTCATTCTAAACCCCTTTACGCTTTATGTTATTCACTGGGCTTTAGCTCACTGCTCATATATATATGTAGGTGTACAGGCACCAGACCGGAGCTAGGGGCGCGGGTTAGACTCCAGTTTTGTCAAGCCAACCTTTGTGCCTCACTGCGAGGTTCCGAGTTGCCATGCTATGGCTTTGGGGTGTTTTGTTTGTTTTCCCCCGCCTGTCTCCATACTGTCTAACTGTTCTGCATAGACTGACTGTTTACCGTACTGTTATCAAGGGATTAGGTCCCTGTACTGTGTGATTGTAAATTTTGTACAGGCCGTACTGTTTTGTACAGACGGAATGTTTTCTGTACTGTTTTGTAGGGTTGAGTCCCTAGTTTGAATGAATGTAAATATTGTACATACGGTTCTGTATTGTTTATGTATGAATGCATGAAAAATCTTTTTGGCATACAGACTGACACAGCTCATTGGACATTGTTTAATTACTGTATTGGCTTCCGCCAGGCCCTGTACTCTGTTTTACTGTATTACTGTTCTGCAGGCCTTCGGTAATCTCGGATTACTGGCCGGTTACGGTGCTAAACCCTTAGGGCCGGGTTTGGGTCGTGACAACTACCACTACTACGACTCACATCATCACTTTCAAAACTATCAATATTATCATGATCTATATAAATTTATAATTTATTTGTTACTACCTTGTTAAATAATAATAATAATAATAATAATAATAATAATTTATTCAATTCCATGAGTTTAGTACATATAACCAAACATGAGAATGAAAATTATCATTATATTCTTATGTCATCCCATGTTTGCAACCAAATAATGGAATGAGAATGGACATACCACCATTCCATTCAATCTTGCATTCCATTCTTACTCTCATTCTATTCCTACTTCATTTCATTCCATTGTACCAAACATGCTCTAAGAGCATCTTCAATGGATTGCTAAAACACCAGATATTGCCAAAATATGGTGGCTTTGGCAAAACTGAGTTCTCCAGTGGCATACTATAGTAGCTGCCAAATCTATAGTTCACCCAAAATCAACTACTTTCCTTACTTTCCTCCCTTTCTCATCATTTCCCCCCCAAAAAAAAAGAAACACCAAAACAAATAATTTTTTTTTAAAAAAATCAAAATTCACCAATTTTTTAGAAAATCATAATTCACCAATTTGTTTATAAAAATTCGGCTTTTTATTTATTTTATTTTTTGTTAACAAAATTCACCAAAATTTGTTCAACAAAATCAGACAATAACAACAACAATGAAGCAATTTCAAACAAATTTCAAATGATCTTGACAAATCTTGAAAAACTACGTGATTCGTGATTCGTAATAGATTTAATTGCAACAATTCCCAAACAACCAAAACTAACAATCTAAATCATCTAACACGTACACAAGTGATTTAGATTGTTGTTTCACAAATAATAAATCGACATAAACGATTTTTACGTGGAAAAAATCACAGTTTGAGCTCCTCTAATTGTGATTAAAAAAAAAGCACAGGAGAAACGTCACTAATCAATCCACTATAAAGAAAGAAAGAACACAAATTTACCAAACAATTTACCCAAACTCTGTAAAATTGTCTTTAACAATCCATGTCTCTTTCACCAACGCATTTGTCTCAAAATTGATCAGCTTGACGTCGAATCCACAACATCTATGTTGAATCAATGACCACGAGCAACTTCGAACTCCTTCAAAGACTCCACGCTTGAATCTTTGCAATCCACCAAAAAAGAACACTCTTGTATTAAACAATCAAACAATCCTTCGATGTATACTTATCAAACCATGGGTTAAACTCAAACAAACATCAAAGAAACTAGCAAAGATGCTCTAGAAGAAAACCCTAATTCCCAAAAAGATGATCTGGAAGTCGTACCCTAAAAACTGACTTGATTGTAGATTTATAACAGTCAGATTCATGATCAGCGCTCGAGCGCATGAATGGCCGCTTAAGCGGTGTGACTTAAACGCATGTTTCTGAACAATGATCTACGCTCGAGCAATGAAATGTTTACTCGAGCGTAAAAACACAACTCCCAGTACTTTTGCAGAGAAGCAAACTTCTAAAAGTGTTGATTTTTCGTTCAAGCGCAGCTTTCACTGCCCAAACGGTAAAGTAAAAAAAAAAAAAAAAAAAAAGAGGACAAATTACAACTTTCAAAACCAAGTTTATTCGCAGAATTGGCAATATATAGGGACCTAGCAAATCTCAAGAAATTTGAAGCAAGTTTTAAACAAAAAATACCTGGATCTGAAGATGGTTGGTTCAAATGATTTCAACATTCTGAAGAGTCGGTTTCATCTTCTTTAAAAAACTGATTTGGATGCTCTGAGTTTCAGTTCAAGGGTTTCATCTTCTTCTTCAAATGATTTCAAGGGTTTCGACCTGATTCAATCAAGGGTTTTGGTTTATTTCATACACAAATCCAAGACATAACACAGTTTTGATTTCAAGGGTTAAAGTTTAGAGAGAGATAGAATAGAGGGTTGGAGAAGATAAAGCTAAAACCCTATGTTTTATCGAATAATGCTTTGTGATCTACGATCTTTATCGATTGATCTTCACCGAAGATGAAAAGTGCTAATGTAAATTGTAAATAATAAATCACCACTCCACCTACCACCTCCACTACCACCCACTCCACCTACCACCTCCACTTCACTCCACCTACCACCTACACCTACTACCACATTTTCTTCTATATATATGATCATTGTAAACATCAATTAAATACATCAATCAATAATACATTGTATTTTAACATGGTATCAGAGTTATAAGATTTAGGCTTGTATTTTTTTCTCATCGGCGGGCAGCCGGCCGGCAACCTTGCCTTCGCTGCCCGCTGGAATTTTTTTTACACATACCTTCACTCCTCACGGATGGCAGCCTCTCTCACCTTCGGCCACATCTCCGACTGCAACTCCGGCTCCTCCTACTTTAAATCCAACCCCACGGCGGCGCCACCTCCTGTGGTGTCCGCTGCACCGGCCACTCCACCACCATCTCCTCCGCCTCCCGCACCGTCGCCTACGCCAGCTGTTCCACCTGCACAGTTCTTCACTTGTATCCATGGCCAACACATTGCTCCGCAGCCGGGAACCACTCTGCGAATACCTCTCTCTCTCTCTTTATCGCTCACTCTCTCTCTGCAGTCTGTTCCCTCTTCTCCCTTAAGCTCATGGGCCAGATCACGATCGGCATCAATGGCTTTGGAAGGCTTGGCCGGTTGGTGGCCAGATTGGCTCTGCAACGAGACGATGTTGAGCTCGTCGCTGTCAACGATCCCTTCATCCCCACATGTTCCCCATTTCTTTTCTTTTCTTTATTTTCCACTTTCAAACCCTTTATTTTTTTTATTCTCTTTGATCACCCACATGTCTCCCTTTACACCCTCTCTTTTCTTTTCTTTTTCTCCACTAGCCGACATACACCTGCATAAAGAGCCCCTTTTCTTTTTTTTTTTTTATTTAATCCCTCCCACTTCACTTTCTCTTATTTTAATATATCTCTCTATATATATCTCTATGTTTCTTTTAATCTATTGCACAGACCATTCTTATTAGTTTTATTATTATTATTATTATTATTATTATTATTATTATTATTATTATTATTATTTTCTTTTTTTTATTTTTGCACAACCACAAAAAAAAAAAAAAAAACAAACAAAAAAACAAAAAAAAAAAAAAAAAAACAAACAAACAAACAAAAAAACAACCAGGCAGAAGACGAACTTGCACACCACACTCCTTTTATTCATGTCGGGACTCCCCCCGTTCACCATTTTACATCCAAAAAAAAAAAAAAAAAAAAAAAAAACACACAAACAAAACCACCACACCCACAGTGAGATTTTCCCTTCTCTACTCTGCCGCCGGTCTCTTCTTCTTGCCTCCGTCCTGGGCGGCCCTTGCCGGTGTTGCCTCCGTGTTTCCCACTCCACTGGGCATAATCACTACTCCCTGCTCCTCCACTGCAGCATATGGCGGCCCTCTAAATCGGAACATCACGGTTGCCTTCCACTTCAGCTCCTTATTTTCTGCCTTTAGCACACTTATCTCTGCTCGCGCATCCTTATACATGCGTTGGAGCAGAGCCAGTTGGGCGTTTAACTGCTGCACCTCATTTGTCCTACTCTGCAGCCGGTGCGACAAGTTTGTAACCGCCGTCATGGTTTCCACACATGACTTCAACGTATACTGATTGGCCTCCACATCCGACTGCACCGCCATTTTTTGCTCCACAGACCGCATCGGAAAGTTCAGCAGAGCAAAACCGGAAGCGCTTGGTTGAGGTTCAGGGGCCACCGCCCCAGTTATCTCTCTTGTTGATTCGTTGAGGTCGGGAAAGAGAGTGAGCAGACCACGGGACGACGACGCCATTTTCTGGGCAATAGAGTGTTACAGAGTCTCTCTCTCAGAAACGGAAGAGTTTTTCAGAGGATTTCACAGGTTTTTTGCCTCTGCCTCGGCCTCAGGCTCCGTCTTGGTTAAATAGCCGAGGCAGCCACGCGCATCGCGCGCCTCTTGACGCCAGACAAACTGGGCACGCCTTTTGATGGCACGCCTTTTGATGGCACGCCTTTTGATGGCACGCCTTTTAAAAGATTGGGCACACCTTTTGAGGACGCGACTTTTGAGGGCTCGATATCTATATCCATGTATATCTTTTGGGCAGCCTATATCCACACTCATACAGTGTCTTCTACACCAGTCAGCTTTATCAATCCCTTTGTTTCAACCTCAAATAGGTTTCTATCTTCACACCTATTTGAGTTTGAGGGGGGGTTATACACAGTATCATGTATAAGTCGCTCATGGCGCACTCCCTAAGTCGCCCCCTTGGTGCACCACCACAACCTCTGCTACAACGGTCCGACATGACCCCATAAACTGTCTTCTGCATCGGTCCGACATGACCCCATAAACTGTCTTCTACATCGGTCTGATACGACCACACAGTGTCTGCTACAACGGTCCGACATGACCCCGTAAACTGTCTGCTACAACGGTCCGACATGACCCCATAAACTGTCTTCTACATCGGTCCGACATGACCCCATAAATTGTCTTCTATATCGGTCTGACACGACCACACAGTGTCTGCTACAACGGTCCGACATGACCCCATAAACTGTCCCGATATTGATTCCGGTCAGCTTCTACAATGGTCCGACATGACCCCGTAAACTGTCCTGCTACATCGGTCCGACATGACCCCGTAAATTGTCTTCTACAACGGTCCGACATGACCCCGTAAACTGTCCTGCTACAACGGTCCGACATGACCCCATAAACTGTCTTCTACAACGGTCTGACACGACCACACAGTGTCTGCTACAACGGTCCGACATGACCCCGTAAACTGTCTGCTACAACAGTCCGACACGACCATACCGTGTCTTCTACAACGGTCTGACACAACCATACAGTGTCTCCTATCCCATTTTTAATTTTATTTGTCAGCTTATTTTTCTGTTTTGTTACTCTCTCCAAACTCAAGTTGGCTAGTACCTATCCTCCTTGAGTTTGAGGGGGGCTGTTAATGTAAATTGTAAATAATAAATCACCACTCCACCTACCACCTCCACTACCACCCACTCCACCTACCACCTCCACTTCACTCCACCTACCACCTACACCTACTACCACATTTTCTTCTATATATCTGATCATTGTAAACATCAATCAAATACATCAATCAATAATACATTGTATTTTAACAAAAAGAAAGAAAAAGAAAGAGGGGCGTAGTTCTGGGATTGTATGAGACAGAGATGGAGAGAAAAAGAAAGAAAGAGGGGCGTGGTTGTGGTGATGAAGATTTGGTAGTGGTGGGGAAAAGATGAGAGAGAATGATGAAGAGAGAGAGAAGAGAGAGACGACAGCTTGACAACGAAAAGAGTGAATGGGGGGTCAGTGATGCTTGTTTCTTTGGTGTTCCAGAGAGTTCTCTCTAAAAAAGATGAAGTGAGAGAAAAAGCAAGGGTAGTTGTGAGTCGTTGGACATGAATGGTGGGGTGGATTTTATATATATATATTTTCTAAATTTTTTATATTTGTGGTAGATTGTAAATATTTAATTTTTTTAAAGAAAAAAAAAAGTCATAAAAGACAAAAAAAAAAAAAAAAAATTACTCAAAATATTATATCCAAACACCACCTAAAAAATATGAGGGAAAATTGGTTGGAAATATGTCAAAACGACATTGCACATTTGGAACACCATTGCTATAATTTGGCATTTTGCTACTATAGCATGCCAAATTATAACTTTGGCAATACTATTTTGACAATTAGCATTGGAGATACTCGAAGACCATCTCTAACCTTCACTTAAATCTGTTATCAAATTCAAATTTGATGAAAAAATCTTAAAAAATGAATTTCAATGTTTTCATCAAAGTGATATCAAATAGAGAGAGACAGATATTTCATTAAATGGAGAGAGGTCTGACCATTCATTAAATTTAAATTGTTACTTGGATCGGATGTCCACCCAGATGTCTACCTAAGGCAATTTGATAATTTTTTTTATTCATATCCGGACGACCTCCAAAACATCCGTTTGAACATTAAAAAAATATGACAAAATTTTTGAAGAATATCAAATTAAACTTTTTTTTTTATCAATTTTCTACTTAAATTTTTAGGTAAATTATAAATACACCTCATGAGATTTGATTAAAATACAAATTATCTTTGTGGTTCTGGAAATTACATTTTACCTCTAAGATTTCTAATTTTATAACAAATCACTCATTTTATTAATAAATCATTAAGTCAATTAATAGTTTTTAATGATATTCGAAATATGTTTCAATTAATAATTTAAGTAATTTTATTATTATATAGGAGAGTAATTATGAATTTTATTTTTTTAATTAATTCTGTTAAATAAAAAAAATTTAAAAATAAAATATTTATAATTTTTTAAATTACAGAAGATAATTTATATTTTAAACAAATTTAAGGGCGTAATTATAATTTACCCTAAATTTTATTCAACTTTGTAATGATCTAGTGGTCTTGGTCCAGGTCCAGGTCGCTGGTTACATTCTAATCAACAATGATTCATCCCACTAAAAATATCACCACTAATAGCACTAATGCATTAAAAAAGTAAAAAAAAAAAAAAAAAAAAACAACTCCAAGACCAAAACATCACATCATTAATGACGGGACCCACTGCCACCTAATTAGTGGAAGCACTAATTAGTGCTCCCAAGCATTTTTCCATTCTAATAATCAAACACTGACGCGCCGGCACATTCACGCGCTCCGAGCATGCTGGAAATCATAGGTAGCAGCGAGCGTGGAGATCAAAAGCGTGTGAAATTTTCAAAGAATAATCTTAGGAAACATAAAAAAAGAAATATTATGAAATATATTATAATTTTTTTTTTATTATTAATATGTGATATTTTATTATAAATGTGATTTAAAAGTAAAAAACTTTTTATGAACATTTTTATGATTTTTTTTTTATAATCCTAGGACTACTCATTTGCACCTTTGTCGCACATGATCATCAGCTCTGCTAAAATGTTTAAAATAAAGCAATAAAAAAGAGATGAACAAAAATAAAAGAGCAAACCTCCGCTAAATTTGGTGGCACTCTCTCTCACCAGACCTCTTTACTATATTTAGCACAACCTCTCAAACCCCCCTCTCTCTCTCTCACCTCCTCCGGATCACGAAGAGAGAGAAACACAACAAAAACAACAACAACAACAACAACAAAGAAGCTACAATGGTGGTTCACTGAGAACGAAAGCATATGCAGATTTAATTATTATTGGTAGATCTGGAAATTCATATTTATGTCTCGACCACCAAACTCTGAATTTCAAGAATGGTGGAACAAGCAGAGAGAGGACCACGACCACGACTACTTCGACAAATCCGAAAACCCTAGCTGGCTAACCGTCGAGATCCGCAGCCCCTCCGCCGATCGGACGGTGGAGAAGGAGCGAACTCGGAGTGCTCGTCAGCTCTCTTGGGTCTGCCTCTTGCGATTCCACCAAATCGCGAATTCCTTGGCATTTTTCACCAATGGATTCATCTCCCTACTCCGTACCGCTAACCGCCGGATCACAGTCTCCGATTCGCACTCTCGCCGCCCCGAATCCCGTCTGTACCGCGCAATCAAGGCGTTCTTGATCCTTGTACTAGCATTGCTAGTCTTGGAGCTCGTTGCGTACTTCAAGGGATGGCATTTTAGTCCTCCCACCGTGGGCTCCGCCGCGGAGGTGGTGGATTTTGTGCAACTTGTTTACGCCAATTGGCTCCATATCAGGGCCAAATATCTGGCTCCGGCATTGCAGAGTTTGACCAATGTGTGTGTGGTTTTGTTCTTGGTTCAGTCACTGGATCGACTAGTTTTGGTGCTTGGATGTTTTTGGATTAAATTTCGGAGATTGAAGCCTGTTGCCGTCATGGACTACTCCCAGGATTCCGAGCAAGCTATGAATGTGGACGATTATCCGATGGTGATGGTGCAGATTCCAATGTGCAATGAGAGGGAGGTAAGAAGATGTAGGTTTCGAATCCCTACTGTGCGAACTTGCTTTGCTTGCTTCTTTTTTTAGTACTTTGTTTTAGCTCTAGATAGATTACAGTAATCTTGGCTCTACATTAAGTAAATTTTGTTTCCAATTCTGAAACTTTAGCCTACCTTGTTTGTTTGTTTTGATTAAATGCACTTGCTATAAACATTTAAGCAAACGTGTTTGATAGATTTTACTGTAATTTATGTTGCCATTTCTAGCGAGCAAGCATATCTACTCTAACCTAGAATGATGATGGATGATCATTTCAAAATTGTCGTTATAGGTCTTATGTGGAACTACTAGGACCACTATGCCCAACAAGGACAGTTTGATGTTAAGTACATTCTTATTATGTTCGTGTTCGTGTGATACATTGATAGTAGGGGCCAGGGGTTGAGCCCCGCATCATGAGTGGGCATACAAGAACCCACCCACTGGGCTAGCCATCAGCTCAGAGTAAGGATGAATTTAATACATCAAATTCTTCATCCCTTTTTCTCTCTCCGTCCTTGCTATGATTTGTGGAACCATTTGTACAGTCAATCATATGAAGGTTGATGTTGAACTATCTAGTTATATCCTATTAAATGTGGTGGCTGTTAAATTTTCTTTTTTACTTGGGGCATTATTTTACTTTCCATTTATGGTAGGAATTTTTTACCTACTCATCACCTCATGGTTTTTAAGCAAACACGAGTTGATTCTCTGCGCCCACCGTTGTACGTAAAAAAATTCTCTGTATGATTGGTTAGTGGGTTGGACACTTTTCACACTGAATGACTGTTTACAAGACGAACAGCAGCCCATTCAAACTTCACAATTGCACCTCATTTTTTTTTTCTTTAAAAGGTGGAAGAACAAGTATGTTATGCTTCGAAAGCATGTCAATCTTCATTTTGTGTGAACATTTTTTTGATGCATTAGTGGCTAATCATTAGCAACGGCATATTATGCTGTTCATCCCGTGACCAATAAATTTCCACTTTGCTGATGAATACAACTAAATATCATTTTGAATATGCACATGAACGTATATCCGCACTCACACACCCACATGCAGTATCTGCAAACTGTAATCACTTAGGATGAAAGCTTCAAAATCATTTAAGGATGGAAAATTCAAATAGTTTCTTTACAAGTGAGATTAATCTGTTAGTGTTTGAGAGTGCAAACATTTTGATTAAGTTGAACAATTGAATTTGTATTTCCATAAAGTAAAAGTACTTCCTGGGTAAAAGTCTTTTATACTTTCTATGAGCATGGACACTAGTACAAAACAGATATATGTGGGGTCTCATGCGAGGACGCCAACCCCTGTCCACGACCCTTAGCCCCATGTGCCTCAAATTCTAGATGTTTTTGTATTTGGAATGAAATCTCAGACACTTAGTTGGCATTTGTATTGATGCATATTTTCTTTTCTACGAGGTTGATTTCGTTTTAGATATTGAATAGATTTGTAAGGGAAAAATTATACCCTTTTATTTGCCGAATGTTAAACACTTGGGTCAATTTACCCACTGAAGCCTTGATATATCCCTTATTTTACATGGGCACACATTTAGATGTTGGACATTATGACGCAACTAAATTTCATTTTTTTAATACCATAATTTATTTACGGTGAAACAGTGCCTACCATAGTTGTCAAATCGGGATTCGAATTGTGAATCAAAATGGTATTGTGCCGAATCGAATCCAATCGTGAATCGTAAAGATTCGGTCACTTTCTTTAAATTACATGAAAAAATATAGCTACACACTTAGATATTATATATCTAATAAATATGAAATATTTAGACTTAAATCAATGAAAATATTATTTTAAATGATGATCATGTGGTCTGGGTAAGAAGTTAGCACGGATTCTCATGTTTACCATTTCACCTTTTCCCTTTTAGATACTATTTCTTATCAACCATTCTTAATAAAGAAAGCAAACAGAGACAAACTTTCAATTTTCAAGTAACAATAACTAAACAACAATGTTTTTAACTTTTTACAAGGTTAAAAAATCAAAATCTTCAAATTTTTTCAAAAATTTACTTGATGCCTTCAAAAAATTCATTTTATAAATGGAAGTACTTAGATAAATTTGAATATGTAAGCCTAGAATGTTATAGAGAGAGAAAGTTCAATTTTTTTTCCGCTAAGGTTTAAGTATTTGAGTGTAAATAAGAAGGTAGAAAGTCAAAAGATGACATATAGTAATCCTAAAGACCTTAAAAAGGTTGTGTGAACCATTTTCCAACAATAAAAAACCAAAAAAGAAAGTCAAACATCGATTTTAGCGAATCGAATCAAATCAAATCGATTTATGATTCACCAATTCGGTTCACCGATTCACTACGATTCATAGCTATTGGCGATTCACATAACCTGTTTGTATCGATTACCCATTGAATCGAACATAACCTGTATGGATTACCCACTGATTCTAATAACAGAGCTTACAAACTAACAACACACATTTTATGCAAAAAATGAGTCTAATGCAGGGAAGGGTGTATGAAATGAACAAAGCAACAAGAGCAAATAACGAACAATGATAACTTAGAGAATTATTCTCTGAATTTATTAATCTCAATCAAAAAACTGAATACCCTAGATGCTTCCAACTGAATTTACAATGTAAATGCAAACCTAGGTCTACTAGGAAACAACCACAGTAATAAATTCCTTGCTAATCAAACTAAAAATAAAGAAAATGAAAAAATTACCAAAAATGAAAAATTCAAGTTAAGGTCACATTTGTTTACTAGATACCTAAAGAAACATGTCATTAGAAACGACAACCATAAGAAAAAATTTCTATATATAAGTAATTGAAAAAATAAAAATTTTAAAATGGATAAAATGTAAAATTGAGGGCCTAAATGGTGGAATTCGCCCCAAAAGCACCTTAGGTCACGACAAAGCAATGAGTCTTGACTATTGGGTCGTTTTCCATCAAACATAGGCCTTTTGGAGCGAATCCATCAATGTTGAATGAACTTACTTACCTTTTTGCCACATTCTGATCCAATTGAGCCAAATATCACAAAGCCACTTGGTCTACATTAGAGTCTTATGTATAGCTATATAGTAAACTTGGACATGTAGACATTCTTGCTTGATGCATGTTCACTACATGACAGTGATGTATCTCATACCTTCACCGAAGTGTTGAGTGTTTGACATGGGTACTTCACAAATTTAGAAGAATTCATGTGACATGGTATATCCCTCCCCTTCTAGTTAGGCCTCATTTGGATCATCTCTTTTACTCGTACAAATCCATTTGTAGCTATGTATCCAGATGTGTCCTCATTGTGCCCTTCTCTCTTTTTTTTCGAATTGATTTTGCCTCGTTGACATGTTTAAATGTCATTGAGTCTGTGTTCCATGTTCATATTTGTGCAACACAGGGAACAAACATTCACAAGGCTTGGTTTTGTTTTAATTGTCAACTACAAAGCTTAATGTTGTTTTAATTGCCAGCTGAAAGATTTGTTGAAAACTGTACATTTTGTTTACCTAGATATGTTTGTGGAAAGGGTGGAAGTGCCAAGTTTGATGATGGTAATGCACAAGATTTGTCCCTGTCTCTGCTATGTGGTGCAGTTGTGCAGGTGCTAGTGGTGTGAGAGTCGGTGGTGCTGACCCTATTGGATAGTGTCTCAGCACTTTTACGATCCATGTGCTGAAATATCTTGGAATATTCAATTATGTTTTTTTTTTTTTAAAACCAAATTAACTTCAAAGAAAACACACAAATGCTTCTTTGTAGCAGGATCTCTACTTTCAATTTGATTCAATTACAATTTTTAGGTAGTTGCCACTGTTTAGCATAATGAATGTTAAGTATTCTCCATGATGCGAAACTGATTTAAGCAACTAGACAATAAAAATTAAGCAAATATTATCAGCATTTCAATAAATTGAGCAAGTTTAAAGGAATCAAGTGAGCTCTGTGCATTGGATGTTGGTCTTGTATCTATCCATGATTGTTAACATGGACAAGCATTAGCCTATAAGAGCAGGTCAGCTGTTGTGGCATTAGTGTTGTTTTTCAACTTTATCTTTGCATTTTGTTCATTTTGAATATTTTCTTGTGTTTGCTCCATTCTTGGAGGTTCAGTGGTAGAGTCCATCTCTGAGTGCTTAATTGAATATGTGCTTAGAAATGAAACAATTGGAAAGCTGAATATCTTGTCTAATCCATTAGAGTAAACCTGATTTTACTTGAGCATATTATTCTGTTTCATTCTTTTCTCTCAACTCTTCCAGTTATGTATTCTCTCTCTCTCTCTCTCTCTCTCTCTCTCTCTCTCTCTCTGTAACTTGCAGTTTCTCCTTATACAGTTTTGAATTTCTTTTTCAGTGACTCTAAATACCTTAATTGGGGTGGCCTACAGGTTTACCAACAATCCATTGCATCAGTATGTGTTCAGGACTGGCCAAGGGAGAGAATGCTTGTACAAATTTTAGATGATTCTGATGATTTGGATGTTCAAGTCCTCATCCAAGCAGAAGTGCAGAAATGGCAGCAGAGGGGTGTGCGCATATTGTATAGACATCGTCTTATCCGGACTGGCTATAAGGCTGGAAATCTTAAATCTGCAATGAGTTGCGATTATGTCAAAGATTATGAGTTTGTGGCAATCTTTGATGCAGATTTTCAACCATCACCAGATTTCTTGAAGAAAACTATTCCTTATTTTAAGGTAAGTTTACCATTTGTTTGGAGCAATCTATAGGATTTAGCAGGTTTTAAAATCAACGTTGTTTTCTCCTTAAAATAAAGAAAAGGTTAGGCATTAAGAAGCTGTCTATCAAAAAGTTAGGTATGCCTATATTGTATTAATGCTTGTATTTGTACAGACACAAATTTCTTAAATAGAATAGTCATGAATTGATTTCTGATGTGGACAAGAGGATAGTAACTGTGTAGTTTTTTGTCCTGTAATTCAGTCCATCTACTGTGGTAAAGGATGTGTTGGAAAATGTCCAAAAAATTAAAGGGAAAAGATGTGTAAGTTGGTTTATATTCTTCTGAAGTATCATTTGGCTTATATCAACAAAGTTTGTGGCATTCTACACGACATGGATACAACAACATGATAATTTTAGAAATATAGGACGCAACATGTGAGGGACACACGCAAAATATATAGTTTTGTATATCTATAATATTATATATAAATATGAATATTTCATTCAAAAATAAAAAGAAATACAACATAACATTAATTCCTAGAGTTTAAAGGAGGAAGTATTAATAGATATAAATTTACATTCTTTTTCTTTTATCTTTATAACTTGCAAGTTATTTTGTTCAAATTTATAATATGTTTCATGTGTGTTCAAGTGATTGACATGTGTGTCTCCCAAGTGTCCAAAGCTTGTCTAGGTCTAAAATATTTTAAAAACAATGACACGTTTTGAGCTTGTATCCAACACGTCTTGGAAAGTTTTGATGTATGACACATGTCCAACTTGGACATGACACCTTTGTAGGTGAAATTTATATTGCATGCAGATATCCTTGATTTGTATGCACATCGAAAAACACATGTGCGCAGCTCTGCTTGTTATTTTGTCTTGCTCTATTTGTTATTTTGTCTTGCTCTATCTTATTAATGTTGTAGAGACCATCTATTCCTGACCCTGAATGGAACCTTGCCTTTGTTGAGTAAAAAACATATTTACCATAATTCCAGTAATTTCAATACATGGTGGTTTTCTTGATCCTTCTTACATGATTATGTTACTATGAATATGATATACTAATATAGTGACTTATTCTTAACAAATCCACAATTGGTTTACAAATCATTAAAACACACGCTGATCCAAATTTGATATTTTATGGAAGCTAAATTAATCTAAAACTCTATTATTTCTGTTTTTCACCGTTCCACACTAGTTCTCTCCCTTGAACAGGTCTTTAATGATGTCTGGTATATACTACTGGCCTTGTCTTTTTTCCCATACTCACCAAAGCCAAAAATATTTTCCAGACCGTATCTCATGCTTTTATCAAGTTAATTGGATCTATACATGCACAAATACATACCTGTTATATACAGATTTTTTTACTTTCTTATGCTGATTTAAAACATTGGGTCTTCAAGATTTAGAAATTACTAAAACCCCAAGGGGTTGATGTATTGGCAAGGCCTTGGGTTTTGGAGGTGTACTCCCTCCAAAGTTCAGGGATTGAAACCTCTCAGGTGCTAACAATTCCTTGGAGCCATTGGATTGGTTGAATTAACCATGGTACACTTGCGGGAAACTCTTTACCAAAAGCCTGTGCACCCCTGGGGATTAGTCGGGCTTTGATCCAAACACCTCTGTGCCAGTCAAAAAAAAAAGAAAGAGGATTTAGAAATTACCAGTCTTCTTCTGTTACTAAATTGTTCTCTCTCTCTCTCTCTCTCTCTCTCTCTCAAGGGAAATGATGATCTTGCATTGGTGCAAACAAGATGGGCCTTTGTCAACAAGGACGAGAACTTGCTTACAAGATTACAAAATATAAACTTATCATTCCACTTTGAGGTTGAACAACAAGTCAATGGAGTGTTCATAAACTTCTTTGGTTTCAATGGAACTGCTGGTGTATGGAGAATCAAGGCCCTCGAGGAATCTGGTGGCTGGTTGGAACGAACTACTGTTGAGGACATGGATGTTGCTGTTCGTGCTCACCTTTGTGGATGGAAATTTATATATCTGAATGATGTTAAGGTTTGCTATTTATCAACATTTTGAAAATTTCTACGTACTCTTGAGATTGGATGGTATTCTGGTGTTCACCTGTGTCTATTTTTGCAGTGCCTTTGTGAATTGCCAGAGTCCTATGCAGCATACAAGAAGCAGCAATATCGCTGGCATTCAGGTCCAATGCAATTGTTCCGCTTATGTTTCATGGACATAATCCATTCAAAGGTTTGGAAAGTTTATCTGATAATAACGTTTATTGCAATTTTGCTTATGAAAAAAGTAGCGTAGAAAACTAATTATTAGTTGAATTTGGAACTTATTCAGTAATGAATTTAACAAGGATAAGATTCTGTGGTGAACTCATAAATAAGCTCCATTGTTTTCTATGATAATAAAGAAATGCGTATGATAAAATATTTTCCCAATAATGAGACTATACTAGGAAGTATAGGCAAATATGTATATCATTTAACCCAGAAATGCTTATATTCCCATGGTTGTTCACGGATTGGATTGGTCTAGTTTTTTAGTAAACCAAGAACCGAACCAGTCCCTAACTTTCCAGAAATATTGGAACCATAACTGAACTGTTAAACTTATGTAATTGAACCATAGAAACTAGTTCAGTTCGGTTTGGTTCTACATTTATGGAAAAATTATATAATAAAATATATGACATATATTTTATAATAGTAGAACATACTAACAACTATTAATTTAGTTAAGTAGGTTAGAATTTGTCAATTTGTACAGTTATGGAAATTTTATATAATAAGAAATGTGATATATATTTATAATAATAAGCATACTAACAACAATTAATTTAGTTAAGTTGGTTAGAGTTTGGCGATTTTACAATCAAGACTAGTGTTTAAATCTCACGAGTAACTTCCATATTCTTATTTTTAGATACAAAAATATTAAAAAATACTAAATAAATATATAATGGTTCGGTTCGGTTCGGTTCGGTTCGGTTCGGTTCGGTTCGGTTCGGTTCGGTTCGGTTCGGTTCACAACCATAACCAAAGCCTTGGAACAAGGAAATAGACCGCTTCGAACGGATCTTGGGATCTTTCATTCCTAGGGCTTAAAGACTCGCTTCGCACCTTTTGTCTTCATCTTTCTGGCAATGGTAGCTAAGCTAGTTCAATAGAAGCTGGATTTCTACATGAAAGCTTAGATCATTTTCGAAATCAGAGCCAAAACTAAGTCTAATAAAAACTAGACCAAACCGGCAGTTTGGACCGGATTGGTTCGATTTACAAGTTTGACTGGTTTTTTTGAACAGCCCTATCCATGGGAGGTGTCTTTCCTGTGATGCTTTCCATGCAATGCTTATATTCACCTGGCTTTCACTCAACCCTTCAACCTAGTTGCAGATTTTAAAGACTTGAACCATGAAATCCCATTGAAGAAACAACTAGATACCTGTGGCAACAAAGCCGATAGTGAGATTAATTCAAAGGAGTGGTAGAGAGTAACACGTTACAATTTTGCCAAGCTCACTGATTTCCTAAGATTCTATGTTACATGGATTTTTGAATGCCTAATTAGTAAATGTGCAAATTTGTTCAAACATAGTGTAACTGAAGTTGTCTCGAGCATGAAATGTTGACTGAATCTCCTCAACTCCATGTAAGCGAGGGAAGTGATTGTGCAAACACACAATCAAGAATAATATCAAGAATTCCTAAAAATAAGCAACTAACAATTTATAGCCTTGTAGACATCATGTAATTTTGTTTCAACTGTTTGTTTATATATATATATTTAATATAATCTTTATGTGACATTTCAGGTGAGTGTGGTCAAGAAAGCCAATATGATATTTCTTTTCTTCCTCCTTCGGAAGCTTATCCTGCCTTTCTATTCATTCACTCTCTTCTGCATTATTCTTCCTCTGAGCATGTTCCTGCCGGAAGCTCAGTTACCTGCTTGGGTAGTTTGTTATGTCCCTGGAATCATGTCCGTCTTGAATATCCTTCCAGCACCACGGTCATTCCCATTCATTGTGCCCTTCCTTCTATTTGAGAACACTATGTCTGTGACCAAATTTAATGCCATGATTTCAGGACTCTTTAAATTTGGAAGTTCTTATGAGTGGATAGTTACTAAGAAGTTGGGCAGATCATCAGAAGCAGACCTAGTTGCCGTTATGGAAAATGAGTCTGAACCTCTAGTGCAACGTAACAGATCCTCCTCAGAATCAGGTCTTGCCGAGCTTAATAAATTAGAGATGACTAAGAAATCTGGGAAGGGTAGAAGAAATCTTTTGTACAGGAAGGAACTTGCTCTCGCGTTTATTTTATTGAGTGCCTCGGTGAGAAGCTTGTTGTCTGCGCAGGGGATTCACTTCTACTTCCTATTGTTTCAAGGGATCACTTTCCTAGTTGTTGGTCTTGATTTGATTGGAGAACAGGTGAGTTAATTTTCCTGTTATGTCTCGTAGTGTTGAAGAAATATATATTTTTTCCATGGATTTAAGCCTGGGATGAGAAGCTACATTGACCACAGCCTTCAAGACTAGCTCTAGAAGCTCAATAATCAGTTGTAGCTGACCATATATATCATGTTGGTTCTCTGCTCCCAGATAACGCAATTCACTGTCTTCACGGTCATATTTGTAGCTTATTTATGTACTTGGGGGAAAGAATTGCCATATGAATCTTTCAGGCAAAGTCATATAGACTCAAATTGATGTAAAGTTGTTTGTCTCAGCCATGGAGGAAAGAGTTCAGAAAATAGCAGGGATTCTTCTGTAGGGGCTGTTTGTTTGTAGTGCCGCTCTGTATACTTTTTGCATTGTTAGATTTTCAAATTGTTCATTCTTTATTTTTGTTGTCACGACAGACAGGCATGTACGATAACATATGTTTTGATTGAATTAGTGTCGGTAATTAATTGATGTTCACTACCTTTGGAGTTCGGTTCGATTAACTCAGCTGTACTGTAGTGTTGAATGGAGAATGTGCATTTGCTGAGACGAGCCCTGAGAAGAGCCCTGCTTGTATTTCCATCAGCTTCACTCAATTGGATCTTCAGTGTATATTTTGCGAAAATTCAAGGCCATACCACTCAAATCCGCTCTAACTGCTAGGGTAGAGGGGAAATTTTATTTCCACATTTATTTTCGTACACACTTAATGAAATATTATTTTAATAATAGTTATTCTAAAGTAAAATGATCATAATGAATATTTAATTACACCTTTAATATTATTCAAATTTTCTTTGTACACTTACTATTTATTTTTATTTTTTTAAATCTCCAGGCACATTTTTTAAGAAAAAACAAAAAAGAGACCTAATCCCTAATTTATCTATTGTTTCCCACTTCCATTGTTTCTAGATAGCCCTAACAATATCTACAGTGGGTTTGCTTTAACCAGTTGAAGTAACAAAAGAAAGACTTTCGATTTCATTTCGATATAGCCTGGATATGTTCTCAAGTTTTGAGACTTTTAGATCACCATTCAAAATATTATTGATCATTTATATTGATTTAAAGAGAAAACAGTGTCGAGAAACATTTTGATCATCATCATTCAAGGAAAGTGCACCTGAAATTTTTGGAAAAACAATCAGTAAAATTGTTACCAGCTTGACACCACAAGGCAAGTAAAGGATTGGCATATTGCAATTATACAAAATTCGAAACTCAACTTTTGAATTAAACAATTAAATTCAGAAATCAAGTTCTGAAAATATGTTAATATTTCGGAAGTTAATAGCCGAATTATTGCTTTTTATTCGGTAAATCAGTGCTGAATGTACAAAATTAGAAATATTCGAAGAAAAAAACGAGTGTCTTTAATGGAGTGCAAATACAAAATAGATTGTAAATAGATGACACAAAAGATTTAAAAATGGATGGAACATACTCACCTTCAATAATGCAATGGAGGATCTTCAATGGAGTTTTCAAAATGTATGGTCAATAACTAAATTAATAAGCATACGCACTGAAATAAATAAGTGTGTAAAATAAAATTTCCCTTGTTAGTGTCATACATTAATTTACAACATAAATTAGAATTTTTTTTATTTGCCCCAGTGAGAGAGAGATAGTAAAGTAAATCCCACATCTACATAACAAATATCTTAACCCGCACTTTATACGATTTCAACAACATTTCATTTTCTAAATTAACAAATATTTAACACACAAAATTAAATCTTACTTTTATTACTTTTATCATATTGTTGGGTATATATTTTGTATAAGCCAATCACGATTCGACACGTGACAAGATAAGGGCAATGCGGGAAAACGATTCAAACCTTCGATCGTAATCATACACGTGGTAGTTAATATTAGTTTTTATAAGATCTGCGTAGCACTAGATCAGTAAAGAGATGCAAAATGATGTGGTTTCAATGGTTACTTGTATTTAAATTCAAAATTAGGAGGGAAGCCTAGCTGCAGATATTGGCATAGTAGAGCTAACTATAAGACAACATAATCAGCGATCATGGAACGGTTAGAAGTGCAGTTCGATGGTTTTCAGTGAGAAATATAAATAGCAGAGAAGGGCCCAGAAAGTACCCCCAGACTCAGATAAAAAAAATCAGTTTTATTCTACTTTATTTCCTTTCCAGTTTTACATTTCTTGTTTTTTACATTTCAATACTTCAAATTCCTACACTGCATTTCGTTCATAGAAGTAGTTTTCAAGTAGCTTGTTGATGTAAACCTATAAGAGGCTGATTTGGATCTTTGTAAGTCTTTCATTTTGCTTAATGAAATACTACAATTATTCTTCATTTAATCATCGTTTGCTTAATTCTCTTAAACAAAGCCACCAGTAAAAGTCCTCTTCATCGAGGCTGAAAGAACTAAAACGCAATCGTCTGATAATTGGTTGGCAATTAATATTCTGTAAGGACTGATTGATTTTTGCTGGCATGCTCATAATTACAAAAATAACCTTCAAAAGCCAAAAAGTCAACATATATTTTTGGCACGCCCAGTGAGACTAATTGAAATGGCTAGACGTAGGAGACAAAGAGAAAATGAACGTTTGGAAGAAGGCGTGGAAGGAGAGGTAGAAATGCCTAATCCAGAGGATAATGTGATAACACATCCTGTGGAAACGCCTATTTTATCAGAACTTATGGTCGAACATACCAGCACTTCGGAACAAGTACCATATATTCATAATATTGGATGAGGCTAAGGAATTGGACCACCCACTATTCCATCTACTCAGCCAATGAACCCATGAGGTAGCCTAGTAGATGCTATGGGACAGCAGTTAATGAACACAATGGAAAGATGGGCAACATCCTTTTTGGATCGAATGAACACTCATCAACCAACTAACGCAAGAGATATAGAGAAAAATTCAAATGTCCCTTAGCAAAGATTGGCTAGAGATAAACAGCGTATGCAGAGTAATGGACATACTAATGGTCAAACTAGTAACCAAAACAATGAAAGACCATCACCTCAGTCTTGGTATGAGCCTCTTTCGAGGTCTGTGACAAATCAAAATGCCTCCTTACTCAACAGTGAAGCCATGCAAATTGGTGGATCTGGTCCAACACAGGAAAATGGCGTAAGGATGTTTCCAAATCCCATGTTCGAAGCCATACCTGGTACGAGGGGGTTCACTAATCCTTTGTTCAAATTTATACCCGGGGGGTTAGAAGGGTTTCTTGCAATTAGAAGAGACACAACACCTGTTCCAGCACCTTTTGCAGGTCCTTTTGCAGGATAGGCTCGAAGGGATCACCCATACCCTCAACAGTAGCCAGCACCACAAGGACAACCAGTCCCAAACATACCACCCTATGGACCAAGAGGACCCCAGACATAGGGTTGTCCACCAAATCCTGTGTTTGTTCCTCTAGTGGTGGTTCAAGAGGCACAAAATGTGGTCCTTAGGGACCAAATTGTTGATATTGTTAGAGAGATGTGTGGACCAATGGCTCGAGGGATTCAGACTCTTGTGTACAGGAAACCGTACCCAGAATGGGTAGATAGGGTACATGAATACCCAAGAGGTTTCAGGATACCAGACTTTGTCCTTTTTTATGGGAATGGAAACCAGTCAACGGTTGAACATATTGCTAGGTTCGCGGCTCAATGCGGTAAATTTACCAATAATGACGATATGAAGTTAAGATTATTCCCAAATTCTCTAACTGGGGGAGCCTTTGTATGGTATATTAACCTTACACCTAGCTCTATCCAAACTTGGCAACAACTGAAGGAGGCATTTCATGCCCAATTCTTCCAAACAGAGCCAGAAGTGTCCATGGCAGACTTGGCAAAATTGAGTCAAAGGCCTGATGAGAAGGCTACTCAGTTTATTGCCAGATTCAAAAGAGCACGAAACAAATATAGGATCATCTTACCAGAACCTGAATTTGTGAGGCTAGCTCAAAATGGTCTCGAGTTTAGGCTTCGAAAGAAGTTTGACTCAACTGAGTTTAGAGACTTGGTGGAACTAACCTATAAGGTGTCTAGGTATGAGGCATTACTAGAGGAAGAGCAAGATCGAAGTAATGCATCAAACAAGACGTATTATAGAGATCCTAATTATGAAATTGGTGCAGTAGAGATTGTGAGAAAAGAACCTGTGATCTGTAAAACATTAATTCATAAAGACACAACAATAGACCAGCAGTTCAAAAAGAAAGACTTTCATAGGATATACTCTTTCAATTTAACAAAGGCAGATGACATTTTTGATCATTTGCTTGCGGTAAACTTTTTGAAGTTACCTAAAGGAGTCAAAATCCATCTCCAGAGGAACTTAAAGGAAAAGTGTATTGTAAATGGCATAATTCTTGGTCTTACTCAACTAAAAACTGTATTATTTTTCGAGACAGGATCTAAGAACAGATTCAAAAAGGAGTTTAAAATTCCCAACTAAAGCAGAAAAGGCCATGGGGATTGACACTAATCCATTTCCAGAAATTCGAGAAATGGCAGCCAATGTTATCGTACCAGACTTCTAGAACTTGTCCTTGAAACAATTAGAAGAGGTCAATGTACAAATGTATGTTGCTAGCCAAACTACTGTCAAAACAGATGCTAGAAGTTTACCAGCTGTTGGGCAAGGCTTTGCAGGTCAAAAGAAAGACTCTGATGAAGAGACACTGGATGATGATTCTTTAGAAGCGGCTGTCGTGCAAAGAATGTGTCCCAAGTATAGGTTGAGCCACAAGTGGTTGAAAGAGCTTCCGATTGATGGGAAACAATATTACAAGGATGTGTGGAGGCGTCCTAAACCAACCAGTGCCTATAATAAGAGACCATATCCAACTGGTACTAGACAACAGTCATTCATCACTGAACCAGCAGCCATGAGAATGCAGTCCAAAGGGAAGAGACCTCTACACGAATTTAGACGACTCAACTATTACAGAATGGAGGGCAAACACCCTGAGAGGAGACTAGAAGTGGGTTCAAATCATGAGATCAAAGCCAAAGATTGGCCCCCTAGACCAGCCTCATACAAAAAGGAAAATGGCCACCTTCATGGAAGGCCTAAACTAGGCCCAAAACAAGGGGTTAAAGCCAAGCAGTGGTCCTCACAGCCAGCTTCGAAATTGGCTTCGAAGGAAGAAAGAGGTAGTTCGATAACTGGGTTGGTAGGTTCATGGGTACCTAGAGTTCCAGATTGGTTTGTGATGCAGAACAAACCTAGGGAAATACCTACCCAAAGAAATATTGTCTGAGATCAGTGCAGGATGGTTAAACCCCCTTTGGTTGCTCCAAATAATTGGATGTTACTAAAGCATCCAAAAACAAAAGAACCAGAATGGTTCCAGTGATCTCTAAATCCCAAAGGAGGAAGATCGAACAAAGGTACACTCAGTACCAGAAAGATCAGAAAGAAAGTGGAGAAAGCTCTTTATTGGTCCAGCCAAAGGGCCAAGCAGAGGAAGGAAAAAGTTTAAAGCTAGATCATAGTCCAAAATCAACTCTTCAAGACAAGATGAGTTGCAGCAGAGAGCAATTGGCCAAAGTTCACTCTGAACTAAAAGCCAAAGAGAGATCCAGTTTGGCAGGACTGGAAAAGGCTTTGATGGAAAGTGATAGTGAGACAGAGGAAGAAATTGGCCCAGGCCAAAAGAAGGAGATGGTTGAAGAAGAAATGTTTGAAGCCTTCATGGCTGAACAAACATTTTTGGTTGAAAAACCAGCAGAAACATATCATTCGAAGGAATTTACGAGTACTGAAGTGCCAGAATGCAGCATGGAAGATACTTCTGAAATAATTGAACAAGTTGGCCAGGAAGAGAAACAAGTACAGCCAGTCATCCAATTTGGCTCGTTTCCTCTAGTATCAGTGAATATGGTACACATACTACCACAAGAATTCCAAGCTGAGGATGAGAACCAAGAAGGTCAAGAAATTGACCCAATTCCAGTTTCCAGTGAAGACTCACAAGTGAGTATGGTGCAAGATGAATCCGAAGTGGCCACACCTATGGAAACTAGAGATGAGAGTGAGGAAGAGGTGAGCATTAACCTCTCATACCCTTTTGAGTATCCCACGACATCCATGACACAGCATGTCAAACCCTTGTATATTAAGGCCTTCTTCGATGGGATACAGATGAACCGAGTATTGGTAGATAATGGGACAGTAGTAAACCTGCTTCCGAAATCTTCCTTGAAGAAACTAAGAAAGAGGAACCCCAGACTAATCCCAACCAGTACAACCATTGCTGGTTTCGCTGGAGACAAACAAATGGCTCAAGGCATTTTGCCCATCAACCTGAGTGTGGGAACCAGGGACTGTATGACTGCATTCTTCGTTATTGACAACAATGCTAAATACAATGCTCTACTTGGTAGGGATTGGATTCACACCAACAATTGTGTGCCTTCCTCTCTACATCAGAAAATAATGATGGCCTTGGGCAGTGGAGAGACAGAGGAGATCAATACAGATCCTCAACCATTTATAGTTTGTGCAGATTTTGCAGAGGCCAAATTGTATACTGAAGGAGTGGCACCACTCAGTGTATTGAGGAAACCTGATGGATCAGCCGAAGTGACGGCTGATGAGGAATTAGCACACCTGAAACATTTAGTTCAAGAAAGTGCTGATAAGGAGTTTGTCGCCAAATATGACAATGATGCCTGGTTGTGGGCAAATAGATGACACAAAAGAGGCCAGATCTTTGGCTTTAATTAAATTCTCAATATTTGACATAAAATCAATAGTCCAGAAGATACAAGAGCAAAAGGAAGAGGCCATGGCAATTGGCTGTAAGCAGGAGCAGTAACAGGTTAAGGTGTTGGCCTTGGGAAAATACTATGCATTGGACATTTAAACAAAAGTCCAGGAGATACAAGAAGAAGAGGCCTTGTGGACAGACTTTGTCTATGAGGAGAAGGGCAAAGATGTTGAAACAAAGAAGCTGGGAGCAAAACAGAGCAAGGAGATCGCTTCGAAGATAAAAGAAATCAAAACAGAAGTATCAGTGAGTCTTTAGATGCAAGACCCTTTGAAAAAAGTGAACTTAGGGAAAGGTTCTATACAGCAGCCCACCTATATAAGTGCATGGTTGAATGCTCTCGACAGGGACCAGTTGTTGGTGGTCTTGAAGAAATATAAAAATTATTTTGCATGGTCTTATAATGAGCTACCAGGATTGGATAGATCATTAGTAGAACATAGGTTCCCTATGAGGCCTAACTTCAAGCCATACAAGCAAAAATCAAGAAGGATGAGTCCTGAAGTGATTCAAAAGGTCAAGGAAGAAATCCTTAGGCTCCTCAAGGCAGGCTTTATTAGGACAGCCAGGTATGTTGAATGGCTATCCAACATTGTGCCTATAGTCAAGAAGAATGGTAAAATGAGGGTATGCATTGATTTCAGAAATCTAAATCTAGCAACTCCGAAAGATGAGTATCCTATGCCCATAGTAGATTTATTGGTAGACAGTTCAACAGGGCATTAAATTTTATCAATGATGGATGGGCACTCTAGTTATAACCAAATCTGTATTGCAGAAGAGGATATCCACAAGACAGCATTCAGATGTCCTGGGAACATTGGCACCTTCAAAAGGGTTAAAATGCCATTTGGTCTGAAGAATGCTGGCGCTACATATTAAAGAGCTATGAACACTATCTTTCATGATCTCATTGAAGGATACTTAGAATGCTATATTGATGATATTATAGTAAAGTCCTAATCCATGGGGGAACATTTGTTTCACTTGGAAGCAGCTTTTGAAAGAATGAGAAAGTTCAAGTTGAAACTTAATCCTCTCAAATGTGCTTTCGGTGTATCAGCTGGAACTTCTTGGGCTATGTAGTACACAAGAAGGGAATACAAATTAATCAAAACAAAGCCAAACCTATCATCGAAGCCAGGCCTTCATCAAGTAAGAAAGAAGTACAAAAATTTCTTGGGCATGTTAATTTTTTTCAAAGATTTATTTCTAATACTGCAGGGAAAACTAAAGTATTTCCTTCCTTATTAAAGTTAAAAGATGAAGAGGAGTTTGTGTAGACAGCAGAGCATCAAACTGCTTTCAAAGGTATCAAAGCCTACTTGGCTAAACCTCCAGTGCTGATGCCACCAAGGGATGATAAGCCCTTGAAGTTATACATAGCTGCAACAGAAGATTCACTGGGAGTTTTCTTAGCTCAGGACAATGGAGAAGGCAAAGAGCAAGCAGTTTATTACCTTAGTAGGTTTCTAAATTCTTGTGAATGTAAATACTCAGCTGTAGAAAAGCTGTGCCTTGCATCGTATTTTGCTGCAATAAAATTAAGATACTATCTTTTGCCTACAACTGTCTTGGTAATTGCAACCACATATTTGGTTAAATATATGTTATCTAGACCCATGTTGAGGTGAAGAATTGGCAAATGGATACTAGCTTTATCAGAATTTCATTTAGAATATGTCCCCCAAAAGGCAGTAAAAGGACAAGTTTTAGCTAGTTTTTTGGCAGACCATCCATGTCAAACAGAGAGCCAAGAAATGATGGAACTTAGTATGGTTAATGTTGAACCATGGCAAATGTGGTTCGATGGGTCAAAAGCCAATAGTCTAATTGGAATTAGTGTAGTAATTAAGTCGCGATAAGGGGTAGAAACCACACATGGCTTCAGAGTGGATGAAATTACTTGTTCCAATAATCAAGCTGAATATGAAGCCTTAATGATGGGATTGGAATACTTATTGGATTACAAGCTCATGCAGTTGACATATTTAGAGATTCTCAATTGGTAGTTAACCAGGTGAAAGAGATTTTCAAATGTCAAAGTGTAAACATGTTGCCATACTATGTTGTTGCATTGTATTTGCTGTCTCAATTTCAGATGGCAAATGTAACTTATGTCCCCAAATTCTTGAATAGTAAAGCTAATGATGTGGCTCAGAAAGTGTCGAATTTCAAGAGAAGAGATAACACTCAAAGGAACATAAACCAAACAACATATCAGAAGGTAATACTACCTTCGAATAAAAGGAATATGGTCTTAGAAGTCAATCATAATGACTTACAAGAACAAGATTAGAGGCATCCAATAATGCAGTATCTGGCTGGCCCATCTTCGAAAGCCAGCAGAAAAATTAAATTGCAATCTATGCAATACATAATGTATGGTAATGCTCTCTACAAAAGAGGGGCAAATGGGTTATTATTGAAATATTTAGGTCCAAAGAAAGCATTGACAGCTATGGCTGAGGTTCATGAAGGCATTTGTGGTGCTCATCAACCTGGTGTAAGGATGAGATGGCTGCTTCGAAGACACTTCTATTATTGGCCAACTATCCGTAAAGACTGCATAGAATATGCTAGAGGTTGCTAGGCATGCCAAAAGCATGGCACAATAAGGCACGTGCCCATAACTGACCTGCATGCAGTTATAAAGCCTTGGCCATTTAGAAGATGGGCTATGGATATGATGGGAAAAATATACCCACCCTCTTCGAAACATCATTGTTTCATTTTAGTAGCCACAGATTATTTCATTAAGTGGGTTGAAGCTAAGCCATATAAGGTTGTAGACCAGATCAAAGTTATTGGATTCATTAAAGATCTGATCCATAGATTTAGCATCCCACAGACTGTAACTGTTGATAATGGGACTATATTTGATGGGAAAATGGTGAAGTCTTTTGTGGCAGAGTTTGGAATTAGTTTTGTTAATTTTACCTCCTATTATGCACAAGCCAATGGTCAAGCTGAATCATCCAATAAGTCCTTGAAAAAAGGAATACAGAAAGTTGTGAAAGACAATCTAAGGATTGACATAACTTGTTGTTGGATGTATTATGGGCTTATAGGACTTCTCCAAGGTCAAGTACAGGAATCACTCCTTATTAATGGGCATGATGCGGTGTTACCTGTGAAAATTAATGTTAAGTCTTTGAGGGTGAAATGCCAGGATCAGTTAGATTTTAAGCAATACCATCAGAGTATGTGCTTAGAATTAGAAAGTATCAATGAAGCTAGAATTCTGACATTAAATAGCATTCTTTTCCAAAAGAAGAAAGCAGCCAAAAACTATAATAAGAAGGTCAAGTACATTAGCTTTGATGAATGTGATTTGGTATGAAAAACAATACTCCCAATAGGGATTAAAAGCCACAAGTTTGGAAAATGGTCACCTAACTGAGAAGGACCATATCAAATTCATAGAGTCTTGCCTTCGGGAGCATATCATTTGAAAAATTTGAATGAATATGTACATCCCAAGAGGATTAATGGCAGATATTTGAAACCTTATTTTCCAACCATGTGGGAAACACAAGGAATAGAATAAATGCTAAGTAAAAGAACATGAAAACACTCAAATGATGAGTGAGGATTTTATTTCATAATAAGTTAAGTACATGTAGCCATAGATTGGCCCAAAAGTCAGTACAGTGTTTCAGTTATTTTTTTACATTAGATGCTCTATTCTTGAGAGATAAGAACAA
Source organism: Camellia sinensis (assembly GCF_055761805.1). NCBI lineage: Eukaryota > Viridiplantae > Streptophyta > Magnoliopsida > Ericales > Theaceae > Camellia > Camellia sinensis. The sequence continues at coordinate 83,274,473 of NC_138963.1, forward strand.
TTGAATGGCTGTAGTCATCTCTTGCTTTCGATCAGTCAGCTCCTGATTGGTGATTTGCAGCTTGGTGGCAGTTCGATCCAAAGCCTGATTGACTGCTGATAATTCTTCTTCAAGTTGAGCCTTCTTTTCCAGCAGTTGAGCTTGAAATTGAGAGACAGATAAATGTTGCTCTTTCAGTTCTGACACTTCGGCATGTATTTTAGAAACAAAGCTCTGATCTCTCAATAATTTCTCCTTTGCAGCCTTGGCAACATGACAGATGTTGATGTAAAAATCGATGGTGGCTGCTGCCTGAGATAAATGACTTGAAACAGTCATGCCGGATTGCTCAACAATCTTGTAGCACTAGAGGAATCTATTTTTTATTATAGGCCTCTGTAAGGCTTCAAAAGGAATCCTCGAAAATGGTGTTAGCAACTCCAGGCAACTGTCTAAGTCTATTGGAGGCAAAGAAGTCTTACCATTGGAGGAAGAGCTCTCAAAAATTTCTAATAAAGAATCAGCTAGAATTAATGGCTCAGTCTCACTGCTATCTGTTGGAGTGGTGAAAGGTATATCAAATAAACTAGCTAGCCTAGCTTCGAAGATATCCACCCCATCCATTGACATGGAAGGTGCAAAAAGAGCTCTAGTAGAAGGAAGAAATGACTGCATAGGAATAGGAGGAGAATGTGGAATATCCGTAGCAGTTTCTATGGTTTTGGCCACCAGTAAATCGAGAGAAGAGGGACTGGAGCTAGACAAAGATAATAAGCAAGGAATTGGAGAGCTACCAACGTCTTCTCTATGGAAATCAACTATCATTAAAGATAATGTATTAGCTGGAAGGTTCTTGGGAGAAGAAGAGGCAGCAAGGCTTAAAGAGTGAGTAAATTGAGTGGAATTGAAAGATAAATTAGGGAAGTATGGAGTTAAGCCAAAAGAAAGAGATACAGGAATACTTGGGTTTAAAAAGGGTATAGAAAATATGGGACTAAGAGGTGGAAGTATTGCTTGAATTGGCTTTACAACTCTAGATCTTTCAACTTCAACTGAGATTGAAGGGGTCTTTGTTGGAGGAGGCAGATTAGTTGTTGCTGCAAAAGAAGAAATACAAAACAATGTCAAGCCTCAGTATTGAGAATTTGAGAAAGATGAATAGAAGTATGAAGGGACTTACTGGTTTCAGAAGTAATGATCATGATTGGAGAGCTGCGAAGAGCATAGTGTCTAGTAGTTTGTTGTTTTCTTGCATTTTTCTTTTGGAGTGCATCAGCGACGGCAGCCTCATCCCTAAGCATTTGCTGTTGTTTTCTCTTCTCAGCCCTTTGAAATACAATAAGCTCTTTGGAATGCACTGCTTGCACTGCTTTAGCAGATGCTTCGTAGATGGGATCTCCAGTGAAATCAGCAAGAGAGATAGTCATCTTCTTCTTTCTTTTCAAGGGTGTCTCTTGCTCTTGTTCTATCTCTTCTTTTTCTGCTTCTTCTTCTTCTGCTGCTGTGTGAACCCCAAGTGCCTCATCTTCAGGATCAAGTAAAAGCTTTCTTTTCTTTTGTTATTGTTGTTTGCTCCTGAGAAGGTTTAAAGCTTGGACCTTTGGGGGAGAACCTCCCTGTGAGGCACCCGCACCACTTACATCAAAGAAAGAACTAAAAGTAAAGCTAAGAGCATTATAAAGGGAAAGAAGAGAAAAGAAACAAGGGTACATACCTTTCTTCGAGGTAGCTCGAGTAACTCTAGGAGGAGTTGAGGCAGTAAGAATGGGCTTTGTAATGACAGGTGCAAGAACTGTAGTAGCAGGAGCAGTGGAAGGAATAACAATTCCAACCCCTTTCGATTTGGGTTGAGGTATGTCCAGTACCATTAATAGGTCTTGGGGAGGAATGGCCAAGTGTACCTCTATATTGGTCACCCACCAGTTCTGGCACCTTTTCAATATGTTACTTTGAGGAATGAAAGGGAAATACTCAAAGTCAATCAAGTCCTGGATAAATTTAGAAGTTGCTTCTTCTAATCTGGATCTTCGAACCTTTAAGTCCCTGCTAGTAAGACTTAAATTGGTCTGGCTGCAGAGAGATATTGGGACCCCTTGTGAGAGGCCAAATTGCCTAGCAAATTGAGCAGGACAATAGGGCTTAGCAATGCACTTGTAAGCTCTGGGATTCATAGTCTCAATGAATAACTCTCTAGGGATCAGAATAGAGGCCCATATGTTCTTATGTTGGGGTGAAGAGCAGAACTTATCACTCAAAAAGGTTTTCAACCAAGATGGGCCAATGTTGGTAGGTTCGAAGGGACGGAAGTTATGGGGAGAAAAGAAAGCTAGGAGTTGGTGGAAGAAAAAGAAGTAAAAAGCAAAGGTAGAAGGATAGAGTGAAACGTTGGCTAGCCTCGTGCCATGAGTAGTAGGATTTGGCTACAAAAACTTAAGGTATTTAGATTGTAGTTCAGTAAACTATGCAAAAAGCCAAAGTTGAAGTATTCAAAATGGACCTCTTTGATGGGCATTCAAAGGTTTCTCACAAAAAATAGAACAGGCTCTATATACGTGACCTAGAACGTATGGAGCTAAGACTACCTTTTTTTGTAAAACAAGGGCTTTGGCAAGAGGGGCGAATTCAGGCATGATCCTCTGAGAAGAGGTGCAGAAAAGAAATTTGCAAAGCCAATATAATATGAAAGAAAAGAATTCCCTATCAGTCACAATGCCCTCTCTTTTATTCTCAGCCTTGACAAAGCCACTATAGGATGAATTAAGAGAGGGGAGGGAAAAAGGAGTTTGTAGATCAGGATAATCTGGTCTAGTGGGGGACAATCCTAATAAATGGTAGATATCAAGAACAGTAGGGGCCATCATCCCACATTTGAATTGAAAGAAATTAAAAGCGGAATTCCAAAAGCAAAGGGCAGCAGGTATTAAGAAAGGGTTCTCTAAGATAGTAAACATGGATAATTGGAGGGCATTGAAAAGGCAAAGCTTTTGAAGGTCCAAAATCCTATCAGGGACAACCTGATCATACCACTCTTGGCACTCTGGTCTCACCGTGGGCCAGCAGCGATGGGGGCGGTTCATCCTCCAGCTTTCCCAGTCAAGACCATCTTCGTAAAGGAGACAATAGTCTTTTAGACGTGGATATAGAGTTGGAAGCTCAGTAGGAATCTCCTTGAAGATAGGCCCAAGCACATACTCTTGCTGTTCATGACGACGAGGAATGAAGATGCGTCCGTCAATGGCGTTTTTCTCACCGGCCTTGTACTTCTCACACTCTGCGTCAATAATCCTTTTCAAGGTCACAAACGGACTTGCACTCTCCACGACTGGTATTTTCAAAGAAGAAGAAGCCATTGATAAAGAGTTTTCTCAGAAGCCGAAGGCGGGAAAGAGAGTAGAGGAAAAGGAAGGTCAGCAGAGATTAAGGGTTTATGTGATAGGCAAATAGGTGAATTCAAAGCACGAAATAAAAGGGTTTTAAAACTTTTGTGTCTGAAAAAAAATATACCCAGTCGTGTTGCACGGACGGAATTCACAAAAAAGTACTAAAGTTACAGATGCGAAAAGTTTCTTTCTATATTGATAATTATGGAGGAAACACATCTCAAATACTAATGTTAGCTTCGAAATAAAATATTTGGCTTCGAAGCCAAATTTTGGCGCCAGAATGAAATGATAAACGGCTTCGAATGTAGGAAGCCGACTTTGAAGCACATTCCATGCCTCACTGTGAAAAAGTGCTTAGGTATTTTACTTCAAAAAAGATTAAGGACCTGTTTGTAGGTTTCTAGTTGAGAGTAAAATCCTTCGATGCAAAACTTGAAACATTTTTGGGTTAGAAATTGTTGTTCTAAGTGTCAAACCAATAGTTGGTTTGATAGTATACAGAAGAAATCACTTTTTTCAAATAAAACAGTGTAAAAGAGGATTCCTTATTTAGTTTGTTTGTTTGAAAATTAATTGATTCGAAATTATTTGGTTCTATCAACCATACGTTGGGAAATTGAATATGATCGAATAAAGTTTCGAAGGGTAAGGTTGGTTAATTCGAAGCCGTTGGGTGAGGAATTATGTTAGCCCTAGGGTCGGCATGAAAGGCAAAAATTGCTTTCTCAAAAGAAAAGACTTCACACTTTAGAAGAGTTTGAGTCAAAATGGAGTTAAAGCACATCAACCATATAGTTCATAATTTGAGTGCTAAATCAGAATTTAACAAATGAAATTCGGAAAGCTCAGTTTTATTAATAAATGCTGTTGATACTAGAGTTCATTTGATTACATTCTCGATTTCGTAGAAATACGGAATGGACAGAGTTACAAGGTCGTGAAATTTAGTCCAGCAAAATTCAATAAACGAAAATTCTTTTTCTACTCTATCTTTTATCTTGTCCAAGTTTGGCTTGTCTAATTGATAAGCCCTTAATTGAGAAGTGAGTTGTTGGGTTTTCACTTCGAATTCTATTTGCTTTAAGGCTTTATCTGTGGCGTCCATTTCTCCCTCTTCATGCACTTCATTCATAATAGCATCCTCCCCATACTCAGAATCCTGCCTTTTAAAGGATTCATTCTCCGCCTCATACTGAACCTGGATTCGAGCAGAATTGGCTTCATCCAGAACGTCACTGGTAATGGAAGCATGGAAGTGCCAGTTAAGCAGAAGAGGAAGTTGGTCTAAAAATGTATAGAGTTCCATTTGGGCCACAGGGTTAAAGAGATGGCTTCGAGACATAATGTCACAAGCCCATAGAAAGTTTTAGTGAGGAATATCATTTCGAAGGGCCTCGAAGGATAAATGAGAAAATGCAGTGAGCAATATCTGAGCCCTGAATTGCTGATAAGAAGTTGGAGGCACTGGGACCCTGTAAGGGGGAAATGATCAGTCTTCAGAGAGAGTGAGCTTCAACTCATTAATCCAATTTGGTTTAGAAGGGAGAAGAGGAGCAGTCGGAGGTTCCCTAAGTGAGTCTAGAAATTCAGGCCTGGTCACACATTCTAGCCAATCAGAGGGGTAAAGTTTTGCCTTTTTGGCTAAAAGCGCAGGGCTGATCCCTAGAGTTTCAATGGGATGTGGGACACTTCGAACCATCCGAGATGGCAAGGTAGAAGTATACCATGATGTAAGCAGATTGTCTTCAAGACTGCATCTACGATTAATAGAAACATATGGATATACTACTGAACTGTGTTTGAAAGGAGGAATGTCAAGAGGATCGTCGAATTCAGGGAAACGATGATGAATGTGTTCCCTTGTCTGAGGTTGAGCAGTAGTGGACCAAGTTCCCCAGCCAGAAGCTGTAGAAGAAGAAGAAGCAGCAACAGCTTCGTCCCACACGGATAGTTTTGTTCCAGAAGAAGAGCTTCCGATATCTATGGTTGCAAATTTGTGTTCTAGAGAATCGTAAGTAGTAGGTTCTCGGTTCGAAGGTCGGTGATTTGCAAAAGCTTGTCTAACTTGTATAAATGGAGGTGGATAAAGGTGACTAATCAATGCATGAAGGTTCTTTCGAGGACGAATAGTGTCATCAAATAACTCTTCATATGCATGATCAATGTAAGAAAAGATTGGTTTGGCCATAAAAGATGTATCAGTTTTTTTGAATACTGAGATAGTGGGAGTGTTCAAGGGTTAGAAGAGAATTTCATGCAAATGATGAATGACAATTACATTTCTGAGAAATGCAAAAACCCATGCACGTTCTAAGACGTGGATAAAATATTTTGCTCCACTAATATTACCAAGTATTGGGTATATTAGTGCGTGGGGTATATTAGTGCGAGGGGTAATGTTGGCTACATATTTTGTATAAGCCAATCACAGTTCGACACGTGACAAGATAAGGGCAATACGGGAAAACAATTCAAACCTTCGATCGTAATCGTACACGTGGCAATTAATATTGGTTTTTATAAGATCTGCGTAGCACTGGATCAGCAAAGAGATGCAAAATGATGTGGTTTCAACGGTTACTCGTATTTAAATTCAAAATTAGAAGAGAAGCCTAGCTGCAAATATTGGCAGAGTGGAGCTAACTATAAGGCAGCATGATCAACGATCATGGAAGGGCAGTTCGACGGCTAGAAGTGCAATTCAACAGTTTTCAGTGAGAAGTATAAATAGCATAGAAGGCCCCAAAAAGTGCCCCTAGACTCAGATCCAAAAAACTAATTTTATTCTACTTTATTTCCTTTCCAGTTTTACATTTCTTGTTTTTAATATTTCTGTACTTCAAATTCCTGTACTGTATTTCGTTCATAGGAGTAGTTTTCAAGTAGCTTGTTGCTGTAAACCTTTACGAGGCTGATTTGGATCTTTGTAAGTCTTTCATTTTACTTAATGAAATACTACAATTGTTCTTCATTTAATCATTGTTTCCTTCATTCTCCTAAACAAAACCACCAGTAAAAGTCCTCTTCGTCGAGACTGAAAGAACTAAAACGCAATCGTCTGATAATTGATTGACAATTAATATTCTGTAAGGACTGATTGATCCTTGTTCGCACGCTCATAATTACAAAAAATAACCTTCAAAAACCAAAAAACCAACACATATCATAGCTAAACACAATTTAACTATTCCATAAGAGAAATGCACTATTGGTAATAAAAATAAAAATAAAAAATTAAAATATTCATAAGCTTCTAACTAGGTTCCAACAATATCCTTCAATTCAAATCATTAACAGAAGGCAAGCCCAACCCTTCACGAATGTTAAATCTGAAGCCCAAACAAGCATTAACTTAACAAAAGCCATTCACCCAAAAAACTTAACAAAAGCCTCCTTGCTTCTCAAAACAAAACAAAACAAAATAAAACAAAACAAAACAAATTCCTCCATCAATAGAAACTCAAAGATCCACCCCTTGAAAATCTCGAGAAAAAAAAACAGAAAAAGTTATAACTTCCCATTTGCCTGTGACACTGTAGCTCTTTATTGATCTGTAATTCTTTTGCTCACAACATTTTAACTTCAAACCAAAAATAAAAGAAAGTTACAGCTTAAATATACAACCTTAATACATTACACTATAAGAACACCACATTGATCAGTCATTGCATCTGTAAACCGTGGAGCAATTCTCATCCCATAGCAACACAAAACACTGAAAACAAACCAAGTACCAATAGCATTTTTAGAAGCATATTAGTGGATATTAGAGTATTAAAGGGTCCCATAAAAACTAACTGCCACAGTTCCACTATGAGGCGGAGAGGTCTCAATGTCAAGAAAATACAAGGTCCTGATGCTTATTATCTGGCTCTAAGACTTGCAACACTGTTACCAAGCCATCATCAGGTTTACAGGCATCACATTACACCGCCGATTTCTGAATTTAACAGCCGAGTAAGGAAAACTAGAGGGTCACTCTCATAAGCATAGGTTGCAGTCCATTCCAAGGATAAAATGAGCAAATACTGAACACACAATCCATATATAGTGAAACCCAATAACTAAAAGGTTTAAAATGTATTTGAGCAATTCTCATTTATCATAGTTTAGCACTACAATTTTTCCGTCAGCAAATCCCCAACAGAGAAATCCATTACAACATCTTATCTCTGCCGAAGACCAACTAGTTCAACAAATAAATGAGAAACAGTAGAGTAGAAACCATAAAACCAGGGGTTTACTCATATCATGATGCTTTGCTATCTATGCTCACGGACTCTGCTTCCTTAGTAGCTCCTTTCTGTAAGTGAGAAATACATTATCAGAACAAACATTTAAAATGAAACCATTTTTTATTTTATTTTTTGACAAGTCAAATCATTTTAATGTCTATTTATCCATATTTACAGTAAGTGATACTAGACATGCTTACATTAGGCTCAACTGACTCCAACTTGTTCAATTTAGCAAACATGTTGCCATAAAACTTGGCTTCCTTTTTATTGTATTCCTTCAACTTCTCCTTCAACGCTTTATATTCCAATTTCACGTCCCTGGTCACAAAGAGAAACCAACAAATTCAATAAAAATAGTTCCCAGCCTTTGTAACAGCAAACCATAGAATTTCACATTAAATGAATAGCATAAGCAAGGCACACACCTATTGTTGGGGTCTATTTCAAGAGCTTTCTTGATATCAAGCTCGGCCAAATCCAAATCCGCCAAGTTGATGTAGGCCTGAGCCCTCCTGTAGAGTGCTTTCACATTCTTACTCTCAAGTTCTAACACCTGCATACAATATTCGAGTTCAATTCAGCATAGCCATGGCAGAATTACTCCAATACAAGGAAACGGAATAGTAAAACATAATGGTAATGAGAATAGAATAAAATTCGAATTATCAATATTTAATGTTTCTGTATCCCTCAGAACATTTTTTTTTTTTTTTTGTGGATAAATAATCAAACTTTATTATAGAAGCATCGAGGCGATGCAAAGAATACAAAAAAACCAGCCCACATGGGGCTCAACAACCTAACTACTCCAAGTATCCACAAAATCTACAAAAGCCAAAACATTAGGATCAACTAAACTTGTAACCCAACTATGCAAAATCAACAAAAGCCTACTCTCTAACCAAAGCACTAAATGGCACACGTCGTAGAAAACATGCCTATTACATTCCAACCAAACCAACCAAAGCAAGCAATGAGATGCAAGAGGCCAAGCCTTCCAATGCCTTTTCGCTACCCTAGCCCCACCCCAACTTTGAACCACACCCAACACAGAACCCAGTTGCACCCAAACCAAACCAAACAAAGCAACCACCAAACTCCATAAACGAGATGCAATAGAACAATGAATAAGTAAATGATCCACCATCCCCGAATCCCCACAACACATGCAACACCACTTAGCCAACACAAGCCGTTGACGGATTAAGTTGGTCAATAGTCAAAATACAGCCCAAGGCAGCTGTCCAAACGAAAAAAGCTACCTTAGATGATGAACCCGTCACCGAAATACTCTTCTAAGGAAAGACAACACCATCACCACCCACAAGCACACCATAGTACGAAGACGCCGAGAAAACCCATTCCGATATCGAACAATCCCACACCAATGAATCCATCCCATCCCCTTGCCCCCCTCCCCCTCCCCAAACTTCACCCCATATAAAAACCCTAAAAGATTCCCCAACTGATCCAATTCCCAATGCTAACATCACATCGTAAATGAACATTCCAGACAAACGATTGGCCTTGCCGATTCTGCACCGAAGCAACCACTTCCTTCCCATCAACAGCAATGGCATATATCAATGGAAACATCCTCGCCAAAAACCACTCACCACACCACTTGTCCTGCCAAAAGCAAACCCTATCCCCCACCCCCACTTTAAACCAAACCCTATCCCAAAACTCCTTTCGACCCAACTAAATGCCCTTCTACAAACCTCGACCATGAGATTGGCCCACTCTATCTGAACACCAACCCCCCTCCCTCTCCAACCCATACTAGGCGGCCACCACCTTCCTCCACAACTGTTCCCTTTCCTCCACAAAACACCACAACCACTTTCCAAGTAGAGCCCAATTAAACACAACCAACCATCTCACACCCAAACCTCCCCCCACCCCACCCCACCCCACACCACACCACACCACAAGGAACCCCTCAGAACATATTAAACTAATTGTACCTTCGTACACAGCTTCTCTGCTTGCTTGTATTCCTTTAACTTCAGCTGACAAGCTGCATTGTTAAGATTGCAAGTGACCTTTAATACTTTGGCCTGCTTCTTCTCCTCTTCACTATAGGAAGAATCATACTCAATGTACTTCGCAGCCTGCACACAAAGGGGAAGTTCAGTGTGGAACTGCATAATACAAAAGGTTTTAAATATCAGCCATTACATATTGGGATTTTGGACTTTCAGTACCATTATTCATCGTCATCAATATATCAACCATTATTGTCTGGTATATGACCGTATCACCGATACTAATACATATCACGATACCCATATTTAAAATCATACTGACAGATGACAACAATTTTCAGTTAGTTCAAATCATCCTGTTCCTCTCTATTCACCTTCTCATATCTCTTCGAGGCTCTAGCATATTTACCCGCCTTGAACAGTGTATTTCCTTCTTCCTTCTTCTCACCAGCAGCTTCAATTTTCTCCTGGGTGTTCATATCCCAAGATTCCTTCTCCTGAAGACCAAAAATAGTATTAAACACAAACATAATCCCCAAACACAATGTATTATAAAACACAAACCTGAAGCCAAACCCAATCAACTAACCTTGTCAAAGGAGACAAGCTCGACTTCATAGAAAACATATGAGTTTGGAGGAACCACGGCCAGTTCCTGATGTGACTCGGATGATCCAAAGGCATATTCTGGTGCAACAGTCAGCAATGCTATCTCTCCCTTCTTCATTGTCATCACTGCTATGTCGAGCCCCTCAATGACTTGCTCTATTCAAGACGTTAAAAACCTTCAATGTCAAAGAAACAAAAACAAAAAAGAACCACAAGATTAAAAATCAAGGCTCGGATAAGTAATAGTACCTTCATCTGTCTTGAACTCAAACAACTCTTCATCATTGTCATGACCCTTCTTAAGGAAGATGGTACCATCTTGCAACTTACCAATCAATTTCACTGGCAAATGCACAAAGAAAAATATTGCCAACCACTACAGTTAACCACATATCACAATACCAACATTGTCAAGCCCAAAAAATACATATATATAATAATAAAAAGGATGAGAATAACATTTCACAGCCGCTCCGTCATTCGGGCGATCATATCCCTCCCCTTCCTTCAAGATCTTCTTAATGACCTTATCATCTTTTACTTCAGTCACAGTCTTCCATGACACCAACTCAAGAGTTATCTGCAACATTGCATTTGGGGGGACACCACCCTCATCACCTGATGCTGGCTTGCCCTTCTCCCCAAACCCATCTGCAACCAAATAGAAAGAAGAGCTATAAGAACAAAGAAAATGCATGACTAAAAATTGCTTCAATAGTAAACAACACCAGGCAATGAGGAAATTATCAAGAAGGGAAGAACATACATTGTGGCTTCACTGTTAGAAGAACCTTCTCTCCTTTCTTCATTGTCTTTACAGCTTTAGCAAGAGCAGGGCAGAAATATCCTGTTTACAAACAATTATATATGATAAATTCAAATATACTATGTCAAAGCCTAATTACACAACAACAAAAAAATATTAACAAATTCTCATGAACTTTACCCTCTTTCACGGTGAACTCTACTCCATCTGACTTCACAATCGAGGTTCCATCCTCGAGCCGAGCTTCATACTTCACTGCAATAAAATGCAAAGGCACATAGTTGATTATTCAGTTCAAGTTATCATAACAAAACTTACAACAGAACCAGAAATGAATAAAAGCATTATAATAAATACCTAAAACTTCATCAGGATCCTTAGGATTCTCCCACTTCTCTCCCTTAGCAAGTATCTTCTTGAATATTCCACCATCCTTGCAGATGTCTTTGATGCTGACCCAGGATAGCAACTCTACATCAAATTTGAGAGTTGCATTTGGGGGAATGGTTGGGGGAGAACCAGATTCACCATAGGCAAGCTCTGGTGGAATAGTGAAAATGGCATTTTCTCCCTTCTTCATTGTCTTAATACCCTCGTCCCATCCCTTAATTACTTGTCCTGTCAGGCCAAGACAAAAAATACATTCCATTCTCATGCCCAGAGCAATATTTACACAATCAAACCCTTCACGCTAGTCATGACAGCACATCATACTTAAACCCTTTCAGAGTCCCTTGTCATTTAAAAGGATGACAGTAAGAAATATGAAATGAAACAAAATACAAAGATAAACAAAAAACCCAAACAAGAAAATATAATATATATATATATATATAACCAACAGGCTAAGGTAACATATATTAGTCCTGATTCTGAAGTAGTTAATACGGACTGGAGTGGGAAGACATACACAAATCCTCCACAATGTACATGTACCCTGCCCTTGCAACCCGTGTACAATTTCGTAAGTTCTCTCCAACGCAGTCACTAAAGGGATTACAGTTTCTGTGGGCCCAACATGATTATTCTGTTGTTATACCTTCACGACTAATCTCTCCTCCCTCCCCCTCTTCTCCTTTGACTAAACTGAGGATTATAGAAAATTCCTCTTGATTTCCCCCATCAAACAAAATGCTAGTGTTCTATTTTCCCATCACAACTTATAGAACTCTGCAGTGAATATTTTTATTGGTATTGAAGCTAGACAAACTGCCCACTTCACAGAGAACTTTTTATAAAAAGCCTTAGACGCTCATGGCCACATGAACGTATGATGGAATTGGGTGCTCATGGTCACGTATTACAACCTGCGTATGTCATTCATGTATTAGTAATAAGTTTTCCTTAACTATTCCATTTCCTAATAAATGCTGTTTGTTAAAAAACACGAAACATTAGTGAAAACTCCAAACTCTAAGATACCGCCAAAACATACCTAAACATACAGGAATTAACCCAAACACTACAAAAAAAAATTGAAATAGAGAATTATTTCATCATCATCTATTAAAAATATCTTAAGATTTCATTGCTTTTCCTTTTGTATGTTACATGGACTCTTCTATTTCTCCCACAATATCCATGTCCACCAGATATGACATGGGTAAGGGTGTGGGATATGTGTCTGACACTCGTACCTAATTTAGACACTCAGATCCTTTAATTTGTAACAATACATGAAGATGAAACACACATTTGTTAATAAAGTAATATTTTTAACCTCTCACATGAATTAGATATTAAAATTTCATATTTTTCCTTAATCTTATTTAATTTCTAGTATATTTCTACATAATTTACAACATCTCATCCGAGAATATTATATAATATGCAATATATATGTGCATATGATGTGTCCTTGTACCCATATCCAATTTTGGATATGTATCCCAAGATCCTAAGATTTAAATTTATGAAGGTCTGATGCTTGGATACACACCCGCACCTGATTCTCGTACCCGAGTCCATGTAACATATGACTAATGGTCCAAAACATTTGCAAATCCACTTGTACATGTTGTACCTATATTGCGAGGGTGGCTCCATAAGGGAGAAAATATGTCAATTCTTAGATAAAATAATTGGAAAGGTCAAGTATTATGTTAATAAAATAAAATAATATAAAATAAATAAATCTTAAATTAGTTAGAACTTTTTGAAAGAAAAAATACGTCAAGGAGATGAAGTAGTGAAACCAAATGGAAAATATACAAGTTACCTATGAAGCACAGACACGGACACGCATACGGACACGGACACGAGACACGGCAATTTTAAAAAAATGGGGACACAGACACGGCTGGGGACACGGTAAAAATTTTTTTATATAAATATTTTTATTTTAATACAAGTTAATTATTTTATTTAATTATTATATTTTTAAATAAATATGATTCTATTAATTTTTTTATTTTATTTTATTTTATCTACTTTTTTTTTGGATTAATATATATATATATATATATTATATAAAATATAAGCTATGATTTTTTATTAATATTAAATAAATACATATATATATTATACCTAATAGATACATTAATATTAAACCTAATAAATACATATATATATTATATGAATCAAATCAGATCAGAGCAAAGAGACAGCGAGAGACGCGAGAGCAAGAGAGAGCAATCGACGCGATCGATGCGAGAGAGCAATCGACGCGATCGATGTGAGCGCAAGAGAGAGCAATCGACGCGATCGATGCGAGAGCGAGAGACGCGAGCGAGAGGGAACGCGAGAGAGAGGGGCGAGAGAGAGAGAGAGACTTACGGATGGAGGTCGACAGACGAGTCAAGGTCGAGGTCATGGATGGAGGTTGACAGGCGAGTCGATTGGATCAAAGTAGGGATGGCAATGAGGGTTAATGAGGTGGATATTAATTCTCCATCCCCTTTCCCCCATAATTATTTTTCCTCATTCCCCATGGGTACTATCCTCCCCATCTCCTAATGGGTTTGGATATTCCCAAACCCAACTTGACCCCTTTTTTTATTTTTATTTTTATTTTATTTTAAGATTCACAACTAAAGCTAAATGTACATTCAATCTTTTTTTTTTTTTTTGTAAGATTCACAACCAAAACTAAATATACATTCAATCTTTCTTTCTTTTTTTTTTTTTTAAAGATTCACAACCAAAGTTAAATAACTCACCTTCAAATTATTGAAGATCAATTAATAGAGAGGACAAGGAGATACATAAAATTTAAAAAAATTTAAAAAGAAGGAATTTTTTTGTAGGAATAGAATTTTTCTAAATAAATTTAAAAAATTCTAGATATACATAAAATAATGTGACAATTTTAATTAATGTGTATTTGATTTTGTTGTTGAGCCAAATAAAATAAAATAAGATTGAAGGTAGATTTTGCTTTGGCTGTAAATCTTTAAAAAAAAAAAAACAAAATTTAAAAAAGAAAAGAAAAGAAAAAATATTGAATATATATTTAGTTTTGGTTGTGAATTTAAAAAAAAAAAAAAATTGGTTGTGAACCTTAAAAAAAAAAAAAAGAGAGAAGAAAAAAGATTGAATGTATATTTAGTTTTGGTTGTGAATCTTTTAAAAAAAATAATTAAAAAAAAAAAAAAGAACATGTGGGGAAATTAGTGGGTATCCATCTCCGACCCATCCCCTGTGGAGATTTAAAGAATATCACTTACTCTACCCGACGGATAAGAAAAAAAGGGCAAACCCATGTATTTGGATTGGATCTCCATGGATACCCATAGAGTAGATTATCCATTGCCATCCCTAGATCAAAGATCGGGTTTGTCTCTTGACCTTTGCTCTTCTCCTTTACTCTTCTCTATTGCTTTTTGTGTCCAGATTTGGACACGGGTGTCCAGATTTGGTGGACACGCGTATCCCCGCTGTGTCTCCGCCGTGTCCCTACAAAAAAAAATAATTAAATTAAGGGGACGCGCCAGATGGTGTGTCCCGTATGTGTCCCCGGCGTGTTCCCGTGTCAGACACCGCCACGGCATGAAATCTGACGTGTCCACGCTTCATAGATTGTATGTACCCATTTTATAAATACCAAGGGGTGGTTGTGCACAATGAAGATGATGTATTCACTACAAAAGTATTTCACTGCCTGTAACCTTTTTTTCCTCCCTTGACCGTTCCATTCTTTTCAAATTTTCAAATTTATCTTTCTGTCCCACCACAGCTTTCCTATTTTTTTATCTATATCCTCCTCCTATAACTTCCCATAGAACGTGACAATTTTGAACAATTTAAAATTGAGAATAGCTCACAGCTTCAAATTTAATTCATACCAAATAAAAGGTCCAGCCTTTATACAGTGTTATAGATTATTACAAGTTCAATCTTCATTTTTTCATCTCAATTACTACTGGAGCAGAGTTATTAAAGGCAATAGGCGCAATGAAGCACCAAAGTTTCCCTGGGCCAAGGCGCAAGGAGCAAGACGAGGCACAAGCTTTATCGAAGCAATGCTCATGTTGACAATAAAAAATAGATAATTTAATATAAGCAAATAACAAGTAAAATGAAATATTTAAATATTTTAAAACATGAATACCAAACACCAATATTTTATCACATACACAAACATCTAATGCATAAATATTTACAAAAAAAAATAAAAAATCAAAGTGTCAAACAAGAAGTGTAGAGACAGAAAAGTAGAAGAAGATTTGAGGAGATGAAGAAAAATAACTACGACTATAAGTTTGGTTGAAGAAAAAGCTCTATCCAACCGTCTTTGAATAATTAGGGCTCAAAAAGTGTTGGGCTACAATTTATGTTTAGAGGTTTAATCTCTTGTAGCCACATGTAAACAAAATAATAATGAGATTAAGTGAAATCAAGGGTTGTAGTTGTAATAAACAAATATTTTCAAAGAACTGCACAAGTCATGCGTCTTGAGTCTAAGCCTAAAGCACACACTTTATGCGCCTATACGGAGCCTGTTTTACATCATATGGATGTTCCAAAGCACAGTGGCTATGCCTAGATGAGCCTTGGGCCTAGGCGCACGTCTAGATGCCACCTTCCCCAACAAACTGTTTAACCTTTTACTTATGAGTTTTTAATATTTATTGAACTTTATTCTTAATCTTGGTATAAAAAAATAAAAATAAATTGATAAAACTTTAACTCACATTTGATTACTAGTTTATAATTTTGTAAATTTTATTTGGTTTGTGTTTTAAGATTTATGTGGCTGACATTAATTTAATGATTCGTAATTTGCTTTACTTCCAAATTATTTACTTACATGGTTTAATTACTGATCTTATAGAATAATTTTTTATATAATTATGGCTTGTATAAATATTTATACAGGTTTCAAATAAACATTTCCAAGCATTTGTAACACAAGGTTATTCAAAATATTTCCATTTACATACTATTGAAAACAACGTATCAAGATAAGTTTTGACCCTTGGTAGCCCACAGCCAGATTGATGCTTTTTATCAATCCTTGTGGGAGCTTACACCCCCTATGTGATGGCTTTAACACACCCTCCGCTCTTATAAGGAGAAATAACCATAATACTAAACTATAGTCCCGCTTCTACGAGACGAACTCAATAGAGAAGAGGAGAGGGGCACATATCAAGCCTAAGTTTTGACCCTTGGTAGCCCCCCAACTAAAAAGTACATACACAACACATACATTAAAAATGCAATATACAACATGCGAATGACACACAAAAAAAATATAAATATATATTTATATATATTTATTATAAGTCATACATTTGAATATTTCATCCTAAGATAATAAAATAATGCAATATAATACTAAATAAAATTAAACAACCACATATTCCATAACATAGCAATCACAGTTTATACTAGGTCACTACATAATGCTATAATCACAGTAAAGTGTCACATAACATAAAAATAAAAGTCAAGAATTATACATTAATTAATTATACATTCAACTAAACGTTAAGTTTATTACCTACAAGAGAAAGGGGGTGGGGGGAAGTAATTTTTCAATTTGATTCCTACTTAAACTATTTAAATTTTCATTTTGACCCCAAACATGTCCCCAAAGTGTCGGTAACATGTTTCTAGCATAGTCAAAACATGTTGTCCACACCGTGTCCCCAATACCCAATGCATCCAAGCAAAAAAACAAAAAGACTCCTATTTGAGTGTCCTACACGTGTCCGTGTCCAGCAAACGCTGGTACATGACATCCCTAGATGGGTTTATGTTTCATAGGACCCAACATTAAAAAACCCGTAAAGAGACATTAAACTCCAACACAAACACAAAGAGGAAAGAATCGTAATATTCACAAAACTTGGCCCGAGACCAAATTAAACCACTAGTTTTCATCCCATCCAATGTTTTGAAAACCAGACCGGACCTGCTGCTTCAACCGGTCGACCCGTCGACCGGTCCAAGTTCCGGTCTGGATCAACGTTCAAACCCAAACAAGCTTGAAAACAAGCCTTTTTAAGCTAAACCGGTAACCCGGTTGAACCAGAATGGTTTGCTATATATAGTCCAATAATGAAAAAATTGATATTACAAGGAGTTGAACTCAACACTTCAAGCTCTAAAGAACATGAATTTCCACTATGCCATCATGGCTTCTCGTTAGTACATACGAGATATATAATATTTATTATATTCAAAATAATTTCTTTCAAATACATGTATAATTAATATTTTTACAAACAATATTAATATAAAAATATATATAGACATAAAAATTTGATAAATGTATATTTTAAATTATAAATTTTTTTAAATGAATGTATTCTATTAATTTTAAATTATAAAAATATTTATATAATAATTATGATGTCACAGTTTGAAGTCGGTTCAACCCGATGGTTGAATCAATGACCCGTCCACCCAAACCTTTTTCCGGTTCACTCACCGGTCCAATTTTTAAGACATTGACCCCATCAATAAAGCTTTTCTAATAGTCAATACCTAATCAATTGTAAGATGATTAATTGATGTTTCTCACTCTGCAACTGCCACAATAACAAATCAATTGGCATAGTCAATTGTATAATATTTGTTTGGTAACTACGTAAATTCTATGCAAAATGGAACTTGCGTTTTCAAACCTAAATGAAATGATTGACACAAGTCAACCAACTGTCCATTGTTTCTCACAACTCTTCAAATATGAAGAGTCTGTTGCAGCCAAGTTACTACAGTCTTTTGCTGATAGGGTCCTAGACCCTGAATTTGATCCTTTGATTGGGGATCAGCCACCAACAATTCTTTAAATTGGGGATTAGCCACCTAAACTCTTAATATTATTAAATCTCCTCCTCAAAACCATTACAATAAACATCCTTATATAAGAAAAATAACAAACTTCCTAATATAATTAGACTTTTTAAATTGATTTAGATAGTAATTGAAAAGAAGTAGACCTCCTAATATAATTAGTTTCCTAACATTCGATCGCCCTAGAATCACAGCTTGTCCTCAAGCTGGAAAATCGGAATAACGAGCACAAAAAGCAGCATGGTCTTCCCAAGTAGCTTCATTAATAGAATGACCCTTCCACTGAATGAGCCAATGTGTGACAGCTTAATTGTTCACCTTGAAGACGCCGCGATCTAAAATTTTCTCAAGCACCCATTCAGAAACATCAACAAGAGAAGGTAAGTAGGGGTTGGAAGTAACATTTGCTCCCAACTTTAACTTCAAGGCAGAGACATGAAAAACGAGATGTACGCGACAACCTTCAGGAAGGTCCAACTTGTACGCAACAGAACCAACCTGCGCAATAATGCGAAAAGGTCCATAAAAACGGGGAGAAAGCTTGGAATAATGTTGCGAAGTAGCTGTAGATTGCCGATAAGGTTGCAGCCGCAAAAAAAAACCCAATCATTCACAGCAAAACAGCGTTCAGTTCGATTAGCTTCAGTATAGAATTTCATATGAGTTTTAGCAAATTGTAGATGATCCTTTAAAAGTTGCAAAGTACAATCGTGATCCCGTAAAGCAAGGTCAACTGTATGAACAACAGTTGCACTAGAAAGATAAGCCGAAACTGAAGGTGGAGAACAGCTGTAGACAACCTCAAACAAAATCATTTGAATAGCATAATGATAAGTGGTATTGTACCACCATTTAGCCCAAGGCAACCAATGAGACCAATCGTGAAGTTTCTGACCCACAAAACATCGAAGATAACACTCTAAAGTGCGGTTAGTAACCTCGGTCTAACCATCATATTGAGGGTAATAAGCCGAACTCCGACGTAATTGTGTACCCTGCATAGTTAAGAAGGTTTTCCAAAAATTACTAAGAAAGATGAGATCTCTATCACTGCTAATTGTACGAGGCATGCCATGCAAGCGAACAATATCTCTTACAAAAACATCAACAACAGTAGTGGCGGAATAAGGATGAGAAAGAGGCTGATGCTCACGCTGTAGAAGGACCCTGTGGTGCTCACGCTGTAAAAGACAATGTACCAGGCCATTATCCATAAGCAATAGGACAACCATCATCAACCAAAGTGAACTCTTGATCAGCGACTTGAAATTTCATAGTTAAATTGCGAAAATCCCAAGCAATTAAGCCTAATGATCGTAACCATTGTGCTCCCAAAACCACCTCACAGCCACTAATAGTCAAAAGAAAAAATTCGATGGAAACTATATAGCCTTGTAAATTAAGTTGAACATCAGAAAACTTACCCAAGCTATTTAAAAATCCACCATCAGCCACCATGACTCATAAAGATTTGTCCCTTTGAATAGAATAACCGCACTGTTTAGCAATTGAAGGATGGATAAAATTATTTGTGGAACCAGAGTCAATGAGGACTGTAATAGGTTATTTTTTAGAGTGTCGTTGATGCACATAATTTCTGGTCGAGTTGACCCCATAAGAGCATGTAACAAAATTTCAGAAGTTGGGGGTTCTGGGACACCACCAATTATGGTTTCAAATTCGAAGTCCTAGACTTCGACCTCTGGTTCACCTTCCAACAGAGATAATTGTGGCTTTTGGCATCGATAACCAGGTTTATAAATCACACCGCAATTAAAACAAAGACCCTTCTCATGTCGTTCCTTCTGTTCAGTCCATGACAAACGTTTAACACCAGTAGATAAGGATGGCAATTGGTTAACAAACTTAGGTAAAGGCTTAGGTACATAAGATATGTTAGAAGGCCATGCAGAAGGTGGACGAGAAATAGTCTTGGTCATATTATATGCGATGGTTGCTGTACGGGGAAGAAATAATTCTCCTCGTATAATCCTGTTGACTAAGTCCACGCTCCTCCGTACGACGTCGCTTTGTCACCTGAAAACACAAACGTGAGCTAGCCGGCGGGTGTGTGCCGGAAACCTCTCCGATGCCTAAGTCAGATAACTTGACAAATAGACAAAGCTCAATGTATTCAGGAAGCAAAATTGTATGTGGGGTTATGTTACCTCCTTCCAAGGTGATGCTTGTGAGCTTTTATAGGTTTCAAGTGGCCCAATCCTAGTAGGACTTTTATTTCTCCATGCAGAGTCCTCCTAGGATTCATACTCCTAAAGGATAATGCTTATCCTTTTACACCCCCAACTGCTTAAACCAAGTGGGATGGTTTTTACTATGGCCGAACTACCACATGACCGAAATAATACTGGCTATACCGAGCCACGGAGTAGGCCGTACTAACAGTAGTTCGGTTCTTCTTCTTGCTACATCATATTTCGGTTCTCTCATGCACGAACCATGATGTGGTTGGACCGATCTACCGAGTAGCAACATTCCGACCGACCTACCCAGAACACATCATGGCCGGACTATCTCCGAGACCGGCCTTACTAGAAAAGTTGTACGGACCGAAGTAATTCAACATCTCTTCTGGGCCGAAGTAACTTTACCATTCTTGAACCGAAGTAACTTTCTTACTGTTGGACCGGAATAACTTTTACATTTCCATTGGGCCTTTTTATCCAATCCTTCGTACTTTGGGTCGTAAAGCCCATCTCACAGCTCGGCCCAATTTTTACCAAAAATTACCCTCTCAGTTGCTATAATTGCATCCTCTTGGCCAAGTGCTAATTCAAAGGTCTCGGTTAGACTCATTAGATGAAGCAAACGAACACCAACCCTTATGTCGGCATGAAGTCCAGAAAGAAAAATACTAATTTGATATGACTCAAGCAAACCTAGAACTATATTAGCAAGTCGCTCAAACTCCATAATAAATTCACGAACAGTGCCAATCTGAGACAGTTTGGCTAATGAACTACAAGGATCAATTTGTTGTCGAGAACCAATATGGGTGCATATGGCTCGAGAAAATTGTTGCCAAGTCAAAACCCCAAGGGACAGTTTAATCCAACAATACAAAGAAATAGCATTGCCTTGAAGGTACACTGCAGTCAAAGGAACCATCTGTGTGTCTAAAACACCATTCAGTATGTTTGGTTTCGATTTTTTGAATTCAGTTTTTTGAAAAATGAGTTTATTGTTTTTCGTGTTTTTTTGTTTTTAGTGAATATTTTTTAAATTTTAAGTAATTTTTTTATTTTTTTAGATACACTTTACTTAGATGTATTTAAATAGTAAAATATTTGTGAAAAAATATTTAAAAAAATTAATAAATACACAAAAATACAAAAATATACTAAATTTTTGTAATTTTTTTTGTATTTTTTTGGTATTTAGTGTATTTTTTAAAGAATTTTTTTCACAAATATTATACTTTTTAAGTGTGTTTATGTTAGGTTAAAAAAAAATTGCTTAAAATATTAAAAAAATTAATTGAAAACATTAAAATACGAAAAATAACAAAGTAAAATTTTTTGAAAACTGGAACCAAAGTTCTTGATATTGTACAGCCTGAAATAACCACCCTTTAGGATCAATACCATTAAATTTTGAAAAATCAATTCGAAGAGTTTGAGCATGAAAATTTGGACCAGCACGCCAATCGTCGTTGTCGTCCCATTGTATAAGTGGATTAAGATTGATGCCAAGTTGGGAAAAGCAAGCTTCACATTGCCTATCCTGCAACAGCGCTCAACAGCGCTTGGATATTTTGAAGAATGGTATTATTGGTTTGTCTGTCACGTATCAACTCTTGCATATTAGAAAACATCAAGTCCGTCCTAGTAGTAAGAGCAGCAACTTGTTCTTCGAGTTCCTTAACAGTCATGTTGATGATGATGAATGGCTGCTCTGATACCAGATGATAGGGTTCTAGACCTTGAATTTGATCCTTAGATTGGGGATCAAACACCATAGATTGGGGATCAGACACCAACAATCTTTGAATTGGGGATTAGTCACCTAAACACTTAATATTATTAAATCTCCTCCTCAAAATCATTACAATAAGCATCCGTATATAAGATAAATAACATAGACTTCCTAAATTGATTCAGATAGTAATTGAAAAGAAGTAGACCCCCTAATTATATTGGTTTCCTAACATTTGCAAGCAAATTTAAAAAAAAAATTATACAATGTAATAAACATATACATACAAACACCAAAATAGATCAAACGAGATATAAAATAATAATAATAATAATAATAATAATAATAATAATAATAAAGAGGGAAAAAAAAAAATACACTTACCTTGACCGAGAGTGAACTTGAACGGAGTACCCCTATCTCGACTCGAATCAAACTGAGTCCCATCAAGTAAAGTTCCAGTGTAATGAACTGGTATTCAATCCAGATCATCCAAAACCAGTGCAAATCAACACCGTATCAGAAAATGGAACGAATTAAACTGAAAAAATAATCTAAAAGAGAAACGATTGATACAAAATCAGTGGTGAATGTATGGATGAATAACTAGTTTACCTTCAACTTCATCGCCATTATCAGGAGTGTCCCAAGCTTCACCATTCTTCACAAGCTTCTTCTTCAAACCTTGCTTCCCGATCTCCTTCTCTTCACCGACCTTCATGATCGGACTCGCGTCTGGGAGGTCGAAATCGTCGTTCATCTCGTCGGCCGCAGGAATATCAAAATCCTCATCCATTTCGATACGAATCTAGAGAGAGAAACTGCTCACGAATCAGGAGAGAGAGAGAGAGAGAGAGAGAGAGACAGACTGAGGAACTGCGTGTGAATAAGAGAAAGCAGCTCTGGGTCCTGGAGAGTTCTAAAAGGGTTCAGCGTGAGAAGCAGGAGACTAGATTGGAGGGTCAGGATGGCTCCAGAGAAATGAGATCACGTTGACGGATTCTTTTTCTTTAAACTTAAGGGCAAGTTTGAGATCTTTTAAAAAAAAAAAAATAAAAAATAAAAAGACAAAAAGTTACTTAAAAAGTTAAAAAGTTAATACTATTCATCAAAAGTCAACAATTATGGTTGCACAACTCCCAATTCGAATTTTTCCCTACAAATCAATTTTTATAATTTTTTATTACACATTTTTCCATAAAAAGTCAAAAAATTAACCCAAACATCTATACTTTTAACCTCAATTTTTTAGTCTAAAAAGACAAAAAGTGCACTTATTTAAGACACCCCAAACAATCCCTAAGTCATCTTTTCTTTTCCTTTTTAATTTTTTTTTTCCTTTTTTTACTATGTAATTTTTTATTTTTTTTTAATCGATATACAACAATACTATAAAAACTCACCTTTATTAATTCAGAATTTATTCAGAGAAGAAATTAATGACT
Organism: Camellia sinensis; assembly: GCF_055761805.1. Taxonomy (NCBI): domain Eukaryota; kingdom Viridiplantae; phylum Streptophyta; class Magnoliopsida; order Ericales; family Theaceae; genus Camellia; species Camellia sinensis. The sequence goes on from NC_138963.1 coordinate 83,298,056, forward strand.
CAAATTTATTTTATATATAGATTCTACATTTCATCAATTCAATTTCTACCATACAAATACATTTAGGATTAGTTCAAAATCCGAAATGGTGGGTTCCCAACATTTTTCTATGAGTATAATATATAAAGATTTTAAAAGTAATTTTTCTTTGAAAAAAAAAATCACTGAGAAAAAAAAAAAACTGCAAAAGAAATCAGAGAGGGTAAATTACAATGACCTCCCTTGATTATGAAAATTACATAGACATTGTTTGAGATTTATAAAATAACATTGACCTCCCCTATCAATATTAGTCGTTAAATAATAGATAATTCTATTTTTATACATTATTTATTCTCTGTATACATACTTAATGAATTAAATTTTTATTACAATTTACTATCAAACAAAATGACTACTATAGACATATCAATAGACACATCAAATCTTAAAACTAAGTTTTCTATGTAAACATCTTTTACAAATAAAAATTCTCAACACACATCTTTTGAAGGAAAAAAAAAAAACCAAAACAAAACAAAACCCTTAAAACACATCATGTTAAAACTTACATTGTTTCTCACTCCCTTTATTGTTCTACTTGGAGTTTTTTTTTATAAATATTCTAAAAAAAATTAATGTAGAAAATTGATTCACTTTTCAAACTATTTGAAAAATTAACTTGCTTTTTAAAATCGCATTTTCAACATGTTATTTCAACTTGAAATCACATATTGAAATGCAATTTTATGATGACATGAACTTTACTAAGATATATTACATTTTCAACATGCGATTTCAAGTTGAAATTGAATGTTGAAAATGCAATTTTCAATTTAAAATTACATTTTCAAAATGTGATTTCAAAAAACAGGTTAGTTTCCTAAATAATTTGAAAAGTGGGTCAATTTTTCTAAATTATTTTTTTTAGAATATTAAAAACAAAAAAAAAACTTGTTCTATCCGTCATTGTTGATTTGTGTGATGAAATATTTGCAAAATAATGAAAGTTTAGATTTAGAAAAGAATATGTAAGGTTACAACCAATGCAGCCATGAAAGGTGAGTTTCCATGTGCGGAAGTTTTTTTTTTTTTTTTCGCGATTCTCCATTTGGCAAATCAACAACTGAAATTATTTTATTCATTGGAAAATTAACTTCAAAGTATCTTACTTCATTCAGTTTGTTCCTTTCAGTCTGATGTACAGAATCGAATGGGTTCAAATTATCCGCTAGTTGTGTGTTGAACGAAACTATTTGGTTCAAATGTTGATTGTTGAATAAAATCAATTGGCTCAAAAAACCAATACCGAATAGGTTATTTATATTTCTTCACCAACCAATGTCGAATGACTATAAAAAATGGTAAAACTACAATTTATTTTTGTAAAGTTATTCTATAATAACTAGAAAATGAGTGGCTAATAATCACTAGCATTCGATAATGCAATGGAACTCAATGTTGGAGATGGAGAACTATTGAAAATGTGTTGAAGGATTGCTTGACATGCCAAAGTTATGGGTGTGATGTGTGTAAATGTGTTGTGTACAAATTATAGGTTAAGGATATATTTGAAACATTTAGTGTGGAATGATCATAAAAGGTGACTCCATTTGTATCCCAGAAAGTTGGTTGGACAACCCAATTTAATAACAAAAATTTATTACTATTATGTTCCTATTCCATATGACTAAAACGTAGTTGATGTTGAAAAAATTGCAAATCAGTGTTTTGGACACCTCATTTCATAATCAACCTCAATCCTTTCATTCTCTATTGTCTTTTCACTTTTTTCACTTTACATGTTTATACTCAAACAATATTTCCCTTAAATCCATCATTCTTGCATTTCACTTCATATTGAAGTTAATAGTGGACAACAAAAAAAACGTTTGTAGATAATGCAGGTTTTTCGTTCATCTTTATCACTTTTGGTTGATGAGTTTTTGGAATTTGTTAGAAATTCAATGCTGAACAAATTATATTTAAAACTGTGTTTTCAAATTATTTGACATTGTCCAGTACTTAATATCTGAACAAATTGTCTATGTTTGACTTTGTATTTCCAAACATTTAATTTTCTAATTTCTTTATATTCCAGTTTCGAACAAAAAAAAAAAAAAAAAAAACTATTTGGTATTATATCTCTAAGAAAATTACATATATTAGGAACTTTTTTTCTAAATAAATTCAATTTTATTTGCTATTGAGTATCTGAAAATAATAAAAATATTCAACTTTGTGTTTCCATATCCTTGGGTGGTTTGGGAGCCTATTTGATTTGTAGGGGTGTACAAAGTACTTTTCTAGGATTTTTGATGATATAATAGGTATTATTTAAAGTCTTCAAAATAATAGAATAAATTTCAAATTTTATATTGGGGTCTCCAAAGTATTGGAGTGTCCAACTAATTTTTTGGGGATGTAAATAGAGCCATATGAAATAAAATGTTACCAAATATATAAGCGTGCGAATTGAGAAATAATATGTAAGAATAGTAAATGGTGTGTGGAGATAGAATTGAGTGATGCTATTAGCACTCCATCAATTATTTTAGACCTTCTATTTCTTTGGAACCCCACGTATAAATTCTAAAACCCTTAAAAACAAATTTATCTCCCCAAATAATACCAAAATTATCCTTGTAAAAACATTTTACCCATTTATATGGGGGCCGCTCTTATTTGTAATGATCTCTCAAAAATATTTTTAATTGGGGGCATTTTGTGACGTAATCAGTGGGACACCTTTCTTTGCAGAGTGCAAAGAATTGTTACTCCGTTTCTGCTTCTGCAAGTATTCCTCGCTAGAGTTCATCTATGTTCTTCAAAGGACTTTTCCCCTTAGATGAAAATTCTCCCCATTCTACGAAGTTGCCCTCTTTCTGTATATACTGTCGACTTGCTATTGGAGAATGAAGTTTTTCTATATTTGAATGATATATTCTGTCGTTGGTTCCAGTGGGATCGAAAAATCTCGGGTTGGAGGTTTGGATCTTCTTTGTGCATTGAACCATGGCACGAAGGTGAGGGTTTCCATCTTCGTGGAGCTCTCTTGCGACAAGTATGTAGTATGACTAACAGGCTAGTTGGAGTTGGGATTGGAGAAGTTCTAAGAATTGTTCTTTTGGGTATGGGTATTGTGGGTATGTGAGGAAAACATTCTTGGCATAGAAACGGAAAGAGGCTTGGCGAGGCATTTTGTAGAGATAAACAGTGAACTTACACCAGTCGTACAAGGCCTCCCTATTAATTAAAAAACTCGGTGTGAATGGTGCGAGTGGTGTGACAGGGGGGCGCTGTATTAATATTACCAGCGCCCCTCTATAGCTCGACTTTTTCGCGCCCCCTTTCGGAAACTCGAAAGAAGCCCCACAGTTCGGATTCCAGAGGTTCTAAATCTAATCTCATACGTGCAAAGTGAGATTGATAAACACCAAAGAGTCCAAATTCGGTAAATCTTTTGAAAAATTGATTTTTGGATCAAAAATGTCAAAATTGGACTGCTTTGCCAGATATAGAGTCGCCACCTAAATATTTTATTTTGGGGAAGTTTAGAAAACCCATGACTTGTGCCAAAGGCCACGTGTCCGTTATCACCAAAGTTGTCTCGGCTCGGGAACTTAGGTACAAGAGGGGAAGGTCATGAATTGAGCACCCCCGCTCGCCCGATCAAAGATCGGCCTCTACTAATCATGACATAAATTTTATCAACATTATGTGTTCTCATTCCGGTTATTAGGCTAGCATTACTACGTGATACGCACAAGCAAGTATAGACTATTTTGCCCGAATTGGAACAATTCAATTTCATGTTTGTTTTTTGAAAAATGGTTTGAATTTGCCACCTCAAGTGAGCTTAAAGTTTGCGAATTTGCTACTCAACAAAGTGGGCTTAAAACTGTAAATTTACCACTAGACACAGTGGGCCTAAACATACATTCGTTGAATCGTTCCAATTCAAACAACAAGCTTTCATCTACAAGCACTCAAGCAGTTTAACAATTAAGCATTTAGCCTCATTGCAAGCATGCTAGTCATGGCAACATTCACACACATGCAAGTATGCTAAAGCCCTAAAACTCACCTAGTACTCCAAGCCAAAAAGATATAAGTTAGAAAAATGCATGTTCCTAACTATACAAGATAACTAATGCAACACATACAAAGAATGCAATTAATAGGTTCGGCTACTAATATGGCATATGATTCAATTAAATAGCATGCGGTTAAACACATATTCAAAGAAATATTTAAACAACAACGCAATTAGAATGATAAACCGAGCCTCGGTGCATAAGATACAAATGAATGGATGCAAGCATGCGATATGCTAATTTGAAACAGGTCCTTAATCTAACCATCAAAAGCGGGTAAATAAAAGGGAGAAAGACATGGGGTTGGAAGACATACACATTATTACATTACGCTCTCACGAAGGAGAGTCCGAATGAATAAAGCTAAGCTAACTAGCAACTAATTAAGCTAAGCTAATTAAGATAATTAAGCTAACTATTACAAAATCGAATGAAATAAATAGCTAAACTACTTAACCAAATATTACAACACTTTAAATTTAATTAACTAGTAAGCTAATTAATTAAATTACAACACAAGTGCAAGTAAGCTAAGTTATTAGAGTATTTAACTACTCTGCGATTACTCTGCCCTAGGAAATGATAAATGTGCATGCGCATGCTTAGATATCACCCGAAAGACCTTTATTTTGCTCCTGAAAGACTCTGTTTGCAGAGTTGAACATTTCCAGAACCATTTTGCTCCATCTTACCAACACTCTGTAGAGGTTTGCATCAGTGGCCAGCCGACCACTAGTAAAGACTGCAGGCCACCTGCCAGCCATGGATAGTGGCTTGCCGGCCACTGATGCGCAGGTCCATCTTGCTGCAACAGAGGACAAACAGAGCAAAAAGAGGATATTCTCACGGGTTGTCTGCACAACTCACCTCTCTCTTTCATGAACAAATCCAAGGAGTTGTGAACTTAAGCCACAAACCGCCAACTTAAGCAATTCATTGCATGATGGCTTGTGACTCAATATGTGCAACCTCAATAAATACAACACAAGATACACAAGAACCATCACCTATCATGCATGATCAAGGGCAACGGAGACTTAGGAAACTTGACACATTTCATCACTTTGAGTATGAAATGTCCCAATTTTCCTTGTGTTCAATTAACGTCTGATTGAACACACAACGCACAAGTTATTATCTTGCTCATTTTTTTAATCCCAAGTTGTTAGTTACTTATTTTAACTTACCAACTATTCTTTAATCCAATTAAGTCCAAAAGGTGAATTAAAGTCCTCTAATGGAAAGAAGGCTCAAAACATAAGTTGCTTTGGGTATGAAAGAAACATCATACCATTGGTAATGAACCCCCTAAGGGATTAAACCATTAAGTATGAAACCTCAATTTTACACTTAGGCAAACAAATGACTTGAAACCATTTTCAAAGCAAAATGAAAAGCCAAGAAAGGAGGGAGGTTGCAGAGATGATTAGTACTGAAATTAAGTATGAAAAGCACTAAAAACATGCAATCAACTCAAATACGTGGTGTCTAGAGGCCTAAAACACCAAGCTTGGGAGGACTATTACACTAGAAGCATGCAAAACAAGACTCAAACACAACCAACACTTAAAAACAAAGTTAAAACAGCCTAAATCAAATGCTAAAACATGCTGGAATTAAGCTACAACAAGCTAGAAAAATAAGCTAAAGCATGACACCAACTAAGCTAGCAAACAAGACATAAGGAGGGGAGGCTAACCCCTCCAAATTTGGACTTCAAAACATGATTTTCACCACTGAAAATACTCTGAAATTTAGTGTTTAAAGACTCAAAAAAAAAATGGTTTGAAAGTGGGAAACAAAGGTGCAAAGGCTTTACAAACAAAGAATCAAGAAGGGTGAGCCAACCCCTAACCTTAAATAGCCTAAAACACCAATTTCAGCCCATAAAAACAGAGTGTTTTACAGCTCAAAAATAGCCCAAAAACAGTTTGAAAAGATAGAAAAAAAAAAAAGTATTCAAAGCAAGCTAACAAAGCCAGTATTATACCTCTTGAAGAGAAGAAAGATTCTAGGCAACAATTCAAACCAAAACCAACTTTAAGAGCTCCAAGAAGGCCTCAAGGAACCTCAACTCCAAGGTGATCAACTTTGGTTGAGGAAGTATGTGCAAGAGTGTAGTGTAAATAGGCAAAAGTGTAGAGAATTTGTAGAGAGGAAAATTTTTCAGTCTAAAATTTTCTAACCTCAAAACATGAGAGAGGGGGTCCCTATATATAGAAAATATGAAATCTATACAAGGAGATCCAGCCTTCCATGTGTGGTTAGATGCATGCATGTGTGCAACCAATTGGCACAGCTGGCATAAAATATCTGCAGAAAACACTGGTGGCCGGCACACCAAAAGTGATGGCTGGCAGCCTCTAGGGATGGTCGGCAGGCCACCAGAGGTTGCAGGCTGGAAAGACCAAGGCATGGTCCAAAAATGAGACAAAAAGGATGCAGGGTTTGAAAGGCTCAAAGTTGTGGCATTCTGCTGAAGACTTCGAGCGTTTGGAGAGCAAATAGACTCATTATCGAATGTGCCTACAAGGATATCCAAGTCTTGAAGGGCCATCAAAAATGGGGTGTCTACACCTCCCCTGGACTGATCTTGGCCGTTCATTGCTGCACTTGTGGACATGTGTATGGATAGGGTTAAAAGAAAGTCACACCGGGAACATGTGTAAGTGGTGTGAGTGCTTTTGATTCCTTTGCTGGATAGTGCGATACACGTGTCGCGTTTCTGGTGGTTTACATGGTTGTAAAGTAAAGATTCTTGCAGAATGATTGACATAAAGCAAATGCTATTTTGAATGGGCAATCTTTGTCCTCATATGCAGGCCACTTTTGCTATTTGTTTAGTGCCAGAAAACGTTTGATGGCTGAGAGGAATATGCTTTGGCAGTGGGATAGCTGTTGTGGTGACGTTGTACTCCTTAGAAGAGTATCCCGAGAATTACAGACAGTTCACTTCAATGTGTGTAGATCATTTTTTGACGTGGCAAATAGGACTTTGGGAAGAGAGCCGACGATCAGCTCAAACGAGGTTTGTTCCGATGTACGAGGTGCAGAGGGAAAAAATAGCAAAGCTAAGGTGTCTGAACAAAAGGGTTAGTAGAGGTAAGAGAATATGCAAAATTTGTAGAATAAAAGATTTGGAGTGTTTTATCAAAAATAGAAAGAGTAGTAAGCTACCAATATCGGACTCCCCTTGTGCACCGGACGTCAAGGACACCGGCGGCCAGTGGATATAAGCGTAGTTACCATGGTTGTGCACCTTTTAAGGCGGCATATGTACACAGACGGTTGTAGACACCCCATTTTTGACCGACCTTAAGACTCAGACGTCATCATTTGAGCGCTCGATGATTGTGCATGTTTGTGCTCATTTCGAGTTTCTGGAGTTTTCAACTGAGTGCCTTGCCTCCGAGCCTCTGAACTCTTTGTGTCTTGGCTTGGTTTGTGGACCATGCCTTGTTGACCTTGCTTGGAGGGAAAGAGAGGTCTATAGACCACTTTTCCCTCTTGTAGGATAGTTTCCGATTTCTGGAGTCTTCGGTCGCGTGCCTTGTCTCGGGACCGCTTAACGTTCTCCTCTTGGTTTGGTTTTCGAACCATGCCTTGTTGCCTTTGCATAGAGAGACATAGAGGTCTCGTAGACCACTTTTTGTGGTCGTCGACTACTTTTCCCTCTTGTAGGCTAGTTTCCGGTTTCCAGAGCCTTCGGTCGTGCGCCTTGTCTCGGGACCGCTTAACGTTCTCCTTTTGGCTTGGTTTCCAAACCATGCCTTGTTGCCTTTTCCTAAAGGGACACTGAGATCTTGGAGACCACTTTTTGTGGTCGTAGACCACTTTTCCTTCATAGACCACTTTTGGTGCCCGTAGACTAGTTTTTGAGGCTTCCGACTGCGCGTCTTGTCCCGCAGACTTTCGTCTTTCATCCTTTTTGGTTTGTTCTTGGCACAAACCTTGTTTTCCTTGCTTGGAGTGGAATAGGAGTGGTAGACCAGTTTCTCTCCCTGAAAACCACTTTTCTTCCCCGCCAGCCAGTTTTCTGGTCGCCCAACTGGTCTTGGTGGTCTTTGGACCACCAAAAGTGGTCGGCAGCCATGCCACCACCTTGCTTTCCTTATGCAGACCACTCCTCCCCTTGGCCAACCAATTTTATTTCTGAGAGACCACTTTCACTGGTCGGCCAACCAGTGTAAGTAGCTGGCCGACCACTTCAAGTGTTCGACAGCTTTCCTGTAGTTTCCTGCAGATATTTTCTTATTAGCTGTGACAGCTGGTGAGCACAGAAACCATTCTTCATACGTGTATGGCGGGATTGCATCTAGCTTCAAGCTTGTTCAACAAGCTTGAGGCTTGTTTTTCTATAAAAGGGAGACCATCTCTCCCTTCTCCAAGTTCAGAAAATTGCTTAGGAAAATATACATACACTTCTATCTCTATATTGCTCCTTTGCTTCATATTTGTGCTCAAAAGTGTAGTTTCTTCACACTTTTTCACACAAACACATAGTGAAACACCATACTCTTGGAGTTGAGGCACCTAGAAGCTGGTTTTGGTGTTTTTGGATTGGTTTGAGCTTAGAAAAGCTGCTGGAGTTACAGCTTTGAAGTTGTTCTTCAAGGGTGAGTCAACTAGCCCTTTAAAGCTTTATTTTGATTAAGCTTTTGGACCTATTTGCATGCTTATTTTGGCTTGACTTTCTACTACAAAAAGTTCTGATTTTTAGTGCTTAACATGTTTGTTTAAAGCTTCTTTGGTGTTGGGGGTGGTCTGCTCCCTCTTGTGCCTTGTTTGGCTTTGTTTTTGTGCTATCCTTTTAAGCTATTGGGACCACCTCCTTTTAGCCTTCTCACCACTGAAACTCAAAGGAATTTCAGTGGTGAAAAGGGTGTTTTGAGGTCCCAAATAGAAGGAGGCCATCCCCTCTCCTTGTATCTTGAATGCTTGCCTTATTGGCCTCATGTTTGAGCATGGTTTTCTAGCATGTGTTGGCTTATTCTCAACTTGTTTTTGGTGTTATTTTGACATGGCATACCTCTGTTTTAGCTTGGTTGAGTCACCAATTGCATGCATTCTACACTTGTAGTGTAATCTTGCATGCTAGCCTAACATGCATCATGCTTTTGGACCATCATTCTAGCATGTTTTGGTTCAACTCCAAGAAGCTTTTATACATGTTTTGCCACGCATGCCTTGCTTTGTATAGTTATAGTTCATTCATGCTCACTAGCTTTGAGTTTCCAAGCCACTAGCATGCATTGCTTGGGCTATTTGCATGACTTGGCATCATTTGATATGTGATTTCAGTATATGTAGTGTGGCCATACACTCACAACTTTCACTCTTCCAATGCTTTGGAGAGCTTGTGTTTTATGCCTTAAGTATGAACCATTGTGCATGCCATTCTGCCTAGGCTTTTGGGCCACCATTTCAGTGTGTTTTTGGTCTTGTTTTGCCATAATACAACTCTGATTTTTGTTGGTGAAGTCATCTCATGCTTGGTTTTGGTAAGTGTAGTGTAATCCTCCTTATTGGCCTTACATATTCTATGCTTCATGCCCTTCATGCTAGCTTGTTTTGGCTTTGCTCCATGAATGTTTTAGCATCATTTTGGTATGCTCTAGGACTATTTTGGGTTGCCTTGATCATATGGTTCATGCATTGCATAGATGTAGTGCAATTGGCCATGCTAGCCTTGAGTTTTGAGCACCATAGCATGCTTCATTTGTGATATGTGCATGATTTGGTATCCTTTAACATGTTATTTTAGAGCATATAGTATTGCCATGTTCCCATTTCTTTCACCCTTTGAGTGCCTTTAAGGCTCATGCATTGTTGCCTCGTTTATGGCCTAACTTGTATGCATGCATGCCTAGACTTTCGAGCTCCCATCTTAGCATGTCTTGATCTTTGTTTTGTCCTATTTGAGCTCTGTTTGTGGCTGGTTCATTCATTTGTGCCATGCATTGCATGCTTCTTGTGTAGTCCCTTTTGGTAGCCTTATGTTTAAGGGCTCTTACATGCCATACTTATGTTGTTTGAGTGGTTTAGCACCATTTCATACATGATTTCAGAGCTTATAGTGTTGTCACACTTCCATGTTTTTCACTCTTTAAGTGCTCTTGAGAGTCATATCTTAATGCCTTAATTCTTGAGCCAATTGGCATGCATGCTTGTATATGCTTTTGGACTTCATTTTCAGCATGTTTTGGCCATTGTCTTGGCATGCATGAAGCTTGTTTGAGATTGGTTTGGTCCATTGAGTGTTGCATTACATAGCCTTTGCCATGTCCATTATGTTTGCATGCTTGTTGCATTGCATTATGTTTGCATGGATTGCATTGTGTTTGGATAGGGTGTTAGTCTAAACACGAGAAACGAGGGACGTTTCATACTTAAAGTGATGAAACGTGCCTCATTTCTCGGTCACCGGCCCTCTTGATCATGCATGATAGAGGTTAAGGCTTTATGTGTTATTTGGGCATTCATTCACATTGATTGTGCAATCTTGGCTTCTCGGCCATCGTGCATTGCAATGCTCGGTTGGTGGCCCGGGAGTCGAGAACCGCACTCCCTTGAGCCTAAGAAATGATGGGGAGGGTGGTTATGCACACATACCTTGCAAATACACTGCTGTGCCCTTTCTTGTTCTCAGTTGCAGCAAACTGGAAGTGTAGCAGAATAAGTGGTCGGCAGACCAATAAAAGTGGCTGGCCGACCACTTTTTTTGGTTTGCAGCAAAGGTAAGTGGTCTATAAGTGGTTGGCAACACCAACAAGTGGTCGGCCATGCTCCTGGAGGTCCCCATTTTGGAGTAGAAGCTACCTTGAAGTTTGTGCAGTGATCTGAAATCAAATGCAAACAGAGGCAATTTGGGGCATCACAATGGATTTCCGAACGAGGCGACCGAGCATGCATGCACTTCTCGCCCTGAGGACCTCTTCTTTTACTGCTTTACTTAGCTAGCTAATGCTTTGGTTTTGTACTTAAGTAGTTAATGCCCTTAACTATTCAACTTGTGTTGTAATAACTAGTTAGTTAACTTGTTTTGTAATAATTAGTTAACTAGGATTAGTTAATTAGTTTCGTTTTGTAATAATTAGTTTAATTAGCTTACATTAGCTAGTTAGCTTCTTATTCAGACCCTCCGTCGAGAGGGTACAACTATTGTAATAAGCGTGCGTGTGTGTGATGCATGTCTTCCAACCCCCATTTCTTTCTCCCTTTTACTTATTCGCTTTCAGTGGTTAGTTTTAGGGCATGTTTCAATTAGCATACTTATGCTTCGCATACGTGTATCATTCATCTGTTTTGCATGCACCGGACTCGGCACATCATACAAACTACATTATATTTCAATACCAATTTGAATACATGTTATCAAGTTGCATTCATATGACATCTTAGAATAGCCGAGTCTATCTTAGTTGTATTTTTGCATGTGTTGCATTAGACATTCTTGACATAGCTAGGATCATGCATTGATTACTAACTAGCTTCTATTTTGGCTCAGAGTGCTAGGTAAGCTTTTACGTTTTAGCATACTGCATAAGATGTATATGTTGCCATGATAGCATGCTTGCCATGAGGCTAATTGCTTAATTGATTAACTGCATGAATGCCTGTGGATGAAGGTTGGATTGCTTGAATTGGAACAATTCATCAAAATGCGAGTTTTAAGCCCACTTGAGAGTGGCAAATCATGTTGTTTTCTAAGCCCACTTGAGGGTGGTAAAATCCACGACTTAGCCTACTTGCGAGTAGCACCTCCAAACCATTTTCAAACAAACAAACATTGAATTGTTTTGTTCCAATTTAGGTGATTTAGTCTATACTTGTATGCTGTGCGCATCACATAGTAATGTTAGATTAATAACCGGAATAAGAACACATGTGTTTTCAAGAACAACATATCATGATAGTAAAGGCCAATCTTTGATCGGGCGAGCGGGGGGTGCTCATTGCATGACCTTCCCCCCTCGTACCCAAGTTCCCGAGCCGAGGCAACTTTGGTGATGACGGACACATGGCCTTAGGCATGAGTCAGGGTTTCTTAAATTTTCCCAAAACAAAATATTTAGGTGGCGACTCTGAAATCTGGCAAAGTAGTCCATGTTTGACGCTTTTTTATTAAAATCGATTTTCCAAAATGATTTGCCGGATTTGGACTCTTTGGTGATTTATCAGTCTTACATTACACTTTGTGAGATTAGATTCAGAATCGTGACATGAGTCCGAACTATAGTAGCTAAGAACAATGATTCGGGCCCTCACGCGCGGAGCGGAGTTTCGGGCGGTCTACAGTTTCTGGCGACTTTGCTGGGGATTTAGAGAACTTGACTCGAACTCATGATATGTTGTTTTATCTACACTTATGTGTTTCTTTGCATTGCATTTGCATTTGTATTGGTGCGCCTAGGACACCATGTTTGCCGTATGCTATTCCTGAACGGTTTGCTAGAGGCTGGCTTGGAAAAGCGTGCCATAAGGCTGACTGGTTGCGGGCTCTGCCACAATGGGAACACAAACCTCAGTTTTTACCGGGGCACCCTTTTTGACCATTCGACCTAGTGCATATCGGAATCCATAGTGACTATTCCAAGCTAGGACAGGTTGTTTACCCCATTGTAGGTTGTTTGAAACCGCCGTGTACGTAGTAAAACCCTAGCTCCTAACAAGATAGGACAGGGAAACCCTACCCCTCCATAGAGGTGTTTTGGCTCTTACTTGCTTGATATGTGCTGTCAGAGTGTGTCTCTACAGGTTGTATGTATCAGTTTGCAAGTCTGGGAATTAGGCCTGCGGGCATCAGTATTTGGGGAATCAGTTTTACCTGAGGGTATCAGATCTGGGGCAGTGATTTGAGAACAACGTATTCAACTTACAATATCAACTGTGTGTTGTATTTATTTAAGCCGTTATGCTGTCCATTTTTCTGGTTGTTTGTTTTCTTATTATGCTTTATTTATCTTTTTGCAAGGTAGTTTAGCACAATTGCTTCCAACAGGCAGATATTCCCCAAGCACTTTGGATAAGAGGTCGAAGACTTCATCGATTTGTGGATCTGATAGACGGACAACCAGTGTTCCTTTCATTACCCCCGGTTGCTAGACGGAGGTCAGTTAGGCGCAGTTCATCAGTACAACGGTTACCAGATTAGTGGTCCTTGTCCACCCCGTCAATGAGTAGTCAGGCTGAGGTTTCAGTTCCTACCGCAGAGATAGATATACCTGTTGTTCAGTCAAATCAGCACCTTATGGCAAGCATGGAAGAGATGATGCGTCAGCTCCAAGAGACTATGCAAGCCATGCAACGGGATGCTGCCCGCCAGGCAGAATTTGCTACACGACATAGAAGATGGAGGATGGATACACCGATTCGGCGGTGACTTTGCCGGACCGGTTCAAGATGCCCCATATAGACCATTTTGACGGTTTCGGGGATCCCATGGTACACCTGCGGTTGTTTTCAGATATTCTAAGGCCAATAGGCCTCTCCAGACTGTAAAAGCTTTCCCTCTTCGGTCGGACCCTGTCGGGTGTTACAGCTATTTGGTATGCAAAGCTGGAGGACTCTGTCAAGAGAAGCTAGGAGGAGATGGTTGAGGCCTTTGTAGCTCAATACTCCTACAACACGCAGATCGAGATCACAACTTGTGATCTCGAGACGACCAGACAGGAGCCAAAGGAGAGCTTCTCCGACTTTGTAACCCGTTGGAGGGCCAAAGCTTCTATGATGACCATCAGGTCGGTCGACAAAGATCAGATACAGATGGTTGTGCGCAACCTCTAACCCAAGCTGATGTAAAAGATGATCGTCCTACCCCTTCCCACCTTTACGAATTTACACGAGATTGGGGTACAGATTGAGGACGCCATGAAGCAAAGTCTAATTGACCACGACAGAGAGTAGCCCAAGAGGGCATTTTCTCGCAATACGAATGCAGGCACGAGTAGTGCTGCAGCTGCCAGAACTTCAGACGTGGGCATGGTCACCACCACCACTCCAAATTCACCAGTGCGTTCGGATCTAGCTCATAAATAGCCAGATGTCCACCCCGAGGCCAGAGAACCTTCACTCCACTATACATGCCCCTGTCCAAAGCTCTGGGGGTTTTGATCAAGAAAGGGCACTTGAAGCCCTGGAGCCGCGGCCATTACTAGACAAACTTCCTCCCTCCCATAACCCAGCTAAATATTGTGCCTTTCACCAACAGCATGGTCACAATATCGACCAGTGCTTCAGACTGCGTCACAAGATCCTAGATCTTGTCGACGACAAGGATTGCGCCTCCAGAAAAACCAAATATCACAACCAACCCTCTCCCACCACATAACCAAGCTCCACTTCCCAAACGCATCAACCTGATCCAAATTGGGGTTGTGTCATACGACCCTAGCATATATATCACACCCTCCCACCTACCCAAACTCGAGGTGTTCATCCCGGACAGCACGGACTTATGCATGTTGAGCACCTCTCAAACCCAACCTGAACCGATGGTGGGGACTATCGAAGATAGAATTGGGTCGACTGTGGGGGCAGATGAAATGATAATTCAGAGCTTGAGGGGTCTGCGAGCTTTGATTACAACCCAAGTGGTTACATCATATCAACAGATCAGGTTAAACCGAGGGTTGAGTTGCCGATTGGGGCAGAGATCAGTGTGGTCTGGGAGGATGGACCTAGTCAGGGGCTAGATGACCTGGCAGAGCTGGAAAAAGACATCGCAAATCTATAGTTCTTTGAAGAACATGACTCAGGGGACGTGACTGTCAACTGGTTCGACTTGGATGGGTCAGCAGAGAATACTGGGTGGCTCAGTGACCAGCCGGATGTTGTTGAACAACTTCAGCCAGAACAGGGGCAATCAGGAGCTGGGATACCAACAATGGCCGGAATGGCCGAGAATCAGGAAGGATCGCCGGAGAGCATCGGTGTTAAGAATTTTGCTCAGGATCCTGGCAGTTTGAGTACAGAAGATACTGAGCAGTAGGCTGCACTGAAGCAGTTTGAGCAGGAAAAGATCGAAGATCTTGAGAGGGCTAGAAAGGCCAAAGCCCCTGCGGGAACGGAATGTGCTGTGCGCACATAAATAGTTGCAACGGAACCGGACAGCTATCTGTCGGTTGCTGACGGTATGTGGCGGGAAGACGACGACTTACGTCTTGCCCACACTGATGGAGAGTAGGAGGAGAACCAACCGGATGATACCTGGTATATTGGGGAGGTTGACCACATGACCAGAAGTGGGCGGTATTTCAAGCCCCCACACTTAGATCAACCAGAGGCGTCCGGAAAGGACAAAGAAGCGGAGAGGCAAAAGGAAAAACTGCTCGATGAGGAGGCTGTACTGAAACAGCTTAAGAAAATCCAAGCAGACATCTCCATCTGGGGACTGTTGATGGCCTCAAGAGTTCACAGACAAGTTGTCCTTTCTGCAATGGGCAGAGCTAAACTTTCAATTGATACGACACCCGAGCAATTGGTAGGGTTGGTTTTTTCGGGAGGAGCTTCTCCGACGTTGACCTTCACTGACAAAGAACTGCCGCCTGAGGGCTCAAATCATAACAAACCGCTCTATATCTCTGTCGAGTGTAGAGAGAAGTGGGTACCGGTGGTTCTTGTTGACACAAGATCTGCGATCAACGTGTGCTCGTCGAGGATGGCATATGCTATCGGGTTGAAGCCTGCGGATTTTGTGCCTACTGCCCAGGTAATAAGGGCCTACGACAATACCAGCCGAGAGGTGATGGGGACTGTGCAGATTTGGACTCAGGTTGGTCCAGGGTAACAGGATATTGATTTTCATGTCTTGGACGTTCCCGCAACCTTCAATCTACTCTTAGGGCGGCCGTGGCTGCACCAGGTGAAGGTTGTCTCTTCCACCCTACACCAAATGCTGAAGTACTCCCACGGGAAGGGGGTGGCAATCGTTTTTGAAAATTCTTCAATCCATCCATCGCCAGAGGTTTCTACACCAGTTCTGGAGATTGAGCATGGCGCGGAGGATGTGTTTTTGTCAGGGTTCACCCTAGCCGAGGCCCGGGTTGTACAGAATATACTAGCTATTGATGAGGGGCTATACGTCAGCGCACAGTCAGTCTACCTTATGAACAAGCTCCAGCACATCCCCGGGATGAGATTAGGGCGAAGTGGCCGAAAAGGCATTGCAGTATAAGCCGAAGTGCTGCATAATCCACATACCTTTGGTTTAGGTTATCTGCCTACCAAGGAGGACTGGGTGAGGAAAGGAAAATAGATGGCCGGACGAGCCAGAGCCAAGCAGGCCGGGAAGCATTATGAGTTGCTGCACCAACCTATCCAGGGGACCCTAAACGGATGCTTTGTCTGGGAGGGGAAGGACTTTCCATTCTGCGGCTTCCCAGAGCCATGGCTAAATGCAGAGAGGCGACGTTTGCCGAGATTTGAGATTTTCTTTGACTTACAATTGTCCAGGGATGATGTTGCCGAAGAGCAGACAGACCCACCAGCTGAGGCTGAGCAGTGCAAGGAGGAGGATTCCGAAAGTACAGAGATTGAAATGGGGGTAGCATTGGCTTGTTTACTCTCAGATCCTCAGATCATACAAGAGTGCTTGGGAGATGACTTCTCAGTGTCCATGATTGGGAATGAAGCGGTTGTGAGCCCATCTTCAAACATTCTGGATGCATCCATCGCACCCTCCCTTGTCTGGCAATACGATGAGGGCTTTTTATCAAGCAGCACCGGGTCAGGTAGTGAGCCGGAATCTGATTCCACCGAGTCTGTGGAGTCGAATCAGGTTCCAGCTCGTCTGAGTCTGAGTCCGGTATTCTTATGGGTGATAACCCGAATGCCACTGTCCTGTTCAGGTCATCTTTTTCTTTTTTCTTTGAGTCTGTTGTAACAGAGGAATCAGGCGGACTGGATGTTATTAATGAGAATGGTACGGCTGTGGCTTCCAAGTACTTTTCTATGCCTTTAATTTATTGCATTAATCAGGATTTTCAAAATTTTGATGAAAATGACGAGGAATAAATTCCTTTGATTTCGCAATATTTGCTTGATCAAGAGCAGGGGAGGTTTGTTAAACCGTTGGTTGATGAAATCACCACAATTAATGTTGGTATTGAGAAGGACCCGCGGCTGGTCCAGATCGGGTCCACGTTGTCTTCAGAGGAGCACGAGCACTTAGTCGCTTTATTAAAAGATTTCAAAGATGTTTTCACGTGGTCTTACGAAGACATGCCTGGAATTGATCCTGAGATTGTACAGCATCGGATCTCTCTTGACCTAGAGGCCCGACCTGTTAGGCAGAAGCTCCGAAAGATTCGCCCGGACGGGGCTCTAAAGATCAAAGAAGAGGTCACCAAGCAAATTGACGTAGGGTTCCTGCTGGTATCTGAATACCCAACTTGGTTGGCCAATATAGTTCTAGTGCCGAAGAAGGACAGCAGAATTCGAGTATGTGTGGACTTCAGGGATTTGAATAAAGCCAGTCCGAAGGACAACTTTCCTCTGCCGCATATGGACGAATTAGTGGACTTCACTGCTGGGCATGCGCTGCTCTCATTCATGGATGGGTTTTCAGGCTACAATCAGATTTTGATGGCACCCGAAGATAGGGAGAAGACTGCTTTTACCACCCCGTGGGGAACCTATTGTTATAGGGTGATGCCGTTTAGGCTGAAGAACGCTGGGGCTACATATCAACGGGCTGCGACTACAATTTTGCACGATATAATCCATAAAGAGGTTGAGGTGTACGTGGACGACATGATTGTCAAGTCCAAGGAAAGAGAGGGTCACTACACCACCTTGCAGAAATTCTTCCAAAGGATCAGAGAGTATCGGTTGCAGCTGAGTCCTCAGAAATGTACATTTTGTGTTACAGCAGGAAAAATGCTAGGGTTCTTGATCACACAGAGAGGTATCGAGGTCAATTCTTCCAAAATCAAGGCCATCTTAGAAATGCCACCACTGAGGACTAAAAAGGAGGTGCGAGGCTTTCTGGGTAAAATGCAATATATAAGACGGTTTATTGCAAAAAATTGCAAATTATAGTGTTTTGGACTCCTCATTTCATAATCAACCTCAATCCTTTCATTCTCTATTGTCTTATCACTTTTTTCACTATACATATTTATACTCAATCATATTTCGCTTAAATCCATCATTCTTGCATTTCACTTCATATTGAAGTTAATAGTGGACAACAAAAAAGACTTTTGTAGATAATGCAGGTTTTTCGTTCATCTTCATCACTTTCGGTTGATGAGTGTTTGGAATTTGTTAGAAATTCAGTACTGAACAAATTATATTTATTTCGAAATTTTTCTAAAAAATTTCATATATTTAAAACTATGTTTTCAAATTATTTGACATTGTTCAATACCTAATATCTGAAAAAATTGTCTATGTTTAACTTTATATTTCCAAACATTTAATTTTCTAATTTCTTTATATTCCAGTTTCGAACCAAAAAAAAAAAAAAAACTATTTGGTATTATATCTCTAAGAAAATTACATATATATTAGGAATTTTTTTTCTAAATAAATTCAATTTTGTTTGCTATTGAGTATTTGAAAATAATAAAAATATTCAACTTTGTGTTTCCATATCCTTGGGTGGTTTGGGAGGCTATTTGATTTGTGGGGGTGTACTAAGTATTTTTCTAGGATTTTTGAGGATATAATAGGTATGATTTAAAGTGTTCAAAATAATAGAATAAATTTCAAATTTTAAATTGGGGTCTCCAAAGTATTGTAGTGTCCAACTAATCTTTTGGGGATGTAAATAGAGCCATTTAAAATAAAATGTTACCAAATATATAAGCGTGCGAATTGAGAAATAATATGTAAGAATAGTAAATGGTGTGTGGAGATGGAATTGAGTGATGCTATTAGCACTCCATCAATTATTTTGGACCTTCTATTTATTTGGAACCCCACGTATAAATTCTAAAACCCTTAAACACAAATTTATCTCTCCAAATAATACTAAAATTATTCTTGTAAAAACATTCTACCCATTTATATGGGGGCCGCTCTCATTTGTAATGATCCCTCAAAAATGTTTTCAATTAGGGGTATTTTGTGACGTAATCGGTGGGACATTTCTCTTTGCAGAGTGCAAAGAATTGCTACTTCGTTTCTGCTTCTGCAAGTATTCCCCGCTAGAGTTCATCTCTGTTCTTCAAAGGATTTTTCCCCTTAGATGAAAATTCTCCCCATTCTACGAAGTTGCCCTCTTTCTGTATATACAGTCAACTTGCTGTTGGAGAATAAAGTTTTTCTATATTTGAATGATATATTCTGTCGTTGGTTCCAGTGAGATCCAAAAATCTTGAGTTAGAGGTTTGGATCTTCTTTGTGCATTGAACCATGGCATGAAGATGAGGGTTTCCATCTTCGTGGAGCTCTCTTGCGACAAGTATGTAGTATGATTGACAGGCTAGTTGGAGTCGGGATTGGAGAAGTTCTAAGAGTTGTTCTTTTGGGTATGGTGTAGACACCCTATTTTTGACCGCCCTTAAGACTTGGGTACTATTGATGGTTTACTTGGTGGAGAAATCTGTGCAGGGCAAAAGTTCAGTTTCTTCGGCAAGGAGAGAGACAAATCTCAACTTCATATCCCTTTTGGACCAAAACAATCTTGATCAAAAGATTTTAGACCTTGAAACCCTCTCTTTCGAAATGTTTTGAAAATAAAGTTTCTACGATGTTTCGACACTCGCATTTTGTTAAATGTTGCGCTTTTCGGTAAACCG
This sequence comes from Camellia sinensis, assembly GCF_055761805.1. Taxonomy (NCBI): domain Eukaryota; kingdom Viridiplantae; phylum Streptophyta; class Magnoliopsida; order Ericales; family Theaceae; genus Camellia; species Camellia sinensis. The sequence continues at coordinate 83,317,878 of NC_138963.1, forward strand.
AGCAAGGACAAAGTGGAAATGAATGAAAGAGAGATGAAATCTTTGAAAAATCTTTCAAAACACTTTGTTTAGGGGTTTGGAGTTGAAGAAAAGAGGAAAGGAGAGAAGAAAACTAGTTTGGGAGAAGTTCGGCATGAATCCGGGTATGTCCAAAATTGCGCGGCTTCACTAAAACAAGAATAACTTTTTGCACAGTTGGAATTTTGATGCAAGGCTGCCACCATTGGAAAGCTTACTTCTGAGGATTCAATTTGGACACAAGAATGACCTGAAAAAGGAGTCCATATGAAGGAGTTATGGCCATTTGAAGTTGGACCTAGAAAGTAAAATTTTCCTGGCGACTAGAAAAACTAGCTGGCCGACCAGAAAAAGTGGCTGGCCGACCACTTTCTCATGAAAAGTGGTCGGACGACCAGTAAAACTAGTCGGCCGACCACTTTAACTGGTCGGCGGCCTTCCTGCACATTCTACAGGTGTTGTGGATGCCAGCTGTGCCAGCTGGAGTGCACAGATTGCATCCTCCATACACGTGTATGGGGGGATTGCATCTAGCTTCAAACTTCTTCAACAAGCTTGGTGCTTGTTTTTCTATAAGAGAAAAGGCTCTCTCTCTTGTCTCAGGTTCTGAAGTTGGCTTAGGGCATATACATACATCTCCCTCTCTATATTCTTCTCTCCCTCTATATTTTGTGCCTTAAAGAGTATTATTCGTTCACTTTTGCACTACAACCTCCTAGCCAAACACTCTTACCTTGTTGCTGAGTTGCTGGAGGGTCTTGTGAGAGCTCAAAAGTTGGTTTTGGCTCAGGAAATCTGCTGGTTTTGCAGTGCTTCAAGGGTAACCCTCTTTTTCCCTTTTTTAAGCTCTATTTTGATTACACTCTTAGCCATATTTGCATGCTTCATATGGATTAACTTTCAACTGAAAAAAGATTTATTTTTGAGTACTTAACATGTTTGGTTTAGGCCTCTTGGGTACTGAGGGTCTCCTACCCTCTTGCATGTCTTGTTTAGCCTTGTTTTGAGCCATGCCTTAAGGCCTTTGAGCTAGTATTTGTTTGGCCTTTTAGCCACTGAAATCCAGTGGATTTTCAATGGTAGGCATGTGGTTTTGAGGCCTAAAACCAGAGGGGGTGTGACCCCCTCTCTTTTGGTTTTGTTTGCTTGCATTTTTGGCCTATCAAAGGAGCATGTATCCCTTTACTTTTGAGGCTTGTTTCAGGCACTTTTTTGTGACTTTTAGGACCTGCCTTAAGTCTATCCATGGCTGGTTTGGTCACCTTGTGCATGCATCTAGTATGTGTAGTATAATCCCATTTGTGGCCCATCAAAGTAGCATGCCAATCTAGCATGTTTCAGCTCTATTTCAGTGGGTTTTTGGTCATCATTTGGCATGTCATAACTCTGTCTAAAGTTGGTTTGATGGCCTCTTGCGTGCTTCATGTACTTGTAGTATAAATCTTGCTTACTAGCTTTGTATGCATGTTGTTTTGGCTCATCATTCTAGCATATTTTGGATATGCTCCAACATGATTTTATTCATATTTTTGGTTGTTCTAGGACTGTTTTGGGCTGCCATGGTCATATCACTCATGTTTTGTATAGTTATAGTGCAGATGCTTTGGCTAGTCTTGAGTTTTGAGGTCCCTAGCATGCTATATTTGTGATGTTTGCATACCTTGGCATCATTTGGCATGTAATTTCAAAGCTTATATCTTTGCTATACTCTCATGTTTATCACTCTTTAATTGTATTTGAGAGTTGAGCGTTGTGCCTTGCTTGCGAGCCATCATTTGGGCATGCTTTCTCTTGCCTAGCATGCTATCATTTCAGTCCATTTCAGCCACTGTTTTGACCTGCATTAGGTCTGTTTTGAGTGCTTTAGGTCATTTGAGCATTGTTTGGTATGGTTGTAGTGTAAAGCCCTTGACTAGCTTTGTATTCCAAGTCTCTTGGCATGCCTTATTTGAGCTATTTACGTGATATGGCTTCACTTTGCATGTAATTTCAGAGCATATAGATGTGCCATGCTCCCACTTTTGTCACCCCTTGAGTGCCCCTAAGGGTTGTGTTCTTGTTTCCTAGCTTGTGGACCAATATATGTGCATGTGTGTCTTGCCTTTTGGTGCCTTAGTCTTGGTGTTATGGCCACTAATTTGGACATGGCTGAGGCCTATCCATTTTGGTTTAAGTCCATTGCGCATTGAGTATGCCATGTGGTTCATAGCATTGAGCATGCCATGTTGTTACAGGATTGATCATTGTATTGGTGCATGCCATGTTCATTGCATTGCGTATGCTAGTTACCATGTGCATTGTGTATATTAGTGTCATGAGCATTGTGTATGCCATATAGTTCATAGCATTGTGTATGCTAGTTGCATGTTTGCATGTTTATCCCTTGCATGTTTAAGTTGTATTGCATCAAGTTGCATGATTGAGTCGCATTATGCATGACATGTTTGCTACATTGTGTTTGGGATAGGAGTTTGTCCAAACACGAGAAACGGGGGGCGTTTCATACTCGAGGTGATGAAATGTGCTTCAATTCCCGGTCGCCGACACTCTTGACTATATATGATGGAGTTTTAGGCTTTATGTGTTCATATGTGCATTCATTTCATATTGAGTTGCGCAATTCGGCTCCTCAGCCATCATGCATCGAGATGCGTGATTGATGGCCCGAGGATCGAGAACTATACTCCCTTGAGCTCATGTAATGATAGGGAGGTTGGTTGTGCACACATGTGTTGCAAATACTTTGCCATGTCCCTTTCTTGCCCTCTGTTGCAGAAAACTAGAAGCCAGCAGCAAAAACTGGTCGGCCGACCAGATAAAGTGGCTGGCCGACCACTTTTTCTAGTTTTCACCACAAAAACTGGTCGGCCGGTGGTCTCTAAGGCCAATATCTGGTCGACAGCACCCCTACAAGTTCCCAAGGTGGAGTTTCATCTCTCTGGAGCTTGGTGCAAGTTTCTGAGATCAATTGCAAACAGAGGCAAATCGGGGCGTCGCGAGGAATTTCCGAACAAGGCGACTCGAGCATGCATGCACCCTTTGTCATCCAAAGCAGAGCTGAGGCAGCCTATATCATATAGTTTATATGCTTTTTTAATTACTAATTTAGTTAATTTGTTAATTAGTTAGAGTTGTGTAATAATTAGCTGTAGTTTGTTATTCATTCTGTTGTGTAATAACTAGTTTAATTAGATTAGCTTAGATTAGCTAGTTGGTTCTGTATTATTCATTCAGACCCTCCGTCGAGAGGTGTAGACACCCCATTTTTGACCGCCCTTAAGACTTGGGCACTACTGATGGTTTGCTCGGTGTTGAGAGATGTGCAGGGCAAAGAATCAATTTCTTCGGCTAGAAGAGAGGCAAATCTTTCAAAACACTTTGTTTAGGGTTTTGGAGTTGAAGAAGAGAGGAAAGGAGGGGAGAAAACTAGTTTGGGAGAAGTTCGGCATGAATCAGGGTAGAAGCGAGTCGAGCAGCCCTCGCTGAATCGGGCTTATCTATCTGTACGCTTGGAGTTTAGCTATGGGGCCACCACCGTCGGAAAGCTTACTTCCGGGGCTTCATTTTTCACTCAAGAATCTCCTAGAGCCAAGTCCGGATGGGGGAGATATGATCAGTTGAAGTCGGGCATCATCCCGGTTGGATCGAATCTGCGCGGCTTCACGAAAAAGGGCATAACTTTTTGCACAGGAGGAATTTTGATGCAAGGTTTGCGCCATTGGAAAGCTAACTTCCGGGGCTTCAATTTGGACACCAACCGGCACTTTTTTGACCTCACCGGCCACCCATCGGCACTCTGTTTGTGCCGACCGGCAATTTATTGTGCCGACCGGCCATTTATTGTGCCGACCGGCAGATTAAAGTGGACGACCGGCATTTTTTGCTAGCCGACGACCTTCCGGAGCATTCTGCAGATTGAGTGGATTCCAGCTGTGCCAGCTGGAATGCACAGAATCGATCCCCCACGCACATGTGTGCTTGTTTTGCACCTTGTGAGCCTTTGAACCCCTTAACCTTCTAGAAGCTTGAACCCTTTGGCCAAGCTTCTTGGAGAAGCTTGGCCAGCTGTTTTAGCTTCCTCTAGAAGCCTTGCACCCTCTTGAACCCCTTTGACCCTTTCCCTTTACTTAGCTTGTAAGCTAAATGCTTCCCTTGCCTTATATAAGCACCATTCCTCTCCCTTTGTCTAGGTTGGAGAGATTTTTGGAACAAAAAACCAGAGATATATAGATATATCTGATATACATACATACAAACCTCCATCTTTCTCCATATCTCTCTCATTCAACCATCAAACACCCTTGTTCTTGGGCCATTTCTTCATCAACTCATAGCACAAGGCATCCAACGCCTATTCCAACAGCTTGAGGCTGTTCTCCAGAGCTTAGGAGCACCTAAACTTGGTCCAAGAGGTGCTGGTTCATTGGTCTACAAGGGTGAGTCCTCATCTTCCCTTTTCTAGCCTTTTCTTGCTTCATATCTAAGCCATAGTTGCTTGCACCTTTGGGCTCCGACCTAAACTTCAAATCATCATATTTTGAGGTCCTCTTCATGTTTGATTGAGGACCTCTTGCTGTTTGAGGACAGTAGCTTGCACTTGCTTCAATATCCTCCTTGAATGCCATAATCTTGCACAGAATTTTTGGCTTGTGTGTGATCTGTTTTAGAGCCTGATGTAAACTGAAAATAGGCTTATTTTGAGCCCCTCTTCAACATTGAAGAAGGGCTCAACACTGTTTGGGATTTCCATGTTGTACTTCCCTTTATATCCTCTTTTTGGTCCCATTTTTGTATGTCTTGGCAGCCCCTGATGTTGCTGTTTTTGGGCTGAGGTCCGAACTCAAAACAGCCATATTTTGACCCCCTTGTCATGTTTCATTAAGGGTCTTTGGCTGTTTGGTGAATATTTTGTGTACTTCATGTTATAGCCCTTTTGTGGCCTTAATCTTGCATAAATTGTTTGCCATGCTTGTATCTGTTTTCGAGCCTTGCTATGAACTGTAAATGTGCATATTTTGGGCCCCTCTTCAATGTTGTTGAAGGGCCCTAACATGTTTGGAGTTAGCAGCTGTGAGTTGCTTCATAATCGCATGTTTAGGGCCGTTTTTGTATGCCATTTTAGCCCTATCTTTGCTTGCTGTTTGGCCATGTCATAAACTGTAAAAATGCTTGTCTCAGGGCTGCCTTGCTTCTGTCTTCATGCTCCATGTCCATATTGTGCATGCTTTGTATAGCTGTAAGCCATTTCGGGTGCCAAAAGTCCATGTTTCGGGACTATTCCATGCATTGGGTGTGTTTTCGCCTCATTTCGGGGCTGTTTTCCCCACATTTCAGTGCTGAAATCCCATTGGCATATTTGCATATCATTTTCCATGCCATTGCATTGCGTATGCCATTGCCTCGGTTTACGTGCCCGTGCGCACGCATTTCGAGGCACTTCATTTTCATTCATCGGCCTCTTATGTGAGTGTGGCTGAGGCTCTCTCATGTTAGTATAAGTCCATGTTGCATTCATTATGCCGTTTTAGCCATTGCATTGCATATGCCATTGCCTCGGTTTGCGTGCCCGTGCGCACGCATTTCGAGGCACTTCATCTTCTTCCATTGGCCACTGTTTTAGGCCTAACTAGAGCTGCCTAATTCATGTTTAAGACCATCCCTTGCTTATTTGCATGCTCACCTTGCATGTTTGCTTGTATCGGCATGTTGCATCCTTAGCTCGTATGCCTAGGTTGCATTGCATTGGCATGCATGCCTTGCCTCTTGATCATGTGATAGAGGTTGGGCTTTAGTTTGTTTGATTGGTTTGCATTTCATTTGACATGAAAGTTGCATACTTGATTCCTTGGGCCATCATGCATGGAAATGCGCGATTGGTGGTCCGAGAATCGAGGCACATGCCCCTTTGAGTCATTACCATGATAAGGGACATGAATGGTGCATATATGCCTTGAATTGTGCTGCCATGCTTTGCTTTGCACTCTGTTGCTGTCAATTGCAGGTTCTGCAGACATTCCTTGCCGACCGGCAGTATATATTGCCGACCGGCAGTAAACAAGCAGCCGATGGATTCATCTTGTGCCGGTGACTACACCACACTGCCGGTGGCAATTCTACTCAGCCGGTGGCACTCCTCAGTGTCCAAGGAAGCAGTCCTGAGGTTTTGGTAGCCTTCAGAGGAGCAGAGGAAAGAAAACAGAGGCAGCCTATGCATGGCGGCGCATTTCCCGAGGCGGTTTACCTGTTTTCCTAGATTAGTTAATTTGTTAATTAATTAATTAATTTGTAATATTTAATTAGCTTGCGTAGTCAATTAATTTGTAATATTTATTCGGTCCCTCCGAGTGAGGGCATATTTGTAATAAGTGTGCGTGCATGTGATGTATGCCTTCCAATCCCACTTCTTTCTTCCCTTTTATTTACCTGCTTATGATGGTAGATTAGGGCACATTTATTTTAGCATACCTTATGCTATGCATGCGTGCATTCATGCATTTGTACTGCATGCATTAGGCTCGGTACATCACGCTAACTGCATTCGTACTTCAATTCAAAAATTGACTATGTGATAGTTGATCGCATTTCATATGCCATGTTTAGGGCTAGCCGAGCCTGCTTAGATCGCATTTTGCATGTGATGCATTAGCCACTTTTAACATGAACTAGGACATGCATGTTTGCTAACTAGTTTACTGTTTTGGCACGGAGTACGATGTAAGTATTTTTGCTTTAGCATCCAGCATGCGTGTGAGTGTTGCCATGATAGTATGCTTGTCATGCGGCTAGCTGCTTATGTGATATAACTGCTTGAATGCCTGTGGATGGAGGTTGAATTACCTAAATTGGAATAATGCATTAAAACTGTGAGTTTTAAGCCCACTAGATAGTGGCAAAATCATCTTTTCTAAAAGCCCACTTAAGGATGGCAAAATCTGCATTTTAGCCTACTTGCGAGTAGCAAACAATTTTCAAAACAAACATAAAATGTTTTGTTCCAAATTGGGTGATTTGGTCTATACTTGTTTGCTGCGCGCACAACATAGTAATTCTAGGCTAATAACCGGATTAAGAACACATAACGTTTTCAAAATTGGATATCACGGTTAGTAGAGGCCGGTCTTCGGACCGGGCGAAAGGGGGTGCTCATAGCTGACCTTCCCCGATCGTACCTAAGCTCCCGAGCCGAGACAACTCCGGTGATGACGGACATGTGGCCTTCGGCACCGAGTCAGGGTTTCCTAAATTTCCCCATTTTAAAATATTTAGGTGGCGACTCTGTATCTGGCAAAGCAGTCCATGTTTGGCACTTCTTTTCAAAAAAAATCTGTTTCTCATAACGATTTGCCAGATTTGGACTCTTTGGTTCAAGATTAAGAACCGTGACACAAATCGAGTCCGAACTGTAGCGCGAGGCCCCCACGCGGGCGCTGTTACAAGAGGGCACAACTGTTGTAAATAAGTGTGCGTGTGTGTGATGCATGTCTTCCAACCCCCATTTTTTTCTCTCTTTTATTTACCAGCTTACGATGGTTAGTGTTAGGGCATGCTTCAATTAGCATCCTTATGCTCGCATGTTTGCATCCATTCGTTTGTCTTGCATGCACCGGGCTCGGCGCATCATACTAACTACATTGTATTTCAATTTCTGTTTGAATACATGTATCAACTTGCATTTCACATGACATTTTAGAACAGCCGAGCCTATCATAGTTGCATTTTGTACGTGTTGCATTAGGCATTCTTGACATAGCTAAGATCATGCATTGATTTCTAACATAGCTTTTGTTTTGGCTAGGAGTACTTGGTAAGTGTTTATGCTTTAGCATCCTTGCATTTGTGTGAGTGACTGCCATGATAGCATGCTTGCCATGAGGCTAATTGCTTATGTGATATAACTGCCTGAATGCCTATGGGTGAAGGTTGGATTACTTGAATTGGAACAATTCATTGATTGCGAGTTTTAAGCCCACCTGAGAGTGGAAAATCACCATGTTTTCTAAAGCCCACTTGAGGGTGATAAAATTCGTATTTTAGCCTACTTGCGAGTAGCAAACCGCTTTCAAAAACAGACATGAGATGTTTTGTTCCAACTTAGGCGATCCAGTCTATACTTGTATGCTGTGCGCATCACATAGTAATTCTGGGTTAATAACCAGAACAAGAGCACAAAAAACAAGATATCATGTTAGTAAAGGCCGATCTTTGATCGGGCGAGCGGGGGTGCTCATTGCATGACCTTCCCCTCTCGTACCCAAGTTCCCGAGCCGAGGCAACTTTGGTGATGACGGACACGTAGCCTTAGGAACGAGTCAGGGTTTCCTAAATTTTTCAAAAATAAAATATTTAGGTGGCGACTCTGTATCTGGCAAAGCAGTCCATATTTGGCACTTCTTTCTAAAAATCAGTTTTTTAAAACGATTTGCCGGATTTAGATTCTTTGGTGATTTATCAATCTCGCATTGCACTTTGCGAGATTAGATTCAGAACCGTGACATTGAGTCCGAACTGTAGTAGCTAAAGAACAAACGAGATTTCGCGCCTTCGCAAGCGCGGAGCTTTGGGAGTCCTCAGGCCGCGTCTACAGTTTCTGGCGACTCTGCTGGGGATTTAGGGAACTTGACTCGAACTCATGATATCTTGTTTTGATTACACTTATGTGTTTCTTTGCATTGCATTTGCATTGGTGTGCCTAGGACACCATGTTTGCCATCTGCTATTCCTGAACGATTTGCCGAACGCTTGCTTTGAGAAGCGTGCCATAAGGCTGACCGGTTACAGGCTCTGCCCCGATGGGAACACAAACCCCGGTTTTTACCGGGGCACCCTTTTTGACCATTCAACCTAGTGCATATCGGAATCCATAGTGACCATTCCAAACTAGGACAGGTTGCTTACCCAATTATAGGTTGTTTGAAACCACTGCCTACGTAGTGAAACCCTAGCTCCTGACAAAATAGAACAGGGAAACCCTACCCCACCATAGGGGTGTTTTGGCTCTCATTTGATTGTTATGTGCTTTTAGAGTGTGCTTCTACAAGGAATGCATGTATCAGTTTGCAAGTCTGGGTATCAGGCCTAAGGGCATCAGTATTTTAGAGGAATCAGTTTTACCTGAGGGTATCAGTTTATAAGCAGAATTTTGGACAGAATTCAGTAGAGAGTGCAGTCATTCAACTATGCTCACATCTATTCCAGTGAAATTGGGCTGAGATGCTGCCTGTTTTCTCTTTTGCAAGGTAGTCTTGGAACCGTAGCTTCAGAAAGCTCCAATATCCCCCGAGGTTCATCGGACTTGTGCTAATAGACTTTGTCAGGTCAGAGATTCAGTTCAAGGGAAATCAGTGTTCCTTTGCCAGAGGCAGGGTAAAAGGGCCAGTCAGGCACAGATCACCAGTTCAGCAGGTACCAGATTAGTGGCCCTTATCCACCCCACCAATGAACAGTCAGGCTGAGGTCTCAGTTTCTACTGTAGGGACAGATATACCAGTTGTTCAATAAACCAACACTTTATGGCAGATATGGAAGAGATGATGCGTCAGCTCCAGAAAAGTATGCAAGCCATGCAGTAGGATACTGCCCGTCAAGCAGAATTTGCCGCACGCCAAGCCGAGGTTATGGCCCAACAGGCAGAGTTAATCACTAGGCTACATCAGCAAACCGGGGCATCTGCTTCACACCCAGCTCTTCCCTCCACCAAGAGTCCCAATACTTGGGGAGACAACAAATGTCCAGAAAGATACGGACATCCCAACGGCCAGGCTCCGCCCCCAATCCTATCCCAGCTGTCCAAGACACCCACACCCACCAACTTACTGGATTCTCCCTTTGAGTTCGAAGTGGACCCCACAGTACTAAAAGTGAGCAAGCTAGAAAAGCTGTTCAAGAAGTCTCAGGGCATGAAGTCCATTCCGGATATTGAGGATGGGTACACCGATTCGGTCGTGACTCTGCCGGACCGATTCAAAATGCCGCATATCGACCGCTTCGACGGCTCTGGAGACCCCATGGTGCACCTCCACCTGTTTTCTGATATCCTGAGGCCAATGGGTTTGACCACAGCCCAGAAGTTGTCTCTTTTCAGCCGAACCATGTCTGGGATGGCTGCAATCTGGTATGCGAAATTAGAAGACTCTGTGAAATGGAATTGGGAAGAGCTGGCTGAGGCCTTTATTGCTCAATACTCCTACAATACACAGATCGAGGTCACAACTCGTGATCTCGAAGTCACCCACCAAGAACAAAAGGAGGGTTCTCAGAGTTCGTGACGAGATGGAGAGCAAAGGCCTCAATGATGACTACAAAGCCTTCCGACAAAGATCAGATCAGGATGATTGTTCGGAATTTACATGGCAAGTTGCTGCAAAAGATGGTGGTTCTACCTCTGTTTACCTTTCCAGCCCTTTATGAAATGGGGGTTCAAATTGAGGATGCCATCAGACAAGGAATCTTTATGGAAGATGATGAGCCTTTGCAGAAGAATGTTGTTCGCAGTTCCAATGCTACTACTGATGGTAGCACAATTGTAAAATGCTCAGAAGTAGACTCTATCACCACTTCCCTCAATGGCCAAAAACCAATCACTTCAAATCGGCCCCAAGCTCGAAAGTTCAATCCTTTTTACATAAGTCTCTCCCAAGCTTTGAAAAAGCTACAAGAAGAAGGGCACCTAGAACTCCTAGAACCCCAACCCCTTCCAAATCCTCTTCTGCCAAGATATGACCTAACTAAATACTGTGCTTATCATCAATAACAGGGTCATGATACGAACCGTTGCATCCGCCTCCGTTATAAGATTCAGGATCTTATTGACGAAGAGACCCTAGCTCCACCCAAAGGACCTCAGGTTAGTACTGACTCGTCACCTCCCCACCTCAACCTCATCCATACACTACCAACCACCTTCGACCCCAGCATATACATCACCTTAGCCCATCTACCCAAACCTGAGGTGTTCATTCCAGAAAGCATGGACTTATGTATAATGGGTGCACCTGAACCCCAATCATCTCAAACCCGTGAACCCACTACTTCTGAGTTGATGAGAATGATTGAAAATCTTTAAAGAACTATGACAAATCTGGCCTCCAGGACATTGGCTCCCTCATCGACCACATCACATGCTAGGAGTTTCATGACAAAAGGCTCCCCAATCTTGGGACGAGTTGTATTGGAAGAAGGCCAATCCCTTGGCAAAGTGGAGGCAAGAGGTAAGAACAAGGTAGGGGTAGACATTGATCCCCATAAACACCTTCTGTGGGCTGTGGAGGCTTTGAAAGTAGAAGGGCTAAACAAACAGCAAGTGCTCGCAGTTGTTACAAAGATTGTGGAGGATACTTTCGTCACTCAAAATGAGAGCAATTCGAAGCAAGGGTAAAACTGGGAGAAGGGCCATCGTACCAGAAACGATCCTGTTAGCTCTAATCCTCCACTTGGAAGAGGTCAACAAACCAGGCCAGCACCTGCCAATCCTTTTGCTGGTGTGTCCAGCAAAAATCTACAAACCTTGAAGTACCAACCCTGAGGTCAGAGGGTCTTCCATGCCCTCTATATGCCTTTGTCCAAAGCTCTCCAAATTCTCGTTAGACAAGGCCATCTCAAATCCCTTGAGCCTCGGCCTCTCCCGAATCCTCTTCCGGCTACGCATGATGCTGCCTAGTACTGTGCCTTCCATCAACAAACCGGTCATGGCATTGACAATTGCTTTCGTCTTCGCTACGAAGTGCAAGATTTGATTGACGACGGGCCATTGCCGCGCCAAGCTCTGCAAAGTCTATCGGCACTGGATCAGTGAACTTGGGGGATAATGTGATAACGTGATCAGGGGATGAACTACCTACGGATGGCGCTTAGCTTACTCCGGATGTGGCGTTTGGCACGCACTGTTTTGAGCATTTGCGAAATACTAATTTTTGTGCTTTCTGACTTCGGTATTGGGTCAATCTTGTTGTGTTGTATAGAGTCAGTCTTTTTATACTGAGTCAGTTGGGTCTGTCTTGTTGTATCGAGTCAGTCATGTTTTGTCAGAGTTAGGTGATTTCGGGGGTGTTACCTCGGACATCACCTACTTGTTTTGGTGTTTGTCTTTTACACTCTTTTGAGTCTGTTTCTGCCGTGGAGCTAGTTACGCCAGAAGTTATGAATGAAACAGCGGTGATTTTCACGCTTTTGTGTTTTTTTCTGCCTTGCGCCAGTTGTGCCAGAAATTCTAAAAAAGATGGCAGTATTTGACTAGAAGCTGTGTCTTTTCTGTGCCTTGAATTCATTGCATCGACCTAAGTTTTTCAAAACTTTTTTTGAACATTGTGATAAAAACGAAGAGAAAGGAATTCCTCGGGATTTGCAAAATTTGATTAATTGAGGGAAAGAGAGGCGTGCTAAGCCCTTAATGAATGAGATCATGTTTGTTAATGTGAGTACTGAGAAGGATCCTGGCTTGATCCAGATTGGTTCCGCACTGTCTTCAGCGCGAGCGACTAGTCGCTTTCTTAAAAGATTTCAAAAAAATGTTTTGCGCGGTCCTGCGAAGACCTGTGTGGAATTGCTCTTGAGATTGTGCAGCTTAGGATCGCTCTCAGCCCTGAGACTCGACCCCTCACTTTCAAACCTTGAACTTGAATTCAGAATGTTCAACGGTCAACTACAATGTGAGGCCTGTGTGGCCAGATTCGAAGCAGCCCTCGAACTAGGGGCAGGGAAGTCAGATCAAGAAGATCAGATGTCGTCAAAAGAAGCTTGCAAAGCTAGATCAGATGCACCCCTCGAACTAGGGACAAAAATGTCAAAGGTGCTCGAAGAGTAAAAAAAATTTGGATGTTTCTCAAGCTAACAAAGATTAGCAAGAATGCCAAATCCCAGAGGGGAGGAAAGAAGAGAGTATTGCTGAAGGATAACCGAGTTCCTATCCACAACACTAGGGGCAAATTCAGCACCCCATTGAATGGACTCATGCATCGTCAGCGAGCAGCAGCCATTCTCCTGGATTCAGATGACTTCAGGATCTCAAAACCATTTGACATGGATAAAGCTACACTTTTACCCTTGAGAGGCTCACTAGGCCGAAAACCCGGAAGGGTGACCTAGGCAAAAGTTAGAGCAAGAAAAAGAACAAAAAGAACAACAAAAAAAAAATGCAAAGAATAAAAAAAAAAGAAAAAGAAGAAAAATGAAGAAAATGAAAGGATAAGATGAGAAAGAAAAAAGTAGAAAAGAAATGAAAAGAATTGAAAAGAAAAGAAAAACATAGCTCGCAAGGTTGAAAACCCGGAAGGGCGGCCTTGGCAAAAGTTAGAGCGCAAAATGAGAGGATAATACCCGAGTGCACCTTAACCCCGAACTACGTAAGGCTTGATTCCCATCTTTGGGATACGTAGGCAACTTCATTCTGAAGTCCAGCCGTAAAACACTTCAAATTCGATTGTGTCCATGTGATGGTTCAGGTCATCTTTGTCTTCTCTGTATCCAAGAATTTGGTTGTAATTGTCACTGTGAGGAGTGGTTGCCACGTGCTGCGGCGCTATTCAGACTAGGGGCAACTTTCCGTTGTCGTGCAGTGCTGCGGTGCTATTCAGACTAGGGGCAACTTTCAGTTGCCATGCAGTGCCGTTCAGACAGGGGGCAATTTTTCATTTGTTTTGGATCTGAGGTTGTGCATCTCAAGAGTAAATTCTGTGTTGGTCGAGTAGTGGCCATTTGCAAAAATAGTTTTTGAGAATTTTTAATGAGGTTGACTAATTCTCTCGAAAATTATTCCATTTTTTTAAAACTGGACCATTTCTTGGACCCAAAAAAGGAAAAATTTCAGTGCTCATAACCTGACTTGCATGATTTCAAATCAAAAAATCGAACAAGTGTGTTAATCTAACTCTCATTTTGGTTAAAATTGTTTTAGCAGAAGCAAAAAACAAAAAATGGTCAAAATGATGAACTAGAGGCAAAGTTGAGTCAGGTTTTCTATTTTTTTCCCTTTATCAAACGCACTTGCCAGAAAGGGCATCATACTTACCGAAAAAGGGCACCACTGAAGTTGACCGCAAAAGGGCTGAAAGCTCTCATATCCTCCGAGCAGCGAGGTATCAAGCCAAGTGCAAAACACGAACTGGAATGGAGCAAGGTATTCCACTCCCTCATCCGGACAGATCTGATCACGTCCAAACTCCCCAGCAGAGCATCGTCAACCGATGTCAGTTGCAGATTTGCTACACACCCAGTTGTAGCGCAACCCCTATGTAGGAGAGACTCACTGTTGTGAACAAGAATGAGAATCTGGTAGAATACCAGGGGCAAGATCCCACAACTTCCTGCTTATCTATCAACCACCCAGGAGAGGGATAAAAAATGAGAGATTGAAGAATAGAGAGATGTGCGCTGAGAGAAAAAGTGAAGAAAGGGCTTTTTCAGAAAAACAAAGCCTGAGGGCCGAGTGATGTGAGAATCACAAATAAGAAAGGGTGGGAAACAATACCCGAAGAAACTGGCTCCTCGTGAACTGAGAGGTTTCTCGCCATTGGAACACGTCTGAGTGTCGTGTCTCTTGTTTTTTTATTTGTCTCAATTCTTGTTGAGTCGTTTCAAGTGTCTGTGTTTGTGTTTAGGTTATTTTACCTTTGTTTTCCTTTGTCGAGTCGTGGTGCGCTGCGTTCAGTTATAGGCTCAATACCCAGTTGAGAATTTATTCTCACTCTCAATTTCAAAAAATCATTTTGTGCTCAGAGTGTCGTGCTGTTCTCCACATTTGTGCAAAACAAGATTTGTTCTTTCATAAAACCGCAGGGTTCAACCCAGGTCATGTAAGAACAGTAAAACCAGGACCTATCTGAAGCTATATGGGTCCCGGACTGCAAAGCAAAAGAAAAGAGGGAAAATTTAGAGCATCTGGGATTGCTTCAACTTCTGCAAGTTCCGTCACTACATCCCGTATGTTCAGAATGAGCTGTGTGTTCAGAGTAAGTAGTGTGATATATGAGCTGTGTGCCAAATAAACCGAGTACTGTGTTATGAGCTGTGTGTTCAGAATAAGCAGTGTGCTATATGAGCTGTGTGCCAAATAAACTAGAATGTTGTGTTTTGAGCTGTGTGTTAAGAATAAGCAATGTGTTATTAAGAATGAGCAGTGTGCTGTATGAGCTGTGTGTTCAGAATGAACAGAATACTGTGTTGATTGTTTCAATACCAGAGTGGCAATCAGAATTGCTCTCCTTGAGTACCATTCCCCGTCAGAGTTACCTTGGCTTTGCAATGAGGGAAAGTTGTGAGTATGATCAAGAAGAAAATGGCATTTGTGGTTTCTACGTGCAGAAGTTACCCTTTGTCAGTGTTTTTAGCACCTTTGTGCTATGAGTTGAAGGTAAGAGTTTGAAGAACACAAGGGGAGATCCCCATCAGAGTAGAGCGGTTTATCGCCAGTCACTCCATGAGGTACTTTCTAAAGTGCTGCTTTGTTTGTTTATTGCATTCCCTAAACATCATGCTCTGCATTGCTTGTAACATGTACTGTATCATCACACCTATTGCGTTTATTTGCATCTTGTGTTATCTTGTACCATTTATCCTTTTACGCTGAACGGCGTTTAGGATCGTTGTCCTCCGGGACTTTCTCCGGTTGCGTCGAGCACGCGCCTGATAGTTTGTTTCGGATCTCTTCTCACGATTTCAGCGTGGTTAGAGTGTTCTTTTCCTCACATGATTTCAGCGTGTTTGGAATTCATCTCAGGTTGTGTCATGTACGCACCTGGGCGGTTGTTTTCAGGCCTCTTCTCACAATTTCAGCGTGGTTAGAGTGTTCTTTTCCTTACACGATTTCAGCATGTTTGGAATTCATCCCAGGTTGCGTCGTGTACGCACCTGGGCGGTTGTTTTCAGGCCTCTTCTCACGATTTCAGCGTGGTTAGAGTGTTCTTTTCCTCACACGATTTTAGCCTGTTTGGAATTCATCCCAAGTTGCGTCATGTATGCGCTTGGGCGTTTTGTTTTCAGGCTTCCTCTCACAATTTCAGCTTGGTTAGAGTGTTCTTTTCCTCACACGATTTCAGCGTGTTTGGAATTCATCTCAGGTTGTGTCGTGTACGCACCTGGGCAATTGTTTTCAGGCCTCTTCTTACGATTTTAGCGTGGTTAGAGTGTTCTTTTCCTCACACGATTTCAGCGTGTTTGGAATTTATCCCAGGTTGCGTCGTGTACGCGCTTGGGCATTTTGTTTTCAGGCCTCTTCTCACGAATTCAGCGTGTTTGGAATTTATCCCAGGTTGTGTCGTGTACGCACCTGGGCAGTTGTTTTCAGGCCTCTTCTCACGATTTCAGCGTGGTTAGAGTGTTCTTTTCCTCACACGAGTTCAGCGTGTTTGGAATTTATCTCAGGTTGTGTCGTGTACGCACCTGGGCGGTTGTTTTTAGGCCTCTTCTCATGATTTCAGCGTGGTTAGAGTGTCCCATTCCTCACACGATTTCAGCGTATTTGGAATTTATCTCCGGTTGCGTGGAACGCGCTCCTGATTGGTTTTCTTTGTTCTTCCTCCTCTCACAATTCCAGCGTAGTTGGAGTGCGTTACCCCATTTGCATCAATTGCTCTATCTGTTACATCCATTACATCATATCTGTTTTATTCTGGTCTAGGAGACCTTAAATCCTCTAAAGGTGCAATTCCTTTGGTGTTTGTCGTGCCCGAACGACTTCCGGTGGTCTGGTATAGCCACCTGCCTGTGTTTGCGGTGAGTTCCTAGGAGACCAACTGAGACGGTTAGAGTTCGAATGGCTCATGCCTAGAACGCAAAGGTTCGGGATTTTTGAAACTAAGTCTGGTTTAAATACCCAGGGGTATATCCTCGGCTTGAAATCTGTATGGCAGCCCCATAGATTCAGATAGCATGTGTATGCGCCTCAATTCTGGATATTGAACCAACCTAGTTTGTCACCTTGTTGGAGAATAAGGAAAGCTGCGACCATAGTCAGGGAGAAAAGTAGTACCTGCGGTTCAACCGAGAAGAAGGGGAAAGCCCCCAGCAGCATAAGATAGGTCATTTCCAATTGCCCCTGTAAGGTACCTTCACTTCCTAGCTATTACAGTGCATAGCATTGTATAAATCCTGAATTATCAAACCGGCTTCGCACAGCTTATAAGTCCAATTTTCATACCGGCTTCCCGTAGCGTATGAGTCCAATTTTCAAACCGGCTTCGCGTAGCGTATGAGTCCAATTTTAAAACCGGCTTCGCGCAGCGTATAAGTCCAATTTTCAAACAGGCTGTCATGACCCAAACCCGCCCCTATGGGTTTAGTACCGTAACCGGCCAGTAATCCGAGATTACCGAAGGCTTACTTAACAGTAGAACAGTAATACACAGTACAGGGGCTGGCGGAAGCCAACACAGTAAATAAACAATGTCCAATGAGCTGTGACAGTCTGTATGCCAAAAAGACTTTTCATACACATATACATGAACAGCACAGAACAGTATGTACGTATATACAATCATTCAGTTCAGGGACCTAATCCCTATTAAACAGTACGGTAACAGTCTATACAGTTTACAAAACAGAACAGAAGGGGAAAGACTAAAACACCCCATAGCCTTAGCTTGACAGGCTCGGAACCTCGCAGTAAGGCACAGTGGTTGGCTTGACAAAACTGGAGCTTAACCCCGACGCTTCTAGCCGCGGTCTGGTGCGTGTACACCTACATATATATATGAGCAGTGAGCTAAAGCCCTGTGAATAACATAATGCGTAAAGAGGTTAAGAATGAATGTCCTTACAGTAATGAAAACAGTTCGTTAATTCAGTATATCAGTCATTCAGTCATATGTGGTACATCCATTAGCATAACAGTACAGTAAACAGTAGGTCTTAAAAAACCGAACAGTCAATGATGGCCATCAATCAGTAAACAGTAATGGTTCCAACAAGGGAACCGACAAAGATCTCTGTAACAGTAACAGTAAACAGTAGTTGCTAAGGATGCCACAATACAGTTCAGAATATAGGACATACATTCATTCAATTAACAGTATCAGTTCAGAAAGCAATATAGTTCAATTGTTCAGAAGATAATCATTTTGAACATATCTTTACATAGTTGTTACTCACAGAGTTCGGGGCTACAGTAAAGCTAGAGCGCGTCTCCAGTCGCCAACCCTACACAGTTATAGATTGAACACACACTAAGCTACACAGTTGGAAAAGATTATAACTGAATCCCTAATTTGCCTCGGTGTGTTTTACATCTATATCCTCATTAAGATGTCTTAAACTAGGCCTAAGAATGCCTAGGATGGGATGAGGATGCAAAGATGCATTCAGAAAACATTTTCAGAATTTCCAGAAAACAGAGGTCCCGCTCAAGCGTAGATTTACCCGCTCGAGCGGACATGCAGACAAAGGTATCCGCTCAAGCGTAGACTTTCATGCTCGAGCGTTCTGCAAAACAGGGCAAAAGTACTAGATGTGTGAAAATCACGCTCAATTGGGCGCTCGACACCCGCTCAAGCATGAGACACAATGTCCCGCTCGAGCGTCAATTATTCCACTCGAGCGGACATCAAAACAGTGTAAAGTACTAGGAGCACGAATTTCACGCTCGAGCGCCAGTCACCCCGCTCGAGCGTGAGTTCAAAATCTGGAATTTCCAGATTTGAACTTCCAAGCTCAAACCAAGTTCAAATGCATTAAAACCAATTCCTTTGGGCCCTTTTCCCTGGAAGACATTTGTAAATACATAGAATAACATGATTCAAAGCTCAATTTGTAAAATCAAGGCCCAAAAGGAAGATCAATTCAACTGAATTTGAAACCAATTTTCATGAACATAATTCAAACATAACATGCATGAATTTAAACTATTTCGAAGCTTCAATTCATGCTCTAATGAGCCAATATTTTCAAAGACAAGGTGAAAACATGGTTTATGATCAAAACATGGACATGCATGTGGCAAATTTATGAAGAACAAGCTCTAAAATGCAAGAGTATACCATGCATGCAATAATTAAGCTCCAATTCAACACTTTTGAACCAATTCATGACTTAACTCTTTAATCTACCATGATCCATACTAGAAGGAACTTAAATACACAATTAAGAGAAGGAAATTCATACCTAGGTTCCTCAATTACAAGTCTAGAGGCTCAATTATGCACTTAAGCTTTCAATTCCTCAAGATTCAAGCCAAATCTCTATGTTGAATTCACTACTCTCACTTTCACTCTCTCTTGGTCGGCTAGAGCTCTCAAATAAGGCTGAGGAAATGTTTTGGTTCAATGTATACAAGTCTCAAAATGTATAAGGTAGTGGCCACTAAGTGGCACTAATGTAATTAAGTCAAACTATGCAATTTAACACCATTTAGCCTAATTTAATCATACCAAATCGATTTTCAGATAATTACACCATTAAATCACATAAATTCTACTGATCATGAAACACTAATCAATTTCTGGTTCGGCCGCCGATAAGGCCTTCAATTTGTAGTTAAACACAAAGGCATGAACAGATAATCAAACAGTCAACAGATAGACATACAATTAAACAGATATACTTAATCAATTCAGTTCCAGATTTTAGTCAGTCAGTTCAGTACTTCAATCAATTCAGTTACCAATCATAATCAGTCTCAGTTTAGCAGTAATTGGTGGTTAATCGGTAAACAGTGTAGGCTTATCAATTCAGTTCCAGAGTCTAGATGGTCCTTTCTGACTGACCATCTGTCTGAGGGTGATAGACACTACTCAGTCTCAGTTCAGTACCTAATGCAGTCTGTAGGCTTTGCCAAAATCTCGATGTAAACTTCGAATCTCTGTCAGAAACAATGGACACAGGCACTCCATGCAGTCTAACAATTTCATCAATATAAATCACAGCCAATTTGTCCGCATTATAATTGTTTTGACAGGTAAGAAGTGAGCAGATTTAGTCAGTCTTTCAACAATAACCCAAATTAAGTCCATACCTTTACTGGAGCGAGGTAATCCTACAATAAAATCCATGGTGGTATGTTCCCATTTCCACTCCGGTATGGGTAAGGGCTACAATAAGCCTGCGGGTCGTTGATGTTCGACTTTAACTTGTTGGCAATGAAGACATTTCGATACAAAATCAGCAATTTCTTTCTTCATTCCCGGCCACCAGAAATTCAGTTTCAGGTCTTGGTACATTTTCGTATTCCCTGGATGGATAGAAAATTTTGAATTGTGGCCCTCTTGCAGAACTCTTCTTTTCAATTCAGAATCATTCGGTACACACAGTCTTTCTTGAAATTTCAGTACATTATTTTCAAATTTGAATCCCGATCTTAGTTTAGTTTCCCTTTCTTCGATGATCTTCTTCAAGAAGTCATCCAGTTGCTGTTTCTCTTTAATCTCTTCAATCAGTGCTGGTTGAGCAGAAATAGCAACTAAGGTTCCACCTTGTTCTCGCAAAACGATTTCAATTTCAGATTTTTCAAGGTCACAAAGCAATTCCTTCTGCCCGGTAAGCAAATAGGCTAAATTTCCAATCGATTTCTAACTTAGTGCATCGGCAATGGTGTTGGCTTTTCCCGGATGGTACAAAATCTGTACGTCATAGTCTTTAATCAGTTCTAGCCATCTCCGCTGTCTTATGTTCAGTTCTTTCTGTGTGAAGAAATATTTCAAACTCTTATGGTTGGTATATACTTCACATGTCGCCTCATACAGATAGTGACGCCGAATTTTCAATGCAAATACCACTGCGGCAAGTTCCAAGTCATGGGTTAGGTAATTCTTTTCGTGCAATCTCAGTTGTCGGAAAGCATAAGCAATAACTCTCTCATTCTGCATTAAAACACATCCCAAACCCTTATGAGAAGCATCACTAAATACAGTAAAGCCATCCGTACCTGAAGGTAAGGTAAGAATCGGTACAGTTACAAGTCGAGTTTTCAACTCTTGGAATGATGATTCCCTTTGGTCAGTCCAGTCAAATGATATCCCCTTCTGAGTTAACTGAGTCAACGGTAAGGCAATTTTGGAGAAATCTTTGACAAATCTTCTGTAATACCCGGCTAGTCCCAAAAAGCTTCGGACTTCTGTCACATTTGTTGGTCTAGGCCAGTTTACTACAGCTTCAATTTTCTGCGGATCAATATAAATTCCATCTTTGCTAACAACATGCCCTAAAAACATAACATGATCAAGCCAAAATTCGCATTTAGACAGTTTAGCATAAAGTTTCTGTTCTCTTAGGGTCTGTAGGGCAAGTCTCAGATGATGTCCATATTCTTCTATACTTTTGGAGTAAATCAGTATGTCATCAATGAATACTACAATAAAGTCATCAAGGTATGGTTTAAAGATTATGTTCATGAGGTCCATAAATGCAGCAGGTGCATTGGTAACTCCGAAAGGCATAACTAAAAATTCGTAATGTCCATACCTCGTTCGAAAAGCAGTTTTGTCAATGTCTTCTGGTTTAACTTTCAATTGATGGTATCCTGATCTGAGGTCGATCTTAGAGAACACTTGAGCACCCTGTAACTGATCAAATAAGTCATCAATAAGTGGCAATGGGTATTTATTTTTCACAGTTACCTTGTTCAGTTCACGGTAGTCAATACATAGTCTCAGTGAGCCGTGAGAGAGGAACTGAGAGATGGCGAAGATGGAGGAGCAACGCGATGGCAAAGGAGCAACGCAAAGGATCGCGGGCGACAGTGAGTCCGGCGGTGATGCGATGGCAGGAAGGTGACATTGAGGCCACAGAGAAGTTTATTTCATCATCTTGCTGTTATATATATATATGTACATATGTATGTATATATTTGTTGTTATATATACATATATGTATAGATTTGTTTTTGATTTTGGTTTGGTTCAGTCACTTAATCTGTTGGGGATTCATATATGTTCACTCACTGAAGTGGGTTTGGTTCATTCACTGAATCTGTTCACTCACTGAAATGGGTTCACTCATTGAAGTAGGTAAATTTGATGTTCTATATATATATAATTCAGATTTTTGGGGATTCATATATGAATTATATTTGATTGTTGGGTTTGATATATTTGATTCTATATAAATTTGTTGTTCTATATATAGCAGATTCAGATTTTTGGGGATTCATATATGAATTATATTTGACTCTTGGGTTGGATATATTTGATTATTGGGTTTAATAGTTAATCACATTGATCTGTTCTAGTAGATTCATATTTGTTGTTAGATAGTTAATCACATTTATTTGTAAATATTATTTTCTGATTCATACATTTATTTGTGGATTCATATAATTTTCTTCTATTATATATATATATATATATATGATTCAGATTTGTGCAATTCACCCCCAGAACCTACAATTCAGTATAAATGTGGTTTATATATATGAGAGAGATGTGTAAAAAATAGCAAGAATAGAGAAATTGATTATTAATGATACTAAATTGTAGGTAATGGAAGAAAATAATATTGTTGATGAGTTGGCCAATTGTGGTTAGAAGCCGAAAGTGGGAGTGCCATTTGACTCTGAACAAGCTGCATATGACTTTTACAACACCTATGGGGGAAAGGTGGGCTTTAGTATTAGGAAGGCATATGCAAACAAGAACAAACATACAAAGGAGATAACGTCACGGACGTTTGTATGTTACAAAGAGGGAAGTCAAGGTATTGACAAACGAGATCCACTTGTCAAAAATCCGAGACAAGAGGTAAGATGTGGTTGTGGTGCCCGATTTAGTATCAAGTTAGATACAATTTCAAGAAAATATATTGCTTGTGATTTTGTTGAACATCATAATCATGATCTTTTGCCTCAAGATTGCATTCATATGTTGCCATCCCAAAGAAAAATATTTACCACCCAAGCAATTGAAGTAAAATTGGCATCAGAATCTGGAGTTCCTCTTAGGTCTGCTTATGAGATGTTTGGTAGGGAATCTAGTGGAAGAGCATCACTTGGTTTCACGAAATTGGACCAAAAAAATCGAAGAGACAAAAAGATTTTGAATATGGAGAAGCGGGTAGTGTGTTACATTACTTTTGTAAGAAAATTGTGGAAAATTCATCATTTTTTTATGCAGTCCAATTAGATTGTGAAGAGCAAATAAGTAATATATTTTGGGCCGATGCTCAAATGATCATGGACTATACTCAGTTTGGTGATGTAGTGACCTTTGACACTACTGACAAATTAAATAACAAGCATAGGCCTTTTGGATTATTTGTTGGATTTAATCATCATTGAGAAATAGTTATATTTGGCGCAGAGTTGATGTATGATGAGACTGCTGAATCTTTTACTCGGTTGTTTCAAATTTTTCTGGAGGCAATGTCAAACAAAGCTTCGAAAACTATTTTCACAGATCAAGATGCTGCGATAGCTAAGGCCATTCCAATTGTCATGCCCAATACAACCCACCGACTTTGTATGTGGCATTTGATGCAAACGCTGTCAAGTATGTAAGTTCCGTTTTTGATGATGTAGGGATCAAGGCTGTGTTTTCAAAATTTATGCATAACATTGATGATGAAGAAGAATTCTAAATACAGTGGGACCAAATGCTTGATAAGTATGATGCACGCGACAATCATTGGTTGGAGTAGACTTTTCGCGTGAAGGAGAAATGGAGATGGCCATATATTATGAATTTTTGGGCAGCTAGAATGAGTATTACTCACCTTAGTGAATCCTTCAATGCATTTTTGAAGGATTATCTGAATTGTGACTATAAGTTGATGGAGTTCTTCATGCATTTTGAGAGAGTGCTTCATGAGAAGAGGTATAAGGAATTGGAAGTCGAGTATAATTTGTCCCCAAAATTGCCGAGGGTTTCAATTCCAACTTTGATGTTAAAGCAAATGGCAGAGATTTATACGAAATTTTTTTTTGAGGAATTCTAAAGTGAGTACGTGCAGTCCATTGAAGCATCCATTATAGGCACTATTGATGATGGTGAGAGTATGATATTCACAATAAGAATAGTGGTAGATGGAAAAAAAGATAAGAATGTGACAATGGATAGAGGTGGTTCTTTGAGTTGTAGTTGCAGGAAGTTTGAAGTGAAGGGCATACTGTGTTAACATTGTGTGAAGGTGTTTAGAGATATATTCAATGCAACGGAACTTCCTCCACAATATATACTCAAACGATGGACTAAAAAAGCAAGGACTGAAAGTGTGAAAGATAGACATAGGTATAAAGTGAAGGCTGATGTGAAACTACATTAAAGTGACCGATATCGGTCATTAATGACCATGTTTAGAGCAATAGCAAGTAGAACTATTGAAAGTGAAGAAACTTATCAGTTGTCAGTTTCAAAAGGTGAAGAATTGAGTGTAATGGTTGAAGACAAATTAAGTGTCCACATTTGTGGTCAAATGAAGGTAACTGATTTGAGAAATTCGTCAAGCAACACATGCCCACAGAGTGATGAAGTAGATTATCCAATCCAAGCTAACTCAACAAAAGAGAATCAACTAGTAAGGGAAGAAAGAGGATCAAAGGCGGGATGGAAAAATCTATTGCAAAGAAGAAAAGGATGCAATCTATTCAGGTTTGGACATGAAAAATTGCATATGATTAAAATACACTAGATTTATAAACTAAAACAATGATTTTTTTATTAATGACCCACTTTCATTATGGTTTTTCCTTGTATGTAGGGTGCCGCTAATTATACTCCCCAACGTGAATCTCAGCCTCTTTTTGGCATGGGTAATAATTCTATTCAGGTAATATTTAATAGTAATGTGGTCTTTATATGGTTAGTTTTATGAATTCCTTTCATTCAGTCCGTTCACTAGTATAAAATTATGAACTATCTAGATGACATTTAATTTTTGTTATCTTTAATTGGTTTGCTTGGCAATGTAGTCGGGTGCTGCTGTTTATACTTCCCAAGGTGAATCACGACCTCGTTTCGTCATGGGTAGTAATTCTATTCAGGTAATATGTAATAGTAATGTGGTCTTTTTATGGTTAGTTTTATGAATTCCTTTCATTGAGTCCGTTTACTAGTATGACATTATGAACTATCCAGATGGCATTTAATTTTTGTTATCTTTAATTGGTTTGCGTGGCAATGTAGTCGGGTGCTGCTGTTTATACTTCCCAAGGTTAATCACAATCTCGTTTCATCATGGGTAGTAATTATAATCAGGTAATATTTATTTGTGTGCAAGCTTTTAAAAAAATGTTAAATAATGTTTCTTTTTTTTTCAAAATTTTTATTTACATACTTTATATTGGTTGTATTTAGGATCATGGTGTTGGTGTCTATATTTCTCAATAACAATCTCATTTCATTATGGGTAGTAATTCTAATCAGGTAATATTAACGTTGAATAATGTTTCTTTTGTTTTTCAAAATTTTTGTTTACATACTTTATATTGGCTATATTTAGGATCATCGTCATGGTGTCTATATTTCTCAATCTCAACCTCAACCTCAAGTTCTCATGGCTGGTACAAGTGGCCCTCCTCTTATGTATGGTACATATGATGTGAGCTATCGATGGTTACATAGTTTACATTAAAATGGTAGTATACATTGTAATCAAAGTTTAATAGATGGTTTGGTCTATTGCAGGGAAATAACATGCCTCAGTTAATGCCTTCTGTCTATCCCACTCACAAATCTTTTCAAGAGTTGCTTCAAGGTACAAGTGTTCAACACTTTGCAGTCCAAGTCTCGCAAGCGTCACATAGTCCTGCTGATAGTCATGTAGATAGACATCCCTAACAGTCACATAGTCCTGTTGGATAGATTTATTTTGTTTCGGATAGATTTTGACTAATTTATTTTGTGTTGGACAGATTTGGTTTGGTTTATTTTGTGTTAGAAAGATTTATTTTGTTCTAGATAGATTTGGACAAATTTATTTTGTTTTGGATAGATTCTTTTTTTTTTGGACAGATTTGGACTGATTTATTTTGTGTTGGACAGATTTGGTTTGGTTTATTTTGTGATAGACAAATTTATTTTGTTCTGGATAGATTTGGACAGATTTATTTTGTTTTGGACAGATTTGGACTGATCCATTTTGTTTTGGACATATTTATTTTATGTACTTGTTTTGGATAGATTAATTTTGTTTTGGACAGGAATGAACTATCAAGTCCTATTTGTGTCCAAGGCTATTTATACAAATGAACTACCAAATCCCATTTGTATTGCAAACAATAGAGGGCATAGATTCATTTCACAACTGCAAAAGGCAAAGGCCTATCTTGATAAGAACAAGTATGACCAACAATAACAATATAAAAGAATGAATGAAAAGATTGAATTAGAAAGCAACTTCAAAACCTATAAGTTCAAAGCTGTACAACTTTCATTGACAGAAACAAAAAAGAAGCACATCACATTTGTCAAGCATAGGTAATTTCATTAAGCTTTACATATCAAAACTCATAGTTTAAGGTTTACTAAATTCAAAACCCAAATACAACCACCAAAAAAATAAAAAATAAATAACTAAAAGGTTACATTCATTTTAGTAGTGCCATTAGCATGGTAAAACCAACCAACACCATGGTTGTCAACATAATCAGTTTCATAGCTTTTTGGTTTGCCTCAACTCATTCCAATCTATTTATAATTTCATTGATTTTGTCAAAATCATAATCATAGCTTCTCTCATCTTCATTCTTCATATGAATAGCTTTACTTCTTCTTTGGATATTTGATGCATTCCCAGTAGGAGCTGCTCCCCACGCAAAGTACTCGCATATCCTATCTAGACACTTGAAATACAACCTCCCTGGATTTTTCTCTGATTCTGATATGAACACTGCAGCTTTTTTCCACAATTGCATCTTTTGTTTTGCAAATATCCAGCATCAATGTTTGAACCCATTGACATGATCCTAGTAAGAGCATTTTATGACACAATCAGTCCATTACAACTTAAGACAATATTTAAACAAAGATGTAAAATAAAATAATAATCAATGATTTGTTTAGTCCATACATTCAAACAATCAGTTTAATAGTGTTGGGAGTGCAGTGTTGATAGTTCAAAAAATATCAACCTATTTCTCCACCTTTAGTATAGAATGCATGTCAGTGTTGATTGTTCAAAATAACCATTGTCTCTCTCTTGTTTGCTAATATTTATGAAGTAGAAGACTTCACACATTTTTTCAATCATTTTCAAGTACACCACTTGATTTGTCTAGCATGTTTGTTACTCACATTGTCTGGACTTCAAAGTTTTATTTATATATTTATTTTTAAATTAGGGGTATGGTGGAACATTAATGATGTGCACTTTATTTCATTAAAACAAAAAAAGGTTGAGATTTACAATAAGAATTCTCTTCTCCCTTTATTTTCTTGTGTTTTTTCATTCTTAACATTTTATGAAACGAGCGGTATGAAAAAGTGGTTCATACAACATTTTAGAGCCGTAAGAGTGGTATGTAAAAGTTAAGTTTGAATGTTCATACCACTCTTACCACTGCTAAGTTAGAATGCTCACTAACACTACTGCCAATTCAAGCTTAACAGTCAAACTAATATGAAAAAGTTAAGTTTGAATGTTCATACCACTCTTACCACTGCTAAGTAAGCATTCAAATCAATGCCTCATGTTCATTCTTAACATTTCATTTCCTTTTGTTTCCACTTCTCCTTATATTAGAAATCTATATTTCTGGGTCAGGAAATCTTAACTTTTTAAGCTATGAAATTTCAATTTCATTTGGAGACATGCTGCATTCTTAGCTTACTCATAACAGAGTAGGTACTTGAATAGATTCTTAGCTTATTGTTAACAAAGGACCTTTGATAGTAAAGAAGTAAGCCACCCTACTGCTAAATGGAAACAAATTAACAGTGGTTCCCTCAACATTCTATGGGCAAAGAAGAAGAGGATTCTTGAGGCCCAGATTAATGTCATTATTCCAACTAAAAAAGATGAAGCACCAACGAAAATTTGAGACACTGAACTGAGACAGAGACTGGAGAATGTAAGACAAGATGAGAGGAAAAAAATCAAATGCTGATGAAATAAAAAAATTGGGAAAAAATTGAAATCAACAACAAATTTGTTTCCACAACAAACCCTAGATCATCAAAAAAAAAAAAAAAAAATGGAAGAAAAAATTCAAATCAACAACAAATCTGTTTCCACAACAAACCCATCAAACTTAATAAATCAGACGCATCTATTTTTTTGAACAACAAATCAAACTATGGCAACAAATCATACTTATATATATATATATATATATAAGTAAAAAAAATGAGAATGAAGACGAAGGGACGAAGGGATGCAGGGAAAAAAATGAGAATCAACAAATGGACCTCGTCGCCGTCGCCTTCCCTTCTCTGTCCGTCTCCTGCTGTTTCCCCTCGCCTCACCACTGCCTTTTCTCTCCTCTCTGTAGCCGCCTCTCTATTCGTCTCACTAGGGTTCAAACACCAGACAACAAAAAGAGGCTGAAAAGCAAAATATAAGAAGTGAGAGAAACAAAAACAAAAAAAAAAAGTGGTTCAAAACGACGTCGTTTTAAACCACCACAGAGGCCACCGTAAGAAGCTATGGCAAAGGATCTGGACTCCTACAAAAGACGCATTCCTTCTTCCAAGTAGTGGGACCACGCAAAAAGTAAGCCTAATCCAAGCAATACAACATCAAATACCTAGCAAAGAATAAATGCATGTCATTACCATGCATTGCAATCAATGCATGGCCTACAAAGCATTTTCCATCAACACGATCAAAATAAATTATAACAAAGCTGAAAAAAGGCATGCTTGGCCTGCTTTGAGGTGCCGCTGAGTTGCTCGGCCAATTGATGAACATTTAAAAAAAATTATGTATATATATTTTCACGTCAGCGGCGACGCTCAGCCAACTGAGAAAGCACCAAGCTAGGCAATTATGAGAATAATAACAATGCACATATTTAGTTTGGGGGCACCACTGAGCTACGGAATACTGAGCAAAAACCGAGCTAGACCCAATACAAACGCTTTAGGCTGAACAATAATTTTGAATCCACCTCGCAAAGCTGAAATTAAGTTGTGACCAACCGAATTTCGAAGCTGGTGATGAAATTGGCTTCCACTTCGCTAAACATAAGTGCAAGCCATCAGGCAAATGAAATGGGTAAAAATTAATCATGTCTTGGTGTTCGGCCCAATGCTAGGCTCACTCTGAAGATGGGCTAGGTTGGAGCTCGACCTTATGGCCAACACCTGCTCCGAAGCAAAACAATCATTAGAGTTCGACCCAATGTATGAGCGTCACTCCCAAGTGGATACTAGAAAGCTCGGCACAACGTGCAAGGCTCGCTCTGAAGCGAGTCGAGTAACAAGTTGTACCTCTAAGATGGGCAACCATTTCGAAGTGAACCAACTTGGAGAAGGCCAGCACACCAAAGGCCTTTCTTGGGCTCACAAGAGGCAAAAAAACTCTATTCCTCTCCCTCTGTCTGAACAGAACATGGACACATGGAGGTGCAGCAGGACAAGGCGAACACATGACAGACTTGCACCTGAGTGTCAGGCGGAGTGGTCTTCCTCCTCCAATGAAAAATGATCACTAATGAGACAAACGAAATAGATCTGCACCTGAGTGTCAAGCGGGGTGACTGTCCTCCTCCAATAGGAGACGACCATGAACAAGACAAATGGGACAAATGGTAGAGAGAGAAGATCTTGGAGGACAGGAAATCTTCTCTTATAAAAGGTGAGTATTATTCACCCTCAAGGTATCCGAAATCCATACACTCAATATATACACTTTGTATTATCTTCTTCCTCTCTTCTTTTCCATCGGAGGGGTTTCTGACCAAACCCCAGTCGAGCAGCCTCACCATTTGTTACTTTGTGCAGATATTCATTTCTCAAAGCACGTTGTTCTTCTACAAAGTTCAACCCTTCTTCATGGTGTGGAAATCACCCCCACACAATTCCCTTTTACTGATTGAACACATTTTATTACTTTCACTATATTGAGATCCAAATCTTCCATTCTACTTTTTCTTTTTTCTAACCTTGTGATTTTGGTGGTGGTGATCTGTGGGGTTGATGGCGGCGGTGGTAGGTTTGATGGTCTTTTTCGGTTTGGTGTTGGATTGGATCATATGGGGAGAGTGCAGGTAGGTAGCTGAAAAATGTTAATGAGAGTTACAACTTAGATGATGTGGCATTGTTGGATTGGATGTCTGTAAATTCTTAATTCATGGGAAAGCCATATATAAGTTAAGGAGAAAAGTCCTCTCAAGTTCAGATTTTGAACTGTATTCTGAACAGTTTATTTTGTCAGGTATTTCGTGTATTTCGTCCACAAAAAAAAAAAAAAATTAGGTCGATTCGATAACTGTAACTTGTTCAATTTATTACGTTTATCACTGAAAAAATGTTTGGTTTATTTTTAAAAACACAATTTTTGTGTATTTTTTTAGTGAAAAATTGAACAAGTTATAATTATCAGATCGACCTAATTTTTTGTGTGGATGAAACATACGAAGTACTTGACAAAATGAACAATTCGGATTATCGAAACGAGACTCATTATGGGCCCCATGAACCCAAACAGCACCTTTTAATCCAAAATTTGGGCTGAAAGGGATTTTTCTCCATAGGTTAAACTCCTCATTTTTTATCGAAAGAAAAGATGAAAAAGATATATTGGTCGAAAGTAAAATCATGCATTAATAATTATTTTTGTACTCTCCACTGCTATTGTAATTTCAAAAAAGAATCCTACTTTCTGATAATTATTGCTCCTAAAAAAAATTAAAAAGCATTATGAGGAGACCACTTTAAGACGCAGGCAAGGCTCATTGCTTGGGATCTGGGGATCTTGTTGTGTGCACAGCAGGCTGTTATGTTTTTGTGGGGAGCGTCGTTTCGAGTTTTTTTCGATAATTTGAATTGTTCATATTATAAGGTTCATCGAGTAGATTATTCATGTAAAAAATAAAATTGATTAGATATCTATAGTCCTATAACTAAAACACATTTATTTTTATAAAAATTATCAGTTAACATAACTTTCATAAATTTTTAAAAACAATTAAGACCAAATTATAAAGTTATGAATATCCAATTAACTTAATTTTTTATATGAATAAAATTCTTAACGAATCCTACAATATCAATTGTTCAAATTATTAAAAAATATTCGGAATAAACTCCCACAGTGGGGTACAGTAAACTACTGTGCCTTGAAGGGACAACAGCACCTCCAAGTCTGCTTGCTTGGTGCTTGGTATTGTAGCAAAAGGAGTTGCGGTTGAGAGTAGAGCATGGAATTAGGGCTCGTTTGGAAATTGGTAACTACTTTGGCATAATAACATCACTATGCCCATAGTTGGTGGACCATTAAGAAGCTAGGCACTCCTCTGAGGCTTCCGTTCGAAAGAAGTCATATTTTTTTTTTTATATCTCTGTATTATTTTTTTATAAATAAATACATAATAGTAAAAAAAAGGCAACGGTAAAAATGAAATTGGTAAAAAAGCAAAAGTATGCAAAATTAAATTTGAATAAATTGTATTTTATATATATCAAAACAAACTATCTTATCGTTGTTATATATTTTATAAGTATCATTGTACTCCACGTTCACCCCATCATTAATAATTTTGTATTTTAACCAGTGAAGAAAAAAGAATTAAAAAAATAAATTATAATTTAAATTTGTTTTAAGCGCCTCACTTAATTTTTTTTAAAGATTTACGAGTGGGTCCTATTGAGGAGACTTATTTACCTATACAGCAATGATTCATCCCACTAAAAATATCACCACTAATAGCACTAATGCATTAAAAAAGTAAAAAAAAAAAAATACAACTCAAAGACCAAAACATCACATCATTAATGGCGGGACCCACTGCCACCTAATTAGTGGGAGCACTAATTAGTGCTCCCAAGCATTTTTCTTTACCTACAAGTCATATTCATTTTTGCACCTATCAATATTCTTAAAATATCCTTCATTCACCTTCTTCATCCCTATTATTAACACTCTCCTCCTCCGCCAATAACCACCATCGGTCACTAACGATTACCTTCGGTGATAATTTCCAGCGACATTTTTTTTGAATTGTTTCAACAAAAATAACATCTATCACCACTACATCACTACTGCCACCACCTCCACTACTCAATCACTCATTCATATTTACACACACACTCACTGTTGTTTACTCACAAAAAATACAACTACATAGACATATATAACACAGACTAATTTACTAAATTTATTAGAAACACATTTAGTGATAAATTTATCACTGATCGATTTCTAAAAAAATTAAAATAAATTTGATTCACTCACTCTTACTCATGTTCACTCACTTACAAGAATCCATGCTCCTCTCACATACACATAGGAAACAATAGACACGGATAAATTTATCACTGAGGGAAAAAATAAATCCATCATAGATCAATATAAAATCAACAAAAAAATTAAACTTACGTTTAGTGATAAATTTATCACTGACAGAATTCTTTAAACATTAGTTTATAAGAAGCTGATAGATCTGTAAAGAAAGAAGGGCGAGATCTGAAAAATCCAAAAAAAAAAAAATGCTAAAAATAAAACCAAAAAATAAAAAATTGAAAAGATTTTCAAATTTTGGCAAGATTCTCAAGATTGTTTCCGGTCGATCTTTGATGATGGAGTGTAAGATCGAGAAAATAGAGTGTAGACCAGCGGCGATGGAGGTGGTTGATGATCGGTGGCGGTGGTAGATCAACGACAGTAGAGATGGTTGGTGAAGGTGGTGGACGGTGGCGGCGGTGGTGGTGAATAGCAACTGCGATGGTGGCTATGGTAGCATCTGTAATTCAAGTTCTTCCATACTAGGAATGCAAGCTCTCACACAATAAAAAATAAAAATTAATTTATAGACAACCAAAGCACGAGAAGGATTAAACATTTAAATTATCCAAGTGATAATGAAGGCAAAAAATTTCATAATCTCATGTCCTTGAATGGCCATCACATGAGCAAGATTTGGATACGTATTTTGGATGAAAACTCAAAGAAGTGCAATGCTATCAATTTAGCGCAGCTTCCAAGTAAGAAAAAAAGATTGGCACCAATAGACCCCAAAAAAAAAAAAAAAAAATTTCTCATTTTCGTTAGTTTTAATTAATGGAACAGACCTATGGTGTAAATTGTGCGCAATTTGAAAATGCAGGATTTTATTTGAACAAATTAAAAACTTAAGGTTAATTTGTTATAAAGATAAACTCTAGAGTTACTTTGTAATTTCTCCTGAAAAGTTTTATCCGATGGTGATGAGTAATTATTTTGTCTTTTTGCTATAGAACACCCCGTTAGTTATGTGTTGGTCTAATATCATGGAACTATGGGTATATATGTTTCAAAATTTTGAATAATTATGAAACACTATTGGCCGGATACATGATCGAGTGATGTTTCAAATCTATTTGAAAATTTCTATCCATTTGTAGAGAATATTTGACCATTTAATTTGGGATTTATAGGCCCATTACAAGGCCCACTTTGATGATCCAATCTGTTTAACTTTTACGTCCCTATGGATAGATTATCCACCAAATATGACATAAAAACAAAGTTTTCTTATTTAATAATAGATTGGACTACATTGACTTAATTATGAAAGTTAGAGACCTTAAATAGAAAATTTTAAAATTTGAGGTTCACATTGAAAAATTAGATAAAAGTTGAAAGAACTAATTTATAATTTACCTAAATTATACTTGTAGTCCATTTATTATTTGAAGGTAAATTGATGAAATTATATGTCTATAATTATATAATCAACCTATTTTGTTTCACGAATAATTCACATATCAATATCTAAAAATTAAACAAATCAAATTACCAACATGTAACCTGTAACAAAATTAAAAGAGATATTAACTCGATACTTCAAGTCTTCCCACCACCTTGAGAGAAATGGACCCAAAGTTCAAAACCCAACAAATCATATATTTCCAAAATGAAAGCAATTTCTCTCATGTCATCTAAGAGAATCAAACACTTTTAGTTTAGTACAACACAAGTTTATTGTAGATTCAATTGTAATGATTCAAATTAATTATTTTTTAATCATATGTATGCAAACTTCTTTTTCTTCTTTTCTTTTTTTTTTAATTAAGAAAAATAAGATAGAGTTGACATGAATTTACAACATTTATAACTATTTTTAAAAAATTTAATATATAATACAATCACTTAATTGTACTTATTAAATTAATATACTTTTTTTTTTATCAATTATAATTTAGTAGTTAAAACATTTAAATCATCAAAATAAACCATACTCCACATGCTAGACCAGGACTAGGATGGTAAAATCATCAAAATTTAAAAATTCAAAACTCTTTTCAATTTTTTTTTTAAAACTTATAATCAAACAAATTTTTTCTTTTCAAAACTCAACTCACAATTCCACACTAAAATTACAACACCAAACTTAAATCATAATTCTAAAACTAATCCTTTAACTCCGAATAGTTTTTATATGCGAATAGAATATATGTCATATAATACTTCCGACTATTATGATTGACTTTAATAATAGAATCTACTACATTAATAATGTACATTTTTGATGAAGGTAATTCGTAGCTCCAACTCCTAACCAATTTTCCAAGTAACGCTTCTTAATTTCCCCAAGACCGGTTCCCTTTCCTTCTCTCTCCTCTCCTATACCCTCATTTTTAGCATCGACCAAAACAAAACTTGTCTCTTCCGACCCCTCTTTCCCTCTCTCTCTCTCTCTCTCTCTCTCTCTTATGTTACAAACAATGGTGCAAAAAGAGAAACAACAACCACCACCACCACAATGGAAGAAGACGACAAAACATATCCAAGATTACTATTCTTCCTTGTCATAACAATAATAATAATCCCTTTGTCCTCCGCCTCCTCCACCATTTCAGTCTCTTCTGCCACCTCCTCTTTGTCCACTATTACCACCACCCAAGATGAATCTTCCGCCATGTCTAAACTGGCTAAATCCCTTTCCCCAACCCCCTCTGGCTGGTCCTCTACTTCCGACCATTGTGATTGGTCCGGCATCTCCTGTGACTCCTCTGGCCATGTCACCTCCATTAGCCTTGCCTCCAACTCACTCTCTGGCAAATTGCCCTCCGAATTAAACTACCTCTCTCACCTCAAATCTATTTCTCTCCAACGAAACCACCTCTCTGGTTCCTTTCCTTCCCTCTCCAACCTTGCTTCTCTCCAACAAGTCTTTCTTGATAACAATAATTTCACTTCTATTCCCTCTCAATTCCTCTCTGGCCTCACAACCTTGCAAACCTTAAGCATCGGGAACAACCCCAATCTCCCTGCTTGGACTCTCCCTCAAACTCTTTCTGATTCCACAACCTTGAATACCCTTTACGCACCCCAATCTAACCTCATTGGAACAATACCAGACATTTTCCAATCATTCCCAAATCTTCAGAACCTTA
This sequence comes from Camellia sinensis, assembly GCF_055761805.1. Lineage (NCBI taxonomy): Eukaryota > Viridiplantae > Streptophyta > Magnoliopsida > Ericales > Theaceae > Camellia > Camellia sinensis. Next base: position 83,353,283 of record NC_138963.1, read on the forward strand.
GGCTTTCTTACAACAATCTTACGGGTCCTTTACCACCTTCATTTGCTAAATCAGGGATTCAGAACCTTTGGCTCAACAATCAAGAGCTTGGTCTTTCAGGTACGATCGATGTTCTTAGTTCAATGACTCAATTAACTCAAGTTTGGCTTCATCAGAACCAATTTTCAGGTCCCATTCCAGATCTCTCAGGATGTACCTCGCTATTTGATCTTTCGCTTCGCGATAACGATTTAACTGGCCCTGTCTTGCCTTCTCTAACTACTCTTCCAAACTTAGTTAATGTTTCATTGCAGAACAATAAGTTGCAAGGTCCAGTACCTAGTTTTGGCAAGGGTGTTGTGGTGAATCTTGGCCAAACAAACAACTTTTGTAATTCAAAACCGGGTCCTTGTGATCCACAAGTCACCACATTGCTTGAGATTGTAGGGGCTTTGGGTTACCCAATGGCATTGGCTGACTCTTGGTCCGGGAATGACCCTTGCAAGGGTTCGATATCGATTTCTTGTGATTCCAGGGGCAGCGTTACGGTGCTTAATTTCGGGAAACAAGGTTGGAGTGGGACTATATCACCCGCCATTGCTAACCTCACTACATTGACAAGTTTGCTTTTGAATGATAATGACATCACCGGTCCTATACCTTCCAGCTTGACAAAATTGGCACTGCTTCGGCTTCTTGATGTCTCTAACAATAATATTTCGGGTCAAGTACCAAAATTTGGTTCGGGTGTGAAAGTGAAGATTTCAGGTAATCCATTACTTGGAAAAGACGTGCATGCTGGAGATGGAAGTGGAAGTTCTTCCAACAGTAGTAGTTCTAGCTCCCCTAGTGGAAGTTCATCATCAGGCAGAACAAATGGGACAAATGGTTCATCTAGTGGAAGTGGAACTCCGGTAGTAGAAACACAAAACTCATCATCATCTACATCGTTGTGGGTTATTGTTGCTGCCATTGTTGCAGCTTTGATTTTTATAGTAGGTTTGTCATTGGTGATTTACAGAATGTTTGTGATGAAGCGCAAATTGGTTGAAAGCTCTATAAAAGCGAATAAAAAGCTGAAGAATGGTGGTGCAAATGGTGTTGTGAATGGTTTTGGAAGTGAACTACCCAGTCAAGGCAGTGCTGACAACAATGATATTCATGTCTATGATGGCGGCAACGTTACCATCCCCATAGAGGTGCTTCGAGAAGTGACAAACAATTTCAGTGAAGACAACATTTTAGGTCAGGGTGGATTTGGGGTTGTTTACAAAGGAAAATTCCAAGATGGGACACAAATCGCGGTGAAGAGGATGGAAGCAACAGTGGTGAGCTCGAAGGGGCTTAGTGAGTTCCAAGCAGAAATTGCAGTCCTGACGAAGGTTAGACACAGGCATTTAGTGGCCCTTATTGGGTTTTGTGTCAGTGGAAGTGAGAGGCTTTTGGTTTATGAGTATATGCCTCAAGGGACATTGGGACAACATCTGTTCAATTACAAAGAACTGGGGTTTTCACCGCTTACATGGAAGGAAAGAGTCACAGTTGCCCTGGATGTTGCTAGAGGGGTTGAATATTTACATAGCTTAGCACAACAGAGTTTCATCCACAGAGATCTAAAACCCTCTAACATACTTCTTGGAGACGACATAAGAGCCAAAGTTTCTGATTTTGGCTTGGTGAAGAACGCGCCCGATGGGAAGTACTCCGTGGAGACAAGGTTGGCCGGTACATTTGGATATTTAGCACCCGAATATGCTGGTAAGTACAAGAAGTCCATGATCAGTAGTTCTTTTCCAGTTATGGTACTGCATTGATCATTTTATTCGTAACATTTCATATTGGTCTTAATGTGCTCTATAATTTGCAAAGATTTTGGGCTTGTTTGACTGCACGAATACTTATTCCATTTTAAATTAACTAATTCAAAATTTTCCAATTAGTAGAAGAGGCAATTTAAGTTCTTCTGTAAGCATTGAGTAGAACATAAGCTGAATCTTTCAGTTTTAGGTTAGTTAATATGTTCTAAAAATGAACTATCAAATTTAGAAAAACTCAGAGATATTTTTACTTGCGTTATTTTCCAACCAAATACACATCTAATTTCTGAATGAACTAATTTCAAAATTACCACCAATTCATATTTTGGGACAACCAAATAGACCTTAGCCTAAAGTAGTATTTCCAGTATGGTCTGCATCAAATCCTATGATATGAATGTTGAACCATTATCTTCTTCTTCTTTTTTTTCCTTGCAGCCACTGGAAAAGTAACAACAAAGGTTGATGTATTTGCATTTGGGGTGGTTTTGATGGAGATGATCACTGGTAGAAAAGCATTGGATGAGAGCTTGCCAGAAGAGAAAAGTCATTTAGTTACCTGGTTCCGAAGGATCATCATTAACAAAGACAACATCAGGAAATCTATAGACCCCTCGCTAGATCCAGATGAAGAAACCTATGAGAGCATCATCAAAGTAACAGAACTGGCTGGACACTGCACTGCTCGCGAGCCATTTCAACGCCCTGACATGGGTCATGCGGTGACTGTCTTGTCTCCCCTTGTCGACCAATGGAAACCCACCAATCCTGATGAAGAAGATAGCTTCGGCATTGACTTTCACACCAGCCTTCCTCAAGTCTTACAGCTATGGCAAGCCGGTGAAGGTACTTCCACAATGACTAGCGATTACTATAATAGTGGTTACACATCTTCAAGCATGCCTAATAAACCTTCTGGGTTTGCAAGCTCATTTAGTTCAAAGGATGGCCGATGACTACAAGTCAACAAACATGTACCATGGCACCAACAAATATGGAGACAGGTTTCTATACTGTTTATACAATGGTTGTGAGACTTAATTTAGTGTGTACTGCACGAATCATTTTCTTGTTTCATTTTTTGACCTATTAATTCAATTCAATTCAATTCTTTACTTTTTTTTCTTTTCTTTTTTTTTTTTTTTTGGAGGAACCAATTCAAACTTATATAGTCTTCTGTTTTCAAATTTGTTTGTTTATATATCGAGGAACTGAGTTCCATCTTTTGATGTTCTATGGCCCTTGATGTAAGAACTCAAAACGAAGAGGTGGAATTAGAAATTAACATTATATTTTATGACAAGTATCATCAACAAATTTTGTTATTATATTCCTTTTTCCCGCTATGTGATAAGATTTTATGCACATTTTTTCATTAGTCAACTTCGGACTGGGTTTGATCGAGCCAACGCAGTTGAGGTATGGTAAGAGTGTTGAAATTCTATATATTATCCAATGTAGGCATTGCGCTTATGCCCATATTGGGACCCAAAAAAAAGGAAATTGAGGAAGTAATAGCACAAATTTTTGGATTGGAAAGCATTGAATCAATTGAAATGCAAAGTAACCATACAATGAGGTCTTCCTTTTTATTTTTTATGACACAATCCAAAACAAGCTACAAAGAAACAGAAACATAATCAAACGAGAACAGACCAGAGCTGTTGAGGGGTGGAAGAAGCCCAGTATAAAGGAACAGACCTGGGGGATTTTGGCCAACCAAGAAGCTGGCTCCATTGGCCAATCTAGGGGCCCAGACTGAAGATGACCAAAAGTCTCAGTTCAGGTCCTAATAACATAGATAACTGTTGCACTCTCACAAGGGGTCAAACTCGGAAACTTGTAAAGAGTGACCAGATGACCCAAGACCTGACTGACTAGCCATCATGAGCTTTGCGTCCCAGTGTGCTAAAAATGAGGATTCATATGGCCAGGAGCAACTAGAGGTTTTGGGAACTAAAGTTTGAAATTTTTGTTTGCCGGAATCCATTTGCTACTCCAAAACTTGAATAATTGGCCAGCATGCACCAGCCATCTTAGTCCTTGAGTGATTAATTCTCTTCCCTTTAAGAGACTTGACCATGGCCTTGAACCTCTCTTGCAGGGAAGAAGCCAGTGTGGGGGATGTAAATACCTTCCAACATAAGCAAAGAGGTCTGGAGAACAAATATTGGAAGTGTGACATAGTCACACAGATTCATCTATAACAGGACTATTGTAACGATCTACCATTAACATCTTTCTTCCAAAAGATAATTATAATAATTTCATAGCGGGATTACATGGATTTATTGCAAACGTAAACAGTTCCGCTTACATGTAGCTCATTCAATATAATAGATAGAATCAGTAAAAAAACTCAATACTTGGAACATGAAAGAAAGGGTCTTGCACAACCATATCACTATTTGAACCCAAATTTTTCATGCCAATTGTGCAACTGCATAGGATAGAAGATTATTCAACGTTGACTCATATTATAAATATCCTCATTGTAGCAAACAATAACTTACAACCTACTACAAAGTAATTCACCAATAATCTAACAATGTCCATCTTATCCATAGTATAGATTCCACTCGTTTTAAACCTGTCATCGTGGTTCTGATCAAGAAGAACATTCATGGTTTAGATGTCCATTCTGCATTTCAAGATCTCAACCACTGATTGTAATGGAGTATCATAATTACCACAGCACTGGATAGATAAACCCCTGGGTTCTTCAAGAACAACACTGCTATTGCAGCCAGTGTCATGCCCATTTATCAGTTCTGTGATGGACAGACAGGGTCAAATCCCGATTGCAAACCAACTTCACACTACCTGTTCCATAACAGTCTTCCGTTGCAAACAGTGTTGTTGCAATTGGGCAAGGCTGAGAATCATGCTAACATATCACAATCCCATTGAATTTCTCCTCTATCACCAATAGCAGATTCTGGTCATTCTTGTCAATGGTGAAGAAATAAAAGTTGGCGAGAGTGATTATACATACTCATCTTAGCAGTATTTTGATAATCACGGGCCAATCTGAATCATAGATTTTATTAATCAGGAAGATATTTCAAACACCTAGAAATCTTCCCTTCTTTCAGTACTTGTCAGCTGCAGTACAAATCAGTCTGTTCAAAAGAACATGCCAGCAATCCAAATTTCCCAAACTGACTTAACAATGCTCATATCCTGTTTTGCTCAAACATTGGTTGAACTTCTATGGAGTTCTTGAATCAAATAAAAGACATCTATATATTAAGGACAGTATTGAGGAATAGTGTATAACATCTAATCTCCACTTACAAAATGTAGTCCATTCAACAAAGTCTTGTAAGTCTTCTCATTCATCATACTATCCTTCTTCCTCAGTTCTTCAAGCAGATCAAAAGCATCACTACCTCTCCCTTCCCTGCACAACCCTTCCAAGAGAGTTTTATAAGTTAACAAATCTGGCGCCATAGAATTACCCAACATATCAAAAACAATTTCATTAGCATCTTCAAACCTCCGTTCCATAGCAAGGCTACAAATCAAAATCATGTAAGTACTACTCTTGGGCACCAAATTTTTACCTCTCATTTCCTTATAAAACCCCAAACCCTGGCTCACCCTCCCCTTCTCACACAAACCCTTGGTTATATAACTATACGTATACCCATTCGGCTCGCATCCATACAATCCCATTTCCCGAAAAACCCGAATGGCTTCATCAACTTCAAGACACTTAGAGTAGGCCTTTACAATCATATTCAATACGAAAGCATCCGGTATCACACCAGCAGCCTTCATTTGTTTGGTTAAAGATCGAACGGCGTGCAGATACACATAACATACATTCAACTTATTGAATTTCCTAAGCAGGGAATTGAATAACAATGTGTAGGTTTCTAAAGAGGGTTTAGTGTCATCAGATTTCAACATTTTCTTGTAAACATCGAAAGCACGATTGAAGAGAAACTTACGGCCACAGCAAAACCGAATCATGGAATTGTAGAGTGGGACGCTGGGAGAGCAGGCTCCGGCGATGACTTCCTCGATTAGGGTTTGGGCGTGGTAGAAACGCTTGGCGGAGACGGAAATTTGAATCATGGTGAGGTAGGTAAGGTGGTTGTGTTTGTAGTGGCGGTGCTGGGCAGTCCAGCGGAAGATGTCGAGGGCGAGATCGGGATCGGATTGGGAGCGGAGGGCTTCGTCGACATCGGACGGGCTGAAGCCGGGTTTGAGCTTGTCGACCCATGTCTCGAATTGCTTCTCGAGAGGAGTTCGAGTTCTAGGGTTAGGGTTAGAGATTGGGGAGGTATGGTTGGGGGATGGTGGAGGTAGGGTTGTGGGGTTTTGTTGGGAGGAGCAGAGGTGGTTGGTGGCGGAGGAGGAGGAGGAGGAGGAGGAAATGGAGAGAAATGGAGGAGAAGAGAGGAGAGAGTTTCTGAGAGTGGAGTTAAGGAGAGAACGACGTAACGTTGCTCTCATTGTAAACGAGCTCTGTTTAGAGAGAGAGAGAGAGAGAGAGAGAGAGTTTGGGAACTAGCTTGTGTAAAGTTTTAAGACAGAAATTTGTGTTCTACTGTTAAAAATTATTTAATTATATAAATAATTTATTTTAATATATTTTAAGAAAATTTAGTGAAATTATATAAATAATTTATTTTAATATATTTTAAGAAAATTTAGTGAAATTCTTAATTAATTTATAAGATATTTTTATTTTATAATAAATTTTATTTTAGTGAAATTCTTAATTAATTTATAAGATATTTTTATTTTATAATAAATTTTATTATTTTAAAATTTGATCCATTGAATTGTAATTTCCGTACTTGAGTTTGAACAATTTTATTCTTATAGATATTTTTTAACCCTTAGCAATCTCATACGTTCTTATGGTGTGCTCCAATTTTGTATTATTTTTAAAATTTTTGTATATTAAATTTTAAAAATTCATAACTTTTATTGTACATATTTATTTTTGATGAAATTCAAATTTTTTAAACTTGTTTAACAAGATCTATCAAATAATATTTCACATGAATTTGTAATTATGTAAAATAAAAAATTAAATTTCACAATATGAATGTTTATGTGGTGGTTTGGGTCAAAACTCGACCCTCTTTGCGAGTCCATTTGGGCTATTTGTTTGTTCTATTTGACTTTGATCCTACCTTATTGGGATTGGACTTTGAAACGCCATGGACTGGCTTCGGAACAACCAAACAACTTTTTTGCATGAGCTTGGTCACGCGAAAAAACTCTGTGGTCGTACCTATGATGTTGATGACCGCGTCCGTTATGGTCTATCGTTTTAAGTGTTGAATGCGCATGAAAACCTATTTTTTTGCATTTCTTCCATCTCCTCTCTTAGACCGCCATTTCTGAGCTCCCAAGCTCTTTAACCCTTGGTTTCATCTACCCAGGGTCAAAATCTCACCCTAGTCTCTTATACCAAAGCGTAAAGCACAACAAGAGCTTTTTTTTGATCTCGTTGGATCGTGATTTCGTTACAGATTGATTTTTGGGCTTCTTATATTTGCTTCAAAAGGTAAGAATTTCTTTATTTTTCTTCAATACCCTACTATAAATACATATGTGGTAGTTTCTTTTACACTAAAAAACATAATTTTGATATGTGATTTCAAAAAAAAAAAAAAAAAAAACCATATTGGTGGGTTAGTGCTTATTGAGTTTAACCTTGTAATTGGGGTTGATTATGTGAATTATCTGTTAATTGAGTATGCTTAGAATGCTAGAATTGGAAAGCCCTAATTTTAATTTATGATTACGAAAGATGAAAAGAGTTGATGTTTGTGTAATCGGTGAACCATATGTTGTTGTAAATGAATTGATAATGTGAAGATAAAAGGAGTAATGATAGTTTATTATGAATAAATGATGAATGTTATGAGTATTGATAATGGGTTGTAATGGGTTTGGGTTTTGAAAATTTAAAGAGATGATTATACATGGTTGTGTTAATTGAGAAATGGAAATGGGTTTATGTCTTGGGATTAATGTTGTTATTGTTGAACCTATTTTAATAAGAATTGCGTTGTTAGAGTTTTGTCCTTGACCATCGGTGAAGGATGGTATTTATTGTTGCTAAATAGATTATATGTATTAAATGTCGTGTGTTAGATTGTATGATCTAAAATGATGTGTTATGTGATGAGGTGGTTGAATGAAAGTGCTATGTAGAAGTAATGCGTTTCTTTCCGTTAGCACCCAGTAAAGCAGACCAATGTTTTATATAGAGGTAATGTGATTCTTACGACTAGCAACTAGTAAAGCGAGTTGATGCTGTATAGAGATAATGTGTTCCTTTCGGTTAGCATCTAGTAAAGCAGGCAGGCGTGGGGCTTGATGAGACCACGGTTGTGATATGGAGCTTGGCAAGACCACGGGTTATTAATTTATTATGAGATTTTATTATTATTTTGTTTGTATGGCTATAAAGATACTTGTTGTTAATCATATTATTTAATTTTGATAATGTCTAAAATATATTAGTTAATATACATATTATTTGACACAAATTATTATCTTTTTAAAATATATATATTTGTTAAATATTATTTAAATAAAATAATATTATCTTTTTAAAATATATATGTTAAATATTATTTTAAATATTTTCAAAAACTTTACTATTCACTTTTTGAAAAATAGGATTAATTACTATTCATCTTTTGACAAATCGATTAATTATATTATTTTGACAAAAATGATTATTTTAAATATTTTCAAAAACTTTACTATTCACTTTTTGAAAAATAGGGTTAATTACTATTCATCTTTTGACAAATCGATTAATTATATTATTTTGACAAAAATGATTGATTGGTTGTATTATTTTGACAAATTTGATATTTATGAGTTGTCTTATTTTGACAAAATTAATATGGAGTGGTAAAATATTTAGTATAAAATCTTTACAACATATACAATATTTTAAAGAGAACATATATTTTCAGATCCATCATAAATATTATTTACAGAGATTTTTCTGTATGCAAAATTTTGATTAGAACTTATATAACATTATATGCAGAATACATCACGTGCGCTATTAAATTTTTTACACTACATTGATTATATTATATTATAATCAAACAAGAAGAAAAAGATGGAGTTATGTATATATGTATATATATATATATATTATAAACTAGATGGAGAAAATTATTTGTTTGTTTGAAAGTTGTGAACTTTGTATTAAATTGTCTACAAAAATGGTGGGTCCATGTTTGAAATAACAAAAAGAAAAATTCAGTCTTATTTTTTATCTTTTGCTGACTATTCAAAATCAAGGAGTGTGCTTATGTAAGTGATGACATCAAGAGTGTGCTTATGTAAGCCATGACATCAGGAGCGTGCTTATGTAAGCCATGACGTCAAGAGCGTGCTTATGTAAGCCATGACGTCAGCAAGGAGCGTCCAACGAGTATAATTTTGTGTATAAATAGAAGTGTTGTGTGTGGAGAATATCATCAAGAACTTGAAGAGAAAATATTTCTGTGAGCTCCAAAATTCTGAGTATTCTGCTCTTTCACTTTCAGATCTAAGTCTAGCTTTTGTTCTTACACTTTCATATCTACTCTTTGTGAGAGAATTATTGTAAAAGTGGGTTCAATTACCACTTATTCTTATTCCTTATTTTTGTGAGAGATTTTGTAAGGGTAAGGCATTTATTGTTGAGTGAGGCTCAATAGATAAGAGTAAGTCCTGTGCCAAATCCACAAGCTTGGTGGTGTATTTATTCAATTGATAGTAAAGAAATTCTCAAGGAGGTTCCTTGGGGAGTGGACGTAGGCCTGGCGTGCCGAACCACTATAAATCGCAGTGTTTGATTCTCTCTCTCTATCTCTTCTACTTTTATATTGATAATTATTATTCTGTTTTTTTTTTATTTATTAAAATTCTAAATATTGTGTTATTTTTAATATTGTGAAATTTTCAATAACCCAATTCACCCCCCCTCTTGGGTTGCCTATCTGGGATAACAATTGGTATCAGAGCCTAGACTCTAGTTTTTGTGACTTAACCGTCTCAGAGTAGATCATGGCAACCCCTAGTTATTCCTTACCCGAGGGACAAGCATCTAATAGGCCACCTCTATTTAGCGGCACAAATTTTAGCTATTGGAAAACTAGGATGACCATACATATTCAATCTAATGATTATGAATGTTGGAAAATTATTTGTAATGGTCCAAAAATTCCTACCAAAACTATAGATGGACTTAGGGTACCAAAACCTGAAGATGAGTGGGATGAATCAGATACTAGAATGGCCCAAATTAATGTCAAAGCTACAAACATGTTGTACTGTGCTTTGGATGCCAACGAGTTCAATAGAATTTTCACATGTAAAACCGCTAAAGAAATTTGGGACAAGCTTATAGTGACTCATGAGGGAACCGAACAAGTTAAAGAATCTAGAGTCAGTTTGCTAGTCCATAATTATGAACTTTTTAAAATGAAGCCTGATGAAACTATTCCTCAAATGTTTACTCGTTTTACTGATATTATTAATGGTTTAACTTCTCTTGGCAAAATATATACTAATGCTGAAATTGTAAGAAAAATGCTTAGGTCATTGCCAAAAAGTTGGGAGACAAAAGTCATTGCCATTACCGAAGCCAAGGATTTATCAAAGCTAAGTCTAGATGAGTTAATGGGATCTCTCTTAACTCATGAGCTCATAATGCAAGAAGGAAAGGAAGAGGAGGACAACAACAAGAAGAAAGGAATAGCTTTCAAATCCACCTCGAAACATCAAGAGGATAAGGAAGATGATTCAGATGAGGATGAGGAAATGGCATTCATCACTAGAAAGTTCCAAAGGTTTGTGAGAAAGAAACAAGGTGTACGAAATTTTTTCAGAAAAGACTTCAACAACAGGGATTTTCAAAGAGGAGAAAATCACAAAAAATCTGAAGTAACCTGCTATGAATGCAACAAACCTGGACACTACAAATCAGAATGTCCAGAACTTAAGAAAAAATTCAAGAAGGACAAAAAGAAAGCTATGATTGCAGCATGGGGAGAAGATAGTGATGAAAGCGACACAAAAATCGAAGTTTGCAAAAATGAGGTTGCTAACCTATGTTTAATGGCACTTGGAAATGAAAATGAGGTAAATGACGAATCCTTTACATTTGATGAATTACAATTAGCTTTTGATGAATTACATGCAGAATTTAAGAAACTTAGTTTGAAAAATAATTGTCAAAAGAAAGTAATTTCAAGTTTATCAAAAGAAAATGAATCATTGACTTCCAAGATAAATGTTTTAGAAAATGAAGCCATGAAAATGAAAAAAGAAAATGAGATTTTAACTCAAAAAGAGTCTTCAATTTCTGAAAAACATTTAGTTGTATTGCAAAAAGAAAACGAGTCTTTAAAAAATGAGCAAATTATTTTAAAAGAAAATATTGAAGACTTGAAAACTACTCTTTCAAAGTTCACTCAAGGTAGAGAGACTTTAGATAAAATTCTTAAAAATCAAAACCGTACTTTTGGTAGAGCCGGAATTGGATATAAACCTTTTTCAAAAGTAAAAACTGCCAAAAATGGTTTTGTATATGCATCTTCTAATCACTCTCATCTCACATGTCATTTTTGTGGAACAAAAGGTCATATTTCACCTTCATGTCCTATTAAAAGAAATCCTTTTGCTAAAATAAAAAAGATGTGGATTCCTAAGGATATCTCAAGGATATCAAATTCTAACTTTTATGGACCCAAGAAAAAATGGGTACCAATAGATAAATCAAATTTTTGTAGGTATGTTTCAAGACAAAATCCAGTAACGATAGATGGTATCTCGACAGTGCATGTTCGAGGCACATGACTGGAAATAAAGCTATGTTCGCCACACTCCAACCAAAGGATAGCGGATATGTGACTTTTGGCGACAATAGCAAGGATAAAATCATTGGTGTAGGAAGTATTGGTAAAAATCCCTCTCCTATTATTGAAAATGTTTTATTTGTTGAAGGTTTAAAACATAACTTGCTTAGTATTAGTCAATTATGTGATAAAGGTTATAGAGTTATTTTTGAGAAAACTCATTGCACTATTGAAAATACCTTAGAAAACAAAACTTTATTTGTAGGTTATAGACATGAGAATGTATATGTGTTTGATTTACATGATTTATCTTCTCATTTTAACATTAAATGTTTATCTGCTATAAATGATAATGGTTGGCTTTGGCATAGAAGATTAGGACATGCTCATTTTGATTTAATTTCCAAACTTTCAAAAAATGAGTTAGTCATAGGTTTACCAAAAATTGTTTTTGAAAAAGATAAACTTTGTGATGCATGTCAATTTGGAAAACAAACTAGAATTTCTTTTAAATCCAAAAATATCGTTTCAACTACTAGACCGCTTCAACTCTTGCATATTGATCTATTCGGACCATCTAGAACATTAAGTTTAGGAGGAAAATCTTATGCCCTTGTTTGTGTTGATGATTACACTAGATATACATGGGTATTATTTTTAACACACAAAACTGAAGCTTTTTATAATTTCTCAAAACTTTGTAAAAGAATTCAAAATGAGAAAAATCTTAATATTTGTAGTATTAGAAGTGACCATGGTAAAGAATTTGAAAATGATGATTTTATTAAGTTTTGTGATGACTTAGGAATAGATCATAATTTCTCAGCCCCTAGGACTCCTCAACAAAACGGTGTGGTTGAAAGAAAAAATAGAACTCTTGAAGAAATGACTCGTACTATGCTTTGTGAAAATAATTTGCCTAAATATTTTTGGGCGGAAGCTGTAAACACTGCATGCTATGTTATAAACCGTGCCATGATTAGACCTATTCTTAAGAAAACTCCTTACGAACTTTGGAAAGGTAGAAAACCTAATATTAGTCACTTGCGTGCTTTTGGTTGTAAATGCTTTGTATTAAATAACAATAAAGATAATTTAGGAAAATTTGATACTAAATCGGATGAAGCTATATTTCTTGGTTATTCTATGTCTAGTAAAGCTTATAGAGTATTTAATAAAAGAACTCTACTTGTTGAAGAATCTGTGCATGTTGTTTTTGATGAATCTAACGATATTATTTCCAAGAATCTTTTAAGTAATGATATTGTAGAAAATCAACCAAGCATGGAGAGTATTTATAAAAAGGAAAATGAAGAAAATCCATTACGCAAGCATAACGAAGAAATGACAATGGAGAATCTTCAAGAAATATATGCTCTTCCAGAAAATGACTCAAATCTACCAAAAGAATGGAAGTATGCTCATGGCCACCCCAAAGACCTCATCATAGGTGATGCGGCGGAAGGTATAAAAACTCGTTCCTCTGTTAGAAATATTTGTGGTAACTTGGCATTTGTTTCACAAATTGAACCAAAATCATTTTTAGAAGCTGAAAATGATGAAAACTGGATTTTAGCAATGCAAGAAGAATTAAATCAATTTGAAAGAAATGAAGTTTGGTTTTTGACCCCTCGACCTAAGGATCATCCCGTTATTGGTACAAAATGGGTTTTTCGAAATAAAATGGACGAATCTAGAGTTGTTACTAGAAATAAAGCTAGATTAGTTGCTCAAGGCTATAATCAAGAAGAGGGAATTGATTTTGATGAAACTTTTGCACCAGTTGCTAGACTTGAAGCTATTAGAATGTTACTTGCTTTTGCGTGTTTTAAAGATTTTAAATTATATCAAATGGATGTTAAAAGTGCTTTTTTAAATGGGTACATTTCGGAGGAAGTCTATGTTGAACAACCTCCTGGTTTTGAAAATCATAAATACCCGGATCATGTTTTCAAACTTTCAAAAGCCTTATATGGCTTGAAACAAGCTCCTAGAGCATGGTATGAAAGATTGAGTAATTTTCTACTTGACAAAGGTTTTTGTAGAGGAAAAATTGATACAACACTTTTTATAAAAATCAAAAAGGAAGATATGCTAATCGTTCAAATTTATGTTGATGATATCATTTTTTGTGCTACTAATGAAAATTTGTGCAAAGAGTTTGCTAAAGACATGCAGGGTGAGTTTGAAATGAGTATGATGGGGGAATTAAATTACTTCCTTGGTCTACAAATTAAACAAACTAATGATTGAATCCATTTAAATCAAACGAAATATATCAAAGATCTACTCAAAAGGTTTGAAATGGAATCATCAAAGCCTGCAGCAATTCCAATGAGCACATCGATAAAAATCGACAAAGATGAGCAAGGTAAACCCGTAGATGAGAAGAAATATCGAGGTATGATTGGTTCTTTACTTTATCTTACTGCAAGTAGGCCCGACATAATGTTTAGTGTTTGTATGTGTGCACGTTTTCAATCCGCACCGAAAGAGTCACACATCATCGTAGTCAAACGCATTTTCAGATATCTTGTCGGCACTCAAAATTTGGGATTATGGTATCCTAAGGGAACCACCTTTGAACTTTTTGGTTACTCAGATGTCGACTTTGCGGGATGTAGACTTGACCGAAAAAGCACTAGTGGCACTTGTCATTTTCTTGGACACTCACTCACCTCTTGGTTTTGCAAAAAACAAAACTCAGTGGCTTTGTCAACTGCAGAAGCAGAATACATTGCCGCCGCTGGGTGTTGTGCACAATTGCTTTGGATGAAACAACAACTTCAAGATTTTGGACTTCACTATGATCATATTCCTATAAAATGTGACAACACAAGTGCCATTAACCTTTCAAAAAATCCTATTCAGCACTCACGCACTAAACACATTGAAATAAGGCATCATTTTCTGAGAGATCATGTACTCAAAGGTGACATTGAACTCGAATTTGTGCCTACAAATTGTCAATTAGCTGACATATTTACCAAGCCTCTAAATGAAGAACAATTTTGTTATATTAGAACAGAACTTGGTATGATGAATACTCCAATATAATGTTTATATTAAAAAATAATTTTTTAATAATTAAATAAAATAAATATTGTAATAATAATTATTATTATAAAAAATAATAACCATAATAATAATATACATATATTTATATATATAATTTTTCTCTCTCTCTCTTCCGTTCCGTCTCTATCTCTCACCCACTCTCTCCCTTACTCTCTCTTTTTCTCCTTCTCTTGCTGTCTCGCTCTCCCCTTCTTCCTCTACCCTTAGCCGACTCCATCTCCACCCTCACCATAGCCTACAACCAACTCCACCATCCACAAAATCATCGATCACTTTCATCACTATCACCATCCATCCAAATCCCTCACTAATCTTCCAAACTCCATCACTTCTCCACCCGAAATCTGCATCACCATCTTCACCGATTCATCAAGTTCCATCACCGATCCATCAAGATCCGTGACTGATCCATCAAGATCCATTGCCGATCTACAAAAATTCGTCACCGATCTACCCAATCGTCTCAATTTCTTCCGTTCATCAAGGTTATCACTGATCAACATGTTAAATTTTTTGTTGCACTGTGTTGTATTTTTTTACTTGTTATATGTGCTCCAAATTTTCTTGGATTTAATATTGGTTGCTTCTACCTTGATTGAAGTATTTGTTTTTATTTTTATTTTCTCCTTTTTTGCTAGTGCACTTGGTGTAGTTGTTTATGGCCAGATCTTAAGGGCCTTTGGTGTCATAGATTGGTAATTTATTTCTTCAATGTTATGAAATTTCTAGTGCATTAACTCAGGGGGAGACTCATATTTTGAGATTAACAATCATTATAAAAATATATATATATATAAAAAAAAAGGGCATGTGTATATTCTGTGCATAATTTTAGGGGAGTATATATATACATTTTTTTTTTCTTATCTGCCATACTCCTTATCTGCACCAACAAACAATTTTTTTGTGCAAAGTCAAAATTTTTTAAAAAAATAATAATAATAATAATAATAATAAATAAATAAAGGAAGAAATGCTCACAATTTTATTTCAGAAAAAGAAAATATTACTCGATTACAGGTAAATTTTCAAAAGGTTTCACACATTTTTTCTTTTTCACTTCTCTCAACAATTTTTCATGAGCCTCTGTTACATGCCTCTCTCTATTTTCGATTTCTGTGAGTCTTGGCATTATCACCGTTGCATAATACTGCACTGCATTCTCCAACTGTGCATTTTTTCTTTTTAGCTCTTTCTTCTCCTTACACATATTCACTACTTGTTGTTTTAACAAGCACACCTCATCTCTCCATTGCTGATTTTCTTGTACTCTTGCTTGTAATCGTCGCGCCATATTGGAAACTGCAGTCATGGCCTGTGTACTAAGAGCCACAGTGTGATTAATAGCATCGAAATCATTTCGATTGCCAATACCACTAGAACCCTCATTTACAGGCATAGCATGTGCCTGCGTCACTGGTACTCTCTCATTTGCCTGCATTACAGGCACCTCATGCAGGTCCGACTCATTGATAGCCAAGGTAAGGAATGACATGATTACAAAAGAAGCTAAAACAAATTTTTCTCTCAAAACACTTGATGATTTTGTATCTTTGCCTCTGATCTATGTCACTTTTTATACACTCCATTGCTCCATTCCTCGATGCATATCTGCTATCTCTGCTCAAATCTTTTGTTTGTCCATACTTCCTGCGCTCGAGATGCTCCAAAATCCCCACAATGATTCCGACAAGACAGCCGGCCCCTTATTTTATTTTTGGCCACCCAGATTATTGTATCCACTGTGTTTGTTTCTTATCTTCATCTTTATTTTGGTGATGTCAAAGGGGGAGAAAAAATATGATTTTGAAAATTATATGTCGCAGGGTTGTCAAATATTTTATCAAATTTATTTTGTGTCAAATCCATACAAATATTGCCATCATCAAAAAGGGTGAGATTGTTAATCATATTATTTAATTTTGATGATGTCTAAAATATATTAGTTAATATACATATTATTTGACACAAATTATTATCTTTTTAAAATATATATATTTGTTAAATATTATTTAAATAAAATAATATTATCTTTTTAAAATATATATGTTAAATATTATTTTAAATATTTTCAAAAACTTTACTATTCACTTTTTGAAAAATAGGGTTAATTACTATTCATCTTTTGACAAATCGATTAATTATATTATTTTGACAAAAATGATTATTTTAAATATTTTCAAAAACTTTACTATTCACTTTTTGAAAAATAGGGTTAATTACTATTCATCTTTTGACAAATCGATTAATTATATTATTTTGACAAAAATGATTGATTGGTTGTATTATTTTGACAAATTTGATATTTATGGGTTGTCTTATTTTGACAAAATTAATATGGAGTGGTAAAATATTTAGTATAAAATCTTTACAACATATACAATATTTTAAAGAGGACATATATTTTCAGATCCATCATAAATATTATTTATAGAGATTTTTCTGTATGCAAAATTTTGATTAGAACTTATATAACATTATATGCAGAATACATCACGTGCGCTATTAAATTTTTTACACTACATTGATTATATTATATTATAATCAAACAAGAAGAAAAAGATGGAGTTATGTATATATGTATATATATATATATATTATAAACTAGATGGAGAAAATTATTTGTCTGTTTGAAAGTTGTGAACTTTGTATTAAATTGTCTACAAAAATGGTGGGTTCATGTTTGAAATAACAAAAAGAAAAAATCAGTCTTATTTTTTATCTTTTGCTGACTATTCAAAATCAAGGAGTGTGCTTATGTAAGCGATGACATCAAGAGTGTGCTTATGTAAGCCATGACATCAGGAGCGTGCTTATGTAAGCCATGACGTCAAGAGCGTGCTTATGTAAGCCATGACGTCAGCAAGGAGCGTCCAACGGGTATAATTTTGTGTATAAATAGAAGTGTTGTGTGTGGAGAATATCATCAAGAACTTGAAGAGAAAATATTTCTGTGAGCTCCAAAATTCTGAGTATTCTGCTCTTTCACTTTCAGATCTAAGTCTAGCTTTTGTTCTTACACTTTCATATCTACTCTTTGTGAGAGAATTCACTACAAGAATTAACACATTTGCCGACCAAAAAATTGGTCGGCAAAAGTCTAATTTTTGGTCGGCAAAACATATTCCCGACCAATTTTTTTGGTCGCCAAGTTGGTCGGCAATTGAGGGTCGCGGAAAGTAATTAGCGACTAAAAAGATTTTTAGTCGGCAAAACATTCTATTTGGCGACTAAATTGTTGGTCGCTAAACATATAATTATTGCGACTAACCTATTTAGTCGCGAAAAGACTTTGGTCGGCAAAAATTACATTCAATGACCATACATGTTAGTCGCTAATTTGGTCGGCAAAAATTATTTTCAACGACCAACAAAATTGGTCGGCAAAAATTACATTCCACGACCAAAACTTCTTCGTCGCTAAATATATTTTTTCTACGACCAAAAAATTTGGTCGCCATTTGTTACTTTTCGCAACCAAAACTTTTGGTCGGCAAAAGTGAAATTCCACAACCAAGAACTGTTTTGGTCGGCAATAGATGTATTTTTTGCGACCAAAACTCTTGGTCGACAATTGTCATTTTTTGAGAAAAAAAATTATTTATTTGTCGCGACTAATAAATTGGTCTCCAAAAGCAAGAAAACAATACACCTGTAATTCCTAATAATTCATTCAATCCATAATAAACCTATAATTTTAAAGCATCATTCAAATCAACTGAATCATTAACATTCGACAAAATACATAATTCATTAACATTCGACACAATACAACTATTCTAAGTTTTCATTCACAAGTCACATCCATCTAGTATAACAATTTGAAACATAACTATTTGTTATCCATGCTCAGCTATCAACAAATAAAACTACTAATATTTGTTATCCATACACATCCATCCAAAAATATTTAATCCTCCCAAAAATGCTTATACTGCCAAGTAGTCTTGTACAATTTAGCTTCGTGCACGAGATCATCCATCATCCATCTATACCAAAGAAAATGAGAAATAATGTTAGGTTTGTTTTTAATGACAATATTTGAAATGGGTAATTAAATTATCAATTTCAGAGAATCGTAAGTTCAAATCAAAATTTCTAACTGATTTGCAGGTAATTAAATTATCAATTTCAGAGTATAAGCTGCTAATTACAAATTTAAAATGGGTATTAACAGATTGGACAATGAGACTCATGTTTACTGTTCTTCAGACTCATGCTTATAATTAGTATGATAACGAGCAACCTGTATGTCATAATATTAAAGGAAAATGTATAACAAGATAATTTACTGTTATTGAACAGACACAGAATCATCATGTATTTTTGCTAACGAGGCTAATATACATATTCTCAACTTCAAAGAGCTTCCAATTGATGGTGCACTTGAAGATGGATCCTATGTGATTAACAAGACAGGAAAGAGAGTACTTTCTACATCAATATTGTTCACCAGTGTTGTCCTACCACCGTGGTACAGTGTTTTAGGACATTAATATTCCATTTCATTCCAAGGCCAGAGGAAATTAAAAATAAATAAATAAATAAAAATTTTAACATGTAATAGTACCTAAAGTGGCAACAATTTTAATGCTACATCTGTTTAATGATTACCTGGTCGAAACCCATTTATTGACTAATCAGAAAACATTCAAAGGTTGGAGTTGGTAGGTTGTCATTAATTGGATTTCCATGTGAGGTTGGTGAAAGGAATCATCAACCTATTATTGGGTCTTGGCATCAACAACATTTGCTCTACCTTCCTTTGTAAATAATTTAGTATTATAATGCTATGTTTATATATATATATACATATATATGACAAGAGGTGTCACAGAGAGAGAGAGTGTTGATAGTTTGGAATTTGGAGTGTTGATAGTTTCGAAAAGAAAAGTAGAGCCTTGTCCTTAATATATTCCTCTGCTTATGTCCTACTGAGAAAATAATAGAAAAGCAAAGAAAAGAAGTTAAAAAACTAACAAGTTGTAGCAACAATGGTGGCCAAGAAGCCAACAATGGTGGCCAAGAAGCAACAATGATTTCCCAATTCAGAAAATTGCTAAAGAAATCCATTCACTTGACTCTAATCAGCATTGGGAGTGTATGTATGGGGCTGCTTTACTGTTTGATGATGTTCTTGATCTTCAAAGCAAACTAGTTAAAGATTATGTTTGCCATTGAATATAGTTGTTGTATATTTTTAACAAACATGGATCTGGCATTATTTAAGTCTAAACTGAATATCTTCCTTGGTTTATCATCTTCATTCACCAGATTTAATTTATGTTCACATATTAATGTAGCTTCTTACATATGTGGTCTATTATGATGTTCGGACATAATGAGCAGGTTCACACATTCAAGAAAGCATGTGTAGTTGCTTATCCAAGAACAGAGACTCAAAATGACATCACCCTCTTTTGGCGTAACTCTAATCCTCAATACAAAGATATCCTTTGATCAACAAACCCCCATATATCCCAGAACTGGATGACCTAATGTTATACTAAGTTGATGGGAAATAGAGAGATACCATATGTGTGAATATTCACAAAATGCTTTTAAGGAAAACTGCCTGAAAGGCTTCATGCTTGATACTTGTTTTTACTCTTTGTTTACACTTCATTTGTCAGTAGCAACAATTCTAGAGATCATTCTCATGGTACAGAATTCTAACCAACAATAAAATGTTATAGGGTATTAATAGGTGACTCATTTTATATTTTCTGTGGTCTAATTCTTAAGAAAATAGAAGCCTTCATATATTACATTGTTTCTTGAGAGCCAACGATATCCAAATCCAAATCATGTAAACATATTATAACAGAAATCAAACTGATGTAAAAGTTGAATTAGGCCAAAAAAGGGCCAAATAAAAACTTAAGCTAAGAATCCAATGAACATACAAAGATGTGTATATATATAAATTACCTGCTCGGTAGTTAGCTCGGCATTATCCATTGGCATTGGAGAATTTGAGGAGCTACATGAATTGAGAGAGAGAAATTCACATCAATCTTGAGAAAGTATAGGGATTGCTCACAGATTGGTCACATAATTTAAATATGTAAAACTTATAATACTACTAAAAAATGTCTCTGGCAGAAAAAAAGAACATTCTTTAGACAAAATTATCCACACCAAGGTGAAAAAGAAAAATAGTATCTCCTGTAGCTCAAAAATATTGATACAATTTAAGATCAAATCTTACAAATAACAATCATTATCAATTTTTTTAGGGGGGGCTTACGAGCCAGTCCTATTGACCAAACTTAAAAATACCTATAAGTCATGATCCTTATTTCACCTGTCAATATGCTCAAAAAGTGTTGGGGCAAAATAAGAATTTTAGGACTTACTGGTGCATTAAAAAAAAGGACAGGACTAGTAGGAATTTAAATCTATCACATAGGATTGGCCCGTAATTTACCATTAATTTTTTTTTTTTAAAGTATAATTCATTAACAAAGGGGCGCCAAGGGGGGTCAACCTGTATACAAAAAGGTGATACCAAATGACCTCAAAGACTAATCACAAGTTGCGAGTCTTTACAAAATCCAAAAAATGGTTCAAGGATGGATTAACAATCCCAGAAACCAACTATACAAAATGGACAATAATTTACTCTTCAAAAACAAATTGATTCTCCTTTGCCAACAAAATTTCTCATATTCCTTTCACTCCAAGCCAACCATAACTACGCCAAAGGAGCTAAAAACCAAGTCTTCCTCCTCCTCTTCTCCACCCAAGCACCCCTTCACAAGTAAAGGAGATCAATCCCCCACCTTGTTAGGAAACACCCAAGCTAGGCCCAACAAACCAAGGACTTAGACCCACGGATCCTGGCCACCTCGCAATGGATAAGTAGATGGCTCATGGACTCATCTTAATGCTTACACATGCAACACCCAATTGACATGAAATTGCCTGCTAATCAAGTTGCCAATGGTGAGAAACTTCCCCACCTAAGCAGCCCTCTACAGTCTCACAAATCATGTAATTTAATTGCATCCCATATCATCAACACCAAAATCATTTAATTTGGTATACAATTGGCTTATTTCCATGCTTGATTAAAACAATTAATGTGAGAGTGCTTGCAAATAACTTGGTGTTAGCTTCTCAAATTTATCTCATATATAATGTCATGCAAAATGGAATGTTCAAATAAACTAGAGAAGAAACCAGGTTGAGGGTCAGTGGGTCAATTGTTGGATGAACTATAACTGAACCATCACATTTAAAAAGCAAATCGATGGAAAATTAGCAACAAACCCAAAAGAAAGTCAGCCCTAACAACGACACCCTAACAAGTGGATATAGAAAACCCACCAAATCGATGTGTATAACTGAATAAAATAAAGCAGTAGTGCTTCAACGGTTACACAAATGGAGATAGACAGACACACACACACACACACAGAGAAACCTTCAAGATAGTAGTCGTCGATCTGTACCGTTGCGGCCGATTTGTGCTGTTCGCAGCTTCAATTTGTGTGGGTCGCAGCTTTGTTCTGCTGTGGCCAGAGAGAGAAAGAGAGAGGGGGGGTTGTGCGTTGTCTGCTCGTGATTAGTGTCGTTTTCCTTAGTAGTCGTCGTAGATATCAGTGATCTTGTTGTAGGATTTGGAAGCCATTGCGTCGCTGTGGATCGCTCACGATGGTGTGATCTCGGCCTAGGACTCGCTGTGGATCGCTCACGATTGCGTCGCTGTGAACCTTTAGAGAGATTTGGGGATAAGGTAACAGAGATAAGGTAACAGAGGCTTTAGAGAGATTTGGGGATAAGGTAACAGAGGCGCGAAATGAGATAGTTTAGAGGGAAATTTGAACATTGGCGAATTTGGGAGGAAGATAAAATATTAGGTGCTGTTTGGTTGATTTTTTTTTGGAAAATATTTTTTTGAATTTTTGGTTTTAATTTTTTGAAATTTGAGATTTTTATTTTTACTTTTAGTGAATATTTTTAAAATTTTAAGCATTTTTTTAGATTTGTTTAGATTTACCTTACTTAGATGTATCAAAAAATTAAAATATTTGTCAAAAAATATTTTAAAAAATTAATAAATACACAAGAATACAAAAAATGTAATGATTTCTCAAAAAAAATTATTTTTAGTATGCAGTGAATTTTTTAAATATTTTTTCACAAATATTATACTTTTAAAGTGTATTTATGTTTAGTATATCGAAATTTTTTAAAAAACATTAGAATATAACATTTAATGGAAATAAAAAAATACGGAAAATAAAAAAATTTAATTTTCTGAAAAGTGAATGCTGAAAATCCAAACCAAACAAGCTAGTCATATCCTTCGTAAAATTATATAAAATTGACAAGTAATGTAGTTTTGATCAATTCAAGCAACACACATATTGAAATAGATGAAAGAGAGATTAAAAGTTTAGGTGAAGCTTTCAATGGCTGAAAGCAAATTCATGAGAGAGATTACGAGGAAAATGTGAGAGAGAGAAAGAGAAGAAGACGAAGAAGAAGAAGAAAAAGAAAAAGAAATGTGAAATTGGAATCTGAACAAACGAGAGAGAGGAATGAGAGCAGGTGGAGACATACTAGGGTAATGGTCCAATAGTGGATCGACGGTGGTGCTCGATGGCAGTGATGCTCCTTACCCGACGACGATGGAAACAAAGCGACAGAGATTCAATATCAGGAGAAGGGCAATCGGCGTGAGAGAGAGAGAGAGAGAGAGAGAGAGAGAGAGAGAGAGAGAGTGATGGAATGGGAGAGACAGAGGCGTGAGAGAATCGAAAGAGAGCAGATGCGAGAGAGAGAGAGAGAGAGAGAGACGTGTTTAAGCCCTAACTCATTTTAGTGTGTTTGAAATCCCTCTAGAGTTCCTCACCAAATTAATTTAAAAATCCCTCCAAAAGGATAATAAATAAAAAGTAAAATTATAATAATAAATAATAGAGAGAGAAAGAGAGAGAGAAGAGTGATAAGTGAGAGAGAGACGGAGAGAGAAAGAGATAGAGATAGAGAAAGAGAGAGAGAGAGAGAGACAAGGAGAGAAAGAGATAGAGACAGAGACAGAGAGAAACAAAAGATTAGTAACAGATAGACAAAGAGAGAGAGAGAAAGAGAGCGAAAAGAGATGATCGAGTGAAAAACATAGAAAAAGAGAGAGATAGAGAGAGAAGAAAAATGAGCGAGAGAGACAGAGAAAGAGATAGAGAGAAGAGA
The DNA here is from genome assembly GCF_055761805.1 of Camellia sinensis. NCBI lineage: Eukaryota > Viridiplantae > Streptophyta > Magnoliopsida > Ericales > Theaceae > Camellia > Camellia sinensis. Next base: position 83,377,197 of record NC_138963.1, read on the forward strand.
GATGAGTAAGAGAGATAGAGAAAGAAAAAAGATGAGAGAGATAGAGAGAAGAGAGATGAGAGATGAACGAGAGAGAGAAAAAGACGAGAGAGAGAGAGAGAGAGACAAAGAGAGAAAGAGATAGAGAGTGAGAGACAGAAAAAGAGACAGAGAGAGATAAGAGATTAACGAGCGAGACAGAGAGAGAGATAGAGATAAGAGATATGAGCGAGAGAGACAGAGAGATGAACGAGAGAGACAGAGAGAGATATAGAAAGAAAAGAGATGAACGAGAGAGAGAAGAGAGACGATAGAGCAAGAGAAGAGAGATGAGCAAGACAGATGGAGAGAAGAGAGATGAAAGAAAGAGACAGAGAGGGAAAAGAGATGTGAGAAGAGATAGATAAGTGAGAGACACAGAGAGAGAGAGAAAGAGTGATGAGTGAAAGTAATTTTTTAATTTTCTTTCAGCGACGAAAATATTTTTGTTGGCAAAACTATATATACCGCGACCAAACAAATTTTTAGTCGCTGAAATTAAGGTTTTGCCGACCAAACTTTTGGTCGCGAAAGATAAAAAATAATTTTTTATTTTTCTTTCAGCGACGAAAATATTTTAGTTGGCAAAACTATATATACCGCGACCAAAATAATTTTTAGTTGCTGAAATTAAGGTTTTGCCGACCAAACCTTTGGTCGCGAAAGATAAAAAATAATTTTTTATTTTTCTTTCAGCGACGAAACTATTTTAGTGGGCAAAACTATATATACCGCGACCAAACAAATTTTTAGTCGCTGAAATTAAGGTTTTGCCGACCAAACTTTTGGTTGCGAAAGATAAAAAATAATTTTTTATTTTTCTTTCAGCAACGAAAATATTTTAGTGGGCAAAACTATATATACCGCGACCAAACAAATTTTTAGTCGCTGAAATTAAGGTTTTGCCGACCAAACTTTTGGTCGCGAAAGATAAAAAATAATTTTTTATTTTTCTTTCAGTGACGAAAATATTTTAGTGGGCAAAACTATATATACCGCGACCAAAATAATTTTTAGTCGCTGAAATTAAGGTTTTGCCGACCAAACCTTTAGTCGCGAAAGATAAAAAATAATTTTTTATTTTTCTTTCAGCGACGAAAATTTTTTTGTTGCCAAAACTATATATACCGCGACCAAACAAATTTTTAGTCGCTGAAATTAAGGTTTTGCCGACCAAACTTTTGGTCGCGAAAGATAAAAAATAATTTTTTATTTTTCTTTCAGCGATGAAAATATTTTTGTTGCCAAAACTATATATACCGCGACCAAAATAATTTTTAGTCGCTGAAATTAAGGTTTTGCCGACCAAACTTTTGGTCGCGAAAGATAAAAAATAATTTTTTATTTTTATTTCAGCGACTAAATTATTTTAGTTGCCAAAACTATACATACAACGACAAAAATATTTTTTTTGTCGCCAATTGTGGCAAATTTAGCAACTAAATTTTTTTTAGTCGCCAATTGTGAGATTTTTAGCGACTAAATTTTTTTTTAGTCGCCAAAAAATAATATACCCCGACTAAGAAAATTTAGTAGGTAAATATTGTACTTTTACCGACTAACATAATCTTTGGTCGCCAATTCCACAACTTTTGGCAACCAAAATATTTTTAGTCGGCAAAAGTGGTCGCCAATTGTGTATTTTCTTGTAGTGATTATTGTAAAAGTGGGTTCAATTACCACTTATTCTTATTCCTTATTTTTGTGAGAGATTTTGTAAGGGTAAGGCATTTATTGTTGAGTGAGGCTCAATAGATAAGAGTAAGTCCTGTGCCAAATCCACAAGCTTGGTGGTGTATTTATTCAATTGATAGTAAAGAAATTCTCAAGGAGGTTCCTTGGGGAGTGGACGTAGGCCTGGCGTGCCAAATCACTATAAATCGCAGTGTTTGATTTTCTCTCTCTATCTCTTCTACTTTTATATTGATAATTATTATTCTGTTTTTTTTTTATTAAAATTCTGAATATTGTGTTATTTTTAATATTGTGAAATTTTTAATAACCCAATTCACCCCCCCTCTTGGGTTGCCTATCTGGGATAACACTTGTTGATGGGTATGTGTTGTTATCATGTTATTTAGGGTTGGATACATATATATTGTGGTAGGTGCTCCATTTGCCCTTGTGCTTAAGGCCATAAAACATGATGGATGCCTTTGAGAGTATTGTGATTTGGAGGTTGTCATAGTGATTCTAGTGAGTCGAATGATGTGATAGCCTGTTGAGAGTTGATTATAATTCACGTAGTGGTACTATTTTGAGTTGTTGTCTAATTATGACTTTTATTAGTTGGTTTAGCTTTAAGAGTTGAGAATATTGTGGAAATGGTTTTCAAATATCAAAAGTGATGTATTTCTCAAAATTTCTACGAACAAATGAAAAGATAAGAATTTGATTGCTTCTTGAATGATAAAGAATGATTTTTGGGAAAAGAGTACCTACGTATATGCATATTTTGAATATCAAAATTGAACACTATTGATTTATATATTATGTGGAGCATTCATGATCCTATTTGTCTATATGTTGCTATTGTTTGCAATCTTTTGGGACCTACTAGACTCTATGTTCATCCCATGTTGTTGATAACTCTTCAAGTGTAGAGACAAAAAATTCCTTAGAGTTGCGAAGCTCTTTTCTTTTTTGCCACAGAGCCATCTTATATGTAGGCAGAATGTCATTATTGTATTAAGGGTTAAACCATTTTCCTTTATGTAATTCATATGCCTAAGGGCATGTTTAGGTAATTGTAATTAGGGAAATTATGCCGAAAGTTCTTACAATTTATCCTTTCTATCATTTTGGTTCCTGTAGTTTTAATTGACTCAATTTTAACCCTAGATTTTGAACTTTGTATCATTTTAGTCTAGTTGACAACAAAAGTCAAGAAATTGGACGAAAAATTTGCACGTGAATGGCAAGTGATTGATTTCCAAGGGCAAAATAGACAATTTGCTATCCTCTTTCAACATCTTTCTCACTCACACGCAAAGCCACCGACCACCACCATTCTGCTGCCAAACAACAATTGCAACATCCATTTTAGATTAGCAGAACATCATAATGATCAAAAATTACCAAACAAAATCCAATTTCCAACCATAGTTCTAAATATCGGCTGGTACGGTACCGGCCAATTCATACCGGAAAATCATACCTCCGATTCGGATATTCACCGATATACCAATGAGAACGAAATTCACAGCCGTAGCGTCCGAGTCCCGGTACGTTGCAGCGTGAATCCGATATATGGGCCAACACGGGCAGATACAGTCTGATACGGTCTCTGTTTCTGTTGTTGTTGTGCAGCGGTGTGAATATGGTCTCTGTTTTCTTCTTGATGTGCTGAGCGATAACAATGGAAAGGCCTTGAGTCCGATAATGCTATCGCTCAGATCTTGCCATTGTTAGAAAGGTCTTGAGTCTAAAATTACTATCCTTAGTATTGCCTTCCTTATCTTGTTGATCATGAAGGGCTATTGTGCTCTGTTTCTGATTTTTTTTTCTTTTTTTTTTGGTCGATCTAAAGCTGAAGGTGCCTGGGTTTGGTGGATTTGTAGATGGGTAAGAATAGAGAGGTATTGGGTACATGGAGGTGTATGGGTTTATGGTGGATTTGTAGATTCAAATGTTTAGGTGTTGTTTGGTAACACTTATGTTTTCAATTTTCTATTTGTATTTACAAAAATTTTAAAAACTCAAATAAAAATTTGTTTGGTAAAATTTTTGATTTATAAATCAGTAGTCTCAGTTTATAAATTTTATCAAAAAATGAAAACACAAAAAATGTGTTTCCATTTTGAGTTTTCAGTTTTTTTTTTTACCACTCAACACTAGCCACCACTCGCCACCATTTTCCACCATCGTCTTCCGCCACTACCATCCACCACCCACCCCCACCACCACCTGCCACCACCACTCACCACTCACCTGCCACCACCACCCACCACCCGCCACTACCACCCACCCGCCACCACCACCACCCGCCACCACTCACCACCTATCTGCCACCACCATCCACCATCTGCTTCCACCAGCCACCCATCACCACCAACCACCTGCCACTCACCCGCCTACCCACCACCCACCACCACCACCACCACTATAACCCACCACCCACCTGCCACCACCACCCACCACCACTCACTCGCTACCACTTACCACCCGCCACCGTTACCCACCTACCCACCCACCAGCACCACCACCACTACCCGCCACCTATCCGCCACCCGCCACCACCACCCACTCGCTACCACCCACCACCCACCATCACCACCCCCTACCACCCATCACCACCTGCCATCCGCCACACACCTGCCACCACCACCCACTCGCTACCACCCGCTACCCGTCACTCGCCACTATCACCTACCCACCTACCACCACCACCCGCCACCTACCTGCCACCACCACGCGCCACCTACCTACCACCACCACCCGCCACCCGCCACCCACCTGCCACCACCACCCACCACCACCACCCACTCGCTACCACCCACCACCCGCCACCGTCACCCACCCACCTACTACCACCACCAATTACCCACCACCCACCGTCACCACTTTTCACCACCGTCTTTCGCCGCCACTTGCCACCACATGCCATTTCTCACTCTTTTTTATATTTTTAAATTTTTTTTAAACATTTTGTCAATTACCAAACGCATTTGTAGTTTATGTTTTTCTAAAAATAAACAAAAAATAAACAAAAACAAGTTTATAAAATTTTTGTAAATATAAACTGAAAACGTAAACGTTACCAAACACACCTTTAAGGTTTTTTTTTTTTCTATTTATTTGTTTATACACCTATACCTCTATTTATATTAATATATATATATATATATTTTAATTTTTTTCTCAGTACAAGAAAAAATAAATATTCAAATCAATTTTTTTATTAAAAGTTTAACATATGCCAAAAATAAATACATATCATTTAGTTGAAAATGAGTCAAAAATGTTCCTACATAACGAAATTTTGATTAAAATGTAACAAATTAAAGTTAAAAGATTCAAAAAAATGCATAAAATTTAATTTTAGAGGGATTGCTAATGATTTTTAAAATTTCATGATCGCGACACCCGATTCTCGATACGTACCGGCCGATACTACCGATACTAATACTCCGCGATTGATACCGTTATGCCAGCCGATACCACGATTTAGAACTATGTTTCCAACCATAGATCAAAAATCACAACCCAAAATCAACATACAAAACCTAGCCATATTCCCGAATTTTAAACCCCACATGTACAAATCTCCATGACAAAGGAAAAGGAACAAGAACACAGAAAGAGAGGAAGAATAGGAGAGAGAGAGTGGTCACCATCATTGGTTGCTCTGTCACTGTTGTCGTTGTTCATTGCGTCGTCACCAAACCCCTCCATTTCTCCAGCGTCGACTCCAATCATCTTCTCTCCTCCAACTGTGATGCCATCACGTTACGTTACCTCTTCCCCAATCGTGACGCCATTACCCCACTCCTCTCATTCTAGAGTCGCGACAGCAACCGCCTAACCATTACATTGCCTTGCCCTCTCTCAACCATTTTTTCCACTCATAGCCCGCATCGTCTCCTTGCTTCACCCTCGATAAGCCTTCATTACTTCCTTTCCCCCACCACTAACAACCCCCCCATTGCCTCATTTTCCCTACCCCCGACAACTCTTCGCAACCTCCTTTCTTACCCCAGCAACCTACCTTCATGCCTTCACTTAATCTCTCTCTCTCTCTCTCTCTCTCTACATTTGTTTTTGATATAGTTCAGTGAGTTGACCATGAGTTACCGAGTTAACTCAAAAGGTTTGATAGAATATGGACAAATTGACCATTTTGCCCTTTAAAATGATTTTTTGGATGAATACCCTTTAAAATGATGTGGGCCTCTTACATGCAAATTTTCCTTCCAATTTCTTAACTACCTTTTTAATTGGATTAAAATGGCACAAAATTAAAAATCTAAGGTAAAAAACGAGTCAATTAGAATTATAGGGACTAAAATGTCACATAGGATAAATTATAGAGACTATTAGTATAATTTATCCTTATAATTATTTTTGCGTCATATGTATAAACAAAAGAGCATTTTCTTGCCTTGAATTAGTTATTGTTTATCACTTCCACATATTTTGTTATAGAAATGGACTTAAATAAAGGCATATGATAATGATTTTGGATAATAAAACCTGGGGCATTATAGTTTAATAGTGTGAATATTCACCCAACTATCCAAATCATATGAAACTTGTTATTATCACTTTCACACACCACAAAATTTTCAAATTCAAAACATTTATGCCAGGATTATTGGTAGTCAATTTCTTATTGCAAACAAATTACAATACCTACATCATAAAATTCAAAAGAATCATTCACAAATTACATATTGGTAACATCCATACCAGTATTCGTGTGAATATTCATAATTTATATTTAACAACGTGAACATTCATCAAAAATTATTTTTAACAGTGTGAACATTAACACAACTATTCAATTCAAATAATATTTGTCATCATCAATGTCCACATATCATATATTTTCAAATTCATAATGTTAACATTCATGTCACAATTATTGGAAGCCAAATTAAATCAGTTAAAATATTCACTGTGAAAATATTCATAATTCCTATTTAACAATGTGAAAATACACCAAAAGTATTTTTAACAGTGTGAACATTAATGCAACTATCCAATTCAAATAATATTGTCTGACATCACCTTGTTTTGGTTTTAGAAAATTGAGAAAACTTTTTCAAAAAATTGAGTTTTTTGTTTTGTTTTGTTTTTAGTTAAAATTTTTAATATTTTATATTTTTTAGATACCCCTAACCTAGATGCATTGAAAAAGTATAATATTTATGATTTAAAAAATATATATATATCAAATGCAAAAAATACGGAACAAATACAAAAGTTATGTACATTTTATATTCTTATGTATTTATTGAATTTTTAAAATATTTTTTCACAAATGCTTTACTTTTTAAGTCCATCTAAGTTATGTACATCTAGAAAATAAAGGATTTACTTAAAATAATAAAAAAAAATTCACTAAAAACAAAAAAATAAACATGAAAAATAAACTCAATCAAAACCAAAGAAAGGGATATATTCACTACAAAAAATTTCACTTTTGACAATTAAATTTTAGTTGCCAAAAGCCTTATTTTAGTCGCCAATTACTTTTGGCGACTAATATATTTGGTCGCCAATATTTCGTCGGTGAAGACAATTGGCAACTAAATTTTTTTGGTAGCCAAAAGTGACCTATCGGCTACTAAAACTTTAGTCGCCATATATTTTTTAAAAATAATTAAATATATATATAAATATTTTTACTTTTAGCGACTAAATTATTTAGTAACCAATTGAGCATGTATATTTGACGACTAACTATTTGGTAGCTAAAAGTTTCACTTTTTGAGAATTGGCGACTAAGAGTTTAGTAGCCAAAAGTTTCCTTTTTACAATTGGCGACTAAAGTTTTAGTAGCCAAAAGTTTCACTTTTTGACAGTTGGCAACTAAAATTTTAGTAGCCAAAAGCCAACCTGTGATATTTATCTAGTCGCCAAAAGGTCTCATTTTTAGTTTTTATAATTTGTTCTTTAATATTTTTTGCGCCACTTGTAACATGTACATATACAAAATTATTCATCCATCCATTCATTCATTCAATTCTCAACCATTCGATAAAAATATTTCTTCACAACCTATAGCATTCAATTTTCAACCATATACAAAACCTAACTATTAACCGTACATATCAAAGAAAATAAAAATCTATAAACATAGTATAATCCAACAAATACATATACTATCCAAACCAACAATTAAAATCCAAATTAAAAAAAAAAAAAAAAAAACTTAATTACAAAACATATCAGGTGTATATGTTTTCCATAAACAAAAAATAATGTAAATTGCACCCATGCAAATATCATCAATCTGACCCAAAAACATCATTGTATCCATGCCAACATCATCAATCTGTAACAAAAATCAGTAAGGTAACTAATAAAAAATACAGAGCTTGATTTTTGTTTAAACAGAATCGCCAAACCTCCATTTGGCCCTACTACTTGAAGGCCGAAGTAGGCATCAGCAATATAAAGATCTCCAGTTTTTTTATCAAACCGTAGCCCCAATGGCCTTCCACATACATGCTCCATTTCTGGTGCAAATGGTTGAACACACTCGTTCCTGCTCCACAATAAAAAGGATTATAGTCACTAAATCAAAAGCAGATCTAACTCTTAACAATTACTGTCAACCAAACAACATCAAAATTCACTATCATCAGCCTAAGCAAATGAAGAGCTCTTCATTTACAGTCCTGTGTGATCTTGGATATTGCAGTGTTCTATTTGAGGTACTAGCTAGCTAGAAGATGAAGCAACAAAACTACTGGGCTAATGATTTCTACTTTCTGATTAGGATATCCATAGTATGTTGGCACGTTGTAGAGGTTGGTGTTGGTTTATTTTACTTATTAGAATGTGAAAATCTTGAATTTTAAATTATATTGTATCAGTTTGACTATGGAGTATTACATTTCCCCTCTGAACTGTTTACAAAAAAATTGACCTTATCAATTGAAACAAAAACAAAAGCAAAAACAAAAAAAGAGAAAAGAAAGAACGGTGTTTGCCCTGGTCGAATATCATGGCCCAATCTAGAAAAAATTAGGATCTGGTAAAATGCCTGTTCCATATATTAAAGTTCTACAAGTATTAATTCCCACCAATTTAATAATGTAGTTTAAACAATTCAAATTCCTCACTGGCTCTGATTTTGTTTCAGTTGGGCTATGCTTTTTCTTGTATTTATTAAAAATAGCTGATCATCGGAGATATTTCAAAACCAGTACATTATTGTCAACAATAAAAGATCACCACTAGTTGATATTTCGTCTTCTTCTCTCTTTCTTTTTTTTTTTTTTTTTTTCCGTTTCGTTTTTAATTGATGTAAAATATAAGAGTACATGACTCACAAATACATAAATAAAAGCCAAAGTGAAATGCAGCAATTATAAAAGCCCAATGCCAACTTAATAAAGTAAACAACTCCCAAAAAAAAAAAAAAAAAAAAAAAAGAAAGAAAAAAAAAGAAGCAAACAGAATCTAAAGAGAAAAAGAAACAACCAAACCTAGCAAAAGGAGAACTCTACCACCTAGAAACCAGAAATAGAGAGCAAATTATAGAATCATTGGAGATATAAAAACCACACAGAGTGCAAAGATGAACCTCGAAAAACTTCAAAACACCCTTGACCAAAATCCTTTGATAGCACCCTTGGGCTAACTAAGCAAAAACTGTATATTAACAACTATAGCACCCTGAATATGGGCCAAAAAGTAGCTAATTGAAAACACTATGAATGATTTTTGATTTAACAGATTAAGATTTGAATATGCAAGCAATGGCTTCAACAAATTAAGATTTGGAGCTGTTGTGGGCTTGATTCAATACATGTTTGAGCAGCAATTACACTGCCAATAAGTTAGGCTTGTGGCTTAGAATTTTGAGAAGCCTAAGCGACATTTTATCAAACAGTTTGAAGGCAAAAACCAAAAAAAAAAAAAAAATCCTATGGTATAAGAATCCAAATCCAAAACAACAACAAACTATTTTGACATTATAAAAATCCAAAGAAACAATCCATCTATAAGAATCCAAAACAACAACCCATCTTGAAGGTCTGATTTGGTCGTTTATGGAGGGATTAAAGAGACCGATGCAGCGAGGTTTAGGGCAGAAATTGAGACTGCCATGGCGCTCTCCTTTATCTTCTCTTTCTATTGACAGATTCAAATGCTTGCACCCAAAAAATTTTCAGACAGAGAGAGAGAGAGAGAGAGAGAGAGAGGAAGAGGAAGGGGATTGAGAAGAAGAAGAGGAAGAAGAAGAAGAGGAGGAAGAAGACATACCAACTGTCCGCGGTGTGCGATGTGTTATTGTTGCTGGTCGGAGATGGGTGCTCCTTGCGATGGTGGCGGGCAACTCTCAATGGAATGAGGGAAAGAGAGATGAGAGAGGATAAGAGAGGAGTGAGAGCGTGAGATAGATGATTATTGGCGACTAAAATTTTTTTGTCGCTGAATGTATTTTATAAATCTCTCCAAAATATTTGAAATGTCCCCCTTTAAAAATTTTATTTCTTTGGCGACTAAAATTTTTTTTTGTCGCCAAAAATAAACTTTTGGTGACTAAAATTTTGGTCGCCAAAAGTAAAAAATAATTTTTTATTTTCCATTCAGCGACTAAATGGTTTTAGTAGCCAAAACTCAATATATGGCGACTCAAATTCTTTTTTGTGGCCAATTTTGGCATTTTTAGCTACTAATTTTTTTTAGTTGCCAATAACCAATATACCCCGACTAAAAAAAAATTTGGTTGCCAATTCCACAACTTTTGGCGACTAAATTTTTTTTAATCACCAATTTTGATCGCCGAAGGTGCATTTTGTTGTAGTGATTTTCAAATTCATAATGTAAACATTAATGTCATTATTATTGGAAGCCAAACTATTATTGAAATCAATTAAAATATTCACATTATACAGAACCAAAGCATTAATCACAAATTTTATAATTACAATGGTACTAATTGGAACAAGCTATTGATTAAAAAAAATGCTATAGATCCCAAAATTTCTACCAAATATCTCACATAGGTGTGGGACCCACACCATGTGAGTCCTATGTGGGTTCCACACTCATGTGAGATATTTAGTAGAAATTTTATAGAACTTTTAGAATCTCTAGTATTAATCAATAATTAATCATAATAAGCCAATATTTAACTTTTCTCTAAGATTCATAGTGGAATTCAATTGTCGAGGAACAAGCTGTCATGCGCATTTATTGCATTGGGCAAACACTTAATGATCAAAAGACTTATTTATAGTATGTTTGAATCTCTCTCTCTCTCTCTCTGTGTGTGTAATGGGAGCTTCTCTCTCTAGAATGGGATGGGAGTCGCTGCGTAAGGTTTTTCTAGCTTTTTTAGGGTTTTTACCCCTGCCGCACCTGCTCTCTTATTCTCTATTTTTCTTCCCCATTCCTTGTCTTTTCTTTCCCATTCCCTATCTTTTCTTTCATCTCCCTTGTTTCTTAGTTCCTTCTTGGCGGTGGACTGAATGACAGCTCGCTCCCGACTAACCCTGTTGCCTCTTTCCCCACCTGATGCCGAAGGTTTAACTTTGGAAGAAGGCAGTGAGGAGAGTGAGGACACACCTAGTCTATGTCTAATTGGGAAAATCTTGGCCCCCAAGACTTTGAACAAATGGCAGTGTCCAACATCATTCGAGTAGCTTGGAGGATTCGTGGTGAACTCACAATATCACCACGAAGGGACAATGTGTACCTATTTCAGTTCAGTGAGGAAGATGACTATCATCGCATTCTTCAAGATAGTCCATGGTCAGTTATGGGGTGGCTATTGATCGTACAACCCCTTTCCTTGAGTCAGACGACAAAAGAATTAGACTTTAACTGGTGCCAATTTTGGGTTCAAGTCCATGGACTCCCTATCCAAAAACTAACCAAACAGAATGGTGAGATTTTGGGGAATAAGATTGGATGCTTGATTCTTGTTGAAGCGCACACTGAGGGCCTTCTACTCTACAAAAGTTTCTTTAAGGATTAGAGTAGCCATTGACACACAACAACCGCTACCCCAGGGTTTATGGCTTCAAAGGGGTCAGGGAACAGTGACCTTTAGCTATCTTTCAAATATGAGAAGCTCTCAAACTTTTGCTATGATTATGGAAGGTTGGGACATGAAAGTAATACCTGCAAGTTTGTGTCCAAAGAGAAAGGTGCATTATCTCACTATGACCCAGAGTTAAGAACTAATATTGCTGGAAGCACTAGTTTTCCTATTGAACATTATTGTCGAAAAGTATTGTTGGACAATCTTCACTGTATTTAATGAAATAAATTTTGTTTGTGTACTAAACAACAAATGGAATACAAAAGAAAAATAGGAAAGGAGAAAGATTGTTTGATTACAAAAATCAAACCAATAAATAAATAAATAAAACAGATTTTTATTTTGTTACAAAAACAAAATCAAAATATGATTTAAATAAATAATAATAAAAACAGAAAATAAATTAACAACTTACTTGATTAATTTCTTGAACAAACTTTTGATCAAGTCTAGTGTTTAACACTGTGTCCTTAAGAAAGATTCGTCCTCTCTACGGTGCTTTCAGATTATGGACGTCTGTCTCCTAAGATAACATGATCAGCCGCAAACAATAACAGCATTACAAATTGCTTGCACAACGAATACACTAAGTGTATACACTATTTCTCACAGAAAATAAATGTAGTTAATGCAGCAAAATATGCAGAGAGCAAAAGCAAAATTATTTTGATGAAAATTTGAAGTGAAAAACAAATGAGGGACTTGTCTTATTTATAGATGCAGTGGTACCCTTTTAGTTTGAATTAAATAGGTAGCATACTTGTTTGAACAAGTACTTAACCTGTTGGGTTTGAATTGGAATTGTTTGGGTTCAAATTTGAATTCGGACAGATATTAACCTGTACAGAATTCCAACCGGGTTTTTTGAACTTTAAACAGATTCAAATCTGTCCGGGTGGTGAAAATCGAACCCAATTTTGAATTTAATTTCCGAAATTCAAATTCAAAAAATTATAATTTAACTTTAGAAAAATAAAATTCAAATGTTTTTGGCCCAAAAAAATAGGTATTAGGCCAGACAAGCCCAAACCAATCATGCACCATGCACCATTGCCCAGTCTGCCTGGACGAAAGGACAGCGGCAGCGGCGCGCGCGTTTGTGGTAATTTTTGGGTCCAATAGGTCTAGCTCAATTTGCCCATAACCTCTCCCTTCTACAAACTTGAAGTACCCCTTGGGGACCTCCCGAAGTTATAATTCCAAGCTTTATAACCCATTAATTTCTTTATACCAAACCAATGTGGGACAAGCCTTTATTCAAACCTTTAAGGATTTTCTACCAAAACTCCAATTTCATGGAGCCACTTTGGCTTCAATTTCCCATTCACTCGATAATGGTTTTGAGCAACCAAATATACCACATGAATCACAACGCAGCATAGAACGCGTTACCACTTAGACCCGCGAAATTCGACGCATGGGCCCCACCTAAAAATTAGACCAAAGTTTAGAAAAAATTTCTATTTTTTCTAGATTTTTTCAAAACCATTTCCAACAATCCCCCACATGAATGGAATTTGATGACAATGAAAATGCAATAATATGCAAAATTTGTCGAAAGAGTATAAATCGAAAATATCTTGCATCAGGACAGGTATCTTTCGGCCTTGAACCTTCCCTAGTGATAACCTATTGGACTTACTAGCTAACCAATGGGCGTGATGCCTTGAATTGTTCAGCCATTTGTGTAAGCCAAGACAATAGATTTCACACAAAATATTTTCTGACACATGGTGGTTCTCACAGTTGTGTTCATTTTGGCCTTGAACGCTCCTAGTTGTTCACGAGTGCTTCTAGAGAATTTAGCCTCTTCATTCTCATAGAATCGGCCCCAGTTCGACACTCATATAGGTGATTCTTATTATGAGTATCTCCTTATACTCGTCTTGATTTTTATGCCTAAATCAAGATATAAATAATCATTAAAAGCAAAGCTTATCCTTAAACCCCTACATACAACATATGTTGCAGATATCACTCTCACCATAGGAATGTGTAGGGAATTTTAATCCCTTGGTGATTTCTGGCGAGCCATACATAACTTAGTTGTCCCTTTGAACTTAGTTCTTGGGATCTCTAGTCATATAAGTAGGGTTACCATTATGATGACTCTTATGTAATAGGCTTTAATCCCATCCCTTTTGATGAACTATACACTTGCTCTTTTGTCAAACATTTTGTTAATGGATCCGCAATATTCTCTTTAGATTTTATATAATCTATTAAGATTATTCCATTTGAGAGCAATTGCCTTACAGTATTATGTCGATGACAAATATGTCGTGACTTACCATTATATATATGATTTTGTGCATTGCCTATTACAGATTGACTATCACAATGAATACAGATAGCTGGCACAGGTTTTGGCCACATTGGAATATCTTCTAAAAAGTGACGAAGTCATTCTACTTCTTCTCCTGCCTTGTCTAAAGCAATGAACTCAAATTCCATTGTGGATCGTGCGATGCATGTTTGTTTCATGGATTTCCAAGAAACAGCAGTGCTTCCTAGAGTAAAGACATATCCACTAGTGGATTTTGAATCTTTAGTATTCGATATCCAATTGGCATCACAATAACCTTCAAGTACTGCTGGATATCGAGTAAAGTTAAAACCATGATCACGGGTAAATCTTAGATATCTAAGAACCCGAATGATCGCTTTCCAATATTTACTGACAGCATAAGTTATGTTAGGACGAGTACAATTCATTAGGTACATTAGGCTTCCAATGATTTGGAAGCATTTTAATTGAGACATAGCATCACCTTTATTTTTCAATAAATAAAGACTAGTGTCTACAGGTGTTCTAGCTACATTCATATCGTCCTTGATAAATTTATTAAGAATTTTCTTAATATAATGTGATTGAGATAATGCATATCCGTCAGATGTTTTAGTAATTTTCATTCCTAATATTACATCTGCGACCCCCATATCTTTCATATCAAATCTTTTGTTTAGTATTTGTTTAGTCGATTTGATCATGTTTTGACAGCTTCCAATGATAAGCATGTCATCTACATAAAGACAAATTATGACATATCTTTGGTCAGTGTTTTTAACATAGACGCACTTGTCACATTCGTTTATCTTAAACCCATTAGTAAGCATAGCATGATCAAACTTTTCATGACATTGCTTAGGCGCTTATTTTAATCCATAAAGAGATTTTACAAGCCGACAAACTTTCTTTTCTTGCCCCGGCACTATAAATCCTTCGGGTTGCTCCATATAGATCTCTTCATTTAGATCACCATTTAAGAAAGCTGCCTTCACATCCATTTGATATATTTCTAAATTATATAACGTTGTTATGGTAATAAGCATGCAGATGGATATTATTCTTGTCACAGGAGAATATGTGTCAAAATAGTTCAGACCTTCCTTTTGTCTATAACATTTTACTACAAGTCTTGTTTTATACTTGTCTATTGAACCATCTGCTTTCATTTTTCTCTTGAACATCCACTTCTATCCAAGAGGTTTAGAACCGGGTGGAAGATCCACCAATTCCCGAGTATGATTTTGCATAATAGATTCAATTTCATTATTAACAGCCTTTTTCCACATAGGTGCTTCAAGACCTGTCATTGCTTCCTTAAAGTTTTGAGGTTCATTTTCTAACAGGTATGTCAGAAAATCTGGATCAAAGAATTTTGATGTTCTTGCTCTTTTACTTCATCTTGGTTCATCATTAGTTAAATCCTATTGGTCGAGACCATTACTAGTCTCTTGTGTTTGATTGTCATTAGTCTCTTGACTTTGTGTACAATCATAAGTTCTTTTCTGTGAACTTAATTACCGTCATTTCTTGTAAGGAAAGACATGTTCAAAAAACATAGCATTCCTTGACTCTATAATAATGTTCACATTTAAATCAGGTACTTCTGATTTATAAGTCAGAAATCGATATGCACTAATATTTTAAGCATAACCAATAAACATGCAATCCACTATTTTTTGTCCTATCTTTATCTTTTTCGGAACATGAACTTCAACTTTTACCAAACATCCCCACACTTTTAAGTATTTATAAGAAGGTGGCCGACCTTTCCATAATTCATAAGGAGTACTGTTGGATTTCTTGTGGGGTATTCTGTTAAGAACATAATTAGCAGATAATATTACTTTCCTTCACAAGTTTGCAGTAAGCCCGAACTTAGTAATATGGCATTCATCATTTCTTTAAGGGTTCTATTCTTTATTTCAGCAATTCCATTTTGCTGTAGAGAATAGGGTGCTGTAGTTTGGTAAATAATGCCATATTGTGCACAAAATTCATTTAATGGTGCATCATATTCACCACCTCTATCACTTTTTACCATTTTAATGGTTTTACCAAGTTGATTTTCAACTTCAGACTTATAGAGTTTAAACATTTCTAAGGCTTCATCTTTACTTCTAAGTCAGTATTCATAACAATATCTTGTGCAATCATTGATAAATGTTATGAAATACTTTTTGCCTCCTCTAGTTTGAACAAATTTAAGATCACATACATCAGTATGAATTAATTTTAAAGGTTCGGTTTTTCTTTCAACTGATTTAAATGGAGCCTTAGTTTCGCTTCTACACAAATCTTACATTTGTGATTAGGATCAATTGTAAACTTTGGTATATAATCCAAACCAATTAATCTACGCAAAGAATCAAAATTCACATGTCCTAATCTACCATGCCATAAAATCGACTCAAGAATATAAGCAAAATATGTATTATTCTTATTCATAGCAAGTTTTGGTACAACCGTCATTACATTCAATTTGAAGATACCATCACTCATGTATCCCTTACCAACACACATACCACTCTTTGTTAATATAAATTTATTAGACTCAAAGACAAGCCTAAAGCCATTTTTACTTAACAAAGAACCATAAACCAAATTCTTCCGGATGTCAGGTACATGCAGTACGTTGTTGAGGGTAAGTTCTTTCCCTGATGTTATCTTCAAGATCACATTTCTTTGTCCAGCCACAGTAGAAGTAGAAGAATTTCCCATGAAAGTTGTTCACCATTTGCAGTCTCATTGTAAGTTGTGAACATCTTCTTGTCCACACAAATGTGACGAGTTGCTCCAGTGTCAATCCACCATTCCTTGGGATTTCTAACCAAATTAGCCTTAAACACCACAGTAGAGAGATTGATGTCATTTACCTCGTCAGAGATGTAATCTAATTCTATCACATTGGCTTGATTGGTAGTCTTCTTGCTTGTACTTCCACGATCTTTCTTAGGGCGGCGGCAATCAGAAACTCAATGTCCAGTCTTGCCATAGTTATAGCATTTACCTTTGAACTTTTTATTGTCATTGTTGTCGCCTTATTTAGGACCATCTCCAGTAAACTTTCTCTTTTTGTTATGTGGTTTGTGCACTTGTTTAACCACATTAGCCTTAAACTCAATGGGATTTTTACCATTCCTCTTTTCAGCCTTTCGGTTATCTTCCTCATTTCTCAATCTTACAATCAATTCATCCATGGTCATCTCTTTACGTTTATGTTTTAAATAATTTTTGAAATCTTTCCAAGCTGGTGGTAACTTTTCCACTAAAACAGCAACTTGGAAAGACTCGCTAAGAGATATACCTTCAAAATGAATATCATGCAAAATTATTTGAAAATTTTGAACTTGAGAAATTACCGTTTGGGAGTCTATCATAACGAAATCCAGAAATTTACTGACAACAAATTTCTTTGTGCCAGCATCCTTTGTCTTGTATTTTTTCTCCAAAGAATCCCACAATTCTGTTGCTGATTTCAGAGGGCTGTAAACATTATATAGCATGTTGTTAAGGCCATTGAGGATGTAGTTTCTGCACAGGAAATCAGAATGTTTCCAGGCGTCTACAGCGGCAAC
Source organism: Camellia sinensis (assembly GCF_055761805.1). NCBI lineage: Eukaryota > Viridiplantae > Streptophyta > Magnoliopsida > Ericales > Theaceae > Camellia > Camellia sinensis. Next base: position 83,394,805 of record NC_138963.1, read on the forward strand.
CACTTGCCGATTACTTTCACCCTCTTTAAGTGTCGGAGCCTCTTCACGGAGAAACTGGGCCAAATTTAAAATTGTAAAATAAAACAACATTTTCTACAGCCATTTCTTAAACTCAGTACCGTTAAATTTTTTTAATTTTTCTCCATGATTTATCGGAACTTGAACATAGTTCTGGATAGGGACCGGAGTTGTTGTAACAATCGGATTTGGAGTACTACTTTCAACAACCATAATATCTGATTACAAAAATCAGAAAAAACCAAAACATAAATTAATCTTCTAGTTACTAAAACTAGAAAAATAAAATACCAAATTAATTTTTTGTAACACAAATTAATATTCTGCAATTACTACTAGTTGTCAAAGAAAATAAACAGTATATTACTACTATTTGTCAAACAGTATATTACTACTATTTGTATTTTCCAACCAGAATATTATTCTGTGAAATCACAGAAAATTAAATACAATGAAGACACCAAAAAATAATCTATCTTAAGATTGTTGGACAATTTTCATTGTATTCAATGAAATAAATTATGTGTACTAAACAACAAATGGAATACAAAAGAAAAATAGGAAATGAGAGAGATTGTTTGATTACAAAAATCAAACTAATAAATAAAAATAAATATAAAAAAATAGATTTTTATTTTGCTACAAAAACAAAATCAAAATTTGATTTAAATAAATAATAATAAAAACAGAAAATAAATTAACAACTTACTTGATTAATTTCTTTAACAAACTTTTGATCAAGTCCAGTGTTTAACACTGTATCCTTAAGACAGATTCGTCCTCTCTACGGTGTTTTCAGGATTATGGACGTCTATCTCCCAGGATAAAATGATCAGCGACAAACAATAGCAGCACTACAAATTGTTTGCACAACGAACACACAAAGTGTATACACTCTTTCTCACAGAAAATAAATGTAGTTAATGCAACAAAATATGCGAGAGCAAAAACATAATTATTTGGATGAAAATTTAGAGTGAAAAACAAATGAGAAACTTGTCTTATTTATAGATGCAGTGGTACCCTTTTAGTTTGAATTAAACATGTAGCATACCTGTTTGAACATGTACTTAACCTGTTGGGTTTGAATTGGAACTGTTTGGGTTCAAATTTGAATTCGGACAGATATCAACCTGTACAGAATTCCAACCGGGTTTTTTGAACTTTAAACAGATTCAAATCTGTCCGGGTGCAAAAAATCGGATCCAATTTTGAATTTAATTTCCGAAATTCAAATTCAAAAAATTAGAATTTAATTTTAGAAAAATAAAATTCAAATATTTTTGGCCCAAAAAGATAGGTATTGAGTCGGACAAGCCCAAACCAACCACGCACCCGCGCCCAAGCCCAGGCCGCTTGGACGGCAGCACGCGTGTGTGTGGTAATTTTTAGGTCCAGTGGGTTTAGCCTAATTTGCCCATAACCTATCCCTTCTACAAACTTGAGGTGCCCCTTGGGGCCCTCCCTAACTTATAATTCCAAGTTTTATAAACCCACAAATTTCTTCCCACCAAACCAATGTGGGACAAACCTTTATTCAGACCTTTAAGGATTTTTCACCAAAACTCTATTTTCATGGAGTACACTTTGGCTTTAATTTTCCATTCACTCGATAATGGTTTTGAGCAACTAAATATACCACGTGAATCACAATACAACATAGAACGCGTTACTACGTAGACCCGCGAAATTCAACGTATAAGTCCCACCTAAAAATTAGACCTAAGTTTAGCAAAAATTCTATTTTTTTTCTAAATTTTTTCAAAACCATTTCCAACAAGTCGATGAATTAGAAGTTAGATTGGCACCTATCTGTACTGGCCGGAATCAATTACCAGAGCGTGAAACGACAGTGTGGTCAAAGCCAAAGCCACCGTAACATACAGTTATGTGTAGTACTCCTGCACAGACTTTGAATCCCACTTGGCAGAGCCATGCGGTGGATAGAGCTCCAACCCAACTCCACCGCCACGTGGAGGACAACCACAAGTCCTTATCAACAATGATTCATCCCACTAAAAACATCACCACTAATAGCACTAATGCATTAAAAAAATAAAAAAAATAAAAAAAATTACAACTTCAAGACCAAAACATCACATCATTCACGACGGGACCCACTGCCACCTAATTAGTGGGAGCACTAATTAGTGCTCCCAAGCATTTTTCAGTCCTTATATTTGATTCCGTTGGCTCCACGAATACCCCTATAAAGCTATGAGCCAAATGAGTCCTTTACCATTTTCAAAACTTATGAGGATAGTGGGCCACCATCTGGGCTGAGGTCAAGAATTAGTCATGACCCAAATAGGGAACTACTGTCTAGGGCACCCTCTTGGCCTACCTATTTTGTTACAAAGCCCCCTTATAGCCCAAATCACATTGGGCCATAGACATTAGTGATTTAGTCCAAGTTTTGTGGCCTTCACCGATCATTTTCAATGCACTAATTGATGACAAACCTCCCTTTAGCTCAGGCCTTGCTCTTGAAGGCCGCGTTTCTCAAGCCCTACAACACTTACTTGACCCTTAAGAGGAAAGAGATTGAATATGATGGGAAAAAATGCAGAGGGTGGGAGTGGATTTACCTCAGCTGGAAGCTGCGAACCAGCAGCAACTTATACTGGCAATCAACTCAGTTGATCATAGTTCAACTCCTAAAGAAAATAAGAGACCTCAAGGCAAGTGGATTGTTCCTTTGAGGGATTTGTCTTTGGTGGATGTAGTAATCTAGGATGCTGAGACGGAATATAACACATCGGTATCTTGTCAGGTAAATTTTATTCCTTCTATTACTGAGTTTGAGGATTGTATCTCCCAAGTCCCCAGTTCGTATCCGGAAGATGACTCTAATGTTAATCCATGGGCTTTGGTGACTAGCCCTAAAAAGTCACAAGACAAATGTTGATCATTAACTGGAATTGTTAGGGGATTGGGTGACCCCTGACAATCCAAACCCTCCTAGGGTTATACCAGATCCATCGCCCTGCAATAATGTTTCTCATGGAAACCAAGGAAAAACAATTTTTTGTGGAACAGATTAGGAGAAGACTCCATTTCACAAATCACTACTACGTGGATCCGGTGGGAGTAACTGGAGGCCTTGCTCTGTATTGGACAGATGAGATGGATCTTCAAGTGCGAATAAAATCTCAAAATGCCTTTAGGTGTATCATTGCCTCCAATGGCATTAGCACAGATTGGTCAGCTACTTCTGCGTATACTTCTCTAAGATAGGCTGAAAGGAAACGGTTCTGGAATGCTTTTCAAGTGATGGCGACTGAAAATGGCTATCCATGGCTTTGCTTAGGTAATCTAAATAAGATTGGTCGGTCACGGGAAAAACAAGGAGTTATTGGGGAAAATAGAGCAAGGATGTAGTTTTTCTAGGAATATATGATAGATTGTGAATTAATGAATCTAGAGTTCAAAGGAGCTCCGTACACATGGACAAACAATCAGGCAGGAGAGGCGAATGTTCGTGAACAATTAGATGAAGCTTTGGCCACTATGGACTGGCGACAATTGTTTCCCTACGCTCAAGTCCATTATGAAGCTCTCATTGGGTCTGACCACTGTCCCTTTGTTACTGTCCCTTTGTTACCTAGAAAGTAAACCAAGAGAGGGAGTGAATTGGATTTCGTAAATAAATTACTAAATTAAAAAGTTAACTCAAATAATAAACAATTTGCAATATGAAACAATAAAAATGAGTAATGAATTAAAATATAATCCAAATGAGAAATAAATGTGATGTAATATAAATGAGACTAATAAAAATAAATTAAGCGAAGAAAGGGAAGAGAGTGCAAATATAAAATTTATAGTGGTTCGGATCACAACAACATGCACATAATGCACAAAACATTATAAACACAAAACATGCACATAATGCACAAAACACAGCAGACATATATAAACACAAAGCATTCACGTAATGCACAATTAACTCATAATTTTGCCTTAATTACTTGTTAGGCATTCTTAATTAAGGATTATTAGCTAGGTACAGATCGAGATTGTTACACCAAGCCTATGTCCACTCCTCATGATCCTCCTAGAGAGTTATTCACTATTCGTCAAATAGAAATTACACTCCTAGCTTTACAAGTGCTAGTGAACCTTAATAATTGATCAACCTCAATCACTCCAACCAATTAGTTGTGAATCCGCTGCTAGTCACACCTAACTCAAGTGGTTTTAAATATAAAAAAAAAAAACACTCAAAAAAATATAACTCTCTTTTACAAGAAAAATGATAAGGGATTGGAAATCCTTTTACAATAAAAGCTCAAACACTCAACAAATTTCTCTCAAAGAAATTATATAGCTCAATGAAAATGCACAACACAATGTTTCAAGAATTCTTGAATATCACCCATAATTTTTCACCACTTCTATGTCTTTTCTTTTCTCCACAAAGCTTTTTTAATAGCTATAGAAAAAACTAGCTGTTGCAAAGAGATTCTAGGTAGGCTCCTCTTTCTTTATATTTTTCTTCCATTTGAATTCATTAGCCTTCTGGACTTGCATTATTCTTGCCTGGAAACACTTAAATTCAATCAAAGGAAGAAAATGAATAAGAAAGATATGGAAATGGTTTGAATTTTTATATATATATTAAATTAAAGTATTCAAAAGATGCACAATAAATTTAGTTATTTTTAAATTGGTGCAATCTATATCAAAATAACAAAATTTATTTTCATATTTTGTGTCAAATGATTATAAAAAATATAATTTAAAAAATCACAATTTATCTCATAATATTTTAGACATCATCAAAATCAAACCATAGGATTAACAAACTTCTCCTTTTTTATGATAGCAATACATGTATGGTTTTGACACAAAATTACAACTAAAGAGCAGTTTCATTTATGAATTACAGTAACAATTATATTTGACAATTGAAGTATAAGCGCAATTCAAGTTCATATTTATTCTCCCCCTTTGACATCATCAAAATAAATGGTTAATGCGGGTGAGGAGTAAGAAAAAAAAATATTTAGAATAATGTGAAAATATAGTTTTTTTTTTAAACAACTCCCCCTCATATATCATGAATATTTTTAAAACTCTCCCTCAAATCATGGATATATTCAAAATGTAAAGTTCGAAAAAAAAAAACTTAATTTTACAATAAAATCATCACTACTCCATATCAAACTTAATAATCCAAGATTTATAAATATGACTTAGAATCCAGAATTTAAGAAATCGGATTAGACATTCCAAGTTCTTTTTGAATAAAACAAAATTGATTTTTGTTTAGGGACTTTGTGAAAATGTTTGCTAATTGCTTGTTGGTGTTTATAAATTCAAGCTCAGTATCTCTTTTTTGAACATGATCGCATATAAAATGATGTCTAATCTCAATGTTTTTAGTTCGAGAGTGTTGAATTGGATTCTTAGTCAAATTTATTGTACTTGTGATATTAAATTTAATGGGAATATGATCATAATGCAAATTAAAATCCTCCAATTGTTGTTTCATCCATAATATTTGAGCACAACAACTTCCAACTGCTATATATTCAACTTTAGCAGTGAATAAAACAACTGAGTTTTGCTTCTTACTAAACCAAGATACTAAAGCAAGTCCTAGAAATTGACAAGTTCCATTAGTGCTCTTTCGATATACTAAACTACCGGCATAATAGGCATCCGAAAAACCAATTAGTTCAAATGAGACACCTTTAGGATAAAATAATCCCAAGTTTTGAGTACCGGGAAGATATTTTAAAATTCGTTTAATAGCAGATAAGTGTGATTCTTTTGGATTAGATTGAAATCTAGCACACATGCATACACTAAACATTATATCTGGCCTACTTGTCGTAAGATAGAGTAAGAATCTAATCATACCTCGGTATTTCTTCTCATCTACTGGCTTACCGTTTTCATCTTTGTTATGCTTTGTTGACGGACACATTGGAGTTCCTATTGCCTTTGTGTTTTCCAATCCATATTTCTCAAGTAGTTCTTTTGTGTACTTGGATTGGTTAATGAAAATCTCATCATTTGTTTGCTTGATTTGAAGTCCAAGAAAATATTTTAGTTCACCTATTATGCTCATTTTGAACTCCCTCACATAAAGTTTCATTAGTAGCTCTAAATATAACAGCATCTACATATATTTGTACAATAAGAAAATCATCATTTTTTGTTTTAACAAAAAGGATTATGTCAATCTTTCCTATAGTAAAACCATTTTCAATCAAAACTTTGCTTAAGTGTTCATACCATGCACAGGGTGCTTGTTTCAAACCATATAGAGCTTTTGAGAGTTTAAAAACATGATTTGGAAATTCATGATTTTCAAAGCCAGGAGGTTGTTTAACATAAACTTCTTCTAAAATATAACCATTAAGAAAAGCACTTTTAACATCCATTTGATATAGTTTAAATTCTTTAAAACATGCAAATGCTAAAAGCATACGAATGGGTTCTAATCTTGCTACAGGTGCAAAAGTTTCATCAAAATCAATACCTTCTTCTTGATTATATCCTTATGCAACTAATCTACCTTTATTTCTAATAATAATACCGGATTCATCAAGTTTATTTCGAAAAACCTATTTTGTATCAATAATGGAGTGGTTTTGAGGACGCAGGACTAACATCCATACTTGGTTTCTTTCAAATTGGTTTAATTCTTCTTGCATTGCTAAAATCCAATTTTTATCATTTTTAGTTTCAAAAAAAGTTTCAATTTGAGAAATGAAGGCTAACTTACCACAAATATTTCTAAGAGAGTTTCGAGTTATTATAACTTTGGAAGGATCACTTATAATTTGATCCATAGGATGATTCCGTATAAATTTCCATTCCCTTGGCAAATTCTGATTGTCTTCACATTGATTTGTTGGAACAATCTTTTGTGTAAAATAAATAACTTAAAACCAAATCAAACAATTAAAAATAAATTACTTACAGAATTTATTTACCGAATCAAAAAAATACAAAAAAAATCAAGTCGAGTGTGTGACACTTTGTCCTTAAGACAGATTTGCCCCGCTTCGGTGCTTATGGATAAATGACGTCTATCTCCCAAAACACAATGATCTACATAGATTGTAGGAACACTCCAAACAATTTGTACGGCGAACCAAAACCTGTGTTCTATACTCTCAGAATTTTTTACTAAGAACTAGTATGAAGAACAAATCTATGCAAGAGAGTACAAATGAAAGAAGAAGAGAATTTTCGGAATTGCAAGCTGGTGAAGGAATTCTAGTTATAGGCTAAGTGGTGAGCTTTAGGAAAGGATGAACATGTATGATTTAAACCTGAACAGGTCTGAATTCAAAAAAAACAGGTGTAAAACAGTTTTAAATCTGTCTGGGCAGTTTTATATCTGTTAAAACAATTTAAACCTGTTCGATGCAGATCTGTTAAAACAGTTTGAAAAGCTGTTTTGAATCTGTTGGAAAAGGATTGGAAGATGCACTTTTTGGATAGAAAAATTTGATGCAAAATTCAAATAATATTTCCCACAATAATTTGAAAAAATTCAAATAAATTTTGTCAAAAAAAATAATATTAGGCTAACCCGACCCACAACCCATACCCTCACCTGGCTTGACTCGGCCTGTTGGTCGGACAAACGGTGACACGTCCGCGCGCGTGTGGTGGTTTGAGCCAAGGCTCACTTTGTCCATAACTCCTCCCTTTTATAAACTTGGGGTACCCCTTGGGGCCCAACCCAAGTATTGCCACCTAGAACTTATATACACACATAAGTTCTCTTAAGTTTCCAATATGGGACAACCATATAAAGAAAACCCATATTTAACTCTTCAATTTCCCTTTCTACGAACGCGAAAATGACGTTAAGTTCCCATTCACTCATAAATGGTTTTGACGAACTGTTTGCACCTTGTGACTTGTCATACGGCTAGGAACATGTCATCTCTTTGGACCCATCCCAAAAGACGTGTAGGACCCACTCAAATTTTGGCTCAAAGTTAGTCCAAAATAAGCCTTTAAAAAACCACAAATTCCAACAATCCCCCACATGAATGAAATTTGATGGAGAGAAAATGTAATAACATGATCTAATTATTGAGAGTACAGAAATTGAAAATATTCTGCAAAGGATAGGTAGCTTTTGGCTTTAAACCTTCCCTTGTGAGACACTATCGGATTTACTAGCTAACTAGTGAACATGATGTCTTAAACTGTTCAGCCATTTGTGTAAACCAAAACAATAGAACTCATACAGTATATTACCAGACACAGTTTAGTTCTCATTATCGTGTTCATTTTGACCCTGAACAACCTTGTCTTTTATGAGTTCTCTAAAGAATTATAGCCTTTCACAAATCTCATAGAACCGGCCCAATTCTTTTTCACATAAGTGATTCTTATGAAGATTATCCTGCTATACTCCACTAGGTATACCTAGATATAAGAATCATTAAAAGTATTACTTAACCTAAAACACTGTAGACATCACTATGTCATCATGGAAATGGATAGGAGTTTGACTCCTCAATGATCCTTATGAGTCATACACAACTCGGTTGTCCCTTTGAACCTAGATCTTGGGATCTCCAGTCAACTAGGTTGGGTTTCCGTTGTGGTAACTTTTATTTAATAGGCTTAAGTCCCATTCCCTCAATGAATTCTTAACTAACTCTCTTGCTAACCCTTTGGTTAGTGGATCCGCTATGTTGTCTTTAGACTTCACATATCCAATGGAAATAATTCCATTAAAGAGTAGTTGTCTCACGGTGTTATGTTGGTGACGAATGTGTTATGACTTACCGTTATACATATGACTCTGTGCTCTACTTACTACTGATTGGCTATCACAATGTATGCATATAGCAGACACCGATTTTGGCCACATTGGAATATCTTCAAGGAAGTGACGAAGCCATTCTACTTCTTCCCCAACTTTATCTAAAGCTATAAATTATGATTCCATAGTAGACCTAGCAATGCAAGTCTGTTTGGAAGATTTCTAAGATACAGTCGCCCTACCAAGAGTAAAGACATGCCCACTGGTGGATTTGGAATTTCTAGTATCTGATATCCAATTTGCATCACAGTATCCTTCAAGTATTGCTTGATATCTAGTATAATTGAGCCCAGTATTTATATCTGGGCGAGTGCAATTCATCAAATATATTAAGCTTCCAATAATTTGGGCATCCTCTAATTGAGAAATACTTTCCAGTACATTTTTAGAAAGAAACAAATTAATATCCACAGGTGTTCTAGCAAGATGATCATCATCTTTGCTAAATTTGTCAAGTATTTTTTCAATATAATGTGATTGTGACAAAGCATATCCTTATGATATTTTGGTAATTTTCATACCAAGAATTACATCAACAATCCTCATGTCCTTCATGTCAAAATGTTTATTTAACATTTTCTTGGTAGTTTTAATCATGTCATTATTACTACCTATGATGAGTATATCATCTACATAAAGGCATACTATAACATAACCTTTGTCTGTGTTTTTAATATAAACACATTTGTCACATTCATTAATTTTAAACCCATTTGACATTATTACCTTGTCAAATTTCTCATCACATTACTTTGGCACTTGTTTTAAACCATATAATGATTTAACTAATTTACACTCTTTCTTTTCTTTCCCTGAAACAGAAAATCTTTCTAGTTGCTTCATGTAAATTTTTTCATCTAAATCACCATTTAAGAAAGCAATTTTTACATCCATTTGATAAATTTCTAGATTGTACAAAGATGCAATAGTAATTAGCATTTTAATGGATGTTATTCTAGTAACTGGTGAGTACGTATCAAAGTAATCAAGACCTTTTTTTTTTGTCTATATCCTTTGACCACAAGTCTTACCTTATATTTGTCAATTGATCCGTCTACTCATTTTTCTCTTGAAAATCTACTTGTACCCAGGAGGTTTATAACCTAGTGGTAGATCCACCAATTCCAAAGTGTAATTTTGCAATATGGGTTCAACTTCACTATTTACAGCTTCTTTCTATAAAGAAGCCTCAGGACTGGACATAGCTTCTTTAAAAGGTAAGGGCTCATTTTCTAACAAAAATGTTAGAAAATATGGACCAAAAGATTTTGAGGTTCTAGCACGTTTACTACGCCTAGTTCATCTTCCTCATTTTCATCTATCTTATGCTCTTGATCATGTTCTTGATCATAACTTGTGACGCCCCAAAATTTACGGATATCATAATAAGATTTAGAACTTAAAATCAATATTGCCACCAATATTACTAACATCCATTAATTAACAACCCAGAATTTAAAGTTCTGACATTACAACTTAGTCTTAGTACATAAAAGAAATAACACAAATATAAAAAGAAAACTAGAGAAAGACTAGAAATTTTAGAAAATAATTCATGGAACTTGGCACTCTTCAAGCTAACCAAGGTTGAATGTCACCTTGCAAGGCCTCGGTGTTCCCTTCGGTTTCTTCGGTACCTGGCATAATGCCAGGGCAACGGGAATGCCAATGAGCGACGAGCTCAATAAGATACTACAACCCGAAAATACCCACCCCGATAATAATACTCACAATTAATGAATACTGTGTAGTTAACAGAATAACAAGCAGCATTTAATGAGCATAACATGAATGCTATCAGTTGAAGTAATAACAATAGATAATAAAAACAATGGCAAACGGAAACAATATTTCATCATAAGGAAAAATGCTAACTTTTTTTTTTTTAGTTCACATAGATTTAGTTTATCAGATGAGTCTAAGTAACTCTCCGCGAAGCACTACTTCCACTCAACCGCTAAACAATGGCCACGGGCAATTCTGACTCCCCCTTGGTCAAATATTCAAATGTTGCTTACTGTAACTGCCAATGATACCCACGCACCAGGGTTACGTACTCGAGTCGTGACATCACGATCTGCCCCAAAGGAACGGTCTACGTTGTGACACCCGCACCACCAACCTTATATCGCCTACACCGATAAGAGCCGAAATACCTTCCCGTGCCATGTTAAGGTTCGCAACTCACTTATGCAAAATTCTAAACCGGACTTACCCCATCACTTTTAAACTTTAATGCATCGGTTCAATTTCGTGTTTCTTTACTTGTTGAGTTATTCACAATAATTCAAAATTTAATTATCAATAATGTTATACTAACTCATTAAAATTCCCAACATAAAATATTACACATGTCACACAATAATAAACAAATGTACAAAATTTAAATAAACAATTTATTTAAACCATGATATGAAATAATAATGTAGATACCAAAAAGAAAAAATAAATCATAGTCACACACATGCATGGATTTTTAATCTATAAGATTACACTAGCACCATATTTAATTTTGATCCAAATAAACAATTGAAGAGATAATTTTTTATTCCTCCTTAATCTGCCAAAATTTTTCAGAATGTATATCTCGAAATTAAAATTATAAATAAATTACTTATACAACTCTAAAAATCATATAAATCTACAGAATACTCAATAAACATGTTATGGTCATTTTTCAGAAGGCATTTTCCAAAAATAAATTATAAATAATTCTGAAAAATTCCAAAAAGTTTATGACACAGATTTATCACATTTTCTTAAATTAATTTCATACTTAAATTTATAAATCAATTCCATAATCTAAAAATTTATTATGAAACTAGACTTCTCAAGTTTCATTTTTTGTTTAGAAATTACCAGATTTGGTTTAATATAGAATTTCTTTTATGAATTTTCAAACATATAGTAAATTTGTCTTGCAGCTCTAGATTTAACTAAAAATTTGTATAAATTCGTACAAAACTCAATAATTGTTGAAAAATTTTGTGGATGAACTAGACATCATTATCAACAACTTTGCAGAAGAAATCATCTTCAAATTTTGAGTATAAAATTGTCTAAAAATTAGTACAAATGTTCTAAAAGATTTAATGGCCAAATAAAATCTTCAATAATCTTTTTAATGGCATATACTACACATGCAAGTCCAAATTCCACAATATTAGCACGATTTTAAGACTACCAATATCTTCAAATATTTGATATACAAATCATAAATTTGCATACAACTATAAATAAAATTCTACTTACAAATTTAGTCATTTTATCATATAAATATAATCTGAAAATTTCAACATTTAAAAAAAATGAGAGGGTTGAGAAGGTTTTCTTACTTAGTTGTAGGATTGAAATGGAATAGTGAAATGGTAGGAAAATATGCAACCTTCTTAACCTCCTCCTCTTATTGTCTTACTCCACTTCGCAGATTTTCTTTTCTTCCCTCATTCTCTGAATGCAAGCATGCATGTATATATATACACAATGCATTGCTAAGGCTTCCTTTATATCTCTCTCTCTCTCTCTCTCTCTCTCTCTCTCTCTCTCTTCATTCTAAGTAGTCACTTTCCCTCAATTCCAAGAGCATAATGAGCTCTTCTTCCCTATATTAACATGCAAACAACCATGTGGCAAAGTTGCCACCGAAATTTGCAATTTATATATATATATAATTGTGTATTTGTGTGGGTTGCTTAAAATTGATACACTAAGATTTTTAACTAAGGTATTTAGTAAGAATAATTATCATGTTGAATCCTAATTAAAATAATTTATAAACGATAAATATTGAATACCCACAAAATTATTATTCTTAATAATGTCTTTGTTAGTGATTGAATTGGGTTAATTTAAAACTAACTTTACACTAATATATATTTCGGATAGACTCTAGATAAAATTAATTAATTTATTTATTTATTTATTTTCTTTTAAGAATAATTAAATGCGGGTTTTCACAATCTACCCTCCTAAAAAAAATTCCGTCCTCGAAATTAATTCATACTTTTAGACTTGAAAGTTGGAGGGTAATTGGCACGTATCATATCTTCTCGTTCCCACGTTGACTCCTCTATACCACAATGCTGCCATAACACTCGCACTAAGTGGATGACTTTGCCTCGTAGGTTCTTTTCTTGTCGATCCATAATCTTTAAAGGCATTTCCTCAAAACTTGCATCTTCATTGAGATCAATCTCTTCCCAGTTGATAACATGGGAAGGGTGTGGCTCATATTTCCGTAACATTGAGATGTGAAAAACATTGTGCACCACTGCGAGCTGTGGCGGTAGTGCTAAATGGTATGCCATTTCTCTTACTTTGCTCAGAATTTCGAAGGGTTCTACATATCGAGGTGCAAGTTTTCCTTTCTTCCCAAATCGTGTCGCACCTCGACAAGGTCAAACTTTGAGAAAAACATGATCCCCTACCTCAAACGTTAAGGGTCGTCTCCTTTGATCCGCATAGCTCTTTTGTCGACTTTGGGCTGTAGTTAGTCGTTGTTTGATCAGTTTTATCTTCTCAGTGTCTCCTGAACCAAGTCTGGTCCTAACAAGGTTACTTCCCCTACTTCAGTCCAACAGACTGGTGACCGACAGGGTCGTCCATAAAGTGCCTCATTCGGTGCCATTCCAACGCTAGCCTAGAAACTATTGTTGTAAGCGAACTCAACGAGAGGTAGGTGTTTCTCCCAACTTCCCTTAAAATCCATAACGCAAGCTCGAAGCATATCCTCCAAGGTTTGTATTGTCCTTTCAGATGGCCCATCAGTTTGAGGGTGAAATGTTGTGCTAAAGCATAAGTTCGTTCCCATTGCCTTCTGCAAGCTCTGCCAAAATTGAGAATTGAATCGAGGATCACGATTAGACACGATGCTAACTGGTACTTCGTGTAATCTGATCACTTCTTTGATGAACAATCTACTGAGTGAACCCAACGTATCTGATGACCCAACAGGTAAGAATCGGGCTGTCTTAGTTAGTTGATCTACAACTACCCACACGCTGTTATGTCCCTGTGGTGACCGAGGCAAACCCGTCACGAAATCCATAGTTATGTATTCTCATTTCCACTCCAGAATTGGTAAGGGTTGAAGTGTTCATGCCGGTCTTTGATGTTCTGCATTTACTTGTTGACATGTCAGGCACTGCCCCACCAATATTGGCGTTTTAAGTTTTGGTACATCTTAGTACCTCCCAGATGTACTACGAATACTGAATGGTGGAATTCCTTGAGTACCTTTTCCCTTGGTGAGTTGTCACTTGGCACAAACATTTGACCTTGATATTTCAAACTCCCATCAGTGTGAATTTCCCAACCAGGCATGGTTTCACTAGATTCCATTTGTGCCTTGATGAATGCTACCTCATGATCGTACTTTTGTGATTCCAATATCTCGCTCAAAATTTTAGGCGTAACAATCTGAGCACCAAGGTAAGCCTTTTCTTCTTGAACCCCCATTTGCACCCTAAATTCATTGAGCGTTCTAACCATATTTTATTCTGTAAGTGCTAAACTAGCAACAATCCCTCTATTCTTGTGACTTAGTGCACCTGCTACCACATTAGCCTTGCCGGGATGATAGGAAAGGGTAAATTGGTAATCCTCGAGATACTCCATCCAACATCTCTGACGCATGTTCAGATCCTTTTGGGTGAACAGATACTTCAAGCTTTTGTGATCAGTGAATATCTCAAACTTTTCACCATACAAGTAGTGTCTCCAAATTTTGAGTGCGTGAACTATAGCTACTAACTCCAAGTCATGGGTGGCATAATTCTTCTTATGGTTCTTTAATTTCCTTGATCCATATGCCACCACCTTGCCATTTTGCATCAATACGCACCCCAAACATTCTTTGGGAGCATCACAATACACGTTGTACCCAACGTCACGTTCTGGCACTATGAGAATAGGGGCACTCGTCAATCTTTTCTTAAGTTCTTGGAATGAATTATCACAAGACTTGTTCCATTCAAACTTTAACCCCTTTTGAGTCAAATGTTTAATTAGTTTGGCCAATTTTGAGAAGGCTTGAATGAATCTTCGATAGTAACCGGCCAATCCTAAGAAACTACGAATCTCAAATGTGTTCTTAGGTTGCCTCAATTCTGTCACTGCTTCTACTTTAGTTGGGTCTACTGATATTCCCTTTTCAGATACCATGTGACCCAAAAACTTTACTTCCTCATCCATAACTCATATTTACTAGCCTTAGCATACAGTTGGTTTTCTCTCAAAGTTTGAAGTACTATTCTCAAATGTTGTTCATGGTGTCCTTCAGACTTGGAATACACCAAAATATCATCTATGAAAACTACCAAAAATTGACCTAAGTAAGGCGTGAATATTTTGTTCATTAAGCTCATGAACACGCCTGGTGCATCAGTTAAGTCGAATGGCATCACTACGAATTCATAGTGGTCGTAATGGGTTCAAAATACAGTCTTAAGAATATCTTCCTCCCAAACACGTAACTGGTGATACCCAGACCTGAGGTCTATCTTTGAGAAATACTTCTCTTCTCTAAGCTGATCGAAAAGGTCATTAATCCTAGGTAGCGGATATCGATTCTTAATGGTGACTCTATTGAGTTGCTGGTAATCAATGCACAACCTAAGTGCCCCATCTTTCTTCTTACCAAATAAGGTTGGTGCTCCCCACGGGGACGCGTTTAGCCTTATAAATTCCTTGTCCAATAATTCTTGCAACTGTGTCTTTAACTTTCTCAATTCAGCTGGTGCCATACGATGTGGTGCCATTGAGATCGGTGATGTACCAGGTTGTAGTTCAATGGTAAAGTCCACTTCTCGCTTTGGGGGTAGTCCTAGTAGTTCCTTTGGAAATACATCAGCATACTTACACACCACACAAGGTAGCCCTAGTTCCATACGTTCTTTGTCTTCCAAAACTAAGCTAGCTAGCTACCCAGCTAGGTGATCATGCCACTTTGACTTTCCAAATGTTAGTGATAAGGAATCTTGTCTATCCCCCTTAAACTGGAATCGCGTTTTGTCTTGAGAATAAGCAGTCACCGTTTTTCGATAACAATCAATGATGGCTCTATGGGTTGATAAGCAGTCCATTCCTAGGATAACGTCAAAGTCTGACATTTCCATGACTCGTAAGTCGCAAGTTAAACGTAAACTAGAGACTCCTAGTTTACATGATTTGCATATGAGATCTACTCGAGTTTGACCTCCTAGCAGTGAAGCTACACTCATAGGTGTTTCTAATTGTTCAGGCTCTAATTCCAAAGTTACAACACATGAAGCAGTTATGAAAGAGTGTAATGCTCTAGAATCAAACAAGACTTGTACACAAGAGTTCATAAGGATGAGTATACCTTGAATCATTGAAGGATTTCCATTGTCTTCTCCTTCTTGGAGTGCAAAGACTCTCCCGGTGGCACCCTGATTTGGCACCCAAGCTTTCCTTGCATTGGCATCTCCTGGTTGTTGAGTCCTTGATTGTCTCACATTCTGATTAGCTGGCAGCTGATCTCTGCCGGATTGGGAATTTTGCGTAGCTCGCGTTCCCTGAGTTGGCACGCATTTGTTACGTTGAGTGGCCTCCCCTTGATTGATGTAGTAACCTAACCTTTTAGGGCAATTGTTCCTAAAATGCCCTTCTTGGCCACATTCATAATACCTTCTAGCCCCTTCCTTACCATGTTGTTTTGGATTGCATCCTTGTCGTTGTTATGGCTCCCTAACATAGGGTATCGAAGTAGCATAGGTCCTATTGTTCCTTGAGGGTCCTCCGCTTCTTTGCTGGTTAGCCCTAGACTGCTGACCTTGAGTCCTTGCAGTGTCCATCTTCTCTCTTTCTAGAGTAAAAGCCCTATCTACTACCTGTGCATAAGTAGGTAGCTGCACTGCAACCAACTTGTCTTGGATTCCCAAATCAAGTCCCCACTCAAAACGCCTCACTTTGTCTGTTTTATTTGCCATTATAGCTGTGGTATGGCGAGAAAGGCCCTCAAATCGATTTGCATACTATGTCACAGTCATGCCTCTTTGTTTCAGTTGGAGAAATTCTTGGATCATTTCTTGCCAAAAGTGGTAATTTTAGCGCGAGAATTAAATTTTTTAACAACTAAAAAATAATTAGTAGCCAAAAGTATAGAATTGGCGACTAAAATTATGTTTAGTCGCCAAAAGTAGTCTCTTTTTTTCTAGTAAATAATTTATTTTTACATAAATTATGTTCAATAAAAAATAATTATCCTTATATATATACTTTTATATTAATACGGGTCTATGTACTATATAAATAATATATGTTGCATATATAATTATATGGTGTTATAGAGGCGTAGTGGAAAGAGCATGTTGTATAAGGTTTATGGTGTGGGAGGTTGATGGTTCGAACCTCTACAAAAGCTAGCGAGTGTAATTTTTTTTTTCTTTCACGAATGAGCTTTTGGCGACTAAAAGGTTTGGTTGCCGATTCCTTGAGTATTGGCGACTAAAACATTGGTCGGTAAATATATAATTTAAAAAATATAATTGACTATTAGCAACCAAAGTTTTGGTCGCTAAAGACTTGCTTTTTGGCGACTAAAAGTTTTTTAGTCGCCAATATCTTTCCCGACTGTTTTCTGGTGACCAAACCGGGGACTAAAAAATTTAGTCGGGAAACTAAAAAACCAACTTTTGGCGACTAAAAACCGACTTTTGGCGACTAAAAATTTAGTCGCAAAATGTGTTTTTTCTTGTAGTGTAGTCTCAACCATCAAGCTCTTTTCAAATATCTGACCAGTTCTGGAAGACTTTGTGGAACATTGAGGCCCCTCCCAAAACTCAAGCACTTTTGGTGGCAGGTTTGTAATGATCTGCTGGCTACTAAGGTTAATATTTATTGACGTCAATGCTCAACATCTAAGGTATGTCTTGTTTGCTTGAAGGATGACAAATCAGTGGACCATATGTTATTTGATTGTCCGTGCACTGTTGGAAAATTGACTTTTAGCGGCGTTTCGTTTTAAAAACGCCGCTATAGGTATTGAAAACGTCACTAATTCTTTTGGTGACGTTTAGTACCAAACGCTGACGACGCGGCCGTCACTATAGCTTTATGGCGTTTGAAAACGTCGTTATATTAGTATAGGCGGCGTTTTTACAAACGCCGCCAAATGTCCTATCCTAATTGTACTATGACGTCGCTATGACATTTAGCGACGTTTTGGAAACGCCGTTAAAGACATTTATACATTTTAAAATCTAACCGTTGGGGTAGGGATATAGTGACGTTCAAAAAACGCCGCCATAGCCATTATTTTTATTTTTTTTATTTTGAAAGTTGTGCTAATTTTATATGGTTGAAAAAAATACCTATCATAAACAATTATTAAGAACTAATAATTGATGTTTATTAAAATAATAAATAAACTAAGTTTAAAAACAAAATTAAAAATAAAAAACAATGCAATAAGATGTGATACATGTACAATTACATAATATATCTAAATACAATATATTAGAAATCCGTGAGGATTTATTTACAAAGTCAGGCTTGAGAACTCATGCAGAAAGCAGAGAAGACATCCATACTCCTAATGACACAATACCGATAGTAGCAAAAGCTTGGCCCAGTTCATCAACAAAAATTTCTTTCTGAACAAGGCAAACTTTGCCAATCTGTCCTCCTGCAAAAAGTCACAGCCATGACCAAATTAGAAAGGTTAATATCAGTACAATAGATTGACACATTAGATTAGAATGGAAAACATTAGATTAAATTAACTTAATGCATACAAGTGCATACCCCAAATCAACAATGATGATGCTGACATTATCTTGTGAACGTCGGTCCTGTAATATAGATAAATTTGCAGGTATGATCAAGCATTGTGCAAGAAAAATAAACATCCATGCATCAAATCAATGAAAGGTGATCTTTACAGAGGATCCATAGAAACTTGATATGTTTTAAGAACGTATAATTGAATCAAAAATAGTTTTCAAACAAGATGATCTTTAAGTAGTTTAATGTCCCTAATTATTGTGCCCAAAAATATTAGAGAATAAACATAATTATCCTATTAAAAATCTCTTCAAAACCAAGTGTCATAGAAGGAAGTCAAACAAAGTTGAAGAATAAAAAAAAGAATACCTCTCTGTTTCAATAGTCCTCTTTGCAAGCATAAGTGTCAAGAAGACTGGAACCATTGCAGCACACAAATGCTTAAGAGTGTGCCCACTGACAATATGATATGTCCATTTATAAATTGGTTTATCTGCAGCTTCTTCAACCTTAGCTAAAAGATAAAATCTTGCATGTTATGCAATTAAATGTTACTCAGAATGGCACAAAAAACTAACAGATTTAGTAAACAGAAGAGCCCACATGATGAAATATACAAACCTGCAGCCCAAAGCCAGTATGTGGAATGTGTGTACATTGGAGGCAACAAGATAGCCATTATCGGAATTACAATGCAAGGAACAAACTGAACCAGTGCATATGGGCAGAGGTCATCAAAAAACCTGCAGGTTAATGCACAAGTCAACATACAATAAATGTTTACTTGGAATTATAGGGTCATGCTCATGCAAATATCTTGGCAAAATTAACTTTAGATGTGAATCATTTGTAGGGGAAGAATGGACACCGTTCCCTTTTGCTCATCGATTCTTTCAATTATAAAGATTGCCATGATTGACGTGAATGCAATAGTCATCTATATAATTATTGATCAAATGTCATAACAGAAAAATATTGAGGACATTTTAAATAGAAGCTCAGGCAAGACGAAGCTCACCTGCAAACGATCCCATACAAGAATAGCGTCATTTGGCTTGAGATGATAATAAGAGGATCCAATACCAACAACAGCCACACCAATGAAAAAAGACGTCCAACCCCACACCTCACCTTGCAACCTAAACATATATTTAGATGTTATTGTAATCAGTAAGTATAATTTATAAAGGATCTTCTCACTCCAGTAGTCCCGTATAATCAGGATCATGTAGAACATAATACCTCAGTCTAAAATAGTTCCCACCTTTAGAGTATGGACTGCCACCACCACCAGCCCCACTCTGTGGCAAGTAAGGGGCCATCAGCGATTTGCCCTGTTGTAGGTGGCCTCTGTGAATAACACCTAGCCCTGCTGTTGCACTGAATTTAGCTCAATTAGTAGCCCTGCCTAGCCACACCTGATGAGTTACACAAACAAGGAGCCATCAACTTGTGCAGGAAGGTCTTAAATACATGTTTCAAGATAAAGGCCTTGTAGCTGTGAGGAGGCATACTACGCCGCTGCCCTAAGAGAGCAGCCAGATTGTTGAGGTTGCTTTCAGATGTCTATCCACTTTTGCTTCTCTTCATCTGTAAGGTAATTCATCAACAAAGATTAAATCTTATTTCCTTCTCAAATGTGATGAACTTGGTCTTTTGTGATCTTTAAGGCAATCAATTGCAGGTAGATCCTCATATAACATTTAGTTCCAAAAAAAATTATAAAGGGGTTAGCTGTAAATTTTAAAACAAATAAGATAAACGACACCAAACAATAACCACCAAACAATAAAATGATTTTGCACATCCAAACACAACCTTAAATTTTTACTGGGCTGCTGCTGGTGGACTGATAGCCCTTTGAAGAAACTTACCTACTTAGCCTTCTGGTGTGGCGTTTGAGATCCATGTAGGTTCCCCTAGAATGGATGCTACAAGTAGAGACGAGAGAATGAACTCACTCACTCAATAGTCAATCCGAAATAAAATGTCTTAACTCAATGAGGAATATAGATTTAATCTCTCAAATTTCCAAATCATATGATCTAGCACAGGCCAGCTACTAACTGTAAGCTTATCGGATTCCAAATAAACTCACAAACTAGATAAAAGATTTTTAAAAAATGTATAATAAACTAAAACAGAAGCAACGAAAGAGGAAAAGTAGGCGTTTACAACACAAACAAGCTATTTAAAAGCAGAGCAGGTTAGGAACAAAAGCTTGAATGTATTCCATGTTGCAAGAATATTCATGTAATCTTTTTTAGGGATCCTCTAAGGAAAACATCTGTCCATATCTTCTTTCTCTCCCCTCCCCCCCCCCCCAACAATGAAAACAGCAGTGCATCAAACTTCAAACAATAGTACAGGGTAATGAAGCAAACAAATCCTCACTCATAAGAAATAAGGCACTCCAGTTCTGGGGCCTCTCATCCTGTTCTTTTCCTCTATTTTAGTGAAGAACTTCACACCTCTCTCCTAACAGACAAAGGGGTAAAACACAGCACCCATAGAAAATTCAATTTATGAAATCTATATAAATGAGCCAAAAAGTCACAACCAAGTTAAAAGAGTGAAAAGTTTAGTGGCAGTACCATATTCTCATCGAAGCTCAATATTGAAGCTACATTACCACAGCGATAACAGTAATTTGGAGCTGACCATACCTGATAAGCCAAGAAGCACATGGTAAAATTAATTAAAATATCACCAAATTTGAAGTGATGTTATATACACTAGTCATGTTACATAGACTCAAGTCCCCCTATCAAGTGTGGATATTATACATCTAAACTCCCAAATTTCTTAGCATGTTTCTCTTATTTCTCAAGGTAGAATACTAACTTTATGTAAGACAGTGTAAAAGCAACAGAAAATGAAAAAATAAAAAACAATTTCTTGGTATTCGTGTTTTATTTCCTAAGGTGGAATGGTGACTTTTCTTCAAGATGGCACTTCACTTGCTCTAAAGCAATCATGTCACAAAGAAACATAATAAGGGAGGTCTATCAATTAATTACACAGTAAATTTGCATAACTAAACATGCTTGTTGGGCCCAGTTTTGACTGGACATGTCGACACACACCCCATATCCTTACTCCAGCCATATGTTTAGAAGTGTCCATGTAACATAATACACTGAATTAAAGATTCTAAATACAAATTGATTGAACAATCAAAATTAAAAGAGCAATTTTCCTTCAATATTTGTTGATTATGTAGTAATAGTAGTATATTGAACTCAATTTTGCTAACTTTGAAACATAACAGAATTTCAACCTTTGTAAACACAATTAAGTACCGCTACACACATTGAATCCAACCAATAAAGAATCTTTGCATCTTATAATTTGTAATTTGCAAAGGGTACCAGACCAATAAAGAATTGACTCAAAAAGGAAAAGAAAACACAAATAAGTAGAATTCCCCTTTACATCCTATGTCCTAATTATCAGTCTATGTAGAGGAAAGAGGAAGGCAAATAGAAGTTACTCCACAAGACTACCTCTGCTCTAGAAAGGTAGAACATAGAAAACGAAACTGACTTTAAATTTATATCTGATAAGCCAATCAACACGTGTTCATTTAGAATATACACAAAATAGGTTGTTGTTCTGGCATCATGCAGTTGAATTTGCTGTGACATAATCATATAACATACACAAAATAGGTTCAGAACGACAGCCGAGCAAATATGAATGCCATTCATCATCCCAATTTGAACCTCTAGCAGATAGCAGATCACGTTTGGATGATACCGAGAAGGTGTTTCTGCAAAGAATTTAGACAGAATTCTCGTATCAGGCAACTGAGTTACGAATTCAAGCAATCTACTAGTTAAAATTTGTTGATGATTCAATAGAGGGAAAAAATATAGTAAAAAAATATGGTGAGTCATTGTAGAAGGAGAAATAGAGGGAAAAAATATAGTAAAAAAAAAAACGGCTAGCATGAACATATATCATGACTGGCTAGTCATACATCACCGCAAAGGTTAAAGGACAATAAACTAATTATTCTTACCAACACTATATATAGAGAGGGTGTATCCAATGGCAAAGAAATAGTATAACAGTACTTAAGCGTGCATTGCATACTAGCAAAACAAATCACAGCTACTAAGAAAAAAAATGTCCAATATGAGCATGTTCACAATATGTAAACAGTGTACAAAATACAAAGAGTGGACCAAGGAAAAATTATTTAGATTTTGGAGGGGCCAAAGTAAAATTAGATAGATTTTGATTGTTTAGAGGACTCCCCAGATGAAAGTGGAAACAAACCCGACACAAAGGAACATTTGGAAGCACTCTAGAGTGCTTGATGTTCAGCAATAACATAATCTTTGTTTTTGTCCAAAAAAAAAAATTCAGTTTGATAGGTGAACTGAAAAATAAATTGAAGTGCAGGTTAATGTTTTTTGTTTCAAAAGTGTATACAAAACAGACCGGATAATGCTTTTTGGGCACGACACCAACATCACCTTTCTCATCAAAATCCCTAGCCTTTCTCTTTGCCTTACCTTCGCAGTCTGCTGCTAAATGACCCAATCTTGTTGTCCAGGGGTAAATACGACCTGACAAGTAAATTGTGAAAACAAACTCAGAAAATCAAACCAAACATGGCATTTATTTCTCATTTCCATACCTAACCATTTTCCCAACTTAAACAATCGTGCAAATTTGAACCAAAAATGTTAGTCAGGAGTCTTCAGAAAAAATGAATTATTTTATCGTAATACACTAACCTCCCTGAGTATTGCAAAATGGACTTCATGGGTAGCCAAAGCCAACATGATTAAATCAGCATCCTGTTATGTGGCAACATGTTAAAATTCCAATAAGAACATTGCAATAACACTAAAGAACATCAAAACAGAAAGAAATTTATAATAGATTCACAGATAGGATAGAGAAGACGTACCAAACCATACAAGCAATGGCATGTGTTGGGATCATAACCAGGAAGGTTTCTTTGAAGACGAATATTCGACATAATTTTATGTTCCCCTTCACCAAG
Organism: Camellia sinensis; assembly: GCF_055761805.1. NCBI lineage: Eukaryota > Viridiplantae > Streptophyta > Magnoliopsida > Ericales > Theaceae > Camellia > Camellia sinensis. Next base: position 83,418,396 of record NC_138963.1, read on the forward strand.
AACATTGGCATCAGAAAGAATAACCTTCAAAAGAATAGAATGATGAGCAAAAAATAGATCACTCGTCCTTCATCATGACACACTAAATGCAATGACATCAATTATTCGCAAGAGAAACCAAATATGATTAGTGAAAACTGTTATTCCTAAACACCAAATACCCAATACCCAACCTTAAGTACTCAGTAATTGTAATAACATGATACCTGTTATTCCTAAACACCGATACCACTCCCGGCATCTCTGTTTCCATTTTTTCAATACAAAAACAATTTGAGAGTCATGAATATGAATTAATCACTTGATATATATATCCAATGCAACAAGTGGAGTATGAATCCAGCTAGCAACCTTAAAAAACAATTTAGTTTTCTTTATCCATGCTATCTCTAATTTCTAGAATTAAAAAATTAAAAATTTTAAAAATAAATTAAAAAAATAGGAGGAATAAACATGATGGTACTAGGATTCTAGGGCATTTAACATTAAATAAACCAAGGCTAACTCATTTGTTGCTTAGAGTCAACATAAGAGTAAAAGAGCAGATAACTAACATAGGTGCACATACATGTTGCTAGTTTAAGAGAATAAAACAAGAAATCAATACTTTGATTTTGTTAGATGCTCAAATCCATCCAGTTGATTGAGAAGCTCCAGCATCGTCCCCTGCACTTCACTATCACCATTACCAGATCCAGATTCCATTCAAGCAGATCCAATGCTGTCGATTTCATCCATAAAGATGATTGATGGAGCATGCTCCCTGTGCAACAAAAACAAAAATAAATCACACATAAAACATGTAAGAGGAACTATATAACACTTCTGTAGACTAAAAAGATTTATTAACTTGATATACAAGATATTATAATTTTTTTGCAATAACAATGTTATCAATGAAGTCGGACAAACCTGGCCATAACAAAAAGTTATCTAACCATTCGAGAGCCCCCACCAATATACTTCTGAACCAACTCAAAACCAGAAACCCTTATAAAGGTACAATCAGTATAAGATCTAGAGAGAGAGAGAGAGAGACGGTGGAGCACACTACCTTGCCAGTGCAGATGATGGTGGCGACGGAGCTTCGAAATCGCTCTGAATCCCGAAATCGATCTGAATCTTCGAAATCGCTCGAAATAGCCGATTGATATCGATCTGAATCTTCGAAATCGCTTCGAAATCGCTCTAAACAGCCAATGGAGCTCGTGTTCTTTGAAGCTCTCTTCAAGAACAGCCGATTGATCTTTCGAGAGACGAAGCTTCTTCCTAGAGTTATCTCCTCCGTCTTCTTCGTCGCTGAGAGAGAGAGAGAGAGAGAGATGTCTGCGTACAAGGTAAGAGAGATGCGTGCGTAGAAGAGAGTGGGCTCAGATTAAAAAATAAGGGCTTCAAAAAAAGGGGCGCGTGTATCTACCGCCTTTAGAGGCGCTTTTAAACGCCTTTAATTAGAAAATGGTGCCGTTTTGGTTAAAAAAATATGCGGCGTTTAAAAACGCCGTTAAAAATTAGAAAACGTGATGTTTAATAAAACGCCGTTAATTAAACGCCGTTAAATCCTTGATTTCCTGTAGTGGTGGACTCAAGCTATGTGGTTTGGCAGCATGTTGAATATAAGAATTGAGAAGGGGTTTGTGGCGGAATGGACGACAAAATGGATGAAATCAATGAGGCAGAATAATGGAGATAATTTGGTCCTTAGCAAAATTGTATTCATTGGGTGGTATATCTGGAAAGCGAGAAATGATTTTTTATTCAATTATGTCCCTGTTAACTCCATTTACACCATTGAGAAAATAGCCTAGGTGTGGAATGAATACCAGGACCATTGTCAGATAGGCCAATCTGTTAATACTGAAACCCCACTTCAAGCACTGATGGAGGATGAGGGCTGGTAACCTGCACCCACTGGGAAGCGTAAGATCAACTGTGATGCAAGTTTTAACAAGAATAGAGCCATAGCAACTGCAGCTGTTATTATTAGAGACTCCGCGGGCCACGTTATTGATGGCTTGGTATCCTCCTTTCCAACTTCCTCCGCCTTTGTGGCTGAAGCACATGCTATGAGGTTGGCTGCTATGATGGCCCAAGCTTGTGATCTGTCTTCCACCATTATTGAAAGTGATTGTAAAGAAGTTATCAAACTGGGAGTGTCTGAAACAGTGCCTGTATGGGAAGGGTTGGCAATCTTGCTTGACATTCGCCAACTGGTCAGAGTGGGGAATTTGAAGTGGACTAACAAAGACAACAAGAAGGTAGCTAATTAGGTAGCAAAGACCCATGCTTGTAATCTCTTACCTTTGAATTGGGTGGCTAATCCACCTGCAGCTCTTGCTGCCCTTATTTGTGCTGAGGTACCCTATTCTCTTCGTTGATTCCAATACATACACCCATGTTCAAAAAAAAAAAAAACAAAGAATTAAAATAGGCTTATTTATAGAAGGTTAATATTGGAAACTAGTTAGCTGTGGACTGATTGGAAAATAAATAGTAAAAGTAAGATTTATGAAAAAATACCCTTATATTTTAGAGGTTTTTAATTAAGTTTGGTAAGAAATTTTTTTTTTTTTTTCTTCCTTCCCCTTTTGTGCTGGAGAATTTTCGAATCTTGACATTCACTCCAAAATAATTCTTATATTACGAGTTGTCTTTTCAACTAGGGCTGCAAACGAACCAAGCCGAGCCGAGCTTTGCTGAGCTCGAGCTCGGCTCGATAAGAAACTAGGTTCGAGCTCGGCTCAGCTCGGCTCGTTAACATTAATGAAACTCGAGCTCGGCTCGGCTTGATAATTTTTTTTAAATATTATTTATATAAAAATATTTAAATAAAAATTATTATTTATATTATTTAATATATAAATAATATATTTATTATATAATTTAAATAAAGATAAACAAGCCGAGCTGACGCGAGCTCGAGCTCGGCTCATTTACTAAACGAGCCTAATAATCGAGCTCGAGCTCAACTTGTTTACTAAACGAACCGAGCGGAGCCCTTAATGAGCCGAGCTGAGCTTGTTCATGAACAGCTCGGTTCATTTGCATCCTTATTTTCAACATTTCAACTCAATAAACTTACATGCATTATAGAACAAAGTAAAAATAAGTTATTTGAAGTTAAGCTTGATTGAATTCCGTTTGAGTTCGACTCGAAAAATAAATAAAGTATGTTAAACACATTTTAAAAACTAGTTAAGCTTTTAAATGTGTTTAAACAATTCACTACTTGAATCTAATAGGCTCATTTACAACCCTAACATATGTTTTTTTAAAAAAAAATCATTCTACCTCTAAAAGGGTATATATCACAAACGTCATAATATAATTTTCAGTCATAATTAAAAAAAAATATAATGAATCATAATCAAATACTACATAAGGTATAATAAAAAATCTTTTCAATCATAACTAAACTAGTGTCATAACTAATATCATAATAAACCATAAATAACATCACAATAAGTCATAATCGAATTATAATCAAGTCATAACTAATATCACAATGGGTCATAAGCAGAGACCACAAACATCATAAGTGGAGTATATGGTGTGTATCATTATCTTTCCCTTTAAAAAAAATTCAAGTTCCAAAATTCAATTCCTCTATTTTTGTTTGGTTGACTTGAAAAATCCATATTGCAACATCCGGTGATGTGGGCTGAAGCTCAAAATTTTGTAAATGGCAAAAACTAAATAAATAAATAAAGTATCAAATGTGATTATGTTTGAGGACCTAATTAATTTGGCCAAAGATAAAATTATTGAGACCTCGACTACCACAATGGAATTACTATTTCAATGAGAAAAAATTCAATTATTTTGTAAGACACATTTGAATAATAATAATAATAATAATAATAATAATAATAATAATAATAAGCGTACACTTGTATTCTGTGTATTTTAAGGTAAATTGTAACTTAGATTAAACTAAAATAAAGTCAGGATTTGGAAGGTATAAACATACACCGATTTACATTGTTCATGGATTTTTCACCCCTCTAGTATCCTTATACAATTGATTTGCAATAAGGAGGATGGTAAAAAATGTGTAATCCCTTTATTATATGATGATCCCTTTCATTTCACATGATATCAGACTGTGCAATCCCTCTTTTATTGATTTCCTTCATTAGCCACCATATCGGTATATTTATTGTCTTCACAGTATATACAGTTAACTGTTGGGATGAATAACCTAGCTACATGCAATTAAAAGCAATCTTGCGAAGTTGATGATGCATGTTAACTCTCTACACCTAACTGTTGCAACCTACAACAAAATTCTCTTGATGATCTTTGATGGTACCTCCTCAGACTATTCTCCATGAGCTCATTTAGCTATTAAGTAGGCTCTCCTTGTTCAATTTGCCTCAGGTTCAATACTGTATTAGGAATGGCTAGCTATGGGATTATTTATTGTTTGAGATTATTTGTTGCGCAGCTGAGGGGCCTGGTTTTGCTGAACCTGTTGGTGCTTGATCTGTAAAAAAAAAAATTCTGATTACATGGACCACACTGTAAAAACTTCATCTGTTTTGGTCTGCTATGTGCTGGGGTTGCTCACTGCGTTGCTGAATTTGTAAATCTATGTATATTTGTGAAATGAGGTCTGGTTTATAACTCACAGCTTCTGTGCAGGTCTTGGTCTCAGGTCTGGTGTGTATGACCTGATATGTTTGCTCTATTTTTGTTATATTTGTCCTTTTCAGGGTGTGTTTTTGTGAGCTCAACCTTGGGGGGTAAATCTGCCCTGCTGGTGTCCAGGTGTAGTTGTGTTTTTCCACTGATCCCATGTAGTTGTGCTGTTAGTCAGCTTTGTGAATTGGCTATGCAGCAGCATCTTGTTTTGTTGTAATGGGTATTAGCTCTGGACTGGGGCATTTGAACTGAGGCATTGTTGCTGCACAATTCTGGTTTTGGCTGCATAATTCTGTGCTGCTAGTTGGCTATAAAATTCTGTTCTTCACTGATGTTAGCTGGCTGCTAATGGAGTATTCAACAATTTGCTGGAAGGTGAAGCTATGCTAGGCTGCTTAGGAGTTGGGAGTTGCTATCTATGGATGTGCACTAGGAATTATGAGCTCAAGGATTTAAGCTGATCTGTCGAAGTATTGCTCAGCTCTGTGTTGATTTGGGTCTGTTGCTCTGTATTGGTGGGATTTTTCTGAATTTTTGTCTGCTGGTGTATCACTTGATGGCCTTCGGACTTCTGTTGTTCTTTCCCTCTTTTTCTTACTTTCGATGGTGCTAGCAAATGATTGGGTATCCTCCTTGGTGCCAACCTAGGTGGGATTGGGGGGCGTACTTTGATGCTTTTTGCACCTCTTTCTTTATTGATGTTTTTTCGTATGTAATGTATGTTTTCTCATCAATAAAGTGTTTTTTTGCTGATCAAAAAAAAAAAAAAAAAGTAGGCTCTCCTTGTGCCACATTGATTTCATAACTCATGTTCTTGCAATTTATATACCTCCTTGGTCTAGAATGAGTCTAGTATACTTGGGTTGAAGTCTTGGAAACCCATATATTGTATGGTGGTTGGACTTGGACTTCGACTTTGACTTGGTTCATGTGTGAACAACATGAGTAGATGTTTTTCATCTCCAAAATTCTATTTTTGCATGATCAAAATAAATCTTTGGCTTCTTATTTCAAATTATTACAAATTTGCAAATTTTATTTTATTTATTTTTTTCACTTCCTTTGTAGGCTTCAATCTCATATATCATGAAATAAATATTTACTTTCTCTTTCTTCCACTTTTCTTCTATATCCTTGGACATCCATTGTTAGAAATTCGAAGGATTGCTTGTGATTGTACACAACCAATCATGTCGTTGAATCCTAGAGGATGATCACCAAGAACCTATCTTTGCCAAAAACAAACTCTCAAGTGAGAGCGAAATCACTTTCTAAGATAGCATATTTAGTTCCACACCTCAATTGAAATTGGATAAGATCTTTTCTCTCTTATTTTACATTCATTGTTCTTGATTCATTTGGGAATTGTTTATCCATTTATATTGTTGAAGCACTTTTAATCTAGATTAGCAATATGAGTAGATCCATTTTCATCTCCAAAGTTTTGAGTTTAATTACATGATCAAAATATATATTTTTTTTCTCCCTTAACAAACTTCAATCTCATATTTTATGCAATAAATATTTACATTACCTTTTTAATTCCTCTACCTACTATAATTTATGGGTCAGATTTACAAAATAAGACACAGAAATATTGTTCTTCCTCTTTTCTTCTATATCATTGGGCATTCATTGTTACAAGTTCGAAAGATTGTTTGATAATGCACACAATCAGTCCTGCCATTGAATCCTAACAGATGATTGTCAAAATCTATCTTCACCAAAGACACTTTCAAGTGGGAACAAAATTGCTTTCAAGGACAGCCAATTTAGTTTTGAACCTCAGTTGAAATTTGATAAGATTTTTTTTTTTCCTTATTTTATATTCATTTGCATTTCCAAAATTAAGAATCACTTAAAATAGTTAAAAAGTCAAAAAGTCACCATCAAAAAGTTAACTATTCTCTCTACTTTTTGGAAAATGAGTGGGAGCACTAATTAGTGCTACCACTAATGATGTGGCAGTGGGTGGGGCCCACTGTCACAATGTTTTTGTGCTTTTTTTTTTTTTTTTAAAAAAAAAGTGGGTGTCAACTCATTAGTGGTGCTTTAGAGCACCATTTTTAGTGGGATGTAGCATTGTTGATATATTATCAATTCTAATGCCATGTATGTTAATACGGGAAAGACTATGGTGCACACAGTGTGCACTATATGCACTAATAACTATAAAAAAATGTCATAATTCATACTTTTTAAATTATAACTAAAAATAAAAATAAAAAAAATCATAACCAAACTACATGAGACATAAGCTCCAAAAAAACTACATGAGACATAACCAAAATCTTAAAATAACGTCATAACTAAAAAAGAAAATTAGTCAGAACTAAAGATGAAAATGATATAACTAAAGGTACATATAATAAGAGATGTATATGATAAAATTCTCCATATTAATACTCATCACTTTGCATTATGTTTATAGTTGATTTAACAATTTTTAAGAGATAAGAATTAGCATAGGTGAGTGGATCATAAATAGCTTTCAGAGAATTCATGAATGGGGTAGGTTATGGTAAGGTAGACAATGGTGGTGGATTATGGTAGGGTGATGTGTGATCAGTGGTGGTTATGATAGAGGAAGGTGGCTGGTGGTAGATATGGGTATTAGAAGCTGGAGGTGGCAATGGTGAGAGGTAAGGGCATTATGGATATTTTATCATGGCAGTCAATAAAGTTAGCTAATAGGGGTGTCAGTGTGATTTTAGAAAATAAGAGGTGTCAGTGTAGTTTTAAAAGAATAGAGAGAGTATCAATGTAATTTACCCTAAAATATATGAGAAATGTTTCGTAGCTCTAACCTTTGGCTCGAATGGCTCGACTGTCCAAAATGACGTCGTTTTAGAAATTTTTTTTTTTCCCTTTTTTATCTCTGAAATAGAGGGAAGGAGGAAGACATAGAGTGAGAGAAAGAGAGAGAAGAGAGAAGAAAGAGAGGAAGGAGGTGGAACAGAGAGAGAGAGAGAGAGAGATTGAGGGAAGAAATAGAGAAGAGAGAGGCAGAGTACACACAGACCTATGTGTGTATGTATACACAGATCTGTGTATACACACAGAGCAACGGTGATGGTGATGGTGATGGTGATAGGCGACGGTGCGACTGTGATGGGCGACTGTGCGAGACGTTGATGGGTGACGGTGCGACGGTCCTCTCTGTTCTTCTCTCCTTCCTCCGTTCTCTCTGCGGTTGGATTTGGTTTTGATTTTGATTTTATATTTTGATTTTGATTTTGATTTTTTGATTTTTGATTTTGATTTTGATTTTTTGAGCGGTGTAGATTTGGTTTTTTGATTTTTTTAATTTTGAAAAGCAGAGCAGAGGGGCAGGAAGAAGAGAGGGGGAGGAAAAAGAAGAAAAAAAAAAAAGGATCAAAGCGACGTCGTTTTGAAATTCAGGCCAATTGAGCCTCGAACATTTTGAGTTACCTACGGGACTGAAAATATATTTGATGCAAAATATAAGGATGGAAAGTATGATTTTCCCTACAAAGAAAGGAGGTGGGTGGTTTTCCTTGCTACCAACGTTGGTTGTGGCTTTGCACATGCGAGTGAGTGTATCTTGGAAAAAAAAAGAAGAAAAAAGAAAAAAGTATTGTTGTAAAGTGAAATGCATAAAGCATCTCCCAAAATATAAGGATGGAAAGTATGATTTTCCCTACAAAGAAAGGAGGTGGGGTGGTTTTCCTTGCTACCAACGTTGGTTGTGGCTTTACACATGTGAGTGAGCGTATCTTGGAAAAAAAAGAAGAAAAAAGAAAGGGCGCACCTAGTATTGTTGTAAAGTGAAATGCCATAAAACATCTCCCAATTCAATCACAACAACGTGATAAGAAGGTAGTTGAGTAGAGTTAGATATGTTTGAGACAAATTTAAAAATTAGCCTTTGTTTTAGATTTGGGTTGTTTTTTTGATTTTTTAAACCTTTTGATTAGTTTAGCCTAAGACTAAAAATTCTTATTTGGGATGGCTTTTTTTTTATTTTTTTGGGTTTTTTTTTTTTTATGAGAGGAAAAATGAAATGATTATGATTTTGAATGTGACATTTTGAATTGTTTTAGGAAGGTGATTAAAAACTAGCTTTTTAGCTTTTTTTGACTTTTTTTTGAAAAAACATGTAAAAAATGTAAGAGATATATGATCCAATATAAATTAAAAGCTAGAAGATGATTTTTAATCATTTTCCCAAAATTATTAACTTTTAGTCTATTTTATCCTTTTGTGACTATTTTAGACCAAACCATTCATGCCAAACATAAGTAATTTATCATATCATTGTAAATTTATGACACTTAAATTGTCGACCTAATTTTTTTGGATTAGATTTTTTTTTTTACATTCACATTTCAATACCAAAAAATTTAAAGGGTCCATGGAGCCATTACGGATTCCATTTTGGTAATTTAAACCGCTCATTTTATAAGGTCGTCAATGTATATTATCTATGAAAACAATTAGGTCGATCCAATAATTGCAACCTTTTTCATTTTATTGTGTTTTTCTGTAAAACGGTGGTCTATTTTTAAATATATATCTATCACCTATTTTTTGGAGACAATTGTGATAAAATAAAAATGTGACGATTATTGGATCAAACTATTTTTCCTCCCATTGTGAATGTACAACCAGAGTAAAGAAGTTTCAAAATAAAATACATGTTGCTAACGTCTGTTATCTAGTGTTCACGACTACCAGAAGATTTGAACCAACTCACAAACCAAAGTTGTCCAAAGCAATAGACAAACCACATATATGAGTATATATGTATATATATATATATATATATAACAATATAGAGAACTCGCATTCAAGATCTTTCATATCATGTTTTTAAGTATCTTGTGTCTGTTAACTCTTAAAAACCATAGATTTATATAGTACTCTTAGCAACCTATATATATAATTAAAACCCACTTAATAATAATAATAATAATAATAATAATAATAATAATAATAATAATAATAATAATAAACCACAATTTAACATTATATTAAATAATAAAATAATGAGATATAAAACTTTTTATAGCTCACAATTTACTGAATTAATCAAAATAATATTTTATTTATGTTTATTAAAATATTCCAATATTAATCACGAAAATTATGAGTTCTTCTATAATTGTTTTTGTTTCTGGAGTCGCATAATTATTAGGCCTCTTATTATTGATTGTGCACATCATCAATATAGAATTTCTAAAAAATATGATAACACAAATACTTAGACATCCCAAATTTTTTTATACAATACTCACAAATTTTATTTATTTATTTATGTGAAATTTGTAACATTGTTCACATGATAATAATTATTCACAAGTCTAGTTTTACAATGCATTGACTCGTTTTCGTTTTTCTTTTTTATTTATATCGAGTTGCACAAATATATTAATCACACATTTTTATTTTAAATTCCCTCCAAAGTGGACATTTTTGGGATATATTATGCAAATGGTCCTTATAATTTATACGATATGTTAATTTAGTCTCTGTTATATCAATTTGTTTGACTTTACCTATTAATTTAATGAATTGTATCATATTAGTCCAATAAATAATGGCTGTTAAGTTTGGTAGACGAAAAGTCAAACGATGTGTCGATTAGGTCCCCTTTAGTTTACACGATGTGTCAATTTGGTCATTGTCAAAATTGACCAAATTAAAATAACAGTTATGCTATGTAGCTCGAAATTTTCGAGCTCGAATTTGGCCCAAATTCAAAATGACGTCGTTTTGTCGTTTTGATCTTTTTTTTTTTTTCAATAACTAGCAGAAAAAGAAAAATCAAAAAAAAAAAAAAAGAACAAAGAAGAAGAAAAAGAAGAAAGAAGAGAAGAGGAGAGTAGCAGAGAGAGAGAGAATTATCATCATCAACCACCCAACACATCTTCATCAACACAGCACAGAGAGAGAGAATAATCGTCATCAACCAAACACATCATCATCCATAGAGATCAACAAAAAAAAAATGTAAAAATCTGAAAAAAAAAAAAAAAAAACTTCAACACATCATTCTCATACACAGATCGGAGGCGGAGATTAGAGATCGGAAGCCGGGCCGCGATGATCGGAAGCAGAGGCGGAGGCGGAGGAGGTGGCGGCGATCGGCCCTCTCTCTCTCTCCATTTCCTCTTTCCCTCTCTTTCTCTTTCTCTTTCTCTTCCTCTTCCTCTTTTTCTCTCTTCTCTCTACTCTCTCTGTTTCAGACATAAGGAGGAAAAAAAAAAAAAAAAAAGAAACTGCCCAAAACGACCGTTTTGGGCAGTTTGGGGATTCGGGGAAGAAAGATTCAAGCTACGAACGATTATTCTTAAAATAATATGGACCAAATTGACACATTATTTGGCTTTCCGTTCATCAAACTTAACAGTTGTTATTTATTGAACTAATATAACACAATCCGTTAAATTAATGGGCACAATTGAGCAAATTAAAACAATATGGACTAAATTGACACATCATGTAAACTACAGAGACCATTTGCATAATTTATCAAAAAAATAATAATAGTAAGTTTACAAAATAAAAAAATAATTAAAAAAAAACTAGTTTTAAACAATCATTTAAAAATATATATATATTTGTAAAATGTTGATTATATTGTGAATGATAGCAATTCATGAAAATTGTGGTTCCAAATCAAATCGAATGGCATTTTCATAGTTTGGTTTGGTTTGGTTTGGTTTTGTTTGATTACAAAATTTTAAAGATAATACAATATAAATAAATAAAAAATTATTTAAAAATTCCAGACAGAATGATATGATATTTTATGATTCTTTTGTTTCTAGTTAAGTCTTTGTTTGGCATTAGTTTTTTTAGTTGGCTTTTTTGTGTTGAGATATTTTTAACTTTTTGACTTTTTGGCTTTTTGAATTTTTTGGCTATTTGACTTTTTTAGCTTTTTGGGAAGTGGGTTGACTTTTTTACTTTTTTGGCTATTTTAGCCTGGGCTAAAAAACTTGGTTTGGGAAGAGCTTTTTGGCTTTTTGACTTTTTTGACTTTTTTTTTTAGAGAAGAGTGTAATGATTATGGATTGGATGTGATATTTTGTTTGTTGTGGCTAAAATAACCTATTTTGTCTTTTGTGGCTAAAATAGCCCTAAACCTTCTTGCCAAACGGAGGGCTCGTTTGGTTTGGCTTTTTTTTTTATTTTTATGAAAAAAAAAAGTATAATGATTATGGTTTAGATGTGACATTTTATCTTATTAACTTATATAGGCCTATTTTGGCAACATAGTTTGTAGCCACTTTTTTGGGTTAGTAGCAAAAGCCAAAAGTTGGCTTTTTTGTTTTTTTTTTTCATTTGGAAAGTTGGTTTTTAACCAACGGTGAAATTACAATTTTACCCCTCATGGGTCAAAATATGTTACATAGGTGAAGTTGTAAATATTTTAAATAAATGAGGATAGTTTGGTCATTTTATTATGATTTGACATCATAAACAAACATTAATCAAAAAAGTCAAAAGTCACTTTTTACCAACTTCCCAAATCATTTGTCTAAAAAAGCCAAAAGCTTGATTAAAAGCCAAAAAGTTACTTTTTACCATATTCCCAAAACAACCAATAGCCAATTTTATCTTTTTATACCTTTTTAACCAAAAATCTAAAACCAAACGAATCTTAAAACATCCACTATATGCCTCGTAATTTCAAATATGTGCATTGTCACATTATTATGTGAAGTAATGTTAGAAATTCTAAAAAGTTTATCAAATATCTTACATGAATATAAAATTAATATATAAAATATTTGATAAAAATTTTGATAAAATTTTTAAGTCTTTAACATTTTTCTATTCTATGTATACTTATAAATTTTATTTATAAATTACTCTTCATTTTTTAATTGTTGCGTTCAATTGCACCCCACATAAAGGTACAATCGTATATCCCAACTTTTAGGGGTGATCAATTCTCAAAGTGCTTTTTTTTAGTTTTTTTTTTTTTCTTTTCATTTTTATTTTTAGTGAATTTTTATAAAAAAAAAATTCAAAAAGTTTTAAGTTTTTAAATTCAGTTCAAAAAGACGAACAAAAAAATTATAATTTTCAAAAAAAAATTTAAAAAAATTCAAAAAAAGACAAAAATAAACCAAAATAAGTAATCTTTTTTAGCCTATTTTCATCTTTAGTGATTTTTTTTCTAAAATTTCTCTGAAACAATTTTTAGATTTGTCTCAATAAAATAGACTGAAAAAATTTTAAAAAAAAATTGACATAATTTGAAAAAAAAAAAATTACTAAAAACAAAAAAATTCAAAAAAGATGTGACTTTTTTTCTCTTTTTTTTTTCCTCCAAAATGGGCCATAGCATATCACGGTCTGCTCATTTGCAATTTTTCTTTTTTCTTTTTTTGTTGGATAAATTGCAATAACTTCCCCTGAGATTAAACAAAAGTATAATGCACCTCAACTTTTAAGATAATTATACTAGCATCCCCTCCATTAACAGTAAAGATAATTAGGGTAACAATCGATCTAAAATTATATTTTTTCCCTTCACTATTCACATGAATATACCATTAAACCATTCTTCATCCCAATCCATTATTTATATTTTTTTAAATTCTTTTTTTCTTCTTCACAGTTTACATTATACATGCCATCGCAACAACAACCAGCACACCATGATCTCATTTTCTAGCGCACCTCGACAACACACAACCACTACCTCCAAAATCCAACCACAATAGAGAAAAAACACATAAATCTCATCACAACCACAATAACCCCTATTTAAAAACCTATCAAAGAGAAAGAACGAAATAAATCCACAAAGTCATATAACAAAATCTACCAAAGCAACAAAAAAATCATAAAGATGAGAGGTTGTGATTAGAGAAGATGGGAGTTGAGATATGAGGTGATGACGACAATAAAGGGTTACAGCAAAGTTGAAGTCGCGATATGTGGCAACAACAACGATGAAAAGTCTTGATGGAAATGGGTGTTACAATTTGAGGTGGCGATGTTGATTAAGGGTCTCAGTGAAGATGAAGGTTCGATCTGAAGCGTCAGCCATGAAAGGACTTAGTTATAACGATTTTGATTTTAACCCAACTCTTTTGTATCTTGGACTCTGGTTTCATGGTTTCATAGTATTGTTCATGTCTTTTCCCCTCATACTTCCTTGAGTTTTGCTATTAGATTGCAATGGTTGCGTTTGGAATAGGTTGGTTGCTTGGTTTTCAAACCTTGGTTGTCCAAAATTTTACTCCTTCTCTCGAGCGGCACTTTTTGCGCTCGAGCGGGCTTTGTGAACTCTCAGTACTTTTATAGGTCGGCAAAACTATTGGGAGAGTGTATTCTACGCTTGAGCGCTACTTTTTGTGCTCGAGCGGAACAACTTATTGTGTTTGACGCTCGAGCGTCACTTCTTGCACTTGAACGGACTGTGCGTATATTAGTTCGTAGCAGTATCTTTTTACATCACTTTTTCACATCTTTTTCTCTCAAAATCCTAGATCTAGAGCCTCATCTATCTCTCTCTCTCTCTCTCTCTCTCTCTCTCTCTCTCTCTCTACGTTTTCACCTAAATCTGTTGATCTCTCTACCCTAGTGTCTTTGGAAAAAAATTAGAGCATCTCAAGAGCTTCACTATGGTCCGAACAAAACTTGGTTTCAGCATCTTTGAAGTTTTTTCCTTTCTTTGCTCGTCTTCCAAACTTGAGGTAGGGACTTTCTATATTTTTCAATGAGTTTAAACTTAGTTATCTGTTGATGTGTAAAGAATATTAGAATTTGAGATGATTTTGAACAAACCTAGGATTTTGGTTTAAAATAAAAAGAGGGGTTTTCAAATGTATGTGTTAAAAAGGGTTGTGGGAATAGATGTGAGGTTGTGTTGTGATAAATTTGTTGATTTTGTACCCGGGGTGAATTTTGGGAGAAACAAGAGTTTTTCCCTAAACTATCTCAAATAGTTATTTTGTATAAATAAATGAAATTGGTGTTGGGAATATGAAAGTGGATGAATGTTTATATAAATAGTGGAGTTGGATATGTGTTATCTCTTACCTATGGAAATTTAGGTAATTTATCTGTCTTAGAGATTGTATATTTGTTTAGAAATATCTATTTTAGGTTATCGATAGAAGATAACTATGATTGTTGTAGAAATTGTATGAGGATTAGGTGAATTGAAACTAATATCTTATTTGTTGTCATTGAATATGACTATGTCTTTAATACGTTGTAAATCTATGATGTTTGGGAGAAGAAATAGGATGGACTCCATTGAATTAAGTTGGCCTGTGTGTCCAAGGTGAAAATCCCGAAAATCGCGCGTATACATGTGTGCTGATTCCCGCGGATGAAATATCCATAAAATGGCAAAATGAAAGTATTTGTATAATGCCTGTATTGGTTAGAGACCCACTAAATTGTACCCTCAGTTTGGGTTGTTTGAATGAAATAATGAATGGCTTATGAGTTGAGATAAAATGAATTGAGGTATAAAGCACGACATGGCATGGTTTTGTGAAAAAGTTATAAATGGTTTTATTCTGGGCTTTAGATATGCATATCATACTTATGCCTTTATTAAGATTCATACATTGCATTACATGGTTTCTATTGGGTTTTGGCTCACTCTATTTGGGAAAAATCATTTTCAGGTACCAGCGATATGCCTCCACCAAGACAGTAGCTTAGAGGGATTTGGAGCAAAGGCTTCTCTTTTGTGTATTATGTTATTGTTTTGATTTAAGCCAAGGACTTTACATATATTGGATTTATATCCGCTTTTGTTGTAACCAAGCATGGTCTTGGAAAGATGTAAGCCTATGGGGCATTTATTTTGTTAAACTCTTTTGTACTATTAACTCCCCTGAAATGAAATAACAGTATATTCAGATTCATATTGTTATTTGTATATGGTCTTGAATGGATTTATGCCATTTATTTCAGGGTGTTACAACTTGGTATCAGAGCGTACTGGATTTGAATTCTTTGGGTACGTAGGAAGTGGTTATTACCACAATGAGTTTGGCTTGCTTGATAGAGATTTTAGTATGTACGATGTGCTTATATGATAACATACTTATGTGATTATATGGGTATGAGATTTAGTTTCTAGGGTGTTGATTGAGTCTACGGGTTTCTAGAAGTCCTATTAGAAGAGCACATGATTACTGTTGTTTCTAATTGGAACTCTGGCAACGCTACGGGACGATCATTATCCCGAAATAAAATTCGTATGTGTTTATGTGACAACGTGCTTATGTGGAGTGAATTACTGTTGTCCACCGCATTAGGACGTGAGTGAGTTAGCTTCGGTGCATTTGTAAATGTGCTAATCTCTTGTGTTACCTTCATTAGGATGTCAGGACATGGACACGGTGGTGGTAGGCATGGTAGGCCTATGAGGCATGATGTGTCTTTATCGGATGATATTATGACGCAAGAAGAAGGGGTTGGTCAGGTCAATGTGGTCGAATTAGTTAGTCAACAGGCTATGGACGCCTTAGCCCTCGAAATGGCTGGAGCATTGCGAGAGTTTATGGACATTCTCAGGGATGATAGTCAAGTCCAAGCCCAAGTAGTGGAAACAAGGCCATCATTCCTGAAGCAGGAGTTTTTTCGGTCGAATCCAGATGAATTTTTGGGTGATCCCAAGGAACCAATAAAAGCAAATAAGTGGCTAGAGCAAATAGTAAAGACGTTTAAGATGCTTGGCATCAAGGACGACCAACTGATAGTGACCTTGGCATCTTTCCAATTGAAGAGGGATGTGAGTCAATGGTGGAAGTATGCGCGAGGGCGTATTGGTATGACTTGGGAGCCTTTTGTCCGCGCTTTCCAGGATAAGTTTTTGCCTCCCACTGTTCGGGAGAAGCTGAGAGATCAGTTCTTCAAGCTTGTGTAGTTGAACACTCCGGTGGTCAAGTTTGAGGCCACATTTACTAGCTTGTCGAGGTTTGCACCAACTCGTGGCAACTGAGGAGCGCCGTTGTTTAGAGTTCGACAAGAGATTGAGGACCGAGCTCATGTTCAAAGTGGCCGAGTCAATGATTAGATATTATGGATGCCTTGTGGAGGCGACAGCTCATCTGGAGATCATAATGCAGATGGAGGAGGAGGAGGAGGAGGAGAGGATGAAGGGCTCCAGGAGGAGTTAGGATATTTAGGGAGACAGTAAGAAACAGAGGAGTTCTAACCTACAGCAGTCCCAGGGAGCTCAGTCAAGGTCCACTTTTCTAGTACCGAGTTTGGGTTCTGAGAGAGGTGGTCAGGGAGACGTCACGTGTTTCAAGTGTGGTTAGTTAGGCCACAAGTCTCCAGTTTGCCCGCAGAGAGAAGGAAGGCTGAGGTTTGCATCATCTTCGGCTCGTTCTCGGAGCCAGAGTTAGGGGAGAGGCCAGCCACTCACTTGTTATCAGTGTGGGCAGGTGGGGCACATGAAGACGTTTTGCCCTCAGTTGGGCAGTACACCTGGTGCATCTGGTTCGAGATAGACACAGAGCCACCAGCCGGCACAGTCAGCACAGGCCTCGAGAGCCAATCAGGGAGCCTCTTCAGCTCAGTCAGTGCACTAGGCTTATGCTCTGAGGAGTGAACAGGGCGTGTGTATGCTATTGCCACACCAGATCTTGTACCAGCGCCTTCAGTAGTGAAAGGTACCTTCTTGTTTTGTAATTCAGTTGCTAATGTGTTGATTGATATGGGTGCATCCCATTCAATTATCTCGTCTATATTTGCATCGGTTTTGGAGTTAGAGTTGGCTTAGTTAGCATCTCCTCTCTGTGTAAAGTCACCAATTAGTGGTGAGATTGTTTTGAAGTAGGGGTGTCGAGATTGTGACATAGAGATTGACGGTCTCCGACATCCTTTTACATTTGTGTTGATTGACATGACTAGTTTTGATATTATTTTGGATATGGACTGGTTGTCATCATATCCGGCTGTCATACATTGTTACCATCAAAGGGTTATTATATGTACCTTGAGTGGTGATTGCTTTTATTTCTTAGCGGACCGAGTTGATAGAGTCTTATCGCCGGTGTATAATCCGCGTGGACGGAGTGAGCTTAGTTTCCTTCTTGCCAACTTCTTGAGTAAGGAGTGTGATGAAGTCGGAGTTATGTTGCTAAGGATGGTTTGTGAATACCCGGACGTTTTTCCTAAGGATCTTACTAGTTTACCACCTAATCGAGAGATCGAGTTCTCTATTAATTTAGTGTCTGGCATGGTACCGATTTTTATGGCACCATATGGATTTGCACCTGTCGACTTGAGTGAGTTGAAGATTCAACTCCAAGAATTATTAGATAAGAGTTTTATCCGCCCTAGTACTTCACCTTGGGGAGCACCGACTCTCTTTGATAAAAATAAAGATGGTGCGTTGCGACTTTGTATAGATTATCGAAAGTTGAACCGGGTAACTGCTAAGAACATGTACCCAATGTCTCGTATAGATGATTTGTTTAATCAGTTGAAGGGGTCTTGTTGTTTCTCTAAGATAGATTTGAGATCGGGTTATCACCAGTTGAGAGTAAGGGAGGAGGATACCCAAAAGACGTCATTTCGTACGCGGTATCGCCATTATGAGTTTCTAGTTATGCCCTTTGGGCTAACTAATACACCAGCTGTGTTTATAGATTTGATAAACCAGATCTTTCGTGAGTTCCTGGACCATTTTGTGGTCGTCTTTGTAGACGACATCTTAATTTACGCACCGTCTGAGGAGGAGCACGAAGGACACTTGCAAGTGGTACTTGAGTTGCTTAGAGCCCACAAATCTTATGCTAAGTTTAGGAAATGTGAATTCTGGCTAAGAGAAGTTAAGTTTTTAGGCCATGTGGTATCCGGGGAAAGGGTGACTGTAGATTCATCCAAGATAGAGGCAGTGCAAGATTAGGGACAACCTAAGAATGCTTTTGAGATCCACAGTTTCTTGGGGTTGGTCAGGTATTACCGTCAATTTGTGAAGGATTTCTCTAGGCTAGCCTTACCGTTGACTAGACTAACGAGGAAAGGGATCAAGTTTGTGTGGAATGAGACTTGTGAGAAGTCTTTTCAAGAGTTTAAGGTTAGACTTACCACTGTTCCCGTATTGATTATTCTGAAGAGGGGTTTGGACTATTTGGTGTATTATGATGCTTCATGGGAAAGTTTGGGTTGTGTATTGATACAAGAGGGGAAGGTAGTAGCCTATGGCTCGTAGAAGTTGAAAACACATGAGAGGAACTACCCTACTCATGACCTAGAGTTAGCACGGTGATCTTTGCCTTAAAGATTTGGAGGCATTATCTGTGTAGTGAGAAGTTTAAAGTGTTTTCTGATCACAAGAGTCTGAAATATCTGTTTACACCGAAAGACTTGAACTTGAGGCAGAGGAGGTAGATGGAGTTTATAGAGGATTATGACTTTGAGTTCCATTATTATCCGGGGAAGGCCAATGTTATGGCTAATGCATTGAGTAGGAAATCTATTAGTAGTGTAACTTGTATTGCAGTCTAAGAATAGAAAATGTTGGGTGCTATCGGTGAGTTTGACTTGCATCTCGGTGAGTCTATTGAGTTGGCAACCTTGTTTTCAGTAGTTACACAACCTACACTTGTGAACCGAGTAATAGAAGCACAGAGGGGTAACGTTGAAGTGGAATCCCTCTGAGAGAAGATCTCTATTAGAAAGGTAGAGAAAGACCTGGATATGTATTCCGATTTGAGTGTTAGATACTGTGACCGTATTTTCGTGCCGAAGTCTTGCCGAAAGAAAGTACTCCAAGAGTTTCACCATTTACGCCTTGCGGTGCATCTAGGAGGCACAAAGATGTATCACGACCTTAGCCGACAGTTTTGGTGGAGGGGAATGAAGAAGGATGTGGTTGTGTTTGTGTCGAGGTACCTTACTTGTCAACAAGTGAAGGCCGAGTATCAGAGGCCAGCAGATTTGTTGCAGCCCTTGCCTATATCTGAGTGAAAATTAGAGCATGTCATGGGTAAATTTTGTTGTGGGCCTTCCAAGGACTCAATGGGGCAGTGATGCGATTTGGGTAATAGTTGACCGGTTGACCAAGTTGGCGCACTTTATACCTATGCGTGTGAGTGACTCGGTAGATCATCTTGGTGACCTCTATATTAGAGACAAAGTGAGGTTGTACGGGGTCCCTGTGACAATTGTCTCGGATAGAGATCCACATTTCACGGCTTGGTTATGGCAAAGCCTACAGAGTGCCTTGGGCACTAGATTGACTTTTAGCACTGCGTATCATCCTCAGACTGATGGGCAGTCAAAGCGTACTATTCAGATCCTTGAGGATATGCTTTGAGGTTGTATTCTTGACTTTAAGGGATCGTGGGAAAGACACTTTCCCTTAGTGGAGTTTGTCTATAACAATAGCTTCCAATCGAGTATTGGCATGGTATCGTTTCAGGCTTTGTATGGTCGACTGTGTAGATCCCTTGTGTATTGGGCTGAGGTGGGTGATGCACCTATGTTGGGTTCAAAGTTAGTTTGGGAAACGACGGAGAAAGTTGCACTTATCCGTAAGAGATTGGTTATTGCCTAGAGTCGTCAAAAAAGTTATGTCGATCGTAGGAGGAGACCCTTGTCTTTTGAGGTGGGAGACCATGTCTTCTTGAAGATATCACCTATGAGGGGTTTCATGAGATTTGAGAAGAGTGGGAAGTTGTCCCCTTGATTCATTGGGCCTTTTGAGATTCTTGAGCAGATTGGAGATGTAACTTATCGTTTGGCTTTGCCGCTACAGCTTTCCGGGGTTCATAATATGTTTTACATTAGCATGCTTCGAAAGTATGTGTCGGATGCATCGCACGTGTTGGATTGGACCGACTTAGAGGTAGATGAAGATGCCTCGTATGAGGAGAGACTGGTGAGAGTCTTAGATACTTGGGACCAAGCTTTGCGAGTCAAGACAATTCCCTTGGTTAAAGTATTATGGAAACATCACGGGGTAGAGGAAGCAACTCAGGAATGTGAGTTGGAAGTCTGTGAGAAGTATCTAGACTTATTTGTTAATGTTTGAGCATGTATTACAATTTTGATTATGTTAATGAAATATGAAGCCATTGTATATGTTTTGAGAATATGGAAATATGGTATAAGTTGTATGTGTTTGGAAACACGGATTTAATGTAAATATTGTATATGCTTTGGAAAAATGTGAATTGTTCTTTCAATGTTGGAACTTGTTTATTGAGTTGATGAGAATGGGTGACTAGAGAATGGATCATGGTGATGGAATTGATTATTTATCTTTATTGTTATCAGTTTAAGCATAGTTCTAAAACTTGATTTGAAATTTCGGGAATGAAATTCCTCAAAGGGGGAGATTATAGCGATTTCGATTTTAACCCGATCCTTTTGTATCTTGGACTCAGGTCTCATGGTTTCGTAGTGTTGTTCATGTCTTTTCTCCTTATACTTTCTTGAGTTTGGCTATTGGATTGTAATGGTTGTGTTTGGAACAGGTTGGTTGCTTGGTTTTTAACTTTGGTTGTCCAGAATTTTACTCCTCCGCTCGAGCGGCATTTCTTACGCTCGAGTGGGTTTTGTGAACTCTTAATACTTTTGCAAGTCAGCAAAACTACTGTGAGAGTGTATTATACGCTCGAGCTGTGCTCGAACGTTGGTCTGTTGTCCACAAAACAACTGGGAGTGTGCATTTTGCACTCGAGTGTCACTTCTTATGCTCGAGTGGAATAACTTATTATGTCTGACACTCAAGTGTCACTTTTTGCGCTCAAGCGGGCTGTACGTATATCAGTTTGCAGCAGCACCTTTCTACATCACTTTTTCACATCTTTTTATCTCAAAACCCTAAATCCAGAGCGCCTCTCTCTCAACGTTTTCACCTAGATCTGTTGGTCTTTCTACCCTAGTGTCTTTGGGAAAGAATTAGAGCGTCTCAAAAGCTTCACTTTGGTTCGAATAAAACTTGGTTTCGGCGTCTTTGAAGTTTCTTCCTTTCTTTGCTCGTCTTCTAAACTTGAGATAGGGACTTTCTACACTTTTCTATGAGTTTTAACTTAGTTATCTATTGATGTGTAAAGAATATTGGAATTTGAGATAATTTTAAATAAACCTAGGGTTTTGATTTAAAATCAAAAGAGGGGTTTTCAAATGTATGTGTTAAAAAGGGTTATGGGAGTAGATGTGAGGTTGTGTTGTGATAAATTTGTTAATTTTGATACTCGGGGTGGATTTTGAGAGAAATGAGAGTTTTGTCCTAAACTGTCTCAAATAGTTATTTTGTATAAATAAATGAAATTTGTGTTGGGAATATGAAATTGGATGAATGTTTACATAAATGGTGGATTTAGATATGTGTTATCTCTCACCTATGGAAATTTGGATAATTTATCTGTCTTGGAGATTGTATATCTGTTTAGAAATATCTGTTTTAAGTTATCGGTGAAGGATAGCTATGATTGTTATAGAAATTGTATGAGGATTAAGTGAATTGAAACTGATCTCTTATTCATTGTCATTGAATATGACTATGTCTTTAATACATTGTTGTCATTGAAGGTTTGAAAGAAAGCCCTACAGTTCGGACTCTCGCAGTTTTGAATCTAATTTCATAAGTGCAATGTGAAATTGATAAACACCAAAGAGTCCAAATCCGACAAATCTTTTGAAAAATTGATTTTAGGATCAAAAATACTAAAATTGGACTGCTTTGTCAGATACAGAATCGTCATCTAAATATTTTATTTTGAAAAAATTTAGGAAACTCATGACTCGTGTCAAAGGCCATGTGTCCGTCATCACCAAAGTTGCCTCGGCTCGAGAACTTGGGTACGAGAGGGGAAGGTCATGAATTGAGCACCCCCGCTTGCTCGATTAAAAATAGGCCTCTACTAATCATGATATGATTTTTATAAACATTATGTGTTCATGTTCTAGTTATTAGGCTAGCTTTACTATGTGATGCACACAAGCAATTATAGACTAGTTTGCCCGAATTAGAACAATTCAATTTCATGTTTGTTCTGCGAAAATGGTTTGAATTTGCCACCCTCAAGTGGGCTTAAAGTTTGCGAATTTTTCCACTCAACAAAGTGGACTTAAAAAAACGTGAATTTACCACTAGACATGGTGGGTTTAAAACGTACATTTGTTGAATCGTTCTAATTCAAACAATAAGCCTTCATCTACAGGCATTCAAGCAGTTTATCAACTAAACATTTAGCCTTATGGCAAGCATGCTAGTCATGACAATTATTCACACTCATGTAAGTATACTAAAGCACTAAAAACTCACCTAGTACTCCAAGCTAAGATAAAACAAAAGAGTTAGAAAAATATGCATGATTCTTAACTATACAAGATGTCTAATGCAACACATGCAATAATGCAATTAATAAGCTCGGCTACTAATATGGCATATAATTCAATTAAATGACATGTGGTTTAAACATGTATTCATAGAATGTATTGAAATGACAATGTAGTTTGAATGATGCACCAAGCCTCGATGCATGCAAGACAAGATGAATAGATGCAAACATAAGGTATGCTAATTGAAACATGTCCCTAATCGAACCATCAAAAGCGATTAAATAAAAGGGAGAAAGACGTGGGGTTGGAAAACATACACATTATTACATTTTGCTCTCACGACGGAGAGTCCGAATAAATAAGCTAAGCTAAGCTAGCAACTAATTATGCTAATTAGGCAAAGCTAATTAAACTAATTATTACAAACCGAATAAATAATTAGCTGAACTAAGTAACTAATTATTACATCACTTGAATGAATTAACTAGTAAGCTAACTAATTAGTAAGTAATTACAAAACCATTGCAACTAGGAAATAAACTAAACTAATTAAACTAGGCTAATCTGCTGTTCCGCCTCGGGAATTGACAGATGTGCATGCTCGGATACCACTTGAAAAGACCTCCATTTTGCTCTCAAAAGCCTCTGTTTGCAGAGTTGAGCACTTCTAGAACGATCTTGCTGCACCTTACCAACATTCTGCTAAGGTTTGCATTAGTGGCCAGTCGGCCACTAGTAAACACTGCCGGCCTCCCGCTGGCCATGGGAGTGGCCTGTTGGCCATCAATGATGCTCTGCCAGCCAAGGATGGTGGCCTGCCAGCCACCGATGCACTGTTTCACCTGTTGCAACAAAGGACAAACAGAACAAGATGAAGGCATTCTTACAGATTGTTTACACAGTTCACCTCTCCTTTTCATGAACAAATCCAAGAAAATGTGAACTTAAGCCACAAACCACCACTTCAATTAATTTCATTTCATGATGTCTTGTGACTCAAGAGGTGCAAGTTCAATAAATGCAAAATATGACACCCGAGAACCATCACCCTATCATGCATGATCAAGAGCAATGGAGACCTAGGAATTTTGGCACATTTCATCACTTTGAGTATGAAATGTCCCAATTTTCCTTGTGTTTAATTAACATCCGATTGAACACACAACACACAAGTAATTATCTTGCTCAATTTTACTTGTCACTTTTATTTACTCATTTTAGTTACCAACCATTACTTAATCAAATAAGTCCATTGGTGAGAGTTTTCTAGAGTGAAAGAAGTGTCAACCAAGGGATGGTTTAAGGCAAGAGAGAAGCTTCATGCCGTTGGTAATGAACCCTCAAAAGAGGATTAAACCATTAAACATGGACCTCAATATCTTAAGCTTAAAAAATCCCAAGTTTGAAACAACCCTCAAATCACATAAAGAGTGAAGAAATGAGGGAGATTGCAGAGCTTTTAGGTGCTGAAATAAAGTGCAAAACAATACTAAACATGCAATCAACTCAAACAAAGGGTGTCTAATGGCCTAAAACACCATCCTTGTGAGGACCTTTACACTACAATCATACAAAACAAGACTCAATTGATCCAAACAGCCCAAGACAGAGCTAAAGCAGTCTAAAACAAAGGCAAAAATATGCTGGAATATAGCTACAAAAAACTAGAAAATCATGCTAACATTTAGAGTTAACTGGGCTAGCAAACAAGACATAAGGAAGGGAGGCTAACCCCTCTAATTTTGGACTTCAAAACATGTTTTTGGCCACTGAAAATACTCTGAAATTCAGTGGTTAAAGGCCCAAAAAAAGGTGATTTAAAATGGAAAACAAAGGTGCAAAAGCCTTAGAGGCAAGGAATAAGGAAGGGTGAGACAACCCCCTAACCTTAAATGGCTTTAAACACCAATTTCAGTCCATTAAAACAGAGATTTTTACAGCTCAAAAATGGCTCAAAAACAGTGGAAACGATAGAGAAACAAGTATACTAAAACAAGTTAATAGATAAGTGTTATACCTCTTGAAGCCAAGCACAACTTTAGGTACAAATGCAAGCCAAAACCACCTTCAAGGGCTCTAACAAGACTTCAAGGGACCTCAGCTCAAATAGGATCAATTTTGACAAAATTTCAAGAGAGAGAGAGAGAAATGTAGAGAGATAGAGCATTTTTGTTCCAAATTTTCTAACCCTCAAAAATGGGGGAGGAGACCCCCTATATATAGAAAACATGAATTCTATAGAAGGACATCCAGCCCTCCACGTGTGGTCAGATGTAAGCATCTGTCCAAACAGCTGGCACAGCTGGCATAAAATATCTGCAGAAAACACTGGTGGCCGGTCGACCATCAGTGATGACCGGTAAGGCATTATTAATGGCAGGCAAGGCACATCAATGGCCGCCAAGCAATAAGCATTGGCCAACAGCCTCCAAGGATGGTCGGTAGGTCACCAGAGACTGCAGGCAAGAAATACCAAGGCCTGGTCCAAAAATAAGACAAAATGGATGCAAGGTTTGCAAGGCTCACAATCTATGGCGTTCCGCTGAAGACTTTGAGCGCTCGACGAGCAGACAGACTCGTCATCGGATGTACCTACAAGAACATTTAAGTTTTGAAGGGCCGTCAAAAATGGGGTGTCTACAATTGTAAATGTATGATGTTTGGAAGAAGAAAGGAAATGTACTCCATGGTTGGGAAAAGAAAGGGAATGGACTCCGCTGAATTAAGTTGGTTTGAGTATTCAGGGTGAAAGTCTTGAAAATCGCGTATATACATGGGTGCCGATTCCCACGGACAAAATATCCATACAATGGAAAAATGGAAGTATTTGTATAATAGCTGTGTTGGTTAGAGACCCACTGAGTTATACCCTTAGTTTGGGTTGTCTGAATGAAATGATGAATGGCATATGAGTTGAGATAAAATGAATTGAGGTATAAAGCATAACATAGCATGGTTTTGTGAAAAGGTTATAAATGATTTTGTCATGGGCTTTAGATATGCATATCATACTTATATCTTTGTTAAGATTCATACACTGTGTTAGATTATTTCTACTGGGTTTTGACTCACCTTATTTGGGAAAAATCATTTTCAAGTGCCAGCAATATGCCTCCACCAAGACAATAGCTTGGAGGGATTTGGAGCAAAGGCTTTTCTTTTGTGTATGATACTATTGTTTTGATTCAAGCCAAGGGCTTTATATGTATTGAATTTATATCCGCTTTTATTATAACCAAACATGATCTTGGAAAGATGTAAGCTTATAAGGTATTTATTTTGTTAAACTCTTTTGTACTATTAACTCTCATAAAATGAAAGAACATTATACTCAAATTCATATTGTGATTTATATATGGTCTTGAATGGATTTATGGAATTTATTTTGGGACGTTACGTTAGTGGCAACAATGATTAAAGATCTTAGCAGAAATGGCATGCGGTGTGAAGTTGCGACAATGATGGAGGGTTTCAATGAAGATTGGGGTGCCGATGATGAATGGCCTCAACAGAGATAAGTTTTACATTGGAAAGTTTCTGCTATAGAGGATTTTTGTTGATGCACAAGTGTTAACGTAAGGCTGAAATAACGTGTGTATATAAAAAAAGAAATGGGACGAATTGGGTTAAAATTAGTCTAGTCAAACTGTTAATTGTTGATATAGTTAAAGGGTCAAAATAGCGAGTCACTTTATATTTTTTTAATGCAGCATTCAAACTATTAATTGACTAATGATAAACTAATGGGATGAGTAGTTGATATGCAACTATATAATTAGGCGAGGTTAGTATAATTCTCTTAAAAATTATGAGTTATGTTATGATACACACATACAAGTTATGGCATATGTGGGCTTGTTTACTACAAATATCATAACTAAATCTTTTTAGGATTATAACTAAAAACAAATCAAGTCATAACCAAACATTGTTGGAAAAATGGTTAATATAGGCATATTTTGGGCCGACTTTGAGACCAAAATTAAGTGGGCCCCGAATGTCTCTTAGGGCGGGTCCGAAGAGGTGAAGCGTTCCTTGCCGTGTGGCAAGTCACACGGTGAAGACGGTTCGTCAAAACCATTTATGAGTGAATTGGAATATGACGTTGTTTTTGGGTTCGTG
Source organism: Camellia sinensis (assembly GCF_055761805.1). NCBI lineage: Eukaryota > Viridiplantae > Streptophyta > Magnoliopsida > Ericales > Theaceae > Camellia > Camellia sinensis. Next base: position 83,445,414 of record NC_138963.1, read on the forward strand.
GAATTGAAAATTTAAGGAAGTAAATGTGGGTTTCTTTGGAAAGGGTTGTCCCAGATTGAAACATTAAGAGAGTTAATTTTGGTTTTTAGAATTGTTGGAACAATCTTCTGTGTAAATAAAATAAATTGAAATAATTCAAACAAAATAAAGTAAAACTTACAGGATTTATTTTGTCGAACCAAATAAAAATCAAAAGACTAAGTCGAGTGTGTGACACTCTGTCCTTAAGACAGATTCACCCCGCTACGGTGCTTACGGTTGAGTGGCGTCTATATCCCAGGATACAATGATCTTCACAAATTTGTAGAAGCACTTCAAACAAATTTGTTCGGCGAACTAGAACCTGTGTTCTATACTCTCTTTGTTATTTTCCTAAAACTAGAATGAAGGAAAATGCACTTAATAAAAGTTGGGCAGTAATATAAAGTATGCAGACTTAATTTCAGGTCTCAAGACTGCTGGAAAATGGCTAGTATTTCTAGGCAAATAAATCTGTTCGATCAGGTGTGTAAACTGCCTGTACAGATATGAAACTGTTCTATACAGATTCAAAATGAAAACTGGACAGATCTTGAATCTGTCCGTATTTCAATAACCCTTCGGATAGAATTTTGGATATATTTTATCAACCAAAAATCTGCTGGAACAAGTCTAGTATAAATAGACCCGAACAGGTGCTTCATTTGAAATGAACAGATATGGATTTCAAAAGAACAAGTGCAACAGATAACTGAATCTGTCTACAAGCTATAACTGTCCAGATTTGAACCTATAACTGCCTGGGCAGTTGGAAATGAATCTGTCCAAAATTCTGTATGGAATTTGAACTGTAGGAGGCACAACTTTTGGACTAAAATTTGAATTCAAATTCAAATTTGAATTCAAATTCAAATTTAAATTCCCGCAATAATTTTTGAAAAAATTCAAATGAATTTTGTCCAAAAAATTAATACAAGAACCGACCCAACCCACACCCGGGCCCGGCACGACTTGGCTCGGCCGGACAGACGGCGGCGGCGGCGTAAGCACTTGTGTGGTGATTTTGGCTAGGGTTCGCTTTGTCCATAACCCCTCCCTTCTACAAACTTGGGGTGCCCCTTGGGGCCCAACCCAAGTATTGTAGACTAGAGTTTATATACTCAACAAAACTCTCTTAAAGTGTCAATGTGGGACGACCTTTTCCAAAGAAACCCACATTTACTTCCTTAAATTTTCAATTCCACGAACCCGAAAATGACGTCATGTTCTCATTCACTCATAAATGGTTTTGACGAACCGTCTTCACCGTGTGACTTACCACGCGGCAAGGAACGCTTCACCTCTTCGAACCCGCCCCAAGAGACGTTCGGGGCCCACTCAATTTTGGGCTCAAAGTCAGCCCAAAATATGCCTATATTAACCATTTTTCCAACAATCCCCCACATGAATGGAATTTGACGGAGAGAAAATGCAACAACATGATCTAATTACAAAGAGTACAGAAATTGGAAATATTTTGCAAATGATAGGTAGCTTTTGGCTTTGAACCTTCCCTTGTGAGACACTATCGGATTTACTAGCTAACCAGTGAACATGATGTCTTAAACTGTTCAGTCGTTTGTGTAAACCAAGACAATAGAACTCACACAGTATATCTCCAAACACAGTTTAGTTCTCACTATTGTGTTCTTTTTGGCCCTGAACAACCTAATCTTTCATGAGTGCTCTAGAGAATTGTAGCCCTTCACAAATCTCATAGAACCGGCCCAGTTCACACTCATATACGTGATTCTTATGAAGAGTATCCTGCTATACTCCACTAGGTTAACCTAGATATAAGAATCATTAAAAAGTTTTACTTAACCTAAAACGTTGCAGACATCACTATTTCATCATAGAAATAGGTAGGAGTTGGACTCCCCGGTGATCCTTCTGAGTCATTCACAACTCGGTTATCCCTTTGAACCTAGATCTTGGGATCTCCAGTCAACTAGGTTGGGTTGTCGTTGTGGTAACTCTTATTTAATAGGCTTAAGTCTCATTCCCTTCAATAAATTCTCAACTAACTCTCTTGCTAACCCTTTGGTTAGTGGATCCGCTATGTTGTCTTTAGACTTCACATAATCAATGGAAATAATTCCATTAGAGAGTAGTTGTCTTACGGTATTATGTCGACAACGAATATGTCGAGACTTACCGTTATACATATGATTCTGTGCTTTACCTATAGCTGATTGACTATCGCAATGTATGCATATAGCAGGCACCGGTTTTGGCCATATTGGAATATCTTCAAGGGAGTGGCGAAGCCATTCTGCTTCTTCCTCTGCTTTGTCTAAAGCTATGAATTCTGATTCCATAGTAGATCTAGCAATACAAGTCTGTTTGGAAGATTTCCAAGATACAGCCGCCCTACCAAGAGTAAAGACATACCCACTGGTGGACTTCGAGTCTCTAGTATCTGATATCCAATTTGCATCACAGTATCCTTCAAGTACTGCTGGATATCTAGTATAATTAAGCTTAATGTTACGAGTAAATCGGAGATATCTTAGAACCCTTATAACTGCTTTCCAGTATTCTACTCCCGGATTACTCGTATATCTACTTAATTTACTTACTGCATAAGCTATATCTGGGCGAGTGCAGTTCATCAAGTACATTAAGCTTCCAATAATTTGGACATACTCTAATTGAGAAATACTTTCCTGTACATTTTTAGAAAGATACAAATTAACATCTACAGGTGTTCTAGCAAGATGATTATCATCTTTACTGAATTTATCAAGTATTTTCTCAATGTAATGAGATTGTGGCAAAGCATAACCTTCTGATGTTTTGGTAATTTTCATACCAAGAATTACATCAGCAATGCCCATGTCCTTCATGTCAAAATGTTTATTCAACATTTTCTTAGTAGTTTTAATCATATCATTATTACTACCTATGATAAGCATATCATCTACATAAAGACATATAATGACATAACCTTTATCTGTGTTTTTAATATAAACATATTTATCACACTTATTAATTTTAAATCCATTTGACATCATTGCCTTGTCAAATTTCTCATGCCATTGCTTTGGCGCTTGTTTTAAACCATATAATGATTTAACCAATTTACACACTTTCTTTTCTTTCCCTGGAATAGAAAAACCTTCTGGTTGTTCCATGTAAATTTCTTCATTTAACTCACCATTTAAGAAAGCGGTTTTCACATCCATTTGATGAATTTCTAGATTGTATAGAGATGCAATGGCAATTAGCATTCTAATGGATGTTATTCTAGTAACCGGTGAGTATGTGTCAAAGTAATCAAGACCTTTTTTTTGCCTAAAACCTTTGACCACAAGTCTTGCCTTGTATTTGTCAATTGATCCATCCGCTTTCATTTTCCTTTTGAAAATCCACTTGTACCCAAGAGGTTTACAACCTGGTGGCAAGTCCACTAATTCCCAAGTGTGATTTTGCAAGATGGATTCAACTTCACTGTTGACAGCCTCTTTCCATAAAGGAGCCTCAGGACTGGACATAGCCTCTTTAAAAGTTAAAGGCTCATTTTCTAACAAATATGTTAGAAAATTTGGACCAAAAGATTTTGAGGTTCTAACACGTTTACTACGTCTAGGTTCTTCTTCCTCATTTTGATCTAACTCTTGTTCTTGATCATGTTCTTGATCATGAGATCTTTTATAGTTACTAATCTCTTGTCCAGTCTTATTTGGAAATACATGTTCAAAGAAAGATACATTTCGAGATTCAACAATAGTATTTACATGCATTTCGGAATGTTCTGATTTATGAATAAAAAATCGATATGCACTACTATTCTTGGCATAACCAATGAAAATGCAATCAATGGTCTTAGGACCTATCTTAGTCTTTTTAGGACTAGGAATAGCCATTTTAGCCAAACACGCCCACACTTTTAAGTGTTTGTAGGATGGTACTCTTCCATGCCACAATTCATAAGGTGTTTGATTCACTTTCTTTCGGGGTACTTTGTTAAGTATATAATTAGCAGAAAATATTGCTTCCCTCCACAAGTTCTGAGGTAATCCAGAACTGATTAACATGGCATTCATCATTTCTTTTAAAGTCCTATTTTTCCTTTCAGCAATTCCATTTTGCTGAGGTGAGTAAGGAGCAATGGTTTGATGAATTATTCCATGTTCTTTACAAAACTCACCAAAAGGTGATTCATATTCACCACCTCTATCACTTCTAAGTTTCTTGATTTTCTTACGAAGTTGATTTTCAACTTCATTCTTATATTGAATGAAAATTTCCAAAGCTTCATCCTTGGTTCAAATTAAATAAACATAACTATATCTAGTATAGTCATCTATAAAAGTGATAAAATACTTTTTCCCACCTCTAGTTAAATTGATTTAAAATCACAAATGTCACTATGAATTAATTCAAGTGGTTCCGTACTTCTTTCAATTGAATAAAAAGGAGTTTTAGATAATTTTGCCTCAACAAAAATTTCACATTTATGATTTGAATCAGTGTCAAATTTAGGTAAACATTCCACATTAATTAATCTACGTAAAGATCCATAATTAACATGTCCTAGTCTATCATGCCATAAATTTGAAGACTCAAGCAAGTAAGAAGAAGATATATTAATATTAATAACTGAGGGTACAACAGTCATTACATTCATTTTGAAAAGGCCATCAAACATGTAACATTTTCCTACATACACCCCATTTTTGGTAAGTACAAACTTATCACTTTCAAAAACTAGCCTAAACCTATTCTTACTCAACAAAGGTCCAGATACAAGATTCTTGTGAATATCCAGTACATACAGCACATTGTTGAAAGTGAGTTCCTTTCCTGATGTCATCTTGAGAACAATCTTTCCTTGTCCTTCAACTTTGGAAGTTGAGGAGTTGCTCATAAAAAGTTGTTCACCATTATCCACTGAAGAATAAGATGTGAACATCTTTTTGTCAACACAAATATGGCGAGTAGCACCAGTGTCCACCCACCATTCTTTAGGATTTTCGACAATATTTGCCTCAGAAACAACTGCAGAAAGATTTATGACATCTACACCATTGAAAATTTTATCAATTTCGGTCATTTTGGCTTTAGCAATCTTCTTACTTGATCTTCCTTTGCCTTTGCAAATATCAGTTCTTAAGAAGTTCTCTGATTTTTCACCATTATTTACTGGCACAGTCCCAACATAAGGAGAGGTTGGCGTAATGGCAATCACCATACTAGTACTGGTTAGAACATTAGTTTGACCAGTTTTAGTAGCCATAAATTCTAAATTCTAAAATAAAATTATAATTACAATTTTATACTACACAGAAAATTTAAACTAAAAAACACAGAATTTTAAATTCTGTAAAAATAAAAGAAATAAGAATTGTAACTTTTATTTTCAATTAATTTGAAAATACAATAAAATTTTATTTAAACAAATTAAACCAAAACTACATAAATAAATTCTGTTAAAATAAAATAAACAAAACAAAATGTAACTTTTATTTTCAATTAATTTGGAAATAAAATAAAATAAAATTTTATTTAACCAAAATAATTCCACACAGAAAACTATTCCAAATTCATAGAATTAAATTCTGTAAAAATAAAAGAAACAAGAATGTAACTTTTATTTTCCAATTAATTTGAAAATAAAATAAAATTTTATTTAACCAAATTAATTCCACACAGAAAATTAATCCAAATTCACAGAATTAAATTCTGTAAAAATAAAAGAAACAAGAATGTAACTTTTATTTTCCAATTAATTTGAAAATAAAATAAAATTTTATTTAACCAAATTAATTCCACACAGAAAATTAAATTTTTGTAACACTTCAATAATTAAAATACTGAAACAAAATTTTAATTAATGAAAACTCAGAAAATAATTTCTAAAAACCAAAATTAATTTTCTGACAAAATTCCACAAAAATATATTCTGAATTGTTAATGGCACCAGTATCGTACTACTAGTTGCCAAAGAAAATAGACAGTATATTAATACTATCTCTCAAATAGCATATAATCACTATTTATTTTTCCAACCAGAATATTATTTTGTAAATCCACAGCAAATAATTTTCTTAAAAGAAGAAAGAGAAAAGGAAACAAACGAAAAAATTCTGTAAACAGAATAAATTCGAATCTGTCTTAAGATTGTTGGAACAATCTTCTGTGTAAATAAAATAAATTGAAATAATTCAAACAAAATAAAGTAAAACTTACAGGATTTATTTTGTCGAACCAAATAAAAATCAAAAGACCAAGTCGAGCGTATGACACTCTGTCCTTAAGACAGATTTGCCCCGCTACGGTGCTTACGGTTGAGTGGCGTCTATCTCCTAGGATACAATGATCTTCACAAATTTGTAGAAGCACTTCAAAAAAATTTGTTCGGCGAACTAGAACCTGTGTTCTATACTCTCTTTGTTATTTTTCTAAAACTAGAATGAAGGAAAATGCACTTAATAAAAGTTAGACAGCAACATAAAGTATGCAGACTAAATTTCGGGTCTCAAGATTGCTGGAAAATGGTTGGTATTTCTAGGCAAATAAATCTGTTCGATCAGGTGTGTAAACTGCCTGTATAGATATGAAACTGTTCTATACATATTCAAAATGAAAACTGGACAGATCTTGAATTTGTCCGAATTTCAACAACCTTTCGGACAGAATTTTGGATATATTTTTATCAACCAAAAATCTGCTAGAACAAGTCTAGTATAAATAGACCCGAACAGGTGCTTCATTTGAAATGAACAGATATGGATTTCAAAAGAACAGGTGCAACAGATAACTGAATCTGTCTACAAACTGTAACTGCTGGACAGTTTGAAAAAATTGTCCAGATTTGAACCTGTAACTTTCTGGGCAGTTTGAAATGAATCTGTTCGAAATTCTGTATGGAATTTGAACTGTAGGAGGCACAACTTTTGGACTAAAATTTGAATTCAAATTCAAATTAAAATTCCCGCAATAATTTTTGAAAAAATTCAAATGAATTTTGTCCAAAAATTTAATACAAGAACCGACCCAACCCACACCTGGCATGGCCGGACGGATGGCGGCGGCGCGCGCGCTTGTGTGGTGGTTTTGGATAAGGTTCACTTTGTCCATAACCCCTCATTTCTACAAACTTTGGGTGCCCCTTGGGGCCCAACCCAAGTATTGTAGACTAGAGTTTATATACTCAACAAAACTCTCCTAAAGTTTCAATGTGGGACAACCCTTTCCAAAGAAACCCACATTTACTTCCTTAAATTTTCAATTCTACGAACCCGAAAACGACGTCATGTTCCCATTCACTCATAAATGGTTTTAACGAACCGTCTTCACTGTGTGACTTGTCACGTGGCAAGGAACGCTTCACCTCTTCGAACCCGTCCCAAGAGACGTTCGGGGCCCACTCAATTTTGGGCTCAAAGTCGTCCCAAAATATGCCTATATTAACCATTTTTCCAACAAACAGAACATAAATATAACTAAAGACTTTTTGAATCATAACAAAAATAATATCATAACAATGAGTCATAATTAATATCACAATGTGTATACCAAATCATAATTAATACTACAATAGGTTATAATAAAAAAAATTCATAACTGAGGGCATATGGTTCTGGAGTGTGTATAGTAGAATTTCCTTAAGATTATAGATGCATTGTAGTATTTATCAAACTTGAGTAGAGGTCTATAATTTTTTTTTATGCACTTTTGGTACACATACAGGGGTGTTTGTTTGGTGAGATAGAACCATGGTCCTGTTTGTTTTCGGAGGTAAAATGGAGGTGATTCATAGTGAGGGGGTTAAGTAAAATTGTGTTTGTTTTGATAGTAGTTCTTGGTGTAAGAATTGTTAAATTATTTTTATATAAAATAATAAAACAAATAAAAAAAATACAAAAACATTAAACATTAATGTTAAAAAAAATGCCCAACGTGTAAAAAATAAAAATAAAAAATTTCCAAAAAAAATAAAACAAATAAAACAATGATTTTTACTTGACAAAAAATACAAAAAATTAAACATTAATGTTTAAAAAAAAATGCCCAACATGTAAAAAAAAAGAAAAAAAAATAGTTCGGCGGACTATTTTTCTAATACCAAGTGCCGGAGGCCCATCCAAATCTCCTCCCCAAGGGGATTTATAATTCGGAAGGGATTACAAATCCTCTCTCCATCTTTCAAAACAAACATAAAGATAGTGGGTCTTACCTCACTATCAATCCCAATCCTCTCTATAACCCCAAACAAACGGGGCCCATGAGATTGGACTCCTTGTCCAAGGAAAAAATAGTCCAACGTTTTGATAGAAAAACGAAAGCCAGAACAATAATTCCCTATATATGGGATAACTCTATCTCATCAGGAGAACGATGAGATAGAAATGGACGAATTGAGTTAACATCTGAATTAACTAATTAAATGACGAAATTAACCCTCAAGTATGTAACATTTCTTTCTTTTTTTTTTAAACATTTTTACTAAGCATGTTGAATTTTTTTTAAACATGTATAAATTGATCTCATGATATATAATTATTATTATTATTATTTTTGTATTAGCAAAATAATAAAAGGAAATATAATTTCAATATTTAAAAGGAAAACAATATAAAAAATATTTCTTCGTCATTTTTTAAAACTTTTTTTTTTCAAAATATGTTGATTTTTTTTTGAAACATATGTAAATTAATTTCGTGATATATAACAATTCTAATATCTTATTTAAATAAAATTAATAGTTATCTTAGTAAAATTAAATAAAATATACTTTAAATTATTGTCATAGTAAACAATTCAAAAGGTCAAAATAATCTTTTGAGAAGTTATCATTTTCCATAAATTTTTGGGTGTTGTTATTACACACCATGTGCAACCAACACAAAAGGTGTAAATGGAAGGTGTAAACATAAAACAGGACAGCAAACAGAAAGGCGTAAGTGTAAGGTGTAAGTTGCACACTTAAGAAAAGTCCTAAATTTTTTAATTAAACATGAGATTTATTAAAATAATTATTTTTAAACATCTAATATCAAGATAAAATAAATATGAAATATACACTATCTCTAACCAAATAATTTAAAAATCATTTATTTTAAAATTAACAATCCATTGCATTCTAATTTTTTTTTTTTTTTATCCAGTCGGTCTAAAGAAAGATAGTAATAATGAAATGAGGCTTTATTTTAGGTTTGGTCCCCGCTTCTACTCACCTCTTCGCGGAAGCACAACAAAGCTAAACTTGGCAAAAAAGTAAAGTAAAAGCCATAAAAACCCACCGCTCTCATCGATCACATCTGGTTTATTTCTGATTTGGGCATCGTTTATCTAGCTCTCTTTCAGGAGAGATTCGACTTTTAGAAAACGCCCCTTAACGCATATGGTTATCGGGAATGTTCATGCAAACTTTTTATGAGTTAAAATTAGATATGAAGGTCTCGTTTGGAAACCTTTCTTTTTAATTAAAAAGTCAAAAAGTTATTAAATTAGTCAAAAAGTCAACAATTTATACAAAAAAGTCAAATATTCTCTTTTCTCTCTACTTTTTGCACATCTTTTCGTAAAAAGTCAAAAAGTCATCCCAAATATACTAGTTTTTTTTAGCTCATATTTTAGCCAAATAACCAAAAAGTTACTAAATTAGCTTGTTCCCAAACGAGGCCTAAAAATATATTTCACAAAATTTCTTAATAAACAATTTTTTTTTAAAAAAACTATTAAAATTATTTTTATTTTATAAACTGTAATAAAAAAATTATATCAAATATTTTAACATATACTACTAAAATAAAAACTATAAGATGCTAAACAAACATGACTTGGGTTAGTTACGCTCAAGAGCTCAATCATGAATATTACATCCTAAATTATGTGTATAGCAGACATATGTAAATTTAAATAGTAATTTTATAATTAAAATACGAGGGAAGTAATTTTTAAATTATACTTGTTATGGTTTGTTTAATTTTTATTTGATATTGATAATGCAGTTCGTCCTGGGTGGATGGGCTAGGCTGGTCCAAGCTCCTCAAGTTTCGATTCAGGCGGATGATTCCACCAGATGACCTGCAAGCAAGTCCAAAGGGGAACGGGGTAGTCCCCTAGTGAACCCTCCGGCGTGTGAATCAGTAGAGGAGGAAGGAAATATATATATATATATATAGAGAGAGAGAGAGAGCGAGAGATAGGAAAGCTTAACCTTCCTCTTGTCTTCGATTCTTGCTTATATCCTTTGATAATCATTTCACTGTCCCTTGTGACGTGTCCCGTTCCGCCGAAAGCCTGTGCCGTAGCTTACCTTGTTCAGGGTGAGGGGGCTCTGTTCCGACGGGGAGGTGTTGTCATAATAAATGCTGTGATGGGCTGCATTAATGGTGATGTGTTGTGGCAATAACTCTGCAGATCTTTGTCTGCTGATGTGGCCTGTGTTTCACCTGCCATGTGCCTGAATGCCATTGGCTCTCCATGTCCAGATGGCCTCCAGCTGTCCTGGGCTTTGCCAACCGGGTTATGCTATGGGTCCCAAGCGATGGGTTTGGGGTTGTTTGCTGTGGGCCGTAAGCCTTGTGGGCCTATCCATGTCAGTAGTCCCCCATTTCCGAGTGCAACTTTAGCCTAACGAAGGGAATAGTAATAAGGACGAGAAGTGCGAACCGAGTGGGGAGGCCGACCGTTAGGCGTGTCGACCGCAAGGGTGGCCGAGCAGGAGAAGCTGACCGTGAGGGTGGCCGAGCGGGAGGGGTCGACCGTGAGGCGTGCCGACCGCAAGGGTGGCCGAGCAGGAGGGGTCGACCGTGAGGCGTGCCGACCGCAAGGGTGGCGGAGCGGAAGAGGTCGACCGTTAGGCGTGCCGACCGCGAGGGTGGCTGAGCGGGAGGGGTCGACCGTAAGGCGTGCCGACCGCAAGGGTGGCCGAGCAGGAGGGGTCGACCGTTAGGCGTGCTGACCGCGAGAGTGGCCGAGCGGAAGAAGCTGACCGTGAGGGTGGCCGAGCGGGGGGGTCGACCGTTAGGCGTGCCGGCTTGGACGGCGCGGGGCTCAAAAAGAGGGGGGGAGGGGGGGCCATGTGATGATGTGAAATGGAAAGGACAGGGTAAGGGGAGGGGACAGTGCATCGTGGCCATACACGTGGCAATATCGTGGGGGAAGTGAAGCGTTGGGGGCAGAAATGAAACGATAGGTCACGAGGGGGGGTTTTGAGAAGGCGGTTTTGGCGATTGATTTAAAAGGTTTTGAAACGGGCGAAAATTAATGTGGATCCATGGAATACGGGTGAACCGTGGGTTTTTGGTACGATTCGTTTCACCTACCTTTTAACAAAAATCAAAATATCCAAGTGTTAAGTCCGTTATTGCGCACGACACATCTGTGCAACATTTTCTCAACTTCCTTGCTCCTGCGTCAGAAGTGATTCGTAAGCGAACCTTAGAAATGGCACAAGAAGAAGCGGTGAATGTGAGGGTGGATCCTCTGGGAGACGATGATGCAGAAGAGTTAGCGGCGCGATATAGGGTGGAGACATGAGTTGTGGGGGTGGGGGAAACGGTGGGACAATCGCAGGCGTCGGCCCTGATATTGGCCCCAAGGCCAATAAGCCAGGTAGAGCCGGATCAGTGGCACACTAAGGCTGACAAATCCACAATTACTGCGGCGGATTTGGAGGCTATCAAGGAAAGATACCAGATTCCGGCAGAGGTGGAGTTATTGCTGCCAACATCAAGGGAAAGGCCGTCTGATGCCAGGCTAGGGGAGTTTTCCCTTTACGAGGAGGCGCTAAAAAGTGGGCTGAGGTTGCCACTGCCCCAAGTGGTGGTTGACGTGTTAAACCGGCTGGAGGTAGCACCGGGGCAATTGATGCCCAATGCATAGAAGATTCTGCTGGCCTGTGCGAGCGCGTGGCCCAAGGCGAATGGAGGGGAGGCCATGGCGGTAGACGAGTTCTTTTCTTGTTACAAGGCTTCGGGGCAGCAAGAGACGTGGGTCACCTTACAGGCAGTGATGGGGAGGGGATTGGTGGCGGGGCTGCCGACATTGATCAAGGGGTGGCGGCCACGGTGGTTCTACGTGTCTGCTAATGGGGGACTGGGGGTGCGCACTATCTAGAAGGTGCCCATTAGGTCGATGGAGTCAAGACTGGGGGCAGCGGCGGAAAAGAGGGTGAAGAGGGTGAAGAGGGTGAAGGAGTGGAGGGAGAGAGAGAAGGCCAAATGGGACGAGCTTGTTCAACCGTCCGCATTGTTTGAGGCAGGGCTGGGACCGCAGCCGAGGGGTGGGGACCTCGACCGAGCAGAATTGGAGGCGAGAAGAGAAGCTCAGGAGGTAGAGGATCAGGTCATACTGGCCAAAGCCACGAAGTTGAAGGAAGTGCGAGGAGACCGACCGCCTCAACCGATCGCGCGAGAGAGGATCCGACCGCGTCCAAGGCCGTTGGGGGGAAAAGACTTAAGCAGTTTTGAGCCACGACCGCCCCCAGTAGATCTTGTAAAAGAACAGGCCAGAATGAAGGGGGAGGCTCTGAAGAAGAAGAAGAAAAAGATGAGTGCTCCAGAGGAAGCTGTAGATGAGTCTGGGGCCAAGAGGGCTAAGGTGGCCCCAGCTGAGGTGGAGGTCCCTGTGGCCAAGGATACCCCAGAGGTGGTGGGGGTCACCCCAATACTGGAGGTTGTGGAGACTGCCCCAATAGTGCAAGTGGGAGTTGGGTTGACCGAGGGTGCGCCGAGCGGGAGGAAGTAGACCCAAAAGGGCCCTGCCCTCCAAGAAGGAGGGATCCGTCTGCCACGGAAATCTATCACGCTCGCGCGGTAGCTGGAAGGTTGGAGGGAGAAGGAGGCCCAGCCAGGGCGGGGGCAGACCGCTTGGTGAAGATTGTGGAGGAGATAGCCTTGCGCTCGGCATCAGGATTCAATGAGGCTGACCTGCTGAGGGGGTTATGCTCCGCCCAAATGGAGGTAACTACATTAGCAGGGGCCCTGCTAAGGAAAGCAGGAAGAGGCCAAGGCCCAGTTAGCCAAGTTGAAGAAGGAGAGTGCGGACTGGAAGACTGCCCATGCTGAACTGCAAGCAGTCAAGTTAGAGCTGGAGGACACACCGTAAGGTCATGTCGCTCGAGTTCCAACTGGCTGGCGAATAGAAGAAGTTGGAGGAGTCTGAAAGAGCCTGCGCCGTTGCGATCGAGCGGCATGAAGAGGCCATGAGCAGCAATGAAGAGCTGGTCAGGCAGAAAGATGAGGCAGATGCCATAATTGGAGATCTGTTGAAGGGATTGGAGGATAAACGCGCCAAAGCAGAGGAGGAGAAGGGGAGGCTGATGAGGGAGTTGGAAACAGAGAAGGCGAAGGCGATGACGGAGATGGAGAGTCTGAAGAAGGGGGTGGAAGAGGAGAGGGCGACTGCGGCTGCTAAAAGGGGGGCCCTGCAGAGAGAGCTGGACGAGGAGAGGGCGAAGACGGCTTCTGAGAGGGCGGCCTATCCTGATCTGTGCGTCGCAGCAGTGGAGTAATACAAAGGGTCTCCCGAATTTCAGATGGCGGTAGATGCCGCAGTCGCCAAGAGTCTGGCTGGACAAGAATCTGGGGGGGTGGGCCCATCAAGGACGGTTGCTGGAGGTAGGACAGAGGCAGAAGTTATTGAGAGCTTCCAGCACTCAGACTTCTACAAGCACGAAATGGCTGAGTTTTGGGACAGCGGTTGGAAGATGTTCAAACGCAGAGCTGAAGAGCTGTTCCCAGACTTGGACCTGAGTAGTGTAACGATTAGTGAAGAGCCCCCTCTCTGTGTGTTGTTTTGTGTTGTTTTTTTTTTGTAATGAACTTGTGTACACATTGTAAATGAATAAAATTTCGTTTATGTTGTCAGTTGATTGTGTGGGCCTATATGAACTTGTGTACACATTGTAAATGAATAAAATTTCGTTTATGTTGTCAGTTGATTGTGTGGGCCTGTATTGTGTAAAATGAATGAAGTCTTGTCACAAAAACTGGTCGTAAAAATTGTGCAATAAAAATTTCGTGCAAAGTTAAGTTAAAAGTGCCTCCCTGCGGAGTGAGATTGGATTTGTATGAAAATTGAAATGATGATAGTGGTTGATTGAAAAATTGGATTATGAAATTGTAGAACATAATATTCAAGTGGGGTTAGTATTTCCAGTTTAATAAGTACGGATGAAGAATTCATGGATGAGGACAAAGGGTAGGTTGCAAATCGTAACTAAACAGTTAATTGTAAACTTGTAGAGGAGAGATTGGAGAAACAAACTGGGTGGGGTGGTAGATAATCTGATTAGTAAATGAAATAAGGGAGAATATCTTTGGAATTGAACTAGGTAAAAACGTGGTCCTGGGATTGTGAGTAAGCTTCAAAATGTGACTAAGTGTTAAAAATGTGGTCCTGCTTAGCTTTGAAGTGCTCAGTCTGGCTGAGACTTTGAGTGCTCGGTCTGGCCAAGGCTTTGAAGTGCTCGGTCTGGCTGAGGCTTTGAGTGCTCCATCTGACCGAGGTTTTGAAGTGCTCAGCCTAGCCGAGGCTTTGAGTGCTCGGTCTGGCCGAGGCTTTGAAGTGCTCAGTCTGGCTGAGGCTTTGAGTGCTCGGTCTGGCCGAGGCACTGAAGTGCTCAGCCTGGCTAAGGCTTTGAGTGCTCGGTCTGGCCGAGGCTCTGAAGTGCTTAGTCTGGCTGAGGCTTTGAGTGCTCGGTCTGGCCGAGGCTTTGAAGTGCTCAGCCTGGCTGAGGCTTTGAGTGCTTGGTCTGGCTGAGGCTTTGAAGTGCTCAGTCTGGCTGAGGCTTTGAGTGCTCGGTCTGGCCGAGGCTTTGAAGTGCTGCAAGTGAAAGTGTCATGGGAGTGATATACAGACAATTGAATTATAAAAGCTGAGAACTTCAGTCAGAATTTGCATTATGTATTAAAGAGGGAAAGACAACAATGTTGACGATACAAAAGTATGAACTTATTGATAGTAACGTCGCAAATGTTTCGCATTCCAGGGGTGGGGGAGGTCTCGGCCTTCCATGTCTTGAAGTCGGTAAGTGCCTGGTCGTGGTCGGGCTTTCACAACGTAGGGTCCCTCCCATTTGGCTGCCAGTTTGCCTTCGGTTGGATTCTTTGTGGCAAGAGTTGCTTCTCTCAAGACAAGGTCCCCCACAGAGAACTCGCGTGGTCGAACTCTGCGGTTGTAGTGTGTTCTCATTTTCTGCTGGTACGAAGCCAATCTGATAGCAGCAGTCTCCCTGAGCTCTTCGACGAGGTCCAGGTTTGTTTGATGGAGCTCTTCGGTGGAGGCCAGATCCGGATGTAAAACCCTGGGGGTGGGCAGACCGACTTCTACCGGAATAACCGCCTCAGCGCCATATGTTAGGCGAAAAGGGATTTCCCCAGTAGGAGTGCGAGCAGTGGTGCGGTAAGCCCAGAGTACATTTGGTAGTTCCTCAGCCCAAAGGCCTTTAGCGGCTTCGAGCTTAGTTTTGATGATTTTCAGAAGGGAACGGTTGGTGACCTCAACTTGGCCGTTTGCTTGGGGGTGACCGGGGGAAGAGAAGCATGGTTGAATCTGGAGATCTGCACAAAATTTTCTGTACTTCGCGTTATCGAATTGTTTGCTGTTGTCAGAGACGATGGGTTGAGGGATGCCAAATCGACAAATGATCGATTGCCAGATAAACCTGGTGGTGTTCCGCTCGGTGATTGTGGCAAGGGGTTCAGCCTCGACCCACTTGGTGAAGTAAACAATGGCGACAATCGCGAACGTGGTCTGGCCTTGACCGGTGGGAAGTGGACCAACCAAGTCGATCCCCCATTTGGCAAACGGATAAGGGCTGCAGAGTGTGATTAACTCTATAGGAGGAGCATGGGGGATGTTGGCGAAACGTTGACATTTATCGCATTTGAGCACGAAATCGGTTGCATCCTGATTAAGAGTTGGCCAAAAATACCCAGTACGGAGTATCTTCTGGGCAAGGGACCTGCCGCCTGAATGATTACCACAAATTCCCTCATGGATCTCCTGCATTACATAGGTTGCTTGAGCTGGATTGAGGCACCGTAGATATGGCCGGGAAAAACCGCGCTTGTACAATATACCATCGACAATGATATAATTGGATGCTCGGGATCGGACTTTGGCTGCCTGTTGTTGGTCATTTGGGAGTGCCCCTGTGGTCAAGAATAGGAGAATGTCGGATGCCCCGGGGATGGGTTCGTTTTGTATGAACTATACAGCTTGCAGGTCTGGTGAAATGGCCGGGTGGTGTAGATATTCGAGACGGACATCGTGGCTGAGATTAGGATGGTCAGCAGAGGCCAACTGAGCCATCTCATCTGCTTTGGAGTTTTCCGCCCAAGGAATGTGCCTGATGTGGAGGTATTGAAAAGGCGAGCAAGGGGGAGTGTCATATCCCTGTAAGCTCGCATTGTGTCTTCATTGGCGTCGAAGTCCCCCGTCATTTGACCGACGACGAGCTGGGAGTCGCTGAATACTCAGAGGTGGCTGACCCCAATGTCCTTGGCAAGGTGGAGTCCTACTATCAATGCCTCATACTCGGCCTTATTGTTGCTTGCTTTAAACAATAAACGGAGGGCATATTTGAAATAGCCGCCCTCGGGGGAGGTGAGGATGAGGCCGGCTCTACTTCCTTCTCTTCGAGACGAACCGTCGACATTGAGAGTCCAAGAATGAGGATCTTCTGGCTCTGTTAGAGCTGGTGGGAGTGGAGGGGTAGTGGTCGGGGCCGGATTGGTGAACTCCAGGATGAAGTCAGCGACAGCCTGTCCCTTGATTGCTGTCCGAGGGCGGTAGGAGATGTCGAACTGGCTGAGTTCTACTGACCACTGCATCAGTCTACCTGAGAGTTCTGGTTGCTGCATGACCTTTTTCAGGGGCTGGTCGGTGAGGACCACTATGGAGTGGGCTTGGAAGTATCGGCGGAGTCATCTGGAGGCAATGACCAAGGCTAGGGACAGTTTTTCTAATAAGGGGTAGTTCTGCTCCGCTCCCCTAAGAGACCGACTAATGTAATAGACCGGCCGTTGGATTGAGCCATTTTCTCTGAGGAGAGCTGCACTGACTACGGTGCTCGATACTGCTAAGTAGAGGAAGAGGGGCTCGCCCGTGATTGCTTGGGAAAGAAGGGGAGGGTTGGCCATGCATTGCTTTAACTGTTGGAAGGCC
This sequence comes from Camellia sinensis, assembly GCF_055761805.1. Lineage (NCBI taxonomy): Eukaryota > Viridiplantae > Streptophyta > Magnoliopsida > Ericales > Theaceae > Camellia > Camellia sinensis. The sequence goes on from NC_138963.1 coordinate 83,462,562, forward strand.
TATTCGGATTCAGCTGTCCATTCAAAAGTCTGTCGAAGAACTTTGAAGAAGGGTGAGCACTTATCTGTTGCACGGGAAATGAAGCGGTTAAGGGCCGTCACTCGGCCGGTGAGTCTTTGAACTTCTTTGACCGTCCTAGGCGACTGCATCTCAACCAAGGCCTTGATCTTCTTAGGGATAGCTTCAATGCCGCGCTGACTGACCATAAAACCCAAAAATTTTCCAGATCCTACGCCGAAGGCGCACTTCTCTAGGTTGAGCTTCATCTGGTACTTGCGCAAGGTGGCGAAGGTCTCTCGTAAGTCAGTGAGGTGATCGGAGGAGTATTTGCTTTTGACTAGCATGTCATCGACGTAGACTTCCATGTTCCGGCCTATTTGGTGATGGAAAACGGCATTAACCAGCCGTTGATAGGTGGCCCCAGCATTCTTCAACTCGAACGGCATTACACAATAGTGGTGGGTACCTTGGTCGGTAATAAATGATGTGTGTTCCCGATCAGATGTGTGCATCAGGATTTGGTTATACCCAGAGAAGGCATCAATGAAGCTGAGCATTTGATGACCGGCCGTAGCGTCGACCAGCAGATCTATGCGGGGAAGGGGGTAGCTGTCTTTGGGGCAAGCTTGGTTCAGGTCAGAGTAATCGACACAGAGTCGCCATTTGCCATTGTGTTTGCGGACGATGACCACGTTGGACAACCATCTAGGGTAGTCCACATTTTTGATGAATTGGGCCTCGAGGAGCTTGTCAACTTCTGCGGCTATAAGAGTGTTGCGCTCCGGATAGAAAATGCGTTGTTTCTGGCGGTGGGATCGAAAATGGGGTTCGATGCTGAGGCGATGGGTTATGAAGGAGGGGTCAATGCCTGGCATGTCAGAATGGGTCCAGGCGAATACATCTCTGTGCTCGGTCAGGAGAGCGGTGAGGTCGGCCTTGGCTTGGGAAGGTAGTTGGCTGCCAATTTTGGCAGTTTTGATTGGGTTGGTGGGATCAATGTTAACTTCAACAAGTTCCTCCACGGGTTCATCTCTGACCAGCTCGTCTTCGTCCCGGACGTCAAGCCCTTCGATGATCATGGCCTCTTTTACCTTGACTTCTTTGAGTGAGGCGACATAACACTCCCTGGCCACGGTCTGTTCTCCTTTGACAGTTTCGACACCGAGATCGGTAGAAAATTTGATGGCAAGGTGATAGGTGGATGTGATGGCTTGGAAGGCGTTTAGGGCTGTGCGGCCAAGGATGATGTTGTAAGCAGAGGGGCAGTCGACCACAAGGAAGGTGAGCAACTTAGTGTTCTGCCTCGGGTGTTCGCCAATGGTGATAGGTAGATCGATGGAGCTGATGGAGGTCACACGGTCGCCGGTGAAACCGACCAGAGGGTTTTGGAGAGAGGACAAGCTTTCTTTCCCAATCTTGAGCTGGCGGAAGCAATTGAGGAAGATGATGTCTGAAGAGCTACCGTTGTCTATGAGGACTCGTCTGACTTTGTAGTTGGAGAGGATGGCGGAAATGACAAGGGGGTCATCATGTGGGTAACGGACTCCTGCACAGTCGGTGTCTGTGAAGGTGATGGGTTCGATCCACTGTTTTGACTGTTTGGGGGGTCGGTCCACCGTCGCCACTGCTTTGTCTAAGCCCTGCCTGATTTTTCTAAGCTCTGCCTTCTGAGCCGAGCGGGATGGTCCCCCGCAAGCAAGGCCGCCTGAAATGACTCTGATTTCTCTGACTGGTGGAGGGGGATTGCCTGGAGGCCGAGGCTGTGGTGGTGGGCGATCGTGGCCTTGGTTAGGTAGGGCTGGATTGCAGGGTGGTGTATGTCGGGGATTGTTCCTGGGAAGGTCGGTTCTTTGCCTCTGTTGAGGGCGGGTGTCTGTGAATCGGCTGAGGCGACTCTGACGTATGAAGGTCTTGATCTGATCTTTGAGGTTGATACACTCGTCGGTGGTATGGCCATGGTCTTGGTGGAAACGACAGTACTTGGATTGATCTTTGAGATTGGAAGAGTTTCGTGAAGGCAGGGGCCACTTGAGGGGGTAGTCCCGCTGGATCTGATTGAGGACGTGCTCCATGGGGGAGTTGAGTGGTGTGTACCGCTCGAACCGACCGGGCAGTCGGGTCGGAGCCGACCGGTTGGCTCGGTGGGGTCGGTCATTATAGTGGGGTGTTTGGCTATTATACTGGGCGGTCCTGGGTTTTGAGTCTTTTCTCTTGTCTCTGGGGGTCGGATTTTTAGTGATCGGCTCTTGCCGAGCGGCCAGGGAATCTTCAACATTCATGTATTTCTGGGCTTTGGATAGTAGGGCTGCCATGGTGGTTGGAGGGTTTTTGGAGAGGGAGAAAAGAAAATCGGACGACCGCAGGCCGGCCATGAAAGTCGTAAGGATGACCTTGTCGTCATTCTCCGCTACTTGAAGGGCTTCGGTGTTGAAGCGGGTGACGAAGCTACGGAGCGACTCCCCCTCGGTCTGACGAATGTTAAGGAGTTGGGTGGCTAGGCGTCTCTGACGCTGGGCTCCGATAAAATGGCTCAGGAAAGAGTCACTGAGGTGTTGAAAGGTGGAGACGAAGTCCGCCGGTAACTGGCTAAACCACAATCGAGCTGATCCCTTCAGTGTCACGGGAAAAACTCGGCACATGATCTTGTCAGGGAAAGCATGGAGGATCATAAGGGTGCGGTAGGCTTCCAGGTGGTCGACTGGGTCCGTCGTGCCATCGAAGGAGTCAATGGTAGGCATTTTGAACTTGGCAGGCAATGGTTTGTCGCGGATGGAGGCAACAAAAGGCGAGTTGGCGGTGACTGAGGGCTTGTGCTGAATGTTCTGCATGACCCTTTATAGTTGGAGCTTCATAGCTCGGAGTTCAGCGTTCCAGAGGGAAATGTTGTCGTCATGGTCGGTCAATGGAGGCTGGACACTGCTGGCTTCCCCCTCAGGGGCTAGTGCCACGACTGACGGGCGTGGAGGTGGAGATGGTAGGCTCATATGTGGAGGAGAAGGGGGTTGTAAACCTTTTGGGTTGAGCGGAGGGGGTTGTGGAGCAGTGTGGCCCGGGGTTCTTTCTTGGTTGGGTGGAATATTTGGAGGTGGAACGGGGAGGTTTCTTTGGAGTAAAGCACTGATCAGGGCCTAGTTTTGCTCGGCCATGCGGTTAATGCTGTTAGTAAGTTCAATGATGTATTGTGGGGGGTTGTTTGGATGGGAAGGGTCTGTTTGATGATCGGCAGTATTATGGTGAGAAGCCATGGACCTTGTCGTGACCATACACCTGGACGGGTGAGAGGAAAAGGTAACGGTGAGAAAGGAGGGCTCCGGCGATAGTGAACACAACTAGCGCACGAATAAACCACAGGTTCCCACAGACGGCGCCAACTGATAATGCAGTTCGTCCTGGGTGGATGGGCCGGGCTGGTCCAAGCTCCTCAAGTTTCGATTCAGGCGGATGATTCCACCAGATGACCTGCAAGCAAGTCCAAAGGGGAACGGGGTAGTCCCCCAGTGAACCCTCCGGCGTGTGAATCAGTAGAGGAGGAAGGAAATATATATATAGAGAGAGAGAGAGCGAGAGATAGAAAAGCTTAACCTTCCTCTTGTTTTCGATTCTTGCTTATATCCTTTGGTAATCATTTCACTGTCCCTTGTGACGTGCCCCGTTCCGCCGAAAGCCTGTGCCGTAGCTTACCTTGTTCAGGGTGAGGGGGCTCTGTTCCGACGGGGAGGTGTTGTCATAATAAATGCTGTGATGGGCTGCATTAATGGTGATGTGTTGTGGCAATAACTCTGCAGATCTTTGTCTGCTGATGTGGCATGTGTTTCACCTGCCATGTGCCCGAATGCCATTGGCCCTCCATGTCTAGATGGCCTCCAGCTGTCCTGGGCTTTGCCAACCGGGTTATGCTATGGGTTTTGCCAACCGGGTTATGCTATGGGTCCCAAGTGATGGGTCCCAAGTGATGGGTCCCACGCGATGGGTTTGGGGTTGTTAGCTGTGGGCCGTAAGCCTTGTGAGCCTATTCATGTCAGATATCATATCATTAGATTTTATTTGAGATTTTTTTTTTCTTGTTTTAATTTGGATTATAGTAAACTTTGTGTTAAATTAGCAAATTAAAAATATAAAAATAAAGAAAAATTGAGGGTACTTATCATTATATGTATCAAGTTTATGTGACTATTTATAGAGGCCCTATCTTTGAAGCTTAGGGCTTCAAAAATTTTAGGAACGGCCATGGTTGAAGGTAATTGTTGATTATCAAAAGTGGTAGCCAGGGTGGTTGGTGGTGAGAGGTAGTGATCAAAATTAATTGTCAGTTTGCGAGAAATATAGTGATTAGACGCAGTTATTGGTTACTAGAGATGGTAGCCAAAAGTGATTATCAATAGACATCATCAACAATGATGGTCGAAGATGTCTAACTAGATGAAGTGGCTTACATTGGTGATGGAGAGTGGGTGGTGGTGATTAGGATCCGTTTGGGAAGAAGGTTTGGGTTGGGTTGGGTTCGGTTGGGTTGAGATTATTTTAGTCACAAAAAAACAAAATAAGATTTTTAGCTTAATAAGGTAAAATGTCACATTTAAATCATAATTATTTCATTTTTTCTCTCACAAAAGTAAAAAAAAATTAAAAATTCTATCCCAAATGAGGCTTTTTAGCCCATGCTAAAATAACCAAAAAGCTAAAAAACCAACCCACATCCTAAACGAAGGCTTAAAGAGAGTGAGAGAGTATGAAAACTTATTTTCAAAATAAACAAAATAAATTTTTAATTACAAAATTAGTAAATATTATAAAACTATGTATAATTATTTTAAAAATAGGCACAAAATAATTTTTTATGACTAAATTACGCTGTATTACCCTCAACTATTATCTTAGATAAACTAAAAATTGTAGCATTTAACCCCCTTATTTATTAATTTTTTTCAATCCAAACTTCAATAACAATTTTATCTTTTCAACTACAGGATAAATCACACGTTACCCTTTTAAACTATCACTTAATATCACTTTACCTACTCAATTGAAAAATGCTATTTTTACCATCTTAAACTATGAATTTATATCAATATAAGTCTTCTTTTAAGGATCTATTACATAAATAGATTTAAAATCCACATAATTTGCATATGTTATTTCAAATATTATAGGATACTTAAAATGACATTATTATTATTATTATTATTATTTCTTTCTTTTTTCTACTTAAGGTAGCTGCAGTGTTAGTATGATGTATGAAAGACAAGTAATGAAAAAAGAGATATAAAAAAAAATGAAAAATAAAAATAAAAGTTCTTTTTAAACAATTTACAAAATTTGAGATATAACAAGCAAGTCGCATACCAATTTTTTTATCTATATATTTAACAGATTATTAACAAAAGGTTTATATTAATACAAAGTATTAATTGATAATATTAAGCGACAAAATATAATATTTTTTAGTAAAAAGAAATAAAGTGATATTAACTGATAATTTAAGAGCATCTTCAACGGTGAACCAAAATTTTTACCAAATCTAAGTAAAAAAATGATCATTTTCTCAATTTGATACAGAATGCTCCAATTGTTAATTTTCATCAAATCTGCTCCAGGGACAACTGGTTGGTTGACCGGTAAGGCAAATTATTATTTTTTTTGAATTGTTTGAACCTACCTATTTGAACTGTTTGAACTTTTTAGTGGTCGATCGGTCGACCGGCCGATTGACCGGTAAGGCAAAAATAATTTTTTTTTGAAGGGCAAATTACATATACACCCCTCGAGGTTTGGCTAAATTACAGATACCCCCCTGAGGTTTGAGAAATTACGAATTCCCCCTGAATGTTATATTTGCATAAGAAATTAGGGGGTAATTTGTTATGAAATATAAACCTCAGGGGGTAAATTGTTATGAAAATACAAACCTCAGGGGGCGGGATGTAATTTCCGAAACCTCAGGGGGGTATCTGTAATTTAACCAAACCTCGAGGGGTGTATATGTAATTTGCCCTTTTTTGAATTGTTTGAACTAACCCATTTAAACTGTTTGAATCTTTTAGTGGTCGACCGGTTGGTCAACCGGCCGGGTAACCGGCTGGTTGACCGGTCCAGCTCTTTCAACGGTCAGGAACAGTGATTTAGTAAAATCAGTACCTTGTTCTCAGTTTGATGATTTTTTTATTGAATTCTCATTTTAATATCAATTTGATGAAACGGTTGGAGCATCAAAAAGTATTTTTTTCACCAAAATTTGAACCGTTAAAGATGGTCTAAGAGGGCAAATAATTATCCATATAGTTGAAAGAGTATTTTTATCATTAAAATTTAAATTGAAAAAAATTAATAAACAAAACTAGTTAAATGTTATTATTTTTAATTTATGAAAAACAAAGTGTAATTTGTCTAAAAAAAATTATACCATAAAATTACAGTAAAACGGGCATGTCATTTTGCAGATGAACTCACTCGTCGGAATCTGATTCCGTCCTGATTACTCTATCATCTCCTTTTCCCTTTGCCCTGTCTTTACAAAAAGGTCAAAGTCACTATAGAGAAAAGTAAACAAAGACCGATGTGGTCTCCCACTACACACTACAATATCATCATCCACACATATTAGCATCTCATCCCCCCTTTAAAAACACCCAAACTTTCTCTCTCTCCCCATAAGGTGTTTTGAGGATCACAATTTTTTGGCTTTATTATTATTATTTTTTTTTTTATTTTTTTTGTTTTTAACAATTTTTTTTTTTAAAAATCTTGGGAGACTTATTTATAATCCTATTTCGGACATTTATACTATGTTAACTCCTATGAAATTTCTTATAGAGTTTCAAGTCCTATTTAGATAGGAATGTATTTCATAAGATCCTATGAGTTGTAAATAAATGGTATTAATATACTATTATATACTATAATGGAAAAATCATATATAGGAAATTAAATTTTACCATAGAAAGTAACATTTTCACATTCAATTAAAAAAAATCAAAAATTTAGTAAGTTTGCGAAAGTAACGTGACACGTTACGTTACGTTTATGTAGGTGTCATATCACGTTACGTTACATTTATATAGGTGTCACGTCACGTCACGTTTATGTAATGTCCCATCGAATATGGCCACGTTACGCTACGTTTATGTAGGTGTCACATTAAGTTTCGCAAACTTAATCCATGGTAACATTCAATTTTTTATATGTGGTTTTACCATTATTTATGATATTAACAACTAATATTGAGGATAAATGTGTTAACAAACTTCACACAGAACTTATGAAAATATAAGTTTTGTAGTAGGACTATATGTAACATAAATCTCCCTAATAGGACTTATAAATAATTTTTCCTTAAATCTTTCATAAAAATTTAAAATTTTAAATTCAATTCCACGAGACGAATCAAAAAATTCTTTAAAATAATTTCAAAAAATACAAAAATAAGTAAATTTTTTTTGACTAATTTTCAACTTTAATATTTTTTAAGAATTTTTTTAAAAAAAACGTACATTTTAAATTCATCTCGATAAAAAGGATTAGAAAAATAAAAATTTTTAGAGAGACTTATAAGTCATTTTTAAAACACTTATGGTAGGATAAGTCCTGTGTAATTTCTTATAGAGTCTCAAGGATAGGAATGTATTCCACAAAATCCTACATCAACGTAACGTGACGTGACACTTACATAAATGTAACGTAACGTGACACTTATATAAACGTAACGTAACGTGACACATATAAAAACGTAACGTAACGTGATACCTATATAAACGTAACGTGACACCTACATAAACATAACGTAACGTGTCACGTTACGTTTCGCAAACTTAATGAGTTTTTATTTTTTTAAATTGAATGTGAAAATATTGCTGGTTTATGTTAGTGTCACGTTACGTTTCATATAAATATAATCTATGGCAACATTCAATTTCCTATAGAAAATTGAATGTTACCATAAATCATAGGTGTCACGTTACGTTTATGTAGGTGTCACGTTAGGAAATTAAATGTTACCATTTATTATAGGTGTCACGTTACGTTTATGCAGGTGTCACGTTACGTTACGTTTATGTAGATATGATTTATGGTAACATTCCAATTTTCTATATATGATTTTACTATTATTTATGATATTAACAACTAATATTGAGGATAAATGTGTCAACAAACTTTTCACAGGACTTATGAGAACATAAATTTTTTAGTAAGACCATATGTAGTATAAGGCTCCCTAATAGGACTTATAAATAATTTTTTCAAAATTTTAACATAATTTTTAATAAAAATTACTAATGACAAAAAAAATAAAATAAAATTTCGAAGATTTTTGTTTTATTTTTCCAAAATCCCCTCCCTACTTCTTCGTTTATTTGTTCAACGCTCTCATCATTTCCCACCAGACCTCCTTGACTACTTCACCATCACCACTCTAGACACCATTTTTTTCTGCTCCCCCATTACAAGTCCCATCTATTCAAATTTCATACACATCTTCCAATCGGACAGATTAAAAGAAAAACAAGAGAGAGATGATGGGTTTATTAACTTTGCTCTTGCTCTGTCTCTCCCTCCTAGTTTCTTTCTCTGGTAAGTTCGGATGTTTCTGTTTTTGTTTTGTTTATACATATAATAAAAATGTAACCCATATTATGTTACTATTGTTGATTGTTATCAGGTGCAGACATCTCTGTAAAAGTCGGTGTGTGCTACGGCCAGCTGGGGAACAACCTGCGGTCTCCATCGAAATCCGTAGAACTCATAAAATCCCTGAGAGCCAAGCGAGTGAAGCTCTACGATGCAAACCCACAAATCCTGAAGGCCCTGAAAGGCACCGATCTCCAGGTCTCAATCATGGTCCCTAACCAGCTCCTCCCCAACATCTCCACTAACCAATCCTTAGCCGACGACTGGGTCCACACCAATGTCTTCCCCTTCTTCCCCCAAGTCAAGATCCGCTACCTCCTCGTCGGCAACGAAATCCTCAGCTCCTCCGACAACACCACCATCCACAGCCTCGTACCCGCCATGCGCCGAATCCAAACCTCAATCAAATCCCACAATTTCCATAAAATCAAAGTCGGCACACCTCTCGCCATGGACGTTCTCGAATCTTCCTTCCCACCTTCCAATGGTACGTTTCGGTCTGACATTTCCGGTCCGGTAATGGAACCCCTTTTGCAATTCTTGAACCGGACCAAATCCTTCTTTTTCTTGGATCTCTACCCGTTTTTCCCCTGGTCGTCTGACCCGACCCATATCAAACTCGAATATGCATTGTTGATGGCGAAGAATATAACGTATACCGACCCGGGTACTGGCCTAACCTACACCAATCTGCTCGATCAAATGCTTGACTCGGTTATTTTTGCCATGAAACGGATCGGGTTTCCGGATCTTCGGTTATTCATAGCCGAAACCGGGTGGCCCAATGGTGGAGATATTGACCAGATTGGAGTTAACATTTACAACGCTGCCACTTACAATCGGAACGTAATCAAGAAAGTAACTGCTAAACCGCCGGTCGGAACACCGGCTCGACCGGGTGCGGTTATACCGACATTTATATTTGCTCTCTACAATGAGAACCAAAAAGGAGGACCGGGTACGGAGCGGCATTTCGGGTTGTTGTACCCGAACGGGTCGAATGTGTATCAGATTGATTTGTCGGGTGAGACGCCCGAGTTGGAGTTCAAGCCGTTGCCCAAGCCGACGAATAATGAGCCGTACAAGGGGAAGATATGGTGTGTGGTGAGTAGAGGTAGACGTGCGAATGTGACCGAGTTGGGTTCGGCGTTGGCGTATGCGTGCGGGCAGGGTAATCGGACTTGTGACCCGATTCAACCCGGAGGAAAGTGTTATAACCCGAATTCACTGGTTCGGCATGCGAGTTATGCATTTAGCTCGTATTGGACACAGTTTAGGAATGCTGGTGGGACTTGTTTCTTTAATGGGCTCGCACGTCAGACCACTAAGGACCCAAGTAAGTACCAAATTACCAACCACTTCTTGTTTTTTATATCATTCAAAAGTTACTCAATTATATATATAGCTCGTCAGACCACTAAACACCCAAGTAACTACCAAATTACCAACCACTTCTTGTTTTTTATATCATTCAAAAGTTACGCAATTATATATATCACCTTTCAAGTTTTCTTAAGTTGATAATTACAATGGATAATTAAAGTTACATGAGTTTTTTTTTTTATATATATATATATATATAACTTAAATAAATAAATTATAACTTATTTTAATTTAAAATTATGTGTCAAATTATTGTTGCAGTTTCTACTTACAACTTAATATATGTTTTTAGTTTTTATTTTTTGATTATTAATTTTTAATTTTTAATAAAAGTAACTAATAAGGCAATAATCACGCCAGAATTCCACTTTTTGTGGTCTATTATTTACAAAGATTTTTGGTTACTTTATACACTTTCAATTTTACAAAAATATAAAAGCACATTTGGGTGGGCTTTTACCCTACAAAATTTTCAAAGTATAATAATATTTAAGTATGATTATGTGACTGAAAGTGCATTAAATGTAAAAATAAATATTTTGAGTACAAACCCTCTTTTGGTTATTGGTTGGTGAGATGTGTTTAATACTCCAAACACTATAGTAAACTTCAGAGCTTGACTCCAGTCCTTTTTCGGACTGGATGGTGTACCATGGGTCTCGTTTTGATAATACGAACCGTTCAATTTGTAGAACTCATCGAGTATTATATGCTCATAAAAAATCACATTGATCGGATATCAATAGCTATGTGATTAAATCAATTTTATATAAAAAAAAATGAACGGTGAACAAATTAGCGGTTCACAAAAAAATTAATAAGATGAGATAATTATTAATATCCGATTAAAAATTAATAAGATGAAATTAAAAAAATGAACGGTACTCTACGAGTTCTACACATTGAACGATTCGTATTATCAAAACGAGACTGGTGTTGGGTTTCAACGGGCCGAACAGTACCGTCTAATCCGATTAAGGACTAAAGGCAAGCTGCTCGCTTGTTTTAGGGAAAAAATCATTTTTACTCTTTCAAACACTTCATTTATGATATTTTATCTCCTGAACAATTGTGCTTTTAAAAGTTCATGATCCATAGTAAATAGTTAAATATTGAGATAATACTATAACAAAACACAATCATAATGTTGTGATTTAATATTTTGTATATTATCCTCCTATGCGATCCTTACATTAGTTTATAGATTTTACTACTTAAATTAATTACTAATACAATAGTGATACATTACTTGATAAATAAATTCTACACGTAAATGTAATCATCAATCTATAGAACATTATTAAAAGGCAAAAATGAAGCCTTTTTTTAAGACATTTATGCTTTGCAATCCAAAACTAAATTAAATTATGTGTTGAATGTAGTCTCGATTGAGTTTTTTATGTAAGAGTAAAAAAAAAAATGGTCTTGCTAACAACTATTTTAAATGACACAAGTAAAAGATAAAATATTTATAGAACTCAACACTCTTTTTATTGACTTTCAATGCACTTCTACTGAAATTAATACACCTTTTAACATTTCTATATATTTTGAAGAGAGTTTTTTACACAATAAATTTGTTTTTTCTTTTTTTTTTTGTTTTATATTAATTTTTTAAAAAAAAGATACGGGGATAAGTGTTTATCAGCACTGACTTTTTATCTCACAAAAACTAGAGATTACTTAAATATACCACCGCATTCCATGGTATGTTACATATATCCTGCAAAATTAGGTGTAGGATGCACCAAATTTGACTGTCATAAACAAGTTAAAATTTTTGATTGTAGAAAATAGTCTATAAGGGTTGGAGAATATCTTACGAAGATGCCCCAATCAACCCGATGATGCAATAATATTTTTGGAAAATGATTTAGAGCCCTAAAAAAGCCCCCCCTAATCCCCAAAATGACGTCGTTTTGAGGAACTTTTTTTTTTTTTTTTTTTTTTGCCTTGGTTTGAAAATTCGGGGGATTAGGGGGGGGAATTTCGGGGGACATAGCACGGCCCAATATTTTTAAGTTATGTTTATGCGAATTTTCCTGAAATTGCCGGGTTTGTTTTTTTGTTTTTGTTTTTGTGAAGGCTATGGGTCTTGCAAGTTCCCAAGCATTACGGTTTGAAGTTGGCTGTGGAAGGGGCGACCTCAAATTTTGGAGGATTCTGCTAAATAATGCCATAATAAAGACCTCTCTCTACACTGACTCGAGGCTAGATCGTCTATTCAGAACCTTCTCTATTGCTTTGTTTCAAATCATTTCTTTACTGGATTAATTTTTCCATCAGATCTTGTGATGGAAAGGAATCTTGAAACAGGGAGATAAGGAAGATCAGGAGATAGAATTTCCGTCCTTTACACTTTGAGCAGTGATTAGTTTTTTATTTTTTATTTATTTTTATTATTATCAATTTTTTTTTTGCCTGTTATTAGCCCCTTAATCGAATCATTGTTTTCAAACACAATTATATTTTTTAGGGAGCAAGTGCGGGGTTTGATTCCAATTTATAGGATTGAAATCGGTTCCACATCAGTTTATTATATTCAAGACTAATATTTATTTCTGTCTTGCTTTTTATTTTACTGTTTTATTGCTTTTTATTTCTGAGCGGCTTGTAACGGCTATAATGTTTTTTTTTAAAGCACCATCTAACGGCTATAATTGTATTGTGCGTTGGTGGTATGTCAAAGTCACTGATCACAACTAACGGCTATATTTGAAGATGTGCACTGCGGGGATATCATTTATTGGATTGTCCAAATTTGTTTGTGGGGCTGAGGAAAAAAAAATCAAAAAAATACTACATTAATTTGATCCGGGCCAAATAGATTTGATTTGGTTTTTTCAATATATGAACACTTCATGATTTGGTTTGTTTTTAAGGTTTTTGTTTGAAATCAATTTTGATAAATATATTTGTTAGTTACAACAGACAGTTAAGTATACTTAATTAATATCTCATTTTTTTTTTTACATAAATTAGTAATTTATAAATTAATAAATAATGAATAGAAAATTAATTTGGTATACGTAACATTTCTCCTCAAATAATGATATCTCACCTGTGGCCCACTACTATGCTTTTATTATCATTATTAATGAATAATTAGTAGTATACTTTATTAATATCTCATTTCCTCTCTGACTTGTGGCCCTCCACTATGCTTTTATTATCATTATTAATGAATACCTAGTAGCATACTTGATTAATACCTCATTTCCTCTCTGACTTATGGTCCACTATGCTTTTATTATCATTATTCATTAATTTATTATTCGATGTTTGAACCCTTCGCACATGCTTGCTGTTGATGCAAAATTTGGCATGGCGTGGTACAAAAAGTTATGGGATGCGATTCGGTGTTATGTAAGCCTAAGGTTTTAAATCGAGGAGTTTAGCCTTTTCTAAATAATTTCATTTATTTATTTATTTTATAGCCGAGTATTTGGATCAACTTATGCATACCTCAATTAATTTTGAAACTCATATAAAGCATCCTCCATGTGATTTTGACAAATCTCAAATAGAGTCCGCAAGTATGACCTCAAACATTTTCTAATTTATACCGTTATATTAAGCAAAAGGGGGTTTTTAACCCCCAAAGCCTGTGGGAGCTCCAATATCCCTATCTGAATTTTTTAAATTTTTGATTAAAAAAAAAACTCAGCATTTATTGATTTGGTCAAAATCTCTTGATCAGCATTTATTAATTTTTTTTCAATTTACATGTCTTTCCACATGCCTGCATTTATTGTTTTGGTTAAAATTTCCTGATCAGCATTTAATATCCCCTTATACAAATAATTATAGATACAATCCATGTATAGTCATTGCAGTACCTTTTTCAACTTCTCCTATACACTATGATTAGTGATAAGATTGTTAAATTATTTTTATAAAAATTTTTAAAAAATATAATTTATATATTAAAAAAATTTAAAATAAATATAAATATGTATAATTATTCCGTGCATAGCCTGCGTGATAGACTAAGTAATTAATAAAGAGTAAAGGGATGAGAGAAATGGATAAGATGGCCGTTGTATACGTAAGGGAGCTGTTTGATAGCCCTAATTATAATTTAATAACTACTTTACATTAAATTATTATACTCTGTATCTTTTATATGGGAATCAGTATACATATAGTTATTTGATAACATTAATCATAGAGCGGTGCTACATGTATCAATTGGTGTATTAACTAGTGTATCAACACTAGTTATGAAATTATTATTATAAATTACAAATACTAAAAATATTTTAAATTATGTCACATTATCAATTGATACACTAATTAGTGTACTAATTGACACATATAACATTAATCATTTAAAAATTCAGTCACTCTAATATTAGTGGAAAGCTCAAAGAATGATTATTTCATTCTATTATATTTCATTTCAATGAATCATATATGAGAGGGTAATTTATATGAAAATTAGGTCGAGCTGGGTAATGGGCCGTTATGAGCCACAGTACGAAGGGCTGAGTAAAAAGGCCATGAAGTTACTCCGGTCCAAAAGAGGCTTGAAGTTACTCTGGTCCAAAAGAGGCTTGAAGTTACTCCGATCCCAAAGGGCTTACGGTAAGCTCGGTCGTCACACACAAAGTTATCCCGGTCGAGACATACCATGGTTAGCACCGGGAGAAACCGGGATAAGAGTAGTAAATGGAAGAGCCGAGCTAAAGTTAGCTCGGTCTAATCTGCGGCTTAGCATAGCCATGCTTACCTCGGTTATATTGGAGTCCGACTATGGTAAAACCATCTCACCTGGTTTAAGCAGTGAGGAGGGTATTGAAGGATAAGCATTATCTTTCGGGAGTATGACTCCTAGGAGGACTCTACATGGAGGAGTAAGAGTCCTAGTAGGATTGTGCCACACGGAACCTATAAAAGCTCACAACATCACCTATGGAGAGGTAACACAACTTTGATTCTCGAATACACAAAGCTTTTTGTCTATTTGTTTATTTTGCTGACTTAGGCATCGGAGAGGTATCCGGCACACACCCGCCGGCTAGCTCACATTTGTGTTTTCAGGGAATAAAGCGACGACGTACGAAGGAGCGCAATGTTGATCAACAAGATTATACGGGAATAATATTTCGTGCCCGTACAATTGGCGCCGTTTGTGGGAATTCAGACAAGGACAAAACCTCTTGATCAAGCTTTACCTTTTTAGAAGCAATGGCGCACAATGAAGATTTGCCGCAGTCCGCTATCGACGGACAAACACCAAAGGGGGGTGCAAGGCATGAAGGCCTACCTTCTATCCCTCCCATGGCGGACTTGGAGCCACAGCGACAAAATCCCAGTAGGGATGCAAGGGGGAGGAGGCGGACTAACAGCCCCTATCACTCTCGTTCATGAAGGCCTGACAGACAAAGGCGGAGGATTGATCCTCAAGTTCTGGAGGACCGCGTGAAGGAGCAAGATGAATTAATAAGGAAGATGGCGGCGGATATGGAGGCCATGAAGCGCCAGCTCAAGGGAAAATGGGTGGCGACAAGAGAGGGGCGCAAAGGCAATGCGCCTCCTTGCCACTCAGAAGATCGTAGTAGGTATACCACGACATCGCAAGTAGAGAGTAGAAGCCTCAGGACGAGCGACACTCAATCAAGGACTTCCAGAACTCGTTACTCTAGGTCTGAGAGAACGAGATCATTAAGGTCTTACACAGAGGCAAGTACCTATCGGCCCTCACACACGCACCATACATCATCCAGGCAAACGGAGTTGCCTAGATCGTCCGACTTATGGACTGTGCTTGAAAAAAGGGCGCGACAGAAAGAGGATGCTAGGGCACGCGACCCGCACAGAGTTTCAGCCCTTCGTCGGTTGGCTCCTTGGACGCATGGAAGCATCGAGGTTGGAATGCCAGTACCATACCTTGCTTACGAACCAACAGATAAAGCGTTGGCAAGACTACATAGCTCGCCGTTCGTTCCGGCGATTGAGAACGCATCATTACCCTCAGGCTTCATCCAGCTAACCTTTACACGAAGGGGTGTGCGGAAGCCACCAAGGAGGAAGATCGTTAGCTTACAGAGCCATTTTGCAAGGATACTAGTGGCCATACATGCAGACAGACTCGGAGAAGTATGTGAAGCAGTGCGAGAAATGTCAGAAGTTCACACACCAAATACATCAGCCGGCTAGAGAACTCCTACCATTGACCAGCCCATGGCCCTTTGTAATGTGGGGCTTGGACATAGTAAGACCACTTCCAACAGCACCCGGAAACAGGAAGTTCTTTCTCACAGCAACAGACTACTTCACAAAGTGGTGGAAGCAGAAGCATTGGCATCATTCAAGGAAAAAGATGTGAAAAAGTTCGTCTAGCAGAATATCATTACTCGATTCGGCATACCTAAAGCCCTAATATCAGACAACGGCACCCAGTTTGATGGCAGAATCTTTAGAGGCTTTTGTGAAGAATACAAGATAGAGTTCTACAATTCTACACCAGCATATCCCCAAGCCAACGGCCAGGCGGAAGCATCAAACAAGGTAATCTTGAATAGACTAAAGAAAAGGTTAGAAAGAGCAAAAGGCAAATGGACTAAGGAGCTTCCTCATGTTTTATGGGCTTACCGCACCACACCTCGACGATCAACAGGAGAAACACTATTCTCCTTAGCCTATGGCATGGAAGCAGTAATCCCGCTGGAAGTTGGCCTCCCCACAATTAGAAGCGAAAATTTTGATCCAGACTTAAATGGAGAAGCCATAGCATTGGAGCTCGACCTCGCCAAAGAAAGAAGAGAAAAAGTACTAGTTCACATTGCCTCATACCAACAAGAGTTATCTAGGAAATACAATAAGACAGTACATCCAAGACAATTCAAAATCGGAGATTGGGTACTGCGCAAAGTAATGGGAAATACCTTGGTCTCAGGAGGCGGCAAATTAGGGCCTAATTGGGAAGGACCTTACAAAGTGGTCGGATTAGCAGGAAAAGGTGCTTACCACTTGGAAGACGAAAATAGCAAAGCAATTCCCAGACCATGGAACACTGCCAATCTCAAACTATTTTATTTTTAGCTTTACTTTAAAATACTTGTAATTTTTCTTTTTCCTAATAAAGCAAATAGTTTTCTTTTGAGCATCAGTGTTTTTATTCTGTAAAAATTGTTTTCGTAGGCTAGAGGCATTCAAAGAATGGTTGGCTGGAAAAATCAACACCCCTCCTAAGCCCAGGATAAGGATCCAGGCTGCAGGACGTTTGGTCGGAATAACCAAACACTTTACTCTGGGTTAGCTGGAAAAAACCAATCTAGAGGTTGGCAGGAAAAACCAACACCCTTCTTAAGCCTAGGATAAGGATCCAGGCTACAGGACGTTTGGTCGGAATAACCAAACACTTTACTCTGGGTTGGCTGGAAAAAACCAATCTAGAGGTTGGCAGGAAAAACCAACACCCTTCCTAAGCCCAGGATAAGGATCCAGGCTGCAGGACTGTCATGACCCAAACCCGCCCCTATGGGTTTAGCACCGTAACCGGCCAGTAATTCGAGATTTCCAAAGGCCTGCTTAACAGTAATACAGTAAAACAGAGTACAGGGGCCTGGCGGAAGCCAATACAGTAAATAAACAATGTCCAATGAGCTGTGACAGTCTGTATGCAAAAGACTTTTTCATACATATATGCAGTCAGTGACAAAACAGTATGTACATATATACAATCATTCAATTCAGGGACCTAATCCCTATTAAACAGTACGGTAACAGTCTATACAGTTATACACAACAGATACAGAGACAGACGGGGAAATTAAAACACCCCTAAGCCATAACTTGACAGGCTCGGAACCTCGCAGTGAGGCACAGTGGTTGGCTTGACAAAACTGGAGCTTAACCCCGATGCTTCTAGCCGCGGTCTGGTGCCTGTACACCTACATATATATATGAGTAGTGAGCTAAAGCCCAGTGAATTACGTAATGCGTAAAGAGGTTAAGAATAAATGTCCTTATAGTAATGAAAACAGTTCGTTAATTCAGTATATCAGTCATTCAGTCATATGTGGTACATCCATTAGCATAACAATACAGTAAACAGTAGGTCTTAAAAGACCGAACAGTAAATGATGGCCATCAATCAGTAAATAGTAGTGGTTCCAATAAGGGAACCGACAGAGATCTCTGTAATTCTGTAATAGTAACAGTAAACAGTAGTTGCTAAGGATGCCACAATACAGTTCAGAATATAGGACATACATTCATTCAATTAACAGTATCAGTTCAGAAAGTAGTACAGTTCAATTGTTCAGAAGATAATCATTTTGAACATATCTTTACATGATTGTTACTCACAGAGTTCTGGGCTACAGTAAAGCTAAAGCGCGTCCCCAGTCGCCAACCCTACACAGTTATAGATTGAACACACACTAAGCTACACAGTTGGGAAAATAATAACTTAATCCCTAATTTGCCTCGGTGTGGTTCTACATCTATATCCTCATTAAGATGCCTTAAACTAGGCCTAATAATGCCTAGGATGAGATGAGGGTGCAAAGATGCACTTTAAAAGCATTTTCAGAATTTTCAGAAAATAGGGGTCACGCTCGAGCGTAGGTTACTCCGCTCGAGCGGACATGCAGACAAAGGTTTCCGCTCGAGCGTGGACTTACCCGTTCGAGCGTTCTGAAAAATAGTCAAAAGTGCTGGATAGATGAAAATCACGCTCGATTGGGCGCTCGACACCCGCTCGAGCATGAGACACAATGTCCCGCTCGAGTGTCAATTATTCCGCTTGAGCGGACATCAAAACAGTGCAAAGTATTGGGAGCACGAATTTCACGCTTAAGCGCCAGTCACCCCGCTCGAGCGTGAGTTCAAAATCTGGAATTTCCAAATTTGAACTTCCAAGCTCAAACCAAATTCAAATGCATTAAAACCAATTCCTTTGGGCCCTTTTCCCTGGAAAACATTTGTAAATACATAGAATAACATGATTCAAAACTCAATTTGTAAAATCAAGGCCCAAAAGGAAAATCAATTCAACGCAATTTGAAACCAATTTTCATGAACATAATTCAACATAACATGCATGAATTTAAATACTTCAAAGCTTCAAATGCTAGCTCAATTGAGCCAATTCTTTTCAAAACAAGATAAAATTCATGGTTCTTAGCAAAAATATGAGCATGCATGTGATAATTTTCCATGAGAACAACTTTAAACTCATCAATATAGGCATGCGTGCATGATACAAGATGCAATTCAACATTATGAACCAACTCTTAGCTAGAATCTCTAATTTCTCATGGATCATGCAAGACAACACACAAATACATCAAAGAGAGGTTGAATTCTCTACCTTAAGTCTTCAATTATAAGAAGAGAAGCTCGATTATGCAAATCTCCTACAAGTTCTTCAAGTCACCAAGCTAAATATGTTGAAATCACTCTTTCCCTCTCACTCTCCGTCTCTAATCGGCTATAGCTCACAAAAGGGCTGAAGAAAAGATATGCAATGTATATGACCAAGTCTCACAAGTGCCTAGCAAGTGGCCCTCTAGGATGGCAAATTGGTAATTAAGCCAACTATTGCAATTTAACTCATTTGAATCCAATTTAATAATACCAAATCACATTTTAGATAAATACACCATAAAATCATATAAATTCCAATGAACACAAATCGTCAATCAATTTCAGATTCGGCCGCCGATAAGGCGTTCAATTCGCAATTTAAACATAAAGGCATGAACAGATAATCAAACAGTCAACAGATAGACATATAATTAAACAGATATACTTAATTAATTCAGTTCCAGATTTCATTCAGTCAGTCAGTTCAATACTTCAATCAATTCAGTTACCAATCATAATCAGTCTCAGTTTAGCAGTAATCAGTGGTTAATCGGTAAATAGTGACGATGGTTGTTACAAGGACGTTTGGTCGGAATAACAAACACTTTACTCTGGGTTGGCTGGAAAAAACCAATCTAAAGGTTGGTTGGAAAAACCAACACCCCTCATACACCCAGGATAAGGATCCAAGCTGCAAGACGTTTGGTCGGAATAACCAAACACTTTACTCTGGGTTGGCTGGAAAAAACCAATCTAGAGGTTGGCTGGATTAACCCAATTCTTAGTACTCTTCAGCCGAAGTAAAGATATCGGCTAAAGAGTGGTTGGCTGGATTAAACCAACTCTTAGTGCTCTTCAGCCGAAGTAAGGATATCGGCTAAAGAGTGGTTGGCTGGATTAAACCAACTCTTAGTACTCTTCAGCCGAGGTAAGAATCTCGGCTAAAGAGTGGTTGGCTGGATTAAACCAACTCTTAGTACTCTTCAGTCGAGGTAAGGATCTCGGCTAAAGAGTGGTTGGCTGGATTAAATCAACTCTTAGTACTCTTCAGCCGAGGTAAAGATCTCAGCTAAAGAGTGGTTGGCTGGATTAAAACAACTTTTTAGTACTCTTCAGCCGAGGTAAGAATCTCGGCTAAAGAGTGGTTGGCAGGTATACCCAGTTAGTTTGCAAAGTTAAGACCGGGATAAATAAATCTTGACCAGAGAATGGTCTACTTCATTCAAATTGCAGTAAGAAAGCAAGTACAAGCAGGGAAGTAAACCGAAATAACGGTTGGAACAAAAAAAAAATTTCATTGGCAAGTTCAAAGCAAATACAAAGGAGGGGCCCCAGCCCGGTTACAATTTGTCTCAAAAAAAAAAAAAATACTGAAATCAAGCAACAAAAGGAGACACAGCCAGGCAAACAGATCATCAAGATCAGCATCAAGTTCAGCCCGGTTTCATTCGGGAGCACGGTCTCGGTTGGGAGCGCGGTTTTAGTAGGCAGCTCATCAGTTAGATCTTCCACCACTGGCTCCAACTGAGCTGACTGATTGACAAGCTCATTGACGACCGGGGTATCATTAGGCACGGTCTCTTCTTCGTCATCAGAATCTTCAAGAAATTGTTGCTGTAGGGCAGCTGCATATTCCGTCATGGAGCTCGGTATGAAGTATGCAGGAGCGTTGAAGATCTCGATCTCTGGACCGTGATCGAGCTGCACTAAAGCCGCCCTCCACCCGCATTTGAAGAAGAGATCCTTGGCAGCTTCACATTGTTTAATGTAAGTCGTCTCCCTCTCCTTGTACCCCCGGAGCTCGGCGTCATCCACACTCATCTTTAGCTTCTTGATCTCGACGTTCTTTTTACCTTCAAGCTTCGCCAGCTCCCGTAGATATTTGTCTTTCAGCTCGACTACAGCCTTCTGTTTTTCTGCTTCAGCTGAATTGACTAGGCCGGTTAGCCTCGATACTTCGGCTTCTAGCTCGGTCATTTACCGCTTGGACTCTTTTAGCTCGGCTGTTTTTACTTTGGCCTCTGCCATGGCCTCCTTAGTGGTCCTACGAAGTTCTAACACACGCTTGTGTGCGACATGATTCTATTGCAGGGCCTGCAAAAGGAGTGGTACAGTCTTCAGATAAACCGAACCGAAAGATGTTGAAATTTAGGGGTAGGAAACAGAACTTACCAAAACCATGGATTTTGTGGCCGAACGAATGGCATGCAACTCAGTAAGGTTGTCATGGTGCGCCATATCGGCTGGAAGGCAGACACTCTTGGACAGGTTGAATGCCATCAAGTGGTCCTTTTCAGAAACCACCGAATCAGTGTCCTCAATGGCTCGGTTTTGAAACGTGAGCTTTGGAACCCACTTGGAAGAACTAGCCCGGTCAGAACGCTTCGGCGGGGGACTTGGTGGAGAGCTTGAAACAGTGGTTTGAGGATCTAAGGTTTCGTCTTCGTCAATAAATTGTTGCTCGGTTACGGTAGTCCGGGCACGTTTGCTTGGACAAGATGAAGAGGGTTGTTGAGATGGAAGGGCCACCACGGTTTCCTAAGTCTGGGTGGGTGGTGGTACCTCGGCTTGGTGTGTTTCGGTTAGCAGGGCCTTTACTCTATTCCTCTTGGCTATCTCTTGTTCAGCAGTAGTACGGACTAGGTTAATTTGTGGCAAGGTCGGATCCAGTTCAGGAGATGCCTCCAATAAAAAGTCTGTTACTCTGGCTTTTCGTCGACTGCTGTATCTGTATGTCAGTTCAAAATTCAGCAGCTTGGCCCAACTTCTTTCAGGATACCGTAGTGCGGCGCGAAGTGTGTTTAGGTTGGGGTAACTGTACAGTGACTTGAGGTGGGCTGAGTCTGCATAAAGAAGACAACTGTCAGTTCGGTTCAGGAACAGGAAACCGAAATAAAAGGAGGCATACAAAGAAGCCGAGGTAATTATACCGGGGGTTCCTTTCTTCCAGTTTATACTACGGCTTGGAATCTGGGCTTGGTGGTCTTCAAAATTCCCAGATACCCAGAAAAAATCATCATCGTTCAAGTCTTTATCCGATGTGTCCTTTATTATTTTCTCTCGGCGGCGGCGTATTCTTAGATAATAGACCCAGCCATCTTCTTTTGATCCTATGGAATATTGATGGAAGAGTTCGGCTAAGCCGAGGTTAATGCCAGCTCGACGGTTTAGTTCGGCTATACCATTAATTATGCGATATGAATTTGTGGAAAGTTGGGTGGGGCATATCCTAGTTTGCCTAAGGAATTCACAAACTAAAGGCTGTACAGGGAAGCGTAAACCGCACTCCACAATGGAAATAACGTTAATGGGTACAAAACCTTGGTTTCTCCATGGTATGGTATCTTGTTTGGCTAGGGTAAGATGGACATCGTCAGGAATATTATACTCCCTTCGGAATTCGGCCAAGCCACCAGGTGTGTCTACTAAAAACCTATACTTTCCCATTTATGGTTTAAGTTATGAATAAATTAAATCAGAGTTTTAGCTCGGTCGAAGAAAGGTGCTGAGTAGCTCGGTTAAGCGCTCAAAGGAGTGCTTGGACAACCTAAGTCTGCAAAGTGAAAAATAAATGTGTTAAGCACAGATTGATCAGTCCGTGCTAAAAGAAATACAGGCAAGATAAATGAAGTCCTAGCTCAGCTATATGATTTGCTTCGTGACTTAGCTCAGTTTGAGCAAGGGGTCTGTTGGGTCGGTGTCAGCCAGGGGTCTGTTAGCTCGGTGTGAACGAAGGATTTGTTAGCCCAATTGAGCCTCTAGGAGCAGAAGGCTGGTTTAGCCCCAAGTTGTAACTCAGTGGAGTTTAAGGCTTTCAGGTATACTGTTACAGATCTAGTACGGATCCATAGCTCGGTTAAGTTAAATAAAGCAAAAGATGGTTTGACTTGATAAAACTACTAGTTTAACATAAAGTGCTAGTCCGGTTGGTAGTCTGGCTGGATTGACATCAACTACAAACAACTTTTTACTTCGGTTACATCGTGATTTTGGATCAAATACAACGTTCTACAGGTTGATTCATGAATACAAAGTGGTTCTTACAAGGTTTTTTTTTTCAGAAAGCATAGCACAAAATGAAAAAAATGTGTTTTGCAAAAACACAAACACTATGCTATGGATTGTATAAAGCAAGTGCAAAAACAACAAAAACAAGAGAGATTTGAGTAACTTACCAAGTCAAGTGGCACTGGAAGATGGAAACAACACTAGGAGGCAAGAGCTTCGTAGTTACCAGATTGAAGAACAAAAGAGGCTCAGAGACGAAAGAGAGAGAGGGAGATGAATAGTATGAGAATGATTAAAAAATGCTAGGGTTTGTTTTGTGAAGGAGAAAGGACAAAAAAGAGCGGGACTATTCAAAAAACACAGAATACGAAGGCGGCGTGACAGCTGCATTGGGCCAATCAGAGTGTGCCACGTGTCCTTGGAATGAGAAGCGATTCAGTTGCTATGAATGAAGAGACGTTATGACCGGACAGGTAGAGCCCGGTGTAAATTTAGTTCGGATGGAAAGGCTCAAGTGTTTAGCTCGGTTGTGCGACTAAAGTTTTGTAGCTCAGTTGGAAGGCTGAAACTTTTTAGCTCAACTGGTAATAGGTAATCCCTATCATGCTGTGTAGATGGAATTAAGGGGCAATTGAGAGGGTAATTTATATGAAAATTGGGCCGAGCTGGGTAATGGGCCGTTATGGGCCACAGCACGAAGGGTTAAGTAAAAAGGCCATGAAGTTACTCCGGTCCAAAAGAGGCTTGAAGTTACTCCGGTCCCAAAGGGCTTACGGTAAGCTCCGTCATCACACACAAAGTTATCCCGGTCGAGACATACCATGGTTAGCACCGAGAGAAACCAGGATAAGAGCAGTAAATGGAAGAGCCGAGCTAAAGTTAGCTCGGTCTAGTCTGCGGCTTAGCATAGCCATGCTTACCTCGGTTATATTGGAGTCTGACCATGGTAAAACCATCTCACTTGGTTTAAGCAGTGAGGAGGGTGTTGAAGGATAAGCATTATCTTTCGGGAGTATGACTCCTAGGAGGACTCTACATGGAGGAGTAAGAGTCCTAGTAGGATTGTGCCACGCGGAACCTATAAAAGCTCACAACATCACCTATGAAGAGGTAACACAACTTTAATTCTCGAATACACAGAGCTTTTTGTCTATTTGTCTATTTTGCTGACTTAGGCATCGGAGAGGTATCCGGCACACACCCGCCGGCTAGCTCACGTTTGTGTTTTCAGGGAATAAAGCGACGACGTACGAAGGAGCGCAATCTTGATCAACAGGATTATACGGGAAGAATATTTCGTACCCGTACAATATAGAACAATAGAGATTCAATATCATTACAACAGAGAACTTGTTAAGAAATATGAGATTGAGCTATATTGTGCAAGACGGGGGAGCAATTGGTAGACATGTTTACCATGGCACAAATAATAGAAAAAATTCTTTGTTTTAGACAAAAATTTGAGATTCAAAATTTTCAAAACAGTAATGTTAGAGGCCTCGAATTCGAGGCCCCTCGAATGCGCTTTTTTTTTTTTTTAAAGGGTCGTTATGTGTAAGGATGTGTCAAAAAAATTAGATATTCCCCACCAACTCATCGTATAAAATTATATGAAATTAAAAAAATTTAACCAACAGCTTAATTGACCAGGCAATTTTATCACTCAACCAATTCAACTTAATTGACTGATCAGGTAGACTGCTGGTTAAAATTCGTTAATTTCATATAATTTTGTACGATGAATTAGTACGGGATGTCTAGTTTTTTGGCACACCCCTATACATAACCACTTTTAAAAAAAAAATCAAACCAACACAGTTCAACAAATAAAATAAAATTAAATTAAAAAAAATTAATCAGTCAATTTTATCACCCAATCAATCCAACCTAACTCACTTGTAAAATATCTAATTTTTTAACACACCTCTATACATTACCACCCTTGCAAAAAGAAAAGAAAAAAGGGACAAAAAATTAAAAAAAAAAAAAAAAAACCAAACCAACGCAGCCTTGGAGAAAATAAAAATAAAATAAAATAAAATAAAATTTGAGACAAATTCGAGACCCCAAGCTTATTCTCCTCCAAATTGGGTGATGTTTAAAATCAATTTTGAAAATTCTAATGCAAATGATTAGTAGTTAGTAGCTAGCCGTAAGTTAGTGTCAGCTGAATTAAATGCACCCTAAAATGGATTTGCAACAAATATTAAAGCCTCGGGTTTGGGAAGTGGACTGATTTTTTAATTTTTTGATTTTTTTAGTTTAGGTTAAAAAGTTTAGTTTGGAAATTTTTTTTTAATTTTTTTGATTTTTTTTGAGAGAATAGTGTAATGATTATGGGTTGAATGTGATGTTTTATTTGTTGTAGCTAAAATAGTTTATTTTGTCTTTTGTGACTAAAATAGCCAAAAAAAACTCTTGTCAAACAGAACCCAGTTTTAAAATCATGATTTGAGTGTAGAGTTATGAGTTAAATTTAAAAATTAAAAAAAATTATTTAGTTATAAGTTTTAAATTTTTAAATTTTGAATTTTGAAAAAAATTTTGAGTTGTATTTTGAATTTTGAGTTTTGAATTTTGAATTGTTTTTTGAATTTATTTATTTTTAAATATTTGAAAATGTTCTAGAAAATTTTATTTTTTTTATTTTAAATATATAATTTTTGTTTTATAAATATTTTATTTTTTTAATATTTTAAACTCAAAACATAATTCTACACTCAAATCATAACCAAACACATAACTCAATATGTATCAATTAATGTACATACTAGTGTATAGTTTTGAATATTTGTAACTTGTATAATAAATGTGATCAATAATAATATCATAACACTAGTTGATACACTAGTGTGTACACTAATTGGTGCATGTAGCACCACCGATTTAAAAACTATTTTCAAAACTTATGACCAAACACATAACTAAAATCTCAACTCAAAATTCTATAAAAATAAAAATAAAAATAAAAAATTCATTTGTATTTTTTCAAAATATTTTTTTATTTTTTAAAAAATAATTTTTGTTATTTTTTTAAGTATTAGCCAAATAATTTCTCATGATTTAGATACATATATGGCGATCCAATTTTTTTTTTCAAATTTTAAAAAAATAAATATTTAAAAAAGTAAAAAATTCAAAAAAAATATTTAAATATTTAATAAATATTTAAAATAAAATAAAAATAATAATTTTTAAATTTTTTAAAAATATTTTTAAAAAATACAACTCAAATATTTTTTAAAAAATACAGTGCACAATTGTATGAAATACAGTGCACATTAAAAAAATACAATTCAAAATTATTTTCAAAATTCATAATCAAATAGAATTTTATCTTTTCAAAACTCAACTCAAAACTCGTAACTCAAAATACAACTCTACACTCAAATAATGATTTTAAAAATACAACTCCACACTCAAATTATTTTGTTTTAAAATAGAATTTTGAAAATAGTTTGATTATGAGTTTTGAATTAAATTTTGAATTGTGTGTTTGATTCTGAGTTTTGAAAAAATATTTAAAAAGAATTTTGAATTGTGTGTTTATTGATGAGTTTTAAAAAAAAAAAATTATTAGAATTACATTTACCTAACTGTCTAGAGTTCTTGATACACTAACGCACTTTGCAATAACCTAACAGAAGACAACGTAAGCCTAGGTGGTGTTGTAGTGTCGTTTGCCTTAAACCTGACTTGAATCCAATTATATGGATGTCCTGATATGTTTTTCGGACCCTGTATACGATGTGTTGTGTTTTGATGATTTGGAATCGAGTCAGTGTAAATTCATGTTTCAGTGTATAATTTTTTTGTTTTTAATATTCGGATTTCAGGCATAAGAACCAAAAATAGAAGTGTATAAGGCCGTCTATAGAAATCAGATTTGGGAATTGCCTTATTTCTTCTTCTATCTTTTAATTTTGCATTTTTGGTTTGGTTGAAGGTTTGTTTCCGCCTTGTTAAGAAATATTCGGGGTCGGCCATCAATCGCATTTGAGAGCGATCAATCAATCTTCATATTTATTTTGGATCGATTTTGAGCAAAATGCTTTGATCATAACGGATCAATCATACTTGGGTGATCGATCGCCCTTGATAGTGCGATCAATCACTCTACTTATTTATTTTGATAAGTTTTCAGTAGAATGCTCCAATTAATAGCTGATCAATCTCATTTGCGGCGATAGATCGCTCTTATAGATGTAATCGACCACTTTGACTAAAATCATATTTATGGGTGGTTTGGGATGATCTAAATAAATGCACTTTTTGACTTTTTATGAAATATGAGTTGGGTATGGGTTGGGTTTGAAGTGATGTGGTAGAGAAGTGATGTGACTTAAATAAGATGATGCGACTTAAATATGATAGTAACTTTTTTACTTTTTAATTTTTTTAGGTTATGACAAATAAGGCCTAAGTTCTCGTTTCTCTCATTCCTCTTATTTCTCTTTTCTCTCTCTTTCTCTACTCTGAAAATTCCTCTCTTCTCTTTCTCTCTCTAAAACTTAGACCAAACCTTACAAAGCCTTTGATCCATCCCACTTAGAATCTTCATTTCACCTTAGTTCTTTGGGATAAAGTGTAGAGCGCATCGGGAGCTTCGATTTCATTGGAGTCGATCGTCATTCGTCATTTCGGCACTTTCGAATTTCGAGCTTTTCCTTCCCTTTCTCTAATTTGAGGTAGGGATTCTATTACTCTAGTATATTTGTTTTACCATAGTTATTTGATATTTTTGTAGATATGAATTTTTAAAAAATTGGGAATTTTGTGATATATATGATATAAAATTTGGACTTGCTCATATTTTGTTTAAATTTCAAAAATCATCTCCTCTAATTGATAATAGATGTTTAAATTTCAAAGTTCAGTACTTAAATTGAGAATCCCCTAATTTTGTTCAAACCCTAAAAATCTTGGTAATGGAAGAGATGATTGCATATTGAGAAACTGATGATTATCATGGAATTTATGAAATTATTGAAATTGTGGAAGTTATTGGAATTCTTGAGAAATTGTTGAAATTATTGTTAGTTATAATACTCTTGTATTGCCTTAATGAAATACTTTTGATGGAGATAATTAGTTTTGACAATCAGTGGATAATTGCATTGTTGTGTTGTAGAAATGAATTGAAAACTAAGAAAATTGGAACAATTTGCAAATCATGCATTGCATTGGTTTTTTCATGTTTTCCCCATTTGTATTACTTGTTCTTTTGAGAAATTGTCGTTGAGACTAATTTGAGAAAATTGGAGTTTGAAATGGATTATTAAAGTAAATAACGTGGTCAAATTCAGGATGTGTATAAAATATTTGCGAATATAATTAAGTTGGCTTGAAGTCCTCAGTGAAAGTCTAAAAACCCGTGTGATGTAGGTGTCCATTTTCCCTTAGTGGTTAATATAGCCAAAGAATGTTGATATTTTTTTTTTTTTAGTTTTTTGATAAATTACTTGTAGACACATGTCTAGGAATTTTTAGTGTATTATTTACGATTTTATAATTGATAATTGGAATTGGAGAAATTTTAGTCTTTTGGGAAAATTTGCATGGTTATCCTTATGAGAAATGAAATGGCATCACATTGCATTCATGATCATATTTATGATATTATTCATATATATTGCTGTGGGAGCCGAATATATGAAGTACATAATCGGCAAACAGAGCATATCTAAACCCATCACTGATGGGCCCAAATCCAACCTGGGCCCATTGGGTTTAAACAATTCAACGTTGAGTGGATCCAAGTAGGATGAAGCCTATGTTTTTTTTTTTTTTGGATAACTGAGTGTCCGGGCCAGCACCCCTTCGGAGTGTCACACCTCGACTAATCTCGGGGCCTTGAGCTTATCGACTGGGCAAAGACGCAGTGGCCCGCCACTAGCCAGCTAGGAGTGGGATTCGAACCTGAGACCTAGTGAGGAGCATACTCCTAGGTCCCTGGTCCCTTGCCCTCAACCAACTAAGCTACCCTTTCGGGTTAGGATGAAGCCTATGTTGAGTACGGGGATGAAGGCCCATTAGCATTGGAGCTGAGTACTTAAAGTCCACTTTATGTGGGTCCAAGATGTTGCATTCCGGAAGTGTAGTAAGAGGATGGGCACTGACATAGCAATGATCATAAGTTACATGGGAAACTATAAAAGGAAGGTAATAGCAAATAAGAGGTATGTTTAAACTACTCAAACTCTCTAAAATAAAAGTCCCTCTTCTCATCCAAAAACTGACCTGCTCATCGGACTACTAATTCTGCCACTCTCAATCGGAGTATTTTTTTTATTTCAAGCACCGAAACTAGGATCTTTCAAGGGTTTGTTTGAAATGAAGGAGTATTGTAAAACTATCCCTCACAATTATTAATATTATCCCTACTGAGAAATTGCGTTCATCCCCAGTGGAAAGTTTCATGAATGAAACTTCTTCTTGCGTAATGACATCATTTGGGTTTCAAGAGAGGTCCATGACTTTAAGTAGAGATATTGACAAGCCTTATTAACGGATTTGTGAGTATTTGTGAGGATAACTGAATAGTTGAGACAGATCTTGTTAAGGCACATAGAGGATTTCAACTCAAATGGCAAATTGGGCAGGTTGATTTTGATATTTGTTTTTTTGGAATAGTGTTTTTGCTTTTTGTTCTGTTTTTTGTTTTTGTTTTTTTTTTTTGTTTTTTGTGTTTTTTGGCTTATTTGTCCTTCTCGTTTCGCTGTAATTGGCCAACCAAAAATTATTTTAAGGAA
Organism: Camellia sinensis; assembly: GCF_055761805.1. NCBI lineage: Eukaryota > Viridiplantae > Streptophyta > Magnoliopsida > Ericales > Theaceae > Camellia > Camellia sinensis. The sequence goes on from NC_138963.1 coordinate 83,492,645, forward strand.
AAAAAGACTAGTTCTATAAATAATTGTACGTAGCAGCTTTGGGTGGGGAATAAAAGAACTCACATATATAACTATATCAGTTTATTGGATTAATAAATGGTTCTTTAACTTAAAAGGAAAAAAAAAAAGTAAAAAAAAAAAAAAAATCAAGAAGAAGAAGAAAGCATTATTGATACAGTCCAAACAAATATATTAATTGTTGGAAAAAATGATTTTTGCTGACTTTAATTTAATATTAAAATGTGGGGATTTTAATTAAATATTAAAGTGAGTCTCAACTTTTTATTGTGTTAGGTCCAAATGAGCCAAAAATCATTGGGTTTTGAATAAGAAATTGCCTCATGATGTTAGATTCATGAATAGGATTTTAAAGAGTATTTAAATCATTTTTCTTGGCTAAAGGGTGTGAATCTTTTGGGCATCCAAACTTTAATATTTTTGGAAAGGGGCTATGGATGCTTGGTGTTTTAATGACCAGCCTTAAAGGTTGGAGGCTCTTCTTCTCTTCCTTTTACATGTATAAATTGAGACCCTCCTATCAAGTTTCAAGATAGAAATTTTTTGCTTCTATTTTACAAGTCAGTTTGCCAGAAAGTTCCTACATTAAGAGATTGCTGCCACTGTTCTTGTTCGCTAAGCTAGACAGAAAGTGCTTCTGTCGTAATTGGTTTTGACCGTCGTATCCTGGGAGACAGATGCCGGGATTCCTCAAGCACTCGACTCGTGAGGCGGCGAAATCTGTTTTAAGGAAACTGCTTCCGTGCAGGTTTCGATTTCGTCTCTTTACCCTTTTATTGTTTTGTGTATTTCTGTTGAAATTTAATTGTAATTATCAGCATATGTTCTTGGTATATAATTTGATTTCTTCATAAATCTATTTATTTAATTTTACAATTCGAAACAACAAGCTTAAAATAGATTTTATATATTTTTTCTATGAAATTGATCGAATAGATTTATATAGACTATTAGGTTAGCTTTTGTATAATGTTACTAGGAATTGTTGCGGAATTGCTCACTATTTCAATGATTGTAAATTATGCAATAGTACTCTCTAATGCTTAGTTTAGTCAGAATTCTCTATCATAATTTGCATGAATTTTAAGGTTATAAAATATAATTTATGAATGTTACAATTTTAACATGCTAATTCTATTCTAGTTTTAATTTGTTAGATGCTTATTATTTTCTAGACTAGATTACATAATTTAATGTATTTTGGAGTCATAGAGTTTTTTTTTTTTTTTTTTTTTTTTTTTTTTTTTTTTTATGAATTGTGTACATGATTAATGCGAATTATTTAATTAGGTGCATTAATCTAAATTATCTAATTGGGAGCATTAATCTAAATTATCTAATTGAGTGCATTCATGTGAATTATTTAATTAGGTGCGTTAATCTAAATTATCTAATTGGGAGTATTAATCTGAATTATTTAATTTGGTGCATTAACTTTGAATTTAACTTATTTATTTGGAGTTAATAGTTTAAATGTTTATCATGAATTAATTTCATTCATAACCCATGAGTATAGAACTTTATTTTAAAGTTTTAATTTAATTGGCATTTTAATGCATTGGTTACTTATATAATTAAAAGTTGACTAGATGGTTTCATTTAATTTATAAAATTTTTTAGATTATTTGTTTGTATTTTGTTGTGGTTTGTTACTAACTTTCTTTGTAGGGATACCAATGCGAAAAACAAATATAAAACCAAATGAATAGTATTTGGGATGTAAAAACAAAAATATTTGGACTACTAACTTTTGTGTTGAATAGGAATACCTATGCGTGGAAAGGCTTTTGGACTAAATAGAATCCTTATGGATTGGCTATTTTATTTAAATGTTTGAAGCATGTTTGCTTGAGATGTAGTTGGTTTGTTTACCAATTTGTAGTAGCAAGTTTTATTTGCTTATATTGTTGTAGCAATCATTTTACATTGCTTGTAAAAATTTTGGACCTTGGTTTGTTTTAACCTAGTTCATCCCTAAGAAAATTTAATTCTTAAAATTGTTTATCACGGACTAGGAGTCAGCATGCTCTTAAAAGTTTTGTCAAAAGGTTAACTGGGTTTTAAGTGGGACCGATATGACCCCTCCAGTCTTCCTGGGAACTTTCTTGACCATGTTCAATTCTAGGTTTTGTGGTGAGACTAATTTTTGAATTAATTTTTCTTCTAAGGGTTAAGTTTAATTTCTGGAAACACAAAAGTGATATTCTAGTGTAATTTTCAGAAAATGGCAACTATCACTGATGCTGCTGCTACTGCTAATGTTGATGGGGATTTGAACCCCGGGGCAACTGGATTACCAACCCCTACTGCTGTGACCTCTATGGTCAACCCTGGTGTTACTCCGGCTGTTCCGAGAGGACCGCTTAGTCACCATGAGTGCCCAGAAAAATTTGCTGGAGAAAATTTTAAGAGATGGCAGCTAAAGATGTTGTTTTGCTTGACCACGCTTAACCTTGCCAAGGTTCTGAGCGAGGATCCTCCAGCCGTGGCAGAGAATGAGCCTAACAGGCAGAAAGTCATGGCGCTTGACACATGGAAGCAGACAGACTATCTTTGCCGGAACTATGTGTTCAACAGCTTGGCAGACTCACTCTATAGTGTGTTTTGTTCCAAGAGCTCAGCATAAGAATTATGAGAATCTCTGGACAAAAAGTACAAGACTGAGGATGCTGAGGCAAAGAAATTTGTGGTTGGCTGGTTCCTTGATTTTAAAATGGTAGGTTCTAAAACTGTGATAAGCCAAGTCCAAGAGTTCCAAGTGATCTTGCACGATATTCATGCTGAGGGGATGCCTTTGAACGAGTCATTCCAAGTTGCTGTGATCATTGAGAATCTTCCTAATGGTTGGAAGAATTTCAAGAATTACTTGAAGCACAAGCGCAAGGAAATGTCAGTTGAAGAGCTGGTTGTCCGACTCCGGATTGAGGAGGATAATAGAAAGAAAGAAAGAAGGGAGTACCTCCTCAGTGAAGGCCAATGTCGTTGAGCATGGAAAATCTTCTGGGATAAGGAAGAAGCCCCCTGTGAACAAGAGCTCTAAGCTGGGGCCAAGGGGTGGTGTTGCAAAGAAATTGGCTTAAAAGCCGCAGGAACCAGGTTATCGGTTCTTTGGGAAGTGTTATAACTGTGGTAACGAGGGGCATCGGGCTAGTGACTGCCACAAGCAGAAGAAGCCATGCAAGACCAAACCTCGTGCTCATATGGCAGACTTACAAGAGCACTCCCATGAGGAGGATGATATGCTCTTGTTTGCCGTTGTCTCTAAGGTGAATCTGGTGGGTTCAAACCCAAGAGAATGGTGGATTGATACTGGGGCTACACGCCACATTTGCTCCGAGCAGAAGCTGTTTACAACTTTCGAACTGGTTACAAATGGTGAGAAATTGTTTATGGAAAACTCTGCTACCTCGATTGTTGAGGGGAAAGGAAAGGTGGTCCTGAAGTGGACGTCAGGAAAGGAGCTGACCTTGAACGAAGTCCTGTATGTTTCGGACATTCGTAAGAATCTTGTCTCAGGGTCTCTTCTCAGTAAATATGGTTTTCGCATGGTTTTTGAGTCCGACAAGGCCGTTCTTACCAAAAGCGGAATGTATGTGGGTAAGGGTTATATGTTGGGGGGTATGTTTAAGCTCAATGTTATGACTGTTATCCCAAAGTTGAATAAAGGTGCATCTTCTTCTGTTTACATGCTTGAGTCTTCCAATTTGTGGCATGGTAGACTAGGGCATGTAAACTTTGAATCTTTACGTAGATTAATCAAGGTAGATCATATACCATCTTTTAACATTAATCCGAAACAGAAGTGTGAAACTTGTGTTGAAGCAAAGTTAACAAGATCTTTATTTCATTCTATTGAAAGAAGTTCAGAACCGTTGGATTTAGTGCATAGTGATGTGTGTGACTTAAAATTTATACAATCACGTGGTGGCAATAAGTACTTCATCACTTTTGTTGATGATTGCACTAAGTATTGTTATATCTTTTTGCTCAAAAGTAAAGATGAGGCGATTGACAAGTTTGTTCTTTATAAGAATGAAGTTGAGAATCAAGTAGGCCGCAAGATTAAGGCTTTAAGAAGTGATCGTGGTGGTGAGTATGAATCTCCGTTTATTGAGATTTGTGCTCAATCTGGGATTATCCACCAAACCACGGCGTCTTATTCTCCTCAGTCTAATAAGATTACTGAGCAGAAGAATAGGACGCTAAAGGAAATGATGAATGCAATGTTGATAAGTTCTGGATTGCCACAGAACTTGTGGGGGGAAGCAATTCTCTCTGCAAATTACATTCTGAATAAAGTACCCCGGAAGAAGGTGGACAAGACGCCATATGAGTTATGGAAAGGCGTTAAGCCTTCGTATAAATTCTTACGAATGTAGGGGTGTCTTGCAAAAGTGGCGATTCCTACGCCCAAGCGGGTTAGGATAGGCCCGAAATCCGTAGATTATATATTCATTGGTTATGCACATAATAGTAGTGCATATCGGTTTCTTGTACATAAGTCTGAAATCCTAGACATACACAGGAATACAATCATGGAGTCAAGGAATGCATGTTTCTTTGAAGACATTTTTCCTTGCCGAACCCATGAAAGGGTTCCAAGGTCTTTAGAGCAATTTGATGAGCTTGCTAGTGAGGATGATCATGTTGATGATTCAGGTGATGATTAAATTGAGGTTTTAGATGAGCCCAGAAGGAGTAAAAGGGCTAGGATATCCAAATCTTTTGGTCCAGACTTCTTGACTTATATGGTTGAGAACGAACCTCAAACTTTTCACGAAACTGTGACTTCTCCTGAGAGTCCTTTATGGAAAGAAGCGATCAAAAGTGAGATTGATTCCATCTTACAGAACCACACCTAGGAGTTGGTAGATTTACCTCAAGATTGCAAGCCTTTAGGCTGCAAATGGTTTTTAAAAGAAAGATGAAAGTCGATGGGTCAATTGACAAGTATAAGGCGAGGCTCGTTACCAAAGGGTACAGGCAACGAGAAGGCCTGGATTACTTTGATATGTACTCACCTGTAACTAGGATGACATCCATTCGCATGGTGATTACGATAGCAGCTTTGCGCAATCTTGAGATACACCAGATGGATGTAAAGACAGCTTTCTTAAATGGGGATTTGAATGAAAAAATCTACATAGAGCAACCTGAAGGGTTTTCAGCTCCAGGACAAAGCAAGAAAGTCTGTAAACTTGTCAAATCTTGGTATGGTTTGAAACAAGCGCCTAAACAATGGCATGAGAAGTTTGACAATGTAATGTTGTCAAATGGGTTTAGAATCAACGAATGTGACAAGTGTATTTATGTCAAAGACACTGACAGAGGTTATGTCATTTTGTGTCTATATGTTGATGATATGCTCATTATCAGTAGTAACGATGAAATGATCAAAACTACCAAGAAGTTGTTAAACTCTAAGTTTGACATGAAGGATATGGGCATTGCAGATGTTATTCTGGGAATTAAGATTACCAGAATCTCTGGCGGAATTGTACTATCTCAGTCTCATTATGTTCATAAGATACTTGAGAAGTTTAGTGGATCAGATACGAGTGTGTCATCGACACCTGTAGACTTAAGTTTACATTTTATCAAGAATAATAATAAAAGTGTCTCACAGTTAGAATATTCTCGGGTAATTGGAAGTTTAATGTATCTGATGAGTTGTACTAGGCCGGATACAGCTTACTCGGTTAGCAGGCTTAGTAGATACACAAGTAATCCCGATGCTTCTCATTGGAAGGGCATTGTGCGGGTGTTAAGGTATTTACGCTGCATTCGGGATTATGGGCTGCATTATACTCGATATCCAGCGGTGCTTGAAGGATATAGTGACGCGAATTGGATATCAGATATAAAGGACTCAAAGTCCACTAGTGGATATGTGTTCACTCTTGGTGGGGCAGCCATGTCTTGGAAATCTTCTAAGCAAACTTGTATATCTAGATCAATGATGGAATCAGAGTTTACTGCTTTGGATAAAGCAACGGAAGAAGCAGAATGACGTCGCCATTTCATTGAAGATATTCCACGTTGGTCTAAAAATGTGCCAGCTATTTGTATTCATTGTGATTGTCAATCTGCAATTGGTAGGGCATAGAGTAATATGTATAATGGAAAGTCTAGACATATCTGTCGTAGACATAATTCCATACGACAACTACTCTCGAATGGAGTTGTCTCTTTAGACTTTGTAAAGTCTAAGGACAACATTGCGGATCCGCTAACCAAAGGGTTAAGTCAAGTGTTAGTCGAAACGTCGTCAAAAGGAATAGGGTTGAGGCCTTTGGAAGTTACCAGAATGGAAACCCAACCTAGTTGACTGGAGATCCCAAGATCTAGGTTCAATGGGACAACATAATTGCGTGTAACAGTGGTATGTCACTGAGGAGGTTAAACCTCCAGCCATTCCTTCTGTCAGTGATACCTGCAAGTGTAGAGGTTAAGCTGAGCTTTTAATGACTCTAGTGTGTTAAGCTGTTGAGCTGAGTATTGCAGGATACTCAAGTAAAGTCACCTATGTGAGTGTGAAGTGGGGCCGTTTCTAGAAGAATTGGGCAGGCCAAGATTCTTTGAAACCACTCGCTAAACCAGGCTAGTGTCTAGGGCCACACAGGGCATACCAGTGAGAACAGAATGGTGGTAAGAGTAATTCCTGTGTGAAATCTATTGTCTCAGTTTACATAAACGGCAGAGCAGTTCAAGATGTCTTATTCACTGATTAGCCAGTAAACTCGATAGGTTTTCACTGGGAGAGGTTCAAAGCCAAAAGTTACATTCTCTGATGTCGGGGTTAGTTTGTTATACTCTCTCTTCGAGTCATTATTGTTGAACGATGTCCGTTTGTTGAGTCTTTCGGTCAATTTTTATTCATATGGGGGATTGTTGAAAAAAATGATTTTTGTTGACTTTAATTTAATATTAAAGTGTGGTGACTTTAATTAGATATTAAAGTGAGTCCCAACCTTTTATTGTGTTAGGTCCAAGTGAGCCAAAAACCATTAGGTTTTGAATAAAAAATTGTCAAGAAATTGCCTCATGATGTTAGATTCATGAATAGGATTTTAAAGAGTATTTAAATCCTTTTCTTGGCTAAAGGGTGTGAATCCTTTGGGTATCCAAACTTTCATATTTTTGGAAAGGGGCTATGGATGCTTGGTGTTTTAATGACCAGCCTTAAAGGCTGGAGGCTTTTTTTCTCTCCCCTTTACATGTATAAATTGAGACCCTCCTATCAAGTTTCAAGATAGAAATTTTTTTGCTTCCATTTTACAAGTGAGTTTGCCAGAAAGTTCCTACATTGAGAGAGTGCTGCCACTGTTCTTGTTCGCTAAGCTAGACAGAAAGTGCTTCTGTCGTAGCTGGTTTTGATCGTCGTATCCTGGAAGATAGACGCCGAGATTCCTCAAGCACTCGACCCGTGAGGCGACGAAATCTGTTTTAAGGAAACTGCTTCCGTGCAAGTTTCGGTTTCGTCTCTTTACCCTTTTATTATTTTGTGTATTTCTGTTGAAATTTAATTGTAATTATCAGCATATGTTCTTGGTATATAATTTGATTTCTTCATAAATCTATTTATTTAATTTCACAATTTGAACAACATTAACAACAATACATACAACATCTTTTTTGTCATCTAATTATCTCAACCACCCGCCTACAATATATACATATATATACACACTAGTGGTTAGGCACACGCAAAGTGTGTGCAAGTCAAAAAAAATTATATGTATATCTACTTAGGGTGGGATGAAAGGATGGATCTAAGGGGGTGCGGAGGAGGGCGACTATACTCTCAAAATTTTGAAAAATGTTATATTTATACTAGAAAATTTAAAATAATTTAGAATAATTTAAAATTATAAGGGTTTGTATCCACAAATATACATTTGCACCACCATAGTGATAATCCTGGTTCTGTCCCTAGATGGATGCAAGATCCTAATCTTAGGGGGGGGGCAAAGGTATACCTAAAAAAAAAGAAACATATAAGTGTTGCTATGTTCCTCACTCTCTCTCTCTCTTCGACGATCGCCGTATCCACTAGAGTTCATTGCTGCTGTTACTATCTTCTCAATTGCCAATACCATTCTTCTCTACGTGGTTTTTAGATCTCTACATCTCTCTCTCTCTCTCTCTCTCTCTCTCTCTCTCTCTCTCTCTCTCTTCTTATATACACAATTATCTTCTCTCTATATCTCTATCTCTGTAATGTTTTCATCTGTCCATTGAATTGTTCACTACCATTAAATCATGGTTTTGAAATCGGACCGGACCTGCCGATTCAACCAGTTAAACCGTCGGCCGGTCAGGGTTATAGTCCGAAAATACCCTCTAAATCATTCAAAATTAAAAACTGGCCTATTTAGAGAGAACCCGGAAAATCGATGGTTGAACCGGTGAAAATTTTGAATTTTTTTTTTGATTTCTTTCTTCGAACTTTTTTTTTTGTATTCTTTCTTTCGTTCTTATTATATAAGACATATATATATATAAGAATATAAGAAATTTTTAATTAAAAACTCTCTTTCAAGGGTCTCCTCTTGTGAGGAATTCCATTAAAAGCTTGAAATTATTGTGAAAGTCTCTACCTATTTATAACAAAAAAATTCTTTCAAAAAAACTTAAGAAATCTATGTGGGATTCAATCAAATGAATTGAAGGGAGGCTTGAAATTTTGATATCCCTCCAAAATTTTTGCTCTTTTTTCAATCAAATTATTTGAATTAAAATAATATGGAGGGAATATTGAATATTTGATTTCTTCTTTCAAAATTAAAATTAATAATGATGATACAGCTTATTCCAGTGAATGGATCGGACAGGTCCAAGCTCCTCAGGCCCACGTCCAAATGATCAAGCCCACCGAATAACCTGCAAACAAGTCCAACGGGGAACGGGGTAGTCCCCCAGTGAACCCTCCGACGAGCAAGTTAGAAGAAGAAGTAGGGTGTAGAGAGAGATTAGAGATAGAAAGCTTAACCTTCTTTTTGTCTTCAACGTTTGCTTATATCCTTTGGTAATCATTTTGCTGTCCCTTTCGACCTGCCTTCCTTGTCGAAAGTCTATACTGTAGCTTACCTTGTTCAGGGTAAGGAGGTTTTGTTCCAACGGAGAGGTGTTGTTGTAATAAATGCTGTGATGGGCTGCATTAATGGTGATGTGCAGTGGCAATAACATTTTAGATCTTTGTCTGCTGATGTGGCTCGTCCTTCACCTGCCATGTGTCTGAATGTCATTAGCTCTTTATGCCATGTTGGATTCCAGCTGTTCTGGACCTCACCAGCTGGGTTATGTGTTGGGCTCCAAGTGATGGGCTTGGGTTGTTCATAGTGATTCATGGCCTTTGTGGGCTTATCCACGTCAGTAGTCCCCCATTCCCGAGTGCAGCTTTAGTCCAACGAAGGGAATACTAATGAAGAAGATGAGGGTGTTAGGGATTGGCAGGATGGAGGTTGACCGGCAGAGGTGACCGAAAGGGTGAATCGACAGGGAGGTGGTTCGACCGTGCAGGGTGACTGAGTGGAAGGGCTGACCACGAGGAGGGCCGACCGCGAAGGTTGGCTGAGTGGGAGGGTCGACCATGAGGAGGGCCGACAACAAAGGGGGCCGATCGCGAAGGTTGGCCGAGTGGGAGGGTCGACCACGAGGAGGGCCGACCGCGAAGGGTGACCGAGTGGGAGGGTCGACCACGAGGAAGGTCGACCGTGAAGGGTGAGGTGGAGGGGTGTGGGGCTCGAGAGGCGGCGTGTCACGTGGTGATTTGAAGTGGAAAAGACAGGGTAAGGGGAGGAGACAGTGGATCGTGGTCGTACATGTGGCAACATCTCGCCGGGAGGGGGAGATTAGGCGTTGGATTAGAAATGAAACGATAGGTCATTATGGGTGTTGAAAAGACAGTTTTGGTGGATGTTTTGAAAAGTTTTCAAATTAGCAAAAATTAATTGTGACTCTTAGAATACGTGTAAGCCTTGGGCTTTTGGGATTATTCGATTCACTTACTTGTTTACAAAAAATCAAAACATCCCGAGTGATAACTCCTTTATTGCTCACGATACACCTCTGCAACACTTTTTTGATTTCCTTGTACCCGCATCTGAAGTGATTCACAGACATGCCATAGAAATGGCCTAAGAAGAAGCTGTGAATGCCAGGGTGGATCCGCTTAGTGATGACGATGCAGTGGAGTTAGCGGAGCAGTATAGGACGGAGAGGCAAACGGAGAGGGTGGGTGAGCCAGTGGTACGATCTCATGTCTCCACCGTAATGGCAGCTCCGACGCTAATCAGCCAGGTGGAACCAGATCACTGGCACACGAAGGCTGACAATTCAACGGTTACTACAGCAGATTTGGAGGCTATTCGCGAAAAATACCAGGTGCCTGCTAAAATAGAGTTATTGTTGCTGATGTCAATGGAGAGGCCATCCGACGCCAGGCCAGGAGAGTTTGCCCTTTTTGAGGAAGCATTAAAGGGAGGACTGAGGCTGCTCCTGCCGCAAGTGGTGGTAGATGTCCTGAATCGTTTGGAGGTAGCACCGGGCCAACTAATGCCCAATGCGTGGAAGATCGTACTAGACTGTGCAAATGCGTAGCCGAAGGCGAACGAATGGGCGGCCATGACAGTAGACGAATTCTTTGCATGTTACAAGGCCTCAGGGCAGCAAGAGACTTAGGTCACTCTGCAGGCAACAGCAGGGAAAGGGCTGGTGGCGGGGCTGCCGTCATTGATCAAGGGGTGGAGACCACGGTGGTTCTATGTGTTCGCCAGTGGAGGGGTTGGAGTGCGCACCATTTGGAAAGTGCCCACCAAGTCCGTGGAGCCAAAGCTGGGAGCAGCAGCAGAGGAGAGAATAAAGAGGGCGAAGGCGTGACGGGAGAAGGAAGGGGTCAGGTGGGACGAACTCGTTCAACCCTCAGCCCTGTTTGCAGTGGGGTTGGGTCCTCAGCCAAGCGGGGAAGATGTGGGGCGAGCTGAACTAGAGGCAAGGAGGAAAGTGCATGAGGCTGAAGATAGGACCATGCTGGCCAAGGCCACAAAATTTAAGAAGGCGCAAGAAGACCGACCGCCTAAGCCGATCGCGCGGGAGAGGATCCAACCGCGCCCTAAGCCGCTGGAGGGGAAGGACTTAGGCAGTTTTGTGCCACGACCGCCCCCAATGAATCCTGTGAAGGAGTAGGCAAACAAGGAAGAGGAGGCTTTGAAGAAGAAGAAGAAGAAGAAGAGGAGTGCCCCTGGAGGGGCTGCAGATGCGCCTGGGTCGAAGAAGGCAAAGGCTGGGGGGAAAACACGCCTATGGTCAAGGAGGCAGAGAAGGGGGCAGTGGAAGAGACCCCAAGAAGGGTGGCTGCCCAAGAAGTGGTGGAGGTCACCCCAGCATTGGAGGTTGTGGAGGTCGCCCCAGCAGTGGTGGAGATCGCCTTAGGGATCGCGAAGGTCGCCCCCGAAGTGCAAGCAGAAGATGGGGCAACAGTCCCAAGGCGGTCTTGCGCCCCAAGGAGGGGGGGTCAGTCTAACGACTACGATCTACCACGCTTGCGCAGTGGCTGGGCGGCTGGAGGGAGAAGAGGGCCTAGCCAGGGCAGGAGTAGATCGCCTTGTGGGGATTGTGGAAGAGGCAGGCTTGCGCTCAGCAGCTAGATTCAATGAGGCTGAGCTGCTGAAGGGGTTATGCTCCGCTCAAATGGAGGTAACCATCTTAGCAGGGGCTCTGCTGAGAAAGGCAGGGGCTGCGAAACTCAAGGCAGATGAGGCCAAGGCTCAACTTGTAAGGTTGAAGAAGGAGAGTGTAAACTGGGAGAGTGCCCATGCTGAGCTGTGAGCGGTCAAGTTGGAGTTGGAGAACAAACGCCGCCAGGTTGTGTCGCTCGAGTTCCAGCTGGCTGGCGAGCAGAGGAAGCTGGAGGAGGCCCAAAAAGCCTGCGCGGTCGTGCTCGAACGGCATGAAGAGGCGATGACCAGTAATGAAGAGCTAGTTAAACAGAAGGATGTGGCAGACGTGAAGATTGACGGTTTGCAGAGGGAGCTGGAGGGTGAGCACGCGAAGGCAATGGAGGAAAGAGACAACCTACAAAAGGAGTTGGAGGAAGAGAGGACCAAGGCATCTTCTGAGAGGGCGAGCGTGCAAAGGGAGTTAGCTGAAGAGAGGGCCAAGGTAGCCTCTGAAAGGGCGACCCTACAGAAGGAGTTGGAGGAAGAGAGGGCTAAGGCGGCCTCTGAAAGGCGACCCTGCAGAAGGATCTGGATGAAGAGAGGGCCAAGGCAGCCTTTGAAAGGGCGGCATACGCCGATCTGTGCGATGCAGCATTGGATCAGTTCAAGGGGTTTGCTGAATTTCAGATGGCAGTTGATGTCGCGGTCGCCAGCAGCTTAGCGAGGGAGGAGTCTGGGGGGCGGGCCCATCGAGGACGACCGCTAGAGGCAGGACTGAGTCGGAAGTGATTGAGAGCTTCTAGCGGTCAGACTTTTATAAACACGAAATGGCTGAGTTCTGGGACAGTAGTTGGAAGATGTTCAAGCTTAAAGCTGAGGAGCTGTTCCCAGATTTGGACCTGAGTAGTGTGAAAATCGACGATGACGATGTGGCCCAAACGCCCCTGGATGAGGGTATTGAGGAAGAAGACCATGTGTCCAATGAAGAGGAGTAATTGAAGAAGAAGAAGAAGACCTTGCACAAACATTGTGTGGTTGTTTTTGTTTTGTTTTGTTTTGTTTGTTTGTTTTTTTTTTTTTTTTTTGAATTGTTGTAATGAACTTATGTACAAAGTTGTGAATAAATAAAATTTCAGTTGTGTTTTGCATTTGATTGTTTTTGCTTGTGCATCTGAAATGGATGAGAATGGTGGCTTGTGTGTGGAGCTTGTGTGTGAATCATTGTGAAGTGCAGAGTGGAGTTAAACTTGTAATAAAAACTGAATTTAGGAATTCCTCAAGATAGAGTGGGATTGAAGTTGTAACAAAAACTCAATGCAGAGTAAAGTTAGGAACTCCTCAATGCAGAGTGAAATTGAACTTGTAATAAAGACTCAGTGCAGAGTAAAGTTAGGAACTCCTCAATGCAGAGTGAAATTGAACTTGTAATAAAAACTCAGTGCAAAGTAAAGTTAGGAACTCCTCAATGCAGAGTGAAATTTAAAACGTAATAAAATTATAAGTTTGTGTTTGCCACACTGCTCAAGTAGGTTAGTGGTTTATGGAGTGAGGCTTGGCTTGTACGGAAAGAGGCTGACTTGTAAGAGTTTGATTGAGAAGAAAATAACCTAACTTGTAAAGAAAACATGTAAGAACGTCTTTAGAATTTGACTGAGCAAAGAGTGGTGTAAAGACTTGGAGCTGGAATTGTGACTAAGTGTGTCTACTAATTCCACAAGCATGAAGTTTGCATGGGTGGCCTTAACCGAGCCCTGCATGCGTGCTCAGTTGGGGCTAAGCTATGATTCAATGACGTTGTAAGTAACTCGGTCTGAACTTGAAATTGTGGCGCTCGGTCTTGGCGGAGACTTGTTATGCTTAAGCTGGCTGAGGTTTGGTCTGGCCAAGTGCTTCATGCTCAGTCGGGCTGAGGCTTTTTGGTGCTCGTCTGGACGAGGCTTTTGGTGCTCAGTCTGGCTGAGGCTTGTGGTGCTCAAACTGGCTGAGGCTTCTGGTGCTTAGTCTAGCTGAGGCTTGTTGTGCTCGGTCTGGCTGAGGCTTTTTGTGCTCAGTCTGGCTGAGGCTTGTTGTGCTCAGTTTGGCTGAGGCTTTTAATGCTGAGTCTGGCTAAGGCTTTTAGTGCTCAGTCTGGCTGAGGCTTCTGGTGCTCAGTCTGGCTGAGGCTGTTAATAAGTGCTGCAAATGAAAATGTTATTGAGACAACACATAGATAGTTGAGATATAAAATTGTTGTCATGGACAGTGTAGTACAGTCGATCAAAGTTTACATTATGCATCAAAAAGAAAATACAACAACTGAGCAATACAACTGTAGGAATTTATTGAAAGTAGCGCTTCAAATGTTCAGCGTTCCAAGGGTGGGGGAGGTCTCGACCTTCCATGTCCTGAAGTCGGTAGGTGCCCGGACGTGGTCGGGCTTGCACAACGTAAGGTCCCTCCTATTTGGCTGCCAATTTACCCTCAGTCGGATTTTTGGTGGCAATAGTTGCTTCTCTCAAGACAAGGTCCCCTACAGCGAACTCCCATGGTCGGACTTTGCGGTTGTAGTGTGTTCTCATTTTCTGTTGGTATGAGGCCAGTCTGACAGCAGTGGCCTCTCTGAGTTCTTCAATTAGGTCCAGGTCTGCCCGACGGAGCTCTTCCGTTAGTGCTAGATCCGGTTGTAAAACCCTAGGAGTAGGTAGACTTTCATCGGAATAACTGCCTCAGCGCCGTATGTTAAGTGGAAAGGGGTTTCCCCAGTGGGAGTCCGAGCTGTAGTTTGGTAAGCCCAGAGTCCATTTAGTAGTTCCTCAGCCCAAAGTCCCTTAACAGCTTCTAGCTTGGTTTTGACGATCTTCGGAAGAGAACGGTTGGTGACCTCAACTTGGCCATTGGCTTGCAGATGACTGGGGGAAGAGAAACATGGTTGAATCTGGAGGTCTACACAGAACTTCCTGTACTTGGCGTTGTCGAATTGTTTGCCGTTGTCGGAGACGATGGCCTGGGGGATGCCAAACCTGTAAATGATCGACTACCAGATGAACTTGGTTGTGTTCCGCTCGGTAATGGTGGCAAGGGGTTCTGCCTCTACCCACTTAGTGAAATAATCAATGGCGACAATGGCAAATTTTGGTCTGGCCTTGACCGGTGGGTAAAGGACCAACTAGGTCGATCCCCCATTTGGCGAATGGGTAGGGGCTGCAAAGTGTGATCAATTCAGTAGGAGGAGCATGGGGGATGTTGGCAAAACGCTGACACTTATCACATTTGAGCACGAAGTCAGTCGCATCTTGGTTGAGAGTAGGCCAGAAATATCCAGTGCGAAGTATCTTGTGGGCCAGGGACCTGCCGCCTGAGTGATTGCCACAGATACCCTCATGAATTTCTTGCATCACACAGGTTGCTTGAGCCGGATTGAGGCATCGCAGATAGGGGCATGAGAAACCACGTTTGTACAAAATGTCGCTGACGATGATGTAATTGGACGACCGGGCCCTGACTTTGGCGGCTTGCTGTTGGTCGTCTAGAAGTTCCCCCGTTGTCAGAAATAACAAGATGTCCGACGCCCAAGAGATGGGCTCATTTTGGAGGAATTGTATTTCATGCTGGTCGGGGGAAATGGCAGGGTGGGATAGGTATTCGAGGCGGACACCACGGCTAAGGTCGGACTGGTCTGCGGAAGCCAACTGAGCCATCTCATCTGTCTTAGAGTTTTTCGCCTGAGAAATGTGCTTGATGTGGAAGGTATTGAAGAGGCGAACAAGGGGAAGTGAAATATCCCTATAAGCCCGCATTATGTCCTCTTTGGCATCGAATTCTCCCGTGATCTGTCTGACGATGAGCTGGGAGTCGCTGAACACTCGGATGTGGCTGACACCAATATCCCTGGCTAGGCGAAGACCTGCTATGAATGCCTCATATTCGGCCTCATTGTTACTAGCCTCAAACAAGAAACGGAGAGCACATTTGAAATAACTACCCTCAGGGGCGGTGAGGATGAGGCCAGCCCTACTACCTTTCCTGCGGGATGATCCGTCGATGTTGAGAGTCCAAGAATGAGGGTCTTCTGGCTCGATGGGAGCTGGTGGGGGTGGAGAGGCAGTGGTTGGGGTAAGATTAGTGAATTCCAGGATGAAATCGGCGATAGTCTGCCCCTTAATTGCTGTTCGAGGCCGGTAAGAGATGTCAAACTGGTTGAGTTCCACTGACCATTGCATGAGTCTGCCGGAAAGTTCTGGTTGCTGCATGACCTTCTTTAAGGGTTGGTCGGTGAGGACCACTATGGAGTGGGCTTGGAAGTAAGGACGGAGTCATCTGGAGGCGGTGACCAAGGCCAAAGACAATTTTTCTAACAGTAGGTAGTTCTGCTCCGCTCCCCTGAGGGCCTGACTGATGTAGTAGACTGGTTGTTGGACAGAGCCGTCTTCCCTGATAAGAGCTGCACTGACAGCGGTGCTTGATACGGCTAAATAGAGGAAGAGGGGCTTGCCTGTGATTGCCTATGAAAGGAGGGGAGGTTGGCCATGCACTGCTTCAACTGTTGAAAAGCCTCTTCGGATTCAGCCGTCCATTCAAAAGTTTGCCGAAGAACTTTGAAGAATGGTAGGCACTTATCCGTTGCGCGGGAAATGAAGCGGTTGAGGGCTGCAACTCGGCCAGTGAGTCTTTGAACCACCTTAACCGTTCTGGGTGATTGCATCTCGATCAAGGCCTTGATCTTTTCAGGGTTAGCTTCAATGCCCCGTTGACTGACCATAAAACCCAAAAACTTCCCAGATCCTACGCCAAAGGCGCATTTCTCTGGGTTGAGCTTCATTTGGTACTTGCGTAGGGTGGCGAATGTCTCTCATAGGTCGGTCAAATGATCAGTGGAGAGTGTGCTTTTGACTAGCATGTCGTCGACATATACTTCCATATTCCAACCTATCTGGTGATGGAAAACGGCATTGACCAACCGTTCGTAGGTGACCCAAGCGTTCTTCAATCTGAATGGCATCACACGGTAGCGGTAGGTACCTCGGTCGGTAATGAAGGATGTATGTTCCCGATCGGACGGGTGCATCAGGATTTGGTTGTAACCAGAGAAAGCATCCATGAAGCTGAGTATTTGATGACCGGTCGTGGCGTCGACTAGCACATCTATGCGGGGAAGAGGATAACTGTCTTTGGGGCAAACTCGGTTCAGGTCAGAGTAATCGACACAGAGTCGCCATTTGCCATTGTTCTTGCGGACTAGGACCACGTTTGACAACCATTTAGGGTAGTCCATGTTTTTGATGAATTGGGCCTCAAGGAGCTTGTCAACCTCTACGGCTATAAGAGTATTGCGCTCCGGATGAAAGATGCTCTGCTTCTAGCGGTAAGGTCGGAAATGAGGTTCAATGCTGAGGCGGTGAGTTATGAAAGAGGGGTTAATGCCTGGCATGTCTGAATGAGTCCAGGCAAATACATCATTGTGCTCGGTCAGAAGGACAGTAAGGTCGACCTTAGCTTGGGGAGATAGTTGGTTGCCGATCTTGGCAGTTTTCATTGGGTTGGTAGGATCGATGGGAATCTCAACGAGCTCCTCCATCGGTTCTCCTCTGACCAGCTCGTCCTCATCTCGGACGTCAAGTCCTTCAATGATCATGGCCTCCTTCAGCTTGACTTCCTTGAGTGAGGCGACATAACATTCCCTGGCTACTGTCTGCTCTCCCCTTACTGTCCCGACGCCCAAGTCGATAGGGAACTTTATGGCGAGGTGGTAGGTTGAAGTGATAGCTTGGAAAGCGTTGAGGACGGTGCGACCAAGGATGATGTTATAGGCAGAGGGACAGTCGAGCACAAGGAAAGTGAGCAACTTGGTAGTCTGTCGTGGGTATTCGCCGATGGTGATGGGGAGATCGATGGAGCCGATGGAGGTCACTCGGTTGCCAGTGAAACCGACCAAATGGGTTTGGAGGGGGGACAGACTTTCCTCCCCAATCTTGAGCTGGCGGAAGCAGTTAAGGAATATGATGTCTGAAGAACTGCCATTGTCGATGAGAACCCGTCTGACCTTATAGTTGGAGAGGAGGGCAGAAATAACGAGAGGGTCATCATGAGGATAATGGATGCCTGTACAGTCAGCGTCCGTGAAAGTAATGGGCTCTGTCCACTACTTGGGTTGTTTGGAGGGTCGGTCTACCGTGGCAACTACTTTGTCTGAGCCTTGCCTTATCTTTCTGAGTTCTGCCTTCTGAGCCGAGCGGGATGGTCCCCCACAAGCAAGGCCACCTGAAATGACTCGAATTTCACCAACTGGCGGAGGGGGATTACCTGGCGGCCGAGGCTGTTGTGGAGAGCGATCATGGCCTTGGTTAGGTTGGGCTAGCTGCCGGGGTGAGGTGCGCCAGCGATTGTTTCTGAGGGGCTCGGTTCTTTGCCTCTGCTGAGGGCGGGTGTCCGTGAACCGGCTGAGACGCCCTTGACGTATTAGGGTCTCGACCTGATCCTTGAGGTTGATGCAGTCATCAGTGTTATGGCCATGGTCCTGGTGGAAACGACAATATTTGGACTGGTCTTTCCGATTGAAAGGGGTCCGTGAAGGTAGGGGCCATTTGAGGGGGTAGTCCCGTTGGATCTGGTTGAGGACTTGTTCCATGGGAGAATTAAGGGGGGTGTACCGCTCGAACCGACCGGGAGGTCAGGCTGGTGTCGACCGGTTAGTGCGGGGAGGTTGGTCTGTATAGTGGGGTGTTTGGCTATTATACTGGGTGTTTCTGGGTTCTGAGTCTTTTCTCTTTTCTCTGGGGGTTGGGTTTTTAGCTATTGGATCCTGTCGAGCGGCTAGTGAATCTTCAGCATTCATGTATTTTTGGGCTTTGGAGAGTAGGGCTGCCATGGAGGTCGGGGTGTTTTTGGAGAGGGAGAAGAGCAAATCGGACGATTGTAGCCCGGCCATAAAAGCCGTGAGGATGACCTTGTCATCGTTTTTCGCTACTTGCAGGGCTTCAGTGTTGAAGTGGGTTACGAAACTGCGCAGCGACTCCCCCTCGGTCTGATGGATGTTGAGGAGTTGGGTTGCCGGACGACGTTGGCACTAGGCTCCAATGAAATGGCTAAGGAAGGAGTCGCTGAGGTGTTGGAAAGTGGAGACAGTGTCTGCTGGTAACTAGCTGAACCACAGTTGAGCTGACCCCTTCAGTGTCACGGGGAAAGCCCGACATATGATCTCGTCAGGGAAGGTACAGAGGATCATGAGGGTTCGGTAGGTCTCCAGATGGTCGACTGGGTCCGTCGTACCGTCAAAAGAGTCAATGGTGGGCATCTTGAACTTGGCGGACAGAGGTTTGTCCTGGATGGAGACAACAAATTATGAGTTTTCCGTGGTAGAGGGTTTATGCTGAATGTTCTGCATGACCCCTTGGAGTTGGAGCTTCATTGCTCGGAGTTCAGCGTCCCAAAAGGGAATGTTGTCACCATGGTCAGTCAATGGGGGCTGGACGCTGCTGGCTTCCCCTTCAGGGGTTGGTGCCACGACCGACGAGTGTGGAAGTAGAGGTGGTAGATTTATATGTGGGGGAGGAGATTGCAAACATTCCAAGTTGGGTGGATAGGGTTGCGGAATAGTATGACTCGGGGCTCTTTCTTGGTTGGGTGGAATATTTGGAGGTGGTGGAGGAGGCATCAGAAGGTTTCTTTGGAGTAAAGCATTTATCAGGGTCTGGTTTTGCTCGGCCATGCGGTTAATGCTGTTGGTAAGCTCGATAAAATACTGCAGTGGGTTGTTTGGATTGAGGGGGTCGGCCTGATGGTCGGCAGCATTATTGTGAGAAGCCATGGATCTAGTCGTGACCATACACTTTGATGGGTAGGAGGAAAAGGTTGTTGGGATAGGGTCTCCGGTGACAATGAGCACAACTGGCGCGCGGAGCAAAGTCTTTCCCACAGACGGCGCCAACTGATGATACAGTTTGTTCCAGTGAATGGATCGGACAGGTCCAAGCTCCTCAAGCCCACGTCCAAAAGATCAAGCCCACTGGATAACCTGCAAACAAGTCCAACGGGGAACGGGGTAGTCCCCCAGTGAACCCTCCGACGAGCAAGTTAGAAGGAGAAGTAGGGTGTAGAGAGAGATTAGAAGTAGAAAGCTTAACCTTCTTCTTTCTTTAACGTTTGCTTATATCCTTTGAGTAGACGTCCCCGAACGCCCCGGGAGGAACGAGCTCCCCCGTTCCGTTCGATATTGGGCTCACTACAGTTCGGACTCTCAATTTGTCACGGTTCTTAATCTGAACCAAAGAGTCCAAATCCGGTAAATCGTTTTGAGAAAATAGATTTTGAAAGAAGTGCCAAACATGGACTGCTTTGCCAGATACAGAGTCGCCACCTAAATATTTTATTTTGGGGAAATTTAGGAAACCCTGACTCGTTTGTCTAAGGCCACGTGTCCGTCATCACCAAAGTTGCCTCGGCTCGGGAACTTGAGTACGATTGGGGAAGGTCACTTCGTGAGCACCCCCCGCTCGCCCGATCAAAGATCGGCCTGTACTAACCATGATATCTATTTTTGAAAACATTATGTGTTCTTATTCCGGTTATTAGCCTAGATTACTATGTGATGCACACAGCATACAAGTATAGACTGGGTCACCTGAATTGGAACAAAACATTTCATGTTCGTTTGTTTGAAAATAGTTTGATGGTGCTATCCGCAAGTAGGCTAAGACGCGGATTTGCCACCCTCAGGTGGGCTTTAGAAAATATGATTTTGCCACTATTTAATGGGCTTAAAACACACATTTGATGAATTGTTCCAATTCAAATAACCCAACCTTCACCCGCAGACATTCAGGCAGTTATATCACATAAGCAATTAGCCTGATGGTAAATATGCTATCATGGCAGTCACTCACACACCTGCAAGGATGCTAAAGCATAAAACTTACCGAGTACTCCAAGCCAAAACAGAAGCTAATTAGAAATCCATGCATGATCCTAACTATACAAACATGCCTAATGCAACACATGCAAAAATACAACTATAGAAGGCTCGGTTATTCTAAACATGGCATATGAAATACTACAGCTAACACGTATTCAACTGGGAATTGAAAATACGATGCAGTTAGTATGATGCGCCGAGCCCGGTGCATGCAAAACAGATGAATGAATGCAAACATGCTATCATACTGTATGCTAATTGATATATGCCCTAATATAACCATCATAAGCTGGTAAATAAAAGGGAGAAAGACGTGGGGTTGGAAGACATACATCACACACACGCACACTTATTACAATATTGCCCTCGCGCGGAGGGTCCGAATAAATAATATACAGTTCCAAATGAATAAATAATACAGTCCCGAATAAATACAAGAGTCCTAATTAATTTACAAATTAATCTAAGAAAGCTATAAACTGGCATGCAAGCCAGGGACTGCCTCGACTCTGATGAATGATGTATGTTTGGGCTGCCTTGTGCGGAAATCCAATGGGATGCCCCAATTAGCCTCTGTTTGCAATTGTTCTCGGGATGCGCGCTAAGATTCGGAAGGTTGCTAATTCTTGATTTGCTGCAACAGAGAGCAGGAAAGGGGCATAGCAATGTATTTTCACATATGTATGCATGTCTCGATCCTCGTGCCACCAATCACGCATCTCGATGCATGATGGCCGAGGGGTCGAATTGCACAACTTAATATGAAATGAATGCATATATGGACACAACAAGGCCTAGACTCCCTCATGGGTAATCCGGAGTGTCGGCGACTGGGGAATTGAGACACGTTCCGTCACTCGAAGCACGAAACGTCTCTCGTTTCCCGTGCTCGGGCTAACTCCTATCCCAAGCACAATGCAATATGCATGACATGCATGAATGCAATTCT
Source organism: Camellia sinensis (assembly GCF_055761805.1). Lineage (NCBI taxonomy): Eukaryota > Viridiplantae > Streptophyta > Magnoliopsida > Ericales > Theaceae > Camellia > Camellia sinensis. The sequence goes on from NC_138963.1 coordinate 83,514,159, forward strand.
AACATGCAACCTAGCATACACAATGCTATGAAATGGCATACACAATGCACGAGATAACATGGCATACACAATGTGCTAACATTCAACCTAGCATACGCAATGCTTATGAAATGAAATGGCATATACAATGCGTAACGGACTTACACCAACATGAGTGAACCTCAGCCACACTCACATAGGAGGCCATTAGATGAAAATGAGACACTCGAGATGCGTGCACACGTGCACGCAAACCGAGGACCGACCCTAAGGCACCAAATGCCACTCTAACAAGACATGGCAAGGCATGGAATATGGCATACAAGCATGCAAATTTCAGCGTTGAAATACGATGCAAAACAGCCCCGAATCATGGAAACATGGCACCCGATGCATGAAATAAGACCCGAAATGCAAAACTAGGCATACGCAATGACCTATAGCTATACAAAGCATGCATTATTTGATCATGAAGCATGAAGACAGATTCAAGGCAGTCCCAAAACAAGCATATTTACAGTTTTAAGCAAGGCCAAACAATGAACACAAATAGGGCTAAACTAGCATGCAAAAATGGCCCCGAAAGAGAGATAATGAAGCAAGTGGCAGCTGCTGTCCCTAAACAGAGAAGGGCCCTTATACAATGTTGAAGAGGGGCCCAAAATATGGTATTCTACAGTTGGTGGCCGAGCCAAAAACAGTACACAAGCATGCTCAAAATATTATACAAAATAAGGCCTAAAAAGAGGTCTAAACACAAGGAGGAAAAAGGAAACATCAAACAGCAAAAGACCCTTGATGAAACATGAAGACGGGATCAAAATAAGGTCATTTACAGTTTGGACCAAAGTCCAGAAACACAAACACAAGGGACTAACAAATCATGCAAAAATGAGGCCAAAAGAGGGATATAAAGGCAAGTGGCAAATGGAAGCCACAAACAGTGATGAGACCTTCAACAATGTTGAAGAAGGGCTCAAAATAAGCTTCTTTATAGTTTGGACTAGAGCTCAAAACAGTTTACATATAGGCCTAAAATAATATGCAAGAAAATGGCATACAAAGGAGGTAATGAAGCAAGTGCAAAAAGGGAGCCTCAAACAGTGAGAGGACCTTAAACAAACATGAAATAGAGCTAAAAAAAATGATATTTTCAGTTAGGGTCGGAGCTCCAACATGCAAGCACAAAGAGCTAAGATGTGAACCAAGAAAAGGGTCAAAAAGGGGAGAAGAGGACTTACCCTTGAAGACTAATCTTTGACAACCTTTTGGACCAATAAATGCTGCCTCCTAAGCTCTATGAAGACCCTCCAAGCTGCTGGAATGGAGTGGTGGTGTGGTGCTAGGTGATGGTGAGGACGTGGTGTAAGAATCAAAGGGTTTTTTTAAGGCTTAGAGTAGAGAGAGAGAGAGAGATTTAATGTGAGAGCTCCAAACCAAAATCTTCTAACCCCTAAAACACAGCTGGGGGGTCTGTTATATAGACACAAGAGGGTGGAAAAGAGGGGGAAAAATGGGGGGGGGGGGGAAATGAAATTCAAATTTCCCCCCAAAATTGGCCTAAAAGGGAGATAAAGGGGCAAGTGATAGTAGGAGATGTCAAACCGAAGATATCCCTTCAACAAAGTTGAAGAGGGACTCAAAATAAGATACTTTGTAGTTTATGACAAGCTACGAAAATAAATACAAGTAGGCCTAAACTATCATGCAAGAAAAGGCCTAAAAGAGGGGTAAAGAAGCAAGTGGCAGTAAGAGTTCTCAAACAGCAAAAGGTCCTTAATCAAACATGAAAAAGACCTCAATATATGACTATCTCAAGTTCGGGTTGGAGCCCAAAAATGTAGAATGAAGGTTCGGGAGCCAAAACACGCAGTTTGGGGCCCTAAAAGTGGGCAGTTAGGCACCGGAAGTGGTGTCCGGCCACGAAGTTGGTCTGTCGGACCACAGTGTCCCTCAAAAGGGAGGAAATAAGGTGTGTGCCAAAAACCGGAGCAAACGAAGGTGGTTAAGCGGTCCCGAACCGAGGCATACGTCCGACAGCTCCGAAAAATCAAGAACTGGGCTCCAAACGGGAAAAATGGCCTACGACCACAAAACGTAGCCTACGGCCACTGAGAGATGGTCTACGAGACCTCTCCCTCCCTTCGGAAAAAAAAAAAGAAAACAAGGCCTGGTTCGCAAACCGAGGCAAAGCACAAAAGAGTTCGGAAGTCCAGAGGCAAGGCTCGCAGCCGGGACTCCGCAACCTCAGAACGAGCACAATATGCAATATCACCGAGCACTCAATCGGTGATGTCTGAGTCTTAAGGTCGGTCAAAAATGGAGTGTCTACAGTTGCCCCTATTTGACAGAACTCGAAAGTCACATGTGACGGGAGTGAATGTCAAAGCCCAGAGACAACCCATTTTTGACAAGGCCGAAGACTTAGACAAACAGGCAAGATAACAAAGATGTGCCCGCAGGCATGCCCGCAGGCAGGGGGTAAGATGCAAAATGATATGCAGGAAGATTTTGATAATTGGACTTATACGCTACGTGAAGCCGGTTTGAAAATTGGACTTATACGCTACGCGAAGCCGGTTTGATAGTTGGACTTATACGCTACGCGAAGCCGGTTTGAAAATTGGACTTACACGCTACGCGAAGCCGGTTTGATAATTGGACTTATACGCTATGCGAAGCCGGTTTGCTAATTGGACTTATACGCTACGCGAAGCCGGTTCGAAGATTGAGGATTCATGCAATGCACTGTAATATAGTGGCTAAAATGCAATGTAATAGCTAAGAGGTAAAGATACCTTACAGGGGCAATTGGCAATGACTTACCTTATGCTGCTGGGGATCTTTCGCTTCTTCTTGGTTGAACTGCAGGGACTACTTTTCTCCCTGACTATGGTCGCAGCTTTCCCTAATCTCCAACGGGGTGACAGACTAGGTTGATTCAGTATCCAGAATTGAGGCGCATACACATGCTATCTCAATCTATGGGGCTGCCATACAGATTTCAAGCCGAGGATACACCCCTGGGTATTTAAACCAGACTTTAGTCTCGAAAATCCCGAACCTTTGCGTTCTAGGCATAAGGCATTCGAACTCTAGTTTCCATCGTCTCAGTTGGTCTCCTAGGAACTCACCGCAAACACAGACAGGTGGCTATACCAGACCACCAGAAGTCGTTCGGGCACGACAAACACCAAAGGAATTGCACCTTTAGAGGATTTAAGGTCTCCTAGACCGGGGAGTGCACAAGACAGTGCAAATAAAGATGCAGGATTTAAGGTCTTCTTAAACTGGAGGATTTAAGGTCTCCTAGACCAGACAGTAAAATAGATACGATGTAATAGATGTGGTGCAATAGATGCAAAGGGTGAACACACACCAACCACGCTGGACTCGTGAGTGGAGGAAGAACAAAGAAAATCAAATCAGGAGCGCGTTCCATACACCCTAAGATAAATTCCAAACACGCTGAAATCGTGTGAGGGAAAAGAACACTCTAACCACGCTGAAATCGTGAGAAGAGGTCCGAAAACAATTGCTCAAGTGCGCACACAACGCAACTAGAGATAAAATCCAAACACGCTGAAATCGTGTGAGGAATGGGACACTCAAACCACGCTGAAATCGTGAGAGGAGGTCCAAACACAAACCGCCCAGCGCGTCTACAACGCAACCTGGGATAAATTCTAAACACGCTGAAATCGTGTAAGGAAGGGGACACTCAAACCACGTTGAAATCGTGAGAAGAGGTCCGAAAAACCGCTCAAGTGCGTGCACAACGCAACCTGAGATAAAATCCAAACACGCTGAAATCGCGTAAGGAACGGGACACTCAAACCACGCTGAAATCATGAGAGGAGGCCCAAAAACAACCGCCCAGGTGCGTACACAACGTAACCTGAGAAAAAAAAATTCCAAACACGCTGAAATCGCGTAAGGAACGGGACACTCAAACCACGCTGAAATCGTGAGAAGAGGTCCGAAAACAACAACCGCCCAGGTGCGCGCACAACGCAACCTGAGATAAAATCCAAACACGCTGAAATCGCGTAAGGAATGGGACACTCAAACCACGCTGAAATCGTGAGAGGAGGCCCAAAAAACCGCTCAAGTGCGTGTACAAGGCAACCTGAGATAAAATCCAAACACGCTGAAATCGCGTAAGGAATGGGACACTCAAACCACGCTGAAATCGTGAGAGGAGGCCCAAAAACAACCGCCCAGGTACGTACACAACGCAACCTGAGAAAAAAAAAATTCCAAACACGCTAAAATCGCGTAAGGAATGGGACACTCAAACCACGCTAAAATCGTGAGAGGAAGCCCCAAAAAAACCGCCCAGGTGCGTACACAACGCAACCTAGGATAAATTCCAAACACGCTGAAATTGTGTGAGGAAAAGAACACTCTAACCACGCCGAAATCATGAGAAGAGGTCTGAAAACAACCGCTCAGGTGCGTACACAACGCAACCTGAGAAAAATTCCAAACACGCTGAAATCGCGTAAGGAACGGGACACTCAAACCATGCTGAAATCGTGAGAGGAGGTCCAAAAACAACCGCCCAGGTGCGTACACAACGCAACCTAGGATAAATTCCAAACACGCTGAAATCGTGTGAGGAAAAGAACACTCTAACCACGCCTAAATCATGAGAAGAGGTCTGAAAACAACCGCTCAGGTGCGTACACAACGCAACCTGAGAAAAATTCCAAACACGCTGAAATCGCGTAAGGAACGGAGCACTCAAACCACGCTGAAATCATGAGAGGAGGTCCAAAAACAACCGCCCAGGTGCGTACACAACGCAACCTAGGATAAATTCCAAACACGCTGAAATCGTGTGAGGAAAGGGACACTCAAACCACGCTGAAATCATGAGAGGAGATCCAAACAACAACCGCCCAGGTGCGCGCACAACGCAACCTGAGATAAATTCCAAACACGCTGAAATCGTGTGAGGAAAGGGACACTCAAACCACGCTGAAATCGTGTGAGGAGGTCCAAACAACAACCGCCCAAGTGCGCGCACAACGCAACCTGAGATAAATTCCAAACACGCTGAAATCGTGTAAGGAACGGGACACTCAAACCACGCTGAAATCGTGAGAAGAGGTAAACAACTCGGGAGCGTGTTCCACGCAACCTAAGTTGAGTCCCGGGGGACAACGATCCTAAACGCTGCACGGCGCAAAAGGATATAAGATAACACAAGATGCAAATAAACGCAACAAGTGCGATGATACAATACATGTTACAAGCAATGTAGAGCATGATGTTTAGGGAATGCAATGAATAGACAAAGCGGCACTCTAGAAAGCACCTCATGGAGTGAGTGGCGTTGAACCGCTTTACTCTGACGGGGAACGGTACTCAGGGAGAGCACTTCTGATCGCCATTCTAGCTTGAAACAGTGAAACAGTCAACACAGTATTCTGTTCACTTTGAACACACAGCTCGTATCGGCATACTGCTTATTCTGAACACGCAGCTCATAACACAATATTCTACTTATTTTGGAACATACGGCTCACGCAGGACACCGCTGATTCTGAACACACGGTCCGTTCTGAACACAACTCATTCTGAACTCACAGCCCATAACACAGTATTTGGTTTATTCGGCACACAGCTCATTCTGAACAGACAGCCCATAACACAGTATTTTGTTTATTCGGCACACAGCTCATACAAGACACTGCTCATTCTGGACATACAGGATGCAATGACGAAACTTGCAGAAGTTGAAACAATCTCGGATGCTCGACATTTTCCCTCTTTTCTTTTGCTTCGTAGCCTGGAACTTTCATAGCTTCAGATGGGTGCTGGTTTTACTGTTTTCACATGACCTGGGTTGAATCCCGCGGCTTTATGAAAGAACCAATCTTGATTTGCACAAATGTGGAGAACGACACGGCACTCTAAGCACAAAACGATTTTTGAAATTGAAATGAAAAATGGGTTCTCAACCGGGTATTGAGCCTACAACTGACCACAGCCAAAACGACTCAACAATGGAAAACAAAGGTAGAACGACCTAAACACAACTCAACAAAGAAAAAACAAGGTAAAATGACCTAAACACATTTGTTGACACTCAAACGACTTAAAACAAGAAACGAGACAAACAAAACGCACAAACACAACACTCAGCTGTGTTACAAAGGCGAGAGACCTCTCGGTGCACGAGGAGCTAGTTTCTCCGGGTATTGTTTCCTACCCTTTCTCATTTGTGATTCTCACATCACTCGGCCCTCAGGCTCTGTTTTTCTGAAAAAGCCCTTTTCTCACTTTTTCTCTCAGCGCACATCTCTCTATTCTTCAATCTCTCATTTTTTATCCCTCCCCTGGGTGGTTGATGGACAAACAGAAAGTTGCGGGCTCTTGCCCCTAGCATTCTGATAGATTCTTCTTCTTGTTCACAACAGTGAGTTTCTCCCACAGAGGGGTTGTGATGCGGCTGGATGTGCAGCAGATCTGTAATTGACATTGGTTGATGATGCTCTACTGGGAAGTTTGGACGTGATCAGATCATTCCAGTTCGTGCTTTGCACTTGGCTTGATACCTCGCTGCTTGGAGGATGTTGAGAGCTTTCAGCCCTTTTCTGCTAACTTCAGTTGTGCCCTCTTCTGACGAATACGATGCCCTTTCTGGCAAGTAGAGTGCCCTTTCTGGCAAATGCATTGACAACGAGGAAAAGACAGGAAACCTGACTCAACTGTGCCCCTAGTTCATCAATTTAACCATTTTTTGTTTTGGCTTTCTAAAACAATTTTGATCAAAATGAGAGTTAGATTAACGCGCTTGTTCGATTTTCTGATTTGAAATCATATAAGTTAGGCTGTGAGCACTGAAAATTTTTCCTTTTTGGGGTCCAAGAAATGGTCCAGTTTTGGAAAAATGGAATAATTTTTGAGAGAAAATTAGCAACTTCATTAAAAATTCTCAAAAATTATTTTTGCAAACGGCCACTGCTCAACGAGCACGGAACCCGCTCTTGAGATGCACAACTTCAGATTCGAAGGAAAATTGCCCCTTGCTTGAGGGGAACTGCATGGCAACGGAAAGTTGCCCCTTGTTTGAACGGCACCGCGGCGCATTGAATGGCAACGGAAAGTTGCCCCTTGTTTGGATGGCACCGCAGCGCATTGTAGGCAGTCCTCAGAGTGACGAACATAACCAAATCCTCAGATACAGAGAAGACAAAGATGACCAGAACCATCGCATGGACACAATCGAATTGTTTTACGGCTAGACTTCAGAATGAAGTTGCCTACGTATCCCAAAGATGGGAATCAAGCCTTACGTAGTTCGGGGTTAAGGTACACTCGGGTATTTAACCTCTCCTTTTTATGCTCTAACTTTTGCCAAGGCGCCTGTTGCGGGTTTTCGACCTTGCGAGCTTTGTTTTTCTTTTCTTTTCAATTCTTTTCATTTCTTTTCTTTTTTGATTTTCTTCTTCTTTTTTTTTTTATTCTTTTTTCTTTTTTTTTGTTCTTTTTCTTCTCTTTTTTTTTTCTTGCTCTAACTTTTGCCTAGGTCGCCCTTCCGGGTTTTCAGCCCAGCGAGCCTCTCAAGGGTAAAAGTGTAGCTTTGTCCATGTCCAATGGTTTTGAGATCCTGAAGTCGTCTGAATCCAGGAGAATGGCTGTTATTTGCTGACGAAGTAGAAGTCCAGCCAATGGGGGCTGAATTTGCCCCTAGTGCTGTGGATAGGAACTCGGCTGTCCTTCAGCAATACTTTCTTCTTTCCTTCCTTCTGGGATTTTGGCATTCTTGCCAATCTTCATTGACTTGCGGAATGATCCACCTTTGGCTCTTCGAGCTGTCTGACATTTTTTTTGCCCCTAGTTCGAAGGGTGCTTCTGACCTAGCTTCGCAAGCTTCTTTTGATGACATCTGGTCTTCTTGATCTGACTTCCTCGCCTCTTGTTCGAGGGCTGCTTTGAATCTGGCCACACAGGCCTCACATTGTAGTTGACTGTCGAACGTTCTGAATTCGAGTTCAAGGTTTTGAAAGCAGAGGGGTCGAGTCTCGAGGCTGAGAGCGATCCTAAGCTGCACAATCTCAAGAGCGATTCTACACAGGTCTTCGCAGGACCGCGCAAAACATTTTTTGAAATCTTTTAAGAAAGCGACCAGTCGCTCGCGCTGAAGACAGTGTAGAAGCAATCTGGATCAAGCCAGGATCCTTCCCAGTACTCACACTAACAAGCATGATTTCATTCATTAAGGGCTTAGCACGCATTTCTTTCTCTCAATTGATCAAATTTTTACAAAACCCGAGGAATTCCTTCCTCTTCGTTTTCACCGCAGTGTTCAAAAGGTTTTGAAAAACTTAGGTCGATGTAATGAATTCAAGACACAAAAGAGGAGGTGAGATGCATTGCCGTTTTATTCAAATCTTCTGGCACAACTGGCGCACGGCTGAAGCAAATACAAGAGTGCGAAAATCACTGCTGTTTCATTGAGATCTGTTGGCACAACTGGCTCCTCGGTAGAAATAGACTCAAAGAAAGCAAAAAGACAAACACGAAACAAAACAGTGATGTCCGAGGTAACACCCTCGGAATCACCTAACTCTAACAATACAAGACTGACTCGGTACAACAAGACAGACCCAACTGACTCAGTAAGAAAAGACTGACTCTGTACAAAACAACAAGACTGACCCAATACCCAAGTCAGACAGTACAAATTAACAACATTCACAAATGTGCTCAAAACAGTGCATGCCATTCCTACGTCTGGAGTTAATCGAGCGCCACCCGCAGCTGGTTCATCCCCCGATCACATTATCCCCCAAGTTCACCGATCTAGTGCCGATAAACTTTGCAGGACCTGACGCAAAGATGACCTTTTTATCAATCAGATCTTGTATTTCATGGTGAAGACGAAGACACATGTCAGTGTCATGGCCGGCTTGTTGATGAAAGACACAGTACTTCGCCGGGTTATGGGAGAGAGGAAGTTTATTCAGTAATGGCCGCAGCTCCAGGGGCTTCAGATGCCCCTTTTCGATCAGGACCCTCAGGGTCGTTGACAGAGACATGTCCAATGGGGTGAACACCCTCTGGCCCCGAGGTGGGTATTTGGCAGGTTGTGAGCTGGTTGTGTTGGATGTACTAGCGAAAGGGTCGGTAGGTGCTGACTTTCGATGATCTCTTCCAAGTGTAGGATTGAAGCTGAAAGGGGTGTTTCTGGTACAACATCTCTTGTCTCGGCTTGCTCCTTGATTCAGACTGCCTCCAACTTGAGTGGTAAAAGTATCATCCACAGTTTTTGTAAACACTGCAAGCACTTGCTGTTTGTTTAGTCCTTCAGTCTTCAAAGCCTCAACAGCCCGTTGACGGTGTTCATGGGGATCCATGTTCGCCCCTATCTTGTTCTTTCCACTCGCCTCCACTTTGCCAAGGGATTGACATTCCTCAAATACAGCCCGTTCCAAGACTGGGGAGTCTTTTGACATGAACTCCCTGGTATGTGATGTGGTTGATGACGGAGCCGATGTCCCGGAGGCCAAATCTGTCACAGTTCTCTGAAGATCTTCGATCATTCTCTTCAGCTCAGAAGTAGTGGGTTCACGGGTTTGAGATGATTGGGGTTCAAGTGCATCCATCGTGCTTAAGCCCATGCTTTCCTGGATAAACATCTCGGGTTTGAGTATATGGGTCGGGGTGTATATACTGGGGTTGTAGGTGGGTGGCAGTGTATGGCTGAGGTTGAGATGTGGATGAGGTACTTGGTCCTTGGGGTTTTGAGGTGGAACTATTGTCCGGTTGTCAATGAGATTCTGGATCTCATGACGAAGGCGGTAGCAACCATCGGTGCCATGGCCACGCTGTTGATGATATACATAGTATTTGCTGGGGTTATGTCTGGCAGGGAGTGGATTTGGCAAAGGTTGAGGATTAAGGGGTTTGAGATGCCCTCTTTCCATCAGAACTTTGAATGCGCTAGTTAGGCTCATATGGAGGGGGGTGAAAAATCTACCTTGAGCTCGGGCTGGGCTGGCTATTTGTAGGCTGGCCTTGGCAAAAGGGTCGGCTATGGCGACTGTGTTGACTTTAGCAGGTTTGGAAATAGTGCTACCGCCAACATTGGTACTCTCGACTGGGAGCCTTACGGCAACCTCGGTGGACCCATCCTCAATGTCGTGAATGGAGTTAAGGCCCTGTGCCTTTTTGAATTGCTTCTCAAGGTTCACAATTTTCACCGCAGTCGGATTGAATTCATTAACATCAGAGAGACGAAGCCTCTAAGTAGGCTGCACCAGGGTTGTGGAAACTCGAGCTTGAGTCAACCTTTCTCGAGGATCTGGACCCTGCAAATCTTCAGCTGGTAGAAGTGGGTCAAAGTTTGGCTGGGGTCCCGAAGCTGGATACGAAACAGATGCCCCAGATGGGCGTTGCGTTTCAGCACTGGTCTTATCCTGCATTGCAGTTCCCTGATTTAACGCTGCTATCATGGCCACAAATTTTTCTGAACCCTGTGCCATCACGGGTCTGCTGATGATGTGACTGGTGACTGTTGGATCAGATGAACAAATAAACCTTGTCTGGCCCTCCTTTGCCTTACCTCAGCGAAGGAACACTAATTTGCCCTTGAACTGAATTTCCGACCTGACAAAGTCTATCAACACGGATCCAATGTACCCGGGGGATATCGGAGCCTTCTGAAGCTATGGTTCCAGGACTACCCTAGCAAAAGGGGAAAACAAAGAGCATCTCAGCCTGATTTCACGATAACACATATGAGCAGAGCTAAATGACTGTACTCGTTACTGATTTCTGCCCCAAAATTCTGCCTCAAATCTGATACCCTCGGGTAAAACTGATTCCCTAAATAGTGATGCCCGCAGGCCTGATACTCAGATTTGTAGACTGTTACATGCATTCTTGTAGAGGCACACTCTAAAAACACATAACAAGCAAATGAGAGCCAAAACACCCCTATGTTGGGGTAGAGTTTCCCTGTCCTATTTTGTCAGGAGCTAGAGTTTCACTACGCACGCAGTGGTTTCAAACAACCTAAATCGGGTAAGCAACCTGTCCTAGTTTGGAATAGTCACTACGGATTTCGATATGCACTAGGTCGAATGGTCAAAAAGGGTGCCCCGGTAAAACCGGGGTTTGTGTTCCCATACTGGCAGAGCCCACAACCGGTCAGCCTTATGGTCATGCCTTGACAAGATAAGCCTCCGGCAAACCGTTCAGGAATAGCAGATGGCAAACACGGTGTCCTAGGTACACCAATGTAAATGCAATGCAAAGAAACACATAAGTGTAATCAAAACAAGATATCATGAGTTCGAGTCAAGTTCTCTAAATCCCCAGCAGAGTCGCCAGAAACAGTAGACGTCCCCGAACGCCCCGGGAGGAACGAGCTCCCCCGTTCCGTTCGATATTGGGTTCACTACAGTTCAGACTCTCAATTTGTCACGGTTCTTAATCTGAACCAAAGAGTCCAAATCCTGCAAATCGTTTTGAGAAAATAGATTTTGAAAAAAGTGCCAAACATTGGCTGCTTTGCCAGATACGGAGTCGCCACCTAAATATTTTATTTTGGAGAAATTTAGGAAACCCTGACTCGTTTGCCTAAGGCCACGTGTCCGTCATCACCAAAGTTGCCTCGGTTCGGGAACTTGGGTACGATTGGGGAAGGTCACTTTGTGAGCACCCCCCGCTCGCCCGATCAAAGATCGGCCTCTACTAACCATGATATCTATTTTTGAAAACATTATGTGTTCTTATTCCGGTTATTAGCCTAGATTACTATGTGATGCACACAGCATACAAGTATAGACTGGGTCGCCTGAATTGGAACAAAACATTTCATGTTCGTTTGTTTGAAAATGGTTTGATGGTGCTATCCGCAAGTAGGCTAAGACGTGGATTTGCCACCCTCAGGTGGGCTTTAGAAAATATGATTTTGCCACTATCTAGTGGGCTTAAAACACACATTTGATGAATTGTTCCAATTCAAATAACCCAACCTTCACCCACAGACATTCAGGCAGTTATATCACATAAGCAATTAGCCTGATGGTTAACATGCTATCATGGCAGTCACTCACACACATGCAAGGATGCTAAAACATAAAACTTACCGAGTACTCCAAGCCAAAACAGAAGCTAATTAGAAATCCATGCATGATCCTAACTATACAAAGATGTCTAATGCAACACATGCAAAAATGCAACTATAGCAGGCTCGGTTATTCTAAACATGGCATATGAAATGCTATAGCTAACACGTATTCAACTTGGAATTGAAAATACGATGCAGTTAGTATGATGCGCCGAGCCCGGTGCATGCAAAACAGATGAATGAATGCAAACATGCTATCATACTGTATGCTAATTGAAATATGCCCTAATCTAACCATCATAAGCTGGTAAATAAAAAGGAGAAAGACGTGGGGTTGGAAGACATACATCACACACACGCACACTTATTACAATATTGCCCTCGCGCGGAGGGTCCGAATAAATAATATACAGTCCCAAATGAATAAATAATACAGTCCCGAATAAATACAAGAGTCCTAATTAATTTACAAATTAATCTAAGAAAGCTATAAACTGGCATGCAAGCCAGGGACTGCCTCGACTCTGATGAATGATGTATGTTTGGGCTGCCTTGCACGGAAATCCACTGGGATGCCCCAATTAGCCTCTGTTTGCAATTGTTCTCGGGATATGCGCTAAGCTCCGGAAGGTTTCTAGTTCTTGATTTGCTGCAACAGAGAGCAGGAAAGGGGCATAGCAATGTTTTTTCACATATGTATGCTTGTCTCGATCCTCGTGTCACCAATCACGCATCTCAATGCATGATGGCCGAGGGGTCGAATTACACAACTCAATATGAAATGAATGCACATATGGACACAACAAGGCCTAGACTCCTTCATGGGTAATCCGGAGTGTCGGCAACTGGGGAATTGAGACATGCTCCGTCACTCGAAGCACGAAACGTCTCTCATTTCCCGTGCTCGGGCTAACTCCTATCCCAAGCACAATGCAATATGCATGACATGCATGAATTCAATTCTAACATGCAACCTAGCATACACAATGCTATGAAATGGCATACACAATGCACGAGATAACATGGCATACACAATGCGCTAACATTCAACCTAGCATACGCAATGCTTATGAAATGAAATGGCATATACAATGCGTAACGGACTTACACCAACATGAGTGAACCTCAGCCACACTCACATAGGAGGCCATTAGATGAAAATGAGACACTCGAGATGCGTGCACACGTGCACGCAAACCGAGGACCGACCCTAAGGCACCAAATGCCACTCTAACAAGACATGGCAAGGCATGGAATATGGCATACAAGCATGCAAATTTCAGCGCTGAAATACGATGCAAAACAGCCCCGAATCATGGAAACATGGCACCCGATGCATGAAATAAGACCGGAAATGCAAAACTAGGCATACGCAATGACCTATAGCTATACAAAGCATGCATTATTTGATCATGAAGTATGAAGACAGATTCAAGGCAGTCCCAAAACAAGCATATTTGCAGTTTTAATCAAGGCCAAAAAATGAACACAAATAGGGCTAAACTAGCATGCAAAAATGGCCCCGAAAGAGAGATAATGAAGCCAGTGGCAGCTGCTGTCCCTAAACAGAGAAGGGCCCTTATACAATGTTGAAGAGGGGCCCAAAATATGGTATTCTACAGTTGGTGGCCGAGCCAAAAACAGTACACAAGCATGCTCAAAATATTATACAAAATAAGGCCTAAAAAGAGGTCTAAACACAAGGAGGAAAAAGGAAACATCAAACAGCAAAAGACCCTTGATGAAACATGAAGAGGGGATCAAAATAAGGCCATTTACAGTTCGGACCAAAGTCCAGAAACACAAACACAAGGGGCTAACAAATCATGCAAAAATGAGACCAAAAGAGGGATATAAAGGCAAGTGGCAAATGGAAGCCACAAACAGTGATGAGCCCTTCAACAATGTTGAAGAAGGGCTCAAAATAAGCTTCTTTACAGTTCGGACTAGAGCTCAAAACAGTTTACATATAGGCCTAAAATAATATGCAAGAAAATGACATACAAAGGAGGTAATTAAGCAAGTGCAAAAAGGGAGCCTCAAACAGTGAGAGGCCCTTAAACAAACATGAAATAGAGCTCAAAAAAATGATATTTTCAGTTAGGGTCGGAGCCCCAACATGCAAGCACAAAGAGCTAAGATGTGAACCAAGAAAAGGGTCAAAAAGGGGAGAAGAGGACTTACCCTTGAAGACTAATCTTTGACAGCCTTTTGGACCAATAAATGCTACCTCCTAATCTCTGAGAAGACCCTCCAAGCTGCTGGAATGGAGTGGTGGTGTGGTGCTAGGTGATGGTGAGGACATGGTGTAAGAATCAAAGGATTTTTTTAAGGCTTAGAGTAGAGAGAGAGAGAGATTTAATGTGAGAGCTCCAAACCAAAATCTTCTAACCCCTAAAACACAGCTGGGGGGTCTGTTATATAGACACAAGAGGGTGGAAAAGAGGGGGGAAAATGGGGGGGAAATGAAATTCAAATTTCCCCCCAAAATTGGCCTAAAAGGGAGATAAAGGGGCAAGTGATAGTAGGAGATCTCAAACCGAAGAGAGCCCTTCAACAAAGTTGAAGAGGGGCTCAAAATAAGACACTTTGTAGTTTATGACAAGCCACAAAAATAAATTCAAGTAGGCTTAAACTATCATGCAAGAAAAGGCCTAAAAGAGGGTAAAGAAGCAAGTGGCAGTAGGAGATCTCAAACAGTAAATGGTCCTTAATCAAACATGAAAAGAACCTCAAAATATGACTATCTCAAGTTTGGGTCGAAGACCAAAAATGTAGAATGAAGGTTCGGGAGCCAAAACTCGCAGTTTGGGGCCCCGAAAGTGGGCTGTTAGGCACCGGAAGTGGTGTCCGACCACGAAGTTGGTCTCTCGGACCACAGTGTCCCTCAAAATGGAGGAAATAAGGTGTGTGCCAAAAACCGGAGCAAACGGAGGTGGTTAAGCGGTCCCGAACCGAGGCACACGGCCGACAGTTCCAAAAAATCGGGAACTGGGCTCCAAACGGGAAAAATGGCCTACGACCACAAAACGTAGCCTACGGCCACTGAGAGATGGTCTACGAGACCTCTCCCTCCCTTCGTAAAAAAAACAGAGAAAATAGGGCCTGGTTCGCAAACCGAGGCAAAGCACAAAAGAGTCCGGAAGTCTGGAGGTAAAGCTCGCAGCCGGGACTCCGCAACCTCAGAATGAGCACAATATACAATATCACCGAGCGCTGAATCGGTGATGTCTGAGTCTTAAGGTCGGTCAAAAATGGGGTGTCTACACTTTGGTAATCATTTCGCTATTCCTTCCGACCTGCCCTCCTTGCCGAAAGTCTATGCTGTAGCTTACCTTGTTCAGGGTAAGGGGGTCCTGTTCCGACGAAGAGGTGTTGTCGTAATAAATGCTGTGATGGGCTGCATTAATGGTGATGTGCAGTGGCAATAACTTTACAGATCTTTGTCTATTGATGTGGCTCGTCCTTCACCTGCCATGTGTCTAAATGTTATTGGCTCTTTATGCCATGTTGGATTCCAGCTATTCTGGACCTCACTAGCTGGGTTATATATTGAGCTCCAAGTGATGGGCTTGGGTTGTTCATAGTGATTCATGGCCTTTATGAGCTTATACACGTCAAATAATATTTTAAAATATATTATTATATTTTTCAGTAAAAAAAATATTATGAGAAATATTTAAGATAATTTAATATTTTTAATTTATAATTTTATTACTTATATTTTTATTTAAATATAATTTTATTATATTTATTATGTCACGGTTCGATTCCTGTTCTACCTGACGGTTGAACCAATGACCCGTCCACCCAATCTCCTTTCTAATTCGCTCACCGGTCCGATTTTTAAAATATTGCATTGAGTAATGATATAAAAGATACCAACACTCTGATCAAGAACAATAAGTGCTTGAAAAGAGTAAATAATGACTCAAGTGGGTTGGAACTAGTTTTTGGTGAAAAAAATATATAAATATATAAATATATATATATATATATATACTTTTTATTACTTTCTTAGATAAAATACATAAAATTGCCGAAGTTAGTGGTTAGAGAAATTTCCCTGACCCTGACCAAGACTAAAAGTCAGTGAAATTTCTCTAACTAAGCGTCAGTGAAATTTCTCTAACCTAGTGTGATTTTATTGGATTCAAACTAAAAGACTCCGTAAATTTTCATTAACCAAGAGATTCAAACTTTAATTACTACAACAAAAAATATATTTTCTAAAATATGTTATAAATATGAGACATTAATAGCATTTTCCAATAAAATGCTATAAAAAAGTTTCAGATTATAACATTTTATTTTTCATAGCTATTTTGTCAATGTTTAATACAGTAGCAATTTAAAAACATTGTAATAAGTCATTATTTGGAAGAATAATCATAGTTATTATTGCATTAGAGGAACGACGCTATATAAGCCTTAAACAAATTCCCTCCAAAAATCTGGCCCTATGTTTTTTGGGGTCAGTTTCCTGCTTTTCCACAATTTGATAACCCCTCCATCCATTCTCTTTCTCTCTCCTATTTCTTGTGTAGTTTTCAAAATTACTGAGGGCTTGAGAGTAGATTTGTGTGGAGCAGTTCATCTATCAAGGTATTTCTCTTCTCTCAATTTCTTTTGTGCTGGATAGATTTGTATCAGTTAAGTTCTAACCTTGTTATTGCGAATTTCAATCTTACTGGGAAATTCTTGTTGGAAACTTCTATATAGAAATTTTACAGAAACTCACTATTTTTTTTTATTTTAAAAATTGTGCACTGGGTTTTGTTAACTTAAAGATTTTCCCTTCTTTCACTATGCTCAGTCTCACCAAGTTTCTCTTTGTTAGAATCTATGTTGGTCGTTCTTGTATGTGTTTTTATTCTCATCAGTTTGGTATGTAATTTTGTTTTGTTGTTCTTTTCTTTGGTGTTTTAACCTATCTATGTATAGAAAAGAAGGAATCAAGCATATCTAATATATATTGGATTAGGAGTTACATTATATAGTAGGATTAGGATTCTCTTTCTTCTTCTTGCCTATATATATGGGCCTTCATTGTATTGTATTATATACACATAATATTATTCAATATACTTTTCTATTTGTTTAATTATGTTAACATGGTATTAGAGCGAGACACAGTAGAGGTAGAGACACTACCAATATGACTAACAGACATGTAAGTGCCATCAGCAGTATGAATAATATGTAAGGTACTAGAAGAAGTAAAAGAGGAAAAAGCAGTGGAATCTGATGTCGTATGATTACAACATGCAGAATCAAAGAACCAAAAAGAGTTACCTGGGGTAACGGATAAGGCAGTCTTATGAGAGGTACCAGAATGTGCCTGTTGAAACATGGCCTCCATATCATTCTGAGAATAATATGGAGTAGATGGATTTATAGGAAGAGTGGAATCCTTAGCAACAGCAACAGTAGTAAATCGAGAGGCAGGCTTATACCGAGACCCTTGTTTATAGTGACCCCCTCTTGAGTGCCCAGAGAAGTGGTTATATCGAGATTGTTTCTAGGGACAGTGATACTCAAAGTGACCAGGTTCTTGTTTGTGACACGTACGACAATCCCAAACTGGACAATGAAGAAGAGAATGACTAAAATTGAGACCTCGATTCTGACAATATTGACAAATTTGGGTGAAAGAACCAGAAGGAGTCTGTGTGTGAAGAACAGTAAGAACAATGTCAGTAGTAGGCTTGAGAATACCAAGACGAGTCTCCTCAAACAAGAGTTCAGTCACAGCTTGTTCCAGAATGGGTAAAGGATCCCGATGTAATAGAGAAGCTCAAACAGGCTCAAAAATAGGAGTGAGAGCCATAAGAAACTCAACCAAGCGGTCCTCATCATGATAATTAGCAAAAGATTGGACATCTTTGTCATCAACCCAAACAGGCTCACAAATAGAAAGCTAATCCCATAAACTATACATGGATGATAAGAAATCATTAATGGACTGACCTGGTGCCTGACGTTGACCATGAAAACTAGTGTGAATCTGATATCAATGGAAAAGTCTAGTTGTGCGATATCAGTCTTTGAGAAAGTCCCATATAGATTTAGCAGGAGTAGGGTTGGTATCAGTTTGAAATTGCCCAAATTGGAGATGAATTGATGTAGTAGAGGTGTTCCGAAACCAAGTAATAATACGATAATTTTTGCCATTCCATGCATTCAAGCGATCAAGAAACTTGGTTTCAGTTTCATCTGTAGCTTGGACTGGTTTCATCAATTCACCAATAATAACTCGCCATAATTGTCGACCTTTGAGAAAGGCAAACATAGCTTGAGACCAGAGAAGATAATTGGTGCCATCAAGAACCACAAAAATTGGTTGAACAGAGTCGGAGCGATCCATTGATTGAGAAAATACAAAGAACAATACAAAAAAAAGGCCAAACCTGGAAAAATAGAGGACACCACTAAACTCAGAATGCAAAAAAAACCTTGGGAATGGGCCTAAATACATAAAAAAACGGGGCTAAAACGTAGTGAAACAAGCAAGAAATGGAACATATGACGTCAGCAGACAGCAGAGGCGCTAAGGCTGACGTCAGTTGAAAGTCGCGCTATTGACGTCAGCGGAGGGCCTATGAGTGACATCAACGAAGGTAGAGAGGCGTATGCATGAGAGAAGCCTGTCGCGTGGACCTTCCGCAAAGGGCGCATGTAAACGCATGATGCGACTGGTGGCGTGTCGTCAAACGCGCCAATGAAAAGATGGCACTGGAAGCGCGTGCGGAGGTGTTTCTGAGTGAAGGTGGCGGCGACAGAATCATCTTAAGGAGAGAAAGGGTCTGATTGCTGTATTTTGTGATTACAGCCACTGATGGGAAAGTTGTAAGAACATCTCCAATGGCAAGCTATTTGAGCTGCCATTGCCAAAATTTGACAAGAGTTTTAAAAAATGTTGCTCCAATGGGCTGCTATAATACTTGCCAAATTTGGCAAATGCCATTTCATCTCTCAAATTTGGCAACAAGTTTGGCAATTACCAAACTTGCCACATCATCCAAATAAACAAAATTTGGCTCCAAAATTTTCATAGAATAAATAAACACAGTGGAACAATAATATACCAGAGATGGAACAATAATATAAAAAAAAACACACAATGGAACAAAAAATTTGCCATTACAATAGATTTTTGGAGAAATTGTTACCAGAGATAGAACAATATATTCCAACTTTTCAAATTTCAACATACCAACCACAGAATCACCAAATTTCAACATACCAAACACAGAATCACCAAATTTTCAATTTTCCAAATTTCAGTTTCACCAATTTGAAGCAAACAAAATTTTAAAAAAAAAATTAGAAAATGAACACAGTGAAGTAAAAAAAAAATACCGGACAGTGAGACGGAGAAGAGAGACAGATGATCTTCTTTATGTTCTTTGATACAGATGATACATATACGTGATCTTTTTTGTGTTCTTTAATACAGATGATACAGTGAGAGAAATAGAGGGATGAGGGTAGACGGCAGTGAGAGGGAAACGGAGAAGGATAGATTTGGAAGTGGGTTTGTGAGATTTAGAGACATGGATGATCGATTCAAAGAGAACTGGTGATGGACGTGAGAGAAAACGACCCATCAGTTGGATAGAGAAAAGATATAGAGAGAGAGAAGAGTGAAATAAAGACAGGGGTGGGGGGTAGAGAGAGACAGAGAGCAAAGAGAGGTGGAGGTGATGGACAGATAAGAAAGAAACCGAGAGTAGAGAGAGACTGGTGATGGACGGAGAAGAGAGAGACAGAGAGCAGAGAGAGAGACTTTCGGTGATGAAGGGAGAAGAGATGATGAAACCAAATAAAGAGAGACAAAGACTGAGAGAGAGAGAGAGAGAGAGAAGAGACACGTGGACGGTGGTGATGAAACCAAATAAAGCCGTTGTGCTCTGTTTGGCTAAAAAAAAAGAAAAGCAAAATCTCAAGTAAAAAAAAGCAAAATCTGATCTCCTTCTATATATTTAAATTTTATATTATCATATTATCACAAATCTCCTTCTATATATTTAATTTTTTTTTCCAATTTTTCAAATTTTTTTTTATTTTTTATATTTGTCTAGTTGGGAATAATATAAATATATAATTTTTTTACAAACAGGTAAAAAAATGTCACAAAAAACAAAAAATAAACAAAAATAATGTTAAAATTTACCATCACCTACCACCAATTTACCATCACCTACCACCACCTACTCCTCACCTACTCCTCACCTACTACACTCACCCTCTCCTATATAATGAGCCACTCACCATTTGTAATATAGACAACATAAATCAATCAATAATACAATTCTCTATTTCTCTTTATACATTAAATTTCTACATGGTATCCGCTAAAATTCTCTACACATACCTTGACTCCGCTGCCATCTTGGTCACCTTCAAGATCAGAGCATCATCACCATCATCCATCTTGGTCACCTACACCAAACACACACTCTCTCTTTCAGAACCCAACTCTAGCCCTGTAAACTTCCAGAACCAAGCTTGGCTTCAGATCGGCACTGGTTCGGATGCACTGTTCCAGACTACTTGAAACTGTTAAAAAGTTCTCAAATACTTTCGAAAGAGCAATTACTTGGCAATGAAGATGCAGTGGAGGAAGATGCCTTCAAGGGTGACATTAGTTGTTTGGCATCAAATGAAGCTAACATCATACCTGAGGAGGCTGATGCAATGCATTGGTCCTTCAGTAATAATTTCAATGACATGGTCCATTGTGCTGTTGAGTCGAATGAATATGCAGAACAGAAAAACATCAGCCTGGCTTCTGCATCAACACCTGAAGTGAATGATGATTGTGCTGCTGTTTCACCATATGGTCTTGCTTCTTTTCATGGAACAATGGGCTATGGAGCCTCAGAACTCAGTCCCAGAGCTGCCCCAGCACATGTGGGATGCAAAGAACATGATGTGTGCTGCTGACCCACACCACCCACCTTTCTTTTTATTATTTTATTTCATCTTTCAATTCACGCTTTACACACCACCTCCACCCACATGGGTTGGTTCCCACTTTTCATCATCAATATGTTCACACTCTCTTTCCACTTTCTTTTCTTTTTTTTTATATCACACACTCCCTCTTTTTCTTATCACCCACGAGACTACTCACATGAACCACCCACTATCTGTTAAAATAATTTATCATTTTTCCCACCCAAAACCTCATCATAATATATTCTATCTATATTTTAATATGTAAACCTATACATATATATAAATTGAATTCAATTTCTTTTCTTTTTTTCTCTTTTCTTTTCTTTTCTATCTATACATATATTATTATTATTATTATTATTATTATTATTATTATTATTATTAAAAAAAAAAAAAACAACAACAACAACAAACAACAACAAAAAACCGAACACCATTGCCGATTTTTACAAAACCGTGGGCCAAGAAACCACGTGAACCACTTTCCTTATTTCTCCCATCTTTCGTTTTGATTTCACCTATATTCTTATTATTTCTTTCTTTATTTTTCTTTCACATTATTTTTAATCTTTTTCAAATTCCATTCATTCCATATAGCTTTGCACACCAAACCATATTTTATTCATCTCAGGGATCAACCCCGATCACAATTTTCACAAAAAAAAAAAACCCAAACAACCACATCCACAGGCGGGATTTTTCTTCTCTACTCTGCCGCCGGTCTCTTCTTCTTGCCTCCGTCCTGGGCGGCCCTTGACGGTGTTGCCTCCGTGTTTCCCATGCCACCGAGCACATTCAATCCTCCCTACTCCTCCACTACAGCATATGGTGGACCTCCAAATCGGAACATCACGGTGGCCTTCCGCTTCAGCTCTTTATTTTCTGCCTTCAGCACACTTATCTCTGCTCGCGCATCCTTATACATGCGTTGGAGCAGAGCCAGCTGGGAGTTTAACTGTTGCACCTCATTTGTCCTGCTCTGCAGCCGGTGCGACAAGTTTGTGACCGCAGTCATGGTTTCCACACATGACTTCAGAGTATACTGATTGGCCTCAATATCAGTTTGCACCGCCATTTTTTGCTCCACCGACCGCATCGGAAAGTTCAACGAAGCAAAACCAGAGGTGTTTGGTTGAGGTTCACTGGCCACCGCACCAGTTATTTCTCTTGTGGACTCGTTCAGTTCTGGAAAAAGCGTGAGCAGACCACGGGAAGAGGAGGCCATGTTCTGGGTAGCTGGACGGGAAGAAGAGGCCATGTTGCTGAGTGTTTCAGAGACGGGTTGGTTACAGAGTATTACAGAGTTTCTCTCTCAGCAAAGGAAGAGTTTTTTTCAGAGGATTTTCAGAAGTTTTTTGTCTGCCTCAGCCTCAGCATCAACCTTGGTTAAATAGCCAAGGCAGCCACGCGCATCATGCGCCGCACGGCGCTCGACGCCAACCTGGACACACCTTTTGATGGCACACCTTTTGATGGCACGCCTTTTGATGAATTGGGCACGCCTTTTGATGGCACGCCTTTTTTGACCGATTGGGCACACCTTTTGAGGGTGCGACTTTTTAGGGGTCCGACAAGACTCTGTAAACTATCCCAACATAGATTCCGGTTAGTTTCTACAGGGGTCCGACAAGACTCTGTAAACTGTCCCGACATAGATTCCGGTTAGTTTCTACAAGGGTCCGACAAGACTCTGTAAACTGTCCCGACATAGATTCCGGTTAGTTTCTACAAGGGTCCGACAAGACTCTGTAAACTGTCCCGACATTGATTCCGGTTAGTTTCTACAAGGGTCCGACAAGACTCTGTAAACTGTCCCGACATTGATTCCGGTTAGCTCCTTCATGGGTCCGACAAGACTTTGTAAACTGTCCCGACATTGATTCCGGTTAGTTTCTACAAGGGTCCGACAAGACTCTGTAAACTGTCCCGACATTGATTCCGGTTAGTTTCTACAAGGGTCCAGCAAGACTCCGTAAACTGTCACAACAACTGTCACAACATTGTCTGCTACAACGGTCCGACATGACCCCATAAACTGTCTTCTATATCGGTCTGACACCGCCATCCAGTGTCCTCTACACCGTTATGACATCACCATACAGTGTCCTCTACAACGTTATGACACCCCCATACAGTGTCCTCTACAACGTTATGACACCACCATACAGTGTCCTCTACAACGTTATGACACCCCCATACAGTGTCCTCTACAACGTTATGACACCACCATCCAGTGTCTTCACCAATGGTCTGACACGACCATACAGTGTCTCCTATCCTCTTTTATTTTTATGTATTTTCTTGTTATGTTACTCTCTCCAAACTCAAGTTGGTTAGTTTCTATCCTCCTTGAGTTTGCGGGGGGCTGTTAAAATTTACCATCACCTACCACCAATTTACCATCACCTACCACCACCTACTCCTCACCTACTCCTCACCTACTACACTCACCCTCTCCTATATAATGAGCCACTCACCATTTGTAATATAGACAACATAAATCAATCAATAATACAATTCTCTATTTCTCTTTATACATTAAATTTCTACAAATAAAATCACAAAAAAACCTATATCCAAACAACGCCTACAAACTTGGAAGGAAAGTTGGTTAAGATTTGCTAAAATAGCAAATGACCATTGGAGCACCATTGTTATAATTTGGCAAAATTGGCAAAATAGCAATATTCATTGCCAAATTATAACAATAGCAATGGCATTATAGCAACAATGGTTAGAGATGCTCTAAGGAACCAACAAATTAGGTAAAAAATTGTTATCGGTGGCTGAGAGTGCTGGTGAGGAAGCCAAGGAACAAGGTTCAGAACCTGAGCTCTGATACTTGAGATCTTTCATTTTGAGATGAAAGATCTGGGTTCTCTTAGTTATTTTCTTGGTCTTGAGATTTCTTCTGCTCCAAATGGCTTGTATCTCACTTAAGCCAAATATACATCTGATCTCTTATCTCGTGCTGGTCTCACGGATAGTAAGACTACTCCTACCCTGCTTGAGTACAATGCTCGTCTTATCTCTTTAGAGGGCACTCTCCTTTTTAATACCACTCTATATCACCAATTAGTGGGTAGTTTGGTCTATCTATCTGTTACTCGGCCTGATATCTCTCATGTAGTTCACATTGTCAGTTAGTTTTTGTCTGCTCCACGATCTACTCATTATGTTGTCGTTCTTCGTATTCTCCGCTATGTGAAGGGCATTTTGTTTCATGGACTTCATTACTCTGCTCACACTCCTCTTGAGTTATGTGCATATTCTGATGCTGACTGGGCTGGTGATCCCAGTAATCATCGCTCTACTACTGGTTATTGTTTCTTTCTTGGAAGTTCATCGATTTCTTGGCGAAGTAAGAAGCAAACTATTGTCTCCAAGTCCAGTACTGAGGCGAAATATCGTGCTCTTGCTGACACCACGCAAGAACTTTTATGGCTTCGTTGGTTACTTAAGGACATGGGTGTACTGCATCCCACTACTACTACTCTTCATTGTGACAACCGTAGTGCCATTCAGATTGCTCACAATGATGTTTTTTATGATCGTACCAAACACATTGAGATTAACTGTCATTTTATTCGCCAGCAAGTCAATAATGGCATTATCCAGCTCCAGTCTGTTTCTTCTGCTGCTCAAGTTGCTAATCTGTTTACTAAAACTCATCTTCCTGGTCGTTTTCATGAGTTACTTTTCAAACTCTAGTTGGTCTCTTTGAAACCATCATGAGTTTAAGGGGGCAGTTAGTAATATATATTAGATTAGGATTTACATTATATAGTAGGATTAGGATTCTCTTATATAGTAGGATTATGATTCTCTTTCTTCTTCTTACCTATATATATGGGCCTTCATTGTATTGTATTATATACACATAATATTATTCAATATACTTTTCTATTTGTCTAATTGTATTAACAATAACAAAGGAAAACTATAGTGTCTGAATTTTATATATATGTGTGTGTATATAGTATGTATGTATTATATTTTATATGTTTTTTTGGAGTATATAATGGTCATTGGAAAAATTCATAACTTGATGCAAAAACCAATGATAAATTTCTAAGTTATTATATTGATACTAGTCTGATGCCAAAAACAACAAATTAAATAGAGTATTTAATGAAACATTTATTTTATTATTTATTGGTTGATTGGTAGTGGTTTATTGAAATGAAGGTGGATTGGAATGGAATGGAATGAAATGGTTGTTCGTTAACCTCTTTATTATGGAATGACCATTCCTCTATAAAGATGAACATCGATTTCATTTGCATTGTATTTTTTATTCTAGTGAACCAAACATAGCATTACAGTAACGCTGAGAATCTGACATGATAAATTGGGAACAACCACAAAGACTTTGGAAGCATGGAAAAGGAACTTGCTTTTGGAATTTTGGAATGACATCCCCACAATTACACTGATCACATTTTTAATGCAATTACAGAATATCTAGAAGGATTTTGAAAGAGTCAACACAAAATTATTTTTAAAAAGTTCTGAAACATTTGAACAAGCCACAAAATGCACGGGACAGTTATCTCTTCTGCATGTTAGAAATTTATTTGTTATCCTTTTATTATTTTTTGTTTGCTTTTTGCATGTTTGTTTGTTTAACATCTTTCTATATGAGAGACAGAAATTAAATTGTAAATAGCAATCCTTGCCAAGTTCCATGGGATTAAGTAAAGATGATGTATAGATGTATAGATGACGCATAGATGTATTTTGTTGAAATCTCATTTCAAGAAGGGTTTTGATTAGAATATTGAAAATTATGATTACTTCAGTTATATGTTCCATTCATTTGTGCTATTAGTAGAAGCATTCTGCATTTCATATGAATGTTGAAAACATATGCCCATTTTTTAATTGCGCCTACTAGATTGTCCAAAATCTCCAAGCTATCAATGTCATAATGTGTTTTAGTTACTAGAATCTTAGTTATTGTCATATGAAAGGGTCATATGCTAAGCATTTTTGAAAGGAAATATACATGCAGATCCATCTGTGTGCTATACGGAAATACTAGAAGGGAAATTATGTTTATTTCCTTCTTTTTTCTTAGCTTAAAAGTCATGCAGGCCCATTTGGGAGCTATGTAGAAATATTAGAAGGGAAATTATTGTTACTTCCCTCCTTTTCTTTAAAAATAAAAAATTAAACGGCACGTAGAGGCTTACATTTTCAATAAATTGTGTATAAATGTTTTGGATGTTGAGATTTATATGCTACATTGATAGTATGATGTAATTATTTAATCATCAGTGAAACTTTTGTTAAATGAATTGAATTTTCATACTTTTTATTTACTTCTTTATATATTTGGATGAAAATAGCATTTAGACTAATTTTTCTATTATATGGGGATATAATTTTTTTTATTTTAAAAAAAAAGAGTAAAATGATAGCTTTTAGAAAATGCTATCAAAGAAATTTTATAGCACTTACAAACTATTCTGCTAAATTTTTTTTTAGTAACGTCCAACAATGTAATAGCATTCCTAGAGCACTATAATATATTATTTTATAGCATTCTTCCATTGCATTTAATAAATGCTATATAAAATATATATTTTTAATAAATGCTATAAAAAATATATATATTTATAGCATTCTTCATTTGTTTGAACAGAAAACATTTTCTAAAATTTCTGGAAATTGTTTTCGCATTTTCTACCATTTGGTATAACGAAAAAAAATTTCCATGGTCAATGAAAAACAAGCCTATTTAGGTGAAAAATATTTTTCATTTTTAAAAGACAGAAAATATTTTTCGAACTAAAGTTTTATCAATGCCACCACATTACCACTACTACGATCACCTTCACTACCACCACGGCTACAACCACTACCACCACCTCCATCGCCCTACAATCACCGCCACTACTATCTCTGCTCATTACTGCCACCACCGCCACACCTGTGATGTCTCGTGTATGTAATCCAACTTCTTATTTGATTATGCCTAAACATCTTACTTTCAGGATCTTTTGATTTAATTCTGAGACCTTGTGGACCATGTGATGTCACCAAACTTCATAACCTTCTATGTTTTAGTCTTCCGAAATTTTTCCAGCGTTGGAACCTTCAAGTTTCGGGCGTAGAAACGGAACCAAGAGTGTTTTTTTTCCTTAAAGCATAAACAATAAACAAAATCGCATGTGCGGACGTGGGAACCGCATGTGCGAAGGTGGGTGCCGCACGTGTGGAAAAGTGGGCTGAGGTTAGGGTTCGCTACTAGAATAAAAGCATGTGTGGTGAGCACATGCGGGGAGGACTTGTTGCGCGTGCGACAAAAGGCGCGCACGTACGGGGGAGTTTAGTTCAGTCTGAAAATCTATTTTTCCTCTCTTTTATGTTGATTTTCTACCTTTTTCTCATCACTTTTTCCATGTCTCTCTCTATATCATCTTTTCTCCTCCCTCTCTCTACATTTACTCTACCAACCCCACATTTTTTTTTATTTTTCTAAATCTATTGAGATTTTGACCCTTGTTCTTAAGTTAATTTTGGAGAGCTCATCGAGAGCTTCATCTTGTGCAATGGAGATCAATTTCTGGCGCCGTCAAATTTAGGGATTTTTTTCTCTTCTTTATCCTAGAGCTTAAGGTAGGAATTTTCTTTGAGTTATATATATATATATATATATATAAATTAGCAAATCTATGGTTGTTTTGAAGTTGTTTTGTGTACATGTGGTTGGGGTTTGATTTATCAGTTTTCTATATGATTCAAAGAGGGTTTTTCTCAAATTTTCTTCAAATCTTTTAATTGATGAACTATGAGAATGTGTTGGAAGTTTCATGAGCAAATTCTTTTAAAGTAAATGGAAACCCTAAATTTTGGAAGACCCTAGACTTCAGAAGTTTGATGGAAATGTTTTATTGAGGAAGAATGTGTTGTGTGATAGTTGGAAGTCCTATTTGTGTAAAAATCTTTCCAATATGAAAAAATACTAACTTTTGTGAAAACTCTAGATTTTTTATTTATTTATTTATTTTTATTCTTTTGAAATTTGGGAAAAAGTTGAAATAATGTGAAATCATGGATTGTAGAGATTCATTGTTGAAAATTGGCAAAGAAATTTGGCATGCCCATTGTTATTATGGAACATCCATGAATTGGGAAGTTGTTGAGAAATTCGTGAGATTAGCATGTTGATACGGTAGTGTTGAGATAATGGGAATGATGTTATATATTTTAATCCATGGGATATGTATATATATTGTGTGTATATATATGTTGGATAGAAATGTTATATTTAATCACAATTAAGGATTGTTGTTGAGATTGGGATTTGTTGAGAATTGTGAAAAAGTTATCTTTGTTTTGATAAATTGCATTATCATTTCATTTTATCCTCAATTCTTTTCGAATTGGCATTAGTTGAAGTTACATTTTGAAAAAGGAAACAGAATTATTTTGAGAAACAAATTTCAATTTGAATTGTTTTGGGATAAATACATCGGTAAGTTCGGATAAGAGGTGCAGTGTTGAATTAAGTTGTTTTGAGGTCATGGTGAAAGGCCAAAAACACGCGTGGTGTAGGGGCCTATGCCTTCCGGTTAATAACTAAAAAAGTAGTTTTGGTAGTGCTTTAGAGCCTACATGCAGACACTAGTATAGGGGTTACCTGAGTCGTATTTATCACCCTTTGATGAGATATATTTGTATATTGAAATCATTTGATTGATTATGTTTTTGAACGAGCATCATGCATGATATTTTTAAATGAGAAAACTTATATTTCTGAGCATGGCATGGCATTGCATGTGCATTCATCTTTTGAGATTGCTTAAAATGTATATACTTTGTTAAGATTTCTCTAATGGGCAACTCATCCCTAGTGGAACCGTTTGCAGGAAAAGGTCTTGTGATTCCGCTGAGGTAATGGTGTGGAAAACTTTGGAGCACGAGGCTCATTTGCTTATATTTTGTTTATCAAGACAAGGGCCAACTTGTGTGGATTAAGATAACCATTATTTGTAACCAGACTTAAGTTTTGGAACTCGTAGTCCTCGGGTATTATTGTTTAGTTTCTTGCTTGCTCTCATTACATGTTATAGATTTCCTGTTCTAGGAATGATGAACATATATTAACTTTATATGATGTAATTATGTAAATCTTTAAAACATTGATGGATACAAAAATAGAGATTCGAGAGTATATGAAGATGATAACATTCTTGTTGATATCTAATGGGCATGATCATTGGAAATTGAGTAAATATGGGGAATGTAACTTGATTGTCATATGTTAATTATTTTGGGGTGTTACAACACCACTATCGCAGTTGCCACCACCATCACCACCATCGCACCACTACAACCACCACTGCCCCCAACATGCACTACTACCAGCACCACTAATGCAACCATTAGTATATTAATTTCAAGAACGCAACCAAACATAAAGTTTTCTATAGAAATTTTTTTCTGTCGAAACAAAAAAAAAAGCATTCATCATTAATTGAAAATTTTCTTATTGAAAAGTTCTGAAATTTCTTTTATATAACTGTGTTAACTAAAAAATAAAAATAACAAGACACTACGGTGCTGTTTTGTAACACTTCGTTTTCAATTTTCTGTTTATGTTTATAAAAATTTTAAAAACTCAAATAAAAACTTGTTTTGTAAAATTTTTTATTTATAAATCAGTGGTTTCAGTTTATAAATTTGGCCAAAAAATGAAAACACAAAAAATGTGTTTCCGTTTTGAGTTTTGAGTTTTTTTTTTTTTTACCACCCAACACTAGCCACCACCCGCCACCATTTTCCACCATCGTCTTCCGCCACCACCACTCACCACCCGCCTGCCGCCACCGCCACCACCACCCACCAACCACCACTCACCTGCCACCCACTCGCCGCCGCCACCCACTCCTCGCCACCACCACCACCCACCTGCCATCCACCCGCCACCACTACCCGCCACCTACTTGACACCACCACTCACCACCCACCACCCACCTGCCACCACTATCCACCACTTGCCACCACCAGCCACCCACCACCACCAGTCACCTGCCACCCACCCACCACCACCACCCGCCACCCGCCACCCGCCCACTTGCTACCACCTGCCACCGTCACCCACCCACCTACCACCACCTGACACCTACCCACCGCCACCCGCTACCACCGCCACCCGCTACTACCACCACCCGACGCCACCACCACCACCACCCACCCACCTACCACCACCTGACACCTACCCACCGCCACCCGCTACCACCACCACCCGCCGCCACCACCACCACCACCCACTCGCTACCACCCGCCACCATCACCACCTACTACTCGCCATCCGCCACCCACCCGCCACCACCACCACCTACTCGCTACCACCCACCACCCGCGGCCGTCACCCACTCACCCACCACTACCACCGGCCACTGCCACCCACCACCACCCGCCACCCGCCTGCCACCGCCACCCACCACCACTCGTCACCACCACCCACTCGCTACCACCCACCACCCACCACCCGCCACCGTCACCCACCCACCCACCACCACCACCCACCCGCCACCACCCACCACCACCAGCTACCCACCACCCACCGTCACCACTTTCCACCACCGTCTTCCGCCGCCACTTGCCACCACTTGCCATTTCTCACTCTTTTTTATATTTTTAAATTTTTTTAAACATTTTGTCAATTACCAAACGCGTTTGTAGTTTATGTTTTTTTTAAAATAAACAAAAACCAATTTATAAAATTTTTGTAAATATAAACTGAAAATATAAACGTTACCAAGCACACCTTTAGCTATTAATTAAAAAAATTCAATTTTGAAAATCAGTGAAATTTCATTGACTTAGTAGAGTGAAGTTTCATTTCGTCATAGAATTGCCAAAAAAATATCGTCAGCAATTGACGGTAGTCACCAGGGACTAGAGGTGGTGACCAGTGACCAAAGGTAGTGGCCGGAAATGGCAGTGACAGTAATAGTGGCAGTAGTAATAGTGGCAGTGGTAGTAGAAGGTGATGGAATAATGAAACTAAATTAAGGGTAGTTTTATCCAAAAAAACGGTTTTCCCTGTGATGAAGGCATGTCTAAATCCACTCTTGCTTTGAGGGCTATAGTCAGTACTTTACCTTTTGCTCTTCTCGTAGATTTCCTTGGACTAAAAACCTCAAGGGCAGTGCTTGATGAAAGGAAAAAAAAAAAAAAAAGAGTTTTCTCAAACTCATAGCACAGATTTTCCTTACCCATGAAGGCAAAAACAGTACCTGGCTGGCATATTTTAGTTATTCTTAAATTAATACAAATTAATTTTTAGGAAGCTGAATAAAAAAAAGTCCCTAAAGTTTAAGAGCACAATTTTTTTTTTTAACTAATCCATTTGTAATTGTTTTCGTCTATAACAACAAAATTAAATAAGATAAAATAACAATATATATAATATGTACATGTATTTTTTCCAAGCCTAAAAATAAGTTCAGCCCAATCCTTTAGGCCTAAAATATAATCTTAAGCTCTATGAATTATCAGTAAGCATGAGCGGGTTGGACTGATATTGAGGCCATAACCATTCTTATTTACTGTAAGCATGTCTAATCTTTTTTCATTGCATGGATAGAATATACATTTTATGTTTTTTTATGATCAATGATTGAAACATTCATATAATAATACATTATTTAAAATTAAAAATGATTAAGAGAAGTTTTAAAATTTGAAAAAATTACATGTAAGTGGGAGAAAGAGAAAAAAAATAACTTACACACAACCTCACTATAGACACATTTACGCCTCATGTGTTAATAATTTTTTTTTCCTTCTCTCACTCGCATGTAATTCTCCTGTAAAATTTTTAAATGATGTAATAGTTATGATGGAAAATAAAATAAAAAAATTAAAATCTGTATACCTTCTATGGAGTGGATATGATCAAAATAAGACTGAGACATGCACAACATACCAAACCTCACCAACCATGACTTCAGATTGTGGGGTATACAAAGGTTTGTCATTTTCTTTCACTTGTAACAATTATAATCAAATTTGATTTCTTTGAGGCTATTCCAAGTTTATATGCCGCCTTAAGAAATGATAATGGCTAAAAATTATGTAGGATTGACATGGACTTCATTGGGTTTGTTGTGATGACCGACCGGTTATAAAGGAATAACAAATAACTATCTATAGTTGTGAGAAATTGAATGGGTTATTTATTTATTTTTATTTTTTTGATTGGCAAAGATGTTATTTTGTTTGGAAAAAATGTTGAAGTATACACTTCTCTTGAAAAAGAAAATACGATTTTTATTGTGAAAGTTACGAATTTTTATAATGAAAGTTATGTGTTAGTGTGTTAGCTTAGTGTGTTAGCTTTATGTTAGTGGTTTATACTTTATGTATAGTGCAATGTTAGTGCTTTAGATTTTCATCATTACAATTTGTAAATCGTCTCCTATATAAGGAGCCCCTAACCATATGAATATATACAATCTATTCTACCTCTCTATACATTATTCAAACATGGTATCAGAGCTAGGTTAAGAATCTAGTAATTTCGCTTCACCGGCGGGCGGCAACCTCGCCTTGGCCGCCCGCCGGACCTCAACCTAGTCCGCTGGAATTTTCTACACATAGCTTCGAGTTCTTCGCCATCAACGGCGGCAACATACTCCCTGAAAGAGAGACAGACAGGACGATCTTGAGCCATGGCACCACATTCTCTTCACAGACAGGTGCCGACACGGCAATACACCCACCGAAGCAACTTGTTCCCGACACGCCAGCAACTGTTCTTACAGATCCTCTCTCTCTTTCTCCTGAGCAAGTTTATCATCTTCAATACGTTGCAATAACTCCTCATATGCTTCCAAGGACTTTGCTGTGAACTTTTCCATGGCCTCAAAAATATGTTGCAGACTAACCTGCAGATTATTAGTTTTGCTAGTGTCACTCTGATAAACATGTCCACCTATTGAAAGACCATTGCTATCCCCAGAGACCTGAACTATTCTTTTTTCCAATGCCTGAATCTCCTTTTGCATCTTCTGATCCTCCCTCTCCAAGTTCTTGACTTTCCTCTCCATATCCCTGTTGTTCACCATCATCCTCTGGTGCATATCTAGCTTATCCTGCTTCCACAGCTGAAGCACACACGTGGCAAAATCTCGCATAGAATCAACCACTTCTTTCTCAGAAATTCCATCCAATGCTTGTGACCACTGATTGCAGAGTCCAAAAACAGGAGGAGCACCTATTCTACCAGGAGAGAAGGGAACAGGTCCATCAGGTGTTTCTTCAGGTACATAAAAAATACATTTCAGAAGCCAGTTATTCAGTGCTTGGACAAAACCCTTCTGGGCACCAACCCAACAAGAGAAACTTAAAGTCCAATGAAGAAGCTCACGTTCAAGCTGCAACGTGGCATCAAGACGTGATCGGCCCATAACTGCGGCTGATTCAATCCGGAACCACCACCAAGGCTCTCTCCCTCAAACTGATCTCTCACAAACGACGAGATCGGCCCATAACTGCGGCTGATTCAATCCGGAACCACCACCAAGGCTCTCTCCCTCAAACTGATCTCTCTCTCTCTTTGAGGGGGCCACCCAGTCAAACCCCCCCTTGGTGAACCCCCTTCGTCGTCCCGTGGGCTGCTCACCCTCTTCCTCTCTCTCTTTCCCTTTGCTCTCCTCTGAGTTTGGTGAACCGATGTGGTCTGACAAAGAACAAAGTTGCAGTAGTTTGAATGGACTAACAGAACCCAACACTTCCGTTGCCACCACAATGCAAGGTAAGAAGTCTTCAAGCTACCCACTTATGAGCTTTCATGGAAGTCAAGCGACCTAGACAACGCTGCAGGATTGGCTTGTAATACTGGAGAGGTTTCAGAGACATGACTCTTGTCATCGCCTTTCGGTTGGAAGGGCTTAAACAGACCTCCCCCACTAACTGAATCGCCAGTCAAACCCTCTTCCTCTCTCTCTTTCGGCACCTCACAGACCCATGCATCACACCCTCTTCCTCTCTCTCTTTCGGCACCTCACAGAACACAGACACACGGCAGCAACCTATTCCTCATTGAGCACACAGACACTCATCACACGCCTGCACATGGCCGACACCACTCACTACACCCACACTTTACACACGGCATGCGCGCCACAGACTGGTCACCCACATTCCCTCTCTCTCTCTGGTCCCTTTTTTTTTTCTCCCCCATACCCCCTTTAATCATATTCTTCTTTTGCCTTCCTTTATTCCACCCACCAGCGCACCTGTTTTCCCCATTAATACATTTTTTATTATTTTTATTTTTATTATTCTTCTTATTCTTAACACCAAAAAAAAAAAAAAAAAAAAAAAAAAAACTTTCACAACCAACTCGTTTTTCATTCCACAAACTTGTTATTTCTTCATGCCAGGGGATCAATCCCGATCAGAATTTTACAGCAAAAAAAAAAAAAAACGCAAATCCAACACCCACAACAACGGCTTTGTTTTCTTTTCTGCAGACGGCCACACACCGACATCCCTTCTCTACTCTGCCGCCGGTCTCTTCTTTTTGCCTCCGTCCTGGGCGGCCCTTGCCGGTGTTGCCTCCGTGTTTCCCACTCCACTAGGCACGATCACTACTCCCTGCTCCTCCACTGCAGCATATGGCGGCCCTCCAAATCGGAACATCACGGTGGCCTTCCGCTTCAGCTCCTTGTTTTCTGCCCTTAGCACGCTTATCTCTGCTCGCGCATCCTTATACATGCGTTGGAGCAGCGCCAGCTGGGAGTTTAATTGCTGCACCTCATTTGTCCTACTCTGCAGCCGGTGCGACAGATTTGTAACCGCCGTCATGGACTCCACACATGCCTTCAGAGTATACTGATTAGCCTCCACATCCGTTTGCACTGCCATTTTTTACTCCACCGACTGCATTGGAAAGTTCAACGGCGCAAACCCAGTGGTGTTTGGTTGAGGTTCACGGGACACCGCACCAGTTCTCTCTCCTGTGGCCTCGTTGAGATCGGGAAAGAGAGTGAGCAGCCCACGGGACGACGAAGCCATTTTTTCTGGGCAACAGAGTGTTATAGAGAGTGTTACAGATTATCTTCTCAGCAAAACCTTCTCAGCAAACCAAAGAGTTTTTCAGAGGATTTTCGCCAATTGTTTGTCTTCGCCTCTGCCTCAGCTCTGTCTTGGTTAAATAGCCGAGGCAGCCACGCGCATCGCGCGCCTCTTCTCGCCGACAAACTGGCACGCCTTTTCATGGCACGCCTTTTGATGCATTCGGGCACGCCTTTTGATGGCACGCCTTTTGAGGGTGCGGGCACACCTTTTGAGGGCACGCCTTTTGAGGGCTCGATATCTACATCCATGTATATCTTTTGGGCAGCCTGTCTACACACTCATACAGTGTCTTCTACACCAGTCAGCTTTATCAATCCCTTTGTTTCAACCTCAAATAGGTTTCTATCTTCACACCTATTTGAGTTTGAGGGGGGGTTATACACAGTATCATGTATAAGTTGCTCATGGCGCACTCCCTAAGTCGCCCCCTTGGTGCACCACCACAATTCTGCCACAACGGTCCGACATGACCCCATAAACTGTCTTCTCCAACGGTCCGACATGACCCCGTAAACTGTCTTCAACAACGGTCCGACATGACCCCGTAAACTGTCTGCTACATCGGTCCGACATGACCCCGTAAACTGTCCTGCTACAACGGTCCGACATGACCCCGTAAACTGTCCTGCTACATCGGTCCGACATGACCCCATAAACTGTCTTCTACATCGGTCTGACACGACCACACAGTGTCTGCTACAACAGTCCGACATGACCCCGTAAACTGTCTGCCACAACGGTCCGACATGACCCCATAAACTGTCTGCTACATCGGTCTGACACGACCATACCGTGTCTCCTATCCTGTTTTATTTATCAGTTTATTTTTCTGTTTTGTGACTCTCTCCAAACTCAAGTTGGCTAGTGCCTATCCTCCTTGAGTTTGAGGGGGGCTGTTAGTGTGTTAGCTTAGTGTGTTAGCTTTATGTTAGTGGTTTATACTTTATGTATAGTGCAATGTTAGTGCTTTAGATTTTCATCATTACAATTTGTAAATCGTCTCCTATATAAGGAGCCCCTAACCATATGAATATATACAATCTATTCTACCTCTCTATACATTATTCAAACATTATGAATAACGAAATTATGGTATATCCTCTTAAAATTATGAATGACAAAATTATTATTTTTTTTAGTAATAAATTTATATTTTTATACTAAAAATTATATATTTATAATACAAATTATACTATATATATGATGCCTACCATATATATTTTTCTTTTGAGCGCACAACTTGAGCCTTTCCTTTTGTTTTTATTCTTGCCTATGTGGTTAACTTTTAGTTATGGCTGCCAAGTTTAACTTTTATATAGACATTTTATTTTTTTATTTTTTGATCTTCTCACAGTCATTTATAAAAAAAAAAAAAAAAAAAAAAAAATTCCATTCTCAGTTTTATAAAAAAAAAATTTCTTTACATCCACTCTTAAGTTATTTCCCCTTAATAATATTATATATATTTTTAGTGTCTAATGTGAATTTTCTCTTGAAAAACATTGATGTATATGTTGCATGAGTAATTTTTTATTTTTATTTTTTTAAAAGTCAGATGTCTGAATTAGTTTGTATATATATCGAATAATTTCAAGATATTAAAGTTAATGACCAAACAAATTTTTAAAATTTTCTTGGGATGACTCGAATTTAAATCTTATTTTTACATTTTTATCCTACTATCAACCTCTTCAAATTGATGTTGCATAAGTAATCAATTGATTTTTTTGTATTTGGTAACATGTTATATTGTTGATTTCATTAAATTGTTAAAATATTATCTTAGACCGATGCTTTGATAGCTGAAGTATGGAATAGGATGGACGAAACTCTTCTTGCTAGAGCTTTTGAGTGGCTTACCTTAACAGGACAAGACAGATGCACCAAATCATTGGGCAGCATCACCATCAGTTCGGTTGCACCTGAATTGGGTACCTTTAAACCTAGACTTGGTTTGGAAAGAATTCTATTAGCCTGATTTTTTTGATTATTTTGATTATTTTAATCTAGTTAAAAAGTTCCGTTTATAAAGAACTTTTAGATTTTTTTTAGATTTGTGAGAAAAAAAAATTATGATTTATATGTGTCAATTTATTTTATTAATTTTTTAATTTATTTTGTCTTTTAATAAATTAATTAGGCCAAATTCACTTGCCAACCCAACACTTAAATCTCGTTTGACAATATCACTTTTTAGCTTAAAAGTCAAAAAAAATTTTAAAAAATTAAAAAATCAACAACTTATACAAGAAAGTCAAATATTATATTTTCTCTTTACTTTTTGCATATTTTTTCATAAAAAATTAAAAAATCATTCTAAATATATTATTTTTTTTTTTTATCATATTTTAGCTAAAAAAAACTAAAAAAATTACTAAAAAAAATTTATTCTCAAACGAGATTTTAATAAGGATATGGCAGCAAAGGGCGATTGATGTCAAGCCAGTGGGGCCATCATCATCAGAGACCACCTCGGCGAATGAGTAGCTCGACTCTACAGATACATTGGCAACACTACATAGTCTTAGAAGGGCTAAACCTATCAAACAATAATATGGGGAACACAATTGTGGTAGTAGATGCAAAATTGGTTGTGGATCTAGTACTATCAGCAAACATAACACACCACATATTTACTAACATCATTCATGATTGCAGCTATTTGGTGAACAATCTAGGTATATTTAGAAGGATGATGTTAGGAATATTAAAATTTTTATTAAATAAATGATTAAATGTCTGACATGAGTGTGGAGTCTGTAATTTTGTGGATTCTACACTCATGTAAGGCATTCGGTCATCTATACTATATATTAAGCAAAAGGAAGTTTTTAACCCCAAATCTTGTGGGAGTTTCAATATACCAATCATAATTTCCTGATTTTTTGATTAAAAAAAAAATCTTTACATTTATTGATTTGGTCAAAATCTTCTGATTAACATTTATTAACTTTTTCCAAGCCACATGTCTTTCCACATACCTACATTTGTTGATTTGGTCAAAATCCTTTAATCAGCATTTAAATCCTCTCATACAAATAATTATAGATACAATCTATGCATGGTTATTGCAGTACCTATTTCAACTTCTCTCATACACTATGGTTAGTGATAAGATTGTTAAATTATTTTTATAAAAAATCTTAAAAAACATAATTTATATATTAAAAAATTTAGAATAACTATAAATATCTATAATTATTCTGTGTATGACATGAATAATAGACTAATTTATTTAATAGAAAATTTGAGACGTAGTATTTTCCTATCCAGAGTCAACCACTCCTATCGAAAGTCTAACAAATGCACTAACTTACTGGCCAATATGATACTGGGAAACTTAAATCTAGAATTTTTTTGGTTTTATTTTTGTACCTACTTGTATTTTTAATCAACTGACACTAGATGTCAGAATATTTTTAACCACAAAAAAAAAAAAAAAAAAAAAAACAGAAAAGAAAAAAAACTCTGAAAAGAATACAGACTTAAGCTAATAACATTCAAGAAGAAAGACTATGGTCCACACTCTCATCTTATAACTAAAGTAGAAAATAATATAATTTCACACTTTTCAAGTCATAATTAAAAAAATAAAAAATAAAAAAAGTAATAACTAAACACCATATGAGGTATAACCAAAGGTCTAATAAGTCATAATTAAAGAAAAAAATTAATTATAACTAAATAAAAAAAATGACATAATTAGGAGGGTATATGGTACATCCCTCAAGAGAGGTGTATAGTAGAATTTCCCAAATTCAAGATATAAAAAATTGATAAAATGATCATTGTCATGTATATAAGAAAAATAGCATATCAATGCTACCTTATCTTCTAATCTGTGTTTTTTACTAACATTTGTACTACTTGCCATTTTTTATTTCATATTTTTCAAGAACCATATCATATCCAAAACCATATTGTAACCACTTTATAGGGAGTTTTTTTTGGTAAAACCCCTTCTTAAGAGTTTTATACCATAAACCCTTTTTGATTATCCCATTAGGTTCCATTCACTATAGTAAGACCAAAAAACCCCCCAAGCCTCTCGCGCGTATTTGTACGTTTGGATAGAAACAGTTACTCATCAACGACTATCTCTCCGAATATATCTCTCCCTTTCAAAATCCTAAACCCTATGTCATCAATCCCCAATATTCTATCTCTCCCATTGTCTCATCGTGTCACGACCCAAACCCGTCCCTATAGGTTTAGCATTGTAACCAGCCAGTAATCTTTAAATTAACAGAGGCCTCTATATAGAATAACATAG
Organism: Camellia sinensis; assembly: GCF_055761805.1. NCBI lineage: Eukaryota > Viridiplantae > Streptophyta > Magnoliopsida > Ericales > Theaceae > Camellia > Camellia sinensis. The sequence continues at coordinate 83,553,569 of NC_138963.1, forward strand.
ACTGAAGGGCTAGCGGAAGCAGATAGATAAAACATACGTAGTCCAATGAGCTGTGCAGACATACATAGGACAGATAATTTAAAACTTTCTATACATACATGTGACGTCATAATTACAGTAGTCATATGTCACCAAAATCCACATTTACAAAACTTACAAAACATGTTCAAACAAGACCTAAGAAAAGACAAAAGTCTCCAAAACTTGTTTCATATAAACTTTATCAGGTCTCAAAACCTCCTCGGGAGGCACAAAGACTGGTTGACAAAACCAAAACTCCAGGCAGTCCTCACTGAGTCTGGTCACGTGCTTGATCACCTACATACATAAATAATACGGTGAGTTGGAGCCTAGTGAATAATAACAAAGTAAAGAGTTTTAATGAATGATGTCCATCACAGAGTCAGAAATCAGAGTTTATATCAGAACAGATTTATATTCATATTCTTGTTTAGAAATCAGTATTTATAATGAAATGGAATCAGAATCATATTCATAATCAGAATTTACAATTAATCATACGTGGTACATCCATTAGCACTAACAGAAACAGTTGACCCATAAAGGGATTGCCCCAGAGACATACAGTTGACTCACATGCACAGAGACGGTACAGTTAGCTTATAAGACGTATAGTTGGCCCATAAATAGGACGTACATAGAAGGATCCATAACAGTTGGCTCATGAGACATATAGTTGGCCTATAATTGGGACATAACAGAATAGATAACAGATGTTATCTGAAGCTAATGATGCCATGAGTACATTTCAGAAACATTAGACAATCATTCATTCATATAGAAAATAATATTTCAGAAAACAGATTATCTTATATCATTCAGAAAATACTTATAAATTGAACATAGTTTTACAAAGTTATTACTCATACATGACTCCAATTGCAAAACAGATTAAGCAGACAGATCAGATAGTTTACAACGCATGACATACAAACAAACACATAACATATACACATTGAAACACACGCTCGGAATTCATTTAATTCATTACTGTTAGACTTATTTATTTTGATAATTTATTTAATTATGTTTTTAATTTATTTGGAAGAAAAAAATAGAATCAACATTTATTTTGATGATTTTATGTTTTAATTTATTTGAAAGAGAAAAATAGAATCAAAATTTATTTTGTCCCATTATTTTTTACCTAAAACTTTTATCCTAAATGTTGTTAGAATGTATTTAATATTTGATTAAATCAGAAGTTCAAACAGCCCAAAACAAAGGTTCAAATAGCCCAGCACAGTAACAGGCCAAAAGGTTCAAGTGGAAGATATTCAAATTAGTAATGATGGAATGGAAGATATTCAAATTAGTAATAATGGAGTGTAAGATATTTAAATGAATACAACGGCTATAAATGGTCATAAATTCAAATGAATACAACAGCTATAAGCGGCTATAAGTTTCATTATATATACCAAAGCCTCTAATGTAAACAAGTTACAAAAAAAAAAACAAGAAAATATTCTTTTATCTATAATCACTCACATCTATTCTCTGAAAAATTCTCTGAGAAATGTTCTTCAATTTTTGTTTACATTCTCTTTCAGAAATTATACACTGAGACGTACAGTTTTAAGCCTATCTTTCCTGTGTGAGGTTTATAGAAAAACCAGAGTTTCATTTTTATATCTATCTTTGAGAGATAATTCTTGTAACTTTTTGTAAAAGCAAAAACACATTCTTTTCAACCTTGTAAGAGTGTAGTACACTCAGTATTCTTGACTTAGAAAGTCTGTGTAAAATCTGTGGAGGATTGCTCCATCTGTGAAAAGGTTGCTAGCACCCTGTGAAGCTAGAGTATAGTGGAAAATCTCAAGTGAAGCTTTAGGAGTGGATGTAAACCGAGTTGAAACTGAACTACTATGAATTTGTTTGCCTCTCTCTCCCTCATCTCTTTATTTTATTTAAATTGTCAAAGCTATATTTCACATTTTCACTGTGCTAAAATCATTAACTGACATAGTCGTTAGAACACTTGTTTTAATTATTTTTATTTCATTAATTATATTTATTTATTGTGCTAGTCATAATATTTATTAGGGTAAATCCTAATTAACCCCCCCTCTTAGGTTGTCTTTTGAGTAACAATTGGTATCAGAGCCTAGACTCTTGTTTTAGATTTAACCATCTGGGAGTTTCGATTCATGGCAACCTTAGCTGAAGGACAAGCCACAAATAGGCCAACATTGTTTGACGGAAACATCTATAGTCATTGGAAGGATAAGATGACCATATATCTACAAACCACTGATTATACCATATGGATTATTATCACCAAAGGTCCAAAAATTCCTACCAAATTAGTAGACAGTATTAGTGTACCTAAAACTGAAGATGAATGTGATGAGATGGATCATAAATTATTGTAAACCAATGTTAAAGCCAAACTCACCATTGTTTGTGGATTAGGCTCTAAGGAGTGTGATAGAATTTCAAGTTGTGATTCGGCAAAAGAAATTTGGAACAAACTTAAGGTAACGTATGAAGGTACAAACCAAGTGAAGGAATCTTGTATTGATATGCTTGTTCATAGTTATGAATTGTTTGAAATCAACTCTGATGAATCTATTTCAAGTATATTTACTAGATTTACTGTAATTGTAAACTCTTTGAAATCTTTTGGCAAAACTTATACTAACAGAGTTGGTAAAAAAATTCTTAGGTGTTTGAGAAGCAATGTCACGGCCATTATAGAAGCCAAAAATCTCTCTACACTTGGATTGGATGAGCTTATGGGTTCCCTTATGACTCATGAGATCACCATGGAAGGACATGAGGATGTTAAAAACAAAAAGAAAAGTGGAATTGCATTCAAAGCCTCATCAAATGAAGAAGAACATGAAAACTCTAGTAATGATGAAAGCTATGCCATGTTTAGTAGAAATCTCAAAAAGCACTTTAAGAAAAACAATTATGGAGGAAGAAGACCTTTTAAGAAAGAGTACAATAAAGATAACAAGAAAGAGCCTATTATTTGCTATGAGCGCAAATATCCTGGACATATGAAGATGGATTGTCCAAAATTGAAGAATCATGGAAAAGACTACAAAAGAAACAAAAAGGCCATGGTAGCAGCTTGGGGAGAAAGTGAAGATATAAGCTCAAGTGATGAAATTGAAAATGAAGTAGCCAACTTGTGTCTCATGCCTCTTGAAGATGAAGACTCTACTCAAGATACGGTAACTACTCTTTATAAAGAACTTGAAAGTGCATTCCATGAACTACAAGATGAATTTAGAAAAGTTTGTGCAAAAAATAATGTGTTGAAGAAATCTATTGTATCTTTATCTACTAATGTAGAAGAATTAAAAAAAAAAAATTGTTTTGAAAAATGATTTTGATACTATCTCTAATGAGAAAACTACTTTAAAAAGCAATATTTTGATGATTTAACAAAAACACTTGAAAATTTTCTAAAAGGTAGAAATAATCTCAACATGCTTCTTGAAAATCAAAGATGTGTTTTCGATAAAGCGGGCATTGGGTATGACCCTATTAAGAAACAAAAGAATCTCAATATAATTTTTGAAAAGGCACCTCTCATGACGCACCCTTATATTATTTGTCATTATTGTAGAAAAAAAATACATTATATATCTTATTGTCCATTCAAAAAGAATATGAACATGGGAATTAAAAAGATTTGAATTATTAAGCGATCTAACAAAACAAACTAAGAAGGACCTAAGAAATTATAGGTACCAAAAACCAACATTTGATTGTCATCTTATAGGTTACTTTAAGTCAAAAGCTAAAGAAGGGAAATGGTACCTCGATAGTGGATGTTCCAGACACATGACTAGAGATAAATCCTTCTTTACTACACTGTCATCCAAAAATGGAGGCTTTGTTACTTTTGGAGACAACAAGAAAGGAAAAATCATCAGTATTGGTAGCATCGGTATTTCTCCTAACCCTTCTATTGAAAATGTCTTACTTATTGATGGACTTAAGCATAACCTACTTAGTATAAGTCAATTATGTGATAAAGGTAATCGAGTTATTTTTGATAAATTACATTGCACAATTGAAAGCACAAATGATCATAAAGCTTTATTCGTTGGTAATCGTCATGATAATGTTTATGTTTTTCATCTCAATGATCTCTATGTTACTGATATTAAATGTTTATATGTTAATAATGAAAATAGTTGGTTATAGCATAGAAGACTTGGTCATGCTCATATGGATCTAATTACTAAACTTTTGAGAAAGGATTTGGTCATTGGACTTCCAAAAATTAAATTTCAAAAAAATCATCTTTGTAATGCTTGTCAACGAGATAAACAAACTAAAACATCGTTTAAATCAAAATCTTATATTTCCACAACTAGACCTTTACAACTATTGCATATGGATTTATTTGGTCCCTCAAGGACATCTAGTCTAGGTGGTAAACATTATTGTCTTGTTATTCTTGATGATTATTCAAGATTTACATGGGTTATGTTTTTAGCACACAAAGATGAAACATTTTCTTCTTTCACAAAACTCTGTTGTAGAATTCAAAACGAAAAAGGCTTTCTTATTATTGATATTCGAACCGACCATGGTAAAGAACTTAAAAATGAGAAATTTAAATTGTCTTGTGATGAGCATGGTATTGGACATAATTTTTCAGCACCTAGAACCCCTCAACAAAATGGTGTAGCAGAAAGGAAGAATAGAACTTTAAAAGATATGAGTAGAACAATGCTTTGCGAAAATAATCTTCCTAAATATTTTTTGGCCGAAGCCGTTCATACCGCATGCTATATTTTAAATCGTGCATTGATTAAACCTATTCTCAAAAAGACTCCTTATGAACTTGGGTATGATAAAAAGCCCAACATTAGTCACTTGCATGTTTTTTATTGTAAATGTTTTGTGCATAATAATGGTAAGGATAACTTAGGTAAATTTGATTCAAAATCTAATGAAGCAATTTTTCTTGGCTATTCCTTAACTAACAAAGCTTATTGTGTTTTTAATAAAAGAACTCTTGTTGTGGAAGAAATTATACATATGGCATTTGATGAAACTAACATCTCTGCTCAAAAGCAAATTGTTAGTGATAATATAGTTTTGAAACCAAATGTGGAAGATTCAAGTATCTACAAAGAAGAGAACCAACCATGTAAGTTGAACAAAGAGATTGAACAACCTATTCTCCCACCTCAAGAAAAAGGAGGAAACAATGACGATTTGCCAAGAGAATGGAAGTTTGTTCATAATCACCCTAAGGATTTAATCCTAGGTGACCCTACAAAAGGTATTGAAACTCGTTCTTCACTTAGAAACATGTGTAGTAACTTAGCTTTTCTCTCACAGATTGAGCCTAAAAACTTTTAAGAAACCGAATTCGATGAGCATTGGATGATAGCTATGCATGAAGAGCTTAACCAATTTGAAAGAAACAAAGTATGGGAACTTGTGCCAAAACCTAAAAATCATACCATTATCGGTACCAAATGGATCTTTCGAAACAAGCTTGATGAATCCGGCACAATTATAAGAAACAAGGCTAGACTTGTTGCACAAGGATACAATCAAGAAGAATGTATTGATTTCAATGAAACCTTTGCTCCGGTTACTAGATTAGAAGCCATTCGCATGTTACTTGCATTTGCATGTTTTAGAGATTTCAAACTTTATCAAATGGATATAAAAAGTGTCTTTCTTAATGATTTTATAAATGAGGAAGTTTATGTTAAACAACCCCCAGGTTTTGAAGATCATGCTTTTCTAAATCATGCTTTTAAACTATCAAAAGATTTATATAGTTTGAAACAAGCATCTCGTGCATGGTATGAACGATTAAGTAAATGTTTGATTGAAAATAATTTTTCTAGAGGAACAATTGACACAACATTTTTTGTTAAAACTAAAAATGATGATTTACTTATTGTGCAAATATATGTGGATGACATTATATTTGGTGCTATTAATGAAACCTTGTGTAAGGAATTTGCTAAGTGTATGCAAGGTGAGTTTGAGATGAGCATGATGGGGAGCTAAATTATTTCTTTGGGCTTCAAATCAAACAATGTAAGGAAGGGATTTTTATCAACCAAGCTAAGTACACAAAAGAACTACTCAAAAAGTTTGGTATGTATGACTTAAAAATAGCTGGAACACCTATGACCACATCTATTAAGCTATACAAGGATGAAAAAGGTAAGTCTATTGATCAAACAAAATATCGATGTATGATCGACTCCCTTATTTATTTAACTACAAGTAGACCCGATATTATGTTCAGTATTTGTATGTGTGCTAGATATCAATCAAATCCTAAGGAATCACATCTCAGTCCTGTTAAAAAAAAAAAATTAGATATCTTGTTGGCACTCAAAATTTAGGACTGTTTTATCCTAGAGATGTTGCATTTGATTTAATTAGTTACTAGGATGCCGACTTTACCGGATGCCGACTTGATAGAAAAAACACCAATGGCACTTGTCACTTTCTTAGTAACTCATTAGTATCTTGGTTTAGCAAAAAGCAAAATTTTGCTGCTTTATCAACGGCTGAAATTGAATATATAGCTTCCAGAAGTTGTTGTGCCTAAATACTTAGGATGAAACAACAATTTGAGGATTTTGATTTGCATTATGATCATATTCCTATTGAATGTGATAATACTAGTGCCATCAATTTAAGCAAAAATCCGGTTCAACACTCATGAACAAAACATATTGAAATTCGACATCATTTTTTAAGAGATCATGTTCAAAAAAGGGATATTGTACTTGAATTTGTAAACACTGGCAAGCAATTGGCGGATATTTTCACAAAACTCCTAAGTGAGGATCACTTCAATTTTATTCGTGGCGAGCTTGGAATGTCGATTTCTACTTAAAAAGTTTTGTTATAACTGCAAAACTTGAATTTTTGTTAAAATGATATATGTGTATTGCTATATTGATATGGAAACATTTATATCAGTTGAATGCTCTCAAGTCCTTCATACATTTATTCTCCTTAACAGTTTGTTATTCTCAACTGTGTAATTTTTTTTGGGCTCTGCATCTTGAGGTAAAATTAACTTTGCATACATTGATTTTTTTTTAAACCCTCATGGTATTTTTTTTGCATTACCATTCCAGTAACACCAACGTCCCATTAAGTTTAATTTCTACTAGTATTATTTTATTTTAATTTATTTTATTTTTTTATTTTGCTATTATGCTTAATTTCTTTTATTTTTCATTATTATTTTTTGTTTGGGCTTAATTTTCTTATTTTTTTCTGCTTTTTAATTTCATTTTTCAGTAGTTAAACATAAAAATAAAAACAAATCAAAATACAAATATTTACATAAAAAAAAATAACCTTCATTTTTTTTACGGCCATACACTGATCAAAATAAACATATTTACATAAATAAAATAAAATAAAAAAAACCTTCATTTTTTTTACGGCCATATGCCGATCTTACTTACTCGCCTCTTCCATCATTTTCTTCCTCTTTTTATCACCTTGGGAGGCCCTTGCAGGCCCTGCCCCCGTGCTTTCGTCGAAAGCGACGGCTCCCCGCTGACTATCAAAGGCCAAGAACGACGTTGCTCTAAATCGGGCCATGGAGGTGGTCTTCCGTTTAAGCTCTTTATTTTTGGTCTTCAGTGCGCAAATCTCTGCTCGTGCATCCTTGTACATGCGCTGGAGCAGCGAGAGTTGGGCGTTGACTTGGTGGAGCTCACTCGTCCTATTCTACAGTTGGTGAGCCAATTTTGTGACTGCAGTCGCCGCCTCCATACAGGATGTCAGTGTGAAATGATTGGCTTCAATGCATGATTTAGCTATCATTATTTGCTTAATCGACATCATAGGAAGGTTGGGAAGAGTAGGAGCCGGGGTACTCGGCCCAGCAGCACTTACGGGATCATTCAGGTCAGGAAAGAGAGTAAGGGGACGGGACAAGGTCGTGAAGTAGAAAACAGAGATGTAATCGACAGGAGGGTCGCTTTTGGCAGCCTTTCTGCTCTGCTCAGTCTCTCTGTTCTATCTCTCTCACGTAGAAAAAAAAGAGATAGAAGCGAATGAGAAAGAAGAAGGAGAAGAGAGTGATTAAGAAGAAGACGGATGAGAAGAAGACAAGAGGGAGAGAGAGCCGAGGCCATTGATTGACCCGTCTCGCTTTTGTCAGTTGGCTGACGCAAAAGCGAGGATGCATGTCCAACGCGATTTTCAACAGAAAAAAGAGAAGTGCGCGAATCGTATATATATATGTATATATATGTTTTGAATTGCATAGATGTCATTTATCACTATCATTTTCCTCTTCCTCCTCCTCCTCTAGATTCTGACCCATGATTTCCTTTTAATAATATCACAGGGGAAGAAATTATATGATGTTATGTATTATGGTATTATTTTGTTATGATATTATGTATTATGATATTATTTGAAAACTAATTTAATGATTATGTATTTATAGTTTGATATCTTAGTCTCATATCATGTCTATAATTAAAGCTTATTTATTACACATGTGCTAACCTATGTATTTAGAAATGAATTTAGGGAGCATGACTTGAGGGAGAGCTTTTCTTACTCCCAAATCAAATCAAAATATCATTGTGTGCCATCATAAAAAAGGGGGAGATTGTTAGACTTATTTATTTTGATGATTTATTTAATTATGTTTTTAATTTATTTGGAAGAGAAAAATAGAATCAAAATTTATTTTGATGATTTATTTGAAAGAGAAAAATAGAATCAACAATTATTTTGATGATTTTATATTTTAATTTATTTGAAAGAGAAAATAGAATCAAAATTTATTTTATCCCATTATTTCTTACCTAAAACTTTTATCCTAAATGTTGATAGAATATATTTAATATTTGATTAAATCAGAGGTTCAAACAGTCCAAAACAAAGGTTCAAACAGCCTAGCACAATAACAGGCCAAAAGGTTCAAGTGAAAAATATTTAAATTAGTAATGATGGAGTGGAAGATATTCAAATGAATACAACGGCTATAAACGGCTATAAATTCAAATGAATACAACGGCTATAAATGGCTATAAGTTTCATTATATATACCAAAGCCTCTAATGTAAACAAGTTACAAGAAAAAACATAAAATATTTTTTGATCTATAATCACTCATATCTATTCTCTGAAAAATTCTCTGAGAAGTGTTCTTCAATTTTTATTTATATCCTCTTTCAAAAATTATACACTGAGACGTATAGTTTTAAGCCCATTTTTCCTGTGTGAGGTTTATAGAAAAACCAGAGTTTCATTTTTATATCTATCTTTGAGAGATAATTCTTGTAGCTTTCTATGAAAGCAAAAACATCTTCTTTTCAACCTTGTAAGAGTGTAGTACACTCAGTGTTCTTGACTTAGAAAGTTTGTGTAAAATCTGTGGAGGATTGCTCCATCTGTGAAAAGGTTGCTAGTGAAGCTAGAGTATAGTGGAAAATCTCAAGCGAAGCTTGAGGAGTGAACGTAGGCTGAGTTGAAGTCGAACCACTATAAATTTGTTTGCCTCTCTCTCCTTTATCTCTTTATTTTATTTGAATTTCCATAGCTATATTTCACATTTTCACTATGCTAAAATCATTAACTGACATAGTTGTTAGAACACTTGTTTTAATTATTTTTATTTCATTAACTGTATTTATCAATTGTGCTAATCATAATTTTTATTAGGGTATTATTATTTTTATTTGTAAAAACCTAATTCACCCCCCCCCGCTTAGTTGTCTTTTGGGTAACAATTGCGCTTCGTTCTTAGTGTGTTTCTAAGTCCTATCCTCATTATTATGTTCTAATTAGGGCTTAAGAATGCCTAAGATGCAATGAGGATGTCAAAATACACTTGAAAACACTTAGTCAAATTTATGAAAAAAAGGTCTTCGCTCGAGCGTAATTTCCTTCGCTCGAACGGAGGTTCAAAAATAAAGGTGATCGCTCGAGCGCAACTTCGGTCGCTCGAGCGGTCTGTAAACTCTGTAAAAGTACTGGTTACATGATTTTTCCGCTCAACGGTCGCTCGATGGTCGCTCGTGCGTAAGACTGAGTAAATAGGGTCCTCGCTCGAGCGCAACTCTTGTTACTCAGGCGATCTGCAAAATTTTGTAAAACTTATGGGAGCATGAATTTTACGCTCAAGACAACTTTTCCTCGCTCGAGCTGAAGTGCAAAACTATGAGTGGTCACTCGAGCGCAGGTTCTGTCGTTTGAGCAGAGATGCAAAATTGTGGAATTTCCAGATTGCTCTTCAGTTTCAAAACTCAAATTCAAACCAATAAAACACATCTTTTTGGGCCCAAAACTTGAGAAAATATATGTAATCTTGTAAAGCATTGTGAATTCAAGATCATTTTGCAAAATCAAAGCCCAAAAGCATGTCAATCGTGTAAAATCAAGCTTGAAATGTTGAAAACATAACATGCATGTAATTTCTTGACTTCAAAGCTTTAAAAACATGATCAAACAAGGTAAAATGGTATGAAACTTGGTGAATTTCCAAAACCAAGCTATGATCAATGCATGCATGTGAGAATTCTTCAACATTCAACTCTAAATGCAAGGAAATTTGCATGCATGTATGGTTATCTTCTTAATTCTTCTTTCCTAGCTCAATTCTTGAATTGATTGTCTAACTCTCTTGGTGTGATGTATGAAACAACCCTACTACATAACTAAAATGGTGAATTCCTACCTTAAACCTTAAATTTTCAAGTATAGAGGCTTAGTCTCCCAAGTTCTCTCCAAATCCTTCACTTTTCTAGCAATCTCTTTTTACTTGATTTCAAACTTCCTCCTTTCCCTCTCTCTCATGTTTTGGTCTTCAAAGATAAGGGGTTGAAAGTGTAAAATGTATAAAAGGTGTTAGGAGTGGTCTTATATAGGGTCAATTAGCATTAGTTAATTGAATTGAATTAAGGCTAATCCATTGGCATTATTTATTCTAATTATTTGGTTCCGAATTTAATTTAAATTGGACCTACCATAAATTTCCAAAAATTCCAAATAACTCATATACCAAGTCAATTTTGTGATCAAATGCCGATAAGGCTTTCAATTCGCAAAATAAAACAGAAACACAAACAGATATTTCTACGATAGACAAATGTAAACGCAAATAATGCAACATACATGCAATTAATTCAGAATTTTCATCCTAATTACTTATTAGACATTCTTAGTCATAGGTTATAAGCTAATCACAGGTCAGGGTTATTACACATCGTCACACCGCGATGTCTGTCGTCGTTGCACCGTTCTTTACCATTATCACAGTCAATTTACCAAAAACTAACATCGTCAATTATTCTCATTATCATATCTGTGGTAACCCAATCCTTAAAAGCACTGTGAAGCCCGTCGTTGTTGTGCTGTTATTCCCCATTATTACTGCCGATTCACCAGGAACCTCCATCGTTGCATCGTCTCATCATCGCATCAATGGCAACCCAATCGTCAAAAACACCATGAATCCCATCGTTGTGTCGCCGTTATTACCCCATTGTTAGTGTTGTTTCACCAAAATCACCATCGTCTCATTGTCTCATCTGTGGCAACCCAAATCATCAAAAATGGTTAACAAACATAAGTGTTCATTACAAATCTTATATACAAACGATAACCCTTAGTTTTTTTTTATAATTTCAACTTCAACCCAAATTTATTGATCCTATTCGTACAATGTGTGAAGTTCATAGTATTGTTGTTATCCCCTAATTATTTAATTGTTGTCATTAACACTATTCATCGTTGAATATGAAACCCCCCACCCTAAAAAAAAATTGTAGCAATAACTTGTATGTTAATAGTAGTGAACATTCACATGGGAAAAAAAATATGTGGATCAACACAGTTGTTTCCATTGTGTTCTTGTTGTATGATATTCACATGTGAACATTCACACCATATGTAGTCTGATTGTCAGGTTTATTCTCAGTTTCATAGTCTCAAATGTTTGTGTGAATATTCACATTGCTCAATGTGTTTCTATGTATGTTGATACTAGGCAAGCCACCTTGATTTTAACATAATGGTCTTGTTTTGCTGTAATTGTGGCTCAATTAGAATTTTCTGAAGTTATGACATTATTCGCAATATGACTCATGTAAATATTAGTGTGAACATTCACATTATACTTATTGCTAAAAAATGGTCATTTGGGTTTGGTCAATATGGTTATGTGAATATTGATGATGAGGTAGTATGCAATTTTTTCCTTTATGTTGCAAAATTTTGTTCTTGTCAATATGAGAAATCAACATATGTTGGTGCTGTCTCAGTGGCCTATGTGAACATTCACACTTTGATTAATTCCACTATTGCTTTTGTTTTCATATCCACATTCATGTGAATATTCACATCTCTACTATTGATGTAAACATTTGTATTGTAAGCTGTATTTCATTGTTGATGTTAACAACCCTATGAATGTTCACATCAATGGTGTGGATGTTCTCAATACTGTTTTTGTCACCCTAAAAAAATGCAATTCTTTGCTCTTGTGGTCTGAATGTGAACATACATACCAAATAAATTTGTGCTAATGCCAACACAAATGCATAATCCACCTCTATTCCATTCAAACCTTTATCAGATATGAATGTTTACATCATTGTCCATAGATGCCAACATTCACATCAGTGTTTCAAATGTTCACATCAATGTTTTCATTGTAGGAAATAATAGACTCAGTTAATTTTTGTATTGCATGAATATTGTATTAATGTGTATGTCCTATGTAACAGACGTTGCACACAAGTGAAAAAGGGATGAATATCATGTCAAATATGAAAGCTTGCATGTAGATAACCACATAAATGTTGACATGCATTGTGTCAATTACAGATCTAACATAACAGGCTTGGTGAAATTAATGAAAAGCACAAAGTTTACATAACCTCAACTTGGCTGCAGAGGCAAACCCCATTTTGGCAATTATTGGATACATTGAGGATCGGTAAAATCGACATTGACAAGAACATGAAGTATGATGATGTTGTTGTGCGTGTCTTAGAGATGTGCAAGGCATTCAAAGAGGCCTTTTACATTGGCAGAAAAAAAATGAACATACATGACCGCGATGTGAAACTGATTTTTGAAATGGATTGTAGCACCAAACCAATGGACAAGTCATACGGTGCCAAGCCAAAGACTGAAATTATAAACAAAATGTGCAAAAATTTCAGCCAGTTGACTTTAAAATGGATACACACCTTTCTGACCGAGGCATTAAAGGGCAAACAAGAAAAATGACAATGACGAAGTTGCACAACTAGTCTGCATGTATGCATACTAGAAGCTTTTTTTTCTCGACAAGCGGCGAAACAATAGGATAGGGATACTATGCACATATGGTCCCATTAGAGAACATGAAATGATATGATTGGGTAAGACAAATCAGGACAACACTAACTTCTTCCATTGCCCAAAATGATAGAAAGTCAGGAAAAGTAACCGACTATGTCATGTTGTTGATAGTAAGTACCCATATTCTCAAATGTTAACATTTGCATGCTCTTACGAAAAATACTGACATGAATAACACCTTCATAATAAAACAAATATGAACATTGCATACACTAATACAAACACACACTGACCTTTACATATACACTATGCGCATTGATGTTAATGTTGTTGATGGTAAGTAACCATGCACACATATGTTCACAACCATCTACACAGATATGGACATTCACATCTATGGACAATGATGTGAATGTCTACATCGATTGACACTGATGTGAATGTTCACATCTATTGACATTGCGCACATATATTCATAACCATCTAAATAAATATGAACATTGCACACATATATTTACAACCATCCACACAGATATGAACATTCACAACTACAGACACTAATGTGAATGTTCAGATCGATTGACACTGATGTGAATGCTCACATTATTTACATTAAACATTCACATAATACATGCTCAACAATTGTATGTCCAATGTGTGCAGAAAGTAATACAAGAGTACCCTCAGCAAGAGAAATAAATTAATTGATGTGCATGTGAGTGATTACCAAGGTAAGAGATACCTAATCTTCCTAATGCACCACGAATTTCATTGGATGATCGTTGTCTATGATGTCAAAGATAATCTGTGGAGGCATTATAACTCATTGCAACCAAGACCCAGCATCCGTGACCCACATGTCATCCAAGCACAAATAGTCATAAGTGGTTTATGCATATAATAGTTGTCATGAGGTATTATATTTGAACTTGCACGTATGCACGTACATATTGGATGGTGGCTAATTTAAAATTTCATTCATTCCCCCATGACAGGGGGTTTACATTGAGGCAGTCGTGAGCAAGATTAGCCCATCATCACCACTATGGACCAAGTTGGCAGGACAAGACTCGTTGCCATTAATCATATCAGTTGACGTCCGTCCTCAACAGGCCTCCAATTCGTAAGCATCACATCAACTTTATACACATCATTATACCGCAGTGTGTTACATCATAAGGGCGTATATATACAGTGAGAAAATTGCCGACAGCCTCACTTACTTTGAATGGTGTGGAATAAGAGACTCATTAAGACATAATTTTTTGAACCATACAAAGACAGTGCGATTCAAAAACCTACAGGTAGGGAGTGTCTACATACAAAGACTAACCATAACCATTATCCACATTTAAGACAATACAAATAGTTTTGACATATTGGAACAAACTAGCTTGCTTATAAATCAATGTTATATCATTTCTTGTATTGCTACCTTTGATTCACCACATATATATATATATATATATATATATATGCGTTTTGAGGTCTATTTAGTGTTGATCTTTTGGAATATGAACTGTGTAAATATTCACATTAAGCTTCTATTCATTTTTTGAAATATGGCAATTTGTTAACAAAATTATGAATATTCACATTATGTATTTCAATAATTTGAATATGACAATTTGACAGGCGTTAATATGACAGTTGGTATCACATATGTAAATATTTACATCATCTACGTGGATGATATTAGATGTAAATATTCACATCATGTACATATATGTATCATAATATACACAACAACATGTCATTTTGCTAACCAAAAAAACACACAATGTGGATTGTTTCAATAACATCAACCCAAAAAGATAAACAAATTAATACTATGAAAATTAGAAAACGACAGTACTATGTTTGGAAAAATGCATGCACGTTATTGAAACATAATTCATACCCACTCCATACACAACATAATCTCATTCCAAACACCAACAAAACAATCTCACGTACAATGTTTTAATGAACATTGTACACTCCAAATCGACTCTTTGCATGATTTTTAATTGTGGCTTCCCTATTTATCATATCTCTCGCATCTTATTTGCTTTAGTTTCTCCCCCATTGATGGAATCCTATTCTTTTTCGGCCTACCGGGTGGTTTTTTTACAATTGGTGGGTGTATGGTGAAGTCTGTGGGATTGAAAGGCGGCTTCTCCACCGACGGTATAGGAAATATGGCACCCGAATAGGTTGCACAGTACGTCTCTACATGAAAATAATGTTCAACACAATCATTGAGATTGTACTGGCTCTTTTGAATGGCAATAACAGTATGATCGCATGGGAAGCCGTTGATCTGCCATTAAAAGCAAGAACACGTATGCCTCACAATATCAACTATGATGGATAGTATTAAATGAACCTCGAATACATCCTCATTGGTTTTGCTAACCTGCCAAGACCTACTGTCGTTGAACGAATCAAGAAGCTTTGCTTCAAATGTAGGACAAATAGCCTCATTTCACTTGTTTGCTTGGTCTCGCTGCGCCAACATTTTCCGTATCAACTGAATACGAATATTGTCTACCATCCAAGTAATAGGAAGATTACGTGCTTTCCTAGGCCAAGTTTGGCAAGTCAAATATAATCCAAAAAGCCAAAACGTTATACAAAAAGCAAAAAAGGTATTACTATTCATAAATGAAAAATATTAAAAAAATATTTGATATATTTTTATAATATAAATCCACTGACAACGTCACAGCCGTTAAACAGGTCATCATACACTTCTCTTGGGGCAAAAAAAAAATTTGTCTCCTTCGGGACAAATAACTTTTGGACAGTGATGGTCGGTCTGTAGGGGCCACCATAGGTCCCATTTTAATAATTTGAACCGTTCAATATGTAGAACTCGTCGAGTAATATATGGATGTAAAAAATCACGTTGATCGGATATCGTTAACTATATGATCAAATCAGTTTTGTATAAACAAAATGGATGGTGTGATAGTTAACTGTTGAACAAAACTAATCTGATCATATAGCTATCGATATCCGATCATTGTGATTTTTTACAAGCATATAATACTCGACGATTTGTACATATTGAACGGTTCAGATTATTAAAACGGGACCCATGATGGCCCTCACGGACCGACCATCACTGTCCAAAAGTTATTTGCCTCGAATGAGGCAATTATTCTGTGGAGACATGCTGCGCAGCCGTAGGAGAGCCGTACAATCAATTGATTTTCTTCCACTATACACTTTATTTATACAATTTTTTATTACATATTTTTTCGTAAAAAGACAAAAAGTTAACCCAAACATTCATATTTTTTTCCTCAACTTTTTAGTTCAAAAAGACAAAAAGTACATTTATTTAGGACACCCCAAACAATCCCTTAATCTAATTATTAAATGACTCGGCTACATTTTATGTCATCTCCCCATAAAGCATGCCCTTACACAATATGACAATATTACACAACAACTAAAAATAAAATTTTCCAACAGAATATGAAATTTCACATCAGATGGCTAAAACTACCTGAAACATGAATTCGCCCAGTGCTCGGGTGCCAACTCTTTGAAGAAATTTTGTGCTCGTTACTTACCATCCTCTTTTAATTTCTCAAGCTTTTCATGAAAACTCACCACAGTTGGCTCGTACGCACAATCACCCAAACTACTAACCAAGTGGTCCCTAAATCCATTATCAATCCCCTTCATCCGGTCTCTTAAATTGTTCTTTAAGTGTTGTAAGCAATAACCATGGTAAGATGATGGGAACACATTTGGCATCGCTTCTAACTGCCCAAGATTACGGTCAGAAATGAACGTAACTTGTCGCTTACTATCAACAACCTTTTCAAGCTCGTGCAAGAACCATGACCAATTGGTTGTGGTCTCTGAATCAACAATTACAATTGCTAGAGGAAATAAACCTACAACAAATACAACACAAGAACATGATACAAATGATCATAATATACCAATGTGACTATTAACACCAATCTGTTTAAAAAAATCATACAACAAACATGAGTTGTCAAATATTAACACTGTCAGATGCCAATACATACACAACACTCCCATCAATGTGAACATCCACATCCAGACACACAAAAACACCCAAAAAATACTAACCATTGTTCCCATCTTTCGCCATTACGACAAGTAGTTGACCTTTATACATTCCTTTAAGAAATGTCCCATCAAGGAATAATAATGGCCGACAAAAATTGAGCCCCAAAATACAAGTAGCAAATGATACAAAAAAATGACTAAATTTTGAGTGCTCGAGTCGTAGTCAATAGTAACGTAACTTTTTTAATTGTAACGTATCACAGCATCCAAATACCATCACAACTCGTCAAAAGACAATGTGATGTAGGACAAGATTTTCAGAATTTTTATATTTTTAGTTTTAATATTTTTGATATATTATTTTATTAGGATTTTTGTAATTTAGTATAAATATTTTAGAATTATTAGGTTTCGTAATTTTATTATTTTAGAGTTAGATTTTGACTAGGATTTTAAATAATTTAGAATTCTAGTTTCCTATTTGCTTAGGTTTCCTAATTTGGTTTATTTAAGTTTCCTAGTTTATTTTAGAATTACTTTTCCTACAAGTATTAGGTTTAGTTTATTATAAATAGCTATGTAAGCCTCATGGTAAAGAAAACTTTTATACAACTTTTATTCATTCATTCAATAATATTTCTCTTCCTTGTGGATTCAAGGTTCTATTTTTCTTACGGATTCGAGAGCCCCTTTCGTCTACTAGAACGATATCTAGTCCCTGTGTATTCCGCTACGTCAAGTAGTATCAGAGTATGGATTCGCCTAGCTTGATCACACAAGACAATGGAGAACACACAATCTCTATTGACATTGATCGTAGAGTGGAAGCCATATGGGATGCGATTGAGGAACATCGGCTAGAGGTGTACAAACTTCGCAATGAGATTTGTAATCTACTTGCCGATTTGGGACTAATCGTCAACTAGAGGCAACCAACAGTTGACAACAATTGTGCCGAAGCATTCACCCGAGGCCAACCTGTTAGCTTACGTTATTTTGCAGAAATTTCGTATTTTAACGGTTCAAGTAAGTTTCAAAAAGAAGATTTTCTTGATTGGTTGCTTGATCTTGAAAATTTCTTTGAATTCATGAAGATTTCTCATGAAAAGAAGGTTATATTTGCATCCTACAAACTTGATAAAATTGCATTGAAGTGGTGGAATGGGTTACAAGATTATCGAGTTTACAAAGGTAAAGACAAATTTCATTCATGGTTAACAATGAAAAAGTTTTTGGCAACAAAATTTTACTTTCATGATCATGAAGATATATTCTCATATACAATCAAGATACTTCTATGGAGTTAGTAAAACATTGCCATGAAATTATAGTTGAAAAAGAAAAAAATTCGCATCAAAATATTATTTGTGGTGAGATTGGTTGTAAAACTAATGAAGAAGATACAAAGTCTTATTCGAGTGTTGATAATGCGTCAACACATGGTAATTTGAATACTGGCGAGAAAGTTTTACAAACAAGTCATAAAAATATTGAAGAAGAAGGAAATCTAATTGAGCCCAGTAACAAAGAGAAAATAGTAGAAGAGATAATACAACCGCCGTGTGCAACAAAGAAATTGGTTGATGCTACACTTGATATTCCAAGGTTGATAATTGAAGGATCAATTGAATCTGAAATGGTGTAACATCAAGAGAGCATGCAAGTTCTAGACAAATTGAAGCATATAGAGAAGCACTTTCAAAAAAAAAAACTTTTCTATATACAACTTTTGGAATAGGGGCAAGCAACTGAAACATTCAAAATATCTCTTTATTTGGCATAGAAGATGGCATATCTCTAATATGAACTTGAGGACGAGTTTTTTTCAAAGAAGAGGAGTCTGATGTAGGACAAGATTTTCAGAATTTTTATATTTTTAGTTTTAATGTTTTTGATATATTATTTTATTAGGATTCTTGTAATTTAGAATAAATATTTTAGAATTATTAGGTTTCATAATTTTATTATTTTAGAGTTAGATTTTGACTAAGATTTTAAATAGTTTAGAATTCTAGTTTCCTATTCTCTTAGGTTTCTTAATTTGGTTTATTTAAGTTTCTTAGTTTATTTTAGAATTACTTTTCCTACAAGTTTTAGGTTTAGTTTATTATAAGGGGAAAATTAGTCTAAGGTCCCTCTCCCATTTTTAATAATGGAAGAGATCCACAATATTATTTTATGATGTCTAAGGTCCCTCAATCCCCAACACCCATATATCACAGAGAAATTTGATTCCCTTAAATCAAACTAACTCTCCTTCTCTTCTTTTCTCTTTGCTCTTCTCTCCCCGACGAACTCTATCTCCATCATCGGAGTTCATCGTCGTCATTTGTACTGGACCGGACCGGATACAGTAATCAAGTATATGACAGATGGTATGCTTCTGAGAGAGATTTTGATTAATGAGAATTTATCTCAGTATTTAGTTATAATGCTTGATGAAACTCATGAGAGGACAATCCACATGGATGTCCTTTTTGGATTGTTGAAGCAGCTTGTAAAGAGGAGACTTGACCTTCGATTGATTGTCACATCTGTCACATTAGATGCAGAGAAATTTTCAAGTTATTCCTTTAACTGCAATATCTTTACAATTCTTGAAAGAACTTATCCGATGGAGATACTCTACACCAAATAGCCAGAAAGTGACTACCTAGATATATCTCTAATCATTGTTATAGAGATCCACTTGACAGAACCTGAGCGTGATATCCTCCTCTTCTTGACTGGTCAAGAGGAGATTGCTCTCTCTCTCTCTCTCTCTCTCTCTCTCTCTTAGAACTCATACACATATAAACATCCATGTATATGGTATGAAGTTAAATTGTTTGACAAAATGCTTCTTAGAACTTCAAAACACATAACTGTGAGATTTGGTTTGACAAAACTCTTTTTAGAGCTGTAAAACATATAGCTATGAGTTTTGAAGCTAACTTGTTTGATAAAATGTTTCTTAGAAAAATAATCATAGAGAAAAATAATTACAATTTTCTCTAGTTTGTTCAAAACACAGAGAAAATTATGATTGTTTTTTTGTTTCTAGGTAGCCCAAATTTCTCTGGTTTGGTTTGATTTTGAATGACCAATAATAAAGAAGTTTAGATAACCAAGAAATATTTCCTGGTAGGTAACTAGAGAAATTCTTTGATTTTGAATGACCAATAATGGCTATGATAAATTTGGAGAATCAGAAGCTTCTTCTACAACCATATATCCAAAGAAAAAATATTAGAGAGTGAGAGAGAGTTTAGGCTAAGATGAGACTTGAACTTACTTTGTCCAAAGAAATTAGAGTGGGAAATCCAGAGAAATTTGGCGAGAATTTCTCTGGACAGTGGGAAGTCTAGAGAAATTTGGAGAGAAGTCCAGAGAAATTTGGCGAGAATTTCTCTGGACAGTGGGAAGTCCAGATAAATTTGAAAAGAAGTCCAGAGAAATTTGGAAAGAAGTCCAAAAAAATTTGGAGAGAATTTCTCTGGACAGTGGGAAGTCCAAAGAAATTTGAAGAGAAGTCTAGAGAAATTTAAGTCCAGAGAAATTTGGAGAGAATTTCTCTGGAGATTGAAATTTCTCTGGATCAATATGTGAGGGACCTTAGACATTATGAAAATATTTAATGTCCTTTATGCTACAAACTCTTAATACCAGGGACCTTAAAAAAAAATCCCCTATTATAAATAGCTATGTAAGCCTCATGGCAAAGAAAACTTTAAGAAAAGTAATTCTAAAATAAACTAGGGAACTTAAATCAATACAAATTAGGAAACCTAAAAGAATAGGAAACCAAAAATCTAAACTATTTAAAATCCTAGTCAAAATCTAACTCTAAAATAATAAAATTAAGAAACCTAATAATTCTAAATTATTTATCCTAAATTACAAGAATCCTAATAAAATAATTTATCAAAAATATTAAAACTAAAAATACAAAAAGTTTTAAAATCTTGTCCTACATCAGACTTCTCTTCTTTGAAAGAACTCGTCCTCGAGTTCATATTAGAGATTTGCCATCTTCCATCCCAAATAAAAAGATATTTGGAATACTTCGGTTGCTTATCCCTCTTCTGAACATTATATGCAGAGAAGTCTACTTTCTGAAAGTTATTCTTTATATGCTTCAACTGGTTGACAAGATTAATTAGACAAGCATTAAAAGTCAAAATAAACTAGGAAACTTAAATAAACCAAATTAGGAAACCTAAGAGAATAAGAAACTAGAACTCTAAACTATTTAAAATCCTAGTCAAAATCTAACTCTAAAATAATAAAATTACGAAACCTAATAATTCTAAAATATTTATATTAAATTACAAGAATCCTAATAAAATAATATATCAAAAATATTAAAATTAAAAATATAAAAATTCTGAAAATCTTGTCCTACATCACAATGAGTGATCCTCGTGAATAACCCCCCTTACTTTCTCCATGCCCAACCACACAACATGGCAACTTACATCCAACCCATAGTCCTGTTCACACGGACGAGTTAATGGCTTGTCCCTAACAATTTCAAAGATAATAGTCGATACCAAATCATAATTGACTCTTGGATTCTTCGACGTCCGAACATCCATACCACAACTATAAACGTTAATTAACCTCTTAATATAGAAACTATGCAGAAGCAATCAAGAGAAATTGAAGATTAAAGCATTCAACAAAAACAGGAGGAACATCGGCCATGTAAAGAAGCTTATATTGTCCAGGAAACAAAAAAGAGAGACATCAAAGTTGTGGTTCCTCAGCCTCAGAAGCAACTTTGGTTTGGACCCCTGTAGATTCTTGAAGAGCTACTTCGGCCGCCTTCTCCATTGCAAGTTCTGCATCAATCTCGGCAAGAGTTTCATCAATACTCTTGGCAATTTGAGGAACGTCAGACGAAGCATGCTCTGGAGTGGTTTCCTTGGCAACCCCTTCACCTACATCATCTTGAGTTAAGTCCATGATTTGCGAACTTGAAGGAAGGGATTTGGTCCCAGCAGCATCCTTAGGTTTCTTTACCAAAATTTCAGCCTCATCCTCGTTCTCACCTCCATCTTCATCCTCAGATTCAGAAGCATCCTCAGGTTGACTTGGAGGCGGAGGTAGTGGGAAGGGAAGAGGGATAGCATCGGCGTTGTGGAAGGGTCTTTATCAGGGACATCCACCCAAGGGAGAAGCCCCCGTTGCATGCCTGCCTGACCTAAAGTTTGTATTCTTCAGTAACGTCAGCCATACCCTGGGCGTATGCCTTTTCATTGGCCTCTTTAATTTCGACATCCTTGGTGGCCAGGGCCTCCTGCAGTTCCTTTTCGGCTTTGGCCTTTCTGTCCTCGGCCTCTATCTTCTTGGCTTCAGCAACCTTCCTTATGGCCTCGGCTGATTCAGCTTTTTCCTCGGCTATCTGTTGGGCCTTAGTTGCAGCCTCGGCCTGCTCTTCCAGCTTCTTCATTTTTAGTTGAAGACCTTTGTTGGTCTTCTGCAGGGCAGAAAACTCCTTCTTCATCTCAGTCATTCTTTCCCGATTCTTAAAAGATTGCATTGAAAACGAATGGGCATGCTGGATGGTCTGAAAGAAAACAGAAGTGTTGGAAAATATTTTAAGTATGAAATAGAAAGAAAGTCAAAAGTTCAAAGCAGGAGCACTTACTTGAACGGAGTGCTGGAGCATTAAAGCGTAGTTCTCATACTCACTGTACTCAGCATTTCGCTCCAGGTCCCCTGAAATGAGAAGAGCAGTGCTGAGGGCGACGCTGACATTAATATCATCGGCGCTTTCACTAGACATGATTGGCCTGTCCTCCAAAGTAATCTTTGGGGCCCAGGGGACGTCGGGTTTTTTGGACGCTGAAGCCGTTGCAGAGGACGACCTCGCTTTCTTTGACTTTGAAGATTCTGCTGGCTGTGTTTCAGCCGACCTTTTCATGGAAATAGAAACAGTCTTCTCACTCCCAGCCAATTGTGAAATTGGCAGAGTATCTTCAGTCTCAACTACAGTGGCTTTGGCCTTTGGCTGAGCCTTTTTGGTTCTTTTTGGCTTTGGTGGGGGTATGGATTGGGTTGGTTTAGCATCAGCATCAACTGGGAGGTCGGCTAAGAGATCTTGGGCAACAGGCTTCGGGTGACCCATCTCAGCAGTTTTGACAAGTCTTCGCCGACGTTTTCTTTCGGATATTGTGACCAAGTATGGAGCTAAAGTTGATGGTTGATCGGCTAGATCAAAGGTTGACCCTTGGTCAGCCTGAGATGTTGATGCGGTTTGTAAAGTGGTAGCAGAGGGAGGAGATAAGCTCTTCTTCTTTCTTTTTGGGACGTCGGGCAGTGTAGACTTGTATGTCGGAATAAAATTCAGTACCAGTGGAGCCTTGCGCTTTTGGATTGGCAGATCTAGGAGCCGCTTTAAGTCTTTGCTGGGAACGTAGGATTGGCGAAAGTCTTTTGGTAACTTACGAACGTCTACAAGAAGAAACAAACATTAGAAACAGATAAAATATTGAAGACTTGAACAGAAACAACTAAAGTATTGACACTGGGCTCTTACCCTTGCCCTCTTTAATTGATCGGGGAAGAGGGTAGAGATGGGCATCCTCGTCTGCGCCAAACTCCCAATTTCCCGAAGCAATAACATAGTCATCTCCAGGCCCCTTGTTGGAGTCTGGGAGGTCGGCTACGATTTTGTATTCTGTCGACCTCGGCTTAAGATAATAAACGAAGCCTTTTTCCTTCAGGTTAAGGGGGCACATGGTATAACAGTACTGAATGTCGGCCAGGGTGATCCTAGCGTTCTCCTGCCTAGCTAAAGCTATGATGCCATTGATCACTCGATAAGAGTTTATGGCAAGTTGCATAGGGTTCAACTTGTAAAAGTGAAGAATTTCGCGAAAGAGAATGTTAAGTGGGAGCCGGAGTTCGCACTCAATAAAAGCTACTATAGGAAAGGGCATTGAATCATCTGTGGGCATGATAGAGTCATTATCTTCAGCCAGCCTCAGATGGACATCGGCAGGAATAGAAAACTCTTGCCTAAAATACTCAAGTTTGGTCGGGTTGTTTACCTTATGTCTCCATATACCCATAACGTCGGCCTAAAATCAGAGGGCTAGGTTTCAGAAAGAAGATGCTCTTAAGGGGTTATCAGGACCTCGGCGAAACCCTAGGTATATATTGGTAAGGATTGTTTCAGTTTTTTCCTAAGAATTGACAGGTTCTATAGACAAATCCCAAACCTAAATCTATGGGGGCAAAGATTGAAAGCGAAAATTGAAGGCAGAGATCTGGCAAAGACACAAAAAATAGAAAACAAAGGCAAAATTTTAGAAACAAGAACAGGGATGGGCTATCAAGAACATAAAGAATATGAGAAATTAAAGTACCAAGATCAGTGGCAAAAATACAGTGGCGTAGTGCAACGGTGCATGTGTTCAAGAGATAGCCAAGGGCCAAATCAAAGAGTAAACACATTCAGATGAATGATTCACAAAATAGATATTTGAGCAAGGCAGTAATAACAGGAGATTCCAGAAATGGCCAAGAATTGAAATCAGAAGGAACAGTTGCTTACCAAAGAAATTGAAGCCGAAATAGAATTTGCCGAAGATAGACGATGATTACTGAAGTGCCAGAGTGGTAAAAGCTTCACCAGAAAGACGAACGAAGACGGTTACAGAACTTGGAGCCTTAGCAATGGCGAATTCAAGAAGCAAGGGCTTTAGAGAGAGAACAGCAAGTAAAACGAATACAAAGGTAAGGAAAAAATGAAAGAAGAAGGAAGAGTTTTTGTCAAAAACCAAAAACGGCGGCAAAGATAATCAATGCGCCTGGAGCAGCGCATACGTCAGGCGGCGTACGCAGGAAAAACGTGGTTTATAAACGCGTCACAAACAAGGACCAATAAGGTAAAAACGCGTAAGTGAAACGGTTGAGAAGTGATGCATGACAGCTCATGCGCGTGGGAAAGTGCATTTGAGTTCTTGTTCTTGAAAACAAGGCATATCGGCTTGAAAACCTCGGCCAAAGAGTTCTTACGCCGAGGTACTAAGAAGATAATACATATATAGGTTCCATTACCTCAGAATGCCGAGGTAATAGAACCTAGGGGGCAGTTGTGGAGATGTATTTTCTGAATACCAACACGTGGTAAGGTGACGCTGACGTGTCAGCCGAAGTGCCACGTGTCCAGGTTGTGACGCCGAGGTTATCTCGTCAAGGCCGAGGTTATCTCCGAAGATATCGGAATCCGAGATAAGCGGATAAGGGACAAGAGTCCTAGAGAAAAGAGAAGACTTTGCTAAGATAAGGATAAAGCTCTTAGGAAGTTTATCTTTATCTCTTGAGGAATCCAAAGTAAGTACTAAATTGGAGTCCATAGAAGTCAGGCTTCTAGTGGGACTTGGATTAAGTAAACTATAAAAGAGAGGCACCCCCGCGGGTCTAAGGTACGCAGTTTTATACTCAAGCTTGTAAGTTTAGCACTTGATTATCTTTGAGAGATATACTGACTTGATCGTCGGAGTGCCCCCGTGTGGAAGAGCCACCGCCGGAGCCTTTTCTTTCTGTTACAGGTTTGCTGAAGCCATTTATTCTGCCGGTGCTCTCTAGCTGATTACTAGGCAGGCAGTGTGGTCAGAAAATTACCCACACACTTAAATTAGAACCCATATTGAATTGCATACTTGCATAAAACATCATGAAATTCTTCAGCACCTTCTACAAACCGCTGTCCTACGTGTGTAATACCATCAGCCCAAGGGGTGGACAATAATTTCTTCTCCTTATGGTGGCAAAATCTCCAGAGTGCGTCCATTTTTTCCTTATCCCCCCTTTCCTCCCCACACGCAGCGACCCAGAGCTATTAGACTAACCAACTTCACTTTTCAATTCAACAACAATCTTTACATGTTGAACCCCCATTGATTTGGCAAGCAAAAACATAATTTGAAGCTCATCATCATTGTCCAAAGTACACTTATTAATCCCAAGTAGCCGATAGCACAATAAAACACAATCAATAGACAATTCATTCCATTTTTCACACATACACTCCACGAAATATGAATAAGATAGCGCTCGTATCACATTGATTACAGTAGTACTACACCCATATGAGCACACCAACAACATGAAAGTATCCATCTTTTGTAAAAATACAAAAACAAGGAAGTGAACAACCACGTTATAGCCAATGATATGTGAACATTTACATTGTTTACATAATCTGAATTATCTAACCAAATAGAGATGACACACCAAATACCACAAAAATTGTATGAAAACGATCACAAAATAATAAGAAAAAATAAACCAATCAACCGGAAACAACATTGCACCAATGATCCATCACAATCAATTTGTTCAGACAATTGTACATGCATTTCTGTCAAATATCTGAAAATCAAACAACAAAAACATACATGCATTACCAATAAAATTCAGAACCTCATTCATCAAACATACACTTGTATCACCCATGTATTCTAGAAAATGCACATGATTAAAAAACATAGCATGAAATCCTTCACATAAATGAACATGCACTCGTAAACAAAATGATACTAACCTTAAGAAAGAAATTCTGTAATCGTTCTCCAACCTCGATCAATGATTGATCTCCAAAAATTATATAACAAACCAGAGCACACACAAACACCAAACTACGAAAACGAACACATTTATGGATAGAAACCTGTCGTTGTCGTCGCCTTCTCTCCCACTATATAGAAACCTGTCGTCGTCTTCTCTCCATTGCACCAAAACCCTACTAAAATGAAACCCTACCATAAATGATCGACATTAATTAACTGAATCAGAATCATCAATGTGAATAACGCTAACAAACAAAACAAAAACGTGTATTTCTTTTTTTATGTATATTACGCATCAACATAATATATAGCGGTATAATTGTTCAAAAAAATATAAAATTAAGAAAAAAAACACCTCATGAAATAAAAGTACAAACATATGGGACTAGGTAAATTATAAATTTTCTTCCTAAACTTATTGAGTGAGAACATTTCTAAATAAAATTTATCAATAAAAATCCCCGCTTTATATATACTTGGGCCGTTACTATGGCCCAATGTACCACAATTATGAACCATTATTAGGTTTCTTGACCATTGTTAGGTTTCTCTTGGTATTTTGTTTTCAATATCCTAAAAATTTCATAACGGATGTCACTGTCTTGATTGGCCTAGCCCACCGTTTCTCTCAAACTTGATAGGGACACCCAGAACAACTCCATTAGTGGCCCCAAATCCTTATCTTCTCTCTCTCTCTCTCTCTCTCTCTCTCTCTCTCTCTCACTCTCAATTCCATATAACTTATACATATATATGTATATCCTCATGAATGGCTATAACATAACATAACATAACATATTCATATTCATATTCAGTTTCCTCTAGGTTTTACACACTCTGTTGATGGACTATTGCCTCTCCTACAACATACCTTTCGTCCTGGAATCTTTACCCTCCGCGGTGAAGAAGAACACTTTGAAGTCATCGTCCCAAGGGCTTCGCAGACTCGTATCCACAAACAACAAACTCCACTTCTTCGGCGATCGGCGATTTAAGCGGAGAGCGTTGATTGCGGTGGCCAGTGCTGACTGTGAATTCAGCAGCTTGAACACGCCGCTCGAGCCAAAGTCGTTTGCTGGGAAGTTTCTGAGCCGTGTATTACAGAATGACCTTGATTACTTTCATGTTGCTGTTGGTAAGCAGTTGGAGCAGTTAGCCGCTGATCGGGATGAAGCTGTTGCTCGCATGAATTTAAGCTTGGCTTCTGATGAAGCCGCTCTTCACAGGTTTGTGCTTTCACTAGAAAAAGTCAAAAAATAAAATGGAGAGATACTTTTGTTGAATTTAAAACCTTTTTTTTTTTTTTACTGAAATTTAAATAAATTTTAGCTGTTACTTTTCACTCTCTTTAGCATTTTTCATATATAGATGTTGGATTCTATGTATTTTTGTTTGTGTTAATGTCAATTTTTCAAATTATCGCTTGCATACCTGTGGCTAATTAATTGTTTTGGTCTCTGGCAAATTAACATGGGGTGATTCTTGAACAAACCTAACATTGAATTAGGGAAACACCCATATGTTTGATAGGGGAATTAAGGGGGATTGGACTCACAAGCCATGTTTGATAAGGGGATTGGAGTTGGGAGTGGGATTGCTAAAACTTTAGGGCCCACATGGGTCCAATGTGCTTTATTGTTGTTGTCTCCTAATACCATGTTTGGTTGGCAAAAATGAGTGGTATTACTAATCCAGAACTTAATCCTATGGTTTGCGAAGGCTCACGCTCACCCCATTGGAAAATCAAGTAGCTGATCTTATTATCGACTTACAAAAATCCGAACGTGTGAGGATACCCTCACCTTGTAAGTTCCAACGGATTGTCGAAATGCTTGAAGAAGAGTATGGTTTGGACAAGCTGCTAACTATTATCGGAGGATGATGTCCCTCAGGACTTACAGTAGCTTCGGTTGTAGAATCTCGTGCAAGTTAGACTGTGGTTGTATTGGCTGCAAGCAGAATGTAGGCTTTTTAGATGTCTTTAGTCAATACTTGTGATGGAGAAAATACCAATTCAAATTGAATGGACGAGTGCTGTCTCCTTTGACAACAGTCTCAAAGAAGCAAAGTGGGACCGATCTAGGAAGTAGGGTTGATTTGGGACAACTTTCGTCCCTTGTTCTTAATGCTTAATTTGAAGTTGACTTTACTCGGTATTGATTCCCATGGTATTACTAATCCCAAATAGTGCCAAAAAATCTAGGGCTTGTTTGGTTTGTATTTGAGAAACATGTTTTGAGATAAAAAGTACGAAAATTTGTTTGGTTTGGTTTTTTTTCAAAAGATGTTTTGAAAAATTATTTTGAGAGAGTTTTGAAAAAAGTGATTGATTTGATGTGTATGAGAGAGAGATTTGCTTGGAAAACTTGTAAACCAAACAAGTTTTGGAAAAAAAATTTGGGAAAATTTGTTTGGTTTGGCTACTTTTGAAAACTTATTTGTAGAGAATTTTTTCCAAAATTTTTTGAGAAACACAAACCAAACAAGGCCCTAATCTCCCTACCAAACACGGACTATGTCATGGATTCAAGTACGAGTATCGGGTTCGGGTATGTATCTAAGCGTCATACCTTCATAAATTTAAATCTTAGGATATTAGGATATGTATCAAAAATAGGATACGGTTACAGACACTCATTATGGACACATATATTACATATTATATAATATTCATAGATTTTTTTTATTTATTTTTAGATGGGATTCATAGATTAAAATATTGTAAATTATGTAGAAATATATTTGAAATTAAATAAGATTTAGAAAAGGTTGTGAAATTTTTATCTATGTTCGGTTATAAATGTTTATTTTTTAGCAAATGTGAGTTTCTTATTCTTCAAATGTTGTAAAAAGTTGAAGAATCCAAATGTCTAAATTAGATACGGGTGTCAGACACATATTCCACACCCTCATTCTTGTCATATCTGGTGGGATGGCATGGGTACTTTGGGGGCATAGAAGAGTCATGTAACATTGAACACATCCATTGGGGTTGTTTGTTGCAGCTTCCATAAGCTGATTATAGCTTATTTTAATCTAGTAGTTTGTGCCAGACTATTTGGTACAGCTTGTGCTTATAACTTATTAGTAAGGTTCTGAAAAGCGGTTGCAGTCGCTGTAACGGTGGCGGTGGAGCGGTTGCGGTTGCGGGGTGTAAAGGCCGTAGCGTAACGGTTGCGATAACCGGAACCGTGAATTTTTTCATTTTTAGCATAATTTGAAAAAAACTTACCGATACGCACATTTTTTTTCCATGATCATATTTATTGGGTTTTAAAATAAATATTGATTAATTTTTATAAATTTTTTAGTTTGATCCAATATATTTTATATTTTTAAATCATTACAAACTGAGTTTTTTACATTTTATTTTAATAATTAATGACTTTATATTATATAAAAAATTAATCACTAACTATTATATATAAGATAAACAATGACAAAAGTAAGAGAATAAATAAAAGCTTAAATATATATATATATATATATTAATCAAACCAAATGGATAATGACCACACTTATTGTTATTATTATTATCATTATTATTATTATTATTATTAAACAATATATAGATAGACACACACAAATAAAATGGTTGAGTGATAGCAGCTGAATATAATAGTATAAGCCTTACAGCTTCAACGAATCAATAACATGTTCTTCATCTTCCCTCTTCTCTCTCTCTATCTTTTGTTCCTCCATCTTCCCTCTTCTCTCTCTATCTCTCTTCCCTATTTTCAACTTTTTTTTTTTCGAAACAAGCAATTCGAAACCGTTACGTAATGGTGCGTAACAGGCCGTTACGGCATCGTTACGACCGCTATAGCAGCCACTACAGCCGATACACCTGTGAATCTGAATCACACCGTAAAAGCGGCCGTAACGGGTGGCGGTAACAACCACAACCGTTACGTAACAGCGTTATGTAACGGTTGCGGCCGCTTTTTAAAACCTTGCTTATTAGGCATAAATAGTTTAAGGCCTCGTTTGGCATGTGCTTGTTTAGCCTAAAAATCAAAAAGTTACTAAAAAAATCAAAAAATCTATAATTTATACCAAAAAGACAAAGATTCTCTTTTCTCTCTACTTTTTGCACATCTTTTCGTAAAAAACCAAAAGGTCATTCCAAACATATTAGTTTTTTTTATCTTATATTTTAGCCAAAAAGTCAAAAAGTTACTAAAATAGCCTGTTTCCAAACGAGGACTAAATAACCTCAAAAAACATGATTATTTGGAAGCTGGAAAAAAGTTGCTTTTAGGTTTTATTTTTTGATTACCAGTTTTTAACTTACAATAAGCTACACCAAACACTCCCATTGAGAAAACTCTGATAGATAAAATTCTTTGATTAAGGGATAACTTCTTTTTTTTTTTATTATGTAGGATTACAAAACTTAATTAATGATGGATATAACTTTCCAACGATAAAATTAGTGCTTTTTGACCCATTAGTGGTGATAACTATATACATAATCTTTTCTTGACTTTGGTAAAATAAAATAGTCAGAATAAAAATGAAATCTCCTGGCAGTTCACTTCATTCCCTTATGGACAAATGATTTCAAGTTGAAATGTAGAGGACTTCTCATAAAGCTTATGCAACCCGTCTTAAGTGGATGTTAGTGTAGAATGAATTGATACAAAAGCATGGAAAGAAGAGGAAAGGGAAAGTAAATTCATTTTCCCCATCAAACTATCATATTTGTATCACTTCACCCCACAAACTATCAATTTAAACAGTTAGCCTCTTAAACTGTTGACACTAGTTTACTTCATCCTAAATTGATGCCCATCGGCACAGAAGTAATTAATTTAGGGTGTGAATCTCTTCACTTGAGCCTATAGTAGACAAATATCCATGTATCATGGAAAACCCAATTTTTTTGAAAATATTCAATAAAACACAAAATGCAATTAATATTAGCAAACTAATATCTCTGAATACAACTAAATTAGACAAATAACGTGCACAAATATTTTGTGTGCTGGCAGGTGTATTTTTTGTAAAATATATTGACTTTGTTGACAGTTTGTGATAAAGTGAACTAATGTCAATAGTTTAAGGGGGCTAATTGTTTAAATTGATAGTTCACCGAGTAAAGTCTAGGAAGAAACTCATTCTTGAGAAATGTTTCTTACTCAAAAACTCGATTCTATGCTCCTGCATAAGAAACTTTTAAGAAACTGGCTCCCAATTGAGATGGAACCTCACAAACATACAAATCTCAAATAAACAAAAGAATAACAACTCAATGTATTCTAGGACTTTCTATTTACATAATATTTATTTATATTAAACAAAGAAAATTTGTAGATGACATAAATCTCTGATATGTATTCATATTTTAACACATAAATAAGTAGAAAAAATAATTACTAGAATATATTTATGAAAAGCATACAGACTGAAGTCATGACTTGATGTTTGTTAACAATATGTTTTGAAAAGCTAATCAAATTCAAGATATAAAAAAACTGATAAAAGATTTAGAAAAAATGTGAAATGTACTTGAAATTGAATAAGATTTAGAAAAAAATGTGAATTTTTTTAAAAACTATTTTAGGTTATAAATGTTTATTTTTTAGCAAATGTGAATTTATTGTTTTTCAAACATTGTGAAAAGTTTGGAGAATCCAAATGTCTAAATTGGATATAGGTGTTAGACACATATTCCATACCCTTATTCTTGTCATATTTGGTGGGCATGGCCTGGGTACTTTGGGGCAATAGAAGGGTCCATGTAACATAGAACACATCCATTTGAGAAAACTCTGATAGATAAAAGTCATTGATTAAGGGATAATTTTTTTTTTTGTAGGATTACCAAACTTAATTAATGATGGACATAACTTTCCAACGATAAAATTAGTGTTTTTTGATAGTGGTGATAACTATACATATCTTTTCTTGACTTTGGTAAAGTAAAATTATCAGAATAAAAATGTAACTTTCTGGTAGTTCACTTCACTCCCTCATGGACAAATGATTTTAAGTTGAAATGTAGAGGACTTTTGATAAAGCTTATGCAACCCCTCTTGAGTGGATGTTAGTGTAGAATGAATTGATAGAAAAGCTTGGAAAGAAGAGGAAAGGGAAAATAAATTCATTTTCCCCATCAAACTATCATACTTGTATCACTTCACCCCATAAACTATCAATTTAAACAATTAGCGCCTTAAATTGTTGACACAAGTTTACTTCATCCTAAATTGGCACCCATCGGCACATAAGTGATTAATTGAGGGTGTGAATCGATTCACTTAAGCCTATAGTAAGGAGACAGATATCCATATATCATAGAACAAAACACGACCCAATTATTTTGAAAATATTCAATAAAACACAAAATGCAATTGATATTAGCGAACTGATATCTTTGAATGCAACTAAATTAGACAAACAACGTGCACAAATATTTTCGTGTGTTGGAAAGTGTATTTTTTGCAAAACATGTTAACTCTATTGATAGTTAGGGTAAAGTGAACTAATGTCAATAGTTTAAGGGGTGTAATTGTTCAAATTAATAGTTCACGGGGTAGAGTCTTAGTAGCAAGAAACTCATTCTTGGGCAACGTTTCTTACTCAAAAACTCGATTTTATGCTCCTACGTAAGAAAATTGTAAGAAACTCACTATTTATAAATAAAAAAAAATTGTAAGAAACTCACTCTCAACCTAAGAAGCACGGACATGGACACGGACAAACTATATGACACAGATACGACACGGATACGGACACACCAACACACCAATTTTGATAAAAATGCATGACACGTCACGTGAGGGACACCCACGAAATATCAATATCTATACAATTCTCTATTTCTCTTTATACATTAAATTTTTCTACATGGTATCAGAGCAGGTTTAGAACCTAATATTTTCGCTTCCCCGGCGGGCGGCAACCTCACCTTAGCCGTCCGCCGGACCTCAACCTATTCCGCTGTCATCTCTATCAATACATATAGCTTCCAGTTCGCCGCCACCAGAGGCGACTTCTCTACATACAAAGATCAACCACCTTCTCAACCTTTTAGTTCTACTACTGTGACCCTCTCTATAATGGTTTTGGTGTCTCTGCAATGTGGGCTGTTCTTACTATTGTTGTTGTCTTTGACTTCTCTGTGGGTGCAACACTTGGAAGGGGTGTAAATAGGGGTTTTGCAACACTGCTTGCTAGTACTCTTGGCGTTGGAGCTCATCGAATTGCTAGTTTTTCTGGAGAAATATGTGAGCCCATACTACTTGGGCTTTTTCGTCTTCATACTAGCTGCAGTAGTGACATTCATAAGATTTTTTCCAAGAATGAAAGCAAGATACGATTATGGGCTGCTGATATTTATATTAACATTCTGTTTAATATCAGTATCTGGTTATAGAGATGATGAGGTGTTAGAGATGGCCCACAGGAGGCTATCCACCATACTCATCGGTGGTGCCAGCGCTGTGATTGTGTGTGTATGCATTTGTCCATATGTGGTGCTAGTGTTGTCAAGGGCTTCCAGCCATCTATCTATCAGGCAAATAATGGTGGGGCCAATTTTGTGGCACATGGTTAGAACCTTTTCAGAGGACTACAATGATTTGAATGTTGAGCCTTCGTTTGGAGAGACCAATCTCGACTTTGAAGGCAGAGAGAGGAGCACTAAGGAAAGCACACCCATTCTTCTTTTATTTATTTAATCACACTCACCAAGTTTGTTTCACTCTCATTATCACATCCACACACACCGGTATCATGTTGTCTTCAACTTTCTTTTATTTATCATTTTAAAATACACCCTTATCATGTTGTTCCCCACCTTCTTTACTTTATATATATATATATATCTCTTTTTATTATATTCTATTACTCAAACTCTCCTCCATTTGATTTTAAAATCACTTATTTTTTATTTATTTTTTCCAAATCACTTTTCCTCCTTTTTACATACCCCCACTTTATTTTTGAAACAATCACCCTGATATTTTTCATATAATCCATCTATACATATTTTTTTTATCTATTTTCTTTCTCCCTTGTTTTCTTTCATTTTATTTTTATTTTTTCAACGCAACACTCCCAAAAAAAAAAAAAAAAAAAAAAAAAAAAAAAAAAAACATTTTACGAACTTGTCATTTCTTTATGCCGGGGATCAACCCCGATCAGCATTTTACACCAAAAAAAAAAAAAAACACACACAAACACACACAAAACAACCACATCCACAGGCGGAATTTTGCTTCTCTACTCTGCTGCGGGTCGCTTTTTCTTGCCTCCGTCCTGGGCGGCCCTTGCCGGTGCTGCCTCTGTGTTTCCCGCACCCACTCCACTGGGCACGATCACTACTCCCTGCTCCTCCACTGCAGCATATGGCGGACCTCCAAATCGGAACATAACGGTGGCCTTCCGCTTCAGTTCCTTATTTTCCGCCTTTAGCACACTTATCTCTGCTCGCGCATCATTATACATGCGTTGGAGCAGAGCCAGTTGGGCGTTTAACTGCTGCACCTCATTTGTCCTACTCTGCAGCCGGTGCGACAAGTTTGTGACCGCAGTCATGGTTTCCACACATGACTTCAAAGTATACTGATTCGCCTCAATATCTGATTGCGCTGCCATTCTTTGCTCCACAGACCGCATAGGAAAGGTCAACGGAGCAAACTCAGGGGCGTTTGGTTGAGGTTCAAGGGCAACCGCACCGGTTATCTCTCTTGTGGACTCGTTGAGGTCGGGAAAGAGAGTAAGCAGACCACGGGAAGAAGAGGCCATGTTCTGGGTAGCTGGACGGGAAGAAGAGGCCATGTTTTTGGGTTGCTAAGTGTTTCAGAGAAGCAGCAATTACCGATTGGTACTGTCAGACAAGGTTGGTTACAGAGTGTTTCAAGATTTGCAGCTCTTCGAGACAAGCTCTCTGAGAATGCAGAGGTTTCAACTGGTTTGTTATGCTTCCAAGCCTCAGCCTCCGCTTTGGTTTATAAAGACCCTGACGAAGAGGCCGACACGCGTTCTGTCGGTCACGTGCATCGCCGCGTGTCTGGCGCGCCTTTTGATGGCTCGCCGCTCGATGATTTCTGTCGGGCACATCTTTTGATAAAGTGGGCGCGCCTTTTGAGGGCGCGACTTTTGCGGGCTCGATATATATATCTACATGTATATCTTTTGGGCAGCCTATATACACACTCATACAGTGTCTTCTACATCGGTCCGACATGACCCTATAAACTGTCCCGACATTAATTCCGGTTAGCTCCACTAAACCTAACCCACTACACCACTATCACCTCCTCTCCACCTACTACTCCACCTACTACATACCTACCTCCTTTAAATCTTCTATATATAGGACTCATTGTAAACACAAAATACAACAATCAATAATACAATCAATATCTATACAATTCTCTATTTCTCTTTATACATTAAATTTTTCTACACTTAATGTTATATATTTTTTACATGTCACATATATGAATATATTATTCAAAGATAATAAAAAAAATGCAATATAGCACTTATTTTTATAAATTTACGTTGATTTATTATTATTATTATTATTATATTCTAATTTATTTTGTTCATACTTATAAAAGCTTTATATGTGTGTTTAATCGATGGTTACGTGTGTTCCCCAAGTGTGTAAAGAGTGTCCGGGGCTAAAAAACTTTTTAAAAAATAAGACATGTTTTGACAGTGTTGGAAATGTGTCAAGAAGTGTCTAACGAGGCACGACACAGATATGCCACCCTTTTAGAAGTGCCTGTGCTTCTTAGCTCCCAACTGAGATAGAATCTCACAAACATACAAATCTCAAATAAACAAACGAAGAACAACTCAAAGGTATTCTAGTACTTTCTATGTACATAATATTTATTTATACTAAACAAAGACAATTTGTAGATGACATAAATCTCTAATATGTATTTATATTTTAACGCATAAACCAAATAGAAAAAATAATTATTAGAATATTTTTATATTTAATATATAAAATATGTACATGCTCCCAACCCTATGAACTTATATATCCCCTCACTCCAACGCTCATGCTTTGTGCAACTAAGGGTAAAGTGAAATTTTCCCAAAAAAATGAAAAGCTAAAATTTTACATATTGCATACTTTGTATAATTATATTTATTGTGAGTTTAAGTATCATTGTGTATACTTCATAAGCTAGAACTTTGCTAGACAAATTTTATAATTTTTTATTAGTTTTTAGATGCCAAGGGTGTTTTGGAAAAAAATTTCAAATTATTGAACTTGGACTGTAGATGTCACCTGTGGGTTATTATCTTGTGGGTCAAGTTATGTTTTTGGGTTCATTACCATTAGGCCAAGAATATTCTATTTATTAAGAAATAATTATTTTCTATAGTTTGAGTCAGAGTCCTAGTAAAATGAAGAGAGTTTGTAGTTTATGAACATATATGTTATCTTATTAATAATTAGAGTGAAGATTTTGAGTTTGTGTGAAGTTTTTACAACTTTGTGTGATGCTCTATATAATCTAACCTTGGCTGTAATTGCTAGGGAGTTCTAGATGAGATTCCTAAATTCTTCGACAAGAAGAAAAAGAGGAAGAGGAAGAAGAAGAACACTATTCTCTAGTTACTATTCATGAACTCCAAAAAGTATCTTTCCAACTGCAAAACCCTATTTAATCATGTATCAAATTACCTTCTTCTTCTTATTATTATTACACAATATCACACTATTCTCTAGTTACTATTCATGAACTCCAAAAAGTATCTTTCCAACCGCAAAACCCTATTTAATCATGTATCAAATTACCCATGATCTTACCTATCTATTGGCCATCAATTTAACAGTTAAAACCCTAAACTGTTGTTGTCCTCGACTTCCAATCTTGTTTGGTTTCATTTTCAGAATGTCTTCTGAAAAATACTTAAAACTATTTTGAATATTTACCAAAAAAGATGTTTTTAATTTTGAAAAACTATTTTTGCACAAAAAAGAAAACCATATGAAAATGATTGAGTGTTTTCAAAATTTTTCCATTGTTTTTCCAATTTAGTTTTTTATGTTTTGCAGAAAACAGATTGTGGAAATGAACTTTTGAAAAACAGGCCAATACTTACCTTTTACATCTACAAACCCTAGAAGTCTTCTTCTACCTTATAGAACCTTAATCCTTAAATTTTTCCCTAACTAAAACCACAACAATTCCTATTGTAGGTAACCTAAGGTCTTAGTTTCTTAAATTGTCCTACATTGGTTTGGTATTTTAGGTAACCTAAGAGCAAAAATTGCAACTTTTTTCAACCTAAATTTCTCTTTTGGCCTATTACCAAGGTTACTAATGTGCAGCATTCATCAAAATTCAATGCATTTTCAAAAGAATTTTAAGCCTAAATCACAAGTTTCAAGAAAACATAGTAGAAAATAATTTTTACAATTTTGGAGACTAAACTTCTATACCTAAAAGTTGCCATTGATGTTGTCCTTAATCAAAGTCAAGGAAACGGCTATGAAGAGCAAACACATGAAGATCCACCTTTTTCAGTCCAACATTAGTGGCAGTAACCACTGCCTACTTTTTCTCCCATTGAAGTTTTTAATGTAGACCTGAAAGAGCATATGAAAGGAACAAAAGTCAAAGTGTCCGCTATAATTGATAAAAGTGGTAAAGAACATGATTGCCTCTATACAAGGGTTGACAAAATCAAACTAATTGATAAGGATCCTACTGAAGTTTGTTCTGCTAACCAATTGAAGGATGTTTATCACATGCATGACACCCTAACCATTGATTTAATTATTATAGATAAGTTCTATGGTATGACGGAAAAGTTGGATTATATGATTATCTCATTGTTGCTTTCCAATGATCAATTCAAATCCCCATTGGCTTGAAGAATTCATGCTTCATCAATGGAGGACCAAAGTTCGAAAATCATCATACTTCATTGCTTCAAAAATTGATGACATGTTTTCTTAAATGTAGGGAAAATGATGTAGATCATGGAAAGAACAAAAAATGACATATATGAAATTATATACGTTGCATGTCTAAGATTTTTTCAAATATAATAATAATAACAATGGAGAAATTACAAAAAAAAAAAAAAAAAACCCCTAGGATTTAGCTCTTATGACAAAATATAGCATGAAGTTTAATTTTATCTCTTTTGATTTGTTTTCAATCTATAAGCCATCTGCCTTTTTTTGTCAAGTAAAATCAACGGGAAAAAAATGGTATTTTAGTCATTAAACTTAACAAAAGAGATATTCTAGACATTTTATTTACGCCTATATTGAGTTTAGTGGTTAAAATACAAATTTTTTGTTGGTTTTAATTAACAGAAATAAGTGAATGGTTTAAATTGAAATCAAATAAGAAGATTAGAGTTTAAATTGACAAAATTAAAAACTAGGGGTTTATTTTGTTGCAAGAGTTAAACTTTGAGGGTTTTTTTTTTTCCTCCCCTACTAATATTTTAGGGTCAATTTGAGGCTTGTTTCTAAATTATTCTTAAGTTTTCTTTTTTTTTAGAGAGAGACATGTCTTTTATTAAGTTTTATGTGTCAAGGGTATTTTAGTAATTCTGTAAATTGCTAGACATGGGTTGTAGGGGTCTCCCCATGTGTCATTTGTAGGTAAAGTTATATTTTTGGGTCTCAATTCTCATGCATGGTTATCATTGCTGACTCCATGAATTAGGAGAAAGGCTTGTTGTGCTAAGTTGAGATATATGGTCATCAATAGACCTAGACTTAGAGGTGAAAAATGGGTGGGTTTGGGTGGATCAAAACAGGTTATGTATTAAAACAATCCAATCCAAGCCAAACCTGTCCATTTAATAAACTTGTTTAAGTGGGTTGGGTTGAATTGGATACGGATTGGACAAATCAACCTGACCAATCCATATACTAAATGTGTGAGTTACTCTCTATGGGTTTAATTGGTGGTGATGGTAGTGGTGAAGAACACAGGTACACATATATACATAGACATAAGCATATGTAGTTTGTGTTAAAATTTATCAATAAACCTACCACCACTACCACCTCACCTACTCCACTAAACCTAACTCACTACACCACTACCACCTCACCTACTCCACTAAACCTAACCCACTACACCTACATCTATATAAGGAACCATTTGTAATAGACAGACTATATCAGATAACAATCAATAATACATAAATTTTTACATGGTATCAGAGCTAGGTTAACAACCTAGTCATTCTGCTTCACCGGCGGGCGGCAACCTCGCCTTGGCCGCCCGCCGGACCTCTACACATATCTTCACTCCACTGCCACACATTATTCTTCTTGATCTTGATCTTCTTGTGTTGCAAATCCAGTGCCGGAAGAAACTCAAGAATTCTCATCTGCTTTAGAAGCCACTTTATCCTCCTTTGTTTGTGATCCCATATCCATCACAACTGGAACCACCGTTTTAGATACATTATCTGAGTCTACAAGAGAGGATCATATGCCTCTTCTTTTGGCTCTCCCACAACCAAATTACAAGCATCCATTGCCGGAACACCATCAGTAGCTTGAATTACTTCAGGCAAATCAGCTGGCTTTACTGAATCAGCAAAAGCAGCAGATTCGGCAGCCAAATTAGGATCATCTGCTTTTGATTCCCCTGACTCTATCACCACCACGTTCTTCTCAATAACATGAGACTCGTCATCTGAACTGCTGCTGCCACTGCTAGAGCTCCCACCATCCAAAGACACTCGTCCACTATTTGATTCTTTCACAGACTCAACATACTCGATACTAACATTCTTCCTGTCAGAATCATCCACATGCTTCCAGCTGATCACCCAATTATGTTGTTTTTCTCTCTCCCATGTGACCCACTCTCCAACCTATACTTTTCTTTTTTATTCTTTCCCCACAATCTTTTTTTTAATCAACCCACTATCTCTCTCTCTGGTCCCGTTGTCCACTTTAATCAACCCCACTATCTTTTATTATTATAATATATTTCCCACACTATTATCCTTCACTCACCCTATATCCACTGATTCATCAATATATATATCTATATTGATTTTTCACAAAACTTTATTTTATTTTATTTTTATTTTTTCTATCTTTCTTTTTCATCAATACTTCAATATTCTACAACACAAAAAAAAAAAAAAAAAAAAAAAAAAAAAAAAAAAAAAAATCATACGTCAATTTTAACATGGGATTCTCTTTGTTTGATTAGGAGCTACGTTCAGTGTGTTTTGGTATTCCTCTAGATGATTAAGAACTATTGAAATTTTTGTTTTTTTTTTCTTTTCTGCACTTATGATAGTTGTCTGAAGATTTTTTTATTTCGAAACATCTGATTTTTGTTACGTGGGGTTTGTGTTCTAAGTAGTATTCTTTACAAAATATTTTATCGGGTGATAATTTTAAAAAAAAAAAAAAAAAAAAAAAAATCATACACAAAAACAAACCACACATCGTTTTATTCATGACAGGGAATTAACCCCGATCACATTTCTATAACAACACACACAAAAAAAAAAAAAAAAAAAAAAAAAAAAACAACAACAACAACAACAGATTTGTTTTCTTTTCTGCAGCGGTCACACATCGACCTCACTTCTTCGCCTCTTCCGCCGGTCTTTTCTTCTTGCCCCCGTCCTGGGCGGCCCTTGACGGTGCTGCCTCCGTGTGTTCCACGCTGCCGAGCACGTTCACTCCCCCATACTCCTCCACTGCAGCATATGGCGGACTTCCAAATCGGAACATCACGGTGGCCTTCCGCTTCAGCTCCTTGTTTTCTGCCTTTAGCACACTTATCTCTGCTCGCGCATCCTTATACATGCGTTGGAGCAGAGCCAGCTGGGAGTTTAACTGTTGCACCTCATTTGTCCTGCTCTGCAGCCGGTGCGACAAGTTTGTGACCGCAGTCATGGTTTCCACACATGACTTCAGAGTATACTGATTAGCCTCAATATCAGTTTGCACCGCCATTTTTTGCTCCACCGACCGCATCGGAAAGTTCAACGGAGCAAAACCAGAGGTGTTTGGTTGAGGTTCACTGGCCACCGCACCAGTTATTTCTCTTGTGGGCTCGTTCAGTTCTGGAAAGAGCGTGAGCAGACCACGGGAAGAGGAGGCCATGTTCTGGGTAGCTGGACGGGAAGAAGAGGCCATGTTGCTGAGTGTTTCAGAGACGGGTTGGTTACAGAGTATTACAGAGTTTCTCTCTCAGCAAAGGAAGAGTTTTTTTCAGAGGATTTTTCAGAAGTTTTTTGTCTGCCTCAGCCTCAGCATCAACCTTGGTTAAATAGCGAGGCAGCCACGCGTATCGCGCGCCACTTGACGCCAGACGACAAACGGGCGCGCCAGCCAAGGCACTCACGTGCCTCGCCATCATGTCCGGCACATCTTTTTATGACTTGGGCTCGCCTTTTTGATGGCACGCCTTTTTATGGATTGGGCACGCTTTTTGATGGCACGCCTTTTGAAAGATTGGGCACACCTTTTGAGGGTGCGACTTTTTAAGGGTCCGACAAGACTCTGTAAACTGTCCCGACATTGATTCCGGTTAGTTTCTACAAGGGTCCAGCAAGACTCTGTAAACTGTCACAACAACTGTCACAACATTGTCAGCTACAACGGTCCGACATGACCCCATAAATTGTCTTCTACATCGGTCTGACACCACCATACAGTGTCCTCTACAACGTTATGACACCCCCATACAGTGTCCTCTACAACGTTATGACACCCCCATACCGTGTCCTCTACAACGTTATGACGCCACCATCCAGTGTCTTCACCAATGGTCTGACACGACCATACAGTGTCACCTATCCTCTTTTATTTTTATGTATTTTCTTGTTTTGTTCCTCTCTCCAAACTCAAGTTGGTTAGTTTCTATCCTCCTTGAGTTTGCGGGGGGCTGTTAAAATTTATCAATAAACCTACCACCACTACCACCTCACCTACTCCACTAAACCTAACCCACTACACCACTACCACCTCACCTACTCCACTAAACCTAACCCACTACACCTACATCTATATAAGGAACCATTTGTAATAGACAGACTATATCAGATAACAATCAATAATACATAAATTTTTACAGTTTGTTTCAATTTTATGGGTTTGTTGAATTATTTTCTTGGCTACCAAACATATGATGTTAAGAATATTGGCCTTTCTTTAGTTTTTATTTTCTTAACAATCCTAGAAATTATCTCTCTATTTTCTCGGTATCAAATAGAGCATCCAGTTATATGTATAGGAGTTTCCTCTTGTTGAGAAAATGGAGGAATTGTAGAAGAAAACAAAATATAGAGATTATGTTTATTTTTTATTTAATACATAGCCATATATTATACAAGTACATATTTTTGTTTACATATATCATATATGGGTTGGGGGTCTTAGAATGTGTACCAAATGATGAAAACTTGGACAATCAAAAATTCAAGGCATGTTCGTTTTCATTTTTATCAGGAGTTTCTTCTTTTTTGAAATGATTAATATGAAAACAAAGAAGACAATTTTATTGGAAAAAGTATGTGACAGAATTCAGCATTTTTCTGAGAAATATCTGTTCCTTCTGGTATAAGAGTTGGACATTGGAGGTGGTGGTGGGGTGGGATGGTGTAGGTGGTGGTGGAGAAGGCGATGTCCATTTAAACAGGCACCCATGTCGAACTCATTTAAACCCAATTTTAATTAGGTTTGCAAGATGCAACCCATTTAAACCCGTGTTCAAACCCGTTTATGGATTTGGGTGGGTTTAAATGAGTGAAATTGGGCTTGGTCATGGGTTCAGGTTCAGTTTGCTACCTCTACCTAGACCTAGAATATTCCAATTAGTCATTTTTTTTAGTTTTCTAAAGTCACAGACTAGTCCTAGTGGTAAAGCTAGGAGAGCCATCAGCCTATAATTACAAATGTATTGTTTATATTGATGAGAGTGAAGGTTTTAAGAATTTGTGTGAAGTTTGTGACTTTATGTGGTGCTTTCTGTACAAACAAACTAATCACTTCCCCACCTATTGGCCATCAATTTGACTTTTATAACTTAGCAATGAGGTGATGTCCAGTCTTCTAATGACATTGATTCCAGAAATCCTGCAACCTATAACTTCTGAAAATCATACCAGAACTCATATTTTCCATTTTAGAAACCCTAGACGCCTTCTTCTACCTTGTACGAACTTAACCCTCAAAGCTTATCATGACCAAAGCCCACCACAGTTCTTATTGTAGGCAACCTTAGGCTATAGTTTCGTAATCTGTTCTACATGGTGATTCTATTCTCTAGAAACCCATGTTTATATCTTTATGCTTTGCCATTATTGTGGTTCAAAATTGATACCATCATCTGTGGTTGCAAGGACATCAGTTCATGCCTTCATGATACGATATGGTGTGTTACTGTTTCTTCATGCAGGCAGGAATGCAGTATGAATGTATAAGTATGCCACAAATTGAGCTTGTAGGTGATTGAGTTAATTTTATATACCCGGAGTTGTAAAATTTGGTGTTGCCATTGATGTTTGAAGTTGATTTTAAGGACACTAAAAAAACATGAAACCTACTTAAAGCTCCATTCTGAATGCCCACTATCACGTATTTGCTTCATTGATTTTGTATCACATGGAGGTTCTCTTTGGGCATTTTCCTTGGTGTGTGAGAATTAAATGAAGGTGGAACCATAAATGATCTTAACTGTAGTCAATTGCCAGAGGTAATTTCATAAAAAGTAGAAAAATTAAAGCATTCT
The DNA here is from genome assembly GCF_055761805.1 of Camellia sinensis. Taxonomy (NCBI): domain Eukaryota; kingdom Viridiplantae; phylum Streptophyta; class Magnoliopsida; order Ericales; family Theaceae; genus Camellia; species Camellia sinensis. The sequence continues at coordinate 83,598,183 of NC_138963.1, forward strand.
CCCCAAGGAATTGAATCAACTATTTGATGCAGGGGAAGCATGTTGAAAGACAAATGGGAACAATGATTTTGAGTATGTTGATTTTGTTTCCGGTTTACGAATGCTGGAAACAAAACTCTTCTCTAAATTGGTTGATTCACCATGAAAACTAAGAGTAAAGGCATCAAAGTCTTTGTTGATGCTGCAGAAAACCAAATAAATTGGAAAAGAAAAAGAAACCTTTCTCACATATTTATTAATATAATAAAAACACTGCATAGCCGCAAGGGCTACAACCTTATTTATACTAAGGTAGACCTAATTCCTGTAGAACAAGACAAAAAATAAAGTAGGAAAACTGAAACAACTCGAATTAGGAAACGTAAGAATTCTAGGCTATTTTGTACTAAACCAAAACATTCCTAATCAATTATTAATTCCAAAAATAAAAATATAAAAAAATATAAAAAAACATAAAAAGTCCTAAAATCTCATCTGCATAATTGTTGTTTAAAATGGGCAGTTAAGGCGAGCTTCCAACGATTGTCATGTCGTGTTGGTGACGGATATAACACGTTACCTTCTTAGAAATGTCTGTGCTTCTTAGGGTGAGCTGTGAGAATATATTATATATATGGCATTAGTTTGTAAATAGGAATTAGTTTGTATTTCCTTTTTCAGTCATAGATTTAGGGCTATATGAACTGATGAACTCTTTGTCAATTACACAATTAAATATACAGTTCTTATTCGGAAAACTTACATGGTATTAGAGCCGTGTCTGAAACCCTAGTTCTCACCTCTGATTGGTTTGAAGTTCTTCCTTCGATTTGAAGGTTCCTTTGCCTCATTAGGTTCTTTACAACTCTTTTGATCTCGAAACGTGTTTGATTCGAGGCCTGTGGGTGACCATCGGCATCAAGTTTTCTCGCCAGAATCGCAACGTTGTCTCTTGTGACTTGGTCTCTTGAGTGTCGTGACCCGTCTATTCTTGCATTGCGACCTATCAGCTACATCATCGTGACCCATCGTCGCATCGTCTGCTTCACCTGTCTGGTTCGAAACCGTAACCGCCTGTTTCATCCCTGTCCTAGTTCGATCGACTCATTCTGGTTCGATCAAAGTCATGACTCGTCAACTCGCATCTGATTTGCTTCACAACTTCGACTTAGAATCCGAAAGTTGAAGTCAATTTTGATCTCTGCTTTTGCTTGCCATCAATTTTGGTCTCTGGTTCGTTGTGACCTTTCTCCCTGTTCGTGACCCATCTGGTTCCTTGCATTAGTGCTTCATGACTTTTTGTTAACTTGTTTGGCTGGTCTGGTGCTCTCTCTCTCTCTCACTGTCACTGACCATCTGATATCATTCTATTTGATTTATTAAAGTTTGACCCCTCAAATTTGTTAAAATTTGACCATATGGTTATTATGATGTCTCTTGCGTTTAATGAGTGTGCCTTCCGCCATCAAAGGGGCCATTGGAAGTATTACTGTCCCAAGAAGGGACGTCTGCCTGCCTCATCTTCTCAGCAGTCTTAGATCCAGTTTTGCACCCCTTATACTCAATTTGTCCCAACTCTTTATCCTGACTTGGCTTCCTTGAGTATTCAGATTAATCAGCTTCAGCATATGCTGTCTACCTTCCAACCATTCCCGTCTGCCTCCATTGTTTCTTCTCTTCATTCAGGTTTGTTTAGGTCTTCTTCAAGTATTTCTTCGTCTGTCTAGATTTTTGACTTTGGTGTCTCTCATCATATGACTCCCCATCTCCCCTTCTTCAAAATTATACTCCTCCTTCCTTTCCTATTACTGTCAATGCTGCTAATGGGTCTGGTATGTCTGTTATATCTGTTGGGTCTGTCGTACCATCTACTATGTCTGTTGTCTCTATTCCATCTGTCTTTTATATTCCTTAGTTATCTGTCAGCTTATTATCTTTCAGTCAGCTTGATGCTTCTGGTTTTGATATTATCTTTTCTTTTTCTGTCTGTTCTGTGCAGGATCGGATGTCTAAGCAGCAGATTGGAACCAGCCGTAGAGTTGGAGACCTCTATGTGGTGGAGAGCTTGCATCTGCCTATGGCAACCTCTCAGACTGCCTTTTCCTCTTTTCAGTTAGATTCTCTGTCTAGTCCTTTCTACTTGTTGCATTCTAGATTAGGGCATTTGTCTGCTGATCGCTTACGGTCTTTAGCTCAGTTGGGTATATTGGGTAAAGTTTCTCCTCGTGAACTTACTGAATGTCGGGGGTGTAAACTTGCCAAAATGATAGCCTTACCTTTTCATAAAAGTACTTCTATATCTGATACACTATTTTCTTTAGTTCATACTGATGTTTGGGGCCCTTCTCCTATTCTCACCAAAGGAGGTTTTGCATATTATGTATTTTTTGTTAATGACTGCACCCGTTACACTTAGGTTTATCTTATGACTTATAAGTCTGACTTCTACCAGATATACCGTACTTTTCAATATATGGTCACTACATAGTTTGGGTCTACTATTTAATTGTTGCGATCTGACTTGGGTGGGGAATATTTTAAAACTAAATTCTGTGAATATTTGGCCAAATTGGGTACCATTCACTAAACTTCTTGTACTGATACACCTATCCAAAATGGTTGAGCTGAGCGTAAACACTGTCATCTTCTTGAGACAGCTAGGCCTCTCCTTCTCTTTGCCTCCGTTCCGGCTCCGTTTTGGGGTGAAGCAGTTCTTACTGCTACTTTTCTTCTCAACCGTATGCCTATCCCCCTTCTTTCTGGTCAGTCTCCTTATGAGGCTCTGTTTTCCTAACTTCTTAATTACTCCCTCCTTCGTGTATTTGAGTCTATTTATTTTGTCCTTTTACCCCATAAAGATAGGATCAAACTTAATGCCCGGTCTGTCCTATGTGTCTTTTTGGGTTATAGTCTCACTCAGAAAGGTTATCGCTGTTATGACCTTGTTTTCCGTTGCCTTTATGTCTCCCACCATGTTGCCTTTCTCGAACGTCTACCTTACTTTTAGCTTCATCCTCTCACCGTCCCAGTTTCCAAAGAGGATTTGGTTCATATCGATCTATTTCCTTCTGAGGTTCCATCTGATGAGTACATCTCCACTGTTCCTCCTGAGCTTGTTCCATCTTCTCCTCCTGCTTCACCTCTGGTTGCTTCTCTTCCTTCGGCTTCTCCTCCTCCTCTGTTAGTTTATTCTTGTCGCAAGGCTCCTCCTCTACCAGTTGTCTCTACCCCTGTTGTTGATCCTCCTGCTTCTGATGACTCTGATCTTGCTGCACACCGATATTCTACTCGTGAGCGTCGTCCTCCAAACAGGTTGGGTTGGTCTAATACATGTTTTTCTGCCTCCTATCATATTTTTTTTTTGTTATTCATTATTTTTCAGAATCTTAGTCTTACATAGGGGCCTGTCAGGATCTTAATTGGGTTCAAGCTATGGAGGATGAGTTGTTTGCCTTGCAGAAGACTAACACTTGGGAGTTGGTTCCTTTGCCTGCTGGCAAGAATCTGGTTGGTTGCAAATGGGTCTATAAAGTCAAAACTCATTCTGATGATTCTCTCGAGCGATACAAAACTCGCTTGGTTGTTAAGGGTTTCTCGCAGGAGTATTGTATTGATTATGAGGAGGTATTTGCCCCTATTGCCAAGATGACTACTATCCGTACCTTGATTTCTATTGCTGCTGTTCGACATTGGCCTTTCTATCAGATGGACGCTAAGAATGCTTTTCTTAACGGTCATCTCACTAAGGAGGTCTATATGCGTCCTCTTCCTGGCCTTCTTCACTCCTCTGGACAGGTTTGTCATCTTCGGCGTGCTCTGTATGGTTTGATGCAATCTCCTCGTGGTTGGTATGATCACTTTCAGACTGCTGCTACCGAGCTTGGGTTTCATCCTTCTGCTTCCGACTCTCCTTTGTTTATGAGACATATCTCGGCTGGTTTTGTTGCTCTCTTGCTCTATGTGGATGATATGACCATCACTGGCTCTGACTCTTCTGCTATCTCTGAGGTCAAGTACCATCTCTTCCACACCTTCGAAATGAAGGATCTGGGTCCATTGCAGTATTTTCTTGATATTGAGGTTGCCTCTTCTCTAAAGGGCTATTTTCTGTCTCAGGCCAAGTATGCTAATGAGGTTATTCACCGTGTCGGTCTTACTGATACTAAGGTTTTTGATACCCCTATTGAGCTTAATGTGAAGTTCAACTGTATTGATGGTGTCCCTCTGGATAATCCCACTTTCTATCGCGAGCTTGTGGGTTGTTTAGTTTATTTGACTGTCACTAGCCCTGATCTTGCTTATACTGTTCATGTGGTTAATCAGTTCGTTTTTGCTCCTCGCTCTACCCATTGGGTTGCTTTGGTTCACATTCTTTGCTATCTCCGGGGTACTATCTTTCAGGGCTTACTGTTGTCCTCTACTTCCTTTTTAGACTTGGTGGCCTTTGCTGATTCCAATTGGACTGTTGATATTAATGATCGCATGTCCACCTCTGGTTTCTGTATGTTTCTTGTCGATTCCTTGATCTCTTGGAAAAGTAAAAAACAAACTGTTGTTACTCATTCTACTACCGAAGCTGAGTACGTGCTATGGTTCATGCTACTGTTGAGCTTGTTTGGCTTCGTTGTCTTCTTTCTAATTTGGGTGTACCTCAGTCTTCTCCGACCTCTCTCTATTGTGACAATCGCAGTGCTATTCAAATTGCTCACAATACTGTCTTCCATGAACGAACGAAACACATTGAGATTGATTGTCACTTTGTCCAACAGCATCTGCAGTCTAGCTCTATCTCACTTCCTTTCGTCTCCTCGGCTTTGCAACTTGCGAACTTTTTCACCAAAACTCACAGTACTGCTTGGTTTCAGTTTCTTTTTAGCAAACTCTCAGTGTTTTCTGCTAAAACACCTTTAGTTTGAGCGGGGGTGTGAGAATATATTGTATATATGGCATTAGTTTGTAAATATGAATTAGTTTGTATTTCCTTTTTCAGTCATAGATTTAGGACTATATAAACTGATGAACTCTTTGTAAATTACACAATTGAATATACAGTTCTTATTCGGAAAACTTACATGAGCATCATCCCCGCCTTTAGAAATTAAATTCTCCTTGAGCTATGGATTTTGCATTTTGGAAGTGGTTTTATCAGCCATAATAGTGGTTGCTTTTTTGGGAAGTATTTTATCACCAAAAAGAAAGGATTGATAAAATGAAGGCTGAGAACACACACCCAATTATATACATCAGATCAAACTACATGTTGTTTGACATTGCATTTTTTTCAGCTAATATTGTTTGACATGGCATCTAATTTCATTCAAATAGATATAGATAGGTTTGAATCTTTTTGTAACTTGAATGGAAAGTGTGGAGAAGGATTGAACTCGTTAAGAATGGCATGGATGAAAGGGGATGCTTTTCTTCCCACGCTACAGGGCTTTGGTATCACATTTGTCCAATGTGTATGAGACTTGAAAAACTTGGAGGGTTCAGAGTTTACTGGTACTTCAGTGCTTTTCTTGGCCAGTCATAATTGACAGTTTTTTCATGTGTTACCCATCTTTTGTTACATAACGATATGAGTCTATGATCATGAGTGAGAACCTTTATTACCCATCTTTCTTGTTCTGAAGTACCCAGTCATCAAGTTGGACATCCTTCTGGGCTGGTACTGGTTCTGGAATGTTGTCCTGGTCTAAGTCTGCTGTACTGTCACTGCTTGAAGTTGAAAGTAAAATTCTCGTGTTTGATAACCTTTGTAGTAAAGGCACATGGCTAACCATCTTGCATAAGAGATATATGTGTTCCTACTTCAGTGGTATTGTTAATATGATATTTTTCTTTCTCTTTAGTGAGTTTCTTTTAAAAAATATCAAAAGCTTTGCACTTTTAGTTCAACTCCACTAGACAGACTTGAAAAGGAAATATATATATATATATATATGTATATATTTTGAGAAAAGTTCACTAAAGACAAAAATAAAAATAAAAGCTTAAAGGTCGACTTTTTTTTTTTTTTTTAATTTTTTTTTTGTCTTTAATGAACTTTTTTGGATTTTTTCTTTGTTCTTTGTTTTTTTTAGATCCTTCCACACTGGACGAACTTGAAAAGTAAAATTTTTTAACACAAATTTATAAAAAAAAAAAATTCACTAAAAAGAAAGTACAGAAAAAGTATGGCTCTTTTAGCTGATCCCAAACAGAGAAAGCTCTGAATCTGATAAGAGGCACTCTTAGGCGATATTTTCATCGAAGATAAGGGCTCAGTGTCTTCCTTCAATAGCCCTTATAGTAAATGTTGGTGGAATTTGCATTGTCCTCTGCATTTGTGTGTGTTTTTGTGTTGTTTTGCCTCCATACATGTTTTCTTTTGAAGTCATCCTATGTATCACTCAATGTATTTGAGGCTTCTGGAAAAGTTGGGCTATTGGGTTGCTACTGACATGTGCAAAGCACGTTAGCAATCATTAATACTGTCACAACAGTGTAGGGGAGGCTAATAAAGGAATTACCTGCATAAGTGTTGCATACATTGCAATTTGACCATAAAGGTTATATTAGTGTAGACCAGTGACGCTGAACTTCAGGAATATTTGGACTGTTCTAACTATACATTACTGAAGTGAAGCTGCATTTTTCATATTTCTTACTTATTCAAAGATATTTCTGAATCCAGGAGGATTGCAGAACTGAGAGAGCACGAGTGTGAGATTGCAGTTGAAGATGTGATGTATATGTTAGTGTTACACAAATTTAGTGAGATCAAAGTCCATTTGGTTCCAAGGCTCTCTAGGTGCATTTATAATGGCAGACTAGAGATATGGCCTTCCAAGGACTGGGAGCTTGAGTCTATTCACAACTTTGAGGTCTTAGAAATGATAAGGGAACATCTGACCGCTGTCATCGGCTGGAGGGCAGACTCTAATGTTACCGACAATTGGGCCACAACTCAGATTCCACGACTCCAGCTCTGCGGAGTCTATGCTGCTTCCATCTTGTATGGGTATTTTCTGAAGTCCATCTCCTTGAGGCACCACCTTGAACTAAGTGTTGCTGAGGCCAACTGCGATCTTGGAATAACATGTCGAAACCCCCTTCCACAGTCAGAATTGTGGTCGTGTGGGATAAAGAATATTGCCTTTGGGCGCATTAGCAACACACAGTCCATATCGGTGGGTCAAGATTCATGTAGCCGAGGAAAGAAACGTGAGAAACTGAGGCGGTACATAATGGGATTTGACCCCGAGACATTGCAGATGCGTGCAAAGCCAAAAACAAAGGAGGTTGTGAATCTAGTTGAGAAGCATAGCTGCGCACTTTTTGGGGATGAGAAGACGGGTTTGATCGAGACCAATGAGGTGATTTTGACTTCACTGTCGAGCCTCAAGAGAATAGTTTTGGAGGCTGTTGCATTTGGTTCTTTCCTTTGGGACACGGAAGAATATGTGGACGCTGTATATAAGCTCAAGGAGAATTGATTAGGGAAAAAGTGAAGTTTATGAAAGATACGAGTCTTAAATGTGTATATATGAGTTCTCTGTTTTCAAATCTTGCAGCACTCGCACTCCGGCGAATTTTATGATGTAAAGTATACAATGGTTTTGTAAATAATGTAAAATATGGCTTTTGCCAGATCCTGCTTTTGTTAGCTTTTTTACTACTTTCTTGCTCATAGGTAGTAAAACCATCAATCTGAATATTACCAGTGCCTTTTGTTTTTGGTGTGTTCTCTGTCTGGCATTATGAATTTGGATAAATGGAATTTTAGTATGATTATTACTAGTAAGAATGTTATTGTTCCATATTTCCCAAGAGAATCATTGCCAGAGAAATAGACAATAAGCTCGAAAACTTTGTGAACAACTTTCAAATTTAAGTATTGGAATTGTAATTTCCAATATCTGAAGGTTTAGTACTTCTTGATCTAATATTGAGTTCTTCATTGTTGTATCTGTGGTTTGTCCATGGATTACATGTTTAGATAACCACAATTGATCAGTAAAATTGACAAATATCATATATATATATATATATATATATATCATTTGATAATTTAAAGAGAATATCAAAAAAGTGAGAAATTGAGAAAATAATTTGAAATTCATGAAAGTATAAGTGGTTAATACACTAATTTTTACGAATAAGTGTTGTACTTTTATGATTTTGAGATTATTTTTCATTTTTTTGTTTTTGTTGATATTTTTCCTAATTTAAATTGGTTAGTCAGAATTTTTAAAATTTGGGGTATTTGACTCCGCGTTTTCTAGAATAGCAGACTTTCGTCTTTGATATTTCTTAACACGTCCAAACAGCAGTACTACTAATTTAAATGTTTCTAGATCTTTTTCCCTCATTTATGATTTTTTTTTAGTAAGGCTGTGTTTTGTCGAGAGATTTAAAAAAAAAAAAAAAAAGTGTGTAAAATTAAATAAAATAGATATATTTTATTTACATTTTATCTATTTTTTTTCCTTTTCAAATTCTCCATCCAAACACATTGTAAAGTTGTATTTGGTTGGAAGATTTGATGATAAAAATGAAAGAGAAAGAAAACAGAAAGAATTAAAATGATTCAAATCCCATGTTTAGTTGATTTGGAAAATTGTGAAAGAAAGAGTTTAAGTGAATCTAAAATATAAAAAGTAAAATTACATTTTTCTTTCACTATATTTTCTCATGTCTTTTATTATAACCAAACAAAAAGTGAACTTGCATTGCCTTTTTCTTTTTCTTTTTCTTTTTTATTTCTTTTATCAAATCTTCCAATCAAATAATACGGGAGACAACGACAGCACAAAGCACCCCCTTGAAATGTTACTCTTTATGTTTATCTGTATCAGCAATACTTCCAGACGAAAGAACCACTAGTCCTTGTATTGTTATTTTTAATAGTAATAATGTCCTATAAACATAAATAAAAATAATTAAATTAAAGTGTAAATGTTGGATGTCACATTTTCATTATCAATTTAGCACCCTTATATTTTCATCAAAATTTTAATTTTTACATTTTCATTAAAATCTCAATGTTGTTTCTGTATTTTTAATTTCTATCAATCTTGTTATAGAGTGGTATTTCAAATTGACTTAAAATAAAAAAGATTAACTGCTACAATTAAAAATGGAAGAATCAAAATGAGATTATAATCAGCCTTTCCAGGATTAATTCTTGAATATTAATATACCATATTATCCAGTAATTACCAATTTTGAGGTTAGTCTCAGAGAAACTATAGAGAACGATTTTTTTAATCATTGATTTAGCTTATGAGATTTGAAGGGTATCAGCAGCTGGCTGGCGAAACGAGACTACCCAATATATGACTTTTTCATAGGATCCTAGATCATCCAGATAAGTTTTCAACTTTGAACGATCAAACTATATATATAATAAACTAATCATCATCAAATACAGCATGAATATAAATAAATAAATAAATATATATATATATATATATAGTATGAGAACTTTGGATATGAAGAAGGTACCCATCATAACAAATACTAATATTCTAAAAAATCTTTTCCCTCTCCTCAATTATTATTCTTCTTCTTTTCCTCTCATTCTCATACTTATCCAACCAACAAAATATAATTCTTGCACTATAAAAACATTACATTAATTCATTATTCCTAGCTTCTTGTGTTGGTGATCCAAGCAGTCTAACAAGCCCCTGGTTTGATTCTTAACTTTGCTCTCCCCTCTCTCTATAGTCTTATTGTATATGTACATAAATATATGGACTGACTAATATTTTCCGTCTGTGAAATCTTCAGAATCTCCATTTGTGTCTGAATATGGCAAGGAAGCTCATGCACGCAGTTCAGTATGACTCTTATGGAGGAGGAACTGCTGGTTTGAAGGTAATTTCACATGTTTGCAACTCAACCTTTCTTTCTCTTAGGCTTTTATCATTTCTAAATCTTTGAATGGTTTCTTCTGAGAGTTTTTGGTATTTTCTTTTTGTGAAATTGTTAGATTCAGTAACTTTAATGACTGTAAATTTTGTTGTATCCTAGGAGTATTCTTTGATTAAGGGGTTGAAATTTTTATTAGTGTGTGTAATTAGTGTGAGCACAGTTGGAAGATTTATCGTTGTTTTAAATTTATGGTTATAATTCTTCAGAATGGATATGAAAGGGGTTTCTGCTAAAAATGAAATTACACACCAATGACCAAACTCTGCTGCAAAATGGGAGGTCTTTCTATTTGTAGGGATGTTGCCCTATGAATTGGGTCCGTGGAGTCCAGGCCATTACAAAATTGCATTGGATTAAGTTGCTAATGTTGCAGACCACGTGAATTTGTATTCGGAGGAAAAATTTTCAGCGGTATCGTAGCACTGAACTACTGCCACTTAGATTTAAACCTTACACAAAGGCTAAAAATCATAGTAGAACTGGAAGGAGAACCTAAAAACCAGGGTGCTATGTCCCACCGTGAAATTTTCCCTATGGGTGGTTGGGGACGCTAGGCTTGTAGGGCTCCGATGAGTTTCTAGAGCAGATTATGCTGTTAAGGTGGGTGGGGGAAGTAGAGGCATATCCCTTGGTCACCCAAATGTGGCATTTAATGTGTTGATCCGCAAGAGAAAATTTTGATTATATTTAGTGTTTTTAATCTGATTATATTTAGGTAAGAAAAATCTGATGATCTTGATGGTGGTTTGTTGGTTTTTCCTCTATGGCCTTTCTTTCACCTATTTTATTTTAGTATTTACATATTTCTTGATCTGATTCTGTTTGCTTGATTTTGAACTGTTAAATTTCTAGTTCAACATGAGACCTTAAGAAGACTTGTAAACACACACGGCAACACACTAGATGTTTTATTAGAAGTTTGAAAACAAAGAATCCGCTTTTGTTAATTTTGGATTCCTGTGTTAGTTTTTGAATTCTTTGGAGAGAAAATGTAGAAGAAAGCATGAAGTTGAACTCTTAATTTAGTTTTGAGAGTTTGATACTAAAATCTGGTTGCATTTTAGTAAATATCCATAATTTATTAGTCATATATATGCTTCCTGAAGTTGGAAAGTAGGCTTCATTGTAATTAATGAATTTTCAGCCTTATCAATAGGACTAAATTTGTGTTTAATGTATCTTTCAGCACGTTGAAGTTCCTGTTCCTGCTCCAAAAAAGAAAGAGGTTTTGATAAAAATAGAAGCAGCAAGCTTAAATCCAATCGATTGGAAAATTCAGAAAGGCATGCTGCGTCCTCTTTATCCATGGAAATTTCCTCATGTACCTGGTTAGTTAATCTTTAATCTATACCTAAATTGTCTTTTCACTGTCTTTTCTATTACAAGCTTTTATGTTGCTACATATCTTTTCTTTTTCTTTTTTTGTTTCTTCTTTTAACTGAACTATCCTGCCTCAACTATAAAACTGATTTTCTGTTTTGTATAGAATCTGAAGCTCTGTCTTTCCAATTACAAACCGAATAACTTTGTTGGCACAATACAGTAGAATTTTTTAATGTGAGTCATAAAATAGTAGGCAATATCTCATACAAAACAGCTCCTATGACAAGAAAGCTTTTATATATTCTGAACGACAACTTCTATAGTAGAAATTTTTATGTGGGTTTGATTATCTGATGTTGTGATATCTCTGAGTAAAATTTACATAATTGTTCCTGAGTAAGGAGATGGTTTAAATCGAGTTTTGCTGTCTTACTTCAGTGTAAATTCTAGGCTCATAAATAATCTGAAAGTGTGCTCTCTTTCGTTTAGTACCCATGTCGCATGTGAATAACTCATAAATTTGAGATAAATTTTTGTTCAATTGGACATATGTAATCGAAAACTTCCCTTTCCCCTGATTTGAGGGTTTTTGTTGATCACCAGTATGATTCTTAGATCAGGTGTTTATAATGCCTCAAGTCTCATGTTTGGGTGTTTAATAATGTCAACTATAGATGAATCACATGGGTATTTAATAATGTATACTATAGATGAATCACAGGTTATTTTCCGGGCTGAAATTTTTCTTGTGGTTGGAACAGGTACTGATGTAGCAGGAGAAGTAGTTGAGGTTGGATCTGGAGTAGAGAATTTTAAAGCCGGTGACAAAGTTGTAGCCTTGCTTAGCGATTGTGTAAGTCTCATTATTGTCATGCTGTGTTCACCTTTCTACTTTATATTTAATATTGTAACTTGAAAATTTAGGCTTTGAAATAAATATAAGCTAAATTTTTTATCCATTTCTTTCATCACTTCCTCTCTCTGCCCAAATCTATTATCCAAATACAACTTTAGTATTACCTCAGTTACTAGATAAGTATATACATGTTGAAGTTCACAAATTTCTCTAGGTTCACCTCATTTCATTTTTTGGTGTTTAATATGGTCAATTTATTTTTGAATGTACATGGGATTGAATGACAGACTGGAGGTGGACTAGCTGAGTTTGCAGTAGCTAAGGAGAGTCTGACAGTTCCGAGGCCACGGGAGGTATCAGCAGCTGAAGGTGCAGGCCTACCCCTTGCAGCCCTTACAGCTCACCATGTCCTAACCCAATGCCTAGGGATTAAGCTTGATGGAATGGGCCCGCGAAAAAATGTCCTAGTCACGGCTGCCTCTGGCGGTGTGGGTCACTATGCAGTTCAACTAGCAAAGCTTGGAAACACTCACGTGACGGCTACTTGTGGGGCCCGCAACATGGATTTCGTGAAGAGCTTAGGGGCAGACGAGGTTCTTGACTATAAAACGCCCGATGGGGCGGCCCTGAGGAGTCCATCTGGACAGAAATATGATGTTGTCATTCATGGTGCCTCAGGCATTTCTTGGTCTACTTTTGAGCCAAATTTGAATGCAAAGGGGAAGGTAATAGTTTTGATTCCTAGTGCTAGTGCCATGAAGACTTTTGCCTTGAAGAAACTCACATTCTCTAAGAAGCAAATGGAGCCATTGCTTGTAGTTCCAAAAAAAGGTGAGAACCTTGACTATCTTGTTAAGTTGGTGAAGGAAGGGAAGATTAAGACGGCGATCGACTCACAATATCCTCTGAATAAGGCTGAAGATGCCTGGGCCAAGAGCATTGATGGTCATGCTACTGGGAAGATCCTCGTGGAGCCTTAAAATTGAATGTCGTGAAAAAGTGATAGGAAAAAAGTTCCTGGAAAAAAGTTGTGTCCCATATCATATCGTGAACTTAATTATTCGGCTATTGTTTATTTGTTTAAAAGAAGAGGGCGTGTATGTGAACCATGGTATGCAGATAGATACTGCATTAAGGTATTTGATGATGTGTGGCTCTGCATTGTGTGCTTCATATTGTTTTCACTTGATGTTTGTAAATGTAGTTTTTTAATGTCTTGCTCATCTTGTAGGTTTGATCATAATTGTAGTCAGCTGCAGTTTTCTGTGCATGTAAATTATTGATGTGCGTGATTTATTTATTTATTTATTTGTTATGTTGGAGATGCTATGAATAATGACAAGGATTGTTGGTTCATAGGGCCATCTTTTATCTTTGGGGGAATGACCAGAATGAGCTGTTTATATTATTGAAGCAAGACAAATGCTTGATAGTTAGTTGGTCATGTTAAGCATAGGAAAATGTGTAAGGTATATATGGGTGTCCGTTCAAAAAAAAAAAAAAGGGTATTTATTGGTGTGTATCAATGGAGTCACACCCATTACGAGATGGATAATGATGTACAAAAATAATTTTATATCAGAATAATGTGACATTATGTGGTCCTTTCTACTTATATATTACTTTCGTACTCGAGCAATTGGAACTCCTAGCTCTGCCCATGTCCCTAAAAACTAGTTTTTGAGAGTAGAGTATTCTTATGTTTATATATTCTACGTCACTTTTGTACCCAAATAATGTGCAACTTTGCTTCACCATATGATTTCAATCTAAAACATCCACCATTTTGGTTTGTAATTTAAAAAATAATATTGTCACACCCACTAGTGCCACATGTGTCTTAAAGCTCATAGGGCTAGAACTAGTTTTAGTTGAGCATCTCCAACGGTAGTAGGTATTTTACCAATCTAAATATTACTATAAAGTATATATTTTATTTTGCCTATCAACTGTTTTATGTTTTTACTCCAACCATGCTCTTTATTTTAGCTATTTATCCAAACACTATTAATTTTATAGAATGCCACGTCAACAACAAAGATGGAGGGAAATGATCCTAATGATTGAATACATTTTGCCTAGCGTTGAAGGCTAGCTACATGTAGCTAGTGAATATGAGTTGAGCCAAAATGCCTAATCATATGCCTAGTGCATTGGAATTGAAAAAAGTGAATCACACTAGGCATTTTAACTAACAAGTATTATATGCCTAGTGCATTGGAGATGTTGTGTTCTCTAGGGTGTCGTTTGGAAAGAGCTCATTTGGGCTCTTTTACCTCTTTGAGTCACAAAAGACAAAATAGGCTATTTGAGCCACAACAGACAAAACATCACATCCAACTCATAATCATTACACTCTTCTCTCACAAAAAAAGTCAAAAAAGCCAAAAAATCAAAAAGTCCTTCCCAAACCAAGCTTTTGAGCCCAGGCTCGAATAGCCAAAAAAGCTAAAAAGTCAAAAAGTCAACTCACTTCCCAAACGGAGGCTAAGTATGTAATTTCTGTGTTTTCTGTTATTGTTTAGCTAATAAAAGTATTCTAAAAATATTTATTTTATAGGAGGTGTTTGATAATCTAATTTAACACTTAAAACTAAATGTATTAAGTGAAAATTAATTAAGCACGTTTGATAAGCATAATGGATATCATTTAATAATTTAAGTGACTATTAAATATATTTTAAAATTAAAAAAAAATTTATGTAGTGTTTGGTAACGTTTATGTTTTTTGTTTATGTTTACAAAAATTTTATAAACTTGTTTTTGTTTATTTTTAGAAAAACATAAATTAAATTTTTTAAAAAAATTAAAAACATAAACTAAAACATATGTTTGTTCAGGCCTAAAATATTTATATTTATTTTTATTTTTATTATTTATGACAATGGGATCACACACATTATAATTGAAAAAATATTAATTAAAAAAAATAATTGAAAAAAATTAATTAAAAAAAATTATTTGAAAAAAAAATTGAAAAAAAAAATTATTTGAAAAAAAATTGAAAATTGAAAACTGAAAACATAAACTCATTTTTTGAGTTTACGTTTTTTCCTCAAATTTATAATCTGAGACAACCATTTATAAATTAAAAAAATTATCAAACATGTTTTTATGACAGTTTTTTAAATTTTATAAATATAAACTGAAAACTGAAAACGGAATGGTTACCAAACAGACCCTAAGTGATAGGAAACCTACTTAATTTTGGCTGAATTATAAATATTTATGTATATTTGTTGATATACATTGTTATAGTCTTACCACCACCAGCACCACCACTACAGCTACCGCTACCATCACCACGCCACTAGTACAACTATTGCTACCACCACCATCACTACTGCTACCATTGCCGCTGTCACGCTACCACTATAGCTACTGCTACTGCTACTACCACTACCTTTCCACCACCACCATCGTTGCCACTCTTGCCATTGTCACAACTGCATCCACCATTGCCACCACCACAACCATCACGTTACCACTTCATCTATTGTTACCACTATTCTACACCACCACAACTATTACTATCACAACCGCTATCATCATTGTCATTGTTGAATAGATTCCACTATTACTACCACAATCTCTATCATTGTCATCACCATAATTTCTACCATTAGGTTCGGTGACCTTTCATCCACCATTCGTTTAAACTTAGGCGGATCAGCAAAAATTAATTGCATCTGTCCGTCTAGTTAACGGATGCAGATTGAGTGGGTTGTACGAGTTGGCAGGTGAATGTGGATTGATTTGGCAATTTGAGCTTTATTGCTTTATGCTTCTTTTTTTTTTTTTTTTTGAAATATTTGAGTAAAATTTTACTATTTTTGGCCTTATTGGAGTCCAAAATTTTTTATTCTTCATTTTTTAAAAGCCAAACTTTCATATTTCTAAATAAAATGTCATTCTTTTAACATACAAAGGGGACTGGCGGATCGGGTTGAGTGGGTAGTCTCTCATTCACCATCCGTCCGACCATAAGAGGATTTGAAAATTTTTGGTATTTTCTTTTTGTGAAATTGTTAGATTCAGTAACTTTAATGACTGTAAATTTTGTTGTATCCTAGGAGTATTCTTTGATTAAGGGGTTGAAATTTTTATTAGTGTGTGTAATTAGTGTGAGCACAGTTGGAAGATTTATCGTTGTTTTAAATTTATGGTTATAATTCTTCAGAATGGATATGAAAGGGGTTTCTGCTAAAAATGAAATTACACACCAATGAACAAACTCTGCTGCAAAATGGGAGGTCTTTCTATTTGTAGGGATGTTGCCCTATGAATTGGGTCCGTGGAGTCTAGGCCATTACAAAATTGCATTGGATTAAGTTGCTAATGTTGCAGACCACGTGAATTTGTATTCGGAGGAAAAATTTTCAGCGGTATCGTAGCACTGAACTACTGCCACTTAGATTTAAACCTTACACAAAGGCTAAAAATCATAGTAGAACTGGAAGGAGAACCTAAAAACCAGGGTGCTATGTCCCACCGTGAAATTTTCCCTATGGGTGGTTGGGGACGCTAGGCTTGTAGGGCTCCAATGAGTTTCTAGAGCAGATTATGCTGTTAAGGTGGGTGGGGGAAGTAGAGGCATATCCCTTGGTCACCCAAATGTGGCATTTAATGTGTTGATCCGCAAGAGAAAATTTTGATTATATTTAGTGTTTTTAATCTGATTATATTTAGGTAAGAAAAATCTGATGATCTTGATGGTGGTTTGTTGGTTTTTCCTCTATGGCCTTTCTTTCACCTATTTTATTTTAGTATTTACATATTTCTTGATCTGATTCTGTTTGCTTGATTTTGAACTGTTAAATTTCTAGTTCAACATGAGACCTTAAGAAGACTTGTAAACACACACGGCAACACACTAGATGTTTTATTAGAAGTTTGAAAACAAAGAATCCGCTTTTGTTAATTTTGGATTCCTGTGTTAGTTTTTGAATTCTATGGAGAGAAAAAGTAGAAGAAAGCATGAAGTTGAACTCTTAATTTAGTTTTGAGAGTTTGATACTAAAATCTGGTTGCATTTTAGTATAGATCCATAATTTATTAGTCATATATATGCTTCCCGAAGTTGGAAAGTAGGCTTCATTGTAATTAATGAATTTTCAGCCTTATCAATAGGACTAAATTTGTGTTTGATGTATCTTTCAGCACGTTGAAGTTCCTGTTCCTGCTCCAAAAAAGAAAGAGGTTTTGATAAAAATAGAAGCAGCAAGCTTAAATCCAATCGATTGGAAAATTCAGAAAGGCATGCTGCGTCCTCTTTATCCATGGAAATTTCCTCATGTACCTGGTTAGTTAATCTTTAATCTATACCTAAATTGTCTTTTCACTGTCTTTTCTATTACAAGCTTTTATGTTGCTACATATCTTTTCTTTTTCTTTTTTTGTTTCTTCTTTTAGCTGAACTATCCTGCCTCAACTATAAAGCTGATTTTCTGTTTTGTATAGAATCTGAAGCTCTTTGTCCTTCCAATATTACAAACCGAATAACTTTGTCGGCACAATACAGTAGAATTTTTTAATGTGAGTCATAAAATAGTAGGCAATATCTCATACAAAACAGCTCCTATGACATGAAAGCTTTTATATATTCTGAACGACAACTTCTATAGTAGAAATTTTTATGTGGGTTTGATTATCTGATGTTGTGATATCTCTGAGTAAAATTTACATAATTGTTCCTGAGTAAGGAGATGGTTTAAATCGAGTTTTGCTGTCTTACTTCAGTGTACATTCTAGGCTCATAAATAATCTGAAAGTGTGTTCTCTTTCGTTTAGTACCCATGTCGCATGTGAATAACTCATAAATTTGAGATAACTTTTTGTTCAATTGGACATATGTAATCGAAAACTTCCCTTTCCCCTGATTTGAGGGTTTTTGTTGATCACCAGTATGATTCTTAGATCAGGTGTTTATAATGCCTCGGTATTTAATAATGTAAACTATAGATGAATCACATGGGTATTTAATAATGTATACTATAGATGAATCACAGGTTATTTTCCGGGCTGAAATTTTTCTTGTGGTTGGAACAGGTACTGATGTAGCAGGAGAAGTAGTTGAGGTTGGATCTGGAGTCGAGACTTTTAAAGCCGGTGACAAAGTTGTAGCCTTGCTTAGCGATTGTGTAAGTCTCATTATTGTCATGCTGTGTTCACCTTTCTACTTTATATTTAATATTGTAACTGGAAAATTTAGGCTTTGAAATAAATATAAGCTAAATTTTTTATCCATTTCTTTCATCACTTCCTCTCTCTTCCCAAATCTATTATCCAAATACAACTTTAGTATTACCTCAGTTACTAGATAAGTATATACATATTGAAGTTCACAAATTTCTCTAGGATCACCTCATTTCATTTTTTGGTGTTTAATATGGTCAATTTATTTTTGAATGTACATGGGATTGAATGACAGACTGGAGGTGGACTAGCTGAGTTTGCAGTAGCTAAGGAGAGTCTGACAGTTCCGAGGCCACCGGAGGTATCAGCAGCTGAAGGTGCAGGCCTACCCCTTGCAGCCCTTACAGCTCACCATGTCCTAACCCAATGCCTAGGGATTAAGCTTGATGGAATGGGCCCGCAAAAAAATGTCCTAGTCACGGCTGCCTCTGGCGGTGTGGGTCACTATGCAGTTCAACTAGCAAAGCTTGGAAACACTCACGTGACGGCTACTTGTGGGGCCCGCAACATGGATTTCGTGAAGAGCTTAGGGGCAGACGAGGTTCTTGACTATAAAACGCCCGATGGGGCGGCCCTGAGGAGTCCATCTGGACAGAAATATGATGTTGTCATTCATGGTGCCTCAGGCATTTCTTGGTCTACTTTTGAGCCAAATTTGAATGCAAAGGGGAAGGTAATAGTTTTGATTCCTAGTGCTAGTGCCATGAAGACTTTTGCCTTGAAGAAACTCACATTCTCTAAGAAGCAAATGGAGCCATTGCTTGTAGTTTCAAAAAAAGGTGAGAACCTTGACTATCTTGTTAAGTTGGTGAAGGAAGGGAAGATTAAGACGGCGATCGACTCAAAATATCCTCTGAATAAGGCTGAAGATGCCTGGGCCAAGAGCATTGACGGTCATGCTACTGGGAAGATCCTCGTGGAGCCTTAAAATTGAATGTCGTGAAAAAGTGATAGGAAAAAAAGTTCTGGAAAAAAGTTGTGTTTTTGTTTAAAAGAAGAGGGTGTGTATGTGAACCATGGTATACAGATAGATACTGCATTAAGGTGTTTGATGATGTGTGGCTCTGCATTGTGTGCTTCATATTGTTTTCACTTGATGTTTGTAAATGTAGTTTTTTAATGTCTTGCTCATCTTGTAGGTTTGATCATAATTGTAGTCAGCTGCAGTTTTCTGTGCATGTAAATTGTTGATGTGCGTGATTTATTTATTTATTTATTTATTTATTTATTTGTTATGTTGGAGATGCTATGAATAATGACAAGGATTGTTGGTTCATAGGGCCACCTTTTATCTTTGGGGGAATGACCAGAATAAGCTGTTTATATTATTGAAGCAAGACAAATGCTTGATAATTAGTTGGTCATGTTAAGCATAGAAAAATGTGTAACAAGGTATATATGGGTTTTATCAATGAAGTCCTGAAAATTTAATAAAATTCACACCCAAAAAATAATTTTATATCAGAATAATGTGAAATTATGTGGTCCTTTCTACTTATATATTACTTTTGTACTCGAGCAATTGGAACTCCTAGCTCTGCCATGTCCCTAAAAACTAGTTTTTGAGAGTAGAGTGTTCTTATGTTTATATATTGTACATCACTTTTGTACCCAAATAATGTGCAACTTTGCTTCACCATATGATTTCAATCTAAAACATCCACCATTTTGGTTTGTAATTTTAAAAATAATATTGTCACACCCACTAGTGCCACATGTGTCTTAAAGCTCATAGTGCTAAAACTAGTTTTAATTAATCTCTGTGTTCTCTAAGTATGTAATTTCTGTGTTTTCTGTTATTGTTTAGCTAATAAAAGTATTCTAAAAGTATTTATTTTATAGGAGGTGTTTGATAATCAAATTTAACACTTAAAACTAAATGTATTAAGTGAAAATTAATTAAGCACGTTTGATAAGCATAATGGATATCATTTAATAATTTAAGTGACTATTAAATATATTTTAAAATTAAAAAAAAAATTTAGGTAGTGTTTGGTAACGTTTACGCTTTTTGTTTATGTTTACAAAAATTTTATAAACTGGTTTTTGTTTATTTTTAGAAAAACATAAATAAAATTTTTAAAAAAAATTAAAAACATAAACTAAAACATATGTTTGTTCAGGCCTAAAATATTTATATTTATATTTATTTTTATTATTTATGACAATGAGATCACACACATTATAATTGAAAAAATATTAATTAAAAAAAATAATTGAAAAAAATTAATTAAAAAAATTATTTGAAAAAAAATAATTGAAAAAAAAAATTATTTGAAAAAAATAATTGAAAAAAAATTATTTGAAAAAAATAATTGAAAATTGAAAACATAAACTCATTTTTTGAGTTTACGTTTTTTCCTCAAATTTATAATCTGAGACAACCATTTATAAATTAAAAAAATTATCAAACATGTTTTTGTGACAGTTTTTTAAATTTTGTAAATATAAACTGAAAACTGAAAACAAAATCGTTACCAAACAGACCCTAAGTGATATGAAACCTACTTAATTTTGACTGAATTATAAATACTTATGTATATTTGTTGATATACATTGTTATAATCTTACCACCACCACCACTACCACTACCGCTACCATCACCACGCCACTAGTATAACTATTGCTACCACCACCATCACTACTGCTACCATTGCTGTTGTCACGCTACCACTATAGCTACTGCTACTGCTACTACCACTACCTTTCCACCACCACCATTGTTGCCACTCTTACCATTGCCACAACTGCATCCACCATTGCCACCACCACAACCATCACGGTACCACTTCATCTATTGTTACCACTACTCCACACCACCACCACTATTACTACCACAACTGCTATCATCATTGTCATTGTTGAATAGGTTCCACTATTACTACCGCAATCTCTATCATTGTCATCACCATAACTTCTACCATTAGGTTCGGTGACCTTTCATCCGCCATTCGTTTAAACTTAGGCGGATCAGCAAAAATTAATTGCATCCGTCCGTCTAGTTAACGAATGCAGATTGAGTGGGTTGTACGAGTTGGTAGGTGAATGTGGATTGATCTGGCAATTTGAGCTTTATTGCTTTATGCTTCTTTTTTTTTTTGAAATATTTGAGTAAAATTTTACTATTTTTGGCCTTATCGGAGTCCAAAATTTTTTATTCTTCATTTTTTAAAAGCCAAACTTTCATATTTCTAAATAAAATGTCATTCTTTTAACATACAAAGGGGCTGGCGGATTGGGTTGAGTGGGTAGTCTCTCATTCACCATCCGTCCGATCATAAGAGGATTTGAAAATTTTTCATCTACATTCGTTCGCCCATATTATTGAAACTGTTTAAAAGTTGGTGAATTGGATTGAGTCGGTCAGTTGTAGAGAATCAGTCAGGTCCGTGATTACCCCTACTACTATTATTTCACTACTATCTTCATTCCACCACAGTCGCCATTGTCATTGCTACCACTTCTTCACCACCATTATGACTATACCTTTCACCGTTATACACATTATCACCGTTGCCACACTCACCACCATCATTCCACCACTACAATCACTATCACCACCACCCCATTTTACCCCTCCACCATCACTACAACCACAATCTTTGTATTTCTACTACCATTGCCATTTGTGCCGCTACCACCATTAAAATAAAAAAAAAAAAATTAGAAGTCACAAATTAAAAATAATAAATTTTAAATTTGATCTTGAACATATCAAACAATCTATTTAGTTCAGCACTTAATTTTTATCGAATAGCTTTCAACTTAAAAAATTTAACATTTAATTTTCAGTACATGATACTCAGCTTTCAACTTTCAACTTTTAGTTTTTAGTTTTCAATTTTATCCAACACCAAAGGTTGTTAATTTGTATACTATTTTCTTTTACAATATTATTATCTATTTTAGTTATCATTTTTTACTACTATATATATATACTAGTCCTTTGGCTTCAAATCCCAACTCTTTTCAAACCATTTCCTGGATTTCATGGTGTACTTCCGAGGATATGATGCTAATGTTATTTTCGTTGCAGGCTTCCTTCTTCATTGCATATGCTGTGACATCTGGTTGGACCGGTGCATCTACAGATGTTGTTCTACTATTTCCCCTCATCTGCAATGCTATAAAAATAAGATTTTCAGGAAAACTAATGATGATTTTGAGGTGCCTTCAATTCCTTACCACAGTGAAATTCCCAGAATTGCCTTTTTTGGACTTCTTGGTGTAACATACTTCATCCTTGCACCCCTAATTCTTCCATTTATCTTGGTTTACTTCTGCCTAGGGTACATTATCTACCGTGAAGGCTTTTTTTAGAACATTTGCTGATGTATACGTTAATATGATCATTGAATTGCAACGTTGGACTTCATAAATTTTTATTTTTATAACTTGTGGATGTAATGTCAAAAACATATTGAATGTTTATGCACCCAAGTTTGAGACTGGTGGAACGTTTTGGCCAGTAGTACATAGTTCAACAATATTTTCCCTGATATTGATGCAAATTATCGCCATTGGAATATTTGGCCTGAAGAGTTTCCCCTAGCATCCAGCTTTTGTGTTTCTCTTCCAGTTCTCACTCTTTTATTCAATGACTTGTCGGAAACGTTTTCTACCCATACTCCGCGCTTATTCTGCTGAGGTGCTGAGGTACATTTACACAACAGCAATTGTCTTTTCATCCTTTTGATTTTTATTGTTCAGTTGATGTCCAACTGATATCAAAGACATTTTGTATATATTACTTGCATCTAAGAACAATGTATGAATTCATTAATTGATATGCATACCTCTGCAGAAACTCTACTCTAATACAGAGGTCAAAACGATTAGTACAAAACATGCATTGAAAATGGCAACTATTCCTGATTTAAATATGGACTGTGAAGCCATCATGGACAATTAAGAAAAAATTGACAACTTAGAAAAGGATAATAAAATTGATCCGTGTAATAAATTTCTAGCAGTAAGGCACAACATATGAGAAACTTCAATAGTGTCAGTGTCAAATATATATATATATATATCATCACTGCCAATTATGTTGGCAAAGAAGACCTTTATGCTACAGACATTAAAGTAGAGGATGGAAAATAAATAAATAATAAATAAAATGAAAACCCCTCAACTATCATGATTCCGGATTCTTGGCCGCCCTACCCGGCAGCCCTACCCGACAGCCCCCAAAACGACGTCGTTTTGGGGGCGAATTTAAAAAAAAAAAAAAACCACAGAGGAAGAGAGGGAGGAAGGAGAGGACGGGGGAGGAAGGAGGAGGGAGGAGGGAGGAGAAGGAGGAGGAAGGGAAGGAGGGGGCCATAACCAGTGGGGAAGGAGGAGGAGGAGGCGGAGGCGACGGCGGTAGGGCGACGATCGGACCTGCGACGGCGAGCTCGACGACCTGCGACGGCGAGTCTTCGGCGAATCCGGCTGGCGAGCTCGACGACCTCCCCTCCCCTCCCCTCCCCTCCCCTCCCCTCCGGTTCTGCGAAGAAGAGAGAGAAATCAAGAACGAAGAAGAAGAAAAGAAGAAAAAAAAAAACAAAAACAAAAAACCCCCCAAAACGACGTCGTTTTGGGGGGCTGCCGGGTAGGGCGGCCGAGGATCTGGATTCCAACTATCATACCTTTTCTGACTCAATTGGAACACTTTTGCCACCAAGAAAAACTTTGAGCAAGACCCACATTTCTTAAAGTCACAGTGAGATCTTCCGAATTGTCTCAGCCAGCCACAACAGATGGCCAAAGAGATGAAGAAAGGAATTGAAAAAGACTGGCAAATTTACCAGAGAAAAAATAATACATAAGCGGTCCTTGGATTAGAGTTCATCATCCTCCAGAAGTAGTAGAGTTTGGAATGCTCTGCAAAAATTTTGCCCTCGCGGCAGGGTCAGTTGAAAAGCGACCCAAGACAGCAACTGTGGCAGTACTACTTCCAAACTTCTCAATCCCTCTAGAGATCATACAAGTATGGTTAGCCTCTACCACCACCATTACATCTCCACCAAGTAGTGATGAAACCGTCTCGGCTATTTGCCTTGTGAGCCTTTCCTGTACTTGGAGCTTGAAACCGTGGAAATGCACTATTGACTGTAAGAGAGGCTTTCGAATTGGATTGACTCCTTCACTACAGATGTATCCTATATGCACAACACCGTGAAACGGAAGTAGATGATGTTCACACTGGGACCAGAATGACAAGTTTAGCTCAGAATTGATGTGTTCACCAATGGATTTAAGAGTATCAATTCGACCAAGAACAAGCCCATTCAGTTTCATCTCCAAATTAGAATTTTTAAAATTCATCAGCCACTTTACGAAGCGAGTAGGAGTTCCTAAAAGCTCCTTCCTTAATGGGTCTTCACCCAAAGACCGAAGAATTGCAGCTACTGCAGCAACCATTCCTGAATTGGCTGGTCCTGTTTTTGAGGTAGCTTGAGACGGGCACCAACATTTTGCGGAAGAATCTCTGGGATGCGCTTTCTCGACATTAATGCCTCTGAATTTTAGAAGACTCAGAAAATCACCCCAAATATCAGAATTCTCATTTTCAAAAACTCCTGAACCTGAAGTAACCAGCACTTTTACCCATCCATGGTGATTTGATGATTCAAGAGACACTGATTCGAAATTTGGGAAATGAACATGCAAGCATTGTAGAATGACAGCAACACCTGTTGGCTTGATTCCATGCTGCAAAGCTGAGCACACTTCATCTGCTAGGCGCTGTGGGTCTTGTAGTCGTTTGGCAAATATGTCAGCCACTCGAGAGAGCTTACTTAGGCCTACAACACGCTGCCCAGATGGGACATACCCAACATGACACTTGACCTGGAATGGAAGCAAGCAAGACTCACAGTATGAGAAGAGATCAAGATCTCGAACAATCACAAGCCCACCCACTCCTCCAGCATGACCAATTCCGCTTTCCAATCCTACTTCAGGGAATAATGCGCCTTGGACAATATCTTTCACCTTTTGTCGGTAACCTGAGAAAAAAAAGTAGGAAAAGGATTGTCAATCACTAAAAACGTAACACATACCTCCAACTCCAAGTCAATAATAACAGAGACAAGCGTAAATGGCATTATCATTGTTGTCAAATTGTAAATCAAATTAGGGATAGTTTTGATAAAATAGTGAATCGTTGAATAGTACCAATCTTGAATCGTAAAATTCACTTTATTTAGCATAAAATATAATTTTATATATGTATATACATATAAAAATATACACATAGTATTTAAAATAAAATAAATATCAATATAGCTAAATTCTATTTATTTATTTACATACAAAACCACATATATCAATATAATTAATTGATGTCATTTTTTTTTTGCTAAAATGATGACGTTTCATGCATTGTACAAACAAAACTGAATCGTAGCGACTCATAACAAATCGTAGTGAATTGGAATGAATCGTTACTGAATCGCAATTGAATCATAAGATTCTCTCAATTTAAGATTCAATTCAATAGCATAAATCGAATTGTTTTGGTTAAAACTCGTATTGAATCATATAAAACCAAATCGTGAATTGTAAGATTCTAGCAACCATAGGTATTATATCTAGCCACTTACTTGAATGATGCATTAAAGCCTGAACATCAATAATTTAAATAGTACTTGAAACAAACAGAAATTACTCTGTTCCACGCATCTTAAGAAAACAGGATTGAGCCTAATACAATATCAGATAGTATGAGAAAAAGGTATTTGATCATTCTGCAAAAAATTAAATGTACAGTGAGGATTTAAAAGAAATATTTGTTAGTTTGATTGCAGGCATATCAGAAAAACAATCTACTGTCATATAATCAAATCTTGAAAGAATGTATTATATATTTGAAATATCAATAATCCAATTTTCCCATTCTGAGGCACTTTGGACGTGCATATTTGGCTTAACAACTGGGTGTTCTCAGTCAAATAAACATAAAGAAAAAATGATACTGACTTAAATATTATGGAAAACCAAAAAGAATGATACATGGTATCTAAGATGTCCTAGAGAAACCAAGAACAGTCGTGTTCTATCAAATATTGAATAATGTGAAATTGTCACTTTCTGCCAACATACTGCACCAAACACCAAGAACTTAATAGAAACATATGTAAAATGAGAACTCGGAGAATTTGTCACAAACAAAAGACTCCCCTATAAGGAGAAAAAAAAAAAAAGTTCAGTAAGCTGATTGTATATGAGATGAATCCCAAATACTGCTTGAAAGAATATTAGCACAGAAGTTGATTATTAAATTAATAATCAAAATTTCAGAAATTTTTTGGGTTACTTGGATCATAGAAGTAGCAATAGTTGTCTTTTTATTTTATTTTATTTTATTTTTATAATTCATTCTTTTGTTATACACCCACATATGTTCCTATGTTCCCTGTCACATAACATGAACTAGTATGCTTATAAGTGAGTAATGTGAATAAGCAGAATTATAGAATATAGCAACAAGCATACAGATCACACGAATCAGATTGGATCCATTGCAGATTTTGGACCATCAAGTGAGTGGACCATCTTTTGGTTGGACAAGGTCGAAAAAAAGAGAAATGTTATGTCCTCTCTTGCACCCACACCTAAACAAGAGAAAGCATTTTTTTTTCCTTCTCTTCTTCTTCCTTCCTCTCTCCTCTACTTACTATCCTTCTCCACCAACCAGCCTCTCCTAGGGTATTCCCACATAACATATAAGATCGCACACTCACACATATTCAGCACTAGAATCTTCCCCTAGAGCTGAAATTTTGTGGATAAATTTTACTATCTAGACTTTTATCATTATTTAATTGACGAATTAAACAAGTCTATTCATAATTTCATATCTGCAACTTGGTTACAGAACAATTTTATGGGGAAAAACAAACCCACCAAAAACATTATTGATTAAAAAAACACGATAATTAGATGATAATAACCACCTAAGACGCACGGACATGTACACGTGACATGGCACAATACGACACAGACACATCGACACGGTAATTTTCAAAAAATACAATACATGACACATGGGGGCACGCACATAATATATAATTTTATATATTTATTATATGTTATATATAAGAATATTATCACTTTAAGACAATAAATAAATACAATATAATACTAATTTCTACAAATTGACATTATTTTTCTTTTATCATTGTACTAAGTTATTTTGTTCAAACTTGTAGTTAGCTTTGTGTGTGTTTAAGCAATGCACATGTATGTTTAAGAAATGAATACGTGTGTCTTCCAATTGGCCGAAGAGTGTCTGAGTCTAAAATTTTTGTAAGAAAATAAAATACGTTTAGATGAGTGTCAAACACGTGTCGAGAAATGTTCAAAGAGTGTCGGTATCCGATATGAACACAACACGGTTACACCACCATTTTATAAGTGTTTGTACTTCTTAGATAACCACCATGAGAACTTCCTTGTGATGCTAATGCTTTAACACCAAGCCTTCATTGACCAACCCAATTTGTAACAATATCAACATCACTATGTTCTCAACAAAACATTATGTAGTGACATTATGACCCTGCCAAACATAACAAGCAAATCTAGACACAACAAATTCATCCATTAGTTTTATTGTTCCTTACGAAAAACAGCAATCCAAACTACATTCTTAACTTTTAGCAACAAACAGAAACTCAACTGCCCAATGGTCCACACATATCTTCCTTCTCTCCAAAATGATCAACTCCTCAACCAACCATGCCAAAAAAAATTATCTACAAATTTCCCGCCCACCTATTAGTTAATTTTGAGGCAAAAGAGAATGGGAACAAAGGTGTGGGAGGCTAGAAAACTAAGGAGCACATTCTGCTAAAAGGGACATATTTGGAAAACTCTAAACAAAAATATTACTATTTCAAAGGCATATCATACCAATGCACAAGGCACCCCCATTATAGATGGGAGAGGTAGTAAGTCCGCATACAAGCACACACTTGCAGTAATTGAAGAAAGCAAGCACACATACACGTCCACCAAAATCATAAAAGCTGAAACCATATGTATTTGATGACAGTGTCTACAAAATACTAGAAGTTATTTGGTTATCTTGGAGAAATGCTCCACATTATTTACCAGTATCAAGTTGTTTCTTAAAACCTAAGTCCTACTTTTTAACCAATAAAAATCAAAGTTGGCCTAAACTTGTCCCAATACCACCAAATAATTTTCTACAAAATACATGCACCACCCTACAAGGTCTAATGTTTTAGGCTATGGGATGGACAAATTTAATTTATCATTATTATATTTTTAGTACTACATGTTAAGATTTGGACCATCTCTGGTTGCATAGAGCTTAACTGTTTAAGTTTCAGTAATAAGCACCATGATAAAGTACATACATCAATCAAAAAACTGAGGCAGTGAAAAGATACAGTTTTTCAAAACAAAACAAGAAATTAAAACCATGAGATCCAAGATAGAGGAATCTAATGTTATCACACCTCCGGTTCCTTCTCGAAGGGCCTTGGCAACGCGAAGTGGTGTCCTTCGGAGACCTTCACGATTGATATCTTCACCCAAACCTTGCAACAGGGATTTCACAGCATCCTCAATAGCCGCCACGGTCTCTGGCTCTTCCTCAAAACCCAGCTCAATATTGACTCCGCTCTCTTCTAGCTCCACATTGAAGTGCCCCTCGTCCAAAGCTCCCATTGACAGAACCCCAAAACAATGCGAATCCCACTCACTCCCCCAAATCACAAATCAAACAAACCGATTGAAATCAAATCAAAACAAAACCCAGAAAAGAATCCGGCAAAAGATTCGGAATTTGATGCACCCAGATGAAGAAAAGTGCAATAAACTAATGGGTCTCAAAGATTAACCCAATACAGAAACCAATAACGAAGAAATGCAAAAAACGCTTTTGGAAGAAGAAAAAAAAAAAAAGGAATTTTGTAGAAGCAAACGGCTGCGGAGAGAGAAAGAGTGGTGTAAGGCTCTTGCTGATATATATATATATATATAGAGAGTGAGAGAGAGAGAGAGAGAGAGAGAGAGATGTGTGTGTGTATAGAGAAGAGAAAGAAATGTAGTATGTATGTAGGTATTATGTAAAAACGTAGGGTTGGAATTGATCTTGAAATGTGAGGGAGGGGTTTTTATATCCTCATCGGAAATGTGGGTCCCGCATAAGGGGATGCTGTTTTTGGAAGGAAGGGAGCTGGAAGATCTGGGCCAGTAAAAGTATCGTTTTCTGGAGTTGTTTACATGCGGCGGCGGAGGAGGGTGGCGGTGGCGGTGGCGGTGGTCAAAGAAAGGTGGTGGCGGTAGTTTTGTGAATGAATGGAGGGTAACTATTTGACGCAGAGACGAGGGGGCACAGAACCCGTTGGTACTTTAAAATCACAAAAATGTTAACGCTTCTAAAAGTTCTATCAAAAATTTTAGGGCAAATTACATATACACCCCTCTAGGTTTGACAAAATTACAGATACCCTCTGAGGTTTGAGAAATTATGAATTCCCCCCTGAATGCTATATTTGCATAAGAAATTAGGGGGTAATTTGTTATGAAATATAAACCTCAGAGGGTAAATTGTTATGAAAATACAAACCTCAGGGGGCGGGATGTAATTTCCGAAACATCAGGGGGTATCTGTAATTTAACCAAACCTGGAGGGGTGTATATGTAATTTGCCCAAAATTTTATCAAATGTTTCACATGGACCCATATTGTGTGGATCCCACGACCATATAAGATATTTAATAAAATTTTTAATAAAATATTTGAAATCTCTAGTATTCTTCTTAAAATCACCCTATGAACTACTGTACTATAGCCATGTTTTTACTTGTATTTATGAAATAATTTTAAAAAATAATTCATAAATTTAAAATTTTATTTATTTGTATGTTTTAAAAATTATTTTAGAATTTTGAACGATTTAATTTTTTATATAATTAAATAGATAAGTGTGAAAAAAATAATTAATTAAGGGAAAATTACAAATTAAATGTAGTTCATAAAAATAATTACTTACAAATGAAAAAATTTATGATTTTAATAATTAAAATTTATAAATATCATCATTATTTTGAAAAAAGAAATCTCACTGCCCCACTATTTAGTTATTTTCTCATTAATTAATATGTAAGATGTGAGAGAAAGAGTGAGAAAAGAGAAAATGTAATTGATTGATATGTAATAAAAAGAAAAGTAATTTTAAATTTTTTTCAAAAATTTTCAACTAAATAAATTTTTAAATATTGTTTCTCAAGAGACAAACCAAATAAGATCAACATGTTAGAGACTTAGGTTGCGTTTGGTAGAGTTTTGTAAATATGATTTGAAAGTATGAGTTGTATTTTGAGTTTGTGAGTTGTGAAATTATGATTTGAGTGTAGAAAATTTGTTTGGTTATAGTTTTTGAATAGAATGTTGAATTGTGTTTTGAATTGTATGCGGAATTGAGTTTTGAAAGTTTGATGTGACATATGAAATAAGAAAATTTGTTTGGTAATGAGTTTTCAAAACTTAATTTAACATATTAATTTTGAATCAAACACACAACTCATATATCGATATCCGTATTTTTAATCAACAGTCATAACCAAACTATTTTTAAAATACTCAAATGAAAAAATAATTTTTTTTTTCAATTAATTGTTTTTACGTAATTTTTTTGAATAAATTTTTTTTTTCAAATAATTTTTTTTTTAAAATAACTTCTATATCAATTATTTTGTGTCAATTAATTTTTCTATGAATTTATTTTTTAGGCCTGTACAAACATCTTGTACAATACGTTTGTAATATTTTTCAAAAATTTTGTTGAAGCCAACAACTTTGAAGAATACATATTGATAAAAATTAACAAAAATCAGTGTGTTTAATATTTTTAAATACAAACCGAAACGTAAACGTTACCAAACATTATCAATATTTTTTCATTTATTACATTTTATTAATTTAAAAAAAAATCGTTTCTTTTTGTTGGTGCATTATTGTACTTTGAATGTCACCCACCCGTAAAGGTCATATAATTGGAAGGGAGTGATATTTGTGTATAAAATGACCAATTCGCCCATTTTGATTTGAATGGCAGGTTGTTATGTAAGAACAAAATGAAAAGGATAATACTGTAATTTCACCCAACTAATACACCTACCCCTCCTATCCTGGGTGTCTGTTCAACACTATGCAATAAAAGAAAAGAAAGAAGAAGCCAAAAACCTGCACACATAGTCAGTAATTATACAAATGAAATTAAAAACAAGGAAAACAAAAAAAAAAAAAATCAATAAGAAATGAAAAGTAAATAAGAAAAAAAAAACAAAAAAAAAAAACCCTTCTGGACCTTCTGAACCTCAGCCTTTATATAAGTCATCTGAGTCTGCATTCGTTTAACTACACCATCTTCACCATCTCATCCCAACACCTTCAACAACTCCATCACACTATAATATTAACTACATTTAGTGTACATATCCGTGTGAAGGAAGAGAAAAGAGGTTAGTTTGAAGCACAGTTCATATTATTGATAGCTTCAGAGCTGAGTTGCAGGAAGGTGAATTGCAGGCGAAGAATCACCATACGGGACAATCGGCTGGTCATCCCGCCGGTCATCCGGTTCAGCCACCAGTTCGCCTACCTCCCTCAGTTTCTCTATCTGTTGGTTGCTTTTTAGCATATGCTCAATTTGCCTATCTGTTCCTTTTTTTCACACCAACATCATACATTTTACTATACATTTTTCATACAATTTTCTTACTTTTGCAGTCATCATGTCGAGAACAAAAAGAGCGAGACCCGAACATGGCGAAACCTCTAACCTTGTACAACGTGAACCACAGCAACAACATTATGACTATCCAACTGTTGATTTTCTCACATATAATCATGAACAAACTTATTCAAATTTTGCTAATTGACCAATTGTTACGGGAAGAAAGGTAAATCTACCTTCTCAATATGATCCACTGTTACTTGGCAGATTGGATACAATGGGATTATTACCTTTAACTAATTTACCACATAAGGTATATCCTCGTCTTGTACATTTATTTTACTTTCAATTGACATCTGCTGTGGAACAAGTGGAACTGTTCAGTATAACCTCTTATGTGAAGGGGAAAGTAATCACACTTAACCCCCGCACTTTTGCACAAATTATTGGAGTTGAAATAGGAGATTTGCAATGCCATTTTCAAACTGAGGCTCAGTTAGTTAACATTGTTGGTGATCTACCTGAGATTTATACCACAATTTGTAAGAGCCGATTCACCGGTACTAATTTACAAGCCAGACATTTAAAGCCCTACCTTCGTATTCTTCATCGATGGATAATTGAAAATGTCACTCCCAAAAAAGGACATTTTGATGATGTTCCATGTTTTAATGTTTATTTGTTATATTGTTTTGAAATTGGACAAAAATTATATTTATGTTTCATATTACTGAGAGAAATGATGGTTGCAAAACTTGGTAATCTGAATGGCTGGTCACTACCTTTTGGAGCTTTGTTAACCAAAATTTTCAAAGCACAACATGTCAACCTTAAAGGTGAAGTACATATGAGAATTACTTCACCAATTTCTGAGTATACACCAACCCGAGCTGGTGGTGCTGAAAATTTACTAGGCTCTATTAATTTTGAAAATGAACCAATACCTGATGAGGAAGAACCCAATAACAATGTCATGCCATAAAATGAACAACCCCAATACTGTACTAATTATTTAGCGTTGGAACAAGAACGGTACAATCAGCGCCTACAATGGGAACAACAAATGGCTAATCAGGTCAATACATTGGGTACTCGATTTGATGAATTTGCCGCCACTCAGAACTCGCTAATTCAACAATTTGGTGAGTTTCGTGTAGACTCAGGGAGACGTGATGAAGTGACAAGGAACCACATTGATCAGATTGACTATCGAGTCACTCAGGTGTACCATTACTACTTCCCTTCACCTCTACCACCACCTGACAATGATGATTAACATGTTTCGATGAGCGTTTAAATGGTTTATACATGCTATGGTTACATTTTGTTTTCTTATTTTGTTGTGGTTATTTTGTTTTCTCATTTTGCTGTGGTTATTTTATTTTGTTATTTTGCTGTAATCTTTTGTATTCACGTAATGAATAGTCAGTTTTTTTTATGCACTGTAAAATTAACCAGTGACAATGTTATAACAATATGTGAGTTATATTATAAAATTAAAAAAAAAGATTCATACAAAAATTAATAAAAAGAAATTAATAAATGTGTAACAAATCCTCCATTTCAATAAAATGAAAAAATTAAAATTAAAATTAAAATTAAAAAAGCCTATGAATTAATAAAAAAATTTAAATTAATAACAAAACCATTATTTTGATAAAATGAAAAAAACAAATTAAAAAAAATAATCAGCTCAAATGAAATAAAACAAGTTGAAAATTAGTAATTATACTTTTTTTAATAAAAAGGAAATAAAAATTAATAAAAACTTATTTGGTATAATATCTGAAAATAACAAAACCATGATGTTAACATGAACAAAAAAAACAATTAATAAAAAGAAATTAAAATTAATAACAAAGCCTTCAAATTGTTTGAAAATGAGAAAAGTAAATTAATACAAATATGTCCTCTACAAATTAATTATAAAAAATTTAAATTAATAACAAAACCATTATTTTAATAAAATGAAAAAAAAACAAGTTAAGAAAAAAAAATTCGGCTAACATGAAATAAAAAAGTTAAAAATTAATAATCATACATTTTCTTTAATGAAAAGGAAAAAAGAATTAGGCTTAGTTTGGGATCTCAAAAAAAATCCAAAAAGTTAAAAAAATTACTCAAAAAGTTAAAAAGTTATTACTATTCACAAAAAAAATATTAAAAAAATAATGTTACACAAAATAAATTCTCAAACAACTCTGATGTATTGCAAGCAAAGCTCACTTTTTTGAAACGAGCTTCTATTTAGGTGCACTAATAACTCAGTACTGTTCAGCTCATGGAGACCCATTGCGGCTCCGGTTTTAATAATCTGAACCGTTTGATGTGTAGAAATCGTCGAGTACTATATGCCTGTGAAAAATTACGTTGATCAGATATCGATAATTATATGATCAAATTAGTTAAAATTTATACAATGGATGGTGTTATAGTTAACGGTTGAAAACAAACTAACCCGATCAGATAGCTATCGATATCCGATCAACGTGATGTTTTACAAGAAGATAGTACTCGACGAGTTCTATACATTGACAGTTTTTATTAGAAAAACGGAACCCGTGGTGGGTCCGCACGGGCCGAATAGCACCTCCAATTCAATGCTCAAAAAGCAGGGAAACATTTCCCAGCGTCTCCTCTACCAACGTTGTCCCTGCATTTAGCCCACCGTACCACCTATTCCATCCAATCTTCTCCTATACACTAATTTATACAATTTTTTAATACACATTTTTTCATAAAAAGTCAAAAATTATCTCAAACAACCATCTTTTTTCCCTCAACCTTTTAGTCCAAATAGTCAAAAAGTGAACTTATTTAGGAAACCCCAAAAAAGAATTAATAACAACTTGTTTGGTATAATATCTGAAAATAATAAAACCATTATGTTAACATGAACAAAAAAATAATTAATAAAAAGAAATTAAAATTAATAACATAGCCTTCAAATTGTTTGAAAATGAGAAAAGTAAATTAATAAAAATATGTTGTCTACAAATTAATTTTAAAAAATTAAATTAATAACAAAACCATTATTTTAATGAAATGAAAAAAATAAATTAAGAAAAAAAATCGGCTAAAATAAAATAAAAAAAGTTAAAAAGTAGTAATTATATATTTTCTTTAATAAAAAGGGACAAAAAATTAATAAAAACTTGTTTGGTATAAAAATTACTAACAAAACCATTATGTTAATAACATGAACAAAAAAAAAAAATTAATAAAAAGACATTTAAATTAATAACAAAGCCAAAATTTCAATAAAATGAAAAAATAAAGTAATAAAAAATGTCGTATACAAATGTCTAATAAAATTATTAAAATTAATAACAAATCTATCCATGGTCAACAATTTTTTTTTTAATAAAAAGTTAATGAACATCATAAACTGAATGAATATAATAAACTACAATTTTTGCATGCATCATTGAACCATCAAATTCAATAAAGTGTTTGACCTTGCATATTATACGTTGCATCAACAACATATTTAAGTGTCTTCATTAACGTAATATCATTTTGTTGATTGACCATGTAATGATCTTTGTGTTCCCTTTCCTTTCATTGCCATTTAGCTCAATCATTGTCCTCATTGTTAGTTTTCCTACAAAAAGAGGAAAGAAGTCATTAAATTCATAGTTACGTAAAGTGGGCGAAGTTATGTAATAAATGTGTCATAATGATTAAAACTAGTAAAATAATTATACATTTAAGACCATTAGTCACTACGATATTCATTTGTCTTGTTCACATCACAAATCTATCCATGGCCAACATGATTTTGCCACATAGCAGTAGCAATTGTAACCCTAAAGTTCGATTGGTACGTTAACCCATGTTGTGATATGTCAACATAATCAGCTTGGTCTCCAACAAGCCCGTCTGCTTCCACTTCTGCGGCCATTTCATTATCAGCTTCCATGAAGAATGGGTCCATGTGTGCATGCAAACGGATCCAATTGTGCAATACACAACATGCAATCACGAGCGGGCCTTGTCTTGTAGACTTGTAATTTGGCATGGACCGCAATATTGGGAATCGCTTCTTTAGAATACCAAATGTTCTTTCTATGACATTGTGTAACGACGAATGTCGATGGTTAAACAATTCCTTAGGTCCTGAATAATGACAGCTATGAAACTCTTGCAAGTGATAACATTGGGAACAAAATGGGGCAAGAAATCCAGGCATGTTCGTAAAACCAGCATCTACTAAATAATACTTGTCTACATGTAAATAATGAATGCACTGCTCTGTCAAACAGATGTACAAAAAAATAATTCCGAAAAGTGTACCGTATGTTATTTCGGGACACTCACCATTGGGTGGTGTGGGAACTGTAGATCAGCTCTTGTAATAGAGTCAACTAAAATAGCGTTGTTGTGAGCGCTACATTCCGATTCAGAATTAATAAATGTGAACAACATGTCGTAGTCGCAAGCTGCGAGTACATTTTATGATACCGTAGATTTGCGACCACAAAAAGTATTTTGTCTTGAAGCAGGGACCCATGCATCCACCAATGTGCCATCGATAGCACCGACACAATCCTAATTGAAAGATATTTGTTTGACATTAAAAGCGAAACAAACTTGGATATTACTTTTATAATAGGAGAAAAAATATATATCATCTCTTATTGTTATGTAGAACTTACAAGACAATCATTAAATTCATACCTTGAACCAGGGAGAAAACCTCCTATCATTTAAAATTTTTGCCGGTATCTCGTCTTAGTTACATGGTTTGATAATCGTTGATGCAAGCTTGCACAATGCCCTCATAACAATTTTTATGTGCTGACAAATTGTTTCTGTGGAGTGTTGAAATCTATCTGCTAGTAGTCGATGGCGATCATTTTGTGCAAAAGTGTATAAAAAAATCCCAAGCGATTCCACCACACTGATATGCATATGTTCAGTATCAATAAAGTCATTTTAGAGTAAGGTGTCTTTCAATAAAATGAATGTTTGTGCATCCATTCGCATAATGTCCATCATTATTTCTAGATGGCCATTTAATAAGCTGAAGATGTAATCATCACCTTTGAATGGACAAATTCGCTATGGTCGGCGACTACTTGACACGTTGATATGGTCATGCGTGAAAGCAATCATCATAAAATCCATAAAATCTTCAATAATCTCATCCTCCTCTGATGAGATCTCCATTGCATTGTTTTCTGTGTCAAATGACATATGATTTCATCTACATCACAGTAAAAGCATAATTATAAAATAATGTTTGACAATATGGTAACGCTTACCATTATTGGTGAACCTGAATTAAAAAGTGGCTACATGAATAGTCGGCCTTAGTCGTTTACCAGCATCCACTAAAATGTATACGAGAAGAAAATTTGTTTAATATGTAGTCATCTTGTAATAACACAACATATTGATGTAAAACAAAAACTAGTTAAAAGTTCAATAAAATTAAACATACGGAGATGGAAAAGAAAGAGAGTCTCATGGAATGAAAAAAAAATGATAAAAAAACAATTCAGGAATCATGAAATCATCTTGCAGAACGACAAGGAGATTCGCTAACACAATCAAAACACAACTTCTCACTTCACTGCAAAGCGAGGATCATAACTAGGCGCATATGGGTAGGAGTACGCATAAAAAACCTTCGACATTCCATATCTTTAAACAGTGTCAGTGCCCTAACGTACTGCACCGGTGGTATGTCCCCAAGCTCTAGCAATGCATCTTGACATGCATCAAGGGAATACTTATCACCACCCGCACTTACAGCCTCTGTCTCATTTTCTTGTGCACGTGAATGTTCTATTTTTACCTATACGTAGGGTGTGAAAGTTGCGCATACATCATCAAACCCACTTGACCGTGACTTTTTCGAACGACCACTGTCAGTTTGGCTGCTTGTAGGGCCCCTCTTGTGACTTTTGCCCTTCTCTGGATCCATGTACTCATCGTCGAATAAGTCAACAGGAATGGCTTCAACAGCATTACTCCCACCAACTTCAGGGTTCCAAAATTTATTTAGCATTTCATTTTCTTCGTCTGAGTCAATGGCTCATTGTATAGATGCACGAGACAAGGCCCCTGTGGCACAACAATTTTCAAAAATTTCCGTCATTTCTTGGAAACACTCAAATCCTTTTGTCCTAAACTTCTTTACATTTCGGGTAGCCTACAACAATTAAAAATATAGAATTAAGCATACTGTATGTGTGATGAAATGTTTAATTTTTTTTTTGAAAATGGTACAGGTTAATGAAAAACCTTATCCCTTATCCCAAAATTCATCGGGTGCAACAACAGTGCCTACAATGGGATCCCATCTCAGACCAGTCTGTGCCTGGAGTTGCTTAAACGTCTGGTAATCAGTTTTCAATCGCTGATATTTTTGTCGCACTTGCTTTGCTGTATACCGAAATCCATACAGATTGTGCAACTAATTTACAAAATGATTCCAATGCCTAATTATCCACACAATAGTATGGCCCGTTGTTTAATTTTTTTTAACCTTTTCTCTCAACATGTTTATTAATTTCATTTCAATTCTAAGAGTCCACATTTTTGTATCTTGATTGTCATCGGAATTGTTTCCATCCATCTATAAACATACAATTTATATTTATAGTACTCTGGGATGGATATAAAAGAATAACAGAGCAAACTACGCTGGAGTAGATATAAAAAAATAACAAAGCAAAAATCAATTACAATTATTTATGTAGGAACCAAAAGTAATATTTATTTCAACTTGGTAAATAATGTTAGGAAAAACCGATGGTTTGAAGGGCAACACAGATAAAAAAATAAAACCACATAACATTAATGTTTACTTTAACTTGTTAAAGAATGTTAGGAGAAGCAGATGATTTGAAAGGCAACATAGAGAAAATAAATACATATAACATCAATGTTTATTTGAATTGTAGGAAAGACAGATGATTTGAAGGCCAAAACAGAGACAAAATAAAAATCACGTAACATTGTTTGTAAAAAGTTTGTAAAGCAAGTTTACATAGTAAAAAAATAACCACAAATAAGCAGAAGAAGAAGGACACAAGAAGAAATAAGCAGAAGAAGAAGAAGAAGAAGAAGAAGGGTAGAAGAAGCAGCAGGGAGGTTGACCGGCCGGATGACCCAGGGGACGACCGGCCGGATAACTCGGGGAACGACCGGCTCAACTATAAAGGTGACAAAAGGTACAAAGAGTTCAGACAAATCAGAAACTATCTCTATACTCGTTTGGACTTCTCAGAAATCATTTCAGAACTCATTTGGAATTCTCAAAAATCATTTCAGAACTCATTTGCACATAACAGATGATTGAAGGATATATTTACCACATTAGTGGGAGTTGAATAGTTATCACCGGTGATGGAGTGTGTACAGTGACTGAATGTGCGACTCTTTCGTAATCGTCTAATTCAACAATAGGTTTGATAAATTTGACCTAAGACAAAAAACAATTGGGAATAAAATTTGGGATGATTTTTTCAAATTAGTGACCTATAAGAAAATATGTGAAATAAATTTGTGATTTATTTGACCTCGCACTCATCGTTGTTTGGTTGTCCGTAGAAGGAATCTTCCACAACTCGCAAATTATAAGTCACTTGATTTGTGGGAGATGGTATGAGTGGGGAGCGAGTTCACAGGATTCATGATTTATAAAATGGTTTGAGTTCTCTGTGAACACTACCCGTGACGAATCTTCAGTCCTGATCTTTGAAACAGAGAAAGAAAGATGAGTAGATCAGTTCACGTGAACTTTTTCAGAGACGATGGATATGGAAGCTTTTCAGAAAGAAAGAGGAAGAAGGCTGAAGATGTTGAAAGTGGAGAAATGAATCATAAAGCTGCCAAACGGGTTTTCAAATTGTAGTTTGAATTATATGGTGGAATTCTATTTTGAAAATAGTATCCAAACGTGAAGCGGGAGTGATAGAGTAGAAATGTAATTTCAAAACACATCCAAACAGAGCCTTACATTTTAGCCTCACAAATTCGTCCACAATAATAGGACAAGATAGGTAAACCTTATATCATTGAATATATAACTAATTAAAAGTTGACACCCTTATCTCAATGTGGGCAGATCAAATTATGAGAGTTTTTTTTTATGAGTTTTAAATATTTTCTTATGTTCTAAATATGTTACAATTATATAACTATTTTTTTTTTATATATAGATGATGTACACAAATAATTTTATAATTTAAATAATTTATAATATCAAAATGAAATATTTGACGAACTTGAATGATACCATCTGGATCCGGTTCAAATCTTGAACGAACCGGATATGTTTTTATTCTAATTTCCACCAACCCACCACACAGTCTGAAAAAAAAAAAATGAAAAGGAAATGCCCCGGATATGCGGATCTAAGAAGCAAAAGGCTGGACAGCATCACTGGGAAGCAGGTTAATTATGTCGACTCTTCTTCAGACTGTTATCATGACGATGGTGGGGCTCTCTTCTCCACTTCCGATTTCGGGTTGGTCATTTAGGGGTAATTTGGGTACTTGGTAAGAAATAAATTTTTTAATTTTTTATCAAGTTTTTTTTTTAAAAAAAGTCTCAAAAAGTCACTAAAGAAATCAGTTTTTTTTGCTAAAAAAAACAATTAAAAAAGTCAAAAATTCAAAAAATTAACTTTTAGCTTTTGTTTCAGAAAAGTTTAATTTGGCAATTGTTTTTTTAATTAATTTTTTAATTTTTTAATTATTTTAATTTGAGATTAAAAGTTGATTTGATTTAATTTATTTGATTTTTGTTTGGAAAAAAAAAAGATTATGATTTAAATGTAATATTTTGTGACTTATTTAACTTGTTTTATCTTGAAAAAATTACTCATAAATCCTATTTTGATAAATGTTGCTCTAGTTAGTTCTGAGTGTTTTTTCTTAAACCATTTAGTCCTTTTTATTTTGGTATGATATATAACCCAAAAATATCATCAATATCATCAACACCAGCAACATCAATAACATTAGCAACATCATCAACATCAGCAACATCATTAACAAACGTAATACTGGAACATCACAAAGCAACATGACCACAGATGATGTTAGCTCGCCGATGTTATGGGATCAATGACAATCACAGGTCAAGAACCCTCTGTTGGACAATCTTCACTGTAATTAATTAATTCTGCTTGTGTACTTAACAACAACAACAAAATATAAAAGAAATAAAAGAAATGAGAGAATTTGTTTGATTACAAAAATCAAACTCGAAATAAAAATAAATAAATAAAAACAGATTTTATTTTGTTACAAAAACAAAATTAAAATCTGATTTAAATAAATAATAATAACACTGAAAATAAATTAAATAACTTACTTAATTTAATTTCTTCGAATTATAATTTGATCAAGTCCAGTGTTTGACACTGTGTCCTTAAGACAGATTCATCCTCTCCATGGTGCTTTTAGAATTTGGACGTCTATCTCCCAGGATAAAATGATCTACTACAAACAATAGAAACACTACAAATTGTTTGCCTAACGAATACACTAAGTGTTTATACTCTCTCTGACAAGAAAATAATGCAGCAAAATGAAGAGGATGTTTGCAGAATTATGAAGGACGAAAATTAGAGTTACAAAATCCAAATGAGGGTTGTCCTATTTATAGATGTAATGGTGGCTGTAGGTTTTGAATTGAATAGGTATGAAACCTGTTGGTTTTGAATTCAAACAGATTTGAATCTGTTGGATTACAATTCAAACAGATAACAAAAATGGAAGGGCCCTGTTTGGGTGTACAGTAAATCCGGACCAGTTTAATTCCGATTTAAAACCGGGAAGGGCCATGTTTGGATGTACAGTAAAACCAAACTGGTTTAATTTTGAATTCTGGATTTTATTTTACCAAAAATAAAATAAAATTCAAATGTTTTTTGCTAAAAAAGATTAATATTGGGCCGAACAAGCCCAATCCAACCACACACCACGCATCCGCGCCCAGACAGATCGCGACGGCGGCGCGCGCGCGCAGTGTGGTTTTTGGATCCAATGAGTCTAGCCCATTTTGCCCATAACCTCTCCCTCTAAAACACTTGGGTACCCTTTGGGGCATACCCCAAGTACCAAACCCAAGCCTTATAAACACATTCAAAACTTCCTATCAAATCAATGTGGGACAAGCCATTTTACAACCTTAAGAAATTTCCACCAATACTCCATTTCCATGGAGCACACTTTGGGTTCAATTTCCTATTCACTCGGTAATGGTTTTGAGCAACCAAATATACCACGTGAATCACAACGCGGCATAGAACGCGTTACCACTTTGACCCGTGAAAATCGACGCACGGGGCCCACCGAAAAAATAGACCGAACTTAGGATAAAATTCTGGTTTTATCCAGAATTTATAACCATTTCCAACACCCTCATTTCTCACGGCGAATTGCGATTTTGTGGTGTTTGTTGGATCAATGGGTGTATGATGTTGTATTTGGAACATATTTATGATTATCCGACGAATAAGGGTTCACAACATCGTCTTCTCATGATGTTCATGTCTTGGGTGATTTGTCCATTATAGTCGATTTCGGAACAAAATAACATCTTCAAAAACTAGAACAATTCGACCCTCCAACCCGCAATACGACTTCAAAACCCAAAATATCATTGGGGTCGAACATCAACCCCGTGATGTTCTAACCC
Organism: Camellia sinensis; assembly: GCF_055761805.1. Lineage (NCBI taxonomy): Eukaryota > Viridiplantae > Streptophyta > Magnoliopsida > Ericales > Theaceae > Camellia > Camellia sinensis. Next base: position 83,640,821 of record NC_138963.1, read on the forward strand.
ACAAACATTCAAATCAACATTAAAGTAATTCACATATCTATTGTCATCGCACAACAGCACCCATGCAAACGCCGACTCACCAATGATGTTAGCTCGCCGATGTTATGGGATCGATGACAATCACAAGTCAAGAACAGCGAATCGCCTCTGCAAATGTTAACGCTGAACAATGGATTTTTGGATTTTCTAGGGTCTTTGTGGGTTGGGTTACAACATTGGGATTGTATATTGAATGATCAACGTTGCCAAATGTGAATATTCAATCACACAGGATAAGAATCCCAATCACTAACATTAGGATGGAAACCCAGAAGTTTCCATTACATCTCGACCATTTTGTTCGGATTGAGGGAAAACATAAAAATGCCATAGTATGCTTTTGGGCATTTTAGTAGCTACAACGTCAACAAAAACTCACATTTACCATCTACTAAAGACAAGTCACGTGTTACTTACATGAGTTTCTACGTAATTAACGTTCAACTGAGATTTATCAATCTACAAAATAAAAGGTATGATTAAATGGTTCAACAAATTGAATTTTGGAATTTATTAGTGCTTTGCTGTGTTATCTCTTATTCTTTTTTTAGTCAAAAAAATTAATGCCAAACGAAACGTAGTCTAGTTTTTTTAGTTTTTTAGCTAATTCAATTTGGTTAAATTAGTTCTATTTAGATAGAATTATTATTATTATTATTATTATTATTATTATTATTATTATTATTATTATTATTATTATTATTATTTTATATTTATTTATTTATTTATTTTAAAGTTTTATTTAGATGTGATGATTGTAAGAGACAAAATAAAATAATTATGGTTTAGATATTATATTTTATTTTATTAACTTATTTAACTTATTTTATCTTTTTGTACTTATTTAGTTAATTTAATTCTTGTCAAACGAGACTTTATTTATGCAACAATACTATGTCCACATAATTTTTTCTTCCATAATCCCCACAAATGAGGTAACAAACAAAATTTCAAAAGTTGACTAACATTTCAATTGGTATAAAATTTGCATTATGTCTTGTCACCTCATTTGTGAGAAATGTAGGTGAAAAAAATATATAAATGAAGGTATTTTTCTTATTAATGTTTGCTCCCTTTAACTGTTAAATTATTTTTTATGGGTTTAATATGATGAAATTATTAAAAGAATTATCAAAAATAAATTATATTATAAATTAAATTGGATAAAAAATGGAATATAATATAAGATTATGAAAAATTATGGGAGATAAATTATATTCTCAAATAATAGACGAGATAAATAACTGAATAAAAAATTAATATATTATATTTAGTTAGAATAAAATAAAAATATATAATTATTTTTTAAATAATAATAATAATATGGAGAAACATCATTGTTCATTTAATCCTTTAGTATTAAAATTATTCAAATTGGATTATTCGGTGACATTCACATATTCCTCACCTTCAATTGCTTCCTCTTTATCCCATGACCAAACACCGGTGGACTTAACATGTTTCTTCCATATTCAAAACCTCATTTAATACCCCATTAAAATCCGCCCTCATTGCCTCCGCAATTATTTGCATTACATCGGATTAATTTAGATGAAATTATTTATTATTTTTATTAATAAATTTAAATCAATATCAATAAAATGAGATATGGAAAATTACAAACATAACTATAGAATTTAAAACCTTATATTTCTAAAATAGTTCCAATCTTAGCAGTCATTTGGGAAGAAGGGTTGGGTTGGGTTGGGTTGGGTTGGGTTGGGGTTTTGGGCAATTTGAACTATAAAAAGATAAAATATACTTTTTAGTCCAATAAGACAAAACATCAGATCCAACTTATAATCATTTCATTTTTTCTCTTACAAAAGTTAAAAAAGTCAAAAAATCTACCTCAAACGAGACTTTTTAACCCCAAATTAAAATAATCAAAAAACCAACCCACTTCCCAAATGAACTCTTAACCTTCCGTCTACTTTTGCCTTGGGACACTAAAATGAATTTTTTTCCCAACACTTACTATTGTCTTATTTGTTATTTTAAATTAGCAATAAGTATCAATTTTTACTTTACAACACCACAATGGAATTCAACAACTATAACCACTCATTCCAATCTAATTATCATGGACCATAACATGGAGGATTTGTGAGAATAAAATTAATTTTTGTCATGTTGTTCGAACCTTTAAATCTTATGTTGGTTGATTAAGTCTTAAATGTATAAATCATATAGAGATGTGAATTAACTGAATTTCAATCCTACTTTATATTTCAATTGATGTCTGTATTTTTATGGTAATCGCAAGCTTTTATAGATAGGTTTAGACTCATAATGTATATGTAACTTCTCACCATCAAGAAAGTTGTAACTCTCATAAAATCACTTTATTGGATACTGGATATATCTCACGTTAGTTACTCAAAAATTTGTTCACTAAAATATTTATAGTATTTATATAATGATATATAAAATAAATAAAAAATAAGCCTGGCATGTGGGCCACTTTATGTGAAGACATACTTCTATTCTCCCACTTGGCACATATGACATATTTTGCAAATCTTTGGATAACTAGACAAATTGATTGTAACTATAAAATCAAAAAACAATCCAAGTTTTATAGAGAGACATAATAAACGAATCATAGTGGTCATACTTCGTCAAGTGAGTATTTTTGTAACAACCATGTCCCGTGTTATGTTAATTAATCTGAATTATGATTGTGATTATGTGCTTAATATGATTTTGAGTGCCATTTATATGACTATATGTGTTTTTGAATTTCTATCTGTTCATCGTAGGAAAATCTGTTTGATTCTTTGCTATAAAAATTTAATTGAAGGCCGTAGAGGCGTCAGAAAGTAGAGTCGACTGTGTTTTTACGATTAGCATGATTTTTAGAAACTACAGTGAAATTTAATTGAAAACTAATTTGGAGCGAATTAATTAGTTTAAATTGAATTAATTAAGCACAATTGATTAGTTCTAATTAAGTGTGATTAGGGAAAGCCTATATAAATGAGCTAAGTATGCTTAAGCTCATACTTTTTAGCTTAAATCAGATTCTACACTCTAGAGAGAGAGGGTGAACTGAATTTAGAGAGAGAAATGAGCCATTCTTGAAGACTTTGCAAGAGAACTCACGTTTTGGAAGTCTAGGTTCTAGAATTAGCTAAAATTGTGAAGGCTGAAACTCCTGGGTGAGTAATTGAGCATAAATTCATGAGTTTGAGTTTGTAATTTTGTGAATTCAAAGTTAAATGGTAATTAGGAACAAGAATTAAGTTGAATTTGATGAATTATAAACATGCATATAAAAGATTGCCATGAATTTGTGTATTTGAGCATGAAATATATGATCCATGTTGAATTTTGATTAGGATTCATGCTTTTGATCATCTTTTGCATCACTTAAGTTGAGAATGGAAGTTATATCCCACATGCAAGCACAATTCATGGAGATATAAGTTTTGGTTGCATGAATTTAAAGTATTGGAAATAAGTTTGGTATAAATTGAGTATGCATGTAATTAATTCATGGGAATTAAGCTTCATAATGTTGTCAATTTAGTATTTGTATCATGTTAGAAGATGTATAAGTGAATTATGAGTCATAACAAGCAAGTTACATCAATTGGAATGCAAATTTGAAGCTTAAACAGATTTCTGGAAAATCCAGAATTCGACTTGTCTGCTCGAGCGAGGAAAACCTCGTTCGAGCGTGAATTTGTAGCACCCAGAAGTTTTGTAGAGATTGCACGGTGGCTCGAGCGGCCGAATTTACGCTCGAGCATACCCTGCTTTGCATGACTCCTCGCTCGAGCATCAGTAGTCTCGCTCGAGCGTAAATTACAAGCAACTAGAACTTTTGCAGACCAAAGGGGTCCGCTCGAGCGACCAAAGCTGCGCTTGAGCGGAGAGCTCTGTTTCAGAAATTTTGACAAGGCGTTTTATGTTTTGTTTTCCATTCTCTTTCATTTCTAAGCACTCTTAGGCATGCATTGGGCATTTTAAATGACCTAAAAGGATAAAAAGGAGGCCTAAGAGAAATAGATAAATTAAAAACGGATTGAATCGCTTGTAACCCGATATGTTATGAAATGTGTAGGGTCAAGTGCAAGGGCAAATCCACCAGCAGAACACTGTGAGTAATATCTTAATAAGAATGTATTGAAGTATGTTACTTTCAAATGCTCACTTATGTATGAGTTTTATAGAGTTATTAAATTGAATTGGATATTCGCCATAGAAATGATTAGGCCAAAGGCTGTTTGACATGAATGATTGGGCCAAATGTCGTTTGATAGATATGATTGGGCCGTTTGACATGAATGATTGGGCTATAGTCCGTTTGATAGAAATGATTGGGCCAAAGGCCGTTTGACAGAAATGATTGGGCCAAAGGCCGTTTGATAAGAATGAATTAGGCCCAAGGCCGTTTGATACATTTGGGCCTAAGGCCGTTTGATGTATTAGATAGAAACATGAATGGGCCTAAGGCCATTTGATATGTTTGTTAACAAATTTTCATTCATGTAACTTCCTTAATTGATATTATTCACTGAGCTTTCGCTCACTCTCATTCATGTGTATGTAGGTGAGCAAAGAGACGTCCAAACCCAGCCTCGGTGAAGACTATGAGAGGAAGTCAAGTTTTTAACGAGTCAGCCCGAATGTCTCATGCACCAGACTTTGTTTTTGTCCCTTTTGTTCTTTTGTTACTTTTTTGCTATTTTGGTGAACACGTTGGATCACCTATGTGTATGAGTTTTTGTTTGGCTAACTGCATATCTGAAAGTTCGTGGATGTATATAAGATGTTAACTCTATTTATATGTGTGAGTTATTATGAAATACCTTTGGAATAATTTTGCTATACCATGTAAGCACAGCTCATTGGACAGAGTTTTATTTTTTAAATCCGCTTCCGTTTTGGCCCCTTTAATATTTATAAAATTGTTTGAGGCCGTAGATAATCTCATGATTATTGGCCGGTTATGACCTTAATCTTTAGGGGCGGGATCGGGTCATGACAATTTTCTTCAATGTATTACATTATATAATTATCTTACAAACTTTATGTAGAGTCATTCTTTATGAATAACCTTCAGTAAGTTATTTTGGATCCAATGGTCTCCATGAAGTCCTAATGGACTGCATAAGGCATTATAAATACTTTATGTGCACAAAATGATGATTTTCATTGATAACAATTAAAATGTCATAACAAAACAACTGTTGGAACAATTCTTCTTGAAATCTTCAGTTAGTGATCTTCGGGTCTTCAAAACTTGGTGATGATCTTGTCTATGTAGAATAGAAATTTTGTGCTTTAAGTCGCGTTACTAAGTTGCTTTCCTAAAGATAATATTTGCACCCACCAAAAGGTGTACAGGGAGTTACAGCAAATTTGCCCCCAAGATACAATGAAGCCTGATCTAAAGATCAAATCTACCAGCGTCTACACTGGTGACAGTAGATCAAAATACTCTTGATATAATCAAGAAAACCAAGACACTGATAATCAAATTTGCAGAACTTGATTACCAGTAAGAAAATTAGAAATTTGCTTAAGAAACTCTTGATCAAAAACTTAAAATCAAGAGGGAGAGAGAAATAGAGAGAATTGTAAGAATGCTTCTGAATTTTTTTGAATGGAATGAAATGGCTGATTTCGCAGCCTATTTATAGGCCTTGATGGATTTGATCGAATGGTCATGTTCCTTGATCACATCTGATCAGATCTGACCGTTAGATCGACGATCTATGGTGCAGATCATTCTCACATTGAATAACTGCCTTGACTGATCACACTTGATCACGATCGGGTGCCATCTCATCCATACGATCACGTATATCTCCAATCAACGACTATAATCAAACTGCTCCAGATCGGATACACAGCTGTTGGATCGGTTGGTCGACTTATCGCTAACGGATGCCACGTCACTGCCACGTAGAGCTGACTATATTCCACGTCACCCATTGTAGACACCCCATTTTTGACCGCCTTTAAGACTTGGACGTGACTGATGGTTTTGGAAGTTGTGCAGTGCAAAGGGTCGATTTCTTCGGCAAGAGGAGAGTCAAATCTCAACTTCATACCCCTTTTTGGACCAAAAAAATCTTGATCAAAAGATTTTAGACCTTAAAACCCTCTCTTTCAAAACGTTTTTGAAATAAAGTTTTTACGATGCTCCGAGGCTCGCATTTTGTCAAATGTTGCGCTTTTCGGTAAACCGAGCAAGGACAAAGTGGAAATGAACGAAAGAGAGATGAAATCTTTGAAAAATCTTTCAAAACACCTTGTCTAGGGGTTTGGAGTTGAAGAAAAGAGGAGAAGAGAAAGCAAAACTAGTTTGGGAGAAGTTCGGCATGAATCCGGATAGGACCAAATCTGCGCGGCTTCACCGAAACGGGCATAACTCTTTGCACAGGAGGAATTTTAATGCGAGGTTGGCGCCATTGGAAAGATAACTTCTGGGGCTTCAATGTGGCCACATGGAACAGAAAATCAAATGTCCAACCAACTTTTCTGGTCAAAAGTGGTTCAGCATGAATCCGGGAAGGAGAGAAAACATCTGCGCGGCTTCACCGAAATGGGCATAACTCTTTGCACAGGAGGAATTAAGATATGAGGCCACCACTGTTGGAAATCTTACTTCTGGGGCTTCATTTTTCACTCAAGAATCTTCTAAGGACAAGTCCGAGTGGGGGAGATATGGTTGGTTGAAGTCCGTTTGGACCGAATCTGCGCGGCTTCACCAAAACTGGCATAACTTTTTGCACAGGAGGAATTTTAATGCAAGGTTTGCAGCATTGGAAAGCTAACTTCAAGGGCTTCATGGACGACCAGCTTTGGGGCTTGAAACGTTTGACCCCTGGTCGGCCGACCAGGGAAAGTGGCCGGCTGGCCATTTGAACTGGCCGGCCTGCTTCTTGCTTTTTGCCCTCTCTAAATACTTTGCAGCTGTGCCAGCTGGGGGGCATTTGGTGCATCCTCCATACACGTGTGTGAAGGATCTTTGAAGCTTCCAAGAGAAGCTTTGACCTCTCTTCTCTATAAGAGAGGCCCTCCTCTTCATAGCTAGAGGTTGAACAAAATTGCTTAAGGCTTATCACCTCCCTCCTCCATTGTCACTACTCAAAGCTCCAAAACCTCATTTTCTTGGTCCATTTGCACTACAACCCTTAGCACCACACCCCCATCATCCATTCTAGCACCTTGGAAGTCATTTGCAGAGGTTGAAAGCTCACCAACTTGGTCCAAAAGCTGCTGGAGGTCGGCTCTTCAAGGGTAAGTGTCCATTTCCCTTCAATTTGCATTTTTTTGCATGATTGGTTAGCCTTATTTACAAGCATTTTTGGGCTTTGATCCAAACTAAAAAGTGTCATATTTTGATCCCCTCTTCAATTTTTTTAAGGGCACTTTGCTGTTTGAGGTCATTTACTTCCCCTTATCCTCTATCTCTCTTTTAGGGCTATTTTTGCATCCTATTTTAGCCTTACTTGTGAGCATTTTTGAGATTTTCTATAAACTGGAAAAAGTCTTGTTTTGACATTCTCTTCAAGTTTTGTTAAGGTACCATTTCTGTTTGGGGTCATCTTCCCCGTATGCATGCTTCATCCTTTCATGATTAAGGCTATGCATTAGAGCACTTGCATTGGCCATGGTTTGGCCTCTTAGCCACTGAAATCCAGTGAATTTTTAGTGGCTTAGATACATTTTTGAGGGCCAAAATTAGAGAGGGGTGACCTCCTCTCTCCTTGTCTTGTTTGGAGATCTTTTAGGCCTTCCAATGGGACCCTATTTTGCATGCATCGAAGTCACTTTTCAGGCCTCGTTATGAGGGTTTTGAGGTCTGCCTTGGCTCTGTCTGAGGCCCATTTCACCATATTTTAGGTCTATGTTGCATGTGTAGACCAATCCCATTCAAGGCCCTTCAAAGAGGCCTTTCTTTGCATGTTCCCTAGACCAATTTCAGGGTCAATTTGGTGAGTTTTAGGGCTGTCATATTCGGTTTCCAGAGTTGGTTGTGCCATGCTAAGTGTCCTTAATGCATGTGCTTAATTACCCCTTGTATGCCCTTCCAAAGAAGCCCCTCATTTTTGCACATGTTGGCTGCATTTCAGTGATTATTTGGACATATTTTGGCATGTTTTATTCACTGATTTTTGCTGGTTTGGTGAGATTTCATATGCTTCATATGCATGCCATGTAAACCATGTTTGTTAGTCAAAGTTGCATGCTATTTTAGTCCATCATGCTAGCATCTTTTGGTCATGCTTTGAATTAGAAATGTTCATGTTTTGGGACTTCCTTGGCTCTGTATTTGTGCTTCATGGTCAAATAATGCATGCTTTGTATAGCTACAAGTCAATACATGTGCCTAGTTTTGAGTTTCGGGGCTTACTCCATGCATCGGGTGCCATGTTTCCATGATTCGGGACCATTTAGCATTATGTTTCAATGCTAAAAATTACATGTTTGAATGCCATGCTTCATTCTTGCCATGCTTTGGTAGAGTGGTATTTTATGCCTTAGGTTCGGTCCTCGATTTGCGTGCATGTGTGCACGCATTTCGGTCATCTCATTTTCATCTTATGGCCACTGATGTGAGTGTGGCTGAGGTCCACTCATGTTGGTGTAAGTCCATTATGCATTGTGTATGCCTTTTCAATTCATAACATTGTGTATGCTAGGTTGCGTGTCAGAGCATTGTGTATGCCATGTTACATTGAGCATTGTGTATGCCATTTCATAGCATTGCGTATGCTAGGTTGTATGTTAGTTGCATTGTGTATGCCATTTCATTTGCATTGTGTTTGGGATAGGAGTTAGCCCAAGCACGGGAAACGAGGGACGTTTCGTACTCCGAGTGATGGAACGTGTCTCAATTCCCCGTCGCTGACACTCCGGATTACCCATGATGGAGTTTAGGTCTTGTTGTGTTTTCATGTGCATTCATCTCATATTGAGTCGTGCAATTCGGCTCCTCGGCCATCATGCATCGATATGCATGATTGGTGGCACGAGGATCGAGGACTACACTCTCTGAAGAGTAGTCATGCATACATATGTGAAATACTTTGCCATGCCCCTTATTGCTCTCTATTGCAGTAAATCAGAAATCAGCGGCCTTCTGGAGCATTGCGCAATCTTCCAAAAATAATTGCAAACAGAGGCAAATCGGGGCATCGCAATGGATCTCCGCGCCAGGCAATTCAAGCATGCATCATTCTACCATTCGGAACAGAGCTGAGGCAGTCCATAGGCTTACATGCTAGTTTATCACTTTTCTAGATTAATTTGTTAATTAATTAGGATTTTGTATTTATTCGGACTGTAATTATTTATTTAGACTGTATTATTCTTTCGGACCCTCTGCGCGAGGGCAATGTTGTAATAAGTGTGCGTGCGTGTGATGTATGTCTTCCAACCCCACGTCTTTCTCCCTTTTATTTACCTGCTTATGATGGTTAGATTAGGGCATGTTTCAATTAGCATACAGTATGATAGCATGTTTGCATTCATTCATCTGTCTTGCATGCACCGGGCTCGACGCACCATACTAACTGCATTTGTATTTCAATTCCGAGTTGAATACTTGTTAGTTGTAGCATTTCATATGCCATCTTTAGAATAGCCGAGCCTATCTTAGTTGCATTTTGCATATGTTGCATTAGGCATTTCTGTATAGTTAGGATCATGCATGGATTTCTAACATAGCTTCTGTTTTGGCTTGGAGTACTCGGTAAGTTTTATGCTTTAGCATCCTTGCATGCGTGTGAGTGACTGCCATGATAGCATGCTTACCATGAGGCTATTTGCTTATATGATATACCTTCTTGAATGCCTGTGGGTGAAGGTTGGGTTATTTGAATTAGAACAATTCATCAATTGTGAGTTTTAAGCCCACTAGACAGTGGCAAATCATCATGTTTTCTAAGCCCACCTGAGGGTGGCAAATCCACATTTTAGTCTACTTGCGAGTAGCCAACCATTTTTCAAAACAGACATGAGATGTTTTGTTCCAATTCAGGCGATCCAGTCTATACTTTTATGCTGTGCGCATCACATAGTAAATCTAGGCCAATAACCAGAATAAGAACGCATAATGTTTTCAAAACTAGATATCATGGTTAGTAGAGGCCGATCTTTGATCGGGCGAGCGGGGGTGCTCACGAAGTGACCTTCCCTAATCGTACCCAAGTTCCCGAGCCGAGGCAACTTTGGTGATGACGGACACGTGGCCTTAGGCAACGAGTCAGGGTTTCCTAAATTTTTCAAAATAAAATATTTAGGTGGCGACTCTGTATCTAGCAAAGCAGTCCATGTTTGGCACTTCTTTCAAAAAAATCTGTTTTCAAAAACAATTTACCGGATTTGGACTCTTTGATGATTTCATCGGTCTTGCATTGCACTCTTCGAGATTAGATACAGGACCGTGACATTGAGTCCTGAACTGTAGTGAGCCCAATGAACACGCCATGTGCGCGTGTGTGTGCATGTGCGTGTGCAGATGGTGCTTGCGGTGTGGGTGCATGCACACTAGCTTTCACCTCACAATCTATATTCAAATGAATATTTCATGTAGCACTTTATTAAGTGCTCCATGTTTTCATCTCTTTCCGATGTGGAATAAAGTTCTCAAGCTTATTTCAAGCTTTCCAAAGAAAAACAAGAAAGGTTTTGAAAACACCTAAAAATTAAACTGTACATTTTAAAAACCATTTTTGAAAATTTCACAATATTCCGCCACCATTTTCAAAATACCAGATGATGACTCTTTGTTCACTTGGCAGCCTTATGCATAGGTGAAGATATCTTATGATTTGAATCATTCACTTAGTGGAGACATCTCAAAGTTAGTCAAGATGGCATAGTAGACTTGTTTTTGAACTAGCGATCTTATACAACTAACCGGACATGTCTCATGCAAAGTACAGGTTACCTTAAGTATTCAAACAAACCGACACGTGGATTGGCCTTGTGTCTATGTCATGTTTCATGAGCGCTGTAGAGTCAAGCCCTTGGACTCATAGGAAGCGGCACCACCTCCTACACTCACATAGGTAAGCTTACTGAGAGTACCCCTGTAATTTACATTACCCTAACAACTCAGTTGTAAGCTTATTAAGAGTTTGCTAACTCATCCTTTTCTTTTCACATTACAGGTACCACGCACTTCAACCTTGGGATGAAAATGAAATAAAACTAAGTACTTGCAATCATGACATATGGTGTACTTGGGCTAATTGAACTCAAGACTTGATGTTTCTTCAAGCGTTGAGTCGAGTTTCCACCAAAGTGATTATGTTAAGTGGGCTTAAGACCCATCCCCTTTGATGTTTTCCACACCAAATCCCTTGCAAGTATCTTTATTAAGGGGTCAGCCAAGTTTTCACTTGACTTTACATAACTAATGATAATCACACCTTTTGTGATTAACTGCCTGACACAGCTATGTCACAGTCCTATATGCCTGGACTTTCCATTATAGACATGGCTATAGGCCCGTGATAGAGTTGCTTCACTATCACATTGCAAAGATATTAGTGGCATAGGTTTTGGCCAAATCTTAATCTCTAACAAGAGATTCCTTAGCTACTCCGCCTCTTTGTTATAAAAAGCTAATGCTACAAACTCAGATGCCATGGTTGCGTCTGTTATGCATGTTTGCTTCTTAGAACCCTAGGAGATAACTCCTCCTCAAAGAGTAAAAATCCAACTACTCGTGGACGAGTGATCTTCACAGTCAGTTATCCAACTAGCATCCGTGAATCCTTCCTGCACTGCTGGATAGCCATTATAGACTATTCCATAGTCTATGGTTTTCCTCAAGTACCTAAGTACTAGGTTAACAACATGCCAATGCACACTATTAGGGTTACTAGTGTATCTACTAAGTTTTCTCACTATAAATGCAATATTAGGTCTAGTACAAGTCATGGCATACATCAGGCTACCTATTACTCTTGAGTATTCTAACTGATCAACGGCTCTTCCAATATTAAGATACAATTTCAAATTTGAATAAAAAGGTGTAGACATGGGTGTACAATTATATTGATTAAATTTCTTAAGAATTTTCTCAATATAGTGCGACTGGGTAAGAATCAAATTATTGTTCTCTCGTTTGATCTTAATACCCAAAATTATATCAGCAAAGCCCATGTCTTTCATACTAAAGCTAGACGATAAGAAATTTTTAGTACTTTCAATGACATCATTGTCAGTACCAAAAATAAGCATGTCATCTACATATAGACATATGATTATACCTTTATTGCCAGTAAACTTACTGTACACACACTTATCAAATTCATGTATCCCAAAACCATTTGACACTATTACTTTGTCAAATTTCTCATGCCACTATTTAGAAGCTTGTTTCAGTCCATATAGTGACTTTACGAGTTTACACACTTTGTGTTCTTGACCCTGTACAACAAATCTTTCCGGTTGTTGCATGTAGATTTCCTCATCTAACTCTCCATTTAGGAAAGCAGTCTTAACATTCATTTGATGAATTTCAAGCTTGTAGATTGAGGCTAAGGAAATTAGCACTCAAATGGTAGCAATTCTAGCCACCGAAGCATATGTATCAAAATAATCGATACCCTTATTTTGAGTAAAACCCTTAGTAACTAATCTTGCGTTGAGCTTGTCAATTGTGCCATTAACTTTCATTTTCCTTTGGAAAACCCAGTTACAACCAATTGGTTTGGATCCAGGTGGCAAATTAACAAGTATCCAAGTATTGTTACCCATGATAGAATCCATCTCATTATTGGTTTCTACTTTCCAGAAAGCAACATCTTGAGACTTCATAGCCTCCTCAAAGGTTAATGGATATGAATCCATATTAAAAGAAATCATTGTTTGTTTACAAAAAGCTTTCCTAGTTCCTTCTACAAGGTAAATAATGAAATCGGGGCCAAATGACTTTTCACTCCTAGCCTTCTTACTTCTCCTTAGCTCAATAGGCTCATTAGGTTCATTAGGCTCAATGGGTTCATGTTGTTCACTTTCCTCTGTATGTTTCAAAGGAGTTGATTCATTTTCTTGATTAGAATCCAGCCTTAGAATGGTGGTGAAACAATTCTCATAAAATACCGTATCACGTGATTCAATGATAGTATTTGTTTCCATTGAACCATTGGGCCCTACTACTAGAAACCTATATGCTTTGCTATGCATATCATAGACAATGAATATGCATTCAATTCCTTTTCACCTAATTTCTTCTTTTTAGGTTCAGGCAATCTGACTATTGCTCTACAACCCCATGTTTTGAAGTAACTAAGATTAGGTTTCTTGTTTTTCCAAAGTTCATGAGGAGTAACATTTCTTTCCTTGAGAGGAATTCTATTGAGTATGTGATAGGCAGTGAGCAAGGCTTCACCCCAAAAACCAGAATTTAAACTGGAGTAAGAAAGCATAGCATTAATCATTTCTGTTAATGTCCTATTCTTTCTTTCAACTACTCCATTTTGTTGTGGTGTGTAGGGTGCAGACTTCTCATGAATAATACCAACATTTTCACAATATTCTGGAAAATGGTATTTACCGTCTCTATCAGGCCTAAGTCTTTTATTTTGACATTACACTGATTTTCTGCTTCTGTCTTAAAAATCTTAAATTTATCAAGCACCTCATCTTTTGAATGCAAAAGATAGATATGATAGTACTTAAAAAAATCATCAATGAATGTTACAAAATATTTCTTACCACCTCTAGTGGGGGTACTATGCATGTCATATACATCACTATGCACAAGTTCAAGCAGAGATGTGATTTTATTTACTTTAGGAAATGGAATGCAAGTAATTTTAGATTGCAGACAAAATTCGTATTTTTCAAACATATCAATGTCATACTTAGGAATGAAATCTAAATTAACCATATCATACATTTTCCTAGTATTAACATGACCTAAACGAGCATGCCATAAAAAAAGAGAATCAACAATACAAGCAGAAACATATATATTATTGATAACATTAAGTTTGAACATTCCCTGATACATATAGCCCTTCCCAACAAAGATCCCACTCGTAGACAGGACAAATTTGTCTGACTCAAATACTAACTTGAAATCATGAGCAGGCTTCCAAATACAAGGTTTTTCCTGACATTGGGTACATGATAAACATCATTAAGACTTAAGACTTTTCCAGATGTAAACTCTAGATCCACCGTCCCTTTGCCTTTGATAGTAGCAGTTGAAGAGTTGCCCATGTAGAGAACTGTTCCATCACTCACTTGTTCATAAGTAGTGAAACGACTCTTGTCGTTATAGACGTGCCTTGTTCTCCTGAGTCAATCCACCGGTCACCAGCATCTTCGAGCATGTTTACCTTGAACACAATAGCCACAAACTTATTTTTGACATTTGATGCTTCTGGTATCTTTTTGTATAGTCAGCATTCATTTCTGAAGTGCCCTGGCTTGCCACAATGCTAACAAGCACCTTTCGGCTTCTTAGCATCTTTCTCAGGTTGGGGGTCACGTTTACGCTTCTTTTTACTGAACCTCTTGCCATCATCCACAATGTGAATCTTGGAAGTCTGAGCCAATTGGTTTTCTTTACTTTCAAGAAGTCTTGACTCTTCCTCAACTTGGAGGTGTTGAGCCAATTCCTCTAAAGTTAGATCTTCCTTTTTGTATTTCAAAGTTTTCTTAAAATCCTTCCAAGAAGATGACAGTTTCTCTATTATAGACGAAACTACAATAGATTCATCCATGTTCATATTATTTTGTTGAAACTGACTCACAATATATGTTGGATCTCATGGAATTGTTCCATAATGGGCTTTGTATCAATCATAGAAAAACGCATAAAATTACTAACAAGAAATTTCTTACTGGTGGCATTTTCGATGAGGTACTTTGACTGTAATATGTCCTAGAGTTGCTTTGCCGTTTCCAGATATTGATACACATTGAACAAAGAGTCTGACAGCACATTCAGAATGAGTGCTCAGCAAATGTAGTCGTCATTCTCCCATTTGGTTTTGGTATGGGTTTGCTCCATAATCTCATCTTCTTGCTCCACCGGATAGGAGGTAGTCAGCACATAGACTACTTTGAGAGTGGTAAGCAAAAAGTGCATTTTCTTTTGCCAGCGTTGGAAATTTTCTCTATCAAAATGGTCAAGCTTCATAAAATCTTGAGTAATTTTCTGAATAGACATCGCCATATTTGAATATTGTCTTTAGATTGTTAGAACAATTCGTCTTGAAATCTTGAGTTAGTGGTCTTCGGGTCTTCAAAACTTGGTGATGATCTTGTCTATGTGGAATAGAAATTTTGTGCTTCAAGTTGCGTTACTAAGTCGCATTCCTAAAGACAATATTTGCACCCACCAAAAAGTGTGCAGGGGGTTACAACAAATTTGCCTCTAGAATACAGTGAAGCCTGATCTAAAGATCAAGTCTACCGGCGTCTGCATTGACGACAGTAGATTAGAATACTCTTAATATAATCAAGAAAACCAAGACACTGATAATCAAATTTGCAGAACTTGATTACCAGTAAGAAAAGAAGAAATTTGCTTAAGAAACTCTTGATCGAAAACTCAAAATCAAGAGGGAGAGAGAGAGAGAGAATTACAAGAATGCTTCTAAATTTTTTTGGATGGAATGAAATGGCTGATTTCACAGCCTATTTATAGGCCTTGATAGATCTAATCGAATGGTCATGTCCCTTGATTACATTCGTTCAGATCTGATCGTTGGATCGACGATCTATGGTGCAGATCATTCTCACATCAAATAACTGCCTTGACTGATCACACTTGATCACGATTAGATGCCATCTCATTCGTACGATTGTATGCATCTCCAATCAACGGCTATGATCAATCCGCTCCAGATTGGATATGTAACCGTTTGATCTGTTGGTTGACTTATTGCCAACGGACGCCACGTCACTTCCACATGGAGCTGACTGTATTCCACGTCTCCCATGCCACATTGGATCCACGTCATCGGTCCAACCTATCCGATGCAAATAAAAAAGCACCCTCATGGTGCCGGTGCTAAGTGCAAAGTGCGCCATCAAATTCCACATAGCCCACTGCCTACGCCATGCACGCGCGCGTGTGTGTATGGTGTGAAGCACTGTCCGTGTGGTATGAAGCACCACCCTTGTGGTGTGGGTGCATGCATACTAGCTTTCACCTCAGAATTCCATATTCAAAGAAATATTCCATGTACCACTTTATTAAGTGCTCCATGTTTTCCTGTATTTCTGATGTGGGACAAAGTCTCCAAGCTTATTTCAAGCATTTCAAAGAAAAACAAGGAAGGTTTTGAAAACACCCAAAAATTGAACTATACATTTAAAAAACCATTTTGAATATTTCCCAACAACAAGAATTGAAAAAACATTGAGCTAACTAATCCATCCCATATTTTCTACGTATTTTGAAAACACCTTTATAGAAAGACCTTTGATCATGGAATCTGCAACTATCATATCAGTACTAATATGCTCAATACTGACTTCTTACTTCTTGACCAAGTCTCTGACATTAAGGTACTTTATGTCAATATACTTGCTTTAGTTGCCACTTTTGTTGTTGTTAGGAAAAAAAATAAATATTTGGAGCCGAATTATCACAGGAAAATCTTAATGGTCTAGAAATTGAAACCACAATCTGAAATCTTGTGATAAAATTTCTTAACAAAATAGCATGTGATGTTGTTTCAAAGTATGTTATAAACTCTACTTCCGTTATCAATGATGCAATTATTGTCTCTTTGACACTCTTCCATAAAATAGTACCTCATGCTAGCATAATGACATATTTTAAAGTGAATTTTTTGAACTGTTGACAACCCACAACATCCAAGCCTGAAGGTCCAACTACTTCAAGATAGTCAATGTGTTTGTGAGTATGCATGTGGTTATTGGTTCCCTTTACAATAAATAATTAAGAATGTATGATTAATTGCGATATAAAATATAATTAAATTCAAATTAGATAAAAATGTTAGAAATTACATAAATAATTAAGGATTTAAAATTAATTATGATTTAAATATAATTCAATTAAAATTAGATTAAAAATTTAAGAATTAAAATAAATAATTAAGAATTTATAATTAATTGTGATTTAATTGAATAATGTTAAAAATTAAAAATTATATATATGAGATGATAGAGAAAATAATAATAATAATAATAATAATAATAATAATAATAATAATAATAATAATAAAATACATAAGATTTAAGG
Source organism: Camellia sinensis (assembly GCF_055761805.1). Classification (NCBI taxonomy): domain Eukaryota; kingdom Viridiplantae; phylum Streptophyta; class Magnoliopsida; order Ericales; family Theaceae; genus Camellia; species Camellia sinensis. The sequence continues at coordinate 83,658,069 of NC_138963.1, forward strand.
ATATTATAATCATTTCACATTTATAGTGAACATAATTAACTATTGCAATTTGATTTAAAATCACGTGGAAACTTTCTAATTATATTTGACCCATAAAGGGTAAAGTGCTCCAATATCAAATTATAATGGATAAAATGAATTTTGCTCTATATTATATTGACTATGATGTCTAAATAAAATCTTTTCCCATAGTTGATTTTAAATATATGTGTCGAGTTTTTTTTTTTTTTAACCATATATATGTGTCGAGTTTGTGAACATGTAAATGCAGTTAGTGTGTAATTATTTTGGTGTGTCCTATAGAGATCCAATTTATATTAAGATTGAGGAAAAAAATGGAAAAAAATTGCAAATTGGTTCCAATCAAATTAAATTATATTGTTTGGTTTGATTTTTTCAATGCATAGTCACTATAAAAAATTACGGTTTTAGAGAATAAAATTTAGAGATAAAATTATTTTTTAGAAATCAAATACTTTTGTTAAAAATAGTGTCATTATTATATTTTTAGTAACGAAAATTGGACATTAATGATTAATTATTATCATTTTGGGATCAATTTTTTTGTTTTAAAAAATAAACCATTTTGAGACCAAATTATTTTGTCCTTAAAAGTTTATTTATGTGGCATTTTTAAAATTTTCTATCTAAAAACATTATTTTTTACTTTTTGGGATGACTTTTTAGCGACTATCCTCATGACGATAAAAATTGGTCCCTAATTGTCTTTTATAACAAAATTTTTACTTTTAAAGACCAAAACATTTGGTCTCTAAAACTCTTATATGTTGTAGTAGGTTTGGTTTTGATTATCAAAATAGGTAAACCGTACTTCACTGTTCTATTTTTGATTTTAAAATTATGGTTCTCATTTAGAACCGAATCGGATCATTTAGATATATACATATATAATTTGTTATTTATGATAAACACTGAAATATTTTATTAATATCCTATATATATATATATATATATGAGTTGTTAACCCTTTTCTTACAAGTGTGTAATCTTGTATATTAGTAAAATTAGTTTTAAATAATCATGTAAATAATTTTGTTTGTAAAATAATGATATATTACTTAATCTTTGACCAAGTTATGATTATGTTGTGAATGATGACAAATAGGTTATTTGGCAATTAGGTTAAAAGTCAAAAAGTTAACTTTTTGGCTTTTTTTAATCACATTATCTCTCTATTTTTGTTACACATTTTTTTAAAAAAGTCAAAAAATCAACTTTTAATTTATTTCCAAAAACAACCCAAAATTCATAAAAATTGAGATTCGAAACCAAATTAAACTGAACAACATTTTCCTAATTTGATTTAATTTGATTCCAAAATTTTCGTAGTACGGTTTGTTTTCAAATTTTATAAAACCATAAATAATGATTTAGTGTTGATTTATTTTGAAACTAAACCATGCTCACCCTTTATATAATAGATTTCATTTACATTTTAGGCATGATGATGCGTTGAGCCCATGACTTGAATTAATTAGTTGGGCCTTGGACTAATCTTTCAAATTGAAATAGCACTTTGGGGCCCAATCTTTTGTATTTAGCTCAAAGTTATTTACAGATACTATTTTCTCCTTTTTCTCTTATGCCTTACTAGCATGCAGGACTTTAAATAAATAATTAAAATTTTATTTTAAAATTAAAATAATAATTTTAAAATTTAAAAGGAAAATTACTTAAAATTATGTGAATAAGTTGTTTTTATTTAAATTACACTAAAGTCGTATTTTAATTGTGTTATCTTTACTATTTTATTTTAAGTATTAACTAATAGATATGTTCGTCATTACGTGGATCAAAAACATTTCAGAACAAAAAAACTAAATGAATTATAAAAATTACATTTATCTCAGAAAAATATATATACTTTATATTAGATTATCTCGAATGACGTAAAAACTAAAATTTCTAATTTACAATTGCATAATAAAAATCCATTTAAAATTTGTTAAAATTGAACAAATTGGAGGATGAAATAATTTTTTTCTTAAGAGAGTAGCATTGACCACTTTCCTCAAACTATCCCAAATGAAGTCTTCTCTAACTTGCATCGGGCTCTACTTCTAAATCATTTCACTCTTCTTGATAATCACTTTCAACTCTCATTTCTAGTTCCCTTCCTACCACACTTTTTTATTTCCCTTCTTCCAACTACCATTGCAATTTACAATCCTACAATCAAGCTCTAACTGAACTTTATTAGAATCTATATCGACCATATTTTACGATCTCTATCCTCATTAACCAAACTAATCCATTGTAAATAATATCATCAAATAGTTCATCTTAAAAGGAGATTTATGTAATTTACGAGAGTACGGAATAGTTAGACATGTGGGTGCAATGTTAAAATTAGGTCAACTATTAAAAATATGAGGGAAAATCTCAAATCAATTAGACAACGGATAAAAAAAAATCATTTTCCTAGGATGTGAGTCTGTCTTGTATTTAGTGCAAGTCATTTATTGTGTTTGATGCAATTTTTTTCGTGTGTCAAACCTGCATCCAAACTATTTAAATGTGTAGTTTAAATTTTTTTAGTATGCCTCATTGATACACAATTCTCTTAAAATATAAACCCAAAGTCTGATATAACTTTAGTTGGTCACAAATTGAATAATACAGCATTTGTGTCAACTTGTGTCGACCCAATTCTATTTAATGCCATTTTCTTTATCCAATCCAGCACTAAAAACCAACATTTTTTACTTTTTAGTTTGGAAATTAATTAATTTAAATTTTACAACTATAATTTTAAATACAAAAAAAGGAAGATAAATCATTTTACACATAACTAAAAATATAAATCAATAAATAATGTCTAAACGTATAGAGAAATATTTTTGCCACAAATCATATTGTTAGCTATTGTCTATCCCATGGATAAAAATAGATAAAACTCAATTTGATCTTAATATCTTTGAATTGAACTGCTTAGGCTGGTCTTAGACCGGTTGAACTGTTCAATTTATAGTTAGCATTAGAAAATTATGTGTATTTATAATTTACCTAAATGGTAATTCTGTAATCCACTTAAAAATTTATAAATTTTGTATTTTCAATCGACTGTGCATGAATAAAAAATTTATTAGAAAAATAAGTGGAAATAGTAACTATTTGAAGTTATATATTTTCATTACATATATTTAAAATAATTTCATAAGAAACTTGACATTAAATTTTTTGAATAATATGTATCCTACCTTTGGAAAATGATTACAACAAAAACAAACAAATAAAATTAATTAAACAATTTTTTTTTTAATTTTTATAATTATCTAATTCAAATTATAATAATTATTATTTTATTATTCTAATCTCAACCAAAACAAACAATAATTTCTTTCACTTCATTTTCATTTTTTAATGTTTTTTTTTTAAAAAAAAAATTAATTGAGCATATAACATATATCATTTTATGTTTTTTTCATATTTCATTTTTTTTTATTTTTTACTTTTTTTTTTTTGTAATTTTGTAATTTTTTATTTGTGATATATAGGTACTGAACGACAACATCCGTGTGGTCTAATAAGTATGAAACAAAATTAAGGGTATTGAAAAAGTAATTTAAAAAATTATCCAAAAATAAAGTGTGTAGAGTAGATTCAGAATTCATGTGATGTATGGCCACAATCAGAATGCATCTGATACACACAAATATTTTTTTTTTGAAAACTTTTTAGATGTTTTTTTTAAATGGTATTTTTCAAAAATTGATGTATCAATATTGAATAACAATATCAATGATGGTTAATAAGATTTTTTTTTATTTAAAAAAAGGCGAATTACAGTAATGGTTCTTATAGTTTGGGACTTGTATCAATTTGATCCATGACTTTGAATTGTGATACATTAAAAATGATAAGTCTTTTACATTTTTATTTATTTATTTATTATTTTTATGAAATTAATGTTTAGTATATGTTTGGATGATGTAATGTGCGGTTGTTTTTGTTAATGTTTTTGAATGATTATCATGTAATAGATGCTTGTATTTGTTGTTAACAAATATTTTTAGATGATTATTATGTAATAGATGGTGATTAGACTTTTAATATGTAATCGATATGTTTAATATATGAAATATTTTTATTTTTAGATTTTTTGATTTAATGAATTGATTTAATAATGATATCAAAATTATCGCCATGTTTGACTTTTGAAAAAATAGAAACTAATTTAACGAAAATAAATATAAAAAATTATTTTCTACCCTTCTAAAAAATAAAATTATATAAAAATGAAGTGTTTTTAATTTTTTTTTTCACCAATTTAATTTTTAATTTCTTAGAAAATTTTCTAAAAATAGATTCTTAAAACAAAACCAAACCAAACAAAACTTTTTATAACCAAGAAAATTCCAACATTATTCATTAAAAAAAAAGGCTAATACATTTCAAATAACATATAAGTTAACCAATACAAAATAAGTTGTATAGTGGTTTTGCCCTTAAAATGGACCGTTTGAAAAGGAAACATCTTTGATGGTTCTTTTTTGGAATGAGATTCAAAATAAATTCAGGGTCAAATTTATCACAATTGAAATATAACGCTCCAAAATAAATACAACAAGCCTATCTCATAAGCGAAAATATAGTTGAATAAACATGCCTTCATTCGTCAGAGTGGATATATATACATGAGAGACGTATACAAGAAGAAATGAAGGTTACACATATAATCATTCGCCTTAATGGCTTACATCTTTCCAAGATAATTATTGGTTACAACAAAACAGAACCTTCAATCCAATACATTTAAAGGCCTTTGGCAGCACAAAAGTTAAGTACAAAAATAATAAGATTGAGCCTTCAGTTCCATAGTCATTCCAAGCTAAGTCCTTGGAGGAGGTATATCACCAGCACCTGAAAATGATTTTTCCTAAGATAGGGTGAGCCAAAACCCAGTAGAAACAGTCTAATACAATATATAAACTTTAACAAGATTATAAATATGATGCACAAGTTCACTGCGCAAAGATAAGATTGCTTACCACTTTTTTCCTTCCAAAACCATAATATGCCAAGTACTATATTCTAATCCAATTTATATCAATTCTTTTCCCATCATTTCATATTTCCTCAATTCATGAGTCACACCCATTGTTATCTAGACAACCCAACTGAGGCTACAACTCAGTGATTTTCCTACCACACAACCCTTTACACACAAACGCTTCAATTTGCCATTTTACGAAAATTTCGTCTGCGGGATTTGGCACCCATGTATACACAATGTTTTTGGGACTTTCACCCTAGACGTATAGGTGTAGACACTCCATTTTTGACCGCCCTTAAGACTTGGGCGCTTTATTCCAAACACCTGATGTTGAAAGTTACATTGTGCAATCTTTTGAATTCTCAGTGAAGAAATTTGGATTCAAGCTCTAATTCCAAACCTTACACCCTATTTTGGTTAAACTATTTTAGACCTTAAAACCCTCATTTCAAAATATTTTTCCAAATGCTTCTACGATGTTTCGAGGCTCGCATTTCGTGTAAAACATTGCACTTTCGGTAAACCGAGAAAGGACAAAGTGGAAATAAATGGAAGGGCGGTGAACTCTTTGAAAAATATTCAAAAAATCTTATTTATAGGTTTGGAGTTGAGGAAAATAGGAGGGGAGGGAAGAAAACTTGTTGGGGGAAGAAGTTAGGCATCAATCCGTTAGGATAGAAATGAGCAGTCTTCACTAAATTAGGCATATCTCTTTGCACACATAGAATTTAGATGTGAGGCCACCACCATTGGAAAGTAGACTTCCGAGCTTCAATTTAGACTCAAGAATCATCTAAAATCGAGTCCGAATGAGGGATATATGCCCGTTTGAAATTGGGCCTCAATGAAAACTTTTCCTCGGTTACTTTTTAGGCCTGGTCGGGTCTTAATGGCGCCAGACAGACAGCTGGTGGGAATTGAACAAATATCTTTGTTTGAAGATATTTTTGACCATTTTGGCTCAAACTCTATAAATAGGACCTCCCACTTCAGATTTTAACATTAGAAAAACTTTCTAAAAGGCTTAGACATTGATGAGAGCTCTTAAACCTCCAAGCTTCTTTTGTTCTTCAAATCAACTTTTATCCTCCATACACCATTAAAGCTTGGATTTGAAGCTTTCTTGTAGAGAATTCAGGGCATATTTTTAGAACCTAGAGGTAGAGAATTGTTCTAGCAGATATTTGTAGAAACTTAGACATAACTTCCTTACAAAAACTTTCTTGACCTTCAAACCTTCTTTAGTTATACATACACAATACACACACCATTAGAGCTTGTTCTTGAAGCTTTTGTTGAAGTTTCAAACCATATTTTATAAAACTTGAGGGTGTTGAAATCAAGTTTGTTTAACTACAAGCGTCCTCTATTTCAAGAGGTATAACTTTTGCATCTTCTTCCTTATTTCTCTTTTACTCCTTTCCTCTATTTTCCTTGCTTTATACACTGTTTTTGGATTGTTTTTGTGGGCTAAAATTTGTGATTAAGAGCTATCAAAGGTAGAGGGGTTAACCACCATTCCTTGAACTTTATTCCAAGCTTATATCCTTGTGTTTCCCACTTATTTCTCTGATTTTAGCCACTGTTTAGGGGCTATTCTTGGACTATTTTTGGACTACTTTCAGAGGCTAAAATATGGTTTAGAAATCCCAAAAGTGGAGGGGTTAGTGTCACGACCCAAACCGGCCCCTATGGGTTTAGCACCGAAACCGGCCAGTAATCCGAGATTACCGAAGGCCTGCTTAACAGTAATATAGTAATACAGAGTACAGGGGCATGGCAGAAGCCAAAATAGTAAGTAAACAGTGTCCAATGTGATAGTCTATATTGAAAAAGACTTTTCATACATATATACAATCAGTGCAAAACAGTTTGTACAACATTTGCAATCATCCAGGTCAGGGACTTAATCCCTATTAAAACAGTACAGTAGTAGTGTATCAGTCTATACAACATTTCAAACAGTACAGAGACAGACGAGGGAAATTAAAACGCCCCTAAGCCATAGCTTGGCAGGCTCGGAACCTCACAGTGAGGCACAGTGGTTGGCTTGACAAAAAGGTGAGTCTAACCCACGCTTCGAGCTCCAGTCTGGTGCTTGAACACCTACATATATGTACAAACAGTGAGCTAAATCCCAGTGAATAACATAATGCGTAAAGAGGTTAAGAATGAATGTCCTTACAGTATTGAAAATAATCATTTCAATCAGTATGTCAGTTATCCAGTCATTACAGTCATATGTGGTACATTCAGTCACAAAACAATACAGTGCGTCTTATCAGACCGAACAGTCAGTTGATGGCCATCACATCAGTAAACAGTAATGGTTCCAACATGAGAACCGACAGAGATCTCTGTAACAGTAACAGTAACAGTAATAGTAACAGTAGTTGCTAAGGATGCCACAATACAGTTCACAATTAGGACATCATTCATTCAGTAACAGTATCATTTCAGAAAATTGTACAGTTCAATTGTTCAGAAGATAATCATATTTGAACATATCTTTACACAGTTGTTATTCACAGAGTTCTGGGCTACAGTTAAGCTAGAACGCGTCCTCAGATGCCAACCCTACACAGTTACAGAGTGAACACACACTAAGTTCACATTCGGGAAACAAAGACATAGTCCCTACTTAGACTCGGTGTGGTTCTACATCTATATCCTCATTAAGATGCCTTAAACTAGGCCTAAGAATGCCTAGGATGAAATAAAGATGCAAAGATGCACTTTAGAAGAATTTTCAAAATTTTCAGAAAATAGGGGCTCCAGCTCGAGCGTCGATTATTCCGCTCGAGCGGATATACAAACAAAGGTTTCCGCTTGAGCTCATACTTAGACGCTCGAGCGTACTGCAAAACAGTCAAAAGTGCTGGATAGGTGAAATTCACGCTCGATTGGGCGCTCGACACCCGCTCGAGCTTAAGACACAAGGTCTCGCTCGAGCGTCAATTACCCCGCTCGAGCGGACATCAAAACAGTGCAAAGTACTGGGAGCACGAATTTCATACTTGAGCGCCAGTCACCTCGCTCGAGCGTGAGTTTAAAATCTGGAATTCCCATATTTGAACCTCAAGCTCAAATTCGACTTCAAATGTATCAAATTCGATTCCTTTGGGCCCATTTCCTAGAAAACACTTCAAAACTCGTAGTTTAACATGATTCAAAGCTCAATTGTAAAAATCAAAGCCCAAAGGTAGTTCAAATAAATCCAATTTCAAACCAAAACTCAAGAACATAACTCAAACATGACATGCATGAGTTTAAACCAATTCAAAGCTTCAATTACTTGCTCAAATGAGCCAATTCCTTCAAAGCCAAGATGAGTTCATGGTCCAATGCAAAAATATGAACATGCATGTGGCAAATTTATGAAGAACAACCTCAAAAATGCAAGACTATGCCATGCATGCAAAGATTAAGCTTCAATTCAACAACTTAAGCTAGTTCTAGACTCAATCCCTTAATTTAGACATGAATCATGGAAGAACAGCTCAAATCATAAACAAGAGGGTAGTTATACTACCTTAGGTCTCCAATGCAAGATAAGGGAGCTCAATTTGCAATCTATACTTCAATTCTTCCACAATTCAAGCCAATCTCCTAGTTGATTCTACAATTCTCCTATTTCTCTCACTCTAGCCGGTCAAGAACTCAAAATGGCTAATGAAAATGTTTTGGTCAAGTGTGGTACATGAGATACAATAAGTCCTAGCATTGTCTACTAACATGGCATTAAGGTAAATAAGGCAACTTATGTAATTTAACTTAATTAGTCTAATTTAACCATACCAAATCACTTTTTAATTAAATATGCCATAAAATCACATAAATTCTAATGATCATAAAACATCAATCAATTTCAGATTCGGCCGCTGATAAGGCCTTTAATTCGCAATTCACAACATAAAACATGGACAGATAATTAAATAGTCAAATAGGTAGACATGCATTTAAACTAGTACATTCAATCAGTCAGTTCAGTATTTCAGTCGATTCAATTACTTATCATAATCAGTCTCAGTTTAGCAGTAATCAGTGGGGTTGTCAGTAATCAGTGGTGAGGGTTATTGCAGTCTCCCCTCCTTAAAAAGAGTTTAGTTCTCTAAACTCGAGTTACCTTTATTCTGGAAGAAAACAGGATTCAGAGGGAACAGTTCAGGATATCTCTTGGCCATATCATCTTCCCTTTCCCAAGTGGCATACACGCCACCATGGTTTTGCCAGTCAACTTTCACTAACGGAATCTCTTTGTTTCTCAACTTTTTGATCCGTTTGTTCACAATCTGAATAGGTCGTTCTTCATAAGTGTAGTCATCACTTAGCACTACACGGGTCGGCTCTATCACATGAAAAGGATCCCGGAGGTAGTCCCTCAACATAGAAATGTGGAAGACGTTTTGCATATGCTCCATTTCAGGAGGAAGCGTTACTTGATACGCCACCGGATTGGTTTTCTCAATAATCTCATACGGTCCGACATATTTGGCGCCAGTTTGCCCTTGACTCCAAAACGAATCTGGCCTTTCATCGGTGTCACTTTCACAAAAACGTGATCACCTACTTCATACTCTCTGTCTCGCCTTCGGACATCTACATAACTTTTCTGTCTACTCTGTGCAGTTTTCAGTCTCTGTTGTATCAGTTTTACTTTCTCAGTCGTTTCATATACAATGTCGGGCCCAAGTCTTCAACTTCTGCCCAGCAAATCGGAGATCGACATTTCCTGTCATACAATGCCTCGAAAGGCGCCATACCAATACTTGAGTGATAACTGTTGTTGTAGGCGAATTCGGCTAATGGCAAGTGGCTTTCCCAGTTTTCCTGAAAATCAAGGACACACATTCTCAGTAAATCTTCTAGAGTCTGGATGGTTCTTTCTGACTGACCATCTGTCTAAGGATGATAGGCACTACTTAGTCTCAGTTTAGTACCCAATGCAGTCTGTAGACTTTGCTAAAATCTCGATGTAAACTTCGAGTCCCTATCAGAAACAATGGACACAGGCACTCCATGCAGTCTAACAATCTCATCAATATAGCGTATAGCCAAGTTGTCCGCATTATAAATTGTTTTAACAGGTAAGAAGTGAGCAGATTTAGTCAGTCTATCAACTATAACCCAAATTGAATCCATACTTTTACTGGAGCGAGGTAAACCAACGATGAAATCCATGGTGATATGTTCCCATTTCCACTCCGGTATCGGTAAGGGTTGCAGTAAGCCTGCGGGTCGTTGATGTTCAGCTTTAACTTGTTGGCAATGAAGACACTTTGATACAAAATCAGCAATTTCTTTCTTCATTCTCGGCCACCAGAAATTCAGTTTCAAATCTTGATACATTTTTGTATTCCCTGGATGGATAGACAGTTTTGAATTGTGGCCCTCTTACAGAATTCTTCTTTTCAGTTCAGAGTCATTCAGTACACACAATCTTCCATGAAATTTCAGTACATTATTCTCAAATTTGAAATCCGGTCTTGATTTAGATTCTCGTTCATCGATGATCTTCTTCAAGAAGTCATCGTGTTGCTGTTTCTCTTTAATCTCTTCAATTAGTGCCGGTTGAGCAGAAATAACAGCTATTGTTCCACCTTGTTCTCGCAAAACAATCTCAATTTTAGATTTTTCAAGGTCACAAAGCAACTCTTTCTGTCCGGTGAGTAAACAGGCTAAGTTCCCAATCGATTTTCGACTCAATGCATCGGCAACGGTGTTAGCTTTCCCCGGATGGTACAAAATCTGTAGGTCATAGTCTTTAATCAATTCTAGCCATCTCCGCTGTCTCATGTTTAGTTCTTTCTGTGTGAAGAAATATTTCAAACTCTTGTGGTCGGTATATACTTCACATGTAGCCCCATAAAGGTAGTGACGCCAGATTTTCAATGCAAATACTACTGCAGCAAGTTCTAAGTCATGGGTCGGGTAGTTCTTTTCATGTGGTCTTAGTTGTCGGGAAGCATAGGCAATAACTCTCTCATTCTGCATTAAAACACATCCCAAACCCTTATGAGAAGCATCACTAAAAATGGTAAAACCATCCGTACCTAAAGGTAGGGTAAGAACCTGTGCAGTCACAAGTCGAGTTTTCAACTCTTGGAATGCTGATTCCCTTTGGTCAGTCCAGTCAAATGATATCCCCTTTTGAGCCAATTATGTCAACGGTAAGGCAATTTTGGAGAAATCTTTGACAAATCTTCTGTAATATCCTGCTAATCCCAAAAAGCTTCGGACTTATGTAACGTTGGTTGGTCCAGGCCAATTCACTACTGCTTCAACTTTCTGTGGATCAACTGAAATTCCATCCCTACTAATAACATGTCCCAAAAACATAACATGATCAAGCCAAAATTTACATTTAGACAGTTTAGCAAAAAGTTTCTGTTCTCTTAGGGTTTGTAAGACAAGTCTCAGATGATGTTCATGTTCTTCTCTACTCTTGGAATAAATCAGAATGTCATCAATGAATACAACAATAAAGTCATCGAGGAATGGTTTAAAGATTCTGTTCATGAGGTCCATAAATGCAGCAGGTGCATTGGTAACTCCGAAAGGCATAACTAAAAATTCGTAATGTCCATACCTCGTTCGAAAAGGAGTTTTATCAATGTCTTCTAGTTTAACTTTCAGCTGATGATATCTGGATCTGAGATCAATCTTAGAGAAAACTTGAGCACCCTGTAATTGATCAAATAAGTCATCAATATGCGGTAGTGGATATTTATTTTCACAGTTACCTTATTCAATTCACGATAGTCGATACAGAGTCTCAGTGAGCTGTCTTTCTTTTTCACAAATAAGACAGGTGCGCCCCACGGTGAAGTACTAGGCCTGATGAACTTTTTGTCTAATAGTTTTTGCAGTTGAACTTTCAGTTCTTTCAACTCGGTAGGTGCCATTCTGTATGGAGCTTTAGATACTGGCTGTGTATTCGGAATTACATCAACAGTGAACTCTATCTCCCTATCAATCAAATCCCCTGGTAGACTATCTGGGAAAACATCTGGGAATTCTCTGACTATAGGAATACTGTTCACATTAGCATTATCATTAGTAGTTACAGTCAATACATAACACAGATACCCTTTACACCTTCTTAATCAATTTACAGGCTTTCATGAATGAAATCAGATACGGGGGAGGTACTACTCCAACCCCATTAAACACAAATTCGGGTAAACCAGGTGGATAGAAAATCATTTGTTTAGTTACACAATCAATAGTAGCATGATATTTTTCTAACCAGTCCATCCCCAATATTACATCGAAATGGTCAATATTCAGTGGCAGTAAGTCAATATACAGATGCATATCCCTAACAATAATTTCACATGCAGGGTACATATAAGCATAAGTCATAGATTCCCCAACGGGTGAAGATATAGCTAACAGATAATTCATGGGTTCTAATGGTCTATTCAATTTTTGCGAAAAAGCATGCGACACGTATGAATGTGTAGACCTCGAATCAATCAGTACATAAGCATTTTGGGTACAAATAGAGAGGATACCTGACACGACGGTCTCGATATTTTGTACGTCTCCCGGTACGAGTGCGAACACTCGGCCTTGCCTCATGGGCTCTTTCCCAGTAGCTTTGGGGTTGGGTTTTGGTGGAGCAGTTGATGCTGCGCCGCTGGTTGCAGCTTTACTATTGCCCTGAGGAGTAGAGGGGCAATCTTTTACCATATGGCCCACCTTGCCACACCTGTAACAAGCACCAGATAATTTATAACAAACCCCTTTGTGTTTCTTACCACATTCAAAACAGGGCGGTATAGAACCACTTCCCTGACTGGAGCTGGTGGTTGACCCTATGTTTTGCTTTTTGTTCAGTGGGTTGTTCCTGCTTTTCTTGAATTTAAAACCCCATTTCTTCCCGCGCCACCCAGTTGCAGGCGTTTCAGTCTGTTTCAAAGCTTCGATATTTGCTTCGGCCATAATGGCTCGGTTAAGGACATCCACATACTTCAATAGTTTCAAAACATTGATCCTATCAAGGATTTCAACATTAAGGCCGCCTTCAAACTTCTTGGCCTTTTTGTAATTTGTATCAACCATATGTGGTGCATAACGGGCAAATTCTGTAAACTATGTTTCATACTCTACTATGGACATGGTACCTTGTTTCAGTTGTTTGAATTCAGTCACCTTTCTGTCCCTGACACACTAAGGGAAATACTTTTCGAAGAAGGACTCCTTAAATTGAGCCCAAGTTACAACAGTGTTAGTGTCACGGACTAACATCCACCACCTTCTCACTTCTTCTTGCAAGGTAAAGGTGGCCAACAATACTTTATGTGCTTCGGAGCACGGGAACACTTCAAATAACTTTTCTATTTCAAGAACCTAGGCTTCAGCTTTTAATAGTTCAAGGCCTCCCTGAAAGGATGACGGTTTCATCTTACTAAATTTCTGGGTGAGAGCAATTATATTCCCATCATTAACATTCAGTTCCGGCTGTACCAGAGGAGGAGGTGGGGGCTGTTGGTTTTGTTGTTGTTCTAGTCTTGCGGTTAGTAGTTCCACCATTCTCTCCAACCTCGCCATTCTTGCCTCAGAGGATTTAGTTTCATTAGCGGTACTTGCATTATCCATTTCACTATATGCAACATAGTAATAATAAACATAGGAAGTTGCATACTTTAAACATTAAAACATAAACAGTTAAATGTTTCAACACATTAACACATATTCATGTCATGTCCACACATACTTTTCATGCTCACGTGATGCCCTAATTTCTCTTCTAGGACACCCTATAGCTCATTTGGACACGTGTGTGTGGTATAACTCGTGGTTAAGTATCGCTCTGATACCACTCTGTCACGACCCAAACCCGCCCCTATGGGTTTAGCACCGTAACCGGCCAGTAATTCGAGATTACCAAAGGCCTGCTTAACAGTAATACAGTAATACAGAGTACAGGGGCATGGCGGAAGCCAAAACAGTAAGTAAACAGTGTCCATTGAGCTGTGATAGTCTGTATACAAAAAGACTTTTCATACATATATACAATAAGTGCAAAACAGTTTGTACAACATTTACAATCATCCAGGTCAGGGACTTAATCCCTATTAAAACAATACAGTAGTAGTGTATCAGTCTATACAACATTTCAAACAGTACAGAGACAGACGGGGGAAATTAAAATGCCCCTAAGCCATAGCTTGATAGGCTCGAAGCCTCACAGTGAGGCATAGTGGTTGGCTTGACAAAAAGGTGAGTCTAACCCACGCTCCTAGCTCCGGTCTGGTGCCTGAACACCTATATATATGTATAAACAGTGAGCTAAACCCCAGTGAATAACATAATGCGTAAAGAGGTTAAGAATGAATGTCCTTACAGTATTGAAAACAATCATTTCAATCAGTATGTCAGTTATTCAGTCATTACAGTCATACGTGGTACATCTAGTAGCAAAACAGTATAGTAGGTCTTATTAGACTGAACAGTCAGTTGATGGCCATCACATTAGTAAACAGTAGTGGTTCCAACATGGGAGCCGACAGAGATCTTTGTAACAGTAGCAGTAACAGTAACAGTAACAGTAGTTGCTAAGGATGCCACAATATAGTTCACAATTAGGACATCATTCATTCAGTAACAGTATCATTTCAGAAAACCGTACAGTTCAATTGTTCAGAAGATAATCATATTTGAACATATCTTTACACAGTTGTTACTCATAGAGTTCTGGGCTACAGTTAAGCTAGAGCGCGTCCTCAGATGCCAACCCTACACAGTTACAGAGTGAACACACACTAAGTTCACATTTGGGAAACAAAGACTTAGTCCCTACTTAGACTCGGTGTGGTTCTACATCTATATCCTCATTAAGATGCCTTAAACTAGGCCTAAGAATGCCTATGATGAAATGAAGATGCAAAGATGCACTTTAGAAGCATTTTCAGAATTTTCAGAAAATAGGGGTTCTAGCTCGAGCGTCGATTATTCCGCTCAAATGGACATGCAGACAAAGGTTTCCGCTTGAGCTCATACTTAGACGCTCGAGCGTACTGCAAAACAGTCAAAAGTGCTGGATAGGTGAAATTCACGCTCAATTGGGCGCTCGACACCCGCTTGAGCTTAAGACACAAGGTCCCGCTCGAGCGTCAATTACCCCGCTCGAGCGTCAATTACCGCACTCGAGCGGACATCAAAACAGTGCAAAGTACTAGGAGCATGAATTTCACGCTCGAGCGCAGTCACCCTGCTCGAGCGTGAGTTCAAAATATGAAATTCCCAAATTTGAACC
Organism: Camellia sinensis; assembly: GCF_055761805.1. Lineage (NCBI taxonomy): Eukaryota > Viridiplantae > Streptophyta > Magnoliopsida > Ericales > Theaceae > Camellia > Camellia sinensis. The sequence continues at coordinate 83,673,350 of NC_138963.1, forward strand.
TCAAGCTCAAATTCAATTTCAAATGTATCAAATTCGATTCCTTTGGGCCCATTTCCTGGAAAACACTTCAAAACTCATAGTTTAACATGATTCAAAGCTCAATTGTAAAAATCAAAGCCCAAAGGTAGTTCAAATAAATCCAATTTCAAACCAAAACTCAAGAACATAACTCAAACATGACATGCATGAGTTTAAACCAATTCAAAGCTTCAATTACTTGCTCAAATGAGCCAATTCCTTCAAAACCAAGATGAGTTCATGGTCCAATGCAAAAATATGAACATGCATGTGGCAAATTTATGAAGAATAACCTCAAAAATGCAAGAGTATGCCATGCATGCAAAGATTAAGCTTCAATTCAACAACTTAAGCTAGTTCTAGACTCAATCCCTTAATTTAGACATGAATCATGCAAGAACAAGCTCAAATCATAAACGAGAGGGTAATTATACTACCTTAGGTCTCCAATGCAAGATAAGGGAGCTCAATTTGCAATCTATACTTCAATTCTTCCACAATTCAAGCCAATCTCCTAGTTGATTCTGCAATTCTCCTATTTCTCTCACTCTAGCCGGTCAAGAACTCAAAATGGCTGATGAAAATGTTTTGGTCAAGTGTGGTACATGAGATACAATGTAACGCCCTCAAAATAACAACAATAAACCCATCAGATAAGACATGCATTTACATATAAACTAACTACATTCTTTTATTCATTAGAGTTCCATTACTTAAGTATTACATGTTAACATCATAACAAAATGCCCTACGGGCTTACAACTTCCCAAGTTAACACTTGGTTACAACAAAAGAGTACTAACTCGTTTACACATTAAGCCCTAGGCTTGAAGTTACATGTAATACATCAAAAGTTAAGCGACAAAAGTATGTCCGCCACTAGCCTCCCAGCTATGTCCTTGGAGGTGGCATGCTTCCTGCACCTGAAAATGATATTCCCATATAGGGTGAGCCACAGCCCAGTAGAAATACACTAAACCAACCATGGACAATGACTAAAATATTAGCAATTGATAGATGGTCAACACTGATACATTCACATAAATTACACATTTATGTCATACAACTTAAGAGTCTAAGTTACCTTTCATTTTCCCTTTTTCAACAGATAAGCATGCTAGCTCTATCATTATTTCCACAGATATGTATGAAAACTATATCTCACATTCAGATAAGCATAAAAGCTATATCCACATTCTCAACAGATATGTATAACAACAATATCCCACATTCACAGATAAGCATATAAGCTGTATCCACATTCTACAACAGATATGTATAACAACAATATCCACAGATAAGCATAAAAGCTATATCCACACATCACAAAGATAAGCATATAAGCTCTATCTTCACTTCTTTAGACAAGCATATGAGCTGTATCTACGGAGTTCATCCCCTATCTTCTCCCAACACTATCCGGTTTAGAGGTACATCCCCTATCTTCCCCTAAACCGCGGAGTACATCCCCTATCTCCTCCTCTACACATAACGTATATAAACACATTGGTTCTATCTACAATCACCCAATACATACAATTAATGTATTCTATCAACAGTCAAGTTCTATGACACATTTCATTGATTAGTTTCAGTTTACCTAATCATCATGCATTGTCTACAACAATCACGACTATCCTCCACCGATAGCCCAAAGCAGTTATTTCTAAACAGGAAATAAATGCACAATGGATATTCAATCAACATTTCATTTCTTCATTCTTCTCAATTAATTATCCCAATTAATTAAACAATGTAATTAGGTCAATTCCCATAATTAACATTTCAACCCTTAGGTCCCATTTTCATCAATGATTCAACAATCATTCCATTTTTTTTTATGCCAAACATGCATCTAGGTTTATTATGAATAAAACCCCAACTTTTGTAAAATTACACAAAAGCCCCAAACTTTCACAAAATTACCAAACCAAGCCAAACATCTCAAAATACCAAAATTTAAAGACAAAACCCATAGAGGGGAGTAGGATATCCCTACCTCGAAGTTTAAGCCACAAAGGAGATGAAGACTCGAAGATCAACTTGCCCAAATCCAAACTTTTTCAGATTAAATCGAAGCCCTCAACGCCCTCTATCTTTTTAACAAAGGCCCTAGGCTAGATTCACACCCTAGGGAGATCAAATCTTAGAGAGAATGTAAGTTTAGAGAGAGAGAGGCTCGGATTTAGGGTTTAATCAAAGAAATGAAGTGAAAAAGTGATGTTTAAGACGCTGCTGTCCGCTGATATAAAACACGCTCGCTCGAGCGAAGACTTGGTCGCTCGAGCGACCAGACACAGAAAACTCTCGCTCGAGCCAAGAAGTTCTCGATCGAGCGAAGAAAAATCCAGACCGCTCGAGCGAAGGAGGCTCGCTCGAGCCAAGAAAGACAGCTCTCAGGTCCAGAACCAGGTGCAACACAACTCTCGCTCGAGCGACAAACTTCTCGCTCGAGCGAAGGACCAAAAATCTGGGCAGCAACACTAGGCTCCCAAACATAACCAACCTGTAACAAACCTGCCCAACACATCCCATAACTCAATATACAAAGTACAAAGGATGCAAACACGATAATAAACAACAACCAACATCCACGGACACATGTCCGGATCACTGTACAACAAGGGTAAACCCGGGATCGCTATATACAATAAGTCCTAGCATTGTCCACTAACATGGCATTAAGGTAAATAAGGCAACTTATGTAATTTAACTTAATTTAGTCTAATTTAACCATACCAAATCACTTTTTAATTAAATATGCCATAAAATCACATAAATTCTAATGATCATAAAACATCAATCAATTTCAGATTCGGCCGCCAATAAGGCCTTCAATTTGAAATTTACAACATAAAACATGGGCAGATAATTAAATAGTCAAACAGATAGACATGCATTTAAACTAGTACATTCAATCAGTCAGTTCAGTATTTTAGTCTATTCAATTACTTATCATAATCAATCTCAGTTTAGCAGTAATCAGTGGGGTTGTCAGTAATCAGTGGTGAGGGTTATTATAGTTAGCCACCCCTCCTTAGTTTTGCTTACTAGCGTTGTATCTTTTTATTTTTGCATATCTTTTTGTGCTCTTTTAACATGGTTTTAACTACTGTTTTTTTTACACTTTAGGGGCTGTTATGGGCTATTTAATTCATATAAATAGTTTATGCTTTGAATATTATGATTGTTGTGTTGTAAGTCCTCATGGCTTTGGTTGTTTAGGCCTTAGGCATCGAGTCATTTGAGTGGATAGCTCTTTCTTACTTAATTCCATGTAAAGAGTCTCACTTGTGTAGTAAATTAGCCTTGCATAATCATTTTTGCAACCTTCCTTCTTCTTTTTTTTTTTTTTTTTTTTTTTTTGAGAGTTGTTTCAACTGAATGTTGTTTAAGCATGAGAAAGATACATACAATGCTAAATGGTTTGATCTCTTCGGAGGTTCATTATTAGGGCATTACGTCTCTCTAATGTCGAAAACAACTTCTCGTTTGACGCTTCTCTCCATTTAGTGGATGTAACTCTCATTGTTGGACAAATTGATTAAGTTATGGAAAGGTAAATAAAAAAGGATTAATAAAATTGGCTTAAAAGCAAGTCAACCAACATAAAAAAAGATGTTTAGAATTGCTTGGATTCGGCTGGATTTTATGCCAAGTCCATCGTGTCAAGGGTCGTCATGCGTTAATTCATGATGTTTCGATGAACCTTGAAGCGTCTCTGCTTTCCTCTTTGAGCTAAATTCATGATACGAGGGAGGGGTAGTCACCTTTTACGGCATTTATTAATTTTTTTGTCCTATTGTGTTCAAAATCATCAAGCCATCAACATGTGCTCGTTGATGATTTTGGAACCAAATCTGCTTTTCTCTTGAGGCTTACCATGAGAGAGAAGAGTAGATGGGACAAACAAGGTTCAGAAAACTTTATCTGCACTGTTTTCACCTCAGAACACAAAAACAGAGCTTTGTATAAAATTAAGGCTCGATCGACCTTATTTAGGCCCGGCCAGGCTTTATTCGGGACCGGCTGGCCATCAATATTTGGTAAGGTAGTGTGTTTTGCAGAAGTAGAGGGCAGTGACTGAAGGTGAAACAAGACAGTTTCCAAGGAAGGCAAACAGAGTTACTTCTGAAACCGCTATGAGCATGCCATCCTTGTGGTTCCATTGTAGATTGTAAATTAATGATTTCAATATTGTTGTAATTATTATCATCGTAATCAATATTGTTGTAGCAATGATTCGTTAGATAGTTAGCTTATTTTGTTGTAATAAATTAGATAGTTAGATAATTATAGCTTAGCTAGTTAGTTATTTATTCATTCACTTGGCTTTGTAGTAATTAGTTTAAAGCCGAACATTTGGACATTCATTTTGACCCTCTTGTGTGAGGGCCAACATGTAATAAGTTGTATGTCTTCTAACCCCACGTCTTTCTCCCTTTTATTTATCCGCTTACGATGGTAGCATAGAAGCATCACGTTTATTTAGCATTTTTCATGATTTGCATCCACTTGTCTTGCATGCATGAGAACTCGGCTCATCATTCTAACTTGCATTGTTAGTTAAACACTTCTTTGAATATGTGCTTAAATCACATGTCTTGATTTGATTCACATGTCATATTATTAGCCGAGCCTATTGTTGCATCTTTGCATGCGTTGCATTAGTCATTTTGCATCCGTAGGATCATGTATTTTTTCTAACTTTGTTGTTTCTTTTGGCTTGCCTTGGAGTACGAGGTGAGCACTTATTGCTTTAGCATACCGCATGCGTGTGATTGTTGCCATATCTAGCATGAATACCATGAGGCTAAGTGCTTAAATGATATACTTGTTTGAATGCCGGTGGATAGGGGCTAATTGCCAAAATTGGGATAAGTTGATTAATGTACATACAAACTCACATTTTCAAGTGACGCGTATCAAAAATAATTTTCAAACATGCATGAAATCAAAGTGTTCCAATTTTTGCAAATTAATCTATACTTGTGTGCATCACATAGTAGTGTTAGGCTAATAACCAGAACGAGAGCGTATAATGTAAATAAAAATCACATCATGATTAATAGAGGCTGATCTTTGATCGGGCGAGTGGAGTGCTCAATTCATAACCTTCCCCTCTTGTACATAAGTTCCCGAGCCGAGACAACTTTGGTAATGACGGATAAGTGGCCTTTGGCACGAGTCTCGGATTTCGTAAATTTCTCAAAAATATTTCGGTGGCGGCTCTATAATCTGGCAATGCAGTCTATTTTATGCATTTGATTCAAATATCAATTTTTCAAAAAGAATTGCCAGATTTAGACTCTTTTAAGTTTTCACTATTTCACATTGCACTTGTGAAATCAGATTCAGAACCACGGGAGTCCGAACTGTAGGGCTAGTCGTATCCGCAAGGAGCACGAAAAGCGAGCTATAGTTTCTGGCAACTCTGCTGGGGATTTAGAGAACTTGACTTGAAAGTCATGATGTGAAATTTTATCTACACTTATATGTTCTTTGCATTGCGTTTGCATTGTTACTTTAAATCACTGTGTTTTCTATTTGCTATTCCTGGACAGTTTACCAGAGGCTTGCCCAAAAGCTTGCCAAAAGGCTGACCAGTCATGGGCTTTGCCATGTTGGAAACATAACCCTTGGATCTGGATTACCGCTGCGCCGTTGGATCCTCCTTTCACTTCTCAATGTTAGGTGTGAGAGGTATATTAGGTAGTCTTGCTGGTACCTTTTTGACTAATCGGCCTAACTGCATATGGTTAACTTTTGTGACTTTTCAAACATTGGATAGGATGCCCTCCTATTTACTAGGCTATTGTGATACCGTTTGTTTGAATAGTAAAGTTGTAGACCACTCTAAAGCTAAGACAGGGAAACCTTAACCTCTCATAGGGGTGTTTTGAATGTTTTTATGTAGAATGTGAAATCTTTGGCAATGTGTGATACAATCCTTGGAGAGTCTTAATATTGAGGTGATTCCTTTCAAACTCGAGGGTCATATCAGAATCAAATTTGGGTCGAAATCTAGGGGTTTGTGTTTATATGGGTGCGGCTTCAGCAAGACCAGAACCAAGGCCAAAAATTGTATCTTGCTTTGTTTTAACCAGCATACCTGGTATCCCGATCTGATGGGGAATTTGTTTTTAATGCTAGGTTTGTCTGAACCAAAGAAGGAGCAGTACCCAACTCGGCAAAGGCCCAAGCCCATTCCAACCCGAAAAACCTCAACCTATCACAGTCTATCTAAACCTAGAAAAAACCCATTTAGCAAAGGTCTGGTCCATCTGATTTATACAAGTTAACTCAGAAAAGATCCATCCAATACCGAAAAACCCATTCTAAAAAGCCCAATCCAGTCAAACTCGTCTACACTAATCCAGTTCAGATACATCAAAGTATAACCCGGCCGAAATCCTTGTTAGTAAGCTCTAAACTTACTCTCATCTATTTCCCCAATTGCCAACTTAGCAGACCTGTGATGATATAGAGTCCAGAAGAAGTAGTGGCCATGAGAGCGGCATTAAGCCAGGGAATTGCCATGCAGGATGAGCCATTGCTGAAATGCAACACCCATCTGGGGCATCTACCACACATTTTGTCCCAGGCCCCTAGCTGAACTTTAACCCATCTTCGCCAGCTGAAGATTTACAAGGTCCAGATCCTCGAGAAGGGTTGGCTCAAGCTTGAGTTTTCAGACCTTTGGTGCAGCCTAATGAGGGCCTTTTTTCCATTGATATTAATGATCTTGATCCGACCTTGTTAAAAATTGCTAACCTTGAGAAGCAATTCAAAAAATGAATTAGCTCCATACCCGACATTGAGGATAGGTACACCAAGGCTGTCGTACGGCTCCCAGGCAGATTCAAAATTCCACCTATTGACCGTTTCGACGGGTTTGGAGATCCTATGGTGCATATCGAACTTTTCTTGGATGTCCTGAAACCAATGGGTCTGACTAAGCCTCAAAAACTCTCCCTGTATAGAAGAACCCTGTCGGGTATAGCAGGCACTTGGTACGCCAAGTTGTAGGATAAAGTGAAACAGAATTGGAAAGATTTGGCTGAAGCGTTTGTCAATCAGTATTCTTATAATACCCAAATTGAAATGACCACCCAAGAGCTTGAAGCAACCCACCAAAATCTTGAAGAACCTTTTATGGAATTTGTTGTAAGGTGGAGAGCAAAGGCAGCACAAATGATAGATCAACCTTCTGAGAGTGACCAAGTGCGGATAGTGGTGCAGAACCTTGAGCCTAATATGTTACAAAAGTTAATAGTCGCTCACTATTCACTTTCAAACATTTGCATGAATTAAGAGTTCAGATTGAAAGTGTATTTAACAGAGGGAATATTCCTAGAGCAAGCGAACCAACAAGGAGGGTGTTTTTCGGGAGTACCAATGCTAACAGTAGCATTATTCCCAAACCCACTGAAACCAATACTATTGCCACCAATTCCAAGGTTGTTGACCCCTTTGCCAATACCAACCCACAAATAACTAGCCAACTTGAGCTCAAGGCAGAACTTTCACCCCTTCCATATGAGCCTAACTAGCGCACTAAAAGTCTTGGTGGAAAGAGGAATCTCAAACCCCTTGATCCCCAACCTCTTCTTGACCCATTCCCTGCTAGACATAACCCCACTAAATACTGTGCGTACCATTAGCAGTGCGGCCATGGCACCGATCTTTGCTACTGCCTTCATCCTAAATCTCATCGATAACCAGACAATAGCTCCACCCCAAGAACCCAATGTTACCACCAATCCACTTCCCATCCACAACCAAGTATCTCATTCTCACCTTAACCTCATCTACACACTACCACTTACCTTCAACCCCAGCATATATATCACCCCGGCCCATTTACCCAAGCCTAAGGTGTTCATTCTAGAAAGCACTGATTTGTGCATGATGGATACACTCACTCCGGTTCAGACACATCAAGAGCGCCAAATGGCCGAACCCACTATTGCTGAGATGTTGAGAATGGTTGAAGGCCTTCAAGGAACGGTGACAGATTTGACCTTTGGGGTTTCAACCCCATCAAAGGATTCTGTTAATTTTAGGACAAACTAAAAGTGGATTAGGCCAATCAAAAGCGAACATGGTTGAAGCAAGTAGTAAGAATGAGTCTAGGGTAAGTATTTATCCCTATGCACATCTTCAGTGGTCTATTGAGACTTTGAAGGTCAAAGGGTTGAACAAGCAGCAAATGCTCGCAGTCGTTGTAAAGACTGTGGATAACACTTTTATCGCTCAGGTTGGGAGCATTTTGAATTAGGGGGTAAGCATTGGAAAGGGATGCTTTACTAGAAACACCCGTCCTGATTCTAGTCCCAAGTCCATGAATACCCAGCCAACACCGCCAACCCATTTGCCAATGTTTCTAAACCTAATGCTTCCTCCTCCAAAAAACGAACCTTTGCCCAACTCTATATGAGCCTAACCTGTGCATTAAGGGTACTGATGGAGAAAATGCATCTTAAACCATTCAATCCTCAACTTTCCCTAATCCTCTCCCACCTAGACATGACCTTACCCAATATTGCACATTTCATCAGTAGTACAGTCACCATACTGATCATTGCTTTCGTCTTCGCCATGAAATTCAAGACTTGATTGACAATAAGGTCATCACTCCACCTGAAAATCCTAAAACTGTTAATAAACCTCTCCTTAACTGCAATAGATTGCCACCCCATAGCATAAATCCTATCCACGGTTTGCTAACAACCAACATTGACCTTAGCCGGCATGACCATGGAGATGTGTGGGGACAACTAGGACAATTGTGAGGCTCAATCTGTGAAACTCATTTCGAAAGTTTGAAATCAATCCTTCTAGGTGTGGATGTTAGTATTGCTGAATTGAAGGCAGGACTAGACCTTCTCGTGGGCTGCTTGAAGTTGTTTTTGAAATTCTGCAGATGGACTTGAAGAGTGAAAACCCCATTTTGTCTCAGAGATGCTTATTTTGTTTTGAGTTGTGTCCTACAAATAGTTGTGTTATGAGTTTTATTTTCTTTGTCATTTCGTGCGTTGTCACGTCAGTTGAGTCTTTTCCTTTAAGTCGCTCTTATGTACCCTCTGGTCTTTGTTTTGTTGTTTTAATAATAAGAAAGTGGGAGTCAATCTTCTGATCATTTTGTTGTGCCCATAGTAATGCTTGTGACCCTTCGAAACTAGGAAAACTTCAAAATTGTTTTTTGAATGAGATTTTGTTAATAAGCTCGAGTGTTGAGAAGGATCCCCCGAATGGTTTGAGTGAATTTTGACTTATTGACGCAAAGTTGTTCATGATTTCAAAATTTTAAGCTGCTTCTTTTGTAAAACCTACGAAGATATGTTCAAAATTGTGCGTGATATTCTACATTATCCTGGGGATCCTCTTCGCCGTTAGGTGAGCATTTTGGCAAGTACAAGGCAACTTTTAGACCTGCAAGTACAAGGTGGCTTTTAGACCTCACCATCATAGAAATTCTCCTCCTGGTGTTTTCATTACTTCAAAAATGGATAAACGCAACTGAAAAGAAGAAAAGAAAGAAGAAAAGAAAAAAAAGAAAAACTAAAAGGAGAAACTGGAAAGAAAAAGAAAAAGAAAAGGAAAAAGAAGTCAACTATCAAGCCAGGGGTATCCATTGGAATGAGGAATGGAACTTTTGTTTGAATTCGATAAAGCCAATGCGAGGAAGTACCACATTGCAAACCAACTCTGAAAATGGAGCAAAAGAAAGGAAAAAGACATGCATAAGAGAATGGAAAACCAAACTCAAATCAAGGTGAAACCAGTTCCAGTATTAGGGCAAGGATGACTATTGATCAAATGCACCACAAATATTGTAATGCTATCCTTGAGAGGCTCGCTAAGCCAAAAATCCGAAAGGGCGACCTAGGCAAAAGTTACAACATAAAAAATAAGAAATCAAACAAATAGAGTTCGCAACGTTGAAAACCCCGAAGGGGCAACTTTGGCAAAAGTTAGAGCGCAAAAGAAAAGTGTCAAAACCCGAGTGAACCTTAGTCATAAACTACGTTGACCTGATTCCCATTCTTGGGATATGTAGGCAACTTCATTCTGAAGTTTGGTCTCAACCATATCCATCTTGTTCATCTCGACCCAATCATCATCTTGCCTAATTCGTGTCGTCAGCTTCACATCAATCTATGAGCTACATTGACTGCTACGCATATCACATACTTGCGTTGGGTAAGAAAGAACTAACTTGAATCAACAAGTGGAGAAATTTTCAATACTTGAACTTATCAGTAGAATCTCTATCTTGAGAAAAACATGAATCAAAATTGAGTTTTAAGGGGAGCATAAGTAATACTAGGGGTACTAAGAATGATTAGTTACCTTGAGTCTTTTTCTGCTTTTAGGTCAATTATGAGTTCTGTTATGTCATGCCTGGTGTTTGTTTCAGTCTGCGCTACTTATCAAGTCACCATAATGTGTCTGTCACTTAAAAGTGCTCTTGATCGAGTCACTATGGTGTGTTTGTCGCTCAAAGTTTAACAGAGTGGCATCGCCAAAATTCTATACACGAGTGTTCACTCAAAACTTAGAAAAAGAAGAAGAAGTCCATCTGTGGAATTCATAAACGAGCTGAGAGTGCCTATACAAGGGGCATCGCATTCATGATCATTGTAAAGTGTATATGAGGAATCTATCACTGCTTCGGAGGGGACTGGAGTAAGTTCTCAATAAGGCAGAAGAGAAGCATGAGTCTGATTGGTTGGCAACTGTTCCAGGATCTGAAGATCCCCATCATAGGTGCCTACATAATGTTAAAAACTGGTGGCCAATAACTGGACACTAGAGGAAATTTTCAATGCATCTGATCGGGTCATCAATTGAACAAGGGGCATGAACCCAACCTATCTCTTAGTCTGCTAAAGCCATTTGTCGTGCACTTTCCCTTGGATTAGGACAGGTTTACCCCCACGGTGATTCTGATATGATTCAACTTTCGAAAGTTGTCTCCAACCATTTCAAAACTCTCTTGGGATTGTCATCTTCCCTCTGATTAATACATGTGTTTTGTATTGTGCCTGCATGCTCATGCACTCTGGTTGATTTGAACTGTGTGATTGGTTGCTCTTGCTTTTGACTTTGTTCGGCACTTAACAGAGTTTTGTCGAGTTACCTCTCTTTGTGTTACATTTCAATAAGTTGTGGCAAGTTGTCCTACATTTCATAATGTACATGATGCGCTACTTTACATACTGTTTATTACCCCCATCATACTATTTTGTGCATTCATTTTAGTTCGTATTGTTTTGTGCACCTTGCATCACACTATTTTGTGCATTCACTTTATATCGCACTATTTTGTGTACCTTGCATCGCATTGTTTTGTGCATTCATACATATTCATATTTTATCGCACTGTTTTGTGCACCCTGTATTGCATTTTCTTGTGCACTTTGCATCGCACGATTTTATGCACTTTGAGTTCACACCAGCTTGTGCATCCTGTGTTGCACTGTTTTGTGCATCTTGAGTTCGCACTATTTCGTGCACCTTGCATTGCACTGTTTTGTGCATTTACCCTATATCGCACTGTCTTGTGCACTTTACATCGTACTATTTTGTGTACCTTGAGTTTGCACTATCCCTGTGTTGCACTATTTTGTGTACCTTGAGTTCGCACTGTTTTGTGCAGCTTGTATCGCACTGTTTTGTGCATTTGCCTTGAGTATCGCACTGTTTTGTGCACCTCACCCGCACTGTTTTGTGCACTCACTAGGTCTTGGAGACCTTAAATCCTCTAAAGGTGCAATTCCTTTGGTGTTTGTCGTGCCCAAACGGCATCAAGAGGTCTGGTATAGCCACCTGGCTGTGTTTGTAGTGAGTTCCTAGGAGATTAACTGAGACGGTGCAAACTAGAGTTCGAATGGCGATGCCTAGAACCCAAAGGTTCGGAATTTTCGAGGCTAAAGTTTGGTTTAAATACCCAGAGGTGTATCTTCGGCTTGAAATTTGTATGGCAGCCCCATAGGTTGAGGTAGCTTGTATGCGCCTCAATTCTAGATATTGAACCAACCTAGTATGTCATCTTATTGGAGAATAGGGAAAGTTGCAAACATAGCTAGGGAGAAAAGTAGATGAAGCGGAAGGGGAAGATCCCCAACAGTATAAGGTGAGTTATCGCCAATTGCCCCTATAAGGTACTTTCACTTTTTCGGCTACTACATTGCATTTTATTAAGTATCATCTATAGCATTACATATAACATCTATCGTATGTATCTACTGCATTATCCATTATATCCATTACATTGTGCATCCTTTCTATGTTAAGCTTAGTTTGGCATGTGCTCATACGTTTTCTTCGTTAAAACGTGGTTCTGTCATGTAAAAGCACCCATGCTACGCTGAGGCCAGTATTGAGGGTGACGACACCTTTGCTGCATTAGACGTGGTTTGTTTTGTATCTATGCCCTCTCTAGGTAAGACGTAGTTTGGCCTGCACCCTTTATTCAGTGCATCCGTTGCATCCATTGCATCGTACTTTGTCTTGTTGCATTTAACATTTAGGATTATTATCTTTCCCCAGTAGATCATTCCTTACTTATATCATACCACCCAATTACTTGTACTCTTTCTCTTTCTACGAAAAATATAGTTTTGCATGTGCTCGCACCCCTTTCATGTTAAAATATGGTTATATTTTATGTAAACATCCATGCTGCATTGAGGCCAGTATTGAGGATGTAGGCACTTAGCCTGTGTTAGGCGTCGTTTGGCTCGTGCCCACACTTCTTTTCTATATAAGACGTAGTTTGATTTGCATCTCCATTTCTTTATGATATTTGTGTGGTAAACACTGCTCGTGGTTTGATGATTTCGTTATACATACGTTGTATATAATTTGCATTATTTCATTGCATTGTGTATCATTTTGCATTCTGCCATAGATGTGAGGCCATACCATTGGAAAGTAGACTTCCGGGGCTTCAATTTAGACTCAAGAATCACCTAAAATTGAGTGTAGATGAGAGAGATATGCCCGTTTGAAGTCGGGTCTCAGTGAAAACTTTTCCTGGGTTGCTTTTTAGGCTCGGCCGGGTCTCAATGGCGCCAGACAGACAGCTGGTGGGAATTGAACAAATATCTCTATTTGAAGATATCTTTAACCATTTTGGCTCAAACTCTATAAATAGGACCTCCCACTTCAGATTTTAAGGTTAGAAAAACTTTCCAAAAGGCTTAGACATTGATGAGAGCTCTTAAACCTTCAAGCTTCTTTTGTTCTTCAAATCAACTTTCATCCTCCATACACCAGTAAAGCTTGGATTTGAAGCTTTCTTGTAGAGAATTCAAGGCATATTTTTAGAGCCTAGAGATAGAGAATTGTTCTAAGAGATATTTGTAGAAACTTAGACATAATTTCCTTACAAAAGCTTTCTTGACCTTCAAACCTTCTTTAGTTATACATACACAATACATACACCATTAGAGCTTATTCTTGAGGCTTTTGTTGAAGTTTGAAACCATAATTCATAAAACTTGAGGGTGTTGGAATCAAGTTTGTTTAACTACAAGCATTCTCTATTTCAAGATGTATAACTTTTGCATCTTCTTCCTTATTTCTCTTTTACTCTTTTCCTTGCTTTATACATTGTTTTTGGACTGTTATTGTAGGCTGAAATTTGTGATTAAGAGCTACCAAAGGTGAAGGGGTTAACCACCGTTCCTTGAACCTTATTCCAAGCTTATATCCTTGTGTTTCCCACTTATTTATCTGATTTTAGCCACTGTTTAGGGGCTGTTTTTGGACTGTTGTCAGAGCCTAAAATATGGTTTAGAAATCCCAAAAGTGAAGGGGTTAGCCACCCCTCCTTAGTTTTGCTTACTAGCTTTGTATATCTTTGTTTTTACCTATCTTTTTGTGCTTTTTTTAACACGGTTTTAGCTACTGTTTTTTTTTTTACACTTTAGGGGTTGTTATGGGTTGTTTAATTCATATAAATAGTTTATGCTTTGAATATTATGTTTGTTGAGTTGTAAGTCCTCATGGCTTTGGTTGTTTAGGCCTTAGACACCGAGTCATTTGAGTTGATAGCTCTTTCTTACTTAATCTCATGTAAAGAGTCTCACTTGTGTAGTAAATCAACCTTGCATAATCATTTCTACAACCTTCTTTCTTTCTTGGTTTTTCTTTTCTTTTTGAGAGTTGTTTTAACCGAATGTTGTTTAAACATGAGAAAGATACATACAATGCTACATGGTTTGATCCATTTGGAGGTTCATTATCAGGGCATTACGTCTCTTTAATGTCGAAAACAACTTCTCGTTTGATGCTTCTCTCCGTTTAGTTAACGTAACTCTCATTATTGTACAAATTGATTAAGTAATGGAAAGGTAAATAAAAATGGATTAATAAAATTGGCTTAAAAGCAAGTCAACCAACATAAAAAAGATGTGTAGAATTTCTTGGATTCCGCCGGATGTTATGCCGAGTCCATCGTGTTAAGGGTCGTCATACGTCAATTCATGATGTTTTGATGAACCTTGAAGCGTCTCTGCCTACCTCTTTGATCTAAATTCTTGATAAGAGGGAGGGGTTGTCACCTTTTATGGCATTTATTAATTTTTTTTGTCCAATTGTGTTCAAAATCATCAAGCCATCAACATGTGCTTGTTGATGATTTTGGAACCAAATCCGCTTTTCTCTTGAGGCTTACCATGAGAGAGAAGAGTAGAAGAGACAAACATGGCTCAGAAAACTTTGTCAGCACTGTTTTCACCTCAGAACACAAAAACAGAGCTTTGCATAAAATTAAGGCACGATCGGCCTCATTTAGGCCTGGCCGGGCTTCATTAGGGACCGGCCGGCCATTAATGTTTGGTAAGGTAGTGTGTTTTGTAGAGGTAGAGGGTAGTGACTAAAGGTGAAACATGATAGATTCCAAGGAAGGCAGACAGAGTTACTTCTGAAACCACTACGAGTATGCCATCCTTGTGCTTCCATTGAAAAATTTTAAATTAATGATTTCAATATTGTTGTAATTATCATCATCGTAATCAATATTGTTATAGCAATGGTTCGTTAGATAGTTAGCTTATTTTGTTGTAATAAATTATATAGTTAATTATAGCTTAGCTAGTTAGTTATTTATTCATTCACTTGGCTTTGTAGTAATTAGTTTAAATCCGAACATTCGGACATTGATTTTGACCCTCTTGTGCGAGGGCTAACATGTAATAAGTTGTATGTCTTCCAACCCCACGTTTTTCTCCTTTTTATTTAACCGCTTACGATGGTAGCATAGAAGCATCACGTTTATTTAGCATTTTTCATGATTAGCATCCACTTGTCTTGTATGCATGAAAACTTGGCTCATCATTCTAACTTGTATTGTTAGTTAAACACTTCTTTGAATATGTGCTTAAATCACATGTCATATTATTAGCCGAGCCTATTAGTTACATCTTTGCATGCATTGCATTAGCCATTTTGCATCCGTAGGATCATGTATTTTTTCTAACTTTGTTGTTTCTTTTGGTTTGCCTTGGAGTACGAGATGAGCACTTATTACTTTAGCATACTGCATGCGTGTGATTGTTGTCATATCTAGCATGAATACCATGAGACTAAGTGCTTAAATGATATACCTGTTTGAATGCCAGTGGATGGAGGCTAATTGCCAAAATTGGGATAAGTTGATTAATGTACATACAAACTCACATTTTCAAGTGACGTGTATCAAAAACAATTTTCAAACATGCATGAAATCAAAGTGTTCCAATTTTTTCAAATTAGTCTATACTTGTGTGCATCACATAATAATGTTAGGCTAATAATCGGAATAAGAGCATATAATGTAAATAAAAATCACATCATAATTAGTAGAGGCTAATCTTTGATCGGGCGAGTGGGGTGCTTAATTCATGACCTTCCCCTCTCGTACCTAAGTTTCCGAGCCAAGACAACTTTGGTAATGACGAACAAGTGGCCTTTGGCACGAGTCTCGGGTTTCCTAAATTTCTCAAAAATATTTAGGTGGCGACTCTGTAATCTGGCAAAGCACTCCATTTTTGGCATTTGATTCAAACATCGATTTTTCAAAAAGAATTACCGGATTTAAACTCTTTTGAGTTTTCACTGTTTCACATTGCACTTGTGAAATCAGATTCAGAACCACGGGAGTCCGAATTGTAGGGCTAGTCATATTCGAAAGGAGCATGAAAAGCGAGCTACAATAGGTCAACTTAATTCAATGGAGTCCATCCCCTTTCTTCTCCCAAACATGGAGTACATCCCATTTCTCCTCCCAAACATCATAAATATGCAATATATTAAAATATAGTC
The DNA here is from genome assembly GCF_055761805.1 of Camellia sinensis. Lineage (NCBI taxonomy): Eukaryota > Viridiplantae > Streptophyta > Magnoliopsida > Ericales > Theaceae > Camellia > Camellia sinensis. The sequence continues at coordinate 83,689,685 of NC_138963.1, forward strand.
ATATTCAATAACGACCAACAAGAGATTAGTTTCAATTTACCTAATCCTCATGCAGTTTTTACAACAGTCATAGCTATCCTCAACCGATAGCCCAAAACAGATATACAATCTCAAAGACAGATAAATTGTCCAAATCCCCATGGGTGAGAGGTAATACATATCCAATTCTACCATTCACATAAACACTCATCGAATTTTATTTTCCCATTACCAGTTTCATTATTTAAGCAAAATAATTATTTGAACAATTTAGGAAAAAACCCCGTTTCCTTCCAAACCTCATCCCAACCACCAAATCATATATTTTAACACATCCCAAGTTCATATTCATTTCCATGACCCTGTTTCAAGGCATCTTTTTTGAAAACCCTTCTTTTGAATTTAAACCCCAAACCCTAGGTTTGCTAAAATCACCTCCAAACCCAATGTTTCTTACACATCAAGAAATAATCAAGTTAAAAGCCATATGAGAGTGTAGAAAATCCCTACCTCGAGTTTAGAAGTCGAGGGAGAGAATGAAGACACTTCAAACACATCGAAATCCAAGTCTATTCGGATGAGAATAAAGCCCTTAAAATGCTCTATCTTTTTATCAAAGAGGGTAGGGTGTAGAAACCACTAAATCTAGGTAAAAAAGTGGAGAGAGAAAGTTTTAGAGAGAGGAGGTCTCAACTTTAGGGTTTAGAGGGAATTATATCTAAAAAAGTGATGAAAAATTCATTTTCGTGAACTGATATACGCACAGTCCGCTCGAGCGCAAGAGTTGACGCTTGAGCGTTAGACACAATAAGTTGTTCCGCTTGAGTGCAAGAAGTGATACTTGAGCGCCAAGACACAAAACAAAAAACATTACCTCTCGAGCGCAAGAAGTGACACTCGAGCGTAGAATACACACATCCAGTAGTTTTGCAGAGAACAGACCACTGCTCAAGTGCAAGAAAGGCCGCTCGAGCTGAACCCTCTCGAGTGCAGAAAGAACCGTTTGAGCGTAGAATACGTTCTCTCAGTAGTTTTGCAGACCTGCAAAAGTACTGAGAGTTTGTAAAGCTCGCTCGAGTGCAAGAAGTGCCACTCGAGTGAAAGAACAAAAGTCTGAGCAACAAAAGTTTGAAAACCAAGTAACCAACCTGTTACAAACATGTTCCAACCAACTCAATAGCTAAACTTAAGCAAGAATAAACGGGAAATGATATAAACAACATTCAGAAACCACAAATCCGAGTCCAGAACATAAAAAGCGTTGGGTCAAAACCAAAATCGCTATATGAAAAGTTAGGGACCAAAGTGACACAATCTCCAAACTACAAGGACTGCTAGTATAATTCGCCTTAAAAAAAAATTAGGGAGCTCAAAAAAATTGGCAGAAAATTTATAAAAAAAAAAAGAGTAATTACTTACAAGTCCTGTTATAGGGATCTATATGCACCATTAAATCCCACAAGTGTTCGTATAGATTAAAAAGCCTCACAAGTGTTAGTGACTGTGACGATTTTCTAAATATGTCGCTAAAAAATGACAATTAGTGACGTTTTCTTCAACAAAATTTTCAACTATCGCTAAAAACTAACAAGTGACCGTTTATTTATTTATTTATTATTTTTATTTTATGAAAACACCGATAAAAAAAAATAAATAAATAAAAAGATTTTGTGGTAACAATTAAATTGAACATGACTTTTTTCCAAAAACTTCATAACTCTTACTGGTCCACCAATCTTCCTAATAGGACTTTTCAGTCAGTTCTCCAAAAAATAAAGGAGGACTTAGATATAGGTCTCAATAGGTGGACTTATTGTTCAATAGGCCTTATGATAATTAATGATATTGTTCATCAAATACTATTAAAAAAAAGTCACTAATTATTAATTTTCAGTGACCGTTTGAAAATTGTCACAAAAAATGCCACTAATTTTAAGTTTTAGCGAGAGTTTAACAAAATTGCCACAAAGAAACGTCACTAATTTTCAACCTTCAGCGAAAGTTTAAAAATTTTGTTACAAAAAAATATTACTAATTATTAGTTTTAGCAATAATTTATAAAAATCGTGACAAAAAAAGTCACTAATTGTCAATGTTTAGCGACATATGCAAAACAATATCACAAAAAATTATTTTTAGTGCCGATTTTATTAGGACTTATTTTCAATAGGACTTGATGAAAATTAAATCCAACTATTAGGACCTATTGGTAGTTTATCCAAAAATAAAGTGTTGTGTATATTTAAAATTTGTGTAACGTGAGTTACAACAACAATAAATTTAGTCCATATTTTATTTTTTGATAATTTTGTTAGATATATATATATATATATATTTTATTTCCTAATAGAACAATAATTAATAAATGAATGATAAAAATTCAACAATTTGAGAAAAAAATATTGAGATTTTCATCATTAATTAATGGACAAACTTTGAAAGGTATTGCCATATTGATTATAAAAATTAAAAAAAAAAGAAGAAAAAAAACTGATGAGAACCAACAATTTGACGATACATATATTTTTTACATTATAAAAATTTGAAAAAAAATATATTGAGCTTTTCATTAACAAAGATCTCATAACGTTTTTACTTGTGTAATATAGATTTAAGAACTTGATTTTTAATTAAAAAATCAATATAAATTGTTACATTATTTTTACCCTTCTTTTTTTTTTTTTGCAAATCTGAAATTTTTTTAAAAATAACAAAAATATCAATTTCCGAACACCCCGTATTAGAAAGAGAAACTTCTTACCCATCTTCTAAGCTGACCACGATGGCTTGGTCCTTGTAATGAATTATTATCGTTATTATTTTTGTGTACAAATTGCTAGGCCTCTCAGCAGGAGCTGATAGTCTCTATTACTTCTCTTGTGAGAGTGACACCTCATTTTAAAACAAATCAATGCATAAAATGTTGCCACCTATGATAGGTTATTTTAAAAGTGAATAAAACAAAATAATTCAATAATAAAACCACCTCATTTCGTAACAAATAAACATTTTATATATTAACAAAACTGTGAACTCTAAAAAATTAATTGAGTAGTAAAGAATTACTATTTTAAGTTCGTATCACCATAAGGGAGCGACAAAGGTTATCTGATCATTAATTTTAAAGTCATGAGATTAGTTAAGAGGTGCGAGCAAACTAACCTAGACATCCAATCATTAAAAAAAAAAAAAAAAATCCGTGACATTTAGCTAAACCTAAGATCTAGCAGCCAAGTTACATTGTACCGGACTGAAATTGCAACCGATAATCCTTTCATGATCATCCAAACCAACCATTTTTCCATCCTTAAGGATTATAAACTTGACTAATTTGTTTATCAAGCTCGAGGTCAGTTCAATAACCAATTAAATTTAAACTTGGCTCAGTTCATTAATATTAATAAAGTTTAAGTTTGGCTCAAAACTCGAAAATATTTTTTTACTGTTATTTATATGATTTAATATATAAATCATATATTTATGCTATTATTTATACATATTTTTATATTATTTAATATATAAATAATATATTTATTCTATAATTTGAATAAAGATAAACGAGTCAAACTTAATTGAACTCAAACTCGCGAACATCTTAGTTTATTTTGCAACCCTATTTGTTCTCATCCAAATAAATTTATATTTTCCTCAAATTAATTATTTTTATTTACTTATTTATTTTTTTTTATATTGAAATTCAATTTTGTTCAAATCTCAAGAAAGTCATTCCTTTATCCCTTCACTCCTACAAACGAAAGGTGTAGATGCACTGTCTCCTATGGCTTGAATCCTTCAACCCTTTTATCCAACAAGTATGTGTATGGAAAGGCCTTAGAAAGCTCAACTACATCACGGTAGTTAATGGACTAGAGAATAAAAGAACCATACAAGTTGTGTAATTTCGAGAGAGAAAAATAATTACAAAATACCAAGATTTATGTCATTCGACCTCAACCTATCTTCACGAGAAAAGAGTGAGGCCGATGGATTTAGAGGGGGGAGGGGGGAGGGGGGGAGGGGGAGAAGAGCGGACGATCACCCCCTATAATTTAAATTTTTTCCTTTATTAAAGTAAAGAATTATCTCCAAATTATACATATTCACCCCCTGCATTTTTTTTTTAAACAATTTTAAGTGGCCACCCTCTTCTAAGATTTTTGAAAAATTTAAGTGGCCACTCTTCTATATCTATAAAACATGATGAAATTAAAAATTTTGAACAAAATATAATAAAAGAAATTAGTTTTTCATGCATTATGTCAGCTACCGATATTCGCCTACAAGAAGAGAAGAAGTTGGAGGAAAATTAAACAAATTACTTGATTACATTTATTGAGAAATGCATTATTCGGGATTTTAACATCGATTATATTATTACATGAAGAATCATTGTACACAACTCAAAACATATCACTTTAGTAGATATATTATCTTACAATTTCAATCTTTCGTGAATCAATAAGGATATCAAAAAACAAACTTAGTCATATATGTTTTCAAATTATTTTTCACTATTTATGTTGATAGAAATTAATATTGTAGTTGTTGAGAATTAGCTCAAATTCCATTTGGATACACACACACATACACATATATATGTATATATATTGTATTTGGACACATGCATGGCATTGGATACATGCACTGGAAAGTGGATGCATTTGGAAGTTCATTTGATGGTTCATGTATCATCATTCACTACTAAAAAAAGTACTTTTTGCGACCGCTACAAGCCGTCGCAAATAATAAAAAAACAGTCGCAAAAGACTTTTTGTGACGGCCCATGCGACGGCAAATGAGGGTTGCGAATGTGGGGGTGGCAAATACTTTTTGCGACCGCAAAACAGCAGTCACAAATTATTTGCAACCGCCTAACCTACTTATAGCGACTGTTATTTTGCCGTCGCAAAAGAGTTTAAAAAATGCCTACAAGGTATTAGCGACCATCTTCTGTCGCAAAAAAAAAACAAAAAAAAATACCTACAATCATATATGTATATATTCAAATATTATATACAAAAACGTAAAGACATTTGCAAAAATCTCAACATTCATGCATTATTTTCCATTTCTTCCCTTAATAAAATTCTCTTTCTTCAATAAAAAAAAAAAAAAACAATGTACAACAATAACAAGGAGTTCCTGAAAGAATCCTACAAAGGTTTTTCATCTCTTGCAATTACAAAGAACATTTGAAGTTATCATAGTTCTAATTCTAAGAATCCTTCATAGTCTTGTTACAGAGCCGGAAGAAGAGCAGCAACTCTTGAGATTACAGACATCTTCTGATTTCATCATCTGCTTTAAGAGAGAGAGAGAGAGAGAAAATTGCACCAAACAAGCCCACATGTTAGCTACATTTTTTACCAAAATCATTTAAAGGAACATTTTTTTGTTTATGAACTCAGACTAGAAGCATGGTTTTAGTGTGAAAAATTGGAAAGCTAATTCTCTGTTCAATAAATATTGAGAATAAAAGCTCCAAGTGTTTGAACAAAATTGTAACAAAAACAGAAAGGAAAGTAATGAAGCATGTAAATTTATTAGAAATGGTTCAGGCAATTTCACCATGATTCCTGGAACTGAAGGAGGCACTCTCCTCTCAAGCATAGTGAGTGTATGTGGCAATGGTCTCTGGAGAAGCTTTCTCTTTATGCTCAGCTCCTGGGGTTACCATGCTGGGCTTAAGTAAGATACCTTCAGACATCACATTGTTCTCAGCCAATTAGTAGAAGACTTCTGCCCAAACACGCTTCGCCACCTCTAGTGTCCTCTCAATAGGGTGCTCCCCATCAAGAAGAATCTCAGGTTCCACAACAGGCATAAGACCATTATCCTACACAAGAAACCAAAAAGTTTAAAAATTTTATCCTGGAAAATTAGTTTATCATCGGAAAACAAAATATACTAAATGATTAAGAGTGATAAACAAACTTGTATCGAACAAAAATTTCCCTATGCTTTACTAGCTTCACTTCTAATCTGTTTATTATACTAAATTGCAGAATGACAAGACAATATTCTTATAGAAAACTTCTATGAATTTATCAAAGCCGAAATATTGAAGACTAGAATAATTCAGAATTCTACCACACACAATCAAGCAGAAATGGTGAATTAATTTGTGACAAGAACTTAAATGAATATATGTGAGAAACAGTCAACAAACTTAGACTTTGCAAAATTCTCTCACTGTTTTATCAACTCCAATACAAATCATAACTTATGGATAAGGAGGTTCTGATGTAAACACTCAATCAGGATAGAATGTGAAGTTGACATGAATGTTTATGCTTGCTTTAGATGAATAATTCCTGTCATCATCCTGAATCCATTGCCGAGCAGGCACTTGTCAAATATATTACAAGACAAATTTTACTTAGCCCATTTGCACTCTATAGTTGCCAATAATTAAAAAATGAAGTTATCATTTAATAACTTCGCGTTATGCATAATACACTTGTGCAACAAAGCTATATCAACAATTTCCTTCCTCTGTTCAATTTAGACAAAATATCCTCTATTTCTTACTCTGAGAGAGAGAGAGAGAGAGAGGGGGGGTCATACCTGAGAAATGCCAGCATAATGAGCAAGTCCCCATGCTGCGTCTTTCACAGCCAAAGCAGAAGGACCACAAGGAATGCTGACAACTGTGTGCCTATAAATTTCATACAGAAATGTAAATAAAGTATTAAATCATGACATTTACTCTTCCATGTCAATTGAAACTAGTACTACTATTCTTTTGGAGCCTTACCACTTTGCAAAGCGAGCACCTTCCTTATAGTATTCGGCAGATCTAGAAGCCAATCCATCTAATCCCTAGCACCAAGATTCATTGTTGGACCCTGGTAGGGGAACTAAACCCTGAAAACATGTGTAAAAAGTGGGAGAGTTAAATTAACAAGACAAGGATATAAAGAAAGGTTTAGTGTAATTAACTTGAACGAGAAAGCATACCTTATTGACTTTGATTCCAGGTACAATGTTTTGCTCACGCAAGCAATTCAAAAACTTCTTCCCGTCTGTTGTTGACTGGTAAAGTGTCTTCTCAAACAGAATCGCACCAAAAATATACTCACCCAGGCCAGGAGTAGTCAACAAAAGCTGTCTATAAGCCTGCTTGTTCACTTTAGTGTTGTACAGGCCAATAGATGATAATCTCTTCCCACAGGTGGCGTTTGATTCATACTCTCCAATATATAGAAAGTGTGATAAATTAATGATACAAAGCATCAAGAGAAAGTGGAAATTCCATGATTTATACTAACTTTACAATGGTTCAACTTATAACATCTTTTTGAAAATAACTAAACAATTTGTAAAAGGAGAAAACAGTTTCTTGAGAAAATTTCAATAAGCACTCCCTCAAGTTAATGAATGCCAAGCTCGTACTAACTTGAGGCTTGACCTCTTGAATCTAAGCTTCAAGAAACATTAATGAGTTTAAGTAACTCTACCCTTTCATGAGAAGACAAGATTTGCTAGTTCCTCATTCCCAATACCAATTCAACAAGCCCTAATTCTTTTTTTAAAAGCTATCAAAGCTGGAGCATGAAGCAGTAGAAAATATTTTGTGCAGTGAAGAGTTGAAGTAAACACACTTGAGAATTATAAGGATAAGATTAAGCAACATAAGAGAAAGCAAGAGTACCTCAGCTGCATATGTGCCTCAACAGTTCAAATCAGCACCGGATATGTCCTTCACTCCAAACAAGCTACCAATTCCATCATTACCAAACAGTTGTTTTGGATCATTAAGAGCTACACCAAATATTTCTTCATAGTTCTAAATATTCAAGTCAACTTCATCCATATTGAAGTCCTCATACAATTTATCATCTTCTTCTAAATCAGGTGCTTTTGTTCCAGGACAGCACGTCTGCATATTAATTAGAAGAGGTTAGATTTTTACTCAAGCAACAGAGTAAACAGGTAACCTTAAACATATTCATAATACTATAAAGTTGATCAGTTTTGTACTTTGGCAATCTTAATTGATCTAACAAATTATCACTGCATGCATTTTATTTTAATCTTCTTTACAAGCATGGCTAGGATTGAAAACGTGTCATATAACATTCCAAGAAGAAAGGCCCAAAGCTCAAAGCCAATGAGTAAGGCCGAGAGGGCAAATAATGATGGTACTGTTTGGCTGACTAGAATGATTAAGATTGTGAGGACCAAGAAAATATATGAAGAATGGAAGAGCAAAATCAACTAGCCTTCCTGAAGTTGATCTTTAAGCTATACACGCCTCAAAGCATAGAGGACACCAGAGATATCTTAACTATACCTTCTTGGCCCCGCCAAAAACTAATAGCATTATCTACAAGCAAGAACTCTGAAACGGAGACTGAAGCGCCAATTTAAAAAGCCAAACCACACCAAACTAAGCTTTTTGTCCAAATCGAGTAGATTGGGTTTATGAATCATTTTATAATTTTATATATCATTGATGAGTTATATGAATTTTTTATATAATTTTAGAGCTCAAAGTCTCTACCATAGACAGTAATAGATAGTATTATATATCATAAAATTTTAGTAGAATGTGCAAAGTTTAGAAATAGAAATGCATTCAAATCAATTGAGCCTAATTCCCCCCGACACCCCCCCTCTCTCTTGTTCTTTGATGAACACTAAAGTGACAAAAAATGTTAGAGTTCTCATATTGTCAACATTTTCTCTAGATACAAAACCTAAGAAAAATTAATTCAATCTATTTCGATGCAAAGAATTTCTCAGACATCCTAGGTTTTGTGGATAAAACACATAGATTGCTAAGATATAGTCAATCTCATCATTGTTTCTATTCAATGACATCACAAACATATATACGAAACACTAAAATTACCTCTCATCAATTGTACGAATCTGAAGCAATAGAAGGTAAAAAATAGAGCATGAGCATCAACAAACTTAGGTGATCAATTCTAGCAATCCCGATTAAATTCAACACACATAACCGAACAAAGCAATTCAAATAACAGAATTGATGAAAGAGGAAAAAGAAATAACCGCTTCAAAATCATGACAGGCAACATCATGCAACAGAAGAATTGGTGAACACGTCGATTCAAACCCTAGAAGTAGATTCAGATCATAAAATAAGAAGAAACAAAGAAAGAGGAGATTCAAGAGAGAAACGAGGAGAACGAAGAGATTACCAGATAAAGAAGTTAGGGGAGTTCATACCGTTGCCGGTCTCTTCTTCAGACGACCATGGCGATTTATAGAACAAGAAACAGAGCGAAATCGAGAGAGGAATATCGAGAACGAAATCGAGAGAGCGAAATCGACACAGATTTGGGAAATAAGAGTGAAAGGGTCTAGGGCAAGTTTTATACGATTTGGTTTTTTTTTTTTTTTTTCAAGTTAAAGAGCACGATTTGGGGGTTATGTTAAATGAGATGTTGATATAAAAGGTGTTTTTTTGCGACGGTCAACCAATCAGTTGCAAAAGAATGGACGCAAAAAGTTATATTTTTAGTAGTGATTACAACATGTACATGCATGGATTAATTATTGTTAATGTATTTGAAGATTTATCCCCCTCATTACCAATGTATTTGGAACTTGTGAACACTATATATATTGTGGCTCATTTGTAACTGCGAAGACAAGTTGAGTGGGAACAAGAGTGAGGCATTTGTTGATAGAGAAAGTATGAGATATAGTTGTAACTTTCTCTTTGAATTAGTAAAATCATCAGCATTGTCCGTGGATGTACCTCAAGTTGAGGGAACCAGGTAAATATGTGTCCTCTCTTGTTGTGTTTATTCTCTACTTCATTTGTTTATTTTGTGGTGTGTTTTCTATCAAGTCACATGTGAGGTATTCGCAAGGGCTTTTGCACAACAAATTGGTATCAAAACATAAGGTTCTAACCTTGGCATCAGTTGATTCCACTGATTTCCTCGTTGGTGATTTATGAAAATTGGAAGAAAGATTTCGGAAGAATCTTCGTCTAAACCACAACAAAAGACAATGGTCTCTAATTCAATGTTTGATGTAGAAAAATTTGATGGAACAAATAACTTCATCATTTGTCAATGTGAAGTTTTGGATGTGCGAACTCAACATGAGTTAGACATTTCTTTGGAAGAAAAACCTCAGAGATGGATGCGAAGGAATGGGCAAAGATCAATCGACAAGCTTGTGGCGCCATCAAACTCTGTCTTGCTAAAGATCAAAAATATTTTGTTATGAAAGAGACTTTGGCCAAGGAGTTATGGAAGAAATTAGAAGATAAGTTTATGACCAAGAGCATCGAAAATTTGCTCTATTTGAAGAAGAAACTCTTTCGTTTCCAATTCACAACTAAGCATTTGAATGACTATAACAAAATTCTTGCTGATTTGCAAAATTTGGATGTGAAAATTGATGATGAGAATAAGGTACTTTTGTTGTTAAATTCATTACCTAATACTTATGATTATTTGACTACTACTTTACTGTATGAAAAAACTAAAATTAAATTTGATGATGTGTGTAATGCTTTAATCAATAATGAGTTTTGAAAGAAAGATCAACGGAGCTTTGATTGTAAGGAATAGATTAAATGATAAGAAATTTTGTAAATAGGAAAAGTCTCATTTGAAGTCAAGGGGAGTATCATCTAAAAGGAAAATTCTTTCTAAAGATGAGTGCGTTTTTTGTCACAATAAAGGGCATTGGAAAAAGAATTGTCTGAAGTTGCAAAATAAAGAGAGAAATTCAAAAGCAAAAGTTGTAAATGTTCAAGATGACTCTGAGTTTGCAATGGCAACTTCTTCGATGGCTTGCCATTCTAACAAATGGATCTTAGACTCGGGTTGTTCCTATCATATGTGTCCATAAAAGTACTGTTTTTACAACTTCAAGGAAATTAATGGTGGAGTTGTGTTGATGGGTGATGATAGTGCGTGCAAAACAAAAGGGATAGGAAAAATGTGATTGAAGATGCATGATGGTTCGACTAAAGTTTTATCAGATGTTAGATATGTCCTAGAATTAAAGAGGAAACTCATTCAATTGGATCTCCATAAGCAAAGGGATTCAAGATTATTGTGGAAGGTAGAATCTTAAAGATGGTCTCTGGTGTACTTGTTATTTTGAATGGTGTTTGAGAAAGTAATTTATATTTTCTGATTGGGAACACAGTTACAGGTGGATCAACTATTGCAAATGATGCAAATGAAGCAAATTCGAACACTAAGAGATTGTGGCACATTCGCTTAGAGCATGTAGGAGAGAAGGTTTTGTAAGGACTTGTAAAGTAAGATCTATTGAAAAGTGCTAAAACAAGTAAATTTGAATTTTGTGTTCTTGGAAAGCGTACTAGAGTTAAGCTTGGAACTGGAATTCACCATACTCAAAGGACTCTTGACTATGTTCACACAAATGTATGGGAACCTACCGGGGTAGCATCAATTTGGGAGGTATGCTTTTCGATTTGTTGAAAGCATAGTTACATGTGGAGCAATTTTTGCAAATGATGGAAATAAAGTTAGTTCGAACACTATGAGATTGTGGCACATGTGCTTAGGGCATGCAAGAGAGAAGGCTTTGCAGGGACTTGTCAAGCAAGGTCTATTGAAAAGTGCTAAAACAAGTAAATTTGAATTTTGTGTTCTTGGCAAACAGACTAGAGTTAAGTTTGGAACTGAAATTCACCACACTCGAGGGACTCTTGATTATGTTGACACAAATGTATGGAGACCCACCAGGGTAGCTTTAATTTAGGAGGTAAGTTTTGGTTTGGATATTTTGTTTGTAACTTTCCCTATCGTCATTTTTTGGATATATCTTTTGAAATTAAATTTGAGGTTTTGCATATGCTTTTGGATTTGTAGAAGATATATCATTTGGAAACTTGATTGAGTCACTACGACTGTGGATAAGTTGGAATTTGTTTGAGCAAATTGAGCAATTTGTGGTAGATTTTGAAGACTCTTTGGTTATTTTGAGTCTTTGGTGTGCCTTTTATCTTGAATTTGGAATTTGGATTTGCTTCCGGAACTTGAAATTTGAAATTTGAACATGAAGCTTCCATTTCACATTTAAAATTTGGAGTTTGTATTTAGTATATGAATTTTTAATTGTCTTTTGATTTGGGATTTGCCTGATACTTCCAAATTTGGTTAGAATTTGTTTGATTAGTAGCTCATTTCGTTTGTTTGAGAGCATGTTTCATTCTTTTGGAGTTTGCTCAATTCTGATTTTTTGGTTCGAGCACATATTTGTTTCGGTATTATGTTCTGTTTAGTTCATTGGGTATCTCCTCTAGGTGTAGTTTTGTTCATCTTGGTTCAATAGTGTCCACTTTTGAAGAATAAGAAAAAAGTTGATTCTAATATCAAGAAGTTTGTTGAGACCATATTTGTGTTCGGTATTGCCCGAACTTGAAGATTTGCATTTAGTATTGTTTTTTGAATTCTTTGGAAGGACAATTTGTGTTGGGGATTTTCAAAATTAATAGTTTAATTTTTTGGGTATTTTAAAAACCTTCCTTGTTTTCTTCAGAAAGCTAGAAACAAGATTGGGGACTTTGTCCCACATTGAAAACAGAGAAAAACATAGAGTACTTAATAAAGTGTTATATGAAATATTCCTTTGAATATGAAATTGTTGAATGAATGCTAGTGTGCATGCATTCACACCGCAAAGATGGTGCCATCCACATATGCACGCACGTGTATGGCGTGGGTTGAGTGGCACACTTTGCACTTAGCACAAATGTATCGGTGCTATAAGGGCACTTTTCTATTTGCTTTAGATAGATTGAAGCGATGATATGGAACACAGTTAGCTATGCAAAGCAGTGATGTGGTGTGCATTGGCGATGAGTCAACTAATTGATCGAACGGTTGCGTAACTGATCCAAAACGATTTGATCATAGCTATTGATTAGAAAAGAAATACGCAAATCATACAGATGAGATGGCACCCGATCGTGATCAGATGTGATCAGTTAAGGCATTTGTTTGGTGTGCAATTGATTCGTACTATAGATCATCGATCTAACAGTCAGATCTGATTAGATGTGATCAAAGGACATGACCATTCCATTAGATACATCAAGGCCTATAAATAGGTTACGAAATTAGCCATTTCCATCATCAAAAATCTCGAATCATTCTTGCAATTCTCTCTCTCTCTCTCTCTCTCTCTCTTGATTTTGAGTTTTCAATTAAGAGTTTCTTAAACAAAGTTTTTACTTTCTATTACTGATAATCATATTCTGCAGGGGTTTGATTATTAGTGTCTTGGTTCTCTTGATCATATCAAGAATATTTTGTTCTACTGTCATCAATGCAGACGTCGGTAGACTTGATTCTTAGATTAGACTTCGTTGTATTTTGGAAACGAATTTGGTACAACCCTCTGCATACCTTTTGGTAGGTGTAAATATTGTTTTTAGGAAAGCGCGACTAAGTAACGCAACTTGAAGCAAACTTTTTTCTAGTTACATAGACAGAGTGATCACGAATTTTCGAAAACTCGAAACCACCAACTAAAGAATTCAAGAAGAATTTATCTATATTTTATTTTATTTTATTTTATTATTATTATTAGTATTATTATTATTTTTGGAGTAGTCTTCTAGACCTCGGTACAAGCGGTTAGTCTAAATGACTTGTTTCATTTAGAGCCTTTGCTTTGTGTTCGGAATTCGAAATTTGGCATCATGGTGGAGTTCGGGCGTTGATTTAATGTTGCAGAAAACTTGTTTGGATTGGCTCAATACATATTAAGCACTAGTTTGGTCTTTTTTGATTCTGTCCTTTTGTTTGGTACAACAGAATTTTTACAATTTGGCTCAGTTCATTTGATTAGGATTTGGTTCGTTTTTGCTTTATTGCATCGATTTAAGGCTTGTTTGGATTTGATCAACATTATTTGTGTTTGAATCCTTTCGAGGGTGTTGGCACCTAAGGATGCATTTGAAGGCAATATTGTTTGGAATTTTCACCAAGATGGAGATTTGTCATAAATATATATAGCATTTGGATACATGCATTGGGAGGTGGATGTATTTTGAAGTTCATTTGATGGTTTATGTATCATCATAAACCATCATTAAGACATGTACATGCATGGATTAATTATTGTTTATGTATTAGAATATCTATCTCTTTCATTACCAATGTATTTAGAAACTGTGAAGACTATATATATTGTGGTTGTTTTACGGTGTTAATTTAGTTGAGATCGTTCTATCTTACTGTAATACTTTTTGTACTAACCCTCTTTATTGATATTTATCATATGTATTGTTCTTTAATTTTTATTAATAAAGTTTTTTTTTTTAACTGATAAAAAAAAATATTCACTTTGCTTGGTTCTTGTGTGGGTGAAAATCTGACCACACTGCCCGTTTAGTGATCAGCTGGAGAGCACAAGCAGAATAGATGGCTAAAGTAACCTGAAACAGAAAGAAAAAGCTCCGGCGGTGGTTCTTCCACCCGGGGGCACTCCGACGATCAAGTCAGTATATCTCTCAAAGATAATCAAGTACTAAATTGAATACTCAAAGTATAAGTTACATACCTTAGACCCATGGGGGTGCCTCTTTTTTATAATATACTCAATCCAAGTCCCACTAGAAGTATGACTTCTATGGATTCTAGTTCACTGTTTACTCTGGACTCTTTTAAGTGATATAGATAAACTCCTTGAGAGTGTTATCCTTATCTTAGTTCAATCCCCTTTGTGCCTTAGGACTCTTGCCCCATATCTCGGATTCCGATATCTTTGGAGATGACCTCGGCTTCTCCGAGATTACCTCGGCTTAACTACCAGGGCACGTGGCACCTCGGCTGACACGTCGGCGTCACCATGCCACGTGTTGGTATACAGAAAATATATCCCCACAACTGCCCCCTAGGTTCTATTACCTCGGCATTCTGAGGTGATGGAACCTATTCCGAAATTTTATCGCTTTTTTCCTGAGTAATGGCTCAAAAACTATTTTGCCAAGTTTATCTACTTTCAGCTGACGTGTTCTCTTCGGAGAACAAGGCTTTGATCGTATTCTCCCATGCGCATGAGCTGTCGTGCATCTCTAACTGTTTCTCTTACGTGTTTCGTCTTTATTGGAGCGTGTTAGTGACGCGCCTGAAGCTGTCTGTTCATTTCGTCTGCGCCGTCTGACGCGTGCGTTACCCTAGGCGTAATGACTGCCCTAATTTTGCCGCCGTTTCACATTTTCGACAAAAACTTTCCTTTTGCCTCTTATCTTTTCTTCACTTTTTCATTCCATCTTCTTGTTTTCTCTATCTGAAAAGCTTATTCTCCTTCGAATCTGCCATTGCCTCATTCTTTCTTCTGGAACTGCTCTTAATCCCTCATTTTTGCAAAAGCCCTCTTTGCTGTTGCAATCAATTTCTGAGTTTGGCGAGCGCAGCCTTGGCTTCATTTGTCCTGGTAAGATCTTCTTCTTTAATTTTTCCATTCTCTTTATGTGCTTTTGTCTGTCTGTTGCCATTACTGATCTTGTTCGAGGTCTTGGATTTATTTGTATCTTGAATTTGTGGCTTTTACCTTGAACTTCTATGCTTTTTCATCATTCTCTTTGCCGTTGTCCTTGATTTTTTCTGTATTTCTATTGTTTCTGAGAACTATACCTCTGTTCTTGAATCTGAAACTTCATCTTTGTTTTCTCTTTTTTGTATCTGCCCCAGATCTGTGCCCTCGATTTTTATCTTCATACCTTATAGATTTGGGATTTGTCTGTAGAACCCTTAATCTTTAGGGAAACCTGAAAAACGCCCACCTTCTGAAACATATTCCTCTTAGTTTAAGCCAACATAATGGGTATGTGGAGGCATAGGGTGAATACCCCAACAAAACTTGAATACTTTAGGCAAGAATTCTCTATCCCAGCCGATGTTCATCTTAAATTAGCTGGGGATAATGATACCATCGTGCCCACAGATCATACAATGCCCTTTCCAATAGTTGCTTTTACCGAATGTGGACTTCGGCTTCCACTCGATCCCCTTTTTCGTCAAGTTCTTCATTTCTATAAGCTGAACCCTATGCAACTTACTATCAATTCCTATAGGGTAATTAACGGTATTATTGCCTTAGCTAGGCAAGAAAACCTTAGAATCACCCTAGCCGACCTTCAATATTGTTATACTATGTGCCCTCTCGATCTGAAGGATAGGGGTTTTGTCTATTACCTTAAGCCGAGATCCACTCAGTACAAAATTATAGCCGACCTCCCAGACTCCAACAAGGGGGCTGGAGATGATTTTCTCATTGCGTCTGGAAATTGGGAATTTGGCCCAGATGAAGATGTCCACCTCTACCCTCTTCCTCGAACACTTACAGAGGGCAAGAGTAAGAGCCCTGAGTCAACACTTAGTTGTTTTTACTTAAGACTTTAATACTTTATTTCTGACGCCTGTTTCTTTGCAGATCTTCATCAGCCACCGAAAAATTTTCGCCAATCCTTCTTCCCAGGAACAGATCTGAAAACACTTCTTGGCCTCCCAATCCATAAACGAAAAGCCCCAGTATTACTAAACTTCATCCCTACATACAAATCCACCTTACCCGACGTCCCAAGAAAAAGGAAAAAGAGCCTTTCTCTACCTACAGCCACAACCCTAACTGCTTCTACATCCCGAACAGATCAAGAATCCACATCTGACCCAGCCGATCTTCCATCAACTTCGGCCCCCTACTTAATACCAATTCCAGAACGTAAACGCCGAAGAAAGCTTGTAAAAACAGCCGAAATGGTTCGTCCAAGGCCTGTCGTCCAAGATCTTCTTGCCGACATTCCAACTGATGCCGAAGCCGGACCAACGCAAACAATGCTTCCACCCAAACCGAAGAGGGTAAAAAAGGCTCAGCCTAAGGCCAAGGCTACAGATGCCGAGGCTGAGGATGCTCTGCCGATTTCGAAGCTAGCTGAAAGCAAAAAATCAACCTCCACTTCAGCCAAAAGATCTGCTGAGGGCCAACCCTCAGGGTCTACACAAACAAAAAGGCCAAGGTCATCGTCTGCGACGACCTCGGCTTCGAAGAAGCCCGACGTCTCCTGGGCCCCTGATCTATCCCTGGAGGATAGGCCTATCATGGCTAGTGAAAGTGCTGATGACATCAACGTTGCTGTCGCCCTTAGCACTGCTCTTCTTCTACCAAATGACTTGGAGCGAAATGCCAAGTTTAGTGAGTATGAAAATTACGCTCTGATGCTCCAACACTCTGCTCAAGTAAGTATTTCTGTCTGTACTTGTGATTCTTTCTTCCGTTCTTCACTGAGAGTACTGTCTCACATTTCTGTTCTTTTTGCAGGCCATTCAGCATGCCCACTCATTTTCCATGCAAGCCTTTGAAAATCGTCAAAGGTTGGTTGATATGAAGAGGGAAGCATCTTCTATGAAGAGAGAGATTAGGTCTCTTGAAGCAAAAATGAAAAAATTGGAGGATCAAGCCGAGGCTGCAACCAAGGTTCAAACTCTAGCTCTTGAGAAGGCCGAGGCTGCTGAGGCCGTTAAAAAGGTTGCTGAGGCCGAAAAAAGAGAGGCCGAGGTTCAGAAGGCTCAAGCGGAGAAAGAACTCCAGCAAGCTCTGGCCACTAAAGAAGCCGAAATCAAAGAGGCCGATGAAAAGGCCTATGCTCAAGGTATGGCCGACGTCGCAGAGGACTACAAGCTTCAAGTCAGGCAGGCATGCAACAGGGGATTTTCCCTTGGTTGGATGTCCTTGATAAAGAAGCTTGACCTTCCTGCTGACTCGCCATTGCGTCAGGCCGACGCTATTCCGTTACCATTTCCTCCACCTCCTCCTGAAGGTGAATCAGAGTCCGAGGCCGAGGAGGAAGATGAAGAAAAAGATGATGGTGAGGCCTTGGTGAGAAAACCCAAGAGTGTTGTCGAAGTCAAGTCCCCTCCTCCTGCTGAGCTGGTTATGGACTTAACTCAAGATGAGGGGGGTGATGATGCTGAGGAAGTGCCCAGGGAGTCTGTTCAAGGGTATCTATCGTCTGACCTCCTTCTGACTGAAAGAAGTCTTGACACAACATTGGCAGAGATAGATGCCGAAATACAAGCGGAGACAGTGGCCGAGGAGATTCCACCTGAATCGTCCGAGGTCTCCGTTCCTGCAGTGGCTGATACTGAAAAATCTTGAAAATGTTTTTTGTACTTCTTTTCCTTCTTTTTTCTGTACTTTGTACTTTGTACTTTCTGGGTAATGCAGAACTCTTTCTTTTGGCCGACGTGGCTTCTTCAATATGTAACTGCAACAGTTCTTTCTTTTGAATGTTTCAATCTTGTGATATATAGTCTTGTGTTTAGAAAATTTTTACATATTTCCTCATGTTGCTTTCTTTATGCAATCTCCTCGGGGTTTCATACCTCGGGTATAACCATGAGACTTTTACTTCGGCAAGATACTGTCCTGCAGTCGTTTCATAGATTTCAACAAGTATTAAATAGTAAGCTTAGTCCTACCTACTTGTAAATTGCTACAAATTTCAACAAGTAATGAACAATATACTTAGCCTCTATTTTAACCTGTAACTTACTGTATACTTCGGCGGGTGATCATACGTCGGCTTAACATAAACTTGTAAATTGCTACAAATTTCAACAAGTGTTAAGCATCTTCCCTTAGGTTTAAACGACCCACATATTGCTATGAGAATTTAAGCAATAACCTCAGCCTATCTTCAACTTGTAAATTGCTACAAATTTCAACAAGTGAAGATAAAGAATCAACTTAATTCCAACTTGTAAATTACTACAAATTTCAACAAGTGGATTAAGGAATAACATCGGCTTAACTTCAACTTGTAAATTGCTACAAATTTCAACAAGTGAAGATAAGGAATCAGCTTAATTCCAACTTGTAAATTGCTACAAATTTCAACAAGTGGATTAAGGAATAACATCGGCTTAACTTCAACTTGTAAATTGCTACAAATTTCAACAAGTGAAGATAAGGAATTAGCTTAATTCCAACTTGTAAATTGCTACAAATTTCAACAAGTGGATTAAGGAATAACATCGGCTTAACTTCAACTTGTAAATTGCTACAAATTTCAACAAGTGAAGATAAGGAATCAGCTTAATTCCAACTTGTAAATTGCTACAAATTTCAACAAGTGAAAATAAGGAATCACATCGGCTTAACTTCAACTTGTAAATTGCTACAAATTTCAACAAGTGAAGATAAGGAATCAGCTTAATTCCAACTTGTAAATTGCTACAAATTTCAACAAGTGGATTAAGGAATCATATCGGCTTAACTTCAACTTGTAAATTGCTACAAATTTCAACAAGTGAAGATAAGGAATCAGCTTAATTTTGAGTTTGATATGTCTTCAAAAACATCCATGCATAACTTTATCAATCGATCATATTGAAAGGATTCTGAAAAGATTTTATTGATAACATCGGCCAAACAATGATGTTTTTCTAATGATAGAAAAATTTCAAATTACAAGTATTCCAAGGTCTGGGCAATGCTTTGCCCTCGTTGTCCTCAAGCCGATATGCTCCATTCCCAAGTACTGAAGTAACTCTGTAGGGTCCTTCCCAGTTTGGGCCAAGCTTGCCCTCCCTGGGATCCCTCTTGTTCCCGACGACTTTTCTTAGGACTAAGTCGCCAACTTGAAAATCTCTTGGATTGACTCTCTTGTTGTAAGCTCTGGCAAGCTGTTGTTGGTATACTACGAGCTGAATTGCAGCCTTCTCTCTTCGTTCTTCTAATAAATCCAGGTTTTGGGTTAAGAGTATGTCATTGGTGCCATTCTCTACTCCCTGGGTTCTGATCCCTGGGATGCCGATCTCCAATGGGATGACTGCTTCTGTGCCATATGCCATGGCGAATGGGGATTCTCCTGTTGATCTTTTCGGCGTAGTCCGATATGCCCAAAGTACGTTGGGCAATTCGTCCACCCACTTTCCCTTTGCTGCCTGGAGCCTCTTCTTTATTCCATCCAGGATTACTTTGTTGGATGCCTCTGCTTGCCCATTGCTTTGAGGAAAACTTGGTGTTGAGAAATAATTCTTGATCTTGAATTTTGCACAAAAGTTTTTGATAAGTTTGCTGTCGAATTGTGTTCCGTTGTCGGCAACTATAGCTCTTGGAATCCCAAATCTGGTGATTATGTTTTTCCAAATAAAATTCTTGACATCCACATCTCGGATTTTGGCAAGAGGTTCTGCCTCTATCCATTTTGTGAAGTAGTCTGTTGCTACCAGCAAGTATTTTCTCTGCCCAGTTGCCTGGGGAAGTTGTCCAACCAGATCCATGCCCCATTGGGCGAACGGCCAGGGGCTGGATACTGGGTTTAGGTCGGCAGCTGGCTGATGTATCAAAGGTGCAAACTTTTGACACTGTTCACACTTCTTTACATAAGCTTCGGCATCCTTTTGCATGTAGGGCCACCAATACCCCTGGGTAATGGCCCTGTGGGCTAACGATCTGCCCCCTGCGTGGCTTCCACAAATTCCTTCATGAATCTCGTAAAGGAAATCTTCAACCTGCAAAGGATGTACGCACCTTAAAAGTGGTCCAGTGAAGGACCTCCTGTAGAGATGGCCTTCCTCTGTTAGACAGAATCTGGCCGATTTCAGCCTAATTTTATGTGCTTCTTTATGGTCTTCTGGCAGCTTTCCCTCTTTTAGGAATGCAATGATTGCATCCATCCAACTTGGTCCAAGGCCCACGCACATTGCTTCTTGTTCAATGCTTTGTTTATCTATGCTCGGGGCCGACATGTAGTCGATCATAATTGTCCTTGTTTTTCCAGTTTGAATTGAGCTGGCCAAGTTGGCTAACGCGTCGGCGTGGGTGTTGTCATCTCGGCTTACTTGGAGTAATCTGCAGTTTTGGAATAGGGTTGCCAGTCGGATGACTTCCTTTGCATATGCCGACATTCTTTCGTCCCTGGCTGCAAATTCCCCTGTTGACTGGTTAACAATCAATTGTGAATCACAAAAAACAATTACCTCGTCTGCCTCTGCTGCTGCTGCTAGTTTTAGCCCCGCAATTAATGCTTCATATTCTGCTTCATTATTGGAGGCTTTGAACCCCAGGCGGATGGACTGTTCTACAATTTCTCCATCTGGAGATATCAGCAGTACTCCTTCTCCTGCTCCCTGGCGGTTTGAACTTCCATCGACGAATAGTCTGAATGAATCGCCGATGTAGATGCTGCATGGTCTGAGCTTCTCTTTTTCTTGCTTTTTTGTCTTTGACTGGGATTCTTTTTGCTTGTTGGGGCAATGTTCCTCTTGGCTCGACGGAGCCCGAGGTGTGATGGCTTCAGGTGTGAGTTCTGCGACGAAGTCGGCCAAAACTTGGCCCTTTATTGCTGTTCTTGGCCTAAATTCTAGGTCAAACTGGCCTAGTGTTACTGCCCATTTGGCTATTCTTCCTGTTAAGTCTCCTTGATGTAATAAGGACTTCAGTGGGTGCTCTGTTAGAACCACAATCTTGTGTGCCTGAAAGTAGTGGCTCAATTTCTTTGAGGCCATTACCAGGGCTAGCATCAATTTTTCCAGTGGTAGGTACCTTGTTTCCGCGTTAGCCAGAGTTTTGCTTACGTAATAGACAGCTTTTTGCTCCCCTTTTTCCTCTCGGATTAGCACTGCACTGACTGCGTGTTCAGAGACTGCTAAGTACAAAAACAATTCCTCCCCTGGGATTGGGTTAGAAAGGACCGGAGTTGTGGTCAAGTACTTTTTTAGGTCGGCTAATGCAGCTTCACATTCTTCTGTCCACAGGAAGTCTGTGGCTTTTTTTACCAGGTTAAAGAAGGGTCTGCACTTGTCTGAGCTTTTGCTGATGAATCGGTTTAGGGCTGCGGCCCTTCCAGTGAGCACTTGAACTTGCTTTGCCGATGTTGGGCTCTGTAGTTCCAGGATGGCCTTGATTTGGTCTGGGCTGGCTTCAATGCCCTTTCTTGTTACCAGATATCCTAGGAATTTACCTGACCCAACTCCGAATGCGTATTTTGAGGCGTTGAGTCGGAGCCGATATGTTTTGAGTATGTCAAAGACCTCTTTTAGGTCGGCAAGATGACCTTTCGATTCCTTGGTCTTTACGACCATATCATCGATGTAAACTTCTACCGTTTTGCCAATCAGGTGTCTAAACATCTTTGTCACTAACCTCTGATAGGTTGCTCCTGCGTTTTTCAGCCCAAAAGGCATTACCCTGTAACAGTACAGGCCTTTCGGGGTGATGAACGCGGTCTTCTCTTCATCTGGGGGGTACATAGCAATCTGGTGGTACCCTCTGTATGCATCTAAAAAACTCATCCTTTCATGTCCCGAGGTGGCGTCTACCAGTTGGTCGATTTTGGGCAGAGGAAAGCTGTCTTTCGGGCAAGCTTTGTTGAGGCTGGTGAAGTCTACACAAACTCTCCACTTGCCATTCTTCTTTTTTACTACTACTGTGTTGGACAGCCACGTTGGGTACTGGACTTCTCGGATGGCCCTGGCTTCAAGGAGTCTGTCTACCTCTTCCTCGACTGCTTCGACGTGCATTAACGTCGGCCTTCTGGCTCGTTGAATCACAGGTTTTGCCGATCTGTCGACATTCAGACTGTGGCAAGTGACCTCGGGGTCAATGCCAGGCATTTCATAAGGTGTCCAGGCGAACGCCTCTATGTTTGCCCTTAAAAAATCTTCCAGTTCTTTTTCTTCTTCTCTGGCTAAGCCTGAGCCAAGAAGAAAAAATCGTTCTTCGTCGCCCTCCTGGACGAGGATTTTCTTTAGCGCTTCTTCGCTTTTCTCGGCTGGCTCTTTCCCAACATCTTCCAGGACTTCCATGTCCTCATCTTCAACTTCTGCTTTCTTTGGTTCCTGTACACTACAGGTGGATTTTGTTGCTGCCATGGAGCAATTTTTAGCTTGTAGTTGATCCCCTCTGACTTCTTCAATCCCATTCTTTGTTGGGAACCGGAGTAGTTGATGCAATGTCGAGGGGACTGCCCCCATTGCATGTAACCACGGCCTTCCCAGGATGATGTTGTATGGTGAGGGTGTGTCAATTACCAGGAATTCCGTTCTGATCTTCTTAGTGCCGGCTTGTACTTCTAAGCTTGTTGCACCCAGTGGCCATGTCGGCGTTCCGTTAAAGCCGACCATCGGGCCGCTTGATTGTTCTAGGTCGTCGGGGTGAAGGCCTAGCTCTTTGTAACATCTGACATACATGATGTCGCAGGAGCTGCCTTGATCTATTAAGATGCGTTTTACTTGGCACTCCCCGACCTGTAGGGATACTACCAAGGCATCATTATGCGGGTGTTGGACCAGTTCTAGGTCGGCTTCAGTAAAGGCTATTATTGGCCCTTGGCATTCTTCTGGCCGATGTCTCTTTTCCCCGACTTGATAAATATGTTGTAAATGTCTTACCCTCTGGGTTTCTTCTCTGATTTCATTTTCATTGACCCTTGAGTGGATTACATTGACCACCCTTGGTTCTCCTGCTTGTGGTAGCTGTGCTGGGGGAGGGGGTGCTGCTGGTGCTTGTGGCAGCCTTGCCTGCTCTTCCTTTGTTCTGGCCTCATCGACCAGGTCCCTTAGAAGGCCTTGTCTTACTAGGTCCTCCAAGTGTGCTTTTAAGGCTCTGCAACCTTGAGTTGGATGCCCTTCTTCATTGTGGTAGGCACAACGTCTACCAACGTTCCTTCCCATGAATTCCCCTGGTGCTCTTGCCGGAGCCCTGAAATAAGGTTGATTTCGAATCCGATCCAAGATTTTATGGATTGGGATCCGGAATACTGTGGTTACCGCCTGTTTATTTCTTAATTCTATTTCTTGTCTGGTCGGCCCATTGTTGATTCGGCTTCGCTTTGGCGAGCCGTTTCCCTTTTCTTGTTTCACCTCTTTGTTTCCTGATGTATCTTCTTCGGCCCTGGCATATTTCTCAATTCTTGCCATGAGTTCTTCCATGCTTTTCGGCAATGTTTTTGCCAAAGACTTCCGCAGGGGGCAGTCATCTTTCAGGCCGTTCTTGAAGGATACGACTGCTACTTCCTGGTTGCATTCAGGTATTCGGTTGAACACCTCGTAGTACCTCTTCGCATAGGCCCTGAGGCCTTCTTCCTTGGTGATTCGTAGAGCCATCAAAGCATCAACCCTCAGGGGTTGCAGCTTGTTGGTCACGAATCTGGCCACAAACATCTCGGCCAAGCCTTCCCATGTCTTTATACTTCCTTTTGGTAACTTGTGGAACCAATCAGATGCAATTTCCCCAAAGGATGAGGGGAATACTTTGCAGAGCAACGGCTCGTTTCCGCTGTATAGCGCCATTGAATTTAGGTACAACCCAACATGAAAGTTTGGATCTGATTTACCGTCATAGATTTGAAACCTCGGCATACTGAATCTTTTGGGCGGTTCGAATTTGTCCAGTTCCGCCGAGAAGGCTGTCTTCGGTTTCACTGGGGAGTTTACCTCGGCTTCTCCATTCTGTTGCCTCCTCTTGAGGTAGTCCCTCAAGTCTTCTTTGCTCCTCCCTGGAGCTCAGCTGTCTTTGGATTTTAGTCTTTTTGGTACACTACTTTCGGCCTCGTGGTGGGGTCGTTTGGATCTTTCTTCGTGGGATGTGTCAAAATGGAGTACTTGCCCCTGAACATGTCGATGTTCTTTGGGGTCTGGATTCTTCATGTGGTGTGTCCGTCGGGACTCCTCTTGCCTCGGTTTTTCCCGTCCGACTTCCCTGGAAGGCCGGTGTGAATGCCTTCCGCTTCTGGTATGCTGGGGGACCTCGGGGATTGTTCTTCCTACCTCCTTCTGAGTGTTGTTCGCTGGCATCGGCGTATCTTGCAGCGGGTATGGTGGCTGCATAACATTATTCTGCATCATGAAGTTGACGACTGACTGGAGGTCCGCCAACTTGTTTGCTAGTTCTTTTACTTCCTCATCCCTCCGTAGGCACCTGTCCCTCCATACCTGGAGGTTATCTTCATTGTAGTATTTTCCTTGGTTAGCTCTTTTTGACGTGTCGCCTTCTGGGATGACGTCGTTCTCTCTGTGACCCTGGTCACGGGCTTCTGCATTGCGGTTATCTCCTTCGATATCAAGATCAATTGGGCTGTCACTCCCAGTGGGAGCGTCCTCCCCAATATTTTGCTGTCCGTTACTGGCCATCTATTCTTCCTTCGTTCCCACAGACGGCGCCAAATTGTGTGGGTGAAAATCTGACCACACTGCCCGTTTAGTGATCAGCTGGAGAGCACAAGCAGAATAGATGGCTAAAGTAACCTGAAACAGAAAGAAAAAGCTCCGGCGGTGGTTCTTCCACCCGGGGGCACTCCGACGATCAAGTCAGTATATCTCTCAAAGATAATCAAGTACTAAATTGAATACTCAAAGTATAAGTTACATACCTTAGACCCATGGGGGTGCCTCTTTTTTATAATATACTCAATCCAAGTCCCACTAGAAGTATGACTTCTATGGATTCTAGTTCACTGTTTACTCTGGACTCTTTTAAGTGATATAGATAAACTCCTTGAGAGTGTTATCCTTATCTTAGTTCAATCCCCTTTGTGCCTTAGGACTCTTGCCCCATATCTCGGATTCCGATATCTTTGGAGATGACCTCGGCTTCTCCGAGATTACCTCGGCTTAACTACCAGGGCACGTGGCACCTCGGCTGACACGTCGGCGTCACCATGCCACGTGTTGGTATACAGAAAATATATCCCCACAGTTCTATTTTTCCAAAAACACTTTTCAGAAAATTCTGGTTTCTTATTTTCAGTATTTTTTTGTTTTTACTGAATTTTTTTAAATATTTTAAGCAATTTGTTTTTTACTTTTTAGACATACCTAATATAAATATACCTAAAGAGTAAAAAAATTGTGAAAAAAACCTTTTAAAAATTCACTAAATACCAAAAATACAAAAAAAAAAAAAAATTTGAGAATCCAGTACATTTTTTTTTGTATTTTTATGTATTTATTAATTTTTTAAAATATTTTTTCACTAATTTTTTACTTTTTAGATACATCTAAGTAAGGTGCATCTAAAAAAGTAAAAAAAATATTTAAAATTTTAAAAATATTCACTAAAAATAAAAAAATACGAAAATCAGAAAACTCAATTTTCAAAAAATTTAATCTAAAAAATTCAAAGCAAACACACTAATTGTGACTCATTTGTAACTGAGAAGATAATGAGACATTTGTAGTTAGAGTAAATATAAGATATTGTTGTAACTTTTTATTTGAATTAGTAAAATCGTCTGCGTTGTCTGTGGACATACTTCTAGTTGAGAGAACCACATAAATATGTGTTTTCTCTTGTGTTTGTTCTCTACTTCATTTATTTATTTTGTTATGCACTGTATATGTCATGTGTTTTGAGGTTTTTAGAGGCCTTTCACACAACATTAATCCATATTAAAAAAATAATTATTAATATCTATGTTCACCCGCTCTGTATCAAAATTCTGGATCTGTTCTGATGAGAGCCTGAATCTCAACCACCCCACAAGTTGTAATAAGTAATTCAATCCCATCGCATGATCCTAGAATGATATTCAATCAGCCAAACAAACCCCAACAAGGGACATGTCATTGAGAGAAGCCTTACGCGAAAAAGATTCAAAAGTCATTTTCAGGCTTGCACACATATATCCCAAGAGGTGAATATGATATGGGCCATGATTAAGACCCCTTAAACTCTGCACACACACACACAACCACCCCCCCCCCCCCCCCCCCCCCCCCCCCCCCCGCCCCGCGCGAGAGTAAGGATCCTCTAGAGTTTTTTTTTTCCTAAAATTTCCTAGAGTGGTGCATTGTGTGGTTGAGATTTAATGACAAGTCACATCAATTTTTCAGCATTAAATCTCAACCACACAATACACAACTTTAGAAAATTTTAGGAAAAAAACACTCTAGAGGATCCTTGGTGCCCCTCCACACACACACCCACGCACACACAACACACACACCCACGCACACACAGGGGGTTGGTGATAGGGGGAAAAGAAAAAAAAAAAATTGACCAATCAAAGGCAAAAGGTGCCGTGGGGGTGACCCTCAAAGGGGGTTCGGATCTTTATTGATATGATATATACAAAATAGGAAAAAAATTTATGGTATGCATCTGTTTAAGTGTGTATACTGTATGTATCTTAAAGTTTTTATTTATTTATTTATTTATTTTATTTTAATATTTAAAAAAAACAATCTAGAGAATTAATCTATTTTTTAAATTATTTAGGAAACTAACCTACTTTTTGAAATAGCATTTTGAAAATGTAATTTTGAATTGAAATCGTATTTTCAATATGCAATTTCAACTTGAAATTGCATGTTGAAAATGCAATTTTATGATGACATAGACTTCAGTAAGATATATTGTATTTTAAACATGCGATTTCAAGTTGAAATTGCATCTTGAAAATGTAATTTTCAATTTAAAATTACATTTTCAAAATACAATTTCAAAAAGCAGGTTAGTTTTCCAAATAGTTTAAAAAGTGGGTCAATTCTTTAAATTATTTTTTTTAGAATATTTATAAAAAAAAACTCGGCATCTTATTATATAAATATATAATTTTATCACAAAAGTTTTTAATAATAATTACAAAATGCCTAATTACCTTATAAATTGAAGTAAAAAAACATTCAAAATTTTGTAGTTGGTATTGCAAAAGTTTGTAGCTTGGTTACGATATTTTTTGTTATGCCAAATTATGACGACATTATGTATTTTGTGATTAATAGAGTAAAATATTCTAAAATTATGGTTATTACGTAGTCCATGTTTTTGGGATTCTAAAGAAACATGGCATAGGATATGATTTTATTAATCCCCCCAAATATTCCGAAAGTGGAATAAGATACACATTTCTAAAAAATTGATAATGTCAAAAGTAATCTAGTCCAAAATAATTATGGCTTTAGTCGATACTTTTACCCAGCAAAATGAACTAGATGGAAGGGAAATGTGAAAATTAAGAGCACATCAATATCTCATAATTTATTTATTTATTTACTAATAAATTTTGAGTCGTGTTTGCTCAATAATATTTTTTTTCACCCAATTGTAATAAGATGTTAAAATAAAAAATATGTATCGATAATTTTTGTAAATTTTCACTTGTGGTTATGCATTTCAAGATTCCCCCCCCCCCCCAAAATTAAAATAACTGATTTCCTATCTATAGTGAAATAATTTTATGTGATTTAGATCCAAACCAAATAAATGGAGGTGGATTTCCCTTACTCTGTAATCTAGTTTTTTTTTTGGGGGGGCAAAAATCACTTTTTTCTTTTTTATCAGTAAAAAGAAACTTTATTGATGAAGAAAGTAAGATACATGCGAAAACTTACATCAATAAAGAAGGAAAGTGCAAATAGCATTATAACTAATCTTACCAATCCCAACTAGGTTGACACTAATAAGAAAGCACAATCATTTGCTAGCACTTAACCCATGATTGGTGAGGAACCTATCAAAAGAACTAAAAAAGGAGAAAGGAAAAAAACAACAGAGAACCTCCACTCCACTTCTAATACAAAACAGATCACAGCAGCCACCATTTAGACTATTGCAGAACTACACCTAGTGCAACCCCAAATGTGATACAAAACTTCACCTAGATTCACTCCATTCCTCACAGCAGCAGCAGCCAGGAGGTGTCAGTCAGGCTAATGCAAGACTAGTGCAAGATAGATTAGAGCAGCTCATTCTCAGTTCACAACATTCAAATTCCACAACTCATCCTCTTCCCCATAGATCAGCAGCAGACCTTACTTCACATAACCTACTCCTTCAACCTTCATGTGTGATACAAACTTTACTTGGAGTCACTCCATTCCTTACAGCAGCAGCCAGGAGGTGTCATTTAGACACCAGCATTCCATTCCCTAAGTTGCCAGCAACATTAGCATTACCACTCCCCTGCTAAGCAAATCTGTTGACAGAGGCACACAACAACAACATAGCAACTTACCACTAGAAGGCCAAACATCTTCCCCATCTGCAAAACACAACAGCCATCCACCAGGAGAGCAGCCTCATAACTGTGGGATATCATCACCCATGTGAGGGATGATTCTCCATGTGAAGAAGGAGTTGGCACAAGCTGGCCATGTGCTGGCCAGCCCCTCCATCCACCATTTAGAAGTGTATAAATGAAGATGGGTGAGAGGAGAACATAGACGGATAGAGCAGAACAAGCCACAGAGAGTGAGATATCTGAGGCGGAGAGACCGTCTTCCTCGGTGTGAGCGAGGGAGACGGGTGAGTGGGTGAGTGAGGAGAGTGTGAGCTCCTCCTCTATTGTAATCTTTATGTAATATCTCCATTGTTATAGTGATAACCGGCTACTCTCCCGTGGACGTAGGCATTGAGGCCGAACCACGTTAAATATTGTGTCTCCTTGAGTGTGGGTGTGTTTTTCTGCATGGAATAATTTCTATAAGGTCTTGGGTGGGATCCCAGATCCCAACAAGTGGTATCAGAGCCTCGTTGGTGGCATTTCGGAACAAAAACAGCGTGTTGTTTGAAACTGCCCAGAAATCAAGTTGCTCGAAATCAGGTTTTGAGCATACCAGGAGCAAGGGCTCGAGAAGAGGAGTCCAACCATATAAAGCAGACACCCAGAGGAGTCCCCATGCGCCCTCACGCGCCACCTGAAGAAGGCGCGTGAGGCCCAGTCTCTGCACGCGCCCTCACGCGCCGTGAAGGCAGTCGGCGCATCGGCCCAGTCTCAAGGAAGAAGGTAAGTGGGGGAAGGCGCGTGTAAGGCACGCGCGTACCACGTCTGCTGCCACGTCAGCATCAGAGGAATGATCCAGTGTGCTGCGGGTATGGTGTAACCGCAGATCTGAGGCGTACAAAATGTTTTGGCTAGATCGAAGCCATTTGGAGTCCGTTTTTGGTGATCCAATAGTGGTTTCCAACTATTTGGAGTATTCCGGACACATCCGTACGGTCAGATTCTGGAGACAGAGTTTCTGTAAAAAGAAGGCAGATTAAAGAGACGAACGGCATCAGGTGCAGTGGACAGAATATTCTGTTGGTACACGGAATATTCCCTGAACTTCTGGAAATTGCAATTTGGCCCAGAATTTTCAAAAAATTGTGGTATGGCCCAACTTTCGGAGATTTTTTTCAGTGAGGTCCTTGGAAGTGCAGCAAAGGTTGGTCCTAGCTAAACGGACCGCTCCGGACGCAACCGCGAGGTCAGAATAGTGAAATTCTGAACGGTTTTGAAAGATTGTCAAAACATGGGAGTTTGTCATCTTCAATAGTTGAAGGAAGGTTGCCGGATATTGTGGAACGCTGTGGATTCACTGAAGAGGTTAGAATGGGCAAGATTCTGACCAGATTGGACAACCAGATACAGATTGAGATAGATCATTGAAGACCAGAGGAGATCAGGCTTGATCAAATGGCAGATCGAGGGAGATCAGGATTGGTCAGGGGCGATCAGAGGATTGCAGACATGATTATCTCAAAGGTCTAGGAAAGTTCTGTCAAAAAGACACTGTCTAAGGAGACCGGTTCTTAAGTGGGACCGGTTGTGACCCCACCAGTCTTTCCTGGGAACTTTCCTGGTTGTTGAGGTATTCGGAGGATCTGGTTCAATTAGAAGAGATGACCATTCATCGACGGATAGATGATTTGGCAACAAGCCAAAGAGAAGGCTAAGGGACACGGAGGTCCCTCAACTACAGCAGTTGCAGTGAATTCCTCTGACGATGAAGAGGTGATAGAGAAATGTTGCAAGGCAAATTGTGCAACAAACTGTACAGACTGAAAGGAGAAGTTTTGACAACGATGAGTGTTGTCAAATGCCAGTTGAAGGGTACAAAGAGAGAACATACGCAACCAATGCGTATGATTGAGCAAGGCTTTCATCAGGAATGGCGAAAACGGTGCACGGGAACGCAAGGAGGCAGTTCAAAGGTGCACAGATCTGAGCCAGTGAAGCCAATCTTGAAGAAAGTTCAGAGCAAAGAAACCAAGTCTGTAGAGACTATGCCAGTGAAGAAGAGAGTTTCTTTTGCTCCCGTGTTAAAGACATTTTGCAACCTCTCAAAAGATGCATTGAAGGGAGGGATGCAATCTCGAGTCGCAAAGTGAGCTTTGTAATGCACTCCAATAAGGGGGTGCGAGCACTATGCACGGAGTTGCATAGTGGTAACTTGTACAGACCGGTGGAAGTTGTCTTGGCAGAAGGGCTAACTGTCAAACATCAGTACGGACGTACAAGTGAGACAGAACCGAACATCAGGGATTGCAGCACAGACAACGGGCGTACGAGATCGCTGGGAAGTTGTTCTGAAATGCAGAAAGCAAAGGCTGGTTGTTCAGAAATAAGCTCCGAGCAAGGAAAATTAAGGATGCTGATGTGTCAAACTCTGAAGTTTTCTAGTTGCTCCCGTGTTCATCATGCAAGGAGTTGCACGGTAATGCAAGGGTATCCCGAGCAGGGGGTACAGGGCATCCAATCAGGGGGTGCTTGATACCTTGGCAGCAGGTTTTGTTGTGGATCACCTCACATGGGCTGAGGGGGTGATTTGTGGGATATCATCACCCATGTGAGGGATGATTCTCCATGTGAAGAAGGAGTTGGCAATGTGCAAAGCCAACACACAAGAGCTGGCCATGTTAGGAAGCCTTTAGCCATGTGAAGAAGGAGTTGGCACAAGTTGGCCATGTGCTGGCCAGCCCCTCCATCCACCATTTAAAAGTGTATAAATGAAGATGGGTGAGAGGAGAACATAGACGGATAGAGCAGAGCAAGCCACAGAGAGTGAGATATCTGAGGCGGAGAGACTGTCTTCCTCGGTGTGAGCGAGGGAGACGGGTGAGTGGGTGAGTGAGGAGAGTGTGAGCTCCTCCTCTATTGTAATCTTTCTGTAATATCTCCATTGTTATAGTGATAACCGGCTACTCTCCCATGGACGTAGGCATTGAGGCCGAACCACTTTAAATATTGTGTCTCCTTGAGTGTGGGTGTGTTTTTCTGCATGGAATAATTTCTATAAGGTCTTGGGTGGGATCCCAGATCCCAACAATAACAGCACCACCAGGAGCAGCCTCATAACAGCAGCTCAAAGCATCATCACACACCAACAACCCGCACCAACATACTTAACAGCAATTCAACTTCCAAATGTCCCAATTTGTAATTCATCACCAGCTCCCAACCAAAGAGCTTCCAACAACAGCAAAGCAATTTTTGACTAAAGGCAACCTTAGAGTATCTGCAAAAATCACTTATTAGTTATTAGGTTAGCATTTATGGGAGTCAGTCTCTCCACCCTTGCAAAGCACCAAGTATTTGCCTCTTAATTCAACTTTCCCTTAAGAACTGTTGAACCCATGACCTCCCTATTGGGACCAAGTCCTTCAGAGAGTCATGGTGCTCAATTAAGCTAGGCCTGGTTGGGTATGTAATCTAGATTGAAGGTAGTTGTCTAAACCTATGAAGCTTATCATGGGTCTCGTTTCAATGATCTGAACCGTTCATTTTGTCGGACACTTCATGTATATCATCCACCTGAAAAAAATTAGGTCGATCTGATAATTGTAATTTATTCAATTTATCGCGTTTGTCAAATGAATGATCTATTTTTAAAAACACAATTGTCGTTCATTTTTTTGGTGATAAATGTGATAAATTAAATAGGTTACGATTATCGAATCGACCTCATTTTTTATGTGAATGATATATACAAAGTGTCCGATAAAATATACAGTTCGAATAATCAAAACAGAGCATGTAATGAGCCCCATAACTTCAAATAACTCCCTCCTGTCTAAATTATGGGCTTGAGAGAATCAACCTCCTAATGGAAAAGGCTTCAAGTATATTATACAGGGATAAATGAATAAGAAACAAGAATATTTGTACAGTTGGCTCAATTGACAACATTATGGAGAATTGGGATTTTTCATTTTTTATTTATTTATTTAGTACATTGAATGTCATAGTTTAGATTGGGGAATTTGTGTCTATAAAAATATTATAAATTTTCATAATTTTTTTATGTGATACAAGTGTTGTGAACAATTGAATTACCCTAATTGATGAGGAGATTAGAGTCACACTTTTGATACAAGTGTTGTAAACAATTGAATTACCCTAATTGATGAGGAGATTAGAGTCACACTTTTGAAAAGGACTTTTTTTCTGATACAACATGCATGCATGCATACATCTGTACATACACGAACAACTAAAGTTATTAGTCAAACCGAAAACCAAATCTTTAACTTGTTTGGCTTCTCATTCGAGCACCCCATGATGATCTATGAATATGATCTTCTTGGCCTCTCATATTTGAATTTTTATTTGTACTCTTGCGCTTCAGCTCCATCAGTTGCGACTGCCACCGATCCTTCCACTCACATTTCTGATTAAGAAAAAAAAATTTAAACAAAAAAGTGTTCAAATTATGAACAAAAGCATGAACTAATTTTTTTTTTGATCAGCAAAGAAGGAAGTACATAGATATAAAAACTGAAATACAGAGGAAGCTCCCAGCATGGCTAAATGAAACCAGACAAAATTGGCTTCAAAAAGCTAGCCCAAAATCAGTAAAACAGAGGCACAACAGTTGGTGAGAAACCAACTAGAGGAACCTCAAACCCAACCAAAATCAGTAAAACAAAGTATTAACATTAACCACCAAAACAGAGGAAAAGAAGACTTCAGCAAGTAAGACTCCAACAACTTGTGTAGAGTAAGACTCCAGCAACTTTTGTGAGTCCTGATTAGCAGAGGCATAGCCGAATAACCTGTTAGTATATTATATGTATTATATGTTAGTGCATATCTATATTAGCTGTAAAATACCAACTAGCTTTAATAATGTTGTCTCCTTAGTGCATGCTTTCCTGTTTCTTCTTTCGGCCACTTTTGGCCCCTTTGTAACACTCTCTCCTCTATATAAGAGAGTCATCTGAACATTGTTAATTTCAAGTTTATATAACATTCAATACAACATTTCAATACACAATTCTTTCGCTTTCTTTATACATAAAACTTTCATGGTATCAGAGCTAAGTTAAGAACTTAGTATTTTTCGCTTCACCGGCGGGCGGCAACCTCGCCTTGGCCGCCCGCCGGACCTCAACCTAATCTGCTAAAATTTTCTACACATACCTTGAAATTTCCTTTCTTCAACCTACTGAGTGCACAAAACACAGACAGCACAACCTGCTACATCAAGGACCTCATCCACGATTTTTGCTATCTTGTTGAAATGCTCATATTGCCTTTTCGTATCTCGCTTTACCTTCCTCAGCAAGTGCCTTGGCGAATCCTTCTGCGGTACCAGTCTGTGTGCCAAAGAAGATGACAACCTTCGTCTTTCCGTCATCGACCTCCGGTTCCGGCTCCGGATCCGTCGTCACCGTCAGAGGTTTCAAAGGCTCGGCCACCTTGGAAGACTTCTGGCCGGCCGATCGCCGCCACACCAGTACCACCACGCAGCAGATCAGCACCGCCACCTGAGGCAACTCAATCTTCGGAAGCTCGCTGCCACCGCTGATGGGAGCGAAGGTGTCTTGAAGCTTGTTGATGATGGGGGTTTACGGAGGAGCCGATTGAGGATGGCTTGGAGGATGTGGATAAAGAGGGAGAGAGTAAACAAAATGATGCTGCGTTTTTGCCTTCTAATAGACCCACACGGATTTGCCAACTCCACTAACACCTAGACTGGTTCTCCAACAACCCGAATCAGTTCATGCTTACATGAGGAGTGGCAGAGAACCCATCATCCCATCCCAGCTGCGATTCTCCAACCCATAACCCACTCCTGTTCCCCACTCACTATTCTTTTCCTTTTTTTTTTTTTTTCTTATTATTATTTTTCGGACCGCATTCAGAACCCACACATGCTTTCCCTTACTATATTCCTATTATTGTTATTATTAAACAAAACACTACAGTGGTCTCCTTTTTTTATTATTAAAAAAAAAAAAATACTACACAGTTTTTCAACACCCAGCACCCCATTGCCACAGACCACCCACTCACACAACGCATGTGGTCTCATTTTTTTTTTTTTTTTATTCACACGCCCACCCCAGTGGTCTCATTTTTTTATTATTATTAACAAAAAAAAAAAAAAAAAAACACAACAAACAAAAAATGGTCTCCTTACTACTCTCATGTTTTTCACTGGCAGTATCCACCTTTTGCTCTCCACTTTCTTTCTTTTATTTTCTTTATTTCTTTATTTATTTATTTATTTATTTTTTGAATAAAAAAAAAAAAAAAACAGCCGAAGACGACTTGCACACCAACCTCCTTTTATTCATGTCGGGGCTCACCCCGTTCACCATTTTACATCAAAAAAAAAAAAAACAAAAAAAAAAACACAAACAAATCAACCACACCCACCACAGTGGGATTTTTCTTCTCTACTCTGCTACGGGTCTCTTCTTTTTGCCTCCGTCCTGGGCGACCCTTGCCGGTGTTGCCTCCGTGTTTCCCACTCCATTGGGCATGATCACTACTCCCTGCTCCTCCACTGCAGCATATGGCGGCCCTCCAAATCGAAACATCACGGTGGCCTTCCGCTTCAGCTCCTTGTTTTCTGCCCTTAGCACGCTTATCTCTGCTCGCGCATCCTTATACATGCGTTGGAGCAGAGTCAGCTGGGAGTTTAACTGCTGCACCTCATTTGTCCTACTCTGCAGCCGGTGCGACAAGTTTGTGACCGCCGTCATGGACTCCACACATGCCTTCAAAGTATACTGATTAGCCTCCACATCCGTTTGCATTGCCATTTTTTGCTCCACCGACTGCATCGGAAAGTTCAACAGAGCAAACCCAGTGGTGTTTGGTTGAGGTTCACGGGACACTGCACCCGTTATCTCTCTTGTTGACTCGTTGAGGTCGGGAAAGAGAGTCAGCAGACCACGGGACGACGAAGCCATTTTCTCTCGCAACAGAGTGTTACAGACTCTCTCTCTCAGCACAACAGTGTTACAGCCTCTCTCTCTCAGGACAATGAAGAGTTTTACAGAGGATTTCGCAGGTTTCTTGCTTCTGCCTCGGCCTCAGGCTCTGTCTTGGTTAAATAGCCGAGGCAGCCACGCGCATCGCGCGCCTCTTGACGCCAGACAAACGGGCACGCCAGCCAAAGCACTCACGTGCCTCGCCATCATATCTGGCACGCCTTTTGATGCATCGGGCACGCCTTTTGATGGCACGCCTTTTGACAGATTGGGCACACCTTTTGAGGGCACGACTTTTGAGGGCTCGATATCTACATCCATGTATATATATATTTTTTTTGGCAGCCTATATACACACTCATACAGTGTCTTCTACACCGGTCAGCTTTATCAATCCCTTTGTTTCAACCTCAAATAGGTTTCTATCTTCACACCTATTTGAGTTTGAGGGGGGATTATACACAGTATCATGTATAAGTCGCTCATGGCGCACTCCCTAAGTCGCCCCCTTGGTGCACCACCACAACCTCTGCTACAACGGTCCGACATGACCCCATAAACTGTCTTCTACATCGGTCCGACATGACCCCATAAACTGTCTTCTACATCGGTCTGACACGACCCCACAGTGTCTGCTACAACGGTCCGACATGACCCCATAAACTGTCTTCTACATCGGTCCGACATGACCCCGTAAACTGTCCTTCTACATCGGTCCGGCATGACCCCGTAAACTGTCCCGACATTGATTCCGGTCAGCTTCTACAACGGTCCGGCATGACTCCGTAAACTGTCCCGACATTGATTCCGGTTAGCTTCTACAACGGTTCGACACGATCATACAGTGTCTCCTATCCACTTTTATTTGTCAGTTTATTTTTACGTTTTGTTACTCTCTCCAAACTCAAGTTGGTTAGTATCTATCCTTCTTGAGTTTGAGGGGGGCTGTTAGTATATTATATGTATTATATGTTAGTGCATATCTATATTAGCTGTAAAATACCAACTAGCTTTAATAATGTTGTCTCCTTAGTGCATGCTTTCCTGTTTCTTCTTTCGGCCACTTTTGGCCCCTTTGTAACACTCTCTCCTCTATATAAGAGAGTCATCTGAACATTGTTAATTTCAAGTTTATATAACATTCAATACAACATTTCAATACACAATTCTTTCGCTTTCTTTATACATAAAACTTTCAACCCCAAGTAGAAAATCAACCACAAGTATAAAGTTGAGGACATAGAATCAACCACAAAAATAATTGTGGCTATAAGAGACTATAAAACTTATGCAAAAAGCTTATAGAAAATCATGAGTGGCACATTTCATCTAATTTTGCTCAAATGGCAAGTGTGAATTTGTCCACAATCAAAATGGTCAAATTAAGAACCCAATCATGATAACTTTTTTTTTTTTCGTTTTTCTTATTTTTTTTATTTTTAATCTTCTGTTCTTTTTTCTATTATTTATTAAAATTTCAACTCGGACAACATTCAAACCAAATCCAATTTCAGATTAGGTATTGGGCGAGGTGTTTAGTCAACAAGTATGATGTAATTGTGTTTGAATTTTATCACTGTATAATATAATTTTACTTGTTTGTTTGCTTTTTCAATTTCTTTTTCATCGCTTGCCCAATATAGAAAAAAATTCAAAGTAAATGCTATTTCATAGGCAAATTATACTGATAGTTTTTATGTTTTCATCATTGTTTTATTTTATTCTTTGTAATTTCAATTGATTTGATTTTGATTATGAATTTATGATTTTATCTTAAGTTAATCAAATTGATTATAATTATTATGAAAAATGTGCACATAAACTTCATTTACTACGGTTTTATAGAAAAAAGTGAATTAATCTCAATTAATTCAGTGATAATTTTTCTTCACAAACCCTGATCGTTATCATTAATTGGACAAACTTGGCACAAAATTTAAAATTAAGAGTCAAAATTAAGCTAATTGAAATTAAAATAACCAAAATGACACAAAATACAAAATATAACGACTACCAATTTAATTTACCTTTATTTCATTTATGTTAGAAGGTCTTTCTTTGGTTATTTGCTTTTAAAAATCCCTTTACTACACATGCACTGTTTTATTTATTTTTGATGATAACACATGCACCTTCTTACTTTGTTTTTATTATATATATATATATATATATATATTTATATATTTTTGTGACAAATATTATATAATCTATTAATAGATTTAGAATAATTTGTGATTTAAAAATGAAATTATATATTTTTATAATATTGTTACACATTTTTTTTTTTAAAAAAAAACATGTGTCATTACAACAAAATATGTAATTTCATTTCTGAATTACAAACTATCGCACTATGATCTCGATATTACCAATTTGTTTTTAAAAAAATTAGTGAAACATCCTTCTTTAACTTTGTATAGTAGGAGAGGTCAAAGATATTTTTTTTAGAGTAAATTACACTTTAATCCTCTACGGTTTGCCCAAAAATCACAAAACTTCCCATATAGTTTTATTTGTAACACTCAAACCCCTTAAAATTAATACCAAACTTTAATTTCGGACGGACGTAACAGAAGTAATAAAAAGTCATAAATGCCCCTAGGTATTTTACACAGTCATTTCATTTGTATTACATCGTATCTCTCTTTCTCTCTCTATCTTCTCTCTCATTGTGAGCACCATCATCACCACCACCTTTCAACACCAAATCCACCTCCTTCACCCATTTTCACAACCAAGTTCCATAACCACTACCATCAAGCTCCACGACGACCACACCGCAAGGTCCGTTGTTATCGCTGGACCGTCATGACCACCATTGCCCAGCTTTGTCAAAACCAAGAACCACCCTTCACAAAGTGCTATAGATGAAGCAACAAAAGAGGGAGGATGATGAAAAATAAAGAAATAGGTTTAGAGATGTTTCTTTGGAATGTGTGAAGTTGATTTTCGAATAAATTTTGGCATGCCAAAACTACCCATTTTCGGAAGAAATGAGAAAATGAGATGGCGTAGGATGAAGTATGAAGCAAGGTGAAGAGATTGGTGAAAGAACGGGATAAAACCGTTAAAAATTGAGAAAATTATAGAGTCCGAAAGATGGGCCAAAGAAATGTCGTAAATAGGAAGAATTTTTTGTTTTTTATTTTTGGGCAACTTTTAGAGCTCCGAAAGCACTTGAAAAGAAGCAGAATGAGGCATGTGAGGAGTGATATAAAAATTAGGCCATGAGGTGAATCCAACAACGAAAAAATGAGGCAAAATGGAGTTACGACGATTGAGATACAAGGGCTTGAAATGACGTGTTTGAATTTGAAAATCTAATATTTTCGGGTATGTTCGTGCGTGCAGGCGGTTTGGAGAAGATAAAGTGAGTTTTGTTGATATGAATTCCATCAATGCTATTTCAAAAATCTAAATGTTTACACTTATTAATTGTTTGACTCCATGGATTGGGTTTGTTACTAATTTGAATTATAAGGAGAAAAGTATAATTTTTAGAGAGAGAAGTGGTGGTGATAAGAAATATATGGAGAAAAGAGAAAGTGAGTTTAAACTATTCTGTAGAGAGCGTAGAAATGGTGTTAGTATTGGTGGTAATGTTGGTTGGTTGTTGTTTCGCAGGAAAGGTGATGGTGGTGACGTTGGTTGTTGTGATTTTCCATGGAAGGTGATGGTGGTGAGATGAGAGGAGAAATAAAAAATTATGGTGGTGGGTTTGTATGGAAGGTGATGGTGTTGCATATTTATATAATGAGGAAAATGGGTGTTTTGGTCCAAGAGTGTAACGGTTTTGGTAGGAGAAAGTGCTACCTAGTGTTGCATTACACTTTTATACTCATGAAATCCAAACTCTGTTTAAATAAACAGATCTATTAAAAAATTAAAGTTTAGTGTTAAGTCTAGGGGTTTAAGTGTTACAAATGAAACTATAGTGGGTTTTATGTTTTTTGGGCAAACCACAAGGAGTTAAAGTGTAATTTACCTTTTTTTTTTATTAGCTAAGGCCCTTCAACATTTTCATAGAGAAAATTTGACTCAAAGAAATTTCGGCCCCGACTTATAGAAATTTCTTCTCTGGTATGATCACATAGAAATTTCAAAATTTCTCTATGAAAATTGAAATTTCTCTGAGTCGGGGCCAAATTTCTCTGAGTCGAATTTTCTCTGTAAAGATGTGGAGGAACTTTAACTATTATGAAAATATTGTATGTATTTTATCTTATAAAATCTTAATATCATGGACCTTAAAAAAAATTCTTTTTTTTTTATCATTCATTTCTTATATATATATGTGTGTGTGTGTGTGTGTGTGTGTGTGTGTGTGTAAGTAGATGATTTTTTTACTATAAACTCTTTTTTCAAATGATTCCTCTAATTTAAATGTTAACATAGAAGATATATTATACCAATAATTTTTCGTTTTATTTTACATTGAGATAGAATTTTACGATCATCGATCTAATTTTACAATCTCATATATATGAATCCCTCCAAATGATCCCTCTTAATATCTCAATTTTAACAACATTGCTTGCAAATGAGTATAAATACAATTGAAAATAAAGTGCAATAATGACATGTTCCGTTAAAAAGTTAAAGAGTGATGCTCCACACCCCTAGTGAGGGGTGACCCCAACACCTCCACATGCACGTGGGAGGCAACAAGAGGAGGACCAAAATATATATATATATATATATATGAACCAATCTCAAAACACTGGGAGTGGTGGGATCTCACTCTTTTTCCAAAGTTAAAATTTTCGAAAGAGATTAGCAAAATAAGACAGTGAAAGTAATAAATATTTTCTTAGCAATTGACAAAAAATAATTATAATAAAAATAAGAACAACTCTCATTGAGAAACACAAAATGATGAAAAGTTGGAATGCAAACATAACTTTTACACATCCACTATAAAAAAAAAAATTAAGTTTTCGAAGCCAAAATTTAGGAATAAAATTATGTTTTAAGAACTAAATATTTTTGTTGCGAAAAGTGTCATTATTATATTTCTAGCAACAAAAATTAAAAATTAGTGATGAATTATTATCCTTTTGAGACTAAATGTTATTTTCAAAAATAAATCATTTTGAGACCAAATTATTTTGTCTTTAAAAGTCTATTTATTAGTGACATTTTCAAAATTTTGTCACTAAAAACTTTGTTTTTGACTTTTCGAAACGATTTTTTAACGACTATCCTCGTAACGATGAAAATTGATCACTAAATGTCTTTTATAACAAAATTTTCACTTTTAAAAATTAAAACATGCGGCCTTTTAAATTGTAGTGATCCTAACATACTCTTTGCATAAATTTTTTTTTTAACACTTTTAACATATTAATAAGTTATCACTAGCATTTTAATTATTTTAATGCCAAAAATCACGCAAAACGCGAGACAGAGGGAGAAAGAAAAAGAAACCTGGTCATAGAACCCTCGTCGAGTGAAAGCCAGGTGGAAACCCTTGGCCAAATCAGTATCATAGAGAGCTCTAGTTTTAGGGTTAGACAAAGTCTGGTAAGCCTCCTGCACCCGAATAAACCTCCTTGTGTACTCCTCCGCACGGTTAGGCGGCGACACGTCCGGGTGGTACCTGAGTGCCAGTTGCTTGTACGCTTTCTTGATCTCCGACAGCGTACCGCTCTCTGATATACCCAACAGCTCGTAGAAACTCTTTTCTGTCCCTTCTGTGGCCTCTGATGATGTCTCGGACAAGTTGTCAATGGCTGCTCTTGTAGTTCTTCTGGTTCTGTAATAGGTTGACCCATATGGAGTTTTAATGGATATGCTTGGTTTTACTAGAGGGTTTTTGAAGAGAAGGCTAGGACAACTTTCACTGACTAGTTTTCTTGTTGATAGGTTTGGTTTGGTGCAGATGTGGAAGCAAGCTTCCCTTCCAGAAATCATTCCACAGTTCATTTCTCTGTCTCTCTCGCTCTCTCTGTGGTAAACAAGGCTATATCTATGCCTACTAATGTACAAGCATGTATATATATATATATATATGCATATGTATTCTTGGTATTAAATTACAGTTGAGGTGTATGGAAGTTTCTATGATCTTGCATACAGATGGATTATTTATTGCTATTATTTTACTAATTATATCAATTTCAACAGTTTATGTGACCAATTAGGCGTATTTGAGCCAGCAGCCATCATTGATTAATTGAAACTACTAAATAAACAAAATGTTTATACAAAAACGAAAAAGAAAAAAAGAGACAAAATGATATGGTAATGGCGCTCGTGTGATTATAATCGTTGTGATTAGCATTTTAATTTTGAGTAGATGGATATGAATCACACATTATTATGTATGAACATTTTGTATATGAATTCTGAATATTTCATCAAAACTTTTCATCTTTTTTTATGATTTTTTCATGTTATAATAATAAGTCTCACTATTTTTTTAAAATCATAATGAATATTAGACATATCCATAACAATTTTTGTTATATAAATACATATAAGAAATTAAATAAAATAATAAAATAAATTTGATAATATATAATATTTTGCAATAAAATATTATGCATGGTAGATAAGATATAGGTTCACAGTTTGAGTTTTGCCATGTATGAGTTTGGTAAAAGTTAGCTAATCTAGAAGATCAAGCTAACTGACCACTAACCAAGGATGATTAAGCAACGCTAATTAAAAATATTAACTTGGCGGGCTGGTATGTTGTATCTCATTTTTCTGTCCCTGTTGTCACTGTCCTGTTGCCCATACGTTGTCAAGTATCCAATAAAAATAAATAAAACTTTCTTCCATGAACCTCCCTGGCCCCTCTTTTGTCACCATATGTTTGTTCTATGTTATTACTCAGTATTTAC
This sequence comes from Camellia sinensis, assembly GCF_055761805.1. Classification (NCBI taxonomy): domain Eukaryota; kingdom Viridiplantae; phylum Streptophyta; class Magnoliopsida; order Ericales; family Theaceae; genus Camellia; species Camellia sinensis. The sequence continues at coordinate 83,732,419 of NC_138963.1, forward strand.
ATAAATATAGAAAGTTTCAAATACAAATATACAGATATAAGAAGAAGAAAAAAAATTCATATTTTTAATTGTGATATTCATATCGTATGTATCACATTTGATAGTGTGGGCACCGAGCCTTTTTCGTGTCTAAATTATGTTCCCATACAAATTGTTGTACCAATTCACTTTAAACAACAAAAAGTCGTCACTTAATTTTTAAAGGAGAATTAAGAACCTTTAATAATGAAAACCACTAATCCGTCATAACAAGAAAAATTTATATAGGTTAAGGAGCTTAGATATAAAAGGGGAAGGTTATTGAATGATAGCATTCCCTTTTTGGCCAATTCGAAAATTGGCCTCTACTAACTTTCTATTCTATGATTTTAGTGGTTAATTATTCTGTTTGCACTCCTCATAAATTCATGTTGCCACTCAAGAATTCCTACAAGCATGAACACAAGAAAGTTTGTTGATTAAATGTGGGCGTGCCAATACTTGTGAACCTAGTTCATGGTGTAAGAATTGTTGAACATTTCTAACTTCTAACACAGAGAAATGACTATGTGTATCTAAGAGGAACCGCCACTAGTTTAGATCTTGCCCCCAATAAAAAAGACTTTTAACAAAGAACCTATGTTGGCATACTCACACATTAGGGGAAACCAAACTAGGTTTGCCACTACTTCCAGTTTCAAATACTATTAATAACTTCACATAGGACATAGCAGAAAATGATATCAAAAAGCAAGTCCATCAGGCAGCAACTGATTCCTCCCAATTCATAGAAAACAAGCAACTACTTCCGCATAAGGTGCAGATGCACATTGCCACAACAAATTATATATATATATATATATATATATTACATAATTCACAATAAGGTTCACCTTCAGAATAATCAAGTGATTCACAGTGATGTAAAGTTATGATATGTTTAATCAAACCAGAAATATTTACTTATAAAAAACATGTATTTGATAGAACCAGAAGCCAATGAGCAGGCAGTTAAATGCTAGCCACTAGACACTTAAAGAACCTAAACTAAGAAGAAAACTTTGTTGACGGAAAAGATTACAACAAAAACAAGAGAGGGTGCACAAGCATCATAGCGAACAAATGGATCTCAACTAGGTTGGCACCCAAACGCACACCCAATCATATGCTAGCACCCCAGGAAGTTGAATATTGGAGTTTGGATACAGTGGACTGACATCTTGGACTGGCAGTTACGGGGATATGTGAAGCGAATGAAGGCTTTGAGCAAGAAATTTGATAAGTTTCATGAGAATGTGTTTGTGCCCTAATTTGGCATATGTGTTATTGTAGCCTACTGACAATTCCAATATTGAGATTATGCTAAATTATATAGGTATGATTGATTCGTGCCATTTTCTCTTAATTATTGAATGAATTTTTTTAATTTTTAGTGATGCATTTGGATACTATTTAATACGACGCTTTATGTGAGAAAATTGTGTGTTGTGATTGGAATTTGTGCACTTAAATTTTATTTTAAATAATTATTAATGAGATCTGTTTGGGTTAAATAGTGCTAATCCAAACTGTAAGTCCAGAGTCAAGCATCCTGCCCTGCAAACACTCTAGCACAGTTCATACATCCATAGCATCTACATTACGCAACAAGTCCTTTGCCGCAAATTATTAAAAGAATAAATAAATAATGGTGCAACAATGACATTATGACAAGAAAATCTTTGCTAGAACCAGTAAGCTAGCCACTTAAGATATAAAGCTAGATGCAAAGTACACTGCTCACATAGGCATAAAATATTCATTCAAATGCTCAAAACTCTTACAACATTAATCTAGTTCTCACAACTGAAACGCCCAATATAAAAACAAACAACAGATGCATTTCATCCATCCATCAGTTCAAGCACAGAAAGAGACAGATTCCATAGTGCATAAAAACAAATAGAAAAACAGAGAAGATAAAGGAGGAGGGGATATAAATATATATATATACCGAGAGAGAGAGAGAGAGAGTCAGAGATAGAGATAGAGAGAGAGAGAGACAGAGAGAGAGAGACGAAACAAGGGTTTCAGGAAGAAGGAAGAGAAGAGAGAGTGCCTTACCAGTCGAAGTCGAAGCAGTCGAAGCAGATTACAAATTGAAGCCAAGTCCAAGTTGAAGCAGTCATAGCAGACTATGTCAATGGACCTTTCTTCTCGTAGTAAGTTAAAGCAGACTGCGTCAATGGATCGCCACTGATTCAATTGATTGAAAAAGTGTTTGAAGAAACCTTTTCCCTTCACCTACGTCTCTCTCTCTTCTTAGAAACTCTGTGTTTTTTTTTTTCTTTTCTTTTGTTCTTTTTTTTTTTTTTTTTGAATTGTATCAGTCTGTTTGATAATAAAAAAATAAATTAATTTTTTTTTTTTTGATAAGTGGCACCAAAAAAATTGGGTTTTGGCGCTTGAAGTATTTTGGGATACCATTCACGACCCACATAGTAAGTCGTAAAAAGTGACTTATTTTTAATGACTGGTAGACGTGTGTCGTATATAACTGATATATTAATGACATGCTATATGTATGTCGTAGAAAGTTTTATTAATTACGGCGCGCAATGCAAGTCGTAAAAACATTATCATTTTTACCATTAACGGCTTGCACAATAGACACGTTGTAGTTAGTCTATTATTTACGACATGCAAAAAAGGCAAGTCATAAAAGTGAGAAATTACGGCTTGCATTCATTGTATGTCGTTGATGTGGTGCCGTGAAAAGTCAATTTCGTTGTAGTGTTTGACTTCTGCAAGGGAAGAAGTAGAAAGGCCAAGATTTGGAGATGATGTTAACTTTGGAGATTATGGTTTCTTAAGATCAAAGGTGATGGTGTTGGAAGCTAACCAAAGAGTCATGAAGATGAATGTGATGGGATGCTTTTGTTTATATCTTATGCCTGTGTTTGTCACTGTCCTAGTGTTGGCTATGAAATGAAAAAAAATAAAAAATAAAAAATCTGTAACTAGTTCTAAATGGTATTTAGGGTTTAAGGGTTTGTCCTATAACTAGTTGTAAGTGGTTTGGAGATTTGTAATAGTTGTATGGTTGTAAGTTTATAATGCACTGAAATGAAGTACTGTTTGTAGAAAAGGAAAGGCATTACATTAACAATATAACTGGCATTACAACTATCTTTGTGCAACACAATTTCCATTAAACTATCCTGTAAGAAACAACTTCGACATTGGCCAAAATAAAATTGGCATTACCATACCAAAATAACACAATTACCATTCCCAATTATAACCAAAACATGAAAAAATATCCCATGAGGATACAATTCAAGTATCCTATAATAAGCGTCACAAAATATGTCATTACAACTAGTGGAATAGTTTAAACATGACAAGTACCAATATCAACAACTAACACAAATCCTAAAAAGTTGTCAACCACAAAAAATAAGAGTTGTGTGAGTAAGACAATCGCAAAAAGTAGACAAAATATGTGACAAACACATAGTGAAAGAAACACTATTGTGTGGAACCCTTTCCTGGTTTCTTGGCTTTGAGCCTATTCAAGATACTGGCCAAGCTTGATTGCCTATTTCCACTAATACCTGTCCCAGCTACTGAAGCAGCAGTAGCCCTTCCAATTGCAAATGGACTAGCTGTTAGGAACCTTGTTGTCAAATTCCATGGAAAAAAATAAGATTGTAATCAGATTGTTATTTTCCAGTTTTGTTTTTCCCGCTCGAGCAGGGAAAGTGTGCCGCTCGAGAGAAGTTTACACACTCACAGTATTTCGCATGTCTATAAAAAATACTGAGGGATGTGTTTGTACGCTCGTGCGTGGGATCTTCCGCTCGAGCGTGAACCCTAGGTTGGAACACGCGATATAGAGTCCCCGCTCGAGCGTCCATTCCCACGCGCGAGCGGACCGCACGATCTCTGTTTCTGTATATTCGCTTGTTGGTCCAATTCTAGGGTTACTTTTCCTAGATCTTCTTTAAGAGTCTTAGGGTTTCGTTTGAGGTTTTCTTCTGAAGGGGTTTGCTAGTTTTCCTTGATATATTAGAGAGGGTTTGAAACCTATGATCTAAGATACATACATCAAGGAGTTTGTTACTTCATATTTAAGAGTATTCTTCTTCGGTGGAATCAAGGGATTTAAGCCTGGAGCATCAAAGGAGTTTGATACTGTACGTGGTCGTTGATTTGACATCAGAAGTTGTGGATTCAACTTCATATTGATCAATTCCGAGACGAAGGCTGTGACGAAAGAGTTACAGAAGGTTTGAAGACAAATTTGATGCGTTTTGTAATTTGTTGATTGTCTTTGTAATCTTTCTTTCTTCAGTAGTGGATTGATTAAGTGGCGTTTCGCCCGTGGTTTTTTTATCACAATTGGAGGTGCTTCAATTGTGGTTTTTTCACGTAAAAATCGCTTGTTTCGATTTATTGTTTTTCGAAAACAACAATCTAAACCACTTTCGTAAGTGCATGTTGATTTAGATTGTGTGTTTTGAATAATCGGGAATTTGAGGAATTAAATCTTGATCTAATCACGAATCACTTAGGATTTCAATTGGTATCAGAGCAGGTCACTCTTTGTTTTTATCAAAACTATAGGAGTGTGATTTTGTGTGATTGGTGATATGGATTCAATTTGTGAAGGTAACTCGACCCATAGACCTCCGTTACTTGATGGTACAAACTATTCTTATTGGAAAACTCGTATGAGAGCGTTTTTAAAATCCATCAATGAGAAAGTTTGGCACTGTGTACTCTATGGGTGGAGTAAACCTACTGTCACCATTGATGGCATTGAGATTCCCAAATCCCTTGGTAAATGGGACACAACCGATTATCAAAACTCGAGTTAGAACAGTAAGGCTCTCAATTCCCTTTTTTGCTCCGTCACACTTGAAGAGTTTCGTCGTATCTACATGTGTGAGGTAGTAAAAGAGGCTTGGGACATTCTTGAAGATATACTTCTGTCAAAAGGTCAAAACTTCAACGTCTCACATCTGCCTTTGAAACCCTTTTTATGCGTGATGATGAGACGTTTGATGATTTCTATGCTAACTTAGTGACATCGTGAATTCCTGTTTCACACTCGGTGAAAAAATCCCTAAAGCTAAAGTTGTTGGAAAATTTTTGAGGTCATTACCCGAGAGGTTCCAATCAAAAGTGACAGCCATTGAGGAGACTCAGAATGTTGATACCCTCAAGCTTGATCAGTTGGTTGGAAACCTGCAGACTTATGAAGCCCACCAGATTTCTAAGAAAAAACAAAAAGATAGTGTGGCTTTCACTAGTGCTCATGAGACTACAAAAACTCCTGAGACTGAGTTTGATTTAGAGTCTGAGATGATGGCTATGTTTACTAAACAGTTCAAAAAAAATTTAAAGAAAAAGAAACCTAATTTCAGAGACCCTATTTCAAAAGACAAGAGTAATGATAAACTCAAAACTTTTCCACCAAAACTTGCTCCAAAAACTAAAAAGAAGATTGTAAAAGGGCAAGGGGTCAAGTGTTATGAATGTCAAGGGTTTGGTCATATTGCCCTTGAATGTCTTTCGAAAAAGAATCGAAAGAAAGTTTACACAGTAACTTGGGATGATGAAAGCGGGTCGGAGCAAGAACCCGAAGAAACTGAATCTGTTGAAGACGGGGATAGTGCTTTCATGGCATTTTGGTCCACTTTCACACAACCTCTTCCGAAACCAGTGGAATTTGCTCGTGGTCAGAATCTGCATCATGCTCCCACCTTTGATGGGAGAAATTACTTGTATTGGAAGATCAGAATGAGGGCGTTTCTGAAAGCTTTTGACCCAGAAGGCTGGCAAGCCATTGAAGAGGATGTTGAAAATACTGACAATCCGAGCAATCAGAGAGTCCTAATTACTATTCATGGAGCAATTTCTGATGAAGAATTACAACGGGTTGCTCACTACATAAAGGCTAAAGATGCATGGGACATTCTGAGCCAATTTCATGAAAATGGAGATTCATCTTCACCACCATCTAGCAACTTTCCTGCCTTAGTTGCTAGATTGGATGAGGTCAAGGAGAATAAGGAGCAAAAAGAAAATGATGAAACATCAGAAGACAATGATGAGATTAATGGTGATGATCTATAACAAGCTTACGAAAAGCTTTACGATGAATCTTTGAATTTATCCAAAATCAATGACAAACTCACTCTCAAGCTCAAAACATGTGAAAGCGAGAATGTCAAGCTAAAAGGAGAACTTGTAATAGCAAAGCAGAATGTCATCAAGATCTCCAGTGACAAGCAAGACCTATGTGGGAAACTTCTATCTTGTGAAATTGAAAGGAATGAACTCTTGAAAGTGTATTCTACATATGAAAAGAAGCTTGGAAGCCTTGAGATGTCACAAGCTACATTGGAAGAGCTGGTTTGTTAGAAAGATGAAGAACTCCGAATTGCTAGAGCCACAATTGCTATGTGGAACAGAGGTTCCAAATCATTAGAAGACATCCTTGGGTCTCAAAAAATAGGTTGTGACGAAAGCGAGCTAGGCTATGGGAATGCAACAGCTCACAAGGGACAGCCCTTTACATCACATGACCTAAAAACTCAAGCAAAGGGAAAACTGAAGGTACACCAGGGTGATCCCTCTCTTTATCTACCTAACGGGGGTAAGATCAACAAAAAGGAGGTAAAACCTATCTTTATTTGTCATCATTGTGGTAGGTATGGCCACATTCGTCCTTATTGCTTTGAATTGTTTGGTAAGGTGTCTTAAAAGGGTAGAAATTCGAATACTTTTTGGGTTAGGAGGCAACCTTACATGTCTAGGCGGAATACCAAGATTCATGAGAGTGTTCACAATGCCAAGACATTTACCAAGACCGCCAGACCTTATTTTGTTAAGACCAAAAAGATTTGGGTAAGAAAAGATGATTTGACTTGTTTAGTTGTTCACACTGCCCTAAAAGCACGTGACTCACGCATGTGGTATCTGGATAGTGGGTGCTCTCGTCACATGTCAGGTGACAAATCCTACTTCACCTCTCTTGAAAAATATGAAGAAAGAATTGTTACCTTTGGAGATGGTGGCACTTCTAGAGTCATTGGTAAGGGCTCTATAAGTGTTGCTGGTCTTCCCAAGCTTGAAAATGCTTTACTTGTTGATGGTCTTAAAGCGAATCTTTTGAGCATCAGTCAAATGTGTGATTCCTATCATGAAGTATTGTTTTCAAAAAATAAATGTGAAATTTTGCATAAAAAGGGAAATGTTGTCTTGCATGGAGTTCACACATTTGATAACTGCTATGAGATTGTTATTACTAATGATCTCACTTGTCACTCAGCTATCATAAGTAACATTAATTTGTGGCATCAAAGATTAGGTCACATGAATTTCAAAGACCTAACTAAGATAGCCAACAAAGAGCTTATGAGAGGAGTACCTAAACTGGGTAAGAATCTGAATCATGTGTGTGGACCATGTCAACTTGGGAAGCAAACCCATGCCCCTCATAAAAAAGTGAATAGCTTTACAACCAAACGTCCTCTTGAATTGGTTCACATGGATTTAATGGGACCTACTCGCACTGAAAACATTGGAGGTAAAAGATACATTTTTTTAACTGTTGATGATTTTACTCGATTTTCGTGGGTAAATTTTTTAAGGGAAAAATCTGATATGTTTGATGCTTTCCAGGCCTTAGTCCTTAAAATCCAAAATGAACAAGGTATTTCCATTGGGCGTATAATAAGAATCCGAACTGATCATGGTCATGAGTTTGAAAATAGTTCATTTTCGGATTTTTGTGATATGCATGGAATTAAACATGAATTTTCTACACCTATTACTCCACAACAAAATGGAGTGGTTGAGAGGAAGAACAGAGTTGTTCAAGAAATGGCTAGGGTCATGCTCCTTAGTAAGAAACTTCCTCCAAAGTTTTGGGTTGAAGCCCTAAATACTACTGTTTATGTCATAAATCGCGTATATTTAAGGCCCGACACTTTACAAACTCCATATGAATTGTGGAAGGGATTGAAACCTAATGTAAAATACTTTAAAACTTTTGAGAGTAAGTGCTGCATTTTCAAAGATAGAGAGCCTTTGGGCAAATTTGACTCCCGAAGTGATGAATGTATTTTTCTAGGGTATTCAACTACTAGTAGGGCTTTTCGAGTCTATAACCTGTGAACTTCTTTGTTAATGGAATCAATCAATGTGGTTATAGATGACACAGGTTCCCCTACTCCAGCAACAAATGAGGATGACAATGGTAAGTCTCCAATCCTGGATACTGAACGACAAAGTCAAAGAGAAGCTGAGGTCCAAGCACAAGAAGTTCAACCAACACCATCCTCACAAGTAAGTCAAAGTCCAAAGAGTGCACGGAGAGACATCACTCCTGATGCTTCTGTCACCGCAAGTCCTGAGTTCAAACCATCAGCAAGGGTGAAATTGAATCATCCAGCTTAACAGGTGATTGGAAGAGTATCGGATCGAATGAAAACCCAAAGACAGATTCGAGATGAGGTATCTCATATGTGTTATGTTTCATTAATTGAACCTAAGAATATTAAAGAAGCCTTACTAGATGATAGTTAGGTCAACGCTATGTATGAAGAATTAGGTCAATTTGAACGTAACAATGTTTGGACTCTAGTTCCCAGACCTAGAGACATGAATGTGATAGGTACCAAGCGGATCTTTAAAAATAAATCTGATGAGAATGGTACTATGGTTAGAAATAAAGCTAGGCTGGTTGCTCAAGGCTACACACAAGTGGAGGGTGTTGACTATGATGAGACGTTTTCCCCAGTTGCACGTCTCGAATCTAATCGTATTTTACTTGGTGTTGCATGTTTTCTTGATTTCAAATTGTATCAAATGGATGTGAAAAGTGCCTTTTTGAATGGGAACTTAAAAGAAGAGGCATATGTTGAGCAACCAAAAGGGTTTGAGGACCCTAAATGTCCAAATCATGCCTGCAAGTTAGAAAAGGCTTTGCATGGATTGAAACAAGCCCCTCAGGTTTGGTATGATAGACTTACTACCTTTCTTCTTGATAATGACTTTCAAAGCGGTAGTGTGGACAAGACTTTATTTCTGAAACATACTAAGTTTCATATTCTTGTTGCTCAGATTTATGTTGATGATATTGTGTTTGGATCCACTGCTGATCATCTTGTTAAATATTTTTCGAATTGCATGACACATGAGTTTGAGATGAGCATGATGGGAGAGTTGTCATATTATTTGGGTCTTCAAATTAAACAGTCTCCTTCGGGTATGTTTGTTTCTCTGACTAATTATGCCAAAAATCTTATGTCAAAGTTTGGTCTTGAGTTTGCCAAACATGCACGCACTCCTATGAGCACCAGTCTTCACTTTTCTAAAGATTCTTCTGGTATTGATGTTGATCCTACCCTTTATAGGAGTATGATAGGGAGTCTTCTTTACCTCACAGCCAGTCGTCCTGATATTGCTTTCAGTGTAGGTGTTTGTGCTCGTTACCAAGCCAGTCCTAAAGAGTCTCATCTTCTTGTGGTCAAATGCATCATTAAATATGATAATGGGACATTGGGGTATGGGGTTTTGTTTTCTACTGATACTACAGCTGACATTACTGGTTTTTCTGATGCCGACTGGGAAGGGTGTGCTGTTGATAGGAAAGGTACATCTGAGGGGTGTTTTTACCTTGGGAATAATTTGGTTGCCTGGCATAGCAAAAAGCCAAATGCCATCTCTCTTTCGACTGCTGAAGCTGAGTACATTGTTGCAGGGAGTTGTTGTGCACAAATGCTGTGGATGAAGCAAATGCTTCATGATTATGGGATAGATCAGAACACTCTCACTCTTTTCTGTGATAACACAAGTTCCATAAACATTTCAAAAAATCCTATCCAACACTCTCGCACCAAACATATTGACATTCGTCATTATTTTATTCGAGAGTTAGTGGAAGAAGGCCTTGTTGTTCTTGAACATGTACCCACTGAGCATCAAAAAGCTGATATTTTTACAAAACCCCTTGATCTTTTTCGGTTTAAGTTCCTTAGAAAGACCTTGGGTGTCGTGCTCAGTCACTAGGGTGTTACTTGTTACTTGAGGGGGAGTGAGTGATTGCTTTTTGTGTGCTTGGATGCTATAATTTCATAGTCATTGATTCTTGTTATCTTTGCATCAAAATTTATATGAACACTGCTCATGCTACTTATAAGATCTCATTCTTCTTTGTTTATAGCTCATTCTGAATGCCCATACTCATTTACTTCATGATCTCATTCTGTACACATCCTTGAGATAAACTGTTGCAGGGTTTTCCGCACAAGCGATCAAAGTTCTCTATGGACCACTAACAGTGTTTCTTATACTTTTTCAGAGAAATTGACCTATACTAGTATATCATGGGTAATGTTGAGTCTTTTAACCATCTATCATCATTTTTCACTTCCACGATTTCTTCCTCAGTTCGTTGTAGTCCGGGCATTAGGAAAAGGCTACCTTAGAGGCACCAACTAGGCCATCCTTTTTTATTTCATTCTTCTCTGGTTTGGTCTCCACACTCTAGAGCGTGCATGCCACCAGTGAGTGCCCACAAGAAAGTGAAGTTGAAAAAATAATAATGATAAACAAAAAAATAAGGGACTCATTGATTGAGGGGGAGCCTCCGTGTTTACTCAACAAATACCCTGTGATTCCTAGTGGTTTGACTTTTCTCTGTGATGTTTAGTTACTCTTGCCGAAGGTCCACCCATCTGATCACTACGAGGATTAACTCTAGCTCTGTGGCCTCTCAAGGATCACACACACACACATTTTATATGTGAGCTCTCTTGTTTTCATTGAGTTATGTATTCTCATGTTGCTTATGATCATTGATTGAATATTATCTGACTTGCTCATGATTTTCTGGTTCATATTTTTAAAAAAAATAAATAAACAAGTATACAGGCTTCATGGTTGTGGATCATTTCATCCCAGTGTTACAGTCTTCCATTTATACTCTCCCTTGTTATACAGTTCACCCTTCTATGATTGAGCTGATTTTGTTTTTATTTCCATTGAAAGAAAAAAAAAAAAAGGGAGGGGGGTTTTGGAGCTTGGTGTTTTGTCTCCGCTCGAGCGGAATATATCACGCTTGAGCGTGAATTTCAGTCTTTCAACATTTTTCCAAGGTCTTGCAGATCTGCAAGGGTGTTTTTGGTGCTCGAGCCTGTCCATGTGTGTTTTGGCTCCCACTTGAGCGGACTGATTTGGTTTAAATACTTCCTCCCTTGACCCTTCAGTTCATTCTTCCCCAAATTTCATCCTTTCTCCTAAGGCTCCTTGGCGTTTCCGTGTATTGTCTTCCTTGGCCTTTTCATTGTTGATTTCTGTTCTCGCACACCTAAGGTATGTCCATCTTCTATTTCATCTCTGTTTTCATGTTTGTTTTCGTAGTTATTGGGTCTTATTAGTCGTATGCCTCTTGCTTGTTTTATTGAGTCTTTGGCATATTATGTTGGGTTAAGGTCTGTCACTGTCGTTTGTATCAATGTTTTTCCATTGCATCTATTTGTTTTTTTGGATATGGCTGCCTTGCCCACCATGATTCATCTTTCCTGCATTTTGCTCTATTGGGAATACTATGCCTTGATCATATTGCCTTATAGCTTTACTTGTCTGACTCATGTTGATAGATTTGACTGTGTTACTAATGTTTTGTTTTTCTTTTTTGGTTTCATTTTTGTCTTGGGTTAGGGGTTGTGGGTTTATTCTTTTGGCTTGTCCTTGGTTTAGTCATGTCTACTTTCAAGAGAAAGAAGTCTACTGCCCCTCGACTTACATTTAACTCCGACCGGTTTCCCTCGGCTGAGAAAGCCATTTGAGAGTCTTATCTATCCCGTACCGTTCATCTCGAACACAATGTTCAGCCTAACTCCTTTGAGTCTATCCATATCCGTCCTCTTTTTGATCCCTTGGGTGGAGATTCTATCCTCTCTTTCTCAGGTCCTCAAAACCTCAGTTGGGTTCGTGAATTTTATTGTAACATGGACAGTCTTGATGACATTCGTCCGTCATTCAAGACTTGGGTCCGATCCAAGTCAGTCACAGTCACCACTAATCTCATCAGAGAGCTTTTTAGGGATTAGTAAAGTCTTCCTCATCTTCTATCCTTTTTCTGTGCATCCGACTTGTGATTTCAATGAGGTGGCTACTACTCTCTGTGGTACCTCTCGTCCTTGGCCCTCCAGCTCCTTAATCAAACAAAATGAGCTTCTACCGCAGTTTCGCTTGTTCAACCTCATTGTGTGTGCCAATATTATCGTCACCACCCACAGCTCAGAAATCAACCAGGACCAAGGGTTTATTTTTCAGTGTCTTGCACAATATCCCTCCATTGATCTTGCCACTTTGATAATCCAAAAGATGGTTGCTGCATATGAGCGTAACAACCTTGGTCTCCCTTATGGATGCCTCATTAACCGGCTTCTCGCCAAGTTTGAGGTTCCCACGTTTGATGAGGGTGAGTTTGCATCACCTTCCCGGCCTTTTACCAAAAAGACTATCTCCCAGAGTCAGTCTCATGTTCGGGGGGTTTCTACTAGGGTGGGTCGTTCAGGTACAGGTGATGCTGCTACTATGGCAGAGGAGGCTGAGTTCGACGTAGCTGCTGCAGGTGATGCTGTAGGTGAGAGGGAGCAACCGCATCCAGTCCGTATTGTTCGGGGCCAGCTCCAGCACTTTGAGTAGTCTGTTGTTTCATGTTTTGATCGCCTCGAGGGGTGGATGGACATTTTTTAGGCTAGACTCGCGGATCTCGAGACTGCTGCCGATGCTCGGTTCACTGCATTGGAGGCCTCATCCTGGCTTGTTGAGGAATCCGTTGCACAGTCTTCTACTCAGTTATCTCAGATCCTGTCTCTTCTCTACATGCAGTCACAGTCACAGCCACCCGCTCCGTGATCATTGTTGTTCAGCCCTGCTTTTCGCTACTGTTTCGCTTAGTTTTTGATCCCTCTCGGACAAAAAATGGGAGCGGTTTTTTCTATACTTGTTTATATAATTGATACTTGATACAGTTGGTCAGATGGGTATATTGTTTTTTTTTTATGGATGGATAGTATGTTTCTCTGTTATTTTATATTTGGTTATTTAATACAGTTCCACAGTTTTTTGGTTTGTGTGGTTGTTTTTTTTTCAGGTGGTTTGCTCAAAGACATTGATCACATAATTGCATGGTCTTTGGTGTTAGTTTTGTTTGTTTTTTTTATGGTGTTTTTGTTAGGAAAATTGTTTTAGAATGGTTTTGTTCGGGATTTGACAAAGGGGGAGATTGTTAGGACCCTTGTTGTCAAATTTCATGGAAAAAACTAAGGTTATAATCAGATTGTCATTTTCCAGTTTTTTTCTTCCCGCTCGAGTGGAGTTTACACACTCACAGTATTTCGCGTGTGTGCAAAAATACTGAGGGATGTGTTTGTACGCTCGAGCGTGGGATCTTTCGCTCGAGCGTGAACCCTGGGTTGGAACACGCGATATAGAGTCCCCGCTTGAGCGTCCATTCCCACGCGCAAGCGGACCGTACGATCTCTGTTTCTATATATTCGCTTGTTGGTCCAATTCTAGGGTTACTTTTCCTAGATCTTCTTTAAGAGTCTTAGGGTTTCGTTTGAGGTTTTCTTCTGAAGGTGTTTGCTAGTTTTCCTTGATATATTAGAGAGGGTTTGAAACCTATGATCTAAGATACATACATCAAGGAGTTTGTTACTTCATATTTAAGAGTGTTCTTCTTCGGTGGAATCTGGGGATTTAAGCGTGGAGCATCAAAGGAGTTTGACACTGTACATAGTCGTTGATTTGACATTAGAAGTTGTGGATTCAACTTCATACTGATCAATTCTGAGACGAAGGCTGTGACGAAAGAGTTACAGAAGGTTTGAAGACAAATTTGATGCGTTTGGTAATTTGTTGATTGTCTTTGTAATCTTTCTTTCTTCAGTAGTGGATTGATTAAGTGGTATTCACCCGTGGTTTTTTTTTATCATAATTGGAGGTGCTTCAATTGTGGTTTTTTCACGTAAAAATCGTTTGTGTCGATTTATTATTTTTCGAAAACAACAATCTAAACCACTTTCGTAAGCGCTTGTTGATTTATATTGCGTGTTTTGAATAATTGGGAATTGGAGGAATTAAATCTTGATCTAATTACGAATCACTTAAGATTTTCACTAGCAGCAACAGCCCTTCCAAAGCTAGGTAGACCAGCAGTAGCAGCCCTTTCAAAGCCAGGTGGACAACCTCTTCCTTGTGTAGCACAACACCCATATTTTTTTGCCAATAGTTGCAGCAGTACCCCTTCCTTGTGTAGCAGCAACACCGTTACCTTTTCCACTTGTTGTAGCAGTACCCCTTCTAACACCATTGCCCTTCCCAATTAGAGCACCCATTGCAACATGTTCACCCTTTCTAACACCATTGCCTCTCCTAATTCGAGCACCCTTCCAATTGCAAATGCTCCTCTTCTAGTGCCTTTTCCATTTGGAGGTATAGTACCCTTCTCAGTTGTAGTTGGTGGTGGCTGACTAGTTGCATTTGTTCTTGTAGACGTCGCCGAACGCCCTAAGAGGACGAGTCTCGTTCTGTTCGTTTTGGGTTCACTACAGTTCAGGACTCTCAAATTGTCACGGTTCTAAATCTGAACCAAAGAGTCCAAATCCGGCAAATTGTTTTGAGAAAAATAGATTTTGAAAGAAGTGCCAAACATGGACTGCTTTTCCAGATACAGAGTCGTCACCTAAATATTTTTTTATGGGGGAATTTAGGAAACCCTGACTCGGTGCCAAAGGCCACGTGTCCGTCATCACCAAAGTTGCCTCGGCTCCGGAGCTTGGGTACGATTGGGGAAGGTCAGCTATGAGCACCCCCTCTCACCCGATCCAAAGATCGGCCTCTACTAACCGTGATATCCGTTTTTGAAAACGTTATGTGTTCTTATTCCGGTTATTAGCCTAGATTTACTATGTTATGCGCATAACAAGCAAGTATAGACCAAATTGCCTAAATTGGAATGAAGCATTGCATATCTGTTTGTTTGAAAAACAGTTTGAAATTTGCTACTCGCAAGTAGGCTAAAGCACGGATTTCAACGAGTTGTTCCAACTCAAACAACCCAACCTTCACCCACAGGCATTCAAGCAGTTTATATCACATAAGCATCTAGCCACATGGTAAGCATGCTGCCATGTTGACATTCACACTCATGCGAGATGCTAAAGCATAAAAATACTTACAATGTACTCCGAGCCAAGACAAGAACATGTTAGCAATCAATGCATGATCCAAGTCTATGTTAAATGGCTAATGCAACGCATAGAGAATGCAATCTAGAATAGACTCGGCTAATCTAAGGATGACATGTGAAAATGCACAGATAACATGTATTCAAGTTAGATTTGAAATACTTTATGCAGTTAGCATGATGCGCCGAGCCTGGTGCATGCAAGACTAATGAATGATGCACGCATGCATAGCATAAGGTATGCTAAAGTAAACATGTCCTAATACTAACCATCAAAAGCAGGTAAGTAAAAAGGAGAAAGAAGTGGGGGTTGGAAGACATGCACACACGCACCCACACTTATTACAAATTTGCCCTCGCTCGGAGGGACCGAAAGAATAATACAACTTAATTAACCTACAAGCTAATTAAATATTACAGACCAATTAATTAATTAACAAATTGACTAATCTAATGAAAGCAATAAACAGCCTCGGGGAGAGGATCCAATGCAATGCGCGCTCGGCTCCGCTCGGAAAGTCACTGCCATGCACAAGTTGCCTCTGCTTTGACTGTTATCCTTCTCTGAAGACTACACAAATCTCAGGGTTGCTTCCCTGAATTCTGTGGAACACTACTGGCTGAGGGAATTGGTCACCGGCCATGGAGAATGGTCACCGACCACAAATTAATCCATCGGCTGCTTATGGATGGCCGGTCGGCACTGCAGATGGCCGGCCGGCCAAATCTTCCTGCAGAATCTGTTTTTGACAGCAGCAGAGGGCAAAACATAGCATGGCAATGCATTTCAAACAATGTATGTACCAATCACACCCCTTATCATATTCATGACTCAAAGGGATATGATTCTCGATTCTCAGACCACCAATCGCGTATTTCCATGCATGATGGCCCAAGGAACCAAGTATGCATTTTGATATGGAATGCAATGTACATAATTAAGCAAATGGGGCTCAACCTATATCATACTCAACTCAAGAGGTGAAGCATGCATGCCAATGCAATGCATCCTAGGTATGGAGGCTAGTATGCAACATGGCAATGCAATGTGTAATGTAGGTTAGGCACACAACCTAAGTAAAGAAGCATGTAAGGCATGAAGCAATGCAACCTACAAGTATGCAAGACACAATATGGATGTTCAAGCATGCAAGCAAGCATGTGGCTTCATTCAATCATGCAACAACACACTAGTATGCAACAACACACAAGGTGAGCATGCAACAACATGCAAAGGGGTGGACTTAAACTAATTTAGGCAGCCCTCAAACAAGCCTAAAACAGTGGCCAAAATGATGCAATAAAGGCATGAAAACACACACACAAATATGCATCAACAAGGGCCTAAACATGGAGCATAAGCTATCAACTCTTCAAAGCATGAAAGGGATGGAAAATGCAAGCATATAAGCACATCATGAGGTCTGAAATAACATACCAAGTGATTCCAAACCACTGAAACAAAGCAAGGATGACATGCTAGAGAGGCCAAAGCTTAAGACATTCAAGAGGGATTGCATGGTAGCTATACAAAGCAAGACATGAATGACTCAAATGACCTAAAATAGTCCCTTAGCACATCAAAATATGCATATAAGCTTCACAAAGCTTAGCCAAAACACATGAGCATGGTAGTCTAAACGCTATGCATGTATTGAGGCAAATCATGGCATTACAAAGTATGTATGCTAAGCATGTAAGGTGTGTCCAAACCAACTCAACATAATGCTATTTCATGGCAAAATAATCATAAATATCGGTCAAGGCATGATCAACACACACTTAAACTAGATGCTCCCTCAAGAGGCCAGGACAACAAGGAGAGGGGGTGGCCCTCTCCTTCCTAGGACCTCAAGGCACCATCCTCACCTCTGAAATCCCTCAAGATTTCAGTGGTGAGGAGGCCCAAACACAATGGTCCCAGAGCTCAACCAAAATGGCACAAAACAAAGGCCAAACAAGCCTTAAGAGGGGTCAAACAACCCCAAAGCTTAAAACACCCTTAACAAACTATTTAGAGCAGACAAAAACAAGACTTTTATATGTTATATGCTAAGCTCAAAAATAGATGCAAGATAGGCTAAAAAGCTTTGCAAAAATGGGGTAAAAAGGGACAAAAGTCTTACCCTTGTAGACCCTCTTCACAAACAATGTTCCAGCAGCTCTTTTGGTTCCAAACCAGTCCAAAAGCTTCAACGAAAGACCTCTGGTACCTCAGCAACTAAGAAAATGTGTGATGGTGGGTGTTTGTGCACAAAAATGAGACTAAACACACACTAAACACAAGAGAGAGAGAGAGATAGAGAGATAGAGGATATATGTAAATCCTAACCCTAAATCTCAAGCTCTGAAAATGTTGTCTAAATTGTCTAACCTAAAAGAGGGAGAAAAGACCTCCTCTTATAGAGGATTCAATCTTGTAAAGCTTCCAAGGCAAGCTAACAAGAGGGAGATCCCTCCATACACGTGTATGGAGGGGAGAAAAGTGTATGCCAGCTAGCATAAAATATCTGCAAAAGCAGATGAACAGTGGTCGGCCAGCCAAAAATGCAATTTGGCCAATATAGATGGCCGGTCGACCATCTATAGTGCCGGCCGGCCTAACATTTGGCCGGTGGAAGCAAAACACAGCCGGTGGCCTCAAGCCATGGCCAGTGATGTGTGGGGATGGCTCACAAGCCATTCCCTGCCCCTCCAAGGCAAAACATAAGTGTTTGGTGCAAAACCAGACACAAAACAGTCGAGTCGAGAGGTCCTGAGGCAAGGCGCGTAGCCGAGACCTCCGGGAACTCAAGACAAACACAAACAAGGATGATCACTGGGTGATCAAGCGGTGACGTCCAAGTCTTGAGGACGGTCAAAAATGGGGTGTCTACAGTTGCCTTTCTTTGACAGAACTCAAAAGTCATAGCAATGACGGAAGTGATTGTCAAAGCCCAGAGACGACCCATTTTTGATCAGGCCGAAGACTTAGACAAGGCATACAAGCTGCAGATAAAGATATGTGCCCGAGGGCAGGGGCAGAATGCAAGACAATGCACCAAGCCGAGCATAACTTATAATCATGCAAAGAAAGCTGTAACGAAGCATAACATGCGACAGTTTTAAGCAATCAACACAAATCCAACTACATTACAATGCAGAAAGGATGTAAGAGAATCATGTAATTCTCGCTACGTTTCACGCGGAGAATACAATATCTGTCCGGCTCGTCTGGTTGCACCAGCCTTAAATGAACCGTGCATACAATATCGTGCCTGAAAGAGAAAGAAAACTTAACATGTATGATATCGTTAGCACCATGCATAACATGCAAAATGATATGCAATATATACAAAACTATGTACAATAATGCAAAAGAAAATGCAATGTAATTAAATCATGATCTAATCATGAGTGGTTCAAAACCACACGAATGTCAAATAGATTGATGGAGGTAACATGTCCGTCTACCATAGAAAAGGTGCCGCAACCCTCAAAGCGCGTACACATGCAGAACTATGAGTGATGTAGGCAGATGCAAGAACAAGTAATTGGGTGGAATGACATAAGTGGGGAATGATCCGCTAACGAAAGAACATGATCCTAATGCAGGATGCAAAAATTACACTACAATGTAATATGTATGATGGATATAGCGCGCGGGCCAAACCAAATCTTGCCTAGGAAAGGCATGGACACAAACAAACCACGTCTAACATAGAACGGTCATACAGAACTATGAGTGTATAGACGTGAAAAGTATGGGCACATATCAGTCCAAGCTCAACAAGGAGAGGTGCAAACCCTAGATGGAGGTGATGCAATGAATGCATGCAAGCTACAATGCAACATCTACAATATGCAATGGAATGGATATAGTGGATTAAGGCCTACGGCCAAACCTTATCTTGCCTAGGAAAGGCATGGACACAAACAAGCCACGTCTAACATAGAACGGTCATACAGAACTATGAGTGTATAGACGTGAAAAGTATGGGCACATACCAGACCAAGCTCAACAAGGAAAGGTGCAAACCCTAGATGGAGGTGATGCAATAAATGCATGCAAGCTACAATGCAACATCTACAATATGCAATGGAATGGATATAGTGGGATGCATGACATATGCAATATATTACAATGAAATGCATGACATATGCATGTTGTTTTTTTTTGTTTTTTTTTTTTGTTTGAAATGCAAATGATGCATGTTGATGCATGCTGATGTAAACGCGTGACAACGCACGCCTTGTGATATGCATGAAAATGCATATGATCTTGAATGTGCGACCACGCGTATCGCTCGAAATGCTTATGAACTCGAATGCGCGACGACGCACATCGCTTGAAATGCACGATAATGCATGTGAACTTGAATATACGACGACGCGAGTCGCTTGAAATACATGTACAATGCAACTTACCAAAAGTCGTTCGGGCATGACAAATAGTGAAGGACTTGCACCTTCAGAGGATTTAAGGTCTCCTAGACCGAGCGTATTTAACGTCTCGCCAGACCGTGAAAAATGCATAATAATGCAAGCATAATGACGTATAACTCAACATGTGTTCGCAAAACAATGCGTGTGGGGCAACTTTCGAATCTTAAAAGAGACAAAAGGATACAAAAAGGATACACCTTGCACATGTTCGGGTGCCATGCACAGAAGACACGGTCCGAGGTCAAAACGGAGGCCGGTTGAGCTTCGAAAATGCCATTTCTTGCACTATCTTGAGCAATAAATACCCCAAACTATACATCTGACCCAAAAAAGGTTGTTGGAGGCTCACCGGCCATCAAGGGAGGTCACCGGCCATCCACCGGCCATCAAAACATCTCACTGGCCAAATATTTGGCCGACCGGACAAATATGTAGCCGACCGGACAAATGTTGCTGAATCAGGGTAGTTTTGTCCTTTCGCCTTGGGTCTTATAAAATAGGGCCTCTAGCCCTTTTCTTTTCACTTTCTCTTGGCTGAAATTCCTTCCCCTCTCTCTCTAGAGTATTTTTCTCTCTCCCATTCGCCGCTTCCTCGATTTTAGGGCCCATTTAGTTGTTTGATTCGCGAAGTTCATCGCGTTTCGAACACTTTCATCCGATCGAAACTTCATTTCGGTGTAGTTTTTTCAATTTTTTCCTCTTGGGGTTTGTTTCCCCCACGTTTTCCTTGATTTCTGTGCTTTTTCCACATTCTGGCTTTTTCGGCCATTTTCCGCCCTCTCGGGGTTGACTTTTTTAGTTGACCTTTCGTATTCTCATCCGGTTTCCACTTTCCCAGTCATTTTCTCATTTTCTCTGAGATGACAGATGATATTCCACGGGGCGGGACTCCCCCGGATCACGAGACGGACCCAGAGGCAGAGCTCCTCCCCTTGAGCGTCCGCCCATTCGACTCGGCGACCTACCGGCCGGTAGTTCACGTGCTTCTTCCCGACGGACTTCGCCAGTTTCGGAGCTTTGATAGGGCGATGCCTCCAGAGCTTCTCTTGCGTGAGCCTACATCTCATCTGTCCTTCGGCGCTTCCGAGGTAACATTCCTTCATCTGTTTTACTTTCTGCGACGTAGAACACTTAACCGCCAACTGCCATAGCTGATTATATTCTTTAACTGCTTAGCTCAGATACACTGATGTACTGTATACTGTAGTTAACCGTGAACACACTTGCAACTGATATCTGTTTGAAACTGACATGTGCACACACACTGCATTTGCCCTGAACCACTCAAACACGCTGGCACATCACATGTTGTAGTTCACTGCGAGCACACCGGCATTCGGTACCTATTTGAATCTGAACACGTGCACACACGCTATATCTGTACTGAACCACTCAAACACGTTGACACATTGTAGTCCACTGTAAGCACACCGGCAACCGATAGTTGTTTGTATCTAAAAATACGCACACATGCTATATTTGCCCGAATTCTGAATGCCTTTCAAAACTGGTATATTTAGCATTGCTTCGCAATTGTTTGTTTGAAAACAAGGAGATTCCCATACTGTCCGGGGGTATGGGAACATCGCCGCCCAAGACTGGTACGCTGAGCTACCCGATGCGGCTCGCCACATCGTAGATCAGGCTGGCTTCGGCGCATTCTGCAGAGGACTATCCAGACTTACCATGAGCAGGCCTCTCCTCGCCGCTCTAGCGGAGAGGTGGTGGGACACCACCGATTCCTTCCACTTCTCTGCTACGGGAGACATGACGATGACTCCCTACGACTTCTCGATGCTCACCGGCATCGGGATAGGGGGTGATTCGATCCCCTTTGATACCGACATGGACGAGTGGGAGGCCGCTCAGACATATTTGCTTGGCGAGGTGCCACCTCTCGCACATCCTAGCTTTGTCCGATATTCCTGGTTCGAGGTCCAGTTCAGGGTCCAGTCAGCTTTGACCGAGGAGGCTTTGATGACCCAGGAGGCGGTGGAGCAGTACGCCCGCGGCTTTCTGATATTTCTGCTGGGGACGACTATTTTCGCCGACCGGGCGAATACCGTGCCCCTCTGCTTGCTCAGCGTTTTAGTGGATGTCACACAGATCCTGCGCTATGACTGGGGTGGCGCCGCTCTGGCTACACTTTACGGCTACATGAGCTCAGCTTCCCGTGGCAGCGGACAGTTGCTCGGGGGTTATTGGCGCGCTTGGGAGGTACGTTTCCTTTTTCTTCTTAACATTTCATTTCTGCTTTCTATTATCTGTACTCTGTACTGTACTCTGTACACTGCGCACACTGTGGTCTGCTTTACACTGACTGTATACTGTACACACGGCACACACATACTCTGCTTTACACTGACTGTACATTGCTCACACTGTACACTCTGCTCAATACACTGCACACGGCTCTGCTATCTCTGTTTTATTCCGTATTCTACTTTATTTGATAAGCATATTGGTATTTATTCTGCAGTTGTGGGTCTACGCCTACTTTTCGAGACTCGGCCCCGTGCCAGATGCGGAGACCCCTCTCATCGTTCCATTTTCGCGCTGTTTCGATGAGAGGTGCATGCGGAGGCCTCAGGAGACGTTTAGCTTCTTCTGCCGCTATTTTGACACCATCACTCCCGCAGAGGTATGTTTTACTTGTAGTTCATTTAAGCTTCGCTTTACACTATATTGTCAATAATAGTAGATATCAATCTGTATTTCATTTTCAGATTACCTGGCAGCCTTGGGCTCCATTGCCAGCCGTGATTCGGGATCAGTTTGCCGGTGATGAGGAGACCTCGCATTTCCAGATTTTGCTGGGGGGTCCGGTCTGTCAGGCTTGGTACCTGGGCGAGCGTTTCCTACGCCAGACCCTAGGGTTACCAGAGCAGATAGTCCCGGTTCACCCTCCTGAGCATATAAGGGATACCGAGAGATTCACCGCCGAGCAGATAGCCGACTACACAATCGGCTGGGATGCGACCCGCTTCAGAGGCATAGGTGACTACAGAGAGTACGTGCAGACGTATGTTATACGGCTTCTGAGCGACGGCCGTCGAGATGAGGAAGAGAGGCCCGCGGCGCCGGCAGCTAGCGTAGGAGCGGGGGCTGGGGCAGGAGCATCAAGGAGAGCTCGGGTCCGCGGCAGTGGTGGAGTTCAGAGAGGGCGGGGGGGTGGCTGGCCTGCACTGCCCACTTCATTGACATATAGAGGGCAGGGTGGGGTGACCTACCAGATCCCCTTTGCTCCTCCTCTGGTTGACCATGAGTTGGTCGGTTTCCATGACTTGCCTCCGGTATGTATTACTATATTTTATGCATCTTGTATTGGCATTTCATTTCAGTTTATTTGATATTCCGCAGAATACTGATGCATCTGATACTTTTGCAGGCTTCTTCCGAGTATACCGGGCAATCCTTGGAGCTAAATGCCTCCATGATGGGGATGTTGCAGCAGACTTTCGACCTCCTGGCCCTCTACAGTATTCCGATATGTTCTTCTGACCACGGTTTCAAACCATACACACAAGCCACTTCACATAATCTGGTGCACAACACAACACTTGATGAGCTGCTCACGGCATTCATACACTGTAGTCATACACTGCATTCTGTACTGATAAACTGATCACGGCATTCTCACACTGTACTCATACACTACATTTTGCACTGATAAACTGCTCACGGCATACTGATGCGTTTGCCTCTTATACTTTTCAGCCTCCTTTCCAGATTCCCACTGTGGGAGGTGTTCCAGCCAAGCCTTCTGTTCCTGCCGGAGGAGATGGAGAGGACAGAGTATTCCCTCGCACCAAGGCGGGGCGCACTCACGTCGGGAGTAGCTCGCGGGCTCCAGTTCCTGATGACGATGACGAGGAGTCGGAGGCGAAGGCGGAGGTAGAGTCGTCGTCGGAGGATACCGGAGACGGCTTGGACTCGGGCTCAGATGACAGCGCTGATGATGCTCCTGGACCTTCGTCCAGGAAGAGGACTAGGATGGACTCCCAGGCCTGAGATCCTTTGTCATTGATCCAGATTTTTGCTATTTTTCTTTTTCTTTTTCTTTTTCTTCTGTACCTTTTGCTGGTAGCTAGAGTACCTTGTACTGCCGCAGGCAGATTTTTTATTTCCAAAACCATGTACTTGAAAAAGATGATGAAATGAAACAAACTTTTTATCTAAAAAAGTGTTGCATTTGTACATTTCATATATTGCATCGCATTGCATCATGTTGCACCTCAATATAAATGAAATTGATCTGTTGTCTGAAAATTGAACACTTGCATTGTAATAATCAGATAACGAACCAGCCAACAGGAAAACAACCCATACCAACCACTGCACATTCTGAACACTCGGCTCATACTCTACTGGGGATTAATCTGCATACAGCTCATAACACAGCGCTTGGTTCATTTTGCACACAGCGGATCCTGAACAAACAGCCCAAATTTGACAAGACGGACCATGAAGGTTGAATCTACTGAAGTTGAATCACACTCAGATGCGATCTGAAACCCAGAAGCTTCAAAGAGGCCCAGGTTTTCCTGTTCACACTTATCGGGGGTGGACCCTGTAGTTGTATGAAAGAACCAAATCATGTTTTTCCACAAATGTGGAGAATGTCACAGCATTCTGAGCACAAAACGATTAATTTTTGAAATTGAAGAAGGGTTTTTTTTTTTTTAAAACCGGGGTAGTAGACATAGCGAGAATGACTCAACAGCGAAGGAAAAAAAAAAGGTAAACAACCTAAACACAACGAGACACACTAAGAAAAGACTCAAAACAAAGGTTGAAGTAAACAAGACAAAAGACACAACATACAGATGTGTTAACGGAGACGGGGGACCTCAGATCATGAGGAGCCAGTTTCTCTGGGTATTGTTTCCCACCCTTTCTTATTTGTGGTTCTCACATCATTCGGCCCTCAGGCTCAGTTTTTCTCTCAAGACCCTTTGGCTCGATTTTTCTCTCAACTTACACCTCTCTATTCTTTATTCTCTCATTTTTATCCCTCCCCGGGGTGTTTAATGGGTGAATAGGAAGTTGTGGGTTCACGCCCGACATGGTTAGCTCACGGCTGTTTCTTTCGGTGGCGCTTGGTCGATGCCCCAGGTAAGGGAATGGAGTACCTTGATCCCTTCAGATTCGTGCTTCGCACTTGGTTCGATACCTCGTTGCTCGGAGGTTGAGAGAGCTTTCAGCCCTTTAATGACAGCTTGAGTTGTGCCCTTCTTGGCAAGTATGTTGGCGATGGGGAAAAGACAGGAAGCCTGACTCAACCGTACCCCTAGTTCATCATTTTAACCATTTTTTGTTTTTGGTTTTCTACTAAAATAGTCTTGACCAAGATGAGAATTAGATCAACATACTTGTTCGATTTCTGATTTGAAAATTATGCAAGTTAGGCCATGAGCACTGAAAATTTTCCTTTTTCGGGTCCAAAATGGTCTAAGTTTTTGAGAAATGAAATAGTTTTTGAGAAAATAGTCAACCTCAGTAAAAATTTTCGTAAACTATTTTCGCAAATGGCCGTCGCTCAACGAGCGCAGAGCTTAGGCAATGGAAAATTGCCCCTGGCTTGGAAGGGGTGGATGGCAACGGAAAGTTGCCCCTGGTTTAAAAGGTGACTCGTGGCAACTCATGGCAACGGAGAGTTGCCCTTTGTTTGGATGACACCGCAGCATTTGGTAAACAGTCTTCATCAGTGATGATTGCAAACGAACTCTCAGATGCAGAAAAGACGTAGATGGTCTGGGCCAATATATGGACGCAGTTACTTCGAAGGTGTTGGGGGCTGGACTTCGGGATGAAGTTGCCTACGTATCCGGTTGTCACAACCGAACTATCGGATTCGGGGAGGGCAAGAATAATCAAATCCATCACATGGGCTGAGGCACTATGAGAGCGTTGGGGGCTGGACTTCGGGATGAAGTTGCCTACGTATCCCAAACATGGGAATCAAGCCTTACGTAGTTCCGGTTAAGGTACACTCGGGTATTTTAACCTTCACCTTTTAGGCTCTAACTTTTGCCAAGGCACCCGATGCGGGTTTTCGACCTTGCGAGCTTTTCTTTCATTTTTCTTTCTTCCCTTTCTCTTTTTTTCTCTCTTTTGTATATTTTAATTTTTTTTTTGTATATATTTTCTTTTGCTCTAACTTTTGCCTGGGTCGCTTTTCGGCCCAGCGAGCCGCTCAAAGGGTAAAAGTGTAACAAGTCCATGCCAAATGGTTTTAGGGTTTTGAAGCCATCCGTATCCAGGAGAGTGGCTGTTGCATTGACTTACTGAAGGACCCATCTTCGGCTCTTCGAGCAAATCGGACATTTTTGCCCCTAGTTTGAAGGGATGCTTCTGTTCTAGCTTTACAGGCTTCGTTTGATGAGATCTGATCTTCTTGATCTGACTTTGGTTCCTCTTGTTCGAGGACTGCTTCCAATCTGGCCACACAGGCCTCTCTTGATGGTCGATCGTTGAACACTCCGAATTGTGGTTCAAGGCTTTAAAACAAGGGCTCGAGTCTTGAGGCTGAGAACGATCCTAAGCTGCACAATCTCAAGAGTGATCCCACACAGGTCTTCGCAAGATCGCGCAAAATATTTTGTTTTTGAAAGTTTTTAAAGAAGCGACAAATCGCTCGTGCTGAAGATAGTGTGGAACCAGTCTGGATCAAGTCAGGGTCCTTCTCAATATTCACGCCGACAAGCATGATTTCAATCATTAAGGGCTTAGCACGCCTCTCTTTCTCTCAATTTGATTAAAGTTTTGTAAATCCCGAGGAATTCCTTCCTCTTTGTTTTCACCGCAGTGTTCAAAAGGTTTTAAAAAACTTAGGTCAATGCAATGAGTTCAAGGCACAAAAGAGCAGGTGAAAAACATTGCCGTTTCATTCAAAATTTCTGGCACAACTAGCGCAAGGCAGAAGAAAACACAAGAGTGTGAAAATCACTGTTGTTTCATTCAGATCTGTTGGCATAACTGGCTCCAAGGCAGAAACAGACTCAAAAAAAAGCAAAAAGACAAACACAAAACAAGCAAATGATGTCCGAGGTAACACCCCCGAAATCACCCGACTCTAACAAAACAGGACTGACTTGATACAACAAGACAGACCCGACTGACTCAGTATGAAAAGACTGACTCAATACAAAATGACAAGACTGACCCAATACCCAAGTCAGAAAGTACAAAACTAGCATTCGCAAATGCTCAAAACAGTGCGTGCCAAATGCCACATCTAGAGTAAACTGAGTGCCGCCCGCAGGTGGTTCATCCCCTGATCACATATTCGTACTATCCCCCAAGTTCACTGATCCAGTGGTGATAGACTTTGTGTAGACGTCCCCGAACGCCTCGGGAGGGTGAGTCCCGTTCCGTTCGTATTGGGGTCACTACAGCTCAAACTCTCAAATTATCACGGTTCTAAATCTGAACCAAAGAGTCCAAATCCGGCAAATCGTTTTGAGAAAACAGATTTTCAAAAAAGTGCCAAACATGAACTGCTTTGCCAGATATAGAGTCACCACCTAAATGTTTTATTTTGGGAAAATTTAGGAAACCCTGACTCGTTTGCCTAAGGCCACGTGTCCGTCATCACCAAAGTTGCCTCGGCTCAGGAACTTGGGTACGATTGGGGAAGGTCACGTCGTAAGCACCCCCGCTTGCCCGATCAAAGATCAGCCTCTACTAACCATGATATCTATTTTTGAAAACATTATGTGTTCCTATTCTGGTTATTAGCCTAGATTTACTATGTGATGCGCACAACATACAAGTATAGACTGGATCGCCTGAATTGGAACAAAACATTTCATGTTTGTTTGTTTGAAAATGGTTTGATGGTGCTACCCGCAAGTAGGCTAAGACGTGGGTTAACCACCCTCAGGTGGGCTTAGAAAACATGATTTTGCCACTATCTAGTGGGCTTAAAACACACATTTGATGAATTGTTCCAATCCAAATAACCCAACCTTCACCTACAGGCATTCAGGCAGATATATCACATAAGCAATTAGCCTCATGTTAAGCATGCTATCATGGCAGTCACTCACACGCATGCAAGGATGCTAAAGCATAAAACTTACCGAGTACTCCAAGCCAAAACAGAAGCTAATTAGAAATCCATGCATGATCCTAATTATACAGAAATGCCTAATGCAACACATGCAAAAGTGCAACTATAGCAGGCTCGGCTATTCTAGACATGGCATATGAAATGCTACAGCTAACATGTATTCAACTTGGATTTGAAAATACAATGCAGTTAGTATGATGCGCCGAGCCCGGTGCATGCAAGATAGATGAAATGAATGCAAACATGCTATCATACTGTATGCTAATTGAAACATGCCCTAATCTAACCATCATAAGCTGGTAAATAAAAGGGAGAAAGACGTGGGGTTAGAAGACATACATCACACGCACGCACACTTATTACAACATTGCCCTCGCGCAGAGGGTCCGAATAAATAATATACAGTCCTAAATGAATAATTACAGTCCAAATATGTACACAACCCTAATTAATTAACAAATTAAATTAGGAAAGCAATAAATTGGCATGCAAGCCAAGGACTGCCTCAAATCTACTCCGGATGATGAATGATGCATGCTCCGGTTGCCTTTGTCGGAAAATCCCTTGTGATGCCCCGGTTTGCCTTTGTTTGCAATTGTTCTTGGAATGCGTGCCAAGCTCCGGAAGGCTGCCGATTTCTGATTTGCTGCAACAGAGAGCAATAAAGGTGCATGGCAAAGTATTTTCACATATGTATGCATGACTACTCTTCGGGGAGTATAGTCCTCAATCCTCGTTCCACCAATCACACATATCGATGCATGATGGCCGAGGAGTTGAATTGCACGACTCAACATGAAATGAATGCACATATAAACACAACAAGACCTAAACTCCATCATGGATAATCCGGAGTGTCGGTGACTGGGAATTGAGACACGTTCCATCACTCGAAGTACGAAACGTCCCTCGTTTCCCGTGCTCGAGCTAACTCCTATCCCAAGCACAATGCAATATGCATGACATGCATGAATGCAACTAATATACAACCTAGCATGCACAATGCTATGATGTGGCATACATAATGCACGATGTAACAAGGCATGCACAATGCTCTGACATACAACCTTGCATACGCAATGCTATGAATCGAAATGGCATACACAATGCATAATGGACTTACAGCAACATGAGTGGACCTCAGCCACACTCACATCAGTAGCCATTAGATGAAAAATGAGACTCTCGAAATACGTGCACGCATGCACGCAAATCGAGGACCGAACTTAAGGCAACAAATGCCACTCTACCAAAGCATGGCAAGGCATGGAATATGGTATGCAAACATGCAAATTTCAGCGCTGAAATGTGATGCTAAACAGCCCCGAAACATGGAAACATGGCACCCGATGCATGGAATGAACCTCGAAACTCGAAACTAGGCACATGGAATGACTTACAGCTATACAAAGCATGCATTATTTGATCATGAAGCATGAAGACAGATGAAAGATAGTCCCAAAACATGCATATTTCCAGTTTATAACAAGTCTCAAAAATAAACACAAATAGGGCTACTCTATCATGCAAAAATGGCCCTAAAAGAGAGATTGAACACAAAGAGACAGCAGCTGACCCCAAATGGCAAAGAGCTCTTCAACAAAGTTGAAGAGGGGCTCAAAATAAGGCACTTTACCATTTACATAAAGCCACAAAAATAATCACAAATAAAGCCAAACTATCATGCAAGAAAAGGCCTAAAAGAGGGGTAAAGAAACAAGTGGTAGCTGCTGTTCTCAAACAGAGGAGAGCCCTTCAACAAAGTTGAAGAGGCGCTCAAAACAAGATATTTCACAGTTTATGGAAAATTCCAAAACAGTTCACAAATAAGCCTAAAATACTATGCAAAAATTGGCCGAAAAGAGAGATAAAGAAGCAAGTGATAGTAGGAGACCTCAAACAGAGGAGAGCCCTTCAACAATGTTGAAGAGGGGCTCAAAAAAATTTATTTTACAGTTTGGGTCGGAGCCCAAAAATGCTTGCAAGAAAGGCTTATGAATGAAGCAAGAAAAGACTAGTTTAGGGGAAAAGAAGAACTCACCCTTGAAGAGCAGCAAACTAGCAGCTTTTGGACCAAATTTGTGAGCTTCCAACCTCTTCAAATGCCCTCCAAAGTGCTGGAATAGAGTGTAGAGGTGTGATGCTATGGGTTGTAGGGTAAAAGTGGCCAAGAAATTAGGGTTTTGGAGCTTGGATGAGAGAGATATGGAAGTTGTATGTATAATGCCCTAACCAAGTTTTATAACCCTCAGAAATGAAGGGGAGAGGCTGGTTATATAGAGGGAGAGGGGTAGAGAAAAGGGGGGGAAAATGAATTCAAATTTCCCCCCAAAAGGGAAGACCTTCGGACAGTGGGTCAAATACAGAATAGCTGGCACAACTGGAACACACTCAGGAGGGAAAAAATGGCCGGCCAGCTCAAAAGGGCCAAAGTGGTCAACCGATCAGGCAAGTGGCCGGCCGACCAGGTCAAAAGGGTCAAGGTGGTCGGCCACCCCCTAGGATGAAGCCCCGGAAGTTAGCTTTCCAATGCCGCAAACCTTGCATCAAAATTCCTCCTGTGCAAAAGTCATGCCAGTTTTCGTGAAGCCGCGCAGATTCGGTCCAAACGGACTTCAACCAACCATATCTCCCCCACCTGAACTTGTCCTTAGGAGATTCTTGAGTGAAAAATGAAGCCCCGGAAGTAAGCTTTCCAATGGTGGTTACCTTATACCTTAAATCCAAGTATGCAAAGAGTTATGCTCGTTTCGGTGAAGCCGCGCAGTGTTTTCCTCCTTCCCGGATTCATGCTGAATCACTTTTGACCAAAAAAAGCTGGTTTTTCAGAACAATTGCTGGCCTCCCACTCTCCTACAACCTTTCTAACAACGAAAATAAGGTCTCCACCAAAAATGAACCCAAACCGATGCAAAACGAAGGTTCGGGGGCCAAAACACGCGGTCTGGGGTCCGAAAACTGACTGTTAAGCACCGGAGGTGGCGTTCGACCACGAAGTTGGTCTTTCAGACCACAGTGTCCCTCAAAAGGGAGGAAATAAGGTGTATGCCAAAAATCGGAGCAAACGGAGGTGGTTAGGCGGTCCCGAACCGAGGCACACGGCCGTTAGCTCCGAAAAATCAGAAACCGGGCTCCAAATGGGAAAAATGGCCTACGACCACGAAACGTAGCCTACGGCCACTGAGAGATGGTCTACGAGACCTCTCCCTCCCTTCAGGAAGAGAAAATAGAGAAAACAGAGCCTGGTTCGCAAACTAAGGCAAGGCACGAAAGAGTCCGGAAGTCCGGAGGCAAGGCTTGCAGCCTAACTCTGAAACTTTTGAACGAGCACAATATGCAATATCACCAAGCGCTCAATCAGTGACGTCTGAGTCTTAAGGTCGGTCAAAAATAGGGTGTCTATAGTTGCCCCTCTTTGACAGAACTCGGAAGTCATAAGTGACGGGAGTAAATGTCAAAGCCCAGAGACGACTCATTTTTGACGAGGCCGAAGATTTAGACAAATAGGCGAGATAAACAGAGATACGCCCGCAGGCATGCCCGCAAGCAAGGGCAAAATGCAACCGACAATGCAAGAAGCCGAAGGTAACTTAATGATCATGCAAATGCAGCAAGCTGTAATGAAGCACATATTCACAATAGACGCAACAGTTTTAAACAAGAATGCAAAGCAACAACTACATTTCATGCAGTTAAGAATGCAGAGAATTATTCAATTCTCGCCACGTTTCACACGGAGAAGATACAATACCTGCACGATTCGTCTGGTTGCACCAGCTTCGAATGAACCGTACATGCAATATCATGCCTCACGCTGCTGGGGATCTCTCGCTTCTTCTTGAACAGGTACTACTTTTCTCCCTGACTATGGTCGCAGCTTTCCCTATTCTCCAACAGGGTGACAGACTAGGTTGGTTCAGTATCCAGAATTGAGGCGCATACACATGCTATCTCAATCTATGGGGCTGCCATATAGATTTCAAGCCGAGGATATACCTCTAGGTATTTAAACCAGACTTTAGTCTTGGAAATCCTGAACCTTTGCGTTCTAGGCAAGAGCCATTCAAACTCTAGTTTCCACCGTCTCAGTTGATCTCCTAGGAACTCACTGCTAACACAGGCAGGTGGCTATACCAGACCACTGGAAGTCGTTCGGGCATGACAAACACCAAAGGAATTGCACCTTTAGAGGATTTAAGGTCTCCTAGACCCGGGAGTGCACAAGATAGTGCGAATAAAGATACAGGATTTAAGGTCTCCTTAGACCGGAGGATTTAAGGTCTCCTAGACCAAACAGTAAAATAGATACGATGTAATAGATGTGATGCAATAGATGCAAAGGGTGAACACACACTACAAGAAAATGAGCTATTTGAGTCCCATTATTTGTGACAGAAACATTTGCAGACTCAAAAATGTGTTATTAGAGTCGGCAAAGTAGGACCGTCTCAAAAAAAATTTACTTAGTGTTATTATTTGAGTCGGCAGACTATGCCGTCACAAAAACATTTTATTTGCGTTGGCCAAATTTTACCGTCGCAAACAAAAATTATTTAATTTTTTTTTCCATTTTTTTTGGCTCCAAAAACTACATCGCGCGCCTTTTTTTGGCGCCATTTCAGGTCGCTTTTGCGTCGGTATTATTTGCCGTCACAAAAAGTAATTGAAAAATATTAAAACGACATAGTTTTAGAACCTAATATATATACCCTTCCTCTTTATTTTTTTTTTCTTTTCTCTTTTTGCCCTAAATTCAATCTTTGGTTCATCACTACAAACAAACTCTTCATTGACTCCCCACCGGCACCGCTGTTTCTCCTCTCCACCGGCACCGCTGATTCTCCTCTCCACCGGCACCGCCGATTCTCCATCTCCACCGGCACCACCGACTCTCCTCCTCTCCACCAACACCACCGACTATCCTCTTGCGGGTAAGTGCTCTCTCTCTATATATATATATATATCAGTCTCTGTAAGAATTTAGGTTTGATTTGTGTTCCATCTCCACCCCTCTTTCACCGCCGGTTCTCCATTTCGGCCCTGTTTTTCACCGAATGGGTTTGGCTTGATATGTACCCAAAAAATGTTCTCTGTTTATGTATGAGGGATTAATGGTGTATACTTTTGTATGAGGTTTGATTTGGCTTGTTTATGTACCCAAAAAATGTTCTCTGTTTATGTATGAGGGATTAATGGTGTATACTTTTGTATGAGGTTTGATTTGGCTTGTTTATGTACCCAAAAATTGTTCTCTGTTTTTCACCGAATGGGTTTGGGTTTGGTTTGATTTGGCTTGTTTATGTATGAGGGATTAATGGTGTATACAAACAAACTAGGGTCTTTCTCATCCCTATTATTCTGTTCTTTCAATTCTTTGAAAGCACAGCCTTGTCTTTCAAATCCACTCACTTTGTTCTTCATATCCCAATCTACACCTATCTGTATTTCACATCATCATAATTTAATCAAACCTAAGTACTACATGGTAATTTTGGTTGGTCAATTGGTCTAAGTAATAGGAAAAAATTTGAAAAGAAAACCAATTTACCTTGGATGTCCTATGGTTCAATTCTGTAGAGATCAATGTCAACAATGACATCTAAATCAATTTTCAATGAGTTAATCTTTTGCTTGAGATAATATCCCACGAGTTCTTCCTCTGTTGGGTGAAATCTAAAGCCAGGAGGGACACATGATTCCATCTCCATTGATTTTTCTACTAAAATATAAAGACAAATATATTAGTGAGGGAGAGAGAGAAAAAAAAATATATATATATATATGTTACACATACATAAGAAAATATATATATATATATATGCAGTTAAATTTAAACTTGATCATTTTAAAATAAATGACTAATTTAATAATAAAACTATCACCATCATATATATGATATATCATTCTGGTGAAGAATTTATATAAAAAAATTGTAAGAACATAAGGTGAAGAATTTATACAAAAAAATTGTAAGAATATAAGGATATGGTGAAAATTGCACTGAGCTTTTGAGAACGGTCAAGAAAGTCATTAAGAAAAAAAAAACAAACACAAGGATATGGTTTGAAATATATCTAATTTCAGTGCCTATCTTTTTGACTGGAGGGACTTTTGATTAACAACAACAATTCTGCTAAAGTACTACTTCACTAACTCATGAAATGGCATTTGTGAGGTTGGTAGACTATGGCTTTGGGGGTTCATATATCTATAAATTTTTTAAAGTAAATGCTTTGGTTGACCCACTTAATTCTTTCCACTCTAAATCCTTAGGTCCTCTATTTATATGCTGGAGGACAGTGATCATTGACTTAAGAAGGATAACCCAGACGTATTTTTTCTTATAATAATTTGTTATTTAAAAATAAAATTATATATTTTGTCATTATGTTAATATTATTTTTTAATTACAAATTATTATAATTTTATCAAAAAGTTACGTAACATTAATCACAAAAATACATAATATATATCATAAAAATGCATAAAAAGTGCATATTCTCCCATTTAATATCAGAATATTAAAAGATAAGAGTTCGGAATGCAAGACATGTTTGTTTTGTATACGATGATCATGAATAGTGATGTACATTGTTGAACATCAGGTCATGATGATCTGTACCCATCAAATGGTCCTATATGTGTGATTCAACTGTGGTTGTCATTGAAGAAATGGCAGACCAACTAGGGTACCCACCAAACAAGATAGATATATTATATGGCCTAAACATGGCCATTTGCCTCATTGAAAGTACTTATAGGCAAGTTTATTGAACATAGCCGAAAAGATTGACTTACATAGACACAAGCATGCTTAATATATGAATATGTATGTTCCTTTCAGTGTAGTCCACTCCATTGCTCATGCTGGTGGAAAATGTTTTCACACCAACCCTTAGAACTCAACTTCGTGAGTAGATATTTATTCAAAGAAAATAACTTGCTACTAGTGTTAAACAATTACTACTCTGTCACTCTCACTCTCACTCTCACTCTCTTGAATGTAACTTCCTATCCTACTAGTGTTAAACGCATACTCTCTCTCTCTCTCTCTCTCTCTCTCTCTCCATATATATATACATATTTGCGTATGCTAGTTAAATAAATAAATAATTTATTGTGTGCCATTCAAATGATAAAAATATTATTCCTTAGACTTAAGGTCTTAAATTTTAATCCTCATACCCGCAAACATTAAGGGAAGCCTTTTTATTTTATTTTATTTTATTTTATCTTAAATTATAATTGTCCTGAATGGTTGGTAAGTAAGTATGCTATTTATACAATTGTTTAGAATTCAACTCTTATGCCAATTTGCGAGGAAGAAGTTTTTCATGAATTTCCTAATTCTAGCGTGGATCATCTATCTTTGACCGAACTAGAGAGGGGATTAGTTAAGATTTGCATAAATTTTTTCGGACATCCCTTGTCATTAAACCAAAAAAAAAAAAAAAATTGCTAAGCTCAAACAAAACATAGGCACTAATAGGGAAGCCCGTATAGATCACAAAGGTATGAGAGCATATAAGGCAAACTTGGATGATGCAGTAAGCAAAAACAAGTGATAATCTCAAATTCATTCATGAACTCTGAAACATTATTCATTGATTATCCATTTACTATATATGAATCAGTTCAAAACCAAGAAATGGCTCTACAAAAAAAATATATATATATATATATATATACTGAAGGAATTTCCCAATTAATTTCACGATTTATTTTTTGTCCTTGGCAGAGTCTTATGCATAACTTCTAATGGTTTATTGTAGTTATACACATGTTCTAACTTCATAATTTAGGAATGCATAAATATATATTGTAGTTTGTAGCTCACTGTGTTAAATTGTAAACCTTTAGTAATTAATGTGATGTGATTTTCACAGGCAAAGTTAAGAAAAGTGGGACGATGGATAAAAGTTGGATTGATTTAGGAACTAGGATGTCAAGGGAGTACTTGGATGGGATTGATACATTCCTAAAGTTTGCATACACTAATAGGCCTGAAGGTTCATATATTAGTTGTCCTTGTAGGAATTGTGAGAATCGCTATAATTTTTCACGAGAAGTTGTGAAGGATCATCTTTACAGTAATGGCTTTTTTAAGAAGTATAAAAATTGGACTAATCATGGTGAATCATATGTTCCTTTGCATGGTAATGAGGATATGGAAACTATGGTGGATTCAAATGTTAGGGATGATATGATTGGAATGCTAAACGATACTCTAAGAAATCCACATGTACATGTAAATGTTGAGGATGATGATCTAAGTACAAATGAGGCTTGCATAGGTCCAAATGAAGAAACTATAAAGTATTTCAAACTTCATTGTTTGTACATTCCATTTGTCTTGTTTATAATGCTTAATAATTTTATTTCAAATGTCTTATACATTTATAATGTTTGCTATTTTATTTCCACTGTATTAATTATAATGTTTGCTAATCTTACTTCCATTACCTTGTGTTGTGCAGGATAACTTGTTATATGCTCCAGAAGGGTTGAAGCAAGTGGTCATAGACTCATGTAACAAATTATGGAAGGATCACAAACATAAGACTAAGACTAATCACTACAAGCCTTTTAAAAATGATCCAAATATCAATGAAAAAGTGCCTTTGGACATTTTGCCAGAACAATGGAGGGTGATGGTGGAGTATTGGAGTAGTAAAGATGCAATGGTATACAAATATATTCATGTATCTCTTGTGTGACATTTAATTAATAGTTTCGTAAAATGTGAATGCTTTACTTTTACAGAAGATTGCTAGTCGCAATTCTAAAAATCGAGAGCTGCGTGGTCCAGTGCATAGGACCGGGAGAACACCCTTTGCCGATGTACGACATAAGGTAATGATTTGTATTAACAATTATATAAAAATTAACTAAATGCTAACTCTTATCTGTTTGGCAATTTTAGATGATGACTGATGGAGAGAGCACTAACAAAATGAGTGTCTTCATGAAGACACGCATGATAACCGATCCAGATGTGAAATTATTTTTGGTATGGGCCTTTGCATATTGGTTTAATATTTTTTTTAACTGTGCTATTTGTATACTAATATCTTTAAATATTAGGATGAGTATAATGAGCAACTCTCAATGATAGACGAGCCCCTCAGGACAGAAGAGGTACAAGATAAGATTTTCCATAACCTAGTAAGAAAGGATGGACACGGATATTGCAAGACTTATGGGATAGGTGTGCCTCGAAGTGCAGTGTACAAAAAAGATGTCAGTCCATCACAAGCATCCTCATCATCGACTGTTGAGGAGATCACTCAACAAGTACGCCAAACAGTTACTGAAGAGATCGAGCAAAGGCTGACGGTTGAGATTGAGCAAAGGGTAACTGAGAAGTTGAAGGCAGAGTTCGAGCAAGTTAGAGCTTGGATGGACTTCATAAGGTCCCAAGGTGGCCTAAGTGGTATACAGGTGGAGTAAAAATGACTAACTGAATAACTTGGGCAATTTGTTTGTTTTTCTTTTCTTTTCTTTTCTTTTCTTTTCTTTTATTTCTATGTATCATATTTAATAAAATGGTATTGGTGTTGGTTATATAGCTTCCAAATGCCTCTAGTGGACGTCAACAAGTCAGGAAGTCTGTAGGAGATCATGATAGTCAAGATGATGAGTTGTTGGGTTCTCCTATGCAGGTATCTCTATTACATAATGTAATATTCACAATCACACGCAATTGAGGTTAAGGGTTAGCCTACTGAAAACCCGATTTAGTGTTATTGTTGCTGTTGAACCTATTTTCCTGATGTTGAACCTAAAGTAAGACTGATTAGTGTTGAACCTATTTTGCATTTCTTAATAGTGTTGAACCTGTTTTGCATTCGTTTTGAGCAGCCATCAACATTTAATTTCAGCTTTCCTACAGGTGGACAAAACCATTTGATTAGTCTAGGTTGAGAGGGATTCGAGTGGAGGATAGATTGGAAGGCCTCATCAATCTCATGGACATAATTTTTCATGTTCTTAAGACTGATTTGAATAGGGGTAATTTCGCTTTCAAAAACAAATTTGTTTCAATCTTTTCATAACTGTCAAAGGATAACAATGAAAATAGTGTATCATTTTTTACCAAAAAACTCAGTTTTATTTTTCAAATTCTCAGCAACCCATTCACAAAGTGGCTGACCGCATCCATCCTCCCATCATTTAGTGTCCTTTATTTGAACCCAAATGTATTTAGAGGAGTTGCACTCTCTGAGGAGATGATTCATGTCATTACTAGCTAATCCACATCGAGCACAAGTCAATTGAGGCCATATTCCTTATGAGTCTCATATGAGCAACCTTCCCTTAAGAATAAGCCAGATGAAATTCTAGATCCAATTCCAATCTCCATTGCTCATGTCCTGATTAGCAATTTATAGTTAGCAGCAGTGAACTTACCACTAGTGGAACCAACCTAAAAAGGAGCATTTGTAAAGGTCACAAATCTGGGCCTATTTTATTTTGAGAATTTCTAGTATGGTTCAAGAGCACACCTAGTTTTCCAGCACTTCAATGTCCCAATTGCCTTCACTGTCCAGCACTGAGCTAGACAATTTGATTATATTCAGTGAGGCCTAATAGTATAGCTAGGGAGTGTTTTACTAAAATTGAGTTTATGACTTGGTGAAGCTATATATATATTATATAACCTAATATTTGATTTAATTTGTTATAATGACATGTCAACTTGATTTTGAGTCATGTGGCATGCTTCATAATGATTTTGATTTAGAAATTAAAATTATAGTTTTTCACGTCCTTGACTTAAGATAATAATTATTGGGAGTTTGCAAATCAAATTAGGTTTGATATCTCATCATTTTTTTTTGTCTAGATTAAATACCCAAAAAAAAAAAAAAAAAACATAAACATAAACATAAACAACAAAACATTGTCTTATAACAAAGTGTGTCCATGTCTTGCTTTTTCTGTGTTTTTTTTAGTGAGTATCTTGTGCATGGTCAATGTCATATGTATGATTAAGTTGATGTTCCAACCCATTACCTAAACCTCACGACAATACATATAAATCAAATATAATATATATATATATATATATATATATATATTATATAAAATAAACAGTGATGGTAATTTTGTTTTGGTTTTTGTTTTCAGGTTTTGCATGAAGACTGATAGATGAATTAATGGTGGCATGGAAGCTAACTTTATTTTTGGGCATATTATATTATGGCTTGAGATGTCAAGCTTTTTGTACTTAATATTTATAACATATTGCTACCATACTTTTTGTATTGATGTAACAAATTTTTTGTTAATATTTTGATGTCAATGAAGCTAAGATGATGACTGAATTTGTATAAATATTCTTGGTTTTTGAATGAATGAATGAATGAATGTCTATTGATTGAATGCATTTTTTTTATTAGATTTCAATGAACATAATACAGGTATTAATTACAAAAAAGAAATAACTTTTTTATGAAAATAATTTTTTTTTTTTTTTTTTTTTTTTTGACGGCAACTAACAGTCTCAAAAAACCTATGCAATGTACAGGTGAATTTTTTTAGAGTCGGCACATTGCAGACACAAAAAACTCTATAGCGACGGTAATGTACCGACATAAATAGTAGTAGTGATTTTTTTCAAATTTTTTGTGACGGCAGGATACCGTCTCAATTAATACATTTTGCCGTCGCAAATATTCTGTGATGGCACAGTTGCTGACTCAAAAAGTTTTAGCGACCCCCGTACTCTCGTCCCTCACCATGCCGTCGAAAGACCGTCGCAAAAAGTTTTTGCGACGGCAATTATGTTTTTTGCGACAGTAACCTGCCGACTCAAAAAGTATGTTCTCTTGTAGTGACACGCCAACCACGCTAGACTCGTGAGTGGAGGAAGAACAAAGAAAATCAATCAGGAGCGCGTTCCATGCAACCTAAGATAAATTCCAAACACGCTGAAATCGTGTGAGGAAGGGGAGGCTCCAAAAACAACCCGCCCAGTGCGTCTACAACGCAACCTGGGATAAATTCCAAACACGCTAAAATCGTGTGAGGTTCTAACCACGCTGAAATCGTGAGAAGAGGTTCGAAAACAATCGCTCAAGTGCGCACACAATGCAACCAGAGATAAAATCCAAACACGCTGAAATCGTGTGAGGAATGGGACACTCAAACCACGCTGAAATCGTGAGAAGAGGTTCGAAAACAATCGCTCAAGTGCGCACACAATGCAACCAGAGATAAAATCCAAACACGCTGAAATCGTGTGAGGAATGGGACACTCAAACCACGCTGAAATCGTGAGAGGAGGTCCAAAAACAACCCGCCCAGCGCGTCTACAACGCAACCTGGGATAAATTTCAAACACGCTGAAATCATGTGAGGAAGAGAACACTCTAACCATG
This sequence comes from Camellia sinensis, assembly GCF_055761805.1. Lineage (NCBI taxonomy): Eukaryota > Viridiplantae > Streptophyta > Magnoliopsida > Ericales > Theaceae > Camellia > Camellia sinensis. Next base: position 83,772,539 of record NC_138963.1, read on the forward strand.
CTGAAATCGTGAGAAGAGGTCCGAAAACAACCGCTCAAGTGCGCGCGCAACGCAACCTGAGATAAAATCCAAACAAGTTGAAATCGTGTGAGGAAAAGAACACTCTAACCACGCTGAAATCGTGAGAAGAGGTCCGAAAACAACCGCTCAAGTGCGCGCGCAACGCAACCTGAGATAAAATCCAAACACGCTGAAATCGTGTGAGGAAAAGAACACTCTAACCACGCTGAAAACGTGAGAAGAGGTCTGAAAACAACCGCTCAAGTGCGCGCACAACACAACCTGAGATAAAATCCAAACACGCTGAAATCATGTGAGGAAAAGAACACTCTAACCACGCTGAAAACGTGAGAAGAGGTCTGAAAACAACCGCTCAAGTGCGCGCACAACACAACCTGAGATAAAATCCAAACACGCTGAAATCGTGTGAGGAAAAGAACACTCTAAACACGCTGAAAACGTGAGAAAAGGTCCGAAAACAACCGCCCAAGTGCGCGCACAACGCAACCTGAGATAAAATCCAAACATGTTGAAATCGTGTGAGGAAAAGAACACTCTAACCACGCTGAAATCGTGAGAAGAGGTCCGAAAACAACCGTTCAAGTGTGCGCACAACGCAACCTGAGATAAAATCCAAACACGCTGAAATCGTGTGAGGAAATGAACACTCTAACCACGCTGAAATCGTGAGAAGAGGTCCGAAAACAATCGCTTAAGTGCGCGCGCAACGCAACCTGAGATAAAATCCAAACACGCTGAAATCGTGTGAGGAAAAGAACACTCTAACCACGCTGAAATCATGAGGAGAGGTCTGAAAACAACCGCTCAAGTGCGCGCACAACGCAACCTGAGATAAAATCCAAACACGCTGAAATCATGTGAGGAAAAGAACACTCTAACCACACTGAAATTGTGAGAAGAGGTCCGAAAACAACCGCTTAAGTGCGCGCACAACGCAACCTGAGATAAAATCCAAACACGCTGAAATCGTGTGAGGGACGGGACACTCAAACCATGCTGAAATCGTGAGAAGAGGTCCAAAAATAACCCGCCCAGCGCGTTTACAACGCAACCTGGGATAAATTCCAAACACGCTGAAATCGTGTGAGGAAAAGAACACTCTAACCATACTGAAACCATGAGAAGAGGTAAACAACTCGGGAACGTGTTCCACGCAACCTAAGTTGAGTCCCGGGGGACAACGATCCTAAACGCTGCTCAGCGTAAAAGGATAAACAATAAGAGATAACACAAGATGCAAATAAATGCAATAAGTGTGATGATACGATACATGTTACAAGCAATGCAGAGCGTGATGTTTAAGGAATGCAATAAACAAACAAAGCGGCACTTTAGAAAGCACCTCATGGAGTGAGTGGCGGTAAACCGTTTTACTCTCGCGGGGAATGGTACTCAGGGATAGCACTTCTGATCACCATTCTGGCTTGAAATAGTGAAACAGTCATCACAGTATTCTGTTCACTTTGAACACACAGCTCGTATCGGCATACTGCTTATTTTGAACACACAGCTCATAACACAATATTCTACTTATTTTGGAACATACGGCTCACGCAGGACACCGCTGATTCTGAACACACGGTCCGTTCTGAACACAACTCATTCTGAACTCATAGCCCATAACACAGTATTTTGTTTATTCGGTACACAGCTCATACAAAACATTGCTCATTCTGAACATACAGGATGCAATGACGAAACTTGCCGAAGTTGAAACAATCTCGGATGCCCGACATTTTCCCTCTTTTTTTTTGCTTTGTAGCCCGAAACTTTCACATCTTCAGATGGGTCCTGGTTTTATTGTTTTTACATGACCTGGGTTGAATCTCGCGGCTTTATGAAAGAACCAATCCTGATTTGCACAAATGTGGAGAACGACACGGCACTCTGAGCACAAAACGATTTTTGAAATTGAAATGAGAAAAGGGTTCTTAACCGGGTATTGAGCCTACAACTGACTACAGCCAAAATGACTCAACAATGGAAAACAAAGGTAGAACAACCTAAACACATCTATTGACACTTAAACGACTCAAAACAAGAATCGAGACAAACAAAACACACAAACACAACACTCAATTGTGTTACAAAGACAAGAGACCTCTTGGTGCACGAGGAGCCAGTTTTTCCGGGTATTATTTCCCACCATTTTCTTATTTGTGATTCTCACATCACTCGGCCCTCAGGCTCTATTTTTCTGAAAAAGCCCTTTCCTCACTTTTTCTCTCAGCGCACATCTCTCTATTCTTCAATCTCTCATTTTTTATCCCTCCCCTGGGTGGTTGATGGATAAACAGAAAGTTGCGGGCTCTTGCCTGTAGCATTCCGCTAGATTCTTCTTCTTCTGCACGCGGCTAGTGAGTTTCTCCCACAGAGGGGCTGTGCTACAACTGGGTGTGTAGCAAATCTGCAACTGACATCGGTTGACGATGCTCTTCTGGGGAGTTTGGACGTGATCAGATCTGTCCAGATGAGGGAGTGGAATATCTTGATCCATTCCAGTTCGTGCTTCGCACTTGGCTTGATACCTCGTTGCTCGGAGGGTGAGAGAGCTTTTAGCCCTTTTGCTGTGAACATCAGTTGTGCCCTTTTCTGGCAGGTAGAGTGCCCTTCTTGGCAAGTATTGTGGCAATAGGGAAAAGACAGAACACCTAACTCAACTGTGCCCCTAGTTCATCATTTCGACCATTTTTTTGTTTTTGGCTTTCTACTAAGACAATTTTGACTAAAATGAGAGTTCGATTAACAGGCTTGTTCAATTTTCTGATTTAAAATCATGCAAGTCAGGTTATGAGCACCGAAAATTTTCCTTTTTTGGGTCCAAGAAATGGTCCAGTTTTGGAAAAATGGAATAATTTTTGAGAGAAAATTAGTCAACCTCATTAAAAATTCTCAAAAACTATTTTTGCAAACGGCCACTGCTCAACGAGCACAGAACCCGCTCTTCAGATGCACAACTTCAGATCCGAAGGAAAATTGCCCCGTGCTTGAAGAGAGCTTCCTGGCAACAGAAAGTTGCCCCTTGTTTGAACGGCACCGCAGCGTATTGAATGGCAACGGAAAGTTGCCCCTTGTTTGGATAGCACCGCGGCGCATTGTAGTCAGTCCTCAGAGTGACGAACACAACCAAATTTTCGGATTCAGAGAAAGCAAAGATGATCAAAACCATTACATGGACACAGTGTTTTACGGCTGGACTTCAAAATGAAGTTGCCTACGTATCCCAAAAATGGAAATCAAGCCTCACGTAGTTCGGGGTTAAGGTACACTCGGGTATTTAACCTCTCCTTTTGCGCTCTAACTTTTGCCAGGGCCGCCCTTTGCAGGTTTTTAACCTTGTGAGCTATGTTTTTCTTCTTTTCAATTTTTGTCTTCTTTTCTTTTCTTTTCTTTTCTTTTTTTTGTTCTTTTCTTTGCATCTTTCTTTTTTGTTCTTTTGTTCTTTTCTCTTTTTTATTCTTTTTCTTCTTTTCTTGCTCTAACTTTTGCCTGGGCCGCCCTTCCGGATTTTCGGCCCAGCGAGCCTCTCAAGGGTAAAAGTATAGCTTTGTCCATGTCAAATGGTTTTGAGATCCCGAAGTCATTTGAATCCAAGAGAATGGCTGTTGTTCGCTGACGATGCAAGAGTCCATCCAATGGAGGGTGAATTTGCCCCTAGTGTTTGTGGATAGGAACTCAGTTGTCCTTCAACAATGTCTTCTTCTTTCCACCCTTCTGGGGTTTAGCATTCTTGCCGATCTTCATCTTGGACTCTTCGAGCACATTTGAAATTCTTGCCCCTAGTTCGAGGGGTGCTCCTGATCTAGCTTCGCAAGCTTCTTGATCTGACTTTGTTGCCGCTAATTCACGGGCTGCTCTGGATCCGGCCACACAGGCCTTACATTGTAGTTGACCTTTGAACTTTCTAAGTTCTAGTCCAAGGTTTGAAAATAAGGAGTCGAGTCTCGAGGCTGAGAGCGATCCTAAGCTGCACAATCTCAAGAGCGATTCCACACAGGTCTTCGCAGGACCGCGTAAAACATTTTTTTTTTGAAATCTTTTAAGAAAGTGACTAATCGCTCGTGCTGAAGACGGTGTGGGACCAATCTGGATCAAGCCAAGATCCTTCTCAGTACTTATGTTAACAAACATGATTTCATTCATTAAGGGCTTAGCACGCCTCTTTTTTTCTCAATTTGATCAAAGTTTTACAAATCCCGAGGAATTCCTTCCCCTTTGTTTTCATCACAATGTTTAAAAGGTTTTGAAAAACTTAGGTCAATGCAATGATTTTCAAAGCACAGAAAAGTAGGTGAAAAGCACTGTCGTTTCATTCAGAACTTCTGGCACAACTGGCACAAGGCAGAAGCGAACACAAGAATGTGAAAATCACTGCTGTTCATTCAAATCTGTTGGCATTACTGGCTCCAAGACAGAAACAGACTCAAAAGAAAGCAAAAAGACAAACACAAAACAAAACAGTGATGCCCGAGGTAATACCCCTGGAATCACCTGACTCTAACAAAACAGGACTGACTCGGTACAACAAGACAGACCCAACTGACTCAGTAAGAAAAGACTGACTCTGTACGACACAACAAGACTGACCCAATACCCAAGTCAGAAAGCACAAAAACTGGTATTTGCATATTGCTCAGAACAGTGTATGCCATTCCCACGTCTGGAGTTAATCGAGCGCTGCCTGCAGGTGGTTCATCCCCCGATCACATAACATTATCCCTCCAAATTCACCGATCCAGTGCCGATAGACTTTGCTGAGCTTGGCGGGAGGATGGCCGCTTTGTCAAATAGATCCTGTACTTCATGGCGAAGACGGAAGCAGTCGTTGGTAGTATGGCCAGTTTGTTGATGGTACGCGCAGTACTGGGTAGCATCATGTGTAGCCGGAAGAGGGTTTGGGAGAGTCCGAGGCTCAAGGGGTTTGAGATGGCCTTGTCCAATAAGGATTTGGAGAGCTTTGGACAAAGGCATATAGAGGGCATGGAAGACCCTCTGATCTCGGGGTTGGTACTTCAAGGCTTGTGGATTTTTACTGGGCGCACCAGCAAAGGGATTGGCAGGTGCTGGCCTAGTTTTCCGATCTCTTCCGAGTGGAGGATTAAAGATAACAGGATCGTCTCTGGTATGACAGCCATTCTCCCGATGTTCCCTTTGATTTAGACTGCCCCCAACTTGAATAGTGAAAGTGTCATCCACAGCTTTTGCAACAACTGCGAGGACTTGCTCTTTGTTCAGTCCCTCGGCTTGCAAAGCCTTAACAGCGAACAGGAGATGTTCATGGGGATCCATGTCCGCCCCTACCTTGTTCTTTCCACTCGCTTCCACTTTGCCATGGGATTGGCCTTCCTCAAATGCAGCCCGTCCCAAGATCGGGGAGCCTTTTGACATGAAGTTCCCGGTATGTGGTGTGGTCGATGATGAAGCCAATGTCCCGGAGGCCAGATCTGTCACGGTTCTTTGAAGATCTTTAATTATTCCCATCAACTTAGAAGTAGTGGGTTCACGGGTTTGAGATGGTTGAGGTTCAGGTGCACCCATCATGCATAAGTCCATGTTTTCTGGGATAAACACCTCAGGCTTAGATAGATGGGCCGGGGTGATGTATATGCTGGGGTCATAGGTGGATGGCAGTATATGGATGAGATTGAGGTAGGCAGGAGATGTTTGGTCATTGGGGTCTGGAGGTGGAGCTATCGTCTGATTGTCGATGAGATTTTGGATCTCATGACGAAGGCAGTGGCAACGGTCGGTGCCATGACCGCGCTGCTGATGGTACATACAGTACTTGGAAGGGTTATGTCTGGCTGGGAGTGGGTCAGGAAGAGGTTGAGGATCGAGGGGTTTGAGATGCCCTCTTTCCATCAAGGCTTTTAGTGCGCTAGTCAGTCTCATATAGAGGGGGGTGGAAGTTCTGCCTTGAGCTTGGGCTGGGCCAGCTGTTTGTAGGCGTGGTTTGGCAAAAAGGTCAGCTGTGGCGACTGTATTGATTTCAGTGGGTTTGGGAATAGCGCTGCTGTAGACCCGCCCGCGGAGGGGGACCTCGCTATTACAGTTCGAACTCGATTTGTATCACGGTTCTTAATCTGAACCAAAGAGTCCAAATCCGGCAAATCGTTTTGAGAAACAGATTTTTTGAATAGAAGTGCCAAACATGGACTGCTTTGCCAGATACAGAGTCGCCACCTAAATATTTTAAAATGGGGAAATTTAGGAAACCCTGACTCGGTGCCGAAGGCCACGTGTCCGTCATCACCAAAGTTGCCTCGGCTCGGGAACTTGGGTACGATCGGGGAAGGTCAGCTATGAGCGCCCCCTCTCGCCCGGTCTAAAGACCGGCCTCTACTAACCGTGATATCCAATTTTGAAAACGTTATGTGTTCTTAATCCGGTTATTAGCCTAGAATTACTATATTGTGCGCGCAGCAAACAAGTATAGACCAAATCGCCCAAATTGGAACAAAACATTTCATGTTTGTTTTGAAAATGGTTTGCTACTCGCACGTAGGCTAAAATGCAGATTTTGCCACCCTCAAGTGGGCTTTTAGAAAAGATGATTTTGCCACTATCTAGTGGGCTTAAAAACTCACAGTTTTAATGCATTATTCCAATTTAGGTAATTCAACCTCCATCCACAGGCATTCAAGCAGTTATATCACATAAGCAGCTAGCCTCATGGTAATCATACTGTCATGGCAACACTCACACGCATGCGATATGCTAAAGCATAAAAGCTTACCTAGTAATCCGAGCCAAAACAGAAACTAGTCAGTAATCATATGCATGATCCTAGTTCATGTTAAAAATGGCTAATGCAACACATGCAAAGATGCAATCTAAACAGGCTCGGCTATCCTAAAGATGGCATGTGGAATGCTGCAATTAACAAGTTCTCAACTTGGAATTGAAATACAAGTGCAGTTAGCATGATGTGCCGAGCCCGGTGCATGTAAGACAGATGTATGGATGCACGCATGCTATCATACTGTTATGCTAATTTAAATATGCCCTAGTCTACCATCATAAGCGGGTAAATAAAAAGGGAGAAAGAAGTGGGGGTTGGAAGACATGCACACACGCACCCACACTTATTACACAATTGCCCTCACTCGGAGGGTCCAAATAAATATTACAGTCCGAATAAATAACTAACCACATTAATTATTATAGAATTTCTAATTACTGAACAAAATGAATGCAAAAAGAAGAAAGGTGGCCACAGCCCCCGCCTCGGGATGCGCGAACGATGCAAGCTTGAACCCGTCTTGCCCGGAAAGTCCGTACCATACCACTGCCGCCTCGGTTTACACTGCCCTGCTTCTCTGAACAGTGCCAAAGTACTGGGACAGGCTTGTTGCATACTGCAGAGTGCCACCGGCTGGGGGAAATGCCCACTGGCAGTGCATAATTTCCATCAGCAGATGATGTAATTATCGGCCAGCCACCAATTGCCGGTCGGCACTAAATGATGCCGGTCGGCAGAAACTCCCTACAGAAGACAGTTTTTGACAGCAACAAGAACAGACAGTGTATGGCATGGAATTTCAAGCAAATGTGTGCACCAACACATCCCTTATCATGCTTTTGACTCAAAGGGGTATGTTCCTTGATTCTCGGACCACCAATTGCGCATTTCGATGCGTGATGGTCCAAGAAACCAAGTATGCGCTTTGATTTCAAATGTCATGCAGACCAAACAAACACATAAAGCCCAACCTCTATCACATGATCAAGAGGCAAGGCATGCATGCCAATGCAATGCAACCTAGGTATGTAAACAAGAATACAAGCATGCTATGCAACTACATGGCATACACAATGCTAACAACATAACATGCGCAACGCTTTGAAACATGGCATACACAATGCAAGATGGGCTTACACCAATACAAGTGGACCTCAGCCACACTCACATAGGAGGCCATAAGATGAAAATGAAGTGCCTCGAAATGCGTGCACACAGGCACGCAAACCGAGGCAATGGCATATGCAATGCAATGGCTAAAATGGCATATAGAACGCAACATGGACTTATACTAACATGAGAGAGCCTCAGCCACACTCACATAAGAGGCCGATGGATGAAAATGGAGTGCCTCGAAATGCGTGCCCACGGGCACGCAAACCGAGGCAATGGCATATGCAATGCAATGGCATGGAAAATGATATGCAACATGCTAATGGGATTTCAGCACTGAAATGTGGGGGAAAAACAGCCCCGAAATGAGGCGAAAGCACACCCGATGCATGGAATCTCTCCCGAAATGCAAATTAGGCGCATAGAATGAACTACAGCTATACAAAGCATGCATAATTGGTACATGGAATGAAAATACAGAAGCAAGGCAGCCCCAAAATTAGCATTTTACTAGTACAAATCATGGCCAAACAGCAAGCAAAGATAGGGCAACAATGGCATGCAAAAATGGCCCTAAACATGAGATTATGAAGCAACTCACAGCTGCTGACTCCAAATGGGTTAGGGCCCTTCAACAACATTGAAGAGGGGCCCAAAATATGCACATTTAAAGAACTGTAAAAATCCTAAAAACAAACATAGATATGGCTAAGCTCTTATGCAAGAAAAAGGGCCAAAAGGTGGCCAAAGAGGCAAGTGGTATATGCAAAGCCCAAACTGAAAAATTCCCTTCTACAACATTGAAGAGGGACCAAAAATAAGCATATTTACAGAACTGTAAAAACTCCAAAACAGTATACAAACATGCTAGAAATGCAATGCAAAATGAGGCTCAAAAGAGGCTATAACACAAAGTATACAAAATATTCATCAAACAGCCAAAGACCCTTAATGAAACATGAAGAATGGGCCAAAATAAGACTATTTATAGGCCTGTAAAAAGACCAAAAACAGAAGCATAATAGGCTGCCAAAGCATGCAAGAAAATGGCATTCAAGGAGGATAATGAAGCAAGTGCAAGCTACTGTCCTCAAACAGCAAGAGGTCCTCAATCAAACATGAAGAGGACCTCAAAATATGATGATTTACAGTTTGGGTCGGAGCCCAAAAATGCAAGCAACTATGGCTTAGATATGAAGCAAGAAAAGACTAGAAAAGGGAAGAGGAGGACTCACCCTTGAAGACCAGCAAACCAGCACCTCTTGGACCAAGTTTAGGTGCTCCTAAGCTCTGGAGAACAGCCTCAAGTTGCTGCAATGGAGTAAGGATGCCTTGTGCTATGAGTTGATGAAGAAATGGCCCAAGAACAAGGGTGTTTGATGGTTGAATGGGAGAGATATGGTGAGAGATGAAGGGATATATGTATGTATATAGGCAAAAATCCAAAAATCCATTCTCTGGTTTTTTGTTCCAAAAATCCAACCTCAACAATGGAGGAGGAGAGGCCCCTTATATAGGCAAGACTAAGCTTCTAAGACAAGCTACAAAGGGTCAAAGGGGTTTAAGGGGAGGTCAAGGCTTATTGGAGAAGCTAGGACAGCTGGTAAGCTTCTTGGGGAAGCCAAGACAAGGGGTCAAGGCTTCCTCAAGAAGCCTTGAGCAAAGGGTGCAAGAAAAGGGATCAAAGGGTGGTCCAAGGTGCAAAATAGCCACATATATGCACGGGGAGTAGGGTCTGTGCATCCCAGCTGGCACAGCTGGCATGCACCATGCTTGAGGGATGAAAAGGGGGCACATAGGCCATGAAAGGAGGTCATCGGCAAAATAAATGGCCGGCTGGCACAATATATTGCCGACCTGCAATTTATACTGGCCGGTCGGATAAATATAGTTCCGGTGGATGGCCGGTAAGGTCAAAAAATGACCGGTTGATGTCCAAATTGAAGCCCCGGAAGTTAGCTTTCCAATGGAGCAAACCTTGCATTAAAATTCCTTCTGTGCAAAAAGTTATACCCTTTTTCGTGAAGCCGCGCAGATTCGATCCAACCGGGATGATGCCCGACTTCAACTGATCATATCTCCCCCACCCGGACTTGGCTCTAGGAGATTCTTGAGTGCAAAATGAAGCCCCGAAAGTAAGCTTTCCAACGGTGGTGGCCTCATAGCTAAAATCCAAGTATGCAGATTAATAAGCCTGATTCAGCGAGGACTGCTCGACTCTCTTCTACCCGGATTCATGCCGAACTTCTCCCAAACTAGTTTTCTCCTCTCCTTTCCTCTCTTCTTCAACTCCAAACCCCTAAACAAAGTGTTTTGAAGGATTTGCCTCTCTCCTTGCCGAAGAAACTGAACATTTGCCCTACACACCTTTCTCCGCCAAGCAAAACATCAGTGGTGCCCAAGTCTTAAAGGCGGTCAAAAATGGGGTGTCTACAGCTGCTACCAGCGTTGGTACTCCCTGAAATCACCCTCCTTGTTGGTTCACTTGTTCTAGGAATGATCCCACTGTTGAACGCATTCTCGATCTGGACCCCCAGTTCGTGCAAACTTTTGAAAGTGGATAACGGTGCGACTATCAACTTTTGCAACATATCATGCTCGAGGTTTCGCACCATCATCTGCACTTGATCCCTCTCAGAAGGGTGACGATCTGTCATATGTGCTGCCTTTGCTCTCCACCTTGTAACAAATTCCACAAAAGGCTCTGTTGGGTTCTGGCGGGTTGCTTCAAGTTCTTGGATGGTCATTTCAACTTGGGTATTGTAGGAATACTGATCGACAAAGGCCTCAGCCAATTCTTCCTAATTTTGCTTCACTTTGTCCTCCAACTTAGCGTACCAAGTGGCTGCTACACCCGACAGGGTTCTTCCATACAGAGAGAGTTTTTGTGGCTTAGTCAGACCCATTGGCTTTAGGACATCCAAGAAAAGTCTAATATGTACCATTGGATCCCCAGACCTGTCGAAACGGTCAATATATGGCATTTTGAATCTGTTTGGGAGCCGTACGGCAGACTCGGTGTACCCATCCTCAATGTCGGGAATGGAGTTAAGGCCCTGTGCCTTTTTGAACTGCTTCTCAAGGTTCGCAATTTTCACTGCGGTCAGATCGAGGTCATTAGCATCAAGGGGATAAAGTCTCTCATTAGGTTGCACCAGGGGTCTGAAAACTCGGGCTTGAGCTAACCTTTCTCAAGGATCTGGACCCTGCAAATCTTCAGCTGGTGGAAGTGGGTCAAAGTTCGGCTGGGGTCCCAAAGCTGGATGTGAAGCAGACGCCCCAGATGGGTGCTGCGTTTCAATACTGGTCTCAACCTGCATGGCAGTTCCCTGATTTAGCGCTGCTATCACGGCCACAAATTCTTCTGAACCCTGTGCCATCACGGTCTGTTGAGTCTGAACAAAGGTGATGTGACTGGCGACTGACGGATCAGATGAACCGGTGAGCCCTGACTGGCTTTTCTTTGCCTTGCCTCAGCGAAAGAACACTGGTTGCCCTTGAATTGAATTTCTGACCTAACAAAGTCTATCAGCACTAGTCCAATGTACCCGGGGGATATCGAAGCCTTCTGAAGCTATAGTTCCAGGACTATTTAGCAAAAGAGAAAACATGCAGCATCTCAGCCTGATTTCACCAAAACAGATATGAGCATAACAGGATGACTGTGCCCTCTACTGAATTCTGCCCCAAAATTCGGCCTGTAAACTGATACCCTCAGGTGAATTGAATCCCAAAGTACTGAACTGGTGCCCGCAGGCCTGATGCCCAAACTACTAAACTGGTGCCCGCAGGCCTGATGTCCAAACTTGTAGACTGATACATGCATTCCTATAGAGACGCACTCTAAAAGCACATAGCAGACAAGTGAGAGCCAAAACACCCCTATGTTGGGGTAGGGTTTCCCTGTCCTATCTTGTCAGGAGCTAGGGTTTCACTACGCACGCAGCAGTTTCAAACAACCTAAATCGGGTAAGCAACCTGTCCTAGCTTGGAATGGTCACTATGGATTCCAAATATGCACTAGGTCGAATGGTCAAAAAGGGTGCCCCGGTAAAACCGGGGTTTGTGTTCCCATACTGGCAGAGCCCATAACCGGTCAGCCTTATGGTCATGCCTTGACAAGAAAAGCCTCCGGCAAACCATTCAGGAATAGCAGATGGCAAACACGGTGTCCTAGGCGCACCAATGCACATGCAATGCAAAGAAACACACAAGTGTAGTCAAAACAAGATATCATGAGTTCGAGTCAAGTTCTCTAAATCCCCAGCAGAGTCGCCAGAAACTGTAGACGTCCCCGAATGCCCCGGGAGGGTGAGTCCCGTTCCGTTCGTATTGGGGTCACTACAGCTCAGACTCTCAAATTGTCACGATTCTAAATCTGAACCAAAGAGTCCAAATCCGGCAAATCGTTTTGAGAAAACAAATTTTGAAAGAAGTGCCAAACATGGACTGCTTTGCCAGATACAGAGTCGCCACCTAAATGTTTTATTTTGGGGAAATTTAGGAAACCCTGACTCGTTTTCCTAAGGCCACGTGTCCGTCATCACCAAAGTTGCCTCGGCTCGGGAACTTGGGTACGATTAGGGAAGGTCACTTCATGAGCACCCCCGCTCGCCCGATCAAAGATCGGCCTCTACTAACCATGATATCTATTTTTGAAAATATTATGTGTTCTTATTCCGGTTATTAACCTAGATTTACTATGTGATGCGCACAGCATACAAGTATAGACTGGATCGCCTGAATTGGAACAAAACATTTCATGTTTGTTTGTTTGAAAATGGTTTGATGGTGCTACCCGCAAGTAGGCTAAGACGTGGGTTAACCACCCTCAGGTGGGCTTAGAAAACATGATTTTGCCACTATCTAGTGGGCTTAAAACACACATTTGATGAATTGTTCCAATCCAAATAACCCAACCTTCACCTACAGGCATTCAGGCAGATATATCACATAAGCAATTAGCCTCATGTTAAGCATGCTATCATGGCAGTCACTCACACGCATGCAAGGATGCTAAAGCATAAAACTTACCGAGTACTCCAAGCCAAAACAGAAGCTAATTAGAAATCCATGCATGATCCTAATTATACAGAAATGCCTAATACAACACATGCAAAAGTGCAACTATAGCAGGCTCGGTTATTCTAGACATGGCATATGAAATGCTACAGCTAACATGTATTCAACTTGGATTTGAAAATACAATGCAGTTAGTATGATGCGCCGAGCCCGGTGCATGCAAGACAGATGAAATGAATGCAAACATGCTATCATACTGTATGCTAATTGAAACATGCCCTAATCTAACCATCATAAGCTGGTAAATAAAAGGGAGAAAGACGTGGAGTTGGAAGACATACATCATACGCACGCACACTTATTACAACATTGCCCTCGCGCAGACGGTCCGAATAAATAATATACAGTCCTAAATGAATAATTACAGTCCAAATATGTACACAACCCTAATTAATTAACAAATTAAATTAGGAAAGTAATAAATTGGCATGCAAGCCAGGGACTGCCTCAAATCTGCTCCGGATGATGAATGATGCATGCTCTGGTTACCTTTGTCGAAAAATCCCTTGTGATGCCCCGGTTTGCCTCTGTTTGTAATTGTTCTTGGAATGCGTGCCAAGCTCCGGAAGGCTGTCGATTTCTGATTTGCTACAACAGAGAGCAACAAAGGGGCATGGCAAAGTATTTTCACATATGTATGCATGATTACTCTTCGGGGAGTGTAGTCTTCGATCCTCGTGCCACCAATCACGCATATCGATGCACGATGGCCGAGGAGTCGAATTGCATGACTCAATATGAAATGAATGCACATATAAACACAACAAGACCTAAACTCCATCATGGATAATCCAGAGTGTCGGTGACTGGGAATTAAGACACGTTCCGTCACTCGAAGTACGAAATGTCTCTCGTTTCCCGTGCTCGGGCTAACTCCTATCCCAAGCACAATGCAATATGCATGAAATGCATGAATGCAACTAATATACAACCTAGCATGCACAATGCTATGAGATGGCATACACAATGCACGATGTAACATGGCATGCACAATGCTCTAACATACAACCTAGCATACGCAATGCTATGAATCGAAATGGCATACACAATGCATAATGAACTTACACCAACATGAGTGGACCTCAGCCACACTCACATCAGTAGCCATTAGATGAAAAATGAGACTCTCAAAATACATGCACGCATGCACGCAAACCGAGGACCGAACTTAAGGCAACAAATGCCACTCTACCAAAGCATGGCAAGGCATGGAATATGGTATGCAAACATGCAAATTTCAGCGCTGAAATGTGATGCTAAACAGCCCCGAAACATGGAAACATGGCACCCGATGCATGGAATGAACCCCAAAACTCGAAACTAGGCACATGGAATGACTTACTGCTATACAAAGCATGCATTATTTGATCATGAAGCATGAAGACAGATGCAAGACAGTCCCAAAACATGCATATTTCCAGTTTATAACAAGTCTCAAAAATAAACACAAATAGGGCTAATCTATCATGCAAAAATGGCCCTAAAAGAGAGATTGAACACAAAGGGACAGCAGCCGACCCCAAATGGAAAAGAGCCCTTCAGCAAAGTTGAAGAGGGGCTCAAAAAAAGTCACTTTACCGTTTACATAAAGCCACAAAAATAATCACAAATAAGGCCAAACTATCATGCAAGAAAAGGCCTAAAAGAGAGGTAAAGAGACAAGTGGTAGCTGCTGTTCTCAAACAGAGGAGAGCCCTTCAACAAAGTTGAAGAGGAGCTCAAAACAAGATATTTCACAATTTATGGAAATTTCCAAAACAGCTCACAAATAAACCTAAAATACTATGCAAAAATTGGCCTAAAAGAGAGATAAAGAGGCAAGTGATAGTAAGAGACCTCAAACAGAGGAAAGCCCTTCAACAATGTTGAAGAGGGGCTCAAAAAAATTTATTTTACAATTTGGGTCGGAGCCCAAAAATGCTTGCAAGCAAGGCTTATGAATGAAGCAAGAAAAGACTAGTTTAGGGGAAAAGAAGAACTCACCCTTGAAGAACAGCAAACTAGCAGCTTTTGGACCAAATTTGTGAGCTTCCAACCTCTTCAAATGTCCTCCAAAGTGCTGGAATAGAGTGTAGAGGTGTGGTGTTATGGGTTGTAGGGTAAAAGTGGCCAAGAAATTAGGGTTGTGGAGCTTGGATGAGAGAGATATGGAAGTTGTATGTATAATGCCCTAACCAAGTTTTGTAACCCTCAGAAATGAAGGGGAGAGGCTGATTATATAGAGGGAGACGAGTGGAGAAAAATGGGGGAAAATGAATTCAAATTTCCCCCCAAAAGGGAAGACCTTCGGACAGTGGGTCAAATACAGAATAGCTGGCACAGCTGGAACACACTCAGGAGGGCAAAAATGGCCGGCCAGCTCAAAAGGACCAAAGTGGTCAACCGATCAGGCAAGTGACCGGCCGACCAGTTTTAGGTTTCCGGCCAACCAGGTCAAAAGGGTCAAGGTGGTCGGCCACCCCCTAGGATGAATCCCCGGAAGTTATCTTTCCAATGTCGCAAACCTTGCATCAAAATTCCTCCTGTGCAAAAAGTTATGCCAGTTTTCGTGAAGCCGCGCAGATTCGGTGCAAACGGACTTCAACCAACCATATCTCCCCCACCCGAACTTGTCCATAAGAGATTCTTGAGTGAAAAATGAAGCCCCAGAAGTAATCTTTCCAATGGTGGTAACCTCATACCTTAAATCCAAGTATGCAAAGAGTTATTCTCATTTTGGTGAAGCCGCGTAGTGTTTTCCTCCTTCCCGGATTCATGCTGAATCACTTTTGACCAAAAAAAGCTGATTTTTCAGAAAAATTGCTGGCCTCCCACTCTCCTACAACCTCTCTAACAACTAAAATAAGGTCTCCACCAAAAATGAACCCAAACCGATGCAAAACGAAGGTTCGGGGGCCAAAACACGCGGTCTGGGCGGCCCGAAAACTGACTGTTAAGCACCGGAGGTGGCGTTTGACCACGAAGTTGGTCTTTCAGACCACAGTGTCCCTCAAAAGGGAGGAAATAAGGTGTATGCCAAAAACCGGAGCAAACGGAGGTGGTTAGGCGGTCCCGAATCGAGGCACACGGCTGTCAGCTCCGAAAAATCAGAAACCGGGCTCCAAATGGGAAAAATGGCCTACGACCACGAAACGTAGCCTACGGCCACTGAGAGATGGTCTACGAGACCTCTCCCTCCCTTCAGGAAGAGAAAATAGAGAAAATAGAGCCTGGTTCGTAAACCGAGGCAAGGCACGAAAGAGTTCGGAAGTCCGGAGGCAAGGCTTGCAGCCGGGACTCTGAAACTTCTGAACGAGCACAATATACAATATCACCGAGTGCTCAATCAGTGACGTCTGAGTGTTATGGTCGGTCAAAAATGGGGTGTCTACACTTTGCTGAGCTGGTGCAGCGATGACCTTGTTGTCAAACAAATCTTGTACATCATGGCGCAGACGAAAGCAGCTATCGGTCTCATGACCGGTTTGTTGATGTTAGGCACAATACTTAGTCCGGTCATGCTTTGGAGGGAGAGGATCGGGTAGAGGCCGTTGTTCCAATAGTTTCAGATGTCCTTTCCGGATTAAGACCTCTAGAGCCTTTGACAAAGGCATATAAAGTGGGGTGAAAACCCTCTTGACTTGGGGTGGATATTTGGCCGTTTGTGAGCTACTTCCGGACGCACCGGTGAATGGGGTAGCTGTTTTTGATGTGGTGGTGGTGACCATGCCCACTTCAGAAGATCTTGCGGTCGCATCACCACTGGTGGTCGCATTCGAATTGCGAGAAAATGCCCTCCTAGGTTGCTCCTTCTCCTGGTCAATAAGGCCCTGCTTCATGGCATCCTCGATCTGTACTCCCATCTCATGCAAATCTGAAAAGGTAGGGAAGGGGAGCACGATCATTTTCTACATTAGTTTGGGCTGGAGGTTACGCACAACCATCCATATTTGATCCTTGTCCGTTGGCCTAATGGTCATCATTGAGGCTTTGGCCCTCCAGCGGGCCACGAATTCTGAGAAGCTCTCCTTAAGCTCCTGCCTTGTCGTCTCAAGATCACGGGTCATAATCTCGATTTACGTGTTATACGAGTATTGTGCAATGACGGCCTCGGCCATCTCATCCCAATTTCTCTTGACATCATCTTCCAATTTTGCGTACCAGATAGCTGCCACACCCGACAGGGTCCGGCCAAATAATGAAAGTTTCTGTAGTCTGGTGAGGCCCATCGGCCTTAGTATGTCCGAAAACAACAGGAGATGCACCATGGGATCCCCAGATCCATCAAATCGGTCGATGTGTGGCATCTTAAATCTGTCCGGCAGCATCACAGCTGCGTCGGTATACCCGTCCTCAATGTCCGGAATGGACTTTACTCTCTGAGATTTCTTGAACATCTTTTCCAGCTTGCTCACCTTCAACACTGTAGGGTCTAACTCAAACTCAAAGGGTGAATCCGGCAGGTTGATCGGTGCTTTAGATAGCTGGGGTAGGATCGGGGGCGGAGGTGGCCCTGTCGGAATGTCCGTATCTTCCTGGACATTAGCTGTCTCCCCGAGTGTTGGAACTCTGGGTGGGGGATGAGCCTGATGTGAAGCAGATGCTCCTGTTTGCTACTACAGCCGAGCAATTAAGTCTGCCTGTTGAGCCATGATCTCAGCCTGCTGTTTGGCAAATTCTGCTTGATGAGCAGCATCCTGCTGCATGGTTTTCATGCTCTCTTGGAGTTGACGCATCATTTCCTCCATTCCTGCCATGTTCTGTTATTCCGACTGACTGACTGGTATATCTATCTCTGTGATAAAAACTGAGGCCTCAGCCTGACTGTTCACTGATGGGGTGGATAAGGGCCACTGATCTGGGAATTGCTGAACTGGTGATCTGTGCCTGACTAGCCTTCTCTGGCCCTGATTACCCTTGAACTGAGTCTCTGACCTGACAAAGTCTATCAGTACAAATCCAATGAACCGCGGGGGATATTGGAGCCTCTGAAGCTATAGTTCCACGACTACCTTGTAAAAGAGAAAACAAACAGTATCTCAGTTTGATTTCACCAGAACAGGTATGCACATAGCCGAACAACTGTGCTCTCTACTGAATTCTGCCCAAAATTCTGCCTGTAAACTGATACCCTCAAGTAAAACTGATTCTCAAAATACTGATAGTGATGCCCGCAAGCCTGTTACTCAGACTTGCAAACTGTTATGCGCATTCCCTGTAGAGATACACTCTAAAAGCACATAGCAAACAAATGAGAACCAAGACACCCTTATGTTGGGGTAGGGTTTCCCTGTCCTATTTTGTCAGGAGCTAGGGTTTCACTATGCACACAGCAGTTTTCAAACAACCTAACATTGAGTAAGCAATCTGTCCTAGTTTGGAATAGTCACTATGGATTTCGATATGCACTAGGTTGAATGGTCGAAAAGGGTGCCTCGGTAAAATCGGGGTTTGTGTTCCCATATTGTCAGAGCCCACAACCGGTCAGCCTTATGGCATGCTTTGACAAAGTCAAGCCTCCGGCAAACCGTTCAGGAATGGCAGATGGCAAACACGGTGTCCTAGGCACACCAATGCACATGCAATGCAAAGAGACACATAAATGAAATAAAAATAGGATATCATGAGTTCGAGTCAATCTCTCTAAACTACCCAGTAGAGTTTCCAGAAACTGTAGACGTCCTCGAACGCCCCGGGAGGACAAGTCCCGTTCTGTTCATTTTGGGTTCACTACAATTCAGGACTCTCAAATTGTCACGGTTCTAAATCTGAACCAAAGAGTCCAAATCCGGCAAATTGTTTTGAGAAAAACAGATTTTGAAAGAAGTGCCAAACATGGACTCTTTGCCAGATACAGAGTCGCCACCTAAATATTTTTTTATGGGCGAATTTAGGAAACCCTGACTCGATGCCAAAGGCCACGTGTCCGTCATCACCAAAGTTGCCTCGTCTCGGGAGCTTGGGTACGATTAGGGAAGGTCAGCTATGAGCACCCCCTCTCGCCCAATCCGAAGATCGGCCTCTACTAACCGTGATATCCGTTTTTGAAAACGTTATGTGTTCTTATTCCGGTTATTAGCCTAGATTTATTATGTTATGCGCACAGCAAACAAGTATAGACCAAATCGCCTAAATTGGAATGAAGCATTGTATATCCGTTTGTTTGAAAAACAGTTTGAAATTTGCTACTCGCAAGTAGGCTAAAGCACGGATTTCAACGAGTTGTTCCAACTCAAACAACCCAACCTTCACCCACAGGCATTCAAGCAGTTTATATCACATAAGCATCTAGCCACATGGTAAGCATGCTGTCATGTTGACATTCACACTCATGCGAGATGCTAAAGCATGAAAATACTTACAATGTACTCCGAACCAAGACAAGAACATGTTAGCAATCAATGCATGATCCAAGTCCATGTTAAATGGCTAATGCAACGCATAGAGAATGCAATCTAGAATAGGCTCGGCTAATCTAAGGATGACATGTGAAAATGCACAGATAATATGTATTCAAGTTAGATTTGAAATACTTTATGCAGTTAGCATGATGCGCCGAGCCTGGTGCATGCAAGACTAATGAATGATGCAGGCATGCATAGCATAAGGTATGCTAAAGTAAACATGTCCTAATACTAACCATCAAAAGCAGGTAAGTAAAAGGGAAAAAGAAGTGGGGGTTGGAAGACATGCACACACGCACCCACACTTATTACAAATTTGCCCTCACTCGGAGGGACTGAAAGAATAATACAACTTAATTAACCTACAGGCTAATTAAATATTACAGACCAATTAATTAATTAACAAATTGACTAATCTAATGAAAGCAATAAACAGCCTCGGGAAGAGGACCCAATGCAATGCGCGCTCAGCTCCGCTCGGAAAGTCACTGCTATGCACAAGTTGCCTCTGCTTTGACTGTTATCCTTCTCTGAAGACTGCACAAATCTCAGGGTTGCTTCCCTGAATTCTGTGGAACACCACCGGCTGAGGGAATTGGTCACCGGCCATGGAGAATGGTCACCGGCCATAAATTAATCCATCGGCCGCTTATGGATGGCCGGTCGGCACTACAGATGGCCGGCCGGCCAAATCTTCCTGCAGAATCTGTTTTGGACAGCAGCAGAGGGCAAAACATAGCATGGCAATGCATTTCAAGCAATGTATGCACCAATCACACCCCTTATCATATTCATGACTCAAAGGGATATGATTCTCGATTCTCGGACCACCAATTGCGCATTTCCATACATGATGGCCCAAGGAACCAAGTATGCATTTTGATATGGAATGTAATGCACATAATCAAGCAAAGGGGGCTTAACCTCTATCATACTCAACTCAAGAGGTGAAGCATGCATGCCAATGCAATGCATCCTAGGTATGGAGGCTAGTATGCAACATGGCAATGCAATATGTAATCTAGGTTAGGCACACAACCTAAGTAAAGAAGCATGTAAGGCATAAAGAAATGCAACCTGCAAGTATGCAAGACACAATATGGATGTTCAAGCATGCAAGCAAGCATGTGGCTTCATTCAATCATGCAACAACACACTAGTATGCAACAACACACAAGGTGAGCATGCAACAACATGCGAAGGGGTGGACTTAAACTAATTTAGGCAGCCCTCAAGCAAGCCTAAAACAGTGGCCAAAATGATGCAATAAAGGCATGAAAACACACACACAAATATGCATCAACAAGGGCCTAAACATGGAGCATAAGCCATCAACTCTTCAAAGCATGAAAGGGATGGAAAATGCAAGCATATAAGCACATCATGAGGTCTGAAATAACATACCAAGTGATTCCAAACCACTGAAACAAAGCAAGGATGGCATGCTAGAAAGGCCAAAGCTTAAGACATTCAAGAGGGATTGCATGGTAGCTATACAAAGCAAGACATGAATGACTCAAATGACCTAAAATAGTCCCTTAGCACATCAAAATATGCATATAAGCTTCATAAAGCTTAACCAAAACACATGAGCATGGTAGTCTAAATGCTATGCATGTATTGAGGCAAATCATGGCATTACAAAGCATGTATGCTAAGCATACAAGGTGTGTCCAAACCAACTCAACACAATGCTATTTCATGGCAAAATAAGCATAAATATCAGTCAAGACATGGTCAACACACACTTAAACTAGATGCTCCCTCAAGAGGCAAAAATAGCCCTTTTCAAGGACAACAAGGAGAGGGGGTGGCCCTCTCCTTCCTAGGACCTCAAGGCACCATCCTCACCTCTGAAATCCCTCAAGATTTCAGTGGTGAGGAGGCCCAAACACTATGGTCCTGGAGCTCAACCAAAATGGCACAAAACAAAGGCCAAACAAGCCTTAAGAGGGGTCAAACAACCCCAAAGCTTAAAACACCCTTAACAAACTATTTAGAGTAGACAAAAACAAGACTTTTATATGTTATATGCTAAGCTCAAAAATAGATGCAAGATAGGCTAAAAAGCTTTGCAAAAATGGGGTAAAAGGGGACAAAAGTCTTACCCTTGTAGACCCTCTTCACAAACAATGTTCCAGCAGCTCTTTTGGTTCCAAACCAGTCCAAAAGCTTCAAGGAAAGACCTCTGGTACCTCAACAACTAAGAAAAGGTGTGATGGTGGGTGTTTGTGCACAAAAATGAGACTAAACACACACTAAACACAAGAGAGAGAGATATAGAGATAGATGATATATGTAAACCCCAACCCTAAATCTCAAGCTCTGAAAATGTTGTCTAAATTGTCTAACCTAAAAAAGGGAGAAAAGACCTCCTCTTATAGAGGATTCAATCTTGTAAAGCTTCCAAGGCAAGCTAACAAGAGGGAGATCCCTCCATACACGTGTATGCCAGCTAGCATAAAATATCTACAAAAGCAGATGAACAGTGGTCGACCAGCCAAAAATGCAATTTGGCCAAAATAGATGGCCGGTCGACCATCTATAGTGTCGGCCGGCTAAACATTTGGCCGGTGGAAGCAAAACACAGCTGGTGGCCTCAAGCCATGGCCGGTGATGTGTGGGGATGGCTCACAAGCCATTCCCTGCCCCTCCAAGGCAAAACACAAGTGTTTGGTGCAAAACTAGACACAAAATAGTCGAGTCGAGAGGTCCTGAGGCAAGGCGCGTAGCCGAGACCTCCAAGAACTCAAGATGAACACAAACAAGGATGATCACCAGGTGTTCAAGCGGTGATGTCCAAGTCTTGAGGACGGTCAAAAATGGGGTGTCTACAGTTCTTCTCTAAAATAATAAACAAATAACCAAATGATACCAAACAAATAACAATTATGTGAGATGGCAGGCCTGAAAAAAATTAATTAACAATCAAAATAGTAAATCTTCAAATACTTGTGAGGATGGTCTCTGAGTTGGTGGCAGAGTGGTTGTACTTACAGTGGTAGCTGGTAGTAGCTGAGAGGTTGGCCTCTGAGTTGCATTTGGTGATGGCTGACTTGTTGCAGAGGTTGGTGGTGACCTAGTGGTTGAACTCCTTGCACTTGTCCTTCTCTGTTATTATTAACATATTTTATTAGCATTAGAGTAAGATAAATTCAATATTAAAAATTAACACACTTTAAGACCAACGTTTTTGTATACATACTCTCAACATCTTTGAATTTCTATATATGAATTATGTTCTTGCAAGATCTTCTGTTATGGCCAGCCTGTAAGCACTTGGGACATGTGACATTCAAACTCTTCCTTTGTTGCTTTGTGTGTGTTTCTTGGTTCATCAATATGACAATAACCTTCTTCCTCAATTTTCTTGGCCTTCCAGCTAGCTTCATAGCCAATGAAGCTTTTAGTGGGCTTATTCCAGTGGCAATGAAATTATGCATACCATGAACTGGATGTATCATGTGAGAATACACTTGCAAATATGAAGTCTTGTTGTAGTAGTTGTGCACATGTGCCTTTGGTTGTTGATGATTTTCATGTATGGCACTAATTGCATGGGAATAAGGTATGCCACTTAGATCCCATCTCATACAAATACATGTCATTGATGCTAGGTCAACTATGAAAGTCCTGTCAAAGTGGTCCATCTGACCACACCATGTTGGGAAGCAATTCCTAGGCTTTTCCTTTAAAAATTCTAACTTATTCTGAATTGCTGGACAAATATCACCACTATACTGCTCCATCCCCTTCCTTTTCACCTGAAGTCTAGCCATTAACTTCTTCTTGATCCACTCAAAAATTGTAATGACAGGCTTATCTCTAGCTTCCAAAATGTATGAATTGAAATACTCAAACAAGTTGTTCACTAATGCATCACATTTGCTCCTTATGGAGAAATGTGATCTAGTCCAAAGTGCTAGATTGATAGCCCTTAACCATTCCATAGTTGTTTGCCTTTCCCTAACCTTAGGATCAACTTCCTCTATCTTTCCCATCCAATAGTTAAACTCATTTACATTTGCAGTAGAAGCAGCCCTCCAAAACAAATCTTTCATATCTCCCATATCCTTAAACTTTGCTTTGAAATTGTTGAACATATGTCTCAAACAATACCTATGGTTTGTTGTCAGTAGCATCTCCTCAAATGCTTCCACCAACCCTTTATGTCTATCAGAAATGAAAGTCCATTCCATAGCATCTCCTCAAATGTTTCCACTAACCTTTTTTATCTCAACAAATGCTAGCGTAATAAGAAATATATTGTCATTTTCATCTTTTCCTACTGCATTTAGTAATTGGCCACTATATACACTCTTCAAATAACAAACATCTGTAACCAGCTATAAAGCCCTCTTTTATTACTCCTGCCCTCCTTCATTGCTCCTACCTTCTAATACATTCTCTAGAATGTAAGTTTCTCAGTGTGTGGGTCATCCCCAATCTGAATTCTACTCCATAGATTGTGTCTTCTTAGGATCTCAGCATAATCCCACAACTTATGAAATTGAACAACCAAACCACCTTCAATCTCTTCTCTAGCCTCATCTTTGCCCTGCATGCTTGTTATTTGCTAACATTGACCATCATCTTCCTCTTTATCTTCTCTTAAATGAATCAACATTGATTTCAGTATTGATAAGAAAAGGAAATCTTCAATCTTATTTCACAATCAGTCAGTACATCAGTATTTATGATACAAGAGTGCAACCTAACCAACTAACCAACTATTAGCTACTGTCTATACAATCTATACATTCATATACCTCTCTAACTGAATCAATTAGACAGAGGGAAGTTCTCCTCTGTTTTTCAATGAGTTATACTTGCTTGAGCTTGATTTGGTATATTCTTATCAGGCCCTCACAAGCGAATGGGTAAGGAACGCACCATAAGCTTGGGAAGAAGATAAGAAAATTGAGCCACAGGAACGGGTTTGGTGAACAGATCAGCCACCTGATCAAAGGAAGACACATGTTTAACCACAACTTTGTGAGAAAGAACTTGCTCACGTATGAAATGATAATCCACTTCGATATGCTTAGTGCGGGCATGGAAAACAGGATTTGAGGCAAGAGATATAGCAGAGAGGTTGTCACACCATAAAACAGGAGTAACAGAAGGAAGAGAAAGCTCTTGAAGAAGCATGCGAAGCCATTGAAGTTCAGTAGAAGCTTGAGCAAGAGCCCTGTACTCTGCTTCAGTGGAGGACCGAGAAACAGTTGATTGTTTCTTTGCAGACCATGAAATCAAGTTAGGGCTGAGAAAAACACAATAGCCAGTGGTAAATTTACGATCAAGAACATTGCCGGCCTAATCCAAATCAGAAAAAGCATGTAAATCCAGAGAGCTCGGAGTGAAGAGTAAACTATGATGAAGAGTACCCTGAATGTGACGAAGTAATCGCTTGATAGTATTGAAATGGGCAACAGTAGGAGCATACAGGAACTGGCATGTATGGTTGATAGCAAAAGAGATGTCAAGTCTGGTAATGGTGAGATATTGTAAGGCCCCAACAATACTTCAATACAAGGATGGCTGAGAAAAGAGCACCAAAGTGTCTGAAGGATGATTGGATTTAGAGGCCATGAGAGAAGAACATGGTTTACAATTGATCATACCAACCTTAGTGAGAACATCAGTGGCATATTTATGCTGAGAAAGAAACAAATCAGAGGCAATGCGGGTCACGTATATATATTCTTATCAGGTATTGTCTCTTATTTCATCAATCAGCTTCTTTCCCAAGTAAATAGAATCCACCTGTTTGTTGTCATAGTGCATGCCACAAGTGTGCATCCTAGTCAGAGTTTTTATTTCAAATAGCCTATTTCCACCAATGAGTAAAGCATGAATCCTCCAAGTACAACCATATCTACAAACAGCTGTGATCCTTGCATTCTTATTCTTCAAGAACTTGATATCATACCCTTGGGCTAAATTATACTCCTTCAGTAACTTTTTAAATGTCTGAGCTTAAGGGAATTTCATTCGTATGACAAGGCTTGGTTTTTTCAACATTTGCTCATTGTATTCTGGGTAAGCATCTCCCTCCTCATTTAAGGAACCTTTCAAATTATCAAGTTGCTCATCATCTTCTGGATCTGTTCACCATTCCTCAATTACTTCATCATTTCTTACTTCTACTTCTTTGCCATTTTGAGCCTCCATATTAGTTGAAAATAATATGCAGCCTTTAAGTCTTTAAAAGCCAACTTAGATCATCACTATAACTTGAACTCTCCTTAGACTCTGGATTAGACATTACATAGTCAACATCATCACTATCAGTACCTCCAACTTCACATTCATTATTTTCTTCAAGTCTTGGGCTTGGTCTGCATCAGTTTCACTATCACTTTCATTCTCATCTTCTTCAGTGCTTGAATCGGTCTCAATTTCAGTACCATCTGTTTCACTATTTGACTAACATTCCCCTTCATCATCTACGCAAACACCTTCAATTTTAGTATCATTTGGTATCCCACAATTGTTATTCATATTCCAATGTTCATTTCCACCCACAACATTGTCATAGAAAGTTACATGAGTGATTGGGGACTTTCACCCCTTGAACACCATTACAACAGTCTAAACAAGCCTCTTTTTTTTTAATTGATTCCTGTCAATAGGATGATTGGGGAAGATCCAAATCAATTTTATTTTCTCAATAAAATAAAGAACAAGAATTTAATGACCCCTTGAAATGATCGATATGAAGAATAGCTGTTCTCATTTGTAATCTCATTGGAAAATCAGGCCTATTAATTAAAATGGCATGTGAATAAAAATGAACAGTATTCTTTTTCCTACTGGTTTTTGGTGCAAAAGTGACTAATATTAATGTCAATTGAGTCAGACATGAGTTAATAGGATTGATGAGGTTTTGATGTCTCAATTTGAGGTTTGAACATAACAGTTAAGGTGTCAAGTTCAAGTCTCTCCTAATGAGTCATTGGAGGTTCGCTTTTGCCTCTCTCCCTTTCTCTCTGTTTTTGCTAATGGTTGTGTTTGTGTTTCTAAGATTTGGGAATGTCCGACTGTATTTTCAATGTGTTGAGTTAGTTTTGTTTAGGTTTTCTATGCCATTTGTAGAATACTTGATAGTTAGTTCAAATATTTTATTTTTCCCTTACTGCACTTGCTGCAGAAAATTTTGTTTTTAAACGTTCAACCTACTAAACAAAATTTGATCAGAAGACTCAACCTGCTATACATAAATGAATTGTAAAAAAAAAAAACTGGTTTGTCTATGACACCAAATGATAGTATACTTAATTGCATGCAAGTTCTTTTCTTGGATGAATGTAATATATATATATATATATGCTTGTGGTGATAGTGTATGAAGATCATCTAGAATGATTTGAGGAAGATATTTGACATTTATCATATTGGTTTCCAATTTTGTGTAGAACACCATTGAGTGTTATTCTTTGTTACATTCTTGCCAAGCTGTTGGCTGGAAAGCCTATCATGCCTGGTCGAACAGAGGTAACTTTGAAACTTTTTTACTTTACCCCTTTTGAGTAATACCTCAACCAGTTTGACTCTTTGGAGAGTACTAGGTTATGTTGTTTGCTCTGAGTAATTCATTTTTCTACTCCTAGTCCTGGTTGACAAATGAATGAAATGACAATTTGTTTTAACTATTTGAGAAGGTTGATGATATTGAAAAGTGTCTTGTGTATGTCTTATCTCCATTTGTTTTAATGCACAAAGAATAATTGCAAGAGGTGTTTCTGCTGTTTTATGATGTTTGTTATTGTGATGATGATATTATTGAGCCTCGCCCGACATCAATTTAGTCAAATAAGGTATACTGAATCTTCCCCAATGTTAGTTAGAACATGACACGGAACATTAGGAATACATGCTCGTAAGCATTATGGTTAGTGCTTCATTTTTATTTTATTTTATTAAGAGTTAGTTTTTTATAATACCATAATATTCCTCTAGATGCTCATGTTTTTAACCATTTGATGTTGTTGCTTCTCACAATTTAAGATATATACAGTGGCTTTATCTGGATATGGGTATGCTTACGAAGCTGGTTGCATACAACAATTAAAAAAGGACAGGATTTTAATAACATTATACACGTTGATTTAGTTGTTGAATGTTAAAATTGACGATTAAATGGTTTTTGTGAGTCCTAGTGTTTCCATGACAATATATATATATATATATATATATATATATATATTTTCCGTCTTTTTTTAATTAGGTGGAGTAGCTGCACAAAACATTCAAGCTATGTGGCTCTCCTTCTGAAGAATATTGGAAAAAGTTGAAGCTGCCACATACAACCATATTTAAGCCCCAACAATCATACGAAAGATGTATAGCAGAGACATTTAAAGATTTTCCACTGTCATCACAACCATTAATTGAGACACTTCTCACAATTGACTCTGCTGAACGTCAAACTGCCACAGCTACATTGAGGAGTGAAGTGAGCTTTTATATTATTGGCCCTCTTTATTTGCTGTACTTGCAATATAGGCTTTTGTTTGAGTGGTTTCTGCTTGTTTTTCCTCTGCTTTAACTGGTTTATGGTCAAATAACTTTCGATTTTATTTTTTCATGTTAATCACTTATCAAAATATGTAAGGTTCTCCTTTTAGGATATAACTAACAGACTAGTGAAATGAATTAAT
The DNA here is from genome assembly GCF_055761805.1 of Camellia sinensis. Taxonomy (NCBI): domain Eukaryota; kingdom Viridiplantae; phylum Streptophyta; class Magnoliopsida; order Ericales; family Theaceae; genus Camellia; species Camellia sinensis. Next base: position 83,800,543 of record NC_138963.1, read on the forward strand.
TCAGTTACTGAGGCACAGGATTGCAAAATAGTTTCTAAAGTCCTTGCTGAGTCTTTTTGATAAAATTGAAATTTATGTACTGAAAAGTTTACTAAACACCAGATCTAGTGCTGAAATATTTAAATGTATTATTAGTTGAGAATGAAAATGAAAATGAAAATCTTTCACTAAATGTTGAATACATTTAGGTCATGTTTGTTTGGGTAGACATCAGCTTGGGATTGGACTAATAGTCCAATAAAATTATTAATCCGATGTTTGGTTAAACAATTGAAGTAGGAATTAATTATTTTAAACTTGACTATTAGTTAAGATAGGATACATAATCCAACAAATTTATAGTCCTAGGACTATTAGTCATGGGAATGCTAATCCAGTCCGCCCAAACAAACATGGCCTTAGTGATAAGTCGAGTCTTTCTGACTTAGACCTATTTTGAGACAATCTTCAGATTTTAAGTGGTAAACAATTATATGTTATTAAACGCACTTAATTGTGAATTCACTAAATGTGTTCAGTTCTAAGTGCTTAATTGTGTTACCAAACAGGAAGTTGGTGCTTTTAGTCACCCCCATGAAAGTACATTCGTTAAGTCTTTCTGTTGTTACTATCTTGTGTATAGAAAAATGTTGTATTGACGATGTGCATGTTTTACATCAACTTATGATTTGCAGCTAGAAAGTTGTTTATTTTGGAAGGGATACACATTCCCATGTTATCAATGGCGGAGCGAGAAAACTAAATCAGAAGGAACACTTATTAATTATAATTATAATATTTTTTTTTCATAACCAACAATAAGAAGATAATAATAATTTTTAAATTAATATCAAGTACAAAAATTTAAATAAATTATTACAAAAGTATTTCACATAAAATTTTACAATTAATTTTGAGTAAAGTAAAAAAGAAAGTATTACATGTAACTAGTGTATCATGGATAATGTAAAAAAGTCATATTTAAATCGGAAAATAAATCATATAATGGTAAGATAAATCATTTTTTACAAAATTTGAGTAAAAATTTCATATAATAATGATATCACGTCATTATTCACATATGATATCACAACCAATAGTAAATCAACATGCAAATATAACTAACATTCTAGTGATTTTTACATTTATATAGTGAGATTAATTATATTTACATATCAATAATGATGAATATTACCTTTATATTGAAATTTTTTCACAAAATTTTTATACATAAAATATAATTTGTTGTAGTAATTTCATTTTCAATAAAAGAATTACTATTATTTTCATAAATTTAAAAATAGTATTTATATTTTATTCTAAATATTATTTTTATTTAAAATTTTATTTATATACATATGTAAAAAAATAATAATAATAAAAATAAATAAATAAATAAAATTTCAGGGAGCATGTGATTCTAGTCACCGTGTGGCTCAGCCACTGCATGCTATGTTACCTTTGCTAAAAGATTCTTGCCACAAACAGAGGGAATGGCTTTGTATTATAAGGCCCCGTTTATTTTGGGAGATAGAATGAAGGGGATTGATAATAAGGAAATTAATAGTGAGGGGATTGTTAGTGAGGGGATTGATAGTGAGGCCCCGTTTGTTTTGGGAGATAGAATGAAGAGGAATGATAGTGAGGAGATTAATAGTGAGGGGATTGTTAGTGAGGGGATTGATAGTGAGGGGATTAATAACGAGGAATTGTTAAATTATTTTTATATAAAATAATAAAAAAATATAAAAATATAAAAAATTAAACATTATATTTAAAAAAAATTCCCAATATATAAAAAATAAAAAAATTTCTAATCCCCTCACTATTTTCTAATATCATCTCTACCTCCTCCTTACTAATCCCCCTTCCAAGGGTATTAGTAATACCAAGGGACTAATAGTCTCAAGGCTATCTCTGCAAACAAACAAGGGCATTAGTAATACCTTGGTATTACTAGTCCCAATACCCTCCCTATAGCCTAGAACAAACGGGGCCTAAGAAGCCTTTCGGGGCAAATTCGTAGACAATATTTGTTCATGTAAGATTCTCTAGTATCTAGGCTGTGGATTTTGACAACATGGTATTTAAGGACTAGTTTGGGATGTTTCAAAAAAGTTAAAAAGTCAAAAAATTATAAAAAATAAAAAAGTTATCACTATTCACAAATTAAAAATATTAAAAAATTAATATACATAATATTTTAATCAAACAAACTTTACATAATTTTCGGGGCTGAATTGACCCTTTAGTACCGTGAGAGGGAAAAAAAAAGGAATTACATATATAAAATTACTAAGTTGGACGGAAATGTTGGGCCCATAGGGCCCACCACAGGTCCCGTTTTGATAATCCGAACCGTCAATATGTAAAACTCGTCCAGAACTATATGCTTGTAAAAAAATCACGTTGATCAAAATTCATTAACTACATGATCAAATCAGTTTTGTATAAAAAATGGATGGTGTTATAGTTAACAGTTGACAAGAAAAGCTAACACGATTAGATAGTTATCGATATCCAATCAACGTGATTTCTTACAAACATATAATACTCGACGAATTCTACACATTGAACGGTTTCGATTAGCAAAACAGGACCTGTGGTGAGCCCCCACGGGCCGAACAATAACGTCCAATTCAAGTCCAAAAAGTAGGCAATCATTTCTCATCTCATAACCAACCCGCTAGCCTGCCCAACATGTACGGCCGAATCCACTAACGTCTCCTATACACTTATTTATACAATTTTTAATACACATTTTTTCGTAAAAAGTCAAAAAGTTAATCCAAACATCCATCTTTTTTTTCTCAACTTTTTAGTCCAAAAAGATAAAAAGTTCACTTATTTAGGACACCCCAAACAACCCTTAAATAGATTGGCAACTCAAAAATAATCTATCTTTTTATCTTTTTTCCATCACATCACCTCTCTACTTTTCTAGACATCTTTTTGTAAAAAGACAAAAAATATATTTATTTAGGTCATCCCAAACAACCAATGTATTTACTTTATTCTGTGAGTGGTTATAATCACCTTATATTTGAGGAATATATATGTTTTTTTGTTTTATAATTTTAAATGTGCCACATATTTAGTCAATATTAATAATCAATTATATTTGTACTGATGATTTTTGGCATAGAATTGTAGATACAACTTTTTTTGACAAGTACAAAAGATATTATTTTTAGTTTACGGATTAGTATTTCGTACATATTAGTTTTATGGCGTGGTACAACTTATCTTTTGACGTCGTACAGATTCATTTTTGATGCGGCACATATTACCATTTTGACGTGGTACAGATTACTTTTTTAACATAGTATAAATTATTTTTTGATGTGATACAAATTAGTTTTTGGTGATACAGATTAACTTTTGAATATTAATTTTGATTAATCTTCTGTTATATATGAAATTATATTTTTGAGATTGGATTATACTTGATTTGTATAGAATTTCTATTGGAAATATTAATATGATGTTAAATATGAATTTTTTTGATAGTTGAAAGTGAAATGTGTACATGTTGTGGAATGGTTCCAAATTTTTTCAATATATGGATTATTTTATTTATATACAGGGTAAGAATTGTACTAATAATGGAATAAATACAGGTGGTCAAGAAATTAATTAAAAAATTATAAAATACTTGGCGACTAAATATTTTGGTAGTAAAAAATACAAGCAAAAGCTTTTCATGACTAAATATTTAATGGTAAAAAAGAAACAAAAAACTTTTGGCGACCAAATAATTAGTAGCCAAAATAAATCAAGATGAGGGAAAAAAGTTTTGCCGACTAAATATTTTAGTCACAAAAGAATATGGCATCCTTCGACGACTAAAATGTTTGGTCATAAAATACCATGAAATGAAAATTTCTACTCTTTTGGTGACTAATATGTTTAGTCGTGAAAGCTAACAACGACTAAACTATTTGGTTGCTGAATGTATTATTATTAGTGACTAAAATTTTTAGTCGGTAAATGTATTATTATTAGCGACTAAAATGTTTTAGCGACTAAATATTTTAGTTGCTGAAAGAGAATTTCATTTTGATCTTATTACTTTGGCCGACTAAATATTTGGTCGCCAAAATGTTATGTTTAGCGACTATGTCCGTTTTGGTAGCCGAAGAAAAGATAACTAGTGACCAACATCAATTTCGTTGCCATTGACTATTATCGACAAGGCTTTGGCGATGAAGAATTTTAGTCACCATTGACTTTTGGCGACTAAAAAATAACCTTTGGCAACAAAAAAATTTGGTTCGATAAAAATGTAATTTCCTGTAGTGACATCATCTTATGTTTGTGTGTATTGTGTTATGTGAGTTAGGTTAAAAGAGTAATATTATGGTGTGTGTTGAGTGAAAGTTAAAAAAATTAAAATATTATTAATGGGAATTAAGTATTGGCGTGTAGTGAGATGATTGTATCATAGAAAAGTTATTTGTAGGTTTACTTCCCATCAGCGAAAGGATTAGAATCGTGAGGGATGGCCATGAGTCAGAACCAGATCACCAAAATGGTACAATAACCAGAGATCTGAACAATCGACAAAATAGCTGTAGACAAGGATATGGGGAAATGGGCGGGTTATCCATCCACAATGGAGATTTAAATAATATCACCTACCTGATCCAACGGATAGAAAAAATAGAGAAACCCCATGTATTTGGGTCGGGTCTCCATTGATATCCACGGGATATGTTATACATTGTCATCTCTAGGTCTAGGGCATTATATATTCATGTCTCAAACCAATCATAAATTATTATACTCTATATTATTTTTCAATCACTCAACGTAAAATTATGAGTCATATCTTCTTCATCAATCACATTACACCTAAGATATCACATAACTATGCCTTAGGCCTATGAAATAACTTCTCCACTATAAATGAGCAGAAATGTAACATTTTCTCTATCAATCATAATACACCTGAGACACCACATGACTGTACCCTGGACTATCTTCTCCCCTGTACATATGGGCGGAAATGTTGCATTTTCTCTAGCTCAATCATTGATGGATTTACTATTAAAATATATATATATATATATATATTGATGGGTTTAAGGGGCTGCGAAGGTATTTTAAAAAAAATTTATAAAAAATGTTATATTAATAAAAACAAATTAAATAGTTAGTTGTTTTGATATTCTTTAATTTTAATTTTTGTATTAATTTGTTTCAATTGATAACATAAAATAATAATTTTTAGACAAAATAATTACTTATAAGTTGGTTGAGATTAATGCATTGAATGAATAAATTTATAATTTTTTTATAAAAACATAACATATATCGCTCATGTGTTCATTTTTATTAAAAAAATTATATTAATAATTGTAATCAATTGGGCCTAATTAAGCCAAAAATTGTAAATTTTGCATCAAAATCTATCTAATTAAAATTACAAGAATCAAAATAAAATAAAGCTCAAAATATAAGGATTATCGATGCAACTTGCCCTATTAGTTATTAGTAAAATAATTCTAAAATTACAAAAAAATACATCTCTAAACTAACAATTATATGACAATTTTAAAAATAATAGTCTAGCCAAATTTTATTAAATATTATTCCCTTTGTGTTTGTTATATATATATTCATGAAAAAAATTATAATTATAATTTTTAATACGTATAAAATTTCTCAATAATTTATAATTATTTTTTTGTAAAATTTCACTGATATGATATTTGTCTGAAAATTAAATATTGGATCCTGAGAGGGTAATTTTGGAGAAAATTGGGCCGAGCTATGAGATGGACTATATGGCCCACTATATGGCCGAAAATACGAAAGACTGGATAAAAAGGGCCGAAAGGTTACTCCGGCCCAAGAGAGATAAAGTTACTCCGGCACAGAAAAAATGTTAAGTTACTTCGGTCTGGACAACTTGGAGTTAGTCCGGTCTCAGAGTTAGTCCGGTCATGACGTATTCTGGATAGATCGGTCAGGACCTTGCTACTCGGTAGTTCGGTCCAAACTCACCATGGTTCATACAAGGGAGAACCGAGATAAGGTGTAACGAGAGGCAGAACCGAACCAATGATAGTACGGCTTATTCTGTGGCTCAGCATAGCCGTGGGTACTTCGGTCATATGGTAGTTCGGCCACGAAAAAAACCATCCCACTTGGTTTAAGCAGTGGAGGGTGTTAAAGAATAAGCATTATCCTTTAGGAGTATGAATCCTAGGAGGACTCTGCATGGAGGAATAAAAGTCCTACTAGGATTGTGCTACTCGAAACTTATAAAAGCTCACAAACATCACCTTGGAAGAGGTAACACACAATTTTGCTTTCTGAATACATTGAGCTTTGTCTATTTGTCAAGTTTGCTGACTTAGGCATCGGAGAGGTTTCCGGCACCCACCCGCCGGCTAGCTCACGTTTGTGTTTTCAGGTGACAAAACGACGTCGTACGGAGGAGCGCGGACTTAGTCAACAGAATTATACGAGGAGAATTATTCCTTTCCCGTACAGATCCATTGTAGCTAGCTGCTCATCATCATTCACGTTTTGATTGCATAAGAAAGTTGTGACATTGTTATTGACATACAGTGTCAATCTGAGTGTATATCTTGTTACTAATATGTATAAAGTTTTTATTAATTTATAAATATTTTTATGAAATTCTATTGATGTGATATTTCTCTCAAAATGGCGTCGTTTGGGAACAGGCTAATTTAGTAACTTTTTGGTTATTTGGCTAAAATATAAGTTAAAAAAATCTACTATGTTTGGGATGACTTTTTGACTTTTTACGAAAAGATGTACAAAAAGTAGAAAGAAAATAAAATCTTTTTCTTTTTAGTATAAGTTGTTGGTTTTTTGACTTTTTTAATAACTTTTTGACTTTTTTAGCTAAAAAAGCCACTAGCCAAACAAGGCCCATAAACTAAATAAGCGCATTTATTTGAGTCACATTATCTCTATACTTTTCTGTACATTTTTTTTTTCTAAAAAAATAAAAAACATACTTATTTTAATCTTTTCAAAAAACTTCTAAATAGCCAGCAGCGCATCATCATTCACGTTTTGATTGCATTGTCCAAAAAAAACCTCTAAAAGAGTAATGTAGGTCCTACACTCGTGTGGAACATTTAATAAAAACTTTGATAATTTGTATAAAATCTCTAACATTAATTTTGTAAAAAGAAATCTCAGTGTACACCTTGTACTTTTCTAGTGAAGCAGTCAATTATTTTTGTCACCTATATGTATAGGGAAATTTTATTTTGTAGTATTGTTATACATTTTGTAATTAGAAAATGTTTGGATAAAAAAAATGTAACATTATCACAAAAATGCTTAACACTTCACAAAATGCATAACTTCATTTTAGAATAACTAATTGTTATATCTTCTAATAAAAAAATGCATAATATTTATCACAAAATGCATACTATTTATCACAAAATGCATAACTTCATTTTTGAATGACTCATTGTTATATCTTCTATTAAAAAATTGCATAATATTTATCACAAAATGCATACTATTGTAAATGGTGTGCATCACCCATTACAATTGTTCTAGTGTAGCATCTATGATCTTTTATTGATTTTTTTTATTTAATTTAATATTTGAATAAAAAAAATTAATTTGATATGAATTACACTAATTGTTTCATCAATTTTTCATCAATTGTTTTTTATCAAAAAAATTGATTTTTATCCTAAATTTCTCTTTTCATCAAATTTGATAATGAAAATTACATTCAACATCTTTTTAAATTTTCATCAAATTTAAATTTGATAAAAGATTTGGTGAATTCTCAATGTAATAAACATTTTATGAAAGAATTAAAGATGTTAAATTTAAATTTAATAAAAAGATATTAAAAGATACTCTTACTAACCTCAATTTAAGCCTAACAAGAGAAAAACGTGGGCCAAGCTTATGTGGGTTAAACAGTGAAAATTATAGTAATCTAAGACGGTGTTTTAATTTTTGATTTTTTAGTTAGTTAAATTGTGAAACTTATCACTTTTGTATGTATTGTGGGAGATAACAGGATAAATGCTAGGTAAAATTTATTTTGCTCTCTCGTAATTTGAGATTAGAATATTTTATTTTTTATGGTTCAAATATAGTAAAGTTCCTATGTAATTTTGGATTAAAGTGTCATCATTAGTTTTTATATATTAACGAAAAATGTATCATACACACTATTCTTTAGAGTGAGCTTAGTTTTCTAAAAAAATAAAATGAAATTAATACAATAAAAACATAAATTTACCCTCATCTTCTCCAAACCTAAAAATAGATTAAGATGTTAATTAAAATTAAATTAAATTAATGATTGATCTAAAATATAAAATATAATTAAGGATTTATTTAAAATATAAAATAAATCATAATTAAGAATTGATATAAATATAATTAAATTAAAAACAAATTAAGATATTCAGATGTATAATAAATAATTAAGGATTTTGGATTAATTGTGACATAAAATATAATTAGATTAAAATGTTAGGAACTATAATAAATACTTAAGAATTTAAAAAAAAAAATAGGAAAAGCAATTATACAAAAGAGGAATCTCAAAAGTTACCATGCCATTAAAGATGGAGAACTTCCTCCGTTCAAATACGTGGTGAATCAAAGTCAAAGGCTAACCTAAATAATAAGCCACATAATTGCTTTCTCCATAAACATGTAAGATCGATAATGAATTGAACTGCAAAAAAAGCGCCTAAGCAGCACCTACCAATTGACCATAACAAGACAATATAATTAAGGATTTAAGGGCCCGTTTGTTTTGAAAGGCAGAATAGATGAGATTCATAGTAAAGGGATTAATACTGAGGGAATTGTTAGTGAGGAGATTAAGTAAAATTGTATTTGTTTTGATGAAAGTTGTTAGTGTAAGAATTGTTAAATTATTTTTATATAAAATAATAAAACAAATAAAAAAATATAAAAAATAAAACATTAATATTTAAAAAAAATTCCCAATATATAAAAAATAAAAAAATAAAAAAATTTCTAATCCCTCACTATTTTTCTAATACCACCTCCATCTCAATCCCCCTTCCAACCTTCATCTATATCCCCTCCTCCATCCTAATCCATTTCCCAACTCTACAAACAAACACAATACTAAATAACCCCACCTCCATCCTAATCCCCTCCCATCTATTATACCCCAAAACAAATAGGGCCTTAATTATTTCTTATCAAAATATAATTAACTTAAAATTAGATTAAAAAGTTGAGAATTACAATAAATAATTAAAATTTTATAATTAATTGTGATTTAATTGAATTAATGTTAGAAATTAGAAATTATATGTATGGGATAGGAAAGAGAGAGAAAAGAACAAAAAAAGCATATAATTTGAAGGTGCTATAGTCATTTCACATATATAGTTGATGGAGTCAATAGTTGCACTTTAGTTTAAACATATATGATGGTGCTACATGCACCAATTAGTATACCGACATATGTTATGATATTGTCATTTCAAGATTATGACCACACCTATTACACAAATTACAAAGACTCAAAACTTCTAAAATTATATTACATTATCTATTAATATATTAATTGATATACCAATTAATATCTATATATATATATATATATATAACATTATTTAAAAAGATATAAACAAAAAAGAATAAAATGCTCCACTTTTAAACCATAAAAAGATACAATGAATCGTGATCTAGATGTCATAAAGTGAATGGTATACAGCGTGTTATTCCAGGATCACCAAATAGGTCTCTTTTGAAACTGGTGCAATGCAAAGATCTTGAGTCTACAGACTAAATATATATATATATTTAATTTTTAACAAATAAATCATGTAGTTATAATTATTAAATTAACCTAATTTTGATATTTATAAAGTTTATCACGAATCTAAAAATATTATTTTAAACATACACTGATGTGAAATTACTCCTAATTTTTTTTCTTAGATTGATTCATTGAAATTACTCCTAAATTTGAAGTTCATTTTTAACTTATGGATATGGCAACTACCAATTTTTGAAGTGAGTTGTATTTTAAATTTTGAAGTTCATATGTTATATGATACATCAGTTAATATAAAATAATTTATAAAATTTGTTAGTCTCTGTAACATATTTTTACCTAAAAATATCAGTACCAAAAGTGCATGTTAGAAAAGATAAATTAAAAGAAGAAAATAAACTAAATTGTTTTTTGTCCCATTGTATTCTTTTCTTACAATAAAGTTTGAAATTAGGAAGTGAATTTCTTCTAGCTCATAATTTGAATTGGAAGGTACTGTTCGAACTCATGAGGCTTGAGAGGGAGTTTTATGATCTGAAATTGGGCCGTGGTAACGGTCGGACAGATTTGGGCTGAACACATTGGGCCGTGGAAGTTTTGGGCCTGTCTAGAGAATGTTGCTCGGTCAAGGGTAGGCACTGACAAGGCGGTGCTTCACGGCACAAGGACCGGTCAAGTGAGGGCTAAGCTGAGTTGTTCGCTGCCTCACTGGGCTCCACGGTTCGAGAGTTAGCTTCGTGGGAGCGCCGACGTCCAACCAGCATGAGCTGAGCCGAGCTCGGCTCTGCCGAAATGTAGCCGAGCATGGTCGATATTGAACATGGCCTGGAGTAGCTCGGTTATGGAGCGCTTGGGCTTAAGTGTGGAATGGTCGTTGGTAGCCGAGATAACGTTGACCGGCTGCCGAGCTCCCAGCAGAGTAGGCTGGCAGTTGGGATTAGGTGATGCTCAGCAAGATTTGTACTGACGGATGGGATAGCAGAGCCACGTGTCGAGAGATCACTTAGAGTAGATTTGGGGCGCAGAAGGTATATAAGCATGTCTGTGCCCCCCAATACGCGCACGGACGAACATTTGGTAAGAAACTCTTACCCTCAAACTCTCTCCTCTCTCTCCCTCTATCCCAAGGTGTGTGCTAACTTGGTCGTCAGAGGGGTTTTCCAACCACACACCGCCGGGTAGCTCACCGCCGTTGTGCTTTCAGGCGATCGGACAAAAACGAAGCTTGGAAGAAAGGAGTACGGGCTTGCTGGAATATTTGCTCCCCGTACAATTGGCGCCGTCTGTGGGAACTTTGCAGACAAAACCTTATCTTCCACGCTCATCTGATCGCCGTCCATGGCGAACAACGATGAGTTTTCGTTGTCCGCTATCGACGGAGTTACTCCGGAGTCAGGCAGACGGAGAGAGGGGCATCCCGACATCCTTCCGATGGCGAACCTGGAGACATTCCCAGGAGGAGGGTCGGGAGACGCGCGAGATAAGCGCGGTAGGAGTCATGGTCATTCACGGAGTCCCGACGGTCATCGGCGACGGAGAGAATCGCACGCCAGACGTCTGGAACACAAGCTAAAAGACTAGGACGCCGTCATCTGGTGAATGGCGGCGGAGATGGAAGAGCTGAAGCGGTATGTTAAGGGGAAGGGTGTAGCTGGAGTGGGAGACCACAGTGAGCGCACCCAACCTCGTCGTTCAAGCGATCAGAGTCAGCAACGCACTCCGTCCATTTCTATTACCAAAAGTTACAAGGTTGGTGATTCCGACATGCATACAGAGAAGTCTAGCACACAAGATAGCACTTACCAGCCCTCACGTCCAGTGACGACGTCGAGGTACTCTTACTCCCCTCATTCAGAGGATTTACGGGCAGTCTTAAAGGAGCGGGCTTGCCGGCGGGAAGCTCAGAGGATACCGGCATTCCAGCGGTTATCCTACGGGGTTCACGCCAGCGAGAAGGTCAGAATGCCTCCACCCCGCCAAGCAGCGCCACTCCTAGTGGATTCAGATTTGGCAAGGTTGAGTGCCACCCCTTTCTCTTTGAAAATAGAAACAACACCTCTCCTGTCGGGCTTCCACTAGTCGAAGTTCATATTGTACGACGGAAAGACCGATCCCTACATGCATGTAAGTCATTTCCGACAGGTCATGGCCGGACATAGGCGGAATGATGCTCTGATGTGCCTCATCTTTCCGTCAAGTTTGGACGAACTGGGCTTGAAGTGGTTTGAAAGGCTGCCGGAGGGGAGTATTGAGAGGTGGCATCAGCTGGCCGAAGCCTTTGTCACGCACTTCAAAACCAACACCAAAACACCAAAAGAAGTTGATCACCTACTGAGTGTCAAGATGGAACCGAGCGACACATTGAAGGCGTACAACTCCAAATATTGGGAGACCTTCAACGAGATCTTGGATTGCCCGGTCAACCTTTCAATCACTCAATACAAGTGTGGTCTCCCGGTCGGACATAGACTGCGGGACTCGCTTACCATGCACCAACTGACGTCCATGGGCCAGCTCATGCAGCGCATCAATGAGCACATTCGAGTCGAGGATGATGCATCAGCATCTACCGTGAAGGCAACTTCGGTAGTAACAGACAAGAAGACAGCAGGCAAAGTGCACGCAGTTGGGCAAGAGTCCAGCCGCTCAAGTGACCGAGCAGAGGAATCAGACCGTGGCTCGAATCGCAAAAATCGGGGTAGAGGATGTCGGAATGACCGAGATGACTACCCCCGAGATGACGTAGCGGAGGCAAACAGAAGGTTGAAGGCAAGGACTGGCATAACCACGGTCTTCAAGATTCCGATCTATTGCATACTTAGTGAAATCCGAGACAAGGAGTATGTCCGGTTTCCTGCTAAGTTGGGCGATGGACAAAAGGGCTACAATCCGCGGTATCGTTGTACATTTCATCGGGAGCGAGGCCACCGGACTGAGGATTGTTTGCCTTTGAGGCAACACCTGGAAGAGCTAGTCGCGGCCGGACACCTAGACCTTTACATTGATGGGGGCGTAAAGGCAAACCAAGCTCCGGTTGAGCCTAGGGTACAGGATGACCGAGATGCGCCACCACAAGGAGTTATTAATGTCATCCACGGCATAGTGGAACCAGAGCGTGTTTGCGAACTCCAGGGTATGATAAAAAAGGCAGAACATATGAGGGAGGTTTTGTCAGTACAGCCTGCCATCAAGAGAGGGAAGACCGCAAAGAAAGATGTGATTAGTTTCACCTCAAGGGATCTAGAGCGTATTCAGACGCCGCACAACGATGCCTTAGTAGTAACACTCCGCGTCAAGGAATTCGATGTCAAACGGATCTTGATCGATTAGGGAAGCTCGATCGAGATCATGTATTACGACGCGTTCAAGCAGCTCAAGCTCCGGGAGACAGACTTGGCTGCGGCAACTTCGCTACTGGTTGGTTTCAACTCACAACCGGAGTGGCCTTTGGCAAAGATTATTCTGCCAGTCAAAGCGGGATCCGTGGTCAAGCAAGTGGAGTTCTGGATGTTACAAGTTCCTTCTACTTACAATCTAATCCTTGGAAGGGGATGGCTTCACGCCATGCAAGCCGTAGCGTCGACCTACCATCAGGTGATGAGATTCCCCTCGGCTGTGGGGGCAATCGAGGAGATTTGGGGAGATCAAGTCATGTCCAAACAATGCTTCGTGGAAGTGAACGGGAGCCGAGCTGCCAAAGGCTTCGTTCAAATGATAGAAGGACCGGAAGACTAGGGAGTTCTTGACGATGTGGGCACCAAGGCAGAGGACAAAGCTGTTGAGGAATTGGTGGAGGTGCGAGTTGATATGGAGCGGCCGGATAAGTTCTTCCTGCTCGGTTCCAGCCTCACGGCCCAAGAAAGGACCGAGATGGTTGAGTTTTTGATGACCAACATCGAAGTCTTCGCATGGTCGGCTTACGATATGCCCGGCCTCGATCCAAGTTTTATCTACCATCACCTCAATGTCTTCCCCGGAGCAAAGCCATTCATTCAGCGAACAGGGAGATCGGCGCTTCATCACGCCGAGGTAGTTGTAGAGGAAGTGAAAAACTTGCTTGAGGCACGAGCAATTCAGGAAGTGCACTACCCTCGGTGGATTTCCAACACAGTAGTGGTGCCCAAGAAGAATGGAAAGTGGCGAGTTTGTGTCGATTACAAGACAGTTAACCGAGCTTGTTCGAAGGATAGCTTCCCTTTGCCTCGTATTGACCAGCTTGTGGACTTGACGGCTGGACATAATCGGCTCAGCTTCTTGGATGCCTATCGCGGCTACCACTAGATTGCCATGCATGGGCCCGACCGAGAGATTACTTCCTTCACGACTCCAAGGGGACTCTTCTGCTACCGAGTCATGCCTTTTGGTTTGAAGAACGCCGGGGCAACTTTTCAGAGGATGGTGACCAAGATGTTTGCTCCTTTGCTTGGGCGGACAATGGAGGCCTACATTGATGCTATGGTGGTTAAAAGCCGGCATGCAGGAGACCACTTATCCGACTTGGCCGAAATGTTGGCCATTCTCAAAAAACACAAGCTGCGCCTGAATGCGTCTAAGTGTGCCTTTGGCGTGGGATCCGGAAAATTTTTGGGATTCCTAGTTCCGAACTGAGGCATCGAAGCAGACCTCACTCAGATCAGTGCTGTGCAAGATTTGAAACAGCCCAGCTCGACTAAGGACGTGCAGCATCTGGCCGGGATGGCTGCCACGCTTAATCGATTTATAAGTCAGTCATCAGATCGCTGCCGCCCTTTCTTTCAGGCATTGAAATCAAAGTTCTCGTGGGACGAAGATTATAACTGGGCTTTGGCCGAGCTCAAGGAGTATCTGTCTTCTCCGCCACTGTTGGTTACACCAAAGCCAGGCGAGGTACTCTATCTTTACCTTGTCGTCTCACAGCATGCAGTCAGTGCGGTGCTTGTCCGAGCTGAAGGAATTAAGCACCTCCTAATCTTCTATGTCAGTAAGACTTTGCTACCGGCAGAGTCGAGATACTTGCCGTTGGAAAAGCTTGCGTTAGCATTGATGATGGCTTCAAGGAAGTTGGCGCACTATTTTCACGTCCATACCATCATTGTTCTGACCGAATTCCCCCTTAAGGCCTCGTTTGAATAGGCAGACTTCTCTGGCCGAATTCTCAAGTGGGCGGTCGAATTGGGTCAATTTGATGTTAAGTTCCAGCCGCGCACTGCTATAAAAGCCCAGACCTTGGCCAATTTCATTGCGGAATTCTCACCTGAAACTCATCCGGTGTGCCCGGTCGACATTGCCATGGCAGATGATGAGGTGAACGCAAGCACGACCAAGACACAACAACTTGGTAGAGTTGGCGACGCGGACTTTGCGCGCCTCTCCGACACACCCTCAGTTTGTAAAAATCCACCGCACGGTGATGCGATAATGGAATTGGGAATCATCGTCTAACCTGCTCTGTCCGGTACCGCATCACAAAGGAGGGAAGAAGTGGAAGCACTCAGCACAGAGCCTGCGATCGGCATAATACCGCAACCTGGAGATTCGCCTACGAACTTGGGCATTGTATATCAACTTGCCGAGTCCAGTGCCGAATCACCAAGAGGGGCTGAAGTGGAACCAGTCGGCACAGAACGTGCAGCCGAACAGCCGAACAACCGTGATCTCATCGACCTTCAAAACTCTCAGGACCCTTCAGAATGTTGGAAGCTCTTTGTGGGGGAGATGTGGAAACTTTTCGTTGATGGAGCGTCGAACCGTCACGGTGCCGAGCTAGGTATCGTTCTTATCTCGTCTGATGGCCTAACTATTAAACATTCTATCACCCTTGGCTTCCCAGCATCCAACAACGAGGCTGAGTACGAGGCACTTTTGGCCGGACTCAAGAGCGGCCTTCAGATGAAGGCTTCCGAGCTAATGGTGTACAGTGATTCCCAGCTTGTGGTTAACCAAGTCGCTGGGATTTATGAAGCAAAGGATGACAGAATGGCAAAGTACCAAGCTCTAGTCAGGGAACACATCAAGCAATTTCAGGCAATCAGAGTTCAACAGATTGGCCGAGAAGAAAACAGCCGAGCTGATGAGCTGGCCGGCCTTGCTTCAATGGTTGATTGTACATCTCCTAACCCCCTGTTAATTGAATTCCTTCCACAGCCAAGCATAGAGGAAGCCAGGCAGACGGATGTACTCTGCGCCGCGCTAGGTCCTTCCTAGATGGACCCTATAACCCTGTTTCTCAAAGATCGGACTCTGCCAGCCGACAAGAAAGAAGCGCACAAAGTTCGGGTGAAGTCAGAGCGGTTTTGGCTCTCTCCATCTGGAGCATTGTATAAAAAGTCCTTCACCGGTCCTTATCTGAAGTGTGTGCACCCGAGTAACGTGAAGGTCTTCTTGTACGAAATTCACGAAGGCATCTGTGGCAATCATGTAGGGGGCAGGTTCCTGGCCTATCGGGCTATTTCGCAGGGCTACTGGTGGCCATGCATGCAGGCCGACGCACAAAAATATGTTCGCAAGTGTGAAAAGTGCTAGAAATTCACCCATCAGATCCACCAGCCGGCCAGGAAACTTCTTCCCCTCACCAGTCCTTGGCCCTTTGCAATGTAGGGGCTAGATATAGTCGGGCCGCTACCAACAGCACCAGGCAACCGTAAGTTCTTCATCGCGACCACAGATTACTTCACCAAATGGGTTGAAGCTGAGCCCTTGGCAACAATCAAGGAGAAAGACATGAAGCGGTTTGTCTGGCAGAATGTGGTCACGCGGTTTGGCGTCCCCAAGATTTTGATCTCTGATAATGGCACTCAGTTTGACGGTCGCCTATTCAGAGGATTTTGTGAAGATCTAAAGATTGAATTCTACAACTCTACTCCGGGTTACCCGCAGTCCAATGGTCAGGCCGAGGCATCAAACAAGACCATCCTAGATGGGTTGAAGAAACGACTGGAGAAGGCAAAGGGAAAATGGGCTAAGGAGCTACCCATCGTCCTTTAGGCATACCGAACGACCCTGCGGCGATCTACCGGGAAAACTCTATTTGCTTTGGCTTATGGCATGGAGGCGGTCATACCTTTGGAAATTGGCATGTCTACCCTAAGAAGTGAAATTTTTGAGCCCGAACTGAACACCGAGGCCATCGCCTTGGAACTAGACCTAGTGGAAGAGCGTCGGGAGAAGGCCCTCATCCACGTGGCCGCCTACCAACAAGAGCTCTCAAGGAAGTACAACAAAACGGTGCACCCCAGACCGTTCAAAGTAGGTGATTAGGTTTTGAGGAAAGTTATGGGCAACACCCTGGTGCCAGGTGAAGGCAAACTAGGGGCAAATTGGGAAGGACCCTACAAGATAACCGGTCTGGCGGGCAAGGGGGCATATCACTTTGAGGATCTGGATGGTAGAGGAATACCCCGGCCATGGAATGCGGCCAACCTCAAACTGTATTATTTCTAGCTTTAGCTTTCTTTTTGTGCAAAGGAATTTTTTGGCTTACACTTCAGAATGTAATTCTTTTTGTCAATATATAGAGGTGTCCTCTTTGCTTTGGCATTTTGATTATTGCTCTGTTTTGAGCTTCCCAACCGAGATGATTTTACTCCGGTTGGAAGAGTTGATGACTTGTTCAACTTAGGATTCCCAACCGAGATGATTCACTCCGGTTGGAAGAGTTGATGACTTGTTCAACTTAGGATTCCCAACCGAGATGATTTACTCCGGTTGGAAGGGTTGATGACTTGCTCAACTTAGGATTCCCAACCGAGATGATTCACTCCGGTTGGATGAGTTGATGACTTGCTCAACTTAGGATTCCCAACCGAGATAATTTACTCCGGTTGGAAGAGTTGATGACTTGCTCAACTTAGGATTCCCAACCGAGATGATTCACTCCGGTTGGAAGAGTTGATGACTTGCTCAACTTAGGATTCCCAACCGAGATGATTCACTCCGGTTAAGAGACTTGGTGATTTGTCCAACTTTGTTGTTCCAACTGAGATGGTTATTCCGGTTGAAGAAGTTCAATTCTGCTACTTATACCGTGATGTGAATTCCGGTCAGGCCAGGTGGTTCAAACCGAGATGTTTTGCTGAAGATAGAGTTAGAGAAAACCGTGCAAACACTTGATGAAATTAAAGCTTTTCATTGATAAAAAGTTAATACAAAAGGTGGGGAACTTAGCCCGTTTACATTTGCAGACAAAGAAAAAAGAAAACTAAGCTAAGGGGGAGAGGTCTGGGAATTCCTCATCAGCTTCCAGGTTAACCGTTGCTATCTGGTCCTGGACACCGGTTCCAGTCTGGCCGGGCTGCCCCTGCTCGGTTGGTCATTTCCCTCAACGTCTGCCTCGGCTTCTTCGAGTCCTTCCTCGGTCTCAGCCTGCAGCGCGCTGAAGACGTCATTGGCGTATGGAATGAGGTAGGTTGGTAAGAAGACAGCCGGTGGAGAGGCAAACACGTCAGTACCAGGACCTTGACCGAGTTGTTGACAGGCAGCCTTCCATCCAGCTTTGAAATATATGTCCTGGGTGGCGAAGACTTGTTTTTTACAGTTGTCTTCCGCCTCTTTGAAGCCGGCATTATTGGCGTCTTCACAATCCTTCTCCTTGGACTTCTTGAGCGCGTCCAGCTCGGCCTGGAGCTCGTCCCTCTTTTTCTCGGCTTCGTCGAGTTGGCCAAGCAACAGGTTGTTGTCGGTGTTGGCGATTTCAAGCGAGGACTTTGCTCAGCCAAGCTCGGTTTGGAGGCTTTGGACTTGGCTGGTAGTGTCGGCTGCCTTTTACCGAAGTCGGTGGATGCACTCCATGACTAAGTGTTGTTTTTGGATGGCCTGCAAAAAGGAAACTTGATCAGAGAAGAAACCGTGCAAACACTTATGAAAATTTCAAAGGCAGATTGAAGCTTACCCTGGCCATGGACTTGACAGACGACTTCACCAACCGGGTGTCAGGGATGTGGTCGCTGCCGACCACGTCGCTCGATAGGAGAAGGGCCTTGGAAAGATCGTAGGCAAGCAGGTGCTCTTTGTCGCCCTTGATCGAAGCTGTCGCCGGGATGTCTTTACCCCGATGCTTGAGTGGCGGACGCCAGATTGGTGTTGGGTCAGCTGTGACGGTAGGTTGCTCGGTGGTTAGCTCGGTAATCAGCTCGGCAGACGGGTCCGCGCGAACTCTTTTGCCAGCCCGGCATGTTTCTTGGCTTGACTACCTGGCAGCTGGAGAAGCTAGGGCGACCACGGCGCCGCTTGACTGACCGGCGGCTGCCAAGCGGATGACGACGCTCGGTATCTCGGCAGACGTTGAGGTGAGTAGGTTTTTGATTCGACTTCGTTTGGCCATCTCTTGCTCTTCTGTCAATCGGATTAGTGGAACGTCTGGCAAAGTTGGATCTGGAGGAGGTGATGGAGCACGGAGAAAGTCTGTAACTTTACTCTGGCGGGGAGCAGAGTATCTGTAGGTTGGTGTGTAACCGAGCAACTCGTTGCAATCTCGGTCACGATAGCGAAGCGCGGTCCTGATGGCTTCTACGTTAGGGTATTGGTAGTTGGCTTGCAAGGCCTAGATTGCTGCAAAAGAAACAAGAAAAATGGTTAAGTACAGAACTATGAAGAAAGTAAGCTAACCGAGCAAGTTTGAACAACTTACATGTGGAACCAAAGTTCTTGCTTATGAACTAGCCCGGTACCTCGGCTGTTTCATAATTGCCAGACACCCAGAAGAAATCGTCATCATGCAAGTCCTTGTCTGGTGTGCCGGTCACAATTTTTTCTTTGCCCGGCCTAATCTTAAGGTAGTAGGCAAGGTCGTCGCCGGTGTGCCCAAGGGTATACTGCCGCAGTATCTCGGCTAAACCTAGGTTTATGCCTAACCGGTTGTTTAATTCGTGCACACCGTTTACTATCCGGTAGGTATTGGTGGACACTTGAGTGGGTGATAGCCCGGTGCGGCGCAGAAATTCGGTGATTAGTGGATTGAGCAGGAAACAGAGGCCTCCTTCGATGATGGACAGCACAGTGAAGGGGTAGTGTTCTAATCTGCCCCAAGGCGTGGTCTCTTCTTCTGCGAGCTCAAGGTGGACGTCGGCCGGGATGCCGTACTCCTCCCTAAACGCAGCTAGCGCAGCCGGAGTATCCACTAGGAAGCGGAATTTCCCTATGTGGCTAACTAATCTAGCTCGGCCGAGGTGGTTTGGCACAGACTAGGAATGGGTGGCAGTTCGGTCTTTATGAGCCTCAGAATTGGTCTTTGGTCCCCTTGGACTCTGCAGGAAAAAGGATGGCAAGTATAAGAGGAAGCGCGGTCGCGCAAAATGAGCTTGACTTTAGCTCGGTCATGGATTGTGCCAAACCACCATGATCGTAAAGTCTAACCAGGAGCTCGGTCGCCCAAGCGGACCAGTTGTTAGCCCGGTCGAGCGGCCAAGTCCTATGGCCATTCCAGTTTTTGCTAAGATTACAGCAAACAGTTTATTTGCTCGATTAAACTGATTTCTTGGATCAAATGAAGATCTGGAGCCCGGTCAACCTCAGATCCTCAATGTTCTTTAGGAAAAATGAAGAATAGTTTGAAGAAAAACGAAGAAACTAAGGGGCATTGAAGGTTGTGGGTGGAGAAGGCCCTAAAACCTACGGATTTGGTACTAGAGAGGAAGAAATATCAAATGAAAATGACATGGGTTGAAGGACTTACCAATGGAAGGCCTGCTTTTTCGAGCACAAACGCAAAGAATGGCAGACGAGGTTTGAAGGAAGATGCTTGAGCTCTGAAGCGTCGGATTGCAGAGAGGCAGTAGGAGCGAAATAAGGGAGAAGGGGCTTGTATGTATAGATGGAGAAACTGCCATGAATTCAAATTCTGGCAGACGGCTGGGTTGGCTGCTCGAGGTCCAATGGAAGCCTGCCACGTGTCCCCATTTATGACGACGTTAGAACTGAAGGGACAAGTTGAAGAGTTGAGGAGACAACCGGGCAATTTTTTAAGAAGAGAACGTCAGCCGAGGAGTTGAACCGGACAAATTTTGCAGACAGGAGTCAACCAGTCCGGTCGCCGATTCGCATTCTGAGGACCGAGGAAGTGTTATCCCGGTCGGAATATGTAATCCCAGTCACGCTTTTGTGGACGGAATTAAGGGGCAATTGAGAGGGAGATTTGGGCTGAACACATTGGGCTGTGGAAGTTTTGGGCCTGTCTAGAGAGTGTTGCTCGGTCAAGGCTAGGCACTGACAAGGCGGTGCTTCACGGCACAAGGAGCGGTCAAGTGAGGGCTAAGTCGAGTTGTTCGCTGCCTCACTGGGCTCCACGGTTCGAGAGTTACCTTCGTGGGAGCGCCGACGTCCAACCAGCATGAGCTGAGCCGAGCTCGGCTCTGCCAGAATGTAGCCGAGCACGGTCGATATTGAACATGGCCTGGAGTATCTCGGTTATGGAGCGCTTGGGCTTAAGTGTGGAATGGCCGTTGGTAGCCGAGATAATGTTGACAGGCTGCCGAGCTCCCAGCAGAGTAGGCTGGCAGTTGGGATTAGGTGATGCTCAGCAAGATTTGTGCTGACGGATGGGATAGCAGAGCCACGTGTCGAGAGATCACTCGGAGTAGATTTGGGGCGCAGAGGGTATATAAGCATGTCTGCGCCCCCCCATACGCGCACGGACGAACATTTGGTAAGAAACTCTTACCCTCAAACTCTCTCCTCTCTCTCTCTCTCTATCCCAAGGTGTGTGCTAACTTGGTCGTCGGAGGGGTTTTCCGGCCACACACCGCTGGGTAGCTCACCGCCGTTGTGCTTTCAGGCGATCGGACAGAAACGAAGCTTAGAAGAAAGGAGTACGGACTTGCCGGAATATTTGCTCCCCATACAAGGCTTGATATGAGTCCCGTTTTGATAATTCAAGCATTTCATTTTGTCGGGTACTTCATATATATCATTCACACAAAAAATTAAGTTGATCTGATAATCATAACCTATTTAATTTATTACATTTGTTACAAAAAAAAAAAAAAAGTGTTTTTAAAAACAATTTTTTTTTTTTTGTGACAAATACGATAAATCAAATAGGTTATAATTATTAGATCAATCTATGTTTTTTGGATTCCAACATAATAAATAGTTTAAATTATTAAAATATGACTTGTGATGGGTCCCACATGTCAAACAACGCCCTCCAAATTCACCTCCTAAAATTAAACATTTTGCACCAAAAAAAAAAAAAATTTATTCAGTGCGTTTGGTTTGAGTTTTTTGAATTAAGTTTTTTAAAAATTAAATTTTTTGGTTTTTGTGTTTTTTTTTTTTGTTTTTAGTGAATATTTTTTAAATTTTAAACATTTTTTTTTATTTTTTAGATGCACCTTACTTAGATGTATCTAAAAAGTAAAAAAATTATGAAAAAATATTTTAAAAAATTAATAAATACATAAAAATATAAAAAAAATTGTACTGAATTCGCGTATTTTTTTTTTGTATTTTGGGTATTTAGTGAATTTTTAAAAGGTTTTCTTCACAATTTTTTTACTTTTTAGATACATCTAAGTTAGGTATGTCTAAAAATTTTAAAAATTGCTTAAAATATTTTAAAAAATCAGTAAAAACAAAAAAACATGGAAAATAAAAAAGTAGAATTTTCTGAATTTTTTTTTCAAACTTAGTTTAAAACTCATAAAATATAAAATGAATTTTAATTTTTTTTTT
Organism: Camellia sinensis; assembly: GCF_055761805.1. Lineage (NCBI taxonomy): Eukaryota > Viridiplantae > Streptophyta > Magnoliopsida > Ericales > Theaceae > Camellia > Camellia sinensis. The sequence goes on from NC_138963.1 coordinate 83,822,954, forward strand.
TAAAAAAGGAGAGAATTAAAATTACTTATACCTATTCATTTTTTGGCAGTCATCAAAGAAAAAAAAAAACATTCTTCATTTTGTTTTGTTTTTGTTTTTTTTTTCATATAAATATTATCATTGCACTCAACAATATTTGTTGATTACTCAGGATTAGAAATGTGGCACACAATATGTGTGAACTTTAAAATACATGAAAGTTATTTAAATATGAGACAATCCAAACAATAATTTAGAGAATAATTTTACTTATAAATCCTATTTTGAAAAATGGTGGTCCATTAGTCTTAAAGATTTTATTATAGATCAATTAGTCTCATTGATTTTAGAAATGTAGATTTAATGAAATTAGATATACGGTTATACACTTATTTCTATTATGTTTCCTCCTCCTCCTCCTTCTTCTTCTTCTTCTTCTTCTTTCTTTCTTTTTTTTTTTTTTTTTTTAAAAAAAAAAAGATAAGGTACACAATTTAGAAGAATCAAATTTTGGATGAACTTTTATATGAGAATTTTTTTTATTTGGAAAATATTACTTCCAATATCAGATTCTTTAAATATTCTAAAAGAATGTAGAATTTTTCAAACATTTCAAAAGGAGTACAAAAACTTATTAGTAAGCTTTGGACAAATGTCAATACACGCGCACACACACACAAAAGAAAAAGCTAGCTTTGGACAAATGTAAAATTTCAAATTATAATACTCCAATATAACACTAAAAATAATAATAATAATAATATACTTTTCCTTAACATAACACTTCAATATAATATTCCAAAAAACAGTGCTTAGTGTAACACTCCAATTTAACACACACAAAAAACTCTTTAATGTACTTTTCTCAAACGTAACACTCTAATATAACACTCAAAAAAGGATGTGGATTTTTTCAAACAATTTCAAAAAGATGTGGGATTCTTCAAACCATTCCAAAAACAGTACAAAAATTCCTTAGTAAGTTTTAAGCAAATGTATATTTCAAGCTGTGAGTATTATATTTAGAAAAAATAAACTAATGAGTTTTTTAGTGTTTGTGTGTTATATTAGAGTATATTACATTAGAGTGTTACGTTTAGAACTACATTGATTGAAGTGTTACGTTTGAAAAAGACACTAAAGAATTTTTTTGTGTGTTACATTAGAGTGTTACGTTTGGGAAAAGTACCACTATAAGTTTTTTTGTAATGTTACGTTTGAGAAAAGTATACCAAAGTGTTTTTTAGTGTGTTATATTAGAGTGTTACATTTTTATTCGTAATGTGTTTGTTCCAAAATGAGGGAAAATCCAAAACATCTATATTGCGAATTGTCAAAATGTGTAATTTTATATTTAGAGAAATCCATTTTTATCTCTAAAAAATAAAACTCAAATATAAGCGACTACCATTTTGTGTAATTTTTACTTTAACAGGACATTTGAGTTTATAAGAAAAAATAAAAAATTAAACAGTTCATAATATCACAATTTAAAATTTATTTGTGTTTCACCTAGATTTAGATGTTACAGTTATTATGTTTTGGGATATTTTGAAAAAATAATAAAGTGTGACAAAATGACACCAATTTAACTGTAGACTTTATATAATAATATAGGTAATATAGAAATTTGTGTAATTTAACCTCCAACAAAATCCCTTATACTATATTTGATTGATTGGAATAAGAGAAAATACAATAGATTGAAATGAATTGTTTAGGCTCTTCTATAAAATAATCAGTCTCTTACAATGATAAATGATAGTTCCGTTATAATATATTTTTCATTATTTTTCTAATAAAACAAACATAAGATAAAAAATTTGATAGAATAATCATTTAATTTCTTTCCATTTCTTTGAATCAAACACAAATCTTAGGCCATGTTTGTCAATTGGCTTTTAACCAGCTTATTAAAATAAGTAAAAAAAATAAAATAAAGATGTGATATAATCTAAAAAGGTCAAAAAATTAATTTTTAATCAATTTGTCAAAACGACATATAGGCCCCGTTTGGTAGAGCTGTGGGAAAGTGATTATAGATTATAACTTAACAGATTATAGCTTACAACTGTAAGCATAAGCTAGTAACCTGTTTGGTGTAGCTGTGAGATTATAGATTTAAGTTGCAGAATAGTGTTTGATAAATAAGCTGTAAAATAGCTTTTTCTGTATAATTGACTTTTTTGTCCTTATATGACATAAAAATGATAATTTTGTCATTTTTTTTTCAATTTTAATTTAAAAAAATTATTTCATTAATAAAAGTTAATATAATTAGTATTAATTAGTATCAACTAATATAAAAATTGATACACTTGATAAAATGTAATTAATGTCAAATAATATTAATATTATTTGATACTAATTATTATTATTTTTTAATATAATTCTTTTTAATACTAATTACAATTAAATTGTTATAATGTTAATATAATTCTTTTAATATTAATATAATTATTATAATGTTAATATAATTCTTTTGTTAATTTATTATTCTTTTTCATTACAATTAAATGGTGTAATTTATTTAATGGATATGAATTGCACAATTTATTTCAATATTAATAAATTATTTTTATTATTATTTTGATTAATTTATTTTTTATTTTTATTTCAATTTATTTTGTTTAATTTATTTTGTTCAATATTATTTTTATTATTTTGTTTTTAATTATTATTTTTGTTTAATTTATTTATTTTTTTTTCCTTCTCTTCCTTCCTGAGCCATCCGTACGCCGCAACCCTAGCCGAGATCGCCCGTCGCCGGTGGTCTGCAATAGAGAAAGAGACAGACGAGATCGACTGAGATTGCAAATCAGATCGAGAGAGAAAGACGAGATCGACCTAACTATGCGCAGAGAGAGAGAGAGAGAGAGTGAGATTGCAGATCGAGAACAGATCGCGCGAGAGAGAGCTTCTAGGGTTTCCTCTGGTTTCGAGAGCTTCGAGAGCAGATCGCACGAGAACAGATCACGCGAGAGCAAATCGCGACGGGCAAGATAGAGATGACGATGGCGCTAGGGTTTCTTCAAACGGGGAAGATCGAGATGACGATCACGAGAGAGAGAGAGAAGAGAGGTCGCAACGATGGCCGAAAATCGCCTTCATCATCATCGAGAGAGAGTGAACAGTGTTTTCAGATGGGTATATATCATGGCATTTTCGTAAATAATGGAGATTAGGAGGGGCATTTCAGTCATTTTGCCCCTCCCAAAATAGCTGCGCGCATAAGTTGAAAAAATAAGCACCCCAATAGCAACTTTCCATTTAAGCCGAAATTTGGCTTAAATTAAGCCATAATCTATCCTCATAAATTGTACCAAACACACCAATATAGCTTAATTTAAGCCAAAAGCTGATTTAAGTTGAAAATAAGTTTACCAAATGCCACCATAGTTGTCTATTTTTTAGCTTTTAGCTTATTGGCTTTTTTTTAAAAGGGCAAATTACAAAGACATCTTTTGAGGTTTACTTAAATTATGGATTGTCTCTTATAGTTTAAAAAATTACAAATACTCTTTTGTTAGAATTTTTTATTTATAAAATTTACTGGAAAAATAAAATTCTTAACCGCTCTCCTATATAATAATAAAATTATCTGAATTATTAGTTAATGAAATAAAATTTTAACATCATTAAAGACTATTGATTAATTTGATATTTTGTTAATAAAAGAGGCTATTTGTTATGAAAATAAAACCTTAGGTGACGGGATATAACTTTTAAAACTATATAGAATAATTTATATTTTAAGTAAATCTCAAGAAATGTGTTTCTAATTTATCCTTTTTAGAAAAAGTTGGCTTTTTGGGAAGTGGGTTTTCTGACTTTATATTTTAATTCGTTTGGGAAGTGAGTTGGCTTTTTATCTTTTTTGACTATTTTAGTTTGGGCTAAAAAGCTTGGTTTGGGAAAGACTTTTGAACTTTTTGGCTTTTTTGAATTTTTTTGTGAGAGAAGAGTGTAATGATTATAGGTTGAATGCGATATTTTATTTTTTGTGACTAAAATAACCTATTTTGTCTTTTGTAACTAAAATAACTAAAAGAGCCTGGAAACCAACTTGCCAAACGGAGGCCATTTTGGTGTCGTTTGGAAAGTGGGTTGGCTTTTTAACTTTTTTGACTATTTTAGCATGGATTAAAAAGCTTGATTTGGGAAGAGTTTTTTGATTTTTTGACCTTTTTTGTGAGAGAAGAGTGTAATGATTATGAATTGAATGTGGTGTTTTGTTTGTTGTACCTAAAATAGCCTAATTTGTTTTTTATGGCTAAAATAGTTACAAACCATCTTCCCAAATGGTGTTCCCAAACACCCATTTAGGACTTGTTTATTAATAGATTATTTTAATTAAAAAGTTAAAAAATCACTATAAATTATCACTCTTAGTTTTTTTTTTTTTATAAATTTTTTTTAAAAAAAAATTCTGAAATAACTAATTTCCAGACAAGATCCTAATATCTTAAAACATGTTTATTGAAATGGTAGGTCCTGAGGATCCCAGAACCACGGATTTCTTATCCTAGGACATTATATACAGCAATACAAGAAAAGAAAGGGGTGTTTTGGCAGCATATTAAAAAAATTAAAAATCAATTTATTTATTTATTTTGAGCCATATCATTCTTTTCATAAAAAAGTAAAAAGAACTAAGAAAGTTTAAAAAAATTAACTTTTAGGCCTCGGTTGACAAGTGTTTATTTTAGTTTAAAAGTTAAAAAATTATTAAAAAAATCAAAAAGTCTATAATTTATATTAAAAAATCAAATATTCAATTTTCTCTTTATTTTTTTATATATTTTTTTATAAAAAAATAAAAAAATCATTACAAATATATTAATTTTTTTATCTTATATTTTAATAAAAAAATTAAAAAATTATTAAAATAATTTATCTCCAAAACAAGACGTTACCCATCCTTCCAAAACACTCCAAGGAAGCAATTTGAACCGCAGATAGTGGTGGGATATGACATATGATATGAAAGGGTTTGGTGATGACAGAACCTGACCAATGTCCGAGTTTTGAAAGGGTTTGGTGATGACAGAACCTGTCCAATGTCCTCGTCCTCGAAAACTCGTACAACACGCAGTGCAGCATATGGTCTTCTTAATTTCCCAAAAAAACAAACAAAACATTTTCAACACACGTGATTCACGCTGCAGACCCCGCAACGCAAGGTCATCCGTTCATGTTTTTGTTCCCTTGCTTCCTTCGCCAAAAATATTTCCCATGCATTTCAATCAACGTTACGGTTGCGATTGGTAGTTTGAGATTTTTGGCTCGAAATTAGTTTGAAAAAGTGAGAGAGAAGGAGGAAGAAGAGGGAGAGGCTGGAGGAGGAGGGGGGATTGGAGGGGGCCAACATATAGGGGAGGAGGCGGAGGCGGGAGAGGAGGGGCGGGGGCGGGGGCGGGGGCGGGGGGTGAGGGCTGCGAGGCAGAGGCTGCGACGACGATCGGCGGATGCGGGACAGCGACGATCGGGCAGAGGCGACGGCGGAGGACTGCGACGGCAGGCGGAGGACTGCAACGGCAGGCGGAGGGCTGCGACGGACGACCTGCCTTCTCTCTCTCTCTCTCTCTCTCCCTCCCTCTCCCTCTTCTCTTCCTCTGTTTCAGACCAGCACGACGAAGAAGAAGAAGAAGAAGAAAAAAAAAAAGACAGCCCAAAACGACCGTTTTGAACTGTCTAGCCAAAATCGAGCAACGAATTTCGAGCTACCAGATATTTTCGTTCAACGTTATCCACCCATTGGTTCTCAACTCCATTATTGAGGTGGTTATTTGTTTTACACTTATCGTATTAATGACAAATACTAATAGCATTGTTTAATAATAGCAAGCGTATATAAAATGTTTTTAAAATATATAAAATTATTAATATATATATATATATATATTAATTTCAAAAAAGTATATTAAATTTATTAAAAATTGTATTGTGCTTTTCAAATTTTTTGTCTTCTGTTTGTGCTCTAAGAACATTTGTTAATAAGATCCTTTTATTTCCTGATTTAGTTTCTTATCCTCTTTAAGTTTATTATAAATAACGGTGGTAAGTCTTAGGAGAAATATATATATATATATATTATAATTAATGATATTATGAGTTGATATATTCTTTTATTTCAACATTGGGTATTTTTTTAGAATCGACCATTATTGAGTATTTGTTCTCGATGTTCTTTGTGAATCAATAACTCAAAAACCGATCAAAATTATTACTATTTCACATTTCGCAGTGCATTGAATCATCTTCGAACACGGTTACAATCTTGCTGTAATGTCACCAAGGAGGCGTATTGTAGACGAAGTTTATGAGACTAATACAGTAGGGAATCAAGAAAACGATTATTCACCCAAAAAATATGGAAAACGACAGCCGCAACCTTGGTTGCTAAGTTTTCATAATGAAAGACCAATGAAACATCATGCGTTAAAAATGTTTGAAAATAAAAAAAAAAAATGTATTTATGAATTTGGATTCATTTTCTTCCGACTCACAAGTTAATTGAGATTTCCTTTTCTTCATGAGTATCCTGCAGAAGCTATGAAAGAAATTTTAGTTAAGGGAGACGTAAGAAATTTTATCAATGATATAAAAGACAAAATTGAAATTAATCTAGAAACTACTACGATTTACAAAATATTTAAAGAGAAAGAATGCAATGAGATATTATCATATAAATACTTTATTTTTGGAATCACACGTTAATTGGAATTTATCTCCGGAATTTCATAAATATTTATTACAAGATTGAAATTCATGAAGTCAATAATAAATTTAGGCATCGTGAGTATGATCAAAATTTTGGTCCTATGTTCGAAATTTTTCAAATTAGTGACGCATCTGGATCGACGAAAAAGGCTCATATTAAAACGCATTAAAGGGGTCATATGGTTCATATCTAACAAAGAGAACAAAAATTCATTACAAGATTGATTTAATAAAAACACGAAACCTGTTAAAGTGAAGTTAGGAATGGGCTTATTCTACCAAGGAAAATGTTTAAATTCACAAAAAACCTAATACAATTTAATTTACAATAATGTGACATGATATCTGTCAATTTATAATTTGTCACATACTCAATTGTGTGGGTCTATCTCTCTTATCATATTATTGTCCGTAAATTTAGAGAATCAATTTGTGAGTCTCTAGCAGAAGAAGAAGAAGAAGCAGAAGAAGAAAAAAAAAAAAAAAAAAAAAAAAGACAGCCGAAAACGACCGTTTGGGACTGTAGAGCCAAAATCGAGCCACGAATTTTGAGCTACCAGTCATTTTCGTTCAACGTTATCCGCCCATTGGTTCTCAACTCCATTATTGAGGTGGTTATTTGTTTTACACTTATCGTATTAATGACAAATATTAATAGCATTGTTTAATATTAGGAAGCGTATATAAAGTGTTTTTAAAATATATACAATTTTTAATGTATATATATATTAATTTCAAAAAAGTATATTAAATTTATTAAAAATTGTATTGTGCTTTTCAAATTTTTTGTCTTCTGTTTGTGCTCTAAGAACATTTGTTAATAAGATCCTTTTATTTCCTGATTTAGTTTCTTATCCTCTTTAAGTTTATTATAAATAACGGTGGTAAGTCTTAGGAGAAATATATATATATATTATAATTAATGATATTATGAGTTGATATATTCTTTTATTTCAACATTGGGTATTTTTTTAGAATCGACCATTATTGAGTATTTGTTCTTGATGTTCTTTGTGAATCAATAACTCAAAAACCGATCAAAATTATTACTATTTCACATTTCGCAGTGCATTGAATCATCTTCGAAGACGGTTACAATCTTGCTGTAAAGTCACCAAGGTGGCGTATTGTAAACGAAGTTTATGAGACTAATACAGTAGGGAATAAAGAAAATGATTATTCACCCAAAAAATAAGGAAAACGACAGCCGCAACCTTGGTTGCTAAGTTTTCATAATGAAAGACCAATGAAACATCATGCGTTAAAAATGTTTGAAAATAAAAAAAAAATGTATTTATGAATTTGGATTCATTGTCTTCCGACTCACAAGTTAATTGAGATTTCCTTTTCTTCATGAGTATCCTGCAGAAGCTATGAAAGAAATTTTAGTTAACGGAGACGTAAGAAATTTTATCAATGATATAAAAGACAAAATTGAAATTAATCTAGAAACTACTACGATTTACAAAATATTTAAAGAGAAAGAATGCAATGAGATATTATCATATAAATACTTTATTTTTGGAATCACACGTTAATTGGAATTTATCTCCGGAATTTGATAAATATTTATTACAAGATTGAAATTCATGAAGTCAATAATAAATTTAGGCATCGTGAGTATGATCAAAATTTTGGTCCTATGTTCGAAATTTTTCAAATTAGTGACGCATCTGGATCGACGAAAAAGGCTCATATTAAAACGCATTAAAGGGGTCATATTGTTCATATCTAACAAAGAGAACAAAAATTCATTACAAGATTGATTTAATAAAAAAACGAAACCTGTTAAAGTGAAGTTAGGAATGGGCTTATTCTACCAAGGAAAATGTTTAAATTCACAAAAAACCTAATACAATTTAATTTACAATAATGTGACATGATATCTGTCAATTTATAATTTGTCACATACTCAATTGTGTGGGTCTATCTCTCTTATCATATTATTGTCCGTAAATTTAGAGAATCAATTTGTGAGTCTCTAGCAGAAGAAGAAGAAGAAGAAGAAGCAGAAGAAGAAAAAAAAAAAAAAAAAAAAAGACAGCCCAAAACGACCGTTTGCGACTGTCGAGCCAAAATCGAGCCACGAATTTCGAGCTACCAGTCATTTTCGTTCAACGTTATCCGCCCATTGGTTCTCAACTCCATTATTGAGGTGGTTATTTGTTTTACACTTATCGTATTAATGACAAATATTAATAGCATTGTTTAATATTAGGAAGCGTATATAAAGTGTTTTTTAAATATATACAATTATTAAAATATATATATATATATATATTAATTTCAAAAAAGTATATTAAATTTATTAAAAATTGTATTGTGCTTTTCAAATTTTTTGTCTTCTGTTTGTGCTCTAAGAACATTTGTTAATAAGATCATTTTATTTCCTGATTTAGTTTCTTATCCTCTTTAAGTTTATTATAAATAACGGTGGTAAGTCTTAGGAGAAATATATATATATATATATATATATTATAATTAATTATATTATGAGTTGATATATTCTTTTATTTCAACATTGGGTATTTTTTTAGAATCGACCATTATTGAGTATTTGTTCTCGATGTTCTTTGTGAATCAATAACTCAAAAACCGATCAAAATTATTACTATTTCACATTTCGCAGTGCATTGAATCATCTTCGAAGACGGTTACAATCTTGCTGTAATGTCACCAAGGAGGCGTATTGTAAACGAAGTTTATGAGACTAATACAGTAGGGAATAAAGAAAATGATTATTCACCCAAAAAATAAGGAAAACGACAGCCGCAACCTTGGTTGCTAAGTTTTCATAATGAAAGACCAATGAAACATCATGCGTTAAAAATGTTTGAAAATAAAAAAAAAATGTATTTATGAATTTGGATTCATTTTCTTCCGACTCACAAGTTAATTGAGATTTCCTTTTCTTCATGAGTATCCTGCAGAAGCTATGAAAGAAATTTTAGTTAACGGAGACGTAAGAAATTTTATCAATGATATAAAAGACAAAATTGAAATTAATCTAGAAACTACTACGATTTACAAAATATTTAAAGAGAAAGAATGCAATGAGATATTATCATATAAATACTTTATTTTTGAAATCACACGTTAATTGGAATTTATCTCCGGAATTTGATAAATATTTATTACAAGATTGAAATTCATGAAGTCAATAATAAATTTAGGCATCGTGAGTATGATCAAAATTTTGGTCCTATGTTCGAAATTTTTCAAATTAGTGACGCATCTGGATCGACGAAAAAGGCTCATATTAAAACGCATTAAAGGGGTCATATTGTTCATATCTAACAAAGAGAACAAAAATTCATTACAAGATTGATTTAATAAAAAAACGAAACCTGTTAAAGTGAAGTTAGGAATGGGCTTATTCTACCAAGGAAAATGTTTAAATTCACAAAAAACCTAATACAATTTAATTTACAATAATGTGACATGATATCTGTCAATTTATAATTTGTCACGTACTCAATTGTGTGGGTCTATCTCTCTTATCATATTATTGCCCGTAAATTTAGAGAATCAATTTGTGAGTCTCTAGCAGAAGAAGAAGAAGAAGAAGCAGAAGAAGAAAAAAAAAAAAAAAAAAAGACAGCCCAAAACGACCGTTTGGGACTGTCGAGCCAAAATCGAGCCACGAATTTTGAGCTACCAGTCATTTTCGTTCAACGTTATCCGCCCATTGGTTCTCAACTCCATTATTGAGGTGGTTATTTGTTTTACACTTGTCGTATTAATGACAAATATTAATAGCATTGTTTAATATTAGGAAGCGTATATAAAGTGTTTTTAAAATATATACAATTATTAAAATATATATATATATATATTAATTTCAAAAAAGTATATTAAATTTATTAAAAATTGTATTGTGCTTTTCAAATTTTTTGTCTTCTGTTTGTGCTCTAAGAACATTTGTTAATAAGATCCTTTTATTTCCTGATTTAGTTTCTTATCCTCTTTAAGTTTATTATAAATAACGGTGGTAAGTCTTAGCAGAAATATATATATATATATTATAATTAATGATATTATGAGTTGATATATTCTTTTATTTCAACATTGGGTATTTTTTTAGAATCGACCATTATTGAGTATTTGTTCTCGATGTTCTTTGTGAATCAATAACTCAAAAACCGATCAAAATTATTACTATTTCACATTTCGCAGTGCATTGAATCATCTTCTAACACGGTTACAATCTTGCTGTAATGTCACCAAGGAGGCGTATTGTAAACGAAGTTTATGAGACTAATACAGTAGGGAATAAAGAAAATGATTATTCACCCAAAAAATAAGGAAAACGACAGCCGCAACCTTGGTTGCTAAGTTTTCATAATGAAAGACCAATGAAACATCATGCGTTAAAAATGTTTGAAAATAAAAAAAAAAATGTATTTATGAATTTGGATTCATTTTCTTCCGACTCACAAGTTAATTGAGATTTCCTTTTCTTCATGAGTATCCTGCAGAAGCTATGAAAGAAATTTTAGTTAACGGAGACGTAAGAAATTTTATCAATGATATAAAAGACAAAATTGAAATTAATCTAGAAACTACTACGATTTACAAAATATTTAAAGAGAAAGAATGCAATGAGATATTATCATATAAATACTTTATTTTTGGAATCACACGTTAATTGGAATTTATCTCCGGAATTTGATAAATATTTATTACAAGATTGAAATTCATGAAGTCAATAATAAATTTAGGCATCGTGAGTATGATCAAAATTTTGGTCCTATGTTCGAAAATTTTCAAATTAGTGACGCATCTGGATCGACGAAAAAGGCTCATATTAAAACGCATTAAAGGGGTCATATTGTTCATATCTAACAAAGAGAACAAAAATTCATTACAAGATTGATTTAATAAAAAAACGAAACCTGTTAAAGTGAAGTTAGGAATGGGCTTATTCTACCAAGGAAAATGTTTAAATTCACAAAAAACCTAATACAATTTAATTTACAATAATGTGACATGATATCTGTCAATTTATAATTTGTCACGTACTCAATTGTGTGGGTCTATCTCTCTTATCATATTATTGCCCGTAAATTTAGAGAATCAATTTGTGAGTCTCTAGCAGAAGAAGAAGAAGAAGCAGAAGAAGGAAAGAAAAAAAAAAAAAAGACAGCCCAAAACGACCGTTTGGGACTGTCGAGCCAAAATCGAGCCACGAATTTTGAGCTACCAGTCATTTTCGTTCAACGTTATCCGCCCATTGGTTCTCAACTCCATTATTGAGGTGGTTATTTGTTTTACACTTGTCGTATTAATGACAAATATTAATAGCATTGTTTAATATTAGGAAGCGTATATAAAGTGTTTTTAAAATATATACAATTATTAAAATATATATATATATATATATTAATTTCAAAAAAGTATATTAAATTTATTAAAAATTGTATTGTGCTTTTCAAATTTTTTGTCTTCTGTTTGTGCTCTAAGAACATTTGTTAATAAGATCCTTTTATTTCCTGATTTAGTTTCTTATCCTCTTTAAGTTTATTATAAATAACGGTGGTAAGTCTTAGGAGAAATATATATATATATATATTATAATTAATGATATTATGAGTTGATATATTCTTTTATTTCAACATTGGGTATTTTTTTAGAATCGACCATTATTGAGTATTTGTTCTCGATGTTCTTTGTGAATCAATAACTCAAAAACCGATCAAAATTATTACTATTTCACATTTCGCAGTGCATTGAATCATCTTCTAACACGGTTACAATCTTGCTGTAATGTCACCAAGGAGGCGTATTGTAAACGAAGTTTATGAGACTAATACAGTAGGGAATAAAGAAAATGATTATTCACCCAAAAAATAAGGAAAACGACAGCCGCAACCTTGGTTGCTAAGTTTTCATAATGAAAGACCAATGAAACATCATGCGTTAAAAATGTTTGAAAATAAAAAAAAAATGTATTTATGAATTTGGATTCATTTTCTTCCGACTCACAAGTTAATTGAGATTTCCTTTTCTTCATGAGTATCCTGCAGAAGCTATGAAAGAAATTTTAGTTAACGGAGACGTAAGAAATTTTATCAATGATATAAAAGGCAAAATTGAAATTAATCTAGAAACTACTACGATTTACAAAATATTTAAAGAGAAAGAATGCAATGAGATATTATCATATAAATACTTTATTTTTGGAATCACACGTTAATTGGAATTTATCTCCGGAATTTGATAAATATTTATTACAAGATTGAAATTCATGAAGTCAATAATAAATTTAGGCATCGTGAGTATGATCAAAATTTTGGTCCTATGTTCGAAAATTTTCAAATTAGTGACGCATCTGGATCGACGAAAAAGGCTCATATTAAAACGCATTAAAGGGGTCATATTGTTCATATCTAACAAAGAGAACAAAAATTCATTACAAGATTGATTTAATAAAAAAACGAAACCTGTTAAAGTGAAGTTAGGAATGGGCTTATTCTACCAAGGAAAATGTTTAAATTCACAAAAAACCTAATACAATTTAATTTACAATAATGTGACATGATATCTGTCAATTTATAATTTGTCACGTACTCAATTGTGTGGGTCTATCTCTCTTATCATATTATTGCCCGTAAATTTAGAGAATCAATTTGTGAGTCTCTAGCAGAAGAAGAAGAAGAAGCAGAAGAAGGAAAAAAAAAAAAAAAAAAGACAGCCCAAAACGACCGTTTGGGACTGTCGAGCCAAAATCGAGCCACGAATTTTGAGCTACCAGTCATTTTCGTTCAACGTTATCCGCCCATTGGTTCTCAACTCCATTATTGAGGTGGTTATTTGTTTTACACTTGTCGTATTAATGACAAATATTAATAGCATTGTTTAATATTAGGAAGCGTATATAAAGTGTTTTTAAAATATATACAATTATTAAAATATATATATATATATATATTAATTTCAAAAAAGTATATTAAATTTATTAAAAATTGTATTGTGCTTTTCAAATTTTTTGTCTTCTGTTTGTGCTCTAAGAACATTTGTTAATAAGATCCTTTTATTTCCTGATTTAGTTTCTTATCCTCTTTAAGTTTATTATAAATAACGGTGGTAAGTCTTAGGAGAAATATATATATATATATATATTATAATTAATGATATTATGAGTTGATATATTCTTTTATTTCAACATTGGGTATTTTTTTAGAATCGACCATTATTGAGTATTTGTTCTCGATGTTCTTTGTGAATCAATAACTCAAAAACCGATCAAAATTATTACTATTTCACATTTCGCAGTGCATTGAATCATCTTCTAACACGGTTACAATCTTGCTGTAATGTCACCAAGGAGGCGTATTGTAAACGAAGTTTATGAGACTAATACAGTAGGGAATAAAGAAAATGATTATTCACCCAAAAAATAAGGAAAACGACAGCCGCAACCTTGGTTGCTAAGTTTTCATAATGAAAGACCAATGAAACATCATGCGTTAAAAATGTTTGAAAATAAAAAAAAAAATGTATTTATGAATTTGGATTCATTTTCTTCCGACTCACAAGTTAATTGAGATTTCCTTTTCTTCATGAGTATCCTGCAGAAGCTATGAAAGAAATTTTAGTTAACGGAGACGTAAGAAATTTTATCAATGATATAAAAGACAAAATTGAAATTAATCTAGAAACTACTACGATTTACAAAATATTTAAAGAGAAAGAATGCAATGAGATATTATCATATAAATACTTTATTTTTGGAATCACACGTTAATTGGAATTTATCTCCGGAATTTGATAAATATTTATTACAAGATTGAAATTCATGAAGTCAATAATAAATTTAGGCATCGTGAGTATGATCAAAATTTTGGTCCTATGTTCGAAAATTTTCAAATTAGTGACGCATCTGGATCGACGAAAAAGGCTCATATTAAAACGCATTAAAGGGGTCATATTGTTCATATCTAACAAAGAGAACAAAAATTCATTACAAGATTGATTTAATAAAAAAACGAAACCTGTTAAAGTGAAGTTAGGAATGGGCTTATTCTACCAAGGAAAATGTTTAAATTCACAAAAAACCTAATACAATTTAATTTACAATAATGTGACATGATATCTGTCAATTTATAATTTGTCACATACTCAATTGTGTGGGTCTATCTCTCTTATCATATTATTGCCCGTAAATTTAGAGAATCAATTTGTGAGTCTCTAGCAGAAGAAGAAGAAGAAGAAGAAGAAGAAAAAAAAAAAAAAAAAAAAGACAGCCGAAAACGACCGTTTGGGACTGTCGAGCCAAAATCGAGCCACGAATTTTGAGCTACCAGTCATTTTCGTTCAACGTTATCCGCCCATTGGTTCTCAACTCCATTATTGAGGTGGTTATTTGTTTTACACTTATCGTATTAATGACAAATATTAATAGCATTGTTTAATATTAGGAAGCGTATATAAAGTGTTTTTAAAATATATACAATTATTAAAATATATATATATATATATATATTAATTTCAAAAAAGTATATTAAATTTATTAAAAATTGTATTGTGCTTTTCAAATTTTTTGTCTTCTGTTTGTGCTCTAAGAACATTTGTTAATAAGATCCTTTTATTTCCTGATTTAGTTTCTTATCCTCTTTAAGTTTATTATAAATAACGGTGGTAAGTCTTAGGAGAAATATATATATATATATATATTATAATTAATGATATTATGAGTTGATATATTCTTTTATTTCAACATTGGGTATTTTTTTAGAATCGACCATTATTGAGTATTTGTTCTCGATGTTCTTTGTGAATCAATAACTCAAAAACCGATCAAAATTATTACTATTTCACATTTCGCAGTGCATTGAATCATCTTCTAACACGGTTACAATCTTGCTGTAATGTCACCAAGGAGGCGTATTGTAAACGAAGTTTATGAGACTAATACAGTAGGGAATAAAGAAAATGATTATTCATCCAAAAAATAAGGAAAACGACAGCCGCAACCTTGGTTGCTAAGTTTTCATAATGAAAGACCAATGAAACATCATGCGTTAAAAATGTTTGAAAATAAAAAAAAATGTATTTATGAATTTGGATTCATTTTCTTCCGACTCACAAGTTAATTGAGATTTCCTTTTCTTCATGAGTATCCTGCAGAAGCTATGAAAGAAATTTTAGTTAAGGGAGACGTAAGAAATTTTATCAATGATATAAAAGACAAAATTGAAATTAATCTAGAAACTACTACGATTTACAAAATATTTAAAGAGAAAGAATGCAATGAGATATTATCATATAAATACTTTATTTTTGGAATCACACGTTAATTGGAATTTATCTCCGGAATTTGGTAAATATTTATTACAAGATTGAAATTCATGAAGTCAATAATAAATTTAGGCATCGTGAGTATGATCAAAATTTTGGTCCTATGTTCGAAATTTTTCAAATTAGTGACGCATCTGGATCGACGAAAAGGGCTCATATTAAAACGCATTAAAGGGGTCATATTGTTCATATCTAACAAAGAGAACAAAAATTCATTACAAGATTGATTTAATAAAAAAACGAAACCTGTTAAAGTGAAGTTAGGAATGGGCTTATTCTACCAAGGAAAATGTTTAAATTCACAAAAAACCTAATACAATTTAATTTACAATAATGTGACATGATATCTGTCAATTTATAATTTGTCACATACTCAATTGGGTGGGTCTATCTCTCTTATCATATTATTGCCCGTAAATTTAGAGAATCAATTTGTGAGTCTCTAGCAGAAGAAGAAAAAGAATCAGAAGAAGAAAAAAAAAAAAGGCAGCCCAAAACAACCGTTTGAACTGTCGAACCAAAATCGAGCCACGAATTTCGAGCTACCAGTCATTTTCGTTCAACGTTATCCACCCATTGGTTCTCAACTCCATTATTGAGGTGGTTATTTGTTTTACACTTATCGTATTAATGACAAATATTAATAGCATTGTTTAATATTAGGAAGCGTAGTGTTTTTAAAATATATAAAATTATTAAAATATATATATATATATATATATTAATTTCAAAAAAGTATATTAAATTTATTAAAAATTGTATTGTGCTTTTCAAATTTTTTGTCTTCTGTTTGTGCTCTAAGAACATTTGTTAATAAGATCCTTTTATTTCCTGATTTAGTTTCTTATCCTCTTTAAGTTTATTATAAATAACGGTGGGAAGTCTTAGGAGAAATATATATATATATATATATTATAATTAATGATATTATGAGTTGATATATTCTTTTATTTCAACATCGGGTATTTTTTTAAAATCGACCATTATTGAGTATTTGTTCTCGATGTTCTTTGTGAATTCAAAAACCGATCAAAATTATTACTATTTCACATTTCGCAGTGCATTGAATCATCTTCGAACACGGTTACAATCTTGTTGTAATGTCACCAAGGAGGCGTATTGTAGACGAAGTTTATGAGACTAATACAGGGAATCAAGAAAACGATTATTCACCCAAAAAATAAGGAAAACGACAGCCGCAACCTTGGTTGCTAAGTTTTCATAATGAAAGACCAATGAAACATCATGCGTTAAAAATGTCTGAAAATAAAAAAAAAATGTATTTATGAATTTGGATTCATTTTCTTCCGACTCACAAGTTAATTGAGATTTCCTTTTCTTCATGAGTATCCTGCAGAAGCTATGAAAGAAATTTTAGTTAAGGGAGACGTAAGAAATTTTATCAATGATATAAAAGACAAAATTGAAATTAATCTACAAACTACTACGATTTACAAAATATTTAAAGAGAAAGAATGCAATGAGATATTATCATATAAATACTTTATTTTTGGAATCACACGTTAATTGGAATTTATCTCCGGAATTTGATAAATATTTATTACAAGATTGAAATTCATGAAGTCAATAAAAAATTTAGGCATCGTGAGTATGATCAAAATTTTGGTCCTATGTTCGAAATTTTTCAAATTAGTGACGCATCTGGATCGACGAAAAAGGCTCATATTGAAACGCATTAAAGGGGTCATATGGTTCATATCTAACAAAGAGAACAAAAATTCATTACAAGATTGATTTAATAAAAAAACGAAACCTGTTAAAGTGAAGTTAGGAATGGGCTTATTCTACCAAGCAAAATGTTTAAATTCACAAAAAAGCTCATACAATTTAATTTACAATAATGTGACATGATATATGTCAATTTATAATTTGTCACATACTCAATTGTATGGGTCTATCTCTCTTATCATATCATTGTCCGTAAATTTAGAGAATCAATTTGTGAGTCTCTTGCAGAAGAAGAAGAAGAAGAAGACGCAGAAGAAGAAGAAAAAAAAAGACAGCCCAAAACGACCGTTTTGGACTGTCGAGCCAAAATCGAGCCACGAATTTCGAGCTACCAGTCATTTTAGTTCAACGTTATCACCCCATTGGTTATCAACTCCATTATTGAGGTGGTTATTTG
This sequence comes from Camellia sinensis, assembly GCF_055761805.1. NCBI lineage: Eukaryota > Viridiplantae > Streptophyta > Magnoliopsida > Ericales > Theaceae > Camellia > Camellia sinensis. The sequence goes on from NC_138963.1 coordinate 83,841,102, forward strand.
TTTTACACTTATCGTATTAATGACAAATATTAATAGCATTGTTTAATATTAGGAAGCGTATATAAAGTGTTTTTAAAATATATAAAATTATTAAAAAATACTTATATATATTAATTTCAAAAAAGTATATTAAATTTATTAAAAATTGTATTGAGCTTTTCTAATTTTTTGTCTTCTGTTTGTGCTCTAAGAACATTTGTTAATAAGATCCTTTTATTTCCTGATTTAGTTTCTTATCCTCTTTAAGTTTATTATAAATAACGGTGGTAAGTCTTAGGAGAAATATATATATATATATATATTATATAATTAATGATATTATGAGTTGATATATTCTTTTATTTCAACATTGGGTATTTTTTTAGAATCGACCATTATTGAGTATTTGTTCTCGATGTTCTTTGTGAATCAATAACTCAAAAACCGATCAAAATTATTACTATTTCACATTTCGCAGTGCATTGAATCATCTTCGAACACGGTTACAATCTTGCTGTAATGTCACCAAGGATGCGTATTGTAGACGAAGTTTATGAGACTAATACAGTAGGGAATCAAGCAAACGATTATTCACCCAAAAAATAAGGAAAACGACAGCCGCAACCTTGGTTGCTAAGTTTTCATAATGAAAGACCAATGAAACATCATGCGTTAAAAATGTCTGAAAAAAAAATGTATTTATGAATTTGGATTCATTTTCTTCCGACTCACAAGTTAATTGAGATTTCCTTTTCTTCATGAGTATCCTGCAGAAGCTATGAAAGAAATTTTAGTTAAGGGAGACGTAAGAAATTTTATCAATGATATAAAAGACAAAATTGAAATTAATCTAGAAACTACCACGATTTACAAAATATTTAAAGAGAAAGAATGCAATGAGATATTATCATATAAATACTTCATTTTTGGAATCACACGTTAATTGGAATTTATCTCCGGAATTTGATAAATATTTATTACAAGATTGAAATTCATGAAGTCAATAAAAAATTGAGGCATCTTGAGTATGATCAAAATTTTGGTCCTATGTTCGAAATTTTTCAAATTAGTGAAGCATCTGGATCGACGAAAAAGGCTCATACTAAAACGCATTAAAGGGGTAATATTGTTCATATCTAACAAAGAGAACAAAAATTCATTACAAGATTGATTTAATAAAAAAACGAAACCTGTTAAAGTGAAGTTAGGAATGAGCTTATTCTACCAAGGAAAATGTATAAATTCACAAAAAACCTCATACAATTTAATTTACAATAATGTGACGAGATATATGTCAATTTATAATTTGTCACATACTCAATTGTGTGGGTCTATCTCTCTTATCATATCATTGCCCGTAAATTTAGAGAATCAATTTGTGAGTCTCTAGTATAAGAAGAAGAAGAAGCAGAAGAAAAAGAAAAAAAAAGACAGCCCAAAACGACCGTTTTGGACTATCAAGCCAAAATCGAGCAACGAAATTTCGAGCTACTAGTCATTTTCGTTCAACGTTATCCACCCATTGGTTCTCAACTCCATTATTGAGGTGGTTATTTGTTTTACACTTATCGTATTAATGACAAATATTAATAGCATTGTTTAATATTAGGAAGTGTATATAAAGTGTTTTTAAAATATATAAAATTATTAAAATATATATATATATATATATTAATTTCAAAAAAGTATATTAAATTTATTAAAAATTGTATTGTGCTTTTCAAATTTTTTGTCTTCTGTTTGTGCTCTAAGAACATTTGTTAATAAGATCCTTTTATTTCCTGATTTAGTTTCTTATCCTCTTTAAGTTTATTATAAATAACGGTGGTAAGTCTTAGGAGAAATATATATATATATATATATTATAATTAATGATATTATGAGTTGATATATTCTTTTATTTCAACATTGGGTATTTTTTTAGAATCGACCATTATTGAGTATTTGCTCTCGATGTTCTTTGTGAATCAATAACTCAAAAACCGATCAAAATTATTACTATTTCACATTTCGCAGTGCATTGAATCATCTTCGAACACGGTTACAATCTTGCTGTAATGTCACCAAGGAGGCATATTGTAGACGAAGTTTGTGAGACTAATACAGTAGGGAATCAAGAAAACGATTATTCACCCAAAAAATAAGGAAAACGACAGCCGCAACCTTGGTTGCTAAGTTTTCATAATGAAAGACCAATGAAACATCATGCGTTAAAATGTCTGAAAATAAAAAAAAAAATTGTATTTATGAATTTGGATTCATTTTCTGCCGACTCACAAGTTAATTGAGATTTCCTTTTCTTCATGAGTATCCTGCAGAAGCAATGAAAGAAATTTTAGTTAAGGGAGACGTAAGAAATTTTATCAATGATATAAAAGACAAAATTGAAATTAATCTAGAAACTACTACGATTTACAAAATATTTAAAGAGAAAGAATGCAATGAGATATTATCATATAAATACTTTATTTTTGGAGTCACACGTTAATTGGAATTTATCTCCGAAATTTGACAAATATTTATTACAAGATTGAAATTCATGAAGTCAATAATAAATTTAGGCATCGTGTGTATGATCAAAATTTTGGTCCTATGTTCGAAATTTTTCAAATTAGTGACGCATCTGGATCGACGAAAAAGGCTCATATTAAAACGCATTAAAGGGGTCATATTGTTCATATCTAACAAAGAGAACAAAAATTCATTACAAGATTGATTTAATAAAAAAACGAAACCTGTTAAAGTGAAGTTAGGAATGGGCTTATTCTACCAAGGAAAATGTTTAAATTCACAAAAAACCTCATACAATTTAATTTACAATAATGTGACATGATATATGTCAATTTATAATTTGTCACATACTCAATTGTGTGGGTCTATCTCTCTTATCATATCATTGTCCGTAAATTTAGATAATCAATTTGTGAGTCTCTAGCAGAAGAAGAAGAAGAAGCAGAAGAAGAAGAAAAAAAAAGACAGCCCAAAACGACCGTTTTGGACTGTCGAGCCAAAATCGAGCCACGAATTTCGAGCTACCAGTCATTTTCGTTCAACGTTATCCACCCATTGGTTCTCAACTCCATTATTGAGGTGGTTATTTGTTTTACACTTATCGTATTAATGACAAATATTAATAGCATTGTTTAATATTAGGAAGCGTATATAAAGTGTTTTTAAAATATATACAATTTTTAATGTATATATATATTAATTTCAAAAAAGTATATTAGATTTATTAAAAATTGTATTGTGCTTTTCAAATTTTTTGTCTTCTGTTTGTGCTCTAAGAACATTTGTTAATAAGATCCTTTTATTTCCTGATTTAATTTCTTATCCTCTTTAAGTTTATTATAAATAACGGTGGTAAGTCTTAGGAGAAATATATATATATATATATTATAATTAATGATATTATGAGTTGACATATTCTTTTATTTCAACATTGGGTATTTTTTTAGAATCGACCATTATTGAGTATTTGTTCTCGATGTTCTTTGTGAATCAATAACTCAAAAACCGATCAAAATTATTACTATTTCACATTTCGCAGTGCATTGAATCATCTTCGAACACGGTTACAATCTTGCTGTAATGTCACCAAGGAGGCGTATTGTAAACGAAGTTTATGAGACTAATACAGTAGGGAATCAAGAAAACGGTTATTCACCCAAAAAATAAGGAAAACGACAGCCGCAACCTTAGTTGCTAAGTTTTCATAATGAAAGACCAATGAAACATCATGCGTTAAAAATGTCTGAAAATAAAAAAAAAATGTATTTATGAATTTAGATTCATTTTCTTCCGACTCACAAGTTAATTGAGATTTCCTTTTCTTCATGAGTATCCTGCAGAAGCTATGAAAGAAATTTTAGTTAAGGGAGACGTAAGAAATTTTATCAGTGATATAAAAGACAAAATTGAAATTAATCTAGAAACTACTACGATTTACAAAATATTTAAAGAGAAAGAATGCAATGAGATATTATCATATAAATACTTTATTTTTGGAATCACACGTTAATTGGAATTTATCTCCGGAATTTGATAAATATTTTTTACAAGATTGAAATTCATGAAGTCAATAATAAATTTAGGCATCGTGAGTATGATCAAAATTTTGGTCCTATGTTCGAAATTTTTCAAATTAGTGACGCATCTGGATCGACGAAAAAGGCTCATATTAAAACGCATTAAATGGGTCATATTGTTCATATCTAACAAAGAGAGCAAAAATTCATTACAAGGTTGATTTAATAAAAAAACGAAACCTGTTAAAGTGAAGTTAGGAATGAGCTTATTCTACCAAGGAAAATGTTTAAATTCACAAAAAACCTCATACAATTTAATTTACAATAATGTGACGTGATATATGTCAATTTATAATTTGTCACATACTTAATTGTGTGGGTCTATCTCTCTTATCATATCATTGTCCGTAAATTTAGAGAATCAATTTGTGAGTCTCTAGCACTACTCTTCTAACAAAATTACAATTCGTGGACTTTTTAATACAGTCCATCTGAAAATCAATTTCTCAAACACGAAACGCAAAATTTCATGTATCGGAATTTGTGTTATAAAGAAGATGAGTTAAATTTATTGAAAAAGTTTATTGGTTTAATTTTGAAAGACTTTTTAAAAGCTTGGGTTTGAGAAAATTAACCTCAAATATAAGGTTGATGCAGACAGGTGCAGACTTTTGAAATATTTCAATTAACAGAAACTTGAGGATGAATTTTCTCAAACAAGGGAGAATGATGTAGACCGAATTTTAAAAAACTAAATTTCTTATTTAATTATTTTGCAATTAATATATACTTTAGTATAAAATAGTATAGAATTATTTAGTTTCTAAAATTGATATGATGTAATTTTTCAATTCTATTAGCTTTGATTTTTATTTCATGATTTATTTGTTTCTTGTTCTCTAAGAATTATGTTTTGTTAGCCTTAGGGAAAAAAGTTTTCGATGATTAACGAAATTGTAAGTTGATATACTCTTTTGTTCCAATATTAGATATTCTTTGATAATCAGCATTAATTATCAGTATTTTTTGTGAATCAATGAGTTTAGAGAATAATTTTACATCCAGTATTCATTCTTGAATCAACCAATTTCAATATTGTTACTATTTTGTATTCCATGCTGCATTATTTATTTATAATAATTATTAAAAAATAATTTAAGCAAATTGTATTTTGGCATGTACCTTACATGTATAAAATAGTGCAAATAATAACAATAACAACACATTCAATATATAAGGAATCATTTTTAATTTTTTTTTTTATTTGATGTGCAAAAATATTTTGAAACCAAATGAAAGCAAAAATAGATAGACATAAGTAAACATCTCGGTTGAGAGTACCTAAGTTGAACAAAACATCAACTCCTTCAACCGGAGTAAGTATCTCGGTTGAGAGTACCTAAGTTGAACAAAACATCAACTCCTTCAACCGGAGTGAACATCTCGATTGAGAGTACCTAAGTTGAACAAAACATCAACTCCTTCAACCGAAGTGAACATCTCGATTGAGAGTACCTTAGTTGAACAAAACCTCAACTCCTTTAACCGGAGTAAACATCTCGGTTGAGAGTACCTTAGTTGAACAAAACATCAACTCCTTCAACCGGAGTAAACATCTCGATTGAGAATACCTAAGTTGAACAAAACATCAACTCCTTCAACCGGAGTAAACATCTCGGTTGAGAGTACCTAAGTTGAACAAAACATCAACTACTTCAACCGGAGTAAGCATCTCGGTTGTGAATACACAAAACTCAAAGTAACAAAAAATGTTAAGGCAAAGATGAGTCACTTCTATATATTGACAAAAATGAATATTACATGAAGTGTAAGGCAAAAAATTTCTTTGCACAAAAAAGAGAGCAAAAGCTAGAAATAATACAACTTGAGATTGGCTGTATTCCATGACCGGGGTATTCCTCTACCATCCAAGTCCTCCAAGTGATATGCCCCCTTGCCCGCCAGACCGGTTATCTTGTAGGGTCCTTCCCAATTTGCCCCTAGTTTGCCTTCGCCTGGCACCAAGGTATTGCCCATGACCTTCCGCAAGACCCAATCACCCACTTTGAACGGTCTGGGGTGCACGGTTTTGTTGTATTTCCTTGAAAGCTCTTGTTGGTAGGCGGCCACATGGATAAGAGCCTTTTCCCGGCGTTCTTCCACTAGGTCCAATTCCAAGGCAATGGCTTTGGCGTTCAGCTCGAGCTCAAAACTTTCACTTCTGAGGGTGGGCATACCAACTTCCAAAGGGATGACCGCCTCTATGCCATATGCCAAAGCAAAAGGATTTTCCTCGGTAGATCGCCGCGGGGTTGTTCGGTATGCCCAAAGGACACTGGGGAGTTCCTCAGCCCACTTTCCTTTGGCTTTCTCAAGCCTCTTCTTCAGTCCATCAAGAATGGTCTTGTTCGAAGCCTTGGCTTGACCGTTGGACTGCGGGTAAGCTGGAGTAGAGTTGTGGAATTCGATCTTCAAATCTTCACAGAACCCCCTAAATAGACGGCCGTCAAATTAGGTGCCGTTATCAGAGATCAGAATTTTGGGGACGTTAAACCGCATGACCACATTCTGCCAGACAAACCGCTTCACGTCTTTCTCCTTGATTGTTGCCAAAGGCTCCGCTTCAACCCATTTGGTGAAGTAGTCTGTAGCCGCGATGAAGAACTTCCGGTTGCCTGGTGCTATTGGGAGCGGCCCCACTATATCTAGCCCCCACATCGCAAAGGGCCAAGGGCTAGTGAGGGGAAGAAGTTCCCTGGCTGGCTGGTGGATCTGATGGGCAAACTTCTGGCATTTCTCACACTTGTGAACATATTTCTGGGCGTCGGCTTGCATGCACGGCCACCAGTAGCCTTGCGAAATAGCTCGGTAGGCCAAGGACATGCCCCTTATATGACTGCCACAGATGCCTTCGTGAATTTCGCAAATGAAGGCTTCCACGCTGCTAGGGTGCACATACTTCAAGTAGGGGCCGGTGAAAGACTTCTTGTATAAAGCGCCTGATGGAGAGAGCCAAAACCGCTCAGACTTCACCCGTACTTTATGTGCTTCCTTCTTGTCGGTTAGAAGGGTCCGTTCTCTGAGAAAGAGGATTATAGGGTCCATCCAAGAAGGACCAGCTCGGCGCAGAGTACTTCTGTCTGCCCGGTTTCCTCAATGCTGGGCCGCGAAAGGAATTCAATCAAAAGAGGGTTGGGAGATGTGCTGTCGACCATAGAAACAAGGCCGGCCAACTCATCTGCTCGGTCGTTTTCTTCTTGGCCAATCTGTTGGACCCTGATCGCTTGAAATCGCTTGATGTGGTCTCTGACCAGAGCATGGTACTTCATCATTCTATCATCCTTTGCCTCGTAAACCCCAGAAACTTGGTTAACCACAAGTTGGGAATCACTGTAAACCATTAGCTCAGATGCTTGCATCTGAAGCGCGCTCTTTAGACCGGCCAATAGCGCCTCGTACTCAGCCTCATTGTTGGATGCTGGGAAGCCAAGTGTGATAGAATGTTCAATAGTCAGTCCGTCTGGCGAAATCAGAACTATACCCAGCCCAGCACCGTGACGGTTCGAGGCTCCATCAACAAAAAGTTTCCACATTTCACCGACAAAGAGCTTCCAACACTCTGAAGGGTCCTGAGAAGCTTGAAGGTTGATGGGATCACGGTTGCTCGGCTGTTCAGCTTCCGGTCCCGTGCTGAGCGGTTCCACTTCAGCCCCCTTAGTGATTCGGCGCCGGACTCAGCAAGTTGATCCATAATACCTAAGTCTGTAGGCGAATCGCCAGGTTGCGGTATTATTTCGGCCGCAGGCTCTGTGCTGAGCGGTTCCATTTCTTCCCTCCTCGGTGATGCGGTGTCGGACAAAGCGGGTTGGTCAGCGATAGCCAATACCGTCATCCTATCACCGGGTTGTAGTATCGTATTAACTAAAGGGGCTTTGGCGGGGCGTGCAAGTTCCGCGTCGCCAATGCTGCCAAGCTGTGGTATTTCAGTCGAGCTTGCATTCACCTCTTCATCTGCCACGGCAATATCGACCGGGCATACCGGATGAGTTCCAGGTGAGAATCCAGCAACGAAGTCGGCCAGAGTCTAGGCTTTTATGGCTGTGCGTGGTTGGAACTTCACATCAAACTATCCCAATTCGACCGCCCACTTAAGAATCCGACCGGAGAAGTCTTCCCGTTCGAACAAAGCTTTGAGAGGGAACTCGGTCAAGACGATGATGGTATGGGCATGGAAATAGTGTACCAACTTCTTTGAAGCCATCATCAAAGCTAACGCAAGTTTTTCCGGCGGCAAGTACCTCGACTCTGCCGGTAGCAAGGTTTTGCTGACGTAGAAGATGGGTAGATGTTTGATTCCTTCTGACCGGACAAGCATTGCACTGACTGCATGCTGCGATACAGCCAGATAAAGGTAAAGTTCTTCTCCGGGCTCTGGTGTGACCAACAACGGCGCTGAAGACAAATACTCCTTGAGCTCGGCCAAAGCCCGATCACACTTTTCATCTCATGAGAACTTTGATTTCAAGGCTTGAAAGAAAGGGCGGCAGTGATCTGATGACTGGCTTATAAATCGGTTAAGCGCGGCGGCCATTCCGGCCAGATGCTGCACATCCTTAGCCGAGCTAGGCTGTTTTAACTCTTGCACGGCTCGAATTTGTGTAGGGTTTGCTTCGATACCTCGGTTCATGACTAGGAAACCCAAAAATTTTCCGAATCCCACGCCGAAGGCACACTTAGACGCATTCAGGCGTAACTTGTGCTTTTTGAGAATGGCGAACATTTCGGCCAAATCGGCCAAATGGTCTGCTTGATGTTGGCTCTTAACCATCATATCATCAATATAAGCCTCCATTGTCCGGCCTAGCAGAGGAGCGAACATCTTGGTCACCATCCTTTGAAAAGTTGCCCCAGCGTTCTTCAAACCAAAAGGCATGACTCGGTAGCAGAAGAGTCTCCTTGGTGTAGTAAACGAGGTGATCTCTCGGTCGGGCCCATGCATGGCAATCTGATGGTAGCCGTGGTAGGCGTCCAAGAAACTGAGCCTATTATGTCCAGCCGTTAAGTCCATAAGCTGGTCTATTTTAGGCAGAGGGAAGCTGTCTTTCGGACAAGCTCGGTTGACAGTCTTGTAGTCAACGCAAGCTCGCCACTTCCCATTCTTCTTGGGCACCACGACCGTGTTTGAAATCCACCGAGGGTAGTGCACTTCCTGAATTGCTCGTACCTCAAGCAAGTTCTTCACTTCCTCGGCAACTACCTCGGCGTGATGCAGCGGCAATCTCCTTGTGCGCTGAATGACCGGCTTTGCTCCGGGAAAGACATTGAGATGATGACATATAAAACTTGGATTGAGACCGGGCATGTCGTAAGGTGACCATGCAAAGACTTCGATGTTGGCCATCAAAAACTCAACCAAGTCGGTCCGTTCTTGGGCTGTAAGGCTCGAGCCGAGCAAGAAGAACTTGTCCGGATGCTCTGTATCAATGCGCACTACCACCAACTCCTCGACAGCTTTGTCCTCAGCCTTGGTGCCCACGTCATCAAGGACTCCTCGGTCTTCCGGTCCCTCAATCATTTGAACGAAGCCTTTGGCAGCTTGGCTCCCGTTGACCACCACGAAGCATTGCTTCGACATGACTTGATGGCCCCAAACCTCCTCGATTGCCCCCATAACCGAGGGGGATCTCACCACCTGATGATAGGTCGACGCTACGGCTTGCATAGCGTGAAGCCATCCCCTTCCAAGGATCAAATTATAAGTGGATTGCACCTGCAACACCCAGAACTCCACTTGTTTGACCACGGATCCCACTTTGACCGGCAGGATAATCTTTCCCAAAGGCCACTTTGGTTGTGAGTTGAAACCAACCAGTGGCGAAGTCGCTGAGGCCAAATTTGTATCCCGGAGCTTTAGCTGTTTGAAAGCGTCATAGTACATGATCTGGACCGAGCTTCCCTGATCGATCAAGATCCGTTTGACATCAAATTCTTTGACGCGGAGTGTAACCACTAGGGCATCGTTGTGCGGCGTCTGAATGCGCTCCAGGTCCTTGAAGAGAAACTGATCACATCTTTTTCTTCGGTCTTCCCCCTCTTGATCGCAGGCTGAACCGACAAAACTTCCCTCATGTGTTCGGCCTTCTTGATCATACCTCGGAGCTCACATACACGCGCCGGTTCCACTATGCTGTGGATGACATTAACCACCCCTTGCGGAGGTGCATCTCGGTCATCCGGTTCCCGCGGGTCAACCGGAGCTTGATTGGCCTTCACACCCCCATCAATGTAAAGGTCCAGGTGTCCAGCTGCGACTAGCTCTTCCAAGTGTTGCCTCAAAGGAAAACAGTCCTCTGTCCGGTGGCCTCGCTCTCGGTGAAACGTGCAACGGTACCTCGGATTGAAGCACTTATGTCCGTTGCCTAACTTAGCGGGAAACCGGACATACTCCTCGTCACAGATTTCACTAAGCATGCGATAAATTGAAATCTTAAAGACCGTGGTGATGCCTGTCCTTACTTTCAACCTTCTGTTTGCATCGGCTACATCATCCCGGGGGTAGTCATCCCGGTCATTCCGACATCCCCTACCCCAGTTTTTGCGATTAGTGCCACGGTTTGGTTCCTCAGCACAGTCGCTGGATCGGCCGGACTCCTACCCGACCGCGTGCACTTTGCCAGCTGACCTCTTATCTGTTACTACCGGATTTGTTTTCGCGCTAGATGCCGACGCATCATCCTCCACACGGATGTGCTCATTGATGCGTTGCATTAGCTGGCCCATGGATGTCGGTTGGTGTATGATAAGCGAGTCCCGCAGTCTATGTCCGACCGGGAGACCTCGCTTGTATTGTGTGATTGCAAGGTTGACCGGGCAATCCAAAATCTCGTTGAAGGCCTCCCAGTATCTGGAGTTGTATGCCTTCAATGTGTCGTATGGCTCCATTTTGACACTCAGTAGGTGGTCAACTTCCTTTGATGTTTTCGTGTTGGTTTTGAAGCGCGTCACAAAGGCCTCGGCCAACTGATGCCACCTTTCTATGCTCCCCTCCGGTAACCTCTCGAACCATTTCAAGCCCAGTTCGCCTAAACTTGACGGGAAGATGAGGCACATAAGTGTGTCATTCCCCCTATGCCCGGCCATGACCTGTCGGAAGTGACTCACATGCATGTAGGGATCGGTTTTCCCGTCGTAGAGTATGAATTTAGGCTAGTGGAAGCCTGCCGGAAGCGGTGTCGTTTCTATCTCCAAGGAGAAAGGGGTGGCGCTCAGCCTTGCCAAGTCTGTATCTAGAAGGAGTGGTGCTACTTGGCGGGGTGGAGGCATTCCGACCTCTTCGCTGGCGTGAACCCCATAGGATAGCCGCTGGAACGCCGGCACCCTCTGAGCCTCCCGCCGGCGAGCTCGTTCTTTTAAGACTGCCCGCAAATCCTCTGAACAAGCGGAATAAGAATGCCTCGACGTCGTCGCCGGACATGAGGGTCGATAGGTGCTGTCTTGCGCACTGGACTTCTCTTCGTGCAGGTCGGAATCTCCAACCTTGTAACTTCTGGTGATGGAAATGGACGCAGTGTGTCGTTGACTCTGACTGCCTGAACGGCGGGGTTGGGTGCGCTCACTGTGGTCTCCCACTCCAGCTACGCCCTTCCCTTTAACATGCCGCCTCAGCTCCTCCATCTCCGCCGCCATTCACCGGATGGCGGCGTCCTGGTCCCTTAACTTGTGTTCCAAACGTCTGGCATGTGATTCTTTCCGTCGCCGATGACCGTCTGGACTCCGTGAATGACCATAACTTTGTCCGCGCTTATCCTACGCATCTCTTGAATGTCCTCCTGTAGAAGTCTCCAGGTCTGCCATCGGAGGAACGATGGTAGGATGCCCTTCTCTCCGTCTGCCTGACTCCGAGGTAATTCCGTCGATGGCAGACAATGAAATCTCGTCGTTGTTCGCCATGGACGGCGATCAGATGAGCCTGGAAGACAAGGTTTTGTCTGTCAAGTTCCCACAGACGGCGCCAATTATACGGGGAACAAATATTCAGGCAAGCCCGTATTCCTTTCTTCCAAGCTCCGTTTCTGTTCGATCACCTATGAGCACAACGGCGGTGAGCTACCTGGCGATGTGTGGTCGGAAAACCCCTCCGACGATCAAGTTAGCACACACCTGAGGATAGAGAGAGAGAGAGAGAGAGAGAGAGAGAGAGGACTGAGTTGTGTTTAGTGTATGTCTCACCAAATTGTCATCTGTTTTGGCATGGGGGGCGCAGACCCGCTTATATACCTTCTGCGCCCCAAATCTACTCCCATTCGTCTCTCGACACGTGGTGCTGCTATCCCATCCGTCAGCACAAATCTTGCTGTACATTACCTAACCCAACTGCCAGCCTACTCTGCTGGGAGCTCGGCAACCGGGGTACAACATCACGGCCGCCGACATCCAGGCTGCACTTCATGCCCAAGTGTAACAATAGCCGAGCTCCGTTCCTATCGTGCCTGACTGCATTCCGGCAAAGTCGAGCTCCGAAAAGGCCACGCCGATCAACCAAAGGCTTTCCTGCCGAGCTTCTGGCACGAGCTTCACTGCCGAGCCAAAGGTGTATGCCTTCTGGCCAAGCAACGCATGTTGCACGGTCACCACTGCTGCGAGTAGTTCGGCCATGGGCCGAGTGGTCCCAACTTCGGGCAAGTACTAAGCTATCTCAGGCCAACATGCCCTTGGGCCTGCAACATGCTCGGCTCATAAATCTCCCTGTCATATATATATATATATATATTTGTGACGAAACCCATGTATGACTTTTGTAGACGAAAAATTTCGTCACCTTTACATCTTACTGTGACAAAATTATTTTCTCATCAATGATCAACATGTGTGACAAATTTATTCATCAACTAAAGTTATAAATATGGTGCTGAATAACTATTTGGTGACGAAAATGAGAATTTTTTGCGACAAAATGTTGTTTTATTGGTGACAAAAAATTTTGTCACTGAAGTAATTTTATTGGTGACGAAATTATTTTTCGTCACAATGGTTTTTAGTGACAAACATTTAATGACGAAATCGGTGACGAAAATATTTCCTCACAAATATCTATAGTGACGAAATTAGCTCTTTGGAGACAAAATTCAAGACCCAACTTCTTGTAGTGTGCTATATTGGAGTGTTACGTTTGAGAAATATCACTAGGGCCTTTTTTTGGAATGTTATGTTGTCTCGTTTGAGAAAAGTATACCAAAACATTTTTTAATATATTATATTGGAGTGTCACATTTTCATTCGTAATGTGAGATTTGTTCAAAAATGAAGGAAAATCCAAAACATCTATAATACGGATTGTCAAAATGTGTAATTTTATATTTAGAGAAATCCATTTTTATTCCTAAAAAATAAAACTCAAACATATAAATGACTACCCTTTTGTGTAATTTTCACTTTAATGGGACGTTTGAATTTATAAGAAAAAATAAAAGATTAAATAGTTCACAAGATCACAATTTAAAATTTATTGATATTTCACCTAAATTAGATGTTATAGTTATTATGTTTTGGGATATTTTGAAAAAACAATAAAGTGTGGCAATATTACACCAATTTAACCGTAGGCTTTATATAATAATATAGGTAATATAGAAATTTGTGTAATTTACAAAATCTCTTATACTATATTTGGTTGATTGGAAGGAGAGAAAATATAATATATTGGAATGATTATTATTTAGGCTCTTTTATAAAATAATCAGTCTCTTACGATGATAAATGATTGTTCTGTTACAATATTGTTGGCTTTTTGGCTTTTCGAAGGGTATTTTTGTAAATGTGAGCGTGCCAGCAAGGATCAATCAGTCCTTACAGAAATTGTGATTGCCAACCAATTATCAGACAATTGTGTTTTAGTTCTTTTCAGCCTCAATGAAGAAGACTTTTACTAGTGGCTTGACTTAGGAGAAATTAAGAGAAATAACAGTAATACGAAGAACAATTGAAGTATTTCATAAAAATGAACACTTACAATGGTCTGAACTCAGCCTCGGAGAGGTTTACAACAGCAATCTACTTGAATCTACTTGAATCTACTTGAAGCTACTCCTATGAATCGAAGTGCAGTGCGGGTATTTAAAGTGCAGGTATTTAAAGAACAGGTATTTAAAGACTGGAAATGAAAAAGACTGGAAAAGAAAATATATGAAGTAAATGACTGATTTGTATGATCTGAGTCCGTCCTCTTTTTTTGGGGGCTGCCCTGCTATTTATACTCGTCAGTGATGACCTTCAAACTGCACTTCGAACCGTCGAACTGCTCCTCCATGATCGCTGATCATGCTTCCTTACAAGTAGCTCCATTGCGCCATTACTGGCAGTTGAGCTTCCCTCTTGTACTTGAATTTGAATATGAGTAACCGTTTGAAGATATGTCATCTTGCATCCCGTTATTGATCTAGTGTTACTCAGATCATGTGAGGACCAATATTTATTGCCACGTGTACGATCAGGATTAAAGGCTTGAATAACCTTCCTTTATTACCCTTACTCTGCCACGTGTCGAACTGTAACTGGCTTTTACAAAATATGTAGCCAACATTACCCCCCGCACTAATATACCCAATACTTGGTGATATTAGTGGATTACAGTTTTCCCGCGCCTCTAGATCGTGTATGGAGTCCAAATTCTGGAAATACAACCGTCATCCATTTGGTGATCATTTGCATTAACTCATTGAACATCCCAATACCTTAGTATTCGAACAGGCTATGGCTGCATCAACTTCCCTTACTACTGATCAAGCATATGAAGAGCCTTTGAGTGATGTTATTTCTCCTCGAAAGAATCTCCACGCATTCATTAGCCACCTTTACCCGCCCTTCTCTATTCAGGTAATGGAGGCTTTTGCAGATTATAAACCTTTGGACTACGAACACATTGCCTTTAATCCCTTGGTTTACAAACTTACAGACACAAAGAGTTCTTCCCCTAAGCTCCCTTTGTATTTTGACCGAACTACTCTCAAGCCTTTGCTTCGACAAGTTGCAAATATGGACTTAGGAAACTCTTCTTCACAGACCTCTGCATGGGATGAAACTGTAACCTCTTCTCCCTCTGGGGCTTCTGGCTGGACAAGCTGGTCAACTCCTGAGACTTATGATTTAAGGGAGCGAATCAATCACCATTTTGTTGAGTTCACTGACCCCTTGGAGTTTCCCTCCTACGCTCGAAGCTCAGTGGTCTACCCGTACGTGCCCATTGACCTTCGACGTAGCTTGGAAGAGACTCTGCTTGTGGCTTGGTATACTTCTTCCATGCCTACAAAGATAATGCACCCTGCCCGGCGTCCAGAAGAAGCACAAGGGTATACCCCTTCATTCTTAGCCAAGAAGGCGAAGATTTGTTCTTCTGATTGGCTTGATTACATTAATGCCTTTGTTCCTTCTGCTCCTGTGCCATCTCCCATAATAGAGGCATCCACACCCTCTTCTGCATCTTCTGAGATAGAAACATCTACTCCCTCCCCTTTGTCTTCTGAAGTAGAGCCATCTACTCTCTTCCCATCTTCCGAAGCAGGATCATCTTCTCCTTCTCCTTCTCCCATTCTTTCCTGGACAGAGAAAATAAGACTTGCCCTTCCAATGGACAAAGTTTTTCCACCTTACCAACCTCTGTCACCCCCTTCTCCAGCCGAGCGAAAGCAAGCTCAACTTTTGCTCGCGGCTTTCTCCCACCTGCCCTTCAATGTTCTTGAGGATGACATTCCTCTTAAGAACTTTCAATGGGCTTGTGATGTCCTGACTAGGGGTCATGTCCTCAACCCTCTTGCCCAAGCAGAACTTCATTTGTTTTTGGACCAACTCCCAGTGCTCCTCTACTGGCATCAGAATTCTAAGATCACTATCCAAAATCTGGATCAACTTTTATCTCTCCGAATTCATGCCCAGTATGAAGCAGAGAATTTTATCGAAGAGTTCGATGACTTCAGGAATAAAGATTCTGCGTACTGGGATGATTTGGTTATAGATGAATTGGAACAAAAATCGAGGGAAGAGGCTTTCGAAGCAAAGGCTGAAGAACTCTATTATGAAGTGAGAGCTCATCAGCTTATGCAACCAACTTTAGAAGAGATAGAAGAAATAATAAAGAAAGAACAAAAATTTATTGACCATTGCTGGACAAAATTTCATGACCTTGTTATTTATTCTATTCCTTATTTTTATGAGCTTAAATTTGTACCCAGATAGGGTTAGTTAATGTAATCATCTTGGCTTTAATGTAAACAAAGTCTTTCTGTATTTAACACTGTTTGACTTTGTTTCCTTTTATCTTTAACAGCTAACTCGTAACTTCGAATTTGAACAATCTCACCCTTCGAATCAATTGTTTAATGAAGTACTAAAAGAACCAATCATGTCTTTTTCCAATTCATGGAGTAAAATTGACAATTCTGGCAAATATTATTTTAGTACTTCGATTTTAATGACTTTACTCTTCAACACTAACTGTAACCAATATATGGTCATGGTTGATAAAGCCAATCAATTTTAAACTGATCTCTTTTGGCTTCGAAGGGCAACCTATGGCAATTCCTTCTTGCTCATATAGAAACCAATGATTGGTCTTGGATGTTTCGAACAGTGCCCCTCTTCCTTAAAGAGTCCTAGGGTTTGCTTCGAATGTTGTCATTCTGACTGATAACCTTCAAACAGGTCTTTAGATTTTTGAAGTAGACCAATACTTTGAGCATTCAAGCATTTTTAAGCATGTAGTATGCTCCGAACAGCGTTTCCCATACTCAGAGAATACTAGGTTTTGCTCCGAAGGTCGTTACTTTGATTTATAACCCCTAAACAGACCCATAATCAAGCAATTTAGCACCTTTAAGCATATACTAGGCTTCGAAGCCGACTTATGTATTTCGAAGCCGTTGTTATTTGATTTTTTGACGCCAAGATCTTGTTTTCGAAGCCAAATATTTCATTTCGAAGCTGGCCCCAATCCCCGGAATACGCTCTTCCCTCCAAAACTATCAATATTGGAAGAAATTCCTCGCATTCGTACTTTTAGTACTTAACGACTTACGGGGTATAATTTCGGACACAAAGGTTTTAAAACCCTCTCGTTTCGTGTTCCGAAATCTCTTGCCTTTTACAAACCCTTCTCTCTACTGGTTCTTCTGATCTTCTTTGCTCTTCTTTTGCTTACTACCAATGGATCCCTCCTCTCTAAAAGTACTTGCTGGCGACCATATCAGCCCTACCATGGCTTTGATATATTGTATCGATGAAGAAATCAGCAAGCTGACATCTGGTGAGTCAAGTAACATCGATGGTCGTCTTTTCGTTCCTCGCCACAGCAACAAACAGGAGTACGTCCTAGGTCCTATCTTCCGGGAGGCTCCTGCTCAACTCCCAGCTCTGTACCCTCGTTTGGAGGACCATTTCCTTCTCTACGAAGGAAGGCTTGATTGGGGAAATTGGAAAGTAAATCGTCCTCATCGTTGCTGGACTGAATGGGAGGAATGGTATGATAGAGTGGTGCCTACGAGAGAAGATGACCTGCAAGAGCTTTATATCCTCGATGCCTTCGACTTTCCAGGTTCATTATTCCTTAAGACCCCTTTTTGATTCCTGCTGCCTTATGTTTTTGGAATATGGCTTTCAATTTCTTCCAGTTTCGGTGCGGTATGATGGCCCCCACCGTTCTTGATATTTGCCATCTCCTAGGGCTTTCACCCCATGGTTCTCCTTTTACTCCCAACTACCCAGACCTTCCTGTCAAATTTTCTCTTCCAGCCCTAAGCTCTTCTTATAGTGACTTCGTAAAGGCTGAAAATAAGAGAGAAGGTCCTGTGCGGGACAGAGAACTCTTCTCCTTCATATTATACTGGTTATGCAAATTCCTCTTTTGTACCTCATCTCAGAGGATTATGCCTGAGTTTGCTCCACTTGCGAAGGCACTCGTCTTGAAGAAACATATCGCTCTTGCTCCTTATCTTCTAGGTCATGTCTACAGAACCTGCTCCCAATTTTGCGAAAAACCCCTCGATGCTAACCAAGGAGGTCCCCTCTGGGTGCTCCAACTCTGGCTCTTTGCTTATTTTACTGACCTACATCCCAAGTGTTTAGGATTCCTTGTTCAGGATCCTAGTACTTACGGGGAAAAATATGCCAGGATTGCCCTTTACCCTGCTTCCTTTGCTTATTACTTTACCTTCTTTTATCAACTTCCTATCTCTCCATCTGCTTTCTTCTTTTGTCCTTTCGAAGCCAATAGAGGGCCAACCTGGCTACAATCTTTTCTGGCTGATAAGGAATGTTCCACTTCTCCCCACAAAGATATGTGGGCCTCTATATTATTACCAAGGGAGCTGTTCATTGGCACTCTGAACCCTCGAGCCTATAAATGCATATCTGAGGTATACTGCCCTTCTCAATTTGCAAGGCAATTTGGGCTCTCTCAAGGGATACCTGTTCCTCTTTGCAGTCTTTCAAATGTCCATCTCACTGCCAGGGATTTGAGAATACCCAAATCCAAGCCAGAGGCAGCAGTACTCAGACTGCTGAAGGAATTGAGTGAATTCCAATTTATCCCCTTTCGCCCCTTTGGCTCAGTTTTAAAAAGGTTTAAGAACTGGTGGACAGCCAATATGGAAGTGCGCCTCTCTGCACAACCTCATGACTTGTTGGTGGGGTTGGGATTGCCTTCGAAGGATAAGTCAACAACAGCCCAGAACACTTCTCCCCCTCCTGAAGTTGTCACCACCACTCCTGCCACTTTACCCCTTCCAGCCAGGGTTACTAGAGCTGCTTCGAAGAAGGGTGAGTATCTTCAAGTTCTTCTCCTCCCCTTTTATTTCTGAATCTTTTGTTGGTTTCCTTATACTCATGCTTTTGGTGTAGGGTCTCCACAAGAAGAGTCTCCCAAGAGAGCCGAGACTTTAGCTATTCTCAAGAAGAAACAACAACAAAAAACAAAAAGGAGACTAGTCCTTCCTCCTGAAGTACCTGAATCTCTTGAAGAAGAAAGAGAGGTTGAGCTAGAGAAGGAAGTGCCCTTACAAAGAACAAAGAGACAAAAGGTAGCTGTTTCTTCATCTGATGCCATTGAAAATCCTGTTAGCGAGGCAACCACCATAATAGCGGAGAAAGAACTTATCTCTGGAGAGTCTGAACCCCGATCTGAAGAAGGGGAGGTTGGAAAAGAATTGGTAGTATCTCTGCCAAGGGAGAAGAGAAAGAAAATGACTGTTCCTGTCACTGACCATGTTGAGGACTCTACTCATAAGGTAGCTGCCAAGGCAGTCGAACAAGAACATTCCAAGGCAATCGTTGTATTTGAGAGGGCCAAGAAAAGATGGCAAGAGCAAATGCTAAGAGAGGAAGCTGTTACTGCCGATGCAACACAAGGGGAAATGGTAAGAAGGCAGCAGACTGCTGGACATTACTCTCTCCGCAGTTCTCCCATCAGTACTAGCGTCTCTGGAACAAGTAATTTCTTTCATACCTCTGCTGTTTTTTACTTTGTCAGCTTGTGGTATTGAAGTTTAACATTGTTCTGCATTTCTTCCTTTTGCAGCGACAACTACTGCACTCACCTTTCCAATGAGACCTTCCTCAATTTCGGTTGAGGTTGACCAAATGCAGAATGTCAGGGTTGTTCGAGTCGTACTTCCACTTCCAAAGCCTATATTTGTCGTACCTTCTTTAAACTCCAGTATTCCTGTATCTCTTTTTCTTGGATTAAAGCCATACCTCCCTTTTTTGGCTCGTGACCTACCTCAGTCTACTTTTCCTTCGAGCCTTGCTCTTTTTCCGTCCTTTATAGAAACTCCAACTGCTACTCCATTCCCATTGGCAGTTGATTCTTCCACAGAGGACACTGGTAGCCCTTCAATTCATGGTTCATCACCAATGCCCACTTCCAGCCCCTCTTCTCTTGATTTGCTGGTGGCCAAGACCATAGAGGCTGCCAAAGATGCTCCATCCGTTTCTCCCATCCCTATGCAGCCCTTTGCGTCTTCCACCATAACACTCTCTATGCCTTTCATGTCAAGGGATGAGGTAGACATTTTTGAAGGAAGACTAGCTAGTCTCTTTGACATACCTTCTACCTCTCCCACCCCTACTGCTGAAGCTGAGCCATTAGCCTTGGCTGACTCCCTACTGGAAATCTTCAAGAATTCTCCTTCCTCCAGCAACAAGCCTTTTGCACCTTCAGTAGATTCGGACACATGTTTGCAACTGTTGACTTCTTTTTCAAGGATCCCCTTCGAGGCTTTACAAAGGCCTATCATCAGGAATGGGTTCCTTCAATGCTGCAATATTGCTGAGCAGTCTGCCATGAGTGTCTCAAGTCATCTATCTCAGGCTGCAGCTACTATTGATTTTTATCTCAACATTTGCCATGCTGCTAAGACTGCGGATGAGAAGCTGGCTAAGGACCGGAGTTTTGTTTCTCAAGTGCATACTGAAGTATCAACTCTGAAAGAATAACACTCTTTTGCCTCCCACTTTCGAGTCCAACTTCTGGAGAAGAAAGCTCAGCTTGAAGAGGAGTTAGCTGCAGTAAACCAAGCCTTGGTTCGAACTGATAAGAAACTGCACATCACCAATCAAGGACTGGCTGATCGAAAAGAAGACATGGCTGTAGCTATTCAATTATTTCCTTCCCTTAGCAATAGGAAAGCTATTGTACAAAAACAATTAAAGCATTGTAATGATTTTTGGGCCAATTTGTGGCACAATGTACTTGATTCTTTATGAAAGCACAATATTTTGTATATCATTTGAGCGAGCTTGTGTTTTTGCATATGGTGTTCACTCTATCCCTTGTGTTTCCCAAATGGTTGGAAAATAAGGTTTTAAATATCTGCCATTAATCTTTTTGGGATGTACATAACCATTCAAATTTCTTAAATGGTATGCTCCAAAAGGCAGAACCCTATGAATTTGATATGGTCCTTCCCAGTTAGATGACCATTTGCCAAACTTATGGCTTTTAATCCCAATTGGGAGTATTGTTTTCCATACCAAATCACCTTCATCAAAGCCAATGTGTTTGACTTTCTCATTATAATTCTTGGCTGCTTTCTTCTTTTGGAAAAGAATGCTATTTAATGCCAAAATTCTGGCTTCATCTATGCCTTCTAATTCTAAGCACATACTTTGATGGTATTGCTCAGGATTCAATTGATCTTGACATCTTACTCTCAAAGATTTAACATTAATCTCTACTGGTAAGACTGCATCATGTCCATACACCAAGGCATAGGGAGTGATTCCTGTGCTTGACCTCGGTGAGGTTCTATATGCTCACAGAACATCCAATAATAGGTTATGCCAATCCCTAGGATTGTCATCCACAACCTTTTGTATTCCTTTTTTCAAGGACTTATTGGATGACTCAGCTTGACCATTAGCTTGTGCATAATAGGGTGTGGAATTAACAAGACTAATTCCAAATTCTGCCACAAAAGACTTCACCATCTTCCCATCAAACACAGTTCCATTATCAACTGTTATGGTTTGCGGGATGCCAAATCTATGGATCAAATCTTTAATAAAACCAATAACCTCTGTTTGGTCTACAGCCTTGTATGGCTTAGCTTCGACCCATTTAGTGAAGTAGTCAGTGGCCACTAGAATGAAACAATGATGTTTCGAAGAAGGTGGGTGTATTTTTCCCATCATATCCATGGCCCACCCTCTGAATGGCCAAGGCTTCACTACTGCATGTAGGTCAGTTATGGGCACATGCCTTATTGTGCCATGCTTTTGACATGCCTGACACCCCTTTGCATATTCTATGCAGTCTTTAAGGATGGTTGGCCAATAATAGGAATGCCTTCGAAGCAACCATCTCATTTTTACACCAGGTTGATGAGCACCACAGATGCCTTCATGAACCTCAGCCATGGCTGTTAATGCTTCTTTCGGGCCTAGACATTCTAACAATAAGCCATCTCCCCCCCTTTTGTAGAGAGCATTACCATATATCATATATTGCATAGACTGCAACTTAACTTTTCTACTGGCCTTCGAAGATGGACCAGCCAAGTACTACATTATTGGATGCCTCCAATCTTGTTCTTGTAAGTCATTATGATTGACTTCCAAGATCACATTCCTTTTATTCAAAGGTTGTATTAATCTCTGATATGTTGTTTGGCTTATGTCCCTTTGGGTATTATCCCTTCTCTTGAAGTTCGAAGCCTTTTGAGCCACATCATTGGCTCTATTGTTCAAGAATCTTGGAACATGGGTTACATTTGCTATTTGAAACTGAGAAAGCAAATGTAATGCAACAACATAATATGGCAGGATACTTATGCTTTGACACTTGAAAATTCCTTTCACTTGGTTAACCACCAATTGAGAATCTCCAAATATGTCAACTGCATGTACTTGTAATCCAATAAGAATCTCTAGTCCCACAATTAAGGCTTCATATTCAGCCTGGTTATTGGAACAGGTAGCTTCATCCACTCTAAAACCATGGGTAGTTTCTGTCCCCTGTGGAGACTTGATTACAATACCAATTCCAATTAACCCATTTGCTTTCGACCCATCGAACCACATTTGCCATGGCTCAACACTGGCCATACCAAGTTCCATTATCTCCTGGCTCTCTGTTTGAGATGGATGATCTGCCAAGAAATTGGCTAAAACCTGCCCTTTTACTGCCCTTTGAGGGACATATTCTAGATGAAATTCTGATAAGGCAAGTATCCATTTGCCAATTCTTCCCCTCAACATTGGTCTAGATAACATATATTTAACCAAATCTGTGGTTGCAATTACCAAGACAGTTGTAGGCAAAAGATAATATCTTAATTTTATTGCAGCAAAATACAAAGCAAGACACAGCTTTTCAACAGCTGAATATTTACATTCACAAGAATTTAAAAACCTACTAAGGTAATAAATAGCTTGCTCCTTGCCTCCTTCATTGTCTTGGGCTAAGAAAGCTCCCAATGAATCCTCTGCTGCGGCTATGTACAACTTCAAGGGCTTGTTCCCCTTTGGTGGCATCAGCACTGGAGGGTTAGCCAAGTAGGCCTTGATACCTTCGAAAGCAATTTAATGCTCTGCTGTCCACACAAATTCCTCTTCATCGTTCAGCCTTAACAAGGAAGAAAATACTTTAGTTTTCCCTGCAGTGTTAGAAATGAACCTTCGAAGAAAGTTAACCTGCCCAAGGAACCTTTGTAATTCTTTCTTACTTGATGGGGGTTTGGCTTCAATGATTGCTTTGGCTTTATTTTGATCAATCTGTATTCCTTTCTTGTGAACAACATAGCCCAAGAAATTTCCAGATGATACACCAAAAGCACATTTAAGAGGATTGAGCTTTAACTTGAACTTCCTCATCCTTTCAAAAGCTGCTTCTAAGTGAAACAGGTGCTCCTCCATGGATTGGGACTTAACCACAATGTCATCAATATAACATTCCAAATATCCTCCAATAAGATCATGAAAGATAGTGTTCATGGCTCTTTGATATGTAGCTCTAGCATTCTTTAGACCAAATGGCATTTTAACCCATTCAAAAGTGCCAATATTCCCAGGACATCTGAATGCTGTCTTGTGGATATCTTCCTCTGCAATGCAGATTTGGTTATAGCCGGAATGCCCATCCATCATTGACAAGACTTGGTGACCTGCTGAACTGTCCACCAGCAAGTCCATTATAGGCATAGGGTACTCATCTTTGGGAGTTGCCAGATTTAAATTTCTGAAATCGATACATACCCTCATTTTGCCATTCTTCTTGACTACAGGCACAATATTAGATAGCCACTCGACATACCTGGCTGTTCTAATAAAACCTGCCTTGAGGAGTCTAAGGATCTCTTCCTTGACCTTCTGAATTACTTCTGGACTCATCCTCCTTGGTTTCTGCTTGTAAGGCTTGAAATTAGGCTTCATGGGGAGCCTATGTTCCACTAATGACCTATCCAATCCTGGTAGTTCATTATAAGACCATGCAAAGCAATCTTTGTATTTCTTCAGAACAACCAATAGCTGGTTTCTATCCAGAGCATTCAAACAAGCACTTATGTAAGTGGGCTGTTGTACAGAACCTTCCCCTAGATTTACTTCTTCTAAAGGGTCTTGTGCATGAGAACTCCCTCTGGTTTCTTCTACCTTTGAAGTGATCTTCAAGCTTGGTTCTACCCCCAGGTTCTTCAATTCAATATCTCTGCCCTCCTCTTCATAGACAAAATCTGTCCACAAGGCTTCCTCTTCCTGTATCTCCTGGACTTTTGTTTCAATGTCCAAGGCACAGTACTTACCAAGAGTCAAGACTCTAGCCTGTTGCTTCTGCTGTTTGCAGCCAATTATCATGGCCTCTCTCTTTTGCTCCTGAACTTTCTGGACTATTGCTTTTATATCCAATACTGAAAATTTAATCAAAGCCAAGAACTTGGCTTCTTGTGGTTCCTCTCTTTGCCTATAACCAGGCATCATTGTCATCTCCAAGGACAACCTCTTCATCAGCACTTTCTTGGACTAAGTGCTTCAGGTGTGTCACCTCCTCATCAGCCGTTACTTCGGCTGAACTGTCATCTTTCATCAGTATACTGAGCGGTGTCACTCCCTCAATATACAATTTAGCCTCCGCAAAGTCTGCACAGGCTATGAAGGGTTGAGGATCTGCATCGATTTCCTCTGTCTCTCCATTGCCTAAAGCCATCATGATTTTCTGATGTAAAGAAGAAGGCACACATTTGTTAGTGTGGATCCAATCCCTTCCAAGCAAAGCATTGTATTTAGCATTACTGTCGATTACGAAGAATGCTGTCATACAATCCCTGGTTCCCACACTTAAATTAATGGGTAGAATCCCCTGAGCCATTTGCTTATCTCCAGCAAAACCAGCAATGGTTGTGCTGGTTGGTATCAACCTGGGATTCTTTTTTCCTAGTTTCTTCAAAGAAGATTTCGGGAGTAGGTTTACTGCTGCCCCATTGTCTACCAGGACTCGGTTCAGCTGTATCCCATCAAAGAAAACCTTGATGTACAAAGGCCTGACGTGCTGCGTCATCGAATCCGAAGGGTACTCAAATGGATACGATAGATTGATGCTTACCACTTCCTCACTTTCATATTCATCTTCCATCGGGGTAACCATTTCGAAATTATCTTGCACCATACTTGCTTGCGAGTCTTCACTAGAGATCTGAACTGGATCAGCTTCCTGCCCTTCTTGATTTTCATCTCCAGCTTGGAATTCCTGTGGTAGTATGTGTACCATATTCACTGATACTGGGGGAAACGAGCCAAACTGGATGGCTGGCTGTACTTGTTCCCCCTCTTGGTTACTTTGGTTGACTCCCTCAGAAACATCCTGCATGATGCATTCTGGTATTTCATTGCTAACTGATCCCTTCGAAGGATCTTTCTCAACTGGCTCTTCAGTCAGAAAGGTTTGTTCAGCCATGAAGGCCTCGAACATCTCTTCTTCCATTATTTCTTTCTTTTGGCTTGTGCCAATCTCTTCTTCCGTCTCACTATCACTCTCCATCAGAGTCTTCTCCAATCCAACTAAACTAGACTTTTCTCTGGCTGTTAGTTCGGCATGAACCTTAGCCAATTGTTCTCGGCTGCAGACCACTTTGCTCTGTGGAACCGGCTTTGGAGCATGGTCTGACTTTGGGTTCTTCCTTCCTTCCGTTTTGACTGGTGAAGAATTTTCTCCACTTTCCTTCAGATCTTTCTGGTACTGGGTGTACCTGCGCTGAATTTTTCTCCTCTGTAATCTTGAGATGACTGGGACCATACCTGGTTCCCTCGTCTTTGGGTATTTAAGCAGCACCCAGTTATTCGGAGCCACCATAGGAGGCCTGATCATCCTGCCTTGGTTTACAACATCTCCTCGAACAGGCAATTCTCTAGGTTTGTTTTGCATTACAAACCAGTCTGGGACTCCAGGTACCCATGAACTTGCTGATTCAGACGCTGAACTGCCCTTTTCCACCTTCGAAGCCATCTTCGAAACTGGCCGTGAAGGTAAGTGCTTGGTTTTGTCCTCATGTTTTGAATCTGATTCAGACCTTCGATAAGAGTGACCATTTTCTGTCCTGCGTGAAACTGGTCTAGGGGGCCAATCTCTGGATTTGATTCCATGAACTGAACCCCTCTCCAGTTTTCTTTCAGAATGGCTACTCTCCATTCTATAATAGTTATGTGGCCTGGATTCATGCAAGAGCTTCTTGCCTTTGTCATGCATTCTGTTCACCACAGGCTCAACCACTGGTGGTCTCTGCTTATCACTAGCCGGATACGGCCTTTTGTTGTAAGCATTGGTTAACTTAGGACATCTCTGAACATCCCTGTAGTATTGCTTCCCATCAGTTGGAAGCCCCTTCAACCACTTGTAACTGAGTCTGCACCTGGGGCACATTCTCTGCATCACCGCTGCTTCCAAGGAGTTGTCATCTAGTGTTTCTTCGTCAGATTGCTCCTCCTGATGTGAGAAACCTTGTCCAATAGCTGGTGGGTTTCTAGCCTCCTTCTTAGCAGTTATCTGGTTGGCAGTATGCATTTGCACGTTGACCTCTTCCAACTCTTGCAGAGATAGATTCTGGAAGTTTGGTACAACCACATTAGCTGTGCCTTCTCTAACTTCTGGAAACGGATCACTGTCAATTCCCATGGCTTTTTTTGTTTTAGCTGGGAACTTCAAACTTCCTTTCCGAATCTGTTCTTGGATCCTGTCTCGAAAAACAATGCAGTTTTTAGTCGAGTGAGACCAAGAATTATGCCATTTACAGTATACTTTTCCTTTCAGTTCATCTGGAGATGGTAGTTTTACTCCTTTTGGTAACTTAAGGAAATTAGCCGCGAGCAAATAATCAAAGATGTCATCTGCTTTTGTTAAATCGAAAGAGTATTTTCTGTGAAAGTCTTTCTTTTTAAACTGCTGGTCTATAGTTGTATCCTTATGAATTAATGCTTCACAGATTACAGGTTCTTTGCCTACAATCTCTGCTGCATCTATTTCATAATTAGGATCTCTATAATATGTCTTATATGATGCATTATTTCGATCTTGTTCCTCTTCTAATAATGCTTCATATCGAGACACCTTATAGGTCAGTTCGACCAAATCTCTGAATTCAGTTGAATCAAACTTCTTTCGAAGCCTGAATTCCAAACCATTTTGAGCCAATCTGACGAATTCTGGCTCTGGCAGGATGACTCTACATTTATTTCGAGCCCTTTTAAATCTGGCAATAAACTGAGTAGCCTTTTCTTCAGGCCTTTGACTCAATCTAGCCAAATCTGCCATAGATACTTCTGGCTCTGATTGGAAGAATTGGGCATGAAATGCCTCTTCCATTTGTTGCCAATTTTGAATGGAGCCAGGTGTAAGGTTGATGTACCATACAAATGCTCCCCCTGTTAGGGAATTTGGAAATAATCTCAGTTTCATATAGTCATGGTTAGTAAATTCATCGCATTGAGCAGCAAACCTAGCAATATGTTCTATCGTTGATTGATTTCCAGTCCCATAAAAAAGGGTAAAATCTGGTATCCTGAATCCCCTTGGGTATTCATGTACCCTATCCACCCATTCTGGGTATGGTTTTCTGTATATAGGAGTCTGGACCCCCCGAGCCATTGGTCCACATATCTCCCTAACAATATCAGCAATCTGGTCTCTAGGGACCATATTTTGTGCCTGCTGAACCACTACTGGAGGGGCAAACACAGGATTTGGTGGACAAACTTGTGCTTGTGGTCCTCTTGGTCCATAAGGTGGTAAATTTGGGGCTGGTTGTCCTTGCGGTGCAGGTTGCTGTTGAGGGTATGGGTAACCCCTTTGAGCATGACCTGCGAAAGGACCTGCAAAAGGTGCTGGAACAGGTGTTGTGTCTCTGCCATTTGTAGGAAAACCCTCCAACCCCCCGGGTGTAAATTCGAATAAGGGATTAGTGTACCCCCTTGTGCCAGGTATGGCTTCGAACATGGGATTTGTAACCATTCTTATGCCAGTTTCTTGTATTTGGCCAGATCCACCAACTTGTGTGGCTTCATTATTAAGTACTGAGGCATTTTGGCCTGCTATAGGCCTTGAAATGGGTTCATACCAAGACTGAGGTGATGGTCTTTCATAGTTCTGATTACTAGTTTGACCATTATACTGTCCATTAACTTGCATAGGCTGTTTTTCTCTAGCCAATCTTTGTTGGGGGACATTTACGACTTCCTCCGTGTGTCTTGTGTTTGTTGGTTGGTGGTTATTCATTCGATCCAAAAAGGATGTTGCCCACCTTTCCATTGTGTTCATTAATTGTTGTCCCATGGCATTTACTAAACCATCCCATGGATTTGTTGGTTGAATAAATGGCACAGTGGACGGTCTAATTCCTTGGTTTTGTCCAATAATATGAACATATGGTTCTTGTCCAGAAGTACTGGTCTGTTCAACCATAGGTTCTGACAATATAGGAGTTTCCACAGGATGTGCTACCACATTATCCTCTGGATTTGGTATTTCTACCTCTCCTTCCACGCCTTCTTCCAAGCGTTCATTTTCTCCTTGTCGTCTTCTTCTAGCCATTTTTAATTAGGTCCCACTGGGCGTGCCAAAAATATATGTTGGCTTTTTGGCTTTTCGAAGGGTATTTTTGTAAATGTGAGCGTACCAGCAAGGATCAATCAGTCCTTACAGAAATTGTGATTGCCAACCAATTATCAGACGATTGTGTTTTAGTTCTTTTCAGCCTCAATGAAGAGGACTTTTACTGGTGGCTTGACTTAGGAGAAATTAAGAGAAATAACAGTAATACGAAGAACAATTGAAGTATTTCATAAAAATGAACACTTACAATGGTCCGAACTCAGCCTCGGAGAGGTTTACAACAGCAATCTACTTGAATCTACTTGAAGCTACTCCTATGAATCGAAGTGCAGTGCGGGTATTTAAAGTGCAGGTATTTAAAGAACAGGTATTTAAAGACTGGAAATGAAAAAGACTGGAAAAGAAAATATATGAAGTAAATGACTGATTTGTATGATCTGAGTCCGTCCTCTTTTCTGGGGGCTGCCCTGCTATTTATACTCGTCAGTGATGACCTTCGAACTGCACTTCGAACCGTCGAACTGCTCCTCCATGATCGCTGATCATGCTTCCTTACAAGTAGCTCCATTACGCCATTACTGGCAGTTGAGCTTCCCTCTTGTACTTGAATTTGAATATGAGTAACCGTTTGAAGATATGTCATCTTGCATCCCGTTATTGATCTAGTGTTACTCAGATCATGTGAGGACCAATATTTATTGCCACGTGTACGATCAGGATTAAAAGCTTGAATAACCTTCCTTTATTACCCTTACTCTGCCACGTGTCGAACTGTAACTGGCTTTTACAAAATATGTAGCCAACAAATATGTTTTTCATTATTTTTCTAATAAAACAAACATAAAATAAAAAAAAAATTTGGTCCAATAATCATTTAATTTCATTCTATTTCTTTGAATCAAACACAAATCTTAGGCCATGTTTGTCAATTGACTTTTAATCAGCTTGTCAAAATATGTAAAAAAAAATAAAGATGTGATATATAATCCAAAAAGATCAAAAAAATTAAAAAATTAACTTTTAACCAGCTTGCCAAAATGACTTATAGCTGTCTGCTTTTTGGCTTTTCAAATTAGCTCTTAGCTTATTGGCTTTTCTTTTTTTTTAAAAGGTAAATTACAAAGACATCTTTTGAGGTTTACTTAAATTATGAATTGTCCCTTATAATTTGAAAAATTACAAATACTCTTTTATTAAAATTTTTTATTTATCAAAATTTACTGAAAAAATAAAATTCTTAACCGCTCTCTTATATAATAATA
The DNA here is from genome assembly GCF_055761805.1 of Camellia sinensis. Lineage (NCBI taxonomy): Eukaryota > Viridiplantae > Streptophyta > Magnoliopsida > Ericales > Theaceae > Camellia > Camellia sinensis. Next base: position 83,870,948 of record NC_138963.1, read on the forward strand.
AAATTATCTGAATTATTAGTTGATGAAATAAAATTTTAACATCATTAAAAACTATTAATTAATTTGATGTTTTATTAATAAAAGAGGTTATTTATTATAAAAATAAAACCTCAGGTGATGGGATATAATTTTCAAAACTACATAGAACAATTTGTATTATAAGCAAATCTCAAGAAGTGTATTTCTAATTTTTCCTTTTTAAAAAAAGTTGGCTTATTTTGGTGTTCCCAAACACCCATTTAGGACTTGTTTATCGATAGATTATTTTAATTAAAAAATTAAAAAATTACTATAAATTATCACATATTTATTTATTTATTTATTGTATATGTTTTTTATAAAAAAAATTGAAAAAAATTCTGAAATACTAATTTCCAAACAAGGTCCTAAATTATCTTAAAACATTTATTGGAATGGTAGGTCCTGAGGATCCCAGAATCACGGATTTCTTATCCTAAGACATTATACAGCAATACATGAAAAGAAAGGAGTGTTTTGGCAGCATAATAACGCTTCATTTGGGGGGTGGATTGACATTTTAGTTTTTTGGTTTTTTTAATTATATTAGTTTAGAGCTAAAAAAATTAATTTGAGAAGGGTTTTTGACATTTTTAATTTTTCTGTGAGAAAAATAATGCAAGGATTATGGGTTGGATGTGATGTTTTGTCTTATTGGACTAAAAATTCTATTTTGTTTTTTGTAACTATTTTAGCCCAAAGGTCCCGTTTGGTAAAGCTGTGGGAAAGTGATTATGGATTATAGCTTAACAGATTATAACTTACAGGCCCTGTTTGGTAGGGCTTATTTCCAGCTTATTTCAGCTTTTAACTTAATTTAAGCTATTTTGATGTGTTTGGTTCAGCTTAACAATACAGCTTATAGCTTTTTGTAAGTCAAAAATCAACTTATTCTTTAAGTGAGTGAGGATAAGCTTAATTTATAAGTAAAAAATCAGCTTATGTTTACAGCTATAAGCTATAAGCTGTTAGGCTATATAATCACTTTCCCACAGCTCTATCAAACGGGGTCATAGTTGTAAACATAAGCTGATAACCTATTTGGTGTAGCTGTAAGATTATGGATTTAAGCAGCAGAATAGTAGTGTTTGGTAAATAAACTGTAAAATAACTTTTTACTATATAATTGTCATTTTTACCCTTATAAGATATAAAATTTGTAATTTCATTTATAATACATTTTTTTCTTTTTCTTTTTTCATTTTATTTTATTTTGTTTTCTTTTTGTCCTTATTTTCTTTTCTTGTTTTTTAAAATTTTTTTATATTGTTTTTCTTCTCTTCTTTCTTTGTTAATCTTGTTTAATTTATTAAAATTAATATTCATGTTTTAATTTATATTAATGTTGTGATTTCATTACATATTATTTTTTATATATTCATTTTAATTATTTATATCTGCATTTCTTTTCTTTCTTCTTCTTATTATTATTATTATTATTATTATTATTATTATTATTATTATTATTAATTGTGATTTTAGGATAAAAATTATCAATTTGCTCATCAATTATTAAAATTAATATCAATTATTATTATTATTAATTTGTTCATCAATTATTAAAATTAGTATGAATTTGTTCATCAATTATTATTATTATTATTAATTATCAATTTGCTCATCAATTATTAAAATTAGTATCAATTATTATTATTATTATTATTATAATATAATAATATTATAGGATTTATAATATTGGTGTTTTTGTAATACTTGAAATTGATGAGGGACATTTAAGTATATTTATCACCTCCTTCTCAGCTTGCTGTTTGAGCTAATTTTGAAAAGCACCCCAATAGCCACTTAAAGAAAAAAAATAAATTTTAGTTTATAAAAAGTTATAATCTGCATTCTTAAGTTACATCAAACACAACAAAATAATTTAAATTAAATTAAAAGTTGAAATAAGCAGCTTATAAGCCTTACTAAACAGGCCCAAAAAAACCTCAAAGCCAACTTGCCAAACAGAGGCTAGAAAAAGCTAAAAATTAACTTTTTAATATATTTTGACTCACATCACTTCTTATATAAAAAAATTAAAAAATTAAAAAAGTAAAAAAAACTAAATTTTAGGCCTCGTTTGGCAAGGGCTTGTTTTAGTTTAAAAATTAAAAAGCCTATAATTTATATCAAAAAATTAAAAATTTTCTTTTCTCTTTACTTTTTGCACATGTTTTTATAAAAATTGAAAAAACTTATTCCAAACATATTAAGGCCAAGTTTGGGATGTTCTCAAAAAGCCAAAAAGTCAAAAAGTTACTCAAAAAGTTAAAAAGTTAACACCATTCACCAAAAGTCAACAATTACGGCTGCACAATTCCCAATTCAAATTTTTCCCTACAAATCAATTTTTACAATTTTTTATTACACATTTTTCAATAAAAAGTCAAAAAGTTAACCCAAACATCCATATTTTCAACCTCAATTTTTTAGTCCAAAAAGACAAAAAGTACACTTATTTAGTCTTCCCAAACTTGGCCTAAGGCTAAGTTTGGCAAGTCCATAGAAAGTCAAAAGTTAAAAAGTTAAAAAGTTATCACTATTCATCAAAAGTAAAAAATTACGACTGCATAACTCTCAATCCTAATTTTTCTCTACACACTAATTTATACAATTTTTTAATACACATTTTTCTATAAAAAGTCAAAAAGTTAATCCAAATATTCATATTTTTTTCCTTAATTTTTTAATTTAAAAAAATAAAAAGTACACTTATTTAAGACACCCTAAATAATTCTTAATTTTTTTTTTATCTTATATTTTAATTAAAAATTTAAAAAAATATTAAAATAATTAGTTCCGAACAAGACGTTACCCATTTTTTCAAAGAGTAATGATTCATCCCCCTTTTTCCCCACCCCTTTTACCCCCTCTCTCTCTCATTGGTTACCTTTTTTTTTCTTTTTTTTTTTTCCTGTTCCTCCAATCACCCTCTGCCACGTGGCAAATGAAGTGATGGATGACCTCCAAAAGGGGTCCAAGCATTATTTTTTTTCAAAACCCTCCAAAGAAGTAATTTGAACCACAGATAGTGGTAGGATATGACATATGATATGAAAGGGTTGGTGATGACAGAACCTGTCCAGTCCTCGTCCTTGAAAACTCGTACAACACGCAGTGCAGCATGTGGGCTAGCCAAGTTTGACATTTATTAAATAATATAAAAAATTAAAAAATTATTATTTTATTTAATTTATATAATTTTATTTAAATCTCATTACTTCTTTAACACATCATATCAAATCTAATCCAAATCCAACCTATATAAATCAATAAATAAAAAAATATATTTTTTTAGAACATTCTAAACTAACCCTTAATTTTCCCAAAAAAACAAACACAACATTTTCAACACACCTGGTTCACGCTGCGGACCCGGCAACGCAAGGTCATCCGTTCATGTTTTTGTTCCCTTGCTTCCTTCGCCAAAAGTATTTCCCATGCATTTCAATATTAGCCACCCATTGGTTCTCAACTCCATTATTGAGGTGGTTATTTGTGTTACACTTAGCCCATTTATTTTGGGAGATAGAATGGAGGGGATTGATAATGTGGGGATTGTTAGTGAAGGGATTGATAGTGAGGGAATTAATAGTGAGGGGATTGATAGTGAGGTGATTAATAATGAGGAATTGTTAAATTATTTTTATATAAAATAATAAAACAAATATAAAAAATATAAAAAATTAAACATTATATTTAAAAAAAATTCCCAATATATAAAAAATAAAAAAATTTATAATCCATTCACTATTTTCTAATACCATCTCTACCTCCTCCTTACCAATCCCCCTTCCAAGGATATTAGCAATACCAAGAGACTAATAGTCCCAAGGCTTTCTCTGCAAACAAACAGGGGCTTTAGTAATACCTTGGTATTACTAGTCCCAATACCCTCCCTATAGCCCAAAACAAACGGGGCCTTAACGTATTAATGGCAAATATCAATAGCATTGTTTAATATTAAGAAGTGTATATAAAGTGTTTTTAAAATGAGAAATTTTTGTGCGCACATAGGGTAGATATCATGTGGTGTCTTTCTATTCTCTCATTGGTTGAGTGAGTGGAGGCTACATTTATGTGTTAGGTGATGAGGAGACAACATAGAAGAGCAAGGATCCTCTAAAGTAATTTTTTCTTAAAATTTCCTAGAGTGTTACATTGTGTGGTTGAGATTTACTGGCAAGTCACATCAATTTTTCTGATGTGACTTGCCAATAAATCTCAACCACACAATATAGCACTCTAGAAAACTTTAGGAAAATTTCACTCTAGAGGATCCTTGGTGAACATAGAAGCCCATAGTGTTTGTGATTGGTTGAAGGTATCAGGTGACTTGTCACGTGGTACCTTATTTGCACCTAATAATTTTTCCTTTAAAATTATATAAAATTATTAAAAAAATATATATTGATTTTAGAAAAAGTATATTAAATTTAGTAAAAATTGTATTGTGTTTTTCAAATCTTTTATCTTTTATTTGTGCTCTAATACATTTGTTAGTAAGATTCTTTTATTTCTTGATTTAGTTTCTTATTCTCTTTAAGTCTCCGTTTGGGATGTGGGTTGGTTTTTTGACTTTTTGATTTTTTTGACTATTTTAACCTGGGCTAAAAAGTTTGGTTTGGGAAGGACTTTTTGGCTTTTTGGCTTTTTTGACTTTTTTTGTGAGACAAGAGTGTAATGATTATGGGTTGGATGTGATGTTTTGTTTGTTGTGGCTAAAATAGCCTATTTTGTTTTTTGTAGCTAAAATAACCAAAAAAACCTGAAAACTTTCTTCCCAAACGGTGCCTAAGTTTATTATAAGTAACGGTGATAAGCCTTAGGGGAAATATATATATATATATATATATATATATATTATAATTAATGATATTGTGAGTTGATATATTCTTTTATTTCAACATTGGGTATTTTTTTAGAATCAACCATTATTCAGCATTTGTTCTCGGTATTCTTTGTAAATCAATGACTCTAAAAAACGATCAAAATTAATCAGTGTGTTTTGGTTTGAGTTTTTTGAATTAAGTTTTTCAAAAACTGAGTTTTTTGGTTTTCGTGTTTTTTTATTTTTAGTGAATATTTTTAAAATTTTAAATATTTTTTTTACTTTTTTAAATGCACCTTACTTAGATGTATCTAAAAAGTAAAAAATTTATAAAAAAATATTTTTAAAAATTACTAAATACATAAAATATAAAAAATGTACTGAATTTTAGTATTTTTTTTTTGTATTTTTGGTATTTAGTGAATATTTAAAAGGTTTTTTTCAATTTTTTTTTACTTTTTAAGTATATTTATGTTAGGTATGTCTCAAAATTAAAAAAATTGCTCAAAATATTAAAAGAAATTCAGTAAAAACAAAAAAAATATAAAAAATAAGAAAATAGAATTTTTTGAAAAGTATTTTTGAAAAATGATAACGAAGCAAAGTTATTTCGCGTTTGAATGATCTTAGAGCACGGTTACAATCTTGCTGGAAAGTCACCAAGTAGGCGTATTGTAGACGAAGTTTATGAGACTAAAACAGTAAGGAATCAGGAAAACGACAGCCGCAACCTTGGTTTGCTAAGTTTTCATGATGAAAGACCAATGAAACATCATGCGTCAAAAATGTCTGAAAATAAAAAAAAATGTATTTATGAATTTGGATTCATTTTCTTCCGACTCACAAGTTAATTGAGATTTCCTTTTCTTCATGAGTATCCTGCAGAAGCTATGAAAGAAATTTTAGTGAAGGGAGACGTAAGAAATTTTAGTGAAGGGAGACGTAAGAAATTTTATCAATGATATAAAAGACAAAATTGAAATTAATCTAGAAAGTACTACGATTTACAAAATATTTAAAGAGAAAGAATCCAATGAGATATTATCATATAAATACTTTATTTTTGGAATCACACGTTAATTGGAATTTATCTCCGGAATTTGATAAATATTTATTACAAGATTGAAATTCATGAAGTCAATAATAAATTTAGGCATCGTGAGTATGATCAAAATTTTGGTCCTATGTTCGAAATTTTTCAAATTAGTGACGCATCTGGATCGATGAAAAAGGCTCGTATTAAAACGCATTGACGGGGTCATATTGTTCATATCTAACACAGAGAACAAAAATTCATTACAAGATTGATTTAATAAAAAAACGAAACCTGTTAAAGTGAAGTTAGGAATGGGCTTATTCTACCAAGGAAAATGTTTAAATTCACAAAAAACCTCATACAATTTAATTTACAATAATGTGACATGATATATGTCAATTTATAATTTGTCACATACTCAATTGTGTGGGTCTATCTCTCTTATCACATCATTGTCGGTAAATTTAGAGAATCAATTTGTGAGTCTCTAGCACTACTCTTCTAACAAAATTACAATTCGTGGACTTTTCAATACAGTCCATTTGAAAACCAATTTCTCAAACACGAAAGGCAAAATTTCATCAATCGGAATTTGTGTTATAAAGAAGATGAGTTAAATTTATTGAAAAAAGTTATTAGTTTAATTTTGAAAGACTTTTTCAAAGCTTGGGTTTGAGAAAATTAACCTCAGATATAAGGTTAATGCAGACATGTGTAGACTTTTGAAATATTTCAATTAACAGCTACTTGAGGATGAATTTTCTCAAACAAGGGAGAATGATGTAGACCGAATTTTAAAAAACTAAATTTCTTATTTGATTATTTTGCAATTAATATATACTTTAGTATAAAATAGTATAGAATTATTTAGTTTCTAAAATTGATATGATGTAATTTTTCAATTCTATTAGCTTTGATTTTTATTTCATGATTTATTTGTTTCTTGTTCTCTAAGAATTATGTTTTGTTAGCCTTAGGGAAAAAAGTTTTCTATGATTAATGAAATTGTAAGTTGATATACTCTTTTGTTCCAATATTAGATATTCTTTGATAATCAGCATTAATTGTCAGTATTTTTTGTGAATCAATGAGTTTAGAGAATAATTTTACATCCGGTATTCATTCTTGAATCAACCAATTTCAATATTGTTACTATTTTGTATTCCATGCTGCATTATTTATTTATAATAATTATTAAAAAATAATTTAAGCAAATTGTATTTTGGCATGTACCTTATATGTATAAAATAGTGCAAATAATAACAATAACAACACATTCAATATATAAGGAATCATTTTTAAAAAAAAAAATTTATTTGATGTGCAAAAATATTTTGAAACCAAATGAAAGCAAAAATAGATAGACATATAGTGAATTGCCAGATATGGTGGTGGATGGTGGAGGGTGAATGGATGTGGTGACCTACGGGGGGGAGGTGGCCAGAGTTGTTCGTTAGAGTTGGTGGTTGAATTCTTGCCAAAGGCTACAAGAGGGCTCGAGGGTTGCCGAAACGTGGCTAGAGGTCACAACAATGACTGGCCGGTTACTGAAGAATCTCTAGAAGGTGACCGAAGTTGGCTAGAGGTTGGCAATCAGTCAATCGTGGGTGGTGGCGATGGCCAATGATAGCGGTGTGTTGTGGCCAAAGATGGTGAGGAGAGACGAGACATGAGAGAGGAGAGATTGAAATTTTATTTTGAAAACATGTAAAAACACAAATATTATAATCAATTTAATTATCTTAAAATAAACTTTTGTTAAAAATAAAAACAAAAGCGGAAAATCCAAAACAAAAATATTAAAAAAAGATGTCCAGTCAAACAACTGTTGTTGGGCACAAATTTTTAAAAAAAATATGAAATTGCATATATATAATACAAAATTAACTTCTTCTATACTATTTTGACTGCTTTTTAATAATACAAAATGAATATTTTATAAAATTTAATTTAAGGAATAGAGAGTCTGATGTAGTATGTACATACAAAAAATGCTAGCTAAAATAGAAAAGTAACTTTTTAGTTATAATTTGACTTAAAATTTGTTGAGGCTAATGCGGATGCTGTAACTCGGCTAAAGGCTTTGACTCCCAAATTATCTTTGCAAAGACACTCTTTTTTTGAAACAAAAGAGAACGGGCAAAAGAGGTGTAACACGAAAACATCCCATGGGGTCACCCATCCTAATACTACTCTCGCTCAAGTGTGCTTAATTGCGGAATTCTAATGAAATCCGGTGCATTAGTGGCGGTATGATCACACCATTTGCAATACACTCTTAATTATATGATATAGTTGGAATCTCAAAATATAAAAAATTACACATAATTTTAGAGTTGACTTAGCCGTAAAAATAAGATCCAAGTCTTAAGTTTGAATAATTCCAAGGTGTCACTGAAGATTTGTTCGATTATAAATTTTAAGATGTTAAAATTAGTCAAGATGTACACAAACTAATCCAAACATCAGAAGAGAAAAGAGATTAGAGTTTGAGCATGAAATCCACTCCTTCAAATTCTTAATGTACTTCCAACTACTAAATAATGTGTAAATTTTGAAAACGTAATTAAAATAAAAAGCAATGTTATACATATTTTTTCCCCCTCATTTCAAGGCATAAAATTGTTACAAAATGAAAAAGAGATATACTTTTACACACAATAAGAGCTGGAAAGAGTATATTAATCTGCTTATCTTTATTGATAAACCAAACAGCCATTATATAGGCAAGTAAACAAACTGATAGTAGCAAGAAAACAGGAACTACTAAAGCATGAAATTAGAAACTGCAGTGACTGCATAGCAGGCTCAACTTACTCCTAAAACTAAGCCAAAGTAGGCCATGTACAGCAACTAACTAAGAACAGCAGTAAACAAACTTCCTAAAGACTAGGACAACTCCTTGATTTTTCTAACAATCCCTCCCTTAAACTGATGTTTCAACACAGTTTACTGAAGGTATCCGAAGTGCAAACACCAAGCATTTTTCTTAGCTTCTGAAACGCAGGAAACTTGAGAGACTTTGTTAAAATATCAGCAACTTGGTCTTCACTTCTGCAGTAAATTAGATCAATGGCTCTATCATTCGTGAGATCCCTCAAGAAACGATACTTCACATCTATATGTTTGCTTTGGCCATGCAGAACAGGATTTCTTGACAACTTTATTGTTGAAGTGTTGTCACAATAAATTAGAGTAGGCTCATCTTCCTTGAACTGTAGCTCTTTGAGAATCTTCTTTAGCCAAATAGCTTGACAAACACAAGCTGCTGCAGCAACAAATTTAGCTTCTGTAGTTGATAAAGTCACGATTGATTGCTTCCTTGATGACCATGAAACTGCTCCTGTCCCCATCATGAATACATACCCCGATGTGCTTTTCCGATCATCTGAATCTCCTGCGTAATCACTATCTGTAAAGCCATACAAATTTGATTTTTCTCCCTTCTTGTAGAACAGCCCAAACTCCTTAGTACCTTGCAAGTACCGAAAAATTCTCTTTGCAACCAAGAGATGAAGCTCTGTAGGACACTTCATGTACCTACTAATGACACTTACAACATGCATTACATCAGGCCTTGTTGCAGTCAAATACATTAAACTCCCCACAATCTGCTTGTAAAGAGTGTTGTCGACCTTCGTTCCTCCATTATCTTTGTTTAGCTTTAAGCCAAACGCAGATGGTGTAGTCACAGGATTACAATCCTTCATTTGGAACCTGTCCAAGATTTCTCCCACGTACTTCTTTTGAGAAATAAAAATTCCCGTAGACGACTGCACTACTTCAATGCCAAGATAATAATGCATCATGCCAAGATCGGACATCTCAAATTCAACCATCATGGATTTCTTAAAACTTTCAAACATGGCTGTATTATTTCCAGTGTAGATTAAATCATCTACATATAAGCAAACAATATGCATGTTCCCTCTTTCTTCACTTTTTATAAAAAGTGTATGTTCATAAGGACATTTTTGAAATCCTTCCTTCAAAAAATAAGTCTCTATGCGATTATACCAAGCTCGTGGAGCTTGTTTTAATCCATATAGAGCCTTTTTTAACCTATACACTTTATGTTCATTGCCAAGTTTCACAAAACCAGGAGGTTGATCAATGAATACCTCTTTTTTCAAATCTCCATGGAGGAATGCCGATTTCACGTCCAATTGGAAAATAGGCCATGAGTTTTGAGCTGCCAATGTAATTACCATTCTGATTGTGTCATGTCTTGCAACCGGAGCAAAGACTTCTTTGTAATCAACACCAAACTCTTGCTTGTAGCCCTTAGCCACCAAGCGAGCTTTGTACTTGTCAACTTCACCATTCTCCTTCAGCTTTGTCTTGTAAACCCACTTTACACCAATTGTTTTGTGCCCTTCTGGAAGATCAAATAACTCCCATGTATATTTTTCCTTATGGCTGCAATTTCTTCATCCATAGTTTTCCGCCATTTTGATTCTTTGACAGCATTTTCGAAAACTGTAGGATCACAGTCCGAAAATAGTGCAAAGTGAGTGAGTGCGTCTTCAGATTGATCAATTCCAGTTACCTCATAGTCCGACATCCACGCCGGTCTTCTTCTGCACGTTGAGGTCGTTCCTCTTCTTCGGTAGCTGCTGGAATTGGCTGTTGTTCATTCTCCACCAGCTGCTGCCTTCCATTTTCATTCTCTCCATCAAAAACAGCAGGAATCTGTTGTTGAACACCATCATTGTTCCATGGCCAAAACTTTTCTTCATCAAAAACAACATCTCGACTGATAATAATTTTCTTGGTGCTAGGATTGTATAGCTTATAAGCTTTTGATTGATCACTAACACCAAGAAAAATGCATTTTTCTCCCTCATCATCTAGCTTTCTCCTCTTCTCGTTTGGAATATGGGCATATGCAACACACCCAAAAATTCTGAAGTGACCAACCACTGGTCTTCGTCCGCTCCATGCTTCCTCCGGTGTTATATTTTGAACAGCAAGAGTGGGACTTCTGTTCAAAATATGAATACTCCAATTTACTGCTTCAGGCCAAAAACTTTTTGGAACTCCACTTCTTAACAAAAGGCTTCGCACCATATTCATAATAGTGCGATTTTTCCTCTCACAAACGCCATTTTGCTGGGGCGTGTAAGCTGCAGTAAGTTGCCTCTTGATTCCATGGGTCTCACAGAAATTTGCAAATTCATGTGAGTTATATTCTCCACCACGATCCGTGCGAAGAACTTTTATGAGCTGTCTAACCTTTTTCTCAACTAGAGCTTTGAAGCTTTTAAAGGCTGCAAAAGCTTCAGATTTTTCCTGCAACAAATAGACCCATATCTTCCTGCTATAATCATCAATGAAGGTAATTATGTATCTTTTACCTCCATTGGAACATGGAGTTATTGGCCCGCAAATGTCGGAATGAACAAGTTCCAATGCCTTCTTCGCTCTCCATGATTTCCCTTGTGAAAACTGATTACGATGTTGTTTGCTAACAACACATTCTTCACAAACTTCAGAGGGAGCTGTGATTTGAGGAAGACCAATCACCATATCTTTCTGCTGTAGCGTCTTCAGTCCACCAAAGTTTAGGTGGCCATAGCGAAAATGCCATAGCCATGCTGCATCCCTTAATTTTGCTGAGAAGCATGAGTAAGTGGTGTTGTTGAGATACAATGGAAACATTCGGTTGGCTGTCATGTTTACTTGAGCCACCAAGCCCAATTTTTCATCTACAATTCTGCAGACTTTGTTTTTGATAGAGATTCCATATCCCTTTTCTTGAAGTTGACCAACACTGAGTAAATTTGTTCTCAAATCTGGAACAAAAAAGGACATTAGAGATAGTTTGAATAGAATTTTTGTTGGTTTGAATTGCTACCTTTCCTTTTCCCATAACAGAGACTTTAGAATCATCACCAAACTTCACAACATCACGAAAGGCTTCGTCCAACTCAGAGAATGCAGACTTCTCTCCACACATATGGTTGCTGCAACCAGTGTCTAAGTACCACAGATTCTTGCGGGTTTCCTCCTTCACGTGACACACCATCAAAAGAGACACCTCTTCTTCTTTTTCTGGAAAGTTAGTTCTTTCTCCACTTTGTCTATTCAAATTAGTTTGACAATCCGACTGATAATGGCCATACCTATGACATCTGTAGCATTCAACATTGGACTTGTCTGCTGACTTTGGTCTAGTTGATTGATGGCCTCCACGTCCTCTTCCTCTTCCTTGAAATTGATTCTTTTGGTGATGGTTTTGTTGTTGATTTCCACGATCATTGTTGTCTCTGCCTCCTCTACTGTGACCTCTACCTCTTCCTCGTCCTCTATCAACTCTACTTGGTGTAGAGTGATTTTCAGATGAGACCTTCAATGCATGTTCCTCTTTCTCCTGTTGGTTAATTTTTTGCTCATGAACCAACAAAGAGCTTTGCAATTCATCAATTGAAAGTTCATCAGCATCATTAGATTCTTCTATAGAACAGACAACAAAATTAAATTTTGGTGTCATGGATCGAAGAATCTTCTCAACAATGGTGACATCCTCTGCCTTGTCTCCATAGATCCGCATCTTGTTGACGATTGCCATCGTTCTTGCAAAATAATCTGTCACCGACTCTCCTACTTTTATTCGAAGCATTTCAAACTCCGAACGAAATGCTTGAAGCTGCTGCCTCTTCGCTCTTGTTGTCCCTCGATACTTTTTCTTCATGGAATCCCAAATATGCTTGGAGGTATCCTTGCAAAGAATTGTTTCCAAGATGGAGCGATCAATAGCTTGGAAAAGATAATTCTTTGCCTTGAGATCTTTCAGCTTCAGTGCTTCAAGCTCCGACTTCTGTGCATCTGTCAGCATAACACCTTCGGCTGGTTTTGGTATTCCAGAAACAACCACCGGCCAGTATTCTTTGGATCGCAAGAAGTTCTCAATTAGCATGCTCCAATGATCATAGTGACCATCAAAGCGAGGAATGGATGGTTGCACAAAATTTTCTGAAGCCATCGATCTTGTTTGCTACTGCAAAAGAAAAAAGGTGATAGAGAAATAGAACTGCTGCTATATCACTCTCTATCTCACTTTTTCACTCGGAGGCTCTGATACCACTGTTACAAAATGAAGAAGAGATATACTTTTACACACAATAAGAGCTGGAAAGAGTATATTAATCTGCTCATCTTTATTGATAAACCAAACAGCCATTATATAGGCAAGTAAACAAACTGATAGTAGCAAGAAAACATGAACTACTAAAGCATGAAATTAGGAACTGCAGTGACTGCATAGTAGGCTCAACTTACTCGTAAAACTAAGCCAAAGTAGGCCATGTACAGCAACTAACTAGGAACAGTAGTAAACAAACTTCCTAAAGACTAGGACAACTCCTTGATTTTTCAAACAAAAATAATAGGTTCATATTAGGGCTGTTCAAAAATCCGTTCAAACCGGTAATCCGGACCGAACCAGACCGAATCATACAGTTTGGTTTGGTTCCATTAAGAATTGGTTCGGTTTCGGATTAAGAAATATGAGAACCGTAAAAACGGCTCGGTTAATGGATTTTATGAAAAAATCGTGGTTCAAACAGAACCAAACTGAACCGAACCGAATTTTAAAAGATATATATATATATATATATATAATATAATATCAAGTTTTATTTTTATTAATTGGTTTTTTATAATTTTAATGATATTAGGATGGTATAGATATGTAATATTAAGTAATGCCTTAATATTATTAGTTTTTATCATGAGTTAAATGTAATTAGTTTGAGTAATTATTTTGCTAATATTAACAATTTATTCTTATAAATAGAAATTTTTGGAACCGTAAACCAAACCGAAACCGAACTGTTTTTTCGGTTTGGTTCTGGTCCGGTTTTACAAGTGTAACGGTCTGGTCTAGTTCTCAAAATCACAGAACCGTTAGGATCGGTTCGGTTCTTGAATTTTCTCAGAACCGAACCAATTCGGACCGTGTACACCCCTAGTTCATATTCATAAATTCTATAAAAAGTTCAAGAATATATTATAGACATTATATATATATATTTAATATTATTATTTATTTATTACTATATTTGTATGTCGGGTAGGATTCGGATAAAAAAAATTATTTCCCGTCCGCAAACTGAACCCAGTCAGGTTTCTCAAAACTTTTTCCTAATCCGATCCTACCATATTCAATCACTCCTAAGCTCATTCCATTAGTGTTGGGAAGAGCAAGGACCTGGTAGATCAGGATATTTTATCATTTCTGAACCCACTAACTTATGCCTTAGAGTGAGAAATACAGGTAAGAAATATAATTATATATAATATTTTAAAAAAAATAATAATCCTTCTATTTGTACAAAAACTATCAACACAATCATACAATTCTCTAGTGTTAGATCCACAAAAATAACCTACTACAAATATTGTAACTTTATTATAAAATTTTATAATATCAATCCTAAAATGCGTAATTCCATCACACATTATCGTAACAAAATGCCCGAAATTTTGGAATTCATGTCACAAAAGTTTGTAGCTTGGTTACGACATTTTTTGTTATGCTAATTTGTGACAAGTTTCGCATTTTATGGTTAATATTACTGAATTTTGTTGCTTATGGGTGATTCTGCAGGTGAATTGTGTGGGTATGTATTGTGTGGAATGAGCTTTGGGTTTCATTTGGGGGTTGAGTTTTTGGGGTTTTTATTTTTATTTTATTTCTGGGCATGGTCTCTCACCATCCCTCTGTGGTTGAGTTCGCAGATGATTGAACTTTCTTCTCGATGCCAACTTAGTTGGGATTGGGTTTGTTAGCTTTGATGCGCTTCTACTCTTCCACCTCTTTATTGATGTTCATCTCATATGTATTTGTATGTTTTCGTCATCAATAAAGTTCTCTTTTGCTGATAAAAAAGAAATAAAAATATATCATTGAATTTTGTGATAAAATTATGCCAAATTATAATAAGATACATATGATACACACTATTGGAGTGGTGTGTGCCATAGAATTTTCCTCTACCAAATTGCATCTAATTTGATGATAGGTTCTATATTATTAGATTTTTTTTTTTTTCAAATGAAAAAGATTTGATGACATAAAATATATGACCAAAGTTATGGAATAGAGAATCCAATGTGCCACCCAACTCTTATAATTAGCCTGCACATGCACTGTGTTAGCAAACCGCCTACCCTTGTGCAAATTGAGCATGGGTTTGCTACCAGTAGTAGGTCTTCTCGCTGTCTTAGGTCATTTTTCTTTCCGTAGAATCAAACAACCCAAGAAGACTGAAACCACTGAGACACTAACTAGAGCTCCTGAACCAGACGGGGCATTGCCCTTGATTGGTCACCTCCATCTCCTAGGAGGTGAAGCCCCGGTGGCTCGTATTCTCGGAGCCATGGTTGATAAACACGGCCCCATTTTCTCCCTCCGGCTCGGCAGCCACCAAGCCCTAGTGGTGAGCAGTTGGGAATTCGTTAAAGAATGCTTCACCACCAACGACACAATCTTCGCGTCGCGCCCGTCCATGGCGGTGAGCAAGTACTTTTACGACCACGCCGTGTTTGCCCTAGCCCCTTACGGACCCTACTGGCGCGATGTCAGAAAGATCGTCACTCTCGAGCTGCTTACAAACAGCCGTCTTGAGAAACTCAGTCATGTCCGAGAATCAGAAGTGAACTCGTCCATTAGAGATCTGCACTTACTGTGCATGAAAAATGTTGACAATCCCACCAAGGTTGTGATGAACAAGTGGTTTGAGCACTTGACCTTCAATATAATCCTCAGGATGCTAGCTGGGAAGCGATTTTCAGGTAACTTACACTTTTAATTAGCTCAATTTTGATTATTAATTTTTAATTTTGTGTTAATCTGGATAGATTTTTAGCTAAAAAATGAACACAAAATTAGTTGACGCTAACTCAAGTTGAGCAAATTTTTTATTTTGCCTCTAAAGCACGACACATGCTTTTTATGTGCATATGTATATATTTTTTTTTAAAAAGTCAATAGTTATAATCCATTGGACAAAATTAATAGAAAATCATAAATTCATAATCAAAATCGAGCCCATTAAAATTACATGGGCAAAAATAACAAAGGGCGACCCCTTTTAGAATCTACTTCACTGGCGCCATACGGCTGCAAATTCATTCCTGGGCCTTGTACACGTTGCCCGTCACACTATGGGAGCTGGCCATGCCTGAAGTCGTTACCTTAACCGCAAGGAGGGGGATGCCAAAGGCAGGGGAGTTATAGGGTCCGAAGGAGAATGGACTTCCTATATCTCCTAAGACTTCTAAAAAGAGAATAGCAAGTGTAGAATGGTTAAATTTCTCTTTGTCAAGGAGAAGCGCGGGTTTGATTCCCGCCATGTGAATTACTAGTGTAATTTAGCATTCAGCAAAATAAAAACACAGCAAAAAAAGGCATCCGAATAAGGAAATTAATTTGACAGAAAATTGAACTAATTAACCAACCAACATGCAATTTCAAATTCAACAAAGCATATGAAATAAAATATGCTAACTAAAAAGGGAAATTTTATAAAACACACCCCATTTGTATTGGTTATTATTGTGATTATTGTTTGATACTATTTCAGTCTGCAAATTAGATTCACTTTTTAAATTTAATGATGTAATAATTAATTAAGATATCTAATGCAACACTCTTTCTTATATTTTTTTTAATCATTAACCAATCATATTATTTATACAGGATAGAAAATGAGTTTAAAAAGTAGACTGGTATATCATTTTCTTTATTTATTTTGGTTATGATTGAAATTTTTTTATAATTTTATTTGAATATGAAAATATTGAAACAGGAAGCAGTGAATCAGGACCCAACAACCCAGAAGAGAATGAAATAAAAGAAGCGATAAAGAAAGGGCTGTATCTTAGTGGGATATTTGTGGTGTCAGATGCGATTCCATGGCTGGAGTGGGTGGATATAGGAGGGTATGTGAAAGCTATGAAGAAGACGGCAAAGGAAATTGATGTAGTACTTGGTAATTGGCTCCAGGAACATATTGACAAGAGAAAATTATTGGCGGAGGAGGGTGAGAGTTGTGATAGAGGTAGTGGTGGTGGTAATAGCCAAAGTGATTTCATAGATGTGATGCTATCAGTCCTTGAGGAAGATACTGAAATGTCTGGCTACAAGCGTGACACTGTCATCAAGGCAACTATATTGGTAACCTCAATTATTATTATTATTATTTTAATTTGAAATTTAGGACTCCTTACAAACATTTGGCCTTTATACTAAAGATAAATTTGGGAAGTTACAACAATAATTAAAAAGTTATAAAATTATTAAAAAAGTTAAAAATTTTAAAAATTATACAAAAAATTTAAAGATTTTCTTTTCTCTTTATTTTTTGTATTTTTTTTGTAAAAATTCAAATAATCATTTCAAATATATTAATTTTTTTAACCTTGTATTTTAGTTAAAAAATTATTAAAATAGTTTATTCCCAAACCAACCCTAAGTATTGTTTTGAAAATTGATTATTTTAATTAATTTTTTTAATTTTTTATGAAAAGAAATACAGAAAAATAGAGCAAAATTTGACTTTTTGATAGTGATTTTTTAACTTTTTTTTTTTTTGACAAAAATAGCATATTGCCAAACTTAAGTTTTAAAAAAAAATGATTTATTTATTACAACAATGTTACATCTATACGAAATTTCCCTCGGAATTTCCTCCAAATGTGCGGTTAGTATCATTTTTTTACCCGTCATAACACGTTATGGAGGGATTTGGACGGAAAAATTATATGGATGAATCATTTTTGTACTTAAACCAAAGAGAGAACAAAAAAAAAAAAAAAAAAACTCAATCCTAGATTATACAAGTTTAATTACTAATTTTACAACTAAAAATATGAGAAAAGTAATGTTTAAGTGATATTTTGTTATAACTTATTTAATTATTTGATATTATAATTTTAAATTATTTTACTATTATTTTCTCAAAAGCAAGCTAGACCATCTAGTCAGGGCCGTGGGTCTACCATGGTAACAGTTCAATGATATGATACGTTGATCTTTTAAGTCTTTTGTAAGTTTTTTTGGGTGGGTAATGTCTTTTGTAAGTTTCTTGTGAATCCACAATGGTTTTTTTAGGCTATATATATAATTGCCCTGAATTGGTCCACCCCTCGTAGTATGTAACTATCAAGTGAAAAGAAAAGTCTTTAAGAAAATGATATATCCTTGTCGTGTAAAGAAAAAAAAAAAAAAAAAAGAGTATTTGCACGGATCACATACATGCTGTCCACGTAGTAGTGTCCTCGTTTAAAATATCAATCACAATTGAAGACCGTTCACACTAATTAACCACTGAACAACCATCTTTGTAGATTCTCATATTGACTGGATCAGAAAGCACAGCCGAGACACTGACATGGGCTCTGTCCTTACTCCTAAACAACCGGCGTGTATTAAAAGCGGCTCAACAAGAACTAGACATCCAAATCGGAAGACACAAATGGGTTCAAGAATCAGACATCACCAAGCTACCCTACCTCCAAGCCATAGTCAAAGAAACACTCCGCTTGTACCCACCAGGCCCTCTAGCAGGACCCCGTGAGGCCACCCAGGACTGCCACGTCGGCGGCTACTTCGTCCCCAAAGGAACCCGCCTCATCGTCAACCTCTGGAAGCTACAGCGAGACCCCCGTATCTGGACTCACCCCGATGAGTTTCGGCCCGAGAGATTTATCACCGACCATGCCAATGTCGGTTACAGAGGGCAGCAGCACGAGTACATTCCGTTCAGCTCTGGCAGAAGGATGTGCCCCGGTGTCACCTTTGGCTTGCAAGTGGTGCAATTGACGCTGGCGCGTTTGCTTCATGGATTCAACATTGCTACGCCGATGGAGGTCCCGGTGGATATGACGGAGGGCTTGGGGATTGCGCTGCCCAAAGTGAATCCGCTTGAAGCTGTCCTCACTCCGCGACTTCCTTTCGAGGCTTATTATGAGAATGTTTGAACTGGTTATGTTATGTGTATGTGGATCTGGAACTTTTTTTTAATTAGGTGAAGACTTGTTAGTTTGGAAGGGATGTCTACTTAGATATGGTATTGTAATAAAGGTGATTGGTTATCACATCATTTATAATGCAAAAATTCATCAGTGTGTTAGACATGCAGAGGGAGCAGCTTTTGTGCTGTTGGTGTTGATGCTTTGATGTATTAGTTGGAACAATCTTTTGTGTAGAGAAATAAAAACTGAAATAAAATAAAATAAATAAATTACTTATAGGACGTTCTAGTTTCTGAAATTGAGAACAATAACACATCGAAAAATTTGATCAAGTCGAGTGTGTGACACTCTGTCCTTAAGAGAGATTCACCGCCGTACAAGAACTTACGGGTTTTCGGCGTCTATCTCCCACAATACAATGATTAAAAAATACAGATTATATAAAGCACTACAAATAATCTGTCAGGTGCATCAAACCTATGTTCTGCAACTCTTTGAAATCTTTATGAACTAGTATGAAGAATATAAAAAGAATGCTAGAATTTGAGGAATTTTGGAATGATGAATAAAATTGGAATGTGACTGCATTTATATAGATTTTGTTGGCACCTATTCAGTTTGAATAGAAAAGGCATGAAGAAGAGATATGACCATTCCTTTAAAATAAAAAGGCACCATGAAAGTGTTGCACCCTTTCATTCAAATGGAGGGTTGACCATTCTTTTAAAACAAAGAGACACCATGAAAGATTACACGCTTTCATTCAAGTAGAGTCCATTTCAATTCACCACTATTTTTATAAATTTCTAACAATACCCCACATGAATGAAATTGACGAAATGAGAAATGCAACAACATGATGTTTTTACAAAGAGTACATAAATTAGAGATATTCTATAAAGGATAAGCAGTTTTTGGCTTTGAATATTCCCTTGTGAGACACTATCAAATTTACTTACTAAGCAATGAACATGCTATCTTGAATTATTCAGCCATTTGTGTAAACTAAGACAATAGAACTCACACAGCATATTTCCAGACAAAGTTTGGTTCTCACTATTGTGTTAATTTTGGCCCTGAATAACCTGATTTTTCATGAATACTCTAGAGAATTGTAGCACTTCACAAATCTCATAGAACCGGCCTAGCTCACACTTATATAGCTGATTTTTATGAAGAGTGTTCTACCATACTCCACTAGGTATTCCTAGTTATAAGAATTATTAAAAGTATTACTTAACCTAAACGCTGTAGACATCACTATTTTATCATAGAAATGGGTTGGAGTTTGACTCCCTGGTGATCCTTATGAGTCATACACAACTTGGTTGTCGCTTTGAACCTAGATCTTGGAATCTTCAGTCAACTAGGTTGGATTGCCGTTGTGGTAACTCTTTTTTAATATGCTTAAGTCTCATTTCCTTCGATGAATTTTCAACTAACTCTCTTGCTAACCCTTTGGTTAATGGATCCGCTATGTTGTCTTTAGATTTCACATATTCAATGGAAATAATTTCATTAGAGAGTAGTTATCTCACGGTGTTATGTCGACGACGAATGTGTCGTGACTTACCGTTATACACATGACTCTGTGCTCTACCTATTACTGATTGACTATCACAATGTATGCATATAGCAAGCAACGGTTTTGGCCACATTAAAATATCGTCAAGGAAGTGACGAAGCCATTCTACTTCTTCCACAGCTTTATCTAAAGCTATAAACTTTGATTCCATAGTAGACCTAGCAATGCAAGTCTGTTTGGAAGATTTTCAAGATACAACTGCATTACTAAGAGTAAAGACATACCTACTGGTAGATTTTGAGTCTCTAGTATCTGATATCCAATTCGCATCACAATATTCTTCAAGTATTGCTGGATATCTAGTATAATTTAGCCCAATGTTACGAGTAAATCAAAGATATCTTAGAACCCTTATAATAGCTTTCTAGTGTTCTACTTCTGGATTACTCATATATCTACTTAATTTACTTACTGTATAGGCTATATCTTGGCAAGTGTAGTTCATCAAGTACATTAAACTTCCAATAATCTGGGCATACTCTAATTGAGAAATATTTTCTTGTACATTCTTAGAAAGAAATAAATTAACATCCACAGGTGTTCTAGCAAGCTGATTATTATCTTTGCTAAATTTGTTAAGTATTTTCTTAATATAATGTGATTGTGACAAAGCATATCCTTATGATGTTTTAGTAATTTTCATACAAAGAATTAAATCAGCAATTCCCATGTCTTTCATATCAAAAAGTTTATTCAACATTTTCTTTGTAGTTTTAATCATGTCATTACTATTACCTATGATGAGCATATCATCTACATACAGACATACTATAACATGTCCTTTGTTTGTATTTTTAATATAAACACATTTGTCACATTCATTAATTTTGAATCCATTTGGCATCGTTGCCTTGTCAAATTTTTCATGCCATTGCTTTGACGCTTGTTTTAAACCATATAATGATTTAACCAATTTACACACTTTTTTTTTTCTTTTCTTGGAATAGAAAATCCTTCTGATTGTTCAATGTAAATTTCTTCATTTAACTCACCATTTAATAAAGCTGTTTTCACATTCATTTGATAAATTTCTAGATTGTACAAAGATGAAGTAACAATTAGTATCATAATGGATGTTATTCTAGTAACTAGTGAGTATGTACCAAGACATTCTTTTTGCCTATATCCTTTAACCACAAGTCTTGCCTTGTATTTGTCAATTGATTCATCCGCTTTCATTTTTCTCTTGAAAATCCACTTGTACCCAAGTGGTTTACAACTTGGTGGCAAATCCTCCAATTCCCAAGTGTGATTTTGCAAGATGGATTCAACTTCGCTATTTATAGCCTTTTTCCATAAATAAGCCTCAAGACTGGATATAGTTTCTTTGAAAGTTAAAGGCTCATTTTCTAACAAAAAAGTTAGAAAATTTGGACCAAAAAATTTTGAAGTTCTAGCACGTTTACGGTCATGACCTAAACCCGCCCTTCAAAGTTTGGTCCATGATCGGCCCGTACTCAGGCCTTAAAACAAAATTTTAATAATAAGCGTACGTCAACGGGGCCTAAAGCGGAAGCAAATAAATTACAGAACGTCTATTGAGCAGTGCTTACATGCCAGGATTTTAAATATACACAATTTATACATATATACGTTCCAGTCCACGTTATAAATATATTCAAGGAGTTAGCAATGAAAAATTTACATATGACTCAAGGCTTTAACAAAAGCCACAAAAAACTAGACAAAACATGTGACATCAAAAGTGACAGATAAAAGTTTCAATTGCGGAGGCTGGACACAACGGACCCACCAAAAAAGGCTCCTGAAGCTGACCTAGGGCTGTCTTCCCAGCTGATCACCTACATAAACATATATAAAAACGAAATGAGTAGGACTCAATGATTAATAATAATGTAAAAAGGTTCAAGTGAATAGGCATATGTCTTGGAGAATATTTATCTAACGTTCACATGGTCCTTTCATCATATTCCAAATAGCCTCAGGCCCAACATAATACAAAACGGCCTCTGGCCCAGCATAATACAAAACGACCTCGGGCCCAACATGATACAAAACAGCCTCGGGCCCAACATGATACGAAACAGCCTCGGGCCCAACATGATACAAAATGACATCAGGCCCAGCATGATACAAAACGGCCTCAGGTCCAGCATAATACAAAACTTTGCATGCCCCTAGCCGAGTAGAAGCTCCGAGGCCAAGCGGACAGTCTGTTTGGACAGACTAGGCTTTGTGTCTTAGAAAATTTTGGGCAAGTTTTACTCATTGGAGAGTGTAGCTTGGCTCTTCGTAAAGCGCAAATTATTATCATGGACCATGCTTTCAAGTAACGATACTTGGCACAACTTCCACCAAGCTATACCACTTGGCCCCCTACTCCAACCAAAGGGCCGAGCTTTCGGGCTAGGGCGTAGGTTAAGACCCATAACCCATTCTTGCTCAATTGTTGAGTGAAATATGTACAACACATGAAAAAGAAACTTATCGGAGAGTGTAACTTGGCTCTTTGTTGAGTGCAAGTTGTTACCATGGACCATGCTTTCAAGTAATGATACTTGGCTCAAATTCCACCAAGCTATACCACTTGGCGCCCTATTTGCGACCATGGGGCTAGGGCATGGGTTAAGACCCCTGTTACCCATTATAGAGGATGAATTTCGACGGACTGTACTTCAAGAGAGCTTCTACAGCTTCAATCTCAAGGTAGAACGGAGAAGGGGGTGGCTAGCAACTGATCCAGAGCGCGACGCTCTCATTGGTGTACGAACCGGTCCAAGTGGTCCCTTTCCCTGTCAAGCCAGTGCTTCTCTTCCATATCTCGTTGATGTTCCTCTTCCTTACATAGTTGTCGTTCCTCTTCTTTGTTGTCGTTCAACTAACTTCTCAAATCGTGTGGCCGCTCATTGTGGTGGTAAGGAAGAGTTTCGGATAGGCGACTGACGGTCCTTTGCCTTTTATGAGAAGCCTCTTGTAGGTTGTTTGTTCAGAGGTTATCCGTCTGAATGCTAGCCCTTTCACTGCGCACTGGAATCGGCCGGCTACGTTCTCCACGAGTAAGGCCACGGCTGGAGTGCTCCTTGTGAGGTGGCGGAGGAGTACGTCTCCTTTGCGACGGTCCTCCAATGGACTTTCTTGGCTCCGTAGGGGTCATTAAGAACTTCATTAATTAGGTGCGAAGCTCAGTGATCTATAAACCCATTGAGTCAATGATATGATCACGGTGGTCTCTCTCAACAAAAAGAAGCTAAGACAATTCGACGGCAACGACACGACACGACATTGCTTTGCCGTGGTAGGTGTCTGATCGTCATGGTTCATAGGGTCATCATGCGCTGAGGGGAATGCCAGACCCTTATCTTTGGTCCTCTCCGTCATTAGAGTCCTCTCTGTTAACCCAGAATGTGGTGTATCTTCGATTCCCATCACCGGAGTTCGTCACGAGGCAAGCAGTGGTTTTCCCACAGAAGGCGCCAATTGTGTGGGGGTGATTTCCGCACTATGAAGAAGGGTTGAACTTCGTGGATAAACAATGTGCTTTGGGAATTGAAGATCTACACATAATAACAAACGGTGAGACTGCTCGACCGGGGTTTGGTCGGAAACCCCTCCGATGATAAAGTTAGGGACTCAGGGAGAGGAAGAAGAGATGAGAGAATACTAAAAGTGTATGTATTTAGTGTGTGGATTTTCGGATGCCTTGAGAGTGAATAGTGTTCACCTTTTATAGGAGAAGGTTGTTTGTTGTTCAAGTCCTTTTCTCTCCGCCATCTGTCCAATGTGTCTTATTCGTGGTCGTCTCCCATTGGAGGAGGACGGCCACTCCGCCTGACACTCGGGTGCAGGTCTGTTTTGTTTGCCTCATTAGCGGTCATCTCTCATTGGAGGAGGATGACCACTCCGCCTGTCATTCAGATGCAAGTCTGTCATATATGCACCCTGTCCCTCTTCACCTCCATGTCTCCACGTTCTGTTCATATAGAGGGAGAGGAGCAGAGTTGTTTGTCTCTTGTGGGCCCAAGAAAGATCTTCAGTGAATTGGACTTCTTTGAGTTGGTCTACTCTAGAATGGTTGTCCAACCAGGAGGTCCAACATGTTGCTCAGCCCACTTCGGAGTCGTTGTCTGTCCATCCAGGAGGTTCAACATGTTACTCAACCTACTTCGGAGTGATTGGCTGCCCGTCTAGGAGGTCCACCATGTTGCTCGGCCCACTTTGGAGTGACATTCGTACATTAGGCCGAGCTTCTATGATTGTCTTGCTTCGGAACAAGTGTTGGCCATAAGGCTGAGGTCCAACCTAGCTCAACCTCGGAGTGAGCATCGCATTGGGCCTAGCACCAAGACTTGATTAATTTTTACCCACTTCAGAAGGCCTCTCAAAAAGCCTGCAACCCCCATCAACACTACTTAGCTTATGCTACAACCACCATCACCATCACCATCACTTAACTTATTCCATAGGCACCCTTTCCAAATCATCTCTCTCTCTTTCTCTGTTTACCACCCTTCTTGACCAAATCCATCACCTCATAAATGGATTATCATTCATCTACAACCATGACCATGGTTTAATAGTAAAAATCACAGACATGTAAATATATCCTCCATCGCAAACCTACTAATTATGAAGAATATGTCAAAAATCACAAATTCTGCCTGAAGACATTCCAAATTAATGTTTATGGTTTACATTGTTAATATAGAAATGTTTATATATATAGCTTGATTGTATCTTCATATATAGTATGATTAGTTGTGTGTGTATACATAGGCCATTACCATAGTTAGATATTTTCTATTTTTTGGTTCCTTATTTTCTTATATATTGGAGACTTGTGTTACATGTAATTATTCATTCTATTCAATATACAGTTTATTCTTTCTTTAGCTTTATTATGGTCTCATACCCAAGTTCTATTCTAAACCTATCTTCTCCGTCGTTCTAAATTGTTTCTTCTGCAAATCCTGTTTGGTTTCTGTCAGTTCGTGTGTATCTACATAACTGAGTGTTCTTTCATCATCATCTACACTAGCTAATCTCAATTATTTAACCCTCATTAGTTTTGTTGCCTCACACTGAAGTCGTAGCCACCAAAATTGAACCCAAATAGGTCCTAACGCGCCCTCACGTGCCACAAATGCCTAGGTGCTTCTATTTCCATCCTACTGTCGTATTCAAGCGCCCACACACATTCTTCTCAGTGCCTGCGTTAGTTGCACCACTCACACTTGTGTCAGTTATGCCTCACGCCTGCATCAATTGTGTCTCATTACATCCTTGCTAACGTCAGCCCTTACTGATATTAGGCGCCTCTGTCTTCCCTTCTGCTGACATCACTTTGTTTTGGTGCTCAAGAATTTTTTTTTTCAGTGCTTGTTGATTCATAAAAAATAAAGAGAAAAGAAAAAAGAAAAAAAGTGTTCTCTGTTTTCTTCTCATTACTCAAATTCATCACTTTCGATAGGACTCTAGCCAATCCATCAATGATTTTCTCTCTCAGATGTATGCTATTTGGGATCAAATTTCTCTTTCAGAGCCTTCATGGACTGATGCTGTAAATGCCACATTATTTTGCACTTATCGAGATCAATGGCGGTTAATTCAATTTCTTATGGCACTCACTCTTATATTTGGGCATGTTCGTTCCTTTCTACTTCATTGCACTCTGCTTCCTACTTTGGAGCAGGCTATCAGTGAACTTTTGTTAGAAGAAACTCGACTTGGGACTCTCTCTACTCATCGTTTGGACACTATACCTGCCACTCCTAGTTCTCTATCTCTGGGCTTCTCTTTTCATGGCTCTCAAGTTCAAAGCACTGGTCTCTGTAACTATTATCACAATCCAGGTCATATGGTTAGAAATTGTCCAACTTGGGTTTGTTGTCATTGCCACAAATCTGGTCCTGGTCATCTTCAGAAGGATTGTTATCAAAATTCCAATAAACAGACCTGCAATACCTCCTCATAGGGCTCCTATAGATCTAGCGGTTCATCCCAGTCTAATGTTTCTTAGTTTGCAGTTGTTGCCTCAACAGATGGGCCATCCTCTGCTGATCTCCATCATGACTTTTCCATACCTTCCTTCTCTATGGATGGTCTCAATACTATTGTGAGACAAGTAATTTCCCACTCCAGTACTTTTTCTACTACTCTCTTTGTTACCTCAAGTAGTTTTTTTTTGGTACTTCAACTCTGAATGTTGCAATCATATGACATCTAACCCTTTTATTTTTTCTTTACTTATGTCTGTCTCCCATATTCCTACCATCCACATTGTTGATGGTTCATATATTGGTTAGTCACATAGGCCATGTTTTTATCCTTACTCTGTCACTTTTTGATACATATCTTATACTTGAGATTACTTCAAATCTTATCTCTCTGTTGGTCAGCTTTGTGAACTTGGTATCATTGTTGCTTTCTCTAACTCTGGTTGCCAGCTACAGATCCACAGACTGGACAAACCCTTGAGATCGATCATAGACATAGTCGTTTGTTTGAATTCATCAACCTTCAGCTTCGTATTTGTCTTCAATTTCATTCTATCATTGCTTCTACATCTGCATCATCATCTTTGGAACTATAGCATTCACGTTTAGGTCATGTGTCTTTTAGTCGTTTACAGTATTTGGTTTCTAGTGGTCAGTTAGGTTTTGTCAAACCTGTAAATGTTGACTACATGTCTTGTCGACTTGCCAAGCAACCTGCTTTATCTTTTTAATAACAATACTTCTATTTCTACTTTTATTTTTGATTTAGTTTATTCTGACGTATGGGGGCTCTTCTCCAAACACTACTATGGAAGGATCTAAGTATTTTGTTGTGTTTGTGGATGATTTTTCTCATTTCACTTGGATTTATGTTTTAAAATCTTGCTTTGAGTTGCAACAAACATACTATGATTTTTCCAAAATGGTAAAAACTTAATTTGGTTGTCTTATTAAAGTTTTCAGGTCTGATAATGTTATGGAGTATAAAGAAAATGCCTTCCTTACATTTCTTCATCAAAATGGTACTCTCCTTCATTGCTCATGTCCTAATACATCTCAATAAAATAGTCGTGTTGAACGCAAACATCGCCATGTCCTTGACACTATGCATGCTCTTCTCATTTCTGCTTCTTGTCCTAAGCGCTTTTAGGAAGAAGTGGCTCATACTACGATTTATACTAATAATCGGATTCCCTTTCCTGTCATTAATCATCAGTCACCTTATGAAAAACTCTATGATCAATCTCCTCTCTATGGTCATCTTCATGTTTTTGGTTGTGCTTGTTTTGTTTTTCTTCCATTTCATGAGCGTTCCAAATTGGAACCTCGGGCTTGGTTATGCTATTTTTTTGTTTTGTTTTTCTTCCATCTCTCATCATGTCATCTTTTGGAAACATAAAATGTTCTTCTCTGTCTCTCTCCCTTTCACTTATCACCTACCTTTGTTCGTCTTTTTTATACTAATACTTCTGTTGACATCTTTTCTGATGAGTTTGATAATGGATCATTGTCATCACCTCCTGAGACACCTAAGGGTCCTGTTTTGGCTAAGGATTCTGTTCATTTACCTATCACCACTACTCCTTCTGACCTCCTGCTTGCTGATCCTGCCCCCTTGCCTGATGATCCTACTCGCTCTACTGCTCCCCGTAACCCCTTATCTGCTCCTTCTGATCCCTTACCTAATCCTCTCTTTGGTCGACCACAACGAGTAAATTAACCTTTTATTCTTCTTCATAATTTTATTGTTGGGTCTACTGCTTTTTCTACTCATGAACCTACCTTGTTTCGTGAGGCCAACTCTAAACCTCTTTGGCAACAAGCTATGTCTGATGAACTGCTATAGAGACCCCATCTTTGACTGACCTTAAGACTCAGACGTCATCGTCTATGTACTCGATGATTGCACGTGCTTATGCTAGTTTTGAGTGCCCAAAGGTCTCAGTCGAGCGCCTTGTCTTTGAGCCTCTAAACCCTCTGTGTTTTGGCCTTGTTTTTAGGCTAAACCTTGGTACCTCTTGGCTAAAGGAGAGTGGAGCCCTGCCGGCCACTTTTGGCATTTGCCAACCACTTTTTCTCATTGCCAGCTAGTTGGAGTGGCCGGTCAGCTAATTGAAGTGGCTGGTCGGCCACTTAAACTGGCTGGCAGCCAATTTTCTTCTTTTTCTGATATTTTCAGATATTTTGAGCTAGTTGTTGGGCATTGAAGCTATCCTCCATAAACGTGTATAGAGGGATGTAAACAAGCTTTAAGCTTGTCAAGCAAGCTTTTGCTTGCATTGCCTATATAAGGGGAGGTCCCTTCCCCTTTAGAGGGGTTCAGAAATTTGAGGAGCTGAAATTTCTCTCTCTCTACAATTCTCACTCTCTCTCTATATTGTGCTATATTGAGCTTGAAAGTGTGTTTTTTTTTTCACACATTTGCACTAAGACACCTAGTCAAACACCTTGACTTTGGAGCTGAGGTCCATTGAATCTTGTTTTGAGGTCTTAAGCTGGTTTTAGCTCAGAGAAGTTGTTGTCTTGCTTTTGTTCTTCAAAGGTGAGCCTCTTCTCCTTTTAAGCTTTGTTTTGATTAAGTGCTTGACCATCTTTGCATGTTGTTTTAGCCTTGGTTGTTAACTACAAAAAGTTCTATTTTTAAGTGTTAAAAATGTTGGTTTGAATCCTTGTTGGGGTTAGGGGTGGTCTACCCTCTTTGGTTGTTTATTTGCTAAGTTTTTGTACCACCTTTTAAGGCTATTTAAACTATCTCTTTTGGCCTTTTAACCACTGAATTCTAGAGGAATTTCAGTGGTGGAAATGTGGTTTTGAGGTCCCAAATAGGAGGGGGTGGTCCCCTCTCCTCTTGTCTTGCTTGCATGTGTTGATTGCCCACCAAATAAGCATGTGTTTCTCCTTTTTTGTGGCTTAGTTCAAGTATGTTTTTGTGACTTTTTGGACCTTCCATAACTCTGTTTTTGGCTTGTTTGATCATTGGTTGCTTACTCCTTACACTTGTAGTGTAATCATGCTCATTAGCCTTAATATGCTTGCCATTTTGGCCTATTATTCTAGATTATTTTAGCTACACTCCAGCATGTTTTTGCTCATATTTTTGCATGCTTGAACTCTGTTTGGAGTGGTCTTGGCTCTTTGAGGCTTGCTTTGTATGGCTATAGCATGATAGGCTTTGATAGCTTTGTGTTTTGAGTCCTCTAGCATGCTTTGCTTGGGTTGTTTGCATGATATGGCATCATTTAATATGTGGTTTTAGAGCATATATCACTGTCATACTCTCATATGTATCACTCTTTTAATGCTTTTGAGAAGTTGAACCTCATGCCTTGTTTGCAAGCCAATACATGAGCATATTTTTCTTGCCATCTATGCTGCAAGTCTAGCTTGTTTTTGCTACTGTTTCGACCTGCCTTAGGTCTGTTTTGAGTGGTTAAAGTCATTTGAGCATTGTTTAGTATGGTTATAGTGTAAAGGACCTTAACTAGCTTTGAGTTTTAAGGCCTTTAACATGTTGCGCATGTGATGTTTGCATGGTATGGCACCATTTGGTATATAATTTCAGTGTATATAGTGTAGTCACACTCTCATATACTTCACTTCTTCATAAGCTTTTGAGGGTTATGTATTATGCCTTGTTTATAGGCCAACATGTGTGCATGTTCTTCTCGTATTTTGAGCTTCCATTTCAGCATATTTAGACCATTTTTTTGGCATGATTGAGCTCTGTCCAGGGCTGGTTTGGACATTTGTGCTATGTATTGCATGCCTCTTGTGTATTGCACTTCACTAGCTTTGGTGCTTTTGGCCTTTTAGCATGCCTTGCATGCATTGCTTGCATGATCTTTAAGTCATTTAGCATGTCATTTCAGTGCTGAAATATAGGTCATTGCACTCCATTGTTTCAATCTTTCATTTGCTTTGAAAGTGGTCTTAAGGCCCTTGTTGGCTTGAACATGGAATTGAGACACTCATGCCTAATGGTTTTAACCCCCCTCTTGAGGGTTTCTACTAACCAAAAGCATGAGGCTTCTTTCATACTCAAGGTGCTTGTGGTTGAGGCCATCTTTCCCATTAGAGGACTTGCACATTGGACTTAACAAATTAAAGAATGGATTGGTAATGTAAAATGAGTAAACAAGAATTGAGTCAACTAAAACATGCCAAGATAACATATGTGTGTTGCATTGCATGTGTTTGGATCGGATGTTAATCCAAACACAAGAAATATGGGACATTTCATACTTGAAGTGATGGAACGTGTCACGTTTCTTGGTCGCTAACACCCTTGATCAAGCATGATAGGGTGGAGGCTCTTTGTGTGTTGTTTGTGCATTCATAAACATGGTAAAGCTTGGTTCTTGGCCACCATGCATTGAAAATGCTTGGTTAGTAGCTTGAGAGCCGCGTGCCACGCTCCTTTGAGCTTGAGACATAATTAGGAGAATGACAGTGCCTACATTGTCTTGCAAATACATTGTTGTGCCTCTATTGCTCTCTGTTGCAGCAAATCTAGAAGCCTGGAGCATCAACTAGCTGCCCAGCCAGTTTTACTAGTCGACCGGCCAGTTATAGTGGCTGGCAGCCACTTTTTCTAGCTGGCAGCCCACCAGCAGTTTCCTGTTTTAAAGTAAAGGCAGTCTGGAGATTGGCACAATTTTCAGAGATCAAGGCAAGTGCAAACAGAGGCAATTGACAGCATGGCAATGGATTTCTGAGCGAACGCCAACCGAGCATGTATATTCAACCTCTTGCAACAGAGCTGAGGCAATATGATTTGTAATTAGCTTTACTTGTTAGTTAGATTAATTTGGTAATTTAATTAATTAGTTTGTTAATTAATTAAGTGTTATAATAATTAGTAAGTAGTTTACTAGTTAGTCGTTTTGTTGTGTTTAATTAATCTAATTAGCTTAATTAGATTGGTTAGTTAGCTTAGCTTAGATTAGCTTAGCTTAATTCATTCGGACCCTCCATCGAGAGGGCAAATGTTGTAATAAGGGTGCGTGTGTGTGTGCATGTCTTCCAACCCCATTTCTTTCTCCCTTTTACTTACCGCTTTCGATGGTTAGTTTTAGGGCACATTTTGATTAGCATACCTAATGCTTTGCGTGTTTGCATCATTCATTTGTCTTGCATGCACCGGGCTCAGCGTATCATTCAAACCGCATTGTATTTCAATACACTTACTTGAATACGTGTTTCAAAGCATGCTATCAAGTGTTGCATTCATATGCCATCTTAGATAGCCGAGCCTATTTTAGTTGCATTTTTGCATGTGTTGCATTAGGCACTTAACATAGTTAGGATTATGCATATTTCTAACTAGCTTTTGTTTTGGCTCGGAGTACACTGTAAATGTTTATGCTTTAGCATCCTTGCACGAGTGTATGTGTTGCCATGTTAGCATGCTTGCCATGAGGCTATGTGCTTATTTGATAAACTGCATGAATGCCTGTGGATGAAGGCTTCATTACTTGAATTAGAACAATTCATCAAAATGTGAATTTTAAGCCCACTCGGAGTGGCAAATCATCATGTTTTAAGGCCATCTTGTTTGGTGGCAAATTCGCATTTTAGCCTACTTGCGAGTAGCATCTTCAAACCATTTTCGAAAAACAAACATGAGATGTTTTGTTTCAAATCCAGCGATTTAGTCTATACTTGTGTGTTGTGCGCATCACATAGTAGGTTAGCTAATAATCAAACAAGAACACATGTGTTTTCAAAAACATCATATCATGTTTAGTAGAGGCTGATCCTTTGATCGGGCGAGTGGGGGGTGCTCATTTCAGGACCTTCCCCTCTCGTACCCAAGTTCTCGAGCCGAGGCAACTTTGGTGATGATAGACACGTGGCCTTTGGCACGAGTCAGGGTTTCCTAAATTTCCCAAAAACAAAATATTTAGGTGGCGACTCTGAAATCTGGCAAAGCAGTCCATGTTTGGCACTTTTTGATTCAAAATTGATTTTTCAAAACCAATTGCCGGATTTGGACTCTTTGGTGATTTATCAGTCTTACATTGCACTTTGTGAGATTAGAATAAGAACCGTGACAGGAGTCCGAACTGTAGTAGCTATGAATCAAAATCTGCGCCCTCTCCGAAAGGGGGGCGCACGGAGGAAGTTCAAGTGGTCTACAACTACAAGCTCTTCATAAAACTCATACATGGGATGTCATTGATCTTGTGAGACCCCTAACTTTAGTAAACCTCATTAGGTCCCTAAATTTTGAGTTATTATAACAAAGCCCTTAGTTCGTTGATTATTTGCGAATTAAACCCTAGAATCGAAAACACATCACGGACGAATCCATACAAACCCTAATCGACCCTGGAAGCTTAGAAATCATTTCTAATACTCTAATATTAATTATTTAACTCTTGAATTTTAGATTAATCTCTCCAAACCTTAACTTCTGGTTTTCACAAATTTCATTCAATTATTCACCTTTAAATTCAAAGAAAGATAACACACACCGAATTATTTTTTCTAACACTAATTTATTAACTCCACACTTGAAATAGATATTTTAATTGAGCCCAAGCCCTCACACTTTTATTAAATCACATTTTGACCACAAACAAGTACCATTATATATTTATATATACACTTGTTGTAACAACCCTCATACTGTTTACTGATTAATGACTGATTGATTACCGATAATCACCGATTACCGTTAAACGGAACTGATAATGACTGAT
Organism: Camellia sinensis; assembly: GCF_055761805.1. NCBI lineage: Eukaryota > Viridiplantae > Streptophyta > Magnoliopsida > Ericales > Theaceae > Camellia > Camellia sinensis. Next base: position 83,904,057 of record NC_138963.1, read on the forward strand.
AACTGACTGAGAATTGAACTGATTAAAGTACTGAACTGACTGACCGAAATTGAAACTGAATTGAGTGAATACATCTGTTTGAATTGCATGTTATCTGTTGACTGTTTGTTTGATCTGTTCATGTTTTATGTTTAAACTGCTAATTGAAGGCCTTATCGGCGGCCGAATCCGGAATTGATTGAAGTTTTATGATTGTCATATTTAATATGATTTTATGGTATAATTATCTGAAAACTGATTAGGTATGATTAAATTAGATTAAATATTGATCAATTGCAGAGTTAGCCTTATTTACCGAACTACCCCTAGTGGACCACTATCTCACACACACACTTGAGCCTTATACATTGAATCAAACATTTCTTTAGCCTATTTGTGAGACCCTTAGCCGACCATAGAGAGAGAGAGAGACTTGAGGAGTTGAGTTCATCTCAATATTGCTTAGAATTTGAAGAGAATTGAAGTGTAGATTGCTAAATTGAGCTCCTAGTCTTCTAATTCAAGACCTAAGGTAGAGTAATTACCCTCTTGCTTATGAATTGAGCTTGTTCTTGCATGATTCATGTCAAATTAAGGAGCTAAGTCTTGTTTTAGTTCATACATGTTGAAATAGAGCATAATTCATGCATGCATGTTTGAATTGTTGGATTTTGAGTTGAATTCATGGCAAATTGTCACATGCATGTCCATAATTTTGTAATGGTCCATGTTTTCATCTTGTTTGTGAATCAATTGGCTCACTAGAGCATGTTTTGAAGCTTGAAAGTTATTTAAATATCATGCATGCCATGTTTGAAGATTGTTCTTGAAAATGATTTGAAATTGAGCTTGAATTAAACACCCTTGGGCTTTGATTTCTCAAAATTGAGCTTTGAACCATGTTATTCTATGTGTTTATAAATGTTTTCCAGAAAATGGGCCCAAGAGGATTGGTTTTGATGCATTTGAGTGTGAGTTGGAGCTTGGAGGTGCAATCTGGAATTCCCAGATTTTGCACTTACGCTCGAGCGGGGAAAGTGGCGCTCGAGCGTGGAATCCGAGCATCCAGCATCTCTCTGCACTGTTTTGCAGTCCGCTCGAGCGGAGGATTGGGCGCTCGAGCGGAGTCATGTCTCACGCTCGAGCGGGCGTCGAGCGGAGATTTCACCCATCCAGTACTTTTACAGTACGCTCGAGTGGGAAAGTTTACGCTCGAGCGTGTACCTTTGTTGCATTACCGCTCGAGCGAGGAAACCTGCGCTCGAGCGGAACTCTGTTTTTCTGAAAATGCTTTTAAATGTGCATCTTTGCATCCTCATCTCATTCTAGGCATTCTTAGGCCTAGTTGTAGACATCTTGTTGAGGATATAGATGTAGAACACACCGAGGCATTAGGGGTTAAGTTATTATCTTTCCCAGCTGTGTAGCTTAGTGTGTTCAATCTGTTAACTGTGTAGGGTTGGCGACTGGGGAGGCACGCTCTAGCATACTGTAGCCCGAACTCTGTGAGTAACGAATGTGTAAAGATATGTTCACAAATGATTATTTTCTGAACAACTGAACTGTACTGTTTTCTAAACTGATTACTGTTAACTGAATGAATGTATGTCCTATATTCTGAACTGTATTGTGGCATCCTTGGCACCTACTGCTTACTGTTACTGTGACAGAATTCTCTGTCGGTTCCCTCGTTGGAACCACTACTGTTTACTGACTGATGGCCATCATTACTGTTCGGTCTTTTAAGACCTACTGTTACTGTTATGCTAATGGATGTACCACATATGACTGTTTACTGTACTGAGCAACTGAAATACTGATTGAAATGAACTGTTTTCATTACTGTAAGGACATTCATTCTAAACCCCTTTACGCTTTATGTTATTCACTGGGCTTTAGCTCACTGCTCATATATATATGTAGGTGTACAGGCACCGGATTGAAGCTAGAGGCGTCAGGGTTACTCCAGTTTTGTCAAGCCAGCCTTTGTGCCTCACTGCGAGGTTCCGAGCCTAACGTGTTAGGGCTTAGGGGTGTTTTACAATTCCCCCTTTTGTACTGTTTCACTGTTTTGTATAGACTGACTGTTTATCGTACTGTTATGCAGGGATTAAGTCCCTAGTCTGAATGATTGAAAATATTGTGCATACTGTTCTGTACCGTTTATGTATGAATGTATGAATAATCTTTTTGGCATACAAACTGTCACAGCTCATTAGGCATTGTTTCTTTACTGTATTGGCTTCCGCCAGGCCCTGTACTCTGTTTTACTGTACTACTGTTCTGCAGGCCTTCGGTAATCTCAGATTACTGGCCAGTTACGGTGCTAAACCCATAGGGCCGGGTTTGGGTCGTGACACTTGTACCCTAAAACTTTTTTTAAACATTATATTTTATAATTTCCAACATTTGTACCCAAAAAATAATAAAATAAGTCCCTTAAATCACCACTTATGGCCAGCCATAACCTATATAGATACTATGAATGTACTTTGAGACAATTTTGCATGATTTAAGAAAATATCTTTGACTTGGTACAAACTTATATATATATATATATATATATATGTATATATGTAACTAGGTTGGTTTGAATAGGAGGAAAACCTTAACTAGATCATGTTTAGGAACCAAATTAAGGCCTCTAATCCTCTACTATTCCATTTCATTTAAATTAAATCTAAACTATCCAATCCAATTCCAACCAATGGGCATTTATGACCTTTTGCACCAAATTCATTATAAAAACAATCTAACAACCCTCAACTAAGCCACAACACAACTCTCTCTTATTTCTTTTCCTTTCAAATACATACTCTTAGAAGTTTTAAACATTCATTTCAGATGTGTTTTGATGGCATTCTTGTGTTAAAAATGAAAGGAGTTAGGCCTTGATTCTACCTTTCTTTTATTTCTCTTAATGAGTATAAGGCTACCTTTTTCCATAGCAATCTCTCAAAATTTCCAAAGGCACACCTTCACCTCAAATTTTTGAGTTTAATACATAATATTTAGCATGTTTTCATCACAAGAGAAGTAGAAAATTTCCCTTAGCTGACCTCTTTTTTCACCAACTTTCTTATTTCAAGAACTGTGCCAGAAAAATCTATTTTACAGCCAACTTTCAAAAATTTTAGAAACATGTAGAAAAATCTTCTGGACCTACATTTTATGTGAAAATCTTCCTTAAGGAGTTAGCTTTCAAGGAAAATTGGTTTCATGGAAAAAGAGTGAGCGGTTTGTGAGAAAATCGTCGATGAATCTGGACAGAGCTGGAGTATTTCTGAAATAACTACAAATCTCGAAAAGCTATTCCATTTCTGAAAAATGTTCTAAAAACTAGATAAAATTCTCTACAAACTGTAGGAAGGTCAAGCTTGGAAAAAATCTGAAATGATACTTTTAATTTCAATCTTTAAATGGTTTTAAATCTGAAAATTCTGTTTCGCCTTGGTGATATAGCAGATGAAAGTTATAGATTCTATCAAAGTAAGATCAAAGTTATTTTTGGAGACCCATGGATAAATATCAAGATCAGACTGTTGGCAACGGAGGAGATTGATTTGAGGTAATTCGGGTAGTATAGAATATGCTTCTTTTAAATCTCTTTGCAAATAGTTATTTTAATCACCTTCAATTTGTACTCCTCTTGATGATTTTGATAATTTGATAAATTTTGTGAAATTATTCGTTGTTGATTCGTTTGATTACTCTAGTCATTTGATGAACTCTGTGTAGTTATTCTATGTTGAAAATGTTGATTTGTCTGGCTAAATGATGTGAAAATGCTCCGTACATGAATCGAGTGGACTTTGCCAATATGCTCTGTACCAATAGCCCAGATAAGCGGTTGTGCTTAGGTGAGGAGGGTGATGGGGCTGAGGTGGTCACTGGTCATGTACTGAGTAGGACCGGATATTTGGTCCTGGATAAATTATCATATGTCGAGTTGACTTGTTTGTGCAATTTGGTAAATTGCTTGGTATCTCGAATTGAATTGTTTGTGTAATTATTGGATCCTTGTAAAATTATTCATTCTCTAAGCTTTGTTACTCCTGTCATATTGTATACTTACCAAATTAATTTATTTTTCAAGTGTGGAGCAAATTTAGTGGTGGTTGGAGTTGAAGAATTTAAAGGATTATTGAGTTAGAGATTTTTGGGCTCACCACTATATATTGTTTTTAGATATTTGTATAAATTATATTTTGGAGACTTTGCGTAATTATTTTGGAGACAATTTTGTATTTTTAAGGTTATTAATTAGTTAAAATTTTAAATTTGAAGTTTAGTTGATTTGTTAACGGCCCAGAAGTTGGGGCGTTACAGATCTTCCCCCTAGCAAAACTGTAATTATCTGCAAATGGGCATCCAAGATTAAACCATTTTTTGATGGGTCTATTGAGCGTTACAAAGCTTGTCTTGTTGCTAGGGGATTCACTTAAGAATATGGAATTGATTATGAGGAGACCTTTGCTCTGGTTGCTCGTCTCACTTCTATTCGCAGCTTAATTGGTGTTGCTACTGCTCGCCACTAGATTCTCAATCAGATGGATGTCAAGAATTTTTTTCTCAATGGGGATCTTCTTGAGGAAGTCTATATGCAACCTCCACCTGATTCCTCTATTTATTTGCCCAAAGTATGCAAGCTTGGCCGTGCTTTGTTTGTTTTGAAACAAGCTCCCTATGCCTAGTTTGCCCAGTTCAACTCCGTGACATCAAATTTTGGTTTCATCTCTAGCTCTTATGATTCTACCCTATTTATTCGTAAGCCTCTAAGCATGGTTCTATTTTCCTATTTCTCTATATGGATGACATGATCTTCACCAGTGATGATATTGCTGGTATTTCTAGTCTCAAGGCATTTCTTAGTCGGCAATTTGAAATGAAATATTTGGGTTTGCTCCACTACTTCTTGGGTCTTGAGATTTCTCAAGATTTTTCTGGCTACTTTCTTTCACAAGCTAAGTATACTTCTGATCTATTGGCCCATGCTGGCCTTACTGATTGCAAGACCGCTTCTACTCCCATTGATTCCCAAATTTTTCTTACACTTCTTGACGGTGTGCTCTTGTCTGATGCCACTTTGTATCGTCAGTTTGTTGGTAGTCTTGTTTATTTTACCATTACTCAACCTGATATTGCCTATGCGATGCATATTGTTAGTCAATTTATGGCAGCTCCTCGTTTCCCACATTATGATGCACTGCTTCGTATTCTTCATTATGTTAAAAGCACTCTATTTCATGGTCTTCACTACTCCACTCATTCCTCTCTAGAGTTACATGTCTTCTCTGATGCAGATTGGGCTAAAGATTCTACTAATTGGCACTCCACCACTGGGTTCTATTTCCTTTTGGGTAATTCTCTTATTTCTTAGCGTAGTAAGAGACAGACTCTCACTGTCCATTCAAGCACTAAGGCTAAGTATCATGCTCTTTTTGACACTACTCAGGAGCTTCTTTAGCTCCGTTGGCTTCTTACCGATGTGGGTACTTCTCATTCCGATGCTATTGTTCTTTATTATGATAATTAGAGTGCCATTCAAATTGTGCACAATAATGTCTTCCATGATCGCACCAAGCATATTGAGATTGATTGTCATTTCATTCATTAACATGTGACTCATGGCACTGTTCGTTTTCCCTTCGTCACTTCTACTACTCAGGTCGCTAATGTCTTCACCAAGGCACATCCTTCTGATCGTTTCTCTGACCTAGTTTCCAAGCTCTAGCTTATTCCTGCCTTTCTACCTTGAGCTTGAGGGGGGATGTTAATATAGCTTGATTGTATCTTCGTATATAGTATGATTAGTTATGTGTATATAATTAGGCCATTACCATAGTTAGATATTTCCTATTTTTTGGTTCCTTATTCTCCTACATATTGGAGACTTGTGTAACATGTAATTATTCATTCTATTCAATATACAGTTTATTATCTCTTCAGCTTTATCATACACAATAAAGTCACTTATGTATAAGGATATTTTATACTTTTCAATTATGGTTATTTACATGAAGACCTCTTAAATTATCAACAAAGATTACTTTAACCCCTTGAACTATAAAATCATTCCAATGAACTCCTTAAACTATTGGCATGTTCCATTTTGACCGTTTCTATTAGGGGGTTCAATTAGTACGTTTTTATAATTTAGGGGGTCTATTTGTGCACTTTTATAGTTTAAGGGTTAAAGTGGATTCGAGAATGGAGGGTTTGAGATGAGAATGCCACCAATAGAGAGAGAGAGAGAGATCAGCTTTGATAGAACCACGGAGAGAAAGAGAGAGATCAACTTCAGTTTGTGAGAGGAGAAAAAAAATAAGAGAAAAAGTGAGACTAATAACCCTCTATATATATATGGGGAATTCGGGGATTAACGGGGCCGGGCCGGGCCGGGCCGGGTCTCGGGAGCCTATCCTCGTCCCTAGCCCGAAAACTGTTGGGGATTTGATTTTCAATACCATCCCCCGGCCCTATAGGGAGTAATTTTCGGAGAAACCCCGTTTTAATCGGGGTCGGGGAATCGAGTCCCCGTCGGGCCGGTTTCAAATTGCCATCCCTACCTGCCTTTGACCGGACTGGAGAGAGGATTAGTTGATGTGCGTGTAAACTGGCCCGAACACCCTTTACCGTTTTTTTTTGGGAGGAGGGGGAATCAAATTTGGTTTGGTGTGGGTGACATTCAAAATGAATTTGAACGATATATTTCAGTTATTTTTGGAGTAGTTTTTATGTGTGTTGAGGGGGTGTATTGTTTTTAGATGGGATGGGGTACTAAGTTCCTAACAAGGATGAAATAGTAGTTTTTTTTTTTTTTTTTTACCTTTATTATTTTGATGTCAATAAAAAAAGTAGACTTTATTCTTCCATATAAAAGTGATTATTATTTTTCATTTGGTAAACCAATTGTAAAATGAGATTGACAGTGGGACAAGTTGAAGAATATACAAAGTATCATGCACAAACTTGAAGGGGATATGTTTTTGGGCTCATGGGGTCACTTGCCATAGAAACCTCCAAAATATTCATAAATTTACCAGCATAATAATTATAACAACAACAACAAGGATTAATTACTCTTTGTACCTTGTAGTTTTGTGAGAATTTGAATTTATCCCTTGTAAAACAAAAAATGTGCATTGTCCCTAAAAAATGATTCGTGAAGTTATTACTAATGGAGCAGTAGCTCCCATTTTACCATTAAACTCGAATGATTAGTGAAGACTCCATAGTTTAGGGGTCTATTTGTATATTTTTATAGTTTAAGGGGTCAAAATGATATTTTTCAATAGTTTAAGGGTAATAAATCTTTCAATTAAGTTGTTAACGAGTTTAACAGTATACTTTAGTTTACAAACTACAAGGGGTTAACTTATGTGCTTATTTTCAAATAATGAGGAGTATGTGCACATAGTTAAATTCACAAAGCGATAAAGTAAAATTTACACTTTTATTTATGGGGAAATCACTCAATAGTGAAAAAATAAATAAATAAAGAAATAAAATAAAAAATAAAAACAATAAATTCACAAACATAAAAGGTGTAACTTATCTTGTAATGAGGTGCAATTCAAACTTTGTGCTGGTGCAACCTCCTTCTTTACATATTTTTTTTCTTTGTGCCACTATGGAGTGATTTTTTCTTTTTTAGATTTTTATTATTGGCAATCCCGTTTGACAAAACTCCTTTCAGTTGTAATTTTATTTGATTGTTTATTTAAGTGAGCTATGAGTATTTAGATGCGAATCCAACCTGAATTGTACCTTGCAGAGGAGTTTGTGATCCGAAGTCCTATCATGTTTTCCACTTCGCTGACTATGTCAGGCATCGAGCTGCCAGGTCAGCTCGCGGGGGTCGATGGGGCAACGCCCCTTGGCAGGTTTGGGGTAGCGCCTAGGCGGGGTCGAGGGGCAACGCCCCCGAAGCTAGAAGCAAAATTGCAGTCAAAGTTGCTTATCCGCTCAAGCGGCCATTTGTGCGAAGAACATTTGGTTTCAAAAGTTTGACCTGTCTGTAAAAGTACTAGAAGTTGGGATTTTACACTCGAGCAAACCTTCCTGCGCTCGAGCAAGGTCCGCTCGAGCGAAGATCGCGAATCAGCTTTCTATAAAATATGTGGTTTCATTTGTTTTTAGGGTTACAGCTTCCAGATCTTCTTCTTGGATATTAGGGTTTATATCTGGAGCTTCTTTGCTAGTTTCTTTGATATTTGTTTGAGTTTAAATCTAGTTTGAAAAGTATACATCAAAGGATTATTTGTTTCGTTCAATACAAAAGAGAATGTTGTTCTTCGGTGGATTCCGTGGAATTTGGGCCTGAAGCTTTGTTGGATTCTAGAGTGGCTCATCATCGTGGATTCGACATCAGCGTTGTAGATTCAACGTTGGGCAAGACAATTCTGAGGTGAAGACGGTGGTGAAAGAGGCATATAGGGGTCAGTTCGATACGGGCGTGGATTCGCTAGGTAATTGAGAGTATACTTGTGTAATTCCTTTATGTCTTCTTAGTGGATTGTTTTGTGGCTTTTGCTAGTGGTTTTTTATCACAATTGGAGGTACTCTAATTGTAGTTTTTCCATGTTAAATCGTTGTATTGATTTGTCTTTGATTGTTTGATTAGGATTGCTATTTACTCATTAAAATTGATACATAATCACAAATCAATATTTAGGAGATTTCTAGATTTTTCACTCTTAATTCATCATGTAATTTGTTATTATTATATTAAAAATAGACACCGATGATAGGACTAGTTAATTATTTAATAGTTTTAAAACATCATATGATACTATCTATGCAATGTTATAAACTAATCACATAGGAAAATGTTTGAGATTCTTAAAAATCTCTCACAATTCAACCCACAATAATATAATTTGATAAGTGTCAGTTTTTTATTGGTTATGCAGTTAATTATATGAGACCTATCACCTTTGTCACAACATTGTGAATGCATTTGTGAGTGCAAAATGTAAATCTCTAGCATTGTTGAATCGAATAGCATACAATTTTATGATCGAGATATATTGAGTGACTCATCGTTAAGTAAGAAAAGAAAAAAAAAGGATAAATTTGCCCTTTTTATGTTTCATATTTTTATTTTGGTCTTTAAAGTTGTTTTTCTCACTTTGGCCTTTTATGTTTTAAGTTTTTCTTAATTTACTTTTAAAGCTAATTTCGGTTCCAAATTAGACAAAAAATGTCACATTGACTATCACATAATATAAAAAATATTTTATTATATTAGATTTTAAATTTGTACTTAAAGTGTGAGTTATATATAATAAAATATTTTTATGTTGTAACAGTAGAAGTTAGGGGTGGGCACGGGTTAGTTGTGGCCACAGAACCTCCAATCCGCTATCCGTCCGCTAGATTGGCAAATTGGAGAAAATCAATCTACAACCATCCGCTAATCTGGCGGATGTGAATTGAGCGGATCAACAGATTGACGGATGGATGCAAATCGGTTTGGCGGTTTAAAATTTTATAAATTTTCAACATAATTCAACTTATGCACTTCCTCAAAAAAAAAAAAATATATATATATATATATTACAGTCAATAATTTAAAAAAGTATTATAATCACTGCATGCCACATCTAAAGAAAGAAAGTTTGAAATTTTAGAATATTACAATCACTACATATCTCTTTTCCATATATTATAATAACAACATCTTTTATCCACATAAAGTATTATAATATGTAATTGTTAAAATATAAAAACAATTCAAATTACCAAAATCATGAACAGAGCAGTAATAGAAATTATATGTCTTTGTATTGTTACATCTATATCTATTTTTGAAAATAACAACCAACCAGCATATATCATCTTTTTTATTTATTATTTAGAATTAGATTTAAAAATCAAAAAATATAAATAAATAATACATTTATTTTTTTCAATTTAAAAAATATATTCAAGTTGAAAAAAATTTTTCAACAAAATATATTTAACAGAATATTTAAATTCTTTTTCAATTGAAAACATAAACAGAATATCTAAACAAATTAAAAATACAAAGTCTTACAAATTATTAAGGGTGCTTGCGGTTTGGTGGTTCAATTGCGGCCAAATGAACCTCAAATCCGTAATCCGTCCAAAACTAGACGGATTAGAAAAAATCAATTTGCACTCGTCCGTTTGTCATCACACATCCGTCCAAAATATGGCGGATCGGTTTGGTTCGATCGGTTTGGACGGATCGGTATATCCGCTGTTCACCCCTAGTTGAAGTGATATTTTCTATCTAATTTTGAACATAAATTAGTTTTAAAAGTAAATTAAAAAAATAAATATGACGGGCCAAAATAAGAAAAAATAAACTTTAAAAATCAAAATGAAAAATCAAAGCGTCAAAAAAATAATTCATTAACCAGAATATGAAGAGAATATCTTATAATTTTCCATGAATTCGGTTAATCTTCTTCCGCAATAGTTGTTTTCTTGTTTCTTGTCTGCTAAGATATGTCGTCACCACTACTCACTTTTCTTGCTTTTGAAAAGTAAACGTTGAACCCGTGAACGTTGAACCCGTGAATTATTCGAAGAGTTAAACAAAGGCTTCGTCTGGGATGTTGCTATTTTAGTAGGTTATTTTAATTTTTGATTATTTTAATAAGTTAAAATTTTTATATTTGAAAAAATAATTGAATTTTTTTAAAGTTAGATGTGATGTTTATGAAAGAAAAAGTGAAATGATTATGGGTTTAATGTGATATTTTGTCTTATTAGCTATTTTAGCCTATTTTGTCTTTTTATAAATTTTAGCCTAAATTAGGCTAATTTTTTTCTTCCCAAACACCCCCAAAATATGAGTCATATCTTATTTTAATTCTCAAAATTCTCAATATTTAAATTGTATTAATATAATTTTTAATATATAAAAATATTTTAATTTACTTTTATTGATACAATTTAAGTATTAAAAAAATTAAAACATGTTAAATATTAAGGACTAAAATAACATAAAATTCATATTTTCAAAACAAAAAAAAAATGTTATTAACCTTTATTGAAACAGTGATGCTAGGTAGTCCTAATTTTCGTGGTTCAAATTTGCTCAAATGATGTGGCGATGATATGGCGATGATGTGGAAAATTATTATTTTTTTTAAAAAAAAATATTTCTTATTTTTTTATTTTATTTTGTTTAGGATACTAAGGGATGGTTTGGAATGATCTAAATAAGTGTACTTTTTTACTTTTTATGAAAAGATGTGCAGAAAAGTAGAGAGGTGATGTGATGAAAAAAGATAAAAAGATAAAAAGTGTGTACTTATTAGTACACCCCAAACAAGGCTTTGTTCTTGATAATATACGATTTCTTGAGATATTTTATTAAACTTTTTCTTGTAAATTTTATATCTTTAGTAGTACCAGTATTTAGTAGATTTTGTAAAAATTCACGACGTTAGTGACAATTTGCTATTAATGCTATTACTTTATTACGATCTAGCAACAAGTCTTGGAAATAAAATGGTGACAAAAACTAAAAAAAAAAAGAAAAAGTTTTAGATGTTTTGATTTTAAGCCCACTATACTTCCAAAATAATAACAGTATCTAAAGATTTGATCGTTACCTGAACGTAGTTGGCGTGGGGCTCTGGCGTTGGTAAGCTTCCAATTTACAAAAGTAGCTTCCCTCAACATTTCCTTCCTTAGATCAGACTCAACACAGATCTATTTCGTTTCCTACCTCAGTCCATAACTTTAGAAACTGCTTCTTTAGTTATACAGAAGACCTAAGATCAATAACTTGATATACTGTAATAACACACTCTCTTCTAGAAATGAAAAACTTTTTTATTTATTGAACAAAGATCTACAAAGGGGTGTCTACAGATTGTTGGATTGCCAGAATATTATTTTCTCTAAGAAAGCCTGAGGAGTTGACTTTTCTTAGTTTCAAGCATATTCCAAGTAACTTGTCCCATTTTTCTCTTCTCCAAAGACTTTATATAGGCACCTTGTGAACTTCAAAGTTTGAATTTCAACTATACAACATTTTATATTTTATATTATATATTTTATTGTTACTAGAAGACAAACAAGAGACAAACAAGCAAGTGGTGTGGGCACATGCTGATTTATTTATGAACAAGAGACACTTGGTGGTGTAGTTACATGGAAGTGTAGTCTTAGCCTATGATTCTGTCAATCCATTGCATTGTCTAGATTTCACACCCCTTCATCACCTATGATATTACTAAGATCATAGTTCTCGCCATATTTGTAACAACCCTCATACTGTTTACCGACTTATGACTGATTGATTACCGATAACCATCGATTACCATTAAACTGAATTGATTATGACTGATAATTGAACTGATTAAAGTACTGAACTGACTGACTGAAATTGGAAACCGAATTGATTGAGTATATGTTAGTTAAATTGCATTCTATCTGTTTGACTGTATGATTATCTGTTCATGCTTATATGTTTAAACTGCTAATTGAAGGCCTTAGCGGCGGCCGAATCCGGAATTGATTAGTGTTTTACGACCATCATATTTAATGTGATTTTATGGTATAATTATCTGAAAACTGATTAGGTATGATTAAATTAGATTAAAATAAGCTAATTAAAGAGTTTGGTTTATTTACCATATTGTCACCCTTAGTGGCCCACTGCCTAGTGATGCTAGAGCCTTGCATACTTGACTCAAAACATTTCCATCAGCCATTTCTCTTGAGCTTAGCCGACCATGAGAGGGAGAGAGTGAGAGAACTTGTCTTCCATCTTGGGTTTGCTTGCTAATTGAAGAATTGTTGAAGTGTAGATTTCATATTTGAGCTCCTAAACCTTGAATACATGACTAAGGTAGGAAACTCACCTTCTTATTGTTGCCATTGAGCTAGTTCTTGCATGATTCATGCTTCATTGTAGAACTAAGTCATGTTTTGGTTCATTGTTGTTGAATTGGAGCTCAATCCTTGCATGCATGGTTGTATCATAGATGTTGAGTTGTTTTCATGGCAAAATGTTACATGCATGTTCACATTTATGTTTAAGTCCATGATTTCATCATGTTTTGGAAACAATTGGCTCCTTGGAGCATCAAATTGAAGCTTTGATTTGGTTTAAATCCATGCATGTTTGCATGTTCTTCATATTCTTGAAAATGGGTTTGAATATGGTTTTAATTGACTCACCTTTGGGGCTTGAATTCATAAATTGAGCTTTGAAACTTGTTATACATTGAATTTAGTTATGTTTTCCAGAATTTGGGCCCAAGAGGTCGAGTTTGGAGTGGTAGAATGCTTGGTTTGAGCTTGGGAGGCAGATCTGGAAATTCCAGATTTGGCTTCCTCGCTCGAGCGAAGGATTCCCCGCTCGAGCGAGCACCTTTGTCCAGGGCTCCGCTCGAGCGACCATCGAGCGACCATCGCGCGCAAAATCACAGCATCCAGTATTTTTACTGTTTTGCAGACCGCTCGAGCGAAGGATTCCTCGCTCGAGCGAAGCCTTTGATTTTGGACTTACGCTCGAGCGGAGAAAGTCCCGCTCGAGCGAGGCTCCTAGTTTCAGCAAACTTTGCGAAATGTTTTCTAAGTGTATTTTTGCATCCTCATCCCATCCTAGGCATTCTTAGGCCTAGTTTAAGACATTTAGATGAGGATATCGTTGTAGAACACACCAAGGCAAATTAGGGATTAAGTTATGATATTTCCCAACTGTGTAGCTTAGTGTGTGTTCAACCTGTGAACTGTGTAGGGTTGGCAACTGGGGAGACACGCTCTAGCATACTGTAGCCCAGAACTCTGTGAGTAACAATTGTGTAAAGATATGTTCAAATGATTATCTTCTGAATACTGAACTGAACTGTTTCCTGAACTGATATTGTTTACTGAATGAATGTATGTCCTTTATTTCTGAACTGTACTGTGGCATCCTTAGCACCTACTGTTTACTGTTACTGTTACAGAGATCTCTGTCGGTTCCCTCGTGGAACCACTACTGTTTACTGACTGATGGCCATCATTTACTGTTCGGTCTTTTAAGGCCTACTGTTTACTGCACTGTTATACTAATGGATGTACCACATATGACTGTTTACTGTACTGAACAACTGAAATACTGATTGAATTGAACTGTTTTCATTACCGTAAGGACATTCATTCTAAACCTCTTTATGCATTATGTTATTCACTGGGCTTTAGCTCACTGTTTATATATATATGTAGGTGCTCAGCCACCAGATCGGAGCTAGGAGCGTGGGTTAGACTCCAGTTTTGTCAAGCCAGCCTTTGTGCCTCACTGCGAGGTTCCGAGTTGCCATGCTACGGCTTTGGGATGTTTTGCTTGTTTCCCCCGTTTGTCTCCATACTGTTTGGAGTACTGTATAGACTGTCAGTTACTAACTGTACTGTTATCAAGGGATTAGGTCCCTGTACTGTGTGACTATAAATTTTGTATAGACTGTACTGTTTGTGTATGTATGAATGCATGAAAATCTTTTTGGCATACAGACCGTCGCAGCTCATTGGACATTGTTTAATTACTGTTTTGGCTTCCGCCAGGCCCTGTACTCTGTTTTACTGTATTACTGTTCAGCAGGCCTTCGGTAATCTCGGATTACTGGCCGGTTACGGTGCTAAACCCATAAGGCCGGGTTTGGGTCGTGACAGAGTGGTATCAGAGCGATACTTACCACGAGTTATACCGCACACACGTGTCCAAATGAGCTATAGGGTGTCCTAGAAAGTGCTTAGGGCATCTCATGAGCATGATAAGTGTGTGGTTATGCTATGACTGAATACGTGTTAATGTGATAACTGTTTAAATATGCAACTGTTTATGTTACAATTGTTATAACTGTTATAACTGCTTATAGCGAAATGGACAATGCAAATGAACCTGAATCCTCGTCTACCGAGGCAAGAATGGAAAGAATGGAAAGAATGATAGAACTGATAACTGCTAGACTTGAACAACAACAGAACCAACCGCCCCCACCTCTTCCTCCTCCGGTACAGCCGGAACCTAATGTTAATGTGAATGATGGGGATATTATTGCTCTGACCCAGAAGTTCAGCAAAATGAAACCGCCATCCTTTCAGGGAGGCCTTGAACCGTTAAAAGCTGAAGCTTGGGTTCTGGAAACAGAGAAACTATTTGAAGTGTTTCCGTGCTCAGAAGCAAACAAAGTATTGTTAGCTACCTTCACCCTCCAAGAAGAAGCTAGAAGGTGGTGGATGTTGATCCGTGATACAAATGCTGTTATGACTTGGGCTCAGTTCAAGGAGTCCTTCTTTGAAAAGTATTTCCCTCAGTGTGTCAGGGATAGAAAAGTGACTGAATTTGAGCAACTGAAACAGGGCACCACGTCGGTTGCCGAATACGAAACAAAATTTACTGAACTTGCCCGTTATGCACCGCATATGGTGGATACTGAGTATAAGAAGGCCAGGAAATTTGAAGGTGGCCTTAATGTTGCAATCCTTGACCGAATAAATGTCTTGAAACTACCGACCTTTGTGGGTGTTCTCGACCGAGCGTTGATGGCCGAGTCGAACATTGCAGCAGTGAAACAATCTGAAACACCAACAACTGAATGGCATGGTAAAAGGCAGGGTTTCAAATTTAAGAAAGGCAAGCACAACCCAGCCAACAAGAAACAGAATACGGGGTCAACGACTAGCCCCAGCCAAGGGAGTGGGTTCATTCCACCCTGCTCTGTATGTGGTAATAAGCATAAAGGGGTTTGTCACAAATTATCTGGAGCCTGTTACAGGTGTGGTAAGGTGGGCCACATGGTTAAAGATTGTCCTTCTGCTCCTCAGGGCACTAGCAAAGCTGCAGCCAGCGACGCAGCATCAAACGCTCCACCAAAACCGAACCCTAAAGCTACCGGGAAAGAGCCTGTGAGGCAAGGCCGAGTGTTCGCACTAGTACCGGGAGATGTGCAGAATACCGAGACCGTTGTGTCAGGTATCCTCTCTATCTGTACTCAAAATGCATATTGTCACGACCCGAACCCGCCCCCGTGGGTTAAGGACGTAACCAGCCAGTAATCATGAGATTACCTACGGCCTCAAACTGTTCTAAACGTATTTTAACAGAGTTAATGGGGGCCAAACGGAAGCAAAATTAAAAACTTTGTCCATAGAGCCGTGCTTATATGCACATCAAACAAACCATACTCAGATACGTTAATAACTCACATCAAAAGTACAGCTTCACAAAATTCATTACAGACGGGATCGTCCAAAACGAGTCAACCTATAACAGACTATGTACAGACATGCACTGGGTCCTTGCCAACAAGACAAAACATAGGTACATAGTAAAAGGGCAAGGATGGTCTCATGCGCGAGGCACAAGGCTGACTCTCCCAAAACTCCTGTTGTTCCTAGCAGACTTCACTGGGGCTGGGTTTGGACTTCCCTTGGCTCACCTACAAATACATGAATGAGCGTGAGCGATAGCCCAGTGAATAATATCAAATATAGCAGTTACATAACAATATGTAGATCAACATGCTCCAAACGGCCTTGGGCCCAATTCATACTTCTGTTTAACAGCAAAATATATATAACTATACGAAATGCAAGTCAAGTAACTGTAGTTCCAAACATTCTGGCCTTTGGCCCATCCGGGTTTCCATTCATGGCAAAACGGCCTTCGGCCCATTCATTCATGTCAAACGGCCTTTGGCCCATTCATTCATGTCAAACGGCCTTTGGCCCATTCATTCATGTCAAACGGCCTTTGGCCCATTCATTCATGTCAAACGGCCTTTGGCCCATTCATTCATGTCAAACGGCCTTTGGCCCATTCATTCATATCAAACGGCCTTTGGCCCATTCATTCATTTATTCTTGTCAGACTTTTGTCCACAATCCCAATTAACAACTCATAATATTTATAGGGGAATAGCAATTGGACATTGACAAGTTTTCAAATATTGATATTACTCACAGTGATCGGCTTGTGGATGCGCCCTGGAGCTTGACCCTACACATTTCATGAATACAAAAGGGTCACTAACAGTTCAATCCGTTCTTTAATTCACATATTCCTCTTTAGGCTTTGTTCTTATCTCATTAACTCATTTACAATGCTTAACACATGCCTAAGAGTGCTCACAAGTGAAAGAGAACGGAAAACGAATCACAGAATGCATGAACAAAATTCCAGGAAACAGGGTCCCCGCTCGAGCGTAAGATTCTCCGCTCGAGCGGACCCTTAAGGCCTGCAAGGTACTGGTTGCACAAAAGATGCGCTCGAGCTGAAGGTCCGTCTACAAAAATCCATGCTCGAGCGTGAAATGTCCCGCTCGAGCGGGCATCCAACTCTGCAAAAATGCTGGGAGCACGATTTTCCCGCTCGAGCGGCCATTACCCCGCTCGAGCGGACCTCAAAAATCTGGGTTTCCCAGATCGTGTTCTTGAGCTCCAAATCAGTTTTCCATCTACATTTCTTGCATGCAATGGTTCAAATTACACATTTACACATGCTAACATGCTACTAATGCAGATTACAACATTAGGAAGCTCAATTACATGAATTATCTACATGCATGTCCCAAATTGTCTCAAACCCATCATCAACATGCTCAAATTCAAACATTCAAGACTTATACTCCCATGATTTGTACATGCATGTGGGAGATGCTCATCATTCTCAACTTAGATGGTACAAATGGTGACTACAATATGAGCTTTACCCAAAACTCCACATGAATCGTGTGTTTCAAGCTCAAACATGCAATTTCAAGGTAATTTCTTACATGCATGAGTTCTAAGACTTCAATCTCAACAAAAATCAACTCATTACATGTTCTTGATCACAAACAACCCTTGAACTTACAAATTACAAGTAAGAGTTCATGAAATCACTTACCTAAGAGCTTCAACACTCAAGCTCTAGCCAAATCTTAAGCTAGATCTTCAAATTCCCAAGTCTTGAGCCCAAATTACACAAATCTCTCCCTTTTTCTCTCCATGGCCGGCCTCTCTCTCCCTCTCAATTGTCTAACTCAGATTTTGAGTTTTAAGAGAGCTAAAGGGGAGTGCAATGCAATTATAAAACAAGCCCCACTAACAAATATTTTAATATAAAATAATGGGGTACTTAATTTCTCAATTTAATCAGTTTAAATTGACCAGAATCAAATTTCAATTAAATTTCACCGTAGGCCCTAAAAATTATGCCAACCACAATGGCGTAATCAATTTCGGGTTCCGTGGCCGATAAGGCCCTCAATTAAATTTCCAAAACAGACTACTCAAACAGATATTCCTACGATGAACAGATAAAATTTCAAACCACATATTTTCACATAGTGGAACACAAAATCATATCAAAATACATAATCACATCATGTTAAGGACCAATTAACATACTACGGAACAGGGGTGTCACAGTCTTCCCCCCTTTAGGAAGTTTGGTCCTCCAAACTTAACTTACCTTCGTCGGGAAACAAATGTGGATAGCGTAGCCGCATTTCCTCCTCTTTTTCCCATGTAGCATCTACCCCATAGTGTTCCTTCCATTCCACTTTCACCATTGGAATGGATTTGTTTCTCAATTCTTTCACTTGTCGGTCAACAATTCTTTCCGGCCATTCAGCATATTCCATATTTTCATCAATAGCAATCCGGTGATAATCAATCACATGCAACGGGTCTCGGAGGTAACCCCTCAACATTGACACATGAAACACATTGTGGATTTGCTCAAATCCCGGTGGCAAAGCAACTCTATAAGCAACTGGACCAAGTTTCTCCAAAATTTGAAACGGCCCAATATAACGGGGCGTCAACTTGCCCTTTTTCCCAAACCTGACTTGGCCTTTCATTGGAGAAACACGGATGAACACATGGTCGCCGACCTCATACTCAAGAGGTCTTCTCCGGACATCTGCATAACTCTTCTGTCGGTCTTGAGCTGTTTTGAGCCTTTGCCGAATAGTTTTGATCTTTTCAGAGGTGTCTTGTACAATTTCAGGCCCGAGCAAAGCTCTGTCCCCGACCTCTGTCCAACAAATAGGTGATCTACACCTCCTACCATACAAAGCCTCGTATGGTGCCATACCGATGCTGGAGTGGAAGCTATTATTATAGGCAAATTCTGCAAGTGGCAGGTAATCTTCCCAACTCCCCTGAAAATCCAAAGCACACATGCGAAGCATATCTTCCAAAGTCTGTATTGTTCGTTCTGACTGCCCATCTGTCTGTGGGTGGAATGCAGTGCTGAACCTTAGTTCTGTTCCCATAGCTTCCTGCAAACTCTTCCACAATCTAGATACAAACTTCGGATCTCTATCCGACACAATGGATACTGGAACTCCATGTAAGCGGACAATTTCATCAACATAAATAGTAGCCAACCTGTAAGCAGTAAATGTAGTTTTGACAGGCAGAAAATGTGCAGATTTAGTCAGTCTATCAACTACAACCCAAACAGAATCCATACCGCGGGAAGTCCGAGGTAGGCCAACAACGAAATCCATGGTCACATGTTCCCACTTCCACTCAGGAATGGGGAGAGGTTGAAGTAGACCGCCTGGTTTCTGATGTTCAGCCTTAACTTGCTGACACTGAAGGCACTTGGACACATGTTCTGCAATCTCTTTCTTCATTTTAGGCCACCAATAGGTTTGTTTCAAATCCCGATACATTTTATTGTTACCCGGATGCATAGCAAATACGGATCTGTGGGCTTTATCTAAGACCCTCTTCTTTAGCTCCGGAATAACTGGAACACATATTCGGTTTCGAAATTTCAACATTCCATTCTCGATACTGAACTCTGCTTTTGGGCTGACTTCAAATTCATCAATTACCTTTCTGAGGAACTCATCCTCTTTCTGTTTTTGCTTGATTTCATCAACAATTGCCGGCTCGGCTGTAATAGCGGCTATCAATCCGCCCTGTTCACACACTACCACTTCAATTTCAGACTTTTCAAAGTCTTGCAAAATCTCCCTTTGTTCAGTAAGCAAGCAAGCCATACTCCCTGTTGATTTCCTGCTCAAGGCATCGGCCACTGTATTAGCTTTTCCGGGGTGATACTGAATTTCTAGGTCGTAATCTTTTATCAGTTCCAGCCATCTTCTCTGGCGCATATTCAACTCTTTCTGCGTGAAGAAGTATTTTAGGCTTTTATGATCTGTGTAGACTTCACACTTTGCCCCATACAAATAATGCCGCCAGATTTTCAAAGCAAAAACAACTGCGGCCAATTCTAGGTCATGTGTTGGATAATTCTTCTCATGTGGCCTCAACTGTCGGGAGGCGTAAGCAATAACCTTTCCGTTCTGCATTAACACACAACCCAAACCCTTATAAGATGCGTCACTGAAAATCACAAAATTTTCCGTACCTGAAGGTAGTGTCAAAATTGGTGCAGTGGTCAATCTTGTCTTCAATTCATGAAAGGCTGATTCTCTTTCACTATTCCACTCAAATGGTTGTCCTTTACGTGTCAATTGGGTAAGAGGCACAGCTAATTTCGAAAAGTCCTTTACAAACCTTCTGTAGTACCCAGCTAAGCCCATGAAACTGCGAACTTCTGTCACATTAGTTGGTGTAGGCCAATTCACAATTGCTTCTATTTTCTGCGGGTCCACTGAAATTCCTTCCTTGTTGACCACGTGCCCTAAAAAAATAACCTCATCCAACCAAAACTCACATTTCTTTAACTTAGCAAATAGTTTTCTTTCCCGAAGTATTTGTAAAACAGTCCTCAAATGATGCTCGTGTTCAAGTCTTTCTTTAGAGTATATTAAAATATCATCGATGAAGACAACAACAAACTCATCAAGGTAGGTTTTAAAAATTCTATTCATTAAGTCCATAAATGCTGTCGGAGCATTAGTCACTCCAAATGGCATAACAAGAAACTCAAAATGACCATACCTCGTTCTGAATGCGGTTTTCTCAACATCTTCTGCCTTAACCTTCAGCTGATGATACCCGGATCTCAAATCAATCTTAGAAAACACCTGTGATCCCTGCAACTGGTCAAATAAGTCATCAATACGGGGTAAGGGATATTTATTCTTTATCGTTACCTTGTTCAATTCCCGGTAATCAATACATAGGCGTAAGGTACCATCCTTTTTCTTTACAAATAACACTGGTGCGCCCCAAGGCGAAGTACTGGGCCGGATAAACCCTTTATCAAGAAGGTCTTGCAACTGTTCTTTTAATTCTTTCATTTCGGCTGTAGCCATCCTGTAGGGAGTTTTAGAAATAGGTTGGGTGCCTGGCACAGTTTCAATAGTAAACTCTATCTCCCTGTCTACCAATTCCCCTGGTAATTCATTTGGAAACACATCTGGGAATTCTCTAACGATGGGAATATCATTCAATTCAACATTCACGGATTGTTCAGTCAATACATAACACAAATAACCCTGGCATCCCTTCCTGATCAATTTACATGCTTTCATTGCAGATATCAAATATGGTGGAGGTACTACCCCATTTCCCACAAACACAATTTCTTTCTGTTCTGGTGATTTAAATACAACCCTCTTTGTCACGCAATCTATAGTGGCACAATATTTGGTCAACCAATCCATGCCCAAAATTACATCAAAGTGTCTAAAGTTTAAGGGCAACAAATCTACATACAGGGTAGCATCCTCAATATGCATGTCACAAAACCGATATATATAGTCACATAACACAGATTCCCCCGATGGAGCAGACACACATAACAAATATGGCAACAATTCTAGGGGTCTTTTCAGTCTAGATGCAAATGCATATGTCACAAATGAATGCGTTGATCCAGAATCAATTAACACAAAAGCATCCTGATTACATATCGAGATAGTACCTGAGACAACGGCATTGGCATTCCGTGTATCACCCGGAACGAGTGCAAAGACTCTCCCTTGTCTCACTGTATCCCCAGTAGTAGCAGATCTCAAAGTGTTTCCCGGCTTCGGGATCGATGCAGTGGAGCTAGCAGCTATCTTCCCACTATTCTGATTACAATCTCGGGCTATATGCCCTTGTTTCCCACACTTAAAACAGGCTCCCGATGCACGGTAACAAACTCCACGGTGCCTTTTGCTACAAGTGTTGCACATGGGAGTCGTGTCTCGGGAAGAACTTGAGGTAGTTGAGGAGCCCGTGTTTTGCTTTTTCAGAAATTTCTTCTTCAAAAAGAAGCCTTGTCTTTTGTTGCCTCTCCATTCGGTTGTTGGCTTAGCTTGTCTAGCTATATTAGCCTCTGATATGATGGCCCGGTCAAGCACCCCAATGTAGGTCTCCAATTTCAGGACATTCACCCGCTCTAGGATGTCACTTCGGAGCCCACCTTCAAAATGCCTTGCCTTCTTATAATCAGTGTCAATTACGTGTGGTGCAAACCTGGCCAACTCAGTAAATTTGGCCTCATACTCAGCTATAGTCATACTGTCTTGTTTGAGTTCCATGAACTCTGCCACTTTCCTGTCCCGGACACACTGCGGGAAGTACTTGTCATAGAAGATTTCCAAAAATTTCGCCCAATCAATATCTCTGTGGTTTTCCCTCATCAACATCCACCATCTTCTCGCTTCATCTTCTAGCATAAAGGTGGCTAGAAGCACTTTCTGTGTATCCGAGCACGGAAACACCTCAAACAGTTTTTCAATCCCAAGTACCCAAGCTTCGGCTTTTAAGGGATCTAGTCCACCATGGAACTGTGGTGGTTTCATTTTCTTGAATTCCTTGGTGAGAGCGATTATCCGATCATCATTTTGATTATCTGGCACAGGTGGTGCCGGAGGTGGAGGTGGCGGATGTGGTTGCTGCCACTGTTGTTGCCACTCCTGTTGCTGTCTCAAAGCTTCTGCCATTTCCTGAATCAGTCTTTCCATTCTGTCCAGTCTGGCAGCAGAGGATTCCTCTAACTCATCACCTCTGGTTCTCACCATCTAATTAAACTTGCATTATATTCCATACCAAAGGTACACAAGTACACATACACTAAGGAGCACATATTTCCAGATAATTCGTAATGCAAGTAGTTCACAACTTACACATATAATTATTCATAACAAAACATTTAAGCATATAATCAATGCTTCCAAACTCGTATTTATCACATGAATGCATCCTAGATCTTATCTAGACGCTTATTGCTCTTTTTGGACAAGTGTGTGAGTTATTAACTCGTGCTCTGATACCACTCTGTCACGACCCGAACCCGCCCCCGTGGGTTAAGGACGTAACCAGCCAGTAATCATGAGATTACCTACGGCCTCAAACTGTTCTAAACGTATTTTAACAGAGTTAATGGGGGCCAAACGGAAGCAAAATTAAAAACTTTGTCCATAGAGCCGTGCTTATATGCACATCAAACAAACCATACTCAGATACGTTAATAACTCACATCAAAAGTACAGCTTCACAAAATTCATTACAGACGGGATCGTCCAAAACGAGTCAACCTATAACAGACTATGTACAGACATGCACTGGGTCCTTGCCAACAAGACAAAACATAGGTACATAGTAAAAGGGCAAGGATGGTCTCATGCGCGAGGCACAAGGCTGACTCTCCCAAAACTCCTGTTGTTCCTAGCAGACTTCACTGGGGCTGGGTTTGGACTTCCCTTGGCTCACCTACAAATACATGAATGAGCGTGAGCGATAGCCCAGTGAATAATATCAAATATAGCAGTTACATAACAATATGTAGATCAACATGCTCCAAACGGCCTTGGGCCCAATTCATACTTCTGTTTAACAGCAAAATATATATAACTATACGAAATGCAAGTCAAGTAACTGTAGTTCCAAACATTCTGGCCTTTGGCCCATCCGGGTTTCCATTCATGGCAAAACGGCCTTCGGCCCATTCATTCATGTCAAACGGCCTTTGGCCCATTCATTCATGTCAAACGGCCTTTGGCCCATTCATTCATGTCAAACGGCCTTTGGCCCATTCATTCATGTCAAACGGCCTTTGGCTCATTCATTCATGTCAAACGGCCTTTGGCCCATTCATTCATATCAAACGGCCTTTGGCCCATTCATTCATGTCGAACGGCCTTTGGCCCATTCATTCATGTCAAACGGCCTTTGGCCCATTCATTCATATCAAACGGCCTTTGGCCCATTCATTCATTTATTCTTGTCAGACTTTTGTCCACAATCCCAATTAACAACTCATAATATTTATAGGGGAATAGCAATTGGACATTGACAAGTTTTCAAATATTGATATTACTCACAGTGATCGGCTTGTGGATGCGCCCTGGAGCTTGACCCTACACATTTCATGAATACAAAAGGGTCACTAACAGTTCAATCCGTTCTTTAATTCACATATTCCTCTTTAGGCTTTGTTCTTATCTCATTAACTCATTTACAATGCTTAACACATGCCTAAGAGTGCTCACAAGTGAAAGAGAACGGAAAACGAATCACAGAATGCATGAACAAAATTCCAGGAAACAGGGTCCCCGCTCGAGCGTAAGATTCTCCGCTCGAGCGGACCCTTAAGGCCTGCAAGGTACTGGTTGCACAAAAGATGCGCTCGAGCTGAAGGTCCGTCTACAAAAATCCATGCTCGAGCGTGAAATGTCCCGCTCGAGCGGGCATCCAACTCTGCAAAAATGCTGGGAGCACGATTTTCCCGCTCGAGCGGCCATTACCCCGCTCGAGCGGACCTCAAAAATCTGGGTTTCCCAGATCGTGTTCTTGAGCTCCAAATCAGTTTTCCATCTACATTTCTTGCATGCAATGGTTCAAATTACACATTTACACATGCTAACATGCTACTAATGCAGATTACAACATTAGGAAGCTCAATTACATGAATTATCTACATGCATGTCCCAAATTGTCTCAAACCCATCATCAACATGCTCAAATTCAAACATTCAAGACTTATACTCCCATGATTTGTACATGCATGTGGGAGATGCTCATCATTCTCAACTTAGATGGTACAAATGGTGACTACAATATGAGCTTTACCCAAAACTCCACATGAATCGTGTGTTTCAAGCTCAAACATGCAATTTCAAGGTAATTTCTTACATGCATGAGTTCTAAGACTTCAATCTCAACAAAAATCAACTCATTACATGTTCTTGATCACAAACAACCCTTGAACTTACAAATTACAAGTAAGAGTTCATGAAATCACTTACCTAAGAGCTTCAACACTCAAGCTCTAGCCAAATCTTAAGCTAGATCTTCAAATTCCCAAGTCTTGAGCCCAAATTACACAAATCTCTCCCTTTTTCTCTCCATGGCCGGCCTCTCTCTCCCTCTCAATTGTCTAACTCAGATTTTGAGTTTTAAGAGAGCTAAAGGGGAGTGCAATGCAATTATAAAACAAGCCCCACTAACAAATATTTTAATATAAAATAATGGGGTACTTAATTTCTCAATTTAATCAGTTTAAATTGACCAGAATCAAATTTCAATTAAATTTCACCGTAGGCCCTAAAAATTATGCCAACCACAATGGCGTAATCAATTTCGGGTTCCGTGGCCGATAAGGTCCTCAATTAAATTTCCAAAACAGACTACTCAAACAGATATTCCTACGATGAACAGATAAAATTTCAAACCACATATTTTCACATAGTGGAACACAAAATCATATCAAAATACATAATCACATCATGTTAAGGACCAATTAACATACTACGGAACAGGGGTGTCACACATATGTACTGATTGATTCGGGGTCTACGCATTCATATGTGCCGCATGCCTTTTCACGAAAATTGAATAGACCCTTGGAACCCATGAACTATCTGTTAGCTATATCATCACCCGTAGGAGGATCTATGACCTGTGCATATATGTATCCTGCTTGTGAAATTATTGTTGAAGATGCACATCTGTTTATCGATTTACTGCCATTGAACATTGACCATTTTGATGTTATATTGGGGATGGACTGGTTAACGAAATATCATGCCACCATAGACTGTGTAACGAAACAAGTAGTTTTCCGTCCACCTGGTTTACCTGAATTCGTGTTTAATGGGGTTGGAGTAGTACCTCCCCCGTATCTGATTTCATCTGTGAAAGCGGGTAAACTGATTAGGAAGGGATGTAAAGGGTATCTGTGTTCTGTATTGACTGTGCCTATTGATGATAATACTAATGTGGACTGTATTCCTATAGTCAGAGAATTCCCAGATGTATTTCCAGATAATCTGCCAGGGGGTTTGATTGACAGGGAGATTGAATTTACCGTTGACGTGATTCCCGGAACACAACCAGTTTCTAAAGCTCCTTACAGAATGGCTCCAACTGAACTGAGGGAGTTGAAAGTGCAATTGCAAGAACTGTTAGACAAGAAGTTTATCAGACCTAGTACCTCACCATGGGGTGCACCAGTTCTGTTTGTAAAGAAGAAAGACGGCTCACTGAGACTGTGCATTGATTACCGTGAATTGAACAAGGTAACTGTGAAAAATAAATACCCATTGCCACGTATTGATGATTTATTTGATCAGTTACAGGGTGCACAAGTGTTTTCCAAGATTGATCTCAGATCGGGATACCATCAACTGAAGGTTAAACCGGAAGACATTGATAAAACTGCTTTTAGAACGAGGTATGGACACTACGAATTTTTGGTTATGCCTTTTGGAGTCACGAATGCCCCTGCTGCCTTTATGGACCTCATGAACAGAATTTTTAAACCATACCTTGACGACTTTATTGTTGTATTTATTGATGATATATTGATTTACTTCAAAAGTGTAGAACAACATGAGCATCATCTGACACTTGCCCTGCAAACCTTAAGAGAACAGAAACTGTATGCTAAACTGTCTAAATGTGAATTTTGGCTTGACCATGTTATGTTTTTGGGGCATGTTGTTAGCAAAGATGGGATTTCTGTTGATCCGCAGAAAATTGAAGCTGTAGTGAACTGGCCTAGACCAACAAATGTGACTGAAGTCCGAAGCTTTTTGGGTTTGGCTGGATATTACAGAAGATTTGTCAGAGATTTCTCCAAAATTGCTTTGCCATTGACTCAACTGACTCAGAAGGGGACACCATTTGACTGGACTGACCAAAGGGAATCTGCCTTCCAGGAGTTGAAAACTCGATTAGTGACTGCACCGGTTCTTACCTTACCTTCAGGTACGGATGGTTATATTGTATTTAGTGATGCTTCTCATAAGGGTTTGGGATGTGTTTTAATGCAGAATGGGAAGGTTATTGCTTATGCTTCCCGACAGTTGAGACCACATGAAAAGAACTACCCGACCCATGACCTGGAACTTGCTGCAGTAGTATTTGCACTCAAAATCTGGCGTCACTATTTGTACGGGGTGACATGTGAAGTATACACCGACCATAAGAGTTTGAAATATTTCTTCACACAGAAAGAACTGAACATGAGACAACGGAGATGGCTGGAACTGATTAAAGACTACGACCTACAGATATTGTACCATCCGGGAAAAGCCAATACCGTTGCCGATGCATTGAGCCGGAAATCGATTGGAAACTTAGCCTGTTTGCTTACAGGACAGAAAGAGTTGCTTTGTGACCTTGAAAAATCTGGAATTGAAATTGTTTTGAGAGAACAAGGTGGAATCTTAGCTGCTATTTCTGCTCAACCGGCACTGATTGAAGAGGTTAAAGAAAAACAGCAACTGGATGATTTCTTGAAGAAGATCATCGAGGAAATAGAATCCAAACCGAGACCGGGATTCAAATTTGAGAACAATGTACTGAAATTTCATGAAAGACTGTGTGTACCGAATAACACTGAACTGAAAAGAAGAGTTCTGCAAGAGGGCCACAATTCAAAATTGTCTATCCACCCGGGGAATACGAAAATGTACCAAGATCTGAAACAGAATTTCTGGTGGCCGGGAATGAAGAAAGAAATTGCCGACTTTGTGTCCAAATGTCTTCATTGCCAACAGGTCAAAGCGGAACATCAACGACCCGCTGGGTTATTGCAACCCCTACCCATACCAGAATGGAAATGGGAGCATATCACGATGGATTTTATCGTTGGGTTACCTCGCTCCAGGAAAGGTATGGATTCAATTTGGGTTATTGTTGATAGACTGACTAAATCTGCTCACTTCTTACCTGTCAAGACAATTTATAATGCGGATAAATTGGCCGTGATTTATATTGATGAGATTGTGAGACTGCATGGAGTGCCTGTGTCTATTGTTTCTGACAGGGATTCGAAGTTTACATCGAGGTTTTGGCAAAGCCTACAGACTGCATTGGGTACTGAATTGAGGCTGAGTAGTGCCTATCATCCTCAGACAGATGGACAGTCAGAAAGGACCATCCAAACTCTGGAGGATTTACTGAGAATGTGTGTCCTTGATTTTCAGGGAAACTGGGAAAGTCATTTACCATTGGCTGAATTCGCCTACAACAACAGCTACCATTCGAGTATTGGTATGGCGCCTTTCGAGGCATTGTATGGCAGAAAATGTAGATCTCCGATTTGTTGGGCAGAAATTGGAGATGGGCCTTTGCTTGGGCCCGAAATTGTATATGAAACGACTGAGAAAGTGAAACTGATACAACAGAGACTGAAAACTGCGCAGAGCAGACAGAAGAGTTATGCAGATGTCAGAAGACGGGACAGAGAGTATGAAGTGGGTGATCACGTTTTTGTGAAAGTGACACCAATGAAAGGCCAGACTCGTTTTGGAGTCAAAGGCAAGTTAGCACCGAGATACGTCGGACCATACGAGATTATTGAGAAAATTAATCCGGTGGCGTATCAAGTCGCGCTCTCTCCTGAAATGGAACACATGCATAATGTTTTCCACATTTCTATGTTAAGAGATTATCTCCGGGACCCCTTCCATGTAATAGAGCCTACCCACGTAGTGTTGAGTGATGACTACACTTACGAGGAACGGCCTATACAGATTGTAAACAGACGAATCAAGAAACTGAGGAACAAAGAGATCCCGTTAGTGAAAGTTGACTGGCAAAACCACGGTGGCTTGTATGCCACTTGGGAAAGGGAAGATGACATGGCCAAACGATATCCTGAACTGTTTCCACTGAATCCTGTTTTCTTCCAGAATGAAGGTAACTCGAGTTTAGAGGACTAAACTCTTTATAAGGAAGGGAGACTGTAACAACCCTCATACTGTTTACCGACTTATGACGGATTGATTACCGATAACCATCGATTACCGTTAAACTGAATTGATTATGACTGATAATTGAACTGATTAAAGTACTGAACTGACTGACTGAAATTGGAAACCGAATTGATTGAGTATATGTTAGTTAAATTGCATTCTATCTGTTTGACTGTATGATTATCTGTTCATGCTTATATGTTTAAACTGCTAATTGAAGGCCTTAGCGGCGGCCGAATCCGGAATTGATTAGTGTTTTACGACCATCATATTTAATGTGATTTTATGGTATAATTATCTGAAAACTGATTAGGTATGATTAAATTAGATTAAAATAAGCTAATTAAAGAGTTTGGTTTATTTACCATATTGCCACCCTTAGTGGCCCACTACCTAGTGATGCTAGAGCCTTGCATACTTGACTCAAAACATTTCCATCAGCCATTTCTCTTGAGCTTAGCCGACCATGAGAGGGAGAGAGTGAGAGAACTTGTCTTCCATCTTGGGTTTGCTTGCTAATTGAAGAATTGTTGAAGTGTAGATTTCATATTTGAGCTCCTAAACCTTGAATACAAGACTAAGGTAGGAAACTCACCTTCTTATTGTTGCCATTGAGCTAGTTCTTGCATGATTCATGCTTCATTGTAGAACTAAGTCATGTTTTGGTTCATTGTTGTTGAATTGGAGCTCAATCCTTGCATGCATGGTTGTATCATAGATGTTGAGTTGTTTTCATGGCAAAATGTTACATGCATGTTCACATTTATGTTTAAGTCCATGATTTCATCATGTTTTGGAAACAATTGGCTCCTTGGAGCATCAAATTGAAGCTTTGATTTGGTTTAAATCCATGCATGTTTGCATGTTCTTCATATTCTTGAAAATGGGTTTGAATATGGTTTTAATTGACTCACCTTTGGGGCTTGAATTCATAAATTGAGCTTTGAAACTTGTTATACATTGAATTTAGTTATGTTTTCCAGAATTTGGGCCCAAGAGGTCGAGTTTGGAGTGGTAGAATGCTTGGTTTGAGCTTGGGAGGCAGATCTGGAAATTCCAGATTTGGCTTCCTCGCTCGAGCGAAGGATTCCCCGCTCGAGCGAGCACCTTTGTCCAGGGCTCCGCTCGAGCGACCATCGAGCGACCATCGCGCGCAAAATCACAGCATCCAGTATTTTTACTGTTTTGCAGACCGCTCGAGCGAAGGATTCCTCGCTCGAGCGAAGCCTTTGATTTTGGACTTACGCTCGAGCGGAGAAAGTCCCGCTCGAGCGAGGCTCCTAGTTTCAGCAAATTTTGCGAAATGTTTTCTAAGTGTATTTTTGCATCCTCATCCCATCCTAGGCATTCTTAGGCCTAGTTTAAGACATTTAGATGAGGATATCGTTGTAGAACACACCAAGGCAAATTAGGGATTAAGTTATGATATTTCCCAACTGTGTAGCTTAGTGTGTGTTCAACCTGTGAACTGTGTAGGGTTGGCAACTGGGGAGACACGCTCTAGCATACTGTAGCCCAGAACTCTGTGAGTAACAATTGTGTAAAGATATGTTCAAATGATTATCTTCTGAATACTGAACTGAACTGTTTCCTGAACTGATATTGTTTACTGAATGAATGTATGTCCTTTATTTCTGAACTGTACTGTGGCATCCTTAGCACCTACTGTTTACTGTTACTGTTACAGAGATCTCTGTCGGTTCCCTCGTGGAACCACTACTGTTTACTGACTGATGGCCATCATTTACTGTTCGGTCTTTTAAGGCCTACTGTTTACTGCACTGTTATGCTAATGGATGTACCACATATGACTGTTTACTGTACTGAACAACTGAAATACTGATTGAATTGAACTGTTTTCATTACCGTAAGGACATTCATTCTAAACCTCTTTATGCATTATGTTATTCACTGGGCTTTAGCTCACTGTTTATATATATATGTAGGTGCTCAGCCACCAGATCGGAGCTAGGAGCGTGGGTTAGACTCCAGTTTTGTCAAGCCAGCCTTTGTGCCTCACTGCGAGGTTCCGAGTTGCCATGCTACGGCTTTGGGATGTTTTGCTTGTTTCCCCCGTTTGTCTCCATACTGTTTGCAGTACTGTATAGACTGTCAGTTACTAACTGTACTGTTATCAAGGGATTAGGTCCCTGTACTGTGTGACTATAAATTTTGTATAGACTGTACTGTTTGTGTATGTATGAATGCATGAAAATCTTTTTGGCATACAGACCGTCGCAGCTCATTGGACATTGTTTAATTACTGTTTTGGCTTCCGCCAGGCCCTGTACTCTGTTTTACTGTATTACTGTTCAGCAGGCCTTCGGTAATCTCGGATTACTGGCCGGTTACGGTGCTAAACCCATAAGGCCGGGTTTGGGTCGTGACAGAGTGGTATCAGAGCGATACTTACCACGAGTTATACCGCACACACGTGTCCAAATGAGCTATAGGGTGTCCTAGAAAGTGCTTAGGGCATCTCATGAGCATGATAAGTGTGTGGTTATGCTATGACTGAATACGTGTTAATGTGATAACTGTTTAAATATGCAACTG
Source organism: Camellia sinensis (assembly GCF_055761805.1). NCBI lineage: Eukaryota > Viridiplantae > Streptophyta > Magnoliopsida > Ericales > Theaceae > Camellia > Camellia sinensis. The sequence goes on from NC_138963.1 coordinate 83,935,673, forward strand.
TTTATGTTACAATTGTTATAACTGTTATAACTGCTTATAGCGAAATGGACAATGCAAATGAACCTGAATCCTCGTCTACCGAGGCAAGAATGGAAAGAATGGAAAGAATGATAGAATTGATAACTGCTAGACTTGAACAACAACAGAACCAACCGCCCCCACCTCTTCCTCCTCCGGTACAGCCGGAACCTAATGTTAATGTGAATGATGGGGATATTATTGCTCTGACCCAGAAGTTCAGCAAAATGAAACCGCCATCCTTTCAGGGAGGCCTTGAACCGTTAAAAGCTGAAGCTTGGGTTCTGGAAACAGAGAAACTATTTGAAGTGTTTCCGTGCTCAGAAGCAAACAAAGTATTGTTAGCTACCTTCACCCTCCAAGAAGAAGCTAGAAGGTGGTGGATGTTGATCCGTGATACAAATGCTGTTATGACTTGGGCTCAGTTCAAGGAGTCCTTCTTTGAAAAGTATTTCCCTCAGTGTGTCAGGGATAGAAAAGTGACTGAATTTGAGCAACTGAAACAGGGCACCACGTCGGTTGCCGAATACGAAACAAAATTTACTGAACTTGCCCGTTATGCACCGCATATGGTGGATACTGAGTATAAGAAGGCCAGGAAATTTGAAGGTGGCCTTAATGTTGCAATCCTTGACCGAATAAATGTCTTGAAACTACCGACCTTTGTGGGTGTTCTCGACCGAGCGTTGATGGCCGAGTCGAACATTGCAGCAGTGAAACAATCTGAAACACCAACAACTGAATGGCATGGTAAAAGGCAGGGTTTCAAATTTAAGAAAGGCAAGCACAACCCAGCCAACAAGAAACAGAATACGGGGTCAACGACTAGCCCCAGCCAAGGGAGTGGGTTCATTCCACCCTGCTCTGTATGTGGTAATAAGCATAAAGGGGTTTGTCACAAATTATCTGGAGCCTGTTACAGGTGTGGTAAGGTGGGCCACATGGTTAAAGATTGTCCTTCTGCTCCTCAGGGCACTAGCAAAGCTGCAGCCAGCGACGCAGCATCAAACGCTCCACCAAAACCGAACCCTAAAGCTACCGGGAAAGAGCCTGTGAGGCAAGGCCGAGTGTTCGCACTAGTACCGGGAGATGTGCAGAATACCGAGACCGTTGTGTCAGGTATCCTCTCTATCTGTACTCAAAATGCATATTGTCACGACCCGAACCCGCCCCCGTGGGTTAAGGACGTAACCAGCCAGTAATCATGAGATTACCTACGGCCTCAAACTGTTCTAAACGTATTTTAACAGAGTTAATGGGGGCCAAACGGAAGCAAAATTAAAAACTTTGTCCATAGAGCCGTGCTTATATGCACATCAAACAAACCATACTCAGATACGTTAATAACTCACATCAAAAGTACAGCTTCACAAAATTCATTACAGACGGGATCGTCCAAAACGAGTCAACCTATAACAGACTATGTACAGACATGCACTGGGTCCTTGCCAACAAGACAAAACATAGGTACATAGTAAAAGGGCAAGGATGGTCTCATGCGCGAGGCACAAGGCTGACTCTCCCAAAACTCCTGTTGTTCCTAGCAGACTTCACTGGGGCTGGGTTTGGACTTCCCTTGGCTCACCTACAAATACATGAATGAGCGTGAGCGATAGCCCAGTGAATAATATCAAATATAGCAGTTACATAACAATATGTAGATCAACATGCTCCAAACGGCCTTGGGCCCAATTCATACTTCTGTTTAACAGCAAAATATATATAACTATACGAAATGCAAGTCAAGTAACTGTAGTTCCAAACATTCTGGCCTTTGGCCCATCCGGGTTTCCATTCATGGCAAAACGGCCTTCGGCCCATTCATTCATGTCAAACGGCCTTTGGCCCATTCATTCATGTCAAACGGCCTTTGGCCCATTCATTCATGTCAAACGGCCTTTGGCCCATTCATTCATGTCAAACGGCCTTTGGCCCATTCATTCATGTCAAACGGCCTTTGGCCCATTCATTCATGTCAAACGGCCTTTGGCCCATTCATTCATGTCAAACGGCCTTTGGCCCATTCATTCATATCAAACGGCCTTTGGCCCATTCATTCATTTATTCTTGTCAGACTTTTGTCCACAATCCCAATTAACAACTCATAATATTTATAGGGGAATAGCAATTGGACATTGACAAGTTTTCAAATATTGATATTACTCACAGTGATCGGCTTGTGGATGCGCCCTGGAGCTTGACCCTACACATTTCATGAATACAAAAGGGTCACTAACAGTTCAATCCGTTCTTTAATTCACATATTCCTCTTTAGGCTTTGTTCTTATCTCATTAACTCATTTACAATGCTTAACACATGCCTAAGAGTGCTCACAAGTGAAAGAGAACGGAAAACGAATCACAGAATGCATGAACAAAATTCCAGGAAACAGGGTCCCCGCTCGAGCGTAAGATTCTCCGCTCGAGCGGACCCTTAAGGCCTGCAAGGTACTGGTTGCACAAAAGATGCGCTCGGGCTGAAGGTCCGTCTACAAAAATCCATGCTCGAGCGTGAAATGTCCCGCTCGAGCGGGCATCCAACTCTGCAAAAATGCTGGGAGCACGATTTTCCCGCTCGAGCGGCCATTACCCCGCTCGAGCGGACCTCAAAAATCTGGGTTTCCCAGATCGTGTTCTTGAGCTCCAAATCAGTTTTCCATCTACATTTCTTGCATGCAATGGTTCAAATTACACATTTACACATGCTAACATGCTACTAATGCAGATTACAACATTAGGAAGCTCAATTACATGAATTATCTACATGCATGTCCCAAATTGTCTCAAACCCATCATCAACATGCTCAAATTCAAACATTCAAGACTTATACTCCCATGATTTGTACATGCATGTGGGAGATGCTCATCATTCTCAACTTAGATGGTACAAATGGTGACTACAATATGAGCTTTACCCAAAACTCCACATGAATCGTGTGTTTCAAGCTCAAACATGCAATTTCAAGGTAATTTCTTACATGCATGAGTTCTAAGACTTCAATCTCAACAAAAATCAACTCATTACATGTTCTTGATCACAAACAACCCTTGAACTTACAAATTACAAGTAAGAGTTCATGAAATCACTTACCTAAGAGCTTCAACACTCAAGCTCTAGCCAAATCTTAAGCTAGATCTTCAAATTCCCAAGTCTTGAGCCCAAATTACACAAATCTCTCCCTTTTTCTCTCCATGGCCGGCCTCTCTCTCCCTCTCAATTGTCTAACTCAGATTTTGAGTTTTAAGAGAGCTAAAGGGGAGTGCAATGCAATTATAAAACAAGCCCCACTAACAAATATTTTAATATAAAATAATGGGGTACTTAATTTCTCAATTTAATCAGTTTAAATTGACCAGAATCAAATTTCAATTAAATTTCACCGTAGGCCCTAAAAATTATGCCAACCACAATGGCGTAATCAATTTCGGGTTCCGTGGCCGATAAGGCCCTCAATTAAATTTCCAAAACAGACTACTCAAACAGATATTCCTACGATGAACAGATAAAATTTCAAACCACATATTTTCACATAGTGGAACACAAAATCATATCAAAATACATAATCACATCATGTTAAGGACCAATTAACATACTACGGAACAGGGGTGTCACAGTCTTCCCCCCTTTAGGAAGTTTGGTCCTCCAAACTTAACTTACCTTCGTCGGGAAACAAATGTGGATAGCGTAGCCGCATTTCCTCCTCTTTTTCCCATGTAGCATCTACCCCATAGTGTTCCTTCCATTCCACTTTCACCATTGGAATGGATTTGTTTCTCAATTCTTTCACTTGTCGGTCAACAATTCTTTCCGGCCATTCAGCATATTCCATATTTTCATCAATAGCAATCCGGTGATAATCAATCACATGCAACGGGTCTCGGAGGTAACCCCTCAACATTGACACATGAAACACATTGTGGATTTGCTCAAATCCCGGTGGCAAAGCAACTCTATAAGCAACTGGACCAAGTTTCTCCAAAATTTGAAACGGCCCAATATAACGGGGCGTCAACTTGCCCTTTTTCCCAAACCTGACTTGGCCTTTCATTGGAGAAACACGGATGAACACATGGTCGCCGACCTCATACTCAAGAGGTCTTCTCCGGACATCTGCATAACTCTTCTGTCGGTCTTGAGCTGTTTTGAGCCTTTGCCGAATAGTTTTGATCTTTTCAGAGGTGTCTTGTACAATTTCAGGCCCGAGCAAAGCTCTGTCCCCGACCTCTGTCCAACAAATAGGTGATCTACACCTCCTACCATACAAAGCCTCGTATGGTGCCATACCGATGCTGGAGTGGAAGCTATTATTATAGGCAAATTCTGCAAGTGGCAGGTAATCTTCCCAACTCCCCTGAAAATCCAAAGCACACATGCGAAGCATATCTTCCAAAGTCTGTATTGTTCGTTCTGACTGCCCATCTGTCTGTGGGTGGAATGCAGTGCTGAACCTTAGTTCTGTTCCCATAGCTTCCTGCAAACTCTTCCACAATCTAGATACAAACTTCGGATCTCTATCCGACACAATGGATACTGGAACTCCATGTAAGCGGACAATTTCATCAACATAAATAGTAGCCAACCTGTAAGCAGTAAATGTAGTTTTGACAGGCAGAAAATGTGCAGATTTAGTCAGTCTATCAACTACAACCCAAACAGAATCCATACCGCGGGAAGTCCGAGGTAGGCCAACAACGAAATCCATGGTCACATGTTCCCACTTCCACTCAGGAATGGGGAGAGGTTGAAGTAGACCGCCTGGTTTCTGATGTTCAGCCTTAACTTGCTGACACTGAAGGCACTTGGACACATGTTCTGCAATCTCTTTCTTCATTTTAGGCCACCAATAGGTTTGTTTCAAATCCCGATACATTTTATTGTTACCCGGATGCATAGCAAATACGGATCTGTGGGCTTTATCTAAGACCCTCTTCTTTAGCTCCGGAATAACTGGAACACATATTCGGTTTCGAAATTTCAACATTCCATTCTCGATACTGAACTCTGCTTTTGGGCTGACTTCAAATTCATCAATTACCTTTCTGAGGAACTCATCCTCTTTCTGTTTTTGCTTGATTTCATCAACAATTGCCGGCTCGGCTGTAATAGCGGCTATCAATCCGCCCTGTTCACACACTACCACTTCAATTTCAGACTTTTCAAAGTCTTGCAAAATCTCCCTTTGTTCAGTAAGCAAGCAAGCCATACTCCCTGTTGATTTCCTGCTCAAGGCATCGGCCACTGTATTAGCTTTTCCGGGGTGATACTGAATTTCTAGGTCGTAATCTTTTATCAGTTCCAGCCATCTTCTCTGACGCATATTCAACTCTTTCTGCGTGAAGAAGTATTTTAGGCTTTTATGATCTGTGTAGACTTCACACTTTGCCCCATACAAATAATGCCGCCAGATTTTCAAAGCAAAAACAACTGCGGCCAATTCTAGGTCATGTGTTGGATAATTCTTCTCATGTGGCCTCAACTGTCGGGAGGCGTAAGCAATAACCTTTCCGTTCTGCATTAACACACAACCCAAACCCTTATAAGAAGCGTCACTGAAAATCACAAAATTTTCCGTACCTGAAGGTAGTGTCAAAATTGGTGCAGTGGTCAATCTTGTCTTCAATTCATGAAAGGCTGATTCTCTTTCACTATTCCACTCAAATGGTTGTCCTTTACGTGTCAATTGGGTAAGAGGCACAGCTAATTTCGAAAAGTCCTTTACAAACCTTCTGTAGTACCCAGCTAAGCCCATGAAACTGCGAACTTCTGTCACATTAGTTGGTGTAGGCCAATTCACAATTGCTTCTATTTTCTGCGGGTCCACTGAAATTCCTTCCTTGTTGACCACGTGCCCTAAAAAAATAACCTCATCCAACCAAAACTCACATTTCTTTAACTTAGCAAATAGTTTTCTTTCCCGAAGTATTTGTAAAACAGTCCTCAAATGATGCTCGTGTTCAAGTCTTTCTTTAGAGTATATTAAAATATCATCGATGAAGACAACAACAAACTCATCAAGGTAGGTTTTAAAAATTCTATTCATTAAGTCCATAAATGCTGCCGGAGCATTAGTCACTCCAAATGGCATAACAAGAAACTCAAAATGACCATACCTCGTTCTGAATGCGGTTTTCTCAACATCTTCTGCCTTAACCTTCAGCTGATGATACCCGGATCTCAAATCAATCTTAGAAAACACCTGTGATCCCTGCAACTGGTCAAATAAGTCATCAATACGGGGTAAGGGATATTTATTATTTATCGTTACCTTGTTCAATTCCCGGTAATCAATACATAGGCGTAAGGTACCATCCTTTTTCTTTACAAATAACACTGGTGCGCCCCAAGGCGAAGTACTGGGCCGGATAAACCCTTTATCAAGAAGGTCTTGCAACTGTTCTTTTAATTCTTTCATTTCGGCTGTAGCCATCCTGTAGGGAGTTTTAGAAATAGGTTGGGTGCCTGGCACAGTTTCAATAGTAAACTCTATCTCCCTGTCTACCAATTCCCCTGGTAATTCATTTGGAAACACATCTGGGAATTCTCTAACGATGGGAATATCATTCAATTCAACATTCACGGATTGTTCAGTCAATACATAACACAAATAACCCTGGCATCCCTTCCTGATCAATTTACATGCTTTCATTGCAGATATCAAATATGGTGGAGGTACTACCCCATTTCCCACAAACACAATTTCTTTCTGTTCTGGTGATTTAAATACAACCCTCTTTGTCACGCAATCTATAGTGGCACAATATTTGGTCAACCAATCCATGCCCAAAATTACATCAAAGTGTCTAAAGTTTAAGGGCAACAAATCTACATACAGGGTAGCATCCTCAATATGCATGTCACAAAACCGATATATATAGTCACATAACACAGATTCCCCCGATGGAGCAGACACACATAACAAATATGGCAACAATTCTAGGGGTCTTTTCAGTCTAGATGCAAATGCATATGTCACAAATGAATGCGTTGATCCAGAATCAATTAACACAAAAGCATCCTGATTACATATCGAGATAGTACCTGAGACAACGGCATTGGCATTCCGTGTATCACCCGGAACGAGTGCAAAGACTCTCCCTTGTCTCACTGTATCCCCAGTAGTAGCAGATCTCAAAGTGTTTCCCGGCTTCGGGATCGATGCAGTGGAGCTAGCAGCTATCTTCCCACTATTCTGATTACAATCTCGGGCTATATGCCCTTGTTTCCCACACTTAAAACAGGCTCCCGATGCACGGTAACAAACTCCACGGTGCCTTTTGCTACAAGTGTTGCACATGGGAGTCGTGTCTCGGGAAGAACTTGAGGTAGTTGAGGAGCCCGTGTTTTGCTTTTTCAGAAATTTCTTCTTCAAAAAGAAGCCTTGTCTTTTGTTGCCTCTCCATTCGGTTGTTGGCTTAGCTTGTCTAGCTATATTAGCCTCTGATATGATGGCCCGGTCAAGCACCCCAATGTAGGTCTCCAATTTCAGGACATTCACCCGCTCTAGGATGTCACTTCGGAGCCCACCTTCAAAATGCCTTGCCTTCTTATAATCAGTGTCAATTACGTGTGGTGCAAACCTGGCCAACTCAGTAAATTTGGCCTCATACTCAGCTACAGTCATACTGTCTTGTTTGAGTTCCATGAACTCTGCCACTTTCCTGTCCCGGACACACTGCGGGAAGTACTTGTCATAGAAGATTTCCAAAAATTTCGCCCAATCAATATCTCTGTGGTTTTCCCTCATCAACATCCACCATCTTCTCGCTTCATCTTCTAGCATAAAGGTGGCTAGAAGCACTTTCTGTGTATCCGAGCACGGAAACACCTCAAACAGTTTTTCAATCCCAAGTACCCAAGCTTCGGCTTTTAAGGGATCTAGTCCACCATGGAACTGTGGTGGTTTCATTTTCTTGAATTCCTTGGTGAGAGCGATTATCCGATCATCATTTTGATTATCTGGCACAGGTGGTGCCGGAGGTGGAGGTGGCGGATGTGGTTGCTGCCACTGTTGTTGCCACTCCTGTTGCTGTCTCAAAGCTTCTGCCATTTCCTGAATCAGTCTTTCCATTCTGTCCAGTCTGGCAGCAGAGGATTCCTCTAACTCATCACCTCTGGTTCTCACCATCTAATTAAACTTGCATTATATTCCATACCAAAGGTACACAAGTACACATACACTAAGGAGCACATATTTCCAGATAATTCGTAATGCAAGTAGTTCACAACTTACACATATAATTATTCATAACAAAACATTTAAGCATATAATCAATGCTTCCAAACTCGTATTTATCACATGAATGCATCCTAGATCTTATCTAGACGCTTATTGCTCTTTTTGGACAAGTGTGTGAGTTATTAACTCGTGCTCTGATACCACTCTGTCACGACCCGAACCCGCCCCCGTGGGTTAAGGACGTAACCAGCCAGTAATCATGAGATTACCTACGGCCTCAAACTGTTCTAAACGTATTTTAACAGAGTTAATGGGGGCCAAACGGAAGCAAAATTAAAAACTTTGTCCATAGAGCCGTGCTTATATGCACATCAAACAAACCATACTCAGATACGTTAATAACTCACATCAAAAGTACAGCTTCACAAAATTCATTACAGACGGGATCGTCCAAAACGAGTCAACCTATAACAGACTATGTACAGACATGCACTGGGTCCTTGCCAACAAGACAAAACATAGGTACATAGTAAAAGGGCAAGGATGGTCTCATGCGCGAGGCACAAGGCTGACTCTCCCAAAACTCCTGTTGTTCCTAGCAGACTTCACTGGGGCTGGGTTTGGACTTCCCTTGGCTCACCTACAAATACATGAATGAGCGTGAGCGATAGCCCAGTGAATAATATCAAATATAGCAGTTACATAACAATATGTAGATCAACATGCTCCAAACGGCCTTGGGCCCAATTCATACTTCTGTTTAACAGCAAAATATATATAACTATACGAAATGCAAGTCAAGTAACTGTAGTTCCAAACATTCTGGCCTTTGGCCCATCCGGGTTTCCATTCATGGCAAAACGGCCTTCGGCCCATTCATTCATGTCAAACGGCCTTTGGCCCATTCATTCATGTCAAACGGCCTTTGGCCCATTCATTCATGTCAAACGGCCTTTGGCCCATTCATTCATGTCAAACGGCCTTTGGCCCATTCATTCATGTCAAACGGCCTTTGGCCCATTCATTCATGTCAAACGGCCTTTGGCCCATTCATTCATGTCAAACGGCCTTTGGCCCATTCATTCATGTCAAACGGCCTTTGGCCCATTCATTCATATCAAACGGCCTTTGGCCCATTTATTCATTTATTCTTGTCAGACTTTTGTCCACAATCCCAATTAACAACTCATAATATTTATAGGGGAATAGCAATTGGACATTGACAAGTTTTCAAATATTGATATTACTCACAGTGATCGGCTTGTGGATGCGCCCTGGAGCTTGACCCTACACATTTCATGAATACAAAAGGGTCACTAACAGTTCAATCCGTTCTTTAATTCACATATTCCTCTTTAGGCTTTGTTCTTATCTCATTAACTCATTTACAATGCTTAACACATGCCTAAGAGTGCTCACAAGTGAAAGAGAACGGAAAACGAATCACAGAATGCATGAACAAAATTCCAGGAAACAGGGTCCCCGCTCGAGCGTAAGATTCTCCGCTCGAGCGGACCCTTAAGGCCTGCAAGGTACTGGTTGCACAAAAGATGCGCTCGAGCTGAAGGTCCGTCTACAAAAATCCATGCTCGAGCGTGAAATGTCCCGCTCGAGCGGGCATCCAACTCTGCAAAAATGCTGGGAGCACGATTTTCCCGCTCGAGCGGTCATTACCCCGCTCGAGCGGACCTCAAAAATCTGGGTTTCCCAGATCGTGTTCTTGAGCTCCAAATCAGTTTTCCATCTACATTTCTTGCATGCAATGGTTCAAATTACACATTTACACATGCTAACATGCTACTAATGCAGATTACAACATTAGGAAGCTCAATTACATGAATTATCTACATGCATGTCCCAAATTGTCTCAAACCCATCATCAACATGCTCAAATTCAAACATTCAAGACTTATACTCCCATGATTTGTACATGCATGTGGGAGATGCTCATCATTCTCAACTTAGATGGTACAAATGGTGACTACAATATGAGCTTTACCCAAAACTCCACATGAATCGTGTGTTTCAAGCTCAAACATGCAATTTCAAGGTAATTTCTTACATGCATGAGTTCTAAGACTTCAATCTCAACAAAAATCAACTCATTACATGTTCTTGATCACAAACAACCCTTGAACTTACAAATTACAAGTAAGAGTTCATGAAATCACTTACCTAAGAGCTTCAACACTCAAGCTCTAGCCAAATCTTAAGCTAGATCTTCAAATTCCCAAGTCTTGAGCCCAAATTACACAAATCTCTCCCTTTTTCTCTCCATGGCCGGCCTCTCTCTCCCTCTCAATTGTCTAACTCAGATTTTGAGTTTTAAGAGAGCTAAAGGGGAGTGCAATGCAATTATAAAACAAGCCCCACTAACAAATATTTTAATATAAAATAATGGGGTACTTAATTTCTCAATTTAATCAGTTTAAATTGACCAGAATCAAATTTCAATTAAATTTCACCGTAGGCCCTAAAAATTATGCCAACCACAATGGCGTAATCAATTTCGGGTTCCGTGGCCGATAAGGCCCTCAATTAAATTTCCAAAACAGACTACTCAAACAGATATTCCTACGATGAACAGATAAAATTTCAAACCACATATTTTCACATAGTGGAACACAAAATCATATCAAAATACATAATCACATCATGTTAAGGACCAATTAACATACTACGGAACAGGGGTGTCACACATATGTACTGATTGATTCGGGGTCTACGCATTCATATGTGCCGCATGCCTTTTCACGAAAATTGAATAGACCCTTGGAACCCATGAACTATCTGTTAGCTATATCATCACCCGTAGGAGGATCTATGACCTGTGCATATATGTATCCTGCTTGTGAAATTATTGTTGAAGATGCACATCTGTTTATCGATTTACTGCCATTGAACATTGACCATTTTGATGTTATATTGGGGATGGACTGGTTAACGAAATATCATGCCACCATAGACTGTGTAACGAAACAAGTAGTTTTCCGTCCACCTGGTTTACCTGAATTCGTGTTTAATGGGGTTGGAGTAGTACCTCCCCCGTATCTGATTTCATCTGTGAAAGCGGGTAAACTGATTAGGAAGGGATGTAAAGGGTATCTGTGTTCTGTATTGACTGTGCCTATTGATGATAATACTAATGTGGACTGTATTCCTATAGTCAGAGAATTCCCAGATGTATTTCCAGATAATCTGCCAGGGGGTTTGATTGACAGGGAGATTGAATTTACCGTTGACGTGATTCCCGGAACACAACCAGTTTCTAAAGCTCCTTACAGAATGGCTCCAACTGAACTGAGGGAGTTGAAAGTGCAATTGCAAGAACTGTTAGACAAGAAGTTTATCAGACCTAGTACCTCACCATGGGGTGCACCAGTTCTGTTTGTAAAGAAGAAAGACGGCTCACTGAGACTGTGCATTGATTACCGTGAATTGAACAAGGTAACTGTGAAAAATAAATACCCATTGCCACGTATTGATGATTTATTTGATCAGTTACAGGGTGCACAAGTGTTTTCCAAGATTGATCTCAGATCGGGATACCATCAACTGAAGGTTAAACCGGAAGACATTGATAAAACTGCTTTTAGAACGAGGTATGGACACTACGAATTTTTGGTTATGCCTTTTGGAGTCACGAATGCCCCTGCTGCCTTTATGGACCTCATGAACAGAATTTTTAAACCATACCTTGACGACTTTATTGTTGTATTTATTGATGATATATTGATTTACTTCAAAAGTGTAGAACAACATGAGCATCATCTGACACTTGCCCTGCAAACCTTAAGAGAACAGAAACTGTATGCTAAACTGTCTAAATGTGAATTTTGGCTTGACCATGTTATGTTTTTGGGGCATGTTGTTAGCAAAGATGGGATTTCTGTTGATCCGCAGAAAATTGAAGCTGTAGTGAACTGGCCTAGACCAACAAATGTGACTGAAGTCCGAAGCTTTTTGGGTTTGGCTGGATATTACAGAAGATTTGTCAGAGATTTCTCCAAAATTGCTTTGCCATTGACTCAACTGACTCAGAAGGGGACACCATTTGACTGGACTGACCAAAGGGAATCTGCCTTCCAGGAGTTGAAAACTCGATTAGTGACTGCACCGGTTCTTACCTTACCTTCAGGTACGGATGGTTATATTGTATTTAGTGATGCTTCTCATAAGGGTTTGGGATGTGTTTTAATGCAGAATGGGAAGGTTATTGCTTATGCTTCCCGACAGTTGAGACCACATGAAAAGAACTACCCGACCCATGACCTGGAACTTGCTGCAGTAGTATTTGCACTCAAAATCTGGCGTCACTATCTGTACGGGGTGACATGTGAAGTATACACCGACCATAAGAGTTTGAAATATTTCTTCACACAGAAAGAACTGAACATGAGACAACGGAGATGGCTGGAACTGATTAAAGACTACGACCTACAGATATTGTACCATCCGGGAAAAGCCAATACCGTTGCCGATGCATTGAGCCGGAAATCGATTGGAAACTTAGCCTGTTTGCTTACAGGACAGAAAGAGTTGCTTTGTGACCTTGAAAAATCTGGAATTGAAATTGTTTTGAGAGAACAAGGTGGAATCTTAGCTGCTATTTCTGCTCAACCGGCACTGATTGAAGAGGTTAAAGAAAAACAGCAACTGGATGATTTCTTGAAGAAGATCATCGAGGAAATAGAATCCAAACCGAGACCGGGATTCAAATTTGAGAACAATGTACTGAAATTTCATGAAAGACTATGTGTACCGAATAACACTGAACTGAAAAGAAGAGTTCTGCAAGAGGGTCACAATTCAAAATTGTCTATCCACCCGGGGAATACGAAAATGTACCAAGATCTGAAACAGAATTTCTGGTGGCCGGGAATGAAGAAAGAAATTGCCGACTTTGTGTCCAAATGTCTTCATTGCCAACAGGTCAAAGCGGAACATCAACGACCCGCTGGGTTATTGCAACCCCTACCCATACCAGAATGGAAATGGGAGCATATCACGATGGATTTTATCGTTGGGTTACCTCGCTCCAGGAAAGGTATGGATTCAATTTGGGTTATTGTTGATAGACTGACTAAATCTGCTCACTTCTTACCTGTCAAGACAATTTATAATGCGGATAAATTGGCCGTGATTTATATTGATGAGATTGTGAGACTGCATGGAGTGCCTGTGTCTATTGTTTCTGACAGGGATTCGAAGTTTACATCGAGGTTTTGGCAAAGCCTACAGACTGCATTGGGTACTGAATTGAGGCTGAGTAGTGCCTATCATCCTCAGACAGATGGACAGTCAGAAAGGACCATCCAAACTCTGGAGGATTTACTGAGAATGTGTGTCCTTGATTTTCAGGGAAACTGGGAAAGTCATTTACCATTGGCTGAATTCGCCTACAACAACAGCTACCATTCGAGTATTGGTATGGCGCCTTTCGAGGCATTGTATGGCAGAAAATGTAGATCTCCGATTTGTTGGGCAGAAATTGGAGATGGGCCTTTGCTTGGGCCCGAAATTGTATATGAAACGACTGAGAAAGTGAAACTGATACAACAGAGACTGAAAACTGCGCAGAGCAGACAGAAGAGTTATGCAGATGTCAGAAGACGGGACAGAGAGTATGAAGTGGGTGATCACGTTTTTGTGAAAGTGACACCAATGAAAGGCCAGACTCGTTTTGGAGTCAAAGGCAAGTTAGCACCGAGATACGTCGGACCATACGAGATTATTGAGAAAATTAATCCGGTGGCGTATCAAGTCGCGCTCTCTCCTGAAATGGAACACATGCATAATGTTTTCCACATTTCTATGTTAAGAGATTATCTCCGGGACCCCTTCCATGTAATAGAGCCTACCCACGTAGTGTTGAGTGATGACTACACTTACGAGGAACGGCCTATACAGATTGTAAACAGACGAATCAAGAAACTGAGGAACAAAGAGATCCCGTTAGTGAAAGTTGACTGGCAAAACCACGGTGGCGTGTATGCCACTTGGGAAAGGGAAGATGACATGGCCAAACGATATCCTGAACTGTTTCCACTGAATCCTGTTTTCTTCCAGAATGAAGGTAACTCGAGTTTAGAGGACTAAACTCTTTATAAGGAAGGGAGACTGTAACAACCCTCATACTGTTTACCGACTTATGACGGATTGATTACCGATAACCATCGATTACCGTTAAACTGAATTGATTATGACTGATAATTGAACTGATTAAAGTACTGAACTGACTGACTGAAATTGGAAACCGAATTGATTGAGTATATGTTAGTTAAATTGCATTCTATCTGTTTGACTGTATGATTATCTGTTCATGCTTATATGTTTAAACTGCTAATTGAAGGCCTTAGCGGCGGCCGAATCCGGAATTGATTAGTGTTTTACGACCATCATATTTAATGTGATTTTATGGTATAATTATCTGAAAACTGATTAGGTATGATTAAATTAGATTAAAATAAGCTAATTAAAGAGTTTGGTTTATTTACCATATTGCCACCCTTAGTGGCCCACTACCTAGTGATGCTAGAGCCTTGCATACTTGACTCAAAACATTTCCATCAGCCATTTCTCTTGAGCTTAGCCGACCATGAGAGGGAGAGAGTGAGAGAACTTGTCTTCCATCTTGGGTTTGCTTGCTAATTGAAGAATTGTTGAAGTGTAGATTTCATATTTGAGCTCCTAAACCTTGAATACAAGACTAAGGTAGGAAACTCACCTTCTTATTGTTGCCATTGAGCTAGTTCTTGCATGATTCATGCTTCATTGTAGAACTAAGTCATGTTTTGGTTCATTGTTGTTGAATTGGAGCTCAATCCTTGCATGCATGGTTGTATCATAGATGTTGAGTTGTTTTCATGGCAAAATGTTACATGCATGTTCACATTTATGTTTAAGTCCATGATTTCATCATGTTTTGGAAACAATTGGCTCCTTGGAGCATCAAATTGAAGCTTTGATTTGGTTTAAATCCATGCATGTTTGCATGTTCTTCATATTCTTGAAAATGGGTTTGAATATGGTTTTAATTGACTCACCTTTGGGGCTTGAATTCATAAATTGAGCTTTGAAACTTGTTATACATTGAATTTAGTTATGTTTTCCAGAATTTGGGCCCAAGAGGTCGAGTTTGGAGTGGTAGAATGCTTGGTTTGAGCTTGGGAGGCAGATCTGGAAATTCCAGATTTGGCTTCCTCGCTCGAGCGAAGGATTCCCCGCTCGAGCGAGCACCTTTGTCCAGGGCTCCGCTCGAGCGACCATCGAGCGACCATCGCGCGCAAAATCACAGCATCCAGTATTTTTACTGTTTTGCAGACCGCTCGAGCGAAGGATTCCTCGCTCGAGCGAAGCCTTTGATTTTGGACTTACGCTCGAGCGGAGAAAGTCCCGCTCGAGCGAGGCTCCTAGTTTCAGCAAATTTTGCGAAATGTTTTCTAAGTGTATTTTTGCATCCTCATCCCATCCTAGGCATTCTTAGGCCTAGTTTAAGACATTTAGATGAGGATATCGTTGTAGAACACACCAAGGCAAATTAGGGATTAAGTTATGATATTTCCCAACTGTGTAGCTTAGTGTGTGTTCAACCTGTGAACTGTGTAGGGTTGGCAACTGGGGAGACACGCTCTAGCATACTGTAGCCCAGAACTCTGTGAGTAACAATTGTGTAAAGATATGTTCAAATGATTATCTTCTGAATACTGAACTGAACTGTTTCCTGAACTGATATTGTTTACTGAATGAATGTATGTCCTTTATTTCTGAACTGTACTGTGGCATCCTTAGCACCTACTGTTTACTGTTACTGTTACAGAGATCTCTGTCGGTTCCCTCGTGGAACCACTACTGTTTACTGACTGATGGCCATCATTTACTGTTCGGTCTTTTAAGGCCTACTGTTTACTGCACTGTTATGCTAATGGATGTACCACATATGACTGTTTACTGTACTGAACAACTGAAATACTGATTGAATTGAACTGTTTTCATTACCGTAAGGACATTCATTCTAAACCTCTTTATGCATTATGTTATTCACTGGGCTTTAGCTCACTGTTTATATATATATGTAGGTGCTCAGCCACCAGATCGGAGCTAGGAGCGTGGGTTAGACTCCAGTTTTGTCAAGCCAGCCTTTGTGCCTCACTGCGAGGTTCCGAGTTGCCATGCTACGGCTTTGGGATGTTTTGCTTGTTTCCCCCGTTTGTCTCCATACTGTTTGGAGTACTGTATAGACTGTCAGTTACTAACTGTACTGTTATCAAGGGATTAGGTCCCTGTACTGTGTGACTGTAAATTTTGTATAGACTGTACTGTTTGTGTATGTATGAATGCATGAAAATCTTTTTGGCATACAGACCGTCGCAGCTCATTGGACATTGTTTAATTACTGTTTTGGCTTCCGCCAGGCCCTATACTCTGTTTTACTGTATTACTGTTCAGCAGGCCTTCGGTAATCTCGGATTACTGGCCGGTTACGGTGCTAAACCCATAGGGCCGGGTTTGGGTCGTGACAATATTCTTCAAACATCTCATCACATCCTTCCAGATCTTGTTCCATCAGATAATTCTTCAAAATTTTACATCCTTTTTCAATAAATATTTCGATTCTACACTACAACAAAAAGCATTTTTGGCGACATTTTTTAGCAACCAAACAAAATTTTTGTCGCCAAAGATACATAATTGGCGATAGAATATTTATGGTCTCTAAAAGCTAAACATTTGGTGACGGATTTAATTTTTTGGTCGCTGTAGAGTTTGGCGCCAATTGAAAATTCTGCGCGGGAGTGCTAAAAAATTTTTGGCAACCAAATTTATTTTTAGCGACGGAAATTTTAGTTGCCAATTGTATTGATTTGGCGACAAATATTATTTGGTCACCGAAAATCTGAATAATATTTATGGCAACCAAATTAATTTGGTCACTAATGAATTATTTGTCTTTACCCTAATTTTTTATTACCAAAAATAATTGACTAAATATTTTGGGTGAGTAAAGAATCAATTCACCTTCACTTCTCCATTTCATTTTCTCAGTCCATTAGAAACGCACAACACAGGTATGCTCTTCTTCTTTTTCTTCTTCTTCTTCTTCCTTTCTCTCTCTTTCTCTCTCTCTCTCTCTCTCTCCCTCTCCTTTTTGCTCTCTTGCGCCGCCAAATGCAAAATGGATAACAACGCTGGGCGGCAGCAGCGCTGGATGGCAGCAGATCGCGACCCTCTATTTGGGTCGCTGCCCTCTTCTCTTCTATGTCTCTGATATTCTGAATGTATTCCCTCTCCCTCTCCCTCTCCCTCTTGCTCTTGCTCTCTCGCACCGCCGAATGCAAACGGCACAAAAACACCGGGCGGTAGCAGATCGCGACCCTCTATTTAGGTCGGTGCCCTCTTCTCTCTCTCTCGCTCTCTAGATTATTGGCCTGAATGTGACTTTCATTCAATCGAAGGTGGATTTGAGATTTCTTAATACTAAAGTTTCGAATTACTCTCTCTTTTGTGTACATACATATATTTCTGTATTGTATGTGTATATGTTAATTGAATGGTGAGTTTGTTCAATGCTGTTTGTGGTATTGCTCGATTAGTTTTGTTGCACTATGAATTGATTTCATTGAATAATCAAGCTTTTGATCTTCTATTTTTCTTTGTATTTTAGAGTTTTCGAAATTGAAATCAATGGATTTGAGATTTCCTAATACTAAAGTTTTAAATACATACATACATATATATATATATATATATGTTAATTGAATGGTGAGTTTGTCCTTTGTGTTAGTGATTGATTGTTGCACTATGAATTGATTTATAATATTGAATAAATTGAATTTTGATCTTTTTTCTGTGTGTTTCAGAGTGCTCAAAATTGAAATATGAGATTTTCTAATACAAAAGTTTCATATAACTCTCTCTTTAGTAAATGTGCTTATATATGTTAATTGAATGGTGACTTTGTCCAATACTATTTGTGTTAGTGATTGATTAGTTTCCTTGCACTATGACTTGATTTATAATATTGAGTAAATTGAATTTTTGATCTTCGTTTTTCTGTGTATTTCTAAGTGTTCGAAAATGATTTCATTGTGTCTACATCATCTTCAATTGAGACTTTTTATTGTTGAAGGGTTTTTGAATGAGCATGGGAAGAGGTTTAGAGGTAGAAAAAGAGAAAAGTGAAGAAAATGGATAGTGGCATCATGATGAGTAAAGTAAATAGCAAAATTCTATCTTTTTCTCTAATGAGATCAGAGTAATGTTGATGCCCTGTTTATAGTAATGTTAATGCTTTTGCTAATTTAGCCTTTTGGTTTTTAATTATTTTTGTTTGGAAAAAGGGTAATCATATGAGAACGAATTTTTTTTTTTTTGGGTCATTTTTTGTTTGTTTTTTTTAGGGATGAGGAGGCGACTTGGGACTTGAGATAATTAATCCAATCCCATATGATATTACAAACAAATTTTTATTTTATTTTATTTTATTTATTTTTTTCGCTGGTAGGTTTTGACTTGTATGAAGCCATGCCATCTAACTTAACTCCATCTGCTCAAAGTGTACCATCTAAAAATGCTCTACATATCTAGGCTTTACCATCTACAAATGCAACTACTACTCAGGCTTTACCATCTACATATGCAACTACTACACAGGCTGCACCATCTGCAAATGAAGTTACTACCGAGGCTGCACCGTCTACAACTAGTTTGCGTACCTGTTTTACACAGGTAAGGGGTCAGACTCGAGGGAAGAGCATAGTCTTCCCTTGATTAGGATAAAACAATGGGTAAAACTCATATTGATATTAGTTTGAGTGGAGAGATTTTTTAAGTGATTTTTATCCAAATTTAAATTTGATATAGGTTTTGAGTCAAGAATTGGAGATGCCTTAGGTTTCAAGTATACATAATATTAAACAAGGTTCGGCTCTGTTGTAGGTTATGAATCCACTTAGCCCCCCGTTTTACTACAGATTGGTTTTTTCAAATTCATGGGCTTTTGTTTCAATAAAGAATTAAACAACACAGATAAGTCAATGCCTAATCCAATCCTGGCTTGCATCCACCATAGCTTTTAAAAGGGAAGATGCTGGATCCTTTTTCTTCTGTAATTTCTCTTGGCAATAAATTTCCTTGCTTTATGGGCTCACAGGAAGTGTTGGGGGTTCATAGCAATCTTGAAGTGTTGACAGATTTGTCAGAAGACAGATACAAGTAATTAAAGGAAAGGATTATATTAAAGTGCGATTGTAATGAAAGATTATATTTAACAGGTTTATATACAGGTTCTGGGAGTTAGTTCGTGACCTGGAAATCTTTAGGTCCCTTAAATTAATTGAAACCTACATGAACAACAAAATGTTCTTCTGTTTTGAATATTCTTAAATCTGACATAGGATCCTTCTTAGCATAACCTTGAGTCACATGAGGGAAAGCTTGTTTTTATCTCATTTGTGGACATGTATATGAACAAGTCTGTTACAATCATTTTAATGGTTTAATGCTGCCTTATAGGTTAGAAATTAGGAATTACTTGACATTTCTTTGATGCAAGCATGGATTAGGGAGTATTATTTTGATGTTAAATTTAGTAGATATATAGGAACACCTGGGATAAAATTGAGTTCCTTCATATCTCCTCTTGTTTTTTTGCTTTGCGTACGCAATATTCTCCTATAACTGTGTTGGCTATTAATCATCCATGGTAAAATAGAGTTTTTAGAAGCGAACATATTAAAGAACTCATATCTGTACACCTTTGCTTGTTCCATTCTTCAACATCTTTATGATTTTTCTGTTTAAATTAAAATTGCACAGTAAATAATGAGATTTTTTTTAGTTTTTCCTGGTTTACAGTGGTGCTTTGTAGGTTTCATTATAGTTTTTATATTCTATCATCAAATAGGCCACAATGTTTTCTCCAGTTTTGTGAATTTAATCTATCTTAATTGCATTTTTCAGGGACAAATGCCAATGTTTCTGCAAATAATGGGACAAATTCTCAACAAGGAAAGAGAGAGACTTTCTTTTTTGACTCGGGCCCTTTGAAGGACAATGAACGTCGAGATCTCAACTATGCTCTAAAGGAGTATTTGCTTTTAGCAGGATACCGTCTTATAGCAATGACATTTTATGAAGAGGTATTCAAATATAGCTTCTTCTTCTTCTTCTTCTTCTTCTTCTTCTTTAAAAAAAAAAAAATTTAAAAATCTCTCATGTTTTGATATATGACTTTGGACTCTAAAAGATGGTGTATGCTGTTGATTGGTCAATCAATGGACATAAAAGACAAAAATGTGACACAAAAATTTAACTGAGTACCTATAAAAAAATAGGTGTACTTGAATAAATTTGTGTGTATTCTTTTGATTCTTCCATGAGTAAAGAATATTATGAAATAGATCCTTTATAATGGTGCATATGTAGTTGGCTTGCCCAGGAAAGTGGTTCTTAACCTTAACAATCTCCTGTGTTGATCAGCGGGGTTTGTTCAGCTTTTGAAATATTGGTTTAACTAATATGATGTAAAGTAATTAATTTTTCATTTGGTATTTGGTCTCTTATGTCGTGGTGATGTATATTCTTGGTGTATCTAGAAAATATATTTACAATAGATTGTATGTTCTGGCTCAACACATGAACATTGTTTTAACTTTTCATACATGCCAAGTTTCAACTAGTGAATCACGTGTTACTTTTCGATTTTGAAATATTGAAATCTTGTAATTCACCTTAGGAAAATTTGTTCCTAATTTGTTCATCTATAATGTGAAACCAATGTTTTCAGACCAAGAACTTTATTATTAACATTTTAACATTGTAATTTTTTCCATATGTTTGACAGATTGGCAATGGATGGAACATAGTTCGGGGAGCATCAAAGGATTATATTTTGAATTTTTTGATATATTTTATCATAGATTTTTGTTATGAATTTGCAAGCTTAAAAGTTTTTTTCGGAATTACATATGTTTGAAGTTTGGGATTGTAAGGGATTTGTACTTATATTGGATGTTTTGAATTTGATATTTTGCTTATATTTAATATGCTACTACTTTTGAATTAAGTGTATATTTCGGATGTTTTACACAAGTGTGTTAATTTAAATTATATTTTGCTTATGTTTATAGGTTTATGAATTATGTACAGAACATGGAAATTGTAATTTTTTTTTATAAATAATGAATTTTGGTGACAAGTTTTGCAATTGTAAATTTACTTTTGGTGACACTTTGTTCGTGTTGCTGAAAGTCTATGTGAATAATTTTTTTAGTGACCCAAAACTTGATTGATCGTCAAAAGTTTTAACATTCAACAACTAATTCATTTAGTCACTGAAAGATATTTTTAGCGACGCATTTATATGTCGCTAAAACCTAACATGTCACCCGCTTAAGGCTACTTTTAGTGACTAAATATTAATTTATGGCGACGAAATTTTAGTCTTCTGGCGACTGAAATATTTGGTTGCCGATTTATTTATAAGGCAACCAAAATTTATTTGGTCGCTGAACCATTTAGTGACAGGGCTTTAGCGACCGATTTTGTTGATGTCGCGGATACTTTCAGCAACCAAAATTACACTTTTGGTGATTGAAAAAAAGGTCGCTAAAAGTGTTTTTTTTTTTTTTGTAGTGCTACCTGTTCCAAATAATCATATACTGATTCATAAGGCAATCTTGGAACAATTAATTTTTCTGTCAAGGACAGTGTTATCTAACTTGATCTCATTAGGATTTATTCTTTTAGGTGTAATTCTATCTATTGGCATTCCATTGGTAGGTTCAAATGTATCTACTTCTATAATTTTATGTTGTATTTTAGGATATATGGTATTATCTAACTTGTATATTATTTTCCAAAATATTCTTAATGGATATTTGGTTTCATGCATATTGATTCCTACAGTTTTTATTTTTAGAGTTAAAAATTTATTTATGAATCCATCTTTGAAGCTAATATAATATCCTGGCCTACAATTAAAACCTAATGGTCCTCTACATAGATTATTTTTTATTTCACTAATTATGGATCTTTCAAAATTTTGTTATCTAATATTACACAAAAATGCATATATATCTATATCTTGTCTTTTGTCAAATAACGTTGTTATTTGTATTTGTATACTCCCTATATGCATATATTTATATTCATTATCTTTATTATTCTTTAATATATTTTCATAATTTATTAAATTTATTTCTCTTACCTCATATTCACAATCTTAATTTCAATATCTTATTCTATCCTTTTACATATATATTTACTTTTTAATTTGAATATTGATTTATGATATATTTCGTCTTTTCGTATTATTGGTAATATCCAATCTTTTTCTATTTCTTTTTCTTGAGAATTTTCTATGACAAATTGTTCTTCTCTCAAATTTTTTATATTTATTTTTTCTATCATCATAAAATTTAACTCTTCATCGGTGTCGCTATAATTTTCGTCTTCTATTTCTATTTCTTCTTCAATTAAATCTATTATTCCTTTATTATTTCCTAAAGCCAATTCTAAATATTCTTCTTCTTCTTCGAATTCCACATAATCCAGACTTCCTAAGCCTTCTATTATTTTATTATTCTTCATATTTCTGCATTGATTTGCAAAGTGGCCTATTTCTTCACATGTCCAACATTTACAGATCTTTTTTTCTTCTGGACAATAATTATTTTTTCTAAAAAACATTCTTCTTTTGTTGAAATTATAGGGTTTTTTTTTATAATATTTTCTTTTATATTTTTTTGCTCTTTGCTTATTAAAACTCTTTCTTTTATAAAATGTTTTCTTTTTCTTATTGTATGTTTTTCTTATTAAAGGCTCACATCCTCATAAATTAGATGTTTGCCAGTAATGTAAATATTATTTTTTCATTTTCCTTCTTTACTTCATTTTCATGCATTCCTACTATGACCCAAGATGTCAGTTGTGGTATCTCCTAATTTTTTTAACCATTTTTCATATTTTTCTTCTATATTAACATTTATAGGATATGGTAATTTATGAAAAAATATGGTTAAATGAATTTTATTTCTACCTATTTGATAATAATAATAATAATAATAATAATAATAATAATAATAATAATAATAATAATAATAATAATAATAATAATAGGAGTATTCACATATATAATTTTCTATATATACCATATTACATATTTCTACGTTATTTAATTTCCTGACCCATTCTCTTCTTCTTTTATCTTCATCTCACTCTTTTCCTACGAATTCTTCTTCAGTATATTTTACAAATAGGTTTAACATACACTCTGGGATAGTTTCTGCTATTAATTTTTCTTTACCACTTTCTCTTAGGTTGTCATACCAGCTTACTACTATACCTGTAAAGCTATGTTCAATATAATTTAAAAAAACTTTGTGCGCTCCAATTGCTGCTATGGATATTTAAGACACGGTGCATGCCTCTCTTCATTGTTTTATTACCTTACTTGTATTTGTAGCACAATCAATATTTAATAAATATCATGTATTACTTATTGGTTTTAATGGTACCTCCCTTAAGAATACTTCATTACTAACGATAAAATCAACATAATTGGATATTCCTCTAGCAAAAGATCCTCTATTCAAATAACTATAATGTCCCGTTCTTCTTCTATATTCTTAATTTCTGGTATCATTTTCTAGTTGTTGTCTATTAAAATTTCTAAAATCTGGATGATTTGGATTCGGTAGGGTAGACGAGTTACTTCATTCTTGTTTTACTACTGTCATATCCATATCATTAACATTATTAGTTTCTTCTCTAAGGCATTATCTTTTTCTATGTCTTCGAAATTTTCTAATACATTATTTTCTTTTTCTTTTTATATGTTATTTCCCATTATTTATCTTAATTCATCAAGGGGAATGTGTTCCATTTCTCCCAAGATGATTAATCCTAATTGTTTATAGATATTTTCTTCTAATTCTATTCTCTCAATATTTATTTCCTCTATTATTTCTTCATCTACCATATCTAATAGTTCAGTTATTTGAAATATTATCTTATATTTTATTTCATTATCATTTTCTTTTTCAACTATTTCTTCTAATTGTTTTAAGCTATAGTTACTTAATTCTATTTTTTTTTCAGGTAAGATTAATTTAAAAGGTTCCTCTGGATTATTTCCTTTATATGGATAGGGATATAGGTTTAGTTCTTTTGTTTTTCTTCAAAAAATGCTACTTGTTTTTTCGGATATTGTATAAAATGTCTAATTTCGTTTATTATTTCCTATTGATTAGTTCCATGTTTTTCATTAATTTGTTTTAATAACCTAATTAAGGTATTATTTTATTCTATTATTATTTGTAAAGAAATATTATTATTTAAATTATCAGATTCTACTTTTTCACTATATTTAATACTCATGCAAGAGTTATTGACAAGGCCGAGAAACTAAGCTCTGATACCAATTTCTTTTGCGGATTTATTTAATATTAACTCCTTTAACAGTTTTCGTTGATGATCTACACTGGCCTTTGCTAATGATATTCTATTTTTAATACTAATAATTTTTTGACTATAATTTATTATAGATTGTCCTGAGACTATAGTCAAAAGAAAATTTAATTTGTTCAACTCACTTTCTAATTCAAAAATATAATCCAAACTATCTTTTATTTCAAGTCCAAGTATTGTAATTAAACGCATAAAAATATCAAATTTAAATTTACGAAATTATAATATGTATATATTATACACATTATATATAAATATATATTTTGTAACTTTTTTTTTAGAATTTGGCAGTCAATTTATAATAGAAAAATGCTTGGGAGCACTAATTAGTGTTCCTACTAATTAGGTGGCAGTGGATCCCGCCATTAATGATGTGATGTTTTGGTTTTGAAATTGTATTTTTTTTTTTTTTACTTTTTTAATGCATTAATACTGTTAGTGGTGATGTTTTTAGTGGGTTGAATCATTGTTGTTTATAATAATGAGGCCTTTTAGTTGATGAATATTGATGAGATGGGTAGTCCACTGAGATGTGACACTCCGCCTATGTACTGCCTAAATTCGAGCGAGGAAGTTTCGTGGATTTTTGTGTTGTTGACAATATAAGCTCATTTTGAAAAAGTGAATTAAAAAGTTTTCAGTTTTTAATACAATTTCTTTTATAAAATATTAAAATAAAATTAAAAAAATAACTTTTAAGCACATGTCAAAATACTTTACTCATAAATATAAAACGTCGTAATATAACATCAAATCCTCTAGTCTCACACCATTCAATACGCATGAATATGGATTTCCTTTTAGTTGATGAATATTGATGAGATGGGTACTCCATTGAGATGTGACACTCCGCCTATGTACTGCCTAAATTCGAGCGAGGAAGTTTCGTGGATTTTTGTGTTGTTGACAATATAAGCTCATTTTGAACAAGTGAATTAAAAAGTTTTCAGTTTTTAATACAATTTCTTTTATAAAATATTAAAATAAAATTAAAAAAATAACTTTTAAGCACATGTCAAAATACTTTACTCATAAATATAAAACATCGTAATATAACATCAAATCCTCTAGTCTCATACCATTCAATACGCATGAATATGGATTTCCTTTTAGTTGATGAATATTGATGAGATGGGTAGTCCACTGAGATGTGACACTCCGCCTATGTACTGCCTAAATTCGAGCGAGGAAGTTTCGTGGATTTTTGTGTTGTTGACAATATAAGCTCATTTTGAAAAAGTGAATTAAAAAGTTTTCAATTTTTAATACAATTTCTTTTATAAAATATTAAAATAAAATTAAAAAAATAACTTTTAAGCACATGTCAAAATACTTTACTCATAAATATAAAACGTCGTAATATAACATCAAATCCTCTAGTCTCATACCATTCAATACGCATGAATATGGATTTCCTTTTAGTTGATGAATATTGATGAGATGGGTACTCCATTGAGATGTGACACTCCGCCTATGTACTGCCTAAATTCGAGCGAGGAAGTTTCGTGGATTTTTGTGTTGTTGACAATATAAGCTCATTTTGAACAAGTGAATTAAAAAGTTTTCAGTTTTTAATACAATTTCTTTTATAAAATATTAAAATAAAATTAAAAAAATAACTTTTAAGCACATGTCAAAATACTTTACTCATAAATATAAAACGTCGTAATATAACATCAAATCCTCTAGTCTCATACCATTCAATACGCATGAATATGGATTTCCTTTTAGTTGATGAATATTGATGAGATGGGTAGTCCACTGAGATGTGACACTCCGCCTATGTACTGCCTAAATTCGAGCGAGGAAGTGTCGTGGATTTTTGTGTTGTTGACAATATAAGCTCATTTTGAAAAAGTGAATTAAAAAGTTTTCAGCACATGTCAAAATACTTATAAATATAAAATTAAAAAAATAACTTTTAAGCACATGTCAAAATACTCATAAATATAAAGCATCATAATATAACATCAAATCCTCTAGTCTCATACCATTCAATACGCATGAATATGGATTTCCTTTCTAATCTATTAGCAATTACAGGAGTCATAGTTCTGGTCTTCATGTACAATCAATGGAGATCAAGGACTAAATCTAAAACCACAAAAAAGACCAAGTCACCCCCCGAACCAGAGGGTGCATGGCCTATCATAGGTCACATGCACCTCCTAGCCGGGGGAAAGCCAATCGCCCGGCCCCTAGCCGACCTGGCCGACAAATATGGCCCCATCTACAAAATCAACCTCGGCGTCCAGCCGGTAGTCGTGGTGAGCAGTTGGGAAGCCATGAAAGAATGTTTCACCACCAACGACAAGGCCTTGGCCTCACGCCCAGATTCCAGCACAGCCAAGTACCTCAGCTACAACTTAGCACTGTTCGGGATCGCTCCTTACGGGTCCTACTGGCGAGAGATGAGAAAGATTGCAATGCTCGAATTACTCTCGGCTCGTAGACTCGAGATGCTCAAACATGTCAGGATATCCGAGTTGAGTACAAGTATCAAACAATTGTATTGCATTTCTTCCAAAAAATATGGTTCTGGAAAAGGAGTGGTGATCAGTGAATGGATTGAGCAATTGACTTTGAACATAATCACGAGGATGATCGCCGGGAAGACGTATGGAGAAGATGTGGAGGCGCGGAAGTTTAGGAAGGTTGTGAAGGAGTTTATGTTTGTGAGTGGCGATTTTTTGCTTTCGGATTGGCTTCCGTATAGGGTACTGAAATGGGTGGACATGTTGGGGAAATTGAAGAATATTAAAAGGATTATGAAGGAGTTGGATTTGATTGTGGGAAGTTGGATTGAAGAACATGTTGGGAGGAAGAGAGAGGAGAGTAAGGAAGGGGATGAGCAGGACTTTATAGATGTGATGTTGTCTGTAATTGATGACTCGTATACTCAGGACCACACACGCGAGACTATCATCAAGGCCACCATACTGGTACGTTTTTAGATACTTGATTTAATTAATCGTATTTACTTTAAAAGAAATCAACAGCCTTTTTTTTTTTTTTTTTATAATTATAATTGCCTATTGTTTAAAACACGAATCTGATTAAATCACGTGATTATTATTATTTATTTATTTTTATTATTTTTTTAAAAAAATTATTAAAAAAATTCAAAGTTTATAATAAAATAAATATTAAGTTTTTAATTTTATCAATTTAAATCATAAATTTTTTATTTCTTTTCATTTTAAACCATACACTTATTTTTATTAAGTAAAATCGATAATCAAGGAATATATTAGTTGTTAACTCAATATATGTATATATAAAATATTTAAAAATATCATTTTTCGATGAGTTTAATCATGAAAATATATTTTTTCTATCAATTTTAATTAATGAAAATATGAGGATGATTTATATTAAAAATAAATCAAAAATTTAAATTTTAAATTGTCAAAAATTAAAAATTAAGAATTTATTTTGTTACAAAAAATTTTCTTTTTTTTTAATAGATGATCAACATACTAAAATCTTAAAAAAATATATTTTTTTCTAGATCAGATTAAAATCTAAAACTTTAATACCTTAAATAATAATAATAATAATAATAATAATAATAATAATAATAATAATAATAAAGAGAGACTAGACTAAATTGGTCCAGTTGTATACGTGGACAGAGCAGAAAGGAAAATGTTTGAGAGCCACAATTTTTGTGATTACAATGGCTCAAAACTGTCAAAACGACATCGTTTTGGCATATTTTGCACCCAAAACGACGTCGTTTTGGCAGTTTTAAGCCATTGTGACCAAAAAATTTGTGACCCTCTAGCATTGTTGGAGCAGAAATTATGTATTAGGTCAGAAAGATAACGTGTTTATGTGTCTAATTAATAAAATGTCATATTTTATTTATCATCTTTTTATTATTAAGATAATATATTTATTTATGTCCTTATTATTAATTGAGCACACTGAAATTTCTAAAAAATTAGGATACTTCCACGTGGACAGAGACGACCTTAGCCCTATCTTCTTATCAACAAACTTGACGAAATGTCCTTTTTTTTTTTTTTTTTTTTTTTTTTTTTTAATCAGAAAAGTCTTTGTCTATTTGTGGTGGGGCTGTTGCTTGGTGATTAATTATTGATTCATCGAATTTGTTTAATTTAAACAATAATGGTACATTCTTTAATTTTAAAGTTTTAATAGAGTTTTAATAATGTGAAAATTCAAAAAAAAAATAAAAAATATCACATTAATGGGTGAGGCTCACCCCTAAAATTCTTTAAAGCTCATATTTTAAAATTTTTAAATATTTTTCTAATTTAAATTTACTTGAATGAGTCTCTTTTCAAAAAGAGCCGTGTAAATTCGGACTAAATAAAGTTAGTAGATGTAGCTGTATTATACCCATCAATATATGTCATTTTCTTTTTTCTTTTTTAAAGTGATTGTATTATGGAGCATCATATCATTCTAAAATTATTATTAAAAAAAAATCTATATACAATTTTTTTTATTTATTTAATAATATCTTTTAATAATTCAAGAGAAAAGTTTCATTGAGTATGTCAAAACAAAAGGATAGATTTTGCCTCTGTAGGCTCTTATAGGTCCAATTTTGGGCTCGAGTTGGGTCAGGTCAAAATTACACCCCTATCAAAAGAATCAGAGCATAGATTTTGCCTCTGTAGGCTCTTATAGGTCCAATTTTGACGGTTTATTTTATTCATCTTCTTGATATTTGGGAGTCTAGTTATTTTTTTTAGATTAGATTAATTTGATAATTTTAGTTTTATGACTTTATTGTATTTGTTATTATGATTATTAGATAAATTAATTTTTTTTTTTTATTGTTAATCCACATATGAATTTGGAAGATATATGAAACATTCAATCAAACCGTAATACTTGAAAACAATAACTCATATATCAACAATAACTCATATTTGTCAGGATAACTTTTTAATTTTTATTTATGAATTATTTCGTATACTTTTAGAAATTACAAATATCCTATTGTCATAATTTTTTATTTAACAAAATTAATATAAAAAATAAAATTTTGAACAAATCTCCTATACAATAAGAAAATTACTTAAATTATTAATTAAAATAGTTTCTAATATTTAGTTGATAATTTATTAATAAAAAAAATCATTTGTTATACGATTAGAAACTTGATAATTTTTTAAAATTTTAAACAAATCTCATAAGGTATATTTATAATTTATTCTTAATTTTAAAAGTATATGACCACATCATTCTACATACATTTTTCTTCATATAATTTTCCATTGCAAAACCCTATCAACTACAAGCTATACTTCGTTCGGTCTCAAGGTTTGAGTTGAGTTGAGTTGGGCTATTTTAGTCATAAAAAGATAAAATGAGTGTTTGGAAAGTTATTATTTTTAGTAGGTTATTTTAGTTTTTGACTATTTTAATAGGCTAAAATTTTTGTATTTGGAAAGATAGTTAGATTTTTTTTGTAATTGGATTGTTAGCTCCAGCCCACATGGGGGAATCAATGAGGCTGGTTCCAAGTTAAGGAGTAGGAGGGAAAAGGGCAATAGGAAGACCATCTCATTTTTTTTTTGCTGTTTTAAATGTCCACCGGTTTTCTTGACTTTGTTTTCCTCTCTTTTGTGTATAAATTGAGGTGATGAAGAAGAGATGAAACACAACACAAATAGAGTAAGGCAACACAGAGTGTGAGTGAGAGAGATCTATAGAGCATTGTGAGGTGTGAGTTCTATAATCTCTCTCCGAAATAATTCTATGGTAGAAATTTCTCTTTGTGGGCGTAGGCAATTGCTGACCCACGTAAATCTCTTGTGTCTCATTTTTTATGTGTGTGTGATTGATTTCTGAGTGGTATCAGAATCCAGTTGGAGAAAAAATAGTATTTTTTTAAAAAATATTGTCAAATTTCAAAGTTGTTTGAATCAACTTTTGAGCACAGCAGGAGGTGCATCTCTTTGAGACGATTCCGACGATATAAAATTCATCAAAATCGAAACTAAAACGAGTATCGTAAAGCTCGCCGAAGATTTGCTAGAATTTCGTCGGAAATTTCAGTTCAACGAAGGCATCGGAAAAGGAAGGCTGATGTCACTGTGATGTCATCATTGCATCAGCATAATTTCTAAAATTGTATTTCAATCCCTGAAGTTTTTGAAATTGCAATTTAGCTCCTAAAGTTGTGATAAATTGCATTCCAGTCCTTAAAGTTTTTGAAATTGTAATTTAACCTCTAAAGTTGTGCTAAATTTCATTTTAGCCCCTGAAGTTTTTGAAATTTCAATTTAGCCCCTAAAGTTGTGGTAAACTGCATTTCAGTCCCTAAAGTTTTGGGATATTACAATTTGGCCTCTTGAGTTGGGAGAAATTTCATTGAGGTCCCTGAAAAAGTGGGGAAAGTGCTTTTTTGGCTAATTTGACCATTCCAAGCCCAACGGTGTGGTCCGTTTGTCTAAATTCAGATTTTTTGTACAAGTACAAAGATAATGGAGGAATCCACATCAACTTCAAGATCAATGATAAAGTTGAATGCTTCTAATTATGGAATCTAGAAGCCGCGAATGGAAGACATCTTATACTATAAAGACTTGTTTGACCTTATTGCTCTAAAGGGGGTTAAACCAAAAGCAGAGAAGGATGAAGACTGGATAAAGATGAACTGGAAGACTGTCAGTCAAATCAGACAATGGATAGACCACAGTGTGTTCCACTATGTAGCCCAAGAGACTGATGCATATGTCCTTTGGACAATATTAGAAGGAATGTATCAGTCAAAGACCGCCTAGAACAAAGCCTTGGTGATGAGAAGACCTGTAAATCTAAAGTTCAAAAATGATGTTTCTGTCGCCGAACACACCAGTGAATTCAAGAATCTGGTGAATCAGCTTACAACTATCAAGATGCCCTTGAACAATGAAATGCAAACCATATTACTGCTCAGTTCTTTACCAGATAGTTGGGCAACGTTGGTAGTTTCTCTCAACAACTCTGTACCAGAGAGGAAGCTAACCATGAGTATGGTCACGGATGCCCTATACAATGAAAAGACGAGAAAAAAAGACATGGGAGGTCATTAGTCCTATGCTCTTGTTACAAAAGATAGAGGCAAAGACAGAGGTAGATGAAGAAGCAAGAGTAGAGGCAGATAGAACAACAGGAGTAAAACCAGGGACAGTAAAACTCACGGTAACTCTAGCTTCACTTGCTTTCAATGTCGCTAGGAGGGTCACATAAAGAAGAACTGCCCAAGCCAAAAAGATAAAGGGCAAAGTAGTAAGTCAAAGGGAGATGAGAACACGACAGCCACAACAACTGATGAAATATTTCTTGTAGTTGGTGAAGATGAGGATTACCTTCACGTAGCTAACCACAGCTGTACAGAGTGGGTGATAGACATAAACTGCATCCTATCACACCACTTCCCACAGAGACCTCTTCAGCTCGTACAACGTTGGAGATTTTGGCACTGTTCGAATGAGGAATTCTAACTATTCAAAGATTGTGGGCATTGGAGACATTAGTCTGCAAACTAATGTCAGACACAAACTGGTTCTCAAAGATGTAAGGCATGATCCAGATTTGTACCTCAATCTTATCTCTGGAAGTGCCTTGGATCGACAGGGCTATACATGTACATTTGGAAATGGCAATTGGAAGCTGATAGGATGAGCTTTGACAATCGCCAGATGAGAGATGTCTTCAACACTATACAAGACTCAAACGAAGATCTGTCTGGGAAGTCTTAATGTAGCAGAAGACAAGGAGTCACCAGACTTATGGCACAGAAGACTGGCTCACATGAGTGAGAAGGGATTGCATCTGTTGGCAAAGTAATCCAGAATATCTTTATTCAAAGGGAATGCCCTGAAGCCACGTGATCATTGCTTTTATGGCAAGCAGCATTGAGTATCATTCAGTTCAACGAGCAAGAGGAAAATAGAAGTGCTCAGTATGATATACTCGAACGTTTGTGGCCTAATTGAAGTGAAGTCACTTAGCGGCCGCAAGTATTTTCTAACTTTCATTGATGATGCATCAAGGAAATTGTGGGTGTATTTCTTGAAGACGAAGAATGAGGTATTTTAGCACTTTCAGGAGTTCCATGCAATAGTGGAAAGAGAGATCAGGAAGAAGTTGAAGTGTCTTCACACAGACAATGGTGGCAAGTACACTTCCAATGCTTTTGAAGCATATTGTGCTAGTAGAGGTATCTGGCACGAGACAACAGTTCCCGGTACCCTACAACACAATGGTGTGACAAAGAGAATGAACCGCACTATTGTTGAAAGAGTCAAATGCATACTTAAAATGGCAAAGTTGCCAAAGTCATTATGGGCTAAAACTGCCCGTACAGCCTGTTATCTCATCAACAAGCCGCCTTTAGTCCCATTGAATTTTGTGATACCTAAGGAAGTCTGGTCCAGAAGAAATGTATCATATTCTCACTTGAGAGTCTTCAGATGTAAGGCGTTCGCTCATATCTCTAAGAAAAATAGACAAAAACTTGATGACAAGTCCACTCCATGTATATTTGTGGGCTATTCAGATGTAGCATTTGGGTACAAGTTGTTGGACCCAGTGAACAGAAAGATATTCAGGAGCAGAGATGCGTTCCAAGAAGACCAGACAGTAGCAGATTTTGAGAAGTCTACAAAGCTTAGAGATGTCATCACTCCAGACTTGTTACCATCTCCCGAGCTATCACAAAATGCTAGATATGATGATGTACAACAAGAAGTACCAGAGTTGCAGGATCCTATGCGAGAAATTGAAGACCAAGAGAAAAGAGATGAAGGCCATGATGAAAATGGTGTTGAGCAGGGGGAGCAACCTCCTTAACCAGAGGCAACTAGGCCTCAATTGTGAAGATCTAGAAAAGTTGTCAAGCCATCAACCAAATATCCTGCTTTTCAGTATATTCTGATTACTGATGAAGGGAAGCCCAAGAGTTTGCGAAAGTAAAGAGTCATACAGAGAAAGACTATTAGATGCAAGCCATGAAGGATGAAATGAGTTCTTTGCAGAAAAACCACACTTATGAGCTTATTCTACTTCTAAGAGACAAGAGGGCCTTAAAGAACAAATGGATGTATAAGTTGAAGAAAGATGGCAACGGTAAACTACTGTAGCACAAAGCTCACTTGGTGGTTAAAGGTTTTGGACAGAAGAAGGGAATTGACTTTGATGAAATCTTCTCCCCAGTTGTGAAGATGACTTTCATTCGAGTAGCTCTAGGATTAGTAGCTCGCTGGAATCTGGAAGTAGAACAGATGGATGTCAAGACTGCCTTTCTCCATGGTGATTTGGAGGAAGAGATCTATATGGAACAACCAGAAGGATTTGAAGTCAAAGGGAAACAGAATCCAGTCTGCAAACTGAAGAAGAGTCTCTACGGCCTGAAATAGGTACTAAGACAATGGTACAAGAAATTTGATTCATTTATGATGGATCATAAGTACAAAAGAACAATAGTGGACCAGCGTGTATACTTCCGAAAGTTTTCGAATGGAAACTTCATTATCTTACTGTTGTATATTGATGATATGTTGATCATCGGACAAGATACTGCTATGATCAACAAGTTGAAAAAGGACTTGTCGCAGTATTTTAACATGAAGAATTTAGGCCCAGCACAACAGATTTTGGGCATGAAGATTTTTCGTGACAGGAAAGCCAAGAAGATATGACTTTTACAGGAGAAATATGTTGAACAGGTGATTGAAAGGTTCAACATGAAAGATGCCAAGCTAGTCAGCACACCACTGACCAACCATTTCGAGGTAACAAAGCGTTCCTGTCCCAAGATCAGCTCTAAAAGGAAAGAAATGGGGGCAATCCCTTATTCTTCCGCAGTAGGAAGTTTGATGTATGCAATGGTGTATACCAGGCCAGATATAGCTCATGCAGTTTGTCGTTGTAAGCAGATTCCTCGCCAATCCAGAGAAAGAGCATTGTGAGGTGGTCAAATAGATTCTTCAGTACTTGAAGGGAACTTCAAAGATGTGTCTATGTTTTGGGGGAGTTGAACCAATTTTGAAGAGATTTACAAATGCCAATATGGTGGGTGATCTTGATGGTAGAAAATATACATCAAGATTTATGTTCACCTTTGTAAGAGGAGTTGTTTCATGGCAGTCCAAACTACAAAAGTGTGTCGCTTTATATACAACAGAGGCAGAGTACATTGCTGCTGCAGATACTAGAAAAGAAATGTTATGGTTAAAGCGGTTTCTCCAAGAATTGGGTCTACAACAAGAAGAGTACAAGGTACATTGTGATAGCCAGAGTGCAATTGATCTGAGTAATAATTTCATGTACCATTCACTTAAAAAGCACATTGATGTATCATTGGATACGAGAAGTGATGAAAAAATAGTTAATGAAGCTAATGAAGATTCACACGGACAAGAATCCTTCTGACATGATGACCAAGGTTGTCACTAGAGACAAACTGGAAGTTTGTAAAAATCTGACCGGGATGGACTTCTAAGTGAGAAGTTAGTTATCCATATGGGCATGGAGGGAGAGAATTGTTAGCTTCAACCCACGTGGAGGAATCAATAAGGTTAGCTCCAAGTCAAAGAGTAGAAGGGGAGAGGGCAGTTGGAAGACCATCCCATTTTATTTTTTTTCTTGTTATAGATGTCCACTGGTTTTTTTGACTTTGTTTCTCTCTCTTTTGTGTATAAATTGAGGTAATGAAGAAGGGATGAAACGCAACACAAACAGAGCGAGACAACACCGAGTGTGAGTGAAAGAGTTCTATAGAAGGTTGTGAGGCGTGAGTTCTGTAACCTCCCTTCGGGATAATTCTATAATGGAAATTTCTTTCTATGAATGTAGGTAATTGTTGAACCACGTAAATCTCTTGTGTCTCATTTTTTCTGTATGTGCGATTAATTTTTGAATGTGTTTAATCCTAACATGGATGTGATATTTGTGCGGAAAAAAATGAAATAATTATGAGTTTGATATGACATTTTGTCTGATTAACTATTTTAATCTATTTTGTTATTTTGTGAATTTTAGCCTAAAAAATTAAAAAATAAGATAAATTATTACATCTAAATCATAATCATTTTTTTTTTCTTTCACAAAAATTAAAAAAACCAAAAATTCATTCCAAATGAGACTTTTTAACCCTAGACTAAAATAATTAAAAGAAAAGAAAAGAAAAGAAAATGATATAGATCCCAAATAAATTATCAATTTTTTTACCAAACCTCTCACATAGGTATAAGATCCACACAAATCACATGTGTGCAGATCTCATATCTATGTAACATGTTTAATAAAAAATTTAATAATTTATTTGAGATGTTAAAAAAAATAAAAAAACCGACCCAGATCCAACGAACGCATTATTTGCTAACATTTCACCCAACAACAGAACATCATCTTAGCAGGCTCCGACACCACCGCCATAACCTTGACATGGATCATGTCCGCACTTCTCAACAACAAGCACGCACTCAGCCGTGCCCAACAAGAGATCGACACCAAAGTCGGCAAAAACACATGGGTCGAAGAGTCCGATATCAAGAATTTGGTCTATCTCCAAGCCATTGTCAAGGAAACTCTTCG
Source organism: Camellia sinensis (assembly GCF_055761805.1). NCBI lineage: Eukaryota > Viridiplantae > Streptophyta > Magnoliopsida > Ericales > Theaceae > Camellia > Camellia sinensis. Next base: position 83,971,903 of record NC_138963.1, read on the forward strand.
TCTCTACCCACCAGGCCCCATAGCTGTTCCCCACCAAGCCACTGAAGACTGCCAAATCGGCGGCTACGATATTCCCAAGGGCACTCGCTTGTTCCCCAACGTCTGGAAGCTGCACCGAGACCCTCGGGTTTGGACCGACCCGGATGAGTTTGTGCCCGATAGATTCTTGACGACCCATGCGGAGGTTGATGTGTCGGGCCAGCAGTTTGAGTTCACTCCGTTTGGATCGGGTCGGAGGGCTTGCCCCGGGATTGGATTTGCGTTGCAAGTGACGCACTTGACGATGGCTCGGCTGCTTCAGGGTTTTGACTTTGCGACGCCGTTGAATGAGCCGGTGGACATGACTGAAGGCTTGGGTATTACGTTGCCCAAGGCAACTCCGCTGGAAGTCATCGTCACCGCTCGGCTTGACTCTCAACTTTATGAATGAATCATCCACTAGCTGTCTGATCTCAAAACAAAAAAAAAATAAATTGATCCACTAGCTAGGCCGAAAGACATGTTGTATCTCTGTCTATTGACCTTAAATAATAATCCGTGGGTTTAGTTTGAATTTTTGAATTTAATTTTTTAAAAATTGAATTTTTTATTTTTTTATTTTTAGTAAATATTTTTAAAATTTTAAGTAATTTTTTATTTTTTTAGATATACTTTATTTAGATATATCTAAAATGTAAAATATTTTTAAAAAATAAATAAATACATTAAAAATGTAAAAAATGTACTGAATTTTAATGTTTTTGGCATTTAATAAATAAAAATGCTAGAGATTTTAAAAGTTGTACCAAATTTCTACCAAATGTTTTATATATAAGATATTTGATAGAAATTTTGGTACAACTTTTAGAGTCTGCAGCATTGCTCTTTAATAAATTTTTTAAAGGTTTTTTTTTACAAATATTATACTTTTTAAATGTATTTATGTTGGGTGTATTTAAAAATTAAAAAAATTATTTAGAATATTAAAAAAATTTAATAAAAATAAAAAAATATGTAAAAATAAAAAAAAAATTAATTTTTTAAATAGTGAATCTTAAAATTCAAATCAAACCAGCTTAATAGTGTCATAATTACATTAATGTATCATATTTTGGGCAGGGTGGAGTTTGTCTCTAATTTATGGTGTAAATTTTGGACCGATTCAATTCTATTGTGCTGTCGTTTGACATATTGGGTTAGGAGATTTTTTTTTTTTTGGTTAAAATTGTCATAAAAAGGTGAAATAGAGTAAAAAATTAATAAGATAAAATATTATATTCAAATCACAATTATTTTATTTTTTTTTCATAAAAATAAAAATAAAAATAAAAATAAAAAAACAAAAAACTTAACCTAAACGGAATTTTTAATCCCAAGTTAATAGTCAAAAAATAAAAAAATTAAAAGGCCAACTCACTTTCTAAACGAAAGTTGTATGAGCATTCCTATTATAAGCTCCACTTCAGTATTTTAATCTATTTGTGGGAGTTGAGAATAAAATTCATGGCGCCCAATTACGTATATCACAGAGCGGATTCTAATTAGAAAAACATATCAAGGTATATGAAAAGGAAAATGTTACGGACCTTAAATGATTTACTAAATTTTTTACCAAATTTCTCATGTGGAGCACATACAAACTCACATGTAGATAGGTTTCATGCTCATATAAGAGATTTAGTAAAAAATTTAATAAATCATTTGGAATCTCTAGCATAACTCACATGAAAACGCTATAGAGTTCGTTTGGGAAGTAAGTTGGCTTTTTGGCTTTTTAACCTTTTGGCTATTTTAGCCTGAGGCTAAAAAGTCTCGTTTGGGAAGGACTTTTTGACTTTTTTGACTTTTTTGTGAGAGAAATGATGTAATGATTATAGATTAGATGCGATGTTTTGTCTTATTAGATTAAAAAACTTATTTTATCTTTTTTGTGACTAAAATAATCTTAAACCTAACTCAACCTTTCTTCTCAAGCGAAGCCTAACATGCTAAGAGATGTTGAGCAGAAAGGAATTTACTCAGCGATCAATTGCAACCAACGGAAACAGAGGGTTCGATTGCGCCAAATTACTTTCTAGTTGTAATAATCCCGACCTTTGATTAATGTTAATTCGTACTTAATTATGTCTAACCGTAGTTTAGAAGGAATCTGAGATTAATTTGCATATGTATTGCATTAATTCTGTGTTTCTATCTGTTTGCTATAAAGTGATCTTTTTATGTGTTGACTTTGAACTGCGAATTGAAAGTCTTATCGGCGTCCGAATCAGAAATTGACTTAATTTATGTGCTAATTAGGATTTATGGAATTTTATAGTAGATTTAATTAAGATTCGGTTCGGAACAATTAAATTTGATTAAAATAATGCTAGATTTAACATAGATTAAGTGAATGCAAGTTAATTACATCATTGCCCTTGAGTGAGCCACTTTCTCATACATTGTTTAGAATTAGTTCACACACCATTTTCAGCCTCTTTCCTTGCCAAAACCGTGAGAGAGAGAGAGGGAGTGAGGGAGGAAATTGAATTCATCTAGAGATTAGCTTGAAGAGTTAGAGAAATTGAAAAAGGATTGCATGTTTAAGCTTCCACAATTGGAATTGAAGACCTTAAGGTAGAGAATTCATCCTTTTAATTATGAATGTGAGTTGTTCTTGCTAGGTTTATGGTGAAATTGGTATTTAAAGTCAAGATTTAGCTCAAAGTGTGGTTTTGAGAGTCCATGCATGCATGCATGCATGCATAAATTTCCATTTGAATTCTAAGATTTCTTTCATGCATGTGTTAATTTCACTCACATTATGGTCATTCATCTTGTTGTCGATCAAATTATCAAGTTTGATCATGTTTTGGAGGGTTTGGATTCAATGAGAATCTTGCATGTTGTATTAAAAGCATGTTCTTAGAGTTCATGTTGATTTTGCACAAATTGGGTTGCTCTTGGGCCATGACTTCTTGAAATGATTTTTAATACATGTTTTATGAGTTATTTTATGTTTCCTCAAACATTGGCCTAGAAAAATGAGTTTTGAAGGCTTAAAGGTTGAGTTTCATGCTTGGAGGTCAATCTGGATTTTTCAAAAATTTGACCCACGCTCGAGCGTCGATAGTTACGCTCGAGCGTGAAATGCGTATACCCAGAAGTTTGTGTGTTTTGCAGTCCGCTCGAGCGGAGGAAACCACGCTTGAGCGAGACTCTGAGTCTCACGCTCGAGCGGGAGTCGAGCGCCCGTCGAGCGTGAAAATCTTACATCCAGTACTTTTGTCGATTTTACAGTCCGCTCGAGCGAGGAAGTTCACGCTCAAGCGGAGATTCCATATCTGCATGTCCGCTCGAGCAGGGTAATCCACGCTCGAGCGTGGACCTTATCTTCAACAAAATTTAGGAAATGATTTTCAAGGCATTTTTGCATCCTCATTCCATCCTAGGCATTCCTAGGCCATGTTTAAGGCCCTTTAATGAGGATTAAAGGTTAGAAACACACTAAGAGCCAACGACGTAAGTTTTGTACAATTAGAACGTGTATTTCAAGTGTGTATCTGTTATGTGTTATGTAGGTCACGTGCCGTGTTCTGTCTGACTAATCTGCTCCGTCTGTTTGTCTCAAGGCCAACTGTGAGTAATAACTTAGTAAAGTTATGTTCAACTGTATCTATTTTTTGTGTGATAAAATAAGATCTGTTTTCTGAAATGATATGTTCTGTACAATGAATGATTGTTCAATTTCTAATATGTATTCGTGACATCCTTAGCATCATGTGATATCTATTGGCTGTTACCCGGTATCAGAGGTTCCTTTATGGAACTTATATCCATCTGCACTCTGTTACCCGTACTGGAGGCCCCGTCATGGGGGCTCAGCTTCTGTTCTGTTATTCGGATCTGGTGGTTCCTTTAAGGAATTGGTTACTTGTAACCTTCACGTGTCTGTCTCTGTTCTGTATCTGCTCTGTTATTACTAATGGATGTATCACGTAAACTCAAGCATGACTTATTATTTCTGTATATGATCTGGACCAATTATGGATTTGATACGAAACTGAATTATGATTTCTGAATCTGTACAGACTCATTCATTGAAACCCCTTTACTCTGTTATTATTCACTGAGCTTTCGCTCACAGTTTATATTATGTATGCAGGTGAGCCGGCGTGTGACCAGGGCCAGAGTTGACGGCCTTCTATTCTGTTTCTGTCAGCCAACCGGTTGTGCCTCCCGAGGAAGTTCCGATCGAAGTCTAATGCCATGGCTGTTTTTGTATTCATGCTAGTCTTTGTGACTGTTTTGTAAAGTCAAGTCTTGGGATGTGCACTTCTGTAAATACTTTGTAAATATTGGCGTCCTTTGACTGGCATGCTCATGTATATATATAAGTTTTGAAATCTACTGTCTTATGTACGTTACCATAGCTCATTGGACCTTGTCTATTTTATATATTTGCTTCCGTAGCCCCTTATTATATGCTTATCTGTTCAGAGGCCTTTGGTAATCACGGATTACTAGCCGGTGACGATGCCTAACCTACAGGGGTGGGTTTGGGTTGTGACACTAGTAGAAGAGAAGTACATACTATTAGGATTACGCACACTCAGAAATCAATCTCTCACACACAGGAAAGAGACACAGGAGATTTACATGATTCGACAATAGACTACTTCCGCAGGGATAGATTTCACTGTGGAATTTGTCGGAGGGAGTTTACAATACCCACAACTCACTCTCTCTCTATAACACTCTCACTCACTCAGATTACGAAAACACACTCTGTGCTGCCTTATTTTCTCTTCCTCTCAACATCTATATATATACACAGGGAGAAGGAAACAAAGTCAAGAGAAAGGAGTAATTGGGTTTGCCACCTACCATCTTCCCTCCTACTTCTTGACTTGGAGAGACACCCATTAATGACTCTTCCATGTGGGCTGGAGCTAACAAATATCTCCCTTCACGCCCATATGGATAACTGACTTCTCACTTGAAATCCATCCTGGTCAGATTCTTGCAAACTTCCAGTTTGTCTCAGGCGACAACCTTGGTCATCATGTCAGAAGGATTCTTGTCCGTGTGAATCTTTACTAGCTTCATCAACTGCTTTTCCATCACATCTCGTATCCAATGATACCGGACATCAATGTGGTTTGTACGTGAATGGAACATGGAATTCTTGCTCAGATCAATTGCTCTCTGACTATCACAATGTACCTTGTATTTTTCCTGCTGTGGACCCAATTCTTAGAGAAACCGTTTTATCCAGAACATTTCCTTTCCAGCATCTGCATCTCGCTTTTCGTGCTTCTTTAAAAAAATGACACAGTTCGGACTCTCATGGTTCTGAATCTGATTTCACAAAGTGCAATGTGAAACAGTGAAAACACAAAAGAGTCCAAATCCGACAATTCTTTTGGAAAATCGATGTTTGAATCAAATGCAAAAAATGGACTGCTTTACCAGATTTCAGAGTCGTCACCTAAATATTTTGTTTTTGAAAAATTTAAGAAACTCGAGACTCATGCCAAAGGCCATTAGTCCGTCATCACCAAAGTGTCTCGAGTCGGGAACTTAGGTACGAGAGGAGAAGGTCATGAATTGAGCACCCCACTCGCCCGATCAAAGATCGGCCTCTACTAAACATGATGTGATTTTTATTTACATTATATGCTCTCATTTTGATTATTAGCTATTTTTACTATGTGATGTATACACAAGTATAGAACAATTTGCAAGAATTGGAACATTTGATTTCGTATTTTATTTGAAATTGTTTTGTAAATTTGCCACTTGAAAAAATGGGCTTAAAATGGACATTAATCAAACTATCCCAATTCAAGTAATTAGCCTTCATCCACAGGCATTTAAACAGTTATATCATTTAAACACTTAGCCTCATGGTGAACATGCTTTGACATGGTAACACAAACATTCGATCCAAGATGCTAAAATATAAAATTACTCACCTAGTACTCTGAGCCAAAACAAAGCAAAATAATTAGAAAAATATGCATGCTCCTAATTAATTTTTACCCACTTCAGAAGGCCTCTCAAAAAGCCTGCAACCCTCATCAACACTACTTAGCTTATGCTACAACCACCATCACCATCACCATCACCATCACCATCACTTAACTTATTCCATAGGCACCCTTTCCAAATCATCTCTCTCTCTTTCTCTGTTTACCACTCTTCTTGACCAAATCCATCACTTCATACATGGATTGTCATTCATCTATAACCATGACCATGGTTTAATAGTAAAAATCACAGACATGTAAATATATCCTCCATCGCAAACCTACTAATTATGAAGAATATGTCAAAAATCACAAATTCTGCCTGAAGACATTCCAAATTAATGTTTGTGGTTTACATTGTTAATATAGAAATGTTTATATATATAGCTTGATTGTATCTTCATATATAGTATGATTAGTTGTGTGTGTATACTTAGGCCATTACCATAGTTAGATATTTTCTATTTTTTGGTTCCTTATTTTCTTATATATTGGAGACTTGTGTTACATGTAATTATTCATTCTATTCAATATACAGTTTATTCTTTCTTTAGCTTTATTATGGTCTCATATCCAAGTTCTATTCTAAACCTATCTTCTCCGTCGTTCTAAATTGTTTCTTCTGCAAATCCTGTTTGGTTTCTGTCAGTTCGTGTGTATCTACATAACTGAGTGTTCTTTCATCATCATCTACACTATCTAATCTCAATTATTTAACCCTCATTAGTTTTGTTGTCTCACACTGAAGTCGTAGCCACCAAAATTGAACCCAAATAGGTCCTAACGCGCCCTCACGTGCCACAAATGCCTAGGTGCTTCTATTTCCATCCTACTGTCGTATTCAAGTGCCCACACACATTCTTCTCAGTGCCTGCGTCAACCGCACCACTCACACTTGTGTCAGTGATGCCTCATGCCTGCATCAATTGTGTCTCATCACATCCTTGCTAACGTCAACCCTTACTGATATTAGGCGCCTCTGTCTTCCCTCCTATTGACATCACTTTGTTTTGGTGCTCAAGAATTTTTTTTTTCAGTGCTTTTTGATTCATAAAAAATAAAGAGAAAAGAAAAAAGAAAAAAAGTGTTCTCTATTTTCTTCTCATTACTCAAATTCATTACTTTCGATAGGACTTTAGCCAATTCATCAATGATTTTCTCTCTCAGATGTATGCTATTTGGGGTCAAATTTCTCTTTCAGAGCCTTCATGGACTGATGCTGTAAATGCCACATTATTTTGCACTTATCGAGATCAATGGCGGTTAATTCAATTTCTTATGGCACTCACTCTTATATTTGGACATGTTCGTGCCTTTCTATTTCATCGCACTCTGCTTCCTACTTTGGAGCAGGCTATCAGTGAACTTTTGTTAGAAGAAACTCGACTTGGGACTCTCTCTACTCATCGTTTGGACACTATACCTGCCACTCCTAGTTCTCTATCTCTGGGCTTCTCTTTTCATGGCTCTCAAGTTCAAAGCACTGGTCTCTGCAACTATTATCACAATCTAGGTCATATGGTTAGAAATTGTCCAACTCGGGTTTGTTATCATTGCCACAAATCTGGTCCTGGTCATCTTCAAAAGGATTGTTATCAAAATTCTAATAAACAGACCTGCAATACCTCCTCATAGGGCTCCTATAGATCTAGTGGTTCATCCCAGTCCAATGTTTCTTAGTTTGCAGTTGTTTCCTCAACAGATGGGTCATCCTCTGCTGATCTCCCTCATGACTTTTCCATACCTTCCTTCTCTATGGATGGTCTCAATACTATTGTGAGACAAGTAATTTCCCACTCCAGTACTTTTTCTACTACTCTCTTTGTTACCTCAAGTAGTTCTTTTTGGTACTTCAACTCTGAATGTTGCAATCATATGACATCCGACCCCTCTATTTTTTCTTTACTTATGTCTGTCTCTCATATTCCTACCATCCACATTGTTGATGGTTCTCATATATTGGTTAGTCACACAGGCCATGTTTTTATCCCTACTCTGTCACTTTTTGATACATATCTTATACTTGAGCTTACTTCAAATCTTATCTCTCTGTTGGTCAGCTTTGTGAACTTAGTATCATTGTTGCTTTTTCTAACTCTGGTTGCCAGGTACAGATCCACAGACTGGACAAACCCTTGAGATCGATCATAGACACAGTCGTTTGTTTGAACTCATCAACCTTCAACTTCCTATTTCTCTTCCATTTCATTCTGTCATTGCTTCTACATCTGCATCATTATCTTTGGAACTCTAGCATTCACGTTTAGGTCATGTGTCTTTTAGTCATTTACAGTATTTGGTTTCTAGTGGTCAGTTAGGTTTTGTCAAACCTGTAAATGTTGACTACATGTCTTGTCGACTTGCCAAGCAACCTGCTTTATCTTTTTAATAACAATACTTCTATTTCTACTTCTATTTTTGATTTAGTTTATTCTGACGTATGGGGGCCCTTCTCCAAACACTACTATGGAAGGATCTAAGTATTTTGTTGTGTTTGTGGATGATTTTTCTTATTTCACTTAGATTTATGTTTTAAAATCTTGCTTTGAGTTGCAACAAACATACTATGATTTTTCTAAAATGGTAAAAACTCAATTTGGTTGTCTTATTAAAGTTTTCAGGTTTGATAATGTTATGGAGTATAAAGAAAATGCCTTCCTTACATTTCTTCATCAAAATGGTACTCTCCTTCATTGCTCATGTCCTAATACATCTCAATAAAATAGTCGTGTTGAACGCAAACATCGCCATGTCCTTGACACTATGCATGCTCTTCTCATTTCTGCTTCTTGTCTTAAGCGCTTTTAGGAAGAAACGGCTCATACTACGATTTATACTAATAATCGGATTCCCTTTCCTGTCATTAATCATCAATCACCCTATGAAAAACTCTATGATCAATCTCCTCTCTATGGTCATCTTCGTGTTTTTGGTTGTGCTTGTTTTGTTTTTCTTCCATTTCATGAGCGTTCCAAATTGGAACCTCGGGCTTGGTTATGCTATTTTTTTGTTTTGTTTTTCTTCCATCTCTCGTCATGTCATCTTTTGGAAACATAAAATGTTCTTCTCTGTCTCTCTCCCTTTCACTTATCACCTACCTTTGTTCGTCCTTTTTTTACTAATACTTCTGTTGACATCTTTTCTGATGAGTTTGATAATGGATCATTGTCATCACCTCTTGAGACACCTAAAGGTCCTGTTTTGGCTAAGGATTCTGTTCATTTACCTATCACCACTACTCCTTCTGACCTCCTGCTTGCTGATCACGCCCCCTTGCCTGATGATCCTACTCGCTCTACTGCTCCCCGTAAGCCCTTATCTGCTCCTTCTGATCCCTTACCCAATCCTCTTTTTGGTCGACTACAACGAGTAACTCAACCTTTTATTCTTCTTCATAATTTTATTGTTGGGTCCACTGTTTTTTCTACTCATGAACCTACCTTGTTTCGTGAGGCCAACTCTAAACCTCTTTGGCAACAAGCTATGTCTGATGAACTACTATAGAGACCCCATCTTTGACTGACCTTAAGACTTAGACGTCATCGTCTGTGCACTCGATGATTGCGCATGTTTATGCTAGTTTTGAGTGCCCGAAGGTCTCGGCCAAGCGCCTTGTCTTTGAGCCTCTAAACCCTCTGTGTTTTGGCCTTGTTTTTAGGCCAAACCTTGGTACCTCTTGGCTAAAGGAGAGTGGAGCCCTGCCGGCCACTTTTGGCAATTGCCAACCACTTTTTCTCATTGCCAGCTAGTTGGAGTGGCCGGTCAGCTAGTTGAAGTGGCTGGTCGACCACTTAAACTGGCTGGCAGCCAATTTTCTCTTTTTTCTGATATTTTCAGATATTTTGAGCCAGCTGTTGGACATTGAAGCTATCCTCCATAAACGTGTATAGAGGGATGTAAACAAGTTTTAAGCTTGTCAAGCAAGCTTTTGCTTGCATTGCCTATATAAGGTGAGGTCCCTCCCCCTTTAGAGGGGTTCAGAAATTTGAGGAGCTAAAATTTCTCTCTCTACAATTCTCACTCTCTCTCTATATTGTGCTATATTGAGCTTGAAAGTGTGTTTTTTTCACACATTTGCACTAAGACACCTAGTCAAACACCTTGACTTTGGAGTTGAGGTCCATTGAAGCTTGTTTTGAGGTCTTAAGCTGGTTTTAGCTCAGAGAAGTTGTTGTCTTGCTTTTGTTCTTCAAAGGTGAGCCTCTTCTCCTTTTAAGCTTTGTTTTGATTAAGTGCTTGACCATCTTTGCATGCTGTTTTAGCCTTGGTTGTTAACTACAAAAAGCTTTATTTTTAAGTGTTAAAAATGTTGGTTTGAATCCTTGTTGGGGTTAGGGGTGGTCTACCCTCTTTGGTTGTTTATTTGCTAAGTTTTTGTACCACCTTTTAAGGCTATTTAAACTATCTCATTTGGCCTTTTAACCACTGAATTCTAGAGGAATTTCAGTGGTGGAAATGTGGTTTTGAGGTCCCAAATAGGAGGGGGTGGTCCCCTTTCCTCTTGTCTTGCTTGCATGTGTTGATGGCTCACCAAATGAGCATGTGTTTCTCATTTTTTGTGGCTTAGTTCAAGTATGTTTTTGTGACTTTTTGGACCTGCCATAACTCTGTTTTGGCTTGTTTGATCATTGGTTGCTTACTCCTTACACTTGTAGTGTAATTATGCTCATTAGCCTTAATATGCTTGCCATTTTGGCCTATTATTCTAGATTATTTTAGCTACACTCCAGCATGTTTTTGCTCATATTTTGGCATGCTTGAACTCTGTTTGGAGTGGTATTGGCCCTTTGAGGCTTGCTTTGTATGGCTATAGCATGATAGGCTTTGATAGCTTTGTGTTTTGAGTCCCCTGGCATGTTTTGCTTGGGTTGTTTGCATGATATGGCATCATTTAATATGTGGTTTCAGAGCATATATCACTGTCATACTCTCATATGTATCACTCTTTTAATGTTTTTGAGAAGTTGAACCTCATGCCTTGTTTGCAAGCCAATACATGAGCATATTTTTCTTGCCATCTATGCTGCAAGTCTAGCATGTTTTTGCTACTGTTTCGACCTGCCTTAGGTCTATTTTGAGTGGTTAAAGTCATTTGAGCATTGTTTAGTATTGTTGTAGTGTAAAGGACCTTAACTGGCTTTGAGTTTTGAGGCCTTTAACATGTTGCACATGTGATGTTTGCATGGTATGGCACCATTTGGTATATAATTTCAGTGTATATAGTGTAGTCACACTCTCATATACTTCACTTCTTCATAAGCTTTTGAGGGTTATGTATTATGCCTTGCGTATAGGCCAACATGTGTGCATGTTCTTCTCGTATTTTGAGCTTCCATTTCAGCATGTTTAGACCATTATTTTGGCATGATTGAGCTTTGTCCAGGGCTGGTTTGGACATTTGTTCTATGTATTGCATGCCTCTTGTGTATTACACTTCACTAGCTTTGGTGCTTTTGGCCTTTTAGCATGCCTTGCATGCATTGCTTGCATGATCTTTAAGTCATTTGGCATGTCATTTCAGTGCTGAAATATAGGTCATTGCACTCCATTGTTTCAATCTTTCATTTGCTTTGAAAGTGGTCTTAAGCCCTTTGCTGGCTTGAACATGGAATTGAGACTCTCATGCCTAATGGTTTTAACCCCCCTCTTGAGGGTTTCTACTAACCAAAAGCATGAGACTTCTTTCATGCTCAAGGTGCTTGTGGTTGAGGCCGTTTTTCCCATTAGAGGACTTGCACATTGGACTTAACAAATTAAAGAATGGATTGGTAATGTAAAATGTGTAAACAAGAATTGAGTCAACTAAAACATGCCAAGATAACATATGTGTGTTGCATTGCATGTGTTTGGATCGGATGTTAATCCAAACACAAGAAATATGAGACGTTTCATACTTGAAGTGATGGAACGTGTCACGTTTCTTGGTCGCTAACACTCTTGATCAAGCATGATAGGGTGGAGGCTCTTTGTGTGTTGTTTGTGCATTCATAAACATGGTATAAGCTTGGTTCTTGGCCACCATGCATTGAAAATGCTTGGTTGGTGGCTTGAGAGCCAAGTGCGACGCTCCTTTGAGCTTGAGACATAATTAGGAGAATGGCAGTGCCTACATTGTCTTGCAAATACATTGTTGTGCCTCTATTGCTCTTTGTTGCAGCAAATCCAGAAGCCTAGAGCATCAACTAGCTACCCAGCCAGTTTTACTAGCCGACCGGCCAGTTATAGTGGCTGGCAGCCCACCAGTAGTTTCCTGTTTTAAAGTAAAGGCAGTCTAGAGGTTGGCACAATTTTCAGAGATCAAGGCAAGTGCAAACAGAGGCAATTGACAGCATGGCAATGGATTTCTGAGCGAACGCCAACCGAGAATGCATCTTCAACCTCTTGGAACACAACTGAGGCAATATGATTTGTAATTAGCTTTACTTGTTAGTTAGATTAATTTGGTAATTTAATTAATTAGTTTGTTAATTAATTAAGTGTTGTAATAATTAGTAAGTAGTTTACTAGTTAGTCGTTTTGTTGCGTTTAATTAATCTAATTAGCTTAATTAGATTGGTTAGTTAGCTTAGCTTAGATTAGCTTAGCTTAATTCATTCAGACCCTCCATCGAGAGGGCAAATGTTGTAACAAGGGTGCGTGTGTGTGTGCATGTCTTCCAACCCCATTTCTTTCTTCCTTTTACTTACCGCTTTCGATGGTTAGTTTTAGGGCACATTTTGATTAGCATACCTAATGCTTTGCGTGTTTGCATCATTCATTTGTCTTGCATGCACCGGGCTCAGCGCATCATTCAAACCGCATTGTATTTCAATACACTTACTTGAATACATGTTTCAAAGCATGTTATCAAGTGTTGCATTCATATGCCATCTTAGATAGCCGAGCCTATTTTAGTTACATTTTTGCATGTGTTGCATTAGGCACTTAACATAGTTAGGATCATGCATATTTATAACTAGCTTTTGTTTTGGCTTGGAGTACACTGTAAATATTTACGCTTTAGCATCCTTGCATGAGTGTATGTGTTGCCATGTTAGCATGCATGTCATGAGACTATGTGCTTATTTGATATATTGCATGAATGCCTGTGGATGAAGGCTTCATTACTTGAATTAGAATAGTTCATCAAAATGTGAGTTTTAAGCCCACTCGGAGTGGCAAATCATCATGTTTTAAGCCCACCTTGTTTGGTGGCAAATTCGCATTTTAGCTTACTTGCGAGTAGCATCTTCAAACCATTTTCGAAAAATAAACATGAGATGTTTTGTTCCAAATCCAGCGATTTAGTCTATGCTTGTGTGTTGTGCGCATCACATAGTAAGTTAGCTAATAATCAAACAAGAACACATGTGTTTTCAAAAACAACATATCATGTTTAGTAGAGGCTAATACTTTGATCGGGCGAGTGGGGGCTACTCATTTAAGGACCTTCCCCTCTCGTACCCAAGTTCCCGAGCAGAGGCAATTTTGGTGATGATGGACACGTGGCCCTTGGCACCAGTCAGGGTTTCCTAAATTTCTCAAAAACAAAATATTTAGGTGGCGACTCTGAAATCTGGCAAAGCAGTCCATGTTTGGCACTTTTTGATTCAAAATTAATTTTTCAAAACCAATTGCCGGATTTGAACTCTTTGGTGATTTATCAGTCTTACATTGCACTTTGTGAGATTAGATTAAGAACTGTGACAGGAGTCCGAACTGTAGTAGCTATGAATCCAAATGCGCGCCCTCTCCGAAAGGGGGGCACATAGAGGAAGTTCAGGTGGTCTACAACTACAAGCTCTTCATAAAACTCATACATGGGATGCCATTGATCTTGTGAGACCCCTAACTTTAGTAAACCTTATTAGGTCCCTAAATTTTGAGTTATTATAACAAAGCCCTTAGTTCGTTGATTATTTGCAAATTAAACCCTTGAATCGAAAACACATCACGGACGAATCCATACAAACCCTAATCGACCCTGGAAGCTTAGAAATCATTTCTAACACTCTAATATTAATTATTTAACTCTTGAATTTTAGATTAATCTCTCCAAACCTTAACTTCTGGTTTTCACAAATTTCATTCAATTATTCACCTTTAAATTCAAAGCAAGATAACACAAACCGAATTATTTTTTCTAACACTAATTTATTAACTCCACACTTGAAATAGATATTTTAATTGAGCCCAAGCCCTCACACTTATATTAAATCACATTTTGACCACAAACAAGTACCATTATATATTTATATATACACTTGTACCCTAAAACTTTTTTTAAACATTATATTTTATAATTTCCAACATTTGTACCCAAAAAATAATAAAATAAGTCCCTTAAATCACCACTTATTGCCAGCCATAACCTATATAGATACTATGAATGTACTTTGAGACAATTTTGCATGATTTAAGGAAAATATCTTTGACTTGGTACAAACTTTTACATATATATATATATATATGTATATATGTAACTAGGTTGGTTTGAATAGGAGGAAAACCCTAACTAGATCATGTTTAGGAACCTAAATAAGGCCTCTAATCCTCTACTATTCCATTTCATTTAAATTAAATCTAAACTATCCAATCCAATTCCAACCAATGGGCATTTATGACCTTTTGCACCAAATTCATTATAAAAACAATCTAACAATCCTCAAGTAAGCCACAACACAACTCTCTCTTATTTCTTTCCTTTCAAATACATACTCTTAGAAGTTTTAAACATTCATTTCAGATGTGTTTTGATGGCATTCTTGTGTTAAAAATGAAAGGAGTTAGGCCTTGATTCTACCTTTCTTGTATTTCTCTTAATCAGTATAAGGCTACCTTTTTCCATAGCAATCTCTCAAAATTTCTAAAGGCACACCTTCACCTCAAATTTTTGAGTTTAATACATAATATTTAGCATGTTTTCATCACAAGAGAAGTAGAAAATTTTCCTTAGTTGACCTCTTTTCTCACCAACTTTCTTATTTCAAGAACTGTGCCAGAAAAATCTATTTTACAGCCAACTTTCAAAAATTTTAGAAACATGTAGAAAAATCTTCTGGATCTACATTTTATGTGAAAATCTTCCTTAAGGAGTTAGCTTTCAAGGAAAATTGGTTTCATGGAAAAAGAGTGAGCTGTTTGTGAGAAAATCATCGATGAATCTGGACAGAGCTGAGTATTTCTGAAATAACTACAAATCTGGAAAAGCTATTCCATTTCTGAAAAATGTTCTAAAAACTTGATAAAATTCTCTACAAACCATAGGAAGGTCGAGCTTGGAAAAAATCTGAAATGATACTTTTAATTTCAATCTTTAAATGGTTTTAAATCTGAAAATTCTGTTTCGCCTTGGTGATATAGCAGATGAAAGTTATAGATTCTATCAAAGTAAGATCAAAGTTATTTTTGGAGATCCATGGAGAAATATCAAGATCAGAGTGTTGGCGACGGAAGAGATTGATTTGAGGTAATTCGGGTGGTATACAATATGCTTCTTTTAAATCTCTTTGCAAATAGTTATTTTAATCACCTTCAATTTGTACTCCTCTTGATGATTTTGATAATTTGATAAATTTTGTGAAATTATTTGTTGTTGATTCGTTTGATTACCCTAGTCATTTGATGAACTCTGTGTAGTTATTCTATGTTGAAAATGTTGATTTGTCTGGCTAAATGATGTGGAAATGCTCCGTACATAAATCGAGTGGACTTTGCCAATATGCTCTGTACCAATAGCCCAGATAAGCGGTTGTGCTTAGGTGAGGAGGGTGAGGGGGGTGAGGCGGTCACTGGTCATGTACTGAGTAGGACCGGATATTTGGTCCTGGATAAATTATCATATGTCGAGTTGACTTGTTTGTGCAATTTGGTAAATTGCTTGGTATCTCGAATTGAATTGTTTGTGTAATTATTGGATCCTTGTAAAATTATTCATTCTCTATGCTTTGTTACTCCTGTCGTATTGTATACTTACCGAATTAATTTATTTTTCAAGTGTAGAGAAAATTTAGTGGTGGTTGGAGTTGAAGAATTTAAAGGATTATTGAGTTAGAGATTTTTGGGCTCACCACTATATATTGTTTTTAGATATTTGTATAAGTTATATTTTGGAGACTTTGCGTAATTATTTTGGAGACAATTTTGTATTTTTAAGGTTATTAATTAGTTAAAATTTTAAATTTGAAGTTTAGTTGATTTATTAACGGCCCAGAAGTTGGGGCGTTACAAATCTTCCCCCTAGCAAAACTGTAATTATCTGCAAATGGGCATCCAAGATTAAAACACTTTTTGATGGGTTTATTGAGCGTTACGAAGCTTGTCTTGTTGCTAGGGGATTCACTTAAGAATATGGCATTGATTATGAGGAGACCTTTGCTCTGGTTGCTCGTCTCACTTCTATTCGTAGCTTAATTGGTGTTGCTACTGCTCGCCACTAGATTCTCAATCAGATGGATGTCAAGAATTTTTTTCTCAATGGGGATTTTCTTGAGGAAGTCTATATGCAACCTCCACCTGATTCCTCTATTTATTTGCCCAAAGTATGCAAGCTTGGTCATGCTTTGTTTGGTTTGAAACAAGCTCCCTATGCCTAGTTTGCCCAGTTCAACTCTGTGATATCAAATTTTGGTTTCATCTCTAGCTCTTATGATTCTACCCTATTTATTCGTAAGGCTAAGAATGGTTCTATTTTCCTATTTCTCTATATGGATGACATGATCTTCACCAGTGATGAAATTGCTGGTATTTCTAGTCTCAAGGCATTTCTTAGTCGGTAATTTGAAATGAAATATTTGGGTTTGCTCAACTACTTCTTGGGTCTTGAGATTTCTCAAGATTTTTCTTGCTGCTTTCTTTCACAAGCTAAGTATACTTCTGATCTATTGGCCTGTGCTGGCCTTACTGATTGCAAGACTGCTTCTACTCCCATTGATTCCCAGATTTTTCTTATACTTCTTGACGGTGTGCTCTTGTTTGATGCCAGTTTGTATCGTCAGTTCGTTGGTAGTCTCGTTTATTTTACTATTACTCAACCTGATATTGCCTATGCGGTGCATATTGTTAGTCAATTTATGGTAGCTCCTCATTTCCCACATTATGATGCTCTACTTCGTATTCTTCATTATGTTAAAGGCACTATATTTCATGGTCTTCACTACTCCACTCATTCCTCTCTAGAGTTACATGTCTTCTCTGATGCAGATTGGGCTAAAGATTCTACTAATTGGCACTCCACCACTAGGTTCTGTTTCCTTTTGGGTAATTCTCTTATTTCTTAGCGTAGTAAGAGACAGACTCTCACTGTCCATTCAAGCACTAAGGCTAAGTATCATGCTCTTTTTGACACTACTCAGGAGCTTCTTTAGCTCCGTTGGCTTCTTACCGATATGGGTACTTCTCATTCCAATGCTATTGTTCTTTATTATGATAATTAGAGTGCCATTCAAATTGCGCACAATAATGTCTTCCATGATCGCACCAAGCATATTGAGATTGATTGTCATTTCATTCATCAACATGTGACTCATGGCACTGTTCGTTTTCTCTTCGTCACTCCTACTACTCAGGTCGCTAATGTCTTCACCAAGGCACATCCTTCTGATCGTTTCTCTGACCTAGTTTCCAAGCTCTATCTCATTCCTGCCTTTCTACCTTGAGCTTGAGGGGGGATGTTAATATAGCTTGATTGTATCTTCGTATATAGTATGATTAGTTGTGTGTATATAATTAGGCCATTACCATAGTTAGATATTTCCTATTTTTTGGTTCCTTATTCTCCTACATATTGTAGACTTGTGTAACATGTAATTATTCATTCTATTCAATATACAGTTTATTATCTCTTCAGCTTTATCATACACAATAAAGTCACTTATATATAAGGATATTTTATACTTTTCAATTACGGTTATTTACATGGAGACCTCTTAAATTATCAACAAAGATTACTTTAACCCCTTGAACTATAAAATCATTCCAATGAACTCCTTAAACTATTGACATGTTCCATTTTGACCGTTTCTATTACGGGGTTCAATTAGTACGTTTTTATAATTTAGGGGGTCTATTTGTACACTTTTATAGTTTAAGGGTTAAAGTGGATTCGAGAATGGAGGGTTTGAGATGAGAATGCCACCAGTAGAAAGAGAGAGAGAGAGAGAGAGAAAGAGAGAGAGATCAGCTTCAGTTTGTGAGAGGAGAAAAAAAATAAGAGAAAAAGTGAGACTAATAACCCTCTATATATATATATATATATATGGGGAATTCGGGGATTAACGAGGCGGGGCGGGACCGGGGCCGGGGCCGGGTCTCGGGCGCCTATCCCCGTCCCTAGCCCGAAAGCTGTCGGGGATTTGATTTTCAATACCATCCCTCGGCCCTATGGGGAGTAATTTTCGGGGAAACCCCATTTTAATCGGGGTCGGGGAATCGGGTCCCCGTTGGGCCAGTTTCAAATTGCTATCCCTACCTGCCTTTGACCGGACTGGAGAGAGGACTAGTTGAGGTGTGTGTAAACTGGCCCGAACACCCCTTACCGTTTTTTTTTTAGGAGGGAGGGGGGGGGGAATCAAATTTGGTTTGGTGTAGGTGACATTCAAAATGAATTTGAACGATATATTTCAGTTATTTTTGGAGTAGTTTTTATGTGTGTTGAGGGGGTGCATTGTTTTTAGATGGGATGGGGTACTAAGTTCCTAACAAGGATGAAATAGGAGTTTTTTTTTTTTACCTTTATTATTTTGATGTCAATAAAAAAAGTAGACTTTATTCTTTCACATAAAAGTGATTATTATTTTTCATTTGGTAAACCAATTGTAAAATGAGATTGACAGTGGGACAAGTTGAAGAATATACAAAGTATCATGCACAAACTTGAAGGGGATATGTTTTTGGGCTCATGGGGTCACTTGCCATAGAAACCTCCAAAATATTCATAAATTTACCAGCATAATAATTATAACAACAACAACAAGGATTAATTACTCTTTGTACCTTGTAGTTTTGTGAGAATTTGAATTTATCTCTTGTAAAACAAAAAATGCGCATTGTCCCTAAAAAGTGATTCATGAAGTTATTACTAATGGAGTAGTAGCTCCCATTTTACCATTAAACTTGAATGATTAGTGAAGACTCAATAGTTTAGGGGTCTATTTGTATATTTTTATAGTTTAAGGGGTCAAAATAATATTTTTCAATAGTTTAAGGGTAAATAAATCTTTCAATTAAGTCGTTAACGAGTTTAACAGTATACTTTAGTTTACAAACTACAAGGGGTTAACTTATGTGCTTATTTTCAAATAATGAGGAGTATGTGCATATAGTTAAATTCACAAAGGGATAAAGTAAAATTTACACTTTTATTTATGAGGAAATCACTCAATAGTGAAAAAATAAATAAATAAAGAAATAAAATAATAAATAAAAATAATAAATTCATAAACATAAAAGGTGCAATTTATCTTGTAATGAGGTGCAATTCAAACTTTGTGCGGGTGCAACTTTGAGTTACACCCCTCATTCTTTACATATTTTTCTTCTTTGTGCCACTATGGAGTGATTTCTTCTTTGTTAGATTTTTATTATTGGCAATCCCGTTTGACAAAACTCCTTTCAGTTGTAATTTTATTTGATTGTTTATTTCAGTGAGCTATGAGTATTTAGATGCGAATCCAACCTGAATTGTACCTTGCAGAGGAGTTTGTGATCCGAAGTTCTATCATGTTTTCCACTTCGCTGACTATGTCAGGGATCGAGCTGCCCGGTCAGCTCACAGGGGTCGATGGAGCAACGCCCCTTGGTAGGTTTGGGGTAGCGCCTAGGCGGGGTCGAGGGGCAACGCCCCCAAAGCTAGAAGCAAAATTGCAGTCAAAGTTGCTTGTCCGCTCAAGCGGCCATTTGTGCGAAGAACATTTGGTTCCAGAAGTTTGACCTGTCTGCAAAAGTACTAGAAGTTGGGATTTTACACTCGAGCAAACCTTCCTGAGCTCGAGCAAGGTCCGCTCGAGCGAAGATCGCGGATAAACTTTCTATAAAATATGTGGTTTCATCTGTTTTTAGGGTTACAGCTTCCAGATCTTCTTCTTGGATATTAGGGTTTATATCTGGAGCTTCTTTGCTAGTTTCTTTGATATTTGTTTGAGTTTAAATCTAGTTTGAAAAGTATACATCAAAGGATTGTTTGTTTCGTTCAATACAAAAGAGAATGTTGTTCTTCGGTGGATTCTGTGGAATTTGGGCCTGAAGCTTTGTTGGATTCTAGAGTGGCTCATCATCGTGGATTCGACATCAGCGTTGTAGATTCAACGTTGGGCAAGACAATTCTGAGGTGAAAACGGTGGTGAAAGAGGCATATATGGGTCAGTTCGATACGTGCGTGGATTCGCTAGGTAATTGAGAGTATACTTGTGTAATTCCTTTATGTCTTCTTAGTGGATTGTTTTGTGGCTTTTGCTAGTGGTTTTTTTATCACAATTAGAGGTACTCTAATTGTAATTTTTCTACGTTAAATCATTGTATTGATTTGTCTTTGATTGTTTAATTGGGATTGCTATTTACTCATTAAAATTGATACATAATCACAAATCAATATTTAGGAGATTTCTAGATTTTTCACTCTTAATTCATCATGTAATTTGTTATCATTATATTAAAAATAGACACCGATGATAGGACTAGTTAATTATTTAATAGTTTTAAAACATCATATGATACTATCTATGCAATGTTATAAACTAATCACATAGGAAAATGTTTGAGATTCTTAAAAATCTCTCACAATTCAACCCACAATAATATAATTCGATAAGTGTCAGTTTTTTATTGGTTATGCAGTTAATTATATGAGACCTATCACCTTTGTCACAACATTATGAATGCATTTGTGAGTGTAAAATGTGAATCTCTAGCATTGTTGAATCGAATAGCATACAATTTTATGATCGAGATATATTGAGTGACTCATCGTTAAGTAAGAAAAGAAAAAAAAAAAAAAGGATAAATTTGCCCTTTTTATGTTTCATATTTTTATTTTGATCTTTAAAGTTGTTTTTCTCACTTTGGCCTTTTATGTTTTAAGTTTTTCTTAATTTACTTTTAAAGCTAATTTCGGTTCCAAATTAGACAAAAAATGTCACATTAATTATCACATAATATAAAAAATATATTATTATATTAGATTTTAAATTTGTACTTAAAGTGTGAGTTATATATAATAAAATATTTTTATGTTGTAACAATTGAAGTTAGGGGTGGGCACGGGTCAGTTGCGGCCACAGAACCTCCAATCCGCTATCCGTCCACTAGATTGGCAAATTGAAGAAAATCAATCCACATCCATCCGTCAATCCGGCGGATGTGGATTGAGCGGATCAGCAGATTGATGGATGGATGCAAATCAGTTTGGCGGTTTAAAATTTTATAAATTTTCAACATAATTCAACTTGTGCACTTCCTCAAAAAAAAAAATATATATATATATATATTACAGTCAATGATTTAAAAAGTATTATTATCACTGCATGCCACATCTAAAGAAAGAAAGTTTGAAATTTTAGAATATTACAATCACTACATATCTCTTTTCCACATATTACAATCACAGCATGTCTCATCCACATAAAGTATTACAATATGTAATTATTAAAATATAAAAACAATTCAAATTACCAAAACCATGAACAGAGCAGTAATAGAGATTATATGTCTTTGTATTGTTACATCTATATCTATTTTTAAAAACAACAACCAACCAGCATATATCATCTTTTTTATCTATTATTTTTAGAGTTAGATTTAAAAATAAAAAAAATATAGATAAATAATACATTTATTTTTTTTAATTCAAAAAATATATTCAAGTTGAAAACTTTTTTTCAACAAAATATATTTAACAGAATATTTAAATTCTTTTTCAATTGAAAACATAAACAGAATATCTAAACAAATTAAAAATATAAAGTCTTATAAATTATTAAGGGTGCTTGCAGTTTGGTGGTTCAGTTGCGGCCAAATGAACCTCAAATCCGTAATCCGTCCAAAACTAGACGGATTAGAAAAAATCAATTTGCACTCGTCCGTTTGTCATCACACATCCGTTCAAAATATGACGGATCGGTTTGGTTCGGTCGGTTTGGACGGATCGGTATATCCGCTGCTCACCCATAGTTGAAGTGATATTTTCTATCTAATTTTGAACATAAATTAGTTTTAGAAGTAAATTAAAAAAATAAATATGACGGGCCAAAATAAGAAAAAATAAACTTTAAAAATCAAAATGAAAAATCAAAGCGTCAAAAAAATAATTCATTAACCAGAATATGAAGAGAATATCTTATAATTTTCCATGAATTCGGTTAATCTTCTTCCGCAATAGTTGTTTTCTTGTTTCTTGTCTGCTAAGATATGTCGTCACCACTACTCACTTTTCTCGCTTTTGAAAAGTAAACGTTGAACCCGTGAACGTTGAACCCGTGAATTATTTAAAGAGTTAAACAAAATATGAGTCATATCTTATTTTAATTCCCAAAATTCTCAATATTTAAATTGTATTAATTTAATTTTTAATATATAAAAATATTTTAATTTACTTTTATTGATACAATTTAAATATTAAAAAAATTAAAACATGTTAAATATTAAGGACTAAAATAACATAAAATTCATATTTTCAAAACAAAAAAAAAATTGTTATTAACCTTTATTGAAATAGCAATGTTAGGTATCATGAAAAATCTTTCATGAAAATAATCACGAAAGCTTTGTGACTCTTGGATTACACTTAGGATAAAGCACCACACACTAATAAAGGTAATCCAAAGATCATAAATCTTTCATGATTATTTTCATGAAAAAAATTTCATGATCTCTAACTTTTCTCTTATTGAAACAGTGATGCTAGGTAGCCCTAATTTTTGTAGTTCAAATTTGCTCAAATGATGTGGCGATGATGTGGAAAATTATTATTTTTTTAAAAAAAAATATTTTTTATTTTTTTATTTTATTTTGTTTAGGATACTAAGGGGTGGTTTGGGATGATCTAAATAAGTGTACTTTTTTACTTTTTATGAAAATATGTGCAGAAAAGTAGAGAGGTGATGTGATAAAAAAGATAAAAAGATAAAAAAATGTGTACTTATTAGTACACCCCAAACAAGGCTTTGTTCTTGATAATATACGATATCTTGAGATATTTTATTAAACTTTTTCTTGTAAATTTTATATCTTTAGTAGTATCAGTATTTAGTAGATTTTGTAAAAATTCACGACGTTGGTGACAATTTGCTATTAATGTTATTACTTTATTACAATCTAGCAACAAGTCTTGGAAATAAAATGGTGATAAAAAAAAAAAAAAGTTTTAGATGTTTTGATTTTAGGCCCACTATACTTCCAAAATAATAACAGTATCTAAAGATTTGATCGTTACCTGAACGTAGTTGGCGTGGGGCTCTGGCGTTGGTAAGCTTCCAATTTATAAAAGTAGCTTCCCTCAACATTTCCTTCCTTAGATCAGACTCAACACAGATCTATTTCGTTTCCTACCTCAGTCCATAACTTTAGAAACTGCTTCTTTAGTTATACAGAAGACCTAAGATCAATAACTTGATATTCTGTAATAACACACTCTCTTCTAGAAATGAAAAACTTTTTTATTTATTGAACAAAGATCTACAAAGGGGTGTCTGTAGACTGTTGGATTGCCAGAATATTATTTGCTCTAAGAAAGCCTGAGGAGCGGACTTTTCTTAGTTTCAAGTATATTCCAAGTAACCTGTCCCATTTTTCTCTTCTCCAAAGTCTTTATATAGGCACCTTGTGAACTTCAAAGTTTGAATTTCAACTATACAACATTTTATATTTTATATTATATATTTTATTGTTACTAGAAGACAAACAAGAGACAAACAAGCAAGTGGTGTGGCCACATGCTGATTTATTTATGAACAAGAGACACTTAGTGGTGTAGTCACATGGAAGTGTAGTCTTAGCCTATGATTCTGTCAATCCATTGCATTGTCTAGATTTCACACCCCTTCATCACCTTTGATATTACTAAGATCATAGTTCTTGCCATATTCTTCAAACATCTCATCACATCCTTCCAGATCTTGTTCCATCAGATAATTCTTCAAAATTTTACATCCTTTTTCAATAAATATTTCGATTCTACACTACAACAAAAAGCATTTTTTGCGACATTTTTTAGCAACCAAACAAAATTTTAGTCGCCAAAGATACATAATTGGCGATAGAATATTTATGGTCTCTAAAAGCTAAACATTTGGTGACGGATTTAATTTTTTGGTCGCTGTAGAGTTTGGCGCCAATTGAAAATTCTGCGCAGGAGTGCTAAAAAATTTTCGGCAACCAAATTTATTTTTGGCGACGGAAATTTTAGTTGCCAATTGTATTGATTTGGCGACAAATATTATTTGGTCACTGAAAATCTGAATAATATTTATGGCAACCAAATTTATTTGGTCACTAATGAATTATTTGTCTTTACCCTAATTTTTTATTACCAAAAATAATTGACTAAATATTTTGGGTGAGTAAAGAATCAATTCACCTTCACTTCTCCATTTCATTTTCTTAGTCCATCAGAAACGCACAACACAGGTATGCTCTTCTTCTTCTTCTTCTTCTTTTTCTTCTTCTTCTTCTTTTCTCTCTCTCTCTCTCTTTCCCTCTCCCTTTTGCTCTCTTGCGCCGCCAAATGCAAAATGCATAACAACGTTGGGCGGCAGCAGCGCTGGATGGCAGCAGATCGCGACCCTCTGTTTGGGTCGCTGCCCTATTCTCTTCTCTGTCTCTGATATTCTGAATGTATTCCCTCTCCCTCTCCCTCTTGCTCTTGCTCTCTCGCATCGCCGAATGCAAACAGCACAAAAACACTGGGCGGTAGCAGATTGCGACCCTCTGTTTGGGTCGGTGCCCTCTTCTCTCTCTCTCGCTCTCTAGATTATTAGCCTGAATGTGACTTTCATTCAATCGAAGGTGGATTTGAGATTTCTTAATACTAAAGTTTCGAATTACTCTCTCTTTTGTGTACATACATATATTTCTGTATTGTATGTGTATATGTTAATTGAATGGTGAGTTTGTTCAATGCTGTTTGTGGTATTGCTCGATTAGTTTTGTTGCACTATGAATTGATTTCATTGAATAATCAAGCTTTTGATCTTCTATTTTTCTTTGTATTTTAGAGTTTTCGAAATTGAAATCAATGGATTTGAGATTTCCTAATACTAAAGTTTTAAATACATATATATATATATATATATATATTTATATATGTATATATGTTAATTGAATGGTGAGTTTGTCCTTTGCGTTAGTGATTGATTGTTGCACTATGAATTGATTTATAATATTGAATAAATTGAATTTTGATCTTTTTTCTGTGTGTTTCAGAGTGCTCAAAATTGAAATATGAGATTTTCTAATACAAAAGTTTCATATAACTCTCTCTTTAGTAAATGTGCTTATATATGTTAATTGAATGGTGACTTTGTCCAATACTATTTGTGTTAGTGATTGATTAGTTTCCTTGCACTATGACTTGATTTATAATATTGAGTAAATTGAATTTTTGATCTTCGTTTTTCTGTGTATTTCTAAGTGTTCGAAAATGATTTCATTGTGTCTACATCATCTTCAATTGAGACTTTTTATTGTTGAAGGGTTTTTGAATGAGCATGGGAAGAGGTTTAGAGGTAGAAAAAGGGAAAAGTGAAGAAAATGGATAGTGGCATCATGATGAGTAAAGTAAATAGCAAAATTCTATCTTCTTCTCTGATGAGATCAGAGTAATGTTGATGCCCTGTTTAGGGTAATGTTAATGCTTTTTCTAATTTAGCCTCTTGGTTTTTAATTATTTTTGTTTGGAAAAAGGGTAATCATATGAGAACGATTTTTTTTTTTTTTTTGGGTCATTTTCTGTTTGTTTTTTTAGGGATGAGGAGGCAACTTGGGACTTGAGATAATTAATCCAATCCTATATGATAGTAGAAACAGAGTTTTTTTTTTTTTTTTTTCGCTGGTAGGTTTTGACTTGTATGAAGCCATGCCATCTAACTTAACTCCATCTGCTCAAAGTGTACCATCTACAAATGCTCTACATATCTAGGCTTTACCATCTACAAATGCAACTACTACTCAGGCTTTACCATCTACATATGCAACTACTACACAGGCTGCACCATCTGCAAATGAAGCTACTACCGAGGCTGCCCCATCTACAACTAGTTTGCGTACCTGTTTTACACAGGTAAAGGGTCAGACTCGAGGAAAGAGCATAGTCTTCCCTTGATTAGGATAAAACAATGGGTAAAACTCATATTGATATTAGTTTGAGTGGAGAGATTTTTTAAGTGATTTTTATCCAAATTTAAATTTGATATAGGTTTTGAGTCAAGAATTGGAGATGCCTTAGGTTTCAAGTATACATAGTATTAAACAAGGTTCGGCTCTATTGTAGGTTATAAATCCACTTAGCCCCCAGTTTTACTGCAGATTGGTTTTTTCAAATTCATGGGCTTTTGTTTCAATAAAGAATTAAACAACACAGATAAGTCAATGCCTAATCCAATCCCGGCTTGCATCCACCATAGCTTTTAAAAGGGAAAATGCTGGATCCTTTTTCTTCTGTAATTTCTCTTGGCAATAAATTTCCTTGCTTTATGGGCTCACAGAAAGTGTTGGGGGTTCATAGCAATCTTGAAGTGTTGGTAGATTTGTCAGAAGACAGATACAAGTAATTAAAGGAAAGGATTATATTAAAGTGCGATTGTAATGAAAGATTATATTTAACAGGTTTATATACAGGTTCTGGGAGTTGGTTCGTGACCTGGAAATCTTTAGGTCCCTTAAATTAATTGAAACCTACATGAACAACAAAATGTTCTTGTGTTTTGAATATGCTTAAATCTGACATAGGATCCTTCTTAGCATAACCTTGAGTCACATGAGGGAAAGCTTGTTTTTATCTCATTTGTGGACATGTATATGAACAAGTCTGTTACAATCATTTTAATGGTTTAATGCTGCCTTATAGGTTAGAAATTAGGAATTACTTGACATTTCTTTGATGCAAGCATGGATTAGGGAGTATTATTTTGATGTTAAATTTATATAGGAACACCTGGGATAAAATTGAGTTCCTTCATATCTCCTCTTGTTTTTTTGCTTTGCGTATGCAATATTCTCCTATAACTGTGTTGGCTATTAATCATCCATGGTAAAATAGAGTTTTTAGAAGCGAACATATTAAAGAACTCATATCTGTACACCTTTGCTTGTTCCCTTCTTCAACATCTTTATGATTTTTCTGTTTAAATTAAAATTGCACAGTAAATAATGAGATCTTTTTAGTTTTTCCTGGTTTACAGTGGTGCTTTGTAGGTTTCATTACAATTTTTATATTCTATCATCAAATAGGCCACAATGTTTTCTCTAGTTTTGTGAATTTAATCTATCTTAATTGCATTTTTCAGGGACAAAATGCCAATGTTTCTGCAAATAATGGGACAAATTCTCAACAAGGAAAGAGAGAGACTTCCTTTTCTGACTTGGGCCCTTTGAAGGACAATGAACGTCGAGATCTCAATTGTGCTGTAAAGGAGTATTTGCTTTTAGCAGGATACCGTCCTACAGCAATGACATTTTATGAAGAGGTATTCAAATATAGCTTATTCTTCTTCTTCTTTAAAAAAAAAATTAAAAAAAAAAATCTCTCATGTTTTGATTTATGACTTTGGACTCTAAAAGATGGTGACTGCTGTTGATTGGTCAATCAATGGACATAAAAGACAAAAATGTGACACAAAAATTTTAACTGTGTACCTATAAAAAAATAGGTGTACTTGAATAAATTTGTGTGTATTCTTTTGATTCTTCCATGAGTAAAGAATATTATGAAATAGATCCTTTATAATGTTGCATATGTAGTTGGCTTGCCCAGGAAAGTGGTTCCTAACCTTAACAACCTCCTGTGTTGATCAGCGGGGTTTGTTCAGCTTTTGAAATACTGGTTTAACTAATCTGATGTAAAGTAATTAATTTTTCATTTGGTATTTGGTCTCTTATGTCATGGTGATGTATATTCTTGGTGTATCTAGAAAATATATTTACAATAGATTGTATGTTCTGGCTCAACACATGAACATTATTTAACTTTTCATACATGCCAAGTTTCAACTAGTGAATCACGTGTTACTTTTCGATTTTGAAATATTGAAATCTTGTAATTCACCGTAGGAAAATTTGTTCCTAATTTGTTCATCTATAATGTGAAACCAATGTTTTCAGACCAAGAACTTTATTATTAACATTTTAACATTGTATTTTTTTTCATATGTTTGACAAATTGGCAATGGATGGAACATAGTTCGGGGAGCATCAAAGGATTATATTTTGAATTTTTTGATATATTTTATCATAGGTTTTTGTTATGAATTTGCAAGCTTAGAAGTTTTTTTGGAATTACATATGTTTGAAGTTTGGGATTGTAAGGGATTTGTACTTATATTGGATGTTTTGAATTTGATATTTTGCTTATATTTAATATGCTACTACTTTTGAATTAAGTTTATATTTCGGATGTTTTACACAAGTGTGTTAATTTAAATTATATTGCTTATGTTTATAGGTTTATGAATTATGTACAGAACATGGAAATTGTAAATTTTTTTTTATAAATAATGAATTTTGGTGACAGGTTTTGCAATTGTAAATTTACTTTTGGTGACACTTTGTTCGTGTTGCTGAAAGTCTATGTGAATAATTTTTTTAGCGACCCAAAACTTGATTGGTCGTCAAAAGTTTTAACATTCAACAACTAATTCATTTAGTCACTGAAAGATATTTTTAGCGACGCATTTATATGTCGCTAAAACCTAACATGTCATCCGCTTAAGGCTACTTTTAGTGACTAAATATTAATTTATGGCGACAAAATTTTAGTCTTCTGGCGACTAAAATATTTGGTCACCGATTTATTTATAAGGCGACCAAAATTTATTTAGTCGCTGAACCATTTAGTGACAGGGTTCAGCGACCGATTTTGTTGATATCGTGGATACTTTCAGCAACCAAAATTACACTTTTGGTGATTGAAAAAAAGGTCGCTAAAAGTGTTTTTTTTTTTTTTTTGTAGTGCTACCTGTTCCAAATAATCATATACTGATTCATAAGGCAATCTTGGAACAATTAATTTTTCTGTCAAGGACAATGTGGTCTAACTTGATCTCATTAGGATTTATTCTTTTAGGTGTAATTCTATCTATTGGCATTCCATTGGTAGGTTCAAATGTACACTACAAGAAATTTGATTTTTAGCAGCGTTTCAAAAGCGCCGCTATAGGCTTGAAAAACGCCACAATAGGATTTTGCAACGTTTAATATTTTCGTCGTAGATACGGTTGCCGCAATAGCTTAGTAGCGTTTCAAAAGCGTCGCTAAAAACATAAGACGACGTTTTTTAAAACGTCGCAAAATCTTTGACAGCCACTTACTTTTCCGTTAATGATGTAATGATGACGTCATTCAGTGACGTTTTTTTTCTGAAAAACGTCACCTTTCTTCATTTTTAGTACTTGTGTCAGATGTGATGTCATGATGACATCATTTAGTGGCATTTTTTTCAAAAAGTCATTTTTTTTTTAAAAGAACACAACCCAATTAATTGAGAATCTCACTAGGTATAGAAATTGAAAATTAACTGAGAATTTATATAAATTTAACTAGGAACAGAGATTGTGAATTAACTAATAATTAATATAAAAGAACACAGATTGGATCAAATTTGAATTACAATGCCAAATTAAAGACCATAAAAATTTTAGTTTATCTCCATTGGAGATTTAACCCTACAACTTTCCAAATCTCAATCATATATTGTCAAACAGTTGAATTTTCTTCAAATCAGCCCCCCATGTTTAGTGCAAACCTAAGGTGAGAATCTCCATTTTCTCCACGAGAATACTGATCAGGTCTGCTTGTACCTACACCACATACAATCTTCATAAAATTAAACAAGGAAGAAATTGGTTACCAATAGGAACCATCTGAAACGAACAAGCAACACGCTTGAAATCCTCCAAAAAATACCCACAGAATGATCAGGCAACTTCCTCGTAGCATCTATAGCACCCTTGATATTATTTCGTTCCCAAAAATGGCGCACCACCTACATTCATTAGAATTTTATATTATCTGCATCCTTACATAAAACAAGATGCATGAATGCAATTCACATAAGAGAGAATAGCAATTTTCTTCAAAACGAAAAATCAGAGGCAAAAGTTTGTCAATTATTACAAACATCCAGTAATTTTCCATGCAGGAAAACTGCTTAATAGATGAGATAATTTCAGCAATCAACAATAATGCCAAAATAGTAATAAATGAGATCCACAGACCTGTAATTTTGTCAAGTGAGACCGAAGGGTACTTAAGAATACATCATGATTCTGCATCAGATCTTCAGCAACATTGCCATCATTTGCAGATGTCAACTCCCTTTCAGTAATTTGTAGATGTCCATTCTGTAAGTTTCCAAGTAGTGTGATAAATATTCAAAAGACTACTTGACAAAATCTAAGAATATGACTGCATTATATAAGAGAAAAACCCTGAAATAAAAAAAAAATTAAAAAAAAATTTAAAGTACAAGGTTTTATTTTAAATAGTCCAGAATAGAACACCATTCTCATTACAACTGGCCATTAACATTGGCCAATTTATCTGTCAGTACTATTTTATCTTTACACAGTCAATCCTTTTAATGTATAACTTTGGTGAAATGGCTTAATAGGATCCATGCCAATCCCAAGTAATTGGGAGAAAGGCTTAGTTCAATTGAGTTGTAGCCTATGGTTTCATTATATCTACAGATATGTAAGTTGAGGATTGATTGAATATTTTGCAATGGAGTTGATTGATTAGAGCTATGAATGGTAGATATGAAAGATAGTGTTGGTTTGTCTTGGGTGAGGGAACTAGTATGAGATGGTGGTTATCTGTAACAGAGGGGGTTGCAAAGGGAATGGTGGTGCTTTCATGGTTGATAGAGGTTCGGGTCCAACAAACGGATGAGAGAAAGAGAAAGGTATTTGTTAGAAAATGTATAAATATTTCATTAAAGGTTGATTTTGTTGATATCTTGTAATAATTATGGTTTAGTGACCAGTTCTTTATGGTGATAATTGACGGCAACTAGACACGATAGAGGTGAAGGTAACTGGATTTGGACTATTAGGATCTGCATATAACAAAATAATGTAGTCTACTAATTCAAAATATCCTGTGTGAGTGAGAGGTCATATAAATTGAAACCAAATTACATATCAATTTATCTATGCATAATAGCCACAGAAGATAACTATTTTAGAAGGGAAAACCATACCAACATGGGGGATATTTTAGCCATCTCAGGTATTATTTGAGGGGTTGTATCAGGTGCCTGAACTTCATCACTATTTAATCTCCCTCTCTTTCCTTTCAAACCTCTCAACCAGAGTGTGTGTCCTTCCTTGTACAACTGCCACTGCCAAAAGAAAATTTCTAAATGAATTAGATTCTATCAAACACGTCTTTAAAAACTGTGTAGATAACATTTGATAGCAGACCTTCATTCACAACTTTAACTGAATTTGTCCCTTCAGTGCCATTGAGGGACTCATTACCTGCAAATAATTGAAAACAAATCAATATTTTGAGCAACAGATTATTATTATAATGTGTATATGTAATCAAAAGCTCATAGGTTTTGTATCTATTTTGAACTCATAGGATTTAACATGAGGAAGGAGAAATCAAATTTAAAATGTATATAGGGAACAATGTTTAAAATTCTATATAAGGCTTGAATATAAATGGCATTGATCTGCCAAAAATTCAAAAATGGAAAATAGTAAGAGAATTCAAGAAATATTGAAATGACATGGAGTTTAAGAACATGCTGTTTCACTATATTAGTCTTTCTTTTGAAGAATTTCAAATTGGAAAGGAAATGAAGTTTCAAAAAACTTTTTGACAAACAGTTTTCAGAAATTAATTTAGAAAGAAGTTTCATCAAGCAATCTCCCATTTCTTTCTGAAAAAATTAAACAACTCCCAGAAATAGAACCAATATGCTGAAATTATAAGCAAAGTTTCAATCTCAAAATATAGGTTTATTAACACAATTGGTAAAGAATCCCTAGATTTCATTTTCCAGAGGAAAATCTCACAAAGCAACAATGAGAATATAATGGAATGAGCAAAAAGTTCAGCTAAAGGTGCTATCAGTTTAGAACAGGTCAGCTTCAAATCTGATACTGGTTGATCAAGTTGACAGAAAAAAAGATCAAGTATGTCTCTAAAGTCAGCAGAGATCAATACCCAAACATAAGGGACTGAGGCAGAAACAAATCATACAGGAAAAGCATATAATGGAGGAATATTGCTTCAAGGAAGAAATTAAAACTAGATGCCAATAATTCCAAGGGCAAAAATACTTCATGTTAAAAATCCAACGAATGGAAAGATGCAAAAAATTTATGTAGAGATTTTTTTTTTTTTTTTTTTTCTCTGTAAGTGTGGCCCCAAGGCATATAATATCATAATGAAGATTTATCACTATCATAAAGATACGGTAACATCAATGGACATGTAAGATATTGATATCGGTTCAGAACAATTAGAGACATTAATGTAAATTTATAAACACCAAACAGAAAATTCAATCATTATGTTTCCAACCTCTCAATCAACACCATATTGCCAATAGATGTATTCAAATAAATGAAAATGAATTCCAAATATAAAGACATTTTTGGCTAAACCCCAATTAGCAACTTCCATGTAAAAATAAATACCTACTGTCCACGTATATATTATTTATTTCTTTAGTCTCATAATCTGGGACAGGCAGCGGAAATTCGAAGAATTCCTTCTTTGACTCCCAACTTTTGCCAAAGAACTTTCTTGGAGATCACATTTCTGCTCAGAGCGGTTAAGTTGACCCAAAAAAAAAATAAAATTTTTAAGGCTATTTCATTTACCAAAAAAAATCAAATGAGTTAAAAAGAACTAGATAAAGGAAGCTACTGAATAATCCTGCAGTACATGGGGCATGGATGTGTAAACGATATTTCATTTACCAAAACCAATTCATAAATTTTTTAAATGGAAGAGATCAAAACCTTTAAACTATCATCCAATCCACAAAACGGGGCTCATATCTCTGCAAATGTGTTGGAACAAGCAATTCTGAAATTACAAATCATAGTTGCATGATGTAAAGAAAAATAAGAAGTCAATTCTTATGTAATTTTGATGAATGAAGGCTTTGATGAACGAAAGATTCAAAGATCCGGGAGTGGAGCCAAATTCACAATTGTCTCGAGGGCATTTGTGAAAAGTTCCTCATCCTCTACAAATATTGAGATTATTTTTCAAGCACTTGCATTCAAGAAAAATACAAAGTAAATAAGCACTTACATTCTAGGAAAATACAATGTACCATTCATTCCAGGTATGTCAAACTATTTTACAATAATCATCCATATCTTATAAACATCATGGAATATGTCAAAATCACACTAAAGGAAGTTAGAAATTCCCTTAGATGTTTACAAAGTCAGTGAACCTCTTTCATTCAAAATCAAGTTGATTTTGAATGTGGTCATTCATTTTCCTGGCTTTTCATGCAGTGCAGTCTTGCTTCATACATAACATGTTCAGGGAATGGAAAATTTAAGATAAATAGAAAAAATGATGCAATACCCAATTTATACTAACAAGACTAACTCTTCAAACTAGTAATCAATTTATCATCTTCTCATGGCTCCCACATCAACTGGGCTGAATCTTATTCTCACCCTTAATCTGAATTTTAAAAAAAAAAAAAAAATCAAGGATTCTAATGTTCTTCCTTCAAGAAAAAAAGGAATAACATAGTCTAATTACCTATGTTCTTTAGAAATACATAAAATTATGTTCTACCAATATATAAACATAGATTGAAAAAATTGAAAATAATGAGATTGAAAAACAGAAAGATCAAAGTGAATGAGATTCTATTAAAAAGAGAGCAGACCAAAAATAGCAACTGAAAAGATTAAAAAGAGTACAATTCAGCTGAAGAGAGGCTAGATCGAAGAGCGAGGAAGATAGTAAATCATGTGTTTGAGACCAGACCTGATGGAGAGAGAGAGAGAGAGAGAGGACGAGACCAGAGGTACGGTAGCGACTAACCTTAGGAGGAGCTTCAATAGGTAGGGCGTATGCAACGCCATCGCACTCGAAACCCTAGATAGAATCCCTCCAAAAACATGATCTCGTCTCCTCCTCTTGCTTCGACTCGACCAGTTTCGGTCCCGACCACTGTCTCGATCCGGATCCATGATCTCGATCCTTTTTCACTCCTCAGTCTCGTAACCTTGCATTCATGCAACTCAACCGGTCCATCTTCCTCTGCAAAATTATCAGAATCAAAATCAAGAAAAACACAAAATCTTCAAGAAATTTCAACTAAATCGTTTCAAGAATCGATGGATTTAGAATTAGATTTGAACAAGTAATCGAAATCGAACCTGATGAATCTCTCAAGGAGCATGAGGAGAGACAGAGAAAACCCTAGATCTAGAGAAAATGATAGAGAGAGAATGACAGAGACGGAAAGAAAAATGGAGACGGAGCACCGTTATAAAGTGAAACGCGTGCTTAAAAGAGAATAACGCGTGTTTTTAATTTCATTTTACACCTTCCACAGCGTTTGTCAAAAAACGTTGTCTAAAAAATGTGGTTATAGACAACTTTTGTTGTAGTGGTATCTACTTCTATAATTTTATGTTGTATTTTAGGATATATGGTATTATCTAACTTGTATATTATTTTCCAAAATATTCTTAATGGATATTTGGTTTCATACATATTGATTCCTACAGTTTTTATTTTTAAAGTTAAAAATTTATTTATAAATCTATCTTTTAAGCTAATATAATATCCTGGCCTACAATTAAAACCTAATGGTCCTCTACATAGATTACTTTTTATTTCACTAATTATGGATCTTTCAAAATTTCGTTATCTAATATTACACAAAAATGCATGTATATCTATATCTTGTCTTTTGTCAAATAGCGTTGTTATTTGTATTTGTACACTCCCTATATGCATATATTTATATTTATTATCTTTATTATTCTTTAATATATTTTCATAATTTATTAAATTTATTTCTCTTACCTCATATTCACAATTGTTAATTTCAATATCTTCTTCTATCCTTTTACATATATATTTAATTTTTAATTTGAATATTGATTTATGATATATTTCGTCTTTTCGTATTATTGGTAATATCCAATCTTTTTCTATTTCTTTTTCTTGAGAATTTTCTATGACAAATTGTTCTTCTCTCAATTTTTTATATTTATTTTTTCTCTCATCATAAAATTTAACTCTTCATTGGTGTCGCTATAATTTTCGTCTTCTATTTCTATTTCTTCTTCAATTAAATCTATTATTCCTTTATTATTTCCTAAAGCCAATTCTAAATATTCTTCTTCTTCTTCGAATTCCACATAATCCAGACTTCCTAAGCCTTCTATTATTTTAATATTCTTCATATTTCTGCATTGATTTGCAAAGTGGCCTATTTCTTCACATGTCCAACATTTACAGATCTTTTTTTCTTCTGGACAATAATTATTTTTTCTAAAAAACCTTCTTCTTTTGTTGAAATTATAGGATTTTTTTTATAATATTTTCTTTTATATTTTTCTGCTCTTTGCTTATTAAAACTTTTTCTTTTATAAAATGTTTTCTTTTTCTTATTGTATGTTTTTCTTATTAAAGGCTCACATCCTCATAAATTAGATGTTTGCCAGTAATGTAAATATTATTTTTTTCATTTTCCTTCTTTACTTCATTTTCATGCATTCCTACTATGACCCAAGATGTCAGTTGTGGTCTCTCCTAATTTTTAACCATTTTTCATATTTTTCTTCTATATTAACATTTATAGGATATGGTAATTTATGAAAAAATATGGTTAAATGAATTTTATTTCTACCTATTTGATAATAATAATAATAATAATAATAATAATAATAATAATAATAATAATAATAGGAGTATTCACATATATAATTTTCTATATATTCCATATTACATATTTCTACGTTACTTAATTTCCTGACCCATTCTCTTCTTCTTTTATCTTCATCCCACTCTTTTCCTACGAATTCTTCTTCAGTATATTTTACAAATAGGTTTAACATACACTCTGGGATAGTTTCTGTTATTAATTTTTCTTTACCACTTTCTCTTAGGTTGCCATACTAGCTTACTACTATACCCGTAAAGCTATGTTCAATATAATTTAAAAAAACTTTGCGTGCTCCAATTGCTGCTATGGATATTTAAGACACGGTGCATGCTTCTCTTCATTGTTTTATTACCTTACTTGTATTTGTAGCACAATCAATATTTAATAAATATCATGTATTACTTATTGGTTTTAATGGTACCTCCCTTAAGAATACTTCATTCCTAAGGATAAAATCAACATAATTGGATATTCCTCTAGCAAAAGATCCTCTATTCAAATAACTATAATGTCCCGTTCTTCTTCTATATTCTTAATTTCTGGTATCATTTTCTAGTTGTTGTCTATTAAAATTTCTAAAATCTGGATGATTTGGATTCGGTAGGGCAGACGAGTTACTTCCTTCTTGTTTTACTACTGTCATATCCATATCATTAACATTATTAGTTTCTTCTCTAAGACATTATCTTTTTCTATGTCTTTAAAATTTTCTAATACATTATTTTCTTTTTCTTTGTCTATGTTATTTCCCATTATTTATTTTAATTCATCAAGGGGAATGTGTTCCATTTCTCCCAAGCTGATTAATCCTAATTGTTTATAGATATTTTCTTCTAATTCTATTCTCTCATTATTTATTTCCTCTATTATTTCTTCATCTACCATATCTAATAGTTCAGCTATTTGAAATATTATCTTATATTTTATTTCATTATCATTTTCTTTTTCAACTATTTCTTCTAATTGTTTTAAGCTATAGTTACTTAATTCTATTATTTTTTTGTTTTTCAGGTAAGATTAATTTAAAAGGTTCCTCTGGATTATTTCCTTTATATGGATAGGGATATAGGTTTAATTCTTTTGTTTTTCTTCAAAAAATGCTACTTGTTTTTTCGGATATTGTATAAAATGTCTAATTTCGTTTATTATTTCTTATTGATTAGTTCCATGTTTTTCGTTAATTTGTTTTAATAGCCTAATTAAGGTATTATTTTATTCTATTATTATTTGTAAAAGAAGTATTGTTATTTAAATTATCAGATTCTACTTTTTCACTATATTTAATACTCATGCAAGAGTTATTGACAAGGCCGAGAAACTAAGCTCTGATACCAATTTCTTTTGCAGATTTATTTAATATTAACTCCTTTAACAGTTTTCGTTGATGATCTACACTTGCCTTTGCTAATGATATTCTATTTTTAATACTAGCCATTCTTTGGCTATAATTTATTATAGATTGTCCTGAGACAATAGTCAAAAGAAGATTTAATTTGTTCAACTCACTTTCTAATTTAAAAATATAATCCAAACTATCTTTTATTTCAAGTCCAAGTATTGTAATTAAACGCATGAAAATATCAAATTTAAATTTATGAAATTATAATATGTATATATTATATACATTATATATAAATATATATTTTGTAACTTTTTTTTTAGAATTTGGGAGTCAATTTATAATAATGAGGCCTTCTAGTTGACGAATATTGATGAGATGGGTGGTCCACTGAGATGTGACACTCCACCTGTGAACTGCCTAAATTCGAGCAAGGAAGTTTCGTGGCTTTTTGTGTTGTTGAAAATATAAGCTCATTTTGAAAAAGTGAATTAAAAAGTTTTCAGTTTTTAATACAATTTCTTTTATAAAATATTAAAATAAAATTAAAAAATAACTTATAACCACCATGTCAAAATACTTTACTCATAAATATCAAAACATCATAATATAACATCAAATCCTCTAGTCTCATACCATTCAATACGCATGAATATGGATTTCCTTTCTAATCTATTAGCAATTACAGGAGTCATAGTTCTGGTCTTCATGTACAATCAATGGAGATCAAGGACTAAAACCACAAAAAAGACCAAGTCACCCCCCGAACCAGAGGGTGCATGGCCTATCATAGGTCACATGCACCTCCTAGCCGGGGGAAAGCCAATCGCCCGGCCCCTAGCCGACCTAGCCGACAAATATGGCCCCATCTACAAAATCAACCTCGGCGTCCACCCTGTAGTCGTGGTGAGCAGTTGGGAAGCCATGAAAGAATGCTTCACCACCAACGACAAGGCCTTCGCCTCACGCCCAGATTCCAGCACAGCCAAGTACCTCAGCTACAACTTAGCAGGGTTCGGGTTCGCTCCTTACGGGTCCTACTGGCGAGAGATGAGAAAGATCGCAATGCTCGAATTACTCTCGGCTCGTAGACTCGAGATGCTCAAACATGTCAGGATATCCGAGTTGAGTACAAGTATCAAACAATTGTATTGCATTTCTTCCAAAAAATATGGTTCTGGAAAAGTAGTGGTGATCAGTGAATGGATTGAGCAATTGACTTTGAACATAATCGCGAGGATGATCGCCGGGAAGACGTATGGAGAAGATGTAGAGGCGCGGAAGTTTAGGAAGGTTGTGAAGGAGTTTATGTTTGTGAGTGGCGATTTTTTGCTTTCGGATGCGCTTCCGTATAGGGTAGTGAAATGGGTGGACATGTTGGGGAAATTGAAGAATATTAAAAGGATTATGAAGGAATTGGATTTGATTGTGGGAAGTTGGATTGAAGAACATGTTGGGAGGAAGAGAGAGGAGAGTAAGGAAGGGGATGAGCAAGACTTCATAGATGTGATGTTGTCTGTAATTGATGACTCGTATACTCAGGACCACACACGCGAGACTATCATCAAGGCCACCATACTGGTACGTTTTTAGATACTTGATTTAATTAATCGTATTTTACTTTAAAAGAAATCAACAGTGTTTTTTCTTTTCTTTTCTTTTTTTAATTATAATTGCCTATTTTTTAAAACACGAATCTGATTAAATCACGTGATTATTATTATTTATTTATTTTTATTATTTTTAAAAAAATTTATTAAAAAAATTCAGAGTTTATAATAAAATAAATATTAAGTTTTTAATTTTATCAATTTAAATCATAAATTTTTTTATTTCTTTTCATTTTAAACCATACACTTATTTTTATTAAGTAAAATCGATAATCAAGGGATATATTAGTTGTTAACTCAATGTATGTATATATAAAATATTTAAAATATCATTTTTCGATGAGTTTAATCATGAAAATATATTTTTTCTATCAATTTTAATTAATGAAAATATGAGGATGATTTATATTAAAAATAAATCAAAAATTTAAATTTTAAATTGTCAAAAATTAAAAATTAAGAATTTATTTTGTTACAAAAAATTTTCTTTTTTTTTAATAGATGATCAACATACTAAAATCTTAAAAAAATATATTTTTTTCTAGATCAGATTAAAATCTAAAAATTTAATACCTTAAATAATAATAATAATAAAGAGAGACCAGACTAAACTGGTCCAGTTGTATACGTGGACAGAACAGAAAGGAAAATGTTTGAGGGTTACAATTTTTGTGGCTATAATGGTTTAAAACTGTCAAAACGACGTCGTTTTGGCATGTTTTGCACCCAAAACGACGTCATTTTGACAGTTTTGAGCCATTGTGGCCACAAAAATTGTGGCCTTCTAGCATTGTTGGAGCAGAAATTATGTATTAGGTCAGAAAGATAACGTGTTTATGTGTCTAATTAATAAAATGTCATATTTTATTTATCATCTTTTTATTATTAAGATAATGTATTTATTTATGTCATTATTATTAATTGAGCACACTGAAATTTCTAAAAAAATAGGATACTTCCACGTGGACAGAGACGACCTTAGCCCTATCTTCTTATCAACAAACTTGACGAAATGTAAAAGTCTTTTTCTTTTTTCTTTTTTTTATCAGAAAAGTCTTTGTCTATATGTGGTGGGCCTGTTGCTTGGTGATTAATTATTGATTCATCGAATTTGTTTAATTTAAACAATAATGATACATTCTTTAATTTTAAAGTTTTAATGGAGTTTTAATAATGTGAAAATTCAAAAAAAAAAAATGAAAATATCACATTAATGGGTGGGGCTCACCTCTAAAATTCTTTAAAGCTCATATTTTAGAGTTTTTAAATATTTTTCTAATTTAAATTTACTTGAATGAGTCTCTTTTTAAAAAGAGCCGTGTGAATTCGGACTAAATAAAGTTAGTAGATGTAGCTGTATTATACCCATCAATATATGTCATTTTCATTATTTTTTTTTATAAAGTGATTGTATTATGGAGCATCATATCATTCTAAAATTATTATTAAAAAAAAAATCTATATACAATTTTTTTTATTTATTTAATAATATCTTTTAATAATTCAATTGAAAAGTTTCATTGAGTCTGTCAAAACAAAAGGACCAGAGCATAGATTTTGCCTCTGTAGGCTCGTATAGGTCCAATTTTGGGCTCGAGTTGGGTCGGGTCAAAATTACACCCCTATCAAAAGAATCAGAGCATAGATTTTGCCTTTGTAGGCTCTTACAGGTCCAATTTTAACGGTTTATTTTATTCATCTTCTTGATATTTGGGAGTCTAGTTATTTTTTTTAGATTAGATTAATTTGATAATTTTAGTTTTATGACTTTATTGTATTTGTTATTATAATTATTAGATAAATTTAATTTTTTTTTATTGTTAATCCACATATGAATTTGGAAGACATATGAAACATTCAATCAAACCGTAATACTTGAAAACAATAACTCATATATCAACAATAACTCATATTTATCAGGATAACTTTTTAATTTTTATTTATGAATTATTTCGTAGTCTTTTAGAAATTACAAATATCCTATTGTCATAATTTTTTATTTAACAAAATTAATATAAAAAATAAAATTTTGAACTAATCTCCTATACAATAAGAAAATTACTTAAATTATTAATTAAAATAGTTTCTAATATTTAGTTGATAATTTATTAATAAAAAAAATCATTTGTTATACGATTAAAAACTTGATAATTTTTTAAAATTTTAAACAAATCTCATAAGGTATATTTATAATTTATTCTTAATTTTAAAAATATATGACCACATCATTCTACATACATTTTTCTTCGTATAATTTTCCATTGCAAAACCCTATCAACTACAAGCTATACTTCGTTCGGCCTCAAGGTTTGAGTTGAGTTGGGCTATTTTAGTCATAAAAAGATAAAATGAGTGTTTGAAAAGTTATTATTTTTAGTAGGCTATTTTAGTTTTTGACTATTTTAATAGGCTAAAATTTTTGTGTTTGGAAAGATAGTTAATTTTTTTTGTAATTGGATTATTAGCTCCAGCCCACATGGGGGAATCAATGAGGCTGGTTCCAAGTTAAGGAGTAGGAGGGAAAAGGGCAGTAGGAAGACCATCTCATTTTTTTTTTTGTTTTAAATGTCCACCGGTTTTCTTGACTTTGTTTTCCTCTTTTTTGTGTATAAATTGAGGTGATGAAGAAGAGATGAAACACAACACAAATACAGTAAGGCAACACAGAGTGTAAGTGAGAGAGATCTATAGAGCATTGTGAGGTGTGAGTTCTATAATCTCTCTCCGAGATAATTCTATGGTAGAAATTTCTTTTTGTGGGCGTAGGCAATTGCTGAACCACGTAAATCTCGTGTCTCATTTTTTTTGTGTGTGTGATTGATTTCTTAGTGGTATCAGAACCCAGTTGGAGAAAAAATAGTATTTTTTTTTCAAAAATTGTCAAATTTCAAAGTTATTTGAATAAACTTTCGAGCACACCAGAGGTGCATCTCTTTGAGACGATTCCGACGATATAAAATTCATCAAAATCGAGGCTAAAACGAGTATCGTAAAGCTCGCCGAAGATTTGCTAGAATTTCGTCGGAAATTTCAGTTCAATGAAGGCATCGGAAAAGGAAGGCTGATGTCACTGTGATGTCATCATTGCATCAGCAGAATTTCTAAAATTGTATTTCAATCCCTGAAGTTTTTGAAATTGCAATTTAGCCCCTAAAGTTGTGATAAATTACATTCCATACCTTAAAGTTTTTGAAATTGTAATTTAACCTCTAAAGTTGTGCTAAATTGCATTTTAGCCCCTGAAGTTTTTGAAATTTCAATTTAGCCCCTAAAGTTGTGGTAAATTACATTTCAGTCCCTAAAGTTTTGGGATATTACAATTTGGCCTCTTGAGTTAGGAGAAATTTCATTGAGGTCCCTGAAAAAGTGGGGGAAGTGCTTTTCTAGCTAATTTGACCATTCCAGGCCCAACGGTGTGGTCCGTTTGTCTAAATTCAGATTTTTTTGTACAAGTACAAAGATAATGGAGGAATCCACATCAACTTCAAGATCACTGATAAAGTTGAATGCTTCTAATTATGGAATCTAGAAGCTACGAAT
This sequence comes from Camellia sinensis, assembly GCF_055761805.1. Lineage (NCBI taxonomy): Eukaryota > Viridiplantae > Streptophyta > Magnoliopsida > Ericales > Theaceae > Camellia > Camellia sinensis. The sequence goes on from NC_138963.1 coordinate 84,014,458, forward strand.
GGAAGACATCTTATACTATAAAGACTTGTTTGACCTTATTGCTCTAAAGGGGGTTAAACCAAAAGCAGAGAAGGATGAAGACTGGATAAAGATGAACTGGAAGACTGTCAGTCAAATCAAACAATGGATAGACCATAGTGTGTTCCACCATGTAGCCCAAGAGACTGATGCATATGTCCTTTGGACAATATTAGAAGGAATGTATCAGTCAAAGACCGCCCAGAACAAAGCCTTGGTGATGAGAAGACCTGTAAATCTAAAGTTGAAAAATGATGTTTCTATCGCCGAACACACCAGTGAATTCAAGAATCTGGTGAATCAGCTTACAACTGTCAAGATGCCCTTGAATAATGAAATGCAAACCATATTACTGCTCAGTTCTTTACCAGATAGTTGGGCAACGTTGGTAGTTTCTCTCAACAACTCTGTACTAGAGAGGAAGCTGACCATGAGTATGGTCACGGATGCCCTATACAATGAAAAGACAAGAAAGAAAGACATGGGAGGTCATTAGTCCTATGCTCTTGTTACAGAAGATAGAGGCAAAGACAGAGGTAGATGAAGAAGCAAGAGTAGAGGCAGATAGAACAACATGAGTAAAACCAGAGACAGTAAAACTCACGGTAACTCTAGCTTCACTTGCTTTCAATGTGGCTAGGAGGGTCACATAAAGAAGAACTGCCCAAGCCAAAAAGATAAAGGGCAAAGTAGTAAGTCAAAGGGAGATGAGAACACGATAGCCACAACAACTGATGAAATATTTCTTGTAGTTGGTGAAGATGAGGATTGCCTTCACGTAGCTAACCACAGCTGTACAGAGTAGGTAATAGACATAAACTGCATCCTATCACACCACTTCCCACAGAGACCTCTTCAGCTCGTACAACGTTGGAGATTTTGGCACTATTCGAATGAGGAATTCTAACTATTCAAATATTGTGGGCATTGGAGACATTAGTCTGCAGACTAATGTCAGACACAAACTGGTTCTCAAAGATGTAAGGCATGATCCAGATTTGTACCTCAATCTTATCTCTGGAAGTGCCTTGGACCGACAGGGCTATACATGTACATTTGGAAATAGCAATTGGAAGCTGATAGGAGGAGCTTTGACAATCACCAGATGAGAGATGTCTTCAACACTATACAAGACTCAAACGAAGATCTGTCTGGGAAGTCTTAATGTAGCAGAAGACAAGGAGTCACCAGACTTATGGCACAGAAGACTGGCTCACATGAGTGAGAAGGGATTGCATCTGTTGGCAAAGTAATCCAGAATATCTTTATTCAAAGGGAATGCCCTGAAGCCGCGTGATCATTGCTTTTATGGCAAGCAGCATTGAGTATCATTCAGTTCAACGAGCAAGAGGAAAATAGAAGTGCTCAGTATGATATACTCGAATGTTTGTGGCCTAATCGAAGTGAAGTCACTTAGCGGCCGCAAGTATTTTCTAACTTTCATTGATGATGCATCAAGGAAGTTGTGGGTGTATTTCTTGAAGATGAAGAATGAGGTATTTTAGCACTTTCAGGAGTTCCATACAATAGTGGAAAGAGAGACCAGGAAAAAGTTGAAGTGTCTTCGCACAGACAATGGTGGCAAGTACACTTTCAATGCTTTTGAAGCATATTGTGCTAGTAGAGGTATCTGGCACGAGACAACAGTTCCTGGTACCCCACAACACAATGGTGTGGCAAAGAGAATGAACCGCACTATTGTTGAAAGAGTCAAATGCATGCTTAAAATGGCAAAGTTGCCAAAGTCATTATGGGCTAAAACCGCCCGTATAGCCTGTTATCTCATCAACAAGCCGCCTTTAGTCCCATTGAATTTTGTGATACCTAAGGAAGTCTGGTCCAGAAGAAATGTATCATATTCTCACTTGAGAGTCTTCGGATGTAAGGCGCTCGCACATATCTCCAAGAAAAATAGACAAAAACTTGATGACAAGTCCACTCTATGCATATTTGTGGGCTATTCAGATGTAGCATTTGGGTACAAGTTGTCGGACCCAGTGAACAGAAAGATATTCAGGAGCAGAGATGCGTTCCAAGAAGACCAGACAGTAGCCGATTTTGAGAAGTCTGCAAAGCCTAGAGATGTTATCACTCCAGACTTGCTACCATCTCCCGAGCCATCACAAAATGCTAGATATGATGATGTACAACAAGAAGTGCCAGAGTTGCAGGATCCTATGCGAGAAATTAAAGACCAAGAGGAAAGAGATGAAGGCCAGGATGAAAAGGGTGTTAAGCAGGGGGAGCAACCCCCTCAACCAGAGGCAACTGGGCCTCAGTTGTGAAGATCTAGAAAAGTTGTCGAACCATCAACCAAATATCCTGCTTCTCAGTATATTCTGATTACTGATGAAGGGAAGCCCGAGAGTTTTCAGAAGCAAAGAGTCATACAGAGAAAGACTATTAGATATAAGCCATGAAGGATGAGATGAGTTCTTTGCAGAAAAACCACACTTATGAGCTTGTTCTACTTCTAAGAGACAAGAGGGCCTTAAAGAACAAATGGATGTATAAGTTGAAGAAAGATGGCAACGGTAAACTACTGTAGCATAAAGCTCACTTGGTGGTTAAAGGTTTTGGACAGAAGAAGGGAATTGACTTTGATGAAATCTTCTCCCCAGTTGTGAAGATGACTTTCATTCGAGTAGCTCTAGGATTAGTAGCTCGCTGGAATCTGGAAGTGGAACAGATGGATGTCAAGACTGCCTTTCTCCATGGTGATTTGGAGGAAGAGATCTATATGGAACAACCAGAAAGATTTGAAGTCAAAGGGAAACAGAATCCAGTCTGCAAACTGAAGAAGAGTCTCTACGGCCTGAAACAGATACTAAGACATGGTACAAGAAATTTGATTCATTTACGATGGATCATAAGTACAAAAGAACAATAGTAGACCAGTGTGTATACTTCCGAAGGTTTTCGAATGGAAACTTCATTATCCTACTGTTGTATATTGATGATATGTTGATCATCGGACAAGATACTACTATGATCAACAAGTTGAAAAAAGACTTGTCGCAGTATTTTAACATGAAGAATTTAGGCCCAGCACAACAGATTTTGGGCATGAAGATTTTTCGTGACAGGAAAGCCAAGAAGATATGGCTTTTACAGGAGAAATATGTTGAACAGGTGATTGAAAGGTTCAACATGAAAGATGCCAAGCTAGTCAGCACACCACTGGCCAACCATTTCAAGGTAACAAAGTGTTCATATCCCACGATCAGCTCTAAAAGGAAAGAAATGGAGGCAATCCCTTATTCTTCCGCAGTAGGAAGTTTGATGTATGCAATGGTGTATACCAGGCCAGATATAGCTAACGTAGTTTGGCGTTGTAAGCAGATTTCTCGCCAATCCAGGAAAAGAGCATTGTGAGGTGGTCAAATGGATTCTTCAGTACTTGAAGGGAACTTCAAAGATGTGTCTATGTTTTGGGGGAGTTGAACCAATTTTGAAGAGATTTACAAATGCCAATATGGTGGGTGATCTTGATGGTAGAAAATATACATCAAGATTTATGTTCACCTTTGTAAGAGGAGTTGTTTCATGGCAGTCCAAACTACAAAAGTGTGTCGCTTTATATACAACAGAGGCAGAGTACATTGCTGCTGCAGATACTAGAAAAGAAATGTTGTGGTTAAAGCGATTTCTCCAAGAATTAGGTCTACAACATGAAGAGTACAAGGTACATTGTGATAGTCAGAGTGCAATTGATCTGATTAAGAATTTCATGTACCATTCACTTACAAAGCACATTGATGTCTGGTATCATTGGATACGAGAAGTGATGAAAAAACAGTTAATGAAGCTAATGAAGATTCACACGGACAAGAATCCTTCTGACATGATGACCAAGGTTGTCACTAGAGACAAACTGGAAGTTTGTAAAAATCTGACCGGGATGGACTTCTAAGTGAGAAGTTAGTTATCCATATGGGCATGGAGGGAATTGTTAGCTCCAACCCAAATGGAGGAATCAATGAGGTTGGCTCCAAGTCAAAGAGTAGGAGGGGAGAGGGCAGTTAGAAGACCGTCCCATTTTATTTTTTTTCTTGTTATAGATGTCCACTGGTTTTCTTAACTTTGTTTCTCTCTCTTTTGTGTATAAATTGAGGTAATGAAGAAGGGATGAAACGCAACACAAACAGAGTGAGGCAACACCGAGTGTGAATGAAAGAGTTCTATAGAAGGTTGTGAGGCGTGAGTTCTGTAATCTCCCTTCGGGATAATTCTATAATAGAAATTTCTCTCTATGAATATAGGTAATTGCCGAACCACGTAAATCTCTTGTGTCTCATTTTTTCTGTGTGTGCAATTAATTTCTGAATGTGTTTAATCCTAACATGGATGTGATATTTGTGAGGAAAAAAATGAAATAATTATGGGTTTAATATGATATTTTGTCTGATTGACTATTTTAATCTATTTTGTCATTTTGTGAATTTTAGCCTAAAAAACTAAAAAATAAGATAAATTATTACATCTAAATCATAATCATTTTATTTTTTTTTTCTTTCACAAAAATTAAAAAAACCAAAAAATTCATTCCAAATGAGACTTTTTAACCATAGACTAAAATAATTAAAAAGAAAAGAAAAGAAAAGAAAAGAAAAGAAAATGATATAGACCCCAAATAAATTATCAATTTTTTTATCAAACCTCTCACATAGGTATAAGATCCACAAAAATCACATGTGTATAAATCTCATATCCATGTAAAAAGTTTAATAAAAAATTTAATAATTTATTTGAGATCTTAAAAAAAAATCAAAAAAACCGACTCAGATCCAACGAACGCATTGTTTGCTAACATTTCACCCAACAACAGAACATCATCTTAGCAGGCTCCGACACCACCGCCATAACCTTGACATGGATCATGTCCGCACTTCTCAACAACAAGCACGCACTCAGCCGTGCCCAACAAGAGATCGACACCAAAGTCGGCAAAAATACATGGGTCGAAGAGTCCGATATCAAGAATTTGGTCTATCTCCAAGCCATTGTCAAGGAAACTCTTCGTCTCTACCCACCAGGCCCCATAGCTGTTCCCCACCAAGCCACTGAAGACTGCCAAATCGGCGGCTACGATATCCCCAAGGGCACTCGCTTGTTCCCCAACGTCTGGAAGCTGCACCGAGACCCTCGGGTTTGGACCGACCCGGATGAGTTTGTGCCCGAGAGGTTCTTGACGACCCATGCGGAGGTTGATGTGTCGGGCCAGCATTTTGAGTTCACTCCGTTTGGATCGGGTCGGAGGGCTTGCCCCGGGATTGGATTTGCGTTGCAAGTGACGCACTTGACGATGGCTCGGCTGCTTCAGGGTTTTGACTTTGCGACGCCGTTGAATGAGCCGGTGGACATGACTGAAGGCTTGGGTATTACGTTGCCCAAGGCAACTCCGCTGGAAGTCATCGTCACCGCTCGGCTTGACTCCCAACTTTATGAATGAATCATCCACTATGAAAAAAAAAAAAAATGATCCACTAGCTAGGCCGAAAGACACATGTTGTATCTATCTGTCTATTGACCTTAAATAATAATCCGTGGGTTTAGTTTGAATTTTTGAATTTAATTTTTTAAAAATTAAATTTTTCAGTTTTTATTTTTAGTAAATATTTTTAAAATTTTAAGTAATTTTTTAGTTTTTTAGATGTACTTTATTTAGATATATATAAAATGTAAAATATTTTTAAAAAATAAATAAATACATAAAAATATAAAAGATGTACTGATTTTTTTATATTTTTGGTATTTAATAAATAAAAATGCTAGAGATTTTAAAAGTTGTACCAAATTTCTACCAAATGTTTCACATGAGACATTTGATAGAAATTTTGGTATAACTTTTAGAGTCTGTAGCATTGTTCTTTAATAAATTTTTAATTTTTTTTTACAAATATTATACTTTTTAAATATATTTATGTTGGGTGTATTTAAAAATTAAAAAAATTATTTAAAATATTAAAAAAATTTAATAAAATTAAAAAAATATGTAAAAATAATAAATATTTAATTTTTTAAAAAGTGAATCTTAAAATTCAAATCAAACCAGCTTAATAGTGTCATAATTACATTAATGTATCATATTTTGGGCAGGGTGGAGTTTGTCTCTAATTTATGGTGTAAATTTTGGACCGATTCAATTCTATTGTGCTGTCGTTTGACACATTGGGTTAGGAGAATTTTTTTTGGTGGTTAAAATTGTCATAAAAAGGTGAAATAGAGTAAAAAATTAATAAGATAAAATATTATATTTAAATTATAATTATTTTTTTTCATAAAAATAAAAATAAAAACAAAAAACTTAACCTGAACGGAATTTTTAATCCCAGGTTAATAATCAAAAAATAAAAAAATTAAAGGGCCAACTTACTTTCCAAACGAAAGCTGTATGAGCATACCTATTATAAGCTCTACTTCAATATTTTAATTTATTTGTGGGAGTTGAGAATAAAATTCATGGCACCCAATTACACATATCACAGAGCGGATTCTAATTAGAAAAACATATCAAGGTATATGAAAAGGAAAATGCAATGGATGATTTACTGAATTTTTTACCAAATCTCTTATGTGGAGCTCATACAAATTCATATGTATGTAGGTTTCATACTTATATAAGAGATTTAGTAAAAAATTTAATAAATCATTTGGAATCTCTAGCATAACCCACATGAAAACACTATAGGGTTCGTTTGGGAAGTGAGTTGGCCTTTTGGCTTTTTAACCTTCTGGCTGTTTTAGCCTGAGGATAAAAAGCCTCGTTTGGGAAGGACTTTTTAACTTTTTGACTTTTTGTGAGAGAAATGATGTAATGATTATGGATTAGATGCGATATTTTGTCTTATTAGATTAAAAAATTTATTTTATCTTTTTTGTGACTAAAATAATCTTAAACCTAACTCAACCTTTCTTTTCAAGCGAAGCCTAACATGTTAAGAGATGTTGAGTAGAAAGGAACTTACTCAGCGATCAATTGCAACCAACAGAAACAGAGGGTTCAATTGCGCCAAATTTCTTTCTAGTAGAAGAGAAGTACGTACTATTAGGATTATGCACACTCAGAAATCAATCTCTCACACACAGGAAGGAAACACAAGAGATTTACGTGGTTCGACAATAGTCTACTTCCGCAGGGAGAGATTTCACTATGGAATTTGCCAGAGGGAGTTTACAATACCCACAACTCACTCTCTCTCTATAACACTCTCACTCACTCAGATTACGCAAACACACTCTGTGCTGCCTTATTTTCTCTTCCTCTCAGTATCTATATATATACACGGGGAGAAGGAAACAAAGTCAAGAGAAAGGAGTAATTGGGTTTGCCACCTATCATCTTCCCTCCTACTTCTTGACTTGGAGAGCCACCCATTAATGACTTTTCCATATGGGCTGGAGCTAACAAATATCTCCCTCCACGCCCATATGGATAACTGACTTCTCACTTGAAATCCATCCTGGTCAGATTCTTGCGAACTTCCAGTTTGTCTCAGGTAACAACCTTGGTCATCATGTCAGAAGGATTCTTGTCCGTATGAATCTTCACTAGCTTCATCAACTGTTTTTCCATCACATCTCGTATCCAATGATACCGGACATCAATGTGGTTTGTACGTGAATGGTACATGGAATTCTTGCTCAGATCAATTGCTCTCTGACTATCACAATGTACCTTGTATTCTTCCTGCTGTGGACCCAATTCTTAGAGAAACCGTTTTATCCACAACATTTCCTTTCCAGCATCTGTAGCTCGCTTTTCGTGCTCCTTTCAAAAAACGAATAGCCCCACAATTCGGACTCCCGTGGTTCTGAATCTGATTTCACAAAGTGCAATGTGAAACAGTGAAAACACAAAAGAGTCCAAATCCGACAATTCTTTTGGAAAATCGATGTTTGAATCAAATGCCAAAAATGGACTGCTTTACCAGATTTCAAAGTTGCCACCTAAATATTTTATTTTTAAAAAATTTAAGAAACTCGAGACTCGTGCCAAAGGCCATTAGTCCGTCATCACCAAAGTGTCTCGAGTCGGGAACTTAGGTATGAGAGGAGAAGGTCATGAATTGAGCACCCCACTCACCCGATCAAAGATCGGCCTTTACTAAACATGATGTGATTTTTATTTACATTATATGCTCTCGTTCCGATTATTAGCTATTTTTACTATGTGATGCATACACAAGTATAGAATAATTTGCAAGAATTGGAACATTTGATTTCGTATTTTATTTGAAATTGTTTTGTGAATTTGCCACTTAAAAAAGTGGGCTTAAAATGGACATTAATCAAACTATCCCAATTCAAGCAATTAGCCTTCATCCACGGACATTTAAACAGTTATATCATTTAAACACTTAGCCTCATGGTGAACATGTTTTGACAAGGTAACACAAACATTCGATGCAAGATGCTAAAATACAAAATTACTCACATAGTACTCTGAGCCAAAACAAAGCAAAATAATTAGAAAAAATATGCATGCTCCTAATTAATACAATATGACTAAATGCAACACACCCATTATATATTTTATAGGCTTGGTTATGAGCATGGCATATGACTTCATTCAAGACACATGATAAAGCATATATTCAAGTAATGAATTTGAACATTGATATTGGGTTAGTATGATGAGCCGAACCTTGGATGCTTGCAAGACAATGGATGCAAAGCATAAGAATGCTAATTTGAAAATAATGTTCCTATACTAACCATTGTAAGCAAGTAAGTAAAAAGGAGAAAGATGTGGGGTTGGAAGACATATAACTTATTACACATTTGCCCTCGTGCAAGAGGGTGTGAATCAAAGTCGGAAAGTCCGAATTAAACTAATTATTATAGAACCAAATGAATGAATAAACAAAGAATTAACTTGCTAACTACTCTATTACAACAAGGATAATAATGAGAATGAGAAACGAACTAGCTATTTAAGCTAACTAGGTATAACAATTACAAATAAATAATAGTAATAATTACAACACTAATAATTAACAAGACTAATTTTAAAAATAATAAATAAATTAATTACAACAATACTCGGAGCATTAATTTACAATAATGATGTAAGCAAGGATGCACAAGGGTTGCATGCATAGTGTCCAAGAACAACTCTGTCTGCCTAGGTCTGTTCTGTTTTACCTTCAGCCATTGCCTTTTGTTTTCTGTAAACATACTATTGACCAAACATTGATGACTGGCTGTGCCTCAATGAGGCCCGGCCGGGCCCCAAAAAGGTCAGTCGTGCCTTAATTTCATGCAAAATCCTGTTTTGTGCTCTAAAGTGAAAACAGTGCAGACAGAGTTATTCTAGACTCCGTTTGTCCCTCTCACACTTCTTTGACATGGGAAAGCCTTGAGAGAATGTTGGAATTGTTTCTAAAACCATCAATGAGCAAGTTGATTATTTGATGATTTCTAATACAATTTGGACAAAAATCAATAAATGCAATGAACAACAGCCACCCCTCCCTCCTATCATAGAGTGAACTTAAAGAGGGAGTAGAGATGCTTCAAGGTTCATCAAAACATCATGGATTGATGTAAGACAACCCTTGACACAATGGACTTGACATAACGTCCGACCAAACCCAAGCAATATAACTCATTTTCTTTATGTGAGTTGATTCATTTTAAGCCAAATTCATTAGTCTTTTTCATCCTTTAATTCATTAAGTCCAATGTGATTATTACGTCCACTAAGTGAGAAACATGTCAAACGAGAGGTGATTCTCAACAAGAATAAGAGACTACACCGTTGACAATGAACCTCCATAGAGATTAAGCCATTAAGCATAGATCTCTAGTTCATGTTTTGAATAATAGTCAACCGATTGAAACAACTCTCAAATGAAAGAAATTAATGGCAAGTTGATTATTAAAATGAGGTTCTTAAACATGGAAATTAGACAAGGAAAAGCTTATAACAATATTCAACAAGCTATGTATGCAAACTTATGAGACAACAATCAAGCTAATCAAAGCATGAACTATTTAAACAACCTAGAACAGTCCTAAAACAGCCCTTAATGGGTGAAAAATAGTGGCTCAAAGTACATGAAAAGAGCCTAAAAAGCTAATCAACAAAGAGAGAAAACAAGGCTAGTAAGCAAGAACAAGGAGGGGTGGCTAACCCCTCCACTTTTGAAACTTCAAAGTATGACTTTTAGCTTCTTTCTAACTCTGAAAATCAATTTAGAGAGCAAAGAAAAAGAGTGTAAAAGTAAGGGTTTGAACTATAGATAAAGGTGTAAAAAAGAGTGTAAACTCTCTCTATCCTTTTAGTAGCTCTCCAAACCCAAACTTAAACACTTGGAAGAGAATCAAAACAATACAAAACTACAAGAATTAGATGGCAATAGATAGAACAAGAAGTAATATAGAGGATGACAAACTTATACCTCTCAAATAAGTGAGCTTTTTATTTATGAATTAAACTAAGTCCCAACACAATCTCAAGCTTGAATTATGGTGTTCAAGGCTCAACCAAGGTTCCTAGGCTCAGGTGTGAAGGTGTATATGATATATGGATATAGGTTCAAGGTGATAGGTTTTCTCAAAGGGTTGTTTGCACAACAAGAAGAAGCTCTCAAGAAGGTGTAGAGGTTTTTTAGAAATTTTTCAACCCTTAAAACAGAGATACAACTTCGTTTTTATAGAATTTGAGCAAGAGGGGTCATAACTATTCTCCCACCCAGAATAGTGTTTCTTGCTACTAAGGCACGGCCGACCTTCAATAGCCATAGTCGACCCTCAACGTGTTCCCTTGTTTTTCTGCTTCAGACTCAGTATAGGGTGGCATAATGTGTAAAAATAGGTTTCTTGGGTATAATCAGTGGGAATATGGAAGGATTGGTATTGTTTCGGAGCTTAAACATGGCCCCTTCATTGAAACCTCGAACCATGCACAACACCATTTTCATCATCAAGTGTATCAGGCAAAGCACTCGAGCCTTGTGGGCGGTCAAAAATGGGGTGTCTATAGTTGCCCTTCTTTGACAGAGCTCGAAGTCATAAAGTGACGTGAGTAAATGTCAAAGCCCGAAGACAACCCATTTGACAAGGCCGCAAGGCTTGGGCAAGAAATCAAGACATAAATGCAAAGATTGAAATCAAAGGCAAAATGCAACATGATATGTAGCAAATAACTTATGATCATGCAATAAAACAATGCAATGAAACCATGCAATGAAACACTTGAATGCCAATAAAGCAATGAAACAATGCTACAATCTAAACAAGAAAGCAATGTTTAAACAAAAATGTACATCAAAGCAAAACAAATCCCGCCGTGTCTCACACAGAAAGAAGTGAATAAACAAACACGTCTCACATGAAAAGGACAAAGAAAGCACAAACCAACCTACATCTCACGTAGAAAGGATGTAAGAAAATGCAGACCTAACTACGCCTCGCATAGGAAGGGTGAAGGGCAACGTAACCATCGAGCGCACCTGAGGTCTCAACCTAGATCCTAACGCGTCTCACGCAATAGGAGGCAGGGTGGTGTGAACAAACAAGTGCACCTGATGTTTTTAACAGATGCAAACAATCATAACGTGTCGCACGCGAGAGGAGGAAAGGTGGTGTGAACACTGAGCACACCTGATGTTTTTAGCCGAAGGAAACAATCCTAATACATCACACGCGAGAGGAGGAAAGATTGGTGTGAACGAACAAGCGCACCTGCTATTTTTAACCGAGGTAAACAATCCTAACGCATCGTACGCGAGAGGAGGAAAGGTGGTGTGAACAAACAGGCACACCTGCCATTTTTAACCGGGGTAAACAATCCTAACGTGTCGCACGCGAGCGGAGGAAAGGTGGTGTGAACAATGAGCGCACCCGCTGTTTTTAAATAGGTAAACAATCCTAACGCGTCGTACGTGAGTGGAGGAAAGGTTGGTGTGAACGAACAGGCGCACCTGCCGTTTTTAACTAGGGTAAACAATCCTCACACGTCACATACAAGAGGAGGAGAGGTGGTGTGAACACAGAGACACGCCCGTTGTTTTTAACTAAGGTAAACAATCCTCATGCGTCGCACATGAGATGAGGAAATGTGGTATGAACAAACAGGCGCACCTGCTGTTTTTAACTAGGGTAAACAATCCTAACGCGTCGCACCCGAGAGGAGGAAAGATTGGTGCGAACGAATAGGCGCACCTGCCATTTTTAACCGAATGGAAACAATCCTAACGCGTTGCATGTGAGAGAAGGAAAGATTGATCAATGGAAGATCAAATAAATTTTTAGAATTTGGTAAAACGAAACTAACTCCCCCAGGAAGACCTCGGAAAAACATAGTCCATGCAGATAATTCAAATCAAGACACAACGCATAAATGTGAATTGAAAACAAACACGAATTCTACATAGAGACACGTAAGGCCAAAGCAATCAACGCGATATAGTAAAGTGAAAGCCAATTTGCCCATGTGTTGAAACAATGAATACAACGCACCGCGTTTCAATTTGGTTGTAAAATGGATGATGATTTTACTATGGCGTGAATGATTTTATCTGGAACTCCTCTGAATGAATCATACATACAATATCGTTTGTTTACGAAAAAATGGAACGAACTACGATTCAGGCAAAATAATTAAAAGTTCAAACTAATTAAAAGTTTTAAACAAATCAAATCAAATCATAAGTTAAACTATGAGTTAAATAACTAAGTTTACACAATTTAAATCAAGAAACAAATAAATCAAATTATGCATCTACACAATAAAACAAAATATAATAGAATGAACAAAATTCCTCTCTTTTTCTTTCCAAATTCTTCTTTTATAACCACTCATTTTTCTCTTGCCTTATTTTCCTTTGTTCCTTTGTTTTTTTTTTTTTCATTGTTTTTCTTCTTCTCTTTCTTTTCTCTCTTTTTCAACTCTTTTTCTTCATTGTCTTTTTTTTTTTTTTTTGGTTTGCTTCTCTCTCTCTCTTTTTTTTTTTTTTAGATTAAAGCCCCATAATACAAGAAATAAAATAAAGGAAAAAAACTGAACTGAGTTTACGCTAAGAGCTAGCCCGGGCCTTGATGAAGCATGGCCGGGCGCCAAAACAACCGGTTGGGCTTCGATAGTGGCAGGGACAGTTTCTGGCATTCTGCAGGCCAAGCATGTTTTAAACAAACTCAAACCCTTATTTTCTCACACCCTCTCATCCGGAACTCCCTCCCCTCTTTCTCTAACCTCCGTTTCTCTCTAGATTTTCCCTTTTCTTGAATTACCCAACAATCCTCACAAAATTTTCTTTGAAACCCTTTCCCTCCTCTATATTTTGAACCGAACAAAACTTAATTTGGTGAAGTTTGAGCTTTTCCCTTGGTTTTTCTCACATTTGCCCACTTTGCTCACACTTTCCTTCTTTTCCCTTTGATTTTCCACAATTTCTTCACTTTCTCTCTCCTAGGGTTTGAAATTTGAGATTTCCACCTATTTTCACTTATCCGCTTTACTTTTTCTTCAATTTTCTCTAATTTTCTCCATGACTAGTGACGAGGTTCCCATCCCGGACCCTGCCATTGGTATTAGGGCCGTCTTAGGTGCAGATATGGAGGCCAAGGATGCTCATACGTTGCCTCCCCTCGTTGATAGGCCATTTGATGCGGCCACCTACCGACCACGCACACATGCTCGGCCCCTAGGTGGTATTTTGAGATTTGAGGTCCTCATCCCCAAGATAAACGAGGACATCTTGCTGCGAGAGCCCGTGAAGTACTTATCCACCAATGCTTCTACGGTAAGTAACCTTCATTTGTTTTGATACGTTGTTGAATCTCGCAAGTAGACCACTAGTGAATACCATATACACTCCTCATTTACAGGTGATAGCTAGGAGGATTGGCGGCAATAGATCCATATCCGGCCCCCAGTGCTGGTATAAGAGACTGCCCGCAGAGGTCCGCGCACTGGTTGATGCCGCTGGCTTTGGGCCTTTTTGCTTAGGGCTCATACAGATGAGGGCAGAGTCGTTGTTGTATAGGGCCCTAGTAGAGAGATGGTGGGACACTAGGGACTCATTCCACTTCTCATCGATCATGGAGCTGACTCTAACCCCGTACGATTTCTCGATGCTTATTGGCCTGCGAGTCAGGGTTGGCAGCCCGATCCCATGTGATCCTGACATGACGCAGTGGAGAGCCGCACAGCGTCAGCTTCTTGGGGGCGATCTCGGACATCACCAGTCACGGGATGGTGAGATGTAATTGGTTTTATGATAATTTCTCTGAGTCCTAGCCCGCTACTCCAGATGAGGTCACTCAGTATACCCACAGCTTCTTTATGTATCTCCTCAATACTATCTTGTTCACGAACAGGAAAAATACCGTGGGGTTATATCTTCTAGGGGCACTGGTACAACTACCACAGGTGACAGATTACAACTGGGGTGGCGTCGGCCTGGCGACCTTATACTGTTATACGAGCTCTATATCCTGCCGCAAGATAGATTCACTTGGCGGCTACTGGATGGTTTGGAAGGTACACCTCATATTTACTTTTTCTATGCATCTTTACATTCTATTCAATTCTACATTTTCTGCTCATCTTGACTTTGCATTTCCTTTTTATTTGTCTTTTTCTACTTACAACTCTAGGTTTACACATACTTCACCTCTCTAGCTCCGGTCCCAGTGAGGCCGATTGAGTTGTTAGTACCCCGCTTCCAGTACTATAACTCTCGATTTGAGCACTTCCGTTGTGTGAACCGAGACTTCCTCTACTTTCACCGCTTCTTTGACATGATCACGGTGGATCAGGTAAGAAAATACTAGTCTTCACATTTCCATGCTATTGTTTCCATACTACTATTATTCTCACATTGCTAATTTCATATTGCACTGTTCTTCCTATACTGCACTGATTTCTGACATCTGACGTCTGCTTCCACAGGTTGACTGGCATCCTTGGGCGGGCATTCCCTAGGCGTTGAAGAGGACCTATGTCGCTGTATGGCATGCCTCCACCATGCGAATTCTGTTTGAGGGCCTCTTTAGCTGGGCTTACTACCTGGGGAAGTGGTTCATCTGCCAGGCACAAGGCGTCGCTGACCTCGACATTCCATATCCTCTTCCTCCAGTCATGAGGGTAGTTGATAAGCTTCAGAAGGATCCTCAGATCGACCTCTTGATGTTGGGAGAGGATGGTGATCGACATCATGAACCCGATGACTTCACCACCTTCTTACATACTCGAGTGATGGTGCCTCTTACCCTGGGCATGGTTCGCGTTGTTCTAGAGGTTGCTACTGTTGCTGCTGCTAGCGATGCCCCTACTGGAGGTGCCCCTATCGTTGCTTCAATTCCTAGGTCTCCCGTGATTCCCACTGAGATCATGTTCTTTGTAACAATCCCTACCCATAATTAACGTATATTCCATGATTAAGAAGGCTTAATAAGTAATTAAAGTGAAAGTTTGCATTAATTGCCTGTGTATTGCATTATTTGTATTTATATCTATTTATTACAGGAATATCTGTTTGAAATTCTATCGGCATCCAATCACGAAATTGACTTGGTATACTTGTTATTTGGAATTTTTAGAACATTATGGTAGATTCAAATGGATTTCGATTCAGAACGATTAACTTAGATTAATTTGATGCCCACTTGATTAGCCTTAACCAACCTTGATTAGACTAAGCTAATTATACCATTTAAATAGGCCCATTAAGCTGATGACCTCACTTATACATGATTTGGCTGAGATTTTGAGGAAGAACTTAACACGTTAGAGAGAGAAAGGAGAATTTGTAGAAGGCTTGAACATTTGAGCTAGGATTGCACTTGAATTTAACTCTAGGTATGGAAACCACACTCAATTCTTGTAGATAATCTATATAAGAAATGAATTCACTAAGCTATGAGGCCACTTGCATGAATTTAGAAGGTATATGCTAGGATCATCTTGGTTATGGAAGAATTGAGCATGATTGCATACATACATGCATGAATCACTAATTTGAGTTTGAATTTCAAGAAATTCTCTACATGCATGAACCCTCACACATTTATTTGAGAAGTTTTTCATGTTCCTACACTTTTCAACCATTTGGTCAAGTTTTACAAAGAGATTAACGAGTTCCTCTCTTGCATGGTTTCAACTTCATGGTTTAAGCTAGATTTTGGGAATTTGGTTAATGATTTTGAGCAATTGGTTCCAAATTAACTATGTTTCCATGTTTGATAAAGTTTTCCCATGTTTTTGTGCCTAAAACACGAGTTTGGAACCTTTGGAATATTAACTTTGAAGTTCAAACACAGTTCCAAAAATTCCAGAATTTGCACTGTTCGCTCAAGCGAGGAAAGTGTCGCTCGAGTGTGAAAATCGAGCTCCCAGAAGTTTTCCAAAATTTTACAAGTCACTCGAGCGACCAAAGTGGCGCTCGAGCGAGCGAGGACCCTTTTACTCAGTCTTTCGCTCGAGCGACCGTCGAATGGGAATTTCATGCAACCAGTACTTTTGCCAAGTTTGCAGACCGCTCGAGTGACGGAAGCTACGCTCGAGCGACCACCCTTATTTTTGAACCCCCGCTCGAGCGAAGACCCTATTTTCAACAACTTTTGACTAACTCTTTTAAGTGCATATTTGCATCCTCATGCCACTCCAAGTGTTCTTAGGCACCATTTGAACTCGCATAGTTATGAAATAAGCTAGCAACACATAAAGAGAATTAAATTAAAATGAAATGGTACTTCAATTATGCTTTTGTTATGTGTTTTGTTTAGATGGACGTCTGAGGCTTAGTGACAACACAAACCATTGTAAGTAATAACTCTATAAAGTTATGTTTGACTTTAATTATTTTCTGATGATATGAAATGATCAGTTTTCTGAAATGTTATGTTTTATATGAATAAATGATTGTCCAAGTTTTTGAAATGTGTTCATGGCATCCTTAGCATCATATAATATGTGTCCCTTTTATGGGTCATTGGAGTGCCTTTATGGCCGTCCTTTTATAGGTCATCGGAATGCCTTTATGGCCGTCCCAATTATGGGTCATCGGAAATGTCTCTATACACAAGAGTCATTGGAATACCTTTTGGCCGTCCCTTTATGGGTCATCGGAATGCCTTCATGGAAGTCCCTTTGTAGGTCATAAAAAACGTCTCGGTGCACATGAGTCATCGGAATGCCCTTTACGGTCGTCCCTTTATAGGTCATCAGATTTCTTAACGCTAATGGATGTGCTATGTACTATAATGAGAAATATAAGAACTTTGAATACGAATGCAACTACGTATATGAATCTGTTTCTGCTTTGACGACTGAACATGTATATGAATCTATTTTTTGATTTGAAATCTGAATATGCATAAGACTTTATTTCTGATAAAAACCTATTTTTGATATAAACTCTGATTTCTAACTCTGTGATGGACATCATTCATTAAAACCCTTTAGTTTGTTGTTAATCACTGGGCACCAGCTCACTATTTGTTATTATGTATGTAGGTACGCAGGCTCGTGACCAGGCCCAGAGTTGATGGCCTAAGATTCTGTTTTGTCAGCCAGCCATTGTGCCTCCAAGGAGTTTCCCTTTTGTGAGCAAGTCAAGTCTAAGAGGTATATGTTTAAGACCTTGTCTTCTTTGAAGTATGAACAAGTTTTCAGTTATGTGTATATTGGGCTAAGTCCCTTTTGGCTACTTTTGTATTGGATATGGCGTAAGACCTGTATTATGACATCATGTATATTTGTAAAACGTTTACATTTTTTATCCCATATATGTCTACACAGCTCTATGGACTATGTATATTTCGTATATTTGCGGTCGATGTGCTGCATTTTAAACCGATCTGGTAGCGTCACGGCTGAGTCAGTGTACCCATCCTCAATATCTGGAATGGACTTCACACCCTGAAATTTCTTGAACAGCTTTTCAAGCTTGCTCACTTTCAACACTGTGGGGTCCACCTCAAACTCAAAGGGAGAATCCGGTAGGTTGGTAGGTGTTTTGGATAGCTGGGGTAGGATTGGGGGCAAAGTCGGCCCTGTCGGAACGTCCGTATCTTCCTGGACATTTGGTGTCTCCCCGGGTATTGGAGCTCTTGGTAGGGGAGGAACTTGGTGTGAAGTAGATGCTCCGGTTTGCTGCTGTAACCTGGCGATTAACTCTGCTTGTTGGGCCATGACCTCGGCCTATTGTTTGGCAAATTCTGCTTAACGGGCAACGTCTTGCTGCATAGTCCTCATACTTTCCTGGAGCTGACGCATCATCTCCTTTATTCCTGCCATGTTATGTTGATCTAGCTTAATAACTGGTATATCTATCCCTGCAATGGAAACTGAGACCTCAGCCTGACTGTTCACTGGTGGGGTAGACCACTGATCTGACGACTGCTGTACTGATACACTACGCCTTTTTGACCTCCGTCTGGTAACCGGGGGTAAAGAAAGGAACACTGCTTGTCCGTCTATCAGATCCCTAGATCGATTAAGTCTATGACCTCTAACCCAGAGTGCTCGGGGGATATCTGCCTGGTCAGAATCAATGGTGCTAAACTACCTTGCAAAAAGATAAATAAAGCAATAATAAGGAAACAATGAATAGAAAAACGGACAGCACAACAGCTTAAATAAAGACAACACACAGTTGGCAAACACAAGCTGAATGAACCATTCTCAACTACTGATCACTGTTCTCAAAATCACTGGCTCAAATCTGAATCTGATACCCACAGATATAACTGATTCTCAAAACACTGATGCCTGCAGGCCTGATACCCAGACTTGCAAACTGATACGTGCATTCCCTGTAGAGGCACACTCTAAAAGCACATAGCAAGCAAATAAGAGCCAAAACATTCCTATGTTGGGGTAGGGTTTCCCTGTCCTATTTTGTCAGGAGCTAGGGTTTCACTATGCACACAGCAGTTTCAAAACAACCTATAATCGGGTAAGCAACCTGTCCTAGTTTGGAATAGTCACTATGGATTCCGATATGCACTAGGTCGAATGGTCAAAAAAGGGTGCCCCGGTAAACTCGGGGTTTGTGTTCCAGTCGTGGCAGAGCCCGCAACCGGTCAGTCTCATGGCACGCTTTTCAAAGCAAGCCTCCGGCAAACCGTTCAAGAATAGCATACGGCAAACACGATGTCCTAGGCGCACCAATGCAAAGGCAATGTAAAGAAACACATAAATGTAGTCAAAACAAGATATCATGAGTTCGAGTCAAGCTCTCTAAGTCCCCATCAGAGTCGCCAGAAACTGTAGACATGGCCGAATGTCCCGGGGGGGGGGATCCTGTTTTGTTCATTTGGGCTTACTACAGTTCGAACTCGAATGTCATGGTTCTTAATCTGATCTCGCAAAGTGCAATGCAAGACTGATAAACCACCAAAGAGTCTAAATCCGGCAAATCGTTTTGGAAAACTAATTTTAAGAAAGAAGTGCCAAACATAGACTGTTTTGCTAGATACAGAGTTGCCACCTAAATATTTTATTTTTAAGGAATTTAGGAAACCCTGACTCGTTGCCTAAGGCCACGTGTCCGTCTTCACCAAAGTTGCCTCGGCTTGGGAACCTAGAAACAAGAGGGGAAGGTCATGCAATGAGCACCCCCTCTCGCCCGATCGAAGATCGGCTTGTACTAAACATGATATTTTGTTTTGAAAATATATGCGTTCTTATTCCGGTTATTAGCCTAAAATTACTATGTGATGCGCACAACACACAAGAATAGACCGGATCGCCTAAATTGGAACAAAACATTTCATGTTTGTTTATTTGAAAATGGATTGATGGTGCTACTCACAAGTAGGCTAAAACGTGGATTTGCCACCCTTGGGTGGGCTTAGAAAACATGATTTTTGCGACCCCGCAGAATGGGCTTAAAACTCGCATTCAATGAATTATTCCAATTCAGGTAGTCCAACCTTCACCCACAAGCATTCAGGCAGTTATATCACATAAGCAAATAGCCTCATGGCAAGCATGCTATCATGGCAACACTTACACACATGCGGTATGCTAAAGCGTAAACGCTTACCTAGTACTCTGAGCCAAAACAATAACTAGTTAGTAATCAAATGCATGATCCTAGTTCATGTTAAGATGGCTAATGCAACACATGCAAAAATGCAACTAGAATAGGCTCGGCCAATCTAAGAATGGCATGTGAAATGCGACAACTCGATACACGTATTCAAGTTGGAATTGAAATATTATACAGTTAGTATGATGCGCCGAGCCCGGTGCATGCAATACAGATGAATGATGCAAACATGCGAGCATAAGGATGCTAATTGAAACATGACCTAAAACTAACCATTGAAAGCAGGTAAGTAAAATGGAGAAAGACGTGGGGTTGGAAAACATTCACACACTCATGCATACTTATTACAAAATTCGCCCTCTCGGCGGAGGGTCCGAATAAATAATACAAACCGAATAATTAATCAACTACCCTAGCTAATTAAATATTACAAAACCCTTTACTAATTTAAACAAATTAACTAAGCTATGAAACTAAAGAGGCCACCGTAGCTCCGCCTCGAAATGATTGAATAATGCTTGCTCGATCGCCTCTCTCGGAAACCCGTTGCCGTGCCACATGTTGCCTCTGTTTGCACTGTTTTACACCTCTGAAAACTGCATAAGTCCCAAGGATGCTTCCGAACCACTCCCTGAGCACTGTTGGATGTCACCGGCCAAAATATAGGAACATCAGCCATGTGGAATTGGTCATCGACCATTTGTGAGGATCTCGGCCAACAATGTTTAGTTGATCGGCACTAAAGATGGCCGGCCGGCCATATCTTCCTGCAGAATGCTGTTTTGCTGCAACAGAGGACAAACAAAGCATGGCAATGCATTTTCAAGGCAATGTGTGCACAACCACCCTTCCTATCATGTCATGAACTCAAGGGAGTATGGTTCTTGACCCTCGGACCATCAATCGCGCATTTCAATGCATGATGGCCAAAGGAGCCAAGTGTGCAAATCAATGTGGAATGAATGCAACAAAAACATATGAATGCCTAGAACTCTATCATGCTTGATCAAGAGCATCGACGACCGAGGATTGAGGCACGTTTCGTCATTTCAAGTACGAACGTTCCTTGTGTTTGGTTTGACACCCCAAACCAAACACAATGCAATGCATGCAACCAAGTACAATGCAACATGGAAATGCAAGGCAATGTAACATGAACATGACAAATGCAATGCAATGCAACCTAACATGTAAACAACATGATATACAATAAATATGCAATACGACTATGCAACCTAGGTATGCAAACATACAATGTGATAGGCATGCAACAATGATACCAACAATAAGTATGCAACAACATGCAATGCGATAAGCATACAACAATACACAAACCACATGATCCATGGACTTATACTGAAAATGGATAGGCCTCAGCCATACCAAAACAGTGGCCAAAGTGCCAAGAAATGATGGAATGAGACGCACAATAAGCATGCGAATGTAATGGCCTATCACCTAGGCGTAAGGATACAACTCTCAAGCATGAGCAAGAAGTGACAAACACGATAATGTGGCAATGAGATGAGCTCTGAAATGATATTAGGAATGACGCCAAATCAAACAAACAACGCTAGCATAGCATGCAACAAAGCTCAAGGCTTAAGGCTAGCAAAGTGGTTTATACTATGGCCATAACAAGTGAGCCCCAAAGGACCAAGGTGACTTAAAACAGTCCCAAGGCAGACCAAGACAAGGCTAGAACATGCATAGAATGAGGCCAAAACATGCTAGAAAGGTGAGCACAAAACATGAAGCATGTAAGGCTACAAAGGGGTGTTACACTGCACCTATTACAACCAAGCATGGCATGACTTAAACAATGAAAAACAAAGTTACATTATGTTAAAATAAGCCCGAAAACCCACTGAGATGGCATCTTAAAGACCTAAATATGATAGCATGCACAATGATCCAATCATGAGGCATAAAACACCAACTCTTCAAGGCTTTGAAAGGACGACAAATGCAAGTGTATGGCTACACTACATGGACTGAAATCACATATGGGATGATGCCAAATCATGAAAATGGTCTAAGTAGTGCATGTTAATGGCTTGGACACTCGAAGCTAACAAGCTAGGATGTATGGTAGCTATACAAAGCAATGTATGTATGATCAAAACAACATGAAACAGAGCTTTAGCATGCTGAAATATGACTAAAAGTTCCTTTGAGTTGAGCCAAAGTGTGCAAGCATGATGGTCTAAATGCAAGGTGCGTGTTAAGGCAAATAAGAGGATTGCTAAACAAGTGCATGATGCATGTAAGAGGCTATCAAACCAACTTAGAACAGAGGTATAGCATGACCAAATAACACCAAATACTTGTTGAAATGAAGCAAAAACATGTTAAGCAAACATGCTACCATTACAAGCCATTAACACAAGCAAATGAGACACAAGGAGAGAGGGGTGTCCCTCTCCTATACAAGACTCTAAGACCACCTTTCCACCACTGAAAATCCTCTAGATTTCAGTGGTAGAAAGGTCAAGCCAAAGCAAGAACAAAGGCTAAAAAGGATGACCCAAAATAATGCCAAGAAAGGCCTAAGTGGGGGTAGACAACCCCCAACCCGAAAGAGACCTTAAACAATCATCTTAAGCATATAAAAAAAGAACTTTTTTCAGTTTATAGTTAAGCTTGAAACAATATGAAAATAGGTCTAAAAGCTTAAGCCAAAATAGGGAAACAAAAGGGTAGTTGCTCACCCTTGAAGAACACCTTCAAGAACACAACTCCAGCCACTCCCTTGGATCAAAACCAACCCAAGAACTCTGAAACCAACTTCCTAGTGCCTCAGCAACCAAAGGAAAGTATTCTACTAGGTGCTCTAGTGCAAAAGTATGAACAAAAACACACTTTAGGTCACAAACACACACACAAATATATGGAGAGAGGGAGATATAGATATATATATCTTCTATATCAATTTTGCTGAACCTCTGGAAAGGGAGGGGTGGTTTTCCTCTTATAGGAAATCAAATTCAAAGCTTCTTAGAGAAGCTAGGTTTTGGTTCAAATCCCTCCATACACGTGTATGGAGGGGAGAGTCTGTGCTCACCAGTTGGCACAAATGGCATGCACAATGCTTGAAAAAGGCAAAGAAAAGGCCTCGGCCAGAAAATATAGCCGATCGACCAAAATAAGTGCCGACCGACCAACAAAAGTGCCGACTGGCCAATATTTATGGCCGATGGCAAGCAAACAAGGCCGATGGCATCATGCCATAGCCGATAGGGTGTGGGAATGGCCAACAAGCCACCCCTCTTTCCCCAGAAGTGAAAACACAAGTCCTTGGTCCACAACCAAGCACAAAACAGACCAGTTAAGAGATCTTAAGGCGAGGTGTGCAGCCGAGACCTTTGGGAATTCAAAACGAACACTAGCATGGATGATCATTGAGTGTTCAAACGATGACGTCCAAGTCTTAAGGACGGTAAAAAATGGGGTGTCTACAGTTGCCCCTCTTTGACAGAACTCGAAAGTCATAAGATGACGGGAGTGAATGTCAAAGCCCAGAGACGACCCATTTTCGACAAGGCTGAAGACTTAGACAAACATACCAGATAACAAAGAGATGCGCCCGCAGGCAGGGGCAAGATGCAAATGACGTGCACAACGCCAAGCATAACTTATGATCATGCAAAGAGAGCTATAATGAAGCAAAACATGCAATGATTTAAGCAAGCGAACAAGAATCAAACTACATTTCATGCAGAAAGGATGTAAGAAAATTATGCAATTCTCGTCGCGTCTCGCGCGGAGAATACTAAAAGCGACTACCGAGAAAGCCCGGAGTCTCAAACACAATATTTCTCAACGTATCGCACGCAAGAGAAGGGAGGCAATTCTCAGCGTATCACACGCAAAAGAAGGGAAACAATTCTCAACGTATCATACGCAAGAGAAGAAGACAATTCTCAACGTATCACACGCAAGAGAAGGAAGGCAATTCTCAGCGTATCATACGCAAGAGAAGGGAGGCAATTCTCAGCGTATCACACGCAAAAGAAGGAAGGCAATTCTCAGCGTATCACACGCAAGAGAAGGGAGGCACAACACTCAACAAATCACATCGAGCGCCCCGGGGTGTTTCTAATTGAAACAAAATGAACTCAAAGGATAGGAAGAGTCTTACCTGGAATTCCTCTGAATAAACTGCACATACAGTGTCGTCTGGTTGCACTAACCTCAAATGAACCGTACATACAATATCGTGCCCTGTATAAGAAAGAAACTTGACAGGTACAATATAGTAACAACACGTGTCCAGCGTCACATCAAGATACAATTCCAATACGTATAGCAATGCAAGTTGAAAGACGCGTAGCAACGCGGGTGAAAAGTTCATAATGATGTAAGTGAAAAGTGCATAACAATGCAAGTGATGGTGTGCGCTACAACGCATATGAACAGTGCATAACAATGCAAGTGAACAGTGCATAACAATGCAAGAATGGTGTGTGTGACAACACATGTAGTACATGCATAACAATGCCAGAGATGCACGATTATCATAAACAAGACAAAACATTGTAATGCAACGCATTTAAAGCAGTTTCTGAATCTCGCAAGATACAAAAGGATATGAAAAAGGATACACCTTGCGTGTAGAGAGCATCGCACTCGGAAGGCACTATTCGAGGTCAACACGAAGGCCGATTGAGCTTCAAAGTCTACTTTCTTGCACTATTTTGAGGAATGAAGGTCTCAAACAACCTAATTGACCCAGACAAGGGTGTGGGAGGTGCATCGACCACAAAGGGAGGCCACCGGCCATCCATTGGCCACAAAAGGATCTCATCGGCCAATTATTTGGTCGATCGGCTAACAATTTGGCCGGCCGGCCAAAAATGGCAGTTTCGGGGGCAGTTTTGTCCTTTGGCCACAGATCTTTAAATATGGGGTTCCAAACCCCATATTTTCACTTCTCTAAGCTCAAAAATCCTTCCTCTTTCTCTCTAGGTGATTTTCCTGCCTTCGATGCTCATTTTTCTTTTGTTTTTGAGCCTTTTTCGTTGTTCGATTCGCGAAACCCTTCCCGTTTCGCACACTTTAAACCGAACAAAACTCGGTGAGCACACCCCGAGTTTACTTGGTTTTCGTGCCTTTTCCACACTCCGACCTTTTCTTCCATTTTTTATCCTCTCGGGGTTGACTTTTGGGTTGACCTTTCACATTCTTGCCTGTTTTTCACATTCTTGGCCATTTTCATGCTCCTTTTGAGATGGCAGACGACATTCCACGTGGTGGGACTACCCCGGAGATGGACGTGGACCCCGAGGTCGAGCTCCTACCTCTTCGCATTCGGCCGTTCGATCTGGCGACTTACAGGCCGGCGATACATGTGTTGCCTCCCGATGGCATCCGTCACTTTAGAAGTTATGCGCGGGGCGCGCCACTGGAGCTTTTGTTGCACGAGCCAGAGTCACATCTGTCTTACGGCGCCGCTGAGGTATATTCTTCCTCTGTTTCATTTTCTGCAATGTAGGACATATAACTGCGATAGTCGATTCTGTTCTTTAACTGCTTAACTCAGTCACATTGATACATCACATGTTGTAGTTCACTGTGAGCACATCCGCACCCGATATCTGTTTAAATCTGAACACATGCACACACGCTGCATTCTCAACTAAACAATTCAAACACACTGATACATCATATGCTGTAGTTCACTGTGAGCACACCCACACTCGATATCTATTTAAATCTGAATACATGTACCTGCACTGCATTTTCATCAATTCTGAGCGCATCCAAACACATGCACACACACTACATTTTCAACTGAATAACCCAAACAAACTGTTACATCGTATGCTTAGCCTACCCAATATCTGTGTAAACTCGAACATATGCACCCACACTGCATTTTCCCCAATTCTGAAAGCATTCAAACACTGTACATCTGACACTGCTTCGCATCTGTTTGTCTTTGAACACAGGGAGATTCCCATGTTTTCTGGGGGTATGAGAATATCGTTACTCGAGGATGGTACATGGAGCTACTCGATATGGTTCGCTATATTGTCGACCAGGCCAGCTTTGGGACCTTCTGCATGGGA
This sequence comes from Camellia sinensis, assembly GCF_055761805.1. NCBI lineage: Eukaryota > Viridiplantae > Streptophyta > Magnoliopsida > Ericales > Theaceae > Camellia > Camellia sinensis. The sequence continues at coordinate 84,040,556 of NC_138963.1, forward strand.
CTCTCACGCCTCACTGCGAGCAGGCCCCTTCTTGCTGCTTTGGTGGAGAGGTGGTGGGACACCACTGACTCTTTCCACCTCTCTGCCATCGGGGAGATGACGATGACTTCCTTTGACTTCTCTATGCTCACAGGCATCGCAGTAGGGGGTGATCCAATCCCCTTTGATACAGATATGGACGAGTGGGACGCCACTCAGCTATACTTGCTTGGCACTCAGCCACTTTTTGCCCGGCCAGGGTTTGTGAGGTACTCATGGTTCGAGGATCACTTCTGGATCTAGGCGCCTACTACTCGAGAGGAGGAGGAGCAGTATGCTTGTGGCTTCATCATGTTCCTGCTGGGGATCACGCTCTTCGCCGACCGGGCGAACACTGTCGCCCTTTACCTACTGAGCGCACTTGTGGACGTGACGCGGATCCGTAGCTACAACTGGAGTGGCGCGGGCTTGGCCACCCTTTACGGATATATGAGCTCATCCTCCCGCCGCAGCGGGCAGTTGCTTGGAGGCTACTGGCAAGCCTAGGAGGCACACGTTCCCTTTTCTGTCTTTTTAATTCTATTTTTCATTATCTGTACATCACACACACTGCGCGCACACAATTTTCTTTACACTGGTTGTACACTGCACACACTGTACAATACACTGCACTCTGCTTTATCTGTATACTACTTTATCTAATAAGCATACTCATATCTGCTCTGTTACATTCTATAGTTGTGGATGTATGCCTACTTTCCTAGGCTCGCCCCAGTGCTAGATGTGGAGACGCCCCCCATGGTTCCGTTTTCCCACCGCTTCGATGTGAGATGCAAGCGGAGGCAACGGGAGTCCTTCATGTTCTTCCGCCGCTACTTTGACACCATCACCGCAGCTGAGGTATGTCAAACATTACAGTTTATTTAAGCTTCACTTTATATTGTACTCTCAATAATAGTATATAACAAACTGTGTATTATTTGCAGATCACTTGGCAGCTTTGGGCCCCGTTGCCTGACGCAGTTCGGGAGCAGTATGCCGGTGTTAGAGAGACTGCCCGGTTCAGGGTCTTGTTAGAGGGACCGGTTTGCCGCACTTGGTACTTTGGGGAGCGCTTCTTGCGGTAGACCTTGGGCGTGCCAGAGCAAACAGTTCCAGTACCTCCTCCTTCCCACATGAGGCACACTGAGAGGTACACCTTAGAGGAGATAATAGACTACACGATTGGCTGGAGCTATGAGCGCTTTAAAGACGAGGGCGATTACGCCGAGTACATCCAGACTTATCTCATGCGGCCTTTGATCGGTGCTCGCCGAGTCGAGAAAGAGAGGCCAGCAGCGCCAGCTGCAGGAGCAGGGGCACTAAGGGCACCTCTGGCCTGAGGCAGGAGTGGGTCCCGGAGAGAGCAGGGAGCTGGATGGCCAGGGCTGCCTACGACAATGACATGCCGATGACAGGGTGGGGAGACTTACCAGATACCCATCGCTCCTCCTCCGGCTGATCATGAGCTTGTCGAAGTCTATGGCTCAACCCCGGTATGTATTACCATACTTTGCATTTTGTACAACCATTTCATTTCATTTCTCTTGATATTCCGCAGAATACTGATGCTTTTAACCCTTTTGCAGGCTTCCGTGGAGTACACTCGCCAGTCTCTGGAATTGACTGCCTCTATGATAGGGATGCTGCAGCGGACCATCGACCTGTTGACCATCTATGGCATCCCGGTAAGTTCTTTCAACAGCAGTCTCAAACTCTGCATAATCTGTTTCATACGTAATCTGATGCATCACACTATCAACACGGCACTTGATACACAGCACTCATGGCATTGATACACTGTAACCCACATACTGCTCACAGCGTTGCTCACGGCATTCATACACTGTACTTACACACTGCATTCTATACTGATACACTGCTCACAGCATTCATACACTGTACTCATACACTGTATTCGGTATTCATACTCTGCTTTGCATAGCATAACTGATGCATTTGCCATTTGTTCTTTTCAGGCCCCATTCCAGATTCTGGTCGCGGGAGGTGCTCTAGCTGGACCATCTGTTCCTACTTGAGGAGGAGGGGGAGCCAGGTGGGGGATGACATTCCATAGCCAGCACAGACATAGGCACGCTCATGCTGAGAGCAGTTCGCGAGAGCCCTCTCTCGATGATTCTGACAAGGAGGCGGCGTCGTCCCAGGGCGAGGCCGAAGACAGCTCAGATTCTGACTATGGAGATGGCGGTGGTGACCCTAGACCCTCGTACAGGAAGAGGACCAGGACTGACTCCTACACTTGTGGCCATCGATATTGATCAAGACATTCTGCTGCTTTTTCTTTTCTTTGCTCTGTTCAGACATTTTTGTTGTTTTCTTCTCTTTTTTTTTTTTTTTTTTTGCTTTACTTTTCTTTTTATTGGTAGTTTGAGCACATTGTATTGCCTCAGGCAGGTTTCACTTTCCTCAAAATTTTGTTCTTTTTGCAAAAGACACGATAGAAATGAAACAACTATTTTGTTCAAAAAGTGTTGCATTTGTACATTCTATGCATCGCATTACATAATAATGTAAATGAGATTGAACTTTTGTTTGAAAATTAAGCACTTGCATTGTAATAATCAGGTAGTGAACTGACTAACGACAAAAACAACTCGATAATCAAAACAAAGAACTAGATAAGCTAACCAAGTGTAAATACAACTCGATAAGCAAAGCAAAGACTTAAAGAATGTGAAATAGAACTCGATAAGCAAATGTACAACAACTCGATAAACAAATCGAAGTAACACAGGCGTGACTTTGCAAAATCATCACCAGAAGGCATTGGAAGTGGTGCCAGTCACAAATTCTCAACATGTTCAATACATAAACAGCTCAGGGAACAAGAAAGAAGGCCATCGGCCAAAGGGCAAGGCCACCGGCCACAAGAAATGGCCATCGGCCAACATTTTTAGCCGATCGGCCAAAAAGGATGGTCGGTCGGCACTATTTTTGGCCGATCGGCCAAAAATGGCAAGCACCTCTAGAATGTTGACACCTGTCTTCCACTCAACACCTTACCTTCTATAAAATCATAGTTTTCCTCATTTCAACATTGATTTGCACCAAATGGAAGAGTTTCTTGCCCAAAATCTCACAACTTGGATTGCCAACTTGGGTGGCTCGGAAAGGCTAAATTTTTGGGGTTTCGGCATAAATGCACTATTCAAGCTGGGTCACACCACGCTGTATTTTCTGTTCCTCCATGCCGCGGCAAGGTTTTGGAATCCGGTAACACGCATCTTTAGTTTTGGCGGTCAAGAGATGTGTCCCACTTTTGAGGATTTCCAAGCTTTAATGGAATCCGAGCGCGATGAGGAAATCTTTCCTCAGTTCCGGTTCGGCCACATCCAAGCCTTAGGATAGATGTGCGGCTTTATTGTACATGATGCTCAGTCATTGATTCATGATGAAGAGTTAGACACTCCGAGCTTGGTTTGTTGGTTTTCTGATGTTGGTGACCGCAGCGACCATCATTGGCAGGGTTATTGACGACATGCGCTCTGCTTATGCATGCTATCTCATTTCTTACTAGCCCCGGGCTCCGACGAGCTTAGCACTCATTTGATTGAGGTCGCTGAGGGTTTGAAAGAGGGCAAAAGTTGCGTCGTCATGACATTGGCCGAGACATTGATGGGCTTAGACGCTTTTCATCGTCAGGAGACGGCTAGGTTTGCAGGGAGTCCACTACTATTGTAGGTAATTTTTCCCACCCCATCTCACATATATTGCTCACATCACTCGGCCCTCAGGCTCGATTTTTCTCTCAAAACCTTCTGCTCACTTTTTCTCTCAACGTGCATCTCTCTATTCTTTATTCTCTTATTTTTCATCCATCCCCAGGTGTGGTTGATGGACAAGTTGAGAGTTGTGGACTCGTGTCCGGCATATTCAACTCGCAGCTATTTCTCCCGACGACGTCTAGTCGATGCTCCGGATAAAGGATGGTGATACAGCTGGATGTGCAATTTGTCCGCGGATCGCATTGCTTGGCATTGCCCTTGGCTCAATTTACCGGCAATGAGCTATAGCATGACTCGTCAGCCCGGGATCTAGTTGATTGGCCTGACACACTGCGTGTTTTACTTTCCGTTCCGGTTCCGGTGCAAGTTCGGACATGATCAGACTTGCCCAGAGGAGGGGATTGAGTACCCCGCTACATTTCTGGTCCGAGGCGCGCAGCTAGCTCGGTATGCCGCAGCATGGAGGACGAGAGAGCTTCTGGCCCCCGCTCCTACTTTCAGCTACACCCTCTCTGATGAGTGCTTAGATTGGCTCAATGAAGAGGCACAGATCGGGCCCAGCTTGGCATCAGAGGCTTCGACCAGCTCTGGGAGAGGACGCGGGAACACCTGACTATGTCCCGAATTTATTTGCTTTAATCAGAACTTTTAAGTTTTCTTTATGAATGTAATAAAAAGCAACTTCAATTTGTATTAAAGAGCAGAAGAACTCTGTATTGAAATCAATAAAATTGAAGGTTGTGGTATTGAAAATTTTCCGATTGGTCCAAAAATGGTCTAAGTTGTAAAAAAAAGATTAATTTGAGTAAAATCAACTTTTATTAAAACTTGTCAAAACCATTTTTGATATGGATCAGAACTGAACACGCCTGAGATCTGTCACTGAGATGCACAACCCTGGATTCCAGCAACTGGAAAGTTGCCCCTAGTCTGAATAGCACTACACCGGAGATCACAACCGAACTCTTGAATGCTGAATAGACAAAGAAGACCGAGATGATCAAATGGACAAAGTTGATCGGGGAAGTGATTATGGCTGGACTTCAGGACGAAGTTGCCTACGTATCCCAAACATGGGAATCAAGCCTTATGTAGTTTAGATCAGGTTCACTCGTGTATTAATCCTCACATTTTACGCTCTAACTTTTGCCTAGGCTGCCCTTTGCGGGTTTTCAACCTTGCGAGCTTAGTTTTTATAATTTCAAATTTTCTATGCTCTAACTTTTGCCTAGGTCGCCCCTTTTGGGTTTTCAGCCTAGCGAGCCTCTCAGGGAAAATATTTCTTCAACTTGTCTATGTTGATTGGTTGGGAGAACTCTAGGCCATCTAAGTCCATTAAAACCATAGCTCCACCTGACCAGATAGACTTGATGATGTAAGGACCAGTCCAATTAGGTCTGAACTTGCCCCTTGGGTCGTGGATGGGAGCTCAGTTGTCTTTGAGCACCAAATTTCCTTCTTTCAAATTCCTGGACTTAACCTTCTTGTTGAAAGCCTTGGCAATTCTGCGTTGATAACCCTGAACATGATACAGTGCTTTCAGTCTTCGCTCGTCAAAGAGCATGAGTTCCTCGAACCTGCTCTGCTGCCAATCTGCCTCAGTTATCTGACACTCAGCCAGTACCCGTAATGACGGAACTTCAATTTCGATAGGTAGAACGGCCTCCATCCCATAAACCAATGAATACGGAGTCGCTCTAGTAAAAGTTCTAATTGACGTCCGGTAGCCCCACAGAGCAAATGGCAACTTATCTGGCCAGTCTCGATAGGTTTCCACCATCTTCTACAAAATGTGTTTGATGTTCTTGTTGGCGGCCTCGATTGCTCCGTTGGTTTGTGGCCGATATGTAGATGACTTGTGAAAAGCCACATTGTATTTTTCCAACAAGTCGATCAATTCCTTCTTGAAGGGGGAACCATTATCTGAAATGATCTCGTTCGGGACTCCATAGTGACAGATAATGTTGTTCCTGATGAATTTTGCAACATGCGGTGCCTTCAACACTGCATAAGATTGGGCCTCAACCCACTTTGTGAAATAGTCTATCGTGACCAGAATGAACTCATGCCCATTGGACCCCTTTGGAGTGACAACCCCATCACATCAATCCCCCAGACTGAAAATGGCCATGGCAAAGTCATGTTATACAGCTTCGAAGGCGGAATATTCATGCTGTTTGCATGGATCTGACATTTGTGGCATCGCCGAACAAAGCCAATACAATCCTCCTCCATGGTGGACCAGTAATAACCCTGTCTGAGGATCTTTCGGGCTAGCATCACCCCGTTCATGTGTGCTTCGCACTCTCCTCCATGGATGCCCTCCATCAGGCGCTTCGATTCTTCAGCATCAACACACAACTTATGCATCCCGAGATGACCTCTCTTATATAGTTTTCCCCCGCAGACGATGAACTGAGCTGCCATTCTTCTAATTGCCCTTTTGTCCTTGGCATTTGCCCCTGGTGGATACGTCTCTTTTTTCAAGAAGTTCCAAACATCGTAATACCAAGGATTCTCATCTTATACCTTATCTATGGCAGCAATCAGCTCGTAGGCCGGCTTGAATTTTTGTTCGATGATGATCGGACACATCTGGACTCCGAAAGGGATGTCTATCATAGAAGATAGAGTTGCTAGTGAATCTGCGAACCTGTTGTTCTCTCTTAGTAGATGAGCGAAGTTCAGCTTCTCAAACCGAGGAATCAACAAGTCCAAGGTCTGGTGGTATATTCTCATCTTTTCTTCTTTAACTTTCCAATCTCTTTTTGCTTGAGATACAACAAGGTTCGAGTCCCCGATGACATCCAACTGTTTTGCCCCTAGTTCCAGAGCTGCTTCTAGTCCAGCAATACACGCTTCATACTTTGCTTCATTGTTTGAGACTTTGAACCGGAGTTTGAATGCTATAGGAATACAAGAATTATTGGGTCCTATCAGCAACACCCCTATCTCATACCCGTATTGGTTTGACGCTCCGTCAAAGTACATCGTCCAAAATTCTTCTTCGACTTGCAGAATGGCCTCGTCTGGGAATAGGTACTCAACTGCTTTATCTCCTTCAACTGGGTGATCGGCTAGGAACTCCGCTACCGCTCTCCCCTTCACTAACTTGCGCGTCACCTACTTCAGATCGAATTCGGAAAGCAGAAGCAACCAACGAGATAGCCTACCCGTAAGTGCTGGTTTCTCGAAGAGATATTTGATGGGATCTAATCTTGAAACCAACATTATAGAGTGAGCTAACAGGTAGTGCCGTAGCTTCTTGGTAGCCCATACCAAGGCTAAGCAAGCCTTTTCCAGCAGAGTGTAATGGGTCTCGTAGTCCAGCATCTTCTTGCTCAGGTAGTAGATAGCTCTCTCCACCTTGTCCTCAGACTATTGTGCAAACATGCAGCCCATTGTAGTTTCAGTTATTGGAAGGTACAAAATCAACGGTTTCTCCGGCTCAGGCAGTGACAACACGGGTGGGTTCTGTAAGTATTGCTTGATCTGTTCAAAAGGAGCTTGACATCGGCCGTCCCATTGAAACTTTGTTCCTTTCTTCAAGAGACCAAAGAGTGGTTCACAAGTCAAGATTAATTTAGCAATAAACCGTCTTATGAATTGCACTTTACCCAGAAAGCCTCGCACCTCCTTTTTAGTCTTTGGTGGTGGCATTTCTAAGATGGCCTTGATTTTGGAAGGGTCAACTTCGATACCTCTCTGTGTAATCAAGAACCCCAACATTTTCCCTGCTGTAACACCAAACGTGCATTTCTAAGGATTCAGCCGCAACTGAAATTCTCTGATCCTTTGGTAGAACTTTTGCAAGGCGGTGTAGTGGCCCTCTCTTTCTTTGGACTTAACAATCATGTCGTCCACGTACACCTCAACCTCTTTGTGGATCATGTCATGCAATATCGTGGTCGCGGCCCGTTAATATGTAGCTCCAGTATTCTTCTGCCCAAACGGCATCACTCTGTAATAGTAGGTCCCCCATGGGGTGGTAAAAGCAGTCTTCTCCCGGTCTTCGAGTGCCATCACAATATAGTTGTAGCCTGAAAAGCCATCCATGAACGAAAACAATACATGCCCCGTAGTGAAGCCCACCAACTCATCGATATACGGCAGAGGAAAGTCGTCCTTTGGACTGGATTTATTCAAATCCCTGAAATCCACACATACCCGAATCCTACCATCCTTCTTCAGTACTGGAACTATGTTGGCCAACCAAGTTGGGTATTTAGATACCAACAGGAATCCTGTGTCGATTTGCTTGGTGACCTCTTCTTTGATCTTGAGAGCCCAGTTCGGGCGGATCCTTCTGAGTTTCTGCTTAACAGGTCGGGCCTCTGGGTCAAGAGGGATCCGGTGCTGTACAATCTCAAGATCGATCCCAGGCATGTCTTCGTAGGACCACGCGAAAACATCGTTGAAATCTTTTAATAAAGTGACTAAGCGCTCGTGCTCCTCCGAAGACAACGTGGACCCGATTTGGACTAGCCGCGGGTCCTTCTCAATACCAATATTAATTTGGGTGATTTCATCAGCCAGCGATTTTACAAACCTCTCCTGCTCTTGCTCTAGCAAATATTTCAAAACCGGAGGAATTTCTTCCCCGTCGTTTTCATCGAAATTTTGAAAGTCTAAATTAATGCAATAAATCAAAAGCACAAAAAAATACTGAAAAGCCACAGACATTTCATTCTCATTAATCACTTCCAAGTCGCTTGATTCCTCTGTTACAACAGACTCAAAGGAGAAAGAAAAGACGACCTAGACAGGACTGTGGCATCCAAGTTGTCACCCCTAGGAATACTGGACTCAGATTCAGAGGAGCTGGAACCTGATTCCGACTCTGCAGACTCAGTGGAATCAGATTCCGGCTCACTACCTGACCAGATGCTGCTCGATAAGAATCCCTTCTCGTACTGCCAGACGAGGGAGGGTGCGATGGACGCTTCCAGAATGCTTGAAGATAGGCTCGCAGCCGTTTCATTCCCAATCATAGACACTGAGAGGTCATCCCCCAAGCACTCATGTACGATCGGAGGATCTGATAGTAGACAAGGCAGTGCTACCCCCATTTCAATCTCGGTGCTCTCGGAATCCACTTCCTTACACTGCTCAACCTCAGCTGATGGGTCTGTTTGCTCCTCGGCAACATCATCCTCGGACAACTGTAAGTCGAAGAAGATCTCAAAACCCAGTAGATGTCTCTTCTTGGCATTCAACCATGGCTCTGGGAAGCCGCAGAATGGAAAGTCTTCCTCCTTCCGGACGAAGCGTCCATTCAGGGTGCCCTGGATAGGCTGATGCATCAACTCAAAATGCCTCCCGACCTGCTTGGCTCTGGCTCTCCCAGCCATTTCTTTGCCCTTTCTTACCAAGTCCTTTTTGGTGGGAAGATAACCCAAACCAAAGGTATGCGGGTTATGCGGCACTTCGACCAATACTGCAATGCCTTTTCGGCCACTCTTTCCTAGTCCCATCCCAGGGATATACTGGAGCTTGTTCATGAGGTACACAGACTGTGCATTGACATACAACCCCTCATCAACAGCCAAAATGCTTTGTACGACCTGGGCCTTGGCTAGGGTAAATCTTGATAGGAATACATTCTCCGTGCCATGCTTGATTTCCAAAACCAGTGTTGACACTTCTGGCGGCGGATGGATTGACAAATTCCCAAAAACAATGGCTACCCCTTTCCCACGAGGGTACTTCAACATTTGATGCAGGGTGGAAGAGACCACCTTTACCTGGTGTAGACACAGTCGCCCTAGGAGTAGATTAAAGGTCACAGGAACGTCCAAGACATGAAAGTCAATCTCGTGCTGTCCTGGACCAACCTTGGTCTGAATTTGCACAGTCCCCATCACTTCTCTGCTAGTATTGTCATAAGCCTTTATCACCTGGGCAGTTGGCACAAAGTCTGCGGGCTTCAACCCGATTGCATATGCCATCCTTGATGGGAACATGTTAATGGAGGATCCCGTGTTGACAAGAACTACCGGTATCCACTTGTCTCTACATTCCCCGGAGATGTAGAGTGGTTTGTTATGGTTTGCGCCCTCAGGTGGCAGTTCCTTCTCAGAAAAGGTCAACGTCGGGGAAGCTCCTCCCGAAAAAACCAATCCTACTAGCTGCTCAGGCGTGGTATCTATTGAAAGTTTGGCCTTGTCCATAGCAGAAATGACAGCTTGTCTACGTACTCTTGAAGCCATAAGCAGTCCCCAGATGGAGATGTCTGCTTGTATCTTCTTCAGCTGTTTTAGCACAGCCTCCTCTTCAAGCAATTTATCCTTCTGCTTCTCTGCCTCCTTGTCCTTTCCGGACGCCTCTGGTTAATCTAAGTGCGGGGGCTTGAAATACCGCTCGCTCCTAGTCATGTGATCAACTTCTCTGATGTACTAGTTATCATCCGGCTGGTTACTCCCCCAGTCCTCATCTGTGTGGGCAAGACATAGGTCGTCATCTTCCCACCATATGCCATCGGCAGCCGACAGACACCTGTCCGGCTCCGTCACAACTATTCCTGTGCCCACAACACCTTCCGTTCCCGTGCCTGCAGCATGTTTTGTCGCCACAGGAGTGTAGACACCCCATTTTTGACCGTCCTTAAGACTTGTACGTCACCGTTTGAACACTCGGTGATCATCTACATTTGTGTTCGTCTTGAGTTCTCGAAGGTCTCGGCCACGCGCCTTGCCTCAGGATCTCTCGACTCGACTGTTTTGTGTTTGATTTTGCACCAAACACTTGTGTTTTGCCTTTGAAGGGCAGGGAATGGCTTGTAGGCCATCCCCACACATCACCGGCCATGGCTTGAGGCCACCAGCCAGTGTTTTGTTGCCATCGGCCAGATGTTTGGCCAGTCGGCACTCTAGATGGTCAGTCGGCCAGTTATTTTGTCAAAATAGCATTTTTGGCTGGCCAATCACTGTGCATCTGCTTTTGCAGATATTTTTATGCCAGCTGTGCTAGCTGGCATACACCTTTTCCCTCTCCATACACCTTTATAGAGGGATTTCACTCTTGCCAAGCTTGTTTTGTAAGCTTTGCAAGAGTGATCTTCTATAAAGAGGAGGCCTCTCCTCCCTCCTCTAGGGTTACAAAAAATCCCAGGGGAGCTCTGGTTCTAGGGTTAGCATAGTGTATCTATTCTATCTCTATTTCTCCCTCTCTTTTGCTCTAAGTGTGTGTTTGTCCTTAGTTTTGCACTAGAACGCCTACCATTACACCTTACCTTGATTGCTGAGGCATTAGGGGGTTGTCCTTGAAGTTCTTGAGCTATTTTGGAGCTAAGAAAGCTGCTGGAGTGATCCTTGTGAAGAAGGTCTTCAAGGGTAAGATTCTTGCCCTTTTTACCCCATTTTTGCATAGTCTTTTTGCCTACCTTGCTTGATGTTTCAAGCTTAGTGTATAACATATAAAAGTCTTGTTTTTACCTGCTTAAAATAGTTGTTTAAGGTTGTTTTTAGCTTTAGGGTTGTTTGACCCCTCTTAGGCCTTGTTAGGCCCCTTTTTTGTGCTATTTTAGTGAGCTCCGAGACCACCTTGTTTGGGCCTCCTCACCACTGAAATCTTGAGGGATTTCAGTGGTGAGGATGGTGGTTTAAGGTCCCAAGAAGGAGAGGGCCACCCCCTCTCCTTGTTGTCTTCAATATGTGCCATTTAAGCCTCATGTGTGAGCAACTTTTTTGAGACCATGTTGGCCATGTTTCAGTAGATATTTGGTAGTATTTTGCCATGTTTTAGCACTATTTTTAATTGGTTTAGACACACCACGCATGCTTAGCGTACTTGTCTTGTAATGCCATGAATTGCCTTAACATGTGCCTAGCATTTACACCACTATGCTTACTTGTTTTGGCCTAGCTTTGTGAAGCTTTTATGCATATTTTAGTGTGCCCGAGGTCTATTTTTGGTTGCTCGGGTCATCCATGCTTTGCTTTGTATAGCTACCATGTAATCCCCCTTGTGAGCCTTGAGTGTTGACCCTACTAGCATGCCGTACTTGCTTGTTTCAGTGGTTGGGCATCACTTATAGCATCATTTCAGTCCTCATGGTATGCTTGTATGCTTGCATTTGATGCTCCTTTAATACTTTAAGAGGTTGTTGTCTTATGCCCTATGTTTGGACCCTTTCGCATGCTTCCATGTGTAGGCTACTTAGATGCCATCTAGGTGTGTCCTTGGCTTAGTTTTGGTCTGCCTTGGGACTATTTTAAGTCCTCTTAGCCATGTGAGGCTTGGTTGACATGGCCATAGTTTAAGCCCCCCCTTGAGTCTTGGACATTGTTGCATGCTTGGCTTGTCTTGTCTTGTTTACATGGTTTGGCACCTTTATAACATGATTTTCAGAGCTTAGTATGTATGCCATATGTCCATGCTTGTCCCTTTTAAGTGTGCTTAAAAGTTGCTCTTTGATGCTTAAGTTTTGAACCATGTGTACATGCATGTTTGTGTGTATTTTGGCCTTCTTTTCCTTAGCATTTGGCCACTGTTTTGGGCTTATTTGAGAGCTGCCCAAATTAGTATAAGTCCATTGTTTGCATGTTGCTGCATGTTCGCCTTGTGTGTTGTCACATACTTGGCCTATCGCATATGTTGCATGCTTGAGTCACTTTGCATTTGGCATGCATTTCCTTGGTTAAGTTGCTTTACATGTCTCCATGCTAGTTCCCTCACATGTTGTTGCATGTTTGCCATTAGCATTGTCGTTATATGCCTTGCATGCTTACTTGTTTAGCTCATGTGCCTATTTCACATGGTTTTGTTGCTTGCATCTCATGGTGGATACTTAGCTCACATGCCTAGGTTGCATTGCATTGAGCATGCATGCCTTATCTCTTGATCAAGTGATAGAGGCTGGGCCTTATGTGTTTATTTGGTTTGCATTTCATTTGATATCAAAATGCATAACTTGACTTCTTGGACCATCATGCATTGAAATGCGCGATTGGTGGCCCGAGGGTCGAGGACCATCCTCTTATGAGTCATGAACATGATAAGGAGGGTGTTGGTGTACACATTTGCTTGAAATGCATTGCCATGCCATGTTCGCACTCTGCTGCTGTCAAAACAGGATTCTGCAGGAAGACATGGTCAGCCGACCAGTCTCAGTGCTGACCGACCAAATATGGATGGCCGAGAGACCAACAAATGGTCGATGACCACTTTAACATGGTCGGTGACCATTCCTCTTGGTCGGTGATGACCAGGGAGTGATTCTGAAGCATCCTTGGGATTTGTGCAAGTCTCAGAGGAGAAAAACAGTGCCAACAGAGGCAACTTGTGCATGGCGGTGGGTTTCCGAGCGGAGCCGAGCATACGTGCATTAGGCCCTCTTCTCGAAGCAGTTTTATTGCTTTCTTAGCTTAGTTAATTTGCTTAACTAGTTAAGTGGTCTGTAATAATTAATTAGCTTGTAGGTTAATTAATTTGTATTATTCTTTTGGTCCCTTCGAGCGAAGGCGAATGTGTAGTAAGTGTGGGTGTGTGTGTGCATGTCTTCCAACCCCCACTTCTTTCTCCCTTTTATTTACCTGCTTTCAATGGTTAGTATTAGGGTATATTTAATCTAGCATACCTTATGCTATGCATGCGTGCATTCATTCATCAGTATTGCATGCACTGGGCTCGGCGCATCATGCTAACTGCATAGTATTTCAAATCTAACTTGAATACGTGCTACTTGTTACATTCCACATGCCATCCTAGGATTAGCCGTGCCTATTCTAGTTACATTTTGTATGCGATGCATTAGCCACTTAACATGGACTTGGATCATGCATTTGATTGCTAACATGTTCTTTGTTTTGGCTCGGAGTACGCTGTAAGTATTTATGCTTTAGCATCTCGCATGAGTGTGAATGTTAACATGACAGCATGCCTACCATGCGGCTATATGCTTACGTGATATTACTGCCTGAATGCCTGTGGGTGAAGGTTGGATTGTTTGAGTTGGAACAACTCATTGAAATCCGTGTTTTAGCCTACTCGTGAGTAGCAAATTTCAAATCATTTTCAAACAAATGGATATGCGATGCTTTGTTCCAAATTAGGCGATCTAGTCTATACTTGTTTTGCTGTGTGCATCACGTAGTAAATCTAGGCTAATAACCAGAATAAGAACGCATAATGTTTTCGAAACTAGATATCATGGTTAGTAGAGGTCGATCTTTGGATCGGGCGAGAGGGGGTGCTCATAGCTGACCTTCCCCAATCGTACCCAAGTTCCCGAGCCGAGGCAACTTTGGTGATGACGGACACGTGGCCTTAGGCAAACGAGTCAGGGTTTCCTAAATTCCCCCAAAATAAAATATTTAGGTGGCCACTCTGTATCTGGCAAAGCAGTCCATGTTTGGCACTTCTTTAGAAAAATCTGTTTTCCAAAACGATTTGCCGGATTTGAACTCTTTGGTGATTTATCAATCTCACGTTGCACATTGTGAGATCAGATTAAGAACTGACACAAATCGAGTCCGAACTGTAGCATGAGGACCAAGGGCGCGTCTACAGTTTCTGGCGACTCTGCTTGGGACTTTAGAGAACTTGACTCGAACGCATGATATCCTGTTTTGACTACACTTATGTTCTTCTTTGCATTGCATGTGCATTGGTGGGCCTAGGACACCGTGTTTGCCATCTGCTATTCCTGAATGGTTTGGCGGATGCTTGCTTTGTCAAAGCATGCCATAAGGCTGACCGGTTATGGGCTCTGCCAGTATGGGAGCACAAACCCCAGTTTTATCGGGGCACCCTTCTCGATCATTCGACCTAGTGCATATTCGGAATCCATAGTGACCATTCCAAGCTAGGACAGGTTGCTTACCCGATTACAGGTTGTTTAAAACCGCTGCGTGCGTAGTGAAACCCTAGCTCCTGACAAAATAGGACAGGGAAACCCTACCCCAACATAGGGGTGTTTTGGTTCTCATTTACTTGCTATGTGCTTTTAGAGTGTATCTCTACAGGAACGCACATATCAGTTCGCAAGTTTAAGTACCAGGCCTGAGGGCATCAGTATCAATATTTTGGGGAATCAGTTATATCTGCGGGTATCAGACTCAGTTTTGGGGCAGTGATTTTGGAGAACAGTGATCAGTAGTAGAGTACAGTTTTTCAGCTATGCCTGTGTCTGTTTCGTTTGGGCTGAAATGCTGCTTGTTTTCCCTTTCAAGGTTCAGAGATTTGGGTTCAGAGATTTGGTGTTCTCCTTCGTTGAGGCAAGGCAGATGTCTGATCCGTCAATTGCTGGTTGCATCATCTCCGTTCGGTTCAGCGGACTTATGATGACCCAAAGTTAAGAGGAAATCGTGGTTATGGCAGCCGCATTAGACCAAGGGATCATCTTGCAGGATGAGACCAATGTTGATGTACCACATCCGCCTAGGTCGCCTACCGCGCGCCCGATCTGGGAGACCCAGTTGTTTCAAGCTCGTGAGCCCACCACGTTCGAGTTGATGGGAATGATTGGTGACCTCCAGAGGTCTGTGACTGATCTCGCCTACGGAATGTCGGCTTCCCCACCAGCCCCATCGTATGTCGGGAATTTTGTACCACAGGAGCCCCCGCTACTGGGGCGAATTGTGATCGAGCTCAGCTAGCCTGAAGCTGTCCCAAGCTATGGCAATGACATGTCAACAACAATCGGGTTCCGCTCTGATATAGCAACCCAAACCCTCGATCAGGCTGAGGCTAGGGGTAAGAACAAAGTGGGAACAGATGCTGATCCCGTTGAACAACTGCTGTGGGCAGTCTAGGCTTTGAAAGCTGGAGGGATGAATAAGTGGCAAGTGTTCGCAGTCATGACTAAAGCTGTGGATGATGTTTTCCCTACTCCAGCCGAGGATAGTTCAAGCCAGGCAAAAAATCGGGATAGGCCCCGTCATGCCAGAACAGTCCCTTCTGCTCCCCACCCTGCACCAGGAAAAGATCAGAAAGCCAAGGCAGTGCCTGCCGACCCTTTCGCTAGTACGTCTAGCAAGAACCATCAGACTTCGAAGTATCTGCCTCGAGGACGCAGAGTCTTTCATGCCCTCTACATGCCTTTGTCTAGGGCATTTCAAATTCTGGCTAAAAAGGGGCACCTTAAACCCCTCGAACCTCGACCTCTTCCGAAGAATCTCCCCCTCACACATGATGCTGCCTTGTACTGCGCATACCATCAGCAAACCGATCACAGCACCGACGGTTGTTTCCGCCTTCGCCACGAAGTGCAAGATTTGATCGACAATGAGGTCATCCTCCCACCCACCTCAGCAAAGTCTGTTACCACTGAGTTGTTGGACTTCGAGGATACTGCAAGTATGTGATCAGGGGTTGGACCACCTGCGGGCGGCGCTCGGTGTATTTCAGATGTTGCGTTTGGCACGCACTGTCGGGAGCATTTGCGAGTGTAGTTTTGTAATTTCTGGCTTGGATGTTGAGTAAGTTCTCTGTTTTGTTTTGGGTCTGTCTCATTGTCTTGAGTCAATCTTTTTGCTTAAGGGTCTGTCTTGTTGTGTCGAGTCAGTCCCACTGTATAAAAATCGGGTGATTCCAGGGTTGTTGCCTCGGATATCATTATTTTGTTTTGTAACTATCCTTTTTCTTTCTTTTGAGTCTATCTCTTCTGTGGAGCCAGTTGCAACTAGGAAATCTGAATGAAATGGCTGCGGCTATCAGGTTTTCGTGCTTATTGCTACTTTGAGCTAGTTGTGCCAGAGCATTTGAATGAAACGGCGGAGCATTTCATTTACTCTTCTGCACCTCGAATTCATTACATTGACCAAAGTTTTTCAAAACTTTTTTAACACTGTGGTGATGAAAACGAAGAGGAAGAAATTCCTCGGGATTTGCAAAATTTTGATCATTTGAGAGAAAGAGAGGCGTGCTAAGCCCTTACTGATTGAAATCATGTTTGTTAACGTGAGTACTAAGAAGGACCCTAGCTTGATCCAGATTGGTTCCGCACTATCTTCAGCGCGAGCGATTTGTCGTTTTCTTAAAAAACTTTCAAAAACAAAATGTTTTGCGCAGTCCTACGAAGACCTGTGTGGAATCGCTCTTGAGATTGAGCAGCTTAGGATCACTCTCAGCATCGAGACTTGAGCCCTTGCTTTCAAACCTTGGACCTTAGTTCAGGATGTTCAACGGTCAACTACAACACGAGGCCTGCGTGGCCAAATTTGAAGTAACCCTCGAACAAAAGGCCAAGAAAGTCAGATCAAGAAGATTAGACCTCATGAGAAGAAGCTTGCGAAGCTAAATCAAAAGCGCCCCTCGAACTAGGGGCAAAAATGTCCGATGTGCTCGAAGAGTCGAAGATGGATCCTTCTGCAAATCAATACAACAGCCACTCTCCTGGATACGGATGGCTTCAAAACCCTAAAACCATTTGGCATGGACTTGTTACACTTTTACACTTTGAGAGGCTCGTTGGGCCGAAAACCCGGAAGGGCGACCCAGGTAAAAGTTAGAGCAAGAGAAAAATACAAAAAAGAAGAGAAAAGAAAAATGCCAAAAGAAAAGAAGAAAAAAAAATGAAGAAAATGAAAAGAAAAGATGAAAACGAAAAAAAAGAACAAAAAGAATTAAAGAAAAGAAAAACAAAGCTCACAAGGTTGAAAACCCAGAAGGGCGGCCTTGGCAAAAGTTAGAGCGTGAAAGGAGAGGTTAATACCCGAGTGTACCTTACCGGAACTACGTAAGGCTTGATTCCCATGTCTGGGATACGTAGGCAACTTCATCCTGAAGTCCAGCCACAAACACTTCCAAATCAAGTGTGTCCATGTAATGGTTTTGATCATCCTTGCCTTTTATGAATCCGATAGTTCGGTTGTGACACGACCGGAACTATGTAAGGCTTGATTCCCATGTTTGGGATACGTAGGCAACTTTATCCTGAAGTCCAGCCCCACGCACTTTCAAAGGGACTGTGTCCATATATTTGTTTTGACCATCTTCGTCTTCTTTGTATCCGCGAGTTCGGTTGCGATCATCACTAATGAGAACTGACTATAGTATGCTGCGGCGTTATCCACACAAGGGGCAACTTTCCGTTGCCATGAGTCGCCATCCAAACCAGGGGCAACTTTCCGTTGTCGTGCTGTGCCCTTCAGACAAGGAGCAATTTTCCATTGCCTCCGATCCGAGGTTGCGCATCTCGAGAGTAGGTTATGTGCTCATTGAGCAGTGGCCCTTTGCAAAAACGGTTTTTGAGAATTTTTACTGAGGTTGACTATTCTCTCGAAAATTATTTCACTTTCCAAAACTGGACCATTTTCTTGGACCCAAAAAAAGGAAAATTTTCAGTGCTCATAGCCTAACTTGCATGATTTCAAATCAAAAATTGAACAAGCATGTTAATCTAACTCTCATCTTGGTCAAAATTGTTTTAGTAGAAAGCCAAAAACAAAAATGGTCAAAATAATGCACTAGGGGCACAGTTGAGTCAAGCTTCCTGTCTTTCCCCCATTTTCAACATACTTGCCAAGAAGGGCACTCTACATACCAGAAGAGCACTGCTGAAGCTGTCAACAAAGGCCTGAAAGCTCTCTCAAACTCCGAGCAACGAGGTATCAAGCCAAGTGCGAACCACGAAACGGAATGGATCAAGATATTCCACTCCATTATCTGGATAGATCTGATCATGTCCAAACTCCCCAGCAGAGCATCATCAACCGATGCTACACACCCAGTTGTAGCGCAACCCCTCTGTGGGAGGAACTCACTGGCTGTGAGCGGAAGAAAAAGAATCTAGCAGCAAGCTAGGGACAAGAGCCCGTAATTTTATTGTTTATCCATCAACCACCCAGGGGAGGGATAAAAAATAAGAGATTGAAGAATAGAGAGATGTGCGCTGAGAGAAAATGTGAGGAAAAGGGCTTTTTCAGAAAAACCGAGCTTGAGAGCCGAGTGATGTGAGAATCAGAAATAAGAAAGGGTGGGGAATGATACCCGAAGAAACTGGCTCCTCGTGCACTGAGAGGTCTCTTTCCATTGGAACGTCTGTGTGTCATGTCAGTCATTTTGTTTGTCTCGATTCTTGTTTTGAATCATTTCAAGTGTCTGTGCTTGTGTTTAGGTCGTCTTACCTTGTCTTTCTCTATGTTGTTGAGTCGTGGTGTGCTGTGTTCAGTCGTAGGCTCAATACCTAGTTGAGAACTTATTCTCACTCTCAATTTCAAAAAATCATTTTGTGCTCCGAGTACCGTGCCGTTCTCCACATTTCTGCAAAACAAGATTTTGTTCTTTCAAAAACTGTAGGGTTCAACCGGGTCATGTGGGAATAGTAAAACCAGGACCTATCTGAAGCTATATAGGTTCCAGGTTGCAAAGCCAAAGAAAAGAGGGAAAACGTCGGGTATCTGAGTTTGTTTCAACTTCAGTAAGTTCCGAGATTACATTCCGTGTGTACCCCTTCAGGTCTTGCCAATGCTCCGAAGTATGAGTCTGCCTCTACCTCAAGCTCCAGATCAAGTCTGCTTCAAGCCAGAATGGCGATCAAAAGTGCTCTCCCTGAGTACCATTCCCTGCCAGAGGCATCTTGGCTGTGTTCGCGATGAGTTCCTAGGAGACCAAACTGCCCCGATTCAGGCATGTTTGGCCAGTCGGCCACACTGTTGGCCGGTCGGCCAAATAGATGGCCGATGGAAGTTTTTGATGGCCGATGGACAGCCGGTGATCTCCTCCAGTGGCCGGCGAGCCTCCTACACCCTTGTTTGGGTCAGATGTGTGGTTTGAGGCCTTCATTGCTCAAGACAGTGCAAGAAAGGGCATTTCCGAAGCTCAACCGGTCTCCGTTTTGACCTCAGACCGTGTCTTCTGTGCGTAGCACTTGAATACGGGTACGGTGTATCCTTTTTGTATCCATTTGTCTCTTCCAAGATTTGAAAGTTGTCCCACATGCGTTGTTTTACAACGCTTTGACGTGAGCGCGTGTTAAGTTATACGCGCACGACTTGCATTATTATACACCCACGCCCGATCTGGCGAGACCTTAAATACGCCTGGTTTGGCGAGACCTAAAATACTCCCGTTCTGGCGAGACCTTAAATACGCCCAGTCTAGGAGACCTTAAATCCTCTGAAGGTGCAAAACCTTCGGTGCTTGCATGACTGCATGCGTTGTAGCACACATCATCCCTCGCATCGTTATGCGTGTCTACACGCATTGTAATGCGCACAATTTGCATCGTCATGCATTCTTCCCTAGCATTCGGTCTAGGAGACCTTAAATCCTCTGAAGGTTCAAGTCCTTCGGTGTTCGTCGTGCCCGAACGACTTTTGGTAAGTTGCATCTCAAGCAACACGCGTTGTTGCGTATTCGAGTTCACATGCATTGTCATGCATTTCAAGCGACTCGCGTCGTCGCACATTCGAGTTCACATGCATTATCATGTATTTCAAGCGATGCGCTTCGTCGCGCATTCGAGTTCAAAAGTATTTCGAGCGACATGCGTGGTCACGCATTCAAGATCATATGCCCTGTCATGCATATCAAAAGACGTGCGTTGTCACGCATTTGCATCATCATGCATCAACATGCGTCATTTGCACTTTCAAAACAAAATAAAAAAAAAATGCATTGTCACGCATTTTCCCTTTCATTTGCATTGTCATGTATTTTCAAAAAATCAAAAAAAACACACAAAAAACACGTATCACCATGCATTGTCATGCATTTTCAAAAAATAAAAAAAAACACACAAAAAACACGCATCACCATGCAATTTTCATGCATTTCAAAAAACAAAAAAATAAAATAAATAGTGCATATGTCATGCATTACATTGTATATAGTGCATATGTCATGCATTCCCTTGTATATAGTGCATATGTCATGCATCTTACTATTAATATTGCATTTACGTCCATCCATTGCATATTGTATATAATGCATTGTAGCTTGCATGCATCCACTGCATCACATCCATCTATGGCTTGCGCCTTTCCAAGTTGAGCTTGGTCTGGCATGTGCCCATATTTTCACGTCGAAGCACAGTTCTGCATGTGTACGCGCCTATTCCACTGATGATATTGTGGTTTGAGGGTTGCGGCACCTTTTCTGTGTTAGACGCGGTTTGTTTGTGTACATGCCTTTCCTAGGCAAGATTTGGTTTGGCCCGCGTGCCTTATCCATTGTATCCTACCCATCCAGTACATATTGTATATATTGCATTGTAGCTTGCATGCATCCACTGCATCACATCCATCTATGGCTTGCGCCTTTCCATGTTGAGCTTGGTCTGGTATGTGCCTATACTTTTCGCGTTGAAGCACAGTTCTGCATGTGTACGCGCCTATTCCACTGCTGGTATTGTGGTTTGAGGGTTGCGGCACCGTTTTTGTGTTAGATGCGGTTTGTTTGTGTACATGCCTTTCCTATGCAAGATTTGGTTTGGCCAGCGTGCCATATCCATTGTGTATATTACATTGTAGTGTAATTTGTTGCATCCAGCATTTAGGATCATGTTCTTTCGTTAGTGGGTCATACCCCACTTTTGTTATCCCACCCAATTACTTGTTCTTGTGTCCGTCTACATTACTCATAGTTCTGCATGTGTACGCACCTATTCCACACTGTTGATATTGTGGTTTGAGGGTTGTGGCACCTTTTCTGTGGTAGACGGACTTTGCATCTCCATCATCTCTATGACATTTGTGTGGTTTTGAAATGCTTATGATTTGATCATGTTTCAAATGCATTGCATATCATTGCATTGTTTCGAATACATTGCATATCATTTGCATTGTTTATACATAGTTTTGTATATATTGCATTAGCATTTTGCATTCATTTCGCACTGTCATGCATGATTGCTAACAATATTGCACCTGTTGAGTTCTCTTTCTCTTTCAGGCACGATATTGTATGTACGGTTCATTTGAGACTGGTGCAACCAGACAAATCGGGCAGGTATTGTATTCTCCGAGTGAGACGTATCGAGAATTACATAATTCTCTTACATCCTTTCTGCATTGTAGTTGAATTTCTGTTTGATTGCTTAAAACTGTCGCATGTTACGCTTCGTTACAGCTTTCTTTGCATGATCATAAGTTATGTTCGCC
The DNA here is from genome assembly GCF_055761805.1 of Camellia sinensis. Classification (NCBI taxonomy): domain Eukaryota; kingdom Viridiplantae; phylum Streptophyta; class Magnoliopsida; order Ericales; family Theaceae; genus Camellia; species Camellia sinensis. Next base: position 84,062,364 of record NC_138963.1, read on the forward strand.
TTTTTGCATTATCAGATGCATTTTGCCCCTGCCTTCGGGCGCATATCTTTGCTTGTCTTACATACTTTGTCTAAGTCTTTGGCCTTGTCAAAAATGGGCCGTCTCTGGGCTTTGACATTCACTCCCGTCATTCTTATGACTTTCGAGTTCTGTCAAAGAGGGGCAAATGTAGACACCCCATTTTTGACCGTCCTCAAGACTTGGACGTCACCGTTTGAACACTCGGTGATCATCCACACTTGTGTTCGTCTTGAGTTCCCGGAGGTCTCATCCACGCGCCTTGCCACAGGATCTCTCGACTCGACTATTTTGTGTTTGGTTTTGCACCAAACACTTGTGTTTTGCCTTGGAGGGGCAGGGAATGGCTTGTGGGCCATCCGCACACATCACCGGCCATGGCTTGAGGCCACTGGCCAGTGTTTTGTTGCCATCGGCCAGATGTTTGGCTGGTCGGCACTCTAGATGGTCGGTCGGCCATTTATTTTGTCAAAATAGCATTTTTGGCTGGCCGATCACTGTGCATCTGCTTTTACAGATATTTTTATGCCAGCTGTGCTAGCAGGCATACACCTTTTCCCCTCTCCATACACGTGTATGTAGGGATTTCACTCTTGCCAAGCTTGTTTTGTAAGCTTTGCAAGAGTGATCTTCTATAAAGAGGAGGCCTCTCCTCCCTCCTCTAGGGTTACAAAAATCCCAGGGGAGCTCTGGTTCTAGGGTTAGCATAGTGTATCTATTCTATCTCTATTTCTCCCTCTCTTTTGCTCTAAGTGTGTGTTTGTCCTTAGTTTTGCACTAAAACACGTACCATTACACCTTACCTTGATTGTTGAGGCATTAGGGGGTTGTCCTTGAATTTCTTGAGCTATTGTGGAGCTAAGAAAGCTGCTGGAGTGATCCTTGTGAAGAAGGTCTTCAAGGGTAAGATTCTTGCCCTTTTTACCCCATTTTTGCATAGTCTTTTTGCCTACCTTGCTTGCTGTTTCAAGCTTAGTGTATAACATATAAAATTCTTTTTTTTACCTGCTTAAAATAGTTGTTTAAGGTTGCTTTTAGCTTTGAGATTGTTTGACCCCTCTTAGGCCTTGTTAGGCCCCCTTTTTGTGCTCTTTTGGTGAGCTCCGGGACCACCTTGTTTGGGCCTCCTCACCACTGAAATCTTGAGGGATTTCAGTGGTGAGGATGGTGGTTTAAGGTCCCAAGAAGGAGAGGGCCACCTCCTCTCCTTGTTGTCTTCAATATGTGCCATTTAAGCCTCATGTGTGAGCAACTTTTTTGAGACCATGTTGGCCATGTTTCAGTAGATATTTGGTAGTATTTTGCCATGTTTTAGCACTGTTTTTAATTGGTTTAGACACACCACGCATGCTTAGCATACTTGTCTTGTAATGCCATGAATTGCCTTAACATGTGCCTAGCATTTAGACTACTATGCTTACTTGTTTTGGCCTAGCTTTGTGAAGCTTTTATGCATATTTTAGTGTGCCCGAGGTCTGTTTTTGGTTGCTTGGGTCATCCATGCTTTGCTTTGTATAGCTACCATGTAATCCCCCTTGTGAGCCTTGAGTGTTGACCCCTCTAGCATGCCTTACTTGCTTGTTTCAGTGGTTGGGCATCACTTATAGCATCATTTCAGTCCTCATGGTATGCTCGTATACTTGCATTTGATCCTCCTTTAATGCTTTAAGAGGTTGTTGTCTTATGCCCCATGTTTGGACCGTTTCGCATGCTTCCATGTGTAGGCCACTTAGATGCCATCTAGGTGTGTCCTTGGCTTAGTTTTGGTCTGTCTTGGGGCTATTGTAAGTCCTTTTAGCCTTGTGAGGCTTGGTTGACATGGCCATAGTTTAAGCCCCCCTTTGAGTCTTGGACATTGTTGAATGCTTGGCTTGTCTTGTTTACTTGGTTTGTCACCTTCATAACATGATTTTTAGAGCTTAGTATGTATGCCATATGTCCATGTTTGTCCCTTTTAAGTGTGCTTAAAAGTTTCTCTTTGATGCTTAAGTTTTGAACCATGTGTACATGCATGTTTGTGTGTATTTTGGCCTTCTTTTCCTTAGCATTTGGCCACTGTTTTGGGCTTATTTGAGAGCTGCCCAAATTGGTATAAGTCCATTGTTTGCATGTTGTTACATGTTCGCCTTGTTTGTTGTCACATACTTGGCCTATCGCATGTGTTGCATGCTTGTGTCACTTTGCATTTGGCATGCATTTCCTTGGTTAAGTTGTTTTGCATGTCTCCATGCTAGTTCCCTCACATGTTGTTGCATGTTTGCCATTAGCATTGTCGTTATATGCCTTGCATGCTTACTTGTTTAGCTCATGTGTCTATTGCACATGGTTTTGTTGCTTGCATCTCATGGTGCATACTTAGCTCACATGCCTAGGTTGCATTGCATTGAGCATGCATGCCTTGTCTATTGATCAAGTGATAGAGGCTGGGCCTTATGTGTTTATTTGGTTTGCATTTCATTTGATATCAAAATGCATAACTTGACTTCTTGGACCATCACGCATTGAAATGCGTGATTGTTGGCCCGAGGGTCGAGGTCCATCATCCTATGAGTCATGAACATGATAAGGAGGGTGTTGGTGCACACATTTGCTTGAAATGCATTGCCATGCCATGTTTGCCCTCTGCTGTTGTCAAAACAGGATTCTGCAGGAAGACATGGTCGGCCGACCATTCTCAGTGCCGACCGACCAAATATGGATGGCCGAGAGATCAACAAATGGTCGATGACCACTTTAACATGGTCGGTGACCATTCCTCTTGGTCGGTGATGACCAGGGAGTGATTCTGAAGCATCTTTGGGATTTGTGCAAGTCTCAGAGAAGAAAAACAGTGCCAACAGAGGCAACTTGTGCATGGCGGTGGGTTTCTGAGCGGAGCCGAGCATATGTGCATTGGGCCCTCTTCCCGAAGCGGTTTTATTGCTTTCTTAGCTTAGTTAATTTGCTTAACTAGTTAAGTGGTCTGTAATAATTAATTAGCTTGTAGGTTAATTAATTTGAATTATTCTTTTGGTCCATTCGAGCGAGGGCGAATGTGTAGTAAGTGTGGGTGTGTGTGTGCATGTCTTCCAACCCCCACTTCTTTCTCCCTTTTACTTACCTGCTTTCAATGGTTAGTATTAGGGCATATTTAATCTAGCATACATTATGCTATGCATGCGTGCATTCATTCATCAGTATTGCATGCACCGGGCTCGACGCATCATGCTAACTGCATAGTATTTCAAAGCTAACTTGAATACGTGTTACTTGTTGCATTCCACATGCCATCCTAGGATTAGCCGTGCCTATTCTAGTTACATTTTGTATGCGATGCATTAGCCACTTAACATGGACTTGGATCATGCATTTGATTGCTAACATGTTCTTTGTTTTGGCTCGGAGTACGCTGTAAGTATTTATGCTTTAGCATCTCGCATGAGTGTGAATGTTAACATGACATCATGCCTACCATGCGGCTATATGCTTACGTGATGTTACTGCCTGAATGCCTGTGGGTGAAGGTTGGATTGTTTGAGTTGGAACAACTCATTGAAATCCGTGTTTTAGCCTACTCGTGAGTAGCAAATTTCAAATCATTTTCAAACAAACGGATATGCGATGCTTTGTTCCAAATTAGGCGATCTAGTCTATACTTGTTTTACTGTGCGCATCACGTAGTAAATCTAGGCTAATAACCAGAATAGGAACGCATAATGTTTTCGAAACTAGATATCATGGTTAGTAGAGGTCGATCTTCGGATCGGGCGAGAGGGGGTGCTCATAGCTGACCTTCCCCAATCGTACCCCAAGTTCCCGAGCCGAGGCAACTTTGGTGATGACGGACACGTGGCCTTAGGCAAACGAGTCAGGGTTTCCTAAATTCCCCCAAAATAAAATATTTAGGTGGCCACTCTGTATCTGGCAGAGCAGTCCATGTTTGGCACTTCTTTACAAAAATCTATTTTCCAAAACGATTTGTCAGATTTTGACTCTTTGGTGATTTATCAATCTCACATTGCACATTGTGAGATCAGATTAAGAACCGACACAAATCGAGTCCGAACTGTAGCATGAGGACCAAGGGCGCGTCTACAGTTTCTGGCAACTCTGCTTGGGACTTTAGAGAACTTGACTCGAACGTATGATATCCTGTTTTGACTACACTTATGTTCTTCTTTGCATTGCATGTGCATTGGTGGGCCTAGGACACCGTGTTTGCCATCTGCTATTCCTGAACGGTTTGCCGGAGGCTTGCTTTGTCAAAGCATGCCATAAGACTGACCGGTTATGGGCTCTGCCAGTATGGGAGCACAAACCCCGGTTTTACCGGGGCACCCTTTTCGACCATTCGACCTAGTGCATATTCGGAATCCATACTGACCATTCCAAGCTTGGACAGGTTGCTTACCCGATTACAGGTTGTTTAAAATCGCTGTGTGCATAGTGAAACCCTAGCTCCTGACAAAATAGGACAGGGAAACCCTACCCCAACATAGGGGTGTTTTGGTTCTCATTTACTTGCTATGTGCTTTTAGAGTGTATCTCTACAGGAACGCACATATCAGCTCGCAAGTTTAAGTACCAGGCCTGAGGGCATCAGTATCAGTATTTTGGGGAATCAGTTATATCTGCGGGTATCAAACTCAGTTTTGGGGCAGTGATTTTGGGGAACAGTGATCAGTAGTAGAGTACAGTTTTTTAGCTATGCCTGTGTCTGTTTCGTTTGGGCTGAAATGCTACTTGTTTTCTCTTTCAAGGTTCAGAGATTTGGTGTTCTCCTTCGCTGAGGCAAGGCAGACGTCTGATCCATCAATCGCCGGTTTCATTATCTCCGTTCGGTTCAGCGAACTTATGATGACCCAAAGTTCAGAGGAAATCGTGGTTATGGCAGCCGCATTAGACCAAGGGATCATCTTGCAGGATGAGACCAATGTTGATGTACCACATCCGCCCAGGTCGCCTGCCACGCGCCCGATCTGGGAGACCCAGTTGTTTCAAGCTCGTGAGCCCACCACGTTCGAGTTGATGGGAATGATTGGTGACCTCCAGAGGTCTGTGACTGATCTCGCCTACGGAATGTCGGCTTCGCCACCAGCCCCATCGTATGCCGGGAATTTTGTACCACAGGAGCCCCCGCTACTGGGGTGAATTGTGATCGAGCTCAGCCAGCCTGAAGTTGTCCCAAGCTATGGCAATGACATGTCAACAACAATCGGGTTCCGCTATGATATAGCAACCCAAACCCTCGATCAGGCTGAGGCTAGGGGTAAGAACAAAGTGGGAACAGATGCTGATCCCGTTGAACAACTGCTGTGGGCAATCGAGGCTTTGAAAGCCGGAGGGATGAATAAGCGGCAAGTGTTCGCAGTCATGACTAAAGCTGTGGATGATGTTTTCCCTACTCCAGCCGAGGATAGTTCAAGCCAGGCGAAAAATCGGGATAGGCCCCGTCATGCCAGAACAGTCCCTTCTGTTCCCAACCCTGCACCAAGAAAAGATCAGAAAGCCAAGGCAGTGCCTGCCGACCCTTTCGCTAGTACGTCTAGCAAGAACCCTCAGACTTCGAAGTATCTGCCTCGAGGATGCAGAGTCTTTCATGCCCTCTACATTCCTTTGTCTAAGGCACTTCAAATTCTGGCTAAAAAGGGGCACCTTAAACCCCTCGAACCTCGACCTCTTCCGAAGAATCTCCCCCTCACACATGATGCTGCCTTGTACTGCGCATACCATCAGCAAACCGATCACAACACCGATGGTTGTTTCCGCCTTCACCACGAAGTGCAAGATTTGATCGACAATGAGGTCATCCTCCCACCCACCTCAGCAAAGTCTATTACCACTGAGTTGTTGGACTTCGAGGATACTGCAAGTATGTGATAAGGGGTTGGACAACATGCGGGCGGCGCTCGGTGTATTTCAAATGTGGCGTTTGGCACGCACTGTCGGGAGCATTTGCGAATGTAGTTTTATAATTTCTGGCTTGGATGTTGAGTCAATTCTCTGTTTTGTTTTGGGTCTGTCTCATTGTCTTGAGTCAGTCTTTTTGCATAAGGGTCTGTCTTATTGTGTCGAGTCAGTCCCATTGTATAAAAATCGGGTGATTCCAGGGTTGTTGCCTCAGATATCATTATTTTGTTTTGTAACTATCCTTTTTCTTTCTTTCGAGTCTATCTCTTCTGTGGAGCCAGTTGCAACCAGGAAATCTGAATGAAACGGCTGCGGCTATCAGGTTTTCGTGCTTATTGCTACTTTGAGCTAGTTGTGCCAGAGCATTTGAATAAAACGGCGAAGCATTTCACTTACTCTTCTGCACCTCGAATTCATTACATTGACCAAAGTTTTTCAAAACTTTTTTAACACTGTGGTGATGAAGACGAAGAGGAAGAAATTCCTCGGGATTTGCAAAACTTTGATCATTTGAGAGAAAGAGAGGCGTGCTAAGCCCTTACTGATTGAAATCATGTTTGTTAACGTGAGTACTGAGAAGGACCTTGGCTTGATCCAGATTGGTTCCGCACTATCTTCAGCGCGAGCAATTTGTCCCTTTCTTAAAAAACTTTCAAAAACAAAATGTTTTGCGCAGTCCTATGAAGACCTGTGTGGAATCACTCTTGAGATTGTGCAGCTTAGGATCGCTCTCAGCCTCGAGACTTGAGCCCTTGCTTTCAAACCTTGGACCTTAGTTCAGGATGTTCAACGGTCAACTACAACACGAGGCCTGCGTGGCCAAATTTGAAGCAACCCTCAAACAAAAGGCCAAGAAAGTCAGATCAAGAAGATTAGACCTCATGAGAAGAAGCTTGCGAAGCTAAATCAAAAGCGCCCCTCGAACTAGGGGCAAAAATGTCCGATGTGCTCGAAGAGTCAAAGATGGATCCTTCTGCAAATCAATACAACAGCCACTCTCCTAGATACGGATGGCTTCAAAACCCTAAAACCATTTGGCATGGACTTGTTACACTTTTACACTTTGAGAGGCTTGCTGGGCCGAAAACCCAGAAGGGCGACACAGGCAAAAGTTAGAGCAAGAGAAAAATACAAAAAAGAAGAGAAAAGAAAAATGCAAAAAGAAAAGAAGAAAATGAAAAGAAAAGATGAAAAAGAAAAAAAAGAACAAAAAGAATTAAAGAAAAGAAAAACACAGCTCGCAAGGTTGAAAACCCAGAAGGGCGGCCTTGACAAAAGTTAGAGCGCAAAAGGAGAGGTTAATACCCAAGTGTACCTTACCGGAACTACGTAAGGCTTGATTCCCATGTCTGGGATACGTAGGCAGCTTCATCCTGAAGTCCAGCCACAAACACTTCCAAATCAAGTGTGTCCATGTAACGGTTTTGATCATTCTTGCCTTTTCTGAATCCGATAGTTCGGTTGTGACACGACCGGAACTACGTAAGGCTCGATTCCCATGTTTGGGATACGTAGGCAACTTCATCCTGAAGTCCAGCCCCACGCACTTTCAAAGGGATTGTGTCCATATATTTGTTTTGAACATCTTCGTCTTCTTTGTATCCGAGAGTTCGGTTGTGATCATAACTAATGAGAACTGACTACAGTATGCTGCGGCGTTATCTACATGAGGGGCAACTTTCCGTTGCCATGAGTCGCCATCCAAACCAGGGGCAACTTTCCGTTGCCGTGCTGTGCCCTTCAGACAAGGAGCAATTTTCCATTGCCTCCGATCCGAGGTTGCGCATCTCGAGAGTAGGTTCTGTGCTCGTTGAGCAGTGGCCCGTTGCAAAAACGATTTTTGAGAATTTTTACTGAGGTTGACTATTCTCTCGAAAATTATTTCACTTTCCAAAACTGGACCATTTTCTTGGACCCAAAAAAAGGAAAATTTTCAGTGCTCATAGCCTAACTTGCATGATTTCAAATCAAAAATTGAACAAGCATGTTAATCTAACTCTCATCTTGGTCAAAATTGTTTTAGTAGAAAGCCAAAAACAAAAATGGTCAAAATAATGCACTAGGGGCATAGTTGAGTCAGGCTTCTTGTCTTTCCCCCATTTTTAACATACTTGCCAAGAAGGGCACTCTACATGCCAGAAAAGCACAGCTGAAGCTATCAACAAAGGACTGAAAGCTCTCTCAACCTCCGAGCAACGAGGTATCAAGCCAAGTGCGAAGCACGAAACGGAATGGATCAAGATATTCCACTCCATCATCTGGATAGATCTGATCATGTCCAAACTCCCCAGCAGAGCATCATCAACCGATGTCAGCTACAGATTTGCTACACACCCAGTTGTAGCGCAACCCCTCTGTGGGAGGAACTCACTGGCTGTAAGCGGAAGAAAAATATTCTAGCAGCAAGCTAGGGACAAGAGCCCGTAATTTCTTGTTTATCCATCAACCACCCAGGGGAGGGATAAAAAATGAGACATTGAAGGGTAGAGAGATGTGCGCTGAGAGAAAAAGTGAGGAAATGGGCTTTTTCAGAAAAACCGAGCTTGAGGGCCGAGTGATGTGAGAATCACAAATAAGAAATGGTGGGAATGATACCCGAAGAAATTGACTCCTCGTGCACTGAGAGGTCTCTTGCCATTGGAGCATCTGTGTGTCATGTCAGTCATTTTGTTTGTCTCGATTCTTGTTTTGAGTCATTTCAAGTGTTTGTGTTTGTGTTTAGGTCATCTTACCTTGTCTTTCTCTTTGTTGTTGAGTCGTGGTATGCTGTGTTCAGTCGTAGGCTCAATACCTAGTTGAGAACTTATTCTCACTCTTAATTTCAAAAAATCGTTTTGTGCTCCTAGTGCCGTGCCATTCTCCACATTTGTGCAAAACAAGATTTTGTTCTTTCAAAAACTGTAGGGTTCAACCGGGTCATGTGGGAACAATAAAACCAGGACCTATCTGAAGCTATATAGGTTCCAGGCTGCAAAGCCAAAGAAAAGAGGGAAAATATCGGGTATCTGTGTTTGTTTCAACTTCAGTAAGTTCCGAGATTACATTCCGTGTGTACCCCTTCAGGTCTTGCCAATGCTCCAAAGTATGAATGTGCCTCTATCTCAAGCTCAAGATCAAGTCTGCTTCAAGCTAGAATGGTGATCAAAAGTGCTCTCCCTGAGTACCATTCCCAGCCAGAGGCATCTTGGCTGTGTTCGCGATGAGTTCCTAGGAGACCAAACTGCCCCGATTCAGGCATGTTTGGCCGGTCGGCCACACTGTTGGCCGGTCGGCCAAATAGATGGCCGATGGAAGTTTTTGATGGCCGACGGACAGCCGGTGATCTCCTCTAGTGGTCGGCGAGTCTCCTACACCCTTGTTTGGGTCAGATGTGTGGTTTGAGGCCTTCATTGCTCAAGACAGTGCAAGAAAGGGCATTTCCGAAGCTCAACCGGTCTCCGTTTCGACCTCAGATCGTGTCTTCTGTGTGTAGCACTTGAATACGGGTACGGTGTATCCTTTTGGTATCCATTTGTCTCTTCCAAGATTCGAAAGTTGTCCCACATGCGTTGTTTTACAACGCTTTGACGTGAGCGCGCGTTAAGTTATACGCACACGACTTGCATTATTATGCACCCACGCCCGGTCTGGCGAGACCTTAAATACGCCTGGTCTGGCGAGACCTTAAATACGCCCGGTCTTGCGAGACCTTAAATCCTCTGAAGGTGCAAAACCTTTGGTGCTTGCATGACTGCATGCGTTGTAGCACACATCATCCCTCGCATCGTTATGCGTGTCTACACGCATTGTAACGTGCACAATTTGCATTGTCATGCATTCTTCCCCACCATTCGGTCTAGGAGACCTTAAATCCTCTGAAGGTGCAAGTCCTTCGGTGTTCGTCGTGCCCGAACGACTTTTGGTAAGTTGCATCTCAAGCGACACGAATTGTCGCGTATTCGAGTTCACATGCATTGTCATGCATTTCAAGCAACTCGTGTCGTCGCACATTCGAGTTCACATGCATTATCATGCATTTCAAGCGATGCGCGTCGTCGCATATTCGAGTTCACAAGCATTTCGAGCGACATGCGTGGTCACGCATTCAAGATCATATGCACTGTCATGCATATCAAAAGGCGTGCGTTGTCACGCATTTGCATCATCATGCATCAACATGCGTCATTTGCACTTTCAAAACAAAATCAAAAAAAAAACATGTATTGTCATGCATTTTCCCTTTCATTTGCATTGCCATGCATTTTCAAAAAGTCAAAAAAAACACACAAAAAGCACGCATCACCATGCATTGTCATGCATTTTCAAAAAATAAAAAAAAACACACAAAAAACATGCATCACCATGCACTTTTCATGCATTTCAAAAAACAAAACAAAAATAAATAGTGCATATGTCATGCATTACATTGTATATAGTGCATATGTCATGCATTCCCTTGTATATAGTGCATATGTCATGCATCTTACTATTAATATTGGATTTACGTCCATCCATTGCATATTGTATATATTGCATTGTAACTTGCATGCATCCACTGCATCACATCCATCTATGGCTTGCGCCTTTCCATGTTGAGTTTGGTCTGGTATGTGCCCATATTTTCACGTCGAAGCACAGTTCTGCATGTGTACGCGCCTATTCCACTGATGATATTGTGGTTTGAGGGTTGCGGCACCTTTTCTATGTTAGACGCAGTTTGTTTGTGTACATGCCTTTCCTAGGCAAGATTTGGTTTGGCCCGCGTGCCTTATCCATTGTATCCTACCCATCCAGTACATATTGTATATATTGCATTGTAGCTTGCATGCATCCACTGCATCACATCCATCTATGGCTTGTGCCTTTCCATGTTGAGCTTGGTCTGGTATGTGCCTATACTTTTCACGTTGAAGCACAGTTCTGCATGTGTACGTGCCTATTCCACTGCTGGTATTGTGGTTTGAGGATTGCGGCACCATTTTTGTGTTAGATGCGGTTTGTTTGTGTACATGCCTTTCCTAGGCAAGATTTGGTTTGGCCAGCGTGCCATATCCATTGTGTATATTACATTGTAGTGTAATTTGTTGCGTCCATCATTTAGGATCATGTTCTTTCGTTAGCGGGTCATTCCCCACTTTTGTCATCCCACCCAATTACTTGTTCTTGTGTCCGTCTACATTACTCATAGTTCTGCATGTGTACGCACCTATTTCACACTGTTGATATTGTGGTTTGAGGGTTGCGGCACCTTTTCTATGGTAGACGGACTTTGCGTCTCCATCATCTCTATGACATTTGTGTGGTTTTGAACTGCTTATGATTTGATCATGTTTCAAATGCATTGCATATCATTTGCATTGTTTCGAATACATTGCATATCATTTGCATTGTTTATACATAGTTTTGTATTTATTGCATTAGCATTTTGCATTCATTTCGCATTGTCATGCATGATTACTAACAATATTGCACCTGTTGAGTTCTCTTTCTCTTTCAGGCACGATATTGTATGTACAGTTCATTTGAGACTGGTGCAACCAGACGAATCGGGCAGGTATTGTATTCTCCGAGTGAGACGTATCGAGAATTACATAATTCTCTTACATCCTTTCTGTACTGTAGTTGAATTTGTGTTTGATTGCTTAAAATTGTCGCATGTTACGCTTCATTACAGCTTTCTTTGCATGATCATAAGTTATGTTCGGCTTCTTGCATTATCAGTTGGGCGCATATCTTTGCCCCTGCCTTTGGGCGCATATCTTTGCTTATCTTGCATACTTTGTCTAAGTCTTCAGCCTTGTCAAAAATGGGCCGTCTCTGGGCTTTTTGACATTCACTCCCGTCATTCTTATGACTTTCGAGTTCTGTCAAAGAGGGGCAAATGTAGACACCCCATTTTTGACCGTCCTCAAGACTTGGACGTCACCGTTTGAACACTTGGTGATCATCCATGCTTGTGTTCGTCTTGAGTTCCCGGAGGTCTCAGCCACGTGCCTTGTCTCAGGATCTCTCGACTCGACTGTTTTGTGTTTGGTTTTGCACCAAACACTTGTGTTTTGCCTTGGAGGGGCAGGGAATGGCTTGTGGGCCATCTGCACACATCACCGGCCATGGCCTGAGGCCACCGGCCAGTGTTTTCTTGCCATCGGCCAGATGTTTGGCCGGTCGGCACTCTAGATGGTCGGTCAGCCATTTATTTTGTCAAAATAGCATTTTTGACTGGCCGATCACTGTGCATCTGCTTTTGCAGCTCCGGGACCACCTTGTTTGGGCCTCCTCACCACTGAAATTTTGAGGGATTTCAGTGGTGAGGATGGTGGTTTAAGTTCCCAAGAAGGAGAGGGCCGCCCCCTCTCCTTGTTATCTTCAATATGTGCCATTTAAGCCTCATGTGTGAGCAACTTTTTTGAGACCATGTTGGCCATGTTTCAGTAGGTATTTGGTAGTATTTTGCCATGTTTTGGCACTGTTTTTAATTGGTTTAGGCACACCACGCATGCTTAGCATACTTGTCTTGTAATGCGATGAATTGCCTTAACATGTGCCTAGCATTTAGACCACTATGCTTACTTGTTTTGGCCTAGCTTTGTGAAGCTTTTATGCATATTTTAGTGTGCCCAAGGTCTGTTTTTGGTTGCTCGGGTCATCCATGCTTTGCTTTGTATAGCTACCATGTAATCCCCCTTGTGAGCCTTGAGTGTTGACCCCTTTAGCATGCCTTACTTGCTTGTTTCAGTGGTTGGGCATCACTTATAGCATCATTTCAGTCCTCATGGTATGCTCGCATTCTTGCATTTGATCCTTCTTTAATGCTTTAAGAGGTTGTTGTCTTATGCCCCATGTTTGGACCCTTTCGCATGCTTCCATGTGTAGGCCACTTAGATGCCATCTAGGTGTGTCCTTGGCTAGTTTTGGTCTGCCTTGGGACTATTTTAAGTCCTCTTAGCCTTGTGAGGCTTGGTTGACATGGCCATAGTTTAAGCCCCCCTTTGAGTCTTGGACATTGTTGCATGCTTGGCTTGTCTTGTTTACTTGGTTTGGCACGTTTATAACATGATTTTCAGAGCTTAGTATGTATGCCATATGTCCATGTTTGTCCCGTTTAAGTGTGCTTAAAAGTTGCTCTTTGATGCTTAAGTTTTGAACCATGTGTAAATGCATGTTTGTGTGTCTTTTGGCCTTCTTTTCCTTAGCATTTGGCCACTATTTTGGGCTTATTTGAGAGCTGCCCAAATTGGTATAAGTGCATTGTTTACGTGTTGTTGCATGTTCGCCTTGTGTGTTGTCACATACTTGGCCTATCGCATGTGTTGCATGCTTGAGTCACTTTGCATTTGGCATGCATTTCCATGGTTAAGTTGTTTTGCATGTCTCCATGCTAGTTCCCTCACATGTTGTTGCATGTTTGCCATTAGCATTGTCGTTATATGCCTTGCATGCTTACTTGTTTAGCTCATGTGCCTATTTCACATGGTTTTGTTGCTTGCATCTCATGGTGCATACTTAGCTCACATGCCTAGGTTGCATTGCATTGAGCATGCATACCTTGTCTCTTGATCAAGTGATAGAGGTTGGGCCTTATGTGTTTATTTGGTTTGCATTTCATTTGATATCAAAATGCATAACTTGACTTCTTGGACCATCACGCATTGAAATGCGCGATTGGTGGCCCGAGGGTCGAGGACCATCCTCCTATGAGTCATGAACATGATAAGGAGGGTGTTGGTGCACACATTTGCTTGAAATGCATTGCCATGCCATGTTTGCCCTCTACTGTTGTCAAAACAGGATTCTGCAGGAAGACATGGTCGGCCGACCATTCTCAGTGCCGACCGACCAAATATGGATGGCCGAGAGATCAACAAATGGTCGATGACCACTTTAACATGGTCGGTGACCATTCCTCTTGGTCGGTGATGACCAGGGAGTGATTCTGAAGCATCCTTGGGATTTGTGCAAGTCTCAGAGGAGAAAAATAGTGCCAACAGAGGCAACTTGTGCATGACGGTGGGTTTCCGAGCGGAGCCGAGCATACATGCATTGGGCCCTCTTCCCGAAGCGGTTTTATTGCTTTCTTAGCTTAGTTAATTTGCTTAACTAGTTAAGTGGTCTGTAATAATTAATTAGCTTGTAGGTTAATTAATTTGTATTATTCTTTTGGCCCCTCCGAGCGAGGGCGAATGTGTAGTAAGTGTGGGTGTGTGTGTGCAATGCTTCCAACCCCCACTTCTTTCTCCCTTTTACTTACCTGCTTTCAATGGTTAGTATTAGGGCATATTTAATCTAGCATACCTTATGCTATGCATGTGTGCATTCATTCATCTGTATTGCATGCACCGGGCTCGGCGCATCATGCTAACTGCATAGTATTTCAAATCTAACTTGAATACATGTTACTTGTTGCATTCCACATGCCATCCTAGGATTAGCCGTGCCTATTCTTGTTACATTTTGTATGCGATGCATTACCCACTTAACATGGACTTGGATCATGCATTTGATTGCTAACATGTTCTTTGTTTTGGCTCGGAGTACGCTGTAAGTATTTATGCTTTAGCATCTCGCATGAGTGTGAATGTTAACATGACAGCATGCCTACCATGCGGCTATATGCTTACGTGATATTACTACCTGAATGCCTATGGGTGAAGGTTGGATTGTTTGAGTTGGAACAACTCATTGAAATCCGTGTTTTAGCCTACTCGTGAGTAGCAAATTTCAAATCATTTTCAAACAAACGGATATGCGATGCTTTGTTCCAAATTAGGCGATCTAGTCTATACTTGTTTTGCTGTGCGCATCACGTAGTAAATCTAGGCTAATAACCGGAATAAGAACGCATAATGTTTTCAAAACTAGATATCATGGTTAGTAGAGGCCGATCTTCGGATCGGGCGAGAGGGGGTGCTCATAGCTGACCTTCCCCAATCGTACCCAAGTTCCCGAGCCGAGGCAACTTTGGTGATGACAGACACGTGGCCTTAGGAAAACGAGTCAGGGTTTCCTAAATTCCCCCCAAATAAAATATTTAGGTGGCGACTCTGTATCTAGCAAAGCAGTTCATGTTTGACACTTCTTTACAAAAATCTGTTCTCCAAAACGATTTGTCGGATTTGGACTCTTTGGTGATTTATCAATCTCACGTTGCACATTGTAAGATCAGATTAAGAACCGACACAAATCGAGTCCGAACTGTAGCATGAGGCCCAAGGGCACGTCTACAAGGGGCCTTGGCTTTTCTGGCTCTCTCAAAATCTTCGATCCTTTCTCGCTCAAACTGCTTCAGTACAGCCTGCCGTTCGGTTTCTTCTATTCCCAAACTCCCCATATTTTGAGCAAAATTCTTTACACCGGTGCTCTCCAGCAATTTAAACTAATTCCCAGCCCTTTCGGCAACTGTTGATGTCCCTATCCCTGACGGACTCTGTTCTGACTAAGGCTGCTCAACAACATCCAACTCGTCACTGAGAGACCCAGTAGCTTCTGCTGACCCTTCCAAACCAAACCAGTTGACAGTCATGTCTCTCGGATCCTGTTCGTTGAAGAATTGAAGATTCGTGATGTCCTCCTCTAGTTCTACCAGGTCATCCAGCCCCTGATTAAGTCCATATTCCCGTACTACATAAACCTCTGCCCCCACTGGTAATTCCACTCTCTGCCTAGCCTGGCCCGCTGAGGTATTATAATCGCTCAAGTTGTATATGAAGCTTGCTGACTCCTCAGGCTCTGTATAATCATTCTCATTAGCTCCCGCAGTCGACCCACTTCTATCTTCGATAACTACCACCACCGTCTCAGGTTAGGTTTGGGAGATGTCCAACACGCACAAGTCAGTGTTGTCAGGAATGAACACCTCCGACTTGGGTAGGTGAGAAGGGGTGATATATATTCTAGGGTCGTATGACACAACCCCAATTTGGATCATATTGATGCATTTGGAAGGTGGAGCTTGGTTATGTGGTAGAAGAGGGTTGGTTGTGACATTTGGTTTCTCCGGAGGCATGATCACCCTATTGTCGATGAGATCTTGAATCTCATGACGCAATCTAAAGCACTGGTCAGTGTCGTAACCGGGCTGTTGGTGAAAGGCGCAGTACTTCGTCGGGTTATGGGTTGGTGGGAGATTACTTGGTAAGGGTCGCGGCTTTAGGGGCTTCAGGTGCCCTTTCCTAATCAAAACCCCCAAAGTTTTGGACGAAGACATGTATAGCGGGGTGAAGGTTCTTTGGCCTCGGGGTGTGAATTTGGTTGTTTGTGAGCTATTTCCGGACACACCGGTGAATGGTGTAGCTAAAAGGGATCTTGGGGCAGTGGTGGTGGTAACCATACTCACATCCGAAGCTTTGGCAGCTGCAGCACTGCTTGTGCTTGCATTTGTACTGCGGTTGAATGCCCTCTTGGGCTGTTCTCTCTCATTATCAATGAGCCCTTGTTTCATCGCGTCCTCAATCTGCACCCCTATCTCGTGTAGATCTGAAAAGGTGGGAAGGGGGAGAACGATCATCTTCTACATAAGCTTGGGCTGGAGGTTGCGCAGAACCATCCGTATCTGATCCTTGTCCACAGGCCTGATGGTCATCATCGAGGTTTTGGCCCTTCACCGGGTCACAAAATCGGAGAAGCTCTCCTTCGGTTCTTGCCTAGTTGTCTCAAGACCACGGGTTGTGACCTCGATCTGTGTATTGTAGGAGTATTGAGTTATGAAGGCCTCGGCCATCTCCTCCCAGTTTCTTTTGACGGAATCTTCTAGTTTTGCATACCAGATTGCCGCTACACTCGACAAGGTCCGGTCAAACAAAGAAAGCTTCTGTAATCTAGAGAGGCCCATCGGCCTCAGTATATCCGAAAACAACCGTAAATGCACCATAGGATCCCCAGACCCATCAAAGGAGTCGATGTGCAGCATTTTAAACTGATCTGGCAGCGTCACGGCCGAGTCGGTGTACCCATCCTCAATATCTGGAATGGACTTCACACCTTGAGATTTCTTGAATAGCTTTTCAAGCTTGCTCACTTTCAACGCTGTGGGGTCCACCTCAAACTCAAAGGGAGAATCCGGTAGGTTGGTAGGTGTTTTGGATAGCTGGGGTAGGATTGGGGGCGGAGCTGGCCTTGTCGAAACGTTCGTATCTTCCTGGACATTTGGTGTCTCCCCAAGTATTGGAACTCTTGGTAGCGAAGGAACTTGGTGTGAAGCAGATGCTCCGATTTGCTGCTATAACCTGGCGATTAACTCTGCCTATTGAGCCATGACCTCGGCCTGTTGTTTGGCAAGTTCTGCTTAATGGGCAGCGTCCTGCTGCATAGTTCTCATACTTTCCTAGAGCTGATGCATCATCTTCTCCATTCCTGCCATGTTATGTTGATCTAACTGAATAACTGGTATATCTATCCCTGCAATGGAAACTGAGACCTTAGCCTGACTGTTCACTGGTGGGGTAGACCACTGATTTGACGACCGCTGTACTGATACACTGCGCCTTTTTTGACCTCCGTCTGGTAACTGGGGGTAAAAAAAGGAACACTGCTTGTCCGTCTATCAGATCCCTAGATTGATTAAGTCTACGACCTCTAACCCAGAGTGCTCGGGGGATATCTGCCTGGTCGGAATCAATGGTGCTAAACTACCTTGCAAAAAGATAAATATAGCAATAATAAGGAAACAATGAATAGAAAAACGGACAGCACAACAGCTTAAATAAAGACAACACATAGTTGGCAAACACAAGCTAAATGAACCGTTCTCAACCACTGATCACTGTTCCCAAAATCACTGGCTCAAATCTAAATCTGATACCCACAGATATAATTGATTCTCAAAACACTGATGCCCGCAGGCCTGATGCCCAGACTTGCAAACTGATACGTGTATTCCCTATAGAGGCACACTCTAAAAGCACATAGCAAGCAAATGAGAGCCAAAACATCCCTATGTTGGGGTAGGGTTTCCCTGTCCTATTTTGTCAGGAGATAGGGTTTCACTACGCACACAGCAGTTTCAAAACAACCTATAATCGGGTAAGCAACTTGTCCTAATTTGGAATAGTCACTATGGATTCCGATATGCACTAGGTCGAATGGTCAAAAAGGATGCCCCGGTAAAACCGGAGTTTATGTTCTCGTCGTGGCAGAGCCCGCAACCGGTCAGCCTTATGGCACGCTTTTCAAAGCAAGCCTCTGGTAAACCGTTCAGGAATAGCATACGGCAAACATGGTGTCCTAGGCGCACCAATGCAAATACAATGCAAAGAAACACATAAATGTAGTCAAAACAAGATATCATGAGTTCAAGTCAAGCTCTCTAAGTCCCCAGCAGAGTCACCAGAAACTCTAGACGCTCCCGAACGTCCCGAGGGGGATCCCGTTTTGTTCATTTGGGCTTACTACAGTTCGGACTCGAATGTCACGGTTCTTAATCTGATCTCGCAAAGTGCAATGCAACACTGATAAATCACCAAAGAGTCCAAATCTGGCAAATCGTTTTGGAAAACTGATTTTAAGAAAGAAGTGCCAAACATGGACTGCTTTGCCAGATACAGAGTTACCACGTAAATATTTTATTTTTGGGAAATTTAGGAAACCCTAACTCGTTGCCTAAGGCCACGTGTCCGTCTTCACCAAAGTTGCCTCGGCTCGGGAACTTAGGTACGAGAGAGGAAGGTCATGCAATGAGCACCCCCGCTCGCCCGATTGAAGATCGGCCTGTACTAAGCATGATATTTTGTTTTGAAAACATATGCGTTCTTATTCTGGTTATTAGCTTAAAATTACTATGTGATGCGCATAACACACAAGTATAGACCGGATCGCCTAAATTGGAACAAAACATTTTATGTTTGTTTATTTTAAAATGGTTTGATGGTGCTACTCGCAAGTAGGCTAAAACGTAGATTTGCCACACCGGGTGGGCTTAGAAAACATGATTTTTGCCACCCCGCAGAATGGGCTTAAGATTCGCATTCAATGAACTATTCTAATTCAGGTAGTCCAACCTTCACCTACAAGCATTCAGGCAGTTATATCACATAAGCAAATAGCCTCATGGCAAGCATGCTATCATGGCAACACTTACACACATGCGGTATGCTAAAGCGTAAACGCTTACCTAGTACTCCGAGCCAAAACAATAGCTACTTAGTAATCAAATACAAGATCCTAGTTCATGTTAAGATGGCTAATGCAACACACGCAAAAATGCAACTAGAATAGGCTCGGCCAATCTAAGAATGGCATGTGAAATGCGACAACTCGATACACGTATTCAAGTTGGAATTGAAATACTATGCAGTTAGTATGATGCACCGAGCCCGGTGCATGCAATACAGATGAATGATGCAAACATGCGAGCATAAGGATGCTAATTGAAACATAACCTAAAACTAACCATTGAAAGCAGGTAAGTAAAAGGGAGAAAGACGTGGGGTTGGAAAACATTCACACACTCACGCACACTTATTACAAAATTCGCCCTCTCAACGGAGGGTTCGAATAAATAATACAATCCGAATAATTAATCAACTACCCTAGCTAATTAAATATTACAAAACCCTTAACTAATTTAAACAAATTAACTAAGCTATGAAACTAAAGAGGCCGCCGTAGCTCTGCTTTGGAATGATTGAATGATGCATGCTCGATCGCTTCGCTCGAAAACTCGTTGCCATGCCACATGTTGCCTCTGTTTTCACTGTTTTACACCTCTGAAAACTGCACAAGTCCCAAGGATGCTTTTGAACCACTCCCTGAGCACTGTGGGATGTCACCGGCCAAAATATAGGAACATCGGCCATGTGGAATTGGTCATCGACCATTTGTGAGGATTTCGGCCAACAATGTTTAGTCGATCGGCACTGAAGATGGCGGGCCGGCCATATCTTCCTGCAGAATGTTGTTTTGCTGCAGCAGAGGACAAACAGAACATGGCAATGCATTTCAAGGCAATGTGTGCACAACCACCCTTCCTATCATGTCATGAACTCAAGGGAGTATGGTTCTCGACCCTCGGACCATCAATTGCGCATTTCAATGCATGATGGCCAAAGGAGCCAAGTGTGCAAATCAATGTGGAATAAATGCAACAAAAACATATGAATGCCTAGAACTCTATCATGCTTGATCAAGAGCGTCGACGACTGAGGATTGAGGCACGTTTCATCACTTCAAGTACGAACATTCCTCGTTCCTCGTGTTTGGTTTGACACCCCAAACCAAACACAATGCAATGCATGCAACCAAGTACAATGCAACATGAAAATGCAAGGCAATGTAACATGGGCATGACAAATGCAATTCAATGCAACCTGACATGTAAACAACATGATATACAATAAGTATGCAATACGACTATGCAACCTAGATATGCAAACATACAATGTGATAGGCATACAACAATGATACCAACAATAAGTATGCAACAACATGCAATGCGATAAGCATACAACAATACACAAACCGCATGATCCATGGACTTATACTGAATGGATAGGCCTCAGCCATACCAAAACAGTGGCCAAAGTGCCAAGAAATGATGGAATGAGATGCACAATAAGCATGCGAATGTAATGTCCTATCACCTAGGCGTAAGGATACAACTCTCAAGCATGAGCAAGAAGTGACAAACACGATAATGCGGCAATGAGATGAGCTCTGAAATGATATTAGGAATGATGCCAAATCAACCAAACAACGCTAGCATAGCATGCAATAAAGCTCAAGGCTTAAGGCTAGCAAAGTGGTTTATACTATGGCCATAACAAGTGAGCCCCAAACCAAGGTGACTTAAAACAGTCCCAAGGCAGACCAAGACAAGGCTAGAACATGCATGGAATGAGGCCAAAACATGCTAGAAAGGTGAGCACAAAACATGAAGCATGTAAGGCTACAAAGGGGTGTTACACTGCTCCTATTACAACCAAGCATGGCATGACGTAAACAATGAAAAGCAAAGTTACATTATGTTAAAATAAGCTCGAAAACCCACAGAGATGGCATCTTAAAGACCTAAATATGACGGCATGCACAATGATCCAATCATGAGGCATAAAACATCAACTCTTCAAGGCTTTGAAAGGACGACAAATGCAAGTGTATGGCTACACTACATGGACTGAAATCACATATGAGATGATGCCAAATCATGAAAAAGGTCTAAGTAGTGCATGTTAATGGCTTGGAGACTCGAAGCTAACAAGCTAGGATGTATGGTAGCTATACAAAGCAATGTATGTATGATCAAAACAACATGAAACAGAGCTTTAGCATGCTGAAATATGACTAAAAGTTCCTTTGAGTTGAGCCAAAGTGTGCAAGCATGATGGTCTAAGTGCAAGGTGCGTGTTAAGGCAAATAAGAGGATTGCTAAACAAGTGCATGATGCATGTAAGAGGCTATCAAACCAACTTAAAACAGAGGTATAGCATGACCAAATAACACCAAATACTTGCTGAAATGAAGCAAAAACATGTTAAGCAAACATACTACCATTACAAGCTATTAACACAAGCAAATAAGACACAAGGAGAGAGGGGAGTCCCTCTCCTACACAAGACTCTAAAACCACCTTTCCACACTGAAAATCCTCTGGATTTTAGTGGTAGAAAGGTCAAGCCAAAGTAAGAACAAAGGCCAAAAAGGATGACCCAAAATAATGCCAAACAAGGCCTAAGAGGGGGTAGACAACTCCCAACCCAAAAAAGACCTTAAACAATCATCTTAAGCATATAAAAACAGAACTTTTTTCAGTTTATAGTTAAGCTTGAAACAATATGCAAATAGGTCTAAAAGCTTAAGCCAAAATGGGAAAATAAAAGGTTAGCTGCTCACCTTTGAAGAACACCTTCAAGAACATAACTCTGTAGACGCACCCGCGTGGGGGGCCCTCGCTACTACAGTTCGGACTCAATTTTGATGTCACGGTTCTTAATCTGAACCAAAGAGTCCAAATCCGGCAAATCGTTTTGAGAAACAGATTTTTGAAAAGAAGTGCCAAACATGGACTGCTTTGCCAGATACAGAGTCGCCACCTAAATATTTTAAAATGGGGAATTTAGGAAACCCTGACTCGGCGCCGAAGGCCACATGTCCGTCATCACCAGAGTTGCCTCGGCTCAGGAGCTAGGGTACGATTGGGGAAGGTCAGCTATGAGCACCCCCTCTCGCCCGATCCGAAGATCGGCCTCTACTAACCGTAATATCCATTTTTGAAAACGTTATGTGTTCTTATTCTATTTATTAGCCTAGAATTAATATGTTATGCGCACAGCAAACAAGTATAGACTAGATTGCCTAATTTGGAAATAAGCATTGCATATCCGTTCGTTTCGGAAAAATGTTTTGGAATTTGCTACCCGCAAATAGGCTAAAACATGGATTTCAACGAGTATTTCCAACTCAGACAATCCAACCTTCACCCACAGGCATTCAAACAGTTTATCACATAATCATCTAGCCACATGGTAAGCATGCTGTCATGATAGCATTCACACGCATGCGATATGCTAAAACATGAAAATACTTACATCGTACTCCATGCCAAAACAATAAACTCGTTAGTAAACAATGCATGATCCAAGTCCATGTTTAAATGTCTAATGCAACACATATAGGATGCAATTAGAGTAAGCTCGGCTAACCTAAACATGGTATGTGAAATGCAATCAGTTGATGCACGTATTCGATTTGGAATTGAAATACAAATGCAGTTAGCATGATGTACCGAGCCCGGTGCATGCAAGACAAATGTATGGATGCACGCATGCATAGCATAAGGTATGCTGAATTAAACATGTCCTATTACTAACCATTAAAGCAGGTAAGTAAAAGGAAGAAAGAAGTAGGGGTTGGAAGACATGCACACACTTACCCACACTTATTACAGATTTGCCCTCGCTCGGAGGGACCGAAAGAATAATACAGATAATTAACCTACAAGCTAATTAAATATTACAAATTACCTAATTAGTTAACAAATTAACTAAGCTAGGAAAGAAAAACAGATGAGCCGCCTCGGGAAAAGAGCCCAATGCGATGCATGCTCGGTTCTGCTCGGAAGCACACTTGCCATACATGAGCTACCACTGTTTTCCCTGCTATACTCCTCTGAAGATTGCCAAAATCTCAGAATTGCTTCCCTGGGAATTGGGAGACACCACCGGCTGAGTAGAATGGCCGCCGGCAGTGGTATGTGATCACCGGCTGTGAATGCATCCATCAGTCATCAATGGGATACCGGTCGGCACTCCATGCAGTCGATCGGCAGAAAGTGCCTGCAGAACCTGTTTGACAGCAGCAGAGGACAAGGCAGAGTATGGCAATGCAATTCAAACAATGTATGCATCGATCATGTCCCTTATCATGTTAGTGACTCAAAGGGGCATGCTCCTTGGTTCTCGGACCATCAACCGCGCATTTCCATGCGTAATGGCCCAAGGGACCAAGTGTGCACATTTTGATGTTAAGTGAAATGCAATGCACACAATCAAACCAATGGGACTCGACCTCTATCACAAGCATTTCAAGAGGCCAAGCATGCATGCAAATAGAATGCAATCCTAGGCATGTGAGCTAAGGATGCGACATGGCAATGCAATGCATTTATGCGAGGCAAACATGCAAGCAAGCAAAGGGTGGACCTAAGCATGGTTTAGGCAACCCTCACTAAGCCCAAAAACAGTGGCCAAAGTGCCCAAAATGAAGGACTAATGGCATGCAAGCATGCATGTATACAAGGACCAACACTTAGGCATAAAGGGACAAATCTCAAGCACACTTGAAAGAGGCTAAGCATGGGCTAATGACATGCAATGTAAGCATTGGAAATCATGCAAGAACATGGTGTCAAACCAAGCAACAAGATAGGCTAAACATTAGCATGCAAATGGCCCAAGTACTTGAAGCAAGTCAAGGAGGGTTAAACCATGACTAAGTCAACCAAGCCTCACAAGGCTAAGAGGACTTAAAATAGGTTTAAGGCAGGCCTAGACAACACCCAAGGGATACCTAGATGGCATCTAAGTGGCTCAAACTCAAAAGCATGCACAATGACCAAAACATGGAACATGCAAGACAAGCTTTCAAAGCTTCAAAGAGGCATCCAAGGCAAGCATACAAGCATGTTAAAGGGACTGAAATAACATGGCAAATGGCCCCAACCCACTAAATTAAGACAAGGATGCATGCTATACATTCACACACTTAAGGCCAACAAACCAAAAATGCAAAGGGGCTATACTAAGCATGCCAAAATCGACCCAACCAACTATGGACAAACCTTAAACATGGCAAAATACGCATGAAAGATTCACAAGGCTAAGCCTAAAACATGCTAGAACAAGGGTTTACAACCTAAGGCATGTTAAGGCAACAAAGTGGCATTACAAGGTAGGTATGCTAAGCATGCATGGTGTTCCAAAACCAACTAAAAACAGAGGCATATTATGGCATAATAAGCACAAAAAACAGCCAAGGCATGTTCAACAAGAAGCTTAGCTAGGTGCTCCCTCAAGAGGCCAAAAATGGTCCATTTCAAGGACAACAAGGAGAGGGGGTGGCCCTCTCCTTCTTGGGACCTCAAGGCACCATCCTCATCTCTGAAATCCCTCAAGATTTTAGTGGTGAGGAGGCCCAAACACCAAGGTCCCGGAGCTCACTCAAAATAGCACAAAATGGGGCATCTCAAGGCCTAAGAGGGGTCAAACACCTCCAAACCACAAAACACTCTAAACAAACTATTTAGAGGGCCTAAAAACAGAACTTTTTTATATTATACACTAAGCTCAAAAACAATTCTAAGATAGGCAAAAATAGTATGCAAAAAAGGGGAATAAAGGAACAAAAGTCTTACCCTTGAAGACCCTCTTCACAAATGAAGCTCCAGCAGCTTCTTTGAGCTCAAAACAGCCCAAGAACCTCAAGAACAACCTCTGGTCCTTCAAGAAACCAAGGAAAGGTGTAACACTATGTGTTTGTGTGCAATAGTAAGACACAAACACACTTATACACACACAAAGGCCAAATGAGAGAGAGGTATAGAGATAGAATATGTATGGAACCCTAAACCTAAAACCAGAGCTCTCACACCACTTTTCTCTCTAAAATGTCTAACCTAGAGCCAAGAGGGGAGGGCTCCTCTTATAGAGGAGCCAATCTTGTAAAGCTTACAAGGTAAGCTAACAAGGAAGCCATCCCTCCATACACGTGTATGGAGGGGAACAAAATGCCATACAGCTGTATTAAAATATTTGCAAATGCAGATGAACAGTAGTCGGCTGCTCAAAATTGCCATTTTGTCAAAATGGAGTGCCGACCGGCAACAAAAAATGCCGACCGGCAATAAATATTGCCGATGGCAACAAAACACCAGCCGGTGGCCTCTGGCCATGGCCGGTGATGTGTGGGGATGCCTCACAAGGCATTCCCTGCCCCCTCCAAGGAAAAACACAAGTGTTTGGTGCAAAACCAGACACTAAACAGTCGAGTTCGGAGATCCTGAGGCAAGGCGCGTAGCCGAGACCTCCAGGAACTCCAAACGAACACAAACATGGATGATCACCGGGTGTTCAAACGATGACGTCCAAGTCTTGAGAACGGTCAAAAATGGGGTGTCTACAGCTGCCCCTCTTTGACAGAACTCGAAAGTCATAACAATGACGGGAGTGAATGTCAAAGCCTAGAGACGACCCATTTTTGACAAGGCCGAAGACTCAGACAAGCAAGCAAGACAAACAAGGTATGTGCCCGAAGGCAGGGGCAAAATGCAAGACAATGCACAGAGCCGGACATAACTTATGATCATGCAAAGAAAGCTGTAATGAAGCATACATGCGACAGTTTTAAGCTAGCATACACCAAACTACACTAAAATGCAGAAAGGATGTAAGAGAATTATGCAATTCTCGATACGTCTCACTCGGAGGATACAATACCTGTGCGGCTCGTCTGGTTGCACCAGCTTCAAATGAACCGTACATACAATATCGTGCCTGTAAAGAAAACAACTCAACAGGTACGATGTTGTTAGCAACATGCATGACAATGCAAAAATGGATGCAAAATGATATGCAATATATACAAAACAATGTATAAATAATGCAAATGGAGATGCAATGGAATTGAAATAATGCAAACTATATGCAAAGCAATTGAATCATGATCGAATCGTGAGCGGTTCGAAACCATACCTATGTCAAATGGATTGATGGAGGTAACAAGTCTGTCTACCACAGAACGGTCTACTGAACTATGAGTAATGTAGACGGACACAAGAACAAGTATTGGGGGGGAATGACATAAGTGGGGAGACGACCCGCTGGGGAAAGGACTACGATCCTAATGCTGGATGCAAAAATTACACTACAATGCAATATATATATGGATATGCTGGGGAGATGGCAATGGATATGGCGCGCGGGCCAAACCAAATCTTGCCTAGGCAAGGCATGTACGCATACAAGCCATGTTTAACATAGAACGGTCTACTGAACTATGTTTCGACACGAGAAGTATGGGCACATACCAGACCAAGCTCAACATGGAAAGGCGCAAGCCATAGACGGGGGGCGATGCAATGAATGCATGCAAATTATAATGCAATATCTACAAATATGCAATGGAAATGGATACAATGGATATGGCCTGCGTGCCAAACCAAATCTTGCCTAGGCCAGGCATGTACGCATACAAGCCAGGTCTAACATAGAACGGTCCACTGAACTATGTTTCGACGTGAAAAGCATGGCACATACCAGTCCAAGCTCAATCATGGAAAGGCGCGAGCCATAGATGGAAGTGATGCAGTGAATGTATGCAAGCTATAATGCAATAGAAATGGATACAATGGATATGGCACGCAGGCCAAACTAAATCTTGCCTAGGAAAGGCATGTACGCATACGAGCCATGTCTAACACAGAAAAGGTGCCGCAACCCTCAAACCAACATACCAGCGTGGAATAGGCGCGTACACATGCAGAACTGTGCCTTAACGTGAAAAGTAAGGGCACATACCAGACCAAGCTCAACCTGGAAAGGCGCAAGCCATAGATGGAAGGTGATGCAATAAATGCATGCAAACTACAATGCAATATCTACAAATATGCAATGGAATGGATATTTACAAACATGCATGACAATGCAGTATGCACTATGTTCTAATGATGCATGACAATGCAACTATTTACGATGATGCGTGACAATGCATGTGTGTTTGTTTTTTGTTTTTGAAATGCAAATGATGTATAAAATGCATGTTGCATGGAATGCGCGACAACACGCGGCTTTAAAATACATGTATAATGCAACTTATCAAAAGTCGTTCGGGCACGACAAACACCGAAGGACTTGCACCTTCAGAGGATTTAGGGCTCCTAGACCGCACGATATTGCACAAGAAATGCATAACTATGTAAGTGAGTTTGAAATGCGCAACAACGTGCGACTTAAGACATGCGTGGCAATGCAAACGAACTGCACACATCAATGCACCGAAGGTTTTGCACCTTCCAAGGATTTAAGGTCTCCTAGACCGTAGATATACCTGTGCGGCTCGTCTGGTTGCACCAGCCTCAAATGAACCGTACATACAATATCGTGCCTGCAAAGAAAACAAACTTAACAGGTACAATGTGATTAACAACATGCGTATTAATGTATTTGAAAATGCGTGACAACGCAAAGCAAGTGGGAAGCATAACAATGCTGTGAAGGCACAGATGTGTAAGTGGAGCACGTGGTCTACGCAGGCAACGAAATCGATCATAAGCATGCGGTCTACGCAAGTAATGAAATTGGACAAACATGCGGTCTACGCAAGCAAAACATGCGGTCTACGCAGGTAGTGAATTTGAACAAACATGCGGTCTACGCAAACAAAACATGCGGTCTACGCAAGTAATGAAATTTGAACAAACATGCGGTCTACGCAAACAAAACATGCGGTCTACGCAAGTAATGAAATTGAACGAATATGCGGTCTACGCAAACAAAACATGCGGTCTATGCAAGTAATGAAATTGAATAAACATGCGGTCTAAGCAAGCAAAACATGCGGTCTACGCAAGTAATGAATCTGAATCATAAGAATGCGGTCCACGTAAGCAGAACAGGCAGTCTACGCAAGTAATGGATTTGAACAAATATGCGGTCTACGCAAACAAAACATGCGGTCTACGCAAGTAATGAATTTGAACAAATATGCGGTCTACGCGAGCAATACATGCGGTCTACGCAAGTAATGGATTTGAACAAATATGCGGTCTATGCAAACAAAACATGCGGTCTACGCAAGTAATGAATTTGAACAAATATGCGGTCTACGCAAACAAAACATGCGGTCTACGCAAGTAATGAAATTTGAACAAGAGAATGCGGTCTACGCAAGTAAAACATGCGGTCTACGCAAGTAATGAAATTGAACGAATATGCGGTCTACGCAAACAAAACATGCGGTCTACGCAAGTAATGAAATTGAACGAATATGCGGTCTACGCAAACAAAACATGCGGTCTACTCAGGTAATGTATTGATTGAATGTATGCAAAATGCAATGGGATGCGCAAAACCGCGTGATGCGTCTTAGACAACGCGAGCGCACAAGACAGTGCGATTGATATGCGATACGCATGGGCAACTTTTGAGTTTTTATAAAAGCCAAAAGGATACGAAAAGGATACACCTTGCACGAATTCGAGTGCCACGCACAGAAGACACGACCCAAGGTCACAACGGAGGCCGGTTGAGTGTTGGAAATGCACTGTTTTGAGCACTAAAGGCCCTGGACCCCACACATAACTCAAACAAGGGTGCAGGAGGCTGCAACATCACTGTAGAAGACCACCGGATGTCCACCGGCCATCAAAATACATCACCGGCCGTCTACCGGCCATCATGCAATTCCATCGGCACAATATTTTGCCGACCGGCAAAGAGTTCCTGTATCGGGGCAGTTTTGTCAATTGACCACGGGTCTTTTAAAATAGGGTTTCTAACCCTATTTTCTTCACTTCTCTTTGGTCGAAAATCCTTCCCCCTTCCCTCTAGGGCATTTTCCTCCCTTGATTCTCTCCCTTTCTTGCGTTCTAGCTCCCATTTCGTTGTTTGATTCGCGATCTCCTTCGCATTTCGGACATTTTCAACCGAACGAAACTTCATTTCGGTGTTTCTTTCTTGATTTTCGCCACTCGGGGCTTGTTTCCCTTGAGTTTTTCTCGATACTCGTGCCTTTTCCGCACTCCGACTTTTCCGGCCTTTTCCGACCCTCTCGGGGTTTGACTTTTTGTTGACTTTTTGCCTTCTTGCCTGGTTTTTCGTCTTCCGGCCATTTTCACATTCTCTTCGAGATGGCGAACGATCTTCCACAGGGCGGGGCTCCTCCAGAGCTCGAGATGGACCCTGAGGCCGAGCCCTTGCCACTTCATATCTGGCCGTTCGATCCGGAGACCTACAGGCCTGCAGTTCACGTGATGCTTCCTGACGGACTACGCCAGTTCAGGAGCTTCGAGAGGGGCGTGGCACGCGAGCTCCTCCTGCGCAAGCCTACTTCCCATCTGTCCTTCGGTGCTTCCGAGGTAACTTTCCTTCTCTGCTTTACTTTCTGCAATGTAGGATGCAAAACTGCCGCAGCTGGTTATGCTCTTTAACTGCTTAATTCTGATATACTGTATACTGTAGTTGATTGTAAACACACGTGCAACTGATATCTGTTTGAGACTGACACATGCACACACACTGCACTGGCTTCGAATCACCCAAACACACGGCGCACACTGTATTTCACTGCATACACACTGGTACCTGGTATTGGCTTGAGTCTGAAAATATGCACGCATGCTATACTGTACTGAACTACCCAAACACGCTGACACATCACACGTCGTAGTTCACTGTAAGCACACCGGCACCTAGTATTTGTTTGAATCTGTTAAAACTGGCACACATGCTACATCTGCCCTGAACCACCCAAACACGCTGACGCATCACATGTTGTAGTTCACTGTAAGCACACCGGCACTCGGTATTTGCTTGAATTTGTTAAAACTCGCACGCATGCTACATCTGCCCTGAACCACTCAAACACGCTGACACATCACACGTTGTAGTTCACTGTAAGCACACCGGCACCCGGTATTTGCTTGAATTTGAAAACATGCACACATGCTGTATCTGCCCTGAACCACCCAAACACGCTGACACATCACACGTTGTAGTTCACTGTATGCTTCTTAGAATTGCATTTTGAATATTGCCTTGCAATTGTTGTTTTTTATTACAGGGGGATTCCCATACCATCCGCGGGTATGGGAACACCGTTGCTCGGGACTGGTACCTCGAGCTGCCAGATGCGGTTCGTGACATCGTTGACGAGGCCGGCTTTGGCATCTTCTGTAGGGGGCTCTCTCGATTGACTACCTGCAGGCCCTTGCTTGCTGCTCTAGCGGAGAGGTGGTGGGATACCACCAACTCCTTCCACTTCTCCGTCGCAGGGGACATGACGATGACCCCTTACGACTTCTTGATGCTTACTGGCATTGGGGTAGGGGGTGATCCGATCCCCTTCGACACGGATATAGATGAGTGGGACGCTGCCCAGCTATACCTGCTTGGCACTCAGCCTCCCCTCGCTCAAGCGGGGTTCGTCAGGTATTCGTGGTTTGAGAGCCACTTTCGGGTCCAGCCGGCCTTGGCAGAGGAGGCGCAGATGTCCCTGGAGGAGGTGGACCAGTATGTGCGGGGCTTCATCATGTTCCTCTTCGGGACGACTCTCTTCGCCGATCGGGCGAACACCGTGCCCTTATGCCTGTTGAGCGCACTGGTGGACGTCAGGCAGATCCGCCATTATGATTGGGGTGGCGCCGCTCTGGCCACTTTATACGGTTATATAAGCTCTTCTTCCCGCCTCAGCGGACAGCTCCTTAGTGGCTACTGGCAAGCCTGGGAGGTACGTCCTCTTCCCTTTTTACATTTCTGCTTCTTGCTTCTTGTATTCTGCACACTGCACATATACTGTACACTGCCCCACACTGACTGTACACCGCACACCCGGCACACATATACTCCGCTTTACACTGACTGCACACTGCACACACTGCACACTCTGCACAATACACTGCACAACACACGGTTCTGCTATTTCTGCTTTATTCTGTATTCTGCCTTATCTGACAGTCATACTGATATCTGTTCTGCAGTTATGGGTGTATGCCTACTTTCCTAGGCTTGCCCCAGTACCCGATGAGGAGATCCCACTCGGCGTCCCCTTCTCTCATCGCTTCGATGTGCGATGTGTGCGGAGGCCACGAGAGTCTCTTATTTTCTTCCGCCGATACTTCGACACCATCACTGCCGCGGAGGTATGTTCAACTTTAGAGTTTATTATTATTTTGGCTTTGCTTCGCACCGTATATTTTCAATAACGGTAGATAATAAACTGCATTTCGTTTTCAGATCACCTTGCAGCCCTGGGCTCCGTTGCCGGCTGTGGTGAGGGATCACTATGAGGGCGCCGAGGAGACTGCCCGTTGTCGGATTCTGTTGGAGGACCCGGTCTGTCGGGCTTGGTACCTGGGCGAGCG
Source organism: Camellia sinensis (assembly GCF_055761805.1). Lineage (NCBI taxonomy): Eukaryota > Viridiplantae > Streptophyta > Magnoliopsida > Ericales > Theaceae > Camellia > Camellia sinensis. The sequence goes on from NC_138963.1 coordinate 84,093,814, forward strand.
CTTCTTGCGTCAGACCCTGGGTTTACCGAAGAAGATAGTTCCGGGTCCGCCTCCTACGCATATGAGGCATATAGAGGGGTTCTCTCTTGAGCAGATGAGGGACTTCACCGTCGGCTGGGGTGAGGAGCATCACAGAGGCGACGGCAACTACGCAGAGTACGTCCGGACCTATATTATGCGACCCTTGAGCGGTGGTCGCCGAGCTGAGGAGGAGAGGCCAGCGGCGCCAGTAGCTGGAGCGGGAGCTGGGGCTGGAGCAGGCACATCGAGGAGGGCTCGAGGGCATGGCAGGAGCGGAGCTCGGGGGAGATGGGGGACTGGCTGGCCCGCCTTGCCCACTGTACTATCATATAGAGGGCAGGATGGGGCGACCTACCAGATCCCCTTTGCTCCTCCCCTGGCTGGTCATGAGTTAGCCGGTATCCCCGACTTGCCTCCGGTATGTATTACTTCATTTTGCATCTTGCATCTGCATTTCATTTCAGTTTATTTGATATTCCGCAGAATACTGATGTATCTTATACTCTTGCAGGCGTCCTCCGAGTACACCCGACAGTCCGTGGAGTTGAATGCCTCCATGATGGGGATGCTGCAGCGGACCTTCGATCTTCTGGCCCTCTACAGTATTCCGGTATGCCCTTCTGACAATGGCCTCAAACCATTCATACACTGCTTCACATAATCTGATGCATGACACAACACCTAATACGCTGATCTCACAGCATCTGATACACTGCATACACTGCATTTATACACTGTACTCTGCAATGATAAACTGCCCACGGCATTCACACACTGTATACTGCATTCTACACTGATAAACTGCTCACGGCATTCTCACACTGTACACAGCATTCTGTACTGATACATTGCTCACGGCATTCTCACACTGTACACTGCATTCCGCACTGATAAACTGCTCACATTATTCTGATGTATTTGCCCTTTTATGGCTTTCAGCCTCCCTTCCAGATTCCCCCGGTGGGCGGTGCTTCAGCTGGGCCTTCTATTCCTGCTCGAGGAGGGCGTGGAGACACTGCACGTCCCCGTACCAGGGGAGGGCGTACTCATGTAGGGAGTAGTTCTCAGGCACCGACCCCTGATGATGATGATGATGATGATGACGATGACGGGTTTGAGGCAGAGGCAGAGTCGGAGGCGGAGGCGGAGTCATCGGAGGAGGAGACCGGAGGCGGTTCTAACTCGGGCTCTGATGACGATGCTGATGATGCTCCTGGACCTTCGTCCAAGAAGAGGACTAAGACAGACTGATAGCCCTCGGAGCCGCTTGACACGGATACAGATTTTTGTTGTTTTTCTTCTTTCTTGTACTTTTCCTTTTTGTTGGTAGTTAGGATACTTTGTACTGCCGCAGGCAGATTTTTGTTTCCAAAACTTGTGTACTTGAAAAGATGATGAAATGAAACAGGCTTTTTATCTGAAAAAGTGTTTACATCCGTATATCTTTACATTTCATGCTTTGCATTGCACCATACCATATTACACCTCAATGTAAATGAAATTGATTGGTTGTCTGAAGATTGAACACTTGCACTGTAATAATCAGATAACTAAACAACCAACAGCAAAAATAACCCAAGCAACCCACTGCCTTATTCTGGATGCACAGCCCTTACTCTACTGGGGATTAATCTGTATACAGCTCGCAACACAGTATCTGGTTCATTTTGCACACAACAAATCCTGAACAAACAGCCCAATCTGACAAGACGGACTACGGGGATGACACTAGCTGAAGTTGAAGCACACTCAGATGCCCCAATTTTTTTTTGTTCTTTTACTTCGCACAGATGTAGAGAATGGCACAGCACTCTGAGCACAAACGATTAACTTTCGGAAAAGGGGTTTTCTTACCCGGGGTATCGAGCCTTCAACGGGATACAGTGAAAAAGGACTTGACAAAGGTACACGACCTAAACACAACGAGGCACGCTCGGAAGAGACCTAAAACAAAGGTTGAGGTAAACAACAAAAGACACAACATATAGACGCGTTAACGAAGATGGGGGACCTCAGATCACGAGGAGCCAGTTTCTCTAGGTATCGTTTCCCACCCTTTTCTCATTTGTGATTCTCACATCACTCGACCCTCAGGCTCGATTTTTCTTTCAAAACCCTTTTCCTCACTTTTCTCTCAACTTACACCTCTCTATTCTTTATTCTCTCATTTTTTTCATCCCTCCCCAGGGTGATTGATGGATAAATAGGAAGGTGTGGGTTCATGACCGATGCCGTTAGCTCACAGTTATTTCTTCTGGTGGATAGAGTGCCCTCTTGGTATGTATGTTGACGACGGGGGAAAGACAGAACACCTGACTCAACTGTGCCCCTAGTTTATCGCTTTGACCATTTTTTTTTTGTTTTTGCTTTCTACTAAAACAGTTTTGATCAAAACGAGAGTTAGATTAACATACTTGTTCGATTTTTGATTTGAAATCATGCAAGTCAAGCTATGAGCACTGAAAATTTTCCCTTTTGGGTCCAAGAAAATGGTCCAGTTTTGGAAAATGGAATAGTTTTCGAGAAAATAGTCAACCTCAGTAAAAATTTTCAAAAACTACTTTGTAAATAGTCAACGCTCAACGAGCATGGAACTTACTCTTTGAGATGCGCAACCTCGGATCAGGGGCAATGGAAAATTGCCCCTGGCTTAGAAGGGGTGGATGGCAACGGAAAGTTGCCCCTGGTTTGGATGGCGGCTCACAACGACTCGTGGCAACGGAAAGTTGCCCCTTGTTTGGATGATGCCGCAGCAGTCCACAAACAGTCTTCACTAGTGATGGTCGAACTCTTGGACACAGAGATGACGGAGACGGTTATAACAAATATATGGACACAGTCACCTTGGAAGGTGTTGGCGACTGGACTTTGGGATAATATCGAAACCATTGTATGGACTGAGACGCTATGAAAGCGTTGGGGGCTGGACTTCATGATGAAGTTGCCTACGTATCCCGAACATGGGAATCAAGCTTTACGTAGTTCCGGTTAAGGTACACTCGGGTATTTTAACCTTCACTTTTCAGGCTCTAATTTTTGCCAAGGTGCCCAATGCGGGTTTTCGACCTTGCGAGCTTCTTTTCATTTCCTTTTTTGTTCATTTCTTTTTCTTTTCTTTTTCGCATTTTTCTTTTCTTTTCTTTTCTTTTTCCTGTATTTTTTTCTTTTTGCTTTTTTTTTGTATTTTTCTCTTGCTCTAACTTTTGCCTGGGTCGCCCTTCCGGGTTTTCGGCCTAACGAGCCTCTCAAAGGGTAAAAGTGTAACAAGTCCATGCCAAATGGTTTTTTTTGAAGTTGAAGCCTCTCTGTATCTAGGAGAACGGCTGTTGCAACGATTTGTAGAAGAATCCATCATGGTTGCTCCACGCGCTTCTTTTGGTGAGATCTAATCCTTTTGACTTGCCTTCGGTGCCTCTTGCTCGAGGGCTGCTTCAAAACTGGTCACACGGGCCTCCTCTGACAGTTGACTGTTAAATGTTCCGAATGAGTTCGAGGTTCAAGACAACAGGTCGAATCTTAAGGCTGAGAGCGATCCTAGGCTGCACAATCTCAAGAGCGATCCCACACAAGTCCTCACAGGGCCACGTAAAACATTTGTTTTTGAAAGTTTTTAAGAAAACGACAAATTGCTCGCGCCGAAGACAGTGTGGAACCAATCTGGATCAAGCCAGGGTCTTTCCCAGTACTCACGCCGACAAGCATGGTTTCATTCATTAAGGGCTTAACATGCCTCTCCTTTTCTCAATTGATCAAATTTTTGCAAAACCCGAGGAATTCCTTCCTCTTCGTTTTCATCACCGCAGTGTTCAAAAGGGTTTTTTTTTTTGAAAAACTTAGGTTAATGCAATGAGTTTGGCGCGCAGGAGAGCAGGCAAGATGTACTGTCAGCCCAATCAAATCCTCTGGCACAACTAACTTATACTGAAAGCAAGCATGAAAATGAGATAGCTACAACTGTTTCATTCAGACTTGTTGGTATAACTGGCCCCTCGGAAGAAACAGACTCAAAAAAAAAACAAAACAGGTAATTACAAGACAAAACGGTGTTCGAGGCAACAACCCCGGAATCACCTGGTATTCTATACAAAGGGGACTGACTCGATACAACAAGACAGACCCTTAAGCAAAAAGACTGACTCAAGACAAAGAGACAGACTCAAAACAAAAGACTAACTCGATACCCAAGCCAGAATTTACAAAACTCGGGTTCACTGATGCTCAAAAATGCGTGCCAGACGCCACATCCAAAATATACTGAATGCTGCCCGCAGGTGGTTCACTTTTTGATCACATATTTGCAGTACCTGTGTCCTCAAAATCCAATAGCTGGGTGGTAACGGACTTGGCTGAGGTGGGCGGGAGGATAACCTCGTTGTCAATCAAATCTTGCACCTCATGACGGAGGCGGAAACAATTGTCGGTAGCATGGCCTGTCTGTTGGTGGTACGTGCAGTATTGAGCAGCATCATACGTAGCAGGGAGATTCTTCGGGAGAGGCCGGGGCTCCAAGGGTTTAAGGTGTCCCCTCTCGGCAAGGATCTGAAGTGCCTTAGATAGAGGCATGTAGAGAGCATGAAAGGTCCTGCGCCCTCGGGCCAGGTACTTCGGAGTCTGAGCGTTCTTACTAGCCGCACAAGCAAAAGGATCAGCGGGCGCTGCCTTGGCTTTCTGGTCTTTCCCAGGTGCAAGAGCGGGAATAGGAGAAACTGTTCTGGCATGACGGGGCCTATCCCGATTTTCTGACTGACTTGAACTACCCTCAGGTGGAGTGGGAAAGCATCCTCCACAGTTTTTGCCACAACTGCGGATATTTGTTGCTTGTTCATCCCCCCGGCTTTCAAAGCCTCGACTCCCCACAGTAGTTGTTCACTAGGATCGGCATCTGCCTTCACTTTGTTCTTGCCTCTGGCCTCGGCTTGGTCGAGGGTTTGGTTTGATGTTGATATGTCATTACCATAGCTGGAGGCCATCTCCGGTTGGCTGAGTTCAATCACAATTCGCCCCAACAGCGGGGGCTCCTGAGGTACAAAACTCCCAGCATATGGTGCGGTTGGAGGTGAAGCTAACATTCCGTAGGCGAGATCCGCCACAGACCTCTGGAGATCACCTATCATCCCCATCAGTTCAAATGTAGTAGGCTCGTGAGCCTGGTATAGCTGGGGGGCCCAGACCGGGTGTGCAACAGGCGACCTGGGTGGATGTGGCATATCAGTATTGGTCTCACTTTGCAGAGTGATCCCTTGCTCTAATGCAGCTGTCATAACCACGATCTCTTCTGAATTCTGTGTCATCATAAGTCCTGCCTCAGCAAGGGGGAGCACTAGCTATTCTGTACCAACTGTCCGAACTGAAAGAGACATCAAACAGCATTTCAGCCCAAATGGATCAAACACGGGTGTAGCTGAACAACTATACTCTACTGCTGATCACTGTTCCCCAGAAATCACTGTCCCCAAAACATGAACCTGATACCCGCAGATAACTGATTCTCATAAACTGACATTGATGCCCTCAGGTCTGATACTCAAACTTGCAAACTGATATGTACGTTCCCTGTAGAGATACACTCTAAAAGCACATAGCAAGTGAAGAGAGCCAAAACACCCCTATGTTGGGGTAGGGTTTCCCTGTCCTATTTTGTCAGGAGCTAGGGTTTCACTATGCATGCAGCAGTTTTCAAACAACCTAACATCGGGTAAGCAGCCTATCCTAACTTGGAATGGTCACTATGGATCCGAATATGCACTAGGTCGAATCGTCGAAAAGGGTGCCCCGGTAAAACCAGGGTTTGTGTTCCCATACTGTCAGAGCCCATAACCGGTCAGCCTTATGGTCATGCTTTGACAAGACAAGCCTCCAGCAAACCGTTCAGGAATGGCAGATGGCAAACACTGTGTCCTAGGCGCACCAATGCACATGCAATGCAAAGAAACACATAAACGAGATCAAAACAGGATATCACGAGTTCGAGTCAAGCTCTCCAAAATCCCCAGCGGAGTCGCCAGAAACTGTAGACGCGCCCGCGTGGGGGGCCCTCGCTACTACAGTTCGGACTCGATTTTGATGTCACGGTTCTTAATCTGAACCAAAGAGTCCAAATCTGGCAAATCGTTTTGAGAAACAGATTTTTGAAAAGAAGTGCCAAACATGGACTGCTTTGCCAGATACAGAGTCGCCACCTAAATATTTTAAAATGGGAAATTTAGGAAACCCTGACTCGGTGTCGAAGGCCACATGTCCGTCATCACCAGAGTTGCCTCGGCTCGGGAGCTAGGGTACGATTGGGGAAGGTCAGCTATGAGCACCCCCTCTCCCCCGATCCGAAGATCGGCCTCTACTAACCGTGATATCCATTTTTGAAAATGTTATGTGTTCTTATTCTATTTATTAGCCTAGAATTACTATGTTATGCGCACAGCAAACAAATATAGACTAGATTTCCTAATTTGGAAATAAGCATTGCATATCCGTTCGTTTCGGAAAAATGTTTTGGAATTTGCTACCCGCAAGTAGGCTAAAACACGGATTTCAACGAGTATTTCCAACTCAGACAATCCAACCTTCACCCACAGGCATGCAAGCATGCATGTATACAAGGACCAACACTTAGGCATAAAGGGACAAATCTCAAGCACACTTGAAAGAGGCTAAGCATGGACTACTGACATGCAATGTAAGCATTGGAAATCATGCAAGAACATGGTGTCAAACCAAGCAACAAGATAGGCTAAACATTAGCATGCAAATGGCCCAAGTACTTGAAGCAAGTCAAGGAGGGTTAAACCATGACTAAGTCAACCAAGCCTCACAAGGCTAAGAGGACTTAAAATAGGTTTAAGGCAGGCCTAGACAACACCCAAGGGATACCTAGATGGCATCGAAGTGGCTCAAACTCAAAAGCATGCACAATGACCAAAACATGGAACATGCAAGACAAGCTTTCAAAGCTTCAAAGAGGCATCTAAGGCAAGCATACAAGCATGTTAAAGGGACTGAAATAACATGGCAAATGGTCCCAACCCACTAAATTAAGACAAGGATGCATGCTATACATTCACACACTTAAGGCCAACAAACCAAAAATGCAAAGGGGCTATACTAAGCATGCCAAAATCGACCCAACCAACTATGGACAAACCTTAAACATGGCAAAATAAGCATGAAAGATTCACAAGGCTAAGCCTAAAACATGCTAGAACAAGGGTTTACAACCTAAGGTATGTTAAGGCAACAAAGTGGCATTACAAGGTAGGTATGCTAAGCATGCATGGTGTTCCAAAACCAACTAAAAACAGAGGCATATTATGACATAATAAGCACAAAAAATAGCCAAGGCATGTTCAACAAGAAGCTTAGCTAGGTTCTCCCTCAAGAGGCCAAAAATGGTCCATTTCAAGGACAACAAGGAGAGGGGGTGGCCCTCTCCTTCTTGGGACCTCAAGGCACTATCCTCACCTCTGAAATCCCTCAAGATTTCAATGGTGAGGAGGCCCAAACACCAAGGTCCCGGTGCTCACTCAAAATAGCACAAAATGGGGCCTCTCAAGGCCTAAGAGGGGTCAAACACCTCCAAACCACAAAACACTCTAAACAAACTATTTAGAGGGCCTAAAAAAAGAACTTTTTTATATTATACACTAAGCTCAAAAATAGTTCTAAGATAGGAAAAAATAGTATGCAAAAAAGGGGAATAAAGGAGCAAAAGTCTTACCCTTGAAGACCCTCTTCACAAATGAAGCTCCAACAGCTTCTTTGAGCTCAAAACAGCCCAAGAACCTCAAGAACAACCTCTGGTCCTTCAAGAAACCAAGGAAAGGTGTAACACTATGTGTTTGTGTGCAATAGTAAGACACAAACACACTTATACACACACAAAGGCCAAATGAGAGAGAGGTATAGAGATAGAATATGTATGGAACCCTAAACCTAAAACCAGAGCTCTCACACCACTTTTCTCTCTAAAATGTCTAACCTAGAGCCAAGAGGGGAGGGCTCCTCTTATAGAGGAGCCAATCTTGTAAAGCTTACAAGGTAAGCTAACAAGGAAGCCATCCCTCCATACACGTGTATGGAGGGGAACAAAATGCCATACAGCTGTATTAAAATATCTGCAAATGCAGATGAACAGTAGTCGGCTGCTCAAAATTGCCATTTTGTCAAAATGGAGTGCCGACCGGCAACAAAGAATGCCGACCGGCAATAAATATTACCGATGGCAACAAAACACCAGCCGGTGGCCTCTAGCCATGGCCGGTGATGTGTGGGGATGCCTCACAAGGCATTCCCTGCCCCCTCCAAGGCAAAACACAAGTGTTTGGTGCAAAACCAGACACTAAACAGTCGAGTTCAGAGATCCTGAGGCAAGGCGCGTAGCCGAGACCTCCGGGAACTCCAAACGAACACAAACATGGATGATCACCGGGTGTTCAAACGATGACGTCCAAGTCTTGAGGACGGTCAAAAATGGGATGTCTACAAACTCCAGCCACTCTCTTGGATCAAAACCAACCCAAGAACTCTGAAACCAACTTCCTAGTGCCTCAACAACCAAAGGAAGGTATTCTACTAGGTGCTCTAGTGCAAAAGTATGAACAAAAACACACTTTAGGTCACATACACACACACAAATATATAGAGAGAGGGAGATATAGAGAGAGATATATATATCTTCTATATCAATTTTACTGAACCTCTGGAAAGTGAGGGGAGGCTCCCCTCTTATAGGAAATTAAATTCGAAGCTTCTTAGGAAGCTAAGTTTTGGTTCAAATCCCTTCATACACGTGTATGGAGGGGAGAGTCTGTGCTCACCAGCTAGTACAGCTGGCATGCACAATGCCTGAAAAAGGCAAAGAAAAGGCCTCGGCCAGAAAATATGGCCAATCGACCAAAATAGGTGCCGACCGACCAACAAAAGTGCTGACCGGCCAACATTTATGGCCGATGGCAAGGAAACAAGGCCGACGGCGTCATGCCATAGTCGATGGGGTGTGGGGATGGCCAACAAGCCACCCCTCCCCTTTCCTCAGAAGTAAAAACACAAGTCCTTAGTCCACAACCAAGCACAAAACAGACGAGTTAAGAGATCTTAAGGTGAGGCGTGCAGCCGAGACCTTCAGGAACTCAAAACGAACACTAGCATGGATAATCATCGAGTGTTCAAACGATGACGTCCAAGTCTTAAGGACGGTCAAAAATGGGGTGTCTACATAAAGGCCAACTTTTCCTGTAACTGCACTGATCTGAGCCACCATTTAGACCTGACCGGGCCTAAATAGGCACGACTGAGCTTCACTGAGGCACGGCCGGGCCTAAGTGTGAGGTCGGTTATTGCTGCCCAGTTGTCATGCATTGCTCCTTCTCATTCTCTATAAATGGTGCTCCCATGTTGTTTTTCTGGTAGAATAGCAAGTCTTTGATATTTTGCTCTCAACATGGAGACATTGTGCAACAATAGGCTCCGAGACTGGATAGCCACTTTGGATGGCTCGGAAAAGGTGAACTTTCGCGATTTTTGCCTAAAAGCCTTTTTTCCGCTAAGTCGCACTTTGCTTTCCTTTCCTCTATGTCGCTGTTCAATGTTTGGAACCCGATCACACATATGTTTCAATTCGAATTACAAGAGGTGTGTCTGACACTCGAAGAATTTCGAGCTTTGATGGAGTCCTAGTGCGACGAAGAAATCATATCGCAGCCCCGTTTTGGTCATGCCCAAGCTTTGGGACGGATGTTTGGGTTAACATTATACGAGGCTCAATCCTTGGCACATGATAGGGAGCTAGACATCCTCGGTTTACTTCATCAATTTTTCACTATTGGAGATAGGAGTGACCTTCTTTAGCGAGGCCGCCGGCAACATGCTCTATGTTTATGCCTTCTTGCACAATTCCTCCTTGCCCCTAGCTTCAGCAGAGCTAGTATCTAGTTAATAAAAGTGGCTCGATGTCTGAAAGAGGGCAAGAGCTGCATGGGTTTGGCATTGGCTAAAACCTTGATGGGTTTAGATGCTTTCCGTCGAGGAGAGTCTACCTGATTGGCAAGGAGTCCGTTATTTCTCCAGGTATTATTTTCCACCCTTTTAATTTATGATTCTCACATCACTCAACACTCATTCTATGGTTTCTCTCATAACTTCTTTTTACTTTTTCTCTCATTGTACACCTCTCTATTCTTTAATCTCTCTTATTTTTCATCCCTCCCCAGGTATGGCTTATGGATAAACTGCAAGTAGTGGACCCTTGTCCCGAGTACATGACCAGAGCTTACTTCTTTCGCCAACGGCTAGTCGATTTCCCTACAGAGAGGCTGTGGTGTGACTGGATGTGTAGCCGGTCTGCAGTTGACATAACTTGGCGTTGCCCTTGGCTTAATTTGGCTGAGATGAGCTGCAGCATGTCCCGACAATCGGGTGTAAAGTTAATTGGCCTCACACATTGCGTATTCTACTTCCCTTTTCAGTTCAGACGCCAGTTCGGGCATGATCAGATACGTCCAGATGAGGGAATGGAATACACAGCTTCATTTCCGATTCATGCCTCACACTTGTCCTAGTATCTTGCGGCCCAGAGGACGAGAGAGATTCTGGCCCCTACCATTAGTTTCAATTACACCCTGTCTAAGAATTGTTTAGCTTGGCTCGAAGAGGAGGCAGAGGTTGGGTCGTCTTTGGCATAGAGCCACCTACCTTAGTTGTGCCCCTAGTTTTACTGCTTTGATCTTTTCTTTTCAAGTTTAAGATGTAAAAACAACTTTGATCTAAATCATAGAGGGAGAATGTACTAGTGTTGATATCAATAAAATTAAAGTTACGAGTACTGAAAATTTTCCTTTCGGTCCCAAAAATAGTCCAAGTTGTAAAAAGGTAAAATTTTGAACAAAATCAACTTTTATTAAAACTTTTCAAAACAATTTTCGGAAACGATCACCACCTGACACGCACAGAGTCAATTCTCAAGATGTACAATCCCGAATCAAAAGAAATCATAATTGTCCCTAAATGCATATCACTTCTACTCTGCATTGTAATCAGCTTTTTTTCCAGAAATAAAGAGCACAACTGAACTAATAAATGAACAAAAATGACCTAATCAAGAAAATGGACAAGACAGTTGAATCAGAGATAGTTACAACCGAACTTCAGGGTGAAGTTGCCTACATATCCCAAAGATGGGAATCAGGCCTCACGTAGTTCAGTTCAGGTTAGTATTAATTCTTTCCTTTTGTGCTCTAACTTTTGCTAAAGTCGCCCTTTAGGGTTTTCAACCTTACGAGCTCAGATTTTCTTTATTTCTAATTTTTCATGCTCTAACTTTTGCCTAGGTCGACCTTTCAGGTTTTCAGCCTAACAAGCCTCTCAGGGGTAGTATTTCTTCAACTTGTCCAAATTGATCGGTTGTGAAAATTCTAGGCCATCTAGGTCTATAAGAATAACCGCCCCTCCTGACCAGATTGACTTGATGATGTAAGGACCAGTCCAATTGGGTTTGAACTTGCCCCTAGGGTCGTGGATGGGAGCTCGGTTGTCTTTCAACACCATGTCCCCCTCCTTGAGATTCCTGGACTTAACTTTCTTGTTAAAAGCCTTGGCAATTCGACGTTGGTAGCCTTGGACATGATACAATGCTCTTAGTCTTCTGTCATCAAACAACATTAACTCCTCAAACCTACTTTGCCGCCAATCTGCCTCTGCTATCTGACACTCGGCCATAACTCGTAGCAACGGTACTTCAATTTCAATTGGCAAAATAGCCTTCATCCCGTAGACAAGAGAACAGGGGGTTACCCCTGTAGATGTTCAGATCGAGGTTCTGTAGCCCCAGAATGCAAATGGCAGTTTATCTGGCCAGCCCCTGTAAGTTTCCACCATCTTCTGTAGAATTCTTTTGATGCTTTTATTCACAGCCTCGACGGCTCTATTGGTTTGTAGCCTATAGGTCGATGACTTATGGAAAGCCACGTTATATTTCTCAAGCAAGTCTATCACTTCTTTCCTAAAGTGCGACCCATTATCGGAGATAATCTCATTCAGAACCCCGTACCTGCAGATGATATTGTTCTTGATGAACTTAGCTACATGCGATGCTTTTAGCACAGAGTGGGACTGGGCCTTTACCTATTTCATGAAGTAGTCAATCGTTACTAAGATGAATCCATGTCCGTTTGACCCCTTTGGCGTGACTGCGCCGATAACATCTATTTCCCAAACAAAGAATGGCCATGGTGAAGTCATGTTATAAAGCTTCGATGGCGAAATGTTCATGCGATTGGCATAAATCTGGCACTTGTGGCATCGCCAAACAAAACCAATACAATCCTCTTCCATGGTTGACCAGTAGTAGCCTTGTCTAAGGATTTTTTGGGTGAGCATCACACTGTTCATGTGGGCTCCGTACTCTCCTCCGTAAATGGCCTCCATGAGGTGTTTTGATTCCTCTTCCTCAACACATACCTTATGTATTCCCAGATGACCTCTTTTGTACAACCTACCTCTATAGATGACAAATTGGACGGCCAGGCGCCGTATTTCCCTTTTGTCCTTGGCATTTGCTCCTAGTGGATAAGCCTCATTTTTTAGGAAATTCCAAATATCGTAGTACCATGGGTTCTTGTCTGAAGCCTCATCTATCGCAGTAATGGTTTCATAGGCCAGCATGTACTTCTGTTCAATAATGATCGGACGTATCCTAACTCCCAATGAAATGTCTACCATAGAAAATGGAGTTGCTAGTGCATCAACGAATTAGTTGTGCTCTCTTAGCAGATGGGTAAATGTTAGCTTTTCAAACCTCGGAATTAGCATATCCAAGACCTGATGGTAAACCTTCATTTTCTCCTCTTTAACCGGCCAATCTCCGTTGGCTTGAGACACAACCAAGTTCGAATCCCCGATGACGTCCAACCTTTTTGCCCCTAGTTCTAGGGCGGCTTCTAAACCAGCAATACACACCTCATATTCTACTTCATTGTTGGATACTTTGAACTGGAGTTTGAAGGGTAAGGGTAAATGGGAGTCATTAGGTGCTATTAACAACACACCGATCTCATAATCGTATTGATTGGCTACTCCGTCAAAGTACATCATCCACGTTTTTTCCTCTATTTGAAGAATATCTTCATCTGGGAAAAAGTACTCCACCGTTTCATCCCCTTCCACTGGGTGATCTGTCAAGAATTCTACTATAGCTCTCCCTTTAACCGACTTGCGTGTAACATATTTAAGATCAAATTCGGAGAGAAGAAGCAACAAATGGGCTAGCCTTCGCGTAAGCACTGGTTTCTCAAACAAATATTTAATGGGATCTAATCTCGAAACTAGATTTACCGAGTGAGCTAACTGGTAGTGCCTTAACTTCCAGGTAGCCCATACCAAGGCTAGACAAGATTTCTCGAGGGGAGTGTAATGGGTCTCTCGTAATCCAGTATTTTCTTGCTCAAGTAGTAAACAGTTTTCTCCACCTTGGCCTCAGACTCCTGAGCTAACATATATCCCGTGGTTGAGTTCGTCACTGACAAGTACAAAATTAGCAATTTTTCTGATTTTGGCAGTGATAATACAGACGGATTCTGTAGGTACTACTTGACCTGTTCAAAAGCAAACTGACAGCGATCATCCCATTAGAACTTCTTTCCTTTCTTTAGGAGACCAAATAGTGGTTCACAAGTCAAGGTTAATTTAGAAATAAATCGTTGTATGAATTGCACTTTATCCAAAAAGCCGTGCACCTCCTTTTCAGTCCTTGGTGGTGGCATTTCTAAGATGACCTTGATTTTGGAAGGATCTACCTCGATTCCTCTCTGTGTGATCTGGAATCCCAGCATTTTTCTTGTTGTTACACCAAAGGTGCATTTTTTGTGGGTTTAACCTCAATCTATACTCTCTGATCCGCTGAACGAATTTCTCTAAGGCGGTATAGTGGCTCTCTCGATCTTTGGACTTGACAATCATATCATCCACATACACCTCAACCTCTTTGTGGATCATGTCATGCAAAATAGTGGTTGCAGCCCTTTGATAAGTAGCTGCAGCATTCTTCAACCCAAACAGCATGACTCGGTAGCAATAGGTGCCCCACGGAGTAGTGAAAGCAGTTTTCTCCCTATCCTTGGGTGCCATCAGAATCTAGTTATACCTGGAAAACCCATGCATGAACGAGAGCAATGCATGGCCCACGATGAAGTCTACCAACTCATCAATATGTGGCAGTGGAAAATCATCCTTCGGACTAGCTTTATTCTGATCCCTGAAGTCGACACAGACTCTAATTCTGCCATCCTTCTTTGGGACTGGAACAATATTGGCTAACCACGTTGGATACTCAGATACAAGCAAGAACCCTGCCTCAATCTATTTGGTAACTCCTTCCTTAATCTTCAAAGCCCAATCTAGGCGAACTCTGCGCAGTTTTTGCTTAACTGGCCGGGCCTCAAGGTCAAGAGGGATCCGGTGTTGTACAATCTCATGATCGATTCTAGACATGTCTTCGTAGGACCACACGAAAACATCTTTAAAATTTTTTAATAAAGCGATTAAATGCTCATGTTCCTCTGAAGACAGTGTGGACCCAATCTAGACCAAGCGAAGATCTTCCTCAGCACCTACGTTAATTGATACAATTTCATCTGTACAAGGCTTAACACGCCTCTCCTCCTCATGATCAATCAAAATTTTCAAAACCCAATGAATTTATTCCTCTTCGTTTATGTCAATTTTGAAAATTAAGATCAATACAACAAACCAAAGGCACAGAGAAGTAGGAAAAGTCCACAACATTTCCATTCAAAAAGTCTGGATCTTCGGTTACAGTGGACTCAAAAGAAAAACTAAAAGACAACCTAGACAGGACTTTGGTATCCGGGTTACCACTCCCAGACGTACCAGACTCAGAGGAACTTGAATCTGACTTCAACTCCACAGACTCAGTGGAATCAAATTCGGACTCACTATCCGATGCAGAACTGTTGATGACGCCTTGCTTAAACTTCCAGACCAGGTGTAGAGCCTCAGATTCATCCACGATAAGATTAGAGAAATCTGCTACTGGGTTATCCTCGATCATTGAGACAGTAAAACTATCTCCCAAGTTGGTGGTCTCAGCTCCAGCAGTAGAACTTGTCAGTAGGTTAGCCAGTGCTTTTCCCAACAGCTCTTCCTCTTTGATGTTCAGGTTTGCAGTCCCGCCTTGATTGGTGCTAGGGCTCAAGTCTACTTGTTCATCCTCCTCTTCTAGTAACTGGTGCCCGAAGAAGATCTCAAACCTCGGATACCTTGTTTTTGTTTCCTAATCATACTAGGGCTCTAGGAATCCACAAAAGGGGAAGTCTTCCCCTTGGCAGACAAAGCGTCCATTCAAGGTTCCCTATATTGGTTTGTGGACTAACTCATACTACTTCTCAGCCCTCTTTGCTTTCATCATTTCTCTCAACTCCCCCCTTTTTCTTTGCTAATCTGTGGCGTTATGTTTGTATCCCAGCCCGAAAGCGTAGAGATTATGACTCATCTCCTTAGCAACAGTACCTCCCTGCTTGGCACTTCGGCCTAGTCCTGATCCGGGCATATGCCCCTATTTGTTCATTATGTAAATAGATTGTGCACTTACGTGATTCCCATCGCCCTCTGCCATGGTGGTTTAGACTAACCGGGCTTTTGCCAGAGAAAAATCGGAAAGGAACACGTTCTCCTCCCTATGTATGATTTCCAGAAATAGTGCAGTGGTCACCTGGGGAGGATGGATTGCAGAATTACCGTACACAGTGGCAATCCCGCCTTTGAAGGGGTACTTTATTAACTGATGGACTGTTGATGGTACAACTCTCATCTGATGTAGCTAAGCCTTCCTAATAGTAGATTAAAAGTGGTCGGAATGTCCATGACATGGAATTCCACCTCATTCTCAGACGGGCCAATTAGGATATTGCTCTTGAACGTTCCCATAACATCCTGGCTTTTATTGTCATAGCCCTAATGGCTTGGGTTATGGGTGTAAAGTCAACCGGCTTCAAACCGACGGTATAGGCAGTTCTCACTGGACATACATTGATAATCGATCCGATATCTACTAACACCATCGAAATCTATTTTTTTTGACTTTCCAGGGTTACATATAAGGGTCGGTTGTGGTTGGCACCCTCATGTGATAACTCCTTATCTGTAAATGATATCACCGGAGTAACGTCTCCAGATGTAACCAATGATACCAATTGGTCAGCAATGGTATCGATGGGCAATTTGGTCTAGTTCATTGCCTCTAACAGTGCTAGCCTATGCTCCTGAAAAGCCATTATTAGCCCCCAGATTGAAATATCAGCCTGAATCTTCTTGAACTGTTTCAAGACCAGGTTTTCTTCAATATCTTTCTCTTTTGATCTCTCAGCCTCCTTTCCAAAGGTCTCTGGTTGGTCTAATGCTACAGTTTTGAAGTACCGACCGCTTCGGGTCATATGATTGATCTAGTCAATATAGTAAGTGTCATCTGAGGTATCAGCATTCTAACCTTCGTCAGTGTATACATGACTTAGGTCGCTGTCTTCCCACCACTGTTCCGCAGTTATGGTCAGGCTGGCATCAGGTTCTATCTGGAGTATGTTAACATCACGCACCCCATCATCATACCATTCTTCCTCCACCACATTCTTGGTTTCTGAATCCCGATGTTTTTAGAGTTTCCGTAACATCCTTTTCCGATCGCTGGGCTCCCATTCGACCTTTTTGGTAATTTAGGCATCACTCACCGTTGTCTCGGGTTCTTCTTTTCTTTTTCCATTGCCCTGCTCCAGAGGTATCTTTTCCTGGATCTCCTCTATCCTTTCCCTCTAAAATTGTTCCAGTGCCTATTCTTTCATAGTTAGAGGCGCAGCCTCAGCCTTGCCCCTAACTTTAATTTCCTCTTCCTTCCTAGTCTCTCCTATCTGTTCTTCCACATCTAAATCTTCCTCACTCAACCATCTATTGCTTGTTTCTGGCTGGCTCGGGTTCCACCATTCCACCTGAACACTACTTGTATCCTCATCTTCGAAGAAGTATAAATCCTCCAAATCCTCCTCCAGATCAACCAAATCCTCTTCTAAGTCAACCAAGTCTTTTAGGCCTTGTTCAGGCTGATCATTCTAATGTTGCCCTAACTGGCCTTCCCCAATAGCATTGATGCTGAGAAAGTCCGGCAGTATGACTACTAGTTTCGGCTAATTGATGGCCACAATGTATAAACTGGGATCGTACTCCTCTATGAGCAAGACCCCCTTCTCTATGACACAGGTATCAGACGACCTTGTCTTCAATACATTCTTCTCTTTCTCTGTTTCTACTGCCACGGGTCTGGATTGGGTTTGTGGTGTTAGGTCCATCATGCACATGCATGTGCCATCTAGAATAACCACCTCCGGTTTTAGTAGGTAGGATGAGGTAATTAAAACTAAGGTTAAAAGTGAGCGGTAGTGTATGGATATGGTTAATGTTTTTGGACGGAAGAATTTGGCTGTGTGCAGGAAGTGGGTTGGTTCTTACGTTTGGTTTGAAAGGTGGGAAGATGACTTTGTTGTCAATGAGATCTTGGATCTTATGACATAAACGGTAGCACATGTCCGTGGGATGGCCATGTTGTTGGTGGAAGATACAATACTGGGTAGGGTCATGTTTGGGTGGCAATGGGTCTGGAAGTGGATGAGGATCGAGAGTCTTGAGATGCCCCTTTTGCATTAATAGCTTGAGGGCGTGGGTTAAGCTCATATGGAGGGGAGTAAAAACTCTTCGATTCCGAAGTGGACCAGTATTTTGTGAAGGTTGTGAGGCTGTAGCAGTAGCGAAGGGATCAACCATCTTGGTCGTTGAAACAACAATACTGACATCCGTAGGCCGTGAAATGGTGCTACTGCTAGTATTGGTACTCCGGGAGAATGGCCTTCTTGCGGGTTTGCTTGTTCTATGGATAATACCCTTTTTGAATGCACTCTCAATCTGGACCCGCAGCTCATGTAAGGAAGCAAATGTGGACAATGGTGTCACTATCATTCTCTACAACATGTCTAACACAAGGTTCTGGACCACTAGTCGGACTTGTTCTCTTTCGGCAGGTCTATTTGTCATTCCGGCTGCCTTGGCTCTCCACCGGGTGACAAAATCGATGAATGATTATTTGGGGTTCGGGGTAATAGCCTTCAACTCACTAATGGTTACCTCTATCTGGGTGTTATACGAATACTGATTGGCAAACGCCTCAGGTAGCTCCTCCTAATTTCGCTTTGTTGATTTTTCCAATTTAGAATACCAGATGGCCACCATATCAGACAAGGTTCTCTCAAACAAGGAAAGCTTAAGTACCCTAGACAAACCCATGGGCCTCAATACATCTAAGAATAACTGGACATGCATAATCGGATCCACACTCCTATCGAATCTGTCGATGTGGGGCATCTTAAATTTCTTCGATAATCTAACTGAAGCCTCAGTGTACCCGTCTTCGATATCTAGAATGGAGTTGAATCCCCAAGATTTCCTCAATACTTTCTCAAATCTAGCAATTTTGACCAAGACTGGATCAATTTCATTGATATCAAAAGGAAAAATTCCTACGGGGGGTTGAACCAGAGGCCTATAAGTCGGAGCCGAGGGAAACATGTCCTGAGGATCTGGGACTGGTAGATTTTCTATTGGTAGGGGTAGATCCGAGTTTGGCTGAGAAGCCGAGATCGGATGCACAGTTGATGCGGATGCTCTGGATATACGTCGTAGATCGGCAATAATTTCATCTTGTGCAGCCATCCTCTAGTTTACAGTGTCCATGGTTCTTTGGAAAGCCGCCATCTTGGCAGCAAATTCCTCTGTGTTCTGTGTTGTATTCTCTGCCATTGCTGGTCTGGGTGAACTAGATGCTGGTGAATTGATTGAGTGAGAACGGATAAGTGTTTGCAGAGTGCTTTGTACTGATACTACTGACTGTTTGTTCCTTCTTCGTCGAGTGACTGGCAGAAGCAAGACTAACAGGGGCTGACCACCAACAAGGTCTTGAGCTTTACAAAGCCTACCAAAACGAGTCCACACAACTTGGGGAATATCTGATGTTTCTGAAACTATGATGATAAACTACCTAGCAAAAAGAAAGAAAGAAAAACATAATCAAAATCGGATAGCACTTTGGCCCCAATTCACAACAATCATAACGCATAGCTGAACTGCAATCCCCACTGAACTCTATTCTCAAACTCAAACTAATATGAACCATCCTGTATAGTCTCACTGTGAAAGCACATACCAAGTAAAAAAGAACCAAAACACCTCTATGAGGGGGGGGTAGAGTTACCCTGTCCTAGATTTTTGACATGATCTAGGCTGCATTACTTCAAACAATGAGTTTCACAACATCCTACAAATGGGTGGCATCCTGTCCTAAGTTGGAATAGTCACTATAGCTTTACTATATGCAACTAGGTCAAATAGTCGAAAGGGTACCTCAGCAAGATTACCTAATATACCTCTCACACCTAACACCAAGAAGCGAAAGGTGGATCAAGCAGTATAGCGGTAATCCAAATCCAAGGGTTGTGTTTCCAACATGGCAGAGCCCACGACCAGTCAGCCTTTTGGCAAGCCTTTTGGGCAAGCCTCCTGCAAACTATCCAGGAATCGCAGATGGAAAACACAGTGACTTAGAGTAACCATGCAAATGCAATACAAAGAACATATAAGTGTAGATAAAAATTCACATCATGAGTTTCAAGTCAAGTTCGCTAAATCCCCAACAGAGTCGCCAGAAACTGTAGCTCGCTTTTCGTGCTCCTTTCAGAAAATGAATAGCCCCACAGTTCGAACTCCCGTAGTTCTGAATCTGATTTCACAAAGTGCAATGTGAAACAGTGAAAACACAAAAGAGTCCAAAGATGGCAATTCTTTTGGAAAATCGATGTTTGAATTAAATGCCAAAAATGGACTGCTTTGCCAGATTTCAGAGTTGCCACCTAAATAATTTGTTTTTGAAAAATTTAGGAAATCCGAGACTTGTGCCAAAGGCCATTGGTCTGTCATCACCAAAGTGTTTCAGCTCGGGAACTTAGGTACAAGAGGGGAAGGTCGTGAATTGAGGACCCTACTCGCCCAATTAAAGATCGGCCTCTACTAATCATGATGTGATTTTTATTTACATTATATGCTCTTGTTCCGATTATTAGCTATTTTTACTATGTGATGCACACACAAATATAGACTAATTTGCAAGAATTGGAACATTTGAGTTTGCGTTTTATTCGAAATTGTTTTGTGAATTTGTCACTTGAAAAAGTGGGCTTAAAATGAACATTAATCAAACTATCCCAATTCAAGCAACTAGCCTTCATCCACAGGCATTCAAACAGTTATATCATTTAAGCACTAGCCTCATGGTGAACATGCTTTGACATGGTAACACAAACATTCAATGCAAGATGCTAAAACACAAAATTATGCGCCTAGTACTCCGAGCCAAAACAAAGAAAAATAATTAGAAATAATATGCATGCTCCTAATTAATGCAAAATGACTAAATGCAATGCACACATTATATATTTTATAGGCTTAGCTATGAGCATGGCACATGATTTCATTCAAGACATGCGATAAAGCACATATTCAAGTAATGAATTTGAACATTGATATTGGGTTAGTATGATGAACCGAACCTTGGATGCATGCAAGACAATGGATGCAATGCATAAGAATGCTAATTTGAAAAATGATGTTCCTATACTAACCATCGTAAGCAAGTAAGTAAAAAGGAAAAAGACGTGGGATTGGAAGATATACAACTTATTACACATTTGCCCTCGTGCAAGAGGGTGTGAATCAAAGTCTGAAAGTCCGAATTAAACTAATTATTACAAAACCAAATGAATGAATAAGTAAAGAATTAACTAGCTAACTACTCTATTATAACAAGGATAATAATGAGAATGAGAAACAAACTAGCTACAACAATTATAAATAAACAATAATAATAATTATAACACTAATAATAAACAAGACTAATTATAATAATAATAAATTAATTAATTACAATAATACTCGGAGCATTAATTTACAATAATGATGTAAGCAAAGATGCACAAGGGTTGCATGCACAGTTTCCAAGAACAACTTTGTCTACCTAGGTCTGTTCTGTTTTACTTTCAACCACTGCCCTCTGTTTTCTTCAAAACATACTGCTGGCCAAACATTGATGACCGAGCGTGCCTTAATTTTATGCAAAATCTTGTTTTGTGCTATGAAGTAAAAATAGTGCAGACAAAGTTATTCTAGACTCTGTTTGTCCCTCTCACACTTCTCTATCACGGGAAAGCCTTGAGAGAAGGTTGGAATTGTTTCCAAAACTATCAATGAGCAAGTTGATTGTTTGATAATTTCTGATACAATTTGGACAAAAATCAATAAATGTAATAAACAACAACCACCCCTCCCCTCTATCATAGAGTGAACTCAAAGAGGGAGGAAGAGACGTTTCAAGGTTCATCAAAACATCATGAATTGATGTAAGACAACCCTTGACACAATGGACTCGGCATAACATCCGGCTGAATCCAAGCAATATAACTCATTCTCTTTATGTGAGTTGGTTTATTTTAAGCCAAATTCATTAGTCTTTGCCATCCTTTAATCCATTAAGTCCAAGGTGATCATTACATCCACTAAGTGAGAAACATGTCAAACGGGAGGTGATTCTCAACATGAACAAGAGACTACACTGTTGACAATGAACCTCCGTAGAGATTAAGCCATTAAGCATAGATTTCTAGTTCATGTTTTGAATAACCGTCAACCGATTGAAACAACTCTCAAATGAAAGAAATGAATGACAAGTTGATTATTAAAATGAGGTTCTTAAACATGGAAATTAGACAAGGAAAAGCTTATAACAATATTCAACATAAACTTATGAGACAACAATCAAGCTAATCAAAGCATGAACTATTTAAACAACCTACAACAGCCCTCTTAATGGGTGAAAAATAGTGGCTCAAAGTACATGAAAAGAGCCTAAAAAGCTAATCAATAAAGAGAGAAAACAAGGTTAGTAAGCAAGAATAATGAGGGGTGGCTAACTCCTCCACTTTTGAAACTTCAAAGCATGATTTTTAGCCTCTTTCTAACTCTAAAAATCAATTTAGAGAGCAAAGAAAAAGAGTGTAAAAGTAAGGGTTTGAGTTATAGGTAAAAGTGTAAAAAAGAGTGTAAACTCTCTCTATCCTTTTGGTAGCTCTCCAAACCCAAACTTAAGCACTTGGAAGAGAATCAAAACAACACAAAACTACAAGAACTAGATGGCAATAGATAGAACAAGAAGTAAAATAGAGGATGACAAGCTTATACCTCTCAAAGAAGTGAGCTTATGTTTATGAATCAAACTAAGTCCCAACACACTCTCAATCTTGAATTATGGTGTTCAAGGCTCAACCAAGGTTCCTAGGCTCAGGTGTGAAGGTGTATATGATGTATGGATATAGGTTTAAGGTGATAGGTGTAGACTCGACTTTCTTCACGTGCCCCCCTTTCGGAGAGGCGCGAATTGGTCTCCTACAGTTCGGACTCCTGTCACGGTTCTAAATCTAATCTCACAAAGTGCAATGTGAGACTGATAAACACCAAAGCGTCCAATCCAGCAAATCATTTTTGGAAAATCAAATTTTAAATCAAATAATGCCAAAACTGGACTGCTTTTCCAGATTACAGAGTCGCCACCTAAATACTTTATTTTTGGGAAATTTAGAAAACCCTTGACTCGTGCCAAAGACCACGTGTCCGTCATCACCAAAGTTGCCTCGGCTCGGGAACTTGGGTACGAGAGGGAAAGGTCCTGAAATGAGCACCCCCGCTCGCCCGATCAAAGATCGGCCTCTACTAATCATGATATGTTGTTTTATAAACCTCATGTGTTCTTATCCGGTTATTAATCTAACTTTACTATGTGACGCACACACAATCAAGTATAGACTAAATCGCAAGACTTGGAAAAAATCGACTCATGTTTGCTTTCGAAAATGGTTTAAAAGTGCCACTCGCAAGTGTGCTAAAGCGTGGATTTGCCATCAAACATGATAGGTTTAAAACATGATTTGCCACTTCGCAAAATGGGCTTAAAACTCACACTTGTCGAATTGTCCAATTCAAACAGCAAGCCTTCACCCATAGGCATTCATGCAGTTAATCACATAAGCAAATAGCCTCATGGCAAGCATGCGATCATGGCAACACTCACACTCATGCAAGTATGCTAAAACCTAACACTTACAGTGTACTCCGAGCCAAAACAAAAACTAGTTAGAAATATGCATGATCCTAACTATGTTAACAATGCCTAATGCAACACATGCAATATGCAATTAATAGGCTCGGCTATCTAAGATGGCATATGAATGCAACAATTTCATACACGTATTCAAAGAGGTATTGAAATACGATGCAGTTTGAATGATGCGCCGAGCCTGGTACATGCAAGACAAATGAATGAATGCAAACATGCAAGTATAAGGTATGCAAATCAAAACGTGACCCTAAACTAACCATCGAAAGCTGCGGTTAAGTAAAAGGGAGAAAGAAGTGGGGCTGGAAGACATGCACACACACACACACACACACACGCGCACGCTTATTACAACATTGCGCCCTCTCGAAGGAGGGTCCGAATAAATAAGTTAACTAGCTATGCTAAGCTAATTATTACAAACCAACTAATTAACTATTCTAACTAATTAACTACAACATATTGAATTTGAATAACTAGTTACACAAAATAATTAAAATATTACCACACTTGAATAATTAGCTATACTAACTAATTAAAGCAATAAAGCGGAGAAAGTAACGGCCTCGGAGGCGAGGGAGACATGCATGCTCGGTTGGCTTCCTCCCGAAAATGCCATTGCCTTGCCATCGGATGCCTCTGTTTGCACTTGTTTGATCACTAAACAACGCACCAACTTCCAGACTGCTTCTACCCTAACTTAGAAACACTTTTGAACAACTTTTCTCCACTGGCCGGTCGGCCACCCACACTGGACGGTCGGCTACTGCAAGTGGCTGGTCGACCACCCACTCCTTTTTCCAGGCTTCTGGTTTTGCTACAATAGAGAGCAACAGAGGCAAAGCAATGCATTTTTCAAGGATTGTGTGTACTGTCACTCTCCTTATCATTTCTCAAGCTCAAATGAGTGTGGCACTTGGCTCTCAAGCCACCAACCAAGCATTTTCATGCATGATGGCCAAAGAACCAAGCTTGTACAAAGCTTAGTGAATGCACAAATAGACTCGAAGGGCCACCACCCTATCATACGTGATCAAGGGTAACGACGACCAAGAAATGTGACACGTTACATCACTTGGAGTATGAAACGTCCCACATTTCTTGTGTTTGGATTAACGTCTGATCCAAACACATGCAATGCCACACAAATGCTTATCTTGCGCAAGTTTTACTTTGCTCATTTTATTTACACATTTTAGCATTACCAAGCCATTCTTTAACCGGTTAAGTCCAATGTGAAAGTCCTCTAATGAGAGAGGGGTAAACCAAAGGATGATTTAAGACATGAGAGTGATCATGCCTTTGGCTAGGAAGAACCCTCATAAGAGGGTTAAAGCCATTGAGCACAAGCTCTATCTCAAGCTTAAATACAATCATAAGGTTAACCAACCCTCAAAACAAATGGGAAAATGAAGAAATAAGGGAGGTTGCAAACTTTTTGATACTGAAATGGCATGCTAAAGACCTTAAATCATGCAAGTAACACATGCACAACATGTTAAGAACCAAAAGCATCAAAGCTAGTGAAGAGCACTACACTGGAGGCATGCAATATCAAGCTTAAATTACCAAACCAGCTTTGGACAGAGCTTAAACATGCCAAAATAGTGGCTAAATCATGCTGGAAATAAAGCACAAAAAGCTATAAAAACATGCTCATGTGTTGGCTTGCAAGTTAGGCTCAAAACACAACTCTCAATAACAATGAAAGAGTGAAGTATGTGAGAGTGTGACAAGGCTATATGCATTGAAATCATGTATAAAATGATGCCATATCATCCAATCGTCTCATGCAAAACATATTAGAGGCCTTGAAACACAAAGCTAGTGAAGCCAATTACACTATAGCTATACAAAGCAAGCCTCATATGACCAAGAAGGTTCAAAATAGAGCTAAAGCATGCTAACTTAGTAGCAAAAACATGCCGAGATAGAGCCACAAAAAGGTAGAAAAACATGCTCACATGCTAGGCCATCTACATATGCAAACAAGACACAAGGAGCGAAGGCCACGCCCTCCTATTTTGGACCTCAAAACATACTTTTTGCCACTGAAATTTCCCTGGAATTTAGTGGTTAAAAGGCCAAAAAAATTTGGTTTAAAAGCTTTGAAAAAGAGCACAACACTTTAGCAAACAAGCTACAAAAGAGGATGGACCACCCCTTACTCCAAAACATACCTCAAACCACTATTTTAAACCATAAAAACATAGTTTATTAGGGTTTAAAACCAGCATCAAAATAGCACGCAAAGGTGGCTAAGCAACTCACTAAAACAAAGCTTAAAAAAGGTAAGCCTTTACCTTTGAATCACAGCAACAAAACAGCCAAAATCTGAGTCAAAACCAGCCTTCAACAACCCAAAATAAGCCCCAAGATGCCTCAACTCCAAGGTGAAGGTGTTTGGTCAAGGGTCTTAGTGCAAATGTGTAGAGAAAACTCACTTTCAAACACAAAATAGGGAGAGAGAGAGAGAGAGAGAGAGAGAGGATTCTAGAGAGAGAGACAAAAATTTTGCTCACAAAATTTTTGTAACCCTCAAAATGGAGGAGAGACCTCCCCTTATATAGAAATGCAAGCCAAAAGCTTGCTTCCATCACTCCATACACGTGTATAGAGGAGGCTTTCAGTGATCAACAGCTAGCACATAAAATATCTAAAAAATGAGAAAAATGGTCGTCGGCCACTCTAGGTGGCCAACCGGCCACCTCTCCTAGCCGACCGACCACATCAAGTGGCCGTCAAGGAGGAAAAGTAGCCGACAAGTGCCAAAAGTGGATGACAAGGCCTTTCCCCCCTTTAGGCAAGAGGCACCAAGGTTTGGCCCAAAAACAAGGGCAAAGCACAGAGGGTTTAGAGGCTCAAAGACAAGGCACTCAGCCGAGAACTTCGGACACTCAAAATGAGCACAAACATGCACGATCATCGAGTGCGCAAATGATGACGTCTGAGTCTTAAGGTCGATCAAAAATAGGGTGTCTACAATAGGTTTGCTCAAAGGGTTGCTTGCACAAGAAGAAGGAGAAAAGGAGCTCTCAAGAAGGTGTAGAGGCTTTTTACAAATTCTTCAACCTTCAAAACAGAGATACAACTTCGTTTTTATAGAATTTGAGCAAGAGGGATCATAAATATCTTGAAAAATGGATAGCTGGTGAGCTCCCGCCCAGAATAGTGTTTTTCGTTACTAAGGCACGGTCGGCCTTCAATAGCCACGGCCAGCCCTCAATGAGGCACGGCCGGCCCTCAATGTGTTCCCCTATTTTTCTGCTTCAGACTCAGCATGGGGTGGCACAATGTGTAGAAATGGATTTCTTGGGTATAATCTGTGGAAATATGGAAGGTTTGGTATTGTTTCGGAGCTTAAACATGGCCCCTTCATTGAGACCTCGAACCACACACAACACCACTTTCATCATTGAGTGTATCGAGCAAAGCGCTCGAGCCATGTGGGCGATCAAAAATGGGGTGTCTACACATTTGTGGCAGCAATTTACTCTGCCTCTATTGTAGATAAAGCAACATACTTTTATAGTTTGGATTACCATGAAACAGCTCCCCCTGCAAAGGTGAATCGAAATCCTGATGTAGACTTTTTACCATCAAGATCACCTACGATATCGGCGTCTGTAAAACCCTCCAAAATTGGCTCAACTCCCCCGAAACATAAACACATCTTTGAAGTTCCCTTCAAGTACTGAAGAATCCATTTGACCACCTCCCAATGCTCTTTTCTTGGATTGGAGAGGAATCTGCTCATAATGCCAACTACGTGAGCTATATAAGACCGGGTACACACCATAGCATACATCAAACTTCCTACTGTAGAAGAATAAGGGATTGCCTCCATT
The DNA here is from genome assembly GCF_055761805.1 of Camellia sinensis. Lineage (NCBI taxonomy): Eukaryota > Viridiplantae > Streptophyta > Magnoliopsida > Ericales > Theaceae > Camellia > Camellia sinensis. The sequence continues at coordinate 84,120,940 of NC_138963.1, forward strand.
TTTTTCCTTTCAGTGCTGGTTGTGGGACACGAACGCTTTGTCACCTTGAAATAGTTGGCTAGTGGTGTGTTGACTGGCTTGGTATCTTTCATGTTGAACTTTTCAATCACCCGTTCAACGTAGTTCTCCTGTAACAACCATATCTTCTTGGCTTTCCTATTACGAACAATATTCATGCCCAAGATCTGTTGTGCTAGGCCTAAATTCTTCATATCAAAATACTACGACAAGTCCTTTTTCAACTTGTTGATCATAGCAACATCATGTTCTATGATTAGCATATCATTGACATACAGCAGTAGGATAATGAAGTTTCCATTCTAATATACAGCAGCAGGATAATGAAGTTTCCATCTGAAAACATTCGAAAGTATACACACTGGTCTGCTACTGTTTTTTTGTACTAGTGATCTACCATAAATGAATCAAACTTCTTGTACCATTGTCTTGGTGTCTGCTTCAGGCCGTAGAGACTCTTCTTCAGTTTGTAGACTAGATTCTATTTCCTTTTAACTTCAAATCTTTCTAGTTGCTCCATATAGTCTCTTCCTCCAAATCACCATGAACAAAGGCAGTCTTGACATCCATGTATTCTACCTCTAGATTCAAGTGAGTTGCTTATCCCAGAGCTACTCAAATAGAAGTCATCTTCACAACTGGGGAGAAGATCTCATCAAAGTCAATTCCCTTCTTCTCCCCAAAACCTTTGACCACCAAACGAGCTTTATGCTGTAATAGTTTACCATTGCCATCTTTCTTCAACTTATACACCCATTTGTTCTTCAAGGTTCTCTTGCCTCTTAGAAGTGGAACAAGCTTATAAGTGTGGTTCTTCAGCAAAGAACTCATCTCCTCCATCATGGCTTGCATCCAACAATCTTTCTTTGTATGACTCTTTGCTTTCGAAAAACTCTTAGGCTCCCCCTCATCAGTAATTAGAACATACTGAGAAGCGGGATATTTGGTTGATGGCACAACAACACTTCTAGATCTCTGCAACTGAAGCCCAATTGCCTCTGGTTGAGGGGGTTGCTCCCCCTGCTCAATACCCTCTCATCCAGGTCTTCATCTTTTTCCTCCTAATCCTCAGTTTCTGGCACAAGATCCTGCAACTCTGGCACTTCTTGTTGAACATAATCACATCTAGCATTTTGTGAGAGCTCGGGAGATGGTAACAAGTCTGGAGTAATGACATCTCTAGACTTTGCAGGCTTCTCCAAATCTGCTACTATTTGGTTTTCCTAGAATACAACATCTCTGCTCCTGAACATCTTCCTATTCACTGGGTCCCACAACTTGTACCCAAATGCTATATCTAAATAGCCCACAAACATGTATGGAGTGGACTTGTCATCAAGCTTCTATCTATTTTCCTTAGAGATATGTGCGAACGCCTTACACCCGAAGACTCTCAAGTGAGAATATGACACATTTTTTCTGGACCAGACTTCCTCAAGTATCACAAAATTCAATGGGACTAAAGGTGACCTGTTAATGAGATAACAGACTGTACGAGCGGCTTCAGCCTAGAATGACTTTGGAAACTTTGCCATTCTGAGCATGCATCTGACTTTTTCAAGAATAGTGCGATTCATCCTCTCTGCTACACCATTATGTTGTGGGGTATCAGGAACTGTTGTCTCGTGCCGGATACCTCTGTTGGTGTAATATACTTCAAAAGCATTGGAAGTGTACTCGCTACCATTGTCTGTGCAAAGACACTTCAACTGCTTCCCGGTCTCTCTTTCCACCATTGCATGGAACTCTTGAAAATGTTGGAATACCTCATCTTTCGTCTTCAGAAAATACACCCACAATTTATTTGATGCATCATCAATAAAAGTTAGAAAATACTTGCGGTCGCCAAGTGACTCCACTTCGATTGGGCCACAAACATCCGAGTATACCATACTGAGCACTTCGGTTTTCCTCTTGCTCGTTGAACCGAATGATACTCAATGCTGCTTACCATAAAGGCGATGATCACACGGCTTTAGGGCACTCCCTTTAGATAAGGGTATCCTGGATTGCTTTGCCAACAGATGCAATCCCTTCTTACTTATGTGAGCCAGTCTTCTGTGCCACAAGTCGGGCGACTCCTTGTCTTCTACTGCATTAAGACTTTCTAAACAAACCTTTGTTTGAGTCTTGTACAGTGTTGAAGTCATCCCTCCTCTAGCGATTATCGAAGCTCCTCCTGTTAACTTCCAACGGCCATTTTCGAATGTACTTATATAGCCATATCGGTCCAGGGTGCTTCCGGAGATAAGATTGAGGCGCAAATTTGGAACATGCCTCACATCTTTAAGAACTAACTTGTGTCCGACATTAATCTGAATACTAATGTCTCCAATACCCACAATCTTCGAATAGCTAGAATTCCCTATTCGAACAATGCCAAAATCTCTAACGTTGTACGAGCTAAAGAGTTCTCTGTGAGAAGTGGCGTGATAAGATGCAACTGTGTCTATCACCCACTCTGTATAGCTGTGGTCAACCATGTAAAAGCAATCCTCCCCTTCACCAACTACAAGAAGTATTTCATCAATTGTTGTGGCTGTCGTGTTCTTATCTCCCTTTGACTTACTGCTTTGGCCTTTATCTTTCTGGCTTGGGCAGTTCCTCTTTATGTGACCCTCCCAACTACAGTGAAAGCAAGTGAAGCTAGAGTTATCTTGACTTTTACTATCTCTGGATTTACTCATGTTGTTGCATCTGCCTCTACTCTTGCTTCTTCTTTTGCCTTTTCCTTTACCTTTATCTTCTGTAACAAGAGAATGGGACTGATTACCTCCTATGTCTTTTCTCCTTGTCTCTTCATTGTACATGGCATTTGTGACCATGCTCATGGTTAGCTTCCCTTCTGGTGCAGAGTTGCTAAAAAAAACCACCAATGTCTCCTAGTTGTTCGGTAAATAACTAAACAGTAGTACAACTTGCATTTCATCGTCTAAGGGCATCTTAGTAGTTGCAAGCTGATTCACCAGATTTTTGAATTCACTGGTGTGCTCAACGACAGACACACCATTCTTCAACTTCAGATTTACAAGCCTTCTCATCACCAAGGATTTGTTCCGGGCAGTCTTTGACTGGTACATTCCTTCTAACATTGTCCAGAGGACATATGCATCTGTCTCTTAGGCAATATGGTAAAACACACTGTGGTTTATCCATTGTCTAATCTGACCGATAGTCTTTCGGTTCATCTTTATCTAGTCTTCATCATTCTCTACTTCTGGTTTTACCCTTTTTAGAGTAATAGGGTCAAGCAGGTCTCTATAGTATAGGACGTCTTCTATCTGCGGCTTACAGATTCCATAATTGGAAGCATTCAACTTTATCATTGATCTTGAAGTTGATGTGGATTCCTCCATTCTCTTCTTACTTGTACAAAAAATCTAAATTTGGACAAACGGACCACACTGTTGAGTCCGAAATGGTCAAATTAGCTAAAAAAAACAATTTTCTCAATTTTTTCAGGGACCTCAATGCAATTTACCACAACTTTAGGGACTAAATTACAATTTTAGAAACTTCAAGGGCTGAAATGCAATTTACCATAAATTTAGGAGCTAAATTGCAATTTCAAAAACTTCATGGGCTGAAATACAATTTGCCATAACTTCAGAGGTTAAATTGCAATTTTAGAAACTCCAGGGGCTAGAATGCAATTTACCACAACTTCAGGGGCTAAATTACAATTTTAAAAACTTTAGGGGTTGAAATGTAATTTACCACAACTTCAGAGACTAAATTACAATTTCAGAAACTCTGTTGATGCAATGATGATGTCACATTGACATAAGCCTTCTTCTTCAAATTCTTTTGCCGAACTGAAATTTTTGACAAAATTCTAGCAAATCTTCGGCAAGCTCTATGGAACTCGTTTTAGTTCTGATTTTAACGAATTTTATATTGCCATAATCATCTCAAAGAGATGCACCTCCTGGTGTGCTCAAAAGTTGATTTCGAGCAACTTCAAAATTTTACAATTTTTAAAAACCACATTGTTTTTCACCAACCGGAGCTCTGATACCACTTGTTAGGATTAGGCACACTCAGAAATCAATCTCACACACACAAGAAGGAGATACAAGAGATTTATGTGGTTCAACAATAGCCTACGTCCATAGGGAGAGATTTCACTATAAAATTCCCCAGAGGGAGTTTACAATACTCACACCTTACTCTCTCTCTCTCTATAACACTCTCACTCGCTCAGATTACACAAACACACTCTGTGCTGCCTTATTTTCTTTTTCTCTCAGCATCTATATATATACACAGGAAGAAGGAAACAAAGGCAAGATAAATGAGTAATTAGGTTTGCCACCTGCCATCTTCTCTCCTACTTCTTGACTTGGAGAGCCACCCATCTTCCTTCCTACTTCTTGACTTGTAGAGCCACCCTTTAATGACTCCTCCATGTGGGTTGGAGCTAACACATACAAAGGATAAAAGTAGGGATGAACAAGTCCCATCAGAGGAAAAGTTCACATAGAAAATCAGTTTCGACAGTACAATCATCATTACGAAAGAACAAGTAGAACTTTATAAATATAGGGAAAATCCCTTGACCCAAGTTATGTAATAACAGATTACCAAAATAGATACCAATGATTCTCTTATCTTGTGTTTGGTTAAGAGATTTGAGAATGAATATATATATATATATATATATCTGTGTGTGTGTGTGTGTAAAATTGTATGAAATATATGTATATTTTATTCACATTTTATTTTATTTTTTCAGTGTTGGAATATAATTTGACCATCGAAGTGCTCATCCAGGAAAACCCTCAACCGAACTCTAGTGTCTCGTGTTGTGCAGGAAAGTCATAGAGAGATATCGGTAGCATTTGGTAGAGTTTTCTAAACATGATTTGAGAATAAGAGTTATATTTTGAGTTTGTGAGTTTTTGAATTATAATTTGAGTGTAGAAAATTTGTTTGGTAAATGAGTTTTGTAAAGAGTTTTGAATTGAGAGAGGAATTTTTGATGTGACAGATGATATCTGATACAAAAACTTACAACTCATAACCAAACACATAACTCAAAAATCTATTAAAAGCTCATAAAAAAATTTAAAAATTTTCAAAAACGTTGTTTTATTAAAAAATATTAATAAAAAAAACAAGTGCCAATTACCCACAAAAAAAAAAGATCGCACTGTTCAGGTCAACCGGCCGGTTAACAGACCAGACGACTGGCCGGACATCCGAGGGGATGACCGGTAGACCAAATTTCAAAATTTAAAAGCCCGCCTAGAAGGAGTTTTCAAAAGGAGGGATAGAATTAATTTTTCAAAATTCAAACCAAACATCATACTAGAATGTAGGGGTAGAACTATGATTCCAAAACCCTTCCAAACACAACCATCATTGTCAACTTCAAGAGAAAGAAAGAGCATTTCCGTTGCATCGCATTATTCAACTTATAAACCTCTGTGTGTAAATCAAATATAGTCATTGTACAGATGATTTCTGAAATGTGTTAATAAACTATTAGTATCATCCTCCTAAAGACACAAGTAACATCTGTAAATGCAGAAAGCATTTATGGATAACTAGGACTAAATTTATCAAATTAGATGATCCTTTGATTCCCATATATGATAAGAATTTTATTTTTTTATTTTTTTGCCTCCTAACTTCAAAAAATATATAATTATTGAATTATGTTTTAAAATTTTCATATATTGAGATTCTTACATAATTTAATAATTATAAATTTTTGAATAAAAACAAAACAAAAAAAAAAATTGAAACTGAGAGTTTCTCTAATCACTAAACTCAATACTATTGTGCAATTGCTGCACTTTTGGAGACATTGACATGCAATCTGAATTAGGCCCTTTTTTTTGGGAACTAGAATTAGGCCCTAATTTGAATCATGAATTTAATGTTATAGTTCTTGGCACAATTCCACCATGGTAATGAGTATAAAGTAGTTTACCTTGCTTACTGTAACAAGCCCGCGGGGGACCTCGCTACAGCTCGGACTCGACTTTTAGTAGTCACGGTTCTAAGTCTGAACCAAAGAGTCCAAATCCGGCAAATCGTTTTTTAGGAAAACAGATTTTTGAAAGAAGTGCCAAACATGGACTGCTTTGCCAGATACAGAGTCGCCACCTAAATATTTTATTTTGGGAAATTTAGGAAACCCTGACTCGGTGCCAAAAGGCCACGTGTCCGTCATCACCAAAGTTGCCTCGGCTCGGGAACTTGGGTACGATTGGGGAAGGTCACTTCGTGAGCACCCCCGCTCGCCCGGTCATAGACCGGCCTCTACTAACCATGATATCAATCTTTGAAAACATTACGAGTTCTTATTCCGGTTTATTAGCCTAGGTTACTACGTGATGCTCACAGCATGTAAATATAGACTGGGTCGCCCGAATTGGAACAAAACATTTTATGCTTGTTTTTTAAAATGGTTTGCTACCCGCAGGTAGGCTTTGAAACATTTTGATGATTCATTCCAATTCAGATAACCCAACCTTCACCCACAGGCATTCAGGCAGATATATCAGATAAGCACATAGCCTCATGGTAAGCATGCTATTCATGGCAACACTCACACGTATGCAAGGATGCTAAAGCATAAAGCTTACCGAGTACTCCAAGCCAAAACAGAGAATTACATTAGAAATCATGCATGATCCTAAGTATACAAAAATGTCTAATGCAACACATGCAAAATGCAACTATAGTGGGCTCGGCTATTCTAAGATGGTATATGAAATGCTACAATTACCATGTATTCAATTTGGAATTGAAAGTACAATGCAGTTAGTATGATGCGCCGAGCCCGGTGCATGCAATACAGATGAATGAATGCAAAACATGCTATCATACTGTATGCTAATTTAAATATGCCCTAATCTAACCATCGTAAGCGGATAAATAAAAGGGAGAAAGACGTGGGGTTGGAAGACATACATCACACTCACGCACACTTATTACAGTTGTGTCCCCACTCGGAGGATCCGAATAAATAATACAGTCCGAATATTACAGCCCCCAAAATAAAAGAATATTACAGATTTCTAATTAATTAATGAATTAACTAAGAAAGCAGATAAAACTGGCGTGCAAGCCAGGGACTGCCTTGCTTCTGGTGGATGATGCATGTCCGGATTGTCTTGCGCGGAAATCCACCGGAATGCCCCGATTAGCCTCTGTTTACACCTATCCTTGAAATGCGCGCCAAGCCCCAAAAGGTTGCTGATTCCTGATTTTGCTGCAACAGAGAGCAGGAAAGGGGCATAGCAATGTATTTGCACAGATATATGCATGTCTCGATCCTCGTGCCACCAATCGCGCACACCGAGGCATGATGGCCGAAGAGTCGAAATGCACCACTCAATATAGGATGAATGCACATGAAACTACAGCTAAAACCTAACTCCATCATGGATAATCCGGAGTGTCGGCGACTGGGGAAATTGAGACACATTCCGTCACTCAGAGTACGAAATGTACCTCGTTTCCCGTGCCCGGGCTAACTCTTATTCCGGACACGATGCAATATGCATGATATGCATGAAATGCAACTAATATACAATCCTAACATACACGATGCTATGGAATGACATACCTCGAAGTGCGTGCACACGGGCACGCAAACCGAGAAAATGACGGAATGCAATGAAAATGAGATGCCTCAAAGTACGTGCACACGGGCACGCAAACCGAGGCGATGACAGATACAATGAAAATGAGATGCCTCGAAGTACGTGCACACGGGCACGCAAACCGAGGCGATGACAGATACAATGAAAATGAGATGCCTCGAAGTACGTGCACACGGGCACGCAAACTGAGGCGATGACAGATACAATGAAAATGAGATGCCTCGAAGTACGTGCACACGGGCACGCAAACCGAGGCGATGACAGACAATGAAAATGAGATGCCTCGAAGTACGTGCACACGGGCACGCAAACCGAGGCGATGACAGATACAATGCAAATGACATGAAAATGACAAATGGGCTTATACCAACATGAGTGAGCCTCAGCCACACTCACATCGGATGCCGTCGGATAAAAATGGAGTGCCTCGAAATGCGTGCACACTGGCACGCAAACCGAGGCGATGCTAAAATGACATGAAAATGACAAATGGGCTTATACCAACATGAGTGAGCCTCAGCCACACTCACATCGGATGCCGTCGGATAAAAATGGAGTGCCTCGAAATGCGTGCACACTGGCACGCAAACCGAGGCGATGCTAAAATGACATGAAAATGACAAATGGGCTTATACCAACATGAGTGAGCCTCAGCCACACTCACATCGGATGCCGTCGGATAAAAATGGAGTGCCTCGAAATGCGTGCACACTGGCACGCAAACCGAGGCGATGCTAAAATGACATGGAACATGGCAAAAATGATATGCAAGCATACTAACAGAATTTCAGCAACAAAATATGGGGAAAACAGTCCCGAAATGAAGCGAAATGATGTGAAATGTAAGGAAATGACCCGAAATGCAACATTAGGCATCCGAAATGGCCTATAGCCATACTAAATATGCACAACATGGACATGCAATGCAAAGACAGAAGCTAGACAGTCCCAAAAGATGCACTTTCGCAGTTATGAACATGGCCAAACAGCAAGCATAGGTAAGGGAATCATAGCATGCAAGAATGGGGGCCAAAAGAGGGGTAAAGAAGCAAGTGGTATAAGCAAAACTCAAACTGAAAAATTTCCTTCTACAACACTGAAGATGGACCAAAAATATGAACATTTACAGTATATGGCAGCCTCAAAATCAGTATACAAACATGCTAAAAATATGATGCAAAATAAGGCTCAAAAGGTGCTAAAACATGAAGTGTATAAAATAATCACCAAACAGAAAAAACGTGTGAATGAAACATGAAGTATAGGCCAAAATAAGACCTCTTTCAGTTCGGACCAAGGTCCAAAAACAGAAGCAAAGAGAGCTATTAATTTATGCAAAAATGGGGCTAAATAGGGGATATAACTACAAGTGACATATGGAAACACCAAACAATGTTGAGCCCTTCTCCAATGTTGAAGAGGGGCTCAAAATATGCCTCATATCAGTTTACAACATGCTCGAAAATAAATTGCTCATAGGTCAAAAAAAGCATGCAAGATTGTGACATACAAGATGGTCAATGAAGCAAGTGTATTATGGAGGGCTCAAACAGGGTTGAGCCCTTGATGAGAAGTGAAGATGAGCTCAAAATATGGCCCTTTTCAGTTAGGGCCGAAGCTCAACACAAAAAGCATGCATGGCTTACACATTGATTAAGAAAAAGGGTCAAAAGGGTAAAAGTGGAACTTACCCTTGAAGATCTAGACTTTGGTTGCTTCTTGGATGGATTTGCTGCTCCTTTGGCCTTCAAGAACCCTTCCTAGCTGCTGGAAATGAGATAGTGGTGGTAGAGTTTGGTGGTATAGAAGGAATGGAGGTTAATGGACTTAGGGTTTTTGAAGAATTGAAGAAGATGAAGATGGAGTTGGCTATGGAGTTCTTAAGATCAAATTTTCTAACCCCCTAGAAGAAGGTCCTCAGCTGGTTATAAGGTCAAGAAAGGGGGTGTAAAAGGGGGGTCAAATGGAGAGGAAAACTCTCTCCCAAAATATCCCCCGGATACAGAAAATATCTGGGGGATATTGCCTCACAGCTGGAAGGGGCACAGTGAGGAGAGCACGGCCGGCCGCTCACTTTGGCCGGAGGTGGCCGGCCGGCCACACCCCCTAGCCGGCCGGCTAGGGGTCAAAAGGGTCAACCATTTTTTCTGGCCGGCCAGGTATTGGGGAGGTAGCCCCATGTGTGTACAACACAACCATGTAATTGAAATTCCAAGAAAGTGGGCCCAAGGGGTTCAACAATGGCTCGGAAAGAGGGGGTCAAAAGGGTCAAGTTGACTTAATGGCCGGCCATGAACTTTTAGGGGCCTCTCAGGTGTGTAGATCACAGATATGTGGTTGAAAGTTCAAGAAAAAAGGTCCAAGGGGTTCAACATTAGCCCGGAAGAAAGGGGTCAAAAGGGTCAGGTGACCTTAATGGCCGGCCATGAACTTTTAGTGGCCTCCCAGATGTGTAGATCACAGATATGTGGTTGAAAGTTGGCAACGCTAGCTCTAAGGTATTCAACATTAGCCCGGAAGTGCGAAAAACGGGCGCCGGGAGGCTCGGGAGGAGAGATAACTGGCTGTCGCAACAATTGCTGGCCTCCCACCCTTCAGTGACCTTCCCTGTGATAAAACAGAGGTACCTGCCAAAAATGAGCGAAAACCGTTGCAAAACGAATGTTCCGGAGCCAAAACACGCAGTTCGGGGTCCCGGAAATGGGCTGTTAAGCACCGAAAATTGTGTTCGGCCACGAAGTGGGTTTCTCAGACCCCAGTGTCCCTCAAAAGGGAGAAAATAAGATGTATGCCAAAAATCAGAGCAAACGGAGATGGTTAGGCGGTCCCGAACCGAGGCACACGGCCTGACGGCTCCGAAAACCGGAAACCGGGCTCCGAAATGGGAAAAATGGCCTACGGCCACCAAATGTAGCCTACGGACATTGAGAGATGGTCTACGGGACCTCTCCCTCCCCTTAGGAAAAGAAACAGAGAAAACTGAGTCTGGTTCGCAAACCGAGGCAAGGCACCGAAGAAGGTCCGGAAGTCCGGAGGCGGGGCTCGCAGCCGCGACTCTGAAACTTCTGAACGAGCACATTATGCAATATCACCAAGTGCTCAACTGGTGACGTCTGAGTCTCAAGGTCGGTCAAAAATGGGGTGTCTACAGTTGCCCCTCTTTGACAGAACTCAGAAGTCACAAGTGACGGGAGTGAATGTCAAAGCCCAGAGACGACCCATTTTTGACAAGGCCGAAGACTTAGACAAACATACAAGATAAAATAGAGATGTGCCCGCAGGCATGCCCGCAGGCAGGGGCAAAATGCAAAATGATATGCAAGAAGATTTTGAAGATTGGACTTATACGCTACGCGAAGCCGGTTTTTGAAAGTTGGACTTATACGCTACGCGAAGCCGATTTTGACGAGTGGACTTATACGCTACGCGAAGCCAAATTGAAGAGTGGACTTATACGCTACGCGAAGCCAAGTTGAAGAGTGGACTTATACGCTACGTGAAGCCAAGTTGAAAGTTGGACTTATACGCTACGCGAAGCCGATTTTGACGAGTGGACTTATACGCTACGCGAAGCCAAATTGAAGAGTGGACTTATACGCTACGCGAAGCCAAGTTGAAGAGTGGACTTATACGCTACGCGAAGCCAAGTTGAAAGTTGGACTTATACGCTACGCGAAGCCGATTGAAGAGTGGACTTATACGCTACGCGAAGCCAAATTGAAGAGTGGACTTATACGCTACGCGAAGCCAAGTTGAAGAGTGGACTTATACGCTACGCGAAGCCAAGTTGAAAGTTGGACTTATACGCTACGCGAAGCCGATTGAAGAGTGGACTTATACGCTACGCGAAGCCAAGTTGAAGAGTGGACTTATACGCTACGCGAAGCCAATTTGAAAGTTGGACTTATACGCTACGCGAAGCCGATTTTGACGAGTGGACTTATACGCTACGCGAAGCCAAATTGAAGAGTGGACTTATACGCTACGCGAAGCCAAGATTGAAGAGTGGACTTATACGCTACGCGAAGCCAATTTGAACTCATGATTATGCAAAGAGAGCTGTAATGAAGCAAATATGCGAAATAAATGCAACATTTTAAGCGAATGCTAGGCAAGCAAGTAAACTCGAGCCAAAACTACACCTCGTGCAGAAAGGATGTAAGAAAATTATGGAATTCTCACTGCGAATACAGTGTGCATGTGTGATAGATACACAGAGCGAACATGTGATTGATACACAAAAAGGTGAGCACAAAGTGTGATAGATGCACTAAGTGAACAAAGTATGATTGATATACTAAATGAATGAAGTGTGATTGATACACTAAATAAATGATCTTAAAACGGAACTTCTTTGAATGAACCGTACATACAATATTGTGCATGAAATGAGAAAGAAACTTGATAGGTACAATGCATTACAATGCATGATGCTTAAGGAAAGCAATAAATGGACAAAACAGCACTTTAGAAAGCACCTCATGAGGTGAGTGGCGGTGAACCGCTCTGCTCCGATGGGGATCTTCCCCTGTGCTCTTCGAACACTTACCTTTATCTCACAGTACAAAGGCTCTGAAATACTGACAAGGGTTCTTCACGTAGAACACTTTGGATGTTGTCCTGATTACATTCACAACTTTCCCTATTCTCCAACGGGGTGACAGACTAGGTTGGTTCAGTATCCAGAATTGAGGTGCATACATGCTATCTCAACCTATGGGGCTTCCATACAGATTTCAAGCCGAGGACACGCCTCTGGGTATTTAAACCAGACTTTAGTCTCGGAAATCCCGAACCTTTACGTTCTAGGCATCAGCCATTCGAACTCTAGTTTCCACCGTCGCAGTCGGTCTCCTAGGAACTCATTGCGAACACAGCCAAGATGCCTCTGGCAGGGAATGGTACTCAGGGAGAGCACTTGATCGCCATTCTGGCTTGAAGCAGACTTGATCTTGAGCTTGAGGTAGAGGTACACTCGTACTTCGAAGCATTGGCAAAATCTTAAGAGGTACACATGGAATGTAGTCTCGGAACTTACTGAAGTTGAAACAAACTCAGATGCTCGACATTTCCTCTTTTGCTTTTGCTTTTGCTTTGTAGTCTGGAACCCATATAGCTTCAAATAGGTCCTAGTTCTACTGTTCTCGCATGACCTGGGTTGAACCCTGCGGTTTTATGAAAGAACGAATCTTGTTTTGCACAGATGTGGAGGACGGCACGGCACTCGGAGCGCAAAACGATTTTATTTTTGAATTGATAAATGAGCTTTTGACCGGGTATCGAGCCTACGACTGAACACAGCAAGACAACTCAACAAGGAAATAAAAGGCACGCAACCTAGACACATCGAGTAACACTCGAAACGACTCAAAACAAGAATCGAGATAAAACAAAAAGACACGACACTCAAATGTGCACAGGGAGCCTGTTTCACCGGGTAGTGTTTCCCACCCTTTCTTATTTGTGGTTCTCACATCACTCGGCCCTCAAGCTCTGTTTTTTTCTGAAAAAGCCCCTTTCTCACTTTTTCTCTCATCGTACATCTCTCTATTCTTCAATCTCTCATTTTTCATCCCTCCCCTGGGTGGTTGGTGGATGAACAGGAAGTTGTGGGCTCACGCCCAACATAATCAGCTCGCGGCTATTTCCTTCGGTGACATCTGTCGATGCGCCGGATGAGGGAATGGAGCATCTTGATCCATTCCAATTCGTGCTTCGCACTCGGCTTGATACCTCGCTGCTTGGAGGATGAGAGGGCTTTCAGCCCTTTGTTGTTAACTTCAGTTGTGCCCTATTCTGGCAGGTAGAGTGCCCTTCTGGCAAGTATGTTGGCAATGGGGAAAAGACAGGAAGCCTGACTCAACTGTGCCCGTAGTTCATCATTTTGACCATTTTTTAGTTTTAGTTTTCTCCTAAAAAAAATTTTGACCAAAATGAGAGTTAGATTAACATACTTGTTCAATTTTCTGATTTAAAATCATGCAAGTTAGGCAGTGAGCACTGAGAGTTTTCCTTTTTTGGGTCCAAGAAATGGTCCAGTTTTGAAAATGGAATACTTTTCGAGAAGATTAGTCAACCTCAGTAAAAATTCTCAAAAACTATTTTCGCAAACGACCACTGCTCAACGAGCATGGGACCTACTCTTGAGATGCGCAACCTCGGATCCATGGTAATGGAAAATTGCCCCTTGTCTGAAGGACACTGCATGGCAACGGAATGTTGCCCCTTGTTTGAAATGACACTGCGGCGTGCTGAATGGCAACGGAAAGTTGCCCCTTGTTTGGATAGCACCGCAGCGCATTGAATGGCAACGGAAAGTTGCCCCTTGTTTGAATTACACCGCGGTGCATTGAATGGCAACGGAAAGTTGCCCATTGTCTGAATGGCACCGTAGTGTATTGTAGTCAGTCCTTAGAGCGACGAACGCAACCAGACTCTCAGATATAGAGAAGGCAAAGATTATCAGAACCATTACATGGACATGATTGAGTTTGAAGTGTTTTACGGCTGGACTTCAGAATGAAGTTGCCTACGTATCCCAAAAATGGGAATCAAGCCTCACGTAGTTCAGGGTTAAGGTACACTCGGGTATTAACCTCTCCTTTTTAGGCTCTAACTTTTGCCAAGGCGCCTGTTGCAGGTTTTCGACCTTGCGAGCTTTATTCTTCTTTTCTTTTCAATTCTTTTCATTTCTTTTTCCTTTTTTTTTGATTTTTTTTGTTCTTTTCTTTGCATCTTTCTTTTTTGTTCTCTTTTTTTCTTTTTGCATTTTTTGCTTCTTCTTTTTTTTGTATTTTTCTCTTGCTCTAACTTTTGCCTGGGTCGCCCTTCCGGGTTTTCGGCCCAGCGAGCCTCTCAAAGGGTAAAAGTGTAACAAGTCCATGTCAAATGGTTTTGAGATCCTAAAGTCATCTGAATCCAGGAGAATGGCTGCTGTTTTGCAAGAGGACTCATCTTCAGCTCTTCGAGCATGTCTGATATCTTTGCCCCTAGTTCGGGGGGTACTTTTGTTCTAGCTTTGCAAGCTTCTTCTGATCTTCTGATCTTTTGATCTGACTTTCCTAGCCTCTTGTTCGAGGGCTGCTTTGAATCTGGCCACACAGGCCTCACATTGTAGTTGACCGTTGAACGTTCTGAATGGGCCCAAGGTTTGAAAGCAAGGGCTCGAGTTTCGAGGCTGGGAGCGATCCTAAGCTGCACAGTCTCAAGAGCGATTCCACACAGGTCTTCGCGGAACCGCGCGAAATATTTTGTTTTTGAAAATTTTTAAGAAAGCGACAAATCGCTCGTGCCGAAGATAGTGTAGAACCAATCTGGATCAAGCCAGGATCCTTCCCAGTACTTACGCTCACAAGCATGATCTCAATCATTAAGGGCTTAGCATGCCTCTCTTTCTCTCAAATGATCAAAGTTTTGCAAATCCCGAGGAATTCCTTCCTCTTCGTTTTCACTGTAGTGTTCAAAAGGTTTTGGAAAACTTAGGTCGATGCAATGATTCTGGGGTGCAGAAGAGTAGGCGAAAAGTACCGCCGCTTCATTCAAACTTTCTAGCACAACTGGCACAAAGCAGAAGCAAGCACAAAGCATGAAAAACCACTGCTGTTTCATTCAAATCTGTTGGTACAACTGGTTCCCTAGCAGAAACAGACTCAAAACAAAACGAAAAGACAAACACAAAACAAAATGGTGACGCCCGAGGTAACACCCCCCCGGAATCACCCGACTCCTATACAACAGGACTGACTCGATACAACAAGACAGACCCAAAATAAAAAGAGACTGACTCAAAACAAAAAGACAGACTCAAAACAAAATAACAAGACTGACCCAATACCTGAGTCGGAAACCGGCATTCGCAAATGCTCAAAACAGTGCATGCCATCCACCATATCTGGGGTAAACTGAGCACTGCTCGCAGGTGGTTCATCCCTCCAATCACATCACATTATCCCCTACAAGTTCACTGATCAAGTGCCGATAGACTTTGCAGGACCTGGTGCGGGGATGACCCCATTGTCAAATAGATCCTGTACTTCATGGCGAAGACGGAAGCAGTCGTCGGTAGTATGGCCAGTTTGTTGATGGTATGCGCAGTACTGGGTAGTATCATGTGTAGCCGGAAGAGGGTTCGAGAGAGGCTGAGGCTCAAGGGGTTTGAGATGGCCTTGTCCAACAAGGATTTGGAGAGCTTTGGACAAAGGCATATAGAGGGCATGGAAGACCCTCCGACCTCGGGGTTGGTACTTCTGGGTTTGTGGATTTTTGCTGGACGCACCAAGAAAGGGATTGGCAGGTGCTGGCCTGGTTCGCTGATCTCTTCCGAGTGGAGGACTAGAGCTAACAGGATTGCCTCTGGTATAACGACCCTTCTCTCGGTTTTCCCTTTGATTCAGACTGCTCCCAACTTGAGTAGCGAAAGTGTCATCCACAACTTTTGCAACAACTGTGAGGACTTGCTCTTTGTCCAGTCCCTTGGCTTTCAAAGCCTCAACAGCCAACAGAAGATATTCATTGGGATCCAAGTCCGCCCCTATCTTGTTCCTTCCACTCACCTCCACTTTGCCAAGGGATTGGCCTTCCTCAAATGTAGCCCGTCCCAACATCAGGGAGCCTTTTGACATGAAGTTCCCGGTATGTGGTGTGGTTGATGATGGAGCCAATGTCCCGAAGGCCAGATCTGTCATAGTTCTCTGAAGATCTTCAATCATTCTCTTCAGCTCAGAAGTAGTGGGTTCACGGGCTTGAGATGATTGAGGTTCAGGTGCACCCATCATGCATAAGTCCATACTTTCTGGGATAAACACCTCAGGTTTGGGTAGATGGGCCGGGGTGATGTATATGCTGGGGTCATAGGTGGATGGCAGTATATGGATGAGATTGAGGTAGGCAGGAGATGTTTGGTCATTGGGGTCTGAAGGTGGAGCTATCGTCTGGTTGTCGATGAGATTTTGGACCTCATGACGAAGGCGGTAGCAACGGTCGGTGCCATGACCGCGCTGCTGATGGTACATACAGTACTTGGCGGGGTTATGTCTGGCAGGGAGTGGATTTGGCAAAGGTTGAGGACTAAGGGGTTTGAGATGCCCTCTTTCCATCAGAACTTTGAATGCGCTGGTTAGGCTCATATGGAGGGGGGTGAAAAATCTACCCTGAGCTCGGGCTGGGCTGGTTATTTGTAGGCTGGCCTTGGCAAAAGGGTCGGCTATGGCGACCGTATTGATTTTAGCAGGTTTGGAAATAGTGCTACCGCCAGCATTGGTACTCTCGACTGGGAGCCTTACGGCAACCTCGGTGGACCAATCCTCGATGTCGTGAATGGAGTTAAGGTCCTGTGCCCTTTTGAATTGCTTCTCAAGGTTCACAATTTTCACTGCAGTCGGATCGAGCTCATTAACATCGGAGAGACGAAGCCTCTCAATAGGCTGCACCAGGGTTGTGGAAACTCGAACTTGAGTCAACCTTTCTCGGGGATCTGGACCCTGCAAATCTTCAGCTAGTAGAAGTGGGTCGAAGTTCGGCTGGGGTCCCAAAGCTGGATACAAAACAGATGCCCCAGATGGGCGTTGCGTTTTAGCACTGGTCTGATCCTGCATTGCAATTCCCTGTTTTAATATTGCTATCATGGCCACAAATTCTTCTGAACCCTGTGCCATCGCGGGTCTGCTGATGATGTGACTGGTGACTGTCGGATCAGATGCACAAAATGAACCCTATCTGGCCCTCCTTTGCCTTACCTCAGCGAAGGAACACTGATTTGCCTTTGAACTGAATTTCCGACCTGATAAAGTCTATCAACACGGATCCAATGTACCCGGGGGGTATCGGAGCCTTCTGAAGCTATAGTTCCAGGATTACCCTTGCAAAAGAGAAAACGTGCAGCATTTCAGCCTGATTTCACCTGAACAGATATGAACATAGTTGAATGAGTGTGCCCTCTACTGAATTCTGCCCAAAATTCGGCCTCAAAATCTGAGTCTGATACCCACAGGTAAAGCTGACTCCCAAATACTGATAGCAATGCCCGCAGGCCTGATGCCAAAATTCGCAAACTGGTGCCCGCAGGCCTGGTGCCCAAACTCATACACTGATACATGCATTCCTGTAGAGACGCACTCTAAAGCACATAACAGATAAGTGAGAGCCAAAACACCCCTACGTTGGGGTAGGGTTTCCCTGTCCTATTTTGTCAGGAGCTAGGGTTTCATTACGCACACAGTGGCTTCAAACAACCTATAAACGGGTAAGCAACCTGTCCTAGTTTGGAATGGTCACTATGGATCCGAATATGCACTAGGTCGAAAGGTCAAAGAGGGTGCCCCGGTAAAACCGGGGTTTGTGTTCCCATACTGGCAGAGCCCACAACCGGTCAGCCTTATGGTCATGCCTTGACAAGACAAGCCTCCGGCAAACCGTTCAGGAATAGCAGATGGCAAACACGGTGTCCTAGGCGCACCAATGCAAATGCAATGCAAAGAAACACACAAGTGTAGTCAAAAACAGATATCATGAGTTCGAGTCAAGTTCTCTAAATCCCCAGCAGAGTCGCCAGAAACTGTAACAAGCCCGCGGGGGACCTCGCTACAGCTCGGACTCGACTTTTAGTAGTCACGGTTCTAAGTCTGAACCAAAGAGTCCAAATCCGGCAAATCGTTTTTTAGGAAAACAGATTTTTTGAAAGAAGTGCCAAACATGGACTGCTTTGCCAGATACAGAGTCGCCACCTAAATATTTTATTTTGGGAAATTTAGGAAACCCTGACTCGGTGCCAAAAGGCCACGTGTCCGTCATCACCAAAGTTGCCTCGGCTCGGGAACTTGGGTACGATTGGGGAAGGTCACTTCGTGAGCACCCCCGCTCGCCCGGTCATAGACCGGCCTCTACTAACCATGATATCAATCTTTGAAAACATTGCGAGTTCTTATTCCGGTTTATTAGCCTAGGTTACTACGTGATGCTCACAGCATGTAAATATAGACTGGGTCGCCCGAATTGGAACAAAACATTTTATGCTTGTTTTTGAAAATGGTTTGCTACCCGCAGGTAGGCTTTGAAACATTTTGATGATTCATTCCAATTCAGATAACCCAACCTTCACCCACAGGCATTCAGGCAGATATATCAGATAAGCACATAGCCTCATGGTAAGCATGCTATTCATGGCAACACTCACACGTATGCAAGGATGCTAAAGCATAAAGCTTACCGAGTACTCCAAGCCAAAACAGAGAATTACATTAGAAATCATGCATGATCCTAAGTATACAAAAATGTCTAATGCAACACATGCAAAATGCAACTATAGTGGGCTCGGCTATTCTAAGATGGTATATGAAATGCTACAATTACCATGTATTCAATTTGGAATTGAAAGTACAATGCAGTTAGTATGATGCGCCGAGCCCGGTGCATGCAATACAGATGAATGAATGCAAAACATGCTATCATACTGTATGCTAATTTAAATATGCCCTAATCTAACCATCGTAAGCGGATAAATAAAAGGGAGAAAGACGTGGGGTTGGAAGACATACATCACACTCACGCACACTTATTACAGTTGTGTCCCCACTCGGAGGATCCGAATAAATAATACAGTCCGAATATTACAGCCCCCAAAATAAAAGAATATTACAGATTTCTAATTAATTAATGAATTAACTAAGAAAGCAGATAAAACTGGCGTGCAAGCCAGGGACTGCCTTGCTTCTGGTGGATGATGCATGTCCGGATTGTCTTGCGCGGAAATCCACCGGAATGCCCCGATTAGCCTCTGTTTACACCTATCCTTGAAATGCGCGCCAAGCCCCAAAAGGTTGCTGATTCCTGATTTTGCTGCAACAGAGAGCAGGAAAGGGGCATAGCAATGTATTTGCACAGATATATGCATGTCTCGATCCTCGTGCCACCAATCGCGCACACCGAGGCATGATGGCCGAAGAGTCGAAATGCACCACTCAATATAGGATGAATGCACATGAAACTACAGCTAAAACCTAACTCCATCATGGATAATCCGGAGTGTCGGCGACTGGGGAAATTGAGACACATTCCGTCACTCAGAGTACGAAATGTACCTCGTTTCCCGTGCCCGGGCTAACTCTTATTCCGGACACGATGCAATATGCATGATATGCATGAAATGCAACTAATATACAATCCTAGCATACACGATGCTATGGAATGACATACCTCGAAGTGCGTGCACACGGGCACGCAAACCGAGAAAATGACGGAATGCAATGAAAATGAGATGCCTCAAAGTACGTGCACACGGGCACGCAAACCGAGGCGATGACAGATACAATGAAAATGAGATGCCTCGAAGTACGTGCACACGGGCACGCAAACCGAGGCGATGACAGATACAATGAAAATGAGATGCCTCGAAGTACGTGCACACGGGCACGCAAACTGAGGCGATGACAGATACAATGAAAATGAGATGCCTCGAAGTACGTGCACACGGGCACGCAAACCGAGGCGATGACAGACAATGAAAATGAGATGCCTCGAAGTACGTGCACACGGGCACGCAAACCGAGGCGATGACAGATACAATGCAAATGACATGAAAATGACAAATGGGCTTATACCAACATGAGTGAGCCTCAGCCACACTCACATCGGATGCCGTCGGATAAAAATGGAGTGCCTCGAAATGCGTGCACACTGGCACGCAAACCGAGGCGATGACAGACAATGAAAATGAGATGCCTCGAAGTACGTGCACACGGGCACGCAAACCGAGGCGATGACAGATACAATGCAAATGACATGAAAATGACAAATGGGCTTATACCAACATGAGTGAGCCTCAGCCACACTCACATCGGATGCCGTCGGATAAAAATGGAGTGCCTCGAAATGCGTGCACACTGGCACGCAAACCGAGGCGATGCTAAAATGACATGAAAATGACAAATGGGCTTATACCAACATGAGTGAGCCTCAGCCACACTCACATCGGATGCCGTCGGATAAAAATGGAGTGCCTCGAAATGCGTGCACACTGGCACGCAAACCGAGGCGATGCTAAAATGACATGAAAATGACAAATGGGCTTATACCAACATGAGTGAGCCTCAGCCACACTCACATCGGATGCCGTCGGATAAAAATGGAGTGCCTCGAAATGCGTGCACACTGGCACGCAAACCGAGGCGATGCTAAAATGACATGGAACATGGAAAAAATGATATGCAAGCATACTAACAGAATTTCAGCAACAAAATATGGGGAAAACAGTCCCGAAATGAAGCGAAATGATGTGAAATGTAAGGAAATGACCCGAAATGCAACATTAGGCATCCGAAATGGCCTATAGCCATACTAAATATGCACAACATGGACATGCAATGCAAAGACAGAAGCTAGACAGTCCCAAAAGATGCACTTTCGCAGTTATGAACATGGCCAAACAGCAAGCATAGGTAAGGGAATCATAGCATGCAAGAATGGGGGCCAAAAGAGGGGTAAAGAAGCAAGTGGTATAAGCAAAACTCAAACTGAAAAATTTCCTTCTACAACACTGAAGATGGACCAAAAATATGAACATTTACAGTATATGGCAGCCTCAAAATCAGTATACAAACATGCTAAAAATATGATGCAAAATAAGGCTCAAAAGGTGCTAAAACATGAAGTGTATAAAATAATCACCAAACAGAAAAAACGTGTGAATGAAACATGAAGTATAGGCCAAAATAAGACCTCTTTCAGTTCGGACCAAGGTCCAAAAACAGAAGCAAAGAGAGCTATTAATTTATGCAAAAATGGGGCTAAATAGGGGATATAACTACAAGTGACATATGGAAACACCAAACAATGTTGAGCCCTTCTCCAATGTTGAAGAGGGGCTCAAAATATGCCTCATATCAGTTTACAACATGCTCGAAAATAAATTGCTCATAGGTCAAAAAAAGCATGCAAGATTGTGACATACAAGATGGTCAATGAAGCAAGTGTATTATGGAGGGCTCAAACAGGGTTGAGCCCTTGATGAGAAGTGAAGATGAGCTCAAAATATGGCCCTTTTCAGTTAGGGCCGAAGCTCAACACAAAAAGCATGCATGGCTTACACATTGATTAAGAAAAAGGGTCAAAAGGGTAAAAGTGGAACTTACCCTTGAAGATCTAGACTTTGGTTGCTTCTTGGATGGATTTGCTGCTCCTTTGGCCTTCAAGAACCCTTCCTAGCTGCTGGAAATGAGATAGTGGTGGTAGAGTTTGGTGGTATAGAAGGAATGGAGGTTAATGGACTTAGGGTTTTTGAAGAATTGAAGAAGATGAAGATGGAGTTGGCTATGGAGTTCTTAAGATCAAATTTTCTAACCCCCTAGAAGAAGGTCCTCAGCTGGTTATAAGGTCAAGAAAGGGGGTGTAAAAGGGGGGTCAAATGGAGAGGAAAACTCTCTCCCAAAATATCCCCCGGATACAGAAAATATCTGGGGGATATTGCCTCACAGCTGGAAGGGGCACAGTGAGGAGAGCACGGCCGGCCGCTCACTTTGGCCGGAGGTGGCCGGCCGGCCACACCCCCTAGCCGGCCGGCTAGGGGTCAAAAGGGTCAACCATTTTTTCTGGCCGGCCAGGTATTGGGGAGGTAGCCCCATGTGTGTACAACACAACCATGTAATTGAAATTCCAAGAAAGTGGGCCCAAGGGGTTCAACAATGGCTCGGAAAGAGGGGGTCAAAAGGGTCAAGTTGACTTAATGGCCGGCCATGAACTTTTAGGGGCCTCTCAGGTGTGTAGATCACAGATATGTGGTTGAAAGTTCAAGAAAAAAGGTCCAAGGGGTTCAACATTAGCCCGGAAGAAAGGGGTCAAAAGGGTCAGGTGACCTTAATGGCCGGCCATGAACTTTTAGTGGCCTCCCAGATGTGTAGATCACAGATATGTGGTTGAAAGTTGGCAACGCTAGCTCTAAGGTATTCAACATTAGCCCGGAAGTGCGAAAAACGGGCGCCGGGAGGCTCGGGAGGAGAGATAACTGGCTGTCGCAACAATTGCTGGCCTCCCACCCTTCAGTGACCTTCCCTGTGATAAAACAGAGGTACCTGCCAAAAATGAGCGAAAACCGTTGCAAAACGAATGTTCCGGAGCCAAAACACGCAGTTCGGGGTCCCGGAAATGGGCTGTTAAGCACCGAAAATTGTGTTCGGCCACGAAGTGGGTTTCTCAGACCCCAGTGTCCCTCAAAAGGGAGAAAATAAGATGTATGCCAAAAATCAGAGCAAACGGAGATGGTTAGGCGGTCCCGAACCGAGGCACACGGCCTGACGGCTCCGAAAACCGGAAACCGGGCTCCGAAATGGGAAAAATGGCCTACGGCCACCAAATGTAGCCTACGGACATTGAGAGATGGTCTACGGGACCTCTCCCTCCCCTTAGGAAAAGAAACAGAGAAAACTGAGTCTGGTTCGCAAACCGAGGCAAGGCACCGAAGAAGGTCCGGAAGTCCGGAGGCGGGGCTCGCAGCCGCGACTCTGAAACTTCTGAACGAGCACATTATGCAATATCACCAAGTGCTCAACTGGTGACGTCTGAGTCTCAAGGTCGGTCAAAAATGGGGTGTCTACACTTACCTCCTCTCTTCTCTTGCCGAGTTTCCTTCAATGTTTGCAATTCTAATCATTGTTAGAAAAAATAGTTTTATGGTGACTTTAATGTGAAATTAAAGTAGGTCCTAATCACTGGTTGAGGTGAGATCAAATGGGTTTAGATTCTTTATAACAAAATCTTTGCACCACAAAAAGAATGACTAAAAACCATTAAAAATTGAATGAGAAATTATCTCATGAAATTAACTTCATGAATGAGGTATTGAGAATAGTGTATAACTACACATTAATGGGTATTTAAATCCCAAGTTTTAGATAAGAGTATGAGCCCTTTGGGACATTCAAATTTTTTGAAGGAAATGAGTTATGGACGCTTCAATGATGGGCTTGGACCAAAACTATAGTCCTAGTTGGTTATGCAAAAATTGCCACCAGCGCGCGCCGCCCGACCGGACTGATTCGGGTCCTAGTCCGTGGGGCTTGAGGCTTAAGGCTTGCTTGAATAGGTTTGGGCTAGGCCGAATTTGTGGCCTATCAGCCTAATCTTTTTAGGCTAAGTTTATTTGGTGCTGAAGATATATACACACATGTGTATATTGTGTAACCTCTACACTTAAGATGGGATTATGTCCTGACAGTTTTGGTGCATTACTCTATCAGTTTTACAGGAGTAATTGGGCCATTTCGGCTGCATTTGGTGCTAACCTTCCTGGCTGGGAGGCTTCTCCGCTCTCTCTCATTGTGTATAAAAGGAGACCTTCCCCTTTGGTTTTAGGTATAGAATTTTTTGGCTCTCATACTATACAGTCAGTATGTTCCTATAATCTTCTTCCTATGTGAGAGCGTACTACTATTGTCAGTTCACCGGAGCTAAACAGATGGTGCATCTACATTAGCAAGTTTTAACCGTCGTATCTTGGGAGACAAACGCCAATATACCTCCAACACCCACGGTGAGGTGGCGAATCTTTTTTTAAGGAGACTATGGTATCACATAGGTTTCGGTTTCCATTCTTTTACTATTTTATTTTGTTAAATATTTTTGTTCATCATTATGTTGTTTAGTTTCATGACTTCTTGATATATAATGTAAATTATTAAATATGAATCTGTTTAGTTTTATTCAAATATACAATCTATATAACAATCTTAAAACAGATTATATGTTTCTCATGGAATTAACAAATAGATTCATATGTAATTAGGATTGTACACTGTGTCATATTTGTAGTTTATAATAGATTAATTGGTTTTATTGTTGTTGGGAAGTGGTTTGGAAATACTCTTCTGATCCTGAAGAGCGCTCGAGATCCTCTTCTGGTCACCTAAAAAGAAGTAAACACTCCGGTTGGGGGTGTCGGAATTAGCACTCCGACGGGCAAGTTAGTATCTACACTCAAGGATGCTTGTATTCTAAGTTAAGCACAGTAATTCTCACATACCTTTCTCAATCGGTTATTCCTTTATTTATACTTGTTCTCTGGGCTTCGTGACCAGGCCCATTTGTCACTCGTTATTCTTCTATTTATCTGGCTCCACAGTTCAGTATCTACTCGGCCTATTCATTATATTCGGCACTCTCATCGTGCAAAGTAGAGCCGTGTAATATCTTCCTTCCAGAGTGCGCTTTTGATTATTCCAATTATTCGGCTCCAACAATTGCCCCCCAAACACCTCGCTAGCATCAGTTAGTCGATGTGTTTGGCTGGAAGTCAAAAATTCGGCAGTTAATTCTCTTCCTGATGCGTGTCAGAACGCGTATGTGATTTTTGGTTATCGTAATGCTTTCCCGCCCCATTTGTATTTCTCTTGCATTTAATACGATTTGAAGTTTAAGTCCCTTCGAAAACAGGCTTTTTCGAATATTTGAACCTCCTGAGCTGCCAGTCGGTATCTCTTCTTCAACATGTTTTTTGCAACTCCTATGCGTTCTCTCCTTGTCTCGTTTGCCTTTCATAAGTTTTCTTCTCTTCTTGCAATCTTATTTTTCGTTTTTATTTTTGATTCAGAGTATCTTTGAGTCTTCACTGGAATGGCTAAGCATTTGAAAGACCTCCTTTCCGAGGGTCGAATTTTTGGGTTTCGAAGACATTTTTCTATACCTGAGGATGTCCATCTTTCTCTGGTGACGGACAATACCCTCGATATGGAGAGGGACGACCAAAATACAATCGTCTTCCCTCTCCTGTCTATTGCGGAGGGCGGGGTTCGCTTTCCCCTACACCCATTTCTCAGGGCCGTCCTCCGCTATTGGAGTCTGATTCCTTCACAACCCAATGTGAATTTTTTTCGAATCGTAATAGGGGTCGTAGAGTTGAACCAACGTCTCAGGATCAGCCTTCGCATTCCGGCGATTCGGCACTGCTATGCTTTAGCCAAAGCCTCCGGTCGGCTCAGGCGCTACTTTCTCAAGGCCAAGGACACCGACCATCACTTGGTAACGATGTTTGCCAGCTCTGGCAAACGAGTTGACGATGTGATGGTCAATGTCCGAGGTAACTGGGAGTTCGGCGAAGGCGAGGATCGCCTAGACCCTATTCCCAGACGGAGGGGTGAACCAGGTTGTCGTGTAACTCCTTGTTTGTTGATCTTTCTTTTATGCGGCTCTTTCTCCAAGCCTTATCCTTGGTTCTTGCAGGCAATAAGTTAAAAAGGATTTTGACCTCGGCTGACGACGCAGTCCTTGCGGAAATCAAAACTGCGCTAAAATACTTTGGCCGTCCAAACGTACAGAAGCAAGGGAGGGCTGCCCATATTCTCCTGCGGTACGAGCCCACCTATACTACGTTTTCGGCGGCGGACGATATCCCGATCCTAACTAGCCAGCAACACCTTACTGCTCTTGTTTTCCCAAGTTTCAAGATCCTAAGGCAAATTGGTCTCAAGGCCTCTGATTCGGAGCGGGGCTTAGAGTCGGTTGTCGAGGTAGATGCCGAACTAAAGAGGGAGTTTGCTACTGAGGCCAAAGAGATCGACGATGCTCTGAAGTCAGCGTTTGAGGCAGCCGGTCTTAACCAGCCTAACTCTCCATCCACTTCGGGTCAGGCGGAGTTTTCCTTCGGAGATATTTTTACGTACTTGGGGGACCTTCCCAGCACTTTTTCAGAAGGCATGGCTGGACAAAATCTCACACAAATGGCGAGAAAGAGAAATGCAGAGCGAATGGCTGCTCGAAAGAAAGTCGAGGCCGCTCGTTCTGAGCTTGCCCCGGTTGACTCTTCACATACGGTTAGTGGAGAAAAAATGGCTCAGGTTGTTGTGGCCGAAACGGAGGGGGTTGAACAACGGGTTATGGAAGAATCGCTGGTTTCAAAAGAGTGGGGTGAAAAACATTCCGCCGAGGGAGAGACCGGCTCAAAGGATAGCCCTGCTGACAAACGGCCTCGCTTAGAAGAGTCCGATGTGGTTGTCCCCTCTATTGTTCAACCAAAGATCAAAGGCACACCAATCCCTTCTGATGCATCTGCCTTGAAGGATCCAGCCGTGGCGCTGAGTGTGGCCGCCTCGGTTTCGTTACCGACTGACAAGGCCACCTTTCGAGAAGAGCCGAACTTGGTAGCTATAGCTTTCGCTGCCCAGTCGGCCCTTCTGGTATGTATACGATTCTTTCCTTTTTGCTTGTTTAGTTTGGTTTGCATAGGCTGTTAGTTGATATGGTGATCCAAACTTGTTTTGCAGACGGTTGGAAGGATAGCTGCTATTGAAAGAATTGGCCGCTTAAAGTCTGAAGCTGAAGGTGAAAGAAGCAGGGCCAAGTTCGAGGCGATGAGAGTCGCAATGGAAAGTGCTCGAGCGGAAGTTGAAAAGGAGAGGGCTCGAACTGCAGACCAGCTTAGGTCCGAAGCCGAGGATAGGGCGAACGCGAGCGAGGAGTCACTCAAGTTGGCCCAAGAGGCGCTTTCCAAGGCCGAGGCTGAGGTAGAGGAATTGAAGGCGGCCAAGGAAAAAGTCGAATCTGTAGCTGCTACGGCGCTAGAAGTTGGAAAGATCGCCACCTTGAAAGAATACGTAGATGAAGTCCCCAAATTCGAGAATCGGGGATTCAAACATGGGTAGCACAAAGCTCTTGCTGCCGCTTGAGTTACATTGGCCTTGCCAATTCCATACGAGCAAGTGGACGTTGAGCCACTTGAGTCTGATCCCGAGGATTGATCTGGGAGACATTCTAGTTTTGTTAGGTATCTTTAATTTTGATGTACATTTTTGTTTAGTGGATTCAAGGTAATTTTCATATATAAATTAGTTATTATTTGCGGTCAATTTATTAATGAAAATTTCCTTCCTGTTTCACCATTACTTGTACGCAGTTTTTTTTTTTTTTTTATGAAAGGTTTTTCCTTCCAGTCTTTTGGGTAAAATGATTACTGTCTGTTGTGCCTTCTAACTATCGATTGGATAACAGTGTAGTCTTGGCCATTATATTGGTTTAACTTCAATGTATCTGAACAAGTAAATCGACTTTATGTGCCGAATAGATTATTGAATCTGAACTTGCCCCAGCTGCTTCATGAATTTGAAACGCCGATTAGCACCACGTTGACGAGTGCGTTCGTGAAGCGGCTGCGGTGCTAAAGCCATTTAGATTGATAAATCTGCCCTTGCCCCAGCTGCTTCATGAATTTGAAACGCTGATTATCACCATATTGACGGTAAATTGACTTTAGGTGCCGAATAGGACTAGTAAATCGATTCATGAAGCGGCACTCGCGGCTGCGGCACTCAAGCCATTTAGATGGATGAATCTGCCCTTGCTCCTTCGGAAATAAAGATTGCCTAATAGCAGTATTTGATGAGGGCACAACTCAGTCGGCTTCGGGCTGTTGAGGTTTTGATATTAATGAGATTGCCTTTGAGGCACTGCCCTCGTAGAGAATAAATGAATGAAGGTCCTATTTAAGTGCTCAGTGAGTAACTTAGTTCAGGTCTTTCATGAAGGATAGACAAGAACAAATGTTGAATAGGCTCTTCTTTAACAGCAAAGGGAAAGCGAGGACGCTAGCTGAGCTGGGAGGAAACAAGAATCGAAGTGGCAAACCTTCGCGCTTGGGGGGTAGGACTTCGAGGGATCGGGAGAGACGTCAAATCTCCTCATCGTCGAAGTAGGTCGCCTAGGAGGGACAAGGAGCCACGGGCAAATCCCCGCAACCCTGTTCTGGAAGGGAGCTCGGGGCAAACCCACGCTCATTGAGTTTTGCAGTCTTCGTGGGGAATAAGTCCATGACAGAGGCGGACTCGATCATTCGAGATTCAAGTGTGGCAGTCAAATTTGCTCGACAGATTTTTTCTCCCGAGGTCCAGTAGTCGATGGTAGGTCGGCAGGACTTTAACGTGTTTCGTGAAGGCATTCACGGTGCCGTGAAGGGGCTCTATACCGCCTACGAAATCGGCATGCGTCTCTGTGCTTCCCACCGAGAAATAGAGAAGAGGGATGAACGCATCCGAAGTTTTGAGGCTCGTGTGGAAGTGGCTGAGCATGAACTAAGGTCGGTCAAGGCCGTTCAGGCACAGCCCATCGGACAGGCTAACCCAATTGTGGAAGAAAGGGTTACCCAGCGACTTATCAGTACTGCTCTTGCTGATCGCGATACAGCGAGCATGTTCGAGATGGAATCCACAAAGGGGAGGGCCTATGAAAAAGGCTTCCACGAAGGCCGGATAGTAGGGATACAGAAGACCAAGGAGAAGCTCGCCGAGGAGGTTTGCCGATGCGAAAATCGTGGATTTAAGCATGGTTGGATTAAGGCGCTTCAGGTCGAGGAAGCTCTCCGAGCAACAGGCGTTGATTCGGCACTACCACTGTACCAACGTGACCATTTTTCATTTTCCGCCTTTGAAGTTAAGTAGAGTGAGGATGAGGGTGACGTCGTATAACTATGTAACACCACTGTAACGTTTGAACGCGGATCGCGTGCATAACTATGTAATTATTGCCTGATTGAATAAAATGTTCTATTTTAAATGTTTCATTGTAACTTTCATTCGGCACACACGTGTTTGCATGTGTTTTATTATCTAAACATTGATCGGCTCGAGTCAACTAGGCATTTTCATTTGGAACGGTTATATGCTGACTTGGCAGGAGCATCCTTCAATTTGCGCCGATGAGTTTTTCAGATTCGGAGGCTTGACCGGCCCGAAGGTAATGTGCGCCAGGGGCTCCGAATCTGAAAACAGTCGGCCCATCTATAATTTCTGTTTATATAATTAGGTCGTTTTAACAAGGCAAAAATTAGTGCATGAAGTGGCTGTAGCACATACCAATCGGCATGGGGCCAAGATGCTCAGCTGGTTAGATTAATAAATCTGCCCTTGCCCCAGCCAGTACATGGACTTCAAGGCATTCTTCCATAATTGCCGTTTATATAATTAGGCCGTTTTAACAAGGCAAAAATTAGTGCATGAAGTGACTATGACACATACCAATCGGCATGGGGCCAAGATGCTCGGCCGGTGAGATTAATAAATCTGCCCTTGCCCCAACCAATACATGGACTTTAAGGCATTCTTCCATAATTGTCGTTTATATAATTAGGCCGTTTTAACAACGCAAAAATTAGTGCATGAAGTGGCTGCGGCAAATGTCGCTCACCGTCTATCGTTTGGAGTTCAGTGTTAATGAAGTCACCTTGGGGCCACTACAAAGATTTTAGAAATAAAATGCCTCGGACTTTTTGCTCCAGTGACTTCGCTTTCTGTGCATAGACTCGTTTTAAAACGATTTTGTTGCATGGGGTTACGTAAATGCGATCGTCGAATGGAGTTTTTCTTTAGTAGGGGAGAAGCTCAGACTCTGGTTGAGTCTGATATTATGACGAATCGCAGCGGGGAAACCACTCGCACGGGGGGCAGGGCGCTCAAGAAACATCAGCCTCTAAGTCGTCAAAGCAGATCACCTCGAAAAGAGAAACAGCAATGGCGAAGTTGTCTGCAACTGCGACCGAGAAATGGGGCCGACGTAGCTCCGCGGCCTTTGAGTATTACTGTTTTCGTGGCGAATTCCTTTTTGACATTGTCTATGGTGCCAAAGGTTTCCGCCTCAACGGCGATTATCTCGTTGGTGTGAATCGTGGATTCAAGCGCGGTCAGATCAAAGCATTTTCAAGTTGCGAGTGCCCTCTGAACAGCGGCCATTGATTTGGTGTTGCCGCTTGTACAGCGCGATGCTGTATGAGAATAGATGTTGTAATGCTTCGAATGTAGATGGCATTTTTTGTAATTACTGTTTAATTGAATAAAACGTTTCATTCTAAAAGTTTATCTTGTTCTGAACTTTTGTATGTTTAATTTGAGCATCTTATTTTGAATGCTGGCACGTTTTGTCTTGTTCATGCGATTGTACTGGTTTCAGCCTACATATCCCTGCTTAGATGTATAAATGTTTTCATTTTAGAAGGGCGCTCCGAATCCGGAGGCTTTATCGGCCCAAGGATGTCTTGCACCGATGGGGCTCTGAATCCGGAGACTAGCCAATCGTGATATCCACGAAGGGCGCTCTAAATCCGGAGACTTGATCGGCCCAAAGACGTCTTGTGCCGATGGGCCCAAAGATGTCATACGCCGATGGGGCTCCGAATTCGGAGACTTTTTGGCCAATCGTGATATCCACGAAGGGCGCTCCGAATCCGGAGGCTTTATCGGCCCAAAGACATCATGAGCCAATGGGGCTCTGAATCCGAAGACTTGAATTGGCCAATCGTGACCACGAAGGCGCTCCGAATCCGAAGACTTGATCGGCCCAAAGACGTCATGCGCCGATAGGGCTCCGAATCCGGAGACTTGAATTGGCCAATCGTGACATCCACGAAGGGCGCTCCGAATTCGGAGGCTTTATCAGCCCAAAGACGTCATGTAGGGATGGTAATTTGAATCCGGCCCGACAGGGACCCGACCCCCCGTCCCCAATTAGAATGATTTTTCCCCGAAAAATACTCCCCACGGGCCGGGGATGGTATTCGAAAATGCATCCCCAGTCAGTTTCGGACCGGGGACGGGAATAGCTCTCACAGCCCCGAACCCGGCCCGGCTCCGTCCCCGGCTCCGCCCAATTTACCCCCGAAGTAAAATTACTTTTATACCCCTCATCATTTCACATATATATATATATATATATACCTACATACCCCTCTCAGATTTTGACATCACTCTTAAATTTGGATCTTTCTCTCTCTCTGACCTATATTACGCTCTCCCTCTCTCTCACATTCAAAACCCTTATCTCTCGTCGACGAGAGTCGAACGCAGACGAGAGACGATCGCAGAGACAACGCAGAGACGATCTGCCAGAGATTCGATCTGCCAGAGAGTCGATCATCCCGATCATCGACGCAGAGAGTCGGTGAGAGAGGGATCATCCCGATCATCGATGCAGAGACGATCGTAGAGATGACACCGCCTTTGGCTATTCCATCATCGAAACTCCTCTTCCCTCCTTCTCTTTCTCACCATTTCTATTCTACTCTCTCTCTTTATTTTTTTTAATTTGTTAGGTGGTTGTTATTGAATCTGTCAGATCTATTGTTGCTTTTTTTTTTTTATTGAATCTGTTGATGGTGTTGTTAAATAGCAGATCTGTTGTTGCTGATTTTTTTTTTTTCACCGAGAATTTTCGAGGTCAGGGAAACCCAATCCCCGTTAGGGGATGGGGGCGGGGGCAACAATAGGTTCCCCACCGGGGATCGGGGCCGGGGACGGGGAAATTTCCATCGTCGGGGATCGAGAACGGGGAGTGTGATCCCCAGCCCCGCACCGTCCCGTTGCCATTCCTAACGTCAGGCGCCGATGGGGCTCCAAATTCGGAGACTTGAATTGGCCAATCATGATATCCACGAAAGGCGCTCCGAATCTGGAGACTTTATCGGCCCAAAGACGTCATACGCCGATGGGGCTCCGAATCCGGAGACTTGAATTGGCCAATCGTGATATCCACGAAGGGCGCTCCAAATCCAAAGGCTATTTGGAACATTTTTTAACTGGATTGCAGAGTCAGTAAACAGGCATCTTTGCATTACAGAAGTGGAAAGTGTACATGGTGAGCCGTTCAGAAACAACATCATTCCTCACAAGTCGGGTTTTATGATAGAATTCACACAAGTGCGTTAGGAGCAAGGCTATGTGCCTAATTTTCCATCAACCAGCCTTCTATCGTCTAAAAATACCTTCAGGGGCAACTTTATCGGCGTGCAGCGGCGCAGCTGGACGTGTTGATCAGACATCATGAGAAGCTGTTACCGGTATCGCTTACAACTTCCGTGGCTTCTTATCACGAAGCCGTCTGACTTTGTCGAGACTCGATTTAACGCTTCAATGGAGTTGACCTGCATCTCCGTTGGTGTCTCTCTAGAAAGGAGATAGCATGCTTGTACGGATTGCCGGGAACCCTGGATTTGTTCAACACCGTGTTCGATCAGGAAACGTAACAGCTGATGATAGGTGCTTGGTACGGCCTGAATAGTATGCAACCATGTCCACCCCATGATGAGGTTATACGGCGAAGGGAGCTTGGCGACCAAGAATTCCACTTCCACCATATGGGAGCCCGCCTGAACGGGTAACGTGATTTTCCCCAACGAATACTCCGGATTCACGTTGAAGCCGAACAATGGATGAGGAGCCGAAGACAGGTCTGATTCGTTAAAGCCGAGTTTGATGAAGGTCTCGTAATACATGACCTCCGAAGTGCTCCCCTGGTCAACGAGGACGCATTCAACGATAAATCGGTTCACGTGTAGTTCAATGACCAATGGATCAATATGGGGGAGTGTTATGCCGATAAGATCGGAATCGTCGAAGATGATCCTCGGCGCTTTGTGGGGCTGTTTCGTTTGTGCGCGTTGCATCTGGGGGGCTAAATGGATTGCATGTATGGTACGTGGCATTGGAAGACTGTATATCATATGTATAACGCCGAGGGGAGGTGACTCCTGTCGAAGGGCGATAGTTTTGATTGTGCTTTTCCAGACGTGTTGCTAGAGCCGACCATCTTAGACCAATTCCTCAAGGTGGTCTTTCAAGGTATAGCAGCTGTTCGTATCATGACCGTGATCTTTGTGATATTCACAATGTCTGTCCCGCCTTCTTGTGTCAGGAGGTCCCACCATCTCGGATGGCCATTTGAAGAATGGAAGATGTTGGATCTTAGGTATAATTGAGCTGATTGGCTCTGATAGCTCTGTATATTTCTTGTCGGTGCACTTTGTGCGCCTGCTATCAACCTGCAGTTGCTCATTGGCTTGGTGTGGGTATCGATCGCTGGATCGACGAGAATCCCGTCTCTTGTCTTGTTTAGCCCGCTGTCGTGGTTCAGGGCTTTGAGGTGGTGCGGAACTTATTGGTTGAGCGATTTTGGGAGGGGCCGTTTTGTTGGCCACGTGTCTGGCTTTAACCCGCAAGGCGTCATCTTCTACTTTGCAGTATTCCTCTACTTTCTTCATCAACCCCCAGACTATTTGGGGGGTCTTCTAGTCAAAGAACTGCGGAGGGCACTATCTGGGTGTAGTCCCATTTTGAAGGCGGTGATGGCCATGGAGTCGTTGCAAGCGTCATCGACAAGGTTAAAGCATTCCCAATATCGCGCCGAATAAGCTCTTAGTGTTTCTGCTAGCAAGATTTGCATTGCCCAGAGGGAGTCGGCTTGCTTTGGCTGGACTTTGTTGGTAATAAATCTGTCCCTGAAGGATTTCTGTAGTTGGTGGAAGGTTTTGATCGAAGCCGGCTCCAGTTTATAATACCACCGGACCGCCAATGGTCCCAAACTGCAGGGAAATATTCGGCACATGAGGGCCTCGTCGTCTGCGTGCAATGTCATGGCCTGCTTGTAGTGGCGGATGTGATCGGTGGGGTCTGATTTGCCGTCGTACAGGATGAACGACGGTGCTTTAAATTTCTTTGGTAGCGCAGCCTTTGCAATCCATCGTACGAAGGGATCGTGTTGGTCTTCGTCCGAACTTTTCCTTCTTCGCTTCTGCATTGTACGAGGACTTTCTTCGGAAGAACTAGTGGTTTTATGTCGTCCCTTCTTCCTGGGCTCCGGGGATAATGAGTCGGAGTCGCTATCAGTGTCTTGTCGTTCTCGAGGTTGTCGACCACCTACCTTCGGAGATCGTTCCGGATTTAGGCGCGCAGCTTGTTTGGACTTCGCCATTTCCAAGGCCAAATCTTCACGAAGACGTTCGTTCTCAGCGATCATGTTCTCCAGCCTCTGTTCATTTTGCTTTGCCTGTTCCATGATCGCCTGCATTGTCTCGTGCTCCAAAGTCGAGGGTGAGGCGAAATTCAAGGTGCGTCGTGCGGCAATAGTCTCTGGTCCAAGTAAGTTTGTTGGAGTGGTTTCATCATGAGGTATAGGGTCGATAGTGACTGTCAGAGGATCTTCCGTCACGCTCGCCATGGATGTGCTTGAGTATTCCCACAGACGGCGCCAATTATAGGGAAGTGGTTTGGAAATACTCTTCTGATCCTGAGGAGCGCTCGAGATCCTCTTCTGGTCACCTGAAAAGAAGTAAACACTCCGGTCGGGGGTGTCGGAATTAGTACTCCGACGGGCAAGTTAGTATCTACACTCAAGGATGCTTGTATTCTAAGTTAAACACAGTAATTCTCACATACCTTTCTCAATCGGTTATTCCTTTATTTATACTTGTTCCTTAGGCTTCGTGACCAGGCCCATTTGTCACTCGTTATTCTCCTATTTATCCGACTCCACAGTTCAGTAGCTACTCGGCCTATTCATTATATTCGGCACTCTCATCATACAGAGTAGAGCCGTGTAATATCTTCCTTCCAGAGTGCGCTTTTGATTATTCCAATTATTCGGCTCCTACAATTGTGTTCGTGGTTTGCTTCTGAAGATGCATAAGAAATTGAAATAATTTTATTTCTCCCTAGACTTGTTTATTTATTCATTGCTACTATTATGTTTTATTTTCTGGAAAAGCAAAGATACAGTACAGTGTGATATCCCACTGTTTCTGTGGGTGTTGATTTTCGACCACACAACTAAATGGGAAACTCAGCTGGAGAGCACCAGTTAAATACATTAAGCCCAACAACCTACAACAAGAAGATAAGAATACTGCAGTGGTTCGCCACTCGGGGGCACTCCGACAATCAAGTTAGTGATCAATATCTCTCACAGATAGAAAATAGTGCTTAAACTTACTAGAAATAACTTCACAAATAAAAGCATAAAAGCATCACAAATCAAATCATACTTTCGACCCACGAGGGTGTCTTACTTTTATAATGATCAATGTCCAACTTCCCCTAAAAGTCTTACATCATGGGTCTCTATTCTTTACAAGAATAACATCTATCACAACTCACACTATTCATATTAAGGTGAACTCCCTCAAGAGTAACATCTCTTTCCAAATAGGTAGCTTGATGTCATCTAGGAATCTAGTCCTCTATCCAAATATCTCGGATTTCAATATCTCCACAGAATACCTCGGCAATGCCCTAAACATCTCGACAAACATGATCTTCCCATGTGGCACCTCGGCTGATACCTTAGCGTCACCTTAGCCATGTGGCATCATCTCAAAATACTTCCCCACAACTGCCCCCTAGGTTCTATTATCTCGGTAAAATGAGGAGATGTAACCTACATTGTTTCATCTTCTAACATGCTAAAGATACTCTTCTGACCGAAATCATAACTCACTGGCGTATCGAAACAAGGACTCAAATGTCCACTCGTCAAGAACCAAGAATCAAGAACCATCATGTTCTATTTCCTCTAAGTCCAACATCTCGACAGAGATTGCACTACTAGCAGAGATCATGATTCACTAGTTCAAGAACATCAAGACCCTAGTATCAACTCATCAGGAACCAAGAACAAATAAGTTATGTCCTATCTAAATTCAACATCTCAACCAAGATCATCATCTCAACCAAGATCAACATCTCAACCGAGATCGTCATGTCATCACCTCGTTGGTTTATATTTGTCACGCGTCACTCTATCATATCAAAGCTGCCTACGCCGCCTAACATGCACGTCATCCAAGGCAACACATAATGTTTTGCCACGTTTTCGTTTTTGGACAAAACTTCCTTCACTCTCTCTCTCTAGAAGTCTCCATTGCCATTTCTTCAAAGCTTTTCCTATTATAACTCTGGTCACCACTTCCGGCATGCACTCAGTAGTTTTGTTCAGATCAAAGCATTGTCTGACTCTGGTGAATCCCATCCCGGTATTTACTTCCTCAGCTTTGCTTGGTAAGTCCTTGATTTCTTTTATTTTAACTTCAGTTCTCCACTGTTTTCAAATATATTCCTTCTGTGGATTGTTACACATCACACACGGCATCTGTATCTGCATCTACATTGCCATCTTATATTCATATTCGAATTTCAATGTTCTACATGCCTTCACTTGCTTTGACTCTTATTGTGTCCTTCGTGTTCTTGAGCCTATCTTCACATTTTCTATATTTGACACATATCTTCTGGCACACTACCACTGAATTCTATCAATTTTGTACATACCCTGAATCTGTCAATGCCCTATTTTTCTTGTATTCTTGAATCTATGATCACTATTTCATGTTTTTTAGATCTGTTTCTTCTATTTATTCTTGCTTGTTAGCAAATTACTGCCTCTGAATCTTGTACATTTGTATAGACTTAGGTTTGGGATTTGCTAGAATCCACACTCAGGAAAACTAAAACAAATTTTCCCTCCAAACCTTCCTTAGAACCCTGAAACTAATAACCTGGCATTCCTTAGGATTTCGCCGAGGTCATTAACCCACACGGTCTAACCTTCCTTGCTAAAATCGCCCTAGCTGAGCTCATGGGGATGTTCAAATGAAGGGTAGACTCCCTTAATAAGCTAGAATACTTCCGTTAGGAATTCTCCATTCCAGTCAATGTTCATCTAAGGTTGACTGGGGAGGAGGATTTCATAATGCCTGAAGAGACATATATGCCCTTCCCTATAGTATCTATCATCAAGGGTGGAGTCAGATTCCATCTTGACATCTTGTTTTGCTTCGAGCCGAAATGCCTTCTCTTGTACTTGAACAAGCTTCTTTTTGTGAATGCATTCCCTTCCTCTTTTTCTTCTAAGTGTTGGATGCCTTCTATATATGCTTTGTGCTTGAATAATCACTTCGGATCAGCACACCTCAGGTAACACCTCAGATATCAATCATCTCGAGGACAGCAATGGTTAGTCATCTCAAACTAACTTATCTCGGATAGTATCTCTTGTCAATGATTTCAGATAACTTCAACTTATAAAATTTTCTTAGAAATTTCACAAGTGTTATGCTTACTCCTACTTCATGTCTTCTAATGTGAACCTAAGTATCACTTATGTTTCACATTAAGGACACATTACATGGTTATCACCCAAGTCTCACTTAGACATTTTTGACCGAGGTCATCATGTTTGGCTCGCCCAAACGAAGCACTTAAGGCTTAACCTTAGTACACCGAGAATACCATACTCCTCAGTTTTCCTTTCAAACGGACCAAGTCATGGCAAGTTTCGCCTTGTTTCATACTGAAACATCCCAGACTTAGTTCAACTCTTCCGTTATGGTACGTCTAAGTTATTCGTCATGTTTCTTACTGAAACATCACAAATTTAGTTCAACTCTACCAGCATAGCAAGTCTAAGTTATTCGTCATGTTTCATACTGAAACATCGCAAACTTAGTTCAACTCTACCATCATGGCAAGTCTAAGTTATTCGTCATGTTTCATACTGAAATATTGCAAACTTAGTTCAACTCTACTAGGATGGCAAGTCTAAGTTATTCATCATGTTTCATGCTAAAACATCGCCAACTTAGTTCAACTCTATCATATGGTAAATATAATTCAACTCTAACATGTGATAAGTCTAAGTTATTCGTCATGTTTCATTCAGAAACATCACCAACTTAGTTCAACTCTATTATATGGTAAGTATAATTCAACTCTACCATGTGATAAGTCTAAATTATTCGTCATGTTCACCATAGGAACATCGTCATAAAACTTTCAATCCTATCGCACAATCATGGATTTTAACAATATTTTCATGCTTTTTTACATAGGCTTCAGCATCCTTTTGCATGTAGGGCCACCAGAATCCCTGCAATATAGCTCTGTGGGCAAGGGATCTGCCCTCTGCATGGCTTTCACATACTCTTTTGTGGACCTCGAATAAAATGTCTTCAACCTAGGAATGATGTACACATTGTAATAGAGGTCCAGTAAATGTCCTTCTGTAGAGATGGCCTTCTGTCAACAGGCAGAACCTGACTGACTTCAGTCTGATCTTGTGTGCTTTATTTTTGTCTTCTTGGATCTGAGATCTGCTTACTTATATTGAGCTCTTCTCTCCTAGGACCTACTCATTTATGCTAAGATCTTGTCTTTTGAGATCTGGGATCTGCTCACTTAAGTTGAGCTCTTCTCTTCTAGGACCTATTCATTTAGGCCGAGATCTTGTCTTCTGGAATCTAGGATCTACTCACTCAGGCTGAGCTCTTTTCTTCTTGGACCTAATCATCTAGGCCAAGATCTTGTCTTCTGGAATCTGGGATCTGGGATCTTAGGCTGAGCTATTCTCTTCTTAGACCTAATCATCTAGGCCAAGATCTTATCTTTTGAGATCTGGGATCGGTTCACTTAGATTGAGCTCTTCTTTTCTAAGACCTATTCATCTAGGCCGAGATCTTGTCTTCTGAGATCTGGGATCTGCTCACTTAGGCTGAGCTCTTATCTTCTCAGACTTAATCATCTAGGTTGAGATCTTGTCTTCTGGGATCTGCTCACTTAGGTTGAGCTCTTTTCTTCTCAGACCTAATCATCTAGGTCGAGATCTTGTCTTCTAGAATCTGGGATCTACTCATTTAGGCTAAACTCTTCTCTTCTCAGACCTAATCATCTAGGCCGATATCTTGTCTTTTGAGATCTGCTCACTTAGATTTAGCTCTTCGCTTCTCGGACCTAATCATCTAGGTCAAGATGTTGTCTTTTGAAATCTGGGATCTGCTCACTTAGGCTGAGGTCTTCTCTTCTCGGACCTAATCATCTAGGCCGAGATCTTGTCTCCTAGGCACCAGTTTTGGCTACTAATGCCAGCGTGTCTTGTAATTGGGATGTTGGCTGCATCACGTTGTTCTGCATTATGAGGTTGACCACTATCTGTAGATTTGTCAACTTATTCGCCATGTCTTTCAATTTCCCTGTCTTTTCTCTAGCATCTATCCCTTCATACCTGAAGGTCGCTTTCACAGTAGTACTCATCTCAACTACCCTTCTTGTTCTCTTCTCGACCTTTGGCGACGTTATTCGCCTCAGGATTCACTTCTTGCACTTTTCTGTTATGGTCCCCTCCTTCGGTGTTAGGATCCACATGCTCCTCTTCCTCACTATGGATGCCATCCCCAATTTTCACCTCCTATTCGTTGTTGGCCATCTATCCTTACTAAGTTCCCACAGACGGTGCCAAATTATAGATGTTGATTTCCGACCACACAGCCAAATAGGGAACTCAGCTAGAGAGCACCGGCAAAATAGATTAAGCCCAACAACCTACAACAAGAAGATAAGAATACTTTGGTGGTTCGCCACCCAAGGGCACTCTGACGATCAAATCAGTGATCAATATCTCTCATAGATAGCAAATAGTGCTTAAACTCACTAGAAAGAACTTCACAAATAAAAGCATAAAAGCGTCACAAATCAAATCATACATTCGACCCGCACGGGTACCTTACTTTTATAATGATCAATGTCTAACTTCCCCTAAAAGTCTTACTTCATGGGACTCTATCCTTTACAAGGATAACACCTATCACAACTCACACTATTCAAATTAAGGTGAACTCCCTCAAGAGTCCCATCTCTATCCAAATAGCTAGCTTGATGTCATCTAGGACTCTAATCCTCTAGTCCTCTATCCAAATATCTTGGATTCCATTATCCCCGCAGAATACCTCGGCAGTGCCCTAAACATCTCGGCAAACATGATCTTTCCACGTGGCACCTTAGCTGACACCTCAATGTCACCTTCGCCACGTGGCGTCATCTCAAAATACTTCCCCACAATTTCAATTACTTTACATGCTATTCTTGATTAGACATGCAATTTAATTTATATAGAAAGCCACTATTTCATAAATGAATTCATGATTAGAAATTAGTAAATTCATATATGCAATGCTATGTTTTAATTTTTCAGTTTAATAAAAATGCTTTTTATCTCTAGCATAATTTGTATACTTTTTTTATTCTAGTATAATTTTATTTTATGAGCATGATTCATAGTTTCCTACCATGCTTTGCATGTCTTTTTATTTTATAATTTTATAATATAATTTACATGCTCATGAATGTTTAATTTTATTTTATTTTTTAGTTAAAATTGATATGCTAATTATTTTCTAGTTTTCTAATATAATCAATATGTTCCATTTTTTCTACATTCTAGTTTAATTCACATGTTTATTATTTCCTAATTTTTTAAGATAATTTGCATGTTCTTATTTTTTAGATTTTAGTTTATGTTACATGATTTTATTTCTAGAATTATTTGCATGATTTTATTTCTAGTCATTTACATGTTCATTGTTAGAATTAGTTACATGTTTATTGTGTAATAATTGCATATAACTCTTGCCAATTAATTTTAATTTAATTTTTAGAGTTATAAGTTTTTTTGTAACTTGTCTAGCTTTATTTGGAGTTATAATTTTTTTTTTTTTTTGTAGCTTGTCTAGCATGTTAATTCTTTAGTTAATTATGGCTATTCGATAGTCTGCTCAAGGTATAAAATAATTTATTACCTTTACAGTTTCTTTCAATTTTTTGTTTTGTATTTTGTTGTGTTTTCTACTAACTTTCTTTACATTAATATCTATGCGAAAGGAAATGAAAAAAAAATACAAAACCAAATGAATAAAATTTGGGACTGGAAAACCAAAAATTTGGACTACTAACCTTTTTTATTGAATAGAAATACCTAAGCGAGGAAAGAAATTTTCTGGACCAAATAGAATCCTTAGTTGGATTAGTTTATTA
Source organism: Camellia sinensis (assembly GCF_055761805.1). Classification (NCBI taxonomy): domain Eukaryota; kingdom Viridiplantae; phylum Streptophyta; class Magnoliopsida; order Ericales; family Theaceae; genus Camellia; species Camellia sinensis. Next base: position 84,162,164 of record NC_138963.1, read on the forward strand.
TTCTTATAATTGAAGCAAATTTTGCTTGAGTTCGAGTAGTGGTTAATTACCAATTTTTATTAAAGCAAGTTTGTATGCTTGTAATTATTGTAGCAATTTTTAATTACTTGTAATATGGGTAGCAATTTTAATTTCTTGTAAAGTTTTGGAACTTGATTTGTTTTAACATAGTTTATCCCTTAGAAAACTTAATTCTAAATTTGTTTCCCATGAACTAGGAGTCAACATACTATTGAAAGTTTTGTCTAAAGTTAACTGGCTCTGAAGTGGGACCAGTGTGACCCCTCCAGTCTTTTTGAAAACGTTTCTGACCATATTTGAATCTAGGGTAAGTAGTAAGACTAGTTTTGAATTAAATTTTCAACTTTGAAATTTTCTAGTGTTAAGTTTAGTGTCTAGAAACACAAAATAGTGAAATCTTGTTATATTTTTCAAAAATGGCAACTGTAACTGAACCAGCTTGAAAAACCTAAGTGATTTGTGATTCAAACCAGAATTAATTGCAACAATATCCAAATAATTAAAACTATCAATCTAAATCATCTAGCATGTACAAAAGTAATTTAGATTGTTACTTCAAAATCAATAAATCGACACAACCAATTTTTGCGTGAAAAAATCACAATTGGAACACCTCCAATTGTGATTAAAAAATCACGAGCGAAATGCCACTAATCAATCCATTATGAAATAAAGAAAGAATACAAATATACCAAACAAATTGCTTAAACTCTGTCAATTTATCTTTAACAATCTATATCTCTTTCACCACCTCCTTCATCTCGAAATTGATCAGCTTGATGTCGAATCCACAACATCCATGTCGAATCAATGACCACACACAGCTTTGAACTCCTTCGAATACTCCATGCTTGAATCTCCAAAATCCACCGAAGAACATCACTCTTGTATATTAAACAATCAATCAATCATTTAATGTATACTTATCAAACCAAGAGTTTAATACTCAAAAAAAATCAAAGAAACTAGCCAAGAAGCTCCAGATGAAAACCCTAATTCCTTTAAAGATGATCTGGAAGTCGTATCCTAAATTCTGACTGAAACGCAATTTTATAGCAAACAAGGCCGTGATGGTCACTTGAGCGCAGGATTTGTCGCTCAAGTGACGAGACTGATATGCGTTTATTTTATAAGTGTCTTTGCTCAAGCCACCAAAAGGTTCGCTCTTGCGCACAAAACTCTTTCTCAGTATTTTTGCAGACTGTGAAAACTACTAAGAGCAAAGTTTCTTTGCTAGAGCCAGGCTTCCTTCGCTCGAGTGAGCAAGAAAAATTACTAGGAAACTTTACAACTCAATAAACTATGTTTTTTCGTGGAATTGACAAGACTAAGGGACCTAACAATCTCCCCATTTGTCAATTCCCGGACAAAACATTATAACTAGTTTTCTAGCAAACATACGCACTAGACCCAACAACTAAGCAAACACAAACACTACGAACTAGTCTAAATCACCCCTGTTTATGCAAACATCCTTGAAGAAATACCCTGCAAAAATATATAATCCAAAGCACTGGGAATAAGTAACGCCCTCAAAATATTATATAAATCAATCATTCATAAGATCTATAGGCATGACAGAAATGTTGTATTTTCATTCATCAGAGTTAATATTACAAAAGATATAACATGCATTACACTTTCATAAATATTCATCCTAAAACTATAGCATGTAACTCTAAATGTTAACAACAGAATAAGTGCCCTACGGGCTTACATCTTTCCAAGACTTCGCTTGGTTACAACAAAAGAAGAGTCCTAGCTCGATACATATAAAACCCTCGGCTTGAATAAACATTCAACACAAAAACGAAATCACAAAAGTGGAGCCTTCAGCCCCAAAACCTCCCAAGCTATGTCCTTGGAGGTGGCATATCACCTGTACTTGAAAATGGTTTCCCAAGTAGGGAGAGCCAAAGCCCAGTAGAGATATGCTAAACAATATATGAGAATTAACTAAAATATGAGCATCAGATAAATGTGCAACATTCTTAACCAACACATATTCCTTTCAAGGTCATTCAATATAGATAACCAATATCTCAATTCATTTTCATCCTTCCATTTCAGATAAATCAATTAACCCAAGTTCATTATTATCACGCAACCAATATGAGACTACAACTCAATGGTCCACAATTCAATACATTCATCAAATCCAACACTTCTATTTCTTGCCATTTTACAGAACCACATCCGAGGGAACCGGCACCCATAAATATATAAGATTTCAGGACTTTCACCCTAAACACTCCAGCCAACTTAATTATCAATGGAGTTCATCCCCTATCTCCTCCCAAACAATGGAGTACATCCCATATCTCCTCCCAAACAATGATACATATACAATATATTTAAACACGTTGTCATATACAATGACTAATCAAATCACATATTCAATGGTTTAATCAAACCGTCATATTTAATAACATAATTCAATTGATTAGTTTCAATTCACTTAACCCACATGCAATTTCTACAACAATAATAGCTATCCCCCACCGATAGCCCAAAACAGATATTTCTAAATAGATATACAATCTATCAAATAGATAATTTATCAAATTTCCATAGGTGAGTGATTTAGCAAATCCAGCTACACCATTCAATCATACACCCTTCCAATTTCATATTTCCCATGTCAATTTCATTATTTATTCAAAATAGTTATTTAACACAAATTAGGGCAAAACCTTCCTATTTTCCCAATATCATCCCCAAGACCCAATCTCACCATTTATCTTCTTATAATACCATAATCAAGCCCTCATCTACATATATGAAGCCAAATATTGGAAACCCCTCTTTCAAAATTTAAACCCAAACCCTAACTTCACCCAAATCTTCCCAAATCCCACCATTTATGCAAAATGACAAATATCTAGGTTAAAACCTATATTAAATAGTAGGATATCCTTACCTCAAGCTTAGAAGAGAGAGAAGAAGGAAAGCTCAAAATTCGGTGGTGACGAAACCACGTTTTGCCCCGATCAAAATGAAGCTCTTGACAAGCTCTACACTTAATCTCAAAGGAGCAAGGTGAAAATATCACTCTAGGTGAGTAGATCTAGAGATTTAAGTGAAAAAGTTTGAGTTTTATAGAGAGATGAGAGAAATCATGTTTTAAGAGGAAAAAGGGAGGAAAATCATGAGAGAAAAATGGTTTGAGCCTATTTATAGTAGTAAGGAATAGCCCTAAGGTCAAATAAAATAATGGGGCCAAAAACCCCCTCAGATAGGGCCCATTTGAACCTCAAAAAATCTAAAAAAAACACGCAGGGGTTGACCCTTTAGGTAAAAAAGACAATTTGCACAAGCAAGGGGGGTTGACCCTTAGATAGGAGGGGGTCAACCCTATTTTCCAGCAACTAACACACAGACATAAGAGGGTCGACCCTGCCCAATCTGGTGTCTACCCTATTTTCCAGCAACACTTCTAGAAACTTCATCAGCAGGCAAGGGTCGACCCTTAGGAAGGCTGGTGTCGACCCTAGAATAGAATTTCTAAGTCTCCAAGGAACTTTTGACAAGAATAAGTGTGAACAACCAAACCCAACAAGTTTAAATCGGATTGTACTCCTCCAAAACCAACCCATAACACCAAAGATTTCCAAAATAAAAAATAAAGGATTTGAATACACTTTCCCATAAGCTTTGAAGGATACAGGTGCTACAAAATAGATAGATTAATCTAGGAAAAACAAAAAACATATCAAGATATAATCAGATAAAAGAATGAAATTCCATACTTGATTAGTCTAATCCAATATCCCACAAGGTACCAACAGTTATATCCCAACAGTTTGTATAATGCAAACCCAATATCCCAAAAATATACCAAATATACCAAAAGTTATACTCTCCCTTTTTGATTGGAAGAGACAAAGGAAAGAGAATATACATGCTAAAAGAATACTAAAAAAAACAAGAGAAACAAACTATCCATAAAAACACAAACTGTCTAAAATCACTACGAGGAATGAGGTGACAGCGGCTCTATCTACAAAAAAGAGAGAATTTGGGCAAGCATGATGGTCTGCTGATCTAGACGACCATCAAATGTGGCAAATTGAGCATCCATCTAATCAAGGCGGTGGGAGACAAACTGTTCGAACTGACGAAGCTAACCATGAAACAATCGAGGACGCAGCTCGGCTGCACCTACATCTGCCGCATCAAACTCTGCCTCCTTGGCGAGTGGATTATCACCTGCATTAGAAACCCCAGTCTCAGACGACCCCTTGACATGAGCTTGACTTTGCAAAACAGTCTATTTGGTGATAGGTTTAATGGGAGAAGCAAACTCATCATCTTCAAAAATAGGAACACCTAAACAGTTTAACAAACAACCGTAAGGGAGACCTAAGGATTTAAACACGCTGATCATTTTGGCCACAATCATCTTAGAAAGGTTGATGGTGAGATGGCAGTCAATGCAATACAGAACATAACTCTGATCTTGGGTAATGTTGGAGGAATGAGTGGTGACATGAATGTTAACATAGAGAATGATATTGAGAAGGCAGAATCAGGGAAAAAGCTCATTTTTTCGAATGAGCACCTCGGCTACCAAAGTCCGGGGAGTGACACATAATTCAGTGGTGACCTGGTCAAAATCCGCAATGTTGCTAGTAGCAAGGAATGGATAGTGGCAATTCTGGACTTCAGAAAGGCAAAGACACTGTCTAAAGACATCCGCATCAATGAACAACTCTTTAATGCGAACCCAGGTGTAAAAGAAAGGGGTTATCTTGCTGATGGAATGCATGTTACAATAAAATTCCCGGACCCAACTAAGGTTTTGTGGACCAGAGAAATAAAAAACCTGCTCACCCCCAAAAGCATCGAACAAAGACCGAATAGGGATAGACTTGAAAGCACTGGGTTGGATATTTCGTTCTAAATGAACTGTACGAGAATCATAAAAATCCCAATATAAGTTGGAATTTTCTTTGGATTGGAATTTATCTGTATTGTAATTAGGACAGGACACTGTGGTTTTGCGGCGTTTGGAAGACTCGGCCATGACTGATAGATATACAAGAAAACCACCACAAGAAAAAAGCCCCAAAATCAACCCACCAAGAAGTACCAAATACCCAATTGCAACCCCCAAAAGCAAACATAAGATCAAAACACAAACCATTAGTGCAACAAGGTTAGAGCAGCCAAAATACACAAAACCTAACTCCAGTATTATATCAACAGAGTCAATCACTGCAGAATGAGGTAGAGTGTATGCATAGTTCTAAGCCAAGAGAAATGAAAAAAATAGCATGAAGGCAACAGTTGAAGCCAAACCAAACCAAAACAAGCACATAGTGAAATGATGCACAAACCCTAGAAATGATGCACAAAACCTAGAAAATAAATAAATAAGAAAACAAAACAAAATAAAACCCTAGAGCTCCCAGACAACCCAAAATAGCACACAGATGAAGAGAGAGAACGGAGAAAAAAATGTACGAGAAGAAAGAGAATCTTACTAGAAAACGGAGAAAGAGAGGCTGGATTGAAGAAAGGAACACCCAAATCCAATGAAATCCAAGGGACGAGCAGCAAGGAAGAGGAAATTGCCCTAGGAGAGAGAGGGCAATCGAAGAAAATATAGAAAAATGGGACGAAAAAGACAGAGAGAAACGTTTATACCAAGACAAGTGGCTCGAGCAAGAAGATTGTTGCTCAAGCTAAGGTACTTATGCTCAAGGGGTCGCTCGAGCCAAAAAAAAAAAAAAAAAAAAAGCTCTCAAAATCTGCACCACCTGCAAAAGTACTGGATTGAAGGATTGTTCGCTCGAGAGCAAAAACTCTTGCTCGAACGGGAGGTGAAAACATGAGACACCCAGAAAAGCACCCTTCTGAGCATATTAAGAACACTCAAACTAACAAGTATGTCCTGAAACAAGTGAGGATTAGCAGACTAGCCATTATGTGGCACTAAAATGAAATAATCTACATACCCTGAAGTCTGTAATCCTACAATGTAGACAGTAAGAAGCATAAAATCAAGAGCAAAATAGGTAAACATGAATCAATGAGCATAAACAGCATATGAATGCACAACCCAAAGGCAAACATGAGAGCTCACAAAAGTAATGTGTGTATGTGTGTGTGCAATCCTTGAGAGGCCACAGAGCTAGAGCTAATCCTAGTAGTAATCGGATGGTTGGACCATCGGCAAAAGAATTTAAACATCACGGAGAAAAGTCAAACCACTAGGAATCAGGGGTATTTGTTGAGTAAAAGCGGAGGCTCCTCCTCAATCAATGAGTCCTTTTTTTTTTTTACTATTCTTTCTTATGGGCACTCACTGGTGGCTTGTACGCTCTAGCGTATGGAGACCAAACTAGAGAAGCATGGAAACAATGATGATGGCCTGGTTAGTGCCTTTAAGGTAGCCTTTTCCTAATGCCCCGGACTTCAAAGAAGTGAAGGAGAAACCGTGGAAGTAAAACTAGATGGTGGATGGTTAAGAGACTCAACATCACCCATGATATGCCAGTATAGGTCAATTCCTCTAGAAATGGAAACCCCTACAACAATTTTATCTCAAGAATGTGTACAGAATGAGATCATGAATTCAATGAGCATGAGCATTTAGAATGAGCTATGAACAAAGATAAATGAAATCTTGCAAGTAGCATGAGAGGTGTTCATTAAGTCTAAGTGCAAAGATGACAAGAATCAATGACAATGAGATTGTAGCATCCAAGTACACAGAAAGCCAATCACGCTCGCCCACTTAAGCAACAAGTCACACTCTAGTTAATGAGAACTACACCTAAGGTCTTTCTAAGGAACTCAAACCAAAGAACATCAAGGGGTTGTGTAAAAATATCAACTTTTGACGCTCAGTGGGTACACGTTCAAGAACTACAAGGTCCTCTTCAACTAACTCTCGAATTAAATGATGAATGTCAATATGTTTGGTGCGAGAGTGTTGGACTGGATTTTTAGAGATGTTAATGGCACTTGTATTATCACAGAAAAGGGTGAGAGTGTCCTAGTCTATACCATAATCATGAAGCATTTGCTTCATCCACAACATTTGTGCACAATAACTCCCTGTAGCAATGTATTCAGCCTTGGTGGTCGAAAGAGAGATGGCATTTTTCTTTTTGCTATGCCAAGCAACCAGATTATTCCTAAGGTAAAAACACCCTCCGGATGTGCTCTTCCGATCATCAGCACACCCTGCCCAGTCGGCATCAGAAAAACTAGTGATTTCGCCTATAGTGTCAGTCGAGAACCAAAACTCATACCCTAATGTCCTATTAACATACTTAATGACATGTTTGACCGCAAGAAGATGAGACTCTTTAGGACAGGCTTGGTAATGGGCACAAACACCTACACTAAATGCAATGTCAAGCCAACTGGCTGTGAGGTATAGAAGACTTCCTATCATGTTTCTATAAAGAGTAGGATCAATATTAGTGCCAGAGGAATCTTTGGAGAGGTGAAGACTAGTGGTCATGGGAGTGCGTGCATGTTTGGCTGACTCGAGTCCGAACTTGGACACAACATTTTTGGCATACTTGGTCTAAAAAGCAAACATACCTAAAGGTGACTATTTAATTTGAAGACCCAAGAAAAATGACAACTCCTCCATCATACTCATCTCACACTCATGTGTCATGCAATCCAAGAAATATTTCACAAGAGAATCAGAAGTGGATCCAAACACAATATCATCAACATAAATCTGAGCAACAAGTATATGAGACTTAGTATGTTTCACAAATAAAGTCTTATCCACACTACCCCGTTGAAAATCATTATCAAGAAGAATGTTAGTAAGTCTATCATATTAAGCCCGAGGGGCTTGTTTCAACCCATATAACACCTTGTTTAGCTAGTAGACATGGTTTGGAGATTTTGGGCCCTCAAACCCTTTTGGTTGCTCAACATAAGTCTCTTCTTTCAAATACCCATTCAGAAAGGCACTTTTCACATCTATTTGGAACAGTTTGAACCCTAGAAAGCATGCAACACCAAGTAAAATACGAACAGACTCGAGACGTGCAACATGGGCAAACGTCTCATCATAGTTAACACCCTCTACTTGTGTATAGCCCTGAGCAACCAACTTAGCTTTATTTCTAACCATAATACCATCCTCATCAGATTTATTTTTAAATACCCACTTGGTGCCTATCACATTCATGTCTCTAGGTCTGGGAACAAGAGTCCAAACTTTGTTACATTCAAATTAACCTAATTCTTCATGCATTGCATTAATCCAACTATCATCTAGTAAGGCCTCTTTTACATTCTTAGGTTCAATTAACGAAATATAACACATATGAGATACCTCTTCCCGAATTTGTTTTCGGGTTTTCATTCGATTTGAGACACTTCCAATCACCTGTTGAACCGGATGATCCAATTTTACCCTTGCAGATGGTTTTAAAACTAGACAGGTAATGACTTGAGCATCGGAGGTGGTGTCTCCTTGTGCACTCTTTGGACTCGAACGTATAGTATAAGTTGGTGCTGGCTCACTTTCCTGGGCTTGGCCCTGTGCTTCTCCTTGACTTTGTGGTTCAATATCCAAGATCGGAGACTTACCATCTTCTTCCTCATGTGTAGATGAAGTAGAAGAACTTGTGTGTGGCGACCCCACCATGTATAATAATTAAAATCTAATTAATTAAGAAGATTTAAATTTTAATTGCCCATTATTCCGATTTAATTTGGGATTTATGATAGTTATGGAGGCTGATTCGTCTAAGATTCTATTGAGGATTTATTTTGGAATTAGAAATTGAAAGCCTAAATGGCTCAAGAGAGAATAATTGGTGAATTGAATTATTTTAATTTCAAGTATCGGACAGTGTGGGAGTTTAATTAAATATTCGATTCAGATTTGTAAAATTAAGATTTGATTAATTGGGTCCGAATTGGAGTAAATTAAGTTATGAGAATTGAGAATTAAGATTATTATGAATTAAATTTATTTATGGGTTGTTTAATTGAGTATGTAGTTTATTGACGGAGATTTAGTGTTTGATCTGAAATTAAAGGCTTCAAAGATTTGAGAAACCAAGATTGATGATGGAAATGAGTTTAATTTAATATTTGGAGTCTTTTAGGAATTTGATAAAAAAATCTTATTTAGATTGATAAATTTAATCATGATTGGGCTTTAATGAAAGTCAAATTAGATTAATTAAATTATGTGGAATTTGTGATTAGTTATGATTAATTAAGCTAAGTGTTAATCATAATTAACTAGGAAAAAAGAGAGTAATTAACTAAACTAATACATAATTAGCAAGCTAATCTAATATTGCTCTAATTAATTAAGATGTTGATTTTTGCTTGAGAGACTTCTAGAAAAGTTGAGAGCATTTCTGGACATCTATCATTTATATGTATATGAGAAGCAAAAAAGGAACTCAATCAGTTGTTGGACGGAAAATGCCGAAGAGGGAGAGGGAGGGAGAGAGAGAGAGAGTTTTCAAGTTAGTGCCATTTGCTGGAAATGGAGAAGAGCTCAAGGAAAAGCTATGGATTAAAGAAATAAATGAAGAAAAGAAAAGACCAAGTAGAGGAGAATCAACTAAATATGCTAAAATTAAAGTTTTAAGGTATGTAATCATGCTTAATTTTTATAGAATCTTTATATTACACTTGAAATTAAAGATGAAATTGGAATCAAAATCATGTGATTAAAATGAATTAGCAAGAAGATGAAGAAAATTGAAGTTAAGTTTAAGATTATGGAAATGGATTTGGAAATTAATTAGTTTGTGTTTGATTTTTTGTTATTCTTCACAAATTTAAAACTCATCCTTACATGCACGTTAGAATTTCAAGGTTTTAGATTTAATTCATGTGTAAAAGATTTATAAGTTTAAATTTGAGTTAGATATGAAGAAAATTAATAAAAATCTAAATTAGAGTAATTCAAGAATTAAATTATGATTTGCTTAGGGAAAATATAAAATCAGTAGTTTTGATCTTAATTTCATACATGCAAATATTTCTTTAAAAGAGTTTTATAATTTCAATTTCATGATTTAATAGGAATTAGTAAAATGATGAAGAAATTAAATTGGATTCAAAATTATAGAAGTTAATTGGAATCAACTAAGTTTTAATTGCGCATGCATCATGAAATTTTAAGAAGATTTGAAGAACTAAGTCATGTTTTGAAAGAAGAATTGAAATTAAGATTAAGTTTATGAAAGTTAAATTAGGAATTAATTATTTTGGGTTTTATTTTAAAAATCATGGTTAAATCAAGCTTTATAATTTACTTGCATATATTCTTCTAGGAGTTTTATGGCTTTAATTGCATGTTTTGGAAATCAAGAGCAAAAGAATTTGAAATCCTTGCATGAATGAATAAATGATTTAAATTTTGACAAAATTGTTGACTTTTGGGAAATTGATTTCTAAATAGTCATGTATTGGTGTTTTTCAAAGTATCTTCATGTTTTCAAATAAGTCATGAATGAGCCTAAGTTTTGAAATGGAGTTGGAAGCACAATTTCCAAGTTTGAAAATCCAAAATTTTTACAGATCGCTCGAGCGACCAATTGGTGGTTGCTCGAGCGAACTTCATGAGTGTCTAGAATTTTTACAGTCTTTATAGACCGCTCAAGTAAAAAGAAGTTCGCTCGAGCGAACAGCTCTTTTTGGGCATATTTTGGAAAATTGCACTTAGTTCATATTTTCAATGTCGTCTCTTTCCAAGTATTCTTAGACAAGAATTTTGACTCAACGAAGATTAATAAGTTAATAATCAATATAAATTAGTCGGTTAAAGAATAAATCATTAATTTCTAATAATTGATTTATAAGCCAAGTAAGAAATCGATCTATTTAGGGGGAAAAAAAAGGGGGGACTTAGTAATGAAAGAATATGTGAGATAAGAACTCGATTCATTTGCATAAAGGGAAAATGCATGTAGTAGAACTTCGGATTACTTAGACAGAAAAGACAAGAAAAGTTAAATTTGATCAAAGAAATGATATAGTATTTCAATGAGTATATGTTACGTGTTTGTAGGTCACGCGCTATCGTCTGCCTAATCTAGCTGATCAGTCTAATCTATTTGATCTGCTTCTAGAGCTAATTGTGAGTAATAACTTAGTAAAGCTATGTTCAACTTTACTTATTTTCTGTATGATGAATTAAGATTTGTTTTCTAAAATGATATGTTTTGTACAATGAATGATTGTCCAATTCTGGCAATGTATTTGTGGCATCCTTAGCATCATGTGATATCTTTTAGCTGTTACCCCGTATCCAAGGTTCCATCATGGAACTTAGTATATCTGTTATTTGTTACCCGTACCGGAGGCTCATGGAGCTCAGCATATCTATTATCTGTTACCCGGATCCGAAGGTTGCTTTATGGAACTGGTTACTTATAACCATCATATGTCCTGCATCTGTTCTGTATCTGTTCTGTTAACGCTAATAAATGTACCACGTATGATTAAGCATGAACTTTGATTTCTGTATATGATAAAAATAAGAATATGAATATGAATCTGTTTGTGATATGAACTCTAATTTCTAAATTTATTATGGACATCATTCATTAAAATCCTTTACTCTGTTATTATTCACTAGGCTCCAGCTTACTGTATTATTTATGTATGTAGGTGATCAGGCGCGTGACCAGGCTTAAAGGCGTCTGCCTGGAATCTGTTTTTGTCAGCCAACTGATTAAGTCCGAATTGTGCAACATTGAGGCTTTTAATTAGGATCTCTTAACTTTACTTGCTTGTCAAACTGTATATTTTATGTCTATTTAATGTCAATCAGGTTGTACATAGTATGAGCATAAAATGAGCAAAAATGCAAGACTTACGGAGAAAAGTGCTTCCCGCACATGCGTTGACTTTTTTTGCACATGCACTAGAACCTCGAAAATTGTGCTGCTGCTTTTAAACCTGTTTGAAAGACAGTATAGGTATAAAAAGAAGAAAGGGAGGTCGAATTAGGGTTCTGAAATTTTGAAGGAGAAAGATGAGGCTATTCTCAATCTTCAAAGCAAATTCCCATGGAAGGTTCCATCTCTTCCACCTCTTCCTACTCCTCCATGAGTGGCTAAGCTCTTTGTTTCTAGGGTTTTGATGAAACCCTAGCTTTGTAATTAGGTTTTCTTTTTGGTTTTTGATTATGTAAAGGTTTGAAAAATTGTATGGTGTTTTAGAAGCTTCATATATATATTTTCCACTATTTCTTCAAGTATTCGGCTTTTTGTGATTATTGAATGCTTTCCATACAATAGTTTTCTATTCTTTCATATTCAAGGTACAAGACAAACCATACTACGAGGGACGAGTCGTATCGCTACCCTAGTTTAAAGCCAACGATTCGTACTACTTGAGATGGTTCGTGCCCGTACATTAAACGTGATGATTTTCTTGTTGAATGCTTCGAATTTGTAGTTGCGAAGCATTATTCTGTTCGAACCGTATCATAATTGATTTCAAATTGAAACCTTATTTATGTAACTAGTGGTGAACTCATTGCCCTAGATTTTTTCCCAAAGCAGTAAATTCATCTTTATTTATAATTGCTAGCTTATTCGCTTTGTTTAATTTAATTATTATTAGTTTATGAATCCATCAATCTTTTTATCAAAATTAATTTAGGAATTTAGCATTTAAATTAGTTTAATTTCACAATTGTCCATGTGAATCGATACCTAGACTTACCATTATTTTAAAGAATTTGGTATAGTTTAGTATTTATTTTTTGTGTGTGAAACGACCCATCAAATTTTGGCACCGTTGCCAGGGACATCTGGCGAAATTGAGTAATTTAAAGTTACATTCCTATTTTAGTTTTTAGTCTAGGATTTTATATTTTTTGTGTTGCTAAGTGTGCAAAGTGTTTGCAAGTGGAGCTATCACATAAGTGCAAGCAGAGCGCAATCGAGCTTTAAAAAAAAACCACAGCACCAAAGTGATTAAAAAAAACCAAAGCAAATACTCGTAAGCAAAGCACCAAAGTGCTACAACTAGAGAGCTCAAGTGGAAATTGGGGATAACGTCTACACGTCAAGCATCTGCAAGACAAGTAAAGGGTTTTCGTTAAATTGCTGTGAGTATTCTCTTCTTTGGTATTTTTGCTTACATAACCTAGTGCACAGAGTCAGAACTTAGTGTGTGTGTGTGAGTGTTGTGTGCACGGGCGCCGTTCTTGTCGCCCTGAATTGTGGAATTTGGACCTTGAACTAGAAAGGACTATTAGGAAACTTAGAGCCTCTGCCCGTGTTCCTAGGCTTAAATACCCTTATCTATACTTCAAACCAATAGAGATGGAAAACCCGAATGGCCTAAATGGGCCCAACCGGACCCTTAAGGATTACTTCACACCCATTACATATACATCGCCATCATGCATTCAGTTACCCAACACCACTGTTGCTCATTATGAGATTAAGTCCAGCACCATCCAAATGCTTCCATCATTCTATGGACTAGCTCATGATGACCCTTACAAACATCTGAATGAATTTTTGAAACTTTGCTCTATAGTGAGGATCCAGAATTTCACCAATGAGGCCCTAATGTTGCGTTTGTTTCCATTGTCATTAAAGGACAAAACCAAACACTGGCTGAACTCCTTACCTGCTAATTCAATCACAACTTGAGACCAATTACAGCAAAGGTTTTTGGATAAGTACTTTCCCCTTGGTAAGACCAACCAACTCAGGCGAGCTATCACCAATTTTGCTCAAATTGATGGCGAGCAATTTCATGAGACATGGGAGAAACTTTGTGACCTTATTCAACAATGTCCCCGCCACCAAGTGTCTGATTGGCAACTTGTGCAGACCTTTTACTATGGCTTCACTATGGCTTCACTGAGCCTCACCGCCAAATGGTTGATTCTTTTTGTGGTGGGACATTCATGTCCAAAAATGACGCCGATGCATGGCAATTATTTGAGAACTTAAGTGATAATTCCCTTCACCATGCCGCCGCAGCCCAGCAAGTTTGGCAACCAGTAGTTGGAGCCCCGAAAAGAGGGGGCATTTATGAGGTAGGGAAAAACGTAGGTTAGCCCAACAGGTAGAGGCGTTGTCCTAAAAAATGGACCAATTATTAGTTGCAAGACATGTCCCTACACAGCAAGATCACCCTCAATTTCACGAGGCATATGCTGTATGTGCGAGCCCTGCTAATGACTTAAGTGAGTGCCCTTCGGCATCATAATTTCCAAAGTTAGTCCCAGAGCATGTGAATGCGGCTCAAGGATTCTCCAACCCGGGTAATGACCCATATTCCAATACATATAATCCAGGATGGAGAAATCACCCTAATTTTTCATGGAGACCTCCTTTACAAGACACTTCTTACAATCCTCCACTACCAAGGCAAAATTTTAATAATTTTACCAACCAATCTTTGTACCTGCCACCACAACCTTATCGACAACCCCAACCCCCGCCTGTTCCTCAAGGCAACTCGGCCTTTGAGACTCAAGTGTTAGAAATTCTCTCAAAACTTAAGGGGTTAGCACCAGTAGTTCACTCACATACTCACTCCATTAACAAGCTAGAGGCCTAATTGGGTCAAATGGCTAATAACATGAATAGGAGAGAGGAGGGAAAATTACCTAGTTAGATTGTGGCCAACCCTAAGGGTCAATATGGGGTAGAAGGGTCGGGTGGGAATGGAAAGCACCATGAGCAGGTGCAGGCGGTGATTACTTTGAGAAGTGGGAGAGAGTTAGAGCCTCGGCTGGTTGCATTTGATGCAACTAAAGCTAAGAAGGGTGATCACGATGGTCAACCCAAAGAGAGCAAGAGTGAGGGAGAGACACCTAAGGGGGATGACTTAGCCCCTAGCACTTCACATGAGCCCAAGGCACCATATGTGCCTAAGGCACCCTTTCCCTAATGCCTTGAGACACCGTCTCCTTTCAATAAGAATGCGGCATCCATGGAAGCGATAATGGAGGTTTTTAAACAAGTTAAAATTAACCTCCCCTTATTGAAGGCAATTAAGCAAGTATCCTTCTATGCTAAATTTTTGAAGGACCTTTGTACTCAAAAGCGTAAATCTAGGACAAACATATCCCAAAAGATCATACTCATGGAGCAAGTAAGCTCCATTTTATTAAATGACACACCCTCCAAGCTTAAAGACCCTGGTGCCCCAACCATTGCATGCATTATAGGGGGATCATTTCATTGATAGGGCCTTGTTAGATTTAGGGGCTAGTGTCAATTTGTTGCCATACTCTATGTACGAGGAATTTGGGCTTGGCGAGTTGAAACCCACTACTGTTACTCTCTAGTTGGCTGACCGGTCCCTCAAAGTGCCACGTGGCATGATTGAGGATGTTCTAATAAAGGTTGATAGGTTTTATTTTCCTGTTGACTTTTTGATCTTAGATATGAAACTGATAACCAACTCTAGGAAGCAAATCCCAATGATCTTAGGCCGACCTTTCTTGGCTACGGACAATGCATGCATAAATTGTCGTACTGGGGTTATAGAAGTTTCATTTGGGAATATGCAAGTGAAACTCAATATTTTCCAAGCATCCCAACAACCCCATGAGAGAAAGGAGTGTTTATTTGTGGATGTTGTGGATGGGGTTGTGGAGGAGGCTCTACCCTCCATTCTTGTAGAGGACTCTCTAGAGGCTTGTCTAGCTCATTTTGGGTTCGAGGATTTTGATATTGACGGGTCAATTAAGGAGGTGAATGCCTTACTTAATTCTTCTTCTATACCGGATTTTCCTCCGTGGAAAGCCCAGTTTGAGTCCCTTCCTCCTCTGTCTAAAGAGCCTGTCATACCATCCTTCGTCACACCACTTACACTTGAGTTGAAGCCATTCTCGGCCACACTCAAGTATGCATTTTTAGGGCCTAAGGATACTTTACCTGTCATCATTGCATCTGACTTGACAGCAGAGCAGGAGAGTCAATTAATGAGTGTTCTTATGGCACATCGGAGTGCTATAGGGTGGTCGGTGGCTAATTTGCGAGGGATAGAGCCCTCCGTGTGCAAGCATTATATACATTTAGAGGAGGATGCCAAACCTTCTCGGGAAATGCAACGGAGACTTAATCTCAACATGAAAAAGGTTGTGAAAAAAAAGGTTTTGAAATTGTTAGATGCGAGTATTATATACCCCACCTCGAATAGCAAATGGGTGAGTCTCACACAAGTGGTGCCCAAGAAATCAGGTATCACTATTGTAGAAAATGAGCAAGGAGAGTTAGTCCCCACACGAACCACTACTGGGTGGCGAGTGTGTATTGATTATAGGAGATTGAATTCCATGACTAGAAAGGACCATTTTCCTTTGCTATTTATTGATCAAATTCTTGAGAGATTAGTGAGGTAGGGTTTTTATTATTTTCTTGATGGCTACTCGGGGTATAATCAAGTCCCAGTGTACACTGCTGACCAGGAAAAGACCACATTCACTTGCCTTTTTGGCACTTTTGCTTATAGGTGCATGCCTTTTGGGCTATGCAATGCGCTGGTAACTTTTCAACAGTGTATGATGGCTATTTTCTCTGACATGGTGGAGAAATTTTTAGAGGTTTTCATAGATGACTTCTCCGTATTTGGGCCATCTTTTGAGAAATGTCTCCAGAACTTAACTAAAGTCCTTATTCGTTGTATGGAGACAAACCTGAATTTAAGTTGGGAGAAGAGCCATTTTATGGTTCGTGAGGGTATAGTGTTGGGACACATTGTGTCCCTTGAGGTTGACAAAGCTAAGGTTGACCTCATTGCAAGCCTTCCTCCACCCAATTTTGTGCGTCAAGTTAGGTCTTTCCTAGAGCACGCAGGTTTTTACCATTGATTCATCAAAGATTTTACTAAAATATCCCATCCTTTGTGTAGTTTACTTGCTAAGGACGCACCTTTTGTCTTGGATGAGGCATGTCTTAAAGCCTTTGAAACATTACGAGTGGCCATTTCTACTGCCCCTATCATGCAATCTCCTGAGTGGTCCATTCCTTTCGAGATCATGTGCAATGCATCTAATTATGCCCTCAACGCCGTCTTGGGCCAAAGGGTGAATAAAGTGCCCCATGTTATATCCTATGCTAGTCGTACTCTTTCTGATGCTCAATTAAACTACACTACCACTGAGAAAAAGTTACTAGTTATTGTCTTTGCACTTGATAAGTTCCAGTCTTACCTCCTAGGATCTAAAGTCATTGTGTTCACTGACCATGCCGCTTTGCGGTACTTATTGTCCAAAAAAGAGACTAAACCTAGGTTGATTAGGTGGATTCTACTCCTTTAGGAGTTTGACCTAGAAATCCAGGATGAGAAGGGATCCGAGAATGTAGTTGCGGATCATCTATCCCGCATCTTTATTGAGCACACGAGTGATCCCTTAGCCTTGCATTACTCATTTCCAGATAAGCAACTTCTTGCGATTTCACACGTGACCCTTCCTTGGTTTGCTCACATAGTGAATTACTTGGCAGTTGGTCAAATTTCAAAAACTTGGTCTAAGCAAGACAAAAATCGATTTTTCTCACAAGTCAAGCACTATTTCTGCGAAGACCCGGAATTGTTCAAGTATTGTATGGGTCAAGTGATTCGGCATTGTGTGCCTGCGAGTGAAACCCATAGCATTCTCACATTTTGTCACTCTCATACATGTGGCGGCCATTTCAATGGGCAGAAAACGGCCACTAAGGTTTTACAATGTGGGTTTTACTGGCCCTCCATTTTCAAAGGTGTCCATAACTTCTATAGAGCTTGTGAGCTTTGTCAACGCATGGGCTCCATCTTATGGTGAAATATGATGCCGATGACCCCTATTTTGATTGTAGAGATTTTTTATGCTTGGGGCATCAACTTTATGGGTCCCTTTCTACCATCTTTTGGATTTGAATACATTTTGGCGGCTGTGGATTATGTCTCCAAGTAGGTGGAGGCAGTGGCCACTAGAACGAATGACCATAAAGTTGTGGTTAAATTCCTCTATAAGACCATATTCCATCGTTTTAGGTTCTCACGTGCCATAATTAGTGACGGTGGCAAACATTTTTGCAACCGATTCTTGGAGGCATTAGTGCACAAATATATGATCACTCACAAAGTTTGCACTCTCTATCATCCCCAGACTAGTGGTCAAGTAGAGGTTTCTAATAGGGAGGTTAAACACATCCTCGAGAAAACTGTGAGGCTCGATAGGAAAGATTGGTCCACTAGGTTGGTTGATGCACTTTGGGCCTATCGCACTACATATAAGACACCCATTGGGATGTCTCCATATAAGATTGTGTTTGGAAAACCATTCCATCTCCCTGTTGAGTTAGAACACCGGGCTTTATGGGCCATTAGGAAGTTCAATTTTGATATGGCCAAAGTTGGTGACCACCAAAAACTCCAACTTAATGAGTTAGAGGAGCTCCGTAATGATGCATATGAGAGCTCCAAAATTTACAAGGCTAGGACTAAGGCATTTCATGATAAACACATTTCTCATAAGTCCTTCCAGCCTCACCAAAAAGTATAGCTGTTCAATGCGAAATTGCATTTGTTTCTAGGTAAACTCCGGTCTCGATGGGATAGCCCATATGAGGTTATTAAAGTCTTTCTGCATGGGGCGGTTGAGATTAAAAATCCACCAAAAGGTACAACCATCGAGGTCAATGGCCAAAGATTGAAACACTATGTGGATGGTATTGAGAAAAGGAAGATGATTGAGGTCGTCCACTTGACGAACCCAATATATCTTCCATAGTACTTTCTTTAACTCTAGGAGACTTTAAATCCTCTAAAGGTGTAATTCCTTTGGTGTTTGTCGTGCCCAAACAGCATCTGACGGTCTGGTATAGCCACCTAACTGTGTTTGTAGTGAGTTCCTAGGAGAGCAACTGAGATGGTGGAAACTAGAGCTCGAATGGCAAAGCCTAGAATGCAAAGGTTTGGAATTTCCGAGACTAGAGTCTGGTTTAAATGCCCAGGGGTGTGGAGATTGCTTCAAAACCACCCCAGCTTGAACTCTGTATGGCAGCCCCATAGGTCGAGTTAGCTTTATCCGCCTCGATTCTGGATACCGAATCAACCTAGTCTGCCATCCTGTTAGAGAATAGGAAAAGTCACAAACACTATTAGGGAGAAAAGTTGTACTCGCGGTTTTCACGTGAAGATTATACCTTTATTGAGATTTTATTTGTTTTCAAAGAGATATTCTTATTTTGATTGTGAAATAAAGGTACAAGTTGGGCTAGGAAGCAAATGGCCTCCAAAAAAAAAAAATCCCCGCACGTGCGGCAAAAACTTCAGTCCACAAGTTGGCTATTGCTTTAATTACAGGTGCACGAGGGTGGTGCGGCACAGTCACCCCACGTGCAGCCTGGGTCCTGAATTGTGCAACATTGAGGCCGTTAATTAGGATCTCTTAACTTTACTTGCTTGTCAAACTATATATTTTATATCTGTTTAATGTCAATTAGGTTGTACATAGTGGGAGCATAAAATGAGCAAAAATGCAGGACTTATGGAGAAAAGTGCTTCCCACATGTGCGTTGACTTTTTCTGCACGTGCAGTAGAACCTTGAAATCGTGTCGCTGTTTTTAAACCTGTTTGAAAGACAGCAGAGGTATAAAAAGAAGAAAGGGAGGCTGGATTAGGGTTCTGAAATTTTGAAGGAGAAAGAGGAGGCTAGGGTTTGGAAAAGATGGTTCTCAATCTTCAAAGCAAATTCCCATGGAGGGTTCCATCTCTTCCACCTCTTCCCACTCCTTCATGAGTGGCTAAGCTCTTCTTTTCTAGGGTTTTGATGAAACCCTAACTATGTAATTAGGTTTTCTTTTTGATTTTTGATTATGTAAAGGTTTGAACAATTATATGGTGTTTTAGAAGCTTCATATATATATTTTACACTATTTCTTCAAGTATTTGGCTTTCTGTGATTGTTGAATGCTTTCCATACAATAATTTTCTATTCTTTCATATTCAAGGTATAAGACGAACCATACTATGAGGGACAAGCCGTGTCGCTACCCTAGTTTAGATCGAATGATTCGTACTACTTGAGATGGTTCATGCTCGTACATTAAACGTGATGATTTTCTTGTTAAATGCTTCGAACTTGTAGTTGCGAAGCATTATTTCATTCAAACCGTAACATAATTGATTTCAAATTGAAACCTTATTTACGTAACTAGTGGTGAACTCATTGCCCTAGATTTTTCCCCAAATCAGTAAATTCATCTTTATTCATAATTGCTAATTTATTTGCTTTGTTTAATTTAATTATTATTAGTTTATAAATCCCTCAATCTTTTTATCAAAATTAATTTAGGAATTTAGCATTTAAATTAGTTTAATTTCACTATTGTCCATATGGATCGATACCTAGACTTACCACAATTCTAAAGAATTTGGTATAGTTTAGTATTTATTTTTAGTGTGTAAAACGACCCATCACCAACCTATGTGTCTCTCATGGAGGTTCCGAATATGTCAACTGGTTATGACTATATGATTAAAGTTTAATTTTTGTTTTCTTGTTTAGTTATACAAGTCTTTGTTTATCTTGTAAATAGGGCTAAGTCCCATTTTGTCTCATCTGTTTATATATATATATATATATATAATGATATAGGAATAATGTGATAATATATGTACATAAAAAGTTTAAAATTTTTTTGTCTCATATATGTCTGCACAGCTCAATGGACGTTGAATATTTGTTATTTGCTTCTGCTAGCCGCTTATATTATGTTAATCTATCTCAAAGACCTTCGGCAATCCCAGGATTATTGGTCGGTTACGATGCTAAACCTATAGGGATGGGCTTGGCCTGTGACACTGTGTCATCTACAACCACATTGATCGATTCCATTAAAGATAAAGTACGTAGGTTATAGACACAAAAAGCTCTACTAGTGGTTGAATATCTTAAAAAAATACCTTCATCATTTCGGGAGTCAAATTACCCAAAGGCTCTCTATCTTTGAAAATGTAATATTTACTCCCAGAAGTTTTGAAATATTTTACATTAAGTTTCAACCCTTTCCACAATTCTTATGGAGTTTGTAAAGTGTCGGACCTTAAATACACACGATTCACAACATAAACAGTGGTATTTAAGGCTTTAGCCAGAACTTTGGAGGAACTTTCTTGCTAAGGAACATGACCCTAGCCATCTCTTGAACTACCATGTTTTTCCTCTCAACAACTCTATTTTGCTGTGGAGTAATGGGTGCAAAAAACTCATGCTTAATTCCATGCATATCACAAAAATCCAAAAACGAGCTATTTTCAAATTCACGACCATGATCAATTCGGATTCTTATGATACACCTAATAGAAACACCCTGTTCATTTTGGATTTTAAGGACTAAGGACTAGAAAGCATCAAACGTATCAGATTTTTCTCGTAAAAAATTAACCTATGAAAAGCGAGTGTAATCATTAACAGTTAAAAAAAAGTATCTTTTACCTCCAATGCTTTCAGTGCAAGTGGGTCCCATAAGATCCATATGAACAAGGTTAAGAGGACGTTTGGTTGTTAAGTCGTTCACCTTTCTATGAAGAGCACGAGTTTGCTTCCCAAGTTGACATGGTCTGCACACATGGTTCATATTCTTACTCATTTTGGATACTCCTCTCATAAGCTCTTTGTTTGTTATCTTAGTTAGGTTTTTGAAATTCATGTGACCTAATCTTTGATGCCACAGATCAAGATTACCTATGATGGTCGAGTGGCAAATGAGATCATTTGTGGTAACAATTCCATAACAGTTATCAGATGTGCGAAACCTATGCATGACAGTATTTCTCTTCTTATCCAAAATTTCACATTTATTTTTTGAAAATAATACTTCATGATGGGAATCACACATTTGACTAATGCTCAAAAGATTAGCTTTAAGACCATCAACAAGTAAGACATTTTCAAGCTGGGAAAGACCGGTCACACTTATAGAGCCCTTACCAATAACTCCAGAAGTGCCACCATTTCCAAAGGTAACAATTTCTCCTTCATATTTTTCAAGAGATGTGAAGTAGGATTTGTCACCAGACATGTGACAAGAGCACCCACTATCAAGATACCACATGTGTAAGTCACGTGCTTTCAGTGCAGTGTGAACAACAAAACAAGTTAAGTCACTCTTTCTCACCCATATCTTTTTGGTCTTAACAGAAGTAGGACTGGTAGTCTTTGTCATGACCCAAACCCGTCCCTAAAAGTTTGGGTCATAACCGGCCGATAATCACTTGATTACCTTTAACCTCAAACAAACATACAGAGTAGTTATAGTAATGGGGCCAAAAGCGGAAGTATAGAACAAACGAATGAGTCCATTGAGCTATACCAATATGAGCAAAATGTAACACATCCACGTCATTTACATGCCCACGCAAAAAGAATATAAGTATCAAAAGAAATTTGTGCATAATGTTTACAAACCCATGACCTCATTAGCAAAACAAAGTAAAGTCAAAGTATGATGTGAGTCAAAGACAAAACTCTATCTCGGAGACATGACTCGATTGGGTCTTAAAAAGAATGGCTCCTAAAGTTGACTCTAGGGGTGTGCTCCATGCTGCGGATTACCTATATGTGCATACATAAAATTGGGTGAGTGAAGCTTAATGAGTTACAGTAAAACAGTGTAAATAGATAGTCACAAAATTCTCACAATACCCATAATCGTGTAACCAAAACGGCATCAGGCCCAACATATAATAAAACGGCCTCGGACCTAATCATATATCAAAACGGCCTCGGGTCCAATGTATATCTAAACGACCTCGGGCCCAATCATATTTCAAAACAGCCTCGGGCCCAATCATATTTCAAAACGGCATCGGGCCCAACGTTGCACATGTCATATAATATTAATGAGGCTTCTCATTTCAAACAAATCACAATGTCGACACCAATCGCCGTTCATGGTTCGAGGTACACAATAACGAACATATAAATATGGTATTATTACTCACAGTTTGATCAATCTTGAGGCGTTTCCTTCGGCACACGACCTACACCAAACATGTCACACACACATCCGATAAATAATCCATTCATATCATATACACTTTCTTTTAGTGATTCACAGCCCTTTTTAATGGTTCCTAATCATGATTTCACTCCCAAAAGGGTTTAAATAAGACTCAAAATGCGTTCCGGAGGTTGGGAGCATCAATACAAACAAACAGAATTTTCCCCCTGCCTGGTTGCACGTGCAGCCGGTCCAACTGCTCGAGCGGTCTGGCTCTGCATATGCGGAAATTGCAGCCATTCGAGCGCACAGTGCTGTCCAATTTAGGTTCAAGGCATGGGCCCCTCGTGCGGAGCCCGTGGCCGCACAAACAGTCTGGGCACACCCAAACAGTTTGAAAATGACCAACAATGCAAACCCTCTCATCTCATTCCCAAGCCCAAATTCTTGCAAAAACAACTCAAAAACATGATATCTAAGCATGATACAAGTGTAATTCCACATTAAACATATCAGTCTTGCATTAACAACAATTTCATGGTTTCATCTTTTCATAATTTCATGGTTTACATACACAAGTTCAAAATACATATATTCATGAATGATTTTCTCACAAATCTTGTTAGTATGAACCATCTAAGGTTTGTTTCATGGATCAATCATAAGAATGAACTCAAATCAAACAAAGATATAGAGATTAGGGTCCAATTTCATGCCTTTAGCTCTAGTCACCACACAACTCAAACCCTAGCTCAAAATTTATAATTTCTTCATGATTTCTTGACAATGGTGAGTTAGAGACAAAGATTGTAAGTAAATTTCCATACCTTAACTCAAATCTATGGTTTGCCCCTTGATTCTCTTGCAATCCCTAGCTCTTTCTCTTCTTCTCTCTTTAACTCACTCTCTAGAGCTCTCAACAAAAATGAAAAACACAAGAGGCTGTGCTCATATAACTCATAAATCTTAATTAATCATTACGAATCGTAATTTTTTCAAAATCTCACCAAAGGCTCTAAAAAATCATGTTAATCATAGCTATGAAATCGATTTTTGTTTATCGCACCTCTACAACTTTCAATTTCGGTTCAAAGTTCCAATTGCAACAGATATTTCTACTTTTAATAGATATTTTTCCAAATTCACATATTCTTCATACTTAAACTTGCAAATTCATATCAAACACATAATCACATACATAATTAAGCATAGTGCGGGTTGGGTTATCACAGTCTTGGTAAACATCTTAGCATTATGAACATCATCATGAATCTTGGTGTCCTGCCTAGACATATAAGGTTGTCTCCTAACCCATGAAGTATTAGAATTTCTAATTTTTTGTGATACCTTACCAAACAACTCATAACATTAAGGACGAATGTGGCCATACCTACCACAATGATGACAAATAAAAATAGGTTTTACCTCCCTTTTGTTGATCTTATCCCCTTTAGGTTGATAAAGAGAGTGATCAACCTGTTGAACCTTCAGCTTTCCCTTTGCTTGAGTCTTGATATCATGTGATGTAAAGGCTTGTCCCTTTTGAAATGTTGCATCACCATAGCCCATCCCACTTTTGTCACAACTCATCTATTGAGATTCGATGATGTCTTCCAGTGTCTTTCTAGTGTCTTTGACCCTTTGTTCCACATATCAATCGTGGCTCTAGTATCTTTGAATTCTTCCTCTTTCCAACCAACCAGCTCTTCCAATGCAGCTCTTAACATCTCAATGATTTCAATCTTCTCTTCATATGTGGCATAGATTTTCAGAAGTTCATTCCTTTCAATCTCACAAGATAGAAGTTTTCCACAGAGGTCTTGCATGTCATTGGAGATCTTGATGACATTCTTTTTTGCCGTTGCAATATTTTCCTTTGGCTTGACATTCTCGTTTTCACATGCTTTGAGCTTGAAAGTGAGTTTGTCATTGATCTTAGACAAGTTCAGAGACTTATTGTAAAGCTTTTCATAAGCTTGTTGTAGGTCAACACCATCAATCTCATCATTGTCTTCCAAGGTTTCATCATCTTCTTTTTGCTTCTTTTTCTCCTCGATCAATCTTATCCAGTCGAGCAACTAAGGCATGAAAATTAATGGATGGTTGTGAAGATGACTCTTCTCTTTCATGGACTTGACTAAGAATATCCAATGCATCTTTGGCCTTTGTGCATTGAGCAATCCGTTATTCTTCTTCTTCAGAAATTGCTTCACAGATGGTATTCAAAACTTTTTGATTGCTCGGATTGTCAGCACTTTCAAAATCCTCTTCAATTGCTCCCCAACTTTCTGGGTCATTAGCTCTAAGATACATTATCATTCTGACCTTCCAGTATAAGTAATTACTCTCATCAAAGGTAGGAGCATGATGCAAACTCCGACCACGAGCAAACTCAACTGGCTTTGGAGGTAGTTGAGTGAAAGTAAAATAGAATGTCGTGTAGGTACTATCTCTGTCTTCACCAAATTCGGTTTCTTCGGATTCTTACTCTGACCCGCTTTCATCATCCCAAGTCACTGTATAGACTTTCTTTTGGTTCTTTTTCGATGGACATTCAAGTGCAACATGTCCAAACCCTTGACATTCATAACACTTGACACCTTGCCCCTTCACAGTTTTCTTCTCAGTTTTTGGAGCAACTTTTGGTGGAAAGGTTTTGGATTTTTCATTACTGTTATCTTTTGAACTAGAGTCCTTGAAACTAGGCTTCTTTTTCTTTAAATTCTTTTTGAACTGTTTGGTAAACATAACCGTCATTTCGGACTCTAGATAAACTCAACCTCAGGGTTCTTAGCAATCTCATGAGCACTAGTAAAAGTCATACTATCTTTTTTGTTTTTTCTTAAAAATTTGGTGGGTTTCATAAGTCTCCAAGTTTCTAACCAACTGATCAAGCTTGAGGTTCTCAACATCCTGAGCCTCCTCAGTAGGTATCATTTTTTATTGGAACCTCTCGAGTAATAACCTCAAAAATTTTCCAACAACCTTCGATTCAAGGATTTTTTTCACCGAGTGTGAAACAGGAATTCACGATGTCACTAAGTTTAGCATAAAAATCATCAAACGTCTCATCATCACGCATAAAAAGAGTTTCAAAAGAGGAGGTGAGACGTTGAAGTTTTGATCTTTTAATAGTAGTAGTACCCTCATGATTAGTTTCAAGAATGTCCCGAGCCTCTTTTGCAACCTCACACGTGCAAATACAACAAAACTCTTATGGTGTGACGGAGCAAAAGAGGGAATTGAGAGCTTTACTATTCCAACTCAAGTTTTGATAATCGATTGCGTTCCAACTATCAAGTGGTTTGGGGATATCAACACCATCAATGGTGACAATAGGTTCACTCCATCCATAGACCACGCAATGCCAAACTTTTTCATCAATACATTTTAAAAACGCCCTCATACAAGCTTTCCAATAAGAATAGTTTGTACCATCAAGTAACGGAGGTCTGGGTCGAGTTACCTTCACAAATTGAATCCATATCACAAATCACACAAAATCACACTCCTGTAGTTTTGATAAAAAAACAAAGAGTGACATGCTCTAATACCAATTGAAAAACCTAAGTGATTCATGATTTAGACCAGAATTAATTGCAATAATATCCAAATAATTAAAACTAACTATCTAAATCATCTAGCACATACGAAAGTGATTTAGATTGTTGCTTCAAAATCAATAAATTGACACAACCGTTTTTTACGTGGAAAAACCACAATTGAAGCACTTCCAATTGTGATTAAAAAATCACGAGCGAAACGCCACTAATCAATCCATTATGAAAGAAAGAAAGAAAAAAAATTACCCAAACTCTGTCAATTTTTCTTCAATAATATGTATCTCTTTCACTACCTCCTTCACCTTGGAATTGATCAGCTTGATGTCGAATCCACAACATCCATGTCAAATCAATGACCACACACAGCTTCGAACTTCTTCAAATACTCCATGCTTGAATCTCTGGTATCCACCGACGAACACCACTCTGGTATATTAAACAATCAATCAATCATTTGATGTATACTTATCAAACCATGAGTTTAATACTCAAACAAACATCAAAGAAACTAGCCAAGATGCTCCAAATGAAAACCCTAATTCCTTTAAGATGATCTAGAAGTCGTACCCTAAATTTTGACTAAAATGCAGCTTTATAGCAAACAGGGCCGGAACGGTCGCTCAAGCGCAAGATCTATTGCTCGAGCAACGAGACTGATATGCGTGTATTTTATAAGTGTCTTCGCTCGAGCCCACAAAACTCCTTCTCAATATTTTTGTAGATAATGAAAACTACTGAGAGCAAAGTTTCTTCGCTCGAGCCAGGCTTCCTTCGCTCGAGGGAGCAAGGGAAATTACCAGGAAACTTTACAACTTGATAAACTATGTTTGTTAGCGAAATTAACAAGACTAACGAACCTAACACTGCTGCTGCTAATATTGGTAGGGATCAGAACCTCGGGTCAATTGGCTTGCCAAACCTTGTTGTGACCTCTATGGTCAACCATGTTGCTACTCCTGCTATTCTGAAAGGACGGCTTAACCATCATAAGTGCCCAAAAAAGTTCACTGGAGTACAATTTAAGAGGTCGCAGCAAAAGATGCTATTCTACCTAACTACTCTTAACCTTGTGAGATTTTTAAGTGAGGACCCACCAACTGTGGAAGAGAATGAGCAAGACAAGAAGAAGCTCATGGCTCTAGATGCTTGGAAGCAGTCAAACTTCGTTTGCCGGAACTATGTTTTGAACAGCTTGGCAAACACTCTGTTCAACATATTTTATGCAAAGAAGTTGGCAAAGGAGCTGTGGGATACTTTGGACAAGAAGTACAAGACTGAGGATGTTAGGGCAAAGAAATTTGTCATTGGTCAGTTTATGGACTTCAAAATGGTGGACTCTAAAACCGTCATTAGCCAAGTCTAAGATTTCCAAGCTATTCTACATGAGATTCATACTAAGGGAATATTATTGAGTAAATCATTCTAGGCAGCTGCTTTGATTGAAAAGTTACCTAACGGCAGAAAAGACTTCAAGAACTACTTGAAGCACAAACAAAAAGGAGATGACAGTCGAAGAGCTCGTTGTCAGGCTCTAAATTGAAAAGGATAACCAGAAGAAATGGGGGAGTACCTCCACCGTGAAAACAAAAATGGTTGAGCATGGCCAATCCACGGGGGTTAAGAAGAAACCACTAGCCAACAAAAACTCAAAGCTAGGGGCTAGAGGTGGTGTCTCCAAAAGACCAATCTACAAGCCACAGAAACCTACTTTTAGGTTCAATGGAAAGTGCTTTAACTATGGAAGCGATGGGCATCGAGCGGTTGGTTATTGCAAGAAGAAGAAGCCTTATAAAAAGAACCCTCCACAAAACAGAAGTCGGGCTCACATGGCTGAAGTAGAGGATCTGTCTCAAGAAAATGATGAAATGCATCTATCAGCTGTTGTATCTGAAGTGAACATGGTGGGGTCCAACCCAAAGGAATTGTGGGTGGACACTAAGGCCACTTGCCACATCTATGCTGAGAAGAATATATTCACAACTTTCGAACCAATTTGAAACGGTGAGAAGTTGTTCATGGGGAATTATGCGACCTTAACTGTTGAGGGTAAAGACATAGTGGTCCTGAAGATGACTTCAAGAAAAGAGCTAACTCTAAACGATGTTTTATTTGTGCCAAACATTCGTAAGAACCTTGTCTCGAGGTTGTTCTTAAGCAAGCATGGCTTCCGCATGGTGTTTGAGTTTGATAAGGTCCTATTGACCAAGAGTAGAGTCTATATGGGGAAGGGGTATATGTTGGGCGATATGTTTAAGTTCAATGTAATTACTATTATCCCAAAAATGAATGAGAAAACGTCCTCTTCTGCTTATATACTTGAGTCTCCTGAATTGTGGCATGGTAGACTAGGTCGTGTGAATTTTGACTCTTTGTGTAGATTAATCAAGTTAAATCACATACCATCTTTCAAGATTAATCCAAATCACAAGTGTGAAACTTGTGTAGAAACAAAATTGACAAGGACTTTATTTCATTCTGTTGAAAAAGTACCGAACCTTCAGATTTAGTGCATAGTGATGTATGTGACTTGAAAGTCATACAATCACGTGGTGGCAACAAGTACTTCATCACTTTTATTGATGATTACACTAAATATTGTTATATGTATTTGCCTAAAAACAAAGATGAGGCAATTGATAAGTTTATTCTTTTAAGAATGAAGTTGAAAATCAACTAAGCCAAAATATTAAGACTTTAAGAAATGATCGTGGTTGAGAATATGAATCGCCATTTATTGAGATTTGTGCTGAATTTGGAATTATCCACCAAACTACAACACCCTATTCTCCTCAGTCAAATGGTGTTGCTGAGTGACAAAATAGGACGTTGAAGGAAATAATGAATGGAATGTTGATAAGTTCTAGGTTGCCACAGAACTTGTGAGGGGAAGCAATTCTCTCCGCAAATTATATTCTAAATAGAAGACCACGGAAGAAAGTGGATAAGACTCCATATGAATTATGAAAAAGTCGCAAGCCTTCTTATAATTACAAATGTGGGGGTGTCTTGCAAAAGTGGCGGTACCTACACCCAAGTGGGTTAGGATAGGTCCAAAAACCGTGGATTGCATATTCATTGGTTATGCACAGAATAGTAGTACATATAAGATTCTTGTGCACAAGTCTAATATTTAAGATATACACAAGAATACCATCATGGAGTCAATGAATGAATCTTTCTTTGAGGACATGTTTCCTTGTTGAACCCGGGGAAAAGATCAAAGTTCTAACAAGAAACTTAAAGATGATCCTAGTGATAGTGATCAAGATGAAGAGGTAGATGAGCCGAGAAGGAGTAAAAGGGCTAGGACTTCCAAGTCCTTTGGTTTGGACTTCTTGACTTATATGTTAGAGGAGAACCTCGAACTTTTCATGAAGCCATGACTTCACCTCAAATTCCTTTGTGGAAAAAATCAATTAAAAGTGAAATTGATTCCATCTTATAGAACCATACCTGGGAGTTGGTTGATCTACCCCCAGGCGGTAAGGCCTTAGGGAGTAAGTGAATCTATAGGAGAAAGATGAAGGTTGATGGGTCAATTGATAAGTATAAAGCTAGGCTAGTTATCAAAGGATACAAGCAACAAAAAGGCCTGGATTTCTTTAATATGTATTCATCTGTGACAAGGATAACATCCATTCGCATGGTGATTGCAATAGCAGCTTTACGTGATCTGAGGATACATTAAATGGATGTAAAGACAATTTTCTTAAATAGAGATTTAGATGAAAAAATCTACATGAGGTAACCCGAGGAGTTTTTCAGCTCCAAGGCAAAATAAGAAAGTTTGTAAGCTTGTCAAGTCATTGTATGGTTTGAAGCAAGCTCCTAAACAATGGCATAAGAAGTTTGACAACGCTATATTGCCAAATGGGTTTAGAATCAATTAGTGTGACAAGTGCATATATGTCAAAGACACTAACAGAGGTTATGTCATTTTGTGTCTATATGTTGATGGCATACTCATTGTGGTAATGATGAGATGATTAAAACTACCGAAAACTTGTTAAACTCTAAGTTTGACATAAAAGATATGGACCTTACAGATGTGATTCTGGGTATTAAGATTACCAGAATATCTAGTAGTATTGTACTTTCTCAATCTCATTATATTGAGAAGAGTAACAGGGGAAGACACAGTGGTATGATCCTATCGTCGACCGAGAAAAAATTCTCTTACTGAGAAAATTGAATATCATAATTAAAGGGGTTTCCAAAATTATACTCCCTTAATTGACCTATAAATAGAGTTTCATAGATAAATAGGGCAGTTATAGGTAGACTTATTGTCTAATAGGTCCTATGATAATTAATGGTGTTTTCATCAAACACTGTTACAAAAAATGTCACTAATTATTAATTTTCGGCGACAATTTAAAAAATTTGTCACAAAAAATGTCACTAATTATAAGTTTTAGTTGTAGTTTAAAAAAATCTTCAAAAAAAATGTCACTATCTTTTAACTTTCAACTACAGTTTGAAAAATATGTCACAAAAAAGTCACTAATTGTAAGTTTTAGGAACAATTTATAAAAATCGTGACAAAAATAAAGTCATTAATTGTTAATTTTTAACAACATGAAAAAAAATATTACAAAAAATTATTTTTAGCAACGATTTTACTAGTACTTATTTTTAATAGGATTTTATGAGAATTAAGTCTAACTATTAAAATCTATTAATAGTTTACCCTAGATAAAATAACCTTGGCGAGAGACTCTAAAAATTCTGAAACACTTTTCAAAAGCTCTCAAGCATTCAAGCATCATTTCAAAAGACGTAGAAGATCATCAGACATATCAACAATGTATTGCATTTCTTTCATGTTCAAGCATGAAACTCACAATCAATCTTAATTCATCGTTTGTTCGTGATCAAGCTATTAAAGCTCACGATCAAACTTTCTTCAATCTTCTTCAATGGAAGATGGGAAGACTTTTAAAAACAATTTGATTCAACAAGAAGCTCTTACGATCATTGGATTGCAACAAGTTTCAAAAGTCGAATCAAAGTAGTTGTTCTTTTATCATAGAACATATCATTGAGGATTGTACCTACTTTTCAAATTAATAAAATTGAATTATTTGAGAATTATTTGTGCATTTATTTCTTGTTATAATTGCAGGATATGAAATTTGTGTGTACAAATTTATAGCACAGTCAATGGGACCTCTCTGCCTCTCATTTCTTTCTTTTAAATTAAGTTTCCATAATCTTGTTTGATCAAGTGCAATGACTTTCAAGAAGGTTCAAACTGCTCTGATCAACAAGTACGCTAGCATGAGTGTTGTTTTTTTTTTTTTTTTAAGATTCATAAAATGGATATGTAGGTAGGCTACTCCAACATATCCGCCAGGGAGCATTGCCCCTTAGCACCTATAGCATATCTGCAGGGAGCCCCACCGCACCTACGTCGGGGCTAAAACTTAGGCTCCCCGCCTGCTCCAGGCACTAAGGAGTATATTTAACCCCAACAAGGGGCTATGGAGACTCGAACCCAAGCCTTGAGCGAGGGATTCGAAAGTCTTATTCACTGAACCAACCCCCTGTTGGTAGCATGAGTGTTGTTGTAACACCATATTGTTTTTAAAAGTCTTCACATCTTCCATTGAATAACCTCTTAATTAAACAATTTGAATCAACAAGAAGCTCTTACGATCATTAGATTGTAACAAGTTTGAACCTAAACAATATGGTGTTGCTCACTCTAAATAACCTCTTAATTACTATTTAGGGTTTGTTTGTTTTGAACAAAAATATTTTATACCCAAAAATATTTTCATTGAAATTTATTTTACACAAAAAAAAAAAAATTCTTTTTATTTTTCAGTGTTCTGTTAACACTTGAAACAAAACCTTTTTCTTGTATGCATTGGGTAAGGCAGTAAAAGCCACTTTTTCAGCTTTCAAAAAATCAATGTGTTAAAAGAACGAGCTGGAAGTGAAATTTTTAATAGTAGTATGTCATTTTGAGGACTATGGCGACAAATATTTTTCTTAAGAAATGTTTTAGTTACTTTTTGGTCAATCAAATAATCAAAAATGTATAAAATATTTTTGAGAAAAAGATATCTAGAGCCTTAGTTTGTAGAAATAATTTTGAACATAAATAAAATATGAAAAATACTATAAATTTATAATTTTAAATATACACATTTACCCAAAATAGTATGGCAATGGACAATATGATTGAGTGTGTAAGAAATAAAAAAATTGACATTTATCATAATACTGTACATTTATGGATTAAATTATGAATTTTTTAAAGAGTTTCAAACATTTTTCATAGAGTTATTATTCCTTTGTCCCTTAATAAAATGATTATCATTCTTTCGAATTAGTAAATCCATAAATTCCAAAAGGTGAACTTTGTGAATCACACCGTCCCCATTTTATTTTAATGAACACGGAAGTTTCATCGAATGAGAATTGACACATTTGCCCATGTGGTTTACTGTATTAGTCACGTTTGGAAAATACACTAATAAAGTTTGGAAATAGTATACTATGGCTTTTTTTATTTGTTCTGTATTAGTCAAGTTTGGAAAAATTACAATCTGAGCTTTTTTATTTATTCTATATTAGCCACGTTTGGAAAACACACTAGCCACATCTAGAAAAAGTACATTATGGGCTTTTTTATTTGTTCTATATTAGCCACATGTTTGGAAAATACACTAAGAACCACGTTTGGAAAAGTACACTAAAGGCATTTATTCTGTATTAATCACGTTTGGAAAATACACAGAAAATACTCTAGCAGCCACGTTTGGAAAATACACTAAGAGATTTTTTATTTGTTTTGTATTAACCATGTTTGGAAAATATACTAATTGCCATGTTTAGAAAAAATACACTAAGAGGCTTTTTTATTTGTTCTGTATTAGAAAATACACAAAGGTCACATTTGGAAAATACACTAGCAGCCACATTTGAAAAAAAAGTACAACTAGGAGCTTTTCAATTTGTTCTGTATTAGCCATGTTTGAAAACTATACTAGTCACATTTGAAAAAAGCATACTAAGAGTTTTTTTATTTTTTCTGTATTAGCCACGTTTGAAAAATATAACACATTCCAAAAAAAAAATTTGGCCTAACAATCAATAAGGGCAAAATTGTCTTAACGTAACACAATAATATATTAAATAAAATCTCATAGAAAATGTTTTCAATTGAACATGTATTAAAAAAAATAAATAAATAGACTTCATGGTTTGTAGATTTCTGAAATAGAATTTTCAAGTAATTTTTCCATTAAAAACTATTTTTTACTAATCATGAAAATAAAAGTAGTAAACTTCAAGAGACATTCAGGGCTTGTTTGTAAATTGATTTTTCCAGTGACATTCTAACTTTTACAAAAAAATAAAAAAACGTGTAGAAGATTACAAAGAATGATTTGATAACTTTTATTCACTTTTTATTTTTTGGTAAAATGTTTGGTTTCAAACATGACCTCAGTAACCATTAACAACTTGTGGGATATATTTTTGAGTACCAACACGTGGTAAGGTGACGCCGACATGCTAGCCGAGGTGCCACGTCTTCTGGTCAATATGCCAAGGTCATCTCGGTTAGGCTGAGATTATGTCCGAAGATATCGTAATCCGAGATAAGCGGATAAGAGATAAGGGACAAGAGTCCTACAATAAAAAAGAGACTTAGCCAAGATAAGGATAAAGCTCTTAGAGAGTTTATCTTTATCTCTCGAGGAGTCCAAAGTAAATACTGAACAGGAATCCATAGAAGTCAGGCTTCTATTGGGATTAGGATTGAGGTAACTATAAAAGAGAGGCACCCCCATGGGTCTAAGGTACGCAATTTATATTCTGTCTAGTGAGTTTTGCACTATTAATTATCTTTGAGAAATATACTGACTTGATCGTCGGAGTGCCCCCGGGTGGACAAACCACCGCCGGAATCTTCTCTTTCTGTTACAGGTTAGTCAGGTGTCATCTATTCTGCCAGTATTCTCCAGCTGAGTACTGAGTTGGGCAGTGTGATCGGAATATCACTCACACAATTTGGCCCCGTCTGTGGGAAAGAAAAGTAGAATAGATGGCCAGTAACGGACAGAAGGAAAAGATTGGGGATGACACTCCTGCCGGAAGTGGGAGACCTATTGACCTTGATATCACAAGAGACGAATGCAATGCAGAAACTCGTGACCAGGATCACGGAGCGAAAGACATCGGCCAGACTGGCGACGCACCAAAGAAACCTGATCAAAGCAGGTACTACAACGAGAACGACCTCCAAGTTTGGAAGGATAGGTGCCTACGGAGGGACGAAGAGGTAAAAGAGATGGCAAACAAATTGGCAGACCTGCAGTCGGTTGTCAATTTCATGATGCAAAATAACGTCATGCAGCCACTGTACCCGCTACAGGACACACCGATTCCAGCGGCCAATGCCCAGAAGGGAGGGCAGAAAACAATCCCCGTAGCCCCTCAGCACAACGGGAGCGAAAGATACTCTCACTGACCTTCTAGGGAAGTCGGACGAAGAGAATCAAGAAGAGAAGAATCACGGAGGACGCATCGCACAAAAGAGGCAGACCCCAAAAGACATCGGCATATTCAGGGGCAGGCACTATGCTTCGACACAACTCATGGAGAAGGGTCGAAAAGGGCTCACCACGAGGCCGAGAGTAGTATACCGAAAAGACTGAAGTCGAAAGATAGCCGAGCTCCTGGGCGGAGCAAAGAAGACTTAAGAGATTACCTCAAGAGGAAGCAACAGAATGCCGAAGCCGAGGTAACCTCCCCAGATAAGCCGAGGACACCATTCTCGGTGGAATTAGACAGATTTGAGGTACCGATGCGATTCAATATGCCGAGGTTTCAAATATACGATGGTAAGTTAGATCCCAACTTTCACGTTGGACTATATTTGAATTCAATGGCATTGTATAGTGGGAACGAGCCGTTGCTCTGCAAAGTGTTCCCCTCATCCTTCGGGGAGATTGCATCAGATTGGTTCCACAAACTACCGAAAGGAAGTGTGAAGACTTAAGACGGCCTGGCCGAGATGTTTGTGGCCAGGTTCGTGACAAACAAGCTGCAACCATTAAGGGTGGACGCATTGATGGCTCTAAAGATCAGTAAGGATGAAGGCCTTAGGGCCTATGCAAAAAGATACTATGAGGTGTTCAATCGAATACCCGAATGTAATCAAGAGGTGGCGGTCGTATCTTTCAAGAACGGCCTGAAAGACAACTGTCCACTACGAAAGTCTTTGGCAAAGACATTGCCAAAAAGTATGGAAGAGCTCATGGCAAGAATCGAAAAGTATGCCAGAGCTGAAGAAGACACGTCGAGGGCTAAGGAGATAAAACAAGAAAAAGGAAACGGCTCGCCGAAGCAAGGCCGAGGTAACAATGGATCGAACAAACAAAAAGCAGAACTGAGGGCCACACAGGCAGTAACAACTGTGTTCCGAATCCCGATTTACAAAGTCCTGGATCAAATTTAGAACCAACCCTATTTCAGAACACCAGAGAGGACTCCAGGAGAGTTCATGGGAAGAAACATTAGCAGGCATTGTGCCTAACACAATGAAGATGGGCATACAACTCAGGGTTGTAGAGCCCTAAAAATACATTTGGAAGACCTGGTGAGATAAGGACATCTAAGAGACCATGTCGATGAGACTAGGACAAGGGAAGAATGGGCAAGACTGCCTCAGGCACCAACAGCCCCACCTCCCCCAGGACAGCAACCGCAGGCAGGAGGACCTCGGGTAATCAACGTGATCCACTCAAAGGTCAACGAAAACAAAATTCGAGGGGAGACCCAAAAGGTAAAACACCTACAACATGTCTACCAAGTCGGGGAGAAAAGACATCGGGCAGAAGAGTGCCAGGGACCAATGATAACCTTTACTGAAGCCGACCTAGAGATGGTCCAACATCCGCATAATGATGCCTTGGTAGTATCCCTCCAGGTTGGGGAGTGCCAAGTGAAACGCATCCTGATTGACCAAGGCAGCTCTTGTGACATCATGTACGTCCGATGTTACAAGGAGCTCGACCTTCACCCAGATGATATGGAACAATCCGATGGCCCAATGGTTAGGTTCAATGGAACGCCGACATGGCCACTGGAAACAGTAAGCTTGGAGGTGCAGGCTGGCACCAGGAAGATCAAGACAGAGTTCACCGTAATCGACACACCCTCCCTGTATAACATCATCTTGGGATAGCCATGGTTGCATACAATTGGGGCAGTTCCCTCAACATTGCATCAACTATTGCGATTCCCAACAGAGCAAGGGATAGAGGAAATCAGAGGCGATCAGCTGCAGGCGAAGAATTGCTCCATGGCAGCAATGAAATCTACCTGCAGCATACGAGAGCCAGAGATGGCAGAAATTGAAGATAAGGACGTGGAAGTCCTAGAAGACGTCGGCAAGGAGCCAGCCGAGAAGAGCGAAGAGGCACTGAAGAAAATCCTCGTCCAGGATGGGGATAAAGAACACTTCTTTCTTCTCGGCTCGGGCTTAGCCGAAGAAGAAGAAAAAGAGTTGGAAACTTTTTTGAGAGCAAATATTGAGGTGTTTGCTTGGACACCTTACGAAATGCCTGGCATTGACCCCGAGGTCACTTGCCACAAACTGAATGTTGACAGGTCGGCTAAACCTGTAATTCAATGAGCCAGAAGACCGGCGTTAATGCACATCGAGGTAGTAGAGGAAGAAGTAGACAGAATTCTGAAGGCCAGGGCCATTAGAGAAGTACACTACCCGACATGGCTATCCAATACAGTGGTGGTAAAGAAGAATAATGGTAAATGGAGGGTCTGCGTAGACTTCACCAGCCTCAACAAAGCCTGTCCCAAAGACAGCTTTCCTCTACCCAAGATTGACCAGCTAGTAGATTCCACTTCAGGGCATGGAAAAATGAGCTTCCCAGATGCCTACAGAGGGTACCACCAGATAGCCATGTACCCCCAGACGAAGAGAAGACAGCGTTCATCACCCCAAAAGGCTTGTACTGTTACAGAGTAATGTCTTTCGGGTTGAAAAACACAAGAGCAACTTACCAAAGGCTAGTAACCAAAATGTTCAAACACCTGATCGGCCGAACAGTAGAAGTCTACATTGACGACATGGTCGTTAAGACCAAGGAGCCCAAAGGTCATCTCGCCGATCTAAAAACAGTATTTGAAATCCTTAAAACATATCGACTCCGACACAATGCATGAAAGTGTGCATTTGGAGTTGGATCTGGTAAGTTTTTAGGATACCTGGTGACTAGAAGGGGCATCGAGGCCAGCCCAGATCAAATCAAGGCCATCCTAGAGTTAAAGAGCCCGACGTCGACAAAATAGGTGCAGACGCTAACTGGAAGGGCCGCAGCCCTGAACAGATTCATCAGCAGAAGCTCAGATAAGTGCAGACCTTTCTTCAACTTAGTGAAGAAAGCCACGAACTTCCTGTGGACAGAAGAATGCGAAGCCGCTTTGGCCGACCTAAAGAAGTACTTGACTACAGCTCCAGTTCTTTCAAATCCAGAACCTGGGGAGGAGTTGTTCCTATACTTAACTGTTTCAGAACATGCAATAAGTGCAGTGCTAATCCGAGAAGAAAAATGGGAGCAAAAGGCTGTTTACTATGTAAGCAAAACCTTAGCCGACGCAGAAACGAGGTATCTACCCTTAGAGAAATTGGCATTAGCTTTCGTAATGGCTTCAAAGAAGTTGAACCATTACATCCAGGTCCATAAAATTGTGGTGCTAACAAAGCACCCCTTGAAGTCCTTACTACAACAAGGAGACCTGACAAGAAAAATAGCCAGGTGGACAGTCACCCTAGGCCAGTATGACCTGTAATACAGGCCAAGGACAGCAATTAAAGGTTTTGGCCGACTTCGTGGCCAAGTTCACGCCAAGTTCCATCGAACATTGGGCTCCATCAAGCCAAGATGAACGATGTCCATACAAGCAAGAAAAAGCCCAGGCAAAGGCAAAAGAACAAAAGAAAGAAGAAAAACTCAAACCCTACAGCATCTACATCGGCGACTCCTTTCGACTGTTCATTGATGGGAGTTCAAACTGATAGGGAGCGGGGGCAGGAGTAGTATTGATATCCCCAGATGGGCAGGTACTAGAACAGTCAATTCGTTTGGGGTTCAAGGCCTCAAACAATGAAGCATAGTATGAAACACTCATTGCAGGTACTAGAACAGTCAATCCGATTAATGACTGATTGAGTACCGATAAACATTGATTACCGTTAAACTGAACTGATTATGACTGATAATTGGACTGGTTAAAGTACTGAACTGACTGACTGAAAACTGGAACTGGATTGAATGAGTACATCTGTTTGAATTGCATTTTATCTGTTGATTGATTATTTGATCTGTTTGTGTTTTATGTTTAAACTGCTAATTGAAGGCCTTATCGACGGCCGAACCAGAAATTGATTAGTGTATTATGATCATCATAATTAATGTGATTTTTCGGTATATTTATCTGAAAACTGTTAGGTATGATTAAATTAGATTAAACATTGATAAATTGTAATAGTTGCCGTAATTACCATTTTGCCACACTTAGTGGGCCACTACCACACACACTTAGAGACTTGTATATGCTTGATCAAACCACTTCCTCAGCCCATTCCCTTTGTTCTTGCCGACCAAGAGAGGAGATAGGAGAGAATTGAGTTCATTTTGTTGAATTGCTTGGAATTGAAGTGTAAATTGTCAAATTGGACTCCTAAACCTTGAATACAAGACTTAGGTAAGGATTTCATCTTCTTAATTGTGTCTTTGAGTTGTTCTTGCATGGTTCATGTCTAATTGTAGAGCTAAGTCATGAATTGGTTCATTAATGGTGAATTGAAGCTCACTTCATGCATGCATGTTTGATTTGATGAGTTTTGAGTTGAATTCATGGTAAAATGGTACATGCATGTCCATAATTTTGTAATGGTCCATGTTTTCAACTTGTTTTTAGATCAAGTGGCTCCTTAGAACACCAAATTGGAGCTTCAAAATGATTTGAATTCATGCATGTTTGCATGTTCATATTGTTCATGAAATTGGTTTGAAATTGAGTTTGAATTAAACACCCTTGGGCTTTGATTTCTCAAAATTGAGCTTTGAACCGTGTTATTCTATATGTTTACAAGTGTTTTCTGGAAATTTAGCCCAAGAGGATCGGTTTTGATGCTTTTGAATTTGGTTTTTGGCTTGGAGGTGCAATCTGGAATTTCCAGGTTTTGCACTTCCGCTCGAGCGGGGGAAGTGCCGCTCGAGCGTGGAATCCGAGCATCCAGTATCTCTGCACTGTTTTACAGTCCGCTCGAGCGAAGGATTGGGCGCTCGAGCGGAGTCATGTGTCTCAAGCTCGAGCGGGCGTCGAGCGTCCGTCGAGCGGAGATTCCACCCATCCAGCACTTTTGACTGTTTTTACAGAACGCTCGAGCGGGTAATTATACGCTCGAGCGGGTACCTTTGTCTGCATGTCCGCTCGAGCGGAGTGACCTACGCTCGAGCGGGACTCTGTTTTCTGGAAAATCTGAAAGTTCTTTTAAAATTGCATCTTTGCATCCTCATCTCATTCTAGGCATTCTTAGACCTAGTTTAAGACATCTTGTTGAGGATATAGATGTAGGACACACCGAGGCAATTAGGGATTAAGTTACGATATTTCCCAACTGTGTAGCTTAGTGTGTGTTCAATCTGTTAACTGTGTAGGGTTGGCGACTGGGGAGGCACGCTCTAGCATGCTGTAGCCCAAACTCTGTGAGTAACGACTGTGTAAAGATATGTTCGAAATGATTATCTTCTGAACAATTGAACTGTACTGCTTTCTGAACTGATTACTGTTAACTGAATGAATGTATGTCCTATATTCTGAACTGTATTGTGGCATCCTTAGCACCTACTGTTTACTGTTACTGTTACAGAGATCTCTGTCGGTTTCCTCGTGGAACCACTACTGTTTACTGATTGGTGGTCATCATTACTGTTCGGTCTTTAAGACCTACTGTTTACTGTTATGCTAATGGATGTACCACATATGACTGAATAACTGTTCTGACTGAAAGACTGATGTATTGTTTAATGAACTGTTTTCATTACTGTAAGGACATTTCATTCTTAACCCCTTTACGCATTATGTTATTCACTGGGCTTTAGCTCACTGTTTATATATATATATGTAGGTGCTCAGCCACCAGATCGGAGCTAGGAGCATGGGTTAGACTCCAGTTTTGTCAAGCCAGCCTATGTGCCTCACTGCGAGGTTCCGAGCCTATCTGCTCAGGCTTAGGGGTGTTTTAGAGTTCCCCCTTCTGTACTGTCTTACTGTTCTGTATAGACTGAATGTTTACCGTACTGTTATGCAGGGATTGAGTCCCTAGTCTAAATGACTGTAAATATTGTGCATACTGTTCTGTACTGTTTATGTATGAATGTATGAAAAGTCTTTCTGCATACAGATTGTCACAGCTCATTGGGCATTGTTTCTTTACTGTATTGGCTTCCGCCAGGCCCTGTACTCTGTTTTACTGTACTACTATTCTGCAGGCCTTCGGTAATCTCGGATTACTGGCCGGTTACGGTGCTAAACCCATAGGGCCGGGTTTGGGTCATGACATAGCCCGAGATCTGGATCTTTTAGAAGAAAGAAGAGAGAAAACTGCAATCTAGCTCGCAGCATACCAGCAGCAACTTGCAAAAGCTTATAACAAAAAGATCAATCCAAGAGAATTTCAGATTGGTGACCTCATCCTAAGAAAAGTCGTCGGCAACAAGAAGGATCCTAGAGAGGGCAAGCTTGGCCCAAATTCGGAAGGACCCTACAGAATCATCTCGATACTGGGTAATGGGGTATATCGGCTTGAAGATAATGAGGGCAAAGAGTTGCCAAGACCTTGGAACACTTGTAATTTGGAATTTTTCTATCATTAGAATTTCTTTGTTCCTTTGCCATTTGCCGAAGTAAATAAATAAAGATTCAGTTCTCTTTTCAAGATACTTGACATTATCTCTAGAATACATGCATAATGAGAACCCAAGTGGAACTCAGATTCACATTAGGGGGCAGAGAGAAGAAGAATATGTTTAACACTTGTTGAAATTTGTGGACAATTTACAAGTTGAAGTTAAACCGAAATCATTATTTAACACTTGTTGAAATTAGTGGACAATTTACAAGCTAAGTTAAACCGAAATCATTGTTTAACACTTGTTGAAATTTGTGAACAATTTACAAGTTGAAGTTAAGCCGAAATCATTGCTTAACACTTGTTGAAATTTGTGGACAATTTACAAGTTGAAGTTAAGCCGAAATCATTGCTTAACACTTGTTGAAATTTTTGGACAATTTACAAGTTAAGTTAAACCGAAATCAGTGTTTAACACTTGTTGAAATTTGTGGACAATTTACAAGTCGAAATTAAGCCGAAATTACTGCTTAACACTTGTTGAAATTTGTGGACATTTTACAAATTGAAGTTAAGCCGAAATCATTGCTTAACACTTGTTGAAATTTGTGGACAATTTACAAGTTGAAGTTAAGTCGAAATCATTATTTAACACTCGTTGAAATTTATAGACAATTTAAAAGTTAAGTTAAACCGAAATCATTGTTTAACACTTGTTGAAATTTGTAGACAATTTACAAGTTGAAATTAAACCCAGATTATTATTTAAACACTTGTTAAAATTTGTAGCAATTTACAAGTTGAGTTAAACCAGTATGATGTTCAACATTTGTTAAAAGTTTACAAGTTAAGTTAAACCAAGAAGTTTGCCTATCCGAGGTGTGTCACCCCGAGAAGATTGTAAAAAGAAGGAAGAGTATGTGAAAGACATGCATAATATTCTAAGTATAGAATCACGCAAAAGCAGTCAAGAAAAGACAAAGGTACAAGCACTCAGTAAAGGAAAGTTGTATTAGCATTCAACAAAAAGAAAGCACATCGGCCATACAAAGAGCTTACATTGTTTCAAAAACAAAGAAAAACAAAGTACAAAAGAAAAGACATTGAAATTAAGATTCCTCAGCATCAGCAACAGGCTGGGTTTGGACCTCGGAAGGCTGTTTAGAAGCCACCTCGGCCGCCTTTTTTGCCGCAAGCTCAGCATCAATTTCTTGCAAAGTTTCGTCAAGGCTCTTATCGGCAATAATTACGTCGACTGATGCCTTCTCAAAAGCAGCATCTCTTGGAACCTCATCACCTTCCTCATCTTGAGTCAAGTCTAGGACTTGCTCATTCTAAGGAGGGGACTTGACCCCAGCAACATCTTTTGGCTTTCTTACCAAAATCTCCTCCTCAGATTCAGAGTCAGAGTCACTGCTAGATTGAGCTGGAGTTGGAGTTGGGGCTGGTGGGAATGGAAGAGGAATGAGGTCGGCATTTCTGAAGGGCGAGTCCTCGGGGACATTAAGCTTCTTTAGAAGAGACATCCAACCAAGGGTGAAACCCTTGTTGCATGCCTGCTTCACTTGAATTTCATAAGCCTCCGTGACGTCGGCCATACCTTGAGCATATGCCTTCTCATCGGCATCCTTAATTTCAGCTTCTTTCGTGGCTAAGGCCTCTTGAAGCTCTTTTTAGGCCTGCTCCATCTTTTCCTCGGCCTCTCTTTTTTGGGCCTCAGAGATCTTCCTAATGGCCTCAGCAGATTTGACTTTTTCTTCGGCATCGGTTTGGGCCTTAATGGCGGCCTCAGCCTGGTCTTCCAACTTCTTCATTTTTTACTATAAGCCTTTATTGATCTTTTGAAGAGAAGAGAACTCCCTCTTCATCTCGGTCAACTTCTCCCGGTTCTTAAAAGACTGAATTGAGAAGGAATGAGCGTGCTGAATGGCCTGAAATTGAACAAAACGAAAGTTGTTAGAAAATTTCTAAGTATGAAAAAAAAGGAAAAAAGTGCCAGATGAAAGACACTTACTTGAACGGAATGCTGAAGCATCAAGGCATAGTTCTCATACTCACTGAACTCGGCGTTTCGCTCCAGATCGCCTGGAAGAAGCAAAGCAGTACTGAGCGCAACGCCGACATTGATATCATCGGCGCTATCGTTGGCCATGACTAGCTTATCTTCCAAAGTAATTTCGGGGGCCCAGGGGCAGCAGGTTTCTTAGACCCCAAGGTCATTGCAGAAGATGACCTCGGCTTTTTTGATTTGGGCGATTCGGATGGTTGGGCTTCAGAGCGCCTCTTCCCAGCAAAGGGTTGAGATTTGTCACTCTCAGCCAACTTGGAGATTGGCAGAGCATCTTCAGACTCAATTTGAGTAATTTTAGCCTTTGGGTGAGCCTTTTTTATTCTTTTCGGCTTCGGTGGAGGCAAGGTTTGTGTTGGTTGTGCATCAACATCAGAAGAGATGCTGGCCAAGAGATCTTTTGCAACTGGTTTGGGGCGACCCATCTCGGCAGAAGAAACTGATCAGCGTCGATGGCGGCATTGGGATATTGGAATCAAGTATGGAGCCGAAGTTGACGGTTGCTCGGCTGGATCAGAGGTTGACCCTTGGTCTGTCCGAGATGTGGATGCGGTCTGTGGCGTTGTGGCAGAAGGTGAAGAAAGGCTTTTCTTCTTCCTCCTAGGGACGTCAGGTAAAGCTGACTTGTACGTTGGAATAAAATTTAGAAGCAGAGGCGTCGTTCGTTTATGAACTGGCAGGTCCAAGAGTCTCTTCAAATCCTTGCTGGGAACGAAGGATCGGTGAAAGTTCTTTGGTGGCTTAGGAACAGCTGCAAGAAAAACAAACACTAAGAAATAGATAAAGTATGAAAGACTTTAAAAAAACAAGTAGGTATGAATGCAGGGCTCTTACCATTACCTCTACAAAGACTGATCGAAGGAGAGGGAAGAGATGGAGGTATTTATCTGGGGCAAACTCC
This sequence comes from Camellia sinensis, assembly GCF_055761805.1. NCBI lineage: Eukaryota > Viridiplantae > Streptophyta > Magnoliopsida > Ericales > Theaceae > Camellia > Camellia sinensis. The sequence goes on from NC_138963.1 coordinate 84,206,542, forward strand.
CAGTTCCCCGAAGTAATGAAATAATCATCCCTAGCTCTCTTGTTGGAGTCAGGGAGGTCGGCGACAATTTTGTATTCGGTGAACCTCGGCTTAAGGTAGTAAACGTAGCCGGTGTCTTTTTTGAGGCCACACATAGTGGTTCAATAGGAGTTGATGGAAAGTTGCATTGGGTTCAACTTGTAATAATGAAGTATTTCACGAAAAATGATGTTGAGTGGGAGCCGAAGTCTACACTCAATGAAGGCTACCACAGGGAAGGGCATGGAGTGATCAGTAGGCATAATGGAGTCATCATCCCCAGCCAACCTCAGATGGACGTCGGCTGGGATTTCAAACTCTTGTCTAAGAATTCTAGTTTGGATGGGGTGTTTACTCTATGTTTCCACATGCCCATGATGTCGACTTAAATGGAGATATCGGATTTCAGGAAGAAGTATTTTTGGAAGGTTTAAAGGACCTCAGCTAAAAACCTAAAAATACACTTTGATAAAGGATTATATGGATCTAGAGGAAGTTCGTTTCAGTTTTTTCCTAAATTAAGGGTTCTACAGACAAATCCCAAAACCTAAGTCTATGGAATCGAAGACTGAAGGCACGAATCTGGAAAAGACACAAAAAATAGAAACAAGAACGAGTTTCAGAATCAAGAACAGAGATGGTCTATCAAGAGCATAAAGAATACAAAAAATATAGGGCCAAGAACAGTGGCAAAAATACAGGGAAGTAGTGAAACAGTGCATGTGTTCAAGATATGGGCAAGGACAAAATCGTGGAAAAAAAACATTCAGATGGATGATTCACAAGTTAAAGGTTTGAACAAATGCAGTAATGGCAGTGAGTAATAGAAAGCATCAAAGAATGGAAAATGAAAGGAACAATAAACTTATCGAAGAAAAGAAGCCGGTGTAAGGATCGCCGAAGTCAGACAATGGTTGCAGAAGTAACAAAAACGGCGGAAGCTTCACCAGAAGGAAGAATGAAGGCAGTTGCAAAGCTTGAGATCCGGAACAATGGTGTATTCAGGAGCTAGAGAGAGAAAAAGCAAAGGAATCGATGTAAAAGTGAAGAATACGAAAGAAGAAGGAAACAAGTTTTGTCAAAAACTTGAAACGGCGACAAAAGAGGCAATTAATGCACCTGGGACAACGTGAGCGTCATACGGCGCACGTATGTACGAGACGATTATGAAGCACGTGCCAAGTACAATCCAATAAGAAAGGGACACGTAGCTGAAACGGTTGAATTGTGGTGTATGACAGCTCATACGCGTGAAAGGGTTCTTGAAGTTCTTGTTCTTTAACAAAGACATGTCGGCCAATATAATGATCTCGGCTGAGATACTGTAAATCGACGTATTGGAAGGAAGGAATGATATAGGTTCCATCACCTCAGAATGTCGAGGTAATAGAACCTAGGAGGCAGTTGTGGGGATATATTTTTGAGTACCAACATGTGGCAAGGTGACGCCGACATGTCAGCCGAGTGCCACGTGTCCTGGTCATATGCCGAGGTCATCTCGGTTAGGCCGAGGTTATCTCCGAAGATATCGGAATCCAAGATAAGCGAATAAGAGATAAGGGACAAGAGTCCTAGAATAAAGAAGAGACTTGCCAAGATAAGGATAAAGCTCTTAGAGAGTTTATCTTTATCTCTATCTCTTGAGGAGTCCAAAATAAATACTGAACAAGAATCCATAGAAATCAGACTTCTATTGGAATTAGGATTAAGGTAACTATAAAAGAGAGGCACCCCCATGGGTCTAAGGTATACAATTTATATTCTGTCTAGTGAGTTTAGCACTATTGATTATCTTTGAGAGATATACTGACTTGATCGTCGGAGTGCCCTCGGGTGGACGAACCACCGCCAAAATCTTCTCTTTCTGTTACAAGTTAGCCATGTGTCATCTATTCTGCCAGTGTTCTCCAGCTGAGTACTGAGTTAGGCAGTGTGATCAAAAAATTACTTACACACAACTAATACAATTAATATGAAGAAAAAAATAAGATAAATTAATCAAAAAAATGATGAAAACAATGCTTAATGTTTAATATTTTTAAATTTCATGTGACATTGTAGGCAATGAAATTTTAATTGGTTTGCCAAATATAACATAAAAAATAATTTACATAAAATTTATATATATGAAACTTATATAAAATATTTTTGAAACTTGTATAAAATATTTTTAAATTTATAAATATCGTTCATTTTTTTAAGACAAATATAATAAAAATTATATAGCTTTCGTTTGGCAACTTGGGTTGGGTTAGGTTGGGTTTGGGGTTATTTTAGCCACAAAAAAACAAATGAGCTTTTTAGCCTAATAAAACAAAATGTCACATCCAACTCATAATCATTACATTCTTTCTTTCACAAAAAAGTCAAAAAGCCTATCACAAACGAGATTTTTTAGCCCCAAGCTAAGATAGCTAAAAAGTCAAAAAGCCAACCCACTTCCCAAACGAATAGTTATAGTTATCCGAACAATTTGATTTTTTGTATGAATAATCTAAGCATAAAATCTAACAAAATAAGTAATTCAGATTGTCAAAATAAGCTCGTTGTGGGCCCCATAAGACCCAACATCCTTAGGCCTTATTTGGGAACAGGCTATTTTAGTAATTTTTTGACTTTTTGGCTAAAATATGAGGTAAAAAAAACTAGTATGTTTGGAATGACTTTTTGACTTTTTACGAAAAGATGTGCAAAAAGTAGAGAGAAAATAAAATTTTTGACTTTTTGGTATAAATTGTTGGCTTTTTATTTTTTTTAGTAACTTTTTGACTTTTAGGCCAAAACAGCCACTTGCCAAACAAGGCCTTACTTTAAAAATTAGTATCTCTTAGGGGTGCTCACGATTCGGTTTTGAACGGTTCGGTTTGTAAGTTGGACCCACCCGCATATGTGCGGTTTGATAAATTTGAACCCATAACAGCCTACAGTGCGAGTTGTGATTTGTGTGGATAGGGTTCGCGGATGTACGAGCGGTTTGCGGATTGGATTTTTTTCTTTAAAAAATTATTTTGGGGCCATTTTTTCCGTTTTGTAAATATTTATTTTAGGCCCTTTTTTTCCCATTTTCTAAAATGCTCAACATTAATAATTAATGAATTAAAACTTATAAAATTAAAAACACAACAAAATCAATTCCTAATACAAGCAAATCATTCAAAATCCTAAACTTTTAAATAAAATCATAAACTAACACAAGCACATCTTTCAAAATTCTAAATTAAATCATCAAAATCATTCACTACCTAATAATACAATTAAAGTAAAATTATTCAAAATCCTAAACTTACCTAAAAGTAATTTTTTATTAACTTTTACATTCATCCAAAATGCAATAATAAAATAACAATAAATTGTTGTCAAATTTCATCCAATTCAAACCCATTAAAAACTCACAAATTCCATCATGAATCACATACAACTTTCAAAAATTCCAATTCCATGCATATATTTGATGAACCCTACACAAAAATAAACTGAAAAATATATAATTTAATCTTCGATCTTCATAATTCCTTTGAAAAGAAAAAAGTGTAAAAGAATAAAGGAATGAAAAGATAAACAAATGTGTATATATTGCATCTCAATATAGTAGGAAAATATGTTGAATATATAAAAAATTTACCAATGAACAAATGGATATATTCCAAGTTTTTAAAAATAAATAATAAAAAAAAAGAATCTAAGTACGGGCGGGTTCTTGCAAGTGTGGGTAAAACCCGTAACCCGCCCGCAACCAACAATAATGTCATATTTCAAATCACATCCGCCCGCATTGTGTCTGCAAAACCGCTCATTTATATACGAATCGGTTCGGGTTGGGCGGGTTGTACAGTTCAGATAACCCTATACCCAACCCTAGTATCTCTAATCTTTTTCTTAAAAAATACTTGCATAAAAAAAATAATAATAAAAAAAGCCCAACAAAAAATCTCCGCACAACCTATCTATTAAATAGTTACAAGTGTTACATTTCTATACTAGGTAGAACAATTTCAATCATTGGATTGAGTTAATCATTAATTCACAATTAAACGTTTTCAAAATTCTACTTGTTTTAGGGTTATTTATACGAAGATCTCCTAAATTATTAAGAAATATTATTTTGACCACTTAAACTATAAAAATGTACAAATAGATCCCATAAATTATTGAGAAGTATTATTTTACCTCCTAAACTATAAAAACATACAAATGGACTCCTTGATCTATAAAAACGTACAAATTTGACGGCGCTAATGAAAGAGGTCAAAGTGAAACATGCCAATAATTTATGAAATCCATTTATATACTTTTATAATTTAGGAGGTAAAATGATATTTCTAAATTAGGGATGGTCATTTTGACCTACCCCGCAAAAACCCACCCCTACTCGATGCAAATGGGACATATTTTACTCGATCCATTAAAGAGATAGGTCGGGAGTGTGTATTTTTTTCTCCACCCGAAGCGGGATCGGGGCGGGGATGCACTATCCAATCCAATCCTAACCATATATAAATTAATATATTCTGAGACTTTTCATGTCCTATTGGGAGTCTAAAAGACTAAGGGCTTTTAATCTATTTATGATAAAAACAAGTCTCAAAATCCCATAATATAAGCTACGTTGGTAGCTGTTTCAAACTTTTTATTTTCTCAAAAAATTTCAGCTACTCTTTGTAAGGGGACCGATGTGAACAATGATTAAAAAGGCAAAACTATGTTAATGGTCCAACAATGGTCATATGACTGGAGGATGAATAGCTAGGTGAGGGCGAAAAGTAGCTCAAGAAGAAATGAATAGCAGCGTACAAATGGCTAGCATCTTCCCCAAATTCCCAATTATCCTCTCTTAGACATTGGGAAATTGGGTCCTATTTATAGGCTTTTCCTTGGTACCAAGAGAACACCAAGTGCCCAAATGGAGAGAATACAGGTGTCCCTAAGGATCATATGGAATATTTTGCCTTGAGCTACCAGGCTGAAGGTGCCATGCGTTCATCTGCATGTGTACTATTTGTTTGGCACAAATGCCTCAGCAAGTGCACTTGAGGCAGAAGTGTTTGGCACTGCAACTACCTTTTGAGCCTCAGCAAGTGCACTTGCAGCGGTAATATTTACTGCTACACTTGTCTTCTCAGCTCGAACCTTAGCAAATGCACTTGCAGCGGTAAACATTGCTGCTGCACTTGCCTTCTCAGTTCTATTTAGCCAGTACATACATTCTCAAGACTTTATAGCTTGATATCAGTCGTGTTTTCGTGTTCACCTCAGTGAAGCCTCCACTCTTAGCCGCCTAACCACAAACTTCTAGCTTCCTAAGATGAAAGCCACAACCAAGCCTATTATCAGCCATGTTGTGCCTTAGTACCAAGCCTAAGGGGGTTTCCTTAGTCCTGCCTATGCGATTAAGGCAGGTCCATGACTTGGGTAATAAAAAGGGAGTCCCTTACACTCGAGTTGCCCTACTCCCATCTTTGCAAGATTACCAAGGTATACTGGTATCTCTGGGCCTGCTATGTTCCAACCAGTAAGCCTTGGAGCCTGCTATCAGCGCCAAGCTAGTGAGCTTCGGGGCCTGCTGTCAGTGCCGAACTAATGGTCTTCGGGGCCTGTTATCAGCGCCGAGCTAAAAATGACTTTTGAGGCCTACTATCAGCCCTAGGCTAGTAATGCCTTAGGGCTTGCTATCAGCACCAAGCATTAACCTCTACTTGTAGAGGGAAAGCTTCTCCCGAAGACTGTTATCACCTTGGCGGGGTGTTCCCTCCTTAAGTTAGTTGTGGTGGCTGTAGTTGATGCGGTGGCTATTTTCTGTGGCAAGTTCAAATGGCGGCGCAGATAATACTGGAGATGGCGGCGCCGACAAAGTACCTCTGCAACTTGGTCGCTGCAAGTGTTGCCTTTGTAACTTAGTTGCTCTAGTTTTCTCTTTACCCCCAACAACTTCAAGTGGCAGCATCGGCTGTAACGCCCTCAAAATATGATATAATCAATCACTCACAAGATCTATAGATATAACAGAAATGTTATATTTTCATTCATCAGAGTTAATATTACAAAAAATACCACATGCATTACACTTTCATAAATGTTCATCTTGAAACTATAACATGTAACCCTAATTGATAATAACAAAATAAATGCCCTAAGGGCTTACATCTTTCCAAGACTTCGTTTGGTTACAACAAAAGAAGAGTCTAGTCTCTATACAAGTAAAGCCCTCGACTTGAATAAACATTCAACACAAAACGAAATCACAAAAGTAGAGCCTTCAGCCCCTAAACCTCCCAAGCTATGTCCTTAGAGGTGGTATGTCATATGTACCTGAAAATGATTTCCCAAGTAGAGTGAGCCAAAACCCAGTAAAGATATACTAAACAATATATGAGAATTAACTAAGATATAAGCATCAGATAAATGTTCAATACTAGTAAATCAACTTACTCATTTTTCATGACCAATCAATATCGACATCCGTATTTCAATCCATTTCTATTCATTTATCCAAATCAATTTATTGACATAATTCATTATTATCTAAACAATTCAAAACGAGACTACAACTCATTTATCAACACTTCAATAACAAACATTATTCAACACTTCCATTTTCTTGCCATTTTACGGAATCATATTCGAGGAAACCGGTACCCGTATATGTGTAATTTCAAGACTTTCACCCTGGACACTCCGGCCAACTTAATTATCAATGAAGTCCATCCCCTATCTCCTACCAAACAATGGAATGCATCCCCTATCTCCTCCTAAACAACAATACATATACAATGTATTTAAAAGCATGTTATATACAATGACCACCAAAATTCACATATTCAACAATTTAATCAATCCGTCATATTCAATGACAATATTCATATGACTAGTTCCAATTTACCTAGTCTTCATGCAGTTGCTGCAACAATCATAGCTATCCTCTACCGATAGCCCAAAACAGATATTTTCTAAATAGATAAACAATTCCATCAACAGATAAATTATGAGCTTTTCATAGGTATGTGGTTTATCAAACCAAACTACACCATTCAATCACATATCCCCCCAATTTCATAATTCCCAAACCAATTTCATTATTTACACAAATAGTTATTTCAACTCAACTTAGAGCAATTTTCTCCCTATTCCAAATCATCAACCCATAGGTCCAAATCTCACAATTTCAACAATAAAGAACCTCATACACAAACCCCCAAGATTACCTTGTAAATCAACATGAAAACCCCCCTTTAGTTTAGAGGCCAAACCTTAACTTTTACCCAAATCTTCCCAAATCTCACCATTTATACAAAATGACAAATATCTAGGTTAAAACTCTTATTAAAGAGTAGAATATACCTACCTCAAGTGTGGAAGCTCAAAGGAGAAAAAGGGAGAAACTTTGAAGATGACCAAACTCCACATTTTTCGGATCAAATGGAAGCTCACACAATACTCTACCTCTTTAGCAAAGGGACTAAGGTAGAAACTCTTAGGTTCTAAGGGATTTGTAGAGAGAAGTTGGACTTTTAGAGAGAAAGGCAGCCAATCTAGGGTTTTTAGGAGAAAAGAGATCAAAAAGTGAAGTAAAATCACTCTGCTGTGAACTGATATACGCAACCTTCGCTCGAGTGAATGAGTTGTCACTCAAGCGACCAGACACAACAAGTAACCTCGCTCAAGCACAAGAAGCATCGCTTGAGTGCAGAATGCAAAGTTTCAGGTCTGCCACAGATGCAGACGCACGCTCGAGCATAAGAAGTCTCACTCGATCAAAGGAATAAGTAACACATAGCTCACTTGAGCGGAAGAAATCTCGCTCGAGCGAAGAACTTCACCTTTCCCAAAAAAGATGCGTCTAGAAGAAAACCTGAGGACTCTCAATCCTCGCTCGAGCGCAAGAAGCGTCACTCAAGCGAAGGAACAAATTCAACAAGGCTCGCTCGAGCGCAAGAAGTCTCGTTCGAGTGAAGAAGTAGAAATCTAGGCGACAACAATCTAAACCATACAATAACCAACTTGTTTCCAACTCGCCCAACACGTTCCAAAACTCAAATACAAAGAGTCAAATGGGAAAAATAAGACAGGGATACAATATTCAACCACGAAACCCAAGTCCGGGACACAAAGAAAGTCAGGGCAAAACCGGGATCGCTATATCGGCAATACTAGGAATGGCGGCGTTAAGGCAAAGTGCCTCAAAAGCCTCTCTTAAAGGCTTGTATCAATTTAGCGAGGTGTTCCCTCCGCAAGTTAGCTACGGCGACTGTAGTTGCTGCGGTAGCTATCTCCCGTGGCAAGTTCAACTGGCGGCACAGATAATACTAGAGATGGCGGCGTCGACAAAGTACCTCCGTAACTTGGTCACTGCAAATGTTGTCTCTGCAACTTAATTGCTTCGATTTTCTCTTTACCTCAGCAATTTCAAATGGCGATAGAACCGACAATATTGGAAATAGCAGCACTGAGGCAAAATGCCTCAGCAACTTGACTACCGCAAGTGTTGCCTTCGCATCTTAACTTAGACATTTTTCTTTATGGAGTTGGTTCGGACCTTTGGTGGGTCAGACTTGTTCCGGCCCACTGTTGACCCACTTCTCTTAAGCTTTGGCCTATGCTCCTTTAATCATTCCTAGTCACCTAATAGGGGTGACCTCCATACTTAGGTCCATACTTAATTTTGACTTTAATTTATGACCCTCTATACTCTTCAACCATTGTATCAGACTTTTCACTCTTAATATATATCAGACTTGCTTTTATACTAAGGGCTTTTAATCTATTTATGATAAAAACAAGTCTCAAAATCCCATAATATAAGCTACGTTGGTAGCTATTTCAAATTTTTATTTTCTCAAAAATTTTCAGTTACTCTTCGACCATTGTATGAGACTTTTCACTTTTAATATATATCATACTTGTTTTGATCTATTTATCTATCTCGGAGCATATCCAATGCTTTATTAAATTTGAGTGAAAATTTGAGTAAAAATTTAATGAAAAATTTGATCTAATATGATGCACTTGAATGGTAAATTTAGGGGTTGTTTAGGATGACCTAAATAAGTGTATTTTTTGCTTTTTTATGAAAAGATGTGCAGAAAAGTAGAGAGGTGATGTGATGAAAAAAAAATAAAAAGATGAATTATTTTAGAGTTGCCAAACTTGGCCTTAAAAGTTTGATTAAATTAGCCCGTCGACCTACCTAGAGTAAATTTTTATAAAATCTTTTTACAAAATTCCTAATTCATCTCAAAACTCGGTTGACATGTAGGTTGTCTAGCTAGTTGTCCTTCTTAAGTGTCTAATTGAAGCCTCTGCAAAACCAACAGCTATCGGAGGAGAAATAAACATTATATGTAATGTAATTTTTTCTATTAATGATATTTTTTTAAATTTAATTTGTACAATAATTGTATTCTTTGATTTGTAATTCATAATTCTGTTTCATAGATGTTATTTGTTTCTTAAACCACTAATCTTCTCCACTTCTTATTGAAACATGAAGTTTGCTTTATTTAGGAGTTGTTTGAGATGTTCTAAATAAGTGCACTTTTTGATTTTTTATAAAATATGTGTTGGGTTTGAAGTGATGTGGTAGAGAAGTGATGTGACTTAAATAAGATGATGTAACTTTAATAGGAGAGTGACTTTTTAACTTTTTAACTTTTTTTTAAGATGTCAAACTTAACCTTAATTAGATAATCGGTGCAGGTTCGAATGTTGGAGGTGTAGGGGTAAGGAATAAAAAACTTTATCTCGTAACGAGATTGGGAAATGAAGGAGTGGTGGCAGGGACAGGGGCGGGTATTAACAAATCCAACAAAAATCTATCCTTGACCATCCCTATTCTCAATAATTTAAAAGATTTATTGGTACATTTTTTTTTTTTTTTTGTTACAGGGAAATCCTTCTACACTTCTCCAGGTCCAAGGCCGCCCATGAGGAGATCACTAGGGTGTCCTGTTGTCTGTTCCGAGTAAGAGACTATAACTTGGAAGCTTGTCCCGACCTCCCAAGTATAACCTAAAAGCTTGTCCCGACCTCCCAAGGCAAGTTTCGATTAAGTCAGGACTCGCACAGCGGGGGAACATTAAACCCACACCAAGTAGCTAATTAGACATCCTTGAGGTCCAACCTCCTAACTAATAATACTTCGCCTAGGAGATTGACCCAAAGGAGAATTGAACTTGTGACCTTGGGGCATAAACCCCAAGGCCTTACCACAATGCCACAACCCCTTGGGTTAAAATAATAATTTCTTTGTAATATAAGGGTCACCATGTAAATAATTGTTCTAACATAGATATGAATCTTGTGTGTGAATTTATGCAAACAGCTTTCGCCGCGTGTCATCACCAACCGCATAGGCCACTAGACTCGTCACATCACAATCCCAAATCCAATAAAAGCTGCAATACAGGTTGATCTGGCAGCTGTCATGTTATTATAACACGACACGCGTCTCCCTACCGTCTCAACTGCCGCTCACCTCGTACGGAACGAGGCCCACTGAAACAAACAACACAACCACGTGTCGGACCCTCAAGAAGCTACGTGGTTCATCCTTCTAGGGGGTGCGTAGACTACACAACTGAAAGTGACGGCTGAGATTCGAGGAGACAACCAAGATCTCAACCCACGTGGCCGTATTTCCGGTGGACCGGATTCACAGCTATTGGGTGAAAAACTCCAAATCGAACATGTGTCTGGCTCTCATTCATGTTAGCACTGCCCCGCTCGATGTCCACCACGTGTCAATCCCAACGCATGCAATTAAAACACAGAAACAACCATGAAATAATGCCTTCCCGCTAAATTTAACTTGACACAATCTTCCTACGTGTCAACCCAACCGTCCCTCACGCCTCGCCAGGTGGCATTCCGTCTTCGCCATCTCTCTTTTTGTGTGATTTTTGGGTAGATCTCTCTCTCTCTCTCTCTCTCTCTACTAAGTAATCAATTCAAAACCAAATTGAAGAAGAAGAAGCAAACCCTAGAAAAATATTTTTGTGGTTATTGTTGATGAAGTTGTAGACTTGGATGGCGAGCAATCGTGCAATGTTGGAGGTTTCTCGAGTTGGAGAAGATGATGAAGAGATTGAGCTGAGTTTGGCGTTGTCTGTTGGTGGAAGTTTCAGAAACTCCACGAAATTAAATCCTCAAGTTGAGAAAACAATCAATTCAGACGCAGATCTGATCAGCCAGGAAAATCAATGCCTCTCGAGATCTTCGAAGATCGATCCGGTTGTTGGAGATTCTGAGCCGGAGAATTTAGATCCGCATAGAAAACGCGAGATTCAAGCGCTGAGAAGGCAAGAGGCGCGAAAGAAGAGAGAAGAGAAGCTGAGGACGGGCGTTGTTTTGTCTGACGATAAAATGTTGCTGGAGACTCAACGCCTTCAAAATTGGGTCAGAGACAGAGAGATGAGAGAGAAGGAAGCAAACGTTGCAGAGCGAACATGTAAGAGAGATAAAAAGGGAATCGGCAACAAATGCGTTGTCGTGAATGAGGAAGAGATGAAACAACACAATGAAGCCCCAAATCTAAGTCAGGGGGGTTCGATTCCGGTGCAGTATGTGCCGTTGGCGTACCCTTGTGTGACGCCGTGTTGGGGTCCAAATGTTGTGGGTTGGCGGAGTTTACAGCCATATCAGGGGAATCTGAATTCTGGGTGTAATCCATTGATTGGGTCCGATTCAGAGCATAATAACAGCGGCAAAGACGGTGGAAATCGGAATGCGGTGTCGAATGGGTCTCCAGTCTGCAGTTCTTCTGTCGTTTCGGAACATGGCAGCACCTCTCGCCAAGGTATATCTCTGTTTCTCTTTCTCTTTTAACATTTCTTTCTTGCTTGCAAATTCACCTGTAGTTTATATGCCCTCTTTCGATTTTTAGTTAAACAACAAGATTGAAGGCGTGTTTAGCAGAAAACCAAACTAGTAGATGATTTTTAGTTTAACTCTTGGAATTTTGGGACTGTTTTCTTAGAGTTTTTAAGTTCTCTATTCATCCTAGATAATTAGTTCGCATTGGCAGTTGTTGATTTTCATGTTTTTAGCCAAAGTTCCAATTCTCTTTTTTAAGATTAGATTCTTTCATCACATGGTTTAGTCTGACATGGAGATTTCTTCCACTTTAAAAGTTGTGTCAAAATTGATTGCAAGCAAGTACTATGCCATTTTGGATTGTAATACAAAATTTGATTGAGAAAGAAACTCACTGCAGCAAAGTGAATGACTTGCACTAGGAATTGTTGAGTGTAGTTTTTCCATTTCTTGATCAAAATATTTGGTTCCAGGATGGGTGAATTTGGGAGCATTACAGGTTTCATGATGCCAAGTCAGATCTATAGATATCATTGTGGTTTCAGCATGATGTATTTCTCAAGTATATGTCGAATGCAATTTAGATTGAGCCTCTTGTTTATTGATGGTGGCATCCCAACTGAGAAAAGGTAGCTGCTTGCCATGGTTGTAGAGATCATAGGGTTTTTTTTTTTCCAGTCAAATTATTAAGAGAGAGATCTAAAGGGTTGGTGGGGTTAGCCGTGGTTCATTATGTAAAACCTTGGTTAGCTATATTCCATTACATTGCTTAAATAACAATTGGGCTGTGTTTGGATGATGGATTTAGGTAGGCAAAGGAGAAGCAAGAGAAATGGAGAAGAAAATTAGCTTCTAAACACAATCGTAGGGTCCGTTTGGGTGAATTGGATTTTAAATCAAAGGATTTGACCTTAATCATTCAAAGATCATAATTCAAATTTAGATATGGTAGTTTACCAATGAATTTCAAGATTTAGTTAAATAGCTTTATCATGATGGATTTGAAATAACCATGCTAAGAATTCTCTTTTTAGTTACAAAAGCACTTACATCTTCTATCTCAACTTGTCTTAAATCTTCCATTGTTTTTCTATCCATTTAACTCCAAATGCTTTGATTTGAACTCCCGCATCCATACAAAGGCGCCCTTAAATTCTCTGTGGGTGAGTCAGAGAGACAGTTTTGGTTTGGTGAGGCAAGTAGAATATGACTTAAATTTCGATATTATTTGATTGACGAATCACTGTAGTCACTAAATGAGAAAATCCCCACAGTATATAGTTCAATCAATTGCAGTGTATGGTATCAAAACACTTTTTCTTCATTTGATGCCTTCTCATTTACTATCATTTGGTTTCTGCTACAAACACCAAGATACCTTACCTGATAGGCAACTTGCACCTCCATAGCTCATACATGATCAAGCACAAAACTGTTGTCATTTGAAGTGTTTCAAACTTTAAGCTTCTCATGTAACTTGTGCAACTTCAGATGACAACGTCGATATTTTTGGAATTTTCCTGTTCTGCAGCAATTTGCATTGACAGTCTGAAAGTGTTTTCTCTTGATCCAACATATTGGAGTTTTATTCTTTTCTGGAATTTGTTGACTAAATTTCCTTGTCACATTAATAGCATGAACAACCTCAACCTACACTTCTTGAATCATTTTATTTGCTAGATGAAAGAATTGGTCATTGTCTATAAAAGGGCTTCTTGAATAGCTTTTAGATAAGTTAGTTCATTTAGGCTGCATGGACATTGAAGGATATTTCATGAGCATCTAAAGTGGAAAACCATCACCAAAGGTGGAGCTCTTAGGTAGTGCTTATGTCATTGGAATGAGGTAGAATCGAATGGAATTATCATTCCTTAACTTTTTTTCTATGAAGTGGTCATTCCTTTACAATAGTAAATGATGATTTCATTTGCAATGCTATTTTTATTATTTTTTAGTAAATTAAACGTGAGGACAGACATTTTGATGGAATGAGCATTCCATTCCACCTCATTCAAGTACACCAAATAAAGCATTAAAGAAAAATGGGAACAACTAATGGAATAGCATCAATATAATGCAGTCTAATTCATTGTTTTTAATGTAATTTGTGATAGTTGTGGCTTCAGCATTGGCCTCATTCATGTTGATAAAATTAGAAAACACCATTTAAAGTCAATGGATCAATTAAATAATAAAAAATTCACCACACATTTGATTGCTAATAGAATCTGGACTAACTTCACTATACATATATCTTCCACCCTGAGATTAAGAATACATTTTGGTTCCTTTTTTCTTTGCAGGTGGCAGCAGCAGCAGCGATACTGGAAGAAGCCATTCAAGTCACTGCAAACCAGAACAATCCCAGCTGAACACAGCAAGCAAACAACTGGGACAGTCAGAGCACAGTGTTTCCTCTAACTATATGGACTCTGCCGAAGCCAATGCTAAAGCAACAAACTGTACTGAGAAGACAGTTTCACCAGGCATCATCCAAGCCCACCTGACTAAACATAGCGAACAAACTCACTCAGTAAGCCAACCTGATCCGGTCGAGAATAACATTAATAAATCTCAAAATCCAAACCCTGGTCCATCGAAGGTGGCCGATAGGGATTTCAGCAAGCCTCCAAAGCCCAAAACTCAGAGTGTCCCTTCCTTCTCACAAATGCCTTGTGTTTCAACTACAGGAAATGGTCCAAATGGGAAAACCATTACGGGGTTTTTGTACAGATATACCAAAACAGAGGTCAGCATCGTTTGTGTGTGCCATGGAAGCTCATTTTCTCCAGCTGAATTCGTGGAGCATGCTGGAGGCAAGGATATAACACATCCGCTGAGGCACATTACAGTGATTCGTTCTGCTTTTGGGTGATAGAAACTATACCTGAAGACGTTTGAATCCTTTTTTTTTTTTTTTGGGTCTTGTTTTGTACCTTTTATGAGCTCCAGAAATTGAGACTGGTGAAGTCTCAACAAATTGTGAGTAAAAATGTATGCTCGGTAAATGCATCAGCTCTCTCTGTCAAAAATGGGCAGAGGAGACTTGTAGGTTTTTCTGTAAACCCCTTTTGATTCCATAATATATTGTGATTACTACTTTAAAAACTTAAGATGAGGTTTAATGCGAAATTGACGTGCTCATTTTTCCTTTTCTGATTCCAGTAGTAATTTTTCATGTCTTTGCCATCTCAGCATGTTCTAGTCCTGAGCATCCTAGTATGTTCAGGCATAGTTCTGGTTTGATTACGTTGTATAGGAAAAATTTCTTACTCATCTTATTTGATCTTTTTCAAATTTAAATGAATTTGTAATTTAGATTTAGGGTCCTCAATAAGCCAACTTTTGCCCCCAAAATCGGCTTCATTTCACCTTATTTAGATCTTTTACAAATTTAATCAATTATTTTTATGTTTAAGGTCCTCAATAAGCCAATTTTTTACCCCCAAATTGATTATCCTGCATATTAAGGAGGACAATTTTATCCTTACTATCTCATTTAAATATGTATATATATATTTTTATCAGATATCTCAATTAAATATTTAAGCTGTTAGAGAAGGATACCTTTAAAATGGGGGGGGGGGGGGGGGAGGGGGGTGTGGTGGTGTTGTTGTGGAGGAAGAATTGATAACAATAAGAACTTATAAATTTACATCAACACATCACCATAGAAATGATTGAGACCCTTAAAAAATGAACCTTAATTATAGTAATATGAACTATTCTATGTCAATTATTGATTAATTTAAAAATAAATCATCTAAAACTCAACTGTTTTCCATATCTTCACAAATATTTTTATTTCTTAAATACATATAGATTTAGGTGCATCTAAAAAATAAACATAAAATACTCATTAAAAAAACACAAATTAAAAATGCAAAAAAATAAATTAAATATTAAAAAAAATTACTAAAAATATATATACAAATTAAAAACTCGAAAATTATTTTTGAAAATTTCAAGCCAAACATAATTTCTAGTCGATTTTTTATTCTTTCTGTTTGTTTGTCTCCTAACGTATGGCTAAATGAGTGGTTAAAACCTTGCATGTTGTCTTGAATGATTGGTGGGTATGCTTCCCACATAATTGTTAAAGGTTCAGCTCTTGGGGTCAGATCACACGAAAGAAATTTCTTGTAAATTCCCTTGTCTCGGCGTCGCCTTTGACCAAATCATGAAGGGAATTAGTCGAGTTGAGCATAAGTTGGCCTGAACATCCCTTACTGTTGAACTAAAAAAAAAATGAGTGGTTGAAATTTGATAACAAATTTATGGTTATATTTGGCAAATGTCATACTTTTGATTAAAAAATTAGTGTAACGGTGATACCACGACATTAATGATATGTGATATCATTAACTAATTGTAAACATATACGAGAGGGGAGAACCACACTTTCACAATGTAACCACCTTACCACATATACATAGGAGAAAAAATAATTATTAAATGGTGATATCATGTCATTGATATTACCTTTTATATATATATATATATATATATTTCTATGCTTTACCACATCATTAAAAAGAGTAATGCTATGAATATTAAAAAAAATTATCTCCAAAAGCCCTGTTTGGTAGAGCTGTAGGAAAGTGCTTATAACTTTAGCCTAAACAGCTTATAGCTTATAACTTTCAGCTTATTCTTAAAGCATCTCCTGCCCCACTCAAAGAATAAGCTGATTTCTGACTTCCACAAAGCTATAAGCTATAAGCTATAAGCTAAACCAAACACATCAAAATAGCTTAAATTAAGCTGAAAGCTGAAATAAGCTGTAAGTAATTTCTGCTAAACAGGCACAAAGTCATTGACGTGATGTATAGATACAAATACTAAAATTTTTTATCTCCAAAGTCATTGATGTGATGTATAGATGTAAATATTTTATCTCACATCTATGACTTCGGTGATCAAAACGTATTTTCCCTTTGAATTCACACCAACTCAGACAAAGTTGAAATGATAGTAACTGAAAGGAAGGGAAGGAATGAAGTCAAAATTTACTATTGTTAGATTAGAGTATAAATGTTAAACTATAGTATTTTGAACACTATTACATTGGTTTATATGTCACTTAATTACTGTACGACTTCGTGAGAAAAAAATTTTGATCAAATTTTGAAAGTCGGTGTTATTGGATTCTTTTGAATGAGCTTTCTATCTTCGTGAGTTTTGGTAAGAGGGTTTTGTGTTAATCTCACCAAACTAGAAAACAAAATTCAAATGGATTCCCATTGACTGGGAAGAATTTTGAAAAGTGAAGCCAAATGCCACCTAAAATGTTTATGCTTTTGTGTATCGGAGATACTTTTTTTATCCATCAATTATTATATCATATTTTTATATTTCTATATTTTAAAATTCTCATATGATTCGATAATTACGAGTGTTTAAAAAAATAAAAAATTCCTTGGCCAAGGATAAAAAAAAACAAACTATAAATGTAGGAGAAGGGAGGAATAATTAATTTTAGTGGTACACGAAATCAAGTTTTTGTAATGACTTTGAACTTATAAGGATATGCATTTTATATTTATAATTAGAAGAGTGAATATTGGTTTACAACCGTGATTCAGGGCCCGAAAACAGGGGGCTCGATTGCCCCGTATTTCCACTTTAGGTAAAAAAAAAAAAAAAAAAAAAGGAAAAAAGAAAGAAAAAAAGAAAATAGTTTCCAAAATTAGAAATTAGGGGCATTAGGGGCAAATTTTTTAGGGCCACCAATCATTTTCCATTGGTTTAATGGTGTGCCATGGTTATTTAGGACTTTGAATTGACATATATAGGCTAGTAGCGGTTGGAGTAATGTTTGACACTTCACAAATCCCCATCATTTGTTATGCACATCGGTAATGTTGTAAAGGGTCAGTTCCATATTCAAATTATGATATTTGTATGGTTTATCACCATAAATGTTAACTTAAAAATAAAATAAAATAAAATAAAATAAAATTATAACCAAATACCACATAAGATCTAATAAAAAAAAAATTTAAATCATAATCAAAATAATGTCATAACTAATATCATACTGAATTATTTCAATTCTTAACGTCTCAAATTCTAACCCCACATCCACTATACCAGCATCTCTCACTACCTCCCCTACCCATTTTCCTTCCACCTAGCACTATCTCTTCTCTTACTACATACCTTCATTCATTCTTTCCCACTTCTTCCTTCCTTGCAACCCCTCGTCCCTGAAACTCTTCCATTTCCTTCAATCTCACCATTCTTATTTTTTTACGCCAATTCCTTTTTCATTTTCCTTGACTTTGCTTTCCAATAGTCGCTGATCCCAACCTCATATAAAAGATAGAGAGAAATTTTGACTGAAAGAAAAAGAAAATCAATGAGTAATATCGAAAAGGATGCAGAATGGAGAGAAGAGGCAATAGGGTGATTGAAAAGGAGGCCATGGGAAGTGGTAGGGATGTGAATGTTTAATTTGTTGACAAGGTCAAACCTTAGATTTATTTTATTTTATTTTTAGTAATTTTTTCAATAAAGTTTTTTTTTTTTTTTTTGTGGTGGTTGTGATTTTGTCTTTAATATTAATTATATTTAAGGGTATGAATTGTAATAAAAATTTAACTTTTAATGACTACGCTTGGAAAAAAATCATGTACAAATAACAATGCTTTCAGTTATCCTAGTTTTAAGAGTTTTTTTTTTTTTTTTTAATGTTTCAAAAAAATTAAATTATTTAGATAGATAATCAACTTTTCAAATTATTTATCAAATTAACTCTCTTTTTAAAAGCGCATGTTCAAAATACAATTTTATGATGAAATCATATATTAAACATGTGATTGACATGACATGATCTGCATCTATACACCAGTAAATTATATCAATATGAAATTGCATCTTAAACATACAATTTCGTATTGACATGATCCACATCTATACACTAGTGAGTGATATCAATATGTAATCACATTTTAAACATAAAATTTCATGATAAAGTTGCATTTTGAATTTGTATTTTTTAAAAAAGTAGATTAATTTGATAAACAATTTGATTTTTTTAAATATGAAAAAAACTATTAGGTTTAATGCGAATTAAAATTTCTTTCATTGGTTTGTAATTAAATTATCCAAATACAGTGAATTCACTTTTTTTTTTTTTTTGGAAGAAAGACTATGGTAGGAGTGTGTATAACTCTATATAAGTAAACATACCAAAAAAAAAAAAAAAATCATAAGTAAATACATCAAAGTAATAACACAATTAAAAAAATTAATTATAATTAAAAAGAAAAATAAGGTAGAATTCTCCTTTTTTGTTTGGAGTATATTTGCAAAATTTCCAAACTGTTGGATTTTGGAGTTACTGCTTTACATTATATTTAACTAGCATATGAACCAGTGCGATGCACGGATTAAATAAATAATTAAAAATAATTTTAAAATTAAATAATAATATAAAACTTATTTAAAAGTATAGAAAAATAATTTAGAATTATTTAAATTTTAATCAATTTATTATAATATATATATTACAATTATTATGTTATTAATTGTATATTTTAAATTCACAATAAGAAATAGATGTCATAAAATAAAAATAATTGGTAAAGATGAAAAAAATAGCATAAATTACAAATATATATATATATATGTATTAATGATAAAATAAAAATAAATTTCATTTTATAAATTCTTTTAGTTTTAGTTTATTCTATATTAAAGCTTGTTATAAAACTGACACATACTTTTTAGAAATAAAACAATATATATATTGATAAAATCGTTAAAATCGCTCAAAAGTCTTACACAAAAATTAATAAATTAAAATTTTTAAATTTTATTTTATTTAAAATTTAATTTGTTTTCAATTAAAACATATAGAAAACTACAATATTAAATGAGAGCATATATTTATATAACTGATGAAACAACTCTCTTTTTTTCCCGATGCAGGATTATTCGGACAGGAAGTTTATTTTGAATCAAACAATATCAGTCATTTAATCTTTAATTAGGTCAATTTTTAGTTTATTTTGAATCAAACAAGTCTAACCAATATATTTTAATAAAATTGCTAAAATCACAGTTAAACCAACGAATCAGTCAAATAAAAAATGATTTAGCCTAATCGATTGGGTCAAAAGACCAACTGACCAACCAACTTACACAAAAATTAATTAATTAAAACTTTTAAATTTTATTTTAAAATTTAAACTGTCTTAAATTGAAACATGCACAACACTACAATATTAATGGGAGTATAAGATTCACTTTATATAAGTGAAACAACTCACTTTTTCTTTCTTTTCCCAATGTGGAATTATAAAATAAATCATATCATAGACTAATTAGAATTTTTATTTTAAAATTTAAACTGTCTTGAACTAAATTATGCACAGCACTACAATATTAAATGAGAGTATAAGATTTACTTTATATAAATGAAACAACTCACTTTTTTTCTTCTTCTCCCGACATGTGATTATAAAATAAATTATAAACTAATTAGAATTTTATTTTTATATGATTAAATGAAAGTTAGCTAATGGAAATTTTTTTAATTGTTTAAAATTGAGAAAATCAGTATAAGAAATCGCGGTTAAACCGGCTAATCAGTCAAACTAAAAACGGTTCAGCCAACCAACTTATACAAAAATTAATTAATCAAAACTTTTAAATGATATTTTAATTTTAAAATTTAAATTGACTTGAATTGAAATATGCACAAAACTACAATATTAAGGCTCACTTCATATAAGTAAAACAACCCACGTTTTCCTTCGTTTTTCGATGTGAGATTATAAAATAAAAGTTTACAATTATTTAGACATGAGATTTTTTTTTTTAATCAAGCAATCTCAATCGTTCAATCTTTAATCAAATCATTCTTTAGTTTATTTCGAACCAAACAAATCTAATCAATGTATTTTAATAAAACTGCTAAAATTGTGGTTAAACCAATGAATCAGTCAAATAAAAAATGATTTAGCCTAATCAGTTAGGTCAAAAGACCAACCAACTTACACAAAAATTAATTAATTAAAATTTTAAATTATATTTTAAATTTTAAATTATATTAAATTGAAACATGCGCAACATTACAATATTAAATGAGAGCATACGATTTACTTTATAAGAGTAAAATAATTCACTTTCCTTCTTCTCTCGATGTAGAATTATCAAATAAATCATAGAGACTAATGGGCTAGTTTAATGGAGATTTTCTTAATTGTTTAAAATTAAGAAAATCAAGAAAATTAGTATAAGATATTAAAACTCTCACAATGTTCCAAACTAAAAATGGTTCAACCTAATCGGTTAGGTCAAATAACCAACCAACTTATACAAAAATTAATTAATTAAAACTTTTAAATAATATTTAAATTTTAAAATTTAAACTGATTTGAATTGAAGCATGCACAACACCACAATATTAAGGTTCACTTTATATAGGTAAAACAACTCATTTTTTATTCTTTTTTCTATAGGAGATTATAAAATAAAAGTTAATAATTTATTGGATAGGAAGCTTATTTTTAATCAAACAATCTTAGTCGTTCAATCTTTAATCAGATCAATCTTTAATTTATTTTGAATCAAACAAATCTTTATTTCAAATTAAACAAATCTAATCAATATATTTTGACAAAACTGTTAAAATCACGATTAAACCAACGAATCAGTCAAATCAAAAATAATTTAGCCTAATCAGTTAGGTCAAAAGACCCACCAACTTATAGAAAAGTTAATTAATTAAACTTTTAAATTTTATTTGAAAATTTAAATTATATTAAATTGGAACATGTACAACACTATAATATTAAATTGGAGTATAAGATTGATTTTATATGAATAAAATAATTCACTTTTTTCTTTTTTTTCCCGATGTAAGATTATTAAATAAATCATAGACTAATTAGTTAGCTAATGGAGATTTTTTTAATTATTTAAAATTAAGAGAATCAGGGAAATTACTATGAGACATTAAAACTCTCACAATACTCCTCACTAATTTTATTTTAAATTTTGAATTATATTAAGTTCGAAGATGTACAACGTTATAATATTAAATAAGAGTATAAGATTGACTTTATATGAATAAAATAATTCAATTTTTCCTTCTTCTTCCGATATAAGATTATCAAATAAATCATAAACTAATTAGCTAGCTAATAGAGATTTTTTTAATCGTTTAAAATTAAGAAAATCAAGAAAATTAGTATGAGATATTAAAACTCTCACAATACTTCTTATTAAAAACTCTTTTTTCCTTATATAATATATAAATAGATAGATTGAGAGATTTAAAAAGATATTTTAAAAATATTTATAGATAAAATATATTATATTCACTTAATTTCACGTACATTTTACTTTTCTTTTTTAAAGTCTCATTTAAGAACAAGTTATTTTAATAATTTTTTAACTTTTTAATTAAAATATGAAATAAAAAAATTAATATATTTGACATGATTTTCTAATTTTTTATAAAAAGTATATAAAAAATAGAATTCTTTTTAACTTTTTAATATAAATTATAGAATTTTTAATTTTTTTAATAACTTAAAACTCTCCCATGCCAAAAAAAAAAACATACATTTTTCCTTTTTGCCTTTTCTAAATCCTCAACAAAACGGATCGTTAAAGGCGAGTACAAAGGGCTATTTTAGGAAGTTGGCTTTTAGTCACTTTTTTTGGTTTGTAGTAAAAGTTAAAAGTTGGATTTTTTGTCTTTTTTTTTCATTTGGGAAGTTGGTTTTTAGCCAACGGTGAAATTACAATTTTACCCTCATTGATCAAAATGTGTTACATAGGTGAAGTTGTAAATATTTTAAATAAATAGGGATAATTTGGTCATTTTATTATGATTTGATATCATAAACAAATATTAATCAAAAAAGTCAAAATTCACTTTTTACCAACTTCTCAAATCATTTGTCTAAAAAAGCCAAAAGCTTAGTTAAAAGCCAAAAAATCACTTTTTACCGTCTTTCCAAATCATTTGTCTGAAAAAGCCAAAAGCTTAGTTAAAAGCCAAAAAATCACTTTTTACCATCTTTCCAAAACAACCCAAAACCAGAACTCCATCATATCATACGAGGTGTGTCCATAAAATCTCAGAAACCCACATTTCTCTCTCCTCCTTCCCTTTCCGCTGAAGATATACTAAGGTTACATTTAGTAGAGTTTTGTAAATATGATTTGAAAGTATGAATTGTATTTTGAGTTTGTAAGTTGTGGAATTATGATTTGAGTGTAGAAAATTTGTTTGGTTATGGTTTTTTAATAGAGTGTTGAATTGAGTTTTGAATTGAGTGTGAAATTAAGTTTTGACAATTTGATTTGACATATAAAGTAAGAAAATTTGTTTGGTTATGAGTTTTGGAATGGGTTTTCAAAACTTAACTCAAATTGTTATAACTCATAACAAAACACACTACTTTCACACTATTGAAAATTCTGATCAACACTCATAACCAAACTCTTTTTAAAATTCAATTAAAAAAAATTATTATTAACAGAAAATAACATTAATCAATTTTTTAATTGAAAATACTACAAAGGAAATAATTTTTTTTTCAAAATAAATATTCAAAAAAATTAAATAATCTAAAAAATTTAATAAGTAAAAAATTAAAATAAATATTCAAAAAATTTAAATTATAAAAATTTAAATAATTTAAAATGTTAATTTTTTTAAATTAAAAACAACTCGACACTCAAATCGTAACCAAACACATAAAACAAAACTCAATTAAAAAATTATTTTTAAAATTCATAACCAAACACATAATTCGAAACTCCATACTACTTTCACAACTCTATACTCAAATCGTAACCAAATACATAATAAAAAAATTAAAATATTTAAAAATATTTTTAGAAAATAGTGTTCGAATTTATTTTTATAAAATATTTTAAAATTTTAAAAATTAAAATCGTAATATTTTGAAATTAAAATATTTAAAAATATTCAAAAAATTAAAAAATAAAAAAAATAGTTACATATTTAAATATTAAAATATTTAAAATCTTAACAAAATTAAAATATTTTAAAAATATTTAAATATTTAAAAAATTAAAATATTGATTTGAATTGAGTTTTGAAAAGAATTTTGAATTATGTGTTTGGTTATAAGTTTTGAAAAATAATGATTATGTTTTGAATTGAGTTTTGAGAAATAAATGTAGAATTATGATTTGAAAGCTCAAAACAAACAACACACTCAAATCAATGATGAAACTATAATTTGAGAGTTACACCAAACGGAGCCTAAGGTTTTTGATTAAGAAATTTGAGAATAAATTTAAAAAATAAATAAATAAAATATGAATAACATATACTTACATTTCATCTAATTTTATGTAACTTTTCTCTTTTCTTTTTTAAATCACTCCCAAATTCCCCAAACAAGATAGCGTAACGGGAGGAGAGAGAAAGTAGAAGAAGAAGCCCTTATGTGTTTGATTGAGAGATTCAGGGTGAGATTTGAAAAAAAAAAATAGAAAAGGTAAGGAAAATGTGAATAAAATATGTTTATATTTTACCTAGTTTCATACACCTTTCCCTTTCAAAATCTCTCTTCAAATTCCCTAACCAAACACAAGGTTTTATATGCATTTTTATTTGCTGGCGTAATAGTTAATGGTGTGTTCAATAGGGTTAGGATTCCATCTGTAATGGCAGCTGTGGCAACGGAAACTGAACAACCAGTTTCTGCTCAAGTTGTGTGTACTTATCGGCCTCGTTTGGGAGGTTTGTTATTTTAGGCTTTTTTTTTTAATTTTTGATTATTTTAATAACGTAAAATATTTGTGTTTGAAAGATGGTTGGATTTTTTTTAGTTGAATGTGATCTGTTTTGTCTTTTTTTTTTTTTTTGTGGGTTTTAATCCCCAAAAAAATATATATATATATTTGCCAAACAAGTCCATTATTGGCTTATTTTTGTGAAATTATATGCTGGACTTTTTCATTGGATGTATAGCTTGCTGTGAGTTGAGTTGGTTTTTGAATGAATTTCATGCTCTGTGTTAGGTTGGTAATGCTTTTGTTCAACAACACTATCACATTCAGCAGCAATCGCCGGAGCTTGTTCATCGGTTTTATCAGGATATGAGTAAGTTAGGTCGTCCTGATGGTAATGGGACTATGATCATCACTACAACCATGCGGGTGATTTGGTAGCGCCATGTAGTTGTGGTCTGACTTTACTCTCCATTTGTTTGCTGGGAAGCTTAGAGAATGAATTTCACTTAAAATATGTTCAACTTTACCTCTTAGTTATTTGGTTGTATTGGAAATATAAGTAGTAGTAGTGCATATGTTGTTGGACAATCTTCACTGTATTTAAAATATTTAATTCTATTGTGTACAAAACAACAACTAGAATTTAAAGAAATAAAGAAAAAGAGAGAATTTGTTTGATTACAAAAATCAAACTCGAAATAAAAATAAATAAATAAAAACAGATTTTATTTTGTTACAAAAACAAAATTTAAATCTGATTTTAATAAATAAAAATAACACTGAAAATAAATTAAATAACTTACTTGATTTAATTTGTTCGAATTATTTTCTGATCAAGTCCAGTGTTTGACACTGTGTCCTTAAGACAGATTCGTCCTCTCCACGATGCTTTCAGATTTGGACGTCTATCTCCCAGGATGAAATGATCTTACCACAAACAATAGCAGCACTACAAATTGTTTGCCTTACGAACACACTAAGTGTTTACACTCTTTCTTTCAGAAATAAAATGCAGCAAGATGAAGAATATAATTAGCAGAGGTGAAATACGAAATTTCTGAATGAATAACATCAAATGAGGGTGGTCCTATTTATAGATGTAAATGTGGCTCTTGGTTTTAAATTGAACAGGGGAAGGGCCCTGTTTGGGTGTGCACTAATTCCAAACTAGTTTATTTCTGTTTGAAAACGGGAAGGGCCATGTTTGGATGTACAGAAAATCCAAATCAGTTTAATTTTAATTCTGAATTTTGTTTTATCAAAAAAGAAAATTAAATTCAAATGTTTTTTGCTCAAAAAAATTAGAAGCCCAACCCAACGCACCCGCACGCGTGTGTGGTGATTTTTGGATCCAATGGGTCTAGCCCATTTTACCCATAACCTCTCCCTCTAAAACACTTGGGTACCCCTTGGGGCACACACCAAGTATCTCACCCAAGCCTTATAAACCCTTTCAAAACTTCCCACCAAATCAATGTGGGACAAGCCAATTTACAACCTTAAAGAATTTCCACCAAAACTCCATTTTCATGGAGCACACTTTGGCTTCAATTTCCCATTCACTCGGTAATGGTTTTGAGCAACCAAATATACCACGTGAATCACAACGCGGCATAGAACGCGTTACCACTTTGACTCGAGTAAATCGACACTCGGGACCCACCTAAAAAATAGACCAAACTTGAGAAAAAATTTTGATTTTACTCAAAATTTTTCTACCATTTCCAACATATGTTTCTTCTACTGGATACTATTAATAAAATGTTAGTGTTTATTTGTTTGTTTGTTTGTTTTGCTACTTGTTTTGGGCTCTAGTTGGTTATTGGAAACAATGAAGGAAAAGGAAGGAAAGAAAGGGAAAGGGAAAGGGAAAGGGAAAGGAAAAGGAAAAGGAAAAGAAGAGGGCAAACAAAGTGGAAATGAAAGAAGAAGAATTTATTAATGGAAAATTTGGCTTCTCTTACAAATTTGCAAATGTTGCCTTGCTGTTTTTCACAAGGAAAATTGGGGTTTTTCTTAGATTGTAAAAAAACTGGGTTTTTGTCTTCATATTTTGTTATCCTCTCGGTTTTCAAATGCAGCTAAATAAACAAAGTGAATTCTCTTTGGTAGCGTTTGATAAGAGTTTTCTAAATATGTTTTGAGAGTAGAGTTGTATTTTGAGTTTGTGAGTTTTGAAATTATGATTTGAGTATGGAAAATTTGTTTGGTTATGAGTTTTGAATTGAATTTTGGGGAGAGTTTTGAGTTTTTGAAATTAAAAAAGTTATTTGATTCAAAAACTTACGACTCATAACCAAACACAAAACTTAAAATTCTATTCAAAGCTTAAATAAAAATTAAAAAAAAAAAATCGGAAATATTTTTTATTTACAATATAAAAATATGCAAAAAAAAAAAAAAAAAACAACACCGTTTCGGTCAACCGGCCGGACGTTCGGGGGATGTCCAGGAGAACGACCAGGTTAGCCAAATTTTCCTACCTGGAAAGGAGTTTTTAAAAGTAGGTATAGAATTATAATTTGAAAACTCAAAACAAACACCACACTCATGAAAGTGGGTGGAAATGTGTTTGGCAAACATAACCAAATACAGCCTTTTAATTTCATTTCTACTTTCATTCTTACTTTCAGAGTTCTACATAAAGCATGAAGCAACCAAATAGATTTCGGGAGTTTTGATGGAAGTGATTGGGAATTATGTAATTCTAAGTCTCTTTTCTTGTTTGCCTGGATCTCAATTCACAGGCTATCAACGAGAAGATACTGTCACTTAACTGTGGTGAATACAGGACAGAGTGGATGCACAAGAATCTTGTAATGGGGGATTCCATGTCCTTGTAACTGGGTATTTGGCAGCGAAGGATAACACGATTCAGAAATTCACTCAAACTTTCTTCCTTGCTCCACAAGAGAGAAGCTACTTTGTTTTGAATGACATGTTTCGATACATGAAGGACATCAAACATCACAATGGAAACCAGAGTTCTGCTAATGATGTGGAGGCTCCTCTCGCTCCAGAGAAAGGTAATGTATAAGATCCAACTCCCATGCTGAGCACAGTTCCCTTTTGTTGTTGATGGTGAAGACCTTTTTTTTTTTTTTTTTTTTTTTGATCAGCAAAGAAAAATTTCATTTAACAGCATGAAATTAAGAGTACAGGAAGATGACATGCATCGAGAGAGATTCGGAAAGTACGAAATACCCCTACTACTGCTACTCGCATCCATACAACCAACCCCTTAGCCTCTCAATTTTTTTTTAAATAAATACATAAAAAAGTTAAGAAGGACTTAACAAGAAAATAAAGACACGAATCCCCACATAATCTACCCACCAAAACACCCAAAACAAACTAAACTAAACTAAACTAAACAAACCCAACTCCCAAGCTGCCGAACCACCCAAACTAAAGTCAAATCACCACCCACTCTCCAAGACCACACCTCAATCTGCCCACGCCTGCTGCCCACGCCTGCTGCCACCCTAGCCCACGCCTACTGCTGCCAACTCCCATCTCCCGAAGTCCACTCCGCCAGACCTGCTGCTAATCCGGCCAACCACTCCTAAGCTGCTAAACCACATTCACCACCGGCAAACTCCCCTGCTAGACCCTGAGATTTCAGCCCCAACATTGCAGCTCCACCAATGCAGATCATCACCCACATTGCAGCTCCAGTCATTGCAGAACACCACCCACACAATACCCAACAATCAACTCACCCACTGAACATCACCCAACAGTTCTTGCTCACTGCCAAACAAGCCACCCCACGCCACAGTTGCTGGAACACCCGAACCGTAGCACACCGAACCCACTGGGAATCCAAACACCGACCAACCAACAAATCATCTTCCTTCTCCAGGTCTTCTCCTAACACCCCTCAAACTCTCACACGAAGCGAAGTGCTCGAGTGAAAACCAGACAGATCTGGAACACCTCCGACACCCAAGTTCCGCCCAAACCAAGCATCAAACCTTCTCCAAAAATCTGAACAAGAGTTCACCCCTCAAGCTCCACCTCACAAAAGAGCGCTCGAGTGAAGTTCTGGACGTCCCCAACTGAAAACAACACACCAATACCCCGAAGAGATCTGCTAGAACGGCCTGGAAACACCAACAAAAACACCGCAGCACACCAAACACTCCTAGGTGGGAAAATAATGGGGGACTCAAGTTTATTAACGGGAAGACAACAAACAAACACGAAAGAAGCTAGCCCAGCCGACCGCCATAGCCAAAGGCGGCGGCCGGCCGGCCCAAAGAGAGGCCCGGGGAGGAGGTTTTTAGAAAGAGAAAGAGGGGAAAAAAACTGAAGAAGAAAAAAGAGTTACCTAATTCAAGTGTGACAAATCATACTGTATAAACTATTTAGATCAAGACCTTTTTTTCTTTGGTTGGCAGATCCTTCTCCTGTGCGGGAGAGATGTTTTTGAGCAAACAATGGTTTCCATAGAGTTCAATGGGGAAGAAGCACTCAGTCCCTCTGACGATGGAGAAGTGTCAATTGTGGAAGAGGAGGTGCCAGTGGCTGACATTGTTGATGAAGTACCAGATGATTTACAGATGGTGGTTGAATCCAACTCCCAAATTGACGAAATGCCGAATAAGTCTTATGCTGCTATTGTAAGTATGCTTTTGTTGGCATTAATTGATCGCTTGTGAGAGTTAAATTACCTTAGGATCAAGAGCCGGATACACCAACCAGTTGGAAATAAAGAGTTCCTAGAACAGACTTACCGAGGCAAGGGACAGTTGCGCAAAAAGCCGGCCCATATCATATATTAAGTAGGTAAAGGCCACTAATCTCCTATGATTGCTATTTCCCTCAGTAGGGACATGTTGCTGGTAATTTGTACGTGTATGTAGGATTACATAGTGTGGTAAATTGGTAATGAGGTTTTGTATAAATGACAATGTTGACCAAGTCTGTTTTGGTGCTGTCTGCCTGTGGATGCTTTGAGAGGACAAATAATCAGTAACTTCATATTGGTGTTTTCAGGTGATGGACATGAAGGAGAGTGCTGTGCCATTGTCATCTGTTAAAATTGATGTATTTATTGATTGATATTATACATTGATGTTCTGTTACAATGGATTGATTATATAGATGTAGGTTAGGTGGTGGTAGGTGAGGAGTAGGTGAGTGTAGTAGGTGAGTGTGTGGTAGGTGATGGTAAGTGTGTGGTAGGTGATGGTAAATTCTAACAGCCCCCCGCAAACTCAAGGAGGATAGAAACTAACCAACTTGAGTTTGAAGAGAGGAACAAAACAAGAAAATACATAAAAATAAAAAAAGATAGGAGACACTGTATGGTCGTGTCAGACCGTTGGTGAAGACACTGAAAGGTGGTGTCATAACGTGGTAGAGGACACTGGATGGTGGTGTCATAACGTTGTAGAGGACACTGTATGGTGGTGCCATAACGGTGTAGAGGACACTGAAGGGGGTGTCATAACGGTGTAGAGGATACTGAATGGGGGTGTCATAACGTGGTAGAGGACACTGTATGGGGGTGTCATAACGTTGTAGAGGACACTGTATGCTAACCGGAATCAATGTCGGGACAGTTTATAGGGTCATGTCGGACCGTTGGAGATGCTAACCGGAATCAAATGTCGGGACAGTTTATAGGGTCATGTCGGACCGTTGTAAAAGAAACTGTATGATGGTGTATATAGGCTACCCAAAAGAGGCCCTCAAAAGACGCGCCCTCAAAAGGCGCGCCCACTGCATCAAAAGTCGTGCCCGACAGAAAGCGTCGAGCCATCAAAAGGTGAGCCAGAGACGCGGTGAGGCACGTGAGTGACAGAGCGGCGTGTCGGCCGCGTCGTTGTGTTGTCTTTATAAACCAAAGCGAAGTCTGAGGCTTGGAAGCATAACAAACCAATTGAAAACCTCTTCGTTCTCTGTAACAGCTGAAATACTCAGCAACCCAGAACATGGCCTCTTCTTCCCGTCCAGCTACCCAGAACCTGCTCACGCTCTTTCCAGAACTGAACGAGCCCACAAGAGAAATAACTGGTGCGGTGGCCAGTGAACCTCAACCAAACACCTCTGGTTTTGCTCCATTGAACTTTCCGATGCGGTCGGTAGAGCAAAAAATGGCGGTGCAAAGTGATATTGAGGCCAATCAGTATACGCTGAAGTCATGTGTGGAAACCATGACGGCGGTCACAAATTTGTCGAATCGGCTGCAGAGTAGGACAAATGAGGTGCAGCATTTAAACTCCCAGCTGGCTCTGCTCCAACGCATGTATAAGGATGCGCGAGCAGAGATAAGTGTGCTAAAGGCGGAAAACAAGGAACTGAAGCGGAAGGCCACCGTGATGTTCCGATTCGGAGGTCCGCCATATGCTGCAGTGGAGGAGTATGGGGGAGTGAACGTGCTCGGTGGACAAGGAAACACGGAGGCAGTACCGTCAAGGACCGCCCAAGACGGAGGCAAAAAGAAGAGACCGGCGGCAGAGTAGGGCGGTGGGTGGCCGTCTGCAGAAAAGAAAACAAATCTGTTGTTGTTGTGATGGTGATCTTGTGTGTGGTTTTTTTTTTTTTTGTTTTTTTTTTTTTTTTTTGTGGTTCTGGTGTAAAATGTGGATCGGGGTGAACCCCTGAGATGAATAAAACATGGTTTGTTGTGCAAATTGATAAAGGGTTTTGGTTGGTTTGTTTGGTTTTTTTTTTGTGTTGGGAAAAGAAAGATAGAAAACAATAAAAGAAAATAAAATAAAAGAAAAGAAGAGAAAATATAGTATAATAAAAATATATAGATATATTAAAATAAAAGAGTAGTGGGAAATAACGGGGAACCAGCACAGAGTTGTGATTTGAGGATTCATTATTTTAATGTATATATATATATTAAAATAAAATAAAAGATGAGTTTAAAAAAAAATGAGGTACTAATTATATAGGAGAGGATTGGGAAAGAAGGGTCGTCGGAATGGATGAGGAGGAGGGTTTGGTCTACGACGGAGATTGTTCTTGGGGTCTCTTCCCCATCTGGGTGAGTGTTCTCCGACGCCATCTGCTAGCGCCGTACGGCTCTCTCTCTGTGTATGTATGTAGGGATGTATGTATGTATTCTTCACTACAAAAATTGAAAGAGATATTGAGAGAGAAAAATATCTGAAGTGGGGGGGGGGGGGCGTTGTTGTTGTGCTAAAGTGAAGAAGAAATGTCGAGTGGGCGGTTGAGAAACGGAAGGTGGAGAGGAGAGGGGAAGGTATGTGTAGAAAATTCCAGCGGGCAGCAAAGGCAGAGTTGTCGGCCGGCTGCCCGCCGGTGAGAAAGAAATACAGGCCTAAATCTTATGGCTCTGATACCATGTTAAAATTGATGTATTTATTGATTGATATTATACATTGATGTTCTGTTACAATGGATTGATTATATAGATGTAGGTTAGGTGGTGGTAGGTGAGGAGTAGGTGAGTGTAGTAGGTGAGTGTGTGGTAGGTGATGGTAAGTGTGTGGTAGGTGATGGTAAATTCTAACATCATCTCCTGTATCACCTGCTCCTCGGAGATCTGCAGCAAAGAGCCAAGAGCAACAAGTGAACCTTGCTCAGGCATCAGCCTCAGCAGCTGAGCCACCAGTTTCTGGTTCAGATGCCATACAGAATGGGAATAACCAAGAGGGTGAAGGTGCGCCGGCTTGCAGCCATGTTTCATCTTAGTGTTGGTGCTGCTTATTGCTGAATATCAGTTCACTTCACAACCAACATTTGGTGAATATTTGATGTATCTAGTTATTTTAGTCATGTATTTATCTACTATTTTTTTGGGCAGCTGATGGTTATTCGATTTACATATAGGTCATGTTTGTTTGGGTGGACATGAGCGTGGGATTGGACTAATAGTCCAATAAAATTATTAATCCGATGTTTGGTTAAACAATTGAAGTATGGACTAATTATTTTAAACTTCACTATTAGTTAAGATAGGATACATAGTCCAACGGATTTGTAATCCTAGGACTATTAGTCATGGGAATGTTAATCCCATCCGCCCAAACAAACATGACCAAAGGGTCTTCTTTTGAACGCACATGCCCTACTTGAGAATGAGTTCAAGCGGTTTGGACCAATAAAGACAGGCGGTATTCAAATTAAGAGTAACGAAGTATGTATCAGGTCAAGTTATTTTGCCATACTTAATTACTTTTGGTTTTATTATTCTTAGTTATTTTTGGCCTTTATATTACAGTAGCAGGGATTTTGTTTTGGCTTTGTGGAATTTGAGGTGGCAAGTGCTGTGCAAACAGCAATTGAGGTATACATTAATCTATGCCTTTTGGAAATGATCTGTCTTCTCCCATTTGTATACTTATATCATTATATGAATGAGAAGATGGATGAGTCATAATCTTTTTCTTAGTTTAAGTTTTATCAATGTGTCTGGTTTTAAATTTTGGATTAAGTGAAAACTGAGTTTTTTTGTTTTCGTATTTTTTTGTTTTTAGTGAATATTTTTAAAATTTTAAACATTTTTTTTACTTTTTTAGATACACCTTACTTGCATGTATCTAAAAAGTAAAAAAATTGTGAAAAAATATTTTAAAAAATTAATAAATACATGAAAATACAAAAAATGTACTGAATTCTCGTTTTTTTTTTTTTTTTTTTGTATTTTTGGTATTTAGTGAATTTTTAAAAGGTTTTTTTCACAAATTTTTTACTTTTTAGGTATATTTATGTTAGGTATGCCTAAAAAGTTAAAAAAAAATTACTTAAAATATTAAAAAAAAATTTAGTAAAAACAAAAAAACACTTAAAATAAGAAAGTAGAATTTTCTAAAGAGTGATTTTGGAAAAGTGTAACCAAGCAAAGTGTTTTCAATTTGATGAGATAAAATAGCAATGAAGCTAGTGGCATTCTTGTGCTTTTTTTCATGTTGATTTTTTAATCATATTATTTCAGCTATTGTGCCACTGTTTGCTATTCTGGCATTTTTTTTTTCAGCCATGCATGTAGATTTTTGGTCTTGCTACCTAGTTTATAGGGTGTGATCGTGTTCTTTCTCCATTTCAGTTTTCTGAATATATAGAGAGTATAACTTTAGCAATGGCAGAAGTGGGAATAACGGACAAGGATTGAAAACCATGATAACAAATGGTCAACATTTTTGTTGTTTAGGTTTGATTATTAACAAGTATGGTGAGGGGGACTCAGTAGGGGGACTCAGTAGGTTGACTCAAGTCGAGAAGTCCGTCTGTCTGGCAAGTTATGTGATCCGATGTATGCCAACAAAATTGAGAGGAAAATTTTATAGAACCGCTATAAAACCAATGTTTTACGAGAGTATTGGGCAACTACATGTGCATAAAATAAAATTAAAATTAAAAATTGAAGAAAGCACTCCAATTAGCATAATAATTTATATTGAAAAAACTATATTGTATTAATTGCTAATATAATATTATTGATAATACCTCTGATAGTTGTTTTACAAAAATAAAAAATGAAATTGATAAAATCTTTCCTTAGATTAATCATGGTAGAAGAGTGGATTAACTCAGCTATTAATTGAACATTATATATTACCAAAACTTGAATATAAAGATATAATTAGTAAATTTTCATCTCAAAAAGTGAAACAAATATATTTTAAATAAGTAATTTTACAATAAATAAAATAAATGCAAAAACTTCATATAAATTTGTTTCTTTAGGTCACACATTGCCTCAAGCAGACTTTGGGAAGATCTCAATTGACATGGGACGCGGTATTCTAAAAAAGTATGAATTTATTTAATTTAACTAAACACATTGCCCTTGATAGAGCTGAATAGCAAAAAAAATTCATGTAGCCAATTCCAGTTGATTGGGATGCAAGACTTTGTTTGGTTTGGTTAGGAGTATACTTGTATAGATTGCACTAAAAGAATTTGAGATATTTCTAGAGTAATATTCTTTTAATAATTAAACATCCAATAAAATGTAGGTCATTTTCCGAATCAATCATATAGCAACACATTTATATGAGCTTATAACCCATTTTTTATGTTTTGTTCTGTCAAAACTTCACTCACCTTAGATTTTAGTTTATTGTATTTGAGTTTTTACTCTTAAGAAAATGTTTAGGAAATATATTGTAAAAAACTTTTTGATTTGCCAAATTTATCGTTTTGGAACAAAAGTGTGCCATATTTTGGAACGTGCATTCCAAAATGTAATTTGTTGGGGTATTAACGTTTTTTTAGCAACACTAGTTTGGTCAGCTCAGCAAATGATTTGGAGCAGGTTTTGCGGAAAAAGAGAAAATTTGACTCAGATTTTAGGGTGTTTCACATTGGATCCATGTTCCATCGTATTTTGAGTTTTGATTTTTAGATGTTATAAATGGCTGCGCTAGAGTGGAACCCATATGTGTATAAAACCTACTGGAAAAGTCAGCAGATGACTTGTGTTTCCTTTTCCAGCTGATTACTGTCCTGTTTTGTTTAGCTGCTGCTTTTTTGTCCTGCAGTGATGGCTGGTTTATGGACCTGTGACCTCGTCTGTTAAGATTTCATACTCTCTTTAATATCAAAGCCATTGAAGATTTGTTTGTCTTTTAATTTTCTTTGATTTATTCTGTATTGCAACTTTATGTCTCCCTGCAATTCCACTCTTTATTTTTTATTTTTTTTTTTTTGGATTAGTAGATTTATAGGTTGCAATTCTCCTTTTAGTTTTAACCCAATTTCTAAATTTATTTGGTTTCCGATCAGATTCTATTGTGAAGTATGGTTTATATGCTCTATTTGTTATTTGTGGAAGAAATTTGCCTTTCTTCACGAGTTCACAGGAAATTGAATAAGGTTGGTTGCTTATGGGTTTGTCAGTGCATTTTTGTTAGTGGACATGAGAGGGATAGCTGAATTTTTTAAAGATGACTACTAGGCAGGAATTAGCGGGAATAGTGTGGTTGATGGGGCTCCACAACTTTTACCTTTGCAATTCCTACCTCTAGCCACCACTATTACTAGGAGTGACACATTTTTCACAATTGCTAGCACCAGTATATTGGTGACCTCTGACTGTCTCACAACCACCACACTTCCGACATCAGTCACTTGTGGCACTTTGTTGGTTTTCTCACTGCCATTGTTGTGGCAACTGTCACCTTTTTGAAGCAACCATACTATTGCATGATTGTAGTTGCCTTCTTGTTGCTTCCCAGCCTATGTTACATGACCTTGAGTATGAGTATTGGGTGTGGATGTGTCTACGTGTCGGATCTCCCTAAACTCTATCCAAAGGATGTGTCCAAGAATTAGGTATGGGTACGTGTACATGTCATGAACATTTAAATATATTGTATAATATATAATATAATATTATGGCAGATGCTATTATTTATTAATGTACTTTTTCATTTATCAGCAACAATATTTATGAATATTCTTGAAATTAAATATTAGAGGATTCAAATGTTTGATTCGAGTGCAGGGTTTGATACATATCCATATCTTTACCCAAGTAATATCCAGTGGATATTGGTACACTAGGGGGATTTAAAGAGACCATGTAACACTACTTTCAACATGGCAACCTTACTATTATGAGTAACACTATTTTCAACCTGGCATCCTCACTATTGCCCTTGTACCATCTTGGTAGCAAATTTGGCTAATTTTTCTTTTGTAGTAGGTTTATGTCTTCTAATGTCATTGTACTTCTTCAGAATAACTGGAGATATACTGTTCTTTATATAGTTCCTTTCGAGATTTTCAAAGTTGAACCAAATCATTTCCCCTCGATAGCAATTTCTATTTGAGCTGAGCTATTGGTCGCCCGATTTTCTGTTAGCCAAATCAGCTGTTTGAGTGCAAACAAACATTTAACTGATACGGTTATACTGATACCTTTACATGAGCCAAAGTCAACGTAGCATATTGGTGTGAGTGCTGAGTTCTCTATCATGCTTCTCTGAATTTTGGATGTTCAATTCTATTGTTTAATGTTAATGAATGTTGCTTTTATCATTCCTTGCTACCTGCCGGTTTTTTGGCACAAACTATATCCTGTTTTGCGGTTTGAAATATATTTCCTTTTTTCTTTCAGGCTTCACCTCTTACAATTAATATACTCCAAGTGGTTGTGGAGGAAAAGAGGTCTACTAATTCTAGAGGCAAGTTGGGTTTTATAATGCTAGTTCAATCTTCTAAGAAAGGGAATTAACCTCGAATTTTGTGGCTTATGTTTTGTTCAAAAAATGGAACTAGAGAACAGGGAAATATATATCCATAACATGGGTAGAAAGAACATGTTTACGATGCAACCTGTCCTCGTATGAAACAGGAATACACTCCCTATTTTGTATGAATTTTATTTATGAATATAATTTTTTTTTTTTTTTTTTTTTTTTTTTATGATGGCTTCTAAGGTTTAATCTATGCATGCGACTTTCTTCTCTGTACCTACAGCTGTTCTTTCTCTGCAGTGAACAGGGTGTGGTTTTCAGCAGAAGAGGATATGGATTCAGGAATGAGGGCAACCGAGGATGTGGAATCTATGGAAGCAGCAGAGGCT
Source organism: Camellia sinensis (assembly GCF_055761805.1). Taxonomy (NCBI): domain Eukaryota; kingdom Viridiplantae; phylum Streptophyta; class Magnoliopsida; order Ericales; family Theaceae; genus Camellia; species Camellia sinensis. The sequence goes on from NC_138963.1 coordinate 84,243,614, forward strand.
ATTCTCGTGGTGATTTCAATGGGAGGACTGAGTTTGGTAATAGGGGTGGTAACAATAGAGGAGGATTTTCAAACCATGGAGCTGATGGCGGATATTAGAGGGATGATAACATGGGAAGCAATGATTGTGGGCGCACAAACCGTGGTGGTGGGATTGCTGTCAATGAAACAGCCAAAACTGTGGCACCCTGGTTATCTGTTACCTGCTTGATGAAGCATAGCTTAGAGATTGATCACTGAGAGATTGAAATAGATTTTGTTTTTAAAAAATCTAGCAACTTAGTGGTTGGACAGATCCTTCATTTTTTTGAAGAGGATGAGATGTCGGGAATTTTCCAGTTGATATCCTAACTTTTACTCTCTTCTTGTTTCTTTTTCTTTCTTCTGGGGTGGGTAGGTTCAATTCGATGGTAGATGAATACAAATATTTTTTACTTTTTTTTGGGTGTATTTTTTTATTTTTATTTTAATGATTAAAGATGTATTTGCATACTACCAACTTTTGTTGGGTACTTGATTGAAATGATTGTGCAGAGGTATAGTCTATATGCATGTAGGTCTCAATGGGACTTGATTGATTTTAGTCCGGAAATGCTTTGTATGCTTTTCGCTGTGAATTTGTTTGATTGATTTTGCAATGGCTGTGGGTATGTTTTGGCATTTGGATGTTTGATGACATGGTTATGATTGAATGGATGGAAACTGTCATTTGGTTGTTTTCAGTATATATGTATATATATATATATATATATATGCATACGGTATAGAATTTTCGTATGTGTATACAGTGGCAGCGGTACATCAGGCTCACCACCCTGCATTTTGGAATTTTTTTTTTCTTTTTTTACACATAAAGAAAATGTTTTAAATAAGAAAATTTATAAAAATATTATTTAAAGTGAAATGTCAATGACATTTTAAAATTATGAGAATAATAATGATTATTTTGATTGAAAATAAATAGACTATGATAAGTCATATTATTATTTATGAAAATTTCAATATAATGGTAATGTCTATCATTATTGACATACTAACATAATTAATTTCAATGAAGATATGAAATTTATATCTTCCATGTGTTTCTTTCCATTCATAACAAGAATGAACACTATATAAATTATGTAAATTATAATCAAGCAACACATCTTCAATTATAAAAAAAATAAAAAAAATAATAAAAAAAATAATTACAATAGGTTATAATTAATATCAGAATAAGTCATAACTAACTATTACTAGATATATAGTCATAACCAAAATAACAATAACAAGAAAATATAACAAAATTATATCTAACACTATAATGTGTTATAACTGAAGATCACGAAAATCATAATTGCGACATATGATAGACATTTTTTTTGCGGTATGTTTTATAAAATTTCTCTACTAAAATATATTATTTTTATCTCAGCTTATCTTCTTTTTTAAATTTACAATCCACTTATAAAATAGTTACTCCCCAATATTTGTATAAAATTTAATCTCAAATCCTTTAATTTAAAATTTACATTTATCCAAATGAACTCTTAATATTTAAGTTTAGTAATATCTCATTATTGTTTATTATGAAAAAAAAGAAGTTAATGTTGCCATTAATTTATACCTCCTCTCCACTGAATTTTATGCCAGGCCACTGTGTGTATATTTGTTTTGGTGCAGGGCAACGAGTTTCTTCGACTGGTAGTGTATAGTGGCATAATAAGAGGTATTGTAAACTTTTTGGCCAAGTGTTTCAACGATAGTCATGGTGGGAAGCTAATGGTTGTATGCTTGGTAGTTGATCACTATACAGTTTAAAAGAAAAAATGGTACCAAGAAAAATTCTCAAGATTCTATTTGGTAAGTTTACGTTTTCGAACCCTGGTTAAGCATCCCTTAAACTATAGTTAAGGATCCTTTTGACCTTTTAAATTAAGAAAACATAAAAACTGACTTCCTAAATTATAGATATTGTAAGAGGGAGAGGTTTCTTTTTAGTCTAGAGGATTGGAGAGAACTGTTCTGGCTCATAAGGACATTATGAGTCTCGTTTCGATAATTCAAATCATTCATTATCGAACCTTGCATGTATATTATCTATAAAAAAAATTTAGGTCAATCTAATATTCGTAACCTCTTTATTTATCACATTTGTATCTAAAAAAATGAATGATTTATTTTTAAAACACGTTGACCGCTACTTTTATGGAGACAAATTATATAAAATGAAGGGGTTACGGATATTAGATCGATTTAAATTTTTTTTTATAGATGATATACAGGCAAGGCTTGATAAAATGAATTATTTGGATCATCAAAATAAGACTCGTAATGGACCTCATGAACTTGAACAGTGAAGCCAGTCCCATTGTAAAACCCTTGACAACATTAACAAAACATGTTGAATTATTAGAATATTCCACTCCTTGTATTATTTTACCCCTAAACTTTTATGAAGTATCACTTCATCACCTTGAATTATAGTAGCATACAATTAGATTATATAACTATCAAAATGTCACTTTTCAGAAAAACAAAAAACAAAAAACTATCAAGATGTATATTTTTTCTAAAGAAGAATTCTAAACATACCTAAAATTCATAGAAAAAACTTGACAAGACTGATGTAACATTACCATTATTGTAAATAAATACATTTTTAATAGTGTTTTGTTTTAAAGTGAAAAGGTTCACAATGAACCACATCATTATATATAAATTTTTTATTCGTATAACATTATTCTAAAAAAAGATTGATAATAAACCCTAGCCTACCTCCTCACCTCCAGATTTCATTTAAAAAAATCCTTTTATTTTATTTTATTTTTTTTAAAAAAAGGTGGTAATGGTTTTTGATGGACTACAAAGAGAGAACATGTAAGATATAGAAAGATTAGACAATTAGATGATTTCACCATTTTTGTTAACGGCATCAGTGTGTAAGTGACATTTTGATAGTTAAAAAGTTAAATTGTACGTTTTTATATTTCAAAGGTGATGGAGTGTGACACTTCATAAGAGTTCAGAGAGATAAAGTGATCTGTATGATAGTTTGAGAGTCACTATGTAATTGACCCACTGCTGAAAGATACTTTAGTCATAAAATAATTAAAATCTTGATGCGTGACTTTCAATTTGACGATTCACTCTTAGCTGAAAGACCGAGAGGGTGTACGTCATGTATTTTGATAGTTTAGGGGATCAGTTTATACATTTATAATTCAAGGGTCAAAGTGGTATTTGATAATAATTTAAAAAGTCTCTACGTAAATAATCCAAAAAATACATTTAATTTCATAAATTTAACATAATTAATTGTGTTTCTTTAAAATTTAAAGGCATCCTCTTTGTTAATGTACACCTCCTACACCACTAAAACCTACCACTACCACTACACACCTCCACTACTCCTCACCCACTCCACCTACCACCTCCACTTTACCTACTACCACCACCCACTCTACACCTACTACTCCCAAAACCTCTCTATATATAGGACTTGTAATATACAGATAAAAATATCAATATATACAACAATCTTGTAATTAGATATCAATCAATAATACATCATTTATCATGGTATCAGAGCTATAAGATTTAAGCCTGTATTTCTTTGTCACCGGCGGGCAGCCGGCCGACAACTTTGCCTTTGCTGCCCGCTGGAATTTTCTAACACATACCTTCCACTCTCGTAGCTTTCCGGCCGATAGGAGTCCGCGCATGCGCCACCGGAGGTCACCGGAAACCGGGCACACACACAGCCGGAAAAGCACGTCTTCCAACTGATGGACCCCACTCTTCGACTGGTCCTCCGAACCCGACTACATTGACTCCGCCAACAGCACCAACACCGATCTTTCGGCGAAGTCGGATAGCAAGTCGTCCTCCGATCTGGACCAGAAGTCTGCCAGATCTCGGTTCTCGCCGGGTTGCTTCACAGACGAGAAAGCCAGGCAGCTCCGGCTGATGACTAAGGAAACGTCGTCATTCCACGACGTCATGTACCACTCCGCGATTAATCATATCTAAGAAACGCTGGTCCGATTCCTGTCTCTGTAATCGGATCTGGTGGTTGAAATTCTGGATAAACGCTTCCACTCGGCTGTTCAACTCGTCATGACTCAGCAAATTAAGGTGGTGGTCTCTCGTCAGGCGCTGACACCGACGACACCCCTGCATCATTGAACGTCTCGGACTTCCTCAGCTCCTTCTTCCAAGCCGTCAACGTTGTGGTCGTGGACGACCGTCATCAAAGTCGCGGTGCTCGCTCTTCCTGATGAGTCGTGGACTGCTCTGTCGTGGCCTCCCTCCTCCTTCCGCCATATTTGCTTTCCATGTTCCCTCCACTGTATCATCATCATCGCTGGTGGTTCCCACCTTGCCAATCATACCCGGCTGATCAACCTGCCTGCAGAGAATAATACTACCTTCCCAGCTCACATCAACTTCAAAAGATCCAACTTTCGTCAAATGTGGAATCCCGTCCTTGACCCGTCCCTCCACCCATTCTCTCTCTCTCTCTCTCTCACTTTGCACCCACTCTCCCAATCCACCACATGCCAACCGACTCCCAATAATATATCTTATCCCCACTTTCATCATTAACCACACCAGCACTCACTTTCCTCTTTTCTTTCTTTATTTTACACACTTTTTCACGGAAAGTGAGCCAGCCCTTTTCAAATCATTTTTCGTTCCATTTTTTTTTATAACAAAAAAAAAAAAAAAAACAAAAACAAAAAAAAACAAAAAAAAAACAAAAAAAAACAAAAAAAAAAAAAAAATATTCATTCCAGTTAATTTTTCTGCCTTACCACACCTCCCATTCGAATTTGCAAAACACACTTATTTTATTCATATCAGGGATTCACCCCGCTCACCATTCTACACCACAAAAAAAAAAAAAAAAAAAAACAAACAAACAAACCACAACCCTTTTTCAATTTGCACAACAACCATCTTTTATTCATCTCCGGGATCAACCCCGCTCATAATTTTACACAAAAAAAAAAAAAAAAAAACAAAAAAAACAAAAAAAAAAAAAACAAAAACCAAACAAACAAACAACAACAACAACACAAGCTTTGTTTTCTTTTCTGCAGCGGCCATACATCGACCTCCATTCTTCTCTACTCTGCCACCGGTCTTTTCTTTTTGCCTCCGTCCTGGGCAGTCCTTGCCGGTGTTGCCTCCGTGTTTCCCACTCCACTGGGCACGATCACTACTCCCTGCTCCTCCACTGCAGCATATGGCGGCCCTCCAAATCGGAACATCACGGTGGCCTTCCGCTTCAGCTCCTTGTTTTCTGCCCTTAGCACGCTTATCTCTGCTCGCGCATCCTTATACATGCGTTGGAGCAGAGCCAGCTGGGAGTTTAACTGCTGCACCTCATTTGTCCTACTCTGCAGCCTGTGCGACAAGTTTGTAACCGCCGTCATGGACTCCACACATGCCTTCAAAGTATACTGATTCGCTTCCACATCCGTTTGCACTGCCATTTTTTGCTCCACCGACTGCATCGGAAAGTTCAGCGGAGCAAACCCAGCAGTGTTTGGTTGAGGTTCACTGGCCACCGCACCAGTTCTCTCTCCTGTGGACTCGTTGAGGTCGGGAAAGAGGGTGAGCAGCCCGCGGGACGACGAAGCCATTTTCTGGGCAACAGCAACAGAGTGTTACAGACTATCTCTCTCAGCAAAACGACCTCTCTTTCTCAGCAAAATGAAGAATTTTTCAGCGGTTTCTCTCAGTTTTTCTGTCTCAGTTTCTGCCTCCTCCGCTTCGGTTTATAACGCCCATGACACAGAGACAGCCACGCGCATCGCGCGCCTTTTGACACCGACAGCCTGGCACGCCTTTTCATGGCACACCTTTTCATGACTCGGGCACGTCTTTTGATGACACGCCTTTTGATGACACACCTTTTGAGGGCACGACTTTTGAGGGCTCGATATCTACATCCATGTATATCTTTTGGGCAGCCTATATACACACTCATACAGTGTCTTCTACACCAGCCAGCTTTATCAATCCCTTTGTTTCAACCTCAAATAGGTTTCTATCTTCACACCTATTTGAGTTTGAGGGGGGGTTATACACAGTATCATGTATAAGTCACTCATGGCGCACTCCCTAAGTCGCCCCCTTGGTACACCACCACAACATTCTACAACGGTCCGACATGACCCCATAAACTGTCCCGACATTGATTCCGGTCAGCTTCTACAATGGTCCAACATGACCCCATAAACTGTCTTCTACAACGGTCCGACACGACCCCATAAACTGTCTTCTACATCAGTCTGACACGACCACACAGTGTCCTGCTACAACGGTCCGACATGACCCCGTAAACTGTCCTGCTACATCGGTCCGACATGACCCCATAAACTGTCTTCTACAACGGTCTGACACGACCACACAGTGTCTGCTACATCGGTCCGACATGACCCCGTAAACTGTCTTCTACAACGGTCTGACACGACCATACTGTGTCTCCTATCCTGTTTTATTTTATTTATCAGTTTATTTTTCTGTTTTGTCACTCTCTCCAAACTCAAGTTGGTTTGTGTTTAACCTCCTTGAGTTTGAGGGGGGCTGTTAATGTACACCTCCTACACCACTAAAACCTACCACTACCACTACACACCTCCACTACTCCTCACCCACTCCACCTACCACCTCCACTTTACCTACTACCACCACCCACTCTACACCTACTACTCCCAAAACCTCTCTATATATAGGACTTGTAATATACAGATAAAAATATCAATATATACAACAATCTTGTAATTAGATATCAATCAATAATACATCATTTATCACTCTTTAACATCAATAATTCGTTACTGTTCAAAATAATAATAATAATAATAATAATTCAATAATTTATTAGCCATATAAATAAAATTATATTATTTTCATTCTTTTTACTCGGCTGAATATTATCCTCTTGATTATGTTCTTTGTTTATACTGCGAGAGAAATTGGTGTAATTGTCAAATTTGTAAGAAGTTTTTTTTTAATTATTTATTTATTTATAATCTTAAAGTAGTGTTTAATTCACTCAAATAAATGTGGAATAAAAGTAAAATGGTTATTCATTGGTCTCTATAGAATCACTATTTCTTAGAGCATCTCTAATGACAAATACTATAATAGCATTGTCATTACTATAATTTGACAACAAATAGTAAAAAATGATAAAATTATAGCAATGATGCTCCAATGGTAAGATGTCATTTTAGCATAACCAAACACAAATTGACGGCCATCCGAACACACCAGTTTCTTTGTTTGGTTCTGTAAAAATGGCAATTTTGTAAAAATTTATTTGTTTTACTAGGAGGAAAAGAGGGATGCTTTGCCTAATTTGGCACATATGGCAGCTGCCAAAACTTGTGTCAAATTTGACACAAGATTTGGCAATATGACACCATTGGAGCACCATTTTCTTCTCCAACTGCCAAATTATAACAATAGCAGCTCTAATGACAAACCATTAGAGATGCTTTTACAATAGCAATTGGTGATTCATTTATAATATATATATTTTTAATATTATTGAAATAAACCAAACATGAAAATAGATATCTTGATGGAATGATTAATTCATTCCATCATAGTCAACCAAACATTTTTTTTATTTATTTTTATAATTGGGTGTCTGGATCAATTTACGCACACCTCAACTAATCCCAAGACCCATGCACCCTCGCCACGTGGATCGAACAAATCTTGGACAAAGCCCACTAACGTGACCCCAAAGAGTTGATAACACTTAATAAGAGCTGAACTTGAGATTTAGAAATAACACATTCTCAAGCCCCAACATCATCTACTGTAACCCCGTTTGGGGAGTTTGCTATTTTAATAGACTTTTTAACCTTTTAATTATTTTAATCTGACTAAAATAACTATATTTAGAAAGAGGTTTGAATTTTTTTTATAGTTAGATGTGATTTTTGTAAAAAAAAAAGCAAAATAATTATAAATTTGATATAATATTTTGTTTTATTAACTATTTTAACATATTTTGTCTTTAAGCGCTATCTTAACCCAAAAAACCAAAAAAGCGCCTTCCCATTAGCATGAGGTGGAACAAAATGAATGAAATGATTATTCTTTTAATCCCCCAATAGAGTATAATACAATAATAAAGACAGAAATGATGAGGACTAGTCGAGTATATCAAATGGACATGGTTTAGGTAACAGAGGGTAACAGTTTCCTCTATAGAAAATGTGAGGAGACTGTTGATGGAATATGCAGAGAGATGGGGGGAAGAAAGGGGGCAGGTTATTTGGGTAAAAGAGGGTATCAGTATCTACGAAAATTGGGCTGTCTTACAATGGTATTTTACCAGTTGGGTGCACCACCCACCAGACATATGCACCACCACATTTAGCCTCAAAAATAATTTATAGACGGAAACTTTTGTACAAAACTCCTTTTATTTCAAACTAAGAGACAAAATATGCACCACCCACTCCTTTTATTTTGTACATAATTTGAAAAATAACTTACCACATCATTCTAAATGAAGAATGGGAGTGTTATGCATAAGAATTTTGTTTGTGGATCATTTTCTAACTCATCATGAAAGATCTAAAACTTCTTGGAAAATTACCCTACTCCAGACGCAAAAAAAAAAAGTTGCCCCACCCCATAATCATGGTTAATGAGAACACTAGCAATTTGATCACTTTCTGCTAATATATGAAACATATAGGAATTAAAACCTTTAAGTAAACCACCATCCAGTATCATGGTAAATAAAAATATAGAATCAAGTCCTATGCCGAGAGTTGACTATAAGAGGGCAGTCCCAAGCTCTCATTGCAGGATTTCGAGAGGATTAGACGTATGCAACCTCACCACACGTGGAGAGACTGTTTTTGTGATTGAACCCATGACGCCCAAAAGAGCAACCTTACCACAACCTTAATGCTGTAAATTAACAATATATACAAATAATAACAATAATCTTTATAGTATAATATTTGTCTAATTGACATAAGTAGTAAAAGAATGAACAAATTAAGCCCCATGTATCAGGGAAGCATTAATAAACAAGGCAGAAGAAGCATTAAAATAGATGCACTAAAAGACTCTTCTTCGAACTTTAGAATTCACATAAAATAACTTCAAGGTCGTGTTTAAATTTATGAATTTAAAATGAAAGGATTTACACTAACAGAATAGTTCAAATTAACATTTGATAGTTCAAATTTAGATTAGAGTTCAATATTGAATTTGAAAGCTTTACGATAACGGATTGAAATAACAATGTAATAGTAGTAATTTAAAAATCCTGCATGCTTAAGGAATACAAAGATCCTAAAAACATAATAGCCAACTCCCATTTACTACTGTAAAATTTAATCACAAATCCCATCATTGAAATCCATACATTCAAACAGAACCTAAAAGTTATGGTGAAATTACTAAGGTAACATGTTCACGAACAACATTTCTACTTGAGGTTCAATTATATGTCACAAACATTAAAACAAAAATTTTTTTATTTTTTTTTAACAGAGTGCATGCCAAAGATTCTCTAGTCTTGAGTTCAAGGTTTTTAGTTGAACTAGATTCAGAGGAGTTGAAGTGGTCTATATGATTTTATGGGTTTAATTTGAAGTTGTTGAGACATAATATTCTGGGCACGGGTTGAGATGTCATTGAGATATAGTTCTTCAAAAGCCTAATTGCTGCTGTGCTGCATTCAAAGTTTTGCAACAAGTGTCGGTTATATGCATTAGAACACCAATTGTTCCAAGAAACTGTTAGTAAATGAGGACCACAATGTATATTATGTTTATTAATACTCCCCATCTTGTATGGAGAGGTGAACAAGCACAATCCCAATGAGTTTAGATCCTCTCCTTGGTCTCTCTCCTTGTCTCCCTACTTACAACGGTGGAGATGCATTTCAAAATGATCCAATGGTCCAGATCTGGCTATTTCAAAACAAAAACAAAAAAAAATTAAAATAATCAGATCTGGACCGTTGGATCATCTTGAGGTGCATCTCTATTGTCGCAAGTAGGGAGGCAATGAAAGGATCTCTACTCAATCAAAATAGTGTGTGCAATAACAAACATAAAGACAGAACTGAGTGTACAATAATATACACAAACACAATAAAGTGCACAATAAAAAACATAATAGATAACAAAAACAGGGAACATGATGAGGGAACAAAAAGGTTAAAACCAAAGCTGAAAGCCCCAATATCATGTTAAAATACTAAGGGCATGTTTGATTGGGTGGATTAGAGCATGGGATTAGGATTATTTATCCGTGGGACCAATTATCCTATGTTTGTTTTAACATTTTGGTTTAGGATAATTAATCCAATGAATAATTAATCCAACAAATTTGTAGGATTATTAGTAATGGGGTAGGGGTGGGGTGGGATTATTAATCCAATGGATATTAATCCAATTGGATAGTGAACACCACACTAATTTAATAGGATTATTAATACTTCACTATTAGTTTTGTGAATCAAACATGACATAAATTGACTGAAAAACCTAAAGCTATCCAACAATACATACCTTGTGGTGATGTACGCCTGAGCTTCTCAATAAATGGAAAATTCCTGATAATAAAATCTTGATAGGTCCTGGAGATGAATACGAGGTACATCAAAGTTATGAGATAGTGGCAGTGTTGATGATGTAAATGGTCATGCCCATCCATTTTTCTTGTGAAGCATGAAAACTCAAAACGGTTTCATGCTAGGTACTACCATTCACACAAAAGGGTTCTACCATTCACATCCTAATTGTAAGCCTCTCATCCCAACAGTGTTGGCCTGCTTTTTCCTTTAGGGATGAAGGGGAGTCTCAATCACATCAGATCAATTCTGCTGCTGAAGTTTCCCTATTTTCAACTGTTCTCCATTTTAGGATGAAAACCCCAAAAATGTCTAAACTGATGATCGACCCTACCCTGTCAATTCTCATTAAGAGTGAATGAGGAACTATTAGATCAATAGGATAACTTCAACAATGAATCCTGAGAGAAGATTCATTAGAGACAGTAACATCTCTCCCTGTGCAGCCATATTTCCCAAGTCCAAGTGCGCATCAAATTTTTCGTAATGTGCTAAAAAGAATTCAATAACTATTATGCCAAATAACTGCTTTTCATTAGTCCTAGGTTGCAATGTTACATTTCTCATACATAAACCTTCATATGAGCATAACTAACAAGTACTGCACTACAGTTTTTTGTTACAAGGCAATAAGGAAGAAAAATATTCAAGTTATTATTACAATATATCTTTCTACAGGGAAAACTCTTCAAATCATGGAATTTTTTATTTTTCTAATTTTGATAAGTTCTGTAAATCATAGCAATGAGCTCAGTAAGGCTTCCCCCCCCCCCCCCCTTTGAGAGTGTGACAAATAACGAAGCCAAAGACAAGATCTTCAGCTTGTCTAGGTAAACCGGTCAGTAACAACCATGACCTTCCCCATGGAATATCTCAGCATGCAATCCAAACATCCATGAAACAAGCTATACCACCTTCCCCTTAAGGGTGGTTGCAGTGTGATGGGCCTCTCAAACGAAGTCCATCATATTTTTCTTCGAAACCCAAAAAATCCATCCTTTATTCTTTGGTTACTTTTTCTTCTCTTCAGCCCTTCGTTTGCGGAAATATACTTGCCTCCAATTTCTAGTTGGGTAAATTCTCCTCTTTTTTTCTTTCTTTCTTCATTTTCAAGAGAAAGGTGCTTCAAGTTTAGATTTTTTATCTCATCGACACCTTTTTTTTATTAAAAAAAAAAGTAGGAGAGAATTTTGCTTAGAAGAAAAGCTACTTTATTTTTCTTTTCTCCCACAAATACTCAATATATAGTTTAGAACTTCCTCCCACTCTAGATACAATAATAGCTGATTCAAGGACCTTCCATACAATCTATAGCAGAATTGAGATACTTGGTTTTTAATTTTTAATTTTCTTAATAAGTAGGGAAACTTGATATCTTAATAAATATATTATTGTCATCTAAGCCCATTCCAACCACAAATTTGGACACGGCACAATGTCATGAAGGAGACGTCACACTCATTGTGCTTTACCAAAATTTGTAGTTTGAAGGGAGATCTATCTTACAGCTGATCAATGACATGTTAGGGTGAATATTCACAATTCAACCAAGGCATCATTCCATTTATTGGCAATGCAACATATTTGGGAGAAAAAATTCTATGGTTGCAGCACACATGGGCCTTTCATTCAAAAATATATGAAGTATAGGCACTGTCATTATTCGCAATCCATACATCATATATTTTTAAATAAAAGGACCATATGAACTGAGACCATGGATTATTTTTCTCTTTCTTGTGGTTGTATTCTTCCACTTGGGTTGGTACTCATTGTCTACTCAAACAAATCAATTCTGATCCCCCCTTCTCTCTTCAACTAAAAAAAAACCCAAAAATCTTCTTGCTGCATTAGAAGGCAGAAGCTGGTTTAGAGTAACCTTTCTCACATAGCTAGAGCTACAATTAACCAAAAGATGCATAACATCAAATGCAAACTTCTAAACGCGCATAAGAAAAATGTTCGCTCAACTAATCCCAAACCAACTTGTGGGCCATGGATTCAAGGATATTCTATCTAAAGTATACACAAAACAAAGACAAATCATATAAATGGAATAAAAGTTCAATCCTGGAAAGAGCTAGACTCCAAATGAGAAACGAAGCGTTACTCATGAAAATCTACATGAAAGAGCTGAAGGTCTGATTTTATCCAATGTGGAGCAGTTCTTCCACTAGCACCAAAAAATTTTGACAACCACTAGGTAGTCTTGTAATCTTATTATCAAGTAGAAATTACTTGTCAGAGTTAGCCTCAAAAATTAATTACAAACACGTGTTTGTATCGAAAATAACAGCCCAATGAGGGGTTGCCACGTGTCCTTTTGGTGACTAAAAGTGGATAACATTAGCAAAGTCCAAATGGTGGCAGATTTGGGAAATAAGTTGCAATCATGGTGATGATTTAATTTGATCAAATCCTGGTTAATAGGGACAAGATCACGTGGGGTATCAATAAAAATATATTAATTATATATATATGTGTGTGTGTATGTTTTCTTGAGTAAATTGTTTCAGACAGTGGCCATGTAACATCTATCCAAAGGAGGAGGTATCCACTATTTAATGATCCAACAGCTAGAAATCAAAGGTACCCAACGGCTCCTACATTTAAGGCACGTCTTTGACTAAGCAAGGGACAAGTGTCACTCATCTAGAAGCCCTACCATTCATCCAATGGTCTAGATTGAAAGAGGATTCAGGCAGCCCTATTCTTCAGGATCACTCCAGCAGCTTGCTGCGAAGAAGGTGGCTGGTGGGACAGATGGCAAAACAGGAGGCACTCTAGCAGCCCGCTATCTAGAGTTAGTGGAGATCATCCAGGAGGAAGTTGCGGATTTCCCAGAGGCAGCCTCTATAAATAGTCCATTTGAAGATGAGGCAAACCCCACTCAACCAATCAATCAATCAACTACATTAAGCAGCATCAGTGCTTTTTAGCCCTAGTTTAGCTTAGTTTAGCACTTGAAATGCATCTTTGCCACAACACATTGTGGCCGACAACAAGTACAAGCATTTGCTAGTGAGTTTGGATTCGAGTTGTCCTATTCTATGTTGGAGATAAAATTATATTGTCAAAGATATCAGAAGATATGGAAAATATTCTAATATATGGAGATCCCATAATAAGCAAAAAATCATAATAAGCACAAATTATGGGATCTCCATGTGAGAATAATATTAGTATAGTATGTATTATGTGAATATTGTTTCCTATTAGGATTGGATTAGGTTTGTTTGCTTCCTATTTAGGATTGGTTTAGGTTTATTCTTGTTTCCTATTTAGGATTAGTTTAGATTTATTCTTATTTCCTATTTAGGATTAGGTCTAGAATTGCTATATATATCAGATGTACACATTGTATTAAAAAACAATTGAATATACAGTTTTATTCAGAAAGCTAACATGGGATCAGAGCTTGGTTCAAAACCTAAAAGACTCGAAACCCTAGCAGCCATCTTTGATTCTGATCTCTGGTCTCACGAAGTCGACCCATCTCAGTTGGGTACTTCGTCTGGTCGTTTCGTCTAGTTCTTGCGACGGTCTGCTTACTCTCTCTCGCTAGTTCTAGGTTAGATTGGTTGACCCATCTCTTCTCTGGTTCGCTACATCTGTTTTGGGGAATTACGCAACTCCTTTTCTATATCTGTTAGGTCATATTTGACCCATCTAGCATTGGTTTATTAAATTTTACCCCATCAGACTTTCGTTTATTATCCTTTGACCCCTGGTTTGGCTATTTAGGGTTTATTACACTTGAACCCCTTAGCTTTCTGGTTATTATGATGTCTCTAGCTCCAGATAAGTGTGCCTTCTGCCATCAGACGGGCCATTGGAAGTATCACTGTTTCAAGAAGGGAAGTCTATCTGGCTCGTATTCTCAGCAGTCTCAGACCCAATTTTGTCCTTCTTCTCAGAGTAATTTTCAGGCTTCCGCTGGTTCTACTACATCTGCTCTAGCTCCTAATCCTGACTTGACTTCCTTGAGTGCTCAGATTAAACAGTTTCAACATAGTGCCTGTTTGGTGCAGCTTAAAAGCTGCTTATTTCAGCTTTCAGCTTAATTTAAGCTATTTTGATGTGTTTGGTTTAACTTAACAATGCAGCTTATAGTTTTTTGTAAGTCAGAAATCAACTTATTCTTTGAGTGGGGCGGGAGATGCTTAATTTATAAGTCAGAAATCAACTTATGTTCATAGTTATAAGCTATAAGCTGTTAAGGCATAAGCTATAAGCACTTTCTCACAGCTCTACCAAACAGGGCTATACACTGTTAACCTCCTAGCAATCCCCGTCTGCCTTCATTGTTTCCTCTCTTCATTCATGTTTGCTTGGGTCTTCTTCAGGTATCTCTTCGTCTGTCTAGATTTTTGACTCTAGTGCCTCTCATTATATGACTCCCCATCTCTTCTTATTTCAAAATTGTACTCTCCCTCCCTTTCCTATTACTATTAATACTGCTAATAGGTCTAGTATGTCTGCTATATCTGTTGGGTCTGTCTTACCATCTGCTAGGTCTGCTGTCTCTATTACATCTATCCTTTATGTTCCTCAGTTATCTGTCAGTTTATTATCTATCAGTCAGTTTGATACTTTCGGTTTTGATGTTATCTTTTCTTCTTCTATCTATTCTGCGCAGAATCGAATGTCCAAGCAGCAGATTGGGACAAGCAGTAGAGTTGGAGACCTTTATGTGGTGAAGAGCTTGCATCGGCCTATAACAACTTCTCCAACTATTTTTTCCTCTTTTCAGTTAGATTCTCTGTCCACTCCTTTCTACTTGTGACATTCTAGATTAAGGCATTTGTCTGCTAACCGCTTACGATCTTTAGCTCAATCAGGTATATTGGACAAAGTTTCTCCTAGTGAACTTACTGAATGTCGGGGGTGTAAACTTGCCAAAATGACAGCCTTACCTTTTCGTAAAAGTACTTCTATATCTGATACACCGTTTTCTTTAATTCATACTGATGTTTGGAGCCTTTCTCCTGTTCTCACCAAAGGAGATTATGCATACTATGTGTAATTTGTTGATGACTGTACCCGTTACACTTGGGTTTATCTTATAACTCATAAGTCTGATTTCTATCAAATATACCGTACTTTTCAGTCTACGATTACTACTCAGTTTGGGTCTACATTTAAAGTGTTAAGGTCTGACTTGGGTGGGGAATATTTTAAAAATGAGTTCTGTGAGTATTTGACCAATTTCGGTACCATTCACCAAACTTCCTGTACAAATACACCTATCCAAAATGGTCGAGCCTAGCGTAACCACCGTTATCTCCTTGAGATAGCTAAGTCTCTCTGCCTCAGTTTCGGCTCCATTTTGGGGGGAGGCAGTTCTTACTACTGTTTTTCTTCTCAAGCGCATGCCTACTCCCTTTCTTTTTGACCGGTCTCCTTATGAGACTTTGTTTTCCCAAATTCCTAACTATTCTCTCCTTCGTGTGTTTGGGCCTGCCTATTTGTCCTTTTTTCCCACAAAGATAGGACCAAACTTAGTGCCCGATCTGTCCTCTGTGTCTTTTTGGGTTATAACTATTGATGTTACGATCCTGTTTCCCGTCGTCTTTATGTCTCCCGTCATGTTTCTTTTCTCGAACGTCTACCTTACTTTTAGCTTCCTCCTCTCACCACCCCAATTTCCAAAAAGGATTTGGTTCCTATTGATCCGTTTTCTTCTGAGGTTCTATCTGATGAATACATCTCCACAGTTCCTCCTGAGCTTGTTCCATCTTCTTCTCCAGTTGCTTCTCCTCCTTCAATTTCTTCTCCTCCGTTGTTAGTTTATTTTCGTCACAAGGCTCCTACTCCACCGGTTGTCTCTACCCCTGCTGCTGATCCTCCTGCTTCTGACAACTCTGATCCTACTGCACACCGATATCTTACTCGAGCGCGCCATCCTCCAAACAAGTTGGGTTGATCTAATACATATTTTCCTGCTTCTTATCGTACTTTTTTATCTGTTATTCACTCTTTTTTAGAACCTCAATCTTACAAGGAGGCCTGTCAGGATCCTCATTAGGTTCAAGCTATGAAAGATGAGTTGTCTACTTCATATAAAACTAGCACTTGAGAGTTGGTTTCTTTGCCTACTGATAAGAATTTGATTGGTTGCAAATAAGTCTACAAAGTCAAGACTCATTCTGATGGTTCTCTTGAGCACTACAAAGCTCGTCTGGTCGCCAAAGGTTTCTTACAGGAGTATGGTATCGATTATGAGCAGACCTCTGCTCCTGTTGCCAAGATGACTAATGTCTGTACTTTGATCCCTGCCACTGTTGTTCGGTTTTCACCTCTTTATCAGATGGATGTTAAAAATGCTTTTCTTAATGACCATCTCACTAAGGAGGTTTACATGCGTCCTCCCTCTGGCCTTCACCATTCCTCTAGACAAGTTTGTTGCCTTCGGCGTGCTCTGTATCGTTTGAAGCAATCTTCTCGTGCTTGGTATGATCGCTTTCAACTGCTATTACTGAGCTTGGGTTTCATCCTTGTGTCCAAGACTCTGCTTTATTTCTTCTGCACACCTCTACTGGATTTGTTGCGTTATTACTGTATGTGGATGATATGATCATGACTGATTCTGACTCTTCTGCTATATCTAACGTCAAGCAGCATCTTTTCCGCACCTTTGAGATGAAGGATTTGGGCCCACTGCGGTATTTTCTTGGTATTGAGGTAGTTTCTTCTCCCAATGGCTACTTTCTCTCTCAGGCCAAGTATGCCAATGAGGTTATTCATCGTGCCTGTCTTACTGACACTAAGATTTCTAATACCCCTATTAAGCTTAATGTAAAGCTCAACACTACTGATATGGTTCTTCTAGATGATCCTACTCTATATCGAGAGCTCGTGGGTTGATTAGTCTATCTAACAGTTACTCATCCTGATCTTGCCTATGTTGTTCATGTGGTTAGCTAGTTTGTCTCTGCTCCTCGCTCCACACATTGGGCTGCCTTGGTTCGGATTCTTCGCTATCTCTGAGATACTATATTTCAGGATTTAGCCTCCGTTTGGGAAGTGGGTTGGCTTTTTGGCTTTTTGACTTTTTTAGCTATTTTAGCCTGGGCTAAAAAGCTTGGTTTGGGAAGAATTTTTTGGCTTTTTTGCTTTTTTTGTGAGAGAATAGTGTAATGATTATGGGTTGGATGTGATGTTTTATTTGTTGTGGCTAAAATAGCCTATTTTATCTTTTGTGGCTAAAATAGCCCCAAACCTCCTTGCCAAACGAAGCCTACTATTGTCCTCTACTTCCTCTCTAGATTTGGTGGCCTATGCTGATTCTGATTGGGTTGGTGATGTTACTAATCGCAAGTCCACGTCTGGTTTCTGTATGTTTCTTGGCGATTCCTTGATCTCTTGAAAAAGCAAGAAACAAACTGTTGTTGCTCGCTCTACTGCCGAAGCCGAGTATCGTGCTATGGCTCATGCTACTGCTAAAGTTGTCTGGCTTCGTTGTCTTCTCTCTGATTTGGGTGTCCCTCAGTCTTCTCCGACCTCCCTCTATTGTGACAACCGCAGTGCTATTCAGATTGCACATAACATTGTCTTCCATGAGCGGACCAAGCACATTGAGATTGATTGTCACTTATTCGTCAACATTTGCAGTCTAGCTCTATCTCGCTTCATTTCGTCTCTTCGGCTCTGCAGCTTGCTGACTTCTTTAGCAGGACTCACACCACTGCTCGGTTCAATTTCTTCTTGGCAAACTCTCAGTGTTTTCTGTCAAAACACCTTGAGTTTGAGCAGGGGTGTGAGAATAATATTAGTATAGTTTATATTATGTGAATATTGTTTCCTATTTATGATTGGTTTAGGTTTATTTGTTTCCTATTTAGGATTGGTTTAGGTTTATTCTTATTTCCTATTTAGGATTAATTTAGGTTTATTCTTGTTTCCTATTTAGGATTAATTTAGGTTTATTCTTGTTTCCTATTTAGGATTAGGTCTAGAATTGCTATATATATCAGATGTACACATTGTATTAAAACACAATTGAATATACAGTTTTATTTAGAAAGTTGACACTCCATATATTTTAATATCTTCCATATCTTCTGATATTTTTGACAATATAATCTTATCTCCAACATTCTACACCTTATTGTGCCCAAGGCAATGGCCACACAGAATCTACCAACAAGGTTTTGAAGGGTATAATTGAGAGAATACCAACCAACTAACCAAACCAAGCCTTAAGTCCCAAAATGAGTTCGGATACATGAATCCTTCTTCTCTACTCGACTCTATCAAATCTCATTTGGTTAGTCAAATTAAAGAGTATCTCTATTTACTACACTAGCCCACGTCAATCTAGGTCTGCCCCTTCCCCTAACATTTCCATCTGTTGTCACTATATCGCGTCTCTTCACTACCGCCTCTGTTGGTCTCCGTTGTATATGACTAAACCATCTCAATCAATTCTTTCTCAACTTATCTTCTATTGGTGTTACTCTCATCCATTCACGAATATACTTATTCATAACTCTATTTTTTCTAATCTTGCCACATATCCATATTAGCATCCTCATCTCAACAACACTCATCTTATTTACATGTTTCTTAGTTGCCCGACATTCCGTCCCATACAACATCGCTAATTTAATAGCCATTTTATAGAAATTTCATTTTAGTCTAATAGGTACTCATTTATCGTACAGTACCTCAAAAGCCCTCCTCCACTTAAGCCACCCCACCTTAATTCTATGGACCACATCTGCTCCAATCTCCCCAACCATTATGATAATCGATCCTAAATAACGAAAAATGTTTACTCTTAGGTAATTCTTGGTTCTCAATTTTCACTTCTCCTCTGTTTCCATTGTTATTGTTACTAAAATTACACTCCATTGTTACTGTTACTAAAATTACACTCCATGTACTCTGTCTTAATTCTGTTTATCTTGAATCCTTTAAATTCAAGTGCTTCTCTCTAAATCTCCAACTTAGTGTCAAGTCCTTCTCTATTCTCATCCACTAACATGATATCATCTACAAAAAGGATACACCACGGCACATCATTCTGAATATTTCTCGTTAACTCATCCATAACTAAACCAGAAAGATAAGGATTTAAGGTTGATCCTTAGTATAACCCCACAATAATTAGAAATTCAATTGTCTCTCTAGCCGGTGATTTAATAGTAGTCACTACACCTTCATACATATCCTTTATCACATCAATGTAACTTTTTGACACCCCTTTCTTCTCTAACACCTACCTGATTATATCCCGAGATACTCTATCATATGTTTTCTCAAAATCA
The DNA here is from genome assembly GCF_055761805.1 of Camellia sinensis. NCBI lineage: Eukaryota > Viridiplantae > Streptophyta > Magnoliopsida > Ericales > Theaceae > Camellia > Camellia sinensis. The sequence goes on from NC_138963.1 coordinate 84,263,497, forward strand.
ATAAAAACCATAAGAATGTCTCTTTTCTTCTCCCTATATTTTTCTATTGCTCTCTTCAAAAGATAAATCGCTTCTATTGTTGACTTACCAAGCATAAATCTAAATTAATTCTTTGATAGCTTTGTTACATCTCGCAATTGACGTTCCATCACTCTCTCCCACGCTGTCATTATATGACACATCAGCTTGATTCCTCTATAGTTGTAGCAATTCTGGACATCTCCTTTATTCTTATAGATTGACACTAAAATACTCTTCCTCCACTTCTCTGGCATTTTTCTAGTCAATAATTTCTTGTTAAATAACCTAATCAACCAAGTAACCCCCTTCTCACCCGAACATTTCTAAGCTTCAATAGGGATATTATCGGATCCTAAAGCCTTATTCGATTTTATCTTCTTAAATGTAATCTCCACTTCAAAGTTTCTAATCCTGCGATAGAATATGTAGTCTTAGTTGTCCTTATTACTGGCTACTTCCTTTCCTTTTGACATTCCTCCACGTTTCTCATTCACTACTTCTCAAAATAGTTCTTCGACCTCTCTTTAATCTCTTCATCCTTCATCAACACCTTAAAGTTCTCACTCTTGATGCACTTAATCTGATTAAAATCTCTTATTTTCCTCTCTTATCTTAGCAAGTTTGTATATACTCTTCTCTCCCTCCTTATTATCTAATCTAGTGTATAGGTCATCATAGGCTTCAACTTAGCCTCTCTTACTACTTTTTTGATCTCCTTATTCACCAATCTGTAGCTCAAGGTTTGTCTCAGTTCTCTCCTTCTGCCACTTTTTAAAACACTTTTTTTTAATCTTTACTACAGCTTGAACCTCATCCATCCACCACCAAGTATCTTTAGAGTTAGGGCCCTTTATTTTCAACTCTCCAAGGACTTCCCTTGAGATTTTCCTCTTACAATTGGCCATTGATTTGCACGCAATGTTAGCATTATCTTCCAAGTCCCAAGTACATTCTTCATCCATTGTATTCTTAAATATTTCTAGTTTATCCCCTTTTGGGTGCCTTTGAATTCTAGCTGTTAGGTCATTAAATAGTGAATGCCTCCTCCTTTGGATTAATACCTTGTTGCCACTATCTGAAACAAGTAACTCAAAAAAATATATATAATTAATATATATATTGATGATCCACGTGATCTTGTCCCTATTAACTACGGATTTGATCAAATCAAATCATCACCATATTGCAACCTACTCCCCAAATCTGCCACCATTTGAATTTTGCTAATGGTACCCACTTTTAGTCACCAAAAGGACACGTGGCAGTCATTGGGCTGTCATTTTCGATACAAACATTCCCCCCCCCCCTTCAAGCTTTATTCTTGAACAAAGGATGGGGCTTGATTGGATTTGTGCCTATCTTCCTACCGCCAAAATCTCCTCCTTATTTGTACTAATTAATTAGGATCCTTCATCATTTCTGGTGGCAGATTCTGAACAATTTAAAATTCAAAATTGATTCTTCAATTCCTTGAACCTATCAACCCCTTATAAGTACGCAAAGGCTTGCCATTTTTTCTACTTTCTTTTTCTACACAGTCCTCTTCTCCCTCTCTAAAGTTTCTGAAATTCCAAGACTTGTGAATCCATGGCAACAAAAAGGTTCTCTTCCGCCTCCAAAGACTCCAACAGTGTGGGCAACACCATCACAAAGCTCATTGCCGACAACAAATCTTCTTCATTCTTAGGTTACCCTATCTCAATTCCTTCTTTTCTCACATCGTTAGCCCAACAACAACATGGCCTTGGGCCATCCCTCCAAGCTCCATATCCTCCTTTTCTGAAAGTATACTATCCTTCTCTTGAAAGACACCTTCCCTTTGCTTCTGAGATCGTGCCTGAGTGGGAGAAATATCATAGCAACACCCCTATTAGGCTCTGGCCTGTTACGCTGCTCTGGCCTTTTGTTACGCTGCCATATGTTGAATGGCTTAACTGTAGTGCCACTGCTAGGAATGGCAACGGGGCAGGACAGGCCAGGGATCACACTCCCCGTCTCCAATCCCCGACGGTGGAAATTCCCCCGTCCCCTGCCCCGATCCCCGACGAGGAACCTATATCCGCCCCCGCCCCCGACAGAGCAGCGTAACAAAAGGCCTGAGTGGAAGAAATATCATAGCAACACCCCTATTAGGCTCTGGCCTGTTACGCTGCTCTGGCCTTTTGTTACGCTGCCATATGTTGAATGGCTTAACTGTAGTGCCACTGCTAGGAATGGCAACGGGGCAAGACAGGCTAGGGATCACACTCCCCGTCTCCAATCCCCGACGGTGGAAATTCCCCCGTCCCCTGCCCCTGTCCCGATCCCCGACGAGGAACCTATATCCGCCCCCGCCCCCACCCTCGCCCCCTAACGGGGATCAGGTTTCCCCGACTCCAAAAATTCCCCGGCCAAAAAAAAAATTAGATCCAACAAATCTGTTCATCATCGACAACAACAACAGCAGCGTAGAGAGAGAGATATGTTCATCATTATCATACAAATTTGTTCATCATCATCATCATCATCATCACCATTAACAGATTTGTTGAGCTCAAATGTAAAAAAAAGAAGTAAAAAAAAATCAGATCTAACAAATCTGTTCATCATCAACAACATAGAAAGAGAGATCTGTTCATCATCATCATCATCAACAACATAGAGAGAGAGAGAGATCTAATGCTCAAATCTAATATATATATATATATAATAAATCGAGAGAGAGGGAAAATTCCAAATCTAGGGTGAAGGCTGTGGCAGAGATCGGCGAAGCTTGGCCTCACCATCGGATGGTGTCACTGCCGAATCAACGAAGCTTGGTCAGATGGTGTCACTGCAACTGCCGTAAACAGTGGTGATGGTGGCGGTGATTCGACAAGCTTGGCCTCACCACCGTTGGAGAAGAAAAAGAGATAGTGGAGTTGTGGTGGCTCAATCGGCGGTCGGAGATAGTGATGGAGGTCGAGGAAAGTGAACTCAGATCTCAGCGGTGATGGGAGGAGGGAGATCGGCAGTGATGGGAGGATGGAGATCAGCGGAGGGTTTTAGAGAGAGAGAGAGAGATGAAAGGCGGTGATGAGTGAGTGTGAGGTGCACAGTGCTTGTGAGTGAAAGGGTTGATTTATACATATATATATAGAGGGGTAAAATGGTAATTTTACTTCGGGAAATTTGGGGACGGGGAGGGAGACAGGCCGGGGCTTGAACACTAATCACCGTCCCCGCCCCGAAACTGATTGGGAATTTAATTTCGAATACCATCCCCATCCCTACGGGGGTATTTTTCAGGAAAAAATCGTTCTAATCGAGGTCAAGGGATCGGGTCTCTGTCGGGACGGGTTCAAATTGCCATCCCTAGCCACTGCCAAAGGCAATCTCTAGAAGAAAACTGGTACTTACGATCTGGTTATGCTAAGTCGTTCCATATAGAAGCTAGACAAAGGCCACCTCCTTGCTGCGAGTCAGTTTTGGTCAGTCTCCACGAACTCTTCCACTCTCGTTTTGGTATGATGGCTCCCACTATCCAAAGACTTAGGGAAGCTTAAGGGGGACAGTGTTTGTACCGAAAATGATAGCCCAATGAGAGGCTGCCACATGTCCTTTTGGTGACTAAAAGTGGATAATAATAGCAAAGTCCAAATGGTGGCAGATTTGGGAAATAGGTTGCAATCATAGTGATGATTTGATTTGATCAAATCCCTAGTTAATAGGGACAAGATTACGTGGAGCATCAATATATATATATATTCTTGAATTAATTGCTTCTGATAGTAGCCACATAGCATTAATCCAAAGGAGGCATCCACTATTTAATGATCCAATAGCTAGAATTCAAGGGTAAATTACCAATAGGTCCTACTTTTGGAACTTATTACGCATTAAGTCTTATTGATAGTGATAAATTTATTAGTCTCCCTTATTTTTATGAATAAATTTACAATAATAAATTTATCAATCAGGGCTTGTAAGTAAATAAGTCCAGTTAATATGACTAATTGGCAAGTGTCCTAGAATTCAAAGGCACCCAACGACTCCTACATTTAAGGTGCCTCTTTGGCTAAGCAAGGGACAAGTGTCACTCATCCAAAAGCCCTATCCTCCACCCATCGGTCCAAATTGAAAGAGGATTTAGTCAGCCCTATTATTGCGGATCACTCCAACAACTTGCTGAGAAGGAGGCTGGTGGGACAGATGGCAGAACAAGAGGCACTCTAGCAGCTCACTATCTAGAGTTAGTGGAGATCATCTAGGAGGAAGTTGCTGATTTCCAAGAGGCAGCTCACGATTTTCAGGAGAACTAAGCCTCTATAAATAGTCCATTTGAAGATGAAGCAAACTCCACCCAACCAATCAATCAATCAACTACATTAAACAACATTAGTGCTTTTTAGCCCTAGTCTAGCGTAGTTTAGCTCTTGAAAAGCATCTTTGCCATAATTGAACCCTAGTTTTTGACATCAGTGTCATGTTAGTGTTTTTTGGCCATCATTGGCATTGTTTTGAGGCTTAAATCGTGTTCACATTCCATTTGTAACTCAATTTTATGTTTTTCAAACTTGTTCTTGCACTTTTGTATGTTCAATCCGCTTGAATATATAAAATTGGTATTTTTCATGTTTATTTCCTTATGCCTATCTGTCTTCTTGACTTTTCAAACTCTTAGGAGATTTTAAGTCCTCTTCATTGAGACAAAACAAGAATTAGGAGGTTTTTATCCCCTTGGACCTCACACAATCCCCTATTTTAAAAGTTAGATTTTTTTGCAAACATTTTCATTCACGTACGCATACTTTGCCTTAGCACACCCGCAATCCACTAAATCCTTCTATGTTAGCCAAAATCACATTTTTGTGCAAACATGATAAAGTTTATGATTTTACTTTTTAATATTTATAAAGTTTACCATTAATTTAAAATTAAATTTTCAAACATGCACTAATGTAAAATTACCCCTATTATCAACTACTTCTGCACTACGTTCAAGGGATTTAAATATTTCTTTAATTGAGTGAAACTATTTATTCAAAATGATATCTAAACAATGGCCAAAATTGTCAATAATACCTACAAAATTGATTATTGAATTAGCTTGACACAGACGGTCATGTCACATATGATATTTTATGGTCAGCAGACTAACTGGTTACTGTAGATTGACTAAAGTACATCATTAAAAGGATAATGTTTCTCTTATTTTGCCACTTTACATATCACATCCAACAGAGATCTTTGCTCATTTGAAATAGTTCAAATCAATCTCTAGGCAGACATGAGAGTTCTCAACAACATATAATAACATGTGTTCTGCTTTTATATGGATGAATGCCTGAATCTCCTTCCACAGATTACACAATGGACTGGTGGGTAGTGGAAAACTGTAAAGCATTAAATTGGCATTATTAATACTTCCCTATATAAACAGATTCAAAGGGTAAATAATCTAATTACCACATGCTAAAAGTGCACAAGATGAAAAAATAGAAAATAAGGTGCCTACCAATATGAGGAGCAATCAAAGTTGCTGCAATCACAAAATTGAAATATATTGGAATCATCAGCTCCTTTCATTACCAGTATAGAAGTGTTTTTAATAGAAAGTGTAATGATCCAATAATTTTCCAAAAAATTATTAACATTTAGCCAAGATAATTTAATTGTAAACACATGAACTGAAGCAGAATTACAAACTAATATAGAAAAAGAAGAAAGCTATACGTTTGTAGACATAAAATTACTAGGACACTAAATAAGAACACTAAATTACGTGTAAGGAAAAAGATAAGCCTCACGAAAAAGATGCTTGCAACAGGACTAGCATTGGCAGATCCTCCAAGCATAGGCTTCAGCTCAGAGCATCTGTCTAAAGACCGAAATTGCAGGCCTGGATGTACTCATTATCGTAGTCAACATACTTCGTCCAAAGTGGCCGAAATTGGTTCATGGCAATATCAAGCCATGGTTTCATATTCCCATTGAAGTGCACAACTGCAGCATTGAGAATCTCTTCCATGCCTATGCTTGGATTATAGCCAAGCCCCAGAACATGCCAAGATTTGTCTAGTGGCTTTGTTGTGGAGTAATATGTGATCAGGCCAGGGGGCAATGTCCCCAATTTCCACAAGGTTCTGTTCTCATTCTGCATCAAACACAGCATCTCTAGTCAGTGATAACATAAAATTGATTTAGGAATGAAACAACTAAAATTCCTATAGATAATGCATAATAGAACTGACACACAGTGGAAACATAATTTCAATACATAGCTAGTACCATACTAAAATACCATTTTATGAAAATTTCTCATGAGATGAGCAAGGGTTTTGTGCTTGTGAAGGAGCAAAATATAACCAAATAGTTCATTGGTTCATGACAGTATCAAAAAATTGTGTAACCAGCCAAAAAAAAATCAGATGCCTTGGAATCAACCCAAGGAATTAAAGATTCTTAACAACTAGCAAGGGAGCCAAGAATCGCATGGTATAACCTAACCTAACCAAACCAACCCTTAATCCCATCAAACGGAGTCGACTAATCGTATGGTATAACAAATGAAGGGTTATTACTTATTGCTGCTTAAGTCAGCTATTATTCAAAAAATGAAAAACTAGCTTCCAGAGTAATCCAATCTCACCAGATTCTGCCAGTAGTGATACTGTTCTGTGCACTTCTCCTTTCTCCAAGCATCCAAATCAAAGAAGTTCATCCCATAAGCCCATCCACAAGCTTTTGGACTAAACTTCTCTTTGATCAAAGGGTGTGAGAAATTCATGTACTGTGCATACCGATGGAATGACCCGAAACAAGTCTCAACAGCCCCATTCACCTTTCCTTCCATATCTATCTTCCACAACCCTGTCAGGTCCCTCTGAACAACCACATCATCATCCAAAAACAAGATTCTGTGCAATTTCGGGTACATTTCAGGTAAATAAAACCTCAGATGATTCAGCATCGACAAATACTTGGGGTTCCTAAATTTCAAGTTGTTTGTGTCTTTCGTTGCGTTCTCAAGCTTATTCTCAAAGTAAAACTTCTGCAAGTTTGCAGATTCAAGTTGTCGAAGCACGGGAACGTAAGAAGAATTCAAAAACGTGTAATCCTCCACAGCCTTCACCTCAATGTGAGCTCCATTATAATCCCTCATCTTGAACATAACCTGCATTGCTCCAAGATTCATCTTATCAGTCACAACATGAAACACGTGCTTCCATGGCTCCTTCTGGTTCTTCACCGCAGAATTCACCACAACCGACGCTGCAATAACATTGTCAGAGAAAATTGCATAGTGGAAAAGGCTTGGATCCTCTAACTCAGGAGGCGTCGGCTTCCCTTCGTCCGAGTACTTTTCTGGATGCGCAATACGCTCTTCCATCAATCTCATAGCGAGGCAGTGCAAGCTCTTTGGGATCGATTTCGCAGCAATCAAGCTCGAGAACGCACCTTGCTTCTTGGCCTTCGTTAACTGCTCATTTACTGCAAAAATCGTGTCCTTGAGCTTCTGAATCTTGAGCTGGTTATCGAAAGATTCCTTGGCATCAGAAATCAATTGACGAGTAACCTTGATCCGTTCCTTCACCTCCTTCTCGAACTGCCGAAGCAATGATTCATCAATCGAACTCGCATCGGAGTCAAACAGAGTCCGATACGCAGGTTTGGAGATCAGAGTCGTGTAGTTCCGTGAGAGATCAGCAAAAACCCTAACGAGCTTCGAATTCTCCAGCTTCAGCTTCCGAGCATAGGAAGCATAAGCGAGAACAAGAGAACGGTGATCGTTCGCTTGTTTCGTGATCTGATACAATCGCGGCTTCAAAGGATCAGATTTGAGAGCGAGAACCGATCTCCGTATCGATCCAACGCCATAAGAACCAGAATTGAAACCCTAAATCGAAAACAAAACAGAGTCAGTCTCAGTCAACACATGCGAATTCGAAAAAATAATAATAATAGAGACAGAGAGAGAGAGACAGGAGGAGGAGTTACAAGATTAAGATCGGAAGGATTTGTGGAGGAAGTGAAAAGGAGAGAGAGAGTGAAGAAGAGGAAGACGGCAAAGGCTATGGCGGAGGTGAAAAGCTTGAAGGTGAAAGAAGCAGGGGAGCGAATGAATCCACCGGAAAGGCCATTATTTCGATCAGAGAGTGATCCGCGAGAGCTTCGAAGCGTTGTGTTCACCATTTTTCCAGAGTCTCTGCTCTCGTACTGGGAGTGTGGCGAGTGGGACTCTCTCTCTCTCTCCCTCTCTTGTGTGAGTGAGTGAGCGTGTGTGAGAGAGAGAGAGAGATACGTTGCTGGCAACTAGGCGAATGAAGTGTGAATGCGGACGCGGGGGACGAGAACTCCCTGCCAAATTCAGTTAGAGCTGAATCGAATTTTTTATTAAATTTTAATAAAAAAAATTAATTTTTTCAATTTGATACTATTTGTTTTAACTGTGCATTAAAAGAGAAGTGATCGATTGGTTGGTTGACTAGTAAAGCAAAATTTTTTTTTTTTACATGTTTGAATTTTTTTGACCGGTTTGAACCTACCTATTTGAGAGGGAACCGGTCGATCGGCTAGTTGACCGGTTGGTCTCCTCCAACGGTCACGCACAGTAATTTGGTGAAACTTGTATTCTGTTCTCAGTTTGATGATTTTTTTGTTCAATTCTCATTATAATACTAGTTTTGGTAAAATCGTTGGAGCTCCAAAAAGTGTCTTTTTCACCAAATTTCAAATCTGATGCCAGGTTTGCTGAACCGTTGGAGATGGTCTTAATAATTTAAATCAATAACTATTGATCTAAATTTTTACAGTTATAAGTCTATTTATTCGAGAAATTTTTAAATTGTAATTTTTTAGGGATCTGCCAGAAGCTAATGATAAGAGAAATTGATATCTTAATTTTTGATCTTCTAATTCTTGTATAAGTTCAGTATTGGTTTTGATTTTAATCCAAAGTTTTTTCTTCTAAAGGCATAAAATTTTTTATTTTTAAACTTCTTTATGAACAATATTTCCTTAATATTTCTTCTCGGGTTGCTCTCTTTATATTCTAAAATTCTTTTCTTTGGCAAAATTATTTTTTGGCAATGTTTGTTTTCATTACATGTACTCTCACCTTGAAGCTAAGCCTCGTTCAACATAGTATATTTTTATTTTCTATTCCTTACCTTTCTCTTTCTGCTTACAATTTGCCCTCCAACGCCTAACCAAGGCTCACATGAGCTCTTCAGCTAAGGTCACTCAGTAATAAAATAGAAAACAACAGTACTACGAAGGTGCAAAGCATGTAATATTAATGAGCAAACAAGCATTCCATAAACTTAGTTTTTCCAAAAAGAAAATAAACTTTCAGAATAAAAGAGTTACCATTTTGAAATATTTAAGGAAAAAGAGAAACTACTCACATTTCATATTAATAAGAAATATACTTACAAAAATTATATTACAGACTTTGAAATTCTGAAAGACTTAGTACACTTAGAGGTTTTTTGAGAGGGGTTGGAAATTTTTACAAAGCAGAGTGAAAGGGAATTTTTCATTCTGCTTCTTTCATTGGCATGAATGCCAATTTATACACACGGTTGATAGATACATAGAAGTCTGAAGATTGCAAACAATCCAAACGTCAAAAGTTTTGGTCTCAAAAGTATAAAGCTACTAAAGTCTAGGTCATAGACTTTTACAAAATTTTCCATGTCATAAATGCATGGATTTTGACTTACTATTCTAGATAAAATTTTATCAATAAAAGATTAGGATAATGATATCGGGTACTGTTTTAGGCCCTATTGCATATCATTCAATTCTCTTTTTTGATAAAATTTTGACACTATAATTTATTACAAAACACGTGTAAGGATTTTCACAGCATTTCTTTAATAAAGCAGGGTAGGGGTCATCTGCTTTATTAAAGTAGTGAGTGAAGGGAAAACCTTATCACTGATAGACTCAAATAATTACAGACACAAATATTTACAAAATCTTTTGTCCTTTCTTAACGTGCATTTCTCTGATATTTGAAGAGAGTATTTATCTTCTACAGATTTTGTCTTCTTCTACTGAAATACCAATTATTGATGTCGACTCTTGGTTATTGAATCTTCAAAGTGGATTTGCAAAGAGTCAAGGAAAATTTCTGAATCAGGGGCTTGTTAGGATACTTCCAAAATATTCCAATAGTCTATTTATGGTGTGCTAGCTTTTTTTTTTTTTTTTTTTCACCCATACATTCTGTCTGAGAGATCGTCTAAGGCTGCCGCCGAGAGTTGGTCATAAAAATCATCCCCATGGCTAGTTCATCTTCCCATTGATTATCTTGGTCATCTTCTCCCATTACTGGTGACTCATGAGAGACGCTATGTTGATAGTTAGGATACTGACTTTCATCGACAAATGTCTCTTTGCTGAAGGGATATCCTGGGATAGCTAGGTTACAATATATCTTCTGATTTCTATCTTCGCAAACTAGACGTCCATAATTTCCATTATACACTAATAGAGGATTATTAGCAAACTTCCTCCATTTATTAAGCTAGTCTCTGAGTGAAAATTTTCTGCATGGCCAGGGTCTCCGATTGAGAAGTCCTGGGAATCCTGGAAATGTCGAGGTTCCTCTGAGGTACATTTTATGTTTAGCTGGATTGCCCCATATTCCTTTCCACTCTGGTGGTCTGCTATCAATTAATGCTTCTACATATGGATGATGTTCTTCCATTACACAAAGTACTGAATGAGCAAGTTTATTCCCAAAGCTATCTGTCTAATCAGGATCTGAGAAAATTATTCTAGAGACAAAGCCGTAATCTAACAATTGTGAGGCTGTTAGATAACGCGTTTTGCCCCTAAGCTCTATCTCCAATGGTTCGAATGTTGCTAGATTTATCTGGCAAAGGCAGATGCTGAAATCTAAATTACACTAGCATCAGCCAAAATGTTCTGACCTTTTATTACATTTTTCTTCTTCTAAGCAGGGCTGCTCTTCATCTTCGTAAAGATAAGTCCATTGATAGGCTATGCCGGGGCAGTGAGCTCCTACTATGGAGAGGTCCTGAAGAACTGTTGTATGGTGACTAACTCACTATTTCTGCTTTCTTCGGCTAAGGTGTATATATGGGGTTTGAGGTCCTCTATTACTTGGTTTTTCTCACAAAAGATCGAATGATAGAATGCTTGAAGAAATACATTCTAGCACTCAATTGTTCAAATTCCTCACTGGTGAGTTGTCTAATTTCTTGGTTAGAAAAGGGGGCAGTTGTTTTTCCTAGAGCTAATTTTTTAAGCTGATTGGTTAGGGTTCGAATGGTGGCTCTCAATTGTTTTTCTTCGTCTCGGAACTGGTCTAGCTCTTCACTGACCTTTTTGCCCTTATCCATAATTTTCTTGAAATTTCTGGTAAGGCCTTCACAATGTCTGCACATTTGGAAAGGATTTTGAGAATCCATCTGAGGATTAGAACTACTGCTTCCAGTACTAATGCTTCCAATTATCTGGCTAACTGGAACTCCACTAGTAGCAAGAATAGTTGACCGCATCTTACCCAATGTGTCCAGGTAATCTTTAGCTATCTGGCTGATAAAGTAACTAGTTCTTATTTGTCTTCGGGCATAGGTAGTGGCTAACTCGAAGTCATAAAATCCTTTATACTGAGGTGTGGGAAAATTTTTAACTATGGGTTCAACTTCTATCCAGTCATGGTAAATACCAGGCTTGGTTCCTTTAGCTACTACATAAAAAGAAAAACTTTTAGACAAAGGTTTATTTTGGATTATTGAAAAATATACACTAAGAGAGTTTAAGACTGACAGATGTTTAGCTGGGTGGTTATGGTTGTTCCAAAGGTTATCTAAGAGACACTGTTGAACTGGGTCTAGCTCAATTCCTGTTAATGGTCTGAACTTGTTTCTGCCTTCATGAATGGGAAGAGCGAATCCCCCAAAATTCATGGTTTTGCTGTTCTTCATTATCTGCAAAAAAAAATGAAGCTGGTTATTTTCTTTTTCTAAATAAATTTTTCTACTTAGCCAATCTGTTAACCTATTATTACTCCCCTTAATATGTTCAAATTCTACTTTATATCCTTGTCCTACTACACAGTCTAAAAATTTTGCGATTTTCTGGTACTTAATTTGTGCTCATTAAGTTTATTATGAAAGCTAACTATAGCTTCACAGTCTGTTCTAATTGTAAAAGGTTTGTGCAAAAATAATCTAAATTTGTTTATTACATATATTACTCTTCGTATTTTAAAATCTAGGCTGGCCATGGGTCGTGTCTTTTTCTTTAAATTTTCCAGAACTATATCTACAAATGCGTTCTTTATTTTTACTATCATACTTACTAGGTTTAGCTAATAATATTGTTCCCCATCCTGATTGACTTGCGTCTGTTTCTACGATTATATATTCTGATTCCAAGGGAAGTTGTAGGTCTGGTAAATTTTTACAAATGTCTTTAATTTTTCTAACTAGAGCTATATCCTGTTGATTGAAATATTTTTATCATGTGGGTGTGGTCTTACTATATAGAGGTCCTATTATTTTACTAAGATTGGGAATATACATTCGTGTATAATTTAAAATTCCTAAAAATGATTGAAGTTGTTTTGTATCTTCTAATTTATCTGGATAATCTAAAATTTTCTTGACTATGTGAGGTTATAACCTATTTTTTCATCTCCTAACTCCATTCCTAAAAATTCTATATGAGGCTTATTTAGAACCATCTTTTTCTTGCTAATTATTATTCCATCATTTATGAATTCTTCTAATTCTATATATAAATGATCTATGTGACTATTTCTATCTGGGCTAAATACTAATACGTCATCTATATATACCAGTATAAAAATATATTTATTAAATATGTTATCCATCTTACGTTGAAATATGGAAGGTGCATTTTTTAATCTAAAAGGCATAACTAGCCATTCGTAATGTCCTTGTGGGCAACGAAAGGATGTCCAAGGTACACTTTCTTTTTCCATTTTTATCTGCCAAAATCCCGACTTGCAATCAAATTTACTAAATATTTTTGTTGTCTGTATTCTGTTTATGAGCTGATCTTTATCTGGTATATTATATTTATCGTCTTCTGTATTATCATTTAATCTTTTATAATTTATAACCATTCTAGATTTTCCTCTTTTTATCTCTGCATGATTTCTAATCATGAATGCAACACTCCTATTCGGACTATTACTAGGTCTAATTACTCCTAAATCTAGTAACTCTTTAATCTGTGTTCTAAATCTTTCTATATTTGTTGGCGTATGATCTATTTGTGCTGATGTAATCCTATAATATTTATTTCTTTTATCTAAACTGGCTAAAACTTTATTTCTTTCCCAGTATTTCATGGGTTGTTCACCTAAAATCTCTGTTGTTTCAGCTAGTCTTATTATTTCATCTAAATTATTTTATGTTCTTCTGTATACTGATTTTTTCTTTAATTTTCTTATTTTTGCAAAAATTAATTCTAGGCTAACTATCTGTTGAAAATTTTCTAGGTTCCATTCAAATTCTTCTAAATTATCTAATTCATAATTTTCTATGTCTAAATTTTCTAAAGAAGTATTTGCTATCTCATCAGGTATATATTTTTGGGCTGACTCGAGAAAAATATTTCTACTAGGAAATAAAAAACTAGCGGGAAATGAATCTACTCCTATGGTACCACCATGCTTCCCACGCAACTCTTATGAATGGGCTATGGTGCTAAGGGCATATGCTGTGGGTGTATGTACAGTTCGTTTGAAGAAACTAATGTTGTTCTGGCTGATAAACATGCTGCCTTGTGAACTAAGTATGAAATTAAGTCCTAAGATGAAAGGATGATTTGTCGAGTATTTCCAATCCAAGCTTGAGGTAATGGGAACCATTCTATGTGTTGAGTTTGAGAACCTAGGTGATGAAAACTAATCTATGCTCCATTAATGCAATGTGTATATGTCTGTTTAGTGCCATCGGCTATACTGACTAAAGCTGGGGTTATTAAAGCTGTGCTCCATCCTGGTGGAACTATGTGTTGTTCAATATATGACTTACTGGTTCCGGTATCTATCATGGCATCTATACTAAGGGTTTTTTCTACAAATTTAATTACATAAGAGATCTTAACTAAATTTGGCTTGGGTATAACAGGGTAATTAAATGGTAAATAAGTATTATCTGACTTTGCTTGAGAGTATTGACTAAAGGGTTGAGAATCAACTAGGTTGACTAATTCTAAAGAGTTCATATGTTCTTCAACAAGTTTATGTTTTAAAGGGTATTTATTGTGAAATTGTTCTAGCTGCTATTTAAGCTGTCTATTTTCTAGTTCTAAACATTCTATGTCAAAACTAGTCTTAGCCTCTATCTCTTGTATTTGTAACTTGAGTTCTCTTACTTGTACTTCTAATTCTCTAATTGTTAGATGTAATTCTCTGCTTTCTATACTTTGATCTTCGCTGTTATTTTCTAATGTTATCTTATGTGTCATGTTTAATTTTTCGAGACATACAATAGGTTATACTGCATAATAAACACTAAGCTCTCTTATCGTTAGCTGGAAACCAATTACAATAACTGCATCTAGTGGTATCAAATCCTAGTCCTATTTGAAAAGTATGCTGACATTCAGTATCTGCATTGTATTCCATCATAAAGAAAGTATCATGAGAAGGAGTCATTCCTATTTCTTGGTTGAGTTATCCTAATAGATTATCTATATCTGTATTACTTTCTGAATTACTATATGAACTTATGGCTTCTATTTGATATTCATAATCACTAACTATGCTATACACTTCTAAATCATCACTATTTATACTAACTATATCTTCTTCTAAGTCTTCTATTATATGGAGTCTTTCTATCTGTTTATTAGTATTAGGCCTTTGTTTTTTTGGGCAAGCTTTTGCAAAATGATTGGGTTCTCCACATATAAAACAATTGCATTTTTTACTGTTGGGTTTTCCAACATATCTTTGTTTTCTTTTATCTTTTTCTTCTTCGAGTAGTTGCTTATAATTTATCCTATTAAAAGTTCTACTCTTTCTTATGAATTTTTGTTTTTTCCATGGTTTTCTATATTTTTTCTTCTAATATTTTTCTTTTCTATATTTTCCTCTAATATTTATCTTCATATTGCTGAGGAGTATATATTACACTGCTACAAAAATCATAATTTTGTTTTTTCAAATCTTTCTGTATTTTGACTTCTATACATGTTTCTCTAAGCTTAAGAAATGTATAAACTATCCTAGGTCCTATTCCTAAAGTCCCTCTTATTTTTACTTCTCCTGCGGCTTTTTTAGCTGGTAAATTTGCATGATAACTGACCATTTATTTTCTATTTCTCTTCCTAGTTCTCCAGGTAATTTTCTAAAATATTTATTTCATATTTCTTCATCAAAACTTTTTCCAGTTCTAGCTGCTATGGCTAAGTATTCTTTATTAAAGGGTACAATATATTTCCAACTTCCTAATGTTATCTGATCTAACTCAGTTAATGTTATGCTTTGAGTGTGATCATTTCTTCTAGAAGGGTCATATCCTATGAGTATTTCTTTTATAAAACTGGTAAAATTCCAAGGGTTATCTCCTAGTTTTTTAAGCTGTTTAATTATCTCCTCATATTTTCCTTTAAAAGTTAAATAAATATTATAAGCTGAATCTCCTAAAAGTGTCTCCATATATTCCCACATATCCGTTGATTCAAAAGGATTACTTATCCATGCCTTTACCGCATCTTTTTCCCATTTTTCTATTACTTCCTGCCATATCTGAGGGTCGAATCTGGCTAAATCTAAAAGGATACCTTGATTATTAACTGGTTGTAATTGTATACTCATATCTGGTTGTCTACGCTTTTCATGAAATCTATAGCTTTTATTTGGATCTGCTTTACTGCGTCTTGAACTAGCTAATGGTCTTCTTCCTCCTACTGCATAATGCATTGGTTCTACAGGATCTTCTACCGTTGGTTGTGGGTTACTGGTTCCTGTGCTTTCTGTGTTCATGTAAAAAGTATCTTCTAAATTAGATTGTTTTGGTATTTTAAATATTTTGCTAGGATGTATTTTATCTTCTATGATATCATCTACATATTCAGTATAAAATTCTTGGTCTAAAAATGACACTGCTTCATCATGGGTATCTCCTCTAGCTAAGTATTCATAATATCTAGTATCTAATATTTTATTCATATCAGTTAGGGTGAAAATTTTTAAATCTATCTCATCAATATTATATATCTTATTTTGTGATATTGTTTTTTCCTCAGTCATTACATAAAGCTGATTTATGTCACTACGATTATCTTGATTTTCTTCTCTATCTATACTACTAAATTCATTATCTTCAGATTTTTCTGGTGCTACATACGTATATTGAGTAAATCTTACTACATAATTTCCATCTTCTCTTTGGTATAATAAGTTATCTTGAGGGGCTAACCTTTTTTATCTTAGAAAGTCTCCTAAGTTCCAATCTAGTGCTGCATTATCTTCGAAATTAAATTTTGTAGCTGGTAGTGCCTTTATTCCTTTTGCGCCTAATAACTTAACTATCTGATCATTTGTAAGTCTATAATGAGCATTACTTTCTGAGACTGCTAAGCCTAAAAATCCTGTGCAAACTAATAAATTATTTTCTCCCTTTTTCATTTTGTATCCCCTTACTTTTTATTCCTATTTTTATCTTTTTATGAAAGGTAGAGGTTGGTAGTAAGAAATCTGGTGTAAAATAAACTATTCCTCCTTTTGAATTCATATCTAATTCATAGCTGCCTAAAATACTTTGTCCTACATCATTAAACCTATCATCATAAAGACATACAAAAACTTTAGTTCCTTAATTTTCTCTAGTTGAAGCCTTAACTCTTACTACAATTAATCCTAAGTGGGTCATTTTAAGGTGTTCATTTACTGCATATTTATAGCTTTCTCTGTCTATTAAATTTAGCTCTATTTTTTTATCTTCATGAGTTACACTAATCATTTGTTCACCGTAGTGTTTAAATAGATATTGTTTTTTATGAACCTTACCTAGCTTATATACATATTTAGCTGGAATTAATTCTAACTTTTCTTTCTTAAATTTTTCTATTTGTTGTTCTACATCTATAAATTATTCCATTTTAATATCTTCATCTTTATTACGCTTTTTACTGCTACTTCCTTTTACTAGCTGTTTAAACATCTTTATTTTCTGTAAGTTCTACAAACATGTTTCTTTGTTAATTTAAGCTTTTCAAAATATCTAGCTATATTTTCTTCGTTTACCTGAGATTGGAGTTTGTTTACTTGTCCTTCTAATTCTTTTCTTTTTTGAAGTATTATTCTTTCTAAAGAAGCTAAACGATTTTCTACACTGTGTAGTTGTTCTGATAATTCTTCAAATTTTTCACACAATCTGATTAGAAATAAAATTTCTATATTATTTTGTCTTACTGATATTTTATCTGATTGATTTATACCTTGATAGCTACTGATTCCTTCTGGGTTATTATGAAAATCTTCTACTTGTTTTAAAATAACCTGATAGTCTCTATTAGCTTTTTTTTATCGCTACTCATAAACTAAGATCTTACAAGTTGTTCTAAAATTTCTAATTTCTGTTTTAAATTATCTTGAATTTGGTTGATTTGTTCTATTTGTTTAGCTATTTGAATGTTTAGAACTAGAAAATAGACAGCTTAAACAGTAGTTAGAACAATTTCACAATAAATACCCTTTAAAAGATAAACTTGTTGAAGAACATATGAACTCTTTAGAATTAGTCAACCTAGTTGATTCTCAACCCTTTAGTCAATACTCTCAAGCAAAGTCAGATAATACTTATTTACCATTTAATTACCCTGTTATACCCAAGTCAAATTTAGTTGAGATCTCTTGTGTAATTAAATTTGTAGAAAAACCCTTAATATAGATGCCATGATAAATACCGGAGCTAGTAAGTCATATATTGAATAACACATAGTTCCACCAGGATGGAACACAGCTTTAACAACCCCAGCTTTAGTCAGTATAGCCGATGGCCTTAAACAGACATATACACATTGCATTAATGGAGCACAGATTAGTTTTCATTACCTAGGTTCTCAAACTTAACACATAGAATGGTTCCTATTACCTCAAGTTTGGATTGGAAATACTCGACAAAATCATCCTTTCATCTTAGGACTTAATTTCATACTTAGTTTACAAGGCGGCATATTTATCAGCCAGAACAACATTAGTTTCTTCAAACGAACTGTACATGCACCCACAACATATGCCCTTAGCACCATAGCCCATTCATAAGAGTTGCGTGGGAAACGTGGTGGTACCATAGGAGTAGATTCAGTTCCCGCAAGTTTTTTATTTCCTAGTAGAAATATTTTCCCCGAGTCAGCCCAAAAATATATACCTGATGAGATAGCAAATACTTCTTTAAAAAATTTAGACATAGAAAATTATGAATTAGATAATTTAGAAGAATTTGAATGGAACCTAGAAAATTTTCAACAGACAGTTAGCCTAAAATTAATTTTTGCAAAAATTAGAAAATTAAAGAAAAAGCTAGTATACAGAAGAACATAAAATGATTTAGATGAAATAATAAGACTAGCTGAAACAACAGAGATTTTAGGTGAACAACCCATGAAATACTGGGAAAGAAATAAAATTTTAGCCAGTTTAGATAAAAAAAAAATATTATAGGATTACATCAGTACAAATAGATCATACGCCAGCAGATATAGAAGAATTTAGAACACAGATTAAGGAGTTACTAGATTTATGAGTAATTAGACCTAGTAATAGTCCGCATAGGAGCGCTGCTTTCATGATTAGAAATCATGTAGAGATAAAAAGAGAAAAAGCTAGAATGGTTATAAATTATAAAAGATTAAATGATAATATAGAAGACGATAAATATAATATACTAGATAAAGATCAGCTCATAAATAGAATACAGACAACAAAAATATTTAGTAAATTTGATTGCAAGTCGGGATTTTGGCAGATAAAAATGGAAAAGGAAAGCATACCTTGGACAACCTGTTGTTGCCCACAAGGACATTGCGAATGGCTAGTTATGCCTTTTGGATTAAAAAATGCACTTTCCATATTTCAGCGTAAGATGGATAACATATTTAATAAATATAGTTTTATACTGGTATATATAAATGACATATTAGTATTTAGCCCAGATAGAAATAGTCACATAGATCATTTATATATAACATTAGAAGAATTCATAAATAATGGAATAATAATTAGCAAGAAAAAGATGGTTCTAAATAAGCCTCATCTAGAATTTTTAGGAATGGAGTTAGGAGATGGAAAAATCAGGTTACAACCTCACATAGTCAAGAAAATTTTAGATTATTCAGATAAATTAGAAGATACAAAACAATTTCAATCATTTTTAGAAATTTTAAATTATGCACGAATGTATATTCTCAACCTTAGTAAAATAATAGGACCACTATATAGTAAGATCACACCCATAGGACAAAAATATTTCAATCAACAAGATAGTTTGAAAAATTAAAGACATTTGTAAAAATTTACCAGACTTACAACTTCCCTTGGAATCAGAATATATAATCGTAGAAACAGACGCAAGTCAATCAAGATAGGGAACAATATTATTAGCTAAACCTAATAAGTATGATAGTAAAAATAAAGAACGCATTTGTAGATATAGTTCTGAAAAATTTAAAGAAAAAAACACGACCATGACCAACTTAGATTTTGAAATACTAGGAATAGTATATGCAATAAACAAATTTAGATTATTTTTGCACAAACCTTTTACAATTAGAAGAGACTATGAAGCTATAGTTAGATTTTAAATCAATAACTATTGATCTAAATTATGAAATTTAAATTATTTTTGTGTTAAAAATTATAAAAAAGAAAAATGTTAATTTGTAAATAAATTCTTGACGGTGGATGCGCGTCTGCATTGGTTGATGATAGAAGTGGGTCCACCATATCAAAGCGGTGATCTTCACGCGACTGATCCAATCTCTTCATCCTGCGGATCCAATCCCTAGATTAACCCAACAATTAGACTTGTTTGGAAGTAGGCTTTTTTTAAGTAATTTTTTATTTTTTTAATTAAAACATAATGTAAAAAAATTAATATATTTGAAATGATTTTTTGCTTTTTATGAAAATATATGTAAAAAGTAGAGAAAAAAGAATTTTTTTATTTTTTGATTTAGATTGTTGATTTTTTAGTTTTTTTTGTGATTTTTTAACTTTTTGATTAAAAAGTATGATTCAATATTTTAGTTTAAAAGTTAAAAAATTATTAAAAAATTAAAAATTAAAAATTTATATTAAAAGTTTAATTTTTTTTTATACATCTTTTAATAAAAAAATTAAAAAATTATTCTAAATATACTAATTTTTTTACTTCATATTTTAATTAAAAAACTAAAATAATGTATTCCGAAACAAAATCTAAAGTAAAAAAACTAAGGTTACGTTTGGTAGAACTTTGTAACTATGATTTAAGAGTATGAGTTGTATTTTGAATTTGTGAGGTTTGGAATTATGGCTTGAGTGTGGAAAATTTGTTTGATAAAGAGTTTTGAAAAGAGTTTTTATTTGAGTGGGGAATTGTTGATGCAACATTTGATATTTGATACAAAAATTTACAACTCATAACCAAACATATAACTCAAAATTATTTTAAAACATATAATTTTTTTTAAAAATTTCAAAAAATATTTTTTTCGATTATATACAAATTAACATATCAATTGGAAAATTTTTTTTTAAAAAAAATCACTATTCTGGTCAACCGGCCAGGCGACCGGTTAGGCAAAATTTGCAAAATTTTTTTTTCAAAAATCGCACCTGAGACAGAGTTCTCTGCAGAGTTTTGGAAAATTGATTCCAAAACTCCTTCCAAACATCATATTCAAATATAAGTGTAGAATTATGTTTTCAAAACACAACCAAACGGAGCCTAAAATAATTTGTTCCTAAACAAAGCCAAGTGGATCTCACTATCTCAAAGTGGTGATCCTCACATTACTGATCCAATCTCTAGATTAACCTAACAATTAATAACCCTCACGGAAAAAAACAATTAATAACTGGAAAAGATTATGATATATACACCTTCAAAGGTGTGTAAATACAGGGCGGGAATTGATAAATTTAAAATAAAATTATAATTAAACAACAAATGAGGTATAATCTCATGAGTTATAACTAAAATAATGTCATAATTAACGAAGAAAATTGATCATAACTAAAGGAGAAAATGACATAACTTAAAGGCCCCGTTTGATTGTTCGGATCGGATATAAGGGTTTGAGGAGGATATGTAATACCTGAGGATAAAGATGGGATATAATATGTTGCAGGATATAATATGTTGTAGGATATGCGATGAATTATATATACTGTGAGGTCAGTTATATTATATTTGGTTAAGATAGGATACATGATGGAATAAGAGAAGAGTAATTATTTTTTACCTTTGAATGAAAGATTCCCTATATCCGATAGTAGGAGATATACAATACCATTGAGGCTTGATATTGCATATCCCTTTTTAGGGGATATACTATCCGAACTCTCTATATCTAGAGCAACCAAACACGAGATATAAGGAGACAAAAAAACATGTGAGACCCACCTCATATTATATTGGTCTTCCCTCAAATCCGCCCATTATATACCTCTAACAAATAGGGCCAAAGGTGTATAAATTAAGAGATATGTATAATAGAATTTCTTTTAATAATTATTTACTTTCCTCAATCTTTGTTGTAGTGTGTATGGCGCGGTTTGAATAGTTTAAAAGCAATATTATAAATTAAATGATAAAATAATAAATAATCGAATCACAGTTTGAAAATTTTGGGACGAATTAAAAAATATTATTAGCAAATTATCAAGTATTTCGACTGGCTTCCCACATCGGGAAGTTTGGGTGTGTGTGACCTCTCTAGTCAACAATGGTCTAGGTGAGGTTTCTTTGTGGGTTTGACCTTATTTCCTCCACGTTTAAAAAAAATATTTATCAAGTAATTGTATAATATTTATGTGGGTGTTGATTTTTGACCACACAACCAAATAAAGAAACTCAGCAGGAGAGCACCGGCAGAATAGATTAAGCCCGAATAACATGTTACAAAAAGATAAGAATCTGGCGGTGGTTTGTCACCTAGGGGCACTCCGACGATCAAATCAGTAATTATCTCTCAAAGATAGCCAATAGTGTTTAACTCACTAGACAGAGCATAAACAACATATCCTAGACCTACAAAAGTGCCATGTTTTTATAGCCAGCACTAACTTGATCCCCTTAGAAACCTAGTTTCAATGGACTTTGGCTCAATGCTCATCTTGGACTCCCACTTAGATAGAGATAAACTCCCTAAGAGCTTTATCTATCTCTAGACTGAGGTTCTCTCCCATTCTAAGACTCTTGTCTCTTATTTGCTCATTTCGGATTCCGATATCTCCAAATATAACCTCGGCCTAGCCAAGATCACCTCGACCTAGCCAAGATCACCTCGACATCAAGACCAGGCCACGTGGCACCTCGGCTGATGCTTCGGCGTCACCTTGGCCACGTGCTGTCAATCAAAAAATATGTTCCCATAACTGCCCCCTAGGTTCTATTACCTTGGCAACCTGAGGTGATAGAACCTACACTGCTTATTCATACATTATGTCGGCTAAAATTCATTCTATCTTTCGACCGAGAAGACGACTTGTTGGCTCCTAGTACCCAATACTTTAATTATCCATTTTTATCAGGGATCAAGAACCAAGAACTAAGTTATTTAAATATCCTAACTGAGATTGTTCCTCTAGCCGATGTTTTTGCTTCATTAAATCAAGAACTCCAAGAGTTTATCTGCACATGAGCTGTCACGCACGGTTTTCCCAACCGTTTCTGCCACTCAATCTTTTCGCATTGGTTTGTACTTGACACGCGCTATCAGGACGCATCGCTTCTGCACACGCCGCCTGATAGACACGTCATCCAAGGCACATAATTATGGTTTACCGCCTTTTCACAATTTTGACAAAACTTCTCCCTCTCTCTGCGTCTCTTCACTTTTGCAAAAAATAATTTCCCTTATTTCGTAAATTTTCTCTCTTTAAACTTCCGCTCTTAATCCGCCATTACTGTTTACTCAAAGCTCTACAACCGTTTCATTCGTCTTCTCTGACGAGCTTTCAACTGCCCTGTTCCGTTTAAGTTCTTCAACTCCGGCAATCTTGCTCTCGGCCCCATTTGGTAAATTTCTATTTTCTTCTTCTTTTGGTTCAATCTTTCACTATTTCGCATGCGTAATACTTTCATGAATCCATTTGTATGCATCTTGCTGCTTAAATTCCTCATTTTGACTGCCATATTTAGTCATTTGTAAATCAGTTCTTGTGTTTTTAAGTTGCTTTGCGTTTATTCCCTGTACTGTCTTCATGTTGCCTATGTTGCCATTGAACATTTGTACTGCGTTTTTCTCACACTTTTAGATACCACGAATCAACTTCTTGTTATTCAATGAAGCTTTATCACTGTGTTACTTGAATGTTTTTAGCACTGTTCCTACCATGCTTCTGTTTTGGTCTGAGTCTTGATTGTTGTTTTTGACTCTGAATCCTTCTTGGTTTTGAATCATGTTCACCTTTTTATTTTATCTTGTTTTGTCTTCAGATTCTTGCCTTTGATTCTTATTCCCGTATAGACTTAGGCTTGGGATTTGATTTAGAACCTTGTTCTTTAGGGAAATAAAAACAAGATCACCTTAGATCTTCAAAACCCTAGCTTCGTGTGCCAGCCTAGGTTTTAGCCGAGGTTTCTAATCCCTAACATTCTCTTTTCTCCTAAAATTTCTCCCAAAACATTCTAAGCCGAGATAATGGGTACGTTTAGGTGGAGGGTAGATTCCCCAGAAAAACTTGAGTACTTTAGGAGAGTGTTTTCTATCTCAGCCGACGTTCAACTTAGGCTAGCTGGGAATGAGGACTCTATTATGCTGGATGGGGATTCCATGCTTTTTCCCGTGGTTGCTTTTATCGAATGTGGACTTCAATTTCCCCTTGATACCCTCTTTTGCGAAATCCTCCATTATTACAAATTTAACCCCATGCAACTTGCCATAAACTCATATCGGGTTATCAATGGCATAATTGAGCTAGCTCACCGAGAAAAGGCTAGGATCACTTTAGCCGACATCCAATTCTGTCATACCATGTGTTGCCTTATGTCTGAAAAAGGCTACATATACTACCTTAAGCCCAGGTCTACTGCCTACATATTAATAGCTGACCTCCCAGACTCTAACAAGGGTACTGGAGATGATTACTTCATCGTCTCAGGCAACTAAGAATTTTCACCTGACGATGACCTTCATCTCTATCCTCTACATCGATCAGTGTTTAATGAGGGTGATAGTAAGAGCTAAGTTTCATTTTTAATCATATCTCGACTAGGATTTGGCAGTATATATCTGTTTTTTGTAATGTTCTTATTCTTACTTCTTTTTGCAGCTTTTCCCCAGCCAGCAAAGGATTTTCGGTAGACCTTCTTCCCTAAGCCCGATCTAAAACGGCTTTTAGGTTTGGATATTAATAAGCGCAAAGCCCCTTTGCTGCTTAATTATATCCCGACCTATAAGTCTGCGCTATTCGACGTCCCCTGCCGAAGCAAGACTCCCCTATCAGCAACAACTCCCACAGTTGCTTCATCGCCAAGACCAAACCAGGCCTTTTTATCGGACCCAGTAAAGCAACCCTCCACTTCTGCTCTAGCTTAACTTATCCCGCCATCTTAGCACCGACGCCGACGTCGCGCTCTACCAAACATACCAGCTGGCCCAACTCATAGCCGCAAACGACAAGATTCTGAGGCGTAAGCCTACAATTCGACCAATCCTCCCATTGCCCTTCCCACCATTCACTTCGGTAACAAAGTTATACTTACTGCTACAACCGACGAAATGGGCCGCAAACCAGCCATCGTTGAGGACCTTCTAGCCGACATCCCTGGGGTAGTGACTGTTCAGTCATCCTCTTCTCCCTCTCAACCCAAGTTAAAGCCTAAGAGAGTCAAAAAAACTAAGGCCAAGGCTACAGTGACTCAGATTGATTCTGAGGATACTGTACCGATCTCAAAACTGGTCGAGTCTAAAAAGAGTACTCCTACTGCTGATAAGAGGCCAGCCGAGGCCGAGGCGTCTGACCCACCGCAATCTAAAAAGCTGAGGTCCAGTGGGTCCTCTGATTCTTCTGGTTTCCGTGCCGATACTCCCTGGACTCCATCCGTCACGGTCGGAGACCGATCCCTTATGGTTCTGCTCCCAGCCGACATAGATCGGATGGCCGAGCTTTCCGAATATGAAAACTATGCGATGATAATGCAGCACTGTGTCTTGGTAAGTATCAACACTTGTAGCTTTTAATTTCAACTCCTGTTTTTATACTTAACGAATTTTCTTTGCATTCTTGCAAGCTATCCAGCAAGGTCATTTCCTTGCAGTCAAGACCAAAGAGTTTAAGAAGGAATTAACCCAAAGGATAAAGGAGGTAGCCAAACTCCTATCCTCACTAAACAAGGCCGAGGCTCGTATCCGAGGTCTTCTAGATCAGGCCAAGTGTCACGACCCCGACCCGCCCTCTATAGGTTTAGCATCGTAATCGACCAGTAATCTTGGGATTACCGAAGGCCTCTGAGACAGATTAACATAATATTAGGGGCTAGCGGAAACAAATAACAAAAATACAACATCCATTGAGCTGTGCAGACTTACATGAGACAGAATTTTTTTTAAACTTTTATGTACATATCTACACATCATCCTTGCGTCATCATATATATACAAACTAGACAAAGAGGGACTTGGCCCTATTTACAAAATAAACAAAGACTTGCTTAACCAAATAAGAAAATAAAACTTAAATTTTAATCACATAGCCAAAACAACTTGACATATCTGGAACCTCTACAGGAGGCACATAGGTTAGCTGACAAAAACAGATTCCAGGCAGACACCTCTAAACCTGGTTATGCGCTTGATCACCTACATACATAAATAATACAGTGAGCTAGAGCCCAGTGAATAATAACACAGTAAAGGGTTTTAATGAATGATGTCGATACTAGATTCAGAAATCATAATTCAGATTCATAAACAGATTCATATTCATATTCATATTCATATTCATATTCATATTCATATTCTTGTTCAAATCATATACAAAAATCAGAGTTCATGCTTAATCATATGTGGTACATCCATTAGCGCTAACAGAACAGATACAGAACAAATACAGAACATATGGTAATTATGAGTAACCAGTTCCATAAAGAAACCTCCGGATTCGGGTAACAGAGAATAAACATACTGAGCCCCATGATGGAGCCTCCGGTATGGGTAACAGATTGCAGGCATATTAAGTTCCATGATGGAACCTCCGATACCAGATA
Organism: Camellia sinensis; assembly: GCF_055761805.1. Classification (NCBI taxonomy): domain Eukaryota; kingdom Viridiplantae; phylum Streptophyta; class Magnoliopsida; order Ericales; family Theaceae; genus Camellia; species Camellia sinensis. The sequence continues at coordinate 84,289,917 of NC_138963.1, forward strand.
ACAGCGAATAGATATCACATGATGCTAAGGATGCCACGAATACATTATTAGAAATTGAACAATTATTCATTGTATAGAACATATCATTTCAGAAAACAGATCTTAATTCATTATACAAAAAATAAATAAAGTTGAATATAACTTTACTAAGTTATTACTCACAGAAAGCTGCAGAAGCAGATCAAATAGATTAGACAGATCAAACAAATCAGGCAAATAATAGCGCGTGACCTACAAAAGCACATAACATATACACATTGAAAGATAATATCAATTCATTGATCAAACTTGACTTTTCTTGTCTTTTTCTGTCTAAGTAGTCTGGCATTCTACTATGCTTATGCTTCCTTATTTAAATGAATCGGGTTTTCATTTCACATATGCTTTCATTAATCATTCTTTTCTGAATAAACTAATTTCTTACTTGGCTTCTTAATAATAACTTATTCCTTTAATCAACTAATTAATGTTGATTGTTAGCTTATTAATCTTTATTGTGCCATAAATCATGTCTATAATGCTTTGGAAAGAGATGAGAATAAAAATGTAATTTTTCAAAATATGCTGAAAATAGGGTCTTCACTCGAGCGAACCTTTGGTCGCTTGAGCGGTCTGCAAAACTTTATAAAAATATTGGTTGGCCTTAATGTTCGCTCTAGCAATGACTTTTTCGCTCGAGCAGCCAGCAAATTTCCTGTGCTTTCAAAATCAACAAATAATTTTTAAACACATTTTCAAAACTTAAACTCTTGCATGAACCAATTTAAACATGTAATTTTATTAATAAATATGAATCCATGACTAATTTTTCAATTTATAATACAAAAATCTTTTTGATCATTAAAATTAAAACCAATAATTTCATGAATAAAATAATTCCAACATTCTTCTTCTTTGTTTTATAAAAAATAAATTAAAGCTATAAAATCCCCTTCAAAATATTTACACGTAAGAAATTTAAATCAAAATCAACCTAATTTTTTATTCTCAAATATAAATTATAATTTATTTCCAAATTTGTCTAAATTTAGATTTAATTTATTTTCTCCAAATCAAGCCCAATTTCAAACCCACAAATTTTAAAATATGAATTAAACTTTCAAAACTCTCGAAAAATTCATAATGCATGTACAATTGAAATTCAATTTCATGTTAAGACAACTACATTCAAACCCAAAGTGATTAATTTCTAAGTTAATTTCCATAAATTAAACATAACTCCAATTTCTCATTTTCTTTTTAATTATATAAAATTGACTTCAAGCTCTTTCTATTTTCCTTCAAAATATGAAATTAAAGTCATAAACTCCTTAGAAAATTATTTGCATGCATGAAACATTTATTAGAATCCAACTAATTCTACATAGTCAAGCTCAATCCATAATTAAAATCTTGAATTGCTCTAATTTAGATTTTTATTAATTTTTCTCATATCAAATCCAAATTCAAATTCAAATTAACTACTTTCCAAACTTATTTCCTTAAATAGATGTTTCAAAATATGTTTAATTTGAGTCAAACTCTTAAATTACATTACATGCATGGGTTATGGATTTAAAATCAAAACCTCATTTATCTTCAAGATTAATTTTAGATTTCCATGGTTTTTAATGTTTACAACACTTTTCCTCATTCTCTTCAAAACATAAGTTGATTATCTCAGATTCTTCAAAATCTAAGATGAGAGTATTAAAACTTATAGATTTGCTCATGCATGTAGCAATGAGACTTAACCTCATGCATGACTAGAAAATCACACTCAAAATTATTAATTTTTAAATTTATTATCCATGATCATGAACCTAACTCAATTTCTTACAAAATCCATGAGATTGATTCATAACTTTCTTAATTTCAAATGTGATATGAAGATTCTACAAAAAAATTAAATATAATTTCCATGCCTGAAGCTCTAATTTCAAAGATTATTGATGATTTCCCCTTGAGTCTTCTTCTTCTTTTACAATTTCTAGCACAATTTTGGGTTTCCTTCTTTAAAAGTTGAGCTCTCTTTTCTGTCTCTTTCTTTCTCTCTCCAAGTTCCTTTCTCAGCAAAACAAATGAATACCCCAACCATAGAGCTCCAGCACACTAAAGGAAAATAAACCCACCTCTTTGCCTTCAACAAGACACACGTGTACACACACATATGCAAGGCTCTCATTCAATAAATAACATACACACATAAACAATTCTAACTCATTCTACATAGGATTAGTTAATCACTAAGTACATGTTAGCTTCATTAAATAACACGTAATTCTAATTAATCTTGATTAGGATATAATTTAATTAATCATAACGAATCATAAATCCCATATAATTTAATTAGTCTAATTTGACTTCCTTTAGAGTCCAATTATATTTAATTTTATCATTCTGAATCAGATTTTTAATCAAATTCTCCAAAGGCTCCAAATATTAAATTAAACTTATTTCTAACCTCAATTTTGGTTTCTTACGTTATTAAGGTCTTCAATTTTAGATTAAACTTCAAAATTTTCGTCAAAAAAAATTGCATATTCAATTGAACACCTCATAAATAAATTTAGTTCATAATAATCTTAAGTCTCAATTCTCATAACTTAATCAACTCGAATTTAGACCCACTCAATAAAATCTTAATTTTACTAATCTGAATCGAATATTTAATTAAACTCCCATATGGTCCGATATTCTAAATTAAAATAATTCAATTCACTAATTATATTCTTTTGAGCCATTTAGGCTTTCAATTTCTAATTCCAAAATAAATCCCCAATAGAGTCATACATGAATCAATCTCCACAACTTTCATAAATCCCTAATTAAATCAGAATAATGGGCAATTAAAATTCAAATCTCCTTAATTAATTAAGTGCTAATCATTATACGTGATGAGGTCGTTACACCAAGGTTACTGAGTCGGCCTTGAAGAAGGCCAATGACCATGCCGAGGCAGTAGAAAATGTTGTCGAGGTTACTCAGGTCGAGGCAAAAGAGGCCAAGGAGAAAGAGACCCAGGCCCAAACCGAGCTCCAAATAGCACTGTCTACAAAGGCAGCCAAAATCAAAGAGGCGGACGAGAAGGCCTGCGTCAAGGAGGCAGCCGACGTCCGTGACGAATACAAAAAACAAGTCAAACAGGCATGCAACAGGGGTTACACCCTTGGTTGTAGTTGGTTGTCCCTGACGACTCGCCCTTTAGGGACGAGAGCCAACTTGTCTTTCCTTTCCCTCCCGTTCCAAGTCAATCTGAGGATGAGGCTGAGGATTATGAAGAAGTTGAGGTCGACAAGTCTGGGAAGACTGAAGTTGCTGGGGCCAAGTCCCCAACTTTGAATGAGTAAGTCGTGGACTTGACTCGAGATGACGAGGACAAGGTTCCCAAGAACACACTTGAAGCCGAGGTCAAAAGCGCCGAGAAGAGCCTTGACAAGACTCTTCTAGAAATTGAGGCCGAGATCGAGGCCAAAAAGGCTGCTAAGAAGCTCTCCCAGCTGTCTGCTGAGGCCAAAACACAACCAACCGCCGACGCATAATCGTCTATTTAGAATCTTTTCTTTGTTTTTGTACTTTGTACTTTTTCCTTTGTAGTCTCTGTAACCTTTTGGACAATGTTTTAACTTTAGTTTGGCCGATGTGCCTTTTTGTACTTGAACAAGTTGTCTTTTCTGAATACAAGTCTTCTTTTTTCTTCCAAGTGTTGAATGTATACCTTCTTCTCTTCTATGAAAGTTTACTACTTTCATACTTAAAATATTTTTTGTATTTCTTCGAAGTATACCTTAGCTGTATAATAACTCTGAGGTATAATACCTCGGATATAAACCTTGACTGTTTGCCTCGGCCAATAATTAGATACCTCAGATAACACTTAAAAAATATTTTTACAAGTATTATTCAATCAAGTACTGCTTGTTTACCTCTATATGCGGTCTTCTATTAAGACTTCACTTTTTTTTTAAGTTTTGACAATCTGGTGGGTCATCTCAGCCAGTATGTATCTCGGATACTTCTTCTAATATTACCTCGGCTAACTTTAACTTTTAAATTTTCTTGAAATTTCAACAAGTGTTTAAGCCAATTCTAGCTTGTAAATTCTTAGAAAATTTCAACAAGTCTTCCCAAGCTTTTAGACTTTTATCATTCTCCAGCTCTCTGCCCACTAATGTGAACCTAAGTTTTACTTAAGTTCACATTAAACACTTATAGCCTTTCGCCGACGTTAGATTCGAACAAAGACTAACCAAGGTGTTCAACCTGGGTTTCTTTGTTAATCCGATTCCAGCACACTTAGTTCCATTCGGAGTTTCACTCCGACGACATGGAAAATCTTAGTTTAACTCTATCATACGCAAGTACAATTTGATTCTGTCATATGATAAGTTTATTCGTCATGTTTCATTCGGAAACATCACCAACTTAGTTCAACTTTATTATATGCAAGTATAATTCAACTCTGCCATATAATAAGGGCTATTTTAGGAAATGGGTTAAAAGCTACTTCCTAGCTTTTAACCCACTTTCCTCTCTCACAAAAAAGTAAAAAAAAGCCAAAAGGCAGCTTTTAACCATCTTCCCAAAACACCCCTAAGTCTAAGCTATTCGTCATGTTTCATTTGGAAACATTGCCAACTTAGTTCAACTCTATTATATGCAACTCTGCCATATAATAAGTCTAAGCTATTTGTCATGTTTCTTTCAGAAACATCGCCAACTTAGTTCAACTCTATTATATACAAGTATAATTCAATTCTGCCATATAATAAGTCAAAGTTATTCATTATGTTTTATTCAGAAACATCGCCAATTTAGTTCAACTCTATTATATGTAACTATAATTCAACTCTGACATATAATAAGTCTAAGTTATTCATCATGCGTCATTTAGAAACATCGCCATAGGACTGGTCAGTCCTATCACACAAATTTTAGATAAAAATCAAACCAAAATTTTATTATTACTTCGGCTAATGACATAAAATTCGAGAAACAAAAATCTAATGATAAAAAAACATTAGATTACAAGTGTTCTAGGGTCTTGGCAACTCTTTGCCATCATTGTCTTCAAGCTGATATGCCCCATTGTCGGCGACCAAGATGATTCTATAAGACTCCTCCCAATTTGGGCCTAGCTTGCCCTCCCTAGGATCCTTCTTGTTGCCGACTACTTTCCTCAGTGCAAGGTCCTTAACTTTGAACTCTCTTGGGTTGACCTTCTTGTTGTAAGCCCTAACAAGTTGTTGCTGGTATGCCTCCAGCCAAATTGCTGCTCTCTTTCTTTTCTCCTCCAGTAGGTCTAGATCTCGGGCAAGAAATGCCTCATTAGTACCATTTTCCACTCATTTGGTTTTGATCCTTGGAATGCCGACTTCCAGTAGGATAACAGTTTCAGTGCCATAAGCCATGGCAAATGAAGACTCCCAAGTTGATTTTCTCGACATAGTCTGATATGCCCAGAGTATATTAGGCAACTCCACCCATTTTCCTTTTGCTGCTTCTAATCTCTTTTTGATTCCATCTAAGATAGTCTTATTGGATGTTTCTGCTTGACCATTACTCTTGGGAAAACTCTGAGTGGAGTAGTAGTTCTTGATCTTGTGCTTTGCATAAAAGCTTTTGATTATCTTACTGTCAAACTGTGTACCATTGTCTGCTATTATTGCTCTTGGGATACTAAACCTGGTGATGATGTTCTTTCATATGAAGTTCTTCACATCAATATCTCGAATCTTCGCAAGGGGTTCAGCTTTTACCCATTTTGTGAGGTAATCAATTACTATTAGTAGAAACTTCCTTTACCCAGTTGTTTTGGGCAGTTGTCCAATAAGATCCATGCCCCACTGGGCAAATGGCCAAGGGCTAGATACTGGGTTCAAATTTGCTGCTGGTCGATGTATCAAGGGTGCAAACCTTTAACACTTCTCGTACTTTCTGACGTAGGCTTCAGCGTCCTTCTATATGTAAGGCCACCAATATCCCTGAGTAATGGCCCTATGAGCAAGTGATTTGCCCCTAATATGGCTTCCACATACCCCTTCATGTATTTCATACAAGAAATCTTCAACCTGGGAGGGATACACACACCTCAAAAGGGGACCAGCAAAAGACCTTCTGTAGAGATATCCTTCTACTGTTAGGCTAAACCTTGCCGACTATAGTCTGGTCTTGTGTGCTTCTTTGCGATCATTCGGTAACTTGCCGTTCCTAAGAAACATCACTATTGCATCCATCCAACTTGGACCCATCTCCACACACATTGCTTCATACTCTGTGATTAGTGGTTCCACACTTGGGCCAGAAGCCTCGCTTGATTTCATTGAACTAGCTAGGTTAGCCAAGGCATCGGCATGGTTGTTGTTATCTCGGTTTACTTGTTGTAGTCAGCAATCCTGAAACAAGGCTAACAGTCTAACAACCTCTTTGACATAGGCTATCATTCTTTCATCTTGGGCTGCATACTGGCCTGTTGCCTGGTTCACAATAAGTTGGAAGTCATAGAAGACTACCATATCGTCGGCTTCCATCGCTGCTGCTAACTTTAACCCTGCAATTAGTGCCTCATATTTTGCTTTATTGTTTGAGGTTTTGAACTCCAAACGGATAGACTGGTCCAACGTTCACCCATCTGGTGATACCAACACCACTCTTGCCCCCGCTCTTTGACGGTTTGAACTCCCATCAACAAACAGGCGGAAGAAGTCGCTGATGTAGATATCACAGGGCCTCGATTTTTCTTCTTTTTTCTGCTCTACTGTGGGGTTTTTCATTCCCAGCTAGGTCTCCTTTTGATCCCTTAGACACACTAAGTCGCAGCTCACCGGAGCCCTACATGGGATGGCACCAGGTGTGAACTCGGCCACAAAGTCGGCTAGAACTTAGCCTTTGATTGTCGTTTTGGGTCTAAACTCTAAATCATATTGGCCCAATACCACTGCCCATCTGGCTACCCTGCTTGTCAGATCTCCTTGCTGCAACAGGGACTTCAAGGGATGCTCAATTAATACCACAATCTTGTGGACTTGGAAGTAATGATTCAATTTTTTGGAAGCTATTACTAAGGCCATTGTCAATTTCTCCAGGGGCAAGTACTTGGTCTCTGCGTCTGCTAGGGTTTTACTCATATAGTATATTGCCCTTTGTTCTCCCTTCTCTTTTCTAATTACCACTGCACTCACTGTATGCTCCGAAACCGCCAAGTGTAAGAACAGTTCCTCTCCAGGTACTGGATTTGAGAGAACTGGGGCTGTGGTCAGGTATTTTTTTAAATCAGCCAAGGCGACTTCGCATTCCTCTATCCACAAAAATCTATGGCCTTCTTTAACAAACAGAAAAATGGTTTACATTTATATGAATTTCTACTTATAAACCTATTCAGGGCTGCGGCCCTTCCTATCAGCATCTGTACTTGTTTTGCTGATGTTGGGCTCTTCAAGTCAATAATGGCCTTGATTTGATCTTGGCTTGCCTTAATGCCTCTTTTAGTAACTAGGTATCCCAAAAACTTTCCAGATCCGACTCCAAATGCACATTTTGAAGCATTGAGTTGGAGCCGATATGTTCTAAGAATATCGAAAACTGTCTTCAAGTTGGCTAGGTGATTCTTAGGTTCTTTGGTCTTCATGACTATGTTATCAATGTATACTTCCACTGTTTTACCAATCAGATGTCTGAACATCTTGGTTACTAACCTCTGGTAGGTTGCTCTTGTATTTTTCAACCTGAAAGGCATCACTCTGTAGCAATATAGCTCTTTTGTGGTGATAAATGCAGTCTTCTCCTCATTAGGGGGGTACATTGCTATCTGATGGTACCCCCTGTAAGTATCCAGGAAACTCATCCTTCCATGCCCTGAAGTGGCATCCACTAATTGATCGATCTTGGGGAGTGGGAAACTGTTTTTGGGACAAGCCTTATTCAGGCTGGTGAAGTCCACGCAGACCCTCCACTTCCCATTCTTCTTTTGCACAACAACTGTGTTTGACAACCAAGTTGGGTAGCTTACCTCCCAAATGGCTCTAGCCTCCAATAATTTGTCTACTTCCTCCTCTACTACCTCCACATGAACCAACGTCGGCCTCCTTATTCCCTGAATGACAGGTTTAGTCGACCTGTCAACATTTAGTCTATGGCAAGTGACCTCGGGATCAATGCCAGGCATCTCGTATGGCGTCCAGGCAAACACCTATATGTTTACTCGCAAGAACGGCTCTAACTCCTTCTTCTCCTCATTGGCCAACCTTGAGCTGAGAAGGAAGAAACGTTCTTCATCTCCTTGTTGGACCAAGATCTTCTTTAAGGCTTCCTCACTTTTGTCAGCCGGCTCTTTGCCGACGTCATCCAGGACCTCCTTGTCCTTGTCCTCAATCTCTACTGTTTCTACTTCTCGCACGTTGCAGGTGGATTTCATTACTGTCATGGAGCAATTCTTTGTCTACACCTGATCCCTTCTGATCTCCTTAATTCCATGCTTTGTTAGGAACCGCAACAGCTGGTGCAATGTTGAGGGAACAGCCCTTACTGCATACAACCATGGCCTTACTAAGATAACATTGTAAGGGGAGGGGGTGTCAATTACTGTAAACTCTGTGCTTACCTTCTTGGTGCCTGCTTGCACCTCCAAATTTATTGTTCCCAAGCGCCATGTCAGCGTTCCATTGAACCCGACCATCGGGCCGTTGGACTACTCCAAACCATCTCGGTGAAGGCTGAGCTCCTTGTAACATTTATGTACATGATGTCACAAAAGCTGCCTTGGTCAATCAGAATACGCCTTACTTGGCATTCTCGAATCTTGAGGGATACCACCAAAGCATCGTTATGTGGATGTTGTACCATGTCTAGGTCGGTTTCAGTGAAAGACACTATTGGTCCCTGGTACTCGTCTGTTCTAAGCCTCTTTTGCTGGACCTAATATACATGTTGTAAGTGTTTCACCCTCTGAGTCTCTCCACGTACCTTGTTCTCATTGACTCTTAAGTGAATCACATTGATCACTCGAGCTCCGTCTGCTTGCGGTTGTGGTGCTGGTGGAGGTGATGATGCTGGTGCCTGGGGTAGCCTTGCCTGTTCTTCCCTCGTTCGGGCCTCATCTACTAGGTCCCTTAAGTGATCTTGTCTGACCAGATCTTCCAAATGCCCCTTTAAGGCTCTACAACCCTGCATCAGGTGTCCATCTTCATTGTGGTAGGGCATAGTGCTTTCCTAGACTTCTCCCCATAAATTCTCTAGGGATCCTTTCCGACGCTCTGTAATATGGTTGGTTCCTGATCCTTTCTAGAACTTTATAAACCAGGATCCGAAACACAGTGGTGACTGCATGTGCAGCTCTCAATCTTGTCTCTTGTCTGTTATATCCAGTATTACCTCGGCCTCGTTTCGGCAAGCCGTTTCTTTTCTCCTACTTTGGCGCTTTGTTCCCAGCGTGTCCTTTTCTACTCTAGCGTATTTCTCGATCTTTGCCATGAGCTCCTCCATGCTTTTTGGCAGAGTTTTTGCTAGCGACTTCCGAAGCATGTAGTCATCCTCCAGGCCATTCTTAAAAGAAATGACCGCCAACTCTTGGTTGCATCCTAGTATTCGGTTGAACACCTCATAGTACTTTTTGGTATAAGCCTTGAGGCGTTTACCATCGCCAATTTTCAGAGCCATTAGGGAGTCTACTCTCAACAGTTGTAATTTGTTTGTAATAAACCTGGACACAAACATCTCAGCCAGGCCTTCCCAACTCTTCACAATTTCTTTTGGCAACTTGTGGAACCAATTTGATGCAATTTTCCCAAAGGATGAGGGGAACACCTTGCAGAGCAACGGTTCATTCCCAGTATACAATGCCATTGAATTCAAATATAAGCCGACGTGAAAGTTTGGATCGGACTTACCATTGTATGTCTGGAACCTCAGCATATGGAACCTTTTTGGGGCTTCAAACTTATCCAACTCCACTGAGAATGGTGTTCTCAACTTGATCGGAGATGTGACCTCGGCATTCTGTTGCTTCCTCTGAAGGTAGTCTCTCAAATCTTCCTTGGTCCGACCAAGAGCTCAGCTGTCAATGAATTTCAGCCTTTTGGTGCGATGCTCCCAACGTCGTTATGAGTCCTCTTGGACTTCTCTTCATTCGCCGTGTCAAAACAAAGTTCTTTCCCCTGAACATGTCGATGTTCCTTGACATAGGTTCCTTTTGTATGAGGTGTCTTCTGAGACTCTCCTCTTACTGACTCTCCTCGCCCGACTTCCCCAGAAAGCCGATGTGAATGCTCCTTTGTCCTGTCATGTTGAGGGGCCGCTGGGACTGCTCTCTGCCCCCCTTTTTGGGCGTCGTTCTTAGCTGCTGGAATTGACGTGTCCTTAAATGAAAACGGTGGTTGCATGACGTTGTTCTGCATCATGAAGTTGACAACCGATTGTAGGTCTACCAACTTGTTTTCCATTCCTTTCATCTCGTTGTCCCTCCTCAGGCATCTATCTTTCCATACCTGGAGGTCGCTTTCGTTATGGTACTCCTCCCAGCCTGCTTTCTTCGGTGGGTCTCCATCTTAGCCGACGTCCTTTTTCCCGGGATTTTGATCCCGTGGTCCTTCATTACAGTTTTCCTCTTCCATGTTAGGATCGACATGTTTACCAATCTCACTAGGGATGTCTTCCCCAATCTTCTCTTTCTATCCGTCGTTGCCCATCTATTCTCCTTACGTTTCTATAGACAACGCCAAATTGTGGGTGTTGATTTTTTACCACACAACCAAACAGAGAAACTCAGCAGGAGAGCATCGATATAATAGATTAATCTAGAATAACGGCGGTGGTTCGTTCACCTGGGGGCACTCCGATGATCAAGTCAGTAATTATCTCTCAAAGATAGTCAATAGTGCTTAACTCACTAGACAGAGCATAAAAAGCATATCCTAGACCCACGAGGGTGCCATGTTTTTATAGCTAGCACTAACCTGATCCTTGTAGAAGCCTAGCTTCAATGGACTTTGGCTCAATACTCATCTTGGACTCCTAGTTAGATAGAGATAAACTCCCTAAGAGGTTTATCTATATCTAGACTAAGGTCCTCTCCTATTCTAGGACTCTTGTCTCTTATCTCTTATCTCTTATCCGCTCATCTCGAATTTCGATATCTCCAAATATAACCTCGGCCTAGCTGAGATCACCTCGGCATCAAGACCAAGCCACGTGGCACCTCGGCCGATGCTTTGGCGTCACCTTGGCCACGTGCTGTCAATCAAAAAATATGTCCCTACAATTTATATATATATATATATATATAACACAAATTAATTTTATATAATATCTTTCATGTATGTAATTACTAAGTTGTAACAAATTTTACATCTTAAATATTTCTCACATTCATTTTTACTTTAATATTTCATTAGAAATTAAGAAATATATGTATTAACTATAGTAGAGCGGAGTGGTTTCGAAAGATAAATTACAAATTTTAAAGTTTAATCTGCAGTTAACTAATAGAATGATGTGGATTTGTGTAGATTGGTACGGTTTTAATAGATTGAGTAGTATTTTGCATAACCCTAGCTGTGATTAGGAGTATTCGCAGTGTGATTCGGATGGTTTGAGAGTAAAATTATAAACCAAACCGTGAATAACGGATTGACAAATAACCAAATCACGGTTTGGGATGGTTTCAATTTTCTAATTGATTGAAGAATATTCTTAAATAATTATCAATCATTTACATAATATATAACACTAATTTGCATAATAAATGTAACACAAACTAATTTACATAATATTTTTCATATATATAACTACTAATTTGTAACGAATTTCACATATTAAATTTCTCTCATACTCATTTTTATTTTGATATTTCATTAGAGGATAAAAAAATTATGTATTAATTATAACGAAGCAAAACAGTTTCGAAGGCGAATTATAAATTTGAAAATTTAATTTGTGGTTAATAGATAGATTGGTGCAGATTGGTGACAACATTTTACACAGTCTTAGCTATGGTTGTTTTGGGAATTAATTTTTTTATTTGATTTTTTGATTTTTTACGAAGACGTATAAAAAGGTAAAGAGAAGAGTTGACCTTTTGGTAGTAATTTTTAAACATTTTAGCTAAAAAAATTAGTTCCCAAACTTGACGTGTGGTTTGTTTTTTTTTGTTTAGCAAATATTTTATTATATTTAATAAAAAAAAAATTCATACATAAATGTAGTTTATTGTGAACTTTTTATTTCAAAACAAACAACCATTGAAGATTAATTTATATACAATAACGGCATTGCTATATTATTCTTGTCAAATTTTTTGGATAAATCTTAAGTATGAATAAAAATTTTCTTAAGAAAAATACAATAATCTTACAAGTTTAATATAATCACACTAGATTTTTCTAAAGTTTTAATTTATATCACTTGATCAAATTTTTATCAAAAATTTGTTAGTCGTATCGTATGAATGAAAAATTAATATTATCATTTTGTTTTTAGTGAAATATATATTTTACCTTGTGTATCTTTATATCTTCATACTTTATACATTAGTTTTAATCTATTTAACTTTATTAAAATGGATGCCAATATAATCATATTAAAACTACAGATCTTTGTTAGGTATTTTGACAACTCAAAGATTAAAATTGTAATTTCACGCGTGTTAGTAAGGATTGAAAAATCTTTACAAATAATAATTAAGCCAAATTAATGATCAAGTGATTGTGAAAAGTTCTTTTTCCTCAACAAAAAGTGTTTTAATACTGTATTTATGTAACAACCCGAAAATTTAAGTTGCCCTTTAAATTTTATGTTAGTATTATGGTTATATGTGATAATATATTATTAAAAATAAATAAATATAACAGTTGTAATAATAAATAATAATAAAAACATAATCTAATTTGACATTGGATTATCAAATATGGGATTAATTAGGGATTATTATTTGGGGTCAAATTAATAGAAATATGGAATTATAATACTAGTTGGGCCAAATTAAAGTTAAAAATAGTAAATAAATAAATATGAAAGTAAGAGTAAATAATAATAATAATAATTGAGAGAGAGTTTTTATATGCATTAGGGCAGAGCTAGGCTAAGGTGCGTTGGTGGGCCAATTTTTGGGCCGCGATAAAAAGGGCCGAGAGGAAGGGCCTTGTAGTTAGCTCAGTCCAGTTGTAGATACAGTTACCACAGTCGGTATGGTAATAGTTAGCTCGGTCGTGGTATTCAGAACCAAGGTATTTGGGCTTCTTATGGTGGACCTAGCTCTCGTTAGCTCGGTCTCGACGGACCAAACCGAGGTATAAGCAATGAAGGGAAGAACCGAGCTAGTTGGAGCTCAGTCATTTCTGCCGCTTTAGCATGGCTATGTTAGCTCGGTCGTTTTTTCATACTACCGAGGTAAAACCATCTCACTTGGTTTAAGCAGTGAGGGGGGTGTTGAAGGATAAACAATCTTTCAGGAGTGTGATTCCTAGGAGGACTCTACATGGAGGAATAAAAGTCCCACTAGGATTGTGCCATGCGGAACCTATAAAAGCTCATAACAGAACTTGTGGAAGAGGTAACACAACTTTGATTCCCGAATACACAGAGCTTTTGTCTATTTGTCTATTTTGCTGACTTAGGCATCAGAGAGGTATCCGGCTCACACCTGCCGGCTAGCTCATGTTTGTGTTTTCAGGGAGTAAAGCAACGACGTTTGGAGGAGCGCAGACTTGGTCAACAGGATTATACGAGAACATTATTTCGTGCTTGTACAATTGGCGCCGTCTGTGGGAAGTCCAGAAAGAACAAAACCTCTTGATCAAGTTTTTCCTCTCTAATTGGAAACAATGGCGCACAACGAAGATTTGCCGCAATCCGCTATCAACGGACAAACCCCTGAGGGAGGTGGGAGGCGCGAAGGTTTACCTTCTATCCCTCCTATGGCTGATTTAGAACCCCAGCGACAGAACCCCTGGAGGGATGCAAGGGGGAGGCGTGCTAACAGCCCCCGTCGCTCCCAAAGTCCTGAAAGACAGAGGCGAAGGATCGACCCTCAAGTCCTGGAGGATCGCGTGAAGGAGTATGACGAGTTGATAGGAAAGATGGTGGCGGACATGGAGTCAATGAAGCGCCAGATAAAAGGAAAAGGGGTGGCAACAGGAGAGGGGCGCAAAGACAACACACCTCCTTGCTACTCGGAAGATCGTGATAGATGCACTACACCATCGCAAGCAGAAAGTAAGAGCCTTAGAACAGGGGACACGCAATCAAGGACTTCCAGGACTTGTTACTCCAGGTCTGAGAGAACGAGAACTGAGAGGTCATATACTGAGGGAAGCACCTGTCGGCCTTCGCACATGCACCAGACGTCTTCTAGGCACACGGAGTTGCCTAGATCATTTGATTTGTGAACTGTGCTTGAAGAAAGGGCATGATGAAAGGAAGATACCAGGGCACGCGACCCGCGTAGAGTTTCAGCCCTTCAGCGGTTGGCCCCTTAGACGCATGGGAGCTTCGAGGTAGGAATGCCAATGCCGCGCCTTGCTTATGAACCAACGGACAAAGCATTAGCAAGGTTGCAGAGCTCGCCGTTCGTTCCGGCAATTGAGAACGCACCACTACCCTCGGGCTTTCTCCAGCCCAAATTCACTACTTGCGAAGGGAAGACAGATCCCCACATGCACCTAAGCCACTTTTGCCAAGTTATGGCAGTATACCGGCGGAACGAGGCCTTAATGTGTATCCTGTTCCCATCCAGCCTGGGCAACCTAGGTTTAACCTGGTTCGAAAGGCTACCAGAAGGCAGCATTGCCTCATGGGTGCAGTTGGCAGATGCGTTCGTAACTAGATTCAAGATGAACACCAAAACACCAGTGGAGATCGACCAGTTACTCTCCATTGACATGGGCGAAAAGAAGACGCTTAGGTCCTATAACAGTCACTACTGGGAAACCTTCAACCAGATTGGGGATTGCCCTACGAACCTCGCCATTGCACAATACAAACGGGGCCTGCCAATCGACAACAAATTGAAGGACTCGATCACTATGCCTCCCCCTCTCACGATGGAGGCCTTAATGGAGAGAGTACATTAACATATTTGCGTGGAGGAAGATGACACCCGTGCTAAAGCAAAATCTGGCACAACAACAATACCAGATAAAAAGACATCGGCAAAAGTCAACATGGTAGAACGACCAAGCAAGAATGGGCGAGACAGACGGGCCAACAAAGAGGATCTAGACAAAAGGTGGCTAAGAGTTCACATTGCCATTACCACGGTGTTCAAAAAACCAATCTACCGGATTCTCAGTGAGATACGTGACGAACCTTTCGTCCAATGGCCAGCTAAGTTGGAAGAAGCACAGAAAGACTATGACGAAAGGTCCCGGTGCACCTTCCATGATGAAAAGGGGCATCGCATTGAAAATTTCATGCGTATTGAGTCAACATTTGGAAGAGTTAGTGGCAGCTGGGCATCTGGACCAGTACATAGAAGGAAGGACACAACCAGCCCCCCAGAACCGCGACAACCCAAACGGAATACCGATCGACGCCCCACCTCAAGGCGTGATTAATGTAATACATGGGGTATACAAACCTGAGCGGGTATGTGAGCTCAGGGGAATGATCAAGAAGGCTGAGCACTTAAGGGAGGTATTAAGTGCACAACCTACCATCAAAAATGGGAGAAAAGAGGCCACGAATGTCATATCTTTTTCAGTCAGAGACTTGGCAAAGATATATTGCCCTCACAATGATACATTGGTTGTCACTCTCCGCGTCAAGGATTTTGACATCAAACGGATTTTGATCAACCAAGGAAGCTCGTGTGAGATAATGTATTACGAAACCTTCAAACAATTGAAATTGGAAGACAAAGACTTGGCACTTGCGACATCTCCCGTAATCGAATTCAACTCAGTGCCAGAGTGGCTAGTGGGCAAGATAATCCTCCAAGTCAGAGTAGGAAGCATGACGAAACAAGTGGAATTCTGGGTATTGAAAGTCCCTTCCACTTACAACATAATCTTGGGAAGGACATGGCTGCATGCCATGCGATCGGTAGCTTCAACCTACCATTAAGTATTATGGTTCCCCAACGAAGCCGGAGTAATTGAAGAGGTCTTTGGAAACAAAATTATGTCCAAACAGTGCTTCATCACAGTAAATGGCAGCCGCGCTGCCAAAGGGTATGTATAGATGGTGGAAGAACCTGAGAGCAATGAATTGTTTGCGGATGCTGGCAAAGCCGCTGAACAGAAGGCAGTGGAAGACTTGGTACAGGTAAGGATAGATGAAAAGAACCCAGAAAAGTTCTTTTTGCTCGGCTCATCTATGTCCAGCACTGAGAGAATAGAGGTCATGGAATTCTTAACCTCTAACATCGAAGTGTTCGCCTGGACGCTGTATGACATGCCTGGCATTGACCCAAACTTCATCTGTCACCAATTAAACGTCCACCCAAATGCCAGACCAATTATATAGCACACTCGCAGATCAGCACTCCACCATGCCGAGATAGTGGCGGAAGAAGTGGGAAACCTTCTAGAGGTAGGAGCTATCAGAGAAGTGCACTATTCCAAGTGGATATCCAATACAGTAGTGGTGTCAAAGAAGAATGGAAAATGCCGTGTCTATGTGGACTACAAAACAGTCAACAAGGCATGCCCAAAGGATAACTTTCCCCTACCACGGATAGACCAACTGGTCGACCTGACGGCAGGACACAATCGACTTAGCTTCCTTGATACGTACAGAGGTTACCATCAGATTGCTATGTATGAACCAGATCAGGAGGTCACATCCTTTACAACGCCTAGAGGATTGTATTGTTACAAGGTCATGCCCTTTGGCCTAAAAAACGTAGGGGCAACGTTCCAACGGATGGTCACCAAGATGTTTGAACCATTGTTAGGCAGAACAATGGAGGCTTACATCGACAACATGGTGGTCAAAAGCAAGGATGAGAAGGACCATCTCAGGGACCTAGATGAGATGTTCCAGATTCTGAAGAAGAACAAGTTGTGTCTAAATGCATCCAAGTGTGTATTTGGCGTAGGATAGGGCAAATTCCTAGGCTTTCTAGTGACCAACCGAGGTATAGAAGCAGACCCCTCTCAGATCAAAGCAATCCAGGATCTTGAGAGGCCCAACACAGTCAAGGAAGTGCAGCATCTCACTGGCCTAGCAGCCGCACTCAACCGGTTTATAAGTCGATCGTTAGACAGATGCTGACCATTCTTCCAAGCATTAAAGGCCAAGTTTGAGTGGGACGAAGAATGCGACCAAGCCCTTGAAAGCTTGAAAGAGTACATGTCTTCTCCACCCCTGCTAGTCACCCCAATACTTGGAGAAGGGCTCTTTTTGTACCTGGTAGTTTCACAGTACGCAGTCAGCGCGGTGTTGGTCAGAGCGGAAGGAATCCAACACCTGCCCATCTTTTATGTGAGTAAGACCTTGCTGGGCACAGAAATCAGGTACTTACCATTGGAAAAACTGGCCCTAGCCTTGATGATGGCCTCAAGGAAGTTGTCGCATTACTTCCACGCCCACACTATAGTCGTCCTAACAGCTTTCCCATTAAAAGCTCTGTTTAAGAGGGTGAACTTTTCTGGGCGAATCTTGCAGTGGGCGGTGAAATCGGGATAGTATGATATCAAGTTTCAACCCAGAACCGTAATAAAAGCTCAAGCTCTGGCAAACTTTGTGGCAAAGTTCACACCAAGAAGCCATCACATCTGCCCAGTTGACTTGACTGGTACAATTGAAATGGGGACGGAAAGTGCTACAGGAAATGCGCAACCCCTAATACAGAATACTCAGCCACATCCTAAGGCATATCGGATTGAGGAAAGTGCAGAAGAGGCAAACCATGCTACACCAAGCAAAGACTTATCAATAAGTAAAAACTTGGTACAGTCAGATAGTAAGGGGCAAACAGTAAATGTGGAATTTGAAGAAGACATCAGTAATACTCACGACCCCAAGTTATCATCCGACCCCTACACTTGCTGGAAACTATTTGTAGGAGAGATGTGGAAGCTCTTCGTGGATGGAGCATCCAACAGGCACGGTGCAGGACTTGGCATAGTCCTCATCTCACCAAATGGCTTAATAGTGGAACAAGCAGTCAACTCAGGATTCCCAGGATCAAACAACAAGGCGGAGTATGAAGCGCTTTTAGTAGGCCTAAAATCAGCACTCTTCATGAAGGCCACCGAGCTAATGGTTTATAGTGACTCCCAGCTGGTAGTAAACTAGATTTCAAGCGACTATGAGGCAAAGGATGAAAGGATGGCTAAGTACCAAGAGTTAGTCAGAAAAGAGATCATGAAATTTGAAGTAGTGCGGATAGAGCAGATCGGCAGGGAAGAAAACAGCAGAGCAGACGAACTAGTAGGCTTTGTTTCGATGACAGATACATTCATCCCACATCCGTTATTGATTGACTACTTACCAAGACCAAGCATTGAAGAACCCGAAGTAGCTGAGGTATGTTGTGCCGAATTAGGCCCTTTATGGATGGATCCCATTATAATGTTCTTAAAAGACGGCGTTTTACCCGAAGAGAAAAAGAAGCCAACAAGATTAGAGCAAAGTCATAGTGATTTTGGCTCTCCCCATCAATGGCCTTGTACAAAAAATCCTTCACAGGACCTTACTTGAAATGCGTCCATCCCAGCAAGGTTGAGGCATTCTTGTTCGAGATACACGAAGGCGTATGCAGAAGCCACCAAGGGGGAAGATCATTGGCTTACAGAGCAATTTCGCAGGGATATTGGTGGCCTTACATGCAAGCAAATTCAGAGAAGTATGTCAAGAAGTGCGAGAAATGTCAGAAGTTCGCACACCAAATACATCAACTAGCCAGAGAGCTTCTACCATTAACTAGCCCATGGCCCTTCGCAATGTGGGGCTTGGACATAGTAGGACCACTTCCAACGCACCTGGCAACAGAAAGTTTTTTCTTGCAGCAACAGGCTACTTCACAAAGTGGGTGGAGGTAGAAGCACTCGCATCAATAAAGGAGAAAGATGTGAAGAAGTTCATTTGGCAGAATATCATCACTCGGTTCGGCATACCAAAAGCTTTAATATCTGACAACGACACTCAGTTTGATGGCCAAATTTTTAGAGCCTTTTGTGAAGAATACAAGATAGAATTCTACAACTCTACACCGGCATATCCCCAAGCAAATGGCCAAGCGGAAGCATTAAACAAAGTCGTCTTGAATGGATTGAAGAAAAGGCTAGAGAAAGCGAAAGACAAGTGGACGGAGGAGCTCCCTCATGTTTTATGGGCTTACCGTACCACACCTCGGCGGTCTACTGGAGAAACACCTTTTTCCTTGGCCTATGGCATGGAAGCAGTAATCTCACTGGAAGTCGGCCTCTCCATAATTAGAAGTGAAAACTTTGATCCAGACTTAAACGGAGAAGCCATAGCATTAGAGCTCGACCTTGCAGAAGAAAGAAGAGAAAGAACACTGGTTCACATTGCCTCATACCAATAGGAGTTATCCAGAAAATATAATAAGACAGTACATCCAAGGCAATTCAAGATTGGAGATTGGGTGCTACACAAAGTAATGGGAAACACCTTGGTACTCAGAGATGGCAAGTTAGGGCCCAATTGGGAAGGACCTTACAAAGTGGTTGGATTAGCAGGAAAATGGGCATACCACTTGGAGAATAGAGACGGCAAGGCCATTCCCAGGCCATGGAACATTGCCAATCTCAAACTATTTTATTTTTAGCTTTTCTTTAAAGTACTTGTAATTTTTCCCTTTTCAATAAAACAAGTAGTTTCTTTTCAGTATAAATGTTTTCCTTTGTAAAAGTTGTTTTAGTAAGCTAGGGACATTGAAAGCAGAGTTGGCCGGAATAACCAACTTTGCACTCTCTTCAGCCGAGATCAGGATCGAGGCTGAAAAGGTTGGTTAGAAAAACCAACACTTCTCCTAAGCCTAAGATAAGGATATAGGCTGCAGGACGTTTGGCAGGAACAACCAAACACTTCGCTCTAGGTTGGCAGGAATAACCAACTTTGAGCTTTCTTCAGCCAAGATCAAGATCTAGGCTGAAGAGGTTGGCTGAAAAAACCAACACTTCTCCTAAGCCTAAGATAAGGATCTAGGCTGCAGGATGTTTGGCAGGAACAACCAAACACTTCGCTCTAGGTTGGCAGGAATAACCAACTTTGAGCTCTCTTCAGCCAAGAGAGCTCAAAGTTGGTTATTCCTGCCAACCTAGAGCGAAGTGTTTGGTTGTTCCTGCCAAACAAGATCAGGATCTAGGCTGAAAAGGTTGGCTGGAAAAACCAACACTTCTTCTAAGCCTAAGATAAGGATCTAGGCTGCAGGACGTTTGGTAGGAATAACCAAACACTTCGCTCTAGGTTGGCAGGAATAACCAACCTTGAGCTCTCTTCAGCCAAGATCAGGATCTAGGCTGAAGAGGTTCGCTGGAAAAACCAACACTTCTCCTAAGCCTAAGATAAGGATCTAGGCTGCAGGACGTTTGGTAGGAACAACCAAACACTTCGCTCTAGGTTGGCAGGAATAACTAACTTTGAGCTCTCTTCAGCCAAGATCAGAATCTAGGCTGAAGAGGTTGGTTAGAACAACCAATACTTAGTTCTCCTAAGCCGAGATAAGGATCTAGGTTGCAGGAAGTTGGCTGAAAAAACCAACATTTATTGCTCTTTAGCCGAGATAAGGATCTAGGCTGAAGAGGTTGACTGGAATAACCAACTTTAAGTTCTCTTCAGCCGAAATAAGGATTTAGGCCGAAAAGTGGTTGGCTGGATAAATCAACTTTAAGTATTCTTTAGCCGAGATAAGGATCTAGGCTGAAGAGTGGTTGGCTGGAATAACCAACTTTAAGTACTCTTCAGCTGAGATAAGGATCTAGGCTGAAGAGTGGTTGGCAAGTATGACCAGATAGGTCTCAAGGTTAAGACCAAGATAAGTATCTCGGCCAAAAAATGTTATACTTCATTCAAATTACAGTTGGAAAATAAATGCAAGCATGGAGTTAACCAAACTAACAGTTCAAACAATAGAAGATTTCATTGAAATTTCGAATGAAAGGTACAAAAGATAGAGCCTCCGCCCGGTTACACATTCTTTCCAAGAAACAAAAACAAGAAAGTATATGATTAGGCAAAGAGGTCATCTAAATCAGCATCCTAGTCAACCCGAGTCTCACCAATTGATAGCCCAGTATTGGCGGGTAGGTCGGTCTCCACTACGTCATTAACCGCAACAGGCACCAATGGTTCCACCCGAGTTGATTGGACAGGTGGAAGACCGGGATCAGTGGTAGCGCTAGGCTCTGGAGTTGCTTCTTCTTCTTCCTCAGCTTGAAGAAATTTTTGTTGAATGGCGTTAGCATACTGCGCCATGTATCCCGGTATGAAATATGGAGGAGGGTTCAGGAAGACCTCGGTCTCTGGGCCATAACCGAGCTGCGCCACGGCCGCCTCCTACCCACATTTGAAAAATATATCCTTAGCAGCTTCACACTGCAGGATATAGGTGGCTTCACCTTCTTTGTAACCGCGATCTTCCGCGTCTTCCACCTTCTTCTCCAACTCAGTTATCTCGGCGTTCTTCTTTCCCTCAAGCTTGACTAGCTCATGCAGATATTTATCTTTCAGCACGGCCGCAGCCTTCTGCTTATCAGCTTTAGCTAAGTTGACAAGACCGGTCAGGCGGGCCACCTCGGTCTGTAGCTCGGCCATTTTCTTCTTGGCCTCGTCTAGCTCGGCCGATTTAGCATTGGCCTCTGCCATGGCCTACCTTGTGGTTTTTCGAAGCTCCAACACATGCTTGTGAGCAATGTGGTTCTTCTGCAGGGCTTGCAAATAGAGGAACAATTTTTAGCTGAACCGAGCAAACAGATGAAAAAGGAGAAACAATAAAAAGGAGAAACTTACCAGCACCATTGATTTTGTTGCCGAGCGAATGGCATTCAGCTCGGTAAGGTGATCGTGGTGCTCCATATCGGCTGGAAGGCAGATGCTCTTGGCAAGATTAAAGGCCAACAAATGGTCTTTTTCTGCGACCACTGAGTCGGAATCAGTGATAGCGCAGTTCTTTTAAGGTGATCTTTGGCACCCATTTAGAGGAGGTAGCTCGGTCAGGGCACTCCGGTTGTGGGCTCAGTGGTGTGGTTTGGGGGAGGATGGTTTCATCTTCGTCGACAAAGCGTGGCTCGGTTGTGGAAGTTCGACCACGCTTGCTTGGCTGAGATGATGACGGCTGAGAGGTGGGAAGCGCTACCGCGACCTCGTTTGTCTGGCTAGCTTGTGGTACCTCGGCCAAGTTTGTTTCAGTGATAAGAGCTCTTACTGCTCTCTTTTTGGCCATCTCTTGTTCTACAGTCAATGGGATAAGATTGATTTGTGGGAGGGTTGGATCAGGTTTAGGAGAAGGCTCCAAGAGGAAGTCTATCACCTTGGTCTTCCTCCTGCTGCCGTATCTGTAGGTCGGCTCGAAGTCGAGTAGCTCGACCCAACTTCGATTGGGATATCTTAGTGCGGCGCGGAGGGCGTCAAGGTTTGGGTAACTGTACAACGACTTTAGATGGTTCAAGTCTGCATAAAGGAAAAAGACAACGGTTAGTACGGTTGAAAGTAAGAACAACGAAGTAAAGAACGCACAAAACTAAGCCTAGGTATTTATACCGACTACTCCTTTATTCCAGTTGATCCGGTCTCTGTCTTCGAAGTTGCCCGAGACCCAGAAAAAATCGTCATCGTTTACATCTTTGTCCGGGGTATTTTTTATTATTTTCTCTCGGCGGCGTCTTATTCTTAAATAATAAACCCATCCATCTTCATTTTGGCCTAGAGAGTACTGGTAAAATAGCTTGGCTAAACCGAGGTTGAGGCCAAGCCGGCGATTTAGTTTGGCGATGCCATTTATTATACGGTAAGAATTGGTGGAAAGCTAGGTAGGGCAAAGATTTGTTTGTCTGAGGAACTCACAAAGGAGTGGTTGGACAGGGAATCGAAGTCCGGGTAATCTGGAGTGTCGGTGACTGGGGAATTGAGACACATTCCGTCACTCGGAGTACGAAATGTACCTCGTTTCCCGTGCCCGGGCTAACTCTTATTCCGGACACGATGCAATATGCATGATATGCATGAAATGCAACTAAGATACAATCCTAACATACTCAATGCTATGAAAATGAGATGCCTCGAAATGCGTTCACACGGGCACGCAAACCGAGAAAATGATATGTCTCGAAATGCGTGCACGCGGGCACGCAAACTGAGAAAATGAGATGCCTCAAAATGCGTGCATGCGGGCACGTAAATCGAGAAAATGATGTCTCAAAATGCGTGCACGCGGGCACGCAAACCGAGAAAATGATATGTCTCGAAATGCGTGCACGCGGGCACGCAAACTGAGAAAATGATATGTCTTGAAATGCGTGCACGCGGGCACGTAAACTGAGAAAATGATATGTCTCGAAATGCGTACACGCGGGCACGCAAACCGAGGCGATGATATGTCTCTCGAAATGCGTGCGCGCGGGCACGCAAACCGAGGCGATGATATGTGTCTCGAAATGTGTGCACGCGGGCACGCAAACTGAGGTGATGGCGGAATGCAATGTAATGACATGAAAACATGATGTGGGCTTATACCAACATGAGTGAGCCTCAGCCACACTCACATGGGATGCCGGTGGATAAAAACAGGGTGCCTCGAAATGCGTGCACACGGGCACGCAAACCGAGGCAATGATGGAATGCTATGAAATGACATGGAAATGACAAGTGGGCTTATACCAACATGAGTGAACCTCAGCCACACTCACATCGGATGCCGGCGGATAAAAATGAGGTGCCTCGAAATGCGTGCACACGGGCACGCAAACCGAGGCAATGACAGAATATGATGAAATGACATGGAAATGACAAGTGGGCTTATACCAACATGAGTGAACCTCAGCCACACTCACATCGGATGCCGGCGGATAAACATGAGGTGCCTCGAAATGCGTACACACGGGCACGCAAACTGAGGCAATGCTAAAATGTGATGAAATGACATGGAAATGACAAGTGGGCTTATACCAACATGAGTGAACCTCAGCCACACTCACATCGGATGCCGGCGGATAAAAATGAGGTGCCTCGAAATGCGTGCACACGGGCACGCAAACCGAGGCAATGCTAAAATGTGATGAAATGACATGGAAATGACAAGTGGGCTTATACCAACATGAATGAGCCTCAGCCACACTCACATAGGATGCCGGCGGATAAAAATGAGGTGCCTCGAAATGCGTGCACACGGGCACGCAAACCGAGGCAATGATAAAATGTGATGAAACATGGCAAAAATGATATGCAAGCATGCTAATGGAATTTCAGCAACAAAATATGGGGGAAAACAGTCCCGAAATGAAGCGAAATGACATGAAATGCAAGGAAATGGTCCCGAAATATGAATTTAGGCACCCGAAATGGCCTATAGCTATGCAATGCGTGCACAATATGGACATGGAGTGTAAAGACAGAAGTAAGGCAGCCCCAAAATTAGCATTTTACTAGTTTATAGCATGGCCAAAAAGTGGACAAAAACAGGGCAAAACAAGCATGCAAAAATGGGGAATAAACATGAGATTAAGAAGTAACTCATAGCTACTGTCCTCGAACAGGTTCGGGCCCTTCTACAATATTGAAGAGGGGCCAAAAATATGCACATTTACAGAACTGTAAAATCCTCAAAAACAAACATAGATATGACTAAGCTTTTATGTAAGAAAACGGGCCGAAAGATGGCCAAAGAGGCAAGTGGTATATACAATTCCCAAACTGAAAAATTCCCTTCTACAACATTGAAGAGGGACAAAAAATAAGCATATTTCCAGAACTGTAAAATGGCCAAAACAGTATAAAAACATGCTAGAAATGCAATGCAAAATAAGGCTCAAAAGAGGCTATAACATGAGGTATGCAAAATATTCCACAAATGGCCAAAGACCCTTAATGAAACATGTTAAGAAGGTCAAAATAAGACTATCTCTAGGCCTGCAAATCGTCCAAAAATGGAAGCATAATGGGCTGCCAAAGCATGCAAGAAAACGGTATTTAAGGAGGACATTGAAGCAAGTGCAACATGGAGGGCTCAAACAGGGTTGAGCCCTTAATGAGACATGAAAATGAGCTCAAAATAATGATCTTTCCAGTTTTGGTCGGAGCTCAAATGTACAAGAAAGAAAGGCTAAGAAATGTTGCAAAAAATGAGCTCAAAAGAGGGAAAGTGGACTTACCCTTGAAGATCAATTCTTTTGTTGCTTCTTGGGCCAACTTTGTTGCCTCTTAGCTTCTGGAATTCCTCTCCTTGCTGTTGGAATGGAGTGGTGGTGGTAGAGCTTGGTGTTGTAGTGTAAATGGTGGTGTAGTACTTGAAGCTTTTTAGGAAAATGAGAGAGATGGAGGAGGATTTGTCTCTTGAGGCTTGAAGAACCAATTTTCTAACCTCCTAAAGGGGAGGAGAGGTTCTCTTTATATAGAGAAACCAAAGGGGCAAAGCTTCTCTTGGAAGCTTTGACCAAAAGGGCCAAGCTTCTCTTAGAAGCTTGGAGCAAAAGGGCCAAGCTTCTTGGAGAAGCTAGGCAAAAAGGGTCAAGAGGTTCAAGCTTCTTGGAGAAGCTAGCCAAAAGGGTCAAAAGGTTCAAGCTTCTTGGAGAAGCTAAACAAAAAGGTCCAAAAGGGTCAAGCTCCCTCAAGAAAAGGTCTCGGTTAGGAGAAGTGGCCGATTGATCAAAAATAGTGGCCGGCCATGAACTTTTAGGGTC
This sequence comes from Camellia sinensis, assembly GCF_055761805.1. Classification (NCBI taxonomy): domain Eukaryota; kingdom Viridiplantae; phylum Streptophyta; class Magnoliopsida; order Ericales; family Theaceae; genus Camellia; species Camellia sinensis. The sequence continues at coordinate 84,315,689 of NC_138963.1, forward strand.
CTCCCAAGTGTGTAGATCACAGATATGTGGTCGAAAGTTGGCAACACTAACTCCAAGGTGTTCAACATTAGCCCGGAAGTTGGGAAAACGGGCGCCGGGAGGCTCCGGAGGAGGGATAACTGGTTGCTGCAACAATTGATGGCCTCCCACCCTTCAGTGACCTTCCCTGTGATAAAACAGAGGTACCTGCCAAAAATGAACGAAAACCATTGCAAAACGAATGTTCCGGGGCCAAAACACGCAGTTCGAGGTCCCGAAAATGGGCTGTTAAGCACCGAAAGTGGCATTCGACCTCGAAGTGGGTTTCCCAGCCCCCAGTGTCCCTCAAAAGGGAGCAAATAGGAAGTATGCCAAAAATCAGAGCAATAGGAGATGGTTAAGCGGTCCCGAACCGAGGCACACGGCCTGACGGCTCCGAAAACCGGGAACCGGACTCCGAAATGGGAAAAATGGCCTACGGCCACCAAATGTAGCCTACGGACATTGAGAGATGGTCTACAGGACCTCTCCCTCCCCTCAGGAAAAGAAACAGAGAAAACTGAGTCTGGTTCGCAAACCGAGACAAGGCACAGAAAAGGGTTCGGGAGTCCGGAGGCAGGGCTCACGGCCGCAACTCCGAAGCTTCCAAACGAGCACATTATGAAATATCACCAAGCGCTCAACTGGTGACGTCTAAGTCTTAAGGTCGGTCAAAAATGGGGTGTCTACAGGTTTCTACAATGGAAAGAAGGGTGAAGGGAATGATGCCCGGTTTTTCCCAGAGAGTGGTGTCTAGTTCGGCTAAGCTAAGATGGACATCATCAGGGATATGGTAGTCCCTTTGGAACTCGGCCATAGCCCCTGGAGAGTTTACTATGTGGTCTTAAATTATGTATAATTTAGCTGGAGTATTAGCTCGGTGGTGAGATAACGCTGAGTAGCTCGGTTGAGCGTTCAAGGGAGTGCCTGGCCAACCTAAGTCTGCAAAGTGAAAAAGAAAGGTGTTAAGCACAGATCGTTGGACCGTGCTAAAAGAAACAAAGGTAAAATACATGTTGCCTTAAGCTCGGCTACGTGGAATACAATCCATTATTAGCTCAGTTTAAGCAAGGGACTTCTAGCTCGGTTAAGTAAATGAGAAGTTCGTAGCTTGGTTGAAGCTTATGGTGCAGCATTCTTAGTTTGATTTTGACTAAGTGAGGGAGCTAGTTTAGCCCCAAGTTATAGCTCGGTCGGTGGTTGAGGCATTCTAGCACGGCATTGCGCAAACCTGATACAGTTCGCTAGCTCGGCTAATCGAAACAGAAGGTACTTAGACCTATTGAAAATACAGGTACGGCGTGAAGTTTTAGTTCGGTTGTTAAAAGAGTTATTCAATTTGGCTAGGCTTGCACCTAATACAAGCAAGATCCTAGTTCGGTTGGAGTGTGATTTTGGATGTAAAACGTCCCATTTTAGTTTGTTCGCAAATTCAGTAAGTGTGATTACTATTCAAAAAGTTCTTACTCATTACAGAGAAAACCATTTGAAAGTGTTTTAGGAAACATACGTACTATGCTATGTATTACAAAATAAGTGCAAAATCAATGGAAAGGAAACAGATTTAAGCTACATACCAGTTTAAGATAAAGGAACTAAAGATGGAAACGATATCAGCAGCAAAACACGAGCTTTGCAAATGCAGTGTTGAGGAGAAATAGGAATTCAGAGAGCGTAAGAGAGAATATGAACAGGAGACTCTTTGATTCAAAAAAGAGGTTTTTCATCTAAAGCAAAGAAAATGCGAGATTGTTCAAATTTTTCGGAGTACGAAGACGGCGTGACAGCTATGCTGGGCCAATAAGAGTTTGCCACGTGTTCATGGAATGGGAAGGGATTCAGTTACAGCGACTGAAAATACGTTTTTACCGGACAGATTGGTAGCTCGGTGTGAATTTAGCCCGGTTAAAGGTCGCTTTTTAACTCGACGTGTAGAAGAGTAATCCCAGTCATGCTACACAGACGGAATTAATGGGCAATTGAGAGGGAGTTTTTATATGCACTAGGGCCGAGCTAGGCTAAAGTGCGTTGGTGGGCCGATCTTTGGGCCGCGGTAAAAAAGGCCGAGAGGAAGGGCCTTGCAGTTAGCTCGGTCCAGTTGTAGATACAATTATCGCGGTCGGTATGGTAATTGTTAGCTCGGTTGTGGTATTCAGAACCAAGGTATTTGGGCTTCTTATGGTGGACCTAGCTCTCGTTAGCTCGGTCTCGACGGACCAAACTGAGGTATAAGCAATGAAGGGAAGAACCGAGCTAGTTGGAGCTCGGTCATTTCTGTCGCTTTAGCATGGCTATGTTAGCTCGGTTGTTTTGTCATACTACCGAGGTAAAACCATCTCATTTGGTTTAAGCAGTGAGGGGTGTGTTGAAGGATAAACAATCTTTCAGGAGTGTGATTCCTAGGAGGACCCTACATGGAGGAATAAGAGTCCCACTAGGATTGTGCCACGTGGAACCTATAAAAAGCTCATAACAGAACCTGTGGAAAAGGTAACACAACTTTGATTCTCGAATACACAGAGCTTTTGTCTATTTGTCTATTTTGCTGACTTAGGCATCAGAGAGGTATCCGGCTCACACCTGCCGGCTAGCTCACGTTTGTGTTTTTAGAGAGTAAAGCGACGACGTTTGGAGGAGCGCAGACTTGGTCAATAGGATTATATGAGAACATTATTTCGTGCTCATACAATAATAATGGGTGTGGTAGTAAAATAAATAATTAATTTTCTATTGGTATACGATAGAGTGTAATTTAATTAGGAATTGATTTATTTATATAGTTATATTAGAAAACTGGACTAAAATGTAATTATCTTAAATATTTATTAAAGATAAGTATAAATTCATGAATTTATTATCAAATCTGGAGATCTGGAGAGGGATACACGGTGGAGGAGGTGATCTCTGCGTTGAAAGAAAAGGAAAAAAAAGAGAGAATGAAAGGAAAGGAAATGAAAGGAAAAGAAATTAAGAAAATATTGGAAGATAAGGTCTTTGATAATGGAAAGAAATAGTGATGTATTAATTTTAAGGTGAGTTATATTATACCTTGAGTTACCATAATATATTTTATGTATGTTTTGACACCATATTTATTTTATACAAGTTATGTTTTATAAATTATTATAAATTATATTAATATTTCAATTACGTGGATTAATTTCTGAACTCTATTTGTTAAAATGAAACCCATGGATATGTTTGTTTATATTTTAAAGAATATTTGACAATAACCTTATAAATAATTATGTTTTGTAAGTACCACCAGGGGAGTCCCATGCCTTAGGGGACTTAAATAACCATTGACCTCTGTTTGGTCACTTTGTGGCCCTTTATTGTCATGGATCTATTGACCTCTGTTCTGTGCGGAGCAAAGTGCTATGCAGAGATAAGTGCTACACTATTGTGGGAGCCACCTTTATAATCTGTACGAGCCACCTCTTGAATTCGTATCTCTGTTCTGACTATCACTCTTGTGACCTCTGTTCCGTTCTGTTCGATACCATGGTTATAATTGTTTATTTACATAATCTCAGTTTTGTTACTTAAATGATTATTTGTTCAGACTAAGTTATCTTAAATATTTTAGTTACATAACTATCCATGGTTATTTTGTGTCCCTTATACTCTTGGCATAATATTTCTCACTCTGCCATGTGCTTATAACTGTTTATCAATTTTCAGGAAACAATGCAATTCAGAAATAGCTTTTGGGAAGTCTTAGATGCGGGGCTGCGGAATATACACACACAACACTTTTATGATATTTTTATATGTAAATATCGGACTTTTTGGTCAATAAATTTTGTAATAAAAATAGAAGCTCCAATGATTATTTTGGTACCCTCACTTAAATATTATTTCTGCTCGCGTTTATTAATTTGTTCAAGAATTGGCTGGAGGTAACTTCAGTTACTGGCCATCACGATACTTAAGCCTTGGGTACGGGGAGCGGGTCGTGACAGTTTAAGTGAGAACCAATTAATGAGTAAAGATAATTAATTGAAAAACTATTAAGGAAAGAATGTGAGGGAGAGACTAACACAAAATTAAGATAATTGATTAATTCAATAATTCAATTACACTTGTACTACCTTAATTGTTCTAACAACTTCAAATATGATAAATTGGAAGTAAAATACAGTTCTAAGTTAACACTACTCCTATAAAAAATAAAGTGCATAGCAAAATAGATAAAAGTAAAAAATTGACAAGTATTTGATTTTGTTCGAAGGCCTTCTATGTTCTTTATTTTAGCTGTTTATAGGTGTCTTTCGAATATGCAACAACTGTTGAAGTCAAACATCATGAAATGATTGATCTTCTTAAGCTCATGCCCTCTAGTAATAACCTCAAATTAGTAGCGAACCACCACGTGGTACCTGTACGATTTGCCATTTGTTCTTCTTAGAGTCCGGATTCTTTGTCGACCTTTCTTGCGGGTTTCCTGCAATGCCCCAAAACGACGTCGTTTTGGGGTAAATTTTTTTTTTTTTTTTATAAAAAAAAGCAACAGAACAGAACCTTCCCTTCATCTTCTTCTTTTTCTGGCTCCTCTTTTCTCTCTCTAAAACTACAACTCACTGACATCCATCCTCATAGCCGAGAGCCCCTTCTCTCTCTCTCTCTCTCTCTCTCTCTCTCGATCTCGCCACTGTTAGACACCCCATTTTTGACCGTCCTCAAGACTTGGACGTCACCGCTTGAACACTCGATGATCATCCATGTTTGTGTTCGTCTTGAGTTTCCGGAGGTCTCGGCTACGGGCCTTGCCTCAGGATCTCTCGACTCGACTGTTTTGTGTCTGGTTTTGCACCGAACACTTGTGCTTTACCTTGGAGGGGCATGGAATGGCTTGTGAGCCATCCCCACACTCCACCGGCCATGGCTTGAGGCCACCGGCTGTGTTTTGTTGCCACCAGCCAAATGTTTGGCCGGTCGTCACTATAGATAGCCGGCCGGCTATCTTTTTTTGGTCAAATGCATTTTTGGCCAGCCGACTACTGTGCATCTGCTTTTGCAGATATTTTCATGCAGCTGGCACGCACTTGGCTCCCCTCCATACATGTGTATGGAGGGATTTCCCTCTTAGCTAGCTTGTCTTGTAAGCTTACAAGATTGAAGCTCTATAAGAGGAGGCCTCCTCTTCCTCTCTTAGAGGTTAGACAATTTAGACCACATTTTCAGAGGGTTTTGAGTTTTAGGGTTAGGGTTCATATATCCTCCATCTCTATATATCTCTCTCTCTTGTGTTTTGTGTGAGTTTTGTCTTAGTTCTGCACACAAACACCCACCATCACACCTTTTCTTGGAGCTGAGGCCCTTGAGGGTTGTTTTTGGAGTTGTGGAGCTGGTTTGAGCTTGAAGAACCAGCTGGTTCACCATTGGTGAAGAGGGTCTACAAGGGTAAGAAACTTGTCCCTTTATTCCCCATTTTTGCATTGCATTTTTGCCTACCTTGCATCTGTTTTTGAGCTTTGTGTATAACATATAAAAGTTCTGATTTTTAGTGCTCTAAATAGTTTGTTAAGGGTGTTTTAAGCTTTGGGGTTGTTTGACCCATCTTAAGGCTTGTTTGGCCCTTGTTTTGTACCATTTCGGTTGAGCTCTGGGACCATTGTGTTTGGGCCTCCTCACCACTGAAATCTTGAGGGATTTTAGAGGTGAGGATAGTGCCTTGAGGTCCTAGGAAGGAGAGGGCCACCCCCTCTCCTTGTTGTCCTTGAAAAGGGCCATTTTTGCCTCTATAGTGAGCAACTAGTCTAAGTGTGTGTTGGCCATGCCTTAGCTTATTTTCATGCTTGTTATGTCATAATATGCCTCTATTTTTAGTTGGTTTTGGTACACCATGCTTGCTTAGCATACATGCCTTGTAATGCCATATTGTAGCCTTAACATGCATCTAGGTTTTAACCCTTGTTCAAGAATGCTTTTGGCCTAGCTTTGTGAAGCTTTCGTACTTGTTTTGCCATGTTTAAGGTTTGTTTTTGGTTGTTTTGGTCAACCATAACATGTATTGCATAGCTCCTTTGCATTGTTAGCTTGTAGGCTTTAAGTATGTGAAGTGTTGAGCATGCATTGTTTGATTTATTTCAGTGGTTTGGCACCACTTATAGCATCATTTCAGTCCTCTTAGCATGCTTGGATGCTTGCATTTCATGGCCCCTTTGATGCTTCAAGAGGTTGTGTCCTATGCTCCATGTTTGGTCATTGTGTATGCTTCCATGTGTAAGTCATTTAGATGCCATCTAAGTGGTCTTTTGGCTTTGCTTTAGCATGCTAAAACTCTGGTTTTGGTCACTTAATTCATGCCATGTGTGGTTGCATTAAGTGTAGTTCAATCCCCCTTGGGCTTGCCTTGAAACTTGGACCATTGTCGCATGCCATGCTTACCTTGTTTACTTGGTTTAGCATCATTCTTAACATGATTTTCAAAGCTTATGATGCATGCCATTAGCCCATGTTTGCATCCTCTTAAGTGTGCTTGAGAGTTGTTCCTATATGCCTAGGTGTTGGTCCTTGTGTGCATACATGCTCGCATGTCATTCGTCCTTCCATTCTTGAGCATGTTAGCCATTGTTTTGGGCCTAGTTGAGAGCTGCCTAATTCAGTTTAAGTCTATCTTTTGCATGCTATTCAAATGTTGTTGCATTAATCCACGTTTGCATGTTTTGGTTGCATGTGTTGCATGCTTGAAATCACTTGCATTTGGCATGCATTCCCTTGGTCAAGTTGCTAGCATGTTTGCATGTCTTGCACACTTGCATGATTATATCACATCTCACATGCTTCATTAGCTTGCATAGTTGCGACATGCTTGTTTGCCTTGTTTGCTTAGGTTGCGTACCTAGTGTACATCGCATGTTTGCATGCTCCTCTCCATACCATATAGCATACTAGTTTACATGCCTAGGTTGCATTCCATCTAGCATGCATGCTTTGTCCCTTGATCTAGTGATAGGGATTGGGCCTTTGTTTGTGTGTGTGCATTGTATTTGAAATCGAAATGCACACTTGATTCTTTGGGCCATCATGTATGGAAATGCGCGATTGGTGGTCCGGGAATCGAGAATCATATCCCTTTGAGTCATGCATATGATAAGGGATGTGATTGGTGCATACATTGCTTGAAATGCATTGCCATGCCAAGTTCTGTCTTCTGCTGCTGTCAGTTGCAGGTTTCAGCAGGAATATTTGGCCGACCGGCAGTGTTGGGTGCCGACAGGCAAAGAATCTTTGGCCGAGAGCATAAGATTTAGCCGGTGACCATTCTCCATGGCCGGTGGTGTTCCCACTTGGTCGGTGGTGCTCCACAGCACTCAGAGAAGCAACCTTGGGAGTTGTGTAATTTTCAGAGAAGTAGAACAGTCAAAGCAGAGGCAACTTGTGCATGGCAGTGACTTTCCGAGCAGAGCCGAGCACGCATTGCATTGGGTCCTCTTCCCGAGACTGTTTACTGCTTTCATTTGATTAGTTAATTTGTTAATTAATTAATTGGTCTGTAATATTTAATTAGCTTGTAGGTTAATTAACTTGTATTATTCTTTCGGTCCCTTCAAGCAAGGACAAATCTGTAATAAGTACGGGTGCGTGTGTGCATGTCTTCCTATGTCTTCCAACCCCCACTTCTTTCTCCCTTTTACTTATCTGCTTTTGATGGTTAGTATTAGGACATTTTTACTTTAGCATACCTTATGCTATGCATGCGTGCATCATTCATTAGTCTTGCATGCACCAGGCTCGGTACATCATACTAATTGCATAAGTATTTCAAATCTAACTTGAATACATGCTACTTGTGCATTTTCACATATCATTTATAGACTAGCCAAGCCTACTCTAGTGACATTTTGTATGCGTTGCATTAGCCACTTAACATGGACTTGGATCATGCATTGATTGCTAACATGTTTTTGTTTTGGCTAGGAGTACTAGGTAAGCATTCATGCTTTAGCATACCGCATGCGCGTGGGTGTTGTCATAATAGCATGATTACCATGAGGCTAGATGCTTATGTGATATAAACTGCTTGAATGCCTGTGGGTGAAGGTTGGATTGTTTGAGTTGGAACAACTAGTTGAAATCCGTGCTTTAGCCTACTTGCGAGTAGCAAATTTCAAACTATTTTTCAAACAAACGGATATGCAATGCTTCGTTCCAATTCAGGCAATTTGGTCTATACTTGTTTGCTGTGCGCATAACATAGTAATTCTAGGATAATAACCAGAATAAGAACACATAACATTTTCAAAAACGAATATCATGGTTAGTAGAGGCCGGTCTTCGGATCGGGCGAAGGGGGTGCTCATAGCTGACCTTCCCCAATCGTACCCAAGCTCCCGAGCCGAGGCAACTTCGGTGATGACGGACACGTGGCCTTTGGCACCGAGTCAGGGTTTCCTAAATTCCCCCATAAAAAATATTTAGGTGGCGACTCTGTATCTGGCAAAGCAGTCCATGTTTGGCACTTCTTTCAAAAATCTGTTTCTCAAAACGATTTCCCGGATTTGGACTCTTTGGTTCAGATTAAGAACCGTGACAATTTGAGAGTCCAAACTGTAGTGAACCCAAAACGAACAGAATGGGGGGGGGGGGATTCCCTTCCGGGGCGTTCGGGGACGTCTACAGTTTCTGGCGACTTTGCTGGAGATTTAGAGAACTTGACTCGAACTCATGATATCTCGTTTTGATTACACTTATGTGTCTCTTTGCATTGCGTTTGCATTGGTGCGCTTAGGACACCGTGTTTGCCATCTGTTATTCCTTAACGGTTTGCCGGAGGCTTGCTTTGTCAAAGCATGCCGTAAGGTTGACCGGTTGCGGGCTCTGCCAGTATGGGAACACAAACCCCGATTTTACCGGGGCACCATTTTTGACCATTTGACCTAGTGCATATTCGGAATCCATAGTGACCATTCCAAACTAGGACAGGTTGCTTACCCATTTATAGGTTGTTTGAAACCGCTGCGTTCGTAGTGAAACCCTAGCTCCTGACAAAATAGGACAGGGAAACCTTACCCCTACATAGGGGTGTTTTGGCTCTCATTTGCTTGTTATGTGCTTTTTGGAGTTGGCCTCTACAGGAATGCATATATCAGTTTGCAAGTCTGGGTATCAGGCCTGCGGGCATCAGCGTTTTGAGAATCAGTTATATCTGCGAGTATCAGATTCAGATTTGGGGCAGTGATTTTAGGAAACAGTGATCAGTAGTAGAATACAGTTATTCAGTTATGCCTATGCCTGTTCTGATGAAACTGGGCTGAGATGCTGCCTGTTTTCTTTTTTGCTAGGTAGTCCTGGAACCATAGCTTCAGAAGGCTGTAATATCCCCCAAGGTTCATTGGACTTGTACTGATAGACTTTGTCAGGTCATAGACTCAGTTCAAGGGTAATCAGGGCCAGAGAAGGCTAGTCAGGCACAGACCACCAGTACAATAGCTACCAGATCAGTGATCTTTGAGCAGTCAGGCTGAGATTTCTAAGCCTACTGCCGACACAGATATACCGATAGATTAGTTAGATCAGGGCAGTATGGCGGGAATGGAAAAGATGGTACGCCAACTCCAGGATAGTATGAAAGCCATGCAGCAAGACGTTGTCCGTCAAGCAGAATTCGCCAAGCAGCAGGCTGTGGTCATAGCCCAACAGGCAGAGACAATTGCCAGGTTAGAGCAGCAAACTGGAGTATCTACTTCACACCAGCCTCCTCCCCCACCAAGAGTTCCAACACTCGGGGAGACAGCTAATGTCCAAGAAGATACGGACATTCCGACAGGGCCAGCTCCGCCCCCAGTTCTACCCCAGCTATCTAAAACACCCACCAACCTACCAGACCCCCCCTTTGATGTCGAGACAGACCCCACAACATTGAAAGTGAGCAAGCTTGAGAAATTGTTCAAGAAGTCTCAGGGGGCCCACTCCATTCCTGATATTGAAGATAAGTATATAGACTCGGCTGTGACGCTGCCGGGCAGATTTAAGATGCCGTACATCGACCGCTTTGATGGATCTGGGGATCCCATGGTACATTTGCAGCTGTTTTCGGACATACTAAAGCTGATGGGCTTCACCAGATTACAGAAGCTATCATTGTTTGGCCGGACCCTGTCTGGGATAGCCGCAATCTGGTATGCAAAATTGGAGAACTCTGTGAAACAGAATTGGGAAGAGATGGTTGGGGCCTTTAGCGATCAATACTCCTACAACGCACAGATTGAGGTCACAACTTGTGATCTTGAAGTCACCCTCCAAGAGCCAAAGGAGAGCTTCTCAGAATTCGTGGCCCGCTGGAGGGCCAAGGCCTCAATGATGACCATTAGGCCAACGGATAAGGATCAAATACGGATGGTTGTGCGCAACCTCCAGCCCAAACTAATGTAGAAAATGATCGTGCTCCCCTTCCCTACCTTTTCAGATTTGCATGAGATGGGAGTACAGATCGAGGACGCTATGAAGCAGGGCCTCATTGACCAGGAGAAGGAGCAGCCTAGGAGGGCATTTTCCCGCAATTCCAGTGCGACCACCAGCGGTGATGCAGCTGCTAAGACTTCAGACGTGGGCATGGTCGCCACCACCACACCAAGAGCAGCCACCCCCTTTGTTGATGCATCCACTTCAAACCCCCAAACTTCGGACTATCTACCCCGAGGCAAGAGGGTTTTCACCACATTCTTTATGCCTTTGTCTAAAGCTTTAGGGGTCCTACTCAGGAAAGGACATCTGAAACCGTTAGAACAACGACCTCTACCCGATTCTCTCCCTGCAAAGCATGACCCGACTAAGTACTGTGCTTTTCATCAACAAACCGGTCATGACACCGACAGTTGCGTCCGTCTCCGCCACGAGATACAAAATCTGATTGACAATGGGGTCATCGTCGCACCAAGCTCTGCAAAGTCTATCGGCACTTGATTAGTGAACTTGTGGGGGATAATGTGATGTGATCGAGGGATGAACCACCTGCCGGGCGGCACTCAGTTTGCTCCAAGATGTGGCGTATGGCACGCACTGTTTCGAGCATTTTGCGAATGCTAGTTTTTGTGCTTTCTGACTTCGGTATTGGATCAGTCTTGTTGTTTTCTATAGAGTCAGTCTTTTCGTACTGAGTCAGTTGTGTCTATCTTGTTGTGTCGAGTCGGTCCTGTTTTGTTAGAGTCGGGTGATTTCGGGGGTGTTACCTCAGACATCACTTGCTTATTTTGTGTTTGTCTTTTTTGCTTTCTTTTGAGTCTGTTCCTGCCTTGAAGCCAGTTACGTCAACAGATCTGAATGGAACAACAGTGATTTTCACACTCTTGTGTTTGTTTCTGCCGTGTGCCAGTTGTGCCAGAAATTCTAAATAAGATGACAGTATTTGACTAGAAGCTGTGTCTTTTCTGTGCCTTGAATTCATTGCATCGACCTAAGTTTTCCAAAACTTTTTTCAAAACATTGTGATAAAAAAAACAAAGAGGAAGGAATTCCTCGGGTTTTGCAAAATTTGATCAATTGAGAGAAAGAGAGGCATGCTAAACCCTTAATGATCGAGATCATGCTTGTTAATGTGAGTATTGAGAAGGATCCTGACTTAATCCAGATTGGTTTTACATTGTCTTCAGCGCGAGCGATTTGTCGCTTTCTTAAAAGATTTCAAAAACTGTTTTGCATGATCTTGCGAAGACCTGTGTGGAATCACTCTTGAGATTGTGCAGCCTAATATCGCTCTCAGCCTCAAGACTCGAGCCCTTGTTTTAAAGCCTTGAACCACAATTCGGAGTGTTCAACGATCGACCATCAAGAAAGGCCTGTGTGGCCAGATTGGAAGCAGCCCTCGAACAAGAGGCACCAAAGTCAGATCAAGAAGATCAGATCTCATCAGAAGAAGCCTATAAAGCTAGAACAGAAGCACCCCTCCAAACTAGGGGCAAAAATGTTCGATATGCTCGAAGAGCCGAAGATGGGTCCTTCAGTAAGTTAATGCAACAACCACTCTCCTGGATATGGATGGCTTCGAAACCCTAAAACCATTTGGCATGGACTTGTTACACTTTTACCCTTTCAGCGGCTCGCTGGGCTGAAAACCCGGAAGGGCGACCCATGCAAAAGTTAAAGCAAAAGAAAATATACAAAAGAGAAAAAAAGAAAAAAAGACAATATACAAAAGAGAGAAAAATACAAAAAAAAGAAAAAATAATAATAATATACAAAAGAGAGAAAAAAAAGAAAGGGAAGAAACAAAAGAAAAACAAAGCTCGCAAGGTTGAAAACCCAGAAAGGGCGGCCTTGGCAAAAGTTAGAGTGCAAAAGGAGAGGTTAATACCCGAGTGTGCCTTACCCTGAACTACGTATGGCTTGATTCCCATGTTTGGGATACGTAGGCAACTTTATCTTGAAGTCCAGCCACATACACTTCGAATTCGATTATGTCCATGTGATGGTTCTGGTCATCTTTGTCTTCTCTACATCCGAGAATTTGGTTGTGTTCGTCACTCTGAGGACTGACTACAATGTACTGCGGTGCCATTCAAACAAGGGGCAACTTTCCGTTGCCATTCAATGCGCTGCGGTGCTATTCAAACAAGGGGCAACTTTCCATTACCATGCAGTGTCCTTCAGACAAGGGGCAATTTTCCATTGCCTCCAATCTAAGGTCGTGCATCTCAAGAGTAGATTCTGTGCTCGTTGAGCAGTGGCCGTTTGCAAAAACAATTTTTGAGAATTTTTACTGAGGTTGGCTAATTGTCTCGAAAATTATTCCATTTTTCCAAAAAAACTGGACCATTTCTTGGACCCAAAAAGGGAAAATTTTCAGTGCTCATAACCTAACTTGCATGATTTCAAATCAAAAATTGAACAAGTATGTTAATTTAACTCTCATATTGGTCAAAATTGTTTAAGTAGAAAGAAAAAACAAAAAAATGGTCAAAATGATGAAATAGGGGCACAGTTGAGTCAGGTGTCCTGTCTTTCTCCCGTTGTCAACATACTTGCCAGAAAGGGCACTCTACTTGCCGGAAAGGGAACCGTATTCGCCAGAAAAAGGCACCACTGAAGCTAACCGCAAAAGGGCAGAAAGCTCTCACATCCTCCAAGCAACGAGGTATCAAGCCAAGTGCGAAGCACGAGCTGGAAGTGGGGCACGATGTTCCACTTCCTCATCTGGACAGATCTGATCATGTCCAAGCTCCCCAGCAGAGCATCGTCAACCGATGTCAGCTGCAGATTCGCCACATACCGGATTGTAACACAACCCCACTGTGAGGAAGTTCACTGTTGTGAGCAGAAGAAAGAAAATCTAGCAGAATGCTAGGGGCATGAGCCCGCAACTTCCTGTTTATCCATCAACCACTCAGGGGAGGGATTAAAAAATGAGAGATTGAAGAATATAGAGATGTGCGCTGAGAGAAAAAGTGAGAAAAAAGGGCTTTTTCAGAAAAACAGAGATTGAGTGCCAGAGTGATGTGAGAATCACAAATGAGAAAAGGGTGGGAAATAATACCCGGAGAAACTGGCTCCTCGTGTCTCTCGTCTTTGTAACACGTCTGTATGTCGTGTCTTTGTTTTGTTTGTCTCGATTCTTGCTTTGAGTTGTCCCGAGCATGACTCGATGTGTTTCGGTTGTTTACCTTTTGTTTTCCATTGTTGAGTCGTAGTGCGCTGTGTTCAGTCGTAGGCTCAATACCCGATCGAGAACTCATTTCTCAATTTCAATCAAATCGTTTTGTGCTCGAAGTGCTGTGCCATTCTCCACATTTGTGCAAAACAAGTATTTGTTCTTTCATAAAACTGCAGGGTCCACCTCCGATAAGTGTGAACAGTAAAACAAGGACCTACCTGAAGCTATGTGGGTTCCAGACTGCAAAGCAAAAGAAAAGAGGAAAAATCGAAGCATCTGAGTTTGTTTCAAATTCCATGATTGTATTCCGGATGCACCTCCTCAGGCCTTGTTAATGCTACCGAAGTATGAGTGCGACTCTACCTCAACTGTAAGCCTGCTTCAAGTCAGAATGACAGTCCAAACAGCATCCGAGGCTTTCACATGCAGATGTTATCTCTCGCCAATATAGACAGGGTGTCCCTTTTGAGCTGAGCGGGTTGCCAAGTCTTCCGAGAGGTAAATCAGAGGCACCAAAGTACATATTTGATGCTCTTCTACTGCATAGAATGTGAACTTTCATATACACTTCTGTTGCATGCGTACCGCGCATCATTATGATTCATGCATAGAATATGCTTGCTTTCGATTCCGCATAGAATATGTTTGGCTTTCAAGGTTGCATAGAATATGCCTGTCTTATGCACAGAATATGTCTTCAATATTGCATCAAATATGCTTTCCATGATTGCATAAAAAATGCCCCCATACTTGCATAGAAAATGCATCTTATCACACTTCTTTTGTGCACCTCACTCGCACTGTCTTGTGTACCTGCATTGCATTGTTTTGCACATGTCTAACATGCGTTGTCATGCACTTTCCACTTGCATTGTTATGCACGCTCTTCTTTTCCGAAACACTGGGATACGTCCTTATGTTTCTCCTTCTTATTCGGAAACACCGGGATATGTCCCTATGTTTCTCATTCATTCCGAAACACTGGGATACGTCCCTATGTTTCTCATTCCTTTCTGAAACACCGGGATACGTCCCTATGTTTCTCCTTCCTTCCGAAACACTGGGGATACGTCCCTATGTTTCTCATTCCTTTCTGAAACACCGGGATACGTCCCTATGTTTCTCCTTCCTTTCTGAAACACCGGGATACGTCCTTATGTTTCTCCTTCCTTCCGAAACACCGGGATACGTCCGTATGTTTCTCATTCCTTTCTGAAATACCGGGATACGTCCCTATGTTTCTCCCTCTTCGGTTAAAAGCGTTCGGAATACATTCCAATGCTCACACCATTCCGAAACACCGGGATATGTTCCTCTGTTTCTCCCCCCTTGGTTAAGAGCATTCGGAATACGTTCTAATGCTCACACCATTCCGAAACACCGGGATACGTCCCTATGTTTCTCACTCAATCCGAAACAACGGGATATGTCCCAATGTTTCTCCTTCTTTGGTTATGAGCATTTGGAATACGTTCCAATGCTCCTATCTTTCCGAAACACCGGGATATGTCCCTATGTTTCTACCTCTTTGGTTAAGAGCATTTGGAATACGTTCCAATGCTTATACCTTTCTGGAACACCAGGATACGTCCCTATGTTTCTTGCATGATCATAAGCTATGTTCGGCTTTGTGCATTGTCTTGCATTTTGCCCCTGCCTTCGGGCACACATCTTGTTTGTCTTGCATGTTTGTCTAAGTCTTCGGCTTTGTCAAAAATGGGTCGTCTCTGAGCTTTGACATTCACTCTTGTCATTGTTATGACTTTCGAGTTCTGTCAAAGAGGGGCAATTGTAGACACCCCATTTTTGACCGTCCTCAAGACCTGGACGTCACCGCTTGAACACTCGATGATCATCCATGTTTGTGTTCGTCTTGAGTTCCCGGAGGTCTCGGCTACGCGCCTTGCCTTAGGATCTCTCGACTCGACTGTTTTGTGTTTGGTTTTGCACCAAACACTTGTGCTTTTCCTTGGAGGGGCAGGGAAAGGCTTGTGAGCCATCCCCATACTCCACCGGCCATGGCTTGAGGCCACCAGCTGTGTTTTGTTGCCACCGGCTAAATGTTTGGCCGGCCGGCACTATAGATAGCCGGCCGGCTATCTTTTTTTGGTCAAATGCATTTTTAGCCAGCCGACTACTGTGCATCTGCTGTTGCAAATATTTTCATGCAGCTGGCATACACTTGGCTCCCCTCCATACACGTGTATGGAGGGATTTCCCTCTTAGCTAGCTTGTCTTGTAAGCTTACAAGATTGAAGCTCCATAAGAGGAGGCCTCCTCTCCCTCTCTTAGAGGTTAGACAATTTAGACAACATTTTCAGAGGGTTTTGAGTTTTAGGGTTAGGGTTCATATATCCTCCATCTTTATATCTCTCTCTCTCTCTCTCTCTTGTGTTTTGTGTGTGTTTTCTCTCAGTTTTGCACACAAACACCAACCATCACACCTTTTCTTGGAGCTGAGGCCCTTGAGGGTTGTTTTTAGAGTTGTGGAGCTGGTTTGAGCTTGAAGAACCAGCTGGTTCACCATTGGTGAAGAGGGTCTACAAAGGTAAGAAACTTGTCCCTTTATTCCCCATTTTTACATTGCATTTTTGTCTACCTTGCATCTGTTTTTGAGCTTTGTGTATAACATATAAAAGTTCTGATTTTTAGTGCTCTAAATAGTTTGTGAAGGGTGTTTTAAGCTTTGGGGTTGTTTGACTCCTCTTAAGGCTTGTTTGGCCCTTGTTTTGTGCCATTTCGGTTGAGCTTTGGGACCATTGTGTTTGGGCCTCCTCACCACTGAAATCTTGAGGGATTTCAGAGGTGAGGATGGTGCCTTGAGGTCCTAGGAAGGAGAGGGCCACCCCCTCTCCTTGTTGTCCTTGAAAAGGGCCATTTTTGCCTCTTTAGTGAGCAACTAGTCTAAGTGTGTGTTGGCAATGCCTTAGCTGATTTTCATGCTTATTATGTCATAATATGCCCTTGTTTTTAGTTGGTTTTGGTACACCATGCTTACTTAGCATACATGCCTTGTAATGCCATATTGTAGCCTTAATATGCATCTAGGTTTTAACCCTTGTTCAAGCATGCTTTTGGCCTAGCTTTGTGAAGCTTTCGTACTTGTTTTGCCATGTTTAAGGTTTGTTTTTGGTTGTTTTGGTCAACCATAACATGTATTGCATAGCTCTTTTGCATTGTTAGCTTGTAGGCTTTAAGTATGTGAAGTGTTGAGCATGCATTGTTTGATTTATTTCAGTGGTTTGGCACCACTTATAGCATCATTTCAGTCCTCTTAGCATGCTTTTATGCTTGCATTTCATGGCCCCTTTGATACTTCAAGAGGTTGTGTCCTATGCTCCATGTTTGGTCATTGTGTATGCTTCTATGTATAAGTCATTTAGATGCCATCTAAGTGGTCTTTTGGCTTTGCTTTAGCATGCTAAAACTCTGGTTTTGGTCACTTAATTCATGCCATGTGTGGTTGCATTAAGTGTAGTTCAATCCCCCTTGGGCTTGCCTTGAAACTTGGACCATTGTCGCATGCCATGCTTACCTTGTTTACTTGGTTTAGCATCATTCTTAACATGATTTTCAAAGCTTATGATGCATGCCATTAGCCCATGTTTGCATCCTCTTAAGTGTGCTTGAGAGTTGTTCCTATATGTCTAGGTGTTGGTCCTTGTGTGCATACATGCTTGCATGTCATTCGTCCTTTCATTCTTGAGCATGTTAGCCATTGTTTTGGGCCTAGTTGAGAGCTGCCTAATTCAGTTTAAGTCCATCTTTTGCATGCTATTCAAATGTTGTTGCATTAATCCACGTTTGCATGTTTTGGTTGCATGTGTTGCATGCTTGAAATCACTTGCATTTGGCATGCATTCCCTTGGTCAAGTTGCTAGCATGTTTGCATGTCTTGCACACTTGCATGATTATATCACATCTCACATGCTTCATTAGCTTGCATAGTTGCGACATGCTTGTTTGCCTTGTTTGCTTAGGTTGCGTACCTAGTGTACATCGCATGTTTGCATGCTCCTCTCCATACCATATAGCATACTAGTTTGCATGCCTAGGTTGCATTCCATCTAGCATGCATGCTTTGTCCCTTGATCTAGTGATAGGGATTGGGCCTTTGTTTGTGTGTGTGCATTGTATTTGAAATCGAAATGCACACTTGATTCTTTGGGCCATCATGCATGGAAATGCGCGATTGGTGGTCCGGGAATCGAGAATCATATCCCTTTGAGTCATGCATATGATAAGGGATGTGATTGGTGCATACATTGCTTGAAATGCATTGCCATGCCAAGTTCTGTCTTCTGCTGCTGTCAGCTGCAGGTTTCAGCAGGAATATTTGGCCGGCCGGCAGTGTTGGGTGCCGACAGGCAAAGAATCTTTGGCCGAGAGCATAAGATTTAGCCGGTGACCATTCTCTATGGCCGGTGGTGTTCCCACTTGGTCGGTGGTGCTCCACAGCACTCAGAGAAGCAACCTTGGGAGTTGTGTAATTTTCAGAGAAGTAGAACAGTCAAAGCAGAGGCAACTTGTGCATGGCAGTGACTTTTCGAGCGAAGCCGAGCGCGCATTGCATTGGGTCCTCTTCCCGAGGCTGTTTATTGCTTTCATTAGATTAGTTAATTTGTTAGTTAATTAATTGGTCTGTAATATTTAATTAGCTTGTAGGTTAATTAACTTGTATTATTCTTTCGGTCCCTTCGAGCGAGGACAAATCTGTAATAAGTGTGGGTGCGTGTGTGCATGTCTTCCAACCCCCACTTCTTTCTCACTTTTACTTACCTGCTTTTGATGGTTAGTATTAGGACATGTTTACTTTAGCATACCTTATGCTATGCATGCGTGCATCATTCATTAGTCTTGCATGCACCAGGCTCGGTACATCATACTAACTGCATAAGTATTTCAAATCTAACTTGAATACATGCTACTTGTGCATTTTCACATATCATTTATAGACTAGCCGAGCCTACTCTAGTGACATTCTGTATGCATTGCATTAGCCACTTAACATGGACTTGGATCATGCATTGATTGCTAACATGTTTTTGTTTTGGCTAGGAGTACTAGGTAAGTATTCATGCTTTAGCATACCGCATGCGTGTGGGTGTTGCCATAATAGCATGATTACGATGAGGTTAGATGCTTATGTGATATAAACTGCTTGAATGCCTGTGGGTGAAGGTTGGATTGTTTGAGTTGGAACAACTCGTTGAAATCCGTGCTTTAGCCTACTTGCGAGTAGCAAATTTCAAACTGTTTTTCAAACAAACGGATATGTAATGCTTCGTTCCAATTCAGGCAATTTGGTCTATACTTGTTTGCTGTGCGCATAACATAGTAATTCTAGGCTAATAACCAGAATAAGAACACATAACGTTTTCAAAAACGGATATCATGGTTAGTAGAGGCCGGTCTTCGGATCGGGCGAGAGGGGGTGCTCATAGCTGACCCTCCCCAATCGTACCCAAGCTCCTGAGCCGAGGCAACTTTGGTGATGACGGACACGTGGCCTTTGGCACCGAGTCAGGGTTTCCTAATTTCTCCCATAAAAAATATTTAGGTGGCGACTCTGTATCTGGCAAAGCAGTCCATGTTTGGCACTTCTTTCAAAAATCTGTTTCTCAAAACGATTTGCCGGATTTGGACTCTTTGGATCAGATTAAGAACCGTGACAATTCGAGAGTCCGAACTGTAGTGAACCCAAGACGAACAGAACGGCGGGGGGGGGGGGGGATTCCCTCCCGGGACGTTCGGGGATGTCTACAGCCACCAACGACAAGCCACCATCTTGATCCTAGTAAGGCAAACAAACAAACAAACACCCACACTTAATTGATGCTAAACACAATTGCTGGGCTTACATGGTGCTAAATTTTCTTTTCCCTTTTAGCGGAGATTATGTCATGGCCCGAAATAACAAGGTCCGACTCACGTGAATAAACCACCCTATGATGAACAATAGATAACAACTCTCATGCAAATGAATATTATATAGTCACACAATACATGTGTTTTATCTTATTCTATACAATCTTAGATACAACATCTAAGTCAAATGGATGCTCTATAACTAAAACATGTACAGATATTATAAAATCAAATTATGTGCCCTGAGGCTTACATCATGCACAAGGGTGCAACCCTTACAAGAATGGCACACCGCTAATAAATAACATAAATCGTCCTTAGCCTACAAATAACTGAACCACCCTACACGGTTCAAACATAACTTCACATCACAGTCTGCATCCACATATGTACATTTGAAAAACATTTCAGCCATGTAGGGTGAGCATAAGGCCAAGTAGAGAATATTTCAAAAACTAAACATGCTCCACCAGCATAAATGATCATGATGCAATACATATATACAATATGCCCACATATATTTTCAAATCCATTTGATTTCTCAACAAAACCCTTTCTTTCCAATTACTGAAACCTTATGTTCAATCAAAATGTTTTCCGAGTCCAAAACATCAGTTTGATATGAAAATCCTTTCCCAAAAAAACCAATTCAGGTATTCCAATACCAACCAGCAAATACATTACTAAATCACATGCGAATACATTGCTAAACAATAGCAAGTACATTATTAAAACCATTTTCCAAACATCTTGTTCCAAAGTCGACATAATAGTAAATAAATGAGTGAATCTCCAAAACATATACAACCTTTCACGTATATTTTGTCCGCAGGAAACTGTCAAGCGGGACCTATGTAAATGTAGACTATGCAAGCCCTACTATTGCCATTTTATGGATATTTCATCCGCAAGAACCGGCACCCATGTATACATGCATTTTTCGGGACTTTCACCCTGGACACACAGGTCAACTTAATTTGGTGATACACACCTCTTTCCAGATTCACCATTTTATCTACCCTTTTCAATAGTACAATAATGATTCATAGCTCTAAATTTGGAGCTCTAACAATGGCACTAATTATGAGGCATGGAGCCAAAAAAAAAAGAAGAAGACATATACATCAAATCATTTATGAATGGGGCCCACTGCTACATAAGTAGAGCTCTCATTAGAGCTCTACTTTTAGTGCTCTTAACATTTTTGAACTCAAAATATTGTTTTTCCAAAACAATACAAATGTCCCAAAACATTATGTGAGAATTTTCAAAACCTCTTTCCAAAACATGCAGTTTCAATTTTTACAATTCGTTACATGCTCCATAATATGAATGATTTCAAATTGCTTAATTCACATGCAATTTCTAACACACGACAATGCTATCCCCCACCGATAGCTAAAACAATTATCTCTAATGCAATAATTAAAAGATAACAATATAGATATATTTTTCCAAGAGAGTAACAACGTCTATTTTCAAAATCCCACAACCATTTCCTTTCCAACCAAACCATTTACCACAAATCAATCCAACTTCCAAAACAATATCATTTAGGGTTTTCTCCAAATTGAGGCTTTTCTACTTTTAGAAATCCATGTGAAATTTTGATTACCAAAAGTATTTGTAGTAGCAAAATCATAGCCCAACAATCCCCTAATTTCACAAAACTCCATTTTCTTTCGAAATCACTTTTGAGTAAATGAGAGTCATCATATCAACATATCTCAACTAACTTTACAAAATCATAACCTTGTTCAAAAACTCTTTTGAAAAGTCCTTTCATATTTCAAGATCCACACCCTAAGTATAACCCAAAACACCCAAATCCATAGATCTTTTGAAATAGCAAATAATAAGGGAAAAAATCATACCAAATGACTACCAAATATACATAACAAAATACGGCACAAATATGTTACCAAACACATATTGAGTTTAGGAAATAGACCCTACCTTTTGAAGCGAAGAGGAGAACTTCGAAAAACTCAAAGTCGATGAAGCCACAAAACTCTTGGATCAAAATAAAGCCCTTGATGAGATCTACAATTTTTCTCAAAGGACCAAGGTGAAAAGATGCCTCTAATCAAGTAAATCTAGAGATCTATGTAAGAAAGTTGAGTTTCTAAGAGAGAGAAAGGGATTCACGGGTTAAAGGGGGAAGAGAGAGAGAGAGAAAGAAAAAATGAATGAGAAAAGTGTGTTTGGGGTCTATTTATAGTGGTAGAATAATAGCTCTAAAGTCAAAGAAAAGAATAAGTCAAACCCCCAAAATTAGAGCCCCAAAAACCGAACAAAAAATCTGGAATTTTACTCACAGGGGTCGACCCTTCAGATATAGGTGTCGACCCTTAGGAAGAAAAGCTGAGACACTATAGTGTGTGCAGAGGACAAGGGTTGACCGTTGGAACCAGTGGTGTCGACCCTAAATTTCAAAATGTAACCCAGAACAACACAGTAAGGGAAGGATCGACTCTCAGAACCATGGTGTTGACCCTATCAACCAGCAGAGACACTAAAAGCAAGGTAACAAGGTGGTGTCGACCCCCAGGAAGGCTAGTGTCGACTCCAGAACAAATTTTCCAAGTTCCCAAAGAACTTTTCAACATAAACAAGCGCAAACAAACAATCACAACAAATTTAGATTGAATCATACACCTCCAAAACCAAGATATAACAACTTCAAAGACTTCCAAAATGAAAAAAAGAAGAAGAAGGAATTAAATACATTCTCCAATAGTTTAAAGGACACAAGTGCTACAGATTAGATTAAAAGAATAATATTATATATAAGATCCAAGATTCAACATTTCATTTCTCTTGAATTCTCCACCAAATTCTCTAAGACCAAACAGACAATCAAAAAAAAAAAAAAATCTTTTCACTACATTGAACTCAAAATGAATAAAACAAAAGCTCCTCAAAATCACTGAACAAATTGTACAACAAATTTACAACAAACAACAATGAATACCCAAGATTTACATCAGCAGCAGCAATCAAAAACTCATCAAAAACTCAAAAACCTATATATATATATATATATATCTATCTCTCTCGCGCGATCTCACCACCAACGACAAGCCACCATCTCGATCTAGATCTAGGGTTGGTCTTGAAAAAGAGAGAAAGAGCAGCGACAAAGTTTGCAGCGATAGAGCAGCGACAGAGCCACTATCTCGCTCTGTGTTGGTCTTGAAAATTGATTTGGAGGATTGGCTTTCAATTCGGAGATGTTTTTCATGCTTTCAATTTGGTGACTATGTTTTTTTCATGACTGGAGGATTTTGCGGCTCGTGTTCTTGAAGCTGAATCTGAGTTGGTCTAAGCCAGAAAAAGAAAAAGAGGAAGGGAAGGTTCTGCTCCGCTGTTTTTTTTTTTTTTTTTTAAAAAAATTGGGGTACTGCAGGAAGCCCTGCAGGGAAGGGCGACAGAGGATTCAGACTCGTTCTTCTCCCAGCATGCCACATGCTTTCCTTTGATTGGCAGACTCTTATTTCCCTATGTTAAAAAAAAAAAAGATTCCTATTTGCATATTAATTAGTTGATTTGAATATGGCACGAACAAACTTACTACATTTTTTCTAAATTTCCAGGGAAGTCAATGTAATTTACCTCCCAAAAAAAATTGATGCATTTTGAAAGTGGAGTGGTAATTTGTGGGTGAAAAAATTGAGTGACTTTTCGCTTAGTTGATTACAAATTATTTTTTTTTAACTTTTTCACATTTTGATTTATTTTGAAAAAAAAGAAAAAATAAATAAAGAAAAAGCCAAGCACTAAATAGAAGGCTCAAAAGTAAACACTCAATTTGGTTTTGAGTTTTTATTTTTTTTATTTTTCATATTTTGTTTTATTTAGTGAACTTTTTAAATATTTTAATCAATTTTTATTTTTTTTTTTAAAAGCAACTAATCGAAATGTATTTAAAAAGTAAAATATTTGTGAAAAAATCTAAAAATAATTTAATAAATATAATATTAAAAAAACTCTTTTGTGTATTTGAATTTTAGAAAATATTTTTTCACAAATTTTATATTTTAAGTGTATCTAGATTAAGTGGATTTAAAAAATAAAAAAAACTTAAAAATAAAATATTTTAAAAATAACTAAATAAAAACTCAAAAATTATTTTTAAAAATTGCAAAATTAAACAAAGTCTGTAGAGTTTTTTTTTTTTTTTGGAAATTAATTCACTTTTGTCTCTTAAACTATCATATATATATATATATATATATTTCTATTTCATCCCTAAACTTACAATTTTGTCTATTTAATCCCTATATATATTTCAATTCATATGGTCTACTTTTGTCCAAATCAATAACCATTTAAGTCTAAAGTGATGGACAAAAAACATCATTTCAAAATTTAAACAATTTAAATCATGCAATTAAAAACAATTTTGTATTCACTATTTTAAAAAGGGAGGTGAGTTCTTAGGATAATGCTCCAATGGTGGATCGTGACTGCCAGATAAGATGATATAGGCTACTAGTTTGCAATGATGCTCGTGTGCAACATTGCCAACGACGTTGATAGTGCTTCTGCATTGACGACGCTGAAGACAAAGGGAGAGAAAGAACCATTTGCCTACCAAAAAAATTAGTAGCTATAAATAAATCGACGAAGTTTTTTTAAATCCTAGTTTTTTTTTTTTTTTTGACTATACGACTTAGTCGCCACTTAAAAACGAAGCTAGTTGTTTAAATCTTAAAATTAATTTCTTTTTCCCATCACCAATTAATTTGAAAAATCCCTCCAAAATTCAAAAGGTTCCCTCCAAAATTTGAAAGACAATCGGCACTAATATATTTAGTTGCCCAAACTAAATTTTTTGGTGACCAAAACTTGTTGATAAAAGTCATTTAATTATTTGTTAATAAAATTCGCTCATTTTTGCACAAAACTTAGGTTTTGCACCAATTATTGTGCGACTAATTAGCCATTTAGTCACTCAAAACTTTGTTTTCAACGAATTATTATTTTTTAGTTTCCAAATTTAAGAAAAATATTGACTGAAATTAATTTAATAACTAAAAGTGATACTTTTGCGGATTAAATTAATTTTAGTCGGCAATTTTGGTTGTCGGAAGTATATTTTCCTGTAATGAGTGTTTGCTTGTATGATTTACATTGTTTAGATTGTAAAATTATATTCTTACCCATTAGTTTAGGTGTTGACATACGATTACCAATTTTGTTCAAATTATCTTCATTGAATCATATAAATTGAAATAAAAAAATTAAAAATTAAATAGACAAAATTAATAGTTTAAAAATAAAATAAAAATAATAATAATAATTTAAGAAATAAAAATGAAATTAATCTTTTCTTTTTTTGTCAAAATAGTAAAAATATCATTATAGGTGGTCCTTACACCAGGGAAAGAAGTGTTTCACCTCATCGCCTCAGAAGGATGGAACGAGGAAGTAAAAGTGAGAATCTAGCCATGGAGGCAAGTGGAGGCAGGTCAGAATCTGCACTATGTGATGATATCTCCCATGAAATCGATGGAAGAAAACCACAAAGCTATGAGGGCCTATCTGGCTCTTAAAGATTAGTCCCGAATACCAAACCATACCATACCTTCCATGGATATGTTGATCTGGAATTGCAGGGGGGCAGGAAATCAAAGGTTTAAGAGAACCATGAGAGAACTAGTTCAAATCCATAAACCAGAGTTACTCATACTTATGGAGACCAAAGTGGAATTTAAATCTATGGGAATGTTCTTTAATTGCATGGGCTTCACTGCTTTTGCTCATGTGGATCCGATTGGCTGCAGTGGAGGCATTTGGATGATTTGGAATCCAAATATGGTTAATGTTAGAGTAGTTGAGGCTAGTTCCCAATTGATTACAACAACTATATCCAGACAAGACTTCCCAGATTGGCTACTTTCAGCAGTCTATGCAAGCCTAAACAACAACAAACGTGAAGAACTTTGGGAGTACCTAGAAGCAATTTTGCAGAATATGACTGATCCTTGGCTAGTTGCAGGGGATTTTAATGACTTCTCCACCAGTAATGAAAAAAGGAGCTTCATTGGTAATCAAACTCTGAGCTAGAGCCAAGACCACAGAAGAAGTAGGAAGTTTAATGAGAGGATGAGTAACTGTAGGCTAATGGATTTAGGCTGCTCAGGACCGAGGCTAACTTGGTCTAATAATCAGAAAGGATGGGCTAATACCATGGTTAGGCTGGATAGAGCTATGTGTAATACGGAGTGGAGAACTAGCTTTCCTGATGGAGCTGTTCACAACTTGCCTCACACATATTCTGACCATTCCCCTATGATGGTGTTCACACAAGGTATGTCTCCTTTTAATCCTACTTGTAAGCTGTTTAAATTCCTTATTGCTTGGATTACTCATGATGACTTCAAATCTGTGGTTACTAAGAGCTGGACCAATCCTCACCCATCTCTATTAAGTAAGCTTGAAACTCTTGCTCATGAAGCCAGTGTTTGGAATAAAGAAGTTTTTGGTAATATTTTTCGCAAAAAAAAATGTGGCTTCTTAGACGGATTGAAGGCATATAGAAATCCCAAGCCAACATTTATTCTCATAGTCTCCACACCTTAGAATTGGACCTTGTTGAACAGTATAACAAAATTCTCTCTCAGGAAGAACTTTTGTGGTTTCAAAAATCCCATGCTACCTGGATCACCTAGGGTGAGAGAAATACCAAATTCTTTCACCTTACAACTCTGACCAAAAGGAGAAGAAGAAGAATTGATGTTCTGAAAAATGAGGAAGGCATCTGGATCAACCAACCTATCTTTCTAAAAACCATGATCACTAATTTTTTTGTAAATCTGTTTAGCCAATCCATTGCTAGTACTCTTGAACATTGGAGCAATCTGGGGAGTAGTAAATTGAATGAGACTGAGAATGCCCTTATTACTTGTAATGTCACCGATGAGGAGGTTTGGAAAGCTGTGAAAAATATTAGTGCTTTCAAAGCCCCTGGTAGAGATGGGTTTCAAGCTATATTTTATCATAACTACTGGTCTATTGTTGGTCCTGTTATTTGTGACTTTGTCAAAACTTGTTTTCACAACAAGCATATTCCTGTTGAGATTAACAGAACCCTTGTTGCCTTAATTCCTAAAGTTGAAAATCCGGAGAACATTAAACAATTTAGGCCTATAAGTGTATGTAATGTGACCTATAAGATTATCTCTAAAATCCTTGTTAGTAGAATTAGACCTTTCTTGAGTAAAATTGTTAGATCCAATCAATGTAGCTTCATACTTGGGAGAAATACTAGTGATAATATAATCATAACTCAAGAAATCATCCACTCTTTAAACCTTAAAAAAGGGAAGCAGAGGGGCATGATTTTAAAAGTTGACTTGGAAAAAACCTATGACAACATATCTTGGGATTTCTAAAAACAAACCCTTGAGGAGTTCAATTTTGATAAAAACTTCATTGATATTGTTACGTGTTGTGTTACTACTGTGAGGACTGCTATTATTTGGAATGGGGAACCTCTTGAGGAATTTCAACGCCACAGGGGTTTGAGACAAGGCGGCCCTTTATCCCCTTACCTCTTTGTCTTATGCATGGAGAGGCTATCAAACATGATAAGCTTCAAGGCTGAGAACAAGAGTTGGAAGGGGATACAAGTTACTAGAGGTGGTCTTAGCCTCACTCACTTGTTCTTTGCGGATGATCTCATGTTGTTTGGCCAAGCTACCATGGAAACTTGTAACATAATTATGACTGTTATGGAGAAATTTTTTGATATCTCTGGATTAAGGGTTAACCCCCACAAATCCAAGATGTTTGTTTCCTCCAATGTTGACAGAAAGAGGGCTAAAGAGCTGAGCACCAAATGTGGTATCTCCCTAACAAACCTGTGAGTTAGGGAAATACCTGGGAGTCTCTCTCATTCATGGCAGAATTAATAGAAGACATTTTCATGATGTCTTGGAGAAAATGCAAAGAAGACTGGCAGGATGGAAGTCTAACCTATTATCTATGTCTGGCAGAGCTACTCTCATTAAGTCAGTAGGCTCTGCCATACCTTTCTACACCATGCAAACTATGCTTATTCCTAAAAGAGTAAGTAATGACATTGACAGATTGAACAAAAACTTCTTATGGGGTGATACCTTGGAAAGAAAAAGAATCCACCTTGTTAATTGGGATGTTGTTTGTAGAATGAAAAGTCAGGGTGGCCTGGGAATAAAAAAGGCCAGAGATCAGAATCTGGCTTTGTTAACTAAACTAGGGTGGAACCTGCTTAGTAAAAAAGGTGATATGTGATGTGAGTTGCTCAAAACCAAATACTTGAGAAATACCTCTCTGTATAATTGACATAACAACAAAAAAGCCTCTCATTTATGGAGAGGTATTATGAAAACTTGTAACATCTTCAAAAAGGGTGTGAAATGAACTGTTGGTAATGGTAACAATGTGAATGTGTGGAAGGATTGGTGGTATGGAGACAAGGCCTTTGTGGACCTTGAATCCAATACTAACCAAAACTTACACAATAATTGCAATTTTGATAATAATGTGAAAGAGCTGCTTAATTCTGATGACAGTTGGAATGAGATCAAAGTTCACAGATTATGTACTCCTAACATTGCATCTTTGATCTTGAATAATCCTAATCCAAGAATTTGGGAGATGGATAGTCCCCTCTGGAAGGGTCATCTGCTGGTTCTTTCAATGTTTTATCTGTGTATAACCTCATCCTTGGTGAGACTGAGAATGAGGAGGATTGGAATTGGTTATGGAGGATGCGAATATCCCAAAAACTCAAAGGATTCCTTTGGACTGTGTTCCATGGGAAACTACTTACCAATCAAATGAGATTAAAAAGGGATTTGACTGATGATCCTAAATGCCCTAATTGTTGTGGGGTGGAGGATATGTCACACCTCTTTAGGGACTGTTTCAAAGTAAAGGAAATGTGGCTAGCTATTTTTAATCAAAATTGGTACCGGGATATGATGAAGATGCCTTGGTTGGATTGGCTCAAGAGTAATGCCAAAAACAAAGAACTTTTTAACGACACCATCTCTTGGCAATATGTTTTTACTATTTCCTTATGGAAAATTTGGAAGAATAGGAATTTAATGATTTTTGAACAAAAATCTACTCCAAGTCAAGAGAGTTTTAATTTTATTTTGGATTATTCTAGAGAGATTAACCAAGCATTCCTTCAATCTATATCCAAGACCAAACCTGCATTCAGAATTATTAATTGGTGTCTTCCACCTGTAGGTAGACCAAAATTAAATACGGATGGCAGCAAGAGAGTTGGTGGCGATGGAGGAATTGGGGGCCTAATCAGAGATGAAAAAGGAACTTGGGTGTGTGGTTACTATGGAAAATTGCACAGTGGAACCAGTCTAGAAGCTGAATTGTGGACTGTATACAAAGGGTTGACTATCATACTACAAAAAGGAATGAACCAGGTCATGATTGAGACGGATGCTGAACAGGTGGTGCAATTGCTACAAGAAGAACCAGGGGATAGATGCCCTTTCAAGAACTTGGTGGAGGATGCCCAGATTCTTGTCAGAGGGTGTGAATGCTCTGTGCAACAGGTATGGAAAGAAGGCAATTTGTGTGCTGATTTTTTGGCAAAAATGGGAGCCAACCAACCCGAAGAAATACTGGTGATGAATGATCCATCAATAGAGTTAAGAGAGCTGCTTGTTTCTGATATGATAGGATTGGGCAAGAAGAGCACTTAGTTCCTCCTTTTGTTGGTTTAATTCCGTTGTACCAAAAAAAAAAAGTATTGTGAAATCCTTGTAGAAACATAGTTAAATTTTTGAAAGTATTAAAGATAAAATTATCTTTTTATAAATTTGATAGGAAAACTATTTTTGTTGGATCATATCAAATAGGCAATTTTATTTTATTTTTTTTCTTGAAAGGAAAAAAAGCCGTTTTGCTCTA
Organism: Camellia sinensis; assembly: GCF_055761805.1. Taxonomy (NCBI): domain Eukaryota; kingdom Viridiplantae; phylum Streptophyta; class Magnoliopsida; order Ericales; family Theaceae; genus Camellia; species Camellia sinensis. Next base: position 84,345,099 of record NC_138963.1, read on the forward strand.
CTAATCATTGAATATGGATTAGAGTAACTTCTTGGCCCATGGGTCCCTTAGGAGTACCCTTTTTTTATTTATTTATTTGAACTGTTATTTTATCAGACATTTTATATATTTTATTTTAAAAAAATTAAATTTATTCGATAATTGTAATTTATTTAATTTATTTTTATTATAAATAAATTAACAATAATTGTATTTTTAAAAATAAATCTTTTTTTTTTTTGGTGATAAACATTATAAATTCAATAGGTTATGATTATCGAATCAATTTAATTTTTTTAAAATTAAATACACGATGCACCTAACAAAATGGACGATTCGAATCATCGAAATAAGACCAGTAATGGATCGTCCAGTGAATGGAGGAGTGGTCTTAGAAAAACTTTAGCAACACAAAAAAATCCTATAATCCGACATAACTCTCTCACATGAAGTGGATCGTATACTTTTGTGTTGTGTAACGGTTATGTCTAATTTTGTGATTAATTTATGTACACGGTATTAATTATTAGGATGAATTATATAAATAAGAAATTGTATTTCAATTGGACAGTAAAATACTTGGTTCCCATTTTTTAAAAACAGTTTTCAGAAAATTCTACACTCTTATTTTTTGTGTTTTTTTTTGTTTTTACTGAATTTTTTAAATATTTTATGCAATTTTTTTTACTTTTTAGACACACCTAACATAAATACACCTAAAAAGTAAAAAAATCGTAAAAAAAATCTTTTAAAAATTCACTAAATACCAAAAATATAAAAAAATACAAGAATTTAGTACATATTTTGTATTTTTATGTATTTCTTAATTTTTTAAAATATTTTTTCACAATTTTTTTACTTTTTAGACACATCTAAGTAAGGTACATCTAAAAAAGTAAAAAAAAAATGTTTAAAATTTAAAAATATTCACTAAAAACAAAAAAACACGAAAATAAAAAAACTCAATTTTTAAAAAACTTAATTCAGAAAACTCAAACCAAACACAGTAATTCTTTTTTTCATCGTATGTGGTATAAACGTTTCATATGTATGTTTCATATGTGTCAAACATGTGCCAATCTTATTTTATTTTTAATCTCTAGCGCAGTTATTTATCCAACTGGTATGTTACTTTCCTTATAAACAAGGTAAAACCCATGAAAAATAAATAAATTGGACACAATTAATTGGTTATGATTTGGTTGCTCCTAATTTTTAGAAAAAAATTATTTGGCGTTCCTTCATGAGCCAAACATGAGACACGAGGGGGAATATACCACATATTAATCACAAATGATTATGTTCCCTGTTAATCCCTCATCGTCGCTACACCGAATAACTGCTACTGTTTTCAACGATTTCTGGGTTTTTTTGTAAACATCAAACCTACATACAAGTAGACAACAAACCATTTTAACTGCGAAGTATAATAACTACTACAGAGTATAATACGTTGAAAGCTACGAACTGATCATTACCAGCAGCTAACTATAAATATTTCTTTACCAAGCCCTCTCTCTCTCTCGCTCTCTCTTTCTCCAAGACATTTAGCCTTCGCAAGTACTCACTGTATTCAAGAAAGATCAAGAAAAATGTCTGTAAAAAGAGTCATTAACATTGATAATGATGACGATGATGATGACGATGAAGGAGGCAAAAAGTTGAAGTTCTCAGATGATGAACAAGAAAAGAAGACAGCCACAGAAGAAAATGTATCGTCTTCTTCAATTCCAACTCCAACTCCAACTCAAACTCGGACCGATGACAAGATGGTTGTGGACCTTACTGGTTCTTCTGAAGATGAAGACATGGATGTTCAACAACGAGAAGAAGAAGAAGAAGAAGAGAAAGAGAAAGAAAAACAAGTCTCCAAAGAAGGAAATGTATCGTCTTCTTCAACTCCAATGGAGACTGATGATAAAAAGACTGATTTGCCCATCAAGAAGCGACACTCGTGGATTGAATCTGGGTACATATGGGTTTCATCTTCAATCTTTTTTATATGTGTATCATCATCAATATGTGATTGAATGCATATGCTTATATAGACATAAGTTTTCTTGCTTGCAAAAAAAAAAAAAAAAAAAAAAAAAAAAGTTGGGTAGTCAAATTTAATACCAGTTTCTTCCCTTTTCTCGGCAACCAAACAGAAACCCACCCTAGGGTTGTTTGTTATTTTTATGATCTTTGTTTTACCCCTTGTAAACCCCCACTGTAATGATAAACGTTCGTACCATAGGAGGTTAATTGTAACAACAGAGGTTCAGGGTCTTTCTTGAATAACTTCTTGATTCTTTTCTTTTATTGTACATGTACATGTACGTGTGTATGTATTGTATATGTATGTACATGCATATACAGAGTTGCATGTGAAAAAGAAGGATAATTAACTTGGAATGAATGAAACATTATATATCTTCTTCGTGTCAAACTTCTGTTTCATCACTTTGCAGCTATTGGATGATAAAAAAGGTAAATTATAATTAGTTGGTTGGCGGAACTTGGAGTTTACAGTATCTCGGGTGTTAGTGTGCGATAATTTTAATAAAAAAGATGGGTAGGGTGAAGATTTAAAGTTGAGTGTATTGCAAATTATAATTAATTTTGTTCACATATTTCAATTAAGGGCATTGACAAAAATCAATAGAATCAGTAAGCCTCCGTTTGGAAAGTGGGTTGGCTTTTTGACTTTTTTGACTATTTTAGCCTGGGCTAAAAAGTTTGGTTTGGGAAAGGTTTTTTGGCTTTTTTGTGAGAGAAGAATGTAATGATTATGAGTTGGATGTGATATTTTGTTTTTTTTTGCTAAAATAGCCTATTTTGTCTTTTGTGGCTAAAATAGCCAAAAAAGCCCCGTTTAGCTCTTGCCAAACGGAGCCTAAATCAATTTAAAATTAACATACTTCAACCAACTTCATCACATTAGTTGTTGTCAATTTGTCAATTTTATATTTTAGTAATATGAAATATATATCAAACCAAACCGATTTAATGGTTCGATGGATCCAAGTTTTTTTGGAACCATAGGGACAGGAGCCTCTATTTTTTGCATGAATTCTGTTCACACACATCCTTGCCTCTATTTTGAAACCAATTTTGTAGCACCCTTTGAGCACGAATTTCGTGTAAGTAATATTTTTTTTTCCCTTTTCAATTGATTGCAATAGGATAGCTCATCATACACTTGCAGCATTGTACTTGATTTATATATATGTTTCAGCTACTTTGATCAAATTGGCTTCGTATTAATTACCTCAATCCTTCCCTTGTTGCAGAGACTCATCTGAGAGAGCCAAACCCGATCCAGAAGACAAAACTGATACCATCAGCTCGAATGAAGAATACTCCTTGTCTGATTTGGACGAATACAAATGGCCAGAGGGTGCAATTATGCTGTTTGAAATGGAAACAAATTGGAGCAACAGGCTCCTCATCCCTACCCCAATAGCAGCAGACTTTTTCCCTCCTCTGGCTGGTGGTGAACAGAAGGAAGCGACTCTGCAACTCACCGACTACCAAGGCAACGAATGGTACATGACAATCATAAACTATGAAGATGAAAAAGCCTTCATGGTCACAAAAGGGTGGAAGCAATTTGCCAACAATTACAATTTGCAACCCTACCATGTCATCCGAATCTCTACACCTCTCCCGTGCCTACATAGAAATCATTTTGAAATTGACTTTGATCGAGAACAGGATCATCAAGGAACTGGGACTACTAGTGGTAGTGTGGAACAGTCAGTAGACATTGGGGTTCCTCCTGAATTCAGGCCTGAAAATTTCCTGTTTCAGTATCAGTTGAATGCAAACGATACCGGGTACTTCAGGCTTTTTATTCCTAGTGCAATAGTGACAAACTATCTTCCCAGGATTGTGATTGGTCCAGCGAATGACAGGCGGAATATACTGAAATTGACCGATGATCGAGGCAAGGATTGGTACATGAACATCTACTACTATTGTACTGATGCCTGTATTGTTTTGGACGGGTGGGATGAGTATGTTGAAGAGCGCATTTTGGAACCTGATGGAGTGATCAGGTTCTACAGACCTGTTTGGCCTTCGCACGCGAATCACTTCCTCATTAAATATGTGAAAAAAGGAGAAGAGGGTCTGAATGTGAAAAAAGGAGGAGAAGAGGGTCCGAATGAGGCTAATCCGACTCAACCGGGGGGTGATGGTGCAGGACCGAGTCGTAAGGGAAAGGAATTTGCTAGCTATTGACTTAACAACGGAGGGCCAAGAAGATGGGGGGGGGGGGGGGGGGGGAAGAAGTTTTTGCAAGTGACAGTGAGTGGTTTTTTGGATGGAAAGGACAGTCATCAAATGAATCAATAGCTTTCACGTTAAGTATGAAGATGGGAAGGTTCAAGAATTAGGTATCTCTATACAGTGTACAAACATACATTCATATTGAGGTTTTGAAGAACATTGATAGAATTGCAAGGTGGGTTGTTTTCTGTTTTTGTATAAAATAGTTCAAAGTCAGTAAACATTGATATAATTAGGGTCTCTTGTTTTGGCTTGGCTGTGCAAATAAAAAGATTAGGAAGCATCAAAATGGGCAAAGGCCAAGATATTCTATGTTCTTAATACACTTCCAACTGCATAATGTGGTGGGAATCTTTAAACATTGAAATCTCAGGACACAATTGTGCAACTAGAAATAGATTAAGAGAGGGACAAGAATTTTGGGAGCAGAGGATCCCGGTTGTCCGAATATGGTTATCATTGGACAAGGTTTCTTGTCCCAAGTCCACTCAAAACCATCCTACATTTGATAAATCTGGGATGGGATCAGTCAAAAAGTGCAGAATACACAGCAACCATATAGTTTTGTTGTTGTAGATTTCAGCCCTTGGAAAGTGGAAACTAAACATGAATGGAACTTGTATCGTATGAGACACCAATTGAGAGTAGGGCCTTGGTCTTACTAATGTTATGCCAAAGCTTCTCTTCCCCTTGCCACAAAGCAAAATGCAAAATCTTAGAATTCCAATCCTATATATGTGTAAGGTTTCCAATTAACCAAATCCATTTGCTGATTGGTTAGTATTATCTAAAACTTTGTTTGCTAATTGTAGTAATAAATTTAGTTAGTCTGACTCCATCTGGGATTAAATAAGGCAGGAGCAATGCTATAATCAAACTCAATTACTCACCCAAACACACACCATATGTGTAAATGGGCGTGATTGTATCCTTTCTCATAAGAAAAGCATCATCAAATGGCAACAGTGGACTTCCCTCAGGTAGTTATAAGGTTCCAATGAAAGAATAATATCATAGTTAGGCATTGTGTTAAGAGCTTCTGTTTATGTAGTAGCTTTTCCATCAAATAATCACGGCATGCCTCCCCAAAGTTAAGTTTCTATCATTCCTAAAACCAAATTAATGTATTGCCACATCGATTTTTGAGTGGATTTTTTTTGTACACATGAAAAGAGTTGCTTGGTGCTGTTTAATTGAACTATTTAGGCCGCGTTGATGTTGTTTTGGAATTGTGATTCTAATTAAAAAAATTTAAAATTCATAACTAAACACACAATTTAAAAACATATCAAACTCAATTCAAAAATTATATTCAAAATTCATAACTAAACACATAACTTAAAATTAAGTTGCCATTATTGATATTTTTTTTAATGTAGCTTATAAATTGTCCTTTTTTATATATTTTTAATGAACTTTTTTTAAATTTGAGTCAATTTTTTTTACTTTTTAAGTCTATCAAAACTAATCAGCAACAAAAGTTAAGTTTGTAAATTTATTTTTAAGAAATCTACTAAAGACAAAAATATCCAACCTTTTTCAATTTTTTCTTTCTTTCTTTTGAAAGAGAAAAAAACTAATTTTATTTTTGTCTTTTAATGGATTTTTTTTCTTCTGAAAAAATAAAGCTGAGGAAAAGGACCTAACAAGCTAAGAAAATATGTACAAGGCCAAACATGAGCTTAACCCATCATGACAGAACAACCAAAAAAAAGTACTCTAAAGTAAAGAAGGATAAATTGATTCTTCTTCATCATGTAATTAGTACAAACAAGAAAGAACATATATATATATATATATATACTAATAATTTTTTCAAAATAAATACACACATTTTGTTATGCAAATTAAATAACATGTGGAAGCTAGCTAAAGACAAATAAATCCATCTTAATTGTACCCCTTTTTGCCATGCTTGTAAAACAATCCAATCCCTTTGATTGCCTTGGAAATCTTTACAAGATTAGGCTTCCTCATCCCCAAATTCATCTTCCCTGCTGAGAATTTCAGAGCTTGCAAACAACACAATTTCGCATCCACGTCCTCTTCCCCTTCATCACCATCATCACCATTATCGTCCTCGTAGTAGTAATCGGACCCGCCTTTCTTTTTCTTTTTGCTCTTGTTCTTGTTCTTGTTACTCGGCTTGGCCTTCGAATCAATTTCGTGCGTTTCCCAAAGCAAATCCATCCCTTCGACACCATCCACATTGTGTCGCTCCTCGAAAAGCTTGCACGCCAATGTCCTTTTCCAATCTTTCTCTCTCCTCAGCGATCCGTAGCTCCCAAAACTCGAATCCAATGTTTGGGAACTCTGACTTTCCAACAATTTCAAAGTGTCCTCTCCACCATTGTCCGAGATGTTGACACTCCCATGAATTCTTTGGGAAGTAGTCTGTCTCTGTTGTCCACCACTGTCAGAACTCGCTTTAATTGCCTCGGATTCGCTTCTCACCAATGAAACTTGGACTTTCTCGGACTTGGTGCTCGGTGCTAGCTCAGCTTTGTTCTTCTTCTCTTCCACACTGTAAATCATGTTTTCAAACTCATCCAATTCATTCAACAACCCTTCTAATCTCTCTGTTTCCTTGATAGACTGATCAGTTTCACTGATCTGTCGCGAATCAATTTCGACTGTTCTCTCTTCTAAATCAGCAAACAACGATTCAAGTGTACTCAAACCAGAGCACTCATCAATGGATGACTTGAGAAGAGGCGATTCGAAGCTATTTTCTTGGTCGGATTTAAACTCAAACACTTGATCTGCATTCTCTGTTGAGTAGAAAGTTGAAATGTCGAAAACGATTTTGAATGCTTCAAGGTCCTCAAAGGGATGATGATGATGAGACTGTTGGTGTTCTTCAGTGTTGTCTATGTTCGACGAAATTAGTCTCTGTATAAGTGCATTGTATGCTGTGGAGAGGAGGAAAAAGAAACCCAGTTTGGGTTGAGAGAAATGGTGAGGAGGGTTGTTGAGATGGAGGAGGCCTGGAGAGAGGGAGAGGAGAGAGAGGAGGAGGAGGGAGGTGGTGATGAAAAGAGGAGAGAGAAATGAGAGAAGCTTGAGAAGGTAGGGTGAGAACAAGATGAAGTAAGACAAGTAGATAGGGTGAGAGAGAATGAAAGAGAAAAAGAAGAGCAATTCAGAGAGGAGGGGACTAGAGACTTGGTTAGTAGTCTTCTTGGGAGTGTTTGACAAGCATAATTCAGACATTTTCTAGAGAGAGATGGAATTGAAAAATTTTCTAGAGAGAGAGATGGAATTGGAAAATGGAAGAGGGTGATGGAGTGGAGAAGAAGAGAGAGTCACGTCATTGTTTTGTTTTGTTTGGCAGATGGGAAAGAAATGTGTGATTGTGGAAATGAAAGCGGCGTGAATGAAGGAAAAGGAAATAAGAGAGAGTGATGAGCGAGAGATGAGACTAACCAACAATGGCAAGGAGAAAGCTTTTTCTCTAGAAACATTTTTTCACCTTATGTAACAACCCTAATTTTTTGTTTTTTCTGTTGAAAATTACCTAAAAAGCCCTTACATAGCACTTTATCGTAACTAATTCCAGTCGTATGCAAATTGAGTCAAGTTTTGTACTAATAGTAATAATGTGGTTTTAATTATTATGTCGAAAATTCTTATGAGTTAAAACAAAAGTGAAATTTATCCATGTCAAATCAAAACAGGTTAGTTTGATTGAAGTCAGTTATGTCTTAAAATTATGGGTTATTAGTTTGTTTCAAAATGATCAAGAAATATCTCAAAATAATATTAATTATTATATCTTAAATTGGCAAGTACAAAACACAATAGACTCACAAATTGAAACCAATTTCACAAGAAAGTTTTATAACATGAATGTACATCAATAGGAGAAGGTTAGGAATGCCAAACACTACTTCAAAAGTTAGGCCTTTTATAGAAGGGGAGCAGCTTGTGTCCAGTCTGAGATTGGATTGGACGGTGTTGTTAGGCTTGTGAGGGCTCACCACAAGTTCTATTTTGATAATCCGAACATTCAATGTGTAGAATTCGTCGAGTACTATATGTCTTTAAAAAATCAAGTGGTCAAATCAGTTTTGTATAAAAAAAAAGACGATGAACGAATTAACGGTTGATAAAAAACTGTTTTGATCACATAGCTATCGATATTCGATCAACATGATGTTTTAAAGACATATAATACTCGACGAGTTCTATATATTAAACGGTTGGGATTATCAAAACGGAATTCGCGATGAACCCCCATAGGTCTAACAGTACTGTCCAGTTCGATCTCAGACTGGATACAAGTTGAACCCTTATAGGAGTAATGTGTTTTGTTGTTGGATTTGTCATGTAACCCTTATAAATTAATTAGAAAGAAAAAGGTTAAATTATGGCTCTTCAGTCAATCTAGACTAGAGATTCATTGTTTTGAAACTTATCATAGTCTTGTTTTAATTATTTAAATTATTCATTTTTTAAAACTCTTCGTGTATATTATCCATATTAAAAATTAGGTCAATTCGATAATTGTACCATATTTATTTTATTAAGTTTGTCTTAAAAATATAAATGATCTATTTTAAAAAATATACCTATGGTTCATTTTTTTAAAAGCAAACAAGATAAAATGAAGATGGTATAATTGTCGAATTAACCTAATTTTTTTGTCAAAATGATATATACACGAAGAGCTCTAAAAACTATTCAAATTATCGAAACAAAATTTATGATGTGTTTCATAAGCCCGAACAACATGTCTCCAATTTAGAACTTTGTAGGAGCAATAAATGTGCGTGGAGTTCAATAATAAAATGTTCTCTATCTAAGTGAGACATCACAAGTTTAGCCAATGTGATTGTGCACTTATCTTATTGCAGAAATTATCACATAGTAATACTTTTAAAAAATTATTACATGTACACGAAAAAAATTATGACTTTAATAATTAATATTTATAAAATTTACTATTTATTTGTAATTACTTTTTAAATTTTGAACTAAAATAAAATCTTTCTTATCTTATTTTCCTTCCCCTATAACTATTTTTTTGATGCATTAAAATAAAAATAAATAGATAATAGCTGATAACTAGCACATGCACATTTATACCTAAAGATCGTTGGTTTCAATCTCATCTAACTCCCTTCAATTTCACGAAACATGACTGACTAGGTTTGGTTGTAGGTTCAAATAAACAAATAAAATTGGAGAAAATTTCATGTCAATTGTGTGGGTGATTTTCTGACTACACTGCCTGCCTAGTAATCAGTTGAAGAGCACCGGTAGAATAGATGGCTTCAGTGAACCTGTAATAGAAAGAAAAGGCTCCGGCGGTGGCTCTTCCACCCGGGGGTACTCCGACGATCAAGTCAGTATATCTCTCAAAGATAATCAAGTGCTAAACTCCCAAACTTAAGCATAAAACTGCGTACCTTAGACCTACGGGGGTGCCTCTCTTTTATAGCCAACTCAATCGTAGTCCCACTAGAAGCCTGACTTCTATGGACTCTCATTCAGTGCTTACTTTGGATTTCTCAAGAGATAAAGATAAACTCCCTAAGAGTTTTATCCTTATCTTAGTTAAGTCTTCTCTTTACTCAAGGACTCTTGCCCCTTATCTATTATCCGCTTATCTCGGATTCCGATATCTTCGGAGATAACCTCGGCCTCGCCAAGATAACCTCGGCGTCACAATCAGGACACGTGGCACTTCGGCTGACACGTCGACGTCACCTTGCCACGTGTTGATATTCAGAAAATACATCCCCACAACTACCCCCTAGGTTCTATTACCTCGGCATTCTGAAGTGATGGAACCTATACCTGTATTTTCATCCAGTAAATCGGCTTAAGATTTAACAGCTGAGATCATTCATGTCTGGCCGACATGCTTTCCCTAAAAAATCAAAGATTTTTAAGGAACCTTTTACGCGTATGAGCTGTCATGCACTTCAATTCACCGTTTTAGACATGCGTTTGTTTTTTACTGGCTCGTGCCTGTGACGCGCCCATAAGTCAACTCTTCTTCACATGCGCCGTCTGACGTACGCACTCTTTTAGGCGTATTGATTGCTTTTGCCGCCGTTTTCATTTTTTGACAAAATCTTTCCCCTTTCTTTCGTCTCTTCACTTTTGCATCTGAGTTCTTCTTGCTTTTTTCTCTCTTTCAAACTTTTTCTCTCGAATCCGCCATTGTTTCAAGCTCAAGGCTCTGCAACTTTATTCGTCTCTCTGGTGAGGTTCTCGCTACTTTGTCACTCCTGTAACCGTCGTCTGTCTTCGGTGAACTTCATTCCGGCTTCAATTTCTCTGGTAAGCCACTATTCTTTATGTATTTAGTTTACTGATGTTCTTCTATCTTCTTGCTGCAATTACTGTTCTGCTTAAATTGTTAATTTCGCGAATCATATTTATTGTTCACTACTTCTTGCATTTTTGCCACTGTTCTTAGCCCTGTAGTTCTTGTTTTCTTTATGCTTTTGAGAACCCCACTTCTATTCTTCGTTCTGAAATTGCGTTCTGGTTTCTTGTTTCCTGTGTTGTTTTCCAGATCTCTGCCTTTAATTTTTGTTTTCAATTTTTGCTTTCATAGATTTAGGTTTGGGATTTGTCTATAGAACCTATTAATTCTTAGGAAAAAACTGAAACAATCTTTACCAGCATATACCTAGGGTTTCACTGAGGTCCCGATAACCTTTTAAGAGCATCTTTCTTCTGAAACCTAGCCCTCTGATTTTAGGCCGACGTTATGGGTATGTGGAGGCACAGGGTAGATACCCCAACCAAACTTGAGTACTTTAGGCAGGAGTTCTCCATTCTTGCCGATGTCTACCTGAAACTTGTTGGGGATGATGACTCCATCATGCCTATAGAAAACGCCATGCCCCTTCCCATTGTAGCTTTTACTGAGTGCGGACTCCGGCTTCCACTCAACATCCTCTTTCGCGAGATTCTTCATTATTATAAGTTGAACCCCATGCAACTGACAATCAACTCTTATCGAGTGATTTTTGGTATTATCGCCTTAGCTAAACAGGAAAACGTTAGGATCACCTTAGCCAACATACAATACTGTTATACCATGTGCGCCCTTAATCTGAAGGAAAAAGGCTTTGTTTATTATCTTAAGCCGAGATCCACTGAATTCAAAATCGTAGCCAACCTCCCAGACTCCGACAAGGGGGTTGGCGATGATTATGTTATTGCTTCAGGAAATTGGGAGTTTGGCGCAGACGAGGACGCCCATCTCTACCCTCTTCCCTGATCAGTTAAAGAGGGCAAGGGTAAGAGCCTAGTGTCAATACTTAGTTGTTTCTGTTCAAGTCTTTAATAGTTTATCTATTTCTAATGTCTGTTTCTTCTTGCAGACGTTCGCAAGCCAGCGAAAGACTTCCGCCAATCTTACGTTCCCAGTAAGGACCTGAAAAAACTCCTGGACTTGCCAGTTCACAAAAGAAAGCACCTCTTCTTCTTAACTTTATTCCTACATACAAATTGACTTTGCCCGACGTCCCCAAAAGAAAGAAGAAAAACCTTTCTCCTCCTACTGCCACAATTCAAACCGCCTCTACATCACGAACAGATCAAGAGTCAACATCTGACCCAACCAATCAACCATCTACTTCGGCCCCATACTTGGTCCCAGTACAAGAACGAAAACGTCGGTGATGACTTGTCAAAATTGCTGAGATGGGTCGCCCAAAGCCAGTTGCTCAAGACCTCTTTGCCGATCTCCCTGTTGACGTTGATGCTCAGCCGACGCAAACCATGACCCCACCAAAGCCAAAACGAACCAAGAAAGCCCAGCCAAAGGCTAAAGCCACTAAAGTTGAGGCTGAGGATACCCTGACAATTTCACAATTGGTAGGGAGTGAGAAGTCGGCTTCCGTTAAAAAAAAAAGGTCTGCTGAGACATAGCCATCAAAGTCCACACAATCAAAGAAGCCGAGGTCATCATCTGTGACGACCTCGGGGTCCAAAATACCAAAAGTCCCCTGGACGCCTGAAATTACTCTGGAAGATAAGCCTGTTCTTGCCAGTGATAGTGCCGATGACATTAATGTCGGCGTAGCACTCAGTACCGCCCTACTTCTCCCAAGTGATCTTAAGCGGAATGCCAAGATGAGTGAGTATGAGAACTATGCCTTTATGCTCCAACGTTCTGTCCAAGCAAGTGTCTTTACATGGAAACTTGTCTTCTCTTTTACTTTGTAAAATTTTGTAATAATTTTTGCCCTATGCTCTTTCAGGCCATTCAACATGCCCACTCTTTCTCTATGCAAGCTTTTGAAAACAGAGCAAAGTTGGTCGACATGAAGAGGGAGGTTTCTGCCCTCAAAAAGGAGAACAAAACTCTTTAATTAAAGATGAAATAACTGGAAGACCAGGCTGAGGCTGCCACCAAAGCCCAAACCCTTACCGAAGAAAAGGCCGAATCTGCTGAGGCCATCAAGAAGGTTGTCGAGGCCGAGAAGAGAGAAGCCGAGGACAAAAAGGCCCAAGCCGAAAAGGAACTTCAAGAGGCCTTGGCTACTAAAGATGCTGAAATCAAAGCGGCTGACGAAAAAGCCTATGCCCAAAGAATGGCCGATGTTACAGAGGAATACAAATTACAAGTTAGGCAGGCATGCAACAGGGGCTTTTCCCTTGGTTGGATGTCCCTGGCTAAAAAGCTCAATATTCCTGAAGATTCACCTTTGCGCAAAGCCGAAGCTATTCCTCTCCCATTCCCTCCTCCTCCTGCACCTCCAAGTCAAGTTGAAGAAGAATCTAAATCTGAGTCTGAAGATGAGGAGGAAGGTGAGGATGGGGCTTTAGTAAAAAGTCCAAGGAGGCTGTTGGGCCTAAGTCTCCTTCTCTGAATGAGCAGGTCTTGGACCTGACTCAAGATGAAGATGGTGATGCAGTTGCTAAGGAAACTACTCCTGAACAGGCCTCATCTGATGTTCCTCCAGCCGAAAAAAGTCTTGATGAAAGCTTTGCGCAGATTGAAGCCGAAATCGAGGCGGAGAAGACTGCCGAAGTAGCTCTTCAGCAATCAGCCGAGGTAGTTCTCCAAGAATCAGCCGAGGTCTAGTCTCAAATTGCGCCTGAAGTAGAAGAATCATAACTTTGATGTCCCTCTTTTCTTGTCTTTTGTACTTTTTTTTGTTTCCTGGATAGTAGAAGTTTCTCTGTATGGCCGATGTGCCTTTTGTTTCTGTTGGATATTTTAACATAACTATCTTTCTTTGAATGACTGCATTCTTTTTTGCCTTTTCTTTGACTGTCTCTGTTTAATTCTATACTTAGAATTTTTTGTATGCCTTTCGTATTTTGCCTCCTTTGTGCAATCTTCTCGGTGGTTACATACCTCGGGTATAATAGCTACAAAAACTTTTACTTCGGCAAGATATTGACCTGTAAACTTTTCATAAATTCCAACAAGTGTGAAACATATATTACTCAATGTTAACTTTGCAAACTTTTAGACGGTGATCTCGGTCTAGCCTACTTGTAAATTGCTACAAATTTCAACAAGGATTAACATATACTGTAACAGGGATCAACAAGGATTAACATAACAAGTGTTTAAACAATAATCTATTTGTAAACTGCTGCGAATTTCAACAAGTGTTGAAACGACGTACTTAGTTTTTTTCCTCAACCTGTAAATTGCTGCAAATTTTAACAGATGATTATATATCGGCCTAACGTTATCTTGTAAATTGCTACAAATTTCAACAAGTGTTAAGCATCTTCTTTGGTTTAACCAACCTGTAGATTGCTACAAGTTTTTAGCAATAATCTCGGTTTTGTTTCAACTCGTAAATTGCTATGAATTTAAACAAGTGAAGAGAAACAGTAATCTTGGCTTAACTTTGGTTAAACATCATCTCGGCTTAACTTCGGTTAAGCATTATCTGGCCTTAACTTCGGTTAAGTATTATCTCGGCCTAACTTCGGTTAAGCATCATCTCGGTTTAACTTTGGTTAAACATTATCTCGGCTTAACTTCAACCTGTAAATTGCTGCAAATTTCAACAAGTGAAGATAAGGAACCATCTCGGCTTAACTTCAACTTGTAAATTGCTACAAATTTCAATAAGTGAAGATAAGGAATCATCTCAGCTTAACTTCAACTTGTAAATTGCTACAAATTTCAACAAGTGAAGATAAAGAACCATCTCGGCTTAACTTCAACTTGTAAATTGCTACAAATTTCAACAAATGAAGATAAGGAACCATCTCGGCTTAACTTCAACTTGTAAATTGCTACAAATTTCAACAAGTGAAGATAAGGAACCATCTCGGCTTAACTTCAACTTGTAAATTGTTACAAATTTCAACAAGTGAAGATAAGGAACCATCTCAGCTTAACTTCAACTTGTAAATTGCTACAAATTTCAACAAGTGAAGATAAGGAACCATCTCAGCTTAACTTCAACTTTGTAAATTGCTACAAATTTCAACAAGTGAAGATAAGGAATCATCTCGGCTTAACTTCAACTTGTAAATTGCTACAAATTTCAACAAGTGAAGCTAAGGAACCATCTCAGCTTAACTTCAACTTGTAAATTGCTACAAATTTCAACAAGTGAAGTAAGTGTCTCTGTCTTCTCTTTGCCCCCAATGTGAACCTGAGTTCTACTTGAGTTCTCGTTATTCATGTCTTCAAAAACACCAATAAGTAACTTTATCAATCATATGTGTTTAAAGAAATGGGAAAAGATTTTATTGATGATCTCGGCCAAAAATAATGTGCATCTAATGATAGAAGAATTTCAAATTACAAGTGTTCCAAGGTCTTGGCAGTGTTTTGCCCTCGTTATCTTCAAGCCGATAAGCTCCATTGCCTAATACCGAAGTAATTCTGTAGGGTCCTTCCCAGTTTGGGCCAAGCTTGCCCTCCCTGGGATCCTTCTTGTTGCCGACGACTTTTCTCAGGACTAGGTCGCCGACTTGAAAATCTCTTGGATTGACCTTCTTGTTGTAAGTTCTGGCAAGCTATTACTGGTATGCTGCGAGCTGAATTGCAGCTTTCTCCCTTCTTTCTTCTAAGAGATCCAGATCTCGGGCTAAGAGTATGTCATTTGTCTCGTTCTCAACTCCCTGGGTTTGGATCCCTGGGATGCCGACTTCCAGTGGAATGACTGCTTCTGTGCCATAAGCCATGGCAAAGGGGGTTTCCCCTGTTGATCTTCTCGGCTTAATCCGATATGCCCAGAGTACATTGGGCAACTCGTCTACCCACTTTCCTTTTGCTGCCTGCAGCCTCTTCTTTATCCCATCCAAAATTACGTTGTTGGATGTTTCTGCTTGCCCATTGCTTTGGAAAAAACTTTGTGTTGAAAAGTAATTCTTTATCTTGAATTTCGCACAGAAGTTCTTGATGAGTTTGCTGTCAAACTGCGTTCCGTTGTTGGCAACTATTGCTCTTGGAATGCCAAATCTGGTGATGATGTTTCTCCATATAAAGTTCTTGACATCCACATCTCGGATTTTGGCAAGAGGTTCTGCCTCTATCCACTTTGTAAAGTAATCTGTTGCTACCAGCAAGTATTTTCTCTGCCTAGTTGCCTGGGGAAGTTGCCCAACAAGATCCATGCCCCATTGGGCAAACGGCCAAGGGTTGGATACTGGGTTTAGGTCAGCAGCTGGCTGATGTATCAAAGGTGCAAACCTTTGACATTGTTCACACTTCTTCACGTAGGCCTCAACATCCTTTTGCATGTAGGGCCACCAATACCCTTGGGTAATGGCCCTGTGGGCTAATGATCTGCCCCCAGTATGGCTTCCACAAATTCCTTCATGAATTTCATATAGGAATTCTTCAACCTGCAAAGGGTGTACGCACCTTAAAAGGGGTCCAGTGAAGGACCTTCTGTAGAGGTGTCCATCTGCTGTCAGACTGAATCTTGCCGATTTCAATCTGAGTTTGTGTGCCTCCTTACGATCTTCTGGCAGCTTTCCTTCTTTCAGAAATGCAACAACTACATCCATCTAGCTTGGCCCCATGTCCACACACATTGCTTCCTGTTCTGTGCTCTGTGGTTCTATGCTCGGGCCCGACATATAGTCGATCATAATTGTCCTTGTTTTTCCAGTCTGCATTGAACTTGCCAGGTTAGCCAACGCGTCAGCGTGGGTGTTGTCAACTCGGCTAACTTGGAGTAGTCGGCAGTTCTGAAATAGGGCTGCCAATCTGATGACCTCTTCTGCATATGCCGACATCCTTTCGTCTCTGGCTGCAAATTCTTCTGTTGACTGGTTAACAATAAGCTGTGAATCACAAAAAACTATTACCTTATCTGCTTCTGCTGTTGTTGCCAGTTTTAGCCCTACAATTAATGCTTCGTATTCCGCTTCATTGTTTGAGGCCTTGAACCCCAAACGGATGGACTGTTCTATTATTTCTCCATCTGGAGATATCAGCAGTACTCCTGCCCCCACTCCTTGTCGGTTTGAACTTCCATCGACAAACAGTCTGAATGAGTCGCCGATGTAGATGCTGCAGGGTCTGAGTTTTTCCTTCCTTTGCTCTTTTGCCTTAGGCTGGGATTCTCCTTGCTTGCTGGGACAATGCTCATCCTGGCTCAACAGAGCTCGATGTTCAATGGTTTCAGGTGTGAATTCTGCCACGAAGTCGGCCAAAACTTGGCCCTTTATTGCTGTTCTGGGCCTGAACTCCAGGTCATACTGGCCCAAGGTAACTACCCATCTTGCGATTCTTCCTGTTAAGTCTCCTTGTTGCAACAGGGACTTCAGTGGGTGCTCTGTGAGTACCACAATCTTGTGTGCCTGAAAGTAATGGTTCAATTTTTTTGAGGCCATTACTAGGGCCAGCATTAATTTCTCTAGTGGTAGATACCTTGTTTCTGCGTCGGCCAAGGTTTTACTTACATAATAAATAGCCTTTTGCTCTCCTTGTTCTTCTCGGATTAGCACTGCACTTACTACATGTTCTGACACAGCTAAGTACAAGAACAGTTCTTCCGCAGGTTCAGGTGTCGAGAGGACTGGAGCCGTGGTCAGATATTTCTTTAGGTCGGCCAAAGCGGCCTTACATTCCTCAGTCCATAGGATGTCCGTGGTCTTCTTCACCAGGTTGAAGAAGGGTTTACATTTGTCTGAGCTTCGGCTTATGAACCTGTTTAGGGCTGCGGCCCTTCCAGTAAGCATTTGTACCTGTTTTGCCGATGTTGGGCTCTATAGGTCTAGGATGGCCTTGATTTGATCTGGGCTAGCCTCTATGCCCTTCCTTGTTACCAGGTACCCCAGAAATTTACCAGATCCAACTCCAAATGCGCACTTTGATGCATTGAGTCGGAGCCGATATGTTTTGAGGATCTTGAATACCTCTTTTAGGTCGGCAAGATGACACTTAGGCTCCTTGGTCTTTACGACCATGTCATTGTTGTAGACTTCCACTGTTTGGCCAATCAGGTGTTTAAACATTTTGGTTACCAGCCTTTGGTAAGTTGACTTTGCGTTTTTTAACCCAAAAGGCATTACCTTGTAACAATACAGTCCTTTCGGGGTAATAAACGCTGTCTTTTCTTCGTCTGGAGGGTACATGGCTATCCGGTGGTATCCTCTGTAGGCGTCCAGGAAGCTCATCCTTCCATGTCCAGATGTGGCGTCTACCAACTGGTCAATCTTGGGTAGAGGAAAGCAGTCTTTGGGACAAGCTTTTTTCAGGCTTGTAAAATCTACGCAGACCCGCCATTTACCGTTCTTCTTCTTTACCACTACTGTGTTGGATAGCCATGTCAGGTAATGAACTTCTCGGATGGCCCTGGCCTCCAGAAGTCTGTCCACTTCTTCTTCTACTGCTTCGACGTGCATCAACGTCAGTCTTCTGGCTCGTTGAATCACAGGTTTTACCGACCTGTCGACATTCAGTCTATGGCAAGTGATTTCGGGGTCAATGCCAGGCATTTCGTAAGGTGTCCAGGCGAACACCTCAATGTTGGCTCTAAAAAAAGTCTCCAACTCTTTTTCCTCTTCTTCGGCTAAGCCCGAGCCGAGAAGAAAGAAGCGTTCTTCGTCTCCATTCTGGACGAGGATTTTCTTTAGCGCCTCTTCGCTCTTCTCGGTTGGTTCTTTGCCGACGTCTTCTAGCACTTCCACGCCCCCATCTTCAATTTCTGCCTCTTTTGGCTCTCGAACGCTACAAGTAGACTTCATCACTGCCATGGAGCAACTTTTTTCCTGTAGTTGATCTCCTCTGACTTCTTCAATCCCATGCTCTGTTGGGAACCACAGTAGTTGATGCAATGCTGAGGGAACTGCCCCCATTGCATGTAACCAGGGTCTTCCCAAGATGATGTTATATGGTGAAGGTGTGTCAATCACCATGAATTCTGTCCTGATCTTCTTAGTGCCAGCTTGTACTTCCAAGCTTGTTGCGCCCAGTGGCCACGTCGGCGTTCCATTGAAGCCGACCATCGGGCCATTCAATTGCTCCATGTCGTCTGGGTGAAGGCCTAGCTCCTTGTAACATCTAACGTACATGATGTCACAAGAGCTGCCTTGATCTATTAGGATGCGTTTCACTTGGCACTCCCCAACCTGGAGGGATACTACCAAGGCATCATTATGTGGATGCTGGACCATCTCTAGGTCAGCTTCAGTGAAGGCTATCATCGGTCCTCTGCACTCTTCAGGTCGAGGTCTTTTATGTCCGACCTGGTTCACGTACTGCAGGTGTTTTACTCTTTGGGTTTCTCCCCAAATGTCGCGTTCGTTCACTTTTGAGTGAATTACATTAACCACCCTAGGTCCCCCTCCCTGTGGTTGCTGTGCTGGGGGAGGCGGGGCTGCTGGTGCTTGAGGCAATCTTGCCTGCTCTTCTCTTGTCCTGGCTTCGTCGACGAGGTCCCTCAGATGGCCTTGCCTTACTAAGTCCTCTAAGTATGCTTTTAGGGCTCTGCAGCCCTGAGTTGGGTGCCCTTCTTCATTGTGGTAAGCACAACGCCTACCAACGTTCCTTCCCATATATTCCCCTGGGGCCTTTGCTGGTGCTCTGAAATAAGGTTGATTTCGGATTTGTTCCAGGACTTTGTGTACTGGGATTCGGAACACAGTCGTCACTACCTGTTTACCCCTCAATTCTATCTCCGATTTGTTAAATCCGTTGTCACCTCGACTTCGCTTCGACTCGCCGTTCCCTTTTTCCTGCTTTACCTCCTTATTCCCCGATGTGTCCTCCTCGGCTCTGGCATATTTCTCAATTCTCGCCATGAGCTCTTCCATGCTCTTTGGAAAAGTTTTTGCCAAAGACTTCCGTAGTGGACAATTGTCTTTCAGGCCGTTCTTGAATGACACGACCGCTACTTCTTGATTACATTCTGGTATTCGATTGAACACCTCATAGTACCTTTTCGCATAGGCCCTAAGGCTTTCGTCTTTGCTGATCTTCAGGGCCATCAATGCGTCCACTCTCAATGGCTGCAGTTTGTTCGTCACAAACCTGCCACAAACATCTCGGCCAGGCCTTCCCAAGTCTTTACGCTTCCCTTCGGTAGTTTATGGAACCAATCTGATGCAATTTCCCCAAAGGACGAGGGGAACACTTTGCAGAGCAACGGCTCGTTCCCACTATATAATGCCATCGAATTCAAGTATAGCCTGACGTGGAAGTTGGGATCTGACTTACCATCATATATCTGGAACCTCGGCATACTGAATCTCTTTGGTGCTTAAAATTTGTCCAGTTCCACCGAGAATGGTGTCTTCAGTTTAACCGGGGAAGTTACCTCGGCTTCAGCATTCTGTTGTTTCCTCTTGAGGCAATCTCTTAAGTCTTCTTTACTCCTCCCTAGAGCTCGGTTATCTTTGGACTTCAATCTTTTTGGCACACTACTTTCAGCCTCGTGGTGGGCTCGTTTTGATCTCTCTCCATGTGTTGTGTCAAAGCAGAGCCCCTGCCCTTGAACATGCCGATATTCTTTGGGCTCTGGATCCTTCGTGCGACACGTTCTTCGGGACTCCTCTCGTCTCGGCTCCTCTCGTCCGACTTCCCTGGAAGGTTGGTGAGAGTGTCTTCCGCTCCTAGCATGTTGAGGGACTTCGGGAATTGTTCTTCCTCCTCCCTTCTGGGCATTGGTTGCTGGCATCGGCGTGTCCTGCAGCGGGTATGATGGCTGCATGACATTGTTTTGCATCATGAAGTTGACAACCGACTGTAGGTCTGCCAACTTGTTTGCCAAGTCTTTTACTTCCTCATCCCTCCGTAGGCACCTATCCCTCCATACCTGAAGGTTATCTTCGTTATAGTACTTGCCTTGGTCTATCTTCTTTGAAGTGTTGCCCTCCTGGCCGACGTCTTTCTCGTCGTGGCCCTAGTCATGAGTTTCTGCATTGTGGTTGTCTCCTTCAACATCAAGGTCAATTGGTCTGCCACTCCCAGCAAGAGTGTCGCCCCCAATGTTTTCCTTCTGTCCGTTACTGGCCATCTATTCTTCTAAGATTCCCACAGACGGCGCCAAATTGTGTGGGTAATTTTCTGACCACACTGCCCGCCTAGTAATCAGCTGGAGAGCACCGGCAGAATAGATGGCTTCAGTGAACCTGTAACAGAAAGAAAAGGCTCCGGTGGTGGCTCTTCCACCCGGGGGCACTCCGACGATCAAGTCAGTATATCTCTCAAAGATAATCAAGTGCTAAACTCCCAAACTTAAGCATAAAACTGCGTACCTTAGACCCACGAGGGTGCCTCTCTTTTATAGCCAACTCAATCCTAGTCCCACTAGAAGCCTGACTTCTATGGACTCCCATTCAGTGCTTACTTTGGATTTCTCAAGAGATAAAGATAAACTCCCTAAGCGTTTTATCCTTATCTTAGCTAAGTCTTCTCTTTACTCAAGGACTCTTGCCCCTTATCCATTATCCGCTTATCTCGGATTTCGATATCTTCGGAGATAACCTCGGCCTTGCCGAGATAACCTCGGCGTCACAATCAGGACACGTGGCACTTCGGCTGACACGTCGGCGTCACCTTCCCACGTGTTGGTATTCAGAAAATATATCCCTTCGAAACGTGACCGACTAGGTTTGGTTGTAGGTTCAAATAAACAAATAAAATTGGAGAAAATTTCATGTCAGTCTATAATAAAATTTATAAATATTAATAATTAAAACTAATTTTTTTTATTAATATATAATATACTTTTTAAATTACCCTGTATGGTAATTTTCCCATAAAATAGAGGGCATGTTCACACCATCACTTACATGGCTACAAGAGGCAATTATAATATAATAATATATATCATATGTAAAGAATTATCATATCTTTTAAAATTTTAATTAAATTATATATTATCATATCTTTTAAAAATTCTAATTAAATTATATATTTTTATAATTTTATTAATTATTTTATATAATATATAAGAAAAAAAAAAGAAATAGTGAGAATAACCAATAGACTTATAAAAACCTATAAGGTAAAATGAATAATGACTTGGATTCCCTTTTTTCCCCACCCCCTTGACCCTCTCTTCACCTGATTGGCTACTTTTTTTTTATTTTTTATTTTTATACCTTCTCCTTCAATCACCACCCGCCACGTGTCTGTGGGGTGCTGATTGGAGGGGGTCTCAATCATCACCCATATTGCAAACCCTTTTCCGTCGCCAACAGTCACTCTAACCTTAATTACGTTGGATTTGGGGGTGGCTCCTGTGTTGTGAGCACAACAGTTATTGTTGTATAATTAAATGGATTTATTTTGAAATCTATTTTAATAGCTTAAATCGTTCACATTTTAAAGTATATTGAGTAGAATATATTTGTAAAAAATTAAGTTAATCAGATATCGTTAAGTTTTTCATCCACTCACATTTATCTTCATTTTAATATTTTAAATCACAATTCTCATTTGTTTTTGTAGATACAAATGTGAGTGAATAAAATGATTAACAATATCCGATTAACTTGATTTTGTGCAGATATGTTCTACTCGATATACTCTAAAATGTGAACGGTTCGGATCATCAAAATGAGCTCCGACATAGACCCATTTGTCTGCACAACAGTGGCTGTTGTACCCCAGCACAACAACCACCTCAAATTGAATTACGTGTAGGTCCTAACAGGTAGATTTATTATCCAATAGATCCTATGTTAATTAATGACATTTTTCATCAAACACTATTAAAAAGCATAACTAATAGTTAATTTTTAGTAACAGTTGAAAAATTGTCACAAAAAATGTTATAAATTTTAGCGACAATTTAAAAAAATCATCACAAAAAAAAGTCACTAGTTTTTAATTTTCAGCAACAGTTTGAAAAATTCATCACAGAAAAACGTTACTAATTATAAGTTTTAGAGACAATTTATAAAACTATAACAAAAGGTTACCAATTGTTAATTTTTAGCGACATATGAAAAATATTGTCACAAAAAATTGTTTTTAACAATAGTTTTAGTAAGACTTATTTTTAATAAGATTTTATAGGAATTAAAGTCCAATTATTAGAACCTATTGATAATTTACTTTAATACCTTAATCTTATTCTAGATGACACACTCTTCCACCTACAACCACCTTTCACCCACCAACCCACCTCTAGTTACCCACTGGCCATTCTTATTAGACCCTATTTGTTTCACTGGATATAAAATGAAGGATATAATATGATGTGAGATTTAATCAGGATATATAATGAATAGGATAAAGGTATTGGATAATATATCCCCTAATTCATGTTTGTTGACTTGATATATAAGATTGGATATATATTATCCATGTTTGTTTTACAAAATATATTGTGGGATATAAACAAGTAATTTCCAAAATTGCCCTCATAATATTATATTATATTATATTAAATAATATTATATTATATTAAATTCAAAATTTGTATTAAATTATATTATATTAAATTCAAAATTTTATATTAAATTATATTATATTAAATTAAATTAAATAATATTATATTATATTAAATTAAATTGAATTCAATAATATTTATGTTATATTAAATTCAATAATATTAAATTCAATTCAATAATTATATTATATTAAATTCAAAAAATATATTAAATTATATTATGTTAGATAGACAAAAGGGTCAATTGGGCTTTTTAAATCATATCCCAACCAAGGGAATATGATATAATGGGGGTGGTGGTATTGTATATCCTCCACTTTTGGGGGATATACAATCCCATAGAATATTATATCCTCTTTGAAAACAAATTGTAAACGTGAGATATGTGAACCCCAAGTTATAATATCCAATCCCGCTCTTTATATCCTAAAATCAAACAGGCCTTATAGTCTAACCCTTACTACAACCTCTTTTGATTGTCCCACAATCCCTTTTCCCGCTGCCACTTTCCCCATCCCCAATCCTCTCACAACTCCTCATCACTGCCATAACGAGATTGTAAGAGAGAGAGAGAGAGAGAGAGATCATGTCGTGATCACACAGTGAGATATGAGCTTCACGATTTGGCCCAACTACTATATTCCATTGTGATTTGGGATTCGCGATCGCTTGATGAGATCTGGGCTTCATGGTTGCATGATGGTTTTGTAGAGGATGAGAATAAAAAGGAAGGGATAAGAGAAAGGAGAGGGAAGTGATAGTTAGTCTCGGCTTCTTGATTCGCGATTTGGTTCATTCTCTCTTTTTCTTATGCTTGTAGCAATTCGGTTGCCTATGAGAAGAAGATGAGGCGTCGAAGTAGGGTGGAGAAGGAAACTGAAGGGGCAACGATGGTTTGCAAAGTTTGGGGGTGAATGGAGGAGGTAGAGGTGTTGGTAGTTGTAGGGGATGGGGAAGGGGCTTGCAATGACAAGTGGCAGAAAGGAGCGCCAAATATGGCTTGAGTAGGGGATACACTCGAGGATGGGCGCCAAATAGTTCAAATTGACACACGTCTAATTTGTCGACAATTCTTTTTTTTTTTTTAAACCACAATAAAATCATGCATTTAGAGCATTTCCAACTCTTAACCAAAATTTTCATTAAATTTGAGTAAAAAAATGACTTTTTTCTCAATCTGATACCGAGTGCTCCAACGGTTGATTTTCATCAAATCTGTGTCGGGATAACGGTTGACTGGTTAAGCCAAAATTATTATTATTATTATTTTTTTATTTTTTTGAACTGTTTGAACCTTTTAGTGGTCGACCGGTAAGGCAAAAAATATTTTTTTTTAACTGTTTGAACTTTTTTTGGAACTGTTTGAACGTTTTGGTGGTTGACCGATTGGTCAATCGGCCGGTCAACCGGTTGGTCTCTCCCAACAGTCATGCACAGTGTTTTGGTGAAATGCGGAGCCTGTCCTCCTTTTGGTGAAATGTTTGGTAAATTCTCGATTTGATATCAATTTAGGAAAATCGTTGGAACTCCAAACAGTGCTTTTTTCACCAAATTTTAAATTTGATGCTAGGTTTGGTGAAGGGTTGGAGATGGTCTTACCCACCTTACAAGATGAAATGTTTTACTTGCTTTGAAAAGTTATAAGAATAGTTATATAGAATTACATGAGGTATGGAATCATTTATTTCAAAACAAATTATTCATTCAAATTGTTCAAAATTTTAAAATTATTATTAACACATCATTATAGAAATAATTTGATTTTGTATTACTTTATTTCTATGTTTTGTGGATTGGGCTAATTTATATTGTGCTGCATACTGAGGATTATTTGTAGTTGGAACAAAAGTATTGAGGTACTCAAGATGGCTAAGAGATCGGAGGTGATTGATATAAGGCTTGGACTTTGGAGGTTAGATGGGTTTCATATTCACAAGGGGGAGGCACTCAAGTACATGCTATGCATGCACCCTCAAGGCTGGATCTTCGAAAGTGATTTTTTTTCAAAGTAATTTTAAAGCAAATATAGATCCACTAGAGTGATATGTAAGATTTAATGTTCACTCTAAAATCAATTTTTAAAATGTTACTCTAGAGTGTCCATGCTCGCAACCCCTCGGCCACTCAACTTTTTATCACAATGGGACCCATATGTTTGTTTCTTGCCCTTGCCCCTGCCCCTTTCAAACATACTAATAGGGGTATTATTATAAATTTACAAAGATTTTCATTTTCGTTTTCTTGTCAATTTGACCAAAATCCCCTTCTCTGATTTTGTTCATTCCCAAAAGCTTTTTTTCCCCCCTATCTTTCATTAAAGAAAAGAGACTAATGGATTTAGGTAGTGTTTGGTTAATTCAAATAAAAGTGAAATTAAATGAAATAGCTATTCTTTAATTTTTTATATTTTTTTATTTTGTCGGATGACTATTTTTGAAGTAATTTTTAGTTTAGTAGAATAAAATAATCATTGCTTCAAAATATCTTTGGTTCACTAAAAAATGGATGAAGAATATATTAAAAATGAAGTATTTACCTCAATAAAGAAAAAGTTATTTGATAATAAGATTGTGGAATGCTCATTTCAATTAATCCAACATTAAGAATTTCAAAACAAACTAACCTAGCCAAACTTCACTCATATTTTTTTTTTTTCTTTAAAATCAGCTCTTCTGTAAATAAATTAAGTTAAACAAATTTTAACTCATTAATTTTTTTATGGAAAATTCAGTGGTAAATCTCATATCATATACTTGTATCCCAATTAGTTCAAAAAATATTCTTATATTCCTATAAGTCCTATGATTTAGAAGATTTAATCCACTATATCCCAATTCTCATTTGAGATGTTTTTTTTGGATATTTTTGTTATTGTAGATATTTTTTCATCCCTTAACTAACATACAATATGATGGGCACGGTCCACATGGCCTATGATAGCCCAACCCACAACTGCTTTAGATGGCCCAAACAACTATTTAGTTACAGTCTAGTAGGTGAAACTCAAACAACAGGCCCATCGAAGAACCCATGCTGGCCCAGACCTTGTGGCACTTAGATACCTGTTAGGCAGGGAGTTAGCCACGTAGCAGACAAAGATCTTGCAGAGTTATTGAGTCCAGGCATCAAGCATTAAATGAGGCTATCATGGCATTAAATGTAACAAGACCTCTCGCTTCCGGATATAGTGAAACTGCCATGGCCGACAACAAGTAGACCCTAGACTTTCGGCCAATAAGACAACTTGAATGAACAAAGAAATGATGAAAAAAAGATAAAAGAAAGCTCGTGAAGAACATTAACAACAACAAGTAACTCTCGTTCTTTAACTCCTCGCTCTCTTTCTCTACTTCTCTATCACTTCCAATCTAACTTGATCGTCGAAGTGTCCACGGGGAGAAACCACTCCGACCTTGGTACCTCCCCATCGGACTTTTTGCAGGCATGCGTTAAGGAGATGAAGGCCAGCAGACCTATTAGACACGTGGAGCAGTCCGACCCATCCTTCATTGACCATATTGCATAATCAGTTGGCACCGTTTGTGGGAAACAACCCTTGATTGACAGTTGTGTTCATTGTCACTGGAGGAAATTCCATCATCACCCACCTTCTATGCTAGAGTGGATGGTTATGATGAGATCCATGACTTCACAACACAATGCTGGTAACCTCCAAGCTGAGTCCTCTAACCCAAACAACCCATCTCCGTATTTCGTAGAGTTCACTAACAACATCAATCGACTAACCGAACAAAACCAAGCCCTGATTAACGCTTTGCTCCAGTGTGACTTACTTATCTCCTTTTCACCACCACAAGAAATCCCCTCAAACTCAGAACAAGCCCACCATCATCATCCATTCCCACCATATATGTCCCAAGGATCGTTTTCACCCTTCGTCCCACAATCTCAACCGTCAAATCTTGAAGGCATGCACGCATCTCCTCCGAGCCCACAGCTTCACCGGGAGGGACCACTATTCTTCTACAATCATCCTCCATAGCCCCACGCAGCTTTCCATGGAGGAGAAGCTAGCAATGTTCAGCTCCTGCTTCATGCTAGGGGGGACAATGTTCTCGTTTAGGACAAAGAACTACAGGCTATGAAGCTTCAATTTCAAGGGGTCATGCAAAATATGTAGAATAAATCTTCTTCCACCGTCAACTCCCTCTTTACCGCTTTTAGGAGAGACAAACCTCTACTCCCTAAGTTCAAAATGCCGTCGATTGACACCTTTGACGGTACAACCGATCCGGTTGACCACGTGGAAGCATATTGGACACTCATGATCCTTCATGCCTTTCCAGACGAAATCATGTATCGCATTTTTCCCATCACGTTGAAGGGATTGGCGTGCCTTTGGTTTAGTCAGCTTCAACCAAACTCTATTACTTCCTCTCACTAGCTTAATGAATCTTTCTTAAGCCATTTCATTGGTGCCCAGCGGCAGTGACATCCGGTGACTCAGTTGCTAATATTCGGCAAACAGAAGGGGAATCGCTGCGCAGCTTTGTCACCCATTTTAATACAGAGGCCTCGCAGATGGAAGAGAACGATGACAAGATCATTCTCACAGCCTTCATGGCCGACTTGCGCTCGTCAGATTTCCTCTGTTCCCTTTCCAAAAATCCAAGTTCTAAACTAAATTCAATATGATTATAACCTCAAATGGTCCCAACCATCAAGACCTCCCTCCATCCAGCAGAACTAATCCAAGTATTGCCGTTTCCACTATAATCATAGCCATAACACTAATGAGTGCGTCAATCTTAAAGACCAGATTGAGGACTTAATTCGACAGGGGTGCCTAAACCGATTCACTACGGCCCGTTCGCACCAAAGAGCCGGGACCGACCCCCCAAGGTAGAACGACAAATGCACTCCCTCCAGACTGCCCGAACAATCTAGACGGGATGATGACAGGGGTCAACAACAACCCCGAGCACAAGGTGGGCCCGCACCCCCATTGGACGAGATTAGGGTCATCGCGAGAGGACTCAGATGTGGCAGACCATCTCGGTCGACACAACAAGCTGAGCTTAGAAAGATCAGATAATGCTCAGATAAGGAAGTGACGATGGTGGACCGACCCTTCAACCAACCGAAATAATGGTCGGAGCTGATCACCTTTATAAATGCAGATTAAACAGGAATCCGCTACCCTCATGACGAACCCCTAGTCATTTCTGCTTTCCTATGAAACTACAAAGTCAGGCGAGTACTTGTCGATAATGGCAGTTCATCAGATATCATCTTCCTTAATGCCCTTACAAACCCTTTTGGTCGGCTTCACTGGGGATCAGGTGACCTCCATAGGCTCCATAAACCTCCCAATCACTATCGTAGAGTACCCACGGCAATCCACCAAGCTCCTCACCTTCCTCGTTGTCGGCTATCCTTCCGCTTACAATATTATACTTGGACGCACAGCTCTCAATGCCCATTAAGCTGTGACGTCCACGTATCATTTGGCCATGAAGTTTCCAACTAATTAAGGGGTCAGCACTGTGAGAGGCGAGTAGACGGTAGCCAGGGAATGCTACACAGCCTCTTTAAAAGAGGTCAAGATAAAGGAGACTATGTCTGGACTCGCTTTTTCGCGTCCCCTTTCAGAAACTTGAAAGAAGCCTTACAGTTCGAACTCACGTGGTTTTGAATCTAATCTCACAAGCGCAACGTGAAACTGATAAACACTAAAAAGTCTAAATTTGGCAAATTATTTTGAAAAATTGATTTTAAATCAAATAATGCCAAAATTGGACTGCTTTGCCAGATACATAGTCGTCATCTAAATATTTTATTTTTTTGGAGAAATTTAAGAAACCTTGACTCATGCCGAAGGCCACGTGTCCATCATTACCAAAGTTGCCTCACATTGGGAACTTAGGTACGAGAGGGGAAGGTCATGAATTGAGCACTCTCGCTCGCCCGATCAAAAGATCGGCCTCTACTAATCATGATATGATATTTTATAAAAATTATGTGCTCTTATTCCGGTTATTAAACTAGCTATACTATGTGATGCACACAAGCAAGTATAAACTAGTTTGCTCAAGTTGGAACAATTCAACTCATTTTTGTTTGCGAAAATAGTTTGAATTTTGCCACCTCAAATGGGCTTAAAGATTGCGAATTTGCCATCAAACGTAGTGGGCTTGAAACATGATTTGCCACTTAACAAAGTGGGCTTAAAACATACATTCGTTGAATCGTTCCAATTCAAACAACAAACCTTCATCCACAGGCATTCAAACAGTTTAGCATTTAAGCACACAGCCTCATGGTGAGCATGCTAAACATGGAAACATTCACACTTATGCAAGTATGATAAAACATAAAAACTCACCTAGTACTCCAAGCTAGGAAAACATGAGTTAGAAAAATATGCATGTTTCCTAATTATACAAGATGTCTAATGCAGCACATGCAAAGAATGCAATTAATAGGCTCGGCTACTAACATAGCATATGAATTGATTTGATAACATGCGATTAAACACGTATTCAAATAAGATATTGAAATGACAATGTAGTTTGAATGATGCACCGAGCCTCGGTACATGCAATATAAATGAATGGATGCAAGCATAAGGTATGCTAATTGAAACATGACCCTAATCTAACCATCAAAAGTGATTAAATAAAAGGGAGAAAGACGTGGGGTTAGAAACATACACACACGTACAAACACTTATTACAACATTATGCCCTCGCGAAGGAGGGTTCGAATGGATAAGCTAACCAACTAGCTACGCTAATTAAGCTAACTAATTATTACAAAACTCAAATTAATTAACTATTCTAGTTAACTAATTATTACAAACCGAAATCGAATAACTAGTTAAACTAACTAATTATTTACAATACTTAATTAGCTACAACTAATTAATTACAACACATATTTAAGCTAGATATTTAAACATTAAATAAGCTTGAAATGCAAGGGAAGCTCATGCACGTGCTCGGTTTCCACCCAAAAAGCCACTGCCTTGCTGTTGAAAGCCTCTGTTTGCACATGTGAACACCAACAAAGCTGTTCACTTCTAGAACACCTTTACTCTACCTTACCAATACTCTGTGCAAATTTCATTGGTGGCCGACAGGGGGCCGGTCGGCTACCAATGATGGCCGGTCGGCCACTGGTGGTGGCTGTCAGCCATTGCTGGTTTGAACTTCCTTACTGCAACAGAGAGCAAAACAGAGCAAAACAATGTATTTCTCAAGGGTTGTTTGCACACTTTGCCTTTCCTTTTCATGGGGAAATCAAAAGAGGGACAAAATTTGGTTCATAAACCATCAATCAAGCAATTTTATAGCATGATGGCTTGTGAAACCAATTGTGCAAGTTTAATAAATGCAAAATGAGACCAAAATGATCATCACCCTATCATGAATGATCAAGGGCAATGGAGACCTAGGAAAATGGCACACTTCATCACTTTTGAGTATGAAATGTTCCTTTTTCCTTGTGTTCAAATTAACATCCGATTGAACACATGCAATGCAACACAAAGAATGCTTATCTTGCCACTTTTACTTGCCAATTTTGTTTGCACATTTTAACTTACCAATCCATTCTTTAACCAATTAAGTCCATTGGTGAGGAGTCCTCTAAAGGGAAGGAAGAGTCAAACAAGGGGTAGTTTAAGGCATGAGAGAAGCTTCATGCTGTTGGTAATGAACCCTCAAAGGAGGATTAAACCATTAAACATTAGTCTCAATCTCAAGCTTAAACAACCCCAAAGTTGAAACAACCCTCAAAGTAAATGAAAAAGTGAAGAAATGAGGGAGATTACAGAGATTATAAGTGTTGAAATTAGGTGAGAAAAAGCACTAAAACATGCAATGAACTCAAACCAATGATGGTTAAAGTCTTAAAACACCAAGCTAGTGAAAGGACTTACACTAAAACTATGCAAAACAAGACTCAAACGAACTAACCATCCCAAAACAGAGCTAAAACAGGTTATTTCAGAGGCTAAAACATGCTAGACTTGAGCTAAATTAAGCTAGGAAAACATGCTAACATGTGAAGCTAACTAGGCATGCAAACAAGACACAATGAGGGGAGGCTAACCCCTCCAAATTTGAACCTCAAAATAAGTTTTTTACCACTGAAAAACCTCTGAAATTTAGTGGTTAAAAGGCTCAAAAAATTTGATTTGAAAGTGATGAATAAAGGCACAAAAGATTTACAAACTAATAAACAAGAAGAGTGAACCACCCCTTAACTAAAAAAGAGGCCTAAACCAGTACTTTTAGGCCACAAAAATAGAGTTTTTCTCAGTTCAAAACCAGCCCCAAAACAGTAAGAAAAGATGGTAAAACAAGCTTGCAAAACAAAGTATAAAAGGAGAGTGTTATACCTCTTGAAGGGAAGACACAAATGAGTCAATAAACCAAGCCAAGACCACCTTCTAAAGCTCAAAAAGGGTCTCAAGCAACCTCAGCCCAAAGATAAGCAAATTTGGTTATGGGTTGATAGGCAAACTTGAAATGTATCTACACTTATATGCACAAAACTTCAAGAGAGAGAGAGAAATCTAGAGAGAGAGAGAGAGAGAGAGACTCCCAAAAAATTTTCAACCTTGAAAAAAATAGAGAAGGTCCTCTATATATAGAAATATATGGCTTCAGGTCGAAAATATCAATATAGGACATCTAGAGCAGTGTGGAACAGCTGGAGGGAAAATATTTGCAGAAAATTGCCTTTTTTGCACTAATGGCCGACCGACCATAACTGGTGGCGGAAAAACTTCATCCATGGCCAAAAAAATTCACCCCTGATCGACACATGGCCGTCAAACCTCACTAATGGCCGACACAAGGCCGTCAAACCTCACTAGTGGCCAGCAAGCAAAAAAATTGGTTTCTGGCCCCGACTTCAAACAGGCATATCTCCTTTGTCTGAACTCCTTTGCAGGTCATGTTTGAGTCTAAATTGAAGCCCCGAAAGTCTACTTTCCAATGGTAGCAGCCTCAAATCAAAATTTCAAGAGTACAAAAAGATATGCCTATTTTAGTGAAGGCTGCTTAGTTTTGGTCCTAACGGATTGATGCCTAATTTCTCCCAAACTAGTTTTCTTCTCTCTCCTCTAATTTTCTTCAAATCCAAACCTATAAATAAGATGTTTTGAAAGATTTTTCAAAGAGTTCACCTCTCTTTCATTTATTTCCACTTTGTCCTTGCTTGGTTTACCGAAAAACGCATCATTTAATGAAATACCTTGAACCTCGAAACATCATAGAAACTTTCTCAAGAAAATTTTGAAAGAGAAGGTTTTAAGGTCTAAAATCATTTTGGTCAAAATAGTTTTGGTCCAAAATGGGGTGTAAGGTTGGGATTTGAAGCTCCTTTTGCTGAAGAAATCGAACGTTTGCACAGCACAACTTTCATCATCGAGTGATCAATCGGTGGCACCCAAGTTTTAAGGGCGGTAAAAAATGGAGTGTCTACATTATGATCATCAAAAGCCTTGATGCCAGAGACCAAGAAAAGCTGATTCGGGGGGAACTAGTGGAGAAGTTAGACGAAGCACCCATTTCCTCTTCAAATCCAACGAAAATAGCTAAAATTGGCAGCCAGTAGAGCCCTTAAGCCAAAGCCAATCTTATAGCCCTCGTCACTGAACACAAGGATGTCGCTTGGACCCATGCAGACATGCCTGGCATCGACCCTTCTACCATCACTCACCGCCTCAGCGTCGAGCTCTAATTCCGACCCATCCGCCAAAAGCGGCGCATTTTTCACCCAGAGTGTAACAACCTCATCATTGGCAAAGTGAAAAAATTACTAAAGGCCAGGTTTATTCAAAATGCAGACTATCCGAAGTGGTTATCCAATGTGGTTTTGGTTTGCAAGAACAATGACAAATGGTGACTTTGCATGGATTATTTTGACCTCAACCGCGCTTGTCCCAAGGATAGCTACTCGTTACCCAGGATAGACCTTTTGGTCGATGAGACGGCGGGCCATCAAATGCTTAGCTTCATGGACGCCTTTTTAGGCTACAATCAGATCCTAATGCATGCAGCCAACCAGGAGTATACATCTTTCATTACGAACATGGGGATTTACCATTATCGTGTGATGTCATTCGACCTAAAGAATGCAGGAGCCACCTACCAGCAATTAGTCAACGCCATGTTCAAAGACCAGATCGGTTGGAACGTTGAGGTCTACGTTAATGATATGCTCATTAAAATCAAGCTAGCTTCATATCACCTGTCTGACCTATGCGAAACCTTCCAGACATTGCGTAGATACCACATGAAGTTGAAGCCGGAAAAATGTGCCTTCGGTGTTGGATCTGGCAAATTTTTGGGTTTCATGGTCAGCCATTGGGGAATTGAAGCCAATCCAGAAAAAAAATTAAAGCCTTAACCGAAATGTGGTCTCCTATAACAGTAAAGGAAGTCCAACAGCTCACTGGTAGAGTAGTCACTCTCAACCGTTTCATTTCACTAGCAATTGACAAGTGTCTTCCGTTCTTCAAGGTGCTTAGGAAGGCTTTTACTTGGAATGCCGAATGTGAAGAGGCATTCCAACAACTGAAACAGTGCATGGCCAACCCTCCTCTCATTTCTCAAGCACTTCCAAGATAAACCCTCTTCCACTATTTGGTCGTTTCCCACACTGCGGTCAGTGCAACTCTCATCAAGAAAGAAGACTCGGTCCAACACCTGGTTTACTACATTAGCCGCGCACTCAAGGGGGCAGAACATAAATATCCCCTATTGGAAAAATTAGCGCTTTCCCTAGTCATCGCCTCGAGGTGCCTCCGACCGTATTTTAAAGCCCATTCCATAGCCATTCTCACAGAGTAACCTTTGAAGAAAGTTATGCAACAACCGAAATCCTCTAGTAGACTCATGCAGTGGTCTGTCGAATTTAGCCAATATGAAATCTCCTACCGACCCCGCACAACTATAAAAGGTCAAGCCGTCGCGAACTTCATCCTAGAGTTCACCAATGTTGACCCTCCTGAACCCCCTTCGGGTCAACACAACTCTTGAGAAAGTCGGCCCTCATTCATGGACTCTCAACATTGACGGCTCATCTAGAAAAGAGGGAGGCGGGGCTAGGCTAATCCTCACTACCCTAGAAGGGAAAGATCTTAGGTGTGCCCTCCGTTTCTAATTCACAGCCAGTAATAATGAGGTAGAATATGAAGCTTTGATAGCAGGTCTCAGGCTGGCCAAAGATATCGAGGTGGATCGCATTTAAGTATTTAGTGATTCCTAATTGGTCGTTGGGAAGATAAATGGGGATTTCGACGTAAAGGAGGAAAAAATGAAATCATACATTGCTATCACCCCACCCCTTACACGTCTTTTCAACAACTTCCATATCTAATACATTCCACGGTCAGAGAATTCCCATGCAGACGAAATGGCCTAATTAGCCTCGGCAGACTAGTCAGACCTCAGTCGCGGAGTCAGAATAGACTTCTTAGTACGCCCAGCAATCTCACCAGATCCATAAGAGATCCACCGACTTCAGAACGAGTACATCCCGTGGGCACAAGACATTATCCAATTCCTCGAGCAAAGGCTACTACCAAAAGATGAAAAAGAGGCAGATAAGGTCCGAGCTCGGTCGGCCAACTACATTATCATCGAAAGCATCTTGTACAAGCAAGGGCTCTCCCAGCCATACCTCAGGTGTTTAAATACTACCCATGCCACCTATGTTATGAGAGAAATACATGAAAGGGTGTGTGGCAACCATTCTGAGGCACGGTCTTTGGCTCATAAGATCTTTCACACGGGTTACTTCTGGCCCACGCTCAACCAAGACACCATTGAATTTGTACTTAGATGTGACAAATGCCAACGTTTCGCCAATATATCCCACGCTTCTCCAATAGAGCTGATCACACTTAGTAGTCCTTATCCCTTCGCCAAATAAGGGATCAACCTAGTAAGCCCCTTACTGACCGGCAAAGGGCAAGTTAAATTTGCTGTGGTCACCATCAACTACTTCACTAAGTTGGTGGAAACAGAGCCCCTTGCCAAGATCGCCGAGCGTAATATCACTAGATTCATTTGGTAATCTATTGTGTGCCGATTTGGGGTCCCTCAGGCCATCGTCTCTAACAATGGAAAACAATTTGACGATGCCAAATTTAGAGAATTTTGTGAGGAGCTCAACATCAAAACCTATTTTTCTTCCTTCCCCTTGCTACTCCCACCACCCCCACTGCTAATTCTACTCTCCTTTACCCCTTTTAGACTTCTTCCCCTCCCTACCCTCGCTTGGCGCCCTCATTTTCTTCAAGACTCGCTCCACCTCTGCCTTGTTCCCCTCCTTGATAGGATCTATGGGTGCTTTTAGCGACACGAATGTCTCCTAATCCCGCCCTGCCAAGCCTTTGGGACATGGTCAAATAAACATCTTTGCAACTAACTTCGAGACGGGGCCCAACTCCTTCTCCTTGTACTTTTCTACCATCGCCAGCACCCACCGATCTTTAACTTCTTAGGTTTTTCTCGTTGTCTCCACCTCTTCAGAAGCAGGATCTCCCTCGGTGGGCTTAGGACCAAATTTCAAGGCAAACAAGGCTGATGGCTTGATCCAGTCATCCCATCTAATCCCCTCTTTCTCTCTCCATTCCTTCACTTGCCTCACCATTCTTTCAGCCGCCACGTCCAACTTCGACTTTAATAACTTGGTGGGTGTCTTCCAAGTCGTACAAACTTCCTCCCCACTGTTTGCCAATACAAAAAAACCATTTTGTTTGCCAACCCTTAACAGATGAGGGCAACCCTGCCACCAACCTTTTTCACGCCATTGCTTGCAGCACCACCCATGTTTCCTATTGACTCGACGCTTTGTAGCACGAGAAAAAGTTGTCCACTGACATCACCCCCACCATCGGTTGCTTGCGGCCACGAGATCGCACACGCGAACAGGATCTTCCAGGCGTTCGGCATCAATTGGCCTGGAGCCACCTGCAATCGGTTCAAGACATTGATGGCTAGCTATGGGAGTGGCAACCTCAAACCCCCACGGAGCACCTTTTCATACAGCGTGAACTCCATCGGCCTCACGTCTGACGCTTTCTCCGTTGCTGTTGTAAGTCTCAACCCCACATCTACTGGAATCTAATATTTATTGCGTATTCTCTCCAGATCCTTGTAGACGTCCCCGAACGCCCCGGGAGGAACGAGCTCCCGTTCCGTTCATTTGGGGTCACTACAGCTCAGGACTCTCAAATTGTCACGGTTCTAAGTCTGAACCAAAGAGTCCAAATCCGGCAAATCGTTTTGAGAAACAAATTTTTGAAAAGAAGTGCCAAACATGGACTGCTTTGCCAGATACAGAGTCGCCACCTAAATATTTTATTTTGGGAAATTTAGGAAACCCTGACTCGTTGCCTAAGGCCACGTGTCCGTCATCACCAAAGTTGCCTCGGCTCGGGAACTTGGGTACGATTGGGGAAGGTCACTTCGTGAGCACCCCCGCTCGCCCGATCAAAGATCGGCCTCTACTAACCGTGATATCTATTTTTGAAAACATTGTATGTTCTTATTCCGGTTATTAGCCTAGGTTACTATGTGATGCGCACAGCATACAAGTATAGACTGAGTTGCCTGAATTGGAACAAAACATTTCATGTTTGTTTGTTTGAAAATGGTTTGATGGTGCTACCCGCAGGTAGGCTTAAAATGCAGATTTTGCCACCCTCAAGTGGGCTTAGAAAAGATAGTTTTGCCACTATCTAGTGGGCTTTAAAACAAACAGTTAATGATTTATTCCAATCCAAGTAACCCAACCTTCACCCACAGGCATTCAGGCAGTTATATCAAATAAGCACATAGCCTCATGGTAAACATGCTATTCATGGCAGCACTCACACGCATGCAAGGATGCTAAAGCATAAAACTTACCGGGTACTCCAAGCCAAAATAGAAACTACATTAGAAATCATGCATGATCCTAAGTATACAAAAATGCCTAATGCAACACATGCAAAAATGCAACTGTAGCAGGCTCGGCTATTCTAAGATGGTATATGAAATGCTACAGCTATCATGTATTCAACTTTGAAATTGAAAATACAATGCAGTTAGTATGATGCGCCGAGCCCGGTGCATGCAATACAGACGAATGAATGCAAACATGCTATCATACTGTATGCTAATTTAAACATGCTCTAATCTAACCATCATAAGCGGATAAATAAAAGGGAGAAAGACGTGGGGTTGGAAGACATACATCACACTCACGCACGCTTATTACAGTTGTGCCCTCACTCGGAGGGTCCGAATAAATATACAGTCCAAATATTACAGTCCCGAATAAAAGAATATTACAGTCCAAAATATTACAAAATCCTAATTAATTAATGAATTAACTAAGAAAGTAAATAAAATTGGCGTGCAAGCCAGGGACTGCCTTGCTTCTGATGGATGATGCATGTCCGGGTTGTCTTGCGCGGAAATCCACCGGAATGCCCCAATTAGCCTCTGTTTACACCTATTCTTGAAATGCGTGCCAAGCCCCAAAAGGTTGCTGATTCTTTGTTTTACTGCAACAGAGAGCAGGAAAGGGGCATAGCAATGTATCTGCACAGATATATGCATGTCTCGATCCTCTTGCCACCAATCACGCATACCGAGGCATGATGGCCGAGGAATCGAAATGCACAACTCAATATAGAATGAATGCACATGAAACTACAGCTAAAACCTAACTCCATCATGGGTAATCCGGAGTGTCGGTGACTGGGGAATTGAGACACATTCCGTCACTCGGAGTACGAAATGTACCTCGTTTCTCGTGCCCGGGCTAACTCCTATTCCGAACACAATGCAATGCGCAAGATATGCATGAAATGCAACTAAGATGCAATCCAATCATACACAGAATGCTATGGAATGACATGCCTCGAAATGCGTGCACACAGGCACGCAAACCGAGAAAATGACAGAATGCAATCTAAGATACAACCTAGTATGCACAATGTTATGAAAATGAGATGCCTCGAAATGCGTGCACGCGGGCACGCAAACCGAGGCGATGATATGTGTCTCGAAATGTGTGCACACGAGCACGCAAACCGAGGCGATGATAAATGCAATGAAGATGAGGTGCCTCGAAGTGCGTGCACGCGGGCACGCAAACCGAGGCGATGGCAAAACGCAATGAAATGACATGGAAATGATAAATGGACTTATACCAACATGAGTGAGCCTCAGCCACACTCACATCGGATGCCGGCGGATAAAAATGGAGTGCCTCGAAATGCGTGCGCACGGGCACGCAAACCGAGGCAATGGCGAAATGCAATGGAATGACATGGAAATGATAAATGGGCTTATACCAACATGAGTGAGCCTCAGCCACACTCACATCGGATGCCGGCGGATAAAAAAGGAGTGCCTCGAAATGCGTGCGCACGGGCACGCAAACCGAGGCAATGGCAAAATGCAATGGAATGACATGGAAATGATAAATGGGCTTATACCAACATGAGTGAGCCTCAGCCACACTCACATCGGATGCCGGCGGATAAAAAAGGAGTGCCTCGAAATGCGTGCGCACGGGCACGCAAACCGAGGCGATGATAAAATGTGATGAAATGACAGGAAAACATGATATGGGCTTATACCAACATGAGTGAGCCTCAGCCACACTCACATAGGATGCCGATGGTAGAAAAATGGGGTGCCTCGAAATGCGTGCACACGGGCACGCAAACCGAGGCGATAATAGAATATGATGAAACATGGCAAAAATGATATGCAAGCATACTAACAGACTTTCAGCAACAAAATATGGGGAAAACAGTCCCGAAATGTAGCGAAATGATACCAAATGCATGAAATTGTCCCGAAATGCAACATTAGGCACCCGAAATGGCCTATAGCTATGCTAAACATGCACAATATGGACATGCAATGCAAATACAGAAGCTAGACAGTCCCAAAAGATGCACTTTCACAGTTATAAACATGGCCAAACAGCAAGCATAGGTAAGGGAAAAATAGCATGCAAGAATAGGGGCCAAAAGAGGGGTAACGAAGCAAGTGGTATAAGCAAAACCCAAACTGAAAAATTTCCTTCTACAACACTGAAGATGGACCAAATATATGAACATTTACAGTATATGGCAGCCTCAAAATCAGTATACAAATATGCTAAAAATGTGATGCAAAACAGGGCTCAAAAGGTGCTATAACATGAAGTATACAAAATAATCACCAAATAGAAAAAAAGTGTTAATGAAACATGAAGTATAGGCCAAAATAAGACCACTTTCAGTTCGGACCAAGGTCCAAAAACAGAAGCAAAGAGGACTACCAATTTATGCAAAAATGGGGCCAAATAAAGGATATAACTACAAGTGACACATGGAGACACCAAACAATGTTGAGCCCTTCTCCAATTTTGAAGAGGGGCTCAAAATAAGCCTAATATCAGTTTACAACATGCTCGAAAATAAATTGCTCATGGACCAAAAATAGCATGCAAAACTATGACATACAAGAGGATCAATGAAGCAAGTGTGTCATGGAGGGCTCAAACAGGGTTGAGCCCTTGATGAAAAGTGAATATGAGCTCAAAAGATGGCCCTTTTCAGTTAGGGCCGGAGCTTGAAACAAAAAGGAAGTGGGGCTTAGAAATAGATCAAGGAAAAGGGTCAAAAGGGTAAAAGCATTACTTACCCTTGAAGATTCAAACTTTTGTTGCTTCTTGGATGGATTTGCAGCTTCTTTAGCCTTCAAGAATCCTTCCTTGTTGCTGGAAATGAGATGGTGGTGGTAGAGCTTGGTGGTGTAGAAGGAATGATGGTTGGGGACTTAGGGTTTTTTGAAGAATTGAGAAGGAAGAAGATGGAGTTGGCTATGGAAGCTTGAAGGAGAGTTTTTCTAACCCTTACAAAGGAGGCCACCAGCTGGTTATAAGGGTCCAAAAGGGGGTGTAAAGGTGGGGGATAAGGAGAGCAAAACTCCCCCACAAAATATCCCCCGGATACAGAAAATATCTGGGGGATATTGCCCCACAGCTGTAAAGTGCACAGTGCAAGGAAGCAGGCCGACCCATTACTTTTGTTGCAGGTGGCCGGCCGGCCACACCACCTAGCCGGCCGGCTAGGGGTCAAAAGGTTCAATGAGATTTTCTGGCCGGCCAGCTACTGGAGAGGTACCCCTATGTGTGTACAACACAACCATGTGGTTAAAAGTCCAAGAAAGTGGGCCCAAGGGGTTCAACATTAGCTCGGAAAGAGGGGTTCAAAAGGGTCAATTTGAATTAATGGCCAGCCATGAAATTTTAGTGGCCTCTCAGATGTGTAGATCACAGATATGTGGTTGAAAGTTGGCAACACTAACCCTAGGGTGTTCAACATTAGCCCGGAAGTGCGAAAAACGGGCGCCGGGAGGCTCCGGAGGAGAGATAACTGGCTGCTGCAACAATTGCTGGCCTCCCACCCTTCAGTGACCTTCCTGGTGATAAAACAAAGGTACCTGCCAAAAATGAACGAAAACCGATGCAAAACGAATGTTCCGGGGCCAAAACGCGCAGTTCGGGGTCCCGAAAATGGGCTGTTAAGCACCGAAAGTGGCATTCAGCCACGAAGTGGGTTTCTCAGACCCCAGTGTCCCTCAAAAGGGATGAAATGAGATGTATGCCAAAAAATCAGAGCAATAGGAGATGGTTAAGCGGTCCCGAACCGAGGCACACGGCCAACGGACCCGAAAACCGGGAACCGGACTCCGAAATGGGAAAAATGGCCTACGGCCACCAAATGTAGCCTACGGACATTGAGAGATGGTCTACGGGACCTCTCCCTCCCTTCAGGAAAAGAAACAGAGAAAACCGAGTCTGGTTCGCAAACCGAGGCAAGGCACAGAAGAGGGTTCGGAAGCCCGGAGGCAGGGCTCGCGGCCGCGACTCTGAGACTTCTGAACAAGCACAACATGCAATATCACCGAGTGCTCAACTGGTGATGTCTGAGTCTTAAGGTCGGTCAAAAATGGGGTGTCTACAATCCTCAGCTGTTAGACTAGACTTGTCTGCCGCCGTATGCCAATGGTCAGGCACCATTTGGCTAATTGGCTGGACGACTGAGATTATTGTTGATGGAATGGAATGGAATGAGTCGGATCGCTTCCCCCTTCTCTCCACTAACTTTTCTACTATGTACTTCTCCGCTAGTGCCACTTTATTACTCTCTCCCAATACATTAGATGCCATAGCCAGAGCTTTATATTGTGTCATATTCTTTACGTTTCTGTATATCAGTTCGGTAACAGAGGTGACGAAGTTTGAAATGTGAAAAAGTGGAGAGTCAAATAAGACGAAAGACATAGAGTCTGGGATGTGTTGGTTTTTTGCAATAAAATAAAAAAAATGCACAAGCCCAAATGCCTAGGGTTTCCCTGTGTTTCAAGGATCGCGGTTAAAATTTGCCAGTTTGAAAATCCAAACACAAGTTAAAGCCCCCGCCTTTTTGACATCTCCCACTATAAAAAACTTTACACTTCCTACAAATGATACGAAATCCCTATCGACGGCCTAGATCATCCCACATGTATGGACACGATTGCTCCTCAATACCACTAATTCTCTTTCCGCTCTCCCGTCTATTACACTTCACATCATCATGTGTATTTCTGCACCTCGAGCCCCATGCGCCTTCAAATCCATCAAGTTTTCATTCTCGGTCCGCCACCCTAACAGTTGGCCACCTTGACGGTCGATCACCTTGACGATCGACCACTTTTCTCACTGGTCGATCACCTTGACGGTCGGTTACCTGACGATCGGTCATCTCGATGATCGGCCACCTTAACAGTTGCCCACCTTCGCGCTCAACTCCCTCAACAGTCGATCACCTCAACCGTCAACCACCATAACGGTCGGCCACCTTGACGGTTGACCACCTCAACGGTCAACCACCGTAACGGTCAGTCACTTCAATGGTCAGCAACCTTGATGGTCAACCACCCTCCCCACCAGTCGGTCATCTTGACGGTCGGCCACCCCGACGGTCGGTCATCTTGATGATCGGTCACCTGATGGTTGCCCACCTTTGCGTTCGACTCTCTCAACGATCAATCACCAAGATAACCATCCACCCTTGCCCTTTCTCACCTACCCAGCCTCTTACCCGCTCGGTCCTACCTCCGGCAACTTGGGCGACTGCCATTCCCTTTGTTATTTCCTTTACTGGAATAAAGCTGTGCTCGGGAATGGAGGAGTTTTGATGGGCATAGTCCACATGGCTCAGGACAGCCCAATCCACAATTGCCTTGGATGGCCCATATAGTCATTTAGCCATGGTCTAGTAGGTGAAACTCAAACAACAGGCCCACCGAAGAACCCATGCTGGCCTAGACCCTGTGACACTTAGACACCTGTTAGGTAGGGAGTTAACCACGTAACAGACAAAGATCCTGCAGAGTTATTGAGTCCAGACATTAGGCATTAAATGAGGCTGTCATGGCATTAAATGCAACAAGACCTCTCGCTCTCGGGTATGGTGAAACTACCATGGCCGACGACAAGTAGACCCTAACTTTCGGCTAATAAGACAACTTGAATGGATAAGGAAATAATGAGAAAAAGATATAAGGATGCTTGTGAAGAACGTTAACAACAACAAGTAACTCTCTCTCTCTCTCTCTCTCTAATTCCATGCTTTCTTTCTCTACTTCTCTATCACTTCCAATCTAACTTGATCGTCAGAGTGTCCACAGGGAGAAACCACTCCGACCTTGGTACCTCCCCGCCGGACCTTTTGCAGGCACGCGTTAAGGAGACAAAGGCCAACAGACCCTTTAGACGCATGGATCAATCCGCCCCATACTCCATTGACCATATTGCATTATCACAATATATACTATACATTCACTAATACGTTTATTCTATTTGCATGTTCATCATGGTAGGTTTGAGATCACAATTCAAACAAGTTGTGTGATACATTTTTCTACGATTTCTATCGATCCTGATTCAAAACAAAAGAGTTGTTTTTTAGTTTTGAATTGTTGAAGAGTTGCACTGTGTGAAAGGGTTAGTTTGTTTGATTCTTTCTTAGCAAGGAGATTTATATTGAACCTGAATATATATATCCACTAATATACATGTGTTATGTATGTAACAGTGTGATATTGTCTGTGCGCATAGCCTATCGATGGTTGTTTAATTCTTTATTGAAACAATTTCGATTGGTATAGACTGAACATTCAAGTTGTTAGTTTCTTGACAAATGTTGGTATATGTTAGTTGAACAGTCATTTTTTTTTTTAATATTGAATGTTAATGTCACAATGTGGATATTGATATGAATATACCTTTGTATGTTTTGAAATTTCACAATATCTAAACATGCCACCATATGTATGTTATGAACATTCACATTGTTATGAACATGTATGTCGTTATGATGTGAATATCATGCTATTATTGAATATTGT
The DNA here is from genome assembly GCF_055761805.1 of Camellia sinensis. Lineage (NCBI taxonomy): Eukaryota > Viridiplantae > Streptophyta > Magnoliopsida > Ericales > Theaceae > Camellia > Camellia sinensis. The sequence goes on from NC_138963.1 coordinate 84,388,585, forward strand.
ATTTGGTATTTTATATTGATATAAACATTCACATTATTGCAAATATAAACACGGTTATCATGTGAGCATTATGTTATGATGAATATTCACACTGTTATTAAATATTTTATTTAATATTAATATTGATGTGGATATTTACAATGTTATTGAATATGTATATTTTTTATGTGAATATTTACAATATGTTGAGTCACAAAAATTATATTTTTTATGTGAATCTTTGGTTTTGAATTTTGCATATTCTCTTTATAGAATATAGCAAACATTCCCCGCATTCTTTTTTGGAAATATTGTATTTGATTTGATTTTTATTTATTTATTTATTTTGAACGATTTTAGAACAAGATTTATGGTATTATAAGTTAGAGATTTATGAAAAAACACTTCTTTGAAAAATAAAAATAAAAATAAAAAATCGACTAGAACTCTCAATGGCTTTTAATTAAAATTATATAAAAGTTCAAATTACTCAAACTAAAGTCATAAATGACTCAATTGAAATACATTTAAACAAAAAAAAAAAGAAGATAAAAAGATAGATAAAATCTTACTATTCGAGGTATTAGTGATTTGATTCGATCAGAAAAATTGAACACTAAATTGAACCCTTCAATTTTGTTGATTGAGTAATCAAAATCGATATTATGCTACAGTTCAGTTTTATCCAAATTTTGAAATTTTCAATTTAATATAAAGTGATTAAAGAACTTTATTAATTGGGAGATTTTTTGATAAATCTATTTTTTAAGTGTTTTATTCCATCCAACCCATAATCTTTTTGACTATTCCATTAGGTCCAATTTGAGATAAGAAGACCAAAATACCCTTTTCATCTACTTATGTTCCATCTGGTTCACATTATTTTCTTATGTTTCAATAAGTCCTATGGGTGACATAATTACCAAAATACCCTTAATGTGAATATTCACACCGTCAATATTAATGTTTATATCGTCAATGTGTAGGGGCCCGGCTCATGTCGATCCTTGTAGGTGCTCGGAAAAATTCGAGTTGGGCCGGGCCAGCCCACAAGCCAAAAAAATAGGCCCGACCCGGCCCATTGATAATATGAATATTCATATTGACAAGTTAACATACACATTGATAAGAGTGTAAAATTGGCCTGTAGCCCGTGGGCGGCCCAAAACCAGCCCGTCGCCTGGGGCGGGCTCGGGCCGGCCCGTTCACAATATGAATATTCACATTGACATATTAGCACTAACATTAATATTGACAAGAATGTAAAATTGGCCCATGACCAGTGGGCAGCCCGAAGCCCGGGCCCGACCCGGCCCGTTGACAATGTGAATATTTACATTGACATGTTAACATTCACATTGATAGGAGTGTAAAATTAGTCCGCGGCCTGTAGGCGGCCCAAAACCCGCCTGCGGCTCGTGGGCTGCCCTGGGCGGGCCCGGCCCAACCCGTTGATAATGCAAATATTCACATTGACATGTTAACATTCATATTGATAAGAGTACAAAATTAGCCCGCGCCCCGTGGCTGCCCGAAACTAGCCCACGGCCCGTGGGCAGCCCGGGGCGGGCCCGACCCGGCTTGTTGACAATGTGAATATTCACATTGACATATTAACATTCACATTGATAAGAGTGTAAAATTGACTCGCGTTCCATGGGCAGCCCGGGGCGAGCTCAGTCCGGCCCGTTGACAATGTGAATATTCACATTGATATATTAACATTCACATTGATAGGAGTGTAAAATTGGCCCGTGGCCTGTGGGCGTCCCGAAGCCCGCCCGCTGCCCAGGGCAGGCCCGGTCTAGCTCGTTGACAATGTGAATATTCACATTGACATATTAACATTAACATTGATAAGAGTGTAAAATTAGCCCGTGACTCGTGGGCAGCCCGAAGCCCGTCTCGGGCCGACGCGGGCCCAGCCCGTTGAAAACGTGAATATTCACATTGACATGTTAACATTCACATTGATAAGAGTGTAACATTAGCCCGTGCCCTGTGACTGCCCGAAACACACCCACGGCCCATGGGCGGCCCGAGGCGGGCCCGGCCCGGCCTGTTGACAATGTGAATATTCACATTGGCATGTTAACATTCACATTGATAAGAGTGTAAAATTGACTCGCGTCCCATGGGCGGCCCGGGGTGGCCCGGGTTTGGGTTCGGGCCTACCCCGGGCTGAGGGCGAGCTTCGGGCAGCGGACAAGTTTTACACTCCTATCAATGTTAATGTTAACATGTCAATGTGAATATTCACATTGTCACGGGTCGGGCCAAGCCCGCCTCGGGCTGCGATCGGGCTTCGGGTCGCCCATGGGCTGCGGGCCAATTTTACACTCCTATTAATGTGAATGTTAGCATGTCAATGTGAATATTCACATTGCCAACGGGCCGGGCCCGTCTTGGCCCGAGGTCGGGCTTCAGGCTGCCCACGGGTCACGGGCCAATTGTACACTCTTATCAATGTGAATGTTAGCATGTCAATGTGAATATTCACATTGTTAACAGGCCGAGCCGGGCCCGCCCCAGGCCGCTCACGGGTAGTGGACGGGTTTCGGGCAGCCACGGGGCGCGGGCTAATTTTACACTCCTATCAATGTGCATGTTAACATGTCAATGTGAATATTCCCATTGTCACGGGTCGGGCCAAGCCCGCCTCGGGCTGCGGTCAGGCTTCGGGCCGCCCATGGGCTGCGGGCCAATTTTACACTCTTATCAATGTGAATGTTAATGTCAATGTGAATATTCACATTGTCAACGGGCCGGGCCGAGCCCGCCCTGGGCCGCGGGCGGGCTTTTGGCCGTCCATGGGCCGCGGGCCAATTTTATACTCTTATCAATGTGAATGTTAACATGTCAATGTGAATATTCACATTGTCAACGGGCCGGACTGAGCCCGCCCCGGGCCGCCGATGGGCCGCGGGCGGGTTTCGCACCGCCACGGGACGGGGGCCAATTTTACACTCCTATTAATGTGAATGTTAACATGTCAATGTGAATATTCACATTGTCAACGGGCCGAGCCGGGCCTAGTCGGGCCCTCTCTGAGCTGCTGTCTAGTTTTATACTCTTATCAATGTGAATGTTAACATGTCAATGTGAACATTGACATTGTCAACAGGCCGGGCCGGGCCCGCGCCACGGGCCGTGGGCGGGTTTTGGGCAGCTACGAGGCGCGGGCTAATTTTACACTCCTATCAATGTGAATGTTAACATGTCAATGTGAATATTTACATTGTCAACGGGTTGGGTCGGGCCCGCCCCGGGCTGCGGGCGGGCTTTTGGCTGCCCATGGGCCGCGGCCCAATTTTATACTCTTATCAATATGAATGTTAACATGTCAATGTGAATATTCACATTGTCAACGGGCCGGACCGGGCCCGCCCCGGGCCGCCCATGGGTCGCGGGCAGGTTTCGCGCCGCCACGAGACGGGGGCCAATTTTACACTCCTATTAATGTGAATTTTAACATGTCAATGTGAATATTCACATTGTCAACGGGCCGGGCCCGCCCTGGCTCGCGGCCGGGTTTCGGGCCGCCCACGGGCCAATTTACATTCCTACAAATATGAATTTTAAAATTTGAATGTTCACATCATTAAATTGCTAATCGTTGAAAAAATATTTATAAGGGTATCAAAATTAAATATAAGGGCATAAGTGTCCAAGAAAATAGTATAAATCAAGAAAATTGACTTTATGGAATAAAACTATACATACATGGGACTAAATGGGTTAAAAAATTCCTTCATGGACTTCTTGGATTAAAACACTTCTAAATTGGATTTATCAATAAAAACCTCAAAAATAATTACCCCAAAAAAATGAAAGAACTTTATATAAAAATATGTAAAATCTTACATTGGAAATAAATGAAATGTAAGGATGGAAACTGCTCTAAAACTGCCACCCTCTCTAACCTTTATTATAATATGTGTAATATTGTTCACTTATCTTCTAATGCTTAAAAAAATTGAATGTAAAATTATTCCAATTGGTAGTTTACCCTTAAAAAATAGGATTTTTATTGATAAGTCCAATTTAGAAGTGTTTTAACCCAAGAAGTCCATGAAGGAATTTTTTAACCCATTTAGTCCCATACATGTATAGTTTTATTCCATAAAGTCCATTTTCTTGATTTACACTATTTTCTTGGACACTTATGCCCTTATATTCAATTTTGATACCCTTATAAATATTTTTTGAACGATTAGCAATTTAATGATGTGAACATTTATATTTTAAAATTCACATTGGTAGGAATGTAAAATTGGCCTGTGGGCGGCCCGAAACCCGCCCGGGAGCTGGGGCGGGCCCGGCCCGTTGACAATGTGAATATTCACATTGACATGTTAACATTCACATTAATAGGAGTGTAAAATTGGCCCGCGTTCCGTGGCGGCGCGAAACTCGCTCGTGGCCCACGGGCGGCCCGGGACGAGCCCGGTCCGGTCCATTGACAATGTGAATATTCACATTGACATGTTAACTTTCACATTGATAAGAGTATAAAATTGGCCCGTGGCCCATGGGCGGCCAAAAGCCCGCCCGCGGCCCGGGGAGGACCCGGCCCGGTCCGTTGACAATGTGAATATTCACATTGGCATATTAACATTCACATTGATAGGAATGTAAAATTAGCCCGCGCCTCGTGGCTGCCCGAAACCCGCCCACGGCCCGTGGGCGGCCCGGGGCGGGCTCGGCCCGGCCGGTTGACAATGTGAATATTCACATTGATATGTTAACATTCACATTGATAAGAGTATAAAATTGGTCTGCAGCCCATGGCGGGCCCGACCCGTTGACAATGTGAATATTCACATTGACATGTTAACATTTACATTAATAGGAGTGTAAAATTGGCCTCCGTCCCGTGGCGGCGCGAAACCCGCCCGTGGCCCATGGGTGACCCAGGGCGGGCCCCGTCCGGCCCGTTGACAATGTGAATATTTACATTGACATGTTAACATTCACATTGATAAGAGTATAAAATTGGCCTGCGGCCTATGGGAGGCCAAAAGCCCGGCCCGACCCGGGCCGTTAACAATATGAATATTCACATTAACATGTTAACATTTACATTGATAAGAGTGTAAAATTGGCCCGTAGCCCGTGGGCGGCTCGAAGCCCGACCGAAGCCCGAGGCGGGCTTGGCCCAACCCGTGACAATGTGAATATTCACATTGAGAGGTTAACATTCACATTGATAGGAGTGTAAAATTAGCCCGCGCCCCGTGGCTACCCGAAACTCGTCCACGGCCCGGGGCGGGCCCGGCCCAACCTGTTGACAATGTGAATATTCACATTGACATGTTAACATTCACATTGATAAGAGTGTAAAATTGGCCCGTGACCCGTGGGCAGCCCGAAGCCCGACCTCGAGCCGAGACGGGCCCGACCCGTTGGCAATGTGAATATTTACATTGACATGTTAACATTCACATTGATAGGAGTGTAAAATTGGCCTGCAGCCCGTGAGCGGCCCGAAGCCAGACCGTAGCCCGAGGCGGGCTTGGCCCGACCCGTGACAATGTGAATATTCACATTGACATGTTAACATTAACATTGATAGGAGTGTAAAATTTGTTTGCTGTTTGAAGCTCGCTCGTGGCCCGCGGTAGGCCCGGACCCAAACCTGGGCCACCCCGGGCCGCCCATGGGACGCGAGTCAATTTTACACTCTTATCAATGTGAATGTTAACATGTCAATGTGAATATTCACATTGTCAACAAGCCGGGTCGGGCCCGCCTCGGGCCGTCCACGGGCCGTTGGCGGGTTTCGGGCAGCCACGGGGCACGGGTTAATGTTACACTCTTATCAATGTGAATGTTAACATGTCAATGTGAATATTCACGTTGTCAACGGGCCGGGCTTCGGGCTGCCCATGGGTCACGGGCCAATTTTACACTGTTATCAATGTTAATGTTAATATGTCAATGTGAATATTCACATTGTTAACGGGCCGGGCCGGGCCCGCCCTGGGCAGCGGGCGGGCTTCGGGCCGCCCACGGGCCACGGGCCAATTTTACACTCCTATCAATGTGAATGTTAATATGTCAATGTGAATATTCACATTGTCAACGGGCCGAGCCGGGCTCGCCCCGGGCCGCCCACGAGCTTCGGGCCACCCATGGAGCGCGAGTTAATTTTACACTTTTATCAATGTGAATGTTAACATGTCAATGTGAATATTCATATTGTGAACAGGCTGGGCCGGGTCCGCCCCGGGCCGCCCACGGGCTTTGGGCTAGTTTCGGGCAGCCACGGGGCACGGGTTAATTTTATACTCTTATCAATGTGAATGTTAACATGTCAATGTGAATATTCACATTATCAACGGGTCGGGTTAGGCCCACCCAAGGCAGCCCACGAGCTGCGGGCAGGTTTCGAACCGGCCACAGTCCGTGGGCTAATTTTACACTCCTATCAATGTGAATGTTAACATGTCAATGTGAATATTCACATTGTCAACAGGCCGAACCGGGCCGAGCCCGGGCTTCGGGCTGCCCACGTGTCACGGGCTAATTTTACACTCTTATCAATGTTAATGTTAATATGTCAATGTGAATATTCACATTATAAACGGGTCGGCCCGGGCTCGTCCCGGGCGGCGGGCTGGCTTCGGGCTGCCCACGGGCCGCGGGCCAATTTTACACTCCTATCAATGTGAATGTTAACTTGTCAATGTGAATATTCACATTATCAACGAGCTGGGCCGGGCCTATTTTTTTGGCCTGTGGGCCGGCCGGGCCCGACTCGAATTTTTCTGGGCACCCACGAGGATCGGCATGGGCCGGGCCCCTACACATTGACGATATGAACATTCACATTGACGGTGTGAACATTCACATTAAGGGTATTTTGGTAATTATGTCACCCATAGGACTTATTGAAATATAAGAAAATAATGTGAACTAAATGGAACATAAGTAGATGAAAAGGGTATTTTGGTCTTCTTATCTCAAATTGGACCTAATGGAATAGTCAAAAAGAATATGGGTTGGATGGAATAAAACTCTTAGAAAATGGATTTATCAAAAAAACTCCCTTAAAAAATATCATTACTAAAATTTAACATTTTCACACGATAATGCTAACAAAATTTAAATAACTATCAATTTCAACATTGTAGCACTTGTGTCCTTTAAACTATTGGGGAGTGTATTTAAATCCTTTATTTCATTTTGGGAGTCTTTCGAGTTGTTGTATCTTGATTTTGGAGGAGCACAAATCGATTTAAACTTGTTAGAATTGTTCGTTTACTCTTGTTTACGTTGAAAAGTTATTTGAGAACTTAAAAATCTTGTTCTGGGGTTGACACCAGTCTTGGTGGTGTCAACACTTGCCTTTTGTTGTTGGCCTCAAGGGTTGACACCGGTCTGGAAAGGGTCGACCCTTGTTTATTGCTGGATCTGGAATTGGTTGTTGAAATTTAGGATCGATACCTGGGATTCCAAGGGTCAACCTTTGCTTGCTGCACACTTTTTTTTGTCTCATCTTTTCGGCCTGAAGGGTCGACACCTCTGTCTGAAGAGTTGACCCCTGTGAGTAAAATTTCAGATTTTTGAGTTGGTTTAGACCCTACTTTTTGAGGGTTTTAACTTGTTCTTTTCATTTGACTTTGGGGCTGTTATTCTATTAGTTCCTGGCCACTATAAATAGATTCCAAAACACTTTCCTCTCATTACTTTTCCTTTTCTTTTCCTATCAAATCGTGACTTCTCTCTTCTCTCTCTAAACTTAATTATTCACACTTAGATATTCATATCTACTCACCTAGAACCATCTTTTCACCTTAGTTCTTTGGGAAATGTTGTAGATCTTGTTAAGGGCTTTTTATTAATCCGAGAAGTTCGTGGTTTCGTCAACTTTGGGCTTTCCAAGTTTTCCTCTTCACAACTTGAGGTAGGGATACTTTTACCCTAGTATTTCTTTATTTTGAAGAGATTTCATGGTATTGTTGTGACTTATGAGGTAATTTGAGGATCTTGTTGGATTCAACCCATGTTTTACATAATAAACCATTTTGTTTGACTTTTGCTTGAAATTTCTTAATTCTTTTTCTAAGAACATGTATATAAATATTATTAAAACCTATATCTATGATGAAGGAGAAAAACCCCTAAATTTGGTAAAACCCTAAATTCTCAAGTTGAGTATAAAATACTAAATTGAATGGAATTTCCATTGATTCATGGAATATTGTGAATAATAAAGAGACGAAAGATGTAGATGTTGATATGGTAAAGGATTTGTGGTGCGGATGTTATTTTTCTTTGAATGTTGTGTTGTATTCCGTTCTTTTGTAATGTTAGATGCTTGTTGATGGAATAAAATGTGATTGAATTGTTAATTGTGCATGAGTCCGGGTAAGAGTCGATTTTGGAAATGTGGTATTGTGTTGGTACCCGCGCTGGGAGTTTAAAAGGTAGCCAAATGCCCCGTCTAGGCTTACCGCTAGACGAATGTGAGAAAAATATTTTTGGGTGTCTACACAATCCTGCCGTATTGTAGTTAGCGAAAGTGAAAAATAGATGGTTTTCTTGGGTGCTCACTTCCTGCCATATAATAGTCGGCAAATGTGGGGATAGTTTTTAAAACAAAAGCAACTAGTGTTGGACTCTTATAGGGGACTCATGGTCTGTTTTCTATTGATGTGATTGTTTAATTGTTTTGTTGTAAGGAAGTGAAAGGTGATTGATATTGTGCAATTGACATGTTATTTACATAATTGATGAAGATTACGAGTATACCTAAACTCCTTAGATTATTTTGTCTCAATGACGCCATAAGCTTGCTCAAATAATTAAATACTTGGTTAAGTATATTCCTACTGGGCAAGTTGCTCACCCCTATTTTATTTTTTAGGAAATAATGCTGTACAACTACATTGGTGACTTGAAGTAAGCTGCGATGTGATTAACAGATGATAATATTTTGTTGTAAAAACTTATAGTTTTGTACTAGAACTGTTAGATCTATGTTGTTGTAGTCTTGTATACCCAAAGGGTTTTTCTTTTGTAATTGTCATTTTGTTTGTTGAACTTGGAGTTGGGTACAAGGTTTCATGGACATGTAAGCATGGAAATTGTAAATTTAAAATCTTAGTTCAGTGAATATGATGGCTTTTGGAGTAAATTGTTATATTGGTTGCAATGGATTCATGTATGAAATAGCAGGGCGTTACAAACATGCTCTGGCAAATTAAAGATAGGGTAAATTATACTTTACACTCTTGTATTTTGCACCAATCTCATTTTGGTCCTTACATATGAAATTATGACAGCCAACACTTTGCAATTTTGGTCAAATCTTACTTTAGTCCCTACATATAAAATCGTGATAATCAACCTCTTGCAATTTTAGTCAAATTCTACTTTGGTCCTTATACAAGTGTCAATGTCCCCATTCTGTTACTCCATTGCTAAATCTTTAACAAAATTCAGTTATGCGACAAGAATGTGACTATGAAATGAGTGTAAAAGAGGAAAATCATTTTCATTTACCACCAATACACAATTTGTCCCAAAATTTACATCAAAATTACGCTTATATTAGGCTATAACAAAAAGCAGATTGTGAATGATTAAGAAGATAAACTAGGGTTTTGCATAAATTGAAATCACGAAACCATGTTTTCCACAATAACACAGTTTTTTGTTTATGTAACGCCCTCAAAATAACAACATTAAACCCAACAAATAAGACATGCATTGATATTCAAAAGTTCCACATTCTTTCATTTCTCAGAGTTTTATTACAAAAAGTATTACATGTTAATAACAAAAGCAAATGCCCTACAGGCTTACAGCTTTCCAAGTTAACACATGGTTACAACAAAAGAGTACTAACTCATACACATTAAGCCCTTGGCTTGTATTTACATGTAATACATCAAAAAGAGAAACGACAACATTATGTCCGCCTCTTGCCTCCCAAGCTATGTCCTTGGAGGTGGCATGCTTCCTGCACCTGAAAATGATATTCCCATATAGGGTGAGCCACAGCCCAGTAGAAATACACTAAACCAACCATGTACAATGACTAAAATATTAGCAATTGATAGATGGCTAACACTGATACAATCACATAAATCACATATTTATGCCATACGACTTATAAGTCCAAATTACTTCTCATTTTCCCTTTTTCAACGGATAAGCATATGAGCACTACCCACATTCTCAACAAATATGTATAACAACAATATCCACATTCTCAGATAAGCAAATAAGCTATATCCACAATCTACAACAGATATGTATAACAACAATATCCACAGATAAGCATATAAGCTATATCCACACTTCACAAAGATAAGCATATGAGCTCTATCTCCACTTCTCTAGACAAGCATATGAGCTGTATCTACGGAGTTCATCCCCTGTCTTCTCCCAACACTATCCGGTTTAGAGGTACATCCCCTATCTTCCCCTAAACCGCGGAGTACATCCCCCATCTCCTCTTCTACACATAACGTATACAAACACATTGGTTCTATATACAATCACTCAATACATATAGTTAATGTATTCTATCAACTGTCAAGTTCCATGACACACTTCATTGATTAGTTTCAGTTTGCCTAATCATCATGCATTGTCTACAACAATCACGACTATCCTCCACCGATAGCCCAAGCAGTTATTTCTAAACAGAAAATAAATGCACAATGGATATTCAATCAACATTTCATTTCCTCATTCTTCTCACTTAATTATCCCAATTAATTAAACAATGTAATTAGGTCAATTCCCATAATTAACATCTCAACCCTTAGGTCCCATTTTCATCAATAATTCAACATTCATTCCATTTCTCGATGCCAAACATGCATCTAGGTTTATTATAAATAAAACCCTAACTTTTGTAAAATTGCACAAAAGCCCCAAACTTTCACAAGATAACCAAACCAACCCCAACATCTCAAAATACCAAAATTTAAAGACAAAATCCATAGAGAGGAGTAGGATATCCCTACCTCAAATTCGGAGCCCCAAAGGAGAAAACGACAAAACCCAACGTGCTCCAAAACCCGAGATTTTCAGATTAAAAAGTAGCCCTCGACGATCAACAACTTTTTTGTAAAGGCCAAAGGTGAGCAAATCACTCCTACTAGATCAAAACCTAGAGAGAAGGTAGAGTTCTAGAGTGAGAGGCTCAACAATGGTGATTTTGGAAAAGTAAGAGAGAGAAGAGAAAGTAAAAAGTGATTTGAAAAGTCACAATTTCGGGACTTAAACCCAGTCCCCCGCTCGAGCGTAAAACACCCCGCTCGAGCGTCACTCACAGACTCCCGCTAGAGCGTCCAAACTTCCGCTCGAGCGCCGGATGCACTCTCCCAGCATTTATACAGAACCAGGCCTCCGCTCGAGCTTCCAACTCTACGCTCGAGCGGCACTCAGACAACCACGCTCGAGCGGCCAATCCCACGCTCGAGCGTACAACGCTGCACAGGAAAATACTGAATGGGTGTAATCTCCGCTCGAGCGCCAAGACCCCCGCTCGAGCGTACAGGCCAAAATCTGGGCAACTAATTTTGGCTTCTAAACTCAACCAACCTGTAACAAACCTGCCCAACACATCCTATAACTCAAATACGGAGTAAAAAGGATGTAAACAAGATAATAATCAACTACCAACATCCACGGACACATGTCCGGATCACGGTATAACAAGGGTAAACCCGGGATCGCTATAGTTTATTTATCTTTCTTTCTCTTCAATTTCTCTGTTGCCTTTTTTTTATTTCAAAAACTCTATTTCCATGTCTCTTCATCCCAACTTTTAGCATAGAAATATATATATATACTATATTATATAATTCTCACATACTTATCACGTATGACAAAGTGTGTATTGGTGAAAGATATTAATGATTTTTTTCTCCTACCCTCATTTCGTAGTCATATTTTTGTCACATGATTAGATTTTGTTAAAGATTTAAACAATCGAGTAACAGAAGAGGAATATTAATACTTGTGTAGGAACCAAAGTAAAATTTGACAAAAAAATACAGGTATTAATTGTCACGATTTTATATAAATTAACTGTCATAATTTTATATGCAAGAATCAAAATAAAATTTAATACAAAATATAAGAATGCAAAGTATAATTTACCCGTAAAGATAAAGTGCACCCCAGTGTCAAGATATGACCACTGAACCCAGCAGCTTCACCCAGGCTCAAAAGTGGACTTTTGCTATTGGTCGGACGGGGATGAAAACAATAAATTTAAGTGAATGAAAGACCGACCAAAAAATGGAACACATATACTCAGCATAAAAAAACATAATATACAAATTTATTTTTTAAATCAGTTTAGATTTTTGATGCACCAACCATAGGCACTTTAACACCCCCTTGGTAAAAACTATAAAACAAAACAAAATCAATTCCCAAAATTCAAAGTGCTTCAAGAGAAGATGACTTCCTTTCAAAATTTAATTTCTTCTAACAGTCACAAATGCAAACTCCCATTATTTTCACAAAATCAAATACAACATTTGTTAGAAATCAAAATAACTCTATGTATGTTGTATTGGAGAGTCTCCATCTCCTATATGTATTAATTTAAAGAAATGGTCATCTCATTAACGACAACTAGTCAAAAAAAAAAAAATTCCTTTGGGTTAAGATCCTCTATCCCAACTTCGATGGGACACTATTCTAATAGTTTCCATGAATTTTTTTTCTTGGGTCTTATTGATCTATTTTGAGATCCTTTTCTTTACTTCGAATTTGGGTTTTGGGTCATGGCCTAGGTTTGAAATTGTTTCTTTGGTCTAAACTTTTCTGATTTGTGTTTAAATCAGTATGATAAGAGAAGAGATAAAGAAAAAAACATCCTAGAAAAATAAAGAAATAAAGGGAGAGGGAGGAAAAGGAATAGAATCGATACAGTAGAGAACTAGGTTTTTTCAATAAGATGAAGCTCGTAAATAGAGTAAACAATTCCGAGGGATAGATGAGTTAGTAAGGCAACGGTTTTTGTGATCAAAGGTCTTGAGTTCGAAATCTATATCAATCTTCTTATAGTCTTTGACTGAAATTGGAAGATGAGGGGTGGATTTCTCGATATCCTTTCTGAGTTGGCTTGTAAGATCGGGTCATAAATGGACTCGGTTTGAAAGTTTTAGGTCAAAATTTTTTTTAAAAAAAATAATAATAAATAAATGGGCACTTGGTCTTTTTTTGACACGTGTCAATCTACAAATGATAGGATAAAAAATTTGGATTGGAATTTGGGAGAAAAGATTCTAGCCCCATGTACTCCTAACCTTGCTTGAGTTTTTTTTTTTTTTAAATATTCCAAAAAAAAAATTAAATAAAGAATTAACATACTTTTCAAATTATTTAGGAAACTAATCTACTTTCTGAAATCGCATTTTCAAAATGCAATTTTAAAATTGAAATTGCATCTTGAACATACAATTTCATTTTAAAATTGCAAGTTAAAAATGATGACATGGTGAAATCACATTAAAATCACATTTTCAAAATGTAATTTTAAAAATAGATTAATTTTTTAAATAATTTAAAAAGCGGGCCAATTCTCTAAATAGTTTTTATTTTTTTGAAATATTAAAAAAAAAAAAACTCAACCTTGCTTGGCATTGCTTGGATAAAAATAATCATGTTGTACCCTGGGATGGGACCCCCAAGGTTGTTGACTAAAGTTATCTACCTTCGATCTTTTCACCGTTCGATCTTTTCACCTAGAGAAGGATCTCTTTTGTTAAATCAGCCACCGCATGTTGACTTCTACGATCCTCTTTTTCGCTAATTAAATTTTATTTAAAATATAGATTCTCATAACTTTTAAGATATTATCTATCTAATCACATAATAAATCACTTCATGTTAATTAAATATTAAATTAATTTAACAAAGTGTATGACATGAGTAATAATTTAAAAAAAATATATTTACATCAACATTATAAAGTCAAAAACTTCTATTTCTTTTTTTTTTTCCTACCTCACCTTTCTTATTTTTAATTTTCTCTCAACTAGTAAAATAATTTTGTCCAATCATTGTACCACCCTCTCACTCTCGATTAACGCTAACGTCATTATAGTTTATAAACAACATTCGGTGAGTCACTAAAGAGGGTTAAAAATTATTGTAATGATGTAAAGAGATGAAAGTGTGAATGAAAATGAAAGTAGTATAATAATTTCATTTTGGTATTAAAGAATATTCAAGTTTTTTTTTTTTTTTCCCTTTTTCCGTTAGGCCAATTGCCAAAAAAAAAAAAATGATAAGAAAATATTAGTAATTTCTAAAATATGAGTGAGAATTCAGTATTTTTGACAATATATCTCTAATTTGCCTATTTTGAAAAGTCACAATTTTAACCAAAAAGGCACTACAAAAAGTCAAGTTAGTGTAGGATAACATATGCATAGCATGTGATATTTAGTGAATGAAAAATTGTAGCCTAATTAACTATTAGATATAAAACATTCATTGATTAAGATATTTCTCTCTTAATTCTCTTTTTAAATTCTCTCATTCTTGATTGAGCTCATCATCAAGAGCGTTCTCTCTACTATTTTATATGTGTTTTCATAAAAACCAAAAAGTCAATTCCCAAAACAACCCTTATCCGCAATTTTCCTTAACAAAATACTTGACCTTCTCATGATGTGGAAGAACTGTTCATTTACGTAAAAAAACAGGCAACAAACAACCCAGTCCTTCCACACAAAATATACATCAAAAGTCAAAATTTGGTAGAACACAGACTTTTCTATCCCAAAAGCCCTGTACTAAACTCCCAACACCACGTTCCGAAACCACACTGATCATGTCTCAAAATTCACATGTTTCATGATTTCCAACTTATCATGCAATTAGAAGTGTATCAGGGGCAAGAAAACATGGATTTTGTTACATGGGATTCCTGTCTAGCAACCTATGCGACATTACAGAAATTTATTCAAAAGACTAAACAATCTCAATTTAAATAAACATATAGCAAAGCCAGTGAATTCAGTATGATGAGCTAAATCAGATTTTATGTTTTAGCTTCCATACCACTTAACCATGCCTAGGACAAACCATCATAAACTCCAGCAAATGAATCCAACAACAAAAATAATAAATTAAAGAAATAGTAAAAAGATAACAACAATATTTAATTAGAAAAATTTCCATACAGTTTCAATGAAAATAACATGTCTTGTATTTTCATATTGAAGCCCACCACACAACCATGGCAAACGTTCCAATCATCAACACGAGGTGATGAAGCGAATGCAAGACGAACCAGAAGGATCAAGTCTTTAAGCATATTGCATTCAGAAGATTTGCCATCACTGTTAAAATCCACCTACTCTCCACCTACTTCACCCACTTAAACCTACTCCACTAAACCTAACCCACTACACCACTACCACCTCACCTACTCCACTAAACCTAACCCACTACACCACTACCACCTCCACTTCACCTACTCCTTACCTACTACACACTCACCCTCTTCTATATATAGGAATCATGAATCATTGTAATAGATATCAATAAATCAATCAATAATACAATCAATATCTATACAATTCTCTATTTCTCTTTATACATTAAATTCTCTACATGGTATCAGAGCAGGTTTAGAACCTAGTATTTTCGCTTCCCCGGCGGGCGGCAACCTCACCTTAGCCGCCCGCCGGACCTCAACCTATTCCGCTGTCATCTCTATCAATACATATAGCTTCCAATTCGCCGCCACCAGAGGCGACTTCTCTACATACAAAGATCAACCATTCTCATCTCTCTCTGAGATGAAGAGGCCAACCTCTCTCTCTCGGCAACTCTCTCTTCGGTTTCTCTCTACACCACCTTCTCAACCTTTTAGTTCTACTACTGTGACCCTCTCTATGATGGTTTTGGTGTCTCTGCAATGTGGGTTGTTCTTACTATTGTTGTTGTCTTTGACTTCTCTGTGGGTGCAACACTTGGAAGGGGTGTAAATAGGGGTTTTGCAACACTGCTTGCTGGTACTCTTGGCGTTGGAGCTCATCGAATTGCTAGTTTTTCTGGAGAAATATGTGAGCCCATACTACTTGGGCTTTTCGTCTTCATACTAGCTGCAGTAGTGACATTCATAAGATTTTTTCCAAGAATGAAAGCAAGATACGATTACGGGCTGCTGATATTTATATTAACATTCTGTTTAATATCAGTATCTGGTTATAGAGATGATGAGGTGTTAGAGATGGCCCACAGGAGGCTATCCACCATACTCATCGGTGGTGCCAGCGCTGTGATTGTGTGTGTATGCATTTGTCCATATGTGGTGCTGGTGTTGTCAAGGGCTTCCAGCCATCTATCTATCAGGCAAATAATGGTGGAGCCAATTTTGTGGCACATGGTTAGAACCTTTTCAGAGGACTACAATGATTTGAATGTTGAGCCTTCGTTTGGAGAGACCAATCTCGACTTTGAAGGCAGAGAGAGGAGCACTAAGAAAAGCACACCCATTCTTCTTTTATTTATTTAATCACACTCACCAAGTTTGTTTCACTCTCATTATCACATCCATACACACCGGTATCATGTTGTCTTCAACTTTCTTTTATTTATCATTTTAAAATACACCCTTATCATGTTGTTCCCCACCTTCTTTACTTTATATATATATATATATATATATATCTCTTTTTATTATATTCTATTACTCAAACTCTCCTCCATTTGATTTTAAAATCACTTATTTTTTATTTATTTTTTCCAAATCACTTTTCCTCCTTTTTACATACCCCCACTTTATTTTTGAAACAATCACACTGATATTTTTCATATAATCCATCTATACATATTTTTTTATCTATTTTCTTTCTCCCTTGTTTTCTTTCATTTTATTTTTATTTTTTCAACACAACACTCCCAAAAAAAAAAAAAAAAAAAAAAAAACATTTTACAAACTTGTCATTTCTTCATGCCGGGGATCAACCCCGATCAGCATTTTACACCAAAAAAAAAAAAAAAAAAACACACAAAACAACCACATCCACAGGCGGGATTTTGCTTCTCTGCTCTGCTGCGGGTCGCTTTTTCTTGCCTCCGTCCTGGGCGGCCCTTGCCGGTGCTGCCTCTGTGTTTCCCGCACCCACTCCACTGGGCACGATCACTACTCCCTGCTCTTCCACTGCAGCATATGGCGGACCTCCAAATCGGAACATAACGGTGGCCTTCCGCTTCAGTTCCTTATTTTCCGCCTTTAGCACACTTATCTCTGCTCGCGCATCCTTATACATGCGTTGGAGCAGAACCAGTTGGGCGTTTAGCTGCTGCACCTCATTTGTCCTACTCTGCAGCCGGTGCGACAAGTTTGTGACCGCAGTCATGGTTTCCACACATGACTTCAAAGTATACTGATTCGCCTCAATATCTGATTGCGCTGCCATTCTTTGCTCCACAGACCGCATAGGAAAGGTCAACGGAGCAAACTCAGGGGCGTTTGGTTGAGGTTCAAGGGCAACCGCACCGGTTATCTCTCTTGTGGACTCGTTGAGGTCGGGAAAGAGAGTAAGCAGACCACGGGAAGAAGAGGCCATGTTCTGGGTAGCTGGACGGGAAGAAGAGGCCATGTTTTTGGATTGCTAAGTGTTTCAGAGAAGCAGCGATTACCGATTGGTACTATCAGACAGGGTTGGTTACAGAGTGTTTCAAGATTTGCAGCTCTTCGAGACAAGCTCTCTGAGAATGCAGAGGTTTCAACTGGTTTGTTATGCTTCCAAGCCTCAACCTCCGCTTCGGTTTATAAAGACCCTGACGAAGAGGCCGACACGCGTTCTGTCGGTCACGTGCATCGCCGCGTGTCTGGCGCGCCTTTTGATGGCTCGCCGCTCGATGATTTCTGTCGGGCACATCTTTTGATAAAGTGGGCGCGCCTTTTGAGGGCGCGACTTTTGCGGGCTCGATATATATATCTACATGTATATCTTTTGGGCAGCCTATATACACACTCATACAGTGTCTTCTACATCGGTCCGACATGACCCCGTAAACAGTCTTCTACAGCGGTCCGACATAAACTGTCTTCTACATGGGTCCGACAAGACTCTGTAAACTGTCCCGACATTGATTCCGGTTAGCTCCTTCATGGGTCCGACAAGACTCTATAAGCTGTCCCGACATTGATTCCGGTTAGCTCCTTCATGGGTCCGACAAGACTCTGTAAACTGTCCCGACATTGATTCCGGTTAGTTTCTACAAGGGTCCAGCAAGACTCCGTAAACTGTCACCACAACTGTCACAACATTGTCTGCTACAACGGTCCGACATGACCCCATAAACTGTCTTCTACATCGGTCTGACACCACCATCCAGTGTCCTCTACACCGTTATGACACCACCATACAGTGTCCTCTACATGGTTATGACACCCCCATACAGTGCCCTCTACAACGTTATAACACCACCATCCAGTGTCTTCACCAATGGTCTGACACGACCATACAGTGTCTCTTATCCTCTTTTATTTTTATGTATTTTCTTGTTTTGTTACTCTCTCCAAACTCAAGTTGGTTAGTTCCTATCCCCCTTGAGTTTGCGGGGGGCTGTTAAAATCCACCTACTCTCCACCTACTTCACCCACTTAAACCTACTCCACTAAACCTAACCCACTACACCACTACCACCTCACCTACTCCACTAAACCTAACCCACTACACCACTACCACCTCCACTTCACCTACTCCTTACCTACTACACACTCACCCTCTTCTATATATAGGAATCATGAATCATTGTAATAGACATCAATAAATCAATCAATAATACAATCAATATCTATACAATTCTCTATTTCTCTTTATACATTAAATTCTCTACAATCACAAACTCATAAATAGTTCATCATAGCATTTTCAAAAATAATAATAATCACAGTAAGTTATTTATCAAAAAAATAAAATAATAATAATCACAGTAAGTCTCATCAGTAACCAAATTCACTTCAAAATGGGTCCATCAAATAGTTCATTATAGCATTTTAAAAATCCTACCCTGCACCAAAGCTTGATCTGGTGGCTATCACTCTGTCATAACAGGCTTATTTTCATTAGCCTTTGGCCTCTGTTCCTTGGGTTTCTGCTCCTCAGTTTTCCTAGATTTTCCAGCAAGTTAAATCCAAATGTTAGAAGCACATCAAAAATAAAAAATAAAAAAACAATACCAACAATATGAACAAATATACAATGCAGTCAATCAAAAGTGGTGGTTATCCAGCTGTGGTCAGCACCTGCAGAGAATTCAATTGAAACTGTAAGAGAGATCAATGCATGAATTTGGGTGTGATGATCAAAACCCTAACCTCCAGCAATGGGCTAAAAGATGATAGCGGCTGAGCATGCACCAACCAAAAATTCAAAAACAAAAAATGGAAAGCTAGCTGCAATGTTTAAAATGGGCCTGAAAGTAGGTGTGATCAACTCTACTTCAGTCATCCAATGTCTGATTCATCAATTCTATATTGCTCTAACAGGCTTCATCAGATGTCCTTTCTGTTCATAAAAAAAAGGCTGGTTTGGCAATTGCTTTTTTACTTATTTAGGATAAAGTTGCTGCTAAAAAAGCTGATGTGTCCAGTAACAGCTAAGAAGTCTCTTAGCTGCTTCTTTCTTTTCAATTGTTAGCCTTTTAAGCCGAAAAACAAACTTTCTTTTTGGCTTAAATAGCCAAAAAGTGGCTTTTTAGTCGAAAAAACAGAGCCTTAATATGATGTTTACATGTTTAGGGGACGTATATGTGGAGTTCTCCATCTAGACAGCTTTTTACTGTCTAACTGCTGACATTATTTGCATTGCATTGCATTGCTAAACCCAACAGGGATACAAGAATTTGGGGAATGTTCATAAAACAAGGCCCTTGCCAGCAGCAGGTCATAAGGAGAGAGGGGGGAAAACGCGACAAAACCAAAATAAATTCCCATCAGTCATTCTAATATGAGGACATTTAAACCCTAGCTCACTCCTTCCTCCGTTCTAAATAATGATTATTTTATGAAATCGACTGATTTGTCTAATATTATACTAGAATCACGTTATAATTTACAAAAGAAAAGATAATTTGGAGAAAAGGAACACAATACTAAATATAATGTCCCTCTAAAGCCAAGATATCGGGAAAAAAAAACTTATTTTGAATGTTATGACACCAAACAATAATGCAAGCACAATGACCAAATACCCATGAAATGCAAGTAAAATGCCATTCATTTGATTGTTAGTTACCTACAGAAGCCAAATAATTGAGGTGGAAGATAGTTCAAGAACTTAACATGGAAAATTCCAGAGCCATACAAGTTAATAAAGCATTATAGAAATAAACATAGCAATTTGACTGTGGGGCAATGAGTATTAAAATATCTTCGTCACAAGAGCATCACAAGTTGCTAATGACCCACATCTATCTATGACATGGAATAAATATGTTATCAACACAAGTAATCACAGGCAACAAAGTACTTATTCATACAAGGGAAATCATAGGCCTCGTTTAGAAAAACTTATTTGCGGCGATTAGCTTAAAATTTAAAATCACATGCTAAAGTAATTGTACTTTGAAAAGGTAGGGGGTTCGACAAAAGGTTTAAGATTTTTAGCTTATTCGTTTTTTCAGCTCAAAAATATCTCAAAAGCCTAACACTAACTTTAAGCCTCTCACACTTTTGGTTTGGTTTGGTTTGGTTTTATATTACTTATTCATACTCTAAGTAGCGCATATACGGACACGCAACACGACGCATGCATGCCAATACATGGACTTTCAAAAAAATGATGGACACAACACATTTGGGACACTCGAAAATTTTATTATATATATGTGAATAGTTTATTCAAAGATAATGAAAAATATGTAACATAACACTAATTATATTAAAATTTTATAAATTTCATAACCTAAACATCAAGATATCATTCACGTAACAATTACATTCTAAATAATGCAAAACAATTATAAAACGTTGTATTATATATATAACATATTTATCTTATAAATGTTTCAAATCATGTTTAGAGTGCAAAAGTTGTGTTTGTGCTATGAAGAATGTAAAATATTGTTCTTATGAAGGGATGAATGTGTTCGGAGGGTTCAAGAAATGTCGCTGAAGTATTGATAAAGCGTAATGAATTTAAATTTTTTATTAAAACACATTGAAGAAGTGTCGGATACGCTTTTAGGATTGTCCAAACAGTGTGTCGGTGTCCAACACAACACTCTTCCTCGACGCAAGTATTTGTGCTTCTTAGTCCATACTACGGCCTTGTTTGGGAATTGATTTTTTTAGTGGTTTTTTTAACTTTTTGGCTTTTTTATGAGGTAGAAAAGAATTAATTTGTTTGGGAATGCCTAGCAGGTCCTTCGTTGCATGAAGCAGGGGCGGAGGAGGGATATAAAAGTATCTAAGTTTGGGAGCGTCTTTAGGAGCATGTTTTTATTTCTATGAAGCACCGACACTTCAAAACAAGTGTCGTATCAGTGTCGGACACACGGACACTTCGGGGACACACGGACACTTCAGGGACACACCCCTTATTTAATTAATTTATTTTCAGGGGACACGCCGGGGACACTTCGGGGACACACTAGATACATGCTAACTTTTCTTTTCTCCCATTTTTTTTAGTACTTTTGATAAATGTTGAATGTTTATTATTTTTTTCTCAAATTTAATACTTAATAGATCATCTATAAAAAAAAATATAAACGGTAAGTGTTAATTTATTTAATTTTTTTAAAAAACCAAAATAAAATATAAAATTAGAGTTAGTTTTTGTTAATATTGATTGTTTGTGGATGTAATCTTAATCTAGATAGCAAATGAAAATATATGAAAACATATTTTATTGTTGTGTCCGTGTCCCCATTTTTTTGAAATTGCCGCGTTCGTGGTTTGCATTTGTGTCCATGTCGTGTCGTGTCCGTATCCGTACCGTGTCCATATCCATGCTTCTTGGTTTTATTTTATCTATTAAATATGTTAATACATTCTAATAATTATGTTTTTCAACTTAATTGTAATATATGTGTTAAATTATGAATAAATATTAGAGATTGATGTCAATATAAATAAATACAATTTAAATAGAAAGTAGTAGAAAAAGTTTGAATTGTTTTTCTTTTGTTCATTTCAGATTTGTTCGTTTGAAAGGTTCTATTTCAGTTGGGAGCGACTTTCCTCCTCAACGAGAGCAAGTTTGAATCAAGTTTCTACATTGGAAAACGTCGTCCAAGTAGGAGTTCCCTGCTAGCCAGTCAAACACAAATTTTCCATTTTTAAGTTTCCAAGCAGGACGAGAAAACCCCAAAGCATTATATTTTGCTACAAATTTGAAGGAAGTATCATAAACAAATACAATGGCGCAAATTTTACAGATGAATTTTATTTCATCTAACTGTTTGCATCCCGATAAAGCAGGTTTGAGTCACAAAAATAGTCTACCCATAAATGGAAGTAATTGTGCACATCTTGTCCTCCCTGAACCCAACTTTAGCCAAAAAAATAAAATGTAGAGACTGCATGTTATTAAAAATGACATTGTTGTTAATAGTTTCTTTTTTTTATACAAGGAAATCCTCACATCCTCCCGCAGGTCCAAGGTAGCAACCGTGTCAAGATCCCCAAAGTGTCCAGTTGGCCGTTCCGGATGAGAGACTATAACTTGGGAGCTTGCACCAACCTCTCAACACAAGCCCCATTTAAGTCAAGACTCGCGCTACCACCCAGGGGTTTTAATATTTTTAATCATCTTTCTACTGCATTGATTGAATACAATTACATAAATTGACTAAAAAATCAGCTGACGAAAGTTTTAACCAGCACCAGATCTAAATTAAAGTTTTAACAAGGCCAGTTGAATCAAACTTGATCATTCAATATTGCGAGGCTTAGATTATCAAGCATTACATACAATCCCATGATTGGAAATTGCAAGATTTAAACTTTTCCAAATATAACCAAGGCTAGTTGAATCAAACTTTATCAATTTATATTGCGAGGCTTAGATTATCAAGCATTACATAAAACCCTTGATTGGAGATTGCAAGATTTAAACAAACCCACAACCAAAAACATTAAAAAAAATTGAAACCCAACGACACAAAATCAAAAATGCATAGATAAAGGGGGGAAAAAAGAGTACCTCTTGTCAGAGGAACCTCCCTTCTGGCTAAGGAAGGACCTGAAAAGCGGTGAGTTAACGTCGTAGATCATTTGTGTTTTTTTGTTTTATTGGTCTTTTGATTTGCAACAATACCAATATCAAAGCTTCAATGGAACCTGAAAGTTCCTGTCCCTGTCCCCTGCCAATTCTTAAATCAAACGCTAATTGAATCTTCTCTGGCAGCTTCCACAACCTACGAAAAGCTCAAGCGCCCGTTTGTTTTAAGGGTGAATGGATGGGATTGGCGAGATTGTTAGTAAGCGAATTGATAGGGAAGGAATTTATACGGCTCTAAATCTTTTATTAAATAAATTATTAAAGATTTTTTAATTATTTATGTGGTAGAAAATTTAATATCATGTATTATCTTAAAATAATAAAATAAATAAAAAATATTAAATGTTAAATATTAATGTATAAAAAAACATCTAACATGTAAAAAATAAAAAAATAAAATAAAATAAAATAAATAAAATTATGATTTTTACTTAATAAAAAATATAAAAAATTAAATATTAATGTTTAAAAAAAATACTCAACATGTAAAAAATAAAAAATAAAAAATAGTTCGACGGATTATTTTCTAATACCAAGTCTCAAGCCTCCATCTTAATGCCTTCTCCAAAGCCCATCTTAATCCGAAGGGGATTATGAATCCCCTTTTTATCTCCCAAAACAAACACAACATTAGTAGGTCTCACCTCCATCTCAATCCCAATCTCCCTTCTATCTCCCAAAACAAACGGGTAGATGATGATACAGTGTCGATGGTGGTTTTTGTCTTGTTTGAGAAGTTGGCTATTTTAGTGGATTATTTTAATTTATAATTATTTTAATAAGTTAAAATTTTTGTATTTGAAAAGATGATTAAATTTTTTTTGTAGTTTGATATGATATTTTTGAAAGAAAAAATAAAATAATTATGAATTTAATGTGATATTTTGTCTTATTAACTATTTTAGTCTATTTCGCCTGTTCATAAATTTTACCCAAAAAAAATTAAAAACTCACTTGCCAAATGGTACCGGATCGAATTGGACAATTCATTAGCCTGACGAAATTATCCAACTCCATTATACTTGTCCTATCTGATTTTAATTAAAAATATTTGGGATATCATTCGTAGGGTAAGATAAATTATAGATATATAAAGCTCAAAGTTGTCAAAAATAGAGTAAGGCATGGAAGTATATCGGGTGCCTTTAAAGAGTAATGTTAGGGAATACGAAACACTTTATGACATTTTTTTTATTATCCCTAGCATTACTCGCCTAAAAATACACCACAATTGTTTAGTTTGACACCCTAATTTTTTCAATACCATTTTACCCAATCTCTCCCGCCACACCCTAGCCCTTCTATCGCCCTCCTATGCCACCCCCGGCCCTTTCCTACCCTTTGGCACCACTCACTAGTCCCTTCTCGCTGTTCACGATAGCCACTACATCACCGATAACCCCTACTTCTGCAACTTGCAAAATACCTCCCCAACCGCCCTTTACTTACCCTCTACTCGCATAACCCAAACCTTCATCCGTTACCGCAACATTCCTCCTTGTCGTCGCTGTTTTTTTTTTCTTCCTCCTCCACTCTAAAACCATAAATTTCAGACCTAAAAATTCCTCAACTAGCCTATCCGCCGTAAGCCTCTTCCTATCACTTATATGTTCTTGTCATGGCCTCTTATTCCTTCTTCTCCTCCTTAAAACCCTAGATTTCAAATCTAGGATTTCAATAGAGTAGAAGAATGAGGAGAAAAAAAAAGGTGGAAAAGAAAAAGAAGACGAAGAAGAAAGATGAAATGGAGGAAAAAGAAGAGAAAGAGAAAGAAGAAGGTAAGAGAAGATTTGGGAGAGGTAGTGGCGAAGGTGTAACTCTGGCAGAAAGGAAATGCGGGTGTTAGGAGGTGGCAGCGAAGGTGTGCTACTATGGTGACAGAGATGATTCCTTCAACAAGTGGCTAGGGGGTAAAAATGGAATTAATGTGATGTTTTGGGGTGTTCAACAAAAAAATTTAAAATTGTTTGAGTATTCAAAGTAATTGGGTGCTCAACCTAATTTTTGGGTACATTTAGACCCCCCGAAATGTATCAATAAAATAATTGAATTTGAAATTAAAAATTTGTACGTAAAACATGAAAAAATCCAACATGTTGCCATCCTGCATTTAGGAGTGTAAAAATGGCCTGCGGCCCGGGGTGGGCCTAGCTTGTTTGGGCCCAGGCTCGAGCCCCTACGCCTGGACCTGTGCCATCATTTTGAAGCCCAGCTCGGCTCGTAGCTCAACCCATCGGTCCGCTTAAAGCCCACTCAAGGCCCGACCTGAAACCCGCCTCGCCCAAGGCCTAGTGTATTTTATAGCGAAAAATAATAAAATTTTGATAGAAAAAATTTAAAAAAACAAACAAATTGCTCAGGCCCGCCCAAGCCTGAGACCAAGCTCAAGCCCAGGCCCACCCAAGGCCCGAATACCCCTAGGCCTGGGCCTAATTTTTTGGCCTGTGGCCTGGCCCGGCCTAGCCCAAATTTTTGCAGGAGCCTGCGATGCCCGATATGGATCAGGCTGGGCCGGGCTGGGCCAAATTTACACCCATACCTGCACCTCAATCTTCTTTTTAGGATAATTATCCTCAAGCACTGTTAATTGGACTTATTTCATTGTAAATCCTGAGTAATTTTTTTTTTTTTATACTTATTTGTCATTCATTTTGATAATAATTTTTTAAAAACATTTTAGATGTGTTTTATGTTTATGAAATAATCGTTTGGTACTGGTAATAATGCTGAGAAATATATCAAGTAATAAATGATTCGAACATTTTGACTTTCCTTTGTGAGTTTTTAATTTATGTTAAACATGATGTAAGAAAGGTAAGTAATTGACTTATATTTTTTAAAAATATGTTTTTAATTTATGTTAACACATGATGTAAGAAGGGTAAGCAATTGACTTATATTTTAAAGAAATATGTTTACAATGATCAACTAGCATAAAACCTGTACTAGGGGAGAGTCAAAAATTTATTTATAAATTAAAAAATAACAAAACCTTTTTAAGATTTTATTTTTTTAAATCCTAATTTATATTTTTATTTATTTTTGATATTTTATTAAAATATTTAAATTTATTATAAAACTAAAATTTGAAAGTGAGAAAGAAATGGGATTTTAGTTGTGGTATGAACCTAGCAAGTCCTCATCCAAAATAATAGGCTCATGTTTCTGATTTTACCTTCATAACTAAACCAATTCACAATTTGTAATGTTTTAGTAACTAATCTGACGCTTATCATCTAATGGTGTCATTTCAAATACAAGAATTTTTATTGTTGTATACGAGAATTTTTATTATTATATTCTATAACAATAAGTGAAAAGAAAAAAGTATTTATACATAAGTGCTAATTTACGAATGTATATTTTATTAACTATTAACTAGGATTTTTTAGATTTTAAAGTCTCATTAAAATTTTAATAGTCAGAATAGCCCTTCAAATAATGATTGTTTATCATTTATGTTATCTATAAAAGAATATGATGATTTGACATTTATTTTGATTTTTAAAACTTATTAACTTTCAAATTGAAAAAACTTTAAAAAAATTATGTGAAAAAAAAAGTTTATTCAGTGTGTTTGGTTTCAGTTTTCTGAAAATTGAGTTTTTTATTTTTCATGTTTTATTTTTTTGTTTTTAGTGAATATTTTTAAAAAATTTTATGCAATTTTTTTTAGTTTTTTAGATGCACCTTACTTAGATGTATCTAAATAGTAAAATATTTGTGAAAAGATATTTTAAAAAATTAATAAATACACAAAATACGAAAAATGTACCGAATTTTTGTATTATTTTTTTTTGAAAAAATTAGTTTAAGGTCCCTCTCTCATTTTTTGGTAATGGAAGATATCCACAATATTTTTTTATGATGTTTAAGGTCCCTTCCCATATATCACAAAGAAATTTAACTCTCCAAAATCAAACTCATTTCTCCCTCTCTATTTCGTCTCTCTCTTTCTCCAGGAGTTGGGACTTCGAGCTCTACCTTTGGGACCTCTCCATCGACATCACTGCTTGCCGCTTCATCAGCCACTCCAAAGACGTCTGACAGAAGAAGAAACAACCACAGAGAGGCATGGGTGTGGCTCAGCTCGAAGGTTTTTCCCTCCCTGTTTTGGGAATTCGTCGATCATGGCTGGTTGTGTTTAGGTAGATGAAGATGAAGCGTGGCTCTTCGTGTTTACCGGTGGTGAGTATATCTCCTGGGGTGTAGTTGGTTGCCGGCATTGATTCTCTGTTAGGAATGGAGTGCTGATGCTATTTTTGGGGCTTTGATGGTTTATGCATGGGAGTTTTGGCCATGGCGTCACGTTCCAAATTTGGCGCTGATGATATAGAGATGGTGAGATGAACGTCATGCTCATGTGGCGTGTGAGTCTTGGGGTGCTTTTGCGTGAACTCATGTACCTTTTCCCGCTGAAGCGTGTTGATGGTTATGATGCAATACAGTGTTTTGTCTGCCTATCCATCATTCAAATCCCATGGATGGACATCAATCTGAAGTGAGTTTTTGAGGAAATCATGCAAGGGAAATTTCTTTGGGTTTTTTGTGAATTTCTTTGGGTTGAAAGGGAATTTTCTCTGAGTTTTTGTGAATTTCTTTGAGTTAGAAGGGAATTTTCCTTGAGTTTTTGTGAATTTCTCTAGGTTAGAAGGGAATTTTCTCTGAGTTTTTGTGAATTTCTTTGAGTTGGAAGGGAATTTTCTCTGAGTTTTTGTGAATTTCTCTGGGTTGGAAGGGAATTTTCTCTGAGTTTTTGTGAATTTCTCTGGGTTGGAAGGGAATTTTCTCTAAGTTTTTGTGAATTTCTCTAAGTTGGAAGGGAATTTTCTCTGAGTTTTTGTGAATTTCTTTGAGTTTGAAGGAAATTTTCTCTTAGTTTTTGTGAATTTCTCTGGATTGGAAGGGAATTTCTCTGAATTAAGAGAATTTCTCTGGGTTGAAGTGAGTCTAAAGAAATTCTGGTAAGATTTTTTCTATGAAGTCGAATTTTCTCTAGATCAATTTGAGAGACCTTAGACATTATTAAAATATTGAATGTCTTTTATACTATAAAATCTTAATATCAGAGACCTTAAAAAAAAAATTTGTATTTTTGATATTTAATGAATTTTTTAAAGATTTTTTCACAAAAATTATACTTTTTAAGTATATTTATGTTAGGTGGGTCTAAACGTTAAAAAAATTGCTTTAATTATTAAAAAAATTCAGTGAAAACAAAAAATACGAAAAATGAAAAAGTAGAATTTTCTTAAAAGTAAATTCTGAAAACTGAAACAAAACAGAGTGATTTTTGAAAAAAATTGAAAAAATTGAATTTTTTTTGTGTGCAAAACTAAAAATTTTGTGTCTATAAAAGGAGTGTGATGGTGGAACATTGATGCGTAAAACTGAAGAAAAAAAAATGAAAAAACTGATAATGTTCTCAGTTTTAAAACTGAAAAAAATGATAATATTCTCGGTTCTATTGGATAGTTGAATCAAACCAATAAGCAGAAGGACAAAAACGTTTAATCTCATGTGTTTTTTTTTCTTAGTTAGTAAAACAATTATCTGGAACATTATTATGCAAAATTAATATTGTTCTTAGTTTTAAAATTAAGAAAAAACTGATAATATTCTCAATTTTACTAAACGGGACTTATTGATTCAAAAAAATCTTAGATAAAACCTGAGCTACCATAACATTTGTAAATAAGAATTTTAGGTAATTAACTCTTAAAAAAAATTATAAATTTTATAATTTAGATTAATTTTTTTTTATTAGAGAAAAATTATATAATTAAATTAAAATTCTTTATTAAC
The DNA here is from genome assembly GCF_055761805.1 of Camellia sinensis. Lineage (NCBI taxonomy): Eukaryota > Viridiplantae > Streptophyta > Magnoliopsida > Ericales > Theaceae > Camellia > Camellia sinensis. The sequence continues at coordinate 84,417,606 of NC_138963.1, forward strand.
TGATTTAGAATATAATAATAAATTTAAAAAATAAAAAAAAAATTCACTTCAACGATATGTCATGGGTGTTATAATAATTATACAATTAGGAAAAATTACTGATATATATAGTGAACAAAAAAAATATTACAATCAGTGAGGAATCTAATACAATTACAATATGGAATAAAAATATAATGTAATAAACAAAACGGTGGTGCTACATGCACCAATTAGTGTACTAACTAGTATATCAATTTGTGTTATGACATTATTACTGACCACATTTATTATACACATTACAAATATCCAAATTTTCTAATGATGTCACATCATCTATTTGTACACTAGTTAGTATACTAATTAGTACATATAGTGGGTGTTTGGAAAGTGGCTATTTTTTAAGCTTTTTGACTTTTTGGCTATTTTAATAAGCTATTTTAGTTTTTGTGTTTGGGAAGATGGGATGAATTTTTATTTAAGTTGTTGTATTGAAAAATGTGTTTGAAATGATGTTTGAGGCTGAAATGACAAATTTGTCCCTAATCTCACTTTTTCTAAAATTGGTGTAAAGGGGCAAAAGTGTCATTTTCTATCGGTGGGACAGCCTGTCAAGTGACAGTGGTAGGCTGTCAGTGCACTATCAAGTGGCAGTGTAGGTTGTCGAGCTGTTTTTTTTTTTTTTTTTTTTTTTTAAATATAAATCATTGGTTCAGCTATAGTAAAGGCTACTTGGCTTTTTTCAAATTAAGGCTAAAATAGCCTACCCCACAGCTTCCCAAACACCGCCATAGCATTATTCTTGCCAAAATGGTTATCCTCTTATCTTCTCTCTCTTTTCCAACCTACCCTATGTGCAATGTTTTCCTTACCTACCTTGCTATTTCCAACCACACTCCATTTTGCCTCTACTATTGCTAGCCACTCCTAGCCCCTTTTCTACACACATTCGCCCTCCCTTGCCTTTTGCAACCCATTCATACCCCTCTTTCTCTCCCCCTAACCATATCTCCCTATAACTCCATTTTGTGAGACTTTCTATTAAAGGTTTTCTGATTTGGTTGTTTAAGATTTTCATGATTGGGATTTGAAAAAGAGATGGAGTTTTACAATTGTGATCTGGAGGCAGAGAGAGGTGATGAAAGGATGTGATGATGGTTGTAGAGGGTAAGGGAAATCAGAGGAGGAGGTTGGCAACAACATGGGTAGGCAAGGGAAAGGATGCTGAAGCTAGGTAGGTTAGGTGAGGTGTTGGCCAACAAAGGAGGGTAAGGGCGAGCTAGGGTTTTCAAGGGTAGAAAGAATGAATGGATGGATAATTTAGTAACTTGAGATTTTCCCTCCGGATTTTGTGATCACTTTGAATTTTTCTATAAAGAATTATTAAAATTCATAATTATACCCACAATAATATGACAAATTATATGTCAAGTTCTAATTGGTTATAAACTCAATCATATAAAGTTCAATTCCCTTGACATTTTATTGAGGATACAATTGCAAAACTTAAAATGTGTGTTTCTAACATTTCTCTTTTTTCTATTCTACTACAATTATTTTAGATTTTTCATTAAATTATGTATACATTTTTGTTCAACCCATTTATCTCTGCTTCTTCATAAAATTTAGGATGAATTACAAATACATGCTTTCAGATTTACTTAAAATACATATTACCCTTATGGTTCTGTAAATTACATCATGTCTTTTCAAATTTCTAATCACATATAACAAGGGTAAAATACCAATATGCCCTAATAGTTGGACTTAATTCCCATCAAGTCTTATTTGAAAATCTATCTTAATAAAATCGTCGCTAAAAATAATTTTTTGTGATATTTTTTGCATGTCATTAAAAATTGACAATTAGTGACTTTTTTTTCTCGATTTTTATAAATTGTCACTAAAATTTACAATTAATGACTTTTTTTTTGTGACAAAATTTTCAAACTGTAGTTAAAAGTTGAAAATTAGTATCATGTTTTTACAACGATTTTTTTAAATTGTCGCTAAAACTTATAATTAGTGATTTTTTTGTGACAATTTTTAAATTATTACTGAAAATTAACAATTAGCGACCTTTTTTTAATAGTGTTTAATGAAATACGCCATTAATTCTTACAAGACCTATTTAACAAAGTTTATTTATTAAGACCTCTACGTAAGTCGCTCACATAACAAATGATGCCTTTTATTAAAAAGGATAAATTGCAAATATACCCCATGAGATTTGCTTAAAATACAAATTACTCTCTGTGATTTTGAAAATTACAAATATTCCATTGTTAGAATTTTTATTTAACAGAATTAACATAAAAAATGAAATTCCTAACTAGTATCTTATACAACAATACAATCATATGAATCGTTAATTGAAATATATTTATGATATAATTAAAAACTGTTAATTGACTTGATAATTTTTTAATAAAAATAATCATTTGTTATGTTATTAGAAACCTAAAAGTACGGGATGTAATTTCTAGAATCATAAGAAGTAATTTATATTTTAAGTAAATCTCAAGGGGATATATTTGTAATTTACCTAAAATTTACGAAGTCAATTAACAATTTTTAATGATAACATAAATATATTTTAATTAATAATTTATGTAATTTTATTATTGTATAAAAGAGTAGTTATAAATTTTATTTTTTATTAATTTTATTAAATAAAAAATTTTAATAAAAAATATTTATAATTTCTAAAATTATATGAGACAATTTATACTTTAAATAAATTTTAAAAAATTTATTTATAATTTATCTTAAAATTTATTAGTTTGTAGATTTTTTTTATAGAGAGACAATATTATTAGATTGTTTTTTTTTTAAACTACATTATTTACGTTAGATTGGGGGACGTTGATATCTAAAAGCTTATATGGCAGGCCGCCCATCCAATCAACGTATCGTCGGTGCTCTCTCTCTCTCCTCATTCGCCTTGCTCTCTCAGCCCTTGCCACCAACCAAACCCACGCCCAGCCTCTTTTAATAATTGGTCATGACTCCATGACTCATCACTCTACAATCTCCACAAATTATCCCCCACCCCACTTCTGCCACAGCACCGGGAGCTTCTATTTACACACACCCATTCCCCTCTTTACACATCTTTTTCAATAAATAATTGGTTCGGAAGTAGATTTCCGAAAATAAGTAATTGGTTCGGAAGTAGCTTTCCGAAAATAAACAATTGGTTCGGAAGTAGACTTCCGAATTTTTATTATTTTTTCGACAATCAACTTCCGAATGGGTTTATTTAATGTCTATAATAATAATTTCACCTGAAAAAAAAATTTATAATAAAAATAATTTTTATGAAGTGTGTGCAAAGAGGGGAAGGTGGATGTGTAAATAGAAGCTCCCCACAGCACCTATAATTCCAATTTCTAACACAACAAATTTACATGATTACCCTTTTCACTTTTTCTCCCTTTCATTTAACTGCTTGTCTGCTTGGTGTTGCCCTCATTTTAATTATCCTTCTCCTTCATATATTACTGTTGGAAAAATACTGAATGTATTAATAAGATTATTAGTATTTCTAATATTATTTATCCTCAATTGAAGTTGCATAAAGTGGGTTTAGATTCAGTGACAGAGACATGAAATCAAATTAGAGAAGACACTTATTAATTACAATATCGAAATTTTTACAAAAATATTTCACGCAAGTTTTTACGATTGATTTTGAAAATTATTAAAAAAATAATGTTATTTATAACTAGTGTATCATGAACAATATAAAAAAATATAGATATAAGTTTTAAAATAAATTATGTAATGATAAATTATTTTTTTATACAAAATTTGATAAAAAATATAATGGTAATACTATATCATCATTAGTATGTGATATCACCAACTAATAATAAATAAACACATAGAGAGTGAACCTCACATGTTAAATGTAACTAACAATCTAATAAATTTCATATAATTATAGTGAGATTACTTATACTTGTATGTCAATAATAATGACATTACCATTACATTCAAAAAATTTCATAAATAATATGGTTTATAATAGTCTCTTCATTTTCAATCAAAATAACCATTATTGTTCTCATAGTTTTTAAAATGTCATTGACATTTCACTCTAATAATATTTTTGTAATTTTTTTTTATTTAAAATATTTTCTTTATATTTACAGAAAAAAAGGCCCAAAATCTAGGGGGGCACGTGACCTCCCTAGTCCTCACTTCCCTCCACTATTGTTTAGATTCTTTATAATGAAATATTTATACTACAAAAAGAATGACAAAAAATCATTAAGGTTTAAATGAGAAATTGACTCATTAAGTTGGTCTCATGAAAGAGGTGTTGAGAAAGGTGTAAAATCTTGTATCTCACATTGATTGTGGAGGAGAGTATTGATGGGTATTTAAATCCCATTTTTTGCATAAAGGTGTAAGCCCTTTGGGGCATCCACATTTTCCTTAAGAAGGGAGTTATGAATGTTTCAAGAATGAACTTGGGCCAAGACTATGGTCTAAGTTGATTATGTAAAAATTGCCACACATGCGTGCCCGCCCTCCCGCCCTCCCGACCCGAGTCATGGATCTTAGATCTTGGGACTTGGGCTTAGGCTTGAGTATGAGGGTTGGGCTTGGCCCACCTATATTAATCTTTTTAGGCTAAGCCAGATCTGGAGGCTGCAGATATATATACACAAAACTGATGTATATATTAGAGTTGGTAACTCCTTTATTGATGATGGACTTTAACCCATTAGGGGACCTCTTCCTCTCTCCCTCTATGTGTATAAAACCTCCTCCTTCAGCTTTTGGACACCAGAAAATTTGTTCTTCCTATCAAAAGTTTTCCTTCACATTTATATTATATTTTTCCCATGAGAAAGTGTTGCAAATTTTTGTTCGCCAAAACTACTTGGTCGGTGCATTGTTGTAGCTGGTCCAGCCGTCGTATCCTGAGAGACAGACGTCGAACAACCTCCAGAACCCAACCGCTGAGGCGGCGAATCTGTTTTAAGGATACTGTTTAGTGCAGGTTTCGATTTGCCTTTTGTTGCTATTTTATTTTATGTATTTCTATTCTTCTAGTTGTTATTTCTAGCATGATGTTGTATTATATAATTTCAATTATAAAATATGAATTTATTTGTTTTAGTTAATCACACAATTTGTACAACAAACTTATAACAGATTATATAATTTTCATAAAATTTGAACAGATAAATTCATATGTAATTGGACAAGTTTAATTGCCTTCGGATTAGCATGTGAATAAAAACCAGTACCTATTTGTATTATGGATAGCTCACTGTGTGGTTTTTTTTTGTACCAATAATTGAATATAGGATATTGTTTTATATATTAGATATATGCATAGGCTACTATTTGTTTCTAGAAGTCTTGATTATGCTTTGATCATTAGATTTAATGTTATGGGATTTTAATTTTCTGCTTTCTAATTCACTGTTTTGTGAAAATGGATTATTAGATGCAAAGTTTAAAATGGTTTTATTACTAGATTTCTAGCAGATTAATGTGTTCTAATATAAGTTTATTAGATGGGTACCAATCTTTGCATGACATGTAGTATATAAGCTTTGTATAATAACATACTCATAATTTATAATTTTATAATACAACTTGCATGTTAAAAATGTTCTAGATTTTAATTTTTGTTACATGCTTATTGTATGATTTCTAGTGTATTATGTTGTATTAATTCCCTATCATGATTTGCATGTCATTTAATTTTTTCATATGATGTGCATGCTTATGGGTGTTGCAATTTTTTGACATGCTACCTATTTTCTAGATTTTAGAATTATTTGAAATTTTACATGTGAATTACTAGCATTATTCACAAATTTATTTGGTGTTAATTTCATACATAACTCATGACTATTAAATCTTAATTCAATGCTTAGAGTTATAGGTTTATTTTGTAACTCTTGCCTATTCATATTTTAATTTAATTTTGGAGTTTTAGTTTTATATGTAACTCTTGCATATTAATTTAATTTATTTATTATTGTGAATTAAATTGATTTGTAACCCATGGCTCCAATTTTAATTATTTAGGAGCTATAAGGCTTTGTAACCTTTGTAATAATTTTATAAAACTCTTGGCTATTAACTTTTAATTTAATTTCTAGAGTTATAGATTGATTTTTGTAACCCATCTAAGCATGTTAATTGATTAGTTAATTTTATTATTAATTAGTTTACTAGATGGTTTCAATTAATTTATTATATTTACCTTTTTCCTGAATTATTTGTTTTTTTTTTCCCTGCTAACTTTCTCTACAGGAATATCTATGCAAAAGGGATTGGAAAAAAAAATATACAAAACCAAATGGTTAGTATTTGAGACTGAAAAAATCATAAGTTTGGACTACTAAACTTTTTGTTGAACATGAATACCTAAGCGTGGAAAGGAATTGTTTGGACTATATAATTGAAGCAAACGTTTTGCTTGAGATTTTGTTATGGTTTTCTACCATTATGTAGAAGCAAATTTTATTTGCTTGTAATTTTTGTAGCAATTTTTTACATTGCTTGTAATTTGGTTAGCAATTTTTTAAATTGCTTGTAAGTGTTGGACCTTGGTTTGTTTTAACCTAGTTTATCCTTTGGAAAACTTAAGTCTAAAAATTGTTTCTCACGAATTAGGAGTCAACATACTCTTGAAAGTTTTGCCAAAAGGTTAACTAGGTTTTAAGTGGGACCAATGTGACCCCTCCAGTCTGGGAATATTCTTGATCATGTTCGATTCTAGGTTAAGTGGTGAGACTAGTTTTGAATTAAATTTTCAACTGTGGGATTTTCTAGTGTTAAGTTTAATTTCTGGAAACACAGAAAGTGAAGTTCTGTTGTATTTTTCCGGAATAGCAACAATCACTGATGCTGCTGCTACTGCTAATGTTGGTGGGAATCTGAACCCCAGGGCAACTGGTTTTCCAACCCCTACTGTTGTGACCTTTGTGGTCAACTCTGTTGTTGCTCCTACTGTTCTGGAAGGCCCGCTCAACTATCACGAGTGCCCGGAGAAGTTCACAGGAGTGAATTTCAAGAGGTAGCAGTAGAAGATGTTGTTCTACCTGACCACTCCTAGCCTTGTGAGGTTTTTAAGTGAGGATTCACCAGCTGTGGAGGAGAATGAGCAAGACAAACAGAAACTCATGGCTCTAGATTCTTGGAAGCAGTTAGACTTTCTTTGCCAAAACTATATTATGAATGGCTTGGCATATTCACTGTTCAACGTGTTTTATGCCAAGAAGTCGGCAAAGGAGCTGTGGGATGCTTTGGACAAAAAGTACAAGACCAAGGATGCTGGGGCAAAGAAATTTGTCATTGACCAGTTTCTGGACTTCAAGATGGTTGACTCAAAAACTGTTATCGGTCCAAGAGTTCCAAGTAATTCTGCACAAGATTCATGTAGAGAGAATGTTCCTGAGTGAATCATTCCAGGCAGCTCCATTGATTGAGAAGATGTCTAACGACTGGAAAGACTTCAAGAACTACTTGAAGCATAAACAAAAGGAGATGATAGTCGAAGAGCTCATTGTCAAGCTCTGTATTGAGGAAGACAGCAAAAAGAAAGGAGGGAGTACCTTCACTGTGAATGTGGTTAAGCATGGCCAGTCCTCGGGGGTAAGGAAAAAACCACCGACTGAAAAAAGCTCGAAGTTGGGGGGCCTCAGGCGATGTCGCCAAAAGGCTAGTCTACAAGCCGCAAGAACCTACTTTTAGGTTCAATGGAAAGTGCTTCAACTGTGAAAGTAATGGACATGGGCTATTGACTGCCGCAAGAAGAAGAAGCCTTACAAGAAGTACTCTCCACAAAACAAAAGATGTGCCCATATGGCTAAAATGAAGGATCTATCACAAGATGTGGACGACATGCATCTGGTAACTGTCGTCTCCAAAGTGAACATAGTGGGGTCTAACCAAAAGAAATGGTGCGTGGACACTAGGGTCACTCGACACATCTATGTGGAGAAGAAGATGTTCACAACCTTCGAAACGGTTTCAAACAGTGAGAAGTTATTCATGGGGAATTCTGCCACCTCAACTATTGAGGGAAAGGGCAAAGTGGTCTTGAAGATGATTTCAGGAAAAGAGCTAACTTTGAATGATGTCCTATATGTACTAGACATTCGTAAGAACCTTGTCTTAGGGTCACTCTTGAGTAAGCATGGCTTCCGCATGGTATTTAAAGCTGATAAGGTCGTGCTGACCAAAAGTGAGGTTTATGTGGGGAAAGGGTATATGTCGGGCGGTATGTTTAAGTTCAATGTAATGACTTTTGTCCCGAAAATTAATGAGAAAGCTTCTTCTTCTGCTTGTATGCTTGAATCTCCTAATTTATGCCATGGTAGACTAGGTCATGTAAATTTTGACTCTTTGTGTAGATGAATCAAATTAAATCACATACCACAAGTACGAAACTTGTGTAGAAGCAAAATTGACAAGAACTTTGTTTCATTCTATTGAAAGAAGTACTGAGCCTTTGGACTTAGTGCACAGTGATGTGCGTGACTTGAAAGTCGTATAATCACGTGGTGGTAACAAGTACTTCATCACTTTTGTTGATGATTGCACTAAATATTGTTATGTGTATTTGCTTAAAAACAAAGATGAGACGATTGATAAATTTATTCTTTTCAAGAATGAAGTTGAGAATCAATTAAGCCGTAAGATCAAGGCTTTAAGAAGTGATCGTGGTAGTAAGTATGAATCCCCGTTTGCCGAGACTTGTGCTTAATTTAGGATTATTCACCAAACCACAACGCCCTACTCTTCTTAGTCAAATGGTGTTGCTGAGCAGAAAAATAGGACATTAAAGGAAATGATGAATGCAATGTTGATTTGTTCTGGGTTGCCACAGAACTTGTAGGGGGAAGCGATTCTCTCCGCGAATTACATTCTTAATAGAATACCTCGAAAGAATGTAGACAAGACTCCATATGAGTTGTGGAAAGGCCACAAGCCTTCATGTCAATATCTATGAATGGGGGGGTGTCTTGCAAAAGTGGCAGTGCCTATACCCAAGCGGATTCAGATAGGGCCGAAGTCAATAAATTGTATATTCATTGGTTATGCACATAATAGCAGTGCATATCGATTTCTTGTGTTTAAATCTGCTATTCCAAATATACACAAGAATACTATCATTGAATTAAGAAATGCATCTTTCTTTAAGGATGTATTTCCTCATCGTCTCCAAGAAGGGGTTTTGAGTTCCATGAAAGAAGTTGAAGATGACTATGATCACATAGATGATCACGTAGATGATCAAGTCAATGATCAAGTTGATGATCAAGCTGAGGATGTAGATGAGCCAAGAAAGAGTAGGAGGGCTAGGACTGCAAAGTCCTTTGGCCCGGACTTCATGACTTATATGTTAAAAAGAGAACCTCGAACTTTCCATGCAGTTGTGACTTCGCCTGAAAGTCCTTTGTGAAAAGAAGCAATTAAGAGTGAGATTGACCCCATCTCACAGAACCATACTTGGGAGTTTGTTGATCTACCCCCAGGCCGTAAGGCCTTGGGGAGTAAGTGGATCTTTAGAAAAAATATGAAAGCGGATGGATCAATTGATAAATATAAAGCTAGGCTAGTTATCAAAGGATACAGGTAGCGAGAAGGCCTAGATTACTTTGATACGTATTCCCCTGTGACAAGGATTACATCCATTTGCATAGTGATTGCGATAGCAACTCTATGTGGTCTGGAGATACATCAGATGGATGTAAAAACAACTTTCTTAAATAGAGATTTAGATGAAGAAATCTACATGGAGCAACCCGAGGGGTTTTTAGTTCCAAGACAAAATAAGAAAGTTTGTAAACTTGTCAAATCATTGTATAGTTTGAAGTAAACACCCGAGTAATGGCATGAGAAATTTGACAATGCTATGTTGTCAAATGGGTTCAAAATCAATGAGTGTGACAAATGCGTATATGTCAAAGACATTGACAGAGGTTATGTTATTTTGTGTTTATACGTTGATGACATACTCATTGTTGGTAGTAATAATGAGATGATTTGAACTACCAAGAGACTGTTAAACTCTAAGTTTGACATGAAAGATATGGACTTTGCAGATGTAATTTTGGGTGTTAAGATTACTAGAACATCTAATGGTATTATACTTTCTCAATCTCACTATGTTGAGAAGATACCTGAGAAATTTGGTAAATCAGATACAAGTGTGTCTAGGACACCGGTAGACATGAGTCTACATTTGACTAAGAATAATGGTGAGAGTGTTTCTCAGCTAGAATATTCTTGAGTCATTGGAAGTTTGATGTATCTTATGAGATGTACAAGGTCGAATATAGCCTACTCAGTTAGCAGGCTTAGTAGATACATGAGTAATTTGAATGCTACTCATTGAAGGGGCATTATGCGGGTGTTAGGTTATCTACGCTACACCCAAGGTTATGGGCTGCATTATACCAGATACCCAGCGGTACTAGAAGGGTATAGTGACGCTAATTAGATATCTGATATAAAGGATTCCAAATCCATTAGTGGTTATGTATTTACCCTCGGAGGGGTAGCTGTGTCTTGGAAATCTTCCAAGCAAACGCGTATATCGCAATCAACTATGGAATCTGAGTTTATTACTTTGGATAAAGCAACTGAAGAAGCTGAATGGCTTCGCCAATTTGTTAAGGATATTTCACGTTGGTCAAAACCTGTGTCAGCCATTTGTATTCATTGTCATAGCCAATCGACTATTGGACAGGCACAGAGTAATATGTCTAATGGAAAGTCTAGACATATTCGTCGTAGACATAATTCCATACGACAACTACCCTTGAACGACGTTGTCACTTTAAACTATGCAAAGTCTAAGGACAACATTGCGGATTCGCTAACCAAAAGGTTAAATCGAGTGTTAGTAGAGAAGTGGTCAAAAGAATAGGGTTAAGGCCTTTAGTGTAAGGTGTTACTGGAATAGAAACCCAACCTAGTTGATTGGAGATCCCAAGATCTAGGTTCAATGGGACAATCTAATTGTGTGTAACGGTGGTATGTCACTGAGGAGGTTAAACCTCCAGCCATTCCTTTTATCAGTGATACCTACAAGTGTAGAGGTTAAGCTGAGCTTTTAATGACTCTAGTGTGTTGAGCTGTTAAGCTGAGTATAGCAGGATACTCAAGTAGAGTCACCTATATGAGTGTGAAGTGGGGCCGCTTCTATAAGAATGGATAGGGCTTAATTCTTTAAATCACTCATTGAACCAGGCTAGTGTTCCAGGACCAAACCGGACACCACAGTGAGAACAGAACGATGGTTGGAGTAATTCCTTTGTGAGGTCTGTTGTCTTGGTTTACATAAACGGCAGAACAGTTCAAGATTTCATGTTCACTGGACAACTAGTAAATCCGATAGACTTCACTAGGAGGGATTCAAAGCCAAAAGCTACATTTTCCGATGCCGGGGTTATTCCATTGCACTCTCTCCGAGTCTTTGTTGTTAAGCATTGTCCATTTGTTGTTATTTAGTCAATTTTTATTCATGTAGGGGATTGTTGGAAAAATAATGATTTTTTTGGTGACTTTAATGCAATATTAAAGTGGGTAATAATCCTCAATTGAGGTGGAGTAAAGTGGATTTAGATTCTTTGTAATGAAATCTTTACACCACAAAAACAAAATGACTAAAAATCATTAAGGTTTGAATAAGAAATTGACTCATTAAGTTGGCCTCATGAAAGAGGTGTTAGGAAAGGTGTAAAACCTTGTATCCCACATTGATTGTAGAGGAGAGTATTAATGGGTATTTAAATCCTATTTTTTGCATAAGGGTGTAAGCCCTTTGGGGCATACAAATTTTTCAAAGGAAGGGAGTTATGGATGCTTCAAGGATAAACTTGGGTCAAGACTATGGTCCAATTTGGTTATGCAAAAATTGACAAACGTGCCCGCGCGTGCCGCTCACCCGCCTGGACCGGGGTCGGGTCCTGATCCGTGATCCGTGGGTCGTGGATCTTGGATCTTGGGCTTGGGCTTGAGGCTTGCTGGAATGGATTGAGTGTGGGGGCTGGGCTTGACTCACCCATCTTAATCTTTTTGGACCAAGCCAGATCTGTGGGTTGTAGATATATATACACAAAATTGATGTGTATATTAGAGCTAGTAACTCCTATATTGATGATGGACTTTAACCCATCAGTTTTGCAGAATTAAATCCTGCAGTTGTTGCAGGGGTGCCTCTTCCTCTCTCCCTCCCTCCGTATGTATAAAAGGAGGCCTCCTTCAGTTTTTAGACACCAGAAAATTTGCTCTTCCTGTCAAAAGTTTCCCTCCACATTTATATTAAATTTTTTCTATGAGAGAGTGTTGCAAAGTTCTGTTCACCGATGCTACTCAGTTGGTGCATTGCTGTAGCTGGTCCAACCGTCGTATCTTGGGAGACAGACATCGCACAACCTCCAGCACCCAACCAGTGAGGCGACGAATCTGTTTTAAGGATACCGTCTAGTGCAGACTTTGGTTTGCCTTTTGTTGCTATTTTATTTTATGTGTTTCTATTCTTCTAGTTGTTATTTCTAGCATGATGTTGTATTATATAATTTCAATTATAAAATATGAATTTATTTGTTTTAGTTAATCACACAATTTGTACAACAATTACTTGATCTAATATTGACAATTTACTAGCTTTTTAGTAATTTTGTTATACTCAGATTTTTACTTTACAAGATGGATAAATTACACCAGCCTCCTTTAGATTTAAAATATATATATATATATATAGATAAACTAACCTCACATGAGAGTTTGCATAATTTACTAACCTCCTTTTTACTATGATTAAAAGTGATCAAAATTAAAATCTCATTTGGCAACTTAAAATTTTAATCAAAAAGTCAAAAAATCACTATAAGTTGACATATCACTCTTTCTATGTTTCTGAATATCTTATCATAAAAAATAAAAAAGTTACTAAAATAGTTTGTTCTCAAACCAAGCCTTACTAAAATAAATAAAGATAAATATATATTTTAGCAAAAAAGATAATAATATTATTATTTTTTATTAGTATGAGCAACAAATTATTGATAAAAAAGAGTTTAAGTGTTATGTAAATTAAAATTTTAAGAGAGATTAGTGTGGGGCTAATTGTATTTTTTTTTTTAAATCTTAGGTTAGTGTAATTTATCATAAAAAATAGTATGTAATTTAGATTCTTATATAGTGAAATCCACACTTGAACTAAATTTAGGCACTGTCTGTTTCAAATTAAATATTATTTATTATTTAGTTAGCCAAAAAATAAGTAAAATATTTTGTCATAAAACAAAAAATAACTTATGAAGTCTATAAGTAAATTTTTTTGCTCAATCTATGTTAGTGCTACATTACCACAATCTTTGTCTTATTACATATATTTTTAAGTTTTATTTTATAATTAATTCATTATCAAATTTTTTTCTTGTAGCAAATATTTTGTTAACCAAGCACAAAACAAAAATTTAAAGAAAAAAATGTGTTTCTGTCTAAAATGATTTTACATAAATAAAATATTTTTCATTAAAGCAAATGGAGTCTTAGATCACAGTATTTTTTTAGTAAAAATTTGAATACTTAGAATTATTGCAATTTTTATGCTATATTTTCTTTAAGCTTTCTATTATTAGGGCTTTGTTAACAAAAATCTGGATTGTATCAAATCGACATGGAAGATTCGACAGAGAAACCAATTTTCACAAACAAACAAATTGATCAAGCAATGTAGTTGGTGTCCTACGTCTTAACAGATTCAATGACTTCTTTAGATGTTATCGACAGATAGAAACAAACTAAACACTAATATTGTATTGCTAAAATTGTTGATTGTTACAAAGATTTAAACAAGAACAAACTTAAAAACACAAAAGAATCAAGAAATGTTTACTGATTACAAGAACAAAAAAATCATTACAAAACCACTAAATTTAAACTACTATCATTACAGAACCACTAAATTTAAACTACTTATAGAGAGAATAAACTACTCCTACAAAACTATTCTAAACTCATGTTGACTGTTGGGTTTGATTGATGCGTTATGCTCAATCTTCTTTGCCTATTTAAACTCAAAACCCACCGTTGGTTTCCTTTAGCAAAAGACTGATTGGTAGTTTCTTCCTCCAGCCACATTCTTGTCCTTTGTCACAACATGAAAACTACCCCCCATATATCAGCAAACATGGGAAGTTATCCCCATATATTAGCCCAACATGGCACTGCTTCAATTTGTAACTACCACTCTCTGCACAAACCCCAGCAAACTTGATAATAATAATAACATAAAATATAAATATTTGTGGCCAGAATTTTATGTTGAAATAATTTATGATTTGAATCGATAGACCATCAACAGACCAAAATTGACTAGTCAAAGCCAATGAAATTAGATTTCGCCATAATCGACAAGTCATAATCAATTAAACGAGATTTGGCCATATTCAAAAAGTCATAATCGACATATATTTATTTATTTTTGTTGTGAATAGGCTCATTTGAGAATTGAATTTTTTATTGACTTTTTGATTTTTTATGAAAAGGTATACAAAAAAAGTAAAGAGAATGATTTGACTACTTATAACGACTTTTTGATTTTTTTGACTAAAAACCTCCTTCCCAAACATGACCGTACTACTTACGATAAGAGAAGTCCACAGTTCTACAACTAGTAGTATATATAGAATGAAAAATACTTTTTATGTAGAATTTCTGTGTACAGAATGCACATAAACTCTCATATGAGAGTGGACTTCACATATAGAATTTCTATGCACATAATGCACAGAAGCTCTCACATGAGAGTGTCCACTCTCATGTGATGTGAGAAGTTCTGTGCACGTAGCACTGCTGATATAGAATATCACTTTTGACTTAGGGTTGGTTTGGAAAATGACTTTTTTAGTAATTTTTTGGTTAAAAATATGAGTTGAAAGCATAAAAAGTGTTTGGAAATATTTTTTTTTTAAATTTCATATAAAAAGTCAAAAAGTAGAAAGAATTTTTTTTTTTCCCAACTCTTTTATGTGACTTTTTGATTTTTTAATTTTTTAAAGATCTTGTAACTTTGTGACTAATTTAACCAATTGTCAAGGCTTAGTGTTGTTAATGAAGTTTCAACCAGAATGAGGAAGAAGCTGTTTGTCATTGAACATGTTTTGATTGTGTTTTATTTTTTTAGTTTGTATAATGTTAATACAATATTACTAAATTTAAACTTAAAGCCTGTACGAGCACGAAATAATGTTCTTGTATAATCCTGTTGATCAAGTCTGCGCTCCTCCAAACGTCGTCACTTTATTCCCTGAAAACACAAACGTGAGCTAGCCGGCGGGTGTGTGCCGGATACCTCTCCGATGCCTAAGTTAGCAAAATAGAAAAATAGACAAAAGTTCTGTGTACTTGAGAATCAAAGGTGTGATACCTGTACATAAGTCCTGTCATGAGCTTTTATAGATTCTGTGTGGCACAAATCCTAATAGGATTCCAACTCTCCCTATGAGAGTTCTCCTAGGAATCACACACCCTACTCACTACCAACCAAGTGAGATGGTTTGTACAATCCTAGTAGGACTCTATTTCCCTTAACAGAGTCCTCCTAGGAGTCTCATCACTGTAAGCCAAGTGAAATGACAATCACGGCTGAATAACAGTATGACCGAGCTAACACTAGCCCTTTGACATACTGAGTCCGATGCTTTCAAATGCCACGCCTAGCTTGGTCCTTGTATCTCGATTTTGGTTGTTTAAACAGAGCTAACTGCAGCAGTCTTTGACTGAGCTAACAAGGGTGAGGACCAACATTGCTCAGCCCAAACACCTCGGCCCATAGCTCAGCCCAAACTTCACCTTGTCCTAGCTCGTTTAGCTTTAAGACTGAGCTACACCAGCTCTTACCCCGGCCCAACGTACGGCCCATCTTCTAAAGAAGGCCCTTCCTTAGCTCGGCTCAATTTATTTATAAATTACCCTCTTAATTGCCCCTTAATTCCATTTGCGTTGCATGATTTGGAATTACATGTTACCAGCCGAGCTAAAAGTTCAAACCCTCAACTGAGCTAAATTGTTACCGGGCTTCCGATTTATCCAGTCAAAAAACATCTTTTCAGTCACGCTACACATCTAAATCGCTTTCTATTCTCTTGGACATGTGGCTGGCTCCCATTGGTCGAGTATAGCTATCACAGTCATCTTCGTACTTCGAAAATTTTGAACAGTCCCGCCCATTTCGTGCATTTTATACAAAAGAACCCTTATTTGGAAAAGCACTCCCACTGTTCATCTTCTTTCATTTCTCATCTAAGAACTTGTGCATTCGAAGCTCCATACTCACGCCTTCATCTTCGTTGGCTACTGTTTCTTCATGACTTCACACTTGTAAGTTTACTAATACCTCTTCATGCTATTCTTTTTTACTTATTTCTTCTTTTTTAATATTCAATCCCCATATACATGTGTTTATATACATTAGATATCCACCAGAATACTGAGCAAATGATATAAATCCCAAACCTTAGGCTTAAGCTCAAGAACACACCGTATGGATTCAGAAATCATGAAGTTGAATCTAGAATCGTGCTGTAACTGAGCTAAATACCCGTTTAGGCAACTTTAGGCTTAAACACAACCGAACTGAAAGCTCAGTCATAATCATGTACATCCATCTTCAACCGGGCTAGGGGCCTTAGATTGGCCCTTCTTTACGACTGAGCCGAAAAAGTGGACATAACCTGTACTCTAAACTCTAACCGAGCCAGAGGCCTTGCATTGGCCCTTCTAAAGTACCAAACTGAGAACTTCCCGTCATTCAGATGAACTGAGCTAAGCCCTCACAATTCTTCTGTAAATTGACTTTTTACCTAGTCCGGTCCAGTTATCTGAGCATAACACTTCTTATTTCCACTTTGCAGACTTGACTAGGTTGGCCAGGCACGCCTTTGCACCCTGCCCCTAGGAAGCTTTGCTCAACCGAGCCAACCAAAGCCCCAGTCGCGCCGAGCTAGGCTTATTTTATTCGCAACCTTAAGTTAATCATGGGTAAATACCGATTTTTAGGAGACTCTCCTGGTGCCATAGCCGAGTTCCAAAAGGACTATCAGATTCCGGACGACGTTCATCTATCCCACGTCGAACTAGAAACAACACCCTGGGGCAAACCGGGCTTCGTTCCATTCACCGTGATATCAATTGTCG
The DNA here is from genome assembly GCF_055761805.1 of Camellia sinensis. Classification (NCBI taxonomy): domain Eukaryota; kingdom Viridiplantae; phylum Streptophyta; class Magnoliopsida; order Ericales; family Theaceae; genus Camellia; species Camellia sinensis. The sequence goes on from NC_138963.1 coordinate 84,434,778, forward strand.
AAGCCGGCCTGCGGTTCCCTGTTCAGGCTCTTATTTGTGAATTTCTGAGGCAGACAAGACTCTGCCCAACCCAACTTAGCACCAACTTTTATAGGATAATAAATGGCATCGTCGAGCTAAACCGTCAGCTTGGCCTCAACCTCGGCTTAGCCGAGCTATTTCATCAGTACTCATTTGGCCAAAATGAAGACGGTTGGGTGTATTATTTAAGAATAAGAAGACGCCGAGAGAAAATAATTAAAAATACACCGGACAAGGACGTGAATGATGACGACTTTTTCTTAGTTTTTGGCAATTTTGAAGACCAGGAAGCGCAGATACCGGGCTATAATATTAACTGGAATAAAGGAACAGCCGGTATGAATACCTCGGCTTCGTTTGTCTATTTTTTGCTTTTGTTTACAACTTTCACGTTGCACTAACCGTTGCCTTTCTTCATAGCAGATTTGGACCACCTAAAGTCACAATACCGGTACCCCAACCTAGACGCTCTTTGCACCGCGCTTCGGTACAGCGATCGAGGTTGGGCCAAGCTACTCAATTTCGAACCGACCTACCGATACAGTGGAAGGAGGAAGGTCAGGGTAACTGACTTTCTCCTAGAACCATCACCAGAATCGGATCCAAACTTGCCACAGATCAACCTCATACCTATAACCGAAGAACAAGAAATGGCCAAGCGCCGAGCTGTAAGGCCACTGATCACCAAAACAACGAGTAACGCTGGCGAGGCACAGACCGAGACAACACAAGCCGGCCAAACAAACGAGGCTATGGTGGCCCTCCCAATAGCCCGAGCCTTGTCATCCCGGCCAAGTAAGCGTGCTCGCATTTCCTCAATCAAGCCGCAACACCTTGTTGACGAAGATGAAACCGTGCTCCCTCAAATCAACCCGCCAAGCCCAGAACTCGTGCGTTCTGACCGGGTTAGCTCTTCAGAGTGGGTACCAAAACTAACATGCAAGAACCGAGCCATAGTGAACACAGACTTAGTGGTGGCAGATAAAGACCACACACTTGCCTTCAACCTTGCAAAAAGTGTGTGTCTGCCACCCGATATGGAACACCATGAGCATCTTACTGAGCTCAAGGCCATCCGCTTGGCCACTAAATTGATGGTGCTGGTAAGTGCTCAACTTCATTTGTTTCTTCATTTTGCATCATCGGTTTGCTCAGTTTTTGTAATGATTGCTCTCTCCTCCTGTAGGCCATGCAGAAGAACCACGTTGCTCATAAGCGTGTGTTGGAGTTATGTAAGACAGCGCGGCTGGCCGTGGCAGACGCCAACGCAAAGACGACTGAGCTCAATGAAGCCAAAAAAAAAAAAAAACCGAGCTTGAGTCTGAAATCGCCCGACTTACCGAGCTAGTCAGCTCGGTAGAGGCAGGTAAACAGAAAGCTTTGGCCAAAAAGAAAGAATGCTATCTGCGCGAGCTGGCCAAGCTAGAGAAGAAAAAAGACGCCGAAATAGCCAAGCTGAGAAAGAGCGCGGAAGATGCTGAGGACCGCGGTTACAAGAAAGGCGAGGCCACCTATATCCTGCAATGCGAAGCTGCAAAGGATATATTTTTCAAATGCGCACAAAACTCAGTTATGGCCAAGAAACCGAGGTCTTCCAGAACCCTCCTCCCCACTTCATCCCGAGTTATATGGCGGACTACGCCAATGCTATCCAAGAAAAATTACTTCAAGTAGAGGAGGAGGAAGAGGTATCCCCAGAGCCAAACAACGCTTCAGTTGCTACAAACAATCACGGTCTCCTAACTGCTCAGTCAACTTGGGTGGATCCACCGGTGCCCATTACGGTTGAAGATGTGGCTGTGACCAACCTTCCTGCTAGAACCGGGCTACTGAGTGGTGAAGCTCGGGTTGACCTGGATGCCGATCTGGAAGATCTATTTGTTCTTGTATGGTAACTTTTTGAAAGAATTTGTAACCGGGCTCAAGCCCCTCATTGTAATGGATACTCTGAAATGCAATGAAATCTGCTCTTTTTTCTATTTGTTCGGTTACTTTTACTTGTAATTGTCTTAACATTTCATTGCCGAGATAGATATTTTGGTTCAAAAGATTTGTAATCTTTTTATTGTTGGTCATTCCGGCCAACTTTCTTCAGCCTAAATGTTGGTTATTCTTGCCAATCTCTTCAGCCTAGATCCTTATCTTGGCTGAAGAGAAATAAGTGTTGGTTATTCCTGTCAACCTCTTCAGCCTAGATCCTTATCTCGGCTTAAGAGAGCTAGATGTTTGGTTATTCCTGCCAACCTCTTCAGCCTAGATCTTTATCTCGGCTGAAGAGAGCTAGATATTGGTTATTCTTGCCAACCTCTTCAGCCTAGATCCCTATCTCGGCTAAAGAAAGCTCAACGTTGGTTATTCCTACCAACCTCATCAGCCTAGATCCTTATCTCTGCTGAAGAGAGCTAAACGTTGGTTATTCCTGCCAACCTCTTCAGCTTAGATCTTTATCTTGGCTGAAGAGAGCTAAATGTTGGTTATTCCTGCCAACCTCTTTTGCTTAGATCCTTATCTTGGCTAAAGAGAAATAAGTGTTGGTTATTCCTGTCAACCTCTTCAGCTTAGATCCTTATCTCGGCTGAAGAGAGCTAAATGTTGGTTATTCCTGCCAACCTCTTCAGCCTAGATCCTTATCTCGATTGAAGAGAGCTCAATGTTGGTTATTCCGGCCAACATTATTCAGCCTAGATCCTTATCTTGGCTAAAGAGAGCTAACTTGTTTGGTTATTCCTGCCAAATTTTCTGACTGCCCCTTGCTGGCAATGACTGAACAACTTTTACAATAGAAAGGCTTTATGCTGAAAAAGTAAACTACTTGTTTTATTTGAAAAAGGGAAAAATTACAAATATTCTAAGAGAAAGCTAAAAATAAAATAACTTGAGATTGACAGTGTTTCATGGCCTGAGAATAGCCTTGTTGTCTCTATCTCCCAAGTGATATGCCCATTTTCCTGCTAAACCAGTCACTTTATATGGTCCTTCACAGTTAGGTCCCAACTTGCCATCTCCGGGTACCAAAGTGTTGCCCATTACTTTGCGTAGTACCCAATCCCCAATCTTAAATTGCCCCGGATGCACCGTTTTGTTATATTTTCTGGATAATTCCTGCTGGTATGAAGCAATGTGAACTAGAGCTCGTTCCCTTCTCTCTTCTGCAAGGTCGAGTTCCAAGGCTATGGCTTCTCCATTCAAGTCTGGGTCAAAATTTTCACTTCTAATGATGGAGAGGCCTACTTTCAATGGGATTACTGCTTGCATGCCATAAGCCAAGGAAAAAGGCGTTTCTCTAGTTGATCGTCGGGGTATGGTACGGTAAGCCCATAAAACATGAGGAAGCTCCTCAGCCCACTTGCCTTTTGCTTTCTCTAACCTTTTCTTCAAACCATCTAAGACGACTTTGTTTGATGCTTCTGCCTAGCCATTCGCCCGAGGGTATGCTGGTGTAGAGTTGTAGAATTCTATCTTGTATTCCTTGCAAAAGCCCTTGAAGATTTTGTCATCAAACTGAGTGCCGTTGTCGGATATTAGAGCCTTCGGTATGCCGAACCTAGTTATAATATTCTGCCAGACAAACTTCTTCACATCTTTCTCCTTTATTGATGCGAGTGCTTCTGCCTCCACCCACATTATGAAGTAGTCTGTTGCTGCAAGAAAGAACTTTCTGTTGCCGGGTGCTGTTGGAAGTGGTCCCACTATGTCTAGGCCCCACATGGCGAAGAGCCATGGGCTAGTTAATGGTAGAAGCTCTCTGGTTGGTTGGTGTATCTGATGTGCGAACTTTTGACATTTCTCGCACCTTTTGACATACTTCTCAAAATCTGCCTGCATGTATGGCCACCAATATCCTTGTGAGATTGTTCTGTAAGCCAATGATCTTTCCCCTTGGTGGCTTCTGCATACGCCTTCATGTATCTCGAACAAAAATGCCTCGACCTTGCTAGGATGGACACATTTCAAGTAAGGTCCTGTGAAGGATTTTTTGTAAAACGCCAATGATGGAGAGAGCCAAAATCGCTGTGACTTTGCTCTTATTTTGTTGGCCTCTTTCTTCTCTTCAGGTAAGATGCCGTCTTTTAAGAATACTATAATGGGATCCATCCATGAAGGGCATAGTTCGGCACAACATACCTCAGCTACTTCGGGTTCTTCAACGCTTGGTCTGGGTATGAAGTCTATCAGTAATGGATGTGGGATAGATGTATCTACTATTGAGACAAAACCTGCTAGTTCATCTGCTCTACTATTTTCTTCTCGGTCGATTTGCTCTATCCGTACTACTTCGAACATCATGATCTCCTTTCTGACTAACTCTTGGTGCTTAGCCATCCTCTCATCTTTCACCTCGTAGTCGCTTGAAATCTGGTTTACTACCAGTTGGGAGTCACTGTAAACCATTAGCTTGGTGGCCTTCATGAAAAGTGCTGATTTTAGGCCTGCTAAAAGTGCTTCATACTCTGCCTCATTGTTTGATGCTGGGAAGCCAAGGTTGACTGCTTGTTCCACGATTAGGCCATCTGGTGAGATGAGGACTATGCCTAGTCATGTACCGTGCTTATTGGATGCTCCATCCACGAAGAGCTTCCACATCTCTCCGACGAATAGTTTCTAGCAAGTAGAGGGGTCGGATGATGTCTTGGGATCATGTGTGTTGTTGATGTTTTCTTTCAAGTTCATACTTGCTATTGGGGTTTGCTCTTCATTATCTGACTACCCCAAGTTATTACTTGTTGATGAGTCCTTGTTGGGAATAGCATAGTCTGCCCCTTCCTTGCTGTCTTCAAATCTATAAGGTTTGGAGTGTAGCTGGGCATCTTGTTTTGGGGGCTGCGCAATCCCTGCGACACTTTTCATCCCCATTCCGGTTGTGTCGGTCAAATCAACTGGGCAGATGTGATGACTTCCTGGTGTGAACTCAGCCACAAAGTCCGCTAAAGCCTGGGCTTTTATTGCTGTTCTGGGTTGAAACTTGATATCGAACTGTCCTAGTTCTATTGCCCATTTCAAATTTCGTCCTGAAAAGTCCGCCCTTTCAAACAAAGCCTTTAATGGGAAAGCTGTTAGGACGATTATGGTGTGGGTATGGAAATAGTGGGACAACTTCCTTGAGGCCATCATCAAAGCTAAGGCCAACTTTTCCAATGGTAAGTACCTTGTTTCAGCATCCAGCAAGGTTTTGCTAACATAAAAGATAGGCTAGTGTTGGATTCCTTCTGCTCTGACCAACACTGCGTTGATTGTATGTTGTGAAACCGCCAAGTATAAAAAGAGCTCTTCTCCTGGCGCTGGGGTTACTAATAATGGAGGAGAGGTCATGTAGTCCTTTAGGCTTTCTAAGGCACGGCCGCATTCTTCATCCCACTCAAATTTGGCTTTCAAGGCTTGGAAGAATGGTCAACATCTGTCTGACGACCGACTTATGAACCGGTTGAGTGCGGCTACTAGGCCAGTGAGATGCTGCACTTCTTTAACTGTGTTGGGCTTCTCAAGATCCTGAATTGCTTTGATCTGAGAGGGGTCTGCTTCTATACCTCGGTTGGTCACCAGAAAACCTAAGAATTTGCCTGATCCAACGCCGAATGCACACTTGATGCATTTAGATGCAACTTGTTCTTCTTTAGAATCTGGAACATTTCACCTAGGTCCCTGAGATGGTCCTTCTCATCCTCGCTTTTGACCACCATGTCATCTATGTAAGCCTCCATTATTCTGCTTAACAATGGTTCAAACATTTTGGTGACCATCCGTTGGAATGTTGCCCCTGCGTTCTTTAGGCCAAAGGGCATGACCTTGTAACAATACAACCCTCTAGGTGTTGTAAATAATGTGGCCTCCTGGTCTAGTTCATACATAGCGATCTGATGGTAATGCATCAAGGAAGCTAAGTCGATTGTATCATGCCGTCAGGTCTACCAGTTGATCTATCCGTGGTAGAGAAAAACTGTCATTTGGGCATGCCTTGTTGACTGTTTTGTAATCCACGCAGACACGCCATTTTCTATTCTTCTTTGGCACTACTACGGTATTGGAGATCCACCTGGGATAGTGCACTTCTCTGATGGCTCCTACCTCCAGCAAGTTTCCCACTTCCTCTGCCACTATCTCCGCATGGTGGAGTGCCGATCTGCGAGTTCGCTGTATAATTGTTTTAGCAGTTGGGTAGACATTAAGTTGGTAACAGATGAAGTTTGGGTCAATGCTAGGCATGTCGTATGGTATCCAAGAAAACATTTCAATGTTAGAGGTTAAGAATTTCATGACCTCTATTCTCTTAGTGCTGGATAAAGACGAGCCAAGAAAAAAGAATTTTTCTGGGTTCTTTTCATCTATCCTTACCTCTACCAAGTTTTCCACTGCCTTCTGTTCAGCTGCCTTGCCAACATCCGTAAATAGTTCATTGCTCTCTGGCTCTTCCACCATCTGTACAAACCCTTTTGCAGCACGGCTTCCATTTACTGTGACGAAACATTGCTTCGACAAGATTTGGTCTCCTAAGACTTCTTCAATCACCCCGGTTTCGTTGGGGAATCGTAATGCCTGATGGTAGGTTGATGCCACTGAGCGCATGGCATGTAGTCATGTCCTTCCTAAGATTATGTTGTAAGTGGAGGGGATTTTCAATACCCAGAATTCCACTTGTTTTGTCATGGTTCCTGCCTTGACTGGGAGGATTATCTTGCCTACGGGCCACTCTGGCATTGAGTTGAATCTGACAAGGGGAGATGTCGTGGGTGCCAAGTCTTTGTCCTCCAATTTCAGCTGTTTGAAGGTCTCGTAGTACATTATCTCATATGAACTTCCTTGGTCAATCAGAATCCGCTTGATGTCAAAATTTTTGACGCGCAAAGTCACCACCAGTGCGTCATTGTAAGGGCAATGTAGCCTTGCTAGATCCTTGTCTAAGAAGGATATGACGTTCGTAGCCTCTGTTTTGCCCTTCTTGATGGTAGGCTGTGCACTTAATACCTCCCTCAAGTGTTCAGCCTTTTTGATCATCCCCCTGAGTTCATATACTCGCTCAGGTTCGATGATCCCATGTATGACGTTAATCACGCCTTGGGGTGGATCGTCGTCTGGCATCCCGTTTGGTTTGTTATAATCCTAGGGGGCTGGCTCTGTCCCTCCTTCTATGTATTGGTCCAAGTGCCCAACTGCCACTAACTCCTCTAGATGTTGCCTCAATGGCGTGCAATTTTCAGTGCGGTGCCCCTTTTCATCATGGAAGGTGCACCGGGATCTTTCGTCATAGCCTTTTTGTGCTTTTTCCAACTTAGCTGGCCACCGGACGAAAGGTTCATTGCGTATCTCACTGAGAATCCGGTAGATAGGTTTATTGAATACTGTGGTAATGGCAGTGCGGACTCTTAAGTTCCTTTTTCTGGGTCCTCTCTGTTAGCTCGCCTGCCGCGCCCATTCCTGTTTGGCTGTTCCACCGTGTTGACTTTCACTATAGTCTTTTTATCTGGCATCGCTGTTATGCTAGATTTTGCTTTAGCACGAGCGTCATCTTCCTCTACTCGGATGTGTTGATGCACTCTTTCCATTAGGGCCTCCATCGTGATGGGTGATACCATTGTTATTGAGTCCCTTAATTTATTTCCGACTGGTAAACCCCATTTATATTGTGCAATGGCGAGATTAGTAGGGCAATCCCCAATCTGGTTGAAGGTCTCCTAATAGCGACTGTTGTAAGACCTCAATGTTTTTTTTTCGTCCATGTCAATGGAGGGTAGCTAGTCGATCTCCATTGGTGTTTTGGTGTTCGTTTTGAATCTAGTCATGAACGCCTCTGCCAATTGTGCCTATGAGGCGATGCTGCCTTCTGGTAGCCTTTCGAACCAGGTTAAACCAAGGTCGCCAAGGCTGGATGGGAACAGGATACAAATTAAGGCCTCGTTTAGCCGGTATACTGCCATAACCTGGTGAAAGTGGCTTAAGTGCATGTAGGGATCCGTCTTCCCATCGTAAGAAGTGAATTTGGGCTGGTGAAAGCCAGAAGGTAGTGGTGCGTTCTCTATTACCGGAATGAACGACGAGCTTTGCAGCCTTGCTAATACCTTATCTGTTGGTTCGTAAGCAAAGCGCGGCATTGACATCCCTACCTCGACACTCCCATGTGCCCTAGGGGCCAATCGCTGTAGTGCTGAAACTTTGCGTGGGTCACAAGCCCTGGTGTCCTCCTTCCATCGGGCCCTTTCCTCGAGTACTGTCTGTAAGTCTGCTGATCTAGGCAACTCCGTGTGCCTAGATGTCATCTGGTGCGTGTGCGAGGGGCGATAGTTGTTTCCCTCTATATATGACCTTTCAGTCCTTGTTCTCCCAGACCTGGAGTGACGAGTCCTGGAAGTCCTTGACTGAGTATTGCCTGTTCTAAGGCTCATTTTTTCAGTTTGCGATGGTGTGGTATGTCTGCCACGATCTTCTGAGTGGCAAGGGGGCGTGTTGTCTTTGCGCCCCTCTCCAGTCGCCACCCCTTTTCTTTTCATCTGGCGCTTCATTGTCTCCATGTTTGCCGCCATCCTTCTAATTAACTCGTCTTACTTCCTCACGCGATCTTCCAGAACTTGAGGATCCAGCCTTCGCCTCTGTCTTTCAGGACTTTGAGAGCGACGGGGGCTAGTGCCCCGTCTCTCCCTTGCATCCCTCCGGAAGTTCTGTCGTTGGGGTTCTAAATCCGCCTTGGGTGGGATAGAAGGTAAACCTTTGCGCCTCCCAACCCCCTCCGGGTTTGCCCATCAACAGCAGATTGCAGCAAGTCTTCATTGTGTGCCATTGTCTTTAACTAGAGAGGAAAACTTGATCAAGAGGTTTTGTTCTTTGCAATTTTCCCACAGACGGCGCCAATTGTACGAGCACGAAATAATGTTCTCGTATAATCCTGTTGATCAAGTCTGCCCTCCTCCAAACGTCGTCGCTTTATTCCCTGAAAACACAAACGTGAGCTAGTCGACTGGTGTGTGCCGGATACCTTTCCGATGCCTAAGTCAGCAAAATAGACAAATAGACAAAAGCTTTGTCTGTGTACTCGAGAATCAAAGTTGTGATACCTGTACGTAGGTCCTGTCATGAGTTTTTATAGATTCTGTGTGGCACAAATCCTAGTAGGATTCCAACTCTCCCTATAAGAGTTCTCCTAGGAATCACACACCCTATTCACTACCAACCAAGTGAGATGGTTTGCACAATCCTAGTAGGACTCTATTTCCCTTAACAGAGTCCTCCTAGGAGTCTCATCACTGCAAGCCAAGTGAAATGACTACCACGGCTGAATAACAGTATGACCGAGCTAACACTAGCCCTTTGACATACTCAATTCGGTGCTTTCAAATGCCACGCCTAGCTTGGTCCTTGTATCTCGGTTTTGGCTGTTTAAACCGAGCTAACTGCAGCAGTCTCGGACTGAGCTAACAAGGATGAGGACCAACATTGTGAAGCCCAAACACCTCGGCCCAAACTTCACCTGGTCCTAGCTCGTTTAGCTTTAAGACCGAGCTACACCAGCTCTTACCCCGGCCCAACGTGCGGCCTATCTTCTAAAGAAGGCCCTTCCTTAGCTCGACTCAATTTATTTATAAATTACTCTTTCAATGCCGATCAAAAAAAAAAAATTAAACTTAACTATTCAAAAATTATACATAATTATTATGTTGTGGTTCAGATTTATTTTATAGATGTAACCCACATTACACAAATTCAATTCCAACCACACATCCTCATTTTGGGATGAATTGAGGATAGATAAATATGGGTTCGTAGATTTATTCATATGGGGGGAATATTAAATATTTGATTTCATCTTCTAAAATTGAAATTAATAATATTTTAAAATATATTATTATATTTTTCAGTAAAAAAAATATTAGGACAAATATTTAAGATAATTTAATATTTTTAATTTATAATTTTATTAGTTATATTTTTATTTAAATATAATTTTAATATATTTATTACGTCACGGTTCGATTCCGGTTCAACCCGATGGTTGAACCGGTGACCCGTCCACCCGATCCCTTTTCCAGTTCGCTCACCGGTCCGGTTTTTAAAACATTGCTCAATATTATTAAGGTTGAGTTTGGATCTTAAATAGAAAATATAAAAATATAAAAATTAATTTTTTTGCCATTTTTCCGTTTATTTTTCTACACAAATCACATCTCAAATCCAAACATGACTGACCAAATATCCCCATCTCTCTAATTAAATCCAGTGGACTAGTAGAATACAACAATACAAAACTACTACAGCACAAAACTCAGGTTTCAGAAAATAAGACCAGAAAGTCTATTTACTCAGAAAATAAAATCAGAAAACTGATTAGAATTTTACATCTAAGGTGGATATTTAAGCTTTTTATTGTGGAGTGACATTTTTCTGGTTTTGTAGAGTTGCTGTTTTTTTATTTTTTTTCTTCTTTTTTCTTTTCTTTCCACACACCTCCCCCCCACGGGAAAAAAATCAAACTCACACTATTATTGAAGAGATCAACGTAGTGATGATTGGCACTTTACAGATCTGCAAAACAGCACGCTGTTAGCTAGTGTCCCATTCAACGTAAGTCGGACAGGCACTCCGATGCCTAATTTAGTATCAAGGACCATGAAAATAAAGATAGAAGTTATGGAGATTTTGTGTATATGATGTACCTCATTTTGCTGAAGTATGCTCCTTATATTAAGCATGGATAGAGTAACTGATCACTTTTAGTGGGAGTGTGCCCCCATATTTGGGATGACCAACTTTATCCGCTTGTATAATTGAGATACTCGTCAATTTTCTCAACTATAATGGCCTCCAATCACAGTCTTTACTTTTCACTATCTGAAGTACGAAAAAAGTATTCTTTATTTTACCTAATTACTTTAGTTATTGTGTTTTTCAATCACACTCTTTATTTTAGTTAATCATTCAAACTAAATTAATTTTTAAAACAAAAATACTAATTGCTGATATTTTACTAATATAAATTTGTAATAATAATAAATTTGCCCACACAAACATACAAAGCCTGTAGAATGAGGAGAAAAAAAAATAAAAAATACAAAATAAATTATTTCGTAATTCATCAAACAAAATTGAAAGAACATATAAAATTATTGCATACACATATACATATATAAAATATATAAAATTCTAAATCCAAGAAATAAATATATAAAAATTCAAGATATACACATAAATGTTTGTTTGGAGAGTCTCAGGGACTTTTCAATTGTAGTTACCAAAAAAGTAGGATGATAAAATAGCTAATCCAATAGCCAACCCATTAAAACTCAAAATTAGAATTACATTGACTAAAATACTTAACAAATCTTTTTTAACTATTCCTTTAAAGATGCTGATTACGCCGTGTGTACGCCATAGGCTATGTTGTATTTTGCTCCAACATGATATGACAAATGACATCAATATTTGTTTCACATTTATATCTTATTAAATTGACAAACCATCCATCATCGTGTTAGTGACACTATTTAATTAATCCTACTATAATATGTGTAGGAGAGGGTTCAAGAAAGGAGTTGGAAAATTCGAAGATCTTCGAAGATCCTTGAAGAACAATTTCGAATTCTCTAGAATATGATGAGAGGCTTAGATTCTTCAATAATCTCAACTTAGGAACACGACAACAAAGGAGATGATGGAGATAAGAGATTGGGTGAAGAAGAAGGCAAAATGGCTAGAGAATAGAATAATGGCAAGGCTCTCCCATGGATCTCCCACTTTCACTCTCAAGGTTGATAATGGAGAAGGGAAATTAGTTCTTTCCCAAGAGTTAAAAAAAAATCTCCAAAATCCATCCCCTGTAAAGCTATGGGTGGGTGCTATTTATAGGCACCTCATGATGTAGGATGGAGCCCATGTGCAAGGCACATGGGAGATATTTTCTCTAACCACCTTGTCCGAGGAGGTGACTTCTCCGAGGATGAGAAAACCCCGAAGAGGAGATCACTCCCTCGGCGAACCCTTCTTCTTAGCCACACCTAACCAATGATCCCCAATCATCCCAAAGGGTCAGGGGTAGTCCCAGAGGACGTCCTGCCGCAAAATTATTGCCGAGTCTCATGGACCCCCCGGGGTCGTGCCACCTCGACCCGGGTATAGGCTAGTTTAACCGAAGAGTGAATTTATCTCCACTCACCGTCCTCGGGATCGGGTCCTTTGTTCGAACTCCATTACGCCCATGGTTCTGGTGCGTAGATCCCGGAAAGCTCCGAGCCCGCAAGTGTTCTGGGACTCATTAACGGAGCGGCTTCTAGATTGCATCTGAATCCGTTCGAAGCCAAGTGCTTCGGATCTCTAGATTCGTAGGTCCGAATCCTTTCGAGTCCGAGTGCCTCGGATCTCTAGGCTTGTTCAACACCCTTTCAAGTCCGGGCCCGAGTAAGTCTCTAAGTTCGTGGATCCGAACCCCTTCGAGGCTTAGAGCGATTCAGCCCGTTTGATGGCGATAAATTTGGGCCCACCGATTCTTGGACTTGCAATAAATTCGGGCCCACTAATCTTGGGCTATTGGGCCTAAATAATTTAGTGGGCTCAAATTAGCCCATCTTACAATATGTATCAGATTTCTAAAAAAGCTCTCATCATGGTGTGTCTATTAACTTTTAATTTTAACTATAAGTCCAACTCTAGCATTTCTCCTAGGGTGTATAAGGTCAAGTGATTAATCCTTCTTAGATAAAGGCGTGTAATTCTTGATGACATGATAAATTTATTTTGGATAGTGAAATATTTGGATATATATATATATATATATTAGTGGATAGAGTCAAAATTTTATCTTTGAGGGGGTCAAACATTAAAACACAAAAAAAAAAAAACACTATTTTTTATTTATTTATATATATTTCATATACTAATTTACAATGTGACAAAATATATCAGACATAAAAGAAATTTAATATAAATAAAACAATATATATTTTAAATATATATTCACTTAGTAGTAGTTTTTGACAATTTTTTTATCAAGCAATTCATGTATGATATCTGTTCTAAACTTTTTAGAAACTCAAAATATTTATAAAAAAAAAACCATTTAGAAAGAAATAATTGCTATAAGAATCCTAGAAGAAATAACAAACATTTCATATAATCAAATCACATCACATTGGAGAAAAGTACAAACAATAACTCCAAAAGGTAAGTGCATAAAATGTGGAACGTATACTGTATACAACTTTATCACAAAATTAAATAAATTTCTATGAATTTTTATAAATGATATCACAAAAATACATAAGTTGAATATAAATTCGTATAAGACTTAGGTTTTCACGAATTTACACAAATTTATGTTCAACTCATGCATTTTTGTAGATCAATTATGTAATTAGTTCATGAAAACTTACGTAATTTTGTAATAGAATTACATACAGTGTGCAATATATACCAGAGCGTTTCCTAAGTGGCTGCTACAAACCATATACTTACAAATTATTAATAAAAAGTCAGAGATTTTAAATAAATTATCAAATATTTTACATCCTTACTATCTCCATCATCAACTTTTGTAATTCAACTAACGGAAGTTGCATGCATGAAATGGACCATCGTGTAGGGTAAAATGGGAGAGGAGTTGAAGTTTATAAACAACATTAGGCTTGGGTTTGGTTCCATTGGATTGTTGTTTTGGGAATTTGTTATTTTAATTTTTTTTTATAAAAGGACTCGTACAAAGTAAAAAGAAGAGTTAATTTTTTTGTAATAATTTTTTAATTTTTTAACTATTTTAGTCTATCGCCAAAAAACTCTAATGACAACTCAACTCACTTGAAATTTCCCACCCAATACAATACAAACAATAATGAATGTTAGGTAAATTTTTAGGCAACAATAATAATATTTTGTGTAATTTTTTTTTTTTTTGTTAGGTACAACTAATCTAAATATACTTAAAAAGTATAATATTTGTGAAAAAATTTTAAAAAATTTACCAAATACCAAAAAAAAAAAATTAAAAATTCAATACAATTTCGTATTTTGTTGTATTCAATGAATTTTTTAAAGATTTTTGTAAAAAAAAATTATTCTTTTTAAGTATACCAAGATTAAGTTGATCTAAAAAGTACAAAAAAAAAAAAAATTCAAAAAATCATTAAAAATACAAAAATAAGAATTGAAAATTGAAAAAACTGTTTTTGAAAATTCCACAACAAATAAGTTGCTTTTCATCATCCTCTTTTTAAAACGAGTACTTTCAATCCTAACTTAACACACTTCTCCATCCCTTCCTCTTTTCCTGCCACATAGTTAGTACCTTACCACTCCTTCTCCCGTTTGATAGCTCTCGTCCTTTTCATCCATGCAAGAACCACAACCCCTAAGACTGTTCAGGGGTTGTGTTCCTTCTACAGCCGTCATCCAAACTGTTTACATTAGGTTAAACATATGTCCATCTAATCTCGACTGGCACACAGTTTGAAATCACGGTCGATTTGTAGTGGTCGGGTGGTGATTTTATCATTTTGGCCTTCAAAGAGAAGTGATCAAGAAGAAACAATGAATAAATGCAGAAGAAAAATGTGTTCTTGAGTTGAGACGCATCAAACTAAACTCATCCAAAAAATACAACTAAAAATTCAATTCAATTCCATTCCCCCCCCCCCCAAAAAAAAAAAATGAAACTCATCTCTAGATCTGGGTCATATGATGTGATAGTCTTAGGCCTCGTTTGGTAAGTGCCCCTTTTAGCCAAAAAGTTAAAAAGTTACTAAAAAAATCAAAAAATCATGCAACTCATACCAAAAAGTCAAAGATTTCATTTTTTCTCTACTTTTTGCACATGTTTTCGTAAAAAGCCAACAAGTCATTCCAAACATACTAGTTTTTTTTACATCACATTTTAACCAAAAAGTTACTAAAAAAGTCTGTTCCCAAACAAGGCCTTAATCTTTCAGATATATTGCTTGTTACGGTATTGCCATCAAGACCTAGCAAGGCTAGCAGCAATCCTTCGTTATCTGTATAAGGGTTTTGAGAGGAGCAATGAAGATTGGAAAAGGAATTTGAGGGAGATCAAAAAGGGGAAGGGTGCGACTGGTTTGATCGGGAGATGTGAGTCAATGGTTGCACTGTTACATGTTGTAGATTAAAAAGAGAAAACGAAGCTAAGAACACAAGAACCTACATACAAAACTTGAGAAAAGAAAGACATTGCTAAGAGAGAGTTTGAAAAGTTAGAATATCAAATAAGATAGAGACAAGCTTGGAATCTTAGCTACAAATATCTCAGATCACGTGAACATTTAATTGTGTAAATTTATGCTAGTTAGATCGGTTCCGATGGTTGGAAATTATTTCAATCCAATACTGACGGAGAACATAATAGATTCAACATTTAGAAATTGCTGTCGATCGTAATCTCTTGCAAAATCGATCGTTAAGAGTCGGGCCAAGTCAATTCAGACATGTTTCACAGGTGGATCCGGTGTATGGATATCCCTAGTTACTCCAATCTATGCCCATTGCCAAGCCCTTTGTAATGCCCTCAAAATAAAACATAATCATCCATTCATAAAATCTATAAAACATCATAAAAAGTTATATATTACATTCATCAAAGTATACATTACAAAAGACGTTAAACAAATAAATGCCCTACGGGCTTGCAGTTTTCCAAGTTATCACTTGGTTACAACAATATAAGAGTTCTAACTCTATGCATGTAAAGCCCTCGGCTTGAATTTACAATTAATCATCAAAACAAAACAACAAAACTTGGAGCCTTCAACTTCTAAACCTCCCAAGCTAAGATCTTGGACGCGATATATCACCTGTACCTAAAAAGTGGTGTCCCAAGTAGGGTGAGCCAATGCCTAGTAGAGATATGCTAAACATTGTATGAGAAATAACTAAAACATTAGTATCCGATAAATGTTTAACAACTGTAAGCCAACTTACACCATTTCCTTCACCAACTAATATTTACATCGAAATAATTCCACTTCCCTTTAAATATTCAAATCAACTCATTGACTTAGCTCAATATTATTCAGACAATTCAAAATGAGACTACAACTCATATTATCAACACTTCACATATATACGTCAATCATACACTTCAATTATCTTGCCATTCTATGGAACTACGTCCGAGGGAATCGGCACCCAAATATAAATAAGCTTTCGAGACTTTCACCCTGGATACTCCAGCCAACTTAATTATTTATGGAGTCCATCCCCTATCTCCTCTCAAACAAAGATATATATACAATGTATTTAAACACGTTGTCATATACAATGACCAATTCAATCACATATACAATGTTCATATCCAACCGTTATATTCAATGACATATTCCAATTGATTAGTTTCAATTTACCTAATCATCATGCAGTTTCTACAAAAATCACGGCTATCCTCCATCGATAGCCCAAAACCGATATATCTAAACAGATAAATAAATTTCTCAATAGATAATTTGTTACATTTTCCATTAGTGAGTGATTCATCAATCCAACTACACCATATATTCACATTTTCCTCCAATTTCACAATTCCCAAGCCAATTTCATATTTCCACAATTGATTTCATTATTTCTACAAATAATATACTTAATCCTAATTAGGACATTTTTTTCCCCTTTCTAAAACATTAACCCTACAGCTCAATTTCACCAATTCTACACAAATAAACCCATTTCAAGACCTCACATCCAAGATGGAGCCCAAGAATAGAAAACCCCTCTTTTAAACATTTCAAATCTCAAACCCTAACTTCTCAAAATTTTCAAATCTCACCATTTATACAAAATGACTAACATTTAGGTTAAAGCTCATAGAAATGAGTAGATTATCCCTACCTCAAGAAGAGAGAATGAGCCAAGCAAAAAATGAGCTCCAAAGATGACGAAATCGACTTCTACTCGGATGAAAATGTAGATTTTGAGATGCTCCAACTTTTTATCAAAAGAAGAAGGGTGAGGAGATCACTAGATCTAGCTCAAAATGTAGAGAGAATGAGTATTATAGAGAGAGAGAGGCTCTTAACTTAGGGTTTTGGAAAGTTTGAGAGAGAGAAAGGACAGAAAAAGTGATTTAAAGTGTCACTTTCGCGATCTGATATACGCGTAGTCCG
Organism: Camellia sinensis; assembly: GCF_055761805.1. Lineage (NCBI taxonomy): Eukaryota > Viridiplantae > Streptophyta > Magnoliopsida > Ericales > Theaceae > Camellia > Camellia sinensis. Next base: position 84,451,874 of record NC_138963.1, read on the forward strand.
CTCGAGCGGAGAGTTTGACGCTCGAGCGTCAGACACAAAATTTCGACCCGCTCGAGCACAATAAAGGCCGCTCGAGCGCCAAGACACAACAACAAGGCACTACCCGCTCGAGCGTAGAATACACTCGTCCAGTATTTTATAGATTTTAGACAGCCGCTCGAGTGCCAGAGGGGTCACTCGAGCTCAGACCCACTTGAGCGTAAGAATATCCGCTCGAGCATAAAAAACACTTCTGCAGTATTTTTGTAGACGCACAAGGTACTGAGTGATTGTAAACCCCACTCGAGCGCAAGAAGCCCCACTCGAGCGGAAGACCAAAATTCTGGGCAACAAGATTCTAGACCAACTAGCAACCAACCTGTTCTAAACACGCCCAAAACATTCCAAAACTCAAATTCAAAGAGTAAAGGATGGAAATAAGGTATAGACAACGTCATATAACCATGGAACCCGAGTCTGGAATACAATTAAATGACAGGGAAAAACCGGGATCGCTATACCTTTTATCCACCACCATTTCCATACCCCTCCACCATTTATAACTACTTCATCAACCACAATAATTTTATTTTTTCTCCATTATCACCAATACACATTCCCCTATTTGGTGGGACTTAAGGCTAGGCTTGGCTTGGTTTAGTTTGATTTGGTTTATCACCAAATTAATATTGTATTAGGAAGGAGAGTTGAAAACAGTCCTGTTTGTGATCTGTGAGCTGTTGTGTTTTGTGATCTGCTTTTTTGGACTCTCATTGATTTGGAGCTTCTTTGCATTGGTTTGCTGTGTGGGTGTAGCAGTGGAGGTGTCATGGTCTGAGTTGGAGTTGTGTTCTGTTTTGCTGTGATCTTGTTGTGATCTGTTTTGTACTGGTCTGTTGTGATTGTGGTTTGTGGTTGTTTTTTTGCTGTTTTGCACTGGGCTGCTGTCATTATTGGTTTTGGTACATCCAGATGTGTAAAATTAGCCCCTGAATCAAGTAGGTATATTAAGATGCTTGAAAAGCAAGCATTTGAAAAAAAATAGATTTGTTGTTCAGTGTAACGGGGCAACTGTTGGTGTATTGGTTGCGCAACTCTGTTTCATTACTTAAGAGTTGTCCATCAGGATTTCACCTCTAATCTTAGAGGCATCAGGTATTGTTTGAGAGGAAGAAGGCTCCAAAGTCTGGGTAGGTGATAATAGGAATAGCCAAGACCTGATCTGTTAGTCTGCTAAGCTTAGCAGTGGAGTGCTTAACTGCCATGCTGTGCTAAGGTTGTAGAGGAGTTTCTCTGTTTTCGGTGCTTGTATAATCAGGGTATGTATGGATAATAGCAGGGTGCAAAATATAGATTGTTGTTAATAGAGAGAGAGTGGGTTGTACTAATATGTTGTACTGATATATGGTCATGATCTGAACTGTTATGGTGACTGCAAGGCTGTGCTAATGTTGTAGAGGAGGCTATTTATATCTGTGCCTGCTATGCTCATCTATGGAATGCTGAACTAATATGGTGACTGCCATGGTGACTGCTAGGCTGTGCTAATGTGCAAAAACTAATAGGATGAGCTGATGTACTAAAATTGTGCTAAGTTGTGCTGATGTTTTGTGCCATGCTAAGATAAGCTGATGTTATGTGCCTACTATGCTAACATGTGCTAATATTTGTAGATATTTGTTTATATTGCTAGTCTTTCTTCTATTTTATTGGTTGGTGGCTCACTAACTTTGGGTGCTAGCAAATGATAGGATGGGCTTTTTGGTGCCAACATAGTTGGGATGATTTAGCTCATCGTGATGCTTTTGCACTCGCCTCTTTTATTGATGTTTTGTTTTGTACCTTGTACTTTGCTTCTCATCAGTAAAGTTTCTTTTTTGCCGATCAAAAAAAACCAATACACATCCCATTTCACTACAAGGTACAACATCACACTCTACCAAATCTAATGACATCACTCAAACCAACTTAGCCCAACCAAGCTGTCGCGACCCAAACCCGCTCCTATAGGTTTGGTGCCGTAACCGGGCCGAAGCGAATACAAACATATAGGTCCATAGAGCTGTGTAGACATACATGGAACAGAAAATTTAAAACTTATATACATATCTGTGACATTGCTAACACATTGGTCTTATGTCATCATATCCCACAAATACAGAACATACAAAACTTGTTTAGTTAACATATAGTCAAAATATAAGAAATACAAAAGTCCCAAACATCGATCACAAACACTTGACCACGTTAAAACATGAATCTTCTCGGGAGGCACAATGGCTGGCTGACCAAAACAACTCTCCAGGCAGCAGTTTAGGCTTGGTCACGAGCCTGCTCACTTATATATATAAATAATACAGTGAACTGGAGCCTAGTGAATAATAACAAGGTAAAGGGTTTATGAATGATATCCATCACATACTCAAAAATCAGAATTTATATCAGAAACAGATCCTTATCAGAAACAGATTCATATTCATATTCGTATTTAGAGTTCACATATTCCATATGATCATACGTGGCATATTTATTAGCGCTAACAAATCCGATGACCCATAAAGGGACGGCCATAAAGGCATTCCAATGACTCATGTGCATAGAGACATTTCCGATGACCCATAAAGGGACGGCCATAAAGGTATTCCGATGACCTATAAAGGGACAGCCGTAAAGGCATTCCGATGACCCATAAAAGAACACATATCATATGATGCTAAGGATACGACAAATAAATTTCAGAAACTTAGACAATCATTCATTCATATAAAGCATAGCATTTCAGAAAACTGATCATTTTATATCATCAAAAAATAATTAGAGTCAAACATAACTTTACAGAGTTATTACTCACAGATAGCTTCGATAGCAGATCAGACGAATCAAACAATCAAGCAGCTAAGACGCGTGACCTACACAAACACATAGTGGATACACATTGAAATGCACATTCTGAAGGCACTCATCTTGTTTCTTTTCTATCTCGGTGTGTTTCTACTCCTTATCCTCATTATTATGTCTTAATTAAGGTTTATGGATGCCTAGGATGCAATAAGGATGCCAAAATATGTGTTGTGACACTTAGTCAAATTTTTAAAAATATGGTCTTCGCTCGAGCACAAGTTTGGTCACTCGAGCGGACTGCAAAATTCTGTAAAACTTTTGAGAGATCTTATTTTACGCTTGAGCTCAACTTCTAGTTGCTCGAGCCAAGGTTCAAAAATAGGCACGGTTGCTTAAGCGCAGGTTCCCTCACTCTAACGAAGGCTCATGTCTGCAAAAATACTAGGAGCATAATTTTACGCTCGAGCCAACTTTTGGTTGCTTGAGCAAAAGTGCAAAACAAAGAATGGTCGCTCGAGCACAGGTTCTATCGCTCGAGCGATGATGTAGAATTCTAGAATTTTCATATTAATGTTCAAGATGCAAAACTCAATTTCAAAGCTTTAAAACACATCATTTGGGCTCAAAACTTGAGAAATCATGTCTAAACTTGTAAAACATCAAGAATTAAGGATCATTTAGCAAAATCAAGGCTCAAAAGTAAATCAATTGTCCAAAATTCAAATTAAAACTTTGAAAGCATAACATGCATGTGATGAATTGAATTCAAAGCCTCCAAATCATGATCAAATAAGGTAAAATGATGGAAAACATGATGAATTCCCAAAACTAAGGTACAGTTGCTACATGCATGTGAGAATTCTTGAAAATTAAGCTCAAAATGTAAGAAAAATATGCAAGCATGCATGGTATGACTTAAATTCCTTCATTTCTAGCTCAATTCTCATGTTTAACCACTTTAATCTCTAGAATTCTTACATTAATGTCTTGTACACAAACTTTAGGAATACAATTCTTACCTGGACTTCTCAATTCTTTGAATTCTAGGAATTTCTTGCACAATTCTTCCAATTTGTTTCAATTGACTAGCAATCCCTCTCTTTTTTCTTCCTTAAGCTTCAATCTCTTCCTTTCCCTCTCTTCTCGAGTTTTTGATGACAAAAAGATGATGAAGTGTGTGTATAGTGGTGGAATGAGACAACATTGAGCTTATATAGGTACCATAAGTGGAATTAATTAATTCTTGTTTAGATTAAATATTTATATTTATTTTATTCTAATTATTTGGTTCCGAAACAAATTCCAATTAAACCTATCATAATGTTCTAAAAATTCCAAATAACACATGAACTAAGTCAATTTCGTGATCAAATGCCGATAAAATTTGCATAATGAAATAGAAATACAGACAGATCTTTCTACAACAGACAAATATAAATGCAAATAACATATAACACATGCAATTAATGTAGAATTTCATCGTAATTACTTATTAGGTATTCTTAATCAAAGATTATAAGCTAATCACGAGTTGGGGTTGTCATCATAGACCACCATGGCCCTTCATCGAGCCCCAATCGACGTCATCATCCCTTGGCACCCCTATATTTTCTACTAACCTAATTAGTCTATCATGACTCTTTACCAATCACCATCATAGAAAGAATGAGGTGGCAGTGTCAATCTAGTTATATCTCACGTTTACAGCCATGGGAAGAAAAACAACACCTGAAATTGAAAGCCTCGAATTATGTTTCACATTTGGTAAGGGAGTACCTCATCCACTGGGACAAATCAATTGGTCTTGTTTTGGTGCAATTTATGAAATGTCAAAAAATTAATAATTTAGATAAAACATCCCATAATTTGTCAATAATCAAATATTTAGTTTATTTATTTATTTATTTATATGTTATAAATTATTTAAAAAAATGCATCAATCACCTTCATGTAAATTTCCAAACAAAAGTAAACTATAAGCAATCTCATAAGTTGCATCAAATAGGCTCAAAACCAAATTGGGGAAAAAAAATACTAACATTGTTAAGGTACTTTAGTAAATTTGGTATGAATTAAAGTACTTAAGACACCAGTGGTATTTTGAAAAGGATTTATTTCACATTTTATCCTTGAACTTAGGGGTGAGTATGGTCCGAGTTGGTTCAGTTTGAGATAAAATTAAGATGAATCCGTTGTCAATGATTACATAAAAATTGGAACTAAACCAATCGATTTAAATCATAGAACCAATTCGAACTAAACCATTTAAATATGGTACGGTTCGGTTCGGTTTGGAACTACAGTTTCACATAATATATTCACATGAAAAATTATATAACGTTCACCAAATAAACTAGTATTAAGCAAACATTGTTCAATATTAATGTATCCATGATTTTTCGAAACATAAACATATTGTTCTACTATTAACTTAAACAAACATAATATCTAATAAATAAACATATTATTTAACATGTAATAAGTATAAAACTCTCATCAAATAAATATTGACATGGCAAAGACAATTGCAAGACTAGAATTATGCTAAATAGTCAACAAATCAGTTCTAACGACATAGAAAAGAGAAGAAAAAACTGAAGCGATATGAATTTCGATTTGGTTTTATATATAAGAGGGTAGAATTATATGCATCGAGATATATGGTAGGTATATGGCTTAAGTTATATATGGCCCGGTTCAACTTAGAATCATGGAATTAAATTTGGAACCAATCCATGGAGATTGGTTTTGCAATTTTCCAAACCAGAACCGAACCACAAATTAAAAAAACCAAGCAAAACCTACCTAATTGGACTGGACTGGTTTCATTTGCGAATTTTTCAGATTCCTTGTTCAGCCATACTTGAACTACTGTCAAATTGTCTACTTACCTCTGTATTATCAATTGAGTATACTAAATTTCTGAAGTATATAAATTAATGTCTATTTAATTCTTGAATTATCGATTGAATATATTAAGTCATTGAAATATTTAATTCAAATCTATTTAGTCCTTCACATGATTACAAAAATAAAACACGAGTCCATAAATATTATAAATTAGTAAAATACTTTACTTAAATTTTATTTCAGAAAAACTTAAAATTCTATTCGCTGTGTTTGGTTCCATTTTTTTGAGTTATTTTCAAAATTTTGATTTGAAAACTACTTTTTGAAAATGAACTACTATTTGCTTTCACTACAAGAAAATACACCTTTGGCGACTAAATTTCCTTTTTCTGAATCTTCCAAATGGAATTCAAAACTCTCTCCAACTAGGATTTTGGGCAACATAATTCTGAAGTTCAACAATTAAAAAAGAAAAGAAAAAAAAGCACAGCTCACATCAAAAGTAGTACCATGTTTATTTTTATATGTATGTCTACATGTAGTACATCTATATTTATTAGAAAATGATTTGGTATGTACTCTTTTATGGGTGCATATCATATGCATTCTACCATCAAATGTGCAATTTTATCTTAAAATTTTGTAACATTAATCACAAAAATACATAACTTCGTCATAAATTGGCATAAAAGAAAATGTCTTAACCAATTACAAACTTTATAACATCAAATACAAATTTTTGAACATTTTTGTTATGCCAATTTCTGACGATATTATGCATTTTTTTTTTTGTTGTTAATGCTATGAAATTTTGTGGTAAAATATATTTTGTGGTACAAGTTTTTTCATTAAATTTTAGGGAAGATTGCAAAACATGGTGTATAACGTTGTAAATTATTAACAAAAAATGAAAAAGTAATTTTAATTAATAATGTTGGTAGAGTTTAGTACTAAATTGAAATTACTTTTGATAATTTGCACTAATTTGCAATTTTCCCTTATATCTATCTAACTTCTATACTAATAACATTTAATGACACACAAGATATATACATTTTGATTAAAATTTAACCGCTTACAATGTAATTTTTAAGTTGTTGAAATTTATAAATTTATGTTTCAATTTTTTCGTTATAAATTGTTGAAGTTAAAGAAATTTTTATTTAAATTGTTGAAGTTCATAAATTCACTAAATACAACAAATATAAAGTAATATCAAAATTCAATACACTTTCATATTGAAATTTATAACTACACGTACAATAAAAACAAACTCAAATAACCCCCCTAAAAAAAAATCATATATAACATAAAAACAAACTCATAAACCAGACATACATAATTGAAATTTATAATTACGCATATACATCTTAGTTACACAACACAATCTTCCATACAATATTTAAAATTTGAAAGTTAAGAAAGGTTATTACATATATTACAAATCCAAGTTTATTCATTAATAGTCAACATTAACTTTGATTGTAGTCAATTTTTAGGCCTTCACAATTTAAAACTGAATAGCATGAGTAACAGACAAATGACAATCAATCGGAGCAGAATGTTGCACCCACAACAAGCACAAAGGAGCTAGTTTCTTGTAATTGTTGGTGTCAAATTTGTACTTTGATATACAGGTTCTTTATGAGTGTCAACCCAAATGAATGCCCGCTTATGGTTTAGGCCATTAAGACAATAGTAGAAGTACCTACCGTTGTTAGCCGCAGTGTGGGTGTAGACGCGCCCGTGGGCCTCATGCTACAGTTCGGACTCGATTTGTGTCACGGTTCTTAATCTGAACCAAAGAGTCCAAATCTGGCAAATCGTTTTGAGAAACAGATTTTTGAAAAAGTAGTGCCAAACATGGACTGCTTTGCTAGATACAGAGTCGCCACCTAAATATTTTTTATGGGAGAATTTAGGAAACCCTGACTCGGTGCCGAAGGCCACATGTCCGTCATCACCGGAGTTGTCTCGGCTCGGGAGCTTGGGTACAATCGGGGAAGGTCAGCTATGAGCACCCCCTTTCGCCCGGTCCGAAGACCGGCCTCTACTAACTGTGATATCCGTTTTTGAAAACTTTATGTGTTCTTAAACCAATTGTTAGCCTAGAATTACTATGTTATGCGCGCAGTAAACAAGTATAGACCAAATCACCCAAATTGGAACAAAACATTTCATGTTTGTTTTGAAAATGGTTTGCTACTCGCAAGTAGGCTAAAATGCAGATTTTGCCACCCTCAAGTGGGCTTTTAGAAAAGATAATTTTGCCACTATCTAGTGGGCTTAAAACTCACAGTTTTAATGCATTATTCCAATTTAGGTAATTCAACCTCCATCCACAGGCATTCAAGCAGTTATATCACATAAGCAGCTAGCCTCATGGTAATCATACTGTCATGGCAACACTCACACGCATGCGATATGCTAAAGCATAAAAGCTTACCTAGTACTCCGAGCCAAAACAGAAACTAGTCAGTAATCATATGCATGATCCTAGTTCATGTTAAAAATGGCTAATGCAACACATGCAAAGATGCAATCTAAACAGGCTCGGCTATCCTAAAGATGGCATGTGAAATGCTGCAACTAACAAGTTCTCAACTTGGAATTGAAATACAAGTGCAATTAGCATGATGTGCCGAGCCCGGTGCATGTAAGACAGATGTATGGAGGCACGCATGCTATCATACTGTTATGCTAATTTAAATATGCCCTAGTCTACCATCATAAGCGGGTAAATAAAAAGGGAGAAAGAAATGGGGGTTGGAAGACATGCACACACGTACCCACACTTATTACAAGTTTGCCCTCGCTCGGAGGGACCAAAAGAATAATACAGTCCGAATAATAAATCGACTATCCTAGCTAATTAATTATTACAGACCCTTAATTAATTAACAAAATAAATACAGCAAGAAGGTGGCCGCAGCCCTGCCTTGGGATACGTGAGCGATGCATGCTTGATCCGCCTTGCCGGGAAACTTGCTGCCATAGCATTGCTGCCTCTGTTTACACTGCCCTACTTCTCTGAAAAGTGCCAAAGTTCTGGGGAAGGCTTGTTGCATACTGCAGAGTGCCACCGGCTGGGGGAAATGCCCACCGGCAGTTCATAATTTCCATCGGCAGGTGATGTAGTTATCGGCCAGCAACTAATTGCCGGTCGGCACAAAATGGTGCCGGTCGGCAGAAACTCCCTGCAGAAGATAGTTTTGACAGCAACAGAGGGCAAGCAGTGTACGGCGTGGAATTTTTAGGCAAATGTATGCATGGACACACTCCCTATCATGTAATGGACTCAAGGGAGCATGGCCCTCGACCCTCGGGCCACCAATCACGCATTTCGATGCATGATGGCCAAAGAGTCAAGTATGCATCTCAATGTCAAATGCAATGCACACAAAACATACAAGGGACCCAACCTCAATCATGATTGGTCAAGAGGCGAGGCAATGCACAACAATGCACATGCGACCTAAACATGCAAGCAAACATACAAACATGCAATACAACTACATGGCACACACAATGCTAACAACATAACATGCACAACGCATTGAAACATGGCATACATAATGCAAGATGGACTTACACCAATGTGAGTGGACCTCAGCTGCACCCACATCAGTGGCCATTAGATAAAAATGAGATTCTCGAAGTACGTGCACACGTGCACGCAAACCGAGGACCGGCCCTAAGGCACCAAATGCCACTCTAACAAGACATGGCAAGATGATATGCTAGCATGCAAATTTCAGAAGCTAAACATGACCCGAAACAGCCCCGAATCATGGCAAAACGGCACCCGATGCATGACATGCGACCCGAAATGCAAAATTAGGCATATGCAATGGCCTACAGCTATACAAAGCATACATTATTTGATCATGACATGTGAAGAAAGATTCAAGGCAGCCCCAAAAAAAGCATGTTTTCAGTTTTAAGCAGGGCCAAACAGCAAACACAAGTAGGGGAAAACTAGCATGCAAAAATGGCCCCGAAAGCAAGCTAATGAAGCAAGTCACACCTGCAGGCCTCAAACAGCCGAGGGTCCTTCAACAATGTTTAAGAGGGATCCAAAATATGACATTTTCAAGAACTATAAAAACCCCAAAAACAAACATAGGTATGGCTAAGCTCTTATGCAAGAATTGGACCGAAAAATGGACAAAGAAGCAAGTGGTAGATGCAAAGCCCAAACAGAAAAAGACTCTTCTACAACACTGAAGAGGGGCCAAGAATATGACTATTTACAGTTTATGGAAGCCCCAAAAACAGTATATAAATACACTCAAAATTGTCATGCAAGATGAGGCTCAAAAGAGGCTATAACAGAAAGTATACAAAATATTCAACAAACAGCCAAAGACCCTTAATGAAATATGAAGAATGGGTCAAAATGAGGCTGTTTTGAGTTCGGACCTCAGTCCAAAAACAGCAACATCAGGGGCTGCTAAGGCATGCAAAAATGGGACCAAAAAGAGAATATAGAGGCAAGTATAACATGGAGGTCCCAAACAGTGTTGAGCCCTTCTTCAATGTTGAAGAAGGACTCAAAATAAGCAACTTCACAGTTTATAACATGCCTCAAAACAGATCACACGCAAGCCAAAAATATTATGCAAAATTATGGCATAAAGAGGGCTAATGAAGGAAGTGCTAGCTACTGTCCTCAAACAGCAAGAGGTCCTCAATCAAACATGAAGAGGACCTCAAAATATGATGATTTACAGTTTGGGTCGGAGCCCAAAAATGCAAAAAACTATGGCTTAGATATGAAGCAAGAAAAGACTAGAAAATGGAAGAGGAGTACTCACCCTTGAAGACCAGCAAACCAGCACCTCTTGGACCAAGTTTAGGTGCTCCTAAGCTCTGAAGAACAGCCTCAAGTCGCTGCAATGGAGTAAGGATGCCTTGTGCTATGAGTTGATGAAGAAATGGCCCAATAACCAGGGTGTTTGATGGTTGAATGAGAGAGATATAGTGAGAGATGAAGAGACATATGTATGTATATATCAGGTATATCTATATATCTCTGGTTTTTTTGTTCTAAACATCCAACCTCAACAACGGAGGAGGAGAGGCCCCTTATATAGGCAAGACTAAGCTTCTAAGACAAGCTACAAAGGGTCAAAGGGGTTTGAGGGGAGGTCAAGGCTTATTGGAGAAGCTAGGACAGCTGGTAAGCTTCTTGGGGAAGCCAAGACAAGGGGTCAAGGCTTCCTCAAGAAGCCTTGAGCAAAGGGTGCAAGAAAAGGGGTCAAAGGGTGTGCAAAGGGTGCAAAACAGCCACACACGTGCATGGGGAGCAGGGTCTGTGCATTCCAGCTGCCACAGCTGGCATCCATTCAATCTGTAGAATACTCCGGAAGGTCATCGGCTAGCAAACTTCGTCGGTCGGCTACTTTAATCTGCCGGTCGGCAATCTATTTGGCCAGTCGGCCATCTGTTCTGGCCGGTCGGCCATCTATTTGGCCGGTCGGCTATATATTTGGTCGGTCGGCAGGAAAAATCTGCTCTGCAGGTCCAACTTCAAACGGGCATATATTCTTCATATGAACTCCTTTTTAGGTCAATATTGTGTCCAAATTTAAGCCCCGGAAGTAAGATTTCCAATGGCACCAGCCTTGCATCAAAATTCCAACTGTGAAAAAAGTTATGCTTGTTTTGGTGAAGGCTGCTCAGTTTCGGCTCAACCGGGATGATGCCCAACTTCAACCAATCATATCTCCGCCCTCTGGACTCGGATTTAAGAGATTCTTGAGTGCAAAATGAAGCCCCGGAAGTATTCTTTCCAATGGTGGTGAACCTCATAACTAAAATCCAAGTGTACAGACAGATAAGCCCGATTCAGCGAGGGCTGCTCGACTCGCTTCTACCCGGATTCATGCCGAACTTCTCCCAAACTAGTTTTCTCCTCTCCTTTCCTCTCTTCTTCAACTCCAAACCCCTAAACAAAGTGTTTTGAAGGATTTGCCTCTCTCCTTGCCAAAGAAATTGAACATTTTCCCTGCACACCTTTCTCCGCCAAGCAAAACATCAGTGGTGCCCAAGTCTTAAGGGCGGTCAAAAATTGGGAGTCTACAGTGGGCCATCCGCACTCGCATTGGTTTAGTGCCATAACTGGTTATCGCTCCATCAACACTATCTTGCAACAATTTACAGGTATAGCATCTTTTGCAGGACATAACACAATATAATAATACAACATTTCATCATGTAATGAACATTACATATCCATATATCCCAGCCTAACACATAATTCACACAAACATTACATAAAAGTATGTCTTAAATAAGTTTCAACAACAGATAATGCAATATCCTACCACAAATGACAACAAATACGTGGTTCTATCGACGGGCCCTACGGCTGTTCCATATAGCTGTTGCAATTTCATCATGAAGTTGAACCATTTTGTTTATATTTGCATCTTCTAAATTACTATTTCCAGCCTCGATGGTAGCTTGTGCTGCTTGACCTGCATTTGCATTACCACGCCTATTAAACCACAAATCATTTGCGGAGTGCATGAGGATCCAGGTATGACAAGCACAACATAGTGTAACTATTGTGCCTTGTCAAACTTGCATGTATTCGACATGGATTTTAATATTGAAAACTGAGCCGTCAACACCCCAAAGCATTGTTCGATCACATTTCTTAGCAATGAATGGCAATAGTTAAACAATTCCTTGCACCCATTTAGAGCACATCAACGTCTACAAAATTGGTCCAAGTGATATCATTCTGAACAACACGGTGTGAGAAATCCCAGCATATTTGTGTAACGCACATCAACCAAATAATATTTACCTACATCTGTGTTTTACATTAACACAAGAAAAGGACATCAAAACACTTAAGTAATGTTTACTAAACGACGTGACTATAGAAGCAAAAGCCTTACCCGTAGGAGGTATAGAGAATACTACAGTGAGACATGTTAGTGCATCGGATAACACTCTTGAATCACTGGCACCACCTTTCCAACCAAGATAAACAAATGTAAACTTCATGTCGAACAAGCATGATGCAAGAATGTTATGTGTTATTGCATCATTTCTGTAACGCCCTCAAAATAATACATAAAACCCATCTCTTTAGACATGCATTGATATAAAAGAAACCAACCATCTTTCCATTAATCAGAGTAGTTCTTACAAAAGTATTACATGTTAATAACAAAAGCAAATGCCCTACGGGCTTACAGCTTTCCAAGTTAACACTTGGTTACAAAAAGAAGAGTGCTAACTCAATACATATTAAGCCCTTGGCTTGAATTTACATGTAATACATCAAAAGAAAGTAAACAACAAAAGCAGTCTGTCTACCTCTAGCCTCCCAAGCTATGTCCTTGGAGGTGGCATGCTACCTGTACCTGAAAATGATGTCCCATAAAAGGTGAACCAACGCCCAGCAGAAATACGCTAAACCAGTTATGAACAATGACTAAAAGATTAGCAGTTGATAGATGGTCAACACCGATACACTCACTTATATCACATTCCGGTTTCATGACATTTAAGTCCATGTTACACTTCATTTCTCATTTCTTTTTCAACCTTGAGTTTGAAAACAAGGCTCAAAACTTGGCCAAATAACTTGATGAGAATAAGTCTCATCTTACAAATACTTTCGAAATTCATGGTGGATACACATTTTGATGCTGTATTAATAACACATAAGCCACTCCCATACTATACGAACGATACACATTGTGGTGCTGTATCAAAATGACATAGAAACACTTCTATACTTCACAATTGATAACGATATACATTTTAGTGCTATATCAAATTAATCTAAACACTTCCATAATCAACACTTGATACACATTGTAGTGCTATATCAATGTCACACACAACCCGGCTTAGAGGTTCATCCCCTATCTTCCCCTAAACCGTGGAGTACATCCCCTATCTCCTCCCACACACACAGCGTATATAAACATAGATCATATACATAAACAATCAATACATAAAGTCGATGTATTATTCCAACCGCTATATTCGATAGCATACTCAATCGATTAGTTTTAGTTTGCCTAATCATCATGCATTGTCTACAACAATCAAGGCTATCCTCCGCCGATAGCCCAAAGTAGTTATTTCTAAACAGGAAATAAATGCACCAAATAGATATATTATCAACATTCAACCTGGGTGAGTGATTAAATGAATCTAATTACACCCGTTAGTCCCATAATCTTTTCAATTTGAATACTCTCAATTCAATTCCTCATTTCTCAAAATTAATTATACAAACTAATTTATCCAACTAATTAGGGCATTTTCCCATAATTAACATAACAACCCCAAGGTTCCACTTTTATCCATAGTTCATCATCTATATCACTTATCTATGCCAAACATGTATATAGGTTTAATTATAAATAAAACCCCATCTTTTGTAAAATTACACAAAGACCCAAACTTTCTCAAAATTACCCAACAACCCCCAACATATCAAAATGTTAAAATTCAAAGACAAAGCTCATAAAGAGGAGTAGGATATCCCTACCTCGAAGTCAGAGCTCAAACGGAGAAGGAGAAAAAAGCAAAAATGCTCCAAACACCACGATTCTCGGATCAAAACGAAGCTCTTGACGATCAACACACTTTTTACAAAGGCTGGAGGATAGAGAGACACTCTAACTAGATCAAACCCTAGAGAGAAGGGAGATCCTAGAGAGAGAAGCTCTCAAAAGTGTTTTTAGAAAGTTAGAGAGAGAGAGAGAATGTAAAAAGTGATTTTAAAACGCCCAGCTGCCAACTGATATACGACATTCCCGCTTGAGCGAATAACAGGACACTCGAGCGTCAAGAACAGAAAACTGAGCCCGCTCGAGCGCAAGAATTCCCGCTCGAGCGCCAAGACACAAAGACAAAACACACCTGCTCGAGCGCGAAAGACCAGTCCGCTCGAGCGTAGATTTTCATCTCCCAGAACTTTCACCAACGAGGTACTATTCGCTCGAGCGCCAACAAGACCGCTCGAGCGCAACCCGCTTGAGCGCAAGAAACCCGCTCGAGCGTAGAAAACACACCTGCAGAAGTTTTGCAGGGACTCAAAATGCTGGAAGGGTGTAAACCCCGCTCGAGCGTAAAATGACTCGCTCGAGCGGACCACTCAAAAACTGGGCAACAGCAATGGGAGCCAAAGCTCTACCAACCTGTAGCAACCAAGCCCAACACATTCTAAAACTCAAACAAATGGATTTAAAAGACGACAACAAGATGGATACAACTACCAACTCCACGTAACCGAGTCCGGAATACAACTAAACAGTAAAGGGACAACCGGGATCGCTATAATTTCTACCATGATAATCACTTTTCTTTCTAGCAGATGCATGCGCCGTAATGTGAGTACTATCGATTGCCCCTACATAATCCTACATAGTCAAATATCTAAATTAGTAAATTAGTTTAGATTGGATCCAATTTTCTAAATTTAATTTTTTTTAAATTGAATATTTTTATTTTTCGCGTTTTTTTGTTTTTAGTATTTTTTTAAAATATTTTAAGATTTTTTTTTTTTGCTTTTTAGATGCATGTAATATGGATGTACCTAAAATGTAAAATATTTGTAAAAAATAAAAAATAAAAAATCATTAAGTACACATGAATACAAATTTTTAAATTTTTTTTTAAGTGTATCTAAAAAATAAAAAAATTACGTAAAATATTAAAAAAATTCACTACAAACAAAAAAACACAAAAAATAAAAATAAAAAAAACTCAATTTTCAAAAAATTGAATACAAAAATGGAACCAAAAAAGGTGATTCCGAAACTAACCTTAAACCATAGGTAACACTTCAAGTTGCTTCGAATTTTAGGAGGAATGACATTTAGGTTTGGAGGTTGGATAATAAACATAGTAAGACAACACAGTGCTCTTATCATGATTTTGAAATGTCGATTGATAGTTTCGGTTGAGTGTTGAAAACTATCAACCGCTAGTTTATGCCATTCACTATATCCACATATATATAAAAAAATATAGCTAGTGATTGTTCTACCGATAACCTATTCTTGTCCACCTTTATTAAGTCTCTACGTTTTAATTTAACACGAAGGGACTGGAATGTGGGTGCATCCATCTGCAAGATCTCCCAAATTGTGCGCGGATGACCATTCAATAAATGTTCAGTATACATTTCTGCAGTGTACGAACAAGTCTGTTGTGGCATCTTAGCTGGTAATCCATATTAGTTGACTCATATATTTGCCATATCATTGCAAAGTCAATATCATTGTCATTTGATGCAATAGCAGATGATCTCACTTGACCTACATTTCAACCATGTCCTTATTATCAGTGCTATTGTCACTGTCGTCGCTATCTTTGTTGTCCACGCTGTCCTCACTTGAATCCATTTCAACCATGTTGTTGTTGTTGGTAGGAAATTCATTTTCGTCATTACATATTTCATTGTACATCCAATTGTTGCTTGTTGAGTTACTCGTGTCCATATTTGTAATTAATATGCATGCTATCATTCATATATGCATTTTAAAGTATGAAAGTGCACAAGTAGTATAAACCAAACAACCAAACTGCTTAACATATAACATGATGTGCCAAATGTTCATAACATAACAACTAACACACACTTGGGAACCAAGTTGTGTAAGTACCATAGTACACAGAGCAGTCATGAATAAAAATTAGTACTTATTTAATATTTAATCGCATAAACTTCCAGCAAAATCGATGCACAACAAAACAAATTGCATTCATTGTTTCAAGTTAATTCTAAGCTAACTTAAGAACCCAATGCAACCTTACGTTCGGGGACATCCTTATGAACATTTTTCTAGTTGGTTTATCACGAAAGCTCTCATATGCCTTCACGTATTGGTCGAGATTGATTGCTTCTATTGTTGCCAAATAGTTCATACATGTATCCATGGAGAACCGATTCCTTCAAAGTTATTCGCTTCAGTCATTTTGTTTTAGCGTATGTAAATTTTTTTTTCCCATAAGATTTGTGGAAGTCCATGTATGAAGTGAAAATTCCATGTGTGCACCCTTTTGCCTAACATCATTACCACCACTCCCATCTACCTTGGGGTCATCATTATCTTCTTCAATTTCATCACTAATATGGAAAGATTCGGTAGTAGAATTGATACCAATGCCAAAGAATGCACTTTGGATATCCATTTCTTCATCAGATGTTGGGGGTCCTTAAGTAAAAGCACGGGCAAGTGCACCAATGGCTTAGGAGTTGGCAAATAGGACATCTAACAAGTCTATGTTATTTAGTCATTTTTTCTTGAAAATTTTCGTTTTGGGACGTGCCTACAAAAGTGTGACAACAAAAAAGATGGTAAATAATTAATTTGTATTTAACTAAGTGCACTAGGAAATTTGTAGTCAAGTTTAAGGTCGTGGTAATTACCTTCACATATTGATCCCAAACGTCATCCGAGGCCATGATCGTTTTTTTCTTGTCATCCCATCCAAATCCCGTATGGTCCTTCAGTTTGACAAAGGTATTGTAGGATTTCCTAATGCGTTGGTACTTTTGCTTCAAACAACTAAACGTGTACCTAACTTTAAACTACTTGTATAGCTCATCGTCAATCAGACTCTAATGTCTTGTCGTGAAAGAGTTTTTTTGAGTTAAGGAAGGATCTTGCTTCACCTCTTCCACCATGATTTGTATGAAGGCCAACTCAATCTTGCTTGGCTACAATTTCAACTCTTGCACATCGTCTGTGATATCCTCACTGTCCATCTATGAAATACACTCACCAATTCTTATATGATACCCAAAAAAATGATGGGTTTAATTCAGTCATGAGGTCTTATTTTTTAAAAATACAATTCTCAAAATTGTAAAGTTAATTGGTGAAGTAAATTTCAGCATGAATGAAAACTTGTAAAGTGTAATGAAACAACAACTGATGAACTATTCTTGAATATGCATTATCTTTCTACAGCTTGTAACAGTATTTAATATGACAACTATAAAAGGAGCATTACCTTTAACACTTGTACAAAATTTAATTGACTTGGTTGAAATATGGTTGTAGTGTATGTGTTTCCAAGAAATTACTAAACAACGTGTTTTCATTCTAACTATAAAATATGAAGACATTTTGATCAAGCTTAGTGAGATATGCATAAAGGCATGTGAGTGTTCAATAAGTGATCTTCTAATAGGTTACAAGCTTTTCAGTTTGACAAATCTAAATCACAATTAAAATGGAAATGCATATTTACACTCATATCAAATAGCTAGCAAGTGATCCAAGGCAACCAACCCAATAGAAGGAATAGGCCATACATTCAATAGCAATATATGACTAGTCATAAACAAAACCAAAAAAAAAAAATGATGAATAACCTCCAAAAAATCCAGTTAAATGTCATAGTCAAGAATGCAATCCTCTATTGTAAAACTTATATATCTAACATATAGGAAGTTTAATAGTTGCACATTTTTCTACATGTGAGAATACCATAAATCTATCGTCTCATACGTCATTAAAAAAAAATCAAACCCCCTAGCAGAGTTTATTGAAGAGAGGTGTGTGTATTACATCTTCACCAAGATGAATTTTGGTGAAAAATCATAATGACAATGTTCAGGCCATAACATGGAAAATTAAACTAAGATCGCGATCAATATAAAAGCAACATAAAGAAAAACACCTTGACGTCATTTTCACCACAACGAGATGAAATGGAGGCCTGTGGTTCTCATGTCTTCTACTTGTTCTTTGAAGAATCTTCACGAATTTGGGATTTTGGGAAATGAATTGTCTAGTGCAAGGTAGCATAATCAGAAATGAAGTAATGAATGGAAAGGTAAACGACCATAGGAAATTACTTTATCTTTTGTGGGAAAAACTCAAAGTAAATTATCAATTATGTCATTATACATATTATTTTTTATGATAACAAGTATTAGCTCGACGAAAGAGCATACAAGTTTCCTTCAAATACCTTTTGGGCAAAACAATACTCATTCACAAACTTTAGAACTCAAATTTGATAAATAAAGGAAAGTTTAGGCAATTTTTTGGGCACAACAATACAAGTATTGGTTGTTATTTGTGTTGGAATTTTTTTTTTCTCCTTGAGTATTCAAATTCTATCTTGTCATTTTTGGTAAAATTAATTGAAACCAGATCACATGTGGGCCATTGTGACAACCCCAATCCATGATTAGCTAATAATCATTAATTAAGAAGGCTAATTAAGTAATTAAGATGAAATTATGTGTTAATTGTACATTTTATGTGTAATTTGTATTTATATCTGTCGGTGGTAGGCATATCTGTCTAAAATTCTGTTTTGACACGTGAATTACAGGCCTTATCGGCATTCGAAGTTGAAATTAACTAGGTCAACGTGTAATTTAGAATTTGTAGAATTTTATGATAAGTTTAATTAGAATTCGATTCAAAATCAAATAATTAAAATAAACTAATTAGAATTAACTAGACCTAATCAAGCTTAATTAAATGAACATAACCAAGCCTATATAAGGCTCCTATACATTCTAGAATACACTCTACACTTTAACATTTTCCTTCTTTGAGTTCATACACATAAGAAAGAGAGAGTGAGAGTGAGTGTGAGAGAGAGAGAGAGAGAGTAGGAAGAAAATTGAGATCAAAGCTAGAGAAGGAAGAATTGCAAGGAAATTGAAAGGAATTGACTTGGAAGCTTAAAGACAAAGCAATCTAGAACTCAATTAAAGGATTAGGTAAGAAAAACAACTCTTAAATTATGAATTTGAGTCACTTAGTGCAAGAATTCAAGAGAATTAAATGAATTATCATGTGAATTAAGTGAAGAAACTAGAATTGTGTATGATTTATGCATATATGCATAACTCGTGAAGTTTTGAGTTCAATTTTCAAAGATTCTCACGTGCAAGAGTTTATTTTCCATGAGACTTGAGAATTCAACATGATTTACCACTTATCACTTCATTTATTCATGTTTTGAACCAAAGATTTCACGCCATTGTTCAAGTCATTGCATGCATGCTATATACATTTACATTTCAAGTTGGTGTTGAAGAATTCACTTGTTTTGGGCTTTAATTTTATGAAATGATCTTCAATTCATCATATTTTACAAGTGGTTTCTAAGGTTTTGGCCCAAAAGAATATGTTTTGGTGCAAAGAAAATGAGTTTTGAACTTGAAGAACAAATCTGGAAATTTCAGATTTTGCATCTTCGCTCGAGCGAACAAAGCTTCGCTTGAGAGCACTTTGAAGGCTCTTAGTACTTTTGTAGTTAAGGTAGTTGGCCCGAACGACCAAAGCTTGCTTGAGCGACCACTCTTTATTTTCAGTCTTGGCTCGAGTGACCAAAAAGTTGACTCGAGCGTAAAATGAGAGCTCCTAGTACTTTTGTGGATAATTGCACAATGGCTTGAGCGACCGATTGTGCGCTCGAGCGAACATCCTTTTTCTTAGTACTTGGCTCGAGTGACTGTTGAGTGACCGTCGAGCATGAAAATTAAGCATCCAATACTTTTACAGACTTTGCAGACCGCTCGAACGACCAGAATTATGCTCGAGTGAACTATCATGTTTTCAGAAATTTTGCAAAGTGTTTCAAAGTGCATAATTGCATCCTCATTCCATCTTAGGCATTCTTAAGCCCTGGTTTAGGCCACATTAATGAAGATATGAATTAGAAACTCATACTACGAAAGAAATGTAATAACTAAGTGTATTTGAAGCATGTGTTCCAATGTGCATTTGTTATGTGTCTGTGTAGGTCACATGCAACTGTCCATCTAGTTTGTCTAAGTTATCTGTTCAATTTCTGGAGCTATCTATGAGTAACAACTCTGTAAAGCTATGTTTGATTATATGTATTTTCAAAATAATAAGATATGATCTATTTTATGAAATGCTATTTTGTGAATCGTGAATGATTATCCAGTTTTTCTGAAATGTATTCGTGGCATCCATAGTATCAAGCGTTCACGTGATATCTGTGACCTGGTACCAAGGTTTTAAGTGGGTTCCATTCATGGAACTGGTTGTGGGTCTTTATGACCATCTCAAGTGAATATGGGTCTTTTATGACCAAATGATTTGTTAGCTAATGGATGTACCACGTATAACTGTTTAAGAAATCTGTATAAATATGTGAATCTGAATCTGTTTTGGACATCATTCATAAACCCTTTACTCTGTTGCTATTCACTAGACTCCAGCTCACCATATTATTTATGTATGTATGTGATCAGGCCTAAGTTGTTGCCTGGATCTGTTTTGTGTCAGCCAACCTGTGTGCCTCTTAAGGAGGTTCCCAGAATGCTTCAAGTGGTCAAAATTTGTGAACTAAGTTTAAGACTTTTGTTTCTTTTGTTTTAAGTCTGAACAAGTTTTTGTACACTCTGTATATTGGGCTAAATCCTATTTTGGTTTATCTGTATATAAGATGACGTAAGGCTGATGTGAGGATAACATCATATATGTAAATAGAAGTTTTAAATTTTATGTCCCATATATGTCTGCACAGCTCTATAGACAATATAATTTTGATATTTGCTTCCACCAGTCCTTAATTTTGTAAATCTGTTTAAGAGGCCTTCAGTAATCTTAGGATTATTGGCCGATCATGACGCTAAACCTATCGGGGCGGGTTTGGGTCGTGACAACCTTCTACCAAAGTTTAGCCTCTCCAAAACAAATCAACTATTCCCTTAATAATCAATAAGGAACTTCTTAGCAGCACTGTTATAATTATGAGATTAAAGTACAAGACATGTTTAGCCTAATAAATGATAAAAAGTTTGGATAGCTAGTGTGCACTTACATAAGAGAAGAAGAGAGATAGAGAGACTTGGTTCTGATTCTAACTTATAAAGCTATGGGTACATGTACACCATCTACCAGAGTTAAGCCTCTCCAAACTAGATTAGTTTCTTAACATTTCTCTCCATCAATACTTACTCTTTATCTATTTATTTTTTTTGTTAAACTTTGGTTAAAACCTTTGTTAGAAATAATATGAATTTTGATGATTAATAGTTTTGTTTTGATTTATTTTTAGTTATTAAATATTAGACAAAATGAATTTTGATGATTAATGGTTTTCGTTTTGATTTATTTTTAGTTGTTAAATATTAGACAAAATGAATTTTGATGATTAAATGATTTTTGTTTTGATTTATCTTTAGTTGTTAAATATTATACAAAAATTATTTATTTTATCCTTATTATAATTTTTATCTCTTAAACTTCTATAAAATTATTTAATGCGTGTTGGAACAATCTTTTGTGTAAAATAAATAAGATAAAACAAATCAAACAAATAAAAATAAATTACTTACAGAATTTATTTTACCAAAATGAATAAATACAAAATTAGATCAAGTCGAGTGTAAGTCACTCTGTCGTTAAGACAGATTCGCCCCGCTTCGGTGCTTACGGATAAATGGCGTCTATCTCCCAGGATACAATGATCTTTACATAAATTGTAGTAGCACTCCAAACAATCTGTACGGTGAAAAAACATGTGTTCTATACTCTCTGAATTTTTTCCCTAACACTAATATGAAGAATATCAATGCACAAGAGCAAAAACGGGAAGCAAGATAATTTTTCTGGATGTTAGAAATGCTGGAAATGGTTTGCTTTTATAGGCAGATTGGTGACCAAACAGATCTGTTCGAACCGGTAAGAATTTCAAATAAACAGATTTGTTTTTGAAATGAACAGGTGCAGTCCAGATTTGAACAGATAATTGCTAGGTAGTTTTGACCTGTTGGAAACTGCTAGCAGTTTTAAATCTGTTATAGGAAGAACTGAATTTGTCCGGTGCAAAGACAGGTTGTAAACTGTTTGGACTGGTTTTGGAAAAGGCACACTAGTTGGGAGCAAAAAATTGAATTCAAATTGGTGTAAAATTTAAAATTTTCCTATATGAATTTTTGAAAAAATTCAAATAAATTTTGTTCAAAAAATTAAAGTTAGGACAGACCCGACTCACCACCCACACCCGCGCCCGATACTGCATAGCTCGGCTCAACTCGGCCGGACGGACAAACAGACGGACGGCGCGGGTGGTTTGAAGCAAGGTTCACTTTGTCCATAACTCCTCATTTCTACAAATTTGGGGTGTCCCTTGAAGCCTAACCCAAGTGTTTCCACCTAGAACTTATATACACACATAAGTTCTCTTAAGTTTCCAATGTGGAACAAACCTTACAAGGAAACCCACATTTTATTCTTCATTTGTCCATTTCGCGAACCCAAAAACGACGTCAACTTCCCATTCACTCATAAATGATTTTGACGAACCATTTGCACCGTATGACTTCCACGTGGTAAGAAATACGTCACCTCTTTGGACTCACCCCAAAAGACGTGTGGGCCCCATCCAAATTTGGGTTCAAAGTTGGCCCAAAATAAGCCTATAAAACCATATTTTTCCAACAATCCCCACATGAATGGAATTTGACAGAGAGAAAATACAACAACATGATCTAATTATAGAGAGTACAGAAATTAGAAATATTCTGCAAAGGATAGGTAGCTTTTGGCTTTGGACCTTCCATTGTGAGACACTATCGGATTTACTAGGTAGCCAGTGAATATGATGTCTTGAACTGTGTCAGCCATTTGTGTAAACCAAGACAATACAACTCACATAGTATATTACCAGACATAGTTTAGTTCTCACTATTGTGTTCATTTTGGCCCTAAACAACCTGGTCTTTCATGAATGCTCTAGAGAATTGTAACCCTTCACAAATCTCATAGAACCGGCCCAGTTCACACTCACATAGGTGATTCTTATGAAGAGTATTCTGCCATACTCCCCTAGGTGTTCCTAGATATAAGAATCATTAAAAGTTTTACTTAACCTAAAACACTGCAGACATCACTTTTTCATCATAGAAATGGGTAGGAGTTCGACTACCCAGTGATCCTTATAAGTCATACACAACTCGGTTGTCCCTTTGAACCTAGATCTTGGGATCTCCAATCAACTAAGTTGGGTTGTCGTTGTGATAACTCTTATTTAATAGGCTTAAGTCCCAATCCCCTTGATGAATTCTCAACTAACTCTCTTACTAACCCTTTGGTTAGTGGATCTGCTATGTTGTCTTTAGACTTCACATATTCAATGGAAATAATTTCATTAGAGAGTAGTTGTCTCACGGTGTTGTGTCGACGATGAATGTATTGCGACTTACCGTTATACATATGACTCTGTGCTCTACGTATTGCTGATTGACTATTGCAATGTATGTATATAGCAGGCACCGATTTTGGCCATATTGGAATATCTTCAAGGAAATGGCGAAGCCATTTTGCTTCTTTCCCAGCTTTATCTAAAACTATAAATTCTGATTCCATAGTAGACCTAGCAATGCAAGTCTGTTTGGAAGATTTCCAAGATATAGCCGCACCACCAAGAGTAAAAACATATCCACTGAAGGATTTCAAGTCTTTAGTATCCGATATCCAATTTGCATCATAGTATCCTTCAAGTACTGCTGGATATCTAGTATAATTAAGCCCAATGTTACAAGTAAATCAGAGATATCTTAGAACTCTTATAATTGCTTTCCAATGTTCTACTTATGGATTACTCATATATCTACTTAATTTACTTACTACATAAGTTATATCCGAGCGAGTGCTATTCATCAAGTACATTAAGCTTCCAATAATTTGGGCATACTCTAATTGAGAAATACTTTCCTGTACATTTTTAGAAAGAAACAAATTAACATTCTCAGGTGTTCTATCAAGATGATCATCATCTTTGCTAAATTTGCCAAGTATTTTCTCAATGTAATGAGATTGTGACAAAGCATATCCTTATGTTTTGGTAATTTTCATACCAAGTATTACATCAGCAATTCCCATGTCTTTCATGTCAAAATGTTTATTCAACATTTTCTTGGTAGTTTTAATCATGCCGGTATTACTACTTATGATGAGCATATCATCCACATAAAGACATACAATGACATAACCTTTGTCTGTGTTATTAATATAAACACATTTGTCACACTCATTAATTTTAAATCCATTTGACATCATTATGTTGTCAAATTTCTCATGCCATTGCTTTGGCGCCAGTTTTAAACCATATAATGATTTAACTAATTTACACACTTTCTTTTCTTTTCCTGGATCAGAAAATCCTTCTGGTTATTCTACGTAAATTTCTTCATCTAACTCACCATTTAAGAAAACGGTTTTCACATCCATTTGATGAATTTCTAGATTATATAAAGATGCAATGGCAATTAGCATTCTAATGGATGTTATTCTAGTAACTGGTGAGTATATGTCAAAATAATCAAGACCTTCTTTTTCTCTAAAACCTTTGACCACAAGTCTTGCCTTATATTTGTCAATTGATCCATCTGCTTTCATTTTTCTCTTGAAAATCCACTTGTACCCGAAAGGTTTACAACCTGGTGGCAAATTCACCAATTCCCAAGTGTGATTTTGCAAGATGGATTCAACTTTGCTGTTTACAGCTTCTTTCCATAAAGGAGCCTCAGGACTGGACATAGCTTCTTTAAAAGTTTAAGGCTCATTTTCTAACAAAAATTTTAGAAAATTTGGACCAAAAGATTTTGAGGTTTTAGTACGTTTACTACACCTAGGTTCCTCTTCCTCATTTTGATCTATCTCTTGCTCTTGTTCTTGATCTTTTTTTTTTTTTTTTTATCATGACTAGTAATAGCATTATAAGATCTTTTATTAGTACTTGTCTCTTGTCCAGTTTTATTCGGAAACACATGTTCAAAGAATGATGCATTCCGAGATTCAATAATAATATTTACATGCATTTCGGAATGTTCTGATCTATGAATCAAAATTGATATGCACTACTATTCTTGGTATAACCAATGAAAATGCAATCAACAGTTTTAGGACCTATCTCCAGTGAACATGCTTCGGCAATCTTTGGCCCGATGTTCTTCTTTGTCACAGATGTAACATTTGCCATTATACTTGTACTTCTTATTTTTCCCTCCTTTAAAGCCTTGTGCGGAACTTTCTTTAGAAAACTTTCGATTCTTTACTTTTGGAGTATGTTCCACCACATTTGCCTTAGACTCCATTGGATGTTTACCAGCCCATTTCTCAGAATTGCGGTTGTCCTCCTCAATTCTCAAACACACAATTAATTCTTCCAAAGTCATTTTTTTGCGCTTGTGTTTGAGGTAATTCTTAAATTCCTTCCAACCTTGTGGTAATTTCCCAATTAAGGCAGCAACTTGGAAGGATTCACTAATAGACATGCCTTATGCATGAATGTCATGCAAAATGAGTTGGAGATTCTAAACTTAGCCGATTACAGTCTTAGAATCAACCATCACAAAATTCAGAAATTTGCCAATCACAAATTTCTTTGAGCTAGCATCTTCTGTTTTGTATTTTTTCTCCAAAGACTCTCAAAGTTCCTTTGTCGTTTTGATAGGACTGTAGACGTTGTATAATGTGTTGTCAAGTTCATTCAAAATGTAATTCCGGCAAAGGAAATCAGTATGTTTCTAGGCATTGACCGTAGTAACCACTTATCGGTCGGTTTTATCCTCTTTCAAAATAGGAGCATCCTTACGGAGAAACCGTACCAGGTTGAGAGTAGTAAGATAAAACAATATTTTTTGTTGCCATCTTTTAAAATTAGTTGCTAAGAACTTCCCTGACTTTTCACCATGATTGATTGGCACAGTCACAACAGGAGAATGGGTTAGTGCAATTGCAGCCACCATACCATTATTTGTTTGAGCATTAGTTTATGTAGTCATGAATTCTAAATTATAAAACAAAATTATAATGAGAATTTTATACTACACAGAAAATTAAACCATAAACACATAATTTAAATTCTGTAAAAATAAAAGAACAAAAATTGTAACTTTTATTTCCAATTAATTTGAAAATAAAATAAAATTTTATTTAAACAAATTAATTCCACACAGAAAAATATTTCTCTAACACTTCACAAATTAAAACACTAAAAATAGAATTTTAATTAATGAAAACTCATAAATTATTTCTGAAAACCAAAATTAATTTCTGATCGACTTCACAAATAAATATTCTGAATTGTTAATGACACTAGTATATTACTACTAGTTGTCAAAGAAAATAAACTGTATATTACTATTTTTTTCCAACCAGAATATTATTTTGTAAACCCATAGAAAATAATTTCTGTAAGAAGAAGAAAAGAAGAAAATGAAACAAACGAAAAATTCTGTATAAACAGATTAATTCAAATATATCTTAAGATTATTGGAACAATCTTCTGTGTAAAATAAATAAGATGAAACAAATCAAACAAATAAAAGTAAATTACTTACAGAATTTATTTTACCGAAATGAATAAGTACAAAATTAGATCAGGTCGAGTGTGAGACACTCTGTCCTTAAGACAGATTCACCCCACTTTAGTGCTTACAGATAAATGCGTCTATCTCCCAAGATGTAATGATCTTTACACAAATTGTAGTAGCATTCCAAACAATCTATACGGTGAACAAAACTTGTGTTCTATACTCTCTGAATTTTTTCCCTAACACTAATATAAAGAATATCAATGCACAAGAGCAAAAATGGGAAGCAAGATAATTTTTCTGGATGTTAGAAATGCTGGAAATGGTTTGTTTTACAGGCAGATTGGTGACCAAACAGATTTTTCCGAACAAGTAAGAATTTCAATTGAACAGATCTGTTTTTGGAATGAACATGTGTAGTCTAGATTTGAATAGATAACTGCTAGGCAGTTTTGACCTGTTGGAAACTACTGGCAGTTTTAAATCTGTCATGGGAAGAACTGAATCTGTTCGGTGCAAAAACAGGTTATAAACTGTTTGGACTAGTTTTAGAAAAGACACACTAGTTGGGTGCAAAAAATTTGAATTCTAATTGGTGCAAAATTTAAATTTTTCCTGTAAGAATTTTTGAAAAAATTCAAATAAAATTTTTTCAAAAAATTAAAGTTAGGACAGACTCGACCCACTACTCACACCCACGCTCGACACGGCTCGGTCGGACAGACGGCGGCAGTGGCGGCGCGCGCGCGTGTGTGTGGTGGTTTGAACCAAGGTTCACTTTGTCCATAACTCCTCCCTTCTATAAATTTGGGATGTCCCTTCCAAGTGTTGCCATCTAGAACTTATAAACACACATAAGTTCTCTTAAGTTTCCAAAGTGGGACAAGCCTTACAAGGAAATCCACATTTTATTCTTTATTTGTCCATTTCACGAACCCGAAAACGACGTCAACTTCCCATTCACTCATAAATGGTTTTGATGAACCGTTTACATCGTGTGACTTGCCGCGCGGTAAGGAACACGTCATCTCTTTGGACCCACCCCAAAAGACATGTGGGCCCCATCCAAATTTGGGCTCAAAGTTGGCCCAAAATAAGCCTATAAAACCGTATTTTTCCAACAATGCAAACACTATTGTGGACATCTCCAAGATAACCACTCTAAGTAAAGGTGGACATCGCCCAAGACATCCACCAGGACATCCCTAGGATGACCACTTTGTGTAATATTTGATGCAACGCTCATTTCTTGAGAAATCATGCAAGATCTAGGCAATCAAACTAGTAGGACTAGACAACCGACCCGAGGCCGGACAACTGCCCTTGATCAAATGACTGGCCAGATGACTGATGGGACAATTGGTTGTAAGAATTGTTTTAGTTTTGCAAATTCCAGAGAGCTTATCGACCACAACTATCATTCTTGTCAACCGGGCCGAAAGACCGGCTAGCTATAACCAAGACCGAATGACCGAACAACACAAGAAGACATCTGCCCGAACATCCTAGTGGACGACCGGATGGTCATTTTTACTACAACGACTATTTTTAATTTATGATTGTCAACGATTTATTTGAACCAGACCCATATTTTAACGATCTAAACAAAGTATGGGAAATGAAAACTACTCATGTTAGGCAACACAAGTTTACCAAAAATGCCACCTTCCTCTTCAATGAGCAACGGTCAAATTGCTGGATATGAAATTCATCTAAAATATAGCTTCAACTTAGGAAAAACATAAGGAGCCAAGAAAATTTCTTTGATTGAATTATCAATCTCAAACTCACTCTGAGAGATATCTGAAGCATTCATCTTCTTCAGAAATTAAATACTGAGATTAGCTTTGTGCTTATCTGCCTTGAGAGGTTTTTGCTGAAAAAATTTGAGCCTTCATATTTACTGTGATATCCATCTGATATATTTGATAATATCTGTTATAACTGTTGTACTAGAACATAATTTTTATTGGGTAATTATTAGTTTTAAATTGAAGAAACCCATTCACCCTCCTCTTGGATTACTTTTTGGGTAACAAGCTTGATTGGACCAATATTTTTTTCATATTTTTTAATCATTTTTCCCCCCTAATTCTAAACATATCTTAATGAAAAAGTTGTATTTATAATTTCTTATGAAAGAAAACCATCTCCTATCCTTATTTTTTGTACAAGTTTACTACTATATATATGCATGTATGTATTACATTTCACTTGATCTGCTGTACTAATTTTTGTAGAAGAGAGTTTATGTTTGGCTGAACTTTTTTCCCCTCTGGGAAAAAGAGATCAAGATTTTCTAATAGCATGTGCAATTGAACTCTAAAATCATCAGACTAGTTTTTTAATTTGTTAAATTCAAAAAAAATAGGAGAAATTTGAACATATCATTTAAACAAGTGTCGACACCCAAAAACTAAGTTGACGAAGGTTACTAAACTAATCATGTCCTCCTCTAGTCTAATAACATTTTGGCAACTATAAATCTAACAAAATCTTTGCCTTTATTTCATTTTTTGCTTAAGCTACCCAAATGATGTTTTACACAACAAGAAATTTCGATATTTGATTTGTTTTTGCCTAGGGATATATTGAAGGGGGATTGCTTACTCAAGTTGAAAGGATGTTGTATTCTTATATATATATATATATATATATTCTGTTTTGTCCCCTGAAAAAAATGACCCATGGACACACAGCTGAATGCTTCCATCCCAAACAATGAATAATTGTTTTATTTATTTATGAGTAAATTACACTTATAAAGAAATCCTAATAAAAATTGAACGTCATTTTTGGGTCAACGATATAAGCTATCATAAACCTACATTTATAGCAAAATTACAAGGGTTAACAAACCCTGACAAAATGAATTCAAATACACATAGCACAAATGATACAATTACAAGGGTTAACAAAACTTTACTCTTTTCCTCTCGACTCTTCGTATAGCAAAGATCGAAGCAACCAATCACAAGAAATTGAGGGTTTTACTAGATTGATAAAGAAGATAAGAAGCAATAAAGCTCAAAAATGGAGATTTGCTTCAAAAATATTGAAGATCAATCAAAATAAAATGCTGAAAATCGAAAGGGGAAACTTTGATTTGGTTCGAAAATGATGAAGTTAATTTTCAAAATGAAAACCAAAAAGCCTTTAGCTCAGAAACTTTGATTTTTTTCAAAAATGGTATGGTTAATTTTCAAAATCAAAACCAAAAAACCTTTACCTCATAAACTTTCATTTGGTTTGAAATGATGAAGTTACTTTCAAAATCAAAACCAAAAAACATCTACCTCATAAACTTTCATTTGGTTTGAAAATGATAAAGTTACTTTCCGAAATCAAACTCGAAAATTGGGTGTAGCGTTTGGTAGAGTTTTCTAAATATGATTTGAGAATAGGAATTGTATTTTGAGTTTGTGAGTTTTGGAAATATGATTTGAATGTAGAAAATTTGTTTGATGAATGAGTTTTAAAATTTTTTTTTGAATTAAGTGGGGAATTTTTGATGTGGCATGATATCTGATACAAAAATTTATAACTCATAACCAAACATACAATTCCAAAATCTATTAAAAGCTCATAAAAAAATTTAAAAATTTCAAAAACATTGTTTTATTAAAAATATAAATAAAAAAAAACAAGTGCCAATTGCAAAAAAAAAAACAAAAAACAAAAAAAATCGCACTGTTCAGGTCAACTGGCCGGTCAACTGACCAGATGACCAGCCGGACGTCCAGGAGGACGACCGGTAGGCTAAATTTCAAAATTTAAAAGCCCACCTGAACGAGTTTTCAAAAGAAGGGGTGGAATTAATTTTCCAAAACTCAAACCAAACATCATCCTTTTTATGCGGAAAAGGATCGTGAGATTGAACCTTTGATTTGGTTTTGAAATCAAAGTTTGATTTGGTTCAAAATTAATCCAGAAAACCTTGGGCTGTGTTTGGTTTAACTTTTTAAAACGAATTCCACCTTTACATTCTAATGCTATGTTTGGTTTAAGTTTTCAAATCATGATTCCAAATGAATTTCAAAACACATTTTGAAAACATGTTTGTAAATCAGACAGTTTTTGAATTTTTGGTCTACCCGATCGTCCGCCTGGACATCCTCTCAGATGTCTAGCCAGTTGACCGAACAATACCTTTTTTTTTATAATTTTTTTTTATCCAATTTCCAATCGCCACCTGTTATTTGGAAAGAAAAAATTTATATTTGTTTTTGATATTTTTTAAATATAGAAATTATTTTTTTAGACTAAAATGACAAATTAGTTTTTGAATTGAATTTTAAAAAGAGTTTGGTTATAAATTTTGAATAAAATTTTCAATAGAGTTTTGAGTTGTGTGTTTGGTTATGAGTTATAAGTTTTTCAATTAAGTTTTGAAAACTCTTTCAAAAATCATAACCAAACAATTTTTCTCATTTCATGTCACATCAAAAATTTAAAACTTAATTCAAAACTCATAACTAAATAAATTTTCTCTTTTCAAATCATAATTCCGAAACTCACAAACTCAAAATACAACTTTATTCTCAAATCATAATTCTAAAACTCTGCCAAACGCTACCTAATTTTTTCTAACTCATCTTTTAGCCAAAAAATTATAAAATTGTCTATTCTCAAAGCAACCCTAGATATACTGAAGAAGTAGATTCAGATAATTTAAATAATAATACTTTGCTATAAATAATAATAATAATAATAATAGAATAAGATAATATATAAATTAAGTTATTTAAAAAACACTTAACGAAAAACTTAAAGATAATCAATTAGAAATTATAAACAAAATCTGGTATATAATATTAGACAAAAGCAAACAAATAACTATTGTAGAAGATAAGTAAGAAAATACTACAAATAATTACCATTACTCTTGTAATGAAAATTCACCAAAAGAACTGGTACTCACTTTTTTAAAAACATAATCATTGTATTTGGTTCCTAAATTCTGGATACAATTTTTAGAAAATTTTAGCCTTCGTTTGACAATGACTTTTTTAGTTAGCTTTTTGGTTATTTTGACTTTTTTAGCCTGAGACTTTTTTGTTTGTTTGGTATTCTTGATTGGCTTTTTTGGCTTTTTTGAAATGGTGGATTTTTTTGGTCCTTTTGTAATTTTTGGCTTTTTGTGATTTTTTGACTTTTTTTTGTCCTTTTGTGATTATTTAGCCCAACTCAAAAACCAAACAACCCCTTAGTATGTTTGGGATGATTTTTTGACTTTGTACAAAAAAACATGTAAAAAAGTAGAGAAGAAAAAAAATCTTTAACTTTTTTGTATAATTTTTTTTTTTTGTGTGTGGCTATTTTTTGAACTTTCCAAACTTACCTCTAATATTCATATCATTTTATTCGAAAGGATAAGAAAACAGAATCTGATACTAATTTAAACACATAGTAAAACAAACAGTGGCAATACAGACCCCCTCCAAAACCGACCCCCACGACCCCCTCTGAGGTGGCACCTGCTGAAGTCATGTGAAGAAGAATTACACAATGAAGAAGGTGTGATACACACAACTGAAAGACAAAAAAAATATAGGCTGAAAACAAAGACCAAAAAAAAAAATAGGAAGCAACACAACGTCGACCCTGATATTTCCTTCTTTCCTGCCCCTGTCCATCTTCCATCTTCCCGCTTCCCTCTTCCATCGTGCGTCCGCCATAGCTCTCCTCCGTCGACGGCCATAGCTCTCCGGCCATAACTCTCTGTATCTCGCTCTACGGATCTTCGATCGCATTCCGATAGCATTTTGTCAGGTAATGTTACTCGAAAACCCCTCATTCTCTCTCTCTCTCTCTCTCTCTCTCTCTCTCTCTCTATCTCCATACATTGATCAATCTCTGTGAAATGTCTGTATATAATCTTCTAAATAATGATGGTTTATTTCAACAATAACACATTGGGGATCGAAATCATCTGTATGTGAAAAGGAGAAGTTGAAATACTCATTAAGAAATACAGACATTACAACTAAACAGAGGAGTGGAAAAGAGGAGTTGTGATGTTAATGTGCAATTTGTAATGCATTTGGCTCGTATTTGGGGCTCTAATATAACATTAAATGTGTTTAGAACTGCTTTGTTTTTGGCTAATTATTTCTTTGCAAGTTATTGGCAAATAAATGACTGTACATTATAAGTATGACTTTGCTTCTGTGAATATTCAATTTCTTTTGGTGTTTGTGGTTTCACTTTCTGATCCCAGTGCTTGAAAATCATAATTTTCACTTGGTTAATTTAGCCATATTAGTCAAATGGCTCAAGAACAGTAAATGAGCTATAGTAGACGGAATCTTCTTTTACCATTAGCTTTTTGAATAATCTTCTATATGGTTAATTTAGCCATATAATCTTATAAATAATGATGGTTCATTTCAACAATAACATACAGATGTTGAAATATCTGTATTTCTTATTAGTTTCATTGAAATTCATTGTGGATCGAAACAAAGGCCGCTATTAGTTTCATGGTTTAAATTCATTGTGGCGAGACTGAAATTATTATCAGCTAAAATAATCTTATAGCTCATAGAGTTATTATCAGCTATAATAATCTTATAGCTCATAGCTCATAGACTGAAATTATTATTAGCTAAAATTATTAGTTTCATAGCAGTTTCAAAGTTTCCAATCATCTTATAAAATAATTATTCTAAAATCATGCTATTCGAATTTCATTTTTGATTCTCATAGAATGGAGGTTGATTCAAATGATGGTGACAATCCTTCAGTAAATGAGGTTGAACAAGTTGAAGAACCTAAGAAGGGTATGTGTTTTAGCTCAAGGGAAGAAATGTACACATTATATGCCACATATGCTAAGCATGTTGGCTTTTCTATAGCTCATAGAGCACAACATTTTGGAGATGATGGCCAATTAAAAAACTTTGCAATTGAATGTTCTCGAGCGGGGGAGAGAAAAAAGAAATCAGAAGTGAACCCTTTGAAGCCATCTCTGTCCACAAAAATTGGTTGCAAAGCAAGGGTACGAGGTACTCTACAAAAGAATGGGACATATATGTTAACCACAGTTAACCTTGAGCATAATCATGATTTGATTCTCACCGACTCTCGTCATTTTGCAATGAATAAGAAAATTCGTACTCCTGTGAAGAGAAGATTAGAAATCAATGATCAAGCAAGGATTGGGGTGTCTAGGAACTATCATTCAATGGTTATTGAAGCGGGGGGATACGAGCCATTGACATTTGATGAGCGAGATGCAAGGATTTACATTAATAGAGCTAGAAGATTAAGGCTTGGTGAAGGTGATGCCGAATCACTTCAAAGTTATTTTATGAGGATGCAAACACATAGTGAGAAATTCTTTTATGTGATTGATGTTGATGAGGAGTTTCGCATCAGAAACTTGTTTTGGGCTGATGCAAGGAGTCGGGCTATGTATGAATCATTTGGAGATGTTGTTTCATTTGACACAACTTATCTGACGAACAAATATGATATGCCATTTGCTCCATTTGTAGGAGTCAATCACCATGGACAGTCTATTTTGCTTGGTTGTGGATTGTTATCTAGTGAAGACACCGACACATTTGTTTGGCTATTCAAGTCGTGGTTAAGTTGCATGTCAAATAATCCTCCAAAAGCTATCATAACTGATCAGTGCAGAGCTATGCAAAATGCTATAGAAATTGTCTTTCCACAGGCCCGACATTGATGGTGCTTATGGCATGTAATGAAGAAAATATCGGAGAAGTTGAAAGGATATGCTCAGTATGAACCCATAAAGTTGGCTATGCAAAATACAGTTTATGATTGTTTGACAAGAGATGAATTTGAGGAAAAATGGGAAGAGATGCTTACTAAATTCAATCTTTATGATAATGAGTGGTTGGGGGTACTATGTCATGAGCGGCATCGATGGATTCCTGTATATGTTAAAGACATTTTTTGGGTTGGCATGTGAACAACACAACGAAGCGAAAGCATGAATGCATTTTTTGATGGATATGTCAACCCGAAGACTACATTACAATATGACAATACGTTGAGAAGTAAGGTAGAAAAAGAGAAGAAATCAGACTTCAAGTCTAGACACAAATTGTTTGATTGTCTAACTATATATGGCTTTGAGAAGCAATTTCAGCAAGCCTACACCAATGCAAAATTCAAAGAAGTTCAAGGAAAGTTGAAGAGATTAGTGTACTGTCAGGCTTTGATTGTCAAAGAGGAGGGAGCAATTTGTACATATAATGTCCAAGAAGCGATGGTAGTTTGTGACAAGATGAAGCATGTGGACTTTGTTGTGTATTTTAATTCAATTGAATGTGAAGTTCAATGTATGTGTCGGTTGTTTCAATTTAGAGGCATTATGTGTGCTCACTCACTCGCGGTGCTTGTGAGAAGGTGCATAAATGAGGTGCCAAGTAAGTACATTTTGCCACGTTGGAGGAAAGATTTGGTTCAAGAGTACACATGCATCAAAACCACGTACATTGGCTTTGGGGATGATTTCAATACAAGTTGCTATGAGAGGATGAACAAGAAATTGATCGCCATTGTACAAATTGATGGTAATTCGGAAGGGAAAATTAAAATTATAGACCTTGGGTTGGATGAAATGAATGATACAATCATGCACGATGAATCGGGTGATGGGAGTAATTTACCACCTTCTACTAATAGGATACCATCTTCTAGAAAAAGTCCGATTGCCACCGGTTGTACATCGGGTGCTAGTACGAGGAAGGTGATTAGTCCTTTGGTTGTTCGACGAAGCGGTCGTCCAGTTACGAAACGAAAGGTTGCCAAAGTAGATCAAATAGTGAATCGGTTCAAGGCAACGGCAAAAAAACAAACCAAAGCAAAGGTAAATTGTATATTGAATTGAACTAGTATATTGAATTGAACTTGTTTTAATTTTTTTAACAAACTCTTTTCAAGTACATTTTTACAAACTCTTGAACCAATATAGGCTGCTAAGGTGCTTTAATTTGAAGCTCAAGCTCAAGCTCAAGTTCAAGCTCAAGCTCAAGCTTATACATCATATTATCCTTATATGGTTGGCATGCAAAATAGTGTGTATGCACCAGTATGTGTTTATAATATGACTTTACATCAATTTTTTGTTTTCATTTACAAATATTTTGTAACATGTACTTTTTTACTTCAATTATGATAGGTCATAAATGCTATTGGAGGCACATTTCTTATCCCATCGGACTTTGTAAGCGGCACACCGAGAAGTTTGATGAGTGTTCCAACTCAAATGTTTGGGTCTGGATCTCTAACCCCATTGGGTAATAATGCATGCACAGCGGGAATGAATGATGGACATTGTAGAAATGTTTGACTAGTTTATTGAACATTGACATTTTGTTTTTGAGATTGAAACTTATTATGTTAAGTCCCATGTTAGATGTGTAACACATGTTGTGTATGAATTTGCAAGATTAATTATTATTAAGTCCCACTTTATTGGTTATGTAAGATTGGTCTTTGAGTTCATGGTTTATTTTGACAATCTGTCTTTCAGCATTTTGAGTTCACAGTTGATGGTTTAAAAAAATCTGTAAAAAAATCTATTTCAGTTTTCTATTTTGACAGTGTTTGAGCATTTTGATAGTGTTTGAGCATGATTTTTTGAGAGTTCATGCAAAATCTCTCTTGACAGTTCATGGTTTAAGAAATCTGTAAAAAAAATATATTTTTTAGTTTGCTATTTTGACAGTATTTAAAAAAAATATGATTTTTTCAGTTCATGATTCAAACTGCCAAACTGTTGTTAAAAATCTGTCTTTGAAAATCTGAAAATCTGTTTTTTAGTTTTCTATTTTGACAGTATTTGAGCCAAAATCTGATTTTTTCAGTTCATGGTTCACATCCTCTAAAAGCCAGTTATGATTTCAGTTTTCAAGTTCATGGTTTGACATAGATTTGTATAACTGATTTCAGTTATGATTTCAGTTATGAAAAAATAGTAAACCATCTGACATAGTTTGAAATTATGGTTTCAAATGGTTTACTATTTTTTCAAACCATATTTTTTCAAACCATGGTTTTAGTTTCAAACCACACATAGTAACTGAGCCAAAATAGTAAACCACACATAGTAGATCATGGTTTGACATTTTGATTTCAGTTATGATTTCAGAATAACTGAGCCAAAATCTGTATTCCAGTTTTCTATTTTGTAGGAGCCAAAAATCAGTTCATGTTTGGCTATTCAAGTCCTTACATTGGGAAGGGATTCACATTCTTACATGCACAAATCTGTAAAAAATCTGTAAAAAAACCTGTCTGTAAAAAAATCTGTCATGGTTCATGCTCAAACTGTCATGGTTCATGCTCAAATCTGTAAAAAATCTGTAAAAAACTGGTTCATGCTCAAACTGTGATGGTTCATGCTCAAATATGTAAAAAATCTGTCTATAAAAAAATATGACATGGTTCATGCACAAACTGTGTCAAACATGGTTCATGGTTCAGTTCATGGTTCATGCTCAATAATTCAACAATAACAATTCAACAATAACACAGTTCATGTTGGTTCTTTTTCGACAATAATTCATCAAGGCTTCAACAATTCAACAATAACACATCATTCCATGTTGGTTCATTTCCATTCCATGCACCAAAATCATCTGTATGTGAAAATCATCAAGGCTTCAACAATTTAATAATAACACATCTTCATTCCACAACAATTCCACAATAACACATCTTCATTCCACATCTTCATTCAACAATTCAACAATAACAGTTCAACAATTCATTTCCATTCCACTCAAAAATAACAAACTGTTTCTTACTAATACATATTCCATTCCATAACAAAACATAGTTCAATCTACTTCTACTTCTACTTCTACTTCTAACTAACATTACATCTTCATAAGTAATAAGACACCAATTATAAGCAACACAAACATCAGAAATTCTATTTTTTGCATCTTTGCACTCTGAATTCGAAGTTGTTCCGTCATAGATCTTTGTTGTTTGGTCATAGCTCGAAGTTGTTCCGTCATAGATCTTTGTTGTTCGGTCATAACTCAAAGTTGTTCCATCATAGATCTTAGCAGTTCTCTTTCTACTTGTCTTGGAATTTCATGATCTCCACATTGTGAATTCATAGGCACACACCATCCAATGAAAGTACCACAACCATTACAAGAGTAGAATAACTTGCTTTTGTTTCGATCGGTCTCAGAAATTTGAATCGTGGCCTTTTTATTACATGTAGGACAATTTTTGTTCAAGTACATCAACCGATCTGAGCTACTGCCGTTGACAGTTGAACTTGACATCTGCAATAACAAGTTATCCTCATTAAACTAGTGAATAAAGATTATTTCAGCTCATGATGTATAGTGAGTAAAGACTGCATTAAGAGGGACATTCACCACTTTTTCAATCTTCCTTCTTATGTCAAAAGGCCATGCTCAATTCCCATACTCAATTCCATGTTTAGTCTCATAATTATTCTACATTCAAGTTGACAATAAGTTCAGTGAATATGCACTAATCAGTTATGTATAAGTTCAATGAATATGCACTAATCAGTCTAATCAGTTTCAATCTTCCTATGGCTATGCTATTGAGTTTAATCAGTTTATCATAATATGCACTAATTAGTCTAATCAGTTTATCATGTATAGCCAAACTATTGAGAAATCAAATCCTACATAATTGAGTTTTCAATCTTCCTATGGCTATGCCTATGGCTTTGCATCTCAGTAGTTATGTATCTCAATGATACATAATTGAGATTTAAAATTGAGCTACATAATTATGATTTATCATGTATAGCCAAACTATTGACAAATCAGATTTTATCATGGCTATGCCTATCAGATTATACATGTAAAATTGCATATCACATTATGTGAAATTGCATCTCATGGCTATGCCTATCAGATTATACATAATTGCCTATCAGATTTTATCGTCATTTATCTCAAATTTTACATAACTACTCCAAAGATTGCATCTCAGATTTTACATAATTGAATTTTGTTCCAATTTCAGCAAAAATCTGAAATTTCAACAAATTTGAGAAATATTGTTCCAATTTCAATTTCAATTTCAATTTCAGCAAAAATTTGAAATTTCAATTTCAATTTGAGAAATTTCAACAAGTTGCCTAACTTATATAGTCAATTTCAATTTCAATCTGATTTCTTCTCTTTCAACAAGTTGCCTAACTTATATAGTCAATTTTGCCCTAAAATCTGTCTTTCAGATTGAGGAATTTTGCCCTCATTTTGCCCTAATTTCAGCAAGATACACCAGATTTGTAAAATTGAAAGAGAAGAAATCAACATGTTGCCTTAATTTCAGATTTTACATAATTAGGGCAAAATTAGGGCAAAATCAACATATATATATATATACACACACTAGATTGCCTCGTCGTCAATGGGATGGAAATAGAGGGAGTCGGGACTCAAGAGGACAGAGTAGGGCGTCAGAAGGACCTGTCGTCGGCGTGAAGGGGAGGAGTCTGTCCGTCGAATAAGATGGAAAGAGAAGGAGAGAGAAAGTCGAGAGGGCATCGGAGTCAAGGACGTCGGAGTGAAAGGGAGGAGCTGAGGGAGTCGGCCGTCGGAGTTGGGAGTTGAGGAGCTGTCTGTTGAGTGAAGGGGAGTTGTTCGTCGAGTTGAGGAGTCGTCTACCTCTCGTCTCTCATTGTCATAGAGCTATATTTTCCATTTTGAATTCTGAAAGAGGAGGTACGTGGCCCCTGTATATCACGTGACCCATCACATGCCTGTCCAACTCAGAGGGGGCCGTGGGGGTCTGTTTTTGAGGGGGTCAGAAACGTTTTTGTAAAACAAAACACTTTTAAAGACATCTCATTTTTCTAAAATAAAATATTAACTAGGTTGGGAAATTTATTAATTTATAATACTTATAGATATATATTTTATTTTTTTAGTTTTTTCAGTGACTAACATATTTGAATTAAATGTTTTAAAAATTTAATAAAAATTAAATAAATTCTGATTAATAAACTTTAAAAATCTAAAATAGACTCAATTAATAATTTAAAGACTGAACAGATAATTTGACAATCTTTTGAAAAAATTACGAGGGGGTATTATTGTCTTTGACAAATCTAGCTCAGCGAAGCAATACGTTCACCTTCTGTTCTCTAGTTCATTCTCCTTTCTCTCTCTACCCCATACCATCACCACCACCTTCCTCTCCAAACAGGACATAGAGGTGGTAGATGCATGACCAGCAATCTCTCTGTCTCTCTCTCTCTCTCTCTCCACCCTCACCACCTTGACCTTCCCCTTTGTAATCGATTCACTCACTATCTGCCAGATTTCCGTCAAACCCGAGTTGTTTTCCTCGATATCTGTGCTTCTCTAACCACCCCACATCTTCTTTGCCTCTCAGGTATGAACACAGGACTTCTCTGCTTGTAATGGCTGGTTTTGTTTCTTTCCTAGCTTAAGCTTGTGTGAAGCGCTTTTGGCCTTGCTACTCATGGGTTTGTTTTTTGTGGGCATTTGCTTTGATGGGTCTGTTTCAATCTCATGTTGGCTGCATGGGTTTCTCTTGATTTCTGTGGTCTCCCTTTGTGAAGTGTGTATTGGACTCTGTTTTCTTGTTGGGTTCGTTCTATATTTCTCTCTACCACTTCCGAAAAAGGTGGTAGGTTGGTGGGGGTTGACTTATCTTCCAAGGAGAGAGGATTGAAATTCTTTGGGATGGAGGGAGGGTTTTTTTGGGTTTTTTTTGTTAAACCTTGGATTTCTAACTTTGTTTATCTAGATGATTGTTTTGGGATTGCTTTATGCAAATTATCAATCGCCCATCAAGTTATCATCTTCTTTCCTTTCTGGGTTGATGAAGCTGATTGCAAGTTTTTTTTTTTTTTTTTGGAAACTCGAGTGAAAATTGCATATGTGTTTTGTGTTTTTACCCAACAGCTCCATCCTATAAAACTACATTATATACAATATAAGCTGCATATACTATGAAATCGTTGATTTTCCTCTGTAGTGTGAATGTGGAAACACTTGGTTGCTTTGTGCTTAAAAAACTAGCTAACTGTTTTGAATTGTACTTCTTGTCATTTTCTCTTTTCATCTTAAGATGATATTAGTTGTTGCTGTCAGGACTCGAAGTTAAACATGTTTTAGTGGTAACGGACACGAATCTTCACCAATCACACTAACTGTTTTGGTTCATGAAAAGGTATCGTTGGCCTTTGATTGCTCATATTGTTTGATTGTTTAGTAGTGACTCAACATTTTCCCCTTTTGGAACTGATTCTCTGCATAGTTAGGTTGTGCTTTTGACCAAATTTGAGCTAGCTAGATTACTTGTTTATTTAGTAATAGAATGCTTGACTGGGTTTGGTCGATGACCTATTAATGTGTTGAAATTAGAATGGTGCCTTAGGGGAGATATGCTTTGAATTATTTATTTATTTTTTAATGCTTAGCATTTTATATATGTCATTTTCAACATTTGAATATCTCATCTCGTTTGCGATCCCCTGATTTTGTTTCCTGTAATTTCTTGACAACGTTTGTAAGTTGTAACATCATTATTACGATTTTTGTAAAATTTTATGCTTTGCAGTTGAACAATTGTGCAACTCGTAGGAATATCGAAAAATACCATGGTGAGCATACGAAGGCGCAAACTCTTGGGACTTTGCTCTGGTATGCCCAAATCAAAACTTGCTTTAGTCACTAATGAAATTCCTCAAGCATAAGACAGTTCGCTTACCAAATTGAGAGATCTTTTTGATAATCGGGCATCCGGGTAAACCCCAACTAATCCCGAGACACATGTAAAGTACCCCATCCACTTGGGTCAGGTAAATCTTGGGCTATGTCTGTGGGCATGGCTCCAAAGGAATTGATAGCACTCAATGAGAGTCGAACCATAGACTTGATGTTTCATGAGGCACCTTAGACTTGATCTGTTTGAGAGATCTTGAAGTGTTTTGTGTATGACTAGTTGTATTATAGTTTTGTTACCACCGTTTCCTTGGTTGATCATCTAAACAAATCATTTCCTTGGTACTAGAGAATGTTTTGTATTAAATTTTAATATGTGCACCAGACAACAATACACATGATATCTAATGGACCTTTGTAGGGCAA
Organism: Camellia sinensis; assembly: GCF_055761805.1. Lineage (NCBI taxonomy): Eukaryota > Viridiplantae > Streptophyta > Magnoliopsida > Ericales > Theaceae > Camellia > Camellia sinensis. Next base: position 84,493,958 of record NC_138963.1, read on the forward strand.
AGGTCTTTCTTGTCTCCGCTTGCTAGGTTTTTTGACAATGGGCATGTATTTGAAAGTTTTATCCATAACACAAAGCCAGTTAGTGTTCATCCTATGCCTTCAGTTGATGCTGAGCAGACAAAGGAGGTGAGCATGAGTTTCTTGTATTTCTGTTTCCTCTGTTGCTTTCCTTTATTCTATCCACTTCCTTCTTCCATAGAATTTATCAATCAGATGCAGTATCATTATCTTTGTCAAGTTTTCAGCCAATTTTCTACTTGGTCTGCCATTAAATTCTATATTTTATTGAAATATTGAGGAGTGTTTGGGATCTCATGAAAATCTAAGCATCCATTGTTTTTCTCATGAGATGGTAACTAACAAATTGATTGTGTAGTATGAGGATGCTAGTCATGTCAATCGAGGTAAATATTTGAAAATTAGATGGCTTTTTGTTAAAAACAATTAAGAAAATTTGAAACGCTCTTCTATCTGAAGGGAAAAATAAGAAAGACATGGACTCATTGAGTTGCCTTCGAGGACCCACAATCTTCCATTAGCAGTTAAGTTGATCCATAAGTCCTATCTTTTAGATGCTTGAGATATCTATCCGTCTTTTCTCTTTTTTCAGGAAGAAACATCATGGGGAAAGAGAATATCGGTTAAAGGGAAACTGACTTAGAGCTTTGACATGAGTTAAAGAATTTGTTGCTGATACATATGATTAATTAGGAGGTTAATTAGCTAGTTCTTTTTAATTTGTTATTTTTGGTATTTTGGAGTGCATTTTGACCATTCATATTACTGCATGTTTCCTTAGAGTTATACCAGTGTGATGCCATGCAGAAACTCTTAGTCTTACCATTGGACAGGATTTGATTGTGGTGCCAAATGGATGCCACTAGGCCTCATGGTCATATGTGTTATCACAGTTATTTGGATTAAAGTGACAATTTAAGAACATTAGTTATTGATCCATTCTATTCAAAATTTCATTGTGCAGATTTGTTGGAATGGGAGTATAATTTTTTATACGATATAGATAAGGTCATTCTTAGACTCGTAGTCTTCTGGGAAGATGGTGGGCACTTCAATGGCTGGGGAGTTGCCAAAGGCAAAGTAGAGAATTAAGGCAGCCTGAGTGAGAGAAAGGAGGGTTGTGGAGAGAGTGACCCTTATCAATGGAATGGAGGAAACTAAGGATGACAATGCCTTAATATTGAACAAGAGCCCCCTTATATAGGGCGTTAAGCCGTCGGAAGCCAATTCACCTATGAATAGTTGGCCAACTCTCCTTGGTTTAACGAAATGGAAGTATCATGCCGACCTTTGCGTACTAGGATTTAGACCTTGGGGTCTGTATCATGGGCCCTGTAAAGGTAGATATATGATATCTTAGGGGTTGTATCGCTGATTCACTGTTAAGTCACTAAGTTTCCCAAAAGCTTAAGTTGTTAGGAAAGGGGCCGGACAATGTATATCAAGCCATTCAACACCTTCCCTCATGTGCAAGCCTGTCTTGCACGTGGAGAGACAAACAGAGAATCCAATAGAAAGAAAAACCAAACAAAGAAGAAGAAACCAAATAGGGACCAAATATCAAATGCCAACGGAGAGATTTAAACCTAAGACCTCTCTCAACCAAGTTCTGATACCATGTTAAATTCACTAATTTTCTCAAAAGCTTAAGCTATTAGGAAACGGACCCAACAATGTATGTTAAGTCATTCAACAATCACAACCTCACAATGCTGGTAGGTATGATACGCCTTCCGATGTATCAAATGTTTAGGTCAATGCCTCTTATTCTTAAAGTCCGGTCAAGGTAGGGCTGTTTCCCAGGATGAAGCAAGCCAAGCAACATCAAAGAATTAGCTGTAGGATTTGCTACATTATATGATTGCTTGTAATTAGGGAATTAGTTGTAAATGTCTTAAACTTTGGGATTTGGTTGGTTAAACATTACTTATTGAGTCTTCCTTATGGAGGGACATAAAGTTTTCCTAGAAAATATTCTTGTTCTCATTGTTTTGTCCCCTCTTTAAATGTCTGTGATTGATGGATTTGTAATATCTGTCTATCAAACTAAGGTCCGGTCACGGCATATCGTCTTGCATTCAGAAACTGGCACTGAGGTTGGACAGTTTATACTCAAGGTGTGAAGCAGAGGGGGTAATCTTGTTTTATTTTATTTTATTATTTTGCTTGCCAATTTTAACATGGTGAAACATTCTTATATAAGGGAATAGTATGTCATTTTATCAACCTTTGAGATTTGACATTGGGCATTAAGACTCTGTCACATGGTCAAGAAGGTGAAGTGGAAATTTAGTAAGGAGAATGCTCTAGGTTCAAATTCTATCTGGATCTTTGGGGAAGGTACATGAGACTGCAGTGATAGGATCAATTAGAACTATTTCCTGTAATTATCCTCCATTCAAGTTACTGACTGAAATATAGTAAGATAAAAAAATAAAAAAAGCCTTCCAGTGCCGTTAATTTACTACTGTAGTGTCTGCTGGGCTTGAAATACATTTTTCTCAATCCTTTCATGTATCTGACAAGTATTTTCTATTAAAAAACTTGACAAAATAGTTATCTCATTGTCTCCTTTCCATTTTGGGATGGTTGAGGCAAAATGGGTAGGAAGTGGGTAGGAAGTGTTAAAAGGTTGACAAGTTTTAAAGTAGTAGTGGAGATAGTGAGCTGCTTCAGCCGGTTTCTCTCTTCACCATTCTTTGATTTTGGACTTGATGTTGTGGTTGTTTGTTTTCCCTATATTTGTCCTTGCATTTTTTATTCAATCACTATTTAAGATTTTGCAGTCTATTTTATATTTTTGCCAAGCGAGTGGAATTATGGGGTTGAGAAGGTGGACCTTTTGGTCTCCACCTTGAATTACATTTTTAAATACACACCTGGATTCAAAGCTGTGTCACAGCTCTGTCATAATGTCTCTTGTATGTACATAAATGAGAATATACCATATATTTGTCCACAAATAATTTGTTCAGTATTCAACAAAAGAATGGAAAGAATTATTTGGCTTACCAATCAATGATGTAGAGACCATGTATATATAATATATTTATGATACAATTTAGGAAACAATATACACAAGGTAAGATTCCTATAATCAAAATATTTTCTATTCTAATTTTCATATTCAAACATAATATTTTGATTTTTATATTCAACACTCCCCCTTAAGTTGGCGTGAAGATATTCAACAAACGCAGTTTGTCAATGGAAGACTAGAGCAAAGTTGGTTCCACAGATTTTGTGAACATATCTGCCAACTGCTGAGAAGAAGAGACAAAGAATGGACGCATAATGCTAGTCCGAACCTTTTCTCGAATGAAATGTATGTCAATCTCGATATGCTTGATACGCTCATGAAGTACAAAATCAGAGGATAACATAATGGCAGATTTGTTATCACAAAATAAAGAAGAAGGAACAGTCTCCTCAAAACCCAATTCTGTTAGAATAGAGCGAATCCAAAGAATCTCACATGTCGTATGTGCCATAGCCCCGATACTCGGCCTCTACAGAAGACGTAGAAACCACTGCTTGTTTTTTATTTTTCCATAAAATAAGATGATTACCATAGAAAGTACAGAAACCAGAAGTAGAGCCTAGATTGGAGACCAGCGATAAAGAACAATCCCAAGCCAGGAGAAGTCTTTAAATACCTCAAAATATGATGAACCGCATCACCAGGCTCTTTACGAGGTGCATGCATGAATTGACTCATAACATTAACTGCAAACGTCAAGTTAGGTCTAGTGTTGGTCAAATAAATAAGGCGTCCAACAAGACGTTGATACATGCCTGGGTCATCCAACGACTCACCAGACTCTGATATGAGTTTGACATTAGGATCTATAGGAGTAAAAGCAGGTTTACATCCTAACATACTAATATCCTGAAGCAAGTCAAGGGTATACTTTCTTTCAGACAAGGAGATCCCCTCTCTTGAGCGAGCCACCTCAATTCCCAAAAAATATTTGAGACATCCCAGATCTTTAATGTCAAAAGTTTGGCCCCAGTCGACCAATGCCGACAGAGTCATCACCTATGAGAATAATATCATCCACATAAACTAACAAGACTATACACTGACCTGCAGAGTTCCGGCGAATGAAACGAATGTGATCGAAGTGACACTGAACAAAGCTTATAGATATAATAACAGAACTGAAGTGACCAAACCATGCTCGTGGAGACTGTTTTTTAGGCTATACAAGGATTTGCGTAACTGGCACACTTTTCCCGAATACTTCCCCTCAACCCAAAAATTGGGTGGAGGAGCCATGTAAATCGTCTCAAGAAAATCTCCATGGAGAAATGCATTCTTGACATCAAACTGATGAAGAGGCTAAGAATGAGATGCTGCAAGGGAGATAAGGAGACGTACATAAGTAAGCTTGGCGACAGGGGCAAAAGTGGCACCAAATCCTTGCCAGGAATTTGTGTGAAACCTTTGGCTACCAAGCGAGCTTTGTAACGGTCAACTAAACTATCAGCGAGATACTTTATAGTGAACACTTATTTGCAACCAACTGTACTTTTCCCAGGAGGTAAAGGTACAAGATTCCAAGTGTGATTTTGTTCTAAGGCCGCCATCTCAGTCTGCATAGCCGCTACCCATTTGGGATTCTGAAAAGCCTCAAATGCAGAACGAAGAATGGATTCCGAAGCAAGCTTGCCAAGAAAAGAACAGTAAGAAGGGGAATCCCTGTCATAAGAAAGATACTAAGAAATAGGATGATTAGTATTACTCAAATAACTCAAACGATTTGGAGGATGTCGATCTCGATGTGGGTAATGACAAGGAGGTGGAGAAGGAGCTAAAGGAGAAGAGTTACCTGACTTAGAGATCAGAGAGGCGGCGGAGGGGGCTGAGTGCGTGGGCGATGGGAGTATACTTGCAATGTGGGAGGAGGCGAAGGTTGAGAAGGAGGAAAGGGGACAACCTTATTCTCAACCTTGTCCAAAATGGTCACCGAGCGAACAGTGGAAGTAACAGGAGAAGCTTGTAAAGAAGGGTTAGTACCAAAGAAAGGAAGATCCTTACAAAATGTAACATCCAAAGTGTGGTGAAAGTGACGAGACACAGGGTCACAACACTCATACCTAAAGTTTTAAAAAGCGGCTGCAACCGTTACGTAATATGTAACGGTTGTGGTGGTTACCGCCACCCGTTACAACGGCTTTTGCGGTGTGATTGAGATTTATAGGTGTGTCGGCCGTAGCGGCTGCCGTAACGGTCGTAATGGTGCCGTAACGGCCGTAACAGCCTGTTACGCACCGTTACATAACGGTTCCGAACTACTTTTGAAAAAAAAAAAAAATGAAGCTAAAAATGGGAGAAGAGGGACAATGAAGAGGGAAGATGGAGGAGTAAGAGATAGAGAGAGAGAAGATGGAAGATGAAGAACATGTTATTGATTTGTTAAAGTTATATGACCTATGCTATTCTATTCAGCTGCTTTCACTCAACTATTTTGTTTGTGTGTGTTTATCTATATATTGTTTGATGATGATGATAATAATAATAATAATAATAATAATAATAATAATAATAATAATAATAATAAGTGTTGTCATTATCTATTTGGCTTGATTAAAATATATATATATATATATATATATTTAGGCTCTTATTTATTCTCTTATTTTTGTCATTGTTTATCTTATATATAATAGTTAGTGATTGATTTTTTTTGTAAAATATCTAGAAAACATAACACCTATAATTATATATTAATATATATTTTATACATGTCAATTTTTTTTGATTAGTTTATTTTGTTTTTATTTACAAGTTATCCAAAAAGAGAATGAATATTCAAGTGATTAAAAAAAAAAAAAAATTCTTTATAATTTATTTTTTAAAACTATTCAAGTTAAAATTTACATATGCTTTCACAAGTATAATAATTAAAAAAATAATTTTATACATTTAAGTCTAATAATTTATTTATTTTTATTTTTTTTTTGCTACAAGCGTAATATGGATTTATGGCATATAAAGTCATTAATTGTTAAAATAAAATGTAAAAAACTCAGTTTATAGTAATTTAAAAATATAAAATATATTAGATCATACTTAAAAATTTACAAAAATTGATCAATATTTATTTTAAAACCCAATAAATATGATTATGGAAAAAAAAATATGCGTATCGGTAAGTTTTTTTTTCAAATTGTGCAAAAAATAAAAAAATTCATGATTCCGGTTACCGCAACCGTTACGCTATGGCCAAGGTTTTAAAAAGCGGCCGCAACCGTTACGTAACGCCGTTACGTAACGGTTGTGGTAGTTACTGCCACCCGTTACGGTCGCTTTTGCAGTGTGTTTGAGATTCACAGGTGTATCGGCTGTAGCGGCTGCTATAGCGGTTGTAATGGTGTCGTAACGGCCGTAACGGCCTATTACGCACCGTTACGTAACGGTTTCGAATTGTTTCTTTCGGGAAAAAAAAAATGAAAATAGGGGAAAAGAGATAGAGAGAAAAGAGGGAAGATGAAGAGGGAAGATGGAGGAACAAGAGATAGAGAGAGAAAAGAGAAAAGATGAAGAACATGCTATTGGTTTGTTGAAGCTATAAGACCTATGTTATTCTATTCAGCTGCTATCACTCAACCATTTTGTTTGTGTGTATCTATCTATATATTGTTTGAAAATAATAATAATAATAATAATAATATGTGTGGTCATTATCTATTTGGCTTGACTAATATATATATATATATTTAGGCTTTTATTTATTCTCTTACTTTTGTTATTGTTTATTTTATATATAATAGTTAGTGATTGATTTTTTGTATAATATAAAGTTGTTAATTATTAAAATAAAATGTAAAAAACTCAGTTTTTAGTGATTTAAGAATATGAAATATATTGGATCAAACTTAAAAATTTATAAAAATTGATCAATATTTATTTTAAAATCCAATAAATATGATCATGGAAAAAAAATGTGCGTATCGATAAGTTTTTTTCAAATTGTGCGAAAAATAAAAAAATTCACGGTTCCGGTTACTGCAACCGTTACGCTACGGCCTTTACACCCCGCAACCGCAACCGCGCTACCGCCACCGTTACAGCGACCGCAACCGCTTTTCAGAACCTTGGCTATGGCCTTTACACCCTGCAACTGCAACTGCAACCGCAACCGCGTCACCGTTACCATTACGGCGATCGCAACCGCTTTTCAAAACCTTGCTTATACCCTTTGGACATGGAAGAGTACTCTAAGAACATACAGCGAATACATTTGTCATCTAACTTTGTGCGACTGGGACTCCGATTTTGAACAAAATAGGTACACCCAAAGACACGAGGTAAGAGAGGAAACAGAGTGGTGGTGGGTATAAGGGTATGAAACGGAGTGAGTCCATGCAACACACAACTAGGGATCTTATTAAAGAGGTAAACAGCAGTAAGGACAATCATATGCCAATAAGACTTGGGAGCACCCATACCTCGAAGAAGATACCGGACAACAGACATAATATGATGGTTTTTGCTTTCAACAATACCATTTTGTTCAGGGGTCTGAGGACAAGTAAGTTGTTGAAGAATATTGGTTTGATTAAGATGAGAACGAAATGCATTAGAAATATATTTCCTACCATTATTAGAACTGATAGTCCTAACAATTGTATGAAACTGAGTTTTAACCATCTATAAAAATTGTACAAAAATGGGAAAGACGTCAGACTTACGACGAATTAGATAAATCCAAGTGCACCTAGTGTGATCATCAATAAAAGTCACATAATATCTATGATCAGAAAAAACTGTGACAAGGGAAAGGCCCCAAACATCAGAGAATGTATAAGATCAAAACATTAGGAGCACGAGTCATAGGAGGGATATAGCTAGTACGGGTATGCTTAGACAACTCACAAACCACTCAATGAAACTTAGAATCTTTGCAAACTTTATTAAATGAAGGAAAAAGTTTACATAAATACTAAATATTAATGTGACCCATACGATCGTGCCATAATTTTAAAGTTTGAATATTAAAAACATAAGGCATGCAAGCAAGCAAAACAGAGGCTTGAAAACTAGCTAAGGAAGAAGAGAAAGGCTCGTCCGATAGATCCTCATAGTAGTACAGTCCATCACGCTCATAGCCCTCGCCAAAAATCCTCTTTGAACTCAGGTCTTGTAAAAGGCAAGAGGAGGGTAAGAAGATGACAGCACAATTAAATTGTTTGGCAAGACGACTAATGGATAAGAGACTATGCAAACTTTGGAATATGCAAAACAGATGATAAAGTAATGGTAGGGGATAAAGACACTACACCCTTATGACAGAGGATAACGAACCATTAGCAAGACACATAGATTGGGCAATAGTAGTAAGGACTAGCGAAGAAAGAAAGGAAAACTCACTCGTCATATGATTATTAACCCTAGAATCTAGAACCCATGAGGGACTAGCAGACCGAACATGGAAAGCAGTGGAAGTACCTGTTGCAAGGGTGGTAGCACTGGTAGATGATGGGCCAGGAGAACTAGTAGTAAGAGATCTAAGCTGAGCCTGAAGCTGACTCCTGTAAATTAGGGAGATGAGGAAACCCAGTAGTAGGAGTAGCGGAATCCACTAGAGCCGCAGTGCGAGGGGTGCTAACACCACGAGGGCGAGAGGAACGTGGCCTTAACTTAGGATGAAGTTTGAAGCAAAGAGCCTTAACATGACTAGAAACGCCATAATGATGACAAGTAACTAGACCAGCAGAACCCCAAGAACCAGATTTTGCAGCAAGAGCCATCTGATCAGATGAAATTGGTGACAGAGGAGAAGGATTAGGTTGAACTAGACGCCTACGACGCTCATCACTATCAATGTGGCAAAGATCTCATAGAGAGAGGGCATAGGTGATGTGTTTAAAATCTGAGTTCAAAGGGATTCAAACTCAAAGTGTAAACCCATCAGAAACTGTTAAGTATGCTGGTGAGCAAGGCGTTTGGACACAAGAGAGGTAGCATCTGCTGGTAACTCAATCAAAGGCTCATATTGAGCCAATTCTTCCCAATGGGCCTGAAGGTATCCAAAGAATTCTGACACAGAAAGACCCAAGGCAGACTGGGAAGCATGAGCAATATCTTGATAGAGCTCAAAGATGCCAGCATCGTTATGAGCATGAGCATACATCTGTGACAAGGCATGCCATAGACCGGGAATTGTGTCGCAATAGAGAGACATGTGATAAATATGATCTTCTATGGAGTTGAACATCCATCCCAAAATAGTACAGTTATCAATATCCTATTGTGCACAGGTAGGATCTGTTGTAGCAGGCTAGGTAGTGGAAGATAAAAGTCAATGAGTTTTTTCGTTGCCCTCTAAATAGAGTTTAAGGGAGCGGCTTTAGGTGGCAAAATTTTTCCCGTTCAACATCACACTCGTAATACGATGAACAAGAGTGTGATGAGAAAGAGAAAGATCAGAAGTAATTGGGACAGGCTTGGTGGGTATATCAGTAAATGATGGATCAATCATGGTGGGAGAAGAGGGGCTGAAAAACGCACAAAGATAGCAAAATAGTCCAAGAAAAAATTAGAAGTTGGAAAAAAACTCAACGGTTTATCCAAATAGATGCTACTAAATAAACCCAGTAGCCCAAAAGAATAAAAGGATTGACAAAGGGGCTTAATACATCAGACCAATCACTCGAAGAAGGGGTAAAAAACAACCACGAACCACCTAAAGAGGTAGCTGAAGCACGTAAGAGCAGAACCAAGTCTGGTCAGCAGCAACCAGAGCCTCGACAGGGATAAAGAAGGCCTGTTGAGGTGAAAACAAGGAAGGAGAGGGGTTGCGAAGGCTGGGTTGAGGCTGTCGGAGGGAGAAAAGGAGTTGGAAAGGGCTGTCAGAGGCGAGGTGAAGGCTGGGAAAGGCTGTCGGAGACTGAAAGAAGACTGGGCTGAGGCTGTCGTAAGGGAGAAAAAGAGGCGGAAAAGGCTGTCGGAGGCTAGAGAGAAGAAAGAAGGCAGTCGATGGTGATGGGTGTTTGAGAGAGAGATGGCTAGGGAGGCTTTGATACCAAAAAGAATGGAAAGAATTATTTGGCTTACCAATCAATGAGGTAGAGGTCACGTATATATAATATATTCATGATACAATTTAGGAAACAATATACACAAGATAAGATTCCTATAATCAAAATAATTTCTATTCTAATTTCCATATTCAAACATAATATTTTGATTTCTATATTCAACACAACACTTGTTTGAGAGTCAAGTGTTGGCGGTTGAGTTAAAAAGAAGAAGAAGAAGAAAAAGAAGAAGAAGAGGAAGAAAAAGATCCAGCCATGTATAGAAGTAAAGATCATTATCTTGATTAGACAAGGAGCTAAAGATCTGCTTGGTCACAAGTCAATAGCACGATAAAAAAGAAAAAAATAAGTATGCCCAATTTAGTCCACATTGGATGGGCGTTGGGGAACAATGTACTTGTTTGTTGTAAAACATTCAAACTGTAAAATCTGGTAATGCCAAAAACTATCCTGTAGCAGTTCTTTTCCATTTTTTTGCAGGTTGAAAATTCACAAATTAATGCCTAATGGGATATAAAGCTCCAGGACAAAAGTGCAATGACTTTAGTGCATTAAAAGGCCAATGTCAATAAGAAGTAATTAGTGGTGTGCCTTTACATGATTACTTAATTTAATAATGCTTCTGTGAGTGAATGAATTTTTTTTTTTTTGATGCTTCTGTATGCCCAATTGTTTGTTTACGTCTTTTGGCCTATAATTCAAGCTTATATTCAAATAATACATGTTGCTTCCCAGAAAATCATTTCAAAAGTAAGTCCTGGGGCATCAAATGCATCTGGTTCTAGCATGTCAAAAGAGAAGCATAATCAACAACATCCAGGTTTTTCTTTTTATATGCACATTCACACATTTTAGTTACTATAGATTTTGTATATCCAGGTGGTGTCATAATCAACAATATCTGAGTGGCGTTTTGATGCTTTTGTATTCCTCCCAGCAATGCCTTTTTTCTCTTTAGAATGATGCATGTGTTTTTTGTAGTCCCTGAAGTCAAACACAGAAAGCGACACAGGAGAAAGCATTTTGAGAACCAAGAACCGTGTCTGATGAGAGGTGTCTATTTTAAGAATATGAAATGGCAAGCAGCAATAAAAGTTGACAAGAAACAGATTCACTTGGGAACTGTTGGCACTCAAGTAGAAGCTGCTCGTTTGTATGACAGGTATTTACACCAACTTTGACCTTGCAGGCAGTTGTTAGAAAAAGGTCTTTGGCTTAATATGATTTGCAGAAACTGTAGCTTGTGCTTTCTCATCTTGGAGTCTGCTTCATATCTGCTACCTTAGTTCATGTTAGTGAATTTAAGAGTTACACTCTGTTTGTAAAAATATTTTTTTGGCATTTTCTGGCATTTAGTTCAATAAAAAATGAAAGTCAACCGTAAACAAGTTTATTTACGGAAAAAAATGTTTTCCACTTTAAAAGTGGAAAACGTTTTCGGGTTGAAGTATTACCAATGCCCCCACACTACCAATACTACTATCACCTCTACACCCCACCGCCACTGCCACTGCCACTGCCACTGCCACTGCCACCGCCACCTCCACCTCATCTCCATCCTGCGGCCACCATTCCACCACCACTAATACAATCACTAGTACATTAGTTTCAATAATGCAACTAAACATAGGAAAACATTTTCTGAAAAAAAAAGATCTTGTAGAAAATGTTTTCTTCTGAAACAAATGGAGCTTTATTTCAACTTGGGAAAAATCCTATCTGCAGTATTTATTATATTGCAAACATTGTACTTTTTTCTTCTACCTTCTACATCTCAGCCACAACACATGAAAGCAAAAGGTCCTTATCCTATATAAAATGATAGGTCCTCATGTTGCGCTTAAAGCTACCACAGTAGTGTGTTAGAATTTACCATTCACACTCACCTACTACACTCCACTACTCACACTCACCTACTACACACTCACCTACTACACTCCACTACTCACACTCACCTACTACACTCCACTACTCCTCACCTACTACCCAAACCCTCTCCTATATAATGCCACTCTGATTTGTAATACAAAATCAATAATCAATCAATATTACATCAATTTTAACATGGTATCAGAGCCATAAGATTTAGGCCCGTATTTTGTTTTCTCACCGGCGGGCAGCCGGCCGGCAACCTTGCCTTCGCTGCCCGCTGGAATTTTTTACACATACCTAACTCGCCCAAATCTGAGCCATTCCACTGCACATTCTCAAATTCAAGGTCATCATCATCCTCACTACCAGTAGGAGCTTCAATCACACTAAGGGCATTCCTTTGTAGCTTTACCTCTATGCCATTTGTAAGAACCAGCCAATGCCACCCTCCGAGCCCAACAGCCTTCTTGACCACGCCTCGGAGACCAACGAGCACCGACTTGGTCCGGTTGTTACCAGTCACAACGACCTCGGTGTGACGTGGCAGAACAGAGAGCTCTTCTTCGCTGCTATCTCCACAACTCTGCAACTGCGAAAATCCGCCATTGACGGAACTCTCCACAGCTCTCACTCTCTCTCTTCTTCACCAGATCTGATCCGAGAGAAGAAAGCTTTACACTGTGGGCAGGGCTGAGTCTCTTGTCTAGGAATTTGTTGATATGGGTCGTGGAGTCAGCTCTGGCGGCGGACAGAGTTCACGTGGCTACGTATTTGGGAGTGGTGAGGCTCCACAGCCAGCCACACACAATCCAAGACCTGCTTCAAGTGAAGGACAGGATGTAAATAATGGTCCTCCCCCCAAGACTATTGCTGCTTCTCAACAAGTAGATGTTACTAAGCAGATTTCTATATTTGGAAATTAAGGTGGTTGTTCTCGGAATCCTATTACTTTTGGTCTTGGTAATTTGGCTATCTGTTTGCCACGGTTTTGACTGCACCAACTAGCATTGTTGACAGCACATGGGGGCATCACTTTCTTTTCATTTCTTTTTTTATATTACCCACTCCATACTTATTTTTTATTATTATTATTATTATTATTATTATTATTATTATTGTTTATTCTACTTTTTGACAGGTTATTATTGAAACTACCAACCCATCATTCCACCGCCCACTCCATACCTATTTATTATTATTATTATTATTATTCTTATTAAAAAAAAAATAAATATAAAAAAAAAAAAAAATACCAAACACCATTGCAAACAATTTACAAATTTGCACCACCAATCATATTTTATTCATCTCAGGGCACAACCCCGATCACACTTTTACACAAAAAAAAAAAAAAAAAAAAAAAAAAAAAAAAACAACCACATCCACCGGCGAGATTTTTTCTTCTCTACTCTGCCGCAGGTCTCTTCTTCTTGCCTCCGTCCTGGGCGGCCCTTGACGGTGCTGCCTCCGTGTTTCCTTGTCCACCGAGCACGTTCACTCCCCCATACTCCTCCACTGCAGCATATGGAGGACCTCCAAATCGGAACATCACGGTGGCCTTCCGCTTCAGGTCCTTGTTTTCTGCCCTTAGCACGCTTATCTCTGCTCGCGCATCCTTATACATGCGTTGGAGCAGAGCCAGTTGGGCGTTTAAATGCTGCACCTCATTTGTCCTACTCTGCAGCCGGTTCGACAAATTTGTGACCGCCGTCATGCTTTCCACACATGCCTTCAAAGTATACTGATTGGCCTCCACATCCGACAGCACTGCCATTCTTTGCTCCACAGACCGCATCGGAAAGTTCAACGGAGTATACTCTGGGGCGCTTGGTTGAGTTTCCAGTGCCACCGCACCAGTTCTCTCTCTCGTTGACTCATTGAGGTCGGGAAAGAGAGTGAGTAGACCTCGGGATGAGGATGCCGTATTCTGGGTAGCTGAACGGGAAGAAGAGGCCATTGTTCAGATGTTTCAGAGAAGGTTTGGATACAACGTCTTCACAGAGTATTACAGAGTATCTCTCTCAGAAATCTCTCTCAGACAACAGAGTGTTACGGACTATCTCTCTTAGCAAAACGAAGAAGAGTTTTTTGTTTTTTCAGAGGTTTTTCGCCGCTTTTCTCTGCCTCAGCCTCAGCCTCTGTCTTATAGCCGAGGCAGCCACGCGCATCGCGCGCCTCTTGCCACCAGCCGACAAACGGGCACGCAAGCCAAGGCGCCCACGTGCCTCGCCATCATGTCCGGCACACCTTTTGATGAATTGGGCACGCCTTTTGATGGCACGCCTTTTTATGGATTGGGCACGCCTTTTGATGGCACGCCTTTTTGAAAAATTGAGCGCACCTGTTAGCTTTTTTAAGGGTCCGACAAGACTCTGTAAACTGTCCCGACATTGATTCCGGTTAGTTTCTACAAGGGTCCAGCAAGACTCCGTAAACTGTCACAACAACTATCACAACATTGTCTGCTACAACGGTCCGACATGACCCCATAAACTGTCTTCTACAACGGTCCGACATGACCCCATAAACTGTCTTCTACATCGGTTTGACACCCCAATACAGTGTCCTCTACAACGTTATGACACCACCATACAGTGTCCTCTACAACGTTATGACACCACCATCCAGTGTCTTCACCAACGGTCTGACACGACCATACAGTGTCTCCTATCCTTTTTTATTTTTATGTATTTTATTATTTTCCTCTCTTCAAACTCAAGTTGGTTAGTTTCTATCCTCCTTGAGTTTGCGGGGGGCTGTTAGAATTTACCATTCACACTCACCTACTACACTCCACTACTCACACTCACCTACTACACACTCACCTACTACACTCCACTACTCACACTCACCTACTACACTCCACTACTCCTCACCTACTACCCAAACCCTCTCCTATATAATGCCACTCTGATTTGTAATACAAAATCAATAATCAATCAATATTACATCAATTTTAACATAGTGGTACCGTCCTTGTAGGGTCTTTTATTTAAACTATAATACAGTCCCACCCTCATCATTGGGGCAAAGGTAAACACTGGTCATCGTTGCAAATGCTAGGTTGATTAATCAATGTTGTTTAATGTTGTTTCAAATATCATTTGGGATGTAATGTATCTACATATGAGGCTCGCAATGCTACATTAAATACTTTTTTGTTTGATTTTTGTTAGGTTCTCATTTTATACTAATATTGATATAACTAGGGTTCAAATTGTATGAGTTTCTAGGCAGTCTCATCCATTTCTGTAAGTCTTGAACTGAAGATGCAGCAAAGCTTTGATTTGTTTTATTTTTTTAAATCCACTATCTTACCATAGTGGGGCCACCCACATGAGAGGGAGGGTGTGGATCTCCCTCTCCATACACACGTGTCAGATCACCTTCCTTTTACCTATGCTTTTGTTTCCTTTTCTTATACTGACCTTACTAAGGCACGGATAGATTGAAACAAGCAAGAAATTCTCATAAGCACGAGAAAGAATTATTATAAAATTTTGTTCTTGAAAACACATAGTGGTGTGAAATAACGTACTTGATTTGTTAAGAGTCTTTTGTGGTTATGAATTATTTCATTGTGGAACTGTGATTTTGAATATGAAGAGATGTGACAAATAGAAAATGGAGAGAACACAAGAATTTAACGTGGTTCGACTAATCTTGTCCTACATTCACCCACATTCAACATCTAAGAATTCACTTGGATAGTTTGTATACATGAGAAACACCTATATTTATAGGTGAAGAATACAAATAATATTCATTGAGGTCAAATGGAGACCTTTGATCAGTTATAAGATGATCCCAAATTATTTAATATAATAGTTATAATCCTATTGATTTCATTATTGACTAATATAAATTAATTGATTTTTCTCATTAATAGTTTTTTTCTTAAAGTATATGTTAAAATTTCCCTTTTACTAAAATATTTTTTTTGCTACATTTATTTTGGCCCCTCCTAAAACAAATTTCTAGCTTTGTCCCTACCTTTGATGAAGTGTGAGTGTGGTGTGGCTATGGGATTTAGTTTAGAGTCCTCCTAATAGTACCCACTTTTCTTCTTCGTACTCCCATCCCTTTCAATATTTTTTTCCTATTAGAATTTTATCCTAACATAGAATTCCCATTTTATCCCCATCTCTTACCCTAACCCTAACCCTACCCCTACCTCCACTCTACCAGCTCTTGTTGGCACCCTCCCCACCCAGCCCCCAGCTCCGATGACCCTTCCCAATGTTGCCCACCCCTGTCCACAACCCATCCCTGCCAGCGTCATCTCTCCCCCAGCCTCCCTTAGCCTTGTAACCCCTCCTTCCACCCATGGTTGTTAAAATCGAGATCCTACAAGGATCTATGAGAGGGTGTCATGGATTGGTTTGACGATCGTAAGATTCTACTTTATTCCAATGAGGTAAAAATACAAATAAGGATGATGCATATTAAAAATAAGGTAAAAAATAACAAACCCAATGATACTACCTACGATTCTATACGATCCCACACGATCCTACTTGTGATCTTGCTATTACACTGATCCTACAACAATTTGGATTGTTTTGGAAATTTTAGATCGCGATTTTGATAATCATGTTACCACCCCCGCAACACCTCTTCGCCACCCTCGCAATTGCCGCCCCCCACAACCCTAACCCTCACTATTGATTGAGTTAGAGAGAGGATAGAGAGATTGACTGAGAGAGAGGTTGCGAAGAAGAAGAAGAAGAGGGGAGGGGTTGGATTGCGGTGGTGCACAGGGAAGGGGAGGATGGGGCATTCCAAGAGTGAGGGTGGGGTGATGGAGGGTGTGTTGCGATGGAGGTGGAGGTGGAGGTGGGGCTTGGATTAGGATATAGGAAATGAGGGTAGAATTGGGAATAAGGTAAGGGTCCGAAGTAAAAAAAAAAAAAATGAAAATTTCAAAATTTGCAGGTAAGGGTCCAAAGAAATTAGGTGGGGGCATATAGCAACACTCTTTAGTTTATTGTTTTCTCCATGAGGATCAAGAACTTAAAGAATCAGCTTGCTTGGTTAAGTTTTTCAAAAAACACTTGTCAGAAAATTCTATTTTCTTGTTTTCCGTGTTTTTTTATTTTTATTAATTTTTTTTAATATTTTAAGCAATTTTTTTTTTTTTTTTTTTTTTAAACACACCTAACATAAATATACCTAAAAAGTAAAAAAATTGTGAATTTTTTTTTTTTAAAAATTCACTAAATATCAAAAATACAAAAAAAAACCTTTTTGTATTTTTATGTATTTATTAATTTTTTAAAATATTTTTTTCACAATTTTTTTATTTTTTAGATACATCTAAGTAAAGTGCATCTAAAAAAGTAAAAAAAAAAATTTTAAAATTTTAAAAATATTCACTAAAAACAAAAAAACATGAAAACCAAAAAACTCAAACCAAACACACTGATTAATTTTGTGAATAACCATAGAAAGAAGTTGGGAAGTGAGGTTGAGAACACGAGAATAAATTTTGGGTAAGATTTATATCCAATCTACCTCTCTCAGACCACCCATCAGACCACTCATCAAATGGGGACTAAACTGGGTGTATTTTTTCCTTTTAAGATGAGTGCAGGGAACACTCTTCTACATTTTCTTTCTTATAGTATAGGCAGGAGTCTCAATAGTTAAGGATCAGAGGGTTTTCCTAACATTCATAGCAACTTAGAGAGACTCAAAACTTCAAGGCCACACCTTTTAGCAGGTAAAAAGTTGTCTTGTACTCATTGTATTTAGGCTTCCTCTTGTTTTTACTGTTTTATTTTTATTTTTTCTTGGTTTGGTGATGTGATTTTTACTAGGTCTTTTTTTTCTTGCTCAGCCATTCAGAGGAAAAGGTGGTGTGCAATAAATAATGTGTTATGGAAATCTCATTAGTTGTTTTTCTGTATTTGCAGGGCTGCGTTTATGTGTGGGAGAGAACCCAACTTTGAACTCTCGGAGGAGGAGAAGCAAGATCTTCGGCAATTCAAATGGGATGAGTTCTTAGCATTGACTCGCTCTGCAATTAATAATAAAAGTAAGCTTACCTCACTCTTTTTGGTGATGCACTTGTGTTTCTATCTTCTTCTGGTTTTAAATAGTTACTATAAACAAAATTCTCAGAACATCGGAGAAGAAGCGGCGCAGGTTCACGAAGAAAGTCCGAGCCTTCAGCGCAGAATACTGACTGGGAACGTAATCAAGGAGTCAACGGCTTCTCGGCTTCAGAAGATGTAGAGCCAGACACATAGTCTCTTGAAAGTTTTGGTTCAGAAACAAGCTGAAATCCTATATGTTAGCAATTCAGCCCCTATCTTTTTGCTCCTTACATATATATATATATATCTTTTGGTTGTACAGATCATGAAAGACTTTATGACTGTTAATAGCAGATTTCTGTTTCTAATTCAAGGACTTCAAGGTTACATGCGTCATTATCATAAATATCTCAAAACTTGCACTTCACTTCGGTTGTGTTTGGATCATGGATTTGTGTTGGGATTTAAAAAAAGAAAGAGAAAAAGTAGGTGAAATGTAATTATATTTCGTTCACATTTCACCCACCATTTCTTTTTTCCCTTTTGAAATTGCTACCAAAATCTATTATCCAAACACAACCTTTAGTCTCGTAGTAAGCACTTGAAACCATTTCTCAAACTAATCGTAGTTGTCAATGTTTTGCAAAATGCATTAGAAATTAGAATTTGAAAATGTGTACTCAATTTTTTTTCCAAAAAGGTAAGTTAACGAGCATAAGTTTATTAGCTTGTTTCTGTTCTTTTTCTTCTCTCCTCATATAATTCCCATTTATCTTGAACTTCAAAATTGTTCCATTGTCACCGTATTGTATGTTTTTTTTGAATTTTCACCTTCTGAACTCTTCTGCAACTATTGAAAACTATCAATATTCCATGGTTGCTTTTGATGGTCTGAGAATAATGGTTGGGTTAATTCCATGTATGGTTTTAAAAGTGCAGTTATATTTGTCTATTCTTTTCGTGTTGGACATGGTGAAATTTATGTTGGATGGGTTGATTACATTATTGAGTTCATTTCTTAACAGTTTAAACTTTTGGAACGATTGGTTACTTAAATTGGAGCTTAATGTGTAATTCTTGGTAAGGTAGAAATCAAATCATTCGATCGTTTTCTGTGTCTGAATTGCTCAGTCAATGCTTTAAGTTTGGAACTTCTCTGCTTCAATGTTCTTCCCACTTGTCAGGATGTTCTTTTGTTGCCTCCTAACTTCTAAACTTCATAGGTGGAGGCTTATATTTTCACACCAATTTTCGTTAGTTCACACATATTCTTCATAGGTGGAGGCTTATATTTTCACACCAATTTTTGTTAGTTCACACATTTTCTTAGTTTACACATTTTGAAATTTTCGCACCCTTGGTTTGGAAACCTAATTCTGAATGAACCTTTAAAGGCTGTAGGGGAGCCAAACGTCCTCAATAATAAAGTGTGAGTAGCTTCTCTTTTTCTTATTGAGTCGGATGAATTGAGGTTTTTCAAATCCTTCCGATATAGTAGCCCCAGTTTCCTTGGGTTATTTACGTATGGAAAGGCAGAGGAGGCACTTGTGGAAAGGCCAGTTGAGTTTGATAGATAGGGTAGTATTGGTACTAAAATATGCAACATGACCTATCGCCAGGGATGTTGACGTGGCCTACATTGATCAAATATGAGCCAGGAAATATAGCCGTTGTGAACAACTGAAGAATAGGAGGCACATGCTAAAAAGCGGACACGTGTGGCTGCAAAAATGAGTGGAAATGACCAACAAAGAAGTATAAAAGTTGCGATTTTGAAAAAGTATAAAATTCTAGGAGTCGCTCTTAGTAGTTGGGAGTAGCCGTAGCAGTTAGCCATTGTTAGGAGTAGTTCTAACTATAGCTTGTTCTGTTGATTGATATTTGAAAAATGTTGTTCTTGTTAATGTAACTTGTAGCAGTTAGCCATTGTTAGGAGTAGTTCTAACTATAGCTTGTTCTGTTGATTGATATTTGAAAAATGTTGTTCTTGTTAATGTAACTTGTGACAAGTGACAATTTCATTTATATAATAATAGTTTTCATTTGGTTTCTTTGCAATCTCTTTTGTTCATTTGGTTTCTATGTCTTGCGATTGAGTTCTACTTTAATTTTGCTTTTTTTTTTTTTTGATCAGCAAACAAAGGAAGTATATAGATATTAAAACACAAATACAGAAGAAGCAACCAGCATAGCTAATTGAAACCAGGCAAAAAACCATTCACTTTGTTTAAAGTCACAGAAAAACCATTCACTTTAATTTCGCTTTAAAGTCACAGAAAAACCATTCACCTTGTTTAGTTTTGATTGATTCAATGAAAATTGAATGTTTTGTTTTTCGTGGGTTTTTTAGTGAATTTTTTAAATATTTTAAGAATTTTTTTTACTTTCTAGATGCACATAATTTAGATGCACCTAAAAAGTAAAATATTTGTGAAAAAAATATTTTAAAAATTCAATAAATACACAGGAATATGAAAATATACTGAATTTTTGTATTATTAGTATTTGATGAATTTTTTAAAGATTTTTTTCATAAATATTATATTTTTTAAGTGTATCTAGGTTGGGAATATTTAAAAAATAAAAAAATTTCTTTAAATATTAAATTTTTAACTAAAAACAAGAAAATGTGAAAAGTATAAAAATTTAATTTTCTGAAAAGTAGAAAGTGATAAAATCATCAATGTTGTTAATGACATTAATGTTTCAACCAAGGGTAATTATATTTACACAACAATTTGGTTTCCTTACACCTATTTTCTTATTACACTCATTCAAAAAATTCAAATTTTTTATTTTGTATTTTTACACTTTTCAATATATCAATTTTCTTCATATAATGAATTTCACATTCTTTCTTTGCATCTATCTTTCTTTTCCCTTTCTTATTCGTTTTTTTGTCTTCCCTCTGCCGCCTCTAATTGTCATGTGTATGACGTTGGTAATCCAAACTCCAATCACATGTTCGACACTGGCAAATTGAACACTCTCTGTTAGTCATTCTTTTTCTTTTTCCTAACCCTAGATTTGGAGCAAATTCACAATGGTGGTTGTAGGAATGTGAGAAGGAAGTGGGGGTGGCTGGCTAAAATGAGAGAGTTGTGGGGTTGTAGGAGATAAAAGAGGTGGACAGCATATTGAAGATATTGTTGTGCCGACATTAGTGAAGTAAGTGTCAGTAGCTTGAAGAAGACGAGAGTGAGAAGAAAAATTAGGATTATAGGTTGACAACTGAAATGTAATTTTATGTAAGGATAAAATTATAATAATAAAAATAAGGGGAAATTACAAAGAAAAACTCTACGGTTTGAACCTTGTAACAAAATAAATTCTGAAATTTTAATTTCATCAATTTAAATATTAAATTTTTGATTTGTTTTTAATTTAAATCATTTGCCTATTTTTCTTTAGTAAAATTAATGAAAAAATAAATATTTTAGTCATTACACTCAATAAAAAAAAAATATTTTAGCCATTTTATGTATATCTACATTGAGTTTAAATATTAAAATATTATTTTTTTGTCATTTTCTACTTAATGAAAATAGAAAAATGACTTACATTGAAAACAAATCAAAATATTAGAATTTAAATTGACAAAATAAAAAATTTAAGATGTTTTTTTGTTACAAGACTCAAACCTTAATTATTTATTTATTTTTTGTAATTGTCCCTAAAAATAAAAATAAAAAATAAAAAATAAAGAGCGTAATGAGTTAAAAATGTCACGTTCCTTAACCTATAAGAAATTATTGTAATTTTGTCAAACTTTAGAGGCAGAGTGTAATTTCTCCAAACGTGAAGGATGTCCGTGTAATGTACGACCAATACTCCTTCTGTGTGTGTTTGGACACACGAAAAGGTAAAGAAGCGGTCGGCTTTTCTGTACATCGCCGACCGGTTTGGGGGGTTTAGGGAATCCGATCCATTTCCACGGCTTCTTGGTACCTAGTCAACTGCACACAGAGAGGGAGAGCGAGAGAGAGAGAGAGAGAGAGAGAGAGCAATAAAAAATGGGTGCAGATGATAAAACCCTAGAAGAATTGAATTCATCATCTTCCTCATCGGAGTCTTGGAAGGAGCGCATTCTCTTTCCCACCCTCCTCGCTGGTCTTTCTCTAAAACCCTATTTTCTTAAAAAATTATTCTCTTTTCACTGCACCGTGTTTGGATGATCACAATTTGGAAACATTTAATTCAAGTATCCAAATCGTTCCTTTCTCTTCCTACGTTTTCTTTCCATCCAAACAGAAGGGGAGAGAGAGAGAGAGAGAGAGAGAGAGTAGGGAAATTTGGTTTGCCATGAAGTTTCTAGTTTCTGATTGATTTTTTCCTTCTTTCAATTTTATCTTCTAGGAATTGCCGGCGGGGGAGTTGGATTGATATCAAAACATGGCAAAGTTCACGGAGTCGCGAACATTTCCGCATCGTATGGCGCTAATTTTGCCATTGTCACTGGCTGCTATTGCGGTAAATCCTGCTTTTAAATCATATCCAAATATCGGTTTATGGTTGTCGTGTGTTCTTATTATCATATCGAGGATTCTAACTTTGGAGATGAATACACATATAACTCCTCTTTTAAATTTTCCTTAAAAGGTGCAACATACTATAAATTTCTACCAATATGAAAAGAGTGGATAACATTACCTTTATATTATTTGTCTACCTAGTTAAATACATACACACGCACACACATATATATGTCCTTGTCTACTAAAATTAGGCATCTCATCTCTTCATTTTGTCATGATATAAGTCAGAAGATAAACTCATTTCAATAAACAATATCAAATTTAAAACTCATTTTCAAGAATGTCATTTTAAATACAGTCAATGGCTACATTGTCAAAGGATGAACAAACAAGAATGGAGGATAAAACAAGTGTATCGGCAAATTAAAAAAGAATAGGGTTAACTACACAAAACCTCCCTAAGATCTTGGAAATTACATTGTCTTTTCTTACTTTACCTGACAATATAAATAACCTCTCTTACGTTTGGTGCCGTTACAAATTTTAATAAAATCGGCTGAAGTTAGCAAAATTATGTTTTAAAATGTCAAAATTACCGCCCTTATTCTTTTATGTTCTTCCCACTTACACCATCACCCTTATAACCAGTCATACCACAAACCCTTATTCTCTCTTTTCTCCCATTCACCCTCCAATGGCTTCCACCTTCATTGAAAACTCCAATTTTCGTCTCCTCCTTCAATGGCTTCCATCACCTTTGAATTTCTCCTTCCATCATCACACTAGTCGCCACTGATTGACCATTCTACTGTTGACAACCACACCACAATATAGCACTACCATTAACTATATTAGCCACAACCCCACTTGTAGCAAACACCTTTAACCACTCATCGCACCAAATCAGAGCCTCCCCACCTATCTCACCACCATATGGGTTTGATTTACAAAATTGTAGAGATTAGCACCATTCTATCGTTGTGTTAGGATTAGTCCACCTATATGATAAAGGTGGGTCCCATACTGTTATTAGGTTGTTTTATACATGTATTTGAGTTAGGATAGTATAGTCCGGAATTTACTAGGAAACTTAGTATGTATAGGATTTGGTTATCTAATTGTATGGAACTAGGATTTTCATGGTTTGACTATTATAAATAGTCATGTAGACTATAGGATTTCTTGTGAGAGATTGGGAGTGTAGTGAGGAAAAAAATAGAGATGTAATGGTGAGAGAAACAATACCGTAGATACCCGGTGAGTAAGGGCTCAACTACCCTTGGGTATAGAGTTCAGGTAGTGGTGTAGGTTTTGAGTGTTGTGGTCATCTCACATGTATTCTCTATTTTATTCATAGTGGAAACTCTCTCTCTCTCTCGTGGTTGTAGGCAATTTAGGCTGAATTATGTAAATCTGTGTGATTATTTTTCTCCTTGGTGTGTGCGTGGGTGTGCTTCCATTTGCGTTGGTGGGATATGGTATAAATCCCAATAAGTGGTATCAGAGCTAAAGGTTACTGATCCTAGGTGCGGTTGGTAGAGGGTGTGATTATTGCACATGGAGGACTTGCACAGAATAGAAAGAAATTCCGGTGGTAGAGAAAAAAAAGGGGTTCAAATCTGGTGAAAGTTTCCATAAGAAGTAACATGGTAGAAAAATTCACAGCGAAGGTGGATCTCGAGTAGTGTTTTAAAAAGTTTTAGGTGCATCGAGGCGCTAAGGTCACCTAGAGCCTAAGCACCGAGGTGCGAGGCGAGGCGGTTATAGAAGTTGAGCAAAATATTAATATAGTACAATTTTCAACATAAGCAAATATTTAATATGTATATTTTTAATTTTAATAAGAAGAGAAGAGAAGAGAAGAGAAGAAGAAAAAAAATAATTAATTTTTTTAATATATATATTATTTTATTTATTATATTTTTTAAATAATGTGCTTCAATTAATTTTTTTATTTTATTTTACATACATGTAGTTTATTTTTTTTATTACTATGTATAAGTATATATTATATTTTATATATTATCTATAAGTATATTATATATTGTATATTATATAATAGGTATTATATAATATTATATATATATGAATCAAGAAGATAAAGAGAGAGAGAGATCGTGATCGCGAGAGAGAAGACGATGGAAGAAGAGAAGAGAAGAGTGGAGAAGAGAAGACGAAGCAGAAGAGAAGTAGAGAGAGAAGAGAAGAAGCAGAGACGAACTTGAAGAAGATGAGTCCAGTCGATGTCGAAGCTCAGATCAGTCGATGGCTAGTATACAAACACAAAACAAATCAGTCGATGGCGAAGTGTACAAAGCGTGCGTCTTGAGCCTAATTGAAAGGTGCACGCCTCAGCGCCTTACCCGCACTTCTCGCAACTCGCCTCGCCTCGCCTACTTTGAACGCTGCCCTTGCGCCTCGCCTCACTTAGCGCCTAGGCAAGCTTTTTAAAACACTGATCTCAAGGTTTTTAGGGGTTGCAAATTCATTCAGATTCTGAATAGGTTTAAAGGGATTGGATAGTTTCGGCGGTGATCTAGGTGATCGGGTTTGATTGCGGGTGATCTGGGAGTAATCTAATTCAATCAACCAGGAAGTCCAGTCGTTGCGGGGACAATTAGACGGTGTTTTCTGATCAGGTATCGTGATTGGAAACTTGTATAGGCTCGTAGAGTATGTTATGACAAAAAGGGAGTTACTGTCAAGCATCAGACGAGTAGTATGAGTCGTGGGTGAACATCAGTGAGCAACAGTTACAAGGATATTTGATGGCCACCAAGAGGAAGACAATGGGATGCTGGATGTTCACAGAAGGAAGCTTCGAGCATGGAATCTGAGACAGTTTCCGACAAGGTGTACACCAAGGGAAGATGCCGGTCTATTTTCTATAAAGGTTTTGGTTCATGGCAGTGGAGACATCTTAGGGAGGTGCAGCAAATCTCATCGGCTCGAGCATGAGGACAAAGGAAGCCACTAATGACATGCTGAGCACTATTGCGGGAGATGCAAATAATGTGGGCACTTGGTTCAAGGCGGTGCAACATCTTCTAGGTGAAGGTGGAGTGTTCACGCAAACTAGGACATTTAGGTTGGAGGATACACATAACATTTACCTCACATGGGTGGAGGGGGTGATTATTAGGATTAGTCCACCCATGTGATAAAAGTGGGTCACGTACAGTTATTAGGTTGATTTATTCATGTATTTAGGTTAGGATAAGGAAACCTAATGTGTTGATTTTGGTTACCTAAATGTATGGAACTAGGATTATCATAGGTAGACTATTATAAATAGTCATGTGGACAATAGGATTTCTTGTGAGAGATTGAGACAGTAGTAAGGGAAAAAATAGAAATGTAAGGGTGGGAAAAAATAGAGATGTAATGGTGAGAAAAAAATACCGTGGGCACCGGGTGAGCAAGGGCTCAACTATCCTTGAGAATGGAGTTCAAGTAATGGTGTAGGTTGAGTGTTTTGACCATCTCACATGTATTCTCTGTTTTGTTCATAATTGAAACTCTCTCCCGTGGATGTAGGCAATTTAGGTCAAACCACGTAAATCTGTGTGATTGTTTCTCTTTGGTGTGTGTGTGGGTGTGCTTCCGTTTGCGTTTGTGGGATATGGTATAAAAACCAACACGTCAGAGGGAGGCGGATAGAGAAGAAAAGGATTTGATGGTCTGGATTGGCTTCGATCAAACACCTTGGTCAATTGCGGTTTTTGATCGAGGTAACGAGGTTGGGAAAAGAGTGGAAGAGAGGGTGGTTGTGATAAGATGGTAGTGGTTCATGACTGCTGGTTGTTTATGTACACTGCTAATGGAAAAAGGACCTATAAGAGTGGACAGGTGTTTAGAGTGGGGATTTTGGTAAAGAGAAGAGGATAGAGAATATGGGGGGCGTAGGGATAGCAAACCCATCAATGAAGTTTGATCTCCAGAATCAACTCCATTGACGAAGCTCTTACCTTTGTATTCCCATCAATGGAGTTCAATCTCAAGAACCATGCATTCCATCATCGGAGCTCTTTGCTTTGCAGATCGATCATTGGAGTTGGCATTGGCTAGACATTGGTCTATTTGAATTTTGAGATTGGGTTTAATATATTTGCTTAAACAATGAGAGGGAGAGAGAAGATAGGGATTTATTTCTTGAAGATGGCTGAAGAGGTGGGGGAAATAGAAGGGGTGGACATCGGCCCGTCAACCCGCCCTATTTTTGTAGGGCTTGGGAAGGTTGTTTTATGCCATAGGGCCGGGTTGGACTAATATTTTCAACCCAAAATATTAATGGACTGGGTTTAGGATTTATACTTTTAATCCAGCCTGGTCCGGCCCATTATTTAATTAATTAATTATTTATTTATTTATAATACATTAAAATATATATTTTTTGTTAGGATCTTGACTTTATCTTTGTTGATTTTATTGAAATTCACATTTGTGGTGATGTGTGATTGAATTTATTTAAGAAACTCATCAATTTATTCATGAGATCTTTCAATTTATATTGATGCCAACATATTTATTATGTAGTGTAAAATCCCTTATTATGTAGTGTCGGCCCGGTTTGAACCCGGCCCAGCCCGACGTTTGTCCACCCCAATAGTGGTTGAAGTGACGGATTTCTTCAAGTGGAGTTTTGTGTGTGTGCTAGGGCTGTTCAAATATCTGTCCGACTCACTTAACGTCTCAGACTTGAACTGACCTGACCACCAATGGCCGGTTTCTACACCAACTTCGGTCAGAAATGGGTGGAAGTTGCTGATTTTTTCAATTTCACAGTTGGGTGTCGGATTAGGAACAAAAAAATTGTTCAACCCGACCTGAATTGATATATTAAAGATAAATTCCAGCCGCATGTCTCCCTTTAACTGCCTGAAAATATTACTTACTCTTATGTTATTGGCTGGAGATACAATCTTATCTCATCTCTTCGTATAACCCAATGCATCATCCTTACACTCATTCAACTTTTCAAAAAGAATCATAATTACCCTGGCATCATCATTACTATCTTTTCAACTTTTCAAAAACTATTCATCATTATCTACTCCAACTTTACATCTCTGCAGAAGATTTTTTGTTGATCGATACATTTTTTTTTTCAAGCCTCTCCCTTTATTGTTGATGCTTTGTCTTCACTGTTAGAGACTGCTTCGTCTTCACCATTGGAGATCTCTTTTGCCGCTTAGTCTCAATCTTCCTTTCTCACCCTCCGATCTCTCCTTCACAACCCCTTCTCTCTCAGATCCTTGTCTTTCACATTTCTCTCTCCCTCACGCACGAAGCCCTTCTCTATAGCCTTCAATCTCTCATCCCCCTCTCTACTCTCATTGTGTTTCTTACTCCTCTCCCTCTCAAATCTTACTATCTTTCAGTACCCCTTAATCCTTGTGTCTCACACCCCTTTGTCTAAAAGAAATTTTGGGGTTAGAAGTTATTGGGTTACTGGGATACACTCTGCAACATGGTGAAGCGGTCAGTTTCGATACCCGGTTGAAAATTATTCAACTCGAATATGTCCGGTTTCAAAGATATAGGTAGCCGATATTGGATGCCTTCACCCTCAACTCAAGGTGATTGGTTTGTCATGGGTATAGGTTAAACGCGACCCAGGATGACTCGTGAACACGCAGACACGCACACACACACACACACACATATATATACTAGTAAAGCATGCCCGTGCAAGGCACAGGTTACTTGCACATAATATTTGATATTTTAAA
Source organism: Camellia sinensis (assembly GCF_055761805.1). Lineage (NCBI taxonomy): Eukaryota > Viridiplantae > Streptophyta > Magnoliopsida > Ericales > Theaceae > Camellia > Camellia sinensis. The sequence goes on from NC_138963.1 coordinate 84,522,140, forward strand.
AAAGAGAAATATTAAAAATTCATAATTTTAGAATTATAACTTTACCTATAATAGTTGGGCCTTATATCATTAGGTGTGTAAGAAATGAAAAGTTGATACTTATCATAACACATGATTGTGGGTTAAATTGTGAAAGGTTTGTGTCTTAAACTTTTTCCTTCTAAAAATTTGGTTTCAATTTTTGACTTGAAGGCAATGCTTGTTTTAATGGGGTAAAAATATAATAGATTGATTATTTTATTATAAAATAATGATTTCATTTCATTTCATTTCATCTATTTCAATGACATTCCACATCTATTCTAATTATCCAAACATTATTTGAGATTATTGTGGGCGAAAGGTGTGGTTAGAGGTAGTTCGGGAAGATGGCAGGCACTTCAATGGCCTGGGATCACCGGAGGTGGAGAGGAGGAGATCAAGGCAAGCTTGGAGAGAGAGAGGTTGGCAGTAATAGACCTTGAACACTAATGTAAAGTGAGAGGGTGTTTAAGCATGAGACTTGGTTGTATTGTTGTTGTTGTGTCTCGCTGCATATACGATACGTTATATAGGCCACAGGAATATTGGAGCCCAAGCAAACTGTTGGACAGGTGGCTCGTCCTCCTCAACTTTGCTAGAAGTGATATAAACCTTTCTGCCGTTTGTGGCTTGCCGGCAGGCGGAGAGCAACGTTTCATGGCAGGCGGAAAGTAACGTTTCGTGTATGCATCGGATGACATGAATGTAAGGTCATTGTTGCCTCTTCTCCAAGCCTGGTCGAGATGGAGTTGTCTTAGCAAGAAGACAACCATCTCGACGATCCTATGACCTCAGTTGCCAGTCTAGTATCCTTTGATGATCGCGAGCAATAGTGCCTGGGTCCTGCTCCTAACCCAGGCATCCAAGTAGGTGAATGGGCTAAGGCCCACCTTAGTATTTAGGAGAGCCAAGGGCTTGCTTCCAGGCGACCAAGTAGAAGAATAGGCCGTGGGCTTATCTCAATGTTTAGGAGAGGGGCTCGCTTCTAAGCGACCAAGTAGGAGAATGGGCTGCGGGCTTATTTCAGTGTTTAGGAGAGCCAGTGTTTATCAATCCAAGTCCAAGTGAGCCGGGGGCTGATTGTATTGTTGTTTGGTCTTGGAGTGAGGTATGAAGGACCATGGGCCCTGCGGGGCCATGGTGTTGCCAGTTGCCTGGCTCTTCATATCTAGATATATTTGGGCTTATATGTATGCTCCCGCTTAGACTAAGAATATAGTCTTGGTTGCCTTGGCACATGGCGCCCGTAGAGTTCGCCATGTATCAAACATACGACATGCCCAATGTGGTGCCATATTGGTCTGCCACGTGGGTGGGGTTTTGGTGATGTGACGCTTGTAGGGCTTGCCACGTATTGAGCTTGATGCAAGTACCCACAATTATTATCCAAAAATAACATTATTCGTCACAGAATTAAATGAAAAAAAGATTAATTTTCCATTTATTTCGATGGATGCGCTAAATAGTTTTTGAAAATGTTTTCCTATGCTGAATTGTGACCTTAAAACTAATACATTAGTAGTTGTATTAGGGGTAGTGGTGATAGTGGTGAATGGTGGAGGTAATGGTTGGGGTAATTGGGTTGTTGAGGGGAGGGGGGCAGCGGGTAATGACGGTGAAAGTCAAAATAACTTTGTAAAATTATGTTTTTGTTTTGGTATAATGCCAAAACAAACAAATAAATAAATAAATAAATAAATTTTGTTCCATGTTTATGTGACAAATCATTTCAATATTTATTTGGACCATTGAATCTATTTCTCAAAAAGAATCTAGTAATTATGATTGTCATTTCTTTTGATAGGATTATAATTGTCATTGATATAATAAATTTAATACAGGATTTGACTTTGATAAATTTTAGCTCAAATATTTGGCACACTATTAGAGGGTTTTTTTTTTTTTTTTTTTTTTTTTTTTTTTTTTTTTTTTTTTTTTTTAAAGGGTAAAGTACAAGTACACTCCTTAAGATTTGCTTAAAATACGGATTATCCATGTAGTTCTGGAAATTATAAATACTCCCATGAGGTTTTTGTGGCTTGTACTTTCCCTTTCCCATTTTGCCCTATTCTTTTGTATTATTTTCGTAATTGTTCTCTGTCATCTTGCTACTTCATTAGCCATGGTAGATTTTATATAGAAATTTGCTAAATGTGGTAGCCATAAGAGTCATGGTCCTATCTACTTCCTAATGATTTATGACATTTTATCTTGTGGGCATATAGTATTGTTCCACCTTATTTTGGTTTAGGTAAATTACATTAACTACGCTTACAGTTAAACAAAATAACAATAAATCCTATAAGTTTGACATCCTTAAACCTAGGGAAATTACCACCACCAAAAAAAAAAAAAAAAAAGCCCAAGGTTTGACCATTGTAATAAAATAAACCCTAAATTTTTAAATTTGCCAATTTAAACTCTAATCTTTTAATCTGTTTTCTATGTAAACCATTTGTTTATTTTTGTTAAGCAAAATCGATGGAAAAAAATATATTTTAGTCATTAAACTCGTAGGATAAGAGTATTTGTTACATTTTATATACACCTGCATTGAGTTTAATAACTAAAATACTATTTTTTTCGTCGGTTTTACTTGACAAAATAGGCGAATGATTTAGATTGAAAACAAATCAAAAAAATAGGGTTTGAATTGATGATTTAAAACTCAAGATTTATTTTGTTACAAGGGTCAAACCTTGCTTTTTTTTGTTGATAATAGTCATATGCCCTTGTTACAACTTTAATTATGAGTTCGGAATCTTTGAAGTGGTTTTGGAGTGATTTTTAGATGGCTGATATTTAGTTATACAAAAAATTAAAGGTACAGTGGTTAAAAATTGAGAGTATAACAACCATACACAATGGCCTTGTTTGGTAGAGCTTATTTCCAGCTTATTTAAGCTTTTTGCCTAATTTAAGCTATTTTGATGTGTTTGGTTTAGCTTAACAATACAGCTTATAGCTTTTTGTAAGTCAAAAATCAACTTATTCTTTGAGTGGGGGAGGAGAAACTTAATTTATAAGTCAAAAATCAGCTTATGTTCACAGTTATAAGCTATAAGCTGTTAAATTATAAGCTATAATCACTTTCCTAGAGTTCTACCAAACGGGGCCAATCACTCTAAAATCACTTTTAAAAAAAATACTAAAAAAATTCCAACTCTTAATTATAGATATGTATTATTATAAAATAATTTTTTTTTGATCACATCGTCTCTCATTACTAAGTCAAACCCAAGTTTTGGACTATTAGGCCAAGCGATGAGTGAAATTTTCAAGTGAATGCATCTAATGGGCCTGTCCATACATATTGCATAATTCTATTGAGCCATTCTAGATTTAAGATTTACCACTATTAACCCAAATTCCTTACATAATTTCCAAAAACCCTTCACCCAAATTAATTCCACCAACCAAACTAAAGAGCAAAATAGAAAATAAGAAAACAAGTTGAAGGGCAAGATAGGAAATAAAAAAAAAACAAGGCTTCTATGGTGAAGCAACTCTTATATGGATAGATATATATGTAACAACCAACTAGGAGAGATCATATTAAGACATCCTTGTCAAACATATACTTTGATTTCTTTGATATTTTGCTTGTTTGTTCCACAAGAGTGGCTGGCAATATTGGTGAGAAATGTTTGGTTATAAAGGTATTACAAAAAATTAGGTTTTATTTTTTATTTTATTTTATTTTTATAATATAAGGGTATTTTTGTTATTAGTGCATATTTTAACATTATTATGGATCAAATTAATAGAAGGGAGACACCTGTAAATTGTCAAGTAAATTAAGGGAAGGCAGTGTAAGTCGAAAACCTCAAGAGAGTTCCCTGTATGTAATTTGCTAGAAGCCTCAAAGGAAGTCGGTTTAACTGATCCAAAGAATATTATGATAAATTTTATCCACTGAACTGTCTTTTTTGTTTCACTAGTGAGATGTTTGTAAAATAAAGGTTCTTCAAACATATTGAACCAAAGAAAGGCAATATTGTTGATTTAATCGAAGTAAGAATAGTCTTTGAGTGAAATCTTTGAATTCAGTTTTAAATATTAGAATAGAAGCAACTCAAGATAATATATATATAACACTAATAGCGCACATATTACTTTAAATGTGTATATCCCATGGCAAAAATAGACCAGCACGACGGATTGTGTGGGTGGAGAGGTTGTTAAGGAGATTTGGGGTGGTCAGTGTATTCAGTAGGTGTTCCTCCCGGCGTTTGGTGTGGCAAGGGGTATTCTTGTTTGTTAGGACACTAGGGTGGTGGTGAGAGAGGAGGAGGTTGGGGCTTTTTCAGTGACCTGTTTGTTCAGATGTGTAAAGGATGGTTTTCGATGGGTGTTCGCAAGGGTGTATGGACTGCTTGATGTGTGGAGCGGCGGCTGTTTTTGGAAGAGTTAGAGAGTGTTGCTTTTCGCTGGGCGTTGGTGCGGTGGCCGGCAGAAAGGTCGGGAGGGGGTTGTTTGACGGGTATCATGCGAGCTTTTTCGGATTTGACTGATGAGTTGCATTTGGTGGATTTGCTTTTACAAGGGGGGATTACACATGGTCTCGGGGCTGTGTTTTTTCTCGGATTGATCGTTTTCTGGTGACAGAAGCTTGGGAGGAGCATTTTTCAGGGGCAGTTCAGCAGCGTTTGTCTAGACCGGTGTCTGACCATTGGCCTATTCTATTGGATGGTGGGGCTATACAGAGGGGCCCTTTGCCTTTTTGTTTTGAGAATATGTGGCTTCGTTCTGATGGGTTTGCAGATAGGGTGAGGCAATGGTGGGCAAGTTATGTTGTGTTTGGATCTCTGAGCCATAGGCTGGCTCTGAAGTTAAAAATGCTGAAGGCAGATTTGAAACAATGGAATAAGGAGGTTTTTGGTCATTTGGATGGGCAAAAGGAGGTGTTGGCTCAATTGCAGATATTGGATTCTGTGGAAATTGATGTGGGTTTGTCTAACGAGGAGGTGGTTCATAAGGAGCGCTTGTAGGCTGATTATGTTCAGATTACTTAAATGGAGGAGGTTAGTTTTAGACAGAAATCGAGGTGTTTGTGGTTGAAGGCAAGGGATCGCAATACAATGTTTTTTCATCGGATGGAAAATGCCCATCGGCGAGTGAATCAAATTGGGAAGATTAAGGTGGATGGGGTGGAGCTGACGGATGAGGAGGAGGTTCGGGAGGGGATTGTTGGCTTTTATGAGCTTTTGTTTAGGCATCAAGTGGAGGGATGGCTCCCGAGGGTTGATGGAGTGGTGTTTAGTGGGCTCTCGAATCTTGAGGGGGTGGAGCAGCCGTTCTCGGAGGAGGTGGTGTGTGCTTTGAAGGGGATGAGTGAAGATAAGGCTTCGGGGCCAAATGGTTTCACTATGGCCGTTTTCCAGCATTGTTGGGAAGTTGTTGAGGGGGATGTCATGGCGATTATAGGGCAATTTTATCAGACATGCCAGTTCGAGGAGAGTTTCAATGCGACTCTTATTGCTTTGATTCCTAAGGTGGGTGGGGCTGAGGATATTCGCCAATTTCGGCTGATTAGTTTGTTGGGAAGTGTGTACAAGCTTCTATCGAAAGTTGTGGCCAATAGGTTTTGGTTGCAAGTAGGGGATGTGGTGTCAGAGTCACATAACGCTTTTGTGGAAGGTTGTCAGATTCTGGATGCAGTGTTAGTGGCTAATGAGTGTGTTGACTCTCGTCTGCGAGTCGGGCAGTCAAGTGTGATTTGTAAGTTGGATATTGAGAAGGCCTATGATAATGTCAATTGGGATTTTTTGATGTTTGTTATGGACCAGATGGGTTTTGGGGTTAAGTGGCGGCGACGGATTTAGTTTTGCATTTTGACGGTCCGAATGTCTATTTTGGTGAATGGGATGCCGACGGGTTATTTTTGGACTTTTCGAGATTTGAGGCATAGGGATCCATTGTCCCCGTTGCTGTTCATTCTTGTCATGGAGGTCTTGAGTCGGTTGTTGTCTCAAGCGGTGCAGGTTGGTTTGCTGGCAGGTTTTTCATCGGGGGCCGGGGTTTGTGTTTCTCACCTTTTGTATGTTGATGATGCTTTGATTTTCTGTGGGGCTGATTTGGAGCAAGTAGGCAATTTGCGCTGTGTTTTGCTTTGTTTTGAGGCGGTCTTGGCTTTGAAAGTGAATTTGGCCAAGTCGGAGTTAATTCCGGTAGGGGCAGTTGACCAGCTTTTGACTTTGGCAGCCATTTTAGGTTGTAAGGTGTCTCATTTGCCAGTGTCTTATTTGGGTTTGCCTTTGGGGGCTCCTTATAAGGCGAAAAGGGTGTGGAATGGGGTGTTGGAAAGGGTACAGCGTCGGTTGGCAAGATGGAAGAGGCAATATTTGTCGAAGGGTGGGAGGTTGACTTTGTTGAAGAGTGTTTTGAGTAGTGTTCCGACTTATTTTATGTCGGTTGATGTTCTTCCTGTTTCCGTGGCTCGTCGTTTGGAGAAGCTGTAGCAAGATTTTCTGTGGGGAAGTGTTGGTGGGGAGTTTCGGTATCACCTTATTAGTTGGGACCAGATTTGTGGTCCTAAGGAGGAGGGGGGGTTGGGGGTGAGAAGGTTGTGTAAATTTAACTCGGCCTTATTGGAGAAGTGGTTGTGGCGATTTTTTAATGAACGGGATCAGTTATGGCGGAGGGTGATGGCTTCCAAATATGGGTTAGGGAAGGGTGATTAGAGTACTAAGAAGGTGGGAGGTTCTCATGGGTGTGGGTTGTGGAAAGGTATTTGGTTGGGTGGGGTTGGGTTTTGGGATCAAATCCAATATCGAGTGGGTAATGAGATACGTGTGCGGTTTTGGAAGGATCGGTGGTGTGGGGAGATCACTTTATAGGAGCGTTTTCCTTTGATTTTTCAGTTGGCAGTGGATCCTAATGTGATGGTGGCTTCATATTTGGGTGGTGGAGGTGAGACGCTGGTTTGGGATGTAGTGCTTCGTCAGCAGACTCAGGATTGGGAGCTTGGGTTGTTGGTGGATTTGTTGGCCTTTTTGTGTGGGGTTCGGCTTGGCTGTGAGGAGGATGTTTTGGTCTAGCGGGCTCCTCATGCGAAAGGTGTTTTTTCTGTCTCGTCATTTTATGGGACTTTGTGTGGTGATGGTGGGAGGTCTTTCCCTTTGCATCATGTGTGGGTTTTTGGTGTTCCGTCGAAGGTGGCTTTCTTTGTGTGGACGGCAGCATTTAGTAGGTTATTGACTATTGATTATCTGATTCGTCGGCATCACATTTTGGTGAATTGGTGTTGCCTGTATTGTGCAAATGCAGAGACAGTGGATCATTTACTTATTCACTGTCCGCTTGCTTCTTGCCCGTGGGTGCTTGTTTTTTTCTTTATTTGGCGTGGTGTGGGTGCAACCAAAGCAAGTTTTGGATGTGCTTCGGTGTTGGGGGTGGTTGAGTTGGGAAGCGCCGGAGGAGAGCCTGGGCGTTAACTCCTTTGTGTTTGATGTGGCTGCTTTGGTTAGAGCGGAATCGTCGGGTTTTCCAAGGGAGGGCTCAGTTGATTGTTCAGTTACAGTCTCGTTTTTGTGGTATTTTGTACAGTTGGGTGTCGGGACGAGTAAATCCTAATTTATTTGTTGTTTTAGACTTTGTGGATGATTTAGTTGGTTAGGTCCCTGTTTGAGGATTCGTTTTGTGTATTCGTTCAGCATCTCCTTGATGCTTTCTTAATAAATCATTATTTATCCAAAAATAAAAATAAAAAATAGACAAGCACGACGATTAATGTTTGATCAAACTCAAAGAAAATTATTTGAAATTGTCATACATAATTTTGGGAAGCAAGGCTTTATAATGTTGAGTCTATCTTGTTAGTTGCTGGTAAAATATGTTTTTTATTTTAGAATTTTTTTGGTGGTGCGACTACCCCTGTTGATCCATCCTTATCATACTCATTTATCAATCTTTTATACGGAACCCTAACATTCATATGTACATATATTTAGTTTTATAAATGTTTCTCTTTCTACATGTAGAAAATTCTTTGCCACTGGTCGTCCCATGGTGTTAATGGCTCCCTTTTGCTATAGAATTTGGCTTATATAATGGATTTGTGCCTTCATATGCTTATTTGCATTGAAATTAAAAACTCCCAGGTTTATTTTGATTTCTGACCTTGTGTAGCTGTGTTTTCCATTCAGTGAAGAATGTCATGGCCACTGTATCTCTTAATTATGTTATGTTTCAATTGTGTGACTATTTTAGGTCTTTATAATTGCAAGTGAGAATTGTGTGAAATTTCTAGATTTAGTATGGCAACTCTTTCCCATTTTGGGTATTATTTTTACTTCCCACAACATGGTGTATTAACAATTTATGAATGGCATTGTGTAAGGCATTTTAAGATGGAACATTCTACATAGATTTGTAGAATTCAGGTTGTCTAACGAATCAAGCTACTCAAGTTTGACTCATGTAAGATTCACTAAAAGCTTGTTTAATGTCAGCTCGAAAGAAGCAAACCAAGGTTGAATACAATTTGAAACTCCTTAAGTTTTTCCAGCCAAGTTTGACAAGCTGCCACTCGACTCATTTACAGCCTTGTACAAAACATCATTTTTTTTAGTTGATTTGAAAGTATTATTGTGTTGCACCTTAAAAAAAACAGAAAGACAGTAGTATTGTGTCCAATAAAAAGGATTTTTCTATTAATGGAGTCATCAACAGTAATTTTAAGACAGACTTTGGGTTGAAAGGCCAACATAATTCTTGGGTTAAATCTCTTTGTTTATTTGTTTCAGGTGCCCGTGAGTTTGTGAGAGCAAGTAGAGCGTCTAAACCTGATGATTTACTGAATTCAGCTATTGCCGGTTTGGGGAGCGGTGCAATTCTCGGCCGTCTTCAAGGTTAAATTCCATGACTTTCTCTCTCTCTCTCTCTCTCTCTCACACACACACACACACACACAAACATAGGCATGCATGCTTTGCAGAATAATCTTTGTTAATCTTGCCCTCTCTTTATGGGCCGTTAGATTGTACAACTGAGATACTGAGACATTTGCACTAATCTGACTGATTGCATAGTGCATATTCCTAGTTTTTAATTTATTATGTGCTAGGTGTGCAAGGAATTGAAATTGAGCAATCCAGCCTTCTGAATTTTTGCTGCACAAGAATGTTTTCTTTTGGACTATAAACAATTATGACTTAGATAGCCATTTTTCTTTTTCTGATTGAATGTAGGTCCGTGTCAACTTATCTTCTATATGGCCCGGGGGGGGGGGGGGGGGGGGGTGAAACTAGCCTTTATTATTTATTTATTTATTATATTCAAATGATTCACTTTGTGCAGGGTAATCCATATATATATATATTGGTTGTGTCGTTTTTAACAAAAAAATAAAACACTAAACTTTACCCTAATTCAATAGAATAATGGCAAGTTCAAGTATTGATCCTTGGAGAATGAAAGGCTAAATTGCTTTAAATCTGGAAATTCCTTCTTAAATTAATTCAAAAGATATTGAGACTTAATATAATGAAATATGAAAGCTAATTAAAAACAAAAGTTAAATAGTTAATTCTATATGAAAAGACTTGGGGATTTGAATCTCTTACTAGTTGCATAACCATAATCATTGTATCAATTCGGGAATTAATTGCTTAATACAATAGTGACCCATTATGGCTACAAGGCCAAACAGTGTCTCCAAGAGAATTCATGGATTTAAGAATCAGACATAACTCATCTTCGATTAGCATGAAATGTCTACACTAAACTACGGTTGCAGCACGTCTCATTTTCTCTAGACACGAGTTATTTCAACTCTCAAATACAGCTACAAAGATTGCCATTGTATAACTATGTTTTTTTTGTTTTTTGTTTTTTTGATCAACAACAAAATTTATTGATTAATCAAAAAGAAGAAATGAGGATAAGGTATCCTCTACAAGAAAGAAACAAAAAAAGAAAATACAAAATCCAAACAAAGACAACATCAATAAAATCGAATCCCTCAAAATTGTATCCTCCGCATACTGCAAGAGAATGCCTACCCCTCTAGCTCTGTCAACTGTAGGTTTAGAGAAGAGAAAGGATTAGGAATGATTATGATATCATCCCTTTTTTATATTAATGAAGATTAATAATTACAAGGGAGCCCTAAGGCATAAAATAATTACAATCGAATAATAACCCAACTAATAATATACTATTCTAACATTCTCCCTTAAGCTGGTGCGAAGATGTCTCTCATGCCCAGCTTGCCTAGGATGTCATGCAATGGCTTACTACCAACTCTGTTGGTGAGGTTGTCAGCAAATTGTTCATCAGACTGTACAAATAGAATACATATTGTGCCACTAATGAGTTTCTCCTTAATGAAGTGATAATCAATCTCAGCATGCTTTGTCCTGTTATGTTGAACCGGATTGTGAGCGATGTTGATGGTGGCCTTATTATCACAGTATAACCGCATGGAGTTCGTTTAATCAATACCTAGATCACTCAACAATAACTTGATCCATACGAGCTCACACACCCCTTGTGTCATAGCTCTAAACTCAGCCTTTGTACTTGACCTGGCAACCACATTCTATTTCTTACTCCTCCAAGTAACTAGGTTGCCTCAAACAAATGTGCAATACCTTGAAGTCGATCTCTTATCAATTACTGATCTAGCCCAGTCAGCATCTATATAGGTTTCCACACGAAGATGATCATGCTTTGAAAAATAAAGACCCTTACCAGGAATAGCCTTCAAGTACCTCAAAATTCTTATAACAACCTCGAAGTGAATCTAATGAGGAGCATGCATAAACTGGCTAACCACACTGACAGCAACAATAATAGCAATATCAAGACGGGAGTGAGATACGTAGATGAGCTTATGCACGAATCGTTGATTTCTCTCCCTATCAACAGCTGCTCCTCCTTCATCATCCTCCAGTTTTTGATTAGGTTTCAATGGAGTGTCACAGGCCTTGCTGCCAAGCATTCCAGTTTCCTTTAACAGGTCAAGCACATACTTCCTTTGTAAGATAAATATCCCATCCTTGGAGCGAGTAACTTCAATTCCCAAAAAATACTTAAGTAGTGTTTGGTAGAGTTTTCTAAATATGATTTGATAATAAAGTTGTATTTTGAGTTTGTGAGTTTTGGAATTATGATTTAAGTGTGGAAAATTTGTTTGGTGAATGAGTTTTGAAAAGAGTTTTGAATTGAGTGGGAAATTTTTGATGTGACATGTGATATTTGATACAAAAACTTACAACTTATAACCAAACACAACTCAAAATTCTATTCAAAGCTCATAAAAAAATTTAAAAAATTTTCGAATTTTTTTTAATTTAAAATATAAAAAATACCAGGTGCCAATTGTAAAAAAAAAGAAGAAAAGAAGCACTGCTCTTGTCAACTGGCCGGACGTCCGGGAGGACGACCGGTTAGCCCAAATACTCCCGCCTTGCAAAGAGTTTTCAAAAGTAACTGTGGAATTATATTTTGAAAGCTCCACCAAATGGAGCTTTCAAGTTTCCCAAGCTTTTGATTTCAAACTCACTTATTAAATATTTCTTCAATAAAGGTGTTTCCTCACTATCATCACCTGTAAAAACTATGTCATCCACATGAATAATGAGCGCTATAGTCTTACCGCGTGATAAATGTTTCACAAATAAGGTGTGATTTGCCTGACTCTATTTGAAGCTATATTTAAGCATAGCCTGAGTGAATCTCTCAAACCAAGCCCTTGGAGACTGAGACCATATAATGACTTCCAAAGCCAGCATACTTTACTTTCTATCTGATGATCCTCAAAATCAATAGGAATGTCCATATATACCTCTTCTTTTAAGTCACCGTGGAGAAAGACATTCTTTACATCAAACTGATGAAGTGGCCAATCTAGATTAGCTGTTAGAGAGAGAAGTGCTTTGACTGAATTCATCTTAGCCACGGGTGCAAAGGTCTCTTGATAGTCAACGCCATATGTCTGAGTGAACTCTTTTGTCACAAGTCTAGTCTTGTAACGCTCAATAGAACCATCCGCTTTGTGTTTCACAGTATACACTCATTTGCATCCCACAAGTTGCTTGCCTTTAGGTAACTCAGCCAATTCCCAAGTGTCATTCTTCCTGTGCTTTCATTTCCTTAATCATGGCAAGTTTCCACTTAGAAGTAGCAAGATCATCCTGAAAATGGTTAGGAATGCTAACAGATGAAATATTTGACACAAAAGCTCTATATGAGGACAACAAGTGAGAGTAGGACACAAAATTTGAGATAGGATGTTAAGTACAAGATCTTACACCCTTTCTCTTGGCAGTAAGAACATCAAGATCAATGGGAGTATCAAGATTAGTGGACTCAAGAGATTCAAAGTTACATGGACTCTCATCAGAAGCAGGAGATGGCAGTGGGTGAGCAGAAGTGGTCTCTTGTATCCAGGTAACTTTCTGTCTGCCTTTGTCCTTGACGTAAACCTGTCCTTCCCTATCCTTGGTGACGTTGGGTTTTGTTGTCCCAGTAAGAGGTGGTGGTGCAAGAACAATTGGTTTTACCATAGGAATCACAGGTATCACTTCACATAAAGGCTACCCTGAAGGGAGGACTGTGACATCAGAGAGGACAAGAAATAGGATTAGGACTCAAAGAATGTGACATCTATGGATACAAACCACTTATGAGAAGGAGGGTGATAGCACTTATACCCCTTTTGAGCAGGAATACCCAAGGAAAACACATTTGAGGGAGCGAGGGTCCAACTTACCACGAGTAAGAGAGTGATTATGGACAAAACAAACACAGCCAAATATTTTGGGAGGAATATAAAACAAGTACTCGGAACCTAGAAGGACTTGAAGGGGAGCTTGTTTGTACAAGACCTAGGTAGAAAAATGATTAATAAGATGGGCAGCGGTGAGAATAGCGTCACCCCAGTAGGATTGAGGCACACTCATAGAGAAACACATGCACCAAGCCATGTCAAGAAGATAACGATTCTTGCGTTCCGCCACCCCATTTTGTTAAGGGGTATTGGTGCAAGAGGTCTGATGAATAATGCCATGAGTAGAAAAATATTGCTCTAACCCAGTATCTATGTATTCACCCCCATGATCAAAACGGAAGATTTTGACAGTGGCCCCAAACTGAGTATGAATCATCTTATCAAAAGTGCGGAACAGAGAGAAAATCTCACTCTCGTCTTTTAGAAAATACATCCAAGTATTACGAGAAAAATCATCAATAAATGTAACAAACCATCGACGACCTTTCACAGATATAACACGAGATGGACATCAGACATCAGAATGTATTATTGAAAAAGGAACTAAACTTTTATTAAAACTGGGAGCAAAAGAGACTCTGTGTTGTATTTCAAGTTGACAAGACTCACAAAGAAACTCAGACACATTATTGTTTACAAAAATAGATAGAAACAAATGCTTAAGTAAATAAAAAGAAGGATGCCCAAGACACTAATGCCACAACCATAAATCATCTGTGGTAGTGGACTCGTGGTGGAAGAATGAGCAAGCTTGTCCGGTTGATCTAGGAAGTAGAGATCATTTTCTACGCTACCACTGCTAATCGTCCTCCTCATGACACAGTCCTAAAAAAGACAATGATCAGAAAAAAAGTCACACTACAATTCAAATCCTTTGTAATACAACTCAAGGATAATAGGTTAACAAAAAAAATTGAGAACATGGAGAACAGAAGAGAGAGGTATGGTAGGAGTGACATGGACTAAACCTTTCCCAGAAATAGAAGAAACAGTACCATCTGCAATTCTAACTTCGTCCTAGACTAAAGGGGGCTTATATGCAGAGAAAAGGTTAGAGGATCTAGACATATGATTTGAGGCACCATAATCGATAATTTAGGGCAAAGACTTATGAGAAAGGAAAACACGAGGAGAAGAGGCTAAGTTACTTGAGCGGGCAAATGACGAGGAAGATGTACTAAGAGCAGTAGAAGACCGGCGGTCCAGCAAGTGACGTAGAACATCCTCAAGCTCATGAGTAGTCATGCCAGAGAGACAATAAGATGCCTGGCCAATGGAAGCGGAAGTAGAATCAAGTGTATCAACAGCACTAGACTGATAAGCCCGTGGCTGAGAGCCACGCCCTCTAGACTGGCCTGACCGACCTCCTCTAGAACCAGACCGATCACCTCGATCCTCAAATGGAGTCCCATGAAGCTTTCAACACGTCTCACGAGTATGTCGCGGCTTGCCACAGTAATCACAAAATACAGACTCCGTGGCGGCAGACGGAGGGATGGGAGTCAAGCCAAGGCCATCTCTAGGGGTAAACAGTAATGCTGAATAGTCAGTAGCGACAGGTGATATCATAGTAGACTAACGATTCTCCTCATTCTGTACGTAGGCGAATGCCTCCTAAAGTGAAGGAAGGGTGTTCATACCCAGAACCGGACTCCAAACCGAATCATACTTCATATTGAGACTGGCCAGAAATTTGAAGACCCTTTCCTGTGCAATGAATTTCCTGTACTCGACTGAATCAGCAATGCAAACAGGCTTATGTTCCTGCAGGTGGTCAAGGCGTTTCCAGCCGTTGGTGAGGAAGGTGAAGTACTGGAAAACAATCTGCTCCCCCTGAACAGAGCTCTCAATAGAGCGGCGCAACTCAAATTCCTGTGAGAAATTCCCTTTGTGGAAATAGGTGGCAACCACAGCATCCCAAATATCTTGGGCAGTCTCCATAGACAAGTAGTCCTCACCAATTTTTGGTACCATCGAATGAATAAGCCAACCCATAATCAAAGAGTTGGTAATCTCCCATTGGTCATAACCCGGTCAATAGTGTTGGGTGCCTTTATCCTGCCATCAACATACCCTATCTTCCATCTATTCTTTAAAAAAATAGTCAAACTTTGCGACCATGTTAGATAGTTTTGACCATTAAATAGAGAGGTGGTGATTTTAAGACTAGGGTTGGGGTTATCAATCATAGTACTAGGTATAATGAAACTCTTACTGTGAGGTGTCTGAGAAGTAGTGGACACACTAGTGGAATCTGCCATGAATACTATACTATCGAACCCTTAACAAAACTAGTGTCAGTCGCAAAACTGGAAGGTGGAGGAATATAAGCACGATGACCACTAAGAAAATTAAAGAATTAAAAAACTCATTAGCATTTTTTTTTTTAACTGCATTTTTTTTTTTAAAACAAAGAATAAGGTTACGGTACAGACTAAACAATGAGAGTGTAGGTCATCAGGGTCATACCAGTCGATACAGAAGGAGTCGGATTGCGCAAGGAGTTGGTCGGAAGTGTTCTACGAGATGGCCAGGAGAGTCGATAGACCTAGAAGAGTAATCGAGGCCTACCGACAGGCCTAGAGGATAATAGAGGGTGAGTTGTAAATCTGACCCAAGCACTGCTGGTGAGCCGCGACCCCTAGAACGACATGGGTGTGGCCCGAAATCAGCCAAGGTAGGTCGGAAAAGGGAGAAGAGGCGCCAACTAGTGTTGGGTGGATTGTAGGGCTAACGGCTGGGGTGGGTGATGGGAGAAGGTTGTCGGTTGAGGCTGGGGTGGCTATGAGGTGAGTTGGCTCTGATCCCATGTAGGTTTAGAGAGGAGAAAAAGATTAGGGAATGATTGTGATATCATTCCCTTTTTATATTAATGAAGATTAATAATTACAAGGGAGCCCTAAGGCATAGAATAATTACAATCGAATAATAACCCAACTAATAATATACTATTCTGACATCAACCATCCTTCCTAACACATCAGCCACCAAAATAAAAAGAAAAGGTGATGATGGATTCCCTTGTCGCAATCCTTGTGAAGCCTTAAAACTTTCACCGATTTTTCATCAACTAAAACTGACATATTACAAATCGAAAAACATCCCTTAATCTAAGATCTCCACCGCTCACCATAACCCTTCCTATCCATTACGAAATCCAAAAACTACCGATTTACATGATCATATGCTTTCTCAAAATCAACTTGAAAAATAAGTCCCTCCTTCCCTTGACTTTTAAATTCCTCCACCACCTCATTTGCCACCAGGGCCACATCTAAAATCTATCTTCATTTCACAAAAGCCCCTTGTGCCTTAGACACTGTATCCCTCAAAGCTGTCCTTAGCCTTTTTGATAGGACTTTTCCCAAAATCTTGTAAAGTGATGTAACCAAACTGATGGGCCTAAAATCACCAACTCTCACAACCTTCACTTTATTAGGGATTAAACATGTAAATGTCTCATTTGAACGCTTATTGACAATCCCCGACTCATGAAATTTCGTAAAAACATAAATTAAATACATCAAACATAATTGGAAAATGAATTCGATTAAATAAAAAAATTTCTCAAAGTTACACAATCATTGTAATCGATCCCAAAGTAAAATATGACAAAATAAGGTTACTTAACTAGTGTTTCATTTAGACCCTAAGAAAGAAGATTAGTTCCCATGGAGAAGGTGAAGAATGTCATGGATGTGGAGAACTCCATCATTGGAACCTTGAGTTTCCTTCCTCCTGCTGCTTGTGCTATATTTTGATATGTGAAGAATTCCTTTTTCTAAAGGCTAAGTCATCCTTTTATACTCTCATAGCAATTAGGGTTGGAATGGGCTCAAAAAAAGTATAAAAACTCACTTTTTCGAACTTCTTTTCGCATTGTGCACCCGGGCTCACACAGAGCTCTATTTTGCAGGGTGTGCGCGCGGGCTCACCTAGACAAAATACTTTACTTGTGCAGGTGTGCGCTATGAGGTGCACCCAAGCACAACTTGACACGCTCAAATCTAGCTTTGACTTTCCTTGCTTTGTTTGCCAGACACTTTGGTCCTTTATTACTCGCTTTCATCGCAAGGACCCAAATAACCTACACAACACGAAAATTCATTAGAATAATCAAATAACAATGATTACAAAGGTAGCAAGCATAGTTTAGGGGGCTTAAATGTGTATATTATAAAAGAAAAGCACCAGAAGGGGTGTAACCTTATATATAGGATGTATAACAAAAAGCAATCGAAAGAACGTATATATATATGTAGGAATGTACTACTCCCCAAAAACTCTACAAAAGGCAAGTCATCCCTGAGCCAGAAAACCAAGGATGCTAACAGTGTTCCTTTCAAATCACACAATGAACTCTCCTTCCCGTCAAAGTACTGTTGTTCCTCTCTCTCCGCAAGCATCAAACAAGGCATAACAGAGTAGGTTAAGGGCCATCCAATTTTTGGCCTCTTGCCATTTGAAATGTGTATATATATATATTTTGCGCTGTGCTTGTGACGGTTTCTATCATAAAAACAGCCACTCTATCGCCCTTTCACGAATAACTTCTGATGGAATTTCAGGTTGGCTGTTTTCATAGCTAGATCAATCATTTTTGCAAGCATTATGTACAGTCCTGCCGAGCAATAGATGGTTGATACTTATTCTACAATTGAAGCCAGTAGCATGGTCATGCTGGTTTGTTTTTCCACTAGAAACACAATTGAATTTCCCCAAATGGATCAGAATTAGTCAGTTCTAGTATGGGAAAATTCTTTTTCTTTCCAGATGCATCTTGGCTAATTGCTTTGTCTGTTTTGCTTTTCCAATAATGGAATAACTTCATGTGTTGATTTGATTTTAGGATAAAACCTTTTGTCTATTAACCTTACTTTGTGGTTTGCCATGTCTTGTCACTGTTAGGCCATTGCTAGGTTTATGCTTTAGTGTGTCGAAACCGGTCCTTATCTTCTCATCTTTTGTGATCTGGGTGCCTCATCCTTTAGGTGCTCAATTGATGGCATTAGCTGCACCAAACCCAGAGTCAATAGCTTGTTGGAATGAAAAAAACCTCAGTCAGTAATAATATCGTATAATACTGCTGTTTGCCTTGCATTCCACATTCTTGTAGCACATCCATGTTGCGCGCATCTGCAAAAGGATTAGCAATGATTCCTTTGCCACATCGGACCTTTTAGCTCATAGGGAAAGGAAAAATAAAGGGAAAGGAAATAAAGTGAATGAAAATTGTTTTCGGTGCTTGGTTAGGACAATGAGAAGAAAATGAATGGACAACTGTCAAAAAAATCCATGTTTTGGTTGGTTACCAAATAATATGCTTATTGTTCAAGAAATTTAATATCCATTCATATATTGAAGATCCAAACATAGTGTGTTATAGTATGCTGATTTCCAGGAATTGTTCAAGACTTCAAGTTCAGTTAAATCCCTATGTTCCTTTATTATCTTTTAAGGTTTTGTTTGGATCTTGGATTTAGGTAGGGATTTGTAGAAGGAAGGAAGGAAAAAAAAGGGGGAGATGTGAAAAAAAAATTGTTTACATTTCATTCACATTTTTCCTCTCATTTTCTTTTCCCTCTACAATTCCCTACCTAAAGCCAAGATCCAAACACAACCTAAAAGTAACAGAGCCCTTTCCTAATAATGCGAACTTACTCTTCCTTGTTATTGTTAATAGAAATTAAAAGCTTTCAATTGGATTTCTCTTTGATCTGATATCAAGCTCATTGCTGGGTTAATTGGTCCTTTCATTCAGTATATTAATTTGGGAACTAGGATGCTTTTGATGATGTGCATTAGTGTTTGATCTGCATAATACAATGTTTGGTTCTTGTAAAATTTCAAAAATGAATGGTCGCTAAGGTTTATCTTGTTTCTTGTTTCTCTATTTCTTGCAGTAGTAAACCTTACTTTTCCGTGATTTTTCAGGTGGTCAAGCCGGTGCTATCCGTTATTCAATCATCTTTGCTGTTGTAGGAACAATGGTAGATTTTGCTGCTCTTAAACTCAAACCTTCCCTGAAGAGCTTCCATGAATCTATAATAGGGAGCACTGACAGTTCAGGGAAGAATGGTGGTTGGCTGAGATTGCCAGAATGGTCACCCATCCAAGTACTGGATGAGGAAGAGCTTGCTGCGAAGAAAGCTCGGGAACAAAAGCTCTATGCTGAAAGAAATGTCCATCATCTTAGAAAAGAAGAATCTTGAGGATTTTTTTTTTTTTTTTTACTTCTCCATTATGTGTTATACTTGTGGTTTGTTTCTATTTCTATCAGGCATTGGCATTGGCATTGGCTTCAATGGACTTATAATAAAATGGAAATTTCGTTTGCAGTCATGCATCTTTTCCTGTTTTTGTGTTTACTCCATTCTATAGGCATACCCGTGGTTTATAATATCTCTATTCTTGGTGTGACTTAAATGAGCTTTTTCTGGTCTACTTTTTTTTTTTTTTTTTTTGGTTGAAAGTATGAGTCAAAATGATTAGTGCAATTTCTACTAATAGCTTAGTAAGAAAAATAGTTTAAATAAGCTGAAAATAGCTCACTATCTGGAAGTATAGGTATTTTTTGCTTCTGATTTTTTATTATTAACGTTTAGCTTACAAAAAACTGTACCAAATAGGCCCGACAATTTTGCTCAGGCAAGTGTCTAATTTGTTGCTTTGTTCAACACCTTTCAAATTTAATTTGTGAGCTATTGTATGCCAATAGATGTTAACAGGGATGTTGTCATTGCTACTTGTAAAATTGAGATTTCATTTAGGATTTTTTCTTATGAAATACTGTTGGACCAGCTGAGTACATGAGTTCAGTAAATACTCTGAGCACAGCTATGAAAGCGTCATATACAAGATGTTCCAAACTAAAAAAAATGGGGATGGTAGACAGCATACAGATATTTTACGTCCAACTATATTTGATAAAAACTATATAAGGGTTGAGCATATGCAATGAATACATATGGATGAATCCAATGTTAGATTGACAGATGAGGTTTCCAGATCTCATGAAACTAGCGAGGGAAGATATACAAACTCCAGTAAGGTGTTCATGGAATTTCCTCAACAACATAAGCGGTTCCCTTGGACTAGGATAGTCTCTAGATGTGAGATATCTCCTTACACGACTATGATGCCAAACGTTGTTGTAATGCTATACCAACAAGAATCATTAAATTTACTTCACCGCTCTGGAGATTTTTGGCGCACCGGCAACTTTCTAGTGACCTCCGGCTATATGTAAAAACACTTCCAAAGTGTAGATTTGGGTTTTTTTTAATGTCTAGGAAGAGTGGTTTGAGAGTTTCTCTCCCCATTTCTAGCATAAAATTTTAAATTTTCAACCCTTACAATGGTCCCATCTTCTTTCAATCATCCTCCCTTACTGTTGTGGGTGTTCGTATTCTTCCACGCTAGCCTTCGATGGTGACCGACCTACAAGAAGACACAGGCAGCAGAGGCAAAGTGGCGGCAAGGACAACGTCGATGGCGACGGCGGGGCTGGGTTCTTTTTAGTTGTAGATCTTATTTTCCAAACTACATCTACAAATAGATTAGTAGTTTTTCCTTATTGTTGCTAATTTATTGGCCGATTTTGTTGTTTGTTGTTGTAGTTAGGTTTTCTTGTTTGGTCCTTCGTCGCTTTCTTCTTTCTTCCGTATGATGTTAACTTTTATTTTAATATAATTGCTTTTTTAACTTTTCTCAAAAAAGAATCATCAAATTTACTATAACCACAAGGCTCCAAAACCGTGATCAAACAATAGAAAAAGTCTTGAGTAGAGAAAGCACAATACAACAACTAGAGGGATACTGGGTAATCATCATGAATGCCAATAACTTCAAACATGTCTTGAAAACTTGAAGTAACCATTACATTCGCATTAGTAGATTTAATTCCAAGGCAATGTAAAAGAGCTTAATTAGTTGCCTGCCAAATATGGGTCGAGAGACCAGTGATCCAACTTAGATGGCATAGTATAAGGCATAAGCGGAGTGGTAGAATTTCCAAGTGGACATTCAAGAAAACCTTAAAAATCTTAGGTACAAGTTGAATGAACAGATGTTTCTTCAAGAAAGCATGTGCTGCTATTTGTCTAACATAATCATTAACCCTATCTCCTCTGTTATCCAAATCACCTTAAATTTACGAGGATATCAGGTTTCTATCCACTTGAATTCGACTGTGATCTTCAGTCAAATAACACGCAAATTGCCTAGCAATTAATACTAACTCTTATTTATTTCGAGCTAAAAAATAGCAAACTAGCCATGTTACTTGCAATTAAGGGTGTAAACGGCTCGGTTGCTGTTGAGGGTATATTTAGTACTGAACCAATACTTTCGGTTTTCATGGTTGAGAAACCAATACATACCGTATACAACGGTTCGGTTTTATCAAGTTTGTTGATTTGATGTAGAAGAGAAATTTGCATGAGGTTTTAGAGTAGATTATAATTTTATATTGAAAATAAATGAAGAAAATGTATGAAAATTGTTCTATGAATGTTTTTCTCCCTAGTGTTTATCACAAAAGTTTGTTATAATAGTTACTTATCATATAATGTTAAAGGAACTATAATATAAAAACATTTAAATATAATATTCATTCAGTTCAGTTTGTATCAATATAAAATTTTCAAAATTGAAATAAATCGTAAGTTATGAAAAACAGGCCGAAAACTGAAATTTTGGTCAGTTTCGATCGGCCGGCTCGATTCCATCGGTTTTTCTTACATTAATGTGTCACGACTTGTATACTACAAAATTGACTCTTAGTTGATACTATTCATTTGACTAATAAAATTAGCCTTACAACTGACATCACAACAATAAAAAATAAAATAAAAAATAAAAAAAAACATAGATAGAACCCCACTGGACCTTGCCTCAACCCTCTTTTTGCAATTAGTGTAGATGATATACTGTCTTAATGGTACAACTGAGCTCATCGTTAGGAACAAGTTGTGCCATGACCCAAACCTTATCATTATTGTGTTTTTTTTTTTTTTTTTTTTATTCTCTCTCAACAGTTTGTAAGTCTTTCATGTGTGTGCACGCGTGTGGAAGCAGAACACGCTTCACAAAGCAAGTGCCAAAATGATTTCAGTTTTTCCTACAGGAATCTATCTTTGTGAGACATTTAGTCATTTATTTAATAAAAAATTTGGAATCTATACCATTTTTCCTAATTATTATATGATTTATGCATTTATATACATGGAGATATCTTTTTAATTTCAAATCATTTTACAATTAAAAGGTTATGACAAAGTCCACCAAATAGTGTAATTGATGCAAATATTTAAAAAGTGATCATTAAACATTAGAAAAATGCGGCAGACCCCAGTGAACCCCAGCCCACGTGGCTGTGGGTGATTGGAAAGAAAGAAAAAAAAATAAAAAATTATGGACTAATGAAAAAAAACTGGGGTGCTGGGGGTGCCCCCACTGGGGGTCCCCAGCACCGTTGTAAACATTATCATCAAGGAAAATGAGTTGAACCCCCCAGTGGGGTTGCTGGGGTCATCTCTGATTGACTCAAAAATTATTTTTTCTTTTTTTTTTAGTTTTGAGCGAGTGACAATGCGTCAACTGTCACTAGGAGTGCTAAGGGTCGTGCCTACTGGGGTCCCAGCATTGCCCTATCATCAAATAGGGTTAAATAATTACCAAGGACAGTTTGCAATTTACCAAGTTGATTATAGAATTACCATAATAGGTGCTGTCAGCACCATGCTGTGACAGCAGAACCACGTCGTTTAACTTATAAAAAAAAAAAAATTGAATCACACCCAGACTACTGTGAGCAACATTTAGGCTGAGTTTAAGACAAGAAAGAGAAGCTATATAAAAAATAAAAATAAAAAAATAGAAACACAAGCATGTGATCCTTAGTTCTTATAAATTTTTGGTTAGATTGTACCAATATTTTTTATTTTGTTTTTGTGTTATTTGAATTCATGTAATTTTAATTAATTCGATTTTAACTATATATTTTTTATTTTGTCCCAATTTAATTCAATTCATTATAATTGTAATTTATTTTATTTATGAAAAATACGCGTATGAGCGACATGTATCACGTAAGGACAAATTTTATTAATTTACTGAATTAACATCAACCAACTTAGTAATTATTTTTTGTCAAAAATCCTAACATCATTATCAATTAAACGAAATTGACACAAAAATCTAAAATATTAAGGATTAAAATTGAGCCAATTGAAAGTGTAAGGACCAGTACGACACAAGTGACAATTTAGGAACTACCGATGTAATTTACTTTAAATTTTAAAAGAAAACCAATGTTGAAATATAAGAACTTATAAGTAAATTGGGCCGAGCTGGGTAAATGGGCCGATCTGTGGGTCATTGTAAGAGAGGCCGAGTAAAAGGGCCTAGAAGGTAGCTTGGTCCAAAAAAACTCTGCAGTTAGCCCGGTCCAAGAGAGCTCTGCAGTTAGCTCGGTCACCATACTCAGAGCGGTAACAGTTAGCTCGATCATACCCTTCTGAACCAAGGTATGCTGAGCTTTTCTCAGGACCTTGCTACGGGTTAGCTCGGTCCAGGCTCAGTATGGTCAGCACGGTCTCAGCCAGAGAAGCCGATATACGTACAGTGGAGGGAAGGACCGAGCTAAGTAAAGCTCGGTCATTTCAGCCAGTTTAGCATGACTGATATAGCTCGATCGTTTTGTCATACCACCGAGATAAAACCATCTCACTTGGTTTAAGCAGTGAGGAGGGTGTTGAAGGATAAACATTATCTTTCAAGAATGTGATTCCTAGGAGGACTCTGCATGGAGGAATAAGAGTCCTACTAGGACTGTGCAACGTGAAACCTATAAAAGTTCACAACATCACCCATGGAGAGGTAACACAACTTTGATTCCCAAATACACAGCGCTTTTTGTCTATTTGTCCATTTTTGCTAACTTAGGCATCAGAGAGGTATCCGGCACACACTCGTCGACTAGCTCACGTTTGTGTTTTCAGGGAGTAAAGCGACGTCATACGAAGGAGCGCAGACTTGATCAACAGGATTATACGAGAAGGTTTATTTCTTTATCGTACAATTGGCGCCGTATGTGGGAATATCAGACAAAGAACAAAACCTCTTGATCAAGTTTCCCTCGCTAGTTGAATGGCGCACAACGAAGATTTGCCGCAATCCGCCATCGACGGACAAACCCCAGAGGGGGGTGGGAGGCGCGAAGGATTACCCTCTATCCCTCTCATGGCGGACTTAGAGCCCCAGCGACAGAATCCCCGGAGGGATGCGAGGGGAAGGCGGAACAACAGCCCCCGTCGCTCTCGCTCACAAAGTCTTGAAAGGCAAAGGCGAAGAATCGACCCTCAAGCTCTGGAGGATCGCGTAAAAGAAAAAGATGAACTAATAAGGAAGATGGCGGCAGACATGGAGGCCATGAAGCGCCAGATCAAGGGAAAATGAGTGGCAACAGGAGAGGGGCGCAAAGGCAATACGCCTCCTCGCCACTCAGAAGATCGTGGTAGACATACCACGCCATCGCAAGCAGAGAGTAGGAGCCTCAGGACAGGCGACACTCAATCAAGAACTTCCAGAACTCGTTACTCCAGGTCTGAGAGAACGAAATCATTGAGGTCTTACACTGAGAGAAGTACTTATCGGCCCTCACATACGTACCAGACATCGTCCAGACAAACGGAGTTACCTAGATCGTCCGACTTACGGACTGTGCTTAAAGAAAGGGCACGACGAAAGGAGGATGCCAGGGCACGCGACCCACACAGAATTTCAACCCTTCAGCGGTTGGCTCCTCGGACGCATGGAAGCGTCGAGGTTGGAATTCCAATATCGCACCTTGCCTACGAACCAACAGATAAAGCATTGGCAAGACTACATAGCTCGCCGTTCGTTTCGACGATTGAGAACGCACCATTACTCTCAGGCTTCATCCAGTCTAAATTTACCACATACGAAGGGAAGACAGACCCTTACATGCACTTAAGCCACTTTTGCCAGGTCATGGCAGTATACCGGTGGAACGAAGCTTTGATGTGCATCCTATTCCCATCCAGCCTTAGTGACCTAGGTTTAACCTGGTTCGAAAGGCTACCAGAAGGCAGCATAGCCTCCTGGGCGCATTTAGCAGAGGTGTTCATAACAAGGTTCAGAACGAACACCAAGACGCCAGTGGAGATCGATCAGCTACTCTCCATTGACATGGGCGACAAGGAAACATTGAGATCCTACAACAGTCACTACTGGGAGACATTCAACCATATAGGGGACTGCCCCACCAATCTTGTCATCGCACAATACAAAAGAGGACTTCTAGTCGGAAACAGATTGAGGGATTCAATTACTATGACTCCACCCCTCACGATGGAAGCCTTGATGGAGAGAGTGCACTAACATATTCGGGTGGAGGAGGATGGCGCCCGTGCCAAGGCAAAATCTGGTGCAACAGCAGCACTAGATAAGAAGACCACGGCAAAAATCAACACGGAAGAACGTCTAAGCAAGAATGGACGAGGCAGACGAGACAACGAAGAGGACCGAGATAAAAGATGGTTGAGAGTCCGCACTGCCATTACCATGGTATTCAAGAAACCAATCTACCGAATTCTTAGCGAGATACGCGATGAACCTTTCGTCAAATGGCCAGCTAAATTGGGAGAGGCACAGAAGGACTACGACGAAAGATCTCGGTGCACCTTCCATAAGGAAAAGGGGCACCGCACTGAAAACTGCATGCCGTTGAGACAGCATCTGGAGGAGTTAGTGGCAGCTAGTCACCTGGACCGGTACGTAGAAGGAGGGATGTAGCCAGCCCCCCAAAACCACGATCATCCAGACGGAACACCAATTGACGGCCCACCTCAAGGCGTGATAAACGTAATACATGGGGTATTCGAGCCTAAGCGAGTATGTGAACATAGGGGAATGATAAAGAAGGTCGAGCACTTAAGGGAAGTATTAAGTGCACAACCCACCATCAAAAAAGGAAAAACAGAGGCCACGAATGTCATGTCTTTTTCAGACAAAGACTTGGAAAGGATATATTGCCCTCACAACGATGCACTGGTCGTCACTCTCCGCATCAAGGATTACGACGTTAAGCGAATTTTGATTGACCAAGGAAGCTCATGTGAGATAATGTACCACGAAACTTTCAAACAGTTGAAATTGAAAGACAAAGACTTGGCACCCGCCGTATCTCCCCTGATCGGGTTCAACTCAATGCCGGAATGGCTAGTCGGCAAGATAATCCTTCCAGTCAGAGCAGGAAGCATGACTAAACAAGTGGAATTCTGGGTATTAAAAGTGCCCTCCAATTACAACATAATCTTGGGAAGGACATGGCTGCATGCCATGAGAGCAGTAGCATCAACCTACCATCAAGTAATGCGATTTCCCAACGAAGCCGGGGTAATTGAAGAGGTCTATGGAGACCAAATTATGTCCAAGCAATGCTTCGTCACAGTAAATGGCAGCCGAGCTGCCAAAGGGTTTGTTCAGATAGTGAAAGAACCTGAGAGCAATGAATTGTTTGCGGATGTTGGCAAAGCCGCTGAACAGAAGGCAGTGAAAGATTTGGTATAGGTAAGAATAGATGAAAAGAACCCGGATAAGTTCTTTTTGCTTGGGTCATCTATGTCCAGCACTGAGAGAATAGAGGTCATGGAATTCTTGACCTCTAACATCGAAGTGTTTGCTTGGACGCCGTATGACATGCTTGGCATTGACCCAAGCTTCATCTGTCACCAATTGAACGTCCACCCAACTGCCACACCAGTTATACAGCGCCCTCGCAGATCGGCACTCCACCATGCCGAGATAGTGGCGGAAGAAGTAGAAAACCTGCTAGAAATAGGAGCTATCAGAGAGGTGCACTACCCCAGATGGATCTCCAATACGGTAGTGGTACCTAAAAAGAACGGAAAATGGCGTGTCTGTGTGGACTACAAAACAGTCAACAAGGCATGCCCAAAGGACAGCTTTCCTCTACCACGGATAGACCAACTGGTAGATCTAACGGCAGGACACAACCGTCTTAGCTTTCTCGATACGTACAGAGGGTACCATCAGATCGCAATGTATGAGCCAGACCAGGAGGTTACATCTTTTACGACGCCAAGAGGACTATATTGTTACAAGGTCATGCCCTTTGGCCTTAAGAACGCAGGGGCAACATTCCAATGGATGCTCACCAAGATGTTCGAACCATTGTTAGGCAGAACGATAGAGGCCTACATTGACGACATGGTGGTCAAGAGCAAGAATAAGAATGACCATCTCAGGGACCTAGGTGAGATGTTCCAGATCCTAAAGAAGCACAAAGTACGCCTTAATGCATCCAAGTGTGCGTTTAGCGTAGGATCTGGCAAGTTCCTAGGCTTCCTGGTGACCAACCGAGGTATAGAAGCAAACCCCTCTCAAATCAAAGAAATTCAGGAACTAGAGAGTCCCAACTCAATAAAAGAAGTACAGCATCTCACCGGTATGGCAGTTGCGCTAAACCGGTTCATAAGTCGGTCGTCAGACAGATGTCGACCATTTTTTCAAGCATTAAAGGCCAAGTTTGAGTGGGATGAAGAATGCAACCGCGCCCTAGAAAGTTTAAAAGAATACATGTCCTCTCCACCACTGCTAGTAACCCCAATACCTGGAGAAGAACTATTTTTGTACCTGGCAGTTTCACAGCACGTAATCAGCGCAGTATTGGTCCAAGTGGAAGGAATCCAACATCTGCCCATCTTTTATGTCAGCAAGACATTGCTGGGTGCGGAAACCAGGTACTTACCATTGGAAAAATTGGCCTTAGCCTTGATGATGGCATCAAGGAAATTGTCGCATTACTTCCACGCCCACACAATAATCGTCCTCACAGCCTTTCCATTAAAAGCTTTGTTTGAGAGGGCGAACTTTTCTGGACGAGCCTTGAAATGGGCAGTCGAGTTGGGACAGTTCGACATCAAGTTCCAACCCAGAACCACGATAAAAGCCCAAGCCTTGGCAGACTTTATCGCAAAATTCACCCCAGGAAGTCATCATATCTGCCCAGTCGACCTGACTGATACAACCGAACTAGGGTTGGAGGTTGACGCCGAAATAGTGCAACCCCTGGTGCAGGATACCCAGTCAAACCCTAAGGCAGACCAGAGAAAAGTAAGGGAGGAAGAAACAAACCATGCTACACTAAGCCAAGACTTACCAACAAATAAAGACTTGGTACAAACAGATAGCGAGGGGCAAACAACAAGCATGAACCTTGAAGAAAACACCAGCAACACTCTTGATCCCAAGGCATCATCTGATCCCTCCACTTGCTAGAAACTGTTCGTTGGAGAAATGTGGGAGCTCTTCGTGGATGGAGCGTCCAACAGGCACGGTGCAGGACTAGGCATAGTCCTCATCTCACCAGATGGCCTAGTGGTGGAACAAGCAGTCAACCTAGGCCTCCCAGCATCAAACAACGAAGCGGAGTATGAAACACTTTTAGCAGGACTGAAATCAGCATTCTACATGAAGGCAACCGAGGTAATGGTTTACAGTGACTCACAGCTGGTGGTAAACTAAATTTCAGGAGACTACGAGGCAAAAGATGACAGGATGGCTAAGTACCAAGATTTAGTCAGAAAAGAGATCAAGAAATTTGAAGTAGTGCGGATAGAGCAGATCGGCAGGGAAGAAAACAGTAGAGCAGACGAACTAGTAGGCTTTGCTTCAATGGCAGATACATCCATCCCACATCTGTTACTGATTGACTACTTACCAAGACCACGCATTGAAGAACCGGAAGTAGAAGAAGTATGCTGCGCCGAACTAGGCCCTTCATGGATAGATCCCATCATAGCATTCTTAAAAGACGGCGTCCTACCAGAAGAGAAGAAAGAAGCCAACAAAATAAGAGCAAAGTTGCAGCGATTTTGGCTCTCCCCGTCAATGGCCTTGTATAAGAAATCCTTCACAGGACCTTACCCAAAGTGTGTCCATCCCAGCAAAGTTGAAGCGTTCTTGTTCGAGATACACGAAGGCGTATGTTGAAGCCACCAAGGAGGAAGATCATTAGCCTACAGAGCCATTTCGCAAGGATATTGGTTTCCATACATGCAAGCAGATTCTGAGAAGTATGTCAAGAAGTGCGAAAAATGCTAGAAGTTCGCACACCAAATACATCAACCAGCTAGAGAGCTTCTACCTTTAACTAGTCCATAACCCTTTGCAATGTGGGGCTTGGACATAGTAGGACCACTTCCAACGGCACCCGGCAACAGAAAGTTCTTTCTTGCAGCAACAGACTACTTCACAAAGTGGGTGGAGGCAGAAGCACTAGCATCAATAAAAGAGAAAGATGTAAAGAAGTTCGCACCACACCACGACGGTCAACTGGCGAAACACCATT
This sequence comes from Camellia sinensis, assembly GCF_055761805.1. NCBI lineage: Eukaryota > Viridiplantae > Streptophyta > Magnoliopsida > Ericales > Theaceae > Camellia > Camellia sinensis. The sequence goes on from NC_138963.1 coordinate 84,551,296, forward strand.
TTCCTTAGCCTATGGCATGAAAGCAGTAATACCACTGGAAGTTGGCCTTCCCACCATCAGAAGCGAAAATTTTGATCCAGACTTAAATAGAGAAGCCACAGCATTGGAGCTCGACCTTGCAGAAGAAAGAAGAGAAAGAGCACTGGTTCACATTGTTTCATACCAGTAAAAGTTGTCCAGAAAGTATAACAAGACAGTACACCCAAGGCAATTCAAGATTGGAGATTGGGTACTACGCAAAGTAATGGAAAACACCGTGGTACCTGGAGATGGCAAATTGGGGCCCAATTGGGAAGGACCTTATAAAGTGGTTGGATTAGCAGGAAAAGAGGCATACCACTTGGAAGATGAGGACAACAAAGCCATTCCCAGGCCATGGAACACTGCCAATCTCAAACTATTTTATTTTTAGCTTTTCTTCTAAGTATTTGTAATTTTTTTTTCTTTCTCAATAAAACAAGTAGCTTATTTTCAGCATAGTTGTTTCATTCTGTAAAAGATTTTGCTTTAGTGAGCTAGGGGCATTGAAATCATAGTTGGTCGGAATAACCAACACCCCTCCTAAGCCCAGGATAAAGGCTACAGGACGTTTGGTCAGAATAACCAAACACTTTACTCTAGGTTGGTAGGAAAAACCAACTTAGAGGTTGGTTAGAAAAACAAACACCCCTCCTAAGCCCAGGATAAGGATCTAGGCTGCAGGACATTTGGTCGGAATAACCAAACACTTTACTCTAGGTTGGCAGGAAAAACCAATTTAGAGGTTGGCTGGAAAAACCAACACCTCTCTAAGCCCAGGATAAGGATCTAGGCTGCAGGACGTTTGGTCGGAATAACCAAACACTTTTCTCTAGGTTGGCAGGAAAAATCAACTTAGAGGTTGGCTAAAAAAATCAACACTTAGGACTCCTCAGCCGAAATAAAGATCTCGACTGAAGAGTGGTTGGCTCGAAAAACCAACAATTATTGTTCTTCAGCCGAGATAAGGATCTAGGCTGCAGAAGTTGGCTGGAAAAACCAACATTTAGGACCCCTCAACCGAAATAAGGATCTAGGTTGAAGAGTGGTTGGCTGGAAAAACCAACACTTATTGTTCTTCAGCCGAGGTAAGGATCTAGGCTGAAGAAGTTGGCTGAAAAAACCAACATTTAGTACTCTTCCACCAGAGTAAGGATCTATGCTGAAGAGTGGTTGGCTGGAAAAACCAACGCTTATTGTTCTTTAGCCGAGATAAGGATCAAGGCTAAAGAGGTTGGCAGGTATGGCCAGTTAGATTGCAAAGCTAAAACCGAGATATTTACCTCGGCTGGAAAATGTTATACTACATTCAGAATACTTTTGAAAAGTAACGGCAAGCATAAGAATAAACTGAAATAACAGTTGAAAAACAAAAGAAGCTTTCATTGAAGATTCAAATCAAGTACATAGGAAGGGCCTCAGCCCGGTTACAATTTTTTGTCCAAAAGCAAAAAGAAGAAAAGTACAGAATCAAGCAAAAAGATCATCTAAATCAGCATCAAGAACAATCCGGTCTTCACCTAGGGGTAGCTCGGTTCTGGCAAGCACCCCTTGGTTAGGCTCGGTTGAAAGCACCGCATCAGCAAGCAATGGTGGGATGGAGACCTATGGAGTGGAGGAGGTAGACTGGTGATCGGGCTAAGTGTTGTCTTTTGGAGCCTCATCCTCATCCTCCTCCTCCAGAAATTGTTGCTGAACGGTAGCAGCATACACCGCCAGTAAGCTCGGTATGAAATATGGAGGAGGATTGAAGACCTCAGTCTCAGGTCCATGACCGAGCTGCGCCACAGCCCCCCTCCACCTGCATTTAAAGAACAGGTCCTTCGCAGCTTCACACTGCTTGATGTACAGGGGTTCGCCGTCTTTGAAACCGTGGTCCTCCGCATCCTCCAGCTTCTTCTCGACCTTTGTTATTTCGGCATGGTTTTTTTCTTCAAGCTTGGCTAGCTCGCGAAGGTATTTATTTTTTATCACGGCCGCAGCCTTTTGCTCATCTACTTTAGCCGAGCTAACAAGACCGGTCAAACGACCATTCTCGGTTTGTAGCTCGGCTATCTGTTTCCTGACCTGTTCTAGCTCGGCGGTCTTTTCATTGGCCTCTGCCATGGCCTGCCTAATGGTTTTTCGAAGTTCCAACACTTGCTTGTGAGCGATGTGGTTCTTCTGTATGGCCTGCAAAAGGATGGAAAAAAACTTTTCAAGTATGACCGAGCAGAAAGTTATAAGAATTTGAAAGATAAGCAAGGGAGCTACTTACTAACACCATGGATTTTGTGGACGAGCAAAGGGCCTTCAGCTCGGTTAGGTGGTCATGGTGCTCCATGTTGGGTGGAAGGCAAACGCTCTTTGCCAGATTGAATGCCATTAGGTGGTCTTTTTCAGCGACCACTGAATTAGTGTCCCGTATAGCACGGTTCTGAAAAGTGATCTTGGGAGCCCACTTGGAAGAGCTAGCTCGGTCGGAACGCTCTGGTTGTGGGTTCGGTGGAGGGCTTGGCGGAAGGATGGGATCTTCTTCATCAACAAGGCGTGGCTCGGTTGTGGAAGTCCGAGCACGCTTGTTGGGACGTGATGATGAGGGTTGTTGGAATGAAAGGGCCACCACGGTTTCCTGAGTTTGATCGGATGGTGGTACCTCGAGCTGGTTTGTTTCGGTCAGGAGTGCCCTTACAGCTCGTTTCTTGGCCATCTCTTGCTCAGCGGTTAGAGGGATCAATCTGATTTGGAGCAAGTTTGGGTCTGGTTCAGGAGAGGCTTCCAACAAAAAGTCAATTACCTTGGTCTTTCGTTTACCGCTATATCGGTAGGTCGGCTCAAAATCCAGTAGCTCGATCCAACTTCGGTTTGGATATCGCAGCGCGGTGCGAAGAACGTTCAAATTGGGGTAGCTGTATTGGGACTTGAGAAAGTTTAAATCTACATGAAGGAAGACAACAGTTAGTGCGGTTTTAGATGAGAAAACCGAAGTAAAAAAAGGCATAGAATGAAGCCGAGGTAACTTTACCGGCTACACCCTTGTTCCAATTTATTCTGTCGCCAGGGATCTGGGCTTGTTGGTCCTCAAAATTTCCAGATAACCAGAGAAAATCATCATCGTTCACGTCTTTATCCGGGGTATCCTTTATTATCTTTTCACGCCGGCGTCTTATTCTTAAATAATAGACCCATCCATCTTCGGCGAAGCCTATAGAATATTGATGGAAGAGCTCGGCTAAATCGAGATTAAGGCTAGCCCGACGGTTTAGCTCGGCAATACCATTTATTATACGGTAAGAATTGGTGGAAAGTTGGGTTGGGCAAAGATTGGTCTGCCTAAGGAATTCACAAAGAAGAGGCTGTACAGGGAATCTTAGTCCGGTTTCTACTATAGACAGAAGGGTAAATGGAACGAAGCCGTGTTTTCCCCATGGTATGATATCCCGATCGGCTAAGGTGAGATGGACATCATCAGGGATGTTATAATCCTTTCGGAATTCGGCCATGGCACCTGGTGAGTTAACTAAGAACCTATACTTTCCCATTTGCGGTTTAAGTTATAAATAAATTAAACAGGAGTATTAGCTCGGTTGAAGTATGATGCTAAGTAGCTCGGTTGATCGCTCAAAGGAGTGCCTGGGCAACCTAAGTCTGCAAAGTGAAAAACAAAGGTGTTAAGCACAGATCGCTGGACCGTGCTACAAAAAACAAGGGCAAGATAAATGAAGTCCTAGCTCGGCTACGCAAGATGCTATCAGTTTTTAGCTCGGTTTGAGCAAGGGGCTTTTTAGCCCGGTTGAGCCTTTGGGGCAGCATCCTTAGTACGGTTGGTACTAAGGAAGCTGGTTTAGCCTCAAGTTTTAGCTCGGTCGGTAATGGTGGCTTTCTAGTGCGGTGGTGTGCAAACCTAATCTAATTCGCTAACTCGGCAAGGCAAAGCACAAGGTACTTTGGACTTATTGAAGCTACAAACGAGTGTTAGTTCGGTTGTTTAGTTTTGCTGGGTTCACACCTACTACAAATAACATCCTAGTTCGGTTGAAGTATAATTTTGGATCAAACACGTTGTTCTTCAGATTACTCATGAATATAATGGTTCTAGTACGAGTTTCTTTCCAGAAAAATGGAAACTAAAGTGGTGTGTTTTGAAAAAACATACGAGTATAATGCTACACGCTACCAAAAAGTAAGAAAATGAGCAAAGATTCAGTTACTTACTACTGTAAAGTAAATGATCTGAGAGTGAAATAGCAGTGGCATTAGCCAAAGATGCAAAGTGTAGACACCCCATTTTTGACCGTCCTCAAGACTTGGACGTCATCGTTTGAACACTCGATGATTATCCATGTTCGTGTTCATCTTGAGTTCTCGGATGTTTCGGCCGCGCGCCTTGCCTCAAGACCTCTCGACTTGTTTGTTTTGTGCTTGGTTGTGGACCAAACACTTGTGTTTTGCTTCTGAGGGCAGGGAACGGTTTGTTGGCCATCCCCACACCTCACCGGCCATGGCTTGAGGCCACCAGCCCTATTTTTTTGCAACCGGCCAAAGGTGTTGGCCGGTCGGCAATGTTTTTGGTCGGCCGGCCATTGTTTTGGTCGATCAGCCACTTTTTCTAGCCGACCACCTTTTTTTTGTGTTGAACCTTTTGAATCCTTTGTTTTAGCTTCTTGAGGAAGCTTGAACTTTTTTGAATCCTTTGTTTTAGTTTCTTGAGGAAGCTTGAACCTTTTGAACCTTTTTTTAGCTTTTCCAAGAAGCTTGAACCTTTTTTTAGCTTCTCCAAGAAGCTTGAACCTTTTTTAGCTTCTCCAAGAAGCTTGGACCCTTTGCTCTAAGTTTTTAAGAAAAGCTTGACCCTTTCTTAGCTTCTTGAGGAAGCTTGACCCCATTGCTCTAGCTTTCTCAAGAAGCTTGACTCTTTTTGCTTTAGCTTCTTTAAGAAGCTTGGCCCCTTTGCTCCAAGCTTCTTTGAGAAGCTTTGGACCTCTTGTTCTATAAGAGGGAGCCTCTCCCTCATTAGCAAAGGTTGAGAGTTTTGGCCAAGGCATACATACACTCTCCCTTTGTATCTCTCCCATTTGGCCTTGAAAGTGTAAGGTTCTTGGCCCCATTGCACTACACCTCCTAACCTAACCTCTCCATCATCCATCTAAGCATCTTGGAGCTTATTTTCAGAGGTTAAAGAGTTGGTTTTTGGTCCAAGAACCCGTTGGTTTTGCTGTGCTTCAAAGGTAACACCTCTTCCCTCTTTTATTCCCCATTTTTGCACAAGCTTTTAGCCTGTCTTGCATGCTGTTTTGAGCTTAGTATATAACTGATAAAAGTTCTGATTTTTCATGCTTTTGATCTTTGTTTAAGGTCACTTTTGTGTTTGGGGTTGTTTACCCCCTCTTAGGCCTTGTTTGGCCTCCTTTTTATACCTTTTTTGTGAGCTTCAGGACCACCTTATATTGGGCTTCTTACGACTGAAATCTAGAGGGATTTCAGTGGTGGGGATGGTGTTTTGAGTTCCTAAGAAGGAGAGGGTCATCCCTTCTTCTTATTGTCTTGTTTACTTGCATTTTTGGCCTTACAAAGGAGCCCATATTTGCATGCATCCTAAGCTTGGTTCAGGCCCTTTTTGGTGACTCTTAGGACCTGCCTAGCCTCTGTCCATAGCTAGTGTGGTCCCCTTTTGTTTGCTTCTTGTATGTGTAAAGTAACCCCTTTCTTGGCTTATCAAAGGAGCACCCCATTCTAGTATGTGTTGACTATGTTTCAGTGGGTTTTTAGTCATATTTTAGCATGCCATGAATCTGTTTTTGGCTGGTTTGATGGTCCCTCATTTGCTTCACATGCTTGTAGTGCAAACCATGCTTACTAGCTCACATTGCATGTTGTTTTGGCCATCTATTATAGCATATTTTGGCCATGTTTCAAACATATTTTGTTCACATTTTGGGCTGTCTTAGCTCTGTTTTTAGGCCCCTTGGTCGATTGGTGCTTGCCATGCATGGTTGTAGTGTAATAGCCTTGCTTACCTTTGAGTTTTGAAGCCCCTTGCGGGCGTTGCTTGAGGTGTTTGCATGTTTGGTATCATAGGGAATGCTATTTCAGAGCTTATATGTATGCCATATTCTCATGTTTAGCACGCCTTCGATGTGTTTGAGAGTTGCATCATTATGCCTTGTTTATGAGCCTTTGCATGAGCTTCATTTTGGTGCATGTCAAGCCCTCATTTTAGCTTATTTGTCCACTGTTTAGGGACTGCATGAGGTCTATTAGGAGTTGGTTTCATCATTTTTGCATTGCTTTGCATACCTCTAGTGTAATGTGCTTCACTAGTTTCGGTATTTGAGCCTTCCTACATACATTGCACGAGTCGTTGCATCATTTCAGAGTCATTTTGTATGCTATTTTAGAGCTGGAGTGTACACCATTGTACCTTATGTTTCATCCTTGCCATGCTCTTGGAGAGTTACATTTTGTGCCTTAGTCACGGGGCCATTGCATTGTGCATGTTTGCATGAGTTTTGGTGCCTTGATTCCATCATTTTTGGCCACTGATTTGAGTGTGGCTGAGGCCCATTCATTTTAGTTTAAGTCCATCTTGCATTGTGTATGCCATGTTACAATGTGTTGTGCATGTTATGTTGTTGGCATTGTGTATGCCATGTCACTCCTTGCATTGTGTATGTTAGGTGGTTAGTTGCATTGAGCATGCCATAGTTCATATAGCATTGTGTGTGCCATATAGTCCATAGCATTGTGTATGCTAGGTTGCATGTTTGCATATTTAGGTTGTATGCCTATTGCATATTGCTTGCTAACATACTCATTTTGCATTAGTTTGTTTGCATGCTTAGGTTGCATAGCATTGAGCATGCATCCCTTGCCTCTTGATCAATTATGATAGAGGTTGGGGCCCTTTATGTGTTTTGTGTATTTCATTCCATATTGAGTTACACACTTGGCTTCTTTGGCTATCATGCATTGAAATGCGTGATTGATGGTTCGAGGGTTGAAGAACTACACTCCCTGGAGTCTTAAACATGATAGGGAGTGTGGTTGTGCAAACATTGTCTGGTAAATGCATTGCCATGCTCGGTTTGCCCTCTGCTGCAGCAAAACAGGGTTCTGCAGGAATAAATAGCCGGTCGACTTCTTTCAGTGCCGACAGACTAACCATACTTAGCTGATATCCTCACAACTGGTCGATGACCATTTTCCAGTGGCCGATGGCCACCCCTCTTGGCCGATGGCCTCTCATAGCATCCATGAGGTGGATCAGAAGTGTTCTGGAGACTTGTGCAATTTTCAGAGGAACAAAACAGTGCAAACAGAGGCAACATGAGGCATGGCAATGGATTTCCGGGCGAAGCCGACCAAGCATGCATTCATCCCTCTTCCCGAGGCTGTTTTACTGTTTTTCATAGCTTAATTAATTTGTTTAATTAGTTAAGAATTGTGTAATAATTAGCTGTAGTTGTTATTTATTCGATTTGTATTATTTATTCGGACCCTCCGAGAGAGGGCAATTTTGTAATAAGTGTGCGTGTGTGTGATGCATGCCTTCCAACCCCACATCTTTCTCCCTTTTATTTAACCGCTTATGATGGTTAGTATTTGGGCATATTTCAATTAGCATCCTTATGCTATGCATGTTTGCATCATTCATATGTCTTGCATGCACCAGGCTCGGCACATCATACTAACTGCATTGTATTTCAATTCCAAGTTGAATACGTGTTAGTTGTAGCATCTCACATGCCATCTTAGAATTGTCGAGCCTATCTTAGTTGCATTTTGCATGTGTTGCATTAGCCATTTTAACATGAACTGCGATCATGCATTGATTACTAACTAGTTTTTGTTTTGGCTCGGAGTACACTGTGAGTGTTTATGCTTTAGCATCTTGCATGTATGTGAGTGTTAACATGAAAGCATGCTTGCCATGAGGCTAACTGCTTATATAATATACCTGCCTAAATGCCTGTGGGTGAAGGTTGGGTTGCTTGAATTGGAATAATTCATCGAAACCCGTGTTTTAGCCTACTTGCAAGTAGCAAACCTCAATCCATTTTTCAAAACAAACGGATATGCGATGCTTTGTTCCAACTTAGGCAATCCAGTCTATACTTGTATGCTGTGCGCATCACATAGTAATTCTAGGTTAAATAACCAGAATAAGAGCATATGTGTTTTCAAAAACAAGATATCATGCTTAGTAGAGGCCGATCTTTGATCGGGCGAGCGGGGGTGCTCATAACTGACCTTCCCCAACCATACCCAAGTTCCCGATCCGAGGCAACTTTGGTGATAACGAACACGTGGCCTTAGGCACGAGTCAGGGTTTCCTAAATCTCCCAAAATAAATATTTAGGTGGTGACTCTGTATCTGGCAAAGCAGTCCATGTTTGACACTTCTTTTTAAAAATCTGTTTTCAAAACGATTTGCCGGATCTGGACTCTTTGATGATTCATCGGTCTTGCATTGCATTATGCAAGATTAGATACAGGACTATGACATTGAGTCCTGAACTGTAGTGAGCCCAAATGAACAAAACGGGGGATTCCCTCCCGGGACGTTCGGGGACGTCTACAGTTTCTGGCGACTCTGCTGGGGACTTAGAGAACTTGACTCAAACTCATGATATCTTGGTTTGATTACACTTATGCATTTCTTTGCATTACATTTGCATTGGTGCGCCTAGGACACCGTGTTTTCCATCTGCTATTCCTGAACGGTTTGTCGGAGGCTCGCTTTGAGAAGCGTGCCATAAGGCTGACCGGTTACGGGCTCTGCCACGATGGGAACACAAACTCCGGTTTTTTACCAGGGCACCATTTTTGACCATTCGACCTAGTGCATATTCGGAATCCATAGTGACCATTCCAAGCTAGGACAGGTTGCTTACCCAATTATAGGTTGTTTGAAACCGCTGTGTGCGTAGTGAAACCCTAGCTCCTGACAAAATAGGACAGGGAAACCCTACCCTATCATAGGGGTGTTTTGGCTCTCATTTGCTTGCTATGTGCTTTTAGAGTGCGTCTCTACAGGATTACATGTATCAGTTGCAAGTCTGGGTATCAGGCTTGAGGGTATCAGTATTTGGGAGAATCAGTTTTACCTAAGGGTATCAGTTTACATGGAAGAATTTTGGGAAGAATCCAGTGGAGAGCACAGTCATTCAGCTTTGCTCATATCTGTTTTGGTGAAATCAGGCTGAGATGCTGCATGTTTTCTCTTTTGCTAGGTAGTCTTGGAATCGTAGTTTCAGAAGGCTCCAATATCCCCCGAGGTTCATTGGACTTGTGCTGATAGACTTTGCCAGGTCAGAGATTCAGTTCAAGGGAAATCAGTGTTCCTTTGCCAGAGGCAGGGTAAAAGGGCCAGTCAGGCACAGATCACCAGTTCAACAGTCCTCAGATCAGCGGTCATTATCCATCTCACCTGTGCGCAGTTGGGTTGAGATATCTGTTTTTACCACAGAGACAGATATACCGAGAGATCAGTTAGATCAGGGCAGTATGGTAGGCATGGAGGAGATGATGCGTGAACTCCAAGAAAGTATGAAAATCATGCAGCAGGACGGTGTTCGTCTAGCCGAATTTGCCAAACAACAGGCCGAGGTCATGGCTCAACAAACAAAGTTGATCGCCAGGTTACAGCAGCAAACTGGAACATCTGCTTCGCACCAAGCCCCTCCCCCACCAGGAGTTCTAGCACCCGAGGAGGCACCAAATGTCCAGGGAGATACGGACATTCCGATAGGGTCGGCTCCGCCCCCAATTCTACCCCAATTATCCAAAACACCCACCAACCTGCCAAATTCTCCCTTTGAGTTCGAGGTGGACCCCACAGCATTAAAAGTGAGCAAGCTTGAAAAGCTGTTCAAGAAATCTCAGGGTGTGAAGTCCATCCTGGACATCGAGGATGGGTATACCGACGCAGCCGTGACACTGCCGGACAGATTTAAGATCCCGCATATTGACCGCTTTGACGGGTCCGGGGATCCCATGGTGCACTTACGGCTGTTTTCAGACATATTAAGGCCGATGGGCCTCACCAGACTACATAAGCTTTCTTTATTCGGCCGGACCCTGTCGGGTGTGGTGGCCATCTGGTACGCAAAACTGGAAGACGATGTTAAGAGGAATTGGGATGAGATGGCCGAGGTTTTTGTCGCTCAGTACTCCTATAATACACAGATTGAGATCATAACTCGTGATCTCGAGACGACTAGGCAGGAGCCTAAGGAGAGTTTTTCTAACTTGGTAACTCGGTGGAGGGCCAAGGCCTCAATGATGACCACTAGGCCCACTGACAAAGATCAAATTCGGATGATTGTGCGCAATCTCCAGCCCAAGCTTATGCAGAAAATGATTGTTCTTCCCTTCCCTACCTTTTCAGATTTACATGAGATGGGGGTACAAATTGAGGATGCTATGAAACAGGGCCTCATTGACCAGGAGAAGGAGCAGCCTAGGAGGGCGTTTTCCCTCAATTTGAATGCGACCACCAGTGGTGATGCAGCTGCAAGATCTTCTGAAATGGGCATGGTCACCACCACTGCATCAAAAACAGCTACCCCATTCACCGGTGCGTCCGAAAGTAACTCACAAAAAACCAAATATCCACCTCGAGTCAAGAGGGTTTTTACCCCACTTTCTATGCCTTTGTCAAAGGCTCTAGAGGCCTTACTCTGGAAGGGATATCTGAAACCATTGGAACAACGGCCTCTACCCGATCCTATCCCTCCAAAGCATGACCACACTAAATACTGTGCCTACCATCAACAAACTGGTCATGACACTGACAGTTGCTTTCGTCTTCGCCATGATGTACAAGATCTGTTTGACAACAAGGTCATCGCCGCACCAGCTCAGCAAAGTCTATCGGCACTGGATCGATGAACGTGGGGGATAATGTGATGTGATCGGGGAGATGAACCACCTGCGGGCGGCACTCAGTTTACTTCAGATGTGGCGTATGGCACGTACTGTTTTGAGCAGTTGTGAATACTAGTTTTTGTACTTTCTGACTTGGGTATTGGGATAGTTTTGTTGTTTTGTGTACTGAGTCAGTTGGGGTCTGTCTTGTCGTATCGAGTCAGTCCTGTTGTATAGGAGTCGAGCGATTCCGGGGATGTTACCTCGGATGTCGCTATTTTGTTTTGTGTTTATCTCTTTACTTTTTTTTTTAGTCTGTTTCTGCTGTGGAGCCAGTTTTGTCAACAGATCTGAATAAACAACCAGTTGGTTTTCATGTTTTTGTGCTTATTTCTACTTTACGCCAGTTGTGCCAGAAGATCTAAATGAAGCGGCAGTGCTTTTCACTTGCTTTTCTGTGCCTTAAAGTCATTGCATTTGACCTAAGTTTTTCAAAACTTTTTGAAAAATGTATTGAAAACGAAGAGAAAGGAATTCCTCGGGTTTTGCAAAACTTGATCAATTGAGAGAAAAAGAGGCATGCTAAGCCCTTAATGATTGAGATCATGCTTGTTAATGTGAGTACTGAGAAGGATCCTGGCTTGATCCAGATTGGTTCTACATTGTCTTCCGCGCGAGCGATTAGTCGCTTTCTTAAAAGATTTCAAAAGATGTTTTGCACCATCCTGCGAACACCTGTGTGGAATCACTCTTGAGATTGTGCAGCCTAGGATCGCTCTCAACCTCGAGACTCGACCCCTTACTTTCGAACCTTGAACCTAGATTCAGAATGTTCAACAGTTAACCACCATGTAAAGCTTGTGTGGCCGGATCAGAAGCAGCCCTTGAACTAGGGGCAAGAAAATCAGATCAAGAAGATCAGGTGTCGTTAAAAGAAGCTTGCAAAGCTAGATCAGAAGCACCCCTCGAACTAGGGACAAAAGATGCCAGATTGTGCTCGAAGAGCCGAAGATGGATCATTCCACAAATCAATGAAGATCGGCAAGAATGCCAAACCCCAGAAGGGAGGAAAGAAGAAGACATTACTGAAGGACAACCGAGTTCCTATCCACAACACTATGGGCAAATTCACTCTCCATTGGATGGACCTCTACATCATTAGCGAACAACAACCAATGTCCTAGATTCAGATGACTTCAAGATCTCAAAACCATTTGACATGGGCAAAGCTACACTTTTACCCTTGAGAGACTCGCTGGGCCGAAAACCCGGAAGGGCGACCCAGGCAAAAGTTAGAGTAAGAAAAAGAAGAAAAAGAACAAAAAAAAGAAAAATGCAAAGAATGAAAAAAAAAAGAAAAAAAAAGTAGAAAAGAATTGAAAAGAAAAGAAGAACATAGCTCGCAAGGTTGAAAACTCGGAAGGGCGGCCTTGGCAAAAGTTAGAGCGCAAAAGGAAAGGTTAATGCCCGAGTGTACCTTAACCCCGAACTACGTAAGGCTTGATTCCCATGTTTGGGATATGTAGGCAACTTCATTCTGAAGTCCAGCCATAAAACACTTCAAATTCAACTGTCCTGTCTATGAGATTGAACGGGTCATCTTTGTCATTTCTGTATCCAAGAGTTCGGTTGTGACCTTCACCATGAGAACTGATTACAGTGCGCTGCGGTACTTTTCAAACAAGGGGCAACTTTTTGTTGCCATGCAGTGTGTTGCGGTGCTATTCAAACAAGGGGCAACTTTCTGTTGCCGTGCAGTGTCCTTTAGACAAAGGGCAATTTTCCATTATTTTTGGATCTGAGGTTGTGCATCTCAAGAGTCAATTCCACGTTGGTCAAGCAGTGGCCATTTGCAAAAATAGCTTTTGAGAATTTTTACCGAGGCTGACTAATTCTCTCGAAAATTATTCCATTTTTCCAAAACTGGACCATTTTCTTGGACCCAAAAAGGAAAATTTTCAGTGCTCATACCCTAACTTGCATGATTTTAAATCAAAAAATCGAACAAGCATGTTAATCTAACTCTCATGTTGGTCAAAATTGTTTTAGCAAAACGTCCAAAACAAAAAATGGTCAAAATAATGAACTAGGGGCACAGTTAAGTCAGGTGTTCTGTATTTTCCCCATTGCCAACATACTTGCCAGAAAGGGCACCGTATCTGCCAGAAAAGGGGCACAACAGAAACTAACAGCAAAATGTCGAAAGTTCTCTCAGCAGCGAGGTATCATGCTAAGTACGAAGCACGAACTGAAATGGAGCAGGATATTCCATTCCCTCATCTGGACATATCTAATCACGTCTAAACTCCCCAGTAGAGCATCGTCAACCAATGTCAATTGCAGATCTGCTGCACATCTAGCCGCATCACAACACCTCTGTAGGGGAAGTTCACTGTTGTGAGTAGAAGAAAGAGAATCTAGCAGAATGCTAGGGGCAAGAGCCTGCCACTTCTTGTTTATCCATCAACCACCCAGGGGAGGGATAAAAAAATGAGAGATTAAAGAATAGAGAGATGTGCGCTGAGAGAAAAAATGAGGAAAAGGGCTTTTTCAGAGAAAAAAAAAAAAAGCCTGAGGGCCGAGTGATGTGAGAATCACAAATGAGAAAGGATGGAAAACAATACCCAGAGAAACATGCTCCCTGTGCACGTCTGAGTGTCGTGTTTTTTTGTTTTATCCCGATTCTTGTTTGGAGTTGTTTCGAGTGTTACACGATGTGTTTAGGTTGTTTACCTTTTGTTTTTTATTGTTGAGTCGTAGTGCGCTGTGTTCAATCGTAGGCTCAATACCCCGGTCAAGAAGTCGTCTCTCAATTTCAAAAATAAAATCATTTTGCGCTCCGAGTGCTGTGCCGTTCTCTACATCTGTGCAAAACAAGATTCGTTCTTTCGTAAAATCGCAAGGTTCAACCCAGGTCATGCGAGAACAGTAAAACCAGGACCTATCTGAAGCTATATAGGTTCCAGACTGCAAAGCAAAAGAAAAGAGGAAATGTCGAGCATCTGAGTTTGTTTTAACTTCAGTAAGTTCCGAGATTGCATTCCGTGTGCACCTCTTCAGGTCTTGCCAATGCTCCGAAGTATGAGTGTGCGTCTACCTCAAGCTCAAGATCAAGTCTGCTTCAAGCCAGAATGGCGATCAGAAGTGCTTTCCCTGAGTATCATTCCCTGCCAGAGGCATCTCGGCTGTGTTCACAATGAGTTCCTAGGGAAAGTTGTGAATATGATCAGGAAGAAAGGCAGCATCCAAAGTGTTCTACGTAAGTGTTTGAAGAGCACGAGGGGAGATCCCTGTCAGAGTAGAGCGGTTCATTGCCACTCACCCCATGAGGTGCTTTCTAAAGCGTCGCTACGCTTGTTTATTGCGTTCCTTAAACATCATGCATTGTATTGCATTGTACCTATCAAGTTTCTTTCTCATTCATGCACGATATTGTATGTACGGTTCATTCAAAGAAGTTCTGTTTGAGATCATTTATTTAGTGTATCAATCACACTTCATTTAGTTAGTGTATCAATCACACTTCATTTATTTAGTGTATCAATCACACCTCATTCACCCTTAGTGTATCTAACACACTTTCTTCATTCGCTTAGTGTATCAATCACACTTCATTTATTTAGTGTATCAATCACATTCTCTTCACTTAGTGTGTCAATCACACTTCTTTCATTTTGTGTATCTATCACACACATTCTCATTTTGTGTATCTATCACACACATTCTCACTTTTTGTATCTATCACACACATTCTCATTTTCTGTATCTATCACACATATTCTCATTTTCTGTATCTATCACACACATCCTCATTTTGTGTATCTATCATGCACATATTCACTTCATTATCTTTTGTGTATGCATCACACTTGTTCACTTAGTGCACCTATCACACTTTGTGTTTACATTTAGTATATCAATCATACTCTGTTCACTAAGTGCATCTATCACACTTCGTGTTCACATTTAGTATATCAATCATACTCTGTTCACTAAGTGCATCTATCACACTTTGTGTTCACATTTAGTGTATCTATCATACTTGTTCACTTAGTGCATCTATCACTCCTCGTGTTCATATTTAGTATATCAACCATACTCTGTTCACTAAGTGCATCTATCACACTTTGTGTTCACATTTAGTATATCAATCATACTCTGCTCACTAAGTGCATCTATCACACTTCATGTTCACATTTAGTATATCAATCATACTCTATTCACTAAGTGCATCTATCACATTTCGTGTTCACATTTAGTATATTTATCATACTCTGTTCACATAGTGCATCTATCACACTTTGTGTTCATTTTTAGTGTATCTATCATATTCGTTCACTTTGTGTATCCACCACACACGCTCGCTTTGTGTATCTATCACACATTCACTTTGTGTATCCATCACACACGTTCGCTTAGTGTATCTATCACATATTTGCTTAGTGTATCCATCACACTCGTTTCACTTTGTGTATTTATCACACTTAGCTTCCCTTAGTGTATCAATCACACTTTATTCGTATAAGCGTATCCATCACACTCTGTTCACTATGTCTATCTATCACACATGCTTGTCCACTTAGTGTATCTATCACACTTCGTTCACTTTTGTGTATCTATCGCACATGTTCTTGACAATTACATAATTTTCTTACATCCTTTTTGCATGAAATGTAGCTTGGTTTGAACTTGCTTGCTTAAAACTGTTGCATGATTTGCTTCATTACAGCATCCTTGGCATGATCATAAGTTGTGCTCGGCTTGGTGCATTGTCTTGCATTTTGCCCCTGCCCTCGGGCGCATATCTTTATCTGTAGCTTGTATGCTTTGTCTAAGTCTTTGGCCTTGTCAAAAATGGGTCGTCTCTAGGCTTTGACATTCACTCCCGTCATTGTTATGACTTTCGAGTTCTGTCAAAGAGGGGCAACTGTAGACACCCCATTTTTGACCGTCCTCAAGACTTGGACGTCATCATTTGAACACTCGATGATTATCCATGTTCGTGTTCATCTTGAGTTCTCGGACGTTTCGGTCACGCGCCTTGCCTCAAGACCTCTCGACTTGTTTGTTTTGTGCTTGGTTGTGGACCAAACACTTGTGTTTTGCTTCTGAGGGCAGGGAATGGTTTGTTGGCCATCCCCACACCTCACCGGCCATGGCTTGAGGCCACTGGCCCTGTTTTCTTGCTACCGGCAAAGGGTGTTAGACGGTCGGCAATGTTTTTGGCCGGCCGGCCATTGTTTTGGTCGATCAGCCACTTTTTCTAGCCGACCACCTTTTTTTGTGTTGAACCTTTTGAACCCTTTGTTTTAGCTTCTTGAAGAAGCTTGAACCTTTTGAACCATTTGGTTTAGCTTCTTGAGGAAGCTTGAACTTTTTTGAACCCTTTGTTTTAGCTTCTTGAGGAAGCTTAAACCTTTTGAACCTTTTTTAGCTTCTCCAAGAAGCTTGAACCTTTTTTAGCTTCTCCAAGTAGCTTGAACCTTTTTTAGCTTTTCCAAGAAACTTGAACCCTTTGCTCTACGCTTCTAAGAAAAGATTGACCCTTTCTTAGCTTCTTGAGGAAGCTTGACCCCTTTGCTCTAGCTTCCTCAAGAAGCTTGACCCTTTTTGCTTTAGCTTCTTTAAGAAGCTTGGCCCCTTTGCTCCAAGCTTCTTTGAGAAGCTTTGGACCCTTCTTCTATAAGAGGGAGCCTCTCCCTCAGTAGCAAAGGTTGAGATTTTTGGCCAAGGCATACATACACTCTCCCTTTGTGTCTCTCTCATTTGGCCTTGAAAGTGTAAGGTTCTTGGCCCCATTGCACTACACCTCCTAACCTAACCTCTCCATCATCCATCTAAGAATCTTGGAGCTTATTTTTAGAGGTTAAAGAGTTGGGTTTTGGTCCAAGAACCCGCTGGTTTTGCTGTGCTTCAAAGGTAACTCCTCTTCTCTCTTTTATTCTCCATTTTTGCACAAGCTTTTAGCATGTCTTGCATGTTGTTTTGAGCTTAGTGTATAACTGATAAAAGTTCTAATTTTGCATGCTTTTGATCTTTGTTTAAGGTCACTTTTGTGTTTGGGGTTGTTTACCCCCTCTTAGGCCTTGTTTGGCCTCCTTTTTGTACCTTTTTTGTGAGCTTCGGGACCACCTTGTATTGGCCTTTTCACCACTGAAATCTAGAGGGATTTTAGTAGTGGGGATGGTGTTTTGAGGTCATAAGAAGGAGAGGGCCATCCCCTCTTCTTATTGTCTTGTTTACTTGCATTTTTGGCCTTACAAAGGAGCCCATATTTGCATGCATCCTAAGCTTGGTTCAGGACCTTTTTGGTGACTCTTAGGACCTGCCTAGCCTCTGTCCATAGCTGGTGTGGTCCCCTTTTGTTTGCTTCTTGCATGTGTAGAGTAACCCCTTTCTTGGCTTATCAAAGGAGCACCCCATTCTAGCATGTGTTGACTATGTTTCAGTGGGTTTTTAGTCATATTTTAGCATACCATGAATCTTTTTTTGGCTAGTTTGATGGTCCCTCATTTGCTTCACATGCTTGTAGTGTAAACCATGCTTACTAGCTCACATTACATGTTGTTTTGGCCCTCCATTCTAGCATATTTTGGCCATGTTTCAAACATGTTTTGTTCACATTTTGGGCTGCCTTAGCTCTGTTTTTAGGCCCCTTGGTCGATTGGTGCTTGCCATGCATGGTTGTAGTGTAATAGCCTTGCTTACCTTTGAGTTTTGAAGCCCCTTGCGGGCGTTGCTTGAGGTGTTTGCATGTTTTGCTATCATAGGGAATGCTATTTCAGAGCTTATATATGTGCCATATTCTCATGTTTAGCATGCCTTCGATGCGTTTGAGAGTTGCATCATTATGCCTTGTTTATGAGCCTTTGCATGAGCTTCATTTTGGTGCATGTCAAGCCCTCATTTTAGCTTATTTTACCACTGTTTAGGGACTACATGAGGTCTGTTAGGAGTTGGTTTCATCATTTGTGCATTGCTTTGCATACCTCTAGTGTAATGTGCTTCACTAGTTTCGGTATTTGAGCCTTCCTACATACATTGCACGAGTCGTTGCATCATTTCAGAGTCATTTTGTATGCTATTTCAGAGCTGGAGTGTACACCATTGTACCTCATGTTTCATCCTTGCCATGCTCTTGGAGAGTTACATTTTGTGCCTTAGTCACGGGGCCATTGCATTGTGCATGTTTGCATGAGTTTTGGTGCCTTGATTCCATCATTTTTGGCCACTGATTTGAGTGTGGCTGAGGCCCATTCATTTTAGTTTAAGTCCATCTTGCATTGTGTATGCCATGTTACAATGTGTTGTGCATGTTATGTTGTTAGCATTGTGTATGCCATGTCACTCCTTGCATTGTGTATGTTAGGTGGTTAGTTGCATTGAGCATGCCATAGTTCATATAGCATTGTGTGTGCCATATAGTCCATAGCATTGTGTATGCTAGGTTGCATGTTTGCATATTTAGGTTGTATGCCTATTGCATATTGCTTGCTAACATACTCATTTTACATTAGTTTGTTTGCATGCTTAGGTTGCATAGTATTGAGCATGCATCCCTTGTCTCTTGATCAATCATGATAGAGGTTGGGGCCCTTTATGTGTTTTGTGCATTTCATTCCATATTGAGTTGCACACTTGGCTTCTTTGGCCATCATGCATTGAAATACGTGATTGATGGTTCGAGGGTTGAAGAACTACACTCCCTGGAGTCTTAAACATGATAGGGAGTGTGGTTGTGCAAACATTGTCTGGTAAATGCATTGCCATGCTCTATTTGCCCTCTACTACAGCAAAACAGGGTTCTGTAGGAATAAATAGCCGGTCGACTTCTTTCAGTGCCGACCGACTAACCATACTAAGCTGATATCCTCATATCCTCACAACTGGTCAATGACCATTTTCCAGTGGCCGATGGCCTCTCACAGCATCCATGAAGTGGATCAGAAGTGTTCTGGAGACTTGTGCAATTTTTAGAGGAACAAAACAGTGCAAACAGAGGCAACATGAGGCATGGCAATGGATTTCCAGGCGAAGCCGACCAAGCATGCATTCATCCCTCTTCTCGAGGCTGTTTTACTGTATTTCATAGCTTAATTAATTTGTTTAATTAGTTAAGAATTTTGTAATAATTAGCTGTAACTGTTATTTATTTGGTTTGTATTATTTATTCGGACCCTCCGAGAGAGGGCAATTTTGTAATAAGTGTGCGTGTTTGTGATGCATGTCTTCCAACCCCACGTCTTTCTCCTTTTTATTTAACCGCTTATGATAGTTGGTATTAGGGCATATTTCAATTAGCATTCTTATGCTATGCATGTTTGCATCATTCATATGTCTTGTATGCACCGGGCTCGGCACATCATACTAACTGCATTGTATTTCAATTCCAAGTTGAATACGTGTTAGTTGTAGCATCTCACATGCCATCTTAGAATAGCCGAGTCTATCTTAGTTGCATTTTGCATGTGTTGCATTAGCCATCTTAACATGAACTGGGATCATGCATTGATTACTAACTAGTTTTTGTTTTGGCTCGGAGTACACTGTGAGTGTTTATGCTTTAGCATCTTGCATGTATGTGAGTGTTAACATGAAAGCATGCTTGCCATGAGGCTAACTGCTTATATGATATACCTGCCTAAATGCCTGTGGGTGAAGGTTGGGTTCCTTGAATTGGAATAATTCGTTGAAACCCGTGTTTTAGCCTACTTGCGAGTAGCAAACCTCAATCCGTTTTCCAAAACAAACGGATATGCGATGCTTTGTTCCAACTTAGGCAATCCAGTCTATACTTGTATGTTATGCGCATCACATAGTAATTCTAGGTTAAATAACCGAAATAAGAGCACATGTGTTTTCAAAAACAAGATATCATGCTTTGTAGAGGCCGATCTTTGATCGGGCGAGCGTGGGTGCTCATAGCTGACCTTCCCCAATCATACCCAAGTTCCCGAACCGAGGCAACTTTGGCGATGACGGACACGTGGCCTTAGGCACGAGTCAGGGTTTTCTAAATCTCCCAATATAAATATTTAGGTGGCGACTCTATATCTGGCAAAGCAGTCCATGTTTAGCACGTCTTTCTAAGAATCTGTTTTCAAAACGATTTGCCGGATCTAGACTCTTTGATGATTCATCGGTCTTGCATTGCACTCTGCAAGATTAGATACATGACCGTGACATTGAGTCCTGAACTGTAGTGAGCCCAAATGAACAAAACGGGAGATTCCCTCCCGGGACGTTCGGGGACGTCTGCACAAAGCTTCACAGATAAAATGATGAAGAAGAATAAAGGCTCAAAACGAGAGAGAGAGAGAAGGTGAATAGTGCAAGCGAATGATTCAAAAAAATAGGGTTTGTTTTGTGGAAAATGAAGCAAAATGGCGGGACTGTTCAAACTTTTGCGAAATACGAAGACGGCATGACAGCTACACCAAGCAAATGATAGTTCGCCATGTGTCCTAGGAATGGGAAGCGATTCAGTTTCAGTACGACTGAAGAGACGTTTTGTAACCGTACCAATCGGTAGCCCGACGGTATACTAGCTCGGTGGAAAGGCTAGTTTTTTAGCTCGACTGGAAAAAGATAATCCCTATCATACTGTGCAGATAGGATTAAGGGGCAATTGAGAGGGTAATTTATAAGTAAATTGGGCCGAGCTGGGTAAATGGGCCGATCTGTGGGTCATTGTAAGAGAGGCCGAGTAAAAGGGCCTAGAAGGTAGCTTGGTCCAAAATAACTCTGCAGTTAGCCCGGTCCAAGAGAGCTCTACAGTTAGCTCGGTCACCATACTCAGAGCAGTAACAGTTAGCTCGATCATACCCTTCTGAACCAAGGTATGCTAAGCTTTTCTCAAGACCTTACTACGGGTTAGCTCGGTCCAGGCTCGGTATGCTCAGCACGGTCTCAGCCAGAGAAGCCGATATACGTACAGTGGAGGGAAGAACCGAGCTAAGTAAAGCTCGGTCATTTCAGCCAGTTTAGCATGGCTGATATAGCTCGGTTGTTTTGTCATACCGCCGAGATAAAAGCATCTCACTTGGTTTAAGCAGTGAGGAGGGTGTTGAAGGATAAGCATTATCTTTCAAGAATGTGATTCCTAGGAGGACTCTGCATGGAGGAATAAGAGTCCTACTAGGACTGTGCCACGCGAAACCTATAAAAGCTCACAACATCACCCATGGAGAGGTAACACAACTTTGATTCCCGAATACACAGAGCTTTTTGTCTATTTGTCCATTTTTGCTGACTTAGGCATCGGAGAGGTATCCGGCATATACCCACCGGCTAGCTCACGTTTGTGTTTTCAGGGAGTAAAGCGACGTTATATGAAGAAGCACAGACTTGATCAACAGGATTATACGAGAAGGTTTATTTCTTTCCTGTACGTATATATATATATATATATGTATGTATATAATTGTAATAACTAAATTAAATCAAAAATAAAAAAATAAAGTTGAATTTAAATTATGAACCAACTAACAAATTTAATATTCAATATCATTGTAAATCTAATTCCTTCACATACCAAATCATCCAAAATTCAAATTTCAAAATCATTAAAATGAATAAACAATAATATGATTGAGCCCAATATTTCTGGAATGTAAAATTACAGTAATGAAAAGGCAATAGTTGCATGTTAATCAAATGTCATCTTTCAATTTTGTGGGGGTGAATTGCTAGAGAAATTAACAAATTCATCCTTGTCCAAACATGACGAAGGCTCCATAAGAGTTTGCATTGTTGAATCAACTGAAATTTCCTGGAAGAAAAAAGTATATAAGAAAATGTATTTAGAATAAAATTTATTGACTATTTTTTTATTTTCAAATATAAGTATATTAAATACTTGAGAAATTGATGGACTATATGATACTTGGGAAGACAAAAGCACCGACTGTGGGTGTGATGGTGGACAATTAACGTCATGCGTGAAAATATTATACCCATAATTCATCATTTGTGACCAATAAGGTGTATGAACATCCTAAATAATTATAAGTAAATACAATGTGTCATTATCATTACACTTGCACCATATATTGTAAATAAAAATAAAAGAAAAACTCACATGTGGTTAGTTTGAAGATGAATTTTGGACATCTATGTTGTTGTTGCATTGGTCAATGTTCTACAGATGTTTTGAAGTATTTATAAATACATTACACAAAGTAAGATAAATAAATAAAAATAAAAATTAAAAAAATTACATAGCTAAATAAGATTAATACCTGAGTGACGCAACATTGTGAAACAACTTTTGTCCTCTTTCCAATCTTCTCATGCCAAGGTTTTAATCTACAACCGCTCTTTTGTACATTGTCCTTCTTTTTCAAACCCTTAACCCATGTTAATGGGGCCTTCCACTACTTGAAGCATTTGAGCTATTTAGTGAAATGATCATATTGTCCACTTTTACACACAAATCAAAAATACTATTGTCCACAAACTCATATACAGTATCATATTCAGATGATCAAGTTGTTAATTTTATCATTCTAGGACAAAGATGTCTATAACGCGCTGATATGAACAACTTGGGATCAACCTCATTCACTATAACTTTTTGTCATTAGATGAACAATCCTTTGCATCTAGCCTCCATCGCACTAGTATATATCTATCAGGAATTTCCATAACATTCATTTGATGGAGCACTTTAATCGCATGACCACACAAACTTCCAAAACTCTCAAATTTTCGACAAGTACAACGAACATTTTGTAGAGTTTTGCCTCCTAAATTATCAAATTCCATTGCACCCACCACAATATACTCTCTATCTTCTCCATACAAACCAATCACATATTTAATTTCTCCTTTAGCATTTCCTTACTTGACAAGAAAGAGACTTGTCAAACTCGTCTTGGAATAAGTCAAAGATAGGAGAGGTATATAGTTTCGTAATTTGAACTAACATGGGACAACTCTTGATTTTATTCTTGGTAACTTTTGTCTAGATTGATAAATATTATAACTTTCGTTATACCGCTTGTCTAAAACAACTTGATCAAAATGAGCAAAGAATCGAACAATATTATGGTCAAATTTTAAGTGCTTTTTTAATTTTGCATTCAAACTCTCACTGAGTTGGGTGCTTCTCATACCTGCATTAAATGACCACTTCATGTACACATGTGCCCACTTCTCTCTAAGTTCCCAAGTTTTCTTCATCCATGTATTCTCCTCCAAGTTGTATTTAATAATCAAAGATTCCCAAGCTTCAACTAACTCATTTTCATCTTCATATCCGAAAATGCAAGCTTTAAAGTCATTTCCAAATGTTGAGCTGCCCTAGTATAAATAGCCCAAATGATTCAAGGCATTTTGCATTAGGTGAAAAGTACACAATCCATGAGTAACATCAGACATGATATAAGAAATTCCCTTAGCCATTGCCTGATCTTGGTCTGTAAAAATAGTACTAGGCTTTTTTCCCGACATTGCATGCAAGAAAGTTTCAAATAACCACTCAAATGATGTTGTGGTTTCATCATATAGTAATGCGACACCAAAAATCACTGTCATTCTAAAATGGTTAAAGCCAGTAAAAAGAGCAAATGGTCGATACTCTTTGTTTGTTCGAAATGTTGTGTCGAATGAAACAGCATCTCCAAAATTTTCATAATCTATAATCATTTGATAGTCAGCCCAAAAACAATTGGTTATCATTTCATTAACATCCAATTGAACTGCATAGTAAAAATATGGATTATTAGTAGCTTGCTTCTGAAAATATCTCAACAAAGTACCCGCTTCACTATATTGCAAGTCTCTATGTCCTTTTACACGCAAGTAGCTCTTTTGGTCTTCTCACGTGAATCCTACAAATTCCCTCCTGCCTACTTGGGTACTAATGAGATCATGTGATGCCTTGAGTGATAAACCAGTAGCATCAGCTAATTCCATATTTATACCTTGAGCTTCAGAAACCTTTCTTTGAGATGGCATTATATGAGCACATTGAGGAAGATACATAATTTGGTTATGGGTATCATCAAACTTTGTAACAACACATTTTGATAATTCCCTTTCTAAAGAGACATACATTAATGCTTTACAATTAGTTCTTGTGTCTTGTCGAGGTTGTTTTACCATTTCACTTCGTTTATCTTTTTCTCCCTCTTTACAACAAACAAACTTTCTATTAACAATTATACTATCTTTCTTGCTTTTTGTATGGTAATCTCTTCTAATACTAAATCCCGTAATTCTTCCATATTCATTGTAGAATTGGTATGTAATTTCCTTTGACTCAAACTCAGTTCCAAGACATGGTGTGTGCTCTTTTAACAATCTGACATTATCTTTTATACTTCTCTCAAGTCCATCAACCTCCATTAATAACAATAATCTGACAATAAAATAAAAAGAGAAGTGTTAAAAAGTGGTACGAATGAATATATACAAAAATTAATTCGATTTTTTGCTTCAAAAGCAAGATAAGTGTTAAAAAGTTGTACAAATGAAGCTAACAACATAATGAACAAATTGCTGTTATTTTTCATAATTAATTAAAATAAGCTCTACAATTGATTGTCCCTTGAACTATTCACTAATTTTTAGCCATTCCTTATAATAATATAAATATATGCATAAGTTGATTCATTACTTTCCATGTAAGTAATTAACAATTTTTTTTTGGGGGGGGGAGTAATTAACAAATTACATGAACTTCAATCCTAGCAAAAATAAGCTCAATTTTCACACACACAAAAAAAAAAAAAAAAAGTAAAATCAAGATTTTCCTTCGCCCCAACAATTTCACATCTATTCTTTGTTTTTCTTTTTTCTTTTGATTACAAGCATCACTATTACAATATAAACATGTAAGATATATAGGAAAATTTTATAAGGCACATCACTTTTGGGTTATAACTTATTATAGTATTAATTACAACTTGGTTATTGTAATGATCCCACCACGTATAATAATTAGCATTTAATTAATCAAAGAGATTTGAATTTAATTGCCCATTACTCTGATTTAATTCGGAATTTATGAAAATTATGGAGACTGATTCGTATATGATTCTATTGAGGATTTATTTGGAATTAGAAATTGAAAACCTAAATGGCTCAAGAGAGTACAAATGGTGAATTGAGTTATTTTAATTTGGAGTATCGGACCATATGAGAGTTTAATTAAATATTCAAACTAGATTTATAAAATTGAGATTTGATTAATTGGGTCCTAATTGGAGTTAATTAAGTTAAGAGGATTGGAAATTAAGATTATTACGAATTAAATTCATTTATGCCTAATTTGAATATGTAATTTATTGACGAAATTTTGGGTCTGATCAGAAATTGAAGGCTTAAATGATTTAAGAAACCAAAATTGAGGATGAAAATAAGTTTAATTTAATATTTGGAGCCTTTTGGGAGTTTGATTAAAAATCTAATTCGGATTGATAAATTTAAATATATTTAATTAGGCTCTAATGGAAGTCAATTAGATTAATTAGATTATGTGGAATTTATGATTAGTTATGATTGATTTAATTATGTACTAATTAAGATTTATTAAGACTAAGTGTTATTTAATTAAGCTAATTTTATTCATAAACTAAATTATGAGAGAATCTAGAATTGTGGGTGTATGTGGGTGTGGGTGTGGGTGTAGTGAGCAATTTTGTGGGTGTAGTGACAAGTGTGTGTGCACGTGTCATGTTGATGGCAAGAAGTTGAAATTAAAAGGTAATTAGATTCAATTACATGCAATGGAAAATAAATTAGCAAGAAAATGAGTTAGGTTCATGATTATGGAAATTAATTTGGAAAATTAATTATTTTGGGTTTGTTGATGTAGTCTTGAATAAATTAAGTCTCATTGTTACATGCATGGACAAACTCTGCAAGATTAATACTTCAATTAAACATGCATTGTAGAATTTCAAGGTTTTGAGATTTTAATTTATGTTTAAAAGGTTCATGGATTTGAATTTGGGTCTAATATGAAGAAAATTAAAAATAATCCAAATTAGAGCTATTCTAATTAAAATTATTTAGTTTTGATCTTAATTTCATACATGCAAAGTTTAATGGCTCCAATTTCATGATTTAAAGGAAAATAGTAAGAGCTTGAAGTTAATTTTATGTAATTAAAAAGAAAATGAGAAATTGGAGCTATGTTCAAATTTATGAAAATTTATTTAGAAATTAATTATTTGGGGTTTGATTTTGGAATATCATGCATGAATTGAGTCTAATTTCTACATGCATGGACAAGTTCTACAAGTTTTAATATTCTGATTGTACATACATCATGGATTTCTAATAATTGATTTCATGTTTCGATGAAATAAGAATTAAACTTTGGAAATTTATGGGTTTATGAACAATTAGCTTAATTTATAAATTAAAGGAGTTTTGATATAAATGATTTTAAATGGATCATATTTTCTTAATTATTTAAGAGTTTGTATGTTTTTAGACAAGCCATGTATGAACCCAAGTCTTGAAATTATTTTGAAAGCTCAATTCAAGTTTTAGAATTTGTGAGTTATGAAGTTTAAGGAAATGAATTTGAAGTAATTTGGGCTTGTATGATGAATCCTTGGAGATATGAACTTCGAATCTTGTAGAACTGACGTTATATCATGATTAGAAGTTGTATAGTTGATATATGGGATAAAACATGTAAGTTGTATCATTTAAAGTTATGTTTTGAAGCACAATCAACATTTTAGAAAACCCATAAATGGACTTCGTCGCTCGAGCGGAGAAGTTGTCGCTCGAGCGTAGAATAGTAGCAACCAGTACTTTTGCAGACCAAAAGGGTAAGCTCGAGCGGAGGGCCCTGTTTCAAAAATTTTGAAAAGATGTTTTATGCTTCATTTTCTGTTCTCTTTCATTTCTAAGCACTCTTAGGCATATATTGAGCATTATAAAGGGATTAAAAGAGTAGGAAAGAAGCCTAAGAGAACTAAACAAGTTAAGAATGAAATAAATTGTATTGTGACTCGATTTCTATGTGTATGATGAATTGTGTAGGGTCAACTACAAGGGTGAACCAAGCATTTGAACGCTGTGAGTAATAACTCTGTAAAGCTATGTTTAATTACAAGTATTTTCTGACTGATATGATACGATCTGTTTTCTGAAATGCTATTTCATTAATTATGAATGAATGTCTATTTTTCTGAAATGTATTTGTGGCATCCTTAGTTCACGTGACCCTCGCCCGGGGGTAACAATACCGTGGCCAATATGCACGTAGCTCTCACCCAGGGGTAACAATGTTGTGGCTTGTATTCACGTGGCCCTTGCCCGAGGGTAACAATACCGAGGCCTATATTCACGTGGCCCTTGCCTGGTGGTGATAATACCATGGCTACTTGCGCGCAAGATATGGACCTTTATGGTCGTCGGTACCGACTATACATGTGGGTCTCAGGACCAAATTGATATGATAGCTAAAGGGTGTAACACGTATGATCTTATGCAAAATTTGAATATGAATATGTATCTGAATCTATTTCTGATTTGAAATCTAAATATGCATAAGACTCTGTTTCCGATAAGAATATGTTTTTGATATAAACTCTAATTTCTAACTCTGTGATGGATATCATTCATTAAAACCCTTTACTCTGTTTTTTTTTCTATGTATATATATAATTTATATATCATATTCTATATACATGTGTGTTTGTGTATATGGTGAAAAATAAATTATTTATCTTTTGGCCCCTTCAATAATGAATCTCCGTTCCATCCCTAATTATCATTTATTGTGATGTTAATTGACTTATTTTGATTCTTATTTTAATTATGATTGAAAAGGTCTTAGATTATTCTCTATGTGATCTTTGATTATGACTAATAATTATTATTTTTAGTTATGACATTCATATTTGCATATAGGGTGTGGATTCTATAATAACACACACACACATATATATATATACATAAACAATCTATAATACCTGAAATAAGAGAGTGAATGAGCACAAGATGGTGTTGTGAGTGAGGATTTGCGATGGAGGCTGATGATGAATCACTATGACAATGGTGAAAAAAACCTTCTTCATAGATGTTAAGTTTCTGCTTTTTCCCTAAAGTGAACCCTAAGTCTAAAATCATAATTTTATGCTTAATAGAAAACATGGTCACAGGCCTTTTTTTTTCTTTTTTTTTTTCAACCTAAACCTAAATGTTGTTCTACAGCAAAGAAAGGCGACAACTTGCGTGTGATTCAAAAAAAAATTAATAAGTTAAACGACGCCGTACTGCTGTCACAACACCTACCCCGTTCCCACACAAGCTATGATAACTAGAACTAGGAGGTACACAAGTTATCTCACCCTCACTCCAACTAGTGGTCCCCCACACAAGCTATGATTAGTAGAACTAGAAAGTACACAAGTTATCTCACCCTCACTTTGGAGAGCAAGGCAAGGCAAGGCAACTATATAAGGGTCATCCTCTTACATACAATTTCGATCTCCCTCTCTAGAGAGCCTTTATCTTCTTGGTTGAGTCCCTAACTTTTGCACCGGAAGGGTTCTTCAGCCAACCCTAGCCGAGCAATTCTCACTATTTTCTTCATTTTGTAGGTCTCAGGTTTTGGTTAGTCCATTTCGATCACGGAACCCCATTCATTTTAACACTGTGAAATTAACTCTCGCACATGAAGTATTTACATATATTTGGTTATGTATTTCGAATGAGTTTTTAATTTATTTTTTTTTTATCTTTTGTGTTTACATATTGTCGATCTAATGTGTGTATCTTTTGAAAAGACTCAAAATCTTATTTTTTAAAAACTCAAAATGCGCCCTAATTCCCCCAAATTCTCTCTCTCCTTCTATATCTCTCTATCGTTCTTTTCTCTCTACTCTCTACTCGCTCTCTTTCTCTCTTTCTCGCTTTTTGCTCTCTACTTTCTCTTCTGAAAATGATAGATACAAATACAAAAATGTCTGGTGCAATTAAACCCGGTATGAAGAAGAAGAAGAAGAAGAAGGTTGTTGCAATTGTCTTAGTGCAGAATCTGGCAACCATCATTGTAGTCATCAAGTTCCTAAAGAAGGTCAAAAACTTTAGTCATGGAATTTGACAAGAAAGTAACAAAAAATAGTCAGGTGTCTAGGATCCTGATATGGATCTTGATGGCTATTATGGCACTAGAAATGATTGTCAGCCTCATCATCCTGTGGAGTGTGCTTGTAAATTAGTTCAATCTTGTGCTTTGGAGTGGCTCAGATCACGATGAAGGTTGCTTTGGTAATTTCCTTCTTTAAAAATTCCTAGGTAATGGTCACAGGTGATTCACCTCCCCAACTTACTCTACTCCAGGTAATGGGTGCTAGTGATTCACCTCTCCAGCTTGCTTACTCTACTAAATATTCAAGTGTTGTTTCATTTTTTCACTTATTTAGCAACTCTCTTTTCTTTTATCGAACTTTGTTTGTTTGTGCATATGTTTTTTGCCCTCATTTTAACAATCGATTATTTTGGATGTGGAAAATCGAATACAGTGGTGACCTCCTCTTCTTTCTCTCATTTTGTTTGGTTCATTAATTTGGATAGAGATTTGAAAATGGAAAAAAAATGTGTGAAAGGTGTATGTGTGTGTGTAAAATAGAGGTGGAGGAAGAGAAAGGAGTAGGGCTTCCTTTAGCTTTGAAGTGTAGCATCTGAACCCAACATGTATAGTTTTATAATACAAAGAACATTAATATTTTACTGCAATTACCAAGGGCCTAAGTTGTCATGACGTTGGATTTTCCAAACTCGATGTCAACTTGCTTGGTTTGCACCTAAGTCAACCTATTTGGAAGAGAGCTAGGAAATTTTTGCACACAAAGGAATTTTAGAGAGAAAAGCTCTTGGATAATGCTTTGCGTGTATTCACTTGGATGGTTTGGACAAATGAAGTCCTCCCATTTCATAGGCTTCAATGAACATTCTAAAAATTGTAAGGATGGATAGAATTCTAGATCCTTCCTCTATCTTCTCAAATGGCCTATTCTAGAATATACAAGAATATTATATACAATTCTAGAATTATGTATAAGGTTCCATCATTCTCTTGATGGTTCTAGGGAATTCTAGATTCTTCTATTAGCCTCCATTTTTTTAGTCTTTCTCTAGGGGAAGCTTTGCTTACACAACTTGGCGGGACGTGAGACTTGGTAATATATTTTTAAAAAGATAAATCATTTGTTGAAGATTGAGAAGTTTTCTTAAACCAAATAAAATTGTGATTGTGCCAAAAACATGATGCCATGTAGAGTAATCAATCACCCTTCATGTTAAAAGATCAAATTCTTGTATTTCTTCCCACATCATATGTATTCGGAAGGAGTTGCCCATCCTTTCAAACTTGGGGTTCTTTGAATCAATAGGTGGACTCGCTTCCTCTCCCTAGCTACATTGCCCTATTGGTCGAATGGTCTCGTTAGCCTAAGCTACTTCCAATCACTTATGGTCGATTTTCTCCTTCAAAGTCAAAGCCGAGTGCACGACACAACCTTCTCTATCCACGTGTTAGTCCATCTGCTCGCCCACCCACTTTAGCCTTAAACTCACTTTTGGCTTCAGCTTCAACCTTGGCACCTAGTTGAACGTAGGGAGAGGGACTTGGATCACCCTTAGTAGTGTCCATTGGCACGGAAGGAGATAGAGAGATCACACTGCTTAAGCAAACTGGAGCAACCATAATTAATGAAATGTTTGCTTTTCAAGTTGAGTGAGATATTTGAACATAGAATGTCAAGTATATAACAAAGTGGAGAGCTTGAGATCACCCAATGCAGGAGGAAAATGTCGTTTTTGCATAGAATAAGTGGAAGTCCCTTTTCAGGGGACAAAATTGCACTAAAAAAATAAAAAGTATAGCTTCTTGGCCTATTAGGCTATTATGTCCCCATCTCCAATCATATAAAAGATGTTATTAACGGTATGGCAAAAAGGTAGTTACAGTGACCAATTCTTTCGATTCCTACCATTCAAACCAATATCGAGACCATCAGGACTCATCTCATCGCCTGTACCCGGTTATCTTAGTTGTAAGCCATCTACTATACTCTATTCGATATGTCATATTGGGATCAAAAGCCACCCACTCAAAAACGCTTTCTTTATTATAGGCCTTTTTTGCTTGAGCAAATAATGCATCTGAAAGATAGGACCTTACAGCAAAAAGTCCTGCATCACCCATCCCTTACGACTGGCTGGTCATAGGTTCTAATTCGAAACTTAGAATAAGGCAACAGATGGCTATTGAACCTACCCGATATCAAGAACCTTCCGCATCTTACTTTCACCATACCCTTACTTGCTTTAATTTAATAGTTCGATTCCCCTTAATGGTTTATTCTAAGCCCAAAGGCCTTGTCTTGTGAGTCTTTCTTCTCCCAAGTTTTGATTTATTCTGAGCTTAGGTTATAAAGGATTCTCTTGAGCCAGCCTAACCTTCGAATCCCTCAGCTTCTTGCATGAACCAATCTAAAGCTTGGGAATTGAATGAACTTCTATTTCCAAGCCAAGCCAAGCCCAGTAAGCCAAACCCCACTTGGTAGCCATTGAGGATGAACGGTTCTGTTCGTTGCTAGCAATTCCAGTCAAGCATTTCCTTTGGTTTGTCTCTAGGGCAAAGTCAGTCTTCTTTCTCACTTAGAAAGGGAAAGGGTTGAGCAGTGGAATTCTTTATGCCAGATATAGATGATAAATGGGATGATTTACAGGTCCTAGCCATGTTGTATCCCTTGCTTGTTCTTGTCTTGCATTTTAACTGGCTCTAATCGACCTTCAAGCCCTAAAAATGGGCAACAGAAGAAAGATGCCTTACTTTGAGCTAATGACAGATACATTCCCAATTCGCTGGCTAAACCTTTTTGAGAGTTTGTGTGACGCCCTAAATGTTTAATTAATACCATGGGAACAGCAAATTTAAAATAATAATAATAATAAATAAATAAATAAATATATAAATCTAATTTGGCATTGGGTTATCAAATATGTCCTACATGGTTCTTTTATCAAATAATTTGTCGCATATGTCACTACAACTGTTGCCGCTGTAGCTAAGAGCATATTATTATTTTGTTGGGTTTGCGAAGCCTTCATCTTCAGCATCTTTATCATCATGATCATCATTCCATTCATCGTCATCACTGTTACTCATCTCCAAAACACCTACTCATTTAAAGGGTTCTTATTTACTAGTACAATAATGAAATGAACACACAATAATATTTATTAAAAACACAACTAATTATTGAAAACACAATAAGATTTGTTTACCAAAATACCTGGGGGCCAAAATTATTGAAAACACAACTATTGTCTCAGGAAAAGACCTGCTTGAAGAGAGATGAAACACAGAAATTGAAGGATACCTGAGGCTAACACATCTACACACACACACACACACACACACATATATACTTAAAGCCACATACCATTCATCTTCAAGATTCAAATAAATGTCACCTACCATTCAAATGAAAGCCACCTAATAACAATTGCATTTGAGAATAGTAACAATGAAATCTGACTAATGAAAAGGAATGCCACCTACTAACTCCTCAAGCATTCAACTAACAAAATCTAACATAATAAAAGTCCAACATACTCATACATAATATTAATAAAATTCCAAATAATAAGTCCAACATAATAAAAGTCCAACATGCTCATACATAATATTAATAAAAGTCCAACTAATGAGTCCAACATAACAGTCCACCATTAATAATAAAAATCCTAATAAAAGTTTTAAACATGAAATAATAATAAAATTCAGTATGAATAATAAGACTGCCATGCATCTAGAAATAATTAGCCGCGATAACCTGTGTTGATCTTCTCCATCTCAATCTCCAACTTTAGAAACCTCAACCGAACTTCATTCGTAAGAAGTGTCATAAAGCACTCACGATGCTTGTCTCTTAAGAACAATCTGGCAGCCCATACATACAACTTATGATCCGGGGACACACCAAGGATGCTTTCCAACTCCGCCAAACATTCTGCAATTGAAGGATATCTTGATGAGGTTTGTGTTGAAGTTGCTGAAGATGACTCAACCACATTGACTATACGATCAAGTGTCTTGTTAAGTAGAGCTGCACTAAGAACTTTCTTCTTTGCCTTGCCCTTGTTTGATGAACCATTAGTGTTTGATGGACCTTTGTTTGTTTAAATCAGAAGGATGAACCACCTCCAAATCAGCATCATCATGAAATTCGGCATCATGTGGGGTATGGAATTCCTCCGAAGTCTCATCAGTGTAAGGCATAACCCCTGAGCTAGGGGTGTATGCCCATTCTCCTATAGTAGCTGCATCTAAGAATAGTATGTCAAGTCTTCAGTGAATTACAATGGCATACACCGAAATTTAGCAGCAGCAGGATACCTCTGCAACAATTACAAAGGAAAATTTAACAATTTGGCATATTTAAAATTTGATTTTCTTAAAAAAAAATAATAGAACATGTACATTAAGCAATTCACTTACCTTCAATTTCTTGGTCCACCACTCATCAGATGCAGAGATAGCTCCATATGCGAAGCACTTGGTCTTAAATTCCCAACAAGATAACCATAACAACCAGTTTAGTTGCAAAGAAAGTCAAACAAAAACAAACCCAATTATCACAATAGTATTTAGCACACCCAGAATTTTTAACCATTTGGTTGGCGCCCAAAAACAAAGAACCCCAACTTGACTCAAACAAATGAAATTAAAGAAGCAAACTTTCTACTAATTAACTTCTCATTAGAACAATCAAAAACAAAACATTGAACTACCCACTTAGTTCCTGAAAAAATTAAGACAATTGAAGTCCAAAATTCTCAAGATTTCCTTCAAATTCTCGATAACCAAACAGAAAATAAACAAATCGAAAGAGAGAGAAGAAGAAAGGCCAAAGAAAAGAAACCTGAATTCCTGGAGAAGAATAGGGTTTCCGAGAAAGGAAAGTAGAAACCCTAGAATTTTTTTTCTTGTATTGTTTTGTTTTATTTAAATTCTTGCAAAATATGGAGGGGTATTTGGGGGGTGGGTAAGACTAGGAAGATAAGGTAATAAAACGTAACGGAGAGCCTTTACAAGCCTTGTTTGGTAGAGTATCACACCATTTCACAGTAATCGGATGCACCATTTCATAATAATCAGAGAGAGAAATGAAAGAGAGAGAGACAGAGAGAGAGAAGAGAGAACTCAGTAACAACTCACACACCATTTCACAGAGCAACCAAAAACAAAAACCCTAAATCGATGTGTATATATATATATATAACAAACAAAGGGCACAAAATCTTACCTTTTTGGTGGAGATCAACAGAAAACAGGGGACCAAACTGAATGATT
Organism: Camellia sinensis; assembly: GCF_055761805.1. Lineage (NCBI taxonomy): Eukaryota > Viridiplantae > Streptophyta > Magnoliopsida > Ericales > Theaceae > Camellia > Camellia sinensis. The sequence continues at coordinate 84,585,497 of NC_138963.1, forward strand.
GGCTACGATCTTGGAGATATGGAGGAGTTCTTCGTCGATCACTAAAGAGGAGAGGAGAAGAGGAGAGGAAAGTGTTAGGTCAAGAGAAAAGAGGGTTTATATAATGGCATTTTCGTAATTTTTGAAGTTTTGGAGGGGCATTTAAGTCATTTATGCCCCCTACCGACTGCGTGCATAAGCTGTTTTGCAAAAGCACCCTCGAGCTGCTTAGAAATTTAAGCTGAAAATGGCTTAAATTAAGCTATAATGTGATTAGTTAAGCTGTACCAAACACAATATTTTAACTTAAATTAAGTCAAAAGCTGAAATAAGAAGCTTTTAAGTTACGCCAAACAGGCAAAAAGCCTACATGGGATTATGGTGTGGAGTATTGGATCAATTCAAATTTCCTAACAAAAAAATATAGAAAAAGGCATTACAAAAATTTATTAACTTTATTTTATTATTTTAAATTTAAGTATATTAAGCAGTTGTGAAATTGGTGGACTGATGTTTGAGAAGACAAGCGCTTATTGTGATTGCAAGGGTGAATAGTTAATGTTATCCACAAATATATCGTACCTGTAATTAATCACTTGTGGCCAATAAAATATCTCAGTATCTTAAATAATTATAAATAAATATTATTACGTTTGCACTACATATTGTTAAAAAAAATTTTAAAAAATGCACATATATATATATATAAAGTATAATGATTATGATAATTATTATATAAGAGAATACTTGTGAATTTTATTTTTTTCTATTAATTGTGTTAAATAAAAAATTATATACATTTGTCGCTTCCAAAATTTTGACAACATATAATTATCATTACATTTGCATTTGCATTATATATGGTAAACAAAAAATAATTAAAAAAAAAACCCACATACGAATAAACAATTAATGATTATGATAATTTTATTATTATATATTAGTTATGAATTTTTTTATTAATTATGCTAAATAAAAAATTATAATAATAGAGTATTTATAATTTTCAAAACTACTGAGAATAATACATATTTTAAGCAAAAAAATATGAAGTGTATTTGTAATTTATTAAAAAAAAATGACAATAAAATAAATGGTAAAAAAAGGACAACAAATTGCACAAGCTAAAGAAGAAAAAAAAAGTATGCAAACAGCACTGTTTGCCGTCACAGCACGGTACTGTCACAGCACCTACACCGAACCCAAAACCGAATGGGAAGATAGAGTTAACTCTTTCTATATAAATTTACTATTAATTAATGATACCGTGTTAAGAAATATTATGATACAAACTTTTCAAAAGGCGTATATTATATGTATCCTTATAACTAAATAAAAAAAATTATATAATTTTATAATTTTTGAGTTATAACTAAAATTAAAGAAAAAAATATCATAATCAAACACAATATGCGACATAATTAAAAATCTCGTATATTATATGTATCCTCATAACTAAATAAAAAAAATTATATAATTTTATAATTTTTGAGTTATAACTAAAATTAAAGAAAAAAATATCATAATCAAACACAATATGCGACATAATTAAAAATCTCATGAGTCATAACTAAGAAAGAAAATTAGTCACAACTAAAAAAAAAAATGGTATAACTAAAAATAAATATGATATACTCCTTTCAAAAAATGTATATATTAAAATTTTCCTACCATACTGCATGCGATTGTTGGAAAAAATGGTTTAGTATAGGCATATTTTTTAGCCCAAATTTGAGTGGGCTCCAAACGTCTTTTGGGGTGGGTCCGAAGAGATGAAATGTTCCTTACCGCGTGGCAAGTCACACGGTGAAGACGAAACGTCAAAACCATTTGTGAGTGAATGGGAAGTTGACGTTGTTTTCGGGTCTAACATTAATTTTTTAGATAAAATTCATTTGAATTTTTTCAATAAAAATTATTGTGGAAATTTGTTTAATTCTAAATTCAAATTTTTGGTTCCTAAGTGGTTTCTTAAAGTTTTGTACCTCTTCCTTTATTTATTAAACTATTCAAATAGTTTAATATATATATATATATATATATTCAATTAGTTTAATATATATATAGTCCAAATAGTTTGAAACACTATTCCACTAACGATTTTATTAAACTATTCAAATAGTTTAAATAAAAAAATATATTCCAATAGTTTTTTATGTTTGTCCACGAACGAACAACTTTTCAAAATTGTTTGAATATAAGTATTCAAAGTGCTAACGGTCAGAACTTATTTGAGTTCAAAAACAGGTTGCATCTGTTCGGCAGTGTTTACATCTGTTCAAACAAATTTTTGGTTAGCATTTTGTGCCTATAAATAAAGCCATAAATTCCAGCAGTCGATAGCTCGAAAATTCAGTCTGAAATTTTTGTCTCATTGCTGTCCAATTCTCATCTAGTGCATATATTCTTCATATTAGATTTAGAATAAATTAAAGAGAGTATAGAACACAGGTTTGGTTCGCCGAACAATTTGTTTTGGAGTGCTACTACAAATTGGTTAAGATCATTGTATCTTGGGAGATAGATGCCACTCAACCGTAAGCACCATAGCGGGGCGAATCTGTCTTAAGGATAGAGTGTCACACACTCGACTTGGTCTTTTGATTTTATTTGGTTCGACAAAATAAATTCTGTAAGTTTTATTTTATTTTGTTTGAAGTTGTTTCAATTTATTTTATTTACACAGAAGATTGTTCCAACAATCTTAAGACAGACTCGAATTATTCTATTTACATAATTTTTCGTTTGTTTCCTTTTCTCTTTCTTCTTTTAAGAAAATTATTTTCTGTGGATTTACAAAATAATATTCTGGTTGGAAAAACAAATAGTGATTATACGCTATTTGACAGATAGTAGTAATATACTGTCTATTTTCTTTGACAACTAGTAGTACGATACTGGTGTCATTAACAATTCAGAATATATTTTTGTGGAATTTTTTCAGAAATTAATTTTGGGTTTTAGAAATTATTTTCTGAGTTTTCATTACTTAAAATTCTGTTTTAGTATTTTATTTATTGAAGTGTTACAAAAATCAATTTTATGTGTGGAATTAATTTGGTTAAATAAAATTTTATTTTATTTCCAAATTAATTGAAAAATAAAAGTTATTTTCTTATTTCTTTTATTTTATAGAATTTAATTTTCTGTGTGGAATTAATTTGGTTAAATAAAATTTTATTTTATTTCCAAATTAATTGAAAAATAAAAGTTATTTTCTTATTTCTTTGATTTTACAAAATTTAATTTCCTGTGTGGAATTAATTTGATTGAATAAAATTTTATTTTATTTCTAAATTAATTGAAAAATAAAAGTTACATTCTTGTTTCTTTTATTTTTTACAGAATTTAATTCTGTGAATTTGGTTTAATTTTCTGTGTAGTGTAAATTCTAATTATAATTTTGTTTTATAAATTAGAATTGATGGCTACTGAAACTAATGCCCAAACAAGTACTACTGTGGTGGCTGTAATGACGCCAACCCCCTCTCCTGTGGTGACAGTACCAATAAATCATGGAGAGAAGCCAGAGAAGTTCTTAGGAACTGACTTTAAAAGATGGCAACAGAAAATGTTGTTCTATCTTACAACTCTGAATCTGGCTCGTTTCCTCCGTGAAGATGCTCCTATCTTGAAAGAGGATGAAACCGACCGGCAAGTGGTTGTTGCGGTTGATGCTTGGAAACATGCCGATTTCCTTTGCCGGAACTACATCTTGAACAAACTTGACAACACATTATACAACGTCTACAGTCCTATCAAGATAGCAAAGGAACTTTGGGAGTCTTTGGAGAAAAAATACAAAACGGAAGATGCGATCTCAAAGAAATTTGTGGTTGGCAGATTCCTGGATTTTGTAATGGTTGATTCAAAAACTGTGATCAGCCAAGTTCAAGATTTCCAACTCATTCTGCATGACATTCCCGCAGAAGGCATGTCTCTCAGTGAATCCTTCCAAGTTGCAGCCTTAATTGAAAAATTACCAAAAGGCTGGAAGGAATTCAAGAACTACCTCGAACACAAGCGCAAAGAAATTTCTATGAAAGAATTAATTGTGCGTTTGAGGATTGAGGAGGACAACCGCAATTCTGAAAAGCGAGCTGGTAAGAATCCTATGGAGTCTAAGGCAAATGTGATGGAACATGCTTCAAAAATTAAGAAACGAAAGTCTTCTGGAGAAAGTTCATCACAAGGCTCTAGAGAGGGGGGGGAAATAAAAAGTACAAGTTTAATGGCAAATGTTACATCTGTGACAAAGAGGGACATCGGGCCAAAGATTGCCGTAGCAAAGGCAAAAGCACAAGAAGAACAAGCAAGAAGTCTGCTCAAGCCCATATGACCGAAGTGGACAAGATTTTCAATGGTGTAAATGACATCAATCTTTCTGCAGTTGTTTCCGAGGCAAATCTTGTCGGAAATCTTAAAGAATGGTGGGTGGGCACTGGTGCTACTCGCCACATTTGTGCCGACAAAAAGATGTTCACATCTTATTCTACAGTGGACAATGGTGAACAACTCTTTATGGGCAACTCCTTAACTTCCAAAGTTGAAGGACAAGGAAAGATTGTACTTAAAATGACATCTGAAAAGGAACTCACTCTCAACAATGTGCTGCATGTACCGGACATTCGCAAGAATCTTGTTTCTGGATCTCTGTTGAGTAAGAATGGGTTTAGGCTAGTATTTGAGAGAGATAAATTTGTATTTACTAAGAATGGGATGTATGTAGGAAAATGTTACATGTCTAATGGACTTTTCAAGTTAAATGTAATGACCGTTGTACCCTCAGTTATTAATAATAATACATGTTCTTCTTACTTGCTCGAGTCTTCAAATTTATGGCATGGTAGACTAGGACATGTTAATTATGGATCTTTACGTAGATTAATTAATATGGCATGTTTACCTAAATTTGACATTGATTCAAATCATAAATGTGAAATTTGTGTTGAGGAAAAATTATCTAAAACTCATTTTCATTCAATTAAAAGAAGTACGGAACCACTTGAATTAATTCATAGTGACATTTGTGATTTTAAATCAATTCAAACCAGAGGTGGGAAAAAATATTTTATCACTTTTATAGATGACTATATTAGATATAGTTATGTTTATTTAATTCGAACCAAGGATGAAGCTTTGGAAACTTTCATTCAATATAGGAATGAAGTTGAAAATCAACTTGGTAAGAAAATCGAAAAACTAAGAAGTGATAGAGGTGGTGAATAAATCACCTTTTGGTGAATTTTTGTAAAGAACATGGAATAATTCATCAAACCACCGCTCCTTACTCACTTCAGCAAAATGAAATTACTGAAAGAAAAAATAGGACTTTAAAAGAAATGATGAATGCCATGTTAATAAGTTCTGGATTACCTCAGAACTTGTGAGGGGAAGCAATACTTTCTGCTAATTATATACTTAATAAAGTACCCCGAAAGAAAGTGAATCAAACACCTTATGAATTGTGGCATGGAAGAGTACCATCCTACAAATACTTAAAAGTGTGGGGGTGTTTGGCTAAAGTGGCTACTCCTAGTCCTAAAAAGACTAAGATAGGTCCTAAGACCATTGATTGCATTTTCATTGGTTATGCCAAGAATAGTAGTGCATATCGGTTTTTGATTAAAAAATCAGAACATTCTGAAATGCATGTAAATACTATTATTGAATCTCGGAATGCATCTTTCTTTGAACATGTATTTCCAAATAAGACTGGACAAGAGATTAGTAACCATAAAAGATCTCATGATGCTATTACTAATCAGGATCAAGAACATGATCAAGAACAAGAGTTAGATCAAAATGAGGAAGAGAAACCTAGGCATAGTAAGCGTGTTAGAACCTCAAAATCTTTTGGTCCAGATTTTCTAACATATTTGTTAGAAAATGAGCCTTTAACTTTTAAAGAGGCTATGTCCAGTCCTGAAGCTCCTTTATGGAAAGAAGCTATCAATAGTGAAGTTGAATCCATCTTGCAAAATCACACTTGGGAATTGGTGGATTTGCCACCAGGTTGTAAACCTCTTGGGTACAAGTGGATTTTCAAAAGAAAATTGAAAACAGATGGATCAATTGACAAATACAAGGCAAGACTTGTGGTCAAAGGTTTTAGACAAAAAGAAGGTCTTGATTACTTTGACACTTACTCACCGGTTACTAGAATAACATCCATTAGAATGTTAATTGCCATTGCATCTTTATGCAATTTAGAAATTCATCAAATGGATGTAAAAACTGCTTTCTTAAATGGTGAGTTAAATGAAAAAATTTACATGGAACAACCATAAGGTTTTTCTGTTCCAGGAAAAAAAAGAAAGTGTGTAAATTGGTTAAATCATTATATGGTTTAAAACAAGCACCAAAGCAATGGCATGAGAAATTTGACAAGGCAATGATGTCAAATGGATTTAAAACTAATGAGTGTGACAAATGTGTTTATATTAGAAACATAGACAAAGGTTATGTCATTGTATGCCTTTATGTAGATGATATGCTCATCATAGGTAGTAATAATGATATGATTAAAACTACTAAGAAAATGTTGAATAAACATTTTGACATGAAAGACATGGGCATTACTGATGTAATTCTTGGTATGAAAATTACCAAAACATCAGAAGGTTATGCTTTGTCACAATCTCATTACATTGAGAAAATACTTGACAAATTCAGCAAAGATGATGATCATCTTGCTAGAACACCTGTAGATGTTAATTTGTTTCTATCTAAGAATTTACAGGAAAGTATTTCTCAATTAGAGTATGCCCAAATTATTGAAAGCTTAATGTACTTGATGAACTGCACTCACCCAGATATAGCTTATGCAGCAAGTAAATTAAGTAGATATACGAGTAACCCGGGAGTAGAACACTAGAAAGCAATTATAAGAGTTCTAAAATATCTTCGATTTACTCGTAACATTGAGCTGAATTTTACTAGATATCCAGCAATACTTGAAGGATACTGTGATGCAAATTGGATATCGGATACTAGAGACTCGAAGTCCACCAGTGGGTATGTCTTTACTCTTAGTGGTGCGGCTGTATCTTGGAAATCTTCCAAACAGACCTGTATTGCTAGGTCTACTATGGAATCAGAATTCATAGCTTTAGATAAAGCAGGGGAAGAAACAGAATGGCTTCGCCACTTCCTTGAAGATATTCCAATATGGCCAAAACCGGTGCATGCTATATGCATACATTGCGATAGTCAATCAGCAATAGGTAGAGCACAGAGTCATATGTATAATGGTAAGTCTAGACACATTCGTCGTCGACATAATACCGTAAGGCAACTACTCTCTAATGGAATTATTTCCATTGAATATGTGAAGTCTAAAGACAACATAGCGGATCCACTGACCAAAGGGTTAGCAAGAGAGCTAGTTGAGAATTCATCGAGGGGAATGGGACTAAAACCTATTAAATAAGAGTTACCACAACGGCAACCCAACCTAGTTGACTGGAGGTCCCAAGATCTAGGTTCAAAGGGACAACCGAATTGTGAATGACTCAGAAAGATCACTAGGGAGTCTAACTCCTACCCATTTCTTTGATAAAATAGTGATTGACTGCAGGGTTTGAGGTTAAGTAAAATTTTAATGATTCTTATATCTAGGTAAACCTAATGGAGTATGGCAGGATACTCTTCATAAGCATCACCTATGTGAGTGTGAACTGGGCCGGTTCTGTGAGATTTGTGAAGGGCTACAATTCTCTAGAGCACTCATGAAAGACCAGGTTGTTCAGGGCCAAAATGAACACAATAGTGAGAACTAAACTGTGTTTACGGATATACTGTGTGAGTTCTATTGTCTTGGTTTACACAAACGGCTGAACAGTTCAAGACATCATGTTCACTGGTTAGCTAGTAAATCCGATAGTGTCTCACAAGGGAAGGTTCAAAGCCAAAAGCTACCTATCCTTTGCAGAATATTTCCAATTTCTGTACTCTCTATATTTAGATCATGTTGGTGCATTTTCTCTCCGTCAAATTCCATTCATATGGGGGATTGTTGGAAAAAATGGTTTAATATAGGCATATTTTTTAGCCAAAATTTGAGTGGGCCCCAAACGTCTTTTGGGGTGGGTTCGAAGAGGTGAAATGTTCCTTGCCTCGTGGCAAGTCACACAGTGAAGACGGAACGTCAAAACCATTTATGAGTGAATGGGAAGTTGACGTCGTTTTCGGGTCTAACATTAATTTTTTAAATAAAATTCATTTGAATTTTTTCAATAAAAATTATTGTGGGAATTTAATTTAATTCTAAATTCAAATTTTGGGTTCCTAAGTGGTTTCCTAAAGTTTTGTACCTCTTCCTTTATTTATTAAACTATTCAAATAGTTTAATATATATATATATATATATATTCAATTAGTTTAATATATATATAGTCCAAATAGTTTGAAACACTATTCCACTAACGGCTTTATTAAACTATTCAAATAGTTTAAATAAAAAAATATATTCCAACAATTTTTTATATTTGTCCACCAACGGACAACTTTTCAAAATTGTTTGAATATAAGTATTCAAAGTTCTAATGGTCAGAACCTATTTGAGTTCAAAAATAGGTTGCATCTGTTCGACAGTGGTTACATCTGTTCAAACAGATTTTTGGTTAGCATTTTGTGCCTATAAATACAGCCATAAATTCCAGCAGTCGATAGCTCGAAAATTCAGTCTGAAATTTTTGTCTCATTGCTATCCAATTCTCATCTAGTGCATATACTCTTCATATTAGATTTAGAATAAATTAAAGTGAGTATAGAACGCAGGTTTGGTTCGCCGAACAATTGTTATGGAGTGCTACTACAAATTGGTTAAGATCATTGTATCCTGGGAGATAGACGCCACTCAACCGTAAGCACCGTAGCGGGGCAAATCTGTCTTAAGGATAGAGTGTCACACACTCGACTTGGCCTTTTGATTTTATTTGGTTCGACAAAATAAATTCTGTAAGTTTTATTTTATTTTGTTTGAAGTTGTTTCAATTTATTTTATTTACACAGAAGATTGTTCCAACAGCGATATCACCATTATACTGAATTTTAATAGGTTGTTTGGGAAGTCGTGGTGCCTCCTAAAGTCTTTGTTTATTTACGTAGCCAGACTTCCTCCATTTCATGTGGTAGTAGGAGTCATTTAACCATTTCTTGTAGCATTTTCTAGGTGTTGAATTTTGACCTCATAATCAAATTGGGTCTCTTTGTTGAGATCTTAGGAACTAAGCCATAGAGTACGTGTAAAAATAGAAAATCCAACACCTGCACACAAAAAAACAACAAGACCGGTGGCTCGTCCACCCGGGGACACTCCGCCGATCAGGTCAGTCAAATAATCTCACAAATATATCAGCTAAACAATAACACTCTATTAGTAAAAATTATGCTAAACCTTGATCAACAGAGGCAAGCAACAATTTAAACAAATAATCAAACCAAAAGGATCAAGCAACTGTGTAAATTGATTCAACGCCTTAAAAGAATAAGGACTTCTTTAGAATAACTTGACAGTTAAAAAGTAAACAAAAGATAATTTCGAAATTAAACTAGCAAAGTTCACAAAGGTTACAAGCTACAAGCTATTGAAGAAATTACTCCTTGATTTGGGAGAACTACTCCTAATATAGATGCTAAACTAAGAAACTAAGTTGTTGTGTTGTTGTTGAGGTCTTTTCTCTCTACAAACTTTCAGTTTTTATACTTTCCCTTAAAATTCTAGCCTATGATCCCATCTTCCTAGAAATTTGTTAGCCAATCCTTTCCCAATTGCTGTAACTACTTCTTCATCTTTCTCCGGCACTTCACACAGACCTGTTACATGTCCCTCATGATCTCTAGCATTGCCCTCGACAGAGGAAACCATTTTACTAAGGTCCATAACTACTTGCAACCTCCTTTGCTTCTTTAAACTTTTTATCTTTAACCCAACTCCTCCAGCCACGTCATCACACATTTTCTATTCAATTAATGAGCATGATCGACAGAGGAAAACTTTCCAATTCACAAATATTGTCTCCTATAAATCAACCCGCCAAGCCAATTAACTAATTGATAACTGCCCCCATGACCTTCTCAGCCAATTGATGCACATGATCAATTCCTTCACACCACGTAGCCCATTGACTGCTAAAAGACTTCATTTTGACTTCACTGCCATGTGTCATCATCTGATTAATCCACTTGTCGATAGGAATTTTACGAAAATGAGTGCAAACACACTTTATTTCCAAACATATCTTAGATCCACGGGGTGTCTTCCTCATATAATAACAATGCCCACATTTCCCTAGAAGTCTTATTTCATAAGACTCTATCCTTTATAAGGATAACACCTATCTTGGACTCCTCCTACTTGGATTAGGATTAACTCTCTCAAGAGTCCAACCTTACCCAAATAGGTAGTCTTACATCGTCTAGGGCTGCTGTCCTCTATTTGAATATCTTTGATTCTGATATGATTACATCACACCTCGGCTAACCAAGATCATCCACGTGTAACTTTGGCTAACAACTCAGGCCATGTGGACAACTCAAAATTATGTCCTTACACATCTCAAACTGCATGACTAGTAAATTGCATGGTGCGACAGTATTGGTGATGACAATGATGATAGTATTACGATGAAATAGTTTGGATCCACTCATACATGGTGTACAAATACTCTTAAAATAGAGGGTCAACCAAAAAAATTTCAAAACTTAGGGAGCATTCCATATACAGCATAAATACTCATGAAATTGTGGGTCAATAGAAGAATTTTTAAAAGGAAAAAGATTTGAATTTCGATGGGGATTTGAAAAGGAAAAGAAGAAAAGATGAGGCAAATGTGAATAAAATATAAACTAATTTTTTTTAATGTTTCCTTTTCAAAATTCCTATTCAAATTCATAATCTAATCACAACATAAGAGGAATTGTGGTCGTAATTGGAATAGAATTATGATATTATGAGTATGAATAAGAGGGATTGTGATCCTCTCCGTTGCATATTTGTAATGGAGATGTTCCATTATATAATTATCCTTTTTAATTTAAAATAATTACAAATTTACATTCCTATTTCATAACCATTAGATATGTAATGAAAGTCCTCTATTTACATACATGAAATGGAGAGGATGAAAGTCTGAATAAGAGTTGTCTTGAGTTATAATTTTTATGTGATGGTAGGTAATCAATTGTATCCATGAATGGGAATAGAAATAATGGTTTATTTAGTTCAGTGGAATGAGTTGAAATGAAATAAAATGATTATTTCTTAGATTCTCATAAGGAATGACTATTCTATTGAAATGATGAATGATAATCCTACTTGCAAATCATTTTGTCATTATCTTTTAGTCTACCAAATATGAAAATGAATATTTTGATGGAATGATCATTCCATTATGTTTCATTTTAGTTAACCAAATATTACCTAAGAATTATTGAAGGTATTAATAAGTCATCCTATATGTGAGATATAGGATGGAGTCTCATCTTGTCATTCATGCTCAGGTTGTGGGAAAAGGAGAAAGCCCATCAGTGCCTTGGAATGGATAGGAAAAGAAAGTTGGTTTTTTAAGCACACAATTGCTCTCTCTGTGTATGTGTAATATCTGAGAGGATAAAAAAAAGTTTCCCTTTAATGAGTAAAAGATAAATCATAGGAAAAAAAAAAGATTATTATTTTTAGCCATTTGTAATTTATATTTATGCCTCAATTGTATAGTTTTGGTTAGTGATTCTTGATCGGTCCTATATAGTGCACTTTCATGTAATTTTGTTATAAACGGTTTCATCTAATCTCATGGATGCAGATTGTGAACTTTCATAGTAGTTGTTAACCATCTGGTCAGTCTTTTCAATCACCAACCATGACTCTTGTTTCAAGCCTGATTGTGCACTTCTAAAAACTGATTGTGCAAATTTGTGCAACCTTTAGATGATGTTTGTAACTACCATATCCTGATGCTGTTTAGAAATTTCACTATATTGTTTCTGTGCAGAAAGTTTGGCTGGTTGACAAGAAGGAGCTAGCTAGATCCACTTCAAAAGTTTGTAGAATCCATTGTTGTCCCTTACTAAATAGGTGGGCACCTTCTGATAAAATCAACTATCCAAGGGACACAACAAGCTGATGTAATAATTAAAAAAAATTGTTGAATTAGTGATTGACTAGAGAGTTTGTCTGAGATGCTTGGTAATTGGTGTGCAAATGCTCTATGATTTAAGTACCTATAATCGTTTTCATGCCAAAGTTCTTTTTTCCCATGGATCGGAAATGAAAGCAATGAAGCAGTCTTTGTCACCCAAGGCTATTTGCAAAATGGCAAAAGAGTGCAAGCAGCCAAATACAAATCCAACTAAATTTCTACCGATCAACCCAACTGCTTTGCTTACTGAGCCACGCCATTATTAATAAAAGAAATGAGAGCTCCAAAGTCGTCCATGATGTTCGTGGAACAGTGCTGGTGTGTTTGGTTAGGGGATTTAGGGAGGGATTTGGAAAGGAAAAAGGAAAAGATGTGTGAAACTAGGTAAAATATAAGTATATTTTATTCACATTTCACCTACCTTTTCCATTTTCCTTTCCAAATCCCTCCTCGAATCCCCAACCAAACACAGCATGAAGGTGAAGGTGGTATTAGAAACATTTATAAATTTAAAATATGAGTTTATGTAATTGTGTCAACTATGGGCTTTTCTTTATGTATGGGGTATATATATATATATATATGCTCTGATATTCAAATCTATCATTTGAGATATCATTGCATTTTTAACTTGAGAGTTCCTGTGTAAACATAGCCTTGGATGGAATTGAGAATTTTTTTTTTTTTTTTGGTTAATGTACTCATTGTAGCAAAAGCATACAAATCGACTCAAAAGTACATAAATACAACACAAAATTTGTATTTAGCCCCCTAAAAACTCGTAACCAAGGCAATTCTTAAATATCAGAAAATCGATGAAGATTAAATAAAGTTTAAGATCTGTTTAACTTGTACAGATACTAAATTAAATCATTACAATTCAAAATAAACAACTGCAATTCTAAATTGGAATTTAATAAAATTGCTAATTTTTTTGGGATCAATTAAGGAGATTACATATTAGATTTACAAGCCACCAAACTATAAATAAATAAATAAAAAATAGATACAAAATGAAAATTCTAAATCACTATGAGAAATACAATAAAATAAAAAATCAATTAACAAGAACATGGAAAAGAAATGGCACTAAACGCAATGATGATCCAATCTAGTCAATTAAACATATAAACAAAAATAAAAACTTTTCCTTTCTCTCACTGAAGATATCTTCCTTTCCAATAACTATATTTTAAGTCTCTAATCCATACTTTAGGGATGTGTTTTATTTTCCATTAATCCGCACCATGTATATTTCGACTCAACTTTGAAATTAATTTATCAGACATGTCACTTAGCTCAAGAAATTTAAGATGGAATAGATGTTCAATACCTTAGGGAAACTCCTCCAACAATTCACAATTCATGATAATTAGTTCTTCAAGTCGAGACATCGTACCTTCCTCCATTGTCAATCATCTCAATTCTTTTAAGCTCTTAAGGCCTAAGTACTCGAGTCTCTAAAATCTACCAGCCTTGAAACACAATCCTTCCCCTTTATATGCTTCATGAATAAGTGAGAAAAACTAGATTGGGCAAATCTTGAAGGGCTTTTAGTGGATCGTTCTTAACTTGCTCCACCACAAACATAAGCGCATGAGGCCATGAAGAGAAGTTATCCACTGCGGTAACTTCTCTAAATGTCCATTCAAGTATAGTCATTCATTGAAGAAATTAAGGAGCTGGGGATAGAGATTGTAGATTAAAGATCTCATCCTCTTCTGTTGAAGTTACATCTAATGAGTGAAGGTTGCTTAGCTTCTCAATGGATGAGCACAAACCCACCCCATCTTCTCTTCTCAACTTCAAAATTCCCAACCTCTTTAATTGGGTGAGCCTTCCTATCTCTTTCACTATGGAGCTACTGTTTACATGATTTGCCTCTTCAAAGCACAACTTTCGTAGGGACTTTCTTTAAGGAACCTCACGCGGTTGCACCAGTGATGTCTAATAGAAAGTTGCAGTACCAATTTAGTCACAATAACGATATTAAAGACTCCATATATGATGAGTGACTGACGTGGTGGTTTCAACCTTGTTCCCACCATTGAAATACATAAGTATAAATTTCCACTTAGATCCCAAATTTTGGAGATGCAACCATTGATCCTTTCTTGATAATAGTTGATATACATGTCAACAGACAAAAAAAGAAAACCAAAAGTAGGAATGAAGAACAAAATTGAATAGGGTAATGGAAAACTAAAGGAAAAACCATAGATATATGGCCTTTGATTGAATTCTTACTTATAAAATTAGTATCTGTTGTTGGATTATTAGCTCAATGTCCATTTCCAATATGATTTGGATTTGGTATTCTATTTTCTAATTCGAATAGGATTTGTGGGTAGTCAAATATTGACTTGGTTTTGACTCTCATATTGGTTTGGATTTGTGAGAGACCTATTTGACTTGGTTTGGACTTCCTAATAGTGTTTCCTAGTTGGTTTTGGATTGGATTGAAATGAAACTTATTTTGTTTTAGAAAGAATTCTTTGGCTATAACTAGGTAGACACTCTCATTAATTCAGTTGAACTTTTAGTTTCTTTGGTAGAACTTTTCAGTGCCATTGATTAGACTTGTTAGTTTCTTGGAGCCCCATGTGGGGAGGTTTTGTTGGTAGGCCTTCAGGTCTTTGGTATGGTCTTTGGTCACTTGGTGTTTCTTGGTTAAAACTTCGATTTCATGAGACTTTTGTAGAGAGGATTTGGGTATGATGAGAGAACTTGTATTTTGGATTTGGTGAGTTTAGTTATTTATGAAAGATTGCTTTGTCACTATTGTAGCTTTTCAGAGCATTGTTCTCTTTATTAGTGGGAGCCTTCTCTTTGCAATTGTTTTTAGATGTAGGCTTAGGTCGAACCACGTAAATCTTGGTATCTTATTAGTTTGTGATTGTTTCTTTTTCTTGGATTTGTATGGTTCTTCTGCTCCATATTTGAAGCCATCAACTATGTTGACATGGTTAAGTTTTCGTAAGACTCTTCTACATAACATCTTCTCCATTAATCACAGTTCAACTATCTCAAGATCAATCTTTTTTTTTTTGTTTTGACCCAGCTTTTTCGTGTCTTCATCACTCAATTCCTTGATCGACATGTCAGTGTCAATAATAGCATCGTTGAGTACCTTTCAATTCCTTGATTAGCATGCTAGTATCAATGAAAGCATCATTGAGTACCTCATCAGACATGGTGGCAATGACTTTTAACCCACACTCTAACCACTTTTTCTGGCCCATCAAATGGTTAAACATTACCTCTAGGGTTGCTCACGGATTAGGTTGGGTCAAGTAGCCACACATCCGCCATCCATATGAATTTAGGTAGATTGAAAAAAATAATTTGCATCTATCCATTTAGTTAGCAGATGCAGATTAAACGGGTTACATAGGTTGGAGGATGGATGGGGATCAATTTGGCATTGGGCTTTATTGTCTTAGACTCTTTTTTAGACCATTTTCTATTAGTTCTTTACCTATTTGGACCCACAATTTTTGTTCTTTATATTTATAATAAAAATAAACGCCCAACTTTTATATTTTATAAATAGCTATAACTATCTATATAACAAGGGAAGAAGGTTTTTGAATTTATCCTAGAGACAATTGTCCTACTAAGACATTTCAATGGTTAGAATTCATTTTGCCTAAGGATGGACGGTAGAGATGAGACTTTCTCTCCCACTCTACTTTAACTTCCCGCCCACTTAACCCTAAAACTTTGCACCCAACACTATAAGGCTTGCAAACATTCCTTTTCAAATTTGCACCACTCTTCCTCTCTCTCTCTCTCTCTCTCTTGGCAACATCTCTACCACCGACATCAACTCTCCACAGTCGCAGCGCTTCCACCGCTATGTCACCTCCGATCTCCACCGACATCAACTCTTCATCTCTTCTCCCTCTCGCATCTTGTAACAAGCCCGCGGGGGACCTCGCTACAGCTCGGACTCGACTTTCGTCTGTCACGGTTCTAAGTCTGAACCAAAGAGTCCAAATCCGGCAAATTGTTTTGAGAAAATTGTTTTTTTGAAAGAAGTGCCAAACATGGACTGCTTTGCCAGATACAGAGTCGCCACCTAAATATTTTATTTGGGAAATTTAGGAAACCCTGACTCGGTGCCAAAAGGCCACGTGTCCGTCATCACCAAAGTTGCCTCGGCTCGGGAACTTGGGTACGATTGGGGAAGGTCACTTCGTGAGCACCCCCGCTCGCCCGGTCATAGACCGGCCTCTACTAACCATGATATCAATTTTTGAAAACATTGTGAGTTCTTATACCGGTTATTAGCCTAGGTTACTATGTGATGCGCACAGCATATAAGTATAGACCGGGTCGCCCGAATTGGAACAAAACATTTCATGCTTGTTTTTGAAAATGGTTTGCTACCCGCAGGTAGGCTTGAAACATTTTGATGATTCATTCCAATTCAGATAACCCAACCTTCACCCACAGGCATTCAGACAGATATATCAGATAAGCACATAGCCTCATGGTAAGCATGCTATCATGGCATTCACTCACACGCATGCAAGGATGCTAAAGCATAAAGCTTACCGAGTACTCCAAGCCAAAAACAGAAACTACATTAGAAATCATGCATGATCCTAAGTATACAAAAATGTCTAATGCAACATATGCAAAATGCAACTATAGTGGGCTCGGCTATTCTAAGATGGTATATGAAATGCTACAACTACCATGTATTCAATTTGGAATTGAAAGTACAATGCAGTTAGTATGATGCGCCGAGCCCGGTGCATGCAATACAGATGAATGAATGCAAAACATGCTGTCATACTGTATGCTAATTTAAACATGCCCTAATCTAACCATAAAAAGCGGATAAATAAAAGGGAGAAAGACATGGGGTTGGAAGACATACATCACACTCACCCACACTTATTACAGTTGTGCCCTCACTCAGAGGGTCCGAATAAATATACAGTCCGAATATTACAGTCCCGAATAAAAGAATATTACAGTTCGAAATATTACAAAGTTCTAATTAATTAATGAATTAGCTAAGAAAGCAAATAAAACTGGCGTGCAAGCCAGGGACTGCCTTGCTTCTGATGGATGATGCATATCCGGGTTGTCTTGCGCGGAAATCCACCGGAATGCCCCAATTAGCCTCTGTTTACACCTGTTCTTGAAATGCGTGCCAAGTCCTGAAAAATTGCTGATTCTTCGTCTTGCTGCAACAGAGAGCAGGAAAGGGGCATAGCAATGTATTTGCACATATATATGCATGTCTCGATCCTCGTGCCACCAATCACGCATACCGAGGCATGATGGCCGAAGAGTCGAAATGCACAACTCAATATAGGATGAATGCACATGAAGCTACAGCTAAAACCTAACTCCATCATGGATAATCCGGAGTGTCGGTGACTGGGGAATTGAGACACATTCCGTCACTCGGAGTACGAAATGTACCTCGATTCCCGTGCCCGGACTAACTCCTATTCCGGACACGATGCAATATGCATGGCATGCATGAAATGCAACTGAGATATAATCCTAACATACAGAATGTTATGGAAATGAGATGCCTCGAAGTGCGTGCACACGGGCACGCAAACCGAGAAAATGACGGAATGCTAAAAATGAGATGCCTCGAAGTGCGTGCACACAGGCACGCAAACCGAGGCGGTGACAGATACAATGAAAATGAGATGCCTCGAAGTACGTGCACACGGGCACGCAAACCGAGGTGATGATAAATGCGGTGAAAATGAGATGCCTCGAAGTACGTGCACACGGACACGCAAACCGAGGCGATGATAAATGCAATGAAAATGAGATGCCTCGAAGTACGTGCACACAGGCACGCAAACCCAGGCGATGATAGATGAAATAAAAATGACATGCCTCGAAGTACGTGCACACGGGCACGCAAACCGAGGCGATGATATGTGTCTCGAAATACGTGCACGCGGGCACGCCAACCGAGGCAATGATATGTGTCTCGAAATACGTGCACGCGGGCACGCAAACCGAGACAATGATAGGATTTGATGAAATGATATGGAAATGACAAATGGGCTTATACCAACATGAGTGAGCCTCAGCCACACTCACATGGGATGCCGATCGGATAAAAATGAAGTGCCTCGAAATGCGTGCACACGGGCACGCAAACCGAGGCGATGCTAAAATGACATGGCAATGACAAATGGGCTTATACCAACATGAGTGAGCCTCAGCCACACTCACATCGGATGCCGTTGGATAAAAAAGGAGTGCCTCGAAATGCGTGCACACGGGCACGCAAATCGAGGCGATGCTAAAATGACATGGCAATGACAAATGGGCTTATACCAACATGAGTGAGCCTCAGCCACACTCACATCGGATGCCGTCGGATAAAAATGAGGTGCCTCGAAATGCGTGCACACGGGCACGCAAACCGAGGCAATGCATACGCGATGCAAATGACATACAGAATGCAATATGGACTTATACTAACATGAGTGAGCCTCAGCCACACTCACATAAGATGCCGATGGCAGAAAATGAAGTGCCTCGAAATGCGTGCACACTGGCACGCAAACCGAGGCGATGCTAAAATGATGCGAATGACATGGAAAGATGGCAAAAATGATATGCAAGCATGCTAATGAAATTTCAGCAACAAAATATGGGGAAAACGGTCCCAAAATGAAGCGAAATGACATGAAATGCAAGGAAATGTCCCGAAATGCAACATTAGGCACCCGAAATGGCCTATAGCTATGCTAAACATGCACAATATGGACATGCAATGCAAAGACAGAAGCTAGACAGTCCCAAAATATGCACTTTCACAGTTATAAACATGGCCAAACAGCAAGAATAGGTAGGGGAAAGATAGCATGCAAGAATAGGGGTCAAAAGAGGGGTAATGAAGCAAGTGGTATAAGCTAAACCCAAACTGAAAAATTTCCTTCTACAACACTGAAGATGGACCAAAAATATGAACATTTACAGTATATAGCAGCCTCAAAATCAGTATACAAACATGCTAAAAATGTGATGCAAAATGAGACTCAAAAGGTGCTAAAACATGAAGTATACAAAATAATCACCAAACAGAAAAAAAGTGTGAATGAAACATGAAGTATAGGCCAAAATAAGGCCACTTTCAGTTCGGACCAAGGTCCAAAAACAAAAACAAAGAGGGCTACTAATTCATGCAAAAATGAGGCCAAATAGGGGATATAACTACAAGTGACATATGGAAACACCAAACAATGTTGAGCCCTTCTCCAATGTTGAAGAGGGGCTCAAAATAAGCCCTAAATCAGTTTACCACATGCTCGAAAATAAATTACTCATGGGTCAAAAATAGCATGCAAAATTATGACATACAAGATGGTCAAAGAAGCAAGTGTATTATGGAGGGCTCAAACAGGGTTGAGCCCTTGATGAGAAGTGAAGATGAGCTCAAAATATGGCCCTTTTCAGTTAAGGCCGAAGCTCAACACAAAAAGCATGCATGGCTTACATATTGATTAAGAAAAAGGGTCAAAAGGGTAAAAGTGTAACTTACCCTTGAAGATCTAGACTTTGGTTGCTTCTTGGATGGATTTGCTGCTCCTTTGGCCTTCAAGAACCCTTCTTTGTTGCTGCAAATGAGATAGTGGTGGTAGGGCTTGGTGGTGTAGAAGAAATGAAGGTTAAGGAGTTAGGGTTTTTTGAAGTTTTGAGAGTTATAACAATGGAGTTTAGGGTTGAGTCTTGGAGATGAATTTTTCTAACCTCTATAACCAACAATGGCAGCTGGTTATATGGACAAGAAGATGGTTGTAAAGGTGGGGCATAAAGGAGAGCAAAATTCCCCCAAAAGGGCCCCCTCGGATGCAGATATTTTTGGGAGAAAACCAAGGCACAGCTGGAATGCACTCAACCTGAAGAAGCAGGCCGGCCTATCAATTTTGTTGCAGGTGGCCGGCCGGCCACTTAACATAGCCGGCCGGCTAGGTCAAAGAAAAAAAATGGCCGGCCACCCCCTAGGATGAAGCCCCAGAAGTAGCTTTCCAATGGCGCAAACCTTGCATTAAAATTCCTCCTGTAGAAAAAGTTATGCCCTTTTCCGTGAAGCCGCGCAGATTCAGTCCAAGCGGACTTCAACCAACCACATCTCTCCCCCCCGGACTTGGACTTGGGAGATTCTTGAGTGCAAAATGAAGCCCCGGAAGTAAGCTTTCCAATGGTGGTGACCTCATATCTTAATTCCTCTTGTGCATAGAGTTACGCCCGTTTCGGTGAAGCCGCGCAGCTTTTTCTCCTTCCCGGATTCATGCTGAACCACTTTTGACCAAAAAGGAGTTGGCTTTTCGGCAAAATTACTAGCCTCCCACCAACTTTTGGTGTCCTCTCATGTGTATAGATCACATATATGTGGTTTGGGGTTGGCAACAGTGACTCCAGGGTGTTCAACATTGCATTTGAAGAGGAGGGGCAAAAATGGAAAGAAAAATTAATGGCCGGCCACAAACTTTTAGGGTCCTCCCAAGTGTGTACATCACAGATATGTGGTTCAAACTTCAAGAAAGTGGGCCCAAGGTGTTCAACATTGGCCCGGAAGAGGAGGGGCAAAAATGGAAATAACAATTAATGGCCGGCCATGACTTTTTTGGGTCCTCCAAGGTGTGTACATCACAGATATGTGGTTGAAAGTTGGCAACACTACCCCTAGGGTGTTCAACATTAGCCCGGAAGTTGGAAAAACGGGCGCCGGGAGGCTCCGGAGGAGAGATAACTGGTTGCTGCAACAATTACTAGCCTCCCACCCTTCAGTGACCTTCCTGGTGATAAAACAGAGGTACCTGCCAAAAATGAACGAAAACCGATGCAAAACGAATGTTCGGGGGCCAAAACACGCAGTTCGGGGCCCCGGAAACTGCCCGTTAAACACTGAAAGTGGCGTTCGGCCACGAAGTGGGTTTCTCAGACCCCAGTGTCCCTCAAAAGGGAGAAAATAAGATGTATGCCAAAAATCAGAGCAAACGGAGATGGTTAGGCGGTCCCGAACCGAGGCACACGGCCTGACGGCTCCGAAAACCGGAAACCGGGCTCCGAAATGGGAAAAATGGCCTACGGCCACCAAATGTAGCCCACGGGCACTGAGAGATAGTCTACGGGACCTCTCCCTTCCCTCAGGAAAAGAAACAGAGAAAACCGAGTCTGGTTCGCAAACCGAGACAAGGCACAGAAGAGGGTTCGGAAATCCGGGGGTGGGGCTCGCAGCCAAGACTCTGAAACTTCTGAACGAGCACATTATGCAATATCACCAAGTGCTCAACTGGTGACGTCTGAGTCTCAAGGTCGGTCAAAAATGGGGTGTCTACAGTTGCCCCTCTTTGACAGAACTCGGAAGTCACAAGTGACGGGAGTGAATGTCAAAGCCCAGAGACGACCCATTTTTGACAAGGCCGAAGACTTAGACAAACATACAGAATAAACAGAGATGTGCCCGCAGGCATACCCGCAGGCAGGGGCAAAATACAAATGATAATGCAAGAAACCGAACATAACTCATGATTATGCAAAGAAACATGGAGACGTATCTCGGTGTTTAGGGACGTACCCCAAGCTTTAGGGACGTATCCCAAGGATTTAGGGACGTATCCCAAGGATTTTAGGGACGTATCCCAGAGGATTTTTAGGGACGCATCCCAGAGGTTAGAAAAGAAGGAGAAACATAAGGACGTATCTCGGTGTTCAGCGAGGAATAAGAAACATAGGGACGTATCCCGGCGTTTTAGAATGGTGTGAGCATTGGAACGTATTCCGAACGCTTTTAACCGAAGAGGGAGAAACATAGGGACGTATCCCGGTGTTTCAGAATGGTGTGAGCATTGGAACGTATTCCGAACGCTTTTAACCGAAAGGGAGAAACATAGGGACGTATCCTGGTGTTTCAGAATGGTATGAGCATTGGAACGTATTCCGAACGCTTTTAACCGAAAGGGGGAGAAACATAGGGACGTATCCCGGTGTTTCAGAATGGTGTGAGCATTGGAACGTATTCCGAACGCTTTTAACCGAAGGGGGAGAAACATAGGGACGTATCCCGGTGTTTCAGAATGGTGTGAGCATTGGAACGTATTCCGAATGCTTTTAACCGAAGAGGGAGAAACATAGGGACGTATCCCGGTGTTTCAGAATGGTGTGAGCATTGGAACGTATTCTGAACGCTTTTAACCGAAAGGGAGAAACATAGGGACGTATCCCGGTGTTTCAGAATGGTGTGAGCATTGGAACGTATTCCGAACGCTTTTAACCGAAGGGGGAGAAACATAGGGACGTATCCCGGTGTTTCAGAATGGTGTGAGCATTGGAACGTATTCCGAACGCTTTTAACCGAAGGGGGAGAAACATAGGGACGTATCCCGGTGTTTCAGAATGGTGTGAGCATTGGAACGTATTCCGAACGCTTTTAACCGAAGAGGGTCTAACCCGTCGCACGTGCGAGGAGAAAGAAAGATAATTGCAAGTGAACTGGTGCATAAAAATGCAAGTAATTGAGCATAACAATGCGAGATAGATGTGCATAATCAATGCAATGGATATAACAATGCTAGTGAAGTGGGTGATAAATACACTATTTGAGCAAAGTGTAATTGATATACAAAGGGTGAAGTGAGCAAAGTGTGATGGATACACTAAAGGTGAACACAAAGTGTGATAGATGCACTTAGTGAATCAAAGTGTGATTGATACACTAAAAGCGAACACAAAGTGTGATAGATGCACTATGTGAACGGAGTGTGATGGATACACAAAAGGTGAATACAAAGTATGATAGATGCACTATGTGAACAAGTATGATTGATATACTGAATGTGAACACAAAGTGTGATAGATGCACTATGTGAACAGAGTATAATAGATATACCGAAAATGAACACAAAGTGTGATAGATGCACTTAGTGAATAGAGTATGATAGATATACTGAAAATGAACACAAAGTGTGATAGATGCACTATGTGAATAGAGTATGATAGATATACTGAAATGTGAACACGAAGTGTGATAGATGCACTATGTGAACAGAGTATGATTGATATACTGAAAATGAACACAAAGTGTGATAGATGCACAATGTGAGCAGAGTATGATTGATATACTGAAAATGAACACAAAGTGTGATAGATGCACTTAGTGAACAGAGTATGATTGATATACTGAAAATGAATGAAGTGTGATTGATACACTAAATGAATGATCTCAAACGGAACTTCTTCGAATGAACCGTACATACAATATTGTTGAAATTCAATGTATAAAGAGAATTGTATTATTGATTGATGTATGTTGTAAATTACAAATGGTGAGGGGCTCCTTGTATAGGAGATGTAGTAGGTGAAGTGGGTGGAGTAGGTGATGGTAGGTTTTAACAGCCCCCCGCAAACTCAAGGGGGATAGGAACTAACCAACTTGAGTTTGGAGAGAGTAACAAAACAAGAAAATAGACTAATACATAAAAATAAAAGAGGACAGGAGACACTGTATGGTCGTGTCAGACCATTGGTGAAGACACTGTATGAGTGTGTATATAGGCGGCCCAAATATATATACATGGATATATATATTGAGCCCTCAAAAGTCGCGCCCTCAAAAGGCGCGCCCACTGCATCAAAAGTCGTGCCCGACAGAAAGCATCGAACGGCGAGCCATCAAAAGGCGCGCCAGACACACGGCGATGCACGTGATCGACAGAACGCGTGTCGGCCTCTTCGTCATGGTCTTTATAAACTGAAGCGGAGGCTGTGTAAACCAAACCAAGGCTGAAACAGCTGAACATTGGCATTCTGAAACATCTGCAACCAACCCTTCCGGACATTACCAGTCTGAAATTGCTATTTCGCTGAAACACTTAGCAACCCAAAACACGGCCTCTTCTTCCCGGTCAGCTACCCAGAATATGGCCTCTTCTTCCCGGTCAGCTACCCAGAATATGGCCTCTTCGTCCCGTGGTCTGCTCACTCTCTTTCCCGACCTCAACGAGTCCACAAGAGAGATAACTAGTGCGGTGGCCCTTGAACCTCAACCAAGCGCCCCAGGGTTTGCTCCGTTGAACTTTCCTATGCGGTCTGTGGAACAAAAGATGGCAGTGCAAACGGATATTGAAGCCAATCAGTATACATTGAAGTCATGTGTGGAGACCATGACTGCGGTCACAAACTTGTCGCACCGGCTGCAGAGTAGGACAAATGAGGTGCAGCAGTTAAACGCCCAACTGGCTCTGCTCCAGCGCATGTACAAGGATGCGCGAGCAGAGATAAGTGTGCTAAAGGCGGAAAATAAGGAGCTGAAGCGGAAGGCCACCGTGATGTTCCGATTTGGAGGTCCCCCATATGCTGTAGTGGAGGAGCAGGGGGGAGTGAATGTGCTTGGTGGATTAGGAAGCACAGAGGCAGCACCGTCAAGGACCGCCCAGGACGAAGGCAAAAAGAAGAGACCGGCGGCAGAGTAGGTCGGTGGGTGACCGTCTACAGAAAAGAAAACAAATCTGTTGTTGTTGTGATGGTTTTTTTTTTTGTTGTGGGTTTTTTTTTTTTTTTTTTTTTTTTTTTTTTTTTTTGTTGTTTGTGTGGTTGTGGTGTAAAATGTGGATCGGGGTGAACCCCTGAGATGAATAAAATATGGTTTGTTGTGCAAATTGGTAAATGGTTTTGTTTTTTTTTTTTTGGAATATATATAAAAAAAAATAATAAGATAATGGAAAAAAGGGTGATTCTCACTAACGAGTGGTATAATAATGAAATATTGATGGAAAAAGAAAGATAGAAAAAATAAAATAAAAAAATAATAATAATAAAAGTAGGGATAGGAGAAATATATTATAATAAAATATATATATATATATATATATCTTACAATAAAAGAAAAGTGTGAAATAAAAGAAGAGTGGGGGTGATCAAGGAGAATAAAAAAATAGAAGGTGAGGAACAGGAGGATATGGGATAAAAAAAATATATATATAATAATAATAATAATAATAAAAAGAACCAACCCATGTGGGTGCAAAAAGTGAAGATTGGTTTTAAAAATAAAAAATAAAAAATAAAAAAATAAAAAAAAAAGGGTAGTGGATGATGGCATGCTATCAAATTTCAGATTTATCTCGTGCACTCCTTTTCAAGGACTCTATGTTGCCAATGAAGAAAGGAACTTGTTAATGATTCAATGGGGCACTTTTGAGACTCTAGAGAAGTGGGTTACGGGTGCTTATGCTGGTCATACCAGGTTGGGTTTCGAAGCTCACAAGGCGGGTCTTCAACTATGGAAGATAAGAAGGAAGAAGAGGGCCTTCTGTTGGGTGCAGAGAAGGATGATTCTAGCTCTGTTGTTGGGTTTCACTTGATTCCTCCATCTGCTGTAGAAGACAGCAAGGCTATTAACACTCTGGACAAGCTACCTACTGATGGAGAAGTAACTGAAGTTGATGCTCAGCGATGTTGATAAGGACGGGGATGGACATATCAGCTTGGAGGAATTCAGCTCGATCAGCTCGGCGTTCGAGTCGCCGGCTTGCGACTCGGAGCCGTGAGAGGCGTTCGATTTCTTCGACAGTGATCACGACAGTCGGATCACGGCGGAGGAGCTCCACGCGGTGTTCGCCGTTATGGTGGCGGAAGACGACAGACTTTACTGGAATGGCGGAAGACGACAGACTTTGAAGTCCACAAAAAGAAATGAATACAGGTTGGATTCAATAGTTGATGATTTTGATGGGGATGAACATGCATCCGCCAACTCCAATGCAGGGAGTATGCCCAAGTTGAAGGAACTTGTGAAGAAGCACTCTGATGGTCATTAGCTACCCAATCTACCTCTCATGAGGTGAGTGGCGGTGAACCGCTCTGCTCCGATAGGGATCTTCCCCTGTGCTCTTCGAACACTTACCTTCAACTTACAATACAAAGGCTCTGAAATACTGACAAGGGTTCTTCATGTAGAACACTCTGGACGTTGCCTCTCTTCCTGATCATATTCACAACTTTCCCTATTCTCCAACGGGGTGACAGACTAGGTTGGTTCAGTATCCAGAATTGAGGTGCATACACGCTATCTCAACCTATGGGGCTTCCATACAGATTTCAAGCCGAGGACACGCCTCTGGGTATTTAAACCAGACTTTAGTCTCGGAAATCCCGAACCTTTGCGTTCTAGGCATCAGCCATTCGAACTCTAGTTTCCACCGTCGCAGTTGGTCTCCTAGGAACTCATTGCGAACACAGCCAAGATGCCTCTGGCGGGGAATGGTACTCAGGGAGAGCACTTCTGATTACCATTTTGGCTTGAAGCAGACTTGATCTTGAGCTTGAGCTTGAGGTAGAGACACACTCATACTTCGGAGTATTTGGCAAGACTTGAAGAGGTACACACGGAATGTAGTCTCGGAACTTACTGAGGTTGAAACAAACTCAGATACCCGACATTTTCTCTTTTGCTTTTGCTTTGTAGTCTGGAACCCATATAGCTTCAAATAGGTCCTAGTTCTATTGTTCCGACATGACCCGGGTTGAACCCTGCGATTTTATGAAAGAACAAATTTTGTTTTGTACAAATGTGGAGAATGGCATGGCACTCGGAGCACAAAACGATTTTGTTTTTGAAATTCAGAGATGAGCTTTCGACCAAGTATTGAGCCTATGACTGAACGCAGCAAAACGACGCAACAAGGAAATAAAAGGCACACAACCTAGACACATCGAGTAACACTCGAAACGACTCAAAACAAGAATCGAGATAAAACAAAAAGACACGACACTCAGACGTGCACAGGGAGCCTGTTTCACCTGGTAGTGTTCCCCACCCTCTCTCATTTGTAATCCTCACATCACTCGGCCCTCAAGCTCTGTTTTTCTGAAAAAGCCCTTTTCTCACTTTTTCTCTCATCACACATCTCTCTATTCTTCAATCTCTCATTTTTCATCCCTCCCCTGGGTGGTTGATGGATGAACAGGAAATTGCGGGCTCATGCCCAACATAATCAGCTCGCGGCTATTTCCTTCGGTGACATCTGTCGATGCGCCGGATGAGGGAATGGAGCATCTCGATCCATTCCAATTCGTGCTTCGCACTCGGCTTGATACCTCGCTGCTTGGAGGATGAGAGAACTTTCAGCCATTTGTTGTTAACTTCGGTTATCTCTTTTTTTGGCGGGTAGAGTGCCCTTCTGGCAAGTATGTTGGCAGTGGGGAAAAGGCAGGAAGCCTAACTCAACTGTGCCAGTAGTTCATCATTTTGACCATTTTTTGTTTTAGTTTTCTCCTAAAAAAAAATTTTGACCAAAATGAGAGTTAGATTAACATGCTTGTTCAATTTTCTGATTTAAAATCATGCAAGTTAGGCTGTGAGCACTAAAAATTTTCCTCTTTTGGGTCCAAGAGATGGTCCAGTTTTAAAAATGGAATACCTTTCGAGAAGATTAGTCAACCTTAGTAAAAATTCTCAAAAACTATTTTTGCAAACGACCACTGCTCAACGAGCACGAAACCTACTCTCGAGATGCACAACCTCGGATTCGAAGGAAGATTGCCCCTTGCTTGAGGGGAACTGCATGGCAACGGAAAGTTGCCCCTTGTTTGAAATGACACTGCGGCGTTTTGAATGGCAACGGAAAGTTGCCCCTTGTTTGGATAGCACCGCAGCACATTGAATGGCAACGGAAAGTTGCCCCTTGTTTGGATGACACCGCGGTGCATTGAATGGCAAAGGAAAGTTGCCCCTTGTCTGAACGGCACCGTAGTGTATTGTAGTCAGTCCTCAGAGCGATGATTGCAATCGAACTCTCGGATACAGAGAAGACAACGATTATCAGAACCATTACATGGACATGATCGAATTTGAAGTGTTTTAGGGCTGGACTTCATAATGAAGTTGCCTACGTATCCCAAACATGGGAATCAAGCCTTACGTAGTTCGGGGTTAAGGTACGCTCGGGTATTAACCTCTCCTTTTTAGGCTCTAACTTTTGCCAAGGCGCCCGTCGCGGGTTTTCGACCTTGCGAGCTTTGTTCTTCTTTTCTTTTCAATTCTTTTCATTTCTTTTCCTTTTTTGATTTTCTTTTTCTTGTTCTTTTCTTTGCATTTTTCTTTTTTGCTCTCTTTTTTTTTTTTTTCTTTTTTTGCTTCTTTTTTGTATTTTTCTCTTGCTCTAACTTTTGCCTGGGTCGCCCTTTCGGGTTTTCGGCCCAGCGAGCCTCTCAAGGGTAAAAGTGTAGCTAGTCCATGTCAAATGGTTTTGAGATCCTGAAGTCATCTGAACCCAGGAGAATGGCTGCTATTTTGCTTTGTAAGCTTCCTCTGATGACATCTGATCTTCTTGATCTGACTTTCTTGCCTCTTGTTCGAAGGCTGCTTTGAAATCTGGCCACACAGGCCTCACGTCGTAGTTGACCGTTGAACCTTCTGAATTTAAGTTCAAGATTTGGAAGCGAAGGGGTTGAGTCTCGAGGCCGAGAGCGATCCTAGGCTGCACAATCTCAAGAGCGATTCCACACAAGTCTTCGCAGGACTGCGCAAAGCATTTTGTTTTTGAAATTTTTTAAGAAAGCGACAAATCATTCGCGCTGAAGATAGTGTGAAACCAGTCTGGATCAAGCCAGGGTCCTTCTCAGTACTCACGCTAACAAGTATGATTTCATTCATTTAGGGCTTAGCACGCCTCTCTTTCTCTCAATTGATCAAATTTTTACAAATCCCGAGGAATTCCTTCCTCTTTGTTTTCACCGCAGTGTTCAAAAAAAGTTTTGAAAAACTTAGGTCAATGCAATAATTTCAAGGCACAAGAGAGAGCAGGTGGAATGCACCGCCATTTCATTCAGATTTCGTCACATCTAGCACACGGCAGAAGCGAACACAAGGGTGCGAAAATCACTGCTGTTTCATTCAAAATCTGTTGGCACAATTGGCTCCCTGGCAGAAACAGACTCAAAACAAAACGAAAAGACAAGCATAAAACAAAATGGTGACGCCCGAGGTAACATCCCCCGGAATCACCCGACTTCTATACAACAGGACTGACTCGATATGATAAGACAGACCCAAAACAAAAGAGACTGACTCTATACAGGACAACAAGACTAACTCAATACCCAAGTCAAAAACTGGCATTCGCAAATGCTCAGAATAGTGCCTGTCCTTCCCACATCTGGAGTAAATCGAGTGCCACCCGCAGCTGGTTCATTCCCCCAATCATATCACATTATCCCCCAAATTCACTGATCAAGTACCGATAGGCTTTGCAGGGCCTGGTGCAGGGATGACCCCGTTGTCAATCAAATTTTGTATCTCGTGGCGGAGACGGACGCAATAGTCGGTGTCATGACCGGTTTGTTGATGGAAAGCACAGTACTTAGTCGGGTCATGCTTTGCAGGGAGAAGATCAGGTAGAGGCCGTTGTTCTAACGGTTCCAGATGTCCTTTCCTGAGTAGGACCCCCAGGGCTTTAGACAAAGACATATAGAGTGGGGTGAAAACCCTCTTGCCTTGGGGCAGATAATCTGAAGTTCGGGGGTTTGAAGTAGATGCACCAACAAAGGGGGTGGCTGCTCTTGGTGTGGTGGTGGCGACCATGCCCACATCAGAAGATCTTGCAGCTGCATCACCACTGGTGGTCGCATTCGAACTGCGGGAAAACGCCCTCCTGGGCTGCTCCTTATCTTGGTCAAACAGACCTTGCCTCATTGCATCTTCGATTTGTACCCCCATATCGTGTAAATCTGAGAAAGTGGGAAAGGGGATTACAATCATTCTCTGCATTAGCTTAGGCTGGAGATTGCGCACAATCATCCGAATTTGATCCTTATCAGTAGGCCTTAGAGTCATCATCGAGGCCTTCGCTCTCCATCGAGACACGAATTCTGAGAAGCTCTCCTTTGGCTCCTGCCTCATCGCCTCAAGATCACGGGTCGTAATCTCGATTTGGGTATTGTATGAATATTGTGTGACGAAGGCCTCGGCCATGTCCTCCCAGCTCCGTTTAACCGAATCCTCCAATTTGGCATACCAGGTGACCGCAATACCCGACAGGGTCCTGCCAAATAGGGAGAGCTTTTGTGATCTTGTCAAGCCCATCGGGCGCAGAACATCTGAAAACAAGCTCAAGTGGACCATGGGATCTCCTGACCCATCAAAACGGTCGATGTGAGGCATCTTGAACCTGTCCGGCAGAGTTACAGCTGCGTCGGTGTACCCGTCCTCAATGCCCGGGATGGACTTTACCCCCTGGGATTTCTTGAACAACTTTTCCAGTTTGCTCAACTTCAACGCTGTTGGGTCGACCTCGAACTCGGAGGGAGAGTCCGGTAGATTGGTAGGTGTTTTGGATAGTTGAGGTAAAATTGGGGGCGGAGCCGGTCCTACCGGAATGTCCGTACCTTCCTGGACATTTGGCGTCTCCCCAGGTGCTGGAGCTCCTGTTGGGGGAGGAACTTGCTGTGAAGTGGACGCGTCGCTTTGCTGTTGCAGCTTGGTGATGAGCTCGGCTTGCTGAGCCATGATCGCAGCCTGCTGTTTGGCAAATTCCGCCTGACGGGCAGCGTCCTGCTGCATAAGTTTCATACTTTCTTGCATCTGGCGCATCATGGCCTCCATCCCTGACGTATTCTGCTGA
Source organism: Camellia sinensis (assembly GCF_055761805.1). Lineage (NCBI taxonomy): Eukaryota > Viridiplantae > Streptophyta > Magnoliopsida > Ericales > Theaceae > Camellia > Camellia sinensis. The sequence continues at coordinate 84,616,239 of NC_138963.1, forward strand.
TCCATCTGACTGATTGGTATCTATCCCTTGCCTCTGGCGGAGGAACACTGATTGCCCTTGAACTGAATCTCTGACCTAGCAAAGTCTATCAGCACAAGTTCGATGAACCTCGGGGGATATCGGAGCCTTCTGAAGCTATGGTTTCCAGACTACCTAGCAAAAGAGAAAACAGACAGCATCTCAGCCTGATTCCATCTGAACGGATACAAGCATAGTTGAATGAGTGTGCCCTCTACTGAATTCTGCCCCAAAATTCGGCCTCAAAGTCTGAGTCTGATACCCGCAGGTAAAGCTGACTCCCAAATACTGATAGTAATGCCCGCAGGCCTGATGCCCAAACTTGTAAACTGATACATGCATTCCTATAGAGACGCACTCTAAAGCACATAACAGATAAGTGAGAGCCAACACACCCCTATGTTGGGGTAGGGTTTCCCTGTCCTATTTTGTCAGGAGCTAAGGTTTCACTACGCACGCAGCGGTTTCAAACAACCTATAAACGGGTAAGCAACCTGTCCTAGTTTGGAATGGTCACTATGGATCCGAATATGCACTAGGTCGAATGGTCAAAGAGGGTGCCCCGGTAAAACCAGGGTTTGTGTTCCCATACTGGCAGAGCCCACAACCGGTCAGCCTTATGGTCATGCCTTGACAAGACAAGCCTCCGGCAAACCGTTCAGGAATAGCAGATGGCAAACACGGTGTCCTAGGCGCACCAATGCAAATGTAATGCAAAGAAACTCACAAGTGTAGTAAAAAACAGATATCATGAGTTCGAGTCAAGTTCTCTAAATCCCCAGCGGAGTCGCCAGAAACTGTAACAAGCCCGCGGGGGACCTCGCTACAGCTCGGACTCGACTTTCGTCTGTCACGGTTCTAAGTCTGAACCAAAGAGTCCAAATCCGGCAAATTGTTTTGAGAAAATTGTTTTTTTGAAAGAAGTGCCAAACATGGACTGCTTTGCCAGATACAGAGTCGCCACCTAAATATTTTATTTGGGAAATTTAGGAAACCCTGACTCGGTGCCAAAAGGCCACGTGTCCGTCATCACCAAAGTTGCCTCGGCTCGGGAACTTGGGTACGATTGGGGAAGGTCACTTCGTGAGCACCCCCGCTCGCCCGGTCATAGACCGGCCTCTACTAACCATGATATCAATTTTTGAAAACATTGTGAGTTCTTATACCGGTTATTAGCCTAGGTTACTATGTGATGCGCACAGCATATAAGTATAGACCGGGTCGCCCGAATTGGAACAAAACATTTCATGCTTGTTTTTGAAAATGGTTTGCTACCCGCAGGTAGGCTTGAAACATTTTGATGATTCATTCCAATTCAGATAACCCAACCTTCACCCACAGGCATTCAGACAGATATATCAGATAAGCACATAGCCTCATGGTAAGCATGCTATCATGGCATTCACTCACACGCATGCAAGGATGCTAAAGCATAAAGCTTACCGAGTACTCCAAGCCAAAAACAGAAACTACATTAGAAATCATGCATGATCCTAAGTATACAAAAATGTCTAATGCAACATATGCAAAATGCAACTATAGTGGGCTCGGCTATTCTAAGATGGTATATGAAATGCTACAACTACCATGTATTCAATTTGGAATTGAAAGTACAATGCAGTTAGTATGATGCGCCGAGCCCGGTGCATGCAATACAGATGAATGAATGCAAAACATGCTGTCATACTGTATGCTAATTTAAACATGCCCTAATCTAACCATAAAAAGCGGATAAATAAAAGGGAGAAAGACATGGGGTTGGAAGACATACATCACACTCACCCACACTTATTACAGTTGTGCCCTCACTCAGAGGGTCCGAATAAATATACAGTCCGAATATTACAGTCCCGAATAAAAGAATATTACAGTTCGAAATATTACAAAGTTCTAATTAATTAATGAATTAGCTAAGAAAGCAAATAAAACTGGCGTGCAAGCCAGGGACTGCCTTGCTTCTGATGGATGATGCATATCCGGGTTGTCTTGCGCGGAAATCCACCGGAATGCCCCAATTAGCCTCTGTTTACACCTGTTCTTGAAATGCGTGCCAAGTCCTGAAAAATTGCTGATTCTTCGTCTTGCTGCAACAGAGAGCAGGAAAGGGGCATAGCAATGTATTTGCACATATATATGCATGTCTCGATCCTCGTGCCACCAATCACGCATACCGAGGCATGATGGCCGAAGAGTCGAAATGCACAACTCAATATAGGATGAATGCACATGAAGCTACAGCTAAAACCTAACTCCATCATGGATAATCCGGAGTGTCGGTGACTGGGGAATTGAGACACATTCCGTCACTCGGAGTACGAAATGTACCTCGATTCCCGTGCCCGGACTAACTCCTATTCCGGACACGATGCAATATGCATGGCATGCATGAAATGCAACTGAGATATAATCCTAACATACAGAATGTTATGGAAATGAGATGCCTCGAAGTGCGTGCACACGGGCACGCAAACCGAGAAAATGACGGAATGCTAAAAATGAGATGCCTCGAAGTGCGTGCACACAGGCACGCAAACCGAGGCGGTGACAGATACAATGAAAATGAGATGCCTCGAAGTACGTGCACACGGGCACGCAAACCGAGGTGATGATAAATGCGGTGAAAATGAGATGCCTCGAAGTACGTGCACACGGACACGCAAACCGAGGCGATGATAAATGCAATGAAAATGAGATGCCTCGAAGTACGTGCACACAGGCACGCAAACCCAGGCGATGATAGATGAAATAAAAATGACATGCCTCGAAGTACGTGCACACGGGCACGCAAACCGAGGCGATGATATGTGTCTCGAAATACGTGCACGCGGGCACGCCAACCGAGGCAATGATATGTGTCTCGAAATACGTGCACGCGGGCACGCAAACCGAGACAATGATAGGATTTGATGAAATGATATGGAAATGACAAATGGGCTTATACCAACATGAGTGAGCCTCAGCCACACTCACATGGGATGCCGATCGGATAAAAATGAAGTGCCTCGAAATGCGTGCACACGGGCACGCAAACCGAGGCGATGCTAAAATGACATGGCAATGACAAATGGGCTTATACCAACATGAGTGAGCCTCAGCCACACTCACATCGGATGCCGTTGGATAAAAAAGGAGTGCCTCGAAATGCGTGCACACGGGCACGCAAATCGAGGCGATGCTAAAATGACATGGCAATGACAAATGGGCTTATACCAACATGAGTGAGCCTCAGCCACACTCACATCGGATGCCGTCGGATAAAAATGAGGTGCCTCGAAATGCGTGCACACGGGCACGCAAACCGAGGCAATGCATACGCGATGCAAATGACATACAGAATGCAATATGGACTTATACTAACATGAGTGAGCCTCAGCCACACTCACATAAGATGCCGATGGCAGAAAATGAAGTGCCTCGAAATGCGTGCACACTGGCACGCAAACCGAGGCGATGCTAAAATGATGCGAATGACATGGAAAGATGGCAAAAATGATATGCAAGCATGCTAATGAAATTTCAGCAACAAAATATGGGGAAAACGGTCCCAAAATGAAGCGAAATGACATGAAATGCAAGGAAATGTCCCGAAATGCAACATTAGGCACCCGAAATGGCCTATAGCTATGCTAAACATGCACAATATGGACATGCAATGCAAAGACAGAAGCTAGACAGTCCCAAAATATGCACTTTCACAGTTATAAACATGGCCAAACAGCAAGAATAGGTAGGGGAAAGATAGCATGCAAGAATAGGGGTCAAAAGAGGGGTAATGAAGCAAGTGGTATAAGCTAAACCCAAACTGAAAAATTTCCTTCTACAACACTGAAGATGGACCAAAAATATGAACATTTACAGTATATAGCAGCCTCAAAATCAGTATACAAACATGCTAAAAATGTGATGCAAAATGAGACTCAAAAGGTGCTAAAACATGAAGTATACAAAATAATCACCAAACAGAAAAAAAGTGTGAATGAAACATGAAGTATAGGCCAAAATAAGGCCACTTTCAGTTCGGACCAAGGTCCAAAAACAAAAACAAAGAGGGCTACTAATTCATGCAAAAATGAGGCCAAATAGGGGATATAACTACAAGTGACATATGGAAACACCAAACAATGTTGAGCCCTTCTCCAATGTTGAAGAGGGGCTCAAAATAAGCCCTAAATCAGTTTACCACATGCTCGAAAATAAATTACTCATGGGTCAAAAATAGCATGCAAAATTATGACATACAAGATGGTCAAAGAAGCAAGTGTATTATGGAGGGCTCAAACAGGGTTGAGCCCTTGATGAGAAGTGAAGATGAGCTCAAAATATGGCCCTTTTCAGTTAAGGCCGAAGCTCAACACAAAAAGCATGCATGGCTTACATATTGATTAAGAAAAAGGGTCAAAAGGGTAAAAGTGTAACTTACCCTTGAAGATCTAGACTTTGGTTGCTTCTTGGATGGATTTGCTGCTCCTTTGGCCTTCAAGAACCCTTCTTTGTTGCTGCAAATGAGATAGTGGTGGTAGGGCTTGGTGGTGTAGAAGAAATGAAGGTTAAGGAGTTAGGGTTTTTTGAAGTTTTGAGAGTTATAACAATGGAGTTTAGGGTTGAGTCTTGGAGATGAATTTTTCTAACCTCTATAACCAACAATGGCAGCTGGTTATATGGACAAGAAGATGGTTGTAAAGGTGGGGCATAAAGGAGAGCAAAATTCCCCCAAAAGGGCCCCCTCGGATGCAGATATTTTTGGGAGAAAACCAAGGCACAGCTGGAATGCACTCAACCTGAAGAAGCAGGCCGGCCTATCAATTTTGTTGCAGGTGGCCGGCCGGCCACTTAACATAGCCGGCCGGCTAGGTCAAAGAAAAAAAATGGCCGGCCACCCCCTAGGATGAAGCCCCAGAAGTAGCTTTCCAATGGCGCAAACCTTGCATTAAAATTCCTCCTGTAGAAAAAGTTATGCCCTTTTCCGTGAAGCCGCGCAGATTCAGTCCAAGCGGACTTCAACCAACCACATCTCTCCCCCCCGGACTTGGACTTGGGAGATTCTTGAGTGCAAAATGAAGCCCCGGAAGTAAGCTTTCCAATGGTGGTGACCTCATATCTTAATTCCTCTTGTGCATAGAGTTACGCCCGTTTCGGTGAAGCCGCGCAGCTTTTTCTCCTTCCCGGATTCATGCTGAACCACTTTTGACCAAAAAGGAGTTGGCTTTTCGGCAAAATTACTAGCCTCCCACCAACTTTTGGTGTCCTCTCATGTGTATAGATCACATATATGTGGTTTGGGGTTGGCAACAGTGACTCCAGGGTGTTCAACATTGCATTTGAAGAGGAGGGGCAAAAATGGAAAGAAAAATTAATGGCCGGCCACAAACTTTTAGGGTCCTCCCAAGTGTGTACATCACAGATATGTGGTTCAAACTTCAAGAAAGTGGGCCCAAGGTGTTCAACATTGGCCCGGAAGAGGAGGGGCAAAAATGGAAATAACAATTAATGGCCGGCCATGACTTTTTTGGGTCCTCCAAGGTGTGTACATCACAGATATGTGGTTGAAAGTTGGCAACACTACCCCTAGGGTGTTCAACATTAGCCCGGAAGTTGGAAAAACGGGCGCCGGGAGGCTCCGGAGGAGAGATAACTGGTTGCTGCAACAATTACTAGCCTCCCACCCTTCAGTGACCTTCCTGGTGATAAAACAGAGGTACCTGCCAAAAATGAACGAAAACCGATGCAAAACGAATGTTCGGGGGCCAAAACACGCAGTTCGGGGCCCCGGAAACTGCCCGTTAAACACTGAAAGTGGCGTTCGGCCACGAAGTGGGTTTCTCAGACCCCAGTGTCCCTCAAAAGGGAGAAAATAAGATGTATGCCAAAAATCAGAGCAAACGGAGATGGTTAGGCGGTCCCGAACCGAGGCACACGGCCTGACGGCTCCGAAAACCGGAAACCGGGCTCCGAAATGGGAAAAATGGCCTACGGCCACCAAATGTAGCCCACGGGCACTGAGAGATAGTCTACGGGACCTCTCCCTTCCCTCAGGAAAAGAAACAGAGAAAACCGAGTCTGGTTCGCAAACCGAGACAAGGCACAGAAGAGGGTTCGGAAATCCGGGGGTGGGGCTCGCAGCCAAGACTCTGAAACTTCTGAACGAGCACATTATGCAATATCACCAAGTGCTCAACTGGTGACGTCTGAGTCTCAAGGTCGGTCAAAAATGGGGTGTCTACACATCTTATCTTAACCCACCACGGCGCCTCCGTCCACCGTCAACAGTGTTTGGGTTTGTGTTTTCTAAATCTTAATCCATGTATTAAATGGAATCACACTAAACCCAGGAAAAGTTGAAGTAGGGCATACAAAGACACTATATACATCAATTTGGGTTTGTGTTTCTAAGATTTGAGTTTGAATTTATTTTTCTAAGATTTGTTTTTCCTAAATATTAAAACTAATATGTTTGTGTTGGGTTTGTGTTTGTAAACCTTAATTTGATATCTGTTTGTTTTTGTTGTTTTTGTTTTTGTGTTGTTCTGTCTTTTTTTATTTTTCTTATGCAGCTTTCAGTTTTGGATCTAAAATGAGGTTTTGATTTCTAACATGATTTTGATTTATGAAATGGGTTTAATGAGTGTTGATCTTCAAAAACATGGTTTTCTATGAATTTGAAAATCAACCAGAAATTGGTTTCATATGATTCTGAAAGTGGAGAAGATGGAGAGAGAGAGAGAGAGAGAGAGAGAGTGGGTAAGAGAGAGTGTTTTCAAAAATAATTTGGAAACATGAGTGTATTAAAAAATAATTTGAAATTTTTGATTGTTTTAGTAAAATGTATTATTTTTGACAAAATTTTAATAAAATTTTATGTAAATTTAAATTTTAAAGTTTTATTTTAAATTTGTAAAAATTATTTTTAAAATTTGTAAGTGTAAAATTCTTTTCTGTAAATTTTGCACTTAAAATTTTTAAGTGTAAATTTTGTAAATTTTATTTTTGACAAACTCTTTTCAAAAATCTAATTATGAAATTTATTTCAAAAATCTAATTATGAAATTTATTTGTAACACATTAACCCTAATCATCCATTCAGGAATGGTGTCTCTTAGTCTTAGATATGGATATCTCAAGCAGATGAAAAGAGCTTGAATTTATTGACTTTGTTCTTGGCTTTAAACAAGGTCCTTTGAAACTTCCTCTACTGATATCTACTATTTGCATTTTGTCTATTTCAGCTTCAGCATCAAAGAAAACAAAATGACTACTCCAACTTTTAAAGCTGTAATGTAACAATCACTGATTTGATATAGACAACAACCCTCCCTAGCTGTTTCCAACCCCACTTCTTTATCCCTTCTTTTCATTGCAATTAGAATTGAAACTTTATCCTTTTATTTTATTTAATGTCATTCTATATTTACCTCTGTTTCACATGGCTCCATGTATCCCCTTGCACCCAACAATATCACTTCTTTTTTAATTGAAATCAGGAACTTAGAGTTAATCAATTTAATTTGTTTATATTAATGATGCCACAAGTCTTTAGGGAGGAAGGTTAGTAATTGTAGGAACTATAGAAAGGTACACTTGGTTATTTCGTTTCTAAATAAAAAATTATTAGATACTCTAGGAGTACCATGTAATATAGTTTTTTTCTGCTTTCTACTACACCTTTCTTATAGGTTGAGGCTTTTATTTATTTATTATATCTAATTTCCTCTCAATAAAAAGCTTTTCCTATAATTTACAGGTGGATGAGACTTAAACCCAAGTAAAACTCTATGCTTATTCATTTTCTCAAAATTTTCCCTTCGCATACTATTTTTGATTTGATTATAGGTTATAGTCAAACTCTTATGTTTTTATGTGTTGCGATTATATGGCATATTCTATAATTTTTCCAGTAGAATATTTGATAAAATACCTAAAATAGAGTCTCTTCTTTATTTCCTTCACTGTAGTTACCAAGTGGAAGCATAAGCTTGATTGCCTTCAGAGTTTTTGTGCTTTGAATTTGGTATTGTAACTCTCTCTATTTTATATCAAATAATACTTTCGTGAGATGTAGTTTGGCTTTGCAATATTTATGGCAAATGATGCCATGGCTTTGACCCATTTTCGTAATAGGATGGTGAAAGAACATGTTGTGGATGACTTTGACCATTTTAATTTGATCTTAATTTTGTTTTCTCCAATTGAACCCGTTGTTCCATAAATGTTTTGGTTAGCAGATTGGTTTTCCATTGTATATGAAATTTTAATGAGAATGCTGTGAGTGTGGGAAAAGGTCATTGAAGTGTTCCCTTCCCAAATTCGCATTTCATTTTTTATAATCTATTTTCAGCAATGGGGTATCTTTATAAAAATTCCATCCTTAAAGAAAAGGATGGTCGGGATAGCTAATAATGTTCTGTAATATATTTCTTGTACTCCTCCGATTGAAAATTAGGTCGTAGTGTGTGCGTCTACAGCTTGCTTCTACTCTATGATAAGTTTTTGATCGGTCATGCTAATTTGGGTCTTATGAAAATGAGCAACCTTGGTTGTAGTGATGAAGTTAATGTCATTACTAGGTTGTGAGCTACTTATCAATTACGACAGTTAGCAAAATTGGTGAGTACTCTATTGAATTTGGTAATTCTGTTAAACCCAGTGAAGGTTGACAAGTGCTATCGCTTGAGAAATCCCAATAATCAGGGTTATCAGTTTTTTTTTTTTGTTGGGATTGCCTTCAGGCACAAGTTATACGCTAGGAGAGCTTAGGCGTCATTAGTTTTATAGTTATTTTTGCCCTTTTGCTGATGAAGAAACTTATCTTCATTTGTCATTTTCAAGTGTATGGAACTATGCACTTCGTTTTTAAGTGTAAATTTAAAACTTTGTCATGTGTATATGTAAAAGTAATTTGTGAATATCCTTATACACTTTTTGAATATTTGTTTTGATAGTTAAAAGAAATTTCTTTACCCATAAAGCGTCTTTTGACTATGTGTAGTAGTGTAAGCACATGCATTGCACGTCAATAAATTTATATTAGTGCAAAGCTAGGAGTTTGAGGGCAGAATTTATACTATTTTTGGTTTCATTGCCAAATTTTGAAAATGATTGACATTGTATAAAGTTAAAGATTATTTAGAGGTAGATTGACGTTGTGTAAACTTATATACATTTGGTTTGGTTTGGTTTGGTTTGAGAGGTAGACATTTGGAGGTGTCTGCTATTTGGATTTTGATCAAGAACACCATTTTCGTATTGGCATGGGGTGCTTCAAAGGGAGAACACCATGTTAGTTGTATCTATAATAAAGGGGATCATCTTGCTCAAATGCATGCTATCTATTCATTTTGTGTGTCGTGGGTAAACAAAATTTTAGGTATATTTGATTGTCAATGTTCCTAGCTTAAGAGAGAATGATAAATGAAAATTATTCAAAAAACATTATTTACACTGTGCCTTCAGGCACGGGCATACATTAGTTTATTAAGATTGCAGAGCACTTGCTGGTGTGTTTTATTTGGTGTCCATTAATTTTTATTATTATTGAATGTTAGCAAGTGTACAATAGCTTTGATTTGTATATTTTGTTTAGTGTTAATACTTTTTTTTGGCTTGCTCTTATATTTTGAACATTTTAAATCTTATATATATGTTTCTTAATTTGCATTAAGATTAGGGGAGTTGTTATTTTATTTGAATTCTGTAGAGCGTGTGATACAAGTAAAATTATTACAAGTTCTTTAAGAAAAATAATATTTCTTCATATTTTTTTAATATTTTTATCAAAAAATACTACAAACTCCATAAATTTTAACATGACACGTATAAATTATAATTATATTTTGATTATAATATTATTTACACCGTGCCTTTAGGTACGGGCATATGCTAGTTAGTTAATAAAACACCATTTTTTTAAGACATAAAGGGTAGAATTATTTTGTAGAATGCTAAAAAAAAATAATGGTAAATTATAATTTAACCCCCTGTAGTTTACCTCAAAAACACGGAACCCCCTTATAGTTTCATTTGTAACACTTAAACCCCTAGACTTTATACCATGTTGTAATTTTTGACGGACGTAACAGAAGTACACAAAACGACGTCCTTTTGTGTTTGTGTACCGCCAAATAAAAAAGAAAAAAAAAGAAAAGAAAAAACGAGAGAGAGAGAGAGAGAGAGAGAGAGAGAGAGATAGATTGCAAATCCTTGAAGCCATATTGTTGGTAAACCCTTGAAGCCATTGTAGACGAAACCATTGTTGAGCTGAGAAAGAACTGGGTTTGGTGAGAGGAAACGGAAGAGAAAGATAAAGATTGATTTGGCATGAAAGAGAGGACATAGCTCAAGCACATGAGGGAGAGGACAAATCTCTCCAATTGCAATCTCTCTCTCTTTCTGAAAACATCCCAATCTCATCTCCACCATTCAATCTCATCTCTAGCAACAACAACAACATAAGCCTAAATGGTGTTGCAGAGATCCACAACCAACTCACCAACGACATGCTTCGATTGATCGGCCACGCCTTGTACCCAACTCCGATCCGATTCAAGAACTCCACAATTGCCAAAGCTCTCTCTTTCTCTACAGCCTTCGCGGGACTGTGTTTGGTTCTTTGAGGCATTCGTTTTACTCGAAAGCCCTAGAAAAAAATTGATCATAACAACAACAATCTCATCTACATTTTCACATTCTCACTTCACAGATTCCCATTTTTTAGAAAATTCCTTTGGAATTCCATTTCCTATCTTTGTTTATATCAATGTCTGAGTTAGAGCTCATGGAATTTGAATTAATCTCTTTTTCCTCTGACCCATTTCATTTTTTCTTGTGATTCGATTGTCAAATATGTATTTATAATTGAATTGCTATCAATTTTTTGGCAACCTATTGTCTACAATAAAAGGAATTATTGATACAGTAGTTGTGAAAATTAGTTTTTTTCTTTTTTGGATATGAGTTTTTAGATTAGACCATTCTTTTCTTTTTTTTTGTAAATTTGTGATTTTTTATTTATTTATTTATTTATTTATTTTTTTGAGATGAAGAAATCTGGGTATATGTTCATGCTGTGATGGAGAGCAGTGGAGAAGTAGGGAATGATTAGGGCTTTGGATGGTTGCAAGTTAAAAAGAAGCATAGAAGTAGTTCAAAGTTTTCTCTACATGAAGCCCTGATCATGGAGAAGCAAGGGATGATTAGGGCTCTTTGTTTTTACCCAAATCTCTCTAATTGCAATATATATATATATATATATATCTCATTTTTTTTCTTTTTAAATTTTTTTTTTATCAAGTGGTGCTCAAAACGACGTCATTTTGTGCACTTCTGTTACGTCCGTTAAAAATTACAATATGGTATAAAGTCTAGAGGTTTAAGTGTTACAAATGAAACTATAAGGGGGTTCCGTATTTTTGAGGTAAACTAGAGGGGGTTAAATTATAATTTACCCAAAAAATAATAATAACAAACAAATTGTTGTGCTTTAAAATAGGATAAATTATAAATACACCCCTTAAGATTTGTTTAAAATACAAATTATTGTTTATAGTTTTGAAAATTATATCGCATCCCTTCAAATTTATAATCGCATAACAAATGACCTGTTTTATTAATAAATTAACAAGTCAATTATCAATTTTTAATGATGTCAGATATATATTTTAATTAATAATTTAAATTTTTTTATTATTGTATAGGAGACTAGTTAAAATTTTTATTTTTTTATTAATTCTGTTAAATAAAAAATAAAAAATTCTAACAAGAGACTATTTGTAATTTCTTAAATCACAGAAAATAATTTATATTTTAAGTACATTTACCTTTAAAATAAATGAAAGGCACAATTGTCAATGCATCTTCAAGAAAATTCATTCATTTTCGCGAACCCCACTTCTACGTCGCTGCTGCTACTGCTACTTCTCACCGAATACATAGGGATGGCAATGGATAACCTACTTTGTGGGTATTCATGGAGACTCAACCCAAATACGTGGGTTTTCCTCTCTTTTTCTTATCCATTGGGTAGGGTAAGTGATATTCTTTAAATATCCATAGGGGATGGGTACCCACTAATTACCCATATGTTTTTTTTTTTTTTTTTTTTTTTTTTTTAAGATTCACAACCAAAACTAAATATACATTCAATCTTTTTCTATTTTTTTATTTTTTCAGATTCACAACCATTTTTTTTTTTTTTTTTTTTAAGATCCACAACCAAAGCTTAATATACCTCCAATCTTTTTTTTATTATTATTAAGGTTCACAACCATTTTTTTTTTTAATTTTTAAGATTCACAACCAAAGCTAAATATACATTCAATCTTTTTTCTTTTATTTTTTTTTTTTTTAAGATTTACAACCAAAGCTAAATATACATTCAATCTTATTTTATTTTATTTGGCTCAACAATAAAATCAAATACACATTAATTAACATTGTCACATTATTCTTGTCAAATTTTATACATATCTAGAATTTTTTAAATTTATTTAAAAAAATTAAGGACACTGTCTAGTGTAGGTTTTGGTTTACTTTTCTATGTTATTTTATTTTGTTATGTATTGTAATTTTCAGAATGATTTGCTTGTTCTGAAATTTCAATTAACGAGTATGAATCTATTTATTTTATGTCATCACACAATTTATACAACATATATATATATATATATATATATGTGAATGTATTTGAAAATAAGGAAGTTGTAGAGAATCAAAACAAGCATGAGTTGTGATTGGTTAGAAATGATGGGTACAAAGATTTATTTGCTAGAAAAACAAAAAGGGGATACAAAGTCTTACTAAATAATTTTTTTTAAATTAAAAGAATTTTTCTTAGTTATGAACAGATTTAACTGAAATCAGCTTGTTTCCCAATGTTATGCTTCATTTATTTAGATAGAAAATATTTTTTAATGAAAAATATTTTTCATTAAAAAAAATTAAAAATATATTTTTTTATATTTGGTGGTGGTGGTGATGGAACGAAAGTGAAAGTAGAGATTGTTACATAGTGGTGGGGTGATGGCGGCAGTGATGATGGTAGTGGCTATGGTGATGGTAGTGTGACAATGAAAGTGAGAATAGTGGTGATTGTGTTGTGAAATTAGTAAAAATTTAATTGAAAAAATATTTTTTGTTTTTTATAAGTAACAAATAACAAAATTCATGGGGGACTAAAGGAAGAAGATGGAGGATAGATTGGGTGTGGTAATGCATAGATATCTTAAAATGAATGGTTCAGATTTGTTAAAGGTATAATTGGATTTTGGATAAATTAAAATGAATGGTTCAAATTTGCTAAGGGAAAGATGGTTTAATGTCTAAAATGTCCGTGGCTAAGAGATCAACAAACAATTCCTTATTTATGCCCTGATGTAATTTAATATGAGTCTTATAACACTTTCTTCAAACAGGTTCTTTCACATTTTATTTCTTTAAACAGGCTCTTATAACATTGTAATCAAGTTCTTATAACATGTAGAGGAGAGAGTGAGAGTGAGAGTGAGAGTGAGTGAGAGAGAGATGGTTGTAATTTTTTTTTAATCTTCTACGTTCTTCCACATTTTTTTTTCAATTACTAAAACTTATTTGATTGTCTCAAAATTATATATTTGATTATTATAAAACAAACTTTTTAATTAATTAATTAATGTGTATTTGATTTTGTTGTTGAACCAAATAAAATAAAATAATATTGAATGTATATTTAGCTTTTGTTGTGAACCTTAAAAAAATAAAAATAAATAAATAAGTTGTTAACATTAAATATATTAAAAAAGAAAAAAAAAAGATTGAAGGTATATTTAACTTTTGTTGTGAACCAAAAAAAATAAATAAATTGTTAACATTAAATATATTAAAAAAGAAAGAAAAAAGATTGAAGGTATATTTAGTTTTTGTTGTGAACCTTAAAAAAAAAGTGATTGTTAACATTAAATATAAAAAATAAAAATGAGAATCAAAGTAGGTTGGGAAAAATCCATACTCATTAAAAAATAAAAAGGATGATACCCATAAAAAATAAGAAATGGACAATAAAAAAAATTTATTATAAGGAAATGAGAATGAAAAATTAATATCCACCCCCATTGCGCGCATTGTCATTCCTACGAATACACTCTAGAGAGATATCAGAAATTAGCGGGGAGAGAGAGAGAGAGAGAGAGTTTTTAAGCCATTGCCCGAGAGGAGAACCATCATCGGGGACGAAAGGGTGTGTTTGGGCATCGGGTTGGGACTGTCTAAATCCTAATCAGATGGGGCGGTTTGCGCTGGACTTGGACCTGGATCCAAAAAAAAACTTGTTTGGAACTCTGCATCGTAATTTAGCTACGGGTTCGAATTTCAGGAATTTCCCTCTACGGTTTTCGAATCGCGAATTACGTATTTAGGGTTATTTTCCAAAGCAGGATCTCTTTCTCTCAGCCTAACCCTAATCAAACCCTGAGACTAAAAGCTTTCTGGTTGCTGCAATAAATCATTGAGGATCTATTTGGATCGATCACTGTAAGTTGCTGATTTTGCTGAGGTAAATCGGATATTGAAATCCTATTGTTGGTTGGTTGTACCGAATCTAATATACATCGACGTTTATTTATGAAAAATTCAGTTGTATAACTTGTACATATGAGCTATGTTTGTTAGCTTAATTTTATTTCTGTCTTCTTTTCTTTTTCTTTTTCTTTTTCTTTTTCTTTTTCTTTTTCTTTAAAAAAATAATTATAAAATAAAAGAAGTATGGTAAATTGCTTGTCCCATTGTTAGGCACAGTATTATGGTAAAATGCATAAGTAGAAGCTGAAAGATGCACTTAAACAGATTACATGCATTCATGTCTTTTCCTCTTATTGATTCAATGTTGATTGTTTGATTCAAAGGTATCACCTATTTCAAGGACTGTGTTTTATGTCAGGGTACTGTAAAGCTATGAATTAAGTGTTTGTGACACATATTAATTTGGTTAAAGCTTATAAATATCGTTGCTATTTCTTTTTTGCTTGTCCCAAAATAATGTCAATATTACTTCCAAAAATGGGTGGAAAAAGAAATAGAAAAGAAAGTAGTTGGGGTCTGATAAATAGTTCATTCAATTTAAAACTGCCATATGATGTTTGGGACATTGCGCAAGGGCTTTGAGTCCATTTTGCTGATGTATTGCAATGGAACTGTGAAATATTTCGACCATATATCCCTTCTGATGGCAATAATTATTTATAATTTTCATGACAATATAGATTTTTCTTCCACAATTCAAAGGGTGTTAGGTCCCTTAGTCTTGTCAATCACATGGACAAACATGGTTTTATCGAGTTGTATTTTTTTTAAGTTTTTTGTCTTGCTCGAGCGAAGGAGTCCTCGTTCAAGCGAAGGCTGCTTCTGTAAAAAACTTGAGAATGATGAATGTACGCTCGAGCGCAGATAGCGTGGATCGAGCGAAGCCACTTAAGGAAAACACGTGTGATTGGTTCCTCGCTGTAGACGCGCCCATGGGCCTCATGCTACAGTTCGGACTTAGATTGTCACGGTTCTTAATCTGATCTCACAATATGCGATATGAGATTGATAAATCACCAAAGAGTCTAAATCCGGCAAATCATTTTGAAAAACAGATTTTTAAAAAGAAGTATCAAACATGGACTGCTTTGCCAGATACAGAGTCGCCACCTAAATGTTTTATTTTTGAAAAATTTAAGAAACCCTGACTCGTTGCCTAAGGCCACATGTTCGTCATCACCAAAGTTGCTCGGCTCGGGAACTTGGGTACGATTGGGGAAGGTCAGCTATGAGCACCCCCGCTCGTCCGATCAAAGATCGGCATCTACTAACCATGATATCTAGTTTTGAAAACATTATGCGTTCTTATTCCGATTAATTAGCTAATCTTACTATGTGATGCGCACAACACTAAAGTATAGACTAGATCGCCTAATTTGGAACAAAGCATTGCATATCCGTTTGTTCGGAAAAATGGTTCAAAATTTGCTACTCGCAAGTAGGCTAAAATACGGATTTCAACGAGTTGTTCCAATTCAAGCAATCTAACCTTCACTCACAGGCATTCAGGTAGTAATATCACATAAGCACATAGCCACATGGTAAGCATGCTGTCATATTAACATTCACACTCATGCGAGATGCTAAAGCATAAATACTTACAGCGTACTCCGAGCCAAAACAAAGAACATGTTAGCAATCAAACGTATGATCCAAATCTATGTTAAATGGCTAATGCATCATAGGCAAAATGCAATCTAGAATAGGCTCGGCTAATCCTAGGATGGCATGTGAAATGCAACAAGTAACATATATTTAAGTTAGATTTGAAATACTATGCAGTTAGCATGATGCGCCGAGCCCGGTGCATGCAATACTGATGAATGAATGCACGCATGCATAGCATAAGGTATGCTAAATTAAATATATCCTAGTACTAACAATCAAAAGTAGGTAAGTAAAAGGGAGAAAGAAATGGAGGTTGGAAGACATGCACACACACACTCACACTTATTACACATTCGCCCTCGCTTGGAGGGGCCAAAAGAATAATACAAATTAATTAACCTGCAAGCTAATTAATTATTACAGACCACTTAACTAGTTAAGCAAATTAACTAAGCTAAGAAAGCAATAAAACAGCCTCGGGAAGGGGGTCCAATGCATGCGTGCTTGGGTTTGCTCGGAAATCCGTCACCATGCACAAGCTGCCTCTGTTAACCCTGCTCTGCTCTTCTGAAAATTACACAAGTCTCAAGGAACACTCTCTGAACACTGTGGAGCATCACCGACCAAAGGGTGACATCACCAACCATGGTAGAAAGGTCATCGACCGTTGATATGGCTCTTGGCCTCAAATGTTTGGTCGGTCGGCAATAGAGATGGTCGGCCGACCATGTATGCCTGCAGAATCCTGTTTTGACAACAGTAGAGGGCAAACATGGCATGGCAATGCATTTCAAGCAAATGTGTGCACTAACACGCTCCTCATCATGTTCATGACTCAAAGGAGGATGATCCTCAACCCTCGGGCCACCAATCGCGCATTTCAATGCGTGATGGCCAAAGAGGCCAAGTATGCATTTTAATGTCAAAAGTAATGCAAACCAAACAAACAAATGGACCCAACCTCTATCATAATTGATTCAAGAGACAAGGCATGCATGCCAAATGCAACCTAAGCATATAGGCTAGTATGCAACATGAACATGGAGGAAAGTATGCAAACATGTAACAAGTATGCAAGCTAACAAGAATGCAAATTGTAATGCAAACAAACAAACATGCAAGACATGTGACATGTTAAGCAACCAAAGCAAAAGGAATGCATGCCAAATGCACTACCACCTAAGCATGCAACAACATACAAAGGTGTCTAGTGTGTGACAACATGCAAGGCGAATGTACACCCAAACATTCATGCACGCAAGGTCCAATACTTATGCATCAAAGAACAACTTTTAAGCCCACAATAGTGGCTAATATGCTAAGCACATGAAGACAAATGTACATACAAGCATGCATAGATACATGGTTCAAGACTTAAGCATAAAGAAGCAACTTTTAAGCACACTTAAAAGGGACAAACATGGACATATGGCAAGCATACTAAGCTCTGAAAATCATGTTAAGGATGGTGCCAAACCAACTAAACAAGACGAACAAGGCATGCAACTATGTCCAAAACTCAAGGCAATCCAAGGGGCTTAAACCATGGCTATATGAAGCAAGTCCCAAAGGGCCATGGGGACTCAAAACCACCCCAAGACAGACCAAAATAAGGTCAAAGGCACACCTAAATGGCATTTAAATGGCCTAAGTCTAAAGGCATGCAAAAGGGTCCAAACATGGAGCACAAAACACAAACCTTTTAAAACATCAAAGGAGCCATAAATGCAAGTATACAAGCATGTTATATGGACTGAAATGACATGACTAATGGTGCCAAACCACTGAAATGATGCAAGTAGAGCATGCTAGAGGATCCAATACTCAAGGCCTACGGGGGAGATTGCATGGTGGCTATATAAAGTAAGTCATGGATGACCCAAATGACCAAAATTAGACCTCAAGCACATCAAAACATGTGCAAAAGCTTCACAAAGCTAAGCCAAAATCATGTTAAAAACAAGGCTCAAAGCACAAAGCATGTTAAGGCAATTTCATGGCATTACAAGACAAGTATGCTAAGCATGCATGGTGTGTCTAAACCAACTTAAAACGGTGCTATATCATAGCAAAATAAACACAAATACTAGCTAAGACATGGCCAACATGAACTCAATAATGGTGTTCACACATGAGGCTAAAATGACAACTTTTGAAGACAACAAGGAGAGGGGATGACCCTCTCCTTCTTAGGACCTGAAAACACTATCCCTACCACTGAAATCCAGGTATTTCTGTGGTGAGGAGGCCCAAACAAGGTGGTCCCGGAGCTCACCAAAGTAGCACAAAATGGAGGCCAAACAAGGCCTAAGAGGGGTCAAACAACCCCAAACACCAAAGCAATCTTAAACAAAGTTCTAAAACTAATAAAATCAGAACTTTTATATGTTATACACTAAGCTCAAAAACAGATGCAAGATAGGTTAAAAGATAGTGCAAGAATGGGGAATAAAGGGGTAAGAGTCTTGCCCTTGTAGACCTCTTCAAGAATAGAGCTCCAGCAGCCTTTCCAAGCTTAAATCCACTCAAAAACCTTAACAACAACCCTTTGGCACTTCAGCAACCAAGGTAAGGTGTGATACTAGGTGTTTATGCACAAAAGTAAGAACAAAACACACATAAACACACACAAAGGCAAAAAGAGAGGCAGATATAGAGATAGATAGATACACTATTTCTAACCCTATTCCAGACCTCTGGAGCTCAAACCTCTAACCCTTGAGGAGGGAGGAGAAGGCCTTCCTTTATAGAGGATCACTCTTGCAAAGCTTACAAAACAAGCTAAGCAAGAGTGAAATCCCTCCATACACGCGAAGGCCTCCCTTTATAGAGGATCACTCTTGCAAAGCTTACAAAACAAGCTAAGCAAGAGTGAAATCCCTCCATACACGTGTATGGAGGGGGTGCAAAGTGGGTGACAGCTAGCAAAGTGGGTGCCAGCTAGCACAGTTGGCACAAAATATCTGCCAAAAGTAGATGCACAGTGGTCGGCCAGCCAAAAATGCCAAATTGACCAAATAAATGGTCGACCGACCAAAATGAGTGCCGACCGACCAAACATTTGGCCGATGGCAACAAAACAATGGCCGATGGCCTCAAGCCATGGCCTGTGAGATGTGGGGATGGCCAACAAGCCATTCCCTGCTCCTCAAAAGCAAAACACAAGTGTTTGTTGCAAAACCAAACACAAAACAGGCAAGTCGAGAGGTCTTGAGGCAAGGCACATGGCCGAGACCTCCGAGAACTCAAGACAAACACGAACATGGATGATCACCGAGTGTTCAAATAGTGACGTCCAAGTCTTGAGGACAGTCAAAAATGAGGTGTCTACAGTTGCCCCTCTATAACATGCCCGGGGGGGGGCGCGTGCATTAAACAGTTCAGACTCCCGAGATCTCTTTGATCTCAAGTTTCACGAGTGCAATGTGAAACGTAGATGAGAGTCTAGATTTGACAACTTTTATGAAAAATCCATTTTATTGCAATTTTGTCAAAAATGGACTGCGTCATCAGATCTCAGAGTCGCCACCTAATATTTTGGGAAATTAGGAAACCCATGACTCGGTGCCAATGCCACTGTTCGTCGTAATCAAGGATGCTTGGCTCAGAACCTTAGGTATGAGAGGAGAAGGTCAATAATGAGCACCCTCGCTCACCCGATCAAAAGATCGGTCTCTACTAAACTATGATATGACTTTTTATTTTCTTTATATGTTCATGTTCTGATTATTGAATAAATCCTAAAATTTACTATGTGAAGCATACAAGTATAGACTAGTTTGCTCAAATTGGCGCAATTCAACTTCATATTTGTTTTTCGAAAAGGGTTTGAATTTGCCACTTGACAAAGTGGGCTTAAAGTTTGTAAATTTGCCACTGCAAAGTGGGCTTAAAACGTACATTTATTGAATTATTCCAATTCAAACAACAAGCCTTCATTCACAGGCATTCATACAGTTACATCAAATAAGCAAGTAGCCTCATGGTAGAATACTAACACATAGTAAGAAAAACACACACAAATAGGATGCTAAAGCATAAAAACTCACAGATTGACCGACGTCCCTCGAGCAACTACAAAACAAAGTTAGTAAAAATATGCATGATCTTATATACAGAATCCTAATGCAATTCACTCATGAGATGCACTAAAGATTCGGCTTTTAAAATATGGCATGTGAATCATCTCAATAACATGAGGTAGCGCATAGAATCACAGAAGAATTGATTAAATCCACATATGTAAATGTAGCCGAATCTTAATGCATGAGACATGAATGTAAAAGTATAGATATGCATGGCATGTCAGATATATACATATGTACAGTTAGGGAAAGCGATTAAAGAATGGGATAGAAAGAAATGGGGTGAGGAGATTATTACAACACTTTAAATATTATAGATCCAAATAAAAGAGGAGGAAGAAATAATAAAACAAAATAAAACCTCACAAAACACTCAAAATCAAAATAAAAAATAAAAGTTTGAAATCCCCGGCCATTCATCAACTTGCAAATAACCATCGGTCCTCATGCCTCGGCCCATGTATTCATCATCAATGGAGGCCCCATCAACACTCAAACAAAACCGGCCCACTGTCAAGCCGACCCACCGGCCAATCAAAAATGCACCAACCTAACGTGAATGACATCCACATGAGTTATTATTCGAAGCAACAGCCGCACTTCGGAACAATAATGCACATGGTATCACTAGAAACTGGGCAAAACCAACACCTGCAGCAACACTAAGAAGCAACAATTATATCAACTTGATTCAGGTATGTATGTCTAACACCATCACAAGGTTTCCTGGGTAAGAAAACCGACTTCGTGTGCATGAGAAAGAGAGAGAGGTGCCGAGAGGGAGAAGATGAAAGCCCTTCCTTTCTGTATGTGTGTGTGTGTGTTTGAGATAGATAGAACCAGAGAGAGGAAGAGATTGGTGGTCTATTCGGTCTTGCAGCCCGAAACCCGGAGAGAGAGATAGAAGTTGGTTTTGCATGGAGAGAGAGAGAGAGAGAGAGAGAGAGAGAGCTGTCGTGTGTGTGTGAGTCCCCGTATCCATGTGTGCTGGGTGTGTGAAAATCTATCAATGTGTATGCATGTGTGTGAATGTATATTGGCTGTGTGTGTGTGCCTCGTGTGTGTTATGTGTGGGTGAAGAACTAGCCTGAGAGAGATCAAGTTCAAAGAGAGAGAGAGTGAGCTGAAAAATGGCGAGAGACCGCATGTGTATGGATCTTCCCCTCTCAAAACCGTGTGTCTGTGTGTCTATCCTGTGTGCCGTGTGATCTCCATGGGTGTGTGTAGTGTGATAGCAGCCCCCAAAGAGAGAGGTGAGTTTGTGTGTGTATGTGTTCAGCGTGTATGCATCTGTTGGGTGTCCCTCTTGGGTGTGTGAATGTGTATCAATATGTATGCATGTGTGTTTTAAGTGTGAGAGAGAGCTGTGTGTTGTGTGTCTGTGTGTGTAGCAGTGGCTGGGTTTGCCGTGTGTGCATGTGTAGTGTGAATGGTGTGTGTGCATGGGTAGTGTGGTGTGGTGTATGAAGTGTGTGGGTGATGAGTGTGTGGCCTCTCTCTCTAAACCCGTGTGTGTGTGTTCAGTGGTGAATGGGTGTGTTGAGTGATGTTGTGCATGTGTGTTGGGATGGCAGTGGTGGTGTGGTTAGAGTGTATGTTGTGCATGTGTGTGGTGTGCTGCTGCCGTGAGTGTGTGTGCAGTGTGTATGTGTGGAGAGAGAGACCCAGCTAGAGAGAGATGAGACTGAGAGCCTTTTTGCATGTGTTGTCCTCCCCTCCCTCCTTTTGCTTCAAACAAGTTGGAAAATATAAAGAGAGAGATTTTTTAATTGTTTATCACCCACCATGCCAACAATCATAAAAAATCCACATCCCTGGTGTCCACAGACCTCAATTATTCTGAAGAGGGAGAGATAGTGTGTTTGTTAGGTGTCTCCTCTCCACCCACTCTCACCTGCCCTCCTTTTTTTTCAATTTCCTCCACCACTTTTCAAACCCACTTCACCGAATTATTTTCCACCCAAAACTTATCATCACAGTGTCCACACTAATCCCCTTTGAATCCAGCAAAAACAAAATCCTTTTCCATCCCAAAACCCATTATCCTCATCTGACCCTCTCTTTTTCTTTTCTTTATTTTCTTTTTCTTTTTTTATTTTTTTTTATTATTTTATATAAAAAACACCTAAAAATGTGTACACACACATAAAATTAGATAAAAATTATAAAATACTACAAATTGATAAAATATTAGTGATATAAAATAATTTGACCAAAATAGGTGAGGTTTGGGATTAAAGCTTCAATTTGATTTTTCGGCTGAGAAATTCATAAAATGACATATTCTAATTTTTATCAGTGGGTGGTCAAAAGAAAGTGCCCAAGTCTTAGGGCCGGTCAAAATGGGGTGTCTACAGTTGCCCCTCTTTGACAGAGCTCGAAGTCATTGCATGACGTGAGTGAATGTCAAAGCCCGAAAACGACCCTTTTGACAAGGCCGTAAGACTTGGGCAATCAAACAGGATGCAATTCATGTGGTTGAACCCGAAGGTTGCCTACGTATCCTTTTGCAAGGAATCAAACCAGCGTAGTTCAGGGGCAGAATGGAAGTGACATGCTCAAAATACAGTTTGAAGGTTGGACTTACACGCTTTGCGAAGCCAGTTGTTTGAAAATTCATGATTATGCAATGCAATACAATGCCATGGAGTGATGATAAAGATATGAAGATGACAACAATGAAGAGGCAAGCTTCGTGTAAATGATATGAAACATAACAGGGGGTGCATTGCATTAAATGTGCCACAAGATCACATACAAATGTGTCACAACATAATTTTAACCGAGTGAAACAACAGCCTAACGCGTCTCACGCGAAAGGAGGAAAAATGGTGTAAACACCAGACGCACTTGATGTTTTTAACCGAGTAAACTTGCAATCCCAACGCGGTTCACGCGATAGGAGGAATGGCGGTATAACCAACAAGCGTACTTAATCGTATCTCATACGGAGAGGAGAAAGGTTTTAACCAAGGAGAACAACAATGGTGTAACCAACAGGCATACCTAACCGTATTTAATACGGAGAGGGGGAAGGTTTTAACCAGGTAAAAAAATAATGGTGTAACCAACAAGCGCACCTAACCGTATTTTATACGGAGAGGGGGAAGGTTTTAACCAAGTAGAAAATGACAATGGTGTAACCAACAGATGTATCTCAACGTATTTTATACGGAGAGAGTGAAGGTTTTAACCAGAGAAAATGACAATGGTGTGACCAACAGGTGTATCTCAATGTATTTTATACGAAGAGAGGGAAGGTTTTAACCAACAAGAATGACAATGGTGTAACCAACAGGCGTACCTAACCATATTTTATACGGAGATGGGGAAGGTTTTAACCAAGTAAAAAATGACAATGGTGTAACCAACAAGCGTATCTCAACGTATTTTATACGGAGAGAGGGAAGGTTTTAACCAGAGAAAATGACAATGGTGTAACCAACAGGCGTACCTAACCGTATTTTATACGGAGAGGGAGAAGGTTTTAACCAAGTAGAAAATGACAATGGTGTAACCAACAGGCGTACCTAACCGTATTTTATACGGAGAGGGGGAAGGTTTTAACCAAGTAGAAAATGACAATGGTGTAACCAACAGGCGTATCTCAACGTATTTTATACGGAGAGAGGGAAGGTTTTAACCAGAGAAAATGACAATGGTGTAACCAACAGGCGTATCTCAACGTATTTTATACGGAGAGAAGGAAGGTTTTAACCAGAGAAAATGACAATGGTGTAACCAACAGGTGTACCTAACCATATTTTATACGGAGAGGGGGAATGTTTTAACCAAGTAAACGTCACATCCTAACACGTTTCACGTGAAAGGAGTAAAGGTGGATTCGAAATCCAAACGCGTCTCATGCAAGTGGAAGAAGGTATGGTAGAATGACAAGGGGTAACCTCTACATGTAGAAGCCACCGATGCTGCTTTTCTTCCTGATCATATTCACAACTTTCCCTATTCTCCAACGGGGTGACAGACTAGGTTGGTTCAGTATCCAGAATTGAGGCGCATACATGCTATCTCAACCTATGGGGCTGCCATACAGATTTCAAGCCGGGGATACACCCCTGGGTATTTAAACCAGACTTTAGTCTCTGAAATTCCAAACCTTTTGCATTCTAGGCATTGCCATTTGAACTCTAGTTTCCACCGTCGTAGTTGGTCTCATAGGAACTCATTGCAAACACAGGCAGGTGGTTATACTAGATCACCTGAAGTCGTTCGGGCACGACAAACACCAAAGGAATTGCACCTTTAGAGGATTTAAGGTCTCCTAGACCAAGGGAGTGCACAAGATGGTGTAATGCACAAGATTGTGCGATTAAATTGAAATTGTACAAGACAGTGCGATGGAATCAAAATTGTGCGGTAGGTGCTTTATTGTGCGTTAGATGCACAAAATGTAAGGAGGAAAGATGGTGTAAACACCAGGAACACTTGCTGTTTTTAATCGATTTGCAATCCTAACGTGTCTCACGCGAGAGGAGGAGAGGTGGTGTAAACAGACAGGCTCACCTGCTGTTTTTAACCGATTTGGGTGGTGTAAACAGACAGGCTCACCTGACTGTATTCTAACCGGGGTGATGTAAACAGACAGACTCACCTGACTGTATTCTAACTGGGGTGGTGTTAACAGACAGGCGCACCTGACTGTATTTTAACCGGGGTGGTGTAAACAGATAAGCACACCTGACTATTTTTAACCGATTTGAGTGAATGCGCAGAATAGCGTAATGCAGCACAATGCGGGTGCACAAGACAGTGCGATATGGGTGAATGCGCAAGATAGCACAATACGGGTGCACAAGACAGTGCAAGTGGGGGGTGCACAAGATAGTGCGATGTAGGGATGCACAAGATAGTGCGATTGAATTGGATGCACAAGACAGTGCGATGCCCAAGACAAGGTGATTGAATTTGATGATGCACAAGATAGTGCGATGCCTAAGACAGTACGATGCCCAAGACAGTGCGATTGAATTTGATGATGCACAAGACAGTGCGATTGAATTTGATGATACACAAGATAGTGCGATTGAATTTGATGCACAAGACAGTGCGATGCCCAAGACAGGGCGATTGAATTGGATGATGCACAAGACAGTGCGATGCCCAAGACAGGGCGATTGAATCTAATGATGCACAAAACAGTGCGATGCCCAAGACAGGGCGATTGAATCTGATGCATTTATGTGGTAGGTGCATGAAGTGAGATTATTGTGCGATAGATGCACAAAATGAAAGAAGGAATTGTATGTTCGAAGCAAATACCATATACATATACCATGTATAGACAAAATACATACAAATACGACAATATACACAGACATGCATATACGGTATACATATATTCATATACAGACAAAAATATACACAGATATGTACATACGGTATACATATATACACATACAGATATGTACAGACATATACAAAGACATACGGATATATACATAGATATATACGGTATATGAAAGCGTGCGTACGCAAAACACACAAAAAGAAAGGATAAACACAAAATGCATGGATACGAGGGTTCGACCCTATGATCTTAAGCTTAGTTTCTTAGTCCTCAACCACTGAACCAAGCCACTCTTGTGACAAAATATGCAAACAAATATATATATATATATATATGTAGGTATACGAGACATATATATATATATATATATAACCAAAAGAAAACAAAAGAAACATTTGTTGTGGGATTCGAACCCCTGACCTCGGGCTCAGCCTTCCATCCTTCAAACGTCGAATCAGACCACTTCATCAAGTCACTCTTGTGACAAAAATAGTCAAATAAATGTATATAATACATAAATATACAATACATATACATATATATATGTAACTCTCCCGCCTCTCCTATTTTTGTCTCACTCTCTTCTCTTATTTTTGTCTCACTCTCTCTTCCTTCATCTTCTTCGAGCGTCATGTCTATCGTGCGATTTCAACAATCGCGACGCCTGACCGACAGGCTATCCAATCCTACCCCGATTGTCAATGATCGTCTCGAGCCTTCCTCCCTCTTTGTCTTCTTCTTTGGCTTCATCCTCTTCTTAAGTTCAAGCCTGCGAAAGTGAGAGGCAGAGCAAAAGCCTGCAAACTTTCTCTGTCACCACTCTGCAACCTCTTTCTTTTGCATTACTCTTCTCTGCCATGGTCTCTTCACAAGGTTCTCTCACTCTTTTTCCAGACCTAAACGAGTCTACGATAGAGATGACCAATTCCGACTCCCCTGAACCTCAACCACGAGCTCCTCCTCCTTCTCCTGTTTTTAACTTTCCAGCGATGTCAGCTGAACAAATCATGGCAGCACAGTCTGACATCGAAGCAAACTCGTATACGCTGAGGTCATGTGTGGAGACCGTGACAGCGGTCTCCAACTTGTCCCGTCGACTGCAGAACAGGATGTGTGAAGTACATCAGTTACATGCACGACTCTCCCTTCTTCAACGTATGTACAAAGACGCTCGAGTAGAAATTAGTGCGCTGAAAAAGCAGAACAAAGAGTTGAAACGACTGACGACCTCCGTGACTCGATTCGGAGTTTCTTTGCACAACCAATTTGATGGCCGGCAGGGAATAATCTCCTTTGAAAACTCTGCCAAGGTCGAGGCAGAGTCTTCAAAAGCTTCGAAGGAGTAAAGATGAAGCGAGGCAGCTGATGGTAAAGTCAGGCAACGAAGTTGTGTGCAAATGAAGCCGATTGCAATCTTTGCTGCAAGGTTGCTGCCGGAGAAGAAAGAAGAAAAAGATCCCTCTCTCTCTTTGTTTTTTTGTTTTTTGTTTTTTTTTTTTGGTTTTGTTTTGTTTTTTTTTTTTTTGTGTGTTTTTGTTTTTTTGTTTGTTTGTTTGTTTGTTTGTTTGTTTGTTTGTTTTTTTTTTTTTTTTTTTTTTTTTTTTTTTTTTTTTTGTTGAGTCTCTGTAATCGGAGATGTCCTCTCTTGACTTCAATAAAACTAGTTTCTTTTTTTGCTCATCACTGGCATGACTGGCATATCACTTTGAGCTTGAAAACAATTTGTTTGATTGAATTTGAGAATGATTGAATTTTTGAACTCTGAATTAGACATTGACTCTTTACTGACCTGAATCAACAAATGACCTAACAAACTGAAAAAAAAGAAGCAAATTAATCCAAACACACTTATATACACTGACTAGTATAAATACACCGACTGGTATAAATATACTGACTGGTATGAAAGGAACACCCTTATATACACTGACTGGTATGAATACCCTGATTGGTATGAATACACACTTATATATACTGAATAGTTGACTCGAGCAGTGGAGAAGACAGAATCTCTAACTCGACTATGCCCTTAGTTCATTGCCTTGACCCTTTTTTTGTCTCTTGATTTTTTGTAAACAAGTTTTGATCAACATGAGAGTTAGATTAGCATACTTATTCCATTTTCTGTTTCAAATCATGTAAGCTAAACTGTGAGTACTTAAAATTTTCCCTTTTCAAATCCAAAGAATGGTCCAAGTTTTGCAAAAATGGAACAATTTTCGAGAAAAATTAGTCAGCTTCATTCAAATTAATCAAAACCTATTTTTGCAAATAGCCACTACTCAACTAACATGGAATCAACCATTGGGGTGCATAGTCCCAAACCAGGTAATCAAAGGTGATATCTGAACCAAGCCAACCGAACCAAGCCAATCTGAACCGAATGAAGTCGAGCAAAACTGGACCAGACCGAACCGAACCGCTAAATTGAATCGAACCGAACTGAACCAAGTTAAATCAAACCAATTGAACTGAGCAGAACGAAGATACACCAATCAAACACGAATAGGAAAACCAAGTCGACTAAAGACACACCAAGCAAACATGGATAAGATGAATGAGTTGAAAAATTATTAGGGCCGAACTTCAAGATGAAGCTACCTACGTATCCTCAAGATAGGAATCAGGCCATCGTAATTCCGGCTAAGGGTCACTCGGGTATTGACACTCTCCTTTTGTGCTCTAACTTTTGCCAAAGCCGCCCTTTCGGGTTTTCAACCTTGCGAGCTTTTCATTTTTTCATTTTTTTATTTTTATTTTTATTTTTATTTTTTATTTTTTTTCATTCATTCATTTTTCTTTTCTTTATTTTTTTTCTGCTCTAACTTTTGCCTAGGTCGCCCTTCCGGGTTTTCAGCCCAGCGAGCCTCTTAAAGATGGTACTTTTGGTTTTAACTTGTCCATGTTGATTGATTGTGAAATCTCTAGGCCATCTATGAACGACTGCTACACTTGACCAGTAGATATGATGATGTAGGGACTAGGCTAATTGGGTCTGAATTTGCCTCTAGTGTTGCCCCTAGTGTAGTGGATAGGACCTCGACTGTCTTTCAATAATAAAATTCATTCTCTCAAATTCTGGGTTTTGCCTTTCTGGGCGGTCTTCATTGGGAAACAATTCAGTTCTATCTCTTTGATCACATCCAACATTTTGCCCCTAGTTCAAGGGCTGCTTCAAATCTAAATCACATCTGACCTTCTTGCCACTAGTTCAAGAGTTGCTTCCAATCTGAATCACAGGCCCAACATAGTTCTGGCTAAGGTTCACTCGGGTATTGACACTCTCCTTTTACACTCTAACTTTTGCCAAAGCCACCCTTTCGGGTTTTCAACCTTGTGAGCTTTTCATTTTTCTTTTTATTTTTTATTTTTTTTTGCTCTAACTTTTGCCTGGGTCGCCCTTCCGGGTTTTCAACCCAGCAAGCCTCTCAAGGGTGGTACCTTATTGCCCCTAGTTTAAGGGCTGCCTCCATTTCAGCTATGCAAGCCTCACACTTTTGCCCCTAGTTCAAGGGTTGTTTCAAATCAAAATCATATTCTCTGCCCTGAGTTCAAGATCTGTTTCCAATCTGGATCACATCATTGCCCCTAGTTCAAGGGCTATTTCCAATCTAAATCATATTCGACCTAATTGCCCCTAGTTGAAGGGTTGCCTCCATTTGAATCACATCATGACCCCCAGTTCAAGGGCTATTTCCAATTTGGCTACGCAAGCCTTACACTTTGATTGATCATTGAATACTTCTAAGCAAGGTTTGAAAGCTAAAGAGCTAAGGAGTTCAGACCTCGAATCAAGAGGGATCCTATGCTGTATAATCAATTCCAGGCATGTCTTCGTAGGACCACGCAAAAACAGCTTTTGAAATCTTTTAACAAAGTGACTAATCACCCGTACTCTTACGAAGATAAGATAGAACCAATTTAGACCAAGCTAGGATCATTCTCAGTACCCACATTAACAAAAATGATTTTATTCATCAAAGGCTTAGCACACCTCTCTTCTTCTCAGTTGATCAAAATTTGCAAATCCCAAGGAAATTCTTCCTCTTTGTTTTCATCAGAGTTTTGGAAAAAGTTTTGAAAAACTTTGGTCAATGCAATGAATTAAGGCACAAAGAAGTAGGCAGACTCTATGGCATTTTGTTTTTTTGTTTTTCTGTTTATTGAAAAGAGACTATGACTCAGCAATGGCAACAGACTTTTGACAACATACTCAAAAGAAAATGACAAAGAGGACCTAGACAGGACAGAAATGTCTAGGTTAGCACTATCAAAATCAACAGACTCTGAATCATTAGGCTGACTCGAGTCTGACTCTAACTCTACAAACTTGGTGGAGTCAAACTTAGACTCAATACTCAATTCAGAACTCAGAATAAAACCATTCTCAATTTTGCTAGTCAAAGTGTGGGCCAGCCACATCATTCAAAATAAATTGCTAGTCAAAGTGTGGGCCAGCCACAACATTCAAAATAAAGCTCGTGCAATCAACAGGTGGTCACTCCCCAATCACAGAGATGGTCGACTTTGTGGGATATCGGCATTTTTTTTTTAACAAATTTTTTTTTTTGATTTTATGTTTTTGTTATTTTTTTGTTTTTGAAGTAATGGTGCTAAACTGAACAGCCTGAGCCACTCATTCGAATTTGAGAACCCCTGTATAGATCCAATACATTGCACATAAAGCAGGAAAGAGAACAAACACCCCTAAAGAGGGTAGGGTTATCCTGTCCTAGCTTGAAATGATCTAGGGTTTCACTCAAGGTTTTGAAAAGCGGTTGCGGTCGCCATAACGGTGGCGGTGACGCGGTTGCGGTTGCGGGGTGTAAAGGCCATAGCGTAACGATTGCGGTAACCGAAACCGTGAATTTTTTTATTTTTCGCACAATTTGAAAACAACTTACCGATACGCACTTTTTTTTTCCATGATCATATTTATTGGGTTTTAAAATAAATATTGATCAATTTTTGTAAATTTTTAAGTTTAATCCAATATAATTCGTATTTTTAAATCACTATAAACTAAGTTTTTTACATTTTATTTTAATAATTAATAACTTTATATTATACAAAAAATCAATCACTAACTATTACATATAAGATAAACAATGACAAAAGTAAGAGAATAAATAAAAACTTAAATATATATATATATATATATTTTAATCAAGCCAAATAGATAATGACCACACTTATTATTATTATTTTCAAACAATTTATAGATAGACACACACAAACAAAAATGGTTGAGTGATAGCAGCTGAATACAATAGCATAGATCTTATAACTTCAACAAATCAATAACCTGTTCTCCATCTTCTCTCTTCTCTCTCTCTCTCTCTCTCTCTCTCTCTCTCTCTTGCTCCTCCATCTTCCCTCTTCTCTCTCTCTCTTCCCCCATTTTCAAATTTTTTTTTTTTTGCGTGTTTTTTTGAAAGAAGCAATTCGGAACCGTTACGTAACGGTGCGTAACAGGCCGTTACGGCACCGTTACGACCGCTATAGCAGCCGCTACGGCCGACACACCTGTGAATTTCAATCACACTGCAAAAGCGACCGTAACGGGTGACGGCAACCACCACAACCGTTACGTAACGACGTTACGTAACGGTTGCGGCCGCTTTTTAAAACCTTGGTTTCACTATTCAAACAAGCGGTATCATACATCCTAGCAATGGGAAAGCATCCTGTCCTAATTTGAAAGGTACTATAGCTCACTATATGTACAAGGTTGGCTCTACTTTACGGGTTGAAGCCAAGGTGATGTTACCAAAGAGTCCTTTGGATCATAACCAATGAAGATCTTAGGAAATCAGAAAAGTCAATATAGCCTCTCTTCAAAGACTGAGAACCTTTAAATCTCAAAAGATTATAACACAAGGCCTCCAAAGTAACGTAGAGATAGGTGTAGTGTCACAAAAAGTGTGCTTGTGCTCCCACCAGCATCTGGGCAACACAGGGACTTTAAGTGCACCAATGCATGCAATGCAATAAACATATAATTGAAAATAAAAGTCATATCATGGAGTTCAAGTCAAGGTTTCATAAAATCCCCAGCGGAGTCGCCAGAAACTGTAACATGCCCGGGGGGGGACCCGCGTGCGTTAAACAGTTCAGACTCCCGAGATCTCTTTGATCTCAAGTTTCACGAGTGCAATGTGAAACGTAGATGAGAGTCCAGATTTGGCAACTTTAATGAAAAATCCATTTTATTGCAATTTTGTCAAAAATGGACTGCGTCATCAGATCTCAGAGTCGCCACCTAATATTTTGGGAAATTAGGAAACCCGTGACTCGGTGCCAAGGCCACTGTTCGTCGTAACCAAGGATGCTTGGCTCGAAACCTTAGGTATGAGAGGAGAAGGTCAATAATGAGCACCCCCGCTCACCCGATCAAAAGATCGGCCTCTACTAAACTATGATATGACTTTTTATTTTCTTTATATGTTCATGTTCTGATTATTGAATAAATCCTAAAATTTACTATGTGAAGCATACAAGTATAGACTAGTTTGCTCAAATTGGCACAATTCAACTTCATGTTTGTTTTTCGAAAAGGGTTTGAATTTGCCACTTGACAAAGTGGGCTTAAAGTTTGTAAATTTGCCACTGCAAAGTGGGCTTAAAACGTACATTTATTGAATTATTCCAATTCAAACAACAAGCCTTCATTCACAGGCATTCATACAGTTATATCAAATAAGCAAGTAGCCTCATGGTAGAATACTAACACATAGTAAGAAAAACACACACAAATGGGATGCTAAAGCATAAAAACTCACAGATTGACCGACGTCCCTCGAACAACTACAAAACAAAGTTAGTAAAAATATGCATGATCTTATATACAGAATCCTAATGCAATTCACTCATGAGATGCACTAAAGATTCAGCTTCTAAAATATGGCATGTGAATCATCTCAATAACATGAGGTAGCGCATAGAATCACAGAAGAATTGATTAAATCCACATATGTAAATGTAGCCAAATCTTAATGCATGAGACATGAATGTAAAAGTATAGATATGCATGGCATGTCAGATATATACATATGTACAGTTAGGGAAAGCGATTAAAGAATGGGATAGAAAGAAACGGGGTGAGGAGATTATTACAACACTTTAAATATTACAGATCCAAATAAAAGAGGAGGAAGAAATAATAAAACAAAATAAAACCTCACAAAACACTCAAAATCAAAATAAAAAATAAAAGTTTGAAATCCCCGGCCATTCATCAACTTGCAAATAACCATCGGTCCTCATGCCTCGGCCCATGTATTCATCGTCAATAGAGGCCCCATCAACACTCAAACAAAACCGGCCCACTGTCAAGCCGACCCACCGGCCAATCAAAAATGCACCAACCTAACGTGAATGACATCCACATGAGTTATTATTCGAAGCAACAGCCGCACTTCGGAACAATAATGCACATGGTATCACTAGAAACTGGGCAAAACCAACACCTGCAGCAACACTAAGAAGCAACAATTATATCAACTTGATTCAAGCATGTATGTCTAACACCATCACAAAGTTTCCTGGGTAAGAAAACCGACTTCGTGTGCATAAGAAAGAGAGAGAGGTGCCGAGAGGGAGAAGATGAGAGCCCTTCCTTTCCGTGTGTGTGTGTGTGTGTGTGTGTTAGAGATAGATAGAACCAGAGAGAGGAAGAGATTGGTGGTCTGTTCAGTCTTGCAGCCCGAAACCCGGAGAGAGAGATAGAAGTTGGTTTTGCATGGAGAGAGAGAGAGAGAGAGCTGTCATGTGTGTGTGTGTGAGTCCCCGTATCCATGTGTGCTGGGTGTGTGAAAATCTATCAATGTGTATGCATGTGTGTGAATGTATATTGACTGTGTGTGTGTGCCTCGTGTGTGTTATGTGTGGGTGAAGAACCAGCCTGAGAGAGATCAAGTTCAGAGAGAGAGAGAGTGAGCTGAAAAATGGCGAGAGACCGCATGTGTATGGATCTTCCCCTCTCAAAACCGTGTGTCTGTGTGTCTATCCTGTGTGCCGTGTGATCTCCATGGGTATGTGTAGTGTGATAGCAGCCCCCAAAGAGAGAGGTGAGTTTGTGTATGTATGTGTTCAGCGTGTATGCATCTGCTGGGTGTCCCTCTTGGGTGTGTGAATGTGTATCAATATGTATGCATGTGTGTTTTAAGTGTGAGAGAGAGCTGTGTGTTGTCTGTCTGTGTGTGTAGCAGTGGCTGGGTTTGCTGTGTGTGCATGTATGTGTAGTGTGAATGGTGTGTGTGCATGGGTAGTGTGGTGTGGTGTATGAAGTGTATGGGTGATAAGTGTGTGGACTCTCTCTCTAAACCCGTGTGTGTGTGTTCAGTGGTGAATGTGTGTGTTGTGTGATGTTGTGCATGTGTGTTGGGATGGCAGTGGTGGTGTGGTGAGAGTGTATGTTGTGCATGTGTGTGGTGTGCTGTTGCCGTGAGTGTGTGTGCAATGTGTATGTGTGGAGAGAGAGACCCAGCTAGAAAGAGATGAGACTGAGAGCCTTTTTGCATGTGTTGTCCTCCCCTCCCCCCTTTTGCTTCAAACAAGTTGGAAAATATAAAGAGAGAGATTTTTTAATTGTTTATCACCCACTATGCCAACAATCATAAAAAATCCACATCCCTGGTGTCCACAGACCTCAATTATTCTGAAGAGGGAGAGATAGTGTGTTTGTTAGGTGTCTCCTCTCCACCCACTCTCACCTGCCCTCCTTTTTTTTCAATTTCCTCCACCACTTTTCAAACCCACTTCACCGAATTATTTTCCACCCAAAACTTATCATCATAATGTCCACTCTATTCCCCTTTGAATCCAGCAAAAACAAAATCTTTTTCCATCCCAAAACCCATTATCCTCATCTGACCCTCTCTTTTTCTTTTCTTTATTTTCTTTTTCATTTTTTATTTTTTTGTTATTATTTTATATAAAAAACACCTAAAAATGTGTACACACACATAAAATTAGATAAAAATTATAAAATACTACAAATTGATAAAATATTAGTGATATAAAATAATTTGACCAAAATAGGTGAGGTTTGGGATTAAAGCTTCAATTTGATTTTTCGGCTGAGAAATTCATAAAATGACATATTCTAATTTTTATCAGCGGGTGGTCAAAAGAAAGTGCCCAAGTCTTAGGGCCGGTCAAAATGGGGTGTCTACACCCTCTTTGACAGAGCTTGAAAGTCATAACAATGACGGGAGTGAGTGTCAAAGCCCAGAGACGACCCATTTTTGACAAGGCCGAAAACTTAGACAAACATGCAAGACAATAAAGATATGCGCCCGAAGACGGGGGCAAAATGCAACTGATAATGCAAGAAGCCGTACATAACTCATGATCATGCAAAGAAAACTGTAACGAAGCATAACATGCAATAGTTTTTAAGCAAGAACCCAGCTACATTACAATGCAGAAAGGATGTAAGAGAATTATTCAATTCTCGATACGTCTCACACGGAGAATACAATACCTATGCGGCTCGTCTGGTTGCACCAGTTTCAAATGAACCGTACATACAATATCGTGCCTGAAAGAGAAAGAAAACTTAACAGGTACGATATCGTTAGCAACATGCATAACAATGCAATCTAAAACTGCGTGACAACGCAAGCGAAGGAGTGCATGACAATGCAACTCATGTGACAACGCATAACAATGCGGAATGGATGTAAAATAATAATGCTATATATACAAAACTATGTATAAACAATGCAAATGATATGCAATGCAATTGAAACATGATCAAACCATAAGTAGTTCAATACCACACAAATATCATAAAGATGATGGAGATGCAAAGTCCGTCTACCATAGAAAAGGTGCCGACACCCTCAAACCACAATACCAGCAGTGGAATAGGCGCGTACACATGCAGAACTATGAGTGTATAGACGGAACACAAGATACAAGTAATTGGGTGGGATGATATAAGTGAGGCATGCTCTGCTCAGGAGAGGCTATGATCCTAAATGCTGGATGCAAAACACTACACTACAATACAATGAATGAAATAGATATGGCGCGTGACCAAAACATATCTTGCCTAGGAAAGGCATGGACACAAACAAACTACGTTTAACACAGAAACGGTGCCATCACCCGCAACACTAGGTGCGTACACATAATATCATAACTGTGCTTCAACGCGAAAAGTATGGGCACATACCAGACTAAGCTCAACATGGAAAGGTGCAAGTCGTAGATGGAGGTGATGCAGTGAATGCATGCAACTACAATGCAATACAATGAATGCATGACAATGCACTATTTACAATGAAACCTACATACTAAATGATGCAGTAGGGAAATGCATGACAATGCAAAGTAAGGAAGAATGCACTACAATGCATGTAAGGAAAGATACATGACAATGCAATATTTACTAGCTAAAATGCAATGGATGCAGTGGATAAGGCATGCGGCCAAACCGTATCTTGCCTAGAAAAGGCATGGACACATACAAACCATGTTTAACAAGGAAACGGTGCCGTCACCCACAACACTAGGTGCGTACACATAATATCATAACTGTGCTTCAACGCGAAGAGTACAGGCACATACCAGGCCAAGCTCAACATGGAAAGGCGCAAGCCGTAAATGGAGGTGATACGATAAATGCATGCAAGCTACAATGCAATATATACAATATGCAATGGAATGTAATATTTACAATGGATATGGCAGGTGGCCAAACCGTATCTTGCCTAGGAAAGGCATGGACACATACAGACCACGTTTAACACGGAAACGGTGCCGTCACCCACAACACTAGGTGCGTACACATAATATCATAACCGTGCGTCAACGTGAAAAGTACAGGCACATACCAGACCAGGCTCAACATGGAAATGCGCAAGCCGTAAATGGAGGTGATGCAATAAATACATGCAAGCTACAATGTAATATATACAATATGCAATGGAATGTATGTAAATGCAATATTTACAGTGAGATGCATGACATATGCACTATATACAGTGTAATGCATGACATATGCACTATTTACAATGAAATGCATGACATGTGCACTATTTACAGTGTAATGCATGACATATGCACTATTTACAGTATAATGCATGACATATGCATGTTTTTTTTTTTTTTTTTTTTTGAAAATGCATGATAATGCAGATGAAATTGAACGTGCAACAACGCATGTCTTTTGAAATGCATGACAATGCACATGAGTAGCGCATAACAATGCGAGTGAGGGATGTATGACAATGCAACCTAGGATAAAACCCGCCAAGATTCGTTCGAGCACGATAAACACCAAAGGACTTGCACCTTCAGAGGATTTAAGGTCTCCTAGACCGAGATGCATAACAATGCAAGTATGGCGTGCACTACAATGCACAAGGTGTGTGCATAACAATGCGAGTGCGGCGTGTATGATAATGCAATCTAAGATAAAACCTGCCAAGAGTCGTTCGGGCACGACAAACACCAAAGGACTTGCACCTTCAGAGGATTTAAGGTCTCTTAGACCGAGATGCATAACAATGCAAGTATGATAAGCATGACAATACATGATAGAGAAAATGCATGACAATGCAACTAGAATATGCATGAGGATGCAAGGGGACTCAAATGCGCGGCAACGCATGTTCTCTTTGAAATGCATGACAAGTGCCTGTGAGGTGCGCATGATGATGCGTGACAAAGACCATGCATGACAATGCATGTAAAGTGCGCATGACGATGCAGCCTAAGATGAAACCTACTAAAAGTCGTTCAGGCACGACAAACACCAAAGGACTTGCACCTTCAAAGGATTTAAGGTCTCCTAGACCGAGATGCATAACAATGCAAGTCGGGCGCGTCACAATGCACAAGGTGTGCGCATAACAATGCGAGTGCGATGTGCATGACAATGCAATCTAAGACAAAACCCGCCAAGAGTCATTCGGGCACGACAAACACCAAAGGACTTGCACCTTCAAAGGATTTAAGGTCTCCTAGACCGAGATGCATAACAATGTAAGCATGTATGCTAACCGTTAACAAGGTAAAACATTGTAATGCGACACATTCAAAGAAGTTACTGAATCTCGTAAGATATCAAAGGATACGAAAAGGATACACCTCACACATATTCGAGTGCTACATACAGAAGACACGGCACAAAGACCGGTTAAGCTTCGGAAATGTATTTTCTTGCACTGTGTTGAGCAAGGGAGGCCCCAAACCACATCAAAGACCCAAACAAAGGTGTAGGAGGTTCACCGGCCATCAGGGGAGGTCACCGGCCATACACCGGCCACAAAATAACTCCATCGGCCAAATATTTGGCCGATCGGCTAACAATGTGGCTGACTAGCCAAATATGCCTGAATCGGGGCAGTTTGGTCAATTCGGCACGAGTCTTTAAATATAGGGCTTCTAGCCCTATATTTCTCACTTCCTCTTGCTCGAAAAATAGCCCCCTCTCTCTCTAGGTTATTTTCCAAGCTTCTATCCCCGTCTTTCCTTGGTTTTCGGGCCCATTTCAACGTTCAATTCGTGAAACCCTCATCGTTTCGAACATTTTGAACCAAACAAATCTTTGTTTCAGTGTCTTTTTCTTGATTTCCACCACTCGGGGTTTTTTTTCCTCGAGTTTTCCTCGATCTCTGTGCCTTTTCTGTACCCTGACCTTTCTGGCCATTTTTCACCCTCCCGAGGTTGACTTTTTTAGTTGACTTTTCATATGTTCGCCCGGTTTCCACATTTTCGGCCATTTTCACACTACCCTTGAGATGGCAGACGATATTCCAGGCGGTGGGGCTCCCCCGGGGATGGATGTGGACCCAGAGGCCGAGCTCTTGCCTCTTCACATCCGACCGTTCGATCCGGCGGCCTACAGGCCAATGATTCACGTGCTACCTCCTGATGGTCTTCGCCAGTTCAGGACTTTTGATAGGGGCGTGCCACGAGAGCTTCTTCTGCGCGAGCCAGAGTCACATCTGTCTTACGGCACTTCTGAGGTATAGTCTTCCCTCTGTTTTATTTTCTGTAATGTAGAACATAACTGCAATAGTTGATTCTGTTCTTTAACTACTTAGCCCGGATACACCGATATATTACACACTGTAGTTCATTTGCGAACACACTGATACCCGATATCTGTTTGAACCTGAAAACGTGCACACACGCTGTGTTTTCACTGAACCAATCAGACACACTGACACATCATATGCTGTAGTTCACTTCGAGCACACCGGCACTTGATATCTGTTTGAATCCGAAAACATGCACACACGCTGTATTTACGCTGAACCACTCGAACACACTGATACATCATATGTTATAGTTCACTTCGAGCACACCGGCACTCGATATCTATTTGAATCTGAGAACGTGCACACACGTTGTATCTGTATCAATTTTGACTATTCTTCAAAACTGTACATTTAATATTGCTTCGCAACTGTTTGCTTTTGAATACAGGGAGATTCCCATACCTTCCAGGGGTATGGGAATGTTGCCGCCAAGGGATGGTATATAGAGCTACCGGACGCGGTCCGCCATATTGTTGATCAGGCCGGCTTCGGCACTTTCTGCAGAGGACTGTCGCGCCTTACTACGAGCAGGCATTTGTTTGCCGCTCTGGTGGAGAGGTGGTGGGACACCACCGATTCCTTCCATTTTTTCGCCACGGGAGACATGACGATGACTCCCTTTGACTTCTCGATGCTCACCGGCATCGGGGTAGGGGGTGATCCGATCCCCTTCGACACAGACATGGACGAGTGGGAGGCCGCTCAGATGTACTTGCTTGGCGACCTACCGCCTCTTGCCCGTCTAGGATTTGTCAGATATTCGTGGTTCAAGGACCACTTCAGGATTCAGCCAACCTTAGCTGAGGAGGCGTAGATGGCTCAGGAGGAGGCGAAGCAGTACGTACGCGGCTTCCTTATGTTCTTGCTGGGGACGACCCTCTTCCCTGACCGGGCGAACACTGTGCCCCTCTGTCTGTTGAGCGCTTTAATGGACGTCACGCGGATCCGCCGCAATGACTGGGGTGGCGCAAGCTTGGCCACACTGTACGGCTACATGAGTTCATCCTCTCGCCTCAGCGGACAGTTGCTCGGAGGCTACTAGCGAGCTTGGGAGGTACATTTTCTTTCTCTGTTTTATATTTTTGCTTTACATTTTCTGTACTCCGTACACTGCACATACTGCGGTCTGCCTCACGCTGACTGTATACTGCACACACGGCACACATATAATCTGCTTTACACTGACTGTATACTGCACAATAGTTCACATACTACACAATCTGATGCCAACTGACTATACACCGTACATACTGCAAACATGCAATCTGTTTTACACTGATTGTATACTGCACAATACTTCACATACTGCACAATCTGATGCCAACTGACTATACACCGCATATACTGCAAACATGCAATCTGCTTTACACTGACTGTATACTGCACACACTATACACTTTGCACAATACACGGTTCTGCAATTTCTGTTTTATCCTGCATTCTGCTTCGTCTGCATTTTGCATTATTTGATAAGCATACTGATATTTGCTCTGCAATTGTGGGTCTATGCCTACTTCTTGAGGCTTGCCCTAGTGCCGGACGAGGAGACCCCCATCGGCGTTCCATTCTCCCACCGCTTCAATGTGAGATGCGTGCGGAGACCCCGGGAGTCGTTTATATTCTTCTGCCGCTACTTCGACACCATCACCGCCGCAGAGGTATTTTAGAGTTTACAGTTCATTTAAGCTTTGCTTTACATTATTCTTTCGATAACAGTAGATAACAAACTGCATATCATTTACAGATCACCTGGCAGCCTTGGGCTCCATTGCCAGCCGCAGTTCAGAAGCGGTATGTAGGCGCTGAGGAGTCCGCCCGATTCAGGCTTCTGTTGGAGGGCCCGGTCTGTCGGGCTTGGTACCTAGGCGAGCGCTTCCTGCGCCAAACCTTAGGTTTACTAGAGCAGATAGTTCCAGGTCCGCCTCCTATCGACACGAGGCAAACAGAGAGGTACCCCCCATATGAGATGACCGATTACACGATCGGATGGGAGGCAGAGAGCTTCAGAGGCGAGGGCAACTATGCAGAGTATGTCCAGACCTTCATCATGCGGCCCCTAAGCAGTGGTCGTCGAGCTGAGAGAGAGAGGCCTGTGGCGCCAGCGGCCGGAGCGGGAGCGGGAGCAGGGGCAGGAGCACCTTGGATGGCTCGGGCCCGTGGCAGGAATGAGCCCCGGAGAGGACGGGGGGCTAGTTAGCCAGCACTGCCCACGACGATGACATGCAGAGGGTAGGGTAGGGAGACTTACTAGATCCCTATCGCTCCCCCTCCGGCTAATCACGAGCTAGTCGGTTTCTATGACTTGCCTCCGATAAGTATTATTGCATTTTGTATTTTGCATCGTCATTTCATTTCATTTCGTTTGATATTCCGCAGAATACTGATGCTTCTAACACTTTTGCAGGCTTCCTCCGAGTACACTCGCCAGTCTTTGGAGTTGACCGCCTCCGTGATGGGGATGTTCCAGCGGAGCCTTGACCTGCTGGCTATCTACGGTATCCCGGTCAGCTCTCTTTCAACCATAATCTCAAACTGTGCATAATCTGTTTCACGCATAATCTGATGCGTCGCACTACCAACATGGCACTTGATACACGGCCCTCACGGCATTTGATACACTGTATCCCACATACTGTTCACAGCATTACTCACGACATTCATACACTGCACTCAGTCACTGCATTTCGTATTCACACACTGCTCACAACATTCATACACAACATTCATACATTGTACTCACACACTGTATTCTGTACTGATACACTGCTCACAGTATTCATACACTGTACTCACACACTGTATTCTGTACTGATACACTGTTTTGCGTAGCATACTGATGCGTTTGCCATTTGTGCTTTTCAGCCTCCATTCCAGATCCCTACTGCAGGAGGTGCTCCAGCTGGGCCTTTTGTTCCCGCTCGAGGAGGAGGGCGAGGTGGCACAGTATTCCCCCGCACCAAAGTGGGGCGCACTCATGTTGGGAGTAGCTCTCGGGCACCAGTTTCCGATGATGATGAGTCCGAGGCAGAGGCAGAGGCAAAGGCAGAGACAGAGTCATTTGAGGAGGAGACTGGGGACGACTCGGACTCGAGCTCAGAAGATGGTGCAGACGATGACGCTCCTGGACCTTCGTCCAGGAAGAGGACGAGGACAGACTCTCGGGCCTGAGATGATCGATGCTGATCCAGATTTTTGCTGTTTTTCTTCTTTTTGTTTTAGTTTTTCTTTTTTGCTGGTAGCTTGAGTACCTTGTACTGTCGCAGGCAAGTTTTATTTTCCTCGAAACTTTGTACTTGAAAAGATGATGAAATGAAACAAACTTTTTTGCCTGAAAAAGTGTTACATTTGTGTATTTCATACATCGCATCGCATCGCATCGCATCGCATCGCGTCGCGTCATATTACACAACAATGTAAATGGGATTGATCTTTTATCTGAAAATCAAACACTTGTATTGTAATAACCAGGTAGTGAACCAGCTAATGACAAAACAACTCATACAACCTACTGCTCATTCTGAACACACAGCCCATAACACAGTGCTTGGTTTACTCTGCATACAGCCTATACACACAGTTCGTACAGCGCACTGTTTATTCTGAACACACAGCCCATTCTGAACACTGCTCATTTTGAACTCATAGCCCATAGCAGCATATTACCCATTCTGGATACACGGTTCATTCTGGACTCTGCAGAAGTTGAAACACACTCAGATGCTCCAAAATTTCTTGCTTCGCAATCCGGAACCCAAAAGCTTCAGATAGGTCCAGGTTTTTCTGTTCACACTTATTGGGGGTGGACCCTGCAGTTTTATGAAAGAACCAAATCATGTTTTGCACAAATGTGGGGAATGACACAGCACTCTGAGCACAAAACGATTTGAGGAGAGGGTTTTCAACCGGGTATTGAGCCTACGACTGAACACAGTATACTACGACTCAAACAAAGGTATACAACCTAAACACAACGAGACACGCTCGAAACAGACCCAAAACAAGAGTAAAGGTAAACAAAACAAAAGACACGACACACAGACGCGTTATAAAAATGAGAGACTTCTCAGATCACGAGGAGCCAGTTTCTCTGGGTATTGTTCCCCACCCTCTTCTCATTTGTGATTCTCACATCACTCGGCCCTCAGGCTCGGTTTTTCTCTTAACTTACACCTCTCTATTCTTTACTCTCTCATTCTTTTCATCCCTCCCCAGATATGGTCAATGAATAAACAAGAGGTTGTGGGTTCATGCCCAACACTGTTAGCTCGCAACTACTTTTTTCGGCGACGTTTAGTCGATGTTCCTGATAAAGGAGTGGAGTATCTTGATCCATTCTGGTTCGTGCTTCGCACTTGGCTCGATACCTCGTTGCTCGGAGGTAGAGAGAGCTTTCAGCCCTTTAATGACAGCTTCAGCTGTGCCCTTTTCGGCAAGTATCCTGGTGATGGGGGAAAGACTAGAAGCTTGACTCAACTGTGCCCCTAGTCCATCATTTTGACCATTTTTTTGTTTTGATCTTCTACTAAAACAATTTTAAGCAAAACGAGAGTTAGATTAACATATTTGTTCGATTTTTAATTTGAAAATCATGAAAGTTAGGTTATGAGCACTGAAAATTTTCCTTTTTGGGTCCAAGAAATGGTCCTGTTTTGGAAAAAATGGAATAATTTTCGAGAAAATAGTCAACCTCAATAAAAAATTTCAAAAACCATTTTGGCAAACAGCCAATGCTCAACGAGCATGAAACTTACTGTTGAGATGTACAACCTCGGATCGGAGGCAATGGAAAATTGCCCCTTGTTCTAAAGGGCACATCACGGCAACGGAAAGTTGCCCCTGGTTCGGATGGTGACTCATGGCAACGGAAAGTTGCCCCTTGTCTGGATAACGCCGCAGCATACTGTAGTCTGTCCTCATTAGTGATGATCGCAACCGAACTCTCGGATACAGAGAAGACAAAAATGGTCAAAACCAATATATGGACACAGTCACTTTGAAAGTGCGTGGGGCTGGACTTCAGGATGAAGTTGCCTACGTATCCCAAACAT
The DNA here is from genome assembly GCF_055761805.1 of Camellia sinensis. Taxonomy (NCBI): domain Eukaryota; kingdom Viridiplantae; phylum Streptophyta; class Magnoliopsida; order Ericales; family Theaceae; genus Camellia; species Camellia sinensis. Next base: position 84,659,908 of record NC_138963.1, read on the forward strand.
GGGAATCAAGCCTTACGTAGTTCAGGTTGTGTCACAACCGAACTATCGGATTCAGAAATGGCAAGGATGATCAAAACCATTACATGGACACACTTGATTTGGAAGTGTTGGTGGCTGGACTTCAGGATGAAGTTGCCTACGTATCCCAAACATAGGAATCAAGCCTTACGTAGTTCCGATTAAGGTACACTCGTGTATTAACCCTCACTTTTTAGGCTCTAACTTTTGCCAAGGCCGCCCTTTGCGGGTTTTCAACCTTGCGAGCTTTATTCTTCTTTTCTTTTCAATTCCCTTTTTTTTTTTTCATTTTTTTGTCTTTTCTTTTTCAAATCTTTTCATTCTTTTTTTTCTACATTTTTTGTATTCTTTTCTTTTCTTTTTTTTTTCTTGCTCTAACTTTTGCCTGGGTCGCCCTTCCGGGTTTTCGGCCCAGCGAGCCTCTCAAAGGGTAAAAGTGTAACAAGTCCATGCCAAATGGTTTTAAGATTTTGAAGCCATCCGTATCCAGGAGAGTGGTTGTTGTATTGACTTGCAGAAGGATCCATCTTCGGCTCTTCGAGCACATCAGACATTTTTGCCCCTAGTACGAGGGGTACTTCTGTTCTAGCTTCGCAAGCTTCTTCTGATGAGGTCTGATCTTCTTGATCTGACTTTCTTGACCTTTTGTTCGAGGGTTGCTTCAAATTTGGCTACGCAAGCCTCATGTTGTAGTCGACCGTTGAACATTCTAAACTAAGGTCCAAGATTTGAAAGCAAGGGCTCAAGTCTTAAGGCTGAGAGCGATCCTAAGCTACACAATCTCAAGAGCGATTCCACACAGGTCTTCGCAGGACTGCGCAAAACATTTTGTTTTTGAGAAATTTTTTTTTTTAAGAAAGCGACAAATCGCTCGCGCTGAAGATAGTGCGGAACTAATCTGGATCAAGCCAGGGTCCTTCTCAGTACTCGCGTTGACAAACATGATTTCAATCATTAAGGGCTTAGCATACCTCTCTTTCTCTTAATTTGATCAAAGTTTTGCAAATCCCGAGGAATTCCTCCCTCTTCGTTTTCAACACCACAATGTTAAAAAGTTTTGAAAAACTTAGGTCAATGCAATGAATTCGAGGTGCAGAAGAGTAAGTGAGATGCTCCGCTGTTTCATTCAAATGCTCTGGCACAACTAGCTCAAAGTAGCAATAGGCACGGAAAACATGATAGCCGCAGCTATTTCATTCAGATTTCCTGGTTGCAACTGGCTCCACAGGAGAGGCAGACTCAAAAGAAAACAAAAGGGTAATTACAAAACAAAACGGTGTTCGAGGCAATAACCCGGAATCACCTGACATTCTATACAATGGGACTGACTCGACATAACAAGACAGACCCTTAAGCAAAAAGACTGAATCAGGACAAAGAGACAGACTCAAGACAAAAACAAAGAACTGATTCGACACCCAAGCCAGAAATTACAAAACTGCATTCGCAAATGCTCCCAACAGTGCGTGCCAAACGCCACATCTGAAATACACCGAGCGCCGCCCGCAGGTGGTCCAACCCCTGATCACATACTTGCAGTATCCGCGAAATCTAACAATTCAGCGGTGACAGACTTTGCTGAGGTGGGTGGGAGGATGACCTCATTGTCGATCAAATCTTGCACTTCGTGGCGAAGGCGGAAACAACCGTCGGTGCTGTGACCGGTTTGCTGGTGGTACGCGCAGTACAAGGCAGCATCATGTGTGAGAGGAAGATTCTTCGGGAGAGGTCGAGGCTCGAGGGGTTTAAGATGCCCTTTTTTAGCCAAAATTTGAAATGCACTAGACAAAGGCCTGTAGACGGCATGAAAAACTCTGCGTCCTCGAGACAGATACTTCAAAGTCTGAGGGTTCTTGCTAGACGCACTAGCGAAAGGGTCGGCAGGCACTGCCTTGGCTTTTTGATCTTTTCCCGGTGCAGGGTTGGGAGCGGAAGGAACTGTTCTGGCATGACGGGGCCTATCCCGATTTTCCGCTTGGCTTGAACTACCTTCAGTTGGAGTGGGGAAAGCATCATCCACAGTCTTAGCCATCACTGCGAGTACTTGTTGCTTATTCATCCCCCCGGCTTTCAAAGCCTCGACTGCCCACAGCAGTTGTTCAACGGGATCAGCATCTGTTCCCACTTTGTTCTTACCTCTAGCCTCAGCCTGATCGAGGGTTTGGGTTTCTATATCAGAGCGAAACCCGGTTGTTGTTGACATGTCATTGCCATAGCTGGAGATAACCTCAGGTTGGCTGAGCTCGATCACAATTCGCCCGAGTAGTGGGCGCTCCTGCGGTACAAAATTCCCAACATACGATGTGGTTGGTGGCGAAGCCGACATTCCGTAAGCGAGATCAGCCACAGACCTGTGAAGGTCACCAATCATTCCCATCAACTCAAACGTTGTGGGCTCACGAGCTTGAAACAACTGGGGTGTCCAGATCGGGTGTGCGACAGGCGACCTGGGCGGATGCGGTACATCAACATTGGTCCCATCCTGCAAGATGATCCCTTGGTCTAATGCGGCTGCCATAACCACAATTTCCTCTGAACTTTGCGTCATCATAAGTTCGCTGAACTGAACGGTGACTGACAGATCAGACGTCTGTCTTGCCCTAGCAAAGAAGAACACCAAATCTCTGACCCCAAATCTCTGAACTGAAAGGGAAAACAGGCAGCATTTCAGCCCCAAACGGAAGAGACACAGGTGTAGTTGAATAACTGTACTCTACTACTGATCACTGTTCCACAAAAATCACTACCCAAAAAAACTGAATCTGATACCCGCAGATATAACTAATTCCCCAAAACACTGATACTGATACCCTCGGGCCTGGTATTAAACTTGCAAACTGATATGTGCGTTCTTGTAGAGATACACTCTAAAAGCACATAGCAAGTAAATGAGAACCAAAACACCTCTATGTTGGGGTAGGGTTTCCCTATCCTATTTTGTCAGGAACTAGGGTTTCACTACGCACGCAGCGGTTTCAAACAACCTATAATCAGGTAGCCACCTGTCCTAGTTTGGAATGGTCACTATGGATTCCGAATATGCATTAGGTCGAATGGTCAAAAGAGTGTCTCGGTAAAACCGGGGTTTGTGTTCTTATCGTGGCAGAGCCCGTAACCGATCAACCTTATGGAACGCAACCTCAAGCTAACCGCTTAGGAATAGCAGATGGAAAACACGGTGTCCTAGGCGCACCAATGCAAGTGCAATGCAAAAAACACATAAGTGTAGTCAAAACAAGAATTCATGACTCCGAGTCAAGTTCTCTAACCCCCCAGCAGAGTCGCCAGAAACTGTAGACGCGCTCGTGGGCCTCATGCTACAGTTCAGACTCAGATTGTCACGGTTCTTAATCTGATCTCACAATGTGCGATATGAGATTGATAAATTACCAAAGACTCCAAATCCGGCAAATCGTTTTGAAAATTAGATTTTTAGAAAGAAGTGCCAAACATGGACTGCTTTGCCAGATACAGAGTCGCCACCTAAATGTTTTATTTTTGGAAAATTTAGGAAACCCTGACTCGTTGCCTAAGGCCACATGTCCGTCATCACCAAAGTTGCCTCGGCTCGGGAACTTGGGTATGATTGGGGAAGGTCAGCTATGAGCACCCCGCTCGCCCGATCAAAGATCGGCCTCTACTAACCATGATATCTAGTTTTGAAAACATTATGCGTTCTTATTCCGATTAATTAGCTAATCTTACTATGTGATGCGCAGAACACTAAAGTATAGACTAGATCACCCGATTTGGAACAAAGCATTGCATATCCGTTTGTTCTGAAAAATGGTTCGAAATTTGCTACTCGCAAGTAGGCTAAAATACGAATTTCAACGAGTTGTTCCAGCTCAAGCAATCCAACCTTCACCCACGGGCATTCAGGCAGTAATATCACATAAGCACATAGCCACATGGTAAGCATGTTGTCATGTTAACATTCACACTCATGCGAGATGCTAAAGCATAAATACTTACAGTGTACTCCGAGCCAAAACAAAGAACATGTTAGCAATCAAACGTATGATCCAAGTCTATGTTAAATGGCTAATGCATCACAGGCAAAATGCAATCTAGAATAGGCTCGGCTAATCCTAGGATGGCATGTGAAATGCAACAAGTAACATATATTCAAGTTAGATTTGAAATACTACGCAGTTAGCATGATGCGCCGAGCCCGATGCATGCAATATTGATGAATGAATGCACGCATGCATAGCATAAGGTATGCTAAATTAAATATGCCCTAGTACTAACCATCAAAAGCAGGTAAGTAAAAGGGAGAAAGAAATGGGGGTTGGAAGACATGCACACACACACCCACACTTATTACACATTCGCCCTCGCTCGGAGGGGCCAAAAGAATAATACAAATTAATTAACCTACAAACTAATTAATTATTACAGACCACTTAACTAGTTAAGCAAATTAACTAAGATAAGACATCAATAAAACAGCCTCGGGAAGGGGGTCCAATGCATGCGTGCTTGGGTTTGCTCGGAAATCCGTCACTATGCACAAGCTGCCTCTGTTTACCCTGCTCTGCTCTTCTGAAAATTGCACAAGTCTCATGGAACACTCTCTGAACACTGTGGAGCATCACCGACCATGGTAGAAGGGTCATCGACCATTGATATGGCTCTCGGCCTCAAATGTTTGGTTGGTCGGCAATAGAGATGGTCGGCCGACCATGTATGCCTGCAGAATCTTGTTTTGACAGCAACAGAGGGCAAACATGGCATGGCAATGCATTTCAAGCAAATGTGTGCACCAACACCCTCCTTATCATGTTCATGACTCAAAGGAGGATGATCCTCGACCCTCGAGCCACCAATCGCGCATTTCAATGCGTGATGGCCAAAGAGGTCAAGTATGCATTTTGATGTCAAAAGTAATGCAAACCAAACAAACAAATGGGCCCAACCTCTATCATAATCGATTCAAGAGGCAAGGCATGCATGCCAAATGCAACCTAAGCATATAGGCTAGTATGCAACATGAACATGGAGGCAAGTATGCAAACATGTAACAAGTATGCAAGCTAACAAGCATGCAAAATGTAATGCCAACAAACAAACATGCAAGACATGTGACATGTTAAGCAACCAAAGCAAAAGGAATGCATGCCAAATGCACTACCACCTAAGCATGCAACAACATACAAAGGGGTCAAGTGTGTGACAACATGCAAGGCGAATGTACACCCAAACATTCATGCACGCAAGGTCCAATACTTATGCATCAAAGAACAACTTTTAACCCCAAAATAATGGCTAATATGCTAAGCACATGAAGGCAAATGTACATACAAGCATGTATAGAGACATGGTTCAAGACTTAAGCATAAAGAAGCAACTTTTAAACACACTTAAAAGGGACAAACATGGGCATATGGCAAGCATACTAAGCTCTGAAAATCATGTTAAGGATGGTGCCAAACCAACTATACAAGACGAACAAGGCATGCAACTATGTCCAAAACTCAAGGCAAGCCAAGGGGCTTAAACCATGGCTATATGAAGCAAGTCCCAAAGGGCCATGGGGACTCAAAACCACCCCAAGACAGACCAAAACAAGGTCAAAGGCACACCTAGATGGCATCTAAATGGCCTAAGTCTAAAGGCATGCAAAAGGATCCAAACATGGAGCACAAAACACAAACCTTTTGAAACATCAAAGGAGCCATAAATGCAAGTATACAAGCATGCTATATGGACTGAAATGATATGACTAATGGTGCCAAACCACTGAAATGATGCAAGTAGAGCATGCTAGAGGATCCAATACTCAAGGCCTACGAGGGAGATTACATGGTAGCTATACAAAGCAAGTCATGGATGACCCAAATGACCAAAATCAGACCTCAAGCACATCAAAACATGCACAAAAGCTTCACAAAGCTAAGCCAAAATCATGCTAAAAACAAGGCTCAAAGCACAAAGCATGTTAAGGCAATTTCATGGCATTACAAGACAAGTATGCTAAGCATGCATGGTGTGTCTAAACCAACTTAAAACAGTGTTATATCATGGCAAAATAAGCACAAATACTAGCTAAGACATGGCTAACATGAACTCAACAATGGTGCTCACACATGAGGCTAAAATGACAACTTTTGAAGACAACAAAGAGAGGGGATGGCCCTCTCCTTCTTAGGACCTGAAAGCACCATCCCCACCACTGAAATCTCTCTGGATTTCAGTGGTGAGGAGGCCCAAACAAGGTGGTCCCGGAGCTCACCAAAATAGCACAAAATGGGGGCCAAACAAGGCCTAAGAGGGGTCAAACAACCCCAAACACCAAAGCAACCTTAAACAAAGTTCTAAAACTAACAAAATTAGAACTTTTATATGCTATACACTAAGCTCAAAAACAGATGCAAGATACGTTAAAAGCTAGTGCAAGAATGGGGAATAAAGGGGTAAGATTCTTACCCTTGTAGACCTCTTCAAGAATGGAGCTCCAGCAGCCTTTTCAAGCTTAAATCCACTCAAAAACCTTAACAACAACCCTTTGGCACTTCAGCAACCAAGGTAAGGTGTGATACTAGGTGTTTATGCACAAAAGTAAGAACAAAACACACTTAAACACACACAAAGGCAAAAAGAGAGGCAGATATAGAGATAGATAGATACACTATTTCTAACCCTAATCCAGACCTCTGGAGCTCAAACCTCTAACCCTTGAGGAGGGAGGAGAAGGCCTCCCTTTATAGAAGATCACTCTTGCAAAGCTTACAAAACAAGCTAAGCAAGAGTGAAATCCCTCCATACACGTCTATGGAGGGGGTGCAAAGTGGATGCCAGCTAGCACAGCTGGCACAAAATATCTGCCAAAAGCAGATGCACAGTGGTCGACCAGCCAAAAATGCCAGATTGACCAAATAAATGATCGACCGACCAAAAGGAGTGCTGACCGACTAAACATTTGGCCGATGGCAACAAAACAATGGCCGGTGGCCTCAAGCCATGGCCGGTGAGATGTGGGGATAGCCAACAAGCCATTCCCTGCTCCTCAAAAGCAAAACACAAGTGTTTGGTGCAAAACCAAACACAAAACAGGCAAGTCGAGAAGTTTTGAGGCAAGGCGCGTGACCGAGACCTCCGAGAACTCAAGACGAACACGAACATGGATGATCACCGAGTGTTCAAACGGTGACGTCCAAGTCTTGAGGATGGTCAAAAATGGGGTGTCTACACTCGCTCGAGTGAGAGAGCCTTCGATCGAGCGAGCTTCGTTGTCCCAATTTTCTATAAATACTAGTTTTAGTCCAAAACTAGGATTACATTTTGAGATCTACTTTAAGGTTTTTTGGGGTTTTCTTTTAGGGTTTTTTGTGAGTTTTCCTTGATGATTTGAGTGAGTATTAAACTCATGTTTTGTTAAGCACATATCAAGGAGGTTGATTGGTTATATTCAAGAGTGTTCTTCTTCGGTGGAATCCGGAGATTCAAGCGTGGAGTTTCAAAGGAGTTTGATACTGTGCGTAGTCGTTGATTCGACAATAGAAGTTGTGGATTCAACTTCAGTCTAATCAATTCCGAGACGAAGGTTGCGGTGAAAGATATACAGAAAATTTGAAGACAAATTGGAAGCGTTTGGATAATTTGTTTGTTATCTTTATAATCTTTCTTTCTTCGGTAGTGGATTGATTAGTGGAAGCACCTTCAATTGTGATAAAAAAAACCACGGCGAAATGCCACTTTGTCTTCACTTTACCCAAAGATTACAAAGATTACAAACAAATTACCCAAATGCTTCCAATTTGTCTTCAAATCTTCTGTATATCTTTCACCGCAACCTTCGTCTCGAAATTGATTAGACTAAAGTTGAATCCATGACTTCCTTGTCGAATCAACGACTACGCACAGTATCAAACTCCTTTGAAACTTCACGCTTGAATCTCCGGATTCCACCGAACAATAACACTTTTGAATATAACCAATCAACCTCCTTGATATGTGCTTAACAAAACATTGAGTTTAATACTCACTCAAATCATCAAGGAAAACTCACAAAAAACCCTAAAAGAAAACCCTAGAAAACCTTAAAGTAGATCTCAAAACGTAATCTTAGTTTTGGACTAAAACTAGTATTTATAGAAAACTGGGACAGCGAAGCTCGCTCGAGCGAAGACTCTCTCGCTCGAGTAAGGAACTAATCACGCGTGTTTTCCTTAAGTGGCTTTGCTTGAGCCACGCTACCTGCGCTTGAACGTACATTCATCCTTCTCAGGTTTTTTTTACAGATGCAGCTTTCGCTCGAGCGAGCAAGACAAAAAACTTAGAAAAAATACAACTCGATAAAACCATATTTGTCCATGGGATTGACAAGACTAAGGGACCTAACAATCTCCCCCTTTGTCAATTCCCAGACAAAACATTCTAACAATTTCCTAGGCAAACACAAGTTCTAAAGAAAAACAACCAAACCTAACATAACAAAACCATCTGAACCAAATATCTAGCTTAAAACAACCTGAACCAAATATCTTCAAAAATAGAAAATCATCACCAAGAAAAAGAATGAGAAAATATAGAAGAAGCTAGGTTATAAAAAAAACTAGTCCAGAGCTACCTGCAAAATCCACCATGAGTATGCAAATTCAACATATATCCCATATATCATATATCCCATATATACCCCCCAAAAATTACCCAAACCAATACTCCCCTTTTTTGTCTGGGAGAGACAAAAGAAACAGTTATATACAGACCAAAATAAAAACTATCCAAGAAACACAGTCCAAATACTGTCAAAAACTAGGAGTCTGATGGAGGTGGCTGCTGCATCTAGAGCAAGGAAAGAATCTGGGCTAGCATCATGCTCTGCTGATCAAGACGACCATCCAATGTATCCAGGCGAGCATCCAACAGATCAAGTCGATGCATGACCGACTGCTCAAACTACTGCAACTGGCCACAAAAGGAACACAGACGCATCTCAGGCATCTCTGGTGCACCCGCAGCGGCTGCATCATACTCAGCCTCCTCAGCTAAGGGATCATCACCTGTATCAGTACCCCTGACTCCCGATGGACCCCCCCGAAAATGAGCTTGACTTTGAGACACAGTCAACTTGGTAATGGGTTTAACAGGAGAGGCAAATTCGTCATCCTCAAAGATGGGGACACCAAGAAAAGTGAGAAATCTAGTGAGAAAGCAACCATAAGGAAAACCTAAGGACTTGCGCCCCTCAAAAACAAAGATCATTTTAGTGACAATCATCGCGGGCAGGTCAATGGGAAGACGGTGATAAATGCAATACAACACATACCCCTGATCTTGGGTAATGTGAGAGGAATGAGTGGTCACATGAATATTGGCACAGACAATGATGTTAAGAAGTCGAAAACGAGGAAGAAGCTCATTTTGTTGAATGAGCGCCCCGGCAATCCAAGTTCGGGGAGTGCCACAAAGTTCAGGGGCAACTCGATCAAAGTCCATACCACTGCGAGTAAGAAAATGATAATGAAAATCCCGAACTTCCGGTAGACCAAGAAACAACCGAAAAACATCTTCAGTGATGACCTAAGTTTTTTTCCTAACCCAAGTGCTAAAAAATGGAGCAAGTTCCTTGCGGATAGAATGCATATGACAATAAAACTCACAGACTAGACTGAGATTTTGAAGCCCTGAGAAAAGAAAAACTTGATCACCCCCTAAGGAATCAAACAACGAACGAATGGGGTGCAACTCAAACGCACTAGGAAGGACATTCCGTTCAAGGTGAACTTTCCTAGAGACATAGAACTCCTGAAACAGTTTAGATTTTTCCTTGGATTCAAATTTTTCAGTGTTGTAGTTTGGGCGGGACACAGTAGATTTACGACGTTTTGAAGGCTCACCCATGACTAACCAACCCACAAGGACAAGACAATCATAGAAAATACCCACCAACCCACAACACAAGGTACCCAATGAAAATATTAGAAACCCTAAAGAGAAAAAAACCAAAGTAACCATCAAAACACCATTAGTCCAACATGGTTAGAAAAATAAAACACATAACCTTAGCATAATATAAATGTCATGAAAAACAGAGCTAGGTTAAATTCCAACATACACCAATTGCAGTTATATGATAAATATAGAAACAGTAGAGCATGAAAAACCCAGCAATCATACAATGTACTAAACCCATCATGAAGCAGATTTAGGAACAAAGGACAACAACTAAGGTAGGAAAAATCAAGCCTAAAAACCCCTAACTATAAAACCAAGCAAAACTGTACCAAATCACAAAACCAAGATGCAATAGAGAGACATAAAACCATTATGAAAGCTCCAAAACCAACAATAAGGAACCCTAGTGGCCATAGACGAAACAGGGCAGACACGCAGACAAAAACACTGAGGATGAGAAAAAAACTATAAAGAAAAGACAAAACTTACCAAGTAATGACAATGCAAGATGGATGAAGAGGTGAAGCCCCCAAAAAATGAGTGAAATATCAAAGGATGAAAGGCAATGGGAGCGAAAAACCCTAGGTGAGAGAGAGAGAGAACTCGAAGTAGGAGGGAAAATATGAAATGAAGGGATGCAACATTCGCTCGAGCGAAGACACTTATGCGCAAGGGGTCGCTCGAGCCAAGAACTTGTCACTCGAGCCTAAAAAAACACGCTCTCAAAATCAAAGCCATCTGCAGAAGCACGCTCGAGCGAAGAAGAAAAAAACAAAAATCAAAAAAAACTTTTTGAGCAAAAACACAATACTCACACCGTGAAGTAGGACCTGAAACACAAGTAGGTGAGCACAATAGCCAAAAAATGATACTAAGATGAAATAATCTACAAGCCATAAAGCCCGCAAACTTGCAATTATAACAATATGAAGGATATAATCATGAGCAGATCATATAAAATTTAATCAATGATCATAAGCTACATGAGAATGCACAACTCAAAAACCATCATGAGAGCTCACAAAAAGAATGTATATGTGTGCAATCCTTGAGAGGCCACAAAGCTAGAGTTAATCCTCGTAGTGATCGGATGGCTGGACCTCCATCAAGAGTAACTAGACATCACAGAGAAAAGTCAAACCACTAGGAATCATGGGGTATTTGTTGAGTAAACGCGGAGGCTCCCCCTCAATCAATGAGTCCGCTTTTTTTTCTTTTTTCTTTTTCAACTTTTCTTTCTTGTAGGCACTCACTGGTGGCATGCACGCTCAAGAGTATGGAGACCAAACCAGAGAAGAATGAAATCAAAAAGGATGGCCTAGTTGGTGCCTCTGAGGTAGTCTTTTCCTAATGCCTGGACTTTAAGAAACTGAAGGAGAAACCGTGGAAGTGAAAAACGATGGTAAATGGTTAAGAGACTCAACATCACCCATGATATACTAGTATAGGTCAATTCCTTTGAAAAAAGTACAAGAAACACTGTTAGTGGTCCATAGAGAACTTTGATCACTTGTGCGGAAATCCCTGCAACAGTTTAACTCAAGGTTGTGTATAGAATGAGATCATGATGTCAATGAGCATGGGCATTCAGAATGAGCTATGAACAAAGAAGAATGAGATCTTGTAAGCAACATGAGTAGTGTTCATATACTTTTAGATGCAAAGATGACAGGAATCAATGACAATGAGATTATAGCATCCAAGCACATATAAAGCCAAACACTCACATCCACTCAAGGAATAGGTAACACTCTAGTGACTGAGCACTACACCCAAGGTCTTTCTAAGGAACTCAAACCGAAGAAGATCAAAGGGTTTTGTGAAAATATCAGCTTTTTGATGCTCAGTTGGTACATGTTCAAGAACAACAAGGCCCTCGTCCACTAACTCTCGAATAAAATAATGACGAATGTCAATGTGTTTGGTGCGAGAGTGTTGGACAGGATTTTTTGAAATGTTTGTGGCACTTGTGTTATCACAAAAAAAGAGTGAGAGTGTTCTAATCTATTCCATAATCATGAAGCATTTGCTTTATCCACAGTATTTGTGCACAACAGCTCCCTGCAGCAATGTACTCAGCCGCAGTAGTCGAAAGAGAGATGGAATTTTTCTTTTTGCTATGCTAGGAAACCAAATTATTCCCGAGGTAAAAACACCCCCCTGATGTGCTCTTCTTATCATCAGTACACCTTGTCCAGTCGGCATTAGAAAAACTAGTAATTTCAGCTGTAGTATCAGTAGAAAACCAAACCCCATACCCCAATGTCCCATTAACATATTTAATGATGTGTTCTTTAGGACTGGCTTGGTAACGGGCACAAACACCTACACTGAAAGCAATATCAGGACGACTGGCTGTGAGGTAAAGAAGACTCCTTATCATACTCCTTTAAAGGGTAGGATCAACATCAGTACTAGAGGAATCTTTGGAAAGGTGAATATTGGTGCTCATGGGGGTGCATACATGTTTGGCAGACTCAAGACCAAACTTTGACACAAGATTTTTGGCACACTTGGTGTCATGACCCGAACCCGCCCCTCTGGGTTAAGGACATAACCGGCCAGTAATCCTGAGATTACTTACGGCCTCAAACCAAAACAAACATAACTCATCAGAGTAAAGGGGCCAAATGGAAGCAAAAATTTAAAGCTTTGTCCATAGAGCCGTGCTTAAATGCACATCAAACAAACTATACACATATATGTTAATAACCCACGACAAAATACAGTACCATAAAATCCTTTACAGACAGGATCATCCAAACTGAGTCAACCCATATCAAAACTATATACGGATATCCATAAAGTCCTAGCCAACAAGACAAAATATAAATACATAGCAAAATGGCAAGGATGGGTCTCGTGCGTGAGACACAAGGCTGACTCTCCAAAATCTCATGTTGTTCCTGGTAGACTTCACTGGGGCTGGGTTTGGACTTCTCTTGGCTCACCTACAAACAAATGAATGAGCGTGAGCAACAGCCCAGTGAATAATGTCAAATACAGAAATCACATAACGGTGTAGAACAACATGTCCTAAACGACCTTGGCCCCAATTCACATTTCTACTTAACATATATATATACCTATACAAAATTTAGATCAAGTGACTGTAGTTCCAGCATACTGGCCTTTGGCCCATTCAGGTTTCTATTCCTGTCAAAACAGCCTTCGGCCCACTCATTTATGTCAAAACGGCCTTCGGTCCATTCATTTCTGTCAAAATGGCCTTTGGCCCATTCATTTCTGTCAAATGGCCTTTGGTCCATTCATTTACGTCAAATGGCCTTTGGCCCATTCATTTACATCAAAACGGCCTTTGGCCCATACATTCGTGTCAAAACGGCCTTCGGCCCGCTCATTCATGTCAGAACGACCTTTGGTCCATTCATATAGGTCAAAACGACCTTCGGTCCGTTCATTTATATCAAAACAACCTTCGATCCATTCATTTACATCAAAACGACCTTCGGTCCATTCATTTACATCAAAACGACCTTCGGTCCATTCGTTCATTCATGTCAGACTTTTGTCCACAATTCCAATTAACAATTCATAAAGTTTATAAGGGAATAAACAATTGGACATTGACAAGCTTTCAAATATTGATATTACTCACAGTGATCGGCTTGTGGATTTGCCCTGGAGCTTAACCCTACACATTTCATGAACACAAAAGGGTCACTAACAATTCAATCCGTTCCTTAATTCACATATTCCTCATTAGGCTTTATTCATATCTCATTAATTCATTTACAATGCTTAACATATGCCTAAGAGGGCTTACAAGTGAAAGAGAACGGAAAACAGAACTCAGAATGCAAAAACAGAATCTTAGAAAACAAGGTCCCTGCTCGAGCGTGGACTTACCCGCTTGAGCGGACCCCTGAGGCCTGCAAAAGTACTGGATATGGGAAATTTATGCTCGAGCGTTAAATTTGGAGCTCGAATGGAAGGCCTCTTTACATGGCTCTCCGCTCGAGCGCGAACTTACCCGCTCGAGCGGAAGCCATGCCTGCAAAAAGTTCTGGATGTCTCATTTTTACGCTCGAGCGCGACCTAGGACGCTTGAGTGGAAGTCCATCCTACGTAGCTCCCCGCTCGAGCGTGGACTTCCCTACTCGAGCGAACATGAAGGGCTGCAGAAATTAAACTGGGAGCACGTATTTTCCGCTCGAGCGGCCATTACCCCACTCAAGCGGACTTCAAAATTCTAGAAAACCCAGAATGTGTTCTTGAGCTCCAATTCGGTTTTCAAGCCACAATACTTGCTCGCAATGGCTCAAATCTCAATATAATCATATCAACGTGGTACTAATGCAAGATTATAACATTATAGAGCTCAATATCTTGATTTATCTACATGCATGTCCCAAAATATGTCAAACTCAACACCAACATAACAAACTCATGCATTCAAGCTCATAACTTTTCAAATTGTACATGCATGTGATGAATTAGCCACACTCTCAACTTAGGTAACACAAATGGTGATCAAGACATGAGTTTCCTTTAACATTTCACATGGATTATACACATTTGTGCTCAAACATGCAATATCAGGGTGATTTCCTACATGCATGCACATATTAGGCTTCAATTCAACAAATACAACCCAATTTCATTTTAACCCTACTCTTGATCACCAAATTAGCTTGAACACACAAAATAACAAACTATACTCCAAGAATTACTCACCTAGAAGCTTTGATCTCCTAAGCTCTAGTCAATTCTTGAGTTAAATCTCCAAGATTCCCAAGCTTTGAGCTGAGTTTGCTCAATTCTCTTTTCTCCTCCTCTCTACAGCCGTCTCTCTCTTCCTCTCAATAGTCTAACTCAGATTTTGAGTTCATAAGGGCTAAAGGGGAGTGTAATGCTATCATACAACAAGGCCCACTAACATAATATTTCAATATAAAATATTTGGGCACTAATTCATCAATTAAATCGACTTAATCTGGCCCGAATCAATTTTTCAATTAAATTTTACCGTAGGCTCTAAAAATTACGTCAATCACAAAGGCGTAATCAATTTCGAGTTCTGTGGCCGATAAGGCCCTCAATTTAATTTCCAAAACAGATTATTCAGACAGGTATTCCTACGGTGAACAGATAAGACTTCAAAATCACAAACATTCATATAATGGCACATAAAATCATGCTAAACACATAATCATACTCAAATTAAGGACCAATTAGCATATTACGGGGCAGGGGTATCACACTTGGTCTGAGAAACAAACATACCAGAAGGAGACTGTTTAATTTGAAGACCTAAGAAATAAGACAACTCTCCCATCATACTCATCTCAAACTCATGTGTCATGCAATCTGAAAAATATTTTACAAGATGATCAGCAGTGGATCCAAACACAATATCATCAACATAGATCTGAGAAACAAGAATATGAGATTTAGTATGTTTCACAAATAAAGTCTTATCCACACTACCCCATTGAAAGTCATTATCAAGAAGAAAGGTAGTAACTCTCATACCAAGCTCGAGGGGTTTGTTTCAACCCATACAAAGCCTTGTCTAACTTGTAGACATGGTTTGGACATTTAGGGTCCTCAAACCTTTTTGGTTGCTCAACATAAGCCTTTTCTTTCAAGTACCCATTTAGAAAGGCACTTTTCACGTCCATTTGAAACAATTTTAAACCAAGAAAGCATGTAACACCAAGTAAAATATGAATAGATTCGAGACGTGCAACTGGGGCAAACGTCTCATCATAGTCAACACCCTTTACTTGTGTGTAGCCTTGAGAAACCAACCTAGCTTTATTTCTAACCACAATACCATACTCATCAGATTTATTCTTAAAGATCCACTTGGTACCTATTATATTCATGTCTCTAGGTCTGGGAACTAGAGTCCAAACATTGTTACGTTCAAATTGACCTAATTCTTCGTGCATAGCATTGACCCAGATATCGTCTAGTAAGGCTTCTTTTATATTCTTAGGTTCAATTAATAAAACATAACACATATGAGATACCTCATCCCGAATTTGTCTTCGGGTTTTCATTCGATCCGAGATACTTCCAATCACCTGTTGAGCTGGATAATTCAATTTCACCATTGCTGATGGTTTAAACTCAGGACTTGTGGTGACAAAAGCATCAGAAGTGGTGTCTCTCTGTGCACTCTTTGGACTCTGACTTACCTGAAAAGTTGGTGCTGTCTCAACTTCTTATGCTTAGACCTCAGCTTCTCTTTGACTCTGTGGTTCAATATCTAGGATTGGAGGCTCACCATTTTCTTCCTCATTTGTTGCTGAAGTAGGAGAACCTGTGTCATCTATAACCACATTGATCGATTCCATTAAAGATGAAGTTCGCAGGTTATAGACTCAAAAAGCCCTACTAGTGGTTGAATACCCTAAAAAAATACCTTTATCACTTCGGGAGTCAAATTTGCCCAAAGGCTCTCTATCTTTGAAAATGTAACACTTACTCTCAAAAGTTTTGAAGTATTTTACATTAGGTTTGAATCCCTTCCACAATTCATATGGAGTTTGTAAAGTGTCGGGCCTTAAATACACACGATTTATGACATAAACAGTAGTATTTAGGGCTTCAGCCCAAAACTTTGGAGGAAGTTTCTTACTAAGGAGCATGACACTAGCCATCTCTTGAACAACCCTGTTCTTCCTCTCTACCACTCCATTTTGTTGTGGAGTAATAGGTGCAGAAAATTCGTGAGTTCTACGTCTCTAGGAAAGTCCACCTTCAACGGAATGTCCTTCCTAGTGCATTTGAGTTGCTCCCCATTCGTTCATTGTTTGATTCCTTAGGGGGTGATCAAGTTTTTCTTTTCTTAGGGCCTCAAAATCTCAGTCTGGTCCACGAGTTTTATTGTAATATGCATTCTATTCGCAAGGAACTCGCTCCCCCTTTTTACACTTGGGTTAGAAAAAAAACTTTGGTCATCATTGAAGATGTTTTTCAATTGTTTCTTGGTCTACCGGAAGTCCGGGATTTTCATTATCCTTTCCTTACTCGCAGTGGTGTGGACTTTGATCGAGTTGCCACTGAACTTTGTGGCATTGCCCGAACTTGGATTGCCGGGGCGCTCATTCAACAAAATGAGCTTCTTCCTGTTTTCGACTTCTTAACATCATTGTCTGTGCCAATATTCATGTGACCACTCATTCCTCTCACATTACCCAAGATCAGGGGTATGTGTTATATTGCATTGATTACCATCTTCCCATTGACCTACCCGCGATGATTGTCACCAAAATAATCTCTGTTTTTTAGGGACACAAGTCCTTAGGTCTTCCTTATGGTTGCTTTCTCACTAGATTTCTCACTTCTCTTGGTGTCCCCATCTTTGAGGATGACGAATTTGCCTCTCCTATTAAACCCATTACCAAGTTGACTGTGTCTCAAAGTCAAGCTCATATTCGGGGGGGTCCATCAGGAGTCGGGGGTACTGATACAAGTGATGATCCCTTAGCTGAGGAGGCTGAGTATGATACAGCTGCTACTGGTGCACCAGAGATGCCTGAGATACGTCTGCGTTCCTTTCGTGGCCAGCTGCAGCAGTTCGAGCAGTCAGTTATGCATCGACTTGATCTGTTGGATGCTTGCCTGGATACACTGGATGGTCGTCTTGATCAGCAGAGCACGATGCTAGCCCAGATTCTTTCCTTGCTTGCAGTAGCCACCTCCATCAGACTCCTAGTTTTTTATAGTATTGGGACTGTGTTTCCTGGACAGTTTTTATTTTGGTCTGTATATAACTGTTTCTTTTGTGTCTCCCGGACAAAAAGGGGGAGTATTGGTTCAGGTAATTTTGGGGGGGTATATATGGGATATATGATATATGGTATATATGTTGATTTTGCATACTCATGGTGGATTTTGCAGGCAGCACTGGACTAGTTTTTTTTATGACCTAGCTTCTTCTATATTTTCTCATTCTTTTTCTTGGTGATGATTTTCTATTTTTGCAGATATTTGGTTCATTTTAAGCTAGATATTTGGTTCAGGCTGTTTTGTTATGTTAGGTTGGTTGTTTTTCTTTAGAACTTGTGTTTGCCTAGGAAATTATTAGAATGTTTTGTCCAGAAATTGACAAAGGGGGAGATTGTTAGGTCCCTTAGTCTTGTCAATCCAATGGACAAACATGGTTTTATTGAGTTGTATTTTTTCTAAGTTTTTTGTCTTGCTCGCTCCAGCAAAGGAGTCCTCGCTCGAGCGAAGGCTGCGTCTATAAAAAAACCTGAGAATGATGAATGTACGCTCGAGTGCAGGTAGCATGGCTCGAGCGAAGCCACTTAAGGAAAACACGTGTGATTGGTTCTTCGCTCAAGCGAGAGAGTCTTTGATCGAGCGAGCTTCGCTGTCCCAGTTTTCTATAAATCCTAGTTTTAGTCCAAAACTAGGATTACGTTTTGAGATCTACTTTAAGGTTTTCTGGGGTTTTCTTTTGGGGTTTTTTGTGAGTTTTCCTTGATGATTTGAGTGAGTATTAAACTCATGTTTTGTTAAACACATATCAAGGAGGTTGATTGGTTATATTTAAGAGTGTTCTTCTTCGGTGGAATCCGAAGATTCAAGCATGGAGTTTCAAAACAGTTTGATACTGTGCGTAGTCGTTGATTCGACAATAGAAGTTGTGGATTCAACTCAATCTAATCAATTTCGAGACGAAGGTTACGGTGAAAGATATACAGAAGATTTGAAGACAAATTAGAAGCGTTTGGGTAATTTGTTTGTTATTTTTGTAATCTTTCTTTCTTCAGTAGTGGATTAATTAATGGCGTTTTACCCGTGGTTTTTTTATTACAATTGAAGGTGCTTCAATTGTGGTTTTTTCCACGTAAAAATCGTTTGTGTCGATTTATTATTTTTCGAAAACAATAATCTAAATCACTTTCATAAGTGCTTGATGATTTAGATTGTGAGTTTTGAATGATTGAGAATTGGAGTAATTAAATCTTGATCTAATCACGAATCACTTAGAATTTTCAAAGGGCTTATAGTTTCATTTATCCCTTGAATATATCGACTCAAGTGAAGAACCCCGCGACTCTACTTAATGCAATGGTCTGATATAATATATTCATTTCATTTGTTTTTTTGTGTTGCAATGCTTGTAATTGTCTGACTATCTAAGTCCGGGAAGTCAGAGACAAGGCGATGTTTTGTGATAGATCACACAATGGTTAGGTTGTCTTTGTGCACAATCCTTTCAATCTTTTCTTTCTGTTATTTTTGCCTTGGTTTTGTTTTAGTTTTAGTTTAGAGTAACTACTCTGTCAAATTTTGTCTTCCAGGCCTTTTTTTCTTTTCTTTTTTTTCAGCGATCACAAAGGCCACGCAGTAGCTAAATCTGTATTCTTATCTTATTTAGGCCTCGTTTGGGAACAGGTTAATTTAGTAATTTTTTGGCTATTTGGCTAAAAAGGTAGGTAAAAAAAACTTGTATGTTTGGGATGACTTTTTGGCGATGTGCAAAAAGTGGAGAGAAAAGAGAATCTTTGACTTTTTGGTATGAGTTGTTGGCTTTTTAACTAATTTAGTAACTTTTTAACTAATTGGCTAAAAAAGTAAGTCCCCAAACGGGGCCTTTGGATCTTAGGTACTTTTGAGTAGTTGGGATGTGGCTTGATAGTTGACCGAATCTCTGTTTGTTCATGTCTACATTTATTTTCCAGAATTGATGATTCCGTAATTATTATGGCCACAATCACATCACCATTGGGCGCACCAAGAGCATAAGCCCTACAAATTATTCTGCGGAGTCTTCTCGATGTAAATTTGAGAAATGGATAGTAGAAAAGAAAACTTATGGAAATACAACTTTCAATATAGAATAAAGTACTACTGTACGAGGCTGATTGTTCAATAAGTGTTTTAATAGCATTTGTAGTTTATGCCTAGAAGCTTTACCTGGGTATTCTTTAAAAACAAATCAGAATTAAAATGTGTGGGGGTGCAAGCTCTGTTATCAGAATCTTATGGTTTGTGATTCAATTCACGATTTATAAAAAATCAATACGAATTTATGGGTGAATCTATTTTTGATAGAACATATATATAGTGAATCACATGATTTACAATAGATATGCTTTTTATGATTCTTGAAATTTCTTAACGGAAAAATATCACATCAGTGGAGTTTTGAAAAAGTACTTACAAATCAGTGATAAACTTTATAAATATTGATAATTAAAATAAAATTGTAAACATTTTCATGAATTTGTATTTTTTTTTTTTTTTTTGGCATCCATTGGGATGTAATAAACCCTTTTTTCAACTATCGTGTCGGATAGATTTTGACCCTTTTTTTTAGAAGGAAAAATGACATAATACAACTTTTAGAGTGAAAATAATCAATATTTATACATGATTTGTTGTTATTTTGATGAATAGAAAGTTTTTAATACAAATATAGTCATATCTTGTCAGACTCAACATGTTCTTATTAACCTTTTTTCTTTTCTTTTTTTTGTAACATTTTTTCTTTCAAAAATATCAAAACGCTTAAGATTTGATAACATATAACCATAAATTATCTATTACTATTTTAGTGAAATAAGTATGTATCAATATTACACGAGTTAGGCATGTCTGACTTAATCATTCCACAACTTCTTCTTTTTATTATTATTTTTTAAAAAATTTATTTAATAATAATCATACACCCCTCTTAAAGTGTGTTTAGGTTTTAAAATATCTATATGGATTCTAGGTCCATTTTTTGAATGTCAAAAGAGATTATAGTACTGCTATGGTTGTTCAATAATTTTATAGTTGGTGAGATTTGGACTCATATGTAACCAACATCTTCCCAATTAGACGATGCAATCATGTCTTTATATAAGAATTAATTAATAATATATAACTTATTTCGTTCTTCCTCATATATACAATCATTTGACATTTATTTATTTAGTTTGTCCTCAATCTTAACAATTTTCAATTCGATTCACGATTCGTAAAGTTAGGATTTCGATTTACAATACGACTCTCGATTTGACAATTATGGGTGCAAGTGTTGAGGTCATGACTCGTGCGACCATTGCTAATGGTTACCATGAATTTTTATGAGGTTTATTTCTTTGTTTTTTCTCAATTTGTTTTATATTGAAGTTTGAATATATCTTAATTTGTTTTTCTTTCCCTTAAACGAATCAAAATGATGAATACTAATGTCTTTTTAAAGCTTTTTTCCCATGGATGCCTAAGCGAAACAAGGTGGTCATCAAGAATTATATTGGTGTCCAGCCCAACTAATCCACTTTACACCAAATTTGAGGAGTGTCATATGGCATCTTCTTAACCTTATTGTGTCTTCCACATTACACCAAATGCGGGGAGCGTCATATGGCATTTTCTTTGGTTTGGTTTGGTTTGGTTTGGTTCTTGAGCAAGAGCATCCACACGGGTGATGTGGAATTCCTGACCTTAATTTTCTCTCACCATCTAATTTATCATAATAGCAAAACTTATGAGAGGATGGGACCCTCCATTTCATTTGATTAAAATACAGGGCATTGATGATGTTGAGGTGGTTTTAATGTGGAGACTGTTCTTATTAAAATGCTCATCTGCCTTTTTTCTTCCACTTTTGGCATGTAAAAAAAACTACAACATGCATTGCATCCTTATATAACAATGTTTTTCTGATCATTTGTAGTATCATACCCCCAGATGCCACACTCTCTTTAAATTAGATTGTATAACAACACTTACTGTACTACAATAGCTTTGGCATAATATAACTATTTATATGTGTAATGTTCACATGGAGTACAAATGACAGATGAGAGTATCTGTATTATTATAAATTCATCTTGCTAAGATTTTCGTGTCATTAATTTACAACCAGGACATGAAGCACATTGTTAAGATAATGACTTTGCTTGAACATTTGCCCATGGAATCGGCCTACTGCAAACATCAATAATTCCACACAACTATACTTGGTTGGTGAGCTCTTTTCTTTAGTTCTTGTTAAATTATTTTGTTTATATGTAGGTTTCTTCATTTTTAAAATGACTTACTTGGCCATGTTCACTTCCTTTCCAGCTACCTTTGTACTCTATTGTGTCACTAGGATGCTACGGTCTATTAATGGTTGGAGTTGGTCTGATGCAATTTCCAACTTGCCCACAAGAAGCGGTGTTGTTGCAGAAGATATTTTACTTTAATCTTTTTGTTCACCTCACATAGCATATTTTCATCTTTTTTTAAATCTAAGGGGTTGTTGGCCAACAATTCTCCCTTACCCTAATGGAAGTCTAGTTGCGGGAGCTGGGGGTTGAAGGCCTTGGTATAACATCCCTATTAAAGCGAAAATATATCAAAATTTAAAGAATTCATGCATGCCAATATGCCATGAAAATGATGGATATGTTATTTCTTTTCATTGAGGTAATGGACACTATGGGTTGACCAATGACGAAATGATAGACATTAGTTAAAAAAAATGTAATTGCAATCCTATTATAAACCTGCATGGGTGGTCAGTGGCTAAGGATGACTCCAGGACAAACCATAAACTCAGGCATCTTAGGTTCGACTTTTGTTGGGTGTTACAGCTGGTCTGGCATGATATGCATGTGTTGCTGGTTGTTGCATGTCTCCAATGTTTACCCAATCGCTAAACAGGATGTGCAGATGGGGTTCCTTGTGCGCACGCGCGCACACAAAAGCCCTATTATTGAAGATAGGAAGATATCAAAGGTTAAAGAACTCAAGCATGCCAATGTGCCATCACAATGATGGATATGTTGTTTCTTTCTATTGATGTTTTGTGCAGTATAGTTTGACTAATTATGAGGGAATAGACATTTGTTAAAAATTAACTAGGTTTTGATTTTTAATTTTTTAATAAAAAATGTGACAAAGTTAATGCATGAGAAATCAAAGCTTCGAAGACAAGGGTGCATTATAAATGTAAAAATAACTTTTTTTTGAACATCTCGACATAAAAGAGTACTATTACTTTAATATAACCTTATTTGCGAAAGTGCTGTAAGAACTGGGAATCAGAACATATTTTAACGTGTTAAATTGCAAGACAATAATGAGTATTTCATTCACTTTTTTTTTTTTTTTTAAATGAATAGTATAGTCTGAAAAATTCTTCATATTTGTGTCTGCAACCTGCAAGACTGTCGTTTTTTCCCCATAATGATTGTAGTTTGTGACACTTCCTTTCGCCAGGGAGGTCTGCATTGCCTTGAATTCTGATATGTGGTTAATCTGCAAGTTCTTTGACTTCTTTGGACTATTACTAATGGGGCATGCCTTTTGTGCAATGAGTACGACCCAACTGATGTTATACGGAGTTCCGGTAAAAAGAGTGTTGTGAAAGTAATTTCTATAGATTTTGACAAAATAAAGGCAGTCAGTTCCATTAGGGTGTGAAAAGCTTGGTCATCATTTGAAAACTGCTAATGTGGGACTGCTTATAGCTTCCTTGGTTTGTGCCTTCTTTTATCTCTTACTATATTGCAATATATTTAGAGGGTTCTTCTGAGGCAGTTGGTCATTCATTGTAATGCTTCACTGTACTAAATTGTTATTTTTGTGTGGAAGCTTTTTATTTATGGGGTAGAATGAGGATGGAATCATTATATTGTTCATCATAAGGTCCAGCAAAGTTCGGTCAAAAAGAGAGTCAATGCTTGTTTTATAATTCATTTTAATCAAGAATTAATTTTCTATCTATGCGTTATCAATTCATAATCGGCAAGATTCATTTTGTAGGACATTGTAGAGGCCAAGCAATTTCTGAAGCAAAGAGGGGTTGATGTGGATTATGATTAATCTGATCATCACCCAATCGACACCAGTGTTTGTGAATTGGGGTTGCCCAGAAAAGGCAATTTATAGGATGGACATCAAGAAGCTTTTTGTGAATTATGTTGCCGGGACTTTTATGTTTGTTGACAATGAACACGCCGTTTGGATATGTTTTCTTGTACTGTTGCAAATCAATATTAGAAAACTTCTCCCTTGTTACAAACTCCACAAACAACTTCCCTCTTGTATATCTTGACAACAATGGATTGTCTCATTGAAAATTTTCCATCTCTGGTATATATCTATTTTGCATGGAATGTGTTTTTGAGAACTACCCATTTTATAGTGCCAAGTTCAAAGCATATAGGACTATGCGTGGGCGATTGTAATTAGGGACGGACACAAATTCTAATTTTATAAGGTATAAAATTTTATGCACCAAAAAAAAAAAAAATGCTACTTAGATGGCGTGGGTGTTTAAAATTTTTAGAAAGTTCTTACGTGATCAACCTATATAATTTATTTTGAAAATATTATTGATTAGAACTGTAATGTGAAGGGGATTTTCGAAACTTTGGCACTGGCTGGATCGTTATTATAGAAACTAAAACAAGGTTAGTCCTTGGTGGATTATCTTGTTTAATTCATATTCAGTCACAAAATTATTGTATCGGTTTAATTGTCAAGTTCCTCAAAAAGAAAATTTGTACTGTTGGTCCCATGAATTTAAAGGGTGAATGTATGTTCATCGCTTCAAACCAAAGCATTACCATCTCCATCTCTGCTATTCTATGTTTCAGAAGAATTTTGCAAAATTCTTGACCATTAGAGTAGGTATGCCAAATACTTGAATCAAATTATTTTGGGAAATGTTATGAAATATGAAATTGTACTTTGAATTTAATCATCAAAAATGAGGTGGATGGCGTATGTTTAAAGTTGGTGGGACGTGAGCCATTGTGTCTTCCATAGTTATATTTTTCTGGTTAATTTTCTAGATATATATTTTTATTTTTTTCCTGAGTTCCTAGTATGATTAAAAACTAAAATTACCCTAATGATGTGTCAAATCTTAAGTTAAATTTGACCAACTCAAATCTTTGTATCAAACTTAGCTAAATTTGCCACATTCAGTAAAGGTTAATCATTTGAAAAATAAATTTAATGGTCTAAAATTGATATCAGGACTGTTTGTATCAAAATAACATGCTTGGAAGCACCAAGGATCCTCTAGAGTGAAATTTTCCTAAAGTTTTCTAGAGTGCTATATTGTGTGGTTGAGATTTATTGGCAAGTCACATCAGAAAAATTGATGTGACTTGCCAGTAAATCTCAACCATACACTGTAGCACTTTAGGAAACTTTAGGAAAAAATCACTCTAGAGGATCCTTACTCGCATGGAAGGAGGAACCATTAGAATGGTATAAAAAATTGTTTTTTCCACTGTAGTTGGCTAGCGAAAAATGATTTTTACTTTATATTGCTCGCAGCATAGGAGGTAGAAAGGTTTGTCCGCCTTAAATCATGACTAATTTTACTTTAATTTCTTATATTTTAATTATAATAGTTAAATTATTTAATTTTAATATGATTCTTTTGTCTCTTATTGTTTAAAATTTAAACAAAAAAAATGTTCACGCGAGGGTGATAAAATTACAATTTAAAAAAAAAATTATAAGAAAAAAATGCATAATACGTTATTCTTTTCAAACTTTCACGACGTGTTTGGATTGGACATTTTGGAAAGAAAATAAAATAAACATATTTTTCTTACTTCATGTCATCTAGGGCGAATTACCCTAATAATCCCTATAATTTGAAGCTTGTATCATTTTAATTTTCCTTGAATTTTAAATTTTGTTACCATTACTTAATTTCAAGGATAAAATCGTCAATTTGATAAAATATAAACTAATTTGATAAAAATAAATGTCAAAAAATATATTTTTAAATTTTTAAAAATTATTTCTACACACCAAAGATAAAATTATGTAAAATTGATAAATCTTTTAGATATTTATTTATTTATTTTACCAAATTAATTTTTATTATATGTTTGGATGATGATCATGTAATGGGTAATTGTTAAGCTTTTAATGTATAATCGATATATATTAAATGTTTTTAGTTTTGAATTCTTTGATTTAATGAATTGGTTTAATAATGATATCAAAATTGTCGCCATATTTGATTTTTGAAAAAATAGAAACCAAATTAATGAAAACAAAAACAACCACCCATTTTATGATTATCATCTAAACACATAATAAAAATTAATCTAGTAAAAAAAATGTCTAAAAGATTTATCAATTTTACATAATTTTATCTTTAGTGGGTAGAAATAATTTTTAGAAATTCAAAAATATTTTTTTATTTATTTTTGTCAAATTAGTTTATATTTTATCAAATTGACAATTTTGTCCTTGAAAAATCTAATGGTATCTTTAATTGTCCTTATTTGGAACAAGATTCAAAATTCAAGGTCAAATGTGTCACAATTGAAAAATCAGAAACCAAAATGATACAAGTCTCATACTATAGGGACTGTTAGTATAATTTAAGGTCAAATGTGTCACCCTATCTCCTTTTATACACATAGAGGAAAAGAGATGAGGAGCCTCCTGTAGCAAATGTAGGATTTAATTTTGGGAATTAATCTGCAAAATTGATGAACAAATGTTGCATAACTGATGGATTTAAACCATCACCATTATAGAGGAGTTTCAAATTATTATACACATGTTAATGTATATAATTTTACAGCCCACACACTTGGCTTGACCCAAAAAGATTAAGATGGGTGGACCAAGCCACTACTAAAGGAAGGGCCTTTTGAGTCGGTTTTTTGAGTCGGCAAATTTTACCGTCGCAAAAGGTAACCTTTTTGAGACGGCACAGAGTTACCGACTCAAATACCAAACCTTTAGCGTCGGCACCGTTGGCCGACACAAAAAATTAATATTTGATAGCATTACTTGAGTCGGTTCAATTTACCGACGCAAAAGATAGACCTTTTGAGTCGGCATAGACCTTTTGCATCCGCAAATTTGTGCCGACGCAAAAAATTATACCTTTTTGTGTCGGCAACTGATGCCGTAGCAAAAAAAAAACTTATAGCCAAGATATATATATATATTTACTTGATTATATTTAATAAATATATTTATTTATACATATACTTTTATATTAATATTGAGTGTATATACTATAAATAATATATATCTCATTTAATATTTGAAAGAGGTATGGTGGTGAAGTGGACTTAGTGCGGTGACTTTGGGTCAAATTGTCCAAATGGAGTGTGTTCGAAACTTGGGAGCCTCAATGAGAAAATTATGGGTTAAATATTTTTAAAACATTTAACCACTTTTTGAGTCGGCAATCTACCGTCTCAAAAAATTGAAACTTTTTGCGTCAGCAGATTGCCGACTCAAAAACTTTTTGCGACCCCACCATTTTCGTTCCTTGAGTTGCCGTCGAAACGTCGTCGCAAAAAGTTTTTGCGTCTGCAAATACGCTATTTGCGACGGCACGCTGCCGACTCGAAAGCCATGTTTTCTAGTAATGAGCCCAGCCACCACATTCAATCCATTCCAGCAAGCCTCAACCCTCAAGCCCAAGTCCCAAGATCCATGATACACGACCCACGGACCCCGGACCAGGACTTGTCCGAGAGGCAAGCGGCACGCTCGCGCACGCGTGTAGCAATTTTTGCATAACTAACTTGGACCATAATCTTGACCCAAGTCCATCCTTGAAGCATCAATAACTTCCTTCATTCAGAAAATTTAGATGCCCCAAAGGGCTCACACCCTAAGGCAAAAAATGGGATTTAAATACCCATCAATGCTTTCCTTTGCAATCATATGGGATACAAGGTTTTACACCTTTCCCAACACCTCTTTTATGAAGCCAACTTAATGAATCAATTTCTCATTCAAACCTTAAAGGTTTTTGGTCATTCTTTTTGTGGTGTAAAGATCTCACTACAAAGCATCTTAACCTACTTTACTCCACCTCAATTGAGGATTGACACCCATTTTAATATTGTATTAAAGTCACCAAAAAATCATTATTTTTCCAACAATCCTCCACATGAATAAAAATTGACCGAATAACAACAAACGGACAACGCTTCCTAACAAAGACTTGGAGAAAGTGCAATAGAATAACCCCGGCATCAAAAAGGGTGGCTTTTTGGCTTTGAACCCCTCTAATAAAGTCTATCGAATTTACTAGTTGTCCAGTGAACACGAAATCTTGAACTGTTCTGCCGTTTATGTAAACCAAGACAACAGACCTCACACAAGAATTACTCTAACCATTGTTTTGTTTTCACTATTGTGTCTAGTTTAGCCCTAGAACACTAGCATGGTTCTATAAGTGGTTTAAAGAATTAGGCCCTGTCAATTCTTATAGAAGCGGCCCCACCTCACACTCACATAGGTGACTCTACTTGAGTATCTTGTTATACTCAACTTAACAGCTTAACACACTAAAGTCAATAAAAGCTCAGGTTAACCTTTACACTTGCAGGTATCACTGATAAAAGGAATGGTTTGAGGTTTATCCTCCTCAGTGACATACCACCGTTACATGCAATTAGTTTGTCCCATTAAACCAAGATTTTGGGATCTCCGGTCAACTAGGTTGGGTTTCCATTCCGGTAACACCTTATACTAAAGACCTTAACTCCATTCCTTCTGACAACTTCTCTACTAACACTCGATTTAACCCTTTGGTTAGCGAATCTGCAATGTTGTCCTGAGACTTTACATAGTCTAAAGTGACAACTCTGTTCGAGAGTAGTTGTCGTATGAAATTATATCTACGATAAACATGTTTAGACTTTCCATTATACATATAACTCTTTACCCATCCAATCGCCGATTGGCTGTCACAATGAATACATATGGCTGGCACATGTCTGGACCAACGTGGAATATCCTCAACGAACTGGCGAAGCCATTCAGCTTCTTCAGTTGCTTTATCCAAAGCAATAAACTCAGATTCCATCGTTAATCTCGATATACACGTTTGCTTAGAAGATTTCCAAGACATGGCTACGCCTCCGAGGGTAAACACATAACCACTAGTGGATTTGGAGTCTTTTATATTAGATATCCAATTAGCGTCACTATACCATTCTAGTACCACTGGGTATCTGGTATAATGTAGCCCATAAGCCCAAGTGTAGCGTAGAT
This sequence comes from Camellia sinensis, assembly GCF_055761805.1. Classification (NCBI taxonomy): domain Eukaryota; kingdom Viridiplantae; phylum Streptophyta; class Magnoliopsida; order Ericales; family Theaceae; genus Camellia; species Camellia sinensis. Next base: position 84,688,801 of record NC_138963.1, read on the forward strand.
AACCTAACACCTGCATAATGCCCCTCCAATGAGTAGCATTCGGATTACTCATGTATCTACTAAGCTTGCTAACAGAGTAGACTATATCCGGCCTTGTACAACTCATCAGATACATCAAACTTCTAATGACTCGAGAATATTCTAACTGAGAGACACCCTCACCATTATTCTTGGTCAAGTGTAGACTCACGTCTATCGGTGTCCTAAATACACTTGTATCTGATTTACCAAGTTTCTCAAGTATCTTCTCAATATAGTGAGATTGAGAAAGTACAATACCATCAGATGTTCTGGTAATCTTCACACCCAGAATTATATCTGCAAGGCCCATATCTTTCATGTCAAACTTAGAGTTTAACAATCTCTTAGTGGTTCGAATCATTTCATCATTACTACCAACAATGAGTATGTTATCTATGTATAGACACAAAATGACATAACCTCTGTCAGTGTCTTTGACATATATGCATTTTTCACACTCATTGATTTTGAACCCATTTTACAACATAGCATTGTCAAACTTTTCATGCCATTGTTTAGGCGCTCACTTCAAACCATATAATGATTTGACAAGCTTACTGTAACAACCCTCATACTGTTTACTGATTAATGACCAATTGATCACCGATTACTGTTAAACGAGACTGATAATGACTGATAACTGACTGATAATTGAACTGATTAAAAGTACTGAACTGACTGACTGAAACTGGAAACCGAATTGATTGAGTATATGTTAGTTAAATTGCATTCTATCTGTTTGATTGTATGATTATCTGTTCATACTTATATGTTTAAACTGCTAATTGAAGGCCTTATCGGCGGCCGAATTAGAAACTGATTGATGTTTAATGATCATCATAATTTATGTGATTTTGTGGTGTATTTACCTGAAAACTGATTAGGTATGATTAAATTAGATTAAAATATGCTAATTAAAGAGTTGGACTTAATTACCGTTTTGCCCTTGAGTGGGCCACTACCTCTACACTTTGAGCTCATTATACTTGAGCCAAACACATTTGCTCAGCCATTTCTTCTTGTTCTAGCCGAATTTAGAGAGAGAGGAAGTGAGAGTCTTGAGTTCATTTCAATATTGCTTAGAATTTGAAGAGAATTGAAGGTTGATTGTTGCTTTGTGGTCCTACACTTGGAATTGAGGCTCTAGGTAAGGGAACTCAACCTTTATTGATGTGTTTGAGCTAGTTCTTGCATGAGTCATGCTTCATTGTAGAACTAAGTCATATTTTGGTTCATTGTTGTTGATTTGAAGCTCATTTCATGCATGCATGTTTGTATTGTAGATGTTTGAGTTGTTTTCATGGCAAAGGGTTACATGCATGTTCATAATCATGTTTAAGTCCATGATTTCACCATGTTTTGAAAAGAATTGGCTCCTAAGAGCATCAAATTGAAGCTTCAAAATGGTTTGAATTCATGCATGTTTGCATGTTCATCTTGTGCTTGAAAAAATGGTTTAAATTGGGTTTGAATTAAACACCCTTGGGCTTTGATTTCTTAAAATTGAGCTTTGAAACATGATATCCTATGTGTTTATAAATGTTTTCCAGAAAATGGGCCCAAGAGGATTGGTTTTGATGCTTTTGAGCTTGGTTTTGGACCTGGAGCTCGAATCTGGGATTTCCAAATTTCCGTCGTCCGCTCGAGCGGGGGAAGTGCCGCTCGAGCGGGAAAATCGAGCTTCCAGCATCTTGCACTGTTTTACAATCCGCTCGAGCGGAGGATTGGGCGCTCGAGCGGAGTCATGTCTCAAGCTCGAGCGGGCGTCGAGCGGGGATTTCACCCATCCAGTACCTTTACAGTACGCTCGAGCGGGAAAGTTTGCGCTCGAGCGAGTACCTTTGTTTGCCTGTACGCTCGAGCGGGGAAACCTGAGCTCGAGCGGGACTCTGTTTTTCTGAAAATCCTGAAAATGCTTTTAAATGTGCATTTTTGCATCCTCATCCCATCCTAGGTATTCTTAGGCCTAGTTTAAGGCATTTAGATGAGGATATCGTTGTAGAACACACCAAGGCAAATTAGGGATTAAGTTATGATATTTCCCAACTGTGTAGCTTAGTGTGTGTTCAACCTGTGAACTGTGTAGGGTTGGCAACTGGGGAGACACGCTCTAGCATACTGTAGCCCAGAACTCTGTGAGTAACAATTGTGTAAAGATATGTTCAACTGATATCTTTTGAATACTGAACTGAACTGTTTACTGAACTGGTATTATTTACTGAATGAATGTATGTCCTTTATTTCTGAACTGTACTGTGGCATCCTTAGTACTCACTGTTTACTGTTACTGCTACTGCGACAGAATTCTCTGTCGGTTCCCTCGTGGAACCACTACTGTTTACTGACTGATGGCCATCATTACTGTTCGGTCTTTTAAGACCTACTGTTACTGTTATGCTAATGGATGTACCACATATGACTGTTTACTGTACCGAACAACTGAAATACTGATTGAATTGAACTGTTTTCATCACTGTAAGGACATTCATTCTAAACCCCTTTACGCATTATGTTATTCACTGGGCTTTAGCTCACTGCTTATATATATATGTAGGTGTACAGGCACCAGATCGGAGCTAGGAGCGTCAGGGTAACTCCAGTTTTGTCAAGCCAGCCTATGCGCCTCACTGCGAGGTTCCGAGTTGCCATGCTATGGCTTGGGGGTGTTTTGTTTGTTTTCCCCCGTCTGTTTCCATACTGTTTGGACTACTGTACTGTTATAAAGGGATTAGGTCCCTGTACTGAGTGACTGTAAATTCTGTATAGACCGTACTGTTTTGTATAGACTGACTGTCCACTGTACCGCTATCTAGGGTAGAGTCCCTAGTTTGAATGAATGTAAATATTGTGCATACTGTTCTGTACTGTTTATGTATTAATGCATGAAAAATCTTTTTGGCATACAGACTGTCACAGCTCATTGGACATTGTTTAATTACTGTATTGGCTTCCGCCAGGCCCTGTACTCTGTTTTACTGTATTACTGTTAAGCAGGCCTTCGGTAATCTCGGATTACTGGCCGGTTACGGTGCTAAACCCATAGGGCCGGGTTTGGGTCGTGATAGAGTGGTATCAGAGCGATACTTAACCACGAGTTATACCGCACACACGTGTCCAAATGAGCTATAGGGTGTCCTAGAAAGTGATTAGGGCATTTCATGAACTTGATAAGTGTGTGGTTACGTTATGACTGAATACACGCTAATGTGGTAAACTGTTAAACAAATGACTGCTTATGTTTAAAACTGTTATAACTGCTTATAGTGAAATGGATAATGCAAATGAACCTGAATCCTCGTCTACCGAGGCAAGGATGGAAAGAATGGAAAGAATGATAGAACTGATAACTGCTAGACTGGAACAACAACAGAACCAACCGCCCCCACCTCCTCCTCCTCCTCCGGTACAGCCGGAACCTAATGCGAATGTGGATGATGGGGATATTATTGCTCTCACCCATAAATTCAGCAAGATGAAACCGCCATCCTTTCAGGGAGGCCTCGAACCGTTAAAGGCTGAAGCTTGGGTGCTTGAAACAGAAAAATTATTTGAAGTGTTTCCGTGCTCGGAAGCGAATAAGGTATTATTAGCTACCTTCACCCTCCAAGAAGAAGCTAGAAGGTGGTGGATGTTGATCCGTGATACAAATACTGTTATGACTTGGGCTCAGTTCAAGGAGTCTTTCTTTGAAAAGTACTTCCCTCAGTGTGTCAAGGATAGGAAAGTGACTGAATTTGAGCAACTGAAACAGGGCACCACGTCGGTTGCCGAATATGAAACGAAATTTACTGAACTTGCCCGTTATGCACCGCACATGGTGGATACTGAATATAAGAAGGCCAGAAAATTTGAAGGTGGCCTTAATGTGGCAATACTTGACCGGATAAATGTTTTGAAATTACCGACTTTTGTAGGTGTTCTCGACCGGGCATTGATGGCCGAGTCGAACATTGCAGCAGTGAAACAATCTGAAACACCAACAACTGAATGGCATGGTAAAAGGCAGGGTTTCAAATTCAAGAAAGGCAAGCACAACCCAGCCAATAAGAAACAGAACACGGGATCAATGACTAGCCCCAGCCAAGGGAGTGGGTTCATTCCACCCTGCTCTGTATGTGGTAACAAGCATAAAGGGGTTTGTCACAAATTATCTGGAGCCTGTTACAGGTGTGGCAAGGTGGGCCACATGGTTAAAGATTGCCCTTCTGCTCCTCAAGGCAATAGCAAAGCTGCAGCCAGCGGCGCAGCATCAAATGCTCCACCAAAGCCTAACCCTAAAGCTACCGGGAAAGAGCCTGTGAGGCAAGGCCGAGTGTTCGCACTAATACCGGGAGATGTGCAGAATACCGAGACCGTTGTGTCAGGTATTCTTTCTATTTGTGCACAAAATGCATATGTATTAATTGATTCGGGGTCTACACATTCTTATGTATCGCATGCTTTCTCACGGAAATTGAATAGACCCTTAGAACCTATGAACTATCTGCTAGTCGTATCATCACCCGTAGGGGGATCCATGACATGTGCTTATATGTACCCCGCATGTGAAATTATTGTTGGGGATATGCATCTGTTTATTGATTTACTGCCATTGAACATTGATCATTTTGATGTCATATTGGGAATGGACTGGTTAACAAAATATCATGCCACTATTGACTGTGTGACCAAGCAAGTTGTTTTCCGTCCACCTGGTCTGCCTGAATTTGTGTTTAATGGGAGTGGAGTAGTACCTCCTCCGTATTTGATTTCGTCAGTGAAAGCTGTTAAATTAATTAGAAAGGGGTGTAAAGGATATCTGTGTTCTGTACCGACTGTGTCGACTGATGATAGTATTAAAACTGATGTGAATTGTATTCCTATAGTCAGAGAATTTCCAGATGTTTTTCCAGATAATCTTCCAGGAGATTTGACTGATAGGGAGATTGAATTTACCGTCGATGTGATTCCCGGAACACAACCAGTTTCTAAAGCTCCGTACCGAATGGCCCCAACTGAACTGAAGGAGTTGAAAGTGCAACTACAGGAACTACTGGATAAGAAGTTTATCAGACCTAGCACTTTGCCATGGGGTGCGCCTGTTTTGTTTGTAAAGAAGAAAGATGGCTCACTGAGACTGTGCATTGACTACCGTGAATTGAACAAGGTAACTGTAAAGAATAAATACCCATTACCGCGTATTGATGACCTGTTTGATCAGTTACAGGGTGCTAAAGTATTTTCTAAGATTGATCTTAGATCCGGATATCATCAACTGAAGGTTAAACCGGAAGACATTGATAAAACTGCTTTTAGAACGAGGTATGGACATTACGAATTTTTAGTTATGCCTTTTGGAGTCACGAATGCACCAGCTGCTTTTATGGACCTCATGAACAGAATTTTTAAACCATACCTTGATGACTTTATTGTTGTATTTATCGATGACATATTGATTTACTCCAAAAGTATAGAACAGCATGAACATCATCTGAGACTTGCCCTACAAACCTTAAGAGAACAAAACTGTATGCTAAACTGTCTAAATGTGAATTTTGGCTTGACCATGTTATGTTTCTGGGGCATGTTGTTAGCAAAAATGGAATTTCTGTTGATCCGCAGAAAATTGAAGCTGTAGTGAACTGGCCTAGACCGACCAATGTGACTGAAGTCCGAAGCTTTTTGGGACTGGCTGGATATTACAGAAGATTTGTCAAGGATTTCTCCAAAATTGCCCTACCATTGACTCAGTTAACTCAGAAGGGGACATCATTTGACTGGACTGACCAAAGAGAATCTGCTTTTCAGGAGTTGAAAACTCGATTAGTGACTGCACCAGTTCTTACCTTACCTTCAGGTACGGATGGTTATACTGTATTTAGTGATGCTTCTCATAAGGGTCTGGGGTGTGTTTTAATGCAGAATGGGAGAGTTATTGCTTATGCTTCCCGACAGTTGAGACCACATGAAAAGAACTACCCGACCCATGATCTGGAACTTGCTGCAGTAGTATTTGCACTGAAAATCTGGCGTCACTATCTGTACGGGGTGACATGTGAAGTATACACCGACCACAAGAGTTTAAAGTATTTCTTCACACAGAAAGAACTGAACATGAGACAGCGGAGATGGCTGGAACTGATTAAGGATTATGACCTACAGATATTGTACCATCCGGGAAAAGCCAATACCGTTGCCGATGCATTGAGCCGGAAATCGATTGGAAACTTAGCCTGTTTGCTTACAGGACAGAAAGAGTTGCTTTGTGACCTTGAAAAATCTGAAATTGAAATTGTTTTGAGAGAACAAGGTGGAACCTTAGCTGCTATTTCTGCTCAACCGGCGCTGATTGAAGAGGTTAAAGAAAAACAACAACTGGATGATTTCTTGAAGAAGATCATCGAGGAAAGAGAATCCAAACAGAGACCGGGATTCAAATTTGAGAATAATGTACTGAAATTTCAAGAAAGACTGTGTGTACCAAATGATACTGAACTGAAAAGAAGAGTTCTGCAAGAGGGCCACAACTCAAGATTTTCTATCCACCCGGGGAATACGAAAATGTACCAAGATCTGAAACAGAATTTCTGGTGGCCGGGAATGAAGAAAGAAATTGCTGATTTTGTATCCAAATGTCTTCATTGCCAACAGGTCAAAGCTGAACATCAACGACCTGCCGGACTATTGCAACCTCTACCCATACCAGAGTGGAAATGGGAGCATATCACGATGGATTTTATCGTTGGATTACCTCGCTCCAGAAAAGGTATGGATTCAATTTGGGTTATTGTTGATAGACTAACCAAATCTGCTCACTTCTTACCTGTCAAGACAATCTATAATGCGGATAAATTGGCTGTTATCTATATTGATGAAATTGTGAGACTGCACGGAGTGCCCGTGTCTATTGTTTCTGACAGGGATTCGAAGTTTACATCGAGATTTTGGCAAAGTCTACAGACTGCATTGGGTACTGAATTGAGGCTGAGTAGTGCCTATCATCCTCAGACAGATGGCCAGTCAGAAAGGACCATTCAAACTCTGGAGGATTTACTGAGAATGTGTGTCCTTGATTTTCAGGGAGACTGGGAAAGTCATTTGCCCTTAGCTGAATTCGCCTACAACAACAGCTACCATTCGAGTATTGGTATGGCGCCTTTTGAGGCATTGTATGGCAGAAAATGTAGATCTCCAATTTGTTGGGCAGAAGTTGGAGATGGGCCTTTGCTTGGGCCCGAGATTGTGTATGAAACAACTGAAAAAGTGAAACTGATACAACAAAGACTGAAAACTGCGCAGAGTAGACAGAAAAGTTATGCAGATGTCAGAAGACGGGACAGAGAGTATGAAGTGGGTGATCACGTTTTTGTGAAAGTGACACCAATGAAAGGCCAGACTCGTTTTGGAGTCAAAGGCAAGTTAGCACCGAGATACGTCGGACCATATGAGATCATTGAGAAAATCAATCGGGTGGCGTATCAAGTTGTGCTTCCTCCTGAAATGGAGCATATGCATAACGTCTTCCACATCTCTATGTTGAGAGACTATCTTCGGGATCCTTTCCATGTAATAGAGCCTACTCGTGTAGTGCTGAGTGATGACTACACTTACGAGGAACGGCCTATACAGATTGTTAACAGACGGATCAAGAAACTGAGAAACAAAGAGATCCCGCTAGTGAAAGTTGACTGGCAGAACCATGGTGGTGTGTATGCCACTTGGGAAAGGGAAGATGACATGGCCAAAAGATATCCTGAACTGTTTCCACTGAATCCTGTTTTCTTCCAGAATGAAAGTAACTCGAGTTTAGAGGACTAAACTCTTTATAAGGAGGGGAGACTGTAACAACCCTCATACTGTTTACTGATTAATGACCGATTGATCACCGATTACTGTTAAACGAGACTGATAATGACTGATAACTGACTGATAATTGAACTGATTAAAAGTACTGAACTGACTGACTGAAACTGGAAACCGAATTGATTGAGTATATGTTAGTTAAATTGCATTCTATCTGTTTGATTGTATGATTATCTGTTCATACTTATATGTTTAAACTGCTAATTGAAGGCCTTATCGGCGGCCGAATTAGAAACTGATTGATGTTTAATGATCATCATAATTTATGTGATTTTGTGGTGTATTTACCTGAAAACTGATTAGGTATGATTAAATTAGATTAAAATATGCTAATTAAAGAGTTGGACTTAATTACCGTTTTGCCCTTGAGTGGGCCACTACCTCTACACTTTGAGCTCATTATACTTGAGCCAAACACATTTGCTCAGCCATTTCTTCTTGTTCTAGCCGAATTTAGAGAGAGAGGAAGTGAGAGTCTTGAGTTCATTTCAATATTGCTTAGAATTTGAAGAGAATTGAAGGTTGATTGTTGCTTTGTGGTCCTACACTTGGAATTGAGGCTCTAGGTAAGGGAACTCAACCTTTATTGATGTGTTTGAGCTAGTTCTTGCATGAGTCATGCTTCATTGTAGAACTAAGTCATATTTTGGTTCATTGTTGTTGATTTGAAGCTCATTTCATGCATGCATGTTTGTATTGTAGATGTTTGAGTTGTTTTCATGGCAAAGGGTTACATGCATGTTCATAATCATGTTTAAGTCCATGATTTCACCATGTTTTGAAAAGAATTGGCTCCTAAGAGCATCAAATTGAAGCTTCAAAATGGTTTGAATTCATGCATGTTTGCATGTTCATCTTGTGCTTGAAAAAATGGTTTAAATTGGGTTTGAATTAAACACCCTTGGGCTTTGATTTCTTAAAATTGAGCTTTGAAACATGATATCCTATGTGTTTATAAATGTTTTCCAGAAAATGGGCCCAAGAGGATTGGTTTTGATGCTTTTGAGCTTGGTTTTGGACCTGGAGCTCGAATCTGGGATTTCCAAATTTCCGTCGTCCGCTCGAGCGGGGGAAGTGCCGCTCGAGCGGGAAAATCGAGCTTCCAGCATCTTGCACTGTTTTACAATCCGCTCGAGCGGAGGATTGGGCGCTCGAGCGGAGTCATGTCTCAAGCTCGAGCGGGCGTCGAGCGGGGATTTCACCCATCCAGTACCTTTACAGTACGCTCGAGCGGGAAAGTTTGCGCTCGAGCGAGTACCTTTGTTTGCCTGTACGCTCGAGCGGGGAAACCTGAGCTCGAGCGGGACTCTGTTTTTCTGAAAATCCTGAAAATGCTTTTAAATGTGCATTTTTGCATCCTCATCCCATCCTAGGTATTCTTAGGCCTAGTTTAAGGCATTTAGATGAGGATATCGTTGTAGAACACACCAAGGCAAATTAGGGATTAAGTTATGATATTTCCCAACTGTGTAGCTTAGTGTGTGTTCAACCTGTGAACTGTGTAGGGTTGGCAACTGGGGAGACACGCTCTAGCATACTGTAGCCCAGAACTCTGTGAGTAACAATTGTGTAAAGATATGTTCAACTGATATCTTTTGAATACTGAACTGAACTGTTTACTGAACTGGTATTATTTACTGAATGAATGTATGTCCTTTATTTCTGAACTGTACTGTGGCATCCTTAGTACTCACTGTTTACTGTTACTGCTACTGCGACAGAATTCTCTGTCGGTTCCCTCGTGGAACCACTACTGTTTACTGACTGATGGCCATCATTACTGTTCGGTCTTTTAAGACCTACTGTTACTGTTATGCTAATGGATGTACCACATATGACTGTTTACTGTACCGAACAACTGAAATACTGATTGAATTGAACTGTTTTCATCACTGTAAGGACATTCATTCTAAACCCCTTTACGCATTATGTTATTCACTGGGCTTTAGCTCACTGCTTATATATATATGTAGGTGTACAGGCACCAGATCGGAGCTAGGAGCGTCAGGGTAACTCCAGTTTTGTCAAGCCAGCCTATGCGCCTCACTGCGAGGTTCCGAGTTGCCATGCTATGGCTTGGGGGTGTTTTGTTTGTTTTCCCCCGTCTGTTTCCATACTGTTTGGACTACTGTACTGTTATAAAGGGATTAGGTCCCTGTACTGAGTGACTGTAAATTCTGTATAGACCGTACTGTTTTGTATAGACTGACTGTCCACTGTACCGCTATCTAGGGTAGAGTCCCTAGTTTGAATGAATGTAAATATTGTGCATACTGTTCTGTACTGTTTATGTATTAATGCATGAAAAATCTTTTTGGCATACAGACTGTCACAGCTCATTGGACATTGTTTAATTACTGTATTGGCTTCCGCCAGGCCCTGTACTCTGTTTTACTGTATTACTGTTAAGCAGGCCTTCGGTAATCTCGGATTACTGGCCGGTTACGGTGCTAAACCCATAGGGCCGGGTTTGGGTCGTGATAGAGTGGTATCAGAGCGATACTTAACCACGAGTTATACCGCACACACGTGTCCAAATGAGCTATAGGGTGTCCTAGAAAGTGATTAGGGCATTTCATGAACTTGATAAGTGTGTGGTTACGTTATGACTGAATACACGCTAATGTGGTAAACTGTTAAACAAATGACTGCTTATGTTTAAAATTGTTATAACTGCTTATAGTGAAATGGATAATGCAAATGAACCTGAATCCTCGTCTACCGAGGCAAGGATGGAAAGAATGGAAAGAATGATAGAACTGATAACTGCTAGACTGGAACAACAACAGAACCAACCGCCCCCACCTCCTCCTCCTCCTCCTCCTCCGGTACAGCCGGAACCTAATGCGAATGTGGATGATGGGGATATTATTGCTCTCACCCATAAATTCAGCAAGATGAAACCGCCATCCTTTCAGGGAGGCCTCGAACCGTTAAAGGCTGAAGCTTGGGTGCTTGAAACAGAAAAATTATTTGAAGTGTTTCCGTGCTCGGAAGCGAATAAGGTATTGTTAGCTACCTTCACCCTCCAAGAAGAAGCTAGAAGGTGGTGGATGTTGATCCGTGATACAAATACTGTTATGACTTGGGCTCAGTTCAAGGAGTCTTTCTTTGAAAAGTACTTCCCTCAGTGTGTCAGGGATAGGAAAGTGACTGAATTTGAGCAACTGAAACAGGGCACCACGTCGGTTGCCGAATATGAAACGAAATTTACTGAACTTGCCCGTTATGCACCGCACATGGTGGATACTGAATATAAGAAGGCCAGAAAATTTGAAGGTGGCCTTAATGTGGCAATACTTGACCGGATAAATGTTTTGAAATTACCGACTTTTGTAGGTGTTCTCGACCGGGCATTGATGGCCGAGTCGAACATTGCAGCAGTGAAACAATCTGAAACACCAACAACTGAATGGCATGGTAAAAGGCAGGGTTTCAAATTCAAGAAAGGCAAGCACAACCCAGCCAATAAGAAACAGAACACGGGATCAATGACTAGCCCCAGCCAAGGGAGTGGGTTCATTCCACCCTGCTCTGTATGTGGTAACAAGCATAAAGGGGTTTGTCACAAATTATCTGGAGCCTGTTACAGGTGTGGCAAGGTGGGCCACATGGTTAAAGATTGCCCTTCTGCTCCTCAAGGCAATAGCAAAGCTGCAGCCAGCGGCGCAGCATCACATGCTCCACCAAAGCCTAACCCTAAAGCTACCGGGAAAGAGCCTGTGAGGCAAGGCCGAGTGTTCGCACTAATACCGGGAGATGTGCAGAATACCGAGACCGTTGTGTCAGGTATTCTTTCTATTTGTGCACAAAATGCATATGTATTAATTGATTCGGGGTCTACACATTCTTATGTATCGCATGCTTTCTCACGGAAATTGAATAGACCCTTAGAACCTATGAACTATCTGCTAGTCGTATCATCACCCGTAGGGGGATCCATGACATGTGCTTATATGTACCCCGCATGTGAAATTATTGTTGGGGATATGCATCTGTTTATTGATTTACTGCCATTGAACATTGATCATTTTGATGTCATATTGGGAATGGACTGGTTAACAAAATATCATGCCACTATTGACTGTGTGACCAAGCAAGTTGTTTTCCGTCCACCTGGTCTGCCTGAATTTGTGTTTAATGGGAGTGGAGTAGTACCTCCTCCGTATTTGATTTCGTCAGTGAAAGCTGTTAAATTAATTAGAAAGGGGTGTAAAGGATATCTGTGTTCTGTACCGACTGTGTCGACTGATGATAGTATTAAAACTGATGTGAATTGTATTCCTATAGTCAGAGAATTTCCAGATGTTTTTCCAGATAATCTTCCAGGAGATTTGACTGATAGGGAGATTGAATTTACCGTCGATGTGATTCCCGGAACACAACCAGTTTCTAAAGCTCCGTACCGAATGGCCCCAACTGAACTGAAGGAGTTGAAAGTGCAACTACAGGAACTACTGGATAAGAAGTTTATCAGACCTAGCACTTTGCCATGGGGTGCGCCTGTTTTGTTTGTAAAGAAGAAAGATGGCTCACTGAGACTGTGCATTGACTACCGTGAATTGAACAAGGTAACTGTAAAGAATAAATACCCATTACCGCGTATTGATGACCTGTTTGATCAGTTACAGGGTGCTAAAGTATTTTCTAAGATTGATCTTAGATCCGGATATCATCAACTGAAGGTTAAACCGGAAGACATTGATAAAACTGCTTTTAGAACGAGGTATGGACATTACGAATTTTTAGTTATGCCTTTTGGAGTCACGAATGCACCAGCTGCTTTTATGGACCTCATGAACAGAATTTTTAAACCATACCTTGATGACTTTATTGTTGTATTTATCGATGACATATTGATTTACTCCAAAAGTATAGAACAGCATGAACATCATCTGAGACTTGCCCTACAAACCTTAAGAGAACAAAACTGTATGCTAAACTGTCTAAATGTGAATTTTGGCTTGACCATGTTATGTTTCTGGGGCATGTTGTTAGCAAAAATGGAATTTCTGTTGATCCGCAGAAAATTGAAGCTGTAGTGAACTGGCCTAGACCGACCAATGTGACTGAAGTCCGAAGCTTTTTGGGACTGGCTGGATATTACAGAAGATTTGTCAAGGATTTCTCCAAAATTGCCCTACCATTGACTCAGTTAACTCAGAAGGGGACATCATTTGACTGGACTGACCAAAGAGAATCTGCTTTTCAGGAGTTGAAAACTCGATTAGTGACTGCACCAGTTCTTACCTTACCTTCAGGTACGGATGGTTATACTGTATTTAGTGATGCTTCTCATAAGGGTCTGGGGTGTGTTTTAATGCAGAATGGGAGAGTTATTGCTTATGCTTCCCGACAGTTGAGACCACATGAAAAGAACTACCCGACCCATGATCTGGAACTTGCTGCAGTAGTATTTGCACTGAAAATCTGGCGTCACTATCTGTACGGGGTGACATGTGAAGTATACACCGACCACAAGAGTTTAAAGTATTTCTTCACACAGAAAGAACTGAACATGAGACAGCGGAGATGGCTGGAACTGATTAAGGATTATGACCTACAGATATTGTACCATCCGGGAAAAGCCAATACCGTTGCCGATGCATTGAGCCGGAAATCGATTGGAAACTTAGCCTGTTTGCTTACAGGACAGAAAGAGTTGCTTTGTGACCTTGAAAAATCTGAAATTGAAATTGTTTTGAGAGAACAAGGTGGAACCTTAGCTGCTATTTCTGCTCAACCGGCGCTGATTGAAGAGGTTAAAGAAAAACAACAACTGGATGATTTCTTGAAGAAGATCATCGAGGAAAGAGAATCCAAACAGAGACCGGGATTCAAATTTGAGAATAATGTACTGAAATTTCAAGAAAGACTGTGTGTACCAAATGATACTGAACTGAAAAGAAGAGTTCTGCAAGAGGGCCACCACTCAAGATTTTCTATCCACCCGGGGAATACGAAAATGTACCAAGATCTGAAACAGAATTTCTGGTGGCCGGGAATGAAGAAAGAAATTGCTGATTTTGTATCCAAATGTCTTCATTGCCAACAGGTCAAAGCTGAACATCAACGACCTGCCGGACTATTGCAACCTCTACCCATACCAGAGTGGAAATGGGAGCATATCACGATGGATTTTATCGTTGGATTACCTCGCTCCAGAAAAGGTATGGATTCAATTTGGGTTATTGTTGATAGACTAACCAAATCTGCTCACTTCTTACCTGTCAAGACAATCTATAATGCGGATAAATTGGCTGTTATCTATATTGATGAAATTGTGAGACTGCACGGAGTGCCCGTGTCTATTGTTTCTGACAGGGATTCGAAGTTTACATCGAGATTTTGGCAAAGTCTACAGACTGCATTGGGTACTGAATTGAGGCTGAGTAGTGCCTATCATCCTCAGACAGATGGCCAGTCAGAAAGGACCATTCAAACTCTGGAGGATTTACTGAGAATGTGTGTCCTTGATTTTCAGGGAGACTGGGAAAGTCATTTGTCCTTAGCTGAATTCGCCTACAACAACAGCTACCATTCGAGTATTGGTATGGCGCCTTTTGAGGCATTGTATGGCAGAAAATGTAGATCTCCAATTTGTTGGGCAGAAGTTGGAGATGGGCCTTTGCTTGGGCCCGAGATTGTGTATGAAACAACTGAAAAAGTAAAACTGATACAACAAAGACTGAAAACTGCGCAGAGTAGACAGAAAAGTTATGCAGATGTCAGAAGACGGGACAGAGAGTATGAAGTGGGTGATCACGTTTTTGTGAAAGTGACACCAATGAAAGGCCAGACTCGTTTTGGAGTCAAAGGCAAGTTAGCACCGAGATACGTCGGACCATATGAGATCATTGAGAAAATCAATCGGGTGGCGTATCAAGTTGCGCTTCCTCCTGAAATGGAGCATATGCATAACGTCTTCCACATCTCTATGTTGAGAGACTATCTTCGGGATCCTTTCCATGTAATAGAGCCTACTCGTGTAGTGCTGAGTGATGACTACACTTACGAGGAACGGCCTATACAGATTGTTAACAGACGGATCAAGAAACTGAGAAACAAAGAGATCCCGCTAGTGAAAGTTGACTGGCAGAACCATGGTGGTGTGTATGCCACTTGGGAAAGGGAAGATGACATGGCCAAAAGATATCCTGAACTGTTTCCACTGAATCCTGTTTTCTTCCAGAATGAAAGTAACTCGAGTTTAGAGGACTAAACTCTTTATAAGGAGGGGAGACTGTAACAACCCTCATACTGTTTACTGATTAATGACCGATTGATCACCGATTACTGTTAAACGAGACTGATAATGACTGATAACTGACTGATAATTGAACTGATTAAAAGTACTGAACTGACTGACTGAAACTGGAAACCGAATTGATTGAGTATATGTTAGTTAAATTGCATTCTATCTGTTTGATTGTATGATTATCTGTTCATACTTATATGTTTAAACTGCTAATTGAAGGCCTTATCGGCGGCCGAATTAGAAACTGATTGATGTTTAATGATCATCATAATTTATGTGATTTTGTGGTGTATTTACCTGAAAACTGATTAGGTATGATTAAATTAGATTAAAATATGCTAATTAAAGAGTTGGACTTAATTACCGTTTTGCCCTTGAGTGGGCCACTACCTCTACACTTTGAGCTCATTATACTTGAGCCAAACACATTTGCTCAGCCATTTCTTCTTGTTCTAGCCGAATTTAGAGAGAGAGGAAGTGAGAGTCTTGAGTTCATTTCAATATTGCTTAGAATTTGAAGAGAATTGAAGGTTGATTGTTGCTTTGTGGTCCTACACTTGGAATTGAGGCTCTAGGTAAGGGAACTCAACCTTTATTGATGTGTTTGAGCTAGTTCTTGCATGAGTCATGCTTCATTGTAGAACTAAGTCATATTTTGGTTCATTGTTGTTGATTTGAAGCTCATTTCATGCATGCATGTTTGTATTGTAGATGTTTGAGTTGTTTTCATGGCAAAGGGTTACATGCATGTTCATAATCATGTTTAAGTCCATGATTTCACCATGTTTTGAAAAGAATTGGCTCCTAAGAGCATCAAATTGAAGCTTCAAAATGGTTTGAATTCATGCATGTTTGCATGTTCATCTTGTGCTTGAAAAAATGGTTTAAATTGGGTTTGAATTAAACACCCTTGGGCTTTGATTTCTTAAAATTGAGCTTTGAAACATGATATCCTATGTGTTTATAAATGTTTTCCAGAAAATGGGCCCAAGAGGATTGGTTTTGATGCTTTTGAGCTTGGTTTTGGACCTGGAGCTCGAATCTGGGATTTCCAAATTTCCGTCGTCCGCTCGAGCGGGGGAAGTGCCGCTCGAGCGGGAAAATCGAGCTTCCAGCATCTTGCACTGTTTTACAATCCGCTCGAGCGGAGGATTGGGCGCTCGAGCGGAGTCATGTCTCAAGCTCGAGCGGGCGTCGAGCGGGGATTTCACCCATCCAGTACCTTTACAGTACGCTCGAGCGGGAAAGTTTGCGCTCGAGCGAGTACCTTTGTTTGCCTGTACGCTCGAGCGGGGAAACCTGAGCTCGAGCGGGACTCTGTTTTTCTGAAAATCCTGAAAATGCTTTTAAATGTGCATTTTTGCATCCTCATCCCATCCTAGGTATTCTTAGGCCTAGTTTAAGGCATTTAGATGATGATATCGTTGTAGAACACACCAAGGCAAATTAGGGATTAAGTTATGATATTTCCCAACTGTGTAGCTTAGTGTGTGTTCAACCTGTGAACTGTGTAGGGTTGGCAACTGGGGAGACACGCTCTAGCATACTGTAGCCCAGAACTCTGTGAGTAACAATTGTGTAAAGATATGTTCAACTGATATCTTTTGAATACTGAACTGAACTGTTTACTGAACTGGTATTATTTACTGAATGAATGTATGTCCTTTATTTCTGAACTGTACTGTGGCATCCTTAGTACTCACTGTTTACTGTTACTGCTACTGCGACAGAATTCTCTGTCGGTTCCCTCGTGGAACCACTACTGTTTACTGACTGATGGCCATCATTACTGTTCGGTCTTTTAAGACCTACTGTTACTGTTATGCTAATGGATGTACCACATATGACTGTTTACTGTACCGAACAACTGAAATACTGATTGAATTGAACTGTTTTCATCACTGTAAGGACATTCATTCTAAACCCCTTTACGCATTATGTTATTCACTGGGCTTTAGCTCACTGCTTATATATATATGTAGGTGTACAGGCACCAGATCGGAGCTAGGAGCGTCAGGGTAACTCCAGTTTTGTCAAGCCAGCCTATGCGCCTCACTGCGAGGTTCCGAGTTGCCATGCTATGGCTTGGGGGTGTTTTGTTTGTTTTCCCCCGTCTGTTTCCATACTGTTTGGACTACTGTACTGTTATAAAGGGATTAGGTCCCTGTACTGAGTGACTGTAAATTCTGTATAGACCGTACTGTTTTGTATAGACTGACTGTCCACTGTACCGCTATCTAGGGTAGAGTCCCTAGTTTGAATGAATGTAAATATTGTGCATACTGTTCTGTACTGTTTATGTATTAATGCATGAAAAATCTTTTTGGCATACAGACTGTCACAGCTCATTGGACATTGTTTAATTACTGTATTGGCTTCCGCCAGGCCCTGTACTCTGTTTTACTGTATTACTGTTAAGCAGGCCTTCGGTAATCTCGGATTACTGGCCGGTTACGGTGCTAAACCCATAGGGCCGGGTTTGGGTCGTGATACTTACAAACTTTCTTATTCTGTCCCGAAGCTAAAAACCCCTC
The DNA here is from genome assembly GCF_055761805.1 of Camellia sinensis. Taxonomy (NCBI): domain Eukaryota; kingdom Viridiplantae; phylum Streptophyta; class Magnoliopsida; order Ericales; family Theaceae; genus Camellia; species Camellia sinensis. The sequence goes on from NC_138963.1 coordinate 84,706,456, forward strand.
GAGTTGCTCGATGTAGATTTCTTCATCTAAATCTCCATTTAAGAAACTATATTTGCATCCATCTGACGTATTGCTAGATCACGTAAAGCTGCTATCGCAATCACTATGCGAATGGATGTAATCCTTGTCACGGGTGAATACATATCAAAATAATCCAGGCCTTCGCACTGCCTGTATCCTTTGATAACTATAGCTTTATACTTATTAATTGACTTATCAACTTTCATCTTTCTTTTAAAGATCCACTTACTCCCCAAGGCCTTACTGCCTAGGGGTAGATCAACCAACGCTCAAGCATGGTTCTACAAGATGAAGTCAATCTCACTCTTAATTGCTTCTTTCCACAAAAGACTCTCAGGTGAAGTCATAGCTTCATGGAAAGTTCGAGGTTCTTCCTCTAACATATAAGTCAAAAAGTCCGGACCAAAAGACTTTGCAGTCCTAGCCCTCTTACTCCTTCTTGGCTCATCTACATCCTCAGCTTGATCATCTACCCAATCATCTGTTTGATCAGCTATGTGATCATTGTCACTTTTAACCTCTTTCATGGAACTCTGAATCCCTTCTTGGAGACGACACGGAAATTCATTTTCAAAGAAAGATGCATTTCTTGATTCCATGATAGTGTTCTTGTGTACATCTGAAATAACAGACCTATACACAAGAAATCGATATGCACTGCTATTATGTGCATATCCAATGAATACATAATCCACCGACTTTGGTCCTATCCGAACGCACTTGGGCGCAGGCATCGCCACTTTTGGAAGACACCCCCACATTCATAACAATTTATAAGAAGGCTTAATACCTTTCCATAACTCATACGGGGTCTTGTCCACCTTCTTTCTAAGTACTTTATTCATAATGTAATTCGCGAAGAGAATTACTTCCCCCTACATGTTCTGTGGCAATCCAGAACTTATCAACATTGCATTCATCATCTCCTTAAGTGTCCTATTCTTCCGCTCAGAAATCCCATTTGACTGAGGAGAATAAGGCGTCGTGGTTTGGTGGATAATCCCAGATTGAGCACAAATCTCAATAAATGGTGATTCATACTTACCACCACGATCACTTTTTAAAGCCTTAATCTTACGGCCTAATTGATTCTCAATTTCATTCTTATAAAGAACAAACTTGTCAATAATCTCATCTTTGCTTTTAAGCAAATATATGTAAAAATACTTAGTGCAATCATCAACAAAAGTGATAAAGTACTTATTGCCACCACGTGATTGTATAATCTTTAAGTCACACACATCACTATACACTAAGTCCAATGGCTCTGAACCTCTCTCAATAGAATGAAATGAAGATCTTGTCAATTTCGCTTCAACACAAGTTTCACACTTATGTTTTGAATTAATCGTAAAAGATGCTATGTGATCTAATTTGATTAATCTATGTAAATATTCAAATTTCACATGTCCTAGTCTACCATGCCACAAATTGGAAGACTCAAGCATGTAAGCAGAAAAAGATGCATCTTTATTCATCTTTGGGATAAGAGTCATTACATTGAGTTTAAACATACCCCTCAACATATATCCCTTACCCACATACACTCCGCTCTTCGTCAAAATGACCTTGTCGGACTCAAAGACCATGCGAAAACCATGTTTGCTGAGAAGAGACCCTGAGACAAGATTCTTACGAATGTCCAGAACAGACAGGACTTCGTTCAAGGTCAACTCATTTCCTAAGGTCAACTTCAGGACCACCTTTCCTTTTCCCTCAACAATGAGGTAGCAGAATTAAACAACTTCTTACCATTTGTAACTGGCTCTAAAGTTGTAAACAGCTTCTTCTCAGAGCAGAGAAAAGCAGATGTAACGTGTAGCCCCAGTATCAATTCACCATTCTCTTGGGTTTCAACCCACCATATTCACCTCAAAGACAACGACAGACAAGTACATGGCATCCTCATCATGGAAGTGTTCTTGCGTATCTGCCATGTGAGCACGAGATTTGGTTTTGTATGGATTCCTCTACTTGCGACAGTCACTAGCTCGATGCCCCTTGCTACCACAGTTGTAGCATTTCCCCAATAACTGATAACTAGGTTCCTGTGGCTTGTATGCTGTCTTCTTTGCAACACCACCCCTTGGCCCCAGCTTTGAGCCCTTGTTCATAGGGGACTTCTTCCTCACACTAGAAGATTTGTCATACTCAATGACATTGGCCTTCACAAAGGAGGTACTCCCTCCTTTCTTTCTATTATTCTCTATAATCTGGAGTCGGACAATCAGGTCTTCAACTAACATTTCATTGCGCTTGTGCTTCAAGTAGCCGTTGAAATCCTTCTAACCATTGGGAAGTTTCTCAATGATCACAGCTACGTGGAATGACTCGTTCAAAGGTAGCCCTTCAACATGAATTTCATGCAAGATCACTTGGAACTTTGGGACTTGGCTTGTCACAGTTTTTGAATCTATCATTTTAAAGTCTAGGAACCGACCAACGACAAATTTCTTTGTCCCAACATCCTTAGTCTTGTATTTCTTGTCCAAAGATTCCCATAACTCCTTTGTTGAGTTCTTGGCACAAAACATACTGTAAAGTGAGTCTGCCAAGCTATTGAACACATAGTTCTAGCAAAGATAGTCTGTCTGCTTTCATGTGTCAAGCACCATGACTTTCTGTCAGTCTGGGTCATTCTCTGCCACTGCTGGAGGATCCTCGCTCAAAACCTTTGCTAGGTTCAACGTGGTCAAGTAGAACAGCATCTTTTGATGCCATCTCTTGAAGTTCATCCTAGCAAATTTCTCTAGGCGCTCATGGTGACTGAGCGTCCTCCTGAAACAGCTGAAGTAACACCAGGGTTAACCACAGAGGTCATAGTTGGGATTGGCAAGCAAGTTGCCCCGGGGTTCAGACCCCCCACCAACATTAGCAGTAGAAGCATCATCAATGACAGTTGTTATTTCTGAAAAATACAACAGAATATCACTTTCTGTGTTTCCAGAAATTAAACTTAATACTAGAAAATCCCACAGTTGAAAAATTAATTCAAAATTAGTCTCACCACGAAACTTATAATCGAACATGGTCAAGAATGTTCCCAAGACGACTGGAGGGGTCACATCGGTCCCACTTAAAACCCAGTTAACCTTTTGACAAAACTTTCAAGAGCATGTTGACTCCTAGTACATGGGAAACAATTTTTAGAATTAAGGTTTTTCAAGGGATGAACTAGGTTAAAACAAACCAAGGTCCAGCACTTACAAGCAATTAAAAATTGCTAACCAAATTACAAGCAATGTAAAAAATTTCTACAACAATACAAGCAAATAAAATGATTTAATATGCCAAGCAAACAACCTTGCTTAAAAAATTGGCAAGTAACCACTACTAAATCTCAAGCAAAAAATGCTTAAATTATATAGTCCAAAAATTTCATTTGTACAACCCAAATCTATTCATTTGATTTTTTTTTTTTTTTTTTTGGTTCCATTCCCTTTCGCATAGGTATTCCTGTAAAAAATGTTAGCAGAAAACCAGAACAAAATACAAACAAATAATCTAAGCAAAAAGTAAATATAATAAATTAATTGAAACCATCTAGCAAACTAATTAATAACAAAATGGGAAGTGATTGAGACCCCCTCCAATCACCACCCCCACTACCCCCACACACACGTGGTGGATGGTGATTGGAGGAGAAGGAAAAAAAGAAAAAGAAAAAAGAAAAACTGAGCAATCAGAGAGAGGGGGGGTCAAAGGGGGTGCCTCCTTAAGGGGGTCCAACTCATTTTCTTAAAAAAAATTAAAAGCAAATAGCAGTCTAATGTTGAAATTGCGTTGCATAGTAATTGTCTCTTATCAAATTTAGCTCCATACCTTTAGTGCTATGATTAGTGTATGGGAAATAGTCCACTGGTTTCTTGTAAATCAATATTTGCAATGTTATTTTAATTAGAATATTCTCTTTCTAGATCTCTATTAATATTTGCATATTGATTGTTGTAATATAATTTCATGAGTATGGTTTTTATTTCCTACCATGATTTGGATGCTTCTTTATTTTATAATTTCATAACATAATTTGCATGTTCAAAATTTTTTAGATTTTAATTTTTGTTACATGTTTTTTTGTCTCTAAAAGTTATGTGAATGATCTTATTTCCATGTTAATTGATAGAAATATTCACATGTGTATTACACGGTTATTGTTTGTTTAAATTCATTTGTAACTCTTGCATATTAATTTAATTTATTTACATGTTTATTGTGATTTAAATTCATATGTAACTCTTGCACATTAATTTAATTTCTTTACATGTTTATTGTGATTTAAATTCTATGTAACTCTAACCTATTAATTTTGTAGTTTAAGGTTTTGGAGTTGTCAAAATTTTTTAACTTGTCTAGATTTATGTGCATAATTATTGTGTAATAATTTGATATATATAACTCATGGCTATTAACTTTTAAATTAATTGTGAAGTTATATTTTTTTAAATTTAGTTGTGCAACTCATCTAGCATTTTAATTCCTTCTCCTCCAATCACCATCCACCACGTGTGTGTAGAGGTAGTGGGGTGGTGATTGGAGGGGGTCTCAATCACTTCCCTTTTTTTTATTGGATCCGAAGCGTGCAGCAGTAGCCTTTCATCAATAAAACACATATTATTACTATGATGCAGCAAAGAAATGCACCAACGAACAAAGTAACAACAACATTAACAAACCACTATTGGACATTATGTTTATTTTTATTATTACTAGTCATGCAACACAGTGGGGTTATCTATATGGTACAATTCTGATTGATACTCAAGAATTTCGACAGTAAAGAAAATTAATCTAGCAGATTAAGATGAATATATTGGTCTGATTTCATGAAAAAAATATAGTCTGTTTTAAGTTTGTTGTATAAGTTGTGGGATCACATAGAACAAATAAATTCATATTTTATATTTGAATTATAGACTACAACAACATGCTCGAAATTACAAGTAGAAGAACAAAAATACATAAATAAAATAACAACAGAAGGTAAACCGAAGCCTATAATTGATAGTGTCCTTAAAACAAATTCGCCGCCTCACCGGTTGGGTGATGAAGGTTGTTTGACGTCTGTCTCCCACGATACGATGGTTGGACCAGCTACGCAATGCACCGACGGTTGTTCGACATCTGTAGCCCACACACCTGACTTGGCCCAAAAAGATTAAGATGGGTGGGCGAAGCCCAACCCCGACATTCAATCCATTCCAACAAATCTCAAGTCTCAAGCCTAAGATCCACGACCCACGGACCCCAGACCAGGACCCGTCCGGTTGGGTTGGCGGCCTGCGCGCGCGCATGTGTAGCAATTTTTGCATAACCAACTTGGGCCATATTCTTGGCCCAAGTCCATCATTGAACCATCCATAACTCCCTTTTTTCGGAAAATTTGGATGCCCCAAAAGGCTCACACCCTACGGAAAAAAATGGGATTTAAATACCCATCAATGCTCTTATCTACAATCAATGTGGGATACAAGGTTTTATACCTTTCCTGACACCTCTTTCATGAGGCCAACTTAATGAGTCAATTTCTCATTCAAACCTTAATGGTTTGTGGTCATTCTTTTTGTGGTGTAAAGATCTCACTACAAAAAATCTAAACACAGTTTACTTCACCTCAATTGAGGATTGGCACCCACTTTAATATTGCATTAAAGTCACCAAAAAATCATTATTTTTCGAACATGAAATTGAGAGGTTCTTATTCTAATTTTAATTTTTTTCAAAAGTAGAGAGTTTGGAAGAGAAAATAAAACTTTAATTTTTAATTTTTATTATTTTTCAAATAATATAGAACTATCCTTTAGATAAATAATAATAATAATAATAATAATAATAATAATAATAATAATAGCCTTGCTACATAGTCCCCCGACTGATTTGGCATTTGAAAATATCAAAAAGTAAGCTTCATATGACACTTTCAATTAGGTGAGTGAAACACACCAAAAATAAATAAATAAGTGGAGGCTACAGGGTTATTTGAGAAATTAATTATTTTAGTTGATTTTTTATTTTTTTTATAAAAAGGCATATGTGAAGAAGTGGTTCTGGAAATACTCTTTGGATCCAATGGGGCACTCGAGATCCTCAATTGGTAACCTGAAAAGGAATGAACAATCCGGTCGAGGGTGCCAAAATAAGCACTCTGACAGACAAGTCAGTATATACTCTCTCGATTGCTTATATTTTAAGTTAAGCGTACTAGTTCTCACATACCTTTCTCTGACTGATGATCCTGTATTTATATTATTCTCTTTGAGCCTTAGGGCCAGGCCCATCCTCGATCCATTACATGTACTTCTACTCGGCCTTTGTTCTACTGGTTGGAATGCCGATTATTTTATTCGGCTCTTCAATTGACTAGAATCAATGCCGAATAAAGGTTATGTGTGGACACGCCCAAGGGCTCTATGCTTTTCCACAGTTCGAACTTAATATGTCACGGTTCTGAATCTAATCTCACAATGTGTGATGTGAGATTGATAAATCACCAAAGAGTCCAAATCCGGCAAATCGTTTTGGAAAATAGATTTTTAAGAAAGAAGTGCCAAACATAGACTGCTTTGCCAGATACAGAGTCGTCACCTAAATATTTTATTTTGGAGAAATTTAGGAAACCCTAACTCGTTGCCTAAGGCCACGTGTCCGTCATCACCAAAGTTGCCTCGGCTCGGGAACTTTGGTACGATTGGGGAAGGTCATCTATGAGCACCCCCGCTCGCCCGATCCGAAGATCGGCCTGTACTAAGCATGATATCGAGTTTTGAAAACATATGTGTTCTTATTCTGGTTAATTAGCTAATCTTACTATGTGATGCGCACAACACACAAGTATAGATTAGGCCGCCTAATCTGGAACAAAACATCGCATATTTGTTGTTTGAAAAACGGTTTGAAGTTTGCTACTCGTAAGTAGGCTAAATCACGGATTTCAATGAATTATTCCAATTCAAGCAATCCAACCTTCACCCACAGGCATTCAGGCAGTTATATCACATAAGCAATTAGCCTCATGGTAAGCATGCTTTCATGTTAACACTCACATACATGCAAGATGCTAAAGCATAAACACTCACAGTGTACTCCAAGCCAAAACAAGAACATGTTAGTAATCAAATGTATGATCCAAGTCCATGTTAAGATGGCTAATGCAACACATACGAAATGCAATTTAGAATAGGCTCGGCTAATCTAAGATGGCATATGATATGCGGCAATTTGGTACACGTATTCAAGTTGGAATTGAAATACTATACAGTTAGTATGATGCGTCGAGCCCGGTGCATGCAATACAAATGAATGCAAACATGCATAGCATAAGGTATGCTAAATCAAATATGTCCTAAAACTAATCATCATAAGCGGTTAAATAAAAGGGAGAAAGAAGTGGGGGTTGGAAGACATGCATCACACACACACACGTTTATTATATGATTGCGCCCTCTCGAGGGAGGGACCCAATAAATAATACAAATCAGCTAACTAATCAACTAACAAGCTAATTAATTAATTACACAACCAAATCGAAATAAATAACCAGTCTAAGTTATTAAAACGCTGAAATGGCCTCGAGGCGAGGGATGCATGCATGCTTGTACGGCTTCGCTTAGAAATCCATCGCCATACTCATGCTACCTCTGCTTACACTTATCTGTATTTTTGAAAACTTCACGATTCCCAAGAAAGCTTTAGAATCACTCCCTGAGCACTGTGGGATGTCACCGACCAAGAGGTGAGGCCACCGGCCATGTGGAACTGGTCATCGACCACTTGTGGTAATATCGGCTAAAAATTAATGGCCGGCCGGCATTGAAGATGGTCGACTGACCATCTCTTCCTGCAGAATCCTGTTTTGCTGCAGCAGAGGACAAACAGAACATGGCGATGTATTTTCAAAGTAATTTATGCACCACCACACTCCCTATCATGTTTGAGACTCAAAGGAGTATGGTTCTCGACCTTCGGGCCATCAATCACGCATTTCAATGCATGATGGCCCAAGGTGCCAAGTGTGCATTTTAATGTCAAATAAAATGCACACAAAACACATAAAGGACCCTAACCTCTATCATGGTTCATCAAGAGGCAAGGGAATGCACACTCAATGCAATGCAACTTAAGTATGCAAGTAAGCACGCAAAGAAACCAAGCATGCAACAACATGTGAGGCAATCATGCAACTAATATGCAATAGGAATACAACCTAAACATGTAAGCTAGTATGGCATGCAACAAAATGCAATGGGGTTAGCATGCAACAACATGCAAGATACTAACATGCAACATGTAATATACTAAGTATGCAACAAGCATGTTATGGGCCAAGTACACAACAAGACACAATTGAACTAGCATGCTACAACATGCAATTCATCAAATATGCAACAAGTATGTGACAACATACAAGGCAAGCATGCAACAACATGCGGGGATGGTCTTACACCAAGATGGACAGCTCTCTAATAGGTCCAAATCAACGGCCAAAATGCTAAGGGATAAGGGACAAAATCACATACAAACATGCATGGTAGTTGGCCTAACACTTAAGCATCAAAAAGAGACTTTTAAGCACACTTAAAAGGAATGAAAAAACATGCAAATGTGACAACATGTTAAACTCTGAAAACATGCTAGGAATGATGCCAAACCAACTAAACAAAGTAAGCAAAGCGTTCAAGAGAGCCTAAAGCTTGAAGCTAGCCGAAGGACTCAAACCAAGGCTACATGAAGCAAGCCCCAAAGGGACAAAGGGACCTAAAATAGTCCCAAATCAAGCTAAAGTGAGCCTAAAACATGCAATGACCAAAGCCAAAACAAGCTAAAACGAAGGGGCAAACCATGAAGCATGCAAGGCCAATAAAGAGGTGTTACACTACACCTAATACAACCAAACATGGCACGATTTAAGCGACCCAAAACAGAGTTAGGACATGTCAAAATGAGTCCAAAAACCTACTTAGATGGCATCCCAATGACACATTCATCAGGCATAAAACACAAACCCTTTAAGACAATAAAGGAGTGATAAGTGCAAGTATTCAAGCATGAAATATGGATTGAAATAACATTCTAAGTGATGCCAAACCACTGAAATGATCCACATAGAGCATGTTAGCAACTTGGACACTCAAAGCTAACAAGCTAGGTTGCATGGTGGCTATACAAAACAATGCAAGCATGACCAAGAAGACCAAAATCAAAGCTCAAGCATGCTACAACAAGCCTAAAAGCTTCATGGAGTTGGGCCAAAACATGTAAGCATAGTAGTCTAAATGCTAGGTACATATTAAGGCAAATTATGGGTTTACAAGACAAGTACACAAAGCAAGCATGGCATGTCTAAACCAACTCAAAACAGAGGTGTATTATGGCAAAACAAAGCCTAATACATGTTGAAATCGAGCTAAAACAAACTAAACACACATGCTACCACATAAGCCATTTATGCAAGCATTAAAGACAACAAGGAGAGGGGATGACTCTCTCCTTTTTAGGACCTCAAAACCACCTCTCCACCATTGAAAATCCTCTGGATTTCAGTGGTAGAGAGGTCATGCAAAGACCAAAATAATGGCCAAAAGGTATGGCCTAAAACAAGGCCTAACAAGGCCTTGGAGGGGGGAGACAACCCCAAACCTCAAAGTGACCTTAAACAAAGTTCTAAAACACACAAAATCAGAACTTTTATCAATTATAGTCGAAGTTTAAAACAATAAGCAAGATAGGCTAAAAGCTTGTGCAAAAATGGAGAATAAAGAAGGTTAGTTCTCACCTTTGAAGAACCTCTTCAAGAACACCACTCCAGTACCTTTCTTTGGTCAAAACCAGTCCAAGAACCCTAACAACAACCTTCTAAGGCCTCAACAACCCAAGGATGGTGTAACACTAGGTGTTCAAGTGTAAAAGTAAGACAAAAACTCACTTTAAGGCACAAAATAAGATCAAACAAGGGAGTGTAGATACAAAAACTATATCTCACTCTCTAACCCTAATTTTCTCTGAACCTTGGAGGAGGGAGGAGGAGCTCCCTCTTTATAAAGGTTCAAATCCTCAAGCTTCCAAGAGAAGCTAAACAAGAGGCAAATCCCTCCATACACGTGTATGGAGGGGGGGTAATGTGGATGCCAGCTGTGACAGCTGGCATAAAATATCTGCCAAAAGCAGATGGAAAGGGGTTAGCTGGAAAATATGGCCGATTGACCAACAAAAATGGCCGGCCGACCAAAACAATTGCCGACCGACCAAAATATTTGGCCAGTAGCAAGAAAACAAGGCCGGTGGCCTCAAGCCAAGGCCGGTGAGGTGTGGGGATGGCCAACAAGCCATTCCCTGCCCTCAGAAGCAAAAACACAAGTGTTTAGTACACAACCAAGCACAAAACAAACAAGTCGAGAGGTTTTGAGGCAAGGCGCGCGACCAAAACCTCCGAGAACTCAAGACGAACACGAACATGGCAAATGATCGAGTGTTCAAACGATGACGTCCAAGTCTTGAGGACGGTCAAAAATAGGGTGTCTACATTATGTCCTGGGCTGGACTCGTCCATTCGTCCCTATTGACCCAATGAAATTCGGCTCCCACAATTGCCCCGCAAACACCCCACTAGCATCAGTTAGTCAGCGTGTTTGGCTTCAAGCCTGGAAAGTCAAAAATTCAGCAGTTAATCCTCCTCCTAATGCGTGTCGGAATACACACACGCTTTTTGGTCATTATAACGATTTCCCACCCCTTCGTACACTGCCTCCATTTAATGTGATTTAAAATTGTCTCTTCGAATGTATGTTTTGAATACTCAAAAATATCTGGCTCGCCTTCTAGTGCAACTCCTTCACTTCGCGGCTTCTGTAACTCCTTGTTTCTCGTTTTCTCCTTCGTCTCCTGTAAGTTTTCTTCTCCTTTACTTCTGATCCCACTTCCTTGTTTGCTTTTAGTTTTCCATAATCCTTGGGCTGGCCAAGATAGCAAAACATCTAAAGGAGCTCCTTTCAGCGGATCGAATCTCCGGCTTTCGATGCCATTTTTCCATCTCCGATGACGTCCATCTATCACTTTTGGCAGACAGCACCACTGATATGGAGAGGGCTGATGAGAGCACAAACGTCTTTCCCCTCCTGTCAATTGCTGAGGGCGGAGTCCGCTTTCCCCTTCACCCATTTTTCAGGGTCGTTCTTCGATACTGGGGTCTAATCCCTTCCCAGCCCAATGTGAATTTTTTTCGCATCATAATGGGGATTGTAGAGCTAAACCGGCGTCTTAGGATTAATTTAGGTATACTTGCCATTCGACATTGTTATGTCCTAGCCAATCTACTGGCCGGCTAGGACGCTACTTTCTTAGAGCCAAGGATACTGATCATCACATAATGACTATGCTTGCTAGCTCTGGCAAGCGTGTCGATGATGTGATGGTCGTTGTCTGAGGCAATTGGGAATTCGGCGAGGGTGAAGATCGTCTAGACCCCATGCCAAAGCGAAAAGGCGAACCAAGTGGCCGATTAGATCACTTTTGTTTCTGTTATTACCATATCTGTATTCGGCCCTATATACATCTAATTGATTTGTTTATGCAGGCAGTGACTTGAAGAGAATGTTGGTTTCAGACGACGACATTGTACTTGCAGAAATTAATATCGCGCTACAGTTCGTCGACCGTCCAAACCTTCAAAAACAAGGGAGGGAGGCCCACATTCTCCTGCGGTATAAGCCGACTTACACGACATTTTCGGCAGCAAACAACATTCCGATCCCGAGAGGCGACAACCCTCTTACAGCCCTTATCTTCCCCAGTTTCAAAAACTTAAGACAGATTGGTTTAGAAACATCCGATTCGGAACACGTAAAAGAACAAGCGGCCAAACTAATCCCCGAGGACCCAAACCAGTTGGCAGTGGAGGTTGACGAAGCTCTTAACTCGGCCTTTGAGGAAGGCGGACTCAACTCGTCCGACCCACCGTCTACATTAAGCCGAGGGGACGTCTCCTTTGAAGATATTTTTACAAACTTGGGAGACCTTCCTAGCACTTATTCTGAGGGTAAGGCTGGGGAAAGTCTCACGCAATTGGCATGAAAGAAAAACATCGAACGCATGGCCGCCCGGCAGAGAGCCGAGGCCATCCGTTCTGGACTTACCCCGACTGAATCTTTCGAACCTATTATTGTAGAAGAAACGGCTCAAATTGATGTGGCCGAGACGGAGAAGGAAGCCGAACAGCCGATTCTAGAAGAACAACCGATTCCAAAAGATCGAGGAGAGAAACGTGTTGCCGAGAGCGAGGTCGGCCCCGAGGAGAACCCCGTTGATAAACGGCCACGCTTAGAGGAGTCGGATGTGGTTTCTCCTTTTGTTGTTGAACCAAAGATAAAAAACTTGCCGATCTTCTCTGAAGCGTCGGCCTTGAAAGATCTAGTCGTGGCGTTGAGGTTGGCTGCCTCGGTCTCATTGCCGGCTGACAAGGCAACCTTTCGGGCGGAGCTGAATTTGGTAGCAATAGCATTAGCTGCCCAGTCGTCCCTTTTGGTATGTGACTTAACTCCTTTTTTTGGTTTGGTTTGCAGACGGTATTTCTTGGTATGTGTCGATCCCAACTCCTTGTTTTGCAGACGGTCGGAAGGATAACCGAAATAGGCCGCCGCCAGCATGATGCCATTGAAAGAATTGGCCGTTTGAAATCAGAAGTCGATGGTGAGAGGAGCAGGGGCGAGTTCGAGGCGGTGAGAGCGACAATGGAAAATGCACAGGCCGAAGCTGAGAAGGAAATGACACAGACTACTGACCAGCTTAGATATGACGCCGAGGAGAGGGCAAACGCGAGCGAAGAATCGCTCAAGTTAGCCAAGGAGGCGCTTGCCAAGCTGGAGGCCAAATTGGAAGAGTCGAAGAAGGCGGAGGAAAAAGTCGACTCCGAGGTTTTCGAAGCGTTTGAGGCTAGGAAGAGCGCCGCCCTTGAAAACTATGTAGAAGAAGTCTCCAAATTCGAGAATCGAGGATTCAAACACGGCTGGCTCAAAGCCCTTGCTGCCACTGGAGTGACATTGGCCATGCCGATTCCATACGAGCAAATGGACGTTGAGCCGCTTGAGTCTGATCCCGAGGATTGATTTGGGGGACACTTTAGTTTTGTTAGGTATTTTCAATGTATGTTCTTGTAAACATGTTTTGTTTTCTTAGTAAACATCTATTTACTTAGGGTAATCTTCATGTATAAAATGATGACTATCTGTATTCACTTTATGAATGAAAATTTCCCTTGCCTTGCAATATTTCCTGTATTTAATTGTTGTTATCAATAAAGATTACTGTTTTGTTTTTGCTATTTTGGGTAAAACTACTGTTGTCTGTTGCGCGGTAGATAAACATCTGTGTACACTTGCCGATTAGATAACTAAGGGTTAATAAATGTGATCGGATTAATAAATGTGATCTTGCCAAATATTATTAGTTCATGGAGTGGCTGCGGTATAAATCAATCGGCATCGGGCTTAGATATTTGGCCGATCAGATTAATAAATCTGCCCTTGCCCCAACCAATGTATGAACTCCGAAAGCCGAATATCATTAGTTCATGGAGTAGCTGCGGCATGCGTCGATCGGCATCGGGCTTAGATATTTGGCCGATCAGATTAATAAATTTGCCCTTACCCCAGCCAATGTATGAACTCTGAAAGCCGAATATCATTAGTTCATGGAGTGACTGCGGCATGCATCGATCGGCATCAGGCTTAGATATTTGGCCAATCAGATTAATAAATCTGCCCTTGCCCCAACCAATGTATGAACTCTGAAAGCCGAATCATTATTTCATGGGATGACAGACGGCTGATCCTTTCAGCCAGCCTTTTTGGCCGTTGAGATTCACGAGCCGGCCCTTGCCCCAGTTCGAAATGAATCAACAACGCCGAATATCTCTTCTAGATCGGAATGAATCAACAACGCTGAATATCTCTTCTAGATCGAATGAATCAACAACGCTGAATATCGGTGGTTGTAGGAGTGCGCGCATTGATGAGGTCGCCTCGGGAGTGGGGTGCACTCCTTAGTGATTAAAAAGTGGGTGAGAGATTCCATCTAAGTTTCATAAAGCGACTCGATTCTGCTCGTCCTTCGTGGCCGGAAAAGTGTGAATGTCAACCAGACTTTTTTTTAATAGTAAGGGAGAGGGCAGGACGCTGGTGGAGCTGGACTCATCAATGAATCGAGGTGGCGAAGCTCCCCATACGGGAGGTAGGGCATCTGCAGAACACGAGAGGCGCCACTCTCCGCGTCGACGAAGTAGGTCACCAAGGAAGGAGAAGCGCCAGCGGGGGAGCTCCCCTCGTTTGCCAAGTGAGGCCAGTGGACCACTACGCCCATTGAGCTTTTCTGTTTTCGTTGGGAACAAACCGATGACAGAGGCAGATTCCATCATTCGCGACCCGAACGTGGCGGTCAAATTTGCACGACAGATTTTTTCGCCAGAAGTCCAGCAGTCGATGGTTGGTCGACCTGACTTCGAGGTGTTTCGAAAGGGCGTTCATGAGGCGGTGAAAGGGCTGTACACCGCCTATGAAATCGGCATGCGCCTTCATGCTGCACGACAAGAAATAGAGAAAAAGGATGAATGCATTCAAAACTTGGAAGCTCGTGCAGAAGCAGCTGAGCGCGAGCTAAGAAAGGTCAAGGCTGCTCAGACACAACCAACCGGACAAGCTAACCCAGTTGTAGAAGAAATGGTGACCCAGCAGCTTATCAGTAATGCAATTACCGATCTTGATACGGCGAGCATGTTTGCAATAGAGTCCGCGAAATGGAGGGCTTATGAAAAAGGCTTCCATGAAGGCCAGAAAGTAGGAATAGAGAAGACCAGGGAAAAGCTCGCTGAGGAAGTTTGCCGATGTGAAAATCATGGATTTAAGCATGGTTGGATCAAGGCATTTCAAGCCGCGGAGGCTCTCCAAGCAGCGGGCGTTGATTCGACGTTGCTGTTATACCAACGTGATCACTTCCCCTTTTCCGCCTTCGAAGTCGAGAAGAGTGACTATGAGGGAGACGCCAGATAAAAATAGACATTGTAATGCTCAAACACAGATTGCGTGCAAAATTATGTAATTATTGGCTAATTAAATAAAACACTTCGTTTTCAAGTGTTAGCGTACTTTTTACTTATATTAATACACTTCATGTCAATCGATTAATCTAAGGACATACTTTATTTTGAATGTTCGCATGTTTCAACCTACGTTTATACGGCTTATACGGCATGTTTCAGCCTACGTTTATACGGCTTATCCCATATCATTTTGAATGTTTGCATGTTTCAGCCTTCGTTTATACGGCTTATTTCACCATACGTTTATACGGCTTGCCCCATTTCATTTTGAATATTTGCATTTTTCAGCCTACGTTTATACGGCATGTTTCACCATACGTTTATACGACTTGCCCTATTTCATTTTGAATGCCAATCATACACTAATTGGGCTCCGAATCCGAAGACTTATCTTGGCCAATCGTGATATCCACGAAGGTCACTCCAAATACGGAGGCTTAATCGGCCCAAAAGTGTCATGCACTAATGGGGCTCCGAATCCGGAGACTTATCTTGGCCAATCGTGATATCCACGAAGGGCGCTCCGAATTTGGAGGCTTAATTGGCCCAAAAGTGTCATGCACTAATGGGGCTCCGAATCCGGAGACTTATCTTGGCCAATCGTGATATCCACGAAGGGCGCTCCGAATCCGGAGGCTTAATGGGCCCAAAAGTGTCATGCACTAATGGGGCTCCAAATCCGGAGACTTATTCGGTCCAAAAGTGTCATGCACTAATGGAGCTCCAAATCCAGAGACTTATCTTGGCCAATCGTGATATCCACGAAGGGCGCTCCAAATCCAAAGGCTTAATCGGCCCAAAAGTATCATGCACTGATGGGGCTCCGAATCCGGAGACTTATCTTGGCCAATCGTGATATCCACGAAGGGCGCTCCGAATCCGGAGGCTTAATCGGCCCAAAAGTGTCATGCACTAATGGGGCTCCAAATCGGGAGACTTGGCCAATCGTGGATATGGGGCTCCGAATCCGGAGACTTATCTTGGCTAATCGTCATATCCACGAAGGGCACTCCGAATCTGGAGGCTTAATCGGAACACTTTTGAACTGGATTTCGCAGTGAGTAGACAGGAATCTTTTCATTACAAAAGTGGACTGTGTACATGGTGGACCATTCAAAACTAGTATCATTCCCCACAGGTCGGGTTTAATGATAGAATTTACGCAAGTGCGTTGAATTCCAAGGCCGTGGCTGACTCCTTCCAGACATGTCTTTGAGCCGATATGCCCCTACTCCTGCGATCGATTCGATCTGATAGGGGCCGTCCCAGTTAGGACCCAATTTTCCATCAGCAGGTTTCCTAGTAGTTGGAAATACTTTCTTCAGGACCAACTCTCCTGGTGTGTAACGGCGCAGCTGAACACGTTGATTATACGACTTAGCAAGCTGTTATTGGTACCGTGCCATAGATGCAAGGGCACGGTCTCTTCGTTCTTCAATCAAAATCAAATTCAAGGCTAGCATCATGTCATTTCGGCCCATATCAAAAACTTTCAATTTCAAGGTTGAGAGGCCGATCTCCAGGGGTATGATTGCCTGGGTTCCAAAGCATAAAGCAAACGGCGTTTTCCTAGTGGATCGTCTCGGCGTAGTTCGATGAGCCCACAATACACTCGGCAATTCTTCGATCCATTTGCCTTTAACTTTCTCCAACCTCTTCATGATGTCGTCCAAGATGGATTTGTTAGAGGCTTTGGCTTGACCATTGCTTTGTGGGTAAATCGGAGTGGAAAAGTAAGGCCGGATACCATATTTGCTGCACAGCTCTCGGTAAACGCCATAATCAAACTGGGTGCCATTGTCTGAGATAAGTGCTCTTGGAATGCCAAATCGTGTTATGATATTTCTCCATACAAAGCGCTTAACATTAGCATCTCGAATGTGTGTTAGTGCCTCTGCTTCGACCCATTTTGTGAAGTAATCTGTCGCAACGATCAAGTATCGCTTGTTCCCTAGGGCCCTCGGCAATGGTCTGACGATATTAAGTCCCCACTGGGCGAACGGCCAGGGGCTGGTGATAGAGCTTAACTCTTCAGCCGGCAGATGGGTTAATGGGGAGAATTTCTGGCATTGTTCACATTTTTTCACATAACATTCGGCATCAGCTCTCATTGTCGGCCAATAATACCCCTGTGTTATAGCTCGATGGGCCAAAGAGCACCTGCCAGAATGGGCACCATAGCTACCTTCATGTATTTCAGTCAAGAGCTCATCGACTTTATCCGGATGAACGCATTCCAGGTATGGACCAAAAAGGGATTTTTTATAAAGCTTTCCTTGGGGATCCAAGTAGTATCGCAGGGCTTTGTTTCGTAGCTTGTGCGCTTCTTTCTTGTCCGTTGGGAGCTGTTCAGCAGATAGGAATGCAGCAATAGAGTCCATCCAACTCGGTCCTGACTCTATGACATTGACCTGGACTTCCTCAGAAGGGCCAATGCTCGGCTCTAGGATGAAACCAACTTTAATGGTCCGTTTAATCTCTAAGCTAATAGCGGAGGCTAGGCAAGCCAGGGCATCTGCATGTGTATTCTGGTCACGGGTTATTTGGTTCAATTCATGATGGTCAAATTTTGTCAGCAAGGAATTTGCCGTTTTCATATAAGCGGCTATACGGTCGTTTCTTGCTGCGTACTCCCCCTTTAGCTGATTGATCACTAATTTTGAATCGCCCTTTAGCTGATTGATCACTAATTTTGAATCGCAAAATATAAGCAGACGCCGAGCACCTAGGAGATGTGCATTTTGCAGGCCGGTTAACAGGGCCTCGTATTCGGCCTCTTTATTTGATGCTTCGAAGCCGAGTTTGACAGCCTGCTCAATTATTGCCTCGTTGGGAGCCATTATCACTACTCCGGCCCAGTTCGGCTTAGGTTGAATTTCATCAGACTTGAAGTCGGCAAGACCCCGGTGAATTCGGCCACAAAGTCAGCAAGCACATGTCCCTTGATTGAGGTTCTAGGCAGAAACTGGATATCGCACTGCCCGAGTTCAAGAGCCCACTTTGAAACGCGCCCTGATGCTTCTGCACTACGGAGTACCGACCGGAAGGGGTGGTCCGTTAGTACCCCGATGGTGTGCCCCTGAAAGTAATGCATCAGCTTTCTTGCTGCCATGATGAGGGCTAGAATGAGTTTTCCAACGGAAGGTAGTGTGTTTTGGCGTTAACCATTGCCTTGCTCACATAATACACTGGCCGTTGCTCCCGCAGCTCCTCCTTTATCAGTATGCCGCTGACAGCCCGGTCGGAAACCGCCAGATACAAAATGAGCGGGTCGCCTGTCGAAGGTGTTGTCAAGAGTGGAACTGATCGGAGGTAGGTCTTGAGGCCGTTGAAAGTGGCTTCGCACTTGGAGGTCCATTCAAAAGCCTTGCCCTATCGTAGAGTGTGAAAGAATTGTCGGCAGCGATCTGTGGACCGACTGATGAACCTGTTGAGTGCGACGGCCATCCCTATCAACTTTTGAACCTCTTTCACTGAACAAGGGGAGCCGAGCTCCAAGATTGCTGTGATTTACCTCGGGTTGGCTTCGATTCCTCGGTGGTTAACAATATAACCCAAGAATTTGCTAGAGCCGATCCCAAACGCACATTTGGAAGCATTCAGCTTCGTTTTGTATTTGCGTAAAACGCCGAATATCTCTTCCAGGTCGGCTAGATGAGTTTGCTCTTCTTTGAACTTGACCACCATATCGCCAATGTACACTTCCATAGTGTGGCCGAGCTACTCCTTGAACACGGCAGTCACTAATCTTTGGTAAGTTGCCCCTACATTCTTCAGCCCAAAAGGCATAACCTTATAGCAATAGGTTTCTCTTGGGGTGAGGAATGCAGTCTTGTCTTGGTCCTCCGGATGCATGGCAATTTGATGGTAGCCTTTGTAAGCATCGAGGAAGCTCATACGCTGATGGCGTGCCGTCGCATCTACAAGTTGGTCTATTCTGGAGAGAGGAAAACAATCTTTGGGGCAGGCTTTATTGAGGTCCGTGAAATCAACGCACACTCGTCAAGTCCCATTTTTCTTCTTCACGACCATAGTATTAAAGAGCCATGTAGGGTAGGTCACTTCCCTGATAACCCCGGCGTCAAGCAACTGGTCAACCTCTTCAATAACGGCGGCAGTGTGCTTTGCGGCTGACCGTTGACTTTTTTGAATAATCGGCTTACATTTAGGGTTAACATTTAAACGGTGCTGTGAAACAGACGGATCTACACCTGGCATCTCATATGGAGTCCACATAAATACATCAAGGTTGTCGAGCAGGAAGGAAATCAGCTGCTACCTGTCGGCTTGATTCAGGGAAGTGCGGACCATGAAGAACCTGTCTCGGTTTCCGTCAATTTCAACTCGGTCTAGGGCTTTTGTGGCCTTTTCACTTGGGAGCTGCCCAACATCATCATGGCTCTCTCGATCCGGCACCTCAATAGAATTCACTTGTAACTCTTTTGGCGTCTTTCCAACAAGGAGATAACATGCTTGTGCCGATTTCTGGGAACCACGGATTTGCTCAATGCCGTGTTCTGTCGGGACGCGTAGCAGCTGATGATAGATGCTTGGCATGGCCTGCATAGTATGCAACCAAGTTCGCCCGATGATGAGATTATACGGTGATGGAAGCTTGGGTCCACGTAACTATAAGACCACCAAAGAAATAATTTCTTCTTGGAAAACAAACAAGCCTTAAAAAGTTTGGCCTCTTTATATATATATATATATATATTATATATAAGGCTATTTGAGGACCACACTTTCTGTTTGACAAAGAAAAAAAAAATCAAGGCCTTAAATATCCATCTCCAATGCTTTGAAAAAGCTTTATTTATTTAAAATCAACTTTTCTGCTCCCAAACTTGAACATTTTTCCAAGCTGCGAACCAGGGATTTTCTTTGCTTCTGCAATCACCAAACCAGACATATGTCATTTCTTCTTTTCTCTTTTTTTTTTTTAATTCATTTGTTTTTGTTCTGAGAAGTTCACACCCAAACCCATTTTCGTTTCTCTCTCTAAAACGTGGAAATCCACTGTTCTTCTTTCTTCAAATTGGAAACCCGTGAACTGCTGAGGCCCTTATATATATATATATATATATATGTGTGTGTGTGTGTGTGTATGGAGAATATTTGAGAGGATATTCCAGGTATCACGCCTCTTTTCTTTCCATTAAAGGAAAGGGGTAGCAACCCTAATCAATAGCCGCTCAGATTTTTCTTCGTTGCACAGCCATCTCGGCTCTCTCTCTCTCGCTCTTCACAGAGAGACCAGCCCAGTTCTCTTCTTCTTCAAGAAGGCTCTGCGATTTGCACACTAATCTTCATCACAACTTCAAGCAAATGCCGCCGACCTCAGCCTACTCTCTCTGACTGCCGCAGACGTCGCGGCCCAGCCACTGCCTTGTCTCAGCTCCGACGGCCAGCACCGACGCCAACCTCTCTGCACAGTCACAACTCTGCGACTTCAGTAACATCACTGCAACTTTCGGCCTCAACTGCCCAGCGCCGACCACCGTTGGCTCCTCTCTGCCCCGACTTGGCCTTCTGCTTAGAAATCTTCATTGTTTAGTGCTGGAATTTGATTACGAACAAAACCCTTCCATTATTTTTTTTTTTTTCTGGGTGTGCCTTTTCTCTCTCTGAAATTTGAAACCCATTTGTTTGTTTCTTTGAAAATGAACAGTTCACCATCTTCTTCAAAGAACCAAAGCTGCATCTTGCTTTTGCATCCCATTGAAGATCATTGCCGCTGCTATAACTCCGGACGCCATCACCATCACCGAAGACCTACACCACTGTTGTCGGTATTTCATCTTGGCCCAATAATGCAACGTCTAAGCTTTAGATACACCAAATCTCGGTGCTACTCCACCGGCGACCACCTGTTGCAAACATCGTGACCCAAGCTGCCATCCACCCTTCTCTGCTACAACTTTGGCTTCGTCTTTGGTTGTCCAGTGCTTTGCCTTCGTCTTCGGCTGTTCAGCGCGAACCACACGTTGCCCACTCAACACGATATGTGTGGTTTTGCCTAACACCACCCAGCTCGTTATTCTCACAGCCTGGTGCTATTTTTCGGAGTTCGAATCATATAGATCTCGATTTTTGCATACTCACTGGTTTCGGCCGTGATTAATCAACGCGAACCACGTCGCCGACTCAACGCGACGTCGGTTTGCCTATCTCCTTTCTCGCCCACTGTCCGTACTGACGATACGTGCTGCCACCGACCTGTTCTGACTGTCTTGGGCCATTTTGGTGCTTGGTTCGGTCTTATTTCTTGCTTCCATAGTGCTTGCTTCTGCCCATTTTTTTTATTTCTTCAAAACTGATTCGGATCTGCAAACTGTTTTCTGCCAAAACCCTCTTCTTATTCTTCTTATATTTTTGGATCTGATGAACCTTATACTCTGATGAACTCTGAATGTGTGGAAATTTGATTTGGATCTTGAATCTTGTAATTTTTTTGTCTTGAAATAATTAGTGCTCCTTGTTGAATCTTGAACCTATGAGCTTGTCGTTTACACACTTTGTAGAGTAAAAATCAGAGTTGATAATCTTGTAATGTTGAATGTTGTTGTTTGAACATTATAGTCTTGAGGACACTTGCACTTGATTTTTTTTAGAGAAGATGAGATACTCTTTGAATCCCTCCGATTGGATCTTGAACTCGTGATAATAAATCTGATATAAACAAAATATTTGATGCTTGCACTAGGCTATTGATGTTGAGAGAGAACATGGACTACAAGTGAGTGTTGTTGCTATCTTTGCTTGCATGGAACGAATAAAATAATTATTGTTGTTGTCGATGAAACCCGAGAAAATAAACCCTGAGAATATTAGATAGCATGCTCGAACTCTTGATGTAGAATTCATCGTAGGACTTGTTGATATGATGAAATACTTCGTTGAATAATAAAGATGATACATTGTTGTTTGTTTAACTTGTGGATGCTTGGGAAATACATAGCTGATGCCAAAATTTTGTGCGACCGTTGTAGCTTTACGTCGGCTTGAGAGGAACCGGCCCGAAGAGACAAAAACTTGATTGTTGCATTTTCATGAACTTGTTCGGAGGAGTAAAATTGTTGTAGCTTAAATAGATCGATATTATTTGTTGATGTTGCCCCATTCTGATAATGCTTAAATCATATTCTGAACTCAATATTGCTCATCTCATTTGTCGGTTTTACTATTTCAGGCAAATAAATTTTTGATTGAAATCCACGACCTCGGGGCCTTTGGAACACGCACTAATGAGAGCAAGGGCTGCTCCTCGGAAGTCCGAACAGAAACAAGACTGTCTCTCGGGAGTCCGAAGGTAGCACACACCCTACTTTGGCAAGAAAGATTCCTCTGGAAGGTAACCGAGTCTACCAAGCTTGCACCAACAGAAGTAAAGATTGTCTCTCAGAAGTCCGAGCAGAAGCAATGTTGTCCCTCAGAAGTTCAAGCGAAAACAAGGTTGTCCCTCAGAAGTCTGAGCTGAAACAAGGCTGTCTCTCGGAAGTCCGAGTGGATACGCACTTCTACTTCAGCAGCTAATGGAAGCAAAGGCTATCTCTCGAAGCTCGCACTGACGGAAGCAAGACTTGTTCTTCGAAAGTCTGAGGTGGAGAACACACTCTACTTCAGCAAGAAAGATCCTTGAGGCTCGCACTCTCTGTTCTTCGAAAGTCTGAGTGGGAGCACACATTCTACTTTAACAAGAAAGATCCTCGAAGCTCACGCTGATGGAAACAAGATTTGCTTTTCGAAAGTCAGAGTGGGAGCACACACTCTACTTCAACAAGAGAGATCCTCGAAGCTCGCCGAGTGGAAACACACACTCTGCTTCAACAAGAAAGACCCTTGAAGCTTGAACTGACAGAATTAAGGGCTATTCTTCGGAAGTCGAAGTGGGATCACACTCTGCTTCAATAAGAAAGACCCTCGAAGCTTGCACTGATGGAAGCCATGGCTGCTTTTCGGAGGTCCAAGTGGAAGTACACTTCTACTGTGTCAAGAAAACTCCCTTCAGGTTGGTAACTAAGTCTACTATTCCTCTTTCTTCTTTGAGGGGCAACGAAAATTGAAAACTGTTTCAAGCAACATAACACAATGAAGATATACAATGTAGAGAAAAAATTTTCTAATGGAGATACATAATATGGAGGAAATAAATTTCTTCATGATATAAGAAAGATAGAACTCCTTGGATAATGCAATAAATATAAATTGTAAATGTCATAGATAGACTTCTTCTACGGAATGTTGAAATTTGCCCCTAGAGTTGCAAAATCATTTGGAAAGCTTTCACCAGCTACTCGGATTGTGGCCATCATGCACCATCATAGTCATGTCTTTGGATCTTTTTGTACAGACTGATATCCCCATCCCCGCAAGACTTTTCATGGATTTGTTGTAGTCGAAAACTTGCTTCTTGTTGGCCAACACACCGGGCTAGGAATCCGGTACCTCCTCGAAAGTAAAGTTCACCTTGAATAATTATGAATTGGGCAAGCTTGGCCATAGTCAATTTTCCAACTTTGCTTATGAGTTGTTCAAGGACTTCTCCTCTCCAGTCCTCCGGAAGGCCTTTGTCTTCAGGTATTATCGAAGGCTCTATTCTCTTCTTGATAATAATTGTCGCCTCCTCCTCTGGGATATCAACTCCTGCCCCTAATGCAGCGAGGGCATCTGAAAACTTGTTGTCGGAACGAGGCACATGCTCTATTTCGACCTTCTGAAATTTGTCAAGAAGACTTCGGACTGTTGTTCGATATGTGGCCAAGGCAGGCTCCTTTAAGACGAACTGTCTTAAAACTTGCTTCACTATCAACTTTGAGTCCCCCCGAATCCGAATCTTCTTAATACTGTGCTTCTCTGCTGCTATCAAGCCTAACATAAGAGCCTCATACTCGGCTTCATTATTCGAACAATGGAAATCCAGTTTATAAGACAAATATAACTTTTTCCCACTTTTGCTTGTAAGGACTATCCCGGTTCCTCCTTTACCTCCGGCTGCTGCTCCGTCAAAGCTCAATGTCCAAAAGCTTTCCTCGGAAGCCATAGCTGCATGCACCTCTCCTCTTACTTCTTCATTCACTGGTTCATAGTCACCACTTGGAATTTGAGCAAGGAGGTCAGCTAAGGCTTGGCTTTTAATCACCTTGGGGGTTACACATGTGATCTTGAATTCACCCAGTGTTAACAACCATCTTGCCACCTTCTCGGTTAGAGCAGGCTTGCTGAGGAGGTATCGGATTGGATCACTTCTAGTAACAATCTGAATCTGATGTGCTAAGAAGTAATGTTTGAGCTTTTGGGCAGTGAATACCAAAGCTAAGCAATGTCTCTCTATCGAAGTATATCGGACTTCTGCTCCTTGAATCTTCTGGCTGATGTAATACACCGGGCGTTCTGCTCCATCTACATCTTGGACCAATAATGCCCCTATGGACTTGGGGGTTGAAGTTAAGTACAACATTAGAGGCACCCCGGGCTGCGGGGCTATCATGGTCTGAGGCGAGGTCAAGGCTGCCTTGATTCTCTCAAAGGCCTTTTGGTGCTCATGGTTCCACTCGAACTTGGCATCTCCTTTTAACAATGAGCCGAAAAGGGCAGAGATCTCTGCAAGTGCTGGGATAAAGCTCCGAATATAAGACACTTTCCCGAGGAACTTCTTTAACTCCTTCTGAGAATGCGGGGGAGGCATTGCTCTGATAGATTTGACCTTGTCTTCTTTTGCCTCGATACCATGTCTGTGTACAAGAAACCCGAGGAACTTCCCAGCCGTCACCCCGAAAGCACATTTGAGAGGATTCATCCTCATTTTGAATTTTTGGCATCTCTTGAATCCTTTCTCAAGGTCTCGGAGATGGTCCTCTTCTTTCTTGGATTTCACCGCTAGATCATCAACATAATCTTCCACCTCATGATGGATCATGTCATGAAAAATTGCAATCATAGCCCTTTGGTAAGTTGCTCCGGCATTCTTGAGTCCGAAAGGCATGACTGTATAAAAGAAGTTTCCAAGAGGTGTTCTAAAAGCAGTCTTTTCTGCGTCCTCTTCAGCCATCTTAATCTGATTGTATCCATTGAATCCATCCATGAATGAGAACATCTGGTGTCCCGAGGTGGCATCCACGAGGGTATCGATGTGAGGAAGAGGGAATTCATCCTTCGGGCAAGACTTGTTCAAATCTCGAAAGTCTACACATACTCTGATTTGACCATTCTTCTTCTTTACTGGCACTATGTTTGCCAACCACATGGGGTACTGTATTGGCCAGATGAAACCAGTCTGTTGAAGTTTTTCAATCTCCTCCTTTATCTTCTCTTCGAGATCTGGATGATATTTTCGAGCAGCTTGCTTAATTGGCTTGGAGTTTGGGAACACATCAAGATGATGGGAGACTAGGTCAGGATCTAGTCCGGGCATATCTTTATATGACCAAGCAAACACATCTGAGTACCGGCTTATTAATTTTGACAACTGTTCCCGCTTCTCTGGGCTAAGGCTCGAACTTATGAATATCGGCCTTAGAGCATCTTGTCCATCACTCAGATCTATTTCAATAAGTTGTTCGGGCTGAGGCTTCGGCCCATCTTGCTTGCTTTCTGGAGCCACTTCAGCCTTTATCACTATTTCATTGTCAGGAGGCTCTTCTTTTGACACGGAGTCGGTGACTGAAGAAACCGACTCCCCGCACTTTCATAAATAGTACACCATCTTGCCTCCTTCTCGGACTTTCATCACCTTCCGAGGGATAGGCAGACTTTCTGGTCTAGACATCGCCCGCTTACTTGATTCTTCCATCGGCTCCTTGTCATCTTTGATATCCTCCCAACGAGGAATTTTGACCCCTCGAGGCTTAGAGGTGGTGGGAACTTCTTCGACAGCCAATTCGGTGAAGTAGATGGCATCAGAATAATGAGCTTCATGGATCTCGAATGGCCTTTCTGTAGCTTGAATTGTCACCGTCTTTTTCCCCATTTAGCCTTAACACACTAATGATAACTTGATGGTACAGCCCCATATCTATGCATCAAGGTCCTCCCTAAAATGATGTGATAATTTGCCTCAGAATCGATAATATGGAACTTGGTGGCCGAGTGAATCTCTCCGACGGCTAAATCAACTGTTACGCATCCGATAGTAACTCTCCTTTCTCCACCGAAGCCAGTGATGACTATCAGCTGCTTCACAATGCGTTCTTCAGAGATTTCGGCCTTTTCTAGAGTAGCGCGAGTCATAATGTTGATAGAGGCTCCACTATCTAGAAAGGCCCTTTTGAACTCAACTCCGTTAATAAAAGCAGTCACATAAAGCGGGCGATTGTGAGAAAAAGGATACTTCCGATCAGCCTCGGAGAAAGTAATGGCACTAGATTGCTCTTTTGCCTTCCTCGGGATAGACCCCTCAGTCGACATGCATTCCTCATGGTGTGCCTCGGCTATATTAATGATAGACTTGGTGATTTCTGTTCTTGCCTCCCTGGAAAGTCCAAGCTGGTCAAAGAACTGCTTGAACTTTACACAGTCTTGCAAGGTTTTGGCATAGTGATCCGGATCTTTTTCCACTCTTGGAGGCTCATAGTTAACCATCTCCTCGATCTCTTCAAAATAAGATGCCACATAAACATGGTGTCCTCCTCTTCCATAGTACTCTTCTCCTCCTTCTGGATCAAAGGGATCTTCGCCATGAGTCATAAATGTTCTACCCTCTGGATCGAGAGCACTTCCATAGTAAACTTGTTCACCCTCTAGCTCGAGGATGTCGTCCAGATAACAATCATCGTCATCGAGATTGGCGATAGCCTCGATCATCGGGCCTTCATAAGTTATCATAGCAACATTCTTGCCCTTGTCTCGGTGCGGAGGATATGGTTGTTCTCGGATATCTTGAGTCCCTTGCTTTTTGAACCTCAATTCGTCTGCCTCGACTTTATCTCTGAAGATTTTCCTGAGAGTCCAACACTTCTCTGTCGGATGTTTCAATGTACGATGGTAGACACAAAATTCAGGGCTCTCGCGGTCCTTTTTTGATGGCATTTCTTCGACATAAGGCAATTTTAGCTCTCCGTCGGCCACCCATTCCTTAACTAGAGCTTTCACTTCCTCGATTCCACATGGATAAGAAACATTCCCCTTTTCACCATTATATTGCTTTCTCTTCTGGCCTCTATGACCTCCTCTTTGTGACTTTCGGGTATCTAGGGCAGAGGCAACAGCAACAATAGGTCCATGAGACGATTTGAAGCTAGTCTTGTAACTGGCCTTAAATCCGGACTCCTGAGCCTGAGGAATGCTAATGTTCCGAGCTGCTTCTATTAATGCCGAGAAGGTGGGTAGCTTGTGATTAACTAGAAACATTTTGTACCTGCTCAACGCCCCTTCTAGACAGATTTGAACTAGATAACTCTCCTCCACTGCTTCATGGTAATCCACGGCCTTGTCCTGAAACCTTTTGACGTAGTCAAGGATGTCTTCACTTTCCTGCTGCTTTTCTTTACACAATGTAAGTGTGGTCACCTTCTCCGCCACTTGAAAGAACTTAGAGTGGAATTTGTTAACCACTTCCTCCTAACTTCGGACAGAGTTTGGGGCCAAATTAACATACCAACTATATGCTCGGTCGGTAAGGGACTTAGAGAACTCTCTCAGCCGGAGGACGTGGTTTGAACCATGAATACCCAGAGTCTCGATGAATTGCACAACATGTTCTCGAGCATTTCCTTGTTTGCCATCGAACTTGATGAACTTCGGCACTGTATACCCCTCAGGGTATGGGTAGCTCAGCATCTCAATGGGGTAAGGCGGCTTGACATCCGAATCAAGCAAAGAGGGTAAAGTCCTCTTGCCCCGTTTGAGATCGAATATGGCTTGCACATCGGCGAGAGTGAGAAACTGTTGAGGGAGAGAATTTGATGGTGGTATTCTCGGAACTTGGCTTATGGACCCAAAGATTGAGCTAGGGGCGACTTAGCCATTCTGGTGCTGCGAATTCATCATTGGTGAGGACATTTGATGATACTGGCCATCAGCGCCTATAGACAAGCCAATTGGTGATGGGACATTGAATTGAGGCCCGTAAAGTCCACCGCACGGCGCCGCTATACCGGGTTGTGCTTGCAAATTTGTTGTTGGCACCAAAGGAGGCCCGTTTGGTGCTTGGGTAACATTTACTGGTGGCGTAACAAGATTAGGTATGGGCAGAGCTCCTTTTTGCGCCATCATGCTCCTCATGTTTTCCTGGACACCAACAGTCACCGGAGCGCCATTCATTACACCAGAACCTCCCCTAGTCACCATTGGATCTTGGATTGGCACACCATGGAGCCCGGGCATGGGCAAATTGCTGCCGCCTACTGCGGTTTGAGCATGTGTTACTGTGGCCGTGTTGCCATGAGCCATAGGCCGATTGGGGCCTACTTCTCCTTGGATTTGATTTTGCGCTCCGGCGGGAATAACTCCACCACCAGTTTGATTTCCGTTTGGCGCCGGTGCAAAGTTAGAACTCATCACCACCATGGTGTGAGTGAGATTCTGAAGAGTGGTAAGAATCTCCTGCTGAGTATTTTGAAGTCCTTGAATGGCCTCAAGCAAAAGTGGTTGATCTGGAGCCGTGGTTCTATCATCACCACCATTAGAGGATCCTTGTTGGTGAACTTCATCTTCTTCCGTCATCCTTGTTGGAGTTGTGTGGATTCCAGATCTCGTTGAGACCATTAACCAATCTGCCTCCCCAGTGGAGTCGCCAAAATGTATGAGAGGATTCAAGAAAGGAGTTGGAAAATTTGAAGATCTTCGAAGATCCTTGAAGAACAATTTCGAATTTTCTAGAAGAAATGTGAGAGGCTTAGATTCTTCAATGGTCTCAACTCAAGAACACAAGAGTAAAGGAGATGATGGAGATAAGAGATTGGGTGAAAAAGAAGGCAAAATGGCTAGAGAGAGAATAATGACAAGGCTCTCCCATGATCTCCCACTTTCACTCTCAAGGTTGATAATGGAGATGGGAAATTAGTTCTTTCCCAAGAGTCATCTCTCCAAAATTCATCCCTTGTAAAGCTATGGGTGGGTGCTATTTATAGGCACCTCATGATGTAAGATGGAGCCCATGTGCAAGGCACATGGGGAATATTCTCTCTAACCACCTTGTCCGAGGAGGTGACCTCTCCGAGGATGAGACCTCTCCGAGGATGAAGAAAACCCCGAAGAGGAGATCAACCTCTCGGCGAACCCTTCTTCTTAGCCACACCTAACCAATGATCCCCAATCATCCCAAAAGGCCAGGGGTAGTCCCAGAGGACGTCCTGCCGCATAAGGGTCAGGGGTAGTTCAAGAGAATGCCCTGCCGCAAATATTGCCGAGTTTCAGGAACCCCCTAGATCGTGCCACCTCGACCCGGGTATAGGCTAGTTTAACCGAAGAGTGAATTTATCTCCACTCACCGTCCTGAGGATCGGGTCCTTTGTTCGGACTCCATTACGCCCATGGTTCTAGTACGTAGATCCCGGAAAGCTCCGAGCCCGCAAGTGTTCTGGGACTCATTAACGGAGCGACTTCTAGATTGCGTTTGAATCCGTTCGAAGCCAAGTGCTTCAGACCTCTAGGTTCGTGGATTCGAACCCTTTCGAGTCCGAGTGCCTCGGATCTCTAGACTTGCTCAATACCTTTTCGAATCCAGGCTCGAGTAAGTCTCTAAGTCTCTAAGTTCGTGGATCCGAACCCCTTCGAGGCTTAGAGCGATTCAGCCCGTTTGATGGCGATAAATTCGGGTCCACCAATCTTGGACTTGCGATAAATTCAGGCCCACCAATCTTGGACTATTGGGCCTAATCAATTTAATGGGCTCAAATTAGCTCCTCTTACATGTATAATAGTACTATAGAATGTGTAATTTTCATTTCTGAATGACAAATTGTCATAACTTCTATAAAAAAATATATAATATTTATTATAAAAATAAATAATATTTACTACAAAGAAATGTAACAAATGTATATGATACACACCCTTTGAAATAGTGTGTATCATAATATTTTCCTTTATTTTAACATGTGCCTCTCTTATAGCATCTCTAACATGTATCTTTTTTTCACCAAATTTTTGTAAAAACTCTATTTGATGTCAAATATTTCAACAGAGGATTTTGAGCTTGCATCAAGACAATGGTCGACAGGGCAAATGTCTGGCCGATTGACGGGCCAGTATATTTTTTTTGTAAATTTTTGCAAAGAGGTGGTCATCTGGGGAACATTTGGTGGTGAAAATTCAACGTCTATGAACAATGATTTGATAAAAACTCACAAGCGTCCTCAATTTGATAAAATATTTTTGATATTTTCAATTTGATATTCATTTAATGAAACTATTAAAATAGGAAAAAAATTATTTTTTTTGTCAATTTAAATTTGATAAAAAAAAAAATTGATGAACCATATGAAATGGTATCAGTTATTTGAATTCAAAATTTGTCTGGTGGCACCTTGTCTTTTTTACGTGGATCCGAATGCCAAAATGCTCTCCTTATCTTTTTGCCACGTTTCATCGAGGTTTACACGCATCACTTCGTTTGGCGAGTAGTTTAAAAGTTAGAAAAATTATTAAAAAAAGTTAAAACTTTAATAAATTATATAAAAAAATTAAAACTTTCAATTTCTCTCTATTTTTTATATATTTTTTCGTAAAAAATTAAAAAATTATTTTAAATATATTAATTTTTTATCTCATATTTTAATCAAAAAATTAAAAAGATACTAAAATAGTTTGTTTCATATCCTTTTTTTTATTGAATGGTTTAAATTTAGAACTAACAACACCACAAGTTTAGTATAATTATAACAATCTCCCTTTTAGGAGTGTGGATTCGAATTTTCGCTTATGTGTGAGTCTGTGACTTACTATTATACGGTTGAATGGTCTATGTAGCACCATCTAAGAATGACCTTTAGGGCCTCGGCTCCTTATGGTCTAGCCCCAGAGGTCACTCCTCTATGATTAAGCTTCTTAATCTCTCTTTTAGTAAAACTAGACCGACCTAAACAAATATAGATAGTGTGTAAGTAGATAGATAAATAAAGGAAAATGTACATTTGAGTATAAAAAATGTGGGGATATATTTTCTGAGTACCAACACGTGGCAAGGTGACGCCGACGTGTCAGCCGAGGTGCCACGTGTCCTAGTCGTGACGCCGAGGTGATCTCCTTAAAGCCGAGGTTATCTCCGAAGATATCGGAATCCGAGATAAGTGGATAAGGGACAAGAGTCCTAGAATGAGAGAAGACTTCAGTTTGTATTAAGATAAGACTCTTAGAGAGTTTATCCTAATCTTACTGGGAGTCCAAGATTAGCAGTAATCCTGAGTCCATAGAAGTCAGGCTTCTATTGGGACTAGGTTTATGTTGACTATAAAAGAGAGGCACCCCCATGGGTCTAAAGTATGCTTTTGATACTCAAGCTTGTGAGTTTAGTACTTGATTTATCTTTGAGAGATATACTGACTTGATCGTCGGAGTGCCCCCGGGTGGTTAAACCACCGCGGGATTCTTATATTTCTGTTGTAGGTCAGTCAGGTGCCATCTATTCTGCCGGTGTTCTCCAGCTGGTTACTAAGCGGGCAGTGTGGTCAGAAAATCACCCACACAATTTGGCGCTGTCTGTGGGAAAGAAAAAAGAATAGATGGCCAATGACGGACATAAGGATTAGATTAGAGACAATGCTCCTGCTGGGAGTGGGAGACCTATTGATCTCGACGTTGAAGGACGACCGCAACACAGAAACTCGTGACCAGAGTCACGGAGTGAAAGACGCCGGCCAGGAAGGTAACGCACCAAAGACAACAGATCGAAGCGGATACTACAACGAAGATGACCTCCAGGTATGGAAGGATGGATACCTGCGGAGGAACGAAGACCCTTCCAAAGACAAGGGGGCATGAGCGCTCCCAAGAAGATAACATTCAAGTATAGAAGAGCTCAACCTGAGTGAGCAAATCCCGGATCCCAGATCCCAGAAGACATGATCTCGGCCTAGATGAGTACGTCCGAGAAAAGAAGAGCTCAACCTGAGTGAGCAGATCCAAGATTCCAAAAGATAAGATCTCGAGACCTGAGTCCTAGAATAGAAGAGCACAATGAGCAAATCTCAGATCCCAGAAGATAAAAAAGAAACACACAAGATCAGACTAAAGTTTGCCAGAATTGTGAAGTATACTAGGGCCGAGGAGGACATGCCGGGAACAAAGGCGTCGAAACAAGAAAAGAGAAACGGCTCGCCGATGCGAGGCCAAAAAATCAAACTCAGGTTGGAGCCAAGTAAGATCAATAGAGAAACCAAGGTCGATAACCTCGGCTTGAATTAAACCTCGGCGACAAGGTCAAAACTACATGTATGATGAGAACCCAAGCAGATTTTAAGTTCACACTGGGGGGGCAGAGAGAAGAAGAATGCGTTTAACGCTTGTTGAAATTTGTAGCAATTTACAAGTTGAAGTTAAACTGAAGTAATGCTTAACACTTGTTGAAATTTGTAGCAATTTACAAGTTGAAGTTAAGCCGAGATAATTGTTTATCTTTACTTGTTGAAATTTGTAGCAATTTACAAGTTGAAGTTAAACCGAAGTAAATGCTTAACGCTTGTTGAAATTTGTAGCAATTTACAAGTTGAAGTTAAGCCGAGATAATTGTTTATCTTCACTTGTTGAAATTTGTAGCAATTTACAAGTTGAAGTTAAACCGAAGTATTGTTTAACGCTTGTTGAAATTTGTAGCAATTTACAAGTTGAAGTTAAGCTGAGATTATCCCTTATCTTCACTTGTTAAAATTTGTAGCAATTTACAAGTTGGAGTTAAGCTGATTCCTTATCTTCACTTGTTGAAATTTGTAGCAATTTACAAGTCAAAGTTAAGCCGAGATTATTCCTTATCTTCACTTATTGAAATTTGTAGCAATTTACAAGTTGAAGTTAAGCCAAGATTGTTCCTTATCTTCACTTGTTGAAATTTGCAGCAATTTACAAGTTGAAGTTAAGCCGAGATAATGTTTAACCAAAGTTAAACCGAGATGATGCTTAACCGAAGTTAGGACGAGATGATACTTAACCGAAGTTAAGCCCAGATGATGCTTAACTGAAGTTAAGCCCAGATGATGTTTAACCGAAGTTAAGCCAAGGTTACTGTTTCTCTTCGCTTGTTTAAATTCGTAGCAATTTACGAGTTGAAGCAAAACCGAGGTTATTGCTTAAACACTTGTAGCAATCTACAAGTTGGTTAAACCAAAGAAGATGCTTAACACTTGTTGAAATTTGTAGCAATTTACAAGATAACGTTAAACCGACATATGATCATCTGTTGAAATTTGCAGCAATTTACAGGTTGAGGAAAGAGCTAAGTATGTTGTTTAAACACTTGTTGAAATTCGTAGCAATTTACAAATAGATTATTGTTTAACACTTGTTATGTTAATCCTTGTTGATCCCTGTTACAGTATATGTTAATCCTTGTTGACATTTGTAGCAATTTACAAGTAGGCTAGACCGAGATCACCGTTTAAACACTTGTTGAAACTTGAGAAAAAGTTTGCAAAGTTAACATTGAGTAGTATATCTTTCGCACTTGTTAGAATTTATGAAAAGTTTGCAGGTCAGTATCTTGTCGAAGTAAAAGTTTTGTAGCTATTATACCCGAGGTATGTAACCCCGAGAAGATTGCACAAAGGAGGCAAAGTATGAAAGACATGCAAAATATTCTAAATCATGCAAGAGCAGTTAGAAGAAGATCAAGACAGAATTCATGGTGATTGACACACCCTCACCATACAATATCATCTTGGGAAGGCCATGGCTGCATACAATGGGGGCAGTTCCCTCAACGTTGCATCAACTACTGCGGTTCCCAACAGAATATGGGATTGAAGAAGTCAGGGGGGATCAACTGCAGACGGAGAATTGCTCCATGGCAACAATGAAATCCACCTGCAGCATTCGAGAACTAGAGAAGGCAGAGATTGAAAATGAGGACATAGAGGTACTAGATGATGTCGGCAAGGAGCCAGTCGAGAAGTGTGAAGAGGCACTGAAAATCCTCATCCAAGAGGGGGATAAAGAACGCTTCTTTCTTCTCGGCTTAGGCTTAACCGAAGAAGAAGAAATGGAATTGGAAGCTTTTTTTTGAGGTATTTGCTTGGACACCTTATGAAATGCCTGGCATTGACCCCGAGGTCACATGCCACAAATTGAACGTCGACAGGTCGGCCAAACCTGTACTCCAACGAGTAAGAGGGCCAACGTTGATGCACATCGAAGCAGTAGAGGAAGAAGTAGACAGACTTCTGGAGCTCAGGGCCATCCGAGAAGTCAATTACCCGACATGGCTATCAAATACAGTGGAAGAAGGAATGATAATCAAGGAGCAAGGGATGTTAACATCGGCCAACAACAGACATTTTTCAGAAGCAAAAAAGGTGACATATGCAAAGAAAACAAAAGTACAAAGATGAAGACCCTAAGAATTAGGGACTAAGGCAAGAATCTGGAAATACAACAAGAAAAACAAGAAGAGAAAAAACAGAAGTCAAGAAGATGACAAAGTTCAAAGAATAAAGCCAAGTACACAGGCACTAAGTAAGTATGTGAAGAACAAGGAAGTAATGAACCAAACATGATGCTAGCAACAGAAAGCGAATATGACAAGAACAGTTCCAGGCATTTTAGCAATAAGAAATCAAAAACTTGAAGACAGACGAAAATATAAGGCAACAGATGGCAAATAAACAGATTCAGAAGAGTTATGAAAGATTGAGCTTAATAGCAAGTAAAGAGTTTATGAACCTACCAAGTGAAATGAACGCCGATATGAAAATTGTCGGAGTCAAATAGATGACTGGAAATCGGGAACTCACCAGAGAGTGTGAGTGGAACAGTTACAAAAGCTCTTGGAGTTTACGAATTAATGGAACCAGAACCTCGGTTAGGAGGTGCAATTTCAAGCAGCTTGGAAAGCATGAAACTTGATACTTGACACAAGTGGACAGTAAGGTCCAGGGAACTTTGAGGTCGGCGAGTTTGATCTCGGACAGAAGCGCACAGATGAACGAACAGTGTACGTTCCATCACCTCAGAATGCCGAGGTAATAGAACCTAGGGGCAGTTGTGGAGATATATTTTCTGAGTACTAACACGTGGCAAGGTGACGCCGACGTGTCAGCCGAGATGCCACGTGTCCTGGTCGTGATGCCGAGGTGATCTCGGTAAAGCCGAGGTTATCTCCGAAGATATCGGAATCTGAGATAAGTGGATAAGGGACAAGAGTCCTAGAATGAGAGAAGACTTCAGTTTGTATTAAGATAAGACTCTTAGAGAGTTTATCCTAATCTTACTGGAAGTCCAAGATTAGCCGTAATCCTGAGTCCATAAAAGTCAGGCTTCTATTGGGACTAGGTTTATGTTGACTATAAAAGAGAGGCACCCCCATGGGTCTAAGGTATGCTTTTGATACTCAAGTTTGTGAGTTTAGTACTTGATTTATCTTTGAGAGATATACTGACTTGATCGTCGGAGTGCCCCCGGGTGGTTGAACCACCGCGGGATTCTTATATTTCTGTTGCAGGTCAGTCAGGTGCCATCTATTCTGCCGGTGTTCTCCAGCTGGTTACTAAGCGGGCAGTGTGGTCAGAAAATCACCCACACAAAAAATATGATAATATTATCTATTCATTGATATAGTTAACAAATTATTGATAAAAATAAGATAAAATGTTATATGAATTAAATGTAAAGGAAGTTCAATGTGACTGTTAAATTTTGGATACTCTAAATATTTTTTATAAATATCAAAGAAAATTAGGTTCGGTTTGACAAATAAAGTTCTCTCATAGCTGGAGACACAAACCGCTACTCTTTCAAATATAAGGCTTGTTGGGTTTGTATTTGTAGAATAGTTTTTGAGATAAAAAGTATGAAAACTTGTTTGGTTTGTCTTTTTTCAAAAATGGTTTTGGGAAATTGTTTTGGGGAGAGAGTTTAAAAAAAAAAAAGTGATTGATTTGATGTGTATGAGAGAGAGAGAGTGATTTTGGAAAGAAGCAAGCCAAACAAAATTTTGAGATTTTTTTTAGAAAAATTTGTTTGGTTTGATTACTCTTGAAAATTTGTTTGTAGAGAATTTTTCCCAAATTTTTTTTCCAAAACAAACCAAAATTTGTTTGTAGAGAATTTTTTTCCAAATTTGTTTGTAGAGAATTTTTTCCAAAATTTTTTTTATTTATAAAAAATATTATAAAAGGGCGGAAGCAGCAAACAGAATGAAGAACATGGATTACAAAATCAAATATGATCAAAATTGAACAAAGGAATTGGAATGCACTAATTAACCAAAATCATTTCATATAAAATTTTGTAATTTAAATACAGAAAATAACTTACAATTACAATTGTAGCAACTGCAAGGATCTTTAATTATGGTAAACGGGAAAGAGTAATTGTCACTCAGCACACTCTGGTTTTTTCTTACAATGAAAGAAAGAAAATTTGAAGACTGCCTGAATGAATACAATTGATTACAATATATAGAAAATAAATTAACTATACAGCATGTGAGTTGGCAGAAGGCAGCTGGCAGCATTGGAGACTGAGCAGAGCTGTTGGTTGCTTTCGGCTGATTGATTGAACAGTTGAAGCAGCTTTAACAAAAGCTGATTGAATGAATAGTGATGGTGAACAGTAAAAGTGAACAGTAACTTTTATTATTCATCGCTTTCGGTGGAACATGTGAATAAAGGAATCAATATAAATACAAATTGACAGCTTTTCTCAAAAGAGTATTGATTGAAGCTAATTTGTATTTATAGGGAATCCTATGTTGATTAATTAAACGGATCTTGAGCATCTTGAAACTCTGGATCAGAATATTGATTAGTTGATCCTTCAGAAGAGTAGGAATGTTCTGATCCTTCTTCTGAACTGGATGAATGGGCTTCACTTTGATCCATATTTTGTTGGACGAGCTGGAGCACTTCATCTTTAGATAATTTTGACTTGCTTTTAGCTTTGACTTTGGACTGATCAGGAGATGAAATGGGCTTTGACGGAGCCTTGGATTTGGATTTTGACTTGGGCTTTGATTGAGTCTTGGGCTGAGCCGGCATTGCAGGGCCTTTGGACTTAGCCTTTGATTTAATGGGCTTGGAACCACTAGATGAGGGGCTTCCAAGGTTGATTGGAGGAAGACTGGGCTGACTTCCTTGACTGATTGCAGCAGTTGGGTTCTGCTGGGCTTTAGCAAGTGCAGGAGTAGGAGCACATTGATCAGATGGGAACTCTTCGTGAACAATTTCAAATATGAGTGAACTGCCAACTACTCTTAGACAATGGTCGACCGGGCAGATGTCTGGCCGATTGACCGGCCAGTTTATTTTTTTTGTAAATTTTTGCAAAGAGGTGGTCATCTGGGGAACATTTGGTGGTGAAAATTCAACGTCTATGAACAATGATTTGATAAAAACTCACAAGCGTCCTCAATTTGATGAAATATTTTTGATATTTTCAATTTGATATTCATTTAATGAAACTATTAAAGTAAGAAAAAAATTATTTTTTTTGTCAATTTAAATTTGATAAAAAAAATTGCTGAACCATATGAAATGGTATCAGTTATTTGCATTCAAAATTTGCCTGGTGGCACCTAGTCTTTTTTACGTGGATCTGAATGCCAAAATGCTCTCCTTATCTTTTTGCCACGTTTCATCGAGGTTTACACGCATCGCTTCGTTTGGCGAGTAGTTTAAAAGTTAGAAAAATTATTAAAAAAAGTTAAAACTTTAATAAATTATATAAAAAATTATAACTTTCAATTTCTCTCTACCTTTTATATATTTTTTCGTAAAAAATTAAAAAATCATTTTAAATATATTAATTTTTTATCTCATATTTTAATCAAAAAATTAAAAAGATACAAAAATAGTTTGTTTCATATCCTTTTTTTATTGAATGGTTTAAATTTAGAACTAACAACACCACAAGTTTAGTATAATTATAACAATCTCCCTTTTAGGAGTGTGGATTCGAATTTTCGCTTATGTGTGAGTCTGTGACTTACTATTATACGGTTGAATGGTCTATGTAGCACCATCTAAGAATGACCTTTAGGGCCTCGGCTCCTTATGGTCTAGCCCCAGAGGTCACTCCTCTATGATTAGGCTTCTTAATCTCTCTTTTAGTAAAACTAGACCGACCTAAAAAAATGTAGATAGTGTGTAAGTAGATGGATAAATAAAGGAAAATGTACATTTGAGTATAAAAAATATGATAATATTATCTATTCATTGATATAGTTAACAAATTATTGATAAAAATAAGATAAAATGTTATATGAATTAAATGTAAAGGAAGTTCAATGTGACTGTTAAATTTTGGATACTCAAAATATTTTTTAAATATCAAAGAAAATTAGGTTCGGTTTGATAGATAAAGTTCTCTCATAGCCAGAGACACAAACCGCTACTCTTTCAAAAATTGAGTGTTTTATTTTTCAAAAATTGAAAACAATTCTTTAAAAAAAAAGAAAATTACTTTGAATAAAAATATAGAAAATTTGAATAATACTCTCTCAAAATTTACTCAAGGAAGAGACAATTTGGGTAAAATTCTTAAAGTCAAAATCGTATATATGGAAAAACCGAAATTGGGTATAAACCTTTTTCAAAAGAAAAAACTTTCAAAAATGGTTTTATTTATGCTTCTTCTAGACACTCACATCTCATGTGTCATTTTTATGGTAAAAAGGGTAATGTTTCACCATCATGTCCTATTAAAAGCAATCCTTTTGCTAAAATAAAAGAGATGTGGGTTCCTAAAGATATTTCAACTCTGTCAAATTCTAACTTTTACGGACCCAAGAAAATAGGAGTACTAATAGAAAAATCAAATTTTTGTAGGTATGTTTCAAGACAAAATTCAATAACAATAGATGGTATCTCGACAGTGCATGCTCAAGGCACATGACTGCAAATAAAGTTATATTAGCCACACTTCAATCAAAGGATGTTAGATATGTAACATTTGACGACAATAGTAAAGAAAAAATCATTGGTGTACGTATTATTAGTAAAAATCCTTTTCCTATTATAAAAAATGTTTTACTTGTTGAAGATTTAAAATATAACTTACTTAGCATTAGTCAATTATGTGATAAAGGCAATAGAATTATTTTTTAGAAAACTCACTGCACAATTGAAAATACCAAAGATAATAAAACGTTATTTATAGGACATAGATATCATAATGTATATGTGTTTGATTTGCATAACTTGTCTTCTCATTTTGATGTTAAATGTTTATCTACAATAAATGAAACTGGTTGGTTGTAGCATAGAAGATGAAGATATGTTCATTTAGATTTAATTTCAAAACTTTCAAAAAATGAGTTAGTCATTGATTTGCCTAAAATTAGTTTTGAAAAAGACAAACTTTGTGATGCATGTCAACTTGGAAAACAAACTAGAATTTCTTTTAAATTTAAAAATATCGTTTCAACTACTAGACCACTTCAACTCTTGCATATTGATTTATTCGGACCATCTAGAATATTAAGTTTAGGAGGAAAATCGTATGCTCTTATTTGTGTCTTGATGATTATACTAGATATACATGGGTATTATTTTTAGCACACAAAAATGAAGTTTTTTATAATTTCTCAAAACTTTGTAAAAGAATTCAAAATGAAAAAAG
Organism: Camellia sinensis; assembly: GCF_055761805.1. Classification (NCBI taxonomy): domain Eukaryota; kingdom Viridiplantae; phylum Streptophyta; class Magnoliopsida; order Ericales; family Theaceae; genus Camellia; species Camellia sinensis. The sequence goes on from NC_138963.1 coordinate 84,746,264, forward strand.
TCTTAATATTTGTAGTATTAAAAATGATCATGGTAGAGAATTTGAAAATGATGTTTTTATTGTGTTTTGTGATGACTTAGGAATAGATCATAATTTCTTAGCCCCTGGGATTCTTTAACAAAATGGTGTGGTTAAAAGAAAAAATAAAACTCTTGAAGAAATGACCCGTACTATGCTTTGTGAGAATAATTCACCTAGATATTTTTGGGCTGAAGCTGTTTACACTGCATGTTATATTGTAAATCGTGCCATGATTAGATCTATTATTAAGAAAACCCCTTATGAACTTTGGAAAGGTAGAAAACCTAATATTAGTCACTTACGTACTTTTGGTTATAAATGCTTTGTATCGAATAACAATAAAGATAACTTAGGAATATTTGATGCTAAATTGGATGAAGCTGTATTTCTTAATTATTCAAATTCTAGTAAAGCTTATGGAGTATTTAATAAAAAGAACTTTACTTGTTGAAGAATCTGTACACGTTGCCTTTGATGAATCTAACAATGTTGTTTCCAAGAATTACTTGACAAAGGTTTTTCTTGAGGAAAAATAGATATGACTCTTTTTATAAAAATCAAAAAAGAAAGATATGCTAATTGTTCAAATTTATGTTGATGATATTATTTTCAGTGCTACTAATGAAAATCTGTGCAAAAAGTTTGCTAAAGCTATGCAAAGTGAATTTGAAATAAGTATGATGGGAGAGTTAAATTACTTCATTGGTCTACAAATTAAACAAACCATTGATGGGATCCATTGAAATCAAACGAACTATATCAAGGATTTACTCAAAAGGTTTGAAATGGAATCGTCATAGCCTGCAGCAACTCTAATGAGTACATCAATAAAAATTGACAAAGATGAACAAGGTAAACTTGTAGATGAAAAGAAATATCGAGGTATGATCAGTTCCTTACTCTATCTTACTACAAGTAGACCCGATATAATGTTTGGTGCTTATATGTGTGCACAATTTCAATTCGCACCGAAAAAGTCACACATCATCGCAGTCAAACAAATTTTCAAATATCTTGTTGGCACTCTAAATTGGGTTTATGGTATCCTAAGGGAACCACTTTTGAACTTTTTGGTTACTCGGATGTTGACGTTGCAGGATGTAGACTTGACCGAAAAAACACTACTGGCATTTGTCATTTTCTTGGACACTCTCTCACTTCTTGGTTTTGCAAAAAACAAAACTCAGTAGCTCTGTCAACTGCTGAAGCAGAATATATTGCCGCTACTAGGTGTTGTGCACAATTACTTTGGATGTGTAAGATTCAAATAACGCAGTAGGTAAAAGGATTCAAATCATACCTTATGTGATAGAATCCGAAACAAAGAACTTTGTGGGTAAATCACGTGCTTCACAATCCACAAATTAAGAACACCCAGTAATGAAGTGATACCACAGTATGAGTATCACCCACTCTAGTCATAATACAAAGGCTTGATCTTTTTTCTGATGGAGAGAGTTAGAGAGAGAGCATGGGAAAAAATTAATTCGTTATTCGATTCATCCCACATCCCATATATCGTATTTCATATATAGGCCAGATTCTAATTATCTATCCATGTCTCTTGATAGGATATGATAGATATAGATAGATTGTGGGTTATCCACATAGGATAACCAAAAATTCAAATTCAAATTACATGGGTAATTTGAATGGGTCATGGGTCATGCCACATGGACGTCTAAATATGGGCCCAATACCCGACCTACTTTTCAACAAGATGAAACAACAATTTCAAGATTTTGGACTTCAAATGATCATATTTTTATAAAATGTGACAACACAAATGTCATTAATCTTTCTAAAAATCCTATTTAGAACTCACGCACTAAACACATTGAAATAAGGCATCATATTCCTAGAGATCGTGTACTCAAATGTGACATTGAACTTGAATTTGTACCTACACATCATCAATTAGCTGACATATTTGCCAAGCCTCTCAATGAAGAACAATTTTGTTATATTAAAACTGAACTTGGTACGATGAATACTCCTACATAATAATTATATATATATATATAAATATAAAAATAATTAATTAAAAAAACATTTTTTTTATAAATCCTCTCTCTCTCTCTCTCTCTCTTTGCTCTCCCACCATTCGTCTCGCTTTCGTTCTCTGTTTCTCTCTCTGTTTTCCTATCTATCTCTCTAACCCGCTCTCGCTCCCTCTCATCACCCTACACCGACTCCTTCACCACCGTCATCCATCACTTTCATCACTACCATCATCCATCCAAATCCCTCACCAATCTACCAAGATCCATCACTGCTCTACACAAAACTTTCATCACCAATCTTCAACATCATTCTCAATTCATCAAGTTCAATTACCAATCCATCAAGATCCGTTACTGATCCACCGAGATCCATCACAGATCTACAAAAATTCATCACCGCCCTACAAAAATTCATCACCGATTTACAATCATTCATCCCCGATTTTCTCAATTATTTCCGATTATCACCATCATCGCTGATCAAAATGGTAAAATTATTTTTACATTGTGTTATTTTTCTTATCTGGTTGTATGTGCTACAAACTCTTCTTTATTTAATAGCCATTACTTCTACCTAGTATGAATAAATTATTTTTATTTGTATTTTCTTTTTTATGCTAGTGCACTCAGTGTAGTTATTTATGGCCGGATCTTAATAGCCCTTGGTATTATAAATTGGTAATCTGTTTCTTTCAATTTGTGTAATTTTTAGTGCATTAATTTAGGAGGAGACTCGTATTATGTAATATTTTAAGATTAAAACAATCAAATGAGCACAATCTTAAGGGGCATTTGTATATTCTATGCATAATTTCGGGGAGAATATATATAGTTATCAACTAAATTTTTTTTTACTCCTTATCTGCACCAACAATTCTTTTTATAGTAAAGACAGACAATTTTTTCAAAAAGAAATGTTTGCAATTTTATTTCAGAATGAGAAAATATTGCTAGATTACATGTAAGTTTTGAGAAGGTTTCACAGATTTTTTGCTTTTAACTTCTCTCAGTAGCTTTTCATGAGCCTCTTTTACATGCCTCTCTATATTTTCGGCTTCTATGAGTCTTGGCATTATAACTGTTGCATAATATTGCACCGCAATCTTCAATTGAGAATTTTTCCTTTCTAGATCTCTCTTCTCCTGATGAGTATTAGCCAATTATTGTTTTAAAAAGCTCACATCGTCTTTCAATTGCTGATTCTCTTGTATTCTTGTTTGTAGTTGTCGAGCCATATTGGAAACTACAGTCATCGTTTGTGTACTAAGAGCCATAGTGTTATTAATAGCATCGATATCACTACGATTACCCAAAACACTAGGACTCTCATTTACTAGAATCACGTGCGACTGCACTATAGGTAACCTCTCATTTGCCTGAATTACAGGCGCCTCAATCATATCCGAACCATTGATGGCTAAGGTAATGAATGATATGATTCTACAGAAAGTAAACAAATTTTTTTCTCTAAAACCACTTGAAGATTTCGTATCTCTACTTATCATCTTTGTCACTTTTTATACACTCCACCGATCCAATACTCAATACATATCTGCTCAAATCTCTTGTTTGTTAACCTTTTGGGCGCCGCTGCACCATTTTTCAGAAAATGATACAAAATTCCAAAAATGATCACATAAGAACTAAGAACCTTTATTATATTTAAAATATTTAATGATAAATTATGATTTTTTTAATATACATATTTTATATTATTTGACACAAAATATTATCTGCTTAAAATATATGTTGTATGATATATTTGTTATAAATGGATATATTTTGAAAACTTTACTATTCACTTTTTGAAAAATTAGACTGATCTCTATTCATCTTTTAACAAATTTAATATTGATTGGTTGTATTATTTTGACAAATTTGATATTAATGGATTGTCCTCTTTTGACAAAATTGATATACCCATATGGGATGGTAGGTTATGTTTATTTTAAAATCTCTACAACATATAAAAAAATTTAAAAATGGTATATATTTTCAGATCTATTATTAATAATATTTAAAGGGATTTTACTATGTATGCAAATATTTGATTAGAATATTATATATAACACATATAATATAAATAGAATACAGAAACCTATCACGTGAGCAATTAGACTTTTTACATTACATTGATTATATCATGTTACATATATGTATAATGACGTGTAAAGACATACATGACATATCATTTCCATTAGCTTTCTTTTTTGCTTTTTAGTACAAATTTGACTAAAGCTTAAAAGTACTCAAATTTGCAAGATTATAGATTTTCCTTCCACGTGGATTTAGCTGACGTCTCAAGGAGCGTCTGTCTCTCCCAATGGGTTTATTTTTGTGTATAAATAGAAGTGTTTTGTGTAGAGAAAAATCAAGAACTTGAAAACAAAAAAATTATGTGTACTCCATAATTGTGATTGTATTTTTCACTCTGCTTTTTCACTTTCAGATCTAAGTGTTGTCTTTGTGAGAGAATTATTGTAAAAGATGGTTGAAGTCCCTCTTATTTTTATTCATTATTTTGTGAGAAAATTTTGTAAGGGTGAGACATTTATTGTTGAGTGGGACTCAATAGATAAAAGTAAGACTTGTGAAAAATCCACAAGCTTGGTGAAGCCTTGGTGGTGTATTGATTCATTTTGATAGCGAAGAAATTCTCAAGGAGATTCCTTGGGGAGTGGACGTAGGCCCAGCGTGCCGAACCACTATAAATCTCAGTGTTTGATTCTCTCTCCCTATCTCTCTTACTTTTATATTGATAATTATTTGTTTTTTATTTGTTACAATTTAAATATTGTGTTTATTGTTTTTTTTAATATTACAAAAATTATTTTTAATAACTCAATTCACCACCCTCTTGGCTTACTTACTTGGGATAACAAGATGTGTGTTTGAGTTGAGCGAGATTGCTCAATTATCTGTAGGCCTTGGGCCATTTGTAATTGTTTAATAGGCCGACTGTCATTCTTGTAAAGGTTACATCCTTTATATATGATGTAAGCCTTTGGATATTTCAATTGTGTATGACATCATTGTATATTTTTTATGAAGAGCATTCATTTCACTTAGATGTTGAATGTAGGTGTAGCTCGACTTTCTGCGCTCCTTTCGGAAGGCGAATAGCCCTACAGTTCGGACTTCACTTGTGGTTCTGAATCTGATTTCACAAAGTGCAATGTGAAATAGTGAAAACACAAAAGAGTCCAAATCTAGCAATTCTTTTTAGAATATTAATGTTTGAATCAAATGCCAAAAATGGATTGCTTTGCCAGATTTCAGAATCGTCGCCTAAATTTTTTTACGAAATTTAGGAAACGCAAGACTCATGCCAAAGGTCATTAGTCCGTCATCACCAAAGTGTCTTTACTCGAGAACTTAGGTATGAGAGGGAAAGATCATGAATTGAGCACCACACTCGCCCGATCAAAAATCGGTCTCTACTAATCATGATGTGATTTTTATCTACATTATATACTTTTGTTCTGATTATTAGCTACTTTTACTAGGTGTCGCGCACACAAATATAAACTAATTTGCAAGAGTTGGAACATTTGATTTCATGTATTATTTGAAAATTGGTTTGTGAATTTGCCACTTGAAAAAGTGGGCTTAAAATGGACATTTAATCAAAATATCCCAATTCAAGTAACTAGCCTTCATCCACAGGTGTTCAAACAGTTTATCACTTAAGCACTTAGCCTCATGGTGGACGTGCTTTGACATGGCAACACTAACATTCAATGCAATATGCTAAAGTAAGTAAATGCTCACCTAGTACTCCAAGCTAAAACAAAGCAAAATAATTAGAAAAATATGCATGTTCCTAATTAATGCAATATGACTAATGCAACGTACACATTATGTATTTTACAGACTCAGCTATGAGCATTGCATATGATTCCACTCAAGACATGTGAGAGAGCACATATTCAAGCAATGAATTTGAACATTTGATATCGGGTTAGTGTGATGAGCCGAACCTTGGATGCAAAACATAAGAATGCTAATGAAATGTGATGTCCTTTACTAACCATCATAAGCAAGTAAGTAAAAGGGAGAAAGACGTGGGGTTGGAAAACATACATATTATTACATAGTTGCCCTCGTGCAAGAGGGTGCGAACAAAAGTCCAAAGTCTGAATCAAGTTAATTATTACAAAACCGAATGAATAAATTAAATCATTAACTAGCTAACTAGGCTATTACAACAAGGGTAACCATGATAAGTAAACTAGCTATTTAAACTAATTAATTACAATAATTACAAATGAACAAGGTTAATTATAATAACAATAATTAATTACAACAATAATAACTAATAATTTAATCATCAAACAAGGATGCATAAGGATGCACAATGTTCACATGCGCAGCCAAGAATAGAAATGTCTGCCCAGACCATTCTGTTTCACCTTCAGCCACTGCTTTTTGTTTTCTGCAAAAATACACTATTGACCAAACATTGAGGACCGGTCAGCCCTCAATGAAGCCCGGCTGTGCCTCAATTTTGTGCAAAACTCTGTTTTGTGTATTGAAGTGAAAACAGTGCAAACAGAGTATTCTGAACTCTGTTTGTCCCTCTCACACTTCTCTGTCATAGGAAAGCCTCGAGAGAAGGTTGGAGTTATTTCCAAAACCATCAATGAGCAAATTGATTGCTTGATGATTTCGATACACAACTTGGACAAAAATCAATAAATGAAATGAATAACAACCACCCCTCCCTCCTATCATGGAGTGAACTCAAAGAAAGAGATATAGACGTTTTAAAATTCATCAAAACATCATGAATTGATGTAAGATAACCCTTGACACAACAGATTCGGCATAACGTCCGGCTGAACCCCAAGCAATATAACTTATCTTCTTTATGTGAGTTAATTAATTTTAAGTCAAATTCATTAGTCTTTGCCATCCTTTAATCCATTAACTCCAAGATGATTGTTACGTTCATTAGGGATTACGTCCACTAAGTGAGAAATATGTCAATCGAGAGGTGATTCTCAACGTAAAAGAGAGACTACACCATTAGCAATGAACCTCCGTAGAGATTAAGCCATTAAGCATAAATCGCTAGTTCACGTTTTGAATAACCATCAACAGATTGAAACAACTCTCAAATGAAAGAGATGAATGGTAAGTTGATTATTAAAATGAGGTTCTTAAACATGGAAATGAATTGAAGAAAAGCCAAGAATAATATACTACAAGCTATGTATGCAAACTTATGAGACAACAACCCAGCTAATCAATGCATAAACTATTTAACTAACTTCGAACAGCCCTAAAACAGCCTTCGAGTGATGAAAAACAGTGGCTAAAAATGCATGAAAAGAGCCTAAAAAACTAAACAACAAATAGAGGAAACAAGGCTAGTAAACAAGAACAATGAGAGGTGGCTAACCCCTCCACTTTTGAAACCTCAAAGCATGGTTTTTAGCTTTTTTTAAACTCTAAAGATCAGTGTAAAGAACAAAGAAAAAGAGTGTAAAAGTAAGGGTTTGAGCTATAGGTAAAAGTGTAGAAAGAGCAAACTCTCTCAAACCCAAACTTAAACACTTCAAATAGGATCAAAACAACACAAAACAATAAGAACTAGGTAGCAAATGAAAGAAATGAAAGCAAGAGAGAAGATAGCAAGCTTATACCTCTCAAGGGAGTAAGCTTTTTGTTTGTGATCAAGCTAAGCTCCAACACACTCTCAGGCTTGAATTATGGTGTTCAAGGCTCAACCAAGGTTCCTAGACCAAGGTATGAAGCTGTGTATAGTGTACGAATATAGGTTCAAGGTGGTAGGTTAACTCAAAGTGTTGCTTGCACAAGAAGAATGAGAAGAATGAGCTCTCAATGTGATATAATGGTTTTTTTGAAATTCTTCAACCCTCAAAACAGAGATATATGATTGTTTTTATAGAATTTGAGCTAGAAATATCATAAATATCTTCAAAAATGGACAACTGGTGGCCTCCCGCCCAGAACAGTGTTTCTCGCTACCAAGGCCCAGATGGGCCTCAATGAGGCATAGCCGGCCCTCAATGCATTTCCCTGTTTTTCTGTTTCAGCCTCAGCACACGGTGGCACAATGTGTAAAAATGAATTTCTTGGGTATAATCAATGGGAACATGGGAGGTTTGGGGTTATTTCGAAGCTTAAACAAGGCTTCTTCGTTGAGAACTCGAACCACGCACAATACCACTTTCATTATCGAGTGTACCAGACAAAGCGCTCGAGCCATGCGGGGCGATCAAAAATGGAGTGTCCACAATAAGGTGTATGAAGTTAGATAAACTCATGTATTGTCTAACCTTATAATAGCCATTTGAATGAGAGATGTTACTTTATTTTATCTTGTTACTGTCTTTTATTTATCGATTACTGATTTGTTTACGTGAGTCGAATCTCGAAAATCCAAGGCATGACATTCCACGTCATTCAGTGGAGAGTTTGGGGGAATCAAGCATTCAATGGATGATGCATTTTTCTAACAATAATAAGTTGACTTAATTTGGTAATTGAATTAATTAATTTTATTTTATTTTTTACTCCTTTCGTCCCAAAATAGTAGTCTATTTTTTAGGAATCTAAGTTTTTAAAAAATCATTATTATTGTAATAATAGTATTTTTAAATTTCTAAATTTACCCCTAATGATTGCTCTACTCATGGTGGCAGGAAATTAATTTTGAAATTCAAAACTATCAATGTGTGTAGTTTTTGATTTGACCACTTGTAATTTTATTTTTTTAATTCAAAAAAGAAAGTACAAAATGGAAAAACCACATAACTTTATTCATTAACTTTTCAAAATGGACATTCATTTTAGGACATTCAAAAATAAGAAAGTAGACCAACAAAATGGGAAGGAGGGAGAATGTAAGTTACACTCCATTTGTTTTGTTGGAAAATATTTATAAAAAAAAAACATATTTCATATTTTCTAGTTGTTGATATGGTGAAAAATAAAAGTCAACGAAAAATATTTTCTATGGTCAAAAAAAAAAAAAAAACCTTATATGGGCAAAAAATATTTTCTATTTCTATAAGACAAAAAATATTTTTTAGATTAAAATCTTGTCAATGTTACGACACTACCACCATCGCTCTTACCTCCACCACCACACCACCATCACCATACTTGCTACCACCATCACCTTCGCTATCACCACTGTCGTTGCTATGCCACTACCTCCACCTTCACCTTTGTTTCACCGCCGCCGCCATCGCCACCACCAACGCCAAACATTAAAAAAATAAAAATAAAAAAAAATTCACCTAAACAAACGAAACGTTAATCAAATAAAATAGGAAATAAATTATTAATTTTAATTTCTCTCCTATTTATTCAAATAAGGAGATAAATTATAATTTTTTGTCTATTAACTTGTGTAAATATTTAATTTCTTTTAATGCTATACTCAAATTTTATTATATATTTTTTTTATATTTTAAAATTTTCCTTAACTTTTAAATGGTAAAGTGGTAAAACTATATATATGTGTGTGTGTGTGTGTGTGTGTGTGTTTTGAGAAGATAAAAGAGGGTTCAGCTTGTGTATAGTCCGCGATTGGACTAGACAGTATTGTTGAGCCCATGAAGGCCCACCATGGGTCTCATTTTGATAATCTGAATCGTTCAATGTGTAGAACTCGTCGAGTATTCTATGCTTGTAAAAAATCACGTTGATCGGATATCAATAGTTATGTGATCAAAATAGTTTTTTGTCAACCGTTAATTTGTTCACCGTCTATTTTTTTATACAAAACTGATTTGATCACATAGCTATCGATATCCGATTAACGTAATGTTTTATAAGCATATAATCATCGATGAGTTCTACATATTCAACGGTTTGAATTATCAAAACGAGTCCCGTGATACGCCTCCAAGAACCCAACAACACCGTCTAAACCGACTTCAGACTAGACACAAGCTGAACCGATAAAAAATAAGCAAAATAGTGATTGCAATTAAAAGTGTAAGGGCAAACTAAAATCTTAAATTATAAATAAATGGGTCCAGCTTATCTCAAGTTGAGATCAAAACTGGATCCGTCCAGTTCGGCCTATGGGGTCCATTTTTTTGGCCCGTTTTGATAATTCGAACCGTTCAATGTGTAGAACTCGTCGAGTACTATGAGTTTATAAAAAATCATGTTGATCGGATATCAATAGCTATGTGATCAAATCAGTTTTGTATAAAAAAAATGGACGGTGAAATAATTAACGGTTGATAAAAAACTGTTTTGTTCACGTAGCTATCGAAATTCGATCAATGTAATTTTTTACAGACATATAATACTCGATGAGTTCTATATATTGAACAATTTAAATTATCAAAACGAAACCCGTGGTGAACTTTCAAGGTGCCAACAACACGGTCCAGTCCGATATTGGATTGGACCAAACCACTGCCTAAATAAATAATGCTGTATATATATAGTTAGCATAGCACTATTTGCGAGCACGCGTGCAGAGAGAATTTGAGCTTAGAGCATAAAACAAGGGCATAATCCGAAGATGATCATACCAGTCCGTTGCTTCACTTGCGGGAAGGTACCCTACCTTGCAATTTCAAATTTCAGTTTTACAAATCCGTCACACACACTTTTCTTGATGGTCTCTCATTCTTCAAATCGTTAAGTTAATGCTCTGTTTTGCCCTAGTTATTTTTATTTTTCGTAATAGGGTTTGCAAATCGATCTCTGTAGTATCGATTTTTTTCGAACTTTGAATTGTATTTTTTTTCTCTTTTAGGTCATTGGAAACAAATGGGACACCTATCTTGATCTTCTCCAGGCGGATTACACTGAAGGGTGAGAGTAAAGAATACTTATATGAGCTATATATGTCTGTTCTATTCTATGTATATCAATGCGAACAAATCACTATCTATGTATGCGAGTTGTATAGTAATTGAATCTACACTCGTTGTTTTTTGTTAATTCGTTTTGGTGGAGATTATTTTAAGCTAAAATCTGATAATCAGAAAAGCAGAAGCTAAAGTCACCTTGTCCCAGTATCTAAAAAAATCAGTTTTTTTCAGCTAATTTAAGCTATTTCTACCTAGCTATAAGCAAAACTGTGCTAAGCCTTCGTTTGGGATGTGGGTCGCTTTTTGCTATTTTAGCTTGGGGTTAAATTCCTCGTTTGGGATGGTTTTTTTTGGCTTTTTTACCTTTGTGAGTGAGAAAATGAAATGATTATGGTTTAGATGTGACATTTTGTCTTATTGGCTTTTTAATCTATTTTGTGGCTAAAATAGCCAAAAAAGATTATCCCAAACATAGCCTAAACAGTCTGATACAAACTTCCAAATTAAATATGCTGCTTGTATAATCCCCACCAGACACTCATGACACGAGCAAAAGAATTGATTGTGGTGTTTTTTGGGGGGACTTGGGATTTGTTCTTGGCATGGTTACTAAAACCCACTTTGCATGTACTTTATTTTTGTTTTTCCTTTATTTATTTATTTATTTTCTGTGTTCTGAATATGAAATACATCTATTCTTTCTAGTTTCTAGCCACGGTAATCTTTAAGTTCACTTGGTACAATATTACTTGCAAGAAAGCATTTCAGTTTTTTTGCCTTATAATTTATTTACTCTTTCATGGTTTGTTTGTGCCTTTCCCAACTTTGCAAGTGTGTTCCTTTGCTTCAAAACCCACCTGGCATTTAAAAGAGGAAAAATAATCATGCTGGTTTGACATAGTTATGATTTCTTGGTGTGCTTTCATGACTCTGGAAAAATGGTCACTTTTGTTTTTTGTTCATGCATTTTCTGGTGTTGTTAGTTCTAGGCTTGATACGTGGATAGAGTGATATAAAACGAAGTTATATTTGGTTCTATAACAACTTTAAAATATATTATTCAACTTCTTTGCTGAAAATAAATTACACTTATTACTCTACTTATAAACAAATATGCAAGGTTAGTTAACCATAGAATTATTAAGAACTTATTATACCAGAGTTTAGATTTCCATTTTCTATTACCTAGAGCCACTAATCATTTTTTCTTTTCAAGCAAAAGAAAATGTCTATATACCATTTTGAGACTCAGTTAGTACATCAGGTCTTCATCAAACTGGGCTATACCTTGATGTCAACACAAATACATGACTGTACCAAACTGTCACCAAAAGGTTGTAAATTGCTGTCCAAATGTCCAGTAATTTGTCATTTTACATTTCTTTTATTTTTCAGAATTCTTTTTGTGCTCGTGGATCATCATTCCTGAATGAATCTTCTAAACCATCTGTAATGTATTTGTGCAGCTTTTAGATCATGTTTACAAAACTACCGATTTACTATGGTTCTAGGGTGAGAATATCTTAGTGAAGTTGAGTACAGACTGGGCTGCTAAACCCCAAAAAGGGTCACTAATTTGTCATATATGCTTGTCCCTTTGTATCTTACTTGAGATTTATGTATTAACATTTGATGCAAAGTGAAGAGGTTTATCTTAAACAAACATATTTGCGAACTAACATCATTAAGGTGTTATTTTAGGGGAAACAACAACCAGATTAATTGTGGAAAATAACTCTACAGATGCAAAATAGTAGAGCTCTGCTTGGTACTTAATAAATTACAATGATGTTTTTTAAGCTTGATTAATCCAGTTTCAGCCAGAATTTGTGGGTATACTTCGGTGATGTTTGATAAAACTGAAAATTAAGTATTGAAAATTGAATGCTGAATTTTTTAAGCCGAAAAGATGTTTGATAAAAAATTAATTACTGAACTAAAACAAGTTGTTTGATATATACAAGATTAAATTTGAAATTTATTTTCAAATTGTATCTTTTAGTTTTTATATTATAATGGTGAGATAGTGATGGTGATGGAGGTCGCAGAGATGGCTATGACATGAATGGCAATGGTGGTGGAGGTAGAAGGATAATGGTTGTAGTAATAGTAATAGTGGAAGGGTAGTGTAGTGGATGTAAAAAGAGAGTGGCAGCGATGATGTTGATTGTGGTGGTGGAATGATGGTGAATGGTGATGGTTATAGCAGTGGTGGCAATGGTTGTGGAGAAGGGTTGTTATAGTTGTAGAAAAGTGGGGGTAGTGGTGGTGGCGATTGTGGTGGTGGTAGTGAAACGATGTTGATGCTTATAGCAACAATGACAATGGTGATGAAGGTGATGGTAATGGTAGTGGTGGAGAGGTGGTGGCGGTGGTAGTAACTTTAGTGGTGGAAGTGACAGTGATAGTAACTTTAGTGGTGGCAGTGACAGTGGTGGTGGTGGCGGTGATGAGATTATACGGTGTATGTCAACACTTATGCATAAGTATTTATAAATTCAGTCAACAATAAGTAAGTTTTCAACCACTTAAAATATTCTCTAGTTTTAGATTACATTTTAAGATCCACTTAAAATTTTAAGTGATACTAATTATGGTTATCAAACAAGCTTAATTGATTTTCACTTAATGCATTCAGATTTAAGTGTTGAATCAAGTTATCAAACACCACCTTCCTAAGACACAAAATAAGGACTTAAAGTTGTTCATTGGATGAGACTGAGAACCGAAAGATGTCTATCAAAGAGTGAGAGAGACTCATGCTTCTCGTTAGGTTGGAGGGAATAATGAAGAAGTATCATGGTGCTGGACCACTGAATACAATTGCTTTGAAACTGGTTGAATCCTTGTAAAATAGGCAAAATTTTGAAGCACCCAAAATCAAAAACCTTTGTATAGGAGAACTTAATTGTTTGTTAATACTTAATACCTAATAGTGTAATCTTTTGGTTTTTTGGTTATTATCTTTTGTTACTTCAAACATAATTCTACCAATGCATCCAACACAAAGAAATATTTATTGCAATTACACCAAATGAAATATTTGACAAAAAGAATAAAGAAAAAGCATTCATACGTATACTTTGACACATGGTAATTATCTTCAATCAGTTTTCAGTCATTCTGCTACACAAGATAATGTCGTGATCTGGATGTATCATCAAATTGTTTGGCATGCAGGGATGCCCTTGATGCATTGGGTTTGGTTCGCTATTGCTGTAGAAGAATGCTCATGACACATGTTGACCTCATTGAGAAGCTTCTGAACTACAATAGTACACTCTCTCTCTCTCTCTCTCAATGCATGTTTGGATTTTTTTCCCTCTATTTATTTTTGGTCTCTGTTTTATTTTTTTTTTCTTTTTTTCAAGCACCGTGCCAAATGGGCAGACTCACAAAGTTTAATTTCAAGCAGTGGGCAGGCAGGGGCACACACACACACAGAGTTTAATTCATTGATTAACCATGCAACCGACAGTATTTTTTTTATTATTTAACACTCACTAAAGTTTTCTAGTTAAAGAACTTGATTAGAATCATAAAGTTTTTAAAAGGCTTTATTGTGGCTCGCCTCGATGCTAAGGTAAAACACATCATGGCTTTGATTTTTAGGCTATACTTCCCAAAGGCTCGTGCATCACAGTTTGAGGCATGCACCTTAGTTGTGAATTGTATGCCTTTTGCACATAAGTACGTGAGGAGTACGCATATGAAAATGTTGTCTTTTAGGCTCTTTTTAAACTGTCTAGTACATGGTTTGAACAAAATATCCCTTTTGCAACTATATTCTTTCTATAGGAATAAATGACCAATCAAGAAAAAATATAAAGTTAATGCTCAAGTGAGAAACTCAATCACTAAAGTTAAGAATGTCAATTTCACTTTCAATGAAGACACTTCCTTCTCTACAGTGAAATGCTCAACGCTTCAAGGAGAGAAATATTTACACATTTATATTTATTTTTTTACTATTTTAAAATATTTAATTTATTTACTAAATATTAAATTTTAAAATTCAAAATGCTTACGCCTCGCATCATGAGGGGTAAAACACCTTGAGTTACGCATTCGCCTTTAAAAACTTTGAATGTTTTACCTGGACTCAGTTAGGGTGTCAAATGTAGATATGTGTCGAAGAGCTAGATTCATCTAATTGCCATGTCCAAGTACATTACATAGACTTGGACTGGTGTCAAATGTAGGTATGTGTCTGAGTGTTGGATTCATCTAATTTTTGTGTCCAAGAATATGTAAGATTACTCAGATACGGGTGTTAAATGTAGGTATGTGTCTAAATGTTGGATATGTTTAAATGTCATGTCCAAGAACATTAAGAACACAACTGGATTTCATTTTTCTTTCACACTTTGTTTGAAGGGTAAAATGGTATTTAAAAACTAATACAGAGTATGCTAAGCATAAATGGAAGTCTGATGTATTTAGTAAACTTCACTAGTTATACATACTTCTTGGGTTCATTCCCAACTAGACAGGTCAAAAAGCATATAACTTATTCAAGTGTTGATTGTACGACATGGGTACTTTAGAATTTTAGAAGAGTTCATCTAACATCGATTAGAATTAGTGCGTCAAGATTGAAACAAACTCATATTTGGCAACAATAATCATTAATTGTGGTATATTGTGAGCAATCGGTTATGATTTTTCATTATTTTTACCTGCATGAACGTAGTGTAGAGTGTAGTGGTAGTTGAGTTTGTTAGTTGATATTTTTACGTCGCTTATGTTGCAGCTCTGGAGAAGTCTGAAGGCAGTTGAGGAGGCTTGTTGCCATACACATAACAGCATATCTTTGTTTGTATGGTTGGTACTCGTAAATTTTTTTTGTCATGGTATTCATGTATGGAGTAGGATGAAGTAAATGGTGTCGGAAAAGACACTTGAATAATGTACAATTTAGTTAGACTCTTTCATCATTCCTTTTTTGTGCTATGCCTTGGTTGCTTTTGTACAGGGCAACATTCCACGAGTTCTGAATACCATTAAGGGTATATGTTATTCAAAGCTTTGTTGAAACACTCGTACTGTTCATTCAAAAGGGGGTTGGGCTTTCATCTGGATCCCTGTGATTAAGAATTCCCACTATGTTTCCGACTTGAACTTACCTTTATAGCTTCCCGGGCTCTAGGCTCCACAAAGGTCACTATTGGTCTATTCCGCACTCCCCCAGCATGATTTGTTCGTTTGAACATTGGGACATTAGCAATCAAAATGCCCCACTACACATTCACAACATTTCTCGTAGGATTGTAAGCAATTCGGGTCGGTGTTGAGTGAAAATTTAGCACCGAACCGAATATTTTGGTTTTGTCAGTTGAAAAACTGAAACTAACTGCATGTTGTGGTTTGGTGATACGTGCACACCCATTATCCACAAACATCACCCATTATCCCATGCTTACACCCATGATCTCATGCATAGGTGGAAGTGGACTTAGAGAATATACTGCCTTGGAAATAGGCTTAGTAATAGTTTGTTTTCATTACTGTCAGCACAGGTTTCATTAGTGGTAGTTTGTTTTCATTATTTTCAGCACATGATTGTAACCACTTCTTCTACGATCTACCACATCTTTTTGCATTATCTTTTGTAGTTAGTGTTCTGACTTGGCTTATAAATAGCCTGGTAACTATTGAATAAAGGCAGTAAGTTTAATTCCCAACTTTGTTCCTCTCTCAAGCCGCTGTTCTTCTGCTTCTTGCTCTCTCTTTAAATGTTTTCTCACAAATTCCTTATCAGTGGTATCAGAGCCGCGTTCCATGGATACTCGTGGCAAAACAAACACCGAATTCCGCAATGAAGTAAGCGAAATTTTGGCCCGTCATGGGTCAAATTTCGATCAAATTCATAACACCCTTCAATTAATCCTTGCCAAGTTACAAACCTTGCAACTTTCCCCGCCGGCCGAACCCGACTTCGATATTACCAATATCAACCCATTCGGCTCCAGCTCAAACCCCCGCCTTAACCCGGAACCAAGCAAACCAGCTATCAACCTGAAGCTCAGTTTCCCAAAGTTCATAGGGGACGATCCCACCGGGTGGATATATCGAGCCGAACAATACTTTGAATTTCAAAGTATTGCGCCAGGCCAACGAGTCCAGCTTGCCTCTTTTCATCTCGAAGGAATTGCCTTACAATGGCACCGATGGTTCACCAAGTCTAGAGGGCCCGTTGATTGGGGCGAACTCACTACAGCTTTGCTTTGCCGTTTCGGACCCACTGACTTCGATGACCCTTTCGAAGCTCTCACTCGGTTGAAACATACCACCACTGTGGCTGCGTACCAAGAAGAGTTCGAAAGACTCTCCTAACGCATTGATGCTCTACCAGATAGTCATGTGATTGGATGTTTTATTGCCGGGCTCAAAGATGACGTTCGCTTGGACGTTAAGCTCAAGAAGCCCCGAACCCTATCCGAAACCATTGGCGTGGCCCGACTTGTCGAGGAATGCAATACCTTACAAAAGAAAACCAACATCTTCCCCCGACCAATTGTTGCCACCAACACTCCTCCAAACCATAACCCTGCCAACGCCACAACGGCTAGCCTCCTTGGTCCACCCCCTACCCAAAAACCGAACCCACATCCATTTCCTCTTCAAACCCATACGTTCAAGAAAATTACAACCCCCGAGGCTCGAATCCGTAGAGAAAAGGGCCTATGCTACTATTGTGATGAGAAATACGAGCCCGACCACCGTTGTACCATACCCCAACTCTTCATGATCGAAGATGTCTTGGCCGCCGAAGATCAAACCAAGCCACCTATAACCGCCCTTACTACAGAGGATGACCCACCTGCATACTACCAAGCCGTGGCCCAATTTCATCCTTGCGGCCAAGGATAATTCTAGCGGCGGGGAATGATACGTGCACACCCATTATCCACAAACATCACCCGTTATCCCATGCTTACACCCATGATCTCATGCATAGGTGGAAGTGGACTTGGGGAATATACTGCCTTAGAAATAGGCTTAGTAATAGTTTGTTTTCATTACTGTTAGCACAGGTTTCATTAGTGATAGTTTGTTTTCATTATTTTCAGCACATGATTGTAACCACTTCTTCCACGATCTACCACATCTTTTTGCATTATTTTGTAGTTAGTGTTCTGACTTGGCTTATAAATAGCCTGGTAACTATTGAATAAAGGCAGTAAGTTTAATTCCCAGCTTCGTTCCTCTCAAGCTTCTGTTCTTCTGCTTCTTGCTCTCTCTCTAACTGTTTTCTCACAAATTCCTTATCATTTGGTTTTGTTGATTTAGTAGGGTAGGGATTTACATTTTTTTTTAATGAAAAAACATGAGACTTGATACATTGCACATCTGAAAATAAGTTGTATTTGAAGCACAAATAGATTTCAAAAGGGATAAAGAGAACCTCAATGTAGGGAAAGTATGATTTTTTTTTATTTTTTTATTTTTTGAGAACATAGGAAACAATATATTAATAAACAACATTACGTAAATAAGATTCCAAAGGGTTATTCTAACCAAACAGCAAAACAAAAAACAAAAAACAAATGTGTCAAAAAATAGCTACAAGTTAGGAAAAATTACCAATCTTTTCAAAGATGTGATCTGAAAAGTAAAATCTGCTTGAAAGCTTGTTATTTTTGTCGATGTCGTCCGAATATCGTCTAAAAATACGAGTCTTTACATAAAGAGAAAAACA
Organism: Camellia sinensis; assembly: GCF_055761805.1. Taxonomy (NCBI): domain Eukaryota; kingdom Viridiplantae; phylum Streptophyta; class Magnoliopsida; order Ericales; family Theaceae; genus Camellia; species Camellia sinensis. The sequence goes on from NC_138963.1 coordinate 84,764,800, forward strand.
AATTTTCATGCGAGGAGAAAATCTCTATATAGAGAGGTATTATTGCAATACAAAAAATAATAAAATCAAATAAACAAAATCAAAAATCAAAACAAACAACACCAAATAAATATTACTAATTAGCTTCACGATCCATTCATCTTTGCAACCAATAGTTGTGGTACCTTAACTTAATGTGGATATGAGGTGGTCGCTTAACGTATAAAAAGTGTGTTTAGTAGCATTGAATTTCAATCAAGAATTAAATTTGAGGTGTTTAGTAGCATCAAATTTTAGTCAAGAAATAAATTTGAGTCTAGATCTAAAGAAATGGGAGGGGAGAGGAAAGTTAGAAGCACCATCCTCTCCCTCCTAAAGAGAAAGAGCAGAAAAAGAGAGAGCGGAGTTAGGGTTTCTTAGCTTTGTTAAATTAATTAACAAGAGATTTGAAAGGTTTTTTTTAAAAAAAAAAAAAAACTTGCAGAATTCTACTTTGAAAATAGATGAAGAAAAATAATGAAAGTTGCTCTGATAAATGCCTCCCTTCTAATTTTTATTATTACAAAATGTGTATTATTTATCACTTATTTTTTAATGTTTAAAGAATTAAAATGTAAAATTTATATACAATATTTTGGTTAATTTGTTTATATCGATGTAAAAAATTTTAAAATCTAAACAAACCTATTTTATAAAAACCAAATTGATATTTGAAATTTTTTTATCGATCTTGAGCGATTAGTTTGGTTTTGTTGGGTTGTTTGGCCGGATATGACATAGGATTGGATTAATAATCAACAAAAATGTATAATCTGATATTTGGTTAAGAATAAAAGGTAATAATTAATAGTATATCCAAACATCACACGCTACTAATTTTCTCCATACCCACCATTATCTTAATTTTTTATTTTTTTATTTTTTTTATTACATTTTTGTCCCTCTATCAGGTTACTCTTTTGTCCCTCAAGCCATTTCTCAATACGCACACCCCTCTTTCACAGTCACCCATCATCACCATCAGCCTTCGCCACATCGCCGCTGGCGAGCCCTTCCCAGCCTCCCATTCACTGTCGCCACACAATATGAAAAAGACGATTATGAATGAAAATGGAATAATAGACACAAAAACAGAATTATCTATAATTCATTGTGGTTAATTTAGAAAATATCTCATCATCATCATCTCATTATGCTTGATACAACGACAATGGCACTCACTTTTATTGCATTCCAATTTTCAAGTCTTTATCCACCAGAGTACACAACAACAACACACAAAATTTGAATCATCATATAAAACGATTTTTTTGAGAAAATTCTCCAATTACCTCATTCCTTCCTTCCATGGCCACTCTCAGTGCCTTCTCATCTTCTTCTTGGCCCAATCTTAACCCTAGCTCCAACTTTCTCTCATTCTTAACCTGACTACACCAATCACTCTGACATCTTAACCAATCTCCCTCCTCCTTCGATGGACACCACTGAAGACGAAAACAATGGACTCTCTCTTTTCGCACTATTGCTTCACACTCCGGTATCCCCCTGCCGTAGCCAACCTTTCACCTCTCTTCTGTTCTTCAAACCCCAAATGCCAATGGCGATCTCTCTCTCCAGATCTGAGGAGCTATTGGCGGTGGATGCGGTGGTTAATGGAGGCAGCAAGAAAGGAGAGAGGCTGTAGAGAAGTGACAATCGGAGGCGAGGGATTGTAGCGTCGACGGCAACTACGGTCGACGGTTATAGTGATTAGGGTTAGGGTTTTGTCGGAGAAGGGGGAAAGTAGTTTGGTATTATTTGAAAAATGGTGGTGCGTATTGAGAAGAAATCAAAACTTTTAATTTGAGTGTAATGTGTATTGAGAAAATGGTATATAATGAGAAGTTTGGTGGTGCGTAAATAAAATTATCCAAAATGAAGAAGTAAGGAGAAATTTAGTAGGCGTTTGGCATCCCTTAAAAAAGTTAAAAAGTCGTTGAAACAGTAAAAAAAGTTAACACTATTCACATATATCATTGGATATTTTTGGTAAAACAAAAAAATTGTGCAGCACAGTGCACTGCACGGAATCTAAACAATATTTTAATACCATAACAGTGCAGCAGTACACTGCACGGAACCTAAACAAAATTTTAATACCATCACAGTGTAGCACAATGCACTACACAGAACCCAGCACAGTGCAACACAGGGTAGGAAGGTAATTTTACTAGTTGATACAATATTTTAATTTCGTAAAAAGTCAAAAAATTATCTCAAATATACGTTTTTTGTTCTTTATTTTTTTAGCTAAAAATTCAAAAAGTGTATTTATATAGTTCATCCCAAACAATCTCTATTAATTAGTTAAATTGCAAAATTTATTTATTTATTTATTTTGGTCAATCCTTTGTCATAATCCTTAATCAATCCAAATATAAAATAAGATGTACAATCAAAAGAGATTAATAATTTTAAAAGTAATAATTGTAGGGATATTATCTCATTTAATCCATATCATCCAAATAAACATCACCCTATAGTGTTGTTGACATGTTTTGGAAAAGTCAAAGTTGGAGAGGAAAAGTAAAAAGAGTTTATGCTAGCATCTTAGATAAATTATTAAATTTTTTGTATGGGTGTGAAATTCACGTACATGTGATTTATGTGGCCTCATACTCATGTAAGAAGTTTGGTAAAAATTTAATAATTTATTTAGAATCTCTAACATTTTTCAAAGTAAAACAATGTGTTAATAATGCTCCAGAGTAACAATAACCTTTCTAAGACAGTCTCTTGAAACTCTGTTTGGGTTGTTATAAAAAAACAATTTTATGGCTAAAAAATTAAGAAGTTCAAAAAAAAATTATTAACAACTTTTTCACTCTCAAAAAATAAAAAATTATTAAAAAAATTAACTCCAAACAACCTCTGAGTTATTATTGTAGTTATGTTTTATGTTAAGGGAAATTATACTTCAGTGAAGATCAAAAAAATGTTCTTTAAAATATAATAACTGTTAATAATTAAAAACATAATTTTTTTTACTTTTTTATAAATATTTTTTTCTCGTCCCACTATAGTGTAATTCCCCCCTTTGAGATATACTCAAGTAAAAATGCCAACTACTAATGTCTTCCAATTTTGGTGTGTTGTATAGAAAGTACTCTCACACCGCACTTCACTTCATGGAGCCACTTTACTAACACATTCTGAACTGCCAACTACTCTTAAATACACTAAAAAAAAATAATTTAAGAAAATACATATCTCAAATTTTTAACTAAATAAATAATCAAATGTCTCACATGAATATGGGTTTACAAAATTATGGACCTCACATCTATGTAAAACATTTAATTATTTATTTGGTAAAAAATTTAATATCTCTAACATTATTAACAATTTAAATTGCTTGATAATTTAGATATCATCAATACGACATGTCTAATCATAGTACAAAATTAATTGTTTTAAATGAGTGATTGAAAAGACGAGAGATTTAAATGTTAGGAATTCTAAATATTTTACTAAATGTTCTATCAAATATCTCATATGCACATGAGACTCACGCTATGTAAGTCTCATGTGAGTCTCACACCCATATAAAACATTTAATAAAATATTTGAAATCCCTAACATTACTCTTTACATACCCATTCTGAGCTGCCAACTACTCTTAAATACACTAAAAAAAAATTAAATTAAATTGCTTGAAAACTAATCATACGAAATATCTAATCGTAGTACAAAATCAATTGTTTTAAGTATGAGTGATGCAAAACACTTTGAAGAGATTTACCAATAAAATTATCAAATATCTTAAATGGATATGAATTTTATAATCAGCAAGACATTTAGTAGTTTTGTTGTTAAATTTTTTGAGATCCTTAACATTTTTCTTTAGGTATATCATATAATGAAGTCAGTGTCAATATACTCATATTGTGTTTTAAGTGGAGTTAATTTGAACAATAAGTAAGATTAAGAATGTTAACTCATTTTTTTGAGAGAATGATAGTTGTCAAAATGTACACATTTAGATCCTTAAAATATACTTGTTAGGTCATTTAATCATTGCTACTTGATGTTTTTAATATGTTTGTATATGTTCAGGTCACTCAAACTTATGAGTAGAAATTTTACTTAATTTGATAATTGAAACCTAAGATCAAGTTCCAGCTCAACTCTAAAGGCCTAGAAGAATCTAAATAATTTGAATCAAACAAAGTCCAACCCCATGAAATTTGAAGAAAGAAAAGTTAGATTTAATGCAATCTTGTTAGAAGAATCACTCTACACAACATTTGGTATTTTGGTCATATTTCTCTGATAGGATTTCGGATTAAGGTGAATCAAACAGAATTGGAAAGTTAACTTAAATGGCTACAATTTTGTGTGAAATAATAATTCTTCAATTCTAACATTTACTAGGTCAAAATAGACCTTCAAGATGAGTAAAAAAAAGATAGGAATAATTCTATCAAAATTTTTCTTTTATTTTGGAGAATTCTAGCTTCTTGGGTATTATTTAGATGTCTCCTATGTCTATAAATACAGATGCTAATCATTATTAGGGTTATTGAGGATTTTGGAGAGAAATAGACAGAGGCAGGGAGAAAAAGTTTCAATGTGGATTCTACCTCAACCACGAGTGGCTAATCTTCTTCTTCAGGATTGAGATGAAACCATAATCAAGTAACTTCTATTGATGTATTGTGATTTTAGTTTTGATTTGGTTCGGATAATCATTGTATATCTTTCAAAAATTATTTATTCAAGTAAAGTTTTTATCTAAGGAATGTATCCGATTTCTGTGATTGAGAATATATTGTTATACAATTGTTTAATCTGTTTGTATATACAAATCATGAGACAAGTTATACCTAAGGAAGACAAGTCATGTTACAACCTTAGTTTAGTGTAGACGATTTGTAACAATTGAAGATGATTCGTTCCTGCGATTTGATTATACCAGAGACGGATCTATTTGTAGACAGGGAGGGGCCATGGCCCCCCTGTTCAAAGGAAACAATGCTATTGGGATGATATGCTATGTTGCCCAAAACTTTCTTGTTATTACAAATGGCCTCTGCTGATCTACCTTAGGAATATTGAAAACTTAATAAGTTTTAATAAAACAAGTTTATTTGTACGAAAGAATTGGAACACCAAAAAAATAGAATTATTATCTTTTTTTTAATTTATTTAATAAAAGCATAATTTAATAGTAATAATACATTAATTATATATATATTTTTTTATCACAATTTGTTTATTACCACAAGAAGCGTACTTATGATGTTGATATCATATTAATGAGATTCATGTGAGACATGGTAAAACTTTTGAAATTTGAAAAGAAAAAAAAATTACTTTCACTTTAACGGATAATTGAGTTAATTAACATATACAAAAAATTAACTAATTTATGATTTCTCTTTTATTTATATATTAAAGTTGAGTAGATATGACTTTTTTTTTTATCATGTAAAGACTAAATAGATAATGAATTTTATGTATTATTTAAGGGAGTGGCTATTCCTACTCCACTTTATTCCAAATATACCCCATTCTTTATCCTTATTATATAAAGTTACTATTCACACTTCCCTTTACTCCAAATACACTCCCTTCTATATATAATAAAGATTAAAAAAGGGGGTGTATTTGGAACAAAATTGAGTGGAAATAGCGACTCCTTTATTTTAATATCAAATCTTAGTTATTTCTGATTTTTGAATTGAAATATGATAGTAGATAACAATTGATATATAATTTTTTTTTTTCATATCTTGGCCCATCCGTAATTGAAATTCTAGTTTTGTACCTGGCCAAATCATTGATTTACTAGAATTCAATATTCAATTTGGGAAATTCATTATGAGATTAATGGTGAATTCGAAATCTCAATCTATTTTTCATTTCAATTCCACCTCAATCTTTCTTTTCATTTAATAATTGTTTTTAGTTCATTTTTAGATTAAAATCAAAATATTTTTTAATTTAGAATTTGTTTCTAATATTTTTGTGATAAATGTTATATATTTTTTTAGTAGAAGTTATTAATGTTATTATTATATATTTTGTTTTTAGAAATGTTTGGACAAAATAATGTATAGCATTACCACAAAAATGTATAATAGTACTATAGAATGTGTAATTTTCATTTCTGAATGACAAATTGTCATAACTTCTATAAAAAAATATATAATATTTATTATAAAAATAAATAATATTTACTACAAAGAAATGTAACAAATGTACATGATACACACCCTTTGAAATAGTGTGTATCATAATATTTTCCTGTAGTTTAACATGTGTCTCTCTTATAGCATCTCTAACATGTATCTTTTTTTTCACCAAATTTTTGTAAAAACTCTATTTGATGTCAAATATTTCAACAGAGGATTTTGAGCTTGCATCAAGACAACGGTCGACCGGGCAGATATCTGGCCGATTGACCGGCCAGTATATTTTTTTTATAAATTTTTGCAAAGAGGTGGTCATCTGTGGAACATTTAGTAGTGAAAATTCAACGTCTATGAACAATGATTTGATAAAAACTCACAAGCATCCTCAATTTGATGAAATATTTTTGATATTTTCAATTTGATATTCATTTAATGAAACTATTAAAATAGGAAAAAAAATATTTTTTTTTGTCAATTTAAATTTGATAAAAAAAAATTGATGAACCATATGAAACGGTATCAGTTATCTGAATTCAAAATTTACCTGGTGGCACCTTGTCTTTTTTACGTGGATCCGAATGCCAAAATGCTCTCCTTATCTTTTTGCCACGTTTCATCGAGGTTTACACGCATCGCTTCGTTTGGCGAGTAGTTTAAAAGTTAGAAAAATTATTAAAAAAAGTTAAAACTTTAATAAATTATATAAAAAATTAAAACTTTCAATTTCTCTCTACTTTTTATATATTTTTTCATAAAAAATTAAAAAATTATTTTAAATATATTAATTTTTTATCTCATATTTTAATCAAAAAATTAAAAAAAATACTAAAATAGTTTGTTTCATATCCTTTTTTTATTGAATGGTTTAAATTTAGAACTAACAACACCACAAGTTTAGTATAATTATAACAATCTCCCTTTTAGGAGTGTGGATTCGAATTTTCGCTTATGTGTGAGTCTGTGACTTACTATTATACGCTTGAATGGTCTATGTAGCACTATCTAAGAATGACCTTTAGGGCCTCGGCTCCTTATGGTCTAGCCCCAAAGGTCACTCCTCTATGATTAGGCCTCTTAATCTCTCTTTTAGTAAAACTAGACCGACCTAAACAAATATAGATAGTGTGTAAGTAGATAGATAAAGAAAAATGCTTGGGAGCACTAATTAGTGCTCCCACTAATTAGGTGGCAGTGGGTCCCGTCATTAATGATGTGATGTTTTGGTCTTGAAGTTGTATTTTTTTATTTTTTTTTTTACTTTTTTAATGCATTAGTGCTATTAGTGGTGATGTTTTTAGTGGGATGAATCATTGTTGGATAGATAAATAAAGGAAAATGTACATTTGAGTATAAAAAATATGATAATATTATCTATTCATTGATATAGTTAACAAATTATTGATAAAAATAAGATAAAATGTTATATGAATTAAATGTAAAGGAAGTTCAATGTGACTGTTAAATTTTGGATACTCTAAATATTTTTTATAAATATCAAAGAAAATTAGGTTCGGTTTGACAGATAAAGTTCTCTCATAGCTGGAGACACAAACCGCTACTCTTTCAAATATAGGACTTGTTTGGTTTGTATTTGTAGAGTAGTTTTTGAGATAAAAATTATGAAAATTTGTTTGGTTTGTCTTTTTTCAGAAATGGTTTTGGGAAGAGAGTTTTAAAAAAAAAATGATTGATTTGATGTGTATGAGAGAGAGAGAGTGATTTTGGAAAGAAGCAAACCAAACAAAATTTTGAGATTTTTTTTTAAAAAAATTGTTTGGTTTGATTACTCTTGAAAATTTGTTTGTAGAGAATTTTTCCCAAATTTTTTTTTATTTATAAAAAATATTAATCAAGTTTATATTTATTTTTTTATAAAAGCTGACCAAAAAAAAAAAAAGTTTGGTACATATATTTTAAAAACTTATTTGGAAAACAAACTTAGGCTTGGTTTGGGAAGTGGGTTGGCTTTTTAGTTTTTTGGCTTTTTTGGCTATTTTAGCCTGAGCTTAGAGCATCTCCAATGCACTAGGCATATAATACTTGTTAGTTAAAATGCCTAGTGTGATTCACTTTTTTCAATTCCAACGCACTAGGCATATGATTAGGCATTTTGGCTCAACTCATATTCACTAGCTACATGTAGCTAGCCTTCAACGCTAGGCAAAATGTATTCAATCATTAGGATCATTTCCCTCCATCTTTGTTGTTGACGTGACATTCTATAAAATTAATAGTATTTGGATTAACAGCTAAAATAAAGAGCATGGTTGGAGTAAAAACATAAAACAGTTGATAGGCAAAATAAAATATATACTTTATAGTAATATTTAGATAGGTAAAATGCCTACTACCATTGGAGATGCTCTTAAAAGCTTGGTTTGGGAAAGATTTTTTGACTTTTTGGTTTTTTTGAGTTTTTTTGTGAGAGAATAATGTAATGATTACGGGTTAGATGTGATGTTTTGTTTGCTATGGCTAAAATAGCCTATTTTGTTTTTTGTGACTAAAATAGCCAAAAAAGCCTGTAAACCCACTTGCCAAACACAGGCTTAGAAAGGTGGGTGAGGAGAGGCAGTGAATGAAGGTAGTTGTCGATAATAAGAAATATAGTTTTGCGTATAATGTTTTTTTGGTTCCAAATTATAATGGTAAGTAACTAAAGGATTTATTAAAACAAAACTAAAAGTGTAAAGTTAAAAATAAAATTAAAATAAGCAAAATGAAATTTGATCCAAACTAAAAGATTACAAATGTAATTTATCCTTGAAAAATTAGAGAGTCAACGTATGTATATATGGGTAAGAGCATCTCAATAGTCTCTCTATTTTCATTTTTTCCCTACTTTAAGGAGTGAAATATAAAATAATTTTCTACAAGAGTCTTCTTGCTCAACTCCCTATTTAAGGGAGTCAACTTTTTGCTTCCTACATTTAGGGAGAGTTTAATCCCTCCCTATAAATTAAAAAATTATTTTTTCTTTCTTATCCCTCGTCTTTTTGTCAAATGGTAGAGGAGAGATGAGATAATTTGAAAAAATATTTAAAAGGTACTAAGGTCTTGTTTGAAAATAGGTTTTTTTAGTAATTTTTTAATTTTTTAACAAAAATAGGAGGTAAAAAAAATTAGTATGATTGCAATGACATTTTGATTTTTTTACAAAAGGATATATATGTAAAAGATAAAGAAAAAATGAAATTTTTAATTTTTTTGATATATGTTATAAATTTTTTAATTTTTTTGATAAATTTTTAATTTTTAAAATAAAATAATTACTTGCCAAACGAAGCCTAATCCCCTCTTAAATATAGTGAACTAAAAGTTCATCCCTTTAAATAGGTAGTTGAGTAGAGAGGCTGAAAGGAAATTCTCTTGTGTTTCACTTCTTAAAGTAGGGAAAAAGTAGGAATAGAGGGATTATTGGGACGCTTTAATACAAGTTTTTGCTTAAAATAGTCAACCAAGATTAAAAAAAATATTAAAATAATTAATAAAATAAAATATCACATCTAAATCATAATCATTTCATTTTTTTTTCTATAGCCATCAAATTAATTATAAAAAAAAAAACTAAAAATCATCCAAAATACAACTTCTTAGTTAGACTAAAATAAAAAATAAAAAAATCAAAAAACTAACTCAAAAAAGTCAAGTTTCCAAACAAGCTCGATATACATCTTAAAAAAATTATCTACCATATGCAAGTTATGGCATTTATAATTAGAAAATTTACCCATAGGTCCTAGTTTCTGAAAACTTTTAGGATTAAACAGTGTATAAGTTATTAATTTGGGATTTATTGGTGCATCCCCTTTATAATTTGGATTATCATAAATGTGATAATTTAATTCTATGAGAGCTATAACTAAAAAAAATATTATATTAAATACCATATAAGATATAATTAAAAAAAATTAAATTATAATCAAAATAATATCATAATCACGTAAGAGCAACTGTAATGCTTTTATTTTTCACTAATTAAAATATATATATATATTAAAAAAAGTATTTTATTTTACCTAACTATGTTTTTTTCATATATATAATCCAACGCTAGTCTTCTTTTCTCACCTCACCACAAGCCTCCATCCAAACAGAGTGAGAACAGATTTGATATTTGGGCGAATTGTTAATCTGCTAAAACCCGGTGGCATTTAGAGATCCAACGGCGCCCTTGGTACCATCGACGAGAACAAGAAGATAGACAGACAGAGAGAGAGACACAGAGAGAGAGAGAGAGAGCTGCCTCGCCTCGCTCTGCTCTTTCACACAGACACACAAAGGGCCAAAAGCTGTTACCGACACAGAATCACAGAGATCTCTTCTATACATGTTCAAGTTGTAGAGAGAGAGACAGAGAGAGAGAGAGAGAGAGATTAAGAAGGAAGGATGTTGTTGAAGGTTCCTTCATCGTCATGCAATGCCGGGAACATTCAAGCCGTAAAGAAGCGGTGCCAATTGCTGGGCGCTTCTTCGAGGCTCGTCTCAATTCGCCGACGAAACACTTTGTTTTCTTCTTCTTTTTCGTTTCTGTCTACGTCTTCTGTGAGAGCTCCTCTTCCGATTCTGGCGGTGGCCACCGAAGAGAGAGAGCCCAAGGGCTTCGACAACAACTTGGCGGACCGTCTCCGCCTTGGGAGCTTGACCGGCGACGGCCTCTCCTATAAGGAGAAGTTCATTGTCAGGTGTTATGAGGTTGGGATTAACAAAACTGCTACTGTTGAAACCATTGCTAATCTTTTGCAGGTAATCTCTCTCTCTCTCTCTCTCTCTCTCTCTCTCTCTCTTGTTGGTTTTCTTAAGGCCATCTCCAGCTCTTACTGAAATTCAGTAAAACCTTTTATTTGATGTGAAAGCACTCCAATGGACAAACTCAGAAGCTTCAATAATGGCAAAGTTCTAAATTTGAAAGCTACAAAAGAGTCTTGTAAATTTTGAGTTCCACATTTGGGTCTCCCTTGATTTGGGTAAAAAAAAGAAAAGTAAAGAAGAAGAGGGTAAATCTCAAATTGACATAAGTTTGAGTCAAGGAGTGGAGAGGTTTTTCAGTGATTTTTGGCCAAATTTAGATTTGATATAGGTTTGAGTCTAGGGTTGGAGATGCCCTAACAAACCCCTTTTTATCATCTTTGTCTACTTTCCATTACTCTGTCATATTGCATATTGTTGTTTACTGGACTCTACTTTCAATCAATTCAGGATTGAGTGATTTTTTTTACAAATTCCTTACACTTTCTGGATTTTCTTTCTTTGGCTTTCTTATGAATTTTGTAATGTAGGAGGTTGGATGTAATCATGCTCAGAGTGTGGGATTTTCAACGGATGGATTTGCAACAACCCTTACCATGAGAAAATTGCATCTTATATGGGTGACTGCTCGCATGCACATTGAAATTTACAAATACCCAGCTTGGTGAATCTTTTGCTCCCTTATCATAATGTGGACTTTTATCATAGATGGATAGTTTTAATTTTCATATTATTTGGTACAGGAGTGATGTTGTTGAAATAGAAACTTGGTGCCAAAGTGAAGGAAAGATTGGTACTAGACGCGATTGGATTCTCAAGGACTATGATACTGGTGAAGTCATTGGGAGGGCTACAAGGTGAATTTGAACATATTATTGTTTCCAGTTCTTTACTTACTATTAAGCTCAAAATCCCCCCTTCCCTGTCCCCAAAAAGAGTTACTGAAGGAGAATACAATATTTCATCATGTCCATATACAAATTGATTCTAAAGACATGCATTGATATACGAAAATGTAGTTGGATTCCACCTATTGTGCTAGTTGGCCATTATACTTCTCCAAGTATAAGCACGGAAATTGACACGAGACACAAATATGATACGATATTGATATGCCAAGACAGTAATTTTTTTAAAACATTAGAACATGGCAGGGACACGATAAGAAATAAATATATATTCGATAAATTACTTTGACCTTCCTTGAGGTTTGTGTTAACTATAGATTGGCCCACTAGTTTGATGAAATTGCATTGGCCCTGTGTTAAAGTTTGTCAGAAGAAAATCTTAATAATAGAAGTAATGAATATACTGTATTACCAAACCAAGCCTTAAGTCCCATCAAATGAGGTTGACTACATGAATTATTCTTTTCCACTCGACTCTATCAAAGGTCATTTGTCAAATTAAGGATATTCATATTTCTATTTACTACACTAGCCTTCGTCAATTTAGGTCTGTCCCTTTACCCAACACTTCCCTCTATCGTCACTGTATCGCATCTCTTCACTACTGCCTTTGTTGGTCTCCATTATATATAATCAAACCATCTCAATCTATTCTTTTTCAGCTTATCTTCTATTTTTTTGGATGAATATCTTCTATTGGTATCACTCTTACCCATTCACGAATATACTTATTCCTAACTATGCCTTTTCTAGTCTTATCACACATACACCTTAGCATCCTCATCGCAGTAACACTCATCTTATTTATATGTTGTTTCTTAGTTGTCCAACATTCCATCCCATACAACATCGCTAGTCTAATAGCCATTCTATAGAACTTTCTTTTTAAATCTAGTGGATACTCATTTATCGCATAGTACTCCAAACGCACTCCTCCACTTAAGCCACCCCGTCTTAATATACTATTTTACGTTAAAAAAAGTTTTTCAAACAACAAATTTTTAAATCACGTGACTCGCTAAAATTGACTCAATGACTCATCTCTCTAATTTCACCGTACATGCAAATGCCACGCATGTGACACAGTTCTTGTGAAACTATTGTCAAGAATTGCTTACTATGTAACTATTATACCATGGCATGGGTGTAATTGTTACCTAATTTCACTAATGGCATGGGTGTAATAGGTATGTGTGTATGTAACTACTTGCCCCAATTCCATCAAGCAACGAGCCGAAAACCCAGTCAACAGATGGGTTATCAAGTTGACCAGCATTTGACTTATACAGCCCATCCACATTCGGGTTCACGCCACTATCCTCCCAAGACTGAAAACCAATGACATTTGGGCTTGGGCCCACAACTCCACTTAATGGCAAAGTGGAGGATGGCGAATTGCTTACTATGTACCATAGACATGAACACAGCATGATATGGATATGTTGACATGACAAATCTAAAGTAGGACACAACATGACAACATATAAAATATTTGCTTACATTCATACAACATTTCTCTCTTATTTTTTATTCTTTAGCTATACTTCTCTCTTATGTTAGAATTTTTCCATTGCATAATTTATGTTGGTTATGCACATGAAGTACTCTGTTTTACTTTCTAGAAATATTTTAAGGCACATTTGGGTGTGTAAAAGTTGCATGTCCAAGAAATGTCGAACATTGCTATCATTAAGTGATTCATCACATAGGTTGTGTGGAAGTGTCATCAAAGTGTCTTACATTATAAAATTTTATTTTAAAATTAGGACACAGAGAAGAATTGTTAGACATGTTTTGGTAGTGTTCGAGAAGTGTTGGTGCCCAACACATCAGACACATGGATCCTCTTTAGAAGTGCTTGTGCTAGTTAGATTGCGTATCATATCTACTGTATCCGCATAAATGTTTGTGCATTTTTCTGGCCCTTTCTGTTTCCATTGTGGGAGATAATCTAGTTGTCAATATGAACTTTATAACATTTGAGGTTGGGGTCATCCTGTTGTCCACTAGAGTTTATAACTGATTCCAGTACTGTCACACTGTGTACCTAGTTATGGTCTAACAAGTACATGTGCCAGTTCCACAACCAATTAGACACATACTATTAAGCCTATGCACCATATTAGTTTTGGAGAAGTAATATTGCTGAAATTTGCCTTCTTTCCAGGAACTTAAGAAACTGTAAATATAGGGCTTGATAAATTGCTATGATTTTGTTTCTTTTCATGGAGACTTTATAAGTGGTGTTTCTTTCCTCTTATGCAATTGTGATCATAACTTTCAGATTAAAATCAAATGAGGATCACTCTAGATAACCAAATATTTTGACCCTTCAACTTCATGATTCTGCTGACTATCATTGGTTTCTTGCATTACTGTTCACAAAACTGAAACTCTTTGCAGTCAGCCATCACAATTTAAAATTTTCCCTTGTGGAAACCACTGGATGTTGGCCAGAGATTGCTTCCTATGTATTATATTTACTGCCCAAATTTCAGATTGCTTAGTGTTGTTATTTTTGTGTAAGTTGAAACTCAACCATTTACTATTTTTAATTGCAGTAAGTGGGTGATGATGAACGAAGATACTAGAAGACTCCAAAAAGTCGGTGATGATGTCCGAGAGGAATATTTAATTTTCTGTCCAAGAGAACCTAGGTGACCCTTCTAGGCTTGAATTTTATCAACATATAATCTTGAATTTTTTGTTACGCCCATGTTTTGTTTTTGTTTTCCAACTGTGTTAAATGGACTATTTTATTCGCCCCAATGTATCTGTCTCCACCGGATATGACAAGGGTAAGGGCAATAGAAGCTTACTCATTGGGTGAGTAGGCCCATCGCCTTTGAGAGAGGCCGCACATTTTAATGACTCGTATGCTTAAATTGACTGGATCATATTAGTTGAAAAATGTTATGACACCAATAGTTATACACAAAAATATACCAACACACTCACAAGCTATGACTAGGCCCCACGCCAAGTCGTGATAGGGCCCACAAATATTTAGTGTTTGGTATGCTTGTGTGTGCAAGCATTCATAGTTCGTGTAGATGTAATACTTAAATGTGTTAAAAATAAAAAATAAAATTCAATTGATGTATTGAGTGTTATGAAAAGACAGATTTCCTAGATGCATGCATTGTTTAAGGAAAAAAATACAAAAATTCAAAATTAATAAAATCCAACCTATGATCGAACTAAAAAGATAAAATGAATTAACCTTAATATCAATTAAAAAAATATGTCAAAAAGCTTTAATAAAATTTTAAAAAAAAACTTTAGTAATTTTCTAAGTAGCACAGAAACATTGACACAACACTGACACGCCGACATGTTGATTTAAAAAAACTGCAGAACACGACATGCTGAAGACACATTAAATTTTTATATATTTATAAATTTATTATATGTCATATATGACTAATTTATTCAAAAATAAAAAATATATATATGTAACATTACACTAAATATATTTAAGAAGTTAGCATTTTTTCATAATTTAAATTTCAATATATTATTCACGTAAGAATTACATTCTAAAGAATACAAAAAAATAACATTATATAATACACATGATATATTCATTTTATAAATGTTTCAAAACATATTTATAGTACATAAGTTGTGTTTTGAAGAATGCAAAACATTATTATTATGAAGTGATTCATCACATAGAACATGTTCGAAGGGTTCAAGAAGTGTCGGTAAAGTGTCAGATAATATGAATATGATTTTTTAATTAAGACACATTGAAGAAGTGTCAGACACAACATGCTTCCCCCTTGGTGTTTGTGCTTCTTAGGTAATTTTGCATCTACCAAAGGCAAAAGAAATCAATTTAAATAATAAAAAATTTATGTGAAAATATGAAAGAAAGACTTGAAATAGATTTCTCATCTTAGTCATAGAAAAAGGTTGAGCCGCCTCTGGGTAAGGGTATGGGATATGTGCCTAACGCCAAATACTAAATGTAGACACTTGATCCTCTAATTTCATATGTTTTATGAAGAAGCAACTCAAATTTGCTACTAGAAAAACATTTAACTTTCCACACAAATGGAATATATAAATTACATATTCTTGCTAAACTCTATTTGATTTGAAGTAAATTTCTAAATAATTTACATCTTGTATAAGAATATTATACAATGTGCACCATAAGGCATGTTCCCATATTTTTTGGATGCATATCTCAATATCTTAAGATTTAAGTTTAGGAAGATCTGATGCTTGGACAAGCACTCTCACCTGGTATTTGTACCAGAGTCCATGTAACATAGTTTTCCAATAATGATGCAAGACACATATCTATTTCTAACTGGAGGAAATTTGGGAATTGGAAGACACGTGTACAAATATCTCATTCCTAAAGTTGTCTACAATATGAATTGTTAAGCTAGTAACTTAGCTAAAAAAATTCTTATATAAATAAAAGATAGCAATGGTAGATATTGGCAACCTTGCTGTCCAAACTCCCAAACTTCTCCTGTTCTCATGTAAATTGATGGTTTTATTAAATATGCTTGCCCTTCATGTTGCCATTTAGGTTAGCATTTCCTGAGGAGAACAACGGCAGCTTGAAGAAGATATCAAAACTGGAAGATACTGCTCAGTATTCTCGGCTAGGACTGGTGGTAAGGTCATTTTGTTTATCAAAGTTGTGGCTAAGTGCTTTCTGTCAAGCTCTCAACATGTTTTGGGATTTGCAGCCAAGAAGAGCTGATCTGGACATGAACCAGCATGTAAACAACGTTACCTACATTGGATGGGTTCTGGAGGTTGGTAGAAGCATCACTTCCTTTTCTTCAATAAGACCTGTTGTTCTGATACGACCACTAATTCTTCCTGTTTTTAATTGAAATGTATAAAGTTCTTACTTTCCATAAATATCTCGGTTCTGAATCATCCACAAATTGTCATGCTCCTGAATTAGGAAAAACCATGCCCTTCTTGGTGGAAGTTAGTTCGTTTGTCTACTAGTGTGAAATAAATGTTGTGATGTGATGCGTTTGCCATGAGCTGTGTATGAGTAGTTATGGATTTATTGCTCAAGGGAAAGAGGAGATTCACATGTTTTTTTGTCTTGCTGTTTCACCAGTTGAGAATACCTACCAAATAGATGTTCCATCAATAGAATTAAAAGACACAAGAAAATGAATAGAAAACCACCATCAAGATTTCCTTTCTTTTCTGGCCCCCATTAGAATGCTCCACGATTAAGATCATGTACCGCTAGGAAATGGGTGCCTGTCACAATTATTGTTAACCTGTTAATTTTAAACAGAAGCTTTAAAATGCTTTGATCACTGCTATATTACCATATGCAAGCCATCTATGTATTATTGTCTCCATGCCTGTTAAAGTGTTCTATTAACCCATTACTTCTCTCCACAATTGACCATTTATCTGCATTGCGTTGAAATCTTGTTTTTACTGAATGGTCTCACAACCATTTTTTAAAGTTTCAATGAGATATGGCTCATTGATTTTACATAGCATTCTGTTGGGCTAACACTAACAGCGTCACTTTTTTTTTTTTTTTTCTTTTTTTGGGGGGTTTTGTCAGAGTATTCCTCAAAAAATAATCGACACTCATGAACTGCAAACTATCACCTTAGATTACAGACGGGAATGCCAACATGATGATGTTGTTGATTCTCTCACAAGTCCAGAACCATTCGAGGATTCACCAGTTTCAGAGCTTCATGGGACCAATGGGTCTGCTGCCGCTGCAGCAGCCAAAGATGAACATGAAGACTACTGTCAATTCTTACATTTGTTGAGATTGTCAGGTGATGGGCTTGAAATAAACAGGGGCCGCACAGAGTGGAGAAAGAAACCGGCAAGATGAGCTCTGATCAAATCATTCAGTTTGATCTTCGCTTTCTTTCTCATGCCTCCTCTAGTGATTTATTTTCTTCCAATTTCTTCTTTCTCTGTGTTCTGTTTTTGTTTTCATTATGTTTTCCTTTTTTTTTTTAAATTTTTTTTCTTGTTTTTTCCTCTTAATGCTTCTGTACTAGTGTTTTTTCTCCCCTTTTTTTTTGGGGTATGTGTTTTCTCCCGAGGGATTTTGTTTCTTCACTTATAAGAACAGATGAATTGATTTCGGTCATATTTTGTACTTTTGCAAGTAAAACTGCCATGAATAAACTTCAAATCAAAGATTGAAATTGAATTGATTTCGGTCATTTTGTACTTCTGCAAGTAAAATTGCCATGAATAAACTTCAAATCAAAGATTGAAATTGAACCAATGGTGAGCTTAATCAAATCTTGTTAGTCCGACTTCTGGTATAGTTGTTTATGAGATGGGATTTATTGGTAAATATTTTTAAAAATAATTTATTTATTTATTAGATCAACTCAAATAATAAACAAAAAGAGATTAAATTGAGTGCTGCTAATTAGGGTGTTTGGTTTTAGTTTTCTAAAGATGAAATATCATTTTCCTCAAACTATTTCGTATTTTTCACGTTGAGTCTCATATTTCGATTTATTTCAATTTAGTACCTGAACTTTTCACAAATTAATTAATTAGACCGTTACCGTCACATTCTGTTCATAATTGGATGGAATGTGCTAATGTGGGGGCAAATTGATTTTTAAAATATAGTTTGGGAGGTAAATTGATTTTTAAGATATAATTTGGGCTGTAAAATGAAATTTTAAATACCACGTCAACACATTTCGTTCAATTGATCAATTTGTGAAAAGTTCAAGTACTAAATTGAAATAAATCAAAATATGAGGGTCAACATGAAAAATGCGTGATAGTTTGGGAGGCAAAATGATATCTCCTCTTTTCTAAATTTAATTTTCTAAAAATTAAGGATATGTTTGGTTTGTGTTTAGAGATAGATTTTCAAAACAAAATTTGGGGAGTAAGTGTAAATTTTTTGTTTTGTTTTGTTTGATTGTATATTTTGAAAATAATTTTGGAGTTTGGGAGTTTGGAATTATTTGATATTTTGTTGTAGTTGAGTAGATGTATGTGAGAAAAAGTGATTGAGATGAGAGAGAAAAAGTAGTTGATTGATGTATAGGACAGAGAAAGTGATTTTGAAAAAAAATTTCAAAAAACTTCCAATCAAACAAAACTTTGAATTTTTTTTTTTCAAAAATTGTGTTTTGAGAGTTAAACCAAACAAGGCCTAAGTTTTTTATTTTTTATATTTTTATTTTTATTTTTAGTAAATATTTTTTAAAATTTTAAATAATTTTTTTACTTTTTATATGTATCTTACTTAAATGTATCTAAAAAATAAAATATTTGTAAAAAGTAATTTTAAAAAATCAATAAATACATATGAATACAAAAATGTACTGAATTCTCATTTTTTATTTATTTATAAATATTCTTCATATTTAGTTAATTTTCTAAAGATTTTTTTTATAAATATTATATTTTTTATATGTATTTATGTTAAGTATATTTAAAAATTTTTAAAATTACTTAGAATATTAAAAAAATTCAATAAAAATAAAAAATACAAAAAATAAAAAATTTTAATTTTTTAAAAAATAAATTTTGAAAATCCAAACCAAACAAGCTGAGTAGTATTCTTCCCCCTTTTTTAGAACCCCATCCCTTCATATATTCTCATTCCTAATCTCCCAAACCCTAGCCAACCTCTACCCCTCATTGGCCCATCCCTGCCACCCTCTGCAGAGAGAGAGAGAGAGAGAGAGATCATAATAGAGAGTGAGGGTGACAAAGGTAAGAAGTGGCTAGAAGGGCTGAAGAGGTTGAGAAAGTGGGCTAACGAAGAAAGGGAGGCTATAAAAGAGGGTTGCTGGGGGTGGAGGGGTGGCAAGACAGGGCAAAGAGGCTGGAAAAGATTGTTGCCGGAGGTAGAAGGGGTTGCTAGGGGCAAGGGTCTAAAGAAGTAAGGTTTGTAAGGGTTTGGTTCTATTTAGGTAAGGCCTAAATCAAGAATCAATCGAATCTTATCGGTTTGATGATTTGAAATATCAAAATCAAACCAATACACTCAAAAACCAAACTAACCCAATCCAAAAAGATGAATTTGATTTGATTCTTCGATTCACTGAGTAATTAACCCCTACCTAAAACCTTTGTTTTATGTTATGTGACTTTCACATTTCTCTATTTAAAACAACAACAGTGCGGGGATCCCCAGTGGAGGGTGACCCCCAGCACCCACACCTCCACGTGGAGGCAACAAGTGGAAGACAAAAAAATATATATATATATATATATATGTGGACCAATCAAAAAACAGTGGGGGTGGTGGGAGTCACCCCCACTGGGGTCTAAGGCATTTTTCAAAGTCGACTTCTTTTCTCACTTGAATTTCTAACTTCTCTATTTAAAACAAAAAGTTACATAGAAAAGTACAAAAAAAAGGACTAAAAATCAAGACCTTAAGTTTGATCAAGAAAATTGTTATTACTTGAACATCACATATTATAACATTAATTTTTTTATCATTTATTTTTTTTTTTACTTAATTAAATTACGTACACATTACATATACCAACCGCTAATGTGTATATATATATATATGGACAACAATTCTCGAACTCAATCCCAGCATAAACTCAAACCCACATAAACTCAAACTGATTAGCATTATTTGACCCAAAAGTGCCGAGTTTTTTTCCCCACAGCATATCCCAAGCTGCTGAGGCAAAAGTCTCAAGTATTATGTCTTATCACCAATTCTATTACACCACTTTACTTAATTTTCTAGGTGTATTAATTCATACACAAAAAGAATCATATGTATATATAGAGCCTACACTGTCTAATAAATAGGGAAATATACCATGCGAACCACATAGGTGAAATTTTTTTAGTGAACTAACCAGCAAGTGTTGCTCAATATTTTTCCCAGCTGGTGAGACTAACCCATTTGCCTAATGCCTGCCCAAAAATTCTCCAAAAAAGACTTTTTGCCGAAGGCCCCAAGTATCCAAGGGTCCATTTGTTTTGTGTTATAAGAGATGCGATGAATGTAGAATTCACCAATATTGTGTTTGTTTGTAAAAATGGAGAAGGAGATTCACAATACCTTGGGATTATGATAAATCTTCATGGATAGAATTAGTAATCCCCATAGAAGATGGTATTAGAAAAAGTAATGTTATTAGCACTCCATCAATTATTTTGAACCCCTCATTTTTTAGCTTCTTTTTTACTATAATAATAGTATCAAATGAAATTACTAAAAATGATATTTTGAGACGCCATATTTCACAATTAAGTCTACAGACCCACTACATCATGAGTTAGAGTTTGTGAGAGCACCCATATCCATCAACACTCATCTCTCTTCTTCAAATCCCACTTTCAAAACCTACTCACCCTCAAAATTTTGAAAACCCTTTGGCGGCAGTATTCCGACAGTAACAATGGCAACCATTTGATTACCTACACTTCTCTAGTAATAACAATGAGTTGAAGTTTTTCTGATAATCACAACTCTATGAGACGAGGAGATTGACCTTATAAATGTGAGTTTCTTGAAAAAAATGACAAAAATAATAAAATTGTTTGTTATTTTTTCAGGACTGAACTTCCAAAACATATGATCAAAATTTGGAAACACAAACCCGAACATTGTTCATTTTTTCGAGAACAGGTAACCAAACATTTCTTATTTGTTTAAGAACAGATAACCGAAATTCGTGGAGATCGCAGAACCCACAAATGATAATTTTAAATCAACAACAAAAAAAACACAACATTTATTTTCTCAAGTCTTGAACAAATATGTAGAGATGAAATAGTAATCACATTCGTGAGTTTTGCTAGAGTTTTTGGGAGAGAAACTTTTTAGGAGTGTGGGGGGATAAGGGTGTGCATTCAATTGAATGGGTGAAATATTTTCACAAAGATAATTTTAATATTATTTGGAAAGAGAAGAAATTTTAAAAGTCTTGAAATTTGTAAGCGAAGGTTCAAAGAAATTGAGGGTCCAAAATAATTGATGAGATGCTAATAACAACACTCATTAGAAAAATAATCCCTTAATATTAGAGGAGGATTTACTATTTTACCCTTTATTATCCTACCTAATTTACTTGCTCTACTTGATTACTAAGGTCTTTTCTCTATCATTTTTTTAATTATTCCACCATTTTTTACTCCACCATTCTTTATATAACAATAGTTTAATATAAAAATATAATAGTATGATAATATTTATACCAAAAAAAACTATATTAAAAAAATAAAATAGTAACAAAAAAATACTTATTTATGAAATATAATTTTTAATATTAAAATATGTAATGCATTTATTAGTTGATATAAACCCAAATTTAATAAATGAAACAAGGTTATTAGTGAAATTTGATGCGGTTAATCTCACTCCTATCACTCAACAAACATGAATTATTGCTAATTCACTGGTTATCAAACAAACACAATTTTTCTTAATCCCCTTACTAACAGTCCTCTTATTAATAATCCATTTACTAACAATCCCACCCAACCTACCTCTTAAAACAAACAGGCCCTAAAGACCTAATAAGATGAGCCTCATTTTGAATCTTTCCCACCTCAAGAGATCTTTCGGCCACTACTGCATATATAGACACTGCTTTGTTGGTATCTGGGTTCATCCAAACCCAAATAAGCCTCTCATACCGGCATCTTGCAGTGGAAAATCTATTGCACATTATCCTTAACTGTCTCATTTTTCAATTTATAAAGCAAAAAAAGAAAAAAAAAAAAAAGGTCAAGAATTAGCTGACCTGCACCACCAATGGGGGTAAAGCACTGGCGTGAGTGACACACCGTTGGTGTCCTGGAAGTTATACAGGAGATCATGCCATTGGTGTGTGCAACAAAATTCAAAAGATTGTGCACAATAAACACCAGATCACCATTGACCAATTAAATCAAGGAGATCATGCATGGCACCACCACAGATCACCAAACTTCATGCGATTAGTGTCCCGATACCACACCACACCATGCCAGATCCCCAAATCTCAGTGTTGGTGTTGAAGAAAACCCAGGAAAAGGGTTGGCATCAAATACCAAGTCGGATCACCACCCATAAGGAAATCCAAGAAAGGTTGGCATCAACATCATGGTGGATCACCAGGGCTCCTCTAAACTACTCAGTACAACAAATGAAGTGCATGCAGATAGGTCTATAGCCTTAAGACAAGCAACCACAATTAAACAGACAGAAGTCACACCCGGACCCAGTCCAGGGAAAACCAAGAGAGGTCGGAGTCACAACACAACACCACACCACACCATATCCCCACACCTCACACGATATAATCCAAGATATCATGCACAACATTGCTCCAGTATCCACAAAAGCGTGCACAACACTTAACAGTTAGAAGAGCAAATCAATGCCAGAGGTGTTGCATCTAGATTACTGAGGTATCGGTTGTGATACAAGTTGAGGCCGCCACAAACTAGTGGTCTGATGAAAATGTGATTGGTGACGGTGTTTAGGGTATTAGCCTAGCCTATTGCCACGTGATAGCAAGTCAGGCTGAGAACAAGTTTAAAGTATAGGGTGTCAGGTTGTTGCGTGTATACATTGGAAACAATGGCAGCATACAGCAGATCAGCCAATCAGATTCTTATACATGTAAACAGGTGCAAACTAGATTTTTTTTTTTTTTGGCACTAGGGTGTCCAGGTCAAAGCCCGACTGATCCCCAAGAGTGTACAAGCCCTCAACAAAGAATTTCCCGCAAGTGCACCACGATTAATTCAAGAATTTTTCACCAGTCCGATGACCTCAAGGAATTATTAGCACCTAAAGGTTTCGATCCCTGGACATTGGCCCAGGCCAACCCCTTGGGGATTGCAAACTGAAAGATTTTTCAACCAATACAAGCCATGACATTAGTTGTCATCTGGCCGTTGAGTCCAGGACTTGTGCTGAGCCATGAGACCAAATGTTAAAGGATAAGCATAATGGAAGGACCGTATATATAGCCCATCAAATGGGCTTCCATTGTACTCCCATCTCAGCTGGCCAATTTTTTTTTCTTTTTTTTCTTTTTTCAACGGAGATTTTTACTAACTTATCTTGCTTTAGATGTATAGAAAATTGGACATTACAGCAATCTAAAACAACCACCCAATGTCTCCATTGACCAAAAGTACTGGTTTCAGACCAAAACCCAATGTCATTTTAACTTAAAACTTACAGTTTATAACTCTAAAGATAACAATGTCCCAAACCAATGTTTGATTCCCTCACAATGCTGCAAAACAGTCTGTATGCACCTTCCTGCTCAACACTAGAAAACATACAAGTGTGTAAGAAAAACAGAATTTTAATTTACCCACTAAAATAAAAAATAAGTAATAAGAAACCATGACCGCATTTACCGCGGATCACAAAGCACATAAAATGTGTAAACACATACTTGAAAGCAAAAAACGCAGAAGCTCGTGAAAACATGGAGAAGACATACAATATAGTTCCGCACAGCATAAGAGATTAAAATGTCTCAAGTCTGCTGGAATGAAACAAGCATGCCAATGGTTAAGCCAATGAAGTGCATCACAAGCCCAGACTGTACTCCCAAAAGTTCAACATATTGCTTCTACAAATAAAATCTCTAATAAGATTACACCTAGTCCATAAATACTTTTATCTCAACCTTTAAATGGCAAAGCTGGCAGTCATAAGCATACATAAAGTGATCAGTACTTCATTCTTAAGAGTCCGTTTGGGATGGAAAGGATTTTAGCCAAAAAGCTAAAAAGTTTTCAACTCATACAAACAGTCAAAGATTCTTTGCCATTCTCTCTACATTTTGCACATTTTTCTATAAAAAGCCAAAAGTCATTCCCAAACACTCCAATTTTTCTCACCTCATATTTTAGCCAAAAAGCAGCTAAAAAAGCCGCCTCCCAAACTAACGCTTAATGTCAAATTGACTAGTACTGTATAACATCGAAGAAAAAACATAATTCATTTTGATGGTTACCATTACCTGAAATACATACAGAATGCTCCATTTTATGTAAAAAAAATATATATATATAATAACAATAATCCATAAAACTTGCAACTGGTATTCTTGTAATCAACTTTTTGAATTGTTAACCACCAACCCATCTAAAAGATTGATTGCTAAGAAATGAGACTGCAACACACAAGTCTACTTCAATAACATACTTGTTTCTACAAGGGATTACATACACCATATTTATTTGTCTAGTGAATTTCTACAGATCAATCCATTGTCTCATCACTAAATAGAAAGTTGTCAAATATAGTTTCCAAATTCTATGCTGACTAGCAATGTAGACTGTCAATTGCACATATAGGGAAAATTACAGAAAGAACCCCAGAGTTGGACCCTTACAACAAAACAAACCCTGAGTTTTTAATTTTGTTAATTTAAATCCTAACATTTTGATTTGTTTTGAATCTAAACCATCTATCTATTTTCGTCAAGTAAAATCGACGAAAAAATAATAATATTTTAGCCATTAAACTCAACGGAAAATGGTATTTAAGACATTTTATGTACACCTACATTGAGTTTAATGGAAAAAAGTATCCTTTTTTCTATCAGTTTTACTTAATTAAAATAGGCAAATGGTTTAAATTAAAAACAAATAAAAAAATTAGGCTTCAACTTGACAAAATTATAACTTAGGGTTTATTTCATTATAAGGGTCAAACTCTAGGAGGTTTTTTTTTTTTTTTTTTTTCCCGTGATTTCCCCCACATATCTAATACTTCATAATTGCATACTCTTTGAAAATTGTTATGTTATCAAATAACTTTATAACATTACAAACTTCACATAAATTCCTTTCCTTCTCATCAGATCAAGATACCTTCAAACATGAGTTTTTTTACTCCCCAGCCCATGCACAAAAGCTATCATTTAAATAGATTATGTGAAGCAACAGAGCAACATGAAAATATAAATGAGGACACACCTTGCTCAATTGGCTCTAGGAAGATAGATACGAATGGTCTCTTTCATGGTGGTGACTTTTCTCCGACAAGTAGGACATTTACCCTGTGCAGCTATTGCAGCCTTGATGCATGTCTTACAGAAAATATGGCCACACTTGGTCGACATCTCTTCAACCAATGGGCCCATGCATACGGGACAGTTGAATGTGGGTTCCTTGGGTGGTGGTGGGGATGGTTTCACACACTGAACATTCTCTTTCTGCCATTTGTATATAAGAAACAATCTTAATGGCCATAAATAAAAACAACTGTCCACGTACATGGGTTACAACCCCATAAACAGCTTTCAGTGAATTACTTTATCCATAGAAAATATATAGATATATATAAGCAACACCATGCAAAGTGCAAAAGTAAAAAAAGTACTAGAAAGTTTTCTAGTCATATAACAGTAACACACTCAGTAAACTTCTTAAATCAGATATGGATAAGCTGAAAATAAAAGCACAGTTTATACACAAAGGGACAAGCATCAAGTGTGACTGCCAAATGCCCAAATTGGTCTGATGCAGCATGATTACTAGAGCAAGTAAACCCTGCCAGTCACACTGATATTTTTCCGTAATGGATGTCAGCTATTTATGTAGTTGTCAAACAGGTCCTGTCCATGCATCTTGGAAACGAAGAAATGTTGTGTTTATTGGATATTTATCCACATAGTGAATTAAAATATATTCACATTCTTGATGCTCCATCTGGTAGGACGCAGGAGCAGGAGCAGGAGCAAGGGTGCGAAAACATCCTTTGGGAAAATATCTTCAGACTGGGAGCGCCTTCAAAGAGAGTATTTTAATTTTAAAAAACATCATACATTTAATTAAAGAATTGTTATTTTTTATGACTTAATAGTTTGTAATTAATACTTGATGTTTACAAAGAAAAATGCAAAGTATATAATAAATAATATATGTTTTGCCTTGTTTTAATACAAAGCTCTAGTAGTGCAGCAAGTCCATGTTGTCCAGGCAGCACTTTGCACATTGCAAGGTTCTATGAAAAGAATTAAATGCAGCAGTTATGAAGCACGGACACGGACACGCAACACAATACGGACACGGACACGGAGACACGCAAATTTTCAAAAAATGGGGGACACGACACGCTGGGGACACATTCAATATATATGTCATTAATTTTATTTATTATATGTCATAAAATTATTTTAAAAAAATCATTAAAAGGTAATAAAAAATACAAATAATAAACACACATTATTAAAATTACCAAAACTAATTAACAAAAAAAAATTATATACTTAAATAATATAGGCACAGAGGGAAAAAAGAAAATATAAAATGAAATTAGAAAAAAAAAAATAAGAAGAGAGAGAGAGAGTGACTGACCAGTGACCATATAAAAGAAAAAATAAAATAAAAGTTGAACTCAAAGGAGAAGAGAGACAAAGAACGAGAGAGATGATCGGAGAAGAAGAAGAAGAAGAAGATCGAAGAACGGAGAAGAACGAAGAAAAAAGAGCAGCGAAGGTCATGAAAGAAGAGCAGCGAAGGTGCATGCCAACGAGCGACGACGAGCGACAGGCGACGGGCGACCAGGTCTTCTCTCTTTCTCTTCTGTTCTTCTGTTCTCTCTTTCCCTTCTGTTCCCTTCTGTTCAATTGTTTTTATTTTTTTACAAATCGACCCACAGAAGTTTCATAAATGATGAAATTGACCCCAAACGTGTCCCAAAAGTGTCCGAACATGTCTAGAACGTGCCCGGTTGCAAAAAAAAAAATTTTAAAAATTGGGACACTCTCTGTTGCGTGTCGAACACGTGTCCACCGTGTGTCCGACGTGTGTCTGTGTCCGACACGTGTCCGACACTGGTACAGAGCCCTCGGAGAGGTGTCCGTGCTTCATAGTGCAACAGAGACTACTGTAACTTGCATGCATGGGTGACTAGTAGATATTGAATTTGTCCGTCGATCTGAGGGATGAAAGTTAAGATGTTGTTTGGGTAGAACTTATAATTAACTAAAAAATGCAATGTCCATTTGGTAGGACAGACAAAATTAGAAGGAATGAAAGTCAAAAGCACAAAAAAGCCTACTAATTAAGGGAGACCATCTTCTACTTGTCTCTTTACCATTTACCCTTTAATTTATTAACAAAAGGGTGTTATTTTACAAGGCAAGTGTGTAGGGTTTTCTAGTGTTCTAATCTTTCCTTTCTAATGCAATGTAGGTTTTTCTAGAGTTCTAATCTTTCTACGGAAAACCTTGGCAACAAAAAAACAAATGTACAAGTAATATCAGGTCCATAGCTGATAATTAATCATCTAATCACCTACAACACAAACAATCAAGCATTAAAGCAAAGGTAACAAGCTGAAACAGCTTTAGACCAGCAATAAACCAAACTCTCAAAGTCCTACAAATTTCATAACTCAGCTCCCAAATTTTCAGAACAGTTCACAAGTAATAACCAAAAAAATGAATTAGGGAAAAAAAGCCGTATGACAAGCAAACATTTACATTAAGGTTGGAAAGGTTTAAAAACCCACTGCAAGGGCAATGACATTAAGGTGAAGGGATGTAAATGGTTTTCAAAATAGGGAGGGGAGAGAGAGAGAGAGAGAGAGCGGGGGGGGACGAGAGGGAATAAAGTGAGCAGCTAGCAAGATGATGTGTGGACAAGAATGGTCGAAATCAAATAGATTGGGAGGAGATAAAAAGCAAAGGAGAATCAGAAAAGTAATAACTCACCAAGAGGGAGAGCGCTACGCATTCTCCCAACCCTATTGATCCCTGGACAGCATATAGATGTGCAAGAAACTGCTTAACATGTGTCCACAACAAGACTATAAGAAGAAGTTAAGCAAGAGAAGCGAGAGAGAGAGAGAGAGAAAGAAACGCAAACAGCAGCAGCTCTGCTTTTCTTCAAACATATTTTTTTTTTTTAAAAAAAAAAAAAAAGGAAGAATAAAATAAATCTAGGTTTTTTGTTAGCGGAAATAGGTACAAACCCTCAAGATCAAGACCCTCCTGTCAGACCACTACTGTGAAGCATAAAGTTTTTTAAAGAAGATACAAACCCAACGTGTAACCATTTAAAGAGAAGCACAACACCTAATATAATATCCTTAAGAATCAAATCCCAGGGGCCTACGGATCAACTTTAATTAAATATTTTAAAACAGGAATGGTTCCCCTTTTATTCTAACTTTCATAAGACTTGATATGACAACCACCACATCCCAAGGTAAGTAAGAAATAATCAGAGAGTAGATTACAATTTAAAATAAAAAAAATAAAAAAATATCCTAGAGAAGAAAATGCACATAATTGTACTGGTGAAAATCCTATGCTACACCGCTTTCTGACAAGGCATGAAACCTGCTCCATCCTCACCCTTTTCCTTCTCCCCTTATCTCCCTCCATTCAACCCTCCATCCAACAATGCAAAAGAAACCATCCCTGCTAGCCAATAGGCACACCAAACACATCCCATATCCATAAATATGATGCTATGTAGGAACTACTGCTTGGCATGCCTCAACTCCGAAATTACCAATATTTATGTACATCATCAAAAAGAGGTTACTCAGGCTCAGCCAGTTATTGCAAAAAACAGAAAAAATAAGAAAGAGAAAAAACATAAAACTCCAACAAATTGGTAATCTAAAACCTATGAAGCACGGGTACGGGTACGGGTACGGGTATTGGTACTGGTACGATACTGGTACGTCAATACGGTAAAATCACAAAAAAAAAAAGGTACGGGTACGGCTTGGTACGCTTGTAAAAAAATATTTATTTTTAATTTAGAGTAATACAAAAATTAATTAAATGGTTTAATTTGTTAAGATCCAACCTATAATTAACATTTAATGCCAAAATTAAAGGTATAAATCAAAATTTAAGTGTCAATATATTAAATAACTTACAAACCATAGTTTAATTTTAAAATCATGCCAAGTATAAAACTTTTAAAAAAAAAAAAAAAGTCTAGTGAAAGGAGTTTTATTTCTACAGTAGAAAAAAATATTGTTTCAACTGAGGTATGATACGGCTTGGGTATATACTAGGTATGTCTGGGTACGCCAAAAATTAAGAAGAAAAAATTTGAATATGTGTTTCGTGTACCCGATACGTATGCAGAAGTACCATACGATATACCATACGCCGGTAAGTACCCGGTACTGGTACGTCATGTTCTTCTAAGTACCCATGCTTCATAGTCTAAAATATAAAACAGAGAAGGGAGATACACATCATGTGCAACATAACAAAATCTCAATTATTACTGTAGAGTTGCTACTCTCCTCCTAATTTATTTAATGGTCACAATTTATGATTGCTTGACTTGAAGAGAGATATCTTATTGTGATTGTTTGCCTATATAATAAGCATCAGTAGATAGAAGGTACTCGGCCAGTTGTCACAGAACCCAGCAAAATAAGAAAACAATTAATACAATTTCAACAAGTTGATATACCAGTCTAGGATAGAAACATAAAAGGCAAAATGGACAACATCTAGTGCATAACGAAAGCTCAATTCTTACCATAGAGTTGCTAGTACCCTCCAGGTTAATGTAAAGGTCACAATTTATTATTGTTTGATTTGTATTCACTCTTCTACGCTTGTTGCGAGTGTTGGAAGCAACCCTAGACATCCTTTCTTCTGCAATGCTAACCCCATATCAGTACTAAAAATGAGGAAAACAAGAAACACAAGCCAACTATGCCAATAATTTCGAATACAACATAGAGTCAGCTAATTAAATCAATGGCAAAATGAGCAACAACCCACTTTACTGCAAACACTATACTGCAATTATCAGAAGGCTAATGACTTCTTATGAAATATACAAGCAAACGAGTATCTAGATTTTTTGGGAACTTTCTCAAATAAGAGAGATGAAAAGCAAGGCGAAGCAAATAAAGAAAGGACATTCTGTTAACCTGTATCTTCTGTTGTTGGATCTGGATCAAATCGCCGAACAGGTGGAGACATGGATGCAACCCAGATCTAGGGTTTTTGTGAACTTTCTCGAATAAGAGAGATGAAAAATCTCGACGAGCACAAGGCTATTGAAATGTATATTTTATAGCTCTACAAATGGTCCCTACTTTTTTACAATATTCATAAAAGGCCCAAAACATTGCCTCTTTAGATGGTCCCTACTTTTTTACAATATTCATAGAAGGCCCAAAACATTGCCTCTTCACTATTTCCATTCACATCATATATATAATATTAAAAGTAGTGTTTACCATGATTTTTTTTTTCTTCTCTCCTATGTGGCATCTACTTGGCAATCTATATAGTCTTATATTTTTGTATATAACAATAATAAAAAAATAAAAAAACAATTGCCGGCCCTAAGCAAAGGCGAGGAAGGCAACCACCTTGGGTCCCAAACACCGAAGAGCGAATTGAAGCAGTAAATTATTTGAAAGCAATGGATGATTATTTCCCAAATGCATGGATAACTATAGCATTTACAGTTGTCTTGGGACAAAAAAGTTTCTCAAATTGAAAGTGATTAAATCTTACTTTGGTCAACAACAGTGACACAAAAAAGATAACGTATTAACCATATTATCCACTAAAAATTATTAGTAGACAAGTCATATTATACAAGCTTAATTAGAAATTTTACATCTAAAAATGCAAGAGGAGTAATATTTGGTTGCTACAGTTGATTCTTTTTTATTTGGTATTTTAACTTCAGATATAGTAAAATATTTTTTTTTCTTGTAAAGTGGATATTATTAAACTATAAAGTAACAAAATCATAATTTATCTTTAGGAATTTTGTAATAAGGCATGATCTATGTAACTAAATTTTATTATATAAGTTTAGTGATTATATAATAGAGTTGAATGGAGAAGAATGATTCATGTAGTCGATCCATTTGATGGGCCATAAGGCTTGGTTTGATTAGTGATTAGTGATTATATACACAAACAGACTTTTTAGGGGTACTAGCAAATATAAAATAAAATAATTATAAGTACTTAAATCATTTTATACATAACTATTTTTATTTTTTATTTTTAATAATTATGCCTAAATGGCCCCATTTTTAAAGCTTACCTAGGGCCCTCAAGAACTCAAGGCCCACACGAGATACCACATCATAAGGGGATCAAAGTTGGCCCACCTTATTGACTTATTATCAAATTAAGTTCTTTATTTAAATAAATTTCTAATATAATATATAACCAATAACAAAGAATCCTACATCAATCACGGGTTGTTTGGCAACTTACTAGAATAGCATACCCTTAGTCTAGCAATTTTCTTCACAATCCAACCATCAATCAAATTAAAATCATTTATTTTATTTTGAACATTTTATATTTTGATTTTTTAATAGTTCCCATACCACGGATATGTTCTTTATATATTTAATTTGTATTTAAACATTAATTTGTCAACTAATAAATTACATGAGTTCATAAATATTAATTTTTGGGAAAATTATCAAAAAAATCCAAAGTTTAATGCTTGTAACAAATTAAACCCTGTGTTTTGAATTCTTCAATTTAAACCCTAATGTTTCCAATTGATCTCAATTTGGACTATCGTAAATTTCAATTTGACACACCTAAAAAAATAAATTTACAACATGTGGCAACATTTCATTCGCTCATTCAATTTTATGTTAATCTTAACTTTATTTTAATCACTCTTAATTACAACTACCTTAATAACTAATCCTAGACCTCATTACACTTGATTTGTCCGTCTCTCCCCTTCATTTTACCCATTTCAGTATGCTTTGTCTTCACCAAATTCCTCTTTCATTTCCCTTCACCGACAGCCACCCGCTACCTTCTCCACCGCCATCCCCCTTGCCACTGCAGAACCACTCCTCCCCCTTCTCCCTTCCACCACCTCCTCTCCTTTCCCCTTCCCTCACAGCATTGCCTCTTCTCCCTTTCTCTTGTCAACAATGTCACGCCACACCACTTCTGCAAGTACTGTCGGAGGTATTGGAAGACCAAAGTCGGGGCTCTTCGAAACATCCCCGTTGGCAGTGGAAGTCGCAAGAACACAAAGTGCAATTTGAACGCTAACTGCTATTCATTGTCATCTTCATCCTCATCGCTATTGTCTTCCACCACCATCCAATTCGCCACACAAAATCAAAACACTTCGCCATGTACAATTCTCTGTGGCAGCATTCCATAAGGAGCATCAGATGTTGGACATTAACCGGAGTTTCAACTCGCTTCTAGCGTCAAGTGGGCAGTTTGGTAATTTGATCAAGAGTTTGAATTCGGAGAGATTTAGGGCAGCATGGATCGACGATTCAATTGAGAGATTTTGGGCAGCATGGATCGACGATTCAATTGAGAAATTTAGAAGAACTTAAGTTCGAATTTGGAGGCGAATGTGATGCGAAACCCACATGTGGAGTTGCAGAGTAGTTTTCAAAGAGCTTTTTGGGTGTTCAAGGTGGTGGTGATTCGAGTTGTTTGGGTGGTAGTGGCAATAGGTGGCCTGATTTTCCATTTACAAACCAAGTCCGACCTTTTAGTAACTAAATTCTCAAGTTTTAGAGAGAGATACAGAGAGATCATTTGGTTTAATTTTCTTCCCAAATCCCAAAAAGTAATAGTGATGATTAGAAGAACTCTAATTTTTTTAAATCTAATTACTTCATAAACATATATATATATATATAGGCAGTGAAGAGAGAGGTGCACATCAACATTACAAGGGCCCACATCATTTGGGTCACAATGATCGGCACCCAAACCAACCACTTGGACATAATGACTAGATTGAGTCGATTGTGAGTGGAAGCTGAGATACTACAAGTTCTCTATAAACCCATCATATATATACACACTATTCATATATATATATATATATATATGTGATCTTATTCACAATTTGTATTTATGATGAATATAATTAGAAGTTTGTTAGTCTTTGGATTATTATTGAGGAAAGATCAATATGAAAAATTAATTAAAAAGTGTAGATATGTATGTGCTTATGTATATAATATAAATGTATGGTGAGTAAATTCATGAATTTACCTCTCTCCATTTGTGTTAAATGAAAATTGATAGATAGTTCAAATTGAGATTAACTTGAAACATTAGGGTTTAT
This sequence comes from Camellia sinensis, assembly GCF_055761805.1. Lineage (NCBI taxonomy): Eukaryota > Viridiplantae > Streptophyta > Magnoliopsida > Ericales > Theaceae > Camellia > Camellia sinensis. The sequence continues at coordinate 84,798,641 of NC_138963.1, forward strand.
ATTGAAGAAACTCAAAACGTAGGGTTTGATTTGTTACAAGTGTTAGAATTATGGCGTGTATAAAAATTATAGTAATTACACACCTTATTACACTTGGCCCCCACTAAGTTTCTAAAATTTTTATTCACATGACATATTTAAGTACACGTAGTTATTCTCAATGAATATTTCATTTTTTTTTTTAAATATTTAATTATTTCTCTTTCCCTCTTTCCTTTATCCCACTGGTAGACAGCTCTTTCATTATTTCAACCGGTGGACAACTCTTTTCTTCTTTTCACTCAGATTTGTCTTTCATTTTTTTGTTTTCCCTCTTTACTCTTTCTTTCTTTCATTTATAGGAATGCTATGGTGCAGACCTCCTTAACATGAGAAATTATGGCCTTGTTTGGTTTGTCTCTTGAGAGACAATTTTTGAGAAAAAATTTCAAAAAATTGTTTGGTAGAAAATTTTTGAAAAAAAAATTCAAAATCACTTTTCTCTCTACTACACATCAATCAATCATTTTTTCTCTCTCCTCTCTCTTTCTCTCACATCATACACGCCAATCAATCATTTTTTCTCTCACAATCATCTATCCAACTATAAAAAAAAATTAAATCATCCCAAACTCCGAAACTCCAAAACTATTTTCAAAACATACAACCAAACAAATTTTCAAATTTTGTGAACTCTTTGTAGAAAATTATTTTCCAAAATTGCTTCACAAATACAAACCAAACACAACCTATGAGTTTTTGTGGTGTTAGTTATGGATTATTGTATAATGTTATTAAAGGTGCACCATAAAAGAAATTTAGTTACAAACAATTATGGTTATGTTATTAACATTAAAACGTCAGGAACTACTATGGCAAAAAAAAGTTATGAATTTGATTTTGTTATGAATCATTGTGCTATAATTTTGGAAGGGTCATACAGTGTCAATATCTACCGTTTAGGGGTGTGTACCATAATATTTTCCCTTCACTCAATTATTTTCATATTTCACTAAGAGAAATGCTAGAGACCCACAATTTAGACTCCTAAATTCATCCGCAACGATGTGATAAGGTAGTGGGGTCCTGTATAATTGAGTGTATGACAAATTAAAAGTTGACACCTATCATGCCACATCATTTGTGGGTCAAATTGGGGGAGTTCTTTTAGAAGTCTCAATCATTTTCCTTTCACTTATTACTATAAGACAACTTCAAAAATTTGTGTACACTGCATGATCTATAGTTTATTACCATTCATGTAATTAGGTGAATTTCAAATTTGTATTTTTCTAATGGTGAATCATTTAAGTTCAAGTTCTTAGAACTTATTTAACGTGTTCTTATTTATTAGCTTACATTTACTAGTGATTTATTTTAATATATATTTAAGTTGTTCAAACCTATTTTCACCCAATCATTTGGATTTGCCCAATGCCTTAGCTTTTGGCCCCCCAATAGTAGATTCCTAGCTCTGCCCCTACATACATATTTATTTAAGTTACGTTTTCTATAAACACAACGTCCAATATTTTTCTTTCGAGTTATACATAGATTGCAACATATTTCGTATTCAACTTTTTTAAATGATTTTTCATATGAGTTTCACTTTTTGAATATATTTAATTGCAAAATAGATAAATAAAATAAAATAAATAATTACAATTACTCTTATTTTAATTTACTAATTCCCTAACTAATTTAACCATTATCTCTACTATCAAAGTGATTGTCCACTATAAAATTTTATAATTTAACACATTTATTTAAGTAAGAAATTCATAGCACCATAGGGATAAAATTATTCTCATGGATTGCATGCCACAACATATTTCTAAAAAATAATTGTATATGTATGTACAAATAGACATACATATAAATAATTTAACTAAAATTATCACATATATTTATTTATGTTATACTTTATAGCACAAAATACTAAAATTATTAACCCGCATTGTATAAATTGCAATATACATTTTAAAATGATGTATATCTATGTACATATAAATATACACATAAATAACTTAACTAAAATTTATAAAAATTATTTTTTAAAAAATATTTTATCATGTTCATCACATAGATCGACTGTTAGTATTTCTTTGAGAATTAGTCCATCTAAGTTTAATATAATTTCAGAAAATCCATTAAAAATGTTGGACACTGGATTCTACCCCCACGTCTTGAGTTGAGGAGACAAGATGGGTCCACACACCACCCTGCACCTCACGCTCATATTCAAGTCCATGTAACACAATTTATACCATCAACAAGCCCTATCTCATAATCAATTATGCCCAACTCCCCCCAAAAGGACACCAAGATGGTAATCTATACACCGCAAAGACATGGCTGTGTTGGAATCCGAACAGGTCTAGAAAATCCTCACACTAAATAATCATTAATCATTAACCTCATGAAACCATCTTACTTTTTTCAAAACAAAAATAAATACGAGCAATAATGGGCTCTCAGAATGGAATGCTCTGTCAAGATGGTCAAGATGGTCTAAGTTGGCAACATGTTGTCCATTAATTGAAGTTTCATATCCATGTAGGTTGTATAACGAGGAGAATAAATGTAAGGTGTATATTGCCTTCTTTCAAGATAAAACAAAAGTTCGCTAATCATTTTACCTTTCCTTTGAACTCTGTGTGTGTGTGTTTGGTTGCAAGTATTCATCAAGCAAAAGCCTCTATATTTAAAAAGGTCATCTACCCAAGAAATAAAAGACACGGGCATCTAACTTTTTAAAACTGACATAATATTTCAAGTTTTTAATATCAATTTAACATCCAAATCCACATAGCTTCATCCAAACAGTACGAGCCCATCTAAAATGTACAACTGAAACATATTCACTTTGAGCTGAAGACACCATGAATAAGAATGCCACCAGAGAATAATGGGGAAACAGGATCAGATAGGCTATACATAGCATAACATCATGTGTGTATGTGTGTGTGTGTGTGTGTGTGTGTGTGTGAGAGAGAGAGAGAGAGAGAGAGAGAGAGTTAAACAGAAACCAAAGCACAAACACACAAACATACACATTACTATAAACAGGGAAAGTAAACAAAGACAAATCACCTGAATCAACGTCAACTACAATGGTGCTTCCACGATTTCTTCTGGAATTGTTTTTAGCCTGACAAGAGATTGAGAAGATACAACTAATGGACAGTTAATAGAAATATGAGTGAACCCTTACAGTTATAGTCTCCTGATACAAAAAGAACTTAGAAAATAAAAGAAGCATACTTCTGCAAAGGCCCTGGAGGTGGATATAACAACATCATCATCCAAGTCATCGACATCAATTGGTGCAGGTGGTACCGGTCCTCCTTGTTGGCCAGGCTCCATATCCTGAGAGTTGGCATGAGCTGAAGTGCCCTCCTGATCTCGATTCTCAATAGGTGGCACATTGAGGTCTACATCTAGTACCATCTTCCTCCTCCTTGTGTTCCTCACATACCCTCTTAGAGCAGGTGCCCTTAATCCCCTGGTGCTCATTCTGTAGTTATGAGTTTCCAATTTGGGATACACACACTCAGACAAGCCTGATCATGCAAAAGGGAACTCTCTCATAAGCCATACATACAATATCCATTCTTAGCTTTATAAAATCAAATTTCAACTTAAATTCATCTAGTTTCAAACCAAAGCTAGATAGAATAATCACAAGGAATTATATCTAAACATAAATTAGTCTTAAGCACATTTGTTCATGTTAAGTTTTTCTTTTCAAACCCTAACTGCACGAAATAACAATAATTGGACCATCAAAAAAATAATCGCGTTTTATCAAAGAGAAATTTTTTTATCACAGAACTTTCTACTTTTAGCACAAGTCTATTAAAGGAAACAAAATAAATAAATAAATGTACAAATTAGGCAAAGATATATATATATATGTGTGTGTGTGTATATAATAAAAACAACGCCCAATTAATACACATTAAGGGGAGACCATTGGTTCAATGGTTAAGACTTGGCCTAATAACTTTGTGGTTATAGGTTCAAGTCTTAAGACCATTACTTTGTGTATTACACCAAAGGTTAGGTGTGTACTCAATCTTCCCCATCCCAAACACACACGTGTATATATAATCTTACCTTAAAATTTTCTAGCTCTCAGCACGGATTTCTATCAAAATAACGGTCAGACTAATAGTCACCCTCACCTCATGGTATGAAAAGTAATGGGCAATGAGCAAGGAATTCATTATTGTAGGGTAATCATTAGCAAACTCCGAAAAATCAACATACGTAATTTATTTGGATGTTTTCAATGTCTTTTTCACAGACCTCATGAAACCTAGAAACATGATTCATTACGTGTATTAAATTTTATAATAGGCTCTAGGTCAATATTAATAAGATTTACCTTCTATTGTTGATTTTCTTCAACATTTTCACGTCAAACATTGCAACGAAAATAGTAAAATTTTAATACAATAAACTACACCTAACTAACTGAAATCAATAGTGCAAACTTCTATTTAAGAAAAAATGGTTATGTTTAAGACTTCTTGTGCGAGTTTGGGATGAGACTTTAATCATTTATCAGAATCAGAATACATAAAATTGCAAATATAAATTTTAAAAAAAAAAAAATTCCTAGTTTTCATTGGGTGAATGGATTGAATAGCAAAAGGATGCTAATGAATAGCAAAAGATGGCCATAATGAATAGCAAAGGATGCTAATGCCAACATTGAAAATTTTTAATGGTATATCAACCAATCTCTAAAACATAACACTAACTGAATTCTTTAAACATTGTTTTATACCCAACTACAACAAACAATGGGGTATCACACCCTACCAGTAAAAAAAAAAAAATGTAAAACAAATCCCCTATTTTTGATCCTGCAGTCATAAGAACAATCAAAGTGTAGCATCAAAAAAGGATATTTATATAATTACTTTTACATCAATTCATATTGACAACTATCTTTGCCGAACAGCAACATCAAAATTATAAATAATGATATTCTAGCATTCAAAAATCACTATTAGTGAAGTTCAATAACAATCATCAACCTAACATACTTCCGCAAAAAAAAAAAAAATCATCAACCCTAACACAAGTGTAAACCGATATCAACTTCATAAAACAATAGATTGCAACATAGAACCTCAATTCTTTTTGAACTTTTAAACCGTAGTCTTACATGATAATAACATGAATTTTCCACGTGATCACAATTTAATTTTTAACATAAAAATTTCAGCTTTACTACAAATTTCGCAATTTTGAGCTTTAAGTTTTAAATAGTAACCTTAGGTTTAAATTTTACAACCATGTGATTAAGATTTTTTTATTTTTTTTTAAAAAAAAGCACAAATGTTAGATGAAAAAAAAATAAAAATCGATTTTTACCCTTAACCGATCTGTCATGAATTTGAAGACCAATTTAACTAAATTTTAGAATTTCTACTAAGTCAAATTCTACTAAATTCGATTTTTACTGAGTCAAATTCTACTAAATTTTCAAAAAATGATCAATTTAACAATAAAACTCAATCTTCTACTTAAAATATTTAGAATTTCGAATGCAATTCAAAGAAGGAAAAAAAAATAGATAATTTAACACAAAAAGTAAAAAGCAGATCGTGAGTGTGTATCTGATTCATGAAGGGGGGCAAAAGGTTGTACAGAGTATATTCAACAAGCAAAACAGCGGCAGAGATGAAATTAAACCCTAACCGATCAAATAGAGCTACAAACTTCAAAACAACAGGGCGAGATTGCGTCGAAAATCGTACCGGATTTTCAATGTTTTTCAATCAAAACAACGTGATTCCGAAACAAAGAGTAGAGAGATATGAGAGAAATACAAAAGCTTGTGTGTGTGTGTGTGTGTTTTTTCTCTCTCTAGGGCTTGTAAAGCTGAAGAAGGTTTGAGGGAAAAAAATGGAGAGAGAGAGAGAGAGAGCAGAATTGAAGATGTTGAGTTTTATTTTTTTTTTTTTTGTTGCAAATGTGAGAGGGACGAGGGGTCAGTGAGGTGCAAAACTCGGCCACGTCTTTGAAGTCGGTAGGGGGATATACGTACACGTACCACGATCCACCCTTGATGCACTGTGCGTGCTTTTACACCAACAATCTTGAGCGCGTGTTTGGCTTTTCAAAAACGGAGACACGCCAAATCTTTAATATTTTTTTTTTTTTTTTTTGATAAATTATAAAGAAAATTTCATTTTTGCCTTTATATCTTGGCATGGTTTTCAAGTCTTGTTTGGCATATATTAAAAAAGTCAAAAAATTAAAAAAATACTATCTTATTTAAATCATATCACTTCTGTACCACATAATTTTAAACCCAACTCATATTTCATAAAAAATCAAAAAGTACACATATTTAAAACATCTCAATCAACTCCTAATTATATTTTTAGACTTTTAATATTTTCAATTTTACTCTCATACTATGTAAATTCCTATCAATTTTACTCTTACCGTCTATTTCCGTTAAGGAAGTGGACGGAATGAGTGACGTGACCCTCTATATTTTTGGGTGGAGAGAAAATTAAGGTTTTCCCGCCAAAAACTAACATTCCTTTCCATCTACAAAAATAGGGACCGACGCAAAATAGAATAAAAAAACAAAGCATCAAGGAAATCAGTCGGAGAGAAGAAATTAGGAACAATCGAAGCTCAAGAAATCAAGGGAGACAGAATGCAAGTGGTGTGGACGAGATATTTTGCAATGATTATGGAAGAAGAAGGCTGATACACACACATCATGGACCGATGCAAATCCTGGAAGGAGATTTCTTAGTTGCCCTAACAATAGTTGCAATCACTTTACCTAGGGTAGACCTACCCATGTGCGATCGGGCAGTGTAGATCATTGTTGGTTTGTTGAAGAAGTTGAATAAAATAGAAGCACAACTGAAGAGAAGGACTAGAAGAGAGAGGAAATTATGAATTTGCTTGGTTTTGTCAAGGTTGGTTATAGGAATATGGTTTGTAATGTAAAGTTACAAGTTGTATGGTAGTGTAAGAATGAATGCAGTCTGTATTCTGTTTATGAATCATATGTAATGGGTGAACTATTGTTAATTGAAATATATGATTTTGAAATGAAAATTGTGTGTTTGGTGACCTATTAATGTTGTATTTATTATTTTGTGTTTGGTGACTCACACATAAACAGAGGAAACACACAGAAGTTGGGAAATGATTAGGATTCACACACACAATTTGTCACTGTAATTGTCACTCCAAATTCAAATTGGGCAAAACAATACAGTAAAAGCACCAAAGTTACATTCTTGCTTTCACTTTGTGTCCATCCTTGAACTGAAAACTGAAAAGCACCAAAGCACACACACATAGCAGTTTATCACCAATGAAGACACAGAAGATAGGAAAGGATTGTGAATCACACACACAATTTGTCACTCCAAATTCAAATTGGTCAAAACAATACAATAAAGATACAAAAATTGACATTCTTGCTTTTATTGTTGTGTCATCCTTAAACTGAAAACTGAAAACTAAAAAAGAAAAAAAAAAGAAGGAGAAAAGAAAAGAAAAGGCACCAAAACACATACACATAGTTGTCCATCACCAATGAAGACATATATTGTCATAGCAGCAGTAAAGTCACTAAATTATCTTTCAACTTTGATCAGTTCATACACTTGTTATTCATGTTGTGCAAAACATACACTAAGAAAGGGGCAGCCAATACAAAAACCAAGCCTCAAATGTACAAAAAGCCCATACCACTATAAAGGTTATGAAATATAAACACAAATAGCAAAAACCTTTATATCTATTGCATTGTATTCCATGTTAAACAAAAAGAAAAACAACACTTGTCATTCATTTACCCCTACTCTATTTCAGTTGCATTCTTGGTTTCACCCAGTGGAGATTTGACAGCACTAGCATTGTACACCACTCTTCCTTTCCATCTCGCTTGACCTTGCAGGGAAGTGTTAGTATTGAAACTTATTGCAAACCCCTTCATATCCTGACTTGTATGCAATGGAGTTGAGTCACTTGTTATTATTTATGATTAATTCTCGTGGGTTGAATTATGTAAATTGGGAATAAAAGTTTTTATTACTCTGTGCATATTAAAGTTGCCATGTTTTTTTATGACATCGAAGAACACTACTTGGATTGCTAAAAGCAAGATTAATTTTGGAAGTAGTTTGAACTAATATCACACACTCTTATTTTATTTTTCCGAAAAGTTACTCCTATAAAAGATTTAACTTAAAAAAATAGATAAACTCATTAAAACTTGTTTAGTTTCTTTATCTTTTTATTTCTTCATACAAATTAGGTTAAATTCCTCTATCTTTTTATTTCTTCATACATATTAGGTAAACAAGTATTTCCTCTCCCCAGAATATCCACATGAATAAAAAGGAAAGCGAAATAGAATTTTTCATAGAAACTTATTCCTGGGAACGATTTAACATCAAATACAATAAATCATATTCTCTATCAAATTAGGTTAAATTCTTAGAGTAAATAGTTATCTCTTCTCCTTACAACATCTATGGGAATAAGATAAGAGAGATACATAAATTGTCCTGAAAAGTTATTCCTAGAAATGATTTTTTGTCAAAAAAAAATTCAAAAATATACATCAAGATCGATAACAATTAAGAATTGGATGGTTCGATTATACTTCGTTTGGTTTGAGTGATTTGGAAAGAAAAGAAATGAAATGGAGAGAAATTGGATGAAATGAAGAGACACACATTTTTCTCATAACCTCTATTTTCAATCTCCGTAAAAGTAGAGAGATTATGAGAGAAATGAAATCAATCAAATATTATTTTGTTAGAATACCAAAACTACCCTTTTAGATATAGATATAGAACAAATAAAAAGACTAACACCTATAAAAGGTTAATTTGATAATATAACATGATATCATTTATTTTAGAGGAAATATCATTTTGCCTCTCCAAAGTTTCACACATTTTTCAATTTGACCTCCATACTTCGATTAATATCAATTTTACACCCGAACTTTCAAAAAATTGATCAATTTAGCCCCTGCCGTCACATTTCGTCTACAATTGGACGAAATGTGTTGAGTTATCCTTCTAAACTATCTTTTGGATGGAATATAAGAGGGATTTGCTTACAAAAGGAGTTGGTGTGATGGACGGTTGAACTAGGGTTTTCTTGAAATCAAAATCGCTTTTAGGGTTTTCAAATCCTTCATACGAAATCGAAATCAAAGTTCATCATTGAATGAAGGTCACGAACTAACATTGAATCATGGATTGGATTTGAAGAGAGAATAATGGAAAGCGAAGGAATCGACCACTTGTTTATGGTATTTACTTTTAGTATTTGTTTATTTTTTCAGTGAATGATTATTAAAATTGATTTGTGATATAATACTAGTTTGATTCGCCATTTTTAGAATAAATCTTTGTTTGTTTGTCTTTGAAAAAGATTTGCACTGTTTTACTTTAATAGTGTGATACTTTATTAGTATATTAGTTTAATCAGTCCTTAAAAGAAACTCATTTTTTATGTAATGCTTTTTAAAAATCAATTTACCAAGAATACAGACAAATATTTGTCCTTTTTGTATTCCTATATGAATTTGTTGAATTGGAACTGTCTTACGGTAATAATGTATTAATTCAATACTATATTATTAGTAGTTTAATACTATGACGACCTAAACTTGCTAATCGTGAATGTAATTAATTAATTATGTGTTAAATTCTAAATGAGATATGTGCCATGTGATTTAATTGGTTCATACTTGTCCCAATTGAGAAACTATCTGTTTTGAGCTCGACTTTGAAACTGAAATTGATAGCCTTAATGGGTTCATAAACCAAAATTGAGTACATGGATATACTAATGGAAATTTTTAAAGCCATTTGGAAAGTTTAATTAAAAATTGATTTCGTCTGATTTGTTAAGTTGTGTTTGACTCTCATTATTGTAATAAGCTTGGGAATAGATATATATATATACATATATACGAACTTTAAGCCCATCTTTTGAGCTCAACTTCATCCTTTAGAAAGAAAATCTACATACTTCATTTTATAGAGAGAGAGAGACTCCATTTTAGAGAGAGAGAGTGTAGAGATTGAAGGAGATTTTCAAGGTTTTGCTTGAGTTCACCAAGAATAAGCTAGAGCAAGAGTAATTCAAGACTCTAGGTAAGCTTTTGACTCTCAATTCTTGAATATAATGTGTTCTAGTGTTGAATTCATGGAAGTAATTTGGTCTTTTGCATATATTTTGTCATAGAAAGTCAAGACATCGTTGAATTCCTACATGCATGGCATGAACTCATGACATTCTTGTTATATTGCATGAACTTCATGGATTCCAAAGTTTTCAAAAAGATTTCTTGAGCCATGAGATTGAAGAACATCATTTCTTGATGGTTTTATAAGAAATCTTCAAAGTGTTGGACTTAGAACTCATATATGTATGATTTCATAATTTTCTACTTTAAACCCAAAAATTTGATCCTTGCATGGCATAGATTTCATGAAATCCATGATTGTATATTTGTTTTCTTACATGAGTGTCCAAAATTGAGAGGGAATGCCATGGGTCTTGAAGATTTGAAGCTCAAAATATACAAGTTCTATGAACTTTCATAACAATATAAAACTTGAAGCTTTTGCATGAAAATTTTAGCTTTGATTTGAAGTTATAACTTTGTTTAAAGCTAAATATGTGAAGTTCAATATGTTCATGAAAGGTTTTGGGTCTTGAATTGCATGAAAATAGAGTTGGAATTGAAAAGTTGAGACTTCAAAAATGAGATAGATTTTTAAACCAAACAAACCCAGAACCGCACTTGCCACATGGGGTCCCACATGTGCAGAAAACAGGGTTGAAAATTGGTGTGCAAGCTGCTTGGATTTGCACATGCGGATTGGGCATCCTGCACGTGCGGTTTTGGTCAGGCCTCGGATTTGTTTTCGCTCCATTTTTCTACCTTCTGGGCCACCGTTTGCATAGTTCTAAAGTGTTTTTCATGTGCATTTGTATCTCATGAACACGAATGAAATAGAGAACGAAAAAATGAACTGAACAAGTGAACAAAAAATAGAAACCAATCAAGTAAACAATGAACTAAATGGAACTGACTGAACGATTGAACTATGTATTGAATTGTTGTGCTTGAATTTGTTTGTTAGGTCGAACGCTGCATCTTTAGTGCATCTTTAGCACGTGTTTCAGAGAGCCCACTGTGAGTAACACTGTTGTAAAACTATGTTCCATTCTAATTATTTTATGATTGATACAAATGTATTGTTTTACTGAAATGATAATGTTTATTGATGAATGATTGTCCTATTTTCTGAACTGTACTCGTGACATCCATAGCATATTGTTATTGTTATTGTTATTGTTATTGTTATTGTTACTGTTACAGAGATCTCTGTCAGTTCCAATTCTTGTAACTATTGTTATTACATTGATGGTCATCAAATGATTGTTCGGTCTTTAAGACCTATCGATTGTTCTGCTATTGGATGTACCACGTATGACTATTATGAATTGAAATGATTGATAAGATATAACACATTGATTGAGAAATTGATCTATTGATGAATTGACTATTTTAATTATTATAAGGACATCATTCATAACCCCTTTACGCAGTTGTTATTCACTAGGCTCTAGCTTATTGTTTATTATATATATGTAGGTGATCGAGCACCGGATTAGAGTTAGTGGCGTTAACTCGAAACCTGTTTTTGTCAAGCCAACTATTGCGCTTCACCTGTCAAGGCTTATTGGGTGGTTCAGACTCACCTTTTTGTAAACAGTCATGTGGCAAGATCGATCTTTTGACTTTTATTGTACTGTTTATCTTAGGGATTTTAATTCCCTAACTTCTGTTTTGTTTTTGTATATAAGTGTCTTGTGGACTTACATGTTTGTGCATATATAAGTATATGAAACTTGTGTTGTTCATTTAAGTCCTCACAGCTCATTGGACATTATTTTTTTCTATTATTGATTAGCTTTCACCAACCCATTATTGTGTTATTGTCATTATTGTTAAGCAGGCCTTTGGCAATCACGAATTACTGGCCGGTTACGACGCTAAACCTACAGGGGTGGGTTTGGGTCGTGACAAATACTTATTAGTATAATTAGTCCATAATAACATATTTTTTTCATTTAAAAAATGCAGAGAAATGATTCTGTTATTTCACAGTCAAAATGCATCATAGGGTGTGATAAGTTATAATCCTCATAGGGTTTATACTGGTGGATTTATTAGTTATTTTGACTTTTGTAATTCTGATGAAATATCAATTGTGGAGTTGGATAATATGGCCAAGAAAGTAGGTTGCAATGGATGTAATATCTATTACTATAAGGTTAATTATTGTGGTAGGTTGGAGTTGATTAACACAGATCAAGGTGTAATGAGGTTGGAGACACTTGTGAATGGAAACAGAGTAGTAAAGATTTATGTAGGTTGTTTAGGAATTGATGATATTGTAGTACCCAAGTTAGTCAAATAGGATCAAGTGCAAAAAGAAGTCAGAGAAAGGGAGTACTTGTAGATATACAGGTAATAGAAGAAGAAGATAGTGATGACTATGATCCTAATCCCTCAGACTCTTCCTCATCTGATGAGTCTGAGAAATATGGGGATAATGACTATGGATTTTCTAATGATGATGTATTGTATGAGGCTAATGTTAACAGAGATATAGAGTTTGCTGATATAGGAAGAAGTAAGAATATAATGACTGAGGCAATTGATGAGCTACAAAGCCTTGAAAGCTCCTCTGATGAGCTAAGAAGTATTGATAGCTCATCTGATGAAGATGGTAGTTCTTATAGGATGAAATACCTTGTTTTTAATGCTAAGTATGATATGCATAATTCTCAATTCAAATTTGGTTTGGAGTTCAAGACTCATGATCTATTTAGGGATGTTGTGAAGGAGTATGCAATTAAGTGGGACAAACATATAAATAAAAGGTTAGGACAGAGTGCAAAGTTACTTGTCCTTGGGTTTGTTATGCTTCATATGTAAAAAGTGATGAGGTGTATAGGATCAAAACTCTTGTTGATGAGCACACATATAATAGGTCTTTTGATGTGGCACATATGAGTTCCAACTGGATTGTGAAAAGCTACTTTGAAAGAATCAGGTTAAATCCTACATAGCCAATTCAATTAGTGGCAGACATAATTTCAAGTGAGTACAATGTCAAGGTTGACTTACAAAAAGTGAGAAGGGCAAGAAAAAAGGTATTGACACTGGTAGAAAGTACTGCAATTGAGTAATTTGCACTATTATGGAGTTACATTGAGGAGATTAGAAGTACCAATCCTAGGACAGCAGTGTTCATAAAGGTGAAACAAGTTCCAAATATTAATGAAGGGACTAATGTAAGAGTTAATGATGGAAGCAATACAGAGTCAAAGTTCAAAAGGTTGTACTTGTGTCAAGGTCCATTAAAGAAACCTTTTATGAATGCTTGCAAGCCAATGATAGGAGTTGATGGATGCCATTTGAATAGGTCACATGGTGGTATTCTCTTGACTGCTATTGGGATAGATGCAAACAATTGCATATTTCTATTTGCTTATGCAATTGTTGAGAAAGAGAAGAAGAAAACATGGTTGTCATTTTTAGAGTTGCTAGGACATGATCTGAATATTGTAAATTCTCATTGTTATACCTTCATAAGTGATAAGCGGAAGGATTTGATTGATGCAGTGGCTAAGTTGTTTCCAAATGCATCACATAGGTTTTGCGTGACGCATTTGTACAACAATTTTAAGGGTGAACCCAAGGGATTGGTTCTGAAAGATTTGTTGTGGAAGGCTGCCAAGGCAAGTACTATTCCTGCATTTACCAGAGTGATGGAAGAGATTAAAGAAGTTGATTGTAAGGCATATGATTGGTTAATACAAATACCACCAATTCATTGTTGTATGAGCCACTTCAACACTTTTCCAAAGTTTGACATTTTACTAAACAATGTATGTGAATGCTTCAATTCAAGGATCTTGCAAGCTAGGAGTAAACTTGTGGTGACAATGTTGGAGAAGATTAGGTTGTTGTTTATGGAAACAGTTCAAAAAATAAAAGATGCAATGCAAATGCACAATGATCCTATATGTCCTCAGATTTAGAAGAAATTAGAGAAAATGAAAGTGGATGCAGCTAGATGGATTCCTAGATGGAATGATAATGAGCAATTTGAGATTGTAGGGCCGTATGGTGAGCAATACAAGATAGACTTACAAGCTTGGAATTATGGCTACAAGAAGTAGAATCTGTCAGGCATTCCATGTGCCTATGTTGTGACTGCTACAAATTACTTGGGTTAAGAACCAAAAAAATATGTTCATGAGTACTACAAGGTGGAGACTTATCTGAAGATCTATGACAACATGTTGTGTCTTATTAATGGTAGAGAAATGTGACCAAGAACTGAGTATGCAAAAGTGTTGCCACCTGATGTCAAGAAGAGAGCTAAGAGGCCTAAACTAAATAAAAGAAAGGAGACTGAGGCACCAAATAAATAAACAAAGCTAGGAAGGCAGGTCACTCAAATGACTTGTAAGAATTGTGGGAAGATGGGACACAACAGGAGAAGTTGCAAGGTGAAAGGTAGATTCAGCTACATGCAAGAAAATGTAAGTTAAATTAATGTTTATCAATTTTGCTTATTTTATTTCATGTTTGTCAACATTGTTTTATGCATGCAATTATGTTTTTCAACCCACATGGGGCCAAATCCTAAAGGGAGCCAACCTCAAGGAAGGCAACTTCAGAGTCAAGTAACTGTAGAAGGAAGTGAGGTCAGGCCTGTAACAACCCCGACCCATGATTAACGTTAATCCATGATTTAATATGTCTAATAAGTTATTAAGATCAAATTCTGAATTAATTACATGCATGTTGCATTATTTGTGTTTATATTTGTTTAACGTAGGAAAATCTGTTCATGTTTCTATTTTGATTTGCAAATTGAAGGTCATATCGGCATTCGATTAAAAAATTGACTTGGTTTTTGTGTTAATTAGAATTTTTGAAATTTTATAGTAGGTTTAATTGAAATTCATTTCGAAATGATTAAATTGGTTTAATTTAATGCCACTTAATTAGCCTTAATTAACTATCATCAGGTAAGCCTATATAAGGCTTCTTATGTGCTCTCACTCACTCTTTTCTTCATACTAACATATTTTGAGCTCTCATATACACACACAATGTGTAGAGAGAGAGAGAGAGATAGAGAGAGAGAGACTAGGGAGAAGTCTTCAACAAGGAATTTGCTAGGAGATTTGGAGAATTACTCAAGATTTTAACTAATTGAAGCTCAATTGGGTAGCCTAGGTAAGAGCTTAACTTTGCAACCTTGGAATTGAGTCATTTAGCACATGAATACAAGTAAAATAGATGAATTCATATGGGAATTAAGTTAGAATTGAAGAAAGCTAAGTCATTCCATACATGCATGCATGTTTCCTAGCATTTTAAAGTTGTTTCCAAAGCTTTTCTCACATGCATGTTGTAATTCTAGCATGGTTTACAGAGTTTATAACATTTCTCATCGTTGGACCTCATTTGATCATGTTTTGGAAGCTAAGAACTCAAGTAAATACATGCATGACAAGTTCATATCATGTTCTTACATTTCAAGTTGAATTTTTGCATGTTTGACATACTTTTGGGCCTTGATTTCATGAAATGATCTTCAAATCATAACATTTTACAAGTTCCTACATGTTTTCCAGAATTTTGGCCCAAGAAGATGAGTTTTGACGTGTGCAATTCGAGTTTTGAGCAAAGACGAGCAATTTGGAAATTCCAGAATTTTGCTCTCCGCTCAAGTGTGAGATTCTACGCTCGAGCGGCCACCTTTGTTTTCGCATCTCTGCTCGAGCGACCAAAAATTCGCTCGAGTACGAATTACATGCTCCCAGAAGTTACATGTTTTTGCAGACCGCTTGAGCGGCAAGAGTTGCGCTCCAGCGAGGGATTAAGTCTCACGCTCGAGCAACCAACGAGTGTTCGTCGAGCGTGAAAATCACATAACCAGTACTTTTTCAAAATTTTCAGAATGCTCGAGCGGAGGAAATTGCGCTCGAGCGTCCCCTCATATTTTTTTATGCCCGCTCAAGCGAGGAAAGCTATGCTCGAGCGTGGACCCTATTTTCAGAAAATTTGACCAAGTGTTTTCTAATGTATTTTTGCATCCTCATTCCATCTTAGGCATTCCTAGGCCAAGATTAAGACATAATAATGATGGAAACGCGTAGAAACACCCTATAAATAGAACGTAAAGAGTTAAGTATGTTCCAATGTGTGTTTCAAATGTGTATTTGTTATGTGTTGATATAGGTCACGTGCCGTAAACCATTTGATTAGTCTGCTCTGTCTGTCTGCACCCAAAACCAACTATGAGTAATAACTTAGTAAAGCTATATTCAACTTTGTTTATTTTATGTATGATGAAATAAGATATGTTTTCTGAAATATTATGTTCTACATAATGAATGATTGTCCAAATTCTGACATGTATTCGTGGCATCCTTAGCATCATGTGATATTTGTTAGCTGTTACATGATATCGGAGGTTCCATTATGGAACTTATTTTGTCTGTCATTTGTTACCCGTACTGGAGGCTCCATCATAGAGCTTAGCATATCTGTTATCTGTTACCCGGATCCAGAGACTCTTTTATGGAACTGGTTACTCATAACCACCATATGTTCTGCATTTATTATGTATTTGCTTTGTTAGCGTTAATGGATGTACCACGTATAATTAAGCATAAACTCTGACCTCTGTGTATGTTTGAACAAGGACATGAATATGAATATGAATTATGATTTCCAAATCTGGTATGAACTTTATTCATTAAATCCTTTATTTTGTTATTATTCACTGGGGCTTCCGCTCACTATTTATATTATGTATGTAGATGATTAGGCACGTGACCAGGCTCAGAGTTGAGGACATGGCGTCTTAGTTTTGTCAGCCAGCCTTTGTGCCTCCCGAAGAGGTTCTGGATTAAGTCAAGTTTAGTGGCTGTTTTTGTGAATGTACTAGACTTTATTTCTTTTGATTTATGGGCAAGATTTCTGATAATATGTTCATGGAGTGATGTGTAAATACTGTATCTTTTGACATCACTCACAAGTTTATAAAAGTTTTAAATTATTTGTCCCATGTATGTCTTCACAGCTCAATGGACTACGTATATTTTGTATATTTGCTTTCGTAGCCTCTAACTATATGTTATTCTGTTAGGAGGCCTTTGGTAATCCAAGGATTACTGGCCGGTTACGACGCTAAACCTATAGGGGCGGGTTTGGGTCGTGACAGAGTGGTATCAAGGCACGTGTTCTACCACACACACAAGTTCATACGAGCTTAGGATGTCCTAGTAAGAAGTAGGAGCATTTCATCTGCATGTGTTAGTGTGTGGTAATCTTTAAAAATGTGAAAAGAATTTGAAGTTTGGACAACTAAATTGAAAGAAATGAAGGAGATTATTCCTATGTTTATTATTATTTGGTGTCTCTATAGACATGGAGAATGCAAAGGGAATTGATACAAGTGAATCCTTAGAGGCTCGCATGAGCCAAATGGAACAGATGCTTGCAGCATTGACCGAAGCTATGACACAATAGCAGAGACAACAACCTTTGCCCCCTCCGCTTCTACTAGTACAAGTTGAACCCGATAATAATGACATTATCAACCTGACACAGAAATTCATGAAAATGAAACCGCTAACTTTCTTGGGTGGGATTGAACCGTTGAAAGCGGAAACATGGTTGCTTGAGATGGAAAAACTGTTTGAAGTTTTTCCTTGTATCGAGACTCAAAAGATTTTATTGGCCACCTATACTCTTAAAGACGAAACTCGGAGGTGGTGGTTACTGATTCGGAATACCAATAAAAACATGACATGGGCTCGATTCAATGAAATCTTTTATGAAAAGTATTTCCCTTAGTGTTTTCGGGACCAAAAAGTGTTCGAATTCCAAGAACTGAAGCAAGGTAGAATGTCTGTAGCTGAGTACGAGTCTAAGTTCACTGAGTTAGCCAGATTTGCTCCTCACATGGTAGACACGGACTATGAGAAAGCCCGGAAATTTGAAGGAGGATTGGACTTAGACATATTTGATCGAGTAAGCGTATTAAACTTGCCAACATATGTGCAAGTTCTTGACAGATCCTTAATGGCGGAAGCCACCCTAGCCACTATGAGAGAAAGTAAGGCCCCAACAACAACAACAACAACTGAATGGAGAGGAAAAAAGTCTGGGTATGGTTTTAGAAAAGGTCGTTCTCATGTAAGTAAAAAGCAGAACACGGGGTCTACAAGCAGCACGAGTCAGAGTAGTGGGTCTATTCCAGTTTGCCCTGATTGTGGAATGAGGCATAGGGATGTATGTGTTACCAAGCATCCGGTGCTTGTTTCCAATGTGGCAAGACAGGTCATGTAGTGAAAGATTGCCTGCTTGGGTCTGATAATGCCAATCGCCCTATGGCGAGTTCAGCTGGGTCTGCTTCTACAGTCAAAACAAATACAAAAGCTAATACTAGGAAAGAACCTCTAAGACAAGGTCGAGTGTTTGCCTTAGTGCCTGGTGACATACAGAACACCAAAGTTGTGGTATCAGGTATACTCTCTATATGTTCTCAAAATGCATGTATACTGATGGATTCTGGTTCTACGCATTCTTTCGTATCGCATGCTTTTTCTCGAAAATTAACTAGACCAATAGAACCTATGACATATGTGTTATCTGTATCTAATTATGTTTATCCGGCATGTGATATTATGATTGGTGATATGACATTATATGTTGACTTATTGCCCTTGAACATTGATCATTTTGATTGTATTCTGGGTATGGACTGGTTGACTAAATACTGTGCCATCATTGACTATACAAGTAAATCTGTTGCGTTTAGACCACCTGGTATGCTTGAATTTATTTTTACTGGAAATGGGGTAGTTCCTCTCCCATACTTGATTTCGACCATAAAAGCTGTTAAATTGCTTAGGAAGGGATGTAGGGGCTACTTGTGTTGTATACTGACTGCATCATCTGATAGTGCTAATGCAAAAACTATTCCTGTTGCTTGTAAATTTCCCGATGTGTTTTTGAATGACTTGTCTAGAGACTTAGTTGATAGAGAAATTGAATTCACTATTGAAGTAACTCCGAGAACACAACCTATTTCCAAGACCCCCTAGAGAATGTCAACCTCATAATTGAAAGAATTGAAAACTCAACTTCAAGAACTGTTAAACAAGAAATTCATCCATCCGAGCACTTTACCTTGGGGTGCTCTAGTCCTATTTGTCAAGAAGAAAGATGGATCTTTGAGGTTATGTATAGATTATCGGGAATTGAAAAAAGTAACTATCAAGAACAAATACCCTCTACCCCAAATAGATGACTTGTTTGACCAACTTTAGAGAGCCCAAGTGTTTTCCAAGATTGACCTTAGATCTGAGTATCACCAATTAAAAGTCAAGGCAGAAGACATAGAAAAAACTGCATTCAAAACTAGATACAGACACTATGAATTTTTGGTAATGCCGTTTGGGGTGACTAATGCACCTGCTACCTTTATAGACCTTATGAACAGGGTGTTTAAATCATATTTGGATGAATTTGTTGTTGTATTTATTAATGATATTTTGATTTACTCCAAAAGCAGGGAAGATCATGAGAATCACTTGAGAACTGTGTTACAGATTCTAAGAGAAAATAAATTATATGCAAAATTTTCGAAATGTGAATTTTGGCTTGACAGTGTAGCGTTTTTGGGTGATGTAATCAATAGAGATGGTATTTCGGTTGACCCTCAGAAAATTGAAGCCATTGTGAACTGGCCAAGACCAACTAATGTATCAGAAGTGAGAATTTTTCTGGGACTTGCAGGTTACTACAGAAGGTTTGTGAAAGATTTCTCGGAACTTGCTATGCCATTAACGCAGTTGACACAAAAAAATGTGCCATTTGATTGGAATGATCAGCGTGAAATAGCTTTTCAAGAGTTAAAAACCAAATTAATGACTGCACCAATCTTAACTTTACCTAATGGTACTAATGGGTTCCAGATTTATAGTGACGCTTCGTATAAAGGGTTGAGTTGTGTACTAATGCAAAATGGGAAGGTAATTGCCTATGCCTCTCGGCAACTTCGTCCACATGAAAAGAATTACCCAACTCATGACCTTGAATTGGCAGCTGTCGTCTTTGCTTTGAAGATTTGGCGACATTATCTATATGGTGTGACTTGTGAAGTATATACGGATCATAAAAGTTTGAAATATTTCTTTACCCAAAAGGAATTGAACATGAGACAACGAAGATGGTTAGAATTGATTAAAGATTATGACTTGCAGATTTTGTACCATCCGGGAAAAGCAAACACAGTTGCTGATGCTTTGAGCCGCAAATCCATGGGTAAATTGTCGTGCTTACTCATTGGTCAAAGAGACTTGATATGTGACTTAGAAAGAAATGAAATTGAAGTTGTACCGCGCAAACAAGGCGGAATCTTAGGTGCTATTTCTGCACAACCTGCAATCATTGAAGAAATTAGAGAGAAACAACTTGAAGATGAGTTCTTGAAAAAGATTGTGGAAGAATTTGACTCAAAGCCGAGGCCGGGGTTTGTATTTGAAAATAATGTGTTAAAATTTCAGAATAGACTTTGTGTACCAGATTCCTTTAATTTAAAAAAGCGTGTTATGACTGAAGTTCACAACTCTAAATTTTTCATGCATTCGGGGAACACAAAGATATATCATGACTTGAGACAGAACTTTTGGTGGCCTGGAATGAAGAAAAGCATTGCCGAATTTGTAGCTAAATGTTTGCACTGCCAACAAATTAAAGCTGAACATCAACGACCCGCTGGATTACTTCAGCTGCTTCCAATATCAGAATGGAAGTGGGAACATATTACTATAGATTTCACTGTCAGTCTGCCTCGCTCTTCTCGAGGTATGGATTCTATCTGGGTCATAGTTGATCGTTTGACTAAATCTGTTCACTTTCTGCCCGTTAAAACCATTTATAATACGGACAAATTAGCTAACATGTATTATTTATTTATTTACAAATTTTATTCTTTATTTTATTAAAAAAATAAAAATAAATAAAAATAAAATAAACGTACAAATTTTTTATTCCTTATTTTATTTACATATCAAAATAATAATAAATAATAAATATAAATAAAAATAAAAAAATAATATGATTTCTTTGTCAACTTCTTTTATTTATTTTATTCTATTTATTTTATTTTATTTTCATAAAAAAAATAAAAAATAAAAAATAAAATAAAATAAGTGACTTTGCCTACACCTAACCCACTTCTCTCACAATTACTCTCAGATTTTCTCTCTTCCTCTCATCTATCTCTATCTATCTCTCTCTCTCATAACCCCACAAACCCACCTTCACCATCTTCTTCTTCATTTTTCCTCCATTTTCTTCTTCTTTCTTCTTCCTCACCACCATTATCTCACCGCCAGCATCACTATTTCCTCTCCATCCGACGAATCTCCGGCGACCACCATTTTCTCCGGCGAATCTCCATTCTTTTTCTCTCTTTTTCCACCTTTTCAAGGTAAATTTTTCTTTTTGTGCAGATTTGTAGGTGTAGGAGTAAATTTGTAGAATCTTTGTTTTTGTTTGTTGTTGTTTTTGTTTTTGTTTGTTGCTTGATCTGGTTATTACTTCACCCAACAAAATATATATATATATATATATATGTTTAGTTGTTTATTTATTTTATTGTATTTTATTTTATTTATTTAATTGTTTCATTTTTCTTTTTCTTTTTCTTTTTTTTAATTAATTCTTTGCTAGTTTAGGTTATTTAAATAGTTTAGTTCTGATTAGTTTAATTATTCAGTCATTAGTTAAAAAAAAACAAAACAAAACAAAAAACAAAAAAAGAGGGTTGTGTTTAGTTTATTTTATTCTTTAGTTTAGTTTATTTTATCGTTTAGTTTAGTTTATTTTATTCTATAGTTTCATTTATAGTTTATTTTATTTTAGTTTCTGTAATTTTATTTTCTTCATGCATTTTCTACTTGATAGTTTAGGTTGTTTAAATAGTTTAGTTCTGTTAGTTTAATTATTTAGTCATTATTTAGTTTATTTCTTTTAGTTTATATATATTTTAAAAAAAAAAAAACCTACAACTGAGAATTGCATGTGGTTTACTGGTGGACAAACTTGTGCTTTCATATTTACTTTATTCTCATGATTGGTTCCACGAGTTTGTGTCTATTTGCTTTTGGTGTGTACAGGATATGAGTCGACGTGTATCTGCTCGGGCCCCCAAAAAGGCCAGAGGTTCCACCTCTTAAGCGCCACCGTCACCACCATCCTCGCTACCACCACCGGGTGACTTGTCACGGCCGGAGTGGGCTTCACGCCCTCTTCACAAGCTCACGCAGTTCAACATTCCATATTTTCGGCGTGACTCAGCCACTTCTTGGGCCGTTGAGCAGCTTCAACTCCAGCAACAGTTGGGCATTTGCACTGTGACAGTGTCCACTTATCCTCGTCTAGTACGACTCTTCTACCAGAACCTACGTGAGTCACTCACCGAGCTCGGGCTGCTGTCCACCATTGATGGCTATCTCATCAGCATCACCGAATCCATGATTGCTAACGCGTTCGGGTTTTCCACCATGCCAGAATATCAGCCCTTCCCGGAAGTTAAGGATCGACAACCCATACATAGCCTCATCCAGCAATACTTCCCGGGGACCCACGGTGACCCCAGTTTCACATGCTTGTGGCGGAGCAAGCTACCTAGCCGCTTGCTATTCATTGATTCCGTGGTCCATAAGAATGCCCTTCCACTTGGGCATAGAGCTGAGCGCCGTTTGGAGTTTGTTCGGGTTTTACATGGTTATCAGCATGACTATTAGGTCTCGCTTGAGTATATCATTTGGATGCATGTGCGGAAATTTCTACGAGAGGCAGTTCGGCCTGAAAGTCTGAAATTTCTAATTAAAGTCTCCTAGATTCAAAGTAATCACTATGGAAGATATATTGGGTCCGTCAAATGGACAACCTCAATCATCTCCCCTTTCTCAATACCATCCACATAATGTTTTAATCTTTGGCCATTGACCTTGAAGGTCGTACCATCTTGTGGGTTTTTAATTTCAACCGCCCCATGCGGAGAGACTTCTATAACCTCATATGGGCCATCCCATCGAGACCGGAGTTTACCCGGGAACAACCGCAATTTGGCATTAAATAGCCACACTTTTTGGTGAGGCTCGAAGGACTTACAAGAAATACGTTTATCATGAAATGCCTTAGTTCTAGCCTTGTAAATTTTAGAACTCTCATACGCATCATTGCGAAGCTCCTCTAACTCATTGAGTTGGAGTTTTTTATGGTCCCCGGCTTTGGCCATATCAAAATTGAATTTCCTAATGGCCCACAAAGCCCGGTGTTCCAACTCAACAGGGAGATGACACGGTTTTCCAAACATAATATTATATGGAGACATCCCGATGGGTGTCTTATATGCAGTATGATAGGCCCAAAGAGCATCTACCAACCTAGTGGACCAATCTCTTTTATCGGGCCTTAAAGTTTTCTCGAGGATGTGTTTAACCTCTCTATTAGAAACCTCTACCTGACCACTAGTCTGGGGATGGTAGGGAGTGCCAACTTTGTGAGTGATCATATATTTGCGCACCAATGCCTCGAAGAATCGGTTGCAAAAAATGGTTGCCACCGTCACTAATTATGGCACGTGGGAACCCAAAACGACAACCACAACCTTATAATCATTCGTTCTGGTTGCCACTGCCTCCACCCACTTGGAAACATAGTCCACAGCCACCAAAATGTATTCAAAGCCAAAAGATGGTAGAAAGGGACCCATAAAGTCGATGCTCCAAACATCAAAAATCTCAACAATTAAAATAGGAGTCATTGGCATCATATCTCGCCGTGACATAGAGCCCATGCGTTGACAACACTCGCAAGCTCTACAAAAGTTATGGGCATCTTTGAAGATAGAGGGCCAGTAGAACCCACATTGTAAAACCTTGGCGGCCGTTTTTTGCCTACTGAAATGGCCGCCACATGCATGTGAGTGACAACAGGTGAGAATGCTATGGGTTTCACTCTCAGGCACACAACACCGAATCACTTGATCCGGACAACACTTAAACAATTCTGGGTCTTCCCAGAAATACTGCTTGGCTTGTGAAAAAAATCGGTCTTTGTCTTGCTTAGACCAAGTTTTCGGAATTTGACCAACTGCCAAGTAATTTACTATATGAGCAAACCCCGGGAGGGTCGCGTGTGAAACCGCAAGAAGTTGCTCGTCCAGAAACGAGTCGTGCAAGGCTAAGGGATCACTCATGTGCTCAATAAAGATGCAGGATAGATGATCCGCAACTACATTCTCAGATCCTTTCTTATCCCGAGTTTCTAGGTCAAACTCCTGAGGGAGTAAAATCCACCTAATCAATCTAGGTTTGGTCTCTTTTTTTGATAGTAAATACCGCAAAGCAGCATGATCAGTGAAGACGATGACCTTGGAACCTAGAAGATAGGACCAGAATTTATCTAGGGCAAATACCGCAGCTAGTAACTCTTTCTCGGTGGTAGTGTAATTCAATTGAGCATCAGAAAGAGTACGACTAGCATAGGATATGACATGGGGCACTTTATTCACCCTTTGGCCCAAGACGACACCGAGGGCATAATCAGATGCATCGCACATGATTTCGAAAGAAAGGGACCACTCAGGAGATTGCATAATAGGGGCAGTAGAAAGGGCCGCTCGTAATGTTTCAAAGGCTTTAAGACAAGCCTCATCAAAGACAAAATGTACGTCCTTAGCAAGTAAACTACACAAAGGACGGGATATTTTACTAAATTTTTTGATAAATCGATGGTAAAAACCTGCATACCCTAAGAAAAACCTAACTTGACGCACAGAGTTGGGTGGAGAAAGACTTGCAATGAGATCAACCTTAGCTTTGTCAACCTCTATACCTCGAGGGGACATAATATGTCCCAACACTATCCCCTCGCGAACCATAAAATGACTCTTCTTCCAACTCAAAATTAGATTTGTCTCCACACAACGAATAAGGACTTTAGTTAAGTTTTGAGGCCATTCCTCAAAAGATGGCCCAAATACGGAGAAGTCATCCATGAAGACCTCTAAAAATTTCTTTACCATGTCAGAGAAAATAGCCATCATACTCCGTTGAAAAGTCGCCGGTGCATTATATAGCCCAAAAG
Source organism: Camellia sinensis (assembly GCF_055761805.1). NCBI lineage: Eukaryota > Viridiplantae > Streptophyta > Magnoliopsida > Ericales > Theaceae > Camellia > Camellia sinensis. The sequence goes on from NC_138963.1 coordinate 84,823,917, forward strand.
GCATGCGCCTATAAGCAAAAGTGCCAAAAGGACAAGTGAATGTGGTCTTTTCTTGGTCAGTAGGGTATACCGGGACTTGATTATAGCCCGAGTAGCCATCAAGAAAACAATAGAACCCGTGCCCCGCTAATCTCTCGAGAATTTGATCAATAAATGGCAGAGAAAAATGGTCCTTCCTAGTCATGGAATTCAATCTCCTATAATCAATGCACACTTACCACCCAGTAGTGGTTAGTGTGGGAACCAACTCTCCTGGCTCATTCTCAACAACAGTGATACCCGATTTCTTGGGCACCACTTGTGTGGGACTCACCCACTTGCTATCCGAGATGGGGTATATAATACCCACATCCAACAATTTCAATACCTCATTTTTCACCACCTCTTTCATATAGGATTAAGTCTCCGTTGCATTTCATGAGAAGGTTTGGTGTCCTCCTCTAGGTGTATATAATGCATGCACATGGAGGGATCTATCCCTTTTAAATCAGCTACTGACCACCCTATAGCACTCCGATATGCCACGAGAACACTCATTAACTGACTCTCTTGCTCTGCAGTCAAGTCAGATGCAATGATGACTGGTAAAGTATCCTGGGGCCCTAAAAATACATACTTGAGTGTGGCCAGGGGTGGCTTCAACTCAAGTGTAGGTGGTGTGACCAAAGATAGTATGGCAGGCTCTCTCGACAAAGGAGGAAGTGACTCAAACCGGGCTTTCCACGGAGAAAAATTCGGTGTAGAAAAAGCATTAAGCAAGACATTCACCTCCTCAACTGACCCATTAATATCAAAATTTTCAAACCCAAAATGAGCTAGACAAGCCTCTAAAGGGTCATCTACAAGAATAGAGGGCAAAGCCTCCTCCACAATCTCATCCACAACATCCACATATAAGCACTCCTCTCTCTCATAAGGTTGTTAGGATGCTTGAAAAACATTAAGTTTCACTTGCATGTTACCAAATGAAACTTCCATAACCCCGGTCCGACAATTAATGCATGCATTGGCCGTAGCCAAGAAAGGTCGACCTAAGATCACCGGGATTTGTTTCCTAGAACTGGCTACCGGTTCCATATCTAAAACCAAAAAGTCAACAGGAAAATAAAACCTATCGACCTTCACTAGTACATCCTCAATCATGCTACGTGGCACTTTGAGGGACCGGTCAGCCAACTGAAGAGTGACAGTAGTGGGCTTCAACTCACCAAGCCCAAATTCCTCATACACAAAGTATGACAACAAATTGACACTTGGCCCTAAATCTAACAAGGCCCTATCAATGAAATGGTCCCCTATAATGCATGTAATGGTTGGGGCACCCGGGTCCTTAAGTTTAGGAGGTGTGTCATTCAATAAGATGGAGCTTACTTGCTCCATGAGTAAGACCTTTTGGGACACGTGTGTCCTAGATTTACGCTTTTGTGTACAAAGGTCCTTTAGAAATTTGGCATAGGAGAGTACTTGCTTAATCGCCTCCAACAGGGGGAGATTGATTTTTACCTGTTTAAAGACCTCCATCATTGCTTCCATAGATGCTGTCTTCTTATTAAAAGGGGACGGTGTATCAAGGCATTAGGGAAAGGGTACCTTAGGCACATATGGTGCCTTGGGCTCATGTGAAGTGTTACGGACTAAGTCATCCCTCTTAAGTGTTTCCCCCTCACCCTTGCCCTCATTGGGTGTACCACCGTGGTCACCCTTCTTAGCTCTAGTTACATTAGACGCAACTGACTGAGGCTCTAACTCCCTCCCACTTCTCAAAGTAATCACAGCTTGCACCTGCTCATGGTGCTTTCTATTCCTACCCGAATTATTTGCCCCGTATTGTCCCTTAGGGTTGGCCACAGTTTGACTTGGTAATTTTCCCTCCTCCCTCTGATTCATGCTGTTAGGCATTTGACCCAATTGGGCCTCTAGCTTTGCAATAGAGTGAGTATAGGAGTGAACTACCGGTGCTAACCCCTTAAGTTCTGTGAGAACTTCCAACACCTGAGTCTCAAAGACAGAGTTGTCCTGAGGAACAAGCGGGGTTTATGGTTGCCAGTACGGTTGTGGGGGTCGATAAGGTTGCGGTGGTTAGTAGGATGATTGGTTGGCAAAATTATTAAAATTCTGCCTTGGTGGTGGAGGATTGTAAGAAGTGCCTTGTGAAGGGGGTCTCCATGAAAAATTAGAGTGATTTCTCCATCCTGGATTGTATGTGCTGGAGTAAGGATCATTACTCGGGTTAGAGAATCCTTGAGCCACATTCACATGCTCTTGGACTAACTCCGAAAATTGTGATGCCGAAGGGCACTCACTCAAGTCATGAGCAGGGCTCGCACAAATAACACATGCCTCGTGAAATTGAGGCTGATCTTGTTAGGTAGGGGCATGTCCCGCAGCTAATAATTGGTCCATCTTGTGAGACAGTGCCTCTACTTGTTGGGCTAACTCTAGGTTTTGCCTGACCTCATAAATGCCCCCTCTTTTCGGGGCTCCAACTACAGGTTGCCAGACTTGCCGGGCTGCGGAGGCATGGTGAAGGGAATTATCACTTGGGTTCTCAAACAATTGCCATGCCTCGGCATCATTTTTGGACATAAATGTCCCACCACAGGATGAGTCCATCATTTGGCGGTGCAGTTCAGTTAAGCCATAATAAAATGTTTAAACAAGTTGCCAATTAGTCACTTGGTGGTGGGGACACTATTGGAAGTCTTTCCCACGTCTCATGGAATTGCTCGTCATCCATTTAAGCAAAGTTTGTGATGGCTCGCCTAAGTTGGTTGGTTTTACCTATGAGAAAGTACTTCTCCAAGAACCGTTGTTATAATTGGTCCCAAGTTGTGATTGAATTAGCAGGTAAGGAATTCAGCCAATGTTTGGCTTTATCCTTTAATGAGAATGGAAACAATCGCAATATCAAGGCCTCATTTGTGAAATTTTGGATTCTCACTGTCGAGCAAATTTCCAGAAATTCATTCAAATGTTTGTAAAGATCATCATGAGTTAGTCCATGGAATGATGGGAGTATTTGTATGGTGCTGGACTTAATCTCATAATGAGCAGCAGTGGTGTTGGGTAATTGAATGCATGATGGTGATGTATATGCAGTGGGTGTGAAATAATCCTTAAGGGTCTGGTTAGGCACATTCGGGACATCTGGATCTACCATCTCTAATGGCTCAATGTATGAATATGAATACTCAAGCTTAGGAACACAGGCAGAGGCCCTAAGTCTCCTAAGAGTCCTTTCTAGTTCAAGGTCCAAATTCCACAATTCAAGGCGACAAGAACGGCGCCCGTGCATACACTACCCACACACACACACAAAAAGTTCCGACTCTATGCACTAAGTTATGAAAGCAAAATACCAAAGGGAGAAATACTCACAGCGGTTTAACGAAAACGCTTTACTCGTCTTACGGGTGCTTGACGTGTATACATTGTCTCCAACCTCTAATTGAGCTTCGTCTTTTTTTTTAGCACTTTGGTGCTTTGCTTGCGAGTGTTTGCTTCTGTTTACGCACTTTAGTGCTACGATATTTTTTTATTTTTAAAGCTCGGTTGCGCTCTGCTTGCACTTTGGTGATAGCTCCAATTTCAAACGCTCTGCACACTTAACAACACGAAAGCATAAAATCCTAAACTAAAAATTAAAATAAGAATGTAACTTTAAATTAACTAATTTCGCCAGAAGTTCCCGACAACGGCGCCAAAATTTGATGGGTCATTACACACACCAAAAATAAACACTAAACTACACCAAATTCTTTTAGAATAATGGCAAGTCCAGGTATCGATCCACATGGACAACTGTGAAATTAAACTAATTTAATTGTTAAATTCCTAAATTAATTTTGATGAAAAGATTGATTGTTTATAACCTAAATTAATAACAAATAAATTAAACTAAGTAATTAAATTATCAATAATAAATGAAATTGAATTTACTGATTTGGGGAAAAACCTAGGGCAAAGAGTCCACCACTAGTCACGTAAATAGGGTTTCCAATTGAAAATAATTATGTTATGGTTCGAACGGATTAATGCTTCGCAACTACAAGTTCAAAGCATTTAGCAAGAAAATCATCACGTTCAATGTACAAACACGAACCATCTCAAGTAGTACGAATTGTTCACTTTAAACTAGGGCAGTGACACGACTCGTCCCTCGTAGTATGATTCGTTTCATACCTTGAATGTGAAAGAAAAGAAAACTCTTGTATGGAAAACATTCAATAATCACAGAAAGCTGAATACTTGAAAAAATAATGGAAAGTGTATATATAAAACTTCTAAAACACCATACAATTGTTCAAACCTTTACATAATTGAAAATCAAAAAGAAAAACTAATTACATGGCTAGGGTTTCATCAAAACCCTAGAAAATGAGACTAGCCACTCATGGAGGAGTGGAAGGAGATAGATGGAGAAGAAGCCACCATGGGAGACATGCTTGAAGCTTCAAGTTCCTTTCTTTCCAAACCCTAGCCTCTCTCTCTTTGCTAAAAATAATTTCAGAACCCTAATCCAGCCTTTTTCTTGCCTATTTATACTTCTGGTGTCTTTCCAAACAGGTTTAAAACATCTGGCATGTTTTTCCAGAAAAAGTCAATGCACGTACGGGAAAGTCAACTCTCTCCAAATTCTGTCATTTTGCCCATTTTATGCTCCGACTATGTACAACCTAATTGACATTTAACACACATAAAGTATACAGTTTGATAAGCAAGTGAAGTTAAGAGATCCTAATTAACGGCCTTAATATGTACTATTCAGCCTTAATCAATGTACATGAATGAAACTGTGAGATTACATGGTGTACCAGTATCTATTGTATCTAACAAAGATTCAAAGTTTACATCAAGATTCTAGTAGAGTTTGCAACTAGCTTTGGGAACCGAATTGCGATTGAGTAGTGCCTACCATCCACAGACAGACGGTCAATCTGAAAGAACCAATTAGACTTTGGAAGATATGTTACGGATGTGTGTGTTGGACTTCTAAAGGAATTGAGAGACTTATCTACCTTTTAGCCGAGTTTGTATACAATAACAATTATCATTCAAGTATTGGAATGACTCCTTATGAAGCTCTGTATGGAAGGAAAAGTCATTTTCCTATCCGTTGGGCTGAAGTAGGTGACAGACCATTATTGAGACTAGAACTTGTACAAGAAATAACTGAAAATGTGAAATTAATTCAACAAAGGTTGAAAACTGCACAAAGCCTCCAAAAGAGCTATGTAAATGTCCGAAGGCGAGATAGAGAATAAGAAGTCGGGAATCATGTGTTCATAAAAGTGACTCCAATGAAATGGTAAACGCAGTTTGGAGTGAAAGACAAGTTGGCACCGAGATACATCGGACCATATGAAATTCTTGAAACGATCAATTCAGTAACATACCGAGTAGCCTTATCTCTGGTCATGGAGTATATGCATAATGTTTTTCATGTATCTATGCTTTGAGAGTATTTGAGAGATCCACTACATATGATTGAGCTGACTTATGTACTTTTAAAATATGATTATACATACGAGGAGAGGCCAATGCAAATTGTGAATCGCCGAATCAAAAGATTGAGAAATAAAGAAATTCCGTTAGTGAAGGTCGATTGGCAAAATCATGGAGGAACCTATGCAACTTGGGAAACAGAAGGAGACATGATGAAAAGATACCCTGAATTGTTCCCTTTGAACTTGGTATTCTTCCAAAATAAAGGTAATTTGAGTTTGGAGGACCAAACTCTTTAAGGGGGGAAGACTGTAACAACCCCGACCCATGATTAATGTTAATCCATGATTTACTATGTCTAATAAGTTATTAAGATCAAATTCTGAATTAATTACATGCGCGTTGCATTATTTGTGTTTCTATCTGTTTAACGTAGGAAAATCTATTTATGTTTCTGTTTTGATTTGCAAATTAAAGGCCTTATCGGCATTCGATTCAGAAATTGACTTGGTTTTTGTGTTAATTGGAATTTTTGAAATTTTATAGTAGGTTTAATTAAAATTCATTTCGAAACGATTAAATTGGTTTAATTTAATGCCACTTAATTAGCCTTAATTAACTATCATTAGGTAAGCCTATATAAGGCTTCTTATGTGCTCTCACTCACTCTTTTCTTCATTCTAACATATTTTGAGCTCTCTTTCACACACACAACGTTGAGAGAGAGAGAGAGAGAGACTAGGGAGAAGTCTTCAACAAGGAATTAGCTAGGAGATTTGGAGAATTACTCAAGATTTTAACTAATTGAAGCTCAATTGGGTAGCCTAGGTAAGAGCTCAACTTTGCAACCTTGGAATTGAGTCATTTAGCACATGAATACAAGTAAAATAGGTGAATTCATATGGGAATTGAGCTAGAATTGAAGAAAGCTAAGTCATTCCATACATGCATGCATGTTTCCTAGCATTTTAAAGTTGTTTCCAAAGCTTTTCTCACATGCATGTTGTAATTCTAGCATGGTTTGAAGAGCTTATAACACTTCTCACCATTAGACCTCATTTGATCATATTTTGGAAGCTAAGAACTCAAGTGAATGTATGCATGACAAGTTCATATCATGTTCTTACATTTCAAGTTGAATTTTTGCATGTTTGACATACTTTTGGGCTTTGATTTCATGAAATGATCTTCAAATCATAACATTTTACAAGTTCCCACATGTTTTCCAGAATTTTGGCCAAAGAAAATGAGTTTTGAGTTGTGGAATTCGAGTTTTGAGCAAAGACAAGCAATCTGGAAAATGCAGAATTTTGCTCTCCGCTCGAGCTTGAGATTCTATGTTTGAACGGCCACTTTGTTTTTGCATCTCCGATCGAGCAACCAGAAGTTCGCTCAAGCATGAATTACATGCTCCCAAAAGTTACATGTTTTTGCAGACCGTTCGAGTGGCAAGAGTTGCGCTTGAGCGGGAGATTGAGTCTCACGCTCGAGTGTTGAAATTACATAACCAGTGCTTTTTTGAAATTTTTAGACCACTCGAGTGGAGGAAGTTGAGCTCGAGCGTCCCCTTACATTTTTTTTTTTTGTTCACTCGAGACCCTATTTTCAGAAAATTTGACCAAGTGTTTTCTAATGCATTTTTGCATCCTCATTCCATCCTCGACATTCCTAGGCTAAGATTAAGGCATAATAACGAGGGAAACTTGTAGAAACACACTATGAATAGAACGTAAAGAGTTAAGTATGTTCTAGCGTGTGTTTCAAATGTGTATTTGTTATGTGTTAATGTAGGTCACGTGCCGTAAACCGTTTGATTAGTCTGCTCTGTCTGTCTGCACTCGAAGCCAACTGTGAGTAATAACTTAGTAAAGCTATGTTCAACTTTATTTAGTTTCTGTATGATGAAATAAGATATGTTTTCTGAAATGTTATGTTCTGTATAATGAATGATTGTCCAAATTCTGACATGTATTTGTGGCATCCTTAGCATCATGTGATATCTGTTAGCTGTTACCTGGTATCAGAGGTTTCATTATGGAACTTATTATGTCTGTCATTTGTTACCCGTAACAGAGGCTCCATCATGGAGCTCAACATATCTGTTATTTGTTACCTGGATCCAGAGGTTCCTTTATGGAACTGGTGACTTATAACCACCATATGTTCTGCATCTATTTTGTATCTGCTCTGTTAGCGCTAATAGATATACCACGTATAATTAAGCATGAACTCTGAGGACCTAGCATCTCAGTTTTTTTCAGCCAACCTTTGTGCCTCCTAAGAAGGTTCCAGATTAAGTCAAATTTAGTGGTTGTTTTTGTGAATGTACAAGACTTTGTTTCTTTTGATTTATGGGCAAGATTTCTGATAATATGTTTATGGAGTGATGTGTAAGTACTGTATCTTTTGATGTCACTCGCAAGTTTAAAAAGTTTTAAATTATCTGTCCTATGTATGTCTTCACAGCTCAATGGACTACGTATATTTTGTATATTTGCTTTCGCAGCCCCTAACTATATGTTATTCTGTTAGGAGACCTTTGATAATCCAAGGATTACTGGTCAGTTACGACGCTAAACCTATAGGGGCGGATTTGGGTCGTGACAAGGCCACACAAAAGACATAAGAAACTAGCTATAAGTGTAGTAATTTTTTTTTTTTTAAAATAGTAACGTAACTGTCCTATATTTGATTGTGTTTAATTGTGGATAATTGAAATTTATTGCAGGTTATAAGGAGAGTGGTACAAGAAAGCCAGTCAACTCCATCTCCAATGAATTTAACCACTACACCAAAGGAGGGTTAAATGATGTGGAGAGGCAAGCTAGTGTACAATGCTAGTGGCCTTAAAACAACATCCACTGCATAGAAGAAAGAAACACCTGGAGATTGAATCCACTGCACAGAAGAAGGAAGCATTCACTACACAGAAGATTGAAGAAACATTTTTTGTTTTTGGATAGTAATCATTTAGGATAGTAATAATTTTTTTGGAAATCGGCACTGAACATCACTTTGTTATTGGGGCTTTTTGTATATGTAAAGTTTTTTTTTGTTTGGAATGGTTTCCCTGAACTTCTTAACTATGTAAAGGTTGCGTTTTGGTTGTCACAAACAATTGTGTGTTTTGAAAACTTGAATGAAAAATTTATGAATGTTGGTTTTGTACATGATGCTCTATTTTTATGGATGATACTCTGGTTTGTATGTAAATTTATGAATGTTGGTTTTGGTTGCCATTTGATGGATGGATGCCATTTGATGCCAATTTAGTCAGTATTAGATGGATATAATTTATCAGTGATGCCAATTATGTGTTTTAAAGATTTCAATGACAAATTATCAATGTAACACACAATGCCTCACATAGGTTTTTTTTATTCATTGGTGATGGTGTTTTTATTTCAATGGTGATGGTATGTTTTTTTGGATGTATACCATTTGATTGATGGATGCCATTTGAAGGGGCTATTCAAAGAGGCCACCAATTACCAACTTTTATTTTGTTTTTTGAGTTAATGGTGACCCTGTTTTTTATTTATTTATAAGTAAATGGTAATACTCTGTTTTTTTAAGGGTGAACACAAATTGTTTTTCAAGGGACAAACAAATGGTGTGATGCTTTGTTTGTTTTAGAGTACAACCTTAACACAAAATATGAAATTTTCATTCAAAATATTGCCCTCATTACATTTCATTCATAATATTTCCTCCTATTACATTCATTCATAATATTCCTCCCTCCCCAATTACATTCTTTCTTACATTACATTACAAATCACATTGATACAATGATGCACCATGAAACAACCAAGCATATCCATAGCTTTCTCTCTCTTCAATTCCTTGTCTGTAGTCTTGTTTCTAGCTTATTGACCTTCTTTAACAACCCATAGATGATTTGCACTGTTCGTGAGCACATAGGTAGGTTTACCCATGTGAACTGATTATAACCACTACTGGGACAACTGAGGAACCTGCTACCAAGATTTGCATCAGTCCATGATGTTTGTATCACCCTTCATATTCCACAGAAGACGCACCCCACGTCTTCTATGTCACTTGAGCTCCATCTTCCCTAATTTCTTAACCCTCTATTCTTCATTCTCTCTCACCTAAACGATGCTCTATATTTTTTTTTTTTGGAACTTGCTTATGTTAAATAGCAGAAGGGAGAGATTGAATATGGCGGGAAAGACTTCGATTTTCCTCCAAAAGATAGTTTACGGGGACAACTTAACACATTCCGTCCAATTGTAGATAGAATGTGATGGCAGGAGCTATATTGATCAATTTTTTGAAAGTTTGGGTATAAAATTGATATTGATCGTAGTATGAGAGTCAAATTGAAAAATGCGTGAAAGTTTGGGAGGCAAAATAATATTTCCTCTTTATTTTATATAGCTTAGCCAAATAAGATAGAAGAGAAATCAATACCATTTTTTTTTCTTTTCTCTTATATTTATCCAAATAAAAGGGAAATAAATTACAGTCTTTTCTTTTTTTTTCTTTCTTTTCTCTCATAGCTTACCTAATCATTTGTTTTCTTTTTTCTCCTAGGTTACTGTGGGGACATATTTTTTGAATGACAACACGTGGCCAAGGTGGCACCGAAGTGCCAGCCGAGGTGCCACGTGTCTTGGTCATGACGCCGAGGTGATCTTGGCTAGGCCGAGGTTATCTGCGGGGATGCCGGAGTCCGGGATAAACGGATAAGTCATAAGAGTCCTAGAATGGGGGAGGACCTCAGTCTGGATAAAGATAAAACTCTTAGGGAGTTTATCTCTATCTATTTAAGAGTCCAGGATAAGCATTGAGCTAGAGTCCATTGAAGTTAGGCTTCTACAAGGATCAGGTCAATGCTGGCTATAAAAGTAAGGCACTCTCGTGGGTCTAAGGTACGTTTTTGGTATTCTGGCTAGTGAGTTAAGCACTAATTATTATCTCTGAAAGATAACTGAGTATTGACTTGATCGTCGGAGTGCCCCCGGGTGGAAGAACAACCGCTGGAGTCTCATCTTTCTATTACAGGTCATTTGGGCGCAATCTATTCTGCCGGTGTTCTCTAGCTGAGTACTTGGTTAGCAGCGTGGTTAGAAAACAGCACACACAATTTGGAACCATCTGTGGAAAAAAAAGGACAATAGATAGCTAACGACGAAAAGAAAGAGAAGATTGGGGACTACATCCCTACTGGAAGTGGTAAACACTTTGATCCCGACGTAGAAGAGGATAACTGTAACGAAGAAACTCGGGATCAAAATCCTGGAGAGAAGGACGTCAGCCAAGAGGGAGGCGTACAAAAGAAGGCAGACCGAGGTGGGTACTATAATGAGAACAACCTCCAGGTGTGAAAAGATAGATGTCTGCGGAGGGACGGAGAGATGAAGGGAATGGCGAATAAATTGGCAGACCTGCAATCAGTCGTTAATTTCATGATGCAGAACAATGTCATGCAGCCACCGTTTCTGTTACAAGATGCGTCGATTCCAGCGGCCAAGAACAATACCCAGAAAGGGGGGTAGAAAACAATCCCTACAGTCCCCTAACACACCAGGACCAAGGAACACTTTCACCGGCCTTCAAGGGAGGTCGGGCAAGGAGAGTCAATGAAGGGAGATTCTCGGAGGACGCATCGTACCAAAGAAGCTGACCCCAAAAAATATCGGCATGTTCAAGGGAAGGAACTGTGTTTCGACGCAACTAATGGAGAAAGATCCAAGAGGACTCATAACGATACTAGGAGTACCTCACCGAAAAGGCTAAAATCCGTTGATAGCCGAGCTCCTGGATGGACCAAGGAGGATCTGAGGGATTACCTCCAGAAGAAGTGACAAGATGAGGCCGAGGTAACATCACCGGTCAAGCCGAGAATTCTCGGTGGAGTTGGATAAATTTGAGGCCCCGAAAAGGTTCCACATGCCGAGGTTCCAGATACACGACGATAAGTCTGACCCTAACTTTCACGTCGGCTTGTACCTGAACTCAATGGCACTATACACCGGGAACGAGCCCGTTGCTTTGCAAAGTGTTTCCCTCGTCCTTTGGGGAAATCGCATCAGACTGGTTTCACAAGTTGCCAAAAGGAACGGTGAAAAGCTGGGAAGGCCTAGCCGAGATGTTCATGGACAGGTTTGTGACAAACAAACTACATCCGTTGAGGGTGGACTCCCTGATGGCTTTGAGGATAGGCGAGGATGAAAGTCTCAGGGCTTATGCCAAGAGGTATTATGAGGTATTCAACCAGACACTAGGATGCAACCAAGAGGTGGCGGTAGTGTCTTTTAAGAACGGCCTGAAAGATGATTGTCTACTTCGAAAATCACTGGCAAAGACACTACTAAAAAGTATGGAGGAACTTATGGTCAGGATAGAAAAGTATGCTAGGGCCGAGGAGGACACGCCGAGGACAAAGGCGTCAAAACAGAAGAAGAGAAATAGCTCGCCTAAGCGAGGCTGAGGTAATGAAGGATACAATAAATAGGAGACCGGATTAAGGGCTGCCCAGGCAGTCACAACTGTATTCCGAATTCCGGTTTACAAAGTATTAGAGAGAATCCGGAATCAGCCCTATTATAGAGCACCAGAGAAGCTTCCTGGTGAATTTATGGAAAGAAGTCTGGGAAAACACTATGCCTACCACAACGAGGATGGGCATCTAACTCAAGGGTGCAGAGCCCTAAAGGCACATCTAGAAGACCTGGTAAGATAAGGTCATCTAAGGGACCTAGTAGATGAAACTAGGACAAAGGAAGAGCAAGCGAGACTGCCTCAGGCACCGGCAGCACCACCTCCATCAGCATCGCAACCGCAAACAGACGGACCTCTAGTGATCAATGTGATTCACTCGAAGGTCAATGAGAACAAGATACGTGGGGAAACTCAGAAGGTAAAACACTTGCAACATGTGTATCAGGTTTGACAGAAGAGACCTAGGGCAGACGGGTGCCAAGGACCAGTGGTGTACTTTACTGAAGACGACCTAGAAATGGTGCAGCATCCACACAACAATGCCTTGGTAATATCCCTCCAGATTGGAGAGTGCCAGGTAAAGCGAATTCTGATCGACCAGGGTAACTCTTGTGACATCATGTATGTTAGGTGTTACAAAGAGCTTGGCATTCACCAAGATGATCTGGAACAATCCAATGGTCCAATGGTCTAGTTCAATGGAACGCCGACATGGCCCCTAGGAGCAGTAAGTTTGGAGGTATAGGCTGGCACCAAGAAGGTAAAAACTGAGTTCACCATAATTGATACCCCTTCACTTTACAATGCTATCTTGGGAAGGCCATGGCTGCATGTAATGAGGGTTGTTCCCTCAACTTTGCACTAGTTGTTGCGGTTCCCAACAGAACATGAGATTGAGAAGGTCAGAGGAGATCAGGTGCAGGTAAAGAATTGCTCCATGGCAGCAATGAATCCACCTGCAATATACGAGAAGCAGAAACAGCGGAGATTGAGGATGAGGACATGGAAGTCCTTGAGGACGTTGGCAAAAAACCAGCCGAGAAAAGTGAGGAAGCCCTGAAGAAGATCTTAGTCCAACAAGGGGATGAAGAACGCTTCTTCCTTTTCAGCTCAGAATTGGCCGAGGAAGAGGAAAAGGAATTAGAAGCATTATTGAGAGCAAACCTTGAGTTGTTTGCTTGGACACCGTACGAAATGCCTGGCATTGACCCCGAGGTCACTTGCTATAAACTAAATATGGACAGGTCGGGAAAACCTGTGATCTAGCGAGCAAGGAGGCCGACGTTGATGTATGTTGAGGCAATTGAAGAGGAAGTAGATAAACTTCTGGAGTCCAGAGCCATTCGAGAGGTAAACTACCCAACATGGTTATCAAACACCGTTGTTGTGAAGAAAAAGAATGGGAAGTGGAGGGTCTACGTGGACTTCACCAGCCTGAACAAGGCTTGTCCCAAAGACAGTTTTCCACTGCCCAAGATTGATCAATTGGTGGATGCCACTTCAGGGCATGGAAGGATGAGCTTCGTGGATGCTTATAGAGGCTATCATCAAATAGCCATGTACCCCCCAGATGAGGAGAAGACTACATTTATCACCCCAAAAGGGCTGTACTACTACAGAGTGATGCCTTTTGGGTTGAAAAATACAGGAGCAACCTACCAGAGATTAGTGACAAAGATGTTCAAACATGTAATAGGCAAAACAGTGGATGTATACATTGATGACATGGTCGTGAAGACCAGGGAACCGGAAGACCATCTGGACCCAGAGGTTGTAGCAGACTCTGACCTTGGCTTCTTTGACCAGGTGGATTCAGAGGGAGCAGCCTCTACGGGCCTCTTTTCGACGACAAAGGCACTTTTTTTCACCTCGGCCATCTTTGAGATCGGTAAGGTACCCTCAAAATCGATCTGAGTTACCGTTGCCTTTGCTTGGGCTTTCTTTAGCCTTTTTGGCTTTGGTTGAGATTGCGATGGTGAAGATTGTACGGTGACAATGTTGGAGATGTCGGCTAGAAGGTCGTTTGCTATAGCCTTTTTACGACTCATCTCGTCAGTGGCTACGACAACGGTGACCTTAATGCCGAAATTGATCACTAGAAGTGCAGTTGAAGGGTTGGATGGATCGTATAAGGACGCCTCGGCACTTCAGCGTCTTTGGCTTCGAGTCCTGCTTGCTGGTGCAAACAATGGAGCTCGACGTCGGCGTTGGCGTAGAGAAGGTGGGATCAATTGTGGAGTAGAAGTTGATGGTTGCTCCACAGGACCAGATGTTGATCCTTGGTCAGGCCTTGATGATTCAGCTTGAGGAGTTGTTGCTGAAGGATGAGACTTGCTTTTTCTTGGGATGTCGGGAAGTATGGACTTGTAAGTTGGGATGTAGTTGAGCAGCAGAGGTGCTTTTCGCTGGTCAACTGGCAAACCCAGCAACTTCTTGAAATCCTTGCTGGGATAAAGGATTTGTGGAAGTCCTTGGGTGGTTGAGGAAGCATTGCAAGATAAAAATAAACAGCGGTTAGTGCATACAAAAATATCAAAGTAAGAAAGACTTGAAAGCAAGTAAAGCTGACACTTGGCTCTTACCATCTCCCTCTCTGAAAACTGTTCGGCTTAAGGGATAGAGGTGAAGGTCATCATCTGGTGGGAACTCCCAATTGCCCGAGACGATGAAGTAATCGTCTCCAGCACCCTTGTTGGAATTTGGGAGGTCGGCGACAAATTTGTATTCCGTGGATCTCGACTTAACGTAATAGATATAGTCTTTTTCTGACTTCAAGCCACACATGGTGTAATAATATTGAATGTCGGCAAGGATAACCCTAGCATTCTCTTTTTTGGCTAAGGCAATTATACCATTGATAACTCGGTAAGAGTTGATGGCAAGCTGCATTGCGTTTAGTTTGTAATAGTGATGGACTTCTCGGAAAAAGATGTCAAAAGGGAACCTAAGTCCACACTCTATGAAGGCTACCACTGGGAAGGGCATGGAGTCGTCTTTGGGCATGATGGAGTCCTCCTCCCCTACCAACCTAAGATGAACGTTGGCAGGAATGGCAATCCTGCCTAAAGTATTCTAACTTAGTTGGGGTGTTTACCCTCTACCTAAACATACCCATGACGTCGGCTAAGTGGGGAGGGTGTTGGGTTTAAGAAGGAAGTGGTTTGTTAAGGTTTAAAGGGCCTCGGCAAAACCTAAACGTATGCTGGGGCAAGAGTTTTTTAAGGATTTAAGGGGAATTTGTTTCAATTTTTCCTAAAGTTTATAAGTTCTAGAACAAGTCCCAAAACTAAGACTATGGAAACAAGCATTGAAGGCAAGAATCTAGAAAAGACAACAAGAAAGCAGGGCAAAAAGCATGATTCAGAAGCCAGAAGGAATTTAAGAACATTTTTCAAAAAATGTACAGATATACAAAGCCAAAGATAGTGGCAGAATACCAAATATTTGTACTTGGTTCAGAACCTAGAAAGCAAAAATCAAGAATATCAAAAGTGTGAACAGCATGTGAGCGTGTGTATACGAAGGGTGAAAAATGAAACACAGACAAAGACAGGAGACTATGAATATATTCATCACGACGAATAAGCAGAGGCAACAAAGTATGCAAAACTAAAGAAGGGGAAAATAGAAAACTCACTGAAGAAAATGAAGCCGGTGTGAAGTACGCCGGGGTCAGACGATGGCAGCAAAAGCTTCGCCGGAGGAGGTGAACGGAGAAGTTGCAGAGCTGGAGAGCTTGAAACAATAGAGGATTTGAGAGAGTAGAGAGAAAGAACTTGAGTGAAGACGAAGATATGAAAGTAAAACGGCGAAGAGAGAGGGCGGGATTTTATCAAAAACACGAAAGGGCGGCAAACCACAATGAATGTGCCTTGGACGACGTGCCTGTTAGGTAGCGCATGCAGAAGCGACGCAACCTGATGGCGTGTGTTAGGTACGATTTAATGGGGAAGAAACGCGTGGCAAAAATGGTTGAGTTATTGTGTGTGACAGCTCATATGCGTGTAGAAACTCTTGGAGTTCTTGATTTAATGAAGCAAAGACCTCGGCTAGGGGGGACGATCTCGGCTAAAGAACTTGAAAAAATTTGGTTCTTGGTTTTAAAGCATTGATGTAAACACACATAAGTTTTTGTCATATGGAAGCCGATGTGTGATAACCTCGGTAATAAAGGGTAGAGCAAGCTTAGCCGATGTGCTATATGGTCAAATAATATAGGTTCCATCACTTCAGGATGCCGAGGTAATAGAACCTAGGGGGTAGTTGTGGGGACATATTTTTTGAATGACAACACGTGGCCAAGGTGGCACCGAAGTGCCACATGTCTTGGTCATGACGCCGAGGTGATCTCGGCTAGGCCGAGGTTATTTGCGGGGATGCCGGAGTTCGGGATAAACGAATAAGTCATAAGAGTCCTAGAATGGGGGAGGACCTCAATCTGGATAAAGATAAAGCTCTTCGGGAGTTTATCTCTATCTATTTGAGAGTCCACGATAAGCATTGAGTCAGAGTCCATTGAAGCTAGGCTTCTGCAGGGATCATGTCAATGCTGGCTATAAAAGTAAGGCACCCTCGTGGGTCTAAGGTGCGCTTTTGGTATTTTGGCTAGTGAGTTAAGCACTAATTGTTATCTTTGAGAGATAACTGAGTATTGACTTGATCGTCGGAGTGCCTCTGGGTGGAAGAACCACCACCGGAGTCTCATCTTTTTGATATAGGTCATTCGGGCGCAATCTATTCTGCCGGTGTTCTCCAGCTGAGTACCTGGTTGGTAGTATGGTCAGAAAACAGCACACATAGTTACCAAACATAGTGTTAGTACCTATAAGCGGATAAGAAAAGATTGATTCGAACCAAAGCTTTGTCGAAAGGTGAGTTGAGTTACTATATACGAGTGTGTGGTTAGAGAGAGAGATATTAAGAGAGATTCGTACCATTAAAGTTCTTCAGACAACCATGATGAACAATCGAGCGAGAGGCGGAGTGAGCGATATCGAAAGAGACATCTTTAGATACATTTGCAATGTGAGAGTGAAAGGGGCTAGGGCTGCGAGACTTGTGTTGTGTTTTGTCCCCTTGGCACATTTTCAACGTTGAAATATATGAAGGTGCGTGCTAATTCGTTGGTTTTAAGGAAAAGAGGAAATAAATAAAAGAAAATAGGAAAAATAAATTAGGCATAAGAAACATAAGTAAAACTACGTGGTTTTGAGGTTAATATAATTATATTTATCTATTTTTTGCTTTAGTATTTTTTTGTTGTCGCAATAAATTAGGCACAGGAAACACATGTAAAATTAAGGGGATGTTTGGAATGACTTAAATAAATGTATTTTTTATTTTTTTATAAAAAAATATATAAAAAAATAAAAAAAATAATATAATAAATAAATAATAAATAAATAAATAAATAAATTATTTTTGAGTTACCAAACTTGACATAAATTCACGAAGAGGCTGAAGGTGGCGCAAACTGCATTGGATTTTGCTTTGCCTAAATTCATAGGCTGTGGCTTTGGACTTTATCAGCCGAGTCAAACTATCACGTCCGATTTTTTTATGATATTATCAAAAAAAAAAAAATAATAATACTATTAAATTTAATTTTAATCCACTAAAATCAATAATGTTCCATTAAAAATATATATATATATATATATATATTTTGACAATTCATATTGCCCTTGTAAATTGTAGGGTTAATTACATTAATAGTCCCTATCGTTTGAGACTTGTGTCACTTTAATCTTTGACTTTTCAATTGTGACACATTTAATCATGAATTTTGAATCTTGTTTTAAATAAGAACACTTGAAAATATCATTAGATTGTTCAAGGGTAAAATCATCAATTTGATAAAATATAAACTAATTTGACAAAAATAAATGTCAAAAAAATATTTTTAATTGTTTGAAAATTATTTTTATCCACCAGTGATAAAATTATGTAAGATTAATAAAAATTAATAAAAATTACGTGATTAATTTTTTAAAATTAATTTTACATGATCATCATCCAAACACATAATAAAAATTAATTTGGTAAAAAAATAAATAAATGTCTAAAAGATTTATCAATTTTGCATAATTTTATTTTTAGTGGGTAGAAATAATTTTTAAAAATTCAAAAATATTTGTTTGATATTTATTTTTGTCAAATTAGTTTATATTTTATCAAATTTGACAATTTTACCCTTGAAAAATCTAATGATATCTTCAATTGTTCTTATTTGGAACAAGATTCAAAATTCAGGGTCAAATGTGTCACAATTAAAAAGTCAGGGACCAAAGTGACACAAGCCCCAAACTATAAGGACTATTTGTATAATTTGCCTTAAATTGTACTTTAAAAAAATACACAAAATACAATTTGTTAAAATTAAATTTGACAGTGACTGGTGATATCTTTTTAACTCTAACTTTTTACATATAACATTGTCATAATTTATTAATTTGGTTAATTTATACTGTAATTTAATTATTTTAATAGTATTAACTAATTTGATCATATGAATTATTAAAAAAATAAAATAAATGTGTATAACTTAATAATAATAAAAAATACGTAACACGGTTTAGTTTGATTTTGGCGCATAAGATTTGGTTTACGAGTGGAACGTGATTTTCATTTTTTTTTTTTAAATAAGCTTGGCCCGTATCAGTCCGTTGACTGGTCAAAGCCTAAAAACCCATTAATATATGAGACATGTACACAATAGCTACAGGCCAGGTAAGGCCAGCCTGTCCCATTGGCGACACCTAATTACAAGACAATTGTGCTAACACCAAAGTTCATGTTAGACCATCTCCAACGGTGAACCAAACCCAGCATCAGATTTAAATTTTGATGAAAAACCCACTTTTTCACGCTCCAACGGTTGCACCAAAGTCATACCAAAATGAGAATTCAGCAAACAAGACATCAAACTGAGATCAAGACACAGATTTTACCAAATCACTGTTACTGATCGTTGAAAATGGTACACCGGTCGACCAACCGGTTGCCCGGCCGGTTGACCAACCGGTCAACCAGTAAAAGATTCAAACAGTTCAGGAAAAAAAGTTCAAACCGTTAAAAAAAAAAAAAAAAAAATTTTTTTGCCTAACCGGTCAACCGGCCGGTCGACCACCCCGGTTGTCCCGAAAAATGTTCAGAAAGTTCAAAAAAAGTTCAGACAATTCGCAAAAAAAAAAAAAAAAAAAAAAAATTTTGGCCTAACCGGTCAACCGGCCGGTCGACCACCCGGTTGTCCCGGGATAGATTTGGTGAAGGTGAACCGTTGGAGCCTGAAGTATCAAATTCAGGAAATGGTTATTTTTTAACTCAAATTTGGTGAAATTTTTGATTCACCGTTGGAGATGCTCTTAGGAATTTTCCCACATCCTAAAATGTTAAGAAAAGCACATAAAAGACAAAAACAATCATATAGAGATTTACTCGATTTGGTATTAATTTGCCTACGTCTACAAGTAACAGAAAAATCTACTATATAATTATAGAGAGTACAACCATGAGACTAAGGTCAAGTTTGGCATGTTCAAAAAAAGTTAAAAAGTCAAAAAGTTATTTAAAAATTTAAAAAATTAACACTATTCACCAAAAGTCAACAATTACGGCTGTACAACTCCCAATCCTAATTTTCTCTTACAAACCAATTTTTACAATTTTTTATTACACATTTTTCCATAAAAAGTTAAAAAGTTAACCCAAACATCTATATTTTCTTCCTCAATTTTTTAGTCTAAAAAGACAAAAAGTATATTTATTTAGGACACCCCAAACAACACCTAAACATACTCCAAAAACTAATATCAATATCTGACCTGAAATAATCCCAGTTCCAAAAATAATATACGTTTTCCCCACTCAAGAGTAACTGAATCCTGAAGCCACAACTACTTCCCTACTCACACTTTGTACCCACAGTATCTTTCTATCTGCCCTCTATCTGTACAAATTCTCTCAATCTCACACCTTTAAAATTTTCATAAATTTCCTATTTATAGGTAATGATCCAAATTCATGTATAACACCGATAATTATATGAGGCTGTAACACAAACCCAATATATCTAACATTTATCTCCCACAAACAATAAAAAAATATCAATTGAACTCGAAAAGAAAGACTGAGCTGACAATATTTAAGATAAAGTTTGTGCGGTCATTTCTTTGTTGTAAAAAAAATGCAAATGCCAAATCAAAGGAAAATACTTGAACTTAAGACCACCTTCAAATGAACTTTGTAACCATGTTTAAGTCATTAATTGTTCTAAAAACTCTCACGATTAAGAATTAAACCCAATATATATCAAATTATTACCATGATGGCATGTCACATTCCCATTTCCAGCTTTAGAAGCCTGCTCAAAGTGCTTGGAAGCACAAGAGCCATCAGACTACAGATCACTCCAGAAGTGCCATTACTCAATACACCACCTCTGCAGTAGGAATTCTCCAAAGGTATCTTAACTTAGCTTATAGATAGTCCCTTATAGAGTCCCTTCTGCGGCTCAAACTCCAAAACTGCAACCTTTAAGACCCTATACTCGCAATAATCAGCTCATTCTGCCTACGTTTGGGAAGTGGGTTGGCTTTTTGACTTTTTTGGCTATTTTAGCCTGGGCTAAAAAGCTTAGTTTGGGAAGGGCTTTTTGGCTTTTTAACTTTTTTGACTTTTTTTGTGAGAGAAGAGTGTAATGATTATGGGTTGGATGTGATGTTTTGTTTTTTGTGGCTAAAATAGCCTATTTTGTCTTTTGTGGCTAAAATAGCCAAAAAAGCCCCAAAATTTTCTTCCCAAACGTAGGCAGACCAGTAGCCAAAAATGGCAAAAACAAATAGGCAAGAATAGACAAAAAGTTCCAAAACTATTCCTGCTCAACATTAGATTCAAATATTTAAACTTTAATTTAAAAGATTTGATGGTCCACAATAGGAAAAACATCTCAATATCCAATTTTTCCGAGTTAGTGTTTGGACTAGATTTTTCCAGGTCTAACAAAAGCAGTGAAAAATACAGTAGCTTAAACACAAAACAATAGCAAACAATGTTACAAATGCTTACAGGGAAAAAAAAATGAAAAGCAAGATATTGGAATAAATAAAAGAATCTGTCTTGTTTTCTTACAGCTGAAAGCCACCATCAAGAAGACGACAAGAAATATAGAAGAAGAAGAAGAAGAAGAAGAAGAAGAAGAAGAAGAAGAAGAAGAAGAGATGTTTTCTCATCATAACCGCAAGTTCATTGCAACAGTAAAAGCACACTAGCATGGAAAAGAAAAGAATCCATATCTCATCATAAGCTCTGCATAGGTAAAGCCTTCAGAGCTATATACAGGTCTCGCTTGCTTGCTTGATCACGCCTTACAACATTTTCGGAAATTCAAAGAAAGCAGCAACTCTGGAGAAAAGGAAAGAGGAAAAGAACAAGTAGAAATCAGGAATAATGTGAAAGAACAAAGAACAATAAAAAATCAAAATTAATGTCAAACTAAGTAGCATAGACACGGACACACGCCGACAAGTCTGGGACATACTAAAATTTTATATTTTTAGAAATTTATTATATGTCACATATATATGAATAATTTATTCAAAAATAATGAAAAAAATGTAACTGATGTACACGAATTACATTACAAAGCTATATATTTCATAACTTAAATATCAAGATATCATTCATCTAACAAATACATTCTAAAGAATATAAAACAATTATAGAACATTGAAATATACATGATAATATTTAATATTCATATTCATCTTATAAATGTTTCAAAACATATTCCAATGGTTCAAGAATTATTATTCATCTTATAAATGTTTCAAAACATATTCCAATGGTTCAAGAATTATGGCCATGTGTCCACCAAGTGCCGGTAGAGTGTAATGAATTTGATTTTTTAATAAAAACACATTGAAGAAGTGTCAATCACGCTTTTAAGAGTGTTGGGGACACGGCACGCTTCCTCCACAAAAAAGTTTGTGCTTCTTAGATGTCAAAGAACCACCATAAGAGTCCTCATTAAACTAGATTGAAAAAGGAGATTGATCAACATACCTTGTTGGTATTCTGATAATTGTTTTGCTTCCGTGCATTGGGATAAGATGGCTGATTACCCGCAACTGGTGCATTTCCAGGCCCAGTGTGCCTTTCCTCTCGCACTCTGTTGAAAATATGAGTAAATCCATCAGCTGAAGAAGGGTTGTTCTCATCCCACTCCCCGAATTTTGGAACAGCGGCACCTCTATCAGGCTGCAAAAATTAGAACTTAGTGTCAGAGTCCTCATAGATAAAAGGGGATAAGTATTTAATAGAAATTTGTTTTGATGGAAATCATTTCATCATTGGGGAAAGGCATTAAAGTTGTTTTGGCATTGGACTGGTTGGTAACAACAACAGTGAAATGCATGTTTTGACCAATGCTTGTTAATCAAAGGAACTACTTGCCCTAGATTTCTTCTTTTGCCGTTTTTTTCTTTTTTCTTTTAGCTTATTTTAATTTGAGATTTTGTGTCAGACTGTTTGGTGTAACTTCTACTTATACTTATTAGGTAGAAATAATTCAAATTAGCTAGAAAAAAAACTGATTTTCCAGAGACTGGAGGAGGGATGCTTTTAGCTTCTGCTTTCTGATTGTCAGTTTTTAGGTTAAAATAATTTCCACCAAACGAGGTCGTTTGAAACAAAGGAGCCTTTAGAAATTTACTAGATAGCTTAGGAATTCAATTACTTTTCATTCTGTCCATTTATCCACAGAAACAAACACATGATCACAGCATGCCATTTCCATTTTTATGCTAATTGTGGAATTTGGATGATTGTAAATCAGAGAAAAGCTTACAGTCTCATCGCCTCGAGGCTTCAATCTTGATCTTCCAGGAGTGCCGTGGCTACCATCATACGAGTTCTTTCCTTCCCAGGAAGGAGATGCACTACCTTTTCCCACGATCTTTGCTTGATGATGCGGATGAAGTGGTGACCGTTCTATGCTATGTTCAGATCCAACACTTTGTCTTACAGGTTGGCCAGAACTTGATCCACGCCCCCCATGACGTTGATGTGCTGACTCCCCAGAAACCCTCCTGCCCATATTGTCATTACGTGCGGGAGATTCAGTGAACTGCCTAAGGTCACTATCTTCCTTGCTTACTTGATGCTCATGTGCAGTCCTTACTGCTCCCCGTCTTGGTGGTTCCTCTGGTTCAGTTCTGGTCCCGGATGGAGGAGCTTGAGCTGGAGGCTCGATGTTGGGAAACATATCAGGATTGTCTTGGGGGTCATTTGGGTTTATCATCTTCCCACCAGTTCTACCCTTCCGTGCCTTATCAAAGTAGACTGTGTAAGGAACATTTTCTTCACTTTCCCAGTTGCCAAACTTCGGTACATGTGAGCGTTGCTACAAATATAACAAGATCATTATTATTTCTCATGGTAATATTATTAACATCTACAAAAACATTCATTTACCCATAAGTTAAACATTCATTTACATGACACCTTCTGTAAGCAGTGCAGGCCATCAATCATTTAAGTCACAACTGGTTCATGGAACTAGGAAAAATAACAAGTTCCAAGGCGGAACAAGGTTTTGAATGATGACTACCTGGGTCACAACAGATCATAGTGCTCCATTTAGAACCTTGTGACATGTATTGGGCACTTTATATATTCAGAACCTTGTGACGTGTATTAGGCACTTTATGTAAGATGACATTGCAGTACAAGGATATTTTCCCATTATTGATTGCTAATACTTCATTGCTGAATTAAATATTTCTACATGCAAGAACCAAATTCAGTACAAGAGCCGCATCAATGATGCAGGCTTTGTTGAATAACATTTTCTAACATCCACCAAAAAATATATTACCTGCCAAAAAAAAATAATAATTCTGATGCTGTAGGGTAGATGTATAGTCGATGATTGTCATTGAAACATTTTATATATTCATGCAAATAATGATAAATACAAAAAATGCAACATAACAGCAGAGTACTATGCCCCTTCTTAAGGTTAATGAGTTTTTAAAAATATCTTATGTTTGTATCCATGGCGTACACATGTTCAGAGAACTTTCAACTGCAAACTCACGAAGGTTCCATACCATATATTCTAAAGTCAAGTAGTTTACATACCAAATATTTAAACCTTTGTTTGGTTTTGAGTCTCAAAACTCTTTTTTTGAGTCTTTGCTTTCAGTGTTTTTTTTTGTCTTGATATTGAACTTTTTTAACATTTTGATCAAATTATTTTAATTTTTAGATTTACTTAATCTAGATACACTTAAAAAGTAAAAAATTTGTGAAAAATTCTAAAAACAAATTCACTAAATACAAATATTAAGGCCTCGTTTGGGAACAGGCTAATTTAGTAACTTTTTGGCTATTTGGCTAAAAAGGTAGGTAAAAAAAACTTGTATGTTTGGGATGACTTTTTGGCTAATTACGAAAAGATGTGCAAAAAGTAGAGAGAAAAGAGAATCTTTGACTTTTTGGTATGGGTTGTTGGCTTTTTGGCTAATTTAGTAACTTTTTGGCTAATTGGCTAAAATAGCCTCTTGCCAAACGAGGCCTAAGTACATTTTCATATATATTTTTAAAATTTATAGAATTTATTTAGATTTCTTCACAAATATTTTATTTTTTTTAAGTATCTAGAAAGTTTAAAAAAAAAAAATGATTAAAATATGAAAACATTTCGCCAAAGACGAAAAACAAAACTTGAAACAGTTTTGAAAAACTAAACCAAACAAATCTCACTAAAAGAGAGAATCAGAAGGAATGTGGATAACTTTGGGTAGGATCCTCTATCACAATATCCTGTCCTGTCCCAACTGTCTGAAATAAACATATCTCATACAACATGAGTGACACACCTCCAATTTGATACTATTTTATTTTACAACACAACAACTAAACTTATACAAAACCTTTTCAGTATTGCTTATTCTAGTCAGAACCAATATGCTCTGCCAGTGCACCTCCCACATTGTGCAGTGGTGAGGCATTGTGTTATTGAGTAAAAAAAATTCAATGTTAATAATCAGTTCAATGTTAATATTCAGTTCAACCATTCCAGCCATAAACTTAACTGAAAATAAAATTGCAAAAAAATAAATAAATAAAAACAAAAACAAAAAAAAAATATCAAAGTTTTTACTTCTGTAACAACAAGTTGCTAACTAAATTTAGTATCTCACTCCTGTTTTATCACATATAACAGTCAAACTAGCCCATCACTGAGGATTATCTTTTCTAATTGTACCCCTTGCAAATTAGTGCGGAAATGAACACATTATTATCCTCTAAATTTTTCATGTTTTGACTTCTTTGTGGGTTCTTCAATGATTCCCTGGAACATCTGAAAAAAGAATCCACAATGGATGGTTTTATATATCATCACCAAGTCAATACTCACATTTCAGCCCGAGTATCTGTTTCAGACTTCTTGCGAATATAGTTTTCTAAACTTGCTAAGGAAATGCGGGTACTTAAGTGCTCCCCAGCTCATATTAGCTTTAGGACAGGTTTTATTCAACCTTCAAGGCATAACCTTCATTAATGTTGGTGGTGAATATATAGGGGTCACCCCATACTCTCTCATTTCTCTACACATTCCAATATCTTACGGAAATTTTTTTTCCCCAAGTGAATGATCTTAAGCTTTACCAATATTACCAACAATAGAGAAATGCAAAATAAGAAAAACTACAAAATTGTGCACAAGGGTTGGAACAATATCAATGTTATTTCTTAACCTATTTGATACACAACCTCTCAACTCTTGAAACATAATAGCATATCCAAATACCTCACACCCTAAAATATATAACATCAACTTTTTGCATTTCCGTCATTTGAAGAGCTCTTCATTCATTTTGAAAGTCATGAGTTTTCACTTTCAATGAATGAAATAGCATAATTTCCAACCACACATTAAGGATTGGACTCCATGTCCATCATATCAAGGAGTCCATTGTTTGGTTGAAAAATTGTAGGTTGGACTAATACTTTGACTGTTAGTCCCCCATATGCAGGACTATCCTATCCTGCGAGGAGGGATGGGATACACAAACCTTGGACAAGTCCTCCTATGGATTTAGCTAGTAAAACGACAATTTTGCTCTCCAATTACTTAGGACATGTTTGGTTTAGTTTTCAGAAACTAATTTTTAATTTTTTTTTAACAAAAATAAAAAATAATTTAAAAAAAAAAGAAGAAGTTCTTTTTCTGATATTTAATCCTGCGACTAAACAAACATGGGATATACATCATTTCTAACAAAATAGCTTAGGGATTATGTATCCTATGGTTAACAGTCCAATAGATTACAATTCCTCTTATCCAGTCCGTTCAAACAAATATGGCCTAAGGGTTAACTTTGGGTGCAGAACTTTGGTACCAATTATGGGTAAATATATGATGCACGACAGTTAACAGTATGAGTTTTCTTGTCATACAAATAGTTGACATTTTTTTTTTATAGATAACAACTCATAAATAACATGCTATTAGACAGCCAAGTAAAAAATGATGATTGGGTATAAGCACGGGCATTTTTAAAGTAGAGAGAGACAGAGAGATAAAGAGAGAGAGACAGAGAGGCCAATCACAAGGATATATGCAGAATATGCAGCTCCGCAAAAATATCAGCAACTTATTACATGATGAAAGGAGAACCTTTGCAATTACAAATGCACACAAAAGAAATTGTATTGTACATACAGAGAAGAACTCATGCTCAGCATATCAAGAAGAACATTGTAGAACATAAATGTCGGAATAGTTTAATATTCTATGACTATGATATAAAAGCAGAAGAATGAACTAATCATCTCGGCACCCTCAATGTGTAATCTGGTATATTATGGGGAAACTTCAACTACACAAACCATGTAACTTAGCAATCAAAGAGATACATTTAAGGTCCAACTATCATGCAAAGGAGGAAGGATGACAAATGCTGTTGAACAAAAAATGTGTCTTCTGTCTTTTTTAGTGACTAATACATACTATAGAATGAACATGCCATGTATGTCATCATTTCACATGGAAAATTAAGTTTGTTCACCTTTGATATATATGTGTGTGTACTGTTCAAGACGCTTGATATATATATATATATATAATATGTATATTATTCATGAAAAATTATGTTTTACAGTCATTCATAG
Organism: Camellia sinensis; assembly: GCF_055761805.1. NCBI lineage: Eukaryota > Viridiplantae > Streptophyta > Magnoliopsida > Ericales > Theaceae > Camellia > Camellia sinensis. Next base: position 84,851,013 of record NC_138963.1, read on the forward strand.
CATTTAGGCAAGCACAATTACAAGTCCTGTTGACTGCCAAGCTGCAACAGAGAAAGACAGTGACTATAGATCCGAAGGATCAGTGATTTAATATATTTCATCTGATGCCATTATTGGGACTCTGGATGTAACACTGAGGTTTGGGATTAATCGGGTATAACTGCTAAGACATAGGAATGGCAAAACAATAGATTCAGTTTCTAGACACAGGATCCAAAGCAGAACTTGAGGCCAAGATATTTTCCCAAAACGGCAGAAAGACCTAGCCCAACCTCAAAACTACATGGCTGGTTGGAATCATCGGCAATTCCCTTGTCAAAAAATGAAAAAGGTTCAGAATGGGAAGCTATTCTCAATACAGCAAGAATCCAATAATAAACTGTCAAAGTCAAGAGACTCAAAAGCCCAAAGAACCCAAAAAGCTTTAGTCAAAGCTTTTAACAGTAATCAAAAGGTACATGACATCTCAGACAGGAACGACCCAACTTTGCAAATTGATTCTCAAACTTGAGGATCCTCCAGGAATCATCAAAAAAAAAAAAAAATATGCATATACCGACTCCGCAAACCTATTATCAAACAATAAACAAAAACCCAGACGTACAAATTCCCAAATTTCTCAGTTTCTTTCCTAAATCATCAAACACAAAGCAAATGAAATCATATTGGTGAATAAGTTGCAGCACTGTCCTTGATGGAATATTGATAAATTAGCCAATTGGCATATTACCATATGCACCTTATAAGTGAAGAAGAAAATGGCGTACTAAGAATGCATATGGTATGGTATGGTATGGTATGGGGTGTGTACAATAGAATTCTCCTAATTTAAAAGAAAGAAACAGACTTGTATCAAAAAAACACAAAATCTGATCTTAGATCGTGTCCATTAAACAGATTACGAAGTCCACAGCGTTTCTAAGCAGAAGAAAACACAAACCCATATCACCAAATACCTGGAATTTTACACATACAAAATATTTAACACCATCCAACCAACTTCGTTCCTAAATCCCCATACCAAAACAAAGAAACACAACCCACAAAAAGAGTCTACAAGCAGAGCCCAACAAACAAGAACTAACACACACACAAAGCATGAAAACAAAAACACCAAAAAATTCATATATTCATATTCACATATATATAAAAGATGGAAGAAAAAGAATCAATAGAAAAGTGATGAACTTACTGCCATTTCTGTGCACCAAGCTTGTCAATGAAAAAGTAAAACTGTCAGAGAAAAATCCACCAGGGAAACTCAAGCTTTGTGAAGAAAACAATTCAAAGATTATTCAGAGCGACGAACCACCCAACCCAACAGAGATGAGAGAGAGATTTCAAGAGAGAGAAAATATATATAGGGGCGAGGGGGTTTATCAACTGTTGACCGGCGCCACCGGTTTCGTTTGACCATTCTCCTTCCTCCCCCACTCTGTTTCTTCTCTCTTCCGTCTGTAACAAGTCAAGCGTGGTGTGGTAGAACAAAATTGTACGGTTAATTTTTTTTTAAAACGAATTTTCGTTTCTCTTTATTAATTTTTTTTAAAAAATATTTTAGTCAAATCTTTTTATTTTCATTAAATTAAATTTTATTTTTTAAAAAATTAAATATAGCGATAATTTTGATATTATTATTATTAAATCAATTCATTAAATTAAAAAATCTAAAACTAAAAATATTTCATTTATGAAATATATTAATTACACATCAAAAGCCTAATAACTACTCATTATATGATCATCATCCAAACACATAATAAAAATTAATTTTGTAAAAATATATATATATATACGTTAAAGATTTATCAATTTTACATAATTTTATCTTCGGTGGGTAAAAATAATTTTTAAAAATTCAAAAATACTTTTTTTGACATTTATTTTTGTCAAATTAATTTATATTTATCGAATTAACAATTTTGCCCTAGAAATTGAGGAATGATATTTTCAATTGTCAAATTCATGATCAAATGTATCGCAATTGAAAAATCAGAAATCAAAGTGAAACGAGACCCAAATTATAGAGACTGTTAGTGTAATTCATCTAATATTTTTTGTGTTATGATTGAAAATGAATTGGTTATGATATAAAATCTTATCAAAATTATAAAATGTCACAACTTATATATGGTACACTCAATATATATAATACAAATAAAATTATATAAAGTACATAAATCTATGATTAAGGTTAGTTAAAGGGTAATTAATCAATATTAAATCATAATTATTTTGATGAATGAAAATATAAAATTTAATTGCAAAACATCGCATAAATTTAAAAATTATTAAAATACTTAAATAACTATTTCGACATTAATCATAGTGGAAATTGTAGAAAAGTGAAAATTTGAGAGAATGATGGAAAGAAATCAATATAGTACTTTCATCCCCGTGGAAACTTTTAAAAAATTACAAAATTATGAAGCAAAATTACAATATTGCCCGATAATTTTTTGCTTTAATTTTCCCTTGTTCCTCTTTTCTTTCTTACTCTCCCCACCATCTCTCGCTGATAACCACCCCTCTTCTACCTTTCTCAACCCCTAGCCAACCCTCCCCCACCATTGCCAATCACTATTTGTCCCAACCTCACCAATCCTTACTCTATAATCCTAAGCTCATTTTTCACCACTTTTTTCTTATATATAGGCAATTAAGGTTTGACATCATGCCGCTGTCACAGACAATTAAGATTCAAGATCTCAACGGTGACAACCACAGGTTAAGATTGCAACAATTTAATGGCGGTGGCACTATTAAAGACATTAGGATTAGGGTTTTTAAAAGGTGGGAAAAGGAAAGAGATGAGAGACGCAGATTGGCTATGGCGGTGGGAAAAGAGTATTGAAGATGTTGAGAAGTTTTAAGGGGGTTAGTAACAGGCGATAGAGAAAGGGGTTAGAAGAGGTATAAAAGGGCGAAAATTGGCAAGAATGGGATTGTGGGTTGTTGGGAAGGGTAGAGGAAGGGCGATTGCCTGCCGGAGATGGGTGGGGAGTGTCACATCCCAGATTTACAAGATCACCTTTATATATTCATTATTCAATACATAAGGTCATATTCATTACAGACATCATATAAAAAGGTTTAATCCTTACAAAAGAAATGGTAAATGACTAACAAAATAAAGGCCCTAGGACAACAATTAATGAAACTCTTGTAGCACATGCTTACATTTCCACACCAATTCATGGTTGTCGTTCACCATCAGTACTTGAAGGAATTCAAAAGCGTAGTATGAATATACAATCCAATAGAGAGAACTTTATTTTCAATAATATAACTCTACAAATGTATATTATTATGATGTTATACAATGAGCTTATATTAATTTCAAATCCATCGTTCATTCATAATGATCGTTATCTCAAAATCTCATAATTTAACGTGAAGTTTGATAAATGTTTCAAATCAACAAAATTAATCATTTTATATTAAGATGAATGCCTAGGTCAATGTATTTGCCAGTGATCTCGCAAAGTACCACCTAAATACCCTCACTTTATCGGTTGACAACAGGAAGCAAATTGGTACCCACTTTATGCGAATTTTCAGTCTTTCACAGTGGACACCTCACCAACTTAATCTCATCTCTATACACTCTCCAGATTCAACATTATTATTCAATTCAAATCAATTAGGTTCCAGAAACAAATGCAACACATATATTTTCGATCATCAAAACATTTGCAACATTTCACCATTCAACAATTAGTTTTCCAAATTTAATGAGTCAACAATCAATTTGTCATCAAATTGAGTTTAAATTCACCTAAGTTGGTGATTTCTACAAAGAATATTTCAATTTTCCATTAATTACCAACAATTCACAATCTTTAGAATATACAAATAGCCAAAATTGAAGAATTTGATTCCAATTCCATGTATAGACACAATTATCAACGATAACAAAGAAATTTCTCAAATTAGGATTTTAAGAAAATTGAGACTTTTTCAAATTGAAGCATCCTAATGCTATAAGATACATTTGATAGTAAAAATATGGAGAAATAACCAACATTGCTCATATCCTAAGTCACTACTACACATGCTTTTAAAATCTCTATACATTCTACAATTTGTGCAAAAAAACTACTACATATCCAAGTATAAACTCATATTAAACAAGTTAAAGAAATTCCTATCTCAAAAATTGAAGAGAAGAAAATTCTTGAAAGTAATCAAATAAAAAATCTACACCAATAGATATGTAGTCCTCATTAAGCTCTACACCGTTAGAACTCGAGTTAGAGATTAACTCAAACTCTAAAGCCTTCAAATCCAAGCTTTGGTGGAATATTAATGGTGGAGAGAAAATAAATCTATAGAAAGAGAAATTCAAATAGAAAATGAGAAGAAAGAGGAAGAGAAAAGAGAAAAAAGTGTACTCAACACTTTTTTGCCCAAGCAACCGATTGCTCTTAGGATAATGATCGATTGCATTCCAGAGGAATTGATCCCCCATCGATCTCCTCTCAGTCGTTGGTCTATGAAAATGAAGCAATCGATCGCTCTTAGGATAATGATCGATTGCTTTCCAGAGGAATTGATCCCCCGATTTCCTCTCAATCGTTGGTCTATGAAAATGAAGCAATCGATCGGTTATCGATTGCTAGCTACTGGATGAAAACACACATTTTACTCAGGTGGGGCAATTGATGGATTGCTCATTGATCGCAAATTGAAAAAATCTCAAATTCACTTCCAATCTCACAATAACAATTCCCAAATTTATTTCTTTAAATCTCGGGACATTTCCCTCGCAACAACGATGATTACAATGACCACAACGGTAACTTAGATTAAAAATTCAACCTCCAAGACAATAAGACCACATCTAAAATCAATCAAATACGGATAAGTGGGTGAAATTTATACCTGAACCGTACAGATAAGGAGGAGAAGGATGAGAGGAGAGAGTGAGGATGGCGTAAAAAATAGAAGGGGTAATACTGTAATTTTGTTCATAAATTTTGTAATTTTTTTTAAAGCTCTTATAGTAGATCAATTATTTTGATTCCCTTTCTTTTGCAATTATTGTCTTCTGTTTCTTTCTTTCTTTCTTTTTTTCTTTCTTCTTCTTCGTTTTTATTTTTTTAATTTATAATTTTATTTATTTTATTTATTGGCAATATTCCCTTATATTCAATCATACGTTAATGAGGTGTTATTGTCAACGTGACACAATTACAATACGTAAACAAGGCTGTGTTTGTTTGGAATAGAGTTATAAGGGACACCTTGATTGACTTTGACACTTGACTACTTCTTTAATCGTGTGATTTGTGAATTTATTTTATATATATATATATATATATACATATATTAGGTGTGTAAATAATCACCACCACTCCTCCATCATACCCTCCACACGTTGTGTAATTTATAATCCCCAATTGACAATAAAATATAAAAATAAAATAAAATAAAAGGCTTATGAAGTGGCCAATAATCAGTATGCCTACTAGTTGTAACTGGGTTCTAAATCAATTTTTTTAAGGCGAGGCAAACCCTCTAATCCACCTACCTCTATGAAATTCTATTATATATAGCTCGGTTTTAATCAAGAGAAACTTTATCTCATATATACACTTTCAAAATATATTTATAAATTAGGACAAATTACACTAACAGCCCCTATAGTTTGAGACTTATGTTACTTTGATCCTTAACTTTTCAATTATGAGACATTTGATCCTGAATTTTGAATCTTGTTTCAAATAAGAATAATTAAAGATGCTGTTGCTTAATTTCAATAACAAAATCGTTAATTTGATAAAAATATACACTAATTTGACAAAATCAATGTCAAAAAAATATTTTTTAAATTTTAAAAATTATTTCTACTTACCAAAGATAAAATTATGTAAAACTGATAAATCTTTTAGACATTTATTTATTTATTTTACTAAATTAATTTTTATTATGTGTTTGGATGATGATCATATAATGGATGATTGTTAGGATTTTAATGAGTAATTGATATATTTAATATATGAAATGTTTTTAGTTTTGAATTTTTTGATTTAATGGATTGGTTTAATAATGATATCAAAGTTGTCGTCATATTTGACTTTTAGAAAAAATAGAAACTAATTTAACGAAAATAAAAACAATCACCCATTACATAATCATTATCTAAACACATAATAAAAATTAATTTGGTAAAATAAATAAATGTCTAAAAGATATATCAATTTTACATAATTTTATCTTTAGTGAGTAGAAATAATTTTTAAAAATTCAAAAATATTTTTTTGACATTATTTTTGTCAAATTAGTTTATATTTTATCAAATTGACAATTTTGTCCTAGAAAATAAGCAATGGTATCTTCAATGTCCTTATTTGGAATAAGATTCAAAATTCATGGTCAAATGTGTCACAATTAAAAAGTCAGGAACGAAAGTGATACAAGTCCTAAACTATAGGGATTGTTAGTGTAATTCGCCCTATAAACTATGCTGAGCTTGTTTGATATTCGAAAAAAAATATAACAAACTCACAATTTTAAAATAATTATATTGATTTTTTTTAAATAAAATTAAAAAGACCAAAACTTGTTGGAAAAATAGTTTTGAAACCATTAATGTGTGCATGAAAAAAATAGTTTCCAACAAAACCAATATAGATGGTGTGAAAGCGCAAAAATAATAAAATAAAGTATATATTTAATGTAAAAAATATAAAAATATCATTAACCTATCTAAATGACTAACAAATTATTGAGGCACTTGTTAGTATTTGCCAATTACTAATCAAATGGGAACTAAATGTTACGTAAACTAATACCTTAAGGGAGTCTAATATAATTATGTCAAACTTGTTGGAGTTTATTTTATTTTCTTCAAACTTCAAGGGAGGTCCATATAATTTATATATATCTATTATTAAAAGTGAACATCTCACTTAGTGTTCAGGAATTTTCTTCTATCCTTTTGCCAAGTGGCCTAATAGTAGTTAAAAGAGGGGCACGAGAATTGAACATAAGACCATTCACTTAACTTGTTAAAGAACACTTTCATTACTTAAACAACATAGAAAATAAAAGCAAATTTCATTTTTACACTTATATTTTTACATGATTTTCAAGTATAACCCTAGACTTTGAATAATTTCAATTTTACCTCCAAATTTTTTGAAATCGTATCAATTTTACCCCCGCCGTCACATTTGAAACAGAAAAGGTTAAAAATAATTATATTTTGACCCCAAATTTCAAAATAAATATGCAAACTCACCATCTTTTCGTCTCTCTCATTATTCCCTGAATTACCCAAATCCTTCCACCACACTCCTCCTCTCTCTTTCGTCGTTATCTTCCCCACCACCACCACCACCATCACTAAGATGCCCTTTAAAATTAAGAACTGGGTTGTATTTTCATGCAACATTCAACTCATTTGCCATGAAAACTCTCAAAATCATGCCTTCAACTCATAAGTTATGGTTATGGAAAATTGAGAATTGTGTTGCATTTGAACCTAAACATACCAACGTTAGTGGTGACCGAGCTTAAGACTAGTACGTTGCTTTTTAACTCTCCATTGATGCAACAATCCAATGAGAGTATAACACACCCCAGAGATGGGAAACACCAGTAAATAGCAACCAATATTAACAAACTAGACACTGGAGCCGGTCAACCGGTTGGACGACCTTTGCGTCAACCAGTTGGACATCCACTAAGCACCACCGACACCACAAACGAATCTACAACAACTCCACACAGCCTCGCCAACGGACTAGACCACATGAAACCCGTTGGACTAGACCACATAAAACCCACTCCAAGAAATAGAGCCATTTTGAAAAGCATGACTCTCTCTCTCTCTCAAGAAAACCCATTGAAACATCCACCCCTCAATGGAGTTCTTCATCCAGTATCCACCAACGCAACATATCTGTAGAAACCACTAAACATTCTATCACTCTATAGAGCCACATAACCAGTTGGAAAGATAAACAAGGACACCCAGATTACAATCACAATAACTAACCAAAATACATAGATATTTTACTCTCACACTGCAAATGTGTAGAGAAACTAACCATCCACCATGTTACTTCGGGAGGAGGTGAGGTTTCTCTCTCTAGAATCTAGAGAGAGAAGCTCCTACTTTTTTTCCCTAAAACAAACTCAACTTTCTCCTAAGCATTGTAAAGAAACCCATCCATGTAATGTTGGCCGTAGTTGGTGCCGTCGAGCCAATTGGGTCTGAGGATTTTGACCTCGACATGTAACACGTGGCATTTTGGGTTCGAATCATCCAAGGTGTAGACATAGAAAGTGTTGTTGTTCCATTTAAGGTCATAGGTGAGCTTGTTGCCAAGTTGGTCCTGGATGATCTTGAAATTGCGGCTATTAAGCCAGTTGTACCAGAGGTCTGTCTTCTGGAGTGTTCCATTGTGGTTCATGAAGAGTAGGGAGTGGAATTGGTGAGGCCATGGTGTTGAAATTGGGTTTGTGGGTTATGATGATGATGCAATTGAGAGAAAGGGAAAGAAGAGGGAAAATATGAGTAAGAGGGTGAGGAGGAAAGAGAAGTAGGTGGGTTTAGTGTAGATGTGAACCTCATGAGCAGATTTAGAGTTGTTGGAGCAATATTGGAGTGAAAAATCTTCGAAAATCCTAGCTCTAGTTTAGAGAGAAGAGAAAAAGATGAGAGAATGAGTTTGGCTAGAAAAGGGTGAGTTTGTATCTTTATTTAGAAATTTGGGGTCAAAATGTAATTTTTTAACCTTTTCCGTTTCAAATGTGACGGTAGGAGCAAAATTGATATGATTTCAAAAATTTTGGTGGCAAAATTAAAATTATTCAAAGTTTGGGAGTGTACTTGAAAATCGTGTAAAAGAATAGGGGTAAAAATGAAATTTGCTCTAGAAAATATGTTAAGTATTCAAAATTAAAATTTATATTTTAAGCATAACCATCGAGTGGGGTCACACCCCTAATATATATATATATATATATATCATATGTACCCTATTTTAATTATCAAAAACTCTATTTATAAGTAGAATTCATATAAGAATAATGTAGTAATGTCATTTTTGTAAATAAACTCATCTTCATTGTGTTTTATTTTAAAAGTAAAAAGTCCATTTTTTTTTTCCAATATAGAATGTTAGTATGTTAGTAAAGTTTGGTTACAATTTAACGAGATTGTGGATAATCCATCAACTCAAACCCCATCAAATCATTTTGTATGAAAATTATGTATATATTTTTTATTTATATATCATTACTCTTTAATTATTGAATTAAAATAAATTAATATGAGTTATTGATTATAATCACAATGGTATTAACATTAAATATAAGTCTCTCTTTCTTTGCTTTTGTTTTTTATTAATTATAAATATTTATTCGTAAAGAGTAATACTATAATTATCATATTTATAAATTTACAATGGGTTTACTATTTCATTTATTATAAATTATCTTAGTTGAATAAGTCTCACCACTTATATATGTAACTAATACATCATAGTACATTGCATGATAAACTAAATGTGATATAAAATTAAGGTAAAACATTACATCAAAATAAAATATTAGAGTCCAACAGTGCATAAAAGTCAATAATCACTAAATCTGACAATCACTCAAAAATAAATAAATAAGTACATATAATTCTTATAACAAAATGAGATTATTATTATTATTATTTTTTTAAAGTATCTGATATTAAGATTTTATAAGATAAATAATATATAATATTTTCATAATAGTTAAGATCCCTCAACATTTCTACAGAGAAAATTTAACTAAGAGAAATTTTGCTCGACTCAAAAAAATTTCAATTTTTACAGAGTCAGAGAAATTTCAAAATTTCTCCGTAATCATACCAGAGAAATTTTGAAATTTTTCTGAGTTGATGTCGAAATTTCTCTGAGTCAGGTAAAATTTCTTTGAGTTAGGCAAAATTTCAGTAGAATTTTCTCTATAAAAATGTTGAGTGACCTTTGCTAATAAAAAAAAACATCTTGGACCTCTCATATTACACAAAGTTGGAGAGGGATGTTTCACTAATTTTCCTAACAAAATTGCTATAAACAAGTAAAATTTAGAGGCAGATTTCTGGTCCATTTCGATAATTTAAATAATTCATTTTTTGAAATTTTTTTGTATTTTATCCACACAAAAAATTATGTCGATTCAATAATCATAATTTATTCAATTTGTTGTGTTTGTCACAAAAAATTGGATGGTTTATTTTTTAAAAAACAATTGTCGGTTATTTTTTTTTCCCGTTTTGCGAGAAACGTGATAATTTAAATAAGTTATGATTATTGAATCAATTTATTTTTTTTATCAATAAAATACACAAAATATCTAACAAAATGAACCGTTCAAATCATCAAAATAAGACCTATAGTGGCCTTCACATATCCAAATAGTGCCCTCCGGTCTCATTTATGGACAGGAAGGAATCCTCATCCTAGAAATTTACACTGAATTTTGTCTAGAAAACAAGGGTAGTATAGATTTAAGATTAAGGGCTGGTTTGGCATAGACTATATAATCCATCTTTTTATCTTTTTTTCATCACATCACCTCTCTACTTTTCTGCACATCTTTTCGTAAAAAGACAAAAAATATACTTTTTTAGAACATCCCAAACCAACCCTAAAAGGCTGTGGGTCACACTACAATCAATACAGTCCATCAAATTATTTATGTAGATAATTTATTTGAATTTGTAATATTATTCACTCTGTTTAGTTTTAGTTTTTTTAAAAAAAAAATTTCCGTATTTTTTTTATTTTCACTAATTTTTTTTTTAATTTCTAGACACGCCAAACATAAATACGCTTAAAAAGTATAATATTTGTAAAAAAATCTTTAAAAAATTCACTAAATACCAAAAATATAAAATAAAATTAGTACATTTTTTTTGTATTTTTGTGTATTTATTAATTTTTTAAAATATTTTTTCACAAATATTTTACTATTTAGATACATCTAAGTAAGGTGCATCTAACAAATTAAAAAAATTACTTGAAATTTAAAAAATATTCAGTAAAAACAAAAAAATATGAAAAAATAAAAAACTCAATTTTTAAAAAATTAAAACCAAATACACTGATTATTCTAATAATAATAAAGAAATAATCAAAATCATTACAATGAGTGGCAATGAGCACTACTCAATATTTATTTATTAAGGTAAATTATGCTCAAATCTCTTGAGGTTTTAAAAAAATAGTGAGTTCAACACTTTTGATATAATTATATTAATCTCTTTTTTAGTATAGTTAAAGAGACCAAAATTAATACCAGTAATAGGTAGACACTGAAATAATAAAGATAAATATATATTTTAATAGGAAAGAAATAATAAAATTCATATGACTAATAAATCACTGATGAGAGGGATTTGAGTAATGCTATGCAAATAAAAAATTCATATATAATAATATGACTCATTATGAAACATTCACTTCAAAATAAAATACCATTGAAGATTTAATTATTTACAATAATGATATTATCATATTATTCTTATTAAATTTTTATATTAATTTTATGTACAAATAGATTTTTTTAATTATAAAATTTAGAAGAAATGAGTGTAATTTATTCTATTTTATTATTATTATTATTATTATTATTATTATTATTATTATTATTATTATAACAAAAATGTTAGAAATATCAAAAAATTCATCAAAATTTTTTACTAAATATCTCATATAACTGTGTGACTTACATAAAATTCACGTAATGTGAATCCTACATATATTTGATAAAATTTTTGATAAACTTTGTAAGATATCTAAGATTATTTTAATTCAATGAATCCGAACATAAAGACAACAAATTTAATGCTTGTCCTTTTTTGCCCTTCGTGTCATTAACAGAGGATGCACGGCTTCGTGCCATTAATAGACGGTGCATGTCATACCCCGCTAATTATTTTGAGTGGTTGAACGTAGACAAGGAGAAATTATGGGGGGTGTTTGTTTTAGTTTTTTAGAGTTAATTTATAATTTTTAGTTTTGAAAAAGTTATTTTGGATTGTTTGATTAAATTTATTTTAAATAATTTCTGATTCTATAGCTTATTTTAACTCAAAAAAGTTGATTCTGAGAAACTGCTCACCCCTTACTTCTGATTATCAGCTTCTGCTGTGGACATGTTAATTTATGATTATACTCTTCAATTTTTTTATTTTTTATTTTTTTAAAAATAGAAAAAAGACTCAAATGGACTATAGATTATTATTATTTTTTATGAGAAATGTAGACAAACAAAAAATAAAAATTAATTGAAAAAGCTATTTCACAGCTTATTTAACAAATACTACTCAGCAACTTAAATCTATAATCCAACAGGTACACCAAACAGATTAACAACTTCTGATTAAAATCATAATCTATAATTTGTTAAGTTATAATCTATAAGCTGTTTTAACAGCTACACCAAACGGGGCTATATCATCAGATTATATCATCAGATTAATGGAAAAGATATTGAATCTGTGTGGTATAATTTACGATAACTTAAAGATTGATAATTGCAAAAATAAAAATAAGAAACATCATTTTCCAACTTTTAAATAATTAGTTTTTTGTTAATTTATTTAAATTATTTTTACCTAATAAAATATAAATACAAAGTATGCCAAATAATCTGATACTGTATTTCAAAAAAAAAAAAAAATGTTATAAATAACTTAGATGAACTTCACCAAACAGCCCATTATCTTCTCTCATTAAGTGCTTAATAATTATATTCAAATAAGGAACTAATTATCAGTATTTATGCAGGAAGTGTTACAAACGATAACAAAAAAATCAACAATATATCTTCTAATTTGATTGCTAGCATAAATTGAGTAGGATTATAAAATCTTGTAAGAATAAGGGATAGAATTAAGAATTCGTTTGATAACTTGATTCAGCACTTAAAATTAAATGCATTAAATGATAATCAATTGAAATCACTTAAAAATTTAAGTCTCACTTAAAATGAAAACTAAAACTTAAATCTTTTTTATATCATATGATATTTATTAATTCTGACTGAATTTATAAATACTAAATATAAGTATTAATATATACTGACGTGGGTAGGCCCATAAAGACCATAACTCACTATGAACAATCCAAGCCTACCACTTAGGGCCCAATACATAACCTAACTGATAAGGCCCAGCACCATCTAGAAGTCAACATGGCATGAAGGACCAATGATATTCAGACACGTGGCAGGTAAAGGGCAAGTCACATCAGCAGACAAAGATCTGCAAAGTTATTGCTACTGCACATCGCCATTAATGCAGCCCCTCACTGCATTTATTACGACAACACCTCTCCGTCGGGACAGCACGCCTTCACCCTGAACAAGGTGAGCTACAGCATAGACTTTTGGCCAAGGTGACAGGTCGGAAGGGACAACGAAATGATTACCAAAGGATATAAGCAAACGTTGAAGACAAGAAGAAGGTTAAGTTTTTCTATCTCTAATCTATCTACATATTCCACTCTATCTCTCTAACTTGCTCGTCGGAGGGTTCGTTGGGGGACTCCCCGTTCCCCGTTGAACTCTTGTGCAGGTTCTCTGGTGGGCTTGGTCATTCGAACATTAGGCTTGAGGAGCGTGGATCAGTCCAACCTGTCCTACCATCAAAAATTGCATGATCAGTTGGTGCCGTCTGTGGGAACGCTTTGCTCCGCGCGCCAGTTGTGTTCATTGTCGCCGGAGACCCTGTTTCAATAACCCTTTCCTGCTACCCATCAAAGTGTATGGGCACGACTAGATCCATGGCTTCTCACCAAAATGCTGCTGACCACCAAGTCGACCCCCCCAATCCAAACAACCCACCACAGTATTTCATCGGGCTTACCAACAGCATTAACCGTATGGCCGAGCAAAATCAAGCCCTAATAAATGCTCTACTCCAAAGAAACCTTCCTATGCCTCCTCCACCACCTCCCGATATTCCCCCCAACCAAGAGCGAGCCCCGAGCCATACCATCCCGCAGCCCTATCCACTCAACTTGGAAGGCTTGCAACCTCCTCCTCCTAATATAAATCCACCACCCCGACCCCCGCATCCATCGGTCCTGGCACCAACCCCTGAAGGGGAAGCCAGTAGCGTCCAACCCTCGCTGCCTTCCAGTGGTGATAACATCCCTCTCTGGGATGCCGAACTCCGAGCCATGAAGCTCCAACTCAAAGGGGTTATGCAGAACATCCAGCATAAACCCTCTACCACAGCAAACTCACCATTTGTTGCCTCCATCCGGGACAAACCTTTACCCCCCAAGTTCAAAATGCCCACCATCGATTCTTTTGACGGTACGACGGACCCAGTCGACCATCTGGAGACCTATAGAACCCTCATGATCCTCCATGCATTCCCTGACGAGATCATGTGTCGAGCTTTCCCCGTGACACTAAAGGGGTCAGCTCGGCTGTGGTTTAGCCAGTTACCAGCAGACTCCGTCTCCATTTTCCAGCATCTCAGTGACTTCTTCCTCAGCCATTTTATTGGAGCCCAACGCCAGTGACGTCCAGCAACCCAACTCCTCAATATCCGTTAGACCGAGGGGGAGTCGCTGCGCAGCTTCGTTACCCATTTTAACACCGAAGCCTTGCAGGTAGCGGAAAACGATGACAAGGTCATCCTTACAGCTTTCATGACCGGTCTGCAGTCGTCTGACTTTCTTTTCTCCCTCTCTAAAAATCCTCCGACCTCCATGGCAGCCCTACTCTCCAAAGCCCAAAAATACATAAATGCTGAAGATTCCCAAACCGCCCGACAAGATCCTATAACCCAAAACCAGACCCCTAGAGAAAAGAGAAAAGATCCAGACACCAGAAAATACCCAATACAATAACCAAATGTCTCAGTACATTGACCGACCCCCCAGAACTGGGCGGTCGGCCCAAGCCCGATCGCCCGGTCGGTTCGAGCGGTACACTCCCCTAAACTCCCCCATGGAACAAGTCCTTAATTAGATCCAGCGGGACTACCCCCTGAAATGGCCCCAACCATCGCGAACCCCTTCCAACTGGAAAGACCAGTCTAAATATTGACGTTTTCACCAGGACTACGGCCATAACACCGATGAGTGTGTTAACCTCAAGGATCAGGTCGAGACCTTAATACGTTAGGGACAACTTAGTCGGTTCACGGATACCCGCCCTCAGCAGAGGCAAAGGACTGAGCCCAACAGAAACAACCGCCGGCGTACCCCTCCCCAGCAGCCAGCCTAACCTAACCAAGGCCATGATCGCCCTCCACAGCAACCTCGGGCACAGGGTAACCCCGCCCCACCTGTTGGAGAAATCAGAGTTATTTTCAACGAACTTGCTTGTGGCGGACCATCCCGCTCGGCTCAGCGGACAGAACTTAGGAAAATAAGGCAAGGCTCAGATAAAGAAATTGCCACGTTGGATCGACCCTCCAAACAGCCCAGGCAGTGAACCGAGCCTATCACCTTTACGGACGCCGACTACACAGGCATTCGTTACCCCTACGACGACCCCCTCGTCATTTCGGCTTTCCTCTCCAACTACAAGGTCTGACGGGTTCTCATAGACAACGACAGCTCTTCAGACATCATCTTCCTCAACTGCTTTCGTCAGCTCAAGATCGGGAAAGAAAGCCTCTTCCCTCTCCAAACCCCTTTGGTCGGTTTCACTGGTGACCGGGTGACCTCCATCGGCTCCATCGATCTCCCCATCACCATCGGCAAGTATCCGCGGCAGACCACCAAGTTGCTCACCTTCCTTGTTGTCGACTGCCCCTCTGCTTACAACATCATCCTTGGCCGAACCGCCCTAAACGCCTTCCAAGCCATCACTTCCACCTTTCATCTCGCCGTCAAGTTCCCCACCGACCTTGGGGTTGGCACAGTCAGGGGAGAACAGACTGTGGCCAGAGAATGCTATGTTGCCTCATTTAAAGAAGCTAAGCTTAAGGAGACCATGATCATTGAAGGACTTGACGTCAGAGACGAGGATGAGCTGGTCAGAGGAGAACCAGTGGAAGAGCTTATCGAGGTCGCCATCGACCCCACCAACCCGGCGAAAACTGCCAAGATTGGTAGCCAACTGCCCTCCCCTGCCAAGGTCGACCTCACCGCCCTCCTGATCGAGCACAACGATGTCTTTGCCTGGACTCACTCCGATATGCCAGGGATTGACCCCTCCTTCATCAGCCACTGTCTCAGTGTTGAGCCCCATTTTCGATCTATCCGCCAGAAGCAGCGCATTTTTCACCCGGAACGCAATAACCTTATTGCTTCTAAAGTAGACAAACTCCTTGAGGTATAGTTCATCACTAATGTGGACTATCCCAAATAGCTGTCGAATGTGGTTTTGGTTCGTAAAAACAATGGTAAATGGCGACTTTGTGTCGACTACTCCGACCTCAACCGAGCCTGCCCCAAAGACAGCTACCCTCTCCCTCACATAGATCTGCTGGTCGACGCCACGGCCGATCATCAAATGCTCAGCTTCATGAATGCCTTCTATGGATACAACCAAATCTTGATGCACCCATTTGACCAGGAACACACCTCATTCATCACCGACCGAGGCACCTACCACTACCGTGTGATGCCATTTGGGTTGAAGAATGCCGGGGCCACTTACCAACGGTTGGTCAATGCCGTCTTCCATCATCAGATAGGCCGGAACATGGAAGTATATGTCGATGACATGCTGGTCAAGAGCAAACTCTCCACCGATCATCTAGCCGACCTGCGAGAAACCTTCGCCACCCTACGAAAGTACCAGATGAAGCTCAATCTGAAAAAATGTGCCTTCGGCGTCGGATCGGGAAAGTTTTTAGGATTCATGGTCAGTCAGCGGGGCATCGAGGCTAACCCCGAAAAGATCAAGGCCTTAATCGAAATGCAGTCACCTAGAACGGTCAATAAGGTTCAGAGGCTTACTAGCCGAGTGGCCGCCCTCAACCGCTTTATTTCCTGAGCAATGGATAAATGCCTCCCCTTCTTCAAAGTCCTTCGGCAAACTTTTGAATGGACTGCTGAATCTGAAGAGGCTTTTCAATAGTTGAAACAGTGCATGGCTAACCCCCCTACTTTCCTAAGCCATCACGGGCGAACCCCTCTTCCTCTATCTAGTCGTGTCACACATTGCAGTCAGTGCAGCACTCGTCAGGGAAGAAAACTCTGTCCAGCGACCGGTCTACTACATCAGTCGGGCTCTTCGGGGGGGCGGAACAGAACTACCCATTGTTAGAAAAAGTGTCATTGGCCTTGGACATCGCCTCCAGAAGGCTCTGCCATTACTTCCAAGCCCATTCCATAGTGGTCCTCACTGACCAACCGCTGAAGAAGATAATGCAACAACTAGAGCTTTTCGGCAGGCTTATGCAATGGTCGGTCGAACTCAGTCAGTTTGATATCTCCTACCGGCCTCGGATAGCAATTAAAGGACAGGTTGTCACCGATGTCATCCTAGAATTCACTAATCCTACCCCAACCATGGCCTCTCCACCCCCACCAACCCCTACCGACCCAGAAGACCCTCACTCGTGGACTCTCAACGTCGACGGATCATCCTGCAAGGAAGGTAGTGGGGCTGGTCTCATCCTCACCGCCCCTGAGGGTGGTTATTTCAAATGTGCTCTTCGTTTTTTGTTCGAGGCTAGTAACAATGAGGTCGAACATGAGGCATTGATAGCAGGTCTCCGCCTAGTCCGGGATATTGGTGTCAGCCACATCTGGGTGTTCAGCGACTTCCAGCTCATTGTCAGACAAATTACGAAGGAATTCGATGCCAAGAAGGACACAATGCGGGCTTACAGGGATATAGCACTCCCCCTTATTCGTATCTTCAATACCTTCCACATCAAGCACATCCCTCGGGCGAAAAACTCTAAGGCGGATGAGATGGATCAGTTGGCTTCTACAGACCAGTCTGACCTCAGCCATGGTGTTCGCATCGACTACCTAGCCCACCTTGCCATTTCTTCCAACCAGCAAGAAGTCCAATTCCTCCAAAATGAACCCATCCCTTGGGCCGCAGACATCTTCCTGTATCTAACAACAGGGGGACTTCCAGACCATAACCCACTATGAACAACCCAAGCCTACCACTTAGGGCCCAATACATAACCCAACTGATAAGGCCCAGCACCATCTAGAAGTCAACATGGCATGAAGGACCAATGATATTCAGACACGTGGCAGGTAAAGAGCAAGTCACATCAGCAGATAAAGATCTGCAAAGTTATTGCCACTGCACAACGCCATTAATGCAGCCCCTCACTGCATTTATTACGATAACACCTCTCCGTCGGGACAGCACGCCTTAACCCTGAACAAGGTGAGCTACAGCATAGACTTTTGGCCAAGGTGACAGGTCGGAAGGGACAACGAAATGATTACCAAAGGATATAAGCAAACGTTGAAGACAAGAAGAAGGTTAAGTTTTTCTATCTCTAATCTATCTACATATTCCACTCTTTCTCTCTAACTTGCTTGTCGGAGGGTTCGTTGGGGGACTCCCTATTCCCCGTTGAACTCTTGTGCAGGTTCTCTGGTGGGCTTGGTCATTCGGACATTAGGCTTGAGGAGCGTAGATCAGTCCAACCTGTCCTACCATCAAAAACTGCCAGGGCTGGCATTGTCACCACCACCATGCCATTGCCACCCTTACCACTACCATCACCATCACTATTATCATCATGCCACCACCACCACTACTACCACCATATTTATCACCATTGTCATTGTTGCCATAAGTACCGCCATCATTTTACTATAAAAATTATTGAAATATACAATTGAAAATAATAAATTTAATTTTATACATAGCAAACAACTTATTTTTAGTTCACACTTAAATTTTTATCAAATAATTTTTCTGTTTAAAAATTTAGCATTTAGTTATTAATACTTAATTTTCAATTTTTACCTTTATCAGACACCTACTAATGTGATGATATCAAGTTACAAATATAATATTAATTGCTCATGTACATTGACAATTACCAAACATTAATGGAATTAAATGTATGCAATTTCATAAAAAAGTAACTAACTACTCAAGAAATTTTGTTATTTATATATGGGGGTATTGTTTTCTGACCACACAACCAAATAGGAAACTCAGCTGGAGAGCACCGGTAGAATAGATTAAGCCTAACAACTTGTAACAAGAAGACAAGAATATTGCGGTGGTTCACCACCTAAGGTAGTCCGACGATCAAGTTAGTAATCAATATCTCTCAAAGATAGCAAATTGTGTTTAAATTCACAAGAAAAGACTTACCTTAGACCCACGAGGATACTTTACTTTTATAACCAGCAATGATCTGATCCCCTTAGAAGCCTCACTTCAATGGGCTCAGGCTCCATGCTTATCCTAGACTCTCATCTAGATAGAGATAAACTCTTTTTGAGTCTTATCTTTATCCAGAATGAGATCCTCTTGTTCTAGGACTCTTATCCCTTATTTGCTTATCTCGGATTCTGATATCTTCGTAGATAACCTCAGCCTTACCGAGATCATCTCAGCAGCATGACCAGGCCACGTGGCACCTCGGCTGACACTTCTGCGTCACTTTTGCCACATGTTGTCATTCACAAAATACTTCTTCACAACTACCTCCTAGGTTCTATTACCTCTGCAACCTGAGGTGATGGAACCTACACCATTTGTCAATATAGCATGTCGGCTAAAATTCACTCTTTTCTTCGACCGAGATCATGACTCGTCGACTTCAGGTGACCAGGACTCAACTGGCAACTTTATCAAGGATCAAGAACCAAGAACCATGTTCTTTAAGAATCTCAGCCGAGATCGTTTCTCTAGCCGAGGTTATTGCCTTATTACTTCAAAAATTTCAAGAGTTCTAACTGCGTATGAACAATTTGTCATTGTTCTTGATGTTTGCACATTTGCACACACCTACGCACTGTTCACAAATTTGTAATTTCTTGGATTGTCATTTCTTACCACCGTCTTTGTCACATTCTTGCTTTCTTGATTCTAAATCACATTCCTTTTTATGTTTATTGCTTGTTTCTAGATCCTTTGCCTTCAATTCTTGTTTTTGTAATTTCTTGGTTTGGGATTCTGCTTAGAAACCATACGCTTAGAAAAACCAAAACAAATTTCCCCCTTAGATCTTTACAATTCCCACTCTAGTGCTCTCTAGGATTTAGCCGAGATCTACAGACCCATACCAATCATTTTTCCCAGAAATCCAATACTGATTTCCTCAAGCTGACATTATGGGTATGTTTAGGTAGAGGGTAGATAACTAGACCAAATTAGAATACTTTAGGCAAGAGTTCTCCATTCCAGCCGACGTTTAACTACGGTTGTTTGCAAAAGAGGACTCTATCATGCCTAATAAGGACTCCATGCCATTCCTCGTAGTTGCATTCATTGAGTGTGGACTTCGATTTCCCCTAGACATTCTTTTCCGAGATGTCTTTCACTATTACAAACTTAACCCTATGCAACTAGTCATCAACTTATATAGGGTTATCAATGGCATAATCGAACTGGCACGCCGAGAAAAAGCTAGGATCACACTAGCTGACATCTAGTTTTGTTAAACCATGTGTGGCCTTAAGTCTGACAAAGGCTACACGTACTACCTCAAGCCCAGATCCACCACCTTCAAACTTATAGCCAACCTCCCAGACTTCAACAAGGGTGCTGGAGATGACTACTTGATCGTCTCGGGCAACTGGGAGTTTGCGCCTGATGATGATCTTCATCTCTTTCCTCTACGCCGACAATGTTTAGAGAGGATGAGGGTAAGAACCGAGTCATTCTATAACTTCATCTCTGTTAAGACTTGT
Organism: Camellia sinensis; assembly: GCF_055761805.1. NCBI lineage: Eukaryota > Viridiplantae > Streptophyta > Magnoliopsida > Ericales > Theaceae > Camellia > Camellia sinensis. The sequence continues at coordinate 84,871,826 of NC_138963.1, forward strand.
CAATTCTATCTGTACTAATGTTTGTTTCTTGCTTTCGCAGTTCTTCCTCAGCCAGCGAAAGGATTTCAGCAGTCTTTCGTCCCAAGCCGAGATCTAAAGAAGCTAATGGATCTCCCTGTTCAAAAATGCAAAGCCCCCCCTCCTTCTGAATTACATCCCCATATACAAGTCTCCCCTGCCAAACGTCCACAAACGAAGCAGGACTCCTCTATCTACAACAACTCTACCAGCTACTTCTCCTCGAGGCAAGACCAGGCCTCCACATCTAATCCCGTTGTGTAGCTCTCAACCTCTGCAGCTGCCCAACTCATTCTACTAGCCCAACGCCAACGCCAATGCCGACGTCGCGTTTCGAACGCCCGCATTGGTTGTACCCGAAGCCACAAACGCCAAGATTCAGAGGCGTCGGCCAACGATCCAGTTAACCCTCCTATCGCCTTTCCTGTAATTCACTTCGGTATTAAGGTCGCTGTTGCTGTGGTATCTGAGGAGATGGACCGAAGTAAGGCTATGGTTGAAGACCTCTTGGCCAACCTGCCAAGAGTGGTTTCAGTTCACTCTTCTCCGTCCCAGCCCCAGCCCCAGCCTAAGCCCAAGGCAAAGAGGGTGAAGAGGGCTAAGGCAAAAGCCTTTACCACCCAAGTAAATTCAGAAGATACAGTGCCAATCTCCAAACTATTCGAGATCGAGAAAAACACAGTTGTCGTCGAGAAGAGGCTTACCGAGGCCGAGCCATCCGGTACCACACGATCGAAAAAGCCGAGGTCTAAAGGTGTAGCCAGCCTAGGCTTTTTCAAAGCTGATGAGCCTTGGGCTCTAGTGATTTTGGTTGGTGATTGACCGATAACAGCTAGCGATAGTGCTATCGACAGCATTGAGGTCGGCATCGCTCTCTTCACCGTTGTTCTTCTGCCTACCGATTTGAATCGTATGGCCGAGATCAGTGAATGCGAAAGCTTCGCTTTGATGATGCAATATTCTATCCTGGTAAGTCCTCAACACTTGTAATTTTTCATTTTGGTTTTCTGTTTGCACTTAAGCAATTTTTACTAACTTGTTTGTTCCTTTTCTTCTAGGCCATTCAACATGCTCACTTCTTTGCAATAAAGGTCGAGGCTTTCAAGAAAGAATTGGTCCACAAGACCCAAGAGGCTGCTGGCTTCCTTGCCTTCCTTAACAATGTCGAGGCGAAAATGAAGGTTCTACTAGATCAGGCCAAGGCTACCAGACATGCGCAAGACCAGGCTGAGGCAGCTGAAGCTGTGGCTGAGGTACTTAGGGCCGAGGCCAAAGAGGCAGAAGCCAAAATTTCCAAAGTCGAGGCTGAGCTCCAAGAGACCTTGGCGACCAAGGCGGCTGAAATCAAGGCAGCTGATGAAAAGGCCTACGCCGAAGGCCAAGCTGACGTACGTGACGCCTACAAAGCCCAAGTCAACCAAGCCTGCAACCGAGGCTTCTATCTCGGCTGGACGGAAGCCCTTAACGAACTTTCTAGCCCAATGGATTCTCTTCTCCGAGATATCAACCAGCTCCAAGTGCCTTTCCCTCTAATTCCCAAAGAATCGGACGTCGAGGCCAATGAGGAGGAGGCCGACACTAAGGATGCTAATGAAGAGGAGGAGGTTGCTGCTAGGGCCAAGTCCCCAACTTTGAATGATCAAGTTTTAGACTTGACTCAAGATGAGTAGGAGGACGAGGTTCCCAAAGATACCTCTGCCTAGAAGGCTTCAGAAGAGGCTAAGATCCAGTTTGCCGAGAAGAGTCTTGACTAGACCCTTCTCCAGATCGAGGCTGAGAAGTTAAAGTAACTGTCTATCGAGACCGAAACAACGCCAACAGCTGATGCTGGACAGTTTGAAAACATGAACCAAGATCTCAGTACTTAGAAACTTTTCTTTCTTTTTTATACTTTTTTCTTAAACAGTTGTAACTTTTTGGCAATTTGAACAATGATAGTTTTAATTTGGTCGATGTGCCATCTCCTCTGTAGTTTGAACAAGTTTTGTCTCTGAATATGAGTCTTCTTTTTGTCTAAGTGTTTGAATGCTTCTCTTTGTGTATGTTTACTTCATTTCTTTTATGCCTTGCATGTTTTCATACTTAGAATATTATTGCAATTCTTCCAAGTACACCTTAACTGTGTAATCACTTCAGGTTAGAACACATCTGACATGTATCACCTTGGATACGCTTTATCTCGGGATCACCCTTAGTTGGTCACCTCGGACAAACTTACGTCGGATTTCACCTTTTACTATGATCTCGGCCAAACAACACTCAAAAACATTTTATTCAAACATTTTTACAAGTGTTCTCTCTTTACTTGTACTTGTTGTCTTCTGGCAAGACTTCACCCTTTCAAGTCTAGCACCTTGGTAGGGTATCTCGGTCAATTACACTTCGGGTATAAAACAGTACTTCTATCTTGGATTAACTCATCTTGGATAGTTCCATCTATCAATGATCTCAGATGAAATTTCAAAAAATTTCACAAGTGTTATGCATAACTTCAGCTTGAAATTTCAGAAAATTTCACAAGTGTTAAGCTCATTCTCACTTTCTGCCCCCTAATGTGAACCTAAGTACCACTTATGTTCACATTAAGCATGCATCTCCAATTGTTGCCGAAGTCTGATTCAAACAAATCTTAGCCGAGGATTTTTACCTTGGTGTCTCTGTTAATCCGACTAGATCAAACTTAGTTCAACTCTACCATATGGCAAGTGTTAATTTAACTCTACCATATGCAAGTCTAAGTTATTCATCATGTTTTATTCGAAAATATCGCAAACTTAGTTCAACTCTACCATATGGCAAGTGTTAATTCAACTCCACCATATGGCAAGTCTAAGTTATTCGTCATGTTTAATTCGGAAATATCGCAAACTTAGTTTAACTCTACCATATGGCAAGTGTTAATTCAACTCTACCATACGGCAAGTCTAAGTTATTTGTCATGTTTCATTTAGAAATATCGCAAACTTAGTTCAACTCTACTATATGGCAAGTGTTAATTCAACTCTACCATATGGCAAGTCTAAGTTATTCGTCATGTTTCATTCGGAAACATCGCAAAGTTAGTTCAACTCTACCATATGACAAGTGTTAATTCAACTCTACCATATGGCAAGTGTTAATTCAACTCTACCATATGACAAGTCTAAGTTATTCGTCATGTTCACCATGGAAACATCGTCATAAGACTTTTTCAGTCATATCGCACAAGTGTCAACAATAATATACGAAAACAAAATCAAGCTAGTGTTTTATTAAAACTTCGGCTAATTACATAAATCTCAAAAAATAAAAACTAATGATAGAAAAACTTCAAATTGTAAGGGTTCCAGAGTCTTGACAACTCCTTGCTATCACTGTCTTCAAGCCGATATGCCGTATTGTCGGCAACCGAGATGATGGGATATGGTCCTTCCCAATTCAGGCCAAGCTTGCCCTCTCTGGAATCCTTTTTATTGCCGACGAATTTTCTAAGGACGAGGTCTCCAACCTTGAACTCCCTTAGGTTGACCTTCTTATTATAAGCCCTAGTAAGATGCTGCTGGTATGCCCCCAATCGAATTACTGCTCTCTCCCTTCTTTCTTCTAACAGATCTAGATCTCGGGCAAGGAATGTCTCGTTGGTTCCATTCTCTACTTCCTAGGTTTTGATTCCAGGGATCCGACCTCCAGTGGGATAACTACTTTAGTGCCATAAGCCATGGCAAAAGGAGACTCCCTAGTTGATCTTCTCGGCGTAGTCCGATATACCCACAGTATATTGGGCATTCTTCCATCCATTTTTCCTTGGCTGCTTCCAGCCTCTTCTTGATCTCATCCAGGATGGTCTTGTTGGATGCTTCTGCTTGACCATTACTCTGAGGGAAGCTAGGAGTAGAGTAATAGTTCTTTATCTTGTACTTTGCACAAAAGCTCTTGATTAGCTTACTGTCAAACTAGGTACCATTATCTGCTACTATGGCCCTTAGGATTCTGAATCTGGAGATGATGTTCTTTTAGATGAAGTTCTTTACATTAATATCTCGAAACTTCGCAAGGGATTTAGCCTCTACCCACTTTGTAAAGTAGTCTGTGGCTACGAGCAGAAACTTTCTCTGTCCAATTGCCTGGGGCAGTGGTTCTACCAGGTTCCTGCCCCACTGGCCAAACGGCTAAGGACTGGACATTGGGTTCAGATTTGCTGTTGGCTGATGTATCAAAGGTGCAAACCTTTGATACTTCTCGCATTTCCTCACATAGGCTTCGACATCATTTTGTATGTATGGTCACCAGTATCCCTGCGATATGGCTCTGTGGGCAAGAGACCTGTCCCCTGCATGGCTTCCACAAACTCCTTCATGGACCTCATATAAAAAGTCCTTTACCTGAGAGGGGTGCACACACCGGAGTAGAGGTCCAGTGAAGAATCTTCTGTACAAATGGCCTTCTGCTGATAGGTAGAACCTGGCCGACTTCAACTTGGTTTTGTGTGCCTCTTTTCGGTCGTCCGGCAGTCTGCCCTCTTTGAGAAACACAACTATGGCGTCCATCTAGCTGGGACCCATTTCCATGCACATTGTTTCGTACTCCGTTATCAGAGGCTCTACACTTGGGGCCTGACAAATAATCAACCATTATTGTCCTAGACTCAACTGATTTCATAGTGTTGGCCAAGTTAGCCAAGGCGTCGGCGTCGCTATTGTCATCTTGGCTAACCTGCTGTAGTCGACAATTTTCAAACAGTATTAGTAGCTTGACAACCTCCTTGACATAGGCTATCAACCTTTCATCTCGGGCTGCATACTCACCCGTTGCTTGATTCACAATAAGTTGGGAGTCACAAAAGACTACCACCTCATCGGCTTTTATTACTGCTACTAGTTTCAGTTCTGCAATCAGCGTCTCATACTCTACTTCGTTGTTTGAGGCCTTGAACCCCAAACGAATAGATTACTCAATCATTCGTCCATCTGGTGATACCAACACCACTCTTGCCCCTGCTTCTTGACGGTTTAAACTTCTATCAACAAACAGGCGGAAGGAGTCGTCGATGTAGATGTCGCAGGGTTTTAGTTTCTCTGCCTTCCATTTTACTGGAGTGGGGTCCTTTGGCCCCAGCTAGGTCTCTTTCTTCTCCCTTGGACATCCTAAGTTGCGACTTTCCGAAGCCTGCCTTGGGATTGCTCCAGGAGTGAACTCGGCCACAAAGTCGGCCAGCACTTGGCCCATGATTGTTGTTTTAGGCCTGAACTCTAAGTCATATTGGCCCAGCACCACTGCCCATCTGGCTATTCTGTCTATCAGATCTCCATGCTGCAATAGGGATTTCAGGGGATGCTCAGTCAGCACCACAATCTTGTGGGCTTGGAAGTAGTGATTCAACTTTTTGGAAGCCATCACTAGGGCTAGTGTCAATTTTTCCAGGGGCAAGTACTTGGTTTCTGCACTTGCTAGGGTTTTACTCACATAGTATATTGTCTTTTGCTCTCCCTCCTCTTCTCGGATTACCACTGCACTTATTGCGTGGTTTGGAACTAGGGGTGCAACTTGGGCGGGCTCAACTTGAGCAACCCGAGCCCAGCCCGAATTTTTGTAGGGCTTGGACAAAATATTTTCAAATTCGGTACGGGCTTGGGCAAAAATTCAGAAGCCCGAATTAAATTTGGGCGGGCATGGGCAAAGACGTCAAACAACCTGAACAACCTGAAGCCCGAATTTTATATATATATATAGATATTTAAAAATATTAAATATATATATAAATTATTAGTCATTACATGATATTAAAGTAATTTATATCATTAAATCATATTGAATATATATTATATATACAAACAACATAAAATCTTACTTTTTTTTCTTTTATTTTCACTCATAAATTGTAAGGACTACTATAGTGGCATCTCTCTTACATTATATAAATTATTTATTTTGATGGTATTAATGATTTTCTATAAATAAAAAAAAATTGTAAATAGAGTCAAATTTAATAATTTAATAATGTAGCTGAAAAAAAAAAAAAAAAAAAAAAAAAACTAAAAATTCATTTACAATTCGGGCAATTCAAGCAACTCGGATAATTCGGGTTTAACTCGGGTTGGGTTTGGACAGACAACCTCGGGTTACAATTTGGGCTTGGGCAGGTCTCAGCACAACTTGGGCTGGGCTTGGACAACCTCCCAACCTGACCGAACCCACCCGAGTTGCACCCCTATCTGAAACTGCCAAGTATAGGAATAATTCTTCTCCAAGTATTGGATTTGACAGAACTGGAACTGTTGTCAGGTATCTTTTCAAGTTGGCCAAAGTGACTTTGCACTCTTTTGTCTATAAAAAAATCTGTGGCCTTTTTTAACAATTGAAAAAATAACTTGCACTTATCAAAACTTCGACTGATAAATCTATTCAGGGCCGCTGCCATGCCAGTCAACATCTAGACTTGCTTGGCTGATGTCGGGCTTTTCAAGTCAAGGATGGCCCTGATCTGATCTGGGCTTGCTTCAATATCCCTCTTGGTCACCAAGTATCCCAGGAATTTACCTGATCCAACTCCAAATGCACATTTAGAGGCATTGAGCCGAAGTCGATATGCTTTCAGGATATCAAAAATTGCCTATAAGTCAGCCAGATGGTTCCTAGGTTCTTTGGTCTTCACGACCATGTCATCGATGTAGACCACTATTGTCTTCCCATATCAGGTGCTTGAACATTTTGGTCAGTAACCTTTGGTAGGTTTCTCCTGCATTCTTCAACCCAAAAGGCATCACTCTGTAACAATAGAGTCCTTTCGAAGTGATGAATGTCGTATTCTCTTCATCTGGGACATACATTGCTATTTGGTGGTAGCTTTTGTATGTGTCCAAGAAACTCATCCTTCAATGCCTTGAAGTGGCATTTACTAATTAATCAATCTTGGGCAGTGAGAAATTGTCCTTAGGGCAAGCCTTATTCAGGCTGGTGAAGTCCACACAAACCCTCTACTTGCCGTTCTTCTTTTTTACTACCACTATGTTGGACAACCAGATAGGATAGTTCACCTCTTGAATGGCCTGGGCTTCCAACAGCTTGTCCACTTCCTTTTCAACTACCTCCATATGTATCGATGTCGGTCTTCTTGCCCGCTGGATGACAGGTTTAGCTGATCTGTCTATATTGAGCTGATAGTAAGTGACCTTGGGGCCAATGCTAGGCATCTCATAGGGCGTCCAGGCAAACACTTTTATATTTGTTTACAAAAAAGCCTCTAACTCCCTTTTCTCCTCCTCGGCTACGCTTGAGCCGAGAAATAAGAAGTGTTCTCCATCATTATCTTGGACTAGAATTTTCTTTAAAGCTTCCTCACTCTTGTCAGCTGGTTCTTTGCCGACATCATCTAGGACCTCCATGTCCTCGTCTTCAATTTCTACTACTTTTGCTTCTGTTTTGAAAGTATTTTTAATTTTAATTTTAATATTAATATTAAACAATTCCCAAAAAAACACTTTAACATTTATCTTAAATAATATTGCAATAAGGGTCCAGCTTGTCTCAAGTTGAGATCAAGACTGGACCCGTCCAATTCGGCTCATGGGGTCTATTTTTTGGGCCCGTTTTGATAATCCGAACCGTTTAATGTGTAGAACTCGTCGAGTACTACATCTTTGTAAAAAATCACGTTGATCGGATATCAATAGCTATGTGATCAAATCAGTTTTGTATAAAAAAAATAGACGGTGAAACAATTAACGGTTGATAAAAAACTGTTTTGTTCACATAGCTATCGATATTCGATCAACGTGATTTTTTACAAGCATATAGTACTCGACGAGTTCTACACATTGAATGGTTCGAATTATTAAAAAGGGACCTGTGATGGGCCCTCACGGACCCAACAACACGGTCCAGTCCAATCGGACCGGACCAAAGCCACTGCCTTGCAATAAATATGCAAAATAATTATGAATTCAAGAAAATAAAGAAATGGGGATTTATGAACCGGTGACCGGGACCACCGGTAAGCCTACAACTGTTACGGCGGCTTCGTCAAACGAAAAGATGGCGGGCTGTCTTTTTGGTGGTCAATATTTAACTAAATACTTTTATTTTTATTTTTTTTACTATTTTTTTTGTTTGCTTCTGCACAACCATTTGTATTGACTATTAAGAGGTCAACGCATGTGCTGTGAAAGCCAGCGAAGCATTCAAATATTTAGAGCGATGATCAAGACTCAACTCTACATATAATAACAATTTAAAAGAAAAAAAAATAATATTAAAAAAAAAGAAAAAAAGAAAAAAAGAAGAGTAAATAGCTCCCTTTAATGAAACAATTTTAAAGGCTGGACTATATAAGTCCCCTTTGGAGCAGTATGAAGAAAAACTCAGATGGAGGTTCCCACTACTGATATTCACATCTCAATCATTCATTTGACTTGGTTATAAATGTAGATAATAATAATAATAATATATTAACAGAATTATTTGTTAAATTTTTTTTTTTTTAAAAAAAAATTAAAATTTCAAACTCCAGCAGTTTTTTATTTATTTTTTGAACTTAATTTGTTTCTTTCGATAAACTAATTAACACCCCTCAAATTTGAAATCGTCTTTAAACTTAAAATCATGTATATGAATTTTAAAAATAAATTTAAAATTAAGTAGGTTCTAAGAAATAAATTTAAAAGAATTTGAGTTTAGTAAAGGAAAAACTCTCTTCCAGTAGTGGAGTTGGGATGGCAGTTGTACCCTCTGCATAGCATCCACTGTTATGTGGCTAATGGATCTCATTTTCGAAATTCATTTTGATAATTCGAATCGTTCACTTTTTAAGGTATATCAAGTAAAATATATTTGTAAAAAAACAAATTAATAGAATATTGATAGCATTTTAATCGAATTGTATTTGTATATAGTTTTATATTTCGAATTGTATTTATCATTTATTTTTTAAAATACAAAAGCAATTCCAGTACTTATATACCTAAAAAAATGAACTGTTCAAATTATCGAAATAGATCTTAAAATGAGATCCATCAAGCAAGGACGGATCTCGGATTATGTCTTTGGGAGGCTACTCTATAATTTAAAAAATTGGGAGCTACTCCATATAATTTTGAAATTATCTATAAAAAATTTAAGGATGCGAACTCCTATAATTTTAAATTATTTTAAAATTTTTAATATAATATATAATATTTTTAAAATGTTTAAGAGTGCGGCCGCCTACTCCAACCCTCTAAGTCCATCATTGGTTACAATCCCAAAAAAAATACAAAAAAATTTAATGACCTACAACTATGGTTGACAAGGTGTCTCATGCCATGCGTACTATGTTGGTACAAGGTACAAAATTTAACCAACTTTGTTGAGTATAAATAAGTGTGTCTATATTTTTTCAAATTGAACTAGTGTTTCAACTCATGATATTTTTTAACTTTCAATGCAAATGTTAAAATTGTTGTTAGTGGTGAGATGTTATGTTATGAGTTAACTATATAACGAGACTTTCAATGAGAGCGAGAGAGAAAGAGAGAGAGAAAAAAAAAAGAGGGAGAAGGGAAATTGATGAATGCCACTTATACGGGAAAGAAATACACCTTTTCGTATAATCCTGTTGACTAAGTCCACACTCCTCCGTACGATGCCGCTTTATCACCTGAAAACACAAGCGTGAGCTAACAGGCGGGTGTGTGCCAGAAACCCCTCCGATGCCTAAGTCAGAAAACTTGACAAATAGACGAAGCTCTATGTATTCAGAAAGCAAAATTGTGTGTTCCCTCCTCCAATGTGATATTTGTGAGCTTTTATAGGTTTCGAGTGGCCCAATCCTATTAGGACTTTTATTCCTCCATGCAGAGTCCTCCTAGAATTCATACTCCTAAACGATAATGCTTATCCTTTTACACACCCCCCACTGCTTAAACCAAGTGGGATGGTTCTTACCATGGCCGAACTGCCACAGGACCGAGATAAACTTGGCTATACTGAGCCACAGACTGGGCCGAACTTATCCTTAGTTCGGTTCTTGCGTTTATCCTTTCCTATCTCGGCTTTCCATGTAGAACCCATGGTATGGTTTTAGACCGAACCACTGATTCGCGGCCGGTATAACTCCAAGACCGGCATGACTCCAAGTCGTTCCCGGACCGGAGTAGTTTTACAATCTTAGAGCCGAAGTAACTTCATCTCTTTTGGCCGGAGTAATTTTATCCCTCTTGGGCCGAAGTAACTTTATCTCTTGAGCCGGAGTAACATTATGGCCTTTTTTACATAGTCCTTCGTACTTTGGGCCACAAAGTCTATCTCACAGCTCGGCCTAATTTTCATCAAAAATTACCCTCTCAATTGCCCCTTAATTCCATCTGCACAGCATGATTGGGATTACCAGTCTACTAGTTGAGCTGGAGTTTTTTAAGCTTTTCCAGCCGAGCTAAAAACCCTTTAGCCTCTCCAGCCGAGCTAAAAACTCCTAAGCCTTTTAAGCCGAGCTAATTTTTACTCCGGGCTCTGTGTTGTCCGGTCAAAACGTCTCTTCAATCACGACTGTAACGCTTCCCTTTCCAATGACACGTGGCAGATTCTGATAGGCTGGGCGCAGCTGTCACGCCGCCCTCGTACTACGAAATTTTTGAACAGTTCCCGCCCTTTCTCTTTCTCTTTCCACAAAACAAACATTCTGTCCTTTGGATTAACCATTCTATCATTACCTCTCCTCTCTCTACCCTGTGTTCTTGCTGTTCTTCCGTTGCACCTGAAAACTGATATTGCTGCCATTTTCCCATCTCCAGTTCCCTCTTCTTCAATCTGGTAAGCCAATCCATTTTTCCTCCTTTGTTTTGCTTTCGTATTTTGCTTTTAATGTTTATGCGAAACATTTTTGCCCATTTTCTGGTTTGCTTCTGTACTTTTATTTGGAAAAAACTTTATCATAGAACACTTGAATATATGCCATATCCTGTAGAATACTGGTTTTCAATCCAAAATCACCATTTAACCGAACTAGAATACCGTTCGTGCTAGATGTAAATCTTATCAAGATAAAACTGAACTAGAGAAGATGCATGAGATAAAATGCACCGAAATAATAGGTCTTCATCTTCTGATTGTCTTTAGCCGAGATAAAATGCACCGAACTAAGCCTGGATTTAGAACAACGGAAATCTTAGTCTTCGACCGAGCTCAGCCTTCGGGCTAAGCCAGCTTTCTTAGTTCTTTAAACCGAACTCAGAAAGCTGCCCTTAGAGGCTTAACCGAACCAGCCAAACCAGAAGTTCAAACCGAGATACAAACTGTAGCACCACACATAGCCGAAGTAGGACTTTATCTTGTTTTTATTTGTATCACGGTCCGATGATCTGTGCTTAACCCCTATGTTTTCCACTTTGCAGACTTAGGTTGCCCAAGCACTCCTCCTTGTGCTCAACCGAGCTACTGAGCACAACTTTTGCACCGATCTAATTTATTCTTAATTTATACCATAGATGGGTAAGTATAGGTATCTAGTAGATACTCCGGGCGGCCTAGCCGAATTTAGGAAGGACTATAACATACCTGATGATGTCCACTTGTCTTTAGCCAAAAAAGATGTCATTCCATGGGATAATGAAGGCTTTGTACCCTTCACCCTTTTATCCATCATAGAAACCGGACTACGGTTTCCAGTCCAACCATTGATCTGCGAATTTCTTAGGCAGACTAGATTATGCCCTACCCAACTGTCCACCAATTCATACCGCATCATTATGGGAATAGCCGAACTAAACCGTCAAGTCGGGCTAAACCTTGGCCTGGCTAAAAGCTTCCATAAATATTCCATTGGCTCAAAAGAAGATGGGTGGGTCTATTATCTTAGGATACGTCGCCGCCGAGAGAAGATAATTAAATATACACCGAACAAAGACTTAAACGACGATGATTTTTTCTGGGTCTCTGGGAACTTTGAGGATTTTCAAGCCCAAATTCCAGGCCGACCTATAAATTGGAAAAAGGGAGAGCCCGGTAATCTAACTTTGGTCTTCTGCATTTTTTTTTATTCCGGTTTGTTAGTCTATCAACCGAACTAACAGTTCTTCTTTCGCAGATTCCGCCCACTTGCATTCCTTATACAGCTATCCAAACCTTGCGACTTTGTGAGCCGCACTACGATATCCTGAACGTAGTTGGGCCAAATTGCTGAAATTCGAGCCGACCTACCGATACAGTGGTCGCCGGAAAGCCAGAGTAACTGACTTTCTTCTCGAAGACGCCCCAGAGCCGGACCCAAACTTGCCCAAAATAAGATTAATTCCATTAACTGCTGAAGAGGAAATGGCCAAGAAGAACAGACTGAAGGCGCTTCTGACCGAGACAAGCAGGCCCGAAGTACCGTTACCAAGCCAAACGCAGCCTGCCGTTGTGGCCCTTCCCTCTCAACAGCCGTCTTCATAGCGCCGAACCAAGCGCGCCCGGATTTCCGAAACCGAACAAAGTTTGGTTGATGAAGAACCTGCTCTTCCACCGAGCCTGCCACCGAGCCCCCAACCGGAGCCTTCTGACCGAACTACCGGTAGCTGGGCACCAAAACTTACTTTTAACAACCGAGACATCCAAGACTCAGACTCGGTTGTTGCTGAGAAAGACCACCAGATGGCCTTCAACCTGGCCAAAAGCGTGTGCCTCCCCAAGGACATAGAGCATCACCAAAAACAACTGAACACCGAACTAAAGTCTATCCGGTCCTCGACAAAATCCATGATCTTGGTAAGTAGCTTCATCCATTTTTCTCTTTAGTTTTTTCTGCCTGTTACTTCGGCTCAAAGGGAAGTCTTTGTCTTGTCAGGCCATTCAGAAAAACTACGTTACTCACAAACAAGTGTTAGAGCTCAAGAAAACTACAAGGCAAGCCGTGGCGGAAGCCGAAGTGAAGGCGGCCGAGCTGGAAGAAGCCGAAAAGAAGATGGCCGAGCTACAAGCTGAAAACGGCCGACTGACCGGACTGTTTAGTTCGGCCGAAGCAGAAAGGCAGAAGGCTTCCATAGCTCTGAAGGACAAGTACCTGCGCGAGCTGGTTAAGCTCGAAAGGAAGAAAGATGCCGAAATATCCCAAGTGAAGGAGAACGCAAAAGAAGCCGGCAAACAAGGCTTCAAGAAGGCAGAGGATGCTTATGCCAAGCAGTGCGCAGCTGCCAAGGAGCTATTCTTCAAGTGCGGCTTGAGGGCTGCTGTTGAGAAGCTTGGTCATGATCCACAGACCGAGGTCTTCAACCCTCCAGCCTACGTCATACCGAACTCCCTTGCGGAGTATGCTAATGCCATGCAGCAGCAGTTCCTTGAAGGCTCAGATTCTGATGAAGACTCTGCTTCTGAGGATACTCCGGTTGTTAGTGTGGACCAGACAGTTCGGTTGGAGCCCACGGTGGAAGACCTGACTATTGATCTTCCAGGTGAAACCGTGGTTCCAGCCGAAACCACTCTTCCAACCGTGAGTGAGCTCCCGTCTGAAGCCGGTCTTCATACTGATGCTGATGCAGCTTTTGACGCCGAAATTGAAGACCTTTTTAACTGAATTTGTACTTTTTTCTTTGTAACCGGGCTACGGCCCCTTCTTTGTACCTATTCTGTTCTTAAATGAAAATTTTGTTTGAACTCTTATTCCGATTTTAGCTGGTTAAACTATGTTTACCAGCCAACCACTCCTTAGCCGATATATTTACTTCGGCTGAGGAGTATATAGAATTTGTTTAATCCAGCCAACCACTCTTCAGCCATACCCTTACTTTGGCTGAAGAGTAACAAAGAGTTGGTTTATTCCAGCCAATCACTCCAGCCATACCCTTACTTTGGCTGAAGAGTACAAGAGTTGGTTTATTCCAGCCAACCACTCTTCAGCCATTCTCTTACTTCGGCTGAAGAGTACAAGAGTTGGTTTATTCCAGCCAACCACTCTTCAGCCATACCCTTACTTCGGCTGAAGAGTACAAAGAGTTGGTTTATTCCAGCCAACCACTTTTCGGCCATTCTCTTACTTCGGCTGAAGAGTACAAGAGTTGGTTTATTCCAGCCAACCACTCTTCAGCCATACCCTTACTTCGGCTGAAGAGTACAAAGAGTTGGTTTATTCCAGCCAACCATTCTTCAGTCATACCCTTACTTCGGCTGAAGAGTACAAAGAGTTGGTTTATTCCAGCCAACCCTCTAAGTTAGTTTTTCCAGCTAACTTAGAATAATGTTTGGTTATTCCGACCAAATGTCCTGCAGCCTAGATCCTTATCCTGGGCTTAGGAAGGGTGTTGGTTTATTCCAACCAACCTCTAAGTTAGTTTTTCCAGCTAACTTAGAATAATGTTTGGTTATTCTGACCAAACGTCTTGCAGCCTGGATCCTTATCCTGGGCTTAGGAAGGGTGTTGGTTTATTCCAGCCAACCTCTAAGTTAGTTTTTCCAGCTAACTTAGAATAATGTTTGGTTATTCCGACCAAACGTCCTGCAGCCTGGATCCTTATCTTGGGCTTAGGAAGGGTGTTGGTTTATTCCAGCCAACCTCTAAGTTAGTTTTTCCAGCTAACTTAGAATAATGTTTGCAATGTACCTAATCTTCACTAAAGCTAACTTTTGCAAAGAACAACTCGTGCTGAAAAGAATTGCTTGTTTTATTGAAGGGAAGAAAAAATTACATATGTTTGAAAAAGAAAAGCTAAAAGTAAAATAACTTGAGATTGGCCGTGTTCCATGGCCTAGGGATTGCTTTTCCATCCTTGTCTTCTAGGTGGTATGCCCCTTTGCCTGCTAACCCAACCACCTTGTAAGGACCTTCCCAGTTTGGCCCTAACTTGCCGTCTCCTAGTATCAAGGTGTTCCCCATTACTTTGCGTAGTACCCAATCCCCAATCTTGAATTGTCTTGGATGTACTGTTTTGTTGTATTTTCTGATTAACTCTCGTTGGTATGAGGCGATGTGAATCAGTGCTCTTTCTCTTCTTTCTTCTGCAAGGTCAAGTTCAAATGTTATGGCTTCTCCATTCAAGTCTGGATCAAAATTTTCGCTTCGAATTGTGGGGAGGCCAACTTCCAGTGGGATTACTGCTTCCATTCCGTAGGCTAAGGAGAATGGTGTTTCTCCTGTTGATCGCCGAGGTGTGGTGCGGTAAGCCCATAAAACATGAGGAAGTTCATCCGCCCACTTGCCTTTTGCCTTCTCTAGCCTTTTTTTTAGTCCATCCAAGACGACTTTATTTGATGCTTCTGCTTGCCCATTTGCTTGAGGATATGCCGGTGTAGAATTGTAGAACTCTATCTTGTACTCTTCACAAAAGCTTCTGAAGATTCTGCCGTCGAACTGAGTACCATTGTCTGAGATTAGGGCTTTTGGTATGCCAAACCGAGTGATGATATTCTGCCAAACGAACTTCTTCACATCTTTTTCTTTGATTGATGCCAATGCTTCTGCTTCCACCCACTTTGTGAAGTAGTCTGTTGCTGCGAGAAAGAACTTCCTGTTGCTGGGTGCTGTTGGAAGTGGTCCTACTATATCCAAGCCCCACATTGCGAAAGGCCAGGGGCTAGTTAATGGTAGGAGTTCTCTTGCTGGTTGATGTATTTGGTGCGCGAATTTTTGGCATTTCTCACACTTCTTCACATATTTCTCTGAGTCTGCCTGCATATATGGCCATCAATATCCTTGCGAAATGGCCCTGTAAGCTAGCGATTTTCCCTTTTGATGGCTTTCGCACACCCCTTCGTGTATTTCGAACAAGAATGCTTCCACTTTGCTGGGATGAACGCATTTTAGGTAAGGCCCTGAGAATGACTTCTTGTATAATGCCAAAGATGGAGATAGCCAAAATCGCTGCGACTTCGCTCTTATTCTGTTGGCTTTTTTTTTTCTCTTCTGGTAGGATGCCGTCTTTAAGGAACAGGATGATGGGATCCATCCAAGAGGGGCCTAATTCCGCGCAACATACCTCTTTTGCTTCGGGGTCTTCTATGCATGGTCTTTGTAAGTAGTCGATGAGCAATGGATGAGGGATGGATGCATCTGCCATGGAGGCAAAGCCTGCTAGTTCGTCTGCTTTGCTGTTTTCCTCCCTGCCAATTTGTTCTATCCTTACTACATCAAACTTCTTGATCTCTGTTCTGACCAGTTCTTGATACTTGGCCATTCTGTCATCCTTTGCTTCGTAGTCGCCAGAAATTTGGTTTACCACCAGCAGAGAGTCGCTGTAAACCATTAGTTCGGTGGCCTTCATGTAGTATGCTGATTTGAGTTCTGCAAGAAGCGCTTCATACTCCGTTTCATTGTTGGATGCTGGGAAGCCAAGGTTGATTGCTTGCTCTACAACCAGGCCGTCTGGAGAGATGAGGACTATGCCAAGTCCTGCACCATGCCGGTTGGATGCTCCATCCACAAAGAGCTTCCACATCTCTCCAATGAACAATTCCCAGCAAGTGGAGGGGTCAGACGATGTCGTGGGGTCAAGAGTGGTGTTTTTTTCAAATTCCATGCTTGCTGTCTGCCCCTCGCCATCTGATTGGACTGTTGGTGAGTCTTGGTTTGCTTGGTTTGCTTCTTCCTTGCTGTCTTTAGTCTGGTCTGCCTTGGAGTCTGACTGAGTGTTTTCTGCTAGGGGTTGCGCTATTCCGGCGTCAACTTCCATCCCTAGTTCGGTTGTGTCAGTTAGGTCGACTGGGCAGATATGATGACTTCCAGGAGTAAATTTTGCGACGACGTCTGCCAAGGATTGGGCTTTTACTGCGGTTCTGGGTTGGAACTTGATGTCGAATTGTCCCAACTCTACTGCCCACTTCAAGATTCGCCCAGAAAAGTTCGTCCTCTCAAACAAAGATTTTAGTGGAAAAGCTGTGAGGACAACTATGGTGTGGGCATGAAAGTAGTGTGCCAATTTCCTTGAGGCCATCATTAAGGCTAATGCAAGTTTTTCCAGTGGAAAATACCTTGTTTCGGCTCCCAGCAATGTCTTGCTGACATAATAGATGGGCAGGTGTTGGATTCCTTCCGCACGAACTAACACTGCGCTAACTGCGTGCTAAGAGACTGCCAGGTACAAGAAGAGTTCTTCACCAGGTACTGGGGTAACAAGCAGTGGTGGGGAAGACATGTATTCCTTCAAGCTTTCCAGAGCTTGGTCGTATTCTTCGTCCCACTCAAACTTGGCTTTTAAAGCTTGAAAGAATGGTCGTAATTTGTCTGATGATCTGCTTATAAACCGATTGAGCGCAGCCGCCATGCCGGTGAGATGTTGTACTTCTTTGACTGAGTTTGGTCTCTCCAACTCCTGGATTGCTTTGATCTGGGAGGGGTTTGCTTCTATACCCCGGTTGGTCACAAGGAAGCCCAAGAATTTGCCAGATCCAACTCCGAATGCGCACTTGGACGCATTGAGGGGTAATTTGTGTTTCTTCAAGACTTCAAACATTTCTCCCAAGTCCCTGAGATGGTCATTCTCATCCTTGCTTTTGACCACCATGTCGTCGACGTAAGCCTCCATTGTTCTCCCTAACAATGGTTCAAACATCTTGGTGACCATCCATTGGAATGTCGTCCCTGCGTTCTTTAGGCCAAAGGGCATGACCTTGTAGCAGTACAATCCTCTTGGTGTTGTAAAGGATGTGACCTCCTGGTCTGGTTCATGCATGGCGATTTGGTGGTAGCCTCTGTATGCGTCCAGAAAGCTAAGTCGATTGTGCCCTGCCGTTAGGTCTACCAGTTGATCTATCCTTGGTAGAGGAAAGCTATCTTTTGGGCACGCCTTGTTGACTGTTTTGTAGTCGACGTAGACACGCCATTTAGCATTCTTTTTTGGCACTACGACTGTGTTGGAGATCCATCTTGGGTAGTGCACTTCTCTAATTGCTCCTGCCTCCAGCAGGTTACCTACTTCTTCTGCCACTATTTCGGCATGGTGAAGTGCCGATCTGCGAGTGCGCTAAATGAATGGTCTGGCGGATGGGTGGACATTGAGTTGCTGACAGATGAAGTTTGGATCAATGCCTGGCATGTCGTAGGGCATCCAGGCGAACACTTCGATGTTAGAGGTCAAGAATTCCAAGACCTCTAATCTTTCAGTGCTGGACAGCGACGAGCCAAGCAAAAAGAACTTATCCAGGTTCTTTTCATCTATTTTTACCTCTACCAAGTCCTCCACTGCTTTCTGATCCGCCGCTTTGCCGACATCTGCGAATAGCTCATTACTTTCTGGTTCTTCCACCGAATGAACATATCCTTTGGCAGCGTGGCTGCCATTCACCGTGGCGAAGCATTGTTTTGACATGATCTGATCTCCATAGACTTCTTCAATTATACTGGTGTCGTTGGGGAACCGCATTACTTGGTGGTAGGATGACGCCACCGAACGCATGGCATGCAGCCATGTTCTGCTCAGGATGATGTTGTAAGTGGAGGGGACCTTTAATACCCAAAACTCCACTTGCTTTGTTACGGTTCCTGCTCTTATTGGGAGAATTATTTTGCCGACGGGCCATTCTGGCATGGAGTTGAATCCAATTAGTGGAGATACGGCAGGCGCCAGGTCTTTGTCTTGCAGCTTCAATTGCTTAAATGTTTCATAGTACATGATTTCACATGAACTACCCTGGTCGATCAGAATCCGCTTGACGTCAAAATCCTTGACTCGGAGAGTGACGACCAGGGCATCATTGTGAGGGCAGTAAATTCGTTCCAAGTCCTTATCCGAAAAGGACATGATGTTTGTTGCTTCTGTCTTCCCCTTCTTAAAGGCAGGTTGGGCACTTTGTACTTCTCTAAAGTGCTCAGCCTTTTGATCGATCCCTTGAGCTCGCATACACGCTCAGGTTCAAAGATCCCATGTATTACATTGATAATGCCTTGAGGTGGGGCGTCGATTGGCATTCCATTGGGGTTATTATGATCCTGGGGGGCTGGCTGTGTCCCTCCTTCAATGTATTTGTCCAAGTGACCTGCTGCCACCAGTTCTTCCAAGTGCTGTCTCAGTGGCGTGCAATTCTCAGTTCGGTGCCCCTTTTCTTTGTGGAAGGTGCACCGTGATCTGTCGTCGTAGTCTTTTTGAGCTTCTCCCAGCTTGGCTGGCCACTTGACGAAAGGCTCATCTCTTATTTCGCTCAGAATCCGATATATTGGTTTTTTGAACACCGTTGTTATGGTAGTGCGGATTCTCAACCATCTTTTGTCTGGGTTTTCTCCGTTATCTCGTTTGCCACGCCCGTTTCTATTCTGACGATCTACTGTATTGACCTTTGCTGAGGTTTTCTTTTCTGGTACTGCGGTCGCACTAGATCTTGCTTTGGCACGTGCGCCATCCTCTTCTACCCTGATGTGCTGATGCACTCTTTCCATCAGGGCCTCCATGGTGAGGGGTGACGTCATGGTGATCGAGTCCCTTAGTCTGTTCCCGACTGGAAGGCCTCTTTTATATTGTGCAATGGCGAGATTGGTGGGGCAGTCTCCAATCTGATTGAATGTCTCCCAGTAGCGACTGTTGTAGGATCTAAGGGTCTCTTTATCCCCCATGTCGATGGAGAGTAGCTGGTCGATCTCCACTGGTGTTTTAGTGTTTGTTCGGAACCTTGTTACGAACGCTTCTGCCAATTGAGCCCAGGAGGCTATGCTGCCCTCTGGAAGCTTTTCGAACCAAGTCAAGCCTAGGTCACCAAGGCTTGATGGGAAGAGTATGCACATTAAAGCCTCGTTTCGCCTGTATACGGCCATGACTTGGCGAAAGTGGCTCAAGTGTGAATAGGGGTCCGTCTTCCCTTCATATGTAGTGAATTTCGGCTGAAGGAAGCCTGATGGTAGGGGCGCGTTTTCAATCGCTGGAACAAACGGCGAAGTCTGCAGCCTTACCAATGCTTTGTCCGTTGGTTCATAGGCTGGGCGCGGTATTGGCATTCCAACTTCGACGCTTCCATGCGTCCGAGGAGTCAACCGCTGTAAGGCAGAAACTCTATGTGGATCCCTCGCCCTGGCATCCTCCTTGCTTCGTGCTTTTTCTTCGAGCACGGTTCGTAAGTCGGATGACCTGGGTAACTCCGTCTGTCTAGATCTGGTTTGGTGCGAATGTGAGGGCCAATATGTGCTTCCTTCAGTGTATGATCTCTCAGATCTCGTCCTCTCAGACCTAGAGTGACGAGTTCTGGAAGACCAAGATTGAGTGTCGCCTGTCTTGAGGCTTCTGCTCTCTCCTTGTGAGGGTGTGGTATTCCTACCATGACTTTCCGAGTGGCGAGGGGGCGTCTTGTTTCTACGCCCCTCTCCTGTCGCCACTTCTTTTTTCTTTATCTGGCATTTCAAAGCCTCCATGTCCGCCGCCATCTTCCTTATTAATTCATCTTGCTCCCTTACGCGGTCTTCTAGGGCTTGAGGGTCAATCCTTCTCCTTTGCCTGTCAGGACTTTGTGAACGAGAGTGGCGGGGGCTGTTAGTTCGCCTTCCCCTAGTATCCCTCCTGGTGCTATGTCGTTGGGGCTCCAAGTCCGCCATGGGAGGGACAGAGGGTAATCCTTCACGCCTTGCGCCCCCATCCGGAGTTAGCCCGTCAACGGCGGACTGCGGCAATTCCTCAATGTGTGCCATTGATTGAGAAAAGGAGAAGCTTAGTCAAGAGGTTTTGTTCTGTCTGTTTTTCCCACAGACGGCGCCAATTGTACGGGAAAGAAATACACCTTCTCGTATAATCCTGTTGACTAAGTCCACGCTCCTCCGTACGATGTCGCTTTATCACCTGAAAACAGAAACGTGAGCTAACCGGCGGGTGTGTGCCAGAAACCCCTCCGATGCCTAAGTCAGAAAACTTGACAAATAGACGAAGCTCTATGTATTCAGAAAGCAAAATTGTGTGTTCCCTCCTCCAATGTGATATTTGTGAGCTTTTATAGGTTTCGAGTGGCCCAATCCTATTAGGACTTTTATTCCTCCATGCAGAGTCCTCCTAGGATTCATACTCCTAAAGGATAATGCTTATCCTTTTACACACCCCCCCCACTGCTTAAACCAAGTGGGATGGTTCTTACCATGGCCGAACTGCCACATGACCGAGATAAACTTGGCTATACTGAGCCACAGACTGGGCCGAACTTATCTTTAGTTCGGTTCTTGCGTTTATCCTTTCCTATCTCGGCTTTCCATGTAGAACCCATGGTGTGGTTTTAGACCGAACCACTGATTCGCGGCCGGTATAACTCCAAGACCGGCATGACTCCAAGTCGTTCCCGGACCGAAGTAGTTTTACAATCTTAGAGCCGAAGTAACTTCATCTCTTTTGGCCGGAGTAATTTTATCCCTCTTGGGCCGAAGTAACTTTATCTCTTGAGCCGGAGTAACATTACGACCTTTTTTACATAGTCCTTCGTACTTTGGGCCACAAAGTCCATCTCACAGCTCGACCCAATTTTCACCAAAAATTACCCTCCCACCACTCACTATATAAATAATTATACTAGAAGTTGGACCACCCCTATGCGTATGTATTTATTATTCAATTGAGTATGAAAATGAAAATGTTATACGTTCTAAAATTTTTTATTAAATGAATGATTAAACGTCTCATAAGGGAAATTAATGAATGCTATTGAGTATGAAAATGAAAATGTTATCATGTAAGACGTTTAGTCATTCATTTGGCGGAAAATTTTGAACCCTATACATTACGTCTATGAAAACAATAAATTGTGGTTACAAAGAGTAATGGAATGCTAAGCATTGCAGGATATCATATTTAAAACTAGCAGCTGACACACGTAATATGTGTGTAATTCAGATAATTAATAATAAAAACAAATAATAAAGAATTTAATGTTATAATATGTATGTTGTTTAAGTGAGAATTATGTTCTTAATGAAACCGAAGATTTTAGATTCAAAACTTACTTACGATGTATATAATAGTTTTTTATTTTTATTTTAGTATATATAAAATTGCCACGTGATATGAGAAGAAGAAAGTTTCACTAAACCAATTTAGGCCGTCACTTAATAATCATAAAATAATAATAATAGTAATATATATATATATACTAGCAGGTGGCATACGCGATGCTTGTGCAATTCAGATAACTAATAATAAATAATAAAAAATTTAATATGATAATATGTATGTTGTTTAACTAATAAGTATATTTTTAATGAATCCCAAGGTCTTGGATTTAAAACTTGCTTATGATATGTATAATAATTTTTTTATTTTAGCATATATAAAGTTGCCATGTGACATGAGGAGAAAAATGTTTTACTAAACCAATTTAGGCTTTTACTTTAATAATAGTATGGATATTTAAGATAATTACCAAATGAATTTTAAAATATTTTTTAACTTGTTATATTGTTTTTTTTTTATTGTTAAAGTATCATATTTTGATAAATTCATGCCAACAGTGCATATTTTATTTTTGAAAAAATTAGTTTAAGGTCCTGTACAGGGAGCAAATATTTTGGCAAGCCCGTACTCATTTCTTCCGAGCTCCGTTTCTGTCTGATCACCTGCGAGCAAATAACGGTGAGCTACCCGGCGGTGTGTGGCCGGAAAAACCCTCCGACGATCAAGTTAGCGCACACCTTAGGTTAGAGAGAGAGAGAGAGAGAGAGAGAGGAGTGTTTGAGTGTAAGAATTTCCTTACAAAGTGTTCCTGTCCCGCGTATGGGGGGCGCAGACATGCTTATATACCCTTCTGCGCTCCAAATCTACTCCCATTGGTCTTTCGACACGTGACTCTGTTATCCCATCTGTCAGCACAAATCTTGCTATACATCACCTAACCCAACTGCCAGCCCACTCTGCTAGGAGCACGGCAGCCGGGCAACATTATCTCGGCTATCCACGGCCATACCAAACATGCCCAAGTGCAGTTGATGTCGTAGTTTCCTACTACCGGGCTTAATTCCAGCCGTGCTCAACTATATTCCGGCGAAGCTGAGCTGGAGATTGGTGACGCCGGTCAGCCACAGACCTTCTCGGCCAAGCTCCAACCATAGGCCTTCCTACCGGGTTAAGGTGCGTGCATTACAACCTTGCAACGCGTGAGCCGGGGAGCCTCATCTAGACTGTTCCTCCACCTTTCCGGCCTTCGCGGAACCGAGATCAGATAACTCGGTTCCACGTGGGCTTTGCCATTACCGAGCAATATCACGGCCTGATCTTGGAGCCCAATACCTCGGCCCAAATCTGCCCGGCTAACGTCACGGCCCAATCTCAGATCATAAATCTCCCTCTCAGGTCCCTCTCCCACTTTTAATAATGGAAGAGATCCACAATATTATTTTATGATGTCTAAAGTCCTTCAACCCAAACTCATATATCACGGAGAAATTTAAGAAGAAACGAAAGGGTTTCAAAAACTGAGTTTGGTCTCTCTCTTCTCTCTCTCCTACATCAACCCCAAACCCTAGCCTCTTCCTTCATCCTCGTGAGCTTTCTCAGAGCTCCAGACTCTTGAGCTTCACAACGAACTCTTCGTCCTCAGAGATCGAATTAGGGTTTAGAATTTCATCAGCAGCGATCTCTGATGAATTCAAAGTAGACAATGGCGAGAAACACATCAGCCGAGTCGTGAATGGAAGTAGAGGAGTCGATTGAACGTTCGCGATCACTGATTCGAGGTTGATCTTCGCTGACTCTGCAGAAGCAACGTCCTCTGGTTCTATAGTTTGTTCTATCTCTTCATTGTTGATAAATATATATATATATATACAATGTCAGCACATATATATATATCCAGTGTTGACTATAACGAAGCTGGTCATAAACATCCTTCCCATATGGCTAACTTCGCTGACATTCGGTTTATGTATGGCACAAACCTCAACTTTCTTTGTCAAACACCTGAATAGTGTAGACGACAAGTGCTTGTGGTATTGTATTGTGCATATGTAGCTTACCTATTTTTGCTTTGGTTTCTGAAAAACAGTCTAGGTATCATGTTGTTGATTTTTACCAAAGCTAGTGGCCATGTTCCTCTTAAGATTCTTTCAATAGAGGATGGTACAGTTCTTGTGACACTCAAATGTTTTAAATTTAATATTACAATAAATAGAACTCAAAAATAAAAATAAAAATAAAAATATACATAAATAATAATAAACAAATATATATATATATACATGTAATGACAATAATAATAACTAAATAAATAATAATAAATAAATGCATAATAAATTGGGAATTTTATTATTAAAGAAATACGTTGTGAAACATTACACATTAAATATTTTAGTAAGTGGTAAGTGGTGATTTATAGTTGAGTAGCGAGGTTTTTAGACGTGAACCTAACTTATCATTATACGTAATTTTTAGGAATCATTGTGGATTACCAAAGAGGATAGTAACCCTTTAAACATATAATTCAATTCTCAAGACCTTGGTTGGTACATGATAAGGGTTAAACAAAAAAAAAGAGAGGATAAGACTCTTGAATAAGGATAAGGGTCAAAGTATAAGGGTCAAAGTAAAAGGGGTAAATCAGAGAGGGATTGAGAAATGCTGCCACGTATGCGACTATTGCTTAGGCCTCACACCTTGTTTAGGTATAAATAGGGAAGGGAAGTTCGTTGGTAAAGCACAGAAACAAGGTGAGCGCAGGAAGTGTAACGTATCAAGTGAGGCTCTGAAGTGCGAGGAAAATAGGGATTAATTTGTACTAGAGGTGCGTTATATTATACCTTGAGCTAGTATAATATGTTTTAAATATGTCTTGAGTTACCATAATATAGTTTACATATGTTTTGACTCACCATGATTTATTTTATAAAAGTTATGTTTTATTAATAAAAGTTATGTTTTATAAAGGTTTCAATTACGTGAATTATTTTCTGAACCCTATTTGTGAAAATGAAACTCATGGATAGCTTGTGTATATTTTAAAGAATATTTGACTATAACCTTATAAACAATTATGTCTTGTAAGTACCATCACGGGAGTCCCACGCCTTGGGAGACTTAAATAACCATTGACCCCTGTTTGACCACTTTGTGGTCCCCTATTTGTCATGGATCCATTGACCCCTGTAGTGATTGTCACTTTAGTGACTCCTGTTCTGTTTTGTTATGTACCGTGGTTATAGTTAATTATTTCAGTTTCTGGCACTTCATTAATTTGTGTATTCAACTCGAATTATGTTAATGTTTTACCTTAAATAAATATCCATGGCTATTTTGTGCCTCTACACTCACAGTATAATATTTCTTACTCTGCTATGTGCTTATAGCTGTTACCCCTTTTAGGTGACGAGATTTAGCGGAATCAAGATGGAAAATGAATCGCTGTGTTGTTTTGTTTTTTTTAAGATTTCTATCTTTTATTATCAGACTCTTGTAATACAATGAAGTTCAAATGACTATGTTTGGTTTCCTTTTAAATAAACAGTTGGTACCCAATTATTTTAATTTATTTAATTTTTTTGCTTGCGCTACGACTATAAAATTACTTGAATTATTTTATTTTTATCTTGTTACGACACTGAGCTTTTGGGTACCGGGTTTGGGTCGTGACAAAAGTGGTATCAGAGCAATGGTTTTTTTTAAAAAAAATAAAAAATAAAATAAAATAATAATAATAATAATAATAATAATAATAATAATAATAATAATAATAATAATAAAAGAATTAAAAATATATATATAGTATAAGTTTTAAATTTTTCTGTATAATTTTCACATTATTTGCAATTCACATTATTTAAAAAAAATAAATAAATTTATATATATATATGTGTATATTAAACTTGCATTATTTATTATGTGGTATGTCTAACGCAAATAAACCATGTTATATATATGTCTAGGCTAAGTTTTCTTGTGTTGTAGGAAATGGCGAACCTAATGGAGTTATTCTGGTATGAGCCCCTAGAAGCTCATCTCCTCCCAAACCAATTAGAGGGCTGGGGTGACTCAGAGAGTCTTGTCAGGCAAGCCCATCCAACACTTGACCATCTCATGGGAAGACCAGTTTATTTGCAGGCTGACCCCGATAAGGATTTCTTATTCCGAAGACTTAGCCGAGGTAGCACTGGTGAAAGGTACATAGGACTGACCCACGTTGTTGGTCTTGCTCCGGACCTAGAACCGCCACATTTTCTAGTCGCACCTCTACCCGTAGGCTTTGCAGAGAGGAGGGGACCCGCATACCCTATTAGCCACCTTCGCACTACGACACCTCCCCCACAACACATTGCTTATACCCCAGCTGTGGACTTTACCGACGGTGCATCACACTTGGAGACGCCGATACGGATTACTGGACGGGAATTTTGGGGTTATGATCATGGTGCTCCTCTGTACATAGTCCAGGTAGTATGGAGCTGCTTCGGAGTAGAGCTTAGTGGGTGGGAGTTTGAGTCCATCATGCAGAGTGAGTTTCCGGGGCTATTTCATGGGCTAATTTTCCGGAGCTAGTTCTCTTGGTGGCCTAACAGTCCATTCTAGATGTCTGACCAGAAGACCTTTTTTGTGAGCTGATCATGATTAATCTAATCCTTATATTTTTGTATCAGTAGGATTAGACATTAATTTGTGACTGCCAGACTAACGCCCTATGTAAGGTAACAATGATGTATATATATATATGGTATTAACAATGATGTATTAATGTGATAATTAATGTGATAACATTAATTAGTCTAATTCTTGGGCCTAGCCGGCTATTACCGGCGCTTTGTGCAAGATTTCTTGAAGATAGCTTCACCCTTGACCCAGCTAACTCAAAAGAACACACCCTTTGAATGGACGGACAAGCAGGAACATTGCTTCCAAGAATTGAAGGACAGACTCGTGACGGCTCCAATACTAGCACTCCCCGCGGAAGCAGAAGGATTTGTAATTTATAGCGATGCCTCATACAATGGTTTGGGTTGCGTTCTTATGCAAAACGGGAAGGTCATTGCTTATGCCTCCCGCCAACTAAAGACTCACGAAAGGAACTATCCAACTCATGATCTAGAATTGGCTGCGGTGATCTTCGCCCTCAAAATCTGGCATCATTATCTCTACGGAGTTACCTGCGAGATCTACACTAATCACAAGAGTCTCAAATATCTGTTTACACAGAAGGAATTGAATATGAGACAACGGCGATGGCTAGAATTTATAAAGGACTACGACATAGAGATCCATCATTATCCCGGCAGCAGATACATTAAGTCGAAAAACGACCAAAAGTTTGGTATGTACCCTCGTTCCCCGCAAGATCCATGGGTTGCTCACCAACATAATCGTGGAACCCAAGTTGATTGAAGAAATTAGAGCCCGCCAATGTGAAGATAAACTTTTGAAGAAAAAGTACGAAGAGCAAGGAAACACGCCTGATCCTGACTTTACGATAAGCAATAGGATGCTAAAATTTCGAAATTGAATTTGCGTACCCGACCTTCCAGAACTCAAGAAAAAAATATTGGCAGAAGCTCATAGCTCGAGGTTTGCGATCCATCTTGGCAATACGAAGATGTATCACGATTTGCAGGAATACTTTTGGTGGACAGGAATGAAGAAAGACATAGCAAACCATGTCTCCAAATGCCTACGTTGTCAACAAGTTAAAGCAGAGCATCAGAGACCTGCAGGAATATTGCAGCCACTCCCTATTCCCGAATGGAAATGAGAGCATAATACTATGGATTTCGTGGTCGGACTACCGCAATCAGTCTCAAAGAATGATGCAATATGGGTTATCATAGATCTATTGACGAAGTCGACGTATTTTCTACCAATCAGAATCATGTACTCCCTCTCTAAGTTCGCCGCTCTCAACATTAAGGAAATCATTCGTTTGCACGGCACCCCAGTTTCAATCGTATTCGATAGAGACCCCCGCTTCTGTCACGACCCAAACCCGGCCCTATGGGTTTAGCACCGTAACCGGCCAGTAATCCGAGATTACCGAAGGCCTGCTTAACAGTACTACAGTAAAACAGAGTACAGGGCCTGGCGGAAGCCAATACAGTAATTAAACAATGCCCAATTCAACAACATGAGCTCAATTCTCTCCTATCTCCTCTCTTGGTCGGCAAGAATAAGGGAAATGGCTGAGCAAATGTTTGATCTAGGTGTATAATGAGGCTCAAGTATAACTAGGTAATGGGCCACTCATGTGATCCATAAATGCAGCTGGCGCATTGGTAACTCCGAAAGGCATAACTAAAAATTCGTAATGTCCATACCTCGTTCTAAAAGCAGTTTTATCAATGTCATCTGATTTAACTTTCAACTGATGGTATCCGGATCTGAGATCAATCTTCAAAAATACTTTAGCACCCTGTAACTGATCAAACAGGTCATCAATACGCGGTAATGGGTATTTATTCTTTACAGTTACCTTATTCAGTTCACGATAGTCAATGCACAGTCTCAGTGAGCCGTCTTTCTTCTTTACAAACAAATCAGGTGCGCCCCATGGTGAGGTACTAGGTCTGATGAACTTTTTGTCTAATAGTTCCTGCAATTGCACCTTCAGTTCTTTCAGTTCAGTTGGAGCCATTCGGTAAGGAGCTTTAGATACTGGCTGTGTTCCGAGAACTACATCAACAGTAAATTCAATCTCCCTGTCAGTCAAATCTCCTGGAAGATTATCCGGAAAAACATCTGGGAATTCTCTGACTATAGGAATACAGTTCACATTAGCATTATCATCAGTAGACACAGTCAATACAGAACACAGATATCCCTTACAGCCCTTTCTAATCAATTTTACAGCTTTCACAGATGAAATCAAATACGGGGGAGGTACTACTCCAACCCCATTAAACACAAATTCAGGTAGACCCGGTGGATGGAAAACTATTTGTTTCGTTACACAGTCTATGGTGGCATGATATTTCGTTAACCAGTCCGTCCCCAATATTACATCAAAATGATCAATGTTCAATGGCAGTAAATCGATAAACAGATGTGCATCTCCAACAATAATTTCACAAGCAGGGTACATGTATGCACAGGTCATAGATCCCCCAATGGGCGATGATACAGCTAACAGATAATTCATAGGTTCTAGTGGTCTATTCAATTTACGCGAAAAAGCATGCGACACATAGGAATGCGTAGACCCCGAATCAATCAGTACATAAGTATTCTGAGTACAAATAGAGAGAATACCTGACACAACGGTCTCGGTATTCTGAACGTCTCCCGGTACTAGGGCGAACACTCGGCCCTGCCTCATAGGCTCTTTCCCGGTAGCTTTGGGGTTCGGTTTTGGTGTAACAGTTGATGCCGCTACACTTGGTGTAGCTTTACTACTAGTTTGTGGAGCAGAGGGACAGTCTTTAACCATGTGGCCCACTTTGCCACACCTATAGCAGGCTCCTGATATCTTGTAACAGACTCCCTTGTGATTTTTACCATACTCAGAACAGGGCGGTATTGTACGGTTTCCTTGACTAGACGTAGTCGTTGACCCCGTATTCTGTTTCTTGTTCAAGGGACTATGCTTGCCTTTCTTAAACTTAAAATTCTGCCTTTTTCCCCGCCATTCTGGCAATGGCGTTTCAGTTTTCAGTGCTTCAATGTTGGATTCAGCCATCAAGGCTCTGTCAAGAACATTTACATAATTCGGTAGTTTCAGAACATTTATTCGGTCAAGAATTGCAACATTAAGGCCGCCTTCAAATTTTCTGGCCTTCTTATATTCAGTATCCACCATATGCTGTGCATATCTAGCAAGCTCGGTGAATTTCGTCTCATATTCAGCCACAGACATTGCTCCTTGTCTCAGCTGTTCAAACTCAGTTACTTTTCTGTCCCTAACACACTGAGGGAAGTACTTTTCAAAGAAGGCTCCTTTGAATTGAGCCCAAGTCAGAACGGTATTTTCATCATGGATGAGCATCCACCACTTTCTAGCTTCTTCTTGCAATGTAAAGGTGGCTAACAGTACCTTGTGTGCTTTAGAGCACAGGAAAACTTCAAATAGTTTTTCTGTTTCCAGAACCCAAGCTTCAGCTTTTAACGGTTCAAGGCCTCCCTGAAAGGATGACGGTTTCATTTTGCTGAACTTCTGGGTCAGAGCAATAATATCCCCATCATTCACATTCACATTAGGTTCCGGCTGCACCGGATGAGGAGGTGGGGGTTGTTGGTTCTGTTGTTGTTCAAGCCTAGCAGTTATCAGTTCCATCATTCTTTCCATTCTTTCCATTCTTGCCTCGGTAGATGAGGATTCAGGTTCATTTGCATTGTCCATTTCACTATAAGCAGTTATAACAGTTTTAAACATAAGCAGTCATTTGTTTCACAGTTTAACACATTAGCAGATATTCAGTTATAACATAACCACACACTTTTCAAGTTCATGAAATGCCCTAATCACTTTTCTAGGACACCCTATAGCTCATTTGGACACGTGTGTGCGGTATGACTCGTGGTTAAGTATCGCTCTGATACCACTCTGTCATGACCTAAACCCGGCCCTATGGGTTTAGCACCGTAACCGGCCAGTAATCCGAGATTACCGAAGGCCTGCTTAACAGTACTACAGTAAAACAGAGTACAGGGCCTGGCGGAAGCCAATACAGTAATTAAACAATGCCCAATTCAACAAAATGAGCTCAATTCTCTCCTATCTCCTCTCTTGGTCGGCAAGAATAAGGGAAATGGCTGAGCAAATGTTTGATCTAGGTGTATAATGAGGCTCAAGTATAACTAGGTAATGGGCCACTCATGTGGCAAAATGGTAAATAAATCAAACTATGCAACTGATCAATATTTAATCTAATTTAATCATACCTACTCAGTTTTCAGATAAACATACCATAAAATCACATTAATTATAAGGATCATAAAACATAAATCAATTCCCGGTTCGGCCGCCGATAAGGCCTTCAATTAGCAGTTTAAACATAAAACGTGAACAGATCAAATAAACAATCAAACAAATAGAATACAAATTAACACACATACTCAGTCAATTCTGTTCCAGTTTTCAGTCAGTCAGTTCGGTACTTTAATCCGTTCAATTATCAGTCATAATCAATTCAGTTTAACGGTAAACAGGGTTTATCGGTAGGTAGTGGTGAGGGTTATTACAGCTTCATATCTCACTTCTGGAACAAATTACAAGAAGCTTTGGGAACCACTCTAAGGTTTAGCACGGCTTACCATCTGTAAACTGATGGGCAATCTGAAGGGACGATCCAGACATTGGAAGATATGTTACGTTTGTGTGTGCTAGACCTCAAAGGTAACTGGGATGATCATCTATCTTGAGTGGAGTTCGTATATAATAATAGCTACCGTGCAAGTATTGGAATGGCACCGTACGAGGCACTGTATGGAAGGAGATGTTGATCACCTCTATGTTGGACAGAAGTCGGAGACAGAAAATTATTAAGCCCCGAGATCGTGCAAATAACGAGCGATAAAATTCAACTCATCCAACAACGAATTCGCACTGCCCAGAGCCGCCAGAAAAGCTATGCAGATACACGGAGATGAGACTTAGAATTTCAAATAGGAGATCATGTGTTCCTTAAGATCTCACCGACAAGAGGGGTTATCTGATTTGGAATGCGAGGAAAGTTAAGACCACGATACATCGGCCCATTCGAGATACTCGAAAGGATTGGTCCTGTAGCATATCGTCTTGCGCTTCCACCCGAACTGTCCAATGTCCATAATGTGTTTCACGTTTCGATGCTTCGTCGATAGCTTCGAGATCCAGTACATGTTGTCAATCATTAGAACCTAGAAGTTCAAGAAGACCTCTCTTACGAAGAGCAACCTGTACAGATTCTCGATCGTCGTGAGCATATCCTTCGAAACAAGACTGTAGACACCCCATTTTTGACCGACCTTAAGACTCAGACGTCACCGATTAAGCGCTAGGTGATGTTGCATATTGTGCTCGTTCAGAAGTTTTAGAGTCTCGGCTGCGAGCCTTGCCTCCGGACTTCCGGATTCTTTTGTACCTTGCCTCGGTTCGCGAACCAGACTCGGTTTTCTCTGTTTCTTTTCCTGAGGGGAGGGAGAGGTCCCGTAGACCATCTCTCAGTGGCCGTGGGCTACATTTCGTGGTCGTAGGCCATTTTGCCCGTTTCGGAGCCCGGTTCCCGGTTTTCGGAGCCGTCAGGCCGTGTGCCTCGGTTCGGGACCGCCTAACCACTTCCATTTGCTCCGGTTTTTGGCATGCGTATTATTTGCTCCCTTTTGAGGGACACTGTGGTCCGAGAGACCAACTTCGTGGTCGGACACCACTTCCGGTGCCTAACAGCCCACTTTCGGGGCCCCGAACTGCGTGTTTTGGCTCCCGAACCTTCATTTTGCATTTTTGGGCTCCGACCCGAACTTGAGATAGTCATATTTTGAGGTCCTTTTCATGTTTGATTAAGGACCTTTTGTTGTTTGAGATCTCTTCCTATCACTTGCTTCTTTAACGCTCTTTTAGGCCTATTTTTGCGCCGTATTTTAGGCTTACTTGTGAGCTGTTTTGGACTTAGTCGTAAACTAAAAAGTTTCTTGTTTTGAGCCCCTCTTCAACTTTGTTGAAGGGCTCTCAGTCATTTGGGTCTAGAAGCTACCACTTGCCTTTATATCCCACTTTTTGGCTTTTTTGGAGGGAAACTTGGATTGTTTTCCCTCCATTTTTTTTCCCTCCATTTTTTCCCCCCTTTTTTCCACCCCTTTTGCCTATATATACAACACCCCAGGTCTGTATTAAGGGTTAGAAAAAAAACTATTTGGAGCTCCTATATTGTATCTCTATCTCTCTATAATTCTAAGCTTCAAAATCCTTAAGTTCCTACACTCATTTCTTCACCACCACCAAGCACCACCACCACTACTCCATTCCAGCAGATAGGAGTGGCTTTCCAGCAGCTAAGAGGCAACATTTTTCAGTCCTAGAGGCAGCAAAGGTTGGGTCTTCAAGGGTGAGCACTCTTCTCCCTCTTTCTAGCTCATTTTTGCCTCATTTTTTTAGCCTCTTTTCTTGCTGTTTTGAGCTCCGACCAAAACATAAAATGCCATTTTTTTGAGCTATATTCCATGTTTCATTAAGGGCTCAACCCTGTTTGAGCCCTCCATCTTGCACTTGCTTCAATATCTTCCTTGAATGCTGTTTTCTTGCATGCTTTGGAAGCCCATTATGCTTCCATTTTTGGTCATTTTACAGAGCTATAAATAGTCTTATTTTAGCCCATTCTTCATGTTTCATTAAGGGCCTTTGGCTTTTTGATGGATATTTAGTATACTTTGTGCTTTGGCCATCTTTTGGCCCATTTCTTGCATAAGAGCTTAGCCATATCTATATTTGTTTTTGGGGTTTTTACAGTTCTGTAAATATGCATATTTTTTGTCCCTCTTCAATGTTGTAGAAGGGAATTTTTCAGTTTGGGCTTTGCATATACCACTTGCTTCTTTGGCCACCTTTTGGCCCATTTTCTTGCATAAGAGCTTAGCCATATCTATGTTTGTTTTTGAGGTTTTTACAATTCTGTAAAGTGGCTTATTTTTGGCCCCTCTTCAATGTTGTTGAAGGGCCCTAACCTATTTTGAGTTAGCAGCTGTGAGTTGCTTCATAATCTCATGTTTAGGGCCATTTTTGCATGCCATTGTTGCCCTATCTTTGCTTGCTGTTTGGCCATGATTTGTACTTTAAAAATGCTTATTTTGAGGCTGCCTTGCTTCTGTCTTTTCATCTCGTGTACCAATTATGCATGCTTTGTATAGCTGTAGTTCATTCTATGCGCCTAATTTGCATTTTGGGAGAGATTCCATGCATTGGGTGTGTTTTCGCCTCATTTCGGGGCTGTTTTCCCCCACATTTCATTGCTGAAAATCCATTAGCATGCTTTCATATCATTTTCCATGCCATTGCATTGCGTATGCCATTGCCTCGGTTTGCGTGCTCGCGTGCACGCATTTCGAGGCACTTCATTTTCATCCATCGGCCTCTTATGTGAGTGTGGCTGAGGCTCTCTCATGATAGTATAAGTCCATGTTGCATTCTATATGTCATTCCCATGCCATTGCATTACGTATGCCATTGCCTCGGTTTGCATGCCCGCGTGCACGCATTTCGAGGCACTTCATTTTCATCCATCGGCCTCTTATGTGAGTGTGGCTGAGGCTCTCTCATGTTAGTATAAGTCCATGTTGCATTCTATATGTCATTTCCATGCCATTGCATTGCGTATGCCATTGCCTCGGTTTGCATGCCCGCGTGCACGCATTTCGAGGCACTTCATTTTCATCCATCGGCCTCTTATGTGAGTGTGGCTGAGGCTCTCTCATGTTAGTATAAGTCCATGTTGCATTCTATATGTCATTTCTATGCCATTGCATTGCGTATGCCATTGCCTCGGTTTGCATGCCCGTGTGCACGCATTTCGAGGCACTTCATTTTCATCTATCGGCCTCTTATGTGAGTGTGGCTGAGGCTCTCTCATGTTAGTGTAAGCCCATATCATATTTCCATGTCATTTGCATTGCGTATGTCATTTTCTCGATTTGCGTGCCCGTGTGCACGCATTTCGAGGCATCTCATTTTCATAGCATTGTGCATACTAGGTTGTATCTTAGATCGCATTTATGTATTTCTTCGGTTTGCGTGCCCATGTGCACGTATTTTGAGACATCTCATTTTCATAGCATTGTGCATGCTAGGCTGTATCTTAGTTGCATTCATGCATATCATGCATATTGCATCGTGTTCGGGATAGGAGTTAGCCCGGACACGGGAAACGAGATGCGTTTCGTACTCCGAGTGATGGAACGTGTCTCCATCCCCAGTCACCGACACTCCGGATTACCCATGATGGAGTTAGGTTCTTGTTGTGTTTACACGTGCATTCATTCTATATTGAGTTGCACATTTTGACCCATCGGCCATCATGCATCGATATGCGTGATTGGTGGCACGAGGATCGAGGCATGCATATATCTGTGAAAATACATTGCTATGCCCCTTTCCTGCTCTCTGTTGCAGCAAATGAAGAATCAGCAAACTTCCGGAGTTTGGCGCGCTTTCCAAGAAAAATCACAAAACAGAGGCTAATCGGGGCATCCCAGTGGATTTCCGCGCAAGGCAGCCCAGACATGCATCATTCATCAGAAGCAAGGCAGTCCTTGGCTTGCACGCCAGTTTTACAGCTTTCTTAGTTAATTTGATTAATTAATTAGGAATTTGTATATTATTTGGACTGTATTATTTGGACTGTAATATTCTTTTATTTGGGACTGTATTATTTATTCGGACCCTCTGTGCGAGGGCATAATTATAATAAGTGTGCGTGTGCGTGTGTGTGTTGCATGTCTTCCAACCCCACGTCTTTCTCCCTTTTATTTACCTGCTTATGATGGTTAGATTAGGGCATATTTCAATTAGCATACAGTATGACAGCATGTTTGCATCATTCATCTGTTTTGCATACACCGGGCTCGGCGCATCATACTAACTGCATTGTATTTCAATTTCAAATTGAATACATGTTAGTTGTAGCATTCCATATGCCATGTTTAGAATAGCCGAGCCTGCTATAGTTTGCATTCTTGCATGTGTTGCATTAGGCATTTCTGTATACTTAGGGCCATGCATGATTTCTAATGTGATTTCCATTTTGGCTTGGAGTACTCGGTAAGTTTTATGCTTTAGCATCCTTGCATGCGTGTGAGTGACTGCCATAATAGCATGCTTACCATGAGGCTAATTGCCAATATGATATAACTGCCTGAATGCCTGTGGGTGAAGGTTGGGTTACTTGGATTGGAATAAATCATCAACTGTTTGTTTTAAGCCCACTAGATAGTGGCAAAACCATCTTTTCTAAGCCCACCCGCGGGTGGCAAAATCTACATTTTAAGCCTACCTGCGGGTAGCACCATCAAACCATTTTCAAACAACAAACATGAAATGTTTTGTTCCAATTCAGGCAACTCAGTCTATACTTGTATGCTGTGCGCATCACATAGTAACCTAGGCTAATAACCGGATTAAGAACACACAAAGTTTTCAAAAATAGATATCACGGTTAGTAGAGGCCGATCTTTGATCGGGCGAGCGGGGGTGATCACGAAGTGACCTTCCCCAATCATACCCAAGTTCCCGAGCCGAGGCAACTTTGGTGATGACGGACACGTGGCCTTTGGCACCGAGTCAGGGTTTCCTAAATTTCCCATTAAAAAACATTTAGGTGACGACTCTGTATCTGGCAAAGCAGTCCATGTTTGGCACTTCTTTCAAAATCTGTTTTCTCAAAACGATTTGCCGGATTTGGACTCTTTGGTTCAGACTTAGAACCGTGACAAATTTGAGAGTCCTGAGCCGTAGTGACCCCAAAATGAACGGAACGGGAGCTCGTTCCTCCCGGGGCGTTCGGGGACGTCTACAGTTTCTGGCGACTCTGCTGGGGATTTAGAGAACTTGACTCGAACTCTTGATATCTGTTTTTGACTACACTTGTGTGTTTCTTTGCATTGCATTTGCATTGGTGCGCCTAGGACACCGTGTTTGCCATCTGCTATTCCTGAACGGTTTGCCGGAGGCTTGTCTTGTCAAGGCATGACCATAAGGCTGACCGGTTGTGGGCTCTGCCAGTATGGGAACACAAACCCCGATTTTACCGGGGCACCCTTTTTGACCATTCGACCTAGTGCATATTCGGATCCATAGTGACCATTCCAAACTAGGACAGGTTGCTTACCCGTTTATAGGTTGTTTGAAACCGCTGCGTGCGTAGTGAAACCCTAGCTCCTGACAAAATAGGACAGGGAAACCCTACCCCAACATAGGGGTGTTTTGGCTCTCACTTATCTGTTATGTGCTTTAGAGTGCGTCTCTACAGGAATGCATGTATCAGTATATGAGTTTGGGCATCAGGCCTGCGGGCACCAGTTTGCGAATTTGGGCATCAGGCCTGCGGGCATTACTATCAGTATTTGGGAGTCAGCTTTACCTGTGGGTATCAGACTCAGATTTGGGGCAGAATTTTGGGACAGAATTCAGTAGAGGGCACACTCATTCAACTATGCTCGTATCTGTTCAGATGGAATCAGGCTGAGATGCTGTCTGTTTTCTCTTTTGCTAGGTAGTCTGGGAACCATAGCTTTAGAAGGCTCCGATATCCCCCGAGGTTCATCGGACTTGTGCTGATAGACTTTGTCAAGTCAGAGATTCAGTTCAAAGGCAAATCACTGTTCCTCCACCAGAGACAGGGTAAAAAGGGCTAGTCGGGCACAAATCACCGGTTCAGCAGTTACCAGGTCAGCGGCCCTTATCCACCCCACCAGTGAACAGTCAGGCTGAGGTCTCAGTTTCTACTGCAGGGATAGATACCAACCAGTCAGATAGATCAGTAGAACACGTCAGGGATGGAGGCAATGATGCGCCAGATGCAAGAAAGTATGAAACTCATGCAGCAGGATGCTGCTCGTCAGGAGGAATTTGCCAAACAGCAGGCTGCGATCATGGCTCAGCAGGCCGAGCTCATCACCAAGCTGTAACAGCAAAGCGGCGCGTCCGCTTCACAACAAGTTCCTCCCCCAGCAGGAGCTCCAGCACCTGGGGAAACGCCAAATGTCCAGGAAGGTACGGACATTCCGATAGGGCCGGCTCCGCCCCCAATTTTACCCCAGCTATCCAAAACACCTACCAATCTACCGGACTCTCCCTCCGAGTTATAGGTCGACCCCACAGCGTTGAAGTTGAGCAAGCTTGAAAAGCTGTTTAAGAAATCCCAGGGGGTAAAGTCCATCCCGGGCATTGAGGACGGGTACACTGACGCAGCTGTAATTCTGCCGGACAGGTTCAAGATGCCTCACATCGACCGTTTTGATGGGTCAGGAGATCCCATGGTCCACCTGAGCTTGTTTTCAGATGTTTTGCGCCCGATGGGCTTGACAAGATTATAGAAGCTCTCCCTTTTTGGCAGGACCCTGTCGGGGTCACCTGGTATGCCAAATTAGAGGATTCAGTGAAACGAAGCTGGGAAGAGATGGCCGAGGCCTTCGTTGCGCAATATTCATACAATACCCAAATCGAGATTACGACCCGTGATCTTGAGACAATGAGGCAGGAGCCGAAGGTGAGCTTCTCAGAATTCGTAGCCCGCTGGAGGGCCAAGGCTTCAATGATGACCCTTAGGCCCACTGACAAAGATCAAATTCGGATGATTGTGTGCAATCTCCAGCCCAAGCTCATGCAGAAAATGATCGTTCTCCCCTTCCCCACCTTTTTAGACTTACATGAGATGGGAGTACAGATCGAGGATGCTATGAAGCAGGGCCTCATTGACCAGGAGAAGGAGCAGCCCAGGAGGGCGTTTACCCGCAGTTCGAATGCGCCCACCAGTGGTGATGCAGCTGCAAGATCTTTTGAAGTGGGCACGGTCACCACCACCACATCAAAAAAGGCTACCCCTTTCATCGGTGCATTCGGGAGTAGCTCGCAAGCAGCCAAATATCGACCCCAAGCCGAGAAAGTTTTCACCCCACTTTATACGCCTTTGTCAAAGGCTCTAGGGGCTTTGATCAAGAAAGGGCATCTGAAGCCCCTGGAGCCGCAGCCATTACCAAAGAACCTCCCTCTCACGCACAACCCAGCCGACTACTGTGCCTTCCATCAGCGAGCTGGCCATGACACTGACATGTGCTTTCGTCTCCGCCACGAAATACAAGATCTGATCGACAACGGGGTCATCCCCGCACCAGGTCCTGCGAAGTCTATCGGCACTTGATCAGTGAACTTGGGGGATAACGTGATGTGATCGAGGGATGAACCAACTGAAAGCCAAATGCAAGCCAAATACCCACAACTCTTTGAAAACCAAGGTACGTTAAGTTTGGGGACAAACTTCTTTTAAAGAGAGGAGAAATGTGACACCCGAATGTTTTAAATTTAATATTACAATAAATAGAACTCAAAAATAAAAATAAAAATAAAAATATATATAAATAATAATAAACAAATATATATATATATATATATACATGTAATGACAATAATAATAACTAAATAAATAATAATAAACAAATGCATAATAAATTGGGAATTTTATTATTAAAGAAATACGTTGTGAAACACTACACATTAAATATTTTAGTAAGTGGTAAGTGGTGATTTATAGTTGAGTAGTGAGATTTTTAGACGTGAACCTAACTTATCATTATACGTAATTTTTAGGAATCATTGTGGATTACTAAAGAGGATAGTAACCCTTTAAACTTATAATTCAATTCTCAAGACCTTGGTTAGTACAGGATAAGGGTTAAAAAAAAAAAAAAAGGGATAAGACTCTTGAATAAGGATAAGGGTCAAAGTATAAGGGTCAAAGTAAAAGTGGTAAATCAGAGAGGGACTGAGAAATGCTGCCACGTATGCGATTATTGCTTGGGCCTCACACCTTGTTTAGGTATAAATAGGGAAGGGAAGTTCGTTGGTGAAGCACAGAAACAAGGTGAGCATAGGAAGCGTAACGTAGCAAGTGAGGCTCTGAAGTGCGAGGAAAATAGGGATTAATTTGTACTAGAGGTGAGCTATATTATACCTTGAGCTAGTATAATACGTTTTAAATATGTCTTGAGTTACCATAATATAGTTTACGTATATTTTGACTCACCGTGATATATTTTATAAAAGTTATGTTTTATTAATAAAAGTTATGTTTTATAAAGGTTTCAATTACGTGGATTATTTTCTGAACCCTATTTGTAAAAATGAAACTTATGGATAGTTTGTGTATATTTTAAAGAATATTTGACTATAACCTTATAAACAATTATGTTTTGTAAGTACCACCACGAGAGTCCCACGCCTTGGGGGACTTAAATAACCATTGGCCCTTGTTTGACCACTTTGTGGTCCCTTGTTTGTCATGGATCCATTGACCCCTGTAGTGATTGTCACTTAGTGACTCCTGTTCTGTTTTGTTATGTACTGTGGTTATAGTTAATTATTTTAGTTTCTGGTACTTCATTAATTTGTGTATTCAATTCAAATTATGTTTGTACGGGAAAGAAATAAACCTTCTCGTATGATCCTGTTGATCAAGTTTGTACTCCTCCAAACAATGTTGCTTTGCCACCTGAAAACACAAACGTGAGCTAACCGGCGGGCGTGTGCTGGAAACCCCTCCGATGCCTAAGTCAGCAACTAGACAATAGACAATTAGCTCTGTGTATTCTAGAGTAAGAATTGGGATACCTGTCCATAGGTCTGGTCATGAGCTTTTATAGACTTTGCTTGGCACATTCTTAGTAGGATTCCAATTCTCCCTATGAGAGTCCTTTTAGGAATCACACATCCTACTCACTACCAACCTAGTGAGATGGTTTTGCACAATCCCAGTAGGACTCTAACTCTCCTTAGTAGAGTCCTCCTAGGAGTCATACTTCTACTCACTACCAACCAAGTGAGATGGTTTACACAATCCCAGTAGGACTCTAACTCTCCTTAGCAGAGTCATACTAGGAGTCTCATCACTGCAAGCCAAGTGAGATGGCTGAACCCTTTACCTCAGTTATACATGTCTGACCGAACTGCCTTATCTCGGTCCCCTGCCATTCGGACCGTGTGATCGAAGCTAATCTATCGAATGCCACCCTGCCGAGCTATACACAGCTCGGCCCTCGCCATTGATGTTACCTCATTTCCCTCGACTGACATCTTTACCTCGGCTGATATTGCGATCAACCAGTTTATTTCGGCTCGGTGATACTTTAAGCACCACTATCAGTCTTGACTCTGAGATGACACCCTACAGAGCTATCCTTTAGCTCGGTTCTCCCCCCATTGATACCTCGGTTTTGTCTGTTTAGATCGAGCTAACTGCAGCAGTCTCCGACCGAACTAACAAGGACGAGGTCCAACTTGCGAAGCCCAAACACCTCGGCCCATAGTTTGGCCCAAATCTGTAATATGAGATGTCTTCTTGGCCTAAAACCGAGCAACACCAACCCTTATCTCAGCCCATTGCGCGGCCCAACTTCCAAAGAAGACTTTCCTAGCTCGGCCCAATTTGCTTACAAATTACCCTCTCATTGTTAATGTTTTAGCTTAAATAAATATCCATGGCTATTTTGTGCCCCTACACTCACAGTATAATATTTCTCACTCTGCTATGTGCTTATAGCTGTTACCCCTTTCAAGTGACGAGGTTTAGCGGGATCAAGATGGAAAATGAATCGCTGTGTTGTTTTGTTTTTTTTAAGATTTCTATCTTTTATTATCAGACTCTTGTAATACAATGAAGTTCAAATGACTATGTTTTGTTTCCTTTTAAATAAACAGTCGGTACCCAATTATTTTAATTTATTTAATTTTTCTGCTTACGCTACGACTATAAAATTACTTGAATTATTTTATTTTTATCTTGTTACGACACCGAGCCTTTGGGTACCGGGTTTGGGTCGTGACAATTCTCAAAACTTTCAAACATCTCTTTCATCAGAATAAGAAGGTGGATTTCATTGAACAGTTCAACGAGAAGCTTCTCGTCAAGCAAGAAAGTGAGAATCTTCAGATTCTTGATGTAAGGATCTTTCTTGTGGTTTTGAAATAATTTGTTTTAATCTACGTTTAATATCTGATATTTGTTATTTGCAGGTTTGCAATTATGAACTAACAAAAGTTAGCAGAACTGAATTTATGACTTCATCTGCATTTATATTTCTATATGAGAACCAGTTGTTCTTGACATTCAGAAACAGGATGGTGGCTGTTTGGAACTTCCGTGAGGAGCTCGTAACTTTATTTGATGATCACCTCTTGTGGCATCCTGATTGCAACACAAACAACATATATATCACAAGTGATCAGGATCTTATAATTTCCTACCGCAAAGCTGATTCAGATGATCCATTATCAGAAAGAAATGGTAAATCACGATCACCTGAACTGAATTTTCTCTGGGTTGAAACCAGAGAAATTCTCTGGTTTTTTAACTGAATTTTCTCTGGGTTGGTCCAGAGAAATTCTTTGGTTTCGAACTGGAACCTGGAATGCTTAATTTGTATAAAACCCAATGTTTGTGAAATCAAATTTTGAAACCATCTTGTTGAGAAGGAGAGCAATATTGATGTTGTTCGATTTCATCTCTCATTCTCTCCAGAGAAATTCTCATCTAGAGAAATTCGAGAATTTCTCTGGAGAGAATTTCTCTGGAAAAGGCCAGAGAAATTCCCATAATTTGCTTGACACCAAGAGTGAAGGCAAGCAAAGCCGCAAATCACAGAGTTATTTGTGAGAAAATTAGAGAAAATTCAACCCTAGAGAAATTTCAAAACATAGAAAATCAAAAAAATTGAACAAAACATTTTTAAATTGAGGGACAGAATTGAACAAAACATGGAAATTTCTCTGGGTTGAAATTTCTCTGGACAGAATTTCTCTGAATCAGATTGAGGGACCTTAGACATTATGAAAATATTAGATATCCTTTATACTATAAAGTCTTAATACCAGGAACCCTAAAAAAAACCCTTTTATTTTTAACACGATCACTATACAATTTAATTTTTACTATACAATATGGTTGTGTGTATTTAATTATATATATTTGCAACGTTTTTAAATTAAAATTTTTAATTAAAAAGTACTCGAATACTTTATATTTAGTTTATCACGAGAGTCGACACCCCAATTGACTAAGTTTATTACACATCATCATATGATTGAAATTTCGAAAGTTCATCATGCATTTTATAATGATCTTGTTGAGCATGTATGTATTGAGAAAAGTAAAATTATTAAACAATTGTGTATCATATATTTAGAAAGTTTTCAACTTGTTGTATTTTGAATTAATTTTTTTTTAATAATATGATTAATTATTTTTAAAAAATTTCATATTAATTTATTAATTTTATTAATTTTATTAAATTTATATAAAAGTAAAAGGGCAAATTACATATGCCCCCTCGAGGTTTGGCTAAATTACAGATACCCCCCTGAGGTTTGAGAAATTACGAATTCCCCCCTGAATGCTATATTTGCATAAGAAATTAGGGGGTAATTTGTTATGAAATATAAACCTCAGGGGGCAAATTGTTATGAAAATACAAACCTCAGGGGGCGAGATGTAATTTCCGAAACCTCAGGGGGTATCTGTAATTTAGTCAAACCTCGAGGGGGGTATATGTAATTTGCCCAAAGTAAAAATACATGGCATGATATTTTTTGGTGGGTAATACAGATTTTTTTTTAAAAATCAATGATAATATATATTCATCATGTTTCATTCAAAAAAATATGTATTCATCATGTAAATTTAGTACCATGGTACTATCATGTTAAATTTGATATGATAAATAATACATTACTGAAATATTATTTATGTATCTATCATATCAAATTTAACAATAACACGATATATAGTACATTATTCTTAAAAATAAAAATAAAAACAAACTCAATTTTTTCTTCAAAATAAATAAATAAATAGTGGGCAAAGGCAGAGCACAAAAACCATGACCTTTTGAATCGAACTTTGCTTTTGTTGGCCGGGAGTAATACAGAAGTGCATTATGAAAATATTTAGGTCAAGTTTGACATGTTTAAAAAAAGATAAAAAGTCAAAAAGTCACTATCCTATTTAAGTCATATCATCTTATTTAAGTCACATCACCTCTCTAACACATCACTTCAAACCTAACCCAAACTCAACCCATATTTCATAAAAAGTCAAAAAGTACACTTATTTAGATCATCCCAAACAACCCTTAAATAAGTGTACTTTTTGTCTTTTTAAACTAAAAAGTTGAGGAAGAAAATATGAATGTTTGGGTTAATTTTTTGACTTTTTATGAAAAAATGTGTATTAAAATATTATATAAATAAGTGTGTAGGAGAAGATAATTAATTAATCCGTACAATTGGGCAGTGCGTCGGCTGAAAAGGATATGGGAAAAGATTGCCTACTTTTATGTTAGGTGATTGGACGGTGTTGTTCGGCCCGCAGGGGCCACCACAAGTCCCCGTTTTTCTAATCGGAACCGTTCAATGTGTAGAACTCGTCGAGTACTATATCTTATACAAAAAATTACGTTCATTGGATATCGATAGCTATCTGATCTTGTTAGTTTTTGTTGTCACGTGTCAACTATAACACCATCTATTTTTTATACAAAACCGATTTGATCGTATAGTTAGTGATATCTGATAGACATGATTTTCTGTAAACAAATAGTACTCGACGAGTTCTACACATTGACGGTTCTGATTAAAAAAAAGGGACCCGTGGTGGCCCCCACGGGCCCAATTTTATCATCCAATTTAATGGATATACGCATGTAATATTTTTTATTTTTTCCTTTCACTCCCATGCTTTCAGGTCTGTACATAGGCTGCCGTGAAGTTGATTGGTATTTAGTATTATGTTTATTAATTTTTTTATATATATATTTTTTTGATAAATAGTAATAACTTTTTAACTTTTTTGATAACTTTTTAACTTTTTTTTGAGTTGCCAAACCAGACCTTAGTTTAGTATGTACTTATTTATGTTGTTTCTCTTTATAACCATTTTCTCCCAAAATAGACGGGATGAAAAAATCCATATCAACAAGCTCTTTTTTTTTCTTTTTTTCTTTTTTGTAAATTATCGCAAGTGGAGAAGACACATAATGGAGAATAGACTCTCTCCTGAAATGGATTTTGTGAATGTAAGTGTTTGTCTAATGACTAAATAGCAGATGTAGGGATGTAATCGGTTCGGTACGGTCGGTATTTAGGTAAAAAATTACACCGAATTGATAATGTCGATTTTAT
Organism: Camellia sinensis; assembly: GCF_055761805.1. NCBI lineage: Eukaryota > Viridiplantae > Streptophyta > Magnoliopsida > Ericales > Theaceae > Camellia > Camellia sinensis. The sequence goes on from NC_138963.1 coordinate 84,916,466, forward strand.
TATTTTGAATATCGATACAAACCGCTTCTCCCATCAAACCATACCGAACCAAACCAATTGAAACGGTTCGATTTGGTACGGTTTAATCAGTTTAGGATTTTTTAAACTTGAATCACTTTTAAATATAATCATTAATCTATATAAAAATATTAAATTAGTTATTTGTCTACCATTTCAAATATATCTAATCCATCTATTTAATACATACTTTTCAATTCCTAAATTAACAAAAATAAAAACAAAAAAAATTTCAAAAATACTAAAGTTTCAAGAATAATGAGTGTGAGTTACGATTATATATGATAAGAGTTTACAAATTTAGGTTATAAAGATGATAAGATTAATTAATTAAGGTTAATAATTTATTATACTTATTAATATTGTTATATTATTAGATTATATGTTGAAACGGTCGGTTTCGGTTTAGATTGGTACACAAAGTGCTTAAACCGATACCGAATCGAAAGCCGAAAAAATTCAAATTTAAAAACCGCACAGACCGATTCTTGTTAAAAAATAAACCAAATATAGCCGGTTTGGTCCGGTTCAATCGGTTTTGCCGGTTTTTTCAGCTTTTCTTACATCCCTAAGTAGATGAGATGATTAAAATTGGCAGATTAATAGCTTATAAGGGTGTTGGTCTTCAAAAACAATCAATAGTTCATTCTCACAATTTAAAATCAATTTGCTTCCTGAAAAAAATTAAAAACCCTTAAGATAGTGATTTGTGATTATGATTCAATTTAAAACAATGAATTGAAGTTACAATCAAACAATTAATAACAAATTGACACAACGATTTAACGTTAAAAAAAAAAAAAAAATCACAATTGGACTCCTCTAATTGTGATAAAAAAAACTATGGGTCAAAGTCACAAGACAATCCACTAAGAAGATAAAAAGAGAATTACACACGAGAACTCTCAATTACTGAGCAAATTCATGCCCGAATTGACCCAAACCCGATGTGTCTCTTCCACCACAATCTTCACATCGGAATTCTTTTGCCCAACGTTGACTCCACAATGCCGATGTCGAATCAACGTCGATGTCAAATCCATGACAATGAACCACTCCAGAATCCATCAAAGCTTTATGCTCAAGTTCTCCGGAATCCACCAATGAACACCTCCATCTTTTTGTTAATAAAAGAACAAAACAACCTTTGATGATAGTTAATATGAAGCTCGTTATCAATTGATCACTCTCTATACATCAAGGAAACTCATATATAAACACTCTCCAATATAAAACACTTTGTTTTCTCTTCCTCTCTAAGAATTTGGGTGGGTTAAACCTTAAAAATAACAAACAACGCACTTTATACTAAACAGACCCATTCGAGCGCTCACTTTACCACTTGAGCGGTGTGACTAATGATGATGCTCACATATAGGCCAAGTGTTTGAGTGCAACATCTACTGCTCGAGCGGTAAAATTTGCATTCCAATAGTTTAGAACATAGGCATAGATATTGGATGAACCATTTCACCACTCGAGCGCACAAAAGACTGCTCAATCGGTCAAACAACTTTGACTTGGCTTACTTAGTCAGCGAAGTGGCAAATAAAGAGAGCTCAAAACTAGATATAGAATGTTAGCATAAACTCCCCTACTCAGGCACAACTCGAGTTGGATTTGCATTTACACTCTCATACCTCATAGATACAATAAAGTGAATAAAAAAACAACTGAATAGAGTTTTGTCCAAGATTTCCAATTACAAAAACCTAACACTTCTACAAATATTGTAATACAAGTTCCCCTTGCTTATCCAACAATTTTAATCTCAACCACTGACTATCTCAAAATAAATACACATTCCCAAACTTGTCATCTTACATTTCAACTAGTCATATGAAGTTTAGAGTAATAAATTGAGCCAATTTCATATTGACTTTATATCTACTTAATCTTAGTTTCGTTGTCTTTATATTTAGAGATGGATATCAAAAACATTGTCACTGAAATACACAAAGAAGCAGATATATATAAGAAAACATTTTGTATTATAGGGTTGGGTATGCATTGTATCAAGGATTGAGAAATGAGGCCCCTCATGCAACAAGAACATATATAAGGCATACACAATTAGCACTAGAAAAAGTTGATACAATGGCCTATGTTACCATCATTGTCTTAACATATCTTAGGCATAATATCAAACAATTAGTAGTCGAAACAGAGTCCTTATCATTGTAAATTTGCAATGGTTGGTCTTCCACTTGGTCAACGCAAAATCAGGAGTCGTTCTAACCCCACACATAATAATAGACAATATTTAAATAATATTATTCTTACCTATGTAAAGAGCACAACACACACAGGATCAAAATGCTACTAACCTATGTCCCAAACGTAGTAGGCGTTGTCGTTGAACCCATGATTACTTCTCTTTTCCAGTTGGATATGGTAGGGTCATTGGTTGTTGACAACAAACAAGCGTGGTGACAAGTAGATTTCTGGAAATTAAGGGAGCTTAGTGTTATGATTCCTATAACAGTATATCCCAATTATTCTTCTCAGCCAACTTGCATTGAAGGGGGAGAACTTGATTGGAGTATAACATGGCGGTGTGGGATTTGCAGGAGCATTGGTTGGTTCCGGATTGGATCCAATCAAAACCTAGTTAAACACTCCGACAGTTTTTCCTTTGGAATAGTATTAAGTTGTGTGCATGCTTTCTTGCTTTGAGAAACTTTAAGATAACCAAAACTGTTTGTGAGCAGCTTTAAGACAAGGATTGTTGAAGACAATTAAAACCTCCTGTCATCTCATTCTTGATAGAACTTGCTAAAAGTTCCTAATGTTTTGTTAACGATTTAAAAAGATCCAACATCTTGTAAAGTTTATATATAAATGAAGACAATCTAATGCAGATTGTTTGGGGGTACAAAATATAGACAACAAAACATAATTGTATGCTCACCATGCAAACCAAGCAATGAAAAAAAACACAAAAAAACAAAACAAAATAAAACAGGAGTTGAAAGTATGAAAGACAATTTTCTTTCTAATTGTTATTTCCCTTATTTTTTTTTCATTATGATTATTATTTTTTAATTCATTTTATCAGTATGTTTATCTCATGCTAAGTTTTAGCATGCCATGATGATTGGAAATGTTCTTACATATATAACATTTTATGTATGATTTTTTTTTTTATGGGTAATTGTTATTACTTTTCTTAATGTTTTGAATATTTTCAAATTATAATTTCTATTTAAAGACTGCAAAATATCAATTGATTTGGAGCCTTTTAAGATTTATTAGCAAATAGCTATTGAATTAAATGACCTTTAATATGGAAAGACTTTTCTTCTTTCATTAATTTTTTTCATTTATTTTAGGATAATTAGAAATTAGATCTGAAGTAGTAAGAAAAAATTAAAACCAGTGCTGAAAGGTCATGCAAACCTTAATGGTCCTCCCTTATGGATCTGATGTGCCTCTGTGCTCATTCATAAGCTCCCAAGCCAAGATTGTTGGATCATTCACGTAAAGAACTTCAGTCATGGTGTTACATCTATTAAGAATGATATGCAAATTTATACATAAATAAAAGTATATTCAGTAAAGCTCATTTCTCATAAAAGGAAAATGGATAGAGTAAAACACAACTTGAGTTTGAAAAGATCAAACAAAAAAAATAAATAAAAACAGAGGATGTGTCTTTATTACTTACCTTAACATGGTTCTTTTAATATCCTTCAATAATAGGTTTTCTAAAGAAATCATCATGAGATGACAAGTATAGCCCTTGATTTTTAGCTCAGTTCACATATTGTTTCTTTGCTCCAAAGTTGTCATAGTTACTCGCTAAACTCATTACAAGTTTGATTACATACCTTTTGGCCTCAGCTACTAAAAAATCCATCCAACCCGGTTAAATTAAACCAACAAACAGAATATGAGGTCAAGAGGAAAAAGATAAAAAGACAACAACACTTGACCATAATAAGTTGTCTCTTATGGGCATTTCATCAAACACATGGTGTACGAAGTTTTTCTATACTAACAAACACCATGACATCAACATCGGCAAAGCCAAAAAATTGGAAACTACAAGGTATAACTATCTCCCTCAACCATATACACACAAATATATAGTGACTTGTGTAATGTATATATGCATGCATACACACATATACATGCATGCCACCTAAACCATGAATTGAGGAATAGGGAGATCAACAAATTGTGATTGAACAATAGAGTATAGGGCTTTGATGCACAGATGAACAATCACTTTGTCAATTTAGCATCACAGCTGTACATCAGTTTCAGGAATAAACAAAAATTGTACTAACCAAAAAATATAAAATTAGACAGAACAATAAAGATAAAAAAAAATAAAAATGAGAGCAAGTCTTTTACTGCAAGTCTTTGTTCACTGTTCCAGTTTACAATATTAACAATTGTGAAGAAGAAGACTCCAGTTGTAATTTCGTATGAGCATCGATCAAGGAGATTAGGAACATAACAAATGGTGACTTCCTATCGGCTGGAAAGTTGGTTATGAAGCCTCAAATGGTAGTAAATGGCTAGAGAGAGAATACGGTAGGGTAGAGAAGAAGATAATGCGAATGCCAGTCCACCAAATGGTGCAAATGGAGAATGACACCTGAAGCACAGGTGTAATCTCGAGTTTGCTGCACCTGGCACATGAAAAAATGTTGGAAAGGAGAATATTCAGCTGAGATTTATTGCTGATCTCTAGGGATTGCCTAGTTGCATGTCAACTCTATAAATAAGAAAAATTAGTTATATGACAGCTAGCTATGTGATAGCTGTATGATTATTTAGTTCCTGATTTAGTGCCTTGTATAAATAGTGTACTTGTTTATCATTCTAAAAATATAAAATTGAGAACAATTCTCTCCCAATTCCTTGTTGTTTACTTGGTATTAGAGCAAGAACTTTATTTCCGACTCTTTTCTGTATTCACAAACAAATAATTATTGTGATTTATTCCTTGTAATTGAAACCTTCGCCACTCATGATGTCTGGATCCAAGTCTACTGAAAATCTTGGTCTTAATTCTGACTCGCACTCTGTTCATATAACCATTATACGCCTTAATGACAATTTTTTGCGCTAGTCTCAATTAGTGCGTATGTATATTCGAGGGCGAGGAAAGATTGGGTACCTGACTGGTGATACAAAAGCGCCTAATTTGAAGGATACGACTTATGCCACTTGGGATGTAGAAAACTCTATGGTTATGGCCTGGCTTGTTAATTCCATGGATGAAGACATTGTCTCTAACTATATGTGCTATACAACTGCCAACAAACTCGGGCCTAGTATTCACGAGATGTATTCTGACCTTGGCAATCAATCCCGAATGTACAAACTGCAATTACAACTTGGAGAAATTCAACAAAGAAGAGACAATGTCATCAAATACTTTAATACTTTGACTGGGCTATGGCAAGATTTGGATATTTTCAATGATTATGAATGGAAATCTCCAGCTGATTGCAATGACTACAAGAAGACAGTGGAAAACGATCGTATCTACAAATTTCTCATTGGCTTGAACTTAGAATTTGATTAAGTAAGGGAATGGGTCATTGGTTGCAGTCCTCTTCTTTCACTTGGAAAGGTATTTGCTGAAGTTTGGAGGAAGGAGAGTCGTCAAAGTGTTATGCTAGGACTAAGGGAGGCTGGGTACCAATTAAAAATTCTACCCTAGTTGCTGTTGATGCAAATGTGAGCTGAACTTCTAATAGCCAGCGTAGAGCCGAGGACAAGCCTCGAATTTGGTGTGATGTCTGCAACAAACCCCACCATACATGAGAGACATGCTAGAAGATTTAAGGCAAACCTTCCAATTGGTAAAGCAACAAGCCTGGAGACTGACCTGCTAGTGCAAATGAGGCTTATGTTGGTGCCTTCAGTAAAGAGTAGATGGTTTATCTTCTGAAGCTGTTGAAATCCAATCCAGACTCTAGTATTCCTAGTGTTTCTCTAGCTCAAATAGGTAGCAACTCTAGTGCTTTCTCTTGTCATTCTAGTCTTACACCTTGGATCATTGATTCAGGTGCATCTGATCATATGGCAAATCTCTCTCATGTATTTCATTCTTATTCCCCTTGTTCTAGTCATAAAAAAGTTAGAATTGTAGATGGAAATCTTTCATCAATTGCAGGGAAAGGTTCTATCAAACTTTCTAACAAAATCACCCTAAAATTTGTCCCTCATGTCCCTAATCTTGCTTGTAATCTCTTATCTATGAGTCAACTCTCTAAAGATTCTAATTGTCGCGTTATCTTTTGTGATTCCCACTGTGATTTTTAGCATCTGAGCACGGGGATGATGATTAGCAGTGCTAGAATGATGGACGGTCTCTATTATTTTGATGACAACTTCCTCCGTAATAAACAAGCTCAAGCTTTCCAGTTCCTATTCTTGATCCTTCCACATCTAGTAGTCAGGGAATTGGTAGTCACAATAATGAAAACAAGGGAAATACTAGCCTGCCATTGCCGAACTTAGATGACGAACAAACATGAAGAGAAATACTAAGGCAGGATCTCATCAATCCTACCTCAAAGCTTCGTGTTTACACTTGAAGGGGTACCCATCAAACAAGTAAACACTTGCCCACAACTCTAGCACAAAACAGATCACTGTCTCCAAGCGATGATCCATCTATTACTCAAAGGTAACTCTAATCCTTCTTTGTCAAATTCCACTCTTACTGCTTCCGATCTTGATGTATCTATAGCACTTATAAAGGGAGTTCGAACCTGTATAGAACATCTTATTGCTAAATGTGTGTCTTACCATTAGCTTTTTAAGTCTCATAAAGCTTTTACCTCAAAAATCTCCCACCTATTTATCCCGAGAACCATTCAGGAAGCCCTGGATAATCCGGATTGGAAATTAGCAATTTTGGAATAAATGAATGGTTTGAAAAAGAATGAGACTTGGGAAATTGTTAACTTGCCGAGGGACAAGAAAATAGTAGGATGCAAATGGGTGTTTACGGTTAAGTGTAAAGCTGATGGAAGTATAGAAAGGTACAAGGTGCGTTTAGTGGCAAAAGGTTTTACACAAACATACGGAATTGATTACCAAGAAACTTTTGCTCCAGTCACAAAGATTAATTCAATTTGTGTTTTACTATCCTTAGTCGTTAGTCTTAACTGGCCCCTTACACCAGCTATATGTAAAAAAACAAATTCTTAAACGGGGATTTGGAAGAGGAAGTCTTTATGAGCCTACCACCGGGATTTGAAGAACACCTTGGTAAAGGGAAAGTGTGTAGACTAAGAAAATCCCTGTATGGCCTCAAATAATCTCCTGTAGTATGGTTTAAGCGATTTGGGAAACCCGTAAAGGCCTAGGGATATACACAAAGTCAGGCAGATCACACTATGTTCTATAAGCACTTAACATAAGGAAAGATAGCTATTTCAATTGTTTATGTTGATGATATAGTATTAATGGGTGACGATCATGTTGAGCTCAAAAGTATTAAGATAGTCCTTGCTGATGACTTTGAGATCAAGGACTTGGGAGTCTTAAAACATTTTCTTCGAATAAAGTTTGCCAGGTCTAAAAAGGGCATCATTATGTCTCAACAAAAATATGTGTTGGATCTTCTTGAAGAGACAGGTCTACTCGGTTGTAAGGCAACAGAGACACCAATTGAACCTAATTTGACGCTCTAATCTGCTAAACCCGAAGATGTAAAGAACAGGGAACAATTTTAGAGGCTAGTTAGTAGACTGATTTATCTATTGCGTACTCGCCCAAATATAGCTTTTGCAGTGAGCATGGTAAGCCAATTTATGCACTCACCAGGTCCAACACACTTCAAGGCAGTGTACAAAATCTTAAAGTACTTAAAGGGATCACCAAGGAAGGGCCTGCTGTTTGGAAAACATGGTCACCTACAAATTGAAGTATACACAAATGCTAACTGGGCTGGGCGACAGAAGGTCAACCTCTGGCTACTGTACTTTTGTTGGAGAAAACCTTGTTACTTGGTGTAGTAAAAAGCAAAATGTAGTGGCAAGAAGCAATGTTGCAGCCGAATTTAGATCAGTTGCCCACGAAATTTGTGAGGTGTTATGAACTAAGAGAGTCTTAGATGAACTTAAGGTCTCAAGTCCCTCTCTAATAAAGGCATACTGTGATAACAAAGCAGCAATCTCAATAGCACATAACCCTGTTCTTCGTGACAGAACCAAGCACGTTATGGTAGACAAGAACTTCATCAAGGAGAATATAGAGAATGGGCAGATTTGCATGACCTATGTACCAATTGAAGAACATATTGCAGATGTTCTTACAAAGGGACTGTCCAAAAAACAATTTGAGAAATTGACAAGTAAGTGGGCTGTGGAAGATATCTTCAAACCAGCTTGAGGAGGAGTGTTGGAAAGGAGAATATTCAGCTGAGATTTATTGTTGATCTCTAGGAATTACCTAGCTGTATGTCAACTCTGTAAATAAGGAGAATTAATTCTATGATAGCTAGTTGTATGATTATTTAGTTCCTGATTTAGTGCGTTGTATAAATAGTGTACTTGTTTATCATTCTAAAAACATAAAATCGAGAACAATTCTCTCCCAATTACTTGTTGTTTACTATCCCACCCAAACATAGCACACGTATACCTCTCAGCTGTTCTTCAAGCAGTGCCGATAGCTACAAATGATATACCTCAGTTCAGATGTTATTCTATCTGCAGCCCGAGGTTATATTGGAATTTATATGCGTTAGATTCGTCAAATGTTTTCGTTCTTTTTATATGTGGTTATAAATATAGGCTAGAGCTAGCTGAGGAGCATTTCTCTCACCTTTTTCTTTTTTAAAGTTCTATTTAAATTTATAATCCACATACAATTTAAGGTTTAGTTTTTGTTGCAAACAATATTTCTCCTCCACATATTACGACTAACTATGTACCAAAAAACTAAGTAGAAGTGGGATGACCATGAGAGCGTGGCAAGGGTAATTAGGTGTCAACCATCCTGAAGGCCAAGTATACATTTGTTCATGTGAGCATTACAGACTCTCCTATTGGTTCATCAATGAGATGGTCCCACTTTTTCCACCAAAAATAACCAATATTCATCAAATGTAATATTCATACACTCATCAAGTGTGTGGACAAATTTACACTCCTAAAGGACATCATGGTGATGATGTTGATGGAAATGTAGCAAATTTAAGGATTAATAGAAGAATTCAGAAATACATCATTTCTATGTCATTTTAATTTTTCAACTAAAATAATTTTTTAAAAATTCAAAAAACTTTGATTTCCTAAAAACTTCATAAACTTGAATTTTCAAAGTGAGTATTGAAGCAGCTAACCCCCCATTAGCACAATATTCTCCGCTTTGGGCGTACTCTCGCGGCTTTGTTCTTCCCTTAGGAAAGGCTTTGTGCTAATTTGAAGGAGTTAGTCAACTTATGTAGTGGAGTGTGGTTTACTCACGAAGCGATGTGAGATGGACACCCATTGGGCTCCTACATAGGTCCCTGGTTGACTGGTTTCCTGAGAAGGGAGTTCCCACAGACGACACCAAATGAAGCAATCAACCCCTCATTAGCACAATATTGTCCGCTTTGGACATACCTTCACGGTTTTGTTCTTCTCTTAGGAAAAGGCCTTGTACTAATTTGAAAGAGTTAGTCAACTACTGTAGTGGAGTGTGGTTTACTCACGGAGTGATGTGGGATGGACACCCAGTGGGCTTCCACATATTTGTTCTTCCCTAAAGCGATGTGGGATGGACACCCATTGGGCTTCCATATATTTGTTCATCCCTTAGAAAAAGGCCTTGTGCTAATTTGAAGGAGTTAGTCAACTTATGTAGTGGAGTGTGGTTTACTCATGGGTCTATGTGGGATAGACAGTGGAGTGTTGTTTACTCACGGAGCGATGTGGGAAGAACACCAATTGGGCTCCTACATATTTGTTCTTCCCTTAGGAAAAGGCCTTGTGCTAATTTGAAGAAGTTAGTCAACTTATATAGCGGAGTGTGGTTTCCTCACGGGTCTATATGGGATGGACAACCATTGGGTTCCCACATAGGTCCCCAATTGATTGGCTTCCTAAGAAGGGAGTTCCCACAGATGACGTCAAATGAAGTAGCCAGCCCCCCCATTAGAACAATATGAAGCTTGGGTAACCAGCTTAGGGTATGATAAAAGATCACCCCTTATTTATAAATGAAGATTAGGGTTTACAAAGAAAAAAATTACAAGATGATCCCTGAGGGCATAAAATGATTACAGACCCTACTGACTTTCGGCTAATATAATATGCTAACACTTTCGGCTAATATAATATGCTAACACTCCCCCTCAAGTTGGTGCGAAGATATCTCTCATGCCCAGCTTGCCTAATATGTCATGAAATGGTTTATTCCCAATTCCCTTGGTGAGAATGTCAGCAAGTTGTTCACCAGACTGGACAAAAGGAGTACAAATGGTACCACTAGTGAGTTTTTCTTTAATGAAGTGGCGATCAATCTCAACATGTTTTGTCCTGTCATGTTGAACGGGATTGTGAGCGATGTTGATGGCTGCCTTATTATCACAGTATAACCGCATGGAGTCCGTCTGATCAATACCTAGATCACTTAACAATAATTTGATCCATAAAAGTTCACACACACCTTGTGCCATAGCTCTAAACTCAGCTTCTGCACTTGACCTGGCAACCACATTCTGTTTCTTACTCCTCCAAGTAACTAGGTTGCCGCCAACAAATGTGCAATACCCTGAAGTTGATCTCCTATCAGTTACTGACCCAGCTCAGTCAGCGTCTGTATAGGCTTCTACACGAAGATGATCATACTTTGAAAAATACAGACCCTTACCAGGAGCAGACTTCAAATACCTCAAGATTCTCATGACAGCCTCAAAGTGAATCTGACGAGGAGCATGCATAAACTGACTAACTACACTGACAGCAACAGCAATATCAGGACGGGAGTGAGATAGGTAAATGAGCTTACCCACTAATCGTTGATAGCTCCCCCTATCCACAACTTCTCCTCCTTCATCATCCCCCAATTTCTGATTTGGTTCCAGTGGAGTGGCACATGCCTTGCAGCCAAGCATCCCAGTTTCCTTCAACAGGTCAAGCACATATTTTCTCTATGAGATAAATATCCCATCCTTAGAGCGAGCAACTTCAATTTCCAGAAAATACTTCAAGCTTCCCAAGTCTTTGATTTCAAACTCTTTGGCTAAATATTTCTTCAATAGAGGTATTTCCCCACTATCATTGCCTGTAAGAACTATGTCATCTACATAAACAATAAGTGCTGTAGTCTTACCGCGTGAGGAATGTTTCACAAACAATGTGTGATCTGCCTGACTTTGTTTGAAGCCATATTTAAACATAGCCTGAGTGAATCTCTCAAACCAAGCCCTTGGAGACTGTTTAAGACCATATAATGACTTCCGAAGTTTGCATACTTTGCCTTCTGTTTGATGATCCTCAAAACCCGGAGGAATGTCCATATATACTTCTTCTTCGAGGTCACCATGGAGAAAAGCATTCTTGACATCAAACTGATAAAGCGGCCAATCTAGATTAGCTGCTAGAGAGAGAAGTACTCTGACTGAATTCATTTTAGCCGCGGGTGCGAAGGTCTCCTGATAATCAATGCCATATGTCTGAGTAAACCCTTTTGCCACAAGTCTTGCTTTGTAACGCTCAATAGATCCATCTGCTTTGTGTTTCACAGTATATACCCATTTACATCCCACAGGTCGTTTGCCCGTAGGTAACTCAGTCAATTCCCAAGTGCCATTCTTCCTAAGTGCTTTCATTTCCTCAATCATGGCTAGTTTCCACTCAGAGGTAGCAAGAGCATCCTGAAAATGGTTAGGAATGCTAACAGAGGAAATATTGGACACAAACGCTCTATATGAGGATGACAAATGAGAGTATGATACAAACTGTGAGATAGGATGTTGAGTACAAGATCTCACACCCTTCCTCTTGGCAATAGGAACATCAAGATCAATGGACTCACGAGATTCAAAGTTACCTAGACTCTCATCAGAAGCAGGAGATGGCAGTGGAGTAGCAGAAACGGTCCTGTGTATCCAGTAAACTTGTTTTCTGTCTATGTCCCGGACATAAACATTCCCGTCCTTATTCTTGGTGACAGTGGGTTCTATAGTTCCAGTAAAAGAGGGGGGTGCAAGAACAACTGGTTCCACCATAGGAAGTACAGTAGTAGAGGGTGGTGCAAGAGCAACTGGTTCTACCATAGGAAGCACAGTAGGAGAGGGTGGTGCAAAAGCAACTGGTTCTACCATAGGAGGCACAGGACTCACTTCACACCAAGGCTCCCCCGGAAATGAGGACGGTGACACCGATGAGGACAAGAAATAGGATTGGGACTCAAAGAAGTGACATCCATGGACACAAACCACTTACGAGAAGAAGGGTGGTAACATTTATACCCCTTTTGAGTAGGAGAGTAACCAAGGAAAACACACTTGAGAGAGCGAGGGTCCAACTTACCACGAGAGGGAGAGTGATTATGGACAAAACAGACACAACCAAAGATTTTGGGAGGAATAGAAAATAAGGATTGAGAACCGAGGAGGACGTGAAGCGGAGCCTGTTTGTCCAAGACCTGGGTAGGGAGACGATTAATAAGATGGGCAGCGGTGAGAACAGCATCGCCCCAATAGAGTCGAGGCACATTCATAAAAAAACACATGCACCGAGCCATGTCAAGAAGATGCCGATTCTTGCGTTCGGCCACCCCATTTTGTTGAGGGGTATTGGTGCAAGAGGTCTGATGGATAATGCCATGAGTAGAGAAATATTGTCCTAACCCAGAATCTATGTATTCCCCACCATTATCAGAACGAAATATTTTGATAGTGGCCCTAAACTGAGTACAAATCATCTTATGAAAAGTGCGAAACACAGAGAAAACCTCACTCTTCTCTTTCATGAGATACACCCAAGTAGCACGAGAAAAATCATCAATAAATGTAACAAACCAGCGATGACCTTTCACAGACAGAACACGAGAGGGGCCCCAAACATCAGAATGTATTAATGAAAAAGGAACTAAGCTTTTATTCAAACTGGGAGCAAAAGACGCTCTATGTTGTTTTCCAAGTTGACAAGATTCACAAAGAAAGTCAGACACATGATGATTTGCGAAATTAGAAGGAAATAAATGCTTAAGTAAATGAAATGAGGGATGCCCAAGACGCCGATGCCACATCCATACATCAGCGGGGGTAGTAGAAGACGTGGTGGTAGAATAAGCAAGTTTGTCCGGTTGATCTAGGAAGTAGAGACCATTTTCTGCACTACCACTGCCAATCGTCCTCCCCGTGACAAGGTCCTGAAAAAGACAATGATCAGGAAAAAATGTCACACGACAATTCAAATCCTGGGTAAGACGACTTAAGGATAACAGATTAACAGAAAACTTGGGAACATGGAGAACAGAAGATAGATGTATGGTAGGAGTGACTTGGACTAAACCTTTTCCAGAAATGGAAGAAACAGTTCCATCGGCAATCCTAACTTTGTCCTGACCTGAAGAGGGCTTATAGACAGAGAAAAGATCAGAGGAGCCAGACATATGATCTGAGGCACCAGAATCAATAATCCAAGGCAAAGATGGTTGACACAGGAAAGCACAAGGAGAAGATGCTAAGTTACCTGAGCGGGCAAAGGACGAGGAAGCGGTACTGAGAGCAGTAGAAGATCGGCGGTCCAACAATTGGCGCAAAGCATCCTCCAGCTCAGTATCAGAAGCTTGGGTAACAGAAGCAGAATTAGAATCAAGGGTATCAACGGCACTAGACTGATGAGCCCGGGAATAGGAACTACGGCCCCTAGATTGACCTGACCGACCTCCTCGAGAACCAGACCGATCACCGTGACCCCCGGATGGAGTCCCATGAAGCTTCCAACATGTCTCACGAGTATGCCGCGGCTTCTTGCAATAATCACAGAATACAGACTCCTTAGCAGCAGACGGATGAGGCAGGCTGAGGCCATCTCGAGGAGTAGACAGTAATGCGGAACGGTCAGTAGAGACAGGGGACATCATAGCAGACCGGCGACTCTCCTCATTTTGTACATAAGAAAATGCCTCCTGAAGTGAAGGAAGAATATCCATACTCAGAACTCGACCCCTAACTGGATCATACTCCATATTTAGGCCGGCCAAAAATTTAAAGACCCGTTCCCGTGAGATGAACTTCTTGTACCCGACAGAATCAGTAGGGCAAACGGGCTTATAGTCTTCCAGGTGGTCAAGGCGTTTCCAGCCGTTGGTGAGGAAAGTGAAGTATTGAAGAACAGTCTGCTCCTCCTGAAGTGAGCTCTCAATAGAGCGCCGCAACTCAAATGCCTGTGAAAAATTCCCTTTGCGGGAATAGGTAACAGCCACAGCCTCCCAAACGTCCTGGGCAGTCTCCATAGACAAGTAGCCCTCACCAAGTTCTGGAACCATCGAATGGATAAGCCAACTCATAATTAAAGAGTTGGTAATCTCCCATTGGTCATAACCTGAGTCAGTGGTACTAGGTGCCTGTATCCTGCCATCAACATATCCCATCTTCCCTCGGCTCTTCAAAAACATAGTCAAACTTTGAGACCATGCTAGGTAGTTTTGACCATTAAATAGAGAGGTGGTGATTTTCAAACTAGGGTTGTGGTTCTCAGTCATGGTAGTAGGTAGAATGGGACTTTCACTCTTTGGTGTTTGAGAAGAAGGGGACACACTGGTGGAATCTGTCATGGATACGATACTACCGAACCCGCAACAAAACTAGTAGCAATCACAAACCTGGAAGGTGGTAGTGATATAATAGGCAGAATGACCACTATAAAGATATAACTAAATTTAAGAAACCATTTTTTATTTTTATTTTTATTTATGTATATATCAAGATATCTACATGGATTTATATATATATATATATATATCAGGCTAGTTTTATATATATATTAGTATATATATATATATATATATATTTATATATACACTAGGTCTGAGATCATACCACAGTGAGGACGACGAGTGCCGACGAGTGACGAAGTTGAGGACGACGAGTGCTGAGGACGATGAGGGCGAGGAAGACGAGTGACGAACGTCTGGAGGAGATCGACGAGCTGAGGAGAAGACGACGACGAGCTGAGGAGCTGAGGAGATCGACGAGCAGAGGAGAAGAACGAAGACGAAGCAGATGATCCAATCGGCTGATGAAGATGAAGCGGCGTGACAACAGTGACTGACGATCGACCCAGCAGATGATCCAAATAGGTACGTTTTGAACCCTAACCCTAGAGGTGTAGCTCTGATACCATGAAGCATGGGTAACCAGCTTAGGGTATGATAGAAGATCACCCCTTATTTATAAATGAAGATTAGGGTTTACAAAGAAAACAATTACAAGATGATCCCTGAGGGCATAAAATGATTACAGACCCTACTGAATTTCGGCTAATATAATATGCTAACACTTTCGGCTAATATAATATGCTAACACAATATTGTCTGCTTTGGGCATACCCTTACGGCTTTGTTCTTCTCTTAGGAAAGGGCCTTGTGCTAATTTGAAAGAGTTAGTCAACTTATGTAGTGGAGTGTGGTTTACTCATAGAGCGATGTTTTTGTTGAGTGATATCGGAGTTTGGTTGACAAATAGTCACCTTGGGGATAGCTTGGAATTGAGTATGAGAGTTGTAAGGTTGTAAGTGCCTTAGAGGACTAGTGAGCATTGAGTCTCATGTTTGCGAATGTGAGCTTGTGGTAACCGGTAGGGGTGAGCATGGTCCTGATTGGACCGGATTGGGGTAAAACCAGGACTAATCCGTTATCTACGGTTCCTAAAAAATTGGAACCAATCTAATCCATTTAAAGCGTGGTACCAATCCGAATCAATCCATTTAAACACGGATTGGATCGGCTTAGGACCACGGATTTACATAATTAAATAACAAAAAAATATATATAACACTTTAATTTCATAAAAATATAAATATAACACCATATTAGTTTCATAATAGCAACATGTCTTTTCATAATAGCGACATGTTGTTCTAGAATTTAAACAATCATAAGAAAACTAGTTTCACCATAAATATTTAGACCATTACAAATTAACGCTAAAAACTAGCAAACAAAAGTAATAAAAGAAGATACTATGCGAGTTTATGTTTGGATTGAAGTTTTATATGAAATAAGAGAAGATACTATGGAAGAGGGTGTATAATAAAAATATAGACTATTTGTATACGATCCGGATCGGTTCCAATCCGAAACCGTGGGGTTCAATTCGAAACCAATCCGTGAACTACGGATTTTTAATTTTTCAATCTGGAACCAAACCACGAATTCAAAAAACCAATCCAAACCTACTGGATTGGACTAGATTGAATCGGATTACGGATTTCACGGATTCCTTGCTCAGCCCTAGTAACCGTGTTGGGATCACATGTTGGAGCCTTAGTTTTCTTAGGCGCTTTTGCTCCAGTTAGTGATTGGTGATTGTGATGGGATGAGACTGCTAAGAGATTGTGAATTTTCTTTGTGCTTTATTGTATTATTAGCACAGTTGTTATTTCTATTAATTGTCATTATAAAAATGTTGTGTATGTGTTGTGGCCTCATTATAAGAGTGATGGGTGTTGTTGGGTGTCAGTTGAGATTCTTCAGTTGGTATGTGGCAAATAATTTGGAAAATGAATTTTTCCTTGTGTTGTGGCCTTAGATGGCATTATCAAACTGAGAATGTTGTAAATTTAATCTAAGTTGTAATGAGGGATTACAATATGTAGCTCATCCAACCTATAAAAAAAAAAATTTAAAAATGAATCTAACAAATCATGAGAATGTGGATGTTTGTGTTATGAGTAATACTTTTTGTTTTCGAAAAATATTTACAAAACTTTTAAGCCTTGCGAAAAAAATCGAAAATGTATTTTGATTGTAGGCAGTGCAAGTTTGAACATATTTTGGAGGATTTTATATACAAAAGCAAGGTTTTTTCAAGGATATCATAAAATATCTTTGTTTACAAGAATGTGTTGTTAATTGTTTTGGCTTGTGTGGTTGGGTTGTGTCGTGTCTTAACTTGGATTGCTAGTCATGGGTCAGAGCGGTAAGCTAATAGAAATACTGAGCCAAAACGCGAGAAATCATCTATAAATGTTATAAAATAGGATGCGTCATGTCGTGCCTTGACATTCATTGGTCCACAATTGTTGGAATGGACTAACTCTAACGGATAAGTAGCTCTAGAAGCCTTACCAAAAGGCTTTCTACATGCCTTTCTAGCTAAACAAGACTCATATATTGGTAGGATAACTTTGGCGAGAGAGCCCAGTTGCTCTTCTCTAGCCAATCTAGCCATTCTTTCTTGTCCTATATGGCCTAGTCTTGCATGTCATTTAATGGAATTAGATAATTATCAGAAGAAAAAGAAGATGCAACACAAATAAGGGAATTATTATTCAATTCTGATTCTAAATCTAACATAAAGAAATCATCCCTCAAACTACCATGACCATAAAACGTTCTACCAAGATAAATTGACAAAACTAATATCCTCAAAATGGAAAGAAAAACCTAACTTCAAAAGTGCTAAAACTGAAAGCAGATTATATCAAATAGTGGGTGCATGAAACACATCATGAAAGAGCAAGTTGCGCCCAGTATGCAACTTGAGCTGAAAGGTACCAACTCCTAAGTCTTCTTCTTGAGCTCCATTTCCCATTATTACAAAATTCTTACCAACCGGTATCCGACGATAATCTACAAATTCAGCCCGATCTCTAGCTACCTGTTTGGTTGCTCCCATGTCTACAATCCAACCAAGGAGAGAATAAGCAATAAAAACATGTAAACAAACAAATATATTTAGAGAGCTGGTAATAAGGTGTACCTTCTTTGAATTTAATTTGTTCACTCTCTTACATTAACAAAATACTTTATTATTATTGATTAAAATAATAACACCTACTATTTTAAGAGGTCGATCTCACTGTTTAACTTATGAGCAAAGTTGTTAATCCCATACCGGCCAACATATCATTTTTTCTATTGGTATGGTACATATCAGTACCAGCACATACCAGTGTACCATTTTGGATTTATCGCTATATATAATATATTTAAGAAAAACAATTATATTTACCAAGAAAACTTTATATACATAGTATGGCATTCAACACCAAACCATTAAAGCATGAAAAAAAATGTTATCCAACAAGTATACATTAAAACATAAAAGGCAGAGAAAATAAACAATCTAAAAAAAATATATAATAATAATAATTAAAAAACAAATGGTGCAGATTTACAATAAATTATTGCACAATACTTTACCCCCTCAATTATAGATGATTGGTACTTCACCCCTCAACTAGAACTTGCTACATTTTACCCTATAATCCTCTGATTTGTATCAATCTCAACTTTCTGTTATGAACTCAGTACAAAAAAATGACATGTGAACTCTATATACCAATTTTGTGACAAAAATGCTTGTTTACGAGTTGATTTATTTAGATATATGCAAGAATTATGTATATAACTTATCTTCTGCTAAGAAAAAATATGCAAAAAAATATTGGTACACATGTCAATTATATTACTAAAGAGAAATATATATACACATCCCTCACACATACACACACTTGTATATACTAGTGGATGACCCATGTCTACGGACCTCCCCAAACAAGATGTAAGCATGCATTTGAGTTTTGAGTTTTTATTCTCCTAGGTCCCATTTTAGTTCCCAGATAATCGATTTTGATCTACGCTATGGTATCCTTGTGTGTACTGGTCTATATGTAAAAGTGATTAATACAAAACAGATTTATGTGAGTATCTTACCCTTGCAAGATTTAGAGGTTGACCCCATAGGAAATAAAGAAGAAAGACAAAACGAAAGCTAAACCGACCAAAGTACATATACTTCACATCCGAACAAACTCCACAAAATTTATTTAAGAAAAAAAAAAAAAGCAGATAAATAAGGGGGGAGCAATCTATGTTAGTCATACTATCTAGGCATAATTCATGCTACCCTCCAGATCGTTGTTACAAATCTATTATCAGTGAATTCCCAACAATAACACTACCAATTAAATCTATATTATCCAGTATCCTTTTAGTACTTTCCCTCTTGCATATTATTTGACAATAAAACAAACACTTTGCTCAAACCAATCCAAAAAATTGCAGCCACAACATAACCCAAACCGACATCATATTGCATATACCCAAGCCAAATCTAACTATTACATCAATATCTATATAAAAACCTGTTCCTTTTAGTGCTAAGAATAGATACCCACTAGGAGGTCGAAGACCTATCATCTCTATATACACACATTCATTATAGTTATACAACATTACAAAAATAAATAACTTAGTTAAGGACTCACAATTTCAAGAATCTACCTGAAAATAAGGCTTATCCATGACACAATAAATTGATATCTGCACACAAAACCAATAATAAATAATTGATAAGAGGCTACCATCATTATTCTTGGAAGAAGCTATAAAACTAAAAATCAACCATCTAACAACCATTTACTGTTTTTCAAATGTTGCAGAAGTAGAACCTAGAATTGTAAGGACAGGTCTGACAGCCTAAACTGATCATGGAAATAGAGGAATACTTCAAATCAAAATTGTTTCCTAAAAACTAGCCAAACTAAACGACTTTGAGAACCATCCAATAGCCACCAATTGCTGTTGCTATAAATACCTGAAACACATAAACAAAGTGAAACAAATTGATCAAAGAAGAAGAATCTAATACAGAGAAGGAAAAAAAATCCCATGTCACATAGTGGGCGGCAAAGTTTCTCACTGGTCAAAACTCAGAAGTATCTATGAAGCTTTAAACAAATTGCCTAATTTTCTTAGTTCTTGATTTATCATAATGCCCACCAAAAAAAAAAAAAAGAAGAAGAAGAAGAAGAAGAAATAATGTTCATAATTGAAACTAGGAGCACGTTCAAAGTGATTTTTCTTTGAAAGAAAATCATGATGAAAGGTGGATAGAAGTGGGGAATTTATGGGAATGAGCAGTCTTTTCTATTGGCAAATGAGTTGTAGCAATCTCTCTGGAAGTAAGGCAAATCAAATATCCTTTTCACTCGAAGAAGGTTTTATTAAATATTCAAAAAGAAAATTGGGGAAGGGGTTACTAACATTTTTATACCAAAAAGATTAACTTGTCTTGTATCTAACACAAGTATAAGAGCAGAACTATTGCACCCTATTTTTTTATTTATTTTTATATATATCTTGCTGCAGTCAAAATTCCAGTATTTCAAAAGAAAACAAGTGAACATTGAAGCTGTCAAGTGGGTCTCCAAAATGATTAATAACTAAATTAAAGCACAAAAACTGCCCACTGCATCATACTCCTAACATTTTTACACAATGCCATTGCCACCCAATAGAATATCATGTATCAAAATACACTCACACTAGTGAATGGACCCAACACATGCACAGGCCTCAACCTATTAAATATATGATAAAAACCTATATAAGAGAGGGGTCTAAATTAAAATCAACTTTCATGGCCAAATTACATAAAAATATAAACATGGCCAAAAAGAGTGATGACCATGATTAAAGGGTAATCTATATTGATGTCCAAAAAGAGGTGATCATGTTGGCCTATGCAGTTACTGCAAATTTACCTAAAGCTGAATAACACAATGTTTTGTAATTTATTTAAAGGGCTTAGTTCAAAACCATCGTTAGTACTTCTTTGAAAATCCCTCCACAAATACAAAAGTAAAATTTTCACTCAATGCGAAATTAAAATATTTCAGTTTATTATGTAATAAAAATCATTTAATTCTAAAAACAAAAATAAACCGATAAAAACTTATTGCATTCCTATCTTTTCCGGAAACTGAACTTATAGTTGGTACTAATATTGTTGACCACATTACCATTATGATGAAGAGTAATATCTATACAGTTCAACCCCGAAGTCCACTTGTGCTACCACATCAAAAGGAACTCCATTAAAGATGATTAGAAAATTCTAAATCCATTGCTTGGATAATCACATAACACAATTCACCTTGCTTGGTTTTGATTGATTTTTTGAAAATTGAGTTTTTTATTTTTCGTATTTTTTTGTTTTTAGTGAATTTTATTAATATTTTAAGTAAACTTTTTACTTTCTAGATGCACCTAAAAAGTACAATATTTGTGATTTTTTTTTTAAATTCAATAAATATGCAAGAATACGCAAATGTACTAAATTTTTGTATTATTATTATTATTATTATTATTATTATTATTATTATTATTATTATTATTATTATTATTTTGTATTTTTTGTATTTAATAAAAAAATTTTTAAAAATTCACAAATATTTTACTTTTTAGGTGCATCTGAGTTATGTGCATTTAGAAAGTAAAAAAATATTTATTAAAATATTAAAATTTTTAACTAAAAATAAAAAAATACAGAAAACAAAAACTTAATTTTTTGAAACCAAACAAAGTGATTGCAACCCTATCACACCCAAAACAATAAATAATAATAATAATAATTCAATGCTCTAGATGTTAAAAATGTGCAACAGGGCTTTATTAAATAAGAAGTGGTATCGTCTGGCTGCACTATTGTTGAAGCTCTCAAGATGACTCAACAAAAAAAGCTCAAGAAAATAAGCTCCCGCAGAAAGAAATCTCTAATTTAAAAGAAAATTTGAACAAACTTAAGTTGGCGTCCATAAGGATAAACGGGATGGGATGAAACAGAGGAAGCTCATGTTGCTGCACTCCAGAAAACAATCTGCTGATTTACTTCTTGAATATGATTGACTCATAGAGGACAACCAAAATCTTAAGAGCCAAGTTTTAGGATATCAAACTTAAGAAATGTTTACAGAATTCCATGAAGTCAAGTTTTGGTGAATTAGTTTGAAGAATTCAACTTTTGATGAATTAGTTTCTGTTGGGGTTGACATTGGTCAAACATCTCCATAATTGCCAAGAAATCATCATGATTCAGCCCTTGTCACTGGAGGAAGATATTTGAGTTGTTGAGGTGAGGGATTGCCCAATGTTGCTGAAAATTTGTAACTTACTTGAATTTAGAAATTTTACCTTTTCATTATTTTATTTTATTGTATTTTTTTAAACAGGACTTTCAATATTTATCTTGGTTTTCAATCCTACTTAAATTGGTTGAGGTTGTCATGGTTAGCCTTCTTTTCGAACTCCAACTTAAGTTTGTTCAAATTCTCCTTTAAATTAGAGATTTCTTTCTACAGGAGCTCATGTTGCTGCACCTTCAGAAACAATCTGTTTATCTACTTCTTGAACATGACCAACTCTTAGAGGACAACCAAAACCTTCAAAGCAAAGCTCTAGGATACAGGAGAAATGTTTGCAGAATTCCAAGAAGTCAAGTTCCAATGAATTAGTTTGGGTTGGGGGTGACATTGATCAAACATCTCCATAATTGCAATTAAATCATCACAGTTCAGCCCTTGTCACTGGAGGAAGATATTTGAGTTGGGGAGGGGAGGGATTGCCCAATATTGTAGAAAATTTTGAACTTACTCAAAATAAAAAATCTTACCTTTTTTTTTTTCTTTTTCTTTGGAACATGACTTTCAATACTTATCTTCAATATTTTTAAATTAGTTGAGGTTGTCTTGGTTTTTCTATCTTACATGTATTATATGAGGTAGTTCATGAGATTCGAAGTTTTTTTTTTTTTTTTTCCTTATATATGTTTCTTTAGCTTTATTTTTCTTGGTTAGATGCCCCTCGAATTAGTAAATAATGATGTGATGGGGCCATGAAAGATAATATGCACTGCTGAAATAGCCATTTTAGGTTGTGAATTTAGCAATTTCCAATATATAATGGATAACATGATTTGTCACGAGTATATTTGTGATAAACTTGAAAGTGATTGATCAATCACAATGATATCATCAGCTTCCATGAAACAAGTGACAATCATCTATATGCGTAGTTGGATGTCAGATATCGAGTAAGTTATACAAGCCTCATTCAAACACTGCTACTAATTGCTTGCATGAAAAAAAGTGCTATCTTACTGTGGAGGGTTTGCGTGTGTGTGTTAAATCCTCACTATACTTTATTGTAACTGAAAAATACCTACGATTTGCCTCATGGTGTCAATATATGTTGCTTTCAAGCACAAGTAAAAACACACAATAGCTCACATTTCTCAAAAGCACATCTTTTATGTATATTCCTGCATAATCTCAAATGTTATCAATTTTGGTACATAGATCAAATAATACAATATAGGCAAAAGGTCCCATTAAAGACAATCATGACAGCAGAATGAAATCCATCATATTCTGGAAATATCATCAGAAGGCATATTAGAAACTTGGGGTGAAAACAAGAAAATACTAAGAGCATGATCTGGGGAACATCTATCTAATTAGTTAGATTCATGCAAGAATACATCCATGCTTGGAATTCTTCCTCGAAGACTTCTAACCCAAACCCCTATGGCCAGACTTACAAATTCTTCCTCGAAGACTTCATAAACAAACAACTGTTGTTATAAGGATGAGCCATTTGGTTTTCTAAGAACTATTTGACATGAATCTCATATTTTCAAGGATGCACATGTAAAGTGCATAAGTAAAAGGTAAAAGGAGAGAAGATTGACAAATTAATCCACATTGAAAGAGCATACTTGAGCATCGTTGTATATTCTTCTCCATTTGCTGGACTCATTCCTTTAATTGACGTGATTGTATTAGGGTCCCTCAACCCTTGCTTGTAGAGCATAGCCTGTGCGTCTAGGCCACATGGAAAGAAAAAGGGCCAATGCTAATAGATAGGCTTAGGAAATTATAAGTCATTCTCTCTTGGTGTTATGCTGCTTTTCAAGACATTCCTTTGAAGTTGCAATATCCACCCCATCTTTCAGCCATCAGCTTGTCGCATGTGACAATGTTTTTTTGCATGGTAGACCTTTGGTTTGAGAGTTGAGATGCAAACCTAGCAAAGCGAACACTATCCTTTGCATGCCTTTGTTACCAATAGTCACCAGATGAGCAAACTCCATCTTTGAAGTGATGAAATTGCTTCAAATACTACACAACGTCTCTCTATACGCATTTCACAATTTTTGAGGTGAACTTAGTTGCTTCATGGCAGCACCACCACAAACTCTTAAGGTCTTTCATGATCACTAAACTAGTTCCTGGTGCTATGTTCTAGAGCCCAAAAGCAAGTCTCTCATTGTGATTACACAGCATCCTCACTTTGACTTCCTCTTCAAGCTCGTGCAACACAAAGTCAGTATTGGGTCATAACCCATGTCCCTCATATATTGTTCTAGCTTCTCCAAAATTTTCACAATTTGTTCATATTGTGGATGGCTCTTATCCTCCATAACAAATGCATGGAGCTCCCCACTCACTTCCACAACACTGTAACCAGGTACTTTCTTTATCCCTGTTTCTTTCATGACCTTCCTCACCCCAGCTACTTCTTCCCAGTTCCTTGTTGTGGCAAAGAAGTTCGAAACCAGAGCATAAATTCCAGGGTCATCCGGGTTTAACTCAAGAACCTTCTTTGCGGCCATCTTACCTATCAACAGCTTCCGATGAATTTGGCAACCTGCTAAGAGAGCAACCCAAATAGCAATCCCTGGTTCATTTGTCATGGAACCTATCAAATCATGAGCTTCTTCTACCAGTCCTGCTCGAGCCAAAAGATCGACCATACAAGCATAATGCTTCTCACTTGGTTGGATCTTAAAGTCATTAACCATGAGATCAAACCAGTATCGACCTTCTTCTACTAGACCTGAATGACTTAAGGCTGAAAGAAGAGAAGCAAAAGTTGCATGGTCTGGTTTCAAGTTTGTCTTTGTCATCTGGAGGAAGAGTGAGAGGGCTTCCTTGCCATGTCCATGGATTCCATAGCTAGCAATCATTGCATTCCAAGAAATTGAGTCCCTAGTACTTATCTGATCAAACAAGACTCGTGCGCAAGAAAGGGATCCACATTTTGAATACATGTCAATCACAGCAGTGCCTGAAACTTTGTTAAAATCAAGCTTTCGCACGATATATCCATGTATTGACCTCCCTAATTTCAAAAATCCAACTTGAGAACATGCTAGAAGTGCACTCACGAGTGATACTAAATCTGGTTTAAATCCAAAACTCTGCATCTCTATGAACAATTCAAGTGCATTTCCAGCAAAACCATTTTGAGCATATCCAGAAATCAAAGCACTCCAAGGAATGACATTTTTGTAACGTATTTTCTCAAATACACGAGAAGCAAGGTCCAAACGTCCAATCTTGGCATACACATCCACTAGGCTGGTTTGGAAAACTACATCCATAGGAAGATCTCTTCTAATCATATACCCGTGAACAGAAAGACCCATCTTTGAGTCCCCGAGATTTGCACAAGCCTGAACCAATCCTAGCATTACAACCCAGTCACCTTCCATTCCTTCCCTTTGCATCAGCCGGTAAACATTAATTGCTTCACTGGCATGACCAATCTGAGCAAAACCTGTTATCATTGTCGTCCAAGAAACAAGATCTCTTCTTGGCATCTTATCAAAGACTCCCATTGCTTCTTCCATCTTCCCACACTTGGCATACAAATTCAAAAGAGAAGACCCAACAAATATATCATATTCATATCCACATTCAACCGCTCGGCATCTAATTTCTCCACCCATTTCCAAATCCAACAAGCTGGTACAAGCCTTGAGTGCCAGAGTAAAAGTAGAGCTATCGGGTCTAACTCCTTCCAAATTCATTTCGCGATAAAGATTCACAACTTCAACTGGGAAATTTTTACGTGAATATGCGATGATCATAGCATTCCAAACATCTACACGTCTGTGGGGTAATTTATCGAACAGTTTACGGGCCAATTCAAGCTCCCCAATTCTAGCATACGAAGCTAATAGTTGGCCATTGGAAGTTCCAATGCTGAAGATCCCAGATACGACCATGAGAGCGTGGATTTTAACTATGGAGTCCCTGTCTTTAGAAGCTAAGAGGAGAGATTTTAGGCCCTTTGGCCATGGGAAGAACCACATCTATTTATACACATAGGAAGCTAAAACAAAACTTCAGTTATGGCCGTTAGTTAGTACATACACACTACAATTTACAAACTTGGATGGAAACGAGTTTATTTTTTTTTATGGTTTGGTTTGATATAAATTCTGGAGTTTGCAAGTGAGAACGTAGTCAACGTGGGGGGAAAAAACACAAAAAACGAAAAATAAATCAAGAGAGGTGGGATTGTAGAGCATCTCCACCCATGCTCTGCATCTAGCGCTGTAATGATGGCCTGACCCGCCAAAGCTAGGTCGGACCGGATCGGTTTACGAGTTGAAAAGTGGGAGGCCAGGCTTATTCATAATAGGGTCACGCTAGTGGGCCTAGGCCTGGGCTCGGGTGGGTCTAGTTGAGCCTTTTTTTTGTTGAAAAAATGAAAGATAAATATATTATTTATGTAGATTATTTATTAAGGATAAAAAATAAAAAAAAAATTATATTATAATATTTTAGTTAAGATTAATGAGATGTTTTGTTTGATTATGTTTTATAGTGGTATTTAAATTTCATTATGTATAACTTATAGTTTTTTTTTTTATGTACTTATAACTAAAAAAGTATGCAATTATTTAATTTTTTTCTTTCGAAATGAATAATTATATATATATATATATATATAAATGAAACTTTCAATATTACAATATTAAATTAATTATATAACATTTATTGAATGAATAATTT
Source organism: Camellia sinensis (assembly GCF_055761805.1). NCBI lineage: Eukaryota > Viridiplantae > Streptophyta > Magnoliopsida > Ericales > Theaceae > Camellia > Camellia sinensis. The sequence continues at coordinate 84,943,270 of NC_138963.1, forward strand.
TTATTTCAAAATGAAATAAAATATTACAAAAAATTATATTATTAAATAAAATAAGTGTAGATTATTGATGATGGTAGAACAATTGCATCACTATAGGTCAAGTACATCCCAACTAAGTTGGCATACTCCATCTCAATAATCTAGTACAAAAAAAATAAATAAATAAAATAGTAAAAAACAAATTGTTGATCAATTATTAGAAGAGGCAGACATTTCAGTCATATTGTCCGAGGATATGTCATCTAAATCATTTTGAATTCGCTCATTTTCACTATAATTTTGTCTTCTTATAAATGCATGAATATGATCTCTAGATATCATTAGTGCCTCAACCATTTGGAGTGAAAGATTACTGCAGTAATCACTCAACACCCGTCCACCTGCACTAAAAGTTGTTTTCGAAGGAACTGTAGAAATAAGAACGGTTAGTATATCACGGGCCATCCGTGAAACCACAAGTCACATAGCTTCATTTTTTTTACACCATTCCTGTCATGACCCGAACCCGCCCCTATGGGTTAATGACATAACCGGCCAGTAATCACGAGATTTCCTACGGCCTCAAACCAAATAAAACATATTTCAACAGAGTTAAGGGGCCGAAACGAAAGCAAATTTAAAACTTTGTCCATAAAGCTGTGCTTACATGGTGTAGCAATATCATTCCAAAAGTATCTCATAATAACTCACACATACACATAGAGTTAATCTATATCCAGGAACTTTCAATTACGCAGTCAGCCAAACAAAACTCATATACAAAGGTGATCCAACGTTTTCGCCAACATAGCAAAAATATAACAAAAGAACAAAAGGGCGAAAACAAGTCTCGTGCATGAGACGTAAGGACTGACTCCTCAAAACTTTGACTGTCTCTCACATACTTCACTGAGGCTGGGTTTGGACATCTCTTAGCTCACCTACAGACACATGAATAAGAGTGAGCGAAAGCCCAGTGAATAATATCAAATAAAGAAGATACATGAACGGAATTTGAAATAAATACATCGGATGGTCTTGGGCCCAATTTATGTTTCTATTTAGTGTATCAAGTGACTACAGATCCAGACATATCAAACGGCCTCGGGCCCAATCTGTTCATTTCCGACGGCCTTTGGCCCAAGCATTCATATCCGACGGCCTTTGGCCTAATCATTCATATCTGACGGCCTTTGGCCCAATCATTCATGTCCGACGGTCTTTGACCCAATCATTCATATTCGACGGCCTTTGGCCCAATCATTCGGCATAACGAATATTTGTCCATAATTCAAATTAACAGACTTATGGAATTCGAATAGGAGTAAGCAATTGGACAAATAGCATATTTCAAAATATATTTACTAAAATATTACTCACAGTGTTCTGCTAGTGGATTCGCCCTTGTGCTTGACCCTACACAATACATAACACATTATTGGGTCACAAGCTATTCAATTCGTTCCTAACTTATACATTCCTCTTAGGCCTCTTTCTTATCTTCTTGATTCATTTACAATGCTCAATGTATGCCTAAGAGTGCTTAGAAATGAAAAAGAATGGAAAACGAAACATGAAACCACTTTTCAAAATTTCTGAAACAAGGCTCCCCTCTCGAGCGCGGTTTCTGCCGCTCGAGCGGACCCTCTTGGTCTGCAAAAGTACTGATTACCTCATATTTACTCCTGAGCGTGACTTCAGACGCTCAAGTTGAAAATCAAATTACGTGGCTAGGAGCTCGAGCGTGACTATTTCCGCTCGAGCAGACATTAATGTCTGCAAAAGTGTTGGGAACTAACATTTCACGCTTGAGCGGCGCTTTCCCCTCTCGAGCGAACATGCCAAATTCTGAAATTTCCAAATCTATTCTTGAAGCTCAAACTTGATGTTTAAAGGTTTAAAACTCATGTTTTTTATACAAAAGCATGGAAGGACAGCATATAGCACAAGAACATGGGTAATTTGGAACCAATTGACCAAAATCAAGGTCCACCTCATAATTTATCTTGAATTCTTTTTCATAATTTTCAAAACCCATGTACTCAATCTTCATACAAATTCCATATCCTTATCTATCATGCATGCATGTCAATTCTTGACTTCATCTCTATTTCAAATGATACAAATGACATTTATAATCATGAAACTCACGAAAATTATGCATGCATGTGAGATTTGGTGCTCAATTCTTCTTGTTCAACATGATTCATGTTTGAATGTATAAAATCGACGCAATTATGCACATGCATGTACATACAAGCTCCAAATTCATCAATTTTAACTTAAATTATGTTCTTGATTACCATCTAACTTGAATTCACAAAATTACAACCTCAAACTTATGAATTCATAACTAATTACTTACCTAGAAGCTCAAATCTTCCAAATTATGGTTAATTCTTGAGTTAATCTTCAAGATTTCCAAGTTTTTTGATCAAAGTCTCAATTGTCTTCACTCTCTCTGTCTAACCGACCCTCTCTCTCTCTCTCTCTCTCTCTAGAGTGATCCTAGCCAAAGGAGAGGAAAATGAGCTCAAAACATTCCTCATAAATACAAATAGGCCACTTATACATGTTGGCCTAATCAAATTTGATTTAGGCTAAGTAATTGAGCTTAATTTAATCATTCTGAATCTAATTATTTCGTTCCGAATCAATTTTCAATTAAATTTCACCATAAGCTTTAAAAATTACGCCAATCACAATGACGTAGTCAATTTCGATTTCTGTGGCCAATAAGGCCTTTAATTTTCAGTTTACAACAGTAAGTTGAACAGATTTTCCTACGGTGAATAGATATAAAGCCAAAACCACATATAATCATATAAATGGCCCCCAAAATCATATTAAACAAATAATCACAATCATAATTAAGATTAATTAGCATAACACGGGACAGGGTTATCACAATTCCAAAATGTCAAAATTATCGGAATCATCCACTAACAGGCTTTCCAAATAACATTGTAGTTCAAAACTACTTACGCTTGTATGTTGAGATATTTTTCTACTGTTTATTGCTGAAAAAATACTTAATTTCCCGCCTCGAGATAAAACTGCTAGTATAGTGTGTGTAGGTGTATTTACAGATGCAGTTGTCCTGCATTCTTCAAATAATCTTTTGCATGATTGCATAATAGGGGCAAACTATGTTTGATCAACGAAAATACATTCTAAAAATTCTTGTAAACCAATTTCTTTACACCTAGGATCAATTATTATGGCTAAACCTAAAAGATGAGGCAAATGATCAAAATATTTATCAAATTTTACTTTCATTGAAGTAATAAGGGTTACATAATATTCATTACTCATATATTTTATGAAAACTTTAACTATTTTTGTTAGCATATGTAAAACAAATGGTGAAGTGAGAATATATTTATAAGAAAATAATTTTGTTTAAGTTCCAAAAAAAAATTAAAAAAATCTTTATACAAATAATTTGTTGCATGTTTGCATAATAGGGGCAAACTGTGTTTGATCAACGAAAATACATTTTAAAAATTCTTGTAAACCAATTTCTTTACACCTAATTATTATGACTAAACCTAAAAGATGGGGCAAATGATCAAAATATTTATCAAATTTTGCTTTCATTGAAGTAATAATGGTTACATAATATTCATTACTCATATATTTTACGAAAATTTTAATTATTTCTGCTAGCATATGTAAAACAAATGGTGAAATAGGAATACATATATAAGAAAATAATTTTGTTAAAGTATCAAAAAATTTTAGAAAAATCTTTATACAAGACTATTTGGCGCCAATTAAGTTCTGTGGGAGTCAGTACTCCTCCTATTGATGTTATTGCAAAAAATAAATTTATTACTTTTCTTTGTTTATAAGTTTTTTTTAACATATTATACGTTGAATTCCACCTACTATTTATATCTAAAATTAATTTTTTAAATGACATATTTTCTCGTTGGTAAATTTTTCTATATTCCAAAATTCGATTAACAGAAGACATAATAATAACAACTGTATTTTTATTACAAGTATAGAAATCTCGTATACATGCATAGCTCATTTAACAATCAAGTTAAAAATATCAGCACAACAACGAACATAAAATAAATCACCATCAATAAGTAATTATAAAGTTGATTTTAAATGGACTACAGTTTGATTATAATATGCTGCATTATCTAAATTAATCGTAACTATTTTATTTTGTAAAGTTCACTCATATAATACATTTTTTATTTTTACACCAAGCGAATGACCAGTGTACGGAAGTTCAACTAATTTAAATGACATAATTCTTTTATTTAATTTCCAATCATTATCAATAAAATGTGCAGTGATACATTGATATTCAAAACCATTATTTGACCACAGATCATATGTTAAACAAACTCTTCCATTCAATTTTTTAAAAATGTCAAATAATTCACTTTTAACATCCTCAAATTTCCTTAAAATCATGTTTCTAGTAGTATTTCTTGAAAAACTTTAATATTGCGGTGCAAAACTTTTTTGAATCATTTCAGTAAAATCGAGACATTCACTAGTAGTAAAATATTGTTCTTTTTTAATAATATAATTAACTATAGAATTTTGTGCGCGTATAGGATCATATGAAAATATTTGTAAATTACTAGTTGATAAAGCCTCTTATTGCATTTGACTTCTAATATCAGGTTGTTGACTTTGTAAATGTTTGTTAGCATACTTTTTTAGATGACTAGTACCCCCTGCAAATGTAGCACTAAGTAAATGTACACAATATTTACATTTTGCTTTAAATGTAATTGTACCATCAGGATTATTTATAGATATTTTTTCAAAATGTTCTCAAACAGTACTAGTTATGCCCCTAGATGATGATCCAACTGTTGGAAGAGGGATATTCGAAGGAGAATCAACAGATTCATGTTGTGTAGTATATGTATCAACATCGACATAAACATTAGAAATATTAGGATCCATAGTAATGTAAGTAAAACAATATATAAGAATTAACAATTAATTTAAATAATGTGTAAATAAAATGAGTAAAAAATAATAATTAATATATGTTCACAAATAATTAATGAAAAAAATGAGTAGCTAATAAATTTAATTAAACTAATTAATGTTACTGACTGGCAAATGCGATACATAAATTAGCTTCTTCTGATAAAAGTTTCTTGTTGTACAATTGCAATTGCCACTTAGGGATGACACTTCAAAATTAATTGACAGTTAAGAGAGATTGAGAGTTTAAGAGAGATTGAGAGAGTTTAAGACAAAGAGAGAATTATTTGTGAGATTTATTTTGGAAAAGAAGGAATAGTTATAGTAGTTTGAAAGATTGAAGTAAATTTATAAAAATAAAAAATAAAAAATTACCGTTGTATTAAAGGTAATATGATCATTTGATATTTATTTATTTTTAAGTTTGCAAAGGTGCTCATGTGCAATATATATATATATATATATATATTTTTTTTTTTTTTCATTCAATGAACGTAAGTGATGAGTGAGTTGAGTGATGCAAGCATAGCATAGGGGTAGACCGTAGGAGGCGGTAGGGACAGATAGTAGCAATTGAGTTGCAATATTTTTTTTTTGTTTTTCCTCATTCATTGCAACAGTAACTTGAACTTGATTGTGAGTGAGAGTGATGTGGTGCATGAAGGGGACAGGGTAGGGGCATGGGTCTAGACTTATATATATTCTTTTCTTTTTTTTTTCATTCATTCATTGCAAGGAAATGATCGTTGTGTTGTTTTCTTTTTATTTTTTATTTTTTATTTTTGCTAGATCAATATTTTATTTATTTATAATTATTTAACCGTTGCAAGTTGCATTTTATTTTTATTTTTTTTTGAAATTTGACCATTGGCAAAGAAAAGGCCGGGTTGGGCCGCCCACAAGGCCCGAATTTTTTTTGGGTCGAGCCGGGCTTCAAATGGATGGCCTAGGCCCAAGCCCAATGTACTGGGTTGGGCTCAGGCTTGGGCCTAACCGGGTCGAAATGAGCCATGCCCACCTCGAGCCTCTGGCGGGACTCGGGCCACCCATGGGCCTCGAGCCATTTTTACACCGCTGTCTATATCTTCAAATTTGAAGCATCATTCCTCTATTCTTAGCTCCAACCCATCCTTTATATCCTTCTCCATTTGGGAGGATGGATGTTTCATCCTTCAAATATAAAGGGAGTATGAAAAATGAAGGATGATCTCTGTAACACTATTCATATTTTTTAAATAGTAATTTTGTCCTCAAGCCCTTTTGCTTTTAAATTTATATACCAATTATATCTTTTTGTATTTTTTGTTATATGTTATAAAATACAAATAACTTTTAATATGTACGTCTAAATTTTATAAATTTGATATCATTAAAAATATTAAAATTATATCTTTAAAATGAGTCTAATATCAAATATATTTAACAAAAAATTAAAAATTAAATACTATTAATGTTGTAAAATTTATTAGCTCCTGTACAATCCGAATTAATCACTACCATTTATACTTCACATTTTGTCGGTTTGAAGTGATATAATAGAGAGGTGATGTGACTTAAATAAGATGATGTGACTTGAATAGGATAGTGACTTTTTAACTTTTTGACTTTTTTAGGTTATGAAAAACAAGGCCTAACTTCTCCTCCCAACTGGTAGATGAAAAATATCACCATTTTAAATGTTGAATTCAAGTCATTGGCATAAGAAATAGTCTATATATGCAAATATCTTTCTCTTCTAAAATCACAATTCTTTTCCTATCAAAGCTACAATTATCTTTCCATATAAACTTTCTATAGAAATGTCTTCAAGTGTGGAATTGGGTGGAGAGCCAGGTCAACGTGGTCGAGCATTCTTAATGGAATAGGATAAAAATCTATGTAATACATGGCTTGAAATTTATCAAGATCCTATAAAGGGTACTAATAATAAAAAAAGGAGAAGTTATGGGAGCGTATTAGTGCCAAGTATCATGAGCTCTTGCCAAGCTACAACACCGGCTCTCAAACAACAAAATCCCTCCAATGTCGTATGGCTTTAATAATGAAGGCCATTAACAAGTTCTGGTGATGTGTTCGATCAGCTGAACACCTTAATCCCAATGGTGCTTCTGAGATAGATTTTGTGAACACCTTAATCCCAATGGTGCTTCTGAGATAGATTTTGTAAGACTTCTTACACAATTTTGTCATGTATTATGTGTATAGGTTAATTTTATCTAACCTAATTTGTTACAAAATATGAGCATGTTCATACTATCCATATCTTACAAAATGTTGTTACTACTATAAATATTTTTTTAATTCTCATTTTGCAGATGGATTAAGCAAAAATCCTATTTGCACAAGACCTTGAAGAGTGGAAAAGATTCCAATATGATCGTGTATGGTCCATTCTTAAGGGGGCTGAGAAATGGCTTGACAATATTCCCAAAGAAAATCCCAAACAAGGGTATGATTACTTTGAAGGATTTCAAAATGGATCCCCTGCATCTGCATCCCTAGTAGCACCATCACCATTGATTTGGATGCAAACAAAGAGACTATAGTAGAGGTCAACTATCATGTCGATTCATCGGGTCGTCCTATAAGAAGGAAGAAAGAGAAGTTGAGAAGGATGCAAATAGCTGATAAGAGTCATCTCCTTGAATCCATTGTTGAAGGAAACCAAGAAATCATGGTGAATTTGAAAAGAGGGCAAAAGCAAAGAGAAGGACGATTTGCTAAAATGGAAAATCATTCTGCAGCGCGTGTCCAACTCATGATGTTACAAGCTAAAAATGAAAGTAAAAGATTAAAACTTCAACGTGAACATCAAGAGAAAGAAATCATGGAGATAGACTTGAAATGCATTGCAAACCCAATTGATCATGAGTATTTTCAAAGGAAAAAATTAGAAATGTTATAACAAAATGATCAAGTACCCAACAAACTTGCAATGTCATTGGAATTAGGTGATCTAAGGTATTTTCTTTTTCCAAATATCTCAACAATTGCCCGACAAAACTTTTTAATACATAGAATGGCAGTAGACTCACTAATTCGTATATATTCATCCGTAGAATCAGCCGCTGTTCCATATGCCGACATTCGAAATGCACTTGTTACTTTTTGCAAAGTAGACAATCCAAGTCTACCAAGGCCATCCTTCTTTTTCACGAAGAAATCGTCGTGAGCTTTCACGACATCAACAATCTCTAAATATAAACTTCTACGCATTCAAAATCTTTTGCGGAATAAATTTTCCTCATAAGTGGGGTTCTCTGAGAAGTAGGCATTCCATAATTGAGCATGACCTTCTTCCCTTTTACGATCTCTCACTATATGTCCATGAACTCAACCTTTACGTATCAATTGACCATTTTCTTCAAGATATTGAGCTATGATGATGCTGTTGGAGGCATATAAATAAAGTAATATATCTTTTTTTTCTTTCCATGCTGTCATTTCTTCTTCATAATCAAGGAATGGTAGTAAATAAATATGCTCTACATCCATTTCTTCATGAATATACTCAGCATCCATTTCTTCTTCATAATTGTGCTCTGCATTCATTTCTTCATTAACATGCTCTGCATCCATTTTTCTTCAGAAGTCTACAGTTATTTCCTTTGTTGTATGAGGGTTTGGTTTTTCTATAAAATAATAGATGATAAGGAAAATAGATGGAGAGAAAATTGATGGTTAATTTTGGAGAGAAACATTTAGAGAAGAAAATGAAATGATTATAATTTTGATGTGACATTAAACTTTTACACTAAGAAAAATGACTAAAATAATCTAAATTGAAGTATCAAATAAAAAATAAACAAACTGTAGCAAAAATCACTTTTTTTTTCCTTCAACAAAAACCACTTAAACATCATTCTTTTGGCATTTTTAGCTATAAAATTACTAATCTAGTTCACATAAACCAACTTATAAGCTAAATTATTTTCGATAGATAAAATTACTATCTATTTAATCTTTCATTTGACATAATTAAATAAAGGTAAGATAATAAACTTTAATTTCAAAATAGTAACTACAAGCAGTATAGTCAATCGTATTCTACATATAATCCATACATTTGGAAAATAACCATTCGATAATTTTAAATAATTCATCACATTAATAAGTTTTTTCATTTCTTTTAATAAAAAATAACTATTCATTTGTTTTAAATAATTTATCATAAAGGGCCTCACTTAATATAATAGTATAGATAATTGAATTTTGTTTAGACCTTTAAATTCCAATGAGATTTTTTTTAAGGCTAATATAATAATCAATTAAATTTTGGGACCTTTTTTCAGTTAATTTTCCAGGGTCCAAAGCGACGACTTCTCTAGCTTGTGCCTAAAACCGACCCCGGTTCACATACACCCAGAACCCGCTTAACTCGTCCGACCTGGGATGCCTCAAACGGTTTCGAACAAAATCACAATCTACTGCAGTTTGATATTGATTAATTTGGCGAATTCACAATTGGAAATAAAACTGAGAAATATACAACCGGCCAACTCGACCCGACCGAACAATTATTAATTATATATCATTATTATATTTGTCTTGGAATTATGCGTGTAGTCTTATCTTTCACAGTACAAATCTATCAAAAGTTTGATAGACTGTTTCACTGCCCCATTATTGCACTGCTCAACTTTTCCCACTTTCTCATAACCATTCAAATCAATCTCTATTGTAAACGCTAGTATCAAGTCCAAAAGCCTTCTCTCTCTTTTGTCTCTCTCTAATTTATCTCTTTGTTATTTATTTATTTTTTTTGCTTCTTTTTCCTTTTCTTCTTTGAGAGACAAGTTCATCTCTCTCTATCTCTCTCATATATACCTGTATTTATTTTCCCTCCACACTTTGGACGATGATGGTAATTGTTAGTTGTATATATCTATATTACCATATTGTGGATTACCATATTGTGTTATAATCATATTGTGCATTATCATATTAGCTTCTTACCATATTGTGTTATTACTATATTGCTCATTACCATATTAGCTTCTCCTTCTCCTATATAAAGGAGTGCTATATTCATATTCATTCATTGAAATATACAGAGTTCTACTCTCTCTCTCTCTCTCTCTCTGTATTCTTATAACATGGTATCAGAGCTTAGGGTTTCCTCCTAGCCTCTTCTTCTTCTTTTTCACATTGTTTTTGTTTCTCAAGTAGACTGATTCATTCTCACGTTGGTTTTTGCATATCTAGTCCTTCTCTGTTTCAACGATTAGACTATACTAGACTCTTTGTCTCTTTAAGACGAACCCAACGCCACCAGAATCATCTTCATCGGAGCTCACACACGCTGCCCAAAGTTTGGCCACAAATTGTGTCGTTGCCAAACATACCCTACGCGCCTTTTGTTCCCGTTTACGTTAGCGACTGACGTAAGCCCTCAGTTGCCTCGCGCTATCTTGCGTCACGTCCTCCTTTGCTATCGTAAGCTGTGTGTTTCTGACTTCATCACTGACGTCAGCCCTGGTCTCCAGTGCGCCACGCCTCCTACCTATTATCTTGCGCCACACGCTCCTCTACTAACGTGCATCGTGCTCTATCCCCTGTTTGGTACTATTTCTTATTTTGAATTTTTTTTAAATTTATTTTTGACCCTATTTTGATTGTTTTGGCCCGTTTCCTGACTGTTTTCAACATTCCAGATTCACTGGTGCACTCAATTTTACCTAGGTCTACTTCGATAGCATCGGACCCTTTTTGTGAGTCATATTTTGCTCACTCAATGGATCGTTCAAACAACTCTTTTCAGCACAGTGGTTCTTCTAAACCACCTATGACTCATAGTCAGTATCACTCTTCGGCTTACTTTGCCTCAACTGCTACTCATTACCAGCCACATACTTAGCATTCTCTAGGTTGCTCTTCTGCACTTTCACCAACCTACACTCTTCATGATATTGAAGCCATTGTGAAAAAGGTTATTTCTATTTCTACCTCTATCTCTACCTCTGGTACACCCCTAGTGCTCTCTCAGTCATTCTAGGTACCTCTTCTTGGTATTTTGTTTTAGCTTGTTGCAATCATATGACTTCTAACCCTACACTTTTTTCTTCCATTACATCTTCTTCTAATTTACTAGTTATTCACACTGCTGATGGCTCTCAAATGCATGTTAGTCATATAAGTCATACCTCAACTTCTAATATCTCTCTGCCTCACACTTATCTGATCCCTAACCTTACACTTAATCTTATCTCTATTGGTCAACTATGTGATCTTGGCCTCACTATTTTTATTTCTCCAATTGGTTGTGTTGTACAGGATCCGAAGATAGGACAGACTCTTGGAATAGGTTGTAGATATGGTTGTCTGTACGAGCACATCCATCTACGCATTCCATCATCCAGTACTTCTCCTATCCAGACAGCTGCTTTTGCTACTACTAGTTTTCTCTTTTTTTTTTTATGGCATTCTCAATTAGGTCATGTGTCTTTTGGTCGCTTACGATCTCTAGTTTCAAGTGGTCAATTAGGTTCTATTCCAAATGATAAAGTAGACTGTCTATCTTGTTAACTTGCCAAACAACATGCTTTACCATTTCATACTAGTACCGCTATGTCTTATACACCTTTTGATCTCGTAGATTCTGATGTTTGGGGACCTTCACCTAATACCACTATAGGGGGATGTAAATATTTTGTTATATTTGTCAATCATTTCACTCGTTTTACTTGGTTATTTCTTATGAAATCTTGTTATGAGTTACACCAACTATACTATGATTTTTCACAAATGGTCAAAACTTAGTTTTCTTCCACCATCAAAATTTTTCATGCTAATAATGCCTAGGAATATAAAAAAAAAAAAAAAAAAAAAAACTCATTTTTTGAGATTTCTTCGTCAAAATGTTACACTTTCTCACTATTTTTGTTCTGGTACCTTCCAACAAAATGGTCGCACTGAGCGTAAACATTGCCATATCTTAGACATTGTTCGTGCTCTTTTAATATCTTTATCTTGTCCTGAACATTTTTTGAGGGGAAGTTGCTCTCACAGCCGTCTATACTATCAACTGTGTCCCTTCCCTTACCATCAACAATCAAACCCAATATGAGCATCTATATGGCACACCTCCTGCCTATATTGGTCTTCGTGTGTTTTGATATGCTTGTTTTGTTCTTCTTCAATCTCATGAGCATTTCAACCTCATGAGCATACCAAATTAGAACCTCGCGCCCATTTGTGTTGTTTCTTGGGGTATGGGATTGAACATAAAGGTTATCGTTGATAGGATCCACTTTCTAGTCGTCTTCGTGTCTCTTGCCATGTGGTATTTTGGGAACACAAGACGTTCTCTTATCTATCTAAGTTTCATTTGTCCACTTCTCTTACTACACCATTCTTTACATATCCTTCTCTTCTGTTTTATGAGCTTGATACAAACCCTACTTCTGACATGATGACTCCGGCCCATCTTGAGGATTCTGCTTTGACTCCTGGTCTTACTGCTCCACTCTCTGATCCTGAGCCTGCTCATGCTCCTGCTCCATCTCTTAGTCCTGTTTTCATTCCCTTTCACAGTGAGCCTCCTGCATCCTTTCATTCTACTACATCATCTTCTATACCAGAGGTACCTCTTCGTCATTCTACTCGGGTAATACAACCTTCTGTACTTGTTTGTGATTTCATTATTGGTTCTACCACTTTTTTTTCTCATAAACCTACTTCCTATCAATAAGCTTGCCCTAACCCTCTTTGGCAACAAGCTATGACTGATGAACTGCAAGCTTTTGATAAAACTCATACATGGGAAGCAGTTAACCTTCAACCTGGAAAGAGTGCTGTTAGTTGCAAATGGATTTACAAGATCAAAACTCATTCTGATGGTTCCATTGAGCGTTACAAAGCTGGACTTGTTGCCCGAGGGTTTACTCAAGAATATGAGATTGATTATGAGGAAACATTTACCCTCGTTGCTTGTCTTACTTCAGTTCGCAGCCTCATTGCCATTGCTGTTGCTCGCCATTGGAGTCTTTGTCAGATGGATGCCAAGAACGCTTTTCTCAATGGTGATCTCACTAAGGAAGTTTATATGCAACCTCCTCCTGGTTCCTCAGTTCCGTCCACCAAAGTTTGCAAACTGCATCGTGCTTTGTATGGTTTGAAACAAGCTCTTCGTGCTTGGTTTGCCAAGTTCAGTTTTACCATTCGTGACTTTAGATTCTCCTCCAGTGCCTATGATTCTATTCTATTTATATGCAAGATAGAGCGTGGTATTCTTCTTCTTCTTCTTCTCTATGTGGATGATATGATCATCATTGGGGATGACACAGTGGGTATCTCTAGTCTCAAACAGTTCCTTAGTCGCCAGTTTGAGAAGAAAGATTTGGGTCTACTTAACTACTTCCTCAGCTTGGAAATTTCTCAAGATCCTTCTAGTTACTTTCTCATCCAGGCCAAGTATACATCTGACCTCTTAGCTCGTATTGGTCTTACTAAGTGCAAGACTGCACCTACCCCAGTTGAGTTTTTGTCTCATCTCACGCCTCTTGATGGTCACCTATTATCTGATGCTACTTTATATCATTAGCTAGTTGACAGTCTTGTCTATCTCACAGTTACTTGTCCATATATTGCCTATGCTATTCACATTGTCAATCAGTTCATGGCTACTCCTCGCTCTCCACACTATGATGCTCTAGTTCATATTTTACGCTACCTCAAAGGCACTATGTTTTATGGTCTTCACTACTCAGCACACTCTTCTCTACAGCTATATGTCTTTCATTGCCTGGCTTAGCAAGAAGCAAACTTTTATTGCTCATTCTAGTACTAAGGTTGAGTATCGTGCTCTTGCTGACACTACTCAAGAGCTTGTGTGGCTTTGTTGGCTTCTTTCTGATATGAGAGTTTCTCATCCTACTGCCACTAACCTCTATTGTAACAATCAGAGTGCTATTCAGATTGTACATAATAATGTATTTCATGATTGCACCAAGCATATTAAGATTGATTGTCATTTCATACAACAACATTTTACTAGTGGCACTGTTCGTCTTATCTTTGTTACCTCTACTGATCAGACAGCCAACATCTTCACCAAGGCTCATCCTCCAGGATGCTTTTTTGACTTACTTTCCAAGCTCAAGTTGATATCTACATTACCACATTGAGCTTGAGGAGGCGGTGTTAGTTGTATATATCTATGTTACCATATTATGTTATTACCATATTGTGTTATTACTATATTGTGCAATACCATATTAGTTTCTTACCATATTGTGTTATTACCATATTGCACATTACCATATTAGCTTCTCCTTCTCATATATAAAGGAGTCTTGTATTCACTCATATTCATTCTCTCTCTCTCTCTCTATTCTCATAATAGTGACGGTGGCAGATAAGAACCATTTAACAACGATGGTGGCGATAATGAACAATGGTTGTAACTGCAATGAGCGATGGAATATTGGTGATGGTTGTGACTGTGATGATTGATGGCGTTGTTAAATATCATTTGTAAGATTTGAATGTGATCTTTAAGATTTTTTTTGAATGTGATTTGTTTTCCCCCATTTTTTTAATTTTAATGTGATATGTAACAATTATAAGTGTGTGTATATATATATATATATATATGTGACAACCCTCACTGCTGTTTACTGATAAACCACTGATTACTGTTAAACTAAGACTGATTATGATAATTGACTGAATTGACTGAAATCCTGAACTGATTGATTGTCTGTATCTGTTTAAGTGCATTTCTATCTGTTCGACTGTTAAACTATCTGTTCACGTTTTATGTTTAAACTGTAAATTGAAGGCCTTATCGGCGGCCGAACCAGAAATGGATTAGTGTTATGTGATGATTAGAATTTATAGGATTTTATGGTATGATTACTTGAATTTGGATTTGGTATGATTAAATTAGATTAAAATAAGTTAAATTACACAAGTTGCCTTATTTACCATATTGCCATGTTAGTGGACCATTTAGGCAATGCATGTTGAGCCTCATTACATGCAAACACAACATTTCTTTAGCCCATTCTTGTGATCATAGCCGACTAGAGAGAGAGACATAGGAGAGAGCTTGTTTTCATCTCAAATTGGCTTAGAGACTTGGAGAATTGGTAGAAGATTTGTAAAATTGAGCTTCTAGGCTTGGAATTGGAGACCTAAGGTAGAGAATTCAACCTCTCTTTGATGTATTTGTGTGTTGTCTTGCATGATCCACGAGAAATTAGAGATTCTAGCTAAGAGTTGGTTCATAATGTTGAATTGTAGCATATATCATGCATGCATGTCTACATTGTTGCATTTTGAGGTTGATTACATGGAATTTGGTACATGCATGTTCCTATTATTGTTATAGTCCATGTTTTCATCTTGTTTTTGGAAGTTGAGGCTCATTTGAGCAAGTAAGTGAGGCTTTGAATTGGTTTAAACTCATGCATGTCATGTTTGAGTTATGTTCATGAAAATTGGTTTGAAATTGGATTTAATTGAACTACCTTTGGGCTTTGATTTCTCAATTTGATCTTTGAAACATGTTATATTACGAGTTTTGAAGTGTTTTCCAGAAAATTAGCCCAAAAGGATCGAATTTGGTACATTGAAACTTGTTTCTGAGCTTGAGGTTCAAATTTAGAAATTCTAGATTTTGGACTCACGCTCAAGCGGAGTGACTGGCACTCGAGCGTGAAATTCGTGCATCCAGCACTTTACATTGTTTTACAGTCCGCTCGAGCGGGGTATTGGATGCTCGAGCTAGAACTTGTGTCACACACTTGAACAGGTATCGAGCGCCCAATCGAGCGTGATTTTCACACATCCAGTACTTTTGGCATGTTTTACAGTTCGCTCGAGCGGGGTAACTCGCGCTCGAGCGGAGTATTTTGTTTGCCTGTATGCTCGAGCGGGTAAACCCACGCTCGAGCGAGACCTCTGTTTTCTAAAAATGTTTTTAAATGGCATCTTTGCATCCTCATTTCATCCGAGGCATTCTTAGGCCTAGTTTAAGGCATCTTAATGAGGATATTGATGTAGGACCACACCGAGTCGAGTTAGGGATTAAGTTATTGTTTCCCAACTGTGTAACTTAGTGTGTGTTCATTCTGTCACTGTTTAGGGTTGGCTTTCGGAGACGCGCTCTAGCTGCTTATAGCCCAGAACTCTGTGAGTAACAATGTTGTAAAGATATGTTCGAAAATGAATATTTTCTGAATGATCAACTGAACTGTTTTCTGAACTGTTTACTGTTAACTGAATGAATGTTTGTCCTCTATTCTGAACTGTATTGTGGCATCCTTAGCAACTACTGTTACTGTTACTGCTACTGTTACAGAGATCTCTGTCAGTTCCTATTTTGGAACTTCTGTTTACTGTTATGATGGCCATCATTGACTGTTTGGTCTTTCAAGACCTACTGTTTACTGTACTGTTCTGCTAATGGATGTACCACATATGACTGTTATGACTGAATGACTGATACACTAAATCAATTGACTGTTTTCAATACTGAAAGGACATTCATTCTTAACCTCTTTACGCATTATGTTATTCACTGGGCTTTAGCTCATTGTTTATATATATATATATATATGTAGGTGTTCAGGTACCAGAATGGAGCTAGGAGCGTGAGTTAGACTCCCTTTTGTCAAAGCCAACCACTGTGCCTCACTGTGAGGTTCCGAGCCTGTCAAGCTACGGCTTTGGGGGTGTTTTAATTTTCCCCCATCTGTCTCTATACCGATTTTGTAATACTGTATAGACTGGTACTGCACTGTAATGATAGGGATTAGGTCCCTGTCTTGGATGATTGTACATGTATGTATAGACTGTTCTGTTATGAATGTGCATATGAATGAAAAGTCTTTTTGCATACAGACTGTCACAACTCATTAGACGTCGTTTAATTACTGATTTGGCTTCCGCCAGCCCCTGTACTCTGTATTACTGTATTACTGTTAAGCAAGCCTTCGGTAATCTCGGATTACTGGCCGGTTACGGTACTAAACCCATAGGGGCGGGTTTGGATCGTGACAATATATATGAGTATGAGTTTGTAATTTTGAACTTCTAATTTCTATTTTCTAATTTTTTCCTTCAATGTCTGATCTTTGAAATCTACCGAACCGACCACTAAATCGAGTTATTTTATTCGGTCAATTTCGAACAATGGTTGGATTGACAATGGTTGATTGATTGTCTAACCCGAAGAGATCAGTTCAGTTGACGAGCCAAGGGTAAACCTAAGCCGAATCGACCGTGAACACCCTAGTTCTACTACATAGAAGTTAACGAAATTTTATGGTTAGGAGGGTGCGTAATTAAAGAACTCTTATGTTTTTGTTTTTGTGTTTTTTAATGTATGTTACGTATTTTTAGGATGATGCTACAGACCACCAATCTAATCATTTCTAATTGTACACTAATGACTAGGCACAATGATGTGGCGATAACGTGGAATAAAATAATATTTTTTACATATGATTTGGGATTTTTTTTTTACACAATTACAAAGATAATATTTGTGAAGAAATTAAATATTTATTATTTAAAAGATTACCTTAAGATTTTGTTTTTCCATGTCCACCTTACTTCGTTTGTTACGAATACTTTTCAAGCCATTCAATGAGTAGAAAACAAAATTTCTCACTCTCGGTGAATATTACTTTTGCTTGTATCTCTCAAACCTCTAGAAAATTTAAAAACAGTAGAGAAAGTGAATATGGAAATGGAAACTTTTATTGAATATTTGAAAAACTACAGAGATTACAAGAAAGATATAGAGAACACTCTTACTCAGTTATAAGACTCTGTTTTTTTACTTTACTTTTACAAGACGCAGCCACACCTTTTATAGGCAAAGAGTGGACTTCAACTTCGGAATTGAAATACACAAAATTAAAAGATAAGGTTCTTGTTACAAGACAAAAATCTTTTACATTTTGATTTATTGAAACTAACAACTTAGTAGTGGTATCTCCATCATTTTGGTTTTATTCAGCATGTGACTCCTTCGTCTTCATTCACCATGTGATATACTTGGATGTGTCTGTCATGTGAGTTTTCTGTTTGGCTTCTTTTGTCTTGGCTTCTTCTGTCATGTGAGCCTTGCTTGACTTTGTCTTCTATGTGACTTGTCTGAACGATTCTTATCTTTTTTGGCTTGATTTGTCATGTGAACTTCTGCCTATTTTTCATAAATGCAAAGATCCATGTCTTGCATTGATTCATAGTGCATTGGGCTTTCCTCTTGATTTTGTAAAGTTCCCAAATAACTGTAGAGATGCCTGATGCTTCAATTATCTCTTCTTGAAGCGTCTTGAGTATTTCATTTGCCTTGTCTTCTTTTAGCTTAGATGGTTCAATGAAAGCTTTTTCAATTCTTACTACCACAACTCTCTTCCCATCACAAAAGATTACTGGTTCTAAATGTTGGAGAAAAGTTTCCAATGTATTATGGAAAAACATGACCTTATCAATTTTGTCGATGGTAGGATCATATCTCTTCCATGATCTTTTGCTTTTACCATGGTAGAAAGGATTTTAACAGGTTACTAGTTACAAATACCAGATCTAATATGGTTGATAAAATTGAGTTTTAGTTCTTTTAGTCAAAGTGGACACAATTTGTGTCATGATAAGCATGGGGCTTGCTCCCATAATTACAATAACATATTTAACTATTGCTGGAAATTCATTTAAGAGCTGAAAATCTTCTCTATTAGTTTTCACAAAATCAAAAATTCCAAGTTCAATCCAGTGCATATTAATTTTATCCGCAACTAACTTAAGACTTGGCTAACCATAATCCTAGTGTAAGAATTAATAGGTATTTCTTCGTGTTCATCTTGTTTTTTGGTAATTTATTTAATTTTTTCAGTCACCTCTTTTGGGGGAAAAAAAACATTTCTATTTCTTTTAAAACATAATTTTTTTTCTTTCTTCTATCATTTTTTCATCATTGCAGATGATGTTAAGTTTCTTTTCCAGAAACCCAACATAATCATTGAGAGCACTGATAATTTTACGCACATCTTTTCATTTATTGTTGCGCAGAGTAAACCAAAAATCTCTATAAGGTTTGTTACTTTTTGGTGCTAGTTCAGGATTATAAAATAGTTTTTCAATTATAGCAAAGAGTTCTGCTATATTTATGTTTTTGAGTTCGGTGAGTTTGGAGGTTACCATACCCTTTCGCTCCTTCGATAATTCTCCTCATAAAAATCTCTTTGAATTTTTTGGTTTAAAATTCAGATATCCTCCTTGCTGTTGCAATTTCAACCATACGCACTTTGTTAGCTAAAGCATTTTTTGAATCCTTTCACTAATAGTTTTCAGCTTTATAGCCTGATTTGTTACAGTTCCAGCAAAATACCATGGGTATTTTTCCTTTGTCAGCTGAAGTTGTGATTTCCTGCACCATAAAACTCACAAAACTTAATTCCCTGGTTAGAGAATTTGCAATGGAATTTTTCTCAAAAAAAATATATTCAACATCTAAACTAAAATAATGAAACCATTGCTGCCATTTGCGTAGTCTGCTTTGACTTACATTTCTTAAATCTTTTTTCAAAAATGGTTTAAAACACTTATTATCTGTTCAGATAATGAAATGTTCAGAAACTAGAAAATATAAAAAGATTTTATACCATTTTTTATAAGAAATTCTTTTTCATTTATGTGGTATCTTATTTCAGTATCTTTGAAACTACCACTCCAATACCCACATATCTGTTCTTTAGATTTATTAGGAGGTTTTGCTTTAATACTACTCCCCAATTATTCTCAAAGGCATCTGCTTCTAAAATTAATTTATCTCCTTGATTAGGTAGACTTAACTTAGGAAGATTTTTTACTATCTTCTTTATATTAGATATGTTTTGAGTTTTTTCTTGATTCAAACTCCAATTTCCTTTTATCAGGTTTTTGCTTAATGGATATACTAATTCAAATAAATTTGGAATAAACTTTCTGGCATAGTTAATTATTCCCAAAAATCGTTGAAGTTGTTTAACATGTCCTATCTCTTCAGGAAACTCTGTAACTTTTTCAAAGATATGATTTTGAAGCACAACTTTGTTGTCATCAATTACTAATCCCAAAAGTTTTATGGAATTCTTTTCCCATTCATTTTTTTCTTTTTCTTTTCAGATAGCACTAATCCATGATCTATGAATTCTTGAGCTATCATTTTGAGATAATTTCGATGTTCCTCTTTAGTTTTAGAGAAAACTAAAATATCATCTACATATACCATACAATGTTCTCCGTATTTTCGAAAAATATTATCCATTCTTCTTTGGAATGAAGGTGGAGCTTGTTTTAAGCCGAATGGTAAAAATCAACCACTTAGGATGTCCTTGCAGAGCATAAAATGCAGTTAGACGAATAGAATTTTCTTCCATTCGAATTTTCCAATAACCACTTTTTAAATCAAATTTAGAAAAGAAATTGGCTAATTGAATTTTGTTGATTAAAATGTTTTTGTTAAGCAATTTGTAACCATTTTTTATGGTCTTTTTGTTTAAAACTTTATAATCTATTATCATCCGAGTTTTTCTTCTTAATTTTTCTGCATGATTCATTACCATAAATGCAAGACTAAAATGAGAACTTTTACTTGGTCGTATAACCTTTATTTTAATAAGTCAGGAATTTTATTTTTCAAATTCCTTAATCATTTCAAGACTATGTCTAATGGGTTTTACATTGACTATGTAGTTTGGATCCTCAAGTACTATTTTTGTCCAAGGTTTGTCTTTTTCCCATAATTTTAATGGGTTGTCACTAAAATTATTTTCTAACATTTTCTTAATATTATCTAAACTCGAAATATCTTTTTCTTGTTTTTCTTATTTGCCTTGGCAGTGATTTGTGGTATCAGTGATTCATTGTTCATCTTCTTCTTCACTATCACTTTCATATCCACTATCAGTTATAATGTTATTTTCACTGCTAATTTCTTTTTCAAATAATTGTTGCTAAGTTTTTTTTTTTCTTGATTGTCGTCAATTGTTTTAAACCCACCAAGCTAGGCTGTGTAGAGAGGTTCAATTTGTATTAATAAATTTGGTTCTGTAATTTTAATAGGGTTAAAACCAAATTTACATTTTTTAGATACGTATTTAGAAATGGGATTTCATGCATTTTAAGAGCAATTTATGATTGATCTCGAAGAAAATGTCTATTTTCTTTTTGTTTAACTAAAAAATCTCCATCTAAAAATGGAAATTAAATTATTCATTATAAATTCTTTTTCTTTTTTTATTAAGAATAACAGGAATATGATAACTTTCATATTCCATAATTATCGATTGACTGTTTGCCAATTTTAATACAATTGATTTTCAGTTAATACCTATTTGTCTGGAGGTAATACTCCAGGTTTTGCCAAACTATATGAAGTATCAGTGTTAACAAATACATCAATAGTGTAAGAATGATAGCCTGAAAAGTTAAACAATAATTCAATAGTGTAAGAATGATAGCCTGAAAAGTTAAACAATAATTCAACATATGAATTTGTAAGGCTAACTTCAATAGTTTTTTCAAAAATTTCATGAGATTTTTTACTCATATCTTCATTTATTTTTTGTATTATTTCTTTTACTCCTTTTTGGAGTTCCTCTCTGGATAATTCTCGTTCCATTAATTTTGTATTTAAAGTCATGGAGAGATTATCAAGAGTAACCATTTTTAGGTTTTTGTGGCCTTCGATCGATATTTTTGATGAAGATAAATTGGTAATAGGGATACTTATTGTTTTGTATCCTATTATCTCTTCATCTGAATTTCCTTGTACACGAGATTCTTGTACACTAGATTCGTCAATGATAGCCTTATCTTTGTTTTTTGTTCTTTCTAGGCTACTTGTAGAATTGGATCTCATAAAAGAATTGATTTTCGTCTAGGTTCATCTAGATATATAACACCTTTATTTTCTTGAATTGTTAAATTTTTGAAATTTTTTCGATCTGGAGTTTCTTTAAGAACCTATTTCTTAGGCCATGATAATTGCTTTACATTAACCTTTTTGGATTGAAATTTTTGAGTGTACGAACTATTTTTTCAAATAGCTCTACTTCATTTACAGGTTTACTAAGAGGATTAACTAACCAATCTATACACAAGCCGGTAATTAATAACAATGTTTTTTCTTCTTGCATCAAGGTCTTGTAGACCTTGAGTTTTTATTTTTTTATTCTAATGCGCGATTTAGATTAGGATCTTCTAATGCCAAGAAACAATTTAGTTTGACAGTGAACCAAATTGGTCCATTATACAAATAACTTTGAATTCCTTCGATTAAGGAATTTTCAAAGCTATGCCATCTATCATCCATGACACAAGTTAACACAAGAATGTATTTTCCGCCTGAAAATAAAGGACATATACTAACTTATATAAGTCCTCAATGAATATAATTATATTTTTTATTACGATATTGTTTGATCTTATTCATATCAAACAATGATATATGTATAGATGTTTCTTTTGTATTACCAATTGAAGTTCTCTCTTCAAGATTTCTACATTCATTTTACTTTGAGGTTTGAAGATTGAGTTTTTAGAAATTTGTTAATTGGTATTTTTGACATTTTCCAATCATTAACGAAAAATTC
The DNA here is from genome assembly GCF_055761805.1 of Camellia sinensis. Taxonomy (NCBI): domain Eukaryota; kingdom Viridiplantae; phylum Streptophyta; class Magnoliopsida; order Ericales; family Theaceae; genus Camellia; species Camellia sinensis. The sequence goes on from NC_138963.1 coordinate 84,965,808, forward strand.
TGGTTCTTCAATTTCAAATTATTCAGTTTCTCCTTTCTTAGGAAGGATCATTTCATTTCATCATCTGAATCTATGTTCATCATAAAAATAGTTCCAGTTAAAGCTTCTTCTAATCGTTTTCATCAGACTATATTCATATTCGGATTCGGATTCATATTCTGACACGAGTTCTTCTACTTTATCATCCGATTCTATTTTGTATCTCCATACTGGTTCATAGTTTTCTTCATAAAATAATATTTGTTTAACATGTTTTCTTTGTTTGTTAGGACATTTGTTTGCAAAATGTCATTTTTCTCCACAAAGCCAATATTAGCATTCTTCGGGAGATTTTCTTTTTGGACATGGAGGTTTTTTTATTATTATTTGTGAATTTATTAGATTTCCTTCTAATATATTTACCCCAAGGTTTTTATTTTTATTTTTATAGGATTAAATTTTCTTTTCTGATTTTTTTTTCTTTCACAAATTTCTTCTTGTTAACCAATGGTTTGGATTTCTTATTACAACCATAACTTCCTACTATACCTTACGTTTTTTAATAGCAGCTGTAGACACCCCATTTTTGACCGTCCTCAAGACTTGGACGTCATCGTTTGAACACTCGATGATTATCCATGTTCGTGTTTGTCTTGAGTTCTTAGAGGTTTCGGCCGCGCGCCTTACCTCAAGACCTCTTGGCTTGTCTGTTTTGTGCTTGGTTGTGGACCAGGCACTTGGGCTTTTGCCTCTGAGGGTAGGAAATGGCTTGTTGGCCATCTCCACACCTCACCGGCCATGGCTTGAGGCCATCGGCCCTGTTTTATTGCCATCGGCCATTAGTGATGGCCGACCGACACTGTTTTTGGTCGACCGGCCATTTGTTTTGGTCGATCGGCCACCTTTTCTGGCCGAGCCCTTTTCTTGAGGAGGTTTGAACCTTTTGAACCCCTCATTTTAGCTTCTTGAGGAAGCTTGAACCTTTTGAACCCTTGGTTTTAGCTTCTTGAGGAAGCTTGAAACTTTTGAACCCTTGCTCTAGCTTCTCCAAGAAGCTTGAACCCTTGTCTAGCTTCTCTAAGAAGCTTGACCTTTGCTCTAGCTTCTCCAAGAAGCTTGAACCCTTGTCTAGCTTATCCAAAAAGCTTGACCTTTTTGCTCCAAGCTTCTAAGAGAAGCTTGAACCTTTCTTAGCTTCTTGAGGAAGCTTGACCCCTTTGCTCTAGCTTCCCCAAGAAGCTTGAACCCTTCTAAGCTTCCAAGAGAAGCTTACACCTTTTGCTCTAGCTTCTCCAAGAAGCTTGAACCCCCTTTGTTCTTTTATAAGAGGGAGCCTCTCCCTCATTAGCAAGGGTTGAAGAAAATTGCTAAGGCAAGAGACATACATATCTTCCTATATCTCTTTACTTTGAGCTCCAAATTGCGTGGTTCTTGGCCCCTTTGCACACCAACTCTTAGTCTAACACCTCCATCATCAACCTAAGGATCTTTGAGGCCATTTTCAGAGGTTGAAGGTCTGGTTTTTGGGTCTCAAAGCTGCTGGTTTTGCTGGAACTACAAGGGTAACACACTTTACCCTCTTTTGGTCTTTATTTTGCTTCATCTTTTAGCCATACTTAGAAGCATTTTCGAGCTTTGTCATAAACTGAAAAAATTCTTATTTTGAAGTTTGTTTAAGATTACTTTTGTGTTTGGGGTTGTTTACCCCCTCTTAGGCCTTGTTTGGCCTCATTTTTGTGCTTTTTTTGTGAGCTTCGGGACCACCTTGTATTGGCCCTCTCACCACTGAAATCCCTTTGGATTTCAGTGGTGGGGATGGTGTTTTGAGGTCCTAATAAGGAGAGGGTCATCCCCTCTCCTTATTGTCTTGTTTACTTGCACTTTTGACCTTACAAAGGAGCCCATTTTTACACACTTCTTGAGCTTGGTTCAGGCCTTTTTCAGTGAGTTTTAGGGCCTGCTTGACCTCTTTCTAGAGCTATTTTTGTCATTTAAGGCTTGCCTCTTGCATGTGTAGAGCAACCCCCTTCATAGCTTTTCAAAGTGGCACCTCATTCTTGCATGTATTGGATACATTTCAGTGGGTATTTGGTCATATTTTGGCATGTCATGAATCTGTTTTGGGCTGGTTTAGTGACCCCTTGAATGCTTCATACACTTGTAGTGTAAATCCCCTAAACTAGCTTCACATGCTTCATGCTTTGTCATTTCTTGTTAGCTTGTTTGGTTTACATTTCAACATGTTTTTGGTAATTTTTTGCCATATCATGACCCTATCCATACTTAGTTTGGCCATCCTTTGCATGCTCCATATAGATGTAGAACAAATCTTGTTTATTAGTCTCTTGTGCATGATGTTTTGACTCATCATCCTAGCATATTTTGGCTTTACTCTAACATGATTTTATGCTTATTTTGGGCTATCCTAGGACTGTTTTGGGCTGCCATGACGATATCACTCATACTTTGTATAGCTATAGTGTAAATGCTTGGGCTAGTCTTGGGTTTTGAGGCCCCTACCATGCATATCATGAGTGTTTGCATGCTTCAGAGTCATTTTGGAATCATTTAGCATGCCATTTCAGAGCTTGATATGTATGCCATATGTCCATGTTCATCTTCTTTTAAGTGTGCTTAAAAGTTGTCTCTTTGATGCTTAAGTGTTGGACCATGTTTGCATGCATGTTTGTATGTAAATTTGACCTCATTTTCATAGCATTTGGCCACTGATTTTGGCATGCTTGAGAGCTACCTATATTAGTTTAAGTCCATCCTTTGCATGTTGCTCAAATGTTGTTACATTGCTTCATGTTTGCATACTTTGGTTGCATTGTGTCTTGCATGCTCATTGTTTGCATTGTTGGCACATGCTTAGCCATATTGCATGTTGTTGCATGCTTGAGCTATATTGCATGGTTTGGCATGCTTGTTGCATTGCATTTTGCATGCATGCCTTGCCTCTTGATCAAGCATGATAGAGGTTGGGTCCTTTATGTGTTTTGTGTGTATTCCATTTGACATTGAAATTGCATACTTCGGCTCCTTTGGCCATTATGCATCGAAATGCGTGATTGGTGGTCCGAAGACCGAGGGCCACACTCCTTTGAGTCCATAACATGATGGGGAGGGTGATCGTGCAACATTTTGCATTGAAAATCCTATGCCATGCACTGTCTGTCCTCTGTTGCAGCAAAACCAGTGTTCTGTAGGAAGAAATGGCCGGTCGGCTACTTGCAGTGCCGACCGACCACCAAAATCCAGCCGGTGACTTTATTAATGGTCGATGACCTGTTACAGATGGTTGGTGGCATTTTCATTTGTTCAATGACCTCTCAGCATGTCTCTAAGGCAGTTCAGAAGCGTCATAGAGGTTGGCACTATTTTCAGAGATGCAAAACAGTGCAGACAGAGGCAATTGTGTCATGGCAATGGATTTCCGGGCGAAGCCAATCCGAGCATGCGCGCATCCCTCTTCCCGAGGCCTTTTACTGCTTTCCATAGCTTAGTTAATTTGTTTAATTAGTTAAGTGTTACGTAATATTTAATCAGCTAGGTTAGTTAATTATTTATTCGGACCCTCCGAGCGAGGGCAATTGTGTAATAAGTGTGCGTGAGTGTGTGTATGTCTTCCAACTCCACGTCTTTCTCCCTTTTATTTACCTGCTTTCAGTGATTAGTATTAGGGCATATTTCAATTAGCATACTTATGCTTCGCATGTTTGCATCCATTCATCCGTATTGCATGCACCACACTCAGCGCATCATACTAACCGCATAGTATTTCGATTCCAAATTGAATACATGTATCAAGTTGCATTTCACATGACATCTTAGAATAGCCGAGCCTATTTCTAGCTGCATTTTGCATGTGTTGCATTAGCCATCTTAACATGAACTAGGATCATGCATTTGATTACTAACTAGTTTCTGTTTTGGCTCGGAGTACTCAGTAAGTGTTTATGCTTTAGCATCTTGCATGCGTGTAAGTGTTGCCATGATAGCATGCTTACCAGGAGGCTAACTGCACGTGATATAACTGCCTGAATGCCTGTGGGTGAAGGTTGGATTGTTTGAATTGGAATAATTCATTGAAATCCGTGATTTAGCCTACTTGCGAGTAGCAAACTTTAAACCCTTTTCCAAATAAACGGATATGCAATACTTTGTTCCAAATTAGGCGATCTAGTCTATACTTGTTTTGTTGTGCGCATTACATAGTAATTCTAGCTAATTAATTGGAATAAGAACGCATGTGTTTTCAAAAACAAGATATCATGGTTAGTAGAGGCCGATCTTTGATCGGGCGAGCGGGGGTGCTCACGAAGTAACCTTCCCCAATCGTACCCAAGTTCTCGAGCCGAGGTAACTTTGGTGATGACGGGCACGTGGCCTTGGACAACGAGTCAGGGTTTCCTAAATTTCTCAAAATAAAATATTTAGGTGGCGACTCTGTATCTGGCAAAGCAGTCCATGTTTGGCACTTCTTTCTAAAAATCTGTTTTCCAAAACGATTTGCCAGATTTGGACTCTTTGGTGATTTATCAGTCTTGCATTGCACTTTGCGAGATCAGATTAAGAACCGTGACATTGAGTCCGAACTGTAGTGACCCCAAATGAACAAAACGGTGGGGTTCTCCCCCGGGACATTCGAGGATGTCTACAGTTTCTGGCGACTCTACTGGGGAGTTTAGAGAGCTTGACTCGAACTCATGATATTTTGTTTTGATTACACTCATGTGTTTTTTTGCATTGCATGTGCATTGGTGCGCCTAGGACACAGTGTTTGCCATATTCTATTCCTGAACAGTTTGTCGGAGGCTCGCTTTGAAGAGCGTGCCATAAAGCTGACCGGTTACGGGCTCTGCCACGATGGGAACACAAACCTCGATTTTCACCGGGGCACCCTTTTTGACCATTCGACCTGGTGCATATCGAAATCCGTAGTGACCATTCCAAGCTAGGACTGGTTGCTTACCCGATTATAGGTTGTTTGAAACCGCTGCGTGCGTAGTGAAACCCTAGCTCCTGACAAAATAGGATAGGGAAACCTTACCCCAACATAGGGGTGTTTTGGCTCTCACTTGTTTGCTATGTGCTTTAGAGTTGGCCTCTACAGGGAATGCATGTATCAGTTTGCAAGTTTGGGTATCAAGCCTGTAGGCATCAGCATCAGTATCAGTATTTTGGGGGAATCAGTTTTACCTGAGGGTATCGGTTTACAGGTAGAATTTGGGGCAGAATTCAGTAAAGAGTCAAATCTGTTTTGGCGAAATTGGGCTGAGATGCTCTTTATTTTCTCTTTTGCTAGGGGTAGTCCTTGAATCATAGCTTTAGAAGGCTCTAATATCCCCCGAGTACACCGGACTTGTGTTGATAGACTTTGTCAGGTCAGAGACTCAGTTCAAGGGCAATTAGAGCCAGAGAAGGCTAGTCAGGCACAGACAAGGTTTAAAAATGCGGTGTTACGTAACGGCCACGTTGCCCCCGATTTTGCGATGTGATTGAAATTCACAGGTGTATCGGCCGTTACGGCCGTCGTAGCGGTCGTAACGGTGATGTAACGGCCGTAACGGCCTGTTACGAACGTTACAGGGCATCTTTAGCTGATTCTTTTCAAAAAAAAAAACAAAAGAAAAAGCTAAAAAGGCTGAAGATTGATGTCCGATACACATCCACAAATTTTCAAAAGAAAAAACAAAAGAAATAGATGTACATACCTTTAGCTTTCGTCTTTTGCCTTTACAGCCCATGAACCATTTTCAATTGAAGTGAGATTCCACAAATTTTCAGATCTGAACCATTTTCAATTGAAGTGAGATTCCACAAATTTTCAGATCTGAAATGTGGATGAGTGAGAAATAGAGAGAGAGAAGAGAGAAGAGGGAAGAGGGAGATGGAAGAGATGAACCTCTCTGCTAGCTTGATCTTGCCTTTGTTAGCTTGATCTTGCCTTTGTGCTGAACAATAGTAAGTCCATAGTTTGATCTTGGCTTTCTTTATCAAATTTTATTTGCTCAATAGCCTCTCTCTAGCTTCGTGGGGAAGATAAGCACTGCCCCTTTCTTTATCAAACTGTTGACTTCACAGATAAGCATTTGTTTCCTTGTGGTCTCCAACTGGCCAAGATTATTTTATTTTATTTTATTTTATTTTTTTTAAACAATGATTTCAGATTTTAAATTTTATAAAATCTATAAAATTTATGTGATATATTTAATAATTTTAATTTAAATATATATATAGAGCTATACACTTATTTTTAGTATTTTATATATATTAATTAGTGATTGATTATTTTTTTTTATAATATCTAAAAATCATAACACATTTAATTATATGAATACATTTTATATATGTCAATTTTTATTGATTTTTTTTTTCTTGCAGGTTATTCAAAAAGATAACAAATACTCAAGTGATTGAAGCCCCAAAACGAACTATGTATGAATTTTTTTCTTTATAATTTATTTTTTAATTTTTATATGATCACATTACCATGTAAACTCCAAATGTATAAAGAGTAGTTACATTTTTTTTTATAATCATTTCATTTAATATTTAATTATAAATATTTTTTATTTTGTTATTGTAATGTGTTGTGACAACAATGTTGAAGTCACTATTTTTTTTAAATATCTTTTTAAAAAAAAATCAATACCTCAAAAAAATTATTTATAATTTATTTTTTAATTTTTATATGATTATATTAGCATGTAAACTCCAAATGTATAAATAGTGGTTGCATTTTTTTTATAATTATTTCATTTAATATTTAATTATAAATATTTTTTATTTTGTTATTGTAATGTGTTGTAACAACAATGTTGAAGTCACTATTTTTTTTTAAATATCTTTTTAAAAGAAAAAAAAATCAATACCTCAAAAAAAATTATTTATAATTTATTTTTTAACTTTTATATGATTATATTAGTATGTAAATTCCAAATGTATAAATAGTGGTTGCATTTTTTTTGTAATATTTCATTTAATGTTTAATTATAAATATTTTTTATTTTGTTATTGTAATGTGTTGTGACAACAATGTTAAAGTCACTATTTTTTTTTTAAATATCTTTTTAAAAGAAAAAAAAATCAATACCTCAAATAAAATTATTTATAATTTATAATTTATTTTTTAATTTTTATATGATTATATTAGCATGTAAATTCCAAATGTATAAATTGCGAAAACAACACACCCAGTAGTTAGGCTAAAAGTAAATGTAAGGAATTCAAGTTACAACCGGCTTACTTGGGCTTGTTTGGCCCTAGTTGCTTTGGGCCTTTACATGGTTTGGTCCTGAGTTGAATTTGGACCAAGCCTGACAGTAAGCTAATAACATGTATGGTCCAATTAGTTCCTCCAGTTTTAAGATTAAAAGGAAACCTTAAAAAGGATATATATATATATATATATCTAAATTTCTTCATATATAGATTTTAATTGTTCCTTTAGGAACAAACAAATTTTTTATTTTTAACAGAATGGAAAAGGTTCATTTGTGTATTTTACAAATAATTGTACATTTAAAAAAAAAAAAATCTATGCGTAGAATAATTTTAAAATTCTTAACAAAAAACACACTCTTAACAAAAGTATTTTTCATTTCATTTAAGTTATGCAGAATAAAAGTAAAGGTCACATGTTGCTTTCAAGTCACAGTTGACAATGAGTCATATTAATATATATATATACGAATTTTACACTTTTAATAAATGCACGAGATTAGCACCCTTAATTACCAATGAGTCATGTTAATTTTTTTTATAATCATTTCATTTAACATTTAATTATAAATATTTTTTATTTTGTTATTGTAATGTGTTGTGACAACAATTTTTTTTTTTAATGACGAAATTTGTTATTATAATGTGTTGTGACAATAAATAGTGGTTGAATTTTTTTATTTTTATTTTTTGTAATGCAGAATTCAAATTCAAAAATGTCACGACAAAAGGGTGCCAATGATGAACCCCAAAGTGAAGATATTGGTTGGAAATTTGGAACTCAAGTTGAAGGCACTAGGCATCATATTATTTGCAAATTTTGTGGACATCACATTAAAGGTGGGATTACGCGTTTCAAACAACATTTAGCACATCAAACGGGGCAAGTGCATTCTTGTCCTAATGTTAGTAGAGACGTGAGGCAAGAAATGATGAAACATTTACAAAATAAGAAAATGAGTAAAGCAGACAAACAAAAGAGAAAAGCCGAATTGGAAGCACATATTAAAGGAGATGATCTTTATGATGAGGATGAAGGGGGAGATTTTGTAGATCTTCGAGATGATGACTTTGACTCTGATCCAGAGATGACTAGGGCTCGACAAGCAAGTATTCGTTCACAACAACAATGGGAGGAAAGACAACAATTTAGACGAGGTGTTGCAGGTCATGGATCACAATATGATGCAGGTGGTAGTTCTGGTGCAGGGGGTAGTGGTCAAAGATTGCCTAAAGGGTCAGGTATTGCTAATGTTTTTCGTCGATCACAATCCGTGCGTGAAACTGGTGGGAGTGGACGTAATTGGATTAAGCCCAATGCTTCTGAAACAAGGTTGAGAGCAATGGATGTAGAACTCCAAAAGAGCAAGAGTACAAAGCAACGAAAAATCTCTACAATGAATTTACAAAAGTTAAAAGAGAGATTGGGACGGGCAGTGTCCAAGTTTATACTCTATAATCGTATTCCATTCAATGCAGTTGCTTCAGAGTATACACAACCCATGCTTGATGTTGCTGCTGAAGTAGGGCCAGGAGTAAAGGGTCCTAGTGCTTATGAAGTTTCTGAAGTATATTTGGGCATGGAGTATGATGAAATGACAGAATGGATAGGATCATTTAAGGGAATTTGGGAAGAGAGAGATGTATCCATCATGTGTGATGGTTGGAGCAGTCTAACTCGGCAACACATCATCAACTTCTTAGTGTGCTGCAATAGAGGTACTATATTTCACAAATCAATTGATGCCTCTAATATTGTTAGTAAGACTGCTGAATATTATTTTGGGTTGTTAGATAAAGTTGTTGATGAAATTGGAGAACAATACGTTGTTCAAGTGGTAACTGATAATGAACTTGCATTGAAAGCTGCCGGTAAAATGTTAATGAGAAAAAGGAAACATTTATATTGGACAGCTTGTTCAGCACATTGTATCGATCTCATGCTAAAAGACATAGCCAATAAGAAAAGTGTAGCAAAGGTGATTGAAGATGGTAAAACCATCACCAATTTCATTTATAATAGTGGATGGGTGTTGGATTTAATGAGAAAATTCACTGGAGATAGAGAATTGATTCGACCTGCCATCACTCGATTTGCTACAAATTTTATTGCCATTGAGAGTATTGTTAGATATAAACAACAATTGAGAGCTATGTTTAATAGTGATGAGTAGAAGAATTCTAGATGGGGGAAGGCAAAGACTGGGCAGCCTTACAATGTGAAAAAATTTATTTTGGGAAAGGAGTTTTGGCAGAAAGCAACAGAACTTTGTAAAGTTCATGAGCCCCTAGTCAGAGTATTGAGGTTGGTTGATGGGGAAGAGAAGCCAACAATGGGTTTCATATATGAAGCTATAGATAGAGCAAAGTTGGCAATTAAAAGAGATTGTCGCTACTATACCGACTATTGGAAAATTATTGATACTCGATGGTCTTTTCAATTGCATCAAGATTTGCATGCGGTTGGTAAGTGTTACGATTTCAATTATAAAATGTATATTTATTTACAATTATTAATTGTCTTCTTATTTTTGAAGGATATTTTTTAAATCCTCAATTCCAATATGGTGTTATCTCATCCAATGAAATGATAAGAGAAGTGATGGATGGACTTAAAAAAGTCATTACCAGACTGGAGCCTGATATGGATGCTCAAGTGAAAGCAACAAATCAAGTACGTACCAATTATTTAAATTTTAATAGTAATAATCTACTTTTGCACATGTTACTTGTAATGATTGTCCAAATTGTAGTTGTTGCTGTTTCGAGATAAACAGGAAACTTTTGGCACTCCTTTAGCACAAAGAGCATAGAAACAATCAAATTCAAGTTTTATTTTCAAAATTACAAATTTACAATATATAAATACTTAAATAATTTTCTATCATATTTTGACTTATGTCTAGTGTAATGTAATTTTGTGCAGCTGAGTGGTGGATTATTCATGGCAGTTGTGCTCCTGAACTTCAAAAAATAGCTGTGAAAGTATTAAGTCAAACCACTACATCATCTCATTGTGAACGTAATTTGAGTACTTTTAGTCTCATCCATACGAAGACAAGGAATAGATTGAAATATAAGAAAATTCAAAGATTAGTCTTCATCACCTATAACATGAGATTAAAATTGAGACATGTTAAAAGAAGCAGCCAAGAGGAGATTGATAAGAGTTTTAATCCTATTAACTTGGATTAGATATTTGAAGAAGATGATCCAATAAGTCCATGGATAGAAGAAAGGAAAAATCCTTTACTAGATGGTGTGGATAATTCTGAATGGCTAGATTTGGTCTCAGATGGTGGTGGTGGTGGCGGCGACGACGACAGCAATGGCGATGGCAGCGATGGAAACGGTGGTGGTGGCACCCATAGATATCAAGCTCGACGCACTTCTCAAAGCTCAACTCCTACTCCAACTCAAAGTGATAATAGTGGTGGTTTAACACCATCTGATGGAGGAGGTGATGATGGTGATGGTGATGGCACTTCTCACGGTGACGGTGGTGGCGGTGGCGGCGACAATGGTGGTGATGGCGGTGATGGTACTAGTTTTGGTGCAGGAAGTGAAGATTTTATTGGAGGATTTGGATTATGTGATGTTGGGGAACATTATGATATTGGAGAACCTGTTGCACCTTTACCCCAACTACCTAGGAGGTTTCGTGGTAGTGATACCCGTAGGGATGAAAGAAGAATAAGAAGTAGAGAACAACAGCTTGATTCATCTGATAGTAGTCATAGTTATCCATATCACCCTTATCCATCCTATAGCACTGATAGCCAGAGCTATCCTTACCCACCTCAACAAAATTATCTTTGGCCCCCTCAACAGCATGGTCCTCTAGGATACGGTTTGCCAAATTATCAACAAACTCAAGAAGGGTATGTTGATCCTTTTCAGCCAAGGTATCCATTTTCTCTCCCAATGCATGAAACAGAAAGGGATGACATGATGAGCACATTTACTTATATATTTCCTACTGGATGGAATGAAGGTAGTAGCAATCAAGCTCAACAATCTGATTCCCAAGATGCACCACGTCACTCATTTTGGTGGGGTAAAGGTAGCAGCAACAATCAAGCTCAACAATCTGAATCTCAAGATGCACCACGTCACTCATTTTGGTGGTGACATTATGTAATTTTAGTAGTAACATTGTGTAAAATGTACTATCTGTTATTTGTGATTTATGCTATGATGTTATGTACTTTGTCAAGTTCTTCCATTATGGATGTATACTTTTTTAAAACTATTTGAATTAAAATGTACATATGCTTCCACAAGTATAATAATTAAAAATAATTTTATACATCTAAGTCCAATAAAAGAAATTTTTTCCACAAGTGTAATATGGATTTATAACATATAAAGTCATTAATTATTGAAATAAAATATAAAAAAAATCATTTTCTAGTGATTTAAAAATATGAAATATATTGGATCATACTTAAAAATTATGAAAAATTTATCAAAATTTATTTTAAAACTCAATAAATATGATTATAAAAAAAAAATATGCGTATCGGTAAATTTTTTACAAATTGTGCGAAAAATAAAAAAATTCATAGTTCCGGTAACCGCAACCGTTACGCTGCGGCCTTTACACCCCGCAACCGCAACCGTTACAGCGACCGCAACCGCTTTTCAGAACCTTGGGCACAGACCACCAATGCAGCAACTACCAGATCAGTGGTCTTAGAGCAGTCGGGTTGAGATTTCTGAGCCTACTGTAGAGACAGATATACCGGTAGTTCAGTCAGATTAGGGCAGTATGGCAGGAATGGAGGAAATGATGCGTCAACTCCAAGAGAGCATGAAAACCATGCAGCAGGATGCTGCTCGTCAAGCGGAATTTGCCAAACAGCAGGCTGCGATCATGGCCCAACAGGCAGAGCTAATCACCAGGTTACAACAGCAAGCCGAAGCATCTGCTTCGCACTAAGCTCCTCCCCCACCAGTAGATCCAATACCCGAGGAGACGCCAAATGTCCAGGAAGGTACGGACATTCCGACAGGGCCGACTCCGCCCCCAATTTTACCCCAGCTATCTAAAGCACCAATCAACCTACCGGACTCTCCCTTTGAGATCGAGGTAGACCATACGGCGTTAAAGTTGAGCAAGCTTGAAATGTTGTTCAAGAAATCCCAGAGGGTAAAGTCCATCCCGGACATTGAGGACGGGTACACCGACGCAGCTGTGACACTGCCAGATAGGTTCAAGATACCAAAAATTGACCGCTTTGACGGATCTGGGGATCCCATGGTACATCTACGGTTGTTCTCAGACATACTACAGCCGATGGGCCTCACTAGACTACAAAAGATTTCATTATTTGGCCGGACCCTGTCGGGTGTGGCGGCCATCTGGTACGCAAAATTAGAAGATGATGTCAAGAGGAATTGGGATGAGATGGCCGAGGCCTTCGCTGCACAATACTCGTATAACACGTAAATCGAGATTACGACCTGTGATCTTCAGACGACGAGGCAAGAGCCTAAGGAGAGCTTCTTAGAATTCGTGGCCCGCTGGAGGGCCAAAGCCTCAATGATGACCATTAGGCTAACAGATAAGGATCAAATACGGATGGTTGTGCGCAACCTCCAGCCCAAACTAATGCAAAAAATGATCGTGCTCCCCTTCCCTACCTTTTTAGATTTGCATGAGATGGGGGTACAGATCGAGGATGCCATGAAGCAGAGCCTTATTGACTAGGAGAAGGAGCAGCCTAGGCAGGCGTTTTCCCGCAATTCAAATGTGACCACCAGCGGTGATGCAGTTGCAAGATCTTCTGAAGTGGGCATGGTTACCGCCACCACATCAAAAAAAGCTACCCCATTCACCGGTGCGTCCGGAAGTAGCTCACAGAAAACCAAATATCCACCTCAAGTCAAGAGGGTTTTTACCCCACTTTATATACCTTTGTCAAAGGCTCTAGAGGTCTTAATCCGGAAAGGACATCTGAAACCATTGGAACAACGGCCTTTACCTGATCCTCTCCCTCTAAAGCATGACCAGACTAAGTACTGTGCGTACCATCAACAAACCGGTCATGAGATCGATAGCTGCCTTCGTCTACGCCATGATGTACAAGATGTGTTTGACAACAAGGTCATTGCCGCACCAGTCTAGCAAAGTCTATCGTCATTGGATCAGTGAACTTGTAGGGGATAATGTAATTATGTGATCAGGGGATGAACCACCTGCGGATGGCGCTCAGTTTACTTCGGATGTAGCGTTTGGCACGCACTATTTTGAGCATTTGCGAATGCTAGTTTTGTAGTTTCTGACTTGGGTGTTGAGTCAGTTCTGTTGTTTTGTTTTGAGTTTGTCTCTTTGTCCTGAGTCAGTTGGGTCTGTCTTGTTGTACTGAGTCAGTCCTGTTTTGTTGGAGTCGGGTGATTTCGGGGGTGTTACCTCGGACATCACTTGCTTTGTTTTGTGTTTGTCTTTTCGTTTTCTTTTGAGTCTGTTTCTGCCTTGGAGCTAGTTACACCAGAAGATTTGAATGAACAACAATGATTTTCACACTCTTGTGTTTGCTTCTGCCTTGTGCTAGTTGTACCAGAAGTTCTGAATGAGATGGCAGTATCTGACTAAAAATTGTGTCTTTTCTGTGCTTTGAAATCATTACATTGACCTGAGTTTTTCAAAACTTTTTTGAACACTGTGGTAAAAACGAAGAGGAAAGAATTCCTCAGGTTTTGCAAAACTTGATCAATTGAGAGAAAGACAGGTGTGCTAAGCGCTTAATGAATAAGATCATGCTTGTTAATGTGAGTACTGAGAAGGATCCTAGCTTGATCCAGATTGGTTCTACACTGTCTTCAGCGCGAGCGATTTGTCGCTTTCTTAAAAAATTTCAAAAAATATTTTGCGCGGTCCTGCGAAGACTTGTGTAGAATCGCTCTTGAGATTGTGCAGCCTAGGATCGCTCTCAGCCTCAAGATTCAACCCCTTTGCTCTCAAAAACCTTAAACTTGGGATCAGAATGATCAATGGTCAACCATCAATGTGAGGCCTGTGTGGCCAGATTTAAAGCAGCCCTCGAACAAGAGGCACCAAAGTCAGATCAAGAAGATTAGATGTCGTCAGAAGAAGCTTGCGAAGCTAAAACAGAAGCGCCCCTCGAACTAGGGGCAAAAATGTCCGATGTGCTCGAAGAGTCGAAGATGGATCTTTCTGTAAATTAATACAACAGCCACTCTCCTGAATACGGATGGCTTCAAAACCCTAAAACCATTTGGCACGGACTTGTTACACTTTTACCCTTTGAGAGGCTCGCTGGGCTGAAAACCCGGAAGGGCTACCCAGGCAAAAGTTAGAGCAAGAGAAAAATACAAAAAAAAGAGAAAAAATGCAAAAGAAAAGAGAAGAGAAAAGATGAAAAGATTTGAAAAAGAAAAGACAAAAAAAAATGAAAAGAAAAAAAAGAGAAGAATTGAAAAGAAAAGAAAAACAAAGCTCGCAAGGTTGAAAACCCAGAAGGGCGGCCTTAGCAAAAGTTAGAGCGTAAAAAAGTGAGGGTTAATACACGAGTTTACCTTAACCTGAACTACTTATGGCTTGATTTTCATGTTTGGGATACATAGGCAACTTCATCTTGAAGTCCAGCCACAAACACTTCGAATTCGACTATGTCCATGTGATGGTTCTGGTCATCTTCTGTATCCGAGAATTTGGTTGTGTTCGTCACTCTGAGGACTGACTACAATGTGCTGCGGTGCCATTCAAACAAGGGGCAACTTTCCGTTGCCATTCAATGCGCTGCGATGCCATTCAAACAAGGGGCAACTTTCCGTTGCCATGCAGCTCTTTTCAAGCAAGGGGCAATTATCCTTTGCATCTAAGGTTGTGTATCTCGAGAGTAAGTTACGTGCTCGTTGAGCACTGGCTGTTTGCCAAAATGGTTTTTGAAAATTTTTACTGAGGTTGACTAATTTCTCGAAAATTATTTCATTTTCCAAAACTGGACCATTTTTTTGGACCCAAAAAAAGGAAAATTTTCAGTGCTTATAGCCTGACTTGCATGATTTTAAATCAGAAAAGTTGAACAAGCATGTTAATCTAACTCTCATATTGGTCGAAATTGTTTTAGTAGAAAGCCAAAAACAAAAATGGTCAAAATAATGAACTACGGGCACAGTTGAGTCAGGTTTTCTGTCTTTTTCCCCTTTATCAACGCACTTACCAGAAAAGGCATCATACCTGCCGAAAAAGGGGACCACTGAAGCTAACCCCAAAAGGGCAGAAAGCTCTCACACCCTCCGAGCAACGAGGTATCAAGTCAAGCGCGAAGCACGAACTGGAATGGAGCAAGATATCCCACTCCCTCATCTGGACAGATCTGATCATGTCCAAACTCCCCAGCAGAGCATCGTCAACTGATGTCAGCTGCAGATTTGCTACACACCCAGTTGTAGCACAGCCCCTCTGTGGGAGAAACTCACTGTTGTGAACAAGAAGAAGAATCTAGCGGAATGCTAGGGGCAAGACTCCGCAACTTTCTATTTATCTATCAACCACCCAGGGGAGGGATTAAAAATGAGGGATTGAAGAATAGAGAGATGTGCGCTGAGAGAAAAAGTGAGAAAAATGGGGCTTCTTTTTCAAAAAACAGAGCCTGAGGGCCGAGTGATGTGAGAATCACAAATGAGGAAGGGCGGGAAACAATACCCGGAGAAACTGGCTCCTCGTGCACTGAGAGGTCTCTTGCCTTTGTAACACATCCGAGTGTTGTGTTTGTGTCTTTGTTTGTCTCGATTCTTGTTTTGAGTCATTTTGAGTGTCAACGGATGTGTTTAGGTTGTTTTATCTTTTGCTTTCCGTTGTTGAGTCGTTTTTGCTATGGTCAGTCGTAGGCTTAATACCCGGTCGAGAACTAATCCCTCAATTTCAAAAAATAAAATCATTTTGCGCTCCGAGTGCCGTGCCGTTCTCCACATTTGTGCAAAACAAGATTCGTTCTTTAGTAAAACCGCAGGGTTTAACCCAGGTCATGTCAGAACAGTAAAACCAGGACCTATTTGAAGCTATATGGGTTCCAGACTACAAAGCAAAAGAAAAGAGGGAAAATGTCGGGTATCTGAGTTTGTTTCAACTTTAGTAAGTTCCGAGACTACATTCCGTGTGTACCTCTTCAGGTCTTGCCAATGCTCCGAAGTATGAGTGTGCCTCTACCTCAAGCTCAAGATCAAGTCTGCTTCAAGCCAGAATGGCGATCAGAAGTGCTCTCCTCTAGTACCGTTTCGTGCCAGGGACATCTTGGCCGTGTTTGCAATGAGTTCCTAGGAGACCAACTGCGACGGTGGAAACTAGAGTTCGAATAACTGATGCCTAGAACATAAAGGTTCGGGATTTCCGGGACTAAAGTCTGGTTTAAATACCCAGGGGTGTATCCCCGGCTTGAAATCTGTATGGAAGCCCCATAGGTTGAGATAGCATGTATGCACCTCAATTCTGGATACTGAACCAACCTAGTCTGTCACCCCGTTGGAGAATAGGGAAAGTTGTGAATATGATCAGGAAGAAAGACAGCATCCAAAGTGTTCTACGTGAAGAACCCTTGTCAGTATTTCAGAGTCTTTGTACTGTAAGTTGAAGGTAAGTGTTCGAAGAGCACAAGGGGAGATCCTCGTCGGAGAAGAGCGATTCACCGCCACTCACTCATTAGGTGCTTTCTAAAGCGCCGCTTTGTCCATTTATTGCTTTCCTTAAGCATCATGCATTGTAATGCATTGTACCTATCAAATTTCTTTCTCAGTCATGCACGATATTGTATGTACGGTTCATTCAAAGAAGTTCCGTTTAAGATCATTTATTTAGTGTATCAATTACACTTCATTCAGTGTATCAATTACACTCTCATTTATTTAGTGTATCAATTACACTTCATTCACTTTGTGTATCTATTACACTCTCACTCATTTAGTGTATCAATCACACTTCATTCATTTTGTGTATCTATTACACACATTCTCATTTTGTGTATCTATCACGCACATATTCACTTTTGTGTATCTATCACACACCTTCTCATTTTCTGTATCTATCACACTTCATTCATTTAGTGTATCAATCACACTTTATTTATTTAGTATATCCATCATACTTGTTCACTAAATACATCTATCACACTTCGTGTTCACCTTTAGTATATCCATCATACTTGTTCACTAAGTGCATCTATCACACTTTGTGTTCACCTTTAGTATATCAATCATACTTTGTTCACTAAGTGCATCTATCACACTACATGTTCACCTTTAGTATATCCATCATACTTGTTCACTAAGTGCATCTATCACACTTTGTGTTCACCTTTAGTATATCTATCATACTTGTTCACTTAGTGCATCTATCACACTTTGTGTTCACCTTTAGTATATCTATCATACTCTGTTCACTTAGTGCATCTATCACACTTTGTGTTCACCTTTAGTGTATCCATCACACTTGTTCACTTAGTGCATCTATCACACTTTGTGTTCACCTTTGTGTATCCACCACACCTTGTTCACTGAGTGCATCTATCACACTCTGTGTTCACCTTTTGTGTACCCGTCACATTTTGTTCACTTAGTGCATCTATCACACTTTGTGTTCACCCTTTGTGTATCTATCACACTGTGCTTACCACACTCGCTTAGTGTATCTATCACGCGCTCAGCTACTGTATCTATCACATTTTGCTTCATATAGTGTATCTATCACATGCTCACTTTGTGTATCTATCACATATTTGCTTTTTATGTCCATCACACTATGCTCACCATGCTCGCTTTGTGTATCAATCACACACGTTCGCTTTGTGTATCTATCACATATGCACACTATATTCGCAGTGAGAATTGCAGTAATTCTCTTACACATTTTTTGCATTATAATGTAACTTGGTTTCTACTTGCTTAAAACTGTTGCATTGTTATGCTTCATTCCAGCTTTCTTTGCATGATTATAAGTTATGCTCGGCTTTGTGCATTGTCTTGCATTTTGTCCCCATCCTCGGGCGCATATCTTTCATCTGTAGCTTGTATGCTTTGTCTAAGTCTTCGGCCTTGTCAAAAATGGGTCATCTCTGGGCTTTGACATTCACTCCCGTCATTGTTATGACTTTCGAGTTCTGTCAAAGAGGGGCAACTGTAGACACCCCATTTTTGACCGTCCTCAAGACTTGGACGTCATCGTTTGAACACTCGATGATTATCCATGTTCATGTTCGTCTTGAGTTCTCAGAGGTTTTGGCCGCGTGCCTTGCCTCAAGACCTCTCGACTTGTCTGTTTTGTGCTTGGTTATGGACCAGGCACTTGGGCTTTTGCCTCTGAGGGTAGGAAATGGCTTGTTGGCCATCCCCACACCTCACTGGCCATGGCTTGAGGCCACCAGCCCTGTTTTATTGCCGTCGGTCATTAGTGATGGCTGACCGACACTGTTTTTGATCGATCGGCCATTTGTTTTGGTCGATCGGCCACCTTTTCTGGCCGAGCCCTTTTCTTGAGGAGGTTTGAACTTTTTGAACCCCTCATTTTAGTTTCTTGAGGAAGCTTGAACCTTTTGAACCCTTGGTTTTAGCTTCTTGAGGAAGCTTGAAACTTTTGAACACTTGCTCTAGCTTCTCCAAGAAGCTTGAACCCTTGTCTAGCTTCTCAAAGAAGCTTGACCTTTACTCTAGCTTCTCTAAGAAGCTTGAACCCTTGTCTAGCTTCTCCAAAAAGCTTGACCCTTTTGTTCCAAGCTTCTAAGAGAAGCTTAAACCTTTCTTAGCTTATTGAGGAAGCTTGACCCATTTGCTTTAGTTTCCTCAAGAAGCTTGAACCCTTCTAAGCTTCCAAGAGAAGCTTGACCCCTTTTACCCCTTTGCACACCAACTCTTAGCCTAACACCTCCATCATCAACCTAAGGATCTTGGAGGCCATTTTTAGAGGTTGAAGGTCTAGTTTTTGGGTCTCAAAGCTGCTGGTTTTGCTGGAACTACAAGTGTAACACACTTTACCCTCTTTTGGTCTTTATTTTGCTTCATCTTTTTGCCATACTTAGAAGCATTTTCGAGCTTTGTCATAAACTGAAAAAAGTCTTATTTTGAAGTTTGTTTAAGATTACTTTTGTGTTTGGGGTTGTTTACCCCCTCTTAGGCCTTGTTTGGCCTCATTTTTGTGTTTTTTTTGTGAGTTTCGGGACCACCTTGTATTGGCCCTCTCACCACTGAAATCCAGAGGGATTTCAGTGGTGGGGATGGTGTTTTGAGGTCCTAATAAGGAGAGGATCATCCCCTCTCCTTATTTTCTTGTTTACTTGCATTTTTGGCCTTACAAAGGAGCCCATATTTATATACTTCTTGAGCTTGGTTCAGGCCTTTTTCAATGAGTTTTAGGGCCTGCTTGAACTCTTTCCAGAGCTGTTTTTGTCATTTAAGGCTTACCTCTTGCATGTGTAGAGCAACCCCCTTCATAGCTTTTCAAAGTAGCACCTCATTCTTGCATGTATTGGATACATTTCAGTGGGTATTTGGTCATATTTTGGCATGTCATGAATCTGTTTTGGGCTGGTTTAGTGACCCCTTGAATGCTTCATACACTTGTAGTGTAAATCCCCTAAACTAGCTTCACATGCTTCATGCTTTGTCATGTCTTGTTAGCTTGTTTGGTTTACATTTCAATATGTTTTTGGTAATTTTTTGCCATATCATGACCCTATCCATACTTGGTTTGGTCATCCTTTGCATGCTCCATATAGGTGTAGAACAAATCTTGTTTACTAGCCTCTTGTGCATGATGTTTTGACTCATCATCCTAGCATATTTTGGCTTTACTCTAACATGATTTTATGCTTATTTTGGGCTATCCTAGGACTGTTTTGGGCTTCCATGGCCATATCACTCATGCTTTGTATAGCTATAGTGTAAATGCTTAGGCTAGTCTTGGGTTTTGAGGCCCCTACCATGCATATCATGAGTGTTTGCATGCTTCAGAGTCATTTTGGAATTATTTAGCATGCCATTTCAGAGCTTGATATGTATGCCATATGTCCATGTTCATCTTCTTTTAAGTGTGCTTAAAAGTTGTCTCTTTGATGCTTAAGTGTTGGACCATGTTTGCATGCATGTTTGTATGTAAATTTGACCTCATTTCCATAGCATTTGGCCACTGATTTTGGCATGCTTAAGAGCTACCCATATTAGTTTAAGTCCATCCTTTGCATGTTGCTCAAATGTTGTTACATTGCTTCATGTTTGCATACTTTGGTTGCATTGTGTCTTACATGCTCATTGTTTGCATTGTTGGCACATGCTTAGCCATATTGCATGTTGTTGCATGCTTGAGCTATATTGCATGGTTTGGCATGCTTGTTGCATTGCATTTTGCATGCATGCCTTGCCTCTTGATCAAGCATGATAGAGGTTGGGTCCTTTATGTGTTTTGTGTGCATTCCATTTGACATTGAAATTGCATACTTTGGCTCCTTTGGCCATTATGCATCGAAATGCGTGATTGGTGGCCCGAAGACCGAGGGCCACACTCCCTTGAGTCCATAACATGATGGGGAGGGTGGTCGTGCAACATTTTGCATTGAAAATCCTATGCCATGCACTGTCTGTCCTCTGTTACAGCAAAACCAGTGTTCTGCAAGAAGAAATGACCGGTCGGCTACTTGCAGTGCCGACCGACCACCAAAATCCAGCCGGTGGCTTCATTAATGGTCGATGACCAGTTACAAATGGTCGGTGGCATTTCCATTTGGTCGATGACCTCTCAGCATGTCTCTAAGGCAGTTCAGAAGTGTCATAGAGGTTGACACTATTTTCAGAGATGCAAAATAGTGCAGACAGAGGCAATTGTGTCATGGCAATGGATTTCCGGGCGAAGCCAATCCGAGCATGCGTGCATCCCTCTTCCCGAGGCCTTTTACTGCTTTCCATAGCTTAGTTAATTTGTTTAATTAGTTAAGTGTTATGTAATATTTAATCAGCTAGGTTAGTTAATTATTTATTCGGTTTGTATTATTTATTCGGACCCTCCGAGCGAGGGCAATTGTGTAATAAGTGTGCGTGAGTGTGTGTATGTCTTCCAACTCCACGTCTTTCTCCCTTTTATTTACCTGCTTTCAGTGATTAGTATTAGGGCATATTTCAATTAGCATACTTATGCTTCGCATGTTTGCATCCATTCATCCGTATTGCATGCACCAGACTCGGCGCATCATACTAACCGCATAGTATTTCGATTCCAAATTGAATACATGTATCAAGTTGCATTTCACATGACATCTTAGAATAGCCGAGCCTATTTCTAGCTGCATTTTGCATGTGTTGCATTAGCCATCTTAACATGAACTAGGATCATGCATTTGATTACTAACTAGTTTCTGTTTTGGCTCGGAGTACTCAGTAAGTGTTTATGCTTTAGCATCTTATATGCGTGTGAGTGTTGCCATGATAGCATGCTTACCATGAGGCTAACTGCTTACGTGATATAACTGCATGAATGCCTGTTGGTGAAGGTTGGATTGTTTGAATTGGGATAATTCATTGAAATCCGTGATTTAGCCTACTTGCGAGTAGCAAACTTCAAACCCTTTTCCAAACAAACGGATATGCAATGCTTTGTTCCAAATTAGGCGATCTAGTCTATACTTGTTTTACTGTGCGCATCACATAGTAATTCTAGCTAATTAATTGGAATAAGAACGCATGTGTTTTCAAAAACAAGATATCATGGTTAGTAGATGCCGATCTTTGATCGGGCGAGCGGGGGTGCTCACGAAGTGACCTTCCCCAATCGTACCCAAGTTCCCGAGCTGAGGTAACTTTGGTGATGACGGGTACGTGGCCTTGGGCAACGAGTCAGGGTTTCCTAAATTTTCCAAAATAAAATATTTAGGTGGCGACTCTGTATCTGGCAAAGTAGTCCATGTTTGACACTTCTTTCTAAAAATCTGTTTTCCAAAACGATTTGCCAGATTTGGACTCTTTGGTGATTTATCAGTCTTGCATTGCACTTTGCGAGATCAGATTAAGAATCGTGACATTGAGTCCGAACTGTAGTGACCCCAAATGAACAAAACGGGGGGGTTCTCTCCCGGGACGTTCGGGGACGTCTACAGCAGCTATAATCCATATATGTCTTGTGTATATCTTTTATAGCTTGTTGTTCTACACAATATTTCTTTATAACTTTTGGCACCAAAGCTACTTGTCCACCTAAAGAATCACAGATTTGAAACTTTTCCAATAGCCTTTCAAACTCTTTTTGAGATAGTTCATCCAATGGTTTAGGAAGTTTGGTTATGTAGACACCCTAATTTTTGTAATTACCTTTAAATCCTTAACCTTGAGTTTCTTTTAATAAAGCCTTTGAATTTTCACTCAATTGCGTTTTAAACCCTGGAATCAGAAAGAATCACTTATAAATTTGAGTAAATCCTAATTGATCTTGGTAGATTAATAATCACCTTTAAAACCCTAGAATTGATTATTAGACCCTATAACTATAGATTAATCATTTTAAAATCTTAATTTCCAATAACGCCGTTTTTGGACGGTTTCTTGCCTTTCTTTGCGCTTTAATTTCACGGGACTTGAATTTATTATTTTAACTTTTCTAATAGTAGTATATTAATAATAAATATCAAGGTTTCATAAATTTAGACTTGGTCCCTATATACTTCTATTTTATTTTATTTCAAACCCTAATTGTAATATTTTATTAATTAATATACTTGTGTCTATTATTTTATGTATATAAATACAAATAGTTCCTATATATATATATATATATATTTCTTGGAGCCCAAGTAGTTGGCCATGTGATGGATGAAAGGGCATTGATGGCTTTGATGGACAACTTTGACAAATTTGCACTTGTAAAACTTAGTCCCTAAGAAACCTCCCAATCATTTCTCTAGATATATGCACACTTCCCTCCCTCATCTGACACATTTTCAGCCATGTATTAGAGGAGTGAGAGAGAGTGATCTTGGGGGAGAGAGAGAGAGAGAGAGAGAGAGAAGAGAAGAAAAAGAAGAATTGTGTTGAGTCTTGTAGAATAAAGGTAAACATACATCACCTCTTCTCTCAAGTTCTTTTACCACTTGTTTTTCCCCTCTTAATACATGCTATTTGTATATATATGTTGCAGTCTAGGCCTACACTCTTGTATAAATGTGTATTAATCAAGAAATGGTGTGCTTCTTTTTCTTTCTTAAATTTCCAGTAATAATTCTTTTCCCTCTCTTGAATCTATTTTCCTATCAAAACTCCATAAACTCAAAATCTGTTTTTATGGGGTAATATTTGGTATGTCTAAAGTAGGTGATAATTTTGGTAGGACCTAAGGATGCATTCTTATAACCTAAACAATTTTTTTAAGTTTGTTACTCACAGAATTAAAAAAACAGTCAACTTTCTCTAGTTTTAGAAAATTCAAGAAAAACAATCTTGAGTCAACTTTTATGTCAAAATCTTAATCTTGGTGTTATATTCTAACTAAAATTTGTTTAAACTCAAGAGTGTGAGAGGTTTGAGAGAAAAATCGATTTGTGTAACTCTCAACGAATCTGGATAGATCTTGATAATTCTGAATTATCTTAAAATCTAAAATACCTATCCTACTTTTGTAAATTGAGTTTGAAACTAGAGTCATTTATTTATAAACTCATATGAGGCTAGGTACTTAGGGCCGAAAAAAGTATTTTTTTCCATAATTATTTTCCAACTGGTTCAAATCTGAAATTCTGGAAATTTGTGTTAATGTGCTCTTAATTGGTTTGCAACTCTTATGTGCTATGTTTCTTGAATGTTTAAGTATTGATATGTAAACTACGATAAATTATGAATTTGTTTTACCATACATAAATTTCTTTATGTTTAGTTTGGATTCAAAATTTTCTTGACCATGCTTTGCTATAACTGAGAACATAATGCACTTAATAAAGGGGAAATCAAATAGGATGGTAAAGCGTTACAATAATTGTAGTAAATTTTATGAGATAATGAATGATGGATTCAAAAGTATAATATAGTGGAATTTGTTCCATTTTTGTGAAGTCTTGTGCAAGTGTGTTCTCGAACCCTAACATGGCACGGGAGGTATTCTGGCTACTTAACGAAATTAGGAGGCATAAGGGTGGTAGTGAGGGTCTCACACAGGGAGAGTAGCCCTAGAAGCTTGTTCACTTGGGGCAGACCGTGATGTCACCACTTGGGTATGTAACCTAGGTGCATGGGCATCATTGGTAATTGTGTGGTAAGCGATGCATTGGTGGTTATGTGGTAAGCGATGCATTGGTATTGTATTAATCAAGGGGGAGTCAGAATTGCCCGTGGCCAGTGTTAGTGGTTGGATAGGAACAACATTCTGGAAGGAGTTGCCTAGAATTAACTTAATTGACTGTTATTCATGAGAACTGAAATTTATTATAAGCTTTACTTAATTATTGTTTTTGTTGTATGTTATGATCATGCTGTTATTTTACTTGTGTATTTGGAATGGGAAAATGGATGGGGTGTGTGTGTTTACTGGGCATTCCAAGCTCATGGCGTTTTATGCCAGGTGAAGGCGAGTTTTACACCAAGAACGGAATCCCTAAAAGCTTTGGCGAACCATGGCTGCCCTAAAGATTAGATTTTATATTTCATGTATTTTGGATAATCTTTTTGTATCAAGAAACTGATATGTATTTGATGACTTGAAGAATTTTATCTGTACCTATTATTAATATTTTCTTTTAGTATAATTATTTATGTTTTGTGCTTAATTATTTGTATAATGTGAGGTATCCGCTAATTAAACCGTGGTGTATTGTTGTATTATATTATCGATGTTCCCAAAATTTGGGGCGTCACAACTTGGTATCTGAGCATGGCCTTGCCATATATGTCTTGCCAAAGATGCCCATATAAGGGCATGCTTAACATTGTGAAAATCATCACAAAATAAGCTAAGTTCTCCCATCCTCTTTTCCCCATTGTGTATAAAAGGAGACCATCCTCTTTGGTTAGAGTATAAAATTTTTGGCTCTCATACTATATAGTCAGTTTGCTCTTATATTTTTCTTCATGTGTGAGAAAGTGTTGCCATTATCAGTTCACTGGAGCTAAACATAAGGTGCTTCTGCGTTAGTAGGTTCTAACCACCGTATTCTGGGAGACAAACGCCAACATACCTCCAGAACCCACGGTGAGGCGGTGAATCTATTTTAAGAAGATTGTGGTATCACACAAGTTTCGATTTGCTTTATTTTCCTATTTTATTTTGTTGAATATTTCTGTTCATCATCATGTTGTTTAGTTTCATGATTTTTTGATATGTAATTTAAATTATGAAATATGAATCTATTTATTTTTTTAATACACAATTTCTACAACACTAAGAACAAACTCACCAGAGAACAAAGCCAATTCAATCAATAAGTTCTCATTATGTTACTCTTCTTGGTGGATCCGTGGAAATCACCTTTCCCAAAGGCAATGTACCAACCTTGGCACCAAGATTTTTAGTCTCGAAATCAACATGATCCAAGGTGTCCTTGTCCATTCCTTTACAGGGCTCCCCAATATATGTGCATGCTAAGAACTCCACCTTAGTGTAGAGATAGTCCTGTCTCTAATATCATATTAAATGCGCGACCTAGTCCTTACTTGAAAATATTATTTGTTATTACTCAACTTAAAAATTGACTTTATTCCACTCAAAAGGACTCCTTCGAAATAGAAATATTTTGCCCTCTTTGATAAGTCCCTTATAGACTATTTTCATCAATTGATATGAAATATCAACAAAGATAATAAAGAGAAGTTAAATTTATTTATCGATTTCCTTATCATTTTTCTTTTTTCTTAGTGAACTGCTTCTTCGTAAATTTACTATTCACATAGAAGAAGCATAGTATAACACAAAAAACAAAAAAGAGCAACTAAATGAAAGAAAGGATAAGGAAACTAGCGAAATTAAAAAAAGGAAGAAAAAAAAATCAATTTTACTAGTGAAAACTGGTTTTCAAAAGAAGTGAATTCATTTTTTTCAAACCAAAAAATAATAAATCAAACAAGTTTTCATTTTTAATTTTGAAAGAAAAAAAAAAAAAGGAGAAGGAAGGGTCAATCTACTTGTTAGGTTTTGGTTATTGGTAATCTCGTTTGACAAAACTTCTTTCAGTGTAATTTTTTCCGATCTTTTATTTAAGTGAGGCTATGAGTATTTAGATGCGAATCCAACTCAAATTGTACCTTTGTAGAGGAGTTTGTGATCTTATTCTATCATGCTGGCCACTTCGCTGACTATGTCGGGGATTGAGCTGCCCGATCAGCTCACGGGGGTCCAGGGGGCAGCGCCTGTCACACCCCAATTTTTAATTACTCAGAAACATTACCAAAAGCCTGTAAATTAGATCAATTTATTATTATTATTTTTTTCAAATATCTATTATCTTTGAGTAATAAAAACATAATAATAAATGTCCTCTCTCGCAATGAATACAACAATAATAATAATAATACATGCTAAGCTCCCGCTACGGAGTTACAAATAAATAAATACAAACATCCATGTTCAATAAGATTACACATGAGAGGTACATGAACTTTTTAACTCTCCAACCAATCAATTTGAATTTTCTTCCTGTAAGAAAAATGAAACAATGAGGGGTGAGCACAATTGCCCAGTAGGAATCTCATAATTCTAAAACAATAACCATCTTATAGATAGAAATGGTCATGCATGCAGAGTGATACCATCTAGTAGGTGACGTTTTGTAATTTCAAAATATCATACATAGAGTATCATTTTCTCAAAATTTATTTGAACATTTAAGGAAAACTTTCAACCATAAAAAAACTATTCATTTTCATCAGAAAACCATAAATCCTTTTTGGAAACAAATATGTTTAAGGAACCACATCATTTTATATTTATTAACTCATTCCAAAATATTACTCATTTAATTTCCATCTTAACATTCCTCTTTTTATTTCCATTCTCCCCTTTTACTAGTTACATTTATTATAACATCATAACCTCAAGTTTAAGTTCCCTTAATACTCCAAAACATCCCACACACATGCTATTCCCACCAATCTACTCATATTTGCTGTAACTCCTCAATGTAGAAATC
The DNA here is from genome assembly GCF_055761805.1 of Camellia sinensis. NCBI lineage: Eukaryota > Viridiplantae > Streptophyta > Magnoliopsida > Ericales > Theaceae > Camellia > Camellia sinensis. The sequence goes on from NC_138963.1 coordinate 84,993,119, forward strand.
CAAATCTCCTTTATATTCAATAATTGTTATCCTACATTTAACTCCTACTTATCTAGCAACTACATCACATCCACACTTGCATCATCAACTATAATTCAACATATCACAACTACATCATATCCGCATGTGTGTTATCAATCATAATTCAACATATCACAAGGATAATAAACCCCTTTTAATTCAATTTCTTCAGATAATTTCTATATGCATTCTCTTTCCATGCCAAAATACACCTCATTTGTAATTTCATAAGTTCATCTCAATTCACACATATTATCATCGACTCAACACATTTCTCAACACATTCCACCTTTTGCCGACTTGATACGGCGTGACAGCTGGCACCCAATCCATAACACTTTCCACCTTTTGTCGGCTATTATACAGCGAGAAGTGAACTCCCAAAAACCATTTTCTCAAAAGCCATTTTCTTCCAAAAATCACATTTTTCCAAAGACCATTTTTTAACTTTTTAAAACCATCCCCCACATTTGCCATCTATTATACGGCAGGATGTGGGCACCCAAAACATTTTCAAAAACCATTTGTTTTTTCACTTTTACCGGCTATTATACGGTAGGACTGTGTAGACACCCAAAAAACATTTTTCCACTTTTGTCAGCTATTATACGACAGGATTGTGTGGACACCCAAAAATATGTTTCCCACATTCGTCCAACGATAAGCTTAGATAGGGCAATTGGGCACCTTGAATTTAAACCACCCCCACATTTACCGGCTATTATACGAACGGTCGTGGGCACCGAAAAACCATTTTTCAATTTTTAAAACCACCCCCCACATTTACCGGCTATCATACGGACGGTTGTGGGCATCGAAAAATCATTTTTTTACTCCCCGCGCGGGTACCAACCACAACACAACCCAACACAACTCAACTCCACACAACACAACTCAACCAAACTCAACACAACCCAACTCAACTCAACACAACATAACCCAATACAATTCACATAATATACAACAAAATTCAACACAACCATTTCAACACAAAGCTCATATCATCCATACCATTAGTAATTTATTTCCCCCAAGTTTGGTTCATATTATAACATAATTTAAAATATCAACATTGAGGTCTCAATTGCAACTTTTACATAAATTTTCAAACTCTTTAAAATTTCAATTGAACTTGTACATGTGTAATTTAACACCTCAATTTCATGATTTTACCATTAATTGAAGCAAAACCATTAACCATCTTCATGAGCCAAACTAGGGTTTTTAAGAGAAATTAAAGATTTTTACAAAAACACATTTTATTCCAACCCTTCTATCACTTTTACACCCAAACTCATGACCCAAGATCATAACCCAACAAGTAAACCAAACTCTCTTCAAACCCTAACCCCCAATCTCATGATTCATCACAATATGCATAAAAATGTAAACTTTTGTATTTATATAAAGAAAATACCACAAATCAATCTATAAATGAGGGTATTGAAAGAGAACTAGAAACCCCTATCTCTTAAAGCAAGAGATGATGTCCCAAAATTCATTGGCGATGAAACCACAAACTATTCAAATCAAAATGAAGCCCTTGACGAGATCTACTCTTTCTCAAAGAACCAAGGTGAAAAGATCACTCTAGGTGAGTAGATATAGAGATTTAAGTGAAAAAGTTTGAGTTTTAGGGAGAGAGAAAAGAACTCACGGTTTGATAAAGAGGAAAGAGGAGAAAAATGAAATGAAAATATGTTTGGAGCTTATTTATAGTAGCAAGGTAATTATAAAATAATAGCCCCAAAGTCAAATGAATAGAACAAGTCAAAACCCCCAAAAAAGTAAGGCCCCAACTAGCCCAAAAAGCTGAAAATTACACGCAGATGTCAACCTTTCGAGTAAAGGTGTCGACCCTTCAAAAAGAAAAACAATTTGTGCAATAGACAAGGTGTCGACCCTTGCACAAGAAGGGTCAACTCTAAATTTCAGCAAGCAACTTCTAGATTCAGCAACATATAAGGGTCAATCATTTCCAGACTGGTGTCGATCCTTGTGGACAGCAATAAAAGGCAGGTGTCGGCACCACCAAGACTGGTGTCGACACTAAATTTCAGTAACACCTCCAGAAACTTCACCAACAGGTAAGAGTCGACCCTTAGGATGGTTAGTGTCGACCCTTAGGATGGCTGGTGTCGACCTTAGAATAGAATTTCTAAGTTTTCAAATAACTTTTTGACAGTAACAAGTGCGAACAAAATACCCAATGAGTTTAAATCGGATTATACTCCTCCAAAACCAACATTCAACAACTCCAAAGACTCCTAAAAAGAAAATAAGGGAATTAAATACATACTCCAATGGATTAAAGGATGCGGGTCTTATAGTGCCCCTTGCAGTTGAAATTGTTTTTCCGCTCAAGTAGTCATTCCTGCGCTAGAGCGGAGATCACGACCTTTCAAAAGTTTCATTTTTGCTTGCAAAAGTACTGGAAGTTGTATTTTTCCACTCGAGCGGCCTTTCCTGCGCTCTAGTGTAGATCCTTATTATGAAACACGCATTTTAGTTAGTCCGCTCGAGCAGCCATTCTTGCGTTCGAGCGGAGATCGCGATTCCATTTTCTATGAAATTCCGGTTCAGTCAGGTTTTAGAGTACGACTGCCAAATCTTCTTTTTGGGTATTAGGGTTTTCATTTGCAGCTTCTTTGTTTGTTTCCTTTGATAACTGTGAGAGTTTATATCATAAATTGAGTGGATTATATCAAAGGGTTTGTTTATTTTGTTTTATTCACAAAAGAGAGATTTGTTCTTCTATGGATTCCTATAGAATTTAGGCCTGAAGTTTTGATGGATTTCGGAGTGGCTTCGACATCGGCGTTATGGATTCAACGCTGGGCAAGATAATTTCGAGATGAAGACAATGGTGGAAGAGGCATATAGGGGTCGGTTCGATTCGGGCGTGGATTCCCTAGGTAATTGAGAGTACACTTGTGTAATTCCTTTGTGTCTTCTTAATGGATTGCTTTGTGGCTTTTGCCCGTGATTTTTTTTTATCACAATTGGAGGTGCTTCAATTGTAGTTTTTCCACATTAAATCGTTGCGTTGATTTGTCTTTGATTGTTTGATTGAGATTGTTATTTATTGGTTAAAATTGGTACATAATCACAAATCAATATCTCCAGTATTTTAGATTTTTCACTACTAAAAAAGAAATTAGCGTCCTCAAAAATGAAAGCGCAATATATATACATACATAAATTCATTTAGGGTTACAAATGGATCAACTTGTTTATAAATAACTTATATTTGGCTCAGTTTGTTTACTAAATATACAACCTTGAGCTCAATTTTTAAACCCGTTTATTAATTAAGTTCAAGTAGCCTTAAACTCCCTTATAAGACTCGTGGATATAAAGAAAATAAATTAATATTTATTAATAATATATGAAATAAAATTTTATTAAATTAATTTATTTTATTTTTGTATGTGTATTTGTATAAATTTATATATTTGATTTACTATTGATATAAGTATTCTTGCATATTTTGTTTATTTATTTATTTTAAAACTCAGCTAGTCAAATATTTGAGAAACTTGAACTCGACTCGAGTATTTAAGGCTTAATTGATTAACTTTTATAAAAAAAATTACAAAAATAGTAATGTAATAATTTGTAGTGACTTTTTAACTAAAATAACTCGAGGCCTTACGCTCAGTTATTTCTTAATTTTCGTTTGGGAATATATTATTTTAATAACTTTTAAATTTTTTATGAAAAAATATATGAAAAGTAACAGTTCCAGTTGGTAGCTCACAATTAGTATGGCTCGAATGGCCCAAGTCTAAAACGACGTCATTTTTTTTTTCCTCGCATTTTTTATGAAGAAGAAGAAAAAGAATAAAAAGGAACTGGGTTTCATCAACACATCATGACCATCAAAAGGAGCTAGGTTTCATCAATACATCATCATTATCATCAACAACATCTTCATCAACATCATCGCCATCATCATCATCATCAACACATGATCATTATCAACAAATTTTTTTTTCCCCTTCATCTTCAGATTCAGATCAACTAGAAAAAAAAAAAAGAAAAAAAAAAAAAGAGAGAGTAGAGAAAACAGAGAGTTTGAAATCAACATCTTCATCAATACATCATCATCATCAACAACAACATCCTCATCAACATCATCAACAATTTTTCCCTCCTCATCTTCAGATCCAGATCAACTAAAAAAAAAAAAGAGAGTAGAGTCTGAAAGAGGCGATCGATAATACCCACCGACTCCGCCACCGAGAGAGATGGAGAGAGAGACCTCGCATTCTCTTTCTCGCCTCTTCTCTTTTCTGTATTTGAAAGTAAGAAAAAAAAAAAGAAAAAAAAAAAGAAAAAAAAAATATATTTGAGTCACTTTTGGATCAAATTTAAGTATTATTGAAAAAATAAAAAGATATGACAATTTATAATATTTTTTTGATTAAAATATTTAGTCCAAGCGGACCTGGAGAAGTTTAAAAAACCCAATGCTCGGCTCGGATGAACAAAAAATAACGAAACCTACGCCGTCTGTGGGAATCGAACCCACGACCACACGGTTAAAAGCCGTGCGCTCTACCGGCTGAGCTAAGACGGCTGGCACTGTCCTGTGATTTAAAACAGAACTTAATTAATTAATCTAACCCTTCTCAACATCTTCTCCTGCCAAACATGCAAGGTTTCAAATGTGAAATGCTAGAGAGAGAGAGAGTCTCTGATTAGAAGAAAGCTTCAACTGTTCCAACAATGGCGGAAATCTCAGAAGCAGAACCACCCGTATCTTCTTCACCAGACTCCCCAGAAAACAACAAGAAGTCAGAAATTCCTTTGGACTTCGACCCCAACACCATGCGAATCACCAAACCCGGATTGAAGCGCCTCATTCTCTCCCTCGCCGTTCTCTTCTCCTTCCTCTTAGGTCATTCTCTCTCTCTCTCTCTCTCTGTGTATATATGTATATATGTATGTGTATGAATTTGGTGTTTCGATTGTGTTGACAGGTCTTCCATTCTTGCTGAAATCCATCGAGATATACCGTGCACCTCTTCCATTTCGCGACATCGATTCACTTTCAAATGCAATCGAATCGACTCCACTGGCCTTCCCTTGCCGCTTCCACGCAGTCTTTGTAGGTTTCGATCACAAATCCTCACTCGAGTCGAGTGTGGATAAGCTAGGGTTTTCAATTCTAGGTCATATGACCAAGTTTACAGGCGATGATTCGGTTTGTGGCACTTGTGGTAACAATTACACTGTTTCAGCAACACTAGACTCTGGGACTACTGAATGTGTTCACAGTAAGAGTTTAGAACTCTCTTGCTTGTGGCGGTGCGGGGCAATGAGTGATTTCAACTTTGATGATGATGATGAATTTGTTGATGAGTATTTGGAGTCTATGTTAGGTGGTCATGAGGGTGGGAAGGTTTATACTGTTGTTGTGGTGAAAAGGGATCAGGAAGTTAGGGCTGTGGTTGGGAAGCATAGGCACGCGTGGATTGTAGGTAGGGTTTTGGAGGTGGATGCAGTGGAGAAGATAGCTGAGATTTTTGTTAAGATCTTTGTGAATGGTGGGAAGGAAGAAGGATTGATTCATGGGGAATTTATGCCTGTGGGTGCTGATGGGAAGGTTGTTCTTTCTTTCAACTTGTTGAATGCTGATCCCCACGATTGGATTTATGACTGGTATGGAGCTTTATTATGTGTTTGTTGTTGAGCATGCTGATGTGCAAATTATGAACTATTAGTTAAGTGAATTGTTTATCTTATATGTTCATTCTAATATGACAATTCTGTCATTTGAGTTCCTCTTTCTGTGCAAATCATTTCCCTGCTAAAAGAATACATAATGCAATATGAGTTACTAGCAGTAACTGATATAAAAATGACATGTTTCTTGTGAGGATCAGCAATAATTGTTGATTATTCAGCCTCATTTCTGGCTTAAGTTTTTTATTTAAAAACTTTATTTGGGTGCTAGGTCTGGGAGAAACACAAGAACTCAACTTTTCTAATCTTATTATCGTATGTGTTATGTTGTTTTGATATCCAAAGTGTAAACCCCTAACCTCAGCAGTCAATTGAAATAAATTAGGCTTAACTGGTGCTACTATGATCTTGACTCCCACCTAATTAAGCCTAAGGCTCATTAATTTATTGTAGGAGGGGTCAAACTTGAGATTTGAAAAGTCCACCAGGGTCACCTTGGTGGGAAACTAACTTTTGAAAAAGGAAATGCAGGCATAAACTTAAGAGAACTGGGTCAACAGAGACCTAAGGAAAGTTAAAGACTGAACCAAGTACAACCTGAGGAGGTAAGACTTGTCGAGGTAAGACCATTCGAGGTACCACTAGTTGAGGTGAGACCCTCTAAGGGGAGCAAAGCCCTTGAGGTAAAACCAGACCCCCGAAGTGCCTCTTGAAGGCGGGGTCCCCTTACAACTGATAACAGACTTAGTTTATCAAATATGCCGTGAATAAGTTAGAAGCATGACTCTCGTGAAGATGGGGAAAGGGGACTGAAAGTAGGGGATCCCTTCCAATCTATGAAGCACAGATGATTCAAATAAGATGACGTATTCGTATCGGATACCGATACTTTTTGGATACTCGCGGGTGTATCGGATACTTCTTAATTAATTTTTCTTTGATTTTGGAGTATCAGATACTTAATTTTAAAGACAATGAATCCTACTTTGAATCGTTTATGCTTCTGGGTGTTTCGAAAAGTGAGCAAGGAGCGCCGCATCGACACTTGGGTGTGGTTAAAAATGGGCAAAGGTTCTCATGTTTTTCTGGACGAGCGCGGGGTAAAGAAGCTAGTCCAAGACTATAGGTTTAGGGTAGCCACTTGGAACATAGGAACCTTAACTGGTAAGACGATGGAAGTGGTAGATGTTATGATTAGGAGAAAAGTTAGTATACCTTGCATACAAGAAACTAAGTGGACGGGTGAGAAAGTTAGGGAAATTGAGGATACCGGTTTTAAACTGTATTATAGTGGTAAGGATAGACGCAGGAATGGTGTAGGAATCATAATTGTCAAGGGTCTTGTGAAAAATGTAGTAGTAGTCGTTAGGAAAGGGGATAGGATTATGTTAGTTAAACTAGTTATTGGAGAGAATATAGTGAACATTATTAGTGCATACGCCCCTCAAGTAGGATTAGATGATTAGACTAAGAGGGATATTTGGGAGCAAATGGATGAAATCTTATAAGAGATACCCCTAGTAGAGAATATAGGTGGAGATTTTAATGGTCATGTAGGCATAGATAAACTAGGCTATGAAAGGATGCATGGCGGATACGGTTTTGGTAACAGAAATGAGGCTGGAGAGAGTATCTTAGATTTAACGTTGGCTTCTGACCTGATGGTGGCCAATGCTATGTATAAGAAGAGGGAGGAGCATTTGATAACCTTTAAGAGTGGGTCAGTTAAGAGCCAAATAGATTACTTTTTAATGAGAAAAGTGGACCGCCTAAAATGCAATGATTGTAAGGTGATTCCTGGAGAGAGTTTGGCCTCTCAACATAGGATTTTGGTACTAGATTTATATTTTAGAGGGCAATACCAAGCTAGGAAGGATGGTGGGCGTCGTAGAACGAGATGGTGAGACCTAAAAGGGGATAAATTAGAAATATTTAAGAATAGAATGAATAAAAAAGGTAGTTGGGACTTGGAAGATGATGCTAACACTATGTGGAACTCGATGGCCAATTGTATGAGGAGAATCTCAAGGGAAGTGCTTGGAGAGTCGAAAGGAATGAGACCCAGCTCTAGGGAAACTTGGTGATGGAGGGAAGAGGTTCAAACAGTAGTTAAGGCAAAAAATGAGTGTTTTAAAAAGTGACAGAATGATAGAGCTGAGAAAAACCTTAAGAGCTATAGATTGGCTAATAAGGAGGTCAAGAAAATAGTAAAAGAGGCTAAGTTGAAAGTTTATGATGACCTATGCACTAGATTACATAGTAAAGAGGGAGAGAAGAGGGCATACAAACTTGCTAGGATATAGGAGAGGAAAACAAGAGATTTTAATTAAGTTAAATGCATCAAGAGTGAGGATTCTAAGGTATTGGTGAAGGATGAAGAGATTAAAGAAAGATGAAAGAATTATTTTAAGAAACTATTAAATGAGGAACATGAAGATACGGCAATAGGGGAAGAAATAGCCAGTAATACAATAAACCAAGACTATAGGTTCTATCGCAGGATTAAAAACTTTGAAGTAGAGATTGCACTTAAGAAGATGAAATCAAATAAGGCTTTAGGACCCGATGATATCTCTATTGAAACTTGGAAGTGTTTGGGTAAAAAGGGAGTTGCTTTGTTGACTAGGTTGTTTAGCAAAATTTTGTTGACTAGGAACATGCCAGATGAGTGGAGGAAGAATATTTTAGTGCCAATCTATCAGAATGAAGGAAATGTCCATAATTGCAACAACTATACAGGAATCAAGCTAATGTGTCATATAATGAAAGTGTGGGAGAGGGTGATGGAACGCCGATTGTGGCCCCGTTTGGTAGAGCTGTGGGAAAGTGATTATAACTTATAGCCTAACAGCTTATAGCTTATAGCTGTGAACATAAGCTGATTTTTGACTTATAAATTAACCTTCTCCTTCCCCACTCAAAGAATAAGTTGATTTTTGACTTACAAAAAGCTATAAGCTGTATTGTTAAACTGAACCAAACACATCAAAATAGCTTAAATTAAGCTAAAAGCTGAAATAAGCTGAAAATAAGTCGTACCAAACAGGGCCTGTGAGATATAACAGAGGTGTCAGAGAATCAATTTGGGTTTATACCTGGCAAGTTAGCAATGGAAGTGATCTATCTTTTAAGGAGAGTAATAGAAAAGTATAGAGAAAAGAAAACAGACATTCATATGGTGTTTATCGATCTTGAGAAAACATATGATAGAGTGCTCCGGGATATAATATAGTGGGTGTTAGAGAAGAAAGGAGTGACAAAAGGTTATATTGATGTGATTAGAGACATGTATGAAGGGGTGGTGACCATTATTAAATCGCCTGCTGGAGAGACAAATAAATTTCCTATCACTGTAAGGTTACACTAAGGATTTACCTTAAATCCTTATTTTTTTGCTTTAGTTATGGATGAGTTGACGAGAAATATTCAGGATGACGTGCCATGGTGTATGCTTTTTGCAGACGATATCGTGCTAATGGATGAGACTAGAGAAAGAGTTAACATAAAGTTGGAGATTTGGAAAAAAAACGTTTGAATCTAAAGGATTTCAGATAAGCAGAACTAAGACAGAGTACATGGAGTGTAAATTTAGTAACAGTAACAATGAAAGTAAAGGAGAAGTGAAGATTGAGAACCAAGAACTGCCTAAGAGTGAACATTTTCGTTATTTAGAATCGATTATCACAACAGTGGGGGAGATTGATACGGATGTGGCCCATAGGATTAAGGTGAGATAGTATAAGTGGAAAAGTGTGTCTGGGGTACTGTGCGATAAACAAATACCCACTAGACTAAAGGTAAGTTCTATAGAATGGCTATTAGACCAGCAATGTTGTATGGGACGGAGTGTTGGGCAACTAAGAAACAACATGTAGATAAGATGAGTGTAGCTGAGATGAGGGTGCTAAGGTAGATGCGTGGCAAGACTAGACAAGACAAGACAGGACAAGACAAAATTAGGAATGAGTGTATTCGGGAATGGGTAGGAGTAGTACTGATAGAAGATAAGTTGAGAGAGAATCGATTGAGATGGTTTGATTATATTAAACAAAGACCAACAGAGGCAGTAGCGAAAAGATGCGATGCTATAATGGTAAATGGAAGTGTTAAGGGACGGGGTATGCCTAGATTAATGTTGGCTAGCATTGTAAATATAGATATGGATTTACTTAATTTGACTAATGCAATGGCCTTTGATAGGGCCGCATGGAAAAGAATGATTCATGTAGCCGACCCCATTTGATGGGATTTAAGGCTTGGTTTGGTTTGGTTTGCTTTGGTTTGGATACTTAATTTTGAAGTATCGGATACTCCAAGTCACATATTATTTTACGAAATTGTAATTGTAGTATTTCTTGCATAGGATTATAATATAATATAATTGTAAGGAGAAATATAAGAATATTTTTCTAATACTTTGTTTAGTTATTTAATAAGAATAACATAGTTAGTTAAATAATAGAATTTGTCAAATCGATTTATCCTAATTGATTCATCCATGTCTCTTATACTATATAAAAAGTGAGGATTAATAAGAGAATATAATAATAGTAAAATTAAATATCAATAAATAAATAAGCAAGTAACGTTTAATACAATATTTTTTATTAGTTCCAAAGGGAAAAGCGCAGAGACAAGTTGTGGATTGTTCTATTATTATAATATAAACATAATTGAAATATTTGCAAGAGTTATTGAAAGTTTAAAAGGTAAACAAGTTACTATCTTAAATTAATACATAATTCTTAAAGGTTAGTATTTTGCATTATAAATTACATTGTGGTTTCTCAACATTCTTTAGCTTATGTGTAACTCACTGCTAATAATCTTAAAAATACATTTTTTACAAATGTATCCTAACCGTTCCTGTATTCTAGTTTTTTAAGTTTTGTCATATGGCTGTATCCATATCGTATCCATATCTCTAATCTGTATCCGTACTTCCTAGCTTCCAATAGATAGAATTACCTAGACCAAAGGGCTTGCTCCGGTTGCAATGGCAAGCACCTAGGAAGCCCCTAAGGCTTGGTAGGAGGCATAGCCCAGCCAATGTATGGCTACACTATGACCCATAACCAGGAAGTTGGGGAGCTTGTGGTTTGGTGGCTAAGAGTGTGAGAGTCGCCAAGGTGGACTATGACTTGGCCAAAGCAAGGCCATGTTTCTCGAATATGGTCTTACCGAATGAGATCCTACCAAGTAAGTTCTTATCGAATGAGGTCCTATTGAGCGACTTAGGTGATGCGTAGCGGGAAAGACCGAGGCCTGGCAGTGAAGAAAAGGAATATTTCACGTGATCCCAGAGACAAGTGTCACGACCCTACTGGCCACTTGTGCACCAAGAAAAAAACTATAAATAGGGCACATTTGCTACAACTCCAAGGGAGCATTTTGGGGAAAGGGGAGATGCTAACACTTTGATTACTGCCTTAGCCGTTCCTAGCTTGCTTGCTCTGCTCTAACCCAACCATTTGTTCTCCTTCTCTCCAATTACTACTGTCCACATCACTTACCTTTCCGGTGATACAAACCCTATATTTTTGTACCTCCCACTTTTATTTTTTGTTCTCCATTCACTACATTATTTTCACCAACCAAAGAGGTTAGATTATTGTGGTATGGTATATGTTTAATATTTACGTGACTGAAAAAATATTTTGTTCTGTCTATCAGAATATTTATTGAGATGTTAGGATACCAGGCACACATGTAAATACATAATATGTACACGTTTATATCTTCATTGTCCTTCTAATACTTGATTGTACCTGCAGGGATTTTCAAAAGGTAGATGAGATTCTTTTAGCTCCTATTATTGAGGCTTTGGGACCTGTAGCAAACATAAGTGTGGAAAGTCAGGTACTACATTGCTTCTTCCATTAGGTGATACAAGTTTCCTCAGAAATTTAGGTTATTATTCTATCTGTTTATGACTTAATTTTATGTTGTTTTGCAAGTGCAGGTTTTGTACCATACACCAAAGTCCTCATTTTCTTATTGGGATGACGAGCTGGAGAGTTACATTTTTAGTGCCAAAGATCTTCCTTTCTTTGTATGCTTCTTTAGCTACTCATAAATGGAGAAGCATGACTAGTTGCATGTTTTCAAAATCTGATATGCCTTAAGTACGACTATTTTTTAAATTTTATACATATCATCCTTATCAATTTAAACATGTATCTCCTTTAACTTCTTTAATAATTAAGAATTGTTTCCATAACTATCTTTTACAAAAATTTACATGCATGAATGTGCACATTATCTATTACATAGCATCTGATTTTAATACTCTCATCCTAGTTATTTATTTGTTTAATCAAAAAGGTCTATATCTATCAAACAACATCAAATGGGAAATTTTTTTTTGTGATGCAAATTGAGATGCATGACATGTAGAAAATGAGGATAGGATGTATTTGCAGCTATTATGACGTCATGGCCTGCTACTTCGTCACTAGAGCAGCTGGTTGTCTTTGTAAAGAGTAACTGAAATAATCTTGGACACCAGTTTCTGGTGCCTTATCTGCATGCAATATTTTTTGAAATTTCCTTTATATTTGCTTAACACATACAAAAAAAATTAGATTTGTTATATTTCTTGAATGCAAGTGTGACCTTTATAGTGTGTAATATTTTTAACTAATGTTGTCTAAGTTTAATAGGTGAATTCAAATGAGTGGCATCTAGATACTTCCATTGCAGCTGGTGGGCGGTCAAAAATTTTGCAAGTTGTGGTGTATATTTTTTGACCCATTATCTCTTGTTGTTTCCATCTTCATCTATTCTCTTATTTAATTTGGTCATTTATTAATATGTAATTAATGTAAGCTGAAAATCTTAGATTGTCAACAAATGGTAACTATCTAATGCTCAAGGTGCATGCTGTATCTTACCGCCAGATATGTGCCATCTGCAAATGAGTGCCCTCTTCTGTTACAACTTCCCAATGGAGAGATTTCCACGACAAATGGTTTTATATCTCCAGTGAGACCCTTCATCAATATCATTTACATGTTTGCCAATATTGTTCTTGAGGAAATTTTCTAACTAAATTAAATATGGCATCTGGCAGATGTGGGGAGGTGTTATTGTTTGGAACCCCCCAGGCTGTTTGAGAGATTCAGAAAATATGCAACCTCTGAAGCATAAAATTGCCCATCAGGTCAGAATCCATCTGTAGATTGCATCAAAGTATATTTGTATTTTTAAGTAGCATCAACACTGACACATGGACATGCAAATTTTCAAAAAATGTAGGACACGTGCAAAATATATTATTTTATATATTTATTATATATCATGTATAGGGATAAATATTTACGATGTATCATATTATCATATATATGAATATTTAAGTGAAAGATAATTATTTTTTAAAATCTAAAGGATGAGAATATGTATAATTTACATTGTTGTTTTTATCATTAGATTCTAAGTTATTTTACTCAACCTTGTAATCTGTTTCATGCATGTCAAAATGTTAGAAAGTGTCCTATGAGTGTTGTGTTGTGTCGGACACGACACATTACCTCCTTAGAAGTGTTTGTGCTTCTTAGATTTTTAAAGCCCACAGCTATTGAGAAATGTACTTCAATTTGAAAACAAAACAAACTATAATTGCATATATCTTAGATCACCTACACCTTGCCATGCTTCTACAAATGGCAACACATTAGCAATTTTTCATATTATTTGATATAAATATGAGTTCATCAATTGTAGATTTTTAAAATCGCAACTAGGAAAGTAGCTGCAACAAACAGGATGATATACTTATGACACTATGATTCAGCTGTAATCTGCAAGTTGTGTGCCAAGACAGAAACTGTAGTACAATGGTTATTTTCTAATATGTAAACGGGTTTGTAGGATGTGTCCTTTTAATCTATATGGCCCTATACCCAACTTGTAGACAGATTTCAAGCCAAGCCCGTATTTGCTAAAGATTAAGGGGTTTGGGGAGATCTAATAGGCATAAACACATCTGTGCTCAATACATGTATCTGTGCTAAGATTTGATTCACTTTTAATCCAGATAATCTTAATTTTTTAATCCAATTATATTGCACTTGATACATATGTTGGCTTTTTTGTTTTTCTATGTCACCATTTATCATAATTCCATAAGGCTATGGCTTAATATTTAATACTATCTATTTGGGTTACACCTTCTTCTTCTTCTTCTTTGCATTTTGCTTGTGTCTTGGCAAAAATGTGTTTTCTATTTTTGTAGTCTTGGTTTTCTCATTTTAAAATGACTAGAAGCCCATGTTGTACAACGCAGATGGATTCTTATCCATATTCTGAAGATTGATGCATGCACATTCTGAAACAGGACCTTCAGAAGGTTTTTGAAGTTTTCATGGGGCAGTTGCGGCAACTTTTTGGTCTTAAATCCAATAACCTTTATGTTGGAGCATCAGAAACATTTGTCCTTTTAGCTAGTGAAAGAGGCTTTACAGGATGGTAAGGCAATTCTTGAGTACAGTGTAGTCAGCAAAACGGGAGATTGGATAACTGTCATCCAAGTTCATAGAAGATATCATGTTTCTTTTGTATGAAAATATTTTGTACAAATATCACACTGGCCTATTAGAAGCTAAAGGCCATGATGTTATTCCAAGTGTCACCAAGGTTTCTTATTTTAGATGGTTTTGTTTGCACAATTTTCTTTATCCACCTGATGCATATATTGATCTCGGAGTACTAGATTTCAGCTGAATCACTTGAGTATAACACATGGTAATCATTGAACTTCTATGCCATGGTTATCACTTGTGTTATGCTATAATGGCTTTAGCTGCTATATTTTCCTTTGATTATCAAGTTCTGTGTTTTTCCAGATAATGAGTTGGCTTTTTCATCCTTTTTAGGGAATTGGATGTTTTGTCACGGCAGCACACATGTTTTAATCTTCTTTCATGTGCAACAACCCTTGGATCACTTTCCAGATTGGTACATCTTTATTTCTTAAATTATAGAAATCTGTCAAGTTTATGGGGTTGTGACAAAATCTTCAATGCAGGTGCAATCACTTCCAAGGATGATTATTATGGAAGAGATAGGAAAGCAGGTCAGTTGTTAAGAGAAAGGCTTGTTGATTGCTTATTTCTTTTCAGCTACAGTAGTCTTAGTACTATAATGGGCCTAGCTTACAAAAGGAAAATAAATCCTCAAGTTAATAGGGTTATTGGTTAAGATGTATTACCCTTTTATACATAATAAAGAAATTCTCCTCTTATAAGCAGGGTTCAAGACAAAAATGTCTCCACCTTCGTCTAAAACACACAACAAAATTTTTGGTTGTGTTAGGAAAGTGACAATTGCATGGAGGTTTGAGTGGCGGTTAACTAGTTTCTGCTAGCAAGTTTTCCATTCTAGAATTCGTGGTTATACATATACATTTTGGCTGTTCAGAAGAATGTGATGATCTGTTGTCAGCACTCTCTCTCTCTCTCACACACACACACGCACGAGCGCGCGCGCTCACAGATTATAGACACAACATGGTCATTAGTGACTCTGGCCCACTGCATAATATTTTTATTCTATTACACTTGTCTTGCTGAAGTTTGTGATAGTTGATAAATTTTGAGAATGGTGTCTCACGTTATTTATTAGTACTCTTGCCTTTACTAACCAAATTATTTTATTTTTTGTAATTAAGCTTAAAATGTATATATATACACACCCAAGCTCAAAACACTCCCCCTTAGAAGGAAACACAGAAACAGCCAAACTGGCGAAAAACCCTTTTCTAACCAATTTGTGGTTTTGAGTGCCTATATATTTATATAGTCCTCAGTGCCCCCATTCTATATGTTACGGACCTATGATTATAGAACTAGCAGGAGGTTGATTTAATTATCTGCTTGAGCAGGTAAAGTTCTCTCTCGAGGCTGCAAAATTGGCTCAAAGTAATGCATCTGTTGGAATTTATGATGCTTCAGCTGGTATGCCCCTTGTACTTGTAGGTTGGTAATTTGCATGGAGCTTTATTGCCTACATTTTTTCATAGCAAAGAACTGCTAAATAATACTGTACTCTCATTTCTTGTCAGTGTCCTCAAGACAAGCAAGATCCTTGGCAGAAGATGCCTTTTTTCACCCCTCTATCATGTCTGTGAGCTATTACTCATTTGAGCATTGCTTTGCTGTCTATTCGGTAAGCTACATCAAACTGATCAGTGGAATAATTTGACCCATGGAAGTTCTAAAAATATGAAGAAAACAAAACTGTAAAGCCATTTTTTATTTTCATGGCAATTTTTTTTTGTTGTTGGTGTGTGCGTGTGTGTCTATCTTTATTCTTTGACATGAAGCTCTATTATTTAGGGAACTCAATAAATTCACGGCTGTATTTAATAAAATCACAACCCCTCTCTCATATGGTGAGGATGTGGAATTATCAAAAATAGCTAGAGTTTTTACATGAATTTATTTTAGAGTAAATTACATTGACTTCCCTTGACGTTTAGAGATAGTACAAGCAGCCTCACAATTTTCATATGATTACATTGTGTTTCCCTAAGATTTTAATTTGCATAACAGTTAGTTTCTTTGTTATTAATAATTTGTTAATCATATGAATAGAAAAATGATGTCATATCTTTTACACTAAAATGTATATTCTTCTTTTTTTTATCTTTGAATTTTCACATCATTTGCATTAGTTTTGATCCTTTTAGCCTTACGGAAAGGGAGGTCAATGTAATTTACCCTTTATTTTTAGATGAATATTGAATGTATGGATTATTGGCATACAATTTGTAGTTGGTTGGAACTTGACATAATGGACTGATTGTGTATATCTTTCTGTCCCTTGTGACAGCCGTTCTTTTTGCCGGTCTCGTTGCATGTGCTACTTGCAGCTGTCAGGGAGTGGAGAAGGTACAAGCAAGAAATGTCAAAATACCTAGCATGGAAAGCCAAAGGAGGAGGAAGGTAGCATCAAAGGAACGAAGTGAAGACAGCCTGGGCTCTGTTACATGGAGAAAAGTATATGCTGGTTCCAGATACTATGTACGCATTTTAGTGTATGTTACAGAATGGGATTTCTGGAATTCAAGCTTCTGGTGCAGCCAGCTATAATGCTCTATTTGAATATTATTTAAAATCTCTTTCATTGCTCCAAGTTTTGTCCATCGCCTTGTAGAGTTGATCGGTTTGGTTTTTTGGTTGCTGGAGTCCATTGGTTGTGTATTTCTAAAATTTGAAAACATTGTAATGCTGAGCTGAGATCTTTTTAATTTCAGTTGATAAGCTCTCTCCTGCTATTTGGTTATCACAGATGCTTTCTTTCTTGTACACTACTGGTTCACCATTGGCATTGTTTTTTCCTCTCCTTTTTTCCTGAAAGGGTAAGGAAAACATTTAACCTGAAAGATGCCCTTGTTTTATGAACGTAGAAGATTTGAATCAGCAACACTAATAAACAACAGCCTACAATTGTATGCGGTGGTTGTAGCAAATCATGTATTTGCTGTTCAATCAGTAGGAACCAAAAATATCATTTAACTGTTAAAACCACTCTACAATTCAAATGCCAAAAAGGGATTACAATACTCCGAAATGCAAACACCTACCACGCCACTTGATTGTAGAATGGGGGGCAAGCTTTTTGCTTTTAAGTATGAAGCTATTTGCAAACTGTTGGTTTACATTTTAGTTGGCAAACCTCCGAGATTTCTTCACTTCCGAGTTATAACTAAAATCACTTCACCTCATAACCAAACACCAACTAATGCAAGCCCCACTTTTAGTTAATCACCACTCAACTGAACTCAACTTACTCACTCATAACCAAACCCCTCTATAATGCCAAGAATCACATGAGTGCAAATATTGTCATGAAACAACTACGTTGCATAATATATAAGATAGTTTCCATGGGTCAGTGAGATCCATATGTTTCAAACAGTTCAAGTTGAGTTGGGAAAATGGCATTATTGCATCTAACAAGCAATGGTTAGTTCTACATAAACACCCAAAGAACAAAACTGCTTCAGCAAATAGACCTAATGCTCTCTCTCTCTCTCTCTCTCTCTCTCTCTCTCTGTGGGTTGTTTGAAGTACAAAATTATTGGTCCTGAGAAGGTACAACAACATACTCATAATAAAGAAAACACTAACCAAATTTGAACAGCCCTCAGATGGCAGACAAAAACAACCCTAATATAATTTAAGCAACAATCAAATTAACAATTTCTAATTCTGTCCGGCTAATGAATCTTCTATTCATAATATACCAACAAATGAACTCACTGAAGCCAGTTTCACCACCAATACAACTGAAGAAATAATCCAAACAAGTTACATGCAGTCATACCAAACAAAGGCTGCTGACTACAAGTGGGGGGGTGTTGGACCAAATCATTAAGATCCCAACCAAACATACATAGGACCAGCCGGCTTCACTACCAAATGTCAGGCTCTAGACTCCAATGCCAAAAGTATCTTCTTTCTTGGACCCTGAAAGAAAAACCCCCCAGAAATAAAAATAAATAATAAAAATTTAAAACTGGTAACAGATAAGGAAAAGCATAACTATTTTTTATACTAACAAAAACAAGAGCAATACTTTGACATGCATCCTAAATGATACCCAAAGATTCACAAGAAAAAAAGAATCTAACTCCATTTGTTTGGGCATTCTGTATTTTCTAGTTCCGTATTTTCTGGTGTTTGCACAATGGAAAACGAAAGTTAGATGAAAACATTTTCCGTGGTCAACGGAAAACAAGCTTGTTTGGACAAAAAATGTTTTCCACTTTTAAAAGGTGGAAAATGTTTTCCGGACTAAACTCTTACCAATGTCAACACACTATCACCACCACTCTCACCTCCACCACCACACCACCATCAGCATGGCTACTGCCACCATCACCGTCACCATCACTGCTGTCGCCACCCCACCACCATGCCAGACCTTCGTCGCACCACTACTAGCACCACACAGAAAAACGTGTTCACCATCAGCATGGCTACTGCCACCATCACCGTCACCATCACTGCTGTCGCCACCCCACCACCATGCCAGGCCTTCGTCGCACCACTACTAGCACCACACATAGGAAAACGTGTTCTTTGGAAAATATTTTCTGACAAAAGTATTCCATAGAAAATGTTTCCGCCCAAACAAACGGAGCGTAACAACCAAAGCTTCTTAAAGAGTTGCATGTGTCAATAAAAACCACACATCCGCAAATCTTCATCTAATTAGACTCTCAGTCATTGATCCAATTCCATGAGGAGGAACACAAAGCATGTCTACTTAATTCTATATTGAGAAGGGAAGACAAGAACTCCAAATACTAAAGTCAGACCAGTTAAGTTTACCATTGGTATT
The DNA here is from genome assembly GCF_055761805.1 of Camellia sinensis. Taxonomy (NCBI): domain Eukaryota; kingdom Viridiplantae; phylum Streptophyta; class Magnoliopsida; order Ericales; family Theaceae; genus Camellia; species Camellia sinensis. The sequence goes on from NC_138963.1 coordinate 85,012,178, forward strand.
CCTAAAACCTTCAGATCCTCATCGTTCATGTGCACAAGCGCTGTCATATCAACCTGCACAAACAACATAAAGTGTCAAACTAGTAAAATGAACATCTGAAGGAAATGGTTGAAACCAGAGCTAGTACAAATAATACAAGTAATGTAGCAAAGAGTTCATACTTCCTCTGCTTGGAATGTAATTGAGTACTTCTCCAGACCAAGGGACTGCAGGAAACTATCAACAGATTCAGCCTGCACCAGAGATGTAGCACTTAGAAGGATGAACTACCACAAATTTATAAATAACTACACATAACTGAGTTCTACTTTTTTGGTGTCCAAATTTATAAATAACTACCTCCCTGGCATGGCCCTTCACAATGGAAAAAATGCATATGGCACTGGTATGAAAATTGCTTGATGAATCAGCTCAATCAAATGTGTACAAGTTCGGCTATTTGTTCGCGCAATGTGTTGGCTTGGACTTCATTGGCCCTAGGTATGGGTGTGTTGTGGTTTTTCATATCAGCAAAGGAAAAAAAAGACTGAAATTTTCTCCAAACATATGTTCATTCGAAGACTACATATTCATATTCACTCTTAATTGCAACAAAGGTGAAAAAATGAAATTATTAACTGCAAAACTACTATTGATCCTCATAGAAATTCATGATTCTATAAGATGCTAACTAAGCCACACTCACCACCTAACCACAAGAAAATCCAAAACATAAATGATAGTGCCAATTATATGACATGAACTAGTGGCAATCAGAACAATATTCTTTGCTATATAAATTGTGTGTACAAGAAGTTTGGATCTAGATTTATCTTAACCACACACCTCAGAATAAATTAAACTTTATACCTCCTTCATAACAGTTGTAAAAAGGAAATGGACAAATAATAATAAGTGAAAGTAGTGCCTTTTGCTGAGTTTTTTTCCTAGGGACTGAGCTAGCAACTTTTTTGATCTCTGGTTCAAGGGCTTCAACAATAACACTTTTCCTCACAGGCTTACTACCCTCAAGAACTGGCTTCAGCTTTGGAAGATCAGTGTTCGCTGGATGCGAGTACATTGTGCCAGAAAGCTTTTCACGCAGATCCCTTGCGCCAGAAACAGATCCATTTCCACTTTTAGTTGCTTGCTGGACACTCTTCTTCTGGAGCTTCAACCGAAGATCTTTAGTACCAACTCTGCGATCTTTAAACGCCATTAACATTCAATCAAAACCATATAAGAGTTATGCATATACATATAAATATATATATATATATATATATATTAAAAGGCTGAGCAATAACTTGTTGAATTCAATCATATTTCAACAAACCATACTTGACACTTGATGTTCATCATCTTTGTAAAGATCGTGTTCCCATTTGTCATCATCTTGTCTCAGCCTGAAAAAAACATATGGCATCGAATTAAATAAAAAAGTCTTGTCCCAATGAAAACAAGTAACAAGAAGTTTTAACAAGAAGTCTTGTCCCAATGCAGTACACATGGAGAGCTCCACCTTACAAACTACTAGAAGAAATTAAGGTTGGCAAAAGAAAAAGAAGGAAGAACGACTATGATTTTCATTAGCCCTAAATAGATAGAGATAACCAAAAGACCTATAACTCAAGCCACATAAAGCCATGTGTCTCAAATTAAAACACAACTTTTGACTATATCTAACACCACAAAGACAAGACATGAAACATACCTTCACAGTATGGCTATTTTATGCAAATCATTAAAAATTCAAAACTCTTTGAATTAAGGAAATGATAAAATGTTGCTTCACAACCACTTTAGAATTAACAGATAAAAGTTATCACAGATTTCCAGTGGCTTATCGTTAATATATCCATGATCTTTATTTCCAGTTTCTTCCAACTTGAAACCCTACGAAACCATACACATATATATAGTGATAAGAAAAGGTAATTCACAAAACAACAACGTTAGGGAATGTCAACAATTTACAAAGGAGATATAAAAAATAAAAAAAATAAAAAAGACAAACCTAAGCTCCTCCTCCTCATTTAACAATAAGCTTAACAAAGTCCAAAAATTGGCCAAGTGAGAGGGTACCAACTCATATCTGTCCAAAAGAGCTCTTGAGCATAAAAAGCTAGGAAGCACGGATACGGATACGGATACGGGATACGGGTACGATACGATATGGATACGGCAATACGACAAAATTCGAAAAAGTAGAATACGGATACGGCGGGGATACGTTCATAAAAAATATTTTTTTTACAATTTTTAGTAATGTAGCATCACCCATAACAACCATAATGCATCAGCCATAACAAAAAATTCATCAATTCAATTAAATTTCAACAATTTCAACAATATAGCATCACCCATAACAACCATAATGTAATTCAATCCCTTAATTTGAAAAAAATTTACAAAGTTCATTTATTTATCAATAAGTTTATTTATTTATTGATGGCCAAGATTAAGTTTACAAAGTTTATTAATAAGTTTATTTATTTATTTATTAATAAGTTTTTTTTTATCTTATCTTATTTGATTTATTAATAAATTTACAAAGTTTATTTTTAATAAGTTTACAAAGTTTATAATTTTATAAGTTTACAAAGTTTTTTTTTATAATAAGTTTATTTATTTGTTTGTTTTATCAGGATTCAGGTAATAGTACCGAATACATATACAAAGTTTTTTTTTTTTTTTTATATCTTATTTGATTTATTTCATTTTATTTACAGAGTATGCATACAAATAAATAAATAAATAAATATATAAATAAAAATAAATATGCAAAACAGAGACGACATAGATAAAAGGGAGAGGGAGAGAGAGATCGACCAAGAGGGGGGGAGATGAGATCGAGATCTGTCCATCTCCACCCAGACCAAACAGATCGAGCGAGAGGGAGAGGGAGAGAGAGAGAGGGAGAGTTCGTGAGATCGAGTGAGAGGCAGACAAAGAGGGAGCGAAAGGGAGGGAGAGAGGGATGAACCTGATCGACGACCGTCGAGCTGCTGTTCGAGACGAGAGACGACGACGAACTCCTCCTCCTCCTGCTTCGCAGCTGCTGTTCGACCTAGGTTTAGGTAAGTTTGGTTGAATTTTTTTTTTTTTTTTTTTTTTTGTGTGTTTTATTTTATCTTATTTTCATATTTTATACTTTGACCCCATTTTAAGTTTTTTAAATTATTTTTTTGCCCAGCCGTATCCATACTGTATCCCGACCGTATCCTCGCGTATCCTAGACGTATCCGAAATTCAAAAATTAAAAAAAAAAAATTGGATACTTCATTTCCCGTATCTAATACGTATCTCCCCGTATCAGGCGCGTATCCGTATCCGATACGTACCCGATACGCGTACAGGGGCCATTTCGGAGTATCCGTGCTTCATAGATAAAAATGAAACTTTTATACCCTCAATAGACCTATAGTTCTGTTCACCCCATATATTCCCCATAACATAAGGCATAACTTCTCCCTTCTATTCCCTACTTTATCCCCCTGACAACTATGAAGAAGCGCAACCTCCCGCAAGCAAATGTCCACTCGGTTTCGTAATGGATTAGAAGGCAATTCACCAATTCTCCACCATGTGTGCACATTCCAACACCAATCTATAATCAACTGCCTTCTTCAAATCAAGGTATCGATCAGGGCTGTTCAAATACCTGCCCAAACCGATGAATCCGACTCAGCCCGACCACAAACAGATGGTTTCGAATCCATAATCAGTCGGCTACAGGTAAATAGGGGCATTGTCATGGGTTATCAGTCGAATAACAAGTTTGGCAAAAAGAAACCCATATAACCTGACCAGACCGATTTGAATATTTAAAAAATATCTCCACACATGTCATATTGTAATTGATGATCACAAATTGTATCTATCACTATTCTAGGGTGCTTCACCAACTCCGCTTATTGAAAGTGCTGCAAATCTCTTTCTCTATGCACTCATTGATTCCTACATTAATTGCTACACTCACTTCAAATTGATTACATTTTCTCTCATACATTAATTGCTCTAACTCACCCTCTCACCTATTTTGACCTCTCTCCACCGTTTCATCTACTGTCTCACCCTCTCCCTCTATCCCAATGAGAGCATTGACTTCTCTCTCTACTATTTCCTATACTACCCATCTACACTGTTCCATTTGGAAAAAAAAAAACATCCCTCTTCGCATTTATTTCTCTTTTCCATTAATCAATCTCTCTCTCTCTCTCTCTCTCTCTCTCTCTCTTCCATTACATTGATTCGATCCCCCTCACCCAAAAAAAGTCCTTTGATCTCTCCATCCCAAAAAATCCATTATGCCTCTTCAGTCTGCCATCTTTCTTCCATTACATTGATTATATTCATTCTCTCATGGGCTGGCTATTTGATCCTCCTCACCCAGAAAGACCGTTCAATCTCTCCTCCCAAAATATCCATTATGCCTCTTCAATCCCCCCGATGGTCTATTTTTTTTTCCCTAGAATCGTTAATGGTGGTGTTGTTCCATTAATGGCGATAGTGGAGGTAGATGTCTGACACTTACAGTTTGTTTATCAATTTCTCATACAATCTGTGATGAGCAATGGCGTCGATGAGTGATTGAAGAAGTAGTTGCTGTCAATGACATGGTGAGTCTCCTCTCTCCCTTCCTTTTCCATTTTCTTTTCTTCTCTCTCTCACACAAATCAGTACATGAGTTTAAAATCTTTTTATTGTGATGTTTGAATTCCATTTTTCCGATTTTTTCTCTCTTTCCCTAACAAGTTTTTGAAATCGACCAATCTGACCGCCAAACTCAGTCCGTCAATCTTTCACCTAAAAGCTACCCAACTTAGTTAAACTCCATCTCATAGCATCCTCCACTACTGACTTGGTCTTTAATTTATGAGTTTGAAATCCATATCAATTTTGACAACTACTTGCAATTTCAACAAACTACTACCTCATCGACTAAAAGAATTCCAATCTTGGTATGGTTTTTTATCACCCTAAATCCTAAATCAGCAAACTCTTCATAACCTCACTCACTATAAACCTATTTGTAGGCAGCATTAGTATATGTTCCCTGCTGTCCTACATGACTCTCTAATCATCATCCTTCCTCTGACATTCCAATCTCGGGAGACCCCAGAATTAAGGGGATAATGGTTTTGTCTACGCACATTCCAATATGCACGTGCACGCCCATGAAACTGTTATATTGGATTATGTGTGTATATAAGAACAAAAAGAGTATGTAAGAGGGAAAAAGAGAGGAGAAGCAGACAAAATATTTAGCTGCACGATCAAGATTACTGATTACCACATCAGTATCATTAGCCCACTAAGCAAGTGATCCAGATCACCCGATTGTATGACAAATAATAGTTTCATTGTCAATTCTCTTTACTTGAATGCAAAATAAACTTGGGAACAAGAAAGAGATCAGCAAAGCAATCATCTTTCCATCAAAAACTACTTAAACGAAGTCCTAAACTGCAAATTATGGAACCCATGTAAAGCTTAATGAAAAGAAAAGCTCCTTTCAAACAAAATTTGAAACCCTTCTTCGAGAGAACACTCTGAGTTTAAATTAAACTACCATTGTCCATGAAAAAAATTGAATTGAAAACCAAAACACACAACTTATACGATACACAACACAACACAATGAGAACAAATACAAAAGACAAAAACAGTAAACAGCATCAAATCAAATCAAACGAACCTCTTGCCGGTAATTTGCCTAGGGCGGGGATCGGGTGCGGTGTTACCATAAAGACGGTCCTTTATGGAGGTCCTGGTTGAAGCCTCCACACGATCAGCATACATCACGTAGTATAGTAGTATAGTATTTAGTATCGTTGATGATCACACAATCAAATCGACCGCGCTCAGAACGCTCTTCCGCTCGCAGTCGAAAACCCTAACCCTAACCCTAACCGCAAATATACATATATATATATATATATAGATATAGATAAAGGTTTTCCGACGACAGATAGAAGAAACGAAGGGACTCTCTCTCTCTCTCTCTCTCTCTCACTCTGTGTGTCCAAAAAGCTCTCGAAATTCAGTGAATCGGGTCCTTGATTAGTTTCGAATGGAAAGTCTTTGCCCAATCAACCGCTTGTAAAGCCCGACCCATCCTCTCCGGTTTTTTTTTGGCTTTTTGTCAGAGTGATGATGCATATGAAAGCATCTCCAACGGTGAATCAGATTTTTCACCAAATTTGAGTTCAAAATGACTCATTTTACTAAATTTGATATTACTCGCTTCAATGGTGCACTTTTATCAAATTTGTGCCGGGGACAACCGGTTAGTCGACCGGTTAAGCGAAAAAATTTTTTTTGATTTTTTTTTTAAACTTTTTGAACCTTTTAGTGGTCAACCGGCTGGTCAACCAGCTGATTGACCGGTTAGGCAAAAAAAAAAAAATTACTGTTTGAACCTTTTCTTCGAACCATTTGAACCTTTAGACGGTTGACCGGTTGGTCAACCGGCCGGGCAACCGGCTGGTTGACCGGTTGGTCTCTCCCAACGGTTAGGAACAGTAATTTGGTAAAATGCTTCGCCTGTTCTCATTTTGGTAAAAGATTTGCTGAATTCTCGATTTGATATCGATTTGGTGAAACCGTTGGAGCTCAAAAAAGTGACTTTTTCATCGAATTTTGAATTTGATACCAGGTTTGATGCACCGTTGGAGATGGTCTGAGGCGTTCAAATGGTAAAATCGAACCATTGAGTTGGATAGATCTTTATGTGTTTTTTACTTTATTCTCAATATAAGGTGAAACGATTTTGGGAAAGTCATTTTCTACAAAATAGTGTTGCCATTGCCTTTTTTATGAATAAAAAAATAATAAAAATTTCCATCGTAAAATTGATTTTTCTAAAGCCGTTTTTACTTAAAGTCTAATTAATTTTATGTTTATATAAAACGGTTTTTGTAAAACTGTTTTCATTTTTATTAAAAAAAATTTCTCAATTTATAAATATTGTTTGCCTAAAATAATAATTTTATCATAAATACAAAACGGTTTTTGGAAAGTCGTTTCATTATTAACAAAACCCATCTCCTTCTCCCTTTGAACTTACGAAAGTCATTTTTGATATCCAACACAACACAGTTGCGATTCTCACTCAGTCGAACTCTGAAGGGAAGACTGACGACAAAGAGGAAGCAAATGAACAACGGCCAACAATACACCACTGGAAAAACAAGGAACACCTTCAGCAAACACCCACATTCAGGTTTGTATCGCATAAATGAGGGTTTTCATTTCAGATTTGAGATTTTAAATTTCGAAATTAGGGATTGCTGAAGCTAGGGTATTGAAAAAGTACAAATTTTGTTATTCGTAAGATATAGTTTACGATTTTCTGTATCTCAGTTCACTTTTTCTGTATCTCTGTTCACTCTTTTTTTGTTTATCATATAATTGTTATGATCAGTTTTTTTTTGATGAGGTTTTTTTTTTTTTTGGTCCATTAATTTTTGTTTTTTTTAAAAATTTTGGATAGTACTTTGTTCGGTGGTACTGTATGGGTGTGCATATGTGATGTCAAACTTGGGTTATAAATTGATGTTAAAGAAATCAAATGTTGTTATTAAATGTGATAATTTTCTTGTCTTCTCTAATAGGATCAAAATTTCGTTTCCATACGTTCTTTCGATTAGGTTGGAAATGAAAATAGAATTGGAAACTTTTTCAAACGTTTCGAAAACATGAGAAAAAACAAAAGAATTTGAAAGTGTATGAAAATATTTGGAAAAAAAAACAAAAACTTTTATTGATGTTAATAAATTCTCAATAGTTAATTACTTGAATATGTGGAGTGTTATGAATGCTTAGTTGGATAAAGGGGTTTGCCATTTTAAGAAAAATATATTAAAAGAAATTGCGAAATTCTTGTAACAGTAGGCATGGAAAAATAAACAATCTGTGCATTGCTCCTTAATGTTTTTTAGACTACGAGCACAATTGGTAGCTGATTTGTTATCATAATAAAGCCTAAAAGTCAAAAGAAGTTCAAAGGGTCTATGTGTCATTGATTTGCACTTGATCTGGCATCTGTTTGACTGTCATTTACTTTACCAAGTTGCAAAGATAACCCCTTTATCAATGTAATTAGCCCAATCAAACGGAGTTAAGAAAACAAATGTTTATTCAACAATCCTCAGAGCTTCTTCTAAACTGAGGTGTTGTAACTCCATGCGTGAATTGATTATCTGTGGCTACATGAATCTATTAGATTAGCGATTGACCCAAAAGCTTAATGTGTTTATGTTTTTAGAAGGCAAGATATTTTTTAGTCTTCATGGAAAGTTGGAATTTCAATATTTTATACTATTGTTTCAGAGTGAACAATTGTGGCCATGGTAGTTTAGAGTTTGAACTTGTAAACAATTTAAGATTTTCCTGTTGGAAGTTGTTAGGTTGTTATAGTACAAAAAATTAGGGCTTGTAAAATTAGGTTCTTATAGTATGACGAATTAGTTTAGTAGAGTTTTTATATATCAAAGGCCTATTGGTTATAATGTCATATATGGATGGTTCAATACATGAAGATGAAATGAGAAATTATGGCGCGCACAGTGAGGTTGTGGGAAGAGTTCTTACAGTATGTGCATGTTATTTCATAGAATGTGAAATTAAAAAAATCAAAGTATGAAAACAACTACACACAAAACACATGACGAAAACGGGTTTGATAAACCTGAACAAAATGTCAATTAAAGATATGGAAAAGGTTCTTTTAAAGCATTTAAAAATACCCACCCATGAAAGCCCCAAAAAAAGAGTTTTAATTGAAAAAATTATTTTAAAAAATAATAATAATACCAAAGGGAAAGTATAACAACATAAAACAAAGAGTAAAGGAAAACATAAGCTCGTAAGAAGGGATGAAGAAATCATGACAAATCACAACAAAAGAATTCAAATGTTAATTCATGATAATTGGCAAAATAATCCCACACATGATTTTTTGTTTAAATGTACAAATAGATAATCCTTCTAAATAATACAAGAAATATAAGTCATATAGGATGCTATTATATATGGAGCAAATAACTTTCATTTCCAGGTTCACGTTGATATGCCACTTAAATATTTTGTAATACCAAAAGACCCATGCCTAAAGGCACTCCTGTGTAATATATGTGGTGTTTGCGCTCAAATGTGTTTACTTTATTATTTTGAAATAATTGAGTTACTTTGAATGCAAAGTTTAGGTATGGAAGTTGTGAGCATTTTGTTCTATTGGGGTGGAAAGATTTTGCGCAATCGCGATGAAGGTGTGTCGTACGACACCAAACCTCAAGGGTTGTATAATGTGCATAGGGGGATAACATTGGGCGAGTTGGAGGCTATGATGGTGCCGAAGGTTGGTACGCATGGGGAAATAATGCGATTAGTGTTTAAATTTAGACTCCCATGTCGGGAGAAGTATAGGTTGCTGCCAATCAAAGATAATGAGACCTTAAGTAATGTCTTAGAGCTCCCACATAAATTAGGCGCTGATTATTTTTTAGAAATCTATGTGGAGAAGGAGAGCAATTTTGGCGGCACAGAGATGCCAATTCTGGTGTACGGGACATTCACTCAAATGTTGACACAATCGCAATCCCCTAACAATACACTTATACAGTCTGCACACATGTTCCCTGAAGATTACCCTCCATTCAATCATTCTTAGAGTTACAATCAATTAAATGCATCAAAGAACGTAGATGGTTATTACAGTGCCGGAGCAGATCCAAGTGCTCCGACAACGTATAATCCGATGGTTCTTACAACCCCAAATCCCCACTGGAATGAAGAATGTCCACCGGTTTGTAATGTTTAACGTACAACGGAGACGGCTATCCAAAATTATGCATCCTCCGATGATACAGTGCCATTGTTTGACGAGGTTGGAGTAAGTGATGAAGATTCCGTGGAAGATGTGGATGGCGCATGGGAAGGTGCAGATAATGACTCCGGTGCTAACGAAGTTGGAGGGCATCATAATATGCAAGAGGTACACCCTAATGTCCATATCCCTTTCTACTATAATTTGCATTTCGACAATGATGGTTCCATCACTAACCGTGATGTTGTCGAACGTTGGCCATTGTGGGACTTCGAAACTGCTCATTTGGAGAAAGGAATGATATTTATTGATAAGAAAAGACTAGTGCACACTGTTCAGTTGTATAACCTGAAGCGCAATTGAGAATGCAAGGTCATAGAATCCAAAGGAAACAGTTGGGTGGCCGAGTGCAAGCACGGCTGCAACTGGAGGGTTCAGGCAACGAAGTTGAAAGACAAAGATTTCTTTCAAATTAAAAAGTTTGAAGCGCCGCATCAGTGTGTGTACCCTAGAATGAATAAGGACAATTACAACCTCAAGTCCGAGGTCATTGCTCATTTCATCAAGGCACAAATTGCGGTAAGTGCCATGCTAGATTATTATTTTTATGATTTCATTATGACTATAATGTATTCAAATATAATTTATATTTGCAGATATCACCAGAATTGCCTATTGCTACAATAATTGAGGGCGTGAAGGAGAAGTTTCAGTTCACTATATCATATAAGAAAGCGTGGCTTGCAAGGTGTAGACACCCCATTTTTGACCGACCTTAAGACTCAGACGTCACCAGTTGAGCGCTTGGTGATATTACATAATGTGCTCGTTCAGAAGTTTCAGAGTCGCGGCCGTGAGCCCTGCCTCCGGACTTCCGAACCCTCTTTTGTGCTTTGTCTCGGTTTGCAAACCAGACTCGGTGTTCTCTGTTTCTTTTCCTGAGGGGAGGGAGAGGTCCCGTAGACCATCTCTTAGTGGCCGTAGGCTACATTTGGTGGCCGTAGGCCATTTTTCCCATTTCGGAGTCCGGTTTTCGGTTTTTCGGGACCGTTGGCCGTGTGCCTCTGTTCGGGACCGCCTAACCACCTCCGTTTGTTCTGATTTTTGGCATACATCTTATTTAATCCCTTTTGAGGAACACTGGGGTGAGAGAAACCCACTTCGTGGCCGAATGCCACTTTCGATGCTTAACAGCCCATTTTCGGGACCCCGAACTGCGCGTTTTGGTCCCCGAGCATTCGTTTTGCAACGGTTTTCGTTCATTTTTGGCAGGTACCTCTGTTTTATCACTAGAGAGGTCACTGAAGGGTGGGAGGCCAGCAATTGTTGCAGCAACCAGTTATACATCCTCCGGCGCCCGTTTTTCGCACTTCCGGGCTAATGTTGAACCCCTTGGGCCCATTTTCTTGAACTTTGAACCACATATTTGTGATGTACACACATGGGAGGACCCTAAAAAATGGTGGCCGGCCATTAATGCTACTTGACCCTTTTGACCCCCTCCTTCCGGGCTAATGTTGAACCCCTTGGGCCCATTTTCTTGAACTTTGAACCACATATTTGTGATGTACACACATGGGAGGACCCTAAAAGTTGGTGGCCGGCCAGTAATTCCACTTGACCCTTTTGAACCCCTCTTTCCGGGCTAATGTTGAACCCCTTGGACCCACTTTCTTGGACTTTTAACCACAGGGCTGTGTTGTACACACATAGGAGGACACCATCAATTGGTGGCCGGCCAGAAAATCTGATTGACCCTTTTGACCCCTAGCCGGCCGGCTAGGGGGTGTGGCCGGCCGGCTACCTGCAGCAAAAGTACCAGGCCGGCCGAGCTCCTTGCACTGTTCCCTTTACAGCTGTGGGGCTTTATCCCCCAGAAAAGATCTTTATCCGGGGGATATTTTGTGGGGGAAAGTTGCTCTCCTTTTCCCCCACCTTTGCACCCCCTTTTTGGCCTTTATAACAAGCAAGCTATATCACATTTTGGGGTTAGAAAAATTCTTCTTCAAGCTTCCATACACAACTCCATCTCTATACCTCTCATTTCCTTGAAAATTCCTAAGTCCTTAAGCACCATTTCTTCTACACCACCAAGCTCTACCATCACCACCTCATTTCCAGCAACAAGGAAGACTTCTCAAAGGCCAAAGGAGCTGCAAATTGGTCCAAGAAGCAACAAAAGTCTTAGGCCTCGTTTGGGAACAGGCTAATTTAGTAACTTTTTGGCTATTTGGCTAAAATGTGATGTAAAAAAAACTAGTATGTTTGGGATGACTTTTTGACTTTTTACGAAAAGATGTGCAAAAAGTAGAGAGAAAAGGGAATCTTTGACTTTTTGGTATGAGTTGTTTGCTTTTTGGCTTTTTTAGTAACTTTTTGGCTTTTTGGCTAAAATAGCCTCTTGCCAAACGAGGCCTTAGTCTTCAAGAGTGAGTAACACTTCTCCTCTTTGACCCTTTTTCTTGATCTACTTGTAAGCCCCACATGCTTTTTGTTTCAAGCTCCGGCCCTAACTGAAAAGGGCCCTCTTTTGAGCTCATCTTCACTTTTCATTAAGGGCTCAACCCTGTTTGAGCCCTCCATGATGCACTTGCTTCATTGATCCTCTTATATGCCATAATCTTGCATGCTATTTTTGGCCCATGAGTAATCTGTTTTTGAGCATGTTGTAAACTGATATTAGGCTTATTTTGAGCCCCTCTTCAACATTGAAGAAGGGCTCAACACCATTTGGGACTTCCATGTTGTACCTACCTTTATACTCCTCTTTTCTTCCCCATTCTTGCATGCAATGGCAGCCTACCATGCTTTTGTTTTTGGCCATTTTACAGTTCTGAAAAAGTGCTTATTTTGGTCCATTCTTCATATTTCATTTAGGTCCTTTCATGGTTTGGGGCCTCCATATGCCACTTCATGTTATGTCTCTCTTTTATTCCCCATTCTTGCATGTTTAGTTAGCCTACCATGCTTTTGTTTTTGGCCATTTTACAGTTCTGAAAAAGTGCTTATTTTGGCCCATTCTACATGTTTTATTAAGGGTCTTTGGCTGTTTGGCGAATATTTTGCATACCTCATGTTATAGCCACTTTTGAGCCTCATTTTGCATCACATTTCTATCATGTTTGTATACTGATTTGAGGTTTTCCATATACTGTAAATATTCATATTTTTGGTCCCTCTTCAATGTTGTAGAAGGAAATTTTTCAGTTTGGGTTTTGCTTATACCACTTGCTTCATTACCCCTCTCTTGGCCCCTATTCTTGCATGCCATTTTTGCCATACCTATGCTTGCTGTTTGGCCATGTTTATAACTGTGAAAGTGCATTTTTTGGGACTGTCTAGCTTCTGTCTTTGCATTGCATGTCCATGTTGTGCATGTTTGGCATAGCTATAGGCCATTTCGGGTGCCTAAATTCGCATTTCGGGACAATTCCATGCATTTCATGTCATTTCGCCTCATTTCGGGACTGTTTTCCCCCATATCTTAGTGCTGAAATTCTATTAGAATGATTGCTATTCATTTCATGTCATTTGCATCGCATTCTGCCGTCGCCTCGGTTTGCGTGCCCGTATGCACGCATTTCGAGGCACTTCATTTTTATCCGTCGGCATCCTATGTGAGTGTTGCTGAGGCTCACTCATGTTGGCATAAGCCCACATCATGTTTCCATGTCATTTACATCGCATTCTGCCATCGCCTCGGTTTGCGTGCCCGTGTGCACGCATTTCGAGGCACTTCATTTTTATCCGCCGGCATCCTATGTGAGTGTGGCTGAGGCTCACTCATGTTGGTATAAGCCCATATCATGTTTTCATGTCATTACATCGCATTTTGCCATTGCCTCGGTTTGCGTGCCCGTGTGCACGCATTTCGAGGCACTTCATTTTTATCCGCCGGCATCCTATGTGAGTGTGGCTGAGGCTCACTCATGTTGGTATAAGCCCATATCATGTTTTCATGTCATTACATCGCGATTTGCCATTGCCTCGGTTTGCGTGCCCGTGTGCTCGCATTTCGAGGCACTTCATTTTTATCCGCCGGCATCCTATGTGAGTGTGGCTGAGGCTCACTCATGTTGGTATAAGCCCATATCATGTTTTCATGTCTTTTCATCGCATTCTGTCATCGCCTCGGTTTGCGTGCCCATGTGCACGCATTTCGAGGCACTTCATTTTTATCCGCCGGCATCCTATGTGAGTATGGCTGAGGCTCACTCATGTTGGTATAAGCCCACATCATGTTTCCTTTCATGTCATTACATCGCATTCTACCATTGCCTCGGTTTGCGTGCCCGTGTGCACGTATTTCAAGGCACTTCATTTTCATCAACCGGCTTCTTATGTGAGTGTGGCTGAGGCTCTCTCATGTTAGTATAAGTCCATGTTACCTTTTCCGTGCCATTTTAGTCACTTGCATTGCATATACCGTCGTTCTCTCGGTTTGCGTGCCCGTGTGCACGCATTTCGAGGCATCTCATTTTCGTAGCATTGTGCATACTAGGTTATATCTTAGATTGCATTCTGTCATTTTCTTGGTTTGCGTGCCCGTGTGCACGCACTTCGAGGCATCTCATTTTCGTAGCATGGTGTATGTTAGGATTGTATCTTAGTCGCATTTCATGCATATCATGCATATTGCATCGTGTTCAGAATAAGAGTTAGCCCGGGCACGGGAAACGAGGTGCGTTTCATACTCCGAGTGACGGAACGTGTCTCAATTCCAAGTCACCGACACTCCGGATTATCCATGATGGAGTTAGGTTTTAGCTGTAGTTTCATGTGCATTCATTCTATATTGAGTTGTGCATTTCGACTCCTCGGCCATCATGCCTCGGTATACGTGATTGGTGGCACGAGGATCGAGACATGCATATATCTGTGCAAATACATTGCTATGCCCCTTTCCTGCTCTCTGTTGCAGCAAAACGAAGAATCAGCAACTTTTTGGGGCTTGGCACGCATTTCAAGAATAGGTGTAAACAGAGGCTAATTGGGGCATTCCGGTGGATTTCCGCGCAAGACAACCCGGACATGCATCATTCATCAGAAGCAAGGCAGTCCCTGGCTTGCATGCCAGTTTTACCGCTTTCTTAGTTAATTCATTAATTAATTAGAAATTTGTACATTATTCGGGACTGTAATATTTGGGACTGTATTATTTATTCGGACCCTCCGAGTGAGGGCACAACTGTAATAAGTGTGCGTGAGTGTGATGTATGTCTTCCAACCCCACGTCTTTCTCCCTTTTATTTATCCGCTTATGATGGTTAGATTAGGGCATATTTAAATTAGCATACAGTATGACAGCATGTTTGCATTCATTCATCTGTATTGCATGCACCGGGCTCGGCGCATCATACTAACTGCATTGTACTTTCAATTTCAAAGTTGAATACATGATAGTTGTAACATTTCATATGCCATCTTAGAATAGCCGAGCCTGCTATAATTGCATTTTGCATGTGTTGCATTAGGCATTTCTGTATAGTTAGGATCATGCATGATTTCTAATGAAGTTTCTATTTTGGCTTGGAGTACTCGGTAAGCTTTATGCTTTAGCATCCTTGCATGCGTGTGAGTGACTGCCATGAATAGCATGCTTACCATGAGGCTATGTGCTTATCTGATATAACTGCCTGAATGCCTGTGGGTGAAGGTTGGGTTACTTAAATTGGAATAAATCATCAAATGTTTTAAAGCCTACATGCGGGTAGCAAACCATTTTCAAAAGCGAACATGAAATGTTTTGTTCCAATTCGGGCGACTCAGTCTATACTTGTATGCTGTGCGCATCACATAGTAACCTAGGCTAATAACCGGAATAAGAACTCACAATGTTTTCAAAAATTGATATCATGGTTAGTAGAGGCCGGTCTATGACCGGGCGAGCGGGGGTGCTCATGAAGTGACCTTCCCTAATCGTACCCAAGTTCCCGAGCCGAGGCAACTTTGGTGATGACGGACACGTGGCCTTTTGGCACCGAGTCAGGGTTTCCTAAATTTCCCAAAATAAAATATTTAGGTGGCGACTCTGTATCTGGCAAAGCAGTCCATGTTTGGCACTTCTTTCAAAAATCAGTTTTTCTCAAAACGATTTGCCGGACTTGGACTCTTTGGTTCAGACTTAGAACCGTGACTGACGAAAGTCGAGTCCGAGCTGTAGCGAGGTCCCCCCGCGGGCTTGTCTACAGTTTCTGGTGACTCTGCTGGGGTTTAGAGAACTTGACTCGAACTCGTGATATCTGTTTTTGACTACACTTGTGTGTTTCTTTGCATTGCATTTGCATTGGTGCGCCTAGGACACCGTGTTTGCCATCTGCTATTCCTGAACGGTTTGCCGGAGGCTTGTCTTGTCAAGGCATGACCATAAGGCTGACCGGTTGTGGGCTCTGCCAGTATGGGAACACAAACCCCGGTTTTACCGGGGCACCCTTTTTGACCATTCGACCTAGTGCATATTTGGATCCATAGTGACCATTCCAAACTAGGACAGGTTGCTTACCCGTTTATAGGTTGTTTGAAACCGCTGCGTGCGTAGTGAAACCCTAGCTCCTGACAAAATAGGACAGGGAAACCCTACCCCAACATAGGGGTGTTTTGGCTCTCACTTATCTGTTATGTGCTTTAGAGTGCGTCTCTACAGGAATGCATGCATCAGTTTACAAGTTTGGGTATCAGGCCTGCGGACATTACTATCAGTATTTTGGGATTCAGTTTACCCGAGGGTAACAGTTTACAGGCCGAATTTTGGGACAGAATTCAGTAGAGGGCACACTCATTCAAACTATGCTCGTATCTGTTCAGATGGAATCAGGCTGAGGTGCTGTCTGTTTTCTCTTTTGCTAGGTAGTCTTGGAACTATAGCTTCAGAAGGCTCCGATATCCCCCGAGGTTCATCGAACTTGTGCTGATAGACTTTGTCAAGTCAGAGATTCAGTTCAAGGGCAATCAGTGTTCCTTTGCCAGAGGCAGGGTAAAAGGGCCAGTCAGGCACAAATCACCAATTCAGCAGTTACCAGATCAGTGGCCCTTATCTACCCCACCAGTGAACAGTCAGGCTGAGGTCTCAGTTTCTACTGCAGGGATAGATACCAGTCAGCTAGATGGAACAACAGAACACGTCAGGGATGGAGGCCATGCTGCGCCAGATGCAAGAAAGTATGAAACTCATGCAGCAGGATGCTGCCCGTCAGGCGGAATTTGCCAAACAGCAGGCTACGATCATGGCTCAGCAGGCCGAGCTCATCACCAAGCTGCAACAGCAAAGTGACGCGTCCACTTCACAACAAGTTCCTCCCCCAACAGGAGCTCCAGCACCTGGGGAGACGCCAAATGTCTAGGAAGGTACGGACATTCCGGCAGGGCCGGCTCCACCCCCAATTTTACCTCAACTATCCAAAACACCTACCAATCTACCAGACTCTCCCTCCGAGTTCGAGGTCGACCCCACAGCGTTGAAGTTGAGCAAGCTAGAAAAGTTGTTCAAGAAATCCCAGGGGGTAAAGTCCATCCCGGGCATTGAGGACGGATACACCGACGCAGCTGTAACTCTGCCGGACAGGTTCAAGATGCCTCACATCAACCGTTTTGACGGGTCAGGAGATACCATGGTCCATTTGAGTTTGTTTTCAGATGTTCTGCGCCCAATGGGCTTGACCAGACTACAGAAGCTCTCCCATTTTGGCAGGACCCTGTCGGGTATTGCAGTCACCTGGTATGCCAAATTGGAGGATTCAGTGAAACAAAGCTGGGAGGAGATGGCCGAGGCCTTCGTCGCACAATATTCATATAATACCCAAATCGAGATTACGACCCGTGATCTTGAGACGATGAGGCAGGAGCCGAAGGAGAGCTTCTCAGAATTCGTGACCCGGTGGAGGGCGAAGGCCTCGATGATGACTCTAAGGCCTACTGATAAGGATCAAATTTGGATGATTGTGCGCAATCTCCAGCCCAAGCTGATGCAGAAAATGATCGTAATCCCCTTTCCTACTTTCTCAGATTTACACGAGATGGGAGTGCAGATCGAGGATGCTATGAAGCAGGGCCTTTTTGACCAGGAGAAGGAGAAGCCCAGGAGGGCGTTTTCCCGCAGTTCGAAAGCGACCACCAGTGGTGATGCAGTTGCAAGATCTTCTGATGTGGGCATGGTGGCTACCACCGTATCAAAAACAGCTACCTCAATCACCGGTGCGTCCGGAAGTAGCTCACAAGGAACCAAATATCCACCCCGAGTCAAGAGGGTTTTTACCCCGCTTTATATGCCTTTGTCAAAAGCTCTAGAGGCCTTAATCCGAAAAGGACATCTGAAATCATTGGAACAACGGCCTTTACCTGATCCTATCCCTGCAAAGCATGATCAGACTAAATACTGCGCCTACCATCAACAAACCGGTCATGAAACCGACAGTTGCTTTCGTCTGTGCCATGATGTACAAGATTTGTTTGACAACGGGGTCATTCCCGCGCCAGTCCAGCAAAGTCTATCGGCACTCGATCTGTGAATTTGTGGGGGGATAATGTGATGTGATCCAGGGATGAACCACCTGCGGGCGGCGCTCAGTTTACTCCTGATGTGGCATATGGCACGCATTGTTTCGAGCATTTGTGAATGCTAGTTTTGTACTTTCTGACTTGGGTATTGGGTCAATCTGTTATTTTGAATTTAGTCAGTCTTTTGTACTGAGTCAGTTGGATCTGTCTTGTTGTATCAAGTCAGTCCTGTTGTATAGGAGTCGGGTGATTCCGGGGGGTGTTACCTCGGGCATCACCATTTTGTTTTGTGTCTGTCTTTTTCGTTTTGTTTTGAGTCTGTTTCTGCCAAGGAGCCAGTTGTGCCAACAGATTTGAATAAAACAGCAGTGATTTTCGCACCCTTGTGTTCGCTTCTGCCATGTGCTAGTTGTGCCGGGATCTGAATGAAATGGCAGTGCATTCCACCTGCTCTCTTGTGCCCCAGAATCATTGCATTGACCTAAGTTTTTCAAAACTTTTTGAACACTGCGGTGAAGACGAAGAGGAAGGAATTCCTCGGGATTTGCAAAACTTTGATCATTTGACAGAAAGAGAGGCGTGCTAAGCCCTTAATGAATGAAATCATGCTTGTTAGCGTGAGTACTGAGAAGGACCCTGGCTTGATCCAGACTGGTTTCACACTATCTTCAGCGCGAGCGATTTGTCGCTTTCTTAAAAACTTTCAAAAACAAAATGTTTTACGCGGTCCTGCGAAGACCTGTGTGGAATCGCTCCTGAGATTGTGCAGCCTAGGATCACTCTTAGCCTCGAGACTCAACCCCTTCGCTTCCAAACCTTGAACTTGAATTCAGAAGGTTCAACGGTCAACTACGATGTGAGGCCTGTGTGGCCAGATTTGAAGCAGCCCTCGAACAAGAGACCAGGAAAGTCAGGTCAAGAAGATCAGATCTCATCAAAAGAAGCTTGCAAAGCAAAACAACAACCATTCTCCTGGATTCAGATGACTTCAGGATCTCAAAACTATTTGACATGGACAAAGCTACACTTTTACCCTTGAGAGGCTCGCTGGGTCGAAAACCCAGAAGGGCGACCCAGGCAAAAGTTAGAGCAAGAAAAAGAACAAAAAAGAAGAAAAATGCAAAGAAAAGAACAAAAAAAAAAGAGAAGAAAATCAAAAGAAAAGAAATGAAAAGAATTGAAAAAGAAAGAAGAACAAAGCTCGCAAGGTCGAAAGCCCGCGACGGGCGCCTTGGCAAAAGTTAGAGCATAAAAGAGAGAGGTTAATACCCGAGTGTACCTTAACCCCGAACTACGTAAGGCTTGATTCCCATCTTTGGGATACGTAGGCAACTTCATTCTGAAGTCCAGCCGTAAAACACTTCAAATTCGATTGTGTCCATGCGATGGTTTTGGTCATCTTTGTCTTCTCTGTATCTGAGAGTCTAGTTGCGCTCGTCGCTCTGAGGACTGCCCACAAAGCGCTGTGGTGCCATCCAAACAAGGGGCAACTTTCCGTTGCCACTCGATGCGCTGCAAGGCCATTCAGACAAGGGGCAGCTTCCCGTCGCCATTCAATGCGCCGTGGCGCCGTTTAAACAAGGGGCAACTTTCCGTTGCCATTCAATGTGCCGCGGTGCCATTCAAACAAGGGGCAACTTTCTGTTGCCATGCAGCTCCCCTCAAGCAAGGGGCAATTTTCCTTCAAATCTGAGGTTGCGTATCTCAAGAGTGGGTTCTATGCTCGTTGAGCAGTGGCCGTTTGCAAAAACAGTTTTTGAGAATTTTTACTAAGGTTGACTGAGTTTCTCTCGAAAACTATTCCATTTTTCCAAAACTGGAACTTTTTCTTGGACCCAAAAAAGGAAAATTTTCAGTTCTCATAACCTAACTTGCATGATTTCAAATCAGAAAACCGAACAAGCATGTTAATCTAACTCTCATGACGGTCAAAATTGTTTTAGTCGAAAACCAAAACAAAAAAATTGGTCAAAATAATGAACTAGGGGCACAGTTGAGTCAGGCTTCCTGTCTTTTCCCCGTTGTCAATACCTTTGCGAGAAAGGGCACCATACTTGCCAAGAAGGGCACTCTCCCTGCCAGAAAGGGCACAACTGAAACTGTCAACAAAAGAGCTGAAAGCTCTCTCATCCTCCAAGCAACGAGGTATCAAGCCAAGTGCGAAGCACGAACTGGAATGGATCAAAATATCCCACTCCCTCATATGGACAGATCTAACCACGTCCAAACTTCTCGGCAGAGCATCGACAGCCGATGTCAGCTGCAGATTCGCTACACGCTTAGTCACAGCGCAACCCCTCTGTGGGAGGAACTCACTAGCTGCGCGCAGAAAAAGAAGAATCTAGCTGAATGCTAAGGGCAAGAGCCCACAACTCTTTGTTTATCCATCAACCACCCTGGGGAGGGATAAAAATGAGAGAATAAAGAATAGAGAGACGTACGATGAGAGAAAAGTGAGAAAAGGGTTTTTTGAGAAAAACCGAGCTTGAAGGCCGAGTGATGTGAGAATCACAAATGAGAAAGGGCGGGAAACAATACCCAGAGAAACAGGCTCCCTGTGCACGTCTGAGTGTCGTGTCTTTTTGTTTTACCTCGATTCTTGTCTTGAGTCTTTTTTTTTTTTTTTTTTTTTTTTTTTTTTTTTGAGTGTCTTTATTTGTGTTTAGGTTGTTTACCTTTTGTTTTCCGTTATTGAGTCGTTGTGCGCTGTGTTTAGTCGTAGGCCCAATGCCCCAGTCAAAAACTCATCTATCAATTTCAAAAATAAAAATCTTTTTGTGCTCAGAGTGCCGTGCCGTTCTCCACATTTGTGCAAAACAAGATTTTGTTCTTTCAAAAACCACAGGGTTCAACCCAGGTCATGTGGGAACAGTAAAATCAGGACCTATCTGAAGCTATATGGGTTCCAGACTGCAAAGCAAAAGAAAAGAGGAAATGTCGGGTGTCTGAGTTTGTTTCAACTTCAGTAAGTTCCGAGACTACATTCCGTGATGTACCTCTTCAAGTCTTGCCAAAGCTCCGAAGTATGAGTGTGCCTCTACCTCAAGCTCGAGATCAAGTCTGCTTCAAGCCAAAATGGCGATCGAAAGTGCTCTCCCTGAGTACCATTCCCTGCCAGAGGCATCTTGGCTGTGTTCGCAATGAGTTCCTAGGAGACCAACTGCGACGGTGGAAACTAGAGTTCGAATGGCCGATGCCTAGAATGTAAAGGTTCGGGATTTTCGGGACTAAAGTCTGGTTTAAATACCTAGAGGCGCGTCCTCGGCTTGAAATCTGTATGGAAGCCCCATAGGTGGACATAGCGTGTATGCACCTCAATTCTGGATACTGAACCAACCTAGTCTGTCACCCCGTTGGAGAATAGGGAAAGTTGTGAATATGATCAGGAAGAAAGGCAACGTCCAAAGTGTTCTACATGAAGAATCCTTGTCAGTATTTCAGAGCCTTTGTACTGTGAGTTGAAGGTAAGTGTTCGAAGAGCACGAGGGGAGATCCCCGTCAGAGTAGAGCGGTTCATCGCCACTCACCCCATGAGGCGCTTTCTAAAGCGCCGCTACGCTTGTTTATTGCGTTCCTTAAACATCATGCATTGTATTGCACTATACCTATCAAGTTTCTTTCTCAATTATGCACGATATTGTATGTACGGTTCATTCAAAGAAGTTCCGTTTAAGATCATTTCTTTAGTGTATCTATCACACTTTTCTTCATTCACTTTTGTGTATCTATCGCATACATTCTCATTTTGTGTATCAATCACACTTCATTCATTTAGTGTATCAATCACACTCTGTTCACATAGTGCATCTATCACACTTTGTGTTCACTTTTAGTGTATCAATCACACTCTGTTCACATAGTGCATCTATCACACTTTGTGTTCGCTTTTAGTATATCCATCATACTTGTTCACATAGTGCATCTATCACACTTCGTGTTCACATTTAGTATATCAATCATACTCTGTTCACATAGTGCATCTATCACACTTTGTGTTCACTTTTAGTGTATCAATCACACTCTGTTCACATAGTGCATCTATCACACTTTGTGTTCGCTTTTAGTATATCCATCATACTTGTTCACATAGTGCATCTATCACACTTCGTGTTCACATTTAGTATATCAATCATACTCTGTTCACATAGTGCATCTATCACACTTTGTGTTCGCTTTTAGTATATCCATCATACTTGTTCACTAAGTACATTTATCACACTTTGTGTTCACTTTTAGTGTATCAATCACACTCTGTTCACATAGTGCATCTATCACACTTTGTGTTCGCTTTTAGTATATCCATCATACTTGTTCACTAAGTACATCTACCACACTTCGTGTTCACATTTAGTATATCAATCATACTCTGTTCACATAGTGCATCTATCACACTTTGTGTTCGCTTTTAGTATATCCATCATACTTGTTCACTAAGTGCATGTATCACACTTCGTGTTCACATTTAGTATATCAATCATACTTTGATTCACTAAGTGCATCTATCACACTTTGTGTTCACCTTGTGTGTATCCATCACACTTTGCTCACTTCACCCTTTGTTATCAATTACACTTTGCTCAAATAGTGTATCTATCACACACTCGCTTTGCTCACTTAGTGCATCTATCACACTTTGTGCTCACCTTTTTGTGTATCAATCACACTCACATTTAGTATATCAATCATACTTTGATTCACCAAGTGCATCTATCACACTTTGTGTTCACCTTTTTGTGTATCGATCACATGTTCGCTCTGTGTATCTATCACACATGCACACTGTATTTGCAGTGAGAATTCCATAATTTTCTTACATCCTTTCTGCACGAGGTGTAGTTTGGCTCGAGTTTACTTGCTTGCCTAGCATTCGCTTAAAATGTTGCATTTATTTCGCATAATTGCTTCATTACAGCTCTCTTTGCATGATCATGAGTGATAACCGGCTTCGCGTAGCGTATAAGTCCAACTTTCAAAACCGGCCTCGCGTAGCGTATAAGTTCAATCTTCAAAATCTTCTTGCATATCATTTTCATCTTGCCTCCTGCCTGCGGGCATGCCTGCGGGCACATTTCTGTTTATCTTGTACGTTTGTCTAAGTCTTCGGCCTTGTCAAAAATGGGTCGTCTCTGGGCTTTGACATTCACTCCCGTCATTCTTATGACTTCCGAGTTCTGTCAAAGAGGGGCAACTGTAGACACCCCATTTTTGACCGACCTTAAGACTCAGACGTCACCAGTTGAGCGCTTGGTGATATTACATAATGTGCTCGTTCAGAAGTTTCAGAGTCGCGGCCGTGAGCCCTGCCTCCGGACTTCCGAACCCTCTTTTGTGCTTTGTCTCGGTTTGCGAACCAGACTCGGTGTTCTCTGTTTCTTTTCCTGAGGGGAGGGAGAGGTCCCGTAGACCATCTCTCAGTGGCCGTAGGCTACATTTGGTGGCCGTAGGCCATTTTTCCCATTTCGGAGTCCGGTTTCCGGTTTTTCGGGACCGTTGGCCGGGTGCCTCGGTTCGGGACCGCCTAACCACCTCCGTTTGTTCTGATTTTTGGCATACATCTTATTTAATCCCTTTTGAGGGACACTGGGGTCTGAGAAACCCACTTCGTGGCCGAATGCCACTTTCGATGCTTAACAGCCCATTTTCGGGACCCCGAACTGCGCGTTTTGGTCCCCGAGCATTCGTTTTGCAACGGTTTTCGTTCATTTTTGGCAGGTACCTCTGTTTTATCACTAGAGAGGTCACTGAAGGGTGGGAGGCCAGCAATTGTTGCAGCAACCAGTTATACATCCTCCGACGCCCTCCGGCGCCCGTTTTTCGCACTTCCGGGCTAATGTTGAACCCCTTGGGCCCATTTTCTTGAACTTTGAACCACATATTTGTGATGTACACACATGGGAGGACCCTAAAAAATGGTGGCCGGCCATTAATGCTACTTGACCCTTTTGACCCCCTCCTTCCGGGCTAATGTTGAACCCCTTGGGCCCATTTTCTTGAACTTTGAACCACATATTTGTGATGTACACACATGGGAGGACCCTAAAAGTTGGTGGCCGGCCAGTAATTCCACTTGACCCTTTTGAACCCCTCTTTCCGGGCTAATGTTGAACCCCTTGGACCCACTTTCTTGGACTTTTAACCACAGGGCTGTGTTGTACACACATAGGAGGACACCATCAATTGGTGGCCGGCCAGAAAATCTGATTGACCCTTTTGACCCCTAGCCGGCCGGCTAGGGGGTGTGGCCGGCCGGCCACCTGCAGCAAAAGTACCAGGCCGGCCGAGCTCCTTGCACTGTTCCCTTTACAGCTGTGGGGCTTTATCCCCCAGAAAAGATCTTTATCCGGGGGATATTTTGTGGGGGAAAGTTGCTCTCCTTTTCCCCCACCTTTGCACCCCCTTTTTGGCCTTTATAACAAGCAAGCTATATCACATTTTGGGGTTAGAAAAATTCTTCTTCAAGCTTCCATACACAACTCCATCTCTATACCTCTCATTTCCTTGAAAATTCCTAAGTCCTTAAGCACCATTTCTTCTACACCACCAAGCTCTACCATCACCACCTCATTTCCAGCAACAAGGAAGACTTCTCAAAGGCCAAAGGAACTGCAAATTGGTCCAAGAAGCAACAAAAGTCTTAGTCTTCAAGGGTGAGTAACACTTCTCCTCTTTGACCCTTTTTCTTGATCTACTTGTAAGCCCCACATGCTTTTTGTTTCAAGCTCCGGCCCTAACTGAAAAGGGCCCTCTTTTGAGCTCATCTTCACTTTTCATTAAGGGCTCAACCCTGTTTGAGCCCTCCATGATGCACTTGCTTCATTGATCCTCTTATATGCCATAATCGTGCATGCTATTTTTGGCCCATGAGTAATCTGTTTTTGAGCATGTTGTAAACTTATATTAGGCTTATTTTGAGCCCCTCTTCAACATTGAAGAAGGGCTTAACACCATTTGGGACTTCCATGTTGTACCTACCTTTATACTCCTCTTTTCTTCCCCATTCTTGCATGCAATGGCAGCCTACCATGCTTTTGTTTTTGGCCATTTTACAGTTCTGAAAAAGTGCTTATTTTGGTCCATTCTTCATATTTCATTTAGGTCCTTTCATGGTTTGGGGCCTCCATATGCCACTTCATGTTATGTCTCTCTTTTATTCCCCATTCTTGCATGTTTAGTTAGCCTACCATGCTTTTGTTTTTGGCCATTTTACAGTTCTGAAAAAGTGCTTATTTTGGCCCATTCTACATGTTTTATTAAGGGTCTTTGGCTGTTTGGCGAATATTTTGCATACCTCATGTTATAGCCACTTTTGAGCCTCATTTTGCATCACATTTCTATCATGTTTGTATACTGATTTGAGGTTTGCCATATACTGTAAATATTCATATTTTTGGTCCCTCTTCAATGTTGTAGAAGGAAATTTTTCATTTTGGGTTTTGCTTATACCACTTGCTTCATTACCCCTCTCTTGGCCCCTATTCTTGCATGCCATTTTTTCCATACCTATGCTTGCTGTTTGGCCATGTTTATAACTGTGAAAGTGCATTTTTTGGGACTGTCTAGCTTCTGTCTTTGCATTGCATGTCCATGTTGTGCATGTTTGGCATAGCTATAGGCCATTTCGGGTGCCTAAATTCGCATTTCGGGACAATTCCATGCATTTCATGTCATTTCGCCTCATTTCGGGACTGTTTTCCCCCATATCTTAGTGCTGAAATTCTATTAGAATGATTGCTATTCATTTCATGTCATTTGCATCGCATTCTGCCATCGCCTCGGTTTGCGTGCCCGTATGCACGCATTTCGAGGCACTTCATTTTTATCCGTCGGCATCCTATGTGAGTGTGGCTGAGGCTCACTCATGTTGGTATAAGCCCACATCATGTTTCCATGTCATTTTCATCGCATTCTGCCATCGCCTCGGTTTGCGTGCCCGTGTGCACGCATTTCGAGGCACTTCATTTTTATCCGCCGGCATCCTATGTGAGTGTGGCTGAGGCTCACTCATGTTGGTATAAGCCCATATCATGTTTTCATGTCATTACATCGCATTTTGCCATTGCCTCGGTTTGCGTGCCCGTGTGCACGCATTTCGAGGCACTTCATTTTTATCCGCCGGCATCCTATGTGAGTGTGGCTGAGGCTCACTCATGTTGGTATAAGCCCATATCATGTTTTCATGTCATTACATCGCGATTTGCCATTGCCTCGGTTTGCGTGCCCGTGTGCTCGCATTTCGAGGCACTTCATTTTTATCCGCCGGCATCCTATGTGAGTGTGGCTGAGGCTCACTCATGTTGGTATAAGCCCATATCATGTTTTCATGTCTTTTCATCGCATTCTGTCATCGCCTCGGTTTGCGTGCCCATGTGCACGCATTTCGAGGCACTTCATTTTTATCCGCCGGCATCCTATGTGAGTATGGCTGAGGCTCACTCATGTTGGTATAAGCCCACATCATGTTTCCTTTCATGTCATTACATCGCATTCTACCATTGCCTCGGTTTGCGTGCCCGTGTGCACGCATTTCAAGGCACTTCATTTTCATCAACCGGCTTCTTATGTGAGTGTGGCTGAGGCTCTCTCATGTTAGTATAAGTCCATGTTACCTTTTCCGTGCCATTTTAGTCACTTGCATTGCATATACCGTCGTTCTCTCGGTTTGCGTGCCCGTGTGCACGCATTTCGAGGCATCTCATTTTCGTAGCATTGTGCATACTAGGTTATATCTTAGATTGCATTCTGTCATTTTCTCGGTTTGCGTGCCCGTGTGCACGCACTTCGAGGCATCTCATTTTCGTAGCATGGTGTATGTTAGGATTGTATCTTAGTCGCATTTCATGCATATCATGCATATTGCATCGTGTTCAGAATAAGAGTTAGCCCGGGCACGGGAAACGAGGTGCGTTTCATACTCCGAGTGACGGAACGTGTCTCAATTCCAAGTCACCGACACTCCGGATTATCCATGATGGAGTTAGGTTTTAGCTGTAGTTTCATGTGCATTCATTCTATATTGAGTTGTGCATTTCGACTCCTCGGCCATCATGCCTCGGTATACGTGATTGGTGGCACGAGGATCGAGACATGCATATATCTGTGCAAATACATTGCTATGCCCCTTTCCTGCTCTCTGTTGCAGCAAAACGAAGAATCAGCAACTTTTTGGGGCTTGGCACGCATTTCAAGAACAGGTGTAAACAGAGGCTAATTGGGGCATTCCGGTGGATTTCCGCGCAAGACAACCCGGACATGCATCATCCATCAGAAGCAAGGCAGTCCCTGGCTTGCATGCCAGTTTTACCGCTTTCTTAGTTAATTCATTAATCAATTAGAAATTTGTACATTATTCGGGACTGTAATATTTGGGACTGTATTATTTATTCGGACCCTCCGAGTGAGGGCACAACTGTAATAAGTGTGCGTGAGTGTGATGTATGTCTTCCAACCCCACGTCTTTCTCCCTTTTATTTATCCGCTTATGATGGTTAGATTAGGGCATATTTAAATTAGCATACAGTGTGACAGCATGTTTGCATTCATTCATCTGTATTGCATGCACCGGGCTCGGCGCATCATACTAACTGCATTGTACTTTCAATTTCAAAGTTGAATACATGATAGTTGTAACATTTCATATGCCATCTTAGAATAGCCGAGCCTGCTATAATTGCATTTTGCATGTGTTGCATTAGGCATTTCTGTATAGTTAGGATCATGCATGATTTCTAATGAAGTTTCTATTTTGGCTTGGAGTACTCGGTAAGCTTTATGCTTTAGCATCTTTGCATGCGTGTGAGTGACTGCCATGAATAGCATGCTTACCATGAGGCTATGTGCTTATCTGATATAACTGCCTGAATGCCTGTGGGTGAAGGTTGGGTTACTTAAATTGGAATAAATCATCAAATGTTTTAAAGCCTACCTGCGGGTAGCAAACCATTTTCAAAAGCGAACATGAAATGTTTTGTTCCAATTCGGGCGACTCAGTCTATACTTGTATGCTGTGCGCATCACATAGTAACCTAGGCTAATAACCGGAATAAGAACTCACAATGTTTTCAAAAATTGATATCATGGTTAGTAGAGGCCGGTCTATGACCGGGCGAGCGGGGGTGCTCACGAAGTGACCTTCCCTAATCGTACCCAAGTTCCCGAGCCGAGGCAACTTTGGTCATGACGGACACGTGGCCTTTTGGCACCGAGTCAGGGTTTCCTAAATTTCCCAAAATAAAATATTTAGGTGGCGACTCTGTATCTGGCAAAGCAGTCTATGTTTGGCACTTCTTTCAAAAATCAGTTTTTCTCAAAACGATTTGCCGGATTTGGACTCTTTGGTTCAGACTTAGAACCGTGACTGACGAAAGTCGAGTCCGAGCTGTAGCGAGGTCCCCCCGCGGGCTTGTCTACACAAGGACGAAGGCAGTTGTAATGGTGTTTGGTGACTGGGACGAGTCGTACCGAAGGTTGCCTAGATATATGGCTGCATTGCAGGCATTCAATCTAGGCACAGTTGTCATGTGGGACATGATTTCGAATTTGCACTTTACCTTAATCGGAACTGAAATGTACATGAACTGTGTGTTCTGGGCATTTAAACCTGCAATAAAAGGCTTCAAGTATTGTCGTCCAATGATATGAATTGACGGCACACACTTGTATGGGAAATACGAAGGGAAGATTGTTGCGGCCACTGCAGTGACTGCTGCGGACAAGATTGTACCTCTTGCTTTTGCCGTTATTGACAAGGAGATGATCGAGAGTTGGGGTTGGTTCATTACTCTGCTTAGGCGACATGTGTGCTGTGACTAAAAGGGGGTGACATTGATATCCGATCGACGCACAGCTTTGCTTAGTGTAAGAATTTGGGACAATCCAGCAGTTCAACCAAGAGGGTACCATAGGTATTGCTTGCGACACGTATGTAGCAATTTCAATGACAAATTCGGCAATACAGTAACGAAGGATCTTGTGTGGCGAGCTAGTTCTGCACAGCAAGTGCGGAAGTTTAACAAGATTATGGACAATATCTACAAGCTCGGGAAGAATGCTGAACGGTGGTTTAGTCGGATGAACCCTATTTATTGGACATTGTGCCATGATGGTGGTCGTCGTTGGGGCATATTGACGACAAACCATATAGAGGGCTTCAATGGTGTACTAAAAGGCACGCACGCAGTGTTCCCATTACAGCATTAGTTGAGATAACTTGTTATTGGCTTGTCAAATATTTTGACGAGGGCAGGACCATTGTTGAAAATGCAAGTAATCGGGGTCACTTGTACACGACTAATGTTCAACGATGGATTGACGAGCACCAAGCTAAAGCGAATGTGCATATGTTGGTACTGATTAATAGGTAATTTTTATTGAATGCACCGAATTCACTACACATTAACATTTCACACTCGCCGATCATTGATGTTAGTCTATATTTAAACATACATGCATATTAATCCATGTACATACATTTTTCCTGCAGGGGAATAGGGGAATATGAGGTGAGGACAGCACCGCATGGGATAGGGGGTGGTGCTCGTCAAATAGTTAGTCTCCGACCACCGAGTTGTTCATGTGGGAAGTACACATTATTTCACTTGCCATGTTCCCACATGCTTGCTGTGACAGCAGACTTGGGCAAGGACCCTTTTCCTTTCGTTGCACCAGAGTATAGGTTGGAAGTCCACAAGCGTATCTTCGTGCCGAAGTTTAGGCCCATGCCACACGAGCAATATTGGCGTAACGATGATTACCCAACTTTGCTTGCTATTCTAGATTGACAACGTCAAGTTAAAACGGGTCGTCCTCAACATACCCGCATCCACAACGAAATGGATACTTCCAGACAAAGTGGATTGCACCATTGTAGTTTGTGTTTGTGAAGATAAGAGAAAATGTCCAGCAAGAATCCGATTGATTCGACAGTAGTTTTTTGTCTTCTTTACATATTAGTTCCACGTTACTTTCTTTGAATTGGAGTCAATATAATATTCAATGAATCAGTATTCAGCAAATTGATAATGTATTTATGACTTCAATTACTGATGACATAGATTTGGTCAAATATGGCAAATCTCTTCAATTGCTTTAGTTGTTGCAAGTTTCCTTTGTGCACTGGATTGTGCAGACTTTGGTGCGTTGATGGTTGATTGTGTCCTGACCTCGATAGACACCAGTTTATCTAATGTTAGAAAAATGCAAATATTCACAGAATGAATTAATAATCACTAATATAAATGCAGTTTATATTCAATGTTTTGCCACATTTTGTTATGTGGGAAACTATTTTTTTTTTTAATTTTTTTTCAAAATCCATTACGTGGGTGAAGGCCATTTTATGAATTCAATCATTTCTTGGACATTTACTACGTATTCGTATATGCTTAGTTCTTGTAAAAAGTTTGACTAATGCATTTCAAATCTGCATAAAACCCTCTTCAAACCTTCGTACTTCTTTCCTGTCCAAATGACAATTCCTTTAAAGTGAAAGCACGTTTTTTCATGTCATACAGGTTGATGTGACAACACGCTGACAATAACTTTAATCACATAGGTACCATGTGAACCTTATCTCCTATGACAATAATGTCAAATGAATTACCAATCACCAATATAAATGCATGTCATATTCAATGCATTGCCACATTTTGTTAGGTCGTGAATTGTTTTTTTAGTTTCCAAAAATTCATTACGTGGGGGAAGGCCATTTTATCAATTCAATCATGTGTCCTAAATTTAGTACATATTGGTAAATGCTTAGTTGTTCTAAAAAGTTTGAGTAGTGGATTTGAAATCTACTTAAAGCATGGGTTTTCATGTCATAAAGCTTGACGTGACAACGCGCTGACAATATCTTTAAACTCACAAGTACCATGTGTACCTTATCTCCTATCACAATAATGTGAAATGAATTACTAATCAGCAATATAAATGCATGTAATATTCAATGCGTAGCCACATTTTGTTAGGTGGTGAACTGTTTTTTAGTTATCAAAAAATTCATTACGTGACGAAAGCCTATTTTTCCAGGCAACAAATTTCTCTTAAATTTAGTACATATTGGTAAATGATTAGTTTTAAAAAGTTTTTATATGTGCATTTCAAATCTCCTAAAAACCCTCGTCAGCTGTATGGATTTGAAATCTACCCAATTGACAAGTCGAATTGACATCTCCTAATGACATGAAAGTGCATTTTTTCATGTCATAAACGTTTACGTCACAATGCTTGTCCAAGTACTTTAGACACACAAGTACCATCACGACATTAACTAAAAGCACGTTTTTTCATGTCATAAAGGTTGACGTGACAAAGCTCTTCCAATTACTTTACACATACAGGTACCTTGATGCCATAAATTGAAGCACGTTTTTTCATGTCATACAGGTTGACATGACAACACTCGTCCAATTACTAAAAACACACAAGTACCATCATCACATAAAGTGAAAGCACGTTTTTTCATGTCATGAAGGTTGACGTGACAACGCTCTTCTAATTACTTTAAACACATAGTTACCATCATGACATAAAGTTGTAGACACCCCATTTTTGACCGTCCTCAAGACTTGGAAATCATCGTTTGAACACTCGATGATCATCCATGCTCGTGTTCGTTTTGAGTTCCCGAAGGTCTCAGCTGCGCGCCTTGCCTTAGGATCTCTCAACTTGTCTGTTTTGTGCATGGTTGTGGACTAAGTACTTCTGGTTTTGCTTCTGAGGGAAGAGGGTGGCTTGTTGGCCATCCCCTCAACCCATCGGCTAAGGCATGATGCCATCGGCCTTGTTTTCTTGTCATCGGTCAAAAGTGGTGGCCGATCGATACTTTTTTTGGTCGATCGGCACTTTGTTTGGCCGATCAGCCATATTTTTGAGCCGAGACCTTTCCATCTATTTTTTGCAGATATTTTCTGCCAACTGTGACAGCTGGTGGGCACAATTCCCATTCTCCATACATGTGTATGGAGGGATTTGCTTCAAGACTCAAGCTTGTTCAACAAGCTTGAGAATTGAAATTCTATAAGAAGGGAGCCTCTTCTCCCTTTCTAGAGGTTTTGAAAATTACATACACAAGTTCTATATCTCTCTCTCTATATATTTTACCTCCCTCTCTCTTGTTTTGCCTTTGTTTGTGCCCAAAAGTGTGATTTCTTCATACTATTGCACACAAACACCTAACAATACACCATCCTTTGGTTGCTGAGGTCCTTAGGAGTTGGTTTTAGAGTTCTTGGAGTGGTTTTGGTCAGAGAAAGTTGTTGGAGTTGTGTTCTTGAAGGTGTTCTTTAAGGGTGAGCAACTAACCTTTTAATCTCCCATGTTTGATTAAGCTTTTAAACATACTTGCATATTGTTTTAAGCTTAACTCTAAACTGTAAAAAGTTCTGATTTTGCATGCTTGTAAAGTTTGTTTAAGGTCACTTTTTGGTTGGGGGTAGTCTACTCCCTCTTAGGCCTTGTTTTGTGCCTTCTCTTTTGAGCTTTGGAACCATCTTGTTTTGAATTTCTCACCACTGAAATCCAAAGGATTTTCAGTGGTGGAAAAGTGATTTTGGAGTCTTGAATAGGAGAGGGACACCTCCCCTCTCCTTGTGTCTTATATGCTTGTATATATGGCTCATAATGGTAGCATGTTTGCTTAGCTTGTTTTGGCTCCATTTCAACAAGTATTTGGTGTTATTTTAGCATGCTATACCTCTGTCTATGGTTGGTTTAATAGCATCTTGCATACTCCATGCACTTGTAGTGTAATCCTCTCTATTGCTTTAACATGCATCATGCATTTAGACCATCATTCTTGCATATTTTGGCTCAACTGAAAGGAACTTTTAGTCATGTTTTACCATGTTTAAGCTCTGTTTGGTGTTGTTTTAGTCATGCATGCATTGTTTTGTGTAGCCTTGGTTCAATCTAGCTTGTTAGTTTTGAGTGTCCAAGTCATTAGCATGCATTGCTTAGACCATTTTTATGATTTGGCATCATTTAGTATGTGATTTTAGTCCATGTAGTGTAGCCATGCACTTGCCTTTGTCACTCCTTTAATGCTTTGAAGAGTTGGTGTTTTATGTCTCTTGAATGGATCATTGTACATGCCTCTATGTTTAGGTCTTTAGGATGCCACCTCAGTGGGTTTTGGGGCTTATTTTGACATGCCATAACTTTGATTTTTATTGATTAAGTCATGCCATGTTTGGTTGTAATAGGTGTAGTGTAACACCCCTTTGTTAGCCTTGCATGCTTCATGCCTTTGGTGCTTTGTTCTAGCTTGTGTTGGCTAGGTTCAAGCTTGCTTTTGGTCTTGTATTGACCTACCTTGGGACTATTTTGGTTGCTCTTGGCTCTTTGGGGCTTGCCTTGCATGGCCATGGTTTAAGTCCCTTTGCTAACCTTGAGCTTTGAGCCTCTTAATATGCTATGCTTGTCTTGTTTGGGTGGTTTGGCATCATTCCTCACATGATTTCAAAGCTTACTTTATTGCCATGCTCTCCTGTTTGTCACTTCTTGCTCATGTTTGAGAGTTGTGTCCTCATGTCTAAGTGATAGGCCAATTGGCATGCATGCTTATTTTGTATTTCATTCCATCATTTCTTAGCATTTTGGCCACTGATGTGGGCATGGCTGAGGTCTGCCCATTTTGGTTTAAGTCCATCTTTGCATGTTGTCGCATGCTTGACATGTTGCATGTTGTTGCATGCCTGCCTATCCTTGCATGCCATGCATGTTTGTATGTTTAGAATGCATTTTGCATGCTTGCAAATTTGTATTTTGACATATTCTTGTTTAGGTTGCACTGCATTTGGCATGCTTGTTACCTTAGCTTTGTGTGCATGTTTGAGTCATATTGCATTTGGCATGCTTATGTTGCATTGCATAGCTTTTCCATATTGCATGCATTGCATTGTGTTTGGTTTGGGGTGTCAAACCAAACACGAGGACCGAGGGACGTTTCGTACTTGAAGTGACGAAATGTGCCTCAATCCTCGGTCGCCGACACTCCTGATCCAACATGATAGAGTGCAAGGCATTCATGTGTTTTGTGCATTCATTCCACATTGATTTGTGCAATTCGGCCTCTTTGGCCATCATGCATCGAAATGCGTGATTAATGGCTCGAGAGTCAAACACTACACTCCTTTGAGTCCCAAACATGATAAGGGGTGTAGTTGCACAACATTTTCTTACAAATGTATTGTCATGCCCTTGTTTGTCCTCTGCTGCAGTAACAAGAGCAATTTGTAGGAAAAGATGGCCGATCGGCTATCTTTAGTGCCGATCGGCTAACAATATTTGGCCGATGGACTAAAAAGTGGTCGGTGACCATTTTTCCTTGGCCGATGGCCTCCACAGTGTTCATGAAGTGGTCCAAAAGCATCACAGAGATTTTCACAGTTTTCAGAGGTGCAAAACAGTGTAAACAGAGGCAACATGAGGCATGGCAACGGATTTCTGAGCGAAGCCGACCGAACATGCATATGTCCCTCTTCTCGAGGCATATTTAACTGTTTTTGTAACTTAATTAATTTGCTTAATTAGTTAAGAGTTTTGTAATAATTAATTAGCTAGGGTAGTTGATTAATTAGTTGGTTTGTATTATTTATTCAGACCCTCCGTCAAGAGGGCAAATTTTGTAATAAGTATGCGTGCGTGTTTGAATGTCTTTCAACTCCACGTCTTTCTCCCTTTTACTTAACCGCCTACGATGGTTAGTTCTAAGTCATGTTTTGATTAGCATCTTTATGCTTACATGTTTGCATTCATTCATTTGTCTTGCATGCACCAGTTTCGGCGCATCATACTAATTGCATTGTATTTCAATTCCTACTTGAATACATGATTATCAAGTTGCATCTCATATGCCATTTTAGAATAGCCGAGCCTATTTCTAGTTGCATTTTGCATGTGTTGCATTAGCCATCTTAACATAGCTAGGATCATGCATTGATTACTAACTTGCTATTGTTTTGGCTCGGAGTACTAGGTAAGCTTTTATGCTCTAGCATCTTGCATGAGTGTGAGTGTTGCCATGTTTAGCATGCTTGCCATGAGGCTAGCTGCATGTGTTTAACTGCTTGAATGCCTGTGGGTGAAGGTTGGATTACTTGAATTGGAACAATTCATCGAAATGCGAGTTTTAAGCCCACTTGAGAGTGGCAAATCATGTTTTCAAAGCCTACTTGAGGGTAGCAAATCCACGTCTTAGCCTACTTGCGAGTAGTACCTTCAAACCATTTTCAAAAAAACATGAGATGTTTTATTCCAACTTAGGCGATCTAGTCTATAATTGTGTGTTGTGCGCATCACATAGTAATTCGAGGCTAATAACCGAAATAAGAACGCATGTGTTTTCAAAAACAAAATATCATGCTAGTAAAGGCTGATCTTTGATCGGGCGAGCGGGAGTGCTCATTGCATGACCTTCCCCTCTCGTACCCAAGTTCTCGAGCCGAGGCAACTTTGGTGATGACGGACACGTGGCCTTAGGCAACGAGTCAGGGTTTCCTAAATTTCTCAAAATAAAACATTTAGGTGGTGACTCTGTATCTGGCAAAGCAGTCCATGTTTGGCACTTCTTTATAAAAATCAATTTTCTAAAACGATTTGCCAGATTTGAACTCCTTGGTGATTTATCGGTCTCACATTGCACTTTGTGAGATTAGATTCAGAACCGTGACATTAAGTCCGAACTGGAGTAGCTAATGAATTTCACGCCAATTCGCGCGCAGAGCCGGGACGTTCGGGCATGTCTACAAAAGTGAAAGCACGTTTTTTCATGTCATAAAGGCTGACATGATAACGCTCTTTACTCTAAACACACAGACATGAGTAATCGTGTCCATCTCCATTTTATGTGTTCTGCATGTTGGAACTACTATTCCCAATCATCGTTATAAGTATCACACCCTAGCAAACCTACATGTTTACACAAAAATGGAGAGATATCATCATGACATATACGGTGGTTGATCTATATTCGACAATGGGTCGCCATTGGGTTGCAGACGGAGATGAATTTCAATACCCATCAAATCCAAATTTGCGTTACTCACATCACACCGTCAACACCATGAGAGCTGAGTGAAAATTTCGCATAACACGAGCAACCGTTCTCATTGAGCTATGTTGTGAAGTTCATATTAAATTTCCTCGACGACTAGCCATGCATATGCCAATTGACACTCCACAGTTGTTGCAAAGGGCATTGCATCGTATTCACGATGAAGTTAATCGCATCACCCAACGTTTGCAAAGGTCTGAACTTTGGAAGACAGCGAATGAGCGTGCTGAAGATGGCTTAATGGATGATGCGCAACAATATTTCAGTTGGAGCATGGATGCTATGTATCAATTTGACATTGAGATGTCAGATGATGATGATAATGAATGAAACTGTTTCGATGTCTGGCGGAACAATTTCTCTTGTAATGGCTTTGTAATGCGTATGCACAAGTTATCAATAAAAAGAGAGTTTAGAATGTGAAATTATGACTTGTGTAATGGTTTCACTAAAAATGCACAACATTTTTAAAATGCAATAATTGTCAAGATCAACATATAGCAGATGCCCCTTCCAATGGCCCTTGTTAATGTTTAGCATTTTATTTTATGATTTACATCCATAATTGACAAATTAAATGGGTCTATACTTTCAAATAAAATGTGGTTGTCCAGCTGATCGCATTCGTTTGGTCCCTTTAATGTAAACAATTTTTTTTTGCTTCCCTGAAATTGATTATGGAACATTCTTTCGGAAATAATATACCAACCTGACATTGGCATCCCCCATTCATAATGATGATAATGACTGAACTTGGTTGGATGTATGATGATAAGAGATAAGATACATTGTAATGGCTAGCCACAAGTTACCAATGCAAATACAAATGTTGTAGGCCATGTTTATAGGTGAGTGTACATAAATGTACACTTTTCATAAACTTAAGCTTCATAAAATAGTAACACATAGTGCAATGGACGGTTAATAACGTAGTTGAATAACAACAATGCAGTGGACGATTACACAACATAGACCCGATACACACCAACAACATAAAAGAGTCACACATACTGAACTCCTAGGTTACATATGTTGAAAATAGACTCGGTACGACATACACACATATTGAACAACATGTCACGACCCCAAACCGCCCCTAATAGTTTGGTGCCGTGATGGCCAGTAATCCGAGATTACCGGAGGCCAACTTTCAAAATTCACACACAACCAGAGTATAATATATATATGGGGCTCACAAGTGCGGAAGCAATAATTTAAAAATACAAGTGGTCCATAAGAGCAGTGCGTAAGTTACATGGAATGGCATACAACTTTACATAATATTACAACTTGAATACAAATACAATAAAGTACAAAATACATTTTACATCTTGATCAAAAGGCTTCTTCAGCCGACATGTGTAAATTACAAGCATTATAAGCCGAGAAGCATAATTTTCAAGACTGCCGACATGAATACAAGTTAGGCCGACATAACCAAAAACCCAAAACAAGCTTGCGAGTCACACCTAGGCGTCACCAGCTTCCTGCTCATCACCTACATATATATATATATATATATAGAGGGTGAGCTTGGATACTCAGTGAATAGTATAAGAAATAAAGGGGTTTGCATGACTGGTATTCAAGATCTTTATCAAACAATACATAACATAATTAGTGCAAGTCAAAGGATGGACCAAGTCCATCTAGCAAATCTGCCAAGTTTCAAAGGATGCTTACTAATATCATTATAATACAAGTGATGACATCTCGGCAAACAAAACCCACGCGGTAAATCGTCAGTGGCAAACAAGACAAGACAAGGCAAGACAAGGGAGATACCTCAATTAAATGGTGTCGTTGCATTATAGTCCCCGAACACTAAGGACTTGTGCTACTAATGCTTAGAGTCCCCTAGCACGTACGGACTTCCAAACTTTGTGCTACAAGTGCTTATAGTCCCTTAGCACGTACGGACTTCCAAACTTTGTGCTACAAGTGCTTATAGTCCCTTAGCACGTAGGGACTTCCAAGAATGTCATCAAAACAAGATATATATAAATATATTTTTCGATTGGGAATAACCATTCATGCTTACAAATACTTTCCAAAACAAAGCGAAACAAGACTTTATCAAAGCGTTATAGCATAGCTTTATTAAAAATACCACTCACTTAGTTCTTCA
This sequence comes from Camellia sinensis, assembly GCF_055761805.1. Classification (NCBI taxonomy): domain Eukaryota; kingdom Viridiplantae; phylum Streptophyta; class Magnoliopsida; order Ericales; family Theaceae; genus Camellia; species Camellia sinensis. The sequence goes on from NC_138963.1 coordinate 85,050,662, forward strand.
ACGTCGTGGTCAAGGCAAGTCCAAATCCTACAACCACATGGCAAAGTCTGTTGAATGCACTTTCAAACAAGTTTCACACGCATGCAGATGATCTCGGGAAAACATGCTGGGCAACTACCAAGTCTAGGCCGAGGTTCCACATCCCCTGGCCGAGGTGTGGCCTCGATGGTCACATTCAAAGGAATGAAGTCGGGAAAAATCTGGGTTTCCCTTTCTTGAAGAACATGAAGAACATGAACATGAGGAAGATGAATGCAAAGATCGTGATTTGCTATTACAAAATCTGAGATTTTATGCTATGAGTTCAAAAACATGGACCTGGGTACCCATATTCAAGGATCTAGTGAGAACGAACACAAAAACATGAAACTTAATGCAAACTTTCAGATCAAACAAGACCTTTCTTTCAAGAACACATGAACACCATTTTCTCTTTCTAAAACCAACTTTAAATCGATGCATGACATGCAAAACGGGTTCGATCATGCAATGCAGCTAGATGATCAATAAGAACGACAAGGGTAAATCAAGAATCTAACCTCAATACGCGAATCTAACGGTTTGATCTCTAGGAATCAAGCTCGAAGCCCACTCTCTCACTCTAAACCTCTTCTCACAAACAAAGACATATAGCAAAATGATACATTTTTGGGTCTGCTGGCTGACTTAACCCTCTACAGAGGCACGTGGCAGCGGCTGGTTGGTGCTACACAGAAAGGTGGTTGAGTGACAAGACAAGACCATGACAAGTGTGTTCAACAAGAAAGACGGCATGGGCACTCCAGTAGGTAATGATCTCGGCTAAAAGCAAGACATCGGCAAGTAGGGAATAATGACCTCGGCTAGGAAGGACAACACTTGACTAAGCTGTGCCACACCTTGGCCTAGATGTGCCACACCTCGGTCTAGGTCATACCACTCCGGAACAAGATCACTTAGGTGCAAAGATAACATCTCGGCCTAGATAATTCACACCTCGGCCTTGGTGATGAACACCTCGGCCTAGATAATGACATCTTGGCCAATATGTCAGGGCGAAGGTGGAGGTCAAACAAGGTGGTTCCAGGGTAATCCTAGACGGAAAACGACCTCGGCTAAACTCACACCAAGCAAGGTACAAAACATGCTAAACACTTAAACGAACAAGGACAAGACTCGAAATGCAAGTTCACAAGACAAGATCACATGAATGCATATAAGTATGGTTAGGATAGTGTGAGGGTAATTACACAACAACACTTGTTTGATTTGTCATTCCTCATCTAACATGTAGTAGTCAGAAAGATATTTTTCATTGTGTAAGACATGATTGCGCTCGGTTATAGTCAATTCTCTGTTGCTTGCTTCCGCCACTTCAGTTGCTAGTTCAAGCATGAAATGGCGACATCTCCGCAGCAACATTCTGTTGTTCTCTTTTTAAATTCTGCTAACTGCTTCTTCATAGTCACCCACATTTCTTCTAGGCATGCTCAATGAACGACGATGAGGTACCGGTGCCCCTAAGTTACATAGATCATTAAACAAGCCCTCCTGCTCCGTTACCCTGAATGCCCATTCTACCCGAATACCAGCGTAATAATCCTTTGGGCTAGAGTATTTTTCGGTCATGTAGTCATAACTAAATGGAGGTAGTAGTCACACTTTGTGCAGCCTTCGTTGGCGTGAACTGCCTACACCCCTCAAAGACATTTCTTGTATACAACAAAATAAAAATAAATATATGGGTTGTAAATAATTATTGAGATGGGTTGGAAAATGATCGTAGTTGGGGTACTGCTATTTGTAGACACGCAGAGGATATGAAATGGTACCGATAATTGATATTAGGGGTTACTGTGGAAGAACACACTTCCGTGATATTATTTTTACTTTTTCATTTCATGCAACCCTTTCTTTTTGTTTTCCCTAACTTGTTGCCGTTTGTATACCTGTGATATACTGTCAGGTCGTATTCTAATTTTGTCAGCATATGCATGTACTATTGTCAAACTTCTTGTTATTGGATATCGATTTCATATATGAAAACTTGTGTAGGTCTATGACTCATTTACCAGAGGAGATCCCATTATTGATTCATCAGCATTGAGCCGATACGATATGGCGTCAGTCGGTATGAATTATTTACTTATAATCGATATTTGAATACTACACAAACACTGTAGTTGTTACATAATATAACATGAAACTGTAAATGTTAGTCCATGGATCATCCTATTTGGACATTTCAATGGTTTAAACAAATTTCCCCAAGTGTAAATGTTAGTCCATTGAGAGAGAACGGAGAAGATTATATTAAATGGACAGCTAGCTTAACCAAGAAAAAAAAAAATTGGTTAAAAAGTTGATAATTATCAAGTTTAACAATTACCCCAAGTTCACGCTTAGGATGAAATAAACAACTTTTAAATACAATTCCTAAAATAAAAGAAGAAATAAATATCACAAACAAAATTCTTTTTTATAGAGGTTGAATTCATAATCTTATATCACAAAATAATACTATATAATCATCAAATCAGAAGTCCTAGTTCATCACCCATTACCTACTCAAAAATTTATTAAATAATCCAATTTTTGCGACTCATAGTACCATCGAAGTGTGGAAAACTAGATCTGTCTACTTCCTTACTTGAAGAACATTATTTCAATTGATAAATTTCAATAAAAATTTTTAAAAATAGGTGGATTTTGCCCTTTCAAAAATAGTCAAGTGTTGTAACAGCGGGAACCACCCACTGGTTTTTGGAATTCATAGTAGGAACTGTTTTCACACTATTAACCCACATTGACTTATTTCAATTTTTATGAGACGATTTTCAGTATAATTTAGATGAATTGTTTGTAGATTTTTTTTTTAATTATAATTTCAGAGTTGCGTATTGGCATGTTGGTGCAACTTTTATTTTTAAATAAGTTGAAAAAGTTAATTACCATAATGTTAGAGAAATAATGCTTTCGGCTTCTTTTTTATTACTAACCTTTAACTTACAATAAACTGTACCAAATAAATATATGAAGGGATTCGTTTGGGATGTGGGTTGACTTTTTGGCTTTTTAGGGCTAAAAAGCCTCACTTGGGATAGGCTTTTTGGCTTTTGTAAAAGAAAAAATGAAATGAATATTGTTTACATGTAACATTTTGTCTTATTGGCTTTTTAGACTATTTTGTCTTTTTGCCATGCCAAACGAAGCCCCAGTTGTTTATTCCTTGTCTTCTACCTAGTTAATAAAGTGAGTCAACATTATTTCTTGTAAAAATTTTCATCACGTAAGTAGTTGGGAACATTAAATAAATAACACCACATGATACTCTTGGATGACTCCATAATTATCCTTGCTAGCTGGCTAATTATGTAGTACTCTAGGAAAAAAAAATATGTTGATTCACTTTTGTTAAATAATTAAGAAATAATAAATAATTCACTTAATATGTTATGATTTCTTATTTTTCAAAAGTATCACATAAATAATATCATGTGATACTTTAAGAATATCTAACAATTCAACAGTGGTTCATCAGTGAAGCGTTTTGCCAATTCTGAATAACATAATCTTTTACTTGCCAGCGATTTCTTATTTTATATTTTTATTGTCCTAAAAATTACATAAAATAAGAACACAAACAATTTCAATTATTGACAAAGTGACTATTTTAGCTTGTTCGTTTACTTGAATAACTTTTAACTTATTTCATACTACAACAACTTGCATTAATATAGTTCGAGCGACATTTTTCATTTCAAAATAAAGGACTTTAAACTCTTCAAAATATATTCATTATATGTTATATTGGTCTGTAATATTTCATCGTATTCATTTGATCCCCAACTTATTTAATTCTTATCTCAATGATGAAATGACGGCTTATTTATATTTTACGCCCTTCTAATTTAATTGAAAACCACATAAACCCCCATTGCAGTCTACAGTGAAGGGTACAACCCAACTTCGTTAACAGGTGTACCAAACATTCTAAAACTTATATTAGTTTTGATGGAGCCTTTCATTTCTATGTCATGACACTGCAAATCTGTGTCATGACACTTACGCACTATGCACCACTAAAATGTTGGTTATCTCACCCACTGTTTCAGTTAATAGAAGATGGGTTCATTATGAAAATTCAATTGTCATTTCAGTAATCAAATGTGTATGTAAAAGCATTATGTCTCTTACACACAACGTTGTCTTGTGCAGGCAAAAGATTAGCCGAAATTGAAATGCCGACGATCTGATTCGGACATATGGGACACCGCCTTGGACCATAGAGTCCTGCGTTTCCTACTCCGTGCGGGGTTCTATGGGGTGTACCAGATTGAACCTATTCAATTGGACCACAATCTCGTTACAACTCTCGTAGAAAGGTGGCGCATAAAGACGCGCACATTTCATTTTCCTGTTGGAGAGTCCATGGTCACATTACAAGATGTGTCTATTCTATTTGGCCTACAGGTTGACGAACGCGCAGTCACTGGAAAAGACCCAGGAAATAAGTTGGATGATTTGATAGCACTATGTGTAGAGTTGTTAGGAGCAGCACCTACACAACAAGACTTCATAGGATCATCACTTAAGTTGAAATGGATATCTGAGCATTTCCGTCACCTTCCACATGATGCATCCGATTAGACGGTTCATCATTACGCTCGAGCCTATCTTTTGTGGCTTATTGGGGGGGTGCTCATCCCCAATAAGTCACAAAATATAGTGAAGATGATGTTTTTGCCACTACATAGAGACTTTGACCATATCCAGGAGTATAGCTGGGGTGGTGCCACATTGGCATGTTTGTATAAGATGTTGTGTCGAGCGACGAAGGCTAATACAAAGGAGATAGCTGGCCCACTTGTGCTGTTACAAGTGAGTTGCAATGACTTGTAGTTTTATCTCATATTCTCAATTGCCATGTTTTCTAAAGTGCCTAGTGTAATAAATTAATAATGGCATCATTCATTGTAGGTTTGGGCGTGGGAGAGATTGAGCAGGATCGCCCCGAGTTGAAAGTTGAACATTGCTGCTAGCGAGCGTGCCATAGGGGAGGGTGACCAGCTGTTACCACCTGGCCCGTGAGCTTGCAGGTGGAGAGTTCCCTTCAGCCATGAGGTGATATCGACTAATGTCAGTGTCATCTTTCGGGACCAGTTCGACCACATGATAGAGGGGGAGGTTTGTAATTTGTTCATGTCAATTTACCCATTTTTGTGTTTGTTGACCTCCGCTATACGGATAGATCTCTAAATTATTGCATTGTTATTGTAGTTCATATAGGAGCCTTACGGGACGGATGATGACATCATAACCAGCTTCCCATCATATTATACCGTTGGTCGAGACATATGGATGGCACGAGTGCCACTTATATGCTTCGATATCATTGACTGGCATCTCCCCGACCGGGTGCTTAGACAATTTGGACGAGTTCAGAGTGTGCCTAATCGCTTTGACACCCACTTGGCTATGCATTTTAGAGATAGACATGGCAAAATGGCCATTAATTGGGCAAAGAAATACCAAACATTTATTGGTGAGTGGAACAACCGACGCAACACCATTGTCCATGCTGAAAAGAGCAATGAAGTGCTTACATCTTCGGACCCATATATGTTATGGTTTCGCCGTCATACACGTTTAGTACTCAGTAATCCAAGTGACATTGTTGCCTTCGGATACCAAGGCATCGGGGGTAGTTTAGAGGGATTGGTAAGTTTTTTATATTCTCCAAAACAATATTTGCTTAAGTTTGTGTATGTTTGTTATTTGGCATTGATGGTTACATAACACAACTACTATTACATTACAGGTTTGTAGAGTTGTGAGGGCATATCACATGGTAGACGCTGCCCATATTACACGTGATGGTAAAGAGGGATTGGAGGCCATTGCCGAGATACGGGAGTTATTGTACGATGGTTTGCAACAGGCACACCGACGTGGCCGACTAAATTTCGGCCACTTTGGCGAGGATCCTTATATGGGAGTAGATATTACAGCGACATCAATGTTGCACCCGAATATGCCATCCACTGAGCCATCGACATCAATGCCTCCACCGCATCCTACCCCACGTCATGCACATCAATTGGACAATTTCAATATGGAACACTTTAATGAGGGGCCTTCCATGGGTCTGTCCCCTCATGGTCCATCTATAGCAATGCATACACGACAAACTTCCCCACCTGAATGTACCAATTACACATCCCAGTTTGCCCCTGAGGTAGATCTTCTAATGTCTAAACATACTTCCACACACCATGGCCATATATTGGACCCTTCCTAGTCACCACCCCCATATAGGACAGCGGTTGGTACCCCGGTGACTCCCTTAGCACCACTGTCTACTACATGTCTGTCTACTATGATTCCCTCTGTGTCAACATTAACCGCACCTGACCCTTTCACAGTTCCATCATCTCCTACCCTACCATCATCTCCTACACCACATATAACCTTCACCGACTATGTTGATCCACTCATTACCCATGACTTTCACATTGACGGGGAGGGGAAGGGCCTAGTCCATGCACCTACCAGAGGGACAGGTAGGGGTAGAAGTTGTGGCAGCCGTCGTGGTGTAAGTAGAGGCCGAGGGCGATGCCGAGCAATAGACCATGACAATAATGCAGCGGATGATGGCGTTTCACAGCTTAGTGCCGTATGTGAAGGTTTGTCGGAGGTGGTATCAAATGATTGTATTGCACCCATTGGTGCGCAGCCAGCTTCTACAGAAGCCGGCGAGGGAGTCGTACGTGCAGCAGCGCAAGATATATAGAGAGTATATAGTAAGAGACCCAAGAGACAAGGCTATGGAAGGGGTTGTGGAACATGGGAAAAATTAGGACATTAGGAACAACCAACATTGGTAATTATCTTCACACATTATCTTCAGGTGGTGTTTTCACTTGGATTAGTCTACATTGTTTAAGTTGTGGCTTATTATATAGTTCTGGCTTTTGGCTTATCTTGTCTTGTAATTGTTTTGTTGTCAATAATGGGGTTGATGACGTGAATTATGCACGGAATATGGGAAATGCAATACTTATTTTGTATGGGAAATGTCATACTTATATCACATGGAAGGATATACCGCTTGGGTTCGCTGTTAATATCACGGGCAGGTTTTTGCCTGCCACTATTTCTAGTCTTGCTGTTAGTTTTCAGGTAGTTCTAGGTGGAGAGCTGGCCAATTTGTTGATGTGTGGGTTGAGTGATGTGAGGCTATCCCATAAATATTGTGTGAGAGGGTGAGGTTGTGGGTTGAGTGAATGGAGCAATATTATTCTTTGTCTCTCATAGTTTGTTAATGCAGGTTATTAGGGATGGTAGGTTTAGTGATGGTGAGCTCCTATATTAGGACTGTGTGTGAGGAGGGATTATTTGTGCTCATGAGGGTTGAGTTTGGTGAGCCCCTATATCTGGGTGACTGTTTTATTGGTGCAGGTTTTTAGCTAGTCTAATTTAGCAGAGTTAGTCGTTGTGGGTAAAGTGATTGAGTCAGACATTGTCTGAATAGTTTGTTATTTCTTTGTATTTAACTGCTATTTGTTGCTCAGTTTGAGTGTTATCTGAGGGTTGAGTTATGATAGTCAATATCATGTGAGCTTAGTTTGTGTTAGCTATTGTTGAATTGTCCTATTGATTTGTTGATTACTTGGCTATTTTTAGGATCATTTGACTGAATGATGGCGTAGAGCAAGCTATCTGATTTGGTGGATATTGTCTCAATTGTTGTCTGCTAAGATTCTAGATGCTGCTGCTGCTATTTTTGTTACTGTTTTGAAGGAAGGGGTAGCTGCTTGCTGTGTTGTTGGTTGGTGGTTGCTTGCTGTTTCTTGATTCTGGTTGCTACTGCTGGCTTGATGTTGTTGTGGATGCGTCGTGATGGTGTTTATACAGTTGGAACATTTACTTTGTTATTATGTTTGTAATAGTTATTGTGATACTATATGTATTTCCTGGACCTAATTTTGGCCTTCCATGTGGGATGTACATGGTTTATTCTGTAAATAGGTCTTGTTTATATTTGGGTGTACTTAGTGTTGGGTTTGTTCTTGCTCCTCATCTACTTATGTGCTTACATTACAAGAAATCGCACCTTTGGAGACCATTTTTGGCAACTAAACAAATCGTAGTCACCAAAAGTACATTTTTTGGCGACTAAAATTCAAATTTGTTGGCGTTGGTTCAAGATACCAGTACTAAAATATTTTAGTCAATAAATATTACTTATTGGCAACTAAATGCCAAATAGTACTTTTGGCGACTAATATTTTCGTCGTTGTTCAGTAATTTCACTATCGCTGGTCTTTTACTATTAATACCATTTTCTCAATTCCAACAGATCGACTTGCAACTCTTTTGGCTAAAGAGAGAAGCCATTCACTGACTTACATTGGATGCATAAAGAAAGGACCTGTGATAACTGACTCTAAACTAAAGTGGTAGAAAGGAAAACTTTTACCCCTCCCTCTCCTTTAAATATATATTTTTGTGTTTTTTTGTTTATGCAATAATATATATATTTGATGAAGTGTGTATAACTATTCGCAACCCAATTTTTGAGTTTTTTTTTCTATTGCAAATATTTCCACGTATGAGAAATCAGGACATCTGATTGGTAGTGAATACGTCTTGCATGCTTATGGTCCTATCTATGTTCTTTTTGCAGAGGTGGTAGCATCACTGGCAATTGCTAGAAACAGGTCTGTCCATAACAATATGTAGTTTATTTTGTATGATCTCTTTATTGTGGTTTATATACATATATATATATATATATATATATTATGTTTGTTTGGTTTTGTTCTAGTTAGTCATGTTATCACATTAACATTCATTTGGTGAAGTAGGTTGGTTTCTCGGATTTTAGGATGTCTAATTGAATGCTAGATGACATTCTATGGAAGAGTTGACATTCTAATTGAGCAAGGTTTGGTGCTCTTTCTACATGGATTCAAGGTTGAGGCTTACAATTCATTATGGTCATGAGCATGTCTCAAATTCTCCATGAGGGCAAAAGATCTTACCTCTTTAAGTCAAAGGCACAAAATCTATAAGCATATATATTCTGGAAAAAGAGATAACTCGTCCTAATGTGGCCATTCTAAATTTTTCTACCACATATCTGGTGAGGGACTGAGGGTTTAAAACAGAATGACAGATTGCATAGCATTTGAATTACACGTGAACTAGAAGATGTGGAAAATTACAATCTTGTTTACTAGAGTCCATTTAAGTGCTTTGTAAACCCACTAGTAGGACATTTGTAGCCCTTTCTTCTTTTTATTTTTTATTTTTTGCTACAGGAAAGCTTGGCCTTCCCAATTATGTGCACTTTTTGATCCTTCTAACTTTTATGGTTTCATATTATTTTTTTAAAGTTGGACAACTATTTTATTTGCAACAAATAAAATGTAGTACAATATATAGTTCCTTAATGCTTACTGTGTTGTTACCTTTCATGATTATTTTTTCATTGAATAGATGTATCCCTTGCCTTTGAGTTTGAGAATGTTTAGCAATGAGGACGTCATGCGAAATCAAACTGTTTTGCCATATGGATCATGAGAATGTAATCACAACTTTACATAAATTATAGTGCTTGCTTAGTTGTTTGGGGTCACAGATGATTGAATAGGAATAGAGCTTAACACTTGGTATGATTTTAGCCCCCGTCTGCTCTGATTCTGTTCATATGCATTAACTTTGTTGATTTTCTAAAATTCACTAACCGAAAACACCTTAAAAGGGCGTTAAGAGGGAAAAACTGTGAAACAACCCTCGAACAACCATTCGGATGTCACAGCCACCTTCCCCGTGACAAATAGGACCTGTGACAATAGACAAAATGTAATTAGCACGTGTATGTTGGAAGTTAGAGCCGAAAACGCCTTAAACTTAACCGAAAAGGGCGTTAAGGGGGCAAAACTGCAAAACAGCCCTCGAACCACCGTTCGGATATCACAACCACCTTCCCCGTGACAAATAGGACCTATGACAACAGACGGAATGTAATTAGCACGTATATGTTGCGAGTTAGAGATGAAAATGCCTTAAACTTAACTGAAAAAGGGTGTTAAGGGGGTGAAACTGCGAAACAGCCTCTAAACCACCATTCAGATGTCACGACCAGCTTTCCCGTGACAAATAGGACTTGTGACAACAGACGGAATGTAATTAACACGTGTAGGTTGGGAGTTAGAGCCGAAAACGCCTTAAACTTGACCGAAAAAGGGCGTTAAGAGGGCGAAATTGCGAAACAGCCCCTGAACCACCATTTAGATGTCACAGCCACCTTCCCTATAACAAATAGGACCTGTGACAATAGAAAAAATGTAATTAGCACGTGTATGTTGGGAGTTAGAGCCAAAACGCCTTAAACTTAACCAAAAAAGGGCGTTAAGGGGGCGAAACTGCGAAACAGCCCCGAACCACTATTCGGATGTCACAGCACCTTCCCCGTGACAAATAGGACCTATGACAATAGACGGAATGTAATTAGCACGTGTATGTTGGGAGTTAGAGCTGAAAATGCCTTAAACTTAACCGAAAAAGGGCGTTAAGGGGGCGAAACTGCGAAACAGCCCCCGAACCACTGTTTGGATGTCACGGCCACCTTCCCTGTGACAAATAGGACTTATGACAACAGATGGAATGTAATTAGCACGTGTATGTTGAGAGTTAGAGCCGAAAACGCCTTAAACTTAACCGAAAAACGGTGTTAAGAAAGCAAAAATACGAAACAGCCCCCGAATTACTGTTTAGATGTCACAGCCAACTTCCCCATCATGAGTAGGAGTTGTGACAATAGACAAAATTTAATTAGCACATGTAGGTTGGGAGTTAGAGTCGAAAATGCCTTAAACTTAATCGAAAAAGGGCGTTAAGAGGGCGAAACTGCGAAACTGCCCCCGAACCACCGTTCGAATGTCATGGCCACCTTCCCTATAACAAATAGGACTTGTGACAATAAACGGAATGTAATTAGCACGTGTATGTTGGGAGTTAGAGCCGAAAACACCTTAAACTTAACCGAAAAAAGTCGTTAACGGGGCGAAACTGCGAAACTGCCTCCGAACCACCATTTAGATGTCACAGCCAGCTTTCCCGTGACAAATAGGACATGTGACAACAAACGGAATGTAATTAGCATGTGTATGTTGGGAGTTAGAGCCGAAAACGCCTTAAAATTAACCGAAAAACGGCGTTAAGAGGGTGAAAATACGAAACAGCCCCCGAACTATCGTATGGATGTCACAGCCACTTTCCCCATCATAAATAGGAGCTGTGACAATAGACGGAATTTAATTAGCATAGGTAGATTGGGAGTTAGAGCCAAAAACGCCTGAAACTTAACCGAAAAAGGGTATTAAAGGGGCGAAACTGCAAAACAACCCCCGAACCGCGTTACGGATGTCACGGCTAGATTGCCTGTGACAAATAGGACCTGTGACAATAGACGGAATGTAATTAGCATGAGTAGGTTGGGAGTTAGAGCCGAAAATGGATTAAACTTAATCGAAAAATGGCGTTAAGGGTGCGAAAAAGCAAAAAAGGCATTAAGGGTGCGAAAAAGCTAATTGATAAACTCACTTTGTTGCTATATAATTGATATTGTGTGTTATATTCTCATAAATCGTTATTTGCCTATTTTAGTTGAAATCTTTGAAATAACGATATGTTAAGCTAAAAGGAATCATTGACTGATTTTTCTTTATTTAGTCTTGCTATATCAATTGGTATATTTGTTGTGTTATTCATCTAAATTCAATAGAGTTAGTTATCTAATTTTTTCCTTCTCCATAAGCTAAATTACTTGTTAAATAAATTGAACCATATTCTGTTTAAACAAAAATCAAGCTCTGCATTTTTTATTACTTACCTCACTGGTTTTTGTTGCATATTGATAATGTTGGCATGGATACAATGATGTTTTTGGGCCATATTGATGATGTTTGCATGGGCGCAATTTACATTATATTTTTTATTTATGGAAAACATGTATAGCTGATATGTTTTGTTATTAAGATTTTTTTTTTTAGTTTGAATTGTAATTGTTGGTTCGGATAGTATATGTATTTGTTAGATTATACTATGTTTATGGATTCTTATTTTCTTTGATATGTACGGTTAATAGTTAAGTTGTGTATATGGTTGAAAATTGAATGCTACAGGTTGTGGAGAAATATTTTTATTGAATGGTTGAGAATTGAATGAATGGATGGATGAATAATTTTGTATATGCACAGGTTACAGGTGACACAAAAAGTATTATTTCTTGTAGTGTTATTTGGTGTTTGAACAGGTGTGTTGTTTTTTCTTAATGGGTTGAGCTTCCAAAGAAAACTCCGAGTTAATGTTGACTTGTATTGGGTTGTTGTTATATAGATTTTTTTTTTCATCTTACTCAAATGGGTGAATATAATATTTTTACTCACCAAACATACAAATAGATTTGTATACATTTTTTTTTTGTTGGGGAGTGCTCTTTCCCTTGCAATTCTTTATTAGTTCATCACTTTCTTTATTGAATTGCAATGAGTTAATGAATGTTCTGGATTAATGAATGGACTCTCTCAGATTTCTTTAATGCTTTGGAATTTTCATGTTTGGTCTTTGAATTTTCAATAATTAGATTAAACATTAAGCTTTTAATGTTTGGTTTAGAAATAAGTGTAATATAGTGTGTATAGTTATGTATCTTGATATATAACTGTTAAATTTCTAAAGATTATGTGGCATGTTTGTTATGAATAATAGGAATGTATGTTGAATTATGTGAATACTTACGGTTTTTTTTTTTTTTTTGAAACATGATATACAACTCCATTTTTTGTACCCACTTTATAGACTCATTGATGTGTCAAGAAGATGATTGGTTGATAATCAAATAATATTTAATTATCAACCAATCCTCTTCTTGACATATCAGTAGACCTATAAAGTAGGTCTAACTTTTCCGCTTGAATAACTATTCTTTTCTTTTTATTTTTAAAAAAGATTTTGTTGCAGTTTAATTTTGTAATATGATAGGTCTTTTTTTCTTTTCTTTTTTTCCCTCTTCTTCTTCTCTTCTCTTGGGCTGCATTTGGATTTAGGATATGAAGGGAATTTGTTGAGTGAAAGGAAAATGGAACATTAAAAAGTTAACCCTTTTTATTTGATGAATTTATTTTTTTTTTACTTTTTTTTTTTTTTGCTTTTAGTGAACTGTTTTTATTTTGGTTTTTTATTGAACTGCTATTTTAAAAAGTTTAGGCTTCTTCGGCTCAAAAAAAAATTCTACTTTATTTAGTTTTTTTAATTTTGTTTATGAAAAAAAAATTTACTTGTTAGATGTTTATGAAGACTTTTGAAAAAACTTATACTTATTTAAAAAATTTGTTTTAATAATTTTTTTTAATGATTTTTATGAGAGTATTACTAGGAGTGTCATGAAAATTTAATATCAAAGAGAGAGAGACAGAGAGAGAAAACAAAATTAAGGTTTGTGTTTTCAAATTTGTAGACACTCGGAGTGTCATGAAAATTTACCCCCACCAATTATCCCACAAAATAAAATTAAAATATTCGTATAATATCATGAACACAAGTAAACACAAAATTAGAACAATGATGCAGTGCATAACAACAATATATTGTACAAGTTCACATTATAAAGATACAAAACTTAATACACCATCTATTCCAATAGAACATGGAAAATGTTAAGGTGAGGAAAACAGATAAAACAGAATTTCTTAGCTAGAGAAACAATCTCAAAGCCAAGTGGTTGGTCCAGTTGGGGGACTCATAAAGTTCAAATAGACGAATAGCCACCTTCAACAGGTAGCTCAGTCAAAAGCTTCCCTTAATTGGGGCTCCTCAAATAGTGATCCTTTACGTAGAGAATTTCAATCTCTATCAGGAAAGAAGAAAGAGGCACCTTTCAATTTCTAGAAGTCCAGTCAAAATGATGACTCTGGTAAGAAATGGGGGGTTGACAAAAAACTAAACTTGGGGGCTGGACAAACAAACTCAAATCCAAGTGGTTGGTTCAGTTGGGGGACTAATAAAGTTCAAACAAATGAACTACTGCCTTCAACAACACAAAAAACAGAACAGGTAGCTCAGTCAAAAGCTTCCCTTAACTAGGGCTCCTCAAATAATGATCCTCTACGTAAAGAATTTCAATCTCCATCAGGAAAGAAGAAAAAGTCGCCTTCCAATTCCTGGAAGTCCAGTCAAAATGATGACTCTGGTAAGGAATGGGGGGTTGACGAAAAACTAAACTTGAGGGCTGAACAAACAAGCTCAAATCCAAGTGGTTGGTCCAGTTGGGGAACTAATAGTGATCCTTTACGTAGAGAATTTCAATCTCTATCAGGAAAGAAGAAAGAGGCACCTTTCAATTTCTAGAAGTCCAGTCAAAATGATGACTCTGGTAAGAAATGGGGGGTTGACAAAAAACTAAACTTGGGGGCTGGACAAACAAACTCAAATCCAAGTGGTTGGTTCAGTTGGGGGACTAATAAAGTTCAAACAAATGAACTACTGCCTTCAACAACACAAAAAACAGAACAGGTAGCTCAGTCAAAAGCTTCCCTTAACTAGGGCTCCTCAAATAATGATCCTCTACGTAAAGAATTTCAATCTCCATCAGGAAAGAAGAAAAAGTCGCCTTCCAATTCCTGGAAGTCCAGTCAAAATGATGACTCTGATAAGGAATGGGGGGTTGACGAAAAACTAAACTTGAGGGCTGAACAAACAAGCTCAAATCCAAGTGGTTGGTCCAGTTGGGGAACTAATAAAGTTCAGACAAACGAACTACTGCCTTCAACAACACAGAAAATAGAATAGGTAACTCAGTCAAAAGCTTTCCTTAACTGGGGCTCCTCAAATAGTGATCCTCTACGTAAAGAATTTCAATCTCCATCAGGAAAGAAGAAAGAGTCACCTTCCAATTCCTGGAAGTCTAGTGAAAATGATGACTCTAGTAAGGAATGAGGGGTTGACAGAAAACTAAACTTGGGGGCTAGACAAACATTACCCAAAAACAAGTGGTTGGTCCAATTGGGGGACAAATAAAGTTCAGGCAGATGAACTACCACCTTCAACAACACAGAAAACAGAACAGGTAGCTCAATCAAAAGCTTCCCTTAACTGAGGCTCCTCAAATAGTGATCCTCTATGTAAAGAATTTCAATCTCTATCAGGAAAGAAGAAAGAGTCGCCTTCCAATTCCTAGAAGTCCAGTGAAAATGATGGCTTTGGTAAGGAATGGAGGGTTGACAGAAAACTAAACTTGGGGGCTGGATAAACATTACCCAAAAACAAGTGGTTGGTCCAGTTGGGGGACTAAGTTTCAAACCCAATTGGTTTTACTTGATTTGCTTGTCAAAATAACTATTTACAATTAATTATACCCAAACTGGTTGTTTTCTGCACCTCTTTAAAGAAATTAACGGTTCTCTTAGTATACAATAGCAGTCAACGCAAGGCAAAAAATGTAAGAAACTAGACTTGTAACCGGTTGTAATGACGCTGATTTGATAATTTTCGAATTTATACCCAAAGAACACTTATGGAATATAACTGTAGACGTCCCCGAACGCCCCGGGAGGAACGAGCTCCCGTTCTGTTCATTTTGGGGTCACTACAGCTCAGGACTCTCAAATTTGTCACGGTTCTAAGTCTGAACCAAAGAGTCCAAATCCGGCAAATCGTTTTGAGAAACAGATTTTTGAAAAGAAGTGCCAAACATGGACTGCTTTGCCAGATACAGAGTCACCACCTAAATTTTTTTTTTTAATGGGAAATTTAGGAAACCCTGACTCGGTGCCAAAGGCCACGTGTCCGTCATCACCAAAGTTGCCTCGACTCGAAAAATTGGGTACGATTGGGGAAGGTCACTTCGTGAGCACCCCCGCTCGCCCGATCAAAGATCGGCCTCTACTAACCATGATATCAATTTTTGAAAACTTTGTATGTTCTTATTCCGGTTATTAGCCTAGGTTACTATGTGATGCGCACAGCATACAAGTATAGACTGAGTCGCCTGAATTGGAACAAAACATTTCATGTTTGTTTGTTTGAAAATGGTTTGATGGTGCTACCCGCAGGTAGGCTAAGACGTGGATTTGCCACCCTCGGGTGGGCTTAGAAAACATGATTTTGCCACTATCTAGTGGGCTTAAAACACACATTTGATGAATTATTCCAATTCAAATAACCCAATCTTCACCCACAGGCATTCAGGCAGTTATATCACATAAGCATTTAGCCTCATGGTAAGCATGCTATTTATGGCAGTCACTCACACGCATGCAGGGATGCTAAAGCGTAAAGCTTACCGGGTACTCCAAGCCAAAACAGAAACTCATTAGAATTTTATGCATGATCCTAACTATACAGAAATGCCTAATGCAACACATGCAAAATGCAACTATAGCAGGCTCGGCTATTCTAGGATGGCGTATGAAATGTTACAACTATCATGTATTCAATTTGGAATTGAAAGTACAATGCAGTTAGTATGATGCGCCGAGCCCGGTGCATGCAAAACAGATGAATGATGCAAACATGCTGTCATACTGTATGCTAATTGAAATATGCCCTATCCTACCCATCAAAAGCGGATAAATAAAAGGGAAGAAAGACGTGGGGTTGGAAGACATACAACACACACGCACACACTTATTACAGTTGTGGCCCTCGCGCAGAGGGTCCAAATAAATATACAGTCCCGAAATAAAAGAATATTACAGTCCGAATAATACAGTCCAAATAATATACAAATTTCTAATTAATTAACAAATTAACTAAGAAAGTAAATAAAACTGGCATGCAAGCCAGGGACTGCCTTGCTTCTGATGGATGATGCATGTCCGGCGGCTTTGCGCGGAAATCCACCGGGATGCCCCGATTAGCCTCTGTTTTACAATTATTCTTGAAAAGCGTACCAAGTTCCGAAAAGTTACTGATTCCTGATTTTGCTGCAACAGAGAGCAGGAAAGGGGCATAGCAGTGTATTTTCACAAATATATGCATACCTCGATCCTCGTGCCACCAATCACGCATACCGAGGCATAATGGCCGAGAAATCGAAATGCACAATTTAATGTAGGATGAATGCACATGAAAACACAATAAAACCTAACTCCATCATGGGTAATCCGGAGTGTTGGTGACTGGGGAATTGAGACACATTCCGTCACTCGGAGTACGAAATATACCTCGTTTCTCGTGCCCGGGCTAACTTCTATTCCGGACACGATGCAATATGCATGATATGCATGAAATGCAACTAAGATACAATTCTAACATACACAATGCTATGGAATGACATGCCTCGAAATGCGTGCACACGGGCACGCAAACCGAGGAAATGCATGAATGCGATCTAAGATGCAACCTAATATGCACTATGCTATGAAAATGAGATGCCCCGAAATGCGTGCACACGAGCACGCAAACCGAGAAAATGATAGAATGCAATCTAGGATACAACCTAGTATGCACTATGCTATGAAAATGAGATGCCTCGAAATGCGTGCACACGGGCACGCAAACCGAGAAAATGACAGAATGCAATCTAAGTGACTAAAATGGCATGGAAAATGTAACATGGACTTATACTAACATGAGAGAGCCTCAGCCACACTCACATAAGAAGCCGATAGATGAAAATGAAGTGCCTCGAAGTGCGTGCCCACGGGCACGCAAATCGAGGCAATGGCATATGCGATGCAATGACATGAAAATGTGATATGGGCTTATACCAACATGAGTGAGCCTCAGCCACACTCACATAGGATGCCGGCGGATAAAAATGGAGTGCCTCGAAATGCGTGCACACGGGCACGCAGACCGAGGCGATGGCAGAATGCGATGTAATGACATGAAATGATGATGTGGGCTTATACCAACATGAGTGAGCCTCAGGCACACTCATATAGGATGCCGGCGGATAAAAATGAAGTGCCTCGAAATGCGTGCACACGGGCACGCAAACCGAGGCAATGGCAGAATGCGATGTAATGACATAGAAAATGTGATATGGGCTTATACCAACATGAGTGAGCCTCAACCACACTCATATAGGATGCCGGCGGATAAAAATGAAGTGCCTCGAAATGCGTGCACACCGGCACGCAAACCGAGGCAATGGCAGAATGCGATGTAATGACATAGAAAATGATGATGTGGGCTTATACCAACATGAGTGAGCCTCAGCCACACTCACATAGGATGCCGGTGAATGAAAATGAGGTGCCTCGAAATGCGTGCACGCGGGCACGCAAACCGAGGCGATGACAAAATGCGATGCAATGGCATGAAAACGTGATATGGGCTTATACCAACATGAGTGAGCCTCAGCCACACTCACATAGGATGCCGGTGGATAAAAATGAGGTGCCTCGAAATGCGTGCACGCGGGCACGCAAACCGAGACGATGCAAAAATGCGAACTATGGCATGGGAAATGATATGCAAACATGGTAATGGGATTTCAGCACTAAAATATGGGGGAAAACAGTCCCGAAATGAAGCGAAATGACACCAAATGCATGAAATAGTCCCGAAATGTGAATTTAGGCACCCGAAATGGCCTATAGCTATGCCAAACATGCACAATATGGACATGCAAATGCAAAGACAGAAGCTAGACAGTCCCAAAAAAGGCACTTTCACAGTTATAAACATGGCCAAACAGCAAGCATAGGTATGGCAAAAATGGCATGCAAGAATAGGGGCCAAAAGAGGGGTAATGAAGCAAGTGATATAAGAAAAACCCAAACTGAAAAATTTCCTTCTACAACATTGAAGAGGGACCAAAAATATGAATATTTACAGTATATGGAAGCCCCAAAATCAGTATACAAACATGATAGAAATGTGATGCAAAATGAGGTTCAAAAGTGGCTATAACATGAGGTATGCAAAAAATTCACCAAACAGCCAAAGACCCTTAATAAAACATGTAGAATGGGCCAAAATAGGACTATTTCCAGAACTGTAAAATGGCCAAAAACAAAAGCATGATAGGCTAACTAAACATGCAAGAATGGGGAATAAAAGAGAGATATAACATGAAGTGGCATATGGAGGTCCTAAACCATGAAAAGACCAAAATGAAATATGAAGAATGGACCAAAATAAGCACTTTTTCAGAACTGTAAAATGGCCAAAAACAAAAGCATGGTAGGCTGCCATTGCATGCAAGAATGGGGAATAAAAGAAGAGTATAAAGGTAAGTAAATCATGGAAGTCCCAAATGGTGTTGAGCCCTTCTTCAATGTTGAAGAGGGGCTCAAAATAAGCCTAATATCAGTTTACAACATGCTCAAAAACAGATTACTCATGGGCCAAAAATAGCATGCAAGATTATGACATATAAGAGGATCAATGAAGCAAGTGCATCATGGAGGGCTCAAACAGGGTTGAGCCCTTAATGAAGAGTGAAGATGAGCTCAAAAGAGGGCCCTTTTCAGTTAGGGCCGGAGCTTGAAACAAAAAGCATGTGGGGCTTACAAATGGATCAAGAAAAAGGGTCAAAGAGGAGAAGTGTTACTCACCCTTGAAGACTAAAGCTTTTGTTGCTTCTTGGATCAATTTGCCACTCCTTTAGCCTTTGAGAAGCCTTCCTTGTTGCTGGAAATGAGGTGGTGATGGTAGAGTTTGGTGGTGTAGAAGAAATGGTGCTTAGGGACTTAGAGATTTTTAAGGAAATGAGAGGGATAAAGATGGAGTTGTGTATGGAGGCTTGAAGAACAATTTTTCTAACCCCTACAAGTGAAGCCACCAGCTGGTTATAAGGGTCAAAAAGGGGGTGTAAAGGTGGGGGAAAAGGAGAGCAACTTTCCCCCACAAAATATCCCCCGGATAAAGATCTTTTCTGGGGGATAAAGCTCCACAGCTGTAAAGTGCACAGTGCAAAGAGCTCGGCCGGCCTGTTACTTTTGCTCCAGGTGGCCGGCCGGCCACACCCCCTAGCCGGCCGGCTAGGGGTCAAAAGGGTCAATCAGATTTAGTGGCCGGCCACCAACTGATGGTGTCCTCCTATGTGTGTACAACACAACCTTGTGGTTAAAAGTCCAAGAAAGTGGGTCCAAGGGGTTCAACATTAGCTCGGAAAGAGGGGTTCAAAAGGGTCAGGTGGAATTACTGGCCGGCCACCAACTTTTAGGGTCCTCTCATGTGTGTACATCACAAATATGTGGTTCAAAGTTCGAGAAAAAGGGTCCAAGGGGTTCAACATTAGCCCGGAAGGAGGGGGTCAAAAGGGTCAAGTAACATTAATGGCCGGCCACCATTTTTTAGGGTCCTCCCATGTGTGTACATCACAAATATGTGGTTTGAGTTTGAAGAAAATGGCTCCAAGGTGTTCAACATTGGCCCGGAAGTGCGAAAAACGGGTGTCGGAGGGCGAAAATGGAACATAACTGGTTTCTAAGATAATTTCTTGCCTCCCACCCTTCTACGGCCTCCCTGGTGATAAAACAGAGGTACCTGCCAAAAATGAACGAAAACCGTTGCAAAACGAATGCTCGGGGACCAAAACGCGCAGTTCGAGGTCCCGAAAATGGGCTGTTAAGCACCGAAAGTGGCATTCGGCCACGAAGTGGGTTTCTCAGACCCCAGTGTCCCTCAAAAGGGATTAAATAAGATGTATGCCAAAAATCAGAACAAACGGAGATGGTTAGGCGGTCCCGAACCGAGACACACGGCCAACGATCCCGAAAAACCTGAAACCGGACTCCGAAATGGACAAAATGGCCTACGACCGCAAAATGTAGCCTACGGACATTGAGAGATGGTCTACGGGACCTCTCCCTTCCCTCAGGAAAAGAAACCGAGAAAATCGAGCCTGGTTCGCAAACCGAGGCAAAGTACAAAAGAGGGTTCGGAAGTCCGGAGGCAGGGCTCACGGCCGCAACTCTGAGACTTCTGAACAAGCACAACATGCAATATCACCGAGTGCTCAACTGGTGACGTCTGAGTCTTAAGGTCGGTCAAAAATGGGGTGTCTACAATAACCCATGTCGTATACTTGTTCTTCATACATTCATTATACCCATTACACTATTTCACACCAACTATTAACCTGATAGATATTGAAGCCACCTAATCAGTTAAGCTTTCAGTCCTTCTTCTTCCAATGAATGCACAGAAACATAAATACAAAATAACTATATTCACAGAATATTGGTTTCAACCTTGGAGATGGAGTTATTCAAGAACCAAACTAGTTGTTCAATTTTCACCAAAAACTACTCCTATCTCCTCTTCACGGATGCTAGATGAATAATATGAGAGTTTAGGGTTATCCATACACTTTAAAAAATCTGACTCCCTTATCCTTTTTCTTTTCTTTATTTATTTATTTTGTTATTATTAAAATCTTACCTCTAAATTAGAGATTTCCACCATAAATTTATTTTAGGTATAAAAATTAATTAAAAGACCTTCCAAATATTTAATTTGCATTTTAGGATTCACCACCAAAATATTTGAAATTGTAATATTATTATTATTTAATTATTTACTTAATTTTTATATTCGGGTTCTCACAGAACAGGTAGCTCAGTCAAAATTTTCCCTCAACAAGGGCTCCTCAAATAGTGACCTCTACGTAAAGAATTTCAATCTCCATCAGGAAAGAAGAAAGAGTCGCCTTCCAATTCCTGGAAGTCCAATGAAAACGATGACTCTGGTAAGGAATGAGGGGTTGACAAAAAACTAAACTTGGGGACTAGACAAACATTACCCAAAAACAAGTGGTTGGTCCAGTTGGGGGTCTAATAAAGTTCAGACAGACGAACTACCGCATTTAATAACACAGAAAACAGGTAGCTCAATCAAAGGCCTCCCTTAACTGGGGCTCCTCAAATAGTGATCCTCTACGTAAAGAATTTCAATCTCCATCAGGAAAAAAGAAAGTGTCGCCTTCCAATTCTTGGTAGTTCAATCAAAATGATGACTCTGGTAAGGAATGAGGGGTTGACAGCAAACTAAACTTGGGGGCAGGACAAACAAGCTCAAAGCCAAGTGGTTGGTCCAATTGAGGGATTACTAAATTTCCAAAAAACTGTTTTTGGAAATTCGAAAACCAAAGTAAGTTTTGGATTTTAAATTTATAAAAATTATTTTTTAATATATACAACCAAACAAAATTTTAAGTTTGACAAACTCTTTTAAAAAATGTAATTATAATATTCATTTGAAAATACAAAACCATACGGATCATCTATTTGAATAAATTCCATTTTAACCCAATACTTTTATATTCAATTACATTTTCATTCCAAAAATATTTTCATACACTAGTCTTCCAATACTATTGGGTTAAGTGGTTGTGCGTGAGATTTGCAAATTTATTACGAGTGATTTCCAAAAAAAATCAAAATAACAATTAATCTTCCATACCTATGGGGTTAAGTGGGCGTGCGTGGGATTTACAAATTTGTTACGATTGATCTGCGGATGGGTACATTACGACTAACGTTCAGTTGATGTTGTAAATGTTTCCCAAAATATTACAAATTGAATATTCAAAAGTTGATTTTAAAATAATTCCAAATGACAACAAAAATTCAAATAGTCATACTTTTCAATGAAATACAAATAGTTTGTCGTAACAACGAATGATGCATAAGTAAGTGAAACACAACATTGCCTACATAAGCTTCCTTTTTTCACACATTCAGTAGTCAAATCGTGGAGAGACTTGTCAAGCCGTTCACAGATACGTCAAAAATGCCTTACTAATGCAGTGACATTGAACACAGTTAATAAATTAATCCCCCTACAAATTGGTGAATTTTACATGGGCACAATAAACTTCATACGCATGCGTGCTTCTTTCATACAGTGAGTAGTCACTTTGAAGTTACGATATCGAGGTCAGAAATATGGTGTTTTGAAGAAATTTGAAATTCAATCATAAAATCAAATGGAGGAGGGTAGAAGATAAAATGCTATACTAGTTCGTGACTTGTCAAGTCAGTTTGGTCGAGTTCAATCGGTTTTATTGATTTTTTTGATTTTTCTGACATCCCTCGTTACAGTGAGTAATTAGTGAGTTATCACATCGAACATGCAAGTGAGTTATGTTCCAAGAAATTCAAGTTGCATTTCTAACACCCATCGCCCTTTTTACTACATTGACAGTGTCACATGGCAACAGTGACTTTGCGCATACGCTTTAATTTTCACTGATTCACCTTACAGTGAGCATGCCTTTATTTTGTCGGTATATTCAGATGGTTTGTCAAGTCATGTGACTTGGTGCACAGGCATTGCTTTTCTCTATTTTCTGATTACAGTGACAACTCATCTCTTATTGATATATGTGGGATTGTCAATTCAAAAAGTTACATGGCAACAGTGAATTCACTAATTTACCTTACAGTGAGCATGCCTTTATTTTTTCGGTATATGCAGATGGACTGTCAAGTCATGTGACTTGGTACACAGGCATTGTTTTTCTCTGTTTTCTGATTACAGTGGCAACTTATCTCTTATTAATATATGTGGGATTGTCAATTCAAAAAGTCACATGGCAACAATGAATTCACTGATTTACCTTACAGTAAGCATGCCATTATTTTGTCGGTATATGCAGATGGATTGTCAACTCATGTGAGTTGGTACACAGTATTTGCTTTTCTCTGTCTTTCCATTCTAGTGACAACTCATACCTTGTTCGTATATGTGGGATTGTTATGCAGAGGCATTTATTTTCTATGGTTTTTCCTTCAGTGTCTTTCTAAAGCCATTCATAACCAACTATATAAACGACTAAAGGTGAAGACACAACCTTACAACTCATTTCGCCCTACGAAATTATCATTCATTTTTTAAAAAAAATTAGCATGGCTACACGATTCATGGGAGGGAGTGCGAATCACAGAGGTGGTAGGAACTTGCAAAGGGGTGACAGTTCACGACGAGGAGGGGGAAGGGGACGTGGCGATTTTGAAGACGAAACAACAATACCTGTTTTAGATTATGCTTGTGGTTATCGTGATAGGTTTGGGAAGCGACATTTTTTGATGCCCAAGTATTATCGAGTTCAAGGAGGCTCATGTATGGAGCCATCTGACAATCAAACAGGATATGGTTTATTTGAGGTTGCTTGTTTCAAGTGGCCCGTACTATTTATAGAGTGGGTACAGCTGGAAACCTTAAGTCGGGAAAATCAACTTAAGGTGCCAAAAGCATGTTCTGTTGAAATCCAAAAGCAAGATCTTGATAATGTTGATCGACTATGTGAAAGACTACAACATGAGATTTCTCAAATGTGCCATAGGTTAGCCCGCGATATACAACTATACATAGTTAAGAAGGATGCCCAGAAGAATAGAACAGAATCAAACGTTGCGGCTATCAAGGGTATCATGGAGGATCCTGAACTTGTCTCTGACCCTGAGCTTTCGGATTATTCAGACTCTGAGATTGCCGATTTAAGAGCAAATTAGGTGTTTATGTCTATACTTCGGCAATATTAGGTCATGCATTAATATGTAATGTGTGTGTTAGACTAAGTGTTTCCGTAATGAGTTTGTCAGATTGCCTGCCTAATATTTGTCTATCTAATTGTTATATTTATGTATTGTGTGTTCAGTTCAAGGTGTCCAGGATGTATGTATTGTGTGTTCAGTTCATGGTATCCAGAATGTATTTTTGTGGGAGACTTATGTCTGTACTACCTATGTAACTGAAAACTGTTACATTTGCAACTTCAGTTATGTTGTTTTCATGCCCGTACGAGTATTTAGTAAATTAGTGACTTCGTATATTATGTATTAAGTTTTATTACAAAAATGTTGACAAAATTTATTTTAGGAGAAATACACATTCTCTTAACTTGTTCATCTTCTCAATCGTGACAACCCAAAAATGTAACCATTATTCATTGAATATAACAAATAACGTTCTCATTCTTCAAAAAATACACTACCAATTGAATAAAACAAATAACCTTTCCATTCATTCATTCATTGCACAACATCAGTCTTATGAAATAAGCAAAACCAATTGAATCACAATAACGTCAACTCTAACCCAATATTTACATTACATAAGTTCCTGTTCGTAATCAGACACCAAATTACATACAGGTTACATTACATAGAAAAAAATGGAAAAAAGTATCATTCGTATGTAAAAAATACATCACCAAAATTTGAGGTCTTTCTCTTCTTCCTTCTTGATGCAGCTCTTGCGGTGGCCTTCGTCTTCTTGGCCTCCTCTGCGGTGCTCATCGCGTCTCACCCTTCGTCGTTGTTCGTCAAAGTGCAGAGTGTGTGGGTGTGCTTCAGACTGTAGAGCATGTATATCACCTTCTAACCCAAAACAAAGACGAAAGAAAAAAAAAATTAATGAAAACAGCTAGAAAACGAATTTACTAAACCGGTTTTCTGAATTACATTATCACCTTTTAACCCAAAACAAAGACAAAAGAAAAAAAAATTTAAATGAAAACGGCTTTAGTAAAGCCAAAAAAAAATTCTGAATTACACCTTCTAACCCAAAACAAAGACAAAAGAAAAAAGAAAAAAAAATTACATGAAAACGGCTTTAATAAAGCCAAAAAAAATTTCTGAATTAAACCTTCTAACCCAAAACAAAGACAAAAGAAAAAAAAAATTAACATGAGAACAACTTTAGTAAAGCCAAAAAAAATTCTGAATTATGTTATCAAAAAAAATAAAAAATAAAAAAAAATAAAATTTACATGAAAACGGCTTTAGGAAAGCTGTATTAGAAAACGGTTTTAGCAAACCCGTTTTCTGAATTACACCAGAACAAAGACAACAGAAAAAAAAAAAAAAATTACTTGATAACGGCTTTAGCAAACCCGTTTTTTGAATTACGCCAGAACAAAGACAACAGAAAAAAAAAATTACTTGAAAACAACTTTAGGAAAGTCGTTTTCTGAATTACATTATTTTGTGGCAATTTATATTTATGTTGGAAAAAAAATTACTAGAAAATGGTTTTACAAAAATCGTTTTATATAAACTAAAAATTGATTAGACTTTAAGTAAAAACGGCTTTAGAAAAACCGGTCTTACGAAGGAAATTTTATTACTTTTTTATTCATCGAAAAGGGCAATGGCAACACCGTTTTGAAGAAAACGGCTTCCCCAAAACCGTTTCACCCTATATTGGGAATAAAGTAGAAAACACACCTTAGAGTGGGACTAAAATATTCAAAATGTGATAGTCAGGTAAATTGGCCCTTTAAACTAGTATGATTAAATTGATTTTTGATTTAAGTCTTATCTAAATCCAACTAATTCAAAAATCGAACTTATATATATTTAAAATTTTATTTATATTGACACGTCTTTGCATAAGGATGATATAAATAAGTGTATTTTATAACTATTTTTTGAAAAAAATGTATAGAAAAGTAGAGAAGTGATATGACCAAAAAAAAATAAAAAGATAAAAGACGTACTTATATAGTGTACTTCAAACCAAGCAAATAATTTTTTACGTACAAGAATTATCAATTGAACGAACGAAGTACTAATTAAGTTGAATTTCGTAATTGATTTAATTTGTATTGATTGTGTTTGAACTTGAATTGCATTTACTCTTTATTTGTGTTATGTTTAAGGGAAATTGAGCATTGAGCATTGAATAATTTTCATTAAATATAACACAAACAGAGAGTAAAATATTATTTAATGTAAATTAAAACAAATTAAATACAGCTCAAGCTTAAAAACTTATTTTATAGTATGTTTAAATGTTAAAGACTTATTTATTTTAATCATTTAT
This sequence comes from Camellia sinensis, assembly GCF_055761805.1. Lineage (NCBI taxonomy): Eukaryota > Viridiplantae > Streptophyta > Magnoliopsida > Ericales > Theaceae > Camellia > Camellia sinensis. The sequence continues at coordinate 85,077,437 of NC_138963.1, forward strand.
TGTTGAATAATGTGGTGGGCAAAAATCATGCCCCCAAGTTGTAACGGCATTTCAACAGTTGTTGGATGCTTTCAGACCTGAAATATACTCACCAAAGAATAAAGAAGAGGTTGGGAAGCAACTGGAGGACTCTCCTATGCCTAAGTAAGAAAGTAAACAAGGGCATAATATATGAGTAGAAGTTCTGGTTGGAGTGTTGGGATGTGTGTACATTAACTCTGGATGTTATCTTTATTTATACTCTACTTCCACTAGCCATTATGGGTAGTTGCATCTCCCTCCACTCCTCACGTTCTTTTCTCTAGGGATCGTGTACCAAATTGGTGAGATTATCTAGGTATTTGTGTAACACCCCAACTACTGGGCCTTTAATAAATCAACTCAACCTCAAATTTAAAATTCTAACTAATTAATAACCTCAAAAATACAAAATTGTCTCCAAAATAATTATACAAATATCTCCAAAATATAACTTATACAAATCTCTAAAAATAATATATAATGGTGAGTTCAAAAATCCCTAACTCAATAATCCTTTAAATTCTTGAACTCCAACCGCCACTAAATTTGCTCCACACCTGAAAAATAAATTAATTCGAGAAGTATACAATACAACAGTGTGGAGAAGTGGTTTTGGAAATACTCTTCAGATTTTGGGAGACGCTTGTGATCCTCAGGTAGTCACCTGAAAAGACACAAACACTCCGGTCGGGGGTGCCGGAATTAGCACTCCGACGGACAAGTTAGTTCAGACACTCAGAACAGCTTGTTTACCAAATTTAGTGAAATGATTCTTACATACCTTTCTAAATCTATGGTTCTTGTATTTATACTTGCTTTTTGGGCCTCAAGGTCTGAGCCTACTTTTATCCAATTCCCCTTTTATTCATTCGGAGCCACTGACCTCCGTCTATTCGGCTTTCCTAATGTATTTGGCATCCTAGTCACGCAATATGAAGCCGGATAGTATCTAATTTCTGGAGTACGTATCTTCCGACTCTTCTACTTATTCGGCTCCCACAATTGCCCCCCAAGCACTTCACCGACGACAGTTGGCCAGAGTGCTTGGTTTTGAATTCCTAAAAGTCGGAGCCAAAATTCGGCGGTTGGCCTCATCCTCATGCGGATATCTAAGCGCACCCCTTTCGGTTGTCGTGTCGACTTCCCGCACCCCCTCGTACGTGTCTATTTATTGCAATTTAAAATTATAACATCCTTTCAAGTATGTATTTTATGATGCTTATTGCTGGATTGCCTTTTGGATCGTCCCTGAAACTCTCTTCTCTGATATCCTCTTCGTCCTTTGTAAGTTCTCTCCTCCCTTGCTTCGAGGACTCTTTCTGGTTTATTCCTTCCTTGGCATATTCTCATAGACTGTAGGGTTTGGTGAAACATTTAAAAGACCTCCTCTCGTCAGATCGTATTGCTGGCTTTAAACGCCATTTCTCCATTCCTGATGATGTCCGTTTGTCGCTTGTGGCAGACGACACTCTTGATATGGAGAGGGAGGACGAAACCACGATTGTCTTTCCTCTTTTGTCAATTGCAGAGGGTGGAGTCTGTTTCCCCTTTCACCCGTTTCTTAGGGCTGTGCTTCGCCATTGGGGTTTAATCGTTTCCCAATCTAATGTGAATTTCCTTAGAATCATAATGGGGGTTATAGTGCTCAACCGTCGCCTAAGAATTAACCTTGGCATTCCAGCCATCCGGCATTGTTATGCCTTGGCTAAGTCTTCTGGTCGGCACGGGCATTTCTTCCTTAGGGCCAAGGATATCAACCATTAGCTGATTACTATGCTTTCCAATTCTGGAAAATGAGTTGATGATGCTATGGTCGTTGTCCAGGGTAACTGGGAATTTGGCGAAGGGGAGGATCACGTCGACCCTATTCCTAGACGGAGAGGCGAGCCAGGTGGCTGATTGCTTTCTCGCTTTTATTATTTGTTCGTTTTTGTTGTAAAGCCTCTTCTTTGAAATGTTACGGCTTGGTTTGTGCAGGGACAAATTTGAAGAAAGTTCTGTCTTCAACTGACGGCGCCGTTCTTTCGGATATCGAAGTCGCGCTCAAATATTTCGGCCGTCGAAGTCTTCAGAAACAAGGCAGGGTGGCCCACATTCTGCTTCGTTATGAGCCGACATATAGGACCTTCTCGGTGGTGGAAAATATCCCAGTTCCGGAAGGTGAAGACTCTCTCATCGCTCTTATTTTGTCCAACTTCAAAAACTCGAGGCAGGTTAGTTTTGAAAGGTCAAATTCGGAGTGGGGTGTAGCTAATGTTATAGAATTAGATCAATCTGAGACCGAGTCTGACGCGGTATTGAATTCAGCCGATCCCCCATCCGCTTCGGGCCGAAGGGATCTTTAGCTTGACGGCGTTTTTCACGGCTTAGACGATATTCCCGCCGCAAACCCTGAAAATATGGCCGGGTTAAGCCTAACAAAACTTGCCAAGAAGGCGAATGCGGAAAGGTTGGCCGCGCGGCGAAGAGCGGAGGCCCTTCCGTCTAAAGTACCACCTGCCATCGAATCTCAATTCTCCCTGCCTATTAGCGAATCAGAGTCCTTGTACGTTATTGAGGTGGAGATGGCGGAAAATCGGGATGCCGAATCTACTTTGATCGTGCAGGACGGCCAAGAGGTTGAGGTAGAGAAATGACCTGCCGAGTTTGAAGCCGGCGTAGAAGAACATGGCGGTAAACGTCCTCGATTAGAGGGATCGAACGTGATCGTTCCTTTTGTCATTCAGCCAATGATAAAAAACATGTCGGTTTCTTCTGATGCTTTGGCACTTAAAGATCCAAAAGTCGCATTTAGCTTGGCTACGTCCGTGTTGTTGCCGTCAGACAAGGAGGCTTTCCGGATGGAAACGGATATGAATGCGATAGCACTAGCCGCCCAATCGGCACTTTTGGTACATATTCGAACTTAGCTTTACTTAATCCAAATACTGTTGAAGTTATGGTTTTAAATTCATGTCTTATAGACTGTCGGATGGATAGCTGATATGGGCCGTCGCCATCGCGACGCCGTCAAACAGATTGGTCATTTACGCGAGGAAGTTGAAGGCCGGAGGAGAAGGGCTGAGGTCGAAGCTTTGAGGGCGAACAAGGAAGCCTCAAGGGCCGACACCGAGATGGAGAAGGCTCGTTGCGTGGATCAATTGAGGTCGGATGCTGAGAAGAAAGCGGACGCGAGCGAAGATGCGCTCAAGTTGGCCCAAAAGGCGATCTCCAAGCTAGAGGCTGAGTTCGCTGAAATGAAGGCGGCGAAGGAATCAGCCGACTCAGAGTCTTCCAAAGTATTCGAGGCTGGGAAAAATGCTGGACTCGCCGAGTACGTAGACCAAGTCCCCAAGTTTGAAAATCGACGGTTCAAACACGGCTGGCACAAAGCCCTTGCTGCTGCTAATGCTTCATTGATTATGCCAATACCATATGAGCAAGTGGATGTTGAGCCATTGGAGTCTGATCTCGATGGCTGATCCGGCCGACTGACAGTTTTTAGGATGTCGAATGTATTTTTACGATTTTTAATTTAGTATTTTCATCTTTTGCTACAGTCATAGTGTTTGTTTTTTGCTAGGCATTTTTATGCGGGCTTGTAGCTTTTTGTTTGGTAACTTGAGTATATAAAATTTTATGAGTTGTGCTCAACTGGCTTCGGAAAATGTTGTTGATGAATGTTATTGCTTTCGGTTATGGTTAGATTGGCTACTTAGCTTAGGTATTTGGCCGATCAGATCTGCTCTTGCCTTAGCCAGGGCGCGAGCTTGGGAAGCCGGATGGGCGTAACTCGTGGGCTGGCTGAGGCACACATTGATCGGCGCTTGCGCTTGAAAACATGGCCGACCAGATTAGTAAATCTGCCCTTGCCTTAGCCAGGGCGCGAGCTTGGGAAGTCGGATGGGCGTAACTCATGGGCTGGCTGAGACACGCATTGATCGGCACTTGCGCTTGAAAACATGGCCGACCAGATTAGTAAATCTGCCCTTGCCTTAGCCAGGACGCGAGCTGGGAAGCCGAATGGGTGTGACTCGTGGACTGGCTGAGGCACACATTGATCAGCGCTTGCGCTTGAAAACATGGCCGACCAGATTAGTAAATATGCCCTTGCCATAGCCAGGGCGTGAGCTGGGAAGCCGAATGGGCATAACTCGTGGGCTGGCTGAGGCACACATTGATCGGCGCTTGCGCTTGAAAACATGGCAGACCAGATTAGTAGATCTACCCTTGCCTTAGCCAGGGCGTGAGCTGGCCCAGCTCGTGGGCTGACGTTTGGGATTACTGACATTACCTCGGGAGAGCTGCAAACATTGAAGGATAAATGGGGTGGGTGCACGCCAGAGGCCCTACTTATTTCCATTCAGGCAACTTGGGAGGGACGAAGATTGACTGAATCAGACACCTCAATGAGTCGTAGTAGCGAGCCTACGCACAAAGGAAGAACGTCCAAGGATCGGGAAGAAGAACATCATCGAAGCAGATCACCCCGAAAGGACAGGCAACCATGGGGAAATTCTCCGCGCCCGCGACCGAAAATTGAGCCTGATGCGACGCCACAACCGTTGAGTTTTACGGGTTTTGTGAGGAATAGACCAATGACGGAGGCAAATTCTATCATTAAAGACTTAGATGTGGCTGTCGAGTTCGCTCGACAGATATTCCCATCGGAAGTCCAACAATCGATGGTCGGACGTCGAGATTTTGAAGTATTTCGAGACGGCATACATGGGGCCGTAAAAGGTCTATATACTGCTTACGAAGTCGGCATGCGTTTGCGGGAAGCGTGATGCAAGAGCGAGAAAAAGGACGAAAGGAATCGCAGTCTAGAGATTCGCGCGGAAAAGGCTGAGCGTGAGCTTCGGGAGCTGAAGAATGTTCAAATGAGCGCGTCGGTGACGGCTGATCAATCTAAATTGGTTGTTACGGAGAGAGTGACCCAATGGACCTCGAGTTATGAAAAGGGGTTTCAGGACGGCCTGAAGGTCGGGATAAAGAAGACCAAACAGGACCTTGCCGAAGAGGTCTGCCGATGTGAAAATCGTGGATTCAAGCACGGCTGGATCAAGGCCCTTCAAACCGAGGAAGCTCTCGAAGCCGTGGGCATTGATTCGGCCTCACCCCTGTATCATCGCCACTACTTTCCTTATTCCGATTTCGAAATCGAGAAGAGCGACGATGAGGGTGTCGAATGAATAGACTTTGTGCCGAATAAATAGAATTTCTTTTATTTTCAACGTTTGTATTTGGTCTTGAAATGTTGTGTTTAATTAATCGTATTATTTTAACTTTCTGGCAAGTTTTGTGTTGCGTGGCGTAAATGTTTAAACATGTATTGACCGGCTTGAATTAAGAACGATTCTCAGTGAATATTTATTCGGCCAATGAAGTGCTGCGAATGCATCTCAAAAAAGGCCAATTCGGATTTGAAGCCTTAATCGGCCCTAAGGTGTCATGCACCGAAAGGGCGCTCCGAATTCGGAGTCTTAATCGGCCTTAATAAGCTTAATTGGCCCTAAAGTGTCATGCACCCAAAGGGGCTCCGAATCCGAAGGCTTTATTTTGGCCAATCGTGATATCCACGACGGGCGCTCCGAATCCAGAGTCTTAATCGGCCTTAATAGACTTAATTGGCCCTAACGTGTCATGCACCAAAAGGGGCTCCGAATCCGGAGACTTTATTTTGGCCAATCGTGATATCTACGAAGGGCGCTTCGAATTCGGAGTCTTAATCGGCCTTAATAGGCTTAATCGGCCCTAAAGTGTCATGCACCAAAAGGGGCTCCGAATCCGGAGGCTTTATTTTGGCCAATCGTGATATTCACGACAGGCGCTCTGAATCCGGAGTCTTAATCGGCCTTAATAGACTTAATCGACCCTAACATGTCATGCACTAAAAGGGGCTCCGAATCCGGAGGCTTTATTTTGGCCAATCGTGATATCCATGAAGGGCGCTCCGAATTCGGAGTCTTAATCGGCCTTAATAGGCTTAAACGGCCCTAAGGTGTCATGCACCAAAAGGGGCTCCGAATCCGGAGGCTTTATTTTGGCCAATCGTGATATCCACGACGGGCGCTCCGAATCCGGAGGCTTTATTTTGGCCAATCGTGATATCCACGACGGGCGCTCTAATCGGCCTTAATAGGCTTAATCGGTCCTAAGGTGTCATGCACCAAAAGGGTCTCCGAATCCGGAGACTTTATTTTGGACAATCGTGATATCCACGACGGGCGCTTTGAATCTGGAGTCTTAATCGGCCTTAATAGGCTTAATCGGCCCTAAGGTGTCATGCACCGAAAGGGGGCTCCGAATCTGGAGACTTAATCGGCCCTAAGGTGACATGCACCAAAGGGGGCTCCAAATTCGGAGGCTTTATCGGCCTTGAGGTGACATGCACCAAAGGGGGCTCCGAATCCGGAGACTTTAGTTTGGCCAATCGTGCTATCTACGAAGGGCGCTCCAAATCCAGAGACTTAATCGGCCCTAAGGTGACCTGTACCAAAGGGGGCTCCGAATCCGGAGGCTTTATCGGCCCTGAGGTGACATGCACCAAAGGGGGCTCCGAATCCGGAGGCTTTAGTTTGGCCAATCGTGCTATCTACGAAGGGCGCTCCGAATCCGGAGACTTAATCGGCCCTAAGGTGACCTGCACCAAAGGGGGCTCCAAATTCGAAGGCTTTATTGGCCCTGAGGTGATATGCACCAAAGGGGGCTCCGAATCCGGAGGCTTATTTTGGCCTTAGAAGGCTTAATCGGCCCTTAAAGGCTTGGGGGCGAGCTTGAGAAAACGAGAAGCTTTGTATTGCAACGGTGGAATATGTACAAGTATCAAGCCCACAAGTCGAGTCAATGATAGAATTTGCGTAAATGTGTTGAATTCCATGGCCGTGGCTGGCTTCTTCCTGACATGTCTGAGAGCTGATATGCCCCTATTCCTGCGATGGATTCTATTTGATAGGGGCCGTCCCAGTTTGGACCCAATTTTCCATCGGCCGATCTCCGGTCGGCTGGAAGTACCTTCTTCAGGACAAGCTCCCCTGGTGTGTATCGGCGCAACTGAACTCGCTAATTATATGATTTGGTGAGCTGCTGCTGATACCGTGCCATAGATGCGAGGGCACGGTCTCTTCGCTCTTCGATCAGAATTAGATCCAGGGCAAGCATCATGTCGTTTCGGCCCATATCAAAAACTTGCGATTTTAGAGTTAGGAGGCCGATTTCCAGGAGTAAGATTGCCTGGGTTCCAAAGCATAGAGCAAACGGCGTTTCTCCAGTGGATCTCCTCGGCGTAGTACGATGAGCCCACAATACACTCGGCAATTCTTCGACCCATTTGCCTTTAGCCTTTTCCAGTCTCTTTTTGATGCCGTCTAGGATGGATTTGTTAGAGGCTTTGGCTTGACCATTGCTTTGGGGGTAGGTCGGTGTCGAGAAGTAAGGCCGAATGCCATATTTGCTGCATAACTCTCGATATACGCCACAATCGAACTGGGTGCCATTGTCTGAGATGAGAGCTCTTGGAATGCCGAATCGTGTTATGATGTTTCTCCATACAAAGCGTTTAATGTCGGCATCTCGTATATGTGTTAAAGCCTCCGCTTCGACCCATTTTGTGAAGTAGTCTGTCGCGACGATTAAGAATCGTTTGTTTCCTGGGCCCTGGGCAACGGTTCAACAATATCGAGTCCCCACTGAGCAAACGGCCAGGGGCTGGTGATAGAGTTCAACTCTTCAGCAGGCAGATAGGTTAATGGGGAGAACTTTTGGCACTGTTCACATTTTTTTACATAACTCTCCGCGTCAGCTCTCATTGTCGGCCAATAGTATCCCTGCGTTATAGCTCGATGGGCCAAGGAGCGTTCGCCAGAATGGGCGCCACAACTGCCCTCATGTATCTCTGTCAGAAGCTCCTTCACTTTGTCGGGGTGCACGCATTCCAAATATGGACTAAAGAGGGACTTTTTGTAAAGCCCTCCTTGCGGATCCAGATAGTATCGCAGGACTTTATTTCGCAGCTTGTGTGCTTCTTTTTTGTCCTCTGGAGTTGTTCAGAAGAGAGGAATGCAGCAATGGGGTCCATCCAGCTTGGTGCGGATTCTATAACGTTGACATGGATTTCCTCCGAAGGGCCAATACTCGACTCCGGGATGAAACCTATTTCGATGGTCCGTTTGATCTCAGAATTGATGGCAGAGGCTAGGCACGCCAAGGCATCCACGTGTGTGTTCTGGTCGCGTGTTATTTGGTTCAGTTCATGATGGTCAAATTTTGCCAACATGGAATTGGTCATTTTCATGTAGGCTACCATACGGTCGTTTCTTGCCGCGTACTCCCTCTTTAGCTGATTGATTACCAATTTTGAATCACAAAACACAAGCAGACACCGAGGGCCGAGAAGGTGCGCATTCCGCAGACCGGCTAGAAGGGCTTCATATTCGACTTCGTTATTTGATGCTTCGAAGCCAAGCTTGACGGCCTGCTCAATTACTGCGCCGTCTGGAGACATGATTACAACTCCGGCGCCACTGCCCCTTTGGTTAGATGATCCATCACAGTATAATTGCCAAATATCCCCAACATAAATTCTCCAGTTCGGCTTTGGTAGAACTTCAGCCTTTGGTCGAACTTCATCAGGTTTGAGGCTGGCAAGCTCGCCGGTGAATTCGGTAACAAAGTCGGCCAACACTTGCTCCTTGATTGTAGTTTTAGGTAAAAATTGAATGTCGTATTGGCCGAGTTCAAGAGCCCATTTTGAAACACGTCCTGATGCTTCTACACTCCGTAGAACTGATTGGAGGGGATAATCTGTTAGCACCCCAATGCTATGTCCTTGGAAGTAATGCATCAGTTTTCTTGCCGCCATGACTAGGGCTAAGATGAGTTTTTCCAGTGGAAGGTAATGTGTTTTGGCGTCAACCATTGCTTTGCTCACATAATAAACTGGCCGTTGCTCCCCCTCCTCCTTTTTTAACAGTACGGCGCTGACGGCCCTATCAAAAACTGCCAGATATAGGATGAGCGGGTCACCAGCGGCGGGTGTTGTCAAGAGAGGTACTGAGCGGAGGTAGGTCTTGAGTCCGTTGAAGGCTGATTCGCATTCGGTAGACCATTCAAAAGCCTTACCCTGCCGTAGTGTCTGAAAGAATTGTCGGCAGCGATCTGTAGACCGACTGATGAACCTGTTGAATGCAGCGACCATCCCCATCAACTTTTGGTCTTCTTTTACTAAACGGGGGGAGCCGAGTTCCAAGATTACTGTGACTTGCCTCGGGTTGGCTTCGGTTCCTCGGTGATTGACAATGTAACCCAGGAATTTGCCAGAGACGATTCCGAAGGCACACTTGGAAGCGTTCAGTTTCATTCTGTATTTGCGTAAGATGTTGAATGTCTTTTCTAGATCGGCTATATGACTCTGTTCTTCTCTGGACTTGACCACCATATCGTCGATGTATACTTCTATAGTGTGGCCGAGTTGCTCTTTGAACATGGCGGTGACCAATCTTTTGTAAGTTGCCCCTGCATTCTTCAGCCCAAAGGGCATAACTTTGTAGCAATAGGTTCCTCTTGAGGTGAGGAAGGCAGTTTTGTCCTGGTCATCTGGATGCATGGCGATTTGATGGTAGCCTCTGTAAGCATCAAGGAAGCTCATGCGTTGATGACGTGCCGTCGCATCAACGAGCTGGTCGATTCTAGGTAGAGGAAAACAGTCTTTGGGACAAGCTTTGTTCAGATCCGTGAAGTCGATGCACACTCGCCAAGTCCTATTTTTCTTCTTCACCACCACTGTATTGGAGAGCCACATAGGGTAAATGACTTCTCTAATTGCCCCGGCGTCAAGCAGTCTGTCTACCTCCTCAACAACGGCGGCAGTGTGCTCCGCGGCTGACCGTCGGCCTTTCTAAATGATCGGCTTACATTTCGGATCAACATTCAGATGGTGCTGTGAAACTAACGGGTCTATTCCCGGAATTTCGTACGAAGTCCACGCAAAGACGTCAAGGTTGTTGAGCAAGAAAGAGATCAGCTGCTGCCTGTCAGCCTGATTCAGAGAGGCGCCGATCATGAAGAACTTTTCTGGGCTACCATCAATGTCAACTCAGTCTAAATCTTCCGTGGCCTTCTCATTTGGATACCACCCAACATTGTCCAGGATCTCCCAATTCGGAACCTCAATGGAGTTTACTTGCAGTTCCTTTGGCGTTCTGGCGGCAAGGAGATAACATGCTTGTGCCGATTTCTGGGATCCGCGGATTTGCTCAATGCCGTGTTCTGTTGGGAAACGTAACAGTTGATGATAGGTGCTTGGGACGGCCTGCAAGGTATGCAACCACGATCACCCCATGATGAGATTGTATGGCGATGGTAGCCTGACGACCAAGAATTCCACATCCACCGTTCTGGAGCCTGCTAGAACGGGTAAGCTGATCTTTCCCAATGGGTACTCTGGAGTGGCATTGAAGCCGAATAGTGGATAAGGAGACGGAGTCAGGTCTGACTCGCTGAATCCGAGTTTGGTGAAGGTTTTATAATACATAACCTCCGAGGTACTGTCCTGGTCGATAAGAACGCGTTCGACGGTGAACCGGTTTATGCGCAGCTCAACAACCAATGGATCGATGTGAGGGAGTGTTATACCGATCAAATCAGAATCGTCAAAGGTGATACTTGGCGTTTCTCGGGGCCGCTTTGCTGGCGTGAGTTACTGTTGGGGGCCTGGATGTGATTGGATCGCATGCACGACCGAGCTGCTGGCAGGCTGTATATCATGTGGACGATGTCAAGCGGAAATGCATCCTTCGGACGGGCAGGTGTTTCGACCACGCTCTTTCGGACGCATTGGTGGAGACGTTCGTCCTTTACCAACTCCTCATGATGATCTGTTAAAGCATGGCGGCCGTCAGTTTCTTGCTATCAGGTCCGAGATCGTCAATCATCTGCCCTCGGGGGTCGCTCAGAAGCCTGGCGCACTGTTTGTTTGGATTTTGCTATTTCCGAGGCTAGATCGCGATGAAGGTGCTCGTTCTCAGCGATGATGTTATCCAACCGCTGTTTGGTTTGCCTAGCTTGTGCCATGGTCGCTTGTATTGTCTTTTGCGTTGGGTTTGGAGATGAGCAGAGGTCTGAGGCAAGTCTTGCTGCGATGGTTTTTGGTCCAAGCGAGTTCGCCGGAATGAGGTCACCTCTCTGTACGGTCTCGTCAGTGGCTATCGGAGGATCTTCAGTCACGCCTGCCATGGATGTATTTGAGTATTCCTACAGATGGCGCCAGTTGTGGAGAAGTGGTTTTAGAAATACTCTTCAGATCCTGGGAGACGCTAGTGATCCTTAGCTAGTCACCTGAAAAGACACAAACACTCCGGTAGGGGGTGCCGGAATTAGCACTCCGACGGACAAGTTAGTTCAGACACTCAGAATAGTTTGTTTACCAAATTTAGTGAAATAATTCTTACATACCTTTCTAAATCTATGGTTCTTGTATTTATACTTGCTTTTTGGGCCTCGAGGCCTGAGCCAACTTTTATCCCATTCCTCTTTCATTCATTCGGAGCCATTGACCTCCTTCTATTCGGTTTTCCTAACGTATTCGGCGTCCTAGTCACGCAATATGAAGCCGGATAGTATCTAATTTCTGGAGTACGCATCTTCCGACTCTTCTACTTATTCGACTCCCACAAACAGGAATAACAAAGCTCGGATAAAGAATAAATTCACAGGGATCCAATAATTACACAAACGATTCAATTCGAGATGCCAAGCAATTTGCCAAATTGCACAAACAAGTAAACTCGACATATGATAATTTATCTAGGACCAAATAACCAGTCCTACTCAATACATGACCAGTGATTGGCCTCACCCCCCTCACCCAAGCACAACCGCTTATCCGGGCTATTGGTATAGAGCATATTAGCAAAGTCCACTCAATCTATGTACGGAGCATTTCCATGTCATTTAGCGAGACAAATCAACATTTCCAACACAGAATAACTACACAGAGTTCATCGAATGACTAGAGTAATCAAACAAATCAATAAAGAATAATTCCACAGAATTTATCAAATCATCAAGACGAGTACAAATTGAAGATGATTAAAATAACACTGTTTGTAAAGAGATTTAAAGGAAGCATATTGTATGCCACCCGAATTACCTCAAATCAATCTCCTCTGTCGCCAACACTCTAATCTCGATATTTCTCCACTGATCTCCAAAAATAACTCTAATCTTACTTTGATAAAATCTACAACTCTCATGTGCTATATTACCAAGGCGAAACATAATTTCCAAATTCAAAACCACTTAAAGATTAAAATGAAAATGCCCATTTCAGATTTTTCCTGAGCCCGACCTTCTTATGGTTTGTAGAGAAATTTGTCTAGTTTTCAAAACATTTTTTGGAAATGGAATAAATTTTCCAGATTTTTAGTTATTTTAGAAATACTCCAGCTCTATCCAGATTCGTCGACCATTACGAAAATCGGATTTTCTCACAATCTGCTCACTCTTTTTCAATGAAACCAATTTTTATTGAAAGCTAAACTCCTTAAGGAATATTTTGACATAAAATTGAGGTCCATAATATATTTCTACATTTTTCTAGAATTTTCAAAAGTTGGCTGTAAAACAGATTTTTCTTGCACAATTCTTGAAAAAAGAAAGTTGGTGAGAAAAGAGGTCGACTAGGGGAAATTTTTCACTTCTTTTGTGATGAAAAAATGCTAAATAATATGTATTAAACTCAGAAATTGAAAATGAAGGTGTGCCTTTGGAAATTATGAGAGATTGATATGGAAAAAGGTAGTCTTATACCGATTAAGAGAAATACAAGAAGGGTAGAATCAAAGCTCAACTTCTTTCATTTTTAACACAAGAATACCATCAAAACACCTTTGAAATGAATGTTTAAAACTTCTAAGAGCATGGATTTGAAAGGAAAAGAAATAAGAAAGAGTTGTGTTGTGGCTTACTTAAGGGTTGTTGGAATTGCTAGCAAACTTTTTCTTCTTCTCCTCTTTTTTACCAAGCTGAACCTCTTCCCTCTCTTCTCCCTCAGCTAAATATAGTGTGTATGTATGTGTTCTTGCATGTAAAATGCTATGGGAGGGGTTGTTTTTTTATAATGAATTTGGTACGAAAGGTCCTAAATGCCCATTGGTTGGAATTGGATTAGATAGTTTGGATTTAGTTTGAATTCAATGGAATAGTGAATGATTATAGGCCTTAATTATACAATTAATCATGATCTAGTTAGGATTTGGTTAGGATTGAACTTAGGGTGGAGGCAAGTTATATGATTTTAGAGTACTTGAATATTTTTTCCATGAATTCATGGATTTTGTTTGAAAAAGTGTACAATTTTTCTTTCCCTAGGATGGCTGGTCATGTGCAAGAAATTTTGGGGAATTTTTGTTGATTATATATATGAAGATATTTTGTGTACAAAATTATTTATTTAAGAAGGTGCAAGTGTATATATATATATATATATATGTGTGTGCGTGTGTGTGTAATGGTACTAGTTTGGGGTCAAAATGTGATTCAAGAAAAATATAAGGGCTTAGGTTCAATTAAAATATCTATTTCAAGTGTAGAGTTAATAAATTAGTGTTAGAAAAAATAATTCAGTTTGTGTTATCTTGCTTTGAATTTAAAGGTAAATAACCGAACGAAAACTGTGAAAATCGGAAATTAAGGTTTAGAGAGATTAATCTAAAATTTGAGAGTTAAATAATTAATATTAGAGTGTTAGAAATGATTTCTAAGCTTCCAGGGTCGATTAGGGTTTGTATGGCTTCGTTCGTGATGTATTTTCGGTTCTAGGGTTTAATTTTACAAATAATCGACGAACTAAGAGCGTTATTATAATAACTCAAAATTTAAAGACCTAATAAGATTTACAAAAAGTTAGGGGTCTCACAGTTTGTTGAGCCACGACTTTAGGGACACGCTTTTGACCCAATCTGCCCCTTGTGGGCGAGTGCCTCCATTCTGCTTTCTTACCCTGTACGTCTGAACCCCTAGTTTTGGACTTTTGGTCCTTTAAACCTGCCATTTTATTAATCTGGACTCAACTTTTTGGTTTGGCCTTTCCGGAGCCCATTTTGGCCTCCCACAATTGTCCCTCAACTCTGACTTTTTAGTTGTTCTGACCTTAGAATAAGTTAGAGTTTATCCGATAATAATGAGCTACCAAATCCTGTTATACTTTTATTGAGATTCAAATTTGCGCAATGATTCTTTTGAACCGTCACTTCTGAGTTGATGTCCTTTCGTCTGGTGCACCGCGTTTGACTTGGACACGTGCTTTCAAATTAATAGACCTAAACTGACGCGTACGTCAGGTGAAACGACATGATTGTCAGCTCACATTGATTCGATGAGTATAAATCTCTTGCTCAGGCTTTCAAATGTCTAACAACTCAATGCTGTTTCGTTCAGAAATACAGTGCGAAAAAGGAGGGAAAAAGTTGAGGGATACTCTGACCGTCACTTTTTCGCTGCTCCGGGGAACTTGCTTCTATACCTCTGGTGATATTAAGTCCTCTTTTTCTTCTCTTTTTTCCTTGGCTTCCTTTTTCCTTTGAATTCATGGGTAAATATTGCCAATTTCTTGAATCCCCTGAGGCTCTAGCCACTTTTTGCTCACGATTTGAAATCTTTGAGGATGTCCAGCTCACGATTTGGAATCCCTGAGAATGTCCATATCTGTCTGAGACTGCCCACTGACAATCTCAATGGAGGTCTTGACTATAATTGCCTCCCCCTTGTCACCATTGTCGATAGAGGAGTGAGATTTCCCCTGAACCCTCTTCTACGAGAATGTCTACGTTCCTGTACCCTTGCTCCCATCCAACTTTTTGCCAACATTTATCACACCATCAATGGCTTTTTTGAGTAGAACAAGACTCAAGGCCTTCAATTGGGACAGATGAAGATCCTATCCATTTATGTGTTAATCGCCTACAATGCCAAGGCTGAGGTAAAAGACCTCAAATACTATCTGAGGCCCACAAAGATATCTAAAAAGCTCGTCACTGGCCTTCTTGAAACCAATAAAGACTTAGGGTTCGTTTGGCAAGCAGAGTTTGGGGTTTTTTTTGACTATTTTAGTCACAAAAGATAAAATAGGTTATTTTAATCACAAAAAACAAAACATCACATCCAATTCATAATCCTTACACTCTTCTCTCACAAAAAAAGTCAAAAAAGTCAAAAAGTCAAAAAACTCTTCCCAAACCAAGCTATTTAGCCCAGGCTAAAATAACCAAAAAAACTAAAAAGCTAAAAAGCCAATTCACTTCCCAAACGGAGGCTTAGAGGAGGATATTATTACTGTTTCTGGGAATTAGGAATTTGATGATGATTCCTGAAAGTCTGGCTGGTCCCATGGAAGTTTGAGAGACTAGGTTTTGGTCTAGTTTTTCCTTTTTTGTCTTTTCTTTCTCTCTAATCTATGTTGTTTGATTTTGATCTTCCTTTTTCTTTCAGGTTCCAACATTAATGCGCTAAAAAACTTGCGACAATATCAAGTGCGACTTGTTGATCTAAAGAAGGTTTAGGCCCTTCTCCAAGCAGAAAAATCTACACCCCGACTCCTTGGGTACGAATCAATTGGGCCCCATTTTCCTAACAAGGGAAAAACCCTTGAAGAATCTTCTGATCAACAAGGGAGTTCTACTAGTGTTACTTTCAATGAGCAGAAATCTTTGCCCATAATTGACCTTACCATGGAATGATGGAACTAACAAACGTTGATGTCGAAGACCTAGCGGCTGCTCTCTTAGCCTGTCACACCACCCCTCATGCTCAAGAGAAAAAGAAGAGACTAAGTAAATTGACTGAACTTCAAACTGTGAAAGTAGAAAAAGAAGTGGAACTTCTTTTGGACCCACCCCAATTGTTGTGGCTGCGGACTTTAAGTCTCCTAAATCTGTGAAGTCTATAAAACAACTTCCTTCCATGAGCGAACTCTCTTCTCTAGAATTTCTTGCCTCCAAGCCCTAGAAAGCTAAGGGACCTTCTCAGACCGCTCTTTTTGATATGGCTGCAAACCGTTTTAGGCCCCAATGTTCTTGTCCAATCATGCCACTTACGTGTCGACCAACAATAGCTTCATGGAGACTCTTAAGTTGAGCTTCCAAACCAATAAAGGGTTTCTTCTGCCCAAGAATACGGCTCCTTTCAAAAAGATGGATGATGGAGTACTGCATCACATTCTCATATCTAGTACTATCAGGGTAATTTCAGGTTCTTTTTTTTAAAGCAAAACTATACTTGCAAAATTTTGCTTGTTTTTCTTTTCAACCTTCTAATCCAGCGTCCCTTCTTTAGGTCATACAGGTATGCCACGAGAGCACAGCCAAGACTAAAAATGCAAGAATTGATGCTTATAATCAAACCAAGAAAGCAGTTGACACCATATGCTCTCGAGGTGAATTGGAGCAGAAGCTTAACCAGACCTTCGAGGTGGCCAAAAAGCTTCAGGTAGAGAAAGATGTTGTTCACAAGGCAGTCCGAACTCTTCGTGGTGAACTTGATGAGGCCCAACAAAGTCTGGAGTCTACTCATGCTGCTAACAATGAAGTGAGGAAAGAGGGGGTGGAAAATTTGAACAAGTATGCCCTGGACACCAAAAACATGTACCTGGAATAGATTTATAAGCTTCAGGATGATCTGCTAGTGAATAGATGGAGGGCTACCCTAGAAAAAGTTGGGATCACTTCTAACTCCTCTATGTACTCTGAACCTATCCTTCCTTGGCCTAAGTATACACCTGCTACCAAAGAGATGGTAAAAGAGAAGGTTGAGGAGGAAGAAGAAGATCTTTCTAAGGAAGAACCTATTGGAAAAAATAGTTTTATATAGGCATATTTTTTAACCCAATTTGAGTGGACTCCAAACAACGTTTGGGGTGGGTTCGACGAGGTGAAGTGTTCCTTGTCGCGTGGCAAGTCACACGGTGAATACGGAATGTCAAAACCATTTATGAGTGAATGGGAAGTTGACATCGTTTTCAAGTTTAACATTAATTTCTTAATAAAATTCTTTTGAATTTTTTCAATAAGAAATTAGTGTGGGAATTTAATTTAAATCTAAATTCAAATTTTTGGATTCCTAAAGTAGTTTCCTAAAGTTTGTCAAATAGATTAATATTTATATTCCAAACAGGTTTTATTAAATCTATTATACTATTGGCTTTATTTTGATTATCTAGGCTAATAGTTTAATAATATTTATATTTCAACACTTTAGAATTTAGTCTCCTTTGACTAATTCTTCAAATTGTTTGAAAGATGTATAACTGTTCCTGTACAACGGCTTGAAATATATTGAAACAGTTGCAAATTGTTTGAAATTTGAATGACATCTGTTCATTTCAAATATAATCTGTTCACCTTTTTATGTACCTGTTCGGGTCTATTAATACAAGACTTGTTCCAGCAGATGTGGGGAAAAAAAATAAATAAAAAACATCCAGGAAAAAAATTCTTCGGAAAATTGAAATCTGCACAGTAGCAGATCTGTCCAGTTCCCAATTTGTATCTGTCCTATAACAGTTTCATATCTGTTTGGCAGTTTACACACCTGTTGGGACAGAATTTTGTGCCTATAAATACCATCATTCCAGCAGTATTTTTGGTCGGAAAAATCAGTCTGTAGATTGTCTAAATTGCTGTCCAGATTTTATTTGTGCATTATTATTCATTTTAGTTTTAGAACAAAATTCAGAGAGTTAGAACACAGGTTTGGTTCGCCGAATAAATTGTTTGGAGTACTACTACAATTTGTGAAGATCATTGTATCCTGGGAGATAGACGCCACTCATCCGTAAGTACCATAGCGGGGCGAATCTGTCTTAAGGACAGAGTGTCACACACTCGACTTGGTCTTGTAATTTTATTTGGTTCGACAAAATAAATCCGGTATGTTATTTATTTATTTTGTTTGAATTTATTTCTAGTTATTTTATTTACACAGAAGATTGTTCCAACAGAACCAGCTGCAGTCGCTGATGTTGAAACAACGGCTCATCAGATCAAGGTGCTAGCTCTGGGGACCCTGAACCTTAAAAAGAAGCTTCCTCCTATGTTACCCCTACACTTCCAACCGTTGAAGATTTTGCTCTTTTTGATTTCATTCTAGATAAAGTAGCCAAGGTTGTGCCTTTTGAAGCCTCTAAGCCTTTGTTTGGGAACTTGGTTTGGGCTAAAATAGCCACAAAAAACAAAATAGGCTATTTTAGCCACAAAAAACAAAATATCAAATCCAACCCATAATCATTACAATCCTCTCTCACAAAAAAGCCAAAAAAGCCAAAAAGCCAAAAAGCCCTTCCCAAACCAGGCTAAAATAGCCCAGGCTAAAATAGCCAAAAAGCCAAAAAGCCAAAAAGTCAACCCACTTCCCAAACGGAGGCTAAGACTGCTACTTTTAAAAACCCTGCTTTTTAATAAAGATGAAGATTTTTCTTTTTGCTTTTTTTTTGCCTTTTTTTTTTTTTTTTTTTGGTGTGCACCTTTTTGTTGGTTGAAGCCAGACCGTTTTATAAGGCCTAGTCCTTGGATGTAAATGGTACAATCCCTTTATAAAGTTATTTTTGCAATGAACTTCGCTTAAGTACACTACAAGAAAATACACCTTTGGCGACTAAATTTTTAGTCGCCAAAAGTCCCTTTTTAGTCGCCAAATGTCAAATTTCCACTTTCCCCGACAAAATCTTTTAGTCGCCGGGTTTGTCGCAAATAGACGGTTGGCAATACCTTTGGCGACAAAAAAAACTTTTAGTCGGCAATACACAGGTTTTCAGCGACTAAGGTTTTAGTCGCCAATAGTCAATTCCATTTTTGGAAATTATACCTTTGGCGACTAAACTATTAGTCGCTAATAGTGAATTATTATTTTTATTATTTATACATTTGGCGACTATTTTTTTTTAGTCGCCAAAAACATTTTTGAAAAAAAAAAAAAATTTTCCTTTGTGCCTCAGAAGCTCCCACGGTTCGAACCTAGGACCTCCAAGTTCCAAACCTTAACCATACACTCCACCCCACTATGCCACTGAGCCATCTCATGACTATAATTGCAACTTATATTATTTATATATTACTTTCATCAGTATTAATACACAACTATATATATAAATGTAATTATATATATTCAAAATATAATTTATGTAAAAAATAAATTATTTATTAAAAAAATTTTAGATCACTTTTGGCGACTAAAAAAATTATTTAGTCGCCAATTGTATTATTTTTGGGCTACTAATTAATTTTCCGTCGCTAAAGAAAACCATTCCGCCTAAAAACCTACCCTTTTGGCGACTAAACTTGTTTTTGGTCGCCAAAAACCTCCCCCTTTGGCTACTAAAGTGAATTTTAGTCGCCATAAACCTGTTTTTAGCTACTAATTTTTTTTTAGTAGCCAAAAAGCTTGACCTTCAGCGACCAAAGTGGTTTTTAGTCGCCAAAACCTTAACGTTTGGCTACCAACTGGTTTTAGTCGCCAAAAACCCTAACCTTTGGCTACTAAAAATATTTTTGTCGCTAAAACCCCTATATTTGGCGACTAAACTGCCTTTTAGTCGCTAAAACCATTACATTCGGCGACTAAAGTCTTTTAGTCGGCAAAAGTGACCAATTTTGGCGACTAATTCCATTTTAGTCGCCAATTCCATGACTTTCAGCGACGAAAATTCCCATTTTAGTCGCCAATAGTGTTTTTTGTTGTAGTGGTATTTGTTACTTTTCTGGAATATTCTGAGCATGATTAGGTGTATAACACCCTCTTGCCCCCTTAGCTTAGATGTTTTTAATAAAAGCAGCTAAGGGTACAAGCTTTAACTTCTACACAACTGCTATCATTTTGACGTTTGGATAAAAATGGGGTAGCAATTCTGAGCAGGATTGTTTTTACTTTAAAGAATTTTGTCTAAGCATAGAAATAGGGATACAATCCAGGCATGATTGTCAGACTTTTTCACAATTAGAAAAATTTAAAGAATTTGACTAAGTATAAAATGGGGCTATAATCCTGAATAGGATTGTCAGACAAAAATTAAAATATTTGACTAAGTATAAAAACGGGGTTACAATCTTGAGTAGGATTGTTAGACGTTTTCACACTCAGAAAAATTTTAAAAATTTTGTCTAAGTATAAAATGGGGCTACAATCCTGAGCATGATTGTCAGACTTTTCACACTTAGAAAAATTTAAAGAATTTGATTAAGAATAACAAGAAGGCTACAATCCTGAACAGGATCGTCAAACTTTTTTGGACTTAGGAACTGATTCTTGAGTGCAGAAACCAAGCTACAATCCAGAGTACGATTGTTGCATGTTCTGATACTTAAGAAATTGTTAGAAATTGTACTTTCTAGGTTGGAATGTCTTGGGCTGGACTTTCTTATTGTATGCCTGTGCAATCTGCTTCTAATAGTTTGCTGAGTGTACTAGCAACACTGCTTTCTTTTCCTCGATCAGATCAAGGCTTCGCGCTACAATTTGCTCGTTCTGAACAAGTTCATAGACTTTTAATCTTATAGTAGGCAATCCAATTTCTAATGGAATTACAACTTTCATTCCAAATGCTAGTGAATAAGGCGTTTCCCCTTGAAAATTCTAAAAACCTTTAAGATAATGATTTATGATTATGATTCAATTTAAAACAACGAATATCAATCACAATCAAACAATTAATAGCATATCTACACAACGATTTAACGTGAAAAAAATCACAATTGGAATCCTCCAATTGTGATAAAAAATCATGGGTCAAAGCCACAAAACATTCCACTAAGAAGACAAAAAAGAATTACGCACGAGAACCCTCAATTACCTTGCGAATTCATGCCTTAATTGAACCGAATCCAATGTGCCTCTTCTACCACCTTCTTCACCTCAAAATTGTTTTGCCCAACGTTGAATCCACAACGCCAATGTCAAATCCACGACGATGAGCCACTCCAGAATCCACTAAAGCTTCAAGCCCAAGTTCCCTAGAATCCACCGATGAACACCTCTCTCTTTTTGTGAACGAAAGAACAAAACCAACCCTTGATATTTATCACTATGTAGTTCGTTGGTCAATTGATCACCTTCTATACATCAAGGAAACTCATATATAAACACCCTCCAATATAGAAGAATTTGTTTGTTCTTTCTCTTTAAGAATCTGGATGGGTTAAGCCCTAAAAATAGCAAACATTGCACTTTATGCTAAACAAAGCTGCGAAAACCGCTCTAGCGCTCACTTTACCGCTCGAGCGGTGTGACTAAAGGCGGTGCTCACATATAGGCCAATTGCAATGGGATGCCTTTTTGGGGTTACTAAGCAAGTCCAACAATTCGGACTCTCAATCTCCTGATCTAGTTCCACAAGCGCAATGTGAAATGCAAATGAGAGTCCAAATCTAGCAATTTGTATAGAAAATCCATTTTATTGCAAAAGCCTTTACCAGAAAATGGACTATATCACCAGATCTAAAGTCACTACCTAATCTTTTGGGAAAACTAGAAAATCCATGACTCGTGCCAAAGGCCACTGTCCATCATAACCAAAGTATCTCGGTTTGGAAACTTAGGTATGAGAGGGGAAAGTCATGAATTGAGCACCCCACTCACCCGATCAAAAGATCGACCTCTACTAAGTCATGATGAAATTTTTATAGTCTTCATATATTCATATTCCAGTTTTTAAATAATACTAACAAAACTATTTGAGGCATACAAATATAGATTGTGCCACTTATTCTGGTTATGCTTTGATATCATGCATTTTGGAAAGCATTTTGTGATATCATGCATTTTGGAAAGCATTTTGTACAACTCAGCCTAAAAAAAAAACTTAGCAGCTTAAGTCTCAACAATATTCCAGCCTAAACAATACAACTTCCATCCACCGGCATCTATACGGATATTTCAATTAAACATCTCATGATATAGCAAGGAGTATGATAAATAACATGTACACACAAAATGCTAAAGCGAAAAAAATGCTCACCTAGTACTCCATGATAAGCAAAAAGAATGGGCTTAGAAATAAATACATGATCCTATATACAGATAGCTAATGCAATACACCCAGAATATGCAACTAAGGATTCGATTACTACCAAATGGCATGTGTATCATTTCAAGACATGAGATAGCGCATAGAACACCTTTTGAATTGATAAAATCCATAAATGCAAATGAACCAAATCCATATGTGATTAAGGCCGAATTGTGCAACACTGAGTCCATTAATTAAGATCTCTTAACTTTACTTGCTTGTCAAACTATATATTTTATGCCTATTTAATGTCAATCAGGTTGTACATAGTGGGAGAATAAAATGAGCAAAAATACAGAATTTTTGAGAGAAAAGCTCTTCCCGTACGTGCGGAGCCCATTCTCGTACGTGCAGCCTTTACCTCATAGCCAAACAAGGCCTAATCTTCCCGCACATGCGGCACCCCTTCCCACACGTGTGATGACCACTCCCGCACGTGCGGCCGTACCTCAAATTTTGTGCTGCTGTTTTGAACTTGTTTGAAAGACAGCAAGGGGAGAAAAAGAAAAAAAAAATAGGCTAGAAGGAGGTTCTAAAAAATTGAAGGAGAAAGAAGAGGCTAGGGTTTCGAAAAAGGTGATTCTTAATCTTCAAAGCAAATTCCCATAGAGGGTTCCGTCTCTTTCACCTCTTTCCACTCCTCCATGAGTGGCTAGGCTCTTCTTTTCTACGGTTTTGAGGAAATCCTAACTATGTAATTAGGTTTTCTTTTTTGGTTTTTGATTATGTAAAGGTTTGAACAATTGTATGGTATTTTAGAAGTTTCAAATATATATTTTTCACCATTTCTTCGAGTATTCGACTTTCTGTGATTGTTGAATGCTTTCCATACAATGGTTTTCTTTTCTTTCATATTCAAGTTATGAGACGAATCATACTACGAGGGACGAATCGTTTTGCTACCCTAGTTTAGAGTGAACGACTCGTACTACTTGAGATGGCTCGTGCCTATATATTGAATGTGATAACTCTCTTGATAAATGCTTCGAACTTATAGTTTAGTTCGAACCGTAGCATAATTGATTTCAAATTGAAACCTTATTTACGTAACGAGTGGTGAACTCATTGCCCTAGGTTTTTTCCAAAATCAGTACATTCATCTTTATTTATTATTGCTCGTTTATTCGCTTTGTTTAATTTAATTGTAATTAGGTTATGAACAATCCATCTTTTTTATCAAAATTAATTTAGGAATTTAACAATTAAATTAGTTTAATTTCCCATTTGTCCCTGTGGATCGATACCTAGACTTGCCATTATTCTAAGGAATTTGGTACAGTTTAGTGTTTATTTTTGGTGTGTGAAACAACCCATCAAATTTTGGCGTCGTTGCCGGGGACTTCTGACAAAATTAATTAATTTAAAGTTACATTCTTATTTTAATTTTTAGTTTAAGATTTGATAATTTTTTTTTTTAGTGTTGCTAAGTGTGCACTATCACCGAAGTGCAAGCGGAGCGCACCGAGCTTTAAAAACAAACCGCAGCATTAAAGTGCTATAAAAAAAAACAAACAAACAAACACTCACAAGCAAAGTACCAAATTGCTAAAAAAAAAAAGATAAAGCTCATTTGGAGGTTAGAGACAACGTCTACACGTCAAGCACCCACAAGACGAGTAAAGTGTTTTCGTTAAATCGCTATGAGTATTTCTGCCTTTGGTATTTTGCTTTCATAACTTATTGCACAGAGTTGGAACTTAGTGTGTGTGTGTGTGTGTGTGTGTGTGTGAGTAGTGTATACACGGGCGCCGTTCTTGTTGCCTTGAATTGTGGAGTTTGCACCTTGAACTAGAAAGGACTCTTAGGAAACTTAGAGCCTGCGGTCGTGTTCCTAGGTTTGAATATTCATATCTATACTTTGAGCCATTAGAGATGGCGAATCCGAATGGCCTAAATGGGCCCAACCAAACCCTTAAGGATTACTTCACACCCACTGCATATACATCACCATCATGCATCCAGTTACCCGACACCGCTGCTGCTCATAATGAGATTAAGTCCGGCACCATCCAAATCCAAATGCTCCCATCATTCCATGGACTTACTCATGATGACCCTTATAAACATCTGCATGAATTTTTGGAAATTTGCTCTACAGTGAGGATCCAGAATTTCACCAATGAGGCCCTAATGTTGTGTTTGTTTTCATTTTCATTAAAGGAAAAAGCCAAACATTGCCTGAACTCCTTACCTGCTAATTCTGTTACAACATGGGACTGATTACAGCAGAAACTTTTGGAGCAGTACTTTCCCATTGGTAAGACCAACCAACTCAAGCGAGCCATCACTAATTTTCCTCAAATTCATGGCGAGTAATTTCATGAGACATGGGAAAGACTTCGTGACCTTCTCCAACAGTGTCCCCATCACCAAGTGCCTAATTGGCAACTTGTTCAAACCTTTTACTATGGCTTAACTGAGCCTCACCGCCAAATGGTGGATTCTTCTTATAGTAGGACATTCATGTTCAAAAATGACGTCGAGGCATGTCAATTATTTGAGAACTTCAGTGATAATTCCCTTCACCATGCCTCCGCAGCCCGACAACCAATAGTTGGAGCCCCAAAAAGAGGGGGCATTTATGAGGTAGGGTAAAACCTAGAGTTAGCCCATCAAGTAGAGGCATTGTCCCAAAAAATGGACCAATTATTAGCTGTGGGATATGCCCCTACACAGCAAGATCAGCCTCAATTTCACGAGGCATGTGCTATATGTGTGAGCCCTGCTCATGACTTGAGTGAGTGCCCTTTGGCATAACAATTCCCGAAATTAGTCCAAGAGCATGTGAATGTGGCTCAAGGTTTCTCTAACCTGGGTAATAACCCATATTCCAACACATACAATCCGAGATGGAGGAACCATCCTAACTTTTCATGGAGACCTCCTTCACAAGGCACATCTTATAACCCTCCACCACCAAGGCAAAATTTTAATAATTTTGCCAACCAATCTTCTTACCAACCACTGCAACCTTACCGACAACCACAACCCCCGCATGTTCCTTAAGGCAACTCTGCCTTTGAAGCTCAAGTGTTGGAAGTTCTCTCAAAACTTAAGGGGTTGGCACTAGTAGTTCACTCCCATACTCACTCTATTGCCAAGCTAGAGGCCCAATTAGGTCAAATGGCTAATAACATGAATAGGAGAAAGGAGGAAAAACTACCTAGTCAGACTGTAGCCAACCCTAAGGGTCAATATGGGGCAGAGGGGTCCGGTGGGAATGGAAAGCACCATGAGCAAATGCAAGTTGTGATTACCTTGAGAATTAGGAGGGAGTTAGAGCCTCGGCCGGTTGCGTCTGATGCCACTAAGGCTAAGAAGGGTGATCGCAGTGGTCAACCCAAAGAGAGCAAGGGTGAGAGAGAAACACTTAAGGGGGATAACTTAGCCCCTAGCACTTCACATGAGCCTAAGGCACCATATGTACCTAAGGCATCCTTCCCACAATGCCTTAATACATCGTCCTCTTTTAATAAAAAGGCGGCATCCATGGAAGCGATGATGAAGGTTTTTAAACAAGTGAAAATCAACCTCCCTTTGTTGGAGGCGATTAAGCAAGTACCCTTCTATGCTAAATTTTTGAAGGACCTTTGTACGCAAAAGCGTAAATCTAAGACACACGTGTCCCAAAAGGTCATATTCACGGAGCGAGTAAGCTCCATCTTATTGAGTGACACACCTCCTAAGATTAAAGACCCGGGTGCCCCAACCATTGCATGCATTATAAGGGACCATTTTATTGATAAGGCCTTGTTAGATTTAGGGGCTAGTGTCAATTTGTTGCCGTACTGTGTGTACAAAGAATTCAGGCTTGGCGAGTTGAAGCCCACTACTGTTATACTCCAGTTGGGTGACCGGTCCCTCAAAGTGCCAAATGGCATGATTGAGGATGTGCTAGTGAAGGTCTATAGGTTTTATTTTTCTGTTGACTTTTTGGTTTTAGATATGGAACAGGTAACTAGCTCTAAGAAGCAAATCCAGGTAATCTTAGGTCGACCTTTCTTGGCTACAGCCAATGCATGCATAAATTGTCGTACTGGGGTTATGGATGTTTCATTTGGAAATATGCAAGTGAAACTCAATGTTTTCCAAGCATCCCAACAACCTCATGAAAGAGAGAAGTGTTTATTTGTGGATATTGTAGATGGGATTGGGGAGGATGCTTTACCCTCCATTCTTTTAGAGGACCCTCTAGAGGCTTGTCTAGCTCATTTTGGGTTTGAAAATTTTGATATGGACGGGTCAGTTGAGGAGGTGAACGCCTTACTTAATTCTTCTTCTACACCGGATTTTTCTCTATGGAAAGCCTGGTTTGAGCCCCTTCCTCCTCTATCTAGAGAGCCTGCCATACCATCTCTAGTCACACCACCTACACTTGAGTTGAAGCCACTCCCGACCATACTTAAATATGTATCTTTAGGGCCTCAGCATACTTTACCTGTCATCATTGCATCTAACTTAACTGCAAAGCAGGGAAGTCAATTAATGAGTGTTCTTGTGGCACATCGGAGTGCTATAGGGTGGTCGGTGGCAGATTTGAAAAGGATAGTTCCCTCCGTGTACATGCATCATATACATCTAGAGGAGGATGCCAAACCTTCTCATGAAATGCAAAGGAGACTTAATCCCAACATGAAAAAGGTTGTCAAAAAAGAGGTGTTAAAATTGTTGGATGTGGGTATTATATACCCCATCTCGGATAGCAAGTGGGTGCCCAAGAAATCGGGCATCATTGTTGTTGAGAATGAGCAAGGAGAGTTGGTCTCCACACGAACCACTAATGGGTGGCAAGTGTGTATTGATTATAGGAGATTGAATTCCATGACTAGGAAGGACCATTTTTCTTTGCCATTTATTAATCAAATTCTTGAGAGGTTAGTGGAGCTGGGTTTTTTTATTGTTTTCTTGATGGCTACTCAGGGTATAATCAAGTCCTGGTGTACCCCGCTGACCAAGAAAAGACCACGTTCACTTGCTCTTTTGGCATTTTTGCTTACAGGCGCATGCCTTTTGGGCTATGTAATGCACCGGCGACTTTTCAACGGTGTATGATGGCCATTTTCTCTGACATGGTGGAGAAATTTTTCGAGGTTTTTATGGATGACTTCTCTGTATTTGGGCCGTCTTTTAAGGAATGTCTTCATTATTTAAGCAAAGTCCTTATTCGATGTGTGGAGACAAACTTGATTTTGAGTTGGGAAAAGAGCTATTTTATGGTTTGTGAGGATATAGTGTTGGGACACATTGTGTCCCCTCGAGGCATAGAGGTCGACAATGCTAAGGTTGACCTTATTGCAGACCTCCTCCACCCACTTCTGCGCGTCAAGTTAGGTCTTTCTTAGGGCATGCAAGTTTTTACCGTAGGTTCATCAAAGACTTTAGTAAAATATCCCGTCCTTTATGTAGTTTACTTGTTAAGGACACACCTTTTATCTTTGATGAGGGATGTTTGAAAGCCTTTGAAACACTGAGAGTGGCCTTTACTATCGCCCCAATTATGAAATCACTAGATTAGTCGCTTCCCTTTGAAATCATGTGTGATGCCTCAGATTATGTTGTCGGGGCTGTGTTGGGCCAAAGGGTCAATAAGGCACTATATGTTATATACTATGCTAGTCGCACTCTCTCGGATGCACAATTGAATTGCACTAACACCGAGAAAGAGTTGCTAGTTGTGGTCTTTGCCTTAGATAAATTCCGGTCTTATTTCCTAGGTTCCAAGGCCATAGTCTTCACTGATCATGTCGCTTTGTGGTATTTATTATCAAAAAAAGAGACCAAACCAAGGTTGATTAGATGGATATTGTTGCTTCAAGAATTTGACTTAGAGATCCAAGATAAGAAAAGGTCTGAGAATGTGGTGGCGGATCACCTCTCCCGCATCCTTGTTGAGTATGCTAGTGACCTTTTAACTTTGCATGATTCGTTTCGGAATGAACAACTTCTTGTGGTGTCACGAGCGAGCCCCCCGTGGTTTGCACATATTGTGAATTACTTAGCCATTGGGCAAATTCCTCAAAATTGGTCTAAGCAAGACAAAGACCGATTCTTTTCATAGGTCAGGTATTATTTTTTGGAGGATCCGGAGTTGTTTAAATATTGTTCCCACCAAGTGATCCAACGGTGTGTGCTGGAGAGTGAGGTGCATATTATTCTTATATTTTGTCATTCTTTTGCATGTGGTGGTCATTTTAGTGGGCATAAAATGGCCGCCAAGGTTTTATAAATCAGGTTTTATTGGCCCGCTATTTTTAAAGATGCCCATCAATTTTGTAGAACTTGTTTGCGCTGTCATCAAATGGGTTCGATATCTCATTGTGATATAATGCCAATGTCTCTTATTCTTGTGGTAGAGATCTTTGATGTTTGGGGGATTGATTTTTTGGGCCATTTCCCGTCATCATTTGGGTTTGAGTATATTCTCTTGGCAGTGGATTATGTGTCTAAGTAGGTGGAGGTGATCGCTACCCGAGCAAACGATCATAAAGTAGTAATCAAATTCTTGCATGAAAACATCTTTAGTCGTTTTGGGTTTCCTAGAGCCATAATAAGTGATCAGGGTATGCATTTTTATAACTGGTTCTTTGAGTCGGTAGTTAAGAAATACTCTATCACTCATAAAGTTGGCACTTCATGCAATCCTCAAATTAGTGGCCAAGTAGAAGTCTCTAATAGGGAGGTGAATCACATAATAGAGAAAACGGTGAGGCCAGATAGGAAAGATTGGTCAAAACGCTTGATTGATACATTATGGGCCTACCACACTGCTTATAAGACACCCATTGGGATGTTACCATATAGGGCAATGTTTGGCAAAGCTTGCCACCTCCTGGTTGAACTTGAGCACCGAGCATTGTAGGCCATAAAGAAGTTTAACTTCGATATGGCCGCGGCTGGGCTTAACTAGAAATTGTAACTCAATGAGTTAGAGGAAATTCGAAATGATACATATGAGAGTTCGAAAATTTCTAAAGCTCAGACTAAGGAATTCCATGATAAGCACATTAATAGAAGATCTTTTGAACCCGGTCAAAAAGTATGGCTTTTTAACTCAAAATTAAGACTCCTTCCGGGTAAGCTTAGATCAAGATGGAGTGGTCCCTTTATGGTTGTAGAGGCATTTATTCATGGAGCCGTTGAGGTGCAAGATCCAAGGAATGGCCACATTTTCAAAGTAAATGGCCAAAGATTGAAGCCATATATAGAGAGGATTGGGAATGGGGATATGATTGAGTCCATTGCTTTGATGGACCCTTTTTACTAAGATTGAGAGATTGATGGCTTGTTCTCTTTTCCTTCATTTCTATTTTATTCTATTTTTATTTATTCTTGTTATGCTTTATGTCACGTCTAGGAGACTTTAAATCCTCTAAAGGTGTAATTCCTTTCGTGTTAGTCGTGCTTGAACGGCATTTGATGGTCTGGTATAGCCACCTAACTGTGTTTGTAGTGAGTTCTTAGGAGACCAACTTAGATAGTGGAAACTAGAGTTTAAATGGCAAAACCTAGAATACAAAGGTTTGAAATTTCAGAGACTAGAGTCTGGTTTAAATACCCAGGGGTGTGGAGATTGCTTCAAAACCACCCCAGCTTGAACTCAGTATGGCAGCCCCATAGGTCGAGTTACCTTTATGCGCCTCGATTCTGGATACCGAATCAACCTAGTCTGTTACCCTGTTGGAGAATAGGGAAAGTTACAAACACTGTAAGGAAGAAAAGTAGTACCTGTGGTTTTCGCGTGAAGATTATACCTTTGTTAAGCATTTAATTATTTTTGAAATGCTATATTTATTTTAGATGTAAAATGATGGTAGAAATGGTTTGAAATGTTTTGGTTGGTTCTTAGGTTAAGAAATGGTTTAAAAAAAAAAAATCACACGTGCGGAAAAAGTTTCATTCCACAAGTTGAAGACTGCTCTAAAAGCAGGTGTGCAGTGGTGGTGTGGTCCAGTAACCGCACGTGTGGCCTGTGTCCTGCATATGTGGGAAATTTTCTAAAAATTCTTCTTCGCCTGCTTTATATGCAGGTGCGGTTCCTAGTGCGTGCACATAGCCACACGTGTGCCACGACGTCCAAAAAAAAAAAACTGTAGTTTTATTAATTTATTTATTTTCATTTGTTTATTTATTTTTAATTTTTGTTTTTATTTTCGTTTTGCCAAAAAAAAAATTGATTTCATAAAAAACCTAACCCACTCCCATCACTCTCCCAGAGACACTCTCTCTACCTCTCATATTCTCTCTCTCTCTCTCTACCTTATCATCTTCTCCTTCTCCTTTCTCTTTCACTTAAACCCCACCACCACCATCGACTTTCTTCATTCTTTTTCCTACCATCACCAACCTTCCCCCAAACTCTTCTCACCACCACCCTACCACCGGAGCCTGACCGTCGGTGCTCTATTTCCTCTCCGTCCGTCAAATCTCCGGCGACCATCATTTTTTTCGACAAATCTTCTTCTTTCTCTCTCTTTCCATCCGTCAAAAAAACTTATTTATTTAGTTATTTATTTATTTATTTTTATTATTATTTATTTTATTACTTGTTAGTGTAGTTCGTGTAGTTTGTTTTTATTTGTTTAATCATTAGTTTTTATATAAAATGTTAACGTGTCTAGTTTATTTATAATTGCTTGTTTTTTCGCTTTGTTTAATTTAATTATTATTAGGTTATAAACAATCAATCTTTTTATCCAAATTAATTTAGGAATTTAACAATTAAATTAGTTTAATTTCCCGTTTGTCCCTGTGGATCGATACCTGGACTTGCCATTATTCTAAGAAATTTTATACAGTTTAGTGTTTATTTTTGGTGTGTGAAACGACCTATCAATATGCATGAAGAATGGATGCATAACATGGGTATAATAAATAAAACATGGTGCTATATGCAACATACACAGAAATCATGCAAATAAAAGGGATATAAAGACGTGAGGTTGGAAGTTATTACAACAATTCGAACGAATAAGAAAAAGGGTTGGGAAGAATTATTACAAAAAATGAATGAATAAGACGTGGGGTTAGAGGAATTATTACAACAAATGGATTGATTCAGCCAAATTACTGCTGAATCTAACAAATCATGTTAAATAAATCAAAATTACAAAACTGTAACTCAAAATGCTAGGAGAACACTCCCCCAGAAATCATCATGTTCTACTCTGTTTTGCTTAGGAATAAGCCTTACTAGCACAACTAAAAAATCATCTGGTAGATCAAATAGGGGTCTGACTAATCCAATTCTCCGGGAAGAACATCGTTTTTGTGTAAAAGGAACAGAACAAAAACAAAACACAACTTTCAAGGCGTATTGATCCTTTCTACATCTCCCATTTCTAGAGAGCACTTAATAAGAAAGTAGATAGGCTCCAAGTCTTAGCAATCACACAAATGACTATGTACAACAGATATTCTACCACAATTCCTCAAATTGAATGAATTACACAAACAAAATTTAAGCCTAAGAGATGGATAGGAACCTACAATCATCTCTTTGTGAATAAAGGCATGTTAGTACCCAAATTCATGCTATCAATTGGAGAGAGTAGGTTAATGCCCATCATTTCTTAGTGGAAACTTTACCTTTAAAGTAAGAAATCCATCAAAGGTTAGTGAAGACTTCTCTTCTATTCATGGAACAAGGGTGTTTCCACCCTCTTCCATGTTCACAAATGACAGAGAAGAGAGTTTTCAATATCTTTGACCTAAAACTTCTTACGTTAATTCCAAGAAAAATCAATGAATATGAAGAACAACCACTTCTTCAACATCAAATCTCAAAGATCATCTCTCTAGCCCTATGAAACAACCACTTTCACTCATTTGGCTTGAGCATGGGTCAAGACACATGGACCAATATGACGGAATACTAAGATATGTGATGAGAAAGCATACAAGTATGAAAGAATTACTTTACATAATCAAACTTGTGGATGGATGGCAAATATGTACCTCTAATCACGCCCACAAGGTTTCAAATATACCACAACAAAAGATTATAGCTCTAGAAAACAAGAAAAAATGTTACAGCTATGGAAAAGTAAGGAAACTATCAACTCAATGGATGGGCGGCTACTTTCTACCCCCAACCACATCCATGAGGACTTATTACGAGACTACAACCAACCTACAATAGAATTCAAAGCTTAGGAATGAAGAACAAAAGAGAAAAGAGTGGTACAAAGTTCAAACTCTTCTTGGTTCTCAAACTCTTTCTTGGCACCCTCAAGGCCCTCTAAATGTAGCTTAGGATGTTCAAGATCCTTAGCAAGAAGCTTAGAGTCGAGCTTTAATGGTGTTTTTGAGGTTTGAAGTTAAGAAAATGGAGGTTGAAAATGAAGTGAGGGAAAAAAGCTTTCAATTCTCTTCTTAGGCCTTAGGCAAATTTTGTTAACCCTATCAAATGAACTTTCGTCCTCTATTTATAAAGTTTTGGACAAAAATATCTAAGATATTTATGAAAAACTTGTAGAAAAGGCTAAAATTTCAAAAAAATGCTATGTTCTTAGATAATTCAGCCAATTGTAATATTACATATCCAGCCAACTTTATTCCCATCTGGCCATGAATTTTTGTCCGGCCAGTTGAAATATACATCGTTAGATAAATAAGGCAAAGTTAGCATGATTTGAAAGGAAGAACAAGTATTTCAGAGGATGCCACCCCCTCTATTCATTCACACTATATCCTTTGCTCGGTCCGTTTGAAAGGAGATAACATTTTAAGTTTGAAAAGATGAGCCTTAGAACATTATGGAAATGTCTAGAATTGTGCAAATAAACATATTTTGAAAAAGGTTTTCAATTGGTCGAAAAGCATTTTGGCCAAAAGAGGTACTTGGTTGGGATTTAAAGCTTAACTCTCGGGTTTCTTATTGAGGAATTCATATGAATAGCACATCGCAGTTTCATCATTGGATGTTCAGAAAAGAGTGCATAAGTCTTAGTGCCAATCAAAATGGGGTGTCTATAAGCGGTAAAACAAATTTTCCAGTAATTCCAAACATGGGCAGAGATACTAGATGAACCACTTCACTACTCAAGTGCACAAAAGACTGCTCGAGTAGTTAATCAACTTTGAATTCTTTCTTGGCTGCTTAGTCAGTGAAGTGGAAAACAAAGAATGCTCAAGTCAAGATATGGAATTGTAATAACCCTGACCCAAGATTAACGATAATCCATGATTTAATATGTCTAATAAAATATTAAAATCAGATTTTGAATTAATTGCATACGTGGTGCATTATTTGTATTGCTATCTATTTATTGTAGGAATATCTGTTTGAGATTCTGCTATATTTTGCGAATTGAAGACCTTATCGGCATCCGATTCAAAAATTGACTTGATTTATGTATTAATTAGAATTTTTAGAATTTTATAGTAGATTCAATTGAAATTCGATTTGGAACGATTAAATTAGTTTGACTTAATGTCCATATACTTGACTTTAATTAAGTACACTTCTACTCATGCCTGCATAAGGCTTATATACCCCACTTGAGCCTCTTTTTCATATCATCTTTAAGCCTCCAAGAGATAAAAAAAAGTGGGAGAAAGAAAGAGAGGGTAAGAATTGAGATCAAACCTTGAAGTTGGTAGGAATTTGCTTGGAAATTGGAGAATTGCTCAAATCATCATTTAATCCCAAAGAATTGAAGACTCTAGGTGAGGATTTTGTTCTTAAGCTTTGCATTCTAGATATTAGTGGAGGAATTCAAAAGATTAAGTGGTTAAACATGAGAATTGAGTTAAGGAAATAAGAAAGATGATCATCCCATGCATGCATGTGCATTTCATGGAGTTTTATTCTTGTTGCAAAAGAATTTCCTCATGCATGTACTAAGTCTCACTTGATTTTGGGAATTCATTAGAGCTTATAATAATTAGGTTCATTTGATCATGTTTTGAGAAGCTCAAGATCAAGAAAATTCATGCATGTTATGTTCATGAAACATTCATAAAGTTTGAGTTGAATTTTTGAATAATTGGCATGCTTTTGGGCCTTGATTTCATGAAATGATCTTTAAATCATGATGTTTTGTGAGTTTCTAAATGTTTTCCAAA
The DNA here is from genome assembly GCF_055761805.1 of Camellia sinensis. Classification (NCBI taxonomy): domain Eukaryota; kingdom Viridiplantae; phylum Streptophyta; class Magnoliopsida; order Ericales; family Theaceae; genus Camellia; species Camellia sinensis. The sequence goes on from NC_138963.1 coordinate 85,111,557, forward strand.
ATTTTAGCCCAAGAGGATGAGTTTTGGAGTGTTTGGTTTGAGTTTCAATTTTGGAGATCAAATCTGAAAATTCCAGAATTTGAATCTACGCTTGAGCGTAAGAGTTCACGCTCGAGTAAAGCACTCTGAATGTGTGCACTTTCGCTCGAGCGACATGATACCCGCTCAAGCGTGAAATGCATGTATCCAGAAGTTCATATATCTTGCAGCACGCTCGAGCAACAAAAGTCACGCTCGAGCGAGGGACTGAGTCTCACGCTCGAGCAGAGATCGAGCATCTGTCGAGCGTGAAAAATAAGCAACCAGTACTTTTTCAAGAGTTTACAGTCCGCTCGAGCTAAGGAAGTCACGCTTAACCAAACCCTCACTTTTTGCATGTTCGCTCGAGCGAGGAAAGCCACGCTCGAGCATGGACCCTATTTTCAGCAAACTTTGGAAAATATTTTCTAACGCAATTTTTGCATCCTCATTCCATCGTAGGCATTCCTAAGCCATGATTAAGTCACCATAATAATAATAAGAGTAGAAACACACTAAGAACAAGTGAAATAAGTTATGTACAATTCAAACGTGTGCTTCAGGTGTGTATTTGTTATGTGTTAATGTAGGTCACGTGCCGTAGACCGTTTGCTTAGCCTGCTCTATCTGTCTGCACCCAAAGCCAACTGTGAATAATAACTTAGTAAAGTTATGTTCAACTTTATTTATTTTCTGAATGATGAAATAAGATCTGTTTTCTGAAACGTTATGTTCTATACAATTAATGATTTTTTGATTTCTGACAATATATTCGTGGCATCCTTAGCATCATGTGATATCTGTTAGTTGTTACCCGGTATCGAAGGTCCCATTATGGGACTTATTATGTCTGTGATCTGTTACCCGTACTGGAGGCTTCATCATGGAGCTCAGCATGTATATTCTCTATTACCCGGATCTTGAGGTTCCTTTATGGAACTGGTTATTCATAACCACCATATGTTCTGCACCTATTCTGTATCTGTTCTGTTAACGCTAATGGATGTACCACATATGATTAAGCATGAACTCTGATTTCTGTATATGGTCTGAACAAGAATATGAATACGAATCTGTTATGAATCTGAATAATGATTTATGAATCTGTATGGACATCATTCATTAAAACCCTTTACTCCGTTATTATTCACTGGGCTTCCACTCACTATTTATATTATGTATGTAGGTGAGCAGGTGCGTGACCAGGCCTAAGCTGTCGCCTGGAGTTTTGGTGTCAGCCAGCCATCGTGCTTCCTGTGGAGGTTCCTTTTGAGATTTGTCCAAGCCTTTGTGTTTTGGAACTTTTGTGCCTCCTAAATGTTTATGTCTAGACTGAATGTGTGTTTGAAAGTTTTGTATAAATGGCTTAAGTGACGTAAGACTGATGCTTTTATAACGTCACATACGAGTATAAAGTTTTAAATTTTGTCCCATGTACGTCTCCACAGCTCATTGGACTATGTATATTTTGTATATTTGCTTCTGCAGCCCCCTACTTATAAGTTATTCTATTAAGAGTCCTTTGGTAATCCAAGGATTACTGGCCGGTTACGATGCTAAACCTATAGGGGCGAGTTTGGGTCGTGACAGGAATGTCAGCACAAACTACTCTATACAAGCACAACTCGGGTTGGATTCACATCTAAACTCTCATAACTCACAAATATAATGAGTGAATAAAAATACAACTGAATGGAGTTTTGTCCAATGGGATTGTCAATTACAAAAACCTAACACCCCTATTGCTCTTCTAGGGGTAGTGCGATAAGCCCATAGCACATTAGGCAATTCGTCTACCCATCTTCCTTTAAGGCTTTCCAAACGCTTCTTAATTCCATTCAGCACTGTTTTGTTGGAGGCTTCAACTTGACCATTACTTTAGGGGTAACTAGGGCTTGAGAAAAAATTCTTAATCCCCAGTCCTGAGTAGTAATTTTTGAACAAGTTGCAATCAAATTGCATTTCATTATCAGAAATGAAAGCATGTGGAATACCAAACCTTGTTATAATACTACTCAAGGTGAAATTCTTGATATCTTTGTCTTTGATAGTGTTCAATGGTTTAACTTCTACCCATTTAGTAAAATAATTTGTTGCTACCAGAAAAAACTTTTTGCTTCCTCTGCCTTTTAGGAATGGTCTTATCAAGTCCATGCCCCATTGAGCAAAAAGCCAAGGGCTGGTAAGAGGTTGAAGATCTATTGTTGGCTAGTGGATTAGAGGAGAAAAATGCTAACATTTGTCACACTTCCTGATGTAAGCTTGACCGTCCTTGTGCATGAATGGCCACCAATAACCTTGAGTAATTATGCATTCTGCTAAGGATCGCTTCCCAGTGTGCATTTTACAAATACCTTCATGTATTTCATAAAGGACATTTTCTATGAAGGATAAATGAATACAAAATAAGTAAGGTCCAGGAAAGGACTTTCTGTACAAGGCTCATTCATCTAAAATCTAGAACCTAAGTGCCCTCCTCTTGATTTTGTTGGCTTCTTTTTTGTCTACTAGAGTACTCATTCTTTGATGTATGTGATGACCAGATCCATCCAACTTGGTTCAAGATTAATGTAGAGAACCAACTGGTTGTCTTGCTCTAAGCCTAGGCTGATGCTGGAATGTGGTAGAAACTCAATTGCAATCATTCTAGCCTCAGTTTTCTCTACTGCTGAGGCAAGTATGGCTAAAGCATCAGCATGTATGTTATGCTCTCTTCCTATCTAGACAATCTTGAAATTTTCAAATCCTTTAGTTGAGTTTTGAACTTTATCCAGATAGGCCTACATCTTCTTATCTCTGGCAATATATTATCCACATAGTTGATTCATGACTAGTTAAGAGTCATAGTACACAATTAGGCCATTGGCATTCAAAAGTGCAGTAATTCTTAATCCTGCCAGCAGGGCTTCATATTCTACTTCATTATTTAAGGTCTTGAATGCAAGGTGAATTGTGTGCTCGTGTAAGATGCCTTTTGGCGAGATAATGGCTACTCTTGCTCCTAATCCCTATAGGTTTGACGAACCATCAACGAAAAGTTTCCAACTCTTAGGGTCCCCAACGTATAGTTTCCAAGTCAGTTTATGTTTCTAAGTTGTTTGGGCTGTATCTTTTTGGAGATCCAATGCAAGTTCTGATTCTTGGAGTTGTGTTTCCGAGGTTGTTATATCTTCTTGCCCCCTAGTTCTGTGGTTGATGACTCATCAGCCATGAACTCAATCCTTAATGCTCAGTTGAAAATTCTACCATAAAGTTTGTTAACACTTGGGTCTTTATTGTTGTCCTTGGTTGAAAAGTTACCTCAAACTCCCTTAATTCCACTGCCAATTTTGCAATCCTGAAAAGTTTGCTTTTTGAAAAGGGCTTCTCAACGGGTGCTGCGTGAGAACTGTGATTGGGTGTCCTTGGAAATAGTGCATTAACTTCCTTGTCGCAGTCATTTGGGCCACGGGAAACTTCTCCGAAAGTAGATATCAGGTTTCAAAACTATTGAGTATTTTGCTGACGTAATATACTGGTATTTGAGTTTCTTCCACTTCCCTGACCAAGACTGAATTGACCGCTGTAGACGTCCCCGAACGTCCCGGGAGGGAATCCCATTCTGCTCATTTGGGCTCACTACAGTTCAAGACTCAAATTGTCACGGTTCTTAATCTGATCTCACAATGTGCGATATGAGATTGATAAATCACCAAAGAGTCCAAATCCGACAAATCGTTTTGAAAAACAGATTTTTTTTTAAAGAGGTGCCAAACATGGACTGCTTTGGCAGATACAGAGTCGCCACCTAAATGTTTTATTTTGGGAGAATTTAGGAAACCCTGACTCGTTGCCTAAGGCCACGTGTCCGTCATCACCAAAGTTGCCTCAGCTCTGGAACTTGGGTACGATTGGAGAAGGTCAGCTATGAGCACCCCTGCTCGCCCGATCCGAAGATCGACCTGTACTAACCATGATATCTAGTTTTAAAAACATTATGCGTTCTTATTCCGGTTATTAGCCTAGATTTATTATGTGATGCGCACAGCATACAAGTATAGACTGGATCGCCTGAATTGGAACAAAACATTTCATGTTTGTTTTGAAAACGGTTTGCTACTCGCAAGTAGGCTAAAATATGGATTTGCCACTCTCAAGTAGGCTTTAAAACTCACAGTCAATGCATTATTCCAATTCTGATAATCCAACCTTCACCCACAGGCATTCAGGTAGTTATATCATATAAGCATATAGCCTCATGGTAAGCATGCTGTCATGGCAACACTCACACTCATGTAAGTTTGCTAAAGCGTAAATGCTTACCGAGTATTCCAAGCCAAAGAAAGAAGCTAATTAGAGATCATGCATGAGCCCTAACTATGCTGAAATGCCTAATGCAACACATGCAAAAATGCAATTACAATAGGCTCGGCTATTCTAAACATGGCATATGGAATGCAACAGATAACATGTATTCAACTCAGAATTGAAATACAATGCAGTTAGTATGATGCGCCGAGCCCGGTGCATGCAGGACAGATGAATGGATGCAAACATGCAAGCATAAGTATGCTAATTGAAACATGCCCTAATCTAACCATCATAAGCTAGTAAATAAAAGTGAGAAAGACGTGGGGTTGGAAGACATACACACACTCACGCACACTTATTACACAATTGCCCTCGCTCGGAGGGTCCGAAAGAATAATACAAATTTAATTAACTAACAAGCTAATTAAATATTACACAACCACTTAACTAATTAACAAATTAACTAGTCAACTAAAGTAGTAAAGAGGCCGCCGCAGCTCTGCCTCGGAATGCTTGGATGATGCATGCTCGATTCGCCTCGCTCGGAAACCCGTCACCATGCCACTGTTGCCTCTGTTTACACTGTTCTGCACTTCTGAGAACCATGAAAACATTTATGATGCTCCTGAAACACTCCCTGCACACTTTGGGATGCCACCGGCCAAGATAGAACATTACCGGCCAAGGAAATGTAGCTATCGGCCAAAGATTGGATCACCGGCTTGACATTGATGGTCGGTCGGCAGTAAAAGTGGCCGGCCGGCCATTTCTTCCTGCAGAATACTGGTTTTGCTGCAATAAAGGACAGACAGTGCATGGCATGGAATTTTCAAGACAATATGTTCATAGCCACCCTTCCTATCATGCTATGATCTCAAGGGAGTATGGCCCTCGGTACTCGGGCCACCAATCACGCATTTCGACGCATGATGGCCAAAGATATCAAGTTTGCAAACCAATGTAAATGCATGCAACAAAACAAATGGATGCTTCACACCCTATCATGTTGAGATCAAGGGCGTCGGCGACCGAGGAGTGAGACATGTTTCCTCACTTTAAGTACGAACACATCTCATTCCTCATGTTTGGTTTGACACCCCAAACCAAACAAAAATGTGATGGATGTATGGCAAATGCAATGCAAAAACATGTAATTGATGCAATGCAACATGAGCAATGCAACGTATGCAACTAATGTAATGAAACATGAGTATGCCAAATACCGTGCAATGCAACCTATCATGCAAACAACATGGCAATATGATAAGTATACAACACTACAATGCAACCTAAATAAGCAACTATGCAAAGTGATAGGCATGCAACAATGCATTAACTACAAGGATGCAACAATCATACAATGTAATGAGCATGCAACAATATACAAATGCATGATCTATGGTCTTACACTATGGATGGACAGACCTCAGCCTTGTCCATAACAGTGGCCAATAATGATGTAACAAAAACACGAATGGCACATACAAGCATGCATGCACCAAGGCCCATCACCTAAGGCATAAAAGAGGCAATTCTAAGCATACTTAAAAGAGACAAACATGGGCATTTTACAAATATGCTGAGCTCTGAAATCATGATAGAAGGAGTGCCAAATTCAAACGCACAAGTGGAACATAGCATGCAAAGGGGCCCAAAGCTTGAGACCAACCAGAGGGTTCAAACCATAGCCACATCAAACAAACCCCAAGGGCCAAGAGGACTTAGGACAGTCTTAGGGGAGGCCAAAACAGGGCTGGAACATGCATGGAACATGGCCAAAACATGCTAAGAAATAGGCACCAAAAGCAAAGGCATTCAAGACTACAAAGAGAGCACTCCATTACAACTATCACAACCAAGCAAGGCATGGACTAATCAATACAAAACAGAGTCACAACATGCCAAATAAGCCCCCAAAACCTACCTAAATAGCATCTAAATGGCCTAAGACTAAAGGCATACACAATGACCCAAACATGGAGTACAAAACAACAACCCTTCAAAGTATTGAGAGAATGGAAAATGCAAGTATATAAGCATGAAACATGAACTGAAATGGCATGATAAGTGATTCCAAATCACCGAAATAACCCAAGTAATGCATACTAAAGACTCACACACCCGAAGCCAACAAGCTAGAATGCAAAGAGGCTATACAAAGCATGAAAAGCATGACCAAATCAACACCCAACAGAGCTTAAACGTGATGAAACATGACTAAAAGCTTCATGAAGTCAAGCTAAAACATACAAGCATGAGGGCCTAAATGCATGGTGCATGTTGTGACAATAGAGGAGATTACAAAGCAAGTGTATGATGCATGCAATGGAATATTAATCTAACCAAAAACAGAGGTATAATATGACCAAATAACACAAAAAAACCCTCTGAAATGGAACCAAAATTGACTAAGCATGCATGCTACCCTTATGAGCCAAAAACACAAGCAAATAAGACACAAAGGGAGAGGGGTGTCCCTCCCCTATACAAGACCTCAAAACTCCTTTACCACCACTGAAAATCCTCTGGATTTTAGTGGTGAGAAGGCCAATACACGAAAGTTCTCAAAGCTCAAACAAAGAAGGCACAAAAAGGGCCAAACAAGGCCTAAGAGGGGGAGGACAACCCCAAACACTGAAATAACCTAATGAAACATCTTAAACATGAAAAATCAAAGCTTTTATTAGTTATATGCTAAGCTTAAAACAGAATGCAAGATAGGCTAAAAGCTAGTGCAAAAATGGGGAATATAAAGCAATAGTGCTCACCCTTGAAGAACACTTGAAGAATAGCAACTCCAGTCCCCTCCTTCTTATCAAAACCCACTCAAAACTCCAAGAACAAACTCTCAACACCTCCAAAACCAAAGTATGGTGTAACGCTAGGTGTTTTAGTGCAAAACTAAGAACAAAACACCCTTTTGGACACTCTAACACACACAAATGAAGAGAGAGAGAAAGATATAGGGAGAGAATGACATACATATCATATAAATCTCTGATTTGCTGAACCCCCCTAATGGAAGGAGGGGCCTCCTTTTATAGAACAAAACAAGGACCAAAGCTTCTTAGATAAGCTAAGGCAAAAGGGATCAAGCTTCCTCAAGAAGCTAGACCAAAGGTCCAAACTTCTTGGGGAAGCTAAGACATAGGGTTCAACCTTCTGGAGGAAGCTAAGACAAAGGGTCTAAGCTTCTTCAAGAAGCTTAGAGCAAAAGGGTGCAAAGGGTGCAAGTCCTCCATAACTCCAGCTGGCACAGCTGGCATGCACAATGCCTGAAAAAGGCAAAAAGGAGGCACCAGCCAGAAAAAGAGACAATCGGCCAAATAAATGGCCGACCGACCAAATACCTGTGCTGACTGACCAAACAATTGGTCAGTAGACAGAAAGCAAGGCCGGTGGCTTCATGCCACGGCCGGTGGGTTTAAGGGATGGCTAACAAGCCACTTCTTACCCTCAGGTGCAAAAACCACAAGTCCTTGGTCCACAACCAAGCACAAAACAGTCAAGTCGAGAGATCCTAAGGCAAGACGCGTAACCGAGTCCTTCGGGATCTCAAAATGAACATGAACATGAATGATCACTGAGTGTTCAAACGATGACGTCCAAGTCTTGAGGACGGTTAAAAATGAGGTGTCTACAATCGCATGTTCAGATATTGCTAGATAAAGGTACAACCTTTCACCCCGCTTTGGAGTTAAGAGTAGGGGAGGTGAGAGGAGGTAGTACTTCAATTCCTCTAGTGCTTGATCACACTGGTTATTCTAGTCCACTCCTCCTCTTTTCTTGAGGAATTAAAAAAAGGGCTTGCATTTGTCTAAAGAGCAGTTGATGAAGTGATTAATTACTGCTACCATTCTAGTCAACTTCTGCACCTCTTTGAGCATACAGGGTGGCTGTAAGTTGATGATGGTCTTTATGTGCTGAGGGTTTGCTTCAATCCCTCTTATTATCACTAAGTAACCCAAAAACTTGCCTGAGCTAACACCAAAAGCACACTTAGCTGCATTTATTTTCAATTTGTATGCTTTAAGTATGTCAAAGGTAGTTTGAAGGTTTTAAGATGTTCTGCTTGCTGCTTGCTTTTAACAACCATATCATTAATATAAATTTCCATGGTTTGTCGAAGTTGGCTAGCAAACATAGTCATTATTAGAAGCTGATAAGAGGCTTTAACATTTTTAAGCCCAAAAGGCATTACTCTACAGTAATATAAGCCCCTAGGAGTTATAAAGGCAATTTTTTCCTAGTTGGACTCATGCATTGCTATTTGATTGTAACCCCTATAGGCGTCTAGAAAGCTCATTCTAGTGTTCCCAAAAGTTACATCCACCAGCTAGTCTATCATGGGCAAAGGGAAGCAATCTTTTAGGCATACTCTATTAAGACTAGTAAAATCTACACAAAATCTCCACTTTTTATTTTTCTTTTTAACAACAACAGTGTTTGAGAGCCAAGCGGCATAGTGTATTTCTTTTATAGCCATAGCATCTAGGAGTTTGTCAACTTCCTCAATCATCGCCTGAACATGATCCGCATGTGACCATCTACTCCTTTGTGCGACTAATCTATATGTAGGATCTAGGTTCAGGTGGTGGCTAATAATACTGGGGTCTACACAAGGCATTTCATATAGGGTCCAAGAAAAAACCTTTATATTATCCAACAAAAATTTAATAACGAGTTGTTTTTCCTGCTCAGATAGGGAAGATCCAAGTAAAAAGTACCTCTTAGGGTCATCAGGTGCAATCTAGACTTTGTGTAACTCCTCTACTATGCATTCTTCTGGTTTGTTTTTCCAACATCTTCTAGGAATTCCTGGTCTGGAACCTCAACAAAGAAAACAATTTTATGCGCCTTTTTTACCGCCTTCTAACCCAGTGCTAACATTTTTTTTTGGATAAGTAAGTCATATTATAACCAAAAAAGATAGATATACAATGAAGTTCAATACATATCTTTTGTAGGGAGAACAAACATGAACAAAGAAATAAACTACTGTCTCAAAAGAAACAAACTAAGTCTATAGACGACAAACACACCAAACACAATAAAGGATTCAAAATTTCCCTCTAGCACTCTTCAAGTAATGAAGTTTCGCTTTGAGTTTTCTTTTGTTATCCTCCTTTGTAGTCTCCTCATTAATGGGATCACTTGGAGATGGACCCCCTCTACTTTGTAGGATCTTTTTTTGACACAACAACTCTTGATTTAATTCTCCATTTCCCAACTCTCCCATATCACATGATTCAAGGACATCAAAAGCATTAGATGTTGATAGGGGTGAAACGCTGCGTCTCTCCCTCTTTGTTTATCACTGTCGCCATGGTCTTCCCATAATTACATTGTAAGGAAATGGTACATTGACTACTAAGAAGCAAACTGGAAAGCAAATAGATCATGTCCTTATTGGCAGCCTTACCTCTCCCACTAGCCAAATTGGATTGGAATTGAAACCTAGAAGTGACGAGTCTATTTTCTTCAAGTTTTGCTCCTTCAAACCCAGACTCTAAAATAGCTTATATACATGATTTTTGTTGCGCTTCCTTCATCTACAATTATCCTCTGTTCTCTGAAACCATCCAGGTTCAGTTTGATAATGAAGGAATCCGAGTATGGCTAAACCAACCCCTCCAAATCTTCTTCTGAAAAAGAAATAACTGGACCATGATTGGAAGGTTCAATTCTTGGACTTTTATACCCCAGGGGGTGTTCTTCTTGGTAGAGTTCCTTTGCATCTCTCCTCTGACCTGTGCTATCCTTTCTGGGTGTGCACCTCCTTGTATTACGGTAATTATGGCTCTAGGATGTTATACATTCCCTTCCGTTCTTCCTTGTTGCGTGTTCTTCCCAGCATCTTGTTGATCCTCAATAAATTCATTCAGGCGCCCAACAGTAGCTAATTCATCTAGGTGACGTTTACAAGAAACAGTCTTCTGTTATGTGCCCTACATCATTCTGGTAGGCACATTTTGTTGGAACAATCTTCTGTGTAAATAAAATAACTTAAAATAATTCAAACAAAATAAAATAAAACTTATAGAATTTATTTTGTTGAACCGAATCAATAATTTAAAGACCAAGTCAAGTGTGTGACACTTTGTCCTTAAGACAGATTCGCCGCGCTACGGTGCTTACGGTTATCTGGCGTCTATCTCCCAGGATATAATGATCTTCACAAATTTGTAGTAGCACTTCAAACAAATTTGTTCGACGAACCAGAACCTTGTGTTCTATAACTCTCTGAAATTTTTCCTAAAATAATATGAAGAATAAATGACGCAAGAAAGCAAAATGAAGGCAAGGAAAATGAATTTTCGGAATCAATCAAAATTGGAATGGGGCTGCCTTTATATAGACTTTGTTGGCACCTATTCAATTTGAATAGAAAAGGTATGAAGAAGGGACATACCCCTTCCTTTAAAATAAAGAGACACTATGAAAGGTTTGCACCCTTTCATTCAAATGGAGGTTTGACCCTTCCTTTAAAACAAAAAGATACCATGAAATGTGACACCCTTTCATTCAAAATGGAGTCTATTTCAATTCACAACTACCTCTTTATAAATTTTCCAACAATCCCCCACATGAATGAAATTGACAGAGAGAAAATGCAACAACATGATGTAAATACAGAGAGTACAGAAATTGGAAATATTCTGCAAAGGATAGGTAGCTTTTGGCTTTGAACCTTCCCTTGTGAGATACTATCGGATTTACTAGCTAACCAGTGAACATGATGTCTTGAACTGTATATCCGTTTGTGTAAACCAAGACAATAGAACTCACACAGTAATCTCCAGACACAGTTTAGTTCTCACTATTGTGTTCATTTTGGCCCTGAACAACCTGGTCTTTCATGAGTGCTCTAAAGACTTGTAGCCCTTCACAAATCTTATAAAACCGGCCCAGTTCACACTCACATAGGTGATTCTTATGAAAAGTATCCTGCCATACTCCACTAGGTTTACCTAGATATAAGAATCATTAAAAGTATTACTTAACCTAAACCGCTGCAGACATCACTATTTCATCAAAGAAATTGATAGGAGATAAACTCCCCAGTGATCCTTCTGAGTCATTCACAACTCAGTTGTCTCTTTGAACCTAGATCTTGGGATCTCCAGTCAACTAGGTTGGGTTGCCGTTGTGGTAATTCTTATTTAATAGGCTTTAGTCCCATTCCCCCCGATGAATTCTCAACTAACTCTCTTGCTAACCCTTTGGTTAGTGGATCCGCTATGTTGTCTTTAGACTTAACATATTCTATGGACATAATTCCATTAGAGAGAAGTTGTCTTACGGTATTATGTCGACGACGAATGTGTCGAGACTTACCGTTATACATATGACTCTGTGCTCTACCAATTGCTGATTGACTATCACAATGTATGCATATAGCAGACACTGGTTTTGGCCATATTGGAATATCTTCAAGGAAGTGGCGAAGCCATTCTGCCTCTTCCCCTGCTATGTTTAAAGCTATGAATTCAGATTCCATAGTAGACCTAGCAATACAAGTCTGTTTGGAAGATTTCCAAGATACAGCCGCCCCACCAAGAGTAAAGACATACCCACTAGTGGACTTTGAGTCTCTTGTATCCGATATCCAATTTGCATCACAGTATCCTTCAAGTACTGCTGGATATCTAGTATAATTAAGCCCAATGTTACGAGTAAATCGGAGATATCTAAGAACCCTTATAATTGTTTTCCAGTGTTCTACTCCCATATTACTCGTATAGCTACTTAATTTACTTACTGCATAAGCTATATCTGGGCGAGTGCAGTTTATCAAGTACATTAAGCTTCCAATAATTTGGGCATACTCTAATTGAGAAATACTTTCCTGTACATTCTTAGAAAGATACAAATTAATATCTACAGGTGTTCTTACAAGATGATCATCATCTTTGTTGAATTTGTCAAGTATTTTCTCAATGTAATGAGATTGTGACAAAGCATATCCTTCTGATGTTTTGATAATTTTCATACCAAGTATTACATCAGCAATGCCCATGTCCTTCATGTCAAAATGTTTATTCAACATTTTCTTGATAGTTTTAATCATGTCATTATTACTACCAATGATGAGCATATCATCTACATAAAGACAAACAATGACATAACCTTTATCTGTGTTTTTAATATAAACACATTTGTCACACTCATTAATTTTAAATCTATTTGACATCATTGCCTTGTCAAATTTCTCATGCCATTGCTTTAGCGCTTGTTTTAAACCATATAATGATTTAACCAATTTACACTTTCTTTTCTTTCCCTAGAACAGAAAACCCTTCTGATTGTTCCATGTAAATTTCTTCATTTAACTCACCATTTAAGAAAGCGGTTTTAACATCCATTTGATGAATTTCTAGATTATATAGAGATGCAATGGCAATTAGCATTCTAATGGATATTATTCTAGTAACCGGTAAGTATGTGTCAAAGTAATCTAGACCTTCTTTCTGTCTAAAACCTTTGACTACAAGTCTTACCTTGTATTTGTCTATTGATCCATTCACTTTCAATTTCCTTTTGAAAATCCACTTGTACCTAAGAGGTTTACAACCTGGTGGCAAATCCACCAATTCCAAGTGTGATTGTGCAAGATGGATTCAACTTCACTGTTGACAGCTTCTTTCCATAAAGGAGCTTCAGGACTGGACATAGCCTCTTTAAAAGTTAAAGGCTCATTTTCTAACAAAAATGTTAGAAAATCTGGACCAAAAGATTTTGAGGTTTTAGCACGTTTACTACACCTAGGTTCTTCTTCCTCATTTTGGTCTAACCCTTGCTCTTGATCATGTTCTCGATCATTACTAGTAATAGTATCAAAAGATCTCTTATTATTACTAGTCTCTTGTCCAGTTTTATTTGGAAATACATGTTTAAAGAATGATGCATTCCGAGACTCAATAATAGTATTTACATGCATTTCGGAATGTTCTGATTTATGAATCAAAAACCGATATGCACTACTATTCTTGGCATAACCAATGAAAATGTAATCAATGGTCTTAGAACCTATTTTAGGCTTTTTAGGATTAGGAATAGCCACTTTAGCCAAACACCCCTACACTTTTAAGTATTTGTAGAATGGTACTCTACCATGCCACATTTCATAAGGTGTTTGATTCACTTCTTTCGGGGTACTTTATTTAAAATATAATTAGCAGAAAGTATTGCTTCCCCCCACAAGTTCTGAGGTAATTCAGAACTGATTAACATGGCATTCATCATTTCTTTTAAAGTCCTATTTTTCCTTTTAGCAATTCCATTTTGCTGAGATGAGTAAGGAGCGGTGGTTTGATGAATTATTCCATGTTCTTTACAAAACTCCCCAAAAGGTGATTCATATTCACCACCTCTATCACTTCTAAGTTTCTTGATTTTCTTACCAAGTTGATTTTCAACTTCATTCTTATATTGAATGAAAGTTTGTAAAGCTTCATCTTTGATTCGAATTAAATAAACATAACTATATCTAGTATAGTCATCTATAAAAGTGATAAAATACTTTTTCCCACCTCTAGTTTGAATTGATTTAAAATCACAAATGTCACTATGAATTAATTCAAGTGGTTTCGTACTTCTTTCAATTGAATGAAAAAGAGTTTTAGATCATTTTGCCTCAACGCAAACTTCACATTTATGATTTGAATCAATGTTAAATTTAGGTAAACATTCGATATTAATTAATCTACGCAAAGATCCATAATTAACATGTCCTAGTCTACCATGCCATAAATTTGAAGACTCAAGCAAGTAAGAAGAAGATGTAGTATTATTAATAACTGAGAGTACAACGATCATTATATTTAACTTAAAAAGGCCATCAGACATGTAACCTTTTCCTACATACATCCTGTTTTTGGTAAGTACAAACTTGTCACTTTCAAAAACTAGCCTAAACTCATTCTTGCTCAACAAAGATCCGGAAACTAAATTCTTGCGAATGTCTGGTACATGCAGCACATTGTTGAGAGTGAGTTCCTTTCCAGACGTCATCTTGAGTACAATCTTTCCTTGTCCTTCAACTTTGGAAGTTGAGGAGTTGCCCATAAAGAGTTGTTCACCATTGTCCACTATAGAATAAGATGTGAACATCTTTTTCTCGGCACAAATATGGCAAATAGCACCAGTGTCCACCCACCATTCTTTAGGATTTCCAACAAGATTTGCCTCGGAAACAACTGCAGAAAGATTGATATCATCTATACCATTGGAAATATTGTCCACTTCAGTCATGTGGGCTTGAGCAGGCTTCTTACTTGTTCTTCTTTTGCTTTTGCCTTTGCTACGGCAATCTTTGGCCCGATGTCCCTCTTTGTCACAGATGTAACATTTGCCATTAAACTTGTACTTTTTATTATCTCCCCCTTTAGAGCCTTGTGATGAACTTTCTCCAGAAGACTTTCGTTTCTTGATTTTTGAAGCATGTTCCACGACATTTGCCTTAGACTCCATAGGATGCTTACCAGCCCGCTTTTCAGAATTGCGGTTGTCTTCCTCAATTCTCAAATGCACAATTAATTCGTCCATAGAAATTTCTTTGCGCTTGTGTTTGAGGTAGTTCTTGAACTCCTTCTAGCCTTTTGGTAATTTTTGAATTGAGGCTGCAACTTGAAAGAATTCACTGATAGACATGTCTTCTACGTGAATGTCATGCAGAATAAGTTGGAAATCTTGAGCTTGGCTGATTACAGTTTTTGAATCAACCATTACAAAATCCAAGAATCTGTCAACCACAAATTTCTTTGAGCCGGCATCTTCCGTTTTGTACTTTTTCTCCAACGATTCCCAAAGTTCCTTTACTGTCTTGATTGGACTGTAGACGTTGTATAATGTGTTGTCAAGTCCGTTCAAGACGTAGTTCCGGCAAAGGAAATCGGTATGTTTCCAAGCATCAACCGCAGCAACCACTTGCCGGTCGGTTTCATCCTCTTTCAGGATAGGAGCATCTTCACGGAGAAAACGAGCCAGGTTCAGAGTTGTAAGATAGAACAACATTTTCTGTTGCCATCTTTTAAAGTTAATTCCTGAGAACTTCTCTGACTTCTCTCCATGATTTATTGGTACTGTCATCACAGGAGAGGGGGTTGGTGCAATTGCAGCCACCACAATAGTACTTGTTTGGGCATTTGTTTCAGTAGCCATCAATTCTAATTTATAAAACAAATTTATAATTAAAATTTTCACTACACAGAAAATTAAACCAAATTCACATAATTAAATTCTGTAAAAATAAAAGAAACAAGAATGTAACTTTTATTTTCCAATTAATTTGAAAATAAAATAAAATTTTATTTAAACAAATTAATTCCACACAGAAAAATAAATTCTGTAAAATAAAAGAAATAAAAACTATAACTTTTATTTTTTCAATTAATTTGGAAATAAAATAAAATTTTATTTAACCAAATTAATTCCACACAAGAAATTAAATTCTGTAAAATAAAAGAAATAAGAAAATAACTTTTATTTTTCAATTAATTTGGAAATAAAATAAAATTTTGTTCAACCAAATTAATTCTACACAGAAAATTAATTTCTATAGTACTTCAATAATTAAAATACTAAAACAGAATTTAAAGTAATGAAAACTCAGAAAATAATTTCTAAAACCCAAAATTAAATTCTGAAAAATTCCACAAAAATATATTCTGAATTGTTAATGACACCAGTATCGTACTACTAGTTGTTGTCAAAGAAAAGAGACAGTATATTACTACTATCTGTCAAATAGCATATAATCACCATTTATTTTTCCAACCAGAGTATTATTTTGTAAATCCACAGAAAATAATTTTCTTCCGAAATTATTTACGAAGAATGAAAAAAGGGAAACAAACGAAAAATTCTGTAAACAGAATAATTTAAATCTGTCTTAAGATTGTTGGAACAATTTTCTGTGTAAATAAAATAACTTAAAATAATTCAAACAAAATAAAATAAAACTTATAGAATTTATTTTGTTGAACCGAATCAATAATTTAAAGACCAAGTCGAGTGTGTGACACTCTGTCCTTAAGACAGATTCGCCCCGCTACGGTGCTTACGGTTATGTGGCGTCTATCTCCCAGGATACAATGATCTTCACAAATTTGTAGTAGCACTTCAAACAAATTTGTTCGACGAACCAGAACCTTGTGTTCTATAACTCTCTGAAATTTTTCCTAAAATAATATGAAGAATAAAGGACGCAAGAAAGCAAAATGAAGGCAAGGAAAATGAATTTTCGGAATCAATCAAAATTGGAATGGGGCTGCCTTTATATAGGCTTTGTTGGCACCTATTCAATTTGAATAGAAAAGGTATGAAGAAGGGACATACCCCTTCCTTTAAAATAAAGAGACACCATGAAAGGTTTGCACCATTTCATTCAAATGGAGGTTTGGCCCTTCCTTTAAAACAAAAAGACACCATGAAAGGTTACACCCTTTCATTCAAAATAGAGTCTATTTCAATTCACAACTACCTCTTTATAAATTTTCCAACACATTTCGCCCTCTAGTTTCTTGTTTTTGGGTCTTCTTTCATGTTGGCTGGCCATTTGAACCAAGGCTTATTCCTAATTTTCTGGTAGAATCTGCTATATAGGCACCACTTGGTTACCTCTTTGCTTTATACGTTTGTCCTCTGTGCACCACTCGGTGCACTTCCTTGCTTTGCTGACTTTTGATCTTCTTCTAACTTACTGTACCGGTTAATGCTCACCTACAATTCTACCACCGTCTTGGATGGCTTCTTTGATAACGACTGCCACAATTTTTTATCTAGTAACAGTCCCCTTATGAATGCTGAAATAGCCACCTTATCTAAGCAATCTTCGTCTATCTCATGAAGGGTCTCCTAATATAGTTGAGCATATTGCTTGATAATCCAGCTCCGGTGTCTTCTTTAGTCCCATCAAAGTATCAACCCCCTTGGCACGTTTACTGTTAGCCACAAAACACTCAGTAAAATTTTCTACCAACTGCTTGCTTCCAACTATCGATTGAACCCACCTGGAGCTTGTCGTACCATGTGCAAGTTGTCTTGCCCACACTAAAAGCAAAAATCCTAAGAATGGGGTAAACTACTAGCGACATGGCTAGTTTCTCATGCCCTCTGCGTCGACGCAGGTTTGTAGATTTGCTTCGGTGCAATGCTTCCTTCTATGTTTGTAAGAAAGTTTTCTCCTCAGTTTTTGGTTCACACGCTGATGGTTGGTTTTGTCCTTGTTTAAGAACTCTGACCTGATCGGCTAGTTCCTTAAGCCGTTGGTCCATAATGTTGATGACTTGATCACGCGGAGCCAATTCTCGCATTCAGTTACTTCGATCGAAGTACTCAACCATAGGTAGGTCATGCATTTCCTTGTCACGTTGTTCCTGTGACATCTCAATGTTGACTGGACGCTTATGTTGAGTCGGGGAGTGTGGACCTTCTTGTTCCTCCCTAGTTGGGAGATTAATGTTTTCCGCCACCATGGATGGACAAAACTCTTTCATGGGTAGAGCTAGGCTTTTTGCTGCAGAATTCCTACAGATGACACCAAATTGTGGTGGGCAAAATCATGCCACCATGTTGTGGCAGTGTTGCGGCCGCATTCCGGCAGTCGTTAGTATAGGACAATCTTCACTGTATTTAAAAAGATTTAATTCTGTTGTGTACAAAACAACAACAAGAATAAAAGAAATAAAGAAAAGGAGAGAATATGTTTGATTACAAAAATCAAACTCGAAATAAAAATAAATAAATAAAAAACAAACAGATTTTATTTTGTTACAAAAACAAAATTAAAATCTGAATAAATAAACAAATAAAAAACAACACTGAAAGTAATTAAATAACTTACTTGATTTAATTTCTTCGAATTATTTTTCTGATCAAGTCCAGTGTTTAACACTGTGTCCTTAAGACAGATTCGTCCTCTCCACGGTGCTTTCAGAATTCGGACGTCTATCTCCCAGGATGAAATGATCTACCACAAACAATAGCAGCACTACTAATTGTTTGCCTTACGAACACACTAAGTGTTTACACTCTTTCTTTCGAAAATAAAATGCAGCAAGATGAAGAATAGAATTAACAGAGGTGAAATACGAAATTTCTGAATGGAAAACATCAAATGAGGGTGGTCCTATTTATAGATGTGAAGGTGGCTCTTGGATTTGAATTGAACAGGTATGTGGCTCTTGGTTTTGAATTGAACAGGTATGATACCTGTTGGGTTTTGAATTCAAACAGATTCAACAATTCAAACAGATAGCAATTACGGGAAGGGCCCTGTTTGGGTGTGCATTAATTCCAAAACAGTTTATTCTGTTTGAAACCGGGAAGGGCCCTGTTTGGATGAACAAAAAATCCAAACTAATTTAATTTGAATTCTGGATTTTATTTTAATAAAAAATAAAATTAAATTCAAATGTTTTTGGCCCAAAAAGATTAGAAGCCCAACCCAACCACACACCACGCACCCGCGCCCAAGTGGTGGTTTTTTTAGTCCAATGGGTCTAGCCCATTTTGCCCATAACCTCTCCCTCTAAAACACTTGGGTACCCCTTGGGGCACACCCCAAGTATCTCACCCTAAGCCTTATAAACCCTTTCAAAACTTCCTACCAAATCAATGTGGGACAAGCCAATTTACAACCTTAAGGAATTTTCACCAAAACTCCATTTCCATGGAGCACACTTTGGCTTCAATTTCCCATTCACTCGGTAATGGTTTTGAGCAACCAAATATACCACGTGAATCACAACGCGGCATAGAACGCGTTACCACTTTGACCCGAGTAAATCGACACTCGGGGCCCACCTAAAAAATAGACCAAACTTGAGGAAAAATTAACCATTTCCAACAGTTAGAAGCTTTTATACTCACCAAAGAATAATGGAGAGGCTAAGGAGTAGCTGGGGGACTCTTCGATGCCTAAATTAGTAAAAAAGTAGACAAAGGAGCAGAATGTGTGAGTAGAAGTTCAGGTTAGAGTGTTGGAATGTGTGTTCCTTAACTCTAGATGTTACCTTTATTTATACTATGCTCCTACTAGTCGTTATGGGCAGTTGCGCCTCCCTACACTCCTGATGTCAAACCCTTTTCTTTAGAGATCGTGTACCAGATTAGTACGATTATCTAGGAGTTTGTTGGGCCATGACTATAGGGACACGCTTTTGACCCAGTCTACCACTTGTGGGCGTGCATCTCCATTTTGCTTTCATGGCCCAATACGTATGAATGCCTGGTTTTGGACTCTTGATCCTCTGGACCTGCCATTTTATTAATCTGGACCCAATTTTCTGGTTCTGCCTTTCCGTAACTCATTTTAACCTTCCACAATTAATTCACTTACTTTTAAAAATAGTAGAACTGTAATTCCAACTTGAATCAACCCAAGCTACATTGGGTTGGGTTGGGTTGTTCTAGTGCATAATTGGTTTCATTTTAGATTCAAAAACTTGGAGCCGATGATGATTAAGTTGGTTTTAAATTTAATGTCGAACCAAACCAAATCGACCCATGAACACCCTTAGATACATCCCATCTTCATATATATATATTTTCAATACTTTTTTAGGAGTTGGTTTTTTAAGAGGAAATTTTCAGTCACATTAGTGAAAAAATATATAATTTTAATTATTAATGCTTATTACTCATTCATGATTAATTTTTCTGTCAGCCACTAGTTTGTTGGTTTCCTTCTTTTTAATTGTTTTTTTTTTTTTTTTAGCTTTTTAGCTAAAATATGATGTTGAAAGAAACTAAACTATTTGAGAATAATTTTCTTTTTATGAAAAAAATGTGCAAAAAGAAGAGAAATGAAAAAGAATCTTTGAATTTTTTGTATGAGTTATTTATTATTTTATTTTTATTTTTTTTACTTTTTGGCTTTTGCAATATTTTTTCAACTTTTTAACTAAAAAAATTTCAAATATACCCTTATGAGTTGTAACAATGGGAATATTGTTTTTATCTTTTTTAGCAAAGTACCAAGTGACATCTAGAATGACACGGCAAAATTCAGTAGTGCCAGATCATGATAACAGGAATGACGTGGAACCTGGTCTAGGTGGCAAACGACGACTAACTTGTTATTTATTTTAATTATTAAATAAATAATAAGTAAAGACAAAGAGAGTTCTCAACCATTTTCTAGAAAATAGGATGTGGTTGAGGCCTCTATTAAGGTGCAAGTGGTTTAGGCCATGTTTGTTAAGGATAAAGAAAATAGGGAAATTAGAAGACCAATGAGCCATAAAAGACTACAAAGGAGTGGTATTTGCTGAAAGTCAGCCGTTGGTGGTCAAGGTAGTTGCTATTCTTGGGCCTCAAATCAAAGATCATGGGACAAGTGGTAGGACTTGGTGCTGCCAGGTCCTGGCAATTAGAGCAGAAAATAGAGGCCAAATAGCCCTATAAAAGGACTCTAAGTACGCCAGTAGATGGGTCCAGTACCAAAACACTCAACAAATAGTTCATTTATACATTTTTTTAGCAATTGCCTTTTACTTAAACAATTCAACTCCTACAGTTAATTAATTGTTTTCTTGATTTAGCCTTAGCTTAATCAAATTGTACTTCATTCCAGTTAATGAAAGTTCAGTCCTACTTTCTTTGCACCTAGCAAATTTGTTAAAAGTCCTCTTTATTGGGGTAAGATTCGAACCAATGGCGATTCCTCTTAGCCACATACAATCAAGTCCTGTGAAAGTTAGAAATCTCAAACTGCAATTCCAACCTTAAACTAGGTTCATCGGTCCTGGCATGCTTGCATTCCTGGCATAACAGCCTACGTGTTTGCCCTTAGTTTATGAGAAGCAAACAGGTATTTAGACATCAAACATATGACTTACAACTACGTTGGGAAATATTAGAGATTTACAATTTAAGTTTCACAATTAGCTCACAATGACATGATAAGAGAATTAGATCTTACATGATTATGTTTTATCACAAATTAAAAGTTAACACATAACATTTTATATCATTGTGGATCAAATTCTGAGTTTCAATCTTTT
This sequence comes from Camellia sinensis, assembly GCF_055761805.1. NCBI lineage: Eukaryota > Viridiplantae > Streptophyta > Magnoliopsida > Ericales > Theaceae > Camellia > Camellia sinensis. Next base: position 85,132,874 of record NC_138963.1, read on the forward strand.
TCCCAACTATGCTTCCTCGTCAAGTATGTTATGTAATGTATACGTCACGTGAATGAGATGATGTGGTATCACCCTTCAACTCATTAATTGACATTTAGTATATTAAAAAAAAAAGGACCGAAATTTGATGCCATCGAACACTCAACACTTTAGACTAAGCAAAAAGTGACTTCTCGAGTCTCATTTTAATCACATGTGAATTAATGAGTGAAAGGATACACTATGTTATTTCGGCCACTTGATGTACTGGTTACTATATGCCAAGCACACAAACTAGAAGCTATGTTAGTTATGGCAATTAACAAGGCCGGCTCTGAGGTTTATGAGACTTAAGGCGAATTATGAAAATGGGACCCTTTTATATATATATTTTTTAATAAAAAATTTGTATGTAAAATGTTAAAAGTATCAACAAGTTTTTTTTATTTAAGTTTACTTATACATATAATTATTAAAATTATAAACTAAAATTTTCTTACATATATTAAAATATGAAGAAATCATTACAAATACTCAAAAATATTAAAAACTGGGCCACAACAGCACTTGTTTGTATATGTTTTAATTTCAATTGGGCTAAACCACACTTATAAATATTTTTTTTGGGCAAATTACCTAGAAGTCCTATTTAAATGTGGAGAAGTCTATTTAGTCCTATAATCTTTTGGATACTCTAAAAAATCCACTACGTTTTTTTCTTTTTCATTGTTCCTTGTGTATTTGTTCTGATCTGTCTCTATCTCTTCATAATTTCCGGCGACCGGTGACCATACATTACCGTTTCTCTTTCTCTTTCTAATATGTAATCTCCGGTGACCAACGACCACCATTGATTGGGGTTCATCAACAACCACCGACTACCAATTACCGACTTCTTATTTCACCATCACCGACGACGAAGGAAACGAGTTTTCGGCGAAGAAGATGAGTAGCTCTACTCCAATCTGATGTAGATATATTCAAATCTACATTAGATCTGAGTAGATCTACATAAGGTCCGACTAGATCTAAATAAAAAATAGTTGTCGGAGTACAATCTTCTCTATATCTATTTCTCTCCTTCGATCTCTCAATTTTTCTACCTCTTCTTTGCTACACACTTCTGTTTTCTTGTTTTAATAGAGAAATTTTTCGAGTTCTGAACAAGTTGTTTTCGAGTTTTAGTTACAGGCAATAAAAATTGTAAAATTTTACAGTTTCAATTTTTTTTTTTTTGGGTACTAAAATGAATCATTGTTTTAAAACTATAAAATTTTGTAGTTTCATAACATTATTTAGAACTGTAAAATTTTACAGTTTCATAACATGTTTTTCAGTTTGATTAATAAGGATACATATGCTTAATAGAATCATACTTTAAAACTGTAAAAAACTGTAACATTTTACAATTTCAAAGATTACTTTTCAGTTTGATCAATATTGGACATTAGTTGCTTAAATCCTACAAAAATTGAAAAATAATATATATTTTTTTCCCATTGTTATTGTTATTGTCGTTGTTGTTTTTTTTTTTTTTTTTTCTTCCCCTAGTTTATCAATATTTAGCACATTTTTTAAAATATTTTTTTTACTATAATTTCTCCATTTATTTTTTTTCCCAACAATATTCTGGACATTTTGGTAAGTCTCTGACGATATTCTTAACATCCATCGAACATTCTGGACATTTCGGCGATTTTCAGTGACGTTCAAAACACTCCAACAAACATCCAACGATACTCCGACAACTTCCAGGTGATGTTAAACATTTCAGCAAGTCTCTGGTGACTGTCGAACGGAAGTCCGGTAGTGGTAGAATGTAGCAGCATTTTTAAATTTAAAAAAAAATAATGAAGATTTTTTTGTAACAATTAAAAATATGTAGGACTAATTGGTGCAAGTGTTTTATTTTGGGACTAGATAAGTTTTAAACTTTGTATATGAAACTTACTAATAAGTGCCCCTTCTTTTTTTCATATGGGCCCAACAAAATTAGTTGAGCCCTTTAGACTGGCCTTAAAGCAACAAAAATAAATTGTGCCTATTTGAATTTGTAATATACTATAAGACACTACTAAATTTGAGAGCCCCATTTTGGGCCAATTTTTTTGAACCTAAGGCACAGGCCTCAGTGGCCTTAACGCAAGGCGTAGTTAACTCGAGGCCTCAGTGGCCTTAACGCAAGGCGTAGTTAACTCGAGGTTGTTTGATATTGACTTTTTTTAATAAGTTTTTTGGTTTTTTAAAAGTTAATATGTTTAAGTTGTTGCTAATTTATATATTTATTTTTGGAGAGAAAAATTGAGTTACATTTCAATTGTTTTTAACAAACGACAAACATGTGTTTTCAACTGAAATATTAGTCACGGCTGATCGGGTGACCATGCCGAACCCTGATCCCGCATTATTCAAGAGAAGTATTTATATAACTTGTATCCTTCCCCTCATTATTTGTAGGACTTGATAAATCACTTTGTACTCAATCCAAAGTTCTAAACATTCGACTATATCAAACTCGCACTTTTTATCTTATAACAAATAATAAGTGAAAAATATAATCATGCAACTTGCCCGTAACGTAAAACACTATCTCCTATGAATCAACCATGATCACCATGAGTACTCAAAACCAACCAACAGACGATTTGTATACTGCCACGCTCTGCTGTCATATTAAAACCACATTTGAGTAATCTCACTTCACTCCATGGTCAGACTTGGACTCACCTGATCTACTTAACCCTGCACTGCATTGCCAGTATAAAATTAAAATGCTGCTCTCTGGGACCATGGTGGCGAAGATATGGAAGGCTAGGTGCATTGCAGGATGAAAGAATTTCAACGAAGTTGTCTCTGGCGGGTGGCGGAAAAGGGTGGTGCCACAGTTTCTCAAGCATCATTTACCCATCCTTGTTTACATCAAAAAAATTATACATTCATTTCTTTATTTATCTGCATTTCATCCTCCGAATACATAGAAGACCCCCAACATAAGAATTAAGATGAAAAGACAATAATAAAAAATAAAATTTCAAAGTTGCCCATTTGTTTGTCTATAGCCAAACACACTCTCATAAATTTCCAACTTGAATCACTCACCCAGGCCAAATGCTTCATCTTCTCTTGAGCTCGATAGAAGTCCAAAGAATGGATTTGTTATTGCAGAGTCCAGAACATTCCCAGCTGATTTCAATACCGCTATGTCAACCTTGTCTTCGGGGAGAAACAAAAACTTGCCTTCATCAACTCTCTCAAACCCACAAAGTTCAAGAAATTCAATACCTTCTTTCATATTCCCTACTCGATCCTGTTGTTTAGAACATAAAATAGTTGCATTGTTACAATGACTGCAAAGTAGTTTTAACTATCAGTACACCTTTATCAATTGTGAAAGTTTGGCAGAAAATTTGTACACTCAATTCCAGCATATAGAGTTCACAAAAAAAAAAAAAAAAAAAAAAAAAAATCTCAGTATGAGCTGAGTCACAGCTAACAGATGGCCATGTGTAAACATAATTTTTCAAGTAAGACAAATGTAAATATAAGATAGTTTGTTGGGGTTGGTTCACAAAATCTATTCCACTTGAGAATAATGCAACTCTCAAAATCAATCATTTGGAGGCATATAGAGTTATGCTACTTAAAATTGCTCATTGTAAAAGGTATTTTGTAGGCAAAACTATATGAGAATAGTTTATACAGGTATTGATAAATTGTTTTCACATTTTATAGAAGATCCAAACCATGATATTTCCTAGTAATGGAAATCGATGATTCAGAAAGGTAAAAAGCATTTTTCTAGCCAAGTGTAGGATAGGAAAATTATAGCCACAGTATATGGTTATGTGAGCTTGTATGGATAGAGATTCTACAATGAGTTGGGAGTAGGGTGTTATTGCACATGGCATGTCACAAGGAAGATGGCAATTGGTATGGTACACAAGTAAAATTACCCAGTTCCTTCTCAGAGCAGGCAAACCAAGGAAGTTGAAGTTAGATAATTCGTCAATGGAAGACCCAAGACCAAATAGAGTTGCATTCATCTTGTGGATACTTGATACCGGCTTGCAGATATTCTAAGCCAAGTCCTAATTCCATTTTAGTCCTAATTCCATTTTAGTCTGAATTTTGGTAACTTGATATTGTGTCATTAAAATTAGTTAGACACATTAGAGCAAGTTACCTTTGAACATTTTAAGAAATCCCTCCATTCCTTCCATCTCTATCGTCATCTACACTATGTATCCTATCAAACACCAAAATAAAACTAAGCAGGCAGTCATCAAATAAATAATATTTAGTTGTTACTAGCCAGCACCAATCCAAGGAGTTCTAGTGGACAGTTTGAAATTTGGATCCTTTCTTTTTTCTTTTTTTCCCAATTAAGCAAGAAAATGCAACCTGATACATAGAACATGCATATTACCTGGAAGGCTGGGTTATTGAAACGTATCTTTCTGAATTTTTCCTCATTGGGATTCTTCACAACATTTTTGACATAAATCAGAAGAGTTTGGAAAGCCCTCCCCACTTTGGTATCATTGTCCTAGACCCACAAGAAAAAGAAACATGAGGTCCTGCTGGTTATCTAGAATAGGGCAAAGAAAACACTTGCTCTCTAATAATAGGTAATTCCACATTTTCTCTATGAAGATGGGCCCTTCGATGTTGAAGGCATTCATTCACAGGAGCAAAAATACATTTCATTAATGATCAGAGCAGATGAGCAAAGAAAATGAAGTGTTAACAACAAAAATCAGAAGAAGGCTATATAGTTTGATTTAAGGCAATTCCTCTGCTCACTGGCGCAAAACATTATATACAAAAAGAACAATATGCACAGAAAGGAACTCTAATTTCCTTTTTGTTTCGTTTTTTTTTTTAAATCCACAAAATTGCATATAAAGCACCTTTTATCCATTGAGTATTGTATAGAAAGTTCAACATCAAAATATGGCTTTCTGACTACATGATTTCCTTGCTACTAGCTATTATTATGTCACGGGACAGACTATGATATGTCATGTACCATGTGATTGCGCTTGAGAGATCTTAAACAGTCTCTCATGATCTCTTCCTTTGTCACCGTAACAACAGGCAATGAATTGGACTTAACAGGCAATGAAGCAGACTTGACAGGCAATGAGTTCTGCAATTTGAACAGGAGGAAAACATTGATAATGAACCACGTTTCATTAAGAATGCAGCAATATCTGAATCAATCAATATGATTCCAAAGATCCACACCTTTTCTTTCTGCATCAAAGTTGAAGCATTGTTTACAGATGGAGGGTCGTCCAGAGGCAATCCAAGCCTCCGCCTTCTTTCTGCCTGTGAAAAGAATACTAATGGAATTGCAGTGAATTGTAGCAATAATTTGAATGATGAATAGAAAAAATAATATTAGAAGAGTTTAAGAATTAAATGCTTCCTAGACATTGTTCCCTAGATTCTTACTGCTTCCCAATATTATTAGCAACTATTTGAATGGTGAACATAAAAAGAATATTGAAAAAGTTCAAGAATTAAATGCTTCCTAGACTCTTAGTGCTTCCCAGATCTTGTATGCTAGAGAACAGTTTTCAGCAGGGGCTGTGACTGTTTATGAAAAGGGCACACCTATTCACTTGAAGATGCAGATAAAAGCTATGTCTTGAAATTTCATACGGTATTTTCAATTGGGAAAACTACTATACATGCAATCAATTGTGCAACAATGCTCTAGTCTGAACATCTGACATCCATAGCAAAACGTAAGAGAATTAGAAAAAACCTTATCTTGCTGTAGTTTCTGACGAATTTTATCTCTCTCTCTATTCTCTTTCTCTTTCTCTGCTTTCCACAAGGCTATAGAGCTAAATAAAAAATAGCATGTGAAAATTGTAAGTAGCAAGAAAAAGAAAAAAGAAGACATGATATGCAAGGTACAATAAGCGTAACTATGACTCCACAACAGACCGTTTTCTTTCATTTTCTTCCTGAATTCTCTTGGCCTCAAGCAGTTCCTTACCTGCTTTTATCCTCTCCTGCAAGTGCATAACAGCTAAATTATTCGATGTTCAAAATATGAGAATTATGAAATTGACACGAGACCTTGAAGCATATAAATTAGAAAGAAAACATATTTGTCAAATATGCTTCATTAATAGAATCAAGAAAATATCAATAATGGATGGTACACACTCTATGGCTCAACAAAATTGAAACATGTAACTGTCAAAATTTTCTAGCCAAATTGGAGTTACTCACTGAAGTAAAGAAAAATTTAGCCATCACATGCATTGCAGTTTCAAATGAGGCACAGTGATAACCAAACAAAAAAAGAAAAGGTAAACGTCAGCAAACATTTGATTTCCTATAATGGCACTGCATGCAATCTTCTGTCCTAATTTTCAATCTTTTCCACTTTGGTTATCTCCATCACACTTCTCTTTACACAGCTATGACTAGGAAAGATGAATCCATAATAATATAGTTAAAAAATGTTATGAAAACAAAGGTAAAGTAAAAGTTTAAAATAAAATATATATATATATATATATATATAAAAAGAAGAAAAAAAACTCACTGAGAAGAAAGAAATAGAGACATCATCACATATGGTGGATCATAAATAATAGCAAAGAAACAACAAAAATGATGACAACAACAATATCAATACAACAATAATTCCACTTTCGAACTACTGTAACTGTCTCAACATTCAGCATCCAAAAAACAAACATTGAACTATGACTAACATGTTTCACAGAAGACTCAATTTGCAAAGACAAAAACCTCTCAAATTGAAGCTATATTCAGTATGGAAAATGTCTCACTGTAGAGAAAGAAAAAAAGGTTGAAGAGTTCAAACAGAAAAAGAGAAAGACTAACAAGATAACGTAAACACACCTTCTCCCTCTCTCTTTCAACTTTCTTCTCTTCCTCTTCTTTCTTTCTGCGTGCTTGATACTTCTCCATCTCTCTTTCCACTTTCTTCTCTTCCTTTTCTTTCTTTCTGTGTGCTTGATCCTTCTCCCTCTCTCTTTCCACTTTCGTCTCTTCCTCTTCTTTCTTTCCGCATGCTCGATCCCTGCAATTGAGCAAAAATCAAAATAATAACAACGAAAGAAACCAACCAAAAGTTACCATGAACAAACCTTACCCAAGTATTGATTACTAAAGGGCTAACCAAAAATAAAACTGAAATTGGATTGAATGAATATTGGCCATTATAAAGAAGCCGCATAGGATTTCATCATGAAGAGGATGTCAGAAGCACACCTTAATTCTTGTGCTTTTAACTTCACTTGTTCTGTAATGTAAGAAGGGTCATAAGCCTCAATATTGATGGGCACAGGAACCTGGGTGCAATTGAACAAAAACAAAAATGAACAGAGAAAATTAACTACCACGACAATATAAGCAAAATATGGCACCCAGATTCATGACATTTTTTAGGTTAGCATATGAATTCAGATACTCATGTTATGCATTAAACAAAAGAAGCAAAAATAAGGCTGAAAATAAAAACAAAGGCCAACATCCCTAATCCAAAACTTGGCAACAATATGTCTCTGCTTAGCTTTTTAGGAGGAAGAAGAAGAAGAAGAAGAAGAAGCTCATAAAAATAGAGGATAAGGTCCATCCACAAGACTTACAAAAAGCTAAAGTCAATTATAATTAGTAAGTCAATGAAGCTCATAAAACATACAAAATCAAAGTTTGTAAAGAAAATTGAGGTCTGCTATTAAAAAAAAGCACTCTCTATAACACAGTTAGATGAGAGATTTCAAGATTATAATTATGCTCCAAACAATTGTGAAGTATAGGTATAAGCCCTAAATTTCTGTACCCTGTAGTTTCTTACTATTCAATGAGGTTTCCCTAACTGAAAGATCCTAGCTCAACAACCTAACAAGCCCCTAAATAATAATTTCTCCTCCAATATGTCTTATACAAAAAAACGGATCCTGCATTTTAAAGTTCTAGGAATCTGTAAAGTGGGTGATACTAAGCATATTAATTTTGCACATGCAACTTCTGCTCCTGGTTAAATAGTTATACCATTTAATGACTTCAGATTTCCTTCAATTGAATCCATCATTTTATTCCCTTACAAGTACTGTTGTAGTTGTGGAGTTTATAATCCTCTTCTAATACAATTATGGGGTAACAAAGGAGAGACCAAAACCGTGTATCACAGAACTGCCACATATTTTCCATGTGAGCTAAAAATAAAGCATTAGATGGATATCAAGCATGATTAGAAAGTTCTCCACTGACAAAACTACAACCCAAACAAAAAAGAATTAGTATTCAGTTACAATACTGAAATTATGCACGAAGATCCAGACACAAAGTAAGAAAGGAATTCCATCAAGATGAAGAAATCATACCAAGGGCATCTGATCGATGTCTGGATCATTCTCGTGATCAAAGAGCCAATTAACAGCAGCATCAATACTAGAATTACCTGGAAAAAAAATCATATTTACATGCACAGAGAAGCCCCATGAATTGCATTTGCACATAGTTTGAAAATACTTTGTAAGAAGAAGCAAATTCAAAAGCACTTCTCAGAATTTGAAAAGCACATAGGCCTGTGTGCCAGACCCAGAATATAAGGTTTGCATCTATGAAGCACTGGCCTAATAAGCATGGACACTTCAAAGAAGGTAGCACATCTGTGACTGTGTCCGTGCCCGTGCCCTGCCCATGTCAGACACCGACACTCGTCGGACACTTCCCGACATGTGTCTAGCATTCGCCCAAACATGTCCTATTTTTCAATAAATTTTTTAGACTTGAACACTTGGAGGACCCTTAGACATACATGAAGCTAATTAAAGTTTTGAAAAAAATAACTTAGACATAATGTTAGAAATTTTTTTTGCAAATTTATAGGAATTAGAGCCATGATGCATTTTTTTTTATTATCTTTGAATGGTATGTTCATATGTATGATATATAATACATTTATAAAACTATATATTTTGTGTGTCCCCTATGTGTCGTGACTTGCTTTTTTTGAAAATTGCTATGTCGGCATGTCCGTGTCACATTCGTATCATGTCACATATCCGTATTTCTTAGGCACCGGCACTTCAAAATAGGTGATGCAAACTGTGTGGGACACGTATAGGATACAAACACAAGTGGGGACACATGAGAACGACTATGAAAATTATGTTTTTTTCAGGGGACACTAGGAGGTCATATTTAAAATTTAAAAGCATTATTTTGGAGATCATATTATAATATTTGAAAACATGAGGGTTGAATTTATAAAAAATAAAAATAAAATAGAACTTCTATCAAACTATCGACAGCGCAATAGATCTAACCACAATTGTGAAGTTAAGAGCTTGGCTTGTAACGATCTCTAGAGCTTAACGCAACATAGATGTAGTCTCTAGCGGGTTTAAATTATTTTTTTTTAATGTTAAATTAGTGTTAGTTTTCAATAATTTAGGTTGTTTATGAATGTAATATTTATTTATAGTAAATAAAAGTATATTTTTTTTGCATATCCCCACTATGTTAAGAAGCATGAATACAGACACGTAACACGACACAATAAGGACATGTGAACACACAAATTTTCAAAAAATGCAAGCTATGGCACATGAGGCACATGTGCAAAACACATAACTTTATATATGTATTATATTTCAGTGTCATATTTTAAATGTTATATATTTATCATATGTCAAATATTAATTCTCACCAAATTCATCAACATTGGGTATGCTACTCCAGTGGGAAAAAAAATTGAAAAAACAAATATGGGACACCATGTGTCCCCAACATGTCCAATGCATGTCCCCAACATGTTCAGAGTGTTTCAATCTTGTGACCATGTCCGGCAAATGTTGGACACCAGTACGTGACCTCCAAAGAGGTGTTTGTGCTTTTCATAGTCACCATGTTTGTGTCCTAGTTTTTTTTTTTTTTTTCGATCGTCATGACTCATGTCCATATCCATGCCTCCTAGGTGTGCATGAAGTACAAACATCAAATTATAACTATCGCTTTAACCTTGAGGTATTCTCTCATAAAGGAATAAGACCAAGGCCATCTTCATAAGATTGAAGTTCAGCAAAGAGAACCACCTTTCTTCATCGTTCAAGTTGATTAACTGTGTATAATACATGAAGAGTTTAAAAAACCTTCCAAAGCCTAATTCCACAAATGAAGTTTCTTTAATATTTTTTGAAGGGTTTTAGGGCTTCAGCAAACAATTCTGATGTCATCATAAATTTGTACTGTGCTTTTTAAAGTTTATATATAAACAATGTTTACAACTGTTATTGCCTTGAAATACATATGGTCTTTGACAAAACATCATCTGCTTTTACATGTTGGATTTAGAAGCATATATTGCTTTAGTACAAAGAAAATACACATATGTATTCATGCATGTAATAACAAATATATACTTGACGAATAAAATGGTGCCAGTAGCTTACTTCACAATATAAATATTTCCCAACACTGGACACTAGCACAAATGCATATGTAATGCACGTCTAGTATGAGGTTAGGTGGATGCAAGATCAAATGACCAAATGAAAAGAATTAGAAATATTATAAAAAAGAATATATATATATATATATAAGAAGATAGAAAATTAATAATATGCTTTGATAACTCAAAAAAAAATAAAAAATGCACAAGATCTCAAAACACCAAAGGACTAAAAAAAACAAAAACAAAAATGATGTTGACAAATGAGAATATCTAAGCATACTACTAATTAGTTGAAGAAAAGACATCTTCGTTAATAATAAAAAATAAAAAAAGCTTTGCCAAGATGGAAAGGGCGATCAAAGTATCCGTGATCAAATATGTAATTCTAATTACCTGAACATGTCCTCACATCTGCACACATAGGGCACATTAAATCTCCATGGCAATGTTGTGGCAAAAACACTTAATCATTAGTCAAAAACTATTAAGCATGGGCACTTTGACAAATATGTCATACTTGTACTTGGTACTCACCAGGTAATACTTTGCATGGTAGCATACGTACTGGATATACGAAACACGTACTCAAATTTTTTCTTCTTAATTTTTATCGTGCCTAAGAAGTACGTTATATATACCTAAGCCGTACCTCAGCTGGAATAGTATTTTCTTCGATACAAAGATGAAGTTAGTTTCATTAGACTTTTTATGCTTAGCATGATTTTTTAAAGTTATTTAATATAATGACATTTAATTTTGGTTTATACCTTACTTTTGACATTAAATATGAATTGTAGGTTGGATCTTAACTAACTAAACTATTTAACTAATTTTTGCATTACTCCAAATTAAAAATGTAAATATACATATATTTTTTTATTAACATATCAAGCCGTACCCGTACACTATTTTTTTTAGATTTTACTATATTGACATACCAGTACCAATACCGTACATGTTCTCGTGCTTCATAGGTCAAAAGAAAAACCCTATGGTTGTTCAACCCTTGAAATTCACAGTGACACAAGGAGTAATGAAAATATAGTCCTTGATTTCTTAAAGCAAGAATCTATTAAGAGAGTAGGAGAAGAACATTCCTTCCAATGTTGTCATCCCTTGGATAAATTATACCTTGGATTGGACACAAAACTCATGATGTCAATAGCCACTTGACCAACACAAGGAGGGACAATGCAGAGAAAGGAAAGGGATATAGATGTAAATTTCATAAGCATTAAGGATCATCACAGGTGTGGCATGATGCAGGACTACTTCTAGTTGGATTGTCAATTCTAAGTTCCAGCCTCCAGATCCCTTGGACAGGAATTCAAAAAAACTTTAGAAATTTTATTGATGTTGTAAATCTACTTGTTTGATATCGAAATTAATAATGTTTTGATAATGAGAATTATTTTAGCCTCATTTGGTCGTTAAGTTGAATTTGAGCCTCAACCAAACTCTGTGAATCACAAAACCTAGAGTCCAAACTACTTAGTGACGCTTGTATTTTTATTTGGCCCAATAACCTTGAAGTTGTGGGTTAATCTAAGGGCAATCACTTTGTACATAAGTTCTAGGGTTAGGTCTATATCCAGTACTCCCAATCTCCCAGGTCCCCACTATTAGAGACTAAACAACGTGCAATATTATTTTACAAGTTTAGGTTTTTTGTTCAAGACATGAAAGTGAATAAACAAGCTGTAATGCTTTTGAAAGTCTCTGTTCATCATTTTCAGAATTGTTGAGTTGCTGTATCATGTATGAGAACACTTTCAGAATTGTTGAGTTTGCTGTATCATGTATGAGAACCTTTTCTAACTTCTGAAGATTTGGGCATGAAGGGTTGCATTTCCAATGCTTCTATTTCTACTCAATGTATAAACTAATGATGTGAATACAATTTCAATAGCTTGGAAAAGAATTCTGATGAATTGAGCAGTGCAACGAAACTTTGCACCATTGCTGCATCCATGTATTTGGAATTTGTGTGGGTGTAGTCTAAAAGCTTGGGAAAAGGAGGCAAAGGGGAGCTAAAGACCGGAAATTTCATCGTCTTCTCATTCACAAAGAAAATCAAAGATTACAGTGAAAAACTTCTTTTTAGAAATTAGGAGGCATGGGCAAATCACAGCCAGGTTTTGTTTTCTACAGAACCTGACTCTGAGAAAGTATTAAGTGCTTCTAGATTAGATGATTACTAAATACCTATCAAATTCAAGGAAAACTTAAGTAAACAATAAGTCTCACCCAGCAATGCTATTTCAAAGATTAATTAGTTCAAAAAAAAAATGGTAGTAAAGATCATGACAACATATATTGAGCCTGTTACAATAGTATAAATAAGACCGAAAAGTACCAATTTCTATCTAGTGTCCTTGATGGATTACATTTTTTTATTTTCGTCAAATTGGCATGTCAGACCTAAAATTTAAGTTCAATTGCAGTTGACACATAATAGCATCATTAAGTTTGTGTTACACACTTACATTGGCAAGTTAAGAAAAGTTGTGATACAGTTAAGAGGTTCTAAATGTAAATCACTGCCGTTCATTGACAATGGTAATAATTTGAAGTATATACTATTTACAATACAAAAAAAAATGCACACTGATACTATTTCATGTAAATGACACACCAGAATAATGAAGTCCCCTCGTTGCTTGAGCCAGTGGAAATCCCATATTTTCAAGTTCATCAAGCAATCTCTTCTTTACTTCAGGAACAACCATTTCTGACATTGCTAAAATACATAAATCAATTAATTATGAAAAAAAGGACACCAATTCATTAAAAACAATCTCCAAAATTAAAGGAACCCCAACTATATGAAGAGAAGAAATTTAGTACGAAACTCAAAGAAGATGCCATGGGTTATAGCAAAGGATACTGCAAACACATATTTCATTTATACCAAGAACCTATAGTCAAACATAGAAAAGATATGCATATATCAGTGCTGGTTTGGTTAGCCAAATCGAATGCAGGGACAATAATCTAAAACCTACTTGGATGCATTAACTGTTTTCTGATTTGTGTTTCTTTTCTTTTGTTTGAAAATTTTCTGAAACTGAGAAATTGCTTGTAATTTTGTAGAGATTTCTGAAAAAACAGCATGTGTGATGATAACACAGAAAGCCTCATTTGGAAATCACATAAAATCAAGCTGATCATGTTGGTGGAGGTAGTGGTGTTGGTGTTGGTGTTGGTAATCATATTTTGAAGTCATATGCTGGAAATGAAGGTGAAGGAGGGGTAAGTGGTAGCAGTTTCATAACTTGTAGTGGTTTTCTGGTTGCGGCAAAAGTGGTTGTGCGGTTGATAGTGATGGTTGTAACAGTGATGGAGTGGTTTCTGTGGCAATGTTGTGGAAACTGAGATGTCAGTTGGAGAACCAAGACTGGTGCCATGTCCTGTTAGATGCAACACAACCCTCAAGCCTGAACCGATTATATCATAGTTTTTGTTCTTCACACTCCTATTATTGTAATTCGATACTCTTGAACTTTCTTCTTGACAGAAATGTTATCCCCTTTAGTGCAAAACATGTTTGAAAAACTACATCTAGAACATCCCTTGAATGATACATATTTTTAACTAGAATATAGAAGAGATAATGTTAAAATCCACCTACTCTCCACCTACTTCACCCACTTAAACCTACTCCACTAAACCTAACCCACTACACCACTACCACCTCACCTACTCCACTAAACCTAACCCACTACACCACTACCACCTCCACTTCACCTACTCCTTACCTACTACACACTCACCCTCTTCTATATATAGGAATCATGAATCATTGTAATTGATATCAATATAAATCAATCAATAATACAATTCTCTATTTCTCTTTATACATTAAATTTCTACATGGTATCAGAGCAAGGTTAAGCACTTAGTATTTTTCGTTTCACCGGCGGGCGGCAACCTCGCCTTGGCCGCCCGCCGGACCTCAACCTATTCCGCTTATTTTCTACACATACCTTCCCATCACTGCCTAAATCCTCTCTCTTGAGGCCAATGTGAATTCCTCTTCTTCATAATCTGCACTAACTGTGGCATCTTTTCCTGGGGCAAACTCTGCAACGCAACACTCAATCTATGCTTCTCCTCCATGCTCATTTGTCTCTTGTTAGGATCCTTCGCCTTCAGCTTTGGTTTGGGCTTCGCCACAGCCTTGAGCTTCACTGCAGCTTTCAGCTTCATGGCAGCCTTCGGTTTCACAGCAGCTTTTGGCTTCGCAGCTGGCTTGGCCTTTGCCGCTGGCTTGGGCTTCACAGCGGCTTTAGCTTTTGGCGCAGCAGCTTTTGTCTTAGCCGGAGCCTTCTTTTCCTTTTTCGCTTTTACAGCCTTCGGCTTTGCAGCAGCCTTCGGCTTTGCTTCCCTCTGGTGGCTCCCCAGGTTCCACCTGAGCTGCATGATTCATTTATAGCTGCAATTGATAAGGGAAGTATTAGAACAATGCCCAATAGAAGTATGCCAGCTGCTCCTTACCCTACTCCTGGAGCACTATTAATAGGTGATGCTTTCAACATGCGTCATCCTTTAACTGGTGGAGGAATGACTGGAGCCCTGTATAAGGTGTTTTGTGCATCTCCTGATCAAGCAAGGAAGGAAATGCGTGAAGCATGTTTTGATTATTTGAGCCTTGGAGGTGTGTGTTCAACAGGACCAGTGGCTTTACTCTCTGGTCTAAATCCTAGCCCATTGAGCTTGATACTCCATTTCTTTGCTATAGCCATATATGGTGTTGGCCGTCTCTTGCTACCATTTCCTTCCCCTAAGCGCCTGTGGATAGCAGCTAGATTATTTTTGGGTGCATCGGCTATCATTTTTCCCCTCTTTCTCTCACATGGGCTTGTCCCCTCTCTCTCCTCCGTTTGATTTCAAAATCCATTATTTTTATTTATTTTCTCCAAATCACTTTCCTTATTTCCCCCATCTTTCATTTTGATTTCAAATATATTTTTATTATTTCTTTCTTTATTTTTCTTTCACATTATTTTTTAATCTTTTTCAAATTCCATTCATACCATATAGCTTTGCACACCAAACCATCTTTTATTCATCTCAGGGATCAACCCCGATTTAACAAAAAAAAAAAAAAAAAAAAAAAACCACAACAACACAAACCACAACACCACAAGATTTGTTTTCTTTTCTGCAGACGGCCACCCACCGACCTCACTTTTTCACCTATTCCGCCGGTCTTTTCTTCTTGCCTCCGTCCTGGGCGGCCCTTGACGGTGTTGCCTCCGTGTTTCCCACTCCACTGGGCACGATCACTCCACCCTGCTCCTCCACTACAGCATATGGCGGACCTCCAAATCGGAACATAACGGTGGCCTTCCGCTTCAGCTCCTTATTTTCCGCCTTTAGCACACTTATCTCTACTCGCGCATCCTTATACATGCGTTGGAGCAGAGCCAGTTGGGCGTTTAACTGCTGCACCTCATTTGTCCTACTTTGCAGCCGGTGCGACAAGTTTGTGACCGCAGTCATAGTTTCAACACAGGACTTCAATGTATACTGATTAGCTTCAATATCCGTTTGCACTGCCATTTTTTGCTCCACCGACCGCATCGGAAAGTTCAACGGAGCAAAACCAGAGGTGTTTGGTTGAGGTTCACAGGCCACCGCACCAGTTATCTCTCTTGTTGACTCGTTGAGGTCGGGAAAGAGAGTGAGCAGACCACGGGAAGAAGAGGCTATGTTCTGGGTAGCTGAACGGGAAGAAGAAGCCATGTTTTTGGGTTGCTGAGTGTTTCAGAGAAGGGTTGGTTACAGAATGTTACATAGAACGAAGAGGTTTCAACTGGTTTGTTATGCTTCCAAGCCTCAGACTTCGCTTTGGTTTATAAAGACAGAGACGACGAGGCCGACACGCGCTCTGTCAATCGCGTGCATCGCCGCGTGTCAGGCGCCCCTTTTGATGGCTCGACGCTTTCTGTCGGGCACGTCTTTTGATGAAGTGGGCGCGCCTTTTGATGGCACGCCTTTTTATGGATTGGGCACGCCTTTTGATGGCACGCCTTTTGAAAGATAGGGCACACCTTTTGAGGGTGCGACTTTTTAAGGGTCCGACAAGACTCTGTAAACTGTCCCGACATTGATTCCGGTTAGCTCCTTCATGGGTCCGACAAGACTCTGTAAACTGTCCCGACATTGATTCCGGTTAGTTTCTACAAGGGTCCAGCAAGACTCCGTAAACTGTCACCACAACTGTCACAACATTGTCTGCTACAACGGTCCGACATGACCCCATAAACTGTCTTCTACATCGGTCTGACACCGCCATCCAGTGTCCTCTACACCGTTATGACACCACCATACAGTGTCCTCTACATGGTTATGACACCCCCATACAGTGTCCTCTACAACGTTATGACACCACCATCCAGTGTCTTCACCAATGGTCTGACACGACCATACAGTGTCTCTTATCCTCTTTTATTTTTATGTATTTTCTTGTTTTGTTACTCTCTCCAAACTCAAGTTGGTTAGTTCCTATCCCCCTTGAGTTTGCGGGGGCTGTTAAAATCCACGTACTCTCCACCTACTTCACCCACTTAAACCTACTCCACTAAACCTAACCCACTACACCACTACCACCTCACCTACTCCACTAAACCTAACCCACTACACCACTACCACCTCCACTTCACCTACTCCTTACCTACTACACACTCACCCTCTTCTATATATAGGAATCATGAATCATTGTAATTGATATCAATATAAATCAATCAATAATACAATTCTCTATTTCTCTTTATACATTAAATTTCTACAGATAACAATGAGGGGACCATGGGGGTTCCAATTCTCTGCTATCCCCAAAGTACTTTTTTAACACACAAAAAGCTTGTTAACAAAAACACAAGACACGCCAACATGTGTTAGCCCATGAATGACCTTGTACTCACAAACTGTATGTTTCAAATGCAATGTGATGATGAGTAATAAGATACATGAACATTTGAAAGTTTACAATTGTATCCGACCAAATTAACTTTGAGAAACAAACATGCTCGAGTTCAATTATATAGGAATCCAAAACTTGAATATATTAGCACCTCAGTACATGAAAATGAGGACTGAGCTCATGGGTGGCAAATGACACAATATTTCTGAACGAGGTATAATAAGCAACTAGGGGTGTGTAAAAAATTGCCAACTTGCCAACCCAAACCGACCCATGTGGTTTGAGAAAGTGAGCGGGCTGGGTTGGGTGGTTGGCATGTGGGTTAAAATTTGTCAACCCGCCTACAAAACAATGCAACATTACTTTGCATATACCCACACAGATTCTCTTCCTAACCTTAATACCATTAATTAGATGACACCTACTCATTTTCAAAACATATATATATTTTTTCTAATCTGATTGTTTTGTATTTTAAATTGTGGACTACAATTTTCATAACATTGTGCATTCGATTAATCTGTGAATTTTGTGTTAGAATTTATAAAAAATAACTACTTTTTTTTGTTTGAAATTGTCAAAAACATTAAATAATCATTGGTGTTCCTTTTTATTTTATATTTTTAACCCTCTCAAACCGCTGGTTTGAAACTGCCAAAATAACCAACCCAAATGAGGATAGGTGTGTTGGCCGGGGGCTGAAAATTTCTCAATTTTCCAAAGGGTGGGTCGGTTGATGATTTTCCCCCCAAAATCAACAAACCGACCCTGTCAACACCCCAATTAGCAACAATTTGGTCTAACAGAAAATAAGAACATGAAGAAAACCCAAATGTATGATGTAACAAGAGATTGAGCAACTCATTTGCAAACAATACAATTCAATAAAGAAATGAAAACATCAGCAAAATTTCAAAAATAAAAAATTGCAATGGTCTCAACTCAACCACATAAACAGAAAACCAAAAACTCTTGAAAATTTTCATATACACACCAAAAACCAAAACAAAACTAGAAAAATTAACGACCTGAGAAAAGTTTTAAAGATCATACGGTTACAAATGTGAGAGGTTTGCAATGAGAATTGAAGACAGTATTTGCTTGGGCGAAACTGGGACGAGAAGAGAGTATTAAATGTTGCTGAGGTAGATCTTCAACGGAATTCTGAGAAGCCCTAGCAGAGTCGAACAAGTTTGAAGAAGAGAAGAGCACCGCCATTGAACATGCTGATTCTTTACAGGATCAAAAGGAAAGCCCTAGCCTTTACTTTTCTTGTTTCATGGATTCTCTCTCTCTCTCTCTCTCTCTCTCCTTTCTTCAAATTCTTGCATATTTATACCTTTTTGTGCCCAAGCAAAGAATATCTTCCAGCGGGGGGCAAGGATAAGCATAACTCGGCCGAGTGGACTGTACGAGTGTCGCGGTTTACAGAGTTGACTCAGTGGTCGTTAATTTTATGGGAGGTAATTCCATGCAGGTGAAAGAAATGGAAATATATATATATATATATATATATATTATTTATACCATTAGTTTATCAATTGATATTTTTTATATGAGTAATTCTATTTACATTATTAGTTTATTTCTTTACATCTTTTATCTCATTGTATTATTTTTTAAAAATGTGATTCCCATTATATTTATTATACAATCAAAATTAACTTTAAATTAAAAACTCTTCAAAACCCTTTTAGTTTTGCTTCTTTATACCGATAGCTTTTGGTAATATAATGTTAAAGAATTTGAATTACTTTAGTGTCGTGTTACTAGACAAACCAATTTTTTCTAGCCATTTGTTATCGTTCGATTGAATGATTTTACTTTACTTTAATAAGAAATTAGTTGGAGTCTATTTGTGAAGTGTTTGATTGGTGATACATTACTATACAAATTAGATTACTCTAGTATCATGTTGTTGAACTAAAATAAATTTGTCCAGCTATCTGTCGCTTTACTTGCATTGTAGATTGTCTTCATTGTTGTTGCATTAAAGCATTTCTTTGTTTCAATGTATTCAATATCTCTTTTAGTTGCACCATGCTCTTTGACATATCAACTAATAAGAATGTTTCCTCCTCAGATAATCTACTGGTAAATGAGTACCCTTCAAGATGTTCCGCAGTCGGATGATTGCACTTGCATTGCTGCAATGAATAGAAGCATAATCCTTTCAAACAAAAAAACAAAAAATATAAATAAATAAATGAAATTAGAAATGCATGGTAATGAATAACTGAACAAAAAAAACAAAAAATATAAATGAATAAATGAAACTAGAAATGCATGGTAATGAATAACTGAACAAATTAAAAACATTCGGCCTTCTATTACTGAAAATGTATCTTTCATTTGATAGTGGGTTACTGGATATATATTTTTTGTTCAGTAATGTGATTCCAAACTATTTTATTTTGTTCAATTTTAACATACCAAACAAAAGTCGAAAACTCTCTCAAGAAATGAAAGTAAAACCTACCAAACAAATAAATAAAATTACCATTTCACTTTCTTTTCTTTCTTTCTTTTTTTCACCACCGTTTCTTCATCCATTACTTTCTTATATGATCAAAATACTATAATTCTCACTTTTTGAAAAGAGATATGTAGCAGAGAAGAAAAACTGAGAAAGAAAGAAAAATAGTAAGGATTAAAGAACAATGGGTGTAAAAAGATAATAAAATATATTTAGTTTTAATATTTTGTCCTCAAAAGTAATTTCACACATGGGTAAAATTGGGGGATCTCATATAGAGCGTGTAAAGAGATAAACTAGTGGTACAAGTAATCACTCTTTTCATATAAGATTTTTTTTTTTCCTTTCAGTTTTACCTATGTGTGAAATTACTTTTAAGGACAATATTAAAATTAAATATATTTTATTATCTTCTTACACCCATTGCTCTTCAATTCCTACTGCTTTTCTTTCATTCTCAGTTTTTCTTCTCAACTACACATTTCTTTTCAAAAAATGAAAATCATAATGTTTTAATCATAGAAAAAAGCAATGTATGATGAAACGGTGGTGAAGAATCATCAAAAAAATGAAATGATGAGTTTTTTTTATTTGTTTGGTTGGTTTTTGTTTCATTTTTTGAGAGAGTTCTTCAACTTTTGTTTGGTGTGTCAAAATTGAACAAAATAAAATAGTTCGGAATCAAATTATTGAACAAAAAATATACGTCTGGTAAACCACTGTTGAATTCTTATTATCTTGAGACGACCCGACATACGTATTTGTTGACTTGCGTTTTTCTCGCGCCCTTCGCCTATCGAAAAATGGTTTGAAAAGAAAGGCCTCACAGTTGGGACTCCCGCGGTTCTGAATCACAAGTGCAATGTGAAACTGATAAACACCAAAGAGTCTAATCCGGCAAATCTTTTTGAAAAATCGATTTTAAATCAAATAATGCCAAAATTGGACTGCTTTGCTAGATTACAGAGTCGTCACCTAAATGTTTTGTTTTTGGAGAAATTTAGGAAACCCTGACTCGTGCCAAAGGCCACGTGTCCGTCATCACCAAAGTTGCCTCGACTCGGGAACTTAGGTACGAGGGGGGAAGGTCATGAATTGAGCACCCATGCTCGTCCGATCAAAGATCGGCCTCTACTAACCATGATTTGATGTTTTATAAACATTATGCGTTCTTATTCCGGTTATTAGCTAACATTACTATGTGACGCGCACAAACAAGTATAGACTAGTCGCAAGACTTGGAATAATTCAACTCATGATTGTTTGCGGAAATGATTTGAAGTTGCCACCCTCAAGTGGGCTTGAAAGATGCGGATTTGCCACCTCAAGTAGGCTTAAAATATGATTTTGTCACGACAAAGTGGGCTTAAAACGCATATTCGTTGAATTGTTCCAATTCAAACAACAAAGCCTACATCCACAGGCATTCATACAGTTAATCATGTAAGCAAATAGTCTCATGGCAAGCATGCGAAACGTGGCAATATGGCAATCACACTCATGCAAGCATGCTAAAGCGTAAAAGTTTACCGAGTACTCAAAGCTAAAACAAAAAAAAAAAAACTAGTTAGAAAAATGCATGATCCTAACTATACAAGATGCCTAATGCAACACGTGAAATATGAATTTAATAGGCTCAGCTACTAATATGGCATTTGATTCAGTTCAATTTGATAACATGCTTTTAAACACGTATTCAAAGAAGATATTGAAATTACAATGTAGTTTGAATGATGCGCCAAGCCTCGGTGCATACAAGACAAATGAATGGATGCAAACATGCAAGCATAAGGTATGCTAATTATAAAAAATGTTCCTAAACTAACCATCGAAAGCGGTTAAGTAAACGGGAGAAAGACGCGGGGTTAGAAGACATGCACACATGCACGCACACTTATTACAACATTATGCCCTCACGGAGAAGGGTCCGAATGAATAAGAGCTAAGCTAATCTAATTAAGCTAATTAGACTAATTATTACAACACTTTAACTAATTAACAACTAATTAAATAAAACACATTCACACTAACTAATCATGCAAGATATTTAGACTACACTACCATAGCTCTGCTTCAGGAAGTGGAGGATGCATGCACTCGGTTTTCGCCCCGAAAAGCCACCATTTTGCTCTTGAGAGGCTCTGTTTGCAGGGTTGAACATACTCTAGAAACTTTCTGCTCCACCTTACCAAATACCTGCTGAGGATTACACTAGTGGCCTGCCAACCATGGATGGTTGTTGCCGGCCCTCTGCCAGCCAAAAGTGTGCCTTGCCGACCAAGAATGAGGCACTGTAGGCCACTGATGCTCTGAGTCACCACATTGCAATAGAGCACAAACAGAGGAAATTGGAGGTTTTTCCAGGGGTTTATTTGTACTGTGTCTCTTCTTATCATCTCAAAACCTCAAAGGAGTGCCACACTTGGATCCAAAACCACCAACCAAGCATTTTCAATGCATGATGCCCAAGGAACCAAGGAGATCAATTTCATTGTATGCAAAAACAAGACTCAAGACCACCACCTTATCATATGTGATCAAAGGCAATGGAGACCAACGAGATTGGCTCATTTCATCACTTTGAGTATGAAATACTCCAATCTTCCTTGTGTTAACACTTATTTTGTATATGCATATACAGACTACAATGGAGGATGCTGAGGAATTCAAAAGTTGCCCCTACCCACCTGCAAGGAAAAAAACAAATGAAAGCCGACTTGTATCAGTCTCTCTATAAGGTCTACCATATTGTAACTAGCTGCAAGGGATGACATACATAGGTCTACGGGAAAGAAATAAACCTTCTCGTATAATCCTGTTGATCAAGTTTGCGCTCCTCCAAACGTTGTCACTTTACTCCCTGAAAACACAAACGTGAGCTAGCCGGCGGGTGTGTGCCGGAAACCCCTCCGATGCCTAAGTCAGCAAAATAGACAAGTAGACAAAAAGCTCTGTGTATCAAAGTTGTGTGTTACCTCTCCATAGGTGATGTTTGTGAGCTTTTATAGGTTCCGTGTGGCACAATCCAAGTAGGACTCTTACTCCTCCATGTAGAGTCCTCCTAGGATTCATACTCTTGAAAGATAATGCTTATCCTTCAACACCCTCCTCACTGCTTAAACCAAGTGAGATAGTTTTACCATGGTCGGATTCCACTATGACCGAGGTAAGCATGGCTTATGCTAAGCCGCAGACTAGACCGAGCTAACTTTAGTTCGGCTCTTCCATTTATTGCTCTTACCCAGGTTTCTCTTAGCGTCAACCATGGTGTGATCAGACCGAGCTATCAAACAGCAAGGTTCTGGCCGAGATAACCTAGATAACCCAAGACTGGACTAACTTTGCGTACGGCAACCGGGCTATGTTCAAAGCTTCCTTTAGACCGGAGTAACCTCAAGATTCTTTCGGACCGGAGTAACTTTATACCCCTCTTGGGCCGGAGTAACTTTACACCTCTCTTGGGCCGGAGTAACTTTATGGCCTTTTTACTCAGTCCTTCTCAATGTGGCCCATAACGGCCCATTACCCAACTCGACCCAATTTATAAGTATAAATTACCCTTTCAATAGATGGAAGAAACACTTGAATGTGTCAAGAATTAAAGAAACAAAAAATTGAATTTGGCCAATGTTGCAACCCAATCATAATCCAAGGGCCCACCGAGTTTTTGCCTGGTTTCAATAAAGAATATAGACCCAGTTTTGACCCCAGTAATCCCAGTTGGGTTATAAAAAATACTTCAGTGATGCAAACTAGATTACACATTAATTAAAAATGTAGAGTAGGACTTATGTTTCCAACGCAGGTAAGCTTTAGTGCTGCAAAATGTATGTGAGATGGAAAATATTTGCAGTTTCACAAATTGTCATGGATGTTCCACGCAAAACTAAGGAGCACTGAGACAAATAGGACATTGTCTCTCTAGGGACAAGTATGTCCACAAGTCGGACACATCACATGACGTGTCAATTTTTTTAATTATTATTTTTTTGCACAATAATTTGGAGACACTTCACAGACGCATGTGTCCAAACACAGGCTTTGTGAGTCTCTTTTTATAATTTTAGAAAAATGATTTAGGGTCAAAGTAAAATATATGAAAATAAAGAGGGAGGAAAGTAAAAAAGATTTAAAAAAATACACCCGCATATACATTGATACCTCTTATATCTCTATACCCTATATCTATATTCATATACATAGAAAGTAAATATATATAAAAAAATATTGTTTTGTCGCGTTCCTGCTGAGTCCGTATGCTAATTTTTATGTAATTGGCTTTAGTATATGACGATTTTGGTTGTTTTATTCACTCCCATATTTATTGTTTTATCTAACTAATGGGAAAACAC
The DNA here is from genome assembly GCF_055761805.1 of Camellia sinensis. NCBI lineage: Eukaryota > Viridiplantae > Streptophyta > Magnoliopsida > Ericales > Theaceae > Camellia > Camellia sinensis. The sequence continues at coordinate 85,157,062 of NC_138963.1, forward strand.
TAGTTGGAAAGGACCGTTTTCATTTTCAAAATTTGTTTTCTGAAAAACACTAAAAACTAATTTACTAAAATATGTTTTTGACTTTTCAAAAACTATATTTTGCACAAAAGAAGAAAATAATACGGAAATGATGAGCACTTTTCATTTTTCATTATTTTTTCACTTAATTAGTTTTTAGTTTAAAAAAAAAAAATTCTGAAAACGAAACCAAACTAGGGCAGTTGGTAGTAGTCCTTGATGCTCTGCCAATTTGCCAAACCTTATGATCTTCAGAAGCAGCAAGACATTTTTTATTTTTGTTAATATTCCATTTCATATAATTTATGGGTCAATTGAACTTGTTTTTATGTTTGTATTTATTTTTGCAGACACAAAATCCCAGGCCACATTCTTCATTTGAATCTTCAATCGATCAGGGGCCATATCTAAATGTTACAGACGGAATGGTGGCCGCAATGGGCAATGATCTAGTGACAAATGATGTGGTACAAGAAGTGTAGAGGAGTCCTGATCGAGAGACTGATGAAGTGGTTTTAGATTCAAAACAAGGCGAACTCATTATCGAAGCAAAGCCCAATCACACGGCCAACATGGGCCAGACATCCAAACAAGCCGCCGGAGGAATCAATGATGGCCTCTCTTTCGATATAACTAATCCGATTAGAAGATGCTTAAACTACCTTTCTCGACAAAATAGAACATCAATGTGGCTGCTCGGTTATATTGCCATAGCATCAACTTGGCCATTGGTCGGAGCAGCTATTTGAGCAGTGTTCAAGAAGAAGCTCAGGAGTGCATTACTTGCAAGGTTACTGAGAGGGTAATTTTTGGGAAAATTGGGCCGAGCTTCGAGTTGGGTTTTGAGGCCCAAAACGCAGAGGACTAGGTAAAAAGGTCGTACTGAATACTCCGGCCTAGAGGGCAAGGTTACTCCGGCCTTTGGGAGACAAAGTTACTTCGGCCCAAGGAGGTGAGTTTATTCCGGCTCAAGAAGAGATAGTTGCTTCGGCCCAAGGAAGAGTAAGGCTACTCCGGTCCAGAGACAACTCGGAGTAGGGCCGGTCTTAGAGTTAGTCCGGTCGCAGTATGTTCTGGGGAGACCGGTTTCGGAATTAGTCCGGTCGTGACACACTCTGGTTAAGTCGGTCAGAACTTGTTACTTGGAAGTTTGATCTAAGCATACCAAGGTTGAGCAGGGGCAGCCGAAGTAATGAGTTAAAGGAGAAGACTGAGCTAAGGATAGTTCGGCCTTCTCTGTGGCTCAGCATAGCCAGTGTTAGTTCGGTCGTGTGGTAGTTCGGCTATGGAGAAAACCATCCCACTTGGTTTAAGCAGTGGGGGAGGGTGTAAAAGGATAAGCATTATCCTTTGGAGTATGAATCCTAGGAGGACTCTGCATGGAGAAATACAAGTCCCACCAGGATTGTGCCATGGGAAACTTATAAAAGCCTACAAGCATCACCTTGGAGGAGGTAATTGAACACAATCTTTCTGAGAACTTAGAGCCTTGTCTATTTGTCAAGTTTTCTGACTTAGGCATCGGAGAGGTTTCCGGCACACACCCGCCGGCTAGCTCACGTTTGTGTTTTCAGGTGACAAAGCGACGTCGTACGGAGGAGCGTGGACTTGGTCAACAGGATTATACGAGGAGAATTATTTCCTCCCCGTACAATTGGCGCCGTCTGTGGGAAGAACAGACAAGAACAAAAACCTCTTGACTAGGCTTCTCTTTTTCTCATTCAATGGCACACATTGAAGACTTGCCGCAGTCCGCCGTCGACGGACTAACTCCAGAAGGGGGCGCGAGGCGCGAAGGATTACCTGTTGTCCCTCCCATGGCGGACTTGGAGCCCCAACAACATAATTCCAGGAGGAGTGGCAGGGGAAGGCGGAATGGCAGCCCTCGTCACTCTCAAAGTCCCGACAGACAAAGGAGGAGGATTGATCCTCAAGCCCTGGAAGATCGCGTAAAGGAACAGGATGAACTAATTCGAAGGATGGCGGCGGACATGGAGGCTTTAAAACGTCAGATGAAGACTAAAGATGTGGCGACAGGAGAGGGGCGCAAGCACAAGACGCCCCCTCGCCACTCAGAGAATCGTAGTAGGAATACCACACCCTCCCAAGGAAAAAGCAGAACCCTCAGGACAGGCGACACTCACTCCTTATCTTCAAGAACTCGTCACTCCAGGTCTGAGAGGACGAGATCCGAAAGATCATACACTGAAGGAAGCACGTATTGGCCTTCACATTCACACCAAACCAGATCCAGACAAACAGAGCTGCCCAGGTCATCCGACTTACGAACCGTGCTAGAAGAAAAAGCACGATGCAAGGAGGATGCCAGGGCAAGAGATCCACACCGAGTTTCGGCCTTACAACGGTTGGCTCCTCGGACGCATGGAAGCGTTGAGGTTGGAATGCCAATACCGCGACCGGCCTACGAACCAACGGACAAGGCATTAGCAAGACTACAGACTTCGCCGTTTGTCCCAGCGATCGAAAACGCACCCCTACCATCAGGCTTCCTTCAGCTGAAATTCAATACATATGAAGGGAAGACGGACCCGTATTCACACTTGAGCCACTTTCGCCAAGTCATGGCTGTGTACAGGCGAAACGAGGCCTTAATGTGCATACTCTTCCCATCAAGTCTGGGCGACCTAGGCTTAACTTGGTTTGAAAAACTCCCAGAGGGCAGCATAGCCTCCTGGGCCCAATTGGCAGAAGCGTTCGTAACGAGGTTTCGGACAAATACTAAAACACCGGTGGAGATAGACCAGTTACTCTCCATCGACATGGGTGAAAAAGAGACCCTCAGATCTTACAACAGTCGTTACTGGGAGACATTCAACCAGATTGGAGACTGCCCCACCAATCTAGCCATTGCGCAATATAAAAGAGGCCTACCAGTAGGGAACCGACTAAGGGATTCAATTACCATGACGCCACCCCTCACCATGGAGGCCCTGATGGAGAGAGTTCATCAGCACATCAGGGTAGAAGAGGATGGCGCACGTACAAAAGCAAAATCTAGTGCGACCGTAGTACCAGAAAAGAAGACCTCAGCAAAGGTCAATACAGTAGATCGGCAGAATAAAAACGGGCGTGGCAGACGAGATAACGGAGAAGACCCAGATAAAAAATGGTTGAGAATCCGCACTGCCATAACAACGGTGTTCAAGAAACTAATATATCGGATTCTGAGCGAAATAAGAGATGAGCCTTTCGTCAAGTGGCCAGCCAAGCTAGGAGAAGCCCAGAAAGACTACGACGACAGATCACGGTGCACCTTCCACCAAGAAAAGGGGCACCGAACTGAGAATTGCACGCCACTGAGACAGCACTTGGAAGAATTGGTGACAGCAGGACACTTGGATAAGTACATTGAAGGAGGGACGCAGCCAGCCCCCCAGGACCATAATAACCACCCCAATGGAATGCCAATAGACGCCCCGCCTCAAGGCGTCATCAATGTCATACATGGAGTCTTTGAACCTGAGCGTGTATGCGAGCTCAGGGGATCGATCAAAAAGGCAGAACACTTTAGAGAAGTACTAAGTGCCCAACCAGCCATCAAGAAGGGGAAGACGGAGGCAACAAACGTCATGACTTTTTCTGACAAAGACTTGGAACGAATTTACTGCCCCCACAATGATGCCCTGGTCGTCACTCTCCGAGTCAAGGATTTTGACGTCAAGCGGATTCTGATTGACCAGGGTAGTTCATGTGAAATCATGTACTACGAGACATTCAAGCAATTGAAGCTGCAAGACAAAGACTTGGCACCTGCCGTATCCCCCCTAATTGGGTTCAACTCCATGCCAGAATGGCCCGTCGGCAAAATCATTCTTCCAGTCAGAGCAGGAACCGTGACAAAACAAGTGGAGTTCTGGGTATTGAAGGTCCCCTCCACTTACAACATCATCTTAGGCAGAACATGGCTGCATGCCATGCGATCAGTGGCGTCATCCTACCACCAAGTAATGCGGTTCCCCAACAACACCGGCATAATTGAAGAAGTCTATGAAGATCAGATCATGTCAAAGCAATGCTTCGTCACAGCGAATGGCAGCCGCGCTGCCAAAGGATATGTTCATTCAGTGGAAGAACCGGAGAGTAATGAGCTATTCACAGATGTCGGAAAAGCGGCGGATCGGAAAGCAGTGGAGGACCAGGAGATGGCAAGTTAAGGCCAAACTGGGACGGTCCTTACAAAGTGGTTTGACTAACAGACAAAGGGGCATACCACCAAGACAAGGACGGCAAAGCAATCCCTAGGCCATGGAACACGGCCAACCTCAAGTTATTTTACTTTTAGTTTTTCTCTTTCTAGCACGTGTAATTTTTTCTTTTCCCAATAAAATAAGCGATTCTTTTCAGCATGAGTTGTTCTCTGTACAAGTTAGCTTTAGTAAAATCTAGGTACATTGTAAACACATTATTCCAAGTTAGCTGGAAAAACTAACTTAGAGGTTGGCTGGAATAAACCAACACCCTTCCTAAGCCCAGGATAAGGATCCAGGCTGCAGGACGTTTGGTCGGAATAACCAAACATTATTCTAAGTTAGCTGGAAAAACTAACTTAGAGGTTGGCTGGAATAAACCAACACCCCTCCTAAGCCCAGGATAAGGATCCAGGCTGCAGGACGTTTGGTCGGAATAACCAAACATTATTCTAAGTTAGCTGGAAAAACTAACTTAGAGGTTGGCTGGAATAAACCAACACCCCTCATAAGCCCAGGATAAGGATCCAGGCTACAGGACGTTTGGTCGGAATAACCAAACATTATTCTAAGTTAGCTGGAAAAAACTAACTTAGAGGTTGGCTGGAATAAACCAACACTTGTTACTCTTCAGCCGAAGTAAGTGCATGGCTGAAGAGTGGTTGGCTGGAATAAACAACACTTGTTACTCTTCAGCCGAAGTAAGTGTATGGCTGAAGAGTGGTTGGCTGGAATAAACCAACACTTGTTACTCTTCAGCTGAAGTAAGTGTATGGCTGAAGAGTGGTTGGCTGGAATAAACCAACTCTTGTTACTCTTCAGCCGAAGTAAGTGCATGGCTGAAGAGTGGTTGGCTGGAATAAACCAACTCTTGTTACTCTTCAGCCGAAGTAAGTGCATGGCTGAAGAGTGGTTGGCTGGACTAAACCAACACTTGTTACTCTTCAGCCGAAGTACGTGTATGGCTGAAGAGTGGTTGGCTGGAATAAACCAACTCTTGTTACTCTTCAGCCGAAGTAAGTGCATGGCTGAAGAGTGGTTGGCTGGAATAAACCAACTCTTGTTACTCTTCAGCCGAAGTAAGTGCATGGCTGAAGAGTGGTTGGCTGGAATAAACAAACTCTTGTTACTCTTCAGCCGAAGTAAGTGCATGGCTGAAGAGTGGTTGGCTGGAATAAACCAACTCTTGTTACTCTTCAGCCGAAGTAAGTGCAAGGCTGAAGAGTGGTTGGCTGGAATAAACCAACTCTTGTTACTCTTCAGCCGAAGTAAGTGCATGGCTGAAGAGTGGTTGGCTGGAATAAACCAACTCTTGTTACTCTTCAACCGAAGTAAGTGCATGGCTGAAGAGTGGTTGGCTGGAATAAACCAACACTTGGTACTCCTCAGCCGAAGTAAATATATCGGCTAAGGAGTAGTTGGCTAGTAAGCATATTTTAACCAGCCTAAACCATAATAACAGTTGGAGTAATAGAAGACATTACAAAATACAGGCATACATACCACAACCGGAATAAAAGTTGGCGTAAAATTTTCATTCAAAGAAAAAGTCATTACAAACGAGTGTAGTTCGGTTACAAAGAAAAAGAATACAAAGTCAAGCGAAAAGATCTTCAATCTCGGCATCAAAGGCAGCATCAGTGTCAGCTGGAAGACCGGTCTCTGGCGGCAGGACTCCTTCAGTCACAATAGTGGTATCGACCGGAGCCACAGTTTCATTTGGCTGTTCAATAGTCAGATCTTCCACTCTGGACTCGGGCCGATCTATCTGATCCACGTTTTCAACCGGAGTATCCTCAGTGGCAGAGTCTTCATCTGAACCTGAGTCCTCAAGGAATTGCTGCTGCATCGTATTGGCGTATTCCAGCAGGGAGTTCGGTATAAAGTAGGCTGGAGGGTTGAAAACCTCGGTCTGAGGATCATGACTGAGCTTCTCAACGGCTCCCCTCCAGCCGCACTTAAAGAAAAGATCCTTGGCAGCATTGCATTGTAGGGCGTAAGCATCCTCTGCCCTCTTGAAGCCCTGCTTGTCAGCCTCTTTTACCTTCTCCTTTATTTCGGCATCCTTCTTTCTTTCAAGTTTTAACAACTCGCGCAAGTACTTGTCCTTCAGAACTATGGCAGCCTTTTGTTTTTCAGCTTCGGCCGAACTAACCATTCCGGTTAGTCGGCCGACCTCACCTCGGAGTTCGGCCAGTTCCTTTCTGGCTTCTTCTAGTTCGGCCGATTTCGCCTCTGCCTCGGCCGCTGCTTGCCTAGTCACTTTCCTCAGCTCCAGTACTTTCCTGTGGGTGATTTGGTTTTTCTGAATAGCTTGACAAAGCAAACAACTTCCCTTTAACCGAAGAAAGAGTTAAAAAGAAAAAGAAACATAAACAGAAAAGCAACCGAAGTCACTAACCAGAATCATGGATTTAGTAGCAGACCGGATGGACTTCAGCTCGGTGGTTAACTGTTTTTGGTGATGTTCCATGTCTTTGGGCAGACACACGCTCTTGGCCAGGTTGATGGCCAACAGGTGGTCTTTCTCAGCAACGACCGAGTCTGTGTCTAGAATGTCTCGGTCGTTGAAGGTTAGTTTCGGTGCCCAGCAGCCGATGGTTCGGTCGGAAGACTCCGGTTGGGGGCTCGGTGCTAAGCTCGGCTGAATAGGAGGTTCTTCATCAATCAAAACTCGTTCGGGTTCGGCAGTTCGGGCACGTTTGGTTCGGCGGGAAGAGGATGGCTGTTGGGAAGGAAGGGCGACAACAGCAGGCTGCGATTGGCTGGGAGGCGCCACTTCGGGCCTAGTTGTTTCGGTGAGAAGGGCCCTGACTCTGCTCCTTTTCGCCATCTCTTCTTCTGCGGTTAGAGGGACAAGTCTTATCTCGGCCAAAGTTGGGTCCGGCTCCGGTGCCTCTTCAAGAAGGAAGTCAGTCACCCTTGCTTTTCGGCGACCGCTGTAGCGATAGGTCGGCTCAAAATTTAGAAGCTTGGCCCAATCTCTTTCTTTAATCCGAAATGCGGCTCGCAAAACTCCGAGGTTGGGATAGCTATACAAGGAATGGAGATGGGCGAAATCTGCAAAAAAGAGAAGTGTTAGTTCGGCTAATAGACTAAACAACCGAGATAACATACAAAGCAGAAGACTGAAGTAAAATTACCAGGCTCTCCCATTTTCCAATTTATAGGTCGGCCAGGAATTTGGGCTTGAAAATCCTCAAAGTTCCCAGAGACCCAAAAGAAATCATCATCATTGAGGTCTTTGTCCGGTGTATGCTTAATTATCTTCTCTCGGCGGCGGCGGATCCTAAGGTAATAGACCCACCCAGCATTCTTCGAGCCGATGGAATACTGATGGAATATTTCGGCTAGGCCAAGGTTTAAACCGGTCTGGTGGTTTAGTGCGGCTATTCCCATTATGATACGGTATGTATTGGTGGACAGTTGGGTGGGGCATAACCTAGTCTGTCTAAGAAATTCGCAGATTAGCGGTTGGACAGGAAACCGTAGTCCGGTTTCTATTATGGATTGAAGGGTAAAAGGGATGAAGCCTTCATTATCCCAGGGAGTAGCATCTTTTTCGGCCAACGTCAGATGGACGTTGTCAGGAATTTGGTATTCGTCCCTAAATTCGGCCATGCCACCAGGGGTCTCAACTAGATATCTATACTTACCCATCTGGTGAATAAATTACGAATAAATTATTTCGGTACAAGAATTTGGCTCAGTAGCTCGGTTGAGCACACGCAGGAGTGCCTGGGCAACCTAAGTCTGCAAGGTAGAAAACAAAGGGGTTAAGCACAGATCGTAGGACCGCGCTACAAATTATAAGCAAGATATACAAATCCTACTTCGGCTTAGTGGGCTGGTTCTACCTCGGCTCATCAGAAGGTTTCTTAGCTCGGTTTTGAGCAGTTTAGACCGGTTTAACGTCTAGGGGCAGCTTTCTGAGTTCGGTCTAAAAAACTAAGAAAGCTGGTTTAGTCCCAAGGCCTAAATCGGTTGCGGTGTGAGGAAAGTTACTCCGGTTGAGCCCCTAGGGGCGGCTTTCTGAGTTCGGTTTCAGAACTAAGAAAGCCGGCTTGGCCCCAAGGTCTTAGCTCGGTTGGAGACCGAAGTACCTAGTTCGGTAAGTGCAAGCTTGTTCGGTGAACTTATCTTGGCTAGAGTGGGTCAGAAGAAACTACTGACATTCCTACAAGTTCTGGTCCGGTTATTTCCTAAATCTATATACATAACACAAACAGTATCCTAGTTCGGTTACTATGTGATTTTGGATCCAAGATTGGTTTCTCTACATAACAGTTCATACACGTACAAGTTCTATGATTTTTTCATGAAAGTGCAGAAGCAAAAACAAGAAATACACAAGCATGCTTCACCCAGATAGAGAAAACAGAAATGAAGAAAGCAAAAAAAAACAACAAGTTTTCTCAGAACTTACCAGGGGGAAACAAAGTCAAAGAAGGAAGAATGGTAGCAAAACCACAGCTTCTTCGAGAACAATGGAAGAACAGTTAGAGCACACAGAGAGAAGACGAAGGATTTGAAGAATGTAAGTGAATGATTCAAAAGTAGAATGGTTCTTTTGTGAAAAAGGAGAGAGAAAGAAGCGGCAAAAAGGGGCGGGAACTGTACGAAATTTTTGTAGGGCGGCGTGATAGTTGGCCACAGCTTATCAGAGTTTGCCACGTGTCACTGGAATGGGAAGCGTTACAGTCGCTGTGATTGAAGAGACGTTTTGACCGGACATAGTGATACCCGAGGTAAACTTAGTTCGGCTGGAAAGGCTAAAAGGGTTTTTTAGCTCGGCTGAAAAAGCGTAACAAACTCTAGCTCGGCCAGAAGGCTGGTAATCCCAATCATGTTGCACAGATGGAATTAAGGGGCAATTGAGAGGGTAATTTTTGGGAAAATTGGGCCGAGCTTCGAGTTGGGTTTTGAGGCCCAAAACGCAGAGGACTAGGTAAAAAGGCCGTACTGAATACTCCGGCCTAGAGGGCAAGGTTACTCCGGCCTTTGGGAGACAAAGTTACTTCGGCCCAAGGAGGTGAGTTTATTCCGGCTCAAGAAGAGATAGTTGCTTCGGCCCAAGAAAGAGTAAGGCTACTCCGGTCCAGAGACAACTCGGAGTAGGGCCGGTCTTAGAGTTAGTCCGGTCGCAGTATGTTCTGGGGAGACCGGTTTCGGAATTAGTCCGGTCGTGACACACTCTGGTTAAGTCGGTCAGAACTTGTTACTTGGAAGTTTGATCTAAGCATACCAAGGTTGAGCAGGGGCAGCCGAAGTAATGAGTTAAAGGAGAAGACTGAGCTAAGGATAGTTCGGCCTTCTCTGTGGCTCAGCATAGCCAGTGTTAGTTCGGTCGTGTGGTAGTTCGGCTATGGAGAAAACCATCCCACTTGGTTTAAGCAGTGGGGGAGGGTGTAAAAGGATAAGCATTATCCTTTGGAGTATGAATCCTAGGAGGACTCTGCATGGAGAAATACAAGTCCTACCAGGATTGTGCCATGGGAAACTTATAAAAGCCTACAAGCATCACTTTGGAGGAGGTAATTGAACACAATCTTTCTGAGAACTTAGAGCCTTGTCTATTTGTCAAGTTTTCTGACTTAGGCATCGGAGAGGTTTCCGGCACACACCCGCCGGCTAGCTCACGTTTGTGTTTTCAGGTGACAAAGCGACGTCGTACGGAGGAGCGTGGACTTGGTCAACAGGATTATACGAGGAGAATTATTTCCTCCCCGTACAGTTACAGAGAGCGTAGATCTTCATGCTAGTAAATCACATCCATAATATGTACATGTAACTTGTGTGATTTTCTAAAGATAGTGTTAGGTCATGTTTGTTTGGGCGGACTGGATTAGCATTCTGATGACTAATAGTCCTAGGACTACGAATCCGTTGGATTATGTATCCTATCTTAACTAATAGTCAAGTTTAAAATAATTAATCCCTACTTCAATTGTTTAACCAAACATCGGATTAATAATTTTATTGGACTATTAGTCCAATTCCAAGCTCATGTCCACCCAAACAAACATGGCCTTAGAGTCTAGTCTGACGGGCAAAGTGTTTATTTTAAAATTTGAATTATTTAAACTGTACAACTAAATGCTCATTTTTGTTACTCATTATTTTTTAAATGAGTGAAGAAGATGGGTGTTTGATTATAAAATTATATTTTTGTCTGTTATGTTAGGAATAATAAGTTAGGAAATAAAAGAAAAAGAAAAGAGGTGGGAAAAGTGAATAAATATGAAGTTCATCTTTTTTTATTTTCTCACTTTATTTTTTTCATTTTCTTTTTCTTTCACAAATCACTTGACAAATTCAAATCTAAATACATCATTCTCTTCAACAGTTGTGCAAAGAAACCCACGTCTTTATCCGAAGGAGAAAGAATAAGTCAGTAAATTAAAATATCAAAGTAATTAAAGAAAAGCTTTAAACATTAGAGTAGCTAAAGAAAAGAAAATCAATTGTGATCCATTAGTAACTGCGAGCAAACACTAATTACTCTGTTTAATTTTCATTTTTAGAATTCACTTTTTAGTAAATTCTATTTTTTTTGTTTTATTGCTTATTCAACAGGTAAAGGCAGGAAAAAAGATTGTTTAAAACTCCAAATCTTTCCATGAATGCGGATTGTGCTTGAACAAGACATGCAAAAGAATGCTCTTTTTTTGTTGTTTTCCTTAGGGTAACATTTACCATATATGGAAAGCACTAATCCATATTTGGATTTGAGAAAGAAACCTGAAGATCATTGAGAAACTGTTACAGCCTGATTTTGCTATAAGTTTTGTGATTAAGTTCTTTCATATTTACTATAAACGCTTATTCTCTTTCTCCTTCGTTGGAAGTCGATTCTCTTCCTTCTTTCTTTTCTTCTCTGGTGGTGGATATGCCCAAATCTAAATCGAAGATTGCATTTTGTAGTGATTGTGCGAAATACAGACCCTAAGGCTGAAGAAACGGAATTCAAGTTATTAGCTTATAAATAAATAAATAAATAAATGTATGATTGGTTTGGTTGTTTTGGAAGCAAAATCGTGAATAGAGTCAATAAAAAAGAAGACTGAGTGAGGACAAAAATGCAAAGAAATTACAAGGCAGAAATGAGGGAGTGAATATTTAAGGGAATCCATTGTTCATTTTTGAAAGTTTCAAAAGGGGGATTTGGAACTCTTCGAATGTTCACTCTGCTTAAACTCCACAATCCTCTCTCTCTCTCTCTCCTCACTTTCCCACTCTGGTTCATTATTTGAAGCAAAAACTTGAAAAAAAATTGTAAAGAGATCTGTTTTATGTATTTGTTGTTGATATTCGGTTTGTACAGAGGGTGTTTGCTATGCGAAGAAGGACTTTAACATTGTGAAGCATCCCAATGTTCCAAATTTGCAAGTGATTAAGCTGATGCGAAAAATCACTCTTCTCTCGCTGGAACCACCAGATCTGTGTTTGATCTTATTATTGTTCTAGGTGAAAGGATTAGTATTTCAATAGATAATACTCTTTTTTTTTTTGTATGTTGATGTTGTTGATGATTGCAACAGATAAAAAAAATTAACACAAACAGATAGTAAATGATCTTAGCGGCTTTTTTTTTTTTTCTTCTTTTTTTCTTCTTTTTTTTGTTGTTCAACATTAATTTTTGAAAACAAAGTTAGGTTAAAAAATTGAACATATAAAATTTAAATAGATTTGAATAGATAGAAAAAAAATTGAACAAGAAATTTTTTTGAACTGATAGGGAAAAAAAATTGAACAGTTAGGAAAATTTTTAAACATAAAGGAAATTTTTTCAAACAGATAGTCAACGAAAGTCAACAGATAAAAAAAGTCAACAAATAAATTAAGAGGTCAAATTGAAAACAAAATATTCTTTAAAGCAAATAAAATGACTTCTTACCAAACTATTTCACAAAAGGTTCACTTCTTGCCAATGAAAGATATCCACATGATCTAATACTTATATTCTTTTTGGACTTTTAAACAATTATCCCATCTTATTAAAATTAACGTTAAAATTTTGGAAAAGCCTATGGGTCAGACTCTGGGCTAGTTTGGCTTTGGAGAAATAGGGCAGACTGGGTTGGATGAATTTGCCAGGAGCCTAACTGAGGCTAGGGCCTGGCCAAGATTGCCAAAAATGAGATGGACCAGGCATTTACATGAGTAGGTTATGGGTATCCAACCATAAAAACGGTCTCATTTCATTGACAATTGGAATTCAAACCTGACTCTCTTCTACAACGCGCGCACACACACAGACTGTATCACCATCTCAGATTCATCAAGAGGGGCGTGCTATCACAGCATAGTGCTGTGACAAACACAAGGTCGTTTTGGTACAAACAACACTTAATGGATGGCAAAAGCATCCTTAATAAGGGGTAATATTTTTGATATATCTATGCATCTTACTTTTACTCAAAAAAATTGATAAAATAATATTTTAAGTAAATTAACAAATACACTTATTAAGATTTTGTTTAAAATATGAATTATTTTTTATAGTTCTGAAATTATAAATACCTTATTTACAAAAAAAATAATATATTTAACAAAATTAATAGAAAAAGTGAATTCTTAATTACTTTCTCATATAACAATAAAATTATAAAAATTATTATTTAAAATATATTTATGAAATTATTTAAATTTAATAGTTTATTAATAAAAAATATCATTTGTTACGCGTCTAAATATGAAATGATAGTTGCGCCAATTACGACGGTAGTTACTATATTTGGTCATTATGTCATTTTAATCTATGTAATATGAATTGCCTCGATTTTAATATTGAATTTATGACTTTGCCTAGGGGTGCAACTCGGGCGGGCTCAACCCGAGCAACCCGAGCCCAGCCCGAGTTTTTTTAGGGCTTGGGCAACTATATCTTGTAATCTGGACGGGCTTGGGCAGATTCTTGATGCCCGAATTACAATTCGGGCCGGGCTTGGGCAGAACCAATGGCCAACCCGAGCAACCCGAACCCGAATTGAATTTAATATATTATATAAATTATATAATATATAATATATAACATATATATAATTTAATAAATTATATAATATATATAAATTAAGTAAAAGAGTTAGTCTTAATTTTTATTTTTTATTTTTTTTTGGTTAGTCTTTTATTAAGTAAAAGAGTTAGTCTTAATTTTTATTTTTTATTTATTTTTGGTTAGTCTTCTACCATTAGATTAGCATCTTTTATGTCTACCCTTAGATCTATCTACAGGTTTCTGGACTCGGGCAATTCGGGCTAACCCGAGTTCAAAATACAAAGCTTGGGCCGGACTTGGGCAGCAATGCTCGGGTTCATGGTCGGGCTTGGGCGGGCTTGGGCACTGTCAAATACAATTCGGGTCGGGCTTGGGCAGACCCCCAACCCGACCGAACCCGCCCGAGTTGCACCCCTAACTTTGCCTCAATTTGGTCCTATTGGTTACAACTCTTAGCATTTTTTTATGAAAAATACGCACATAGCTGTCATGTGCCATATTTTTAAGGGCAAAATTATAAATTTAGCTAACTTAGTAAGTTATTAATTTTTCTTTAAAAACACTAACGATATTATTAATTAGATCAAATTGATGCAGAATCTAAAATTGAGGATTAAAATTAATCAATTAAAAGTATAAGGACCAAAATGATTCAAGAGGTCAAATATAGGGATCACCGGTATGATTTGCCCTTGATAATTTTAATCATTTCATAAATATATTAAAATTAACAATTTTCATAATTTTATTATTATATAAAAAAGTAAATAAGAATTTCACTTTTTTTCTATTAATTTTGTTAAATACATTTTTTTGTCAAATGGGTATTTATAATTCTAGAACTATACAAATATATTTTAAACAAATCTCAATAAGTATATTTATTAATTTACTCAAAGTATTATTTCATTTTGGTTTATTTATTTTTTGGAGTAAAAGTAAGATGCGATATACCAAAGATATTACAGAATTACAGAAAGAGAAAATAACAACAGCTCTTTATTAAGGTTGTTTTTGTCATTTGCTATGTGCTGCTTGCACCAAAATGACCTTGTGTTTGTCACAACATCATGCTGTGACAGCACGCCTCCTTATGAAGTACAGATACTCTAAAAATGCCGCCGTACAAGTACCGGGTACTTATCAGGTGTGGGGTACGTGTACAGGTACGACTGCACACGTACTGGGTATCCCAAAAATGCAACGAATGCGTTTTATACAGTCACTATAGTGATGGGTACGCCATGGCTTACGTTTTTGGGTACTCCGGGATAAAAAACGAGATTTTTTATAAATTAAAAGATACTACAGCAATTTTTTGTGTCGATTTTAAAAAATTATAAAAATATGGAATTCTTTTGTAATAAATAAACCATGAAACCAAAATTAGGGTTATATTATTCTGTGGTATTTTGAAAAATTAGTAAAAAATTTATTTTTTTATTTTTTTAATTTTTTATGACTTTTTGACTTTTTTGTATTAAAAAAAAAAAGTAGATTTTTTATATAATTTTTTTTTGACTAAAAAAAAAAAAAAGAAAAAGGAAAAGCTTTTTACTGTGTATCCAAAACACCCCTCTATATCATTCGATCATCTCATCTCCTTTCAGTATCTCCTTCCGAAATACTCCCAAGACTGAAGAACTTCAAAGGTGCGATTGAAGAACCAATTAAAATTAGGGTTCTATGTCTATTCGATTATCTCCTTCCAGAAATACTCCCAAGAGAGTCTGAAGAACACTTCGAAGGTGCGATCGAAAGGTTTAATCGAAGGTGCTGCTGATTGATTCTCTCCTTCGAAGGTGCGATTGAAGAGGTAAGTTCATCTTCGATTCTTCCCCCTCTTCTTCTTTGATTCTTCGTCCGCTTTCTTTAATTTTTTTGTCGAGATTCTTGTGCTGTTTCTTCGCAGCAAACGATCGATTCTTCTTCCTCTTTTTTCATCTTTTTATTTTCCAGATTTTTGTACTATTTATTGGCAGCAAACGAAGAACTAAGATCTGTTCTGTCTTTTTTTTTTCTCTGATATATGTCCAGATTTTTTGAACTAAGATCTGTCCAGATTTTTTGATGATATATGTCCAGATTTTTGAACTAAGATCTGTCTAGATTTTTTTTTCCTGATGTATGTCATATATATATGCAATATGATATTTGTCACTGGAATATATACTTTTTATATTTTTTCCCACAGCCACTGAAATGTCATGCACGTGTAAGTGTAGAGCCTTCTCTATAATCATCTTCAAAAAGAAAAAAGAAAAAAACGGAGGAATGTAAAATGACCCCCTGTTATTATTATTTTTTTTTGTAATTTCTATTTTTAATTATGTTATTGATTAGCTATAAATTGTTTTTAAAAAAATAAAAAATTACCGTATCCCAGCAGTACCGTACCCTACTTTTTTTAAAATTTGCCGTATCGGCGAACCTGTACCCGCACCCCTGCTTCCTAGACGCTCCCCCTAATCCCAGATTCATCACTCTCTCTCATTGTTAGATCAAAAAATTCCCAAATGGAAGAGCTGAAATCAGCTATGGGCGAGCACATGGACCAAATGGCAGATCTAGTCGAGAAACTCACTGCCGAGCTTCGCTCCGGACTTCGACCGGCTTTCGACAACTTCATCGGCTTCTTCCATGCCATTGATTGGACGGTGCACACCTCTCTCTCTCTCTCTCTCTATATATATATATATATACACAAACATGCGTTGGAAGATATACATAACCTTGTTGTGGATTTGTTTGTCCGGTAAACTAAATTGAATATAAAATTTCGAATTGTTTTTTATTTTTTATTTTTTTTTTGGGGTGGGGGGAGGGGGGTGTGGAATTTCTCCATTTGATGGGGTTTCAATTGGGATTGTTATTGCAGAAGTACTTGTCTAAATTAGACTAAATATGTTGTTTTTCTAGTATAAATCAGGTCTTAAGTTCATGAACCAATTGGTATGTCAATTAGAATTTCTAGGTGGTTAATTGATGGTAATTTGTTACCATTTTGTGGGTAGAATTATTATTGAAAATAGCTTATCAGTGATTGGAAGTTCAAGAAGAAAATATGAGAGGTGAAGTGAATAGGGATAACATACGAAGTCCACCTAGGGTTCCAAACCAATTGGGAAATGCGATACCTTTGAAGCTTGAGGAGAGGCTTTTGTCGTGAGATAAATAATCCCGGCACTATTTGGCTGAAAATGATGTTCATTTGCCTATTAGTCCAACTTATATTTTTGTAACCAAACCATGGATTAGTAAATCTATTGGACATAAAGTCCAATCCTATTCCTCAGTCCCATGAAACAAACGCCCCTCCGTCCTATGATTGTTAGATTGCAAAGGAAATTAGAATCTTAATTTGATTGATGTGGAGAAGAGTGTGCAAAGGGGAATTGGTGTAATGAGTTGTTAGGTAAATGGGAAAGGTGAGTGATTGGCCGCAAAAACTGTAAATGTGTGTGACATGGTCCTTAACTTGATTGTAAAATGCCTTACCTGGATTCAATTACATTTACAAACTCAGATAATAATGAAACTTTGTTCTTTGTAAATATCTGAAAGTTTCTACATCTCCGAATTCTTTTTTTCCGTTTTGTTGTAGATATTTACTATAATCTTTTGTTTCTCAATAAACACTTGATATTTAATGTGCCACATGGGTATAAAGAACTGAACATTGGAATCCTGGAAGAAGTTGGACAGATGGAATCAGTGTTTTTGTTTTGGTTACGAATGTGTCAAGTGTATAACATAAGACACTGCAAGAAAATGCAATATTGGTGGCGCAACAAAATGCGTTGCTAAAAGTCAAAACTCCTTGGCAAAAAGTTTTGCCGGCACATAAAACTGCATCGGCAACCCGTAGGCAAAAGTGAGTCGGCAAAACTCTTTGCCAACGAACTTATCATTGTGTTGGTAAAAGTATGTCTTTAGCGACGAACATAGTTGTCGATAAAGCCTTCACCCATCGTTGGCAATTCATCATGCGTCGCTGAAATAGTTCAAATATAATGATTATGTTACTTTTGCCGACACAAATTTGCATCGGCAAAAATTACACTTTTAGCAACACAATATGAGTTGGCAAAAGTAAACCTTTGGTGACGCATTTCCATCGATAAATGTTGCCTTTTGCCGATGAGTTGTTTGTCGAGAAAGTCTCACTTTTGGCAACAAATTTGCATTGGCAAAAGCAATTAAAAATTATTTATATTTTCTATAAGATTTCTTTTACCGATGATTGATTGTGTCGCTAAAAATATGAAAGTCACCGACATGTATATATTGCATATATAATAATAATTTTCCATAAAATGCTGCCCTTTGATTTTTTCCCTTATAACTTGTATCTTCTCTATAAAACATACAAACAAATCTATGTATAACAAATTATACAAACTAAACTTGACGCCATACATCGTAACAATTACTAATGCAGCCAAATTAATCTCAAATGTATTAAAATAGAAAACAATCCCAAATTGCATTCAAATATCCAACAATACTAAATATAAGAATCTTAAAATGTGTCCAAATATCGAACAACTCAAAACATAATAATACCAAAATGTAGCCAAATATTCAACAAAACAACCTATTAAATGAAACAAAGAAAAATAATATAAACGACTACGTTGTCGAATGACAAACTATCATATCTTTAATGACCATGTCACTGCCGAACCACAAACATCCATTACCAACCTGTCAACAAAAAGATAAAAACATGAGTATTTTATCAATGCATTAACTTCAAAAATAATATATAGATATAGTTCAAATTAATTGAATTAACTAAACTTTTTTCATTTTTAACTGTCAAGTGTTTCATACATGTAAGTTTGAGCTTAATTTGAAACCAAGCGTCTCATGCTTATTCCGTGAGTTTCTACAATTCACTTTTGTCCTTGGTAAGGTGTTCAAACCAATTCCTGGGGTTTTTTTTTTTTTTTTTTTTTGGGTGGGGGGGGGGGGGGGGTGAATAAGTTATAAAATAAAACAAAGAAAAATACAGGATTACAAGGGCATGCCCCAGGCCCTACAACTAAATACAGTGATTAGCTAGCAAAAGACCCAGACAAGCAACAGACTCCACACAAGGAAGGACATTTGATAGCCCCAACATCCTGTTCAACAACCATATCTGAATGAAATAGGGATCCTGAACAAGTAAAGGCTAACAAAAGTCAACTAATTGAAGCATCATAGAGCAGCAAAATGCAACAGCAGAAGGTAACTGCACAATAGCACCATAGCATACTAGCAGCAGCACCAAAAAAGACACAGATTGTCCACAGCAAAAAGACAGAGATTGTTCCCCAAACACAGCCCACAAGGGGTAGGCATCAAACCAATATACAAAGGTAAATATAATTAAAGACACAAACCCTCCATGTTGAAGTACACAAAAAGAACTGGCGCATTGTTGCAGCCTGGTCCTCCTGAAGTCTTCACAACTCTCATCCAAAATATTTGTCTCCATTGTCTTCTCAGTAATCACTGCCTCCCAAAAGGATTCAGCATGTCCTGGGAAAAAAGAGAT
Organism: Camellia sinensis; assembly: GCF_055761805.1. Taxonomy (NCBI): domain Eukaryota; kingdom Viridiplantae; phylum Streptophyta; class Magnoliopsida; order Ericales; family Theaceae; genus Camellia; species Camellia sinensis. Next base: position 85,175,831 of record NC_138963.1, read on the forward strand.
CAAAATAGAAACCATATATAGAGCTACATTCCAAAGGCATATATGAATCCATAACCGATAATAACCAAAAGAGTAGGAATAGAAACCCCCCCAGGAAAAAGCCCAAGTTTGTTATATAACCGTGCCACTGAGTTACTCAACTATGATTCCTCATACGTGCGCGCACACACACACACATACACACACTATATTGGCTAGTTCACTCAACCCACAAGACTGATAAGACCTGCAGCAAATTTCACTCCTATGTATGCTAATATACTTAACCCACAACAATACAAACATACTCAGCAAAGAAGCAGGTAAAACAAACCAAAACCACGCCACTCCAAAAATATAAACTTGCATCACTAGGCACTCAAACAAATAACTCCCTTACATCAGTACCAGCTATGCAGTCCTGCAAATAAACAGATTTAGAAATCATATAGGGTCTCAGTTCACTCAACCCTCCAGAAACCTCACACTCAAACCTAGGTATGAGCCCACTTTCCCTCAACCCACCATCACTATAATGTGGCCAGCTTGACAATCTGCACAGCCAAAAGTTAGAAAGAAATGTTGCAGTGTCACACATTATATAGCTCATCATACTCCACCAACAGAAGAAATATGTAACCCTCCAGCTCCAGGACCAGTATGCACAGTAGTAACATTTTACAGGATGGAGACAGGGAGTCTCCGATTTGATAGAAACCAATTATCATTAGATTGCCTCTTCAGATTTTTGACAGACATAATTCTGAATCTAATCATATTCACAGTATTTAAGAGAACCTCCTCAGGGGTTTTCTGTTTTGTGAAAATTCTATGGTTTCTCTCAAGCCAAATATTATAAACAGAACAAGTGAAGGAAAGCCTACTTAGGATGGAACCCAAAGACTTACCCCTCACATTCTGTGCAAGATGGTCTACCAGTTCAGACCAAGGCATAGTGGGCCAGGAAACATTGAGCTTTGCTTTGATGGCCATCCAAACCCTTTCAGAAAAAGGGGCAAGTGAAGAAAAAATGGTTATGATCTTCAGCATGATATTGGCATAGGGGGTACCTAGCAGTGGGTGAGATACCAAACAACTTCTATCTATCGCTAGTATTCAGCCTATTCTGGATAGCCAACCAGGTAATGAAGCTAGCTTTAGGGATGGAGTATGAATCCCATAATAAACCAGACCACTGCACCTTATTAAAAGACTATCTCCAAGCAGACCAGACAGAGTTAATGGTAAACTCACCATCAGGATTGAGATTCCAGACCACAGAATCAGGGCCCTGTTTAGGGACAAGACTAGGTGGGGTAGAATCAATCAGATCAGCAATAGAATGGGTATTAACAGAAGGCCACTTCCATGAGCCATGAGACACAATTTTCTAGACTTTACTCTCCCCATTGAGAGCGGTATCATACATAATTCTCTCCCCAAACTTCACCCAAAGAGAACCCAAAGGGTGCCAATTATCAAACCAAAGGAAAGTATTAGCTCCATTACCCACGATATGATTAATGAAAGGGTAGATAATAGGTCTAAGACCTAAGATCTTCCTCAAAACCCAACTAGGATCAGATGGGATTTTAGTTTGGTTATAATTAAAGGTTATGACACATTGTGGTATTGGTTATGATTTGATTATGACCTATTATGATTGTAATTTGGCTATGACCGAAGAGGCCTTTGGTAGTGCCTCAAAGGTATTTGGTTATGATCCATTAAGTTATGACAGAAAGTGATTTGATAATGACACTTTTGGGTATGTCACAACTAACATATGGTACACCCCTTTTTAAGAAATGCATATTATAGCATTACCTATTAAAAAATATAAGTTAAAATATATTCTGCAACTTTCTAATAACAAACTTCTTTAGCTTCTCAAAAAACAAAAAATGTAAGTTATCCCTTGTCATATATATATATATATATATATATATTGGTGTTTGTTATATGTAAACAAGTCTCATAATTAAGGTTATTTTGATTCTTAATAAAATACCACAAAATCTCATAACGAACATGTATTATTTTCAGTCATAATCAAAAACACCAGTCTCATAATCATGTTCACTACAAAACTTTATACGTAAATCCTACATGATTTATAATTAGGGTGTATAATACACAGGTGTGTACCACAATTTTTTTTTTACAAAATTTTCTTAATTAAAATTTATCCTTTTACATTTATAAATTGTAGAAACTAAATTTCTTAATAGCTAGGGAGGTTATGTATTAAATGGAAAAAATATATAACATAAAAGTCAATGTAGAGGTGGAAATTTTGAGAGATGTCGGGCTGTTCTTTCTGTCCTAGATTTTTTTGTTCTAGTTCATGACAATCAGGTTAAAGCTCATCACATCCCTTTAAACAACATAATCAATTATTAACCCAATCAAAACACATAACTTTATACGAACAATGTATTCATATCAAAAAGTCAAATTGCCCAGAAATTAATTAAAATAAATAGATCTGCAATTTTTGTGGGGTAATGACTTGGGTTTAAAATAGGCAGGGTTTTGAAAATGAGTAAAAGAAAGAAGAAACAGAGGCAAAATGAGATAGTGATAGAGAACAGAGACAATAAACTTACATTGGAAAAAGGCAATCGACAGAACCGGAAGAATACAACGGCGGAAGGCAGCAACAATAATGGAGGAGGGTTTGCATGTGCGATTGAGAGAGAGAGCTACAGGAAACCGTATCACTATTGAGAGAGAGAGATAGAGAAGGGAGAGGCAGTTGGGAGGTGGAGGGTTTACACTGATATGTTTATCTATTTATTTAACTTATAAAGATTTGGGGTTTTTTTTTTATTTTTTATTTTTTTTTAATTTTAAAGAACACATCAAAACGATGTAGTTGCATAATCTTCATAAGTGGCTAACTTTCAGTGACACAAATTTATTTTGTCGCTAAAAGAAAAGCTCTTTGCCAACGCAGAGTCATTGTCGCCAATACAAGGAGACTAATAGCGACACATAATGCATCGCCAAAACTATAAAAGCCTCGCTAAAACTAATTCACTTTTGGCGCACATCCTGGTTTTTGGCGCCAAGTGAATGTTTTGGACTTTTAGCAATGTGCAGGAATAGCGTCGCTAAAGGCTAACCTTTACCAACGAAATTGATCCTTGTGTTGCAAAAAATATGGCTTTTACTACGAAAAAATGACCTCGTCACCAAAAGTGGTCGCCAAAACTGCAATTTCTTGTAGTGAGACTGTTGAATCTTGAAGCTCAAACATTGAATTCTTTGTATTCTTTTATGTGACTGTCTTTCTATTACTTTATAAAATTTGAATGGTAATGCTTATAAATCTATTTTTTCTTTAATTTTTTTTCATGATCATCATTAAAATCACACAATGTGATTGAAATCTTATCTTAGTGGAAAAACAAGAATTTTAAAGCACAAGCATACAACTGAGAGTGCATTAGAAAAAATTTTAAGACAGAAAATCTGCACCTTTGGTGGAGGTTTGTTTTCTTGTGATATATCACTAAAGTTTGGAAATTAGTAAATTATGTATGCAAATGCAATATAATATAGAAGTCGTAAACATTTTTCTTCTAACTAATTAAGTTCTACTTAGTTCATTAGTTATGGAGTTTGTGGGCCGGACTCTGGGCCAGCTTGGCTTTCGAGAAATAGGGCAGGCTAGGCTGGATGAATGAGCCAACTAAGGCTACGGCCTGGCCAAGATTGGGCTCATGCCAAAAATGAGATGGGCCAGGCATTTACATGAGTAGGATCTGGGTATCCAGCCAGAAAAACGGCCTCGTTTCATTGACAATTGGAATTCAAAGCCGACTCTCTTCTACAATTTACACATTGCACACACAGATTCATCACCATGCCAAACGGCCTCGTTTCATTGCCACAGAGAGAGAGAGAGACTGTATCACCATCTCAGATTCATCACTTCCTCTCATCGTTAGATCAAAAATTTCCCAATTGGAAGAGCTGAAATCAGCTATGGGCGAGCACATGGACCAAATGGCAGATCTAGTCGAGAAACTCACTGCCGAGCTTCGCTTCGGACTTCGACCGGCTTTCGACAACTTCATCGGCTTCTTCCATGCCATTGATTGGATGGTGCACACCTCTCTCTCTCTCTCTCTCTCTATATATATATATACACAAACACGCGTTGAAAGATATACGTAACCTTGTTGTGGATTTGTTTGTCCAGTAAACTAAATTGAATATAAAATTTCGAATTTTTATTTATTTATTTATTTATTTTTTGGGGTGGAGGGAGGGGGGTGTGGAATTTCTCCATTTGATGGGGTTTCAATTAGGATTGTTATTGAAGTAGTACTTGTCTAAATTAGACTGAATATGTTGTTTTTCCAGTATAAATCAGGTCTTAAGTTCATGAACCAATTGGTATGTCAATTAGAATTTCTAGGTGGTTAATTGATGGTAATTTATTACCATTTTGTGGGTAGAATTATTATTGAAAATAGCTTATCATTGATTGGAAGTTCAAGAAGAAAATATGAGAGGAGAAGTGAATAGGGATAACATAGGAAGTCCACCTAGGGTTCCAAACCAATTGGGAAATGCGATACCTTTGAAGCCTGAGGGGAGGCTTTTGTCATGAGACAAATAATCCCGGCACTATTTGGCTGAAAATGATGTTTATTTGCTTATTAGTCCAACTTTTATTTTTGTAACCAAACCATGGATTAGTAAATCTATTGGACATAAAGTCCAATCCCATTCCTCAGTCCCATGAAACAAACCCCCCTCTGTCCTGTGATTGTCAGATTGCAAAGAAAATTAGAATCTTAATTTGATTGATGTGAAGGAGTGTGCAAAGGGGAATTGGTGTAATGAGTAGTTAGGTAAATGGGAAAGGTGAGTGATTGGCCGCGAAAACTATAAATGTGTGACATGGTCCTTAACTTGATTGTAAAACGCTTGACCTGAATTCAATTCCATTTACAAACTCAGATAATAATGAAACTTTGTTCTTTGTAAATATCTGAAAGTTTCTACATCTCCGAATTCTTTTTTTCCGTTTTTGTTGTAGGTATTAACTAGAATCTTTTGTTTCTCAATAAACACTTGATATTTAATGAGTCACATGGGTATAAAGAACTGGACATTGGAATCCTGGAAGAAGTTGGACAGATGGAATCAGTGTTTTTGTTTTGATTATGAATGTGTCAAGTGCAGAACATAAAACTATTGAATCTTGAAGCTCAAACATTTGAATTCTTAGTATTCTTTAATGTGACAGTCTTTCTATTACTTTATAAAATTTGAATGGTAATGCTTATAAATCTATTTTTTCTTTAATTTTTTTTCATGATCATCATTAAAATCACACAATGTGATTGAAATCTTAGTGGAAAAACCAGAATTTTAAGGCACAAGTGTTCAACTGAGAGTGCATTAGATAAAAATTTTAAGACAAAAAACCTACACCTTTGGTGTAGGTTTGTTTTCCTGTGATATATCACTAAAGTTTGGAAATTAGTAAATTATGTATACAAATGCAATATAATATAAAAGTCAAACATTTTTCTTCTAACTACTTAAGTTCTACTTAGTTCATTAGTTATGAGATCAGATTTTGGTTTCTTAACTTTATTTGTTCTTTCTTTTCTGCAGGAACCTTGGTTAATATGCTTGATGTCGTTCCATGTTGTGTTGCTACTAGTAGTAATCATCTCAAGGAAGAATATCAATTTCCAGATGTGTTTGTTTCTTCTTGCTCGTAAGTTTTTATCTTCTTTTGGGTAAATGTGTCTTCTCATATTTGCGGCATTGTGCAATGATGCATGGTGATTTTCCTTGTTGTCTAAATGAAAATATTGTGAAAGTATTTTTATGGTCATTGGCTCATAATAAGATTAATGTCAATGATTTGTTTTAAAGGAGACCCCCCAATTACTCTTTGCTTCCACAGTTGTGTAGCTTGTCATGTAGGAGGGATGAGGAAAGTATTAGCTATCATTTTTTGCAATGTCCGGTGGCTTTATTGTTCTAGCGGAAATTGTTTTATATGGTGGATGTGATGTGTTAGGTAGCTGAGAGTGGTGGCCAATACTATGTATAAGAAGAGAGAGGAGCATTTGATAACCTTCAAGAATGGGTCAATTAGGAGCCAAATAGATTACTTTCTAGTAAGAAAAGGGAAGCGTCTAAAATGCAGCGATTGTAAGGTGATTTCTAAAGAGAGCTTAACGTCTCATCATAGGATTTTGGTACTAGATATATGCTTTAAAGGGCAATACCAAACTCAGAAAGATAGTGGGCGTCGCAGGATTAGATGGTGGGACTTAAGAGGGGAGAAACTAGACACATTTAAGTATAGAATGGATAAAGAAAGTGCTTAGGACTTAGAAGATGGTGTTAACACTATGTGGAACTTGATGACCAATTGTATGAGGAGAATCTCAAGGAAAGTTCTTGGAGAGTTGAAAGGACAGGGACTCAACTTTAGGAAAACTTGGTGGTGGAAGGAGGAGGTTCAAGTAGTAATAAAGACGAAAAAAGAGAGCTTTAAAAAGTGGCAGAATGACAGAACTGAAGAAAACCTTAAGCGTTATAGATTGACCAATAAGGAGGCTAAAAAAGTAGTGAGGGAGACTAAGTTGAAAGCCTATGATGACCTATACACTAGACTAGATAGTAAGGAGGGAGAGAAGAGAATATACAAACTTGCTAAGATAAGAGAGGAAAACAAGAAATTTTAATCTGGTTAAAGTGCATCAAGGGTGAGGACTCTAAGGTGTTGGTGAATGATGAAAAGATTAAGGAGAGGTGGAAGAACTATTTGGAGAAGTAGTTAAATGAGGAACATAGAGGTAGGTCAAAAAGGGAGGAAGTAGGCAATAATCAGGAATACCAGGAATACAGGTTCTATCGTAGGATTAGGGACTTTAAAGTGGAGTTTGCACTTAAGAAGATGAAATTGAATAAGGCTTTAGGACCCGATGATATACCTATTGAAGTGTAAAAATGTTTGAGTAAGAAGGGGGTTGTTTTGTTGACTAGGTTATTTAGCAAGATTTTGTTAACTAGAAAAATGCCAGAGGAATGGAGAAAGAGTATTTTAGTGCCAATATATAAGAATAAAAGAGATGTCTAGAATTGTAAGAACTATAGAGGAATCAAGTTAATGCGTCACACAATGAAAGTGTAAGAGAGAGTGATGAAAGGTCGAATGTGAGATATAACAGAGGCTTCAGAGAATCAATTTGGGTTTATGCCTGGTAGGTTAACAATGAAAGCGATCTATCTTTTGAAAAGGGTAATAGAAAAATATAGAAAAAATAAAAGAGACATTCATATGGTTTTTATCGATCTTGAAAAGGCATGTGATAGAGTGTTTTGGGATATAATCTGGTGGGTGTTAGAGAAGAAATGAGTGACAAAAGGTTACACTGATGTGATTAGATGAATATGTATGAAGGTGTGGTGACTACTATTAGATCGCTTACTGGAGAGACGAGTGAATTTTCAATTTTTGTAGGGTTACACCAAGGATCAATCTTAAGTCCTTATTTTTTTGCTTTAGTTGTGGATGAGTTGACGCGCAGTAGTCAGGATGATGTGCCTGTGAATTATTATTGTGGTATATTGTGGTAGTTTATAGTATTCATTAAGGATTGTTTAGTCCTTTAGGTTATTAGGGTTTTGTCCTATTATATTATATATTTGTACTTAGCTTTCGATTCATTGATGTAATCAACATACTAGTTTCTTCTCTATTATTTTGGTATCAGAGCCAAATTCCAGACACTAGCATACCTTTCGCAGGTCATCATCGACCATCACAGCCCTTTTCTCTCTCTTCGCAAGGCCTTCGCTGGGTTCTCTGTCCTGTTCATCGCAGGCCATCTGCTGGTTCTGGTCTCTAGGTTGGTTCAATCGATCCCTCTTTGCGACTCTCTTTGTCTCGCCCTCTAGTGCACACGATCAGCGTAAGGTCTGCCCTCCCTCTGTGTGACTCGCTCTGTCTCGCCCTCTAGTGCACACGATTAGTGTAAGGCCTGCCCTCTGGTGTCGACTTTGACTTCTGGTACTTGGTTCAGTCTCTCTTTCTTCGTTGCCTTGGTTGTTCTCTTCCAGTCTGATATTTGTGGTGTTGGGTTCATTATAAGTTTGACCTAACTGATTCTTTAATTATAGCAATAGCAATTCTGGTTATCTCTAATAGTCACTCTATTTTGATTTTACTATGTTGCTTAACTATAGCACTATGACTAATTATAAATTACAAGCTATTACCACTAAATTAGATGGTACCAATTACTTTTATTGGTCTCATTTAATGAAAAATTTTATAATGCGTAAAGGCATGTGGAACTATGTTATTGGTGTGACTATTAGACCTACGGAATCCTAAGAAACTGAGGCTGATATTGCTATATGGGATAAGGAAAATGCACAAATTCTTACTTGGTTTCATAATTCAGTTCAAACTACCATTGGTATGAATTTTTCCAAGTATTCTAATTCTAAACAAGTTTGGGACTATTTGAAAACTATGTACCTTGCGTTTGACTTTGCAAAACAGTATGAACTTGAGATGTATATTTGCAGTGCTAGTTAGAAAGGTAAGTCTATTCAGGAGTTCTACAATGAGACGACTACTTATTGGGATCAGCTTGCTTTGATGGAACCATCAGATTTGCAGTTACTTGACAGTTATACCAAGTATCGGGAGAAACAACGTCTTGTTCAATTTCTTATAGCTCTTCGTGATCAATTTGAGCCACTTCGGGGAGCTATTCTTGATTGGTCTTCCTTGCCTTCTGTGGATGGTGCTGCCCGTGAGCTTATTGCAGAAGAAACTCGGTTTAAGGTGGCTCATGATGCTCTTGCTTCCCAATCAGTTTTTGCCACTTCTCCGCTCTTGCCCACCCCACCTTCTCCTTTATTTCAGGTTGCTGGTAAGACTAAGCCTCGGGTTTCCATGGATGAGTGCAGTTTTTGTCATCAGAAAGGCCATTGGAAACATGCTTGTCCTAAACTTTTGCAGCCCAAGGGTTGTTCATCTGGTCCACTATCCTCGAAGCCGACATCTTCGGGATCTCACTCATTTGCCGACTTTTCTGCACCAGTTTGTGAGAATGGTCCAACTTCCAATATGCAGTCTATGCTTGAGCAGTTCAAGTATTTCATGGTGGCCAATCCAAATCTTTCATCCCAAGCCTCTGCTATGACTACCACTCAGTTAGGTTTGTCTGGTTTATCCTCTTCAAGTAATATCCACACTTCGTGAGTTTTTGATTCCACATCATATGATCCATGTTGCATCTCTCCTTAGTAATTGTGTCTCTCCTTCTTCTTCTATCACTATTGCTACCGCTAATGGTTCTTCTATGACTATAAAATCTATTGGTTCTATTTTCTCTTCCCATTTGTCTCTTTCTCCTGTATTTCATGTGCCTCACCTGTCACTCAGTCTTATTTCTATTAGTCAATTATCTGATTCTGGTTTTGATGTTATTTTCTCTTCTCATTGTGTTGTGCAAGATCGGGTATCCAATAAGCAAATTGGGATCGCACGTTGAGTTGGAGAACTATATATCTTGGACAGCTTGCATGTTCCTCCAGAAGTGTCTTCTACTGCATTGTCTTCTTTTTGTTTAAACAATAAGTTTTCTTTATTTTATATTTGGCATTCTACGTTAGGTCATCTGTCGAGTGATCGTTTGAGGATGTTAGTTCGGTCTGGACATGTAGGCAATTTTCCTATTGAGGATATTTCTGAGTGTTATGGTTGTAAACTGGCTAAAATGTCTGCTTTTCTTTTTAATTAAAGTAATTTTATTTCATCTTCTCCTTTTCAATTGGTTCATACTGATGTTTGGGGTCCTTCCCCTATAGTTACCAAGGGTGGTTCGCAATATTATGTGTCTTTTGTAGATGATTACAGTCGGTTTACCTGGGTTTATTTGATGACTCGAAAATCTGATTTTTACAAAATATATTCCAATTTTCACTCCATGATTCACACTCAGTTTTCTGCCACCATTAAAATTCTCTGTTCTGATTTGAGGGGTGAGTATTACTTGTCTGAGTTTGAGGAGTTTTTAGCTACTCATGGCACTATTCATCAGTCTTCCTGTTCTGACACTCCTGCCCAAAATGGTCGAGCTGAGCCCAAACATTGCCATCTCTTTGATACAAGTTGCTCTTTGATGCTCTCGTCTTTTGTCCCTTCTATTTTTTTTGGGGAGAAGTTGTGCTCACTGCTACATATCTTCTCAATCGGATGCCTACTCCTCTTCTCTCAGGCTCAACTCCGTATGAGCGTCTTTTTGGTGTTACTCCAAATTATTCTCTTCTTCGTGTTTTCGGTTCTGCATGCTTTGTGCTTCTTCTTAAACAGGAGCGCTCTAAGCTTAGTTCTTGTTGTGTCCTATGTGTCTTTTTAGGGTATGGCATTAATCAGAAAGGTTATCAGTGCTATGATCCTGCCACCAAAAAGCTATATGTGTCTCGGCATGTCACCTTTTTAAAAAAACTACCCTACTATGCTATATCTTCCACTCCTGTCCCTATTACCAAGGATGAATTGGTTCACATTGACCCATTTTCTCTTAATATTTCTCTCGATGAGTTTGTTTCTGATATTGAGGTCTCTGCCTTGCCTTTTACTAGCACTTCTGATATCTCGCCAGCTACTTCCGCTTCCTTTCCATCTCCCACTTTCCCTGCTCCTCCTCTTGTTTATCAGCGCCGCAAAGCACTCCTGAGCTCGCCTGTCTCTAGCTTTATTGTCCTTCCCGCCTCCTGCACATCGCTTTCCAATGCGAGACCGTCATCCTCCAAACTGGTATGGTTTTGGTAATACATGTTTTTCCCTTTCCTATCAGTCTTTTCTTTATTCTCTTCATACTTATTTTGAGCCTAGGTCCTACAAGGAAACTTGTCATGATCTTAATTGGATTACTGCTATGAATGACGAGTTAATTGCTTTGGCTAACACTCAGACTTGGGATTTGGTTCCATTACCTGCTGGCAAGAATATTGTAGGCTGTAAATGGGTCTATAAGGTCAAAACCCTTTCTAATGGTTCTTTGGAACGATACAAAGCTCGTTTGGTTGCCTAGGGCTTTTCTCAAGAGTATGGAATTGATTACGATGAGACTTTTGCCCCTGTTGCCAAGATGACTACTGTTCACACTCTTATCTCTGTTGCTGCCACCTATCACTGGCCTTTGTTTCAACTAGATGTCAAAAATGCTTTTTTGAATGGGCATCTTGTTGAAGAAGTGTATATGCACCCTCCACCGGGTCTCTTTCACGCTCCTGGTGTTGTTTGTCGTCTTCGCCGTGCTCTATATGGTCTCAAGCAGTTTTCTCGTGCTTGGTATGGGTGATTTCACTCTGTTGCACTTCAGCTTGGTTTTTGCCCTAGTCATCGTGATTGTGCTCTCTTTGTTCGGCGCACTTCGGTTGGCCTTGTTTTCCTTCTCTTATATGTGGATGATATGATCATCACTGGCTCTGATTCTAGTACTATTGAGGCGGTTAAGCATCAATTGTTTCAGGAGTTCGAGATGAAGGATTTGGGGTCTCTTCAGTATTTTCTTGGTATTGAGGTTGCTATTTCTCCTATTGGGTATCTTCTCGCTCAGACTAAATATGCCCGTGATATTATTTCTCGTGCCAATCTCACTGATGACAAAATTGTCGACACTCCTCTTGAGTTGCATGCTAAGTTTTTTGTTTCTGATGGCGTTCCGCTTGAGGATCCCACTTTGTATCGTGAGTTAGTTGGGTGCCTTGTTTATCTCACTGTTACTTGTCTGGATATCTCCTATGATGTGCGCATTCTTAGTCAGTTTGTTTTTGCTCCCCGTTCCACACACTAGGCTGCCTTACTCCGTACGCTGCGCTACCTTCGTGGCACTTTGTTGCAATGTTTGCTGTTATCTGCCTCTTCGGACTTGACTTTTCATACCTATGCTGACGTTGATTGGGCAGGTGACATTTCTGATCGCAAATCCACTTCTGGTCTTTGTGTTTTCCTCGGCGATTCTCTCATATCCTGGAAGAGTAAGAAACAGTCTGTTGTTGCTCGTTCCATCGCTGAGGCTGAGTATCGTGCCATGGCTTATGCTACTTCCGAGATCATTTGGCTTCGGTGGCTTCTTTTTGATATGGGTGTCTCTCTTTCTGATCCGACTCTGTTATATTGTGATAATCAGAGTGGCGTCCAGATTGCCTATAACTCAGTCTTCCATGAGCGGACTAAGCATGTTGAAATAGATTGTCACTTTGTTAGATAGCATCTTCAGGCTAGCACTATTATTCTCCCTTTTGTTCCCTCCTCTCTTTAGTTGGTCAATTTTTTTACGAAGACTCACACCGTTGCTCGTTTTCGTTTTCTTCTTGGCAAACTTGCGATGCTTTTTGCACTCGCATCCTCAGTTTGAGGGGGGAGGGGAGTGAATAATTATTGTGGTATATTGTGATAGTTTATATTATTCATTAAGGATTGTTTAGTCCTTTAGGTTATTAGGGTTTTATCCTATTAGATTATATATTTGTACTTAGCTTTTGATTCATTGATGTAATCAATATACAAGTTTCTTCTCTATTATCAGTGTCATGGTGTATGTTTTTTTGCAGATGATATCGTGTTAATGGATGAGATTAGAGAAGGAGTTAACACTAAGTTGGAGATTTGGAGAAAAACACTTGAATATAAAGGATTTAGGATAAGCAGAACTAAGACAGAGTATATAGAGTGTAATTTTAGTAACAGTCACAATGAAAGCAAAAGAGAAGTGAATATTGAGAACCAAGAGTTACCTAAGAGTGAACATTTTCGTTATTTAGGATTGATCATCACAACGACTAGGGAGATTGGAGTAGATGTGGTCCACAGAATTAAGGTGAGGTGGCTTAAGTGGAGGAGTGCGTCTGGAGTATTGTGCGATAAACTAGTGTCCATTAAACTAAAAGGGAAGTTCTATAGAACGGTTATTAGACCAGAGATATTGTATGGGACGGAATGTTGGGCAACTAAGAAACAACATGTAGATATGATGAGTGTTGTTGAGATGAAGATGCTAAGGTGGATGTGTGACAAGACTAGAAAAGACAGAGTTGTGAATGAGTATATTCGAGAATGGGCAGGAGTAGTACCGATAGAAGATAAGTTAAAAGAGAATAGATTGAGATGGTTTGGTCATATACAACGGAGACCAACAGAGGTAATAGTGAAGAGATGCGATACAGTGACAGTAGATGGTAGTGTTAGGAGAAGGGGTAGACCTAGATTGATATAGACTAGTGTAGTAAATAGAGATATGAATCTCCTTAATTTGACTAACGAAATGGCCTTGGATAGAGTTGAGTGGAGAAGAAGGATTCATGCAGCCGATCCCATTTGATGGGACTTTAAGGCAAGGTTTGGTTTGATTTGGTGGATGTGGTGTAGGTATGGCTCCTCCCTACAACATACAGATGCTTTTGATTGAGTATAGGGGATTTGGTGCCAAAGCAAAGCACATGCTCTTCAGGATTGTGTAACTTTTGCTATATTTTGGAAGATTTGGTTGGAAAGGAACAACACCCCACCACACACGCACACACACAACCACACCCCCCCCCCCCCCCCCCCCCCCCCCCCCCCCCAAAAAAAAGTAAAAACCATAATAAAGCCCAAAAGTTGACAATATAATATAAGTTGACCCAGCTGATCAAAAAAAAAAAATTTAGGTGACCCGTGCAACCCATATCTAGAAAATTTTAAATTTACCAAAATACCTTACTCTGAAAAATTACATATATACATGTGCCTGTGTGTATGTAAAGATTATCATATTAACATTTAATTTGATTTTTTTATTTTTATTGTTTTTTGAAAATGATATTAATACTTAAAATCTAGATAATCATAAAACAGGAGTCTACTAAAAGTCTAAGACTAGGCCCAACAATGAAATTATTCTAATATGCAAAGTCTATTTTCTTCTCTTATATTTAACTGCATCATTTTTATTTGTGTGTTATCTTTATCTTGCCTCTCCCCATATGCTCATGGAAGGGGTGGTGTTGGGTTGGCTAACTCTTCCATCAACATTACTTTTTTTAATCAATTTAGCTACTTTATAACCTAAAGGAGAGAGGGAGGTCATGCTTATCTCCTTCTTGAATTTTGCACATAAGGTACTCCGCTGGATGTTGAAATGTTGATGACAAAAGATTTTATGCCTTTTTTGATAGTTTGTGTCCAACTTTCCTCTTTAACAGTTAAAGACAAGAAAAATGGCTATGTTTATTTTTCTTCTAATCTGCAGTATCCTAAGTACACTGTTCACATAGCCAAGAAACTTGCCACCCGTTCAAAAACCTAACTTTGCCTTCATCAAATGTTATCGAACTCTTTATGTGATGAATGTTGAATGAATGGAAAGTCAACTATCAAAAGTTCATCATTTATATCTATTGCTCTTGGGAGATTCAACTTGATTTATATCGGTGATGTGGTGCAGTGGCTGGTGTATATTTTGCTGAGACACTTAATAGTTCTCTGAGAGACAACTGGAAAAGCTTTGCGGGTCAGAATTATTTTGATCCTCAAGGACTCTTTCTCTCAGTGCTCTGGTCCGGGCCTCTTCTTGTCATTGCAATAATAATATTGGTTAGAGTTGACAATCACTTGATCCTCTCTTCCCCGCTGTACCTTAATATGTCGAACTTCTTACCAAAATGCCTTGATTGTCTTGATTTCATTTACAGGTAAACACCCTCTTCTCCTTATGTTATCTAATTGTGAGGTGGAAAAGAGCAGAGCTCCGACACCGTGCAAGACTTTCACATAACAAACAGGATTGATTTACTCTTCTGCTTCACTAGCCAAGTAACATCCTTTGAGTTTGGAAAAGAGGCGTATCAGTCATGGAGTTTAGTTGTAGAAGCAGGACCCCTCCTGGTTTCTTCATGAATATTTTTTTCAGTCTTTACTTTTTTTTATTTTTTATCTTCCTTTTCTTTGGGTGTCATCTTGTTTTTAATTTGAGTGACATTTACCTTTTTTTCCCCTTGTTTTACCCTCTGAAATTTTGAGCACCACAGGCTATCAAACAATTGAGCTACACATACTACTGTTTCTATTATCATCATCCATGCCTACTCTTCTCTCTCTTTGTTATTATTATTTTTTAAATTTGGTCGGGAAAGGCATGTCTTGAATGCTTGAAGCACTTTTTTTTTTCTCCGTATACTGTGTTTAGTCGGGGGATTTAGAAAAAAAATTGAAAAGGGAGAAAGAAAATATAGGTGAAATGTGAATAAAATATGTTTATATTTTATTTAGTTTTACATATCTTTTTTCTTTTTCTTTCTAAATTTTTTAAAAAAATTTCAACTAAACACAGCGTTAGAGAAGTAACGATGGATTGGTGATTGTGGTGATTGGTGAATTAACAGTTGTAGCAATTTGAGAAGGGAGAGAGGGAGGTGGTGGCGGATTGGTGGTTGTGCTGAACAGAGATAACGAGTTTTTTTGTATAGAAATAATGCAATATTCAAAATTTTGCTTTTCATAACAAAACATGAAACATACTTGAGTATTGAATGGTGTAAGCTCAATATTTTACTGATGTGAGATTCATTAGTCTACATTTTGTTCAACAAACATGTATGGATAATTGATTTTTGAAGATTATTTTCTTTTAAAGAAAATTATATAAAATTTTCATACCAAAATAAAAGAGAATTCAACAACACTTCATACCATCACCAAACTCGCAGACAGAGGGAAAATAGAGAAAGAGATAGGGATGATGGTATTGGGATTAATCACTAAAATTGAACACATGTAATGCAACACAATATGCTTATCTTGCTCAAGTTTTACTTATCATTTTTGTTTACTCATTTTAATTATCAATTCATTCTTCAATTGATTAAGTCTAAGGTGAGTGTCTTCTAATGGAAAGATGATTCAAATCACAAGATACTTTGGACATGAAAGAGGCATTACACTGTTGGTACTGAATCCCCTAAGGGATTAAACCATTAGGTGTAACATCTCAATTTCATACTTTGGCAAACAAGTGATTTAAAACCACTTTCAAAGCAAACAAAGAGTGAAGAATGGAGGGAGGTTGCAGAGGTTAAAAATGCTGAAATGGAGTGCAAAACAATACTAAAACATGCTTTCAACTCAAAATAATGATGCTCAAAACTTTAAAACACTAAGCTAGTGAAGGAATTAGTCCTATAACTATGCAATACAAGCCTCAAATGAATTAACCAGCCCAAAACAGAGCCAAAACAGTGGCAAAAACATGTTGGACAAAAGCTAACTTAGGCTAGAAAAACATGCTAACACACAAAGTTACCTAGGGATGCAAACAAGAGACAAGGAGGGGAGGCTAACCCCTCCAATTTTAGATCTCAAAATATGGTTTTTACCACTGAAAATCCTCTGAAATTCAGTGGTTGAAAGGCGCACAAAAGTTGGTTTTAAAGTGATAGAAAATGGTACAAAAGCTTAACAAGCAAAGAAAGCAAGAATGGTGGACCACCCCCTAACTCAAAGAGACCTCAAACCAACACTTTTAAACCATAAAAACAGAGTTTTTGAGAGTTCAAAATCAACACAAAAACAGTTTGAAAAGATGACAAAACAAGTATTGAAAACAAGTTCAAAACACAAGTGTTATACCTCTTGAAGACAAGATGCAATTTAGACACTAAAACCAAGCTAAACCAAGCCAAGATCCTCTTCTATAGCTCAAAGAGGGCCTCAAGTAACCTCAACTCAATGGTGATCAAGTTTGATCAAGGGTTCATATGCAAAAGTGTAGAGTATTTAGGCTATAAGGCACAAAATATCTAGAGAGAGAGAATTCTAGAGAGAGAGAGTTTTTTTTGTCTTCAAAATTTTCTAACCCTTGCACATGCAAGAGAGAGCATCTATATATAGAGAATGCAAAATCCCCTCATAAAGATCCAGCCACACACGTGTTGGAAGATGTCTCAGTCTGTGCAAACAGCTGGCACAAAATATTACAAAATATCTGTTGATGCATTGGTGGCCGGCCGGCCGGCCATCAGTGATGGCCAGTAGGGCTTCATTGATGGCTGACAGGGCACATCAATGGCTGGTAAGCCAAGAGCCATGGCCTGCAGCCCTCAAGGATGGCCGGCAGGCCATCAACAACATCATGCTAAAAAGACCTAGACATGGTCCAAAGATGAAACAGAATGGATGCAGGGTTTGAAAAAATCAAACCTGTGGCGTTTTGCCGCGAACTTCGAGCGCTCAACGAGCAATCAGACTCATTATAGGACGTACCTGCAAGAACATCCAAGTCTTAAAGGGGCCGTCAAAAATGGGGTGTCTACAGTATTATTTTTATATAATATTTTATTGAGTATAATTGCATAATTATATGTTTAATTTGTACCTATTTGTTTGCTTATAGATTATCTATTAGAATACCAACTTGGAAATTGAAATTGAAAGCCGAAATAGATTCAAAAACCAAGATTAACTAGTTCAATAGGCTAATTGGAATATTTAGGATCATATGGCAAATTTGATTAAAATTTGATTTGAATCAAAATAATTAGAATAAATCAATTAAAATTAAGTTAGATTAATTAGACTTTAGCTTAATTAACTAGCTTTAATCCCACTTGATTAGTCTAACTTAATCCAGCATATATATAGGCAATATTTCACACCTCAAAATTTGGACAATTAAATATTAAATTAGGACTAAATCCCAATCAATATTCCATCATCAAAATCCTCTGGGTGAAACAAAATTTAAATGTTTTTGTCTCAATTTGGTTTAAGTAAATTTCAATACTCAAAAAAAGACATTACAAGGGATTAAAAAAAAATTACAAGGGATAAAAAAAATAAATAAATAACAAAATGCCAATCAAACCATCTATCATAAATTCATAACTATCCAATACCTCAGACATTAAAGTAGCAACAAATAGTCAAAACAACTTAAATAATGTAAAGTTAGAAAATAACTCACAATGCCAAGTTATCAAAATACTAAAGTAAAAAATAAATAAATAAATAAACAAACTAATATCAACCCTAAACTCCAGAAAACAAAAGAAGTCCGAGAGACAGGTCCTACAATTGTAGTTATTTCTTGTCACCACCATAATCCCAACTAATCTTACAAAGGAAGCTTGGTTGCGCTTAAACAAAATGCACCCCAGATGCCAATAGACAAAACGGGTTAGTATACAAGTATATTGGTATGAATACAAGATCTGACAGCCATGTATCCTCTAGACACAAACAAAAGTACATTTAATTCTTGTTACGGGACAAGACAAGTAGCTCCATCCGCACCGAGAAGAATGGGTAGTTTCCCGAGATATAGTGGCATTTAGTTTCTTGCTCGTACACAAGTAAATATAAATTGAGTATATAAAAATAAATAAATAAATAAATAAAATATAGTGGGTTAGCCCTGCATAAAAAGTTAGTAAGACCCACGATTCTGCAAAAAAATAAAGTTAGTATAATTTAATCATGAGTAAATTACTGAAGAAATATAAAAATACACCATTTCATGCTTAAAGTTGTACATAATCAAATTTTCTAAAAAACAAAGTGGAAGAATTTAGTAGAAAGTAAACAGGTTGAGAGAAAAACTTGATAGAAGAACCTAGACGGAAATCGACCGAAAAACCTAAAGTTGAAAACGAAAAGAAACTGCCCTAAGATGACTTTTTTTCGAAAAAGTTAAAAATATGAAAAGTGTTCAGAATAAATTTTTACTTTAGCATACGCGAAATCAATGAAAATGAGCTCGTTTTGTAGGTTAAAACAATATCTAAAATCTACATTGCTAAAATGAATAAAAACTATTGCTACTAAGATGATTTGATTACAAGTTCTAATTGATCTTTTTAATAAAAAGTTAAAATACAAAAGTTGTCTAGAATTATGTATATATGCCTTTGCCCAAATTTCGTAATTTATCAAGGTCGTTTACTTTTTTTTGAGATGTACAAATCAAAACAATTCAAACCATACCAATAAGCTCATATTTAATTCTTTGTACCTTAATTCCACCACTTCGGCCCTTCACTTTCGGCCTACACATATATCTCATGTGCCTTCCATATATCTAACACCTCTCTGAAGCCAAACTTGCATGGAGATATCATCCCGAGTTTGACTCACACTCCCCAGACGGGTAGCATATACGTAGGCACGTAAATCAAAGCACTTATTTACTCTTAAGAACGAGGCAACAATATATATATACACAACCCCTCATCTACTCATGAGAACAAACATAACAATGTCGAGCCTAAGGCATTCAAATAAATCTCATAATCCTCACTTTTTTTAATACATTTTTTCTCACCAACACTCAAATAAAACAACAATTCATGGAGTCATGGTGGAGTACTTAGAATTTATATATGGGTTCCTAATTTATTTTAATTTCATATATCTATGAGTGTGATTACATCCATAAGCAACATCTGTGTCAACTTGCTCTTCAGCCTCCTCTTCGTCGGCCTCTACATCCGAATAGTCAGGAGAGGAAAGAAAGAGCACCTTGAGTTGGTCAATGTCCCGAAGTGGCGAATTATCGTGGACCGACAGCTTTTAAGCACAACCATCCAGCCTAAGTAATAGCCTTTGTTACAAGCTAGATTGACTTATTTCTCGTACTAGCCACACACGTCGGCTTGCCCCTTCTCGTAGGCTTTCTCGTTGATGGCCTTGATCTCAGCCTTCTTCGTTTCTAGAGTCGCCTTGAGCTTGGCCTCAGCCTCAGCAGCCTTAGCCTCAACCTCAACGTACTTCGCCTTAGCTACCTTGGCCGCGTCCTCAGCTTCATTCATAGCGGCCTCCGCCTTATTTTGAGTAGTTTTGGCGGCACTGGCCTTATCCATCAGATTCTTGATCCTGGCCTCGACCTTGTTGAGTGAAGAAAGAAAACCCGCAGCTTCTTGGGTCTTCTTGATGAAGTCTTTCTCTACCAACTCGGCCTTGACCGTATGGGAATGGGCATGTTGGATGACATGCAAGAAAAGAAGCAAGTTAGAAATTTTTTGATAAGTGTAAAAGACTGAAGTGGAAAACAGTAAAGGAAATAGAAGAGTTAAGAAACTTACCAAGACCAAGTGCCACATCATCATGGCAAAATTTTCATATTGGTTAAAGTCGGCGAGTTGGTTTATGTTGGCCTGAAGAAGAACGGCCGTAGACAGAACGACACCAACTTCGATGTTCTCTATGGCGCTGTCGCCGGCTTTTAAAAGACGGTCACCAACGTAAACATCAAGGAGACAGGTTTCCTCGAGATGGAAACCACTCCCACCATCAAGACTATTACATCTCGGCTT
This sequence comes from Camellia sinensis, assembly GCF_055761805.1. NCBI lineage: Eukaryota > Viridiplantae > Streptophyta > Magnoliopsida > Ericales > Theaceae > Camellia > Camellia sinensis. The sequence goes on from NC_138963.1 coordinate 85,196,165, forward strand.
CTTTGGTGGGGGCGCGTTGGATGGCTTAGCCCCAGTTGGCCTCTTCTCTGTGTCGGCTAATTTGGATATCGGGAGAGAATCCTCTGGATCCTTTTCAGATTCCGAGGGAAGAATGGTAACTGTGGCCTTGGCCATTTTCACCATTTTTTGCTTTGCTTTTGGTTGGGATTGAAGGGAATAAGTGGATTGAAGAGTCACAATGTTGGGCAAGCCGGGGAGTAAGTCCTCAGCAATTGCTGGCTTGCGTCTTATTTCCTCGACAGTTGTAGCGATGGTCACTCCAGGGCCAAGTCTAAAAGTTGGAAGGGCGATCGGCGGATTTGCTAGGTCAGGCGCCGAGATGTTTGAACCTCGGCACTTTCTACTGCATGTTTTGCTGGCAGAAGCGTTGGGAGGTCAGCGACTGCGTTGATGTTGAAATGATGGGATGTGTTGAGCTAGAGCCAATGTGGAGGGCTTGTTGACAGGATCTGTCGTTGAAGCCTAATCTAGGTAAGGGAAGGAAGCTGCTGGTGGTGTTGAAGCAGATGGTGGTGTCTTGCTCCTTCTGGGAACATTGAGTAGTGGATTGCGGTATGTTGGCATGTAATTCAAAGAGATTGAAGCCTTGTGGCCTTTGATAGGTAAACCCAAAAGCCCAATGAAATCTCGGCTGAAGATGTATGTCTGGCGGAAATTCTTCAGAGGCTGAGGCAATTCTGCAATGAACAAGAAGAAAACATCATAATAGATAAAAGAAATAAATTTATAAGTGTTAAAAAGAAGGGGAACTTTGGATGGCTAAGTTCTTGCCCTCATCTTCCCTAAAGACTCCTTGGTATAGAGGGTAGAGATGGAGATCATCGTCTAGAGCGAACTCCCAATTGCCTGAGACAATCAGGTAGTCATCTCCAGTGCCTTTGTAGGAGTCTGGAAGGTTGGCTATCAATTTGTACTTGGTGGATTGAAGTTTGAGGTAGTAAGTATAGCCACTAGAAAACTTAAGGCCACACATAGTGTAGTGGTACTGGATATCGGACAAGGTAATCATAGTTTTTTGCTGACGTGCCAACTTGGCAATACTGTTGATGACCCTAAAGGTGTTTATGGCTAATTGCATATGGTTGAGCTTGTAGAAGTGGATCATTTCCCTAAAAAAGATGTCAAGAGGGAATCTGATTCCACACTCGATAATAGACACTATAGGGAAGGGCATACAGGTCTCTCCGGGCATTATAGAGTCCTCTTTTCTAACCAACCTAAGTTGAACATCGGCTAGAATGTTGAACTCCTGGCGAAAATACTCTAATTTCCTAGGTGAGTCTACCCCCCATTTAAACATCCCTATGACCTTAGCTTTATGGGTTATGGTAATGGCTTATGTCTGGTTATGCTCTAAGAACCTCAACGAAGCACTAGTAAGTACTAAGACAGCGAATTCATAGATCTGAGAAGTGTTTTGTTTTAGTTTTCCTAAGAATGTGATTTTTAGCAAATCCCAAACCTAAAATCTATGCAAATGGACAAGAATCAGAGGCGAGAATTTGGAAACAAGCAAGAAAAATAGAAAAAAACAAGATTCAAAATCAAATCATTAACAGATTGAGCACAGGTGCAAGGACAGGTATTCAAGAACACATTCAAAGTGTAGAAACCACGAGTGAAGTAACAAAGAAATATGTTCAATAGCGTTCAAGAAAATTTGACTTAGTGCCAGTGTACAAAAATCACAAAAAGCATGTAGAAAATTCGAACAAAAACAGAACACAAAGTCAAGAGCATGACTAACACTGAACAAATCTGGACAAAAGACATATAGAACAGAGGATACAGATTTGAAGGCAACACAATTGCAAATACAGTGTGTAAAACAATGTACAATGATTAAGAAAGAGATACAGCCGAGAACAATAAAAGAAACTGAGGCGAAAATGGAAGGGATTCAAAGACTTGCAGAATAAAATCGAAGGAATAGGCGTCGGGAAGAAGTTCGCTGGAGTCAGACGACGCTGTCAAACGCAGCACGACTGTTGCAAGCTCACCAGAGATGATAAGGGAGCAGTTGCAGAAAGCTTCGTAGTTTGGAGATGGTGTTTTGGGAGTTTTAGAAAGAGAGAATCTAAGGCAAGAGAGAGTTGAAGATGAAAAGTGAAAAGAAGAAGAAGAGAGGAGAGAGTTTTGTTAGAAAGAGAAAAGGCGACAAAAATTGATGTAACCGCCTAGGGCGAGGTGTTTGCGTTGACGTCAGGCGACGTGACAGAATTGATGTGACATAATGATGCGTGAAAGGTATGAGCCAACGACTTAATGTCACATGGAAAAAACGGTTAGGATAATGGAGCATGACAGCTCATCCGCAGTTGAGATTCTTAGAATTCTTGGACTAATGGGGTAATGACCTTGACTAGCGAAGCGATCTTGGTTGAGATGTTGAAAGAACTTAGTTCTTGTTTCTTGATTCTTGATGAAGTGGGCATCTGAGTCCTAGTTAATTGAAACCAACGAGTCACGATATCGGTCGGAAAAGTACATTTATCTAGCCGACGTGGTTAGAAATCAGATGATATAGGTTCCACCACCTCAGGTTTTCGAGGTAATAGAACCTAGGGGATAGTTGTGGGGATGTATTTTGAGAATGACACCATGTGGTCGAGGTGTCATTGAGGTGTTGTCGAGGTGTCGGCCGAGATTTCACGTGAGCAAGCCAGATTACCGAGGTAATTGTGGTATTGCTGAGATATGGTACGGTAATGTCGGAATCCTAGATATTTGGATAAGGGACAGGAGTCTTAGATAAGGGAGAACACTTAGTTTAGATAATGATAAGCCTCTCGAGGAGTTTATCCTTATCTGACTAAGAGTCCGAGATAAGCACTGTGCTCGAGTCTAGGGAAGTGAGACTTCTGGGGGACGAGGGCACTGTTGGCTATAAAAGTGAGGCACTGCCGTGGGTCTAAGGTATGCTTTAATTGAGATTTGTGTTACTTGTGTTGATATCTTTGATAGATAAGTTGATTGACTTGATCGTCGAAGTGCTCCTGGGTAGACGCGTGTTGACAAGTGGTTGGCTTAATCTATTCTAATGCGTGCTCTCCAACTAAATTTCTTATTTAGTTGTGAGGTCGGAAATCAACACCCATACATACATTAACCAAAATTATCATGTTCACTATGATATCCACCTTGAGTCAATAATTTCAAAATCTTCATCAGTGAGTTTTTCAACATAAATGAGATAGACAAATGCATAACATTAATATTCATTTATAAAATTAATAAAATAATTTATCCTAAACACTTTTATGATAATTATCATCCAAGTCAAAATAAAATCTATTTCAATTATTATTATTATTATTTTTATTTTATTTTATTACCAAAATTAAAAAATAATAATCATGCTGTAGACACCTCATTTTTGACAGCCCATAAGACTCAGGCACTTTGTCCTGTGCACTCGATGATGAAAGTTACATTGCGTGTGATTCGAATGATCAACGAAGGACTCCAAGGTCGGGTTTTGAAACAGTCCTAACACCTTCCTATTTACCTTGTTTATGCTTCAGAGGTCCCTCTTTGAACATTGTGCTACCCTACAGTGAGCTTGAAACAGAGAAATAGGGGAGCACATTGGGGTCCGGCCGTGCCTTGGTAGCAATAAACATTGTTCTGGGCGGGAGCCCGCCAGCTATACTTTTGAAGATATTTTTGACCTATTTTGCTCAAATTCTATAAATACGAGGTTATATATCTGTTTTGAGGGTTGAACAATTTTCAAAGAGCTTATATACACACTTGAGAGACCCTTCTTCTTGTGCAAGCCACCTTTGAGAAAACTTATTGTAAACACCCTATTTTTGACGGCCTTTATGACTTGGACGTCATTGCTTGCACACCCGATGATGAGTCTATATGCTTGTCAAGTGCTCGAAGTCCTCAGCGGAATGCCACAGCTTTGAGCCTTTCAAACCCTGCACCCCCGTTGCCTTGTTTTTGGACCAAACCCAGTGATCTTCAAGCCTGCAACCTCTGGTGGCCTGCCGGCCACCTCTATGGGCTTCCAGCCACCTCTTTTGGTTGTCGGCCACTGATGTGGCCTGCCGACCACCAGTGATGGCCGGCCGGCCACCAATGTCTTTTGTAGATATTTTGTGACAGTTGTGCTAGCTGTTTGCACAGATGCATGCATTTGCTCCCACGTGTATGGATGGATGTTTATAAGGGAAGGGCTTGGTTTTCTATATATAGATGACCTCCCTCTCATGTTTGGAGGTTAGAAAAATTTTAGAGCAAAATTTTTTCTCTCTCTACAATTCTCTCTCTCTCTTGCAAATTTCTTAGTCTTTGCTTATACACTCTTTACCTTTGCCTATACACTCTTAACCAAACCTCTCTATCTACAAGCTCAGGTGTCTTTGAGCCTTGTTTGAGCTCTTGAAGGTGTGTTTGCCTTGGTTTATTTCTTGAGTTGGTTCTTCTCTTCAAGAGGTATAAAGCTTTGTCTCTTTACTTGTTTTATTTACTATTTTTTTCTTCCTGTTTTCCAACCATTTTTGGGCTGTAAAAACTCTATATTTTTGGGTTGAAACTTGGGTTTTAAGGCCAATAAAGGTTGAGGTGTGGTTCACCCTTCTTTACACCTTGCTTTCAAGGCCTTTACCCTTGTGTCTCCCACCTTGGCACTATCTTTTTTGAGCATTTAAACACTGATTTTTAGAGTTATTTCAATGGCTAAAATCATGGTTTGAAGTCTAAAATTGGAGGGGTTAGCCTCCCCTCCTTGTGTTTTGCTTACTAGCCTAGCATGATCCTCGTTTTAGCTTATTGTTCTAGATATTTTTGGCTTAATTTCAGCATATTTTAGGATTGTTTTCAAGTGTTTGTTGCATTTGAGCTTTGTATTGCATACTTGTAGTGTAATTGCCCTCATGAGTTTGGTGTTTTAGGTCTTAGACACCATCTTATTTGAGTTGATAGTGTTTATTTATGGCTTTCCATACTTGTGATCACTCTTAATCACCACTGCAACCTCCCTCATTTCTTAACTTTTGTTTTTTTTTTAAAGTGGTTTCAAACTACTTGTTTGTTTAAGCATGAGATTGAGATGTCATGCTTAATGGTTTAATCCCTTTAGGGGTTCATTACCAATGGTATGATGTCTCTTTCATGCCTAAAACAACACTTGGTTCAAGTCCTTTTTCCATTAGAGGACTTAAAATTCATCTTTGGACTCAATTGATTAAAGAATGGATGGTAATCTAAAATGAAGTAATAAAATTGAGGCTAAAAAAGATGTAAGATAATAACTTGTTTGGGTTCAATTGGACGTTAATTGAACCCTTGAGACTTGAGTTGTTTGATACTCATTAGTGATGAAAATGGTTCAAGATTCATTGTCAACTACTTCCCTTGATCTTTCATGATAGGGAGGTGGTTTTAAGAGTCTTGTTTTTATTACATTCATTGAATTTGCACACTTGGTTCATAGGTCATCATGCAATGAAATTGCATAGATTGATGGTTTGTGAATCAAGTTTTACTATTCCTTTGAGCTGTTCAAATGATAATAAGGGGTAAATTATGCAAACAAATCCTTGAGAATACACTGTCTCCACTCCATTTGTTCTCTGTTGCAGTAGGGAAGTTCAGTCACCAGTGGCCAACAGGTCACTATTGGTGGCCAACAGGCCATCATCAGTGGACGGCAGGCCATATGCTGGCCACCAGTGCAAAATCCAGCAGTGTACTTTTGGAGAAGAACAGAGTTGGTTCTGCGGTGGAAATCAGTGCAAGTGTTCAACTGTGCAATAGAGGCATTTGGCAGCAGAAACAGTGGCCATTTTTGGGTGAAAAGTCCATGCATGCATGAGCATTCCTCGTTTCCCGAGGCAGAGTAATGAGAATAACTAGTTTAGCACTATTTTCATGTTGTATTCATGTAACTAATTAGTTCATTTTGATTTGTTGTAATAATTAGTTAAGTAGTTTAGTTTAATTAGTTTCATTTGGGTTTGTAATAGTTAATTAATTAGCTTAGCTTTAGCTAGTTAGCTAACTAGCTCATTCGAACCCTCTTGCGTGAGGGCGCAAATGTTGTAATAATGTGTATGTCTTCCAACCCCACGTCTTTCTCCCTTTTATTTACCTGCTTATGATGGTTAGTTAAAGGCATCATGTTTTGTTAAGCATAATCCATGCTTGCATCCACTTGTATTGCATGCATTGGGTTCGGTTCATCATTCTAACTTGCATTGTTAGTTGGATATTTCTTTAAATACGTGTTTAAAAATGCATGTTATCAAATTGATTCATATGCCACATTAGTAGCCGAGCCTAGTAAATTGCATGTCGAATGTGTTGCATTATCCATATTGCATAGTTAGAAATTATGCATTTTTCTAACTCATTTCTCTTTTGGCTTGGAGTACTAGGTGGGCCTTTACTTGCTTTAGCATATCGCATGGGTATGATTGTTGCCATGTTTAGCATGCTCATCATGAGACTAAGTGCTTAATTGATATATTATTTGAATGCCTGTGGATGAAGGCTAATTGCTTGAATTGGAATAATTTGAGCAATATTCATATGCGATCACTTTTTCAAGTGGTACATATTCGAAACAATTTTCAAAACAAACATGAATAAAGTGTTTCAATTCTTACAATTTAGTCTATACTTGTGTGTGTACGCATCACATAGTAATGCCAGCCTAATAAATTGGAACAAGAGCATATAATGTAGATAAGATTCATATCATGATTAGTAGCGGATGATTTTTGATCGGGCGAGCGGGGGTGCTCAATTCATTACCTTTCCCTTTTGTACCTAAGTTCTCGAGCCGAGACAATCTTGGTGATAATGGACACGTGGCCTTTGGCATGAGTCATGGGTTTCTTGAATTTCCCAAAAACATTTAAGTGGCGACTTTGTATCTGGCAAAACAGTCCATTTTTGGCAATTCGATTCAAAATTGATTTTCCAAAAAGATTTGCCGGATTTGGACTCTTTAGTGTTTATCTATTTCACATTGCCCTTGTGAGATCAGATTTAAAATCGCGGGAGCCCGATAGTATAGGGCTTATTCGACCTCCGAAAAGGGGCACGAAAAAGTCGAGCTACACTTATCACCCTTGAAACATATCTATATACCACATACAACTTTAGAGCAAAGCCTTAGAGCCTTGGTTGATCCTTAAGCATCATAATTTAGGCTTGAGAGTGTGCTTGGACCAAGTTTGATTCACAACAAGAGCTTATCCTCTTTAAGAGGTATAAGCTTAACACCTTTTCTCTTGGTCTTACTTCTGTCCCTTACCATCAATTTCTTGTGTTTTTGTATTGTTTTGGATCTATTTCAAGTGTTGGGACTTGGGTTTGAATAGCTACCAAAGGTAGAAAGGTTTAACACCCTTTCTTGCACCTTACTTCATAGCTCATATCCTTGTCTTTACACTTTGTTTAGTCTTCAAATTAAGTTTTCAGAGTTCAAAATAGGAAAAAAAAAAAATATGGTTTGAGGTTTCAAAAATAAAGGGGCTAGCCACCTCTCATTGCTCTTGTTCCCTAGCCTTATGATTCTATGCTATTTCCTATCTTTTTTTGAACTCTTTAAACATCATTTTAGTTACTGGTTTTTACATATTAGGGACTATTTAGACTTGTTTTAACGCATTTAATTGGTTCATGCTTTGAATACTTTGCCTATCATGTTGTAAGTCCCCATGGCTTTGCTTGTTTAGGCCTTAGACATCAAGCCATTTGAGTTGATTGCTTTTCTTTGCTTGGTTTTCATATTAGAAGTTTCTTTCTTTCTTCAAATCAATCTCATAGTCATGTCTGCAACCTTCATCTTTTCTTCTTTTCATTTGTTTGAGAGTTGTCTCAAAGGATTGATGGTTATTTAAGGCATGGTACAGAGACCTATTCTCAATGGCTTAACTTCTACAGGGGCTCATCGTCAAGGCATAGTCTCTCTTTCATGCTTTGGATCACTTCTCGTTTGATGTTCCTTCTCATTTAGTGGACTTAACCATCATTTTTGGGACAAATTGATTAAAGAATGGAACAGACTAATAAAATGAGCTTAAAACCAATGAAACTGATGTAAAGAAAATGAGTAAGATCGCTTGGATTCAGCCGAACGTTATGCCAGGTCCATAGTGTCAAGAGTCGTTACGCACCAATTCGTGATGCATTAATGAAATTTGAAGCGTCTCTACCTTCCTCTTTGAGCTCACTTCATGATAGGAGGGAGGAGTGGTTGTTCATTGCATTTATTAATTTTTGTCCAATTGTCTCCGAAATCATCAAGCGATCAACTTGCTTATTGATGGTTTTGGAAACAACTTCGTTCTTCTCTTGAGCCTCTCCATGATAGAGAAGAGTAGAAGGGACAAACAGAGCTTAGAAAAGCTCTGTCTGCACTGTTTTCACCTTAAAGCACAGAAGTAGACTTTTGCATGAAATTAGGGCCCGGCTGGCCAGGCCGGGCTCCAATATTTGGTAAACAGTGTGCTTTTGTAGAAATAGAGAGCAGTGGCTGAAGGTGAAACAGGACAGATTCCCAAGGAGGAAGACAGAGTTGCTTTTGAAGACAGTCGCGTGCATGCAAACCTTGTGCATCTTTGCTTATATCAATGTTGTAAATTAATGTTCCCGTTATTGTTGTAATTAATTAATTATCATTATAGTTAGCATTGTTGTAATTATTATGAATGTTTATTGTTGATTAACTTAGATAGTTAGTTTTATTGTTCATCCTTGTTGTAATAAATTAGATAGCTAGTTAGTTATTTAGTATTCATTAGTTTAATTCCTTCACTTGATGTTGTAATAATTAGCTAGTGTAGTTAGTTGACTTAGATATTCATTCGAACCCTCTTGCATGAGGGCACAATGTAATAAGTGTGTATATCTTCCAGCCCCCATTTCTTTCTCCCTTTTATTTCTCTGCTTATGATGGTAGAATAGGGCATCACATTTTAATTAGCATTTTCCATGTCCAAAGTATCCATTTCTCTTGCACGCATCAAAGCTCGGTTCATCATTTTAACCAAGCATTGCTATTGATTATTTCTTTGGAAACGTGCTTAGACCACATGCTATCAAATTGATTCAAAAACCATGTTAGTAGCCGAGCCTATTGGTCATAATTGTTTGTGTTTCATTAGTTATATTGCATTAGTTAGGATCATGAATTTTTTCTAACTCTTTTGTTTCTTTTGGCTTGGAGTACTGGGTGAGCACTTATTGCTTTAGCATTTTGCTCTTGTGTGATTGTTGCCATGTCATCAAAGCATGATTTATGAGACTAAGTGCTTAAATGATATATTTGTTTGAATGCCCGTGGATGAAGGCTAATTGCTTGAATTGGAATAAATTGATTAATGTACATATAAACTCACTTTTTTTAGGTGATGCGTATTCAAAACAATTTTCAAACAAACAAGAAATCAAAGTGTTCTAATTTTTGCAAATTAGTCTATACTTGTGTGGGTCACATAGTAATGTTAGCCTAAATAATCGGAATAAGAGCATATAATGTAAGTAAAAATCACATCATGATTAGTAGAGACCGATCTTTGATCGGGCGAGTGGGGTGCTCACTTCATGACCTTCTCCTCTCGTACCTAAGTTCTCGAGCCGAGATAATCTTGGTAATGACGGACACGTGGCCTTTGGCACGAGTCACGGGATTTCTAAATTTCTCAAAATATTTAGGCGGCGACTTTGTATCTGGTAAAGCAGTCCATTTTTTGGCATTTTGATTCAAAATCGATTTTCCAAAAGAATTGTCGGATTTAGACTCATTTGTATTTATCTATTTCACATTGCACTTGTGGAATCAGATTCAGAACCATGAAAGTCTGAACTGTAGGGCTAGTTGTATCTGAAAGGAGCATGAAAAACAAGCTACATATGCTTATTTAGTTTTGACACTAATTAAATTTTGCCTCATGGGCAACAAAAAAATAACATTCTATAAAAAAATATCATTACTAGACTACAACTTAAATAACTTAACCAAAAAATAAATTTGTGATTAACACAATTGTTTTAAGCAGTTTAAGAAACAAATAAGGAGATTCCAAATATGGAAACAACGTCATTGTCATGACCCAAACCCGCCCCTATAGGTTCAACATCATAATCGGCCAGTAATCCGTGGATTATTGAAGGCCTCTTAATAGAAATCAAATAATTAGGGACTAGCAGGAGCAAGTATACAAAATACAATGTCTATAGAGCTGTGTAGACTTATGACAAAAAATTTAAACTTATAATCATATTTATATATGAAGTCATACACACGTCATCCAATGTACAGATAAACAAAAAGGGACTTAGCCTTATTTATCGAGTATACAAAAGTATTGTTCAATAAAAGAAAGAAAAAGATAAAGTCATACATCACGTGCACTTGACTTAAACACTGAAATACGTGGGAACCTCCTCGGGAGGCACGATGGTTGGCTTGATAAACAAAACTCCAGGCTGGCATCTTAGGCCTGGTCTTGCGTCTGATCACTTACATACGTAAATAATACAGTGAGTTGGAGCCCTATGAATAACAATAGAGTAAAGGGTAAATGAATGATTTCCAAAACAGATTTCATATCAGAAACAGATTCAGATTCACATGATTTTACAGATTTTATAAAGAATCATACATGGTACATCTATTAGCTACAGATCAGATTGGTCATAAAGACCCACGTGCACATGAGGTGGTCAGAAAGACCCATATTTACTTGAGATGGTCATGAAGACCCTTATTTATATAAGATTTGGTCATAAAAGACCTACGTGTAAATCAGATAAGTGGTTATGCATAACTAGTCCCATAAATGGAACCTACGTGAACGCTGGTACCAGGTAATAGATAACAAATATCACATGATGCTAAGGATGCCATGAATACATTTCAGAAAATTGAACAATCATTCATTCATACAGAAAATATCAGTTCAGTAAACAGAGCATCATATCAGTCAGAAAATACTAAAAGTCAAACATAACTTTACAGAGTTGTTACTCATAGATAGATCCAGTAGTAGAACAAATCACTTGGACAGAACAGGCTGATCAGGCGGGCGATAACACGTGACCTACACAAACATGTGATAGATGTACATTGAACACACGCCCCAAAGTGCTTAACTTATCATTTTTCGTTCCTAGTGTGTGATTCTAACTTTTATCCTCATTATTGTAGCTTAATCATGGCCTAGGAATGCCTTAGATGCAATGAGGATGCAAAAAATACACTTTGGAACACTCAGCCAAATTTTGAAACACAGGGCAGTTCACTCGAGTGCAACTTTGCCGCTCGAGCGGATCCCTTGGTCTACAAAAGCATTGAGAGCTCTCATTTTATGCTCGAGTGCAACTTAGTTGCTCGATCCAAGGCTGAAGACAAAGGGTGGTTGCTCGAGCGCAGCTTATATCGTGCGTGCGGAATGCTCATATCTGCAAAACTTTTGGGAACTTGCATTCTTCGCTCGAGCTAAGCTTTTATTGCTTGAGCGTTGAAGTAGAATTTTGAAATTTCCAGATTGCTCTCCAAGCTTCAAAACTCAATTTCAAAGCATCAAAACACATTCTTTTGGGCCCAAAACTGATAAAACATGTGTAAACTCATAATATATCATGAATTGAAAACCATTTCGCAAAATCAAGCCTAAAAGCATTGTCAATTATCCAAAATCAAACTTGAAATTCAATATATAAAACATGCATGAATTGATATGTTTTCTTTTCTTCCAAAACATGATCAATTGAGATAAAAAGGTATGAAATGTGATGAATTCTCAAAACAAAGCTATGATCAATGCATGCATGTGAGAATTCTTTGTAAACATCTTTAAAACTTCATGAATTGTGTATGCATGTGTCCATTCCACTATATTCTATACAAATTCATGTATTTCCCTACATACCCATGCAAATGATCTCATATAATTCACATAGTCTACTCCTACATCGAGTAATTGCAAGAGTTATGGATAATAATCTTACCTAAGGCTTGAATGTAGTGTAATTCTAGCTCAATCTTCTAAATTATCTTCAAATCCCACCAATTCCTTTTCCTTTCCTTTTCTAGTTGATTCAAGTTTCTCCCTTTCTCTCTCTCTCTCTACGTGTATATGCTCAAGGAAAATGAGTATAGGTGTAATAGAAAATTCTTGAGTTATATAAGCCTTATATAGGCTTTGCTTAATTAAGCTTAATTAACCTTAATTAGTCCTAATTAATTTATTCTAATTATTTGATTCCGATTCGAATTTTAATTAAACTTACCATAATATTCCAAAAATTCTAATTTACACATTGGCCTAGTCAATTTCGTGTTCGGTTAAGGCCTTCAATTCACAAATTCAAGCAGAATTACCGATAGATATTCCTACAGTAGACAGATATAAACACAAATAACACATGACACATGCAATTAACTTAGGATTTCATCTTAATTACTTGTTAAGCATTCTTAATCAAGGATGATAGGCTAATCACAGGTCGGGATTGTTACAGTCTTCCCCCCTTAATCAGTTTGGTCCTCCAAACTCGAATTACCTTCATTTCGGAAGAATGCCGGGTCTAGAGGGAACAAATTCGGATTACAGTCTTCCCCCTTTACCTTCATTTCAGTCTAAGAAATTTTATTTAAAATTTAAGCACAAGTGCTTCATTACTTATCTATGAAATAAAAAGGACAATGTTTTTCGAAATTTTTTCAAATTGGTAATACACAATAATTCATCAACTATTTTCATTTGTGATATAAATGATGATTTCTTAGTGTCTTGGATTGTGAGATTCGACCACTTCTCCTTCGAAATGAGTAAAAGTCTCATCGGTGTCATCTGAAACAGTTGATTGAGCGAGAGAGTGTTGAGTAGGCGGTGATGGACTTATTGACAAGGGTGATGATGGTGGACTTGCCTGATCTTGGTGAGTGTCAATGCCCGTGGCAGTGGCAGTGGAAGTAACAGTGACAGTGGCAGTGGCAATGGCAGTGGCAGTGTCTTCATGTTTGAGAATGTACTTCCTCCACAAAGCTTTGAGATCCAAGTGCATCAAGAAACTCCTATGCTCATATGCTAACATAGCCATAAATATAATGAGAGCAAAAGAAGCAGCAACTGCAACTATGAGAAACAGTACCCCAAAACTGTTAACACTCAGGTTACTGGAAGACGCCGTACTGCTAGAGTCTGGACAATTGTCACTCAATAACCACTTTTTTTCAATTTCTGACATTTTACCTTCTTCAAACACATGCAAGATTGCTGTTGATACATCACGTACTAAATGGGAACCTTTACAAAACGCCTAGCAAAATAAAAATCAATCAGGGTATTATAAGAAAGTTGGGTGAGAAGAAATATAAATATATATATATATATATATGCACATGATGAGACCAAGGTCTTAAATAGATGAATCAATTGTATCAGAAGTATCAAACGGAATATATTAGGTGATGCAGTTGTAAGTTTTTTTATAATAATTTATGACAATTTTTTGATATTTGGCAATCATTAATGCATTGCCAAAAAATGTCATTTGTTGTAATATTTGATGAAATTAGTATCCAATTTTTTATATTCTGATACTGATATGCTCAATATATTAATTGTAATAAAAATAACGTGTATTGACCATTTTCTATTGGTTTGTAGCTGATTTGTAGCCAGTTTCTGATGGATTAGATGATTTTAAAAAATTTATGACCATAACACCTAATTTCTAATAGGCATCGTATGATATTTTTGATACTATTACACTGCTACTAATATTGATATGTCTCCCAAAATTGCTATTTAAAATCGTGATAGTAACTAAATCATCTACATAGATTATAAATCAGTTATATCAATTGTGAGTCACAGGACTTAAATAATGGTATCGAGAGATAAATAACTCGATATGCATTGGCCAATACAGTATGTATTACCCAATTTGTATCAGGCAGCTGCCAAAATTTAAAACCATGAATGTGAGAGAGAGAGAGAGAGAGAGAGAGAGAGAGAGAAAGAGAATATACAAAGCCAAAGCCACCAGTCTTGTAGGTTGGTGCAACCATGGTATATTTTGAGCAGTGTCTTCTAGTAAAGAGTTTCATGTAAGGAATTTCATCGAAAGCAGCAACTATACTCTGATTTGAGAAAGCGGCATCCAAGTCTCCGTGCACAGTATTATAGCCCTTAAGTTGAGACTTACTGAAGTTCATTCCTTTCAAGATATCACCAACAAATGAGGCATTTGGGTAACCAATTTATTGCCCGTTATTTACAAGTTGCCGCACATTAGTAATAGATGGTTCAAGTCGATGAACAGTCAACATTGAGGTTAAGCTAGCCGTGTAACTTTGAGTCAGAATTAAGACCACGAAACACCATATGATCACAACAAACCTCGCCATGTTGCTTACTATTTTCTCCTCTGTAATAAATGTTATTCGAGTAATTAGGATAACAAAGAGAGAAAAAAAAACAAATAAACAAACTTAGAAAGCGTTCTCAAACCCTAAGATTGACTAAGAAAGCATTCAAACTCTTGGGTTGTGATGTTGTGGGTACATCATAGAATTTCGATTATACTAACATTGTATTTAAATTTTAAATTTGAGTATTTTTAATACTCTTCTATACTTCATTGTGTGAGAGTAGTCTTTTTTCAGAACTTTTTTTTTTTTGAAAAAGAAAAAATGGAAGCTCTTTGGAGGTATCATTGCTTCCACAGGTCTTGGCCCCGGAAAAGCCGATTGCCAGCCAGATTTAACTCAACCCATAGGAAGGGACCCCCCACGAAGGCACTAGTGGGTGCCAATTATCCTGCCACAATAGGCTTCCCGAGCTATTATGCAACAGAAGTACAATGCATCTGCAGACGCATCCCTCGAGTGTCGATCCCAGGACCTCTTGCTTGGTGAAAGGTTGGCTTTGCACTAGGCCACCACCCCCGGTGGTTTTTTAGAACCGTTGAGAGTAGTCTTTTTGTTTAGCAAGTGTTTGATCTACCATCTAGTGTGTTCTTTTTCTTTTTTCTTTTTTTTTTCTTTGGGCCATTAGCTTTGCATTTGACTAGTTTTGTTTCAAGTTTCAATCTAGTTGAGATATGACCTTTAAGCTAGGATGCTTTGTCATGTTTCTTAGTTGAGATTTATTGTACTGCATTTCAACCTAGTTGGAAATATACCCTAAATGTTATGTTTTGTCTTGCTTGCATGGACAATGCATGACCATATGGAATTGGTTGCTTCATGTTTTAACTCTCGTTGGATAAATATTCCATAAATTCTAGACAACTAAGCCCCGTTTTGGGTGTTGACTTCTTCCCAAACAAGTTCTAATTTGTAGTTGTGATGAGACAAATTGCTGCTATAATTTTTCTAGTTGTTTTGTGGCTTCAAGCTCTTTATACAATAATTCATTAGTACTATGTAAATTCAGTAAAGAGGAGGAAGAGAGAGAATTACTGTGAGAGAAAACCATGGTTGAGAAAGAGAACCAGACACTTGTACTGACTTGTCGCAGAGTATTCCCATTAAAATCTTCATTAATTTGACGCTCAAGGATCCAAATCACAAACCCTATGAACACAAAGAAACAAGCACTTGTCACCCACAGATCCCAAGTCAGTGGCTTCAAAAAAACCCATGCACTGTTGTAATTCTTGTTGTCTTTGAAAGGAACGATCATTATCACCCCAGATTCGGTGTATGGAATTGTAAAGTCAACAACATGAGACCGCTTTTCTCTAATAGTAACATCTCCAACCACAGCATCAAAATTCTGTTCATAAAAAAACAACCAAACAAACAAACGAAAAAAAGTGGAATCTTCTTAGAAGGATGTGAAAGTGCCATATTTATAAATTATAATCATAATAATAAATTTATTTTAGTAATATTACTTTGCTACTAAGATAAGAGACGTAAAATGCAAATAAAATCACTAGATAAAGATATTATTATCCTAATAAATCAATAAGTTGTCTTATATATTTCACACATGATTTCATTTAAATCTCTAACAAAATCCTAATAGAATGTGCTAAGTCTAAATCTCTAATAAGATCCTAATAAAGCTTTTCTTTTTGTTGAAAAAAATGTGCCAAGTGTAACAAGATAATACCTTAGACTCAATTGATAGTTTATGCACTAAATAGAAAATTTGACAATAGTTTAACAATAAAAAGTATAATAAACCCTTTCTCACCACCTCAAACATATTAATAAAATGTTCTAATGATATATATATATATATATATATATAACAGAGAAATCAAAGCTTTTTTTATTAAAAATAAATAATAGTTATAAGTGTATAGAATTCGATCACAATCCAACACAACCCACTCATTTAATATAGAACCCACACATTTAATGAATCAAATCTCATATGAAAAAGTTGCATTCAGGCATTATGTGCACGTAAAAGAATAGATAAAAATTGGAAAAAAAAAAATGAAATAGTTTATAGAGTAAATTATGAAAATAATTTCTGTAATTTATACGATGCGTCAATTTAGTTCTTATTGTTTTAATTTACTCGATTTTGCCCCTTAATTTAACAGATTGTGTTATATTAGTCTAATAAATAATGGCCATTAAGTTTGATGGATGGAAAGTTATTACATGCTCAAATGATGTGTTAATATGGTCCATGTAGTTTACACGATATGTCAATTTGATCTCTGTTGTTCTAATTTACTTAATTTTGACAGGGATCAAATTAACACATCGTGTAAACTATAGGGATCAACTTGACACATCGTTTGACTTTCGTCCCCAAAACCCAACAGTCGTTTTTCAATGGACTAATATGACACAATCCATTAAATTAAGAGGCAAAATCAAACAAATAAAAATAATAAAAATTAAATTGACATATCGTGTAAATTACAAAAATTATTTGCATAATTTACCCTAATTTACAAATTATGGTGGGAAAGGGAGTTTAATTAACCTACCCCAAGGGAAAGTTCGCCCAGCAATGCATCATAAGCCCCCTCGTCATCAAAGGGAATGAATTCGTAGGGAACTGAATACGGCAGCGCCTCCATTACAGCTTTGAAAACATCTATGCAGTACCCATCGAAACTCAACTTGTTAGTGATAGCATCCCTCTTGACCCTCACAAAATCACTATTATAATCCCTCTGTAAAACTCCCACTCTCAGCACCTTTCCATTTGTTGGCACATCCCATCCCTTCGGCATACATGTAGTATCACCTTTTCAACAAAAATAAATAAATAAATAAAATATGTAAATGCAGAATTTTTTCAATAAGGTGATGCTATAATGACTTATTTATTTCTATCATATATATATTTTTTTGGTTAGTTTAGTTGTTGCCATTGAATTGGAGATGTACATGAGTAGTGAGACTGTTACACTAATATTGTGTTGACTAATAAAATAATAATGAGACTATTACACCAAGTGTGTGAAACAGTAATCAAAATGAAGAAGAAAAAAAATTAACAATTTATTGGAATAGGCTTTTTTTCAATACATAGAATCCAATTATGGAAATTGTTAGCTCACCTTGGACTTGGTTCGATAATTTAGACTGTTCATATTATATGATTTATTAGTAGATCATTAATGCAAATATATATATATATATATATATATATATTTTTAAAACACGAAGGTAATCTAACTTCCAAATATGTGCCATCTAATGTTTATCAATTTAATTTTAAATATGAATAATAATTTATACAGCAAGACCTAAAATATGAACCATCATTCCAACTTGATCCTTAAATGGATAGAAGGTAAATTATCAATTAGTCCTATCTAATGGACTTAAATATTTATAAATTTTGTATATGTTTTTAATACATCTTAAAATATTAATTTGACCCCAACAGATTTTAAGATTATTAATAAGTGAAAAGATATGTAAATAAATTAGGTCAATAAGACCGGCCTATATCGAAACATAGGAAGCCTTGTCCCATTTTATTAAGAAAAAATAAAAAAGGAAGTTGTGTAGAAGAGTATCAAAAGAAAATGATTAATGTACATAATTAAAATAGAAAAAATAAATAAATAATTATAATATGTGATTGAGATTTATTTTAAGTGTTATGTAAGTTAAGTTTAAAATAAATTTAAATCACACACTACATTATCTATCTATGTTTTAATTTCTATATATATATAGCATTGTTATAATAAAAATAAAAATGAAAGTAGTCTAGGAATAGTTGCTAAAATGGGAAAAATTCATATGTTAGTATATTATATCACCTGGCCACATAATAGCTTTATGGTTGGTCCGAGATGTCGAGTAATTCTTGCAACTCGTATTCACTGCATCAAAGTTGAATTCTTTTACAATTCCTTGTTCCGGTGTCCAAAATCCGATCCCTCTCGGCCCATTTTCGGTCATATTCACAATCTCAAAAGCAGACGATTGTATTTGCCCATCGACAAAGCTGAAATCTCCACTGAGTCCTCTAAATCTAGGAGCGCTTGAAAGAGCTAGGCAAAGATCAATACCATTTTGAGACACTCCAACACTTTCAAAGTCGGTGGTTGAATTTTTAGCAATGTTTGAAATGCTCAAATTTAACGCACCAACTTTCTCAACCGCCATTGCCAGGGCTGTGGCCGCATCGTATGCCCATAACCCAAAAACATTTAGATCACTACTAGTTTTCTCTTGGTGTGCTTTGTTTTTCCACCTACTGATAAAATCTTCAAGCTTTTTACTTTTTGGAACGTGTGGTTGTACACCAATCACCCCTTGCATTGAGTCAATGATGATTGAAGGGTCGAAAAAATTAAAGGAATTCGTTATCCCATCAGTTATGATCCAGAAATACCCTTCACTCATCATCCCGATTTCATTTGCTTTGGTAAATAAGCGAGTGCTAAGAGAGTGAGTCATGTGTACTATAAAAACCCGGGTTTGCATAGTCATCAGCTTGTAAAGCTCTGCAACAATTTCTTCATCGCTGGCCAAAGGATGAATTATACTTTTGTACAGAACACGAATTTCGTTTTCTTGAAATGTATTAGTCAAAAATGGAATCAAACCTTCTCCATACTCATTTTCCGTGTAAATGGGTACAACTTCTTTCCATTTGAAAGCTTGAATTATAGCAGTTATGGGTTGTACTTGAGATGAGTCATTTAGAGCAGCTCGGAAAAAATATGGACTCCGAAGATAAGAGAGGGAAGGACTTGTTGCAGAGAATGAAATAATGGGGACATGAGCTTGTACTCCAAGATGAATTAGAAAATTTGCTTGCATGGATGTCAATGGCCCAATGATGGCTTTCACTTGATCAGTTTTCAGTAGATCCACAGCTGCATTTTACATGTACAAGAATGACATGATTAAGATTAACTCTATATTCCCTTTGTTTAGACACATTTCTCTAAATTTTGACATTGTGACTTGGGGCGCTTACCAAAAAAAAAAAAAAAAAAAAGCTCCATGGCTAATTTAACAATTAACTTTTGTCAATTTAATAATAATAATTTTAATAATTTAAGGTTGACTTTCTCTCTAGTTGGAACCCAAACTTATGGCTTTTGGTAAATTCACCACGGAATCTATTTTATGATCTTCATTATTCATCTTATAAGATTATTTAAAAAATCATCTATTTGAAAAATAATAAATAAACAAATAAAATCAAATTAATTGAACAACTATAGTCATATGATTAAATCGCATTTGTTTTAAAAATAGCCAATCTATTTTCAAAATCATGCCATTCATTTTTTAAAAATAAAAATAATTCAATGATGAAATTACAATTATTCCATCAATATAATTAGGGATGTAAATCTGGCCCGGCTCGGCCCATGTTGGGCCTCGTGGGCTCTCGCCAAAATTCGGGCCGAGTCAGGTTGGGCCACAGGCCAAAAAATTAGGTCCAAGCCTAAGGGTATTCGGGCCTAGGGCAGGCCGGTGGGCTGGGCCTGACTATTTTTTTTTGGATTTTGTTTTTTAATTTTTTCTACCAAAAGTTTATTATTTTACACTAAAAAAGACATCAGGCCACGAGTGGGCCAGGTCAGGCTTTAAAATGATGGCCCAGGCCTAGGAGCTCGGGTTGGGCTCGAGCCCAGGCTCGCCCCGGGTCGCGGGCGGGCTTTGGGCCCATTTTTACACTCCTAAGGCCTCATTTAGCAAGTGGTGATTTTAGCCAAAAGTCAAAAAATTACTAAAAAAATCAAAAAGCCAACAACCTATAACAAAAAGTCAAAGATTCATTTTTTTCTCTACTTTTTGCACATCTTTTCGTAAAAAATCAAAAAGTCATCCCAAATATACTAGTTTTTTTTACATCATATTTTAGCCAAAAAATCAAAAAGTTACTAAAAAAGCCTTTTTTCAAACGAGGCCTAAATATAATTTACAAAATGAAAGAAAAGATCCACGGAGAGTTAAGTACCCTCCAGTTGAAGGGATGGATTCTTTACAATAATCTTTCTTCTAATAATCTTTCAATACTAGTTTAAGTAGGTAGTTGCAAAATTATTGCAAGAAAGTAGTATAGAGAATCCGACTCCCTGTAGCTGGCTTTTCTTTGCTCTTCGGAGGAGTTTAGTCTCCTCGAATACGATAACCCTACAGTTCGGATTACCGTGTTTGATTTTACAAGTGTAATGTGAAATAGTGAAAACATAAAAGAGTCCAAATCCAGAAAATTTCTTGGGAACTCGATTTTCAATCAAAAAGCCAAAAATGAACCGCATTGCTAGATTTCAGAGTCGTCACCTACATATTTTTAAGAAATTTAGGAAACATGTGACTCGTGCCAAAGGCCACTTGTCCGTCATAACCAAAGTGCCTCAGCTCGAGAACTTAGGTATGAGAGAGGAACGCCATGACTTGAGCACCCTACTCACTCGATCAAAGATCGGCCTCCACTAATCATGATGTGGTTCTTATATACAGTATATGCTTTTGTTCCGATTATTATGCTATCTTTACTATGTGATGCACACAAGTATATACTAATTCACACATTTTGGAAGGTTTTGATTTCATGTTTGTTTTGAATATGAGCTACTTAAAAAAGTGAGCTCACATATACATGTATCAAATCATCCCAATTTAAACGAAAAAGCTTTCATCCACTGGCAATCAAAAGGTATATCAACTAAGCATTTAGCCTCATGGTAAACATGCTTAATATGACAACACCAACACACATGCGATATGCTAAAGCAAGAAATGCTCACCTAGTACTTAACCGAGGCAAGCCAAAAGAAATAAAATTATTAGAAAAATGCATGCTCTACTATGCAAGTAACTAATGCAACACATACAAAATGCAACTATGATGTTCAGTTTATTAACATGGCATATGAATCAACTTAAAACATGTGATAGCACACGTATTCAAATAAGTAACAAATGACAATATTTGTTAGATTAATGAACCGAACCCGATGCATGCAAAAATGGATATTTATGCATGGTAATGATATCAAATCAAAATATGGTACTACATGCAAACATTATAAACGGGTAAATAAAAAAGAGAAAGAAATGGGGGTTGGAAGACATACGCAATATTTATAGGTGTTACAAATTGGCCCTCGCACAAGAGGGTTTGAATGAACGTCCTAATTAACTAATTATTGCAACCCAAATTAATTAACTAAATTAACAAGTATTACAAATTCAAAGGAATTTAACTAATTAATTACAACACACTAATTAAGCTAAGAACTACAAGCTAATGAATTTTGAATCGGAGTCGAAGAACCACACGCGTAACTGAGAACATCCTCCCCAAAACTTCTCTATTTTACTGTCAGATTCTGTTCTGTTCGCAGTCAAACAATTATTCTATTTTTTCCCCCAGCTTCTGCTTTGCTCTATCATGAAAATGACATTGTTTGGCTAAAATGAGGTGGCCGGCCGGCCTTGGAAAGTGGTCGGCCGGATGGTAGGGCCGGCCCGGCCACTATTTTTAGGTGCTACCCTACTGCAGCAGAATGGAAATAGAGCAAAAACAGAGTGTTTCCAATGAATGTTTATCCTCTTTGCCTCTCCCTATTATGAAACTGATCAAGGGAGGGGTAGATTCGATTTGCAAACCATTAATTGACGCAAACTTGTTGCATGATGATCTATGAATTGATGGGACAAAAGCTCAATAAATGGAAATAAAAGACTAACAAAACCTCCTCCCTATAATGGAGTTACCTCAAGGGAAGTGGTAGACATTGCTTCTCAAATCATTAACATCACTAAAGAGTATGTAATGACTCGAGACGCAATAGGTTCAATATAACGTCCGATTGAACCTAAACCAATTTTATTACTCTTGTTACCATTTTTAGTCCAATTTTAACCTCTTTTACATTACCTTGCCATTCTTTATTCATTTTGTCCAAAAGTGATAGGTATGTCCACTAATGAAGAGAAGTGTCAAACAATAAGTTGTTCTTAGCATGAGAGAGATGTAATGCCTTGGTAATGAACCTCTGAAGAGATTAAACCATTAAGGGTGGAAGGGTCTCTTTCTCATACTTTAAACAACCATCAATTGTTTGAACCAACTCTTAAACAAATAAAACCAAGAAATAGGGGAGGGTGCATAGATGGTTATTGCAAGGGTGAGTACATGTATGAAAAGTATAAAATACAAGCTATTAACTCAAATAGGTTGGTGTCTATGGCCTAAACCATTAAACCTATGAGGACTTACGACAATATAAGTATGATATTCAAAGAATAAGTTATCTAAACAATTAAAACAACCCTCAAAACACCAAAAACAGTGCTGAAAATGGTTTAGAAAAGCTAGAAAGAGTAAGCAAAATGGAAGAGAATTGAAGCTAGTAAGCAAGCCTAGCCACCCCTCTACTTTTTGGACCTCAAAACCACATGTTTAGCCTCTGAAAAGCTCTAAAAATCAGTGGTCAAAAGTTGAGAAACAAATGGGAAACACAAGGATATAAGCTTAGAAGAAGATTCAAGGAAGGGTGGTTAAACGCCTCCACCCTTGATGGCTTTTAGATCACAAGTTTCAGCTCAAAAAAACAGTCCAAAGACAGTGTAAAAACTGCAAGAAAAGAGAAGGAAGAAGTAGTGTAATGATGGCAAAAGTTATACCTTTTGAAGAAGAGTTACTCTTTTGTTCACAAACCACAAGGTATTCACTCTCAAGGGCTGAAATTTTAGCTCAATAATCTCAGCAAGAAGACTCAAAATATTGGTTTAGGGAGTGTATGTATATTGTAAGATAGAGAGGGAGAGTGTTTGGCGAGCTTTTGGTTGTTAGCAAAATTTTCTAACCTAAAACCATAAGGGTTGATCAAGTATATATAGAAATCAGGTTGCTATCTCGAAAATATCTGTGTTGAGCCAGCTGGTGCAGTGCATGCACCTGGGAAATAGCTGGCAGCAAAATATTTGTCAGCTGAGAAACCTGGCTGGCCGACTATGTAGGGGGATAGCCAGCCACTAAAAGTTAGCCAGCCAGCCAGCTAGCCACCTGTTGGCCAACAGGCCTCTGGGTGGTCAGACTTTAAAATATTAGATTTTGGTCTGAAGGAGGTGCAAGGTTCTAGGCTTCTGAAACTCAAAATCGAGGTTCCTTGCTGAAGAAATTGAACAATTGTATAGCGTGTAAATTCATTATCAAGTGTTCACCCTGAGCCGTCTAAGTCTTATAGATAGTAAAAAATGAAGTATCTACACTCCCCAGTTGAATTAGAAACATGAAAGAATTCTTTCCTATAATTTATTTTGAATTTGCCAAAGAAGAAGACACGTGGCATTATTTAGTTTTCTGCATGGGATGATGGACCAATATTACCATAGCCTTGTTCACAAAAAAAATTCTTAAAAGGTCTATGCACTCCCAAGAAGAATATGAAATAATAATAATAATAATAAAATCGTCTTGTGAGATAATTTTCTGTTTTTATTTTTTCTTGGATTTATAAATTGTTATATTCAGAGAGGACATCAATGCTTTATAAATCTTTTTATTTAGGAAAAATTATATTGGTAGTCTTTATATTTTACCTCTTACTTCATTTAAGTTCCTATACTTCTAATTGGCTCAATTTTGATAATTGATTTTAGATTTTGTTTCAGTTTAGTCTAATTAATAATATCGTTAATATTTTTTAAGAAAAATTATCACTAAATTGGCTAAGGTTAATTAACTGAATTGAGTAAATTTATAATTATATCCTTAAAAATATGACATGTGACACTTATATACATATTTTTCATTAAAAAAAAATATTTAGAGTTGTAATCAATTGAACCAAATTGACACAAAATTATAAATTCAGGATCAAAATTGAGTTAATTAAAAATACAAAAACTAAGATGACTCGAAGAATAAAATACAAAGATTACTGCACCAATTTACCCTTTTATTTATTATATACATTCCAATATGCCAAACAAGCCTTTTATTTCTTCTACGTCGCTCTCTTGAAGCCCAGCTGACGACGGGCAGATTTCGTCCAGTTCAAAATGTGATCTGGATGGTGCTTTTTGGATCTGTGGAGTTCATTACAGATTATATTTTGATAATTTGAATTGTTTGTTGTTGAGTATTTAGTGTATTTTATTTACACAAAAAATAATTAGGTTGATCCGATAACTTGTTAATTTATTGCTTTTTTCACTAAAAAAAAAAAAAAATAGACAACAAATGTATTTTTAAAAATAAATCATATATTTTTTTGATGACAAACATAATAAATTGAACAAGTTGTACCTATCAAATCAGCTTAATTTTTTTTTGTGAATGAAATACACGAACTATCTAATAAAATGAACGGTTCAAATTATCGAAACGGGATTTATGATGGACTCCACGGACTCAAATAATGCCTTCTAATCCAGATTTTGGACTGGAGAAAATTCTCATGACCTTGATTTCTTTGGTCAAAAATTTAAATATATTAAAAAAGGTACTTAAATAAAATGATCTTGACTTTTTATTAGACGGATTTATAAAGAAATTTTTTTACTCAAATTAAAATAAAATCATTTAAAATGAAAAAAAAAAAAAATGAGGGAAAGTTACCAAAAAGATAGCAAACTTATCATATAAAGCCGCTTATTTTAACCATTTATCAACTAACTCATCATAAGTGTATGAACTAATTGAAAAAAAAAAAAATGAATGAAATATAATTTGTATTTTATTTCTTACTGGCATAAATTCAATATCCAAACATAGTTTAAATAGAAATGGTTCAATCATTAAGTCACTTTACTTATCACCTAAGACCTCGAAAAATAAATTTAAAAATTATTATCGATGAGGGCTCTATTTTTTAAAAAGCCTCATTTTGTTGTTAACCAAAGATTTCAAATAATCTTGGGTGGCTACTAGGATTAAGGCCTCATTTGGAAATAGATTATTTTAGTAATTTTTTTTTAACATTTTGGCTAAAATATGAGGTAAAAAAAATTAGTGTGTTTGTGATGACTTTTTGATTTTTTAAAAAAAGATATGCAAAAAATAGAGAGAAAAGAGAATCTTTGACTTTTTGGGTATAAGTTTTGGCTTTTTGATTTTTTTAGTAACTTTTTGGCTAAAATCACCACTTGCCAAACGAGGCCTAAGACTACTTAATTATTGATTCAGTTATGCTAGATAGCTCGAAACTTGGCTATCCTGAATGACTCAAATATGCAAAACGACGTCGTTTTGGTTCATCTTCCTTTCTCTCTCTTCTCTCAAACATTTGAGAACCTCACTCTAACAAACAGAATGTTCATTCTCTTCTTCTTCCTCTACTTTCTTTTTCTAAAAACTACCAAACCCACCACAAAATTGAAGCAAATCCACTTTCTCTCTCTAAAAACTATCAAACCCACCCAAGGTTCTAAATATCGGCTGGTACGTGCCGTACCGGCCGGTTCGTAACGGAAAATGGGAGTGCCGAGTCGGATACTCACCGGTATACCGGTGAGAATGAATTTCACGTCTGTAGCGGCCGATTCCCGACACGTATCGGCTTGAATCCGATACATGAGCGATACAGTTCCGATATAGTCCGATTCGGCTGAAAAACGAGCAAAGCGTGGAAAAATAATTGAGGAAAGCAAGTCACCTGCAAAAGAAAAAACCTCTAAAGCAGATAATACATACACATAGACTCACGGACACCAAGACACCATAAATGTGTAAAAACCTCTAAAGTTTTCCCTCAATCGGACCAAACTCAACTCCCCAATCAAACCCAAATCCATCTCCCAGGGCCATCGATCTTGTAAAGTGTTGCAAGGAGAAGCATCGAATCGAACCCAAACCCATCATCGATTTCAAGCTTCTTCGTTGAAGGTTTTTCTCTCATGCTCTGTTTGCATTTGTTTCCTGCTCTGTTTTTTGTTTTGGCTGTAGACTTCAAATGGTTTTGCTTGCTGTTCTCGGTTTGTTTATATATATATAATAAAATATAATTTGATTTATGTGGGGTTGTAGGGACTGCCACATAATAGTTTATAATTTGTATAATAGTTTATAATAGTTTATAATTTGTATGTAGATAGTATTATTATTGTGTTGAATATTTTTTTTTATTTGATGGGATCCTTGATTTTTCTAAATAACCAAACTATATATAATAAAATATTAATAATACAAATAAAAAAAATTTAAGAGCTTTTATTTGCTTGATGGGGAATGAGACTAGAGTCACCCTGATTATTGATTGAAAGTGCATTAAAATAGATAAAAAAAAAAATATAAAAAAATAATAATTAATATAGAAGATCCCAAGCCCAATTTGATATCATTTCAGTCTCTCGTGCTTCATTTGAGTCATAAAAAATTAGTGATGTGAAAGTATTAATTTGTTGTGTATGTGAAAGTATTTCATTGTTGAAAATAAGTAAAAAAATATTTTCACATCAATTTTATATTAAAATTTAACATATATGCCAAATAAAAGCTTGAGACTAAAATAAATACATATCATTTAGTTGAAAATGAGTCAAAAGTGCCTTTACATATCAAAATTTTGATTAAAATACGATAAATTAAGGCTAAAAGAGTTAAAAAATACATAAAATCGAGTTTTAGAGGGATTGTTAATGATTTTTGAAATTTCACAGCCGCGATGCCCGATACTCGATACGTACTGGTCGATACTCCCGCTACCGATACACCGCGATCGATACCGTTACGTTACCCGATACCGCTATTTAAAACTATGAACCCACCACAAAATTGAAGCTTTTTTTCAGCTTTCTCTTCTTCTTCCTCTACTTTCTCTCTCTAAAAACTACCAAATCTACCACAAAATTGAAGCAAACTCACTTTCTCTCTCTAAAAACTATCAAACCCATCACAAAATTGAAAGTTCTATTCAGCTTCTTCTTCTTCTTCCTCTACTTTCTCTCTAAAAACTACCAAACCCACCACAAAATGGAAGCAAACCCAACATGGGTTATTCAATTAACACTAACAAACAACATAAATCATCCAGATTCATTGCCTACCTGAACTTAAAGCCATGGTGAGGAAGCCATGGAGAGTAGATGGTGAGAAAGCCATGGTTGCCTTGGTGTTAGAAACTGTGCCGGAGGATTTGGTTTCTTCAATTTCTTTATTTCTTTTCTCTGATTTTTTCATTTCTTTCTTTATGTTGTTTCGGAGAGTTATTGATTTGTACATGGGTTTTGTTTTGAAAATACAGATCTAGAGGAAGAATGAGGAAGGGCTAGTGGGGGTGGAAGAAAGGAGGCCGGAGGGTGGGTCTGCGAGAGAGATGGAGAGGAGAGAAAAATTTGGGCTAGTTAGAGTTTAAAAATTTGAGCTACAAAGCTCTATTCTTATTGATTATACATATATAACTATATATACAAAGAAAAATGTTTGGTAGCTCAAAATTTTATGTCTCAAATGGGTCAAATTTGTCAAAACGATATCGTTTTACACTAAAAACGACGTCGTTTTACACTAAAAACGACGTCGTTTTGAGTGATTTAAGCCATTTGAACCATAAAATTTTGAACTACTTAGCATTGTTGATATACAAATTAGAGAGACCTGCTGCAGCTGCACCAACAACATTATCCTTGGAATTTCTGACGTAGAGGTCCAGTCTGGTTTTGTAATGAACATGAGATAAATAGAAGTCCGAGAGGGCCATGTAGATACTCTTCAAACCCATCTTACCAACCCAATTGTACATGTCAAGAACCACTCCAACCTTTACTTGGACTGTAGTTGTGCTTCTTGTGCTCTGTGCCATGACCATTCCTCTCAAGGAAATTATTGAAATAACTAGAAAGAAAAAGAAGAGAGGGAAAACAAGTTGTTCAGTTTTTCCCATCATCTTAAAACAACTTTAGAAACTAATCCAAACTAAAGCATATATTTCTACCCCTGCGATGTATCGGGGGCAAAAGTAAAAAAAAAATACTGTACACATTCATACCTATGCACTTTTAAGTTACATTATTTTCTTATTTAGTAATGATTATTTTGATCTTTAATTATAATCTTATTTTAATTATAATTTATGAGACTTTTTATTATGGTTCATGTGCTATTTGGGTATGACTTTTTTTATTTTATTTTAATATTATAACTTAAAAAGTATGAAATTATCATTTTTTTTAGTTATAAGGTACATACGTACCATAATCTTTTTCAAAAAAAATATATGATTTTATATATTATTAAAAAAATATTTTATTCACATAATTTTCTCTCTCAAACCCTCCCAATGACGTGGCAAGTAAAATTTCAAAAGTTGATACATACTCTAACTTGTATAGGATTTGCATTATGTCTTGCTACCTCATTTGGAGTGGTTTGTCAGGAAGGAAATTGTGTAGATATAACATTGCAAATATTATTATTACAATTTACAACAATGTTAAAAATGCAGCAACCAAACACTAAATAAGATACAAATGTCTCACAAATGAGTTCCATTTCATGTGAGTCTGTGAGTTCCATTTCATGTGAGTCCCACACCTTGAAAGTTATCTGTCTGTTTGATCATCTATACTGTGACACCCGGATTTTTTTAATTTAATTCAATACCGTGATTATATCAATTACTCATGAGTAGGAAATATATATAAAAAAATAAAATAAAAAATAAAAATAAATTTATATATATACATATATAATGAATACATAAATAGAATTCCTTATTATATCAAAAAATGCTTAGTGAAAGCTTGTGATTTAAAAAGCTAGCTGTTATTAATTTTAAAATATTAGAAATCTTTGTAAAGGGATAGATGGTGGAACACCATACTTTTAAAATATTAAATATTTTAATAGTAAGAGATATTAGTGGTAGTTTGGTGGTAAATTTTTTTTGATATAAACCTAACTTACTATCATATGTAACTTTTGGCATCATTGTTAATTACGAGAGAAGATAATAACCTTTAGAATGGTAAAAAGGCCAAGTAAGATTTTTGGTGAGCCAAGGATTAAGTGGCTCTTGGACAATTCTTGAGGTAATCATAACATGGGGAAATCAAGCAAGGATCTAGTTTGTAGGGGAGCCGAGTCAAGGTTAATTTAGGAGTAATTTAAACGTGAGTTATATTATATTTTGAGCCATCATAATATATTTTATATATGTCTTAAGTCACCATAATATATTTTATGTATATTTTGAGTTACTATAATTTATTTTACGCAATTTGTGTCTTATAAATTATATTAATATTTCGATTACATTGATTATTTTCTAAACTCTATTTGCGTAAATTGAAATCCATGGATATGTTTGTTTAAATTTTAATAATTATTCGATAATAATTTTGTAAACAATTATTTTCTATAAGTACCACCACAGGAGTCCCATGCCTTGGGGGACTTAAATAAATCATTGGCTTTTGATTGGTCACCTTGTGGCCCTCTGTTTGTCATGGATTCATTGACCTCTGTTCTAATTGTCACTTTAGTAACCTTTGTTTCGTTCTGTTCTGTACCGTGGTTATGACTATTTTGCTTATATAGCTTCTGAATTAAAATTTTATAGTTTTAAGTAATTTATTTATTCAAACTGAATTGTTCACTATTTTGGCCTAAATAATTATCTATGGTGATTTATGTATTCCCATACTCACTGTATAATATTTTTCACTTTGCCATGTGCTTATAGCTATTATCCCCTTTCAGGTGATGAAATTTAGCGGGATTTGAGATTAGGAATAACTTGCAGTATTTTTTTTCTTCTTTTATCTTTTACTATCTGTAATTCTGATCAGGCTCTTGTAATAAAATAAAGCCCAATTGACTATTTTCTTATTTAAATAAACCTTTTGGTATCCATTTATTTTATTTTAATTTATTTAGTTTATCCGCTTGCGCTACTACTACAGAAATTTTAGAATTATTTTATCCATATTATCTTGTTGCAACGCCGAATCTTTGGGTGCCGGATTTGGGTCGTGACATATACGCTCTTACTTATTCATTGTTTTTCTGAATTCAATTTTCTAAAAATTGAGTTTTTTTTATTTTTATTTTTTGTGTTTTTTTTGCTTTTAGTGAATATTTTTTAAAATTTTATATGTATCTAAAAAGTAAAATATTTGTCAAAAAAATATTTTAAAAATTTAAAAAATACATAAAAATAAGATAAATGTATGGAATTCTTGTAACTTATTTTATTTTATTTTATATTTTTGGTATTTAGTGAATTTCTAAAAAAAATTTAGACAAATATTATACTTTTTAAATGTATTTATGTTAGTGTATTTAAAAATTAAAAAAATTGTTTAAAATATTAAAAAAATTCAAACAAATAAAAATAAAATACGAAAAAAAATAATTTTAAAAAAAATGAAACCTGAGAAGTCAAACCAAGTTGATTGCTATTATTACAAGGGAGGGGGATAATATCACGATTGGAAAATTAGATCCACCCAATTTTCTTTTAGATGACATATTTACCCTTCGACAATTTAAAGGAAACTTCTCTTGAATTTGGTAACATTTTCTCGCATTTCCTTTCTCAGACCAATTCACTATCTTCATTTTCAAGTTTTGAATAGTTTTATTTCTCTCTTTTGAAAAGTTCGGTAAAAATCAGCTGCGTTCAAGTCTCTAGCGTACAATCTTCATTTTTGTTTTAAAATGAATAACTTGCAGTATTTTGAGAATTTAGCGGGATTTGAGATTAGGAATAACTTGCAGTATTTTTTTTCTTCTTTTATCTTTTACTATCTGTAATTCTGATCAGGCTTGTAATAAAATAAAGCCCAATTGACTATTTTCTTATTTAAATAAACCTTTTGGTATCCATTTATTTTATTTTAATTTATTTAGTTTATCCGCTTGTGCTACTACTACAGAAATTTTAGAATTATTTTATCCATATTGTCTTGTTGCAACGCCGAATCTTTGGGTACCGGATTTGGGTCGTGACATATACGCTCTTACTTATTCATTGTTTTTCTGAATTCAATTTTCTAAAAATTGAGTTTTTTTTTTTATTTTTATTTTTTGTTTTTTTTTGCTTTTAGTGAATATTTTTTAAAATTTTATATGTATCTAAAAAGTAAAATATTTGTCAAAAAAATATTTTAAAAATTTAAAAAATACATAAAAATAAGATAAATGTATGGAATTCTTGTAACTTATTTTATTTTATTTTATATTTTTGGTATTTAGTGAATTTCTAAAAAAAATTTAGACAAATATTATACTTTTTAAATGTATTTATGTTAGTGTATTTAAAAATTAAAAAAATTGTTTAAAATATTAAAAAAATTCAAACAAATAAAAATAAAATACGAAAAAAAATAATTTAAAAAAAAATGAAACCTGAGAAGTCAAACCAAGTTGATTGCTATTATTACAAGGAAGGGGGATAATATCATGATTGAAAAATTAGATCCACCCAATTTTCTTTTAGATGACATATTTACCCTTCGACAATTTAAAGGAAACTTCTCTTGAATTTGGTAACATTTTCTCTTATTTCCTTTCTCAGACCAATTCACTATTCATTTTCAAGTTTTGAATAGTTTTATTTCTCTCTTTTGAAAAGTCCGGTAAAAATCAGCTGCGTTCAAGCTTTGATGTTTGAACCATATTCATTTTCAAGTTTTGAATAGTTAATATATTTTGTGTATTTCGGATTGTCCCAGCTTTGATGTTTGAACCATATTCAATTTGAGTTTTTTTTTTGTTATGATTTTCTTACAATGGCTCCATTTGAAAATGTACTATTTTAGTTGACTATTTGATTTTTTTAATTATTTTAGTCTAATTAACAAAAAATTATGTTTTATCTAAAAAACTAGCCGGTGACCCGTGCGATGCATAGGAAATTATTTTTAAAATGAAATTGATTTTGAGTCTTAATATTTCATGTGTAAAAAAATTTAACAATTGAATATCAATACAAACAAATTTGCTAATGGCTGATGAAAATTATTGTTACTGTGTGTGTAATCCTAATATTTGACATAAAATCACAATGGAATTAACTTTAATTAATGTAATAATATTTTATATTATGATGTATTACAAAAAGAATAATTTTAATTTTAATTTGAAATAAAATTTAAATTTAAATTATTTAATAATCTTAACCTTATCGTTGTATATAAAAGTGTTACTTGAATACTTATATATAATAAATTAAGTTAAATTATTTGTTTATTTTGATTATTTTAGTTTTATTGTGCTATAAAAGAATAATTATCATATAATGATTTTATGTATAACAATTTTATATGATATATATTAAATTTTAAGATTGTAAAATAAATACTCATTTTAATATTAAAAATAATAGTTAAATTAGATTCTAATTGTTTATTTTTATTTTTATATTTATATTTATTTTGAAAATAAAAATATGTACAAATGGAACTACACAATTTATTTAAAAGATTAAATATACATATGCTGTGATTGGATTAAGAAGAAAATAAATAAATTAATTATATAGAGTATTAATTTTTTCTTTAATATACTTTTTGAATTATTCATACATATTGTATATAGGTATATAAAATTTAATTAAATATAAATGTTTTGTAATAAATAGTTTCATGTTAAATAAAAAATTAAATATAAATTAATATTAAGACATTAATAAGATAGAAAAAAATATAAAATATAAAATAAAATTATTTGATCCGTACGATACACATAATTAAGAACATTTTGTATTATTTATTTATTTGTATATCGAGATAATTTTTTTCTTCAAATATCATAATAAGTAAATTATAATTATATATGAAAAATAAGTATTTATCAAATAGTATCCATATAAAATTGGTTATTATAATTGAAATTTGTGTAGAACTGTATGTGTAAATGGAAAATGTATATTGATGTGACTTTTTTTTTTTTTTAAAAAAGTAAGCCTTTAGAATAAATTAAAAGGTACTTTTTGATTTTTTTGACTTTTTTTAAATCACATTATTTCTTTATTTCTTTACTTTTTTGCACATTTTTAAAAAAAAAATCAAAAGCCAACTTTTAACATACTTTCTAAAATAGGCCATAAGAAAAGGAAAAACCCTACTTATATATATATAAATATATAGATATGAATTGTCTTTGAATGATAGTTGATTTTTTTTAGTTGATTTGATGATCGTGAAAGAAAAAGTGAAATGAGTATGAGTTGTATGTAACATTTTATCTTATTAACTATTTTAATTTATTTTGTCTTTATTAACTATTTTAGCCAAAAAAACCTCTATCCAAATACATTACCAAAATACAGAAAGAGACAAATGAAACAAGGATTAGGAGCAACGGATCTACAGCCCAAGCAACCTTCCTGGCAAAGTCATTAGAAATACATTCAACCTTCCTAGCAATAGGGATGTAATAATAGCCCGGCTCGATCGATTTGGGTCCGGGCTCAAGCCGGTCCAAACAAGCGTCGCGGGCTCCCCCTTTTATGACAGGCCGAGCCATGAGCCGAAAAGTGGGACCAAGGCCCAAGCCCAGGTCCACTCAGAATAGAGCCTAGGGCCGGGCCAAGCCAGGAAGGACCCTTTTTTTTTTTTTGAAAAATGAACGATAAATACATTATCTATGTAGATTATTTATTAGGGATAAAAAAATAAAAGAAAAATTATATTATAATGTTTTAGTTGAGATTAATGAGATATTTTGTTTGGTTATGTTTCATGGTGGTATTTAAATTTAATTATGTATGACTTATTTTTTTTTTATTTTTTTTTAATTATGAACTTATAGTTAAAAAAATATGCAATTATGTATTTTTTTTTCTTTTGAAATAAATAATTATATATATATGAAAATGAAACTTTCATTATTACAATATTAAAAATTAATTATATAACATTTATTAAATGAATAATTTTTATTTCAAAATGAAATAAAATATTACAAAAATTTATATCATTAAATAAAATAAGTGTAGATTATTTAATATATTTTTTTCCATTCATTGTAAATTGCAATGAATGATGATGTGAGTGATAATGCTGCATGACATGATGACAAGGCAAGGCCCAAGAGAGGCAGGGGTAAGGCGGCACTGGCAGCTTGCAAGAAATGACTTAGTAAATAATCTTGGTAACTGATTTTGAGTCAGAGGGTAGGCATCAGCTCTACCTCCCTACAAAGAAATGACAGGCCCTTTTTTTTTTTTTTTCACACAACAAGATCAACCATTTTATTTTATTTTAAAATTATTTAACCATTGGTTGCAACTTGCAACTTGCCTTTTATTTTTTTATTTTTATTTTTATTTGTTTTTTGAAATTTGACCATTGGCAGAGGAAAGGTCGGGTGGGCCGGGCCAAAGGTCAACAGGCCGGGCTGAGCTTCAAATGGAAGGCCCAAGCCCAAGGTCTTAAGCTCGGCTTAAGCTCGGGCCAAAATGGGCCGGGTCCATCTCGGGCAGTGGGCGAGTTTTGAGTCGCCCATGTGCCTCGGACCATTTTTATACTCCTACCTAACAAGGTCATTTGAAATACTATTCAATTAGGTTGCATTTGATTCACTGCAATTGAAAATACTATTCAATTCATTTCAACACCAACTCCAAATACGTTACCAAAATACAGAAACAGACAAATGAAACAGGTGTTAGGGACAAAAGATCTACAACCCAAGCAACCTTCCTGGCAAAGTCATTGGAAATACTATTCAATTAGGTTGCATTTGGTTCACTGCAATTGAAAGACTATTCAATTCATTTCAAGACCAACTCCAAGATCAAAACCATTTGAAACGCTACCTTCCTAACAAAGTTGTCCATAGAGATACTATTCATGCCGAGACCTTGTCCATGGAGATAATCTTCATGCCGAGACCCACTCCAAGGTCAAAACCATTCAAAATGGAGCAGTAGTCCCTCCACATGATATCACTTATTATGCGATTATTTGGTGATCCCAAAAATATCATATATAATATTGTTTATGTGATCCCAATATCCAAAACATAACAAAAACCTTTAAAGATATTGTTGGCTATATATTTTGTACAGACTTATCGCAGCCTGACGCGTGAATGATAAGGGGCGAATTGGGGAATCAGTAAAGGTCTCCAATCATTAACAGACGCGTGGCAAAACTACAGCAATAGCAATGGATCCATGAGACGTGGGAATGGTCAAGATATCCAAGATGACGTGCCCAAACGGTTGTATACAGTTTAAATTCAAATTCATGAGGGAAGCACAACCATGAAAAGTGAATAGTGGAAAGCAAACTGATCAAAACCGCAGGCCACACTTAGTGATCATGGAGATCACTTCAACGGATTATCAGCCACTTCGACCGTTATATTAAGAGCCTATAAATAAGGGAGAGTGTTGACAATGCAAAGGACCCAGAACCAGATCCAGATAGCCAATTTATTTACTTTATATTTTCCAGTCTTTTAAATTCTAGTCTTTACATTCCTGTACAGCACTTTAAACTCCTAAAAGTAATTCTAAGTTAATTTGTCACTGTAATCCTTTTCGAAGCTGTGAAGGTACCATTGTAAGTTCCTGTTTATTTAATAAAAATTGATTTTTGACACTATTGTTCTCTTCTCCTATTTCAATAAGTCATCTTAATTTTCTCCTAAAAGACAATTAAGCCACCAGTAAAGTCCTCTTCATTGAGGCTAAAAAAACTTTGAAGCAATCGTCTGACTAATTAGTTGGTATTTATTAAATTCTGTAAGGACTTATTGATCCTTGCCGGCACACTTAAATTACATTTCTAACCTTTGAAATCCAAAAAAGCCAACATATATTTTTGACATACCTAGTGGGATCTAATAATGGCTAGACGTAGGAGACATGAAGAAAATGAGCGCCTTGAAGAAGGTGTAGAAGGAGAGGCAGAAGCATCTAACCTAGAGGATAATATAATATCACATCCTATGGATGTTTCTGTCTTACTAGATCCTCCACAAATGGTTGAATAGACCATCACTTCAGAATATGCAACATATGTCCAAAATACTAGACATGGCAATGAAACTGGACCATCAATTGTCCCCTCTACCCAACCAATGAATCCATGGGGGAGGGGGGGTGTAGCAGGTGCTATGGGACAACAATTAATGTATACAATGAAAAGATGGGCAACATCCTTTTTGGATTGATTGAATTCTCATCAACCACTTGTCACAAGGCAAGTTGAGGACATGAGTCCTCTTCAGCATAGATTGGCTCGAGATAAACAACCTATGCAAAATAATACACAGACAAGTGGTCAAGCTAATAATTAGAACCATGAGAGACCATCATCTGTGCCTCAATCATGGTATGAGGCTCCTCCTAGACCATTGGCAAGTCAAAATGCACCAATGCCTACTAGTGAAACCATACATATTAGTGGGTCTGGGCTGACACAAGGGAATGGCATGAGAGTGTTTTCAAATCCTATGTTTGAACCCATGTCTAGCACACGGGTGTTTACCAATCCTATGTTCAAATTCACACTCTAGGGGTTAGAAGGAACTCTTACGGTTGGAAGAGAAACATCACCTGTTCCTCCTCCATTAGTTCCTTTCATAGTACCCTTTGCAGGGCAGATGCCTACTCCAAGGGGGCAACCATACCTTCAACATCAACCAGCACAGCAGGGACAACCAGTCCCAAATGTGCCTTTCCATGGACCAAGAAGGCCTCAAGCACATGGAGTTTCTCAAAATCCTGTGTTGGTTCCTCTAGTAATGGCCTAACCAGCACAAAACATGGTTCCTAGGGACCAAATTGTTGATATTGTTAGGGAAGTTTGTGGACCCATGGCCCGGGGGGTCCAGACTCCTGTGTATAGAAAACCTTAACCAGAATGGGTGGATAGCTTAAATGAATACCCAAGGGGGTTTAGGATGCCAAATTTTGCCCTTTTTTTTTATTATATGAAAATGGAAAACAGTCAACTGTGGAGCACATTGCTAGGTTTACATGCCAATGTGGTGAATTCACTAACAATGATTACATGAAACTAAGACTTTTTCCAAACTCTCTAACCGGGGCAGCCTTCGTATGGTATACAAACCTTACATCTGGTTCTATCCAGACTTGACAACAAATGGAAGAGGTATTTCATGCCCATTTTTTCCAAACGGAGCCTGAAGTATCTATGGTAGACTTGGCAAGGTTAAGCTAGAGGCTTGATGGAAAGGCTGCTCAATTCATTGCCAGATTTAAAAACGCACGAAACAAATGTAGAGTCGTACTACCTAAACCTGAATTTGTAAGATTGGCCCAAAATGGGCTAGAGTTTAGGCTTCGAAAGAAGTTTGATTCAACAGAGTTTCAAGACCTGGTAGAATTAACTTATAAAGTTACTAGATATGAGACTTTTCTTGAAAAAGAACATGATCGAAATAAAGCGTCTTTTAGGAGCTATTATGGGGACCCTAATTTTGAAATTGATGCAGCAGGGATTATAGGACAAGAACCGATGATCTGTAAAGCATTAATTCAGAAAGATACCACCATCGATCAACAATTTAAAAAGAAAGATCTTTATAGGAAGTACTCTTTCGATATATCGAAAGCAGATGACATATTTGATCATTTGTTAGCAGCACATTTTTTAAAATTGCCTAAGGGAGTTAAGATCCTAACTTCAGAGGAAATAAAAGGTAAAATGTACTGTAAATGGCATAATTCTTGGTTTTATTCAACAAAAAACTGCATTGTTTTTTAAGACAGGATTCAAGAGCAGATTCAGAAAGGAAGATTGAAATTCCCAGCCAAGGTAAAGAAGGTAATGGGAATTGACATTGACCCTTTTCCAGAAATCAAAGAAGCTGCAGCTAATGTTGGCACGCCAAACTTTCTTGCCCAAAAGATGGACAAGTGCCTTTCCTTGAAAGAAATGGATGAGGTCAATGTGCAGATGCATGTGGCTGGTCTAAATGCCTTTCAGAAGAATGTAAAGTCTTCATTAGCAAGTGGGGCAAAGTTTCATAAACCAAAACGATGATCCTAGTGAGGAGTTCATAGACGATGACTCACTTGAAGTAGCTGTTATACAATGGATGTGTCCCAATTGCAGGTTGAGATATAAATGGTTGAAAGGGCTTCCAGTTGATGGGAAACAGTATTACAAAGATATGCAGAGAGATCGTAGGCCAATCAATGCTTACAACAAGAGGGCTTACCCAAGGGGTTCTAACCAACAACCACCCATAGAGAGGCCACTGGACAACAAGAGCTTGTCAAAAGGCAAGAGGCCATTGTATGAAACCAGGCCACCAAACTACTACAAAATGGCCAGCAAGCCTGCAAGTAAGCCTGAGATTGGTTTAAAACAAGTAAGTAACGCTATTAATTGGTCTTTAAAGACAAAAACAGCAGACCCTATAGCAGTTAATGATTGACCTTTGAAGACAAAAGCAGCAGGCCTTATAGCTGACACAGTGGGTTCATTAGGAGTACCAGATTGGTTTGTCATGTAGAACAAGCCTAAGATGATACCAGCCCAGGGAAAGACCTTTGGAAATAAGGAAAGAATGATTAAGCCTCCTTTGGTGGCACCAAACAATTGGGTTCTACTCAAAAATCCCAAAACAAAGGAACCATACATGGTTTTTATTATCTCTAGATCTCAGAGGAGAAAGATCCAGTGGAGGTTCACTCTGTACCAGAGAGATCTTAGGGAAACTGGTAAGGGCACCTCCTTGGTGCAATCAAGAGATCAGATGGAGGAAAGTTCGAAGCCTGTTCCTAAGCTTAATAGGAGTGCCAGCAGAGGGAAGTTGGCTCAGGTTCATACTAAACTAAAAATGAAAGAACAGTCAAGTTTAGCTGGCCTTGAAAAGGCCCTCATGGAGAATGATGAAGACAGTGAAACAACAGAGGAAATTGAACCAGGGCAAGAACATGAATTGGCTGAAGAAGATATGTTCAAAACTTTCATGGTTGAACAATCAGTATCTATGTTCAAGACAGATCAACAACAGACTGTTGTTAAAAAGCTTGCTAGCTCAAACGTTCCAGAATGTAGTCTGGAGGATGCACCCTAGGCATCTATTCATGCCAACACAGAAGGGGAGCAAATATAGCCAGTGGTGCAGTTTGGCTCATTCTCTCAAATGCCAATCAATATGGTATATCTATTGCCTCAGGAGTTCCAAGTAGAAGAAGGAAATCAAGAGGGGCATGAGGATGACCCTATAGAAGTTTTTAGTGAAGATTCAGAAGCCAACATAATTTAGGGGAAATCTGAAGTAACTGGGTCTATGGAGACTGAAGAGGAAAGTGAAGAGGTAAGTATAGTTAACCTATCATACCCCTTTGAATTTCCTACGTCAATAATGACCCAACATGTGAAAACCTTGTACATTAAGGCTTACTTCGATGGAATAAAAATGAACAGGGTACTAGTGGATAATGATGTAGCAGTAAATCTACTTCCTCGTTCATCTTTGAAAAAAATTGGACAAAAGGAATCCCAGGTTGATCCCAACAAGTATGACCGTTGCTGGTTTTGTTGGGGACAAACAGATGGCCCAAGGCATATTACCCATTAATCTGAATGTGGAAACAAGGGATTGCATGACTGCCTTTTTTGTCATAGACAACAATGCTAAATATAATGCCTTGCCTGGCAGAGATTGGATTCACACCAACAAATGTGTGCCCTCCTCTTTACATTAGAAGGTGATGATAGCCTCGAACAGTGGGGAGATAGAGGAAATAGATGTAGAGCCACAACTCTTCATTGCTTGTGCAGACTTTACAGAAGAAAAGTTGTATAATGAGGGGATGGTTCCATTGAGCATACTGAGGAAGCCTGATGGGACAGTCGAAGTGATAGCTGATAAGGAGTTGGCACACTTGGTGCAAGAGAGTGTAGATGATGAATACACCATCAAAGATACCAACAACGCCTGGTTGTAGGCAGGAGGATCAAGAGGCCAGACCTTTGGCTTTGGTGAAGTTTGTGAAGCCAAACCATTGACTCTTAAGCAAGTATTGTGCATTGGACATTAAAACTAAAGTCCAGGAGATATAGGAAGAAGTGGCTCTATGGACAGACTTTGTCTATGAGGAAGAAAGTAAAGCGGCTGAGCCAGGAAAGGCTGTGACAGATCAAGATAAGAAGCTTGTTTCGAGGCCAATAGGAGTTGAAGGGGAGACAATGACAAGCACTTAGATGCAAGATCCTTTAGAGGAAGTCAATTTAGGGGATGCATCAGTACAACAACCTACCTATATTAGTGCCTGGTTGGATCCTATAGCCAGAAACCAGTTACTGGCCCTAATGAAAGAATATAGGGACTGTTTTGCTTGGTCTTACAATGATTTTCCTGGGTTGGATAGCTCATTAATGGAACATAGGCTTCCAGTTAAGCCAAATTTCAAACCATACAAGCAAAAGCCTAGGCGAATGAGTCTTGAGGTGATTCAAAAAGTAAAGGAGGAGATTGCTAGGCTCCTTAAGGCAGGCTTTGTTAGAATAGCTAGGTATGTCGAATGACTGTCCAACACAGTGCCCGTGATTAAGAAGAATGGCAAATTGAGGATCTATATTGACTTCACAAATTTGAATTTGGCAACCCCAAAGATGAGTACCCCATACCTGTGGTAGATCTGTTGGTAGACAGTTTAGCAGGACATGGGATTTTGTTAATGATGGGTGGACATTCTGGTTACAACTAGATATGCATAGCAAATGAGGATGTTCACAAGACAGCCTTCAGGTGTCTTAGGAACATTGAGACCTTCGAATGGGTTAAAATGCCATTTGGCTTGAAGAATGCTGGGGCAACATATCAAAGAGTAATGAACATCATTTTCCATAACCTCATTGGAGGTTATTTGGAATGCTACATTGATGATATTGTGGTAAAATCCTAGTCCGTGGAAAAGCATCTGATCTATTTGACAGCAGCCTTCGAAAGAATAAGGAAATTTAAGCTAAAACTTAATCCACTCAAATGTGCTTTTGGTGTGTCAGCTGGAAACTTCTTGGGATATATAGTACACAAGAAAGGAATACAGATTGACCAGAATAAAGCCAAAGCCATTATTGAAGCCAAACCTCTATCAAGTAAAAAAGACTTGCAAAAGTTCCTTAGTCAGGTTAATTTCCTTCGAAGGTTGATTTCTAATATAAAAATAATATATTTTTTATTTTTTTATAATTATTCACAATATTTTGAATTTAATAGTCTGTATATTTTTATATTGAAAATTTATTCAAAATAAAATAAAATAAAATATTTTTGACTTTATATTATTACTCAATATTAAATTCTGAATCTTATGATATTTTTGTTATATTTTTCTCTATATTTTTTTGTAACCAAATTTCACAGGAACGTAACATTTTCTATACTAAAACCTAATAAAAAACCATGGGTTTGCTCTCCATGGTTTCTCACTTCCCACTTTCCATGTGCAATCATTCTCTATATCAAAAGAAAATGTGGTGGACATGCAGATGCCATACCACCAAGTATTCCATTTCCTTTTATACCTTCTTTTTAATTTTTTTTTTCATTTTTATCTTCTTTTACTCTTCCTCATTTTCCCCATAAATTGAGCCTAACTTTTCCTCACATTTCTTCATCTTTTGCTTTTCTTCTAGTTTTATCTCTCTCTCTCTCTCTCTCTCCACCTCTCATTCTCAAAACTCTCTTTCTTCTTCTTTATCTCTGTTTATCCTCCTTCTCCCAACCTCTATAACCATGGGCTTAACCCACACTATCAGCACCTGAACCACCAACCCGTGAACTTCTCCACCACTATTGCACCGTTGAACTGCCACCACCACTATCATCGAATTCCATTATCATCTAGAACCACCATTCACAACATGTTGTAGGTGTAGAAAGAAAAGAAGAAGGAAGATGGAGTAGAAAGAAACAAAGTTAGAGAAGTTTATTTTGAATTTTAAAAGTTGGTTTTCGGGTTACTTTCAGCAAGCCAAAACCATCCATTTCGGGAAGCAGGGAGAAAACTAGGTCATATAAGGTGAAGTGCAAAGTAAGTTGAAGATATTGGAGAAAGAATAGAGTAAAACTGTTAAGAATCAAGAAAGTTATGGAGTTCGAAAAATGGTTCGAAGAAAAGTCAATGACGAGAAGAAAAAATCTTATTTTTGGTCAAATTTAGAGATCCGATGGTATGAAAAAAAGACACGGAAAGAGGCCTGTGAGGAATGAAATAAAAATTAGGCCGGGAGGTAAATCCAATGACGTAAAGATAAGTCAAAACAGAGTTAAGACGAAGAAGATACAAGTATTTGAAGTGGTGGATTTTAAACTAAATTTCTGGGTCTTTCCATTCGGGCATGCTGCCGCTGTTGGGAGAAGATAAACTGAATTTTACCCAGCGTTTCTCTGCTCATGGTGCAACGGTGCATCCTAGTACATTCATGTTAATCGGAAAGCCCTGTGGCTTCGGGGATGACCACCCTTAGGTTTTTTCGACGTGTAGAATCCATTTTTGGGGTTAGATCTTGCAAATTCTGAGTCTAAGACAATGATCGACAACTAACAAATTTGAGAGAATCAAACAGAAGATCAATGGTGAGATTGTGTTTGATTGATGTGAAATTTTAGCAAGAAGATCATGGAGCCAAGACGGTCGTATCCTACGATTAGAATCATAAACCAAAATCGGATGATAAATCATTAACAACCTTACCATCGTAAAAAAACCCTTTATAGCTCGACTTTTCATGCTCCTTTCGGAAGACGATAAGCCCTACAGTTCGGACTCCCGTGGTTCTAAATCTGATTCCACAAGTGCAATGTGAAATAGAAAACACAAAAGACTCCAAATCTGACAAATCTTTTGGAAAATCGATTTTGAATCAAAATACCAAAAATGGACTACTTTGCTAGATACAGAGTCATCACCTAAATATTTTTGAAAAATTTAGGAAACCCATGACTCGTGCTAAAGGCAACGTGTCCGTCGTCACCAAGATTGTCTCGGCTCGAAAACTTAGGTGCGAGTGGGGAAGGTCATGAATTGAGCACCCCCGCTCGCCCCATCAAATGTACATTACTCCAATCATTCCAATTCAAGCAATTAGCCTTCATCCACGGGCATTCAAACAGTTTATCACTTAAGCACTTAGCCTCATGGTGAACATGCTAAACATGGCAACACTAACATAGAATGCACTATGCTAAAACAAACAAAAGCTCACCTAGTACTCCAAGCCAAAAAGATGACAGAGTTAGAATAATGCATGATCCTAACTATGCAATATGACTAATTGTAGACACCCCATTTTTGATCGTCCTCAAGACTTGGACGTCATCGTTTGAATACTCGATGATCATCCATGCTCGTGTTCATTTTGAGTTCCTGAAGGTCTCGGCTGCGCGCCTTGCCTTGGAGCCTCTTAACCTGTCTGTTTTGTGCTTGGTTGTGGACCAAGAGCTTGTGGCTTTGTTTTTGAGGGAAGAGGGTGGCTTGTTGGCCAACCCTACAACCCATCGACCAAGACTTGTGCCTATTGGCCTTATCTTCTCTCCATCGGCCATCAGTGTTGGCCGGTCGGCCAGTTTTTTGGCCGAGCCCCCTTTTTCTGCTTTTGCAGATGTTTTCCTTCCAGCTGGTTCCAGCTGTTGGTCACTTGGTGTATCCTTTATACACGTGTATGGATGGATTCAAACAAGTCCTATCTTGTTCAAGAAGCTTGGGACTTGGTTTTCTATAAGAAAGGGAGGCCCCTCTCCCTTTCCAGAGGTTCTGAAAATCTGAGATAGAAGATATATATATCTCTCTCTATATATTTCTTCCTCTCTCTCTCTATATTTGTGTGAGTTTGTGCCTTAAAGTGTGTTTTCTCTTCACTTTTTCACGACAACACCTAGTAACACACCACCATCTTTGGCCTGAGGTTCTTGGGAGTGTTATTTGAGCTCTGAAAATTGGTTTTTGCCTCAGAAGTTGCTGGTTTCGAAGTTGTGCTTCAAGGGTGAGTGTATTCCCCTTTTAAGCCTTTGTTTGTATACTATATTGGCCATCCTTGCATATTATTTTAGGCCTTGCTTTCAACTGAAAAAAGCTTTGATTCTAAGTGTTTAACATGTTGGTTTGAGACCTCTTTGGTGTTGGGGGTGGTCTACCCCCTTTGGGACCTTGTTTGGCCTTGTTTTGAGCCATCACTTTAGGCTTTTGTTTTAGCCCTTGCATGACCTTCTACCACTGAAATTCCAGCAATTTCTGTGGTGGAAAGTGTGTTTTGAGGTCTTAAATAGGAGAGGGTCATCCCCTCTCCTTGTGTCTTGTATGCTTGTATAGATGGCTCATCAAAGTGGCATGTTTGCTAAGCTTGTTTGGGCTCCATCTTAGCATGTATTAGGCCTTATTTCACTATGATATATCTCTGTTTTGGTTTGGTTTAGTCACCTTTTGCATGCTATTTACACTTGTAGTGTAATTCTCACAAACTAGCTTTGTATGCCTCATGTTTGAGCATGTATTTCTAG
The DNA here is from genome assembly GCF_055761805.1 of Camellia sinensis. NCBI lineage: Eukaryota > Viridiplantae > Streptophyta > Magnoliopsida > Ericales > Theaceae > Camellia > Camellia sinensis. Next base: position 85,241,014 of record NC_138963.1, read on the forward strand.
TATGTTTTGGCCATATCTCAGCATGTTTTTAGTATTGTTTTGCCATGTTATACCTCTGTCTAAGGTTGGTTTGATAGCCTTTTGCATGCTTCTTGCACTTGTAGTGCATTTCCATTCACTAGCCTAACATGCTTTGTGCTTTAAGCCATTGTTTTAGCATGATTTTGGCTCAACTCAAAGAAGCTTTTACTCATATTTCAGCATGCTTAAGCTCTGATTCATGTTGTCTTGGTCGTGCATGCATTGCTTTGTATAGCCATAATGCATTCTTGCTTACTAGCTTTGTGTATTGAGTCTACTAGCATGCATTGCTTGGGCTATTTGCATAATTTGGCATCATTTGGTATGTAATTTCAGTGCATGTAGTGCGGCCATACACTCACATGTGTCACTCTTTCAATGCATTGGAGGGGTTGTGCTTTATGCCTTAAATATGAGCTTATATGCATGCCTTTTTGCCTAAGCTTTCGGGCTGCCATATCAGTGCATTTTTGGTGTTATTTTGACATGCCATAACTCTGATTTTAGTTGGTGAAGTCATCCCGTGCTTGGTTTTGGGGGGTGTAGTGTAATCCTCTTTGTTGGCCTTGTATGCGTCTTGTTTTGTGCCTTCCATTCTAGCATGAGTTAGCCCTATTCAAGCATGTTTCTAGCCTTGTTTTGACCTACCTTGGGACTGTTTTGAGTCACCTTGGCCCTTTGGGGCTTGCTTGATATGGCCATGGTGTTAGTCCCTTGGCTAACTTTAAGCTTTGAGCCCATTAGCATGCTTTGCTTGTCATATGTGCATGATTTAGCATCCTTTGGAATGTAATTTCAGAGCTTACTTCATTGCTACATTCTCACATTTGTCACTTCTTCATCATACTTGAGAGTTGTGCTGTTATACTTAAGTCATGGGTTAGTGCATGAGCATGCATTTTTCTTGATTTTCATGCCATCATTTTAGCATTTTGGCCACTGTTTTTGGACCCTCTTAGGTCTGTCCATATGCGGTTTAAGTCCATTAAGTGTTGCATTACATAGCCCTTGCCATTGCATTGTTGTTTGCATTTTGTTGCATGACATTGTTGTTTGCATGTGGTTGCATGCTCATATTGCTTGCATATTGTTGTTGCATTTTCATGTTGTTGCATGTTGCATGTTGCATTATCTTTGCATATTTGTTGCATTGCATTGTGTTTGGATCGGATGTTGATCCAAACACGGGGAACGAGGGGTGTTTCATACTTGAAGTGATGAAACGTGCCTCATTCCTTAGGTCACCGACACCTTTGGTCATGCATGATAAGGTGGCGGTTCATTGAGTCCTATGTGTTATTTGTGTGCATTCATTGTCATTGATTTGCGCAACTCGGCCTCTTTGGCCATTATGCATTGAGATGCGTGATTGATGGCTCGAGAGTCGAGCACTACACTCGTTTGAGCCTTAGACATGATAAGGAGTGTGGTTGCACACACAATTTCTTGTAGATACACTGCCATGCCTCTGTTAGTACTCTGTTGCAGCAAAAGGGAGAATTTACAGGAAGCAGTGGCCGATCGACCACTTAGTCTGCTGATTGGCTATCAAATTTGGTCGATGGCTGTAAACTCTGGCCGATGGCCACTCCTCTTGGCCGATGACCTCTCAGCATGTCCATGAGATGGATCAGAAGTGTCTTAGAGGTTGGCACAATTTTTGGAAGTCTAAAGCAGTGCAAACAGAGGCATCATGAGGCACGGTAGTGGATTTTCGGGAGGACGAGACCGAGCATGCATCATTCATCATTCCAAGGCAAAGCTGTGGCAGCCCATTTCAAATGCTTACTCGGTTTTGTAACTTAATTAATTTGTTTAATTAGTTAAGAGTTTTGTAATAATTAATTAGCTAGGATAGTTGGTTAATTAGTTGGTTTGCATTATTTGTTCGGACCCTCCGTCGAGAGGGCACAAATGTTGTAATAAGCGTGCGTGTGTGTGATGCATGTCTTCCAACCCCCATTTCTTTCTCCTTTTTACTTAACCACTTTCAATGGTTAGTTTTAGGACATATTTCAATTAGCATCCTTATGCTAGCATGTTTGCATTCATTCATTTGTCTTGCATGCACCAGGCTCGGCGCATCATACTAACTACATTGTATTTCAATACCAATTTGAATACATGTTATCAAGTTGCATTCACATGACATCTTAGCACAGCCGAGCCTATCTTAGTTGTATTTTTGCATGTGTTGCATTAGGCCATCTTAACATGAACTAGGATCATGCATGATTTCTAACTAGTTCTCTGTTTTGGTTCGGAGTACACTGTGGGTGTTTACGCTTTAGCATACTGCATGAGATGTGTATGTTGCCATGATAGCATGCTTGCCATGAGGCTAACTGCTTATGTGATTAACTGCTTGAATGCCTATGGGTGAAGGTTGGATTGCTTGAATTGGAACAATTCATCAAAATGTGTGTTTTAAGCCCACTTGAGAGTGGCAAAATCATGTTTTCTAATCCCACTTGAGGGTGACAAAATCCAAGACTTAGCCTACTTGCGAGTAGCACCTCTAAACCGTTTTCAAACAAACGAACATGAAATGTTTTGTTCCAACTTAGGCGATCTAGTCTATTCTTGTATGCTGTGCGCATCACATAGTAATTCTAGGTTAATAACCGGAATAAGAACACATGTGTTTTCAAAAACAACATATCATGTTAAGTAAAGGCCGATCTTTGATCGGGCGAGCGGGGGTGCTCATTGCATGACCTTCTCCTCTCGTACCAAAGTTCCTGAGCCGAGGCAACTTTGGTGATGACAGACACGTGGCCTTAGGCATGAGTCAAGGTTTCCTAAATTTCCCAAAAATAAACATTTAGGTGGCGACTCTGTATCTAGCAAAGCAATCCATGTTTGACACTTCTTTATTAAAATCGATTTTCCAAAACGATTTGCCAGATTTGGACTCTTTGGTGATTTATCGGTCTCACATTGCACTTTGTGAGATTAGATTCTGAACCGTGACATGAGTCCGAACTGTAGTAGCTAAGAACCACGATTCGCACCCTTGCGCACGGAGCCAGAGTTCCGGGCGGTCTACACTAATGCAACACATACAATGTGCAATTACTAGGCTCGACTACTAATATGGCATGTGAATCAATTTGATAGCATGCAATCTAAGCACGTATTCAAAGAAATATTAACTAATAATGCAAGTTAGAATGATGTACCGAGCTCAATCCATGCAAGACAATGGATGCAAGGCATAAGAGATGCTAAACAAAACATGATGCCCTAAACTAACCATCATAAGCAAGTAAATAAAAGGAAGAAAGACGTGGAGTTGGAAGACACACACATTATTACAATTGTGCCCTCGCGCAGAAGGGTCCGAATAAACTAACTAGCTAAGCTAATTAACTAGCTATTGCAAAACAAATTAACTAATTATTACAAACCGAATAAACTAACTATGCTAGCCAGTTATTACAAAACCAATAATTAGCTATTCTATGAAACTAACTAATTAATTACACTAATTAATTAATTACAAATTAGAATTAGCTAATTAATTACAACATGAATACAACATGAAAAAAGTAACTAAGCTAACTAATTAGCCCCGGGAAGCAAGGAATGGTCATGCATGCGTGGATTTCCACCCAAAAAGCCCACTGTTCTGCTACCAGAATACCTCTGTTACACAGTTAGAACATCTTTTCGCCTCAGCCTCAACTCTGTTCTATTCCAAAAAGTTGCTGCTTAATTTGACAAAAGTGGTCGGCCAGCCACTGAAGCTTGGTTCCTCCTGTTGCAACATAAAGCATATAGAGCACAAACAGGGTATTCTCAAGGTATGTTTGTACACCTTACCCCTCTTTATCATCAAACAGCTCAAAGGAGTGGCAAGATCAATTCGCAAGCCATCAATCGATGCAATTTCATTGCATGATGGCCTATGAATCAAGGGGTACAATTTCAATAAATGCACAATAAAAGACTCTCAAACCTCCTCCCTATCATGGATTGATCAAGGGAAGTGGTTGACCTTGGAAACTTGAACCATTTCATCACTAGCAAGTATGCAATGTCTCAAGTTTCCATGTGTTCAATTAATGTCCGATTGAATGCCAAATTACTTATTATCTTGCATCATTTTTAGTTCCAATTTTGTTACTTCATTTTAATTACCAACCATTCCTTATTTCAATTGAGTCTAAAAGTGAAGATTAAGTCCTCTAATGGAAAGGAGTACCAAACCAAGTGTTGTTTTAGGCATGAAAGAAGTGTCATGCTATTGGTAATGAACCCCCAAAGGGATTAAACCATTAAGCACAATACCTCTATCTCAAGCTTAAACAAACAAGTAGTTTGAAACACTTTCAAAGCAAAGAAAAAGCCAAGAAAGGAGGGAGGTTGCAGAGGTGATTAAAGGTGATCACAAGTATGAAATGTAAGAAATAAATGCTATCAGCTCAAATAGGGTGGTGGCTAAGGCTTAAACCACCAAGCCTATGAGGACCATTATACTACAAGCATACTATACAAAGCATAAATGAATTAACCAGCCTAAAACAGTCCTAAAGTAAGCAAAAACAGTGCTGAAATTCACATGAAAAAGCTTGAAAATGTTAGCTACAATATTGAGGAATTTAAGCTAGTAAACAAGCACAAGGAGGGGAGGCTAACCCCTCCATTTTTGGGACCTCAAAATATGATTTTTAGCCTCTGAAAAACTCTGAAATTCAGTGGTAAAAAGCTCAAAAAAAGTGGAGAAAAGAATAGGAAACACAAGGGCAAAAGCTTAGAGAACAAGGTTCAAAGTAGGGTGGTTAACCCCTCCACCTTTGGTAGCTTTAAACCATAAGTTTCAGCCCATAAAAATAGTGTAAAAATAGCCCAAAAATAGTAAGAAAAGATAGGAAAGAAGTAGTGTAGAGATGCCCAAAATTATACCTCTTAAAGCAAGGTAACTCTTTTGTTTACAAACCACAAAGCTTACACTCTCAAGGGCTGAAATTTGGACTCAATAATCTCAGCAAGGAGAGCTCCAATATTGGTTTAGGAAGTGTTTGGGTAAGCTGTGTGTGTTGCAAGATAGAGATAGAGATAGAGAGAGAATTTGAAGAATTTGTCCTTTTGGAATTTTTTTGTAACCTGAGAACATGAGAGGTCAAGTATATATAGAAAAACAGCCTCTCAAGCCGAAAATATCTATATAGGAACAGCTGGAGCTTTTGGGGGACAACTGGAAAAAAATATCTAGGTTTTACACAAGTGGCCGACAGGCCAGAAGAAGTGGGCGGCCGTCCACAAATAGTGGGCTACCGGCCACAAAAATCTGCTTCTAGGCCCGACTTCAAATGGGCATATCTCCTTCACCTGGACTCGGTATTAGGTGATTCTTGAGTCTAAATTGAAGCCCCAAAAGTCCACTTTCCAATGGTGATGTCCTAACATCTAAATTCTAAGTGTGCAAAGAGATTCCTATTTTACTAAAAGTTGCTCATTTCTATCTTAACCAGATGGATGCCTAACTTCAAACAGCTATATCTCCCTCATTCGGACTCCGCTTTAGGAGATTCTTGAGTCTAAATTGAAGCACCGGAAGTCCACTTTCCAATGGTGGTGGCCTCATAACTAAAGTCTAAGTGTGCAAAAAGATATGCCTAATTTAGTGAAGGCTGCCTAGTTCTCTCTTAACGGTTTCATGCTCAACCATTTCCCCAACTAGTTTTCTTTCCTCTCCAATTTTCTTCAACTTCAAACCTATAAATAAGAAGTTTTAAACCTTTTTCAAAGAGTTCACCTCCCTTTCATTTATTTCCACTTTGTCCTTACTTGGTTTACTGAAAAGTGCAATATTTTAAATGAAATACGGGTCTCGAAACATCGTAGAAACATTTAGAAAAATATTTTGAAAAAGAGAGTTTTAAGATCTAAAAAAGTTTTGGTCAAAATGGGGTGTAAGGTTGGGATTTAGAAGCTCTTCTTGCTGAAGAAATCGAACGTTTGTACAGCATAACTTTCATCATCGAGTGATCAACCTAAGGCGCCCATGTCTTAAGGGTGGTAAAAAATGGCGTGTCTACACCCTCTCAATCCTCTCATTCTTTTTGATTGTTAAATTTTTAGATTTGTGTTCATAGCTAAAATTTTAGATAAAATCTTGTTTATAGTTGTATGTAAATTTATGATTTGTATATTAAATATTTGAAGGCTATTTTTATATTAGTAGCCTTAAAATCATGATATAATTTTGGAATTAGACTTGCATGCGTAGTTTGTGCCATTAAAGAGATGACTGAAAATTTTATTTGATTTGATTATATGACTTTGAAATCTGCCAGAAACTTGTATGAATTTTTAAATAATTTTATACTCAAAATTTTGAGATGATTTATTCTACAAAGTTGTTAAGAATGATGTCTAGTTCATCCAAGAATTTTTGTAACAATTATTATAGTTTCGTACAAATTTATACGAAATGTTAATTAAATCTGAAACTGTAGATAGGTTTTACTGCATATTTGAAAAATCATTAAAAAATTATATATTAAACAAAATCTAGTATTTTCTAAATAAAAAATGAAATTTGGGAAGTCTATTTTCATAATAAAATTTTTAGATTATGGAATTGATTTATAAATTTAAGTGTGGAATTATTTTAAGAAAATGTGACGAATCTGTGTCATGAAATTTCTTAAACTTTTACAGAATTATTTATAACTTATTTTTGGGAAACTCTTTCTAAAAAATGACCATAACATGTTTGTTGAATATTCCATAGAATTCCATGAATGTTAGAATTGTATAGATAATTTATTTATAATTTTAACTACGAAAATTATGTTCTAAAAATTTTGGGCAAAATGACAAGGAATCAAGATTACTGCTTCAATTATTTGTTAGGACTAAAAATTAGTATAGTGCTAGTCTATTTAATTGAATCTTCTAAATTAGTAGTCCATGCATGTGTGTGTTGTGATTTATTTTAGTATTTAAAATTATTATTTCACACCATGACTTGATTAAACTGTTCACAATAATTTATAAACTTTAATGGATTGTTATGGAACGTATGTTTTGATATTTTATGTTAAAAATTATATTGAAATGGTATAATATCGATTGTGATCTAATTTGTAATTGTTAGGGATTAGTATGAAAATTAATTAAAATGATCAACGAAGTGTACGAAATTAACGGTTGACGGTTAATACCGATTATTCAGAATGAGTCATAGTTTTAAAGAGTATACGAAATTAAGAATTGACGGTTAATACCGGTTGTTCAGAGAGAGCCTTGGTTTTGAGAATTCTTATGTAAATTGTATCGCTAAACCCTAAGATGGTGTGGGACTTATTTGAACCCTTTTCGGTATTCGGTTTTGGAATAATGGTGGATGTGCGGGTGGCACATAGGGAGATTACGCACCCCTAACAGACCGTTTCCTTGGGGCAGACCATGGATGCCACCACTTAGGTATATAACTCTAGATGTGGGCATCCATGGTAGTTATGGTAGTAACATTTGAATATTTGACGAATGGGGGATTCAAATTAACCGCGGCCATGGCTTAGTGGTTGGTAAGTTAAATCTCTTTGGTGAGATTTTGAGTGTTACCTAATTTATTGAAATTATTTTAATAGTTGTAATTTGTATTTACAATTATATTGTTATCTCATGCTTATAATCTCATTATTTTTCTGTTAAAAAGAAAGGTAGGTTTGTTGTGTTTTCTTACTGTGTTGCGAAACTCATGGCATATGTTTTGTTGCCCTTGCGTTTTATGCCAGGTTTTGGCGAGGAAATAATTGAAGGTGAAATGGAGTTGATGCTAACGTAGAGCCTTGGCTGACTTGAAACCATGACTAGAGTCGAATAACTTTTATTATCTTATGTATTAGCTATTAAGGACTTTATAATTTCATTTGATGTTGTATTTGGATGATTTTAAGTTTTTATTTAATGTTGTTTGAACCTTTGGTTATGTATGAGAGTTGGAATGTCCTATTAAGATGTCAACTTTTTGATTTATTAAGTCATTTTGTTTATTTAATTTCCCTTGATGTTCCAAAAATTTGGGGCGTCACATCTAACACTACTGGGAAAACTAAAGTTTTTTCTTCTCTTTTGAAGTTAAAAAATGAAAAAGATATTAGGTGGATAGTAGAGTATCAAGCTGCTCTCGAAGGGATAAAAGCCTATTTGGCCAAACCTCCAATACTGATGCCACCAAGGAAGGACAGACCTTTGAAGTTATACATTGTTGTAGCTGAAGAATCATTAGGAGTCTTTCTGGCTCAGGACAATGAAGAAGGCAAGGAGCAAGCAGTATATTACCTTAGTAAATTTTTAAACTCTTGTGAATGTAAATACTTAGCTATTGGAAAATTGTGTTTAGCTTTGTACTTTGCAGCAATGAGATTAAGATATTACCTTTTGCCTACTATTGTCTTGGTAATTGCAACTACAGATTTGGTAAACACATGTTATCTAGACCCATATTAAGAGGAAGAATAGGCAAATGGATTTTGGCCTTGTTAGAATTCTAGTTACAGTATGTTCCCCAAAAGGCAGTGAAAGGGCAAGTATTGGCCGATTTCTTGGCCGATCATCCATGCCAATCAAAGTGTCAAGAAAAAATGGAACTTTGACATAGTGGATTTAGAGCCATGGCAAATGTGGTGTGGTGGGTTGAAGGTGAATGGCCTGGTAGGAGTTAGAGTTGTGATCAAATCAAGAGCAGAAACCATACATGGTTTCAGAATTGATGAAATTACTTGCTCCAATAATCAAGCTGAGTACAAAGACTTGATTATGGAACTTGAGATACTCATTGGTTTACAGGTGCATGCAGTTGATATATTTAGAGATTCTCAATTGGTAATTAATCAAGTGAAAGGGATCTTTAAATGTCAAGGTACAGGCATGTTACCACACTATGTTGCTGCTGTACATTTGTTTTCCCATTTCCAAATGGCAGATATAGTTTATATCCCAAGATTCATGAACCACAAGGCTAATAATGTGGCCTAGAAAGCATCAAATTTCAAAAGAAATGATAGTAATGTTCAGATAGAAGTGGGCCAATTAACATATTAGAAGTTGATACCACTTTAGCCAAGCAAGGTTTATTGGTAGACGTTAATCAGAATAACTTGCAAGAGCAAGATTGGAGGCATCCAATCATTTAGTATTTGATTGGCCCATCTTCGAAGGCCACCAGAAAGCTTAAATTACAATCTGTGCAATACATAATGTATGAGAGTGCTCTTTACAAAAGAGGAGCACACGGTCTCTTATTAGAGTGTTTGGGACCAAGGGAAGCATTGACTACCATAACTGAAGTACATGAGGGCATTTGTGGTGCTCACCAGTCTGGAGTTAAGATGAGATGGCTGCTTTGAAGGCACTCTTATTATTGGCCAACCATCTTTAAGGACTGTATAGAATATGCAAAAGGTTGCCAAGCATGCCAAAAGCATGGCATGATAAGACATGTTCCGATAACTGATCTATATGTAGTGGTAAAGCCTTGGCCCTTTAGGGGATGGGCAATGGATATGATAGGAAAAATTTACCCACCTTCTTCAAAACAACATTGTTTCATTTTTGTAGTGCAGACTACTTTACAAAGTGGACCGAAGCTAAGCCCTATAAAACAGTGGACTAGATAGAAGCAATTGACTTCATCAAAGAATTAGTTCATAGGTTTGGTATTCCACAGACCATAACTGTAGATAATGAGACTGTATTTGATTGAAAGCTAGTAAAAGCTTTTACTGTAAAGTTTGGAATTAGTCTTATTAATTCCACCCCCTATTATGCATAAGCAAATGGCCAAGCAGAGTCATCAAACAAATCCTTGAAGAAAGGGATACAGAGGGTTGTTGAGGAAAATCCCAGAGATTGGCATAATTTACTATTAAATGTATTATGGGCGTATAGGACTTCTCAAAGATCAAGCATAGGAATTACCCCTTATGCCCTGGTATATGGACATGATGCAATATTACCTGTTGAGATCAATATAATGTCTTTAAGGGTCAAATGCCAAGATTAAAGCATGTGTTTGGAATAGGAAAACATAGATCAGGCTAGAATTTTAGCACTAAACAACATTTTTTTACAAAAAAAAGAAAGTAGCCAAAAGCTATAATAAAAGGGTCCAACACCTTAGTTTTGATGAAGAGGACTTAGTTTGGAAAACAATACTTCCAGTGGGCATTAAAAGCCACAAGTTTGGCAAGTAGTCAGCCAATTGGGAGGGGCCATACCAAGTCCATAGAGTCCTGCCTGGAGGGCCCTACCATTTGAAGAACCTAAATGGGTATGTGCATCCCAGGAAAATTAATGGTAAGTATTTGAAAAATTATTACCCAACTGTGTGGGAAACACAAGAAGTATAAGATCATCATACAAAACATAAAAGGATAAGAACACACTTGGGTAAGTAAAAACATTTCACTTCATAAAGAGTCAAGTACATTCTGCCACAATTTGGCCCAAAATTGATTGCAATGTCTCTACTATTCCCTTACAATGAGTTCTCTACTTCTAAGGGTTAGGAATAGTTGGATGGCAGTGTTCATCTCCTGCCTGTGATTGGATAGCCCCTGATGAGAGGAATGTAGTGCCTGTGCATTCTACTCCAAGGCTAGGTTGACTGTTGCCAGCTCCTTCTCCAATTCTGCTTTTCTGTGTAGTAGCTAAGCCTGGAGTTGAGTGGTAGATGAGTGTTGTCCCTTCAACATAGAAACAACATAATGGATATGAAAGACAAACTCCTTGTCTTTTAGGAATTCTTTCTCTGCAACCTTGGCTAAATGATGGATATTTACATAGAATTCGATGGTTGCTGTAGCCTGAGACAAATGACTTTTGAAGGGAGTATTAGGGGGTGTTTGGGAAGAAAAAAAATAGCTTAATTTAGGCTAAAATTCACAAAAAGACAAAATAGGCTAAAATAGCTAATAAGACAAAATATCACATCAAACCCATAATCATTTCACTTTTTCTCTCACAAACATCACATCAAACCATAAAAAAATCCAATCATCTTCCCAAACACAAAAATTTTAGCCTACTAGAATAGCCAAAAACTAAAATAGCCTACTAAAATAGCAACTTCCCAAATGAAGCCTTAGTTTGCTCAAAGAATTGGCAACATTTGAGAAACCCATTCTTGATGGTTGGTTTTATTAAAGCTTTGAATATGACCCTTGAGAAAGTCCTAATTAACTCCAAACAAACCTCTATGTCCACCTAAGGAAGAGGAGTGGAGGATTCAGCAGTAGGTGAGCCTCCAACTATCTCCAAAAAAGAGTTCGCTAGATCTAAGGGCTCAGCCTCACCACAAGATGGAAGAACTGGTGTAGATATGTCAAATAGGCTGGCCAGTTGGGCTTCGAAGATGTCCATCTCTTCCTCTGACAAATATGGTGTGAGGGAGCCACTGGTGGATGCAAAAGTAATGTTTGGAAGAGAAGGAGAGGAGAATGCGTAAGCAGCATCAATGGTTCTAGCCACCAACAGGTCCAAAGAGGGAGGACTAGAGCAGGGTAGTGAAAGAAATGGTGGTAGGCTACCAGTCCTATCCTTAGAGATACTAACTGCTGGTTTAGAAAATAGAGTGACAGGTGTACTCTCAGAAAGTAAAGGGCTTGCTAGGAGCCTAGGAGGTGTAGAGACAGGTGAAGGTGAGGAAATGGTTATGAGAGGCTAGTTGAGGAACTCAATAGGGTTAGGAGAAGGAGAAATGATGATTGGTAGATCAAGCTTGAAAGGAAGCAAGGGATAGGCCATAGAGAGTGTAGAGGCTGGGATTAGAAAGATCATCTGCAATGGCTCTACATTTATCGGGAGGTCAGTATCTGCTTTTCTTTTTCCTTTCAAAGCCCTCTTCAGATCTGCAGAGTTCAGGAATGGTCCTTCGATGCTTGGTGGAAGAGAAGTAGAAGGTAGCAGGGATGTAGGTAGGCTAGCTGCTGCTACATATCAAAAGAAAAAAAGTATAAAAACAAAGCTGAAGGGGAAAATCAAAACTAGAAGTGTTGACAGAAGCAAGAGGAGTTATCAGCAGTGGTAATAATAATAGTTGGAGAGCTGCGAAGGGTGTGATGTTCAGCAGCTTTGAGCTTCCTTGCAGCCTCTTGTTGTGTCGCTTTGACAACAACAACCTTTTTCTTTGAAATTTGCTACTGCCTCTTCTTCTTAGATCTTTGAAAAACAAGGATCTCCTTGGCCTACTCCTGTTCTACTGCCTTCGCAGTTGCTTTATGAGTTGCATCTATGAGAAGTTGGGCACTAAAGGAAGGTGTAATATTCATTCTCTTCAGAGGGGCTTCTTCTTCTGGTTTTGAGGAAACTTTAGGGGCTTCATCCATAGGCTCGAGCCTAATATGGGTCTTTCTTTTCTGCTGTTTGCCCTTCAGTGTGGCCAGAGCTTTTGCCTTTTGAGGTAATGCCTTGTGTGAAGTCCCTATAACAACAAAATAATCTTTAAGTAGAAGAACAGTATAAAGTAAGGAAGGGAAAAACAAAAGAAAGGATAGACTAGACACCCTTTTTTGCAGCAGCCTTGGTAGTTCTAGATGAAAAGGTTGTTTTGGGTGAAAGGGTTATAGAAGGGGCATAAGTAGTAGTGATGCTAGCCTCTTTAGATGTGGCCTGACCACCCTGGGATGGCAAATCCAAATTCTGTAATAAGTCTAGGATGGGGATAGTAAGCTGCACCTCCATATTAGCAGACCACCAGTTTTTGAACCTAGTCATGGCTCTGTCGTGGCCAGTGAAACATATGAATTCGAAGCTGGCAACCTCTCTTCTAAACTTGGTTATTGCTTTATCCAACCTGGATGTTGGCACTTTTAGGTCCCTGGAATCTAAGTCAGGGTTTTAGTGGCTGCAAAGTGGCACAGGAATTCCTTGGCTAAGACCAAATTGTCTTGCAAATTGAGCAGGACAGTAGGCTTTGGAGATGCATTTGTAAGCCCTAGGATTCAAAGTCCCAATAAAGAGTTCCCTCGGCAGTAGAATGGAAACCCACATGTCCTTATGAATAAGTTGGGAGCAGGTGGAGGTGGCCAAAAATTCCCTCAACCATGTTGGCCCCACAGCAGCATCAAATGGACGAACAAAGGAGGGCCGAGCAGCTAGGGGTAACTGATAAAAAAAGGTAATGTAATATGCAAAACTGGAGGGGTATAGAGACACTCTGGCATATTTCTCTCTGTCAGTAGTAGGATTGTACTAGAAATCTTAAGCTACGGCAGTGAAGTTGAGTGAAATATGCAAAAAGCCAGAGTTAGAGGATCCAAATTGGACCACCTTGGTTGGGCTGTAGAGGCCTCTCCCAAAATTGGGAATAGACCTTGTATACGTGCCCCAGAACATAGGGAGCTAGGGCTATTTTCTTCTCTAAAGCCAAAGCTTTGGCAATGGGGACAAATTTAGGCATTATTCTCTGGGAAGAGATGTAAAAAAAGAATTTACAGAGCCAGTAAAGAAGAAAAAAAAAAAGCTCACGATCGGTCACAAGACCTTCTTTCTTATTTTCAGAAACTATGAAGTCACTATAAGAGGAATTGCAAGAGGGAATAGAGAAAGAGACCTTGAGGTCTGGGTAGTGAGGGCCAAAAGTAACACTCGCAGGGGAAAGCCCTAGAAGGTGGCATATGTCAAGAACGGTAAGGGCCATCATGCCACATCGGAATTGAAAGAAGTTGAATGCGGGGTTCCAAAAGCAAAGTGCAATAGGGATAAGAAAAAGGTCCTTAGGAATGACAAACCTCGAAAGCCGAAGGGCGTCAAGAATGCAGGGATCCTCCAAATCTTGCTCCCGAGCTCCAACTACTCTATCATACTATTCCTCCCATTTAGTCTTCAATGTGGGCCAACAACGGTGAGGTCGGTTAACCCTCCAGTTCCCCTAGTTAAGACTTCCTTCGTAGAAAAGGTAATGATCCTCCAAATGTGGTTATAAAGGAGGAAGTGAAGCAAGAGCTTCCTTAAAGATGGGACTAAGGACAAACTCCCCCTATTCATGGTGGCGAGGGACAAAGATTTGGCCATCAATCGTGCTTTGACCCTCAGGGGTTCGGTATGTGGCTATCTCATCGGTGATGCATCTCTTCAAAGTAACCGAGGGACGTAAATGCTAAACAACTGGTACTTTCAAGGAAGAAGGGTGAAGAGAGTGAGTGTAAGAAGGGCAAGGAGTTGGTTGACAACAATGGGAGTGAAAGGAAAAGACTAGTGTAGACACCCCATTTTTGACCGCCTTTAAGACTTGGGCGTTCCTGATGGTTTACTTGGTGGTGAAAGTTGTGCAGTGCAAAGGTTCGATTCCTTTGGCAAGAGGAGAGTCAAATCCAAACCTCACACCCCTTTTTTTTGACCAAAACTATTTTGAATGGTTTTTAGACCTTAAGGCCCTCTCTTTCAAAATATTCTTGAAATAAAGTTCCTACGATGTTCCGACGCTCGCATTTTGTTAAATGTTGCGCTTATTGGTAAACCGAGTAGGGACAAAGTAGAAATGAATGAAAGAGAGATGAAATATTTGAAAAATCTTTCAAAACACCTTCTTTAGGAGTTTGGAGTTGAAGAAAAGAGGAGAAGAGGGAAGAAACCAAGTTGGGGAAGAATATGGGCATGAACCGTTAAGAGAAAGTCGAGCAGCCCTCGCTAAATTAGGCCTATCCGTTTGTACACTTGGATTTCAGCTATGAGGCCACCATCGTTGGAAAGAAGACTTTTGGGGATTCATTTTTCACTCAAGAATCCCCTAAAGCCGAGTCCAGATAGGGGAGATATGATTGGTTGAATTAGGGCATCAATCCGGTTAGACCGAAACTGAGCATTCTTCACTAAAAGATGGATATCTCTTAGCAAAGTTGGAATTTTGATGTGAGGTTTCCACCATTGGAAAGCTTACTTCCGAGGCTTCAATTTTCACACAAGAATGACCTGAAAAGGCATCCAGATGAAGAAGTTAGGCTTGCTTCAAGTTGGGGACTAGGACTGATTTTTGCTACAGACCACTAAGGGAATGTGCCGACCACCAATGGAGCATGCCGACCATATGCCGACCAGAAAAAGTAGATGATCGACCATTTGAGGTGGTCAGTCGACCACTTATGTCCAGAAAGCCCAGAATCTGCAGATATTTCTTCTCCAGCTGTTACACACTGCTTCAGATATTTGCAAATCAGATATTTCGACCAAATGCTCATATATTGCTATATATGAAGCCATATCTCATGTATGGAAAGGGTTGGAAATTGTGGGACTCTCTCTCTCTAAAATCCCTCTCTCTCTACAAGATTTTGTGAGCAAAATCTGAGCCTTTCTCCCTAGAAGCTCCTCTCTCTTCTTGTTTTGAGCCTTAAGGTTATAATCCTCTACGCTTTTGCAAAAAGACCCTTAACCAAACTTGACCACCACTGGGCTGAGATTCTTTGGGACTTTGTTTGAGCTCCAAAAGGTGATTTGAGCTCAGATTTGTGCCTGTTTTGCAGGCTGTGCATCAAGGGTAAGAACTCTCTCCCTTTTAGCTTATTTTGCATGCTTGCTTGGCCATCTTTTCACACAACTTTGGGGATGTTTTTGGGGTGGTGTTGAACTACAAAATTCTCTGTTTTTTTCTCTATTTTTCAGTCCTAATAGTGTTGGTTTGTGCCTTGTTTGGCTAGGGGGTTTTCCTCCCTTTTGCTCCTTAGCTTGTAAAGCCTCTTGAGCCATCTTTAACCACCTTTCAAACCAACTTTTTTTGGCCTTTAAACCACTAAATTCCAGAGGAATTTCAGTGGTGAAAAGGGGGTTTTGAGGTCCCAAATGGGTGGGGGTTGTCCCCCCTCATCTTCTCTTATTTATTTGTGTTGATGGCCCATCAAAAGAGCATGTATTTCTATCTTCTTGAGGCTTTGTTTAAGCACTTTTTTGTGACTTCTTAGACCTTCCATGACGCTGTTTTGGGCTGTCTTGGTCACCTCTTGCATGCTTCTTATACTTGTAGTGTAAACCTACTTGTAGCCTTGCAAAGTAGCATGTCTTTCTAGCATGCATTGGCTTCATTTCAGTAGGTTTTTGGCCATCATTTGACGTTTCATAACTCTGATTTTGGTTGGTTTGGTTGCCTCTTGCATACTCCTTGCACTTGTAGTGCAATTTTGGTTCACTAGCCTAGCATATCTGTTGTTTTAGCCTTTTGATCTAGCATGTGTATGCTCTACTCCAGCACATTTTTGGCTTTGATTTAATATGCTTGAGGTTTGATTTAAGTGATTTTGGTCATGCATGTTTGGTTTTGCATAGCTATAGTGCATTTGGCTTTGCTAGCCTTACACTATGGGGCTTCTAGCATGTCATATCTGAGCCTTTTTCATGGCATGGCATGGCATCATTTGGTAGATAATTTCAGACCATAAACTTCTACCATGCTCCCATGTTTATCACTCTTTCATTGTGTTTAAGAGTTATGCCCTTATGCCTTGTTTGTGAGCTAATTTGGGAGCCTATCTTTCTTGCCATCTTTGTTGCGAGTCTAGCATGTTTTTGCTGCCATTTTGACCTACCTTAGGTCTGTTTTGAGTGCTTTAGGTCATTTGAGCATTGTTTGATATGGTTGTAGTGTAAAGCCTTTGACTAGCTTTGTATTTCAAGTCTCTTGGCATGCTTTATTTGAGCTATTTGCATGATATGGCTTCACTTTGCATGTAATTTCAGAGCTTATGTCTTTGCTATACTCCCATGTTTATCACTCTTTCATTGCCCTTGAGAATTGTGCCCTTATGCCTTGTTGATGGGCCATTGTATGAGCATGTGTTCTTTGCCTTTTTGTGCCAAAGTTTTGGTGTGAATTGGCCACTGTTTTGGAGCATCTTAGGTCTGTCCATATGTGGTTTGACCATTTGAGCATTGTAGCGTATGCTTCATGTGTGATGCACTTCACTTGCCTTGAGGCCTTAGCTTCTAAACTTGCCTTGCATGCATTGTTCCTATGTTAGAACTTTGTGCATGCCACATTAACATTGATAGATAAGCATGATTGTTTGCATGTTGTGTTGCATTGCATTGTGTTTGGATCGGTTGTTAATCCAAACATGAGAAACGAGGGGCGTTTCATACTTGAAGTGATGAAACGCGCCTCATTTCTCGGTCGCTGACCCTCTTGATCAAGCATGATAGAGGTCGAGGCCTTTATGTGTTATTTGTGCATTCATTGACATTGACTTGTGCAAACTTGACTTCTCAGCCATCGTGCATTGCGATGCTCGGTTGGTGGCCTGAGAGTTGATTACCGTACTCCCTTGAGCTTGAGAAATGATAGGGAGGGTGGTTGTGCACACATATCTTGCAAATACATTGTTGTATCCCTTCTTGTTCTTTGTTGTAGCAAATTGGAGCTTGGCAGAAATTTTTGGTCAGTAGACCAGAAAAAGTAGTTGGCCGACCACTTTTTCTAGTCTATAGCAAACTTAAGTGCTCTACAGGTGGTCTACAACACCATTTTCTGGTCGACAGCCTTCCAGGAGGTCCCTGTGTTGGATTAAAAGCAATTTGGAAGTTTGTGCAGTGTTCTTAAATCAAATGCAAACATAGGCAATTTCGGGCATAGTGATGGATTTCCGAGCGAGGCGATCGAGAGCATGCATCCTTCATTGTTCAAGGCAGAGCTGTGGCAGCCTAGTTCACATACTTCACATGCTTAGTTAATTAGCATGTTTATGTAATTTAATTAATTTGTTAATTAGTTAAAGTGATGTAATAATTAGTTGTAGCTAGTTATTCAATTTGTGTTGTGTAATAATTAGTCTAATTAGATTATTAGATTAGTTAAGTAGCTTAGCTTAGAATGGCTTAGCTTTCATTCGGACCCTCCGTCGAGAGGGCAAACGTTGTAATAAGTGTGCGTGTATGTGTGAATGTCTTCTAACCCCCACTTATTTCTCCCCTTCACTTATCTAATTTTGATGGTTAGTTTAGGGCACATTTTCAATTAGCATACTTATGCTCGCATGCGTGCATCATTCATTTGTCTTACATACACCGGGCTCAACGCATCATTCAAACTGCATTGTATTTCAATTCCTATTTGAATACATGTATCAAGTGCAGCATTCATATGCCATCTTAGATAGTCGAGCGTATTTTAGTTGTATTTTTGCATGCGTTGCATTAGGTATCTTGTATAGTTAGGATTATGCATGATTTCTAATTAGCTTCTTTTTTTGGCTCGGAGTACACTGTAAGTGTTTATGCTTTAGCATCTTTGCATGTGTGTAAGTGACTGCCATGAGGCTATCTGCTTAAGTGATATAATTGCATGAATTCCTGTGGATGAAGGTTTCATTGCTTGAATTGGAACAATTCATCAAAATGTACGTTTTAAGCCCATTTGAGAGTGGCAAAATCATGTTGTTTTCTAAGCCCACTTGAGGGTGGCAAATCCGCACTTTAGCCTGCTTGAGGGTAGCAACTTCAAACCATTTTCGAAAAACAAACATGAGATGTTTTGTTCCAAATTGAGTGATTTAGTCTATACTTGTATGTTGTGCGCATCACATAGTAAGGTTAATAAACTGGAATAAGAACACATGTGTTTTCAAAAACAACATATCATGTTAGTAGAGGTCTATCTTTGATCGGGCGAGCGGGGGTGCTCATTTCAGGACCTTCCCCTCTCGTACCCAAGTTCCTGAGCCGAGGCAACTTTGGTGATGATGGACACGTGGCCTTAGGCACGAGTAAGGGTTTCCTAAATTTCTCCAAAATAAAATATTTAGGTGGCGACTTTGAAATCTGGCAAAGCAGTCCATGTTTGGCGCTTTTTGATTAAAATTGATTTTCCAAAACGATTTGCCAGATTTGGACTCTTTGGTGATTTATTAGTCTTACATTGTACTTTGTGAGATTAGATTTAGAACCGTGACAGGAGTCTGAACTGTAGTAGTTAGAACACAATTCGCGCCCTCGTACACGGAGCGGAGTTCCGGGCGGTCTAACAGGTCAAATAAACCCATGTTACTTGATTGATTATTTTGACCCATGTAGGTTTAAGGCCTTTATTTTAAAATAAAAAAGGGTCCTGAAAACACAACAAAGAGAACTTCATTCAAAGCAGCATTTACCTAATGAGAGAGGGAAGTACATTTTAAATGCCCAGTTCAGCTTCGAAATAGGTGGTTGGCTTCGAAGCCAGTGTTTTTCCCGGAATGCCTCAAACTCAAGCAGAGTTAGGACTTGTTTACTTTGAAAGTTTTGAAAGTACGCTCCTCGGCTTTCCATCAAGGAAAATTTCCTTCAAAGGAATGCTTTAGTATGCTTTGATGAAAAGAAGTATTGGTTTTGTCTGAGTTTAGTTTCAAAGTAAGTAGGTATTGGTGTGAATATTTTAAAGACCAGGGGACTTACCCATATAAGAAAGTACTTTTTGAACTTTTTACTAAGGTAGAGCCCTTCGAAGAAAGATCTTATCACTTTTAAGAGGAGCCCTATGCTTCGAAACACTTAAAACGGGCTTCAAAACAAGATTGGTTACTTCGAAGCTATTATTTATATAGATTATGTGAACAAAGTGAGGGAGAAGGTCATATTAACCACACAATTGGAATATGAAAACCCAATTTTATTGATATAAGCATTTACATTGGGGGAGCCTATTTGGTTACATTCTTAATTTCATAAAAATAAGTGTGGGGGCCGAGTAAATTATTACGTAGGATAGCCGAATAAATTAAAGAAGGAAACTAAATCATGTACAATATGGCTCTAGCCCCGAGGGATAGAGGTCGAATATTTAGATCGGTCTATCAGTTGTTGATTGGGCCGAATATGAAGATATAACCGAATATAAAGAGATAGCCGAATGAGCGATTGTTCATTGGACGAAAGGTAGGCCCAACCATCAACATCGAGGACGACTATAAATAAGAGGAGCATCAGCTAAAAGAGGGAGGTGAGAAAAAATAAGTTTGACTTGAGATATAAGCAACCAAGAGAGTATACACTGACTTATCCGTCGGAGTACTAATTCCGGCACCCCCGACCGGAGTGTTCATTCCTTTTCAGGTGACTAGCTGAGGATCACGAGTGTCCTACTAGATCCAAAGAGTATTTCCAAACCACTTCTCCACAATTGGTGCCGTCTGTGGGAATACTCCAGCATATCCATGGCGGACGTAACAGAAGATCCTTTGATAGTCGCTGATGACCTTACGCGACAAGACGAAACCACTCCAAGCAACATGCTCAGGTCCGAGACCATCGTTGCACGAAGAACCTTGAACTTCGACTTAGTTGCCCAAACCTCACCCTCGACATCAGCACATGAGACAATGCAAGCGATCATGGATCAGGCGAAGCCAAACGAACAAAAGTTGGAAAACATGATCGCTGAGAACGAGCGCCTTCGACAGGATTTGGCCTTGGAGGTGGCAAAATCCCAACAGGTCGCACGCCAAGATCCATGATGACCTTTGAGAAGGGACGGTCGACAACCTCGAGTTCGGAGACAAGATAGTGACGGTGATTTTGACTCATCATCTCCTGAATCCAAAAAGAAGGGACGATTTGAAACCTCCAGCTCTTCCGAAGAGAGTCCACGTGCACGAAATAAGCGAAGAAGAAATGGTTCAGACGAAGAGGATCAACATGACCCCTTTGTTCGAAGGATCGCAAGGGCAGTGCTACCCAAAAAGTTCAAAGCTCCATCGTTCACCCTATACGATGGAAAATCGAACCCCACAGATCATATCCGTCATTATAAGCAAGCCATGACGCTACATGCAGACGACGAGGCCCTCATGTGTCGAATATTTTTGAGCAGTTTGGGACCTTTGGCTGTTAGATGGTACTATAAATTGGAGCCGGCATCGATCAAGAGCTTTCATCAACTCCAAAAATCCTTCAGGGCAAGGTTCATCACCAATGAGGTCCAGCCTAAGCAGGCTGATTCTCTCTGGGCAATGAAAATTCAACTAGGGGAAACCCTATGAGCGTATTTGGCGCACTATTAGGAATGCTTTAATCGCATAGATGATGCCTACAATGACTCCATGGCCATCACCGCCTTTAAAATGGGGTTGCATCCTGATAGTACTCTTCGCAGCTCCTTAACTAGAAGGTCCCCCAAAATAGTCTAGTTGTTGATGAAGAAAATCAAGGAATATTGCAAAGTGGAATATGACGCCCTGCGGGTCAAAGCCGGGTACAAGGCCAACAAGACGACCCTATCTGAAATTGTCCAGTCGATAAATTCTGTACCGTCACGAAGCCCTGAACCACGAAATCGGACAAAACGAGACAAAAAATGAGATTCGTGTCGATCAAACGACCAATGTCCACATCGGTCTAATGAGTAACTTCAAATGGATAGTAGGCGCATAAGGCGCACGGACAAGAAATATACGGAGTTGTCAGAGCCGATCAGCAGTTATGTCTAAAGTACAACATCTGCCGTTCTTCAAATGGCCACCCAAAATGGTGGGACCTCCCGACATGAGGAGACGGAATAGGCGGTGCGAATATCACAAAGACCACAGTCATGATACCGAAAGTTGTTATGCTTTGAAAGATCACCTTGAGGAGTTGGTACAAGACGGTCGACTTAAGCAACACGTCCAAAAAAACGACTTAACCAAAACAGTTGCTCTATGGCAGGATTCCCCTCCACTCGGCGTAATCCATATGATATACAACTTGCCGATGACATCCGCCGTACATACAATTAAGTCACATCCTCACCCCAAAAGAAAATCACACCAGCGAAACAGCCCCATGAAGCTGCGAGTATTACTTTCGATGATTCAGATTTGGCCGACGTGACGCTTTCCCACATTAATCCCTTGGTCATCGAGCTACGCGTAAACCGATTCACTGTTAAGCGTGTTCTCATTGATCAGGGGAGCACTTCGGAAGTTATGTACTACAAGACCTTCGTCAAAATCGGCTTCACTGAGTCAGACCTGTCTCCAGCTCATTACCCGTTATTCGGCTTCAACGCTAATCTGGAATATCCATTGGGCAAAATAACACTGCCAGTTCGAGCGGGCTCCCGATCAATGGATGTGGAATTTTTGGTTGTCAAGCTTCCTTCGCTGTATAATCTTATCATGGGACGAACTTGGCTACATACCATGTAGGCCGTGCCAAGCACCTATCATCAACTACTTCGCTTCCCGACTGAACGCGGCATTGAACAAATTTACGGTTCCCAAAAATCGGCACAAGCATGTTATCTTCTCACCGCAAAGACACTAAGAGAGCTAGAAGTGAATTCTATTGAGGTGCCGGATCGAGAGAGCCTCGATGATGTTGGGCGGCTTCCAAGTGAAAAGGCAACCGAAGATCTGGATCGAGTTGAAATTAACGGGAACCCTGACAGGTTCTTCATGGTCGGCGCTTCCCTGAATAAAGTCAACATGCAGCAGCTAGTTTCCTTCTTACTCGGCAACCTTGATGTATTTGCGTGGTCACCATATGAGATGCCGGTGGTGGATCCATCTGTTTCTGAGCACCGATTAAACGTTGACCCCAAATGTAAGCCGATTATTCAGAAAAGCTGGCGGTCAGCTGTGGAACACACTGCTGCCGTTGTTAAAGAAGTTGACCGGCTACTTGATGCAGGGGCAATCCGCGATGTGACTTATCCTACATGGCTGTTGAATACTATGGTTGTAAAGAAGAAAAATGAAACTTGGCGTGTTTGTGTGGATTTCATAGACTTAAACAAAGCTTGTCCCAATGATTACTTTCCCCTCCCTAGAATAGACCAACTCGTAGATGCCATGGCACATCATCAACGTATGAGCTTCCTGGATGCCTACAAAGGCTACCATCAAATTGCCATGAATCTGGAGGACCAAGACAAAACTGCATTCCTCACCCCAAGAGGAACCTATTGCTATAAGGTTATGCCTTTTGGGTTGAAGAACGCGGGGGCAACTTACCAAAGACTAGTCATTGCCATGTTCAAGGAACAACTTGGTCGTACTATGGAAGTGTACATTGACGATATGGTGGTCAAGTCCAAAGAGGAGCAAATTTATCTAGCCGATCTAGAAGAAACATTCGGCATTTTACGCAAGTACAAAATGAAGCTGAACGCTTCCAAATGTGCATTTGGGATCAGATCCGGCAAATTCCTTGGCTACATTGTTAACCACCGCAGAATCGAAGCCAACCCAAGGCAAATCATAGCAATTCTAGAACTTGGCTCTCCTTGGTCGATCAAGGAGGTTTAAAAACTGATAGGGATTGCCGCCGCACTCAACAGGTTCATTAGTCATTCCACAAATAGCTGCCGACAATTCTTTCATACCCTAGTGCGAAGCCGCTTTGAACGGTTTGAAGACTTACCTTGGATCAATTCCACTCTTGACAACACCTTCGGTAGGTAATCCGCTCATTTTATATCTGGTAGTTTCCAACCGGGCCGTCAGCGCCATACTATTAAAAGAAGAACTTGGGGAGTAGCAGCCAGTGTATTATGTGAGCAAAGCAATGGTTGACGCCGAAACACGTTACCTTTCATTGGAAAAACTTATCCTTGCTCTCATCATGGCAGCAAGAAAACTGATACATTACTTTCAGGGTCATACCATTGGGGTACTAACGGACTACCCCCTCTAGTCAGTACTTCGTAGTGCAGAAGCATTGGGGCACGTTTCAAAGTGGGCCCTCGAACTCGGCCAGTACGATATTCAATTTCTGCCAAGGACCTCAATCAAGGGGCAAGTGCTCGCCGACTTTGTGGCTGAATTCACTGGAGGCCTCGCCGACTTTAAGTCTGATCGGATTCACCCTAAGTCGAACTGGAGAATTTATGTTGGGGACATTTGACAGTTGTATTGTGACTGATCGTCCAACCAACGTGGCAGTGGGGCGGGCGTTGTGATCATGGCTCCCGATGGGGCAATAATTGAGCAGACTGTAAAACTAGGCTTCGACGCATTGAACAATGAGGCCGAATACGAAGCATTGTTAACCGGTTTACGGAATGCACATCTCCTTGGTGCTCGGCGTCTACTTATCTTCTGCGATTCAAAGCTAGTCATCAACCAATTGAAAGGGGAATATATAGCCAAAAATGACCGAATGGCAACTTACATGAAAACGACAAATTCTTTGCTGGCAAAATTCGATCATCATGAACTAAATCAAATAACTCGGGAACAGAACACACATGCAGATGCCCTGGCCTGCCTAGCCTCCGCCATCAACTCAGAAATCAAATGAACAATTGAAGTAGGATTCATCCCTGAGCCAAGTATTTCCCCCTCAGAGTCCATTCAAATTAATATCATAGAATCAGGTCCAAGTTGGATGGACCCTATCACTGCATTCCTGTCTTCTGAACTGCTCTCGACGGATAAGAAAGAAGCACACAGACTACGAAACAAATTTCTGCGATATTACTTGAATCCGCAAGGAAAGCTTACAAAAAATCCCTTTCTGGTCTATATCTAGAATGCGTTCATCTGGATAAAGTCGAAGAACTCCTGACTGAAATACATGAAGGTAGTTATGGTGCCCATTCCGACGGGTGCTCTTTGGCTCATCGAGCCTTGACACAAGGGTATTAGGCCTGTTTGGTAGAGCTTATAAGCTGCTTATTTCAGCTTTTAGCTCAATTTAAGCTAAAATATTGTGTTTGGTGCAGCTTAAGTTAACCAGCTTATAGCTTAAATCAAGTTATTTCTCAGCTTATCTCAAAAGCTGGTCAGGGGGTGCTTAAATTTTTGACTTAAGCGTGCAGCTGGTGTGGGGGGGCTAAAATTACTTAAATGCTCTCGTCAATACTCAAATATTAGTATTAATTAATATTAATATTAATTAAAAAACAAAAAATTGTATATTTCTAAAGAAAAAGAAAAAAATCAATATTAATTGAAAAATTAATTGGTATTAATTATTAATAAATTCATATTGTATATTTTTATATTAATTAAAAAATAAATTTTTTTATATTTCTGCAGAAAAAGAAAAAAATTAATATTAATTAAAAAAATCAATATTAATTGGTATTAATTATTAATAAATTAATATTGTATACTTTTTTAATGAATTAATTATTAATTGATACTAATTAATAACAATTGTTGATTATTAATATTAATTGATACTAATAAAAATTAAGGAATCAATCAGTAGAATGAAGAACATGGATTACGAAATATCAAATATGATTAAAATTGAACACCAGAATTGGAATGCACTAATTAATCAATCTCATTAATATAAAACTTTGTAATTAAAATACAGAAAATAACTTACAATTACAGTTGTAGCAACTGCAAGGATCTTAACTAGTTAACAAACGGAAAGAGGTAATTGTCACTCAGCACACTCTGGTTTTTTTTTTCTTACAACAGAGGAGTTGAAGAAATTGAAGACTAAATGAATGAATACAATTGAATACAATATATATAAAACAAATTAACTATACAGCATGTGAGTTGGAGGAAGGCAGCTGGCAGCATAGGAGACTGAGCAGAGCTGTCGGTTGCTTTCGACTGATTGGTTGAACAGTTGAAGCAGCTTTAACAAAGTTGATTGGGTGAATAGTGAATAGTGATAGTGAACAGTAAAAGTGAACAGTAACTTTTACTATTCATCACTTTCGGTGGAACATGTGAATAAAGGAATCAATATAAATACAAATTGGCAGCTTTTCTAAAAAGAGTATTGATTGAAGCTAATTTGTATTTATAGGGAATCCTATGTTGATTAAATAAACGGATCCTGAGCATCTTGAAATTCAGGACCAGAATATTGATTGGTTGATCCTTTAGAAGAGTGTGAATCCTCTGAACCTTCTTCTGAACTATCTGAAGTTGATTGGGCTTCAGCTTGATCCACAAGTTTGCGGGCTAGCTGGAGCAGTTATAGCGACCCCGGTCTTTTCCCATATGATTATTGTATCCGGACTTAGGTTCCGTAGCTCCTGCCATTGTATTATGATTGTTACCGTCCTTTAATTTCCTATTTCTGAGCTGGGGGATGCAATGGGCAGGTTTGTAGCAGGTTGGTTGAGCTTGGGAGCAATGGGTTGCTGCCCAGAATTTTGACTCTTCGCTCGAGCGAGAAGTTATTCGCTCGAGCGAGCTCTTTGTTTTTGTCCGTCGCTCGAGCCAGGGTTTCCTCGATCGAGCGAGTATTGCGTTTTGTAGTTAGACCTGAGAGCAGAGGTTTTTGGCTCGAGCGAGCTTTTCTTCGCTCGAGCGAGTTAGTTCGTTCTTCGCTCGAGCGATAGTTCCTTCGCTCGAGCGTGTGTCTGGTTACAGACCTGAGGGTTTGAGTTCTTCGCTCGATCGAGTTTTCTTTCGCTCGAGCGAGCTTTTGGGTTGTTGGCTCGAGCAAGGCTTCCTTGGCTCGAGCGTAGCTTCTCTGTGTCTGGTTGCTCGAGCGACCAAGTCTTCGCTCGAGCGAGCCTGTCCAGTTTATATACGCAGCAGCGGGTTTTGATCAGTCTTTTTCATCTTCTTTTTGATTTCAAACCCTAGGTCCGACTTCTCTCTCTCCCTACTCACCTTCTTTCTTAGGTTTGATCTATTTAGAGTGTGTTTCTACCCTAGTTGCTTTATTAAAAAGATAGAGGGAGTCGAGGGCTTTCATTTAATCTGAACATTTGGCGATTTGGAGCACATTGGTATTTGGGCACTCATCTCTGTCTTCACCATTTGGGTTGTTTTCTTCGAGGTAGGGATTTCCTACTCCATTTTATAGGTTTTGTTCTAAGTTTTGGTATTTTGATATGTTGGGGATACTTTGGTAAATTTTGGGAAAAACCCTAGATGTATTATTAAATTAATTTGTATAATTAATTCATGGAATTGGGGAATTCATTGATTTAATGGCGTAGTTGGATAATTTGAATCATTTGTCTATTGAATTGTTGACATAGTTATTTTCAGTTTAGAAATAACTATTTTGGGCTATCGGTGGAGGATAGCTGTGCTTGTTGTAGACACTGCATGTGGATTAGGGATAACTGAAACTAATCACATTGGTTGAGTCATTCATCTTGACAGCTGAAATAATACAGACATTATGTGTATTGATCATGTGTTATATGTTATGTGTTTACATACATTGTTTTGTGTGGGAGGAGATAGGGGATGTACTCCACGGTTTAGGGGAAGATAGGGGATGGACCTCTAAACCGGATTTTGTTTGGGAGGAGATAGGGGATGGACTCCATTAGCATCACTTTTATGTGTGCTTATTTATATAGAAGTGTTTTTATTGATACAGCACTAAAATGTGTATCAATCTGGAAGTATGAAGTGTTTTGATTTGAGCTTGAGTCTCATTTGTTTGTTGACATTGGAAGAATGTGAATATGATACATATAATTCACTGTTGTAAGTTTGGCCAGGTTCTGAGCCATATTGATAAAGTTGGAAAGTAAAATGTGTCTTAGACAATAGTGTGATGAGACTGTAAAATGAAGTAATTGATTATCTTGGTTAACCATCTATTGAATGCTATTGCTTTATTCATTGCTTATAATTGGTTTAGTATATTTCTACTGGGCTGTGGCTCACCCTTTATGGGAACATCATTTTCAGGTTCAGGGGATAAGCTACCTCCAAGGACTTAGCTTGGAAGGACTTGGATTTTGAAGACTATTTTTAGTTATTGGTTTTTTTTATTGTTAGTACATGTAAACACTCAAGCCTAGGGCTTTATTTATATTTGAGTTAGAACTCATACTTTTGTGTCCAAGTGTTGGCTTGGAAAGATGTAAGCCGGTAGGGCATTTACTTGATGTTACATGTAATGCTTTGTTTAGTAAGACTCTGATGGGTGTTATAATGAATTATTAAAGTGTTTTCTTTAAATAATGCATGTCAATGATATATATATATATATATATAATGGGTTAATTTCGAGGGCGTTACAGCAGTTCATCTCTGGATGACTTGGGCTTGATTTTAGACTTTTCCTTGGGCTAGGCTGGAGGTGAAATGGGCTTTGACTGAGCTTTGGATTTAGATTTTGACTTGGGCTTTGATTGAGTCTTGGGCTGAGCCGGTATTGCAGGACCTTTGGACTTAGCCTTTGGACTTTGGTTTATCAGTTGTGAGCTGAATTTTGGACTTGGACGAATTGGGCTTGGAACCACTAGATGAGGGGTTTCCAAGGTTGATTGGAGGAAGACTGGGTTGGCTTCCTTGACTGATTACAGCAGTTGGGTTCTGCTGGGCTTTAGCAAGTGCAGGAGTAGGAGTACATTGATCAGATGGGAATTCTTCTTGAACAATTTCAAATATGCGGGGCAAATTGAACTTAGCCCACCATTTGACTGAATGCTGACGAATGACTATTTTATCATCAAGTCCATAATGCCATTTGAATATCCAAGGTATTTTATATTTAGATATAAAAATTAACAGTAATGGAAATTGTCTTTGGTGAGTGGTGAATGGGTAAACAGAGGCAAAATAATGAATTAGGTCATTAAGACCATCAGAGAGGATATCTGTATTGGCGCCATAATGAGTCCACCATCGCAGAAACCAGAATGGTAAATCGGACTTAAATTTTTGATCAAAAGAAATGAACCAAGAATGACTGAAGGTTTCATTTTGGTACAAGAAGATCTTGAACCAAGCATCAATGTAATCATGGTAATTATACTAAATAGAGTGACCAGGCAAATCTTGAAGCTGATAAGGAGGACCCCATTCAGCTAAAGAAACAATGTTGCGAATGTAGATTGAATGGTATAGGATCTTGTAAGAATAGGTCCGATCCTGGATTGGTTTAATCAGGATTGATTGATGGTGAATCAAAATATCTTTGTAATAGGAGAGTGTCTTTTCTGGATGTGAAAGGATGAAATGGCATCCAGAGCCAAACTAGGATTGAGCAATTTCATTAATGGTTTGACTCTTGGGGTGACTTGGTTCTTTGTAGAACAGATTAGTAACATGTGATTTGGTGTACTCAGATCGGGATGATTTGACTGGATTAGCAGGAAATGGAGTAATTGAAATGGATTGGCTAGAAGCAAAGGGATCAGTGGCCAAAGCAGATGAGTAATTAGGTCGATAAATGTTACCAAGAACTTGGTAACGGTTAACCATTTCAAGAGAATGAGATTGAGTGATTGATTCCAAAGGAGGAGGAACAAGAAGTTGATTAGGTTTACTGGAAGGTGGGACCAAAGCCTTGGAAGGAGGCCTTGGGCGAGATATCTGTGGAATCAAGAAACAATGATTAGCAACCAGAAAGTAGATCTAAATAATTCTGGTAATAGTGTAAACAGTTAAGGTAATCAGCAAGTAAATTGTGACGAGCTTGGATCTGGTGGTAATTGATGTATTGGGCTCTTTTAGTAGTTTTTCTGGCTGATTGGAGACGGTGAATGCGATAGGATACTTGTTTAACCAGGGTTTGGTAATGGGTAATTTGGGTTTTAAGGTATGGAATATGTGGAGTAGCACTCATCCCTTACCGCCCTATAAAAATTCCCGGGTAAGAAAATCAGGAAGGGAATTTTGACTACCAGGTATATAAGTAATATCAAAATAAAAAATACTTAAAATAGATTGCCAACGAGCAAAAATTTGTTTACTGACAAGATTTTGAACATCTTTTTCTAAAACATATTTAGCAGATTTGCAATCAACACGAAGTAAAAATTTCTGATTTAAAATATCATCTTGAAATTTTTGAATACATAAAATAGTGGATAAAATTTCTTTTTTAATAGTACTATAATTTAATTGTGCTTTATTCCAGACACCAGAATGATAACGAACAATTTGTTCAGATGATTAAGGAGTGGCTTTTTGAAGAAGAATGCCACCATAACCAATGTTAGAAGCATCAGTTTGAATAATCTTGAATGAATTCTCAGTAGGAATACCAAGACAAGGAAGAGATTTAACATATTGTTCGACCTGTTGAACAATAGCAGTATGAACAGAAGACCAAGGAGGAGGATTATCCTTTAACCTATCAAACAGAGGTTGGCAGACTTTCCTAAGGTCTTTGTAAAATTCAGCAATGTAATTGAGTGATCCTAAAAACCTTTGTAATTGGGTTTTATCAAGAATTTCATCAGGAAATTTAGACGCAAACTCGATGGAGCGACTAATGGGGAGAATAGTATTATGATGGATATCATAACCTAAAAATCTGACTTTTGTTTGGAATAATTTAATTTTTGGAGCAGAAATGACTAAACCATGACTTTTAATAGTATAAAAGAATGCAGTTAAATGTTTCCAATGGTCATGAATTGATTTTGAAAAAATTAATATGTCATCAATGTAAACAATTGAAAAATGACTAAATGGGTTGAATATATCGTTCATGATATTTTGAAATTCACTGGGAGCATTTTTTAATCCAAATGGCATGACATTCCATTCATATTGACCAAAAGGTGTATTAAAAGCAGTTTTATATCTATCTTTAGGATGAATTTAAATTTGCCAGAAACCATTTTTTAAATCAAATTTACTAAAAATAATAGCTTGACTAAGTTGTTTGATTAAATCATTTTTATTGGGAATAGGATATCGAATCCATTCTAAAACAACATTTAATGGTTTATAATTGATAATTAAGCGAGGGACACCTCGTTCGAGTTCAGCATTTTTATTAACATAAAAAGCAGGGCAAGACCATGGGGATTTACTAGGACTAATGATTTGATTTTTTAATAATTCATTAATTTCTTTTTTACATATTTCAAGTAATTCATGATTCATTTGAATAAGTCGAGATTTAGTAGGTATTTGTCGTTCATCAAAATTCTTTATATATGGTGTAGTAACTACATGCTTTTTTCGATGCCAAAATGCAGTAGGTAAAGTTGAACAAACAGTCGATTCTAATTTTAATATGAAATCATGAATTTGGGAAATAATAACAGGATTAGTTAATTGTTGATCAATGCGTTTATAATTAATCTCTTCTTTGAGAAAATTTAAATGCCTAGTTAGACGATTAATTGTGTGAGAAATAGAACAATCTTTTAATTGATTTAATTCTAGCATTTCGGGTGGAGATAAAAATTTAAATGTGACAGGTTGACTTAAAACATAAGTGGTTATTCCTTCACTAGATGTAGTAAATGGATATAATAAATAGATGAATGGTGTTCCCAAAATAATTTTATCAGTCATATTTTTAACCAAAACAAATGAAGTTTTAAAACAGACATTGTCTTGACAAACATGAACTTTAGGTAATTTATATTTAATATACATTTGACTACCATTAGCAGAAGTTAATTTCTCATGGCATTTTTCATAATATTTAGTAGGGAGCAATCCTTCTTGTATGCAATTTAAATCAGCACCAGTATCAATTAAAGCAATTAATTCTAACTCAAAATCTTCAATAACGATTTTAATTTTTGAATACCATTTTTGAATATAAATTTTATTGATTAGATTGAGCAGTTTGTCTTCAAGATTATTAGATTGAGATCGATTATCAAATAAGAGTTTATCGGGATTAGTATGATCAGAATCATGATCAGACGCATTAGGTGATGCAGTGGGATTAGGTTGGAAATTATCGAAGCTTTGATTAAGTTTGAGAGTAATAATTTCATCGTCTAATTTCTTATCTTTATTTTGTAAATCTCAGATTGTTTGTTTAATTTGGTTAATTTCAGATTGTAAATCTTGAAATTTAATTTCTTTATTTTTATTCTTAAATCTTTCTAAAGTCTTAGATAAGCTAATAATAGGTTTATCAAACTTAGGTTTGTTATCAGAATGAATTAATAAAGATTTTAATTTATCAATATATTTTTGTTTTAAATTGGGATCATCTAATTTGCTAATTAAGTCAATTAGAGCAGATTCTTCTCGAGTTTGTTTGGTAAGATCAGCAATTTGTTTAATTGGTTTACAACAGACATCATTACATCCTAATGTTATATTATTATCGTCAGAATTAGTACTGGGTGAATGATTATCAGAAGAAGTTTCGGGATTATCAGAAGAGGAATTACTATCAGATTGGTTTAATTGAAAGATTTCAAATATTTGATTCTTAGATTCATCACTTATTTCTAATTGATTAACCTTATCTTTCAATTTATGTTTTTCTTTACATTTATTAGAATAATGACCTTTTTTACCACAATTATAACATGTAATATCTTTATTAGATTTAGATTTGGGATGTGATTTTTTGTAATATTCTTTTTGGGTTTAGTATAAAATTTATCATTGGATTTGGAAGGTGAATAATTCTTTTTGTATTTATTAGAATATTTGGATTTGTATTTATGTTTGGAATATTTATGTGATTTTCTACGAGAAGGTGCTACAGGATGTAAACCATATTGTTCACAGAAATTTCCTAATTCATATTTAGCTTTATGTTTATCTTTAGTGGCTTTTTGACTAAGTTTATATAGCGATCCCGGGTTTACCCTTGTTGTATAGTGATCCAGACTTGTGTCTGTAGATGTTGGTAGTTGACTATTATCTTGTTTGCATCCTCTTTACTTCATATTTGAGTTATGGGATGTGTTGGGTGGGTTTGTTTCAGGTTGGTTGAGTTTAGAAACCAAAACTAGTTGCCCAGATTTTTGGCCTGTCCGCTCGAGCGTAGATGTTGGCGCTCGAGCGGGGAATACACCCATCCAGTATTTGTTGTGCAGTGTTGTACGCTCGAGCGTAGGGTTGGGAGCTCGAGCGGAGGTCTGGTTCTGCAAAAGTGCTGAGCGAGTGCATTCTGCGCTCGAGCGGGAGGTTGGCCGCTTGAGCGTAAGTCTGTGAGTGGCCGCTCGAGCGGGGTGTTTTACGCTCGAGCGGGAGACTGGGTTAAAGTCCCGAAATTGTGACTTTTCAAATCACTTTTTGCTTTCTCTTCTCTCTCTTACTTTTCTAAAAATCACCATTGTTGAGCCTTTCACTCTAGACTCTACCTTCTCTCTAGGTTTTGATCTAGTAGGAGTGATTTGCTCATCTTTGGCCTTTACAAAAAAGTTGTTGATCGTCGAGAGCTTCCTTTTGATCTGAAAATTTCAAGGTTTGGAGCATTTTGGTTTTGATCTTCATCTCCTTTGAGGCTCCGGGTTTGAGGTAGGGATATCCTACTCCTCTCTATGGGTTTTGTCTTTAAATTTTGGCATTTTGAGATGTTGGTGTTGGTTTGGTAATTTGGTGAAAGATTGGGGGCTTTTGTGCAATTTTACAAAAGTTGGGGTTTTATTCATAATAAACCTAAATGCATGTTTGGCATAGTGAAGTAGAATAAATGTTGAATCATTGATGAAATGGGACCTAAGGGTTGAAATGTTAATTATGGGAATTGACCTAATTACATTGTTTAATTAATTGGGATAATTAATTGTGAGAAATGAGGAAATGAAATGTTGATTGAATATCCATTTGTGCATTTATTTTCTGTTTAGAAATAATTGCTTTGGGCTATCGGTGGAGGATAGTCGTGATTGTTGTAGACAATGCATGATGATTAGGCAAACGGAAACTAATCAATGGAAAGTGTCATGGGATTTGACGGTTGATAGAATACATTAACTGTATGTATTGAGTGATTGTATATAGAACCTTTGTGTTTATATACGTTATGTGTAGAGGAGGAGATAGGGGATGTACTCCGCGGTTTAAGGGAAGATAGGGGATGTACCTCTAAACCGGATAGCGTTGGGAGAAGATAGGGGATGAACTCCGTAGATACAGCTCATATGCTTGTCTAGAGAAGTGAAGATAGAGCTCATATGCTTATCTTTGTGAAGTGTGGATATAGCTTATATGCTTATCTGTGGATATTGTTGTTATACATATCTGTTGTAGAGTGTGGATTAGCTTATATGCTTATCTGAATGTGGGATATAGTTTTATACATATCTGTGGAAATGATGATAGAGCTAGCATGCTTATCTGTTAAAAAAGGGAAACTGAAAAGTGACCTGGACTCATTAGTCGGTTGACATAAATGTGTGATTTATGTGAATGTATCAGTGTTGG
Source organism: Camellia sinensis (assembly GCF_055761805.1). Taxonomy (NCBI): domain Eukaryota; kingdom Viridiplantae; phylum Streptophyta; class Magnoliopsida; order Ericales; family Theaceae; genus Camellia; species Camellia sinensis. Next base: position 85,274,970 of record NC_138963.1, read on the forward strand.
CCATCTATCAATTGCTAATGTTTTAGTCATTGTTCATGGTTGGTTTAGTGTATTTCTACTGGGCTGTGGCTCACCCTATATGGGAACATCATTTTCAGGTACAGGAAGCATGCCACCTCCAAGGACATAGCTGGGAGGCTAGAGGCGGACATGTTTGTTGTTTTACTTTTGATGTATTACATGTAACTTCAAGCCAAGGGCTTAATGTGTATCGAGTTAGTACTCTTTGTTGTAACCAAGTGTTAACTTGGAAAGCTGTAAGCCCGTAGGGCATTTTGTTATGATGTTAACATGTAATACTTATGTAATGAGACACTAATGAATAATAGAAGGTGGTTTGTTTATACATCAACGCATGTCTTATTTGATGGGTTTAATGTTATTATTTTGAGGGCGTTACAACTTGGTATCAGAGCGTACCGGGTTCGAATACTTTGGGTACGTGGGAAGTGATTAGTATCACAATGGGTTTGTCTCGCTTGATAGAGACGTAGATGTAGTATCATATGTGATGTGCTTAAATGCTAACATGCTTATGTGACTATGTGGGTATGGGATTTAATTTCTAGGATGTTGATTGGATCCTTGAGTTTCTGGGAGTCTTGTTGGAAAAGCACTTGATCAATGCTGTTTCTAATCGGAACTCTAGTAAAGCCTCGGGACTATCATTATCCGGAAATGAAATTCGTAAGTGCTTATGTGTTTATGTGCTTATGTGGAGTGAATTACAGTTGTCCATGCATTAGGACGTGAGTGTTTAGTTTTGGCACATTTGTGAATGTGCTAATGTTCTGTGTTACCTTTATTAGGATGTCAGGACGAGGAAGAGGTGCTAGGCGTGGTAGGCCTGCGAGGCAGGAAGCACCGTTACCGGGGGAGATTCCGGCAGTGCAGGAGGGAGTTGGCCAGGCCAATGTGGCCGAGCCAGTGGGTCAGCAGGCCATGGGTGCCTTGGCTAGAGAGATAGCAGGAGCACTGGGTATTCTTAGAGCTGGGAATCAGGCCGCTGAGGCAGGGCCTTCTTTCTTGAAGAGGGAGTTCTTCCGGTGTAATCCGGACGAGTTTATCGGGGATCCTAAAGAGCCGCTTAAGGCAGATGAATGGCTCGAACAGACAACGAAGACGTTTGAGATGCTTGGCATCGAGAACGGAGCACTGAAAGTGACCTTGGCATCCTTCCAGCTGAAGGGAGATGCGGGTCAATGGTGGAAATACGAGAAGGCTCGTGTTGGTGGGACTTGGGAGGCATTTGTGAATGCTTTTCAGGAGAGGTTTTTGTCTGCAGTAGCTTGAGAGAAGCTGAGGGATCAGTTTAGCCGGCTTAATCAGCAGGGCTTGTCGGTGGCCGAGTTTGAGGCTACTTTTACCAGTTTGTCCAGGTTTGCACCTGAATTGGTGGCGTCTGAGGAACGCCGTTGCTATGAGTTCGAGCGAAAGCTGAGGCGGGGCCTCAAGTTGAGAGTTGGTGGGTCTTATATCCGAGAGTATAGACACCTAGTGGACGCTGCAGCTCATATGGAGCTCATGATGCAGGAGGAGGATGAGGGGCAGAGAGGCTCCAAGAGGAGCCAGGATAGTCAGGGTGATGGTAAGAGGCAGAGGGGTTCTAACCCTCAGCAGTCGCAGGGTGGTGTTGCTAGATCGACCTTCCCAGTGCCGAGTGCAGGCTCCGGGAGAGGTGGTCAGGGAGATTTCACCTGTTACAAGTGTGGCCAGCTGGGTCACAAGGTTTCTGTTTGCCCGCAGAAGGGTGGGGGTCAGAGAGCTGCTTCTTCTTCAGCTAGACCGCAGAGTCAGAGTTCGGGCAGGGGGCAGCCCTTGTCTTGTTATCAGTGTGGACAGCCTGGGCACCTGAAGAGGTTTTGCCCGCAGTTGAGTGCCACTTCGGGAGCGTCTGGTTCTAGACAGACGCAGGGTTTTCAGCCAGCTCAGTCTGTGCAGGCCTCGAGGGCCAATCCGGGAGCTTCGTCATCCCAGTCTGTGCAGCAGTCTTTTGCTCCGAGAGGTGAGCAGGTAGACCAGGGGCCTACGGGGCGCGTGTATGCTGTTACCGCGCAGGATTTAGTACCAGCTCCATCAGTAGTGAGAGGTACTTTTCTGTTTTGCAACTCAGTTGCTAATGTGTTGATAGACACGGGTGCATCTCATTCCTTTGTATCTGCTGCATTTGCATCTGTTTTGGAATTGGAGTTAGCACAGTTAGCATCTCCTATTTGTGTGGTATCGCCTTTGGGTGGTGAGTTGATCCTGAAACAGGGTGTTAGAGGATGTGATATAGAGGTCGCCGACTATAGGCTTCCTTTTCCGTTTGTTGTCATGCCCATGAAGGGTTTTGATGTTATTTTGGGTATGGACTGGCTATCGTCATACCGGGCTGTTATTGATTGCTACCGCCAGAGGGTTACATTGTGTACCTTGAGCGGGGAGTGGTTCCATTTCTTGGGAGACCGGGTTGGTAGTGTTTTGCCACCGGGGTATGATTCGCGAGGGTGAAGTGAGCTTAGTGGTCTACTTGCCAGCTTTGAGAGTGGTAAGAGTGGTGAGACTCAGATTGTGTTGCCGAGGGTGGTTTGTGAGTATTCGGATGTTTTTCCCGAAGAACTTGTTAGCTTGGCACCTCACAGAGAGATAGAATTCTCTATTGATTTAGTGCCGGGTACGGCGCCAATTTCTATGGCACCTTACCGTTTTGCTCCAGCAGAGTTGGTTGAGTTGAAAGTTCAGCTCCAGGAATTACTCGATAAGGGCTTTGTTCGCCCTAGTGTTTCACCGTGGGGAGCACCGGCCCTCTTTGTTAAAAAGAAAGATGGTGCCTTGAGATTGTGTATAGACTACCGGAAGTTGAATCGGGCTACGGTTAAAAATAAGTATCCTATGCCCCGTATAGATGATTTGTTTGACCAATTGAAGGGTTCCCGTTGTTTCTCTAAGATAGACTTGAGATCGGGTTACCACCAGTTGAGGGTCAGGGAGGAGGACATTCCTAAGACAGCATTCCGTACGCGGTATGGCCATTACGAGTTTTTGGTGATGCCATTCGGGCTTACCAATGCACCGGCAGTCTTTATGGACTTGATGAACCGGATTTTTCGGGAGTTCTTGGACCGATTTGTGGTCGTCTTTGTGGACGACATCCTTATCTATTCGCCTTCAGAGGAGGAGCACGAGGAACACTTGAGAGTGGTGCTTGAGTTGCTTAGAGCCCATAGGCTGTATGCCAAGTTTGGGAAGTGTGAGTTCTGGCTGAGGGAAGTCAAATTCTTAGGCCACGTGGTATCCGGGGAAGGGGTGTCCGTTGATACATCTAAGGTTGAGGCAGTGCAAGATTGGGCACAGCCTAAGAGTGTGTTTGAGATTCGCAGTTTTCTGGGATTAGCTGGGTATTACCGTCGGTTTGTGAAAGATTTCTCCAGGTTAGCGTCGCCGTTGACTAGGCTGACTCGGAAGGGAGTCAAGTTTGTGTGGAGTGAGACTTGTGAAAAGTCGTTCCAAGAGCTGAAAGTTAGATTAACCACCGCTCCGGTGTTAATTATTCCGGAGAGAGGGTTGGGTTATGCGGTTTATTGTGATGCCTCACGAGAGGGTTTGGGTTGTGTGTTGATGCAAGAGGGGAAGGTGGTAGCTTATGGCTCACGTCAGTTGAAAATTCACGAGAAGAATTATCCCACACACGACCTAGAGTTAGCAGCAGTGATCTTTGCCTTGAAAATCTGGAGGCACTACCTTTATGGTGAGAGGTTCGAGGTGTTCTCGGACCATAAGAGTTTGAAGTATCTGTTTACACAGAGAGACTTGAATTTGAGGCAGAGGAGATGGATGGAGTTCATCGAGGATTATGATTTTGAGTTACATTATCATCCGGGAAAGGCCAATGTTGTGGCCGATGCCCTTAGTAGGAAAACCATTAGTGATGTAGCTTGTATAGCCATCAGGGAATGGGAGATGTTGGGAGCACTTGGCGAGTTTGATTTGCTACTGGGCGAATCTGTTGAGGCTGCGGCCTTGTTTTCTGTTGTTGCGCAGCCTACACTTGTGACTAGAGTGTTAGAGGCACAGAGAGGTGACCTTGAGGTAGAATCCCTCCGAGAGAAGATCTCCAGTGGGACAGTTGAGAAGGGTTTAACGGTGTATCCCGACCTGAGTGTGAGATACCGAGACCGTTTGTTGGTACCGGAGTCTTGCCGTGAGGAAGTACTCCGAGAGTTTCATCATTCGCGCCTTGCGGTGCATCCGGGAGGTACTAAGATGTATCAGGATTTGGGTCGCCAGTTTTGGTGGCGGGGTATGAAGAGAGATGTGGCTGTTTTCGTATCGAAGTGCCTTACTTGCCAGCAAGTGAAGGCCGAGCATCAGAGGCCAGCGGGTTTGTTGCAACCCTTGCCTATTGCCGAGTGGAAGTGGGAGCATATCACTATGGACTTCGTTGTAGGTCTTCCGAGGACTCAGCGGGGTAGTGATGCTATTTGGGTGGTTGTAGACCGGTTGACTAAGTCGGCGCATTTCATTCCTATGCGCGTGAGAGATTCGGTGGATCATCTTGCCGATTTGTATGTTCGGGACGTAGTGAGATTGCACGGGGTCCCAGTGACGATTGTCTCAGATAGAGACCCTCGTTTTACTGCTAGGTTGTGGCAGAGTTTGCAGAGTGCCTTGGGCACTAAGTTGACCTTTAGTACGGCCTATCATCCTCAGACTGATGGACAGTCCGAGCGTACTATTCAGATCCTCGAGGATATGCTTCGGGGTTGTGTCCTGGACTTCAGTGGGACGTGGGAGAGGCACTTACCCTTGGTAGAGTTTGCCTACAACAACAGTTTTCAGTCTAGCATCGGTATGGCACCGTTTGAGGCCTTGTATGGCCGACCGTGTAGGTCTCCAGTTTGTTGGGCCGAGGTGGGTGATGCACCTTTGTTGGGTCCGGAGTTGGTTAGGGAGACGACGGAGAAAGTTGAGCTTATCCGTAGGAGGCTTGTTACAGCCCAGAGTCGGCAGAAATCTTATGCTGACCGTAGGAGGAGGCCTTTGGCGTTTGAGGTAGGTGATCATGTCTTTCTGAAAATATCACCTAGGCGAGGCCTGATGAGGTTTGGGAAGAGTGGGAAGTTATCCCCTCGGTTTATTGGTCCTTTTGAGATCCTTGAGAGGATTGGTGAGGTTGCTTATCGGTTAGCCTTACCGCCGCAGTTGTCCGGAGTGCATGACGTGTTTCATGTGAGTATGCTTCGGAAGTATGAGCCAGATCCATCACATGTGTTGGATTGGACCGATTTAGAGGTAGATGAAGATGCCTCGTATGAGGAGAGACCGGTTCGGGTCTTGGATAGGCGGGATCAGGTCCTGCGTGGTAAGACCATTCCTTTGGTGAAAGTCTTGTGGAAACATCACGGAGTGGAGGAAGCCACTTGGGACCGTGAGTTGGAAGTCCGAGAGAAATATCCGGACTTGTTTGTTGATATGTAATTTTGTGTTTAAATTTTGCATTTTGTTGAACTTAAGAGCTTTTATATATGTCTTAAGTTGTGAAACATTGAAAATGTTTGGTTTATTGGAAGTATGTTTTGGGAACTTGCCTCATATGGAAGTTGATTGTGACATGGTATATGTTGAATATATTGTTGAAATTGGGAAGATAATGCATAATGTGGATGCATATTGAAAGTACATATATTGTGAAATGTCTCTTGTTGAAGGGATGGGGTGACCGGTAATGGGTCGGATTGTTGAATGTTAACGGGTGACACTGTGTAAAACGAAGAAAAAAAAAAAAAAACTTGTTTTGAAAACTTGTGCTTAATTTCGGGGACGAAATTCTTTAAGGGGGGGAGGTTATAGCGATCCCGGGTTTACCCTTGTTGTATAGTGATCCAGACTTGTGTCTGTAGATGTTGGTAGTTGACTATTATCTTGTTTGCATCCTCTTTACTTCATATTTGAGTTATGGGATGTGTTGGGTGGGTTTGTTTCAGGTTGGTTGAGTTTAGAAACCAAAACTAGTTGCCCAGATTTTTGGCCTGTCCGCTCGAGCGTAGATGTTGGCGCTCGAGCGGGGAATACACCCATCCAGTATTTGTTGTGCAGTGTTGTACGCTCGAGCGTAGGGTTGGGAGCTCGAGCGGAGGTCTGGTTCTGCAAAAGTGCTGAGCGAGTGCATTCTGCGCTCGAGCGGGAGGTTGGCCGCTCGAGCGTAAGTCTGTGAGTGGCCGCTCGAGCGGGGTGTTTTACGCTCGAGCGGGAGACTGGGTTAAAGTCCCGAAATTGTGACTTTTCAAATCACTTTTTGCTTTCTCTTCTCTCTCTTACTTTTCTAAAAATCACCATTGTTGAGCCTTTCACTCTAGACTCTACCTTCTCTCTAGGTTTTGATCTAGTAGGAGTGATTTGCTCATCTTTGGCCTTTACAAAAAAGTTGTTGATCGTCGAGAGCTTCCTTTTGATCTGAAAATTTCAAGGTTTGGAGCATTTTGGTTTTGATCTTCATCTCCTTTGAGGCTCCGGGTTTGAGGTAGGGATATCCTACTCCTCTCTATGGGTTTTGTCTTTAAATTTTGGCATTTTGAGATGTTGGTGTTGGTTTGGTAATTTGGTGAAAGATTGGGGGCTTTTGTGCAATTTTACAAAAGTTGGGGTTTTATTCATAATAAACCTAAATGCATGTTTGGCATAGTGAAGTAGAATAAATGTTGAATCATTGATGAAATGGGACCTAAGGGTTGAAATGTTAATTATGGGAATTGACCTAATTACATTGTTTAATTAATTGGGATAATTAATTGTGAGAAATGAGGAAATGAAATGTTGATTGAATATCCATTTGTGCATTTATTTTCTGTTTAGAAATAATTGCTTTGGGCTATCGGTGGAGGATAGTCGTGATTGTTGTAGACAATGCATGATGATTAGGCAAACGGAAACTAATCAATGGAAAGTGTCATGGGATTTGACGGTTGATAGAATACATTAACTGTATGTATTGAGTGATTGTATATAGAACCTTTGTGTTTATATACGTTATGTGTAGAGGAGGAGATAGGGGATGTACTCCGCGGTTTAAGGGAAGATAGGGGATGTACCTCTAAACCGGATAGCGTTGGGAGAAGATAGGGGATGAACTCCGTAGATACAGCTCATATGCTTGTCTAGAGAAGTGAAGATAGAGCTCATATGCTTATCTTTGTGAAGTGTGGATATAGCTTATATGCTTATCTGTGGATATTGTTGTTATACATATCTGTTGTAGAGTGTGGATTAGCTTATATGCTTATCTGAATGTGGGATATAGTTTTATACATATCTGTGGAAATGATGATAGAGCTAGCATGCTTATCTGTTAAAAAAGGGAAACTGAAAAGTGACCTGGACTCATTAGTCGGTTGACATAAATGTGTGATTTATGTGAATGTATCAGTGTTGGACATCTATCAATTGCTAATGTTTTAGTCATTGTTCATGGTTGGTTTAGTGTATTTCTACTGGGCTGTGGCTCACCCTATATGGGAACATCATTTTCAGGTACAGGAAGCATGCCACCTCCAAGGACATAGCTGGGAGGCTAGAGGCGGACATGTTTGTTGTTTTACTTTTGATGTATTACATGTAACTTCAAGCCAAGGGCTTAATGTGTATCGAGTTAGTACTCTTTGTTGTAACTAAGTGTTAACTTGGAAAGCTGTAAGCCCGTAGGGCATTTTGTTATGATGTTAACATGTAATACTTATGTAATGAGACACTAATGAATAATAGAAGGTGGTTTGTTTATACATCAACGCATGTCTTATTTGATGGGTTTAATGTTATTATTTTGAGGGCGTTACAGTTTAAGATCAATACACATTTTTAAACCTTCTTTTTGAATAGTGCTAATTATATTACCATAAGTTAAATTATCATATTCAATCACACCAGTAGGTTGGCTGAGGACGTCTATAATTTTGTGAGCAAATAAGCAGGGTAATCCATTAATAAATTTTTCTTTCCAAAATGATTTAGTGCAGTCTTCTCTTAACATAACTCTAGAGGTAAACACATCTTTATACCATCTGAAATCACTTAAGGTTGGACAGGTGAGATTACTAAGTTGATCGTGTATGCAAGAATAGATATTTGTTGGGGTACCAATAAAATGTCTAACAATTGTATAAATTAGGGCATTAATACTATCAGGGTGGCAACATCCAATTGATTCGTCAAAGATAGGTAAACCATTATCATCAGTTTGATTAGCATAAATTACAGATTCTCTTTGATCGTCAGTTAAATATTTCTCCCACCAAGATTTGAGCATACCAGTGAAACCAGAGGTAATTAAAGAAACAATTTTAGGTTGAGAATAGTGAGGATAATTGGAGAGATAACTATTAGAAACCATAGACAAATGATTTAACTTTTGAAGGATTTGATCTTCACTAAGACCATCAATATTCCATTCGTATAATTTTTTAGCAGAAACAAAAAATTGGTTATTAAGATTAGTTTCTTCAAATTGAAGATCAACAGGAGTAGGTCGAGAATACCAATTTTTGGTAGTTTGAGGATTAACTTTGGGATAATGAATTTTAGTAAGATGAGAAGATTGGAATTGTTGAGCTAATTGATTTGTGTCATCATCAGTAGTTTCAGTGTCTGATTGGGTAGAAACAGCTTTGGTGGTAGGTTGTTGATTTAGAACAGTCAGACCTTTATCTTTAGAAGGTGAAGCATTATCAGAGGTAGATAATTTAGTAAATAATTTCTCAATAGCTTTGACAGTAGATTGATCATTTGTAAGTAAACTGGTTCGTTTGGAACGATTACTAGGTAGATTAAGCAAAGGTGGATCTAAAGGTTGTTCAGTAGATGGGTTTTGAACAGATTCTAAATTAGTTTCTATTTTGTCTAATTGTTTACCAATTGTATTTAAGCATTAATTAGTATAATTATTTTGTTCAATAACCTTTTTAATCTCATTCTCATTACCAGGTAATTTGAAAGGAGAAGCAGGGATTTCAGATCCTTGTTGATTAAGAATTATTTTTTCTAAATGAGGATGACTAGAACTAATAGAAGTAGTGTCAGAAGTTTTCCATATATGTTTGGTGATTGTATTTATCTTTTTGTAATATTTGTCAACATATTCTAATAGAGGTAATTCAAAACCATATTCGACCATAAAATCATACCATTGTCTAGTGATTTTGGACATTTGGGCATAATTATATTTAGCATAATAAGCATGTCGTTGGGATTTATTTTTAGAGGATTTAAACTCAATAAGTAATTTATCTAGATCAGGTTTGAATTCTTTTTTGATTGGCATTAATTGAGGTTAACTGGTGGTATAAATTCTTCGAAATCAGTTTGAGTTGGAGAATGATTGGAAGCAATTTCTTCTTCAGGTAAATGAGTTTGTGTAGAATAAACAGGTTTACTAAGTTGAGAGGAAGTAGTATTATCAATACCTTTTAATTTATTTATAGAAGGTTGACCAAGATGGATTCGACTATTTTTTTCGAAATAGAGGAGTATTAAATATTTCATCTTTAGTTTCAATTTCAGTTGGAACATTGGAGGTACTATGTCTAGAGGATTGACTTCGATTAAATTTTATTCGAATAGAACCATCATTGAATTGGTGAATATCTTGGATATCTTGAATTGAGGATTGTTGTTGATTATGTTTGTAATTTTCATTAACAGTAATCCATTGATCAGGTAGATCGACATCTTTCCATTCAATCATTTGTGGAACATTAATATGGGATTTTCCATCATTACTACTACTTTGGATTAATAGAGTTTTATCTTTGGGACTCTTATGTAAAGTATGAACATTTAAATTAGTGTGCATACATTTGTAATGAACGCGATATATTAATGCAATATTATGAACTTTGTCTTTCATGTTAGTAAATGAACCATGTAACTGAATATTTAATGTTAATGCATCTAAAATATGTGGATCTCGTAAACTAAGCATAAAATCAGGAAAACAATTGAAATGTACTGGACCTTTATGTAGACCAGTTTCCATCATACCCATTAAACTATCATTATAATCAAGAAATCGAGCATCTCGTAAACATAATAAAACATAGGTATTTTTACCGACTATGGTTAATGGATTAACACCAACTTGAATTAGACCAATATGCATAAAATTGTAACCATTATTTAAATGTCTTTTAATTAATTTCGCATCAAATAATTGACAGGTTTCTCGGGGCTTTTCTAAAGCATAAACTTATTCAATGGTTTTAACATGCAAAGTAATTTTAAAAACATTATGTATAAAAGTAGTTTTATAAATTTCTTTAATTGGTAATTTAGGTATATTCCATCCTGCATCAATTTATCATTTTGTATTTCAACATCTTTTTCATTTATTACTAATCCTTGATTTGGTATTGAGGGTAAAGTTGTTGACCTAGAGCTGACTGATGAGTTACTTCTAAATAATCGATTCATTGTTTTATTTAATTAATCAGTTTTACAGATACCTTAATACATACCCTATTCTAGTCATGTTATCACAGACCAAAATGGTTTGAGTACAGACTCTATTCGGAAGACCCCTATTAATATTAATTTATACTAAATAATAATTTTAGTATTAATTGAGACTAATTAAGCCATTAATTGATACTAATTAATAATTTTAGTATTAATTGATACTAATTAAGCAATTAATTAATACTAATTAATTTATAATGAAAAATAATTGTGACAATAATACTTCCATTCATTTTTAGCAAATGTATCAATTTTTATATTAATTGATACTAATTAATACTAATTATATTAACTTTTATTAATGAAAATTAAAACTGAAAAAAATGACAAAATAATCATTTTTATATCATATAAGGGTAGAAAGGACAATTATATAGTAAAAAGCTATTTTATAGCTTATTAACCAAACACTACTCTGCTGCTTAAACCCATAATCCCACAACTGCACCGAACAGGCTAACGTTCACAGCTATAAGGCATAATCTGTTAAGTTATAATCTATAATCACTTTTCCACAGCTCTACCAAACGAGGCCATTATTGGCCGACAATGAGAGCTGATGTCGAGTGCTACGTCAAGAAATGTGAACAGTGCTAGAAGTTTTCCCCTTTAACCCATCTGCCTGCTGAAGAGATAAGCTCTATCACCAGTCCTTGGCCGTTCGCCCAATGGGGACTTGACATTGTCGGACCATTACCTTGTGCCCCGGGCAACAAGCGATTTTTGATTGTCGCGACAGATTACTTCACAAAATGGGTCAAGCGGAGGCACTAACGCACATTCGAGATACTGATGTTAAGCGTTTTGTATGGAGAAATGTCATAACATGATTCGGCATTCCAAGAGCACTTATTTCAGACAACGGCACTCGTTTTGATTGTGGCGTCTACCGGGAACTGTGCAGCATGTATGGTATTCGGCCTTATTTCTCCACGCCGGCTTATCCACAAAGCAATGGTCAAGCCGAAGCCTCCAACAAAGCCATCTTGGACGACATCAAGAAAAGGCTGGAAAAAGCCAAAGGCAGATGGGTCGAAGAGTTGCCAAGTGTGTTGTGGGCTTATCGCACTACGCCGAGGTGATCCACTAGGGAAACGCCGTTTGCTTTATGCTTTGGAACCCAGGCAATCATCCATTGGAGATCAGCCTCCCAACCTTGAAATTGAAGGTTTTTGATATGGACCGAAATGTCATGATGTTGGCCTTGGATTTGACTCTGATTGAAGAACGGCGAGACCGTGCCCTTGCGTTCATGGCAAGGTACCAACAACAACTTGCTAAGTCGTATAATCAACGTGTTCAGCTACGCCGCTATACACCAGGGGAATTGGTCCTTAAGAAAGTACTTCCAGCTGCCAGGAATCCGGCTGACGGAAAACTGGGTCCTAACTGGGACGGCCCCTATCAGATCGATTCAATCGCGGGAACAGGGGCATATCGGCTAAAAGACATGTCTGGGAGAAATCTGCCACACCCTTGGAATTCCATGCATTTGTGTAAATTTTATCATTGACCCGACATGTGGGGCATGATAACTCGTTTTGAATACTCGCCGTGAACAACTTTCACTCCTATAATGCAAGATTTCTTATCTCACTATATGGAATTTTAGTTCGAAATCAAAATCCTCCAGATTCGGAGCACCCTTCGTGGATCTCACAATTGGCCAAGTTAAAAGCCTCCGAATTTGGAGCCCCATCAGTGAATGCCACTTTTGGACTAGGTAAGACTCCGGATTTGGAGCACCATCAGTGAATGCCACTTTTGGGCCGAGTAAGACTTGGAATTCAGAGCGCCCTTCATGGATCATGCGATTGGACAAGTTAAAAGCCTCCGAATTCGGAGCGACCTTCGTGGATCTCACGATTGGCCAAGTTAAAAGCCTCCGGATTCAGAGCGCCCTTCGTGGATCACACGATTGGCTAAGTTAAAAGCCTCCGGATTTGGAGCGCCTTTCGTGGATCTCACGATTGGCCAAGTTAAAAGCCTCCAGATTCGGAGCACCCTTCGTGGATCTCACAATTGACCAAGTTAAAAGCCTCCGGATTCATAGCGCCCTTCGTGGATCACACGATTGGCCAAGTTAAAAGCCTTTGAATTCAGAGTGCTTTTCGTGGATCTCACAATTGCCCAAGTTAAAAGCCTACGAATTCGGAGCCCCATCAGTGAATGCCACTTTTGGGCCGAGTAAGACTCCGGATTTGGAGCACCATCAATGAATGCCACTTTTGGGCCGAGTAAGACTCTGGATTCAGAGTGCCCTTCGTGGATCACACGATTGGCCAAGTTAAAAGCCTCTGAATTCGGAGCTCCCTTCGTGGATCTCACAATTGGCTAAGTTAAAAGCCTCCGGATTTGGAGCGCCTTTCGTGGATCTCACGATTGGCCAAGTTAAAAGCCTCCTAATTCGGAGCCCCATCAGTGAATGCCACTTTTGGGCCAAGTAGGACTCCAGATTCGGAGCGCCCTTCGTAGATCACACGATCGGCCAAGTTAAAAGCCTCTGGATTCGGAGCGCCCTTCGTGGATCTCATGATTGGCCAAGTTAAAAGCCTCAGAATTCGGAGCCCCATCAGCGAATGCCACTTTTGGGCCAAGTAAGACTCCGGATTCAGAGCTCCCTTCGTGGATCACACGATTAGCAAAGTTAAAAGCCTTCGAATTCGGAGCCGCATTAGTGAATGCCACTTTTGGGCCGAGTAAGACACCGAATTCGGAGCGCCCTTCGTGGATCTCACGATTGGCCAAGTTAAAAGCCTCCGAATTCGGAGCCCCATCAATGAATGCCACTTGGGCCGAGTAAGACTCCGGATTCGGAGCGCCCTTCGTGGATCACACGATTGGCTAAGTTAAAAGCCTCCGGATTCGGAGCGCCCTTCGTAGATCTCACGATTGGCCAAGTTAAAAGCCTCTGAATTCGGAGCCCCATCAGTGAATGCCACTTTTGGGCCAAGTAAGACTCTGGATTCGGAGCGCCCTTCGTGGATCACACGATCGGCCAAGTTAAAAGCCTCTGGATTCGGAGAGCCTTTCGTGGATCTCACGATTGGCCAAGTTAAAAGCCTCCGAATTCGGAGCCCCATCAGTGAATGCCACTTTTGGGCCGAGTAAGACTCCAGATTTGGAGCGCCCTTCGTAGATCACACGATTGGCAAAGTTAAAAACCTCCGAATTCGGAGCCGCATTAGTGAATGCCACTTTTGGGCCGAGTAAGACACCGAATTCGGAACGCCCTTCGTGGATCTCACGATTGGCCAAGATAAAAGCCTCTGAATTTGGAGCCCCATCAGTGAATGCCATTTTTGGGCTGAGTAAGACTCCGGATTTGGAGCGCCCTTCGTGGATCACACGATTGGCCAAGTTAAAAGCCTCCGGATTCGGAGCGCCCTTCGTAGATCTCACGATTGGCCAAGTTAAAAGCCTCCGAATTTGGAGCCCCATCAGTGAATGCCACTTTTGGGCCGAGTAAACTCTAAATTCGGAGCGCCCTTCATGGATCGCACGATTGGCCAAGTTAAAAGCCTCCGGATTCAGAGCGTCCTTCGTAGATCTCATGATTGGCCAAGTTAAAAGCCTCTGAATTCGGAGCCCCGTCAGTGAATGCCACTCTTGGGTCAAGTAAGCCTCCGAATTCGGCGCGCTTTTCATATATTATGATTGACAAGCATAAACATCGTTGGCGAAAAATAAAAACTAGAAGATGATTATCACCGAATTTATAAACACAAATTGAAACAACATGCAAACATTTAAAATAATATGTTACATTAAATTGATTAATAATACATAATTCGTTCCCAATCTATGTTAGAGTGGTACAATATGTTCAGTTTTATTCGACATCCCCCTCGTCATCGCTCTTCTCGACTTCGAAGGCCGAAAAGGGAAAATGATGCCTCTGGTATAGGGAAGATGCCAAATCAACGCCTGTTGCCCAGAGAGCCTCTGCGGCCTGGATAGCCTTGATCTACCCGTGCTTAAATCCACGATTCTCACATCGGCAGACCTCCTCGGCAAGGTTCTCCTTTGTTTTCTGTATCCTAACTTTTCGGCCCTCATAGAAGCCTTTTTCATAAGCTCTGGACCTTGCGGATTCTATTGCAAACATGCTTGCCGTATCTCGATCGGCAATCGCATGACATATAAGCCGTTGGGTCACCCTCGTTTCCACAATCGGGTTAGCTGGGCCGGCCGACTAAGTCTCGATGGCTTTGGCTTTTCTTAACTCCTGCTCGGCTTTCTTTGCACGAGCTAAATTACGAATGCGTTCATCTTTCTATTCGATCTCCCGCCGCGCGGCACGAAGGCGCATACCGATCTCATAGGCAGTGTATAGTCCTTTCACTGCTCCGTGAACGCCCTCTCAAAACACCTCGAAATCTGGTTGACCAATCATCGACTACTGGACTTCTGGAGGAAAAATCTGTTGTGAAAATTCAACTACCACGCTTGGATCTCGGATGATCGAATCTGCTTCCGTTATCTGTTTATTCCCGATAAAGACTGAAAAACCCAACAGGCGCGGCGGCCCACTGGCCTCACTTCGTGGATGAGGGGAGCTCCCCCGCTGTTACTTCTCCCTTCTAGGTGACCTACTTCGACGACGTGGAGAGTGACGCCTCTCCCGCTCCCCAGATGTCCTACTCCCCGTTCGTGAAGGTCCCTCACCTCGATTCATCGCTGCGTCTAGCTCAGCCAATGTTCTGCCTTCTCTTCTGCTGTTGAAGAACAGTCTACTTGACATTTACACTTGTTTAACCTTCTTCGATAGACTGGTTTGAGTTGAGTTTGAACACACTAATGGGACCTACGCGCACGAAGCAACCTCCCTTTTATTACCTGTGGGTGCACCGCTCCCAAAGCGATCCCTTCAATGCTGCACCAGCCAATTCATAAATGGCTTCTAATCGGTGTCCACGTTCACTAATCCGCTGGGGGAAAGGCGGATTAACTAATCTATTCGGCCTAACATCAATCGTTTGTGCCGAAAAGATAGGCGTTCACTGATCTGCTGGGACAAGGGTAGATTAACTAATCTATTCAGCCCAACATTAATCCTTTCTACTAAAAGGATAGGCTGGAAGCTAAGCAGTTAATTTAGCACCAAATTAATTTAATAGTTGCGTTAAAACTTAGTGCCTAATATCAATCCTTAGTGCCTAATATCAATCCTTTATGCCAAAAAGATAGGCTACCCCAGCCAATCCATGAATGGCCGATTATCGTTGGCCACATTAACTGATCCGCCAGGGCAAGGGCAGATTAACTAATCTATTCGGCCCAACATTAATCCTTTTCTGCCAAAAGGATAGGTTGGAAGCTAAGCAGTTAATTTAGCGCCGAATTAATTTAATAGTTGCGTTACAACTTATTGTGTTACAACTTGGCTATTAATACGCACATTTAATAAGCTGAAAAACAAAGGCAATTTTCATTCACGTTCAACCAGCTGAAAAGCAAAGGCAATTTTCATTCATAAATTGAGTACAAACAGAAGTCATTTTACAAATGAAAACTACCCTACATTAGCTTCTGACAAAACTCTAACAAAACCTAACAAAATCTACCAAAACAAAACGAAAAATACTTTTGACCCTAGATCAGTTTTCAGGGTCAGACTCCAGCGACTTAATGTCTACCTGCTCGTACGGAATCTACTGCTCCGATACCACGTTAGCGGCAGCTAAGGCTTTGAGCCAGCCATGCTTGAACCCCCTATTTTCGAACTTCGGCATCTCTTCTACATAATTCTCCAAGGCTTCATCCTTGCCAGCTTGGAATGACTTGGAGATCTCAGATTCGGCTCTTGCCATCGCGCTCTTCGACTCCTCCAAATCGGCCTCCAGCTTGGCAATGGCCTCGTTGGCCAATTTGAGTGCTTTTTCGTTGGCATTTGCCTTCTCCTTAGTGGCCAATCTCAGTCGCTCAGCAGCCTCGGCCTTATCTGCTTCGGCATTGGCCCTTGCTCTTTCTACCGCCACTTTCATGGCCTCGGATTCGGCTCTGAGAGAGGCCTCTGCTGCCTTCCCCTTTTCGTTTTGCACCTCGCCCGTGAGAAAACTGATTTGTTCGATAGTGTTGTGTTGGCGATGGTCAATCTCAGCTATCCTACCCGCCGCCTAGAAAACAAGAAATCGGTAAGCCAATATAAAATTTCCTTTTGGTTATCCCTGCAAAATTACAATTAAGAATCATGTACCAATATCGCCGATTGAACAGCTAATGCGATGGACAGCAGATCATGCTTTGCCTTAAAGGTTGCTCTATCAACCGGTAGAGAAGTGGAGGAGGCCAAGCTTAAGGCCACAGCTGGGTCTTTTGCAGCCGACGCATCAGATGCAATCGGTGTGTTCCTGATCCTTGGTTGTATTACGAACGGCACGACCAGGTCTGACTCCTCCAATCGTGGCCGTTTATCCACTAGTTCTTCCGAATATCCAGTTTCTTCTTCGGCCAGATGTTTTTCCCCCCTTTGCTCTGTCAGGTCTTGTAGATCAACAATAAGCTTCGTCTCGGCCACATCAGTTTGAATCACCTCCTCAATGGGGGCAGGTGGAGTTTCTGCCCTAGCATCGGATGGAGGGGGCGGAGGTTCACTTCTCTCGGCCTCGGCTCTCTTACGGGCAGCCATCCTCTCGGTATTTTTTCGCCTGGCCATCTAAGTGAGCAACTCACCAGCCATGCCGTCAGTATATGAGCTGGGTAGGTCCCCCAAGTCGGTGAAAATGTCTTCGAAAGACACGTTCACTCGGCCAGAAGTGGATGGAGGATTAAGGCCGGCTTCTTCGAAATCCAAATTTAGTGTCGCGTCAACCTCTTGCTCTAATCCGTCAGATCTGTCTTGGGGTGTTTGGTTCGGCTGCTCAGCGACCCCTTCAGCTATTTGTTCGTCCACCGGCTTTGAGTTTGATGCCTCAAAACCAACCTGCCTAAGGTTCTTGAAGCTGGGAAAAACAACCGCCGTAAGATGCTGTTCACCACTCGGAATCAGAATATTATCTGCAGCCGAGAAGGTAGTGTAGGTCGGCTCGTATCTCAAAAGAATGTGGGCCGCCCTTCCCTGTTTCTGAAGATTTGGATGGTCGAAAAGATGGAGTGTGGCTTTGATCTGTGCGAGTACAGCTTCGTCAGTCGAAATGAGAACTTTTTTCAAGTCGTTTCCTACACGAATAAAACGGTAAGTATGTAGAAGTTGAACAAAGTAAATATTTAATAAAAATACGTGGGGGATTAAACGGCAACCTGGTTCGCCTCTTTGCCTAGGCACTGGATCTTGACGATCTTTGACCTCGCCGAATTTCCAGTTGCCACGAACAACGACCATGACATCATCAACTCGCTTACCAGAGCTGGCAAGCATTGTCACCAGATGATGGTCGGTGTCCTTGGCCTTGAGCAAATAGCGCCCCTGCCGACCAGTGGATTTGGCCAAGGCATAACAACGCCAAATGGCAGATTCCAAGGTCGAGCTTGAGGCGCCGGTTTAGTTCTACAATCCTCATTATTATTCTGAAAAATTTCACATTTGGTTGAGAAGGGATTAGACCCCAATGGCGAAGGACAGCCCTCAAAAGTGGATGAAGAGGGAAACTGACTCCCTCCTCAGCAATTGACAGGAGAGGAAAGATGATTGTTCGTTTGTCAGTCCTCTTTGTGTCAATCACGTTCTCTACCAAGAGTGACAGATGGACATCGTCAGGAATGGAGAAATGACGACGGAAACCAGAGACTCGCTCCACTGAAAGAAGGGCTCTCAGATGTTTGGCCGTCATAGAAGGTAAAATTGACACTCTAAACAGTAAACAAACAAGGAAAAGGAGTCGAAATGGAAGAGAGATGAACTTATAAGAAATCAGGGCAATGAAGAACAGAAAGAAGTTTAAGAGGGCGTGAAGCGAGGAAGGTGAATTGACAGCCAACGAGAAACCTTGTGCATTCGAAAAAGCATACAAATGAAGAGACAACATGGTTTCAAATTGTATTAAATGAATGAAGTGTATGAAGGGGCGGGAAATTGTAATCATGCCTAAAAAGAGTAGGCGTTCTGACGCTTGCATTGGAAAAAGGGAAACCGTCGTATTTTTTGACCCTTTAAATCCGAAACTAAACGTGTCGTCTGACTGACGTTAGTAGGATGTTTAGGGAGCAATCGTGGGGGCCGAGTAAATTATTATGTAGGATAGCCAAATAGATTAAAAAAAGGAAACTAAATCGTGTACAATACGGCTCCAGCCCCGAGGGATAGAGGCCGAATATTTAGATCAATCTATCAGTTGTAGATTCGACCGAATATGAAGATATAGCCGAATATGAAGAGATAGCCAAATGAGCGATTGGTCATTGGACGAAAGGTGGGCCCAACCATCAACATCGAGGACGACTATAAATAAGAGGAGCATCAACCAAAAAAGGCAGGTGAGAACAAATAAGTTTAACTTGAGATATAAGCAACCAAGAGAGTATACACTGACTTATCCGTTGGAGTGCTAATTACAGCACCCCTGATCGGAGTGTTCATTCCTTTTCAGGTGACTGGCTGAGGATCACGAGCGTCCTACTGGGTCCAAAGAGTATTTCTGAACCACTCCTCCACAATAAGGAATGGACAGAGTTACAAGGTCATGAAACTTTGTTCAGCAAAATTCAATAAATACATATTCTTTTCCTAACCTTTCCTCTAGCATATCTAAATTTGGTTTATCTAATTGGTGAGCCCTTATTTGGTAGAAGAGTTGCTGGGCCCTCATCTCAAATTATGTTTGCTTGAGAGTTTTCTCCACTTCATCCATCTCTTCCATTCCATGCATATCACCCAAATTGGCATCTTCTCTGCACTCTGAATCCTAGTTCTTGAAGTCTTCATACTCTTCAAGAAGATTTTCTACCTCGTACTAGGTTTGAATGCGAGCAACAAAGATCTCCTCCAATGATTCACTACTAGCAGAAGCATTTTTGTGCCAATTAAGCAGCATGGGGAGCTGATCCAGGAAAGTTTGAAGCTCTGCTTGGGCCACAGGGTTGAGGGTATGGCTTCGAGAGACAATATCACAAGCCCATAAAAAGTTCTTGTGAGGGGTGTCATCTTGATGTACTTCAAAAGATAAATGAGAGAAAACAACAAGCAAAGTCTGGGCTTTATATTGCTGATAAGCAGTTGGAGGAACTGAAGCCTGGTAAGAAGCAAAATGCTAGCTTTCGAAGAGGGTGAGCTTTAATTTGTCAATCCAATTAGGATTGGGAGAAAGGGAAGGAACAGTTGGGTCCCCTCTGAAAGACGGTGAAAACTAAAGCTCATTCACACATTCTAACCAGTCAAAAAAGCATAGTTTTGCTTTCTTGGCTAAGAGTGAGGGACTCATACCTAAAGCCTCAATAGGGTGAGGGGTCTTTTGCACTATTTTTGCCGATAAGGTAGAGGTATACCATGCCGAAAGCAAGTTATCTTCAAGGCAGCGAAGACAGGGACATATGGATATATTACAGAGTTGCACAAAGAATGAGGAATTGTAGTAGGGTCATCGAATTCAACAAATCTGTGATGAATCTGCTCCCTTGTTTGAGGTTAAGTTGGTGTTGGCCAGGCGCCCTAACCCATATTTTCAGTAAAAAATAAGGCAGCTTCATCCCATGCAGAGGGTTCGAAAACAGATGAAGAACTTCCAAGGTCTATTTTGGCAAGTGTTTGGTCCAAAGGCTCGTATTCTGCGAAAGCCTCCATAACTTGTATAAATGGAGGAGGATAAATATGGCTAATAAATGCGTGAAAGTTCTTTCGAGATCAGTCATCATTGTCCAAAACCTCCTCGTATGCTTGTTCAAGGCAAGAGAGAGCTTGATTAGCCATTGAAGATGTATTAGTCCCTTCATATACACAAATAATGGAGGTAGTGTTCAAACGCAAGGAAGAATTTAATGATGTTCAATGTTTCATTGCTTGGAGACGGTTACACTTCCAAGATAAAATAAAAAGTCCATGCACGTCCTAGGACGTAAGCGAAGCACACTAATCCACTAATATTACCAAGTATTGGCTATATTAGTGTGGGGAGTGTATTGTTGGCTATATATACGTGGATGATGAGGGGCGAATTAGGGAATTAGTAAAGGTCTCCAAATATTAACAGACGCGTGGCAAAACTACAACAATAGCAATGGATCCGCGAGACATGGGAATAGTCAAGACATCCAAGACGATGTGGCCAAACAGTTGTATGCAGTTCAAATTCAAATTCATGAGGGAAGCACAACCATGAAGAGTGGAATAGTGGAAAACAAACTGATGAAAACCGCAAGCTACACTCAGTGATCATGGAGATCACTTCGACGGATTATCAGCCACTTTGACGGTTATATTAAGAGCCTGTAAATAGAGAAGAGTGCTGACAATGCAAAGGACCCAGAACCAGATCCAGATAATCAGTTTATTTACTTTATATTTTTCAGTTCTTTAAATTCCAGTCTTTACATTCCTGTACTGCAATTTAAATTCCTAGGAGTAATTCTAAGTTAATCTGTCACTGTAATCCTCTTCGAAACTATGCAGGTACCATTGTAAGTTCCTGTTTATTTAATAAAAATTGATTTCTGACACTGTTATTCTCTTCTCCTATTGCAATAAGTCATCTCAATTTTCTCCTAAAAAACAATTAAGCCACCAGTAAAGTCCTCTTCATTGAGGTTAAAAGAATTTCGAAACAATCGTCTGACAAATTGGTTGCTATTTATTAAATTTTGTAAGGACTTATTTATCCTTGCTGGCACGCTTAAATTACATTTCTAACTTTCGAAAGCCAAAAAGCCAACAAATATATTGTGCTTATTCTTATTTTCGTTTGAGCGTGGCATGTTACACCATCATTATGCAATAAGTGATCTGTTGGAGTATAGATTAAAAAGTAAATAATAATAAAGAAAGTAATAATAATAAAAAAAGTAATAATCTTCACTTCATTCACAACTGATGGCATGACAACAGCATTCCCAAAGTCAACCTTTTATTGACTGCAACCATTCTACATTTTATTGCATTTAATCTATTAACTCGTACTAAAATTTTTGCCACCCGGTAAAGTTTAGTAAACACAGTTTTGGCATTAATTAACAGTCATTTGACAAAAAAAAAAAATCACAAAATCTATGTTGACTTCTGTTGGCTGTAATGTAGTATTCCATAGACGTCGATGATACCAGAAGGCAAAACAGGGTCAGTTGCTGCTCTGACGGCAACCTTAGCCACAGAAGTAACATTAACAGGTGGTGCAAGCAGAGAACCAACAAACGGAACCTGATTCAGCGGTTTTGCATATTGAAGAACCTGCATTGGTTGTGTGCCGAGGTTAATAATCAAAGATAACCACAAGACGAGTGAAAACTGCCCGTCACTCCCTAGTCATCAAGTGAAGAAACAATTTGGAATGTAGCCTGTTACCACCGTCCAAGGGTCCTCTGTTCCCAAAGATTTGTGAATTTTGGGATTCTCAAATAATCCAATGATTGTGAGTGATTTGAGACAGGGGACAGGAATTTTTAGAGACAGATGATCTTTGTTGTGTTACCAGAACGTGTGTGTGCGCGTGTGCGTGTGTGTGTGTGAGAGAGAGAGAGAGAGAGACCTCTATTAAATAACCAAACTTGACAAATTAGAGCAGTAGTCTATCCCAGATGAGTCACTTTATAGGGATTGCAGAAAACAAAATATTATTTAGACTTCAGATGCATCTGAGATAAGTATAAACCTACTGATGATATCATTATAATATTGAAATTTGTTAGGGAAAATCGATGATTCCCCACAAGTAAATCAATCAATGGGAATAAAAACTAATGCGGAAAAATTAAATCAAAGGCAACACAAGAATTTTTACGTGGTTCCCTCAATGTGAGGTACATCCACGGGATCGAAATCCGATTCCACTATCAACCAAATAAGTTCCAAACGATTACAAACGAGACACTAATGGTCTCACAAAACCACCCTTAGGTGAATTCCAAATAATCACAAATAAACAAAGAGGAAAGACCTCACCAAATAGATGAACCAAAATCTTCTGAACCAGAGTTGTAGAAGATCCAAAATAACGAACAAAATCAACCCACCAAATAATGATCAAACAAATCAACCGAAACCAATCCGCTGAGTTGACTGCCGCCCCAAATCAAAAAACATCAAAGATGAATTAATTGGCACCAACCCCGCAAAAAGATGTTTACAGTAACGGCACCAATTCAGAAAAGTATTGAGCCAAATTTGTAAGAGCCGTGCATCCCTTTTTCGTGAAGACTAAACAATATATATATATATATATATATATTGAATCTTGGGTTTTAAAATCAAATCTAATTGTATCTAAATTGGATTGGGTTTCCTCAAATATAATATATAAAAATATATTATACCTAAATCAAGTCAAATTAAAACTCTTTTAATAAACCAATTGGGTCTCACACTCCAATAAGGAGGTATACCCAACAATTCTCCCCCTACCGACTTAGGTGGAGACATCAACCATACCCGCCAAAGTTCTACATTTCAAATGTTTGTCCCTCGACAAAGTCTTTGTCAGCATATCTGAAATATTATCATCTGTGTGAACCTTTTCGAGTTGTAACAATTTCGAATCTAACACATCACGAATCCAATGGTATCTCACATCAATGTGTTTCGATCTCGAATGAAAAGTAGAATTTTTGCTCAAGTGAATAGCACTTTGACTATCACAATAAAGCACATATTTTTCTTGTTTCAAACCCAACTCTTGCAAAAATTTCTTCAACCATAACTCTTCTTTGCAAGCTTCCGTAATGGCAATAAATTCAGCTTCGGTAGTTGAGAGAGCAACACATTTTTGTAATTTAGATTGCCATGCCACAGCTCCCCCTGCAAAAGTCATCAAATACCCCGAAGTAGATTTCCTAGAATCAACATCACCGGCCATGTCAGAATCTGTGAACCCATCAAGCATCGGTTTACCATCCCCAAAACACAGACACACCTTCGAAGTCCCTCGAAGATACCTTAGAATCCATTTTACCGCTGCCCAATGTTCTTTACCCGGATTAGAGAGAAACCGACTCACCACACCAACTGCGTGAGCAATATCCGGCCTTGTACAAACCATGGCGTACATCAAAGAACCAACTGCTGAAGCATAAGGAACTTTCAACATCTCTTCTTTGTCTTTCTCACTTGTAGGACATTGATTCGAACTAAGCTTGAAATGACCCGCAAGTGGACAACCAACCGGCTTTGCTTTATTCATGTTGAACCTTTCAAGAACTTTCTCAATGTAGCTTTCTTGAGACAACCAAATCAGCCCCTCTTTGCGATCACGAACAATTTTCATACCAAGAATTTGCTTTGCCGGTCCCAAATCTTTCATAGCAAAAGACTTGCTCAACTCCAATTTCAACCATTGCCGCGGGGCTTGCTTGAGGCCATACAAACTTTTCTTCAATTTGCAAACAAATTTCTCTTTCCCTTTTTCCACAAATCCTTCCGGTTGCTCCATGTAAATTTCTTCTTCAAGATCACCATGCAGAAATGCGGTCTTCACATCAAGTTGCTCAACTTCAAGGTTCATACTTGCAGCCATGCCAAGTACAACCCGAATAGAAGACATCTTTACAACTGGCGAAAAAATTTCATCAAAATCAATACCTTTCTTTTGCCCAAAGCCTTTCACGACAAGACGTGCCTTGTACCTCAGATTCTTGCCATCATTCTTCAATTTGAAGACCCACTTATTTTTCAAAATTTTCCTCCCCTTAGGCAACTTCACTAAATCATAAGTGTGATTTTCAAGTAAGGAGTTCATCTCCTCTTCCATGGCCTTTTTCCAATCACCTTTCTTTGCATGCTCAATAGCTTCTTGATAGCTCTCAGGCTCCCCTTGATCAGAAATCAACACAAACTCATTGGGAGGATACTTTCTTGAAGGTTGTCGGTCCCTTGTAGATTTTCTCAACTCAAGTTGTGGTGGCGGTTCTTGAGTTGGATGTTCTTCCTCAATTTCTGGCTCAACTTCATTAGGATTAGTATCATTCTCCATATCTTCAATAGGTGGCTGCACATCTCTCCCATTTTCATCATCAACTGAAGATGAAGGAGATGGATCCATGTCAATGAGATCACTAGTTTTTGGCTCCGGTTGATCACCTTTGCCAAAGTCTTCAATTGTTTGGTCTTCAAGAAACACAACATCACGGCTTCGAATGACTTTCTTGTCGACCGGATCCCACAATCTATAACCAAATTCATCACGCCCATAGCCAAGAAAAATACATTGTTTTGACTTGCTATCAAGCTTGGACCTTTCATCTTTTGGAATGTGAACAAAGGCTCGGCAACCAAACACTCTCAAGTGCTCAAAAGACACATCTTTGCCGGTCCAAACTCTTTCTGGAACATCACCATTCAAAGGATAGGAAGGAGACAAATTGATCACGTCAACCGCTGTCTTCAACGCCTCACCCCAAAAGGATCTTGGCAATTTAGCTTGTGAAAGCAAACACCTTGTTCTTTCCACAATTGTGCGGTTCATCCTCTCGGCAACGCCATTTTGTTGAGGAGTCTTCTTAACTGTCTTTTGGTGTCGAATACCTTGGCTGCGACAATACTCATCAAATGGCCCAATGTATTCACCACCATTGTCTGATCGGATGCACTTCAATTTCTGCCCTGTTTCTCTTTCAACCATGGCCTGAAAATGCTTAAATACTTCTAGAACTTGATCTTTAGTTTTTAGTAAAAAAGCCTAAACTTTCCTTGAATAATCATCAATGAAAGTAACAAAATAAAGTGCACCACCATGTGTTCTAACTTTTAAAGGACCACAAACATCCGAATGAATCAACTCCAAAACATTTTCTTTTCTAGAAGCAACATTTTTATGAAAAGAAACTCTATGTTGTTTACCCGCCAAACAATGAACACAAGTTTTAAGATGTGTACCTTTCAAACCGGGTAGAAGCTCTTTCTTGAACAATACTTGCAGCCCCTTTTCACTCATATGGCCAAGCCGCTTGTGCCATAATTCAGTAGAAGTATCTTCCTCAAGTGCATTGACAACACCTTTACAAATTTTTCCTTGCATCGAATAAAGTGTATGAGTCTTCTTACACTTAGCCACCACCAAGGAACCCTTTGTGAGCTTCCATATTCCATCACCAAATTTGTTGTTGAAGCCTTCATCATCAAGCTTCCCAGTAGAGATCAAATTGAGGCGAATGTCGGGAACATGCCTCACATCTTTAAGCAACAACTTGCAGCCCAGATTTGTTTCCAAGCAAACATCACCCATGCCGATAATCTTGGACAAACCTTCATTACCCATTCGAACAGAACCATAATCTCCTGCAGTGTAGGTAGTGAAGAAATCAACTCGAGAAGTCACATGAAAAGAAGCACCAGAATCAATCACCCAATTGCTCTCTTGGCCCACAAAATTGATACAATCATCTTCACAAACGACCATGAGATCAGCATTGGTAGTAACTGCCGTTGTGTCTTCTTGCTTCTTGTCCACACTTTTGTCACGCCTTTTCTCCTTATTCTTGAGCTTTCGGCATTCTCGCTTCATGTGCCCTTTCTCATGGCAATAATAACACTCAACGTCTTTCTTTGAAAAAGAACCATCTTTTGATTTGTCACGGCTTTGATCACGACCATGAGGAGTCTTACTCCTCCCCCTTGTTTTGCTTCGGCCTCTCACAACGAATGCTTCTGAATGAGAGGAACCCGCTGATTTTCTTCTAGTTTCTTCATTCAACAGGCTACTAGTAACTTGGCCCATTGTGACAACTCCATCAGGTGCCGAATTACTAACCGTCACAACCAAAGTCTCCCAACTTTCGGGCAAAGAACTCAGTAGCATCAAAGCCTGCAACTCATCATCAAAAACAATTTTCATAGAAGCAAGTTGGTTAACAATACTCTTTATTTCATTCAGATGTTCCGGAATAGGGCTGCCCTCTTTATATTTTAAATTAACCAACTTACGAAACAGAAAAGCTTTATTTGTGGCTGATTTCCTATCATAAAGGCCCTCTAATTTTTTCCATAAATCATGTGCTGAAGTTTCAGTAGCAACATGATGAAACACACTGTCATCAATCCATTGACGGATAACACCAACGGCTTTTCGATTAAGCCTATTCCATTCATCATCTTTCATACCCTCGGGTTTGCCACTATTACCCTCAATGGGTCCATACAAATCTTTACAAAATAATAGGTCCTCCATTTTAGTTTTCCAAGTTACCCAATTGCTTCCATTGAAGCTAGACATACGACCCACATTCCCCTCCATTGATTTACACAAATAAATAAACTCAAATAAACCGTAAGCTCTGATACCAGATGTTAGGGAAAATCGATGATTCCCCACAAGTAAATCAATCAATGGGAATAAAAACTAATGCGGAAAAATTAAATCAAAGGCAACACAAGAATTTTTACGTGGTTCCCTCAATGTGAGGTACGTCCACGGGATCGAAATCCGATTCCACTATCAACCAAATAAGTTCCAAACGATTACAAACGAGACACTAATGGTCTCACAAAACCACCCTTAGGTGAATTCCAAATAATCACAAATAAACAAAGAGGAAAGACCTCACCAAATAGATGAACCAAAATCTTCTGAACCAGAGTTGTAGAAGATCCAAAATAACGAACAAAATCAACCCACCAAATAATGATCAAACAAATCAACCGAAACCAATCCGCTGAGTTGACTGCCGCCCCAAATCAAAAAACATCAAAGATGAATTAATTGGCACCAACCCCGCAAAAAGATGTTTACAGTAACGGTACCAATTCAGAAAAGTATTGAGCCAAATTTGTAAGAGCCGTGCATCCCTTTTTCGTGAAGACTAAACAATATATATATATATATATATATATATTGAATCTTGGGTTTTAAAATCAAATCTAATTGTATCTAAATTGGATTGGGTTTCCTCAAATATAATATATAAAAATATATTATACCTAAATCAAGTCAAATTAAAACTCTTTTAATAAACCAATTGGGTCCCACACTCCAATAAGGAGGTATACCCAACAAAATTGCCATTGGCAGTTTAGGGACATATGGAGAACAAGCATGTTCAAAACAATTAGTCATCTATATTAAGCACAAGAAAATTACCATCTCCAATGGAGAATCGATTACACCCAGGGGTAACTTCATGCTCCCAGCTCGGCGTGTTCCATGTATAAATCCAAGCCTCAGAATTACACCTGAAAAAGTTTAGATCTTCTGTCATTATTAAGTGTCGAATTCTACAGACTCACTAAAAACATTTTGCTAGTTTGAAAGAAATAATTTGAGAGACTTGTGATTAAAATCAAAGCAATATAGATTTATACCTACCCTATTAATCCCAACTTGTTTAGGCCTTCTAATTTAGAAACTCTAAAGCCTAACCATTCGGGTGATTCAGCTAATTATATATTTTTAATAGAAAAAAGTTAGGGATCATGAAATTTTTTTCATGAAAATGATCATGAAAGATTTATGATCCTTGGATTACCTTGATTAGTGTGTGGTGCTTTATTCTAAGTGTAATCCAAGGGTCACAAAACTTTCATGATTATTTTCATGAAAGGTTTTTCATGATACCTAGCATTACTGTTTTTAATAACATTATCTTTTTTTTCACCAAACCTTTCACCTCTGTGGTATGTAATGTTTTTAACATAGTGGGTCCTATACATACACGACTTTTATTGCATGAATACACCTGGGAAGTGAAACAAAGAAGTCAAAACATTTTTTGTTAACTTTGCTCTCCGTCATACCAAACACTAAAAAATGTTCTCCGCCAAAACAAATGGAATGCCCATTTTATTAGTTCAATTAGAGAGCTTACAGGCAACAAGCTGCCAGTCACTTTTCTCGGCTAAAAATTTAACACGAGTGCCAGGCATCAGTCAAAAATATATCAATTACATTAACAGCAAGTAAGCTCACCTCCGTATGGAAATTTGGTTAGCAGCTCCGTTTCAGCAGCTCGCTGCATTCCACATGATCAAGCATAAATAGGGAAAGTCTATAGTACATTTTGTTTAAAAAATGTATGGTACATAAAAAATCAATGGTTCAGATTGAGCCACATCATTAAAAGTGACCTGGTAAGCAGGTCACTTTTTCTAGTTATGAGCCAAAATCATATTTGTTCATAACTAGAATCAAATTAATCATAACTTAGTTATGAGCTCTCATCACATATCTCATAACCACATCTCATAACCAGCACCATTTTGTTGATAACCGATATCATATATTTCATAACTACAATCACATATCTTATAACTATATCTCATAACCAATATCCTTTAGCTCATAATCACACCACTTTGATCATAACCAATATCACATATCTCATAACATTAATCACATATCTCATAATTACTACCCATATAACTCATAACCACATCTTATAACCAATCCCCCTTTGACTCATAACCAACATTACATATCTCATAATCAACACCCTTTTGCTCATAACCACATCACTTTGATCATAACCAATATACATATCTTATAACTAATAATCACATATCTCATAACCAAACACTCTTTTGACTCATAACTACACCACTTTGCTCATAACCAAAATCACATGTCTCATAAACAACAATCATATATCTCATAACCATTACCCACATATCTCATAACCAACACTCTTTGGCTCATAACTAACATCACATATATCATAACCACTAATCACATATCTCATAACACCCTTTGGCTCATAGCCACACCACTTTGATCATAATTCATCACATCACATATCTCATAACCACATCTCATAACCAGCACTATTTTGTTGATAACCAATATCATATATTTCATAACTACAATCACATATCTCATAACTATATCTCATAACCAATATCCTTTAGCTCATAATCACACCACTTTGATCATAACCAATATCACATATCTCATAACATTAATCACATATCTCATAATTACTACCCATATAACTCATAACCACATCTTATAACCAATCCCCCTTTGACTCATAACCAACATTACATATCTCATAATCAACACCCTTTTGCTCATAACCACATCACTTTAATCATAACCAATATCACATATCTTATAACTAATAATCACATATCTCATAACCAAACACTCTTTTGACTCATAACTACACCACTTTACTCATAACCAAAATCACATGTCTCATAAACAACAATCATATATCTCATAACCATTACCCACATAGCTCATAACAAACACTCTTTGGCTCATAACTAACATCACATATATCATAACCACTAATCACATATCTCATAACACCCTTTGGCTCATAGCCACACCACTTTGATCATAATTAACATCACATATCTCATAACCACATCTCATAACCAGCACCATTTTGTTGATAACCAACATCATATATTTCATAACTACAATCACACATCTCATAACTACATCTCATAACCAATATCCTTTAGCTCATAATCACACCACTTTGATCATAACCAATATCACATATCTCATAACATTAATCACATATCTCATAATTACTACCCATATAACTCATAACCACATCTTATAACCAATCCCCCTTTGACTCATAACCAACATTACATATCTCATAATCAACAACCTTTTGCTCATAACCATATCACTTTGATCATAATCAATATCACATATCTTATAACTAATAATCACATATCTCATAACCAAACACTCTTTTGACTCATAACTACACCACTTTGCTCACAACCAAAATCACATGTCTCATAAACAACAATCATATATCTCATAACCATTACCCACATATCTCATAACCAACACTCTTTGGCTCATAACTAACATCACATATATCATAACCACTAATCACATATCTCATAACACCCTTTGGCTCATAGCCACACCACTTTGATCATAATTAACATCACATATCTCATAATCATTAGTCATATATCTCATAATCAATACTCTTTGGCTCATAACCATACCACTTTACTTATAACCACTAATATATCATAACCACTAATCACATATCTCATAACACCCTTTGGCTCATAGCCACACCACTTTGATCATAATTAACATCACATATCTCATAATCATTAGTCATATATCTCATAATCAATACTCTTTGGCTCATAACCATACCACTTTACTTATAACCACTAATATATCATAACCACTAATCACATATCTCATAACACCCTTTGGCTCATAGCCACACCACTTTGATCATAATTAACATCACATATCTCATAACCACATCTCATAACCAGCACCATTTTGTTGATAACCAACATCATATATTTCATAACTACAATCACATATCTCATAACTACATCTCATAACCAATATCCTTTAGCTCATAATCACACCACTTTGATCATAACCAATATCACATATCTCATAACATTAATCACATATCTCATAATTACTACCCATATAACTCATAACCACATCTTATAACCAATCCCCCGTTGACTCATAACCAACATTACATATCTCATAATCAACACCCTTTTGCTCATAACCACATCACTTTGATCATAACTAATATCACATATCTTATAACTAATAATCACATATCTCTCTTCTTTCTATCTTTCTCTCTGTCTCTCTCGTTTATCTCTCTTCTCTTTATGTCTCTCTCGCTCATCTCTCTTCTCTCTATCTCTCTCGTTCATCTCTCTTCTCTCTATATCTCTTTTTTGTCTCTCACTCTCTATCTCTTTTTCTTTCTTTCTCTCTCTCTCTCCCACTGTGTTTGCGTTGTTCACTCTCTCACTCCCGTCTTCTCTGTTTGCGTTGTTCTCTCTCTCTCTCCCACTGTGTTTGCGTTCTTTCTCTCTCTCTCTCTCATCACTCTGTCTCTCTCTTTCCCTCTATCTGTCTCTCACTCATTTATCTCTCTCACCACCCATCTCCTCTACCACCTTCACCACTACTACAAACGCTATTCCACCACCACCACTACTTCCACTGTCGCCACTTCACCTCTACGACTACTATTACTACTGCCATCGCCACCACTTCATTACCACCACTACCACTACTGCCACTACTATTACCATTATCTCTCATTCACCCTTGTCACTCCATTTACACTACCACTACCACAACTTCACTACTAATCTCTTTCACCATCACTATCACCATCTTCACTACTATTGCCGCTCCCTTTCCTCTACCAAAAAAATTTAGTTCATCATTTTTAGTAACAAAAAAAAAAAAAATAGGCCGCAGAAAAATATTTTTCATTGACAACAAAAAATTAACTTTTATTTTAGTGAAAAATATTTTTCATTAAAATATTACCCCTACTTCTACCAAATAAATAATAATAATATTTTTTTTTTAAAAAGTCATTAACTACAAAAAAAAATATAGTTTAACAAAAAAAAATTTTTTTGATGACAACAACTCCTGCCGCAAAAAAAAAATAAAATAAATTAAATGACATTATTTTATTATTTAAATTTCATATGTGACTAAAAAATATATATATTTTTTTATTTTTTATTCCCGTCCCCTTTTTTTTTTCCATTCCCGCTCCTCCGTTCCTTTTTTTTTCATCCCCCCCACCCCCAAAAAAAAACACAAAAAAAATCCCCAATCTCAAACCCAAAAATCCCTAATCTCTTCTTACCCCTCTCTCTCTCTCTCTCTCTCTCGATCGATCGATCGACGTCGAGCGGCGGAGGAGTAGCGTCGGAGCAGCAGCAGCGTCAGCCTCCTCAACTTTACGCCTACATTTTTAATTCCTAATAGGCAGTTACAACATACCCATGCAACTTTTGTGAGGGGATTCTTGAATCCAGTGAGTATTCTAACAGTTGTAGTATTCAAAAATTCATTACTCATATGCTTAGTTACACTGTTTTCACTATAACAAAAGTAACCTATGGTGATAAAAAGTAGTGAAGAAAATAAATTTCGTCACTAAATAAGAACAATTTATGACGAATTATAAAATTTTGTCACATATAATAAAAAAATAAAAATAATAGGTGATGAAATTTATTTGCGTCAATAAATACTTCTTTTTAGGTGAGAAAAAATTAAGTTTCGTCATTGAAGGCTTTTCCGCCAAATTTTTTTGGTGGCGCCAAAATTTTGAGACTTTTGGTGAGAAAAAAATTTGTCACTAATTATAAAATTATTAGTGAGGAATGTATTTTCGTCACCAATAATTTTACATTTTGTTTTTAAAAAAAAACTTGATTTTAAATATTTTAAGATTATTTGGTGAGAAATATATTTTCGTTACTAATAATTTTTAATATTTTGAGACCTTTTACTGAGAAAATTATTTTGTCACTAATTTTGGATGGAAAATTTCACTACAAGAAAATGCATTTTTGGCGACTAAAGTTTTAGTCGCCAAAAGTAAGGATTTTAGTCGCCGAAGCCTTTTCCCGACTAAATATTTTGGTCGCTAGATTTGTCGCGGGAACACGGTCGGGGAAGGTTTTGGCGACTAAAAAAAATTTAGTCGCCAAAAGTCCTATAAATGGCTACTAATGTTTTAGTAGGGAAAAGTACGAGGTATTGGCGACTAAATATTTTTTAGTAGCCAAAAATCATAAATTGGCGACTAAATATTTAGTCACCAAAAGTTTCCAAATAAAATTAATTTTATTTTTAGCGACTAAAATTTTTAGTCGCCCAAAGTATCATTTATTATTAGCTACTAAATATTTAGTAGCCAAAAAAAATTAATTTTCATTTTTTTTTAGCTACTAAACTATTTAGTCGCTTAAAGTCTCATATATTTTTTACTACTAAATTTTTAGTCGCCAAAAAATCTTTAGTTTGTTTTTGGCTACTAAATTTTTAGTAGCCAACAAGTTTTATTTAGTTTTTTTGGCTACTAAACATTTAGTCACCAAAAACTTTATTTACTGTTATTTTTTTATTATTATTATTATTAATTTCTGCACAATCTGTATTTATTTCGTGCAACCTGCACCCTGTATATAAACAAAACAATACATATGTCTATTTCTATTTCACTTTCAACCATCCAAAAATTTGGTCTTGTAACATCAAATTCTATACAAACCAAATATAATCCAACCCAAAATAATAATTCCATACAAATAGATAATCATACAAAAATGATGTCCTCCGTATACAAAAAAGAAATATCCACTTTGTGAACTATAGAAGTGAAACATAATCCACATCTGATTCACAAATCATTTTACTGTAGACAACAAATACCATAGGCCTGCTAATTTTCATATCACAACTACCAATCTATCATCCCAATGAGTAAATCAACTGAGAAAAAACACTAATAAAAAGCACAAAAGACTTAAAGGCAGAAACCATGTGGAATCTTTAATCAATCTTTTAATAAAGCCGAAGGATGGAGGAAACAGATAAAAGCACATAATAATCTCTTCCCGCTGCAACAAGACCAACCCATTTTGGTTTCTGTCAATAGGTCCTCAAAACACAGCAGAGCACACCCTGCAAAGAATTAAATGACAAGTCAAAAAACAAATTATATCACTACTACCAAAGTAGCAAATTTTAATTCATTTGATGTAATATTATATATATATATATATATATATGTTTATGCTAATAGCATAGACACAATGAATAGAGAAGTGTACTTGCAATTAGTGCCATCAGCATTTTCAAACTTTCAAGGCAGCTTTGTGAACCATAGTTTCCTTGTGGATTTGGTGGCAACTCTTCTCCACAAGGTCAAGCAACTTCTCCAAGTTCATAGCCCATGAATTCAAAATGTCATTGCTGTCCTTTGCTGCCTGGAAACAGACTATACCCATTGGCCGATCAATCTTTGCTACCAGCGCTTTAGAGACAACCATCTCTGAAAGATGCTTCTCAACTTCCTGAGAAAGAGAGACAAATATGTAACTCTTCATAAAACACATGGATTCAGATACATGCAACATCACAACAATAAGCAACAAGATATGAAGAATATTGTCATACACAGGTGTGTCAACCCAAAAAAAAACTATTGCAGCAAACAAACTTGAAGTGCAGTATGCAGTAATCTACAGAGGTAAAGGAATTAAAACAAGCACCCTCCAGATAAGATTAATAATAGCTCCCATTTTAAAGGGTTCTGCTTTTCTTTTTCTTTTTTTTGTTCCTCTGTTTTGTATTTTTTATTATTATTTCCCTTCGCATTGTTGGGGGGGGGGGGGTGTTGTTGCAAAACTGGCAGCCTGCACTTAAGGAACAGTATGGAAAAGCTTAATAGTAAGTACTAGTTGTTTGAGATAGTATAATTGTCAATAAAAAGTTATATATCACATGTGATGTTTTATACTATGTATCATCTAATACAATATAAACAAAAGAATAGAAGGAGTATAAATTCATTGTTCTTAAATGAGGGAATTTCAAATTATTGACCGCAACAAATATCAAATAGGCCTAACAAAAAGCTGAAAATAGGAAATCAAAAGAAGAGAGTGCGTTTTAAAGAAAAAAAGAAAAATAAAAAGAGTACACAAATTCCTGTATAGGGCAATAGAAACTCAATAGAATCAAAGACATTAGCAGGGTAACTAATTTCCATAGATAGAAATAGTATTTTGCAAAATGTAGCTTCAATATGCACACGCTAAAACATCACACTTGCACAAGATTAATAGATGTCCAAAGGCTATGGGCATGGAGAGTTTGAGAAGAGTATCGAAGTACCAGTTATTTCACCGATCACTAAAACATCATGGTGGTAGATATTACACATTTTGGTAATGATTAGTTTATTGGTGCTATCTCCAAGGTGAAATTCTCTATCCTAATCACTGGCAAAAGGAAAGGGTTTTTTTTCTCAAGTTTAAGGGATTTTAAGCAACTATGCCCACTTCTCTTATTCTAGTCATGGAGGTGTTACCAGTTGTGAGGTGTGTTGAAGACGGAGGTACACTGAGGAGATTCATTGTGGGGGATACAGGAGAATTAGTATTAGTTTCTCACCTGCCTTTCTGTCATGTTATTTTTTGTGGAGCAGAAGAATGACATCTTAGATTTCTCACTAGTGCTGATGTGTTTTATTGAAGTTGTTTGACCTATGAATAACATACGCAAGGTGAATTGATCCCAATGGGATGATTACAAAAAGAAGAACCTGAAACATATTATGAGAATTTCTATTTTTAAGAGAGGAGTTTGGTTTACAAAAGCTCCTTAGATGAAACATATTATGTTTAGACTGCCGCTGTATTGCAATCTTTCCCTTCTTACAATTGATAACCTGGAGAAGTGTGAGAATTTCTTTATTAGATAGTCAAAAAAAAGGAAAGCATTTTCTTTTCTTTTTTATCTCTAAGGAAGCACAAGTTAAGTTTCTTTACCGGTATCCACTTAGCTGGCTCTCTTCTCACAGAGGGAATCTCATATATTGCCTTGTAACAGCGACATATTTCAAGGTAATCATTGCTGTGTGAGTAGTACCTTCATATACAAGAAATTGCAACAAATTAAATCCAAAAAATTTGGGCAAAAAACAAATACATATACAGCTTTCATCTGAAACTGCTCTAACATGTCTACATTGACATGGTTTTCATAAATCATTTTCTAGGTCTGTTTGAAAAACTAGTGAGAAATCAGTATCACCATAAAAGGTACAAGTCAAGTATCTGGGTCCTGCCATCTGCCATCGACTCTGCTGCTTTAGACAGTTACTGGATTAAGGTTCTTACCACTAATTTATAAGAATCTCTGTAATGAGGGTAACGCTAGAATTTTCTTTAATTAACTGAAAGAAAACCTTGCTTCTTTTTATCACAACCAAAGAAAAAAGATGCAAAATGTGCCCAATATTTAGCAAATTAGAGATCTTTATGTCTCAATAAAATTATACCACAACCTATTATTGGGTGTCTTTTACAAAACATTCCATCAAATCGTAACATATATATACATAAATTTTTTTAAAAATAAATAAAACCTTGAGAAATTTGGGATCTAAAACCAGAGTTTTGTTGACTATATATGGTTGAATCTAGGAAAGAAGCATTAGTTTGAGAAAGGAAAATAAACCTGAGATATGTGAAGCTTTACTCCCGGATCAAGTTGGCAAGTGTATTGTGAGCCAGGTTTGACTTCAATCCCTGTAAAATAAAACAAAATAAAATAAGGAAATGATATAGAAGATCATTTTCTAAACCCACTTTCTAGAGCACACAAGACTAGCATCATGATGTCCCATTGAAATCAAAACCAATTTGATGCATTTTGATGTCCCATTGAAATCCCCTTCCATGATAAGACCAAGAAAAAATAATAATAATAATAATAATAATAATAATAATAATAAAATCCACTTCAAATATCTTTAGCGCTTTGACCCACTTTAGTGCGTATTCGGCTCTAACTCCCTACTTACGGGTCCGAATTACATTCCGTCAGTTCTCACAAGTCCTATTTGTCATGGGGAAACTGTCCGTGTGAGTCACACGGTGGTTCGGGGGCTGTTATGAATTTTCGCCCCCAAAACGCTTTTTTTCGACTAAGTTTAATGCATTTTCGACTCTAACTCCCAAACTACGTGTGCTAATTACATTCTGTCTGTTGTCACAGGTCCTATTTTTGACGGGAAAGGTAGCCGTGACATCTGTACAGTCGTTCGGGGGCTGATTCGCATTTTCGCCCCCTTAACGCCCTTTTTCGGTTAAGTTTAATGCATTGTTGTCCTATAGGAATTCAAGTGGAAATCATTTTCTGAACTCAAAATTTTTAACTAGCAAAAGGCTTTTCAATGGAAAAATTTTCACTGTGGGGAGTATGTAAACCAATCAAATATAGCAACCATTTGAGTCAAAATCAAAGCCATAAATGCACACCCACAACCATACAAACAACACCAATAGTTGTTCCTCATTAAGAACGTGGATAACATATCTATCCCACAATCCACACCTTAAAGCCTTACCACTAATAGCAGTTCCCACCATCATTTTGTGAGGGCCCAATTCCAATCCACTATTATAGAAAGAAACAAGAAGGCAACATAATTAATATCATATCTTCATACAAAGAAATACAATGACAACATAATTAATGCTTCATCACTCTTGCAACTGCAACTCTATTTCACTTCTCTGGCATAGATTTTCCATAGATTTTCCATCTCACAGAATTTAAACTACTAAATGCAGTTTGAAAG
This sequence comes from Camellia sinensis, assembly GCF_055761805.1. Lineage (NCBI taxonomy): Eukaryota > Viridiplantae > Streptophyta > Magnoliopsida > Ericales > Theaceae > Camellia > Camellia sinensis. Next base: position 85,312,614 of record NC_138963.1, read on the forward strand.
TAACAGTACATGACAAAGTACAAGCATTCATCTCTTCCCATATCAGCATGAATTATTTCACCAAGACAGCTTCAAATTAATAGTTAGCTGGAAGCAAAATTGTAGATTCCATAAATTTGCCAAAGATTACTTCTACATGTGCTTCAACTAATAATTGCCTAGTGCCATGGCAAGAGTTCATGCTATCAAGCAACAAAAGTTTATCTTTCTTAATCAAAAATGATTCCCATGATGCCACATACCCGCAGATTTTATTTTTTATCTTTCTTAATCAAAAATTACCCAAACTTTTTATGCACATAAAAAATTTAACATGAATTCAATAATAATATTAAAAAAATCTTGAATTAAGAAAATCAGACATTCCAAAACAAATGATGGCAACACCTAAACACTTGGACACAACTAAGTAACTTCCCTCAAAATCAAATTCACCAAACAAAAAGGACAAGATTCTATTGTTGATAATGTTATTGCCAACCAAATCACCATGATAATTTGTGATAACACATGGTTCCACCATCCATTAAAATTTTCCCATGGTGCCACAAGTTTCTTCTTTTCTTTTCTTTTCTTTTTCTTAATCAGAAATGAGCCAGGTTTTCATTGCACACACAAATTTTAAATCAATTCAGTATGTTAAAAATGAATGAATTATGCACACAATAAAACAAATAAATTAACACCAACACCATTCATTACTTCTAACAGAATCAGTGAGAGCATCAGAAATTACCAACCACCAAAAAAATAAATAATAATAATTCAAACCAAGCTCATTGAGAAGGATTTGAAATAAAAAAACAAATCAAATTGAAAAAAAAAACAAGACGATTAAGCGAAGAGGATTTGAAATATAATAAAAAAACAAGACGATTAAGCGATTAAGCGAAGAGGATTTGAAATATAATAAAAAAACAAGACGATTAAGCGAAGAGGATTTGAAACAAGACGATTACCTCCACCAAATCAAAGCAAGACCATTTTTTTATAATAAAAAAACAAATCAAATTGAAACCCATTTGCTTAAATTGAGTAGGATTTGAAATATAAAACTCAAAAAATAATAAAAAAATCAAAATCCATATGTAGAATACAGAACAAATTTCAATCCTATTAAGCGAAGAGGACTTCACCGAATTGAGTCGAAAAATTTTCCATTAACTTACCTACTAATAATATTCTTAAATTGTTCAGTACCTTAAATCAATTGCTATCTACCTAATAAAACCCTAGATCGGAGATGGTGAAATGGGGAAATAGAGGAAGAGAGAGAGAGAGAGAGAGAGAGAGAGAGAGAGAAACCTGAATGTGGCTGGGAGGGAGGCCGCGATGGTGAGCGACGGTGGCGAGAGCCGCGATGGTCAGCGGCGGTAGCGAGAGCCGCGATGGTCGGTGGTGGAAGTTCGATGGCAACTGTTAGCAGGGATGGTGAGGGTGAGGCTTGCTAGTGTTTGACATAGAAGTGTATATCGTGTGTCTGTGTGTGTGAGAGACAGAACAGAGTGTAAATAGATCGGGCGCCAAAAATAATTTGTTTCCCTCTAAAACAAAAATTTCAACCTTTCGCGACTAAATATATTTTTGGTCGCCAAATAACAATAAAAAAAATTTTTGGCGACTAAAATTTTGGTCGCCAAAGGTAAAAAAATTATTTTTTAATTTTCAATAGGCGACTAAATGGTTTAGTAGCCAAAACTCAACATACAGCGACCAAGATTATTTTTTGTCGCTGAAAATAAACGTTTGGCGACCAAAATTTTGGTCGCCAAAGGTAAAAAATTAATTTTTCATTTTTCTTTCGGCGACAAAATGATTTTAGTAGCCAAAACTTAATATACGGCGACTAAATTTTTTTTTGGTCGCCAATTCTAGCATTTTTAGCGACTGAAATTTTTTTTAGTCGTCAAAAACCAATATACCCCGACTAATAATAATTAGTAGCTAAATATTTTACTTTTGGCGACTAAAAAAATTAGTTGGTCGCCAATTTCATAACTTTTGGCGACTAAATTTTTTTTAGTCGCCAATTTTGGTCGCCGAATGTGCATTTTGTTGTAGTGTTTTGACAAATTGGGCAGTAATGAAAAAAAATCCTCTACTAGTTTTTTCTCTTTTTTTTTTTTTTTTTTTTTTTTTGTGTTTATCAGTTTTCCTCTCATATCTCTCTCTCACTACAACAAATTATAATTTTAACGATTAAAAAATTTCATAAAACACACAAATTTATTTTTTAGCAGGAATAATTTCACATTACCCGTCCAATTTATGAATTATGATTTATTTTTATTTTTTTTCATATTTTTCCATGTCTTTACATAAACCCAAAATTAAAGCACTAAAAAAATTCTGATTTAGCGCCTAAATTGTTTTCAACTCCTTGGTTAGAACTTTGTGCCCTAATAATCTATCCATAGTTCTTTCACAAAGCAGTAGCAGAGAACAACGTGAGCTCATCCTCCACCGTGAGGACGATTCATCCTCCACACCGTGAGTTCATCATGCACCGACATCAAGCTACAACACCACCGTGAGTTCTAGGTCAGTTTGTTGTCTCTGTTTCTCTTTCTCTACCCCTCTCTCTCTCTTTTGGTCTCTGGGTTTCTCATTCTCTACCCTCACTCTGTTTTCGGACGTGTTTCTGTAAATGGAATTCGTTGTTAAGATGAGATTAAAGTCATTCCATTCATTAGTTCTAACATCTCCAAACCTTCTCTACTTTAAAGGGTTCCATGAATAACTTGAATGATTTTAATTTGGGAAAAAAAATATAGAAAACAGAATGATTAACATGTTATGTATTTTGATTATGATATTCATATTCTACCCAATATCATCATTGAAGTGAATAAATTGTTGGTGATTCTACACACACAGAGAGTAAAGTCTCATGCTTCTGATTATGGGTCTGCTAGCTGTTTGATAAAATGCCACAATGGCTAGTTTTTTCTTTATTGTTTTGTTTGCGTTTTTTTTTTTTTTTTTTTTTTTTTTTTTTTTTAAAGGAGCAGCAGGATTGGATAATTATAAAATCAGATTAATCTTCCCCCCTTTTCTCCAATCACAAAGTTATTGCAAGGATAATGACTGATAAATGACAATGATGCCCTTGTTTTGCATTTCACATCCTTGGTTCTTGTAATGAATGATAAATGATAATGATGTCCCTGCTAGACATGGTCTAAATTCATGCCAGAATTGCTCATTTGCTAAGTAATAGAAATTCCCTTTCTTTTGTTGGATGTCCTGTATTTTAATGCATTATCTTGCATCTCCCACATGTAAGAAAATTTAAGCAACATTGTAGGTAATTCTGTGATGAGTTTTGTTAATTTGTAGGTTTTGAATTATTTGAAATTATTGACGCCCTTCTTTTTTCAATTGACAACAATTCACATAACTATTTTAGTAATCCACAGTAATGTTTCTCTTTCTATGTACTATTCATTAATTCAAATTCTGACCTTCTTGGATTTTTTTCATGATCTTGGAAAATGATGAGAGGTTCATAAAGCTGGTTCATTCATTTGCAAAACAAGAAGTATATAATAATTGACAAGTCAGAAGGGAAAAATGTGAAAATGAGAAAACAAAAAATAATAAAATAAAAAACCATGAACATCTTTCCACAACCGAATTCACATTGACCATGTTCGGTTTATTACCTGTAATTCTTTAGGAGACGAAGCTTCTGATAGAATTCGATAAATTCAAGTTTCAACCTTTCTTCAACTTTTCTTAGCTCCTCTTTATTAAAACTCAAGTCCTTTTCCTTGGAATCCTTCAGAACACCTTTTATAGTTGATATTGGACTTTCAAGTGTATTGTTAATCTTCACATGATCAAGGATTTCTAGAGGATCTGGTTATGTGTTTTTATTAATAAGAGATAGATTTACAAAAGGTGCTAAAAGTGGATACAACTCATGTAGAAAGTCCAAGGGAAACACATGCTATCATCCCATACAAGTACAAGAATCTAGCTAAATCTAAGAAGCATGGATTCTTCTAAAAAGGTTCCATGTCCATGTTGGACATGTGTTGGGCACCCATTCAGACATGCCCTATTATATTTTTAGACGTTTTTAGGTGGACTTTGGACATTTAGAATACATGTCTATCTCGTAGACACACATAAACACATTGTTAGTTTGGATTTGATATCCCTTTACAAGGAAAAAATACTTACAATCTCCAATCAATTGTGTGTACTAGTACTTGACCTCAAAACCTCCAAACTTGGAGGTTACCCCTTGCAGAATTCTGAGTTTGAACAAGTTCTCTCTCAAGAGCAACCCCTGCCCCCTCTCTTCTGGCAGCCTACGTTCATTCCAAAACCTAACCCTATATGTCCTCTGACAATTACATATGTTCAAGGAACTTCTTCATAAGTATTCCTGCTCTGGGTGTTGTGTCTGGTTGTTGTCTCAGTAATGTGAGATGCCTGCTCTGCATAAGTATTCCTGCTCTGGGTGTTGTGTCTTGTTGTTGGTTGGTCTATTTAACTCTTTGTATCGCCTTGATGCTTTTTTAATAAAGTTTGATTATTTATAAAAAAAAAACATTATATTTAACTCTTTACTTCCAAACAAAAATTCTTCTAATGATACTGATTTTAATCCGTGCAGATCAAGGATAAAACTGGTGAGCAAATAGGTGAAACTGAAGGTATGATGTGTGATTAAAAAGAAGTTTTTCTTAATGTTAGATGGCATTTATGAAAATTTGCTTATGATCTGTTACTGTTGCATGCTGTTTCAATGGTGATTTTATTTTGATGGGAAAACATGACAACCATCTGAACAGTATGATAGCTGACCTGGAATTATCATGAAGAAATTTTTTTTTGAATTGATAGTGTTTTCCTGTTTCAAGCTAATAAACTACCATAACTACATTTAATCCCAAACAATTGCCCGATTTTGAGTAGTAGTCCCCCCATTCACAAATATAAATAAAAATCTTATGAACAAGGTAAGTTGTTCTAACTTATTGAAATTAACTTACAGGGAAGTGTAGTGTTAAGAGCTATATCATTTCAAAAAATGTGGTATAGACATCATTTCATGATCCTTTTGGCTATTATGGAGTTTCAGTGTTTCATTTGTCTTTGGAATTTCAGAATGATGTAGTGAAGAACCTAGTGACTAAGTTACACTCTGCTAAAGCTAAGCTTCATTTGGTGACACAAACAAAATGCAAATTTGTTTTGGAGAATAGAAAGGTTCATGTATTAAATTCTGATTTCTATAGCTTGAGTGGATGTACATAGATACTAAGGGTAGAGTGTTTTTTTATTTTATTTTTTATGTCATTGTTATTACTGTTTATATTTTTACTAGCCTTTAAGTGTTTTGAATTGTTTAAAGAGTTAATGTTGTTGTTCAGAGAGAACTTCACAAACCCGAGTTTGATCGTTCTTGCATACATCTGGAGTTCGATGTATTTTTTCCTTTTATTTTTTGGTTGTGTTTGTTGTTTGATTTTGGTTTAGAAATAATCATGCAATGTTTGCCTAAATTCAGTCAATATATTCAAATAGCAGTTAAGTTTTATCCATATTATTGCTATTTTTCAGCTTTATTACAAGTCCATTTGAGTGTAACTTATTTAAGTACTAAACTGGGTGTATCAATTTGAGTGTAAAGTCCATGTTTTTCTATGGTAGAATCACAGGGGGAATTGTAGTATCAAAAATCAAGTGCCTAGTAATTTTTCAAAATTTTATATAATTCTGTTTATGATGACATGATAAATATATGAATATTTGCACAAATTTGCGTGATTTATCATGAAGATAACCTAAATAGTATCAAAAATCAAGTGCCTAGTAATTTTTCAAAAAAATCCATTAATTGATGTTCTTCTGACAAGCACAGATATCCTAGAATAATATGTGATAACCTAAACTTTCTGTGACATGCAGCATGTCAGTCCTAGATTCCCAAAGTTGGTGGCTGACATGTTACCCCTTGATTAAGTCACATGAATATTAGGAGACCTTGTAATAATTGTTTATTACCAAAGATAAAGAAAAAGTCAATGCTGTTTTGCATTTGTGGCTCAATCTTATTGGTATTCAACATAGATTTTGCTGATAGTAAACAATTATTTCTGGAAAATACTATTCTCACAGCCTTCTTGGTGGCATATACAGCCTTCTAATAAGGAGGGGACAATTTTCTCATTTGAGAAAGCAACCAAAGAAGCTGTGGTAATAAAGCATCACATCTTTTTTCCTTCACTTGTATTGGTGGTGAGGAAAGTCTTATGTGATATATGAATTATCTTCTACTTACATTCTCCATGAAAACAAATTTCATCACTCCAGTTAACTTTCCCATTGAGGTTGTCCATACATTGCCGAGGGTCAAGTTTTCAGAGGAGAGCAATCAATACATACCAAAGAGACATAAAGATTTCTACCCATAACGCAGTATTAAAGATTTGAATCGACAAACATAATTTTCCGTCCATGTATGATTCAGATTTTTGCTTTCAGATTAACATGTCAACCTTAACTAAATTCTGCACAAGAAAATCAAAAGACATTAAAAATCCATTAGTCAGTGTTGGTGGCTAGGAAGGATGAATTGGGTATAGGGTACAGACTTTTAACTTCTGGCATTACTTGCACAAAGTGGGGGTCCTTAGACTTGAACCCACATTCTTAGGCTTGACATTCCAACAAACAATGTTCCTGCAAAGCAAAACAGTGTCAAAGAAACATTTTATCCAATATGAATCATGCACAAAGAATGTTCATCATGTTCTAAAAGCCCAAATAATCCTCAAAAAACTTACCAGAAATTCCACCTGAATGAGGCACTGTGGCTAGTGGAAATTTAAAGCTATCTGCCTTCTCACTCATCAGAGAACAGCCAGGATCAATTTGTCTTGTGGATTGATTTAAATTGACATGGGTACCACTTCCTCCCACTTGCCAACAGTGGCCAAGTTTGAATATATTTGAAGCACATGAACACCAGGTTTAGAGTTGTGTGAGTCAGAATTCGATGGGTATAAATCACTTATTTATAAGAATAGATCTTAACTTATACAAGGAGGATAAGTCAAAAAAATTCTGTGAAGTTTGATTAATTAAAAAGTTATAAAGTTATAAGTTTGATTAATTATTTGCTATAAGTTGGACAGTGTATAAAGTTATACTTGCGGGTGTGTTTTAGAGCAATCCAAATACCTAAAAATAACCCAAGTCAATTAAGAAAAATGCCAAAGAACCCAAATGAATTGCCTTAATGAGTCTCCATATATTTATTCATATTTTTTTTATTTGTTACGATTTCATTCTTCTTTTAGAATCTCTGCTATAAATGGGGTGCAAAACTGACTCCATCAGAGGTGGCTAATAAAGTGAAGCACTATGACAAGACAAGTAGAAGAAGTCGAGGGTTTGGCTTCGTGACGAGGAGGTTGTTTTTTTGTCCTTTTATTTTTTTTTTTAAATAATCTTTAGCATGATGTTCACATTTTGATTTGGGTTTAATTTGATTTGATTGTAGAAGTAAGCAAAGCAGGGCCTCTGGTTGAATTTCTTGAATGGACTTCTACAGGTTGAATGGAATTTGATTTGATTTTGAATTTCTTGAATGGACTTCTACAGGTTGAATGGAATTTGATTCAGAACAGGTTTCTATAATGATTTTTGTTCATTGGTTCCACTATACAGATTCTGAATCTGTTCAAAAGCTGTTCTAAATCAGATTCTGAATCTATCCATTTATCAGAATAGATTTTTGTTCATTCGAAACAGGTTTCTATAATGGAACAGGTTTTGAACAGATTCGGAACAGGTTATGGACTTCTATGGGTTCTGGACTTGTTCATAGTTTAATACCAGAAATGTTGAATTTCTTGAATTTCTATAATGGTCTTGATTCTGGACTTGATTATACTTGATTTAGAATTTGATTTTGAATTTCTTGTTGAATTTGGGCATTATGGGATAGCTGTTAAGGTCTTGATTATGCTGATTTTTGTTTTTTATTTACTGTTCTTGTCAAAATAACAAGTTTAGCTAAGCACAAGTTCAATGTTGTCTTGAGTTAAAATCTATGGCTTAATCTAATATGTTTACTAATGTATGTATATATATATATATATTTATATATATTTATCTTGTATTGTAGCAAATGTTTTGGTCCTTGAACCCTAATCTCATTCTCAGCCCAGATATTCATCTAAAAGCTTATCTCTAAGTTATTAATTCATAGTAGCTATGTTTACTAATGTATGTATATATATATATATATATATTTTCTATTTTGTATGTAGATTACAAAATGGCTTCTTCCTCTAGTAACAATAGCTACTTAAGATTAATACCAAGATTTTGTGATTGTGGGAGAACAGCTGCCATACACATTGTGCGAACCAATCAAAATGGAAATAAAGGGCGTGTGTACTTTGTGTGTCCATCAAAATATGTAAGTACTATGGAAATTTGTTTGGAAATTTGTTTGCAAATTTATTAGCCTGATTTGATTAACTGATTGTCATGCATTGTAGATTAGTGAGGAACACTGCAATTACTTCAAGTTCGTAGATGATGATGACTACGACGTGATCTCCAATGTTGCACCTCGTACATCTATAAGAAGCGAAGAATTTAACGATCCAAGCACAAGGGTTTATGAGATGGATAATGAATTTCAGAAGCATGGTAGAAGGCTTCAAAAGATGGAGAAGAAATTGAATGTCGTGCTTTATGTCATTGTATTTTGTATTGTTTTATATTTTATAATGTAAACTACTGAGTTCATAGCTTTTGGGGAATTTGATGGATGTACTTATGGATTGAATGGACTTGATGTATGTCCTTATGGATTGAATGAACTTTATAACTTCAATGGACTTCTATTTTCAATTACTGTTGATAGGTTGAAATTATTGTTGAATTTGTTGTTGAATTATGATGTCAGACATATATGGATTGAATTATGAATTTCTTATATGGATTGAATGGACTTGTTGAATTATGATGTCAGACATGTTGAATTTATACCAGACATGTTGATTGAATGGACTGAATGGACTTGAATGGACTTGTTGGATTATGGATTATGGATTGAATGGACATGTTGAATTTATGGATTATGATGGACATGATGATTATGAATGGACATGTTGAATTGAATGGATTATGGATTATGACGTCAGACATGTTGAATTTATACCAGACATGTATTATTATGGATTGAATGGACTTGTTGGACTTGTTGACTTTATACCAGACATGTTGAATTTCTTGAATTTCTATAATGGACATGCTGAATTATGAAATAATTATTCACTATTGTAATTGAATGGTCATCCTATAAGGAGACTAAAGAAATTTTTACTTTAGTAAATCAAACATGGCATTAAAGAAATCTACTTATCTGTGCATAGATAACATAGCACAACTGATAGTTCCTTCACTTGGCTTCTTTAAGGTTTTGTTTCAGGTGTTATTATTAGAGCTTGTTGGTTGCTTTCTAACATTACTTTTTTAAGGAAAAGTGGTGTGGTGACAAGGTTTGGCTGTAAAGTGGAAAGGTGGGAAGGTTCATGAGTGTTATGTTTGTCATATCCTGCAAAAGAATTTATTAGAAAAAAGGCACGAGAATTACCATGTTAGTACCCAAACTGTCATTTTTTCCCCAAGAATGTCCATATTATTAATTGATCTAAGAAATAACTGCTAACAATTGTTAAATTCAACTCACCATCATCTTCATTCATGAAATCATTAAAACATTTAAACAGAAAACAGAAGGATATAGGTACTTGAAACCCAAAATAAAATTTATTTCTTAAGCTTCAGCTTCGATGGACAACATTGCAAAACTCAATTCCATTAAATTTATTTCTATAACCTCTGTTCAACAATCATCATATTGACCTCAATTTAACTCTTACCATGCTACTTAGACATTCATAATCTATGCTACTTACAGCCAAATGTTACTAATAATATGTGATCTCTTACCATGCTACTTAGACATTCATAATCTATAACAACTCCAAAAAATTACATATTATCCAGCAAAAGATTACATATATCCAACAACAGATTACATATTATTGCCAAATGCTTAAACCTCTGTTCAACAATCATCATATTGACCTCAATTTAACTCTTACCATGCTACGTAGACATTCATAATCTATGCTACTTACAGCCAAATGTTACTAATAATATGTAATCTCTTACCATGCTACTTAGACATTCATAATCTATAACAACTCCAAAAAATTACATATTATCCAGCAAAAGATTACATATATCCAGCAACAGATTACATATTATTGCCAAATGCTTCATTTTGGACTGCTCAATACTACTTTAATAGTGCATAGCCATGCTGCTTCATTCTGGACTGCATCATTCTGAAATTCTGGACTGCATCATTCTGAACTTCATGTAATTCTGGACTGCATCATTCTTAAGTTCTGGACTGCATCATTCTGAGCTTCAATTCTGGAGTGCTTTATTCTAGACTGCATCAGTCTGAACTTCATTCTGCTGAACCTGTCATTCTGCTTCAAACAATCAACCTGTGATTCTGCTTCTGAACCTGTCATTCTACACAAATTGACTAAATCTAAAATTCAGATTAACCTCTTCAGAATCTGAATCTGAAAATCAGATTAACCTGTTCACAATCTGAAATTCAAAATCTGAAATTAACCTGTTCAGAATCTGTTCAAAATCTGAAATTAACCTCTTCAGAACCTGTTCAAAACCTGTTCAAAACCACATTAACCTGTTCAGAACCTATTCAAAACCTGTTCAACACCAGATTAACATGTTCAAAATCTGAAATACAAAATCTGAAATTAACCTGTTCAGAATCTGTTCAAAATCTGAAATTAACCTTTTCAGAACCTGTTCAAAACCTGTTCAAAACCACATTAACCTGTTCAGAACCTGTTCAAAACCTGTTCAAAACCAGATTAACATGTTCAGAATCTGAAATACAAAATCTGAAATTAACCTATTCAGAATCTGTTCAAAATCTGAAATTAACCTCTTCAGAACCTGTTCAAAACCTGTTCAAAACCAAATATAATCTGTTCCGAATCTGTTCAAAACCTATTTAGAATCAAATATAACCTGTTCCGAATCTGTTCAAAACCTATTCGTCATTCCTGATTCACTGAAAGATGAGCTTCCAATTTTGTCCACCATTTGCAATGCGCTCTCTTGTGTCCCATCCATACACGGAAAATAATAGGATTGACCTTGCGGCACCTAAAAATACCATAATAACAAAATATCATTAATAAGTTCAAACATAATGTAATGAACACCATACAAAAAATTGTACTGGACCATGAAACACATACCCGCTCGTACGTATTGTCTTCCATCCCATTCGTACAACCGAAATTCAACTTATGAGGTTCACATTGACCCATCTTACGACCCTATAGTAACACACATTGGTGAAAAAGTTTGACAAAAATAAATTCAAGTCTTTTACATACAAGCAGAAAATGAAATTTATACCTGGACTAAAAATTTATACTTTCCATAAACCTCTTGCTTGCTTGGTGATTATTAGCACGTTGGCATCTAAGATGGGGAAACCATGCCATTGAAAGAAGCTTTAAACTGATAAAACCTCCTTCAAACCTTCTCTTTCAGAGTCACATTGATGATTCCTATTGGAGATTTAGGTCGATAATGTTCATCCGTATCCACCTCTTCAATTTCCTGGTAAGCACATTGCAGGACATGTGTTCAAACATCAATAAAGAATATGATTTAATGACTTGAACACTAAAAGCATGGCATATTTTTCCCCCATTAACTTAACATGATCCAACTGGCTTGACATAGTGCCATTTGACTATATTAACGACGAATACAAGCATTTTTTTTTTTTTTTTTTTGTGGCCCAATATAATGGGCTAAGACGATTGGGGAGCCACCACCACACCACCAAAAAAAACTTTACTAGTTTATCGAGATAACAATCTCAACTTAATATATAAAAGATTTATATAACAACAAATGTGCTATAGCCTCCTTTTTTTCAGATCAGATACAGCCATTAGAGTACTACAAGCAGCTGCCTTGTGTTGAATCATCATGAATCCATGTCAATTTATCAGCATAAAAGGAGATGGTCCTATTACATTGTCTCAAGAATTTGGTAGTCTCAATCCTATGATACAATCATTCATTGCCAAAACAAATAAAAATTCCCATCATATTCTTCATGAAAAAGTTTGAGAATAAATATGATTATGGTTCATATGTCCAGAAAGAATAGACTCTCAATTGCTCCTAGCATGCAACAACTTTAAGTAAAACATCCACATGCTCATAGTTCACAAAAATCAGAGAGAAATAGAGCAAAAGGCTTATAACCTGAACAACATCCTCTCTCTTAATGACCCGCCCAAACACAATCAGCTTCTCATTTAGATCAGGGATTGGTGCAGCTGTAATAAAAAGCTCGAATCCCTCTTTGTCATGTTTAGCCTTTGTAGTACCAAGCATAAACGCCTCATGCTTCATGCTGGATGAAAATCACAAATTCAGTAACCAGGATAGAATAAGAAACTATAGAGGTAAAAAGGGAACTCCACAGGTTGGGTCAACAGGAGGGCAAACCTTGTTTCAAGTTGGTTGTTATGCTTTACTTTCAAAGTCCAATCATCTGTAGCTCCAGGTATATTAGAATTACCTCCTTGAATCACAAAGTTCTTTATTACATGGTGAAAAGGCATCCCCTTGAAGTGCCCCCTCTGACTAAAAAATCGTTTCAATTTAAAACTTCAGTATATGTACAAAGTCAAAAATTATCCCCCCAGGTGGAAGGCTTGCGTGGAGACTACCTACACCATTTTCAAGTGATGTATTACATAAAGATGATGCACTAAGCATATGCAATAATTGAACTACTTCTTTAGTGCAAAGATCAAATTGATGATATGTGTTTTGATTATACACTTGCAAGCATCAGATTGCCCAACCAAATTAAAGTTTCCATAGCTTTGCTTGACTGAAGGCAAAGCTTGAGGTTCAAGTAAAATGATAGATTCCAAAAAAAATATGTGATGAAATGTTGGAGAAGCATAAAGACCACAAAAACACTAAACCCTCTCATCTCACTGCTGTTAACGTGTCTAAAGAACCACTCAAGTGATTAACTATGTACAAGGAAGAAAGTGCAGTAAGCAAATAAGTAAATAAGGATTTGGGAAACAAACAAGGTCAGCCATGTGAACAATGAAAATAAGAATCCACAACAACGGATCGAAATATAATAGAGTTGAGTCCAGTACCCACCATAAGTCAATAAATGCATCAACCACCTCAGGAGAGCCTTCTTTGTATAACTCGATTGTTATTGACCCTTTTGAGGTATTTAAAATCTATTAAAACAGGAAAAACAAAAAAATATACAAGTATATCAATAGACAATAAACAATAAAATTTTGAGAAGACTCTCCAAAAGAACTGATACCCCCTGCATGTCCCAATAAAAAGAAAAAAGATAAATGGACATTATGCGAAAACAACAAACAGAGAAATGGAGAACTAAATGAAACTTTATTAACAAAACAGTAGCTCCCTACCACATATTGGTATCTAAACTAAAGCCTGTAGCATCCTCTGAACTGACCAATAAGTGAAATGATTCCTCAGGAGCAGATTAAATCTAAAAGCAATACCTAATATAGTGGATCGACATTTAAAATAAGAACAAAATAAAAGCAATTTACAATGACTAGGATATAAAGAAACTCACAACATATCCAGGGACATCAGATTTCTTTCCATCTGCAAAAGCATCGTCACACTGCAGCACACACAGAACCAAATACGAAGAGAAAGAATAAAGAAATAGTGATGGTCACTTGAAAGGAATTTGTTCAAACCTCAATAGCATTAACACTGTATAATAGACAAACACAAATACACACACACAAAGTAAGATAAACTTAATAAATCTTTAATTGTCATTATAAGTCGTCATTATGACTTAAAAGGCAAAGAGAGAAGAAGATATCAGCAATTTGTAAGTCTTTCTAATCAATAACCAACACTCATGCTCGCGAAAGGTACAACAACAACAACAATACACAGGTAACAACATTATCCAGAAAAGAGTACCTCAATAACTGATAACCGATGCTCTGTTTGAATTATTGACCTAAACACAAGTTAGCAGATAAAAGTTAAAAGCCATATAAAGCCCTCTTTGGTCTATAAAATAATGATTATTTCAAGTGGTTCTATTTTGTTACTAAATAAATGCAGATACCACTGCAACAGACCTCCTGCAATATTTCAAAACACCAGGTCCAGGATTAAATTAAAATTCTTTTTATCACTTATTAAATACATGGGTTGTTGCTAAATTTAGAATTTAGAAATCATTCCAAGAAAACCGATATAGGTCTTTCACCAAACCCACAAGATTCAAAACATATGAATTAATAATCAAACTAAAAATTAAATTCGGTTAACAAGATACAAGGTGTCATGCTAGTCCCTCTGAATCCCAATTTATCAAAATAACAAGTATTTATTCATCAAAGAAGATTCCAACAAACCTCTGAATCCAATGTCTGTAACTAGCAAACAGGAAAAACACCATCACAACTATAATTAAGCTGTATAAAATAACTGTAGTGGCACCGATACAACTTGGACCCTTCTTCTTCGTGCTTTGTTGTAGCAGAGCTTGAGGTTTAATCCTTGCCATGATGTATAAGCCTCAACTCCCAAGGACTACAAATCCCAGGATCCAGCACTCAGTTCCAAATCTATATAACCAAACACCATTTAAAGGAACTCCATAACATATAAATCAAACAGCCAGGTTTTGGATCCAATCTGAACTTTCATAGAACTTCATTGGTATCTTTGAATAAGAAACAAACACAATAACCAGAATTCAAGAGGGTCCAAAGTTAGAGATACACAGATAAGTGAGAAAAATAAAAACTTCAGATTTTTTTTTTGAAGTTTGATCTACAACCTCACACTAACAATCGATTAGACAGCTATGAAGTAACAAAAAATTACATAGAAAAGTAAATATTCATTCTTTACGATTACGGTTTTGAAATCAAAGCCCCAATGGCACAACTATCTTGGGTGGCTATGGATATTAATTTTGACTGATAAAAAAAATTAATAACAGATATTCAATGGTTAGGGTTTTGAAATCAAAGCACCAATGGCACATTTAGATGAAGCTTAGAGTTAGCAACAAACCTGAACTACGGAAAAGAGTTCTCGGAAAAATTCGATTCGACTGGAAGGGAAGGGAAAAGACGATGACTAGGTCTTTGGTCACAAACCCATGGTGGAGACGTCCAGAGAGTGAGAGCTTGTGAAGAAGATGTCGACATGGCTGAAGCCCGGATCGCCGACAAGGCTGGTGATCCTTGGAAGCTTCGGCTATGGCGGAAGAGAAGATGGAAGAGAAGAGGGAGGAGAAGAGCCAACAAGAGGGCCAAACACGACTGATTCAATTTTGTTTCCCCTTCTAACCGGCTACACCGGTTGCCTATTTGAGAGTTAAATTATTTAAGTAATTTAGTTATGACTTGATTATGAGATAGTATGGTATAAATAAATAACTGAATATAACTAAGTTATGAGTCAATATGATAGTGGTTATGATTAATATGGTATTGGTTATGACATAAAATCATATAAGTTCATAACTAAATGTATAGTACATCTGTTTTTAAGCAAAAACTCTACTCTACCTGCATCACTGATCTTCCTGATGGCCATATTCAGAGTGTCAGCAATGTAGATATTTCCTCTGTGATCTACAGTAATCCCTTTTGGGTGATTCATCCTAGCTTCTCTTGGCTTTCCATCCACAAGCCCCGAATACCCATCAGGTGATCCAGCAATCAACTTGGGCCGGCTATCTGCACACAGCGGTAGAGGAAGAAAGAAACTTTAGCCATAATGCATATCTGAATCGTGCTTCTTTGTATGAACTTAAAAAGGAAAAAGAAGAGAGGATTCAAAGATATGTATCACAGCTGGTAGTTCATGTTCCTTTTTTCAATTTCAATGATACATATTCTCTTTTTTTTTTCTTTTTTTCTTTTTTTGATAAGTAATTTCAATGATACATATTCTTACTTGTTCTACCTTATGATTTGTTCTTACCAAGAGATTCTAATTAACAAAAATTGGAAACAAATAAAATAGACTAAAAAGCCTTCAGGGTTGGAAAGGAAAAAGAAGTGGGAATTGAATCTAAAGAAGACTAAACAAGTTCAGGTGGTCACTGGAAATATTGGTCTCAAAATAAAATTAAAAAAAAAAAAAAACAAAAGACGGAACCCCATAGAAAGATGGCAATGAATTTGCATAAACGAAATTTAGAAGACCGAGTTAGTAAAAAAGTGGAGTCTTCTGCTAAACAAAAGTAAATTGCACAGTTTTTTTGGAATTCCTTGTGGGCTTGCCAAATCTGAGATTAAAAAAACACAAAAATTATATATAAAAGAAGACACGGACAGTGACAGGTTCAAATAAATTCTTTTCTTAGTGAATGACTACAATTGACTGTTTGGAAATAATTTTGGTAAAGATATCAACACCACAACTTAAAAGAAAATGGATTTAATCTGCAACAAAAAATCTACATTGCAAGCCTTTAGCATAATAAACTTATGATGTGACAAAAGGGTTGAGATTTTGCAAATGTTAATGCTTTGACAGTACAGACCCAGAATCTTCTTAGACACGGGTTACTTAAAAAATCAAGAGTATGGAACTATGGATATATTCAATGAATGTTTTTTATATAATTTTCAATTTTATCATCTGATCAAAAATGAATATAAAGAAGAATAAAGAAGAAATTTGGTCAGTCATTGGAGAAACTTGGCCTCAGACGTAAAGTGCAAGTTCACAAATTTCAAAAAATATAGAATTGATTCTACAAAACAGAGTGAAAAGGTCTAGTGTATTCTTATACAAGTTATGCATTATTTGGTTTACTGGAATGATATGGAAATGAAATGGAATTATCATTCCTTAAGTTTCTCTATGGAATGATAATTCTTTTACAATAATGAATTGTAATTTTATTTACAATATAATTTTAATTATTTTTTAGTCAACCAAACATATAAATGAATATTTTAATGAAATAATTTCATTCCAATGAACCACTCATTCCTTAAAAGATATTAAGAATTCCCAGAAATGCACAGTTCAAAGAATAAAATGAGTGGGTTCATTCAGAACATTGCTGACTTTTATTCGTAAAACTTCACATATCTAATACTCATTTTGCAAATTTCATTGGGTTCACATGAACCCTCTTTGTTGACGTGCCGTCGCCCCTGCTTGCCCATATAGATTTTCATACTTACTTTGAGGAAGAAATGGTGATTCAAATTCCCATCAAAATTAATTTCTTACTATTAATTTCCAAGAGATATTTCCAAGAAATGGTTAGGGTTTTCAAATCAAAAGCCCTAATGTAAATGAAGTTTAGAGTTAGAAACAAACCTGAGCTATAGAAAATATCTCTTGGAAATATTCGATTAGAATGGAAGAAACTTTGGTTCTTGACGTCAAGACAGTGAGAGGTTATGAAGAAAGATGTCTACACCGAGAGAATGGTGGCCCCGACGCCGACGGGGCTGGTGGTCTTCGGCAATGGCTGAAGCTTCGGCTATGGTGGAAGAGAGGAGGGAGGAGAAGAGAAGAGCAACAACACGAGCCAGAGAGGGAGACCAACTGACTTCCGACTGTTGGACTACTCTGATCTTATGCTCTGTTTGGTAACCGGTTACACAGGTTGCCTAATTTGAGAGTCAAATTATTTAAATATCTTAGTTATGACCTGGTTATGAAGTTATATGGTATAAGTAAATAATTGAATATAACTAAGTTATGACTTAATATGATAGTAGTTATGACTAATATGATATTGGTTATGATGTAAAATCATATAAGTTCATAACTAAATGTATGGTACATCTAAATGTACCATAGCATCACCCTTAATTGTTTGGAGTTTGTTTGGTTTTAATTACAATTCATGAAACTTATATATGCTTTACACATTTCTTTTGATAACTAAATCTTGTGTGTTTGTATGTGATTGGTAATAAGGTTGTTTGGAATGGAGCATAAAAGAGAGGGGGGCAATAATGAAATATCTTGAAATTAACAAGGCATTAATGAATGTATGTAATACAGAAGGGGCAAAAAAAAAGGATTAATTAAGAGTGCTATTATTAGTATCTCAATTAATATTTTAGACTTCCTATTTTATTTTATTTTATTATAATAATAACCTCAAATGAAATTACTATAACGGACATAAATTATTTTGGGATACTCCATTGCACGATTAAACTCGCCCACCCACTAAATCATAACATATGATTTATGAGAGGACCCATACCACCCACACACTTCAAAACCCTCAAAACCTTCAAACCCTTCAAAATCCTCCGGTGGCAATAGCAACAACTATTTGACAGTACACACTTCTCTGACAATGGCGATGAGTGAAATTTTTTTCGACAATCTCAATACCATAAGACAAATAGGGCATCACAATGTAAGCTCAGAGGAGGTTTACAACTCGGAGGAGGTTGACCTTGTAATAATAAGTTTTTTCAAAAAAAAAAATGGTAAAAATGGTTTGAATTTTTTCCTGTACTGAACTTCCAAACATATGTAAAAAAAAATGGCAATACAGGACCGAATTAAAGGCATTAGTTTGGCAACATCTAGCCGAACATTATTCATATGTTCGACACTTTGGATTCGAACTTTTTTATTCATATGTTCAACACTTTAGATGTAATCTTAATGCTTATTTATGTCTTGGTTATACGATGAACTTTAATTTTATTTATTAATCAAACTAGTTGGTGCATACTTATCTTTGTTTGTTATACTTTGATGGGTCAAATTTATTCACAGACACATGACTTTACGTTTTTATAATGTTCGGTAGTACAGGTCTGAACATATACAAATTGTTCGGTAACACAGGCCCAAACATGAGTTATTTGTTCGGCAACACAAGTTCGAACATGACATTGAAGAGATCGACGATGAAGAGAGGTTGGTGATGAGAGATTGACTATGAGGGAGATTAACAATAAATGACAACGAAGAGCGGTTGGCTGTGAGAGATCACCTATGATAGATATCGATGGCGGATAGAGATCGACGATGGAGCTCTGCCAACAGTAGGAGTTCAACAGCTGATGGTGAAAGGAAGCTTGAGTGCAATAGTGAGAATTCAACAGTTGATGGTGAGAGAAAGCTTGAGTTTAATGGCGAGAGTTCAATAGTTAAGGGTTTTGGAAAATGAAGGGTTTTTAGGAGGTGTGATAAGAGGTGTACATTTTGGTGGGGTGATGTTTTTAGAAGGATATTTTTAGTATTATTTGGGAAGTTCTTAGAAATTTTTAGGATTTTGAATTTTTATAGGTAAGGGTCCAAAGAAATGAGAGGGTCAAAGTATTAATTGGGATACTAATGGTAACGCTCTTAATTAAATGGTAATTCTACTTACATCACTGATTTATCTCCTTACACTTTATTTCTTATTACACTACCTTTTATCTCAATACACTCTTTATAATTCCGAATATTTCCCCATCCTAACCAATTCATCCCCTCTTTACACACATTCACATTTAAAACCCTAATTTCATTACACTACCTCATTCACCTCTAACCACTATATTCTCTACCTTTAGCCACCACCGCCAATCATCCATCACAGCCACTCAACCCCTATCACCGTAATTCCCCTCACCACTTCTACAACTACTGACCATCGCGATCACCACTTACTATGATCACCACCTACTGCAACTCTAATTTCCCAGCCACCCACACCGCGACCACCATCACTCACAAACCCAACCCTTGCAACCGCCACCATTGTGAACCCTACCTCTGCAACTAAAGATACCCCTACAACCTAAAGAAAAGCAAGAGTGTCAAGTTTAGGGTTTGGAAGAGAAGAAAACGGAGAAGGAGGTGGTGGTGGTTGCAATTTGTGTAGGTTGATCGTAGAATAATGAAGTTCTGGAGTGGAACAAGGGTTATGACAGTTCTGGGGTGGCGAAGGGCTGCCGAAGGTAGAAGAAATGGCGATGTGGTTAAGAGAGAGCTATTAGAGGTGGGGTGGCAAGGGAGGGCTACCGGTGTTGTGCAAACGATGGAGGAGGATTGCTGGAGGTGAGAAAAGAGTAGAGAAAATAGAGTAATGGTGAAGGGTAGTGGGTGGGGTAGGATTTAGGGATCAATTCGTGATTTTACAAAAGAACAAAATTGTAATTAAAAAAATAAAAATTAAATGATGTAATGAGCTTCTTTTGTGGTGTAAATTAAATCATTGGCGACCAAAATATTTCCTTCTTTTTTTTTTTGTGAAAAGCGATACTTTTGTTGTTAAATCTACATATCTACTTGCACTAGAATATCTTATATTTACATCATTCTCTAGACTTATTCTTATACTTCAATATGTAAATTGTCAAATTTTTCTCCCCTTGTCTTATTTTTTATCTTTTATATCATAATGATCTGTACATTTGCTTTATCATACTTCTATAAATGTATCCAAAATCATAATTTTTTTCTACATCATATTAAAAAGAGTAATATTACAAACACTAATTAGTATATGAACTAATACACCAACTAAGTCATAAGAATATATGCGGGTTCCACCACTTAACATGAGTCCCATCTAATATTGTATCTAGTTAGTGTGATAGTTGATATACTAATTAGTATTTGTAGCATTACTCTATTAACAATAAGAATATTTTTTCAAAAAATCCTGTTTTTAATACTTATGTATCTCCTAATTAATTTTTTATAATCTATTTAGTCTTGCAGTCATTCAAAAAACCAAAAAATCCAATTTTAGATTTAGCACAAAAAATAGAAACTAAATCTATATTATAGGAGAAATCACACTGATTTAAATATTTACCCTATTTGAATTAGAACATATATTTTAAGATAAAATCATGGCAGCTAGAGCCTAATACAATTATTCTATTTGAAATCTTGTTTTCCATACTAAAACATGATAACATCTTTAAATCCGTCAATAAAAACTATAAACATTCACACTTTTTAAAGTGAAATTATATAAGTTATCAAATAAAAAGTGTTAATATTCATACTAAGAAAATTATCGGATTATGAGCTTTCACATTTTTTCCTAATGTGGAAATATAAAAATTACATAACAAAAATTTCATACAAAGATCAAAATATAATGTGAATGTTCCTAGTAAATAACAAACATACAACTAATATTCGGAAATGCAAAACTCATATCAAAATACAATATGAATGTTCACATTTATAACTAACATGCAATTAGCCTTAAAATAAAAAAAAATAAAAAAACTGAAGTCATACTGATGTAAACATTCACACTGCAACTTAAAAATGCAAAACCAAATTGAAAAAAGTAATTCGACTATTCTAATTGTTCAACAATTACAAAAACGATTGTCCAACCAACAAGCATAGTAATATATAATATATAACAAATTATCAAACAATATACAAAAATTTATCAAATAGTTCATATACATTGATGCACCTTTTCAGAAAAATCTATATATAATCAACACCGACATAATATTAGCGAATAAACTATACAATACCAGTGACTACATAAACTAACAAATAAATTACAATTCGTGTGTAACAGTGGCAAAAAAATGACGATCTTTGAAGACCTCCAGCAAAATTACTACTATGTCACCTTTGAGGGTGTCATGACCCGAACCCACCCCTAAAAATTTAGGTCATAACTGGCCGGTAATCTCTTGATTACCTTCGGCCTCAAACAAACATACAGAGTATTTATAGTAATGGGGCCAAAAGCGGAAGAACATAACAAAAGAATGAGTCCATTGAGCTATACCAATATGAGCAAAATGTAACACATCCACGTCACTTACATACCCATGCAAAAAGAATATAAGTATTGAAAGAAATTTGTGCATAACGTTTACAAACCCAAGACCACATTAGTAAACAAAGTGTGTGTCAATTTTCGACCACATTGCCAATCAAGCACTCAGCTGGAGAACACTGACAAAATAGATTAAGCCCGAACAACCTGTCACAGAAAGATAAAAATCCCGCGATGGTTCGTCCACCCAGGAGCACTCCGACGATCAAGTCAGTAAAATATTTCTCAAAGATAACCAATAGTGCTTAACTCACTAGACAGAGCATAAAAGACGTACCTTAGACCCATAAAGGTGCCTCTCTTTTATAGCCAATACAAACCTAATCCCAATAGAAGCCTAGCTTCAATGGATTTAGGATTACTGCTAATCTTAGACTCCCAATAAGATTGGGATAAACTCTCTAAGAGTCTTATCTTTACCCAAACTGAAGTCTTCTCCCATTCTAGGACTCTTGTCCCTTTTCCCCTTATCCCGGATTCCGGTATTCTTGTAGATAACCTCAGCCTAGCCGAGATTATCTCAGCATCATGACCAAGACACGTGGCACCCCGGCTGGCACTTCGGTGACACCTCAGCCACATGTCGACATTCAAAATTTATGTCCCCACAACTGGCCCCTAGGTTCTATTACCTCGGCATCCTGAGGTAATAGAACCTATATCATTCCTTCCTTTAATTATGACCCCAGTTTAACTTCAACTTGTAAATTTTTCATAAATTTCAACAAGTGTTAAACATGACCTCGGTTTAACTTCAACTTGTAAATTTTTAAAATTTCAACAAGTGTTAAACATGTCCTTGGTTTAACTTCAACTTGTAAATTTTTAAAATTTCAACAAGTGTTAAACATGCCCTTGGTTTAACTTCAACTTGTAAATTTAAATTTCAACAAGCGTCAAACATGACCTCGGTTTAACTTCAACTTGTAAATTTAAATTTCAACAAGTGTTAAACACGTCCTCAGTTTAATTTCAACTTGTAAATTTAAATTTCAACAAGCGTTAAACACGTCATCAGTTTAACTTCAACTTGTAAATTTAAATTTCAACAAGTGTTAAACACGTCCTCGGTTTAACTTCAACTTGCAAATTTAAATTTCACCAAGTGTTAAACTAATCTTAGCTTGTAAATTCCAGCTCCCAAGCATCATTCTCCAGCCCTCTGCCCCCTAATGTGAACTTAAGTTGCACTTGGGTTCTCATTAAGCATATGGCTTTTGAACTTGTTGCCGAGGTCATATTCAAACAAAGACTGGCCGAGGTTACCAATCTTGGTCTCTTTGTTTATCTGATTGGCATGTACTGAGTTCAAGTCTGTGTTTGACTCTTGAACTGTCTTGGGCTGACCTTCTTGTTGTAAGCCTTACCAAGGTGTTACTGGTATGCCCACAGCCGAATTTCTCTTCTCTCGCATGTTGCAAGTGGATTTCAACAACATTTTTATGCTTTTTTACATAGGCTTCAGCTTCCTTTTCCCTACGATATTGCTCTATGGGCAAGGGATCTGCTCCCTGCATGGCTTCCACACACTCCTTTGTGGACCTTATATAAAAATTCTTTAACCTGGGAATGATGTACACATCGTAATAGAGGTCCAATTAAAACCCTTCTGTATAGATGGCCTTCTGCCGACAGGCAAAACCTGGCCGACTTCAGTCTGAACTTGTGTTCTTCCTTTTTACCTTCAAGGATCTAAGATCTTCTTACTTAGGCTGAGCTCTTCTCTTCTCGGACTTAATTATCTAGGCCAAGATCTTGTCTTTTGGGATCTGGGATCCAGGATCTACTCACTTGAGCTGAGCTCTTGTCTTCTCGGACTTAATTATCTAGGCCAAGATCTTATCTTCTGGGATCTGGGATCCAGGATCTACTCACTTGAGCTGAGCTCTTGTCTTCTTGGACTTAATCATCTAAGCCGACATCTTGTCTTCTAGGATTTGGAATCCGGGACCTAGGATCTGCTCACTTAGGCTGAGCTCTTGTCTTCTCAGACCTAATCATCTAGGCCGAGATCTTGTCTTCTAGGCTTTGGGATCTGGGATCTGGAATCCAAGATCTGCTCACTTAAGCTAAGCTCTTGTCTTCTCGGACCTAATCACCTAGGCTGAGATCTTGTCCTCCGGGATCTACTCACTTGGGTTGAGATCGTGTTTTCTGGGATTCTCTTCTCATTGATTCTCCATGCCTGACCTCCCGTGAAGGCCGGTGAGAATGTCCCTTGATCCTGTCGTGCTGAGGGACTGCAGGAATCTTTTTCTGCCCTCCTTTTCGGGTGTCTTTCTTGGTCGCTAAAATCGACGTATCTTGTAACGGAAATGGTGGCTGCATGACGTTGTTCTGCATCATGAAATTGACAACCGTTTACAGGTCTGCCAATTTGTCCGCCATTCCCTTTATCTCTTCGTCCCTCCGCAGATATCTATCTTTCCATACCTAGAGGTCGTCCTCGTTATAATACCCGCTTCGGTTCGATTTCTTTCGTACGTCGCCCTCCTGGCCAACGTCCTTTCCTCCGTGATGCGTATCACAAGTTTCCTCATTGCAGTTGTCTTCTTCGTCATCAAAGTCGATATGTTTCCCACTTTCAGTAGGAGTGTCATCCCTAACCTTCTCTTTTTGTCCGTCGTTGGCCATCTATTCTCTTTTCTTTCCCACAGACAGCGCCAAATTGTGTGTGCCAATTTCCGACCACAATGCCAATCAAGCACTCAACTAGAGAACATTGGCAGAATAAATTAAGGCCAAACGACTTGCAACAGAAAGAAGAGATTCCGATGGTGGTTCGTCCACCCGGGGACACTCCGACGATCAAGTCAGTTATCTCTCACAGATAGCAAAAGTGCTTAACTCACTATACAGAGCATAAAAGACATACCTTAGACCCATGGGGGTACCTCTCTTTTATAGTCAACACAATCCTAGTCCCAATAATAGCCTAACTCTAATGGACTTAGGATTACTGCTAATCTTGGACTCCTAGTAGGATTAGGATAAACTCTCTAAGAGTCTTATCTTTACCCAAACTGAAGTCTTCTCCCATTCTAGGACTCTTGTCCCTTATCCGCTTATCCCGAATTTCGGTATCTTCGCAGATAACCTCGGCCTAGCTGAGATTACCTCAGCATCATGACCAAGACACGTGGCACCCCGGCTGGCACTTCGGTGACACCTCGGCCATGTGTCGTCATTCAGAAATTATGTCCCCACACAAAGTAAGGACCAAGTATGATGTGAGTCAAGACAAAACTCTATCTCTAAGACATGACTCAATTGGGTCTCAAAAAGGATGGCCCCTGAAGTTGACTCTAAGGGTGTGCTCCATGCTACGAATTACCTACATGTGCATGCAAAAATTGGGTGAACGCAGCTCAATAAGTAACAATACAGTAAGACAGTGTAAATAGACAGTCATAAGATTCTTATAATACACAAAATCATATAAACAAAATGGCCTTAGGACCAATCATGCTTCAAAACAGCCTCGGGCCCTACGTATTTCAAAACGGCCTCGAGCCTAATATATAACAAAACGACATCAGGCCCAATTATGTATCAAAACGGCCTTGGGGCCAATCATATTTCAAAACGACCTCGGGCTCAATATATAACCAAACGGCCTTGGGCCCAATATATAACAAAACGACATCGGGCCCAATCATATTTCAAAACGGCCTCAGGCCCAATATATAACAAAACGACCTTGGGTCCAATCATATATCAAAATAGCCTCAGGCCCAACGTTGCACATGTCATATAACATTAATGAGATTTTTCATTTCAATCAATCACAATATCAGCACCAATCACCGTTCATGGTTCAAGGTACACAATAACTAACATATAAATATGGTATTATTACTCACAGTGATGATTGATCTTGCAGTGCTTCCTCCGGCACACGACCTACACCAAGCATGTTACACATGTATTCGATAAATAATTCGTTCATATCATATACATTTTCTTTTAGTGATTCACCAACCCTTTTTAATGGTTGTTAATCATGGTTTCACTCCCAAAAAGGTTTAAATAAGGTTTGAAATGCATTCTGGAAGTTGGGAGCATCAATACAAAAAAACAGGATTTTCCCCCTAGTTGGTCGCACATGCAGTCGGTCCAACCACTCGAGTGGTCTGGTTCTGCACGTGTGAAAATTGCAGCCGCTCGAGCGCCCAGTGTTGTCCAGCTTTAGTTCAAAGCATGGGCCGCTTGTGCGGAGCCCATGGGCACACGAGTGGTCTAGGCATAGCTAGATAGTCTGAAAATGGCTCAAAGATGAAAACATTTTGATCTCATTCCCAAGCCCAAATCCATGCAAAAACAACTCAAAAACATAATATATAAGCATGATACAAGTGTAATTCCACATTAAACATATAAATCTTGCATCAACATCAACTTCATGGTCTCATCTTTTCACAATTTTATGGTTTTACATACACAAGTCAAAATACAAATATTCATGAATGATTTTCTCACAAATCTTGTTTATGTGAACCATCTAGGGTTTATTTCATAGACCAATCATAAAAATGAACTCAAATCAAACAAGGTGTAGAGATTAGGGTCCAATTTCATGTCTTTAGCTCTAGCCACCACACAACTCAAACCTTAGCTCAAAATTCCTAATTTCTTCATGATTTCTTGACAAAGATGAGTTAGAGACAAATTTTGTAAGTAAATTTCCATACCTTAACTCAAATCTATGGTTGGCCCCTTGATTCCTTTCAAATCCCTAGCTTTCTCCTCTTTCTCTCTCTCTAACTCACACTTTGGAGCCCTTTTCCGACAAAAGAAGAACAAAAGAGGCTATACATATATAACTTAACTCAAAAATCTTAATTTATTCATTACGAATCATAATTTTCAAAATCTCACCAAAGGCTCTAAAAATTATGTTAATCATAGCTGTGAAGTCGGTTTTTGTTTATCGCGTCTCTACAACCTTCAATTTCAGTTTAAAGTTTCAATTGCAATATATATTCTTACTTTCAACAGATATTTTTCCAAATTCACATATTTCCCATACTTAAACTTGTAATTTCATATCAAACACATAATTATATACATAATTAAGCATAGTACAAGTTGGGTCATCACAGAGGGTTATTTTGGAAATGCCAAAAAAGCTGACTTGTGGCGCCCTAAAATAATTAACATTATCTTGCCTCATATTAGTGCTGCGATTGATTTAATAATCTCATAACTTCTATTCATTATATCTTTGATCATTATAAAAAGTGGCATATGCAATATATATTCACCAATCCTAGATTCTAAATCTATAGCATATGGCATGGATACAAGAATAAAAAGAGAAATAAAACCAAGTAATGAAATGCCTTAATAATTACACATGGATACAAGAATAAAAAAAGGAAATAAAACCAAGTAATGAAATGCCTTAATAATTACAACTTTTTAAGACGATGCGTGGTTACAACAAAATGAGTTTAAACTCAATACAAGTAAAGCCTTGGGCTTAAACAAAAATAATTACATTAAGAAAACATAAATGAAGCCTTAAGCTAGGGTGAGCCATAGCCCAGTAAAGATACTCTAACACAATATATGAATCTTATCAAAATTATAAAGTGAATGCACATACATGCCATTTGTCAAACATTTCTCGTTTTCCATCTCAAAATAATGTAATGCTAGATTATAAATCAATTCATGAAAATAACCCTTTTATATCAAAAAAGAGGGCAGTGGATATAACACACTGGAAATCTCTAAGTACGTTTCTGCCAGTAGGTTATATAAGCACTACCGAAACCATTTTACGGATACTAATCAAAAGGATCGACACCTAACTGCTCGGGTTTCTAGACTTTCACCGGATACACCAGCCAACATAATAAAACCACAACCACACCCCCTAACCAGATTCACCACGATATTCACCCATTTTTCTCAAAATTAATACATTTACAATGTTCAATAAGAAATGATGCTCAATGCACAATGTATAAGAAATTAGTTTCAATTCAACATAATTCTCGTTTAATGTCTACAACAATCAATACTATCTTCCACCAATAGCTCAAAACATATGTTTCTATTCAATAGATAATTTCCAATCAAGGATACAATTTTATCAATTATAATGGGAGTGATACTACATATTTAACTCTGCCATCATCATCAAAATAAACATTGTTCCAATTTCACAATACCCAATATCATTTTTCATTTTCCCTTTACAATTCCAAATATCCAAAAATCTAAGACAAAACCCCCTTTGTTTTACCAAATCAATTTCAAGAAGAAACATAGACCATTTTAACATATCTCACTCATAAATACATCCCACAACCATTTTCAAAAATCCATTTGGAAAACCCCTCTTTTGATTTCAAATCCAAACCCTAGGCTTTTCCAAAATTTCCCAAATCAATACCCCTTTAAAAATAAATAATAAATAAATAAAATAACTAAGCTAAAAATCATATAAAAGAGTCAAAGAAATTCATATCTCAAAGTTGAAGACACGAAGAAACGATGGGTAAAACTTGACAGAGTCAAAAACACGAAATGCTCAGATTAAAATGAAGCCCTTGACATGCTCAACTTTTTAGGGTAAGGAAACCCATGGATTGAGAGTATTTGGGGCTAGAAATGATAACTAGAGAGAGTCTGTACATGGATCTAGGGTTTTGGAATGTTTAGAGAGAGAAGGAGATGAAAAAGTGATTGAGAATAGCTTCTTTTTGGACTGATATATGCATAGACCGCTCGAGCACAGAAATGGTGGCTCGAGCGACCAAAACCACCGCTCGAGCTCACAATGACTCCCTCCCAATAGTTGAAACCTACAAAAGATCGCTCGAGTGCAAGAAATACCACTCGAGTGAAGATATCAAACCCTCAACAGTTTTACAGACTGTAAAAGATCGCTCGAGCTCATGAATGGTCGCTTGAGCGAACAAACCAAAATCTAGGCAACAACTCTTTAAAAAACTAACTTTCCAATCTGTTTCAAATGTAATCAAAACTCTTAATAGACAAAATCAACACGCAACAAGATGGAAATGAAATGGACAACAGCTAAATATATGGGTTTTCAGACCGAAAAGCAACAAATAAGTCGGATCTAAACCAGAATTGTTATATGACTTTTTTGTTTATTACAGAAAGACGTGCCAAAAATAGAGAGATGATGTGATCCAAATAAACCAAAGCCAAAAAGGTGAAATTTTTTTTTTTTTTTTTTACACTTCTCAAAAGAGGCTTGAATGAGGTTTTTATGAGAGGGCTTTGGTTTCTAACAAAGGCGAAACGTTTTCTTCTATTATGAACCATATGTCTCTCCACATATATCTAGGGTCACTTAGGTAAAATTGCATTATATTATGAGGGTTGCTATATACCCCTACCTTTTTTCTTTGGTCCTCCATTTTTTTGAACCCCTACCTAGCTAAATGAGTCCCCTTTATTTTCTCTTTAAACCTTCACCTTAATTCTAACTATATCATCTCCCTAACCCACCCTCCTAACCCAACCACTACCAGCTCTGGCCATACCCTCCTCCGCCATCTCTATCTCCGGTAACCAACCCGTTGTTGTCGTCTAGAACAGACTGGCGACCAACCCACTACCGTTGTCCATCATCTAGTGGATGAGGTTGTCTGTTACTAATATTCAATAATGAAAGTTGTTGGGTTTCCATGTGTTTGCAATTAGAATTTTTCGATTTGCTAGTGGGCGTCTCTCTGGATGGGTTTCCTTACATTTGATTACGATTTACGGTGGATGGTTGTCCGCTATTGGCTTCGATTCACTAATCTCCAAGATTTGTGTTGGTGTCTTTCCGGTTACGGGTGGCGCCGTCACAGGGTTACTCTGGCCTTATCGTGATGTTGTTGTTGTTCGATTTGTACCCAATCTGATGTTTAGATTTGTTGTCTCTTTTGTTTTGCTAGTATTTTCAATCTAGAATAGTGATTTTCTATGATCTAGGTTGGTGCTTTTGGTTGTGGGCATCATCATGACTCAAATGTCCAGCTACAGTTTCGGAGCTTTGTGCGAGGTTTTCTGGCGTTGGTCCATGGCGGTGGTTGGGGATGACAACAATGTTCTAAAGATAGTAATGTTGCGATAATGGCAGTGGTTGGCTAGCCGGGTGGCGTTGGAGGTGAGGATGGTGAACGGCAACTGCC
This sequence comes from Camellia sinensis, assembly GCF_055761805.1. Taxonomy (NCBI): domain Eukaryota; kingdom Viridiplantae; phylum Streptophyta; class Magnoliopsida; order Ericales; family Theaceae; genus Camellia; species Camellia sinensis. The sequence continues at coordinate 85,342,764 of NC_138963.1, forward strand.
GGATGTGATAGAATTAGGGTTAGGGTTTTGAAAATTAGGGCTAGAGGGTTAGAGATGAGGATAGAAATGGAATTTTATTTTTGGACAAAATTGAAATGAAAAAAATGAAAAAGAAAGGGTTCAAAAAAATAAGGTAGGTGTAAGTAGCAACCCTCTATATTATTTATTGTCGTTGTAGGAGAAAGTTTTGATCAAAACTTCCTTCTAATTTGACGTATTATTGGTGTTAATTTGTATTATATAAATACATTTTAACTTGACTAATTTAATATTTATATTATCAAAGAGTAATGTTAGAAATTATAAAAAAAAATATCATGAAAGATTCTCCACTATTAGATTACAAATACAATAAAACACTATACACTAATTAAAGGATGAAAATTTTTATAAAATATTTCATAATATTTTTTTCATAATTTCTAATATTACTCATTATCAAATTGTAAAAATGGTATATCATATTTCGTTAACTTATTAATATGCCATTGATTTAAGTTTTGTTAGCCTTTGTTTGGGAAGTAAAAGTTGGGACTTTTTTTGCTAAAATAGTCACAAAAAAAGAAAAGAGTCTTTTGGGAAGCTAGTAAAAAGCGAGCTTCCAGTTTTTTACCTATTTTGGGTCACATCAACTCTCACATAACTTATCCACAAAAAGACAAAATAAGTTAAAAAAGTCACAAAATCAACTTTTTACCAACTTCCTAAAACATCTTAAAATAGGCTTTTTAGCTCAATAAGACAAAATATCACTCCAACCCATAATCATTATATTATTTCTCTCACAAAAAGTCAAAAAAATTAAAAAATCCTTTCCAAATAAAATTTTTTAACCACAAACTAAAATAACTAAAAAGTCAAAAAGGTAAAAAATCAATCCCTTCCCAAACGAATACTTTGTAGGTGTTTGAGAAGTGAGTTTTATGTAGTTTTTTTTAGTTGTAGGATATTATTGGAGAATTTTTTTTTTGTATTTGGGAAGATAATAAATTTTTTTGTTGTTGGATGTGATATTTATGAAAGAAAAAATTAAATTATAGAATTGAATGTGAGATTTTGTTTGTATTTAATTTTTTTGGATTTTATAAAACTTTTGTCTTGTAATAGAAAAAATCAAAAAAAAAAAAAAAAATCCCAAATCCAAGTTTCCAAACACCACTTTGTGACTCAAATTTCTTCAAACATTGGGCTGGTAAAGAGTGTTTTACCCTATTTTTGGAGCTGGCACCTCAAGACTCTTCCGGAAGCCGTTGGAACTTTGAAGGAAAACAGAGACAAGCAGAGAGAGAGAAAGATAAGGGAGATTGCTGGAGAGAGAGAGAGAGAGAGATGTCGGGGGGAGAGAGAAAAAGAAGCGTGAAGCTGTTGTGCCCATCTCTATCAAAAAAAGCGGTGGTGCCATTTGTGGTTTGGGATGATGAGAGGCTTGACCTTGGCTCCATAGCTCGGACCTTCGGGCTCGACCCCTGGACCTTGAAGCTCAACGGCCACTTCGTAAGCAGAGGGGTCGATCTCATTGCCTCATCGGTCACGTGGAAGTCCCTTCTCTCTTTCTTCTCCTCACGTGGTTTGTCCACCGGAGCCACCGACTCCGACCCCCTCATCGTCCACGGCCACCTCTCCAAACTCCCAACCAAGCGTAAAGTCCTACCTATCTATTTTCTTTCTTGTGTTTGGTTAGTGAGAAACTTTTTAATATTGCAAAAATGTAAAAACAAAATTGGAATTCTTCAACCTAAATTTGTTACCTCTGTTGTATTTAGTTTTGAAGTTGTAACTACTCAATCAATTATTAATTTAGGTAAATATGAAGTACTGGTTCTTCTATCGATTCTGGAAATAAATTTGTGCAAGAAACTCTAGGAAAAAGAAAGAAATTTGGGAGACTGAATCAAACTTGCGGTGTTCTGATTCAAGAAAAATCAGAATCCTCCAGTTTTGTGAGACTAGCTCTAGGACAGTTACTTGATTCAGTTGAGTTGCTAATTTTTATTTATTTAGTTTTATTTTTTTTTTAGCAACTAAAAAACAAGAAAAGCTTGGTTGATTCAGTGTTTTCTTTTTCCTTGAGCGGAATTCTTGACCTTTGGAATTAAAGAAATCATTTAATTTGTGTTCTTGTGCTTCTTCTAGTACTCTTCTTGTTTTTGTATTCCAACATTATCTACTGTTATTGCTTCCTAGCACCAATCCGCTGAGAGGTGTCTTGTATTTACTGTGTAAGGGGCCTGTGTAACAGAAAAGAGTGTTGCGGAGTGTTCTTGTAATCCTTATTAGTGGATTTTGATTGTTTCCGGTGCAGACATAGGCATGTCGCCAAACCACATATATCTTGTTTTTGTGTCTGTTTGTTCTCTTGTTATTGTTTATTGTTTTGTCGTTGTAACCACGTTCTTGTATAACACCATCTTAGATGCATTGTTTCTCTTCATTTTGGAAATTTCAAAAGAAATCCTCTACTTCGCTGTGGTTTTATATGAAACATAAAATGAGAAATGTAATGTGGGTGGTAAGAACATGATAGAGAAATGACAAGACATGACGATCTGGTTTCACCCAAATCCAAACTGAAAGATCCCATCCTTTAATTTAATTCCGAATTTGATTACCCAACTAAATCCGAGTCTGCATAAATGACTTTAATAAATCCAATCCAATCCAAATCTGAATCTGAATCTGATTACAATTGAAACCTATACCCTAGCAGGAAAATATAACTTCTAAGGTGTTGCTTTGTGTTTTGGCATGTATTAATGTCTGTTTAGGTGTCGCTAAATATTTTAATCTAAATAATAATAATAATACTAGTAAGGAAAAAATAAGGGTTGGGTAAGATTTAAGAATTGGGTGCCCATGTCAAGCGGATTCGGATTAGATTGTTCATTATCAGATTTGGATTTGGATTAATGATTAATCAGTTCGAATTGGATTCTACCAAATTTGATTTGAATCTGACCACTATAGGGAGGGAGGTATGAGGACTTGTGGAACTGAGAGAGTAAGTGATGGCAGCTGTACAAATATAACCAATATATCTATCTTCGTATCCCCACTTGGAAGGGTTAGCTTAGGTATGTCTTGGCTGAAACTGAAGGTCTTTTATATTTTACATGTCACTTTAATTACCCATCAAATATGTAACTATTCATTTTGGCCTTTTCTTTAATGTTTATGGGTTATGCCTTTATTGAAAGGACTGTACTCTGTAACTATGCTAATCGAAAAATAGTTTGGACATCAAAAAAACTGTCTGGCATGCTGCTGCAACATCATTACTTTGAAAAAACTGTCTGGCTGGGATACGGTAACAGCTATATATATTTTTTTATTTGCTATATGAATATGTATTTAGGGTTAAAAAAAAAAAAAACAATCAATCTATATGTAGGTGTAGTGTTATTGTTATTTTTTTTTTAAAAAAATTCTCCTCTTTCTTTCCATGTATTTCACCAACCCTAAATCAAATTTCTAAAAGTTTAAAAAAAAAAAGAAAAAAAAATACACCATAAAAGTGGCCTAAGGTGTATCTAAACACACGAAATATGTGTCCATGAAGTGTCCTCTTGAAAATAAATAAACATTGACACGTTGTGTGTCTGACACTTGGACCCCACGTGCAATGTCGTGTCGTGCTGGTGTCTGATACGTATCAAACCTAAACACACCCATTTTCAAGTGACCATGCTTCCTGAGTTAGGTTTTCACAAGGCAACCTATACTCAATACCATAATTAATATCATTGCTACCAAGTTTGGAAAAATGGTGAGAATTATCATTATTGCATATTGTTATGTTTTTTTGTTTTTGGTGAATAAGTCATAAAATAAAAACAAAAGATATACACAAATACAAGGGGCATGCCCTAGGCCCTAAACCCAACTATACAAGCAACCTAAAACAGCCTAAAAAGGCCAGCCAAACACAGAACAAGCTGAGACAAAACAGCTACAACTAACAAAAACAAGTAGAGAACCTGGAAAATCCAAAGCTATTAACTGGATGGATAAAGATACAAAACAATTAAATAACTTAGAATTATAACACAGATTGGAAGACTAAACTCAATCTGCAAAACATATTTTGATTCCTTAATTATGTTCAGGCTCCCCATACAAACAGTATGTGGACCATGAACACATTCTATAGGCTCCAAAAGCTGATACAAAAAAGACTATCCCTTACACAGCCCGTAAGGGTAAACCAACAAAAGATCTCCAAAATATTCACCCAAACAACAGTACCATAGTATATCAGATTCAACAGATATATACAATTTAAATAAAAGCTTTCTTCACACTTGAGGCGCCTAAAGCAGCCATCCCTTCTTGCTGCCAACTTCCAGAAATTAACAGACCCTGCCCAAGATACACAGATACATGAGTTCCAAAAATAGCAGCTATACAACAGCAAGTTATACACACCAGCTGCTGTATAATTGCACAAGCACACACTATATATTCTTACTACACTCAGCCCACTATATAGGATCTCACAACGCTATATTATATATTGTTATGTTGCTCCTCTATTCAGATGTGTTTTCCCTCCTTTGAAACTGAGCTGTGATTTTCCAGGAGCACATGACCCAGCAGATGTAGAAAATGGGATTTGCTATGCAATTGAACACCAGAGTAGCAGTGTAAACACGAGGCCACAACTTGGAGATACTATCTTTCTCAATAAGAAAAGGCGAAAGGAAAGCTGCTCAGGTAATGTCACTAATTTGAGGTGACAATTATGTTGTTGAATTTTGAGATTCCTGAGTTTTACTTTGTTGGTTTGTACTTTCTGCCTTTTCCCACAATTTCTTGCTATACCATATGATTATTATATGCTTATTTGATATATAGAGTGAAATTATTATATGTTTTGTTGTATGAACTGCCTAAACAAGAATTCTTGAACAGCAAACAACCAGTTCAAATATGCATGACGATGCAAGAGATGCTTTCTCATTACTCACAATAATTATAATTTTATAATTTACTGAACAAAATTTCAACTTTATAACTACCGAGTCATTTTAAGCTTGATTTTTCAGGAAATATTGACTGGGATAATGAAATCAACAAATGTGATGGTTTTGGACTGAAGAGAAAGCAATGCTCAGAAGATGTCAGCCCCTTGAAGAGGATAAGAATGATTGGAAGTAACTCAGGTACCTATAGGGTTAGGGTGTGCATTTTCAACCTTTTTCTGGTCTCCTATCACTTGATTTCTTTGTTTCAGGTTCAGAAGCATTGCTTCCGGTCTTTTGCTGATCTTGCAGGGTCTCAACTGTTTGATGTGTCCAATAATTAATTTTGTTATTCAAGTGATTCATTTCTTTATCGGCCTTTTTTCAGGTTCCCAAGCAGGAGAAAATGGAATCATTGCAAACACCCAATTTCGGTGCAGTTTCATTGGTGACAATATGACGCGGATAAGAGAAGATGAGATGGTCATTACTGCTCCTAGTAAAAAGACTAGAAGATGATTTCATTTTCATTTGTTTTTGTGAATCCAACTCTGTAAATACTACACAAACAGTTCTGTTTTGAAAAATCAAAGTTAGTTGAGTAATATCAGCCTTAATGGAATGACTTCTCATTGAATCTGTACTGCTTTAATTCCATAACATTCTTCATTTCACTCTCCGCATAAAAATAGCAACAGGTAAAAATATAACAGAAAATGATTGTGAGCGATGGAATCGGACATTCTGTTTGGCTGGGAAAAACAACGAAAAAATTGCCAACTGGTCCTATTCCGACTAAACTGTGTTTGGTGTGGTTATATTATTGCACAATTTGGTCCTAGTTATTAAAATAGGTGAATACAATTTAGTTTATAGTTTTATAGTTATGATTCTGATTTAGAATGTACCGGACCGTTTATATATATATATATATATATATATATAATTTGTTATTTATGGTAGACACTTGAGTATTTTATTAATATTCCATATATATTTATAAGTTGTTTACGCATTGCTCTTGCAAGTGTGTCATTATACATTGCAAGTATGTTATTGTATAATGGTAGATTTAGTTCTATATAATCATTTAAATAATTTTGTTTATAAAATGATGACACATTAAGTTGATGGCAAATATTTATAAAATAGTAACTCCAAATCGAACTGCATAACATTTTTTTGATTCGATTTGATTTGATTATAAATTTCATAGAATTGTAAGTAGTGATTTGATCTTGGTTTGCGTCCTCTGTTTTGCGTTTTGTTTTAAGATTTTGCTGTACAAGGAATATTATGTGTAAGACAAGAAGACTATTGTATAAATTGTGAGATCACATAGAACAAATAAATTCATATTTTATATTTGCAATTGTAGACTACAACATCATGGTAGAAATTACAAGTAGAAGAACAGAAATATATAAAAGAAAATAGCAACGAAAGACAAATCGAAACCTGCACTAGATAGTGTCCTTATAATAGATTCGTCACCTCACTGGTTGGGTGCTGGAGGTTGTTCGACGTCTGTCTTCCAAGATGTGACAGTTGGATTAGCTACAGCAACGCATCAACTAAGTAGTTTCGGCGAACAGAATTTTGCAGCACTCTTTCACAGGTGTAACAACCCTCATACTGTTTACCGATTAATGACTGATTGATTACCGATAACCATCGATTACCGTTAAACTGAATTGATTATGACCGATAATTGAACTGATTAAAGTACTGAACTGACTGACTGAAATTGGAAACCGAATCGATTGAGTATGTGTGTGTTAAATTGTATTCTATCTGTTTGACTGTTTGATTATCTGTTCCTGTGTATGTTTAAATTGCAAATTGAAGGCCTTATCGGCGGCCGAATCCAAAACTGATTGGTGTTTAATGATCCTCATAATTAATGTGATTTTATGGTAAATTTATCTGAAAACTGATTAGGTATGATTAAATTAGATTGAAATGAGTTAAATTGCAATAGTTGCCTTATTTACCAAACTAGCCTTGTAGTGGCCCACTACCTCAAACCTTTTGAGCCTTATTACACCTAATGCATTTGATTAAAACAACATTTCCTCAGCCTTCTTCTTGTTCTAGCCGACCATGAGAGGGAGAGAGTGAGAGAACTTGTCTTCCATCTTGAATCTTCTTGCAAATTGAAGAACTTGAAGGTTGAGTGCATATTTGAACCTCTAGCCTTGCATTCAAGGAACCTAGGTATGAATTTCATCCTTTTGATTTTGTGTTTGAACTAGTTCTTACATGGTTCATGTCTAGTTGTAGAGCTAAGTCATGAATTGGTCCATTAATGGTGAATTGAAGCTCAATCTTTGCATGCATGTTAGTATTGTTGGATTTTGAGTTGAGTTCATGGCAAAATATTACATGCATGTTCACAACTATGTTTAAGTCCATGATTTCATCATGTTTTGGAAACAATTGGCTCCTTAGAGCATCAAATTGGAGCTTCAAAATGATTTGAATTCATGCATGTTGCATGTTCATATTGTTCATGAAATTGGTTTGAAATTGGGTTTGAATAAAACACCCTTGGGCTTTGATTTCTCAAATTGAGTTTTGAATCATGTTTAACTATGAGTTTACATGTGTTTTCTGGAAATTTAGCCCAAGAGGTCGAGTTTTGATGCTTTTGAACTTGGTTTTGAGCTTGGAGGTGCAATCTGGGTTTTCCAGATTTCGCACTTCCGCTCGAGCGGGAGAAGTGCCGCTCGAGCGTGGAATCCGAGCATCCAGCATCTCTCTGCACTGTTTTGCAGTCCGCTCGAGCGGAGCATTGGGAGCTCGAGCGGAGTCATGTCTCACGCTCGAGCGGGCGTCGAGCGGATATTTCACCCATCCAGTACTTTTACAGTACGCTCGAGCGGGAAAGTTTACGCTCGAGCGTGTACCTTTGTTGCATTGACGCTCGAGCGGGGAAACCTGCGCTCGAGCGGAACTCTGTTTTTCTGAAAATGCTTTTAAATGTGCATCTTTGCATCCTCATCCCATTCTAGGCATTCTTAGGCCTAGTTTAAGACATCTTATTGAGGATATAGATGTAGAACACGCCGAGGCCCTCGGGATTAAGTTATGATATTTCCCAACTGTGCAGCTTAGTGTGTTCAACCTGTGAACTGTGTAGGGTTGGCGGCTGGGGAGGCACGCTCTAGCATACTGTAGCCCAAACTCTGTGAGTAACAATTGTGTAAAGATATGTTCAACTGATATCTTTTGAATACTGAACTGAACTGTTTACTGAACTGGTATTACTGAATGAATGTATGTCCTTTATTTCTGAACTGTACTGTGGCATCCTTAGTACCTACTGTTTACTGTTACGATTACTGTTACAGAGATCTCTGTCGGTTCCCTCGTGGAGCCACTACTGTTTACTGACTGATGGCCATCATTACTGTTCGGTCTTTTAAGACCTACTGTTACTGTTATGCTAATGGATGTACCACATATGACTGTTTACTGTACTGAACAACTGAAGTACTGATTGAATTGAACTGTTTTCATTACCGTAAGGACATTCATTCTAAACCTCTTTACGCATTATGTTATTCACTGGGCTTTAGCTCACTGTTTATATATATATGTAGGTGCTCAGCCACCAGATCGGAGCTAGGAGCGTGGGTTAGACTCCAGTTTTGTCAAGCCAGCCTTTGTGCCTCACTGCGAGGTTCCGAGCCTATCCGCTAAGGCTTAGGGGTGTTTTAGGAATTCCCCTTCTGTACTGTCTTACTGTTCTGTATAGACTGAGTGGTTTTTCTGTACTGTTATGTAGGGTTGAGTCCCTAGTTTGAATGAATGTAAATATTGTGCATACTGTTCTGTACTGTTTACGTATGAATGTATGAAAAATCTTTTTGGCATACAGACTGTTACAGCTCATTGGACATTGTTTAATTACTGTATTGGCTTCCGCCAGGCCCTGTACTCTGTTTTACTGTATTACTGTTAAGCAGGCCTTTGGTAATCTCGGATTACTGGCCGGTTACGGTGCTAAACCCATAGGGCCGGGTTTGGGCTCGTGACAGAGTGGTATCAGAGCGATACTTACCACGAGTTATACCGCACACACGTGTCCAAATGAGCTATAGGGTGTCCTAGAAAAGTGATTAGGGCATCTCATGAGCATGATAAGTGTGTGGTTATGTTATGACTGAATACATACTAATGTGGTAAACTGTTAAACAAATGACTGCTTATGTTTAAAACTGTTATAACTGCTTATAGTGAAATGGACAATGCAAATGAACCTGAGTCCTCATCTACTGAGGCAAGAATGGAAAGAATGGAAAGAATGATGGAACTGATAACTGCTAGACTTGAACAACAGAACCAACAACCTCCTCCTCCTCCGGTACAGCCGGAGCCTAATGTGAATGTGAATGATGGGGATATTATTGCTCTGACCCAGAAGTTCAGCAAAATGAAACCGCCATCCTTTCAGGGAGGCCTCGAACCGTTAAAAGCTGAGGCTTGGGTTCTGGAAACAGAGAAACTATTTGAAGTATTTCCGTGCTCAGAAGCAAACAAAGTATTGTTAGCTACCTTCACCCTACAAGAAGAGGCTAGAAGGTGGTGGATGTTGATCCGTGATACAAATACTGTTATGACTTGGGCTCAGTTCAAGGAGTCCTTCTTTGAAAAGTACTTCCCACAATGTGTCAGGGATAGGAAAGTAACTGAGTTTGAACAACTGAAACAGGGCACCACGTCGGTTGCCGAATATGAAACGAAATTTACTGAACTTGCCCGTTATGCACCGCATATGGTGGATACTGAGTATAAGAAGGTCAGGAAATTTGAAGGTGGCCTTAATGTTGCAATTCTTGACCGAATAAATGTGTTGAAACTACCGACTTTTGTGGGTGTTCTCGACCGGGCATTGATGGCCGAGTCGAACATTGCAGCAGTGAAACAATCTGAAACCCCAACAACCGAATGGCATGGTAAAAGGCAGGGTTTCAAATTCAAGAAAGGCAAGCACAACCCAGCCAACAAGAAACAGAATACGGGGTCGACAACTAGCCCCAGCCAAGGGAGTGGGTTCATACCACCCTGTCCTGAGTGTGGCAAGAAGCACAAGGGGGTCTGCTACAGAATATCTGGAGCCTGTTACAGGTGTGGCAAGGTGGGCCACATGGTTAAAGACTGCCCCTCTGCTCCACAAGCCAGTAGTAAAGCTGCACCAAGCGCAGCAGCATCAACTGTAGCACCAAAGCCTAACCCCAGAGCTACCGGGAAAGAGCCCATAAGGCAGGGCCGAGTGTTCGCCCTAGTACCGGGAGACGTGCAAAATACTGAGACCGTTGTGTCAGGTATTCTCTCTATTTGTACTCAGAATGCTTATGTACTGATTGATTCGGGGTCTACGCACTCTTATGTGTCACATGCTTTTTCGCGTAAATTGAATAGACCCTTAGAACCTATGAACTATCTGTTAGCTGTATCATCACCCGTTGGGGGATCTATGACATGTGCTTATATGTACCCCGCATGTGAAATCATTGTTGGGGATATGCATCTGTTTATTGATTTACTGCCATTGAACATTGATCATTTTGACGTAATATTGGGGATGGATTGGTTACAAAAATATCATGCCACTATTGATTGTGTGACCAAGCAAGTTGTTTTCCGTCCACCTGGTTTGCCGGAATTCGTGTTTAATGGGAGTAGAGTAGTACCTCCTCCGTATTTGATTTCGTCAGTGAAAGCTGTTAAATTAATTAGAAAGGGGTGTAAAGGATATCTGTGTTCTGTACTGACTGTGTCTACTGATGATAGTGTTAAAATTGATGTGAATTGTGTTCCTATAGTCAGAGAATTTCCAGATGTTTTCCCAGATAATCTTCCAGGAGATTTGACTGACAGGGAGATTGAATTTACCGTTGATGTGATTCCCGGAACACAACCAGTTTCTAAAGCTCCTTACCGAATGGCTCCAACTGAACTGAAAGAACTGAAAGTGCAATTGCAAGAACTGTTAGACAAAAAGTTTATCAGACCTAGCACTTCGCCATGGGGTGCTCCTGTTTTGTTTGTCAAGAAGAAAGACGGCTCACTAAGACTGTGCATTGACTACCATGAACTGAATAAGGTAACTGTGAAAAATAAATACCCATTGCCACGTATTGATGACTTATTTGATCAGTTACAGGGTGCTCAAGTATTTTCTAAGATCGATCTCAGATCGGGGTATCATCAACTGAAGGTTAAACCGGAAGACATTGATAAAACTGCTTTCAGAACGAGGTATGGACATTACGAATTTTTAGTTATGCCTTTTGGAGTCACGAATGCACCAGCTGCATTTATGGACCTTATGAACAGAATTTTTAAACCGTACCTTGACAATTTTATTGTTGTATTTATTGATGACATATTGATTTACTCCAAGAGTATAGAAGAACATGAACATCATCTGAGACTTGCCCTACAAACCTTAAGGGAACAGAAAATGTATGCTAAGCTGTCTAAATGTGAATTTTGGCTTGACCATGTTATGTTTTTGGGGCATGTTGTTAGCAAAGATGGGATTTCTGTTGATCCGCAGAAAATTGAAGCTGTAGTGAACTGGCCTAGACCAACAAATGTGACTGAAGTCCGAAGCTTTTTAGGATTGGCTGGATATTACAGAAGGTTTGTCAAAGATTTCTCCAAGATTGCCCTACCATTGACTCAGTTAACTCAGAAGGGGACATCATTTGACTGGACTGACCAAAGGGAATCAGCATTCCAAGAGCTGAAAACTCGACTTGTGACTGCACCGGTTTTGACCTTACCATCAGGTACGGACGGTTATACTGTATTTAGTGATGCTTCTCATAAGGGTTTGGGATGTGTTTTAATGCAGAATGGGAGAGTAATTGCTTATGCTTCCCGTCAACTGAGACCGCATGAAAAGAACTACCCGACCCATGATCTGGAACTTACTGCAGTAGTATTTGCACTGAAAATCTGGCGTCACTATCTGTACGGGGTGACATGTGAAGTATACACCGACCACAAGAGTTTAAAATATTTCTTCACACAGAAAGAACTGAACATGAGACAGCGGAGATGGCTAGAACTGATTAAAGATTATGACCTACAGATATTGTACCATCCGGGAAAAGCCAATACCGTTGCCGATGCATTGAGCCGGAAATCGATTGGAAACTTAGCCTGTTTACTTACAGGACATAAAGAGTTGCTTTGTGACCTTGAAAAATCTGAAATCGAAATTGTTTTACGAGAACAAGGTGGAATCTTAGCTGCTATTTCTGCTCAACCGGCACTGATTGAAGAAATTAAAGAGAAACAGCAACTGGATGACTTCTTGAAGAAGATCATCGAAGAAAGAGAATCCAAACCGAGACCGGGATTCAAATTTGAGAACAATGTACTGAAATTTCAAGAAAGACTGTGCGTACCAAATGATACTGAAATGAAAAGAAGAGTTCTGCAAGAGGGCCACAACTCAAGATTTTCCATCCACCCGGGGAATACGAAAATGTACCAAGATCTGAAACAGAATTTCTGGTGGCCGGGAATGAAGAAAGAAATTGCTGACTTTGTGTCCAAATGCCTTCATTGCCAACAGGTCAAAGCTGAACATCAACGACCTGCCGGATTATTACAACCCCTACCCATACCAGAGTGGAAATGGGAGCATATCACGATGGATTTTATCGTTGGGTTACCTCGCTCCAGAAAAGGTATGGATTCAATTTGGGTTATTGTTGATAGACTAACCAAATCTGCTCACTTCTTACCTGTCAAGACAATCTCTAATGCGGACAAATTGGCCGTTATCTATATTGATGAGATTGTAAGACTGCATGGAGTGCCTGTGTCTATTGTTTCTGACAGGGATTCGAAGTTTACATCGAGGTTTTGGCAAAGCCTACAGACTGCACTGGGTACTGAACTGAGACTGAGTAGTGCCTATCATCCTCAGACAGATGGCCAGTCAGAAAGAACCATCCAAACTCTGGAAGATTTACTGAGAATGTGTGTCCTTGATTTTCAGGGAGACTGGGAAAGTCATCTGCCATTAGTTGAATTCGCCTACAATAACAGCTACCATTCGAGTATTGGTATGGCGCCTTTCGAGGCATTGTATGGCAGAAAATGTAGATCTCCGATTTGCTGGGCGGAAGTTGGAGATGGGCCTTTGCTTGGGCCCGAGATTGTTTATGAAACAACTGAGAAAGTGAAACTGATACAACAGAGATTGAAAACTGCACAAAGTAGACAGAAAAGTTATGCAGATGTCAGAAGACGAGACAGAGAGTATGAAGTGGGTGATCACGTTTTTGTAAAAGTGACACCAATGAAAGGCCAGACTCGTTTTGGAGTCAAAGGCAAGTTAGCGCCGAGATATGTCGGACCGTATGAGATTATTGAGAAAATCAATCCGGTGGCGTATCAAGTTGCGCTTCCTCCTGAAATGGAACACATGCATAATGTTTTCCACATTTCTATGTTAAGAAATTATCTCCGGGATCCCTTCCATGTAATAGAGCCTACCCACGTAGTGTTGAGTGATGACTACACTTACGAGGAACGGCCTATACAGATTGTGAACAGACGAATCAAGAAACTGAGGAACAAAGAGATCCCGTTAGTGAAAGTTGACTGGCAAAACCACGGTGGCGTGTATGCCACTTGGGAAAGGGAAGAAGACATGGCCAAACGATATCCTGAACTGTTTCCATTGAATCCTATTTTCTTCCAGAATGAAGGTAACTCGAGTTTAGAGGACTAAACTCTTTATAAGGAGGGGAGACTGTAACAACCCTCATACTGTTTACCGATTAATGACTGATTGATTACCGATAACCATCGATTACCGTTAAACTGAATTGATTATGACCGATAATTGAACTGATTAAAGTACTGAACTGATTGACTGAAATTGGAAACCGAATCGATTGAGTATGTGTGTGTTAAATTGTATTCTATCTGTTTGACTGTTTGATTATCTGTTCCTGTGTATGTTTAAATTGCAAATTGAAGGCCTTATCGGCGGCCGAATCCAAAACTGATTGGTGTTTAATGATCCTCATAATTAATGTGATTTTATGGTAAATTTATCTGAAAACTGATTAGGTATGATTAAATTAGATTGAAATGAGTTAAATTGCAATAGTTGCCTTATTTACCAAACTAGCCTTGTAGTGGCCCACTACCTCAAACCTTTTGAGCCTTATTACACCTAATGCATTTGATTAAAACAACATTTCCTCAGCCTTCTTCTTGTTCTAGCCGACCATGAGAGGGAGAGAGTGAGAGAACTTGTCTTCCATCTTGAATCTTCTTGCAAATTGAAGAACTTGAAGGTTGAGTGCATATTTGAACCTCTAGCCTTGCATTCAAGGAACCTAGGTATGAATTTCATCCTTTTGATTTTGTGTTTGAACTAGTTCTTACATGGTTCATGTCTAGTTGTAGAGCTAAGTCATGAATTGGTTCATTAATGGTGAATTGAAGCTCAATCTTTGCATGCATGTTAGTATTGTTGGATTTTGAGTTGAGTTCATGGCAAAATATTACATGCATGTTCACAACTATGTTTAAGTCCATGATTTCATCATGTTTTGGAAACAATTGGCTCCTTAGAGCATCAAATTGGAGCTTCAAAATGATTTGAATTCATGCATGTTGCATGTTCATATTGTTCATGAAATTGGTTTGAAATTGGGTTTGAATAAAACACCCTTGGGCTTTGATTTCTCAAATTGAGTTTTGAATCATGTTTAACTATGAGTTTACATGTGTTTTCTGGAAATTTAGCCCAAGAGGTCGAGTTTTGATGCTTTTGAACTTGGTTTTGAGCTTGGAGGTGCAATCTGGGTTTTCCAGATTTCGCACTTCCGCTCGAGCGGGAGAAGTGCCGCTCGAGCGTGGAATCCGAGCATCCAGCATCTCTCTGCACTGTTTTGCAGTCCGCTCGAGCGGAGCATTGGGAGCTCGAGCGGAGTCATGTCTCACGCTCGAGCGGGCGTCGAGCGGATATTTCACCCATCCAGTACTTTTACAGTACGCTCGAGCGGGAAAGTTTACGCTCGAGCGTGTACCTTTGTTGCATTGACGCTCGAGCGGGGAAACCTGCGCTCGAGCGGAACTCTGTTTTTCTGAAAATGCTTTTAAATGTGCATCTTTGCATCCTCATCCCATTCTAGGCATTCTTAGGCCTAGTTTAAGACATCTTATTGAGGATATAGATGTAGAACACGCCGAGGCCCTCGGGATTAAGTTATGATATTTCCCAACTGTGCAGCTTAGTGTGTTCAACCTGTGAACTGTGTAGGGTTGGCGGCTGGGGAGGCACGCTCTAGCATACTGTAGCCCAAACTCTGTGAGTAACAATTGTGTAAAGATATGTTCAACTGATATCTTTTGAATACTGAACTGAACTGTTTACTGAACTGGTATTACTGAATGAATGTATGTCCTTTATTTCTGAACTGTACTGTGGCATCCTTAGTACCTACTGTTTACTGTTACGATTACTGTTACAGAGATCTCTGTCGGTTCCCTCGTGGAGCCACTACTGTTTACTGACTGATGGCCATCATTACTGTTCGGTCTTTTAAGACCTACTGTTACTGTTATGCTAATGGATGTACCACATATGACTGTTTACTGTACTGAACAACTGAAGTACTGATTGAATTGAACTGTTTTCATTACCGTAAGGACATTCATTCTAAACCTCTTTACGCATTATGTTATTCACTGGGCTTTAGCTCACTGTTTATATATATATGTAGGTGCTCAGCCACCAGATCGGAGCTAGGAGCGTGGGTTAGACTCCAGTTTTGTCAAGCCAGCCTTTGTGCCTCACTGCGAGGTTCCGAGCCTATCCGCTAAGGCTTAGGGGTGTTTTAGGAATTCCCCTTCTGTACTGTCTTACTGTTCTGTATAGACTGAGTGGTTTTTCTGTACTGTTATGTAGGGTTGAGTCCCTAGTTTGAATGAATGTAAATATTGTGCATACTGTTCTGTACTGTTTACGTATGAATGTATGAAAAATCTTTTTGGCATACAGACTGTTACAGCTCATTGGACATTGTTTAATTACTGTATTGGCTTCCGCCAGGCCCTGTACTCTGTTTTACTGTATTACTGTTAAGCAGGCCTTTGGTAATCTCGGATTACTGGCCGGTTACGGTGCTAAACCCATAGGGCCGGGTTTGGGCTCGTGACAGAGTGGTATCAGAGCGATACTTACCACGAGTTATACCGCACACACGTGTCCAAATGAGCTATAGGGTGTCCTAGAAAAGTGATTAGGGCATCTCATGAGCATGATAAGTGTGTGGTTATGTTATGACTGAATACATACTAATGTGGTAAACTGTTAAACAAATGACTGCTTATGTTTAAAACTGTTATAACTGCTTATAGTGAAATGGACAATGCAAATGAACCTGAGTCCTCATCTACTGAGGCAAGAATGGAAAGAATGGAAAGAATGATGGAACTGATAACTGCTAGACTTGAACAACAGAACCAACAACCTCCTCCTCCTCCGGTACAGCCGGAGCCTAATGTGAATGTGAATGATGGGGATATTATTGCTCTGACCCAGAAGTTCAGCAAAATGAAACCGCCATCCTTTCAGGGAGGCCTCGAACCGTTAAAAGCTGAGGCTTGGGTTCTGGAAACAGAGAAACTATTTGAAGTATTTCCGTGCTCAGAAGCAAACAAAGTATTGTTAGCTACCTTCACCCTACAAGAAGAGGCTAGAAGGTGGTGGATGTTGATCCGTGATACAAATACTGTTATGACTTGGGCTCAGTTCAAGGAGTCCTTCTTTGAAAAGTACTTCCCACAATGTGTCAGGGATAGGAAAGTAACTGAGTTTGAACAACTGAAACAGGGCACCACGTCGGTTGCCGAATATGAAACGAAATTTACTGAACTTGCCCGTTATGCACCGCATATGGTGGATACTGAGTATAAGAAGGTCAGGAAATTTGAAGGTGGCCTTAATGTTGCAATTCTTGACCGAATAAATGTGTTGAAACTACCGACTTTTGTGGGTGTTCTCGACCGGGCATTGATGGCCGAGTCGAACATTGCAGCAGTGAAACAATCTGAAACCCCAACAACCGAATGGCATGGTAAAAGGCAGGGTTTCAAATTCAAGAAAGGCAAGCACAACCCAGCCAACAAGAAACAGAATACGGGGTCGACAACTAGCCCCAGCCAAGGGAGTGGGTTCATACCACCCTGTCCTGAGTGTGGCAAGAAGCACAAGGGGGTCTGCTACAGAATATCTGGAGCCTGTTACAGGTGTGGCAAGGTGGGCCACATGGTTAAAGACTGCCCCTCTGCTCCACAAGCAGTAGTAAAGCTGCACCAAGCGCAGCAGCATCAACTGTAGCACCAAAGCCTAACCCCAGAGCTACCGGGAAAGAGCCCATAAGGCAGGGCCGAGTGTTCGCCCTAGTACCGGGAGACGTGCAAAATACTGAGACCGTTGTGTCAGGTATTCTCTCTATTTGTACTCAGAATGCTTATGTACTGATTGATTCGGGGTCTACGCACTCTTATGTGTCACATGCTTTTTCGCGTAAATTGAATAGACCCTTAGAACCTATGAACTATCTGTTAGCTGTATCATCACCCGTTGGGGGATCTATGACATGTGCTTATATGTACCCCGCATGTGAAATCATTGTTGGGGATATGCATCTGTTTATTGATTTACTGCCATTGAACATTGATCATTTTGACGTAATATTGGGGATGGATTGGTTACAAAAATATCATGCCACTATTGATTGTGTGACCAAGCAAGTTGTTTTCCGTCCACCTGGTTTGCCGGAATTCGTGTTTAATGGGAGTAGAGTAGTACCTCCTCCGTATTTGATTTCGTCAGTGAAAGCTGTTAAATTAATTAGAAAGGGGTGTAAAGGATATCTGTGTTCTGTACTGACTGTGTCTACTGATGATAGTGTTAAAATTGATGTGAATTGTGTTCCTATAGTCAGAGAATTTCCAGATGTTTTCCCAGATAATCTTCCAGGAGATTTGACTGACAGGGAGATTGAATTTACCGTTGATGTGATTCCCGGAACACAACCAGTTTCTAAAGCTCCTTACCGAATGGCTCCAACTGAACTGAAAGAACTGAAAGTGCAATTGCAAGAACTGTTAGACAAAAAGTTTATCAGACCTAGCACTTCGCCATGGGGTGCTCCTGTTTTGTTTGTCAAGAAGAAAGACGGCTCACTAAGACTGTGCATTGACTACCATGAACTGAATAAGGTAACTGTGAAAAATAAATACCCATTGCCACGTATTGATGACTTATTTGATCAGTTACAGGGTGCTCAAGTATTTTCTAAGATCGATCTCAGATCGGGGTATCATCAACTGAAGGTTAAACCGGAAGACATTGATAAAACTGCTTTCAGAACGAGGTATGGACATTACGAATTTTTAGTTATGCCTTTTGGAGTCACGAATGCACCAGCTGCATTTATGGACCTTATGAACAGAATTTTTAAACCGTACCTTGACAATTTTATTGTTGTATTTATTGATGACATATTGATTTACTCCAAGAGTATAGAAGAACATGAACATCATCTGAGACTTGCCCTACAAACCTTAAGGGAACAGAAAATGTATGCTAAGCTGTCTAAATGTGAATTTTGGCTTGACCATGTTATGTTTTTGGGGCATGTTGTTAGCAAAGATGGGATTTCTGTTGATCCGCAGAAAATTGAAGCTGTAGTGAACTGGCCTAGACCAAC
The DNA here is from genome assembly GCF_055761805.1 of Camellia sinensis. Lineage (NCBI taxonomy): Eukaryota > Viridiplantae > Streptophyta > Magnoliopsida > Ericales > Theaceae > Camellia > Camellia sinensis. Next base: position 85,361,491 of record NC_138963.1, read on the forward strand.
AAATGTGACTGAAGTCCGAAGCTTTTTAGGATTGGCTGGATATTACAGAAGGTTTGTCAAAGATTTCTCCAAGATTGCCCTACCATTGACTCAGTTAACTCAGAAGGGGACATCATTTGACTGGACTGACCAAAGGGAATCAGCATTCCAAGAGCTGAAAACTCGACTTGTGACTGCACCGGTTTTGACCTTACCATCAGGTACGGACGGTTATACTGTATTTAGTGATGCTTCTCATAAGGGTTTGGGATGTGTTTTAATGCAGAATGGGAGAGTAATTGCTTATGCTTCCCGTCAACTGAGACCGCATGAAAAGAACTACCCGACCCATGATCTGGAACTTACTGCAGTAGTATTTGCACTGAAAATCTGGCGTCACTATCTGTACGGGGTGACATGTGAAGTATACACCGACCACAAGAGTTTAAAATATTTCTTCACACAGAAAGAACTGAACATGAGACAGCGGAGATGGCTAGAACTGATTAAAGATTATGACCTACAGATATTGTACCATCCGGGAAAAGCCAATACCGTTGCCGATGCATTGAGCCGGAAATCGATTGGAAACTTAGCCTGTTTACTTACAGGACATAAAGAGTTGCTTTGTGACCTTGAAAAATCTGAAATCGAAATTGTTTTACGAGAACAAGGTGGAATCTTAGCTGCTATTTCTGCTCAACCGGCACTGATTGAAGAAATTAAAGAGAAACAGCAACTGGATGACTTCTTGAAGAAGATCATCGAAGAAAGAGAATCCAAACCGAGACCGGGATTCAAATTTGAGAACAATGTACTGAAATTTCAAGAAAGACTGTGCGTACCAAATGATACTGAAATGAAAAGAAGAGTTCTGCAAGAGGGCCACAACTCAAGATTTTCCATCCACCCGGGGAATACGAAAATGTACCAAGATCTGAAACAGAATTTCTGGTGGCCGGGAATGAAGAAAGAAATTGCTGACTTTGTGTCCAAATGCCTTCATTGCCAACAGGTCAAAGCTGAACATCAACGACCTGCCGGATTATTACAACCCCTACCCATACCAGAGTGGAAATGGGAGCATATCACGATGGATTTTATCGTTGGGTTACCTCGCTCCAGAAAAGGTATGGATTCAATTTGGGTTATTGTTGATAGACTAACCAAATCTGCTCACTTCTTACCTGTCAAGACAATCTCTAATGCGGACAAATTGGCCGTTATCTATATTGATGAGATTGTAAGACTGCATGGAGTGCCTGTGTCTATTGTTTCTGACAGGGATTCGAAGTTTACATCGAGGTTTTGGCAAAGCCTACAGACTGCACTGGGTACTGAACTGAGACTGAGTAGTGCCTATCATCCTCAGACAGATGGCCAGTCAGAAAGAACCATCCAAACTCTGGAAGATTTACTGAGAATGTGTGTCCTTGATTTTCAGGGAGACTGGGAAAGTCATCTGCCATTAGTTGAATTCGCCTACAATAACAGCTACCATTCGAGTATTGGTATGGCGCCTTTCGAGGCATTGTATGGCAGAAAATGTAGATCTCCGATTTGCTGGGCGGAAGTTGGAGATGGGCCTTTGCTTGGGCCCGAGATTGTTTATGAAACAACTGAGAAAGTGAAACTGATACAACAGAGATTGAAAACTGCACAAAGTAGACAGAAAAGTTATGCAGATGTCAGAAGACGAGACAGAGAGTATGAAGTGGGTGATCACGTTTTTGTAAAAGTGACACCAATGAAAGGCCAGACTCGTTTTGGAGTCAAAGGCAAGTTAGCGCCGAGATATGTCGGACCGTATGAGATTATTGAGAAAATCAATCCGGTGGCGTATCAAGTTGCGCTTCCTCCTGAAATGGAACACATGCATAATGTTTTCCACATTTCTATGTTAAGAAATTATCTCCGGGATCCCTTCCATGTAATAGAGCCTACCCACGTAGTGTTGAGTGATGACTACACTTACGAGGAACGGCCTATACAGATTGTGAACAGACGAATCAAGAAACTGAGGAACAAAGAGATCCCGTTAGTGAAAGTTGACTGGCAAAACCACGGTGGCGTGTATGCCACTTGGGAAAGGGAAGAAGACATGGCCAAACGATATCCTGAACTGTTTCCATTGAATCCTATTTTCTTCCAGAATGAAGGTAACTCGAGTTTAGAGGACTAAACTCTTTATAAGGAGGGGAGACTGTAACAACCCTCATACTGTTTACCGATTAATGACTGATTGATTACCGATAACCATCGATTACCGTTAAACTGAATTGATTATGACCGATAATTGAACTGATTAAAGTACTGAACTGATTGACTGAAATTGGAAACCGAATCGATTGAGTATGTGTGTGTTAAATTGTATTCTATCTGTTTGACTGTTTGATTATCTGTTCCTGTGTATGTTTAAATTGCAAATTGAAGGCCTTATCGGCGGCCGAATCCAAAACTGATTGGTGTTTAATGATCCTCATAATTAATGTGATTTTATGGTAAATTTATCTGAAAACTGATTAGGTATGATTAAATTAGATTGAAATGAGTTAAATTGCAATAGTTGCCTTATTTACCAAACTAGCCTTGTAGTGGCCCACTACCTCAAACCTTTTGAGCCTTATTACACCTAATGCATTTGATTAAAACAACATTTCCTCAGCCTTCTTCTTGTTCTAGCCGACCATGAGAGGGAGAGAGTGAGAGAACTTGTCTTCCATCTTGAATCTTCTTGCAAATTGAAGAACTTGAAGGTTGAGTGCATATTTGAACCTCTAGCCTTGCATTCAAGGAACCTAGGTATGAATTTCATCCTTTTGATTTTGTGTTTGAACTAGTTCTTACATGGTTCATGTCTAGTTGTAGAGCTAAGTCATGAATTGGTCCATTAATGGTGAATTGAAGCTCAATCTTTGCATGCATGTTAGTATTGTTGGATTTTGAGTTGAGTTCATGGCAAAATATTACATGCATGTTCACAACTATGTTTAAGTCCATGATTTCATCATGTTTTGGAAACAATTGGCTCCTTAGAGCATCAAATTGGAGCTTCAAAATGATTTGAATTCATGCATGTTGCATGTTCATATTGTTCATGAAATTGGTTTGAAATTGGGTTTGAATAAAACACCCTTGGGCTTTGATTTCTCAAATTGAGTTTTGAATCATGTTTAACTATGAGTTTACATGTGTTTTCTGGAAATTTAGCCCAAGAGGTCGAGTTTTGATGCTTTTGAACTTGGTTTTGAGCTTGGAGGTGCAATCTGGGTTTTCCAGATTTCGCACTTCCGCTCGAGCGGGAGAAGTGCCGCTCGAGCGTGGAATCCGAGCATCCAGCATCTCTCTGCACTGTTTTGCAGTCCGCTCGAGCGGAGCATTGGGAGCTCGAGCGGAGTCATGTCTCACGCTCGAGCGGGCGTCGAGCGGATATTTCACCCATCCAGTACTTTTACAGTACGCTCGAGCGGGAAAGTTTACGCTCGAGCGTGTACCTTTGTTGCATTGACGCTCGAGCGGGGAAACCTGCGCTCGAGCGGAACTCTGTTTTTCTGAAAATGCTTTTAAATGTGCATCTTTGCATCCTCATCCCATTCTAGGCATTCTTAGGCCTAGTTTAAGACATCTTATTGAGGATATAGATGTAGAACACGCCGAGGCCCTCGGGATTAAGTTATGATATTTCCCAACTGTGCAGCTTAGTGTGTTCAACCTGTGAACTGTGTAGGGTTGGCGGCTGGGGAGGCACGCTCTAGCATACTGTAGCCCAAACTCTGTGAGTAACAATTGTGTAAAGATATGTTCAACTGATATCTTTTGAATACTGAACTGAACTGTTTACTGAACTGGTATTACTGAATGAATGTATGTCCTTTATTTCTGAACTGTACTGTGGCATCCTTAGTACCTACTGTTTACTGTTACGATTACTGTTACAGAGATCTCTGTCGGTTCCCTCGTGGAGCCACTACTGTTTACTGACTGATGGCCATCATTACTGTTCGGTCTTTTAAGACCTACTGTTACTGTTATGCTAATGGATGTACCACATATGACTGTTTACTGTACTGAACAACTGAAGTACTGATTGAATTGAACTGTTTTCATTACCGTAAGGACATTCATTCTAAACCTCTTTACGCATTATGTTATTCACTGGGCTTTAGCTCACTGTTTATATATATATGTAGGTGCTCAGCCACCAGATCGGAGCTAGGAGCGTGGGTTAGACTCCAGTTTTGTCAAGCCAGCCTTTGTGCCTCACTGCGAGGTTCCGAGCCTATCCGCTAAGGCTTAGGGGTGTTTTAGGAATTCCCCTTCTGTACTGTCTTACTGTTCTGTATAGACTGAGTGGTTTTTCTGTACTGTTATGTAGGGTTGAGTCCCTAGTTTGAATGAATGTAAATATTGTGCATACTGTTCTGTACTGTTTACGTATGAATGTATGAAAAATCTTTTTGGCATACAGACTATCACAGCTCATTGGACATTGTTTAATTACTGTATTGGCTTCCGCCAGGCCCTGTACTCTGTTTTACTGTATTACTGTTAAGCAGGCCTTCGGTAATCTCGGATTACTGGCCGGTTACGGTGCTAAACCCATAGGGCCAGGTTTGGGGTCGTGACAACAGGGAAAGTATAAAAACTGGAGCAAACTTTGGAAGACAAAGAGGAGCAAATTTTCTAGGTAGAAAACTAAAGGAGAAGGGTCTCCTTTTATACACTTGAAAGAGGAAAGAGGAGCCTCCTGTAGCAAATGCAGGATTTAATTTTGAGAATTAATCTGCAAAGCTGATGAACAAATGCTGCAAAACTAATGGATTAAACCATCACCATTATAGAGGAGTTACATAGTATTATACACATGTGAATGTGTATAATTTTGCAGCCCAAAAAGATTACGATGGGTGGGCCAAGCCTAACCCCTACACTCAATCCAAGCTTCAAGCCTCAAGTCCAAGCCCAAGTCCCAAGATCCACGGCCTACAGACCCAAACCTGGCCCGATCTGGTCCGGCTAGCCGTGCGCGTGCATGTGGCAATTTTTGCATAACAAATTTGGACTATAGTCTTGGCCCAAGTCCATCCTTAAAACATTCATAACTTCCTTCCTTCGGAAAATTTGGATGTCCCAAAGGGTTTACACCCTTAGGAAAAAATTAGATTTAAATATCCATCAACGCTCTCCTCTACAATCAATGTGGGATACAAAATTTTAAACCTTTCCCAACACCTCTTTCACGAGGCCAACTTAATGAGTCAATTTCTCATTCAAGTCGTAATGGTTTTTGGTCACTTTTTTTGTGGTGTAAAGATCTCACTACAAAGAATCTAAACCCACTTTACCCCACCTCAAATGAGGATTGGCACCCACTTTAATATTGCATTAAAATCACCAAAAAATTATTATTTTTTCAACAATCCCCCACATGAATAAAATTGACTGAATAACAACAAACGGACAACGCTCAACAACAAAGACTCGAAGAGAGTGCAACGGAATAACACGGCATCAGAAAGGGTAGCTTTTGGCTTTAAACCCCTCATAGTGAAATCTATCAGATTTACTGGCTCTCTAGTGAACACAAAGTCTTGAACTGTTTTGCCTTTTATGTAAACCAAGACAACATACCTCACACAAGAATTACTCCAACCATTGTTCTGTACTCACTGTTGTGTCCAGTTTGGCCCTGGAACACTAGCCTGGTTTAGTGAGTAGTTTAAAGAATTAGGCCCTGTCAATTCTTATAGAAGTGTCCCCACTTCACACTCACATATGTGACTCTATTTGAGTATCCTGCTATACTCAGCTCAACATCTCAACCCACTAGAATCATTAAAAGCTCAGCTTAATCTCTATACTTGCAAGGATCACTAATAAAAGGAATGGCTGGAGGTTTAACCTCCTCAGTGATGTACCACCATTACACGCAATTAGGTTGTCCCATTGAATCTAGATCTTGGGATCTCCAATCAACTAGGTTGGGTTTTCATTCCGGTAACGCCTTACACTAAAGGCCTTAACCCCATTCCTTTTGATGACTTCTCCGCTAACACTCAATTTAACCCTTTGGTTAGTGGATCCACAATGTTGTCTTGAGACTTTACAAAGTCTAAAGTGACAACTCCGTTCAAGAGTAGTTGTCGTATGGAATTATATCTACGACGAACATGTCTAGACTTTCCATTATACATATTACTCTGTGCTCGTCCCATCACTGATTGGCTGTCACAATGAATACAGATGGCTGGCATATGTCTCAACCAACGTGGAATATCCTCAACGAATTGGCGAAGCCATTCAGCTTCTTCAGTTGCTTTATCCAAAACAATAAACTCAGATTCCATCATTGATCTCGATATACACGTTTGCTTGGAAGATTTCCATGACACGGTTGCCTCTTCAAGGGTAAACACTTAACCACTAGTGGATTTGGAATCTTTTATATCAGATATCCAATTAGCGTCACTATACCCTTTTAGTACCGTTGGGTATTTGGTATAATGCAGCCCATAACCTCGGGTGTAGCGTAGATAACCTAACACTCGCATAATGCCCCTTCAATGAGTAGCATTCGAATTACTTGTGTATCTACTAAGCCTGCTAATAGAGTAGGCTATATCTCGCCTTGTTTAGTTCATCAGATACATCAAATTTCCAATGACTCGAGAATATTCTAGCTGAGAAACACTCTCACCATTATTCTTGGTCAAATGTAAACTTATGTCTACCGATGTCCTAGACACACTTATATCTGATTTACCAAATTACTCAAGTATCTTCTCAACATAGTAAGATTAAGAAAATACAATACCATCAGATGTTTTGGTAATCTTAACACCCAGACTTACATCTACAAGGCCCATATCTTTCATATCAAACTTAGAGTTTAACAATCTCTTGGTAGTTTGAATCATTTCTTCATTACTACCAACAATGAGTATATCATCTACGTATAGACACAAAATGACATAACCTCTGTCAGTGTCTTTAACATATACGCATTTGTCACACTCATTGATTTTGAACCCATTTGACAACATAGCGTTGTCAAACTTCTTATACCATTGCTTGGAAGCTTGCTTCAAACCATACAATGATTTGATAAGTTTACTGACTTTCTTATTTTGTCTTGGAGCTGAAAACCCCTCGGGTTGCTCCATGTAGATTTCTTCATCTAAATCTCCATTTAAGAAAGTTGTCTTTGCATTCATCTGATATATCTCCAGACCACATAAAGCTGTTATAGCAATCACCATGTGAATGGATGTAATCCTTATCTTAGTTGAATACGTATCAAAGTAATCTAGGCCTTCTTGCTGCCTATATCCTTTGATAACTAGCCTAGCTTTATACTTAAGAATTGATCCATCCGCTTTCATCTTTCTTCTAAAGATCCACTTTCTTCTCAAGGCCTTACTGCCTGGGGGTAGATCAACCAACTCCGAAGTATGGTTCTGTAACATGGAGTCAGTCTCACTTTTGATTGCTTCTTTCCACAAAGGACTTTCAGGTGAAGTCACGACTTCATGGAAAGTTCGAGGTTCTCCCTCTAACATATAAGTCAAGAAGTTCGGACCAAAGGACTTTGCAGTCCTAGCCCTCTTACTCCTTTTTGGCTCATTTACTTCCTCAGCTTGATCATCAACTTGATCAGTGACTTGATCATCCACATGATCATCTATGTGATTATCTGTGTGATCATAGTCATCTTCAACTTCTTTCATGCAACTTGGAGCCCCTTCTTAGAGACCCTTCTTAGAGACGATAAGGAAATACATCCTCAAAGAAAGATGTATTTCTTGATTACATGATAGTATTCTAGTGTATGTCTGGAATAACAAATTTAAACACAAGAAATCGATATGCACTGCTATTATGTGCATATCCAATGAATATACAATCCACTAACTTCGGTTCTATCTGAACCTGCTTGGGTGTAGGCACTGCCACTTTTGCAAGACATCCCCACATTCATAGGTATTTATCTAAAGGCTTGTGGCCTTTCCATAACTCATATGGAGTCTTGCCTACATTATTTCGAGGTATTCTATTAAGAATGTAATTTGCTAAGAGAATTGCTTCCCCCCACAAGTTCTATGGCAACCCAGAACTGATCAACATGGCATTCATCATTTCATTTAACGTCTTATTTTCCGCTCAGCAACACCATTTGATTGAGGGAAATAAGTCACTGTGCTTTGTGAATAATCCCAAATTGAGCACAAAGCTCAGCAAACGGGGATTCATACTCACCAACACACTCACTTCTTAAAGCCTTAATCTTTCGGCTTAATTAATTCTCAACTTCATTCTTGAAAAGAATAAATTTATCAATCGCCTTATCTTTGCTTTTAAGCAAATACGCATAACAGTGTTTAGTGCAATCATTAACAAAAGTGATGAAGTACTTGTTGCTACCATGCGATTGTACGATTTTCAAGTCACACACATCACTATGTACTAAATTCAAAGGCTGAGTATTTCTTTCAATAGAATGAAACGAAGTCCTTATCAATTTTGCTTCTACACAAGTTTCGCACTTGTGATTTGGATCAATCTTAAAAGATGATATGTGATCTAATTTGATTAATTTACGCAAAGAGTCAAAATTTACATGACCTAGTCTACTGTGCCATAAATTAGGAGACTCAAGCATATAAGCAGAAGAAGAAGCTTTCTCATTAATTTTCAAAACAAGAGTCATTACATTGAGCTTAAACATACCGCCCTACATATACCCTTTCCCCACATAAACCTTGTTGTTAGTCAACACGACCTTATTAGCCTCAAGCACCATGCGGAAGCCATGCTTACTCAAGAGCGACCCTGGGATAAGGTTCTTACGAATGTTCAACACAAATAGGACATCGTTCAGAGTCAGCTCTTTGGCTAAAGTCATCTTCAGGACCACCTTGCCATTTCCCTTAACAGTTGAGGTGACAGAATTCCCCATGAACAACTTCTCACCGTTTGAAACTGGTTTGAAGGTTGCGAACATTTTCTTTTCCGCACATATGTGGCGAGTGGCAATAGTGTCCACCAACCATTCTTTTGGGTTGGACCCCACCATGTTCACTTCAATGATAACAGCTGCCAGATGCATGTCATCCACATCTTGTGAGAGATCCTCCATTTCAGCCATATGAGCCAGACTTTTGTTCAACGGAGGATACTTCTTGTAAGGCTTCTTCTTCTTGCGGCAATCAACTGCCTGATGCCCATCACTTCCACAGTTGAAGTACTTTCCATTGAACTTAAAAGTAGGTTCCTGCAGCTTGTAGACCAGCCTTCTGGAGACACCGCCTCTCGCCTCCAACATTGAGCTTTTACCTGTTGGTGGTTTTTTCTTCACTCTCGAGGACTGGCCATGCTCAACCACGTTTGCTTTCACTGTAGAGGTACTCCATCATTTCTTTCTGTTGTCTTCTTCAATACGGAGCTTGACAACGAGTCTTCGACTGTCATCTCCTTTCGCTTATGCTTCAAGTAGTTCTTGAAGTCTTTCCAGCCATTACGCAACTTCTCAATCAGCGCAGTTACTTGGAATGATTCACTCAGGAACATTCCCTTTGCATGAATCTCGTGCAAAATTACTTGGAATTCTTGGACTTGACTGATGACGATTTTTGAGTGCACCATCTTGAAGTCTAGAACCCGACCAACGACAAATTTCTTTGCCCCAGCATCCTCGATCTTGTACTTCTTGTCCAAAACATCCCATAGCTCCTTTGCCGACTTCTTGGCATAAAACACGTTGAAAAGTGAATCTGCCAAGCCATTCAGAATATAGTTTCGACATAGGAAGTCTGACTGCTTCCAAGCATCTAGAGCCATGAGCTTCTTCTTGTCTTGCTCATTCTCTTCCACGGCTGGTGGATCTTCACTCAAAAACCTCACAGGGCTTAGAGTAGTAAGGTAGAACAATATCTTTTGCTGCCACCTCTTGAAATTCACTCCCGTGAACTTCTCTAGGCGCTCGTGATGGTTAAGTGGGCCTCCTGGAACAGTAAGAGCAACAACAGGATTGACCATAGAGGTCACAACAATCGGGTTGATCACAAAGGTCACAGCAATAGGGGTTGGTAAGCCAGTTGCCCTAGGGTTCAGATCCTCACCAACATTAGCAGCAACAGTAGTAGCATCGGTGAAAGTTGCCATTTTTGAAAAATATAACAGAATTTCACTTTTTGTGTTTCCAGAAATTAAACTTAACACTAAAAAATTCCACAGTTGGGAAATTTAATGCAAAATTAGTCTCACCACTTAATCTAGAATCGGACATAGTCAAAAATATTCCCAGGAAGACTGGAGAGGGGTCACATCGGTCCCACTTAAAATTCAGTTAACCTTTTGACAAAACTTTCAAGAGCATGTTGACTCCAAGTCCATGAGAAACAATTTTTAGAATTAAGTTTTCCAAGGGATGAACTAGGTTAAAACAAACTAAGGTCCAACACCTACAAGCAATTTAAAAATTGCTAACCAAAATTACAAGTAATGTAAAAAATTGTTACAACAATTACAAGTAAATAAAACTTGCTTCTACATAATGGTAAAAAAAACCATAACAAAATCTCAAGCAAAACAATATCAATCATATAGTCCAAAAATTTCCATGCTTAGGTATTCTTGTTCAACACAAAAGTTAGTAGTTCAAAATTTTGTTTGCACAACCCAAATCTATTCGTTTGGTTTTATATTTGTTTTCCAATTCCTTTCGCATAGGTATTCCTATAGAGAGAGTTAGCAAAAAACCAAAAAAATAAAATAAAATACAATCCAAATAATCTAGGCAAAAAGTAAAATAAATTAATTGAAACCATCTAGCAAACTAATTAATAAAAATTAACTAATGAATTAAAAGGCTAGATGAGTTACAGAAATAAATTTAAAAAAAAAAAAACTTATAACTTCTGAATTAAATTAAAAGTTAATAGCCATGGATAATATATATCAAATTATTACATAATAATTATGCAAATAAATATAGACAAGTCACACAAACTTAATAACTCCAAAACCTTAAACTACAAAATTGATAGGCTAGAGTTACAAAAAATTTAATTTACACTAATCATGCGAATGACTCTAGCAATTAAAATCATACAAATATTCTAGGAAAAATAAGCATGTAACAAATCAAAACTAGAAAATATTTAACATGTCAAAACTTGCGACACCCATAAGCATATGCAAATTATATTATAAAATTAAAAGTCATGCAAATCATGGTAGAGAATTATGAACCATACTCATAAAATAAAATCATACTAAAACAATTAAGTATGCAAATCATGCTAGAGCATTCTAATTAAACTAAACAATTAGAAGATAATATTGCAAGATCATGTATTTCCAAAAAAAAAAAAAAAAGAAAGAAGTAGACCATTTGCCCAAAAAATAACCGTACTGAAACAGTGCTCTTATGCATTGGAGGTACATAAAATTATTTCCTATTTATTTTCAATACAAGCAGTGTGTACAACAAATTATGTAGTTGACTAATTTTGACTTTCAAGGCAAGAATATCATGGCCGCACCGCCCCCCCCCCCCCCCCCCTTTTCTTTATTATTATAGGAATCCGAAGCATGCAACGGTTGCCTTTCATCCGTAAAACACATATTAATACTATGACGCACCAGAGAACAAAGCAACAATAGCATTACCAAACCTATTCTGGACACTATGTTTATTATTAATTTTACTAGTCATGCAAGACAGTGGGCTTATCTATATGGTACAATTCTGATTGATACTCAAAAATTTCGGCAGTACAGAAAATTAATCTAGCAAATTATGATGAATATATTTGTCAAATTTCGTGAAAACTATTGAATCTGTTTTAAGTTTGTTGTATAAATTGTGGGATCACATAGAACAAATAAATTCATATTTTATATTTGCAATTATAAACTACAACATCATGGTAGAAATTACAAGCAGAAGAATAGAAATACATAAAATAAAATAGCAACAGAAGGCAAACTGAAGCCTATACTAGACAGTGTCCTTAAAACAAATTTGCCGCCTTATCGGTTGGGTGCTGGAAGTTATTTGATGTCTGTCTCCCAAGATACGACAGTTGGACCAGTTACAGCAATGTATCGACTGAGTTGCTTCGGCGAATAGAATTTCGCAGCACTCTCTCACAGGGAGCATATAAAAACTGGAGAAAACTTTAGAAGACAAAGAGGAGCAAATTTTCTGGATAGAAAACTAAAGGAGAAAGGTCTCCTTTTATACACATGAAGGAGGAGAGAGGAGGGGCCTCTTACAGCAAATGCAGGATTTAATTTTGAAAATTAATCTACAAAACTAATGAACATATGCTACAAAACTAATGGATTAAACCATCATCATTATAGAGGAGTTAAATAGTATTATACACATGTGAATGTGTATAATTCTGCAACCCAACCCCCACACTCAATCCATTCTACAAGCCTCAAGCCCAAGTCCCAAGAACCCAGATATCCATGACCCGGACCCGGTCCGGTCCAGGCGAACGGTGCGCGCGCGGTAATTTTTGCATAACCAACTTAGACCATAGTCTTGGCCCAAGTCTATCCTTGAAGCTTCCATAACTCCCTTCCTTCAAAAAATTTGGATGCTCTAAAAGGCTTACACCTTTAGGCAAAAAATTGGATTTAAATACCCATCAATGCTCTTCTCTACAATCAATGTAGGATACAAGGTTTTACACCTTTCCCAACACCTCTTTCATCTCTTTCATGAGGCCAACTTAATGAGTCAATTTCTCATTTGAATCTTAATAGTTTTTGGTAATTCTTTTTATGGTATAAAAATCTCACTATAAAGAATTTAAACCCACTTTACTCCACCTCAAATGAGGATCGGCACTCACTCTAATATTGCATTAAATTTACCTAAAAATTATTATTTTTGCAACAAAGACTTCTCTCCCTCTGTATACAAACTAATTACCTCAATATTTTACTATGCACATCATGCTAGCATCTCCCACGGAGGAGGTAAAAGAGCATCCTAAAATATTTTTGGTAGTGCAGCCGGTTTTGTTCTCTTTCAAGGGGCTTTGCATCAAAAAAAAGGTAAAAGGTTGATTTTGATTTTGGCTCTTGACAAGTTGCTAGTCTTTATTGAGAGGCAAAAGAATTTTTTGCTAAAATTGCTCCCTCCATCTGATCAAGTATTATTCTTTTGATTGATTTTGTATATGTATATTGTATCTAATTGATTTGATTTTGTGTTTGTATATTACCATTTGAAAGTATGATCATTTGAAAACATGTTTTTTTAAAAATAATTTAATTATATAGTTTTTATTTTTTAAAATAATATTTGCAAATGTTACATCAACAAACGCAACATGTCATAAAAGGATTATTTATTCATTTATCTATGTTTATAATATTTTTCTTTTAAAAATTACTTAAGTTACTTTGATTGATTAGCTAAAACAATGAGTATGGTTAGAGTGTGCACTAACTAAACTAGTTAGGTAAAATAATGAAGATACCTTTTTTTGTGTGTTTTTACAAAGTATTTTGCCTCTTACCCTTGGAGTTAGTCTAATTATTCATACCAAACAAACTATATAACTCAAAACCCACCATATGCATATCAATTAAATATGAACAATGAAATTAGATAAGCAAACAAATTAATTATTATTAAATAATAAATTCTGGGTCTCTTTACAAATGATTTCTTTCACTTTTCTGATTCTTAATATTTATTGTTTTTAAAACTAAGGGCTATCAGGTGGTATCCAATTTGGGATAAGCTCTCACTACAAAAAAAATTGTTTTTTGCGATGGCAAAACGCCGTCGCAAATAATCCAAACGCCGTCTCAAAAGCTATTTGCGACGGTAAATTTTTTTTTTGCGACGGCAAGTGGGGGTCGCAACAGGGGGGTTGCAAAAGACCTTTAGCGACGGCACTTGCCGTCGCCATTGTTTTTGCAACGGGAATATTTCTTTTTTGCGATGGCGAATATCTGTCGCCGATAGTGGATGAAGATCTGGGCTTTTTGCGACGGCACAAGCTTTCCGTCGCTAATGAGATTTTGCCGACGGCAAAATTCCGTCGCAAAAAATGCCGCCGCAAAAAATGTGGCGTTTATGACTATTGGCGACGGCAATTTCACCGTCGCTAAAGCCTTGTTTCTCAAATAAATTCAACACCTTTTGCGACGGTATGGCTGCCGTCGCAAAAAAGCCTGGCACAGCTTTTTTTTTTTTTTTTTTTTTTTGCGACGGGGTGTTCTGCCGTCTCAAAAAAAATTACAAAAAAAAAAAAAAAAATCCCTGTTTTACAATTATTTAAAATATAAAAAGAACCTGTAATGTTGGCAAATGATATAATAATATAAATACATAAATAAAATAACTAATGTTGGCAAATGAAAAATAGCTTAAAAAAAATTAAAAAATGACATAATAATATAAATCCATACATAAACAAAAGTTGGCAAATGATAAAAATTCCTAATGTTGGTCACATAATACATACATAATGTTGGTCACAAATTTAAATAACATAAATCAAAATCAAAACCAAAAGTTTTCGTCTTGATTCATTCATGAGTTACAAAAACAGAAGTTGGTCATAATCTTTACGCACCCACATTCCACGCGAAGCAAACTGCTATTCAGGAAATATTTGAAAAAAATAAAATAAAAATAATTAATAACAATATAATGGTGGTAATATTTTAATTACAGAAAAATATAAAAAAATTAACTACCATATAATTAGAAAGATAGTTTAGTGAAATCCGGCTCAAACTCCCAAACCGGGAACCCGATTCGAGCCCCGTCTTCTCCCACAAGTCTCTCGTGCCTAGGCGGTCGTGTGTGCCAAGTTTCGTGCTAAACCGACGCTGTTTGGTGATTTTGGGGCGTTAACTCCTCGAATTCAAGTTTCTTAAGGAACTAGTTTGCCTAAAGTGAAATCCGGCTCTAACTCCCAAACCGGGAACCCGATTCGAGCCCCGTCTTCTCCCACAAGTCTCTCGTGCCTAGGCGGTCGTGTGTGCCAAGTTTCGTGCTAAACCGATGCCGTTTGGTGATTATGGGGCGTTAACTCCTCGAATTCAAGTTTCTTAAGGAACTAGTTTGCCTAAATTGAAATCCGGCTCTAACTCCCAAACCGGGAACCCGATTCGAGCCCCGTCTTCTCCCACAAGTCTCTCGTGCCTAGGCGGTCGTGTGTGCCAAGTTTCGTTCTAAACCGACGACGTTTGGTGATTTTGGGACGTTAACTCCTCGAATTCAAGTTTCTTAAGGAACTAGTTTGCCTAAAGTGAAATCCGGCTCTAACTCCCAAACCGGGAACCCGATTCGAGCCCCGTCTTCTCCCACAAGTCTCTCGTGCCTAGGCGGTTATGTGTGCCAAGTTTCGTGCTAAACCAACGCCGTTTGGTGATTTTGGGGCGTTAACTCCTCGAATTCAAGTTTCTTAAGGAACTAGTTTGCCTAAAGTGAAATCCGGCTCTAACTCCCAAACCGGGAACCCGATTCGAGCCCCATCTTCTCCCACAAGTCTCTCGTGCCTAGGCGGTCGTGTGTGCCAAGTTTCGTGCTAAACCGACTCCGTTTGGTGATTTTGGGGCGTTAACTCCTCGAATTCAAGTTTCTTAAGGAACTAGTTTGCCTAAAGTGAAATCCGGCTCTAACTCCCAAACCGAGAACCCGATTCGAGCCCCGTCTTCTCCCACAAGTCTCTCGCACCTAGGCGGTCGTGTGTGCTATGTTTCGTGCTAAACCGACGCCGTTTGGTGATTTTGGGGCGTTAACTCCTCGAATTCAAGTTTCTTAAGGAACTAGTTTGCCTAAAGTGAAATCCGGCTCTAACTCCCAAACCGGGAACCCGATTCGAGCCCCGTCTTCTCCCACAAGTCTCTCGTGCCTAGGCGGTCGTGTGTGCTAAGTTTCGTATTAAACTGACGCGGTTTGGTGATTTTGGGGCGTTAACTCCTCGAATTCAAGTTTCTTAAGGAACTAGTTTGCCTAAAGTGAAATCCGGCTCTAACTCCCAAACCGGGAACCCGATTCGAGCCCCGTCTTCTCCCACAAGTCTCTCGTGCCTAGGCGGTCGTGTGTGCCAAGTTTCGTGCTAAACCGACGCCGTTTGGTGATTTTGGGGCGTTAACTCCTCGAATTCAAGTTTCTTAAGGAACTAGTTTGCCTAAAGTGAAATCCGGCTCTAACTCCCAAACCGGGAACCCGATTCGAGCCCCGTCTTCTCCCACAAGTCTCTCGTGCCTAGGCGGTCGTGTGTGCCAAGTTTCGTGCTAAACCGACGCCGTTTGGTGATTTTGGGGCATTAACTCCTCGAATTCAAGTTTCTTAAGGAACTAGTTTGCCTAAAGTGAAATTCGGCTCTAACTCCCAAACCGGGAACCCGATTCGAGCCCCGTCTTCTCCCACAAGTCTCTCGTGCCTAGGCGGTCGTGTGTGCCAAGTTTCGTGCTAAACCGACGCCGTTTGGTGATTTTGGGGCGTTAACTCCTCGAATTCAAGTTTCTTAAAGAACTAGTTTGCCTAAAGTGAAATCCGGCTCTAACTCCCAAATCGGGAACCCGATTCGAGCCCCGTCTTCTCCCACAAGTCTCTCGTGCCTAGGCGGTCGTGTGTGCCAAGTTTCGTGCTAAACCGACGCCGTTTGGTGATTTTGGGGCGTTAACTCCTCGAATTCAAGTTTCTTAAGGAACTAGTTTGCCTAAAGTGAAATCCGGCTCTAACTCCCAAACCGGGAACCCGATTCGAGCCCCGTCTTCTCCCACAAGTCTCTCGTGCCTAGGCGGTCGTGTGTGCCAAGTTTCGTGCTAAACCGACGCCGTTTGGTGATTTTGGGGCGTTAACTCCTCGAATTCAAGTTTCTTAAAGAACTAGTTTGCCTAAAGTGAAATCCGGCTCTAACTCCCAAATCGGGAACCCGATTCGAGCCCCGTCTTCTCCCACAAGTCTCTCGTGCCTAGGCGGTCGTGTGTGCCAAGTTTCATGCTAAACCGACGCCGTTTGGTGATTTTGGGGCGTTAACTCCTCGAATTCAAGTTTCTTAAGGAACTAGTTTGCCTAAAGTGAAATCCGGCTCTAACTCCCAAACCGGGAACCCGATTCGAGCCCCGTCTTCTCCCACAAGTCTCTCGTGCCTAGGCGGTCGTGTGTGCCAAGTTTCGTGCTAAACCGACGCCGTTTGGTGATTTTGGGGCGTTAACTCCTCGAATTCAAGTTTCTTAAAGAACTAGTTTGCCTAAAGTGAAATCCGGCTCTAACTCCCAAACCGGGAACCCGATTCGAGCCCCGTCTTCTCCCACAAGTCTCTCGTGCCTAGGCGGTCGTGTGTGCCAAGTTTCGTGCTAAACCGACGCCGTTTGGTGATTTTGGGGCGTTAACTCCTCGAATTCAAGTTTCTTAAGGAACTAGTTTGCCTAAAGTGAAATCCGACTCTAACTCCCAAACCGGGAACCCGATTCGAGCCCCGTCTTCTCCCACAAGTCTCTCGTGCCTAGGCGGTCGTGTGTGCCAAGTTTCATGCTAAACTGACGCCGTTTGGTGATTTTGGGGCGTTAACTCAAAATTATGCAAAGATACATTTTAGCTTAGAATGCCAAGATACATTTTATACCTGATCTTCTGGTGGTGGTGTATATGGATTCTCGTCTTCTGCAGATTCCCTAAATGCCCGGTGGCCACTCGATGCATCAGGAACCTATGATAGTCAATACATAGTGTGGTAATCATATTCGAATTTTATACATAATCTTGTGTGAAAATTTAACTATCAAACAATTTAATTTATATCGAACCTGTCTGTTGGGGTCCACACTTGCCCCCTGCGACACTAAGGCCATCATCTTAGCTCTCATCTACTGTAAATGTGTGGAGAACTCTGCTCGCAGCTCCTCCCTCAACTCATCCCTTAGCTCTGCATGAACCTTCTGCGTGATATGATCAATAGTCGATGGCTGGGGTGTTGATTGTGATGGCCCAGCACCATCTTTATACACCGCTCTCCGAGGCACAATTCTCCCATATGTGCGACAATATCCATGTCCGTCATGACCTATCAACTCATGGAAAATGGCATTCCTAGCCTCCAAAGTCCGACCATCCTCAGGTAGCATAGAGAGTTGACGATTAAACTCATCCTGTATTGAATAAGACATACAAGTATATGCCAAATTAAGATGGTTGACACACAAAAAATAAACTTTAAATACAATCAAAGGTGTTTGGAAACTACCAAGGTCAGAATAACCTCTGGGTCATCTACTCTACGTGTCATAAGCCAAACATTCATCTTATCAGTAGACTTCCCCTTACTGGTCATCTGCATTTTTTTAGAAATATGAAAATTAGAATGTAAATAATTTGTAAATGTACAATGTTTATTTATATACAAAAATAAAACAATAAAATGTAAACCTCATGCCGTATCTGAGAGAAAGTAGTACGCCCTATGGTATGAGCTATACCGTGAGCTCGCCGATTTTTAGCGTTCCTACTTGCGATTTTCTATAACAGGTTCGACAAATGTGAGTATGTAAATATGATTTGTATGTTTACATATCATAAATATAACTTATTTGTATACCTCAGCATCGGAAGTACGCCAATACTCCACAAGTTCTTCCCACTGGCTTGGCACAATGTGCATAGGAACATCATCCTTCAGATTAGGATCAGAACTTCTAGGCTTGAAATACTTAGCCTTAAGCTTGTTCTTGTGATCCTTCCATATGCTGTTGCAGTTTTTCATGCAGATTGGCTTGTACTCCTCTGGACATATATTCAAATTGTCCTATAAAACACAATTTCAAAGTTTAAATAATAATAACACAATTTTGGAATTCGAATTTGTGGACAAAAATATACTTTTACCTTCACATCCTTCCAGATAGCATCAATAATATCATCAGGCACATTGTTCCAGTCAAGAAAAGTAAGAGGAACAATGTTACCATTCCGCACAATAATGCCAAGTTGAGTAGTTAACTTAGCCACGTTATCCCCTATTGGGCAGTAATTTCCATCAAATTATATGTCTAGCTTTTTACCAGTACCCCACTCTTTAATGCCCTTGGCACATCCTCTACCACGCCTAGTCGAGGTTGATGAAGAACTAACATGACCTGTGAGATACAAATCAAATTTAAATAATGTGAATACAAATCATATCAAATAAACCTGAGGTGGGCTGTGAAGAAGTCGAAGGGTCTGCAAAATACAATGAGAATAAACAAGTTATATATAATGAGCATAAATAAATGTATGTTTAAATAATTTTCATACAAATCAAAGCAAATTTATATACCTGCGGATGGCTCATAAGCTGATGATGATAGCTGTTGTGGTGGCACTGATGGTGGACGCACCGATGGTAGGCGTGGAGGCTGAGTACATGGTAGCTGCTGTGGTGCCACTAAAGGCCCCTCCGATAGTGGCCGATGTGATGCCTCCTCTGATGGTGGTGCTACTGATGTCCTGTTATGTAGCACATCAGACATCATGCGCCGGGGATGATCAGGCTTCCTCTTCCTTCCCATAATAATCTGCAAGCAATATAACATTAATTGACATTAGAAACATAGACAATGGTTTGTCGTCAACTATAATATGACATTAATTGAACTAATACAATTACAAAGACAAAGTAAATTAAGAAATTGATGATTAACTACAACCTTGGCCTTAATTGAATTACTAATGTTTCCACCACTATCAGCCTATTTGAACATCGACTGTTTCCCCTTCTGCAGCTTCCCTCACCCAACCAACTTCTTCATCACGAAGCATTATATTTTCTTCCAATTGTTGGCTCATGTATGGCTCGATTTGTGGATCATTCGAACTCATATCAAATAAACCTCTTTGAGACATCTTCACCACGACTTGCCAGTCCGGTTGTAACGGGTCTGCAACATACCAAACTTGCTCTGCTTGGGACGCCAAGATGAAAGGTTCATTGGTAATTCGATCATCTCGGTACAACAAATGATTGAAGTTCACCAACGTGAAATTGAAGACATCTTCTTTCTTTCCGTGAATGTTGTCAATCCAATCACACTTAAACAACACATGTTTCTTCTCATTGGAATATCGAATCTCAACAATATCTGTCAATTGTCCATAATAGTACACAGACCCCACACGAGGATTCTTGTCTTTTCGACTAGCATAACTTATGGTATCTGCCTTCAAAGCTACACCACAATTTTGTGTTGCTCGACGATCATCCATGGCCTTTACTCGATACCGAAACCCATTCAGTAAATACCCGTTGAACCTCCTTGCCAAGTTATGAGGACCATTTGCCAATAGAATAATCTCTTCAGAAAATATGACATCAGTAGTCCTTCACAAAGTTTGGACCTATTTTACACGAAAATGTAAAATTTAAAATGTAGTTCGACTTAAGTAACTAGAATCTATAGAGTTAAATACATACATGTTCCTTGAACCAAATGTGAAAAGTTTCAAAATGTTCACGCCGAAGCTGATGATCGTCAACACGAGGCATTTTGAGCTTAAGTACTTCAAGGTGTTCGCTGTGTAGATTGAAATTTTAGCAATACAAAATATTTTGTAGAAAATTCAATAAAACATAATAAAATATTGAGTGAATGACTTAACCTACTTTATGAATGGTTGAACCGCGCTTGTATTGAATAAGATGTACCGATGAGCTTGTACTCAAGAAGTATTATCAAGATAAAAGCTTGTGTTTTCACCAATAGCATGACCCAAATTATCAGCACCACTATAGTTCCTCACGGGTCGACTAGATTTGGTTTCCACATCATTGAGATATTGTGCACAAAAATTCATGCATTCTTCCATAAGATATCCTTTAGCAATTGATCCTTCAGGATGAGCTCTATTACGCACGTATTGCTTCAAAGTAAGAAGATACCTCTCAATTGGATACATCCATCGAAACTGAATCGCTCCACCCAATAAGGCTTCATCAGCTAGATGTATAGGCAAGTGCTTCATTATATCAAAAAAACTCGGAGGAAATATTTTCTCTAGATGACAAAGTGTTATAGCGATACGATCTTGAATATATTGCAAATCCGTCGCACGATTCACTTTTGAACACAATTGTCTAAAGAAATTGCTCAATTCAATAAGGGTTCAATTACATTCTTCGGTAACGATCTTCGAATAGCCAATGGAATAAGTTGTTGCATCAGAATATGACTATCGTGGCTCTTAAGACCCCCAATACTTCTATCATGTGAGCGCACACGACGTGATATATTGGATGAATACCCGTCGGGAACTCTTACTTCCTTCAACACTTTTAAGAACAAATCTTTCTCATCCTTGGTCATCGTGAATTGTGCTGCTGGTAAATAGGCTTTATTCGACCCTCTTAACTGCAAATGTAGGGGTTTTCTAATATTCATATCTTGTAAATCACGCCAAGCATTAACGCCATCCTTCGATTTTCCTGCAACCCCTAATATTGCCCACAACACATTGTCACAAACATTCTTCTTTATATGCATCACATCGAGGTTGTGTCTTATTAGATTGTGCTCCCAATATGGCAATTCATAAAAGATACTCTTTTTCTTCCAACTGTGGGTGCGATGTCCAGCTTTCTCCTTCTGTACTTGTCTCCTATGCCTCTCCTTAAGGTCATCCCTCTTGTATTGGGTTAAAATTCCCTCAGATTCTAATTGTAGCAACATCTCAGTTCCAGACAACAATTTGGGTTTGAGTCGGACTTCCCGAGTACCATCAAATGATACTTTATCCTTCCGAAATTTATGGCCAGTAGGTAAAAATCTGCGATGACCCAAGTATGATTGTTTCCTACTATGCTTCAACCAACACGATGTAGTTTCCTTATTGCAACAAGGACATGCATATTCGCCTTTAGTGCTCCATCCTGACAAGTTTGCGTATGCAGGAAAATCACTAATTGTCCATAGTAAAGCTGCATGCATTTGAAACATTTGATTTGTTGATGCATCAAATGTTGACACGTCCTCATTCCATAGTTCTTTCAACTCCTCAATCAATGGTTGCATGTACACATCAATCTTGTCACCAGGTCCTTTTGGGCCGTCAATAAGCACGGCTAAAATTAGAAATGGTTGCTTCATGCACATCCATGGCGGCAAGTTGTATGGAACGAGCATAACAGGCCAAGTGCTATGAACTATGTTCATCGTTCTGAATGGGTTAAAACCATCAGATGCTAAGCCAAGCCTTACACTTCGGCAATCGTTACTAAAGTTAATATTCCGACGGTCAAAATCTTTCCATGCAAGGGAGTCAACAGGATGCCTGAAGACACCATCATCAGTTCGTTCCTCTGCATGCCATCTCATTAACTTGGCCGTCTTGGATGACATAAACAACCTCTGCAACCTTGGCTTTAAAGGAAAATACCTCATCTATTTTGCAGCTATTCGTTTGCCACCTTTGTTAGGACCATTTGAACCACCATCACCATTTGATTTCCATCTACAACTGTTGCATATGACACATTTATCAAGATTGGCGTCCTCGTTTCGAAACAACATGCAACTGTTGGGACATGCATCCCACGTCTCATACGTGAAGCCCAAATCTGTTGTGACCTTTTGAGCTTTATAATATGAGTCCGGGAGTTTCACACCCAACGGGAACGCCTCATTCAATAACTCAAGCAACATGTCAACAGACTTGTCTGTCCACTGATTAAGCACCTTCAAATGTAAAAGCCGAACAATGAATGACAAAGATGTGAACTTCTAACAACCCGGATACAATTCACTTTGTGCATCTTCAAGAAGTTTGAAATACTTTGCAGTCTCTGCATTTAGACCGAGTTGGGGTTCAAATGCATGGGGATCAGGGCCCTGTGGTTCATCATCCTCAACACTTGTATCGGCATGTGGATTTCCCATAGCCCCTTGTATCATTCCAATCATATCATCCCCAATGTCTGAATTAGCTAATGTTTCATTCTCTCGATTACCATGCAGAGATACGTAAGATTCCCCATGATTAATCCAATGTTTGTATTTTTTAAAAAAACCATTCAAAATCAGATGCTCCCGTACACCCTCTCGTACAAAATAGTATCGATTCTCACACTTCCTACACAGACAACTGATCATCGAACCTTCAACCCTATTAGTGTAGGAAAACACAAGGAATTCATCAATCCCATTAATGTATTCGCTCGACATCCTATTTGGAAAATCGATCCAACTCTTATCCATCATCTGTACACATCCACAAAAATATCTCATCAAAGTAACTCTAAATATAATACCTACGTATTCATGTACCATGATACCTATCCATCCAATTTCTCTCAAATAGGTAGGTAGTCTTATCCTAGTTAGTTATTTACCGATTTAATAGGAGAACATAAAAAATGAAATACTTATACAACAACACGTGAGATCAATTAATTGAAGAAAAAAATGACATAATTTCATACTTTCTGAGTCATAACTTAAAAAATAAATAAATCATAACCAAACACCACATGAGGCACAACCAAAGATCTTATAAGTCTTAACTAAAACAATATCATAATTAACGAAGATAATTCATCATAACTAAAGAAAAAAAAATGACATAACTAATGATGCATATGATAAATGGATGTGTATGGTAGAATTCTCCAAATTATTAGTATTCCATAATACTATGCGGCATTATTTATGAACTTGATAGATGAGTTATACAAAAACACACTAATCAAGTATATTGTCTCAAAAATTATTTAATAAAAATGGATCATTGTTCTGTATATTATAATTTTGAACATCACATACATAATCTTATGTAACAAAGTAGAATAAGAAAGCCCAGTCCAAGTTTCTTTTCTATCTATATATATGGAGGCCCAATTACTTTCCATACTACAAATTACTTCCACAAACACACCAGCAAAGATCAACCAGGTAACGTAAATACTTAAGTGCCTTGCACGCTACATGTTAGGAACATTGTAAGATATGCTCTCCTTGAAAGAAAATGCAAAAACTACATATAATGAAATGATAGCAGAACTGCATTAGCTATGGTTATGAAGTTCACAGACTAGATAGATGTACAGTAGAACCAAATTAAGCACAGAACCATTACCTGTCGATAGAGTGGTGACTGGAACTTAAAATCCACCAAAAAATAAAGGCTTCAAGTTCCTGGATCAAGTCCCGGCCTAAATTCCCAAAAGTTTATCAAATGATCAAAAAGACTACTTTTCGATACAGTTGCCTGGAAGAAAAACAGAATAAATGATAGGTACATCAATAACAGTATCAGCAAAATTAAACTCATGATTTATTTTATTATAAGACTTAAACTTTGAGTTTTTTTTTTTTTTTTTCCTAATTTTTCATATTATTTTTTATTGGACACTTCTTATATTATTGAGAATTGCATTACTTTAGTGATTAAGTAGTGTATATAATATGAGAAATTTGTTGGGTTATATTATGAAATTTGAAGTATACCAATGAAGTTTTTTGAAACTCTTCAATCGTGGAACTAAACTGGATTTGAACAAATTTTGCAGTTTGGTTTTGGTTCGATTTCTAAAATTTCAGAATTTATGATTCCAAAATTTCTCTAAGGATAGGTTTAGTACTTGGATCATCTCATAAACAAATTAAACTAGTATGTAAACACCCCTACTAAAACAATTGATTAATCAGGCTAAAAATGATTATACATCATTCACTTTTATAAGTCATGTATATTTTCATTTCCAACATTTTTAGCAAGTGGCCACAAATAAGAGACCCGTTAACAATTTTTTTTTTTAAATATATAAAAATAGGTTGTGAATTTTTAAAAGTTTATTATTTTTCAAAAAAATAAAATGATTGGAAATAATGAG
Source organism: Camellia sinensis (assembly GCF_055761805.1). Lineage (NCBI taxonomy): Eukaryota > Viridiplantae > Streptophyta > Magnoliopsida > Ericales > Theaceae > Camellia > Camellia sinensis. Next base: position 85,386,321 of record NC_138963.1, read on the forward strand.
TGTTTCCATAAATGTTATTATTATTTATTTAAATATACAAATTAAGTGTTATTATTTATTTTCAAAAAAATAAAATGATTGGAAAACAATGAAAACAGATTTTAGTTTTATAATGTATATATATATTTATATATAATAATGAAAACAGATTTCCATAAATGTTATTATTATTTATTTAAATATATAGATTTTATAATATCAATGTAATTAGAATTATAATGTATATATATATATTTATATATAATTTACATATTTATATATATATATATCAATATATATATATATAGATGATACAGATTTATCAATATATATATAGATGATACAAATTTATCAACATATATATATATATATATTGATACAGATTTATATATATATATACAGATTTAATAATGTATATATTATCAATATATATATATATAGATGATACAAATTTATCAACATATATATATATTGATATAGATTTATATATATATATATACAGATTTAATAATGTATATATTATCAATATATATATACATATATACGATACAGATCTGTATATATATATACAGAGAGAGAGAGAGAGAGAGAGAGCATACCAGTCGTCCTCGCCGCAGCAACACCGCACCATCGCACCACCGTTCGCCGTTCGCCGTTCGCCGTTCGGCTTCGTAGGGATTTGGGGCAAAGAAATTGGTTTCAAACTTTTAGGGATTTGTATTACGTTTTTGATCGAGCGGCAAGATGAATAGGGAAGGGGGCAAAAAAAATTTCACTTTTTGTGACGGTAGGTTTTACACCGTCGCAAATGGCAAGTATTTTATTCATAAAACGGCGCCGTTTAAATTAGACTTTTTTGCGACGGAAAATTGCCGTCGCAATAAGTAAACTATTTGCGACAGCAAACGTACGCCGTCTCAAAACATTTCTTTTTTGCGACGGAAAAAACATCCGTCGCTAATACTGATGCATTTACTCCCTATCCGTGCATTTTTTATTACCGACGGGGATAACGCTGTCGCTAAAGCCTTCATTTGCGACGGTTTATGCTGCCGTCACAAAAAACCATTTTTTGCGACGGGAAAACCGCTGTCGCTAATGCTTCCGTGTTTTTTACCCCCTTTTCTTGTAGTGATACAGCTCCAAATTAGAGCTCACAAGAGAGGTATGTATGGGTATGAAGAGATAAAATATGAAGATAAGCTTATCCCACCTATTTTACCTTATTTTCCTTCTCTCTTTTTCTTTTGAGGATTTATTTAGTTTTTTTTTTTCATTTCTTTTTTATTTAAAAATGTCCCCTGAAGCTGAAAGTAAGTGTTTTCTTTCCTATTTCTGCTATTATTCGTGCTTGTTGTAGGTGTAATCTAAAAAATCACCCACATAATTAGATTCGAAAGCTTAAATTATTAACTTCGTCAAGCAATTTCAGTCTTTGTACAACACATTACATTAGCACACGCGCGCGCACAAAATATATATATATATATATAGAAGCTACCAAAAGTCTTTTTTGGTGAAACTCACACTCTAAAATTTATTTGGTTTTATTTTCACAATTTTTTTTTAATTTTAAAAATCTAAAACAAATTTAGAAGGAAAAAAATAATAAATCAAAAACACTTTCCATTTTCATATGATTTTACAATTTTTGAGGGAGAATACATTTTTAGTATTTATTTTTGGCCTTGTTTGGAAAAAAAAAGAAAAAAGAAAAAAAAAAGAGCTAGCTTTTTAACTTTTTTTGAAAAAATATGCAAAAAAGTAGAGAGGTAATATAACCAAAATAAGTCAATAAGTTGGGTTTTTTTTTCCTAGTTGCCAAAATAGGCTAAATGCTAAGGCCAAGTTTGGGAAGTCTCAAAAAAGTTAAAAAGTCAAAAAGTTACTCAAAAGGTTAAAAAGTTATCACTATTCACCAAAAGTCAACAATTACAGCTGTACAACTCCCAATACTAATTTTTCCCTACACATTAATTTATACAATTTTTTAATACATATTTTTTCATAAAAAGTCAAAAAGTTAATCCAAACATTCATATTTTCAACCTCAACTTTTTAGTTTAAAAAGACAAAAAGTGTACTTATTTAGGACATCCCAAACAACCCCTAAATAAGCACAAAAATACAAAATAGGCTAATTTCGTCAATAAGATAAAATGTCACATTTAAACCATAATTATTTCACTTTTTCTCTTATAAACATCACATCCAAACCAAAAAAAAGTCAAAAATATTTCACAAATGAAGCTAATTTAGCCAAGTTAAATTAGCCAAAAAAAACCAAAAAGTCAAGCTAAATTAGCTCTTTTCAAATGAAGGCTTTGTCAAACTAATTTTTATTTTTTCAAAAAATTGATTCTTAACATAAAACCAAATAACCCATTTAGGAATTGGCTATTTTAATTGATTTTTGACTTTTTACAAAAAAACATATATAGCAAAATAAAAAAAAAAATGATGTGACAATTTATAATAATTTTTTGACTTTTGACTAAAAATCTAAGTTCCGAATTGTGGTAAACACGAAACCAAATAAATATTAAAATTGATTCCACTCGCCATATAAAGGCCATGTTTGGTAATAGAATTTTTGGCTAAAATAGTTAGTGAGATGAGGGAGCAGCTTTTCTCCAGTTGGGACCCAATTGAAGCGTGATGTTAGATCTCTGTGGGCCCACCATAGAGCCCACATTGATAATTTGAACCATTTAATGGATAGGGCTCATCGAGTACTTCATCCCTGTAAAAAAATCATGTTAATCGGATGTTGATAGCCACGTGATCACGGAGGTCCAGCATCATGCTCTAGTTTGATTTCGGACTGGAGAAAAGCCTAAACCTAAAGACAAAAAAAGGTTAAAATAGTCAATAAGACAAAATGTCACATCTAATATCAATCAATCACTTTTTCACTCACACCCAAAAAAAATTAAATAAATAAAAATCACAAATAATTTCAAATAAAACTTTTGTCCATATCATAAAATAATTAAAAAGTCAACTAAAATAGACAAATTATCAAAAAGCAAGCCTAAGTGTAATGTACACAAATGTCTATTCTCTATCTCTCATTCAATTCACTTCTCAGTAAAAAAAAAAAAAAAAAAAAAAAAAAAAAAAAAAAAAAAAATCATGTGACTCAACAAGGTGTAAAGAGTTATATATTAAGTCACCATCTAATTAATATAACATAGGTTGTTCACATGGAAATCTCCTAAATTATTAAGATGTATCACTTTAATTCTCTAAATTATGAAAGTGTACAAATGAATCCTCTATGTTAGACTTATTTATTTTGATGTTTTATTTAATTATGTTTTAATTTATTTGGAAGAGAAAAATAAAATCGCAATTTATTTTACCCCATTATTTTTTATCTAAACTTTTATCCTAAATGCTGTTAGAATGTATTTAATATTTGCTCAATCAGGAGTTCATTTCAACTCAAAAACAATACCCAAAAACAAAGGTTCAAACAACTCAGTACAACAACAGTCCAAAAAGTTTAAATCTACAAAGGACCGGACGTTCGGGTGGACATTCAGCAGGACGACCAACCAACACTAGTACAAAAACAGACAAAGATCACACTTTTTTTGTGTGATGTATTGTAACGCCCTCAAAATAATAAATAAAACCCATCTCATTAGACATGCATTGATACAAAAAAAAAATCATGTGACTCAACAAGGTGTAAAGAGTTATATATTAAGTCACCATCTAATTAATATAACATAGGTTATTCACATGGAAATCTCCTAAATTATTAAGATGTATCACTTTAATTCTCTAAATTATGAAAGTGTACAAATGAATCCTCTATGTTAGACTTATTTATTTTGATGTTTTATTTAATTACGTTTTAATTTATTTGGAAGAGAAAAATAAAATCGCAATTTATTTTACCCCATTATTTTTTATCTAAACTTTTATCCTAAATGCTGTTAGAATGTATTTAATATTTGCTCAATCAGGAGTTCATTTCAACTCAAAAACAATACCCAAAAACAGAGGTTCAAACAACTCAGTACAACAACAGTCCAAAAAGTTTAAATCTACAAAGGACCGGACGTTCGGGTGGACATTCAGCAGGACGACCAACCAGCACTAGTCCAAAAACAGACAAAGATCACACTTTTTTTGTGTGATGTATTGTAACGCCCTCAAAATAATAAATAAAACCCATCTCATTAGACATGCATTGATACAAAGAAACCAACCACCTTTCCATTAAATCAGAACAGTTCTTACAAAAGTATTACATATTAACAACAAAAGCAAATGCCCTACGGGCTTACAGCTTTCCAAGTTAACACTTGGTTACAAAAAGAAGAGTGCTAACTCAATACATATTAAGCCCTTGGCTTGAATTTACATGTAATACATCAAAAAGAAAACAAATAACAAGCAGTCAGTCTGCCTCTAGCCTCCCAAGCTATGTCCTTGGAGGTGGCATGCTACCTGTACCTGAAAATGATGTCCCATAAAGGGTGAGCCACAGCCCAGTAGAGATACACTAAACCAACCATGAAAAATGACTAAAAGATTAGCTGTTGATAGATGGTCAACACAGATACATCTACACATATCACATTTCGATTTCATGACATTAAGTCCATGTTACATTTCATTTCTCATTTCTTTTTCAACTTTGAGTTTGAAAACAAGGCTCAAAACTTAGCCAAATAACTTGATGAGAATAAGACTCATTTTTAAAACACTTTCAAAATTCCGGAGGGATACACATTTTAATGCTGTATCAATAACACTTAAACCATTCCCACACTTTGCGAAAGATACACATTTCGGTGCTGTATCAACATAACATAGAATCACTTCTACACTTTACAATTGATAACGATATACATTTTAGTGTTATATCAAATCAATTTAAACACTCCCATAATCAACACTTGATACACATTGTAGTGCTGTATCAATGTCACACAAAATCCGGTTTAGAGGTCCATCCCCTATCTTCCCCTAAACCGTAGAGTACATCCCCTATCTCCTCCCACACAACACATGTATATAAACATAGGTCATATACATTCAATCAATACATAGAATTAATGTATTATTCCAGTTGATATACTCAATAGCATACTCAATCGATTAGTTTTAGTTTGCCTAATCATCATGCAGTGTCTACAACAATCAAGACTATCCTTCACCGATAGCCCAAAGCAGTTATTTCTATACTGAAAATAAATGCACCAAATGGATATATAATCAACATTTCACCTAGGTGAGCTATGAACGAATCAAACTACACCCTTTAATCCCATACACATCCAATTCCAACATTCTCAATTTAATTCTTCTTCCCTTCAAATTAATTATCCCAATTAATTTATCAATGTAATTAGGGCATTTCCCATAATTAACATCACAACCCCAAGGTTCCATTTTTACCAATAAACCAATATTGATCTCATTTCTCTATGCCAAACATGCATACAAGTTTATATAAACAAAACCCTAACTTTTGTAAAATTACACAAAGGCCCAAACTTTCTCAAAATTACCCAATAACCCCCAACTTATCAAAATGCTAAAATTCAAAGACAAAACTCATGAGAAGGAGTAGGATATCCCGACCTCGAAGTTAGAGCTCAAACGGAGAAGGAGAAGAAAGTGAAAATGCTCCAAACACTACGATTCTCGGATCAACACGAAGCCCTTGACGATCAACACACTTTTTACAAAGGCCGGAGGATAGAGAGACACTCTAACTAGATCAAACCCTAGAGAGAAGGGAGTTTCTAGAGAGAGGAGCTCTCAAAATAGCTTTTTAGAAAGTAAGAGAGAGAGAGAATGTAAAAAGTGATTTTAAAATGCCCAGCTGCCAACTGATATACGACATCCCCGCTCAAGTGGAGAACACAACGCTCGAGTGTCAAGAACAAAAAAACAAGGTACGCTCGAGCGCAAGAAGGCCCGCTCGAGCGCCAAGACACAAGAATAAAGTACATCTGCTCGAGCGCGAAAACCAGTCCGCTCGAGCATAGATTTCCCCCTCCCAGAACTTACACCAAAAAGTACTACCCACTCGAGCGCCACAGCACCCGCTCGAGCGCTACCGCTCGTGCGTAAAGAAACCCGCTCGAGCGTAAAAATTACACCTACAAAACTTTTGCAGGGACACGAAAAACTGGGAGCGTGCAATCTCCGCTCGAGCGCAACAAGGCCCACTCGAGTGGAACGACCAAAAACCTAGCAACAAGATTTCAGACCAAGGTTCAGCCTACCTGTTCGAAACATGCCCAACACATCCTATAACTCAAACAAATGGAATTAAAGGACGACAACAAGATAGATACAACTACCAACTCCACAGAACCGAGTCCGGAATACAACAGAACAGTAAAGGGATAACCGGGATCGCTATATGTATGTTATTTAATCACACCTTTTAAGTTTTATTAAAGTGTGATCTTTGAGAGTGTGATTAAAAAGAGTCATTTTTAATCACACTTTTTAAATGTGCTTAATGACATTTAGATCACACCTTTTAAGTGTGATTAAAAATATTTTGATTACATCTTTTAAGTGTGATTAAAAATATTTAGATCACACCTTTTAAGTGTGATTAAAAATATTTAGATCACACATTTTAAGTGTGATCTTTAGAAGTGTGATTAAAAAGGGTCATTTTTAATCACACTTTTTAAGTGTGATTAATAGCATTTAGATCACACCTTTTAAGTGTGATTAATAACATTTAGATTACATCTTTTAAGTGTGATTAAAAATATTTACATCACATCTTTTAAGTATGATTAATAACATTTAAATCACATCTTTTAAGTGTGATTAATAACTAATAAAATCTGTGATAAAAAAAGGATTCGACATATTTGAAAAATAATCAATATTATTTTTGTATGCACATTTAAAGAATGTAATACACACTATATACTATATTTTGAATCATAACCACATATTGAATAGAATAACGTCATATATTTCATAAATGGAAATTAAATATTCAAAAGTATATACAAAAGAATTAAATAAAAAAAAATTAATTGTGCTTACATATATTAAAAAATGAAAAAACTTAAAAAAAACTAAGTTCTTTAATTCTTGGACCATATTTTGCATCTCTCCAAAAAATTTCTGACCTGAAAAATGAAAACACAAATTAATCCAAAAACCGCTAATACATATGAATAAACTAAAAAGTTAATTCAGCAAACCAAAATAGGGACATTAATCATTTTTTCTTGATCTTAATTCAACATAAAGGCTAAAATCTCCACAGAAAAGTGCCTACAAGCAACGGTAAGAGAAACGAAGAGAGGGAGAGTGTCTAATTGATAATTGCCAAATTAGGAAAGTTATATATGAAAGCAACAATATTCCGTAGTTTGTTAACTAAAAATATATGAAAGCAACAAAACAAAAACAAAAAAAAACCTTGTTTTCTCTTTGCCATGATCCAACATTTCCTGGTGCAGCCAACCCCACAAAAGCAAAGTTCGCGGTCATAAGTTGTTCATTAATGTACCTAAAACAAAATTTTTATATCAGATTCAATAGCATTATACACTTGATAATGATGAAGAAGATAGTGTAGTTGAGCTAGTAGAGGTAGTTACTTGTCACAGACTAGTAATCGGCCACTAACTGTACCCCGTTGATCAGCATGAGGGAAGTCTTCTGAAAGAGGGAAATCATATGGCCAGCTTTGGGTTTCTATCAACATCTGAATATATGCATATGAGATGAGATTGTTAATTTTGTTTGTACTGATTACATTTTATGTTGTCAAAAATTTCATGCCCAAAGTAGTACCTGTTCTTTGGTATCTTCCCAAAGTGTTAGGGCATCCTCTTTGACTGAAATTGAGTTTAGATAGATCAAAACAGGGCCAAACACCGTCTTCCATGGCTCGCCATCTCGCAATTTTATTGTCAGATTGTCCCCAGCATAATGGGTGCTGAAAAACATCTGAAGATAAATAACACAATCCTTTAACATTAACATCTAGTAGTAAGGAAATTTGTAAAAATTTATTTATATATAACATTTTCCACTTATTGAAAGTGCAAGGTTGTGCCTCAATAGGATAGATTTAAGTAGTAGGTCATGTGCTTAACTGGAAAGTTATGCTCTGTTCTCCATCAATTCCTTTTTCAGTCCAATTGTTGTGAAGTAATTTTTCCTATGGATGTCATCATCATAATACAAAACAATATTTGTTCTTTTAGGCTTCATTTGGGAAGTGGGAATTGGTCAATAATTTGCATCTACATATATTACTTTTTTCATTTTTTTTTTCTTGTCATGAAATTCATTTTGTAAATAGGCCACTGTGTTGGGCCAGTGAGTAAAATTGATGCCATTTGAAAGTGTGCTCTTTTGCAAAACATGATATCTGAGTGATTAATAGCAAAGGATTGTGCAAAGGGAACAATATTGGATACTTACAGATAAGGTGGTTGGGCCAAAATGCGATGTGAGATCTTGCTTGACAGAGCCACCTATACGGAACTCATCGCTGGGTGTGATCATCTAGAATCCAAAAACCGGGTTGGAGCATATCCACCCATGAACCCGATTGTCTTTGTCATCACATGAATATTGGTACTTATCATCCACCTACATAACACAACATCAAAAAAGAAAAAAAAACTAGCATATCTAACTACACAAATGCAATCTTTCCTCTTGTGATTGTCAAGTCTTCATGAAGTAACAAAAATATCAAGAAGTTAACACTCTTGATGAATCACAAAAGGGCATTTTTGTCAATTCACAAAACCATTCCCACAAAACTTAGGAAATAGGACTGTCTTAGCAATAACTAGTAGGCGAATGAAAAATGGTCAAGCTTACCTCCCCAGTGAGCTCTGGATTGCTTGGATTTGTCAACAGAACAGCTTCAGGGTAGTCAAGGACTAGGCCAGCTTCACGGTCCTGTGGCGTTGGCATGATCCTTTGCCTTTCATCCGATATAGCCATGTACTGAAACCTAGTCATGTATCATATCAAGATTAAATTTTCCTTTAATTACTCTGTTCATGTCAAACCTAGTCAACAATTTAGAATAGCAGGACCATAACAACCATATATGTCTTACAGGCTTTCTTCAAGCTTGAATACAATCCTCCCTTGGTAGATGTTAATGTCAGGCCTTCCCTCGGAGTGTTCAAGTATTGCATACGAGTAGAAATCGGGGTATCGACGCAGCATTATAAACCTGCAAATAATGTTTACAAAATCAACGTTGACAGATTAAAAATAAGCAGAACTTGTTAAGATCTGTTTGGCTGCAAATTAAGCTGATGCTAAATGCTTTCAATGAACCTTTTGTCTACATTCAGGGGCATTCCTGTGTCATTTAGGGATGAATTCCATGTTCTTGTAAAAGAAATCTCTATTTGATTTTCATCTTCCATTACAACACTATAACTTGTCCCTTCTAGCCTGCATGAAAGCAATTCAAGTGGTTTAATTCATCTTTAGTGTATGGTTATATTGTTTTACATAACAGGTCTAATCTACGTAAGGAAAAAAAAAATTTACCAGTCATATTTGCCACCAAGATGAGCTAGATCGTCCCAAACGACATCCCAATACCTAAACTCAGTTTAATCCAATCAAACAGAGTGCAAATGGAGATTTTGAGTTAATTGTCCTTGATTAAATGTAGTAAAAGAGCTAATCTAAAGAACCAACTAAAAAAATTTTACGCGTGTACAACCAATGTAATTTCGTTCCTTTCACCATAAAATCAGTCTTTTGTACTAATTGAAGAGTGCTTTTGTCTAAGAGTTCAATGTGTTAATCCATATTGGGTCTAGAAGATATAATTGTTGTAGAATAAGGGCTGGAAACAAATCAAACTGTTCATAGCTCAAGGTCAATTCGTTTGAAGTTTGTTTGAATTCCGCTCCTTTGCATTCCTATGTGAAACAGAATTTCAAAATCTTAACTGACAATGTCATATTAAAGTAAAGAGCTACAAAAAATAAAAACATGTAAATGTACTTACCCTCTTTTTCATAGCAAGGTTCTCCACCCTGCATGTTTTATGAAGCATATTTGTCAGGTAGAGGATAGATACAAATTACAATACTGTCAAAAGTGTTGCTGCCATTCCTGTTTCATTAGTGAAATTTCACTATTTCCATACAACTTTGTTATTTTTATTGTATAAACCTTTATTGAGATTTATAGATTTTGACAAGGGGATTAGGCATGATTATCACAGTTATTGATAGTGATTCTAAAATTCAACTGATCTCATATCTATTCTTTGCTAAACTTGAGGCCAGTTTCAAATGTTTTCGTTTATATGCAACCATTCGATTAAAATAAAAGACGGGTGTAAAAGGTAGGTAACAGAATCATACCTCTAAAGGTACAATCTTCAAATCAAGGAATACAATGTCAATTATGAATTTCCTCGTTAATGGAACCTCAATTGCCCAAACAAAATCGTCGTTATTCTTGAGCTTCTTGTTTGTAATTTCTGCATTGACACAAGATGACACCAGTTAAACAGCATTGACGAAAGAAAAATTATCAACAATAGACCTGATGAAATTCTCATCCTGAATTTGTTCTATCAATAGGTGTTCTAATGCTAATCTGCAAAATTCTATACCTAGATTTAACACAATTAACACTTTAAGAGCATCAATTACAAACAAAACATGCACAATTGGGTGTTGTAAGAACTAAGAAATTAGTACAAAGTCCTTAAAGAATCTAAAGAACAAGAAATTAAGAAACATCTAATTGTAATTTATTACCTGGGTGAATCAAAGACTTGTGATCTCCCACGGAGCAGACCACTCGAATGATAAACGATGCAATTGGAGGACTGTCTCTGGTCAAACTCGATATTTCTGGGTATAGTTTAATGAGCAACGTTCGATTCTTCTCCACAGCTAAATGCCTTCAATTCAAATAACCAATTGAATTAAAAAAAAAAAAAAAACCCACTCTGCCCTCTGAAGACAACATAAAAAAAAAGAAAATAACAATTGCAAATCAAACACAATTTTTTTTTTTTTTAAAAAAAAGGAAAAAAAAAGCAGAGTTTTTCCAGGAAGAAGGAAAAAGGGATAATTTTCTTGTTAATATTATGTTTTCTTCCCGAGAAAATTCAACAAAAATGAAGAAATTAAAATGCGTAATCTCTGGATTTTCATAACCTGGGATCATATGAAACTTAAGTCATCTCAGCTGAGCCAAAAAACTAAAAAGACTACTAAAAATTTCTGGGTATTTTAGTTTTTTTTTTTTACCCCATTGATCACAACACAACAACCAATTAACATATGATTCACAATCTATATTGACATATTCTACTCTTTTCCATTTTCTGAGCAACCAAACAAAACAAAGCTGAAATTCAGAAGCTAATCACAAATCAAATTCATGGAGGTCTATTCATTTGCTATGAACAGGAAATAGTGGAATGACGCAAGAGAATGTTACCTGGACAGAACAGAGAGAGAGAGAGAGACTGCGAGCTGTGCAATGGCGAATGGCTAGGGCTCGTTTGCCCTTTCGGCTGCTTCTCCGCCGCTCGCCGTCGATCGAGAGAGAGAGGGGGGGTAAGAAGAGATTAGGGATTTTTGGGTTTGAGATTGGGGATTTTTTTTTTTTTGGGGGGGGGGGAGCGGGAATGGAAAAAGAAAAAAAAAAGGTGGGGGAAGGGAGCAGGAATGGAAAACAAAAAGGGGCGGGAATAAAATTTTTTTTTTGTCAGAAATGAAATTTAAATAACAAAATAATGTCGTTTAATTTTTTTTTTTTTTTTTGCGACAGGGGTTGTCGTCGTCAAAATAATTTATTTTTTGTTAAAATATATATTTTTTTGTAGTTAATGAATTTTTAAAAAAAAAATTCTTTTTTTTTTAGTTACTAAGATTGAAAATTTATCTGTTTCATTTTTATTTTAATGAAAAAAAATATTATTATTTTTTATTTGGTAGAAGTAGGGGTAAAAAATAAATTTTTTTTTTGTCAAAAATGAAATTTAAATAACAAAATAATGTCGTTTAACTTTTCTTTTCTTTTTTTTTGCGACAGGGGTTGCCGTCGTCAAAAAAAAATATTTTTTTGTTAAAATATATAATTTTTTGTGTTAATGAATTTTTTTTAAAAAAAAAATTTCTTTTTTTAGTTACTAAGATTGAAAATTTATTTGTTTCATTTTTATTTTAATGAAAAAAATATTATTATTTTTTATTTGGTAGAAGTAGGGATAATATTTTAATGAAAAATATTTTTCACTAAAATAAAAGTTAATTTTCTGTGGTCAATGAAAAATATTTTTCTATGGCCTATTTTTTTTTTGTTGTTAAAAATCATGAACAAATTTTTTGTGGTAGAGGAGAGGGAGTGGCAGTAGTGGTGAAGGTGGTGGATAAGAGATGATGGTTATGGTGGTGGTAGCGGCAAAGGAGATTAGTGGTGAAGTTGTGGTAGTGGTAGAGTAGATGAAGTGGCAAGGGTGAAGGAGAGGCAATGGTAGTAGTAGTGGCAGTAGTGGTGAAAGTGGTGGATAAGAGATGATGGTGGTGGTGGTGGTGGTGGTGGTAGCGAAGGAGATTAGTGGTGAAGTTGTGGTAGTGGTAGAGTAGATGAAGTGGCAAGGGTGAAGGAGAGGTAATGGTAGTAGTAGTAGCAGTAGTGGTAGTGGTGGCAATGGTAGTAGTAATGGTAGTCGTAGAGGTGAAGTGGCGACAGTGGTAGTAATGGTAGTAGTGGAATGGCATTTGCAGTAGTGATGAATGTGGTAAAGAAGATGGGTGGTGAGAGAGAGAGAGATGAGTGAGAGACAGATAGAGGAGAGAAAGAGAAAGAGAGAGAGACAAAGACATAGTGATGAACGAGAGAGAGACAAAGTGGTCGCTAAAAGTACATTTTCTTGTAGTGGATAGATAAATCGAGAGGGAGCTCAGTAAATAGAGAAGACGGAAAGGAGAGAGTGAACAACGCGAACACAGTGGGAGAGAGAGAGAGAGAGAGAGAGAGAAAGAGAAAGAGAAGAGAGACAGAGAGGGACAAAAAGATAAAGAGATAGAGAGTGAGAGACAGAAAAAGAGACAAAAGGAGAAGAAAGATAAACGAGAGAGACAGAGAAAGAGAGATAGAGAGAAGAGAGATGAACGAGAGAGACGTAGAAAGAAGAGAGATGAACGAGAGAGACAGAGAGAGAGATAGAGAGAAGAGAGATGAGCGAGAGAGACAGAGAGAGATGAGAGATGAGAGATGAGAGAGAAGAGAGATGAGCGAAGAGACAGAGAGAGAAAAGAGATGAGAGAAGATATAGATGAGTGAGAGACACAGAGAGAGAGAGACAGATAGACAGAAAGAAAAGAGTGATGAGTAAGAGAGAGAAAGAGAAGAGAGAGAGGAAGATGAAAAAATGGGTTAAAAGCTATAGACAAAGAGAGATGAGCGAGAGAGACAAAGAGAAGAGAGATAGAAAAGAGAGACAGATAGAGAAGAGAGATGAGAGAGGTAGACAGAAGAGAGATGGACGAGAGACACAAAGAGAAAGAGAGAGACAGACAAACAGAGAAGAGTGATGAGTGAGTGAGAGAGAGAGAGAGACAGAGACAATGGGTGAAAGAGTTCCGTGTCTAAAGCCTCATTTTCTAGTAGTGAGTCGTTTCTATCATTCATGGGTAGAATAGAGGCACGGATTTGGAAATTGTATATGTTATATAAAAATCAAATTTAAATATTTTATACAATCACACCTATTTAGGGAGTGCGATTAAATATGTATATATATATATATATTTACACTTATTTAAAAAGTGTGATTAAAAAGTAGTAATGTATATATAATCACACTTTAATTAAAATGTGTGATTAAAAAATATATATATATAATCACACTTATTTAAAAAGTGTGATTAAAAAGTAGTAATGTATATATAATCACACTTTAATTAGAAGGTGTGATTAAAAAATATATAAATAATCACACTTTAATTAGAATGTGTAGTTAAAAATATATATATATATATATATAATCACACCTATTTAAAAAGTGTGATTAAAAAGTAGTAGTGTATATATAATCACACTTTAATTAGAAGGTGTGATTAAAAAATATATAAATAATCACACATTAATTAGAATGTGTGATTAAAAATATATATATATAATCACACTTGTTTAAAAAGTGTGATTAAAAAGTAGTAGTGTATATATAATCACACTTTAATTAGAAGGTGTGATTAAAAAAATATATATATAATCACACTTAATTGAAAAGTGACATAAAAAATAAATATTATCACACTCAATCAAATTAAGTGTGATTAAAATATCAATCTAATTTTTTTTATCACACTTCCAATAAAAGTGAGATCTTTTTTTTTGTCAAAGTGTGATCTTTAACTATTTTTGTAGTAGTCCAAGCTCTTTTTCCCCAGTTTTGCTTCGTTTCGAACTTTTCTCTCAACGGCTCTGAGCCACAACGACTATTCTTTGAAATAAAGTTGTTCCAGATCCAACCTTTGTCTCCCACAAGATCAAATCAGTAATGATGGAATGGATTATATTCAAATAAATATAACGGCTCTATAATCTTCTCTATATATAACAGAGGCTCTACTGAACAACGGATGGCAAGTTACATAACCCAAAAAACATTCCTTGATCAAAAATCATTCTCATCTATTCTCTGAAAAATTCTCTGAGAAGTGTTCTTCAATTTTGTTTACATCTTTCTCTCATAAATTATACACTGAGCCTTATAGCATTAAACTCATTTTTTCCTGTGTGAGATTTACAGAAAAACTAGAGCTTCATTTTTATATCTATCTTTAAGAGATAATTCTTGTAGCTTTCTGTGAAAGCAAAAACACCTTATTTTCAACATTGTAAGAGTGTAGTATACTTAGTGTTCTTGACATAGAAAGTCTGTGTAAAATCCGTGGAGGATTGCTCCATTTGTGAAAAGGTTGCTAGCACCTTGTGAAGCTTGAGGAGTGAATGTAGGCCGAGTTGAAGCTAAACCACTATAAATCTATTTGCCTCTCTCTTCCTTCTCTTTTTATTTTATTTAAATTGCCATAGCTATATTTCACATTTTCGCTGTACTAAAATTATTAATTGACATAGTTGTTAGAACACTCGTTTTAATTATTTTTATTTCATTAACTATATTTACCTATTGTGCTAGTCATAATTTTTATTAGGGTATTATTAATTTGTATTTGTAAAAACCTAATTCACCCCCCTCTTAGGTTGTCTTTTGGGTAACAGTCTAAACTATTGAGAAGTATTGTTTTGCCCCTAAACTATAAAAGCATACATATAAACCCCATGAATTATAAAAACATACAAATTAGGCCCTTAACAGAAGGGGTTAAAGTACCTCATAAATATTTTAGGGAGTCAATTTGTAGTCTTTTATAGTTTAAGGGATAAAGTGATACTTCTTAATTATTTATGAATCTATTTGTATGTTATAGTTTAGGGGGTCAAAGTGATATTTTTCAATAGTTTAGGGGTCTCCATGTAAATAACCCTATAACATATTATGTGATGTTTAATAACCTAATTCAATACTTAAAACTGAATGTATTAAGTAAAAATCAATTAAACTCATTTAATAATCATAATTGGTATCAATTAAAATTTTAAATGACTCTTAAAATATAGGTTAAAAGTCAAGAAAAATTTAAATGATAAAAAATCTACTTAATTCTGACTGAATTTATAAATAGCTATGCATATGCATTGACATACGTTTTTATAACCTCACTGCTGCCATCACCACCACTACAACTCCCACCCCTACCACTGTCACCACCACCACTTCTATCACCGATGCTATCACCCGTCCACCACTAACACCACTCTTACCACTGCTACAAGTGTCGTCACCTCTCCACCACCACTCTTACCACCGCTACTGCTATCATTACCACCACTACATATATTACCATCGCCACCACCCCTCCACCATCACTACTATCACTAATGCAATCTCTATCACCATTGACATAATGCTTAGGTACTACCATCATTTCACTACTACCACCATGTCACCACCATTTCAACTATCATTCATCATCACAACCTTTGTCAACGTTGCCATAATCACCACCATCATTACACCACCACCGCACTTTCTTTTACCTCCACTACATTACCTTTCTATCATCACCACAATCACTATGTCTTTATCTCCACCACCATTGCCATTGATGTCACCGACATTATAATACAAAAATTAAAAGCTATAATTTAAAAATAATGAATTTTAAATTTGATATTGTATATATCAAACAATCTATTTTAGTTCAACACTTAATTTTTTATCAAACATTTTTTTAGCTTAAAAAAATTAATATTCAGTTTTCAGTATTTCATTTTCAATTTTTATTTTTCAGTTTTATCAAACATCAAATTACACTAGATCAAAATTTTAACCCCTAACAATTTATTTGTATTAATCGATTAGCAAAATTCTCCAGTGTGCAATGCACACCATGTGCAACCCTCATACAAAATTACATAAATTGAACACACATCTACGTAAATTCACAAAATCACATAAATTTTCATGAACTTATGCAAATTTTTATTTAGCTTACGCATTTTTGTAAGATCACTATGGCGGCCAAATAAATGAGATCTAAAGATTCATGAACTGGCCAAGTACAAGTTAGCCCATACCGGGTCCATCAGCTAGCCATTGACAAGTCGGCCATGCCAGGCCCAATGGAAGGCCGTAGCCGAATACAACCAAGTTGAAGGGCCGTCGAAGCCGTGTACCCCATGGGTTGTATAAAAGGCCCATAAATGAGATCAAAGCCCAAGAGGAAGCAGTGGGCCCTTAGAGGGTCCCAAAGGAACAATATAAAAGGAAGAGTCATAATCACTAAGAAAGGGCAGGAAAGAGACAAACAAGAGGGTGGAGGAGGATTAAAGAGTTCTGTTTGAATGAGAGAGTATTTCTAAATCCATTACACCACAATTGGTGCCGTCTGTGGGAATACTCAAGTGCGTTCATGACAGACTTAACAGATGATCCTCCGTTCGTTACTGATGATGTTACGCCAAGAACCATGCTTGGTCTAAAGAATATCACCGCACGAAGAGCTTTAAATTTCGATCCAGTACTCAGTCTTCACCTTCAACTTCGATACAGGAAATGGACCATGCGAAATGAAACAACCAACGATTGGAAGAGATGGCGGCAAATAACAAATGTTTATGTAAAGAGTTGGCTCTAGAGTTAGCCAAATCTCAGTAGACCGCACCACATCACAAGCGGGGTCGGTCGCCATAAAAGAAGAATAATCCACGACGTTGGCATCGAAGACACGATAGTAGCCTCGCCTCCAACTCGTCCGATCTAGAACCTAGAAAAAAGGGGTGTCTTGGTGCATCTAGCTCATCCGAGGGGAGTCCACATGAGCAACATAGACAAAGAAAAGGTGATGATTCAAACGGGAAAGACATACATAATCCTTTCGCCCAACAAATTGTGAGGGCCATTCTACCTAAAAAATTCAAGGCATCGACGTTTACGCTATATGATGGTAAATCGGATCCTACAGATCACATTCGCCATTATAAACAGGTAATGACGTTACATACTGATGATGAGGCGCTTATGTATCATATGTTTCCAAACAGCTTGGGTCCATTGGTAGTCCGGTGGTATTATAAACTCGAACCAGCCTTAGTCAAAAATTTTCGTCAACTCCAAAAATCCTTTCGGGCAAGATTTATTACCAATGAGGTTCAACCTAAGCAAGTCGACTCGCTCTGGGCAATGCAAATTAAGCTGGAAGAAACCCTCTGTGAGTATTCGGCGCGCTATTGGGAATGTTTCAACCTGGTTAATGATGCCTGCAATGACTCCATGGCCATCACTGCCTTCAAGATGGGCTTAGACCTTGATAGTCCACTCCGGAGTTCGTTGACAAGGTGACCTCCTAAAACCTGTGGACCCTAATGAGGAAGGTTGAGGAGCATTGCAAGGTGGAGGATGATGCCCTCCGCGTCAAAGCAGGTCAGAAGGTCATAAAAACTGCGGCATCTGTCCAGGCACAGCCGATAAGTGTAGCCCTACCAGAAAGGAACCCCGAGCCGCGAAGCAGGGCAAAACGAGAAAGTCGCCGAGACCCACGCCGATCGAGGGACCATCATTCATTCTGATCTAGCAAGCAATATCAAGTGGAAAACAGACGTCCCAGGCAGTCTGACAAGAAGTATACCGAGTTGACCAAGCTGATTAGCATGATACTCCCCAAAGTCCAGCATCTACCCTTCTTTAAGTGGCCGACCAAGATGATTGGGGCCCCCGACGCAGGACGAAGGGATCAACGATGTGAATACTACAAGGACCATGGACATGAAACCAACAGGTGCTGCGCCTTAAAGGACCATCTTAAGAAGCTTGTGTAGGATCGCCAACGGGTTCAATACCTCCCCCATAAGGTCAACACACCCAATGTGGTGGCCTTGCGCCCGGACTCATCGCCACTAGGTGTAATTTATATGATATATAGTCTTCCGTCGCCAAACAGCATCCATGCGATTCAGTCTCTATAATACCCACCATGCCGATCCAAGTCGTCCACACCAACCAATCTTCCTCATCAAACCGGTAAGATTAGCTTTGATGACACAGATCTCGAGGGGGTGATCCTTCTCTATGACAACCCTCTCGTCATCGAGTTACGCAAAAATAAATTTGTTGTTGAACGCATTCTGAGTGATCAGGGGAGCACATCAGAGATAATGTATTATAAAACATTTCTTAAGCTCAGCTTCATAGAGTCTGACCTACTGCCGACTAAATACCTCTTGTTCAGCTTCAACGCCAATCTTGAATACCCTCTGGGCAAGATTAAGGTTGCGGTGCGTGCAGGCACTAGGACATTCGAAGTGGAGTTTCTAGTCATAAAGCTTCTATCGCCATACAACTTAATCATGGGGAGAACTTAGTTGCGCACAATACAAGCCATACCAATTACTTATCATTAGCTACTTAGTTTCCTAACACAACACGACATAGAGCAGATTCGCGGCTCTTTGAAGTCGGCAAAGGAGTGCTACCTTACTACTTCGATAAAAAAGCTAAGGGAGGTGGTAATAAACTCCATCGAAGTTTCAGACCGAGAAAGCCTCAAGGATGTTTGGAAACTCCCCACCGATAAGGCAACTGAGGATCTTGATCGGATTGGACTTGCAAATGAACCAGATAAATTCTTCCTGATCGGCACTTCTCTCAATGCCAATGACCACCAAGAGTTGATTTCTTTCCTACTCGGCAATATTGATGTGTTCGCTTGGACGCCTTATGAGATGCCGGGAGTGGACCCCAGCATGGCACAACATCGTTTGAATGTTGGCCCAAAGTCTAAGCCTGTCATCCAAAAGAGTCGTCGATCTGCAGCCGAGCATACTTTAGCCGTTGTTAACGAAGTTGAAAAACTTCTGGAGGCCAGAGCAATCCGCGAAGTGAATTACCCCACCTGGTTGCCCAACACTGTTGTTAAGAAGAAAAACGGATCCTGGCATATCTATGTGGACTTTACGGACCTGAATAAGGCTTGTCCTAAGGATTGTTTCCCTCTCCCCAGAATTGATCAACTAGTTGACGCAATTGCACGTCATCAATATATGAGCTTTTTGGATGCGTACAGGGGTTATCACCAAATCGCCATGCATCTTGAAGACCAGGAAAAAATGGTATTCCTCACCTTGAGGGGCACTTATTGTTATAAAGTCATGCCCTTCGGCCTGAAGAATGCCGGGGCAACTTACCAGAGGCTTGTCACTACAATGTTTGAGGATTAACTCGGCCATACCATGGAAGTTATGGAGATGTGGTTTGGAAATACTCTCTGGATCCTGTAAGACGCTCTTGATCCTCAGCTAGTCACCTGAAAAGGAATTAACACTCCAGTTGGGGGTGCCGGAATTAGCACTCCGACAGATAAGTCAGTGTATACTCTCTTGGTTGCTTGTATCTCAAGTTAATTTTACTTGTTCTCACATACCTTTCTTTGGCTGATGTTTCTCTATTTATATCTTCCTTTGGGCCCCAGGGTCGGGCCCACTTTTAATCTATTGCACGTTTATTTATTCGGCCATTGTTTAACTGGTTTGGCGGCTGATTAGTTTATTCGGCTTTGGAATCGTCCAGGATGAAGCCGAATACAACATTTATCCTAATTATCCTCAGACCTGTTATTTGGCTTTCTCGTATGTCCATCAACATTATCCGGCGCCCACAATTGCCCCCCCAAACATCCTATTAACACCAGTTAGATGGTATGTTTGGTTTCGAACAGGGTGTTTGTTTTCGAACTTGAAAAGTCAAAGAAAAAACGGTGGTTAGCCTCATTCCAACGTATGTCAGTACACACGCTTTTTAGGCATCATTACATCTTCCCGCCCCTTTGTATGCTTCCCTCATTTAATGCAATTTGAAACTATGTTGTCCCTTCGAATGTATGTTTTTTGAATACTCAAAGCTTCTGGTCTGCCTTTCAGTATACCTCCTCCATTTCACGACCTCTACAACTTCCTTCCATTTCTCATTGTCTCCGCTACTTCTTGTAAGTTCCCTTCTCTTTCATTTTGAATCCCATTTCCTTGTTTGTTTTTACTTTAGCATACTCCTTAGACTGGCTAGGATGACAAAACATCTGAATGACCTCCTTTCTGCGGATCAAATTTCTGGCTTTCGACGCTATTTTTTCATCCCCGACGATGTCCATCTATCACTCGTGGCAAACAGCACCCTTGATACGGAGAGGACTGATAAAAGTACAATCATCTTTCCTCTCCTATCAATTGTTGAAGGCAGAGTCCGTTTCCCCCTTCACCCATTTCTTAGGGCTGTCCTTCGCCATTGGGGTCTAATCCTTTCTCAACCTAATGTAAATTTTTTCTGAATCATAATGGGGATTGTAGAGTTGAACCGATGCCTTAGGATCAATCTTGGCATACCTGCTATTCGGCATTGTTATGCCTTGGCCAAATCTTCTGGCTGGTAGGGGGGCTATTTTCTCAGGGCCAAGGACACTGACCAGCACTTGGTGACTATGCTTGTCAGCTCTGGCAAGCGAGTTGATGATGTCATGGTCGTTGTTTGAGGTAACTGGGAATTCGGCGAAGGCGAAGATCACCTAGATCTTGTACCTAGACGGAAAGGCGAACCAGGTGGCCGTATAGTTCCTCATGTCTATCTACTTTATATTTACTCGGCTCTCTTTCCACGTACTTATCATTTTATTTGTGCAGGCAACGATTTGAAGAAAGTTCTGGTTTCAGTTGATGACGCTGTGCTCGTAGAGATCAAAACCGTACTCAAGTTCTTTGGCCGTCCAAACCTCCAGAAGCAAGGGAGGGCGGCCCATATACTTCTGAAGTACGAGCCCACTTACACAACATTTTCGGCCGTGGACAACATTTCGATTCCATGGGGCGACCAGCAGCTCACAAACCTTATCATCCCCCACTTCAAAAGCCTTAGGCAGATTGGCTTGGAAGCTTCTGATTCGGAGTAGGCCGAAGAACCAATAGCTGAGCAGCCGAGTTAGTCCACTTTGGAAGCCGAAGAAGTTGATGACGCTTTAAACTTGGCTTTTGAAGAAGCCGGCCTTAATCCATCAAACCCGCCATCCACTTTAGGTTGGGAGAATGTCTCTTTTGAAGAATTTTTACTGATTTAGGGGATCTCCCCGGCTCGTATCCTGAGAACATGGCTAGGAAATCGCTTACGCAGCTGGCAAGAAGAAAAAATGCTGAACGAATGGCCACCCGGAGGAGGGCCGAGACCATCCATTCTGATCCTGTTGCCATGACTGAGTCTTCTCCTCCTATTATCGTGGAAGAAACGGCTCAAATTGAGACGGCCGAGATGGAGCTGATAGACGAACAATTGAGTCAGGAGGCCGACCAAAGGGGAGAGAAGCGTCCTGCCGAGAGAGAAGTCGGCCCTGAAGAAAACCCAACCGATAAACGGCTGCGCATAGAGGAGGCGGACTTGGTTATGCCATTCGTTGTTCAACCAAGGGTAAAACACGTGCTGATTCCCTCTGATGCGTCGGCTCTGAAAGATCCGGCCATGGTATTGAGCATAGCTTCTTCAATTTCCCTACCGACTAATAGGACGACTTTTCGAACAACGCCAGATTTGCTGGCAATAGCATTAGCCGCTCAGTCGGCCATGTTGGTACTTGACTTGATCCTTATCTGCTATTTTTCGCCTATATTTTTATTTTTATTCTAATTCCTTGTTTTACAGACAGCGGGAAGGATAGCCGAGATCGGCTGCCGTCAACACAATGCTATCAAACAGATTGGCTTTTTGAAAGTAGAAATTGAAAGTGAGAAGAGCAAGGCCATGGAGGCCTCTCAAAGAGCCGAAAATGAGACGGCGAAAGTGGCTGCGAAAAGTGCAAGGGCCGACGCCGAGTCAGCAAAGGCAAAAAGCTCTGACTAGCTCAGGTTGGCTGCTGAAGAGAGGGCAAACGCAAGCGAAGACGCGCTCAAGTTAGCCTAGGAGGTGATTGCCAAACTGGAAGCTGATTTGGAAGAGTCGAAAAGGGCGAAGGAAGTAGCCGACTCTGAAATTTCCAAAGCATTCCAAGCTGGGAAAGACGCCGCCTTGAACGACTGCGCGAAAGAAGTGCCCAAGTTCGAGAATTGGGGTTTCAAACACGGTTGGCTCAAAGCCCTCATTGTCGCTAATGTGACATTAGCCCAGCTAATTCCATACGAGCAAGTGGACGTTGAGCCGTTCGAGTCTGACCCTGAGGATTGATTAGGGTGATAACTTGATTTTTGTTAAGAATCTTCCGTGTACAATTTTTGTAGATTTTTTTTTATTTTTGTTTATTTACTTAGGTTAGAAGTTAAATGTAAGGTAATTTTCATGTGTAAAATGACTACATCTATACTCAATTTATTAATGAAAATTTCCTTTGTTTTTCTGTTTGTTACATGCGTAATCACAGAATAGGATTGTTAAAACAATTTAATAAGATAGATCGGCGGGCAAATGACTGCGTGGTTTTACAAGTAAGCCAAATTAGTTAATTAAAGGACCGAGGTTAGGCCAAATAGATCAATCAATCCGCCCTTGTCGCAACGGATTAGTGAACGTGGTCGCCGAATATCGACAGTTCATGAATTGGCTAGGGCGGATTGTTGTTTCGGCACAAATTACTAATTCTAGGCCGAATAGATCAATCAATCTGCCCTTGCACAAATTATTGATTCTAGGCCAAATAGATCAATCAATCTGCCCTTGCCCTAGCGGATTAGTGAAAGTGGCCGCCGAATATTGACAGTTCATGAATTGGCTGGGGCGGATTGTCGTTTCGGCACAAATTACTGATTCTAGGCTGAATAGATCAATCAATCTGCCCTTGCCCCAGCGGATTAGTGAACGTGGTCGCCGAATATCGGCAGTTCATGAATTGGCTGGGGCAGATTGCCGTTTCCGCACAAATTAATGATTCTAGGCCGAATAGGTCAATCAATCTGCCCTTACCCCAGCGGATTAGTAAACGTGGCCGCCGAATATCGGCAGTTAATAGCGCAGAACTTTGAAGAGATCGCTTTAGGAGCGGTTTACCCGTAAGTAATAAAAGGGGTGGTTGCGTCATGTGCGTAGATTTTATTAGTGTGTCCAAACTCAACTCAACCTAGTGTGTCGAACGAGGATGGAACAGTGTGAATGTCAAATAGACTATTCTTCAACAGCAGAGGGGAAGGCAGGACACTGGCTGAGCTGGACTCAGCTATGAATTGAGGTGGTGAACCTTCACGAACGGGAAGTAGGACGTCTGGGGAGCGCGAGAAAGGTCACTCTCCAGGTCGTCGAAGCAAGTCACCTAGGAAGGAGAAATGGCATCGGGGGAACTCCCCTCATTTGCGAAGTGAGGCCAGTGGGCCACTGCGCCCGTTAAGTTTTTCAATCTTTATTGGGAACAAATCGATGACAGAGGGAGATTTAATCATCCGAGATCCACACGTGGCAGTTGAATTTGCACGACAGATTTTTTTGCCAGAAGTTCAGCAGTCGATGGTCGGTCGACCGGATTTCAAAGTGTTTTGGGAGGGCGTTCATGGAGCGGTGAAAGGGCTAAACACCGTTTATGAAATCGGCATGTGCCTACATGCTATGCAGCGAGAGATAGAGCAAAAAGATGAATGCATTCGAAACTTAGAAGCTCA
Organism: Camellia sinensis; assembly: GCF_055761805.1. Classification (NCBI taxonomy): domain Eukaryota; kingdom Viridiplantae; phylum Streptophyta; class Magnoliopsida; order Ericales; family Theaceae; genus Camellia; species Camellia sinensis. The sequence goes on from NC_138963.1 coordinate 85,410,507, forward strand.
CGCAGAGAAAGTCAAACATGAACTGAGAACAGTCAACACTGCCGATACGTTGTCGGCAGGCCAATCTAACCCGATCGTGGAGGAAAGGGTGACCCAACGGCTTATAAGCCATGCGATTGTCGATCGACAAACGACAAGCATGTTTGCAATAGAGGCTGCAACGACCAGGGCCTATGAACAAGGCTTCCATGACGGCTGAAAAATTGGGATACAGAAGACGAAAGAAAAACTCGCCGAGAAGGTCTATCGATGCAAGAATCATGGATTTAAGCACAGGTGGATCAAGGCTCACCAGGCCGTGGAAGCTCTCTGTGCAGCAGGCATTGATTCGGTGTCATTGTTATATTAGGGTCACAATTTTCCCTTCTCGACTTTCGAAGTGGAGAAGAGTGACGACGAAGGTGGTTTCGAATAAAACTAAACACATTGTAACTTTTTAACGCAAATTGGATGCGGACTATGTATTTACGATCAATTCAATGAAACATATTATTTGAAATGTTTGTAAGTTATTTCAGTCAATGTTTATAAATTAATCCATGATCATCTACCATTTTATGTCAATTGCGTTGGCGCTTGTCAATCACAGTATTCATGAAAGGACCTCCGAATGCGAATGCTCGATCATGCCGACCGTGTTTTCCACAAAGCGCGCTCCGAATTTGGAGGCATTTTGCCTTAGCCAATCGTGTCATTCACGAAGGGTGCTCTGAATTCGGAGGCTTTATTAGGCCCAATCGTGTCATTCACTAAGGGTACTCCGAATTCAGAGGCTTTTTGCCTTGGCCAATCGTGTCATTCACGAACGGCGCTCTGAATTCGGAGGCTTTTTGTGTTGGCCAATCGTTTCATTCACGAAGGGCGCTCCGAATTTAGAGGCTTTATTTGGCCCAATCGTGTCATTCATGAAGGGCGCTCCGAATTCAGAGGCTTTTTGCTTTGGCCAATCGTGTCATTCACGAGGGCGCTCCGAATTCGGAGGCTTTTTTGTGTTGGCCAATCGTGTCATTCACAAAGGGCGCTCTGAATTCGGAGGCTTTATTCGGTCCAATCGTGTCATTTACGAAGGGCGCTCTGAATTCGGAGACTTTTTGCCTTGGCCAATCGTGTCATTCTCAAAGGGCGCTCCGAATTTGGAGGCTTTTTGTGTTGGCCAATCGTGTCATTTACGAAGGGCGCTCCGAATTCGAAGGCTTTTTATGTTGGCCAATCGTGTCATTCACGAAGGGCGCTCCGAATTCGGAGGCTTTCTCAAACAATCAGAACTCACTGGGAAAGAGGACATTATATTGAAAAAAGAAAGATACACACAGCGTAAAATCAAAATAACTGTCGTGCCGTACAAGTTAATGATAAAACTTGTGCAAGTGTGTGGAATTCCATGGGCACGGCAAGCTTCTTTCATCCATGTCTTTGAGCCAATATGCCCCTATTCCTGCGATCGAATCAATCTAATAGAGGCCACCCCAGTTAGGACCCAATTTTCCGTCAGCCGGATTCCTGGCAGCTGGAAGTACTTTCTTGAGGACCAATTCTCCTGATGTATAACGGCATAGTTGAACACGTTGATTATACAACTTAGCGAGCTGTTGCTGGTACCATGCCATGGATACAAGGGCACGATCTCGGTGTTCTTCAATCAGAGTCATGTCCAAGGCCAACATTATGTCATTTCGGCCCATATCAAAAACTTTCAATTTCAAGGTTGGGAGGCTGATCTTCAGGGGGATGATTGCTTGGGTTCTGAAGCATAAAGCAAACGGCGTTTCCCCAGTGGATCACCTCGGAGTAGTGTGATGAGCCCACAACACATTGGGCAACTCTTCAACCCATCTGCCTTTAGCTTTCTCCAGCCCCTTCTTGATGCCGTCCAAAATAGCCTTGTTAGTGGCCTCCGCTTGACCATTGCTCTGGGGTAAGCCGGTGAGGAAAAGTAGGGCCAGATATCATAAGTGTCGCACAATTCTCTATACATGCCACAATCAAACTAGGTACTGTTGTCAGAAACAAGTGCTCGTGGTACGCCAAATCTTTTTATGATGTTTTTCCATACAAAATGCTTTACGTCGGAATCTCGAATATGTGTTAGTGCCTCCACTTCGACCCATTTCGTGAAATAATCCGTCGCAACAATTAGGAATCGCCTGTTGCCTGGGGCCCATAGTAGTGGTCCAACGATATCAAGGCCCTATTGAGCGAACGGCCAAGGGCTGGTGATAGAATTTAACTCCTCGGCTAGTAGGTGATTCAAAGGGGAGAAATTCTGACATTGACCACATTTCTTGACATAACACTCAGCGTCAGTTCGCATGGTCGACCAATAATACCCCTGCGATATGGCACGGTGAGCCAGAGAACGCCGGCCCAAATGGGCACCACAGCTGCTTCATGTATTTTAGACAAAGTTCCTCAATTTTGTTTGGGTGAATGCACTCTAAGTACGGCCCGGAGAGAGATTTTTTGTAGAGCTTCCCCTGCAGATACAAATAGTATTGGAGGGCTTTGTTTCGGAGTTTGTGTGCTTCTTTCTTATCCATCGGGAGTTGTTCTAAAGATAGGAATACGGCAATAGGGTCCATCCAACTCGGACCTGGTTCGATAAAGTTGACCTGGTTCTGAAGAGGCAATGCTCGGCTCGGGGATAAACCTTACTTCAATTGTCCGCTTAATTTCTGAGTTGATAGCAGAGGCTAGGCAAGCCAAGGCGTCTGCATGCGTGTTCTGATCCCGGGTTATTTGATTCAATTCATGATGGTCGCATTTTTCCGGTAAAGAATTCGCCGTTTTTATGTAGACTACCATACGGTCATTTTTTACTGCGTATTCCCCCTTCAATTGGTTGATGACTAGTTTTGAGCCATAGAAGATAAGTAGACGCCGAGCACCAAGAAGAAGTGCATTTCATAAGTCGGTTAACAATGCTTCATATTCGGCTTCATTGTTCGATGCTTCGAAACCCAATTTGACAGCCTACTCGATTATTGCCCCGTCGGGAGCCATGATCACTACGCTCGCCTCACTACCACGTTGGTTGGATGATCCGTTACAATACAACTGCCAAATGTCCCCAACGTAAATTCTCCAGTTCGGCTTAGGTTGAATTTGATCGGACTTAAAGTCAACGAGACATCCAATGAATTCGACCACAAAGTCGGTGAGCACTTGCACCTTGATTGAGGTTCTAGGTCAAAATTGAATATCGTACTGGCCAAGTTCGAGAGCCCATTTTGAAACGCGCCCTGATGCTTCTACACTACGGAGTACTGACCGGAGGGGGTAGTCCGTTAGTACCCAATGGTATGCCCCTAAAAATAATGCATCAGTAACGAAAGGTAACGTGTTTCGGCGTCAACCATTGCTTTGCTCACATAATAAACTGGCCGCTGCTCCCCTAGTTCTTCCTTTAACAGTATGGCACTGACGGCCTGATCGGAAACTGTCAGATGTAAAATGAGCAAATCACCTGCCGAAGGTGTTGTCAAGAGTGGAACTGATCGGAGGTAAGTCTTCAAACCGTCCAAAGCGGCTTCGCACTCGGGAGTCCATTCCAAAGCTTTACCCTGCCGAAGGGTATGAAAGAATTGTTAGCAGCGATCTGTGGAACGACTGATGAACCTGTTGAGTGCAGCGGCCATTCCCATCAGCTTCTAAACCTCTTTGACCGACTGAAGAGAGCCGAGTTCTAGAATTGTTGTGATTTGCCTCGGGTTGGCTTCGATACCGCAGTGGTTAACAATGTAGCCAAGGAATTTGCCGGATCCGATGCCAAATGCACACTTGAAAGCCTTCAGCTTCATTTTGTATTTGCGAAAAATGTCGAATGTCTCTTCCAGATCGGCTAGATAAGTATGCTTTTCTTTGGACTTGACCACCATATCATCGATGTACACTTCCATAGTATGGCCGAGTTGCTCCTTGAACATGGAAGTGACTAGTCTTTGGTAGGTTGCCCTTGCATTCTTTAGCCCGAAAAGTATAACCTTATAGCAATAGGTTCCTCTTGGGGTGAGGAATGCAGTTTTGTCTTGGTCCTTCGGCTACATGGCAATTTGATAGTAGTCTCTGTTGGCATCCAAGAAGCTCATACGTTGATGATGTACCGTTGCATCTACGAGTTGGTCTATTTTGGGGAGGGGAAAGCAATCCTTGGGACAAGCTTTGTTTAAGTCCGTGAAATTTACACAAACACGCCAAGTTCCATTTTTCTTCTTCACAACCACAGTATTCGACAACCATGTAGGATAGGTCACTTCGCGGATTACCCTGGCATCAAGCAACCGGTCAACTTCTTCAACAACGGCAGCAGTGTGTTCCGCGGCTAACCGCCGGCTTTTCTAAATAATCGGCTTACATTTGGGATTAACGTTTAAACGGTGCTAAGACACAGATGGATCCACCCCCGGCATCTCATATGGCAACCACGCAAATACATCAAGGTTGTCAAGTAAGAAGGAAATTAGCTCCTGCCTGTCGACTTTATTCAGGGAAGTGCCGACCATGAAGAACTTGTCAAGATTCCGGTCGATTTTGACCCAATCCAGGGCTTCGGTTGCCTTTTCACTTGGGAGCCACCCAACGTCGTCGAGGCTCTCTCGATCCGGCACTTCAATTAAATTCACTTCCAGCTCTCTTGGTGTTTTTGCAGCAAGAAGATAACATACGTGCGCCGATTTTTGGGAACCTCGAATTTGCTCTATGCCGCATTCAGTCGGAAAGCGAAGTAGTTGATGAGAGGTGCTTGGCACGGCCTGCATGGTATGCAGCCAAGTTTGGCCCTGTAGACCGCCCGAAACTCTGCTCTACGCGCGAGGGCGCAAATTGGGTTCTAGCTACTACAGTTCGGACTCCTGTCACGGTTCTGAATGTAATCTCACAAAGTGCAATGTAAGACTGATAAATTACCAAAGAATCCAAATCCGGCAAATCATTTTGGAAAATCGATTTTAATCAAAAAGTGTCAAACATGGACTGCTTTGCCAGATTACAGAGTCACCACCTAAATGTTTTATTTTGGGAAATTTAGGAAACCCTGACTCGTGTCTAAGGCCACGTGTCCGTCATCACCAAAGTTGCCTCGGCTGGAGAACTTGGGTACGAGAGGGGAAGGTCCTGAAATGAGCACCCCCGCTCACCCGATCGAAAATCGGCCTCTACTAAACATGATATGTTATTTTTGAAAACACATGTGTTCTTGTTTCGATTATTAGCTAGCTTACTATGTGATGCGCACAACATACAAGTATAAACTCAATCACGCGGATTGGAACAAAACGACTCATGTTTGTTTTTTAAAGTGGTTTGAAAGTGCTACTCGCAAGTAGGCTGAAGCGCAGATTTGCCACCCTCAAGTGGGCTTAGAAAAATATGATTTTGCCACTTCAAGTGGGCTTAAAACTCACAATCATTAAGTTGTTCCAATTCGGGCAATCAAATCTTCATCTACATCCACAGGCATTCACACAGTTTAGCATTTAAGCAAATAGCCTCATAGCAAGCATGCTGTCATGGCAACACTCACATTCATGCAAGGATGCTAAAGCATAAACACTCACAGTGTACTCCGAGCCAAAAAAAGAACTAGTTAGAAATCAATGCATGATCCTAGCTATGTTAAGATGCCTAATGCGACACATGCAAAAATGCAACTAAGTAGGCTCGACTATCTAAGATGGCATATGAAATGCAACAATTTGATACACGTATTCAAATAGGAATTGAAATATGATGCAGTTTGAATGATACACCGAGCCCAGTGCATGCAATACGAATGAATGATACAAACATGCAAAGCATAAGGTATGTTAATTGAAATATGCCCTAAACTAACCATCAAAAGCTGGTAAATAAAAGGGAGAAAGTCGTAGGGTTGGAAGACATTCACACACACATGCACACTTATTACAACATATGCCCTCTCGATAGAGGGTTCGAATAATAAGCTAACTAGCTACGCTAATTAAACTAATTATTACAAACCAAAATTAATTAACTATTCCTATCTAACTAATTATTACAAAACAAAACGATTAATTGAGCACATTAACTAATTAAGTACAAAACCGACGAATTAGCTAACTATGTAAAGCAGCTAAAGCAGTTAAAAGAGGTCCTCAGGGCGAGGGGTGCATGCATGCTCGATCGCCTCGCTCGGGAATCCATTACTATGCCCAGAATTGCCTCTGTTTGCATTTGATTCGATCTCTAAAAAGTGCACTAACTTCCAGATTGCTTCTGCTCCAACATGGGGACTTCCTGGTGGGCTGCCAACCAGAAAAGGGGGCTGTTGACCAGAAAAACTGGTTGCAGACCAGAAAAAGTGGTCAGTCGACCACCCCTACTGGTCGGCCGACCAGTTAATTTGCCAAGCTCCAGTTTTGCTACAACAGAGAACAACAAGGGGCATAGCAGTGTATTTGCAAGATATGTGTGCACAACCACCCTCCCTATCATTTCTCAAGCTCAAGGGAGTGTGATTCTCGACTCTCGGGCCGCCAACCAAGCATCGCAATGCACGATGGCCGAGAAGCCAAGTTTGCACAAGTCAATGTCAATGAATGTACAAATAACACATAACGGCCTCTACCTCTATCATGCTTGATCAAGAGGGTCGGCGACCAAGAAATGCTACACATTTCATCACTTTGAGTATGAAACATGCGACATTCCTCGTGTTTGGATTAACATCCGATCCAAACACACGCAATGTAACACAATATGCTAAAGGCTCCAAAACTCAAAACTAGTCCAGTCCCTTTGCACTACAACCATATTAAGCAATGCTTAAATGAACCTAACCATTCAAAACAAATCTAAGGTAGGTCAAAATAGTGCCAAAACATGCATAGAGTAGAGCTAACACATGCTAGAATGGGAGGCATAAAACATGACGCATGCAAGGCCAATGAGTGGGATTACACTACACATACCAAAACCAAGCATGAGGTGACTTCACCAACAAAAATCAGAGTTGTAACATGGTAAAATAAGACCAAAAACATGCTAAGATGGTAGCTCAAAAGCTTAGACAAGCATGCATACATATTGGCTCATAAACAAGGCATGAAGCACGACTCTTAATCACAATTAAAGAGTGATATATATGAGTGTATGATGGAAGTATATGCTCTGAAATAACATGCCAAATGATGCTATGCCATGCAAAAGGCTCAAATATGACATGCTAGAGGTCTCAAAGTGTAAGGCTAGCAAAGTCAAATACACTGTAGCTATGCAAAGCCGAACATGCATGACCAAAACCACTCAATTTAGACCTAAAGCATGCTAAAGCATAGCCAAAAAAAGTGCTGGAGTAGAGCATACACATGCTAGATCAATAGGCTAAAACACCAAATACGCTAGGCTAGGGAACCAAATTGCACTACAAGTGCAAGGAGCATGCAAGATGTGACCATGATAGCCAAAAACAGAGTTATGACATGGCAAATAATGGCTAAAAACATGCTGAAATGGAGCCAAAACATGCTAGAAAGACATGCTACTTTGCAAGGCTACAAGTAGGATTACACTGCAAGTACAAGAAGCATGCAAGAGGTGACCAAGACAGCCAAAAACAGAGTCACGGAAGGTCTAAAAAGTCACAAAAAAGTGCTCAAACAAAGCCTCAAGAAGATAGGAATACATGCTCTTTTGATGGGCCATCAACACAAGCAAACAAGAGAAGAGAAGGGGGGACAACCCCCACCCATTTGGGACCTCAAAATCACTTTTCCACTACTAAAATTCCTCCGAGTTTCAGTGGTGAGAAGGCCAAAAAGAGATGGTCTCAAAGGCCTTAAGAGATGGCACAAAACAAAGCAAAACAAGCCACCAAAGGGGGTAAACCACCCATAACTCAAACAAGGCCTTAAACAAACATTTTAAACACTTAAAGATAGAACTTTTTGTAGTTGAAACTTAGGCCAAAAAAAGCATGCAAATGTGGCCAAGATTGTGTACAAAAATAAGCTTAAAAGAGGGAGAAGCTCACCCTTGAAGAATCACAGCAAAACAACAACTTCTTCCACCCAAAACCAGCTTTTAGAACCCAAATATCACCTCCAAGAACCTCAGCTCAATGATGGTGGTGTTTGGCTAAGAGGTGGTGTGCAAATATGTGAAGAAAACACAATTTCAAGCACAATATAGAGAGAGAGAGAGAAAGAGAGAGGGGGGGATATTTTTGCTTCTCAATTTTCAAAACCTTTGGGAAAGGGAAAAGAGCTCCCCTTATATAGAATATGCAAGCACAAGCTTGCTTGACATTCTGTGCCTAACAGCTGGCACAACTGGAACAAAAAATATCTACAAAAGCAAAAAAAAGGCCGTAGACCACTTAAAGTGGTCGACCGGCCACCTTAGATGGTCGATAAGGGAAAAAACTGGCTGGCAGGGGAGAAAAAGGGTCTACAAAGAGAGGAGAAGGTGGTGGCAGGCCGTAGACCACCTAGGCTAGTCGACCAACCACCCACCCTAGCTGACCGACCACCAAAAGTGGTCTACAAGGGAGACAAGTGATCTACAGGGGAGAAAACTGGCTGGCAGGGGAGAAAAGTGGTCTACATCCCTACTTCTTCCTCCAGGAAAAAAAGGGGACCAAGGGTTAGCTTAGAACAAGCACAAAACCAAGAAAGTTCAAAGAATCAGAGGCAAGGCACACAGCTGACAACCCCGGGGACTCCAAACGAGAGCAAATATGCGCAATCATCGAGCACTCAATCGATGACATCCAAGTCTTTAGGACGATCAAAAATGGGGTGTCTATAGTCCCATGATGAGATTATATGGCAAAGGAAGCTTGACAACCAAAAATTCTACATCCACTGATCGGGAGCCCGCCCGAACTGGTAGTGTGATTTTGCCGAAAGAATATTCCGGATTAGCGTTGAAGCCGAATAACGGGTAATGAGCTGGAGACAGGTCCGACTCAGTGAAGCCAAGTTTAATGAAGGTCTTGTAGTACATAACTTCCAAAGTACTTTTCTAGTCAATGAGAACACGTTCAACGGTGAATCGGTTTACGCGTAGTTCGATGACTACGAGATCAATGTGGGGGAGCGTTATGCCAACCAAATTAGAATCATCGAAAATGATACTCGCAGCTTCATGGGGCCGTTTCGCTGGTGTGATTTGCTTTTGGGGCTTAGGATGCGACTGAATTGTATGTACTACGAATGCCGTCGGCCAGCTGTATATCATTTGGATTATGCCGAGTGGAGGTGAATCCTGCTGTAAAGCTACTGTTTTGGTTCAATTGTTCTTTCAGACGTGTTGCATAAGCCAACCGTCTTGTACCAACTCCTCAAGGTGGTCCTTCAACGCATAACAACTGTCGGTATCATGACCGTAGTCTTTGTGATATTCGCACCGCCTATCACGTCTCCTCGTGTCGAGAGGTCCCACCATCTTGGGTGGCCATTTAAAGAACGGAAGGTGTTGAACTTTAGACATAACCGCACTGAACGGCTCTGATAACTCCTTATATTTCTTGTCCACACGCCTTATACGCCTGCTATCCACTTGAAGTTGTTCATTAGCTCGGTGTGAACATTGGTCATTTGATCGGCGCGAATCTCGTCTTTTGTCTCGTTTGACTCGATTTCGTGGTTCAAGGCTCCGCGATGGTACAGAATTTAGCAACTGAACGATTTTAGATGGAGCCGTCTTGTTGGCTTTGTGCCCAGCTTTGACCCACAGGGCATCATCTTCCACTTTCCAGTATTCCTTGACTTTCTTCATTAACAACCAGGCTGTTTTGGGGGGCCTTCTGGTCAAGGAGTTGCGAAGGGCACTATCAGGATGCAATCCATCTTAAAGGCGATGATGGCCATGGAGTCATTGTAGGCATCATCTACTAGATTAAAGCATTCCCAATAGCGCGCCGAATACGCACGAAGGGTTTTTTCTGGTTGGATTTGCATTGCCTAAAGAGAATCGGCTTGCTTCGGCTAGACTTCATTGGTGATGAACCTTGCCCTAAAGGATTTTTAGAGTTGATAGAAGCTCTTAATCGATGCTGGTTCCAATTTATAATACCATTTGACGGCCAATGGTTCCAAACTGTTCGGAAATATTCGACACATGAAGGCCTCATCGTCTGCATAAAGCGTCATGGCTTGCTTATAATAACGAATGTGATCAGTGGGGTCCGATTTTCCATCTTATAGGGTGAACGATGGAGCTTTGAACTTTTTGGGTAGCACTACCCCTACGATCCGTCGCACAAAGCGATCATGTTGATCCTCTTCGTCTAAATTATTTCTTCTTCGCTTATTCCGTGCATGAGGACTTCCTCCGGAAGAACTGGAGACTTCGACTCGTCCCTTCTTTTTGGATTCTGGAGATGATGAGTCAGAATCACTACCACTATCATGTCTCCAAATTCGAGGTCATCGACCATCCTTTCCCAGAGGTTGTCCCGGATCTTGGCGTGCGACCAGTTGGGATTTTGCCACCTCCAAGGCCAAATCCTGTTGAAGGTGCTCGTTCTCAACCATCATGTTTTCCAACCTCTATTCATTTTGCTTCGCCTGATCCATAATTGCTTGCATTGTCTCATGTGCTGATGTCGAGGGTGAGGTCTGGGCAACTGAGTTGAAGTTTAAGGCCCTTCGTGCTGCAATGTTCCCTGGCCCAAGCATGTTGTTTGGAGTGGTATCATCTCGTGGCGTAAGGTCGGCAGCGACTACCAGAGGATCTTTCGTCATGCCCGCCATGAATGTGCTGGAGTATTCCCACAAACGGCGCCAATTGCGGAGATATGGTTTGGAAATACTCTCTGGATCCTGTAAGACGCTCTTGATCCTCAGCTAGTCACCTAAAAAAGAATGAACACTCCGGTCGGGGGTGCCAGAATTAGCACTCCGATGGATAAGTCAATGTATACTCTCTTGGTTGCTTGTATCTCAAGTTAATTTTACTTGTTCTCACATACCTTTCTTTGGCTGATGTTTCTCTATTTATATCTTCCTTTGGGCCCCAGGGTCGGGCCCACTTTTAATCTATTGCACGCTTATTTATTCGGCCTTTGTTCAACTGATTTTACGGCCGATTAGTTTATTCGGCTTTTGGATCGTCCAGGACGGAGCTGAATACAATATTTATCCTGATTATCCTCAAACCTGTTATTCGACTTTCTCGTATGTCCATCAACATTATCCGGTGCCCACAGAAGTGTATATCGACGACATAGTGGTAAAATCCAAAAAAAAGCATGCCCACTTGGCCGACTTGTCCACAACCTTCCACATTCTCCAGAAGTACAGGATGAAACTTAACACCTCAAAGTATGCGTTCGGCATCGGATCCGGCACATTCCTTGGCTATATTGTGAACCGTCGTGGAATAGAGGCCAACCTGAAGAAAATTACGGCAATCATGGAACTCGGCTCACCTCAATCAGTAAAGGATGTGCAGAAGTTAACGAGGATGGCCGCTGCTCTCAATAAATTCATCAGCTGTTCTTCGGATCGTTGTCCACCATTTTTTCACACCCTTTAGCAGGGAAAGGCGTTTCATTGGACCCCCAAATGCCAGTCCACCATTGACAGATTGAAAGCTTATCTCCGTTCAATACCATTTTTAACAACCCCATCACCAGACGACTCACTCATCCTGTATCTTGTGGTATCAAATCGTGCGGTCAGCGTCGTGTCACTAAAGGAAGAGCTAGGCAAGCAAAGGCCTATTTTCTATGTTAGCAAGGCAATGATAGAGGCCGAAACATGGCACCTATAGTTGGAAAAGTTTATTCTGGCCCTTGTGGTAGCTGCCAGGAAATTAATGCACTATTTTTAGGCCCATACAATAACTGTGCTAATGGACTACCCTCTCCGAACAATACTTCGCAGTGCGGAATCATCAGGGTGCGTTTCGAAATGGGCTTTAGAAGTCGGCTAATATGACATCCAGTTCTCCCCTATGATGGTTGTAGCTCGGTTTTCGTGCTCCTTTCGGATATGACTAGCCTTACAGTTCAGACTCCCGTGGTTCTGAATCTGATTTCACAAGTACAATGTGAAATAGTGAAAACACAAAAAAAGTCCAAATCCGACAATCTTTTTGAAAAATCAATGTTTTGAATCAAATGCCAAAAATGGACTGCTTTGCCAGATTATAAAGTCACCACCTAAATATTTTTAGGAAATTTAGGAAACCCGAGATTCGTACCAAAGGCTACTTATCCATCATCACCAAAGTGTCTCGGCTCAGGAACTTAAGTACGAGAGGGAAAGGTCATGAATTGAACACCCCACTCACCCGATCAAGATCGGCCTCTACTAATCATGATGTGATTTGTATTTACATTATATGTTCTTATTCTGATTTATTAGGCTATTTTACTATGTGACGCACACAAGTATAGATTAATTTGTAAAAATTAGAACATTTGATTTGTGTTTGTTTAAAAATTGTTTTTGACTATGTGTTACTTGAAAAAGTGATCGCATATTTACATTACTCAAAATATTCAAATTCTAGTAATTAGCCTTCATCCACAGGCATTCAAACAGATATATCAATTAAGCACTTAGCCTCATGGTATTTATGCTAGATATGATAACAATCACATGCATGCGGTATACTAAAGCAATAAGTGCTCACCTCGTACTCCAAGGCAAGTCAAAAGATACAAAATAGTTTAAAAAAAATGCATAATCCTACAGATACTAAATGACTAATGCAACACATGCAAAGATGCAACTAACAAGCTCGGCCACTAACATGGTATTTAAATCAATTTGATAGCATGTGGTTTAAGCACGTATTCAAAGATTTTAATCAATAACAATGCTTGGTTAGAATGATGAACCGAGCTTTTATGCATGCAAGACGAGTGACGAGTGGATGCAAATCATGGAAAATGCTAAGGAAAACGTGATGCTCTATTCTACCATCATAAGCAGAGAAATAAAAAGGAGAAAGAAATATGGATTGGAAGACATACACACTTATTACATTGTTTGCCCTCATGCAAGAGGGTTCGAATGAATGTCCAAATGTTCGGTTTAAACTAACTATTACAACACCAAATGAAAAAATAAATAACTAACTAGCTAAGCTATTACAACAAAGGCTAATAATGAATAATAAACTAGCTGCCTAATTTAACTAGCTATAATAGTTACAAATAAACTAGTACTACAACAATACTAATTACAACAAGAATAATTTACAACGTTGATTACAACAATAATATGAACAATAATATTACAACATTTAATATGAACTAAAGATACACGGTTTTCAAAAGCTGCTCTGTCTGCTTTCTGCACAATTACTTTGTTTCATCCTCAGCCACTGCCCTTTGTTTCATCCTCAGCCACTGCCCTTTGTTTCTGCCAAAAAATGCACTGCTTACCAAAACATTGGGGCCCGGCCGACCCCCAATGAGGCCCGGCCAGGTCCAAACAAGGCCGATCGTGCCCTAATTTCATTCAAAACCTGTTTTTGTGCTCTAAGATGAAAACAATGCAGACAAAGCAGCTTTAAGCCATGTATGTCCCTTCTACTCTCATTTATCATGAAACTCAAGAGAAGAGTGAATTCAAGTCTGAAACCATCAATAGGCACAAGTTGATAGCTTGATGATTTCAAACACAATTTGGACAAAACAATTAATAAATGCAATGAAGACAACCACCTCTCCCTCTCATCAAGGAGGCTCAAAAAAGGAGATAGACATGCTTCAAGTTTCATCAAAATATCATGGATTGACAAGTGACAATTCTCGAAGCGATGGACTCGGCATAACGTCCAGCCGAATCCAACCAATTTTATTCATCTTGTTTATGTTGTTTCATTCATTTTAAACCAATTTTAGCTCTTTTGACTTACCTTTCCATTACTTAGTTAATTTGTCCAAGGTGACATTTAAGTCTACTAAATGAAGAGATATGTCAAACGAGGAGTGACCCATAGCATGAAAGAAAGACTATACATTGACGATGAACCTTCGTAGAGATTAAGCCATTGAGCATAGATCTCTTTCTCATGCCTTGAACAACAAGCACTTGTTTGAAATAGCTCTTGAACAAAAGAAAAGAAAAAAGGAGGGAGGGTACAGAAATGATTATGCGAAGTTGATTATTTAAAATAAAACTCATCACATGAAAACTAAGTAAATAAAGTTATCAACTCAAATGACTCGGTGTCTAAGGCCTAAACAACCAAAGCCATGAGGACTTACAACACAACAAGTATGATATTCAAAGCATAAACTATTTAAATGAATTAAACAGCCCATAACAACCCCTAAAATGTAAAAAAAAAAAAAAAAAAAAAAAAAAAAAAAAAAGAAGAAGAAGAAGAAGAAGAAGTAGCTAAAAGCAAGAGAAAGTAAGTAAAAAGAGTAGAGAAGAAACTATGGAACAAAGTCTAAGGAGGGGTGGCTAACCCCTCCAATTTTTGCAATTTTAAATCACATGTTTCGGCCCCAAAACAGTCCTAGAACAGTCCCAAAACAACCCAAAAGCAGTGGCCAAAAGTGTATTTAACGAGCACAAAAAGATAGACAAAAGCAAGAGATATAACGCTAGTAAGCAAAATCAAGGAGAGGTGGCTAACCCCTCCACTCTTGAGACTTTTAAACCATGTTTTTCAGCCTTTTTAAACTTTGAAAATCAGTGTGAAAACCAAAGAAAAGAGTGCAAAAACAAAGGGTATGAGCTATGGAATAAGGTGCAAGAAAGGGTGTTAAGCCTCTCTACTTTTGGTAGCTCTTCAACCCCAAGTTGCAACATTTGAAATAGGTCCAAAACAGTAGGAAAACACAAGAAAAAGATCGAAAAAGATTGAAATGAAAGCAAGAAAAAAGGTGACAAGCTTATACCTCTTGAAGAGAACAAGCTTTGGTTGTTGATCAAATTTGATTCCAAACACCCTCAAGTTTATGAAATATGGTTTGAAATTCTAGCAAAAGGCTTCAAGAACAAGCTCTAATGGTGTATGTATTGTGTATGTATAGCTAAAGAAGGTTTGAGGGTCAAAGGAGGAAAGAAGATGAAAGAAGGTCTTTTTAGCTCTTCAAAGCTTTTGGAAAATTTGCTAACCTTGAATTCTAAAGAAAAAGGCTCTATTTATAGAATTTGAACCAAAATAGTCAAAAATATCTTCAAACAAAGATATTTGTTCAATCCCCGCCAGCTGTCTTGTTTCTCGCCACTGAGACCTGGCCGGGCCCAAAAAAACATGGCCAGGACTAAAAAGCAAGTCTGGAAAAGTTTTCATTGAGGCTCGGCCGGGCCTAAATGAGGCATGGCCGGTTCTAAATGGACCTGGCCGGGTCCAAAAATCTGCATTCAGGCCCGACTTCAAACGGGCATATCTCTTTCATCCGGACTCAGTTTTAGATGATTCTTGAGCCTAAATTGAAATCCCAGAAGTATACTTTCCAATTATGGTGGCCTCACATCCAAATTCTAATTGTGCAAAGAGATATGCCTAATTTAGTGAAGGATGCTCATTTTTATCTTAACGATTTGATGCTCAACTTCTTCCTAACCTAGTTTTCTTCCCTCCCCTCAATTTTCTTCGACTCCAAACCTATAAATAAGATGTTTTAAAGATTTTTTTCAAAGAGTTCACCTCCCTTTCATTTATTTCCACTTTGTCCTTGCTCGGTTTATCGAAAAGTGTAATGTTTTAAACGAAATCTGAGCCTTGAAACATCGTAGAAGCATTTGGAAAAATATTTTGAAAAGAGGATTTTAAGGTCTAAAATAGTTTGGCCAAAATGGGATGCAAGGTTTGGGATTAGAGCTTGAATCCAAATTTCTTTGTTAAGAATTCAAAAGATTGCATAGTGTAACTTTCATCATTGGGTGTTCGGAATAAAGCGCCCAAGTCTTAAGGGCGGTCAAAAATGGGATGTCTACAACAGCTATCAAAGGATAGGTTTTAGCCGACTTCATCGCCGAGTTCACCGGCTGTCATACCAACTTTGACCTAAACAGCCAACCTTCTGACCCTAACAGGAGTAAAGAATGTATGTTGGGGATATTTGGCAGATATACTACGATGGTTCATCAAACCATTGTGGTAGCGGGGCAAGAGTAGTGATTATGACCCCTGAGGGCGCAATAATCAAGCCAACAGTCAAACTTGGTTTCGACGCATCCAATAATGAGGCCGAGTATGAGGCTTTATTAATCGGCCTCCGTAACTTGCTTCGCCTTGGTGCTAAGCGATTTCAAGTCTTCTATGATTCAAAGCTGGTCATTAATTAATTGAAGGGAGAGTATGCCGCTAAGAACGACCGAATGGCAACTTATATGAGGATAGTAAATTCACTACTCATACAGTTTGACAATCACGAGCTGAATCAGATTTCCTGTGACCAAAATATCTATGCAGATGCTCTCGCCTGCCTGGCTTCTGCCATCAATTCGGAGGTCAAACGAACCATTGAGATGGGATTCGTCCCCAAGCCGAGTATTAGCCAACTGGAATCCACTACCGTCAATGTCATTGATCTAGGGCCGAGTTGGATAGATCCCATCGTCACATTTTTATCCTCAAAATAGTTGCCAACAGACAAGAAGGAGGCCTATAAGTTGCGAAACAAAGCCCTACGCTACTATTTGGATCCCCACAGAAAGCTCTACAAAAAGTCTCTCTCAGGGCCTTATTTGGAATGTGTGCATCCAGACCTAGTGGAAGACTTTTTGGCTGAAATACATAAGGGCAGTTGCGGTACCCATTCTGGAGGGTGTTTGCTGGCCCATCAAGCCGTAACCTAAGGGTATTATTGGTCCACCATGCGAACTAATGCAGAGAATTACGTAAAGAAGTGTGAGCAGTGTCAAAAATTCTCCCTCTTGACTCATTTGCCCAAGAAAGAATTGAATGCTGTCACTAGCCCTTAGCCTATTGCCCAGTGGGGACTAGACATCGTTGGACCACTTTCGAAGCTCCAAGAAGTAAACGGTTCTTGATTGTTGCAACGAATTACTTCACGAAGTGGGTCGAGACAGAACTATTGGTACACATCCAAGACATAGACGTCACACGCTTTGTATGGAGAAGCATTATAACATGATTCAGCATACCGTGAGCACTTATCTCTGACAACAGTACCCACTTCGACTGCGGTGTCTATTGTGAACTGTGCGACACATATGGTATACAATCGTACTTCTCCTCATCGGCGTATCCGTAGAGCAGCGGCTAAGCTGAAGCCTCCAATAGAGTAATCTTGAAGGGAATCAAGAAGCGGTTAGAAAGGGTAAAAGGGAAGTGGGTTGAAGGTCTCCCCAGTGTACTGTGGGCTCATTGCAACACGCCAAGGTGACCAACCGATGAAACACCATTAGCCTTGTGCTTTGGTACGAAGGCTATTATTCCTCTCGAGATCAACCTACCTACTCTACAATCAAAGGTCTTTGACACAGGTCAAAATGATATGACGTTGGCATTAGATCTCAATTTGATTAAAGAGCGTCGTGATCGAGCTCTCGTGCATATGGCAAGGTACCAGCAACAGCTTGCCAAATCATATAATCAACGTGTACAACAGCGTCGTTTCACCCTAGAAGAATTGGTTCTCAAGAAGGTGCTTCCTGTCACCAAAAATCTAGCAAACGGCAAATTGGGCTCCAATTGGAACGGCCCTTACTAGGTTGACTTAATTACTGGGGCAAGAGCATATCGGCTCTCAAACATGGCCGACAAAAAACTTCCCCAACCATGGAATGCGACTCACTTACGCAAATTTTACCATTAAATGGCATGGAAGCCAGCTTTCTGTTAAAATGTAATGATTCAGTTTTCTTTACGTGAATGTATCTTCTCGAAATGTATCTACACAGTTTATTAATGAATCTTCATGGCTTATATTTGCTTGGATCTTACTTTGATGATTGAACAACAAAGCCTCCGAATTCAGAGTGCCCTTTGTGCTTGGCACAATTGGCCATTACAAAAGACTCTGAATTCGGAGCACCCCTTGTGCAAGCCACGATCGGCCGAATAAGCCTATGAATTCGGAGCTCCCTTTGTGCTTGGCACAATTGGCCATTACAAAAGATTTCGAATTTGGAGCGCCCTTCCTACAAGCCACGATCGGCCGAATAAGCTTCTGAATTCGAAGCACCCTTTGTGCTTGGCACAATTGGCCATTACAAAAGACTCCGAATTCAGAGCGCCCGTCATGCAAGACATGATTGGCCAAATAAGCTTCCAAATTTGAAGCGCCCTTTGTGCTTGGCACAATTGGCCATTACAAAAGACTCTGAATACGGAGTGCCCCTCATACAAGCCACGATTAGCCGAATAAGCCTCTGAATTCGGAGCGCATTTTGTGCTTGGCACAATTGGCCATTACAAAAGACTCCGAATTCGGAGCGCCCCTCGTGCAAACCACGATCGGCCGAACAAGCCTCTAAATTCAGAGCACCCTTTGTGCTTAGCACAATTAGCCATTATATGAGCCTCCGAATTCAGAGCGCCCTTTGCCTGCATAACTGGCCCTCCGTAACCGGCAGAGTGCCATATTAGACTATTAAGATTGGGCTTTTCCAAATTAAATATGAAATTCCTACAAGTGGCACACATCATATTGCATAAAAGAAACAGGTACAATAGGCATTAAAATAAATTGCATAGTTTATTACAACAAACGACAACGTCAGTTACAAATCTACTAAATTATTGGCCCGTCCCTCATTCGTCAGTCTTTGCTCTGTCGTCTATTTTCTCGGCGTCATAGGCTTCGAATGGAAATTTATAATTTTGGTATAAGGGTGACGCTAAATCAATACCCGCAACCTGAAGAGCCTTAAACCATTCGTGTTTAAACCACGATTCTTGTATCAACAAACATCATTGACCAGATTTTCCCTAGCCTTCTCAATGTCGATTTTTCACCCGTCAAAAAAGCCTTCCTTATAGGCCCAGGATCATATGGCCTCTTTGGCAAACACGGCAACCGTATCTCGATCAGCTATAACATGATCAATTAGCCGCTGGTTTACCCTATTGGTAACAGTCGTGTTTGTCGACCCCACGGCCTATTTCTCGGTGGCCCTAGCTCTACGTATTTCACTCTCCGTTTTTTCTGCACGGCGTTCCAAATCTCGAATCCACCCATCCCTTTGAGCGATTTCTTTTTTAGCAGCCCAAAGCTGCATGCTGGTCTCATATGCACAGTAGAGCCCTTTGATTGACCCATGGACACCATATTTAAAAACTTCATAGTCGCCTTGCCTGATCATAGATTGTTGTACTTCGGGTGGAAATATTTGCCAAGCAAAGTCCACTGCCACATTCGGATCATGAATAATCGAGTCTGCTTTAGTCATGGGCTTGTTGCTGATAAAGACAGCAAAACTTAGAGGGGGTGGCGATCTACTCGACTCAGGTCGCACGAATGCCTGTGCACTTGCAGCCCTAGCGCTACCTTTTTGTTGCACCTCGCCTCTGGGCGATCTCTCCACCTTACTCCTCTTGGGGAACTTGTTTCATCGACGAGGTGAACGACGTCTTTCCCGTTCCTCTGACGCTACAGTACTCACTCGAGATGCTACGCCGCCTGCTCCACGATTTATTTCCGCATCCAATTCTGCCAAACTTTTTCCCTTGCCTTTACTGTTGAAAAATAATCTTCTAAACATATGCTCACACTGATTACTGCACAAACGCTTTCACCTCTTCCACTTTGTTTGCTGCTCACTGTGGCTGGATAACCCCTTTTGTGGGCTGCGCAAGGGATATTTAACGATGCCCCCTTCATTAATTACAAAATACACCACTAACGATGCGCCTGCCGCCACCGCCACCGCCGTCCCCGCTTATCTTCGACGGAGGACTCATGCTCAAATAGGGCAAGGACAAATATGTGAACCTATTCGGCTTCTCTATCTTTGGTCGAATTACTCCACCGCTCCACTTGACCATTGAGGTTATTTAGTGTATTCGGCGGAGGATTCATGCTCAAATGGGGCAAGGATAGATATGTGAATCTATTTGGCTTATCTATCTTTGGCCGAATTACTCCACTGCCCCATTTGACCATTAAGGTTATTTAGTGTATTTGGCGGAGGACTCATGCTCAAATGGGACAAGGACAGATATGTGAATCTATTCGGCTTATCCATGTTTGGCCAAATTACTCCACCGCCCCATGTAGACTCAACTTTCTTCGTGCCCCCTTTTAGAGAGCTCAAATTGGTCCTATAGTTCGGACTCTTGTCACGGTTCTGAATCTAATCTCACAAAGTGCAATGTGAGACTGATAAACACCAAAGAGTCTAATCTGGCAAATCATTTTGGAAAATCAGATTTTAAATCAAATAATGCCAAAACTAGACTGCTTTGCCAGATTACAGAGTCGCCACCTAAATATTTTATTTTTGAAAAATTTAGGAAACCCTGACTCGTGCCAAAGGCTACGTGTCTGTCATCACCAAAGTTGTCTCGGCTCGGGAACTTGGGTACGAGAGGGGAAGGTCCTGAAATGAGCACCCCCACTCGCCCGATCAAAGGATCGACCTCGACTAACATGATATATTGTTTTATGAACCTCATGCATTTTTATTCCGATTATTAGCTAACTTTACTATATGACACACACATAAGCAAGTATAGACTAAAATCGCAAGAATTAGAACATTTCGACTCATGTTTGTTTTCGAAAATGGTTTGAAGTTGCCACTCTCAAATGGGCTAAAATGCAGATTTGCCACCCTCAAGTGGGCTTAAAACATGATTTGCCATTTTGCAAAATGGGCTTAAAACTCACAATCATCGAATTGTTCCAATTCAAGCAACCAAGCCTTCATCCACATGCATTCATGCAATTTATCATATAAGCAAATAGCCTCATTGCAAGCATGCGAAACATGGCAATACTCACACTCATGCAAGTATGCTAAAGCGTAAAACTTACAATATACTCCGAGCCAAAACAAAACCTAGTTAAAAATATGCATGATCCTAACTATATTAAAATGCCTAATACAACACATACAATAATGCAATTAATAGGCTCGGCTATCTAAGATGGCATATGAATGCAGCAATTTGATAACATGCTTTGAAACACATATTCAAAGAAGTATTGAAATACAATGCAGTTTAAATGATGCGCCGAGCCCGGTGTATGCAAGACAAATGAATGGTGCAAACATGCAAGCATAAGGTATGCTAATCAAAACGTGCCCTAATCTAACCATCGAAAGCAATTAAATAAAAGGGAGAAAGATGTGAGGTTAGAAGACATGCACACACACACGCACACTTATTACAACATTGCACCCTCTCGAAGGAGGGTCCGAATGAATAAGAGCTAAGTTAAGCTAAGCTAAGCTAATCAAACTAATCTAATTAAATTAATTAGACTAATTATTACACAACAAGATAAAGAAATAGCTAAGCTAAGCTACTTAATTATTATAGCACTTAACTAATTAGCAATTAGTTAATTAAATTACAAAACCAATGTATACTAACTAAACATACAAAACAAATGTTCAAACTACACTGCTTCAGCTCTGCCTCGGGAAGTGGAGGATGCATGCACTCGGTTTTCACCCCGAAAAGCCCTCCAATTCGCTCTTGAGAGGCTCTGTTTTGCAGGGTTAAGCTTGCTCCAAGAACTTTCTACTCTACTTTACCAATTCAATGTTAAGGACTGCACCAGTGGCCTGCCGACCATGAATGGTTGATGTCGGCCATCTGCTGGCCAAAAATGTTCTATGCTAGCCAAGGATGAAGCGCTGCCGGCCATCAGTGAGCCACTGTCGGCCACTGGTGTGCTGAATCACCACACTACAACAGAGCATAAACAGAGGAAAATTGAGGGTTTTCCAAGAATATGTTTATACTGTGCCCCTCCTTATCATCTCAAAACATCAAAGAAGTGTCACTCTTGGATCCAAAACCACCAATCAAGCATTTTCAATGTATGATGGCTAAGATCCAAGTTGTACACTTTCAATAAATGCACAAATATAACACAAAAGACCACCACCCTATCATGCATGATCAAGGGTGATAGAGACTAAGGAGATTGGCTCATTTCATCACTTTGAGTATGAAATGCTCCAATCTTCCTTGTGTTCAATATAACGTCCAATTGAACACATGCAATGCAAACACAACATGCTTAACTTGCTCATGTTTTACTTTATTAATTTTGTTTACACATTTTACATTACCGATTAGTCCTTTAACCGCTTAAATCCAATGTGAGAGTCCTCTAATTAGAAAGAGGGTTAAGCCACAAGTGCCTTGAGCATGAAAGAGGCCTCATGCTATTGGTTAGGAGGAACCCTCAAGAGAGGGTTAAAACCATTAGGCATGTGAGCTTCAAGTACACACTCAAGCCAACAAGGGGCTCAAGACCACTTTCAAAACAAAGTAAAAAAGTGAAGAATAAAGGGAGGTTGTAGACTTTTCAGTGCTGAAATGGCATGAGAAATAATACTACAACATGCAAGCAACTCATGTACAACATGTTAAGAACCAAAAACATCAAAACTAGTGAAGAGCATTACACTAGAGACATGCAATATCAAGCTCAACTGACCAAACCAGCTCTAGACAGAGCTAAAACATGCCAAAACAGTGGCCAAAACATGCTGAGATTGAAGCATAAAAGGCTAGAAAAACATGCGCACATGTTGGTTCGCAAGCAAGACTCAAGACACAACTCTCAAAAGTAATGAAAGAGTGAAATAAGTGAGAGTGTAACAAAGATATATACACTGAAATCACATGTTAAATGATACTACAACATGTAATCATCGCATGCAAAACATGTTAGAGGCCTTAAAACACTAAGCTAGTGAAGGCATTTACACTATAGCTATACAAAACATGGTTCATATGATCAAAGCAGCCCAAAACAGAGCTAAATCATGCCAAATCAGAGCTTAAAACATGCTAAGATTAAGTACAAAAGGGTAGAAAAATATGCTCACATGTTAGGCTATCTACACTTGCAAACAAGACACAAGGAAGAGAGGTCACCCCCTCCTATTTTGGACCTCAATACCAAGTTTTTATCACTGAAAATCCCCTGGAATTCAGTGGTTAAAAGGCCAAAAAAAAGTTATTTTAAAAGTTTTAAAAAATGGCACAACACTTAGCAAACAAGCTATAAAAGATGGTGGACCACCCTAACTCCAAAACAAACCTCAAACCACCATTTTAAACCATAAAAAATAGAGATTTCAGAGGTCAAAACTAGCCTCGAAACAGCATGCAAAAGTGGCAAAACAAGTATTTAAATTATGCTTAAAATACAAGTATTCTACCTCTTTGAAGACAAGATGCTATTTAGGCAACAAAGGCAAGTCAAACCAAGCAAAAATCCTCTTCTAGAGTTCAAATAGAGGTGTCTACACCTCACTTGACCATTGAGGTCATTTAATGCATTCAGAACAAGGAAGCAAAGCGAATGAGCGATATAGAGCAAAGTTGAAAACGCAGGAGTCCTGTGAGGAGGAAGGAAGAATGGTGCGAAGAATGCCAAAGAGCCAAGGTTCAATATATAGAAATTTCAAATCGCATTAAATGAATGTCAAACTACAAAGTGGGAAGCAATGATGATTCCATATCACGTCTGATCTGATGTATCAATACCCAGAGGTGTGCATGCACCGTATTTCTGACTTTCGAGGTCTATTCAAATCTATAAATCAAAAAACATAGAGGCCGACCATGCCGAATAATAGATGTTAATCGGATGGTCGGGGGCAATTATGGTGGCCAAATAAATGAGATCTAGAGATTCATGAATTGGCCAAGTACAAGTCGGCCCATACCAGGTCAATCAATTGGTTGCAGACAAGTCGGCTATGCCAGGCCCAGTGAAGGGCCATAGCCGAATATAATCGAGTTGAAGGGCCATTGAAGTCGTGTACCCCATGGGCTGTATAGAAGGCCTAGAAATGAGATCAAAGCCCAAGAGGAGGCAGTGGGCCCTTAGAGGGTCCCGGAGGAACAATATAAAAGAAAGAGTCATAATCACTAAGAAAGGGCAGGAAAAAGATAAACAAGAGGGTGACGGAGGATTAACGAGTTCTATTTGGACAAGAGAGTATTTCTAAATCCATTACACTATAATCACTTATGTCAATTCGTAAAAACTTACGTAATTTTGTGTTAGAGTTACATACAGTATATATTGCACACTGGAACATTTCTCGAATAATTGTATTAAAAAAATAAATTCAACAACAGGCTATTAATAGAGATGACAAGGGTTGGGTTGACTTGGGAAATCCCTACCCATCCTCATCTATGCTCGTTTAGTAAACAACTTGCATACTTGACTTGACCCACTAGATCCCTCTTACCCTAAATTACGTAATGTAACTTTGTCACTGACGCTACTCGTCTCATTTAATTTTATACTCCCTCCGTCCCAAAATATTAGTCCCTTATTTCATTTTTCATTGTCCCAAAATATTAGTCCCTCTTCAAAAATCAAGTACAAAAATAATGTAAATTTCCTATTTTGCCCTTCTTTTAAATTAATAAATAATATAAAAAGTACAATTATGACATTGATATTCTCAAAAATCGTACTATCAAAGGATAATTTTGAGAAATTAACTTTTTTTTAAATACAATAATTGTACTACCAAAAAAAAATTGGATTCCCCAAAAGGGATCATTATTTTGAGACGGAGGGAGTAATTTATATTTTTAGTATTGAATTTTAATATATTTATGATGAAAAATGATTTGTAACAATAGTGTTGTTTCACATTGATTTAAATGGGATTGCATAGTACAGAAAGAGAGAGAAAATGTACAATATTTAGATACCATAAATATAATTGGATATTTTTTCTTCTAAAATATTCATTTTACATCTTCAAACAATGATGTTACGTTTGTATATACCAAAAATGTTTATTTCAATAAACCAATGTATAATAACTGAGATAATAATATGAAGGAAGGTGTAGTCTTTTCTCTCCCTACAATGAGAGTGTTCTGTACCTTCTAATAGTCTTTTCTCTGCTTTCTGGTAGTTTCTCTGAGTAGAATTCCATCCTACTTCTCAACGGCCTCATCTCTTGACAATGGATTGCTTTAAGCTACTTCAGGGATCGAATGAAAGTGAGGATGTCTCTCATATGTGCTTGGTGGGGAAATCTTAGCCCCCAAAATACTCAACAAAACAGCTGTATCTAACATTTTGGTAGGAGCATGGAAAACCAAAGCAGAGGTAACGATCTCCTTTGGAATGATAATATCTACATGTTTCGATTCATAGATGCTGAAGACCGTCAGAAAGTTCTTTCAGAGGCTCCCTAGTTTGTTATTGGGAGTTTACTGGTTCTCCAACCTCTTCAGTAAGGACTATCGGCACGGGAAATGGAATTCTGATGGTGCCCTTTTTGGGTTCAGGTTCACAGTTTGTCATTGAAGAAAATAACCAAAGCTCGTGATGAAATCATCGGTAATAGAATCGGGAAGCTAGCGTAAGCGGAGGCACATATAGAAGGTTTACCCTTCTATCAAAATTTTATGAGATTAAGGGTGGAGGTGGATGTTATGAAGCCTTTGCTCCAAGGTTTCATTCTCTGGCATAGAGGAGACTCCCAGTAGCAAGACCCTGAAGTGAAGGTTTGGTACAAATACGAGAAGTTGTCGGAGTTTTGCTATGATTATGGAAGGATCGGTCATGACAACATAGTTTGCAAGTTTGTGAATAAAGAGGAAGGGAGGAACTCTGGGTATGGCCCCAAGATGAGAACGGTAGTGGCCAGAAGCATTGGGGTACCGATGGATCTCCTTGTCACCAAATGTAAGCGGCGGGAAGCAAAGTTCATGGCCAAACTCAGCCTTTGAAGAATTTGATGGTTGATTTGACGACGGCGTGCGAGGTTACAATGAATGGAGACCGGCAAAGTCCACCAATTGTACCAGAGCACGTGGTAGTACGATTTATACCTTAGGAGGTCGTGCGTAGTGAGTCTGAGGATTTGGGGCCAGCTGGAGAATACGCCACATAGCCGGACGGGGGGAGTCTAGAATATTCCAAGGTCCCTTTGTTTTGGAAGATAGAAGGAAGGAGATTGATAGTGAGCAGATTGATAGTGAAATGATTAATAATGAAGAATTGTTAAATTATTTTTATATAAAATAATAAAACAAATAAAAAAAATTTAAAAATTAAATATTATATTTAAAAAAAAATTCTCAATATATAAAAAATAAAAAAATTTCTAATTCTCTCACTATTTTCTAATACCATCTCTACCTCCTCCTTACCAATCCCCCTTCCAAGGGTATTAGTAATACCAAGAGACTAATAGTCCCAAGGCTATCTCTGCAAACAAACAAGGGGATTAATAATACCTTGGTATTACTAGTTCCAATACCCTCTCTATAGCCTAAAACAAACGGGGCCTAAGATTGAAGCGGTTAAGGATAATGTGGACCCAGTTTATGGGGCTGGGCCTTCCAACCTAATGGTTTTGTCAAAGCCCATGAAGTTGGGAATAATGGACTAGTCTTTGCCGAGACCCAATCTTCTGCTAGGCACATTGGAGGATAGGCCTTGTGCGCCATATTTTGTAACTGGGCCTAATGATGGCTCACCTAACCCGCTTAAGGCCCAAAGCCTACTTCTACCAACAGTGTTGGGAGATGCCTTGGGTATTGAAGAAATTATATAACTTCCACAAGCCCACTTCGGAGTGAAGTGGGGGAGCGAGTTCTAGAGCTCTCCATTTCTAAAGAATTTAACTACTCAACTTTGAAGAGAAATGTCATAGATTCAACACCTGAAGATTAACATCAGATTAAGCAGATTCAAGGAGGTGGGAATGGATTTGATCATCTATATCTGACGCCACAATTTGTGATTGGGGCTGATACTTCAAAGAAGGATAAAAAAAAAAAAAGAAAAGGTAAAGGTGGTCGGCCAGAAAGTGGGTCAGCCAAGGAAACAGTTGTTTGATATTGCGATTCGCTCTAAGAAGTTTGAGGTTTTGAGCACTCCTGGGTATAATAGATCTATTGCTGTTGTCTCATCTATGGAGGATGATTTCGTATCTCAGGTTAGGTGCACTTTTCCTTTCCTTGAATGTATTGACAATGAGGAATGAGCTGTGGTGGCTGGCCCTAAGAAGGCACGGGGGTTATGCTAATTATTAGTTGGAACTTTCAAGGGTTGGGACATCTCCTAATAGACCAAATCTTACGAGGGTTGTGTACAACCTATCGCCCCATGGTCGTGTTCCTTATGGATACTAAGAATAAAATGGCTAAACTAGAGAGAATTCGATGCAGCCTCTATTTTAGTAATAGTTGTTATGTTGATCTGTTTGGTGTCTCGGGCAGTTTGACCCTCTTGTGGGTCGACTATATTTAGATAGATGCTAGAGTAAAGACAAAAAAAACATCTTCAGAATAGTTGTGTCCTGCAATGGAGGTGTGAGCTGGCGACTTCCTTCATTTATGCTCCTCCGAATCAACATGATAGGTCTGAATTCCGGAATTATTTGATCCGCATGGTTGAACAAATGAATTACCTGTGGCTTTGTGTGGGTGATTTCAATCAAGTGGGTTCTATGTAGGAAAAACAAGGGGGTTTGGAGTGTAATAATGCACAGATTGAAGAATTTCAAGGAATGGTATCTGATTGTGACCTTCAGGATCTTAAGTTCAAGGGTAATGTATATACGTGGTCTAACAATCAAGGGGAAAGGAATAATATTCGAGAAAGGCTAGACCAGGCCATGGCTACTGTGGATTGGCACGTGCTATTTACATATGCACAAGTCTTGCATGAAGCTTGTGTTTGGTCTGATCACTGCCTTTTGGTCCTCAATTGTTGTATTCCTCCGAAGAGGGTGCCTATCTATTTTAAATTTGAATCCTTATGGTCTATGAAACCTGCTTGTGCCGAAACTATTCAAACAACTTGGGGTCAAAACCTCTCGGGCTCAGCTATGTTTCAACTTGCCCAGAAATTAAAGCAGTGCAATAAGGAGCTTATTAGATGGAGCAAGAGGGAATTTCGAAATGGTAAAAAGAGAATTGATGAGGTAAAAGTCCAAATTGTCTGGG
Organism: Camellia sinensis; assembly: GCF_055761805.1. Classification (NCBI taxonomy): domain Eukaryota; kingdom Viridiplantae; phylum Streptophyta; class Magnoliopsida; order Ericales; family Theaceae; genus Camellia; species Camellia sinensis. The sequence continues at coordinate 85,438,536 of NC_138963.1, forward strand.
TTCAAGGACTTTCTCCATCAGAGGAAAACTTAGCTATTCATGATCAATTGCAAGCAGAAATGAAAGAACTTGTTCTTAGAGAGGAGATGTACCTTCATCAACAGTCTCGAGTGAGATGGCTAAACTTTGGGGATAGAAACTCAATGTTTTTCATGCCACCATCAACCAACGCCGTTAGTGTAACCAAGTGTTAAAACTTCAAAGGGAGGACGGGATTTGGTTGACTAATGACAAAGATATTGATGCCTATCTATTTGATTATTTTTTGAATTTGTTTATTGGGGGTGACCCTGCCAATCTGGAGGAGGCATTAAAGGTGGTAGAACCTATGATCTCGGCTGAAATGAATAGGTTGTTGATCAGGGAAGTTTCGGAGGATGAGATTAAGGATGCGGCATTTGAGCTTGGGTCCCTTAAGGCACCAGGGCCTGATGGTTACCCGGGGTTTTTTTATCAACAACATTAGGCTATTGTTGGTCTAGATGTGTGCAAGGCCGTGGGGTGTTTCTTTCAGGGGGCTACCTATTGAAGGAATTGAATCAGACTAATTTGCTTCTTATTCGTAAAATGAATGCCCCGACGAAGTTGTCCCAATTCAGACCCATCAACTTACACAATTTTAATATGAAGATCATTACGAAAATTATTGCCAATCGTTTGAAAAAGATCTTATGTGAGGTCGTCTTCCCCAATCAGTGCGGGTTTGTTTCTGGTCGTATAATCCAACATAATATTATTATTGTTCATGAAGCCTTCCACTCGTTAAACATAAGGAAAGGAAAATCTGAAGAGTTGACTTTGAAACTGGATTTTAATAAGGCTTATGACTGAGTACACTGGAAACTCTTATATGCCGTTCTAACTAAGATGGGTTTTCATGGGATTTGGATTCAGTGGGTTATGAAGTGTATGACAACGGTAACCTTCTCTATCTTCATTAATGAGGCCAAGAGAGTTTGCTTTAGACCATCCTGGGGCCTTTGACAAGGGGATCCTCTCTTGCCTTATTTGTTCATCCTTGTGATTGATGTGCTTTCTAGACTTATTGACAGGAGCAGTCGGGAGGGGCGCTTTCAAGGAATTTATATTCAAGGACGTGTCCTACCCTGTCTCATCTCTTTTTCGTTGATGATGTATTACTATTTTTCAAGGCGAAAGAGGATCAATGTAGGGAAGTTCTTCAGGTCCTTGAGATTTATGGTAGAGCCTCGGGGCAATCAATTAATTTTGACAAATCAAGGGTCCAATTTTCAAGGAATGTGAAGCCTAATCATAGCCAAAGGTTGTGTGGAGTGCTAGGTGTTTACATTGTGGTGGCTAACGCAAAATATTTAGGTATGCCCTCTTGTTGGGGAAAGGTCTAAAGCTAAAGCATACAACTACTTATGTGAACAGGTGCTTGCTAAACTTCAGGGATGGAAGGCCAAGTTGTTATCTCAAGCAAGGAGGGAGATTCTCATCAAAGCAGTAGCTAAAGCTATGCCTACCTATGCTATGGCATGTTTTATGTTTCCCGTGAGGTGTGTGACGAACTAAGTTCCTATATTCATAATTTTTGGTGAAAAGGAGATTCGAAAGGGAGAGGCATTCATTGGGCTACTTAGAGGAAGTTAACCCTTACAAAGCAAAATAAAGGATTTGGTTTTTGGGATTTTCATGCTTTTAACAAAGCATTGTTGGCGCGACAAGCTTGAAGGCTTGTAAAGTACCTGAGCTCTTTCTTTGCTAGAATGTTGAAGGGTATCTATTACCCAAATTCTAATTTTGATCATGCTACAAAAGGGCCACATATGTCTGGGGTTTGGTCTAGCCTTTTAGCTAAGCATGAAATGCTTGATAAGGATCTGAGGTGGCATGTGACGCCCCAAAAGTCGGGAACATCAGATAATATATTAACCATTAAATACAGGATTTATCTAAGATTACAAGAGTAGGAAACGTCACTAATGAGTCCTTTGGATAATAACCAAGCAAGATCCCAGGAAGGTCAGAGGAGTCAACTAGCCTCCCTTCAAAGTCCAACTACCTTAGATAGCAAAGCTACCTTTTTGACAGATCTTGACAAGGTATTAACACAAGGCCTACATGAGTTAACGGGGTATAAGGATAGGTTACAAATGTTATATATATACAAATTACAAAATCATATCTTAAATACAACATGGGAATTCTCAAAACACGTTTAACATAACTAGTTCCTAACTCTCATAGGATAACCATACGTCTTCAAATACTTCAGCTTTGCCTTCGACCGGTCTAATAGTCTTCAATACCTGGCATGAAACGTCGTGAGCTTTGAATGCCCAATAAACGCACACACACCCCGTCCCGTTTTCCCAATCCAATACACCATCATATTTATAGCAAGCAAATAATAAAGCATGATATTCAAGTCAACAACAATTTCAATAATAGAAGAAAGTAACATGTCTTTCAAATAGATATCAAAGGTTATAATGTTAGTGGTTAGTATTCTAGAAATCCCCCAAAGAGATTTCATCCTCCCAACCACAAGAATTGGACACCGGGCTATTCGGAACTCCCCCTTTTGGTGCTTTGTTACAGAACTAACCTCGGATGCCTACCAACGGTTATATACCGCGTAGCGCCAACCGCAGGGTCTCAAAAGGGACAGCGAAAAGAAAAATGTTTTATCTCCCGACTCCAACCTTATCCTTTCAAAAAAGTTTTATCCTCCTAGATGTCCCATCCGAGCCCAACCTTATCTCACGAATCAAACCATCGTAAGGAGTCCGAATACGTCCGTTCCATTCTAGGGTTTACGCGACAACCGCTTGCGCAAGACTTAACCTCCAATAAGGGAGCACATCCCATCAATCCATACATAACACATTATCATCTCTTCATTATTCATGTGATCGAAAACCCAATACCATCCCAATTAAGTTTTCTGTTTGGATCAATGTTTTAAATGAAGTTAGAACAAACTCAACAAGATAGTAATATTCACATAAGCATGAGCATCATTAAAATGAAGAAGATAAGGAACATAACCATAACACATGAAATACCATACGAAGACATGATCATAAACTAATAAACATATTCATGTACATAAGTGCATAAAACACCCATGCAAAACTAAATTTCCAGATTCAATACCATTTAAAAATTTAAATCAAAAGGTCTATTTCAGATATTTCCCAAACCTAGCCTTTCTATGGTTTGTAGAGAATTTGATCTAGTTTTCAGAACATGTTTCAGAAATGGAATAGCTTTTCTAGATTTTTAGTTATGTAAGAAACACTCCAGCACTGTCCAGATTCGTCAACCGTTACGAAAATTGAATTTTCTTTCAAACCGCTTACTCTTTTTAAATGAGACCAATTTTACTTGAAAGATAACTCTTTAAGGAAGATGTTGACATAAAACTAAGGTCTAGAAGATGTTTATACATTTTTATAGAATTTTTTTAAGTTGGCTGTAAAACAGATTTTTCTGGCACAGTTCTTGCAACAAGAAAGTTGGTGAGAAAAGAGGTCAACTAGGAAAAATTTTCCACTTATCTTGTGATAAAACTTGCTAAATAATATGTATTAAATCCAAAAATTTAAGGTGAAGGTATGCCTTTGGAAATTTTGAGAGTTTGATATGGAAAAAGGTAGTCTTATACCGATTAAGAGAAATACAAGAAGGGTAGAATCAAGGCTCAACTTCTCTCATTTTTAACACAAGAATACCATTAGAGCACATCCGAAAATACCATTTTAAAATTCTAATAACATGTATTTGAAAAAGGAAATGAAAGAGAGAGTTATGTTGTGGCTTACTTAATTGCCTAGTGAAGTGTTTGCACAATTGTCTCCCCTTTTCCTCTCCTCTACTACCAAGGTTCACTCTCTTCCTCTTCTTTCTTTCTCTCAACTGAATGTGTAGGTGTTTTTGTAATAAAATTGATGTAAAAGGTCCAAAATGCCCATTGATTGGAATGGAATGGAATTGAGATGTATTTAGTTGGAATGTAATGGAATGAAGGATCATTAGGGAGCCTAATCATATATTAAAGCATGATCTAGTTAGGGTTAGGCTTAAGTAGAACCAAGATAGTTACAAGTACAAGACAACTTTCCTTGATTTGGGGGTACCAATGATACTTTTTCTATGATTTAAGGGATTTGTCTCTAAAGTACCTATGATTGTAGCCTAGAGAGGGTGATGGCTGGCCATGTGCTAGATTTGAGGAGATTATTGTTGATTTTATATATAGATATGGAGATATTTGTATGTAAAATTATTTATTTGAGAAAGGTACAAGTATATATATGTATATATGTGTGTAATGGTACTAGTTTGGAGTCAAAATGTGATTGAAGAAATATACGAGGGCATTGGGTTTAATTTATGAATTGGAACATTTATTTTAATGTAGAATTAAATTAAATTGGGGTTAGAGAGTCTAATTCGGTTTGGATTTCTTGTTTCGAATAAAAAGGCTATCAACCAATGAGCGTGATAAAAATCAGAAAAAATCTAGGGTTTTCAAGTGATAATTCTACGTTTATAGAGTGAATTAATTAGTATTAGGGTATTAGAATGATTTCTAAGTTATCAAAATCGATCAGGGTTTGCGAGTTTTCAGTTAGTGCATGTATTTTGATCCTAGGGTTAAAATTACAATTAATTAAAAATTGATCAATTTCAAAGAAATAATTTAAAAGTAAGGGACTTAATAGGGTTTACAAAAGTTAGAGGCCTCACATGGCAGGCTGGTGATGGGGCTTCTATCCATTTTGGGGATGATCGGTGGATTCCATCAACAAAAGATTTCAAAGTCTAACACATGTAAGGTAGGGCGGCGTTGTCCATATGGTTCGGGATGTTATCCCTCCTTTCCGTATGGCCAGGGAAAATGAGAAACTTAAGAATAATGTTTCAAATAAAGAGGTTAAGGCCATTTTTTCCTTACCAATTTCTGTTGTTAATAAGAGGACCAGACTGTGTGGTACTTTGATGGTTTACTCTGTCAAATCAGGTTATGAGGTGGCTTTAAAAGGGAATAGTCATGAGGAGACTTGTCTTCTCTTGTCTTCCTATGCATGGACTGCTAAGGAATGGAAGGTAGTGTGGAATTTGAACATACCTCCCAAGCTTTGTCATTTTCTGTGAAGGGTGTGTACCAATGTGATAGCAACAAAGGTAAATCTTTATAGTCATCAATGCTCCGGTGATGATACCTGTCAAGTGTGTTGCAGTGCCACATAAACAATTGAGCACTTGTTGTTTGGATGTGGGTAGACGAAAGTAGTCTGGTTTGGTTGCGGTCTTGGGCTATGCTTTGACTTTAATTTGGTGGGGTCGGTTGTTTCGTGGCTGGGGGACTTTCTATCACAATTTGGGAATTCTCAAGAGGGCAAGGATCTTCTTCGTAAGTTGGCTTATTTGGAAGGCTCACAACGCATTTGTCTTTAACCATACTCCGGTAAATCTTTTTGTGACACCCCAAATTTTGATAATATAATACAACGATACACTGGGGTTTAACTAGCGGACACACATCATTTTTAAGTACAAAATACAAATAATTATACTAAAATAAAATATTAATAATAGTTACAGATAAAATATTTCAAGTCTTTAAATACAGATCAGTTCCTTGATACAAAAACATTATCCAAAATACAGAAAATATAAAATCTAATCTCTATGACAGCCATGGTTCCGCAAAGCTTTTAGGGATATCGTTCTCGGTGTAAAACTCGCCTTCACCTGGCATAAAACGCCATGAGCCTGGAATGCCCAGTAAACACACACACCCCGACCCTTTTCCCATTCCAAATACACAAGTAACATAACGGCACGATCATAACATACAACGAAAGAAATAATTAAGCAAAACTTATAATTAAATTTCAGTTCTCATGAATAATAGTCAATTTTAGTTAGTTCTAGGAAACTCCCCACAGAATGTCGTTCCCACCTTACCACTAACACTGGCCACGAGCAATTCTGACTCCCCCTTAGTTAATACAATACCAATGCATCACTTACCGCATAACCTCCAGTGCGTCGCTTACCGCACAATTATCAATGATGCCCACGCACCTAGGTTACATACCCCAGTGGTGACATTACGGTCTGCCCCAAGGGAACGGGCTTCCAGGGATACTCTCCCTGTGTGAGACCCTCACTGCCACCCTTATGCCTCCCATTTCCGTTAAGCAGCCAGAATATCTCCCGTGCCATGTTAGGGTTCGAAAGCACACTTGCGCAAGACTTCACAAAAATGGAATACATTCCACCATATCATACTCTTGAATCCATCGTTCATTATCTCATAAAATTTAATACAATGATCGCAATCCATGACCATCCCATTTGATTTCCCCTTTATTAAGTATATTATGTTCTCAGTTATAGCAAAGCATGGTCAGTGTAATTACGAATCCAAACTAAACAACAAGTAATTTATTCATGGTAAAGCAAATTCAAAATTTATCATAGATTACATATCGAGACTAAAAGATTCAAGAAACATAGAATATAAGAGTTGCAAACCACATAAGAGCATATTAACACAAATTTTCAGATTTCCAGATTTTAACCAGTTTCAAAATAATTATTAAAAAAATACTTTTATTGGCCCTAAGTACTTGGCCTCATGTGAGTTTGTAGATAAATAAGTCTAGTTTAAAACTCAATTTACGAAAGTAGGATAGGTATTTTAGATTTTAAGATAATTCAGAATTACCAAGATCTGTCCAGATTCGTTGACAGTTACGTAAATCGGTTTTTCTCTCAAACCCCTCACTCTCTTGAGTTCAAACAAATTTTAGTTAAAATATAACACCAATATTAAGATTTTGACATAAAATTGGACTCAATATTATTTTTTTGAAATTTTATAAAAATAGAGAAAGTTGACCATTTTTCTGGTTCTGTGAGTAACAAACTTAGAAAAATTGTTTAGGTTATAAAAATACATCTTTAGGTCCTACCAAAATTATCACATACTCTAGACATACCAAATATTTCACCATAAAAATAGATTTTGAGTTTATGGACTTTTGATAGGAAAATAAATTCAAGAGAGGGAAAAGATTTGCTGCTGGAAATTTAAGAAAAAAAGAGAAGCATGCCATTTCTTGATTAATACACATTTATACAAGCGTGTAGGCCTAGACTACAACATATATATACAAAGAGCATGTATGACGAGGGGAAAAACAAGTAGTAAAAGAACTTGAAAGAATAGGTGATGTAGGTTTACCTCTGTTGTACAAGACTCAACACAATTCTTATTTTTCTTCTTCTCTCTTTTTTTCCAAGATCACTTTCTCTCACTCCTCTAGTGCATGGCTGAAAATGTGTAAAATGAGGGGGAAAGTGTGCATATATAGAGAAAAGGATTGGAAGGTTTCTTAGGGGCCAAGTTCCATAAGTGTAATTAGTCAAAGTTGTCCATCAATGCCATCAAGGCCATTTCAACCCTCGCATGACTAACTACTTGGGCTCCAAGAAATATATATATATATATATATATGAGATATTTGTATGAGATATTTGTATTTATGAACATAATATAATAGGCACAAGTACATTAATTAATAAAATATTACAATTAAGGGTTGGAATGAAATAAAATAAAAGTATATAGGGACCAAGACTAAATTTATGAAACCTTGATATATGTTATTAATATACTAACATTAGAAAATAGTTAAAATAATAAATTTAGGTCCCGTTAAATTAAAGTGCAAACAAAGGCAAGAAACCGAGCAAAAACAGCATTACCGGGAATTAAGATTTTAGAGTGATTAATATATAATGATAGGGTCTAATAATTAATAATATGGTTTTAAAGGTGATTATTAATCTACGGGATCGATTAGGATTTACTCGAATTAATCCGCGATGCTTCCTGATTCTAGGGTTTAAACCGCCATTAAGCAAAAATTTAAGGGCTTTATTGAAATAACTCAAGGTCAGGGATTTAATGGTAATTACAAAAATTAGGATCTCTACACTTTTCGTTGTTATCAACAATGTGAGAAGGGAAGAGACAGAGTTTCGAGGTGCGATCTTGATAAACCCTTTAGCTAATCAAAGGATGCGTCTTAGAATGAGTGGACAAAGACGCTCCGAGGATGCTCCAGGGCCTGCAAAATGGATGACTTTTTGTGATGCTGCTACTGATCTTGGTTCAGGAAAGGGTGTCATAGCGGTGATTATCTAGGACAAATTTAGTCGTTTGATTGATGGATGAACCAAATAGATTCACATAAACTTTACCATACAAGGGGAGGCTCTGGTTGTAACGCCCAAAAAATATAACAATAAAACCATCTCATGATATCAATTAAATAACAACATGTACCAAAATAATTATCTTCCATTCATATGATTCCATTGTACAAAAGGTAACACATGCAATTATGCATTCATAAGTCCTAACCCTGAATGTATAGCATGTGTCACAAGTTAAAGATATGAAATACAAGTTAAATAGATATATAAATGCCCTAATGGCTACAACTTTCCAACATGACGCTTGGTTATAACAAACGTGAGTTTTAACTCAATACAGTTTAGGATTTAGGCTTGTACAAAAATAATTACAACAATAACAAAAAGAAGCTCTTGGCTCCTAGTCCTCCCAAGCTACGGCCTTGGCGGAGGCATATCATCAATACTTAAAAACAGTTTTCCACATAGGGTAAGCCAAAATCCAACAAAGATACTCTAACACAGTGTATGAATCTTAACAAAGCTATAAGGTGAATGCATAAGCAATATTCGTGCCAAAACATTTTATATTCCTTTCCAAAACCATGCAATGCTAGGTTTATATCACAATTCATGAAATCATTTCCTTTACAATAGAAAATAGGGTAGTGGATACAACACTGAGAATATCTAGGTATGTGTCTGTAAGTAGGCTATACAAGCACTACCAATCGCCATTTTTATCGGTACTAACCAGAAGGCTCAACACCTAATCGCGCGGGTTTCTAGACTTTCACCAAGGACACACAGGCCAACAATAATACCACAATCACACCTCCTACCTAGATTCACCAAGGTATTCACCCATTTTTCTCAAAATAATATACATTTTCAATGTGTTAAGTATGCAACAATGCTCAATGCAAATGGATGAGAAATTAGTTGCAATTCTCCTAATTCTCATGCAATTTCTACAACAATCATAACTATCCTCCGTTGATAACCCAAAACAGATATCTCTAAAAAGATAGATAATTTCCAACAAGATAAACTTTCTAAAATTTCAAGATGGGAGTGATAATGCATATCCAACTCCACCACCATCATCATCATTATTCCAATTCCATAAAAACCCAATATCATTTCCATTTTCTCTTTACAAAATCAAGTATTCACATTTTAAGGAAAAATCTCCTCTTCTTTATAAATCAATTCCAAGGATAAAATCCATCATTTTACCACAACTCAACCACTTTTACAACCTCACAATCATTTCCAAGCAAACATTTTGAAAGCCCCTCTTTTGATAAAACTCTAGGTTTATCCAAAAATCCCCAAATCACATTCTTGTTTGGAAAAATAAATAACTAAGTTAAAAATCATACTAAAGTATAGAGAAATCCCTACCTCAAAGCTAGAAGGCAAAAGAGAGAGTGAAGAAACCCCAACGAAGCCGAAAATCAACTTTGCTCCGATCAAATGGAAGCTCAAGGTGAGTTGTGCCTTTTTATCAAAGGAACTAGGGTGTAAAGATCAATAGATTAAGAGTATTTGGAGGTTGAAGATGAGTTTTAGAAAGAGGAGGTCTAAATTTAGGGTTTTAAAATGTTTAGAGAGAGAGAGATATAAAAAAGTGACTCAAAAATTGAGTTTTACGAACTGGTATACGTGCAGATCACTCAAGCAACCAAAACACCGCAGGAGTGACCAAACACAATAAATGAGACCGCTCAAGTTAACAAAGTTACTACTCAAGTGCAAAGACACAAACAAAAATACCCCTCAAGCGCGAGAACCATCGCTCGAGCAGCGCAGATATCAAACTCTCAGTAGTTTTCCAAACAAGAGCTAATTGCTCAACCTCAAGAAGGACCACTTGAGCCAAGACCACTCGAGCACAACAAACACTGCTCGAGCAATAAAAGCATCCTCCTAGTACTTATGCAGACTTGCAAATATACTGAAAGTTCTCAAAGACCGCTTGAGCCTACTTGAGCGACTAAAGGACAACTCAAGCAAACTAACTAAAATCTGGGCAACAGTTATATTGAAAAACAAACTCCCGACTTGTTCTAAATGCAACAAAGATATCTAAACAACCAAACTCAATCAAGAATAAGATGAATAAGGATATGAACAACCAAATAAGACAAGGAATCCTAGATCCAAAACAATAAACGGGTCAGGTCTAAACTGAAATCATTATACTGGTCATTCGTCTTGCTTGTGATTTGGTAAAATCTCTTAATTTGTCTCTAGTCGAGATTTTTGGTGATAATTTAGCCGTTTATTTTGTTATGTGTCTCAAAAAATGTCCCGCTTTGGGAGTGTGATGTTATCATCAGGGACATTCGCTTACTTGCTCGCCAGGAAGGGGGGCGCGTATCCTTTAAGTAGTTCCCTAGAGTAGCTAATAGGGCCTCCTATTAGATTACGTAGGCTCGCTTAGATGAGATTTTGCTGTTGGATTGGGTCTTATGTCCTTTTCCGGTGCTTATGGAGAGGCTTTTCAATTCTATGTGATTGATGTTTTTCAATAAAAAAATAAATAAATAATATTTAAAAAAAAAGCCAATGTGAAAAATAAATTCAGATGTTATGTTAAATGTTAATGAACCAATTATTTTGATAAGTTAATATAAATAGAATTTTGTACAATATGTATGTTTTGGTCTCTGGTTGGTTCAGTTTAAGCTTTAGTCATGGTTTAAATCGAGATTGAACCCAGTTCTATCTTTATAATTTTAAGATCGAGAGCTGAACTATTATTTAACATACAAATAAAAATAAAAAATCAATTTGACGATTTTTAAATTTTCTAAACATTTTATAGATAATTTTTCAATTTTCTAGATACTTTTTGAGGTATTTTTTCATAAATCCTACTTCTACTACTTATGTTCTAATCAGTCCAAACTAATTTATTATGTTCCAATTAATTCCATAAATTGCAAACTTACAAAAACAATCCTGTGAGTAGTAACACTGTTGTTTCCTCCAATAGGAACCGAGGTAGCAATTCGATTGATATCATCACAAAAGAATGAACCCAATTGGGTGCTCGAGTTTAGATTTAATTCATATGAAAAATTCCTTAAAATGATGGAACCCAAGTGGTCAGACAATCGGTACACTCCGATTAATTTTAAGGACTTATGCCATCACTCAAGGTTCGTTTGGGATGTGAGTTAGCTTTTTGGCTATTTTAGCTTGGGCTAAAAAGCCTGGTTTGGCATAAGCTTTTTGGCTTTTTTTCACTTTTTGACTTGGTGATGATGTGTCCATATATAAAATTACAAAAATGCCCTTGGGCAAAACTTTTTTTCTTTTTCAAATTTCTTTTCGTCAATTTCTGGCCGTGTGTCGTCCTAGGTTGCCACATCAGCCTACTATTTTCGTAATACCTCATTTTTTAAAAAAAAAAATATAAATATAAATATATATATATATATATATATTTCATAATTACAAATAAAATGGCCAATTTTACCCTATTTAAAAAAAAATCCCTTTTGTAAGTTGTTAATCATATTCTTGCAATCTGTTAATTACAAATAAAATTTCCCATAATTACCCTATTTGTGGGCACATCACTGTAGACCCCATTTTTAACCACACATAAGACTTAGGCGCTTGGTCCAGCACACTCGATGATGAAAACTACATTGTGTGATTCAAGTTCTCGGCGAAGGAATCCAAGGTCGAATCTCAAAATAATCCCAAAACCTTCCTACTTACCTTATTCTTACCTCAGAGGTTCATTTTTTAACATTGTGCCACCTTACACTAAGCTTGAAACAGGGGAATAGGGCAGCACATTAGGGCTCGGCCGTGCCCCATTGAGAAGCGGCCGTGGTCATTTGGGCCCGGCCGTGCCTTGCTGGCGATAAACACCGTTCTGGGCGGGAATGGGCCAGTTGTCCATTTTTGAAGATATTTTCGACCTATTTTGCTCAAATTCTATAAAAACCAGATTATATCTCTGTTTTGAGGGTTGAACAATTTCAAAAGAGCCTATACACACAAAAGAGAGCTCCTTCTTCCTATACAAGTCACTTTTGAGCAAACCTATCTCTCTTAACTAATATCCATACACCATATACCACCTTAGATCATAACCTTAGAGCCTTGGTTGAGGCTTGTGCATCACAATTCAAGCTTGAGAGTGTGCTTAAACCAAGTTTGTGTTACAAACAAGAGCTTGCTTTTTCTAAGAGATATAAGCTTACCACCTTCTCTCTTACTTCTTTTTCTATCTCTCGTTAGCTAATTCTTGTGTTTTAGTGTTGTCTTGAGTCCTTTTCAAGTGTTTAAACTTGGGTTTGGATAGCTACCAAAGGGTAGAGAGGGTTTACACTTTCTCTTGAACCTTATTTCATAGCTCAAGCCCTTATTTTTACACTCTTTTCTTTGGTTCTCAAACTAATTTTCAGACGTTAAAAAGGGCTGGAAAACATGGTTTAAGGTCTCAAAAAGTGAAGGGGATGGCCACCTTTCCTTGTCTTTGTTTACTAGTTTGTGTCTCCTTGCTTTTGTCTATCTTTTTGTGTACTTTTAACACACTTTTAGCCACTGTTTTTTTTATTATTTATGTTTTGGGGCTATTTAGGGCTGTCCTAATTTATTAAATTAGTTTATGCTTTGAATATTTGCTTATTGTATTGTAAGTCCTCATAGCTTTGGTTGTTTAGGTCTTAGACACCGAGTTGTTTGAGTTAATAGCTTTCTTTGTTTCGAAGGTCTCATTTTAATAATCAATTTAGTATTCATTTCTGCAACCTCCTTCTTTTCTTCTTTTGTTTAAGAGTCACTTCAATCGGTTGATGGTTATTCAAAGCATGAGCTAGAGACCTATGCTTAATAGCTTAATCTTTACAGAGGTTCACCGTTAACAGCATGGTCCCTCTTTCTTGTTTAGGAGTACTTCTCGCTTAACGTTCTTCTCATTTAGTAGGCTTAATCATCATTTTGGAAAAGGGATTAAGGAATGGCAAGGACTATTAAAATTGGCTGAAAATTGGACCAACCAACATAAAGAAAATGAATAAGGTCGCTTGGGTTCAACCTGACGTTATGCCGAGTCTATTGTGTCAAGAGTCGTCACACATCAATTCATGGTGTTTTGACATCCCTTGAAGCGTCTCTACTTCTCTTTTTTTAGTTCACTCCATGATAAGAGGGAATGGTGAGTGTTATTCATTGCATTCATTGATTTTTGTCCAAATCGTGGCCGAAATCATCAAGCAAGCTACTTGCTCATTGATGGTTTTGGAAACGACTTCATTCTTCTCTTGAGGCTTTCCATGACAGAGAAGTGTAAGAGGGACAAACAAAGCTTAGAAAAAACTCTGCCTGCACTGTTTTCACCTCAAAGGATAAAATTAGGGTTTTGCACAAAATTAGGGCACGATCGGCCTTATTTGGGCCCAGCCAGGCCTTATTGGGGGCTGGCCGGCCTTCAATGTTTGGTACACAGTGTGTTTTTGTAAAAACAGAGAGTAGTGGCTGAAGGTGAAACAAGGTAGATTCTAAGGAAGTCAGGCAGAGCTGCTTCTAAAACCATCATGTGCATACCATCCTTGTGCTTCCTTTGTAAAGTGTAAATTAATGCTCTCATTATTGTTGTAATTATTGTTGTAGTTACATAGCCAGTTAACTTAGATTACTAGCTTGTTGCTCATTCTAGAGATCCTTGTTGTAACAACTTAGTTAGTTAGTTATGTAATTCATTTATTCGAATTTGCAATAATTAGTTAATCCGGATATTTGGACACTTATTCGAACCCTCTCGCATGAGGGCAAATATGTAATAATGGTGTATGTCTTCCAACCCCATTTCTTTCTCCCTTTTATTTACCCACTTATAATGGTAGTATAGAGCATCATATTTAAGCATTCCCATGTTCACATACACTCGTCTCACATGCATTTGGGTTCAGCTCATCATACTAACCAATGTCGATTTCAAATTCATTGCTTGAATACGTGATTTATTGCATATTTTGAATTAAATCATATATCATGCTAGTAACCGAGCCTATTAATTGCATGATTGTATGTGTCACATTAGTCACTCTGCATAAGTTAGGAGCATGCATGTTATCTAATTATTTTGCTTTGTTTGGCTTGCCTTGGAGTATTAGGTGATCATTTATTATTTTACTATCATGCATTGAATGTCTGTGTTGACAAAACAAGCTTATTTTCCATGAGGCTAAGTGCTTAAGTGATATACCTGTTTTGAATGCCTGTGGATGAAGGCTAATTGCTTAAATTGGGTTATTTGATTAATATACATATGAGATCACTTTTTCAAGTGGTACATATTCAAAATAATTTTCAAATAAACACAAAATCAAATGTTCCAATTTTTGCAAATTAGTCTATAACTTTACATGTATCACCTAGTAAAGTTAGCCTAATAAATTAGAACAAGAGCATATAATGTAAATAAGAATCACATCATGATTATTAGAGGCCGATCTTTGATCGCGCGAGTGGGTGCTCAATTCATGACATTCTCCTCTCGTACCTAAGTTCCCAAGCCAAGACACTTTGGCGATGACAGATAAGTGGCCTTTCACATGAGTCACAGGTTTCCTAAATTTTTCAAAAATATTTAGGTGGTGACTCTACATCTGGCAAAGTAGTCTATTTTTGGCATTTTGATTCAACATCGATTTTCCAAAAGATTTGTCGGATTTGGACTCATTTGTGTTTATCTATTTCACATTGCATTTGTGAAATCATATTCAGAACCACGGGAGTCCGAACTGTAGGGCTAGTCGTATCCGAAAGGAGCATGAAAAGCAAGCTACAATCACCTCTAAACTTGTTTTACAATTTGTTAATCATACTGCTACCTTTTACCTAACTTGTCAGACGCCCCAATATTTTAATTTTCAAGAAGTTTGGTTTAACATAGTACGTGGCCATTTTATTTATTTTTTTCTCTCACGGCCATCAAATCATAATCCCGTGGTTTGCCATGGCTCTACCATGCTTAAACTTAACAAGTGCATAACAAATTTTCCCTTTCTCCAACTAAATACGTCATGTAAACAATAGTAATTTTATTTTTTTGTATAAACACATACATATTGTACAATATAATATAATCACATACATCCCGACCGTGGATGAACAATGTTTCACACATACAAATAATAGGTTGACTATATGTTTCCTAACAATCCGTTATTACGCATGTACACTGTAACAACCCCGACCTATTATTAGTTTATGATCTTTGATTAAGAAGGCCTAATCAGTAATTAAGATGAAATTCTACGTTATATGTTATTTGCATTTATATATGTCTGTCATAGAAATATATGTTTGTGTTTCTATTCTGTTTTGTGAATTGAAGGCCTTATCAGGCACAGAATATGAAATTGACTCCATTTATGTGTTATTTGGAATTTTTATAAAATTTTAGTGAATTTAATTAAAATTCAATTCGGAACCAAATAGTTAGAACAAAGTAATTGTAATTAACTAATCTTAAACCAAGTTTAGTTAAGTCCCCTAATTAGCCTACATAAGGCCAAGATATTCTAGAATCAATTTATTCTTCATTTCTTGAGCCTAAAAAATGTTGAGAGAGAGAGAGAGAGAGGGTAGGATATTGAACTCAACATAGGAATTGTTAGAGGAACTAGAGAGATTAAGAAGAAGATCAAAGAATTGCCCAATCTTGGAAAAATTAAGCCTGTACACTTGAGACTTCAAAGCTTGAGGTAGGAATTCACTCATTTGGTCGTGTAGTTATGGCACTTAATGCATAAATTCAAGAGAGTTAGATAATTAATCCAAAGAATTGAGCTAGGGAAGAAGAATTAAGAAGATAACCTTACATGTAGGCAAATTCTCTTGTTTTTGGAGTTTGATTTTGAAGAAGTCTCACATGCATGCATTGATCATAGCTTGGTTTTGGAAATTCATCAAGTTTCATGCCATTTTATATCATTTGATCATGTTTTGGATGGTTAGAGTTCATAATAATTCATGCATGTTATGTTTTGGAAGTTCTAAGTTTTGTTTTGTACAATTGGCAAAACTTTTGAGCTTGATTTTGCGAAATGGTTTGTAATTCATCATATACTATGAGTTTCTCAATGTTTTACCAAGTTTTGGCCCAAAAGGTTGTGTTTTGAAGCTTTGAAATTGAGTTTTGGACTTGAATTAGCAATCTGGAAATTCCAGAATTTGCACCATTTGCTCGGGAGGTGGAGTCTGTACTTGAGCGGAGAATGCGAGCTCCTAGTGTTTTTGTAGAGTTTGAAGTGTTTAGCTCGAGCGGCAGAACCTACACTCGAGCGACCACCCTTATATTTGTACCTCCGCTCAAGCAAAGATGTCAAAGCTCGAGCATAAAATTTATGCTCCTAGAAGTTTTACAAAATTTTGCAGACCGCTCGAGCGACCAAAGTTGCGCTCCAGCAGTAACTCTTTGTACTCAGTCTTTGGCTCAAACGACTGTCGAGCATCCATCGAGCGAAAAAATCAAGCAACCATTACTTTTGCGGACCACTCGAGCGACCAATGTTACGCTCGAGCAGACTGCCCTATTTTTGAAAATTTAACTAAGTGTTCTAAGTTACATTTTGGCATCCCCATTGCATTCAAAGCATTCTTATGCCTTAATTAAGACATAATAATGAGGATAAAGATTAGAAACACACCAAGATAGAAATGAAATGAGTTATGTGTTTTCCGAGCATGTGTTTCAATGTGCATTAGTTATGTGTTTGTGTAGGTCATGCGCCATAAACTATCCGATTTGTCTATTCTGTCCATTCAACTATCAAAGCTATCTGTGAGTAACAACTCTGTAAAGCTATGTTTGATTATAAGTATTTTCAGAATGTTAAGATGTGATCTGTTTTATGAAATGCTATTTTATAAATAGTGAATAAGTGTCCAATTTTCTAAAATGCATTAAGGGACACTCATTCACAAGGCCTTCGCCCGGGGGAAACAATACTGTGGCATATGTTTATATGGCCCTCGCCCGGGGGAAATAATACTGTGGCATATGTTGATATGGCCCTCATCCAGGGAAAACAATACCGTGCCTTATGATCATATGTCCCTTACCCATGGAAGACAATATTGTGATTTATACATGGCCCTTGCCTAGGGAAAACAATACCATGGCTACTTGTGCACAAGATATGGACCTTTGGGTTCATCGGTACCGACTATGCATATGGGTCTCAAAACCAAGATGATATGAAGGCTAATGGATGTACCACATATAATTGCTTATGATTCCTGATGAGTATATGAATCTGAATCTCTTCTGATATGAATTCTGATTTCTAAGATTGTTCGGACATCATTCATAAAACCTTTACTTTGTTATTATTCACTGGGCATCAGCTCACTATGTTACTTATGTATGTAGGTGATCAGGTGCGTGATCAGGCCTAAGCTATTGCCTGGAGGTCAGTTTTGTCTAGCCAACCATAGTGTTTCCCGAGGAGGTTCTTTTTTTGCAGTGGTCAAGTTTTTATGAATCATGTTAAAGATCTTTTGTTAAGTTGAACAAACCTTTAGTTTCTCTATACGCATGAATGGTGACATGGGTATGATATCTTATTTATGTAAATTAAGAATTAAAATTTTGTCCCATGTATGTCTACACAGCTCTATGGACACTATATTTTATTATTTGCTTCCGCTAGCCCTTGTATTTTGTTTATCATGTTCAAAGGCCTTTGGTAATCCAAGGATTACTTGTCGGTTACGATGTTAAGCCTATAAGGGTGGGTTTGGGTCATGACATACACTAACTTGTCTCAGATACGAAGTCGCACCAATCCCATACTCGTCATGTGTAACTTCCGGATGGCATTTACTATTGCCATAGCCTCTTCATCGTTTATAGTGGGGTTAACAGTCGTTGGATTGCCAATACCTCTACGTATATAGTTATGTAACGCCATTGACGCACCAACTAACTACACTTGTACATTGGCAAAATCATACCGAGGCATATTTTGAATAAACCCCCCATCAATTTTTCTATACTCCGAATGTTCGTTCCACCACACTCCGTAACGACGCGTGAACTTTGTTAAAAAATTCCCTCCGATTGTCTACTCTCATACACGTTTCAGTAATGAGGAATTCTTATTGGTGGTAACGGCTGCCTTTGAATGGTGCTAGGTAACCTGTGCGGTTTGAATAGCCAGCATCAACAAGATAATATTTGCCTACAAAAAAAAACAAGAAATTCAAAATAAATACCGAGATAAGTTTTTATTTATTTTTTTGTTCAAATTATGTACCCAAATGTCACGTTCTTTTACATTACCTTTTTTAGGATGTGGAAAAAGAACATTGTCATTGGTGATTATTTCATTGAAGATGCGACTATCATGCATACTTCTTTCCCATCCAAACGATACAAATGTGAAACACATGTCAAAATCGCACACGGCCATGATTTTTTGGGTGTGACAATATTTTCTACCAAAATATGTTGCAGCCTCAGGCCTCGTAACCCCGTGCAGTAACATGTATTCCATTTATTGCTCTGATACAGTCATGTCAAGACCCCTGTTATCTACACATTCACTTTAACATTGACATGACGCTCATTAACCCCTTTTTTTTTTCGAGTTATGCCCTGTTATACATTACTTCAAATTTTATCAAATAATTAATATGTTTCGGACACACATTGCAATTTTTGTACTTTCTTTTTTTTTTTTTTTGCACTACTTCCTATTCACGTTTTGAATTTTGAACAAACATCTCATCAATGTCATTGACCAAAACTTACTATTTCTATGGATAAATGAAATGATTTTTTTTTTTTTTTTTTTGCAATGTTGATGACACCAACAACATGGTGTTTTTTATGTTCTCGTCAACATCATTTCCAAACATTTAAATAAACTTATCAAACTGAGTCACGGTTTTGAAATAGTACCTTAAAAGGTAGGTATTTCCGTTTTGATCGCACGTATCGATGTATATGATGTTGACTATATGTTGGCCTGCAATGTGCAACAGTAAACTCTTTCATCACCGCTAACACATTATGCACGTGCTGTGACATAGTCTCCCCGAATATTGAAACCGTTCTTGGATTTCTTGATTCTGAAACCCTCTCAACACGTGGATAAACATTACAATGCTTTCTTGCACGGCTAAGCCATGTTCACGTTGGGGTACTTGTAACCCGAAATCATTGACTAACGTATTACACAACAACGCAAAAACTTCATTCGACATGCATACTTTTTTCTCAAACTGACCGACATGGCCCACATACAGTTTGGTTATCCATGCATGTCCAATCAAAATAGAAATGCGACATGGTGTTTTACACATGTGCTTTTCATAATACTCTTGCACATACCGGCATGCTTCGAGAAATGTCCAGTTATTTTGTTGTTGAAGCTGTATGGCCATTTCGTTCAGCATTTCCAGTAGACCGTCATTGTTGCTACATTTCCCGTTGTTCATCACGTCAAATTCAGTGACACCTACAACATTAGGAACTATTCAAATCAGTTGACCTATGATGGACTGGGACAATGTAATAACAATTGGCAAGACATTTTGTGACCATCACAACCACTTTTATTTGTGACCATGTTGAACCAAAATTGTAATGTATAATTACATGTAATCAGCTATATTAATAATAGATCAACAATGAAGCTGTTGTTACTTGCTAATATAAACCATGAATTTTTCGCTTGCATTACCAACACAATGAAAATTACGATAGACAAAGTTAGAAAAATAAATAAATAAATAAAACAAGCATCATACGGCAGCCCGCCGTTGTCTGCAAAGTTCCATAATAAAAACCACACACAGTTCATGTTCGCGATAAAACATAGCTAAAAAGAACAAATAAAAAATAGTAAAACAAGACACATAACCATTCTAATAAAGAAAAAACTATATGTTTTGTGTTTGTTACGAGCACACATCCACTAATTGGTTCAATACTTTGAAACTCAACCCAATGCTTACGTCAACAGCTATCAAACCCGTCGTGCACCGAACAAGTTCGCAAATGGCGTAACAACACTTTATTGCATCTGTTTCTGTGTCAGCCACCCTATAATGTGGTCATCATCGGGCTGGCATATCATTACCTCCTAGTAATCTGCGTTGTCCATCAGTGTTGATGCAAAGTGGAATAACGGCATACCAAGAAGGAAAGGAATGGATTTGAGCCGCTACATGCACTTAGAAATTGTAAACAATGATTCATTACCTGTGAGGTGCCTAACTATGACTTGCTGATTTTGGCTCTGAACCACGTTTGTCAAATTATTCATGCTTTCAGCTATAATTGACACACCACTTGTTACCTTCTTCGACTTTTCATAACTTGTTAATGGAGTCCGTTTCCTTTTTTCCCTAGTATCAACTGGTCCCACTGACAAATCTACCTCCACGTTGGCTGTACATGCGGGGATCGGATCAACGAATGGTTGCAATCCTATACTTTCAATAGAATCTGATGAAACAGCTGCAAGTTCATTACATTTCTCTCCGGGGGTCCAATGATTTTTACTCATAGCAGCAGCCCCTGTGAAGACTGTCTTCATCAACTCGCGGTGATCCAAAGTTTTTTTCCTAACCTTTGCACACACCTTGTTTGTTTGAAAAAATGAAAAAAGTAAAAAGAGGTGTTACTACAGGCAATATGAGGGCAATGAACTACCAACAAAAACAAATGGCGAAGTAAAAAAACAATATGAAACAATTAAAACATGCAGAATTAAAAATTTACTTACTGATTCCATCTTATCCCACCATGCATTCGACGCCTGAAACAAACCAGTTTCGCTGTCCAATCCAATCCTTGTTATTCCTTTACTAGAATCCATCAACTTCCTCTAAGCATTCCATTCTTTTTTCAGACTCATATATTTATTCTTCAACTGTTTCAGACCATGCCTTTTTCCAAATTTTTTTTTTTTTTCAAATTTCTTTACCAACGACTTATACCTAGTTTGGCTTAGGACTAGGAATGGCCAATTCTCTTTTGTAATCTCATTGGCTATCAGCTGTAAGAAAATCCTTGTTGATTCACTATCCCAGGATGCCTTGTGCAAAGGCTTTTGTGTTTTTTCAACACTGCTAGATTTGTCCCCGACAATCCCTTTGTTTTTCGATGGGCTACGAGGAGAAGTACGTGTCGAAGCCATTACAACTAACCAGGAATACATGCCAAGTAATTTTTGGCCCAAAATGATCACAAGTAGCAATTTGCATGGCAATGAATAATATGAACAACATTGGGCCGTTATGTTGACAATATATAACCATTGAATAGCAATTGAAATAATAATAACAACACATAAACTTCATGTATAAGGAGTGAACATAGGAAACACAAACACAAAAAATAATTACATTGCACTAGAGTAGTCATTAAAGTCTCCCCCGAACTATTCATGGAACCATACGCCAAATTAAAGTCATTACAGTCAACATCATTAGAATAGTCATGCATGCAAAGCGCCTAGTTTGTTTACATACGCAACAACAAAATGACAACGACTGTCACGCCCCAAACCCGCCCCTAGAAGTTTGGGCATGACCACTTCAGAAACGGACACTTAACGGACACTTAACCTGTTTTATATCTATATATATGGGGCCTGAACGGAAGCACTAAATATTAAAATTTTGACATTGGCAACAAACTCCATCAAGCTACTACTATCATGCCAGGATCACAAACTTTTAATAAACAAATAAAATCTAAAACATACACCTGAACATCGGTTATATACATATATATATACAGACTCAGCCCTATTATTCGGCATGTACAAAAACATGAGAGCTATATACATCACTCTTAGATAGACATTCAAAAAGCAAGCCAACATCTTATCAGCTTAACAAAATCAATGACTGTGTATAATGCCTGGACACACGAAGGTTGACAAAAGAAGGCAGCGTCATGGCTAGGACTAACCATCTGATTGGTGACCTACAGAAACAGACATAACAGAGAGTGAGCCGGACTCAGTGAATAGTAATACATAAATAAACGATGCTTAATTTGAAACATAACACAGGGCAATGCATATAAAGATGTGGAATTCACGTAGTTAGTCTGATTCTGTGCTAAGTACATAATGGCCTTAGGTTCAATCTTGCAACATAAACAAGGTGGCTATAAGCCCTTGAAACATGTGGCATAAAGCCCTTGTAACATATGGCACTAAGGCCCTTGAAACAAAGAACTTGTAACAGACTTAGACTTGTAACATACACTTGAAACATACCTGAAACACACTTGAACATCATTCATTAATTCGAACGGAATATGTCATAACTAGAGCATTTCTTGTTGTATCATGTCATTATCGTACGCTTAACAATGAGAGACTAATTCACATTTTCATGAGGTTCACACAATGATTCTAAACTTTGCACTTATAACGTAGATTCTGAATAACTTCCAATTTATAAGCATCATAGCAAAATAACTTCAATTCATATGGATACACATAGCTACTCTTATATTTACTCAGAATCCATCATTCAAGAATGAACATAAGCTCTTTTGGGTAAATGACTTACTCTACATGCTCTATTAATCAATAGCATACACCTTTGTTTAATCATTCATATATGTTAACATAGTTGCCTTGCCTTGTAATTAACAGAATCCTAATGGTAACCGTTACATCATTCCCATGAGTTGACATAATTAACGTAAAGTTGACAGGACATTCCTGATAATTAGTAACGAAAGGTAAGCACATTTTCATTAGATTACAGATGACTTTATCGGTTTCACAATTTCATAGTTCGGCCCTTGGCCTGAGAGGTTTTCACATTCACAATAGCCTTTGGGTTTCATAGAGTCACAACTTATCACATCGGCCTTCGGCCCTTTGGATTCACAAGTTCACAAGTGTGGCCCTTGGCCTCATAGCTTCATAAGTCACAAGTCGGCCCTTGGCCACATGGTTTAATCTTCACATATGGCCCTTGGTCACATAACTTCATATTTCACAAATGGCCCTTGGCCACATAGATTCATAATTCACAAATGGCCTTTGGCCACATAGATTCATAATTCACAAATGGCCCTTGGCCACATAGATTCATAATTCACAAATGGCCCCTGGCCACATAAATTCATAATTCACAAATGGCCCTTGGCCACATAGATTCATAATTCACAAATGGCCCTTGGCCACATAGATTCATAATTCACAAATGGCCCTTGGCCACATAGATTCATAATTCACAAATGGCCCTTGGCCGCATAGATTCATAATTCACAAATGGCCCCTAGCCACATAAATTCATAATTCACAAATGGCCCCTGGCCACATAAATTCACAAGTCGGCCCTCGGCCTCATACATTCACAATTCATAATTCGGAAATTCATACTTCACAAATGGCCCTCGGCCACGTCGTTTCATATTTCACAAGTTGGTGATCCATACTTCACAAATTCGATATGCATATTTCACAAATCCTTTTTGATGTTTCCATAATTTCACAATGTTCCTCATATAGCATACACCTTTGATGTTACCATAATTTCACAATATTTACGTAGCATACGTAGCATACATAACATACATGTCAACATAATTCTTATGATGAAGATCATAACGTCAATAACAATAATCATTAATGATTAAAGATACATCGAAGTACTACTACTCACAGTGTTCAGGTGCGTGGTCCGCCCTTGAAGCTAACCCTACACAAATCACGTAATTCAAACATAATCCATCATAGTACAACATCATTTAGTTCATTAACATCATTTACAATTCAACATAATTCAAAATAAACCCTTGAATCTCATTTTAACATTCCAAAATCGAGTTCATGTCATCCATATCCTTAATAGATTATTTCTCTAATTTTTCCTTTACATGATAGCATGAATTCCAACATTTATAACAAAGTTCATTCGCAAATTTTAAACATAATTTCCAAACATTTCCAAATTCCAATTAAACTTGAACACATTTAATTCAATATCTCAATTTCATTACTCTACTTTCAATTTGGGCTAATTCATTGGTTTTCATCATTAATCAACCTAGGGTTTCATGGAAAATGAGGATTTTTAGCAAAAAGTCAAACTTCTTAAATCACCACTTTTAATTCCAATTTTCCCAATAATTCTACACCTAGGATTCACAATCCATCATTTAAACCCAACAATTAACTCCCAACATCACAAACCATAGAACCCCAAATCTCAAGTTGACACAAAATGCTCAAAACCATAGATTTTGTATTTATACACTCAAAATACCACAAATCCATCCATGAATGCAAGTATTGTAAGAGAACAAGAACCCCTACCTCAAGAACCAAGCAAGGAGCAAAGCTTTGAGAAAAATCCACCAAAATCTCGAAATTCCAATCGGTTGAAAATGTTCATCTTCTTGCCTTCTTCACTTCTTGGTGGAAGATCTTGCTCAAACCTAAGGGAAATGGAAGTATTTGGGGATCAAAACCCTAGGGTTTTCGGACTTAGGGAAAGAGGGATCAAGAGAGGAAAGGAAAACATAAGAAATAATCTCAAAATCCCGTTTTTAAGCTGCTGTACCCGCTATTTCCACTCGAGCGTCCCTATTCCCGCTCGAGCGGACCTGCTCCCAACACAGATTCTAAAACTTCAAACATGCGTAACTCTCCCATCCGGACTCCGTTTTAGGTCGTTCTTGTGTCCAAATTGAAGCCCCGGAAATAAGCTTTCCAATGGTTCTAACCTCACATCCAAATTCAAAGTGTGGAAAAATAAAAGGGCAAATGAGTGAAGGTTGGTCGTAAACGAATTATTCAAATTAAAGTTTTAGATCCAATCTTACTTTACCATCATATTAACATCTCAATCAATAACCCAAAATAAGGTAAGAACATTCCAAACACACTAAGAAGAACATCAAAAATGAGTCCACGTGTCTCAGAATCAAACTTAACCAGGCGACCCGCTCGAGCGCCCACTTATACGCTCGAGCGGAAAATCACCTCTCCCAGAATTTCAGTCTGCCTGCAAAATTACTGGGAACCCCAAAAGTACGCTCGAGCGCCAACTACTTCGCTCGAGCGGAGGAAAAAATTTCAGATTGTTTGGTACAGGTCACCAATTCCAGTTTCAAAGACATAACTCAACGGATAGCTCTTTAATTCCAATAGCAAACACATTAAC
This sequence comes from Camellia sinensis, assembly GCF_055761805.1. Lineage (NCBI taxonomy): Eukaryota > Viridiplantae > Streptophyta > Magnoliopsida > Ericales > Theaceae > Camellia > Camellia sinensis. Next base: position 85,463,907 of record NC_138963.1, read on the forward strand.
CCCTAATTAAATAAGGATAACTTTCTATACGCACTTTGGGGTCGTTACAACGACAATGCACAACACAGAGACATCGGTTTTAAGGAGACGCAACAAGTGTTGAATGTGTATGACATCATCCCACAAGTGCATGACAATGTCGTTTGTGGAGGACGCATAGTCCATGCTTTGTCTCCTTGGTTCTTCACACTAACGAATCCAACTAACACAAGATTGACGAGTGAAAATGACAAAGTTATTAGTCAATTGGTCTGGATTGAATCCAAATTATGACTGAAAATGAATTGGGTACTCACCATAGGGCAGGAACAAGCAAAGTGCGAACGTCCTGGATTTTTATTTGATCTCGATATCTTCACAACACATTGACCATAGCCACATGCACACATCTGATGTGGCCATGTAGTGGAAGTTGCGGTTGACGTAAAAGAAGCCATGGTTTGTTTTGTGATTGTGTAAATGTCTACTACAACAAATCAGTTAACATGTAGGTGCCACATAATTCAAAATTCAAGAATTCTTTCTGTAATATTCACAAATTTACAAATACGAATATTTGTTTCTTAAAAATGGGGTTTTACAAAAGGAAAAAAAAAATTACAAGCACAAATAATTTGACAAATAGTTTACCAGAAGCGTTTATATTATTCTAATTTATTTGTTATTATTTATGTGTTAGAATAGAAATATTGTACCAAATGAAACCAAATGTGAAACCCAAAAAATAGAAACTATCCACACAAATTGAGATACAAAATTTTTCATTAGCCAAACTTTTGTCAATCTATGTTCAAGTTATCTTTTCTTATAAATGGAAAATGGTGTGAATAGTTAGTCATTTGGTCAACTTATTTTTTATTTATCAAACGAATAGTTGTAATTAATTAGTTCCATGGATACCAATTTTTTGAATCTACCATTTGTTCCTTTAACTGGTTTATATGTTCAAATACAGGTCCTTTGTTGGTGTTTTTTTTTTTTTAAAAAAAAAAAGATTGAATCAACAGTTAAAATCTGGTAACAAGGTTTTTACACATATGCCTTGAGACAGTTTATTATTTGTCAACAATTGTAATCACCAGATTGTTAATTTATGCACAATTGTTTTTCTTCAAATTACCAACCAATCCTAACTTCAAATTAGGCATAAATCCTACTTTCAAATCTTCCAAATGAATTCAAAACTTCAAACTAATTAACCTTCAACATGAACAAATTGCCAAATAACAGAGCAAGAAAAAAAATATATTTGCCATGAAAAAATTTATTTCATGAAAAGAAAAAAAAAAGAAAAGAAATGTACCAGCAACACACAACACAGCAGCAACCCATCAACACAGCAACATTCGGGACATCTACAGAATGGAACAAAAAAAAATTCCCACCAATCGGCAAATAATTGCTGTGTAAAAGCAAATAATTTAGCAAAAAAATGAAACACATATGGGATATGTAAATTTCAGAGATATTAATTTTCTAAACATAAAAAAAAAAAAGTTGTATACATCACAATTTCATGTTTGATCCGAAACCATCATATGTTTTCCCAGATGCCCAACAAACAAATAGCATGGACAGAATAAAAAAATGGACGATCAGTCAATATACCCCACCAGATCGGGTTAAAGGAGACGAAATACCCAAAAAGCAAAAAAAAAATTGTGTACCTCACGATCGGCGGTGGCGAGGACGCGATGGTTGTAGTGTAGCCGTCGATTTGCACTCTGATCGAGTTCGGATTTGGACAACAGCCATTGCTGTTCTTTTTCAGCGATGGATTCAGCCAAATCACCTCATTCTTCTCATCTAACAATGCCCTAGCTGAGGGAATGGATGTGGTTTCTTTTACCGGTTCTGATTGGTAGCTCGAATAACACGGCTCGAAATCTAGCTCGACATCAAAACGACGTCGTTTTGGTGTCGAGTTTTTTTTTCTTTTTTTTTTTCTTTCTTCCCTGGTTTTGTTGCAGAATAAAGAAGAAGAAGAAGAAGAAGAAGAGAAGGGAGAGGGAGGAGGAGGAGGAGGAGAGGAGGGGGCCATAAAAATCGGTTAGAGGAGGAGGGGAGGCTGGGCAGACGACCGGGGCTGGTAGATGACGGTGGTGCTGCGACGTCGGCGAGGCTGGGCAGACGACCGGGGCTGGGCGAGGCGACGGTCTGCTGCGACGATCGGCGGCGGTGGCGAGGCTCTGCTTCTCCTTTGCTTCTTCCCTTCCTCCTCTCTTCTCTCCCTCTTTCTTCTCTGTTTCGTCTCTTCTCTCCCTCTTTCTCCATTTTGAGCCGTTTCGAGCCTCTAAAAGTCGAGCTACGAGGCATTTTCCTTCTTTTACTGCTGGTATGAGAGCAAAGGGATCAAACTGGGGGTAATTTGGTAATTTTGACACTGGTTGAACCCTTCAGGCAGTACGTGATTTCATTTTGTCTTTTGTGGCTAAATTAGCCTATTTTGGACGTATATGGCTAAAGTAGCCCAAGCATTGATCCCAAAAGAGGGCTCAAAACCCAAAAAAAAAACAAATTCTAAGGTTGATCCCAAGATTATTAAGAAAGATTGGCTAATGTTGTTGCAGATGGTATTCTTGATTAGGAATGGCAACGGGCCGGGGAGGGGTCGGGATTACACTCCCCGTCCCCAATCCCCAAAGGTAGAAAATTCCCCATCCTCTCTCCCGATCCCCGACAGGAAACCCATCACCCCCTCCCCCCGTCCCCTAACGAGGATCGGGTTTTCTCGATCCGAAAAATCCCATACAAAAATAATAAAATCATCAACATCATCAACAACAACATCATTTGTGTATCTGAGTAAAGAGAGATATAAGTAGAGAGAGAGGGAGATCTGCTCAGATCTGTTGTGGAGGAGGGGAACCAATGCTAGAGTATAGAGGTTCGGCAACTCTGGCATCGCGACACTAGCAGTGGCATCAAGAAGAAGGCAACGGTTGCTGCGGAGAGAAGAGAGAGAATGAGAGAGAGTAGAGAGAAAAGAGAGAGAGGGGGAGCCTTGCCTTGTCAGTCTTCTCCGCTCGCCTTGCCTTGCCTTGCCGGTCTTTCCCTCTCCGTTGCTCTCTCTCTCTCTTTCTCTTTGCTCTTTGCTCTTTGCTTTATTTCTCTCTCGCTGATTCGGTACTCTTTCTCTCTTTGCTATTTGCTCGCTGATTCAGTGGATAAAGGGGTATCTATGTAATTTTAGTTCAGGAGGAAACAGGGATGGGGCCAGGGACTGGCCGGGGCTGGAGCTAGAAAACGTATTATCATCCCCGAACCGAAAATTGTCAAGGATTCATTTTCAAATACCATTCCTGGCTCGTCCGGGGCATTTTTCGGGAAAAAAACGTTCTAATTGGGGTTGAGGGGGTCAGGTGCCCGTTGGGTTGGGTTCAAATTGCCATCCATATTCTTGATAGTGTAGGGATTCGATTGATTTCACTGCAATATGAAAATTTTCACAAAATTCTCACCAATTCATATTGTGGATGTGGGTGGTATTTTAAACGTTCATATTATTATTTTTTATTGTGAACATTCATATTGTAAATGTGAATGGTATTTTGAATGTAAAGATGTTAAACATTCACAATAGCAATTGAGAGAATGTATACTTTAATATTGAAATTGAATCTAAACAAATACAAAATTGAATGTACGAAATCATCTCACATTGATAATTATAATTTTAGTGTGAATATTCACACTGTAAAATTTAATTTAATTTTTTTATTTTACATAATTACATAGCCAAGTGAGATCTTACTTGATAGATCTCGTTAAATATGTTTCAAAAATGTAAGTTTAATTAAAAAAAAAAAAGAAAAATTCTATGGGTGTGTATCATATGCATCTTAGTTACGCTCTTTATTTATAGTATTTGGTTATGACTTATTGAGGTATTGATTATGACTTAATTATACACATTGTGATTGATATTATGATGTAAGAGCTTTTTGTTTATACCTTATATGATATTTGATTATAACTCATTTTTTTCGTTTTAATTATGACTCCTATAGGAATAAGTTATGACATTATTGTGATAATTAATTTCACAAATGTCATAACTTGCATATATCATAGCATTACCTCAAAAATATATAACAAAAATTATGAATTTTTAAAGTTGAATGTACAAAAAAATAAAAAACTGTCCAAATTAAAGCACACCATAACGCCTATGAGGTTGTTAATGGCTAAGAATAATTAGAATTTAGTGGATATCTTTAACACTTATTAAATATAAAAATATTTCATGAACTAATTAAAAAGGAGATTTTCCATTAAGGCTCCATTTATTTTGATATAAAATGTTTTTTTCAAAACATTTTATTCGTTTTTTTGTTGTTTAGTTAAACAAAAAGTAAGTAAAAAAATTTTAAGAAAAATATTTTTGTATTATTTTTTTGAAAAATGACTTATCTTTAAAAATTTCGTAAGTTAATTTTTATATGGTTGACTACCACTTACTATCTTTTAAGTAAATAAAAATAAAAATATTTTTTTACGTAAAATTAATTTAGAAGAGAAATATCTTTTCTACGTCAGAACAAATGGAAGTAAATTGGTTATATTAAAATATTTTTTACACCTACCCTCTCATAGAAACCCAACAAACCCAACTAAAATTAATAGAAGAATATTTTGAAAAAAAATCCTCCTGCACACCTCATATGTGTGGATAAGGAAGAATATAATTCCAATCTTTGCATATTTTAAAAATCTCACTAAGGTTATGTTGGAGATGATTTATAAGTTGATTTTTTAAAATTTCTTTTAAAAGAATGTCGAAGAAATAGAAATAATATAATTGAATGTTTCGTTTGGTAATAGACTATTTTAGTAATTTTTTAATTTTTTGGTTAAAATATGAAGTAAAAAAATTAGTATTTTGGAATGACTTTTTTATTTTTTATAAAAGATATACAAAAAGTAGAAAGAAAAAGAAATCTTTGACCTTTTAATATAATTTGTTGACTCTTTAATTTTTTTAATAATTTTTTAATTTTTAAACTAAAATCATATATTGTCAAACGAGACTTAAATAAGCTAATAAACAGTTTTTATAAGTTATGTTGCCAAATGAGAATACAAGCCTCCAGAAAATGCATATACGTATGTATGTAGTATCAGCAAAACCAAGACAATGACTCTGGGTCATTTGGGAATATGGAATAAAAGTTAAAAATTAATTTTTCACTTATTTTTGATCATATTATCTTTTACATAAAATAATAAAAAAAAAATTAAAAATTAAAAAATTAACTTTTAACCATTTTCCTAAAACACCCATTTATGCTCACACCCACCGCTCAAACCATGCATTCCCGGCCGTTTGATTCCTCCACAACCAATCCTAGCCGTCAATTTCATCCCTCAATATTCTGCCTTTTTTATTTGTAGATTATTTACCTAGAAGGCCTCTAAATTATTGAAAAATATTACTTTAATTTTTTATATTATAAAAATATATAAATAGACCTCCTAAGCTTTGCCATCAATGAAAACAATTAAACATGTATCCTTGTTATTTTTCCTTATTTTGATTACTCAGCACGACTTTCTTTCTTTTCTTTTACTATGAAGACAACACATAATCTAATCTATTCATGCATTCATGGATAAGTGTCCACTTTTTTATTTTTATTTTTATATTCTTATTGCACTTTTATCCAAATGCTTTTAATAATTATACTAATTACACTTTTTTACAAATTATATATTTTGAACCTAGTTATAAAATTACGTATAAAATTAGGGCAATGATTCAGACCCCCTTAAAACTCCCACCCCCACCACTCCTACGCACACGTGGGAATTGGGGATTGGGAGAGAGGCAAAAAAAAAAGAAAAAAAAAGTTGACCAATCAAAAGCAAAGGAGGTCATGGAGGTGACCCCCAAAGGAGGTTCGAATCTTTATTCATAAAATTATAGAATAAGTTATGTTTTTTCCCGCTTGTAATTAAATAATATTGATACAGAATTTAAGAATAAATAAATTTTTAAGTTGTAACAATAATTTATTTTGTAATCTTTTCAACTAATAAATAGATTTGAATTAAATATTTAAAAAACTCAATAAATTTAATTGATAGCTCAAAGATTATATAGATTTAGTTTATATATTTTAAGGATTTATTATTCAATTCATAATTTAGAAACTAAATAGATAATTTAATAATAATTTAAAAATCGAAAGTTATATTAATCCATTAATGTAAAGGGGTAAATTGCACTTTTGTCCCTTTTATGGTTGGCATTTTTTTTTTTTGGCGGTTTAAGTTTATTTTTCTTACTTTGGTTCTTTACATTTCAATTTTTTTTTTCAATTTACTTTTAAAACTATTTTTTGTTCAAAATTTGATAAAAAATATCATGTTAACTGTCACATAATATAAAAAATATATTATTATATTAGAGTTTAGATTTGTATAAGATATGTGAATTATATATAATAAAATATTTTTATATCACGTGACTATTAATATGTCATTTTTTATCTAATTTAAAAAAAAAAATAGTTTTCGAAGTAAATTAAAAAAAAAATTGAAACACGAAGAGCAAAAGTGAAAAGATAATTGTTTTAGCAGGTTTTGGAATAAAATAATTAATAAAGATAAAATAAAATAAAATAATTAATAAGATAAAATGTTGCAGTTAAATCATAATTATTTTATTTTTTCTCTCACAATTATCAAATTAAGGGATTGTTTGGGATGATCTAAATAAGTATATTTTTTGAATTTTTACAAAAAGATACACAGAAAAATAGAGAGATAACGTGACCTAAAAAAAATAAAAAATATATATTTATATAGTGTACCCCAAATACCCTTAATTACAAAAAAAAAATAAAATAAAATTAACTATCATCCTAAACATAATTTTTTTTAATCAGATTAAAATAACCAAAAAGTCAATTAAAATAAATTCTCAAACCAACCCTATATATATAAATGGAAAATTTTAATATATATCTTTTTTAAAAAGTATATCATATGCACCCCTAAATATGTATTTTATGCACCCCTAAATATGTATTTTTTTTTTTAGTTTTAATCAATTTTTTGTTTAATTATGATTTTGCTTAGGTATGAATGATGAATTTTTTAATTATACCATATATTGTTTAATTATGATTTTGTTTTAGGTATGAATGATAAAATTTTTAATTATACCTTGTATTTAGTTATGATAATTTTTTTTTTTTAAGTAAGTTATAATTAAAAGAATTGAAGTTATACCATTTTTCTCCCCTATAAATAGAGGCTTTGGCTGTTCGCTGTGGTACCGTAATTCTGTGAAATTTCCGATTGACGGGGAGGGAGGGAGAGAGAGAGAGAGAGAGAAACCCTAGCTCAGAAACCAAAAAAGAAAACCCTAACAAGGCTTAAATAATGTCTGCGACAGGAGGTGGTGGTGGTCAGGAGGAAGACAAGAAGCCTACGGATCAGTCGGGGCATATCAATCTCAAGGTCAAAGGCCAGGTATACCCACACACACTCACATCACATCACATGTTATTTGTGTATCTTTTTGTTGAGTTGTTGGATTACTTGTTTTGTCTATTGATTGAATGATTGGGATATTGGAGCCCTGATTTTATCTAGTATATGTTTGGTTTCTGAGAAAAAAAAGTAGAGGAAAATGAGAGGATTACTAGGAATCCTGTGTAACTGTTTTGTATGCGTTGCAAAGTGCTTTTCTGTTGTTATTTCGGCTCTGATTTTTCTGCAATTAATCAGAACGCTTAAGAAGTTGTGGCTTACCTATAGTCAACTCGTAAATTGTTTTGAAATTCTATGTACACACACACATATATCTTGTTTTGTTGGTAGTTTGGTGTGCACTCATTTCTCTCATGGAGGCCATTAAGTGTCTGGTTAGATTATTGAAGTGGAGTTTGGGAATTGCTGTTTTGTTTTTTTTTTTAATTATTTTATTTTTTTTTTGGGGGGGGGGGGTGTTTAGTGAAATTTTTCTACAAAAAGTTTCAATTATGGGTTTTACTCGACTATGCATACTTCACTTTTTTTTTAGAAAAAAAAAGAAAAAAAGTCCACTAAAGACGGAAAAATAATTAGAAAAGTCAATATTTTATTTTATTTTATTGTCTTTAGTGGATTGTGGAGAAGAAGGATTTATGTAGCCGACCCCGTTTGATGGGACTTAAGTGAGATTTAAGGCAAGGCTTGGTTTGGTTTTGGTCTTGATCTTTAGTGGATTGTTTCGTTTTTTTATTTATTATTAAAGATAATTATTTTACACTAGATGGATTGACTTGAAAACTAAGCAATTTTGGCACAAATTTTAAAATCGTTTGCTAAAAGACAGTGGTGTTCGGATGGAAATGTGACTTTTTTAATTGGATTCCAAAGAGATAACTATGTCTATAGGATGCAAGCCTTTGTTTATTTGATGATGAAGGCAGAGTTGTAGAGACACTAATTTGTATTAAGAAAGAATGATTTGTTCCTAGTTGAGGTTTCTCAATATTGTTGATGTTTTTCATTTGAGGTTTTGATGGTTCTTAGAGTTGTGAATACATTAATTTGTTTTAAAAAGAATGATTTGATCCTCCTTGAGATTTTTTCATTTGAGCCTTGATGGTTCTTGATGTTTTCTATACTCAAATTTAAGCATCATATCGAAGAATTGAGATATTTTATTAGAATTAACTTTATGTAATGAATTGTAATATATACCTTTTGAATATTTGAAGATTCGATTGGTAAAATTAACATTCTCAATGGATGAGAAAACTGATCTATGATTTTTCATTTACCAATAAAGGTAAGGTGAATAATATGTTTATTGCTAATGGCTTGTTTTATATGTCATGTTATGTTAAATTGTATCATAATTTTATATGCAAATGTCATTTATATCATATCTTGCTTTGTCTTATTTTCTTCTTTATACCGTTGAATTAATTGATATTTTTATTTTAGAAAAGATAAATACTTGGCAAATTTTTTGGGTTAATTACAGTTTACCCTCTTAAACTATCAATTGTATTACTTTGTGTCCTTGATCTAACAAACATTACATTTTACCCTCTAGGTGTATTGAAAATCAAAATAACACTTACAAACTCAAAATTCAGTCACTGCAAGCTTTCTCTCCTTGGCTTGAGACACTGTTGTTTTCTCTGTGAACCCCTCATATATAGATTTTAATTTTGTCAAATAAAACCTTGAATTTTTTAATTGAGTACAATTCAGACAATTTGTCTAACACTGTTAACTCATCTAACATAAAGTTTTTTTAACAGACACATGGCACTCTCTAAGTTGATCTTCCACATCCAAATTTAAACTTCACTACACCATATCATTATCACCATTTTTATCATCCATTTATCTATCAAAACCATCCACCATCACATCATCAATACCGTTAGTTTAACAATAGGATAAAACCCTACCCATTTACCTCTTCTGCTCTAACTCCAGCGCCTCTTCCCTTAAGCTTCGAATTCATGAAAGTAATTGATGTTTCAACCCAATCTAATCACAATTTTAGTTCTCTTCTCTTTGATAATATTATTCATATTCTTTGAATTGACACCAAGAAATCAAGAGCAGGGAGGTCCATCGGGCTTCAATGAAGCGAAATGTTGCAATTCGAGATGCCATGGATTCTTTGCAGAGCTTCTCCTTAAAGTCGTCCTGTAAATGATGGTTTCAAAAATGCAGATAGTTTGTGAATTAGTTGTGTTGTGATTCAATCAAGAAAAGGAAGGGTGGAGATGGGGAGAAAGTATTTTGTTTAACAGGTATACCACGTCATTTTAGCTGATGTGGAATCCCTTTCCACACAAAATGTGACATGTAGTCAAGGCCCCGATATAATCTCTTACTTAAGTGGAACAACCCATCTCGCCCTTCTTCAAAATTGTGTAGTATTCCCGACCTTTCATCTCCGTCCATGTTTGTTGCCTCTCACCTTCTTGACAGCGGAACCTGTGCTTCACCTTGGTTCTCATCATGTTGTTATCTTGTCTATCAAAACTCTCATCAATTTCTCATCAAATATCTCAAACAATCACTGCCACCAAACTCCGATCTAGCCATTTATTCCGGCGACCTTATTTTTCTTCTCATTTTATCTTCTTCAGTGAGTTCAACAAATTGAATCTGTCCCTTTTACTCTTTCTTTGACAAAAACCCTTAAAATTTTAAAATGATTCAAAGAGTTGGTCTTAAAATATAAAATTTCTGGAATTTATATGAAATTTTAAGGTGCAAGTTTGTGGTTATCACTGAAAAAAAGCGGGATTTTGGTTAACAGCCAAGGGAAATGAACTGGTTTTAGCTTCAGCATTATGAAGATTTAATTTTACAAGTTTTCTACCAGATACAGTTGCTACAGAATATATTACTGGGTTTGTCATCTGGGTATTGTTGATTGAATTTGTTGAACTAGCAAAGAAGAGAAAAGGAGAAAGAAAAAAATGCTTGCTGGAATCCGTGGTGTTGCCAACATTTGTGTTGGTGGTGATTGTTTGGGGTTTAGGTATATGATAAAAAGTTGATAAGAGTTCTGGTGAGAATATTAGTTGCAGGAAGAAGTATGGAGAGAGAGGAAGATAGGAGAGGTAAGAAGGATATATAAATCATTTGAACCTATTGAAGCATTTGTAGGGATTTCATACGTGGCATATTATGTGTGGAATGGGATTCCACGTGGGCTAAGAAATACATTCTTGCAGAGGGTTGGCTGGAATTTGTAAATATATATTGTTTCGTATATATGTATATTCTTTCATGTGGAAGATGGGGTGAAAAGAAATGACCAAATCATCCCTCTTCTGTTAAAATAAACTGTGTTAGACGGATGGTTTAAATTGTACTTAGTTTAAAATTGTAAAATTTAGTTATAAGTCTCTTTACATAATTGTGTAGTGTTAAAAGTAGAGATGTAAGAAAAACGTGGAACCATGCTAATCGATTGAAATATACTGAAATTTCAATTTTCGGTAAGTTTTTCATAACATACGGTCTGTGTTGGTTTTGAAATTTTTTATACCGATATAAATCGAACTGACCGAATATTATATTTAAATACTTTTATATTATAATTTCTTGAACATTATATGATAAGTAACTAACATAATACAGTTTTGTGATAAAAATTAGGGAGAAAAACATTTATAAAGCAATTTTCATACATTTTCTTCATATATTTTTAATGTAAAATTCCATAATCTACTATAAAATCCTTTAAAACCTGATGCAAACTTCTCTTCTACATCAAACTGATAAAATCGAATTGTAGCATACGGTCTGTATCAATTTCTCAACCATGAAAATCTAAAGGATTGGCTACGTGCTAAATATGCTCTCAACACCGATCGAACCAAACTGTTTACATCCCTAGTTAAAAGGACAAGTGAATATTTTCTAATGCATAAAGTTCTTTAAAATTTATTTATCATCGATTAAGGACATATAAACATATGCCCATTTATTTTAGATAACCTTGTCCTTTTATCTTCCATAACTTCTCTCTTCTTATTTCAACCGTCAATGTGATAATCTCTCTCTCTCTCTCTCTCTCTCTCTCTCTCTCTCCATATATATACTAAAAAAATATATATCATTTTTCAATATTCCAAGTTGAAAATTCTTGCAAGATTGCAAGAGATGGTTCTACAATCGAGTCGTAGAGCTTGGATGATTGCTATATTTCGAACCTTATTTGTTGTATTTCGATAATTATTTGGATCAAAACTTGCGATTGAGCCATACAAAAGATGTGTATTTTGTTTGTTTCTTTGGGTGAAAGAGTGACTAATTGTTGAAGGTTTTTTCGGTGAGATTAAAGATTAAACAATGTGTATTTCGTTTGTTATGATTATTTTTTATTGATTCTGATTTGATAATGATGTTTTTGTTTGTTGTTAGATTAACTTTACTTTTGTTTGCTTTGGTAATATGTGACTTGTGTTTTATTTGTTGATATGCTCTGTTTTAAAATGACAATAAAATTTTAATCTGGTTTGCTATGGCAGTATGTAATCAGTCTTTTGTTTGCTGATTTTGTTTTAAGTTAACAGTAAAATTTTACTCTGTTAACATTATCATTTCATTGTTTTAATAATTTTTTTAATTCAATACGTCTATCTGTTGTGGTAACAATTATAGTACTATGGTGTTTAGTGATGATGATGGTATTTTATTATTTAAATATTAAATTTCACAGTAAAATTTACTATGAATCAGAGTAAAATTTTACTGTCAAATAGAATAAAATTTTACTGTTGACATTAATTTTGACAATAAAAATTTTGATTTTTTTTTGTAAAAAATTTCATAACCAACATTGTTTAAGAATTTCTATGTTTGCCCTTAATGCGTGAATGTTTTATTATGAGGGAGTTTTGACCAAATTCCCCAATAAAAAATCAAGGTTTTATTTGACAAAATTGAAATCTTGAGGTTTAATTTGTTAGGAGGGTCAAACCTTGTTTTTTAGTTTTCTCACAAAATTTTGGAAAATTTGTAGAAAAATGGAAAGTTGAAGAAGTAATTGCTAAAGAAGGGAGAATAAAAAAAATTGCATCTAGCATGGAGCCTTTTAAAACAATTGCAAAAGAATGGGAAAAATTACACAATTACCCCTCTCATTTTTTGTTCTCTCTCTCTCTCTCTCTCTCTCTCTCCTCTTTTCCTTCTCCATTTCCATCCATTCTAGCTAAAAACCACCTCTCCCCCACCCATCTCTGGCCATCGGCTAACTCTCTTTCTCTTTGTGCCTTCCTTTGCTGCCACCATCGTACCCAACCTCCTTCGATTACCACATCCCCCACCTTTCCCTCTGACCACTACAGTCCTCACTTCACCTTCCTTTTGTTTTCCCGCTACCATCACCGCAACCCCACTCCTCCCTTACCTTTTGATGCCAACCCTGGATCCCAGAAATCATATCGCTACCAGATTGGGCCCCTGATGACGAGACCATGACCTAGACAATCAATCTCTCTCTCTCTCTCTCTTTCTCTCTATCTCTCTCTCATGCTTTGAAGGCTGGTGGAGGGGACCTTCAGGCTAGGGAATACAGAGGGGGTTAGGAGAGGGGAGGTGGAGGGAAAGAGAGGAAAGGGAGGTTGAAGGGGGTTTGTAGTAGTGGTGTTGGCGCGAAGGAGCTGGGGAGGGGAAGGGTTTGCATGGAGGGATTAGGGGGGTGGAAGGGAAGAGAGGAGAGAGAGGTTGAAGGGGGTTGGTGGCGGGGGCAATGGCAGTCGGAGGTGGGGGAAAGGGGAGGGTTTGTAGAAAGGGGTGGAGGGGAAGAGAGGAGAGGGAGGTTGAAGGGGGTTTGGTGGTGGCTGTTGCGGCGATGGTGGCGGGAGATAGGGTAGTGGCCGAGGTTGGGGGAGGGGTTTGGAATGGCGGGGATTCGGGGAGTGGTTAGGGGTAGCCAACGGCGGATGGAGAAGGTGGCTGCCGCCTCTTAATTCAAATCATAATATACACAGTTTTTGGAAGAAATATTGTTACAAGTTTGTGGAAATATTTATATAATTAAATTTGAGTTTTTTGAACCAGAAAATGTGTGATAAAGCTGGGCCTACAGAATTCCAAGGGATTGGCTTGGTGGTAACGCCATGGGTTTTGGCGGTGTGCTCCATGCAAGGTCCATGGATCGAAACCTCTTAGGTGTTAACAATTCCTTGGGGCCATTAGACTGGAGGAAAATGTTGAATTAATTGTGGTGCACTTGTGGGAAACTCCTTGCCGAGGGCCTGTGCAACCCTGGGGATTAGTTGGGTTTTTGATCTGGACACCCCAGTGCCAATAAAAATAAATAAATAAATAAATAAAGGTGGGCCTACTTTGTTTACATGCATTGGGATCCTATGCAACCAAAACCTAAACTTCATCTTAAAGCATCAAAATTGTTTTACAATTGTGTAGTTCACTTGAGTCAGTTTTGAAGATCTTGAACATGTTTGCAAAGAAGACAATCTGATCTAAACTGAATGGATTGAGTTACCTGGTTTAAACTGCAGCAATAATTAATTCTAATTTACTCTCTCTTGGGTCATGGTTCTGAAATTGGTGCAATTAAGGAAGTGGAATGTAAACATTACATTGCTACATGAGCACCCCTTCCTAGTTCATTTCATTCTGTTTTGACGGGGGCATGGTAGGTTGCGATCTTGTGACATCATTAATCTGATGAAAAGGTTTGATGCATTTATATTGATTGGACTCACTGCCACTGGGTGCCTGTTAGTTAATCTGTTAGTGTGCACTAATACTATGGGCAAGGCTACCTACAGTAGACATACTATATGACAGTAAAATTGGCAAATCTTATGGACATGTGGTCATTTTATGTGTCAGCAGTTTCCAGATCTGGATTATGGATATTGATAATAATCCCTGGACATTTACCCATTTACTAAGAACAATTGCGGGGAGTTGGTTCCAAGAATAGCACAGATTGTTCATGATTTGGCAATTTTTTTGCGATTGGAAATTACTTTGAATATTTTTGGTTTTCCTTTGTGAGTGAGAAGCGCAATGTAGTAATTTTTTATGTAATTTCTCCTATTGTCATTGGGATCTTGTTGTAATGGGGTGGGTACAGTTGTGAGATGTTTCACCATGCAATAGCATAAATATAGTATATATTTTGAAGAAACATGCGTTTGAGCAAAACCTAGAATGGCTAAAATTTGGAAATGTGGCATGGACAGTTTTATTTGTAATATTTAATCAGGACTTTAAACATAAATCCTACCAGAGTGTTCTAGAGTTATATTTATAATCATCATGATTAACTAAGCAATGCCCATGTTTGTGCTTTCTACCAGTAGCAAAGGGGTTTGAATGAACGAGACACTGGTGGGATATTTAGCTGTTGCATTTCTCAGAGATCATATTTTTACTCCTTTTGCTGAAGTCCCACGTGTTCTTATTTATAAATTGATTTCGTTGTTCCATTATGTTTGTGCAACTCCTGCTTGATCTTCCCCATGTGGTTATTGTCAATTGTAGGATGGGAACGAGGTGTTCTTTAGGATCAAACGTAGCACCCAGTTACGGAAGCTCATGACTGCTTACTGTGATCGACAGTCTGTGGAGTTTAACTCCATTGCGTTCTTATTTGATGGGCGCCGACTTCGAGGAGAGCAAACTCCAGATGAGGTAAATTTTGTTAGGTTACACCAAAAGGCCTTGAATCCTTTTTTTTATTGAAGCTCGCGGGCTAATAACTAAAAGTCATTGTAAGAGATCTAAAAACCTTAACTGGGGGATAGAAGTTCACATTTCCACCACTTGAACTTTAGAAAGTGTGTGCTATAAATGTGAATTTCACTATCATGGAAAGTTTAGCTTGCATGTTTTTCTTATGTATTGCAGTTTACATAAATAGCAAGTTCACTGGACTTGCATTTGACTGTCTTTTGTGATTTTTGTGTCTTTTATCAATAGCTTGAAATGGAGGAAGGTGATGAAATTGATGCTATGCTGCATCAAACTGGCGGTGGAGGTGAGCATAGAGCTGTCTAGCTCCTCCAAGGTGGCCTACATATGCATGTAAGGGGGTAAACATGGTGGGAGAATTGCCATATATTCTGAAAACTTACTTGTCTCTGGACATTACTGTCAAGAAAAATGGATTTGATGCATACCTAAAAAAGTTTCTTGGACTCAAGTTAGTTCTTTTGTTATTATGCAATGGTTACTGGATTGACTATAAATGTGTGTTTGATGTTGGTGTTTTTATTGTTGCAATTTAGAAATCTGGAATCTATTTCAGGTTCCCCCATGCCTATTGACTATGTTGAATGATATGTTATAAATCCACAGGAGTGATAATGTGGGTGATGATGATGACAGTGAGCTCTTGGATGGGCTTTATGTAGAACTCTCTGCTATGGATATTGTGCAAAATATTATTTTCCCTAGTAAAATTTTCCATTGCAACACCAATGGCCAAGAGTGGTCTATCATTGCTATATAGCAAAGAAAACAAAGCCTTCTGAGCAAAAACCAGTGTCAAGTCCTTGTAGCAAGGCACAACAAAGTACATATGGAAGTTACTTGAGCAGACTGGTGAACAATTTTTTTTGTAGACTTGAGACTGGTGAACAATTTAAGGTGTATATAAATAAATACTATATATATATATATATATTTATATTTGTGGAGGGTTAAGATAAGGTTACCAGTGTCGAACATTTTTGGATAGGAAAAGTCAATTCATACAAGAAATTTTTACAAAAAAACCACCGCTAGTATAGTGTTGTAATGTTATTTTTATAAATACATTTATCTTTATAGGTGTCTTGTTTTAAAGGTGAAGCAATAATATATATCAAATAATGATCTTATGAACTATTTGAAGTTTTTTTATTTTTATTTTTTTTAGATCCAAAGATTTCATTCTGGTGTAAATTACATAAAGGATGGTATAAATTACATAAAGTGTTAAGTATAAATGACCGTGTGTTTCGTGTTGAGGAATAAATATGATTTTTTTTTATAATATTGAAATTATTAAACGTAACATTAACGTAATATTTTAATGTAATACTTTAAAAACGTAACATTCTAATATAACATATTAAAAAATTCTTTAGTGTATTTTTCTTAAAAATAATAACGTAATATTTAAAAAAAAATTTCTTAATATACTTTGTTTAAATGTAACACTTTAATTAATGTAACACACAAACTCTTTGGTGTGTTTTTTTTTAAACATAATATAACTCTTCAGTGTATTTTTTTTTTTTTTTAACGTAACATTCCAATCAAAGTTTCTTAGTGTATTTTTTTCAAACGTAACAATTTAATATAATAATAGAAAATCATACTAATAAATATGTAGATTTTCACGCTTGATAACTAACACTTCAACTACCAATCCCTTCAAAAAGAATTTTTCACACTCACCATTTTATTCTTATCTCAAAAACATATCAAAAAATTTAAAAAATGAATCATAAAAGAAACATTTACTTCAATTTAAATGGCACTAGATTAAATAAATATAGCTTTTTAAAATAAAAATTATTAATTGATTAATGCAAAAAATTCTTAAAACTAAATGCATTCAAATGGAATAAAACATGGTGGGCGAGTTTCATTCATCTCCCTTTCGGATAGTGATACGTGGGTTTAGCTACTCTTCCTCTCCGTTAATAAACCTTCTGGTGATGATGTAATTGTTAGAGGGAGAGAGAAGGTTTAGAGAATCTTTAATTATGCTAGTCAAAATATTTAGTTAAATTTTCACTTTAATAGTTAAGATAATTATTATTTTTAATGTACATTTTAATAGTACTCTTTATTTTAATTATCTTCTTTTAACATATTCATTTAATGCTTTTATGATAAAGAAAAAGAGAGACAAAAAAGAAAATGAGTAAATGATTTGAGACTAAAAAGTAGTGAATAGTGGCCTTGAGACTAAAAAGTAGTGAATAGTGGCCACTAAAAGTAGTTATTGCTATTCACATAATTATTTTAATTAATTTTTTTGACTATTTTACTTGAAGATATTTTTCTTGAGTTTGACGTAGATATTTTAGCTAAATTGATAAGTTCACTTAGCTGGTTGGGATGCTCTGGGAGAAGAAAAAAAATGGTGTATAGAGAAGCCATGCGGTCATATATACAGTTATTTCCGTCCAAGGTACTAACAGCTTGTTTGGCATAAATTAAAAAAGTATATTTATTTATTTATTTTTATTTTTTTTAGGTCACATCACCTTTCAATTTTTTTATGTCTTTTTATAAAAAATTAAAAAATATATTTATTCAGATTAATAATTCTTAAAGCTCAATTGGGCTAATATCCATACAAATGAAAAACTAAATAAATAAATAAATATAGAGAAGCTTAATTGGACTAATATTGATACAAGTGAAAATAAAAGTAAAAACAAAGAGAAAAGTTGTCAGTTGAGTTTTCAAAACATATTTATATATATATATTAAAAAAAATTTAAAATTAGTTTGACAAAAATAAATTAAAAAATATTTTTGAATTTTTTAAAATTATTTCCATCCCAAAAAAGAAAAAAATCATATGGCAATAATGAGTGCTTTATTATTTCATTTTTTTTTACTAAATTAGTTTTCAAATTTTTTGTTTTTTGATTTTCTTGTTATAATAAAATTCAATCAAATAGAAGAACCAAGCAAACAAGGTGTTTACAGTTTGTTTCGCTGCCAAATTTGCAAGGAAAATGTCATGGATTTCAAATAATCTATTAAATTTTTACCAAACTTCTTGTATGGATGTGCGACTCACACACCTATGTAAGAAGTTCAGTAGAAAATTTGAAAGATTATTTAGAGTCCCTAGTATCACTCAATTTGTAAATACGGCTTGTCTTCCTAAAAGTATGCCCATCTGGCGACTTCCAGCAATCTTCCTGCGAGATGCAAAAAAAAAACTTTCGAAGCCTAAATTTGGGATTTTTATGCTTAGGAAGAGGGGTTTGAGAGCTTTTTTCCCGATTTATAATATAGATTTTTGAATTTTCGACACTTATAATGGTTTCCTCTTCTCTCAATCCTCCTTTATTAATGTGGGTGTTCATCTTCTTCAACTTTGATTTTTGACGGTGGCCGATGCACAAAAAGGCAATGGCGGCAGCGGCGGTAGGAATGACGTCAATGGTGACGACAGGGTTGGATTTTATTTAGATACAGATCTTGTTTTTCTAGACCACATTTATGAAAAGATTGATAATTTTTTCAAACCGCAGTTGATTTTTTGACAAATTTTATAATTTGTTGTTTGTAGTTTGTAGTTTGAGACGGTTTCTTTAGTTGGTCCTTTGGGGTTTTATTATTATTTTTCTTCTTATCCTGTATAATGTTAATTTTTATTTTAATATAATTGCTTTATAATATATATATATATATATTTGAAAGTATGCCTTTGCACTACTGCAACAGCATTCTATTGAGAAAATGTTGACAAGCTTCATTTTGTATTTTTTGGGGGTGATGTCCTCCGTTTAAAAAAATGTAAACAGTTTTGCCCTAAAATACTTGGATAAATTACACTTTATCTCTTTTGTGTTTGACTATTTTTGCACTTTAGTCCTTGAGATATATATATATATATATTACTTTGACTCTTTATGGTTTAAATTATTTCCAATTTACTCATAAAGCTAATTTTTATTCAAAATTAGATAGAAAAATACTATGTTATAAATAAATTATTATGTTAGTGTTTCAATTTGTTTTAGATGTACGACTTATAGATAATAATTTTTTTTTATTACATGGTTGTCAATATGTTATTTATTTATTTTCTTTTTTTGGTAAAACACTAATAAATCTCAAATTTTGATATGTAAAACCATTTGGTCCTACCTTTTTTTTTATATGTAAATGTCAATTATGTTAAACCCCTTTAAGTTAGCACTAGTTTTGTATTTGGGAATGGGTAGTTGTGGGTTTTAAGTGATGCTATAGTTACCAAAATGTCCAAAAACATACTATAGCATTTTTTTTTGGTTTTCTCTCCATCTTGAAACTTGTAGTTTCCATCAAAATGTTAGTGACTGGATTCTCATTATGTGTGATCGAATCGTAGGTATTGTCAATGTTGATCGGCGAATATTCATCCCCGAAATAACGTTGCATAGCACCCACCAAAACCATAGAAAAGCAAAAATAACCCCTTTAAGCACATTTGTGAAGGCGGTTCGGCGTGGGCACTGAGGGTTCTTGAATTGTCACCATCTGTCAACTGTAACATTGGCGAGTTAACATCATCAGTTCATAACGGTAGAGTGGGTGTCGGTCCGCTATGGCAATGGGTATGCGTTTATTTGACTTTGCTTTGAATATGTGTGGGTCGGTGTTCATTGTGGTGATTGTAGCATCATCCGGTCAAACATTGCCATTCCCAGATTTGGATGATGTTATTTTATGCTAAAATTGAATATAGTTGTATATTGGTTTCTGATGGTCAAATAAGGCAACGTTAATTGGGGTGATTGCATGAACCCATAATGTTAATGTGGGGTGTGTTAAAAGGAACTCTGCAATGTGACAATATGGGTTCCGGATTGATGTTAATTTCGGTAATTTTGGAAATTTAATGTAATCATGTTGTTGGTTGGTGTTCTGTGTTATTTTTGTTTTGTATGGTTGAGTACTGAGATTTTGGGGTTGGTGAATGTTAGTGATTGCACGAGTGTGTACACCAGGTTGTTTGTGTTGATGTTTGTTTGGGTAGCTTTGTATTAATACACAATCAGGTTAGATGTTAGAAGCAGTTAGTCGTTTGATTTAACATCGGTGAGGACGACATCAATACATCACTGTCGTCGCAGAACATTGCCGTAAAACATGGGACCAGGTATGTACTTTTTGGATTTGTAATGTAGGTCTAGGTTTTGGTGCGATGTGGATTAGGTTGAAATGTATATGTTACGTGATGTCTAATATGCAATTAGCAGTGTTGATTGCATTGTATGATGTGGTGATGTTGAATTATGTAATGTATGTTGAGGTGTGTCAATGGCAAATACGAGATGGAGTTATGTGTACTTGTTGTTCTTGCTATTACCATTACCACGTTGTGGTTTTGTGGTGATGTAAGTTGGTATCTTATGTTGAGTAAAACCATACGAGAGGGTGTGCTTATGTTTTTGTTGTTGTTTTATGGTGGGCCTGTTGTTTGTTTGTTAATGCGGGTAGGGGACCGTTGATGTTGGTGATGTGGTAATTGTAATCAATAATCCATGGGTTGGACATTGAAAATCTGTTGTTTGTTGTTAATTTTCTGTTTTGACCAACATTACTCCCAACATACAAAAGTAATCAAAAAGAAGCAAAGCCAACGTTGGAAAGTAAACACCAACTGTTAACATCAATATCTACCCACACAGTCCACTAAACACCACCTACAAAAAAGGAATGCATAGCGATTTCGATTTTAACACGTTATCTATTGTATTCCGAACTCGGGTTAGTATGGTTTAAAATGGTTATTCATATCTTGTTTCCCTTGTCTCCCCTTTATTGTGGTTATCGGATTGTAATTGTGCGTTTGGAATAGGTTGGTTGCTTGTATTTCCAAACCCGTGATGCCCAGATTTTGGCTTTTTCTCTCGAGCGGGAATTCTTGCGCTCGAGCGGGCTTCACAAATTTTGCTCCTCCACTTGAGCAACCATTTTTGTGCTCGAGCGGGACCTGCCAACTCTAAATATTTTTGCAGACCTACAAATACTGGAAGAGTGAATTGGACGCTCGAGCATCCAGTCTCAAGCTCAAGCGGGACCCTTCGTCTGCAGAACTTCTAGAAATGTGTATTCCACGCTCGAACAAAATTTCTCACGCTCGAGCGGAACTTTGTGCCTGACGCTCGAGCGCTTTCCACGCTCGAGCGAACTGCGTGTCTAATAGTCCGTGAAGATGATATTTTGAATCACTTTTTCATTTCTCTCTCTCTCCCTAAAACTTTCTAAAAACCTAGATCTACACATTCTTTCTCTAAAGTCACATTCTCTCTTAGATTTCATCTAGATCCGTCGATCTCTTCACCCTAGTGCCTTTGAGAAAAAATTAAAGCATCTCAAGATCTACATTTTGATCCGCATAGAAGTAGGTTTCGACGTTCTTGGAGTTTCCCTCTTGTGTGGCTCATCTTCTTTCTTTAAGGTAAGTATCTTTTCTACACCTTCATATAATATTTAACTTAGTTATTTGTCTCTTGTGTAACAATGATGTGATTTGAGAGTGTTTCAAGCAAACCTAGGGTTTGGGTATGATATGGAAAGAGGGATTATGGTTGAATATGAAATAAATGAATGTGGATTGTGAAAATGGGATTGTGTGGGGTCAAAATGGCTGAGTTTGATGCTTAGGTTCATATTTGGAAAAGGAGAATTTTTGCCTTAAAATGACTATCATAATTATTTTATATAAATAATTGAAATTGGTGAGGTAAACATGGAATTGAGCAAGTGTTAAAATAGATGGTGGAATTGAGTATGTAATACTTCACATCTTTGGAAATTTTGGATAAATTATCTATTATGAGATTGGATATCTGTCTAGAAATATTTGTATTGGGCTATCAGTAGAGGATAGCTATGATTGTTGTAGAAATTGCATGCAGATTAGGTGAATTGAAACTAATCTCTTATGGTTGTCATTGAATATAAATATGTTTATACACATTGTATATGTATGATGATTTGGGAGTGGCAAATGGATGTGCTCCACGTATGATTATGTGTTTAAATACATTGCAAATGTATGAATGATTGTTTGGGAGGAGAAAGGGGATGGACTCCATTATAATTAAGTTGGCCGGAGTGTCTTGGGTGAAAGTCCCGAAATTATACATGGGTGCCGATATTGCGGAAGAAATATCTGTAAAATGGCAATTGTGTATAGCCTACGTTTATATGGGTCCTATTTGACGGTTTCCCACGGACGAAATATCCGTGAAAGGAAGGTTTGAAGTGTTTATACGTTGATGATATGATTGTAGAATTAATGAGTTGTAGTCTCATTTGGATTGTTAAAGAAATGATGAAATTGGCTCAAGTAATGAAATGAATCGAATGGAAATGAATTAAGAATTGAAATTGGTATCTTATGACTATATAAAGTGTGAATGTTCTATCACTGACGTTGTGTATGCATAGTGTACTTATACCTCTGCTAAGTTTCATATACTGTGTTAGATGATTCCTACTGGGCTGTGGCTCACTCTATTTGGGGATAACATTTTCAGGTATTGAAGGCATGCCTCTGCTAAGACAATAGCTGGGAGGGACTTTTGGAAGCACGAGCTTCTTGCTTTGATTATATATTCTTTTTGTATAGCCAATGGCTTATTTGTAAGAGCTAGTCTCTCTTTTGTTGCAATCAAGTCGAGGCTTAGAAAGGTGTAAGCCGATAGGGCATTTATTTATATTAAACTCTTTTGTATCATTAACTTCATGAAATGAAAGGACTATTTACTCTGATTTATGTCATCAATTATGTATGCTTTGGGTTATATTTATTGTACTATTTTGAGGGCGTTACAGAATGTTACAACATACCTTACCCAAACAGCAAGACAAAATCAAAAATGAAATCACAATATGGGCAAATTAGTAATTGGAAAATACAATATAACAAACAAAGATACCATACCAAAATAAAAAGGACTATATGGTTTACAAAAAAACACTCGGGGACTAGATAGAGTAACATTTCTCAATATGAGATTTATAAGTAATTTCTCCTTCTTTTTTTTCCTTTTTTTGTCTTCCTAAGGAGACGTGTAAGTTGTGTTTGGAGATACCTATTTCGAAAGACAAAGGGATAGGTGTGAATAAATATAAGGATTTTTTTTCCTTTTTTTCATTTTAGATACATATCCAAATCTATGATTTAAATACAACATTAAGAAAATATATTAGGAAAAAATTTAGGATTGTTTTGTATCACTAAATTTATTATTTTGAAACAAAATACATTCCAAAATATTAATCCTTAGGACATTAATATTTTGGATTAATTACACTTTGCCCTCTATATGTTTGGCTATTTTTTCACTTTTTCCTTTAAAATAATTTTTTTTTCTTATTTTAGTCTTTCATATTTTAAGTTTTTCCCAATTTACTCCAATAACTAATTTATGTCCTAAATTAGACCCAAAAAGGAGGGGGGGGGGAGAGGGATTTTTATTGATAAATCTCATTTAGAAGTGTTCTAACCCAATAAGTTTATGAAGGAATTTTTTAACCTACTTAGTCCCATGTATTTATACTTTTATTCTATAAAGTCATTTTTCTTAATTTACACTATTTTCTTGAACTCCTATGCCCTTATATTTAATATTGATATTTAATGTTGATATTTAATGTTGGGAGAGGAGAGAGAAGGAAAAGGACTACAGCATAAGAAATTTCATATACAAATTAAATAACATTGATGTTATTATTATATAATATGAATATATTTTTAATTGACAACACATTAAAAATAATGTGAACATTCTCTCTCATCTGATATGAACGTTCACAACACATTTCTGAAAAATTTTCTCTCATCTAATGTAGTGCTATGAACGTTCAGAACATGTAAACCTTCTTATTTTTAATTGACAACACGTTAAAAATAACATTCATTATATTTTTAATTGACAGCACATTCTTATTCACAATATGCAGTGATGTGAATGTTCACAACATGCGAACATTCTCTCTCATCTAATGTAGTGATATGAACGTTCACATTTGTATGTTTTAATATGAATATTTACATCATGTAATTGACAACATAATGACAAAAATTTATTTTAAATTAATATGAATATAATGATGTGAATATTCATTTCAATTACAAAATGTGAATATTCACATCATGTAATTGACAATACAATGACAAAAATTCATTTCAAATTAATATGAATATAATGACAATCAACATGCATGAGAACTACCAAAATAAAATGACAATCAACATTAAATATCAACATTAATAGGGGCAGGAGAGATTGAGGGTGTTTTGATTTTCTTATCTCAAAAAGGATTTAATGGAATAGTAAAAAAAAATACAAGTTAGATAGAATAAAGGAAAATGCTATAGACCCTAAATGAATTACCAAATATTATACCAAACCTCTCACATGGATGTGGGACCTACACAAATCACATGTGTATGGGTCCCACCCATGTGAGAGATTTGGTAGAACATTTGGTAATTCATTTGGAATCGCTAATATAACTCTAAAATAAAACTCTTAAAAAGAGGATTTATTAAAAAAATTCTCTTTATTAAACGAAAATTATTTTAAAAGTAGTTTATTTTATTAGTGTGTAATTCATACAAATATGCTTTTATCAAATCTCCTTTTCAAACATGTGATGTACACGTTCGTGTTCTCATCCCGTAACGAATCGTGTTCCAATTAATATATAGGATAAAAGATGGGCTGAAAATAAACATAATTTAAAAGAAAAATGCGTCACAATTAAAATTAGGAAAATGTATTAATTTTTTTAATTTTTTTTTTAATTTTTAAGTACTTGTATCTCAATTACTTTATAAGATATTATTGTATTCCAATAAATTTTATTATTTTGGACATTTAATTCACTAAATCACAATTATCATATTTAAAGTATTTTATAAACGGTTTTACTCTTATAAATATTTTTTGAACCGTTAGTAACTTGATGATGTGAAAATTCACATTAAATAAATTTGACAGTACAAATATTTACCTTATTAAATATTTACACTGTCAATATAAATACTAAAGTGTATTTCATCTTATTATTATTAGTGATATTTTAATAATTATATCACTTATAAAATTTATTAAAATATAAGAAAATAATTTATATTATGAAGACCACAGAGCTCAAACCTTATAGTCATGCTCCAGCAACCTCGCTCGAGGATCGCATATTAGCTTTGTGCTACAGTCACTCGCCAGGAGAGGTGAGCCACTGTGCACTAGATATATATTTTTTATTAATTTATTTTCTCTCATTTCTATATTCATCCACAACAATGGCTTTGAGTAAAATTATTATCTAGTTTGGAAATATTAGGGTAATTAAAAAAAAAACCCCCTAAGGTTTGACTTTTTTAATAAAATAAATTTTAAATTTTGAATTTTGAATTTTATCAATTTAAATTATAATTTTTTAATTTAGATCATCTGCTTATTTTTGCTAAGTAAAATCAACGGAAAAATAATATTCTAGTAGATAAACTTAATGAAAAATGATATTTTTAGATACTTTATGTATACCTATATTGAGTTTCATAACTAAAGTATCATTTTTTTCTATCGATTTACTTAACGAAAATAGACAAATGATTTAGATTAAAAACAAATCAAAATATTAGAGTTTAAATTGACAAAATTAAAAACTCATGATTTATTTTGTTACAAGGATCAAACTCACTTTTGGACTACCCGCCATTAATGTGGCTTGCCGGCCACCGCTGATGGTCAGCCAGTCACCAGTGTATTTTGCAGATATTTTATGCTAGCTATGCCAGCTATTTGCACGGATATACCCATCTGCACCCACATGTAGGGCTGGATATGCTTAAGGGAATTTCATGTTTTCTATACATATGAGGCCCCTCTCTCATGTTTTAAGATTAGAAAATTTTGAGAACAAAAATTTTCCTCTCTCTACCAAATCTCTACACTTTAGCCTCCAATTCGTTAACCTTTGCATATACACCCTTAACCAAATCTTCTCATCTTTGAGCTAAGGTGTCTTTGAGCTTGGTTTGAACTCTAGAGAGTGTGTTTGTCTTGGTTTGTTGCTTGAATTGCTTCTTCTCTTCAAGAGGTATAAAGCTTTGTCCCTTTACTTGTTTTTTCTACCATTGAGCTTGTTGTTTTTCAACTGTTTTTGGGCTGTAAAACTTCTGTATTTTTTGGCTGAAACTTGGGTCCTAAGGCCATTAAAGGTTGAGGGGTGGTTCACCTTTCTTTGTACCTTATTTTGGAGGCCTTAGCCCTTGTGTTTCCCACCCTTTTACTATCTTTTTCCAAACTTTTAAACACTGATTTTCAGAACTATTTCAGTGGCCAAAATCATGTTTTGTAGTTCAAATTTGGAGGGGTTAGCGTCCCCTCATTCTGTCTTGCTTACTAGCCTAGTTTGTGCCTTGTTTTAGCATATTAATCTAGCTATTTTTAGCTCAATTTCACCATATTTTAGGACTTGTTTTAGACTATTTTTGCACTATTTTGGGCTGTTGGTTACATTTGAGCTTTGTTTTGCATGCTTATAGTGTAATAGTCCTCATGAGTTTGGTGTTCTAGGCCTTAGACACCATCTTATCTGAGTTGACAGCATTTATTTATGCTTTTCTCACTCATTTTCAGCACTTAATCATCTCTGCAACATCCCTCCTTTTTTGGCTTTTGTTTTGTTTTGAAAGTGGTTCAAACTACTTGTTTGTTGAAAACATGAGATTGAGGTGTCATGCTTAATGGTTTAATCCCTTAGGGGGTTCATTACCAACAGTATAATATCTCTTTCATGCCAAAGATAACTTTTGGTTTGAGCCCTCTTTCCATTAGAGGACTTAAACTCACCCTTTGGACTTAATTGATTAAAGGATGGATGGTAATTTTAAAATGGAGTAACTAAAACTTGGGACTAAAAGTGAGCAAGCTAATAATTTGGTGTGTTCAATCGGACGTTAATTAAACACATGGAAAATTGAACCATTTCATACTTACTAGTGATGAAATAATTCAAGGTTCCAAGGCCATCACTTCCCTTGATCCTTTATGATAGGGAGGTGATTTTAAAAGTCTCATTTTTATTGCATTTATTGAACTTGCACACTTGGTTTCATAAGCCATCATGTAAAATGGAGTAACTAATTGATTAAAGGATGGATGGTAATTTTAAAATGGAGTAACTAAAACTTGGGACTAAAAGTGAGCAAGCTAATAATTTGGTGTGTTCAATCGGACGTTAATTAAACAAATGGAAAATTGAACCATTTCATACTTACTAGTGATGAAATGATTCAAGGTTCCAAGGCCATCACTTCCCTTGATCCTTCATGATAGGGAGGTGATTTTAAGAGTCTCATTTTTATTGCATTTATTGAACTTGCACACTTGGTTTCATAAGCCATCATGTAAATAAAATTGCATCCATTGATGGTTTGTGAACTGAACTTGCTACTCCTTTGATTTGCTCATGAAAAGAAGGGGTGAGTTGTGCAAACAAACCCTTGAAATACCCTATATATGCTCTGTTTGTCCTCTATTGCAGCAAGGAGCACTGGGTAGGAGTGGCCGGCAGGTGGCTGGCAACACTCATCACTGGCCGGCCGGCCACTGATGCAAATTTCAGCAGTGTGTTCCTTTGGCAGAGCAGAGTTATTTGGAAATGAGCAACAGTGTGTGTGTTCTATTGTGCAACAGAGGCTCTCCAGAAGCAAAACGGTGGTCTTTTCGGGTGGAAACCGTGCATACGCATGAACGTCCCTTTTTTCTCGAGGCGTAATATTTAGATAGTTTAGATTTCTTAATTCTTTTAATAGCACTTGCGTTGTAATTATTTAATTAGTTAGTTAACTAGTTAGCTAGTTAATTAATTTGTTGTAATAATTAGTTAAGTAGCTTAGATAGTTTATTTATTTCGGTTTGTAATAGTTAACTTAATTAGCTTTAGCTTTAATTAGTTAGCTAGTTAGCTAGTTTGTTCATTCGGACTCTCCTTCGTGAGAGCACAATGTAATAATATGTATGTCTTCCAACCCCATGTCTTTCTCCCTTTTATTTACTAGCTTATGATAGTTAGTTTAGGGACATCATGTTTTAATTAGCATACTTCATGTTTGCATCCAATGGTATTGCATGCACCGAGGCTCGATTTATCATTCTAACTGCATTGTTAGTTCAATACTTTTTTGAATACATGTTTAGACCACATGCTATTTAATTGATTCATATGCCATGATAAGTAGCTAAACCTATTTAGATTGCATATTGCATGCGTTGCATTAGTCATATTGCATAAGTTAGGATCATGCATTTTTCTAACTCATTTCTCTTTTGGCTTGGAGTACTAGGTGAGCCTTTGCTCACTTTAGCATAATTGCATGAATGTAATTGTTGCCATATTTAGCATGCTTACCATGAGGCTAAGTGCTTACTTGTTATAACTGCTTGAATGCCTGTGGATGAAGGCTTGTTGCTTGAATTGGAATGATTTGAGTAATGTTCATATGCGATCACTTTTTCAAGTGGTACATATTTCGAAACAATTTGCAAAACAAACATGAACTCAAGATGTTCTAATTCTTGCAAGTTAGTCTATACTTGTATATGTGTGCATCACATAGTAATGCTAGCCTAATACACCAGAACAAGAGCATATAATGTAAATAAGATTCATATCATGATTAGTAGAGGTCGATCTTTGATCGGGGGAGCAGGGGTGCTCAAATGTATTCATGACCTTCCCCCTATTACCTAAGTTCCTGAGCCGAGACAATCTTGGTAATGACAGACATGTGGCATTTGGCACGAGTCATGGGTTTCCTAAATTTCCTAAAATATTTAGGTAACAACTCTGTATCTGGCAAAGCCGTCCATTTTTGACAATTTGATTCAAAATCAATTTTTCAAAAGATTTTTCAGATTTGGACTCTTTGGTGTTTATCAATTTCACATTGCACTTGTGAGATTAGATTCAAAACCGCGGGAGTCTGAACTATAGGGCTTATTTCAAACTTCCGAAATGGGGCGCGAAAAAGTCGAGCTACATCGACATGGAGCGCCATTAGCAAAAATCTCCGAATTCAAAGCAAAACATACATATAGTAATTGTGGCATCCATAGTGCGGCCCTAGCCTGGGAGATATAATACCACGGCCTACGACCCTCGCTCGGGGGTAACAATACTGTGGCCCATGCTTATAATCTGATTTGTTTAAAACTCATGTGATATAATTTCATCCTATGATAGACATATATACATTTATACATACATTCAAGTCATATGTACATTTATACATACATTCAAGTATACATGTATTTATATAGTCATTCATTCATACATTTTATTCATTTATCCAGAGTGTTGTTTATCAAAAAACCTAACAGCTATTTGAATAGCGTAACTCGGCAAGAAAAACTCTCATTCCTTCTACCGCAGGCAATGAAAGTTTTGGGGCAATTGTGGGAGCCAGAAAAAAATATATATCAGCTTATTAGGGTTAACCCAAACAAGGCCTACAATGGGTCCAGCCCAAACAAATATCACACCTTCCCATCTATACAAAAGGGGGGCGTCCTAGAAGAGGAGGTATGTCATCTCTCTCTACACTACACACCAACACTCTTCATTTTCCATACCTTCATTCTGTCAATCAAGTGACTGACTTCACCATCAGAGTATCTCCGACTGGCAATCCCGGTTGGGTGGTGCCGTTCTTATCTTTGCAGGTCTACAAGGACAAAGTTCATCTCTTCATTGGATCTCTACAATCCATGTGAGAGGATTCTCCTGGTCTCACATTTACAAAAGTGGGGCGTCCCAGAAGAGGAGGTATGTCATCTCTCTCTACACTACACACCAACACTCTTCATTTTCCATACCTTCATTCTGTCAATCAAGTGACTGACTTCACCATCAGAGTGTCTCCTGCCGGCAATCCCGGTTGGGTGGTGCCGTTCTCATCTTTGCAGGTCTACGAGGATAAAGTTCATCTCTTCATTGGATCTCTACAATCCATATGAGAGGATTTTCCTAGTCTCACATTTACAAATTTTAATAATTAAAATTATAAATATTTTCATCAATCAATAATTATTTTTGAAAGATTACATTGATATGTAATTTTTTTAAATTAATCACCTCTTAAGATTGTGTTCAGTTCATGAATTTGGAGAGGAATTTGAAAAGAAAAATAAAAAATGTGTATAAAATATAATTATATTTA
Organism: Camellia sinensis; assembly: GCF_055761805.1. Taxonomy (NCBI): domain Eukaryota; kingdom Viridiplantae; phylum Streptophyta; class Magnoliopsida; order Ericales; family Theaceae; genus Camellia; species Camellia sinensis. Next base: position 85,494,337 of record NC_138963.1, read on the forward strand.
TTTCACATTTTACTTATATTTTTCCTTTCTTTTACCAAATTCTCCTAAATTCATGAACTGAACCAAACACAACCTAATTGAAATAATAATAATAAAAAAAAAACCTATGGCCTTCTCTATTTTCTTTTGGAGAATGTTATGAGACCGTTGTCGACCCCAAATCAAAGCCATGTATTTGGGCCTTAGAAGGCCCATACAACGGTTGGGGAGGCCCAAACCCCCAATACACTACTAATTGGACACATTCGGCCCTTTTGGGATGATGGTACAAGACTAGCGTTGTATAAATAAAAAAAATTATACACAAATTCAAGACCTCCTTCAAAATTTGAAAAAAAAAAATACAGTTAGTCTTATATTTTTAATATAATTATACTAGCTTCTTTTTTAGTTAAGCTAAATCGATTAAAACTAATGTAGATGATGAATAAACATTGAAATAAATAAAGATAATATAGATTTTAGTAGATAAGAGATGACAATTTTATTTTTCCATTCATACGACTGATCAATTATTGATGAAAAGGAACCTAATTGTTATGTAAATTAAAATTCCATGGGAAGTTAGTGTAATTATGTCAAAATATGTGGCGAACTGTATTTTTCACAAATTTTAATGGAGTTTAGTGTGATTTACCCTAAAATTAATACAAAATAATATAATAATTTTTTATTTTATCACTTTAAATTTAAGGAAAAATTAGTGAAACATCCCTCTCTTACTTTATGTAGTAGGAAAGGTCAAAGATATATTTTTTTTTATTAGCTAAAATCCCTTAATATTTTCACACACAAAAAAAAAAAAAAAAATTCGATTCAGAAAAATTTTGTTCGACTCAGAGAAATTTCATATGATTTAGAGAAATTTCGGACCCGACTCAGAGAAATTTCAAAATTTTTCAAAATTTCTCTGAGTCGAGGCAAAATTTCTTTGAGTCAAATTTTCTCTGTAGAAATGTTGAGGGACCTTAACTACTATGAAAATATTGTATATCCTTTATCTTATGAAATCTTAATATTAGGGATCTCAAAAAAAAAATTCTCCTAAATTTAAAGGTATATAAAGATGACTTATATTTTTAACAATGTCATTGTCACATTATTTTGTTAGAAATTATGTATAATTTTTTTTTGTAAATGTATCATTTTCAATATAAAAAATAAATATATAGTTTTGGTGTCATACTCAAAAAACTATTCTCAACTGTTAAATCTGGATAAAATAAAATTTTAACATTGATTGATAATGAGTAAAAATGGATATATAAAAGATGTGATTTTTCTAAAAAATGAAGTGATTTTTGTAGCCTTACTTATTATTGCACAATATGACCTTATTTATTATTAAGTTCGACATTAGGTACCACACAATGTGATGATCTATTTATTACTGAAATTTTATGTAGGAATATTTACCAATAAATCTCATCTCACAAACAAGTATTCTAATTAGTTCTAATTTTTTTTTATTGATCTGTTAAGTCTTATTAGTGGAGAATTTCTTTCTGTATGATTCTATTTTTTATTTTGGTAGTATTTTGGTAGACAACTATATCCTTTTATTAATGTGACAGGTATGATGTAATACTCTAATATGACATGTATTAATGTGACACTCCAAAAAAATTAAAAACTCCTTAGTATACTTTTCATAAATGTAACAACGTGACGAGTATGATGTGACCCTCCAAAACTTTTACTCCAAAAAAAAAATAACAACTCTTTAGTGTACTTTTCTCTAATGTGACAACGTGATGGGTATGATGTGACACTTCAAAAAAAAACTGTTTAGTATACTTTTTCATAATGTGATAATATGACGAGTATGATGTGATACTTAAAAATAAAAAAATGAAACTCTTTAGTGTACTTTTCTCAAACGTGACAACGTGGTAGGTATGATGTGACACTCTAAAAAAAAATAAAAACTTCTTAGTGTACTTCCTCCAAATGTGACATGTGACACTCCAACGTGATGGGTATGATGTAATACTCTAAAAAAATTAAAAACTCATTAGTGTATTTTTTTCAAACGTGACATGTGACAATCCAACATGGTGGATATGATGTGACACTCTAAATAAATTAAAAACTCTTTATTGTACGTTTTCCAAATGTGACACTCCAATATCGCGGACAAATAAGTCATTGCACATCCAAAAAAACTAAATGAATCACAAGAAAAAATATGAGACTATATAGATTACAAGTTTAAAATATGAGACTTATTAGTCAATCTCCCTTGTATGTATTTATCACTGAAACTAATTCTATTTTCCACTTCAATATTTATCAAAAAAAAATTAATATATAATAACTAAGGTAGTGCTTGGTAGAGTTTTAGAAATACGATTTGAGAATGTAGTTGTATTTTGAGTTTGTGAGTTTTGGACTTATGATTTGAGTGTGAAAATTTATTTGGTTATGAGTTTTGAAAAGAGTTTTGAATTGAATTTGGAATTTTTGATGTGACATATGATATTTAATTCAAAAATTTACGACTCATAACCAAACACATAACTCAAAATTCTATTAAAAGCTCTTAAAAAATTTTAAAAATTCAAAAAATATCTTTTTATTTAAAATATAAAAAAATAACAGGTGCCAATTGCCTAAAAAAAAAAAGAACACTATTTCGTTCAACCGGCCAGACGTTCGGGTAAGCCAAATTTCAAAATTCAAATCCCGTTTGAAAAGTGATTCCAAAAGTGGTGTGGAAATGTATTTTGAAAGCTATATCCAAACACATAGCTCAAATATGGTGTGGAATCATAATTAAAATTCCACACTAAACACAGCCTAAATTTTGTACCATAATTGGACCCATTTGCTCAACGTTGGAAAAGTTGGCAGCCTCCAGTAGTACTATACTTCATAATTGGGTTTGCAAACAAGCCAAGCCAAGTCGAGCCGAATCAAGCCAAACTTTTGAATGTTCAAGCTTGTTTATTAAGATTTTTAGTCGAGTTCGAGCTCAAGCCGAGCTCTGGTCGAGCTTAAAACATCAAGCTCGAGCTCATCAAATATTTGTTGAGCTCGACCTCGGCTCAAGCTCACTTGATTACATAAATGAGCCGAGTTCAAGTTCGAGTTCAAACTCGAGATAGAAAAAATAAATTAATTTAAATTAATTTAGTAATTAAGATTAAAAAAATACTAAATTATACGTAAAATATATAATAATATTTATATTAATAATAAATTTCATCAATCGAATATTTAAATTTACACAAACACAAAACACAAATAAAAAATAAAATAGATTATTGAAAATTTATTTAATATATTATTAAAAATAAATATTTATTTATTTATTTTTATGTTCACGAGCTTTGTCGAGTCGAGCTTAGGACTACTTGAGCTCAGCTCGATTAATAAACAATCCTAAAAATCGAGTTCGAGTTCATTCATTTAGTAAACGAGTCGAGCTCAAAAGAGCTTTAAACGAGCCGAGCTCGAGCCGTTCATGAACAGCTCGGTTTGTTTGTAGCCTTATTCATAATCGTGCTAAGGCTCTACAGTTTGTGATAGATTTGAGTATTCGTGATGTGTTCCTTGAAGGTAATTAGCTAAATATGAACTCGGCAATCCGAACTTTGGAGGAATCTTTTTCTTCTTTTGGTCAATTTGTCCAATGCATTATCGTGGCTAGTGAACACAACGATTATACAAAAGTGAATATTTATTTAGATACAAAGTACAAGTATATAAAGGAAGCTCTTAAGGATACTTTATTTTGGAATCACTCACACTTAAGCACTTGACTCCACTTTTTCTTCTTGTTGTGTCCTGTACCTTCCAAATGAGGTCATTTCCCTTTATATAATCATTCACCTCCTCAATGGATGGCTAGGATCATTTTGATCTAAGGGTTATTGTTAACCCTCTAGAATATTCTACCATGTACTCATACTTTCCCTATAGTCTAGAAATCTCTAAATTATTCTGGAACCTTCTAGATTTCTCCAAGCTTCTATAATGTTCTGGAACCTTCTACAATGTTTTAGAATCTTCCGAATTTCTCTAAATCTTTTTAGAATCTTCTAGATCTTTTCGGAGTATTCTAAATTATTCAACATATGTAATTAATGGTTTAGATAATTCTAGAAGAGTTAATGATGACTAGTTACACTTCCCTTCAGCATTGACTCCTTTCTTTAGTTCTTCTTTTGTAGTCAAGTTGAGTTGCTTTCCAAACTCTGCAAACATTGAGGCCCCAAATCCTTTAGTGAACAAGTTTGCTACTTGGTCATCTATTTTGATTGATTTCATCTCTATCTCCTTGGAGCACCTTGTCTTGAATGAAATTGTAATATACCTCCATGTGCTTTGTCCTTACATGAAACACTGGATTCTCAGCTAAACGTATTGTTGACTGATTGTCATAATACAATGGTACTCCATAGTCAACTTGTTGGTGTAGATCTTTCATCAATTGCATAAGCCATGTGCTTTTTTGAGCTGCCATTGTTGTTGCTCTATATTCAACCATTGTGGTAGATAACGATACTGTAGGTTGTCTCATACTGCACCAAGAGATTACTCTTCAACCAAGGCTGGTGTAACACCCTCAAAATATTACAATAAAGATAGCTCATATGCGGAATAAATATGAGAAACAACATACTTTCATATATTAGAGTTCACTGTTTAACAAACAATTAAATGCCATATAAGCTTTCATCTTTCCAAGACATTGCTTGGTTACACAAATTGAGTCTTATTCATTACATCTTAAGCCCTTGGCTTTACAAATAAAACTCATGCACACATAAAACATAACTAGGAAACTCTTACTTCCCGAGAGTCCATCCATGCTATTGCCTTGGAGGTAACATCTCACCTGCACCTGAAAATGATATTCCCGTATAGGGTGAGCCAACAACCCAGTAGAGATATGCTAAACATAATATGAGCAATAATTAAAATGTGAGCATCCGATAAATGTTTAACTTACATAATTCCATTCATAATCCATTTCTATTACATGACAAATGTGTCCATGTTTCATAACAATTTCCATTTCTTAATTCATGATTCTGGCTCAGAACCTGGCCATACACTTTAAGTAAGGTTACATCTCATATCAACAGTACTTCCATTTCAATTGAGATAAAGACTCAAATTAAACATTTCGTACTTCACAATAGATACACGTATTTGCTGTATCAATCTCTAACAAAACACTTCCATACTTCATATATGATATACAGATTTGCTATATCAATACTTCAATAGATACACTTATTTGTTGTATCAATGGAGTACATCCCCTATCTCCTCCTAAACAACATCCGGTTTAAGAGTCCATCCCCTATCTTCCCTTAAACCGTGGAGTACATCCCCTATCTTCTCCACATAACACAATGTATATATACATCCTCCTAGTTCACTGTCTTTAACCTCTTTAGACATTAGCTTAAGCACTTCAACCAAAGCTTTTGTTGTTTTCTCAATGCCTCTGGTAATCAGAACAAGGTTTGCACCAGCTGCTACCACCTTTACACCCTCGGTAATCAGAACAATAGATGTGGTTGTCCCATCTCCAGCCAAGTCGTTGGTCCTGGCAGCTGCTTGTCTAACCAATTTAGCACCAATGTTCTCTACTGGATCTTCCCACTCAACCTCTCCAGCCACAGTCACCCCGTCATTAACAATTTTTGGGGAGCCATACTTACTCTCTAGAACAACATTCCGGCCCTTCGGACCAAGAGTAACCCCAACAAGATCCGCAAGCTTGTTCACACCACTTTGCAGTCTCTTAACAGCAGACCCATCCTTGTTGAAGTACAACTCCTATGGCATGCTGCACTATCCCCAGCAGCACAGATAGATGCAAAGAGGGAGAGGCTCGGAATAATCTTCAAAACTAGGGGGGCAAGGCAGGGATGATAATGAGTGGGTCCAAGGGAAATCGATGGAGTCGTGCCAATAGCTATGGATCCAAGCTTAGTGGCTGGTAAAGGTGAAAGAGAACCAAGAAATCCACCCATTGGTGTACGTGCAACACCCACAATACAAACATCTCTAGGCTTTACCGAATCTGCAGGTGCTGTTGCTGCTGCTGGAGCCATGATGATATATGTAAATGAATATCTGAGAAAGAGTTGAATCCACACAGCAGTGCAGAGAGAGATGAATTGTTTAGTTCCTAAGTGTTATCTTTCTTCTCCCCTCATGCACACTACTTCTCTCTCCAAAAATATTCTTTACTTTTTCTTACCCCCACTCCAGCACCTCCTCTTTATTTTAATCACCTCCTCGAACTTCATTATTGGCCCAAACTCATCTTCTTCCTTGTCATGTGCTGTCCTCTATGACTCTCAAATACCAACCCGTTGAGAGCAATAGCACCGAAAATAAGAATACAAATGCAGCTGTAAAGCAACTTTATATATATTAATATATATATATATATATATAAATATATTAGGTAGGGTCCTGCTACGTTTCATGAAAACTGTCTGCACCGTTGGATCATGAGACACATATCTAATCTAACGATACAGATAATTTTCATAATAATTTTCATGAAACCTAACATTTCCCTATTAGGTATCAGTGGCTTTTGATGGTGGAACACCGTGTGTCCCCCTTTCATGATAAAAGCATCCACATGTGTGTGTAAGCACTCACTTCTCTCTTTTATGATATCTTTAAATAAAATAAATAATCCACTTACCACCCCACTGAAAATATCATCATCCTATGATATATTCCACGCATAATCCAATCATGGTATATTCTATTTTCCACCAAATCTATCTGACTATCTTTTTATTTGGCAAAAAAAAAAAAAAATATTGGATCATTACAGCTGGACACGCACCTAGTGGGTAGAAATAATTTTTAAAAATTTAAAAATAAATTTTTGATATTTATTTTTGTCAAACTAGTTTATATTTTATCAAATTGACAATTTTGCCTTTAAAATTGAATATTTTCCGTATGCAAAGAAAAATATATCTTCAATTGTCCTTATTTAGAACAAAATTTAAAATTTAGGATCAAATTATTATAATTGAAAAGTTAGGGATCAAAATAACACAAACTCTAAATTACAAATGTAATTCGCTTATTTTTTTCAAAAAGTCATCTTTTAAAATTGATTATGAAAATCAAACCAAACAAAATAGTATTTGTGACACCCCAAATTTTTGGAACATCAAGTGAAATTAAATAAACAAAATGACTTAATAAATTAAAAACCTAACATCTTAATAGGGGATTTCAACTCTCACACATAACCAAAGGTTCAAACAACGTTAAGAAAAAACTTGACTTTATCTAAATACAACATCAAACAAAATTATAAAGTCCTTAATAGCTAATACATAAGATAATAAAATTTATTTGACTTTAGTCATGGCTTCAAATCAGCCAAGGCTCTACGTTAGCATCAACTCCATTTTCATCTTCCATTCATTTTTCATCAAAACTTGGCATAAAATGTCAAGGCAACAAAACATTTGTTATGAGCTTTGCAACACAGTAAGAAAATACAATAAACCTACCTTTCTTCTTAAGAGAAAATAACGACATTATAAACATGATATAACAATATGATTGTAAACATAAATTACAACCATTAAAATAATTTCAATAATTTAAATAAATTAGGTAACACTCAAAATCTCAACAAATAGATTTAACTTACCAACCACTAAGTCATGGCCACAGTTAATTTGAAACCCCCCTTTGGTGAAATATTCAACTATTACCAATTTAACACTCAAAATCTCACCAAATAGATTTAACTTACCAACCACTAAGTCATGGTCACAGTTAATTTGAAACCCCCCTTTGGTGAAATATTCAACTATTACAAACTATAACTACCAAGCCCGGTCCTGAGATTTTCGGGGCCCAAAGTCGATAATTAACTACTAAATTTTCTGGGGCCCTTCACTTTTTTTTTATTGAATGAAAAAAAAAATTAAGGTAAAGGACAAAAGATTTGTATTAAAATCACAAAAAATACTTAGCATTACATTATAACAACTAATAAGTATCACTTGATCCTCGCTCTTCTTGCATTTTTAGAAGCAAATAAATTATGTGATGTGAACTATTAAATTTAAATAAAATTCTCTTGATGATGTAAATACCAATATTATAATAGCAATTAATTGTGCAAAAGACAAGATAAATATTTAATTAATTGCATAGGAAAAAAAAATATTTACCTATGCTTGCTGTGCTGAGATCAAAATACTTTTTTAAATCAAAATTCAAAACAAAGCACCACCACTTAACAAAACACAAAACTTTTAAATTATGTGGTGTGAACTATTAAACTTAAATAAATTTTTCTTGATGATGTAAATACCAATATTATAATAGTAATTAATTGCGCAAAAGACAAGAGAAATATTTAATTAATTGAATAGAAAAAAAAAATTTACTTATGCTTGTTGCTGCTTCGTCTGAGCTGTCGGTGTGTGCTTCGTCCTTGCTGGTGTGTGCTATCAAACAAATGTAAGGAAGGTTGGATTAAGAGATGATAGGGTTAGGAATTAGAAAAATGGGCCTTTTAGACTGTTGGGCCAGCCTTAAACTGTTGGCCTTTTAATGGGTCAAAAAAATTAAGTTAGTTTGGGTCTTTTTAAAAAAAAATTTGGACTTACAACACACCTAACATATTATACTAACTTATAATAGGAGGAGGCCCCCTATTTTGGGCCTATTTTGAGGGCCCTAAGCCATGGCCTTGTGGGCCTATGGCCAGGGCCGAGCCTGGTAACTATCAAGGATGCTCACGTCTAGAGTTACATACTTAAGCAGTGGCATCTGTGGTCTATCCTAAGGAAACGATCTGTGAGGGGTATGTAACCTCCCTGTGTGCCACCTACACATCCACCTATATTTCAAAATCGAATACCGAAAATGGTTCAAATAAGTCCCATGCCATCTTAGGGTTTCACAACACAATTTACATAAGAATTCTCAAAACTAGGGCTTGCCTTAAACAAGCAGTATTAACTGTCAACCATTAATTTCATACACTATTTAAAACCAGGATTCACCCTAAATAACTGGTATTAACTGTCAACCGTTAATTTCGTACATTTCATTGATCATTTCAATTATTTTTCATAATATTTCAATAATTACAAATTAGATCACAATCAATATTATACCATTTTAATACAATTTTCAACAGAAAAATATTAACATATACGTTGGACAATAATCTATCAATATTTACAAATTATTATAAACAGTTAAATCAAGTCATAGTGTGAAATAATAATTTAAATACTAAAATAAATCACAACAGCACACATGCATGAACTATTAATTTACAAGATATAATTAAATAGATTAGCACAACAATTATTTTTAGTTCTAATAAATAATTGAATTGTAATTATTTAGACAATTCTAAATTTCATGTAATTATCTGAAATGTAAAAAAAAAACATGTTATGGTCATTATTCGGAAAGAATTTCCCAAAAATAAGTTATAAATAATTCTGTAAAATTACAAAAAATTACATGACACAGATTCTTCACATTTTCTTAAGATAATTCCACACAGAAATTTATAAGTCAAATCCATAATCCAAAAATTGAGTATGAAACTTAGACTTCTCAAATTTCATTTTTAACTTTAAAAATACCATATTTGATCTAACATAAGAGTTTTAGTGATTTTTCAAAGATGAAGTAGAATCTATCTAAAATTTTAGATTTAGTTAAAATTTTATATAAATTCGTACAGAGCTAAAATAATTGATAACAAAATTTCTTTGTGATCTAGTTATATCCTCGATAACTTTGTAGAAGAAACCATCCTAAAATTTTGAATATAAAATTATCTAAAAATTCATATAAAATTCTGACAGATTTAAGAAACACATGATCAAACCAAATAAAATCTTCAATCATCTATTTAATGTCACAAACAAACATTCAAGCCTAAATCAAAGATTATATTATGATTTTAAAAATACTAATATTTAAATAACCTTCAAACATCTAATATACATATCACAAATTTACATGTAATTACAATCATTTTAGCATATGAATATAATTTGAAAGTTTGAACAAATAAAAAGAATTAGAGGATTGAGAGGGTTGTCTTATTTAATAATGAAGTTGAAATGATGTGGTAAAATGGTATGAAAATTCTAACCTTTCTCCTTCTCCCTTTCTTCTCTCCCAACTCTAATTTTGCTATTAGGCTCTGATTGGGAAGTTGAGGTTTGGATTTTTTTTTTGGCTAAAATAGCCCCCCCCCCCCCCCCCCCACACACACACACACACACACACAAAAAGAAGGCTTTTTAGCCTAATAACATAAAACATCATATCTAAACTATAATTATTACATTATTTCTCTCACAAAAAGTCAAAAAAATTAAAAAAAAATTTCTAAATGAGACATCTTAGCCCCAAGCTATAATAGTTAAAAAATCAAAAGTTAAAACGTCGACTCACTTTCCAAATGAACCTTAAGAGAATTATTGTTGTTATTATTATTATTATTATTATTATTATTTATTTATTTTTTAAACTTTCACTCTCTCTCATTAGTTAAGGATGGAGTCTATAATAAAACACATAAACCCTTTACTATTGTTATAATTGTAATTGATCTCAAATCTATCAAAGACCAAGATCGCCATCATAACCCATTTTGTCGGCTGCCAAGCAATGAAACAAGTGGTGGGGTGAGATTCATCTCACCGGCCACCTAATGTAATTTTTTTTTTTTTTTTTAGGCTTGGTTTGGAAAGTGAGTTTGTTTTTTGTTTTTTTAGTCATTTTAGTCTGGGCTAAAAAGTTTGATTTGGGAAAGATTTTTTGAATTTTTTTGTGAGAGAAGAGTGTAATGATTATGGGTTGTATGTGATATTTTATTTTTTGTGACTAAAATAGTCTATTTTATTTTTTGTGACTAAAATAGCCAAAAAAACCCATAACCCAACTTGTCAAACAGACGCTAAGTCATAAATTTATATAATTGTGTATTTGTGTAGGTTTATGAAAAATCAATTAAAATATTTAATAAATGTAATTATTAAGTTGAATCTTTGCCAAAAATAGTTACAAATGAAAAATATTAAATACGTAAAATTATTTATTCTTAGTAATAGTTCTTTTACTTTCTAAATTGGAATAGTTTAAAACTAATTTATACAATAATATATTTATTAAATATTCTCCAGATAAATTAATTTATTATACATATTTTATAATACATTTATAAGAATAATTAAATACAATTTCTTACAGTATTCATCCTGTTTGGTTTACAATTTTCAAACGCAGTTTTATGAGTTTTCAATTCATATTTTATATTTTTAATTATTTTTTAAAAATATTTTAATCATTTTTTTATTTTTAATTTTTAGATTCACTTAATCTTAATACATTTAAAAAATAAAAAATTTGTACAAAAATTTTTAAAAAATTTATTGAGTACAATAAAATATGAAAATGTATTGAATTTTTATTTTATTTTTTTATTTAGTGATTTTTTAAAAAATTTTTGGTACAAATATTGTGCTTTTAAAACATATTTAAATTAGATGTATTTAAAAATTAAAAAATTACTAAATATATTAAAAATAAAAAAATACGAATAAAAAAATTGAATTTTCTTAAATTCGTGATTAGTCTTGAAAAAGAGAGAAGAATCAAATGGGTCATAAATAACAATGATACATCTCTAAAAAATTAGAGCTCTAATTGAGCTTTAGTGAGGTGAAAAAAAAAAAAAAAAAAATCAAAACATAACATCAATGGCCATACACACATATTAGAGCTCTCAATTTTTATTCTTAAAGCTATTAAAGCTCCAAAATATTTTTGGAGTCATAAATTCAAAATTTTAACTTTTTTATATATAATGTACTATCAATATTGGAAAAGGTGGACAAATGAGAAGTCATAGGCTTTGAACGTGGTTTGACTTTTTAATTGTTTTAATTTTGAGTTAAAAAGTTTTATATGGAATGAGCTTTTGATTTTTTTGATTTTTGTAAGAGAAAAAATAAAATGGTTATAGTTTTTATGTGACATTTTATTTTATTAATTTATTAGCCTACTTTGGGAGTGCTTGGCAAGTCGGGTTTGGACTATTTTTGTGCTAAAATTTACAAAAAAAAAAAAAAAAAAGTTAAAATATTTAGGGTCTGTTTAGTAACTATTCCGTTTTCAGTTTTTGGTTTATATTTACAAAAATTTTAAAAATTATCATGAAAACTTGTTGGATAATTTTTTTGATTTATAAATGGTTGTTTCAATTTATAAATTTGAGGAAAAAACGTAAACTCAAAAAATGAGTTTACGTTTTTAGTTTTCAATTTTTTTTTCAAATATTTTTTTCAATTAAATTTTTTTTTTCAATTATTTTTTTCAATTAATTTTTTTTAATTAATTTTTTTTCAAATAATTTCTTTTCAATTAATCTTCTTTTTTCAATTAATTTTTTCTTCCCAATTAAATTTTCATTCAATTATTTTTTCAATTAATTTTTTTTCCAATTAAATTTTTTTCAATTATTTTTTTAATTAATTTTCTTTCAATTATAATGTGTGTAATCCCATTTTCATAAATAATAAAAATAAATACAAATATTTTGTACCTGAACAAACATATTTTTTAGTTTATGTTTTTAAAATTTTTTAAACATTTTGTTCAAAAAAAAAAACGTTTATAATTTATGTGTTTCTAAAAATAGACAAAAATCAGTTTATAAAGTTTTTGTAAACATAAACTAAAAACGTAAATGTTACCAAACGTTACCTTAATAAAATAAAATATCGCATCAAATCCATAATTATTTTATTTTTACTCTCATAAATATCATATTTAACTATAAAAAAATTTAGTTTAATTTTTAAATATAATTTTTTTAACTTATTAAAATAATCCAATATTAAAATAACTAATTTCTAATCCTTTTATTTTTTTGTGATTAAAATAATTTTTTAACTCCGAAAATTCTCATAACAATCGAGTGGTATCACATATACCGTGTTTAAACTTCCGTTAGACTAGCGTGTGGTGGCCATAGTTGCCATTTGAGTCGAGTGATAGTTTGGGGCTGGGTCAAGTGATTGATGTTGATGGGGTGGAGTATACTCGACATTACCTGAGATGTCAGGCTCCACTTTGCGCCTCCACTAATTTCTCTTCCAATTCAACTTATAACAAGAATGATTTAGATCACTAAAAAATACATCATTAATAGCACTAATATATTGAGAATGACAAAAAAAAATAATAATAAAATGAAAACAAGGCATAGAAAGTGAGCGAGACCCATTACCACATCATTAGTATTCTCTCTAGTAATCCCCTTTTAGTGCTCCCAAGCATTTTTCAACTTATAATTGTGCCGTGAGACAATCAAACATTTTGAATGCGTCAAACGACCTCATTTCAATTATTATTTGTTTTTTTTTCTCTTTTTTCTTTTTTTTTTTTTTTTTTTTTTTTTTTTTTTTGAATTCTACTCACCTCGGGCAACCCATCCCTACCCTCAACCGCACCTTCGCAGCCCCTTCTTGTCACCCATCGCTATCGTCATCGCCATCGCCGCCTACCCACCACACACTCTCTCTCTCTCTCTCTCTCTTTCTTCTTTGACTTTGGAGCTCTGATCTGGCTCCGATCCAGCCCCCTTCTATTCTCTCTCTCTGCAACTTTCTCTCTTCTCATTTCTCTCTCTCTCTCTCTCTCTCTCTCTCTCTTCCCATTTACAAAGCAAAAACTCTTCAAGTTTGATTTTTTATTTTTCTTTAATATTCTTAATGAATGAACTACAAACTGAAATCATCACAATTGCATACAACATCTCTTTTTGTTAAACTACTGTTGAATATAGTTTTGAGAATTGTAATTGTAAAAACACATGTCTATTGTTGGTTTATTTTTCCTACGAAGGAAAATATCATAAATACGAACGTACCAGCAAGGGTTGAAAAATCCTTACAAATTAAATTCAAGCCAATTATCAAGCGATTGTGTTGACGATTCTTTTGCTTCAATGAAGAGGACTTCAAAATTACCAAGTGTAGAGAAAAAAAAATTAATAGAAGAAGGAGGGAGACGGAGAAAGATGACTGAGTAAACAATCGGGGTGATTGAGTGAACAATCAAAGTAACAATTACTTACCTCTACTCCTATACTTTGAAAAGGAAGTACATAAAATGCTTCGAAAAAGAAATATTGAAAATAAATGCTTCGAAAATGAAATGTTGAAAATAAATGTTTCAAAAAGGAAACGTTAAAAGTAAATGCTTCGAAAATGAAGTACGTAAAATAAAATGCAGGAAATATAAATAAAAATATAAATATAAATAAATTGTCTTTTATTTGAGTTCTGGATCTCTTTACAATGTAGCCATAAATGGCTATTTATAGGCAAACATTTTTAGGAAAAAATACCTAAAACTACTCACTCTTCCACCTCCTCCATTTCATACTCCATGATATTCCATAACTTCCTTCAACCTCCACTTCATGTTTTATGTTCTCCACTTTGTTCTCTATCATCTTTCTACATTTCATAACTTCTCACAACCTCCAAATGAATAAGAGGGTGCCACATGTCTTGTAATTATATAAATAATAAAATTACAGATTTATGGTGTCAACATCTATGTAATCATGATGAATGAGTTTTGTAGACGCGCCCGTGGGCCTCACTACAGTTCGGACTCAATTTGTGTCACGGTTCTTAATCTGAACCAAAGAGTCCAAATCTGGCAAATCGTTTTTAGAAAACAAGATTTTTAGAAAAGAAGTACCAAGCATGGACTACTTTGCCAGATACAAAGTCGCCACCTAAATATTTTTTATGGGGAAATTTAGGAAACCCTGACTCGGTGCCAAAGGCCACGTGTCCGTCATCATCAAAGTTGCCTCGGCTCGGGAGCTAGGGTACGATTGGGGAAGGTCAGCTATGAGCACCCCCTCTCGCCCGATCCGAAGATCGGCCTCTACTAACCATGATATCCGTTTTTGAAAACGTTATGTGTTCTTATCCCGATTATTAGCCTAGAATTACTATGTTATGCGCACAACACAAAAGTATAGACTAGATCACCTAATTTGGAAATAAGCATTGCATATCCGTTTGTTTTTTGAAAAATGTTTTGGAATTTGCTACTCGCGAGTAGGCTGAAACACGGATTTTAATGAGCTATTCCAACTCAGACAATCCAACCTTCACCCACAGGCATTCAAGCAGTTATATCACATAAGCAGCTAGCCTCATGATAATCATGCTATCATGGCAACACTCACACACATGCAAGGATGCTAAAGCAAAAGAACTTACAGAGTACTCCAAGCCAAAACAGAAACTAGTTAGTAATCATATGCATGATCCTAATTCATGTTAAGATAGCTAATGCAACACATGCAAAATGCAACTAAGATAGGCTCGGCTAATCTACAATGACATGTGAAATGCTACAACTAACACGTATTCAATTTGGAATTAAAATACAAATGCAGTTAGAGTGATGCGCCGAGCTCGATGCATGTAAGACAAATGTGTGGATGCACGCATGCATAGCATAAGGTATGCTAATTTAAATATGTCCTAGTCTACCATCATAAGCGGGTAAATAAAAGGGAAGAAAGACGTGGGGTTGGAAGACATACACACACTCACGCACACTTATTACACAACTGCCCTCACTCAAAGGGTCCAAATAAATATTACAGTCCGAATAAATAATACTAAATTAATTATTACAAAATTTCTAATCTAATTAACAAATAAAATGCAAAGAGAGGATGGCCGCAGCCCTCGCCTCGGGATACATGAATGATGCATGCTCGGATTTATCTTGCCCCGAAAGCCCGTACCATACCACTGCTGCCTTTGTTTACACTGCCCTGCTTCTCTGAAAACTGCTAAAATCGTGGGACAGGTTCCCTGAACGCTGTAGGACACCATCGGCTAAAGGGAATGCCCACTGGCCATGGGACTTATCCATCGGCTGGGGTTTCATATTATCGGCCACCAATCCACGGCCGGTCGACACTCTACAGTGCCGGTCGGCAAAAACTTCCTGCAGAAACTGGTTTGTGACAGCAACAAGGACAGACAGTGTATGGCATGAAATTTCAAGCAAATGTATGCGCGGGCACACTCCCTATCATGCAAGGGACTCAAGGGAGCATGACCCTCGACCCTCGGGCCATTAATCATGCATTTTGGTGCATGATGGCCTAAGGAGCCAAGGTTGCAATTCAATGAAAATGCATGCAACATATAAATGAATACCAAAACCCTATCATGCCGAAGTCAAGGGCCTCGGTGACCGAGAGTTGAGACGCGTTACATCATTTATAGTATGAACATTTCTCCCCCCCTCACACTTGGTTTGACACCTCAAACCAAGCAATGCAATGCATGTTATGCAAACATGGCTCGAAAATGCAACATATCACTAAAATGCAAAGCATGCCAAATGTAATGCAACATATCATGGCAATCATGCAATGTTCCTAACATGCAATGCTACAATGCAACTCATCATGCAATGCTAATATGGTACAATGCAAGCATGCAATTAGAGGCAACAAGTCACGCATACAACCATGTCCGAGAAGGGACTTAGACTGAAATGGGAGGCCTCGAACGCCCCCCAAAACAGTGGCCAAAAGTGTCTCAAGTGATGGACAAAATGCACTACAAGCATGCAAGTCAAAAGGGGCCCAAGGCTAAAGCATAATAACAGGGCACTCCACTACCACTAACCCAAACAAGCATGGCATGAACTATACAACCTAAAAACAGAATTTTAGCATGCAAAATAGCTCCAAAACCCGCTGGTATGGTGTCCCAAATGAAACAAACACCTAGGCATACACAATGCACGTTTCAAGGCATAAGAGGGTACAACTTCAAAGCATGAGAGGAGCGATGAATGCAAGTATACAAGCATGGTTTAGGGACTGACATGATATGCTAAGTGATTCCAAATCACCGAAATAGCCTAACCAATGCATGTTCATGACCCATACCCTTAAGGCTCATGATCCAAAATGCAAAGCAACTATATCAAGCATGCTAAACAAGACAAAATTAGTGGCCAACAGACCTCATACACGGCAAAATATGGTCAAGAACTTCACAAAGTGAAGCCAAAATATGAGAGCATGGTAGTCAAAAGTCATGATGCATTTCTAGACACAAGCAAGGGAATACAAAGCAAGTATGTTAAGCATGCAAAGGGCCACCAATCCGACCAAAAACAGAGATAACATGTGACCTAAATAGCACTAAAAACATCTGATATGGAGCCAAAAACAACCAAGCATATATGCTACCCTTATGAGCCCAAAACATGCACAAACGAGACACAAAGGGAGAGGGGTGTCCCTCCCCTATACAAGACTTCAAACCATCTTCTTCACCACTAAAAATCCACTGGATTTCAGTGGTGAGAAGGTTAATACAACAAAGCAAATAAGGCTTAAAGAAAAAGACACCAAAAGGGGCCAAAAGAGACCTAAGAGGGGGATTTCGACCCCCAATGCCAAAACACCCTTAATGACAGTTCTTAAGCACGAAAATATAAGACTTTTTTTAGTTATACACAAAGCTCAAATCAATATGCAAGATAGGTCAAAAGCCAATGCAAGATTGGGAAAACTAAAGTGAAAGTCTTACCCTTGAAGAACACTTCAAGAACAGTTGGTCCAGCCACACTCTACTGAGCAAAATCAGTCCAAAATCTCAAAAAACAACCCTCAATGCCTCTCAATCTCGGAGCAAGGTGTAATAGTGTGTGTATTAGTGCAAAAGTAAGGTCAAAATGCACTTTTAGGCCAAGAAAACACACACAAGGGAGGAGAGAGAGGGAAATATAGTGAGAGAGTCTGTATAACAGATGTATATGTATATAAGCTTTGGTTTTTTTATGTTCAAAACTCTAACCCTTGACAATGGGAGAAGAGGGGTCCTTATATAGGCAAAGGGAAATGGTTTAAGCTTCTCAAAGAAGCTAAGTGAAAAGGGCAAAGGGGGCAAAGGAGTCAAGGCTTCTTGAGTAAGCTAGGACAGCTGGCCAAGCCTCCTCAAGAAGCTTGGCCAAAGGGTTCAACCTTCTAGAAGGAAAAGGGGTGCAAAGGCTCAAAACAGCCACTTCATGCACGGGGAGGAGTGTTGGTGCATTCCAACTGGCACAGCTGGCATGCACCAAGTCTGAAGGGTGCAAAAGGGTCACACCGGCCAGCAAAAAAAGTCACCGGCCAAAACAGCGTGCCGGTCGGCAAAATATAGTGCCGACCGGCCATTGGTTTTAAGAAACCACTGCCGGTGGCACCAATAAACGGCCGGTGATGTGAGGGGACAGCTGGTGGGGTGTGGGAATGGCCAACAAACCATTCCCTACCTTTCAAGGCAAAAACACAAGTGTTTGGTACAAAACTAGACACCGAAAAGTCGAGTCGAGAGATCTTGAGGCGAGGCGCGTAGCCGAGACCTCCGGGAACTTGAGACGAATGCAAGCACGGATGATTACCGAGTGTTCCAACGGTGACGTCCAAGTCTTGAGGACGGTCAAAAATGGGGTGTCTACAGTTGCCCCTCTTTGACAGAACTCGAAAGTCATAACAATGATGGGAGTGAATGTAAAAGCCCAGAGAAGACCCATTTTTGATGAGGCCGAAGACTTGGACAAACAAACAAAATACAAATGAATGAATGGTTGTGCCCGCAAGCTGCCTACGTATCCCTTTGCAAGGAATCAAACCAGCGTAGTTCAGGGGCAGGATACAAATGATATGCAGGAAGATTTTGATAATTGGACTTATACGCTACGCGAAGTCAGCTTGTAATTGGACTTATACGCTTTCGCGAAGCCGGTTTGATGAAACAATGCAAGTGGAATGTGCGTAACAACGCAAGTGAAGAGGTGTGCATGACAATGCAACCTAAGATGAATTCCAAACACACTGAAATCGTGTGGGAAAGGGGACAGGGAGAAACATAGGGACATATCCGGGTGTTTCGGAATGGTGTGAGCATTGGAACGTATTCTGAACGCTTTTAACCGAAGAGGGAGAAACATAGGGACGTATCCCGGTATTTCGGAAAGAAGGGAGAAACATAGGGACATATCCCGGTGTTTTGAAATGGTGTGAGCATTGGAACGTATTCCAAACGCTTTTAACTGAAGAGGGAGAAACATAGAGACGTATCCCAAAGGTTAGGGACGTATCCCAAGGGTTAGGGACATATCTCAAAGGTTAGGGACGTATCCCAAAGATTAGGGACGTATCCCAAAGATTAGGGACGTATCCCAGTGTTACGAACAAGGAGGAGAAACATAGGGACGTATCCCGGTGTTTTGACAAAGGAGAAGAAACATAGGGACCTATCTCGGTGTTTCGGAGAAGAGGAGAAACATAGGGACGTATCCCGTTGTTTCAGAATGGAAAGAGAAACATAGGGACGTATCCCAGTGTTTCGGAGAGAAGGAAGAAACATAGGGACGTATCCCGTTGTTTCGGAATGGAAGAAGAAACATAGGGACGCATCCCGGTGCTTCTGAAAGGTAGGAGAAACATAGGGACGTATCCCGGTGTTTCGGAAAAGAAGGAGAAAGGGAAACGTAGGGACGTATCCCGGTGTTTCGAAAGAAGGGAGAAACAGAAACGTAGGGACGTATCTCGGTGTTTCAGAAAGGTATAAGAAAAAAAAGGACGTATCCCAGTGTTTCCAAACAAAGGAGCGCGCAAAACAATGCAATGCAGGTGCACAAGACAGTGCGATAAAATGCATTTTCTATGCAAGTATGGGGGCATTTTCTATGCAACATTGAAAACATATTCTATGCAGAAACATAACGATGCGCGGCACGCATGCAACCGAAGTGTATATGAAAGTTCACATTCTATGCAATGGAAAGGCACCAAACATGTACTCTGGTGCCTCCGATTTACCTTTCGGAGGACTTGGCAACACAACTCTGCTCGAAAAAGGGACACCCTGTTTACATTGGCGAGAGATAACATCTGCTGCTGCTTTAATTGCCATTCTGACTTGAAGCAGGCTTTAGCTTGGAGTAGAGGCACACTCATTCTTCGGAGCATTGACAAGGCCTAAAGAGGTACATCCGGAGCACAATCACGGAGTTTTTCCGAAGTTGAAGCACACTCAGATACTCGATATTTTCCTCTTTTGCTTTTGTTTTGTAGTCTAGAAAACATATAGCTTCAAATAGGTCCTGGTTTTACTGTTCTGAATCCACCTATATTTCAAAATCGAATACCGAAAATGGTTCAAATAAGTCTCATGCCATCTTAGGGTTTCACAACACAATTTACATAAGAATTCTCAAAACTAGGGCTTGCCTTGAACAACCAGTATTAACTGTCAACCATTAATTTCGTACACTATTTAAAACCAGGATTCACCCTAAATAACTGGTATTAACTGTCAACCGTTAATTTCGTACATTTCATTGATCATTTCAATTATTTTTCATAATATTTCAATAATTACAAATTAGATCACAATCAATATTATACCATTTTAATACAATTTTCAACAGAAAAATATTAACATATACGTTGGACAATAATCTATCAATATTTACAAATTATTATAAACAGTTAAATCAAGTCATAGTGTGAAATAATAATTTAAATACTAAAATAACTCACAACAACACACATGCATGAACTATTAATTTACAAGATATAATTAAATAGATTAGCACAACAATTATTTTTAGTTCTAATAAATAATTGAATTGTAATTATTTAGACAATTCTAAATTTCATGTAATTATCTGAAATGTAAAAAAAAAACATGTTATGGTCATTATTCGGAAAGAATTTCCCAAAAATAAGTTATAAATAATTCTGTAAAATTACAAAAAATTACATGACACAGATTCTTCACATTTTCTTAAAATAATTCCACACAGAAATTTATAAGTCAAATCCATAATCCAAAAATTGAGTATGAAACTTAGAATTCTCAAATTTCATTTTTAACTTTAAAAATACCATATTTGGTCTAACATAAGAGTTTTAGTGATTTTTCAAGATGAAGTAGAATCTATCTAAAATTTTAGATTTAGTTAAAATTTTATATAAATTCGTACAGAGCTAAAATAATTGATAACAAAATTTCTTTGTGATCTAGTCATATCCTCGATAACTTTGTAGAAGAAACCATCCTAAAATTTTGAATATAAAATTGTCTAAAAATTCATATAAAATTCTGACAGATTTAAGAAACACATGATCAAACCAAATAAAATCTTCAATCATCTATTTAATGTCACAAACAAACATGCAAGCCTAAATCAAAGATTATATTATGATTTTAAAAATACTAATATTTAAATAACCTTCAAACATCTAATATACATATCACAAATTTACATATAATTACAATCATTTTAGCATATGAATATAATTTGAAAGTTTGAACAAATAAAAAGAATTAGAGGATTCAGAGGGTTGTCTTATTTAATAATGATGTTGAAATGATGTGATAAAATGGTATGAAAATTCTAACCTTTCTCCTTATCCCCTTCTTCTCTCCCAACTCTAATTTTGCTATTAGGCTCTGTTTGGGAAGTTGAGGTTTGGGTTTTTTTGGGCTAAAATAGCCCCTCCCCCCACACACACAAAAAAAAAGAAGGCTTTTTAGCCTAATAAGATAAAACATCATATCTAATTTATAATTATTATATTATTTCTCTCATAAAAAGTCAAAAAGATTAAAAAAATTTTTCTAAATAAGACATTTTAGCCCCAAGCTATAATAGTTAAAAAATCAAAAGTTAAAACGATGACTCACTTCCCAAAAGAACCTTAAAAGAATTATTGTTGTTATTATTATTATTATTATTATTATTATATATATATTTTTTTTTTAAACTTTCACTCTCTCCCATTAGTTAAGGATGGAGTCTATAATAAAACACATAAACCCTTTACTATTGTTATAATTGTAATTGATCTCAAATCTATCAAAGACCAAGAGCCTCATCGTAACCCATTTTGTCGGCTGCCAAGCAATGAAACAAGTGGTGGGGTGAGATTCACCTCACCGGCCACCTAATGTAATTTTTTTTTTTTTTTTAGGCTTGGTTTGGAAAGTGGGTTGGTTTTTTGTTTTTTAGTTATTTTAGCCTGGGTTAAAAAGTTTGATTCGAGAAGGACTTTTTTACTTTTTTACTTTTTTGAATTTTTTTGTGAGAGAAGAGTGTAATGATTATGAGTTGTATGTGATATTTTATTTTTTGTGGCTAAAATAGCTTATTTTATTTTTTGTGACTAAAATAGCCAAAAAAACCCATAACCCAACTTGTCAAACAGACGCTAAGTCATAAATTTATATAATTGTGTATTTGTGTAGGTTTATGAAAAATCAATTAAAATATTTAATAAATGTAATTATTAAGTTGAATCTTTGCCAAAAATAGTTACAAATGAAAAATATTAAATACGTAAAATTATTTATTCTTAGTAATAGTTCTTTTACTTTCTAAATTGGGATAGTTTAAAACTAATTTATACAATAATATATTTATTAAATATTCTCCAGATAAATTAATTTATTATACATATTTTATAATACATTTATAAGAATAATTAAATACAATTTCTCACAGTATTCATCCTGTTTGGTTTACAATTTTCAAACGCAGTTTTATGAGTTTTCAATTCATATTTTATATTTTTAATTATTTTTTAAAAATATTTTAATCATTTTTTTATTTTTAATTTTTAGATTCACTTAATCTTAATACATTTAAAAAATAAAAAATTTGTACAAAAATTTTTAAAAAATTTATTGAGTACAATAAAATATGAAAATGTATTGAATTTTTATTTTATTTTTTTTATTTAGTGATTTTTTTAAAATTTTTTTGGTACAAATATTGTGCTTTTTAAACATATTTAAATTAGATGTATTTAAAAATTAAAAAATTACTAAATATATTAAAAATAAAAAAATACGAATAAAAAAATTAAATTTTCTTAAATTCGTGATTAGTCTTGAAAGAGAGAGAAGAATCAAATGGGTCATAAATAACAATGATATGTCTCTAAAAAATTAGAGGTCAAATTGAGCTCTAGTGAGGTGAAAAAAAAAAAAAAAAAATCAAAACATAACATCAATGGGCCATACACACATATTAGAGCTCTCAATTTTTATTCTTAGAGCTATTAAAGCTCCAAAATATTTTTGGAGTCATAAATTCAAAATTTTAACTTTTTTATATATAATGTACTATCAATATTGGAAAAGGTGGACAAATGAGAAGTCATAGGCTTTGAACGTGGTTTGACTTTTTAATTATTTTAATTTTGAGTTAAAAAGTTTTATATGGAATGAGCTTTTGAGTTTTTTGATTTTTGTAAGAGAAAAAGTAAAATGATTATAGTTTTTATGTGACATTTTATTTTATTAATTTATTAGCCTACTTTGGGAGTGTTTGGCAAGTCGGGTTTGGATTATTTTTGTGCTAAAATTTACAAAAAAAAAAAAAAAGTTAAAATACTTAGGGTCTGTTTGGTAACTATTCCGTTTTCAGTTTTTAATTTATATTTACAAAAATTTTAAAAATTATCATAAAAACTTGTTGGATAATTTTTTTGGTTTATAAATGGTTGTTTCAATTTATAAATTTGAGGAAAAAACGTAAACTCAAAAAATGAGTTTACTTTTTTAGTTTTCAAATTTTTTTTTCAAATTTTTTTCAATTAATTTTTTTTCAAATAATTTCTTTTCAATTAATCTTCTTTTTCAATTAATTTTTTCTTCCCAATTAAATTTTTATTCAATTATTTTTTCAATTAATTTTTTTTCCAATTAAATTTTTTTCAATTATTTTTTTAATTAATTTTCTTTCAATTATAATGTGTGTAATCCCATTTTCATAAATAATAAAAATAAATATAAATATTTTGTACCTGAACAAACATATTTTTTAGTTTATGTTTTTAAAATTTTTTAAACATTTTGTTAAAAAAAAAAACGTTTATAATTTATGTGTTTCTAAAAATAGACAAAAATCAGTTTATAAAGTTTTTGTAAACATAAACTAAAAACGTAAATGTTACCAAACGTTACCTTAATAAAATAAAATATCGCATCAAATCCATAATTATTTTATTTTTACTCTCATAAATATCATATTTAACTATAAAAAAATTTAGTTTAATTTTTAAATATAATTTTTTTAACTTATTAAAATAATCCAATATTAAAATAACTAATTTCTAATCCTTTTATTTTTTTGTGATTAAAATAATTTTTTAACTCCGAAAATTCTCATAACAATCGAGTGGTATCACATATACCGTGTTTAAACTTCCGTTAGACTAGCGTGTGGTGGCCATAGTTGCCATTTGAGTCGAGTGATAGTTTGGGGCTGGGCCAAGTGATTGATGTTGATGGGGTGGAGTATACTCGACATTACCTGAGATGTCAGGCACCACTTTGCGCCTCCACTAATTTCTCGTCCAATTCAACTTATAACAAGAATGATTTAGACCACTAAAAAATACATCATTAATAGCACTAATATATTGGGAATGACAAAAAAAAATAATAAAAAAATAAAAACAAGGCATAGAAAGTGAGCGGGACCCATTACCACATCATTAGTATTCTCTCTAGTAATCCCCTTTTAGTGCTCCCAAGCATTTTTCAACTTATAATTGTGCCGTGAGACAATCAAACATTTTGAATGCGTCAAACGACCTCATTTCAATTATTATTTGTTTTTTTTCTCTTTTTTCTTTTTTTTTTTTTTTTTTTTTTTTTGAATTCTACTCACCTCCGGCTACCCATCCCTACCCTCAACCGCACCTTCGCAGCCCCTTCTTGTCACCCATCGCTATCACCATCGCTGCCTACCCACCACACACTCTCTCTCTCTCTCTTTCTCTCTTTCTTCTTTGACTTTGGAGCTCTGATCTGGCTCCGATCCAGCCCCCTTCCGTTCTCTCTCTCTGCAACTTTCTCTCTTCTCATTTCTCTCTCTCTCTCTCTCTCTCTCTTCCCATTTACAAAGCAAAAACTCTTCAAGTTTGATTTTTTATTTAATTTTTCTTTAATATTCTTAATGAATGAACTACAAATTGAAATCATCACAATTGCATACAACATCTCTTTTTGTTAAACTACTGTTGAATATAGTTTTGAGAATTGTAATTGTAAAAACACGTGTCTATTGTTGGTTTATTTTTCCTACGAAGGAAAACATCATAAATACGAACGTACCAGCAAGGGTTGAAAAATCCTTACAAATTAAATTCAAGCCAATTATCAAGCGATTGTGTTGACGATTCTTTTGCCTCAATGAAGAGGACTTCAAAATTACCAAGTGTAGAGAAAAAAAAAATTAATAGAAGGAGGGAGACGGAGAAAGATGACTGAGTAAACAATCGGGGTGATTAAGTGAACAATCAAAGTAACAATTATTTACCTCTACTCCTATACTTTGAAAAGGAAGTACATAAAATGCTTCGAAAAAGAAATACTGAAAATAAATGCTTCGAAAATGAAATGTTGAAAATAAATGCTTCAAAAAGGAAACGTTAAAAGTAAATGCTTCGAAAATGAAGTACGTAAAATAAAATGCAGGAAATATAAATAAAAAGAAAAATATAAATAAATTGTCTTTTATTTGAGTTCTGGATCTCTTTACAATGTAGCCATGAATGGCTATTTATAGGCAAACATTTTTAGGAAAAACTACCTAAAACTACTCACTCTTCCACCTCCTCCATTTCATACTCCATGATATTCCATAACTTCCTTCAACCTCCACTTCATGTTTTATGTTCTCCACTTTGTTCTCTATCATCTTTCTATATTTCATAACTTCTCATAACCTCCAAATGAGTAAGAGGGTGCTACATGTCTTGTAATTATATAAATAATAAAATTACAGATTTATGGTGCCAACATCTATGTAATCATGATGAATGAGTTTCTTTCTAGACTTTTGGTGGGTAAAAAAAAAAAAGAAAAAAAGTTGGCTGGGCGACTGACATTTTGTTTGGCCAGCCGGTGATTTTTTTTTGGCCAGCCAAATGGTTTTATGGCTGGTCAACTATGTTTTAATTTTTTTTCGATAATAGTGTCAGAATGATAGGAAAACGAGCAATGGTGGTCTTTATGAGGCTTATTTCACATAAATTGTTGCAATTTAAACCTCAAATGCATCTTAATCCTTAGTATTTTTATTAGATTATATTAAAATTGTTGTACATTGGCAAATGAGTTTGCTATAGTACACTGGTACATAATATTAATGGGTTTTTGATCTGGCTATTACTGATTGAATTTGTTGAACTAGTGAAGAAGAAAATAAAAAAAGAAAGAGAGAAGTCTAAGGAAGTGAGAAAGAAATTGGAGATGGAGGAAGTCATCGGAGAGGAAGCAATAACCCGACAACAAGAGGACAGAGAGATGAGAGGGATTAAGAGAACCTGAGCTGCTTGGGTTTGAGTAGAGAGAGAGAGAGAGAGAGGGGAGGGGAAGATTCAAGGCACTCGAGATTCGACTTGTTGAGGCCCAAAGTATTAACCTTTCTCGTCATACCACTATGGGGTGTTTGGTAGGGATTATATATGCGGAAAACCCAATATACTATAAGATTTATTTTGAAAAATAGGTTGAAAGTTGATTTTTTTTTTTTTTTTTTTGCTTTCTTTCATGAAAAGTGTAAAAAAAATAAAGGATTGAAGTGACTTAAAAAAATTAAAAGTCAAAAATTTAATTTTTAACTTAGATGCCAAAATGGGCTTATGCATCTTATAACTAGAAAAAAATGGTATAATTTTAATTTTTTGAATCATAACTAAAAAAATATATATCATAACTAAATACAATATGATGTATCACTAAAAAAACTTATAAATCATAACTAAAATAATGTCATAATCAAAAGAAAAAAATTAATCATAACTATAAAAAAAAATGGAATTATTTAATTAATATATGGTACACCATTTTTTAATGTGTGTATAACATAATTTCCCTTATACACACAACAAACTTATTTAGGGTTGGTTTGGAAAGTAGGTTGGCTTTTTGGCTCTTTGGCTATTTTAGCCTGGGGCTAAAAAGCCTCGTTTTGGAAGGATTTTTTTTGATTTTTTTGACTTTTTGTGAAAGAAATAATGTAATGATTATGGATTGGATGTGATGTTTTGTCTTATTAGGCTAAACAGTCTATTTTGTCTTTTTGTGACTAAAATAACCACAAACCCAACCTAACTCATCTTTCCAAACGAAGCCTTAAGAGTTTATATCAAATTGTTTAGGGTAACTTTTATTATAATTTATTAAATAAAAATAATTTAAATAAATTGAAAAAAAAAATTTCAAAAGGTGAGTGAGGAATGATTTTTCAAATAATCTCCGCCAAAGCCAAACACCCCATCTCTTTCCTTCACCTAGTTGTTTCACTCTCTCCTCTTTGATTGTTTGTACAAACCCAAACCCAGAACCGATCCATCATATCTCTCTCATCAATTCTTGTTTGTTTTTGTTTTATCAACAATAGTGCTGAAACTAACAAAACCCATATTACAATTCATCGCCTAGCAACTGGGTTCTTCTAAAACCAGACTTTACCTCTCTCTCTCTCTCTCAAGCTTTGTAATTGTTTCTCTGGGATGGGTGTGTTGGAGTTGTGGGTAATCTTCACTTTCGCTTGTGTTCTCTTCACGAGTTCAAGTTTCGAATTTCCAAAACATCACATGTAATTCGAACGATCTCCAGGCTTTAGAGGCTTTCTTGATTGATTCAGGAACTATCAATGGTTGGAGAACCTCAAATTGCTGTAACTGGTCAGGAATTGTTAGAATAGTTTTGAAAATGTTGGGAAAAAAACAGAATTTTTATTCAACTTTGGTCTAATTTTTAGGTGAGACCCATGTGTCGATTTTCGCGGATCAAAGTGGTAACGTGTTCTATGTCGCGTTGTGATTCACGTGGTATATTTGGTTGCTCAAAACCATAACCGAGTGAATGGAAAATTGAAGCCAAAGTGTGCTCCATGCAAATGGAGTTTTGGTGGAAAATTTTTAAAGGTTTGAAAAATGGCTTGTCCCACATTGATTTGGTGGGAAGTTTTGAGTGGGTTTATAAGGCATGCGATTGGAACTTGGGGTGGGCCCCAAGGGGTATTCAAGTTTTGTAGAAAATAAGGTTATGGGCAAAATAGGCTAGACCTATTGGACCCAAAAATCACCACACACGCGTGCACCGCCGCCGCCCGTCCGGTCGGACGAGCTGGGCTTGGGTTGGGCTTGTCCGACCCAATTCTAATCTTTTTGGGCAAAAAACATTTGAGTTTATTTTATTTATTTTGAAATAAAATATGTCCGTTTTTATTTCAAAAATCTGGTTTGAAATTAAATTCAAATTTTGTAATGCACCTCTCTACAAAATTCTGTCCAAACTGAATCTATTCCACCCGAACATATTTCAAATCTGTTTAATTTTCAAATTCAAACAGATTCAGTTATCTGTCTAATTCAAAACCCAACAAGTTTAGTACTTGTTCAAATAGGTTTGCACCTGTTTAATTCAAAACCAGTAACCACCAATCCATTTATAAATAGGCAGCCCTCATTTGATGTTTCATTGAATATTTTCATCCCAAATAGTTATGCTATTGTTCTCTTCATATTGCTGCATTAGTTTTCTGTGAGAAAGAGTATATACACTTTATGTGTTCGTTGTACGAATAAATTGTAGTGCTGCATTTATTCGTAGATTGATCATTTTATCTTAGGAGATAGACGTCCGTATTCTGAAAGCACCATGGAGATAACGAATCTGTCTTAAGGACACAGTGTCGAACATTGGACTTGATCAGAATATTATTCAAGAATTTAATCAAGTAAGTTGATTATTTATTTTCTGTTTTATTTATTTATTTAAATCAGATTTTGATTTTGTTTTTGTAACAAAATAAAAATCTATTTTTATTTATTTTGTTTTATCTTCCTTGTTTGATTTTTGTAATTAAACAAATTCTCTCATTTTCTTTTATTTCTTATGTATTCTGTTTGTTGTTAAGTACCCAACAGAATTTATTTTTCAAATACAGTAAAGATTGACCTACAATCTTAAGATAGATTATTTTTTGTATCTTTATTGTGTATAATTTTCTGTGTTTTCACAAAGTGATATTCTGGTTGGAAAATATAAATAGTATTTATAAACTATTTGATAGATAGTAGTAATATACTGTCTATTTTCTTTGACAACTAGTAATAAATACTGGTGTTATTAACAATTGCAAAATATTATTTGGTGTTTCAGAAAATTATTTTGGTATTTTATTTTTCTGGTTTTAGTAACAAGGAAAATAAAATTATTTTGTATTATAATTTATTTTCTGGTTTTAGTAACTAGAAAATTAATTTGTGGTTTTTTTTTTCTGATTTTTGTAATCAAATATTACGGCTACTACAACTGAAATTGCAACTGGAAGTGGTATTCCAATTGTTACACCAACACCGGTCCCTATCTAAAACCATGTTCAAGTACCAATAAATTATGGAGAAACAGGGGAAAAATTTAACAGTACTGAGTTTAAGAGATGGCAGCAGAAGATACTGTTCTATCTTACAACTCTAAATTTGGCCCGGTTTCTCCATGAAGAGGCTCCAGCACTTAAAGAGGGTGAAAGTGATCGGCAAGTTATTGCCACTGTAGATGCTTGGAAACATTCAGATTTTCTATGCAGAAACTATATCCTCAATGGCCTTAACAACATGCTGTATAATGTTTACAGCCCTCTGAAGTCAGCAAAAGAATTGTGGGATTCTTTGGAGAAGAAATACAAGACAGAGGATGCGGGCACGAAGAAATTTGTTGTCGGTAAATTTCTGGACTTTGTTATGGTAGACTCCCAAACGGTAATTTCTTAAGTTCAAAATTTTTAAATAATTTTGCATGATATTCATTCAGAAGGTATGTCTCTTAGTGAGTCTTTCCAAGTCTCTGCTCTAGTGGAAAAGTTACCATCGGCTTGGAAAGATTTCAAAAATGATTTAAAACATAAACGCAAGGGGATGACCATAGATGAATTGATTGTAAGATTGAGAATTGAGGAAGATAACCGAAAGGCTGAAAAGAGGAATGGGAAAAATCCCATTGAGTCCAAGGCTAATGTGGTTGAACAAGTTCATAAACCACATAACAAAAAGAGGAAGTTTACTGGAGATAGCCCTAAATAAGGCGACAACAATGGCAACAAGAAGTTCAAAGGAAAATGCTTACGAATGGGTTTAAGATAAACGAATGTGACAAATACGTCTATGTTAAAAACACTGACCAAGGATGTGACGCCCTCAAAATAATAACATTAAACCCATCAAATAAGACATTTATTAACATATGAAATAACCACATTCTTCTATTCATCAGAGTTTCATTACAAAAGTATTACATGTTAACAACAAAAGCAAAATGCCCTACGGGCTTACAGCTTTCTAAGTTAACACTTGGTTACAACAAAAGAGTACTAACTCATTACATATTAAGCCCTTGGCTTGAAATTACATGTAATACATCAAAAGTAAAACGACAAAGTATGTCCGCCTCTAGCCTCCCAAGCTATGTCCTTGCAGGTGGCCTGCTACCTGTACCTGAAAATGATATTCCCATATAGGGTGAGCCACAGCCCAGTAGAAATACACTAAACCAACCATGAACAATGACTAAAAGATTAGCAATTGATAGATGGCCAACACTGATACATTCACATAAATAACATATTTATGTCATCCGACTTACGAGCCCAAGTTACTTTCCATTTTTCCTTTTTCAACAGATAAGCATGTTAGCTCTATCATCATTTCAACAGATATGTATAAAAACTATATCCCACATTCACAGATAAGCATATAAGCTATATCCACATTCTCAACAGATATGTATAACCACAATATCCCACATTCACAGATAAGCATATAAGCTGTATCCACACTTCACAAAGATAAGCATATAAGCTCTATCTTCACTTTTCTAGACAAGCATATGAGCTGTATCTACGGAGTTCATCCCCTATCTTCTCCCAACACTATCCGGTTTAGAGGTACATCCCCTATCTTCCCCTAAACCGCGGAGTACATCCCCCATCTCCTCCTCTACACATAACGTATACAAACACATTGGTTCTATATACAATCACTCAATACATACAGTTAATGTATTCTATCAACCGTCAAATTCCATGACACATTCCATTGATTAGTTTCCGTTTGCCTAATCACCATGCATTGTCTACAACAATCACGACTATCCTCCACCGATAGCCCAAAGCAGTTATTTCTAAACAGAAAATAAATGCACAAATGGATATTCAATCAACATTTCGTTTCCTCATTCCTCACAATTAATTATCCCAATTAATCAGACAATGTAATTAGGTCAATTCCCATAATTAACATTACGACCCTTAGGTCCCATTTTCATCACTGGTTCAACATTTATTCCATTTCTCTATGCCAAACATGCATTCAGGTTTATTATGAATAAAACCCCAACTTTTGTAAAATTACACAAAAGCCCCGAACTTTCACGAAATTACCAAACCAAACTCAACATCTCAAAATACTAAAATTTAAAGACAAAATCCATAAAGAGGAGTAGGATATCCCTACCTTAAATTCGGAGCCCCAAAGGAGAAGATGACAAAACCCAACGTGCTCCAAAACCCGAAATTTTCAGATTAAAATGTAGCCCTCGACGATCAACAACTTTTTTGTAAAGGCCAAAGGTGAGCAAATCACTCCTACTAGATCAAAACCTAGAGAGAAGGTAGAGTTCTAGAGTGAGAGGCTCAATAATGGTGTTTTTGGAAAAGTAGGAGAGAGAAGAGAAAGTGAAAAAGTAATTTGAAAAGTCAAAACACGGAACTTAAACCCAGTCGACCCGCTCGAGCGTCACTCACAGACTCCCGCTCGAGCGCCAACAATCCCGCTCGAGCGGCGGATGCACACTCCCAGAACTTTTTACAGAACCAGGTCTCCGCTCGAGCTTCCAACTCCCCGCTCGAGCGGCACTCACACAACCCGCTCGAGCGGCCAACTCCACGCTCGAGCGTCCAACGCTGCACAGGAAATACTGGATGGGTGCAATTCCCGCTCGAGCGCCAAAACCCCCGCTCGAGCGGACAAGTAAAAATCTGGGTGACTAGTTTTGGTTTCTAAACTCAACCAACCTGTAACAAACCTGCCCAACACATCCTATAACTCAAATACGAAGTAAAAAAGGATGTGAACAAGATAATAATCAACTACCAATATCCACAGAGACAAGTCCGGATCACTGTACAACAAGGGTAAACCCGGGATCGCTATAACCTCCCCCTCTTAAAGAATTTCGTCCCCGAAATTAAGCACAAGTTTTTCAAAAACAAGTTTTCCTCCATTTTAAACAATGTTACATTTTAACATTCAACAATTCGACCCATTACCGGTCACCCCCCTCCCTTTAACAAGAGGCATTTCACAATATGTAAACAACATATGTACTTTCAACATGCATCAACATTACGCATTTCCTTTCCAATTTCAACAACATGTTCAACACATATAATGTTACATTCAACTTCCATATGAGGTAAGTTCCACAACATACTTCCAACAAACCAAACATTTTCAATGTTTCACAACTTAAGACATATATAAAAGCTCTTAAGTTCAACAATAGTTCAAAATCTAAATACAAGATTACATATCAACAAACAAGTCCGGATATCTCTCGCGGACTTCCAACTCACGTTCCCAAGTGGCTTCCTCCACTCCGTGATGTTTCCACAAGACTTTCACCAAAGGAATGGTCTTGCCACGCAAGACCTGATCCCGCCTATCCAAGACCTGAACCGGTCTCTCCTCATACGAGGTATCCTCATCTACCTCTAAATCGGTCCAATCCAACACATGTGATGGATCTGGCTCATACTTCCGAAGCATACTCACATGAAACACGTCATGTACTCCGGACAACTGCGGCGGTAAGGCTAACCGATAAGCAACCTCGCCAATCCTCTCAAGGATCTCAAAAGGACCAATAAACCGAGGGGATAACTTCCCACTCTTCCCAAACCTCATCAAGCCTCGCCTAGGTGATATCTTCAAAAAGACATGATCACCTACCTCAAACGCCAAAGGCCTCCTTCTACGGTCGGCATAAGATTTCTGACGACTCTGGGCTGTAACAAGCCTCCTACGGATAAGTTCAGCCTTCTCCGTCGTCTCCCTAACCAACTCCGGACCCAACAAAAGTGCATCACCCACCTCGGCCCAACAAACTGGAGACCTACACGGTCGGCCATACAAGGCCTCAAACGGTGCCATACCGATGCTAGACTGAAAACTGTTGTTGTAGGCAAATTCTACCAAGGGTAAGTGCCTCTCCCACGTCCCACTGAAGTCCAGGACACAACCCCGAAGCATATCCTCGAGGATCTGGATAGTACGCTCGGACTGCCCGTCAGTCTGAGGATGATAGGCCGTACTAAAGGTCAACTTAGTGCCCAAGGCACTCTGCAAACTCTGCCACAACCTGGCAGTAAAACCAGGATCTTTATCTAAGACGATCGTCACTGGGACCCCGTGCAATCTCACTACGTCCCGAATATACAAGTCGGCAAGATGATCTACCGAATCTCTCACGCGCATAGGAATAAAGTGCGCCGACTTAGTCAACCGGTCTACAACTACCCAAATAGCATCACTACCTCGCTGAGTCCTCGGAAGACCTACAACGAAGTCCATAGTGATGTGCTCCCACTTCCACTCGGCAATAGGCAAGGGTTGCAACAAACCCGCTGGCCTCTAATGCTCGGCCTTCACTTGCTGGCAAGTAAGGCACTTCGATACGAAAACAGCCATATCTCTCTTCATACCCCGCCACTAAAACTGGCGACCCAAATCCTGATACATCTTAGTACCTCCCGGATGCACCGCAAGGCGCGAATGGTGAAACTCTCGGAGTACCTCCTCTCGGCAAGACTCCGGTACAAACAAACGGTCTCGGTATCTCACAGTCAGGTCGGGATACACCGTCAAACCCTTCTCAACTTTCCCACTGGAGATCTTCTCTCGGAAGGACTCTACCTCAAGGTCACCTCTCTGTGCCTCTAACACTCTAGTCACAAGTGTAGGCTGCGCAACAACTGAAAACAAGGCCGCAGCCTCAACGGATTCACTCAGAAGTAAATCAAACTCCCCAAGTGCTCCCAACATCTCCCATTCTCGGATGGCTATACTAGCTACATCACTAATGGATTTCCTACTAAGGGCATCGGCCACAACATTGGCCTTTCCCGGATGATAATGCAACTCAAAGTCATAATCCTCGATGAACTCCATCCACCTCCTCTGCCTCAAATTCAAGTCTCTCTGTGTAAACAGATACTTCAAACTCTTGTGGTCCGAGAACACCTCGAACCTCTCACCATAAAGGTAGTGCCTCCAGATTTTCAAGGCAAAGATCACAGCCGCTAACTCTAGGTCGTGAGTAGGGTAATTCTTCTCGTGTATTTTCAACTGACGTGAGCCATAAGCTACCACGCGCCCCTCTTGCATCAACACACAACCCAAACCCTCTCGTGAGGCATCACAATAAACCGCATAACCCAACTCTCTCTCCGGAATAATTAACACCGGAGCGGTGGTCAATCTAACTTTCAGCTCTTGGAACGACTTTTCACAAGTCTCACTCCACACAAACTTGACTCCCTTCCGAGTCAGTCTAGTCAACGGTGACGCTAACCTGGAGAAATCTTTCACAAACCGGCGGTAATACCCAGCCAATCCCAGAAAACTGCGGATCTCAAACACACTCTTAGGCTGTGCCCAATCATGCACTGCCTCTACCTTGGATGCATCAACAGACACCCCTTCCCCAGATACTACGTGGCCTAAGAATTTGACTTCCCCCAGCCAGAACTCACACTTCCCAAACTTGGCATACAGCCTATGGGCTCTAAGTAACTCAAGCACCACTCTCAAGTGTTCCTCGTGCTCCTCCTCAGAAGGCGAATAGATAAGGATGTCGTCCACGAAAACGACTACAAATCGATCTAAGAACTCCCGGAAAATCTGTTCATCAAGTCCATAAAGACTGCCGGTGCATTGGTAAGCCCAAATGGCATCACCAGAAACTCATAATGGCCATACCGCGTACGGAATGCCGTCTTCGGAATATCCTCCTCCCTGACCCACATCTGATGGTAACCCGATCTCAAGTCTATCTTAGAGAAACAACGGGAACCCTTCAACTGGTCAAACAAATCATCTATACGGGGCATAGGGTACTTATTCTTAACCGTAGCCCGATTCAACTTCCGGTAGTCTATACACAATCTCAAGGCACCATCTTTCTTTTTAACAAAGAGGGCCGGTGCTCCCCACGGCGAAACACTAGGGCGAACAAAGCCCTTATCGAGCAATTCCTGGAGCTGAACTTTCAACTCAACCAACTCTGCTGGAGCAAAACGGTAAGGTGCCATAGAAATCGGCGCCGTGCTAGGCACTAAATCAATAGAGAACTCTATCTCTCGGTGAGGTGGCAAACTAACAAGATCTTCGGGAAAGACATCCGAATACTCACAAACCACCCTCGGCAACACAAGCTGGGTCTCACCACTCTCACAACTCTCAAAGCTGGCAAGTAGACTACTAAGCTCACTTCGCCCTCGCGAATCATACCCCGGTGGCAACACACAACCAACCCGGTCTCCCAAGAAATGGAACCACTCCCCGCTCAAGGTACATAACGTGACCCTCTGGCGGTAACAATCGATAACAGCTCGGTATGACGATAGCCAGTCCATACCCAAAATAACATCAAAGCCCTTCATGGGCATGACCACAAAAGGAAAAGGAAGCCTATAATCGGCGACCTCTATATCACATCCTCTAACACCCTGTTTCAGGATCAACTCACCACCCAAAGGCGATACCACACAAATAGGAGATGCTAACTGTGCCAACTCCAATTCCAAAACAGATGCAAATGCAGCAGATACAAAAGAATGAGATGCACCCGTGTCTATCAACACATTAGCAACCGAGTTGCAAAACAGAAAAGTGCCTCTCACTACCGATGGAGCTGGTACTAAATCCTGCGCGGTAACAGCATACACGCGCCCTGTAGGCCCCTGATCCACCTGCTCACCTCTAGGAGCAAAAGACTGCTGCACAGACTGGGATGACGAAGCTCCCGGATTGGCCCTCGAGGCCTGCACAGACTGAGTTGGCTGAAAACTCTGCGTCTGCCTGGAACCAGACGCTCCCGAAGTGGCACTCAACTGTGGGCAAAACCTCTTCAAGTGCCCAAGTTGTCCACACTGATAACAAGACAAGGGCTGCCCCCTGCCCAAACTTTGACTCTGTGGTCTAGCTGAAGAAGAAGTGGCTCTCTGACCCCCACCCTTCTGCGGGCAAACAGATACCTTGTGACCCAGCTGGCCACACTTGTAACAAGTAAACTCTCCCTGATTGCCCCTCCCCGAGCCTGCACTCGGCACCGGAAAGGTCGATCTAGAAACTGCTCCCTGAGACTGCTGAGGGTTATAACCCCTCTGCCTCCTGCCATCACCCTGGCCATCTTGGCCCCTCTTGGAGCCCCTCTGTTCTTCCTCCTCTTCCTGCATCATAATTTCCATATGAGCAACAACATCTACCAGGTGTCTATACTCTCGGATGTAAGACCCACCAACTCTCAACTTGAGGCCTCGCCTCAACTTCCTCTCAAATTCATAGCAACGACGTTCCTCGGATGCCACCAGTTCAGGTGCAAACCTGGACAGACTGGTGAAAGTAGCCTCAAACTCGGCCACTGACAAGCCCTACTGTTTAAGCCGGCTAAACTGGTCCCTCAGCTTCTCCGTAGCTGCTGTAGACAAAAACCTCTCCTGAAAAGCATTTACAAACGCCTCCCAAGTACCACCAACACGAGCCTTCTCGTATTTCCACCATTGACCCGCATCTCCCTTCAGTTGGAAGGATGCCAAGGTCACTTTCAGTGCTCCGTCCTCGATGCCAAGCATCTCGAACGTCTTACTCATTTGCTCTAGCCACTCATCAGCTTTCAGTTGCTCCTTCGGATCCCCGATAAACTCATCCGGATTAGACCGGAAAAACTCCCTCTTCAAGAAAGAAGGCCCTGCCTCAGCTGCCTGAGTCCCAGCTCTAAGAATTCCCAAAGCTCCAGCTATCTCTCTGGCCAAGGCACCCATAGCCTGCTGACCCACTGGCTCGGCCACATTGGCCTGACCAACTCCCTCCTGCACTGCCAGAACCTCCTCCGGTAACGGTACCTCCTGCCTCGCAGGCCTACCACGCCTAGCACCTCTTCCTCGTCCTGACATCCTAATAAAGGTAATACAGAACGTTAGCACATTCATAAATGTGCCGAAACTAAACACTCACGTCCTAATGCATGGACAACTGTAATTCACTCCACGTAAGCACATAAACACATAAGCACTTACGAATTTCATTTCCGGATAATGACAGTCCCGAGGCGTTACTAGAGTTCCGGTTAGAAACAGCATTGATCAAGTGCCTTTCCAACAAGACTCCCAGAAACCCAAGGATCCAATCAACATCCTAGAAACTACATTCCATACCCACATAATCACATAAGCATGTTATCAATTAAGGACATAACATATGACATTACATCTAAGTCTCTATCAAGCGAGACAAACCCATTGTGATACTAATCACTTCCCACGTACCCAAAGTATTCGAACCCGGTACGCTCTGATACCAAGTTGTGACGCCCTCAAAATAATAACATTAAACCCATCAAATAAGACATTCATTAACATATGAAATAACCACATTCTTCTATTCATCAGAGTTTCATTACAAAAGTATTACATGTTAACAACAAAAGCAAAATGCCCTACGGGCTTACAGCTTTCCAAGTTAACACTTGGTTACAACAAAAGAGTACTAACTCATTACACATTAAGCTCTTAGCTTGAAATTACATGTAATACATGAAAAGTAAAACGACAAAAGTATGTCCGCCTCTAGCCTCCCAAGCTATGTCCTTGGAGGTGGCCTGCTACCTGTACCTGAAAATGATATTCCCATATAGGGTGAGCCACAGCCCAGTAGAAATACACTAAACCAACCATGAACAATAAAAAAAAGATTAGCAATTGATAGATGGCCAACACTGATACATTCACATAAATCACATATTTATGTCATCCGACTTACGAGTCCAAGTTACTTTCCATTTTTCCTTTTTCAATAGATAAGCATGTTAGCTCTATCATCATTTCAACAGATATGTATAAAAACTATATCTCACATTCACAGATAAGCATATAAGCTATATCCACATTCTCAACAGATATGTATAACCACAATATCCCACATTCACAGATAAGCATATAAGCTGTATCCACACTTCACAAAGATAAGCATATAAGCTCTATCTTCACTTTTCTAGACAAGCATATGAGCTGTATCTACGGAGTTCATCCCCTATCTTCTCCCAACACTATCCGGTTTAGAGGTACATCCCCTATCTTCCCCTAAACCGCGGAGTACATCCCCCATCTCCTCCTCTACACATAATGTATACAAACACATTGGTTCTATATACAATCACTCAATACATACAGTTAATGTATTCTATCAACCGTCAAATTCCATGACACATTCCATTGATTAGTTTCCGTTTGCCTAATCATCATGCATTGTCTACAACAATCACGACTATCCTCCACCGATAGCCCAAAGCAGTTATTTCTAAATAGAAAATAAATGCACAAATGGATATTCAATCAACATTTCGTTTCCTCATTCCTCACAATTAATTATCCCAATTAATCAGACAATGTAATTAGGTCAATTCCCATAATTAACATTACGACCCTTAGGTCCCATTTTCATCACTGGTTCAACATTTATTCCATTTCTCTATGCCAAACATGCATTCAGGTTTATTATGAATAAAACCCCAACTTTTGTAAAATTACACAAAAGCCCCGAACTTTCACGAAATTGCCAAACCAAACTCAACATCTCAAAATACTAAAATTTAAAGACAAAATCCATAGAGAGGAGTAGGATATCCCTACCTCAAATTCGGAGCCCCAAAGGAGAAGATGACAAAACCCAACGTGCTCCAAAACCCGAAATTTTCAGATTAAAATGTAGCCCTCGACGATCAACAACTTTTTTGTAAAGGCCAAAGGTGAGCAAATCACTCCTACTAGATCAAAACCTAGAGAGAAGGTAGAGTTCTAGAGTGAGAGGCTCAACAATGGTGTTTTTGGAAAAGTAGGAGAGAGAAGAGAAAGTGAAAAAGTAATTTGAAAAGTCAAAACACGGAACTTAAACCCAGTCGACCCGCTCGAGCGTCACTCACAGACTCCTGCTCGAGTGCCAACAATCCCGCTCGAGCGGCGGATGCACACTCCCAGAACTTTTTACAGAACCAGGTCTCCGCTCGAGCTTCCAACTCCCCGCTCGAGCGGCACTCACACAACCCGCTCGAGCGGCCAACTCCACGCTTGAGCGTCCAACGCTGCACAGGAAATACTGGATGGGTGCAATTCCCGCTCGAGCGCCAAAACCCCCGCTCGAGCGGACAAGTAAAAATCTGGACAACTAGTTTTGGTTTCTAAACTCAACCAACCTGTAACAAACCTGCCCAACACATCCTATAACTCAAATACGAAGTAAAAAAGGATGTGAACAAGATAATAATCAACTACCAATATCCACAGACACAAGTCCGGATCACTGTACAACAAGGGTAAACCCGGGATCGCTATAAAGGATATTTCATAGTTTGTTTTTATGTGGATGACATGCTTATCATTGGAAGCAGTCAAAACATGATCAAATCAACTAAGCAAATGCTTAACAAAAGATTTGATATGAAAGATATAGGGGTCGCAGATGTTATATAAGGAATGAAAATTACTAAAACATCTGACGGATATGCATTATCTCAATCACATTATATTGAGAAAATTCTTGGTAAATTTATCAAGGAT
Source organism: Camellia sinensis (assembly GCF_055761805.1). Classification (NCBI taxonomy): domain Eukaryota; kingdom Viridiplantae; phylum Streptophyta; class Magnoliopsida; order Ericales; family Theaceae; genus Camellia; species Camellia sinensis. Next base: position 85,534,363 of record NC_138963.1, read on the forward strand.
GTTTTGAATTTAGCTAGAACACCTGTGGACATTAGTCATTATTTATCGAAAAATAAAGGTGATGCGGTGTCTCAGTTAAAATACTCCCAAATCATTGGAAGCCTAATGTACCTAATGAATTGTACTTGTCCTGACATAGCTTTTGCAGTCAGTAAATTGAGTAGGTACACTAGTACCCAGAGAAGACCATTGGAAAGCGATCATTCGGGGTTCTTAGATATCTAAGATTTACTCGTGATCTTGGTTTGAACTTAACTCAATATCCAGTAGTACTTGAAGGTTATTGTGATGCCAATTGGATATCGAATACTAAAGATTCAAAATCCACTAGTGGATATGTCTTTACTCTGGGAGGCGCTGTTGTTTATAAGAAATCCACGAAACAACACATGCATTGCGTGATCCACAATGGAATCCGAGTTCATTGCTTTAGATAAAAACAAGAGAAGAAGCAGAATGGCTTCGTCACTTCTTAGAAGACATTCCAATGTGGCCAAAACCTGTGCCAGCTATTTGCATTCATTGTGATAGTCAATCCGCAATAGGCAGGGCACATAATCATATGTATAATGGAAAGTCACGACACATTCGTCGTCAACATAATACCGTAAGGCAATTGCTCTCAAATGGAATAATCTCAATAGATTATGTAAAATCTAAAGAGAATATAGCGAATCCATTAATAAAAGGTTTGACAAAAGAGCAAGTGTATAGTTCATCGAAGGGGATGGGATTAAAGCCAATTACATAAGAGTCATCATAATGATAACCCTACTTATATGACTGGAGATCCCAAGAACTAAGTTCAAAGGGACAACTAAGTTATGTGTGGCTCGCCAGAAATCACCAAGGATTAAAATTCCCTACCCATTCCTATGGTGAGAGTGATATCTGCAACACGTGTTGTCTGTAGGGGTATAAGGATAAGCTTTGCTTTTAATGATTACTTATATCTTGATTAAGGCATAAAATCAAGACGAGTATAAGGAGATACTCACAATAAGAATCACCTATATGAGTGTTGAATTGGGGTCAGTTCTATGAGAATGAAGAGGCTAAATTCTCTAGAAACACTCATGAAAATCAGGAGCGTTCAAGGCCAAAATGAACACAACAGTGAGAACCACGATGCGTTAGAAGATATTTTGTGTGAAATCTATTGTCTTGGCTTACACAGACGGCTGAACAATTCAAGGCATCGCGTCCATTGGTTAGCTTGTAAGTCCAATAGGTTATCACTAGGGAAGGTTCAAGGCCGAAAGCTACCTATCCTGATGCAAGATGTTTTCGACTTATACTCTTTCGATAAAGTCTGCATATTGTGGCATTTCTGTTGTCATCAAATTCCATTCATGTGGGGGATTGTTAGAATAGTTTTGAAAATTCTAGGAAAAAAACATAATTTTTATTCAACTTTGGTCTAATTTTTAGGTGGGATCCATGCGTCGATTTTCGCAGGTCAAAGTGGTAACGCATTCTATGCCGCGTTGTGATTCACGTGGTATATTTGGTTACTCAAAACCATTACCGAGTGAATGGAAAATTGAAGCCAAAGTGTGCTCCATGGAAATAGAGTTTTGTGGAAAATTCTTAAAGGTTTGAAAAATGGCTTGCCCCACATTGATTTGGTGGGAAGTTTTGAGTGGGTTTATAAGGCATGTGATTGGAACTTGGGGTGTGCCTCAACAAGTTTTGTAGAGAGGGAGGTTATGGGAAAAATGGGCTAAACCCATTGGACCCAAAAATCACCACACACACGTGCGCCGCCGTCCATCTGTACATCCGTCCGGTCGGTTGGGCTGGGCTGGACCTTGGCTTGGGCTGTCCGTTTTTATTTCAAAAATCTGGTTTGAAATTAAATTCAAATTTTGTAATGCACCTCTCTACAAAATTCTGTCCAAACCGAATCAGTTCCACCCGAACAGATTTCAAATCTGTTTAATTTCAAATTCAAACAGATTCGGTTATCTGTCCAATTCAAAACCCAACAGGTTTAGTACCTGTTTAAGTCAAAACCAGTAGCCACCAATCCATCTATAAATAGGCAGCCCTCATTTGATGTTTCATTGAATATTTTCGTCCCAAATAGTTCTGCTATTGTTCTCTTCATATTGCTGCATTAATTTTCTGTGAGAAAGAGTATATACACTTTGTGTGTTCGTTGTACGAATAAATTGTAGTGCTGCATTTATTCGTAGATTGATTATTTTATCCTGGGAGATAGACGTCCGTATTCTGAAAGCACCATGGAGAGGACGAATATATCTTAAGGACATAGTGTTGAATACTGGACTTGATCATAATATTATTTAAGGATTTAATCAAGTAAGTTGATTATTTATTTTCTGTTTTATTTATTTATTTAAATCAGATTTTGATTTGTTTTTGTAACAAAATAAAAATCTGTTTTTATTTATTTTGTTTTATCTTCCTTGTTCGATTTTTGTAATCAAACAAATTTTCTCCTTTTCTTTTATTTCTTATATATTCTGTTTGTTGTTAAGTACACAACAGAATTTATTTTTCAAATACAGTAAAGATTGTCCTACAATCACCTGCAATTCATCTTCTTCACTTGGTTTATTCAACGATCCTATCGATTCCGGTAGGGTTGTGAAATTGGAACTCTCGGGAAGATATTGGCTGGCAAACTCAACGAAACTACTTTCACTGGTTTAGACCAACTCACAACCCTAAACCTCTCTATCAATTTCCTCCGAGGCTCTCTTCCACCATCTCTGTTTCAAATGTCGAATCTACAAGTCATCGACCTCAGCAAAAACGATTTCTCTGGTTCAATTCCGGTGAGTATCAACCTCTCATTTCTGGAGATCGACATTTCTGATAATTCATTCGAAAGGTCAGTTCCTGTGGGGATTTGTATCAATTCAACTCGAATTTGGATCATTGATTTTGCTGTGAATCACTTATTTGGTAGAATTCCATTTGGGTTTGGGAATTGCAGCTCGTTAGAACACCTCTGGCTTGGTCAAAATTTTCTCGCCGGAGATATACCAGAGGATATTTTATGGCTTCCGTGATTGAACCAGTTGGGTCTTCGAGATGATCGGTTTTCGGGTGAGCTCATCAGTGGAATTGGTAATCTCTCTGATCTTGTTGGTTTACCAGAGAGGTACCAAAGAACTTCACTAAATTAGAGTGCCTCATCTCCAAGGATGTCTTACTGGAAGACCCTACTCTACGCTTGCCATTCAGATTTTCATTCCAAAGAGGCATTAGAATGTTGCAGTATAATCAAATTTGGAGTTTGCCACCCACACTTGATCTCAGCAATAACTTTCTCACCGGACCCATCTGGCCTGAGTTTGGGAACCTAAAAAAATTGCATTAATTGGTCCTAAAATGCAACAATTTATCTGGAAACATTCCTCAGGATTTGTCTGGTATGACGAACATAGAGACTTTAGATTTGTCCCACAATGATCTATCTGGAGCTATACCTTATTCGTTGGTAAATCTCAACTTTCTGTCTGAGTTCAATGTTGCTTACAATCAATTGTATGGGACAATCCCAATCGAGGGCAGTTTGAAACCTTTCCAAACTCGAGCTTTGAAGGGAACCTAAGTCTATGTGGTGGTGAACATTCGTCCCGGCATCCGATTAGCAATCAAATTCCTCAAGTAGTTTCTCCTAACAAGTCGATGTGGGGAGAGATTATTGTTAGAATGTCATTTGGGATTGGATTTGGGACAACTTTTGTTGTTATGTTCTTTTTTGTTCTAAACAAATTAACATTTTACAAAAATTGACCTTTAAATTGAATATTAGAGAGATTTCACATGGAAGTCCCATCAGTGGCGGAGCCATGTGGGGATTAGAGGGGTCACGTGCCTCTTGGATTTTTCATTTTTTTTGTTTCACATATGTATATAAACAAAATTTTAAACAAAAATAATATTTAGAATAAAATATGAAGGGTATTTTTAAATTTATGAAAACAATAGTGATTATTTTATTGAAAATGAAGTGACTACAACAAATTATATTTTTATGTATAAAAATTTTGTGAAAAAATCTCAATATAAAGGTAATATTCATCATTATTGATATGCAGATATAATTAATCTCACTATATATATGTAAAAATTACTAGAGTGTTAGTTATATTTGCTTGTAGAGTTCACCCTTCATATGTTGCTTTACTATTGGTTGGTGATATTATATGTCAATAATGACGTGAAATCACTATTATATGAAATTTTTACTCAAATTTTGCAAAAATTTGATTCAATTTACCATTATATAATTTATTTTACGACTTAAATATATGACTTTTTTACATTGTCCATGATACACTAGTTACACGTAATATTTTCTTTTCGATTTTACTCGAAGTTAATTGTTAAATTTTATGTGAAATACTTTTGTAACAATTTATTTAATTTTTTGTACTTAATATTAATTCAAATATTATTATTATCTTCTTATTGTTGGTTATGAAAAAAATAAAAATAAAGCTGCAATTAATAAGTGCCCCTCCTGATTTAATTTCCTGACTCTGTCACTAAGTCCCATGATATATAAAAGAAGGAACTGTATTCTGATGAATGAACCATTAATATGATGATTGAAATACTTGAACGATTCAAGATAATTGTGAGAAAAATGTAGATTATTTTTGTTTGTCCATGGGATAGGATCATATCTGTTATAATATTTTCCATGCACAAATGGTTTCAATTTTGATGGCATTGCTATGTTTTTAGTTTCTATTTGTTTCAATTCTACTAAACCATTACTTGGTTTGTAATGAAATTTCTGGTGACTTGGATTTTGCCGGAGCCTATATAATAGGCAGTACTCCAAAGAGTAATCTCCAAAAATAACCCATATGGGTGTGATTGGGATATCCTTAAAAATAGTAAGTTTACACACACACATACACACACAGAAAGAGAGAGAGAGAGAGAGAGAGAGAGAGAGAGAGAGAGAGAGAGAGAGAGAGAGAGAGAGAGAGAGAGAGAGTGTGTGTGTGAGCGTATTTTTTTGGCCTCTCTTGGGTAAAAAGTAAAAAGTTATTTTTTGATTTTTAATTTATTTTACATCACATTACTTTTTTATATATTTTTTCAAAAAAAAAAAAAAAAACAAAAAATTATTCAATGCTTTGAGAGAAAATTTAGGTAATGCTTCAAAATAGTAGTTATTAGTGTAAATTATGGGTCCTATCAGGTTTTCAAAAAATAATTTTTAAAAAATTTTAATCTTTTATTTTCTGTATTTTAATGTTTTCAATAAATTTTTTTAATATTTTAAGAATTTTTTAAAAAATTTTTAAACCTACCTAACATAAATACATTAAAAAAAATATAATATTTATGAAAAAAATATTTAGAAAATACACTAAATACCAAAAAATATTTAAAAAATATTAAAATTTTGTACATTTTTTATAGTTTTGTGTATTTATTAATTTTTTCACAATTATTTTACTACTTAGATCCATCTAAGTAAGGTGCATATAAAAAAGTAAAAAGATTGCTTAAAATTTAAAAAATATTCACTAAAAATAAAAAAATATGAAAAATAAAAAACCCAATTTTCAAAAAACTGAATTCAGAAAACTGAAAGCAAACACACTGATTACTTTTTTTGTTAGAGTTATAGGAGACAATTAATTGTCAACTTGTGAATGGAATGGAGTAATACTTCAAGAGCATTGAATAATTTCTCCTACTTGAGAGAGCCTTTGGATTTGGTATGCACATTTTAGAGTTGACCTCAGTAATTTAAATCATTCACTTTTTAAGTTTTGTTGAATAAAATATTCATGAAAATTAACAGGATCGGATATTGATAGTTATATGTTTGAATCACATTTTAAAAAAAATAGATAAAAAATATAATTTCAAGAATAGCCATATCTTTTTTGTAATATAAATGTGATTGTTATAACTATCGATATCTGATTATTTTAATTTTTTTTCCCCAAATATTCTCGTCAACAAATTTTGAAAAGTGAACAACTTATATTACCTAGGTCAATCCCAAAATAGGTCTACCAAACCTAAACACTTTCTCAAGTTGAGATGGCCAACTTGAAAAAATCCAAACCCTTTTTGAAAAGTATTTTTGAATGAGTTTTCATTTGTATTTAAGTGATTTTTTTTTTCATATTTAATTAAATTCTTTTTCTTTTTAGATGCGCCTATTTTCGATGCATTTTTTTTTAAAAAAATTGAATAAAATATAAAAATAGTTCACTAAAACAAATGAAATTTGAATAAAAACCATTTATGATGTATCTAAAAACTAAAATAAAATATGAAAAAAAAATTTAAGGAAATTTATTAGAAAATCATTTTTCAAGTATTTGTATACTAATTAGTCCATAAGATATTTTTGTATTTTAATAAATCCTGTTATTTTGCACATTTGATTTACAAAATTCTAATTATCATATTTAAGGTATTTGATGTACAATTTTACACTTACAAATATTTTTTTTTACTTAGCAATTTGGTGATGTGAATGTGACCATTAATGAGCATTTTACCTTCGACTCCGCTACGTAGCTCGAAAGAGTTTGGCCCGAATTTGGCTCGACACCAAAACGACGTCGTTTTGGTGTCGGTTTTTTTTTTTTTTTTTTTTTTTTAAAATTTCCCGTGTTTTTCAAGTCATTGATCTTCAAGTCATTGATCAATCCAGAAATTTCTTCAAGTCATTCATCTGAACATCAACATCAACAATTTATCTTCAATCCAGAAATTTTTATCTTCAAAAATTTTTGGATCAATGACTTGAAAATACAAAATTTATCTGTGTGAGGAGAGAGAAAATACAAAATACAATTTTTTTTTTTTTTGATGAACTAATCTTCAGATCACCGTTGATCACCGCCACCATTTGGGCTGTCGAGCTCGCCACCACCATCACCGACCGTCGACCCTCTTCTCTCTGCTCTCTCTGCGATGATCGAGCTCGCCGCCACCATCACCGATCGTCGAACCTCGACGTCGACCCTCTTCTCTCTGCTCTCTCTGCGGCGATCGAGCTCGCCGCCACCATCACTGACCGTCGAACCTCTGCGTCGACCCTCTTCTCTTTGCTCTCTCTGCGGCGATCGCGACCCTCTTCCTCTTCTCTCATCTCTCATCTCTCATCTCCCTCTGCTCTGCTCCAGACAGAAAAGGAGGATAGAGAAAAAAAGGGCAAAAAGGCAAAAAAAAAAAAAAAACAGCCCAAAACGACGTCGTTTTGGGCTGTCGAGCCAAAATCGAGCTCCTTTTTTCGAGCTACCAATCATTTTCGTTTTACCTTATTATTATTAGGAGTATTTTGATAGCTATGTCACCCATAAAATTTAGAGTTAATTATCTAAAAGTCTTATTTACAAATGTTATGGTAGCTCAGGTTCTTTCTAAGATTTTTGAACCAATGAGTCTTATTTAGTAAAATTGAAAATATTATCAGTTTTTCCTAAGTTTTAAAATTAAGAATATTGTCAATTTTGCATTGTAATATTCCAGATAATTGTTTTACTAACTGATGAAAAAAACAGAGTATGAGATTAAACGTTTTTACCCTTCTACTTATTGGTTTGATTCAATTATCTAATAAAACCGAAAGCATTATCAATTTTTTTTTTCAGTTTTAAAATTGAAAACATTATCAGTTTTTTCATTTTTAAAGTTTTTTTTTCTTTCAGTTTTGCACATCATATTCCTTTATAGACACAATTTTCAATTTTGCACAAAAAAATAATTCAGTTATTTCATTTCAATTTTTTTTGCAATTTTTTTTTTTTTAGTTTTTTCAATTTGAAATTTAATGTTTTAAAGTTTGAAAATCAAAATAAATGTCAAATCATCATATTTTTTTATAGATAATTATAAATGATGAACAATCTTTATTTGAAAGGTAATTTCGACTATTAAAAATTTAATGGGACTTGAAGGTTGAAAAAATCTTAATTAGGACTTAATAGAGTATAAGTTCATAAATTAAGACTTGTGTGTAAATACTCCTAAAATTTATTGGAATATAAGTAAGTGATGAGAAATTTATAAATATATGGCCCAAAAATTTACTATAAAATAAACAAAATTCACTTGAAAATAATTTTAAAAAATGAAACCAAACCGATGCAATTTGCTTCCTTTACTTTTCATACTTGCAAGTTGGAACTAACATTTCAATGTATGTTTGTCAAAAAATCATATTAGTGATAAACTTTACAAATTTTAATAATTAAAATTATAAATATTTTCAGGAATCAATAATTATTTTTGAAAGATAACATTGATATGTAATTTTTTTAAATTAATCATTTTTTAAGATTGTGTTCTGTTCATGAATTTATAGAAGATTTTGGAAAGAGAAATAAAAAATGCGTGTGAAATATAGTTATATTTCTTTCACATTTTATCTATATTTTTCCTTTGTCTTTTCAAATCCCCAAAATCATGAACTAAACCAAACAAAGCCTAATTGAGAAAAAAAAAAAAAAAAAAAAAATCACCTATTGTCTTCTTAGTTCCCTTCTCGAGTAATGATGATACAAGGCCGTTGCCAACCCCAAATTGAAGCCATGTATCGACTTATTTAGGCCTTAGAAGGCCCATGCAACGTTTGGGGAGGCCCAAACCCCCAATACACTGCTAATTGGACACATTCGACCCTTTGGGATTGTTCTATGGTACAACAAGACTAGTGTTGTATAAATAAAATAATTATACATAAAATCAAGACCTCTTGCAAAATTTGGAAAAAATATAGTTAGTCTTACACTTTTAACATAATTACATTGACCTTCTTTTTAATTAAGCTATCGATTAAAACTAATGCAGATGGTGAAGTGAATGTGTACATAACAGGGTTGTTGCCAGGACTATATGAAAGCCGTTGATGGAATACATGATACTGCGCAGGTTACGAGGCCAGACACTCCAATATATTTTGGTAGGAAATACTGTCACACCCAAAATATCATGGCCATGTGCGATTTTGACATGTGTTTCACCTTCGTATCGCTTGGATGGGAAAGAAGTATGCATGATAGTCGCATCTTCAATGAGATAATCACAAATGACAATGTCCCTTTTCCACATCCTGAAGAAGGTATCATATTGCATTTTCATTTTTTTCGGTACATAATATTTAAAAAAAAAAAATTATTGCGGTATTTAAATTGAATTTATGGTATTTTTATAGGAAAATATTATCTTGTCGATAGTGGCTATCCGAACCGCTAGCGTGACCTAGCACCATTCAAAGGCAGCCGTTACCACCAACAACAATTCCACGTTATTGAAAGGCGTAGGACAGCAAACAACCCCATGGAATTATTTAATAAAGTTCACACGTCGTTGCAGAGGGTGATGGAATGCGCTTTCGGCGCATGAAAAAAACCGATGGGGGTTTATTCAAAATATGCCTCGGTATGATTTTGCAAATGTGCAAGTTCAGTTGGTTGGTACATCAGTAGCGTTACATAACTATATAGCAATACTAGCAATCCAACAACAGTTAACCCCATTTTCAACGAGGAAGAGGCTATGACAATAGTAAATGGCATACCGGAAGTTGCACATGACAAGGATGGTTCAATGGTTGAGATAAGGACCCCAATATGGCATTGGTGCGAGTTCGCATACAAGATAAGTTAGTGCACATACGCAATAACGGAATGTTAGGAAACATATAGTCAACCTAATATTTGTATGCTTGTAGCATTGTTCAACCACAGTCGGGATGTATGTGATTATATTATATTGTACAATATGTATGTGTTTACACGAAAAAAAAATAAAAGTACTATGGTTTACGTGCCTTATTTTGTAAAATTATTGGGTTAGAAAAAGAGAAAATTTGTTATGTACTTGTAATAATTAAGCATCATAGCATGATGACAAACCACAATATTATGATTTGATGACTGTGACAGAAAAATTAAAAAATTTTAAAAAATAAAATGGGCACGTACTATGTCAAAAATTACAATATTTGGCCGTCAACTCAATTTTGGGTAAAAGGTAGCAGTATGATTTGTACCAATTTTTTTTTAACAAATTGTAAAACAAGTGCAGAGGTGATGTGTCCAAAAATAGATTCCAAAAGAGAAATTTATAGGTGTGTTTGGTTTGTGTTTGGAGATAAATTTTTTAAAAAATATTTGGGGCGAGAGTAACTGAATTTTTTTGGTTTGTTTGGTTATATTTTGAAAATAGTTTTACAGTTTGGGAGTTTGGTATGATTTGATGTAATTGAGAAGACGTGTGTTAGTGAACAAGTGATTGAGAAAGAGAGAGGAGATAAAAAAAGTAATTGATTGATGTGTAGGAAAGAGAAAGTGATTTTGAAAATTTTTTTTTCAAAAAATTCGAATCAAACAAAATTTTGAAATTTTTCCTCAAAACTTGTATCTTGACATACAATTTTTTACAAGCCCTCTGTTTTTTGTTTTGTTTTGTTTTTTTTTTTTTAATAACGATATAATTCTCATTTGTCCTGTTATTATAAAAAATAAATAAACAAAAATAAAGAAAATGAAAATAATAGGCCGATGTGGCAGCCTTGCAACCCACACGTCCAAGTAAATGAACAGCAAAGGGTACAGGGTATGCCCAAGGGCATTTGGGTAATTTTACATATGGACACCTCACCAAAAATTCAAAAAGCCAAAAAAGTCAAAAAGCCTATCTCAAACCAGGCTTTTTAGTCACAGGCTAAAACAGTCAAAAAGTCGACCCATATCCCAAACAAACCCTTAGTAATATTTTTGTTACCGACTAAAATTGGAATAGTTTAAAACTAATTTATACAATAATATATTTGTTAAATAGCCTCAAGATAAATTAATTTATTATTCATATTTTACAATATATTTATAAAAATAACTAAATACGATTTCTCACAGTATTCACCCCGTTTAGTTTATAATTTTCAAAAACAGTTTTATGAGTTTTCAATTCATATTTTTATATTTTTAATTATTTTTTAAAATATTTTAATCATTTTTTTAATTTTTAATTTTTAGATTCACTTAATCTTAATATATTTAAAAAATAAAAAATTTGTACAAAAACTTTTAAAAAATTTATTGACTACAAGAAAATTTGAAAATGTACTGTTTTTTTTTTCTATTTAGTGATTTTAAAAAAAAAAATTGTATAAATTTTGTACTTTTTAAACCTACTTAAATTAGATATATTTAAAAATTAAAAAATTACTTAAAATATTAAAAATAAAAACATACGAATAAAAAAATTTGAATTGTCTTAAATAGGTGATTAGTCTTGAAAGAGAGAGAAGAATCAAATGAGTCATAAATTCAAATTTAACTTTTTTATAATGTACTGCCAATATTGGGAAAGGTAGACAGATGACAAGTCATAGGTTTGGATGTTGATTGATTTTTTTTATATATTTTAATTTTGGATTAAAATTTTTATTTGAGATAGATTTTTTTATTTTTTTTCTTATTTTTGTAAGAGAAAAAATAAAATAATTATACTTTGAATGTAACATTTTATTTTATTAATTTTTAACTTATTTTGGGAGTGTTTAGTAAGTCGGATTTGGGCTATTTTTTAGCTAAAATTTACAAAAAGAAAAATTAAATTAAAATAGTTAATAAAATAAAATATCACATCAAATTCATAATTATTTCATTTTTTCTCTTACAAACATCACATTTAATTATAAAAAAATTCAATCTAATTTTTAAATACAATTATTTTAATTTATTAAAATAATCAAATATTAAAATAACTTATTAAAATAATTAACTTTTAAAAATTTTTATTTGTTTGTGATTAAAAAAATTTTTTAACCCCAAAAATTCTCATAACAAAACAGTGCTATAACATACCGTGTTTAAAACTTCCATTAGACTAGCTTGTAGTTGCTGTCGTTGCCATTTAAGTGATTGATGTTTGATGTGGTGATTTCTCGTCCAACCCGGCTAGAGGCGTCGAGAGAATTCTCCTCTTTGATTGTTTATATAAACCCAAACCCAGAACCCATTCATCATTATATCTCATCAATTCTTGTTTGTTTTTGTTTTATCAACAAAGGTACTGAAACTAACAAAACCCAGATCACAATTCATCGCCTAGCAACTGGGTTCTTCTAAAACCTGACTTTATCCCTCTCTCTCTCTCTCTCTCTCTCTCTCTCTCTCAAGCTCATTGTAATTGTTTCTCTGGGATGGGTGTGTTGGAGATGTGGGTAATCTTCACTTTCGCTCTTGTGTTCTCTTCACCAGTTCAAGTTTCGAATTCCCATAACATCACATGCAATTCGAACGATCTTCAGGCTTTAGAGGCTTTCTTGATTGGATTAGATTCAGGAACTATCAATGGTTGGGGAACATCAAATTGCTGTAACTGGTCAGGAATCACCTGCAATTCATCTTCTTCACTCGGTTTCTTCAACGATCCTATCGATTCCGGTAGGGTTGTGAAATTGGAACTCTCGGGGAAGATATTGGCTGGCAAACTCAATGAAACTACTTTCACTGGTTTAGACCAACTCAGAACCCTAAACCTCTCTATCAATTTCCTCCGAGGCTCTCTTCCTCCATCTCTGTTTCAAATGTCAAATCTACAAGTCATCGACCTCAGCAGAAACGATTTCTCTGGTTCAATTCCAATGAGTATCAACCTCTCATTTCTCGAGATCTTAGACATTTCTGATAATTCATTTGAAAGCTCGGTTCCTGTGGGGATTTGTATCAATTCAACTCGAATTCGGATCATTGATTTTGCTATGAATCACTTCTTTGGTAGAATTCCATCTGGGTTTGAGAATTGCAGCTCGTTAGAACACCTCCGGCTTAGTCAAAATTTTCTCGCCGGAGATATACCGGAGGATATTTTCCGGCTACCAAGATTGAACCAGTTGGATCTTCGGAATAATCGGTTTTCGGGTGAGCTCAGCAGTGGAATTGGTAATTTCTCTGATCTTGTTGGTTTGGATATATCATGGAATTTGTTTTCAGGGCCTATCCCAGATGTTTTTCATAGATTTGCAAAGTTACAAGAATTTTATGCTGAATCCAATAATTTTTCTGGTGGAATTCCCAATTCTCTGGCGAATTCTAGGACTATTACTTCACTTGTTTTGACAAACAATTCTTTGAATGGTGTAATTGATTTGAATTGTTCTAAAATGATCCATCTGGTTTATCTCAATTTAGGCAGTAATCAGTTCACCGGGCTAGTTCCTGATAATTTCCCACTCTGTCCGCGACTAAAAATACTCAGTCTTTATGGAAATAACTTTACCGGGCAAATCCCAGAAAGCTTTAGGAATTTTCATGTTCTCTCTCTGCTTTCATTATCGAATTCGACCATTTTTAACCTCTCAGCTGCCCTTGATATCTTGCAGCATTGCCAGAGCTTGACTACTTTGGGTCTTTTCTATGAATTTCATGGTGAACAAATGCCTTCCTTTCCTAGTCTAAAGTTTAAAAATTTGAAGGTTCTCTCTATTGGCAATTGTGGACTCATTGGTGTGTTTCCCCAGTGGTTGAGTGGGTTAACAAATTTGCAGGTGTTGGATTTATCAGGGAATCGATTGGATGGAACAATTCCGCCATGGTTAGGTAATTTTGAGTTTCTGTTTTACCTTAACTTGTCGAACAACTATTTTACCGGAGAGATACCAAAAAACTTGACTAAATTAGAGTGCCTCATCTCCAAGGATGTCTTACCGGAAGACTCTACTCTACGCCTGCCATTCCGATCTTCATTCCAAGCAGGCATTAGAATGTTACAATATAATCAATTTTGGAAGTTGCCACCCACACTTGAGCTCAGCAATAACTCTCTCACCGGACCCATTTGGTCAGAGTTTGGGAACCTAAAAAAATTGCTTTATTTGGTCCTAAAATGCAACAATTTATCTGGAAACATTCCTGAGGGTTTGTCTGGTATGACGAACATAGAGACTTTGGATTTGTCCCACAATGATCTATCTGGAGCTATACCTCTTTCGTTGGTAAATCTCAGCTTTCTGTCAGTGTTCAATGTTGCTTACAATCAACTGTATGGGGCAATCCCTACCGGAGGGCAGTTTGAAACCTTTCCAAGCTCGAGCTTTGAAGGGAACCTAGGTCTATATGGTGGTGAACATTCATCCCGGTATCCGATTAGCAATCAAGTTCCTCAAGTAGTTTCTCCTAGTAAGTCGATGTGGGGAGAGATTATTGTCAAAATGTCATTTGGGGTGGGATTTGGGATTGGATTTGGGACAACTTTTGCTGTTATGTTCTTTTTTGTGCTAAACAAATTTACATTTTACAAAAATTGACCATTGAGTTGAATATTAGAGAGATTTCACAGAGAAGTCCCATGATATATAAAAGAAGGAATTGTATTTTGGTGAACAAACCATTGATATGATGATTGAAATAATTGAATGATTCAAGATAATTGTGAGAAAATGTGGATTATTTTTGTTTGTCCATGGGATAGTATTGCGATTCTAGTTCAGACTTGACCCATTTGTTGTTCTGGACTCGGGTTTCATAGTTTCGTATTGTTGTTTATGTCTTATTTCCCTTATACTTCCTTGAGTTTGGTTATTAGGTTGTATTGGTTGCGTTTAGAACAAGTTAATAGCTTAGTTTTCAAACTTTTGTTGCCCAGAGTTTTACTCCTCCGCTCGAGTGTCGCTTCTTGTGCTAGAGCGGGTTTTCTGAATTCTCAGTACTTTTGCAGGTCTGCAAAACTACTGGGAGAGTGTATTCTCTGCTTGAGCAGTGCTTCTTGTGCTCGACTGGTCTTTCTTGCGCTCGAACGTTGGTCTGTTGTCTACAAAACTGTTGGAAGTGTGCATTCTGCACTTGAGCGAAGTAGTTTCTTGCGCTCAAACGGAACAACTTATCGTATCTGGACGCTCGAGCGTTACTTCTTGCGCTTGAGTAGACTGTGCGTATATCAATTCATAAAAATCACTTTTTATATCACTTTTTCATTTCTTTCTCTCTCTAAACATTTCAAAATCCTAAAGTTAAGACCTTCTCTCTTTAGGACTTATTCTCTCTCTCTCTCTCTCTCTACAAATATACCAAGATCTACCCATTTCTCTACCTTACTCCCTTTGTTAAAACGGTAGAACTCATCTATAGCTTTGTTTTCATCCGAGTAGAGTTAGATTTCGGCTTGCTTGAGGTTTCTCCACTTTTTCCTTGGTCTTCTAACTTTGATGTAAGGATTTTCTACACTCTTTTATGATTTTTAACTTAACTATTTGTTTTTCATAAAGAATCTTGTTATTTTGGAGGATTTTGAACAAAGCTAGGGTTTTGGTTTAAAATCAAAAGAGGGGTTTTCAAATGGATGTATGGAAATGGTTGTGGAAGTGGAAATGAGGTGGAGTAGTGGTAAAATTGTTAATTTTGATACTTGGTTTGGATTTTGAAAGAAAAATGGATTTTGTCCTAAATGTTTCAAATATTTATTTTGTATAAATAAGTGGAATTACTATTGAAAATGTGAAATTGGATGGATATTGATATGGATGGTGGAGTTGGATATGCATTATCAGTCACCTTGAAATTTGAAAAGTTTGTCTGTATTGGAGATTTTATATCTGTTTAGAAATATCTGTTTTGGGCTATCGGTGGAGGATAGTTATGATTGTTATAGAAATTGTATGAGGATTAGGTGAATTAAAACTAATTTCTTATCCATGTGCATTGAACATTTTTGCTCATTTAATACATTGCATACACATATGAATTTAAGAAAAATGGGTGAATGTTGGAAAGATGTGTGTATCACAAAATTAAGTTGGTATGTGTGTCCATGGTGAAAGTCCCAAAAAACGCGCGTATACATGGGTGCCAATTTTCACGGAAAAAATATCCGTAAAATGGCAACAGTAGTGCTTATATAGACTACGTTTACATGGGTGTTGTTTGACGGTTTCCCGCAAACAAAATATCTGTGAAAGGTTGTACCGGTTTGAGAATTTCTCCTTGTTTCCTATGGTAGAGGGCACGATTTGAGAATTATGATATAAATTGAGCATAGCATGATTTTGAGAAAGAAATGTAAATCGTTTTGACATGGGCATTGCATATGCATTTCATCCTTATATCTTTGTTAAGATTCATACATTGTGCTAGATTATTTTTACTGGGCTTTGGCTCACCCTATTTGGAGAAAACTGTTTTCAGGTACTAGTGATATGCCTCCACCAAGGACTTAGCTTAGGAGGACTGTAAAGTTGAAGGCTCAATTTTATTTATTTTGTATTCACTTTTGTGCAAGTCTAGGGCTTTATTTGTATTGAGCTTAAGACTCACTTTTGACGTATCCAAGCCTTGACTTGGAAAGATGTAAGCTTTTAGGGCACCTGATTATATGTTCAGCTTTTATTTCTTCTTACTATTTAGTAATACATGCTGTAGGTTCAAAATGTACTATTTATGAATGTATATCGCATGTGTCACTCTTTTGTACAAGGGAATCTCATACAATAGAAGGGCAACACACTCTGATTCATATTGTTATTTACTTATCACCTTGGATGTTTTATTGCATTTTTGGGGCGTTATAGATAGGATCATATCTATTGTAATATTTTCCATGCACAAATGGTTTTTAATTTTGATGGCACTGCTTTGTTTTAAGTTTCTACTTCTTTCAATTCTACTTAACCATTACTTAGCTTGTAATGGAATTTATGGTGGCTCCGATTTTGCATGTGTACACAATAGTAGGGAGTACTCCAAAGCGTAATGTCCAAACATAACCCACATGTGATTGGGATCTCCTTTGAGTTGGACGCAAGTAAAAAAAGTTGTGGGAGTCGTGTAACGATGAGATTTTGTTAGAAAGAAGATATATATATATATATATACTTTTGAGAAATTACCTTATGAAAGGGTATATCACATGCATTCTTAATTAGGTTTTTTTTTTTTTTTTTTTTTTTTTTTTTTAGTTGTGACTATTTTTATTTATTTTTAGTTATGACTTATAAGATTTTTAATTATATCATGTGGCGTTAGGTTATAATTTATTTATTTTTTTATTTTTTTTTTAGTTATGACTAAAAAAGTATGAAGTTATCATTTTTTTTCTTTAGTTATAAGGTATTTATGATACACACTCTTTGAAATGTGTGTACATAGTCTTTCCCATAATTCTTTTTTGGGTAAATTACATTGACACCCCCTCGGATTTATGTTTAATAAAAATACCCTCCTCACATTCAGTGAATTACACTTCCACCTTTGAGGTTAACAATTGCATTACAGAAACCCCCCTGTCGTCATATGACCGTTAGGGCCATCAAAAGAATCTTGATGACATCAGCCAAAAAAAAGTTTAATTGACTAAATTATCCTTTGTGAGACCTGTATACCTTGTTTATAATTATCAATATATCTTAAAAAAACTCTGATGCATGTCCAATCACAACAAACACATCATCATTTTATTTGCATTTACATTTCATTTGCATGTAACAAATATAGTTGTTGAACAAAGGTAGCCGTTGGAAACTGCTTATAAAAGGCAAATGAATCTCAATCAAACTCATTGACAAAAACAGAGGAACTGAAAAAAATAAAAAAATAAATAAAATTAAATTAAAAAATTAAAGCAAAAATGAAGGGTGCATTAGTTCAATATCTTCATCTTTTATTTTCACAAAGTGCATTACCCAAAGTGCTAATAACAATTAATGCCCATATGACCAAAAATAAATGAGCATACATAATCATGTTCCCCTTCACAAAACACATAAGGTAACATCTTCCCAATTTAGAGAAATATATTATGTTTCCCTTTACAAGAATATATACAAAAATACACTATATTGCCCCCATTTACAAAAATAGACCATATTACCTACACAAAAATATATCGTATAATTTGTCTTGGAACATTATATTTCTTATTCCTACTCAGATGGCATGCTGCATAATTTCCAACCATCTAATACAAATAACAAGAATAAACAAAATTAGATCTATAACAAGAATATAACAACAAATAGAGTAACAATATTACAATTAATTACTAAATGAGCAATACCTGAGCAAATACCATGCTCAAGACATACTTCATTGACTAGGCTGCACTCCAGGTTGCCCTCCATCCTACAAACCAAACCAAGCCTTAACTCCCGTCAAATGGGATCAACTGTATAAATCTTTTTTCCCTAGTCGACTCCATCTGAGGCCATTTCGTTAGTCAAATTAAGGAGATTCATATCTCTATTTACTACACTAGTCCATGTCCCTCTAAGTCTACCCCTTCCCCTAACACTACCATCTACCGTCACTGTATCGCATCTCTTCACTACTGCCTCTGTTAGTCTCTGTTGTATATGACCAAACCATCTCAACCTATTCTCTCTCAACTTGTCTTCTATCGGTACTACTCCATCCCATTCTCGAATATACTCATTCCTAACTCTGTCTTTTCTAGTCTTGTCACACATCCACCATAGCATTCTCATCTCAACAGCACTCGTCTTATCTACATGTTGTTTTTTAGTTGCCCAACATTCCATCCCATACAACATCGCTTGTCTAATAGCTGTTCTATACTAGTTTATCGCACAATACTCCAGACGCACTCCTCCACTTAAGCCACCTCGCATTAATTCTATAGACCACAACCGTTCCAATCTCCCTAGTGATTGTGATAATCGATCGTAAATAACGAAAATGTTCACTCTTAGGTAGTTCTTGGTTCTTAATCTCCACTTCTCCTCTGCTTCCATTGTGACTGTTACTAAAATTACACTCCATACACCCTGTCTTAGTTCTACTTATCCTAAATCCTTTAGATTCAAGTACTTTTCTCAAAATCTCCAACTTAGTGTTAAATCCTTCTCTAGTCTCATCCACTAATACGATATCATTTGGAAAAAACATGCACCATGGCACATCGTCTTCAATATTGCGTGTCAATTCATCCATAATTAAAGCGGGAAGATAAGGACTTAAGGTTAATCCTTGGTGTAACCCTACAGTAATTGCAAATTCACTCATCTCTCTAGCAGGTGATCTAATAGTGGTCACTACACCTTCATACATATCCCTAATCACATCAATGTAACATTTTGTCACCTCATTCTTATCTAACACCTACCAGATTATATCCCAAGACACTATCATATACTTTCTCAAGATCAATAGAAACCATATAAATGTCTCTTTTCTTTTCTCTATACTTTTCTATTACTCTCCTCAAAAGATAGATCACTTTTATTGTTAACCTACCAGGCAGAAACCTAAATTGGTTCTTTAACATCTTTGTTATATCTCATAATCGATGTTTCATCACTCTCTCCTACATTTTCATTGTGTAATACATTAACTTGATTCCTCTATAGTTGTTGCAATTCTAGACACCTCATTTATTCTTATATATCACTCTCTTCCTCCATCTTACAATATCACATTAAATAAAAATATAATGACACTAAACAAGTAATGTTTCAATGCATTCAATAGTCAAGTTCAGAATCTTTGTGATACTTACATGTTGTCCCCCTACCACTGTTGAAGTAGAACCTCTACCACATGCACCTCTTCTAGTTGGAATTCCACCACTTGCACCTCTACTACTACCTGTACAACTGCCACCAGCATCACTCCCTCTAATAGAAACTCTCTTTCTTAGGCTTGAACCTCTTCTACTTGGCTTATTGCAATCCCACTTGTTTGCCCTGTTGTAAAAACACTTGAACCACTAATTGAGCTAGATTTACCCTTTCTCTTCACCGGAGCCCTTTGATAAAGTCCTTTTGTTGTGCCCAATTTCTTTGCATATGGCACATTTAATAGTGTATGACTTTCTAGAATTACTAGCTCCAGGGGCAGCTTCACCAGCTTCCCTTCTCCTACTATTTGGAGGCTTACCAGGCAGTCACTTAAGAATTGGAGGCTCCAAAGCTTATTCTAGAACTTCACCCCACATACTCGTATCATGTATTGGATGAATAATATCTCCTTATGCACCGAAGAACTTATGCCTCTAATAAGCTTGATCACAAAATGTGTGAGACCCCTAACTTTAGTAAACCCTGTTAAGTCCCCAAATTTTGAGTTATTATAATAAAACCCTTAGTTTGTTGATTATTCGCAAATTAAACCCTAGAATCGAAAATGCATCACGGACGAACCGATACAAACCCTAATCGACCGTGGAAGCTTAGAAATCATTTCTAACACTCTAATATTAATTATTTAACTCTCAAATTTTAGATTAATCAGTTTAAACCTTAACTTCCAGTTTTCACAGTTTTCGTTTGGTTATTCACCTTTAAATTCAAAGCAAGATAATACAAATCGAATTATATTTCCTAATACTAATTTATTAACTCTACACTTGAAATAGATATTTTAATTGAACCCAAGCCCTCATATTTTTTTTAAATCACATTTTGACCCCAAACTAGTATCATTACACACACACACACACATATACACTTATATATTTCTTAAATAAATAATTTTGTACACAAAATATCTTCATATATATATATATATGTATATGTATGTATATAATCAATAAAAATCCCCCAAAATTCCTTGCACATGGCCAGCCACCCTAGAGGAACCCTTTGTTGTGTACTTTTTGGGACAAGAATGCTTGATTTCGTGAAGAATTTTGACGAAATCCCCAAATCATGGAGATATGCTTGTATTAATTTTCAATCTAGTTCTATCTTGACCAAACTAGGACTAAATCATGTTCCAATTTATAATTAATCTTCTTGATCAACCTCCATTTCATTCCATTCCAACCAATTCCAACCAAGGGCTTTTTAGACTTTCCACCACAAATTTTTTTCTATAAATAGGACCTCTCCCCTAGAATTTTTGAACATCAAACACACCCAAACACACTTACATATTTCGGCTAGAGAGAGAGGGAGAGGAAAGGAAGAGAACCTTGGTGGAGGAGAAGGAAATGAAAGGCAAAACTTGTGCATTTTAGCAAAGCTAGTAATTGAGTAAGCCACAACACAACTCTCTCTTTCATTTTCCTTTTTCAAATACATGTTATTATAAATTTAAAATGGTATTTTCAGATGTGTTCTAATGGTATTTTTGTGTTAAAAATGAAAAGAGTTAAACCTTGTTCTACCCTTCTTGTATTTTCTCTTAATAGGTATAAGACTACATTTTTTCATATCAATCTCTCAAAATTTCCAAAGGCGCACCTTCACCTTAAACTTCTGAGTTTAATACATATTATTTATCTTGTTTTCATCATAAGAGAAGTGGAAAATTTCTCCTAGTTGACCTCTTTTCTCACCAACTTTCTTATTTCAAGAACTATGCCAGAAAAATCTGTTTTGCAGTCAACTTTCGAAAATTCTAGAAAAATGTAGAAAAATATTATGGACCTCAATTTTATTTTACAATC
Organism: Camellia sinensis; assembly: GCF_055761805.1. Lineage (NCBI taxonomy): Eukaryota > Viridiplantae > Streptophyta > Magnoliopsida > Ericales > Theaceae > Camellia > Camellia sinensis. The sequence continues at coordinate 85,555,735 of NC_138963.1, forward strand.
TTTCTTAAGGAGTTATATTTCAAGAAAAATTGGTTTCATTGAAAAAGAGTGAGCGGTTTGTGAGACAATCTGATTTTCGTAACGAGTCGATGAATCTAGAGAGCTAGAGTATTTCTGAAATAACTAAACATTTAGAAAGGCTATTCCATTTCTAAAAAATGTTCTAAAAACTAGATAAAATTCCCTACGGAGCATAGGAAGGTCGGGCTCGGGAAAAATCTGAAATGGTCCTTTTAATTTCAATCTTTAAGTGGTTCTGAATCTGGAAATTCTATTTCGCCTTGGTGATATAGCAGATCAAAGTTGTAGATTTTATCAAAGTAAGATTAGAGTTATTTTTGGAGACCCATGGAGCAATTTCAGATTTATACTGACGGAGTTAATTGATTTGAGGTAATTTGGGTGGTATACAATATGCCTCCTTTAAATCTCTTTACAAATAGTGTTATTTTAATCACCTTCAATTTGTACTCCTCTTGATGATTATGATAAATTGATAAATTCTGTGGAATTATTCGTTGCTGATTTGTTTGATTACTCTAGTCATTTGATGAACTTGGTGTAGTTATTCTGTGTTGGAAATGTTGATTTGTCTGGAAAAATGACATGGAAATGCTCCGTACATGGGTCGAGTGGACTTTGTCAATATGCTCTGTACCAATAGCTCGGATAAGCGGTTGTTCTTGGATGAGCGAGGTGAGGCCGGTCACTGGTCATGTGCTAAGTAGAACCAAATATTTGGTCCTGGATAAATTATCATATGTCGAGTTGACTTGTTTGTGCAATTTGGTAAATTGCTTGGTATCTCGAATTGAATTGTTTGTATAATTATTGGATCCCTGTGAATTTATTCTTTGTCCGAGCTTTGTTAATCCTATTGTATTGTATACTTCCCGAATTAATTTATTTTTCTGGTGTGGAGCAAATTTAGTGGCAGTTGGAGTTGAAGAATTTAAAAGATTATTGAGTTAGAGATTTTTGAGCTCACCACTATATATTATTTTTAGAGATTTGTATAAGTTATATTTTGGAGACATTTGTGTAATTATTTTGGAGACAATTTTTTATTTTTGAGGTTATTAATTAGTTGGAGGTTTAAATTTGAGACTGAGTTGATTTATTAATGGTTCGGAAGTTGGGGTGTTACAAAATGTTTCAATGTTCATTCTCCTCTGAGAAATACAAGCAGCTGCATGCTTGCAAGAGACTCCAGTAATGTCCTAAACTCTACAATAACTGGACCTACTTAGGAGGTTTACAATGTGTACAGTAACACCGTTCATCACTTGATATTCATCTCCACTAGCAAATGTGATCTTACACATCCTTAATTTGAAGACAACCTCATCTAACTTCTTCCTAATGGTAGGGGTCACCAAATTTTCCCATGTAGTAGCTTTCTCAAGTCTTTTATGCAACTTTCCCATTAATTTGGTCCTAATACTTTCCAATATTGTAATGACAAGTTTCCCTCTTACATTCCCAATCCAATTGTTAAATAATTTAACCATGTTGCTGGTGGTATGGTCATTTTTCACTCTAGGATCAAAGGTGTGTCTAACCCAAACTTCTAGTTTCAAGTCATTTAACCATTTATAGGATGGTTTTGTCACCTCTTCAATTTGCCTCATAGTTATGTTGTAGTCCTTCCGAGTATATGTCTAGCTATAGCCCAAAATGATCCCCTTAGCTTCAAACCAAGAAATTTTGATTTAAAATTGTTGAACAGGTGTCTACAACACCTCTTGTGAGTTACTTCAGGCATGACTTCCTTCAAGGCAGGTTTAATGCCCTAATGCAAAATAAAAGTGAACAAAATGTTATATTATAAATGAATAAATTCATTAGACAAATTACATACTAAATTATTTCATTTCAAAATGCATAAATTTACCTTTTGGCCATCTGACGTTATAGTCCATGGCTTGCTTTGAGGACCATCATCAATAATGGTGTACAGATGGTACAAGAAGAATCTCCAACTTTCTTTGCATTCACACTCTACCGCAACATATGCTAAAAGAAATAGACCATTATCCTCACGCAAGGCCACGACAGCTAGCAAGACTCCACTATAAGGACCTTTCAAATGACACACATCCATATAAAAGGTCTACAACCATCTTTGAACCCTTTCTGAATTGCTACAAGTGAGATGAATATCCTCTTGAACATAACTACATCTAATTTTGGACCAACTCTGTCCCTTTCAATTTTCACCAAACTCCTTGGGTTAATCTTCATTATTTCATTTGCATACTTTGGCAACTTACTATATGATGTAGCATGATTACCCTCAATTTCTTCCAATGCCTTCCTCTTCCCTCTATAAAGTTGTATTCTTGATGTAGCAATCCCAGTTTCAATCCTTCTTTCATGTTTTGTCACTTCAACTAGGCAGGTCGGGGATCGATTTTGACCCGGTCAACTTCGGGGGTCGAGCAAAAATGCAAAATGCATTCGAAATTGCTTATTGGAAAGTGTAATTGACACCCAAGCGGGCTTTTCACGCGCGAGCGGACCTTGTTATTTCAGTCCGTAAAATTAGGGTTTCATATCATTTCTTGCAGCCCCCTCTCTCTCTAAAACTCTCCAAAATCCTGATCTAGAGCTTCTCTCTCTATAAGTCACCTTCTCTCTTTGATTTCTCCAAATCCTTTGGAACTTAAGCCTAAGTTCTTCACCAAAGTTGGTCATCACCTCGAGGGCTTCATTCTGTACGGTGAAGATCGAGTTTCGACATCGTTGATTTTAGGGGTTTCGTCTCATTTCTTCTTCAGAATTTAAGGTAGGGATTCCTACTCGTTCTTTTGTGTTTTAACATAAATGTTGAGTTATTTGTATAGATGGTTTGATTTGGGAAGTTAGGGTTGGAGATGTATAATGTTGAAAACAGGGGTTTTGTTCAATTGACTCATACCTGTGTGTTTTGGGTTTAAAACGGAGATTATTGATGTTTTTGATAATATTTGAGCCTTTGGGTCAATATTGAGAAAAAAGGAAAAAATGCCATGTTTGGGTATATTTGGGTCATTACTGTAATTAATGACAATTAATATGGAAATATGAAATTGAGTTGGAAATAATGAAATCGACTCAATATGAGGTAGAATGGTGGAGTTGGATTCATTAATCACTCACTTTGAAAATGTTGAGATTATATATATATATATATATATCTGTTGTAGCATTTATTTTCTGTTTAGAAATAACTGCTTTGAGCTATCGGTGGAGGATAGTCTTGATTGTTGTAGACAATGCATGATGCTTAGGCAAACTAAAACTAATCAATTGAAATGTCATCGAATATGACGGTTGGGATAATACATCGAATTTGTGTATTAAATGAACATGTATATGATGATGTTTATATACATTGTGTTGTGTGGGAGGAGATAGGGGATGTACTCCACGGTTTAAGGGAAGATAGGGGATGGACTCTTAAACTGGATGCTGTTTGGGAGGAGATATGGGATGTACTCCATTGATACAGCAAATAAGTGTATCTATTGAAGTATTGATATAGCAAATCTATATATCATATATGAAGTATGGAAGTGTTTTGTTTGAGATTGATACAGCAAATATGTGTATCTATTGTGAAGTACGAAATGTTTAATTCGAGTCTTTATCTCAATTGAAATGAAAGTACTATTGATATGAGATATAATTTCATTTAAAGGGTATGGCCAGGTTCTGAGTCAGGATTATGAATTAAGAAATGAAAATTTTTATGAAACATGGATACATTTGTCATGTAATTGAAATGGATTATGAATGGATATATGTGAGTCAAACATTTATCGAATGCTCACGTTTTAGTTATTGCTCATATTATGTTTAGCATATCTCCATTGGGCTATTAACTCACCCTATACGGGAATATCATTTTCAGGTGCAGGTGAGATGTTACCTCCAAGGCAATAGCATGGATGGACTCTCGGGAAGCAAGAGTTTCCTAGTTATGCTTTATGTATGCATGAGTGTTATTTGTAAAGCCAAGGGCTTAATGTGTAATGAGCGAGACTCAATTTGTGTAACCAAGCAATGTCTTGGAAAGATGAGAGCCTCTATGGCATTTAAGTGCTTGTTAAACAGTGAACTCTGATATTTGAATTTATGTTGTTTCTTATATTTATTCCGCATATGAGTTATCTCTATTGCAATATTTCGGGGCATGACAACTTGAGGCCTCTACACCATAATTTCCAATCAACTCATTGTGCATAGTTTCAAGAGTTATCCTTGGATGACCCTTAAGGGTTCTTATGGATTTTTCTTCTATCCATGTTGATGTTACTTTAGGATTCCTCTTTACTCTCACACAAGTATGGTTAGGCCCTAATGACTTAATTTTGAAAGTTAATCCATCAGGAAGGAGTGAGACATGGATTCTCCAATTGCATCCCCTGGAACCAACAATGAATTGTTACTTGAACTCTCTCATTCTTCAATCTCACCAATGTGAACCCTCTCTTAGTGGCATATTCCCTCAAAATAGTCCTAAAGTGGGAGACATCTTCAAACATCATTCCTTTCTCCAATGTAATTGTTTTCCTTTCTTTAATCTAAAAAATGTTTCACTTCATAAACCTATCAACATTTATAGCTTGTACATCCTAGTCATCACTACAATAGTTCCCTTCATTATCATTTGATTCATAATTTGACAATCCTCCAAGATCAAAACGGTTCCCCTCATCCTCATGTATTTCTTCTTCAACTTCTTCACCATTCCATTCTCCATCTTCTTCATTTGAATCAGAAACCATATAAACTTCATCTTTTCACCATCTTTACAGTCAATATTGTTATCATCACCCTGCTCATTCTAATCCACATCACTATAATAATCCAAATCCCTAAACAAATCATCAACCATATTAGGCCTAGATTGAAAACCCACAGCTAACCTACTACTGCTCTCATGCTGCAAAAGGCATATTAGTCTCATGGGTCTCCTCAAAGTTCATAGGGGCTAAACTGTGTGTAACATCAAAATAAATAGGAATTTCTTTAATTCCTACATATAATCCAAACATTCTAAGGAGATCCTTGTCATATTTGAGTTCAATCCTAACTTCTGACCTTGGTACCACACCATATAAATCCAATGTCGTTGCATGACTTGTAGAGACATTACTTAATGCAATTTCACAACTATCAGCAATTAAATTTATATGGTTGTACTTGTCTGGGTCTATATTTAGAATGTAACTAACAGATCCTTTATAATGAACCACTATATCATGCCTCATTTCAGTAGCCATTTCCTAATATAACAAATAAATAATAGACAAATCATGTGCACAAAAATGAGAACTTAGTTTATCCCTAATATTATACAAAATCAGTTTCCTCAACACTAGTATGTTTGGTTTGATTTTCATAATCTGTTTCTAAATTTTTTTAAAAAAAACTAAATACTAATTTATTGAAATAAAATGATAAATAAAAAATACTCATCAATTTCATATAGTTTTACCTTTTTGGGGAAAAAAAATCTCAAAATTTAAAAATATATATATCTTCGTGGTATTTATTTTTGTCAAATTAAAGTTTTTATAAAAAAAAAAAAATCAAAAAACTGATTTTGAAACAAAACCAACAGACTATGAAACCAAGTATTTTTGTCACAACATTAATGAAATTACAAACTTCATACATAAAGCACAATTAAACCCAAGTAAAAAATTTGGTGATTTAACCAAAAAAAAAAGGAAAAAAAAAAAGAAAAAAAGAAAAAAAGAGCAATCATTTTAAAATTTGTTCATAACTCAAATGACCATCCTATGAAGAACACACCATTACAGGTGTATGGATAAGGTTTGTGCAAACCCTAGTCAAAAAGTTTGGGGAAAACGAAGTTTCCATGCCAAAAAAAAAAAAAAAAAACACTAAATGTTAAATTATAAATAGACCCATTTGCTTGTCTTCAACTTCTTAGTTCAAATCACAAAAATGCCATATATAAAGACAACAACCCAAAATGTTTTGAACATGGGTAATAGTGTGCAAACCTTAACCAAAAATTTATGGAGAAAAATGAAATCATACAAACTAAATTTCAATCCGTACAAGAAAATAGAGTACAAAACCCATTTTCGACTTCCACTAAACCTCAAACTCATTTACAAAAATATAAGAAATTACTTACACCGATCGTTCATGGAGAAACCCCTTCACAGAGAATATCTTGATCTTTGTCTTCAATTAGTCTATGTTCTCTTCTCTCTGCACTCTTCTCTCTTTTCTCTAGCGGCTTTTGAGTCTCTCCTGCCAAATAGGGCTTGTGGTAGGTAAAAAAGATGTATTGAGATGACAAATAAAATATCTCTATTATTTTAATATTTTATATGTGTAAAAGTTAAGGGTAAACATGTCATTTTAACTTAAAAGTTAACCCCGTCAAATAAAAGGGGGGTTAGTGTAATTTTTTAAATGTGGGGAAATAACTATAATAAACATAAACCCTAGGAGGTGTCAGTGTAATTTGCCCCTCTTTTTTTTGGGATAGAAAGCAAATGTTTGACAAATGGGTAAAAAAATAAGCTGAATTGAAGCCTTGTTTGACAATTTCATTTTTCAAATAATCACGGTAAATTGTCAAAAAAATTCTCCTTATTTTTTAATATCTTTTTGTAAAATGTCAAAAAATTATTAAAAGAAAGCCAATTCTCAAACAAGTATTGAATTGTTCACTCAAGTGTATGTGTCAGTGTTAATAAATTGATTAGTGGTTGTTTGGGATAACATAAATAAATCACTTTTTTTAAAATTATATCAATTTTTTTTATTTTTTCGATCTATCTTGTATAGACGAATTTAAAAAGTAATTATCATTTAAAAAAATTTAAAGGATTTTTTATTGATAAATCCCATTTAGAGGTGTTTTAACCTAATAAGTCCACCAAGGAAAATTATAACCTAATTAGTCCCATGTATTTATACTTTTATTTCATAAGGTCCTTTTTTCCTTATTTATATTATTTGTTGGACTATTATATCCTTATATCTATTATTGATATGTATTACATAAAAAAATGATATATACATTTTATATATATATATATATAATTTCACAGGGCAGCACACATCAACTCCATCATCTCAAATTGCTTCAGAGAACTTCACAGCACACCAACTCCATAAATGGTGCAACAACTTCGTGCCAAATTCGAGCAAATTCTCAACCAACCCACAACTACCTCCACTTCTCTACAAGCTCTATCTCTCGCTCGATCTCTCATCCTCAACCCTTCCATCTCCGACTCCACCATCTCTTCTCTCCTCTAAACCCTATTTCTCTCTCTCTCTCTCTCTCTCTTTCTCTCCAACTAGATTGTGACCCCCTCTCTCTTCGCCACACACTCTCTCTCTCTTTCCTCTCCAATCTGGCTGCCCACCATCGTCACCTCTCTTACTCCATCTTCCACACTATCCACTCGTTCTCTCTCCTCTACAACCCCACGTCAACTCGCACCCTTGCTGAAATCATAATAATATATAGATAGTGTATATATTGTTAGTGTATTCATTATCATTATGCAATTGTGATGTTAAAATTCATGTCAAACTGTTATATTCAGTCATCCACAATGTTTATTTGGAACAAAAATGATGTGATATTCACAATGTAACAAATAGATGTGGAGATTCACATTAATTCTAGTATATTTGTGGATGGATCATACACCTTACTTATGTACAATGTGAATATTTACATCTGTAATCAACTATAATAAACATAGGACATAATGTGATTGAAAATGGGCCTTAACATAACTATGATGTGAACATTGACACTAACTTCAATATAAGAGACCAGATATGGATGTTCACACTTCATACTGTTTAAAATATTGTTTGGTCAACTGTCATTGTGTGTAGTCAATATATTTTTTTTTTTGATATATCTGTGGATGAATCATACACTCTACATATGTAAAATGTAAATATTGACATCTCTAGTCGATCACAGTAAACATAAGACATATTTTAAACATTCATATTAATTGAAAATGGGCATTAACATGAATTACGATGTCATTCACACCAATTTCTGATATGTTTGTTCATGGGTCGTACACCTAATTAATGTATAATGTGAATATTAACATCTGTAGTCAACCACAGTATGATGTGAATATTTACAATGCAATGAAAATGTAAAAATTCACATTAATTCTAATATATTTGTGCATAGATCATACACCTAATTAATGTATAATGTGAATATTAATATCTGTAGTCAACCACAATAAACATAGGACATAATTTGAACATTCACATTTATTGAACATAAATTATGATGTGAACATTCACACAAACTTCAACATAAGAAAACAGATGTGAATGTTCACAGTTTATATTGTTTAGCACACGCAACACATCAACACCAAATATACCATCAAAATACACAGGTTTGTGAGAAGTATATCATTGATTTATATATATGTTGTCAAGTGTTTTCAACTACAAGTTTTCAAAATTACCAAAAAAAAAAAAAAAAAAAAAAAAACTAACACTGTATTTTGGTATATCTAATGTATAGTGGACAACCCCAACTATCGAACAACGGAGTTTGCCTAAAATAGTCCAACTGAGGATCTCAAAACTTGGTGCTTGTCATCAATTTTACTAAGCCTGTAATGTTTGATTGACAATTGACATGCTGCACATCGATGTGGGTGTTGCTCTCTAGAGGCATGCTCTCTTCTTTGGCATTATACTTCTCTCTCTTCCTATTTGTGCAAAATTTAGATGCAACATCTGGTACATAGGCATACACAAATAGTGAGTGTTTATATGAACATGAAATTTGATTTCAATAGAATTAGTAGGGTAGCCATGCAGATTGACATCAACACATCCTTAATCAGTGTGGATGTTCACATTCAACGATAATCATATAAGCAAAAGTAACAAAGTACTATTTAGGTAACAAACATAATAATGTGAACATTCACATCATTAGAGCTGTGAATGTTCATATTACTACTAGGGTACAAATAGGAGTGGTCACACCGAATATTAATATTTACACATCCATATAATATTAGGTATGCCTGTGTGTATAGAAGGGAATGTTAAATTTCACAACAACATTTGGTTAAAACAATTCACAGTAAGACAATGATTATATATACACATTTATAAGCAAATAGCACTAATGTGAATATTTATAGTGGTTATAAACAACCAAATAACATGATAACATCACTCATTCATTAACCACAAACCACATATTTTCAGTGTACACATGTGATGTGAATATTAAGTGAACAAATATGAACAACATTAGTGTTTACAATGTCAAGGTTCACATCAAAATTGAACTACAACTAGAAGAAATGTTTTTATTTGGGGATTTGCTTGACACAACGTTCACAATCATATAACAAATTTATTCAAGACATGGTCCCTATGTGAATGCTGACATCATGTGAACAACAACAACAACAACAATATCCGAAACAACTACAATTTTCTATTTTCTAGGACAAGCAACAAATTTGGGAGTTCACATCATTTCAACCATACCAACAACAGCAAAAAGAGAGAAAATAACAGCAACAACATGAACAAAAAAGACCAAAAATAATACTGGCAACAGGTGAGAAAGTTTGCATTGGGACAAAAAAAAAAGTGATTTGATTACACAAAAAAAGGTGATTACATTTGGTCCCCAAGTTGAGTTGATACACTCTGATAGATGCGAATGTTCACAAAGTGAAATACAGTTTCAAACATGGAATAACGAAAGTGATAAACATGGTGATGAATGTTCACAAAATGACTAATCAATTTACACATGTTATAAATGTTCACAACATAATTATATATACCAACATCATCTGACACAAGCAAGTTGGATCATGATTCTTTGTTTTCATGTGAATGTTCACTACTGTTAACAACAACAATATTATGGGCAAGAACAGTAACAATATGAAATTATACACATTGTATGAATAGACAATGGGGATATGTGTGGAAATTCATATTGGTGGAATTTGAATAGGACATTACATGATCAAACAATACAATAACAACAAGAACATCTACAACAATTGACTTGGCCCAACATATTGACTTCCCTGTGCATGTCCACTACTGTTAACAATAATAGTAGTCGGGGCAATAACAGTAATAATATGAAGTTCGCAAATTGAATAAATAAAAATAAGGGCTATTGTGGAAGTTCATATTGATGCAATTTCAATAGGACATTTACATGATTAAAACATACAACAACAACAACAATAACAACATATGAACATTGGCTTGGCCCAACATATTGACTTCCCTGTGAATGTTCACTACTGTTAACAACAATAATAGTAAGGGCAATAACAGTTATAACATGAAGTTCACACATTGAATGAATAAAACCATATACTATGAAACTCACTATTGTGGAAGTTCATATTGATGAAATGTGTATAGGAGATTCACATGATTAAAACATACAACAACAAGAACAAGAACAACAACATCTGAAACAATTGGCTTGCCTAACATTTTTCATTCCCATGTGAATGTTCACAGCTTTTGACAACACAACGTAATTGCCACTGCATTATTTTTGGGTGAACAAAACCATATACTTGGGGATTGGAATTGAGGGGCTCACATTCACGATTAGGGCATAATATGAAGTTCCACACATTATATGAATAGAAACAGGGGATATTGGAAGTTCACAAGGTGTAATTTGAATAAGAGATTTAGGGTTTATATACAAAATTGGTGAGATTACTTACTCTTTTTGCCTATATTGACGGTTGGGTTGTCAGAAATGGTCGTCGATGGTGATCTTGACAAAGATGGAACTTTAAGATGTTCACTAATGGTGATTTCCATGTTTCCGTAGATGGATGGCGGAGGTATGACGAAGCCGACGATGAGATGTTACGACGATGGGACAAATAAGAGATGTGTGGGTGTGAGATGATATGGAATACGATTTTGGATTTTAGGAAGGGTGGAGATACAGTGCATGATTTTCTGTAAAAAAAGAGGGGAAGAGAGATGATTATTTGATTCAAAAAGAGAGAGGAAGAGGGGAAGGGTATTGTGGTCTTCTAATATGAAATAGGACCTAATGGAATAGTAGAAAACACTATGGGGTTTATGGAATAGTATTCTTAGAGAGTGGATTTACTAAAAAAGCTATCAAATTTAAAAAATCAAAATAAGTTTAAAAAAAAAAAAACAAAGTTTACTATTTTTTACTTACTTTTATCTTTTTTGATTTTTTTTCAAAATTTTTACTTTTATTTTAAATTTTTTGATCATCTCCTTGAGTAGAATTTAAAAGCCTCAAGTGTGCTGATTTTTTTATTTTATTTTAAGTTTACTAAAAGTAAAAAATAAACCAACAAAAAAAAGTCACAATCATAACTGCGATTAATCCATGGGGATTCGAGGGGTAAATTACACTTTGTCATTTTTGGGTTTGGTTATATTTTTTTTTACTTTAGCTTTTGAATTTTTTTTTTTTTTTTCACTTTCACTTATCATATTGTAAGTTTTTTTTTTTTTTTTTTTTTTTTTTTTTTTCACTCATAAAGTTAACTTCAGTTTAAAATTGAACTAAAAATATCACGTTAGCTGTCATATGACATAAAAAATATGCTATTCTTTAAATTTTTGTCGTAAGTTATATGTAATAAAATTTTACTTTGATTTATTGTAAGTTTTACTATAAAAATTTAATTTTTAAATAGTAAAATACTGTCGTCATCACTAAACACCATAATCACTATAATTTTTAATAAATAAGGGAGTTTTGGCCAAAGTAAACTTCTACTATTATTTATAAATAGATTGCTACCGAGCAAAACTCAAACCAGAATAAAATTTTCACTGTGAATCAGAGTAAATTTTTACTACTAACGTTAGTTTGGACAGAAAAAAAAAATTATTATTATTATTTTTTTAAAGAATTTCATAGCCAACAAAATCTCATTTGATAGATGTTGATGAGAAAATTTTAAAAATACTAATTTTATTAAAAATCAATATATAAATTAAAAATTGCATTTTTTTAAATTTGAAATCTAAAATTAATTATTAAGAGCAAGATTTTTCATTAAAAAAATAAAAATAAATTTATTTATCTTTATGAAAGAGGCGTTTATTTTTCAGGGAGTTCATAAATTAAACTGTACTTTTTACTAAAAAGGAGTCAAATGAGAGGGTTTTGGTTCCCCCCAAAAAAAAAAAAAAAACTCTAGAATAATCCCAAAAGCGACAAATGTGTCCAATTAGCAGTGTTTTAGGGGGAAATTCTTTTCCACACTAAATTATCTCTATATACATTTTTTCTCAATTCACACATTTAGTAATTTGATTTTTACTTCTTTATCTTAGTCTACACACTTCACATTCCAAATATAACTTCATCTTCTTTGTGCACATCCTCTCCTTCCATCATTTCTCATTCCAATTCTTGAGCTATGATGCACTGATACTCCGAAATGGCCTCCATACGCGTGTCAGATATGTATTGGATACGGATACGCGTCTGATACGGCGGGATACGTATCAGATATGGCAAAGAAGTATCCTTTTTTTTTAATTTTTTGAATTTCGGATACGTTTAGGATACGCGAGGACTTCAAGGATACGTTCCGGATACTTTCGGGATACGGCAAGGGCAAAAAATTTTAAAAACTTATAATGGGGGTCAAACTGTAAAATAACAAAACTAATGTAAAATAAAACAAAAAAAAAAATCAACCAACCAAGCCCTAGGAAAAGCGAACAGCAGTAGCAAAGGAGGAGAAGGAGTCGTCTCTATCAACCAACCAAGCCTTAGGTTCACGAATAGCAGCAAGGAGTTGTCGTCGCCGTCGTCATCGTCGATTAGGGTCATCCTCTCCCTTTCTTTTTCCCTTTCTGTAATGCCCTCAAAAATAAACCCATAATATCATACATTCACGATACGGAAAGGAGATCTCATATTAAAATCATCATAGTCTTCTTACAAAAGGTATTACATGTTGACAACAAAAGTAAATGTCCTATAGGCTTACAACTTTCCAAGTCAACACTTGGGTTCAACAAAAGTAGAGTACTAACTCTTTACACAAAATAAACCATTGGCTTGATATACATGTAATAAAAAAAAAGAAATAACCAAAAGGGTTCTTCAACCACTAATCCTCCCAAGCTACGTCCTTGGAGGTGGCATGTTACCTGCACCTGAAAATGATGTCCCATATAGGGTAAGCCAACGCCCAGTAGAGATATGCTAAACATAATATGAGCAATAACTAAAACATTAACATTTGATAAGTGTTTAACTCATATAACCAACATATGACACAATCCAGTTCCATAACAAATAATCTAGGTGTCATTCCACTTTTCTTTACTTATACAATTTTCGATTTATCAACATGGCTCAAAATCTGGCCAGACAATTTAAATGAGATTTCATCTCATATTAAAACACTTTTTTTTTAAATGAGGTAACAACTCATATCAAAACACTTCCATAATTCACAATAGATACACATATTTGTTGTATCAATAACGCATTAAAACACTTCCATACTTCACAAATGATACACAGATTTGCTGTATCAATACTTCAATAGATACACATATTTGCTGTATCAATGGAGTCCATCCCCTATCTCCTCCCAAATAATATCCGGTTTAGGAGTCCATCCCATATCTTCTCCTAAACCGTGAAGTACATCCCCTATCTCCTCCCATACAAAACAATGTATATAAACAATTATCATATACATAATCAACCAATACACATATTTGATGTATTAATCCAACCGTCATATTCGATGACATATTTGATTGATTAGTTTCAATTTTTCTAATCATCATGCATTGTCTACAACAATCAAGACTATCCTCCACCGATAGCCCAAGTAATTATTTCTAAACAGATAATAAATGTATCGACAGATAATTATCAACAATTTCAAAAGTGAGTGATTAATGAATCCAACTTCACCATTTTATCTCAAAATGAGCCAATATCATTATTTCCAACTCAATTTCATAATTCCATAATAAATGTCATTAATTACACTAATGACCCAAATATACCCAAACATGGCATTTTCCCCCTTTTTCTCAATATTGACCCAAAGGTCCAAATATCAACAATGAATAACAATAACCCCATTTGAGACCCAAAATACACATGTATTGGCCCAAATAACAAAACCCCTTTTTATACATTTTGAAACCCTAACACCCAAAATTACTCAACTTCAATATTACATCAAAATGACAACAAGTTTATGTCAAAAACCATAAATATGAATAGTTATCCCTATCTTAAAAGATGAGACCCAGTGGAGAAGATGAAGAAATTCGAAATGCTCCAAATCCCAAGATTTTCGGATTGATAAGAAGCCCAAGCGAAGCTCTACACTTTTTACAAAGGCACTAGGGTAGAAGATCACTCAAACTAGATCAAACCTTAGAGAGAAGGTGAAATGTAGTGAGAGAAGCTCTCAAAAAGGGTTTCTAGAAAGTATGAGAGAGAAAGAAAGTGTGAAAGTGATTTAAAATCACCCAGCTGCCATCTGATATATGACTATTCTGCTCGAGCGGAGAATAGGACGCTCGAGCGTCAAACACAAAAACTTCACCCGCTCGAGCGCAAAAATACCCGCTCACATGCCAAGGCACAAAACAAGACACCACTCGCTCGAGCGCAAAGATACCTGCTCGAGCGTAGATTACACTCCTCTAGTATTTTTTTACAGAGTTCGAACACCCGCTCGAGTGCAAGATACCCACTCGAGCGTAAGGAAATCCGCTCGAGCGTAAAAAACACACCTGCAGTACTTTTGCAGATGCACAAAATGATGAAAGGGTGTAAACTTCGCTTGAGCGCAAAGGGACCCGCTCGAGCGGATCACCAAAAACCTGGGCAACAATAATGGGGACCAAAGCTCAACCAACCTGTAATAAACCTGCCCAACACATCCTAAACTCAAATATATGGAATTAAAGGATGACAGCAAGCTATACACAACAACCAACTCCACGGAACCTAAGTCCAGAATATTGTACATAAAGGGAAAAAACCCGGGATAGCTATACTTTCGGTTCGTCTCTCTTTCCCTCTCGCTTGATCTCACTATCTCTCTCTCTCTCTCTCTCTCTCTCTCCCTCTCGCTCAATCTCTCTGGACAAATCTCGCTCGATCTCACTCACTCTCTCTCTTCCTCTCGCTCGATCTCTCCCTCTCTCTCTATCGTCTCGCTCGATCTCTATTCTCTTATTTTGATTTTTTTTTTTAATTTTAAAATGTTAGTTTTTATAATATACATTTTTTTAAAAAAAAAATATACTCTTTAAGATCTATAAAATGAAATCAATATTAAATTTGGGATTATAGGGGAAATTTTTTCTCAATTTCTCAATCAAAATTTACAGATTCTGAAAGCTATGAAACTTCATGGTTTTCACATTGGCCCCATTTGATATCACTTATATGTTAGCTTTTATACTTATAAAATTTTAGATTATTAGTTAAAAGAATTAAAATAAGTTGTAAATGTGTTTGGTTATGAAAAAAGTTGAACCTATTTGGCTAAATAAATTGTCAGATTTTTTTTTTTGTGCAAAAAATATCAAAAATGTCCTCAAAAGTTATAATTAAAACAATAATATTCACTTTATTTGTTCATACATATTTAAGGATTTCAATTATGCTAAAAAAAACCCACATAATGTAGTTCAAAAAAATACATTGTCTCTTAGCTTTATAGGAATCTTTCTTTTTTTACCAAGTTGTCTTTTGCTTGAAGTTTTATTTTTATGCATGCTACATTACTAAAAATTGTAAAAATAATATTTTTTACGAATGTATCCCCACCGTACCCGTATCCTAATTTTTCAAATTTTGCTCTATCACCGTATCCGTATCGTATCGTACCTGTATCCGTGATTTCTATTTCTTGAGGAAATTGTCTCGAAAGACAAAATCTGGATTTCAGAACTTGACGCTCTCCGTCAACAAAACTCAGAATATAAAGAGAAACTTGTTGTCGAGGATAGCTTGTTTACTCTAATTTACTTGGAGATGGCAGCTAAAGTTGAAAACAATCAAGAGGTAGCAAACCTCACTGGTTAGATTCCTGAAGCTAATCTTGAAGAAGCCCAAGGAAATTTTAAGTTTTCTCAATAGAAGCTTGAGATCACCCACATGGATTGTGAAACAAAGATACTAGATCTGATGAATGAGCTTGCTGCTTCCAAAGAAAATCATGAAATTCTGGTGGATAACCATGGAAATGCTGTGTATGGTTGAGGTTTGGGCATGGAAGTGATGGTCGACGGTGGCCGGTGGTGAAGTGGCTGGTGAGATGGTGGCGGGTGAGATGTGTATGGAGAAATTGTGAGATGTGTCGGTGAGATAGCAGTGGGTGAGATGGTAATTTTGTTAAAGGACAAAATTGCGATTCTAAAAAAATTCATTAAATGTGTGGAGTAAGGAAAGTTGGTGTGGAAATAGAATTTCCCTATTTTGGGCCTCCCCAATTGTTTGTATGGGCCTTCTAGGGCCCACATAAGCCAATACATAGCTTTGATTAGGGAATTTTTATATTGTATTGGGTCATATTCGTATTGTGTGATTTTGAGTTTATGTCAGAATTACTTTAATACTAACCTAACTTATTTATTATTTTGTATTATCATGTCGTGTTATGTTTTTGTTCATGTTCAATTCATGTTGTGTTAATGTGCTTAACTGAAAATATCAAATCTATGAAAAAAATAAAATTTTTATTCACAAAATAAATTTAATGAAATTATTTTCTAGTGAATACAATTATTCATAATAATATTTTATTTTAAGTCAATTTTATTTTTCTAATTTATAAAAATTATATCCTATTATTATATTTTTTTTACAAGATTAACTATATAATAGTAGACAAAATACATTATATTCAATAAAAAAAAGTTTTATATGAGTCTTAAAATCTTACTTTACATACTTTTTAATAAGTTAGATAAAGTTACATAAGGGATTAAAAATTGTCATGGCACCCTTTAGTGAAAATTATATTAAAAAGGGTACCTAATTTTTTATTAAATGAGTTATTTGTGTCAAACTTCATATTATGCAGATATGACACAAACTTGACTTATTTAATATTCGTGTTATTGAATCGTATTATATACATATTTATGTTAGAAAATGGTTAACTATAACCTACTAATTTCACGTTATATTCGAGTTATGCTATCGTGTCATGGAAACCAAAGTATAGACGTTTTAGGCTAAATCCCACTAAAGTTTGTTGAACGCATAGAGTTGGATTTAATTGATTATTTGGGCCTTCTAGGCCCAATGGACTTGATCCAAGAGTAGGTAAGCTTTGGGTTGGACAATGCAGTCTAGGGTTATTTTATCTATGGGCTTTGAGTATAGTAATTATTTGGGCCTTGTAGTCCCAATGGGCTTTGTTTGAAAAAAGGTAAGACTTGGGTTGAATATTGCAGTTTGGCTTAAATAAAAAAAGATTTTTACCAGTCGATCTCAATAATTGAATCTATTACCCATTAGGTTCTAAGTTTCTATCTTATGTACCAGAAAGTCTTGTTATATTTTTTCATCCCAATTTTACCCCTGCTACCAGCTGGTAAAAATCCATATTTAAATTATCCCAAACACTTTCTAAATCTTTAATTGTTTATAATATTTATTACTCATTAATTTTTTCAATTTGTATTAGCTTCTCTCTTGATCATTTTTCCAAAACTCTTATTCTTTCTTAAATCTCTCTCTCTAGAAAATACTACCTTGTAGCTATGGCCATGGCCATCCACCCACAACCACCATTGTCGTCCGTCACTAACCACCGCCACCTCCACCGGTCACCACCACCACCACCACCACCTTCGCCAGCCACTACCACCACCATTGTTCACCAACCATCTCCACTGTCGCTGATCTATACTTCACCATCTCCGATCAACCGCCACTGTTTACTAACCACCTTCGCCATCGCCGATCTACACTCCAACGTCCTAGATTTATACCGACTTGGTTGTTTCTACGGTGAAATCAACTTCAAATGACTACAAGAAACATTGATTCTCCAGATCTCACATCTCTCTTCCTCACTCCCTTTCTCTCTTTTTATTTCTCTTAAACCAAATCTGTTGTATCAGTAATAAATGTATCACTGATATATGTTTTTGAATTTTGTGTTGATTTGTGATGACGATAACGGGAATTTTTTCTTTTATAATCTTTTAACAAACAACTAGTGAAAAATTTATCAGTGAATATGTTTATCACTGCTAAATTTATTATTGAATATGTCTTTGAATCTTGTGTTAATTTGTGACGATGATGATGAGATTTTCTTTTTGTAATTTCTTAACAAACAGTTAGTGATAAATTTATCACTGAGTATGTCTTTGAATCTTATATTGATTTGTGATTATGAAGACTAAATTTATGACTGAATATGACTCCTCATCCTCCTCATTCATTTTCTTCATCCCTATTCTTCTCTTTTTCTCTTGTTGCCAGCATGGCGGTATTGATATGGTGGAAATGGAAAATGGCTAAGAAAAAATATTGTCAAAGGTCAGAAGTGGTTTTCGATGGCCAGTTGAGAGAGAGAGAGAGAGAGAGAGAGAGAGAGAGAGAGAGTGTGTGTGTGTGTGTGTGTGTGTGTGTGTGTGTGCGTGTGTGTGTGTGGTGAGGTTGAGTGATTTCTACGTGTGGGTTGAATGTCAAGGGTAAAATGGAAAGATGTGCTAAATTATTTTGGGTCAGGACTTCATGGGAATTAAATCAAGTTTAAAGGACTGATCCATAACTCCCCTAAAAAAAATCTTCGTTCAAAGGCCCAAAAAAAAGAAGAACCAATTGTAGTTTATTAGGCACAACACCATTGCTCAATAAAACAATCCCTGCCTAAATATATATATATATATATATATTTCTTATTTAAAGTCTCCACAAAATTAAAACCATCCTTGTCCAAATGCCCCCAATAGTAAAAGTGGTAAAAATTATATTAATTACAGTTATGCAAAGAAAATAATTATTAAATAACAAATTTTATAATGTACAATTAAATAAATATTACATGAATACAAAATTTTATAATGAGATTTTGCCTAAGGCCTGCACGTATATTGGGCTGGTCTTGGTTCGATTATAATAGAAAAGACCTTATATCTTAATCGATACTTGTAATTTTCAAGTGTTGTAAGCATTATAATGTACAATTAAATAATTATTATATAAACTAATGCAAAATTTTATAATGAGATTTTGCCTATGGTTCCAAGTGTAGTGGGCCGGTCTTGGTTCGACTACAATTGGAAACACCATATATCTTGTATGTTATTATGCTTGTTTGGGCCCCTCTTATTAGGTTTGCTAGCGGGTAGAGCTCCTATAGTCATAGTTAAAGAGAGTTGCTAGACATTAGTCATCCCCTCCTATTCTTTTTATCAAGCAAACACCAATTGGCAAAAGATTAGTCAACTATAAATATAAAAATTAAAATTAAAAATTACATTAGTATTGATTTGTAGTTTTCTATGACAAATCGTTTCGAACATTGAGCTAAAAGTTTTAATGTGCATGGGCCAAATGTAAAACCCAATTGTCTAACTTTGCTCTTGACAGTGGCATAGTTTGACATTTTATTTAGTATGATATTTTACATTTTTAGGACTGATAATGCAACAATTCCAATGGGGGATGGTCGGACTAAGCCACGCTTCCAACGGGTCTGCTGACCTCGGTGTTTCCCGGACGAGCCTACAAAGAGGTCCGGAAAAGGAAGGGATCCCCCGACGGACACTCTGACGACCAAGTTAGATTAGGGGAGATCGATTGTATATAGATATAAGAGAAGGAAAAGGAACTTAACATTAAACGTATCTCGAAAGTTTCCTCATATCCTTTGCTCATCATTTCCTTGTCTATTCCAGACTGTGTTGTTGGCCGAAAATCTATAGTCTAGTTTACATCATTCATGGTGAGTTTGCCCTCCTCCAGCGCGAAGAACTTGCTGCATTTAATGCTGCGAGGACCTCATTAAATGGCTGATGTGTGGGCGTAATAACTTTGCAGGATCTTTATCTACTTATGTGTCTATTTTCTTGTCTGTGTTTGTGTGTTGTTAGTCCTAGTCCAATATTGCCTAAACTGCGGGCTGGGCCCTGAGTCACGGGTTGGGCCCTGAGCCACGGGCTGGGCCCTCTTGGATGCCCATTATGTTATTAGTCCTGGTCTATTATTACCCAGACCATGGCTTGGGCTCTCTTGGGTGCCCATCAGTATCAGTAGTCCCCCATTCCCAATTGTAGCTTTAGTCCAATGAAAGGAATAAGGAAGGTACCGGGAGTCTTGAAGGGCTAGGGAGGGAACAAGAGTGGGGCAGGAGGGTGGTGGGATGGTGAGAAAAGGCTGACTGAACTCCAAGATGGCTGACCCCGAAAGTGGCCGAGCACGAAAGATGGTGGTCAAGCTGGCCGGCCATAAAGGCAGCCGATCGTAAAGGATGATGGTCGAGCTGGCCGACCATGAAGGCGGCCAACTGTGAAAGGTAATGGTTAGGCTGGCCGACCGTGAAGGTGGTCGATTGTAAAGGATGATAGTCGGGCTGGCCGAACATGAAGGTGGTCGATCATGAAGGGTGATGGTTGGGCTGGCCAACCATGAAGGCGGCCGATCGTGAAAGGTGATGGTCGGGCTGGCTGACCATAAAGGCGGTCGAGCGTGAAAGATGATAGTCAACTATTTGACCGTGAAGGCTACGTTAGCGCATTGATGGTACACGGGGCTCTTGAGGTAGGCAAGCATGTAGTGATATGAAGTGGAATAGACGAGAGAGAGGAAAGAGAATTAGTGGGGGAATGGAGGGATCGTGGTCGTGCACGTGGAACAATCGAAGGCGCTAGTGACGGATGTCGAATCGATTGTTGGAGGGGAAGGGGTCGATAAAAGGAGAGGCAGGGCTTTTAAACTTTTGTGGGATTTTCAAACTGGTAAAATTGAACCATGACCCTTAGAACACAGGAAAACCCTGGGCATTCGGACTTGTGTGCGTTTCTTACCTGATTGCGAAAAATCAGCACATTCCAGATTTTAGCTCTTACCCCTCGGTGGATTCACCCATCTTTTATATTGCAATTTTCCTAGCCTCTACAACTAAAATGATATACAGAAACGTGAGGGAGATGGCACAAGACAAAGCGCCTACCATGGCGTTAGACACGTTAGGAGAGGATGACGGAGTGGCCCTGGCGGAACAGAATAGAGCAGAGAGGCATGGGGAAAGGGATGTAGAGTGGCTAGTGCAACCCTTTCCGTCGATGATGATCTCGGTAGCCTAGCCGATTAGCTAAGTGGCGCCTGACCATTGGCATACCAAGGTGGACAAATCCACGGTAACGACAGAGGATCTGGAGAAGTTACGTCATAAATACTAGATTCTGGCTGATGTAGAGTTAAGATTGCCCATGGAAAAGAAGAGGGCGTCTAATGCACGGCTGATGGAATTCATCCTGTACAAAGAAGCGCTGCGGGGGGGTCTGAGGCTGCCCCTTCCATAGCTAGTGGTCGACATGCTAAATTGCCTAGAGGTGGCCCTAGGATAACTAATGCCGAACGCGTGGAAGATTTTATTTACCTTCGCAATCGTGTGGCCACGAGTGATCGGAGGAGAGGAAATGACTGTGAACAAATTTTTCTCCTGCTATAAGGTTTCAAGGCAACAAGAGACTTGGGTGAGCCTTCAAGCCATAGAGAGAAGGGGATTGGTGGCGAGACTACCTTTGTCGATGAAGGGTTGGTAGCCAAAGTGGTTTTTTATGTCAACTAGTGGCGAAAGGAGAGTACGCATGATTTGGAAGGTCCCCACTAAGTCGTTGGAGCCAAAGTTAGATGCTACGGCGAAGAGAAGGGTCAAACAGGTGAAGGAGTGGCGAAAAAAGAAGGGCTAAAATGGAACGACCTTGTCTAGCCATCAGCCATACTTGCCCTGATTCTGGGGCCTCAGCCAATCGGGGAAGATACTGCCCCAAAGAAGGTGGAGGCAAGAAGGAAGGCACAAGAGGCGGAGGATGTACGGGCATTTTCCATGGCAGACAAGTACAAGGAGAAAAATTTAGGTCCAGCACCGAAACTGGTTGCAAAAAGGTCTGTCCACCACAACCCAAACCCTTGGGAGACAAGGACTTAGCAACATTTGTGCCTTTGCAAGCACCAGTGGATCCATTGAGGGAAAGGAGTAAGAAGGAGATAGAGTTGGTAGTGAAGAAGAAGAAGAAGTGGGAGGTGGTGGCGGAGGGGAGTGAAAAAGGACCATTGTCGAAGAAGGCCAAAGAGAGGGCAGTGAAAGTGCCCCTAGAAGTACAGGGAGAAGATGTTAGGGTTGGGGCGGAGGTGAAGGGAGGTTTGGCTGAGCCCCCGGTCACCCAAGTGACAAGCGGAGTGGACAAGCAAAAAGGGTCGCCAAAGGCTAACCAATCTACCGACTTGCCCTGCAAGGACGTGCCCTTAAGAGAAGAGCCCCCAAGGCAGGAGTTGGGGTTATTGGGGACCGTCACTTATCATTTTTGCACCGTGGTCGACCGTTTGGGTGGTGACGGTGGTGAGGCCAGGGCTGCTACAAATCTCGTGCTAGGGGTCATTGAGGATACGGCCGTGTGAGGGGTGTCACAGTTCACAGAAGCAAACTTCATGAAAGGGCTTGACTCTGCGTAGATGGAAGTGGTGACCCTGGTGGTTGCATTACTAGGCACGGGAGTGGGGGTGAAGATAGAAATGAAGCCGCTTGAAGCCCAATTGGAGGAGGCGCGGGCGCAGTTACAGAGTTTAGACCAAAAACAGCAAGCTAGAGGAAGGCAGCGAGGAGTGCCAACACGAAGGGCTTATCATATGCTCAAATAGCGAAGAAGATAGAAGTGTTGGTGGTGGTGCAGAGTTACTTGGTTGAGCCCACCATAATTGGCCAAACTGAGGTCGCCGTCGAGCTGTCAGTCGCCAAGGCGGAGCTCGAAGTGACATGTCATAAGGCAGTGTCGATGAAGTTTGAATTAGCGAGTGAACAGAATAAGGCTAACGAAGCCCAGGAAACTTATGCCACTGCTAAGGAGAGGTTGGAGGAGGCTCTGGTAAATAACGAAGAGTTGCATGATCTAGCCCTGAAGGACAAGTAAGAGGCAGATGCACGAATGACTGAATTAAAAAAGGCACTGGCTGCTGCACAAAGGTCTTTAGAGGAAGAGAGAGAGAGAGAAGTCTGCGGATCTGGCCAGGACTTTACAAGCAGATAGAGCGGCCTACCTAGATATGTATGTCGCAGCAGTGGAACAGTATAAGCAAACCCCAGAGTCCCAAATAGCTATTGATGCTGGTATGGCCACAAGTCTGGCTAAAGGAAGTGGGAAAGTTGGGCCTTCGAACATAGCGGCGGAGTTGATAGAAGGGCAGACCAAAGGGGAGATAATACAAAACTTCCAAGAGTCCGGCTACTAGAAGAATAAATTGAGCACGTATTGGGACAGTGGTTAGACAAGCTTTAAGTACAGGACGCAAAAGCTATTCCCAGACATGGACTTTAACCTGGTGAAGCCAGGAAAGGAGGACATCGCCCAGACCCCACTGGATAAAGGGGTAGAGGAGGAAGACTTGGCCACCAGCGAAGGGGATGGAGGAGAAGGAGATCGAAGACTTGGCCTGAGCTGGGGTGGATTGCATTATGTTGTTATTTCGTTGTCGTTTGTTTGTTTGTTTGTTTGTTTGGTTTTTTTTTTTTTTTTGGTCTTTGAATAAAGTTTTAGGTTGTGTTGATAAAAAGTTGTACAGTATTAATGAAATGACAAAACTTTGCTTTTGTTATAAATTGTTACTTTGTTGGTTTTTCCTTTGAATTTGCCAGTCACAAACTATTTTTGATGTTGAGTTGAATGTCGCATGCGTAAATGTGGCTGAGCTTAAGACTTAGTCTTGGTCGAGCACTTCAGGCACAGGCTGGCTGAGGCTTATGGTGCTCGGTCTGTCTGAGGTTTATGTAACTCAGTCTGGCTGAGCTCTTCAGGCTCAGTCTGACTAAGGCTTATGGTGCTCAGTCTGGTTGAGGCTTATGGTGCTCAGTCTCGTTGAGGCTTATGGTGCTCAGTCTCGTTGAGGCTTATATAACTCAGTCTAGCTAAGCTCTTTAGGCTTAGTCTAGCTGAGGCTTATGGTACTCAGTCTGGCTGAGACTTATGTAACTCAGTCTAGCTGAGCTCTTCAGGCTTAGACTGGCTGAGGTTTATGGTGCTCAGTCTGGCTGAGGCTTATGTAACTTAGTTTGGCTGAGCTCTTCAGGCTCAGTCTAGCTGAGGCTTATGTAAGTTAATCTGGCTGAGCTCTTCAAGCTGAATCTGGCTAAGGCTTATGGTGCTCAGTCTAGCTGAGGCTTATATAACTCAGTCCGACTGAGCTCTTTAGGCTCAGTCTGGTTGAGGCTTATGGTGCTTAGTCTGGCTGAGGCTTGTTCTTCAAGAAGAGGGATACAACACCAAAAATGCGGCTTGAAAATGTTTGTCATTAAAGCATAGTCCTACAATCATAGATTTACACATCGTATGGCAAAAACAAAAATGAACAAGTGTTCTGAATAGGAAAGTCGACCATACAACAGGTTGAACCATACAAAAAGCAACAGAAACCATTTTATTGAAAAACATGCTGTAGACGCCCCATTTTTGACCGACCTTGAGACTCAGACATCACCAGTTGAGCACTTGGTGATATTGCATAATGTGCTCGTTCAGAAGTTTCAGAGTCTTGGCTGCGAGCCCCGCCTCCGAATTTCCGAACCCTCTTCTGTGCCTTGTCTCGGTTTGCGAACCAGACTCGGTTTTCTCTGTTTCTTTTCCTGAGGGAAGGGAGAGGTCCCGTAGACTATCTCTCAGTGCCCGTGGGCTACATTTGGTGGCCGTAGGCCATTTTTCCCATTTCGGAGCCCGGTTTCCGGTTTTCGGAGCCGTCAGGCCGTGTGCCTCGGTTCGGGACCGCCTAAACACCTCCGTTTGCTCTGATTTTCGGCATACATCTTATTTTCTCCCTTTTGAGGGACACTGGGGTCTGAGAAACCCACTTCGTGGCCGAACGCCACTTTCGGTGTTTAACGGGCAGTTTCCGGGGTCCCGAACTGCGTGTTTTGGCCCCCGAACATTCGTTTTGCATCGGTTTTCGTTCATTTTTGGCAGGTACCTCTGTTTTATCACCAGGAAGGTCACTGAAGGGTGGGAGGCTAGTAATTGTTGCAGCAACCAGTTATCTCTCCTCCGGAGCCTCCCGGCGCCCGTTTTTCGCACTTCCGGGCTAATGTTGAACACCCTAGGGTTAGTGTTGCCAACTTTCAACCACATATTTGTGATGTACACACATGGGAGGCCACTAAAAAGTGGTGGCCGGCCATTAATTCAATTTGACCCTTTTGAACCCCTCCTTCCGGGCTAATGTTGAACACCCTAGGGTTAGTGTTGCCAACTTTCAACCACATATTTGTGATGTACACACATGGGAGGCCACTAAAAAGTGGTGGCCGGCCATTAATTCCTTTTGACCCTTTTGAACCCCTCCTAAAATTGGCTTGTTCTCTCTCCTGTTTTAGAATTTCCAAATTCGAACCACGGGGTTGTGAAGAGGAGACCTGGGAGGCCACTAAAAAGTGGTGGCCGGCCATTAATTCAATTTGACCCTTTTGACCCCTAGCTGGCCGGCTAGTAGGGGTGGCTGGCCGGCCACCTGCAGAAAAAGTACTTGGCCGGCCATGTTCCTCATGATTGCTACTTTACAGCTGTGCAGCTGTTTCCCCCAGAAAATATCCCAATCCGGGGGATATTTTGTGGGGGAGCTTTCCTCTCCTTCTCACCCACCTTTACACCCCCTTTTTGATCCTTATAACCAGCTGGTGGCCTTCTTTCTAAGGGTTAGAAAAACTTCTCTTCAAAGCTCCATAGCCAACTCCATCTTCTTCCTTATCAATTCTTCAAAAAA
This sequence comes from Camellia sinensis, assembly GCF_055761805.1. Classification (NCBI taxonomy): domain Eukaryota; kingdom Viridiplantae; phylum Streptophyta; class Magnoliopsida; order Ericales; family Theaceae; genus Camellia; species Camellia sinensis. Next base: position 85,581,764 of record NC_138963.1, read on the forward strand.
CCCTAACTCCCTAACCATCATTCCTTCTACACCACCAAGCTCTACCACCACCATCTCATTTCCAGCAGCAAGGAGGGATTCTTGAAGGCTAAAGAAGCTGCAAATCCATCCAAGAAGCCACAAAAGCTTGAATCTTCAAGGGTAAGTTACACTTTTACCCTTTTGAACCTTTTTCTTGATCCATTTCTAAACCCCATTTCTTTTTGGTTTCAAGCTCCGGACCTAACTGAAAGGGGCCATATTTTGAGCTCATCTTCACTTCTCATTAAGGGCTCAACCCTGTTTGAGCCCTCCATGACACACTTGCTTCATTGACCTTCTTGTATGTCATGATTTTGCATGCTATTTTTGGCCCATGAGCAATTTATTTTCGAGCATGTTGTAAACTGATATAAGGCTTATTTTGAGCCCCTCTTCAACATTGGAGAAGGGCTCAACATTGTTTGGTGTCTCCATGTGTCACTTGTAGTTCAATCCCTTGTTTGGCCCCATTTTTGTGTAAATTAATAGCCCTCTTTGCTTTTGTTTTTGGACCTTGGTCCGAACTGAAAGTGGCCTTATTTTGGCCTATACTTCATGTTTTATTCACATTTTTTTCCTGTTTGGTGATTATTTTATATACTTCATGCTTTAGCACCTTTTGAGCCTCATTTTGCATCATATTTTTAGCATGTTTGTATACTGTTTTTGAGGCTGCCATATACTGTAAATGTTCATATTTTTGGCCCATCTTCAGTGTTGTAGAAGGAAATTTTTCAGTTTGGGTTTAGCTTATACCACTTGCTTCATTACCCCTCTTTTGGCCCCTATTCTTGTATGCTATTTTTCCCTTACCTATGCTTGCTGTTTGGCCATGTTTATAACTGTGAAAGTGCATCTTTTGGGACTGTCTAGCTTCTGTCTTTGCATTGCATGTCCATGTTGTGCATGTTTAGCATAGCTATAGGCCATTTCGGGTGCCTAATGTTGCATTTCGGGGCATTTCCTTGCATTTCATGTCATTTCGCTTCATTTCGGGACTGTTTTCCCCCATATTTTGTTGCTGAAATTCCATTGGCATGCTTGCATATCATTTTTGCCATATTTCATTGCATTTTATCACTGCCTCGGTTTGCGTGCCCGTGTGCACGCATTTCGAGGCACCCCATTTTATCCGCCGGCATCCTATGTGAGTGTGGCTGAGGCTCATTCATGTTGGTATAAGCCCATTTGTCATTTCCATATCATTTCATCGCATTTTATCATTGCCTCGGTTTGCGTGCCCGTGTGCACGCATTTCGAGGCACTCCATTTTTATCCGACGGCATCTTATGTGAGTGTGGCTGAGGCTCACTCATGTTGGTATAAGCCCATTTGTCATTTCCATGCCATTTCATTGCATTTTATCATCGCCTCGATTTGCGTGCCCGTGTGCACGCATTTCGAGGCACTTAATTTTCTGCCATCGGCATCTTATGTGAGTGTGGCTGAGGCTCTCTCATGTTAGTATAAGTCCATGTTGCATTTTCCATGTCATCCGCATCGCTTTTGCATCGCCTCGGTTTGCGTGCCCGCGTGCACGCATTTCGAGGCACTTCATTTTTATCCGATCGGCATCCCATGTGAGTGTGGCTGAGGCTCACTCATGTTGGTATAAGCCCATTTGTCATTTCCATATCATTTCATCATATTCTGTCATTGCCTCGGTTTGCGTGCCCGCGTGCACGTATTTCGAGACACATAGCATCGCCTCGGTTTGCGTGCCCGCGTGCACGTATTTCGAGACACATAGCATCGCCTCGGTTTGCGTGCCCGCGTGCACGTATTTCGAGACACATATCATCGCCTCGGTTTGCGTGCCCGCGTGCACGTATTTCGAGACACATATCATCGCCTCGGTTTGTGTGCCCGCGTGCACGTATTTCGAGACACATAGCATCGCCTCGGTTTGCGTGCCCGCGTGCACGTATTTCGAGACACATAGCATCGCCTCGGTTTGCGTGCCCGCGTGCACGTATTTCGAGACACATATCATCGCCTCGGTTTGCGTGCCCGCGTGCACATATTTCGAGACACATATCATTACCTCGGTTTGCATGCCTGCGTGTACGTATTTCGAGGCACATATCATTGCCTCGGTTCGCGTGCCCGCGTGCACGCATTTCGAGGCATTTCACTTCCATAGCATTGTGTATGTTAGGATTGTATATTAGTTGCATTTCATGCATATCATGCATATTGCATCGTGTCCGGAATAGGAGTTAGCCCGGGCACGGGAAACGAGGTACACTTCGTACTCCGAGTGACGGAATGTGTCTCAATTCCCCAGTCACCGACACTCCGGATTATCCATGATGGAGTTAGGTTTTAGCTGTAGTTTCATGTGCATTCACCCTATATTGAGTTGTGCATTTCGGCTCCTCGGCCATCATGCCTCGGTATGCGTGATTGGTGGCACGAGGATCGAGACATGCATATATCTGTGCAAATACATTGCTATGCCCCTTTCCTGCTCTCTGTTGCAGCAAAATCAAGAATCAACAATTTTTTGGGGCTTGGCACGCATTTCAAGAACAGATGTAAACAGAGGCTAATTGGGGCATTCCGGTGGATTTCCGCGCAAGACAACCCGGACATGCATCATCCACCAGAAGCAAGACAGTCCCTGGCTTGCACGCCAGTTTATTTGCTTTCTAGTTAATTCATTAATTAATTAGAATTCTGTAATATTTTGGACTGTAATATTCTTTTATTTTGGGGACTGTAATATTTGGACTGTATTATTTATTCGGACCCTCCGAGTGAGGGCACAACTGTAATAAGTGTGCGTGAGTGTGATGTATGTCTTCCAACTCCACGTCTTTCTCCCTTTTATTTATCCGCTTACGATGGTTAGATTAGGGCATATTTAAATTGGCATACAGTATGACAGCATGTTTGCATTCATCCATCTGTATTGCATGCACCGGGCTCGGCGCATCATACTAACTGCATTGTACTTTCAATTTCAAAGTTGAATACATGTTAGTTATAGCATTTCATATGCCATCTTAGAATAGCCGAGCCTATTATAGTTGCATTCTGCATGTGTTGCATTAAGCATTTTTGTATACTTAGGATCATGCATGATTTCTAATGTAGTTTCTGTTTTTGGCTTGGAGTACTCGGTAAGCTTTATGCTTTAGCATCCTTGCATGCGTGTGAGTGAATGCCATGATAGCATGCTTACCATGAGGCTATGTGCTTATCTGATATATCTGCCTGAATGCCTGTGGGTGAAGGTTGGGTTATCTGAATTGGAATGAATCATCAAAATGTTTCAAGCCTACCTGCGGGTAGCAAACCATTTTCAAAAACAAGCATGAAATGTTTTGTTCCAATTTGGGCGACCCGGTCTATACTTATATGCTGTGCGCATCACATAGTAACCTAGGCTAATAACCGGTATAAGAACTCACAATGTTTTCAAAAATTGATATCATGGTTAGTAGAGGCCGGTCTATGACCGGGCGAGCGGGGGTGCTCACGAAGTGACCTTCCCCAATCGTACCGAAGTTCCCGAGCCGAGGCAACTTTGGTGATGACGGACACGTGGCCTTTTGGCACCGAGTCAGGGTTTCCTAAATTTCTCAAAATAAAATATTTAGGTGGCGACTCTGTATCTGGCAAAGCAGTCCATGTTTGGCACTTCTTTCAAAAATCTGTTTTTCTCAAAAACGATTTGCCGGATTTGGACTTTTCGGTTCAGACTTAGAACCGTGACTACGAAAGTCGAGTCCGAGCTGTAGCGAGGTCCCCCCGCGGGCTTGTTACAGTTTCTGGCGACTCTGCTGGGGATTTAGAGAACTTGACTCGAACTCATGATATCTGTTTTTGACTACACTTGTGTGTTTCTTTGCATTGCATTTGCATTGGTGCGCCTAGGACACTGTGTTTGCCATCTGCTATTCCTGAACGGTTTGCCGGAGGCTTGTCTTGTCAAGGCATGACCATAAGGCTGACCGGTTGTGGGCTCTGCCAGTATGGGAACACAAACCCCGGTTTTACCGGGGCACCCTCTTTGACCTTTCGACCTAGTGCATATTCGGATCCATAGTGACCATTCCAAACTAGGACAGGTTGCTTACCCGTTTATAGGTTGTTTGAAGCCGCTGCGTGCGTAATGAAACCCTAGCTCCTGACAAAATAGGACAGGGAAACCCTACCCCAACATAGGGGTGTTTTGGCTCTCACTTATCTGTTATGTGCTTTAGAGTGCGTCTCTACAGGAATGCATGTATCAGTGTATGAGTTTGGGCATCAGGCCTGCGGGCACCAGTTTGTGAATTCGGGCATTACTATCAGTATTTGGGAGTCAGCTTTACCCGTGGGTATCAGACTCAGATTTTGAGGCCGAATTTTGGGCAGAATTCAGTAGAGGGCACACTCATTCAACTATGCTCGTATCTGTTCAGGTGGAATCAGGCTGAGACGCTGTCTGTTTTCTCTTTTGCAAGGTAGTCTGGGAACCATAGCTTCAGAAGGCTCCGATATCCCCTAAGGTTCATCGAACTTGTGCTGATAGACTTTGTCAGGTCAGAAATTCAATTCAAGGGCAACCAGTGTTCTTTCGCTGAGGCAAGGTAAAGAAAAGCCGGTCAGGGCTCATCTGTTCATCTAATCCGTCAGTCGCCAGTCACATCACCTTTGTTCGGACTCAGCAGACCGTGATGGCACAGGGTTCGGAAGAGTTAGCGGCCGTGACAGCAGCGCTAAATCAGGGAACTACCATGCAGGCTGAGACCAGTATTGAAACGCAGCGCCCATCTGGGGCATCTACCTCACATCCAGCTTTGGGACCCCAGCCGAACTTTGATCCAATTCCGCCAGTTGAAGACTTGCAGTGTCTGAATCCTCGAGAAGGCTTGGCTCAAGCTCAGGTGCTCAGACCCCTGGTGCAGCCTAATGAGAAAACTCAACCCTTTCATGTTGATGAGTTCAATCCGACTGCAGTGAAAATTGCAAACCTTGAGAAGCAATTCAAAAGGGCACAGGGCCTTAATTCCATTCCTGGCATTGAGGATGGGCACACCGAGGCTTCTATCCGGCTCCCAGACAGATTCAAAATGCCATATATCGACCGTTTCGACGGGTCTGGAGATCCAATGGTACATATCCGACTTTTCTTGGATGTCCTAAAACCGATGGGTCTGACTAAGCCACAAAAACTCTCTCTGTATGGAAGAACCCTGTCGGGTGTAGCAGCCACCTGGTATACCAAATTGGAGGATACAGTGAAGCAAAACTGGGAAGAAATGGCTGAGGCCTTTGTCGATCAGTATTCCTACAATACCCAAGTTGAAATGACCATCCAAGAGCTTGAAGCAACCCGCCAGAACCCAACAGAGCCTTTTGTGGAATTCGTTGTAAGGTGGAGAGCAAAGGCAGCACAAATGACAGATCGTCGCCCTTCTGAGAAGGATCAAGTGCAGATGATGGTGCGAAACCTCGAGCATGATATGTTGCAAACGTTGATAGTCGCTCCACTATTCACTTTCAAAAATTTGCATGAACTGGGGGTTCAAGTCGAGAATGCGTTCAACAGCGGGATCATTCCCAGGACAAGGGAACTGACAAGGAAGGTAATTTCAAGGAGTACCAACGCTGGTAGTAGCATTCCCAAACCCACCGAAATCAATACGGTCACCACAGCCGACCCTTTTGCCAAACCAAGCCTACAAACAGCTGGCCCAGTCCGAGCTCAGGGTAGAACTTTCACCCCCCTCTATATGAGCCTGACTAGCACACTGAAAGCCTTGATGGAAAAAGGGCATCTCAAACCCCTCGATCCTCAACCTCTTCCCAACCCACTCCCAGCCAGACATAACCCCGCCAAGTATTGTATGTACCATCAGCAGCGCGGTCATGGCACCAACCGTTGCTACCGCCTTCGTCATGAGGTCCAAAATCTCATCGACAACCGGACGATAGCTCCACCTTCAGACCCTAATGACCAAACATCTCCTGCCTACCTCAATCACATCCACATACTGCCATCCACCTTTGACCCCAGCATATACATCACCCCGGCCCATCTACCCAAGCCTGAGGTGTTTATCCCAGAAAGCATAGACCTATGCATGATGGATGCACCTGAACCTCAACCATCTCAAACCCGTGAACCCACTATTTCTGAGTTGATGGGAATGATTAAAGATTTTCAAAAAACCGTGACAGATCTGGCCTCCGGGACATTGGCTCCATCATCAACCACACCACATACCGGGAACTTCATGTCAAAAGACTCCCCGATGTTGGGACGAGCTGCGTTTGAGGAAGGCCAATCCCTTGGCAAAGTGGAAGCGACTGGTAAGAGCAAGGTAGGGGCAGGCATTGGTCCCCATGAACACCTTCGGTGGGATATTGAGGCTTTGAAAGCCGAAGGGCTGAACAAGCAGCAAGTACTCGCAGTTGTTGCAGAAATTGTAGATAACACTTTCGCCACTCAGCATGAGATTAGTCTGAATCAAGGGGCAATCCGGGAGAAGGGCCGCTGTACCAGGAATGTTCCTTTCAGCTCTAAACCCTTACTCGGAAGAGATCGGCAAACCAGGCCAGCACCTGCCAATCCCTTTGCTGGTGCACCCAGTAAAAATCCACAAACCTCAAAATACCCACCTCGAGGCCAGAGGGTGTTCGCACCACTATACATGTCTCTATCAGCGGCCTTTAGGATCTTGGTTAGAGAGGGGGATTTGAAGCCCCTGGAGCCGCAGCCATTACCAAAGAACCTCCCTCTCTCGCACAACCCAGCCGACTACTGTGCCTTCCATCAGCAAACCGGTCATGACACTGACATGTGCTTTCGTCTCCGTCACGAAATACAAGATCTGATCGACAATGGGGTCATCCCCCTGCTAAGTCCTGCAAAGTCTATTGGCACTTGATCAGTGAACTTGGGGAATAATGTGATCTGATCAGAGGTTGAACCAGCTGCGGGTGGCGCTCAATTTACTCCAGACATGGTGGATGGCATGCTCTGTTTTGAGCATTTGCGAATGCCAGTTTCTGACTCGGGTATTGGGTCAGTCTTGTTGTTTTGTTTTGAGTTTGTCTTTTTGTTTTGAGTCAGTCTCTTTTTGTTTCGGGTCTGTCTTGTTGTATCGAGTCAGTCCTGTTGTATAGGAGTCAGGTGGTCCCGGGGGGTGTTACCTCGGGCATCATCATTTTGTTTTGTGTTTGTCTTTTCGTTTTGTTTTGGGTCTGTTTCTGCCAGGGAGCCAATTGTACCAACAGATTTTGAATGAAGCAGTAGTAATTTTTGCACTTCTATATTCGCTTCTGCCATGTGCTAGTTGTGACGGAATCTGAATGAAATGGCAGTACATTCCACCTGCTCTCTTCTGCACCCCAAAATCATTGCATTTAACCTAAGTTTTTCAAAACTTTTTGAACACTGCGGTGAAAACGAAGAGGAAGGAATTCCTCGGGATTCGCAAAACTTTGATCATTTGAGAGAAAGAGAGGCATGCTAAGCCCTTAATGAATGAAATCATGCTTGTTAGCGTGAGTACTGAGAAGGACCCTGGCTTGATCCAGACTGGTTTCACACTACCTTCAGCGCGAGCGATTTGTCGCCTTCTTAAAAACTTTCAAAAACAAAATGTTTTGCGTGGTCTTGCGAAGACCTGTGTGGAATCGCTCTTGAGATTGTGCAGCCTAGGATCGCTCTCAGCCTCGAGACTCAACCCCTTCGCTTCCAAACCTTGAACTTGAAATCAGAAGGTTCGACGGTCAACTACGATGTGAGGCCTGCGTGGCTAGATTTGAAGCAGCCCTCGAACAAGAGGCACCGAAGTCAGGTCAAGAAGATCAGATCTCATCAGAAGAAGCTTACAAAGCAAAGCAGCAGCCATTCTCCCGGATTCAGATGACTCCAGGATCTCAAAACCATTTGGCATGGACTTGTTATACTTTTACCCTTGAGAGGCTCGCTGGGCCGAAAACCCGGAAGGGCGACCCAGGCAAAAGTTAGAGCAAGAGAAAAAATACAAAGAAAGAAGAAGCAAAAAAATGCAAAAAGAAAAAAAGAGAACAAAAAAGAAAGATGCAAAGAAAAGAACGAAAAAATCAAAAAAGGAAAAAGAAATGAAAAGAATTGAAAAGAAAAGAAGAACAAAGCTCGCAAGGTCGAAAACCCGCAACGGGCGCCTTGGCAAAAGTTAGAGCCTAAAAAGGAGAGGTTAATACCCGAGTGTACCTTAACCCTGAACTACGTGAGGCTTGATTCCCATCTTTGGGATACGTAGGCAACTTCATTCTGAAGTCCAGCCGTAAAACACTTCAAACTCAATCGTGTCCATGTAATGGTTCTGATAATCTTTGCCTTCTCTATATCTGAGAGTCTGGTTGCGTTCGTCGCTCTGAGGACTGACTACAATACACTACGGTGCCATTCAGACAAGGGGCAACTTTCCGTTGCCATTCAATGCACCGCGGTGTCATTCAAACAAGGGGCAACTTTCCGTTGCCATTCAATGCGCTGCGGTGCTATCCAAACAAGGGGCAACTTTCCGTTGCCATTCAGAACGCCGCGGTGCCACTTCAAACAAGGGGCAACATTCCGTTGCCATGCAGTGTCCTTCAGACAAGGGGCAATTTTCCATTGCCATGGATCCGAGGTTGCGCATCTCAAGAGTAGGTCCCATGCTCGTTGAGCAGTGGTCGTTTACGAAAATAGTTTTTGAGAATTTTTACTGAGGTTGACTAATCTTCTCGAAAAGTATTCCATTTTCAAAACTGGACCATTTCTTGGACCCAAAAGAGAAAAATTTTCAGTGCTCATAGCCTGACTTGCATGATTTTAAATCAGAAAATTGAACAAGCATGATTAATCTAACTCTCATTTTGGTCAATTTTTTTTTTTTTTAGGAGAAAACTAAAACAAAAAATGGTCAAAATGATGAACTAGGGGCTCAGTTGAGTCAGGCTTCCTGTCTTTCCCATTGTCAACATTCTTGCCAAGAAGGGCATTCTACCTGCCAGAAGAGGGCACAACTGAAGTTAACAACAAAGGGCTGAAAGCTCTCTCATCCTCCAAGCAACGAGGTATCAAGCTAAGTGCGAAGCACGAACTGGAATGGGACAAGACATTCCACTCCCTTATCTGGACAGATCTGATCATAACCCCTCTGTGGAAGAAACTCACTCTTGTGAACAAGAAGAAGAATCTAGCGGAATGCTAAGGGCACGAGCCCACAATTTGCTGTTTATCCATCAACCACCCAGGGGAGGGATGAAAAACGAGAGATTGAAGAATAGAGAGATGTACGATGAGAGAAAAAGTGAGAAAGGGGCTTTTTCAAAAAAAAAAACAGAGCTTGAGGGCCGAGTGATGTGAGAACCACAAATAAGAAAGGGTGGGAAACACTACCCGGTGAAACAGGCTCCCTGTGCACATTTGAGTGTCGTGTCTTTTTGTTTTATCTCGATTCTTGTTTTGAGTCGTTTCGAGTGTTACCCGATGTGTTTAGGTTGTTTACTTTTGTTTTTTTCCTTGTCGAGTCGTTTTGGCTGTGGCCAGTCGTCGGCTCAATACCCGGTTAAGAACTCATTTCTCAATTTCCAAAAAAAATCATCTTGTGCTTAGAGTGCTGTGCCATTCTCCACATTTGTGCAAAACAGTATTTGTTCTTTCATAAAACTGCAGGGTCCACCCCCAATAAGTGTGAACGGTAAAACAAGGACCTATCTGAAGCTATATAAGTTCCGGACTACGAGGCAAAAGAAAATAGGGAAAATTTCGAGCATCTGAATGTGTTTCACCTTCAGAAAATTCTGAGATTACATTCCATATATACCTCTTCAGGCCTTGCCAGTGCCCTGAAGAATGAGCGTGCCTCTACTCCAAGCTTAAGCATGCTTCAAGTCGGAACGGCAATTAAAGCAGCAGCAACAGATGTTATCTCCCGCCAATATGAACAGGGTGTGCCCCTTTTGAGCTGAGTGTGTTGCAAAGTCCTCTAAGAGATAAATCAAAGGCACCAGAGTACATATTTGATGCTCCTCTACTACATAGAATGTGCACTTTCATATACACTTCTGTTGCATGCGTGCCACACACCGTTATGATTCATGCATAGAATATGCCTACTTTCGAATCTGCATAGAATTTGCTTTCAATATTGCACAGAATATGCTCCTGTTTCTTGCATAGAAAATGCTCGTATCTTTTGCATAGAAAATGCACTCTTCCATACTTGCATAGAAAATGCACTCTTCCATATTTGCATAGAAAATGCACCTCATTTGCATAGAACATGCATTCACTCGCACTATCTTGTGCACTTACACTTTGTATCTCACTAGCACTGTCTTGTGCATCTTGTGGTTGTATCTCACTCGCACTGTCTAGTGCATTTCAAATCAATCGCGCTGTTTAGCGTATCGCACTGTTTAGTGCATTTCAATCGCGCTGTTTAGCGTATCGCACGGTTTAGTGCATTTCAAATCAATCGCGCTGTTTAGCGTATCGCACTGTTTAGTGCATTTCAATCGCGCTGTTTAGCGTATCGCACGGTTTAGTGCATTTCAAATCAATCGCGCTGTTTAGCGTATCGCACTGTTTAGTGCATTTCAATCGCGCTGTTTAGCGCATCGCACTGTCTAGTGCATTTCAAATCAATCGCGCTGTTTAGCGCATCGCACTGTCTAGTGCATTTCGAATCAATCGCACTGTCTAGTGCATTTCAAATCAATCGCGCTGTTTAGCGCATCGCACTGTCTAGTGCATTTCAAATCAATCGCGCTGTTTAGCGCATTGCACTGTCTAGTGCATTTCGAATCAATCGCACTGTTTAGTGTATTTCAATCGCGCTGTTTAGCGTATCGCACTGTCCTGTGCATTTCAAATCACTCGCGCTTTCTTGCGCATTGCACTGTTTTGTGCACCTTACTTGCATTTTGCATGCACTCCATCGCGCTATCTTGCGCATCTCACCTGTACTTGTTAGTGCATTGTATCGCGCTATCTTGCGCACCTTATTGGTATCGCACTGTTTTATGCATTCACCTTGCTCGTACTGTTTTGTACACCTTTAGCATCGCACTATTTTGTGCATCTGTTTAGCACTGTTTTGTGCATTCACTCTGCATCGCACTGTCTTGTGCACTCCCTGGTCTAGGAGACCTTAAATCCTCTGAAGGTGCAATTCCTTTGGTGTTTGTCGTGCCCGAACGACTTTCGATGGTCTGGTATAGCCACCTGCCTGTGTTTGCGGTGAGTTCCTAGGAGACCAACTGAGACGGTGGAAACTAGAGTTTGAATGGCTTATGCCTAGAACGCAAAGGTTCGGGATTTCCGAGACTAAAGTCTGGTTTAAATACCCAGGGGTATATCCTCGGCTTGAAATCTGTATGGCAGCCCCATAGATTGAGATAGCATCTGTATGCGCCTCAATTCTGGATACTGATCCAACCTAGTCTGTCACCCTGTTGGAGAATAGGGAAAGCTGCGACCATAGTCAGGGAGAAAAGTAGTACCTGCAGTTCAGCCAAGAAGAAGCGGAAGATCCCCAGTAGCATGAGGTAAGTCATTGCCAATGCCCCTGTGAGGTACCTTTACCTCTTAGCTATTACATTGCATTTTAGTTATTACATTACAGTGCATTGCATGCATGAATCCTCAATTTTCAAAACCGGCTTCGCGTAGCATATAAGTCCAACTTTCAAAACCGGCTTCGCGTAGCGTATAAGTCCAATTTTCAAAACCGGCTTCGCGTAGCGTATAAGTCCAACTTTCAAAACCGGCTTCGCGTAGCGTATAAGTCCAACTTTCAAAACCGGCTTCGCGTAGCGTATAAGTCCAACTTTCAAAAACCGGCTTCGCGTAGCGTATAAGTCCAATCTTCAAAATCTTCTCGCATATCATTTTGCATCTTGCCCCCCCTGCCTGCGGGCATGCCTGCGGGCACATTTCTGTTTATCTTGTATGTTTGTCTAAGTCTTCGGCCTTGTCAAAAATGGGTCGTCTCTGGGCTTTGACATTCACTCCCGTCACTTGTGACTTCCGAGTTCTGTCAAAGAGGGGCAACTGTAGACACCCCATTTTTGACCGACCTTGAGACTCAGACATCACCAGTTGAGCACTTGGTGATATTGCATAATGTGCTCGTTCAGAAGTTTCAGAGTCTTGGCTGCGAGCCCCGCCTCCGAATTTCCGAACCCTCTTCTGTGCCTTGTCTCGGTTTGCGAACCAGACTCGATTTTCTCTGTTTCTTTTCCTAAGGGAAGGGAGAGGTCCCGTAGACTATCTCTCAGTGCCCGTGGGCTACATTTGGTGGCCGTAGGCCATTTTTCCCATTTCGGAGCCCGGTTTCCGGTTTTCGGAGCCGTCAGGCCGTGTGCCTCGGTTCGGGACCGCCTAAACACCTCCGTTTGCTCTGATTTTCGGCATACATCTTATTTTCTCCCTTTTGAGGGACACTGGGGTCTGAGAAACCCACTTCGTGGCCGAACGCCACTTTCGGTGTTTAACGGGCAGTTTCCGGGGTCCCGAACTGCGTGTTTTGGCCCCCGAACATTCGTTTTGCATCGGTTTTCGTTCATTTTTGGCAGGTACCTCTGTTTTATCACCAGGAAGGTCACTGAAGGGTGGGAGGCTAGTAATTGTTGTAGCAACCAGTTATCTCTCCTCCGGAGCCTCCCGGCGCCCGTTTTTCGCACTTCCGGGCTAATGTTGAACACCCTAGGGTTAGTGTTGCCAACTTTCAACCACATATTTGTGATGTACACACATGGGAGGCCACTAAAAAGTGGTGGCCGGCCATTAATTCAATTTGACCCTTTTGAACCCCTCCTTCCGGGCTAATGTTGAACACCCTAGGGTTAGTGTTGCCAACTTTCAACCACATATTTGTGATGTACACACATGGGAGGCCACTAAAAAGTGGTGGCCGGCCATTAATTCCTTTTGACCCTTTTGAACCCCTCCTAAAATTGGCTTGTTCTCTCTCCTGTTTTAGAATTTCCAAATTCGAACCACGGGGTTGTGAAGAGGAGACCTGGGAGGCCACTAAAAAGTGGTGGCCGGCCATTAATTCAATTTGACCCTTTTGACCCCTAGCTGGCCGGCTAGTAGGGGTGGCTGGCCGGCCACCTGCAGAAAAAGTACTTGGCCGGCCATGTTCCTCATGATTGCTACTTTACAGCTGTGCAGCTGTTTCCCCCAGAAAATATCCCAATCCGGGAGATATTTTGTGGGGGAGCTTTCCTCTCCTTCTCACCCACCTTTACACCCCCTTTTTGATCCTTATAACCAGCTGGTGGCCTTCTTTCTAAGGGTTAGAAAAACTTCTCTTCAAAGCTCCATAGCCAACTCCATCTTCTTCCTTATCAATTCTTCAAAAAACCCTAACTCCCTAACCATCATTCCTTCTACACCACCAAGCTCTACCACCACCATCTCATTTCCAGCAGCAAGGAGGGATTCTTGAAGGCTAAAGAAGCTGCAAATCCATCCAAGAAGCCACAAAAGCTTGAATCTTCAAGGGTAAGTTACACTTTTACCCTTTTGAACCTTTTTCTTGATCCATTTCTAAACCCCATTTCTTTTTGGTTTCAAGCTCCGGACCTAACTGAAAGGGGCCATATTTTGAGCTCATCTTCACTTCTCATTAAGGGCTCAACCCTGTTTGAGCCCTCCATGACACACTTGCTTCATTGACCTTCTTGTATGTCATGATTTTGCATGCTATTTTTGGCCCATGAGCAATTTATTTTCGAGCATGTTGTAAACTGATATAAGGCTTATTTTGAGCCCCTCTTCAACATTGGAGAAGGGCTCAACATTGTTTGGTGTCTCCATGTGTCACTTGTAGTTCAATCCCTTGTTTGGCCCCATTTTTGTGTAAATTAATAGCCCTCTTTGCTTTTGTTTTTGGACCTTGGTCCGAACTGAAAGTGGCCTTATTTTGGCCTATACTTCATGTTTTATTCACATTTTTTTCCTGTTTGGTGATTATTTTATATACTTCATGCTTTAGCACCTTTTGAGCCTCATTTTGCATCATATTTTTAGCATGTTTGTATACTGTTTTTGAGGCTGCCATATACTGTAAATGTTCATATTTTTGGCCCATCTTCAGTGTTGTAGAAGGAAATTTTTCAGTTTGGGTTTAGCTTATACCACTTGCTTCATTACCCCTCTTTTGGCCCCTATTCTTGTATGCTATTTTTCCCTTACCTATGCTTGCTGTTTGGCCATGTTTATAACTGTGAAAGTGCATCTTTTGGGACTGTCTAGCTTCTGTCTTTGCATTGCATGTCCATGTTGTGCATGTTTAGCATAGCTATAGGCCATTTCGGGTGCCTAATGTTGCATTTCGGGGCATTTCCTTGCATTTCATGTCATTTCGCTTCATTTCGGGACTGTTTTCCCCCATATTTTGTTGCTGAAATTCCATTGGCATGCTTGCATATCATTTTTGCCATATTTCATTGCATTTTATCACTGCCTCGGTTTGCGTGCCCGTGTGCACGCATTTCGAGGCACCCCATTTTATCCGCCGGCATCCTATGTGAGTGTGGCTGAGGCTCATTCATGTTGGTATAAGCCCATTTGTCATTTCCATATCATTTCATCGCATTTTATCATTGCCTCGGTTTGCGTGCCCGTGTGCACGCATTTCGAGGCACTCCATTTTTATCCGACGGCATCTTATGTGAGTGTGGCTGAGGCTCACTCATGTTGGTATAAGCCCATTTGTCATTTCCATGCCATTTCATTGCATTTTATCATCGCCTCGATTTGCGTGCCCGTGTGCACGCATTTCGAGGCACTTAATTTTCTGCCATCGGCATCTTATGTGAGTGTGGCTGAGGCTCTCTCATGTTAGTATAAGTCCATGTTGCATTTTCCATGTCATTCGCATCGCTTTTGCATCGCCTCGGTTTGCGTGCCCGCGTGCACGCATTTCGAGGCACTTCATTTTTATCCGATCGGCATCCCATGTGAGTGTGGCTGAGGCTCACTCATGTTGGTATAAGCCCATTTGTCATTTCCATATCATTTCATCATATTCTGTCATTGCCTCGGTTTGCGTGCCCGCGTGCACGTATTTCGAGACACATAGCATTGCCTCGGTTTGCGTGCCCGCGTGCACGTATTTCGAGACACATATCATCGCCTCGGTTTGCGTGCCCGCGTGCACGTATTTCGAGACACATATCATCGCCTCGGTTTGCGTGCCCGCGTGCACGTATTTCGAGACACATAGCATCGCCTCGGTTTGCGTGCCCGCGTGCACGTATTTCGAGACACATAGCATCGCCTCGGTTTGCGTGCCCGCGTGCACGTATTTCGAGACACATATCATCGCCTCGGTTTGCGTGCCCGCGTGCACATATTTCGAGACACATATCATTACCTCGGTTTGCATGCCTGCGTGTACGTATTTCGAGGCACATATCATTGCCTCGGTTCGCGTGCCCGCGTGCACGCATTTCGAGGCATTTCACTTCCATAGCATTGTGTATGTTAGGATTGTATATTAGTTGCATTTCATGCATATCATGCATATTGCATCGTGTCCGGAATAGGAGTTAGCCCGGGCACGGGAAACGAGGTACACTTCGTACTCCGAGTGACGGAATGTGTCTCAATTCCCCAGTCACCGACACTCCGGATTATCCATGATGGAGTTAGGTTTTAGCTGTAGTTTCATGTGCATTCACCCTATATTGAGTTGTGCATTTCGGCTCCTCGGCCATCATGCCTCGGTATGCGTGATTGGTGGCACGAGGATCGAGACATGCATATATCTGTGCAAATACATTGCTATGCCCCTTTCCTGCTCTCTGTTGCAGCAAAATCAAGAATCAACAATTTTTTGGGGCTTGGCACGCATTTCAAGAACAGATGTAAACAGAGGCTAATTGGGGCATTCCGGTGGATTTCCGCGCAAGACAACCCGGACATGCATCATCCACCAGAAGCAAGACAGTCCCTGGCTTGCACGCCAGTTTATTTGCTTTCTAGTTAATTCATTAATTAATTAGAATTCTGTAATATTTTGGACTGTAATATTCTTTTATTTTGGGGACTGTAATATTTGGACTGTATTATTTATTCGGACCCTCCGAGTGAGGGCACAACTGTAATAAGTGTGCGTGAGTGTGATGTATGTCTTCCAACTCCACGTCTTTCTCCCTTTTATTTATCCGCTTACGATGGTTAGATTAGGGCATATTTAAATTGGCATACAGTATGACAGCATGTTTGCATTCATCCATCTGTATTGCATGCACCGGGCTCGGCGCATCATACTAACTGCATTGTACTTTCAATTTCAAAGTTGAATACATGTTAGTTATAGCATTTCATATGCCATCTTAGAATAGCCGAGCCTATTATAGTTGCATTCTGCATGTGTTGCATTAAGCATTTTTGTATACTTAGGATCATGCATGATTTCTAATGTAGTTTCTGTTTTTGGCTTGGAGTACTCGGTAAGCTTTATGCTTTAGCATCCTTGCATGCGTGTGAGTGAATGCCATGATAGCATGCTTACCATGAGGCTATGTGCTTATCTGATATATCTGCCTGAATGCCTGTGGGTGAAGGTTGGGTTATCTGAATTGGAATGAATCATCAAAATGTTTCAAGCCTACCTGCGGGTAGCAAACCATTTTCAAAAACAAGCATGAAATGTTTTGTTCCAATTTGGGCGACCCGGTCTATACTTATATGCTGTGCGCATCACATAGTAACCTAGGCTAATAACCGGTATAAGAACTCACAATGTTTTCAAAAATTGATATCATGGTTAGTAGAGGCCGGTCTATGACCGGGCGAGCGGGGGTGCTCACGAAGTGACCTTCCCCAATCGTACCCAAGTTCCCGAGCCGAGGCAACTTTGGTGATGACGGACACGTGGCCTTTTGGCACCGAGTCAGGGTTTCCTAAATTTCCCAAAATAAAATATTTAGGTGGCGACTCTGTATCTGGCAAAGCAGTCCATGTTTGGCACTTCTTTCAAAAATCTGTTTTTCTCAAAAACGATTTGCCGGATTTGGACTTTTCGGTTCAGACTTAGAACCGTGACTACGAAAGTCGAGTCCGAGCTGTAGCGAGGTCCCCCCGCGGGCTTGTTACACATGCTTTTAAGTGCTCTGCATTCCATGGATAAAAGAGGCCTCTGCCCACCATGTCTTGGAGACGGTAAGTGCCCGGACGGGGTCTGGCTGTGACGATGTAAGGTCCTTCCCACTTAGCTGCTAGCTTGCCCTCAGTTGGGTTTTTGGTGGCGAAAGTGGCTGCACGTAAGACTAGGTCGCTTACTGTGAATTCTCAGGATCTGACTCTACGGTTATAATGTGTTTCATTCTCTGTTGATATGATGCTAGCTTGACAATAATTGACTCTCAGAGCTCTTCGATTAGGTCTAGGTCGGCCCGTCGTAGCTCTTCGTTTAGTTCGGATGTAGCACCTGGGGGGTCGATAGACCAATTTCCACGGGGATGACCACCTCGACGTCGTATGTTAGGCGAAATGGGGTCTCTCATGTAGGGGTGCGAGCTGTCGTTCAATAGGCCTAGAGTACGTTCGGTAATTCCTCAGCCCAGTGTCCTTTGGCGGCTTCCAATTTAGTCTTAATGATCTTCAAAAGGGAGCGATTGATGACTTCAACTTGCCCGTTAGCTTGGGGATGGCCTGGAGAGGAAAAACATGGTCTGATGTAGAGCTCTTCACAGAATTTCCTGAATTTGGCATTGTCGAATTGTTTTCCATTATCTGAGACAATGGCTTGGGGGATTCTGAATTGGCACGCGATTGATTACCAGATGAACTTAGTAGTGTTTCGTTCAGTGATTGTAGCAAGAGGTTCTGCTTCCACCCATTTTGTGAAGCAATCAATGGCAACCACATCGACCTTGACTTGGCCTCTGCTAGTGGGTAAAGGACCGATTAAGTTGATTCCCTACTTGGCAAAGGGGTAGGGACTACTGAGTGTGATCAGTTCCGCTGGCGGTGCATGAAAGATATTGGCAAAGCACTGACATTTATCACACTTAAGCACAAAGTCAATGGCGTCTTGATTGATCGTGGACCAGAAATAACCTGTGCGGAGAATTTTATGGGCCAGAGACAGTCCGCCTGAATGGTTGCCACAAACGCCCTCATACATTTCTCTCATCACATAGTTCGCTTGAGCAGGACTGAGACTCCTGAGGTATGGGCGTAAGAATCCCCGTTTGTACAGTAGGCCACTGATGATGACATAATGGGACGACCGAGCCCTAACTTTATTGGCCTCTTGTTTAGCGTCTAGTAACACCCCTTGTTCTAAGAACAAGATGATGTCTTGGGCCCATGGGATAGGCTCGTTCTAGAGGAAGTGGACCCCTTGTGGATCTGGCGAAACGGCGAGAGTGGTCAGGTATTCGACTCAGACGCCATGACTGAGATTCGACTGGTTGGCCGAAGCTAATTAGGCCATTTCATCTGCCTAAGAATTGTCTGACCTGAGGATGTGCTAGATCTGGAAACTACTGAAAACGTGGGTGAGGGAAAGAGCGATGTCCCTTTATGCTCGCATGGCTTCTTCCTTCGCATCAAACTTCCTAGTTATTTGTCCGACAACCAATTGGGAATCACTGAACACGTGGATTTGGTCGACCCCAATGTCCTTAACTAGTCGGAGACCCGTTATGAGGGCCTCATACTCAGCCTCGTTATTATTTGCGTCGAATAGAAAACAGAGGGCACACTTGAAGTATTCGCCCTCTGGGGTAATGAGGATTAAACCGGTTCCACTAACCTTTTTGTGGGATGATCCATCAACGTTAAGGGTCCAACAATGGAGATCGGTTGTCGGGGAATAACCTGTGGCCATGGAGGGGGTATGTGTGAGGTAAGGTTGGTGAATTCCAGGATGAAGTTGACAACGACTTGGCCTTTGATTGTTGTTCGAGGTCGATAAGAGATCTCATATTGACTCAATTTGATAGACCATTGCATGAGTCTGCCTGATGACTTTGGTTGTTGCATAATTTTCCTTAAAGGTTAGTCAGTGAGGACCATAATTGAATGTGCCTGGAAATAGGGTCGGAGGCGTCTAGAGGCGATGACCAGAGCCAAAGCCATTTTCTCTAATAAAGAATAGTTTTGTTCAGCCCCCCGGAGTGCACGGCTAATGTAGTAAACTGGGCGTTGGACTGAGTCGTCTTCCCTGATGAGGACAGCACTGACCGCCATGGTAGAGATAGCTAAGTAAAGGAAAAGGGTCTCTCCTGGCAATGCTTGAGAGAGGAGAGGGAGATTGGCTAGGCACTGTTTTAGTTGTTGGAAGGCCTCCTTTGACTCGGTGTTCCATTCGAAGGCTTATTGGGGAACTTTGAAAAATGGAAGGCATATGTCAATTGCTCGGGAAATAAAACGGTTGAGGGTGGCGACTGTACCAGTGAGCCGTTGGACCTCCTTCACTGTTCAGGGAGACTGCATTTCTATCAGTGCCTTGATCTTTTTTGGGTTGGCCTCAATACCTCGGTGGCTGACCATGAACCCCAAAAATTTACCAGATCTGACGCCAAAGGCGCACTTTTCTGGATTCAGATTCATCTGGTACTTGCACAAGGTCTGGAAAGTCTCTCGTAGGTCCGCTAAGTGATTGGAGGAGAGTTTGCTCTTAAAGAGCATGTCATCGACATAAACCTCCATATTCTGACCTGTTTGGTTTTTGAAAACGGCATTAACCAGATGTTGGTAAGTGGCCCCTACATTCTTCAAACCGAATGGCATTATACAGTAGTGATAAGTCCCCCTATCAATAATGGAAGAGGTGTGCTCCTGGTCAGCTGCACGCAATAAGATCTGATTATAGCTGAAAAAAGCATCCATGAAGCTAAGCATCTAATGTCCCGCAATCGTGTCGACCAATAGATCTGTTCTAGGAAGTGGGTAGCTATCTTTGGGGTAGGCTTGATTGAGGTCAGAGTAGTTGATGCATAGTCGCCATTTGCCATTATTTTTGTGGACCAAGACTACGTTAGACAACCATCTGGGATAGTCCATATTTTTGATGAACTGTGCCTTCAATAGCTTGTCTACCTCAGTGGTGATGAGACTGTTGCGCTTTGGATGCAAAATGCATTGCTTTGGCGGAACGGTCGGAACTAGGGCTCAATACTAAGGCGATGAGTGATAAAAGCAGGGTCGATGCTTGGCATATCCGAATGAGTCCAAGCAAAGACATCGTTGTTCTTAGCTAAGAGAGTCGTCAGGCCGGCCTTGGCCTGAGGAGACAGTTGGCTACCAATCTTAGCCATTTTTCTTGGATCGTCAGGGTTGATAGACACTTCAATTAACTCTTCCACTAGTTTCCCCCTAATTAGTTCCTCCTTATCTCTGACATCAAGACCTTCTATGATCATAGCACCTTTCATTTTTACTTCTTTTAACAAAGCGACGTAGCATTCTCTAGCCACGGTCTACTCACCCCTTATGATGCCGACCCCATGATCAGTCAAAAATTTGATTGCCAGCTGGTAAGTGGGTGTCATAGCTTGGAAAGCATTGAGTGTTGTGCGTCCAAAGATTACGTTTTGGGCAGAGGGGCAATCAACAACAAGAAAGGTAAAAATCTTTGTATTTTGCCTTGGGTACTCACCGATAGTGATTGGTAGGTCGATAGACCCTATATAAATTACCTGGTCCCCAGTGAAGCCAACTAAAGGCGTTTGCAGAGGTGATAACTTTTCTTCACCAATCTGGAGCTGCTTGAAAGCATTGAGGAAGATAATGTCTAAGGAGATATCATTCTCGACGAGCACACGTCGAACCTTGTAGTTGGAAAGGAGAGAGGAGATGACAAATGGGTTGTCATGAGGGTATCAGATGCCTTCATAATCTGTATCTGTGAAGGTAATCGATTCCAACCATTGCTTGGGTTGCTTGGGGGTCGGTCGACCAGCGTTACTTCCTTGTCTGACCCCTGCCTGGTTCGTCTAAGCTCGGCTCACTATGCCGACCGCGAGGGTCCACCGCACGCGAGTCCACCTGCAATGACCCTAATTTCACCAGCTCTTGGAGCTTAAGGTTGGTGTTGGGCCCTATCACCCTCCCACCGAGTCGGGTCAGCTGGTCGTGGTGGGGTGAGTCTATTGTTTCGCTTTGGGAGGTAGGTTCTGGCCCTTTGATAAGGTCGAGGTGCAGTGAACCGAGTTAAGCATCCCTGACGGACTAGGTCCTCGACTTAATCCTTAAGATTGACGCATTCATCCGTGTTATGGCCATGGTCATAGTGGAAGTGGCAGTATTTGGACTGATCTTGTCAATTGGAAGGAAACTTGGAAGGTTGGGGTCATTTCAAGTTATAATCCTGCTAGATTTGGTTTAGGACATGTTCCATGGGTGTGTTAAGAGGGGTGTACTGCTCGATGCGGCCAGACGGTTGGGAAGAAACCGCTCGGTCAAAGCGTGGAGGTCGGTTAAGATGAGTACATTAGGGATGTCTAGGTTCTGACTCTTTTCTCTTGTCTTTGGGTTGTGAGGGTTTAGGTGTAGAGTCTTGGCGGGCTGCTAAAGAGTCTTCGGCGTTCATGTATTTCTAGGCTTTGGTAAGGAGGGTGGCCATGGTCGTCGAAGGGTTTTTGGAGAGGGAGAAAAGAAAATCAGATGGGTGCAAGCCAACTATGAATGCTATTAAGATGACCTTATTATCATTATTCTAAACTTGGAGGGCTTCTGAATTAAAGCGAGTGACAAAATTGCACAACGATTACCCGTCAATTTGTTGAATATTCAACAGCTGGGTCACTAGTTGTCGCTGACGCTGAGCACCGATGAAATAGCTCAGGAAGGAGTCACTTAGTTGCTGGAAAGTGGTGACAGAGTCAGACGGTAATTGACTGAACTATAGTCGCACCGACCCCTTGAGCATTACGGGGAAAGCACGATACATGATTTCGTCAAGGAAAGCATGGAGGATAATGAGGGTCCTGTAAGCTTCTAAATGGTCAACCGGATCAGTTGTGCGGTCGAAGGTGTCAATTGGCAGTATCTTAAACTTGGAGGGTAGGGGTTTGTCCCTGATGGATGCAGCAAAGGGGGAGTTGACTGTTCTAGAAGGATTGTTCTGCATGATTTGCATAACCCCCTGAAGTTGGAGCTTCATGGCTCGCAGTTCTGCGTCCCAAATGGGAACATTGTCACCGCCAGAGGGAAATGGGGGTTAAACGCTACTAGCTTCACCTTCAGGGACGGAAGCGTGGTGTGATGGATGCGACCCCTGAGGTGGGGGAAGCAGTTCCTGAGGCAGGGGCCGTAAACCCTCCGAATTTAGCAGGTGAGCTCGTGGGATGAAAGGTGAGGGAAGAGGTCTTTGAGGAGCATGTGGTTGGAGTGGGTGGCCTAGAGTTTGTTTCCAGTTTGGAGAGATGTCTGGTGGTGGTGGAGGATGAACGGGGAGATCCCGTTGGAGCAAGGCATTGATCAAGACCTGGTTTTGCTCGTTTAAATGATTGATGCCGTTGGTGAGTTCTACGAAATATAAAGGTGGGTTATTTGGATTAGAGGACTCAGCTTCAAGGTTACCAGCATTGTGTTGGAAAGCCATGGACCTGGTCGTGACCATCCACCCTAAAGTAAGAGGTGGGTGATAACTGGGTTCCTTCCATTAACAATGAACACAACTGTATCTGCGGAATAGGGTTTCTGGCACTAACTGATGATGTAACGGTTCCAATGGAGGATGGGTCGGACTGATCCACGCTTCCAATAGGTTTACTAACTACGGTGTTTCCCGAATGAGCCTGCAAAAAGGTCCAAAGGTTAGGAGGAGGAGGGGATTCCCCGACGAACACTCCAACGACCAACTTAGGCTATGGAGATTGATTATAGATAGATAGAAGAGAAGGAGAAAGAACATAACCTTTAACGTATCTCAAAAGCTTCCTTATATCCTTTGCTCATCATTTCATTGTCTATTCCAGATTGTCTTGTTGGCCGAAAGTCTATAGTCTAGTTTACATCATTCATGGTGAGTCTGTCCCCCTTCGGCGCGAAGAGCTTGTTGCATTAATGCTGCGAGGACCTTATTAAATGGCTGATGTGTGAGCGCAATAACTTTGCAAGATCTTTGTCTGCTTACATGGCTATTTTCCTACCTGTGTTTGTGTGCCGTTAGTTCTAGTCCAACATTACCCAGACTGTGGGCTCGGCCCTCTTGGATGCCCATTATTTTGTTAGTCTTGTTCCAGTATTACCCAGACCGTGGACTGGGCTCTCTTGGGTGCCCATCAGTATCAAGGACTATAATGTAATTTCATATATTCCTAATATTATCAACTAAAGTAAGCTTGTCAAATCACATAGAGAGGAAAAAAAAAATTAGGGACAATAACATTATTTGCTTGAACTGGAAACAAACATATAGATACCATACAACTTTTGCAATTGTCCACAACAATTTTTAGTTTTCTGAAAGTATTGCAAAATAATATTATTACTTATGCTATCAAACATATCTTTTTTTGATATATGTATATATATACTTAACTCGTCATTCATGTGTTAGTCCCTCATTTAGTTACACAGTTAATTCTTAGTCTCCGAAAGTTTATACAAGTTGATTTTTGTATGAGAAAAAATTTAGTGTATTGGTGGAAATGACGATAAAATAAATTAATACTTTAAATTCTCTCGCTTTCTCTGATTTGGTCGAAACACTGAGAAAAATGTGAGCAAACCAGATAAAATTGGTCAAAACACGCGAAATTTGTGAGTAAATCAAAGACATTTCAACCTAGAGAAATTTCAAAATATAGAGAAAATTTTAAAACACAAGAAAATCAGATAAATTGAGCAAATCAGAATTTTAAAGTACAGAGACATCTATTTGTGTTTCAAAATTTTTCTAAATCGAAATTTCTTTGAAAAAATGTTGAGTGGCCTCAACCACTATGAAAATATTACATATTCTTTATCTTATGAAATCTTAATACCAGGGATCTTAAAAAAATTCTTCTTATTTTTATTAGGGGTGTCATGGGACTTAAAAGTTAATCTAATAAAAAATAATAATAATATAATATAATTTTGGTAGATTAAAAAATAAAATTAAGTTGACATAAAAGATTTTTATTAATAATTGCATTTACTAGAAATTTATTTCATTGAATTCAACTTGTCAAGAAAACTTTTAATTTTTTTTTTGCATACATTTGATATTTTCAATTAAGGGTTGAGGGTTGAATTCTTTGAAGTTGGTCATCTAACTTGCAAGATTAGGTTCTATGGCCCGTTTAGTGGCCAATCTCAATAATTTAAATTATTTAATTTTTTCGGACTCCAGTAGAATATTTATGCAAAATATTGAGATAATTAGGTATTAGTAGCTATGTGATTAAATGATTTTTATCTTTAAAAAATAGACGATAAATATAATTTCAAGGAATGTATTTTTTTGTAATATATAATCCAAACATATAGCTATTAATCTTTAATTATTTTAATTTTTTATATGAATATTTTATTCAACAAATATTAAAAAGTGAATTCTCCAAATTATGGAAATCAACTCCAAAACGGACTCACCAAGTCCAAATAAATCTCTCAAGTTGGATCCAAATCATTTAACTAGTAATAATTTTTTTTAACATAACATGTTAACACGATACAAACCAGACACAAATTACAAGCAACATAACTTGATAACATAAAACAATTAAAAAAGTATAAAATAATTCTGATATAAACCCAAATGCCCCGTTTGTTTTGGGAGATGGAGAGGGGGATTGGGATTGAGATGGAGGTGGAACCCACTAATGTTGGGAGGAGGTGGAGGTGGAGGTGGAGGTGGTATTAGGTATTTAGTCCTCCGACTTAGGTTTTTTTTTTTTTTTTTACATGTTGGTATTTTTTTTTTTTTGAACATTAATGTTTAATGTTTTTGTATTTTTTGTTAAGTAAAAATCATAATTTTATTTGTTTTAATATTTTATATTTTTTTTATAAAATAATAATTTAACAATTCTTACACTAGCAATTATCATCAGAATAAATATAATTTTACTTAATTTTATTCACTATTAATTTTCTCATTATCAATCCCCTTAATTCTATGTTTGAAAACAAACGAGGCCAAAATAACATTGGCATAACCCACGTACCATCTCTATCCCCGACCCCACTCGTGACTGGCATAAGCCAATTCCCGGTTTAACCCATTCCTCTATTAAACACTGAGACCGTGAAGCAGAGATACTACATACACAATCGAGTCCGGATTCTCGGCCGCCCAACCCGGCAGCCCAACCCGGCAGCCCCCAAAACGACGTCGTTTTGGGGGCAAATTTTCAAAAAAAAAAAAAACACAGAGGAAGAGAGGGAGGAAGGAGAGGGAGGAAGGAGGAGGGAGGGGGAGGAGGAGGAAGGGAAGGAGGGGGCCATAACCAGTGGAGGAGGAGGAGGAGGAGGCGGAGCCGGGGCCGGAGGCGGAGGCGACAGCGGTGAGCTGCTGCGACGAGCTGGATCGGTCGACGATCGGACGGCTGCGACGGCCGGCGACGAGGCGACGAGCTGCGATGGCGAGCTCGCAGCCTCCTCCCTCCTCCTTCCTCCCTCTTCTCCCTCTCCCCTCCCCTCTGGTTTCTCTGTTCGAAGAAGAAGAAAAGCAAGAACGAAGAAGAAGAAAAGAAAAAAAAAAAAAAAAAAAAAACCCCAAAACGACGTCGTTTTGGGGGGCTGCCGGGTAGGGCTACCGGGTAGGGCGGCCGAGGATCCGGATTCTACACAATCAAATGAATCACACAATCTCTCTCCTTTCCATTTCAACTCCCCAATTGTCTGTTTGCTCTCTCTCTCTCTAAACTCTTCAACTCTTAATTATCTCTGTAATTGTAACAACTCAAAGAAAAGAAAGTTAAGCAATCTCTCTCTCTCTCTCTCTCTCCCCTCCCATTCATTTCTCTTTCAGATTGCTCTCTCTATCTTTTCCTTTACCTTCCTTCTTGATTTTCTCTTTCCTCTTTGATTGTTGCTACAAACCCAAAAAAAACCCAATCTAACGAAACCCATATCATAATTCATCTTCTACCAAATGGGTTCTTCCAGGACCTGACTTTACCACCTATCTATCTATCTATCTCCTCTTTTTCTCTCTAGGAATTGTTTTTCAGAGGTGGGTGTTGTGTTGGAGTTGTGGGTTATCTTCATTTTCCTTCTTGTGTTCTCTTCACAAGTTCAGGTTTCAAATTCCCAATACCTGACTTGCAATTCGAATGATCTCAAGGCTTTGGAGGCTTTCTTGATTAGGTTAGATTCAGGGACTTTTAATGATTGGGGAAGCTCAAATTCATCTTTTTCAAACCCTAATTGCTGTAATTGGTTAGGAATCACTTGCAGCTCATCTTCTTCTCTTGGTTTTCTCAATGATCCTATCAATTCTGGTAGGGTTGTGAAATTAGAACTCTCAGGGAAGAGATTGATGGCCAAACTCAACCAAACTACTTTCACTGGTTTAGACCAACTCACAACCCTAAACCTCTCTATCAATTTCCTCGAAGGCTCTCTTCCTCCATCTCTATTTCAATTGTCGAATCTACAAGTCATCGACCTCAGCAAAAACGATTTCTCTAGTTCAATTCCGATTAGTGTTAACCTCCTTTTTGTCGAGTCCTTCGACATTTCTGATAATTCATTCGAAAACTCGGTTCCTATGGAGATTTGTAGATTGATTTTTCTGTGAATTACTTCTATGGTAGAATTCCATCTAGGTTTGGGAATTGCAGCTCGTTAGAACATCTCTGGCTTGGTGAAAATTTTCTTGCAAATCCATTCAGTGTGTTTGGGTTGAGTTTTTTAAATTAAATTTTTTAAAAATTTAGTCTTTTGGTTTTCGTGTTTTTTTATTTTTAGTGAATATTTTTAAAATTTTGAATATTTTTTTGACCTTTTTAGATACACTTTAGTTAGATGCATCTAAAAAGTGAAAAATTTGTGAAAAAATATTTTAAAATTTTAATAAATACATAAAAATATAAAAAAATGTACTGAATTTTCGTATTTTTTTTGTATTTTTGGTATTTAGTGAATTTTTAAAAGATTTTTTTCACAAATATTTTACTTTTTAAGTATATTTATGTTAGGTATGTTTAAAAAGTAAAAAAAAAAATTACTTAAAATATTAAAAAAATTCAATAAAAACAAAAAAAACACGGAAAATAAGAAAGTAGAATTTTTTGAAAAGTGTTTTTGGAAAAACACAACCAAACAAGCTGAATAATTTTTTCGATGAAATTCCCAATTCTCTGGCAAATTCTAGGACTATTACTTCACTTGTTTTGAGGAACAATTCTTTGAATGGTGTAATTGATTTGAATTGGTCTGAAATAAAATGAACCATTTGGTTTCACTTAGTTTAGCCACTAATCAATTCACTGGGCCAGTTTTGATAATCTCTCCCTCTGTCCGCGCCTGAAACCAATCAGTCTTTCGTGAAACAACTTTATCGGGCAAATCCCAAAAAGCTTTAGGAATTTTCATGGTTTCTCTAGGCTTTCATTATCAAGTTCGACCATTTTTAGCCTCTCAGTTGCCCTTGATATCTTGCAGCATTGCCAAAACTTGACTATTTTGGCTCTTGCCTTTAGTTTTCATGGTGAACAATTGCCTTCCTGTCCTAATCTAGGGTTTAAAAATTGGAAGGCTTTCTTTATTGGCAATTGCAGACTCACTGGTCTGTTCTTTTAGTGGTTGAGAGGCTTAACAAATTTGCAATTGTTGGATTTATCGGGGAATCAATTGGATGGAACAATTTCGCCATGGTTTCTAGGTTTTGCATTCCCATTTTTCCTCAAGCAAATCACGAGCGCTAGCATGTTTGTTGGAACAATCTTCTATGTAAAATAAATGATTTGAAACTAAATCAAACAACTAAAAATAAATTAGTTACAGAATTTATTTACCGATGTGAATAAGTACAAAAATGACCAAGTCGAGTGTATGACACTCTCTCCTTAAGATAGATTCGTCCCGCGTCGGTACTTACGGATAAATGACGTCTATCTCCCAGGATACAATGATCTTTCGCAGATTGTATTAGGACTAAAAAAAAATCTGTTTCGGTGAATGAGAACCTGTGTTCTATACTTTCAAATATTGCTCTAAAAACTAGAATGAAGAATAATACAAAGAGAAAGCAAAATTGGGAAAACAAATGAATTTTCTGGATGTGAAAATCTGCTAGAAATGATCTCTATTTATAGGCCAATGGTGACTGTTGGGACAGACCCGAACAGGTAGGTTTTCAAACCTGAACAGGTTTGATTTCAATTTAAATAGCTACGATTTCAATTTGAACAAGTGCAAACGTGTTTGAACCTGCTGGACATTTTAATCTATTCGGTTTAACCTGTTTGAACTTGTTGGAAATTGGATTGAACAAGGGCACTGTTTGGACTATTTGGACAGAAAAAATTTGGCCCAAAAAATTAAATTAATTTCTTTTAGAAATTCAAATAATTTTCCCGCAAGAATTTGAAGAAATTCAAATAAATTTTGTTCAAAAAATTACAATCCGCACCCGAAGACGGAGCCACACTCGTGTGTGATGGTTTGAGCCAAAGCTCACTTTATCCATAACTCCTCCATTTTACAAACTTAAGGTGCCACCCAACCCCAGTATTCCTACCTAGAACTTATATAAACATATAAGTTCTCTTTAAGTTTCAATGTAGGACAATCCATTTTAAGGAAACCCACATTTTACTTCTTTAATTGTCCATTCCACTAACCCGAAAATAACGTCAATTTCGCATTCACTCATAAATGGTTTTGACGAACTGTCTTCACAATGTGACTTGCCATACGGCAAGGAACACATCACTTCTTTGGACCCACTCCAAAAAATGTGTAGGACCCACTCAAAATTGGGCTCAAAGTTGGCCCAAAATAAGTCTATGAAAACCATTATTTTCAACAATCCCCTACATGAATGGAATTTAATGGAGAGAAAATGCAACAACATGATTTAATTACTGAGAGTACAGAAATCAGAAATATTCTGCAAAAGATAGTTAGCTTTTAGTTTTGAATCTTCCCTTGTGAGACTCTATCGGATTTACTAGCTAATCAGTGAATATGATGCCTTGAATTGTTCAGCCATTTGTGTAAACCAAGACAATAGAAGTCACACAGAATATTACCAGGCATAGTTTAGTTCTCACTACTGTATTCATTTTGGCCCTGAATAACTTGGTCTTTCATGAGTGCTCTAGAGAATTGTAGCCCTTCACAAATTTCATAGAACCGACCCAGTTTACACTCATATAGGTGATTCTTATGAAAAGTATCTTGTCATACTCCACTAAGTATTCCTAGATATAAGAATCATTAAAAGTATTACTTAACCAAAAACGCTATAGACATCACTATTCCATCATAGAAATGGGTAGGAGTTTGACTCCCCAGTGATCCTTATGAGTCATACACAACCCGGTTGTCCCTTCGAACCTAAATCTTGGGATCTCTAGTCAACTAGGTTAGATTGCTATTGTGGTAACTTTTATTTAATAGGCTTAAGTCCCATTCTCCTCGATGAATTCTCAACTAACTCTCTTACTAACCCTTTGGTTGGTGGATCCGTTATATTGTCTTTAGACTTCACATATTTAATGGAAATAATGCCATTAAAGAGTAGTTATCTCACGGTGTTATGTTGATGACGAAGACTTACCATTATATATATGACTCTGTGCTCTACCTATTGCTGATTAACTATCGCAATGTATGCATATAACAGGTACCGATTTTGGCCACATTGGAATATCTTCAAGGAAGTGAGAAAGCCATACTGCTTCTTCCCCAACTTTATCTGAAGCAATAAATTTTGATTCCATAGTAGATCTAGCAATGCAAGTCTATTTGGAAGATTTCCAAGATACAGTTGTCCCACCAAGAGTGAAGACATACCCACTAGTGGATTTTGAGTCTCTAGTATCCGATATCTAGTTTGCATCAAAATACCCTTCAAATACTGTTGGATATCTAGTATAGTTAAGTCCAATGTTACAAGTAAATCAGAGATATCTTAGAACCCTTATTATAGCTTTCTAGTGTTCTACTCCTGGATTACTCATATATCTACTTAATTTACTTACTGCATGCAGTTCATCAAGTACATTAAGCTTCCAATAATTTGGACATACTCTAATTGAGAAATACTTTTCTGTACATTCTTAGAAAGAAACAAATTAACATCCACAGGTGTTCTAGCAAGATGATCATCATCTTTGCTAAATTTGTCAAGTATTTTCTCAATGTAATGAGATTGTGACAAAGCATATCCTTCTAATGTTTTGGTAATTTTCATACCAAGAATTACATCAGCAATCCCCATTTCCTTCGTATCAAAATGTTTATTCAACATTTTTTTGGTAGTTTTAATCATGTCATTATTACTACCTATGATGACCATATCATCCACATAAAGACATACTATAACACAACCTATGTTTGTGTTTTTAATATAAACACATTTGTCGCATTCATTAATTTAAAATCCATTTGACATCATTACCTTGTCAAATTTTTCATGCCATTGTTTTGGCGCTTGTTTTAAACCATATATGATTTAACCAATTTACACACTTTTTTTTATTTTCCCGGAATAGAAAATCCTTCTGGTTGTTCCATGTAAATTTCTTCATTTAACTCATCATTTAAGAAAGCGGTTTTCATATCCATTTGATGAATTTCTAGATTATATAAAGATGCAATGGCAATTAGCATTCTGATGGATGTTATTCTAGTAACTGGTGAGTATGTGTCAAACTAATCAAGACCTTTTTTTTTTTCTAAAACCTTTGACCACAAGTCTTGCCTTGTATTTGTCAGTTGATCCATCTGCTTTCATTTTTCTCTTGAAAATCCACTTGTACTCAAGAGGTTTACAACCTGGTGGCAAATCCACCAATTCCCAAATGTAATTTTACAAAATGGATTCAACTTTACTATTTATAGCCTCTTTTCATAAAGGAGCTTCAGGACTAGACATAGCTTCGTTGAAAGTTAAAGGCTCATTTTCTAACCAAAAAGTTAGAAAATCTGGACCAAAAGATTTTGAGGTTTTAGCACGTTTACAACGCCTAGGTTTCTCTTCCTCATTTTGATCTATCTTTTACTCTTGTTCTTGATCTTGTTCTTGATCATGACTAGTAATAGCATCATAAGATCTTTTATTATTACTAGTCTCTTGTCCAGTCTTATTTGGAAATATATGTTCAAAGAATGATGCATTCCAAGATTCAATAATAGTATTTACATGTATTTTGGAATGTTCTGACTTATGAATCAAAAACCGATATGCACTACTATTCTTGGCATAACCAATAAATATGCAATCAACAATTTTAGGACCTATCTCAGCCTTTTTAGGACTAGGAATAACAACTTTAGCCAAACACCCCCACACTTTTAAGTATTTGTAGGATATCCACTTTTTTTCGGGGTACTTTATTAAGAATATAATTAGCAGAAAGTAATGTTTCCTCCCACAAGTTTTGAGATAATCCAGAACTTATTAACATGGCATTCATCATTTCTTTTAAATTCCTATTTTTCCTTTCAACAATTCCATTTTGCTGAGGTAAGTATGGAGCAGTGGTTTGATGAATTATTCCACGTTCTTTACAAAACTCACCAAAAGGTGATTCATATTTACCACCTCTATCACTTCTTAGTTTTTTTAATTTTCTTACCAAGTTGATTTTCTACTTTATTCTTAAATTGAATGAAAGTTTCCAAAGCTTCATCCTTGGTTTGAATTAAATAAACATAACTATATCTAATATAGTCATCTATGAAAGTGATAAAATATTTTTTTCCACCTCTAATTTGAATTGATTTAAAATCACAAATGTCACTATGAATTAATTCTAGTGGCTCCGTACTTTGTTCAATTGAATGAAAAGGAGTTTTAGTTAATTTTGCTTCAACACAAATTTCACATTATGATTTAAATCAATGTCAAATTTAGGTAAACATTCCATATTAATTAATCTACGCAAAGATCCATAATTAACATGTCCTAGTCTACCATGCCACAAATTTGAAGACTCAAGTAAGTAAGAAGAATATGCATTTTTTATTAATAACAGAGGGTACAATAGTCATTACATTTATTTTAAAAAGGCCATCAAACATGTAACGTTTTCCTACATACATCACATTTTTAGTGAGTACAAATTTATCACTCTCAAATACTAGCCTAAACCCATTTTTACTTAACAAAGATCCGGAGATTAGATTCTTGCGAATGTCCGATACATGCAGCACATTGTTGAGAGTGAGTTCCTTTCCAGATGTCATCTTCAGAATAATCTTTCCTTGTCCTTCAACTTTAGAAGTCGAGGAGTTATCCATAAAGAGTTGTTCGTCGTTGTCCACCACAGAATAAGATGTGAACATCTCTTTGTCGGCACAGATATGGCGAGTAGCAGCAGTGTCCACCCAACATTCTTTAAGATTTCTAACAAGGTTTGTCTCGGAAACAACTGCAAAAAGATTTATGTCCTCAACACCATTAGAAATTTTTTCCACTTTGGTCATATTGGTTTGAGCAGGCTTCTTTCTTGATCTTCCTTTGCCTTTGCGCTCACTATGGCAATCTTTAGCCCGATGTCCCTCTTTGTCACAGATGTAACACTTGCCATTGAACTTGTACTTCTTAGTTTCCCCTCATTTAAAGCCTTGTGCGGAACTTTCTCCAGAATACTTTTGTTTCTTTGTTTTTGGAGCATGGTCCACCACATTGGTCTTAGACTCTATTGGATGCTTACCAGACCGCTTTTCAAAATTACTGTTGTCCTCCTCAATCCTCAAACGCACAATCAATTCTTCCAAAGTCATTTCTTTGCACTTATGTTTGAGGCAGTTCTTGAATTCCTTCCAGTCTTGTGGTAATTTTTCAATTAAGGCAGCAGTTTGGAAAGATTCACTAAGAGACATGCCTTCAATTAGAATTTGTTTACTACACAGAATTTAAATTCTATAAAAATAAAAGAAACAAGAATTGTAACTTTTATTTCCAATTAATTTGAAAATAAAATTTTATTTAAACAAATTAATTCTACACAGAAAAATATTCATGTAACACTTCAAAAATTAAAATACTGAAAACCATAATTTTAATTAATGGAAACTCAGAAATTATCTGAAAATCAAAATTAATTTCTGACCAACTTCACAAATGAATATTCAGAGATTGTTAAGGACTACCAGTATATTGCTGCTAGTTGTCAAAGAAAATAAACAGTATATTTCTACTATTTGTCAAATAGTATAATACTGCTATTTGTATTTTCCGACTAGAATATTACTTTGTAAAACCACAGAAAAAAAAAATCTATAAGAAGAAGAAAAGGAAACAAACGAAAAATTCTGTATAAACAGAATAATTCGAATTTGTCTTAAGATTGTTGGAACAATCTTTTGTGTAAAATAAATAATTTGAAACTAAATCAAACAAATAAAAATAAATTACTTACAGAATTTATTTGCCGATGTGAATAAGTGCAAAAATGATCAAGTCAAGTGTGTGACCTCTATCCTTAAGACAGATTCGATCCGCTTTGGTGCCTATGGATAAATGGTGTCTATCTCTCACGATACAATCATCTTTCACAGATTGTATTAGCACTAAAAACAATCTTTTTCAGCAAACTAGAACCTGTGTTCTATACTCTCAAATATTTCTCTAAAAACTAAAATGAAGAATAATGCAAAGAGAGAGCAAAATCGGGAAGACAAATAAATTTTCTGGACGTGAAAATCTGCTAGAATGATCTCTATTTATAGGCCAATGGTGATTGTTGGGATAGACCCGAACAGGTAGATTTTCAAACCTAAACAGGTCTGATTTCAATTTAAACAGAGACGATTTCAATTTGAATAGGTGCGAATTTGTTTGAACTTGCTGGACATTTTAATCTGTCTAGTTTAACCTGCTTGAACTTGCTGGAAATTAGACTGAACAAGGGCACCGCTTAGACAGAAAAAATTTGGCGCAAAAAATTAAATTAATTTCGTTTAGAAATTTAAATAATTTTCCCACGAGAATTTGAAAAAATTCAAATAAATTTTGTCCAAAAAATTAATGGTAAGACCCAACCCACAATCCACACCTGGCCCGACTGCAGCAGCAGCGCGCGTGTAGTGGTTTGAGCCAAAACTCACTTTGTCCATAACTCCTCCCTTCTACAAACTTGGGGTGCCCCTCGGGGCCTAACCCAAGTATTCCTACCTAGAACTTATATACACACATAAGTTCTCTTTAAGTTTCAATGTGGGACAATTTATTTCATGGAAACCCACATTTTACTTTCTTTCATTGTCCATTCCATGAACCCAAAAATGACGTCAACTTCCCACTCACTCATTAATGGTTTTGATGAACCATCTTCACAGTGTGACTTGCTATGCAGCAAAGAACACGTCACCTCTTTGGACCCACCCCAAAAGATGTGTGGGACCCACTCAAATTTGGGCTCAAAGTTGGCCCAAAATAAGCCTATAAAAACCATTATTTCCAACAGCAGTATAATCAAATTTGGAGGTTTCCATCGACACTTGACCTCAACAATAACTTTCTCACAAGACCCATCTGGCCCGAGTTTGGAAACCTAAAAAAATTGAATTATTTGGACCGAAAACACAACAATTTATTTGGAAACATTCCTGAGGATTTGTCTAGTATGACAAGCATAGAGATTTCGGATTTGTCCCATAACGATCTATCCGGAGCTATACCTCTTTCGTTGGTAAATCTTAGCTTTTTGTCCAAGTTCAATGTTGCTTACAATCAACTGTATGGGACAATCCTTATTGGAGGGTAGTTTGAAACCTTTCCAAACTCGAGCTTTGAAGGGAACCTAGGTCTATGTGGTGGTGATCATTGTAAAAATGTCATTTGGAATGGGATTTGGGATTGGATTTGTGACAACTTTTGCTGTTATGTTCTTGTTTGTTCTAAACAAATTAACATTTTACAAAAAATAACCTTTTGAGTTAAATATTAGAGAGATTTCACAAAGAGGTCCCATGATATATAAAAAAAAGGGGCCATTATGATGTGCACGTGATCAAA
The DNA here is from genome assembly GCF_055761805.1 of Camellia sinensis. Taxonomy (NCBI): domain Eukaryota; kingdom Viridiplantae; phylum Streptophyta; class Magnoliopsida; order Ericales; family Theaceae; genus Camellia; species Camellia sinensis. The sequence goes on from NC_138963.1 coordinate 85,616,863, forward strand.
TTGTGCACATCATATACACCTTACTTTTAAACCATTAGATATATAAAAATTAATCTGAACCATTAAACAATTTTATTAGAAAAATTGGATACTTTTTCAACCGGTTGTTTTTGTTTCTTTACTGATTGTTCTCATCCCGCAAAGCCTCCCGTTTTTTGGTCTGAAACTCTACTGTTGCTGCCAAGTACCAAACGGTATTGATGATCTTCCAAATCACCAAATGCTGTCTCTCTGGAACAATTCACTCACCGAAGCTTCACCAAGGAAATTAGAATCGACTCAGATGTTGCAAAAGCTCGATGTTTCATCCAATTCGCTTTCCGGTCCGGTACCCCTATATCTCTGCTTTAGAAACATGTTAGCTAGACTCAGTCTTTTCAGAAACAAATTCACCGGTGGGCATCCTTCGTCACTTATAATTGCACCGCCTTATCGAGGGTTTGAGTACAAGACGACAATCCCAACGGTTCAATTCCATTTGGGTTTGGTTCTTTGCCCAACTTGACATACATAGACTGTGACAGCATCTAGGAAATGGGGTGAAGCACAACAGGGGCCTAGGCTGCCTATTTCTAAGCTATTATGGGGCAATGTGGCTCTACCTAAGGCTTATTTTCTCAACTGGTTGGAATAGAAAGGGAGAGTGAAAACTGTTGATTATTTACAAAAGATTGGAATATCAACATGTGCCCCTTCTGTGAATCTCAAGTTGAATCTTTCAATCATTTATTCTAGTTTTTCCTTGGGATTTGGAATATATGGACAGAGTTATTACAATGTTGGGATGTCCAATGGGCTACACCTGCAAAATTACAATCAACGTGCAATATTACGATTCATTCGTAAAAATTATGATATTTTGTTAATGTTATTATAATTATGGGGGAAAAAGTTATGGTTATGGTTATGATTCATTAGTAAAAGTTATGATTCGTATTATCAAAAGTTATGATTTGTCATGGTGAATCATAATAAAAAATGTTACGATTCAAATGTTATGATCATTTATTAGAAATAACTACATTTGTTATGAATCATTATCATATTGTTACGATTAATAGTGTCTTTGTTATGACACCTTGGTGAATATTATGACGTTGTTATGATTCATTATAATATTATTATGATATTTGAAAAAAGTTATGATTCTTTCATGTAACTTGTTGAATGACCAGTTTAGCAAGTCATTTTTTATGATGTGGAACGATATGGACTACACAATAAATACATATTATATACCCTTTTAAAATGTGCACATTGTAGACTTTCCCATAAAAGAAGGAACTGGTGAACGAACCGTTGATATGATGATTGAAATACTTGAACCATTCAAGATAATTGTGAGAATTTGTGGATTATTTTTGTTTGTCCATAGGATAAGATAGGATCAGGTCATATCTTTTGCAATATTTGCCACGCACAAAAGGTGGTTTTCAAATTTGATGGCATTACTCTATTTTTAGTTTCTATTTGTTTCAATTCTTTTGAACCATTACTTGGTTTGTAATGGAATTTCTGGTGGCTTGGATTTTGCCAGAGCCTATATAATAGTACTCCAAAGAGTAATCTCCAAAAATAACCCATATGGGTGTGATTGGGATATCCTTAAAAACAGTAATTTTACACAGAAAGAGAGAGAGGATGTGAGCATAATTTTTGGCCTCTTCTAGCTAAAAGCGTAAAAAGTTACGTTTTGGTTTTTAATCTATTTTAAGTCACATTATATCTTTATTTTTATATATATTTTTTCAAAAAATTAGATTTTAATATACTTTTCAAAACAATTTTGGTATGATTTTTTAAAAAAGATTTAGATAAGCCTATTTGAGGAGAAATTATTCAATCCTTTAAGAGAAAATTTAGGTGGTGCTCCAAAGTAGTAGTTATTGGTGTGACGACCGGATTTATTCTTTTTTCACTCCGTCCTCTTATGCTCTCGTTAGGTTTGAAACGTTCGCAAGTTATTCTCAAACAAAGTTAATGTTCTTGTTTAGTTCGGTGCTGAATTTCACTTGTTTTGGAGGGTGCTCGATTAAGTCCGGGGTGTCCGAGAGCGAAGCAGGGAAGCTCCGAGCTGCAGGGCCAGGGCCGCACGTGCGGGGTGGGGGTTGCACGTGCGGGGAGTGAGGCCGCAAGTGCGGGGAGAATGGACCTTCAGACGGTTGCATACTGCTTAAATTGCAAGTGCGGAGGGGAAGTACGGGGACAGCCGCACGTGTGGAGATCAGTGTCGCACGTGTGGAAAAAAGGCAGTCGCACATGCAAGGGCACGTGTCGCACGTGCGGGACGGGCCTGAGTCCGAATCTCTATTTTTTTTGCTCTTTTGGCCGAGTTGTATCTCATTTTGGGGCTCATTTCTCTCACTCTAAAAGTCATCTTTGCTCCCCCTTCTCTCTAGAAAACCTTCATAAAACACTTAAACTCCTAGATTCTTGCAATCCTTTGGATCTAGATCATCATCTTCTCTCACTAATTTTGAAGATCAAGAACTAGAGCTTCATTTGGGTGGTGGAAGTCAAAGGTCTCTCATCTTTTGGTTCTAGGGTTTCTTCTCTCCACCTCCTCCAAAATCTTAAGGTAGGGATTTCTTGAGTTATATATACATGTTTTGCTATATTAATGATGATTCAAAAGTTTTCTTGAAGTTGTTGAGTTGATTTTAATTTTGCTCCAAATGTAGAGAAAGTTTTAAAGAAATGGGTTTTGATCTCACTCTTTTTTTTATCCATGAGGATTTTTTTTTTTATAAAACTCAAGAAAATATGATTTTGGTTGGGTTTCACCATGAAATGGGAAAATGTTGGGTTGCTTGATGAAAACCCTAGAAATTTGGGGATTTTTGGAAAATGTGGAGAAACCTATGGGTTTTTCCTTCCTTGTCTTGTGTTAAATAAGTGAATGAAAGTAGATTTTATAATATGTTTTGCAAAGAGGATAACTTTCTTGATATATGAGGATTGGGAATTTATGGAAGACTATTGTTGAATGCATGAACATGTTTAGGGGTAAAAAATGGCAAATTGTTGAGTACTAAGGATTATGGAATTGAAAATCTTGGGAATTTGATATTTGGATAATTTCATATAGTCTTGAAGAGACTAAAATGCTAAGAATTGGGTGTGATGAAAATTATTGCTATGTGTTATTGGCATTGTTGAGCATATGGTTGTTTTGCAAAATAACATCAGAGAGAAGAAATGGAAAATGTGATTATTTGATACTATTATAGAGATACATGAAAATAGAGAAATGCTATGAGACATGGAGAACCCTTTGCATCGCATACTCATTCAATTAATTAATTTGCATTGTGAATTTATTTTGGAAACATTCACTTCATGAAAGGAATATATATGTTGTAATGAGAACAACGGAAATGTTTAAGGGGTAAATATGTTGGTAAGTCCAGTTAGGAGGTGTAGATGAGATTGATAAGTTGGCCTGAGTGTCCGGGGTGAAAGACCGAAAACACGCGCGGAGGAGGTACCACTTCCTTTCCGGTTAGCGATTGGTAAAGTGGGGTTATTGGTAGTGCTTGTTGAGCCTACTTGCAGACACCAACCTAGGGATTACCTAAGTCGTATTTACCGCTCTTATTGATTGAAATTAAAAGTTTTGAAATGTGTTGAGATTGCAAACTTTTATTTAAAAAATGGTAATCTTTAAGAAGAGCATGAAATGAAATTTCTTTAAAAGAGCATGGCATGGCATGGCATGGCATTGACATTTGAATTTTTATTAAGAGTTTGCATAACTATATATACTTTGTAAGAATTCTCTACTAGGCTTTATGCTCACCCCTATGGGACTTCGGTGCAGGTAAAGATATGGTGATCCCGCTGAGTTGAGGGCATGGGTTGATTTTGTGAAGAGTATATTGCTCTCTTATTTTTGTTGTTAATTTTTGTAAGCTAAGGGCTAAACGTGTTTGGGTCCGATAGACCATTTTGTGTAACCGGGCTATTGCCTTGGAAGATGTAAGCCCATAAGGGCGTTTTAATTATTTGAGACTAGATGCTTCACATGCTATAGATTCAGGTGCTTTCTATTCATTGAATATATATTTGCATGTGAAACTTTTGTATAAGCTCATTTCATTAAACATGTAAGGATGGATGGATCTTTGTCACATTTCAGTAAATATTCTTGGATGTGGTTAGCTTATGTTGATTATTTCGGGGCGTCACAATTGGTCTAAATTATGGGACCTACTACTTTTTTGTTAGAGTTATAGAAGACAACTAATCAAGTGTCAGCCTGTGAATGGAATGGAGCAATACTTCAAGAGCATTGAATAATTTCTCCTATTTGAGAGAGCATTTGGGATGTGGTAGGCACATTTTGGAGTTGACCTCAATAATTTAAATCGTTCACTTTTTAAGTTTTGTTGAATAAAATATTCATAAAAATTAACAAAATCGAATATCAATAGTTATATCTTTGAATCACATTTTTTTTAAAAAAAATAGATAATAAATATAATTTCAAGAATAGTCATCTCTTTTTTGTAATATAAATTTGATTGTTATAACTATCGATATCTGATTATTTGAAAAAAAAATTCCAAATATTCTAATCAACAAATTTTGAAAAGTGAATAGTTTATATTACCAAGGTCAGCTCCAAAATAGGCCTATCAAACCTAAATACTTTCTCAAGTTGAGATGGCCAACTTGAAAAAATTCAAATCCTTTTCGAAAATTATTTTGAATGAGTTTTCATTTGTATTTAGTGATTTTTTTCATATTTGAATTAAATTCTTTTTCTTTTTAGATGCACCTACTTTAGATGCATTTAAAAAAAATGAATAAAATATAAAAGTAGTTCACTAAAACAAACAAAAATTTGAATAAAAATCTATGCATTTATGATGTATCTAAAAATTAAAATAAAATATGGAAAAAATTTAAGAAAATTTATTAAACAATTCTCTTTCAAATATTTGTATACTAGTTAGTCCATAAGATATTCTTATATTCCAATAAAGCCTATTATTTTGGACATTTGATCTATAAATTTCTAATTCTCATATTTAAGGTATTTAATGGACAATTTTACACTTGCAAAATTTTTTTTTTACTTAACAATTTAGTGATGTTAATATTCACATTATGGAATATTCACACTGTCAATGCAAACATTAATGCTCGCTTCACATTATTATTATTATTATTAGGAATATTTTAATAATTATGTCACCCACAAAACTTATTAGAATATAAGTAAGTGATAGGAAATTTATAAATATATGACCACAAAATTTACTAAATAATAAACAAAATTCACTTAAAAATAATTTAAAAAAATCAAACCAAACCGATGCAATTTGCTTCCTCTACTTTTCATACTTGCAAGTTGAAACAAAAAATTAGCTATAAATTAATGGGGAACTAACATTTCAATGTATGTTTGTCAAAAAAAAAAATTTATATTAGAGATAAATTTTACAAACTTTAATAATTAAAATGATAAATATTTTCATGAATCAATAATTATTTTTGAAAGATAACATTGATATGTAATTTTTCTAAATTAATCATCTCTTAAGATTGTGTTCAATTCATGAATTTGAGGAGGGTTTTGGAAAGAGAAATGAAAAATGTGTGTGAAACATAGTTATATTTCTTTCACATTTCACCTACATTTTTCCTTTCTTTTTCTATATCTTCCCAAATTCATGAACTCAACCAAATGCAACCTAATTGAAATAAATAAAAAAAATTACCCATTGTCTTCTCTATTCCCTTCTCAAGTAATGATGATATGACGCTGTTGCCGACCCTAAGTCAAAGCCATGTATCGGCTTATTTGGGCCTTAGAAGGTCCATACAACGGTTGGGGAGGCCCAAACCCCCAAAACACTGCTAATTGGACACATTCGGCCCTTTTGGGATTATTCTATGGTACAACAAGACTAGTGTTGTATAAATAAAAAAATTATACATAAAATCAAGACCTCTTGCAAAATTTGAAAAAAATATATAATTAGTCTTACACTTTTAACATAATTACACTGACCTCCATTTTAATTAAGCTAAATCGATTAAAACTAATGTAGATGGTAAATAAACATTGAAATAAATAAAGATTCCATGGGACCTAATTGATGAAAAGAGACCTCCTTTTAATTCATACGACTGGTCAATTTTTGATGAAAATGGATCTAATTGTTATATATTAAAATTTCATGGGAGGTTAATGTAATTATGTCAGAAATGTGTAGTGAACTGTATTTTTCACAAATTTTAAGGAAGGTTAGTGTGATTTACCCTAAAATTAATACAAAAAAATATGATAATTTTATATTTTATCACTTTAAAATTAAAGGTATATAAAGATGATTTATATTTTTAACAATGTCATTGTCACATTATTTTTGTCAGAAATTATGTATAATTTTTTTGTAAATGTATCATTTTCTATATAAAAAAATAAAAAAATAATTTTGGTGTCATACTCAAAAAACTATTCTCATGTTAAATTTGGACAAAAGACAATTTATAATTGATTGATAATGAGTAAAGATGGATATAGAAAAGATGTGATTTTTCTAAAAAAAAATGAAGTGATTTTTGTAGCCTTACTTATTATTGCACAATATATGACCGTATTTATTATTAAATTTGACATTACGTACCTTACAATGTGATGATCTATTTATTATTGGAATTGAATGTATTTATCACTGAAATCAACTCTATTTACCACTTCTATATTTATCAAAAAAAATTAATATAAAATAACTAAATTTTGTAACATAATTGGACCCATTTGTGCAACGTTGGAAAATGTTGGCAGCCTCCAATAGTAAAATCGTGCTAAGGCTCTACAGTTTGCGGTAGATTTGGATATTTGTGATGTGTTCCTTGAAGTTGATTCGCTAAATGTGATCTCAGCAATCCAAACTTTGGAGGAATGTTTTTCTTCTTTCGGTCACTTTGTCCAATGCATTATCATGGCTAGTGAACACAATGACTATGCAAAAGTGAATCTTTATTTAGATACAAAGTACACTCAAGTATATAAAAGAAGCTCTCAAGGACACCTCACTTTGAAATCACACACACTTAAGCACTTGATTCCACTTGTTGTCGTTGTGTCTTGTACCTTCCAAATGAGGTCACTTCCCTTTATATAGTCATTCACCTCCTCAATGGATGGTTATGACCATTTTGATCCAAGAGTTATTATTAACTCTCTAGAATATTCTAGAATATACTCATACTTTCCCTATATTCTAAAACTCTTTAAACTATTCTAGTATATAATAGTATTTTCTATACTTCTAAAATATTCTACAATCTTCAAGAACCTTTTAGATTTCTCCAAGCTTCTCTAATGTTCTGGAACCTTCTACAATGTTATAGAATCTTCTGGATTTCTCTAGATCTTTCTAGAGTCTTCTAGATTATTCAACATATGTAATTAATGGTCAAGATAATTCTAGAAGAATCAATGATGACTTTAACACTCCTCCCAAGATTGATTCCTTTCTTTAGTTCTTTTTTTGTAGTTAAGCTTAGTTGCTTTTGAATCTCTGCAAACTTTGAAGCTCCAAGTCCTTTAGTGAACAAGTCTGCTACTTGGTTATCTATTCTGATTGATTATATCTCTATCTCTCCTTGGAGCACCTTGTCTAGAATGAAATGGAAATGTACCTCTACGTGCTTTGTCCTTACATGAAACACTGGATTCTCAGCCAAACGTATTGCTAACTGATTGTCACAGTGTAACGGTACTCCATTGTTAACTTGTTGGTGTATATCCTTCATCAATTGCATTAGCTATGTGCTTTTTTGAGCTGCCATTGTTGTTGCTCTGTATTCAACCTCTATGGTAAATAATGATACTATAGGTTGTCTCTTACTGCACCAAGAGATTGTTCCTGAACCAAGGCTGAACATGCATCCAGTCATTGACCTTCGTGTGTCATGATCTCCCGCATAATTGGCATCACAGTAGCCAATTACCTTGCATGCTTCGCCCTTCTTATACAAGAGACCAATGTCAATTGTACCCTTCACATATCGAAGTATTCGATGAACTGCTTCTAAATGAGGTTTGTTTGGCTTTTACATATATCAGCTTATTACATTGACTGTATATGTAGTGTCTGATCGAGTGAAGGTGAGGTAGATTAAACTACCTACCAATTGTCGATATATAGTTGCATGCTCCAAGTCTTTACCTTCTTCTGAGCATAACTTGACATTCATCTCCATTGGTGTAGAAACTAGCTTGCACTTAAGCATCCCATACTTCTATAGCAAATTTTTAGCATATTTCTACTGCAAGAGGAATAAGCCTTCGTTACTTTGTTTTTTTTCAAACTCGAGAAAATGCTTAAGTTCTCCAAGCTCCTTCATTTGAAATCGTACTGACAAGTTCTCTCTTATTCTTTAGGTCTTTTCTTTGTCATCTTCAGTGATGATTAAGTCATCCACATATACTAGCACTGTGGCTAGTTTCCCACCTTGAGACTTGATGAATAGGCTCGAGTTTGCTAGTGCCACCGAGTACCCACTTCGTACTAGAAATTCTGCTATTTTGCCATACCATGCCCTCGGCGGTTACTTTAAGCCATACAAGGATTTTTTTTTTAATTTGCAAACATAAGTTGGATGGACTTTGCTTTCAAACCCCTCGAGTTGCTCCACGTATATATCTCCATTGAGCGTGCCATATAGAAAAGCATTCTTCATGTCTATCTGCCACAGCCTCCAAGACTTGCTGGCTGCAAGCGCTATTAGTACTCACACCGTTGTGACCTTTGCTACTAGAATAAAATTTCATTATAGTCCAATCCGTATTGCTGTAAGAAGCCTCGAGCCACTATACATGCTTTGTACCTTTATATCGATCCGTCAAGATGAGTTTTTACTTTATACAGCCACTTATATGATATCGGTTTCACGTCCTTGGGCTTAGGAACTAGCTCTCATGTTTGATTCTGTTTGAGGGTTTGAATCTTTTCCTCCATTACTTTCTACTATTATTTGCTTTGGGATGCCTTTTCAAACATCGTTGGCTTTATAATGCTATCTTCTTCAGTTAGAGCAATAGGCTTAAACTGTCTTTCTGGCCTTCTGAGTTTTGGTCCAATCTCTTCGACTTCTTCTTGTTGGCTCGAGCAAACTTCTTTGGGGCTTTTGTAATGGACACATTTTTTCCAAGGACTTGAAGATCTTTTTGATGTCTTTGACAAATCAAGCTCCTAGTTCATCATCAGTTTGTGTTGATACTGGCTCCTTGATGATTTCTGAACTAGGAGGCGCTTCTTTCTCTTGTCTTTGCTCCTTCAGCTTTTCTTGTAATTAATCTTCTAAATTTCCAGTGTCTGGCAATGGTACATCTTATGAAGACCACCAAGATGAGGTTTCATCAAATGCAATATTCCTTGAAGTATAGCAACGACCAATCGTGGAGTTACAGCATTGTCACCCTTTCCTTTGACTATTGTGGCCCACAAAAATGCAACGAATTGTCTTCTTATCGAACTTGCTATGTGTATAATTTGGCACAAATACGTAGTAGACACATCCGAATACTCAAAAATAACTTACTGTGGGCTTTGTGTGCCATAATTTTTGGAAGTATGAGACAAACCCCAAACCTGCCTACGGTAGCATGTTAATCACATTAGTTGTTGTCTTCATACACTCTATCCAAAATCTACTGGGCACATTCTTAGCATGTAGTATGCTCCGACAAGTCTCTACAAGATGCATGTTCTTTCTTTTAGCCACTCCATTCTGTTATAGAGTACCTAAGCAGGTAACCTGATGTTGAATTTTTCATTCTCTAATATAGTTAGAGAACTCATATAATGCATATTTTCCTCTATTATATGTTCATAAGCATCAAATCTTCTTTTCAAGCTCACATTCAACCTTTTTATGAAATTCTTTGAACTTCGTTAGAACTTCAATGTAACGCCCTCAAAATAATAACAATAAACCCATCCAATAACACATTCATTAACATATGAAATAACCACATCCTTCCATTCATCAGTGTTTCACTACAAAAAGTATTACATGTTAACAATAAAAGCAAAATGCCCTACGGGCTTACAGCTTTCCAAGTTAACACTTGGTTACAACAAAAGAGTACTAACTCATACACATTAAGCCCTTGGCTTGTATTTACATGTAATACACCAAAAAGTAAAACGACATCGTTATGTCCGCCTCAAGCCTCCCAAGCTATGTCCTTGGAGGTGGCATGCTTCCTGCACCTGAAAATGATATTCCCATATAGGGTGAGCCACAGCCCAGTAGAAATACACTAAACCAACCATGCACAATGACTAAAATATTAGCAATTGATAGATGGCCAACACTGATACAATCACATAAATCATCTATTTATGTCATACGACTTATAAGTCCAAGTTTCCTATCATTTTCCCCTTTTCAACGGATAGGCATATAAGCACTACCTACATTCTCAACAGATATGTATAACAACAATATCCACAGATAAGCATATAAGCTATATCTACATTCTACAACAGATATGTATAACCATAATATCCACAGATAAGCATATCAGCTATATCCACACTTCACAAAGATAAGCATATAAGCTCTATCTTCACTTCTCTAGACAAGCATATGAGCTATGTCTACGGAGTTCATCCCCTATCTTCTCCCAACACTATCCGGTTTAGAGGTACATCCCCTATCTTCCCCTAAACCGCGGAGTACATCCCCCATCTCCTCCTCTACACATAACGTATATAAACACAATGGTTCTATATACAATCCCTCAATACATATAATTAATGTATTCTATCAACCGTCAAGTTCCATGACACACTTCATTGATTAGTTTCAGTTTGCCTAATCATCATGCATTGTCTACAACAATCACGACTATCCTCCACCGATAGCCCAAAGCAGTTATTTCTAAACAGAAAATAAATGCACAATGGATATTCAATCAACATTTCATTTCCTCATTCCTCACAATTAATTATCCCAATTAATTAAACAATGTAATTAGGTCAATTCCCATAATTAACATTTCAACCCTTAGGTCCCATTTTCATCAATGATTTAACATTCATTCCATTTCTCTAAGCCAAACATGCCTCTAGGTTTATTATGAATAAAACCCCAACTTTTGTAAAATTGCACAAAAGCCCCAAACTTTTACCAAATTACGAAACCAACCCCAACATCTCAAAATACCAAAATTTAAAGACAAAATCCATAGAGAGGAGTAGGATATCCCTACCTCAAACCCGAAGCCTCAAAGGAGATGAAGACCAAAACCAAAATGCTCCAAACCTCGAAATTTTCAGATCAAAAGGAAGCCCTCGACGATCAACAACTTTTTTGTAAAGGCCAAAGATGAGCAAATCACTCCTACTAGATCAAAACCTAGAGAGAAGGTAGAGTCTAGAGTGAGAGGCTCAACAATGGTGTTTTTTTAGAAAAGTAAGAGAGAGAAGAGAAAGCAAAAAGTGATTTGAAAAGTCACAATTTCGGGACTTTAACCCAGTCTCCCGCTCAAGCGTAAAACACCCCGCTCGAGCGGCCAACCTCCCGCTCGAGCGCAGAATGCACTCGCTCAGCACTTTTGCAGAACCAGACCTCCGCTCGAGCTCCCAACCCTACGCTCGAGCGTACAACACTGCACAACAAATACTGGATGGGTGTATTCCCCGCTCGAGCGCCAACATCTCCGCTCGAGCGGACAGGCCAAAAATCTGGGCAACTAGTTTTGGTTTCTAAACTCAACCAACCTGAAACAAACCCACCCAACACATCCCATAACTCAAATATGAAGTAAAGAGGATGCAAACAAGATAATAGTCAACTACCAACATCTACAGACACAAGTCTGGATCACTGTACAACAAGGGTAAACCCGGGATCGCTATATTCAAACTTCTCTTTCATAAAATACACCCACACGTACCTTGGGAAGTAGTCAATGAAGGTCACCGTATAACGTATTCCGCTAATTAATGCTTGTTTTACTAATTCGAAGACATTTGATGGATAAGCTGTGAGGCCTCGAATTTTTATAATTTCTTTTGGACCGTTACTTTTGAATTATTTATATAAAGCCCCTCAATTCCTTATCTAAATTCAATTTTAACCCTAAAATCGAAAACACATCCCGATCGAAACCGTGCAAACCTTAATCGATCTCAGTAACTTAGGAATAATTGCTAATGCCCTAATAATATTTAATTAACCTCCTAATTGTAGAATAATCGCTTAAAGCCCTAGATTTCCAATTTTCGTAAGGTTTATTCAGTTGATCGTCTTTTAATTATAAAATGTGAAACCCAAACCGAATTATTTTTTCTATCAGTAATTTAATTAATTCTACACTTGAAATAGATATCCTAATTCATAAATTGAGCCCATACCCTCATACTTTATTAATATTGCTCAATAGCCTCAAAATCATTTATTTATATATATAAAAGTACCATACATTGCAATATTTTTCACAAAATATTTACACTATTTAAATATGAATTTTTACACAAAAAGAAAATGAAAAATTCCCTCAAATCACATACCACATGGCAAACCGCATGGTTTTGACATACCACATGGTTTTGGAAATACCACACGGCTAGCCATGTGTTTTAGGTGGTTTGGAATTCTATAAATATCCCCTCATTTTTTTTTTTGTTTTGAGGAGGAGAAAGAAAAAGAAAATTGGAAGAGAAAATTTTGTTTCAAGAGAAAAAAGAGAGAAAATTTTGTGCAACTCTTCATAAAGCTTCAAGTAAGCCACAACACAACCCTCTCTTTTATTTTCCTTTTTCAAATACATGTTCTTAGAGGTTATAAATATTATTTTCAGATGTGCTTTAATGGTATAGTTGTGCTAAAAATGAAAAGAATTGAGCCTTATTCCACCCTTACTTATATTTTCTCTTAATCGGTATAAAACTATCTTTTTCTACATCGATCTCTCATAATTTCCAAAGGCACACCTTCAATTCAAATGTATGAGCTTAATATATATTATTTATCATATTTTCATCACAACAGAAGTGAAAAATTATCCATGGTTACCCTCTTTTCTTACGTTTTCCCTTGTTTTAAGCTTTTTACTCAAAGAATCAATTTTTCAACCAACTTACGAAAATTCCATAAAACTGTAGAAAAATCTCCTTAACTTAATTTTTATGTCAAAACCTTCCTTTAAGTGTTATCTTTCATGGAAAAAAAAAATTTATCAAAAAGAGTGAGCGGTTTGAGAGAAAATCTATTTTTCGTAACAGTCGACGAATCTGAACAGCGCTGGAATATTTCTTAAATAACTAAAAATCTAGGAAAGCTATGGAACTTCTAAAAGATGTTCTGAAAACTATATAAACTTCTCTACAAAAGATATGAAGGCCAAGTTTAGGAAAAATCTAAAAATGTCTCTTTAATTGCAATCTTAAAGTGCACCAAATCTGAAAATTTATATTTATCTCATTTAATTAATTTCATGAGCGTGCTTCTTATCACTTGTTTGAGTTTTAGTATGGAAATTACATATGTTGTGGCTATGTTTCCTTGCAATGGTACTTTGATAATGCTCATACTTGCATAAAAATTATTGTCTTGATAAATTTTTCTTACCTTAACTTAAAACATTTAATACAATGGGAAACTTAATTGGGGTGGTAGTTGGGTTTTGATCACTTGAATTGTATTATGAGAAAATAGTGTGTTTACATTGAATTGATGGTGGTACATGTTCTCTATTTAAAGTAAAGTCTTGCGCAAGCTGTTGTATCGGAACCCTTGAATGGATTAGTTGTATTCGGACCTTAGGTGTTTATGATGGATAAGGTTAGAGAAGGTTATGGGCAAGGCCCTTATTTTTACCATCTCTTTTGAGGTCCTCGGTTGGCGCTACGCGGTATATAACTGTTGGTAGGCATTCAAGGTAAGGTCTACAAAACAATAAAAGAGGGGGCATGCCGAATAATCCGAGTCCAATTCTTACGGTTGGGAAGATGATCTCTTTAGGGGATCTCTAGATTACTAACATCTAATCTTATAATTATTTGTTATTGAATGATTATCATGTTTCATTGCTTACTAGTTATAATTATGATAGTGTATTGGATTGGGAAAAAGGGGTGAGATGTGTGTGCGTTTACTAGGCATTCAAAGCTCATGGCATTTCATACCAGGTATTAAAGACTATTAGACCGGTCAAAGGCAAAGTTGGAGCATTTGAGGACATATGACTACCCTAGGAGATTTAGAAACTAGTTTTATAAACATGTTTTGAGATTGTAAGTGATAAATCCATTCTTATATTTAAGACATGATTTTGTAATTATTATATATTTAAACATATCTTGATATTACCTTTTCCTTATTTCCTTGTCGGCTCATGTAGTCCTTGTAATAATACTTTGTTAAGATTTGTTAAAAGGGTAGCTTTGCTATCTAAGGTGGTTGGACTTCGAAGGGAAGCTATATTGACTCCTCCAACCTTCTTGGGATCTTACTTGGTTATTGATCAAATGACTCATTAGTGACATTTTCTTCTCTTGTAACCTTAAATAAACCGTGTATTTATTCATTAATATACTTCCATCACCGACCTTCAACATCATTTCCAATTCATCAAGATCAATTACCGATCCAACAAGATCAGTTACTGATCCACCAAGATCCATCACCGATCTAAAAAAATTCGTCACCAATCTACACGATCTTCTCCATTCCTTCTGATCATCAAGGTCATCACCGATCAACATGTTAAAATTCTTTTTGCACTGTGTTATATTTTTTTTCTTGTTGTATGTGCTCCAACCTCTCTTGGATTTAATAATGATTGCTTCTACCTTTTCTGAAGAAATTGTTTTTATTTTTATTTTCTATCTTTTTATGCTAGTGCACTTGGTGTAATTGTTTATGGTCGGATCTTAATGGCCCTTGGTATTATAGATTGGTAATTTATTTCTTCAAATTTATGTAATTTTTAGTGCATTAATTTAGGAGGAGACTCATATATTTTGAGATTAACAATTATTATTAAAAAAAAAAGGGTGTGTGTATATTCTATACATAATTTTAAGGGGAGTATATATATTTTTTTTCTTTATTTGCATTACTTCTTATCTACACCACAAATTTTTTTTTTTTTTTTTGCAAAGACAGAATTTATATATATAAAAAAAAGAAAAAAAAAAGAAAAATACTTGTAGTTTTATTTCAGAAGGAGAAAATATTACTTGATTACATGTAAGTTTTCAGAAGGCTTCACAGATTTTTTTCATTTCACTTCTCTCAAGAACTTTTCATGAGCCTCCTTTACATGCCTCTCTCTATTTTCAACTTCTGTGAGTCTTGGCATTGTAACCATTGCATAATATTACAACGCATTTTGCGCATTTTTCCTTTCTAGCTCTCTCTTTTCCTTACGAATATTAGCCAGTTGTTGTTTTACTAAGCACACCTCATCTCTCCATTGATGATTTTCTTGTATTCTTGCTTGTAATCGTCGAGCCATATTGGAAACTGCAATTATTGCCTGTGTACTCAGAGCCAAAGTGTTATTAATAGCATCGATATCATTTCGATTACCAATAACACTAGGACCCTCATTTATTGGATTAGCATATACCTGCACCATTGGTAACCTCTCATTTGCCTACATTACAGGTACCTCAAGCATGTCCGAACTATTGATGGCTAAGGTAAGGAATGACATGATTACACAAGAAGGTAACACAAATTTTTCTCTCCAACACTTGATAACTTCGTATCTTTGCCTATCATCCTTGTCACTTTTTATACACTCCATCGATCCAATACTTGATGCATATCTGCTCAAATCTTTTATTTGTCAACATGTTGTGCGCCAGAGATGCTCCAAAATCCACATAGTGATCTCGACAAGACCTAAGGACCATTATTATATTTTTGGCATCTCATATTATGTTCTCAAATGTGTTTGTTTCCTATCTCCATATTTTATTTTGATGATGTCAAAGAGGGAGAAAAAAATATGATTTTGAAAATTATATGTTGTAGAGTTATCAAATATTTTGTTGATTTTATTTTGTGTCAAATCCATACAAATATTGCCATCATCAAAAAGGAGGAGATTGTTAATCATATTGTTTAATTTTGATGATGTCTAAAATATTATTTGAAATTTTTGAATTTTAATATACGCATTCTATATTATTTGACACAAAATATTATCTGTTTAAAATATAAGTTGTATGATATATTTGTTATAAATTTTAATTAAATGGAAATATTTTGAAAATATTACTATTCATGATTTTGAAAAAATTCGGTTGATCACTATTCACTTTTTGACAAAATTAAAATTGATTAGTTGTATCTTTTTGACAAATGTGATTTTAGTGAGTTGTCATCTTTTCACAAATTTAATATACTCATATGGGATGATTGGTTATTTTTATTTGAGTGTATTTATAATCTCTTCAACAATTACAAAACTTTTAGAAGGGATATATATATATATATATATTTGATATAATATAAAAAGAAATGGTTGCAAAATTACAGCATATTCACATGTTGAATTTTAATTCACATGTTGAAATTTGAAATTGAATGTTGAAGCTACATCTTTATATAAATTAATGTGGACTTTGCAGGAATTTTTTACCTCATTTCTTTATATATATATATATATATACACACACAATATATATTAGTCAAAACCCACATGTTTGTGAGTTTTGTTCAACTTTCAGCCACAATGTTTGACAAAAGGAAAGGGTGCTTCATGATGAAAAGTTGAAAACAAATATGAAAAATCTAGAAATCCCCTACATGTTGATTTGTGATTATGTATCAATTTTAAGCAGAATATAACAATCCCAATCAAACAATCAAGACAAAGAGACACAACGATTTTACATGGAAAAAACCACAATTGGACACCTCCAACTGTGATAAAAAAACCACGGGCAACAGCCACAAAACAATCCACTAAGAAGATTTAAAGGAATTACACAGGTATACTCTCAATTACCTAGCGAATCCACGCCTAATTGAACCAACCTCTATGTGCCTCTTCCAACCCGTCTTTACCTCGGAATTGTCTTTACGATGAGCCACTCCGGAATCCACCAAAGCTTCAGGCTCGAATTCTTCAGAATCCACCGAAGAACAACTCTCTCTTTTGTAAAACAAAACACAACCTTTGATGTACTCTCTTTAAACCATGAGTTGAATACTCAACAAAACATCAAAGAAAACTCACAAAGTATCCCCAGATATAAACCCTAGAAACCAAAAAGAAGATCTGGAGCAGTAATCCTAAAATCTGACCCAACACGCGAATTTATAGAATCTGTCCCGCGATCTCCCCTCGAGCGCCCAACAGCCCGCTCGAGCGGCTTCAGCAAAATATGCGCGTGATATAACAGAGGTCCGCTCGAGCGCTATAGAACCTGCTCGAGCGCGAAATCACACATCTCAATACTTTTGCAGGCGACCAAAACTTCTGGAACCAGGGATTCTCCGTTCGAGCGGGGTAATGTCCGCTCGAGCGGACAGGCAACTTGGAATGCATTTTTGAAAGCATTAGCATCACAAACTTCTCTGAAAGGCACAATTCGGATTGGATTCGCATCTAAACATTCATAGCCTCACTAAAATAAAAGTGCGAAAATAAATACAACTGAAAGGAGTTTTGTCAAACGGGGTTGCCAAGAATAAAACCTAACAAAATAGATGCCTTATGATTTGTCAGGGGAGCGTCTGCCTCTCCAACGGGTATATTTTTGGGTATAAATAGAAGTGTTTTGTGTAAAGAAAAATCAAGAACTTGAAGTGAAAAAACTTCTGTGTCCTCCAAAATTTTGAATATATTATATTCTGCTCTTTCACTTTCAGATCTAAGTGTAGCATTTGTTCTTGCACTTTCATATCTACTCTTTGTGAGAGAATTATTGTAAAAGAGGGTTTAAGTACCACTTATGTTTATTCATTATTTTTGTGAGAAATTTTGTAAGGGTAAGGCATTTATTGTTGAGTGAGGCTCAATAGATAAGAGTAAGTCATGCGCCAAATCCATAAGCTTGGTGGTGTATTTATTCAGTTGATAGTAAAGAAATTCTCAAAGCGGTTCCTTGGGGAGTGGACATAGGCCTGGCGTGCCGAGCCACTATAAATCTCAGTGTTTGATTATCTCTCCCTATCTCTCTTACTTTTATATTGATAATTATTATTCTGTTTTTTTTTTATTATTAAAATTCTGAATATTGTGTTAATTTTAATATTGTAAATTTTTTAATAACCCAATTCACCCCCCCTCTTGGGTTGCCTACCTGGGATAACACAATATTTAGACTCTGCCTCAAGAGCTAACTCATTAGGCTTAAACACAACCTCACATACAACCATTTCACTAGTGGTTGGACTGTGCTACTCTTGCACTTCCCGTGCATCAAAGTCTACTTCTTCTTCAAAACAACCTATCTTATTAGGATCGAACATCGCAAAGGATGCATGGAAATCCCATTCTTCCTCACTGTTGTCTTGGTGACTTTTGGATGTCACAAAGTTACCTTCTTCTTACCTTCTCTTTGAACGACAATCTTTTGCATAGTGACCCACATTCGTAGCACTCTATGTTGCGCCACCAGGGTGTCGAGGATCGTTGATCATGGTTGTTGCTGTCAAACTGAGCTCTCCCTATTTGAGAGCTCTCATCTTACTGCTGTGATTTAGTATGTTCTTCATTGTTCATTGGCCTTGTAGAGTTAGGCCGTCTTGGTCCACTGCGCCTTGGTCCACATCTTCTATTATTGTTGTTAAAGAGTGCCTAATATTTCGTCTTTAATGAGGCTCCAACCATTTGCTTACATATGCTTTCTTGATTGCCCAGTAAATTCTCCAACTCTATAAGAGATGGTTGAATTAGCCAACCCTTTATAGCTGTGATGAATGCATTATACACAGGCCTTAACCCATGTATAATGATCCTCCTCATTCTTTCCCCAATAGTATTTGCTTTAAGATCTAGATTTAAAATTGCATGACATAGACTCTTAATTTTTGTGAAATATTCACTTATGGACTTACTTCCTTGAGAGTGGTGGTCATCAACTCAATTTCTAGAAATTGGAGCTGAGCATTTGTTTTTGAAAACAATGATACAAAGGTGTCCCATGCTGCCTTGGTTGTGTTATCATTCCTGATGCACCCGAGCAACTCATCCTCTATGGTTGTCTTGAGCACATACATTGTCTTTCCGATCTTGATCTTCCATTTGCGAAGTGCCTCGGCATTTTTCTTGGAAGGTGGTGCAATCTCATTTCTATTAACAACCTCCCACAAGTCTTGCCCTTCAAGGTAGGACTTGATACGACTCTGCCAACTTTGGTAGTTGTTGTTGTTAAATCTTGTGACTCCATTCGTTGTATTCATAAGATCTGCCATTGTGACTTGTTGTGATCCTCCCGCACTTTCACCAAGTGTGCTACCTAACCCACAAGCTTCACAGTCTCAAGCTGTATACAATTAACTCGAGAGAACGGTCCCTGACCGCCTTGCTCTACTACCAAATTTTTGAGCTGGAACACAACGACTATATACAAGTGAATCTTTATTTAGATACAAAGTACACTCAAGTATACAAAGGAAGCTCTCAATGACACCTCACTTTGGAACCACTCACATTTAAGCACTTGACTCCACTTCTTCTTCTTGTTGTGTCTTGTACCTTAAAATTAATATTATTCTTTTGTAATACATATCATAATATAAAATATCATTACATTAATTAAAGTTAACTCTATTGTGATTTTACATCAGATATCATATTTCTAGAGGTGATTTGTATGCATGTGTAGCTTTCAATTTGATATTGATTGATTAAAATAATGAAACTCAATACTTTTTTTTTGTTAAGTTTGTAAAAGATAAATTGACAAATGTCAAATGATAAATAGTGTGGATTATTATTTTAAAGAAAGATGATTCATCGAAAATGATTGTGTATATGTAAGGCAACTGCAGATGTTTCTTGAATAATTTTTAAATAAAAAATTTGAATTTATAGTATTACTGATAATGCACATTCATGAGCTTTGCCAAAAAAAATATATATGTCTATATATATATAAATTAGCTATAATAAAAATTTTGTGATTATTATGATGTGTCACATAATTAATTAGAACCCTTTTGAGAACTGAAATTATTAAGGTTATAGAGATTTTGTGTCTGATTCCCGTTGAGAACACGGTTTATGATTTTAATTTGTATTTTTTTTATCCATTAATGTGAATAATTCTTATGATCTTACTGGTATAAGTATAAATTTTAAGGAAAATTATTTATAAATCATATTAGGAAGACTTATGCTACATATGGTCCTATTAAAAAACTTATGTTCCCATAAGTCCGGTAGGAAGTTTGTTGACACATTTACCCTTAATATTAGTTGTTAATATCATAAATAATAGTAAAACCATATATAGGAAATTGAATGTTACCATAGATCATATCTATATAAACGTAACGTAACGTGACACCTACATAAAAGTAACGTGATACCTATACGTAATGTGACACCTACATAAACGTAACGTGACACCTATGCATGTTACTATAGATCATAACTACATAAACGTAATGTAACGTGACACCTACATAAACGTAACGTGACACCTATGTAGGAAATTGAATGTTACCATAAATCATATCTACATAAACGTAACGTAACGTGACCTACATAAACATAACGGAGCAATGCTATAGACCACTAATTTGTCATCACTAATCCTACCACTAGTGGGGTGGCAATTGAAAAAAAAAAAAAGGCACAAGCACATTGTGGCAGTGGGTGGTCCCACCCACTGCCACATCATTAGAGCCACCACTAATTAGTGGTCTAAAGCATTTCTCAACATAACGTGACACCTATGATCTAGGAAATTGAATGTTACCATAGATCATATTTATATGAAACGTAACGTGACACCAACATAAACTAGCAACATTTTCACATTCAATTTTAAAAAAATAAAAACTCATTAAGTTTGCGAAACGTAACGTGACACGTTACATTACGTTTATGTAGGTGTCACGTTACGTTACGTTTATATAGGTGTCACGTTACATTACATTTATGTAAGTGTCATGTCACATTACGTTTATGTAGGATCTTGTGGAATACATTCCTATCTAAATAGGACTTGAGACTCTATAAGAAATTACACAGGACTTAGCCTACCATAAGTGTTTGAAAAGGACTTATAAATAAGTTTCCCTAAATCTTACCTCTAAATCAACCCATCTTAGCCACTTTTTCGTATAATAAAATACTTAAATATTATCATATAAAAATATTATAATATATCATAATCAAATACTACTTGAAGTATAATTACCGAACTGATGTACCACTTTAGACATAACTAAAAATATAAGAAGTTGGCAAAGATTTTTCGATTAATAACCAAAATAAGACACCGAGTTATAACCAAGTCATAAGTTGTATATTATAAAATTTTTCATTGTTTTTATTTTTATCAAAAAAAAAATTATTTGATACAAGTGGAATTCATGATTTTTGGTAAATTTGATTAACACAAATGAAGATTTGATTGTAGGTTGAAAATACACATTTTTTTTTTTTTTATCTTTGAAAGAAATTGATTTTATGAGCCTATTTTATAGAGAATCACATGCAGTGACAAAAATTTTCATCAGCCATTAACAAATCTATTTGTATTTGCCTTTCAATTGTTAAAATTTTCTATACATAAAGTATTAAGACTCAAAATCAATTTTCAATTTTAAAAATAAATTATCATGCATCGCACAGGTCGCCTACTAGTTAATAATTAAAATCATAAACTTCTTCACTAATGTGTAGTAATTTTAAAAAAATCCCCCTAAAGGGTAATTTCCCCAATTATAAATGCCACATTGTCAAAATTTTTTATTTAATGCAATTAATAGAAAAATAAAATAAAATTAACTACAATTCTATACAATACAACAATAATTGTAATTCAAAATATATTCTTGACATTGTTAAAAACTATTAATTTACTTGATTTTTTTAATAAACGGAGTCATTTGTTATGTAATTAGAAACTTAAAGGGGCACGATGTAATTTTGAAAACCACATGGAGTAATTTTTATTTTAAGCAAATCTCAAATGGTATATTTATAATTTATCTAATACAAAATAGTGATATTTTAGAGTGGGGTTGGGCAAACGTCTAGCCCATCTGCTCCATTCGCTCAACCTTAAATGGGTGGTTTCGATGCAATGGATGAACGGATGTTGATCTAACAATTTCAAAAATGTCGAGTTTCAGTTAGGGTCAACTTTGATATTTTTGAGGCCCAAGATAGACTCTCGATAGGAGACCTTTCCTACATTTAAAACAAAAATTATGATCAAAATATTATATATATATATATATATAACTATTAAAATTTACTTAAATATATAACAAAATTTACAATAAAGTAAAATGATCCAAATAATCCAAATTCAGGTAATAAATAAAAATTAAACAGATTGTAACAAAATATCTCTTGAACATCACCAATCTCACATTTTTAAGTGCAAAATTATTAATCAAGTTCGTATAATCCAACTTCTCAACTAAGTCATTTTCAATAAATAAAATTGCTAATTCATTCAATATGACATAGTTGACCAAAAGTAATATTTAATCAATTTTAAATTTGTAAAATATATTTATTGTAACTGATATAATTAATCAATTTTGATATATGCATTTAAGAAACAACACTTCACTAGTTTCAAACAATTCATCATATCAATCAACTTTTGGTTTTTTCGATAAAATCAATTATCTATTAGTTTTAAATAATTCATTACATTAACCATCTATTAATTTTAAATTTCAACAATGCTAGAGGGTCATAATTTTTGTGGCCACAATGGTTCAAAACTGTCAAAACGACGTCATTTTAGCATATTTTGCACCCAAAACAGCGTTGTTTTGACAATTTTGAGCCATTGTGACCACAAAAATTGTACTTCTCAGATATTTTTCTTTAAATTTTCATCGAATTTTATCGAGTCCTTTCAAATTTAGCTTAAAAAGATTTGACGCCCTTTTCTTTAATCATTTTTTCGGGGGCCTGAAGTGGCGACTTGTCGGTTTGGGCCAAAGTCAGCCTTGGTTTCAGTTGGGTGCCAGATATACAAGTTCCAACGGCAAAATCTGACCTGACCCCATGGAATTATGAATTCTTCATAAATATTGATATAAGCATATTTTTCATTTGTTCAATAAATGAAGTATTAAAACTTGTAATATGACGCTTTTCACTTTTCATAAAAGCAGAACCCTCACTCTTCCTTATTGTTCAGTTAAAAAATTAAGTTTTTTTTTTTTTTTTTTCTTGTAAAATCAAATTCATTTAGTAAAAAATTAGAGTTTTTATTAAGAGCAAGGATCTTCTAGAGTTTTTTTTTTTTAAAATTTCTTAGAGTGGTGCATTGTGTGATTGAGATTTAATGACAAGTCACATTAATTTTTCAGAATTAAATCTCAACCACACAATACACCACTTTAAAAAATTTTAAGAAAAAACCACTCTAATTAATTGTAAAATTAGAATATGTTCAATTCACCAACCTGATCCGCATTCACAGGCCAAATTCACCTAATCCGCTCCGTTGATTTAGAAAGCGTGGGTGGTCAAATGCGAATGAGATTTGTTCAACCCAAATTTCATTCATTTGGGTGGCATATGACATGTAACTTGTCTGACAAAACCCTTTTATTGGGTCCCTTTTTTGTGAAAAAGGATAACTCAATTTTTTTTTTTTTTTTTTTTGGCTTCATAAACCGCCTCACCGAGAGGGGGATACTTGTTGACACATTAATATATTTCTATTTTTCTGGAGACGAACTTGCCCTTCCATATATGCGTGAAAGATTTGAGTGAGAAGAGAAGTCAAGATCAAGCCTTGGCTGTTCAAGCTTTTGCATTCAAAACTAAAAATGTTCAAATGAATGTCGAGCTTATGAACAGTCTTAAACAAGTTTCTACTCTGGCCAATCTCAATCCAAGCTTAAGATGGCTTCACTGTTTACGTGGTTTTAAGTTACCCGTTAACTTAACTGAGATGAGTTTGACTTAAGCTCAGTAGTTTTTACAAATAGTCGGGCTAAGTTCTGTAGGAACAATCTTCTGTGAAAATAAAATAAATAGAAACAAAATCAAACAAATAAATAAATAACGTACCGAATTTATTTATTAGAATTAAAAGAAAATTCAAAGACCAAGTCGAGTATGTAACACTTTGTCCTTAAGAGAGATTCGCCCCGCTACAGTGCTTACGGTTGAGTGGCCTCTATCTCCCAGGATACAATGATCTTCACAAAATTGTTGTAGCACACCAAACAAATTTGTACGGCGAACTAAACCTGTGTTCTATACTCTCTTTATTTTTTCCTAAAATTATATATGAAGAATATATGCACTAGAGCAAAGTGGACAGCAAATGTCAATTTCCAGACTGATTTTCGGATACTTTAACACTGCTAGAATGTTGGTATTTATAGGCAATTAAATTTGACCCGAACAGGTGCATTGTGGAAGTGAACAGGTGCAAAACTGAAATGAACAGATACAGGTTTAAATTCAAACAGATCTGGACACTTGTTTGAATCTGTAACTGTTGTTTTGAATCTGTAACTGCCTGGGCAGTTTTGATAGTGAATCTGTCCATAATATATAACAGATTGGCGGTTAAAAAACATGTCCGAAACTTTGCAACTGAAGTGGAATATGGAAGAGACACAAATTTCGGACAAACAATTTGAATTCAAATTTAAATTAATTCCCGCAATAAATTTGGAAGAACTCCAAATAAATTTTGTCTAAAAAATTAATATTAGAACCGACCCGACTGGTCGAACGGCTGTGGCAGCACACACGCTCTTGTGTGGTAGTTTAGGCTAAGGTTCACTTTGTCCATAACTCCTCCCTTCTGCAAACTTGGGGTGCCCCTTGGGGCCCAACCCCAGTGTTGTAGGCTAGAGCTTATATACTCAACAAAACTCTCTTAAAGTTTCAATGTAGAACAAGCCTCACAAAGAAACCCATATTTAAAACTTAAATGTTCAATTCCACGAACCTGAAAACGACGTCAACTTCCCATTCACTCATAAATGGTTTGGACGTACCGTTTTCACCGTGTGACTTGCCATGTGGCAAGGAACACTTCACCTCTTCGGACCTGCCCCAAAAAACGTTCGGGGCCCACTCAATTTTGGGCTCAAAGATGGCCCAAAATAAGCCATATATGAACCAATTTTCCAACAATCCCCCACATGAATGGAATTTGAAGAAGAGAAAATGCAACAACATGATCTAATTACAGAGAATACAGAAATTAGAAATATTCTGCAAAGGATAGATAGCGTTTGGCTTTGAACCTTCCCTTATGAGACACTATCAGATTTACTAGCTAACCAGTGAACATAATGTCTTGAACTGTTCAACCGTTTGTGTAAACCAAAACAATAGAACTCACACAGTATATCCCCAAACACAGTTTAGTTCTCACTATTGTGTTCATTTTGGCCCTGAACGACTTGGTCTTTCATGAGTGCTCTAGAGAATTGTAGCCTTTCACAAATCTCATAGAACCGGCCTAGTTCACACTCATATAGATAATTCTTATGAAGAGTATCCTGCCATACTCCACTAGGTATACATAGATATAAGAATCATTAAAAGTATTACTTAACCTAAAACACTGCAGACATCACTATTTCATCAAAGAAATGGGTAGAAGTTGGACTCCCTAGTGATCCTTCTAAGTCATTCACAGCTCAGTTGTCCCTTTGAACCTAGATCTTGGGATTTCCAGTCAACTAGGTTGGATTGCCGTTGTGGTAACTCTTATTTAATAGGCTTAAGTCCCATTCCCCTCGATGAATTCTTAACTAACTCTCTTGCTAACCCTTTGGTTAGTAGATCTGCTATGTTGTCTTTGGACATTACATATTCAATGGAAATAATTCCATTAGAGAGTAGTTGTCTCATGGTATTATGTTGACGACGAATGTGTCGTGACTTACCGTTATACATATGACTCTGTACTCTACCTATTGTTGATTGACTATCGCAATGTATGCATATAGTAGGTATCAGTTTTGACCACATTGGAATATCTTCAAGGAAGTGGCGAAGCCATTTGGCTTCTTCCCCAGCTTTGTCTAAAGCTATGAATTCAGATTCCATAGTAGACCTAGCAATGCAAGTCTGTTTGGAAGATTTCTAAGATACAGTCGCCCCACCACGAGTAAAGACATGCCCACTGGTGGACTTTGAGTCTTTAGTATCCGATATCCAGTTTGTATCACAGTAATCTTCAAGTACTGCTGGATATCTAGTATAATTCAACCCAATGTTACGAGTAAATTTGAGGTATCTTAGAACCTTTATAATTGTTTTCCAATGTTCTACTCGTGGATTAATCGTATATCTACTTAATTTACTTACTGCATAAGTTATATCTGGGCGAGTGCAGTTCATCAAGTACATTAAGCTTCCAATAATTTGGGCATACTCTAATTGAGAAATACTTTCTTGTACATTCTTAGATAGAAACAAATTAACATCTACAAGTGTTCTAACAAGATGATCATTATCTTTACTGAATTTGTCAAGTATTTTCTCAATGTAATGAAATTGTGACAAAGCATAACCTTCTGATGTTTTGGTAATTTTCATACCAAGAATTACATCAGCAATGCCCATGTCTTTCATGTCAAAATGTTTATTCAACATTTTCTTGGTAGTTTTAATCATGTCATTATTACTACTTATTATGAGCATATCATCTACATAAAGACATACAATGACATAACTTTTATTTGTGTTCTTAATGTAAACACATTTGTCACACTCATTAATTTTAAATCCATTTGACATCATTGCCTTGTCAAATTTTTCTTGCCATTGCTTTGGCGCCTGTTTTAAACCATATAATGATTTAACTAATTTACATACTTTCTTTTCTTTTCCTGGAACAGAAAAACCTTCTGGTTGTTCCATGTAAATTTCTTCATTTAACTCACCATTTAAGAAAGCGGTTTTCACATCCATTTGATGAATTTCTAAATTGTACAAAGACGCAATAGCAATTAGCATTCTAATTGATGTTATTTTAGTAACCGGTGAGTATGTGTCGAAGTAATCGAGACCTTCTTTTTGTCTATACCCTTTGACCACAAGTCTTGCCTTGTATTTGTCAATTGATCTATCTACTTTTATTTTTCTTTTGAAAATCCACTTTTACCCAAGAGGTTTACAACCTGGTGGCAAGTCCATCAATTCCCAAGTGTGATTTTGCAAATGGATTCAACTTCACTATTGACAGCTTCTTACCATAAAGGAGCTTCTAGACTGGACATAGCCTCTTTAAAAGTTAAAGGTTCATTTTTTAACAAATATGTTAGAAAATTTGGACCAAAAGATTTTGAGGTTCTAGCACGTTTACTATGCCTAAGTTCCTCTTCCTCATTTTGATCTAACTCTTGCTCTTGATCATGTTCTTAATCATTACTAGTAAAAGTATCAAATGATCTTTTATTAGTACTAGTCTTTTGTCCAGTCTTATTTGGAAATACATGTTCAAAGAATGATGCATTCCGAGACTCAATAATAGTATTTGCATGCATTTCGGTATGTTTTGATTTATAAATCAAAAACCGATATGTGCTACTACTCTTAGCATAACCAATGAAAATGCAATCAATGGTCTTAGGACCTATCTTAGCCTTTTTAGGACTAAGAATAGCCACTTTAGCCAAACACCCCCATACTTTTAAGTATTTGTAGGATGGTACTCTTCCATGCCACAATTCATAAGGTGTTTGATTCACTTTCTTTTGGGGTACTTTATTAAGTATATAATTAGCAGAAAGTATTGCTTCCCCCCACAAGTTCTGAGGTAATTTAGAACTTATTAACATGGCATTCATCATTTCTTTTAAAGTCTTATTTTTCCTTTCAGCAATTCCATTTTGCTGAGGTGAGTAAGGAGCGGTGGTTTGATGAATTATTCCATGTTCTTTACAAAATTCACCAAAAGGTGATTCATATTCATCACCTCTATCACTTCTAAGTTTCTTGATTTTCTTACCAAGTTGATTTTCAATTTCATTCTTATATTGAATGAAAGTTTCCAAAGCTTCATCCTTGGTTCGAACTAAATAAACATAACTATATCTAGTATAGTCATCTATAAAAGTGATAAAATATTTTTTCCCACCTCTTGTTTGAATTGATTTAAAATCACAAATGTCACTATGAATTAATTCAAATGGTTCCGTACTTCTTTCAATTGAATGGAAATGAGTTTTGGATAATTTTGCCTCAACGTAAATTTCACATTTATGATTTAAATCAATGTCAAATTTAGGTAAACATTCCATATTAATTAATCTATGCAAAGATCCATAATTAACATGCCCTAGTCTACCAAATCAGAAATTTGAAGACTCAAGCAAGTAAGAAGAAGATGTATTTTTATTAATAACTGATAGTACAACGGTCATTACATTCATCTTGAAAAGGCCATCAGACATGTAACATTTTCCTACATACATCCCATTCTTAGTAAGTATAAATTTATCACTTTCAAACACTAGCCTAAACCCATTCTTAATCAACAAAGATCCGGAAACAAGATTCTTGCGAATGTCCGGTACATGCAGCACATTGTTGAGAGTGAGTTCCTTTCCAAATGTCATCTTGAGAACAATCTTCCTTTGTCCTTCAACTTTGAAAGTTGAAGAGTTGCCCATAAAAAGTTGTTCACTATTGTCCACTATAGAATAAGATGTGAACACCTTTTTGTCGGCACAGATATGGCGAGTAGCACCAGTCCACCCACCATTCTTTAGGATTTCCAACAAGATTTGCCTCGGAAACAACTGCAAAAAGATTGATATCATCTACACCATTGGAAATATTGTTCACTTCGGTCATATGGGCTTGAGCAGGCTTCTTGCTTGTTCTTTTTTTTGCTTTGCCTTTGCTACGGCAATCTTTGTCCCGATGTCCCTCTTTGTCACAGATGTAACATTTGCCATTAAACTTGTACTTTTTATTTCCTCCCTCTTTAGAGCCTTGTGATGAACTTTCTCCAAAAGACTTCCGTTTCTTGGTTTTTGAAGCATGTTGCACCACATTTGCCTTAGACTCCATAGGATGCTTATCAACCTGCTTTTCAGAATTGCGGTTGTCCTCCTCAATCCTCAAACACACAATTAATTCTTCTAAAGACATCTCTTTGCGCTTATGTTTGAGGTAGTTCTTGAACTCCTTCCAGCCTTGTGGTAATTTCTCAATTAAGGCTGCAACTTAGAAGGATTCACTAAGAGACATGCCTTCTGCATGAATGTCATGCAGAAGGAGTTGGAGATCTTGAACTTGGCTGATCACAGTTTTAGAATCAACCATTACAAAATCTAAGAATTTGCTAACCACAAATTTCTTTGAGCTGGTATCTTCCATTTTGTACTTTTTCTCCAAAAACTCCCAAAGTTCCTCTGCTGTCTTGATAGGACTATAGACGTTGTATAATGTGTTGTCAAGTTCATTCAAGATGTAGTTTCGTCAAAGGAAATCGGCATGTTTCCAGGCATCAACCGCAGCAACCACTTGCTGGTCGGTTTCATCCTCTTTCAAAATAGGAGCATCCTCACGGAGAAAACGAGCCAAGTTCAGAGTTGTAAAATAGAACAACATTTTCTATTGCCATCTTTTAAAATCAGTTCTTGAGAACTTCTTTGGTTTCTCACCGTGATTTACCGGTACTGTCACAACAGGGGAGGGGGATGGTACAATTGCAGCCACCACACTAGTACTTGTTTGGGCATTAATTTCAATAACCATCAATTCTAATTTATAAAACAAAATTATAACTAGAATTTATACTACACAAAAAATTAAACCAAATTCACAGAATTAAATTCTGTAAAAATAAAAGAAATAAGATTGTAACTTTTACTTTTCAATTAATTTTGGAAATAAAATAAAATTTTATTTAACCAAATTAATTTCACACAGAAAATTAAATTTCTATAACACTTCAATAAATAAATAAAAAACTAAAGCAGTATTTTTTTAATTAATGAACACTCAAAAATAAATTCTAAAAACCTAAATAAATTTCTGACAAAATTTCATAAATAAATATTCTGAATTGTTAATGATACCAGTATATTACTACTAGTTGTCAAAGAAAATAGACAGTATATTACTACTATCAGTCAAATAGCATATAATCACTATTTGTTTTTCCAATCAAAATATTATTTTGTAAATCCACAGAAAATAATTTTCTTAAAAGAAGAAAGAGAAGGGCAAGAAACGAAAAATTCTGTAAACAGAATAATTTGAAACTGTCTTAAGATTGTAGGAACAATCTTCTGTGAAAATAAAATAAATAGAAATAAAACCAAACAAATAAATAAATAACATACCGAATTTATTTATTGGAATTAAAAGAAAATTCAAAGACCGAGTCGAGTGTATGACACTCTGTCCTTAAGACAGATTTGCCTCGATACAATGATCTTCATAAAATTATTGTAACACACCAAACAAATTTGTACAGCGAACTAAACCTGTGTTCTATACTCTCTTTATTTTTTCCGAAAATTATATATGAAGAATATATGCACTAGAGCAAAGTGGACAGCAAATGACAATTTCCAGACTGATTTTCGGATACTTTAACACTGCTGGAATGTTGGTATTTATAGGCAACTAAATTTGACTCGAACAGGTGCATTGTGGAAGTGAACAGGTGCAAAACTGAAATGAACAGATACAGGTTTAAATTCAAACAGATCTGGACACTTGTTTGAATCTGTAACTGCTGTTTTGAATCTGTAACTGCCTGGGCAGTTTTGATAGTGAATCTATCTGTAATATATAACAGATTGGCAATTAAAAAACCTATCCGAAACTTTGCAACTATAGTAGAATATGAAAGAGACACAAATTTCAGACAAACAATTTGAATTCAAATTTAAATTAATTCCCACAATAAATTTGGAAGAACTCCAAATAAATTTTGTCTAAAAAATTAATATTAGAACCGACCCGACTGGTCGGACGGCGGCGGCGGCATGCGCGTGCGTGTGTGGTGGTTTGGGCTAAGGTTCACTTTATCCATAACTCCCCCCTTCTACAAACTTGGGGTGCCTCTTGGGGCCCAACCCAAGTGTTGTAGGCTAGAGCTTATATACTCAACAAAACTCTCTTAAAGTTTCAATGTGGGACAAGCCTCACAAAGAAACCCACATTTAAAACTTAAATGTTCAATTCCACGAACCCGAAAACGACGTCAACTTCCAATTCACTCATAAATGGTTTGGATGTACCGTCTTCACCGTGTGACTTGCTACGTGGCAAGGAACACTTCACCTCTTCGGACCTGCCCCAAAAGACGTTCGGGGCCCACTCAATTTTGGGCTCAAAGATGGCCCAAAATAAGCAATATATAAACCAATTTTCCAACAAGTTCATCTGCCTGGAGGAATCAAGAATGAGCCTCTAACCATGCCAATCCTCAAAAGCTTCATCAATCCAACAACCATGGTCTTTAGCTTGGAAATTTGAAAATTATGATGGTGTTAATCTTTTCTCAAAACGTTTTTTCCTTTTTCATTCAAATCTATTCAAGTTGTTTATTGATTGTTATTGATTTGTTTGTGAACTCATAGCGAAAGAACTCGTAGAGTTTCCTTCAGTTCATACTCTGTTTTTTGTTACTGATGCTCTTTTCAAAAAGACAGTAACGTTTTATTTTGATAGTCAATAATATGTTGTTGTTAACCAGAGTAATATTTTATTATGAAACAAAGTAAAATGTTATTGTTAAAGAGAGTAAAATGTTATTAGTTGCGTCAATTTCGATGGTAATTTTTTTTTTAAACAATTCCATAGTCAACCTAGAACTTATTTGAAAGATCTTGATGAAAAGATTCTAAAAATATTAATTTTATTCAAAATCAACATTTAAATCAAAAAGTTATATCATTTTAAAATTTAAAATATTAAATTAGTCATTAAGAATAGTTTGATAATAATGATATTTGCTGGACTTTTCAAGAAAGACTTTTTGAACTTGCCCTTAATAAATTAAAATTTTATTATGAGAGGGTTTTGACCAAATTCTCCTTTGGAAAATAAAAGTGAAATTAGTCATTGTTAGAAAAGAAAAATGAGCCAATCTAATGTTCTTTATCAATGCGATACAGTTTTGGGCCCCTTACCCTAAGGGGCACTTACGGGTCAGTCTTATTGATCAGATTTATTTACCTACAAGTTTTGCTTCCTTTTTCAACTATCAATATCCCAAAAATACCCTCACCTTATATCATTCAACACTTAACCACAACATTACTGTTATTACCTACCACTAAGAGCAATCACCTTCAGTCATCCACAACAACCTTCGGCGATGGTTTCCAACAACCACATCTGGTCGCTGTCTCTAACTACCGGCAACCATCTCTAATCTCTGGCAACTCCTGGCTACATTTTTGTAATAACTCCGACCCCTGATTAACGTAATTCATGCTTAATTATGCCTAACAATAATTTAGGAAGGATTTGGGATTTATTTGCATGTGTATTGCATTATTTATGTGTTTCTATCTGTTTGTGATAAAATGATCTGTTCATGTCTTCGACTTTAAACTGCGAATTGAAAGCCTTATCGGCGCCCGATTTCGAAATTGATTAGTGTTTTAGACTAGTTAGATTTTATGTGATTTTCTGGTATACTTAATTGAAATTTGATTGGGTATGACTAAATTAGATTAAACAATGTTAAATTATTGAACCTAGCCTAATTACCATTTTACCATGGTTAGTGGGCTATCTCATAAAATCATGTTGAGCCTTAATTTACATTTTTTTTCCTCACCCATTTCTTGAGCTAGCCATGTAAGAGGGAGAGGGAGATAGGAGCACATGTGATTTCAACAAAAATTCCTTAGAGAATTCGGGAGATTTTGAAGAATTGTTGAGTAGCTCAAGAATTTTGCTTAGTGGAGCTTAATTAAGTTGTTTAGGTAAGAACTCAACCCCTTGATCTTGTCATTGAGCCATCTAGAACTTGTTTACATACGAAATAGGTGAATTTATGGGTTAATTGGGCTAGAATTCAAGGAGTCGTAATTAAATCATGCATACATGTTCATATCTTAGCATTTTGAGGTGTTTTCATGGAAATTCTTGCATGCAAGACCATATTCTAGTTATAGTCCATGAGTTCATCATGATTTTGAGTTCAATCTTGCATTTGGTCATGTTTTAGAGCATTGAATTTAAAATGAATAATTGCATGTAAGCTCTTGTTTTGTTTTTAAAGTTTTCTTTGAAATTGTGTTTAATTGAACTACCTTTGGGCTTTGATTTAGCAAATTGATCTTCAAAACATGTCATATTGTGAGTTTACAAGAGTTTTTCAGAAAATTAGCCCAAAAGGATCGAATTTGATGCATTGTAGTTGAGTTTTGAGCTTGTGGTTCGAATCTGGAAATTCCAGATTTTGGACTCACGCTCGAGCGGGGAACTCCACACTCGAGCGTACATACTGGGTTCATGCAGTACGCTCGAGCGGGTACAATGACGCTCGAGCAGAAATTTCGTGTATCCAGTACTTTGACTGTGTTTACAGTGAGGTAATGCACGCTCGAGCGAGGACTTGTGTCTAACGCTCGAGCGGGTATCGAGCGCCCATCGAGCGTGAATTTCATACATCCAATACTTTTACTGTAGCTTGCAGTCCGCTCAAGCGGAGTAATCCACGCTCGAGCGGATTCTTTTTGTCTGCATGTCCGCTTGAGCGTAGAAGGCCACGCTCGAGCGGTACCCCTATTTTCTGAAAATTCTGAAAAATATTTTTTAAGGCATTTTTGCATCCTCATTCCATCCTAGGCATTCCTAGGCCATGTTTAAGACTCCATAATGAGGATAGAGGATTAGAAACACACTAAGAGCCAATGACACAAGTTTTGTACAATTAGAATGTGTGTTTCAAGTGTGCATCTGTTATGTGTCATGTAGGTCACGTGCCACGTCTTGTCTGATAGATCTGCTCTGTCTGTCTGTCTCCAAGCCCACTGTGAGTAATAACTCTGTAAAGTTATGTTTAACTTAAGTATTTTCTAACTGGTATTTTATAATCTGTTTTCTGAAATGCTATCTCACGAATTATGAATGAATGTCCAATCTTCTAAAAAGTATTTGTGGCACCTTTAGTTCACGTGGCCCTCGCCCGGAGGTAACAATACTGCGGCCAATCTGTATCTGGCCCTTGCCCGGGGGTAACAATACCGCGGCAAATCTGCATGTGGTCCTTGCCTGGGGGTAACAATACCATGGCTACTTGCGCGCAAGTTATGGACCTTTGTGGTCGTTGGTACCAACTATGTATGTGGGTCTCTGGACCAATCTGTTCTGATAGCTAATGAGTGTACCACGTATGATCTTATGCAAAAATCTGAATATGAAAGTATATATGAATCTATTTCTGTTTTAAAGTCTGATCATGCTCTGCTTTAAATGCTGGTTTCTAACTTGTGCTGGACATCATTCATATAACCCCTTTACTCTGTTATTATTCACGGGGCTTTCGCTCGCAGTTTATATTATGTATGTAGGTGAGCCGGCACATGACCAGGGCCAGAGTTGACGGCCCTCCGAACCATTTTGTCAGCCAACCCTTGTGCCTCCCGAGGAGGTTCCGATCGAAGTTTAGTGCCAAGGTTGTTTTTGTGTTTCATGCTAGTCTTTGTGTAAGCACTGTATAGTTAGATCTTGGGAAGTTCACTTCTGTAAATATTTTGTAAATACTATGTATCTGGACTGGCATGTTTATATATATGATTATAAGTTTTGAAATGTTCTGTTCCATGTACGTCATCACAGCTCATTGGACTTTGTCTATTTTGTATTATTGCTTCCGCAGCCCCTTATTATTTGTTAATCTGTTCAGAGGCCTTTGGTAATCCACGGATTACTGGCCGGTTACGGTACTAAACCCATAGAGGCGGGTTTGGGTCGTGACAATTTTTCTGACCATTTTCTAACAAAAACAATGCTCATTTCCACAACAACTTACTCAGATCTGGTAGCAACAACATTGTCAAGCCCCCCAAAAAAATACAATAAATACAATCCAAAACATTTGTCAATAGCTGCATAAATCAGAGTAGATAATCCTTTCATTACATAAGGTTTATGATACAAAAGAGTTTAACAAAAGTAAATGCCCTATTGGCTTACACCTTTCCAAATTTTGACTTGGTTACAACAAAAGAAAGACTAGCTCATATAAATAAAACCCTTGGCTATACAAAAATATACAATCAAAACAAACAAGCTCGTGCTTATGCCATTAATACATGAAAATGTTTTTCCCAAATAGGATGAGCCACAACTTAGTAGGAACAATCTAACATTAATAGTATATGAGGTGTAACGAAGATATAAATGCAATGTGCATATACAATGCTAGGGGTAAAACATTCACCCTTTATATAGTCATAAAAATATACCAAGTCCATATCCCATTTCATTTTCCTTCAATTCATTTCAATGTATGAGCCAATTTCATTAGTTTTCAATAACCCAAATGAGACTATATCTCAATGGTTCAACAATTTCATAAATAACATACAAAGACTTCAACTGCCATTTTACGGATATTTCATCCGCGGGATCAGCACACATGTATAAATTTCAGGACTTTCACCTAGGATACTCCGGCCAACTTAATTATAATGGAGTCCATCCCCTTTCTCCTCTCAAACAATCATACATATACAATGAATTTAAAAGCATAATCACACATGGAGTACATCTCATTTCTCCTCCCAAACAATCATACATACACAATATATCTAAACATAATCATATTCAATAATAATCAACCATGGATTAGTTTCAATTTGCCTATCCTCATACAAGTTCTACAACACTCAAAGCTATCCTCCATCGATAGCCTAATACAGATATTTCTAAGCGGATATACAATCTCAAGATAGATAATTTATTCAAAATTTCCAAAGATGTGAAGTATTACATACTCAATTCCACCATCTATTTCAATACTCGCTCAATTCCATGTTTACAACTCCAATTTCAACTATTTATACAAATAAATATGACAATCATTTTAGGGCAAAGATCCCCTTTTCAAAACATCAAACCCAAGTGCCAAAATCAATTATTTTGACACCACACAACTTCATTTTCAAACCACATGTTCATTTATTTCACTTCTACAAAAAACCCCTCTTTTCATTTTATCCAAACCCTAGGTTTGTTCAAACTACCCCCAAATCCCACCATTGTTACATAACCACAAATAACTAAGTTAAAAATCATAACAGAGTGTAGAAAATCCCTACCTCAAGAAGAGAAGATGAGTAAAGTAAGGTTGAAACTCCAAAGACACCAAGACCCAACTTCGTTCGGATCAAAATGAAGATCTTGAAGCGCTCTACCTTTTTCTCAAAGGCACTAGGGTGAAGAACACAATAGATCTAGGTCAAAATGTAGAGAGAGAGAGAGAGAGAGAGAGAGAGAGAGAGAGAGTATTTTAGAGAGAGAAACTCAAGATCTAGGGTCTTGGAGAGTTTTAAAGAGAGAGAGAGGAATGAAAAAGTGAACAAAACATCATCTTCATGGACTGTTATGCACGTAGTCTGCTCGAGCGTGGAAAATGACGCTCGAGCGTCGGATACAAAGTTCCGCTCAAGCTTGAAAAGTTACACTCGTGCATGGAATGCACACTTCTAGAAGTTTTGCAGACAAAGGACCTCGCTCGAGCATAAAACTAGGCGCTCGAGCGTTCACCCGCTTGAGCATAGGAAACACCGCTCGAGCGTTGAATACACTCCCTCAGTATTTACAGGTCTACAAAAATACTAAGAGTTGACAAATCCCGCTAGAGCGCAATAATTGCTGCTCGAGCGGAGGAGCAAAATTTGTGAAGCCCGCTCGAGCGCAAGAATTCCTGCTAGAGCGAAATAGTCAAAATCTGGGTAACAAAGGTTTGGAAACACAAGCAACCAATCTGTTCCAAATGCACAACTACAACCCGATAACCAAAATAAGGGAAAGACAAGGGAAACAAGATATAAATAACCATTCAAAACTATACCAACATGGGTCTGGAGTACAACAAGAGATAGGTCAAAAACTGGAATCGCTATAACCTCCATCCTTTAAAGAATTTCGTCCCTGAAATTACAAATCAAGCTAGAAAACACAATGATACTATTCACAACAATGTTATTCTTATAAGTTCGTCACCAAGATCCATTTTCCGATCATCCATTCTCATCGACTTGATACACAAGTCCCACATTGAAATTACATTTTACAATTTTTCAAACATTTGCAATGTTTAAACCAAGGTCCAAGTTTTCGAAATTTTACATAACACATACAATGCTTCCAAAAGTGATATAATACATATGATATTCCACATTCTCAAACATATGCAATGTTTATAATAACTCATATTTCCAAAATGTAAACAACATATACAATGTTCTCACATCCTATCAATCATAATGCCAATACAATACATGTTCAAACATCATCAAATAAGTCCGGATACTTTTCTTGAACTTCCAATTTACGTTCCCAAGTTGCTTCCTCAACTCCGTGGTGTTTCCACAATACTTTAACCAAGGGAATCATCTTGTCTCGCAAAATTTTATCCCGGGTATCCAAGACTCTCACCGGTCTCTCCTCGTATGAGGCATCCTCATCTACTTCCAAGTCGGTCCGATCCAACACGTGTGATGAATCCTGCTCATACTTCCGAAGCATACTAATATAAAACACATCATGAACTCCGAAAAGTGGTAGCGGTAACGCCAAACGATAGGCGACCTCCCCAATCCGCTTAAGGATCTCAAAAGGGCCAATAAACCGAGGGGACAACTTCCCACTCTTTCCAAATCTTAGCAAACCCCATCTAAGTGATATTTTCAAAAAGATATGATCTTCCACCTCAAAAGACAAGGGTCTCCTCCTACGGTCGTCATAATGTTTCTGGCAACTCTGAGCCGTAACCAACCTCTTACGAATAAGGGCCACTTTCTCTGTTATTTCTCGAACCAACTCTGGACCTAACAAAGGTGCATCACCCACCTCAGCCTAACATACTAGAGATTTACACAGTCGGCCATATAAGGCCTCAAATGGTGCCATACCTGTAACACCCTGAAATAAAACCACATGAACCACCCACAATAATCAACATCCACCGAATAAATAACGTCATGACACCAACCTTTACATCATATACTAACAATGTTCATATAAAAGTTCCACATGTAATTTTTACATTCAAGGATATAAGGATACATGAATCTATAGCATATGAAGCATCTAGTCTCAACACAAATAAAAT
The DNA here is from genome assembly GCF_055761805.1 of Camellia sinensis. Taxonomy (NCBI): domain Eukaryota; kingdom Viridiplantae; phylum Streptophyta; class Magnoliopsida; order Ericales; family Theaceae; genus Camellia; species Camellia sinensis. The sequence continues at coordinate 85,655,310 of NC_138963.1, forward strand.
GCCCTCAAAGGCTTACATCTTCCAAGGCAATAGCCCGGTTACACAAAATGGCCTCTCGGACCCATACACATTAGCCCTTGGCTTACAACAGATCACAACAAAAACAAGAGCTATGTACTCTTTACAATTATCCGCGCCCTCAACTTGGCGGGATTACCACGTCTTTACCTGCACCAAAGTCCTATAGGGGTGAGCATAAAGCCAAGTAGAGAATTCTAACAAAGTATACACAGTTATGCAATTCTCAATAATGATGCAAATGTCAATGCCATGCCATGCTCATTTAAAGAAATTTCGTTTCATGCTCTTCATAAAATGCGCAATTCAATAAAAATTAGCAATCTCAATTCTTCTAATAAAAACTTGTCATCTCATCATATTTCAAACTTCCAATTTTAATCAACAGGGGGCGGTAAATATGACACTGGTAATCTCTAGGCTAGTGTCTGCAAGTAGACTCTACGAACATTACCAAACTGTCATTTTTACCGGTATTAACTGGAAAGCTTGACACCTATTCGCGCGGTTTTCTGGTCTTTCACCAAGGACGCTCAGGCCAACTTATCAAAGTCATCTACACCCCATAACTGGACTTTACCAATGTATTTACCCCTTTCACATTTCCATAGTTCTTATCACAATACATTTCCCTTTCATGAAGTAAATAATTTCAATCTAAATACACCATGCATGATAGTAAATCAAATGTATATGCAATGCAACCATTTCTCCATGTCTCATGGAAAATTCTCAAGTCATTCCAACAACATTACCAAACAATTTCATTCACCATTTCCGTGTTCTTCTAACCAATAGTCAAGAGTTTATTAACATTTGACCATATACAACTATACAACCACAATCCATGCTCTTTCAACATTTACTTCCATTTAAGCCAATGCAACATGTAGATGCTAATTTTTACTCTCAAAATCTTTTGTAGTATAAGATGTTTCTCTATCAATAAAAAGGGTTACATCTATGTATAAATGTAGACATTCATACCCATCTAACATTTCATGTACAGTAATAATAATATATCAAATGAGAATGCAACGCAATAATTAATATTTCATAACATTTCTTCATTTTCAAATATCTCTACGATAATGCCAACAATCACAATTCTCTTTTTCTTTCTTCATTGTTCTTTCACAAGAAGTCCATATATCATCAACACATATGTATAATTTCACATTCACAAGCCTTCACAATGTAGTCTCCTCAAGACCACAAATAGTATTTTTTTCAAAACATTAATTCCCATGTTCATAGTTTTCACAAAGGTACACAACAAATAATCATCTCACACCATATATCATCTTATCTTTAACCATAGTTTTTCTAAAACAAATTCTTTATTTCCATATATCAAAAGCTTCCTTTCTTACCACCACATGATGGAATCCATATACATTCATCTTTTTATCCAAGAAAAGAAAGAGTTCCATGGACATTTCTATATTTTCCAAAAATCCCCAAATTCTAGGGTTTTCATCACATACAAAATATTTTTTCCATTCCTTGGTGAAAATCCTAATCAAAACACCTTCCTTAGATTAATTTGATGAAACCCTTAATGGTTGACCAAAAGTTTTGAAAGTTTAAAACCCCTTTTTGAAAAATCTCTATATTTTTAAAATCACAAGGTTGAAATCATCAAAACTAAAAGTAAACTCTTAAATCCCCAACAAAAAAAGCAAAACTTGTGTATATAACTCAAGAAATCCCTACCTCAAGGGAGAAAAGGAGACAAATCTCAAAAATCAACCTCGCCAGAATACGATCTCCGCCAGTCAAGACAAAGCCCTTAACACGCTTGTCATTCTGGTATAAGGAACTAGTGTCAAAATCCAAATGGATTTCTTAATATCAAAAGAAATATAAAACTTTGAGGGTTTGGGTAGAGTGAAAAGAGAGAAAAGAAAAGAAATGTTGTATAGAAAGAGAGACAACATCAGAAAATATGAGGAAAATGAGTAAAGGAGCAAAATATAGCTGAAAAGCACGAAAATCGAAGCAGAAAACGCACACCCCCGCACGTGCGGCTTCCACCCCCGCACGTGCGGCTTGCCCCGTACCTCAACTCACGCACCTGCCTTTTAGGTAGTGTGCACCTAGCATTTCCTCCCAACTTCCCGCACGTGCGGCCTGATCCCCCGCACGTGTGGCCCAAGACCCCCGCACTTGCGGCCCTGGCCCTTCCAGCCCAAAAAACTTTGGCTTCACTTCCAACACCTCGGAGCCGACCCCGCACCTTTTAAAACGAGCGAACACTCATAATTGAAACAACTACAATTGGAAAGGAATTCAGAAAGAAATTTTCAACGAAAACTTACCCGACCTCTTCACAACAATAATTCCAACATAATTCCAAGAGAGAAAGGCAAAGCACGTATCGGTCATCACAATACCAATACTCGATTGGAAACTATTATCATAGGTAAACTCCACCAAGGGCAAGTGCCTCTCCCATGAACCCTTAAAGTCAAGGACACAACCTCGAAGCATATCCTCAAATATCTGAATGGTACGCTCGGACTGCCCATCAGTCTGAGGATGATACGCAGTACTAAAGGTCAATCTAGTGCCCAAGGCATTTTGTAAACTCAGTCATAGCCAAGCTGTGAAATGCAGATCTTTATCTGAAAAAATCGTCACAGGGACTCTATGCAACCTCACTATATCCCTAATGTGAAGTTCGGCAAGATAGTCTACCGAATCACTTATACGCATAGCTATAAAGTGCGCCGACTTGGTCAACCGGTCCACTACCACCCAAATGGCATCACTATCCCGTTCAGTCCTCGGAAGGCCCACAACAAAATCCATCATGATATGCTTCCACTTTCACTCGGCTCTAGACAAGGGTTGCAACAAACTTGCTAACCTCTGATGCTCAGTCTTCACGTGCTGACAAGTAAGGCACTTTGATACAAACACGGCTACATCCTTCTTCATACCTCTCTGCCAAAACTGGCGACTAAGGTCGTGGTACATCTTTGTGCTTCCTAGATGCACCGCAAGGAGTGAATGGTGAAACTCTCGAAGTACTTCCTCTCGACAAGACTTCGGTACGAACAAACGATCACAATATCTCACACTCTGGTCGGGGTACACAGTCAAGCCTCTTTCTGCCTTCCCACTAGAAATCTTCTCTTGGAGGGATTCTACCTCAAGGTCACCTCTTTGCCCTTCTAATACTCGGTTCACAAGTGTAGGTTGTGCAACTACTAAAAATAAAGCTGCAAACTCAACAGACTCGCCCAGATGTAAGTCAAACTCACCAAGAGTACCCAACATTTTCCATTCCTGGATAGCGATACAAGCTATACTGCTAATTGACTTTCTACTCAAAGAATCGGCCACAATGTTAGCCTTCCCCAGATGGTAGTACAACTTGAAGTCATAATCCTCTATGAACCCCATCCACCATCTCTACCTCAAGTTCAAGTCTTTTGTGATCGGAAAACACATCGAACTTCTCACCATGTAGATAGTGCCTCCAAATCTTCAAGGTAAATATCATTGTTGCTAACTCTAGGTCGTGAGTAGGATAATTTATCTCATGTGTTTTCAATTGCCGTAAGCTATAGCCTACAACATTCCCCTCTTGCATCAGTACACAACCCAAACCTTCTCGAGAGGCATCACAATATACTGAATAGCCCAAACCCCTCTCCAGAATAATCAATACTAGAGCAGTGGTGAGTCTAATCTTAAGCTCTTGGAACGACTTCTCACAAGTCTCACTCCACACGAATTTGACTCCTTTCCTCGTCAGTCTAGTTAGCAGTGAAACTAGTCTACAAAAATCCTTTACAAATCTCCAGTAATACCTTGCCAACCCTAGAAAATGACGGATCTCAAAAGAATTCTTAGGTTGTGCCTAATCTTGCACTGTCTCTATCTTGGATGAATCTACAATCACTCCTTCCCCGGATACCACATGACCTAGGAATTTAACCTCTTTTAGCCAGAACTCACACTTCCCAAACTTAACATACAGCTTGTGGGCTCTAAGAACCTCAAGCACTGCTCGCAAGTGCTCCTCGTGTTCCTCCTCGGAGGGTGAGTAAATCAAAATGTCATCTACAAAGACGACCACAAAACGATCTAGGAACTCACGGAAGATCCGATTCATTAAATCTATAAACACCACTGGAGCATTGGTTAGCCCTAAAGGCATCACTAGAAACTCATAATGGCCATACCACGTACGGAAACCGTAACTCGATTCAACTTCCGATAATCGATACAAAGTCGCAAGGCTCCCTATTTCTTTTTAGCAAAGAGAGCCGGCGCTCCCCAATGTGATGTATTAGGGCGGATGAAACCCTTATCTAGCAATTCCTAGAGTTGAATCTTCAACTCACTCAATTCAGCAGGTGCAAACCTATATGAAGCCATAGAAATCGGTGTCGTACCAGGCACTAAATCAATAGAGAACTTGATCTCTCGGTGAGGTGGTAAACTAATAAGATCCTTAGGAAAGACATCTCGGTATTCACAAACCACCCTTGGCAACTTAACCTGAACTTCATCACACTCACTACTCAAAAAGCTAGCAAGAAGACAGCTAAGTTCACTCCGCCCACATGGATGATATACCGGTGATAAGACTCTATCCACTGGGTCCTCCAAGAAATAAAAGCAATCACTGCTCAACGTACATATAATAACCCTCTGACGGTAACAATCTATAACAGCCCGGTATGGCGATACCCAGTCCATACCCAAAATAACATCAAAACTAGACATGTCAAGCAACACAAATGCAAAGGTAATCGACGATCGGCGATCTTAATGTCACAACCCCGACACCTTTGCTTCAGAATAACTTTACCACCAATAAGTGACTCTACACAAATAAGAGATGCTAACTGTGCCAACTTCAATTCCAAAATCGATGTAAATACAGACGAGATAAAAGAATGGGATGCACCCGTATCAACCAATACATTAGCAACTGAATTATAAAACAAAAAGTTACCTCTCACTACCAAAGACGCTGGTATAAGATCTGGCGCGGTAACAATATACATACGCCCTATTGGCCTCTAATCTACCTGCTTACCCCTCAGAGCATAAGCCTGCTGCACAGATTAAGCCGAAGAGGCACCCTGATTGGCCCTTGAGGACTGTACTGACTGTGTAGATTGATGACTATGTGCCTTCCTTGAACCAGACGCACCAGACGTGCCACCCAACTGTGGGCAAAATCTCTTCAGGTGCCTCACCTGTCCACACTGATAACAAGTGGGCGGCTGCCCTCTACTTTGACTCTGGCCCTAAGAACGAGCCGAAGACGAAGCTGCTTGCTGCCCTCCTTCTCTCTACAAGCAAGTTGGAGACTTGTGGCCCAACTTGCCACATTTGAAACAAGTAATGTCTCCCTGACCACCCCTTCCAGAACCCGAACTCGGCACTAGAAAGGTAGACCTCGACTGTAATCCCTGAGACTACTGAGGGTTAGAACCCCTCTACCTCTTACCGTTCCCCTGACTATCCTAACTCCTCCTGGAGCCTCTCATCCTCTCTTCTTCTTCTTGTATAATGGTCTCAAAATGGGCCGCTTCCTCCACAATGTGTCCATAGTCTCTAATCATGGATTCGGCCACTCTGAACATAAGCCCGGTCCTTAGCCTCTTCTCAAACTCCAAACAACGGTGCTCTTCAGTCACCACCAACTCAGGTGCGAACCTAGACAAGCTAGTGAATATGGCCTCAAACTCAGCCACTGGTGTGTTCAACTGCACCAGCTTGGAAAACTGGTCCCTCAACTTCTCCCTAACTGTGCAGTTTTCCAAGCTGGTGAAGAGGCTAAGGAAGGAGCTGACAAAAGCCTCCCACGTCATTCCAATGCGCCCACGCGCATACTTTCACCACTGACCCACATCCCCCTTTAGCTGAAAAGACGCCAAGATCACCCTCAACAGGTCATTCTCGATGCCAAGCATCTCGAACATCTTTACTATCTGTTCTAGCCACTCATCTGCCTTCAGTGGCTCCTTAGGATCGCCCAAAAACTCATCCGAATTCGACCAAAAAAACTCCCTCTTCAAAAAAGATGGCCCTGCCTCAGCAACCTAGGTCTGGACTTGATTTTTAGCTTTGAGAATGTCCATGGATTCCCGCAAAGCTTCAATTATTTCGCAAGCTAAGGTGTCCATAGCCTGTTGACCTACTAGCTCGGTCACGTTGGCTTGACCAACCCCTTCTTCCTATGTTGGAATTTCAACCGATATAAGCATTTCGTGCCTCTTAGGCCTACCACGCCTACCACCACCACATCCTGACATCCTAATGAAGATAACAAAAGAGATTAGCATATTTACAAATATGCCGAAGCTAACTCACTTGTGTCCTAAAGCTTTAGACAATAGTAATTCACTTCATATAAGCACATAGTCACATAAACACATATGGATTTCCTTCCTAGATAATGGCCGACCCGCTCTGTTGTTAAAGTTCCAATTACAAACAGCAGTAATCAAGTACTCTTCTAATAGGACTTTCAGAAACCCATAAACCCAATCAACATCTTAGGAACTAAATCCCATACCCATATAGCCATATAAGTATGTTATTACATAAGCATATAATACATACTAACATCTCAACTAAGCGAGACAAACTCATTGTGGTACTAACCACTTCCCACGTACTCAAAGTATTCAAACCCGGTACGCTTGGATACCAAGTTCTCAAGCCCCCCAAAAAATACAACAAATACAATCCAAAACACTTGTCAATTGCTACATAAATCAGAGTAGATAATCCTTTCATTACATAAGGTTAATGATACAAAAAAGTTTAACAAAAGTAAATGCCCTATTAGCTGACACCTTTCTAAGCTCTGACTTGGTTACAACAAAAAGAGAGACTAGCTCATACAAATAAAGCCCTTGGCTATAGAAAAATATACAATCAAAACAAACAAGCTCGTGCTCCCCAAAGTCCCTCCAAGCTATTGTCTTGGCGGACGCATGCCATCAATACCTGAAAATGTTTTTCCCAAATAGGGTGAGCCACAGCTTAGTAGGAACAATCTAACACAGTATATGAGGTTTAACGAAGATATAAATGCAATGTGCATATACAATGCTAGAGGTAAAACATTCACACCTTTATATAGTCATAAAAATATATCGAGTCCATATCCCATTTCATTTTCCTTCAATTCATTTCAATGTATGAGCCAATTTTATTAGTTTTCAATAACCCAAATGAGGCTACATCTTAATGGTTCAACAATTGCATAAATAACATACAAAGACTTCAACTGCCATTTTACGGATATTTCGTCCGCGGGATTGGCACGCATGTATAAATTTCGGGACTTTCAACCAGGACACTCCGGCCAACTTAATTATAATGGAGTCCATCCCCTTTCTCCTCCCAAATAATGGAGTCCATTTCCTTCCTCCTCCCAAATAATCATACATATACAATGTATTTAAAAGCATAATCACACATGGAGTACATCTTCTTTCTCCTCCCAAACAATCATATATATACAATGTATCTAAACATAATCATATTCAATGATAATCAACCATGGATTAGTTTCAATTTACCTAGGCCTCATGCAAGTTCTACAACACTCAAAGTTATCCTCCACCGATAGCCTAATACAGATATTTCTAAGTGGATATACAATCTCAAGATAGATAATTTATTCAAAATTTCTAAAGATGTGAAGTATTACGTACTCAATTCCACCATCTATTTCAATACTTGCTCAATTCCATGTTTACAACTCCAATTTCAACTATTTATACAAATAAATATGACAATCATTTTAGGGCAAAGATCCCCTTTTCAAAACATCAAACCTAAGTGCCAAAATCAGCTATTTTGATACCACATGACTTCACTTTCAAACCCCATGTTCATTTATTTCACTTCTACCAAAAACCCCTCTTTTCATTTCACCCAAAACCTAGGTTTGTTCAAACTACCCCTAAATCCCACCATTGTTACATAACCACAAATAACTAAGTTAGAAATCATAACAGAGTGTAAAAAATCCCTACCTCAAGAAGAGAAGACGAGTAAAATAAGGTTAAAACTCCAAAGACACCAAGACCCAACTTCGTTTGGATCAAAATGAAGATCTTGAAGCACTTTACTAGAGTGAAGAACACAATAGATCTAGGTCAAAATATATATATATATATATATAGAGAGAGAGAGAGAGAGAGAGCATTTTAGAGAGAGAAACTCAAGATCTATGGTCTTGGAGAGTTTTAGAGAGAGAGAGAGGAATGAAAAAGTGAGCAAAAACATTATCTTCACGGACTGTTATACACGCAGTCCGCTCAAGCATGGAAAGTGATGCTCAAGCATCAGACACAAAGTTTCGTTCGAGCTTGAAAAGTTATGCTCGAGCGTGGAATGCACACTTCTAGAAGTTTTGTAGACGAAGGACCCCGCTCGAGGGTAAAACTAGATGCTCTAGTGTCTACCTGCTTGAGTGTAGGAAACGCCGCTCGAGCGTCGAATACACTTCTTCAGTATTTGCAGGTCCACAAGAATACTGAGAGTTGACAAATCCCGCTCGAGCGTAATAATTGTTGCTCAAGCAAAGGAGCAAAATCTGTGAAGCCTGCTCAAGCGCAAGAATTCCCGCTCGAGCGGAAGAGCCAAAATCTAGGCAACAAAGGTTTGCAAACACAAGCAAACAACTTGTTTCAAACGCACAACTACAACTCGATAACCAAAATTAGGAAAAGACAAGGGAAACAAGATATAAATAACCATTCAAACTATACCAACCCAAGTTCGGAGTACAACAAGAGACGGGTCAAAAATCGGAATCGCTATAAACATAAAGAGAGAATGAGAGAAAGAAAGATGAAGATAATAGAGAGAGGGAGAGAGAGAGAGAGAGAGAGAGAGAGAGATGAAGAGAAAAAATAAAAAATAAAAAATTTACCAAAAAAAGGTTCACAATCAATCTTCACTGTCATAGATCAATACAATATCAACAAAATAATCAAAAACACATGCATTGATAAATTTTTCACTAATATATTTAGTGATAGTTTTCATTGAACATTTCAGTGATAAATTTATCACAGTGTGATTCGTAAAAAATTACATATTCCAAATATGACTCATTCACTCACTCACACTCATGCTCACGCTCACGCTTACTCACAAGACACCTCATCTTATACACACATACAAAACAAGATTGATTGATAAAATTATCACTGCGTGATTTGTAAAAAAAAATACATAGGCCAAATCTAACTAATTCACTCACTCACACTCACATTTACACTCATAAGACACCTCTTCTTACATACATATATAATAAGATATACTGATAAATTTATCACTGATAAATAAATTTGCAGTAGATCTACTTTGAAAAATAAAGAGAAACAAAGAAGAGAGATGAGGAACAAGATATGAAAAAAGTCTTGATCTCTTTGGTGACCACGTACAGTACCAAATTGGTGTTGAAGATAACAGATTGACATTGAAAATACCTAGATCTGAAACCATGGATGAAGTTCATCATCAAAGACAATAGATCAATGATATAGTATTGTGGCAGTGGTGGTGATGTCGAAGGCAAGCAATAAGGGAAGATGACAGTTGTGTGAGGCGAGCAAAGGCGAGGGCAAGGGAGGAAGACGAGGGTAGTGGTTGAGGTAATTGATGTTGGTGTCGACAAAGGAAGACAATAGTTGAGATAAGCACCATTGATGGCGACAAAGGTGGACATTGGTTGATGTGAGCAATAATGGGTGACGGTAGATGGTAGCGAGAGGTATGGTAACCGTGGTGATGTATGGAGGTAGTGTAGAGAGATGAGAGATGAGAGATGAGAAATGTGTGTGTGTGTGTGAGAGAGAGAGAGAGAGAGAGAGAGAGAGAAATGTTCTCTGCAAAATATTAGAGAGAGTAGAGAAGAAAATATATTTAATGATAGTATTAAAGGAACAGGCTAATTTAGTAACTTTTTGGCTATTTGACTAAAAAGGTAGGTAAAAAAAACTTGTATGTTTGGGATGACTTTTTGGCTAATTACAAAAAGATGTGTAAAAAGTAGAGAGAAAAGAGAATCTTTGACTTTTTGGTATGGGTTGTTGGCTTTTTGGCTAATTTTAGTAACTTTTTGACTAATTGGCTAAAATAGCCTATTGCCAAACGAGGCCTTAGTGGTGCATATGAAAAGCCTCTAGGACTTGTCGGATAATAAATTGTTAAAGTAGAACTGACTGGTAAATATCTCTTATACTAACTCTCACAAAAAGCATCTCGGTTTCTTTATATTTTCTTTTATCGAATTTAAATTTGATTAAAAAGTATTTAGAAATGATTTCCTATCTTTTTGTCATTTGTTCATCAAGTTAGGAGATAATTATTTTTTTTTTTCATCAAATTGATAACTTATCAAAATTTTTATTAAATTTGGATTTGGTTAAAATTTAATAAGATGAAGCATTGAAAATAAAAATAAAAAATTAAATCAAATTTGATAAAATAAAAAAAAAAATTGGGATAAGAGAAAAATGTTTAAAAAGATTTTGATAAAATAATTTATATAAAAATCAAACTTTTTATTCAAACTAAAAATTGAATTCATTGATGAAGAGTTGAAGATGATTTAACATTGGATTAATTAAACTTTTTACTTTTTGTAGTTTGCCTTGAATCTTACTTTAGCTTTTATAGTTTCAATTGAACTTATTTGGTATTTACATTAAAAGTTTAGTTTTAATTCGATTATTTAATTTAAATTGAAGGTTAAAATTAATAATTTTATAATATTTATTAATTTTTTAAGGTGTACATGTAAATAAAATTAATAAAAATTTAGAAAAAATAACTAAATAAAAATTAAACTTTAAAATATAAGAATCAAACTATTCAAATTAAAAATACAATCCTAAAATAAAGTTTGGATCAAATTACATGATTGAAAAGTGTAATTCACCTTTAATGGTTGAGGAGGCGAAGGACACGTGCTCAATCACAAGTGGATGGAAGCATTAAAGAAAGAAGGAAAGGGCAGGGAAGGTGAGAAGGAAAGATCCTGCATCAGCGAAAGAAGGAAGTGGGGGCCACCTTGATTTTAGTGGAAAAGGTAAAGAAGAATGCTATATATCAAATTTTTTACCAAAAAAATATTATTTTAATATTTCCAACATTATTAAAAAACAAACTATGAGTTTGTTTCACAACTCTTCACTTATTTAGGTTTGTATATTTATTTACATTATATTATTTTTTATATTTTTTTTTATAAAAAATTACATCCCTACATACGATAGGATATCTTTATTTGAGAAATTGACTATTTTAATAGATTATTTAATTTTTTGATTATTTTAATTTGGTTAAAAAAATTATATTTAAGAAGTTAGTTAACTTTTTTATTTTTGTAATTAATTTGATAATTGAGAGAAAAAAATAAAATAATTATAAATTAAATATAATATTTTATTTTATTAATTATTTTAATCTATTTTATTTTTTAAGTCGGTAATTTTAACTCTCCTTGGAAACGAGGCAGATATGATATCAAGGTTAACTTAGAAGTGCAATGATTAATAACTAATTTAAGGACAAAAAGTCAAAACCCTAACCTAAATTTGATAAGTAGTGACTTAGGCCTAAAAGATCCAAGGGTTATTTTAGTAAGATGATTATAATTAATTTTTTTAATAAAAAATTATTTATAAATAATTTTTTATGAGAGAAGAAGTGAGTTATAATTTGAGAAGGGAATTATAACCCACTTTTCAAAAGGGGCCTTATTTTGGAAGATGAAGGAAGGAGTGAGATTGAAATAGAGGTAAGACTTATTAAGGCCTCGTTTGGGGACAGGCTAATTTAATAACTTTTTGGTTATTTGACTAAAATATGAGCTAAAAAAAATTAGTATGTTTGGGATGACTTTTTAACTTTTTACGAAAAGATGTGCAAAAAGTAGAGAAAAAAGAGAATCTTTGACTTTTTGGTATGGGTTGTTGGCTTTTTGGCTAAAAAGTTCGGTTGCCAAACGATGCCTAATGTTATGTTTATTTTGAGAGATAAAAAGGGATTCATAAGTCTTCCGAATTATGATAGGTCTTGAATGTTGTGATTGAGATGGAGGTCAAAGACTTAATATTTGGCTTAGCTTTTTTTTTTTTTTTTATATATATATGTTGGCCTTTTTTTTTTTGAAAATTAATTTTGAATGTTTTTGTATTTTTTGTTAAGTAAAAATCATTTTTATTTGTTTTATTATTTTATATTTCTTTTATATAAAAATAATTTAACAATTCCTACACTAACAACTATCATTAAAATAAACACAATTTTACTTAATCTCCTCACTAACAATCCTCTTACTATTAATTCGCTCTATTCTATATCTGAAAACAAATAGGCCCTAATAGTAGAGCTCTAATCAGAGCTCTACTAACGTGAAAAAAAAAAAAAACAAAATATCACATCACATGGTGAGGCTCACCATTAGAGAGCTCTATCTATAGCTCCTTATCCAGAGCTCTCAATCATTTTTCATACTTGATACAATAGCCTAATTTGGAAAGTTAGATATTTTAATTAGTTATTTGATTTTTTTGACTATTTTAACTTGATAAAAAAATTGTATTTGAGAAGTTAGTTAGTTTTTTTTTAGTTGATTTAATAATTATGAGAGAAAAAATAAAATGATTATAGATTAAATGTGACATTTTATTTTATTAACTATTTTAACTTATTTTATTTATAATGAATTATTTTAATCCAACTCTCCTTCCCAAACAAGGCGGATACGATATCAAGGTTAACTAAGAAAAAGTATAATAATTAATAGAACATTTACACACAAGTCTTTATTATCAAAATTATACTTCATTAAATCCTAACTAAGATTTTTTTGACATTCAAGTCTCATTAAATTTTTAATAGTCCAAGTTGTCTTTTAAACAATGATTGTTTATCATTTGTAATTATCTATAAAGGGACATGATGATTTAACATTTATTTTTGATTTTCAAAATTTTAAAATATCAACTTTCAAATTGAAAAAACTCAACAAAAAAAAAATTACGTACAAAAAAAAAAGCTGATCAATGTATTTTGTTTCAATTTTCTGAATTCAGTTTTCTAAAAATTGAGTTTTTTGTTTTTAGTATTTTTTATGTTTTTAGTGAATATTTTTTAAATTTCAAGTAATTTTTGTTTGCTTTTTTAGATATACCTTACTTAGATGTATCTAAATAGTAAATTTTTTGTAAAAAAATTAATAAATACACAAAAATACGAAAAATGTACTGAATTTTCATTTTTTTTGTATTTTTTGTATTTAGTGAATTTTTAAAATATTTTTTTCACAAAATTATATTTTCTAAGTGTATTTATGTTAGGTGTGTCTAAAAATTAAAAAAAAATGCTTAAAATATTTAAAAAATTAGTGAAAACAAAAAAATACAAAAAATGAAAAAATAGAATTTTCTGAAAAGTGAATTCTGAAACTGCAAACAAACAGAGTGAATGTGTTTTTTTTTTTTTTTTTTGAAAAAATTAAAAAAATTGAATTATTTTTTTATGCAAAATTGAAAATTTTGTGCCTATAATAGAGTATGATAATAGAACATTGGTGTACAAAATTGAAAAAAAAAACTTTAAAAAATAAAAAAACTGATAATGTTCTCGATTTTATTGAATAATTGAATTAAACTAGTAAATAGAAGGGCAAAAATGTTTAATCTCAAACTCTATTTTTTTTATCAGTTAGTGAAACAATTATCTAAAACATTAATATGCAAAATTAATAATGTTCTTAGTTTAAAAAAAAAATGATAATAGGGTAATTATAAACACACCCCCTGAGGTTTACTTAAATTACAAATTTTCCCTGTGATTTTAGAAATTACATTATGCCTCCTAAGGTTTCTAATTTCATAATAAATAGGCCATTTTATTAATAAATCATCAAGTTAATTAACAGTTTTTAATAATGTTAAAATTTTATTTCAATTAATAATTCAAATAATTTTATTTTTGTATAGGTAAATAGTTAGAAATTTCATTTTTTCAATTAATTATATTAAATAAAAAATTCTGACAGGGAGATATTTGTAATTTTCCGAACTACAGGAGCAATTCGTATTTTAAGCAAATCTCAGGAGATATATTTATAATTTACCGTTTTATTTATTTATATATAAATAAGACTTTTAAATAATGGGATACTTTTTCATAAATCTCTTTTCACCTACATATATTGTATTTATTCCATATTTTTTTTCTCATGTTCCAATAAGTCCTATTAGTGACATAATTATCAAAATACCTTTAATAATATTCATATTTACAGTATGAATGTTCTATAATGTGAATGTTCACACCGTAAATGTTAACATATCAATATGAACATTTGCATGTCAAAGTGAATATGCACATTATAAACTATGAATGTCCACATTACTAAATTGTTAACCGTTCAAAAAATATTTATAAGAATAGAAATATTCATAAAATACTTTAAATATGACGATTAAGATTTAATAAATCAAATATCTAAATAATAAGATTTATTAAAATATAAAATATTTTATAGACTAATTAAAATATAAACACTTGAAAAAAAAATTTCTAATAAATTTTTCATAAATAATTAACTCTAATATAACTACTTTAAGGACAAAAAGTCCCACAGAAATAACGGACCACTACGTACAGTACTCACTTAGTGCTGCTGGTATACATATGCCAATGGTTGCTCTCGTATATTTCTCTCTGTATATTTGTCATTTATCATAAGCTCATGTTTGATAATTATATATTTTAGTAAATAAAAATTATTATAAATTATCATATTATTTTTTTATATTTTTTATTTGTTTTTTTAAAATTTAAAAAATTATTAAAATAATTTATTTCACAGGCTTATTCTGTGTATAACAATAAATACCTCAACCCCCCACAACCAAATGAAGAAAGAAAACACGAAAATTGTAGAGACAGAAAGGGCGGAGTGAGAGAGTCGGCGTTTTCCTTCCTCCATTGCACACATCTCAAGCATCGCTGTAAAATTGTATCTCTCTATTTAATCTATATCTATAGACGTGTAACGGCTACTTTTGATGATTTGGATTGGAGGTGAGTGATTGTGATTTGTCATACATGAATAATACCCTCTTCTTCTTTGTGTTATTTATTTATTTTTATTTTTGCATTCAGTTTGTAGACTGATAACACCCAAATGGATTACAACAATGACAGGTATGTTGCGACCTCTTTCACTATTTTTTATTTTTTTTAGTGTACTGTGATTTATAGGCTGCGAATGCGAATGCGTTAGTTGTGATTTGTGTTGATGGGGTTTAGTTCCTAAAATGTTGATTCCTTTGTTGGTTATTCTTTTGTCTATTCCTGAATTTCTTTCGATTGAAATGCTGGATTTGTGAGATGGGTTCGATTCATTTCATTTCCTGGCTTCTGGGTTTCTTTTACTCTACAGCAGTCATAATGGGAAAATTAGTATGAGGCTGTGGACTCTGATTTAGTTACTGGGTCATCTCTCTCTCTCTCTCTCTCTCTCTCTCTCTCTCTCTCTCTCTTCAATTACTATAGATTTGTGTTCCTGCATTAGATATGTTTGTGAAGGAGCTTTTTTAGTACCCATCAGAACTACTTGCTGTTCTAATCTCTTACACTAACTAGATCTAATGCTCCAGTATTTCTTTTGACCCCTTGTAAACTGTGGTGGATGTTGCTACAATGCACCAAAAATATAGTTTTATGGCATGGATTTAGCTAGCTCATTCCTTAAATTTCTGCCACATTCGCTTTGGCTTAAGCTTCAATCTTTGTGATTTTTATATTTACATTTTTACCTTGGAAATTTATTTATATCTGAGATTTAATGCTTAAAACGACTTTTAAAATGGAAGCAGTGAAATGTGGGACTGGCATGGAGAGGATTACTGTCTCCCGAAGGAAACCAATCTTGGTGAGCCTTTGCTTTTCGATTTACTGGTAATGCAAGATATTTGGGTGTAAAGTTTTAATGTTGAATGGGTTTATTTTCTTGTGAGCAGACCTATCTCCATGCCTCTGGGATGGAGTAAGCCAGAATGAAGAAGATCTGTCTTGCATGTTTGATGAAACAACACCAGTTAAGGCCTGTGGGGATTTGGCTTACCATGTTGCTGACAATGGTAGTTTTATACTTTAGCATTCTTAATCTTTTTAATGCTTGTTCAATTTGAAGGACACTATTTTATTTGAAAAATTTAATGCAGTAAACATGAACAAGGAATTACAGCACTGCAGGGAGACATCTGCACAAGTAAAGAGACGTCGAATGCTGCAATTTGACAATGAGATTTTGGATTCCCCTCTTTGCAATGAGGACATTTCATCTGTCTTCTTGAAATCAAAGGTTGGTTCAAGCTTGTTTTTCTCTTGTGGAAATTGATACATCTTATACTGTTACTTGGGGGAAAATTCTACACAATGGTCTTATTTTGGTTTCACATAAAAGATAACTGTAAATTTATCATCCACCGCATATCAAGTCTGCCTGTCTGCAACTCATTTGTCATTGATAATTCATTTTATGCTGTAAATGTTTCATCAGGTGTTCATTATCGGTCAGAATGCAACTTATGGACTCGTTTAGCTTTGGGTTTTGCCTAATTAATTTGTATATTCTTGTTCTACTTAATTTGTTCTTGCTCACTTCATTAAGTTTGTTTTAAACACTTATTTATGATCAACATTTCTGTTGGAATTATGTTTAATATTAATTTGTGTGATTGAATGAAGTTTCACGAAAACTTAGATCCCTCATTTTGGTTCTGTGATTAGGAGAGAGAAGATTCACTTGAAGATGCTTTATCTGATATGTCGCATTGGGTGTCCGGGTTTGCAGGTTTGTCCTGTAAAGTTCTGTTCTGAGATGAATAGATTCTAAATATTCATACATGTTTTTTGGTTTGTTTGTTTGTTGTTATAATATGTGCTACCAGAGGATACATCTGCATCTGGTTACGATGGCCTGGATCAGTCATCTGAGGGATGGCTAGCTGATTGCTTTAACAATGATGAGATGCATTGCAGCACTGATGAGACGTATATATCTAGGTTTTCAATTCAATATTCTTCAATTCATTTTTTTGTTTTTATTTTTTCTTCAACTACTATAATATGTGGAACACAGGAATCTGTCTGGGCAGTCCGATGTTCAAATCGATATTTCAGGTACATGAAGTAGTATTTGCTATTCAACGTGTCAATTATTATTTTTTTAATTTCTGTTTTTTTAATACTTTTTTCCTTTGTTTTCTTGGCTCTTGATGTATTTATATTCAATCTATTTTATTTTTCACATTTATATTAGTATATAATTCTACATCACTGTTTTAGAGTTTTGCAACACCCCACCTGAATATGAAGCTACTGTGGCCCAAGAGCATCCTAGTGGAACTCGTCGAAATGTTGTTTTCAAAGGTTTGTATTTCTTCTCAATCTTATTTTGTACCACATACTGCTTAAATAAAAAATTGTTATAAACCCTGGAGTCTTTTCTTTATGTAATGGAATTTTGTTGTTTTAGAATGGTCACAACACACCCTTGAACCAATAATGTCCAAAGAAGTGATTTGTGAAATAATCTTTGTACTCGCGTGTAAATTGCAAACATTATTGTGCATAGCACTTGGCCCATATGGTAAACTTAGTTCCATCTATTCTCGTCTCTTTGTTTTTCATACTTAGGTAGGAAGTCATACATGCGAACTCCGACAAAGTTGGCTTCATCTGTTGCCTATCCATTTGCCTTTATTAAACCATGTGGTGTCCATGGAGATGTAACTCTAAAGGACATAAACCAGCGCATACGCACTCCACCACCCGCAAAATCGAAGCAAGGTAATGAAGAGGATCCTTCTGCCTCGTATCCCACTTCAGCTTTTTCCGGGAAGCCTGTTGTTGGCAAAACTAAAATTCACACCGAGGGAGGAAAAGGCAGCATCACTATCATGAGAACCAAAGGCTGAATAGATAAGTGTTCTCCAAAATTTCTTTTTTGTGGCCTTGCTTGGTTCATTCTGTTCCAAGGTCAAGTTTCTTTTGTATCATTCTCGGGCACCTAGTATAACAAGTTAGTACTTCATTCTTAGGTTGGTGTTAATTCTTGGAACTCATAAATTAGGTTAAGCGTTTATGTTTCCAAGTGGTTTTGTAGGTGACAAATACCTGTTGTTTTATAGCTGGTTGGGACTGATTCAAGAGTCAAATGAGGATCTTGATAGCTAAGAGATCCTCTTAGCTGCTTCTTTTCTTTCAAAAACTTTGTTAATGATTTCACCTACTTCCTTTTAATGTGAAGAGCCTGTGTTTACTTGGTATCTTGTGTTGCTTGAGAGATTGCTCTAGTTGCAAATATATGTATAGATACAATGTTTTCATTGATTTTGTGTGACCGGATCAATTCGGTAGAATGAAGATTGTAGGTGCTAATGAAAGTTTAAATATCTAGATATCAGTATGATGTAGTCCATTGCTTGCAAATCCTCAGTGTATGTTTCTTGAGAGCTTTCTCAATAATAGACATAGAAGTTACATTTAATG
The DNA here is from genome assembly GCF_055761805.1 of Camellia sinensis. Taxonomy (NCBI): domain Eukaryota; kingdom Viridiplantae; phylum Streptophyta; class Magnoliopsida; order Ericales; family Theaceae; genus Camellia; species Camellia sinensis. The sequence goes on from NC_138963.1 coordinate 85,673,907, forward strand.
AGGGACTATGTTCCCTTCATCGGCATGTGGATATTATTAAGGATAATGTATTTAGAAGGTTTACATAAACCAGAGAAAAAAAAAAAAAAAATTGGAAATAATTTCTTCTGCACTTCTTTTTAATGGTTATGTATTTCTGATGTATGGATGATTGTTATGGATTGGTGGTACCAAAACTATGGTTTCAGACATATTTCAGAAGCATAACACACATATAGATCTGTAATGTGGTATGGTAATGGAATATTTTATAACACATTCTTTATGCCTCCTGTATAATTTTTAATCTACTTTCCAATGTGAGATCATCAGATGGCTAATGCTCTTATGTTTTTGGTTGTTTACTTTGTTAGAACAGGTTTCTCTCCGTTAGTTTGAGTTTGATTTGCAATTGAATATTAAATATCACATGTTTTCTGCTATGGTGTTGGCTGATTGGGAAGGAATGTATATCGTAACTGATTTTCCTCGCTCAATCTTCGAGCTAGCATTGGGTGTCATAATCTGGGTTTTACATTCCATTTTGCTTATGAACAATTTCACTTTTAGTACGGGTATCATGTGTGTGAATAAGTTATCACATCTCTCTCTCCCTTGAACACATTTCGTAATCAGAAAATTTCATGACAACGATTTTTCATGCCCAGATTGGTATTTAAGGTGGGTTTTTGGCCATGTATCAATTAATTGATTATATGTTCATCCCTTTTGCAATTTTTGTTTATAACCATTTCAGATATATGTGTCAAAAGATGATTATTGAAAAATGGAAAGGGAAAGAGAATTGAGAGGTTGAATTTTTGGCAATAGATTTGCCAGAAATATAAGCTTGATCAAAATATTGTGTTGATTATGCTTGAGAAAGCTGATGTGTTTTTGAATGTAAACCATTGTGTGTGTTGTGTTTTAGTTATATGCACAATAAGTTGAAGTGCTGTTTAATAAGTTGGAGGTGCTGTTTACTTTTGAAAGGTTATATAAGATTCCTCTTTAATCAATTTAGGTTGTGCATGTTGAAAATGGTTGTTCTAAATGAAGCTTGAGAGAGATTCATTACTATATACTACAGTCAATTTTCCCCCCTAGGGAATGGAATCAAGTTGTAGCATGCTTGCTCTGTGAGCAGCTTTAAGAGAAAGAAAAAGTGAAAGATTGTTGAATGCAATAAAAGCATGTATTAATAAATTCCATGCCTCCACTTTTTTGTGCCTAATAAATTTTGGATTCAAAAGTTAAGGCTGTTTTCCTCATGATGGACCTTCTTGGGAGTGACATTTTAATGCTTTGGAAACATGGGGCTATGATTTCAATCTTAGGAAGGTGCTTACTCTCTATGGAAAGGGGTGTTGGGGCAATGATTCAAAGAGGTTGTGCTAAGAGCTTGCTGCCTTCTCAACTTCCCTGTTGCTGCCATCCGTCCCAATTAGGGGTAAGCAGTTCAGTTTGGTCTGGTTGGATTGAGAAAAAAATTAGTACTAAATTGATCTCTTTGGATTTGTTAATCGATGAATCGAAATTGACACATGTTATGGTTTGGTTTAGTATGAAAGAGAGATTTAAACAAGTCTTTAAAGGTTTTGTAAAACTTTGTAAAATCTCAATTCTAGAGTAATGAAACGAAATGGTGGAGTCCTAACATCTCCAAATGTGTTACTTATCTTTTAATGATCAAAATATAAAAGTATTTAAATATATTATTTTTATTAGTTTAATTGGTGTTAATATAAATTAAAAAATAAACTAAAATAAATTTTACCTTATGAAAAACTAATCGCAAGTTAAAATTTTCGATCCATGTCAAGTGATTGGTGTGATTCTGCTAGTCTTTCTTATAGCCGCCTTAGGGATGATCTATGTTGGAGGGAATGTTACATAGATAATGTTACATGATACTCTTATATTATTTAATAAATTTCCCATGTTAGAGAGTTTTGAAAACTAGTCAAACAAATTTGAAGATTTGAGAGTGTTGAAGTACATATTAAGCAAAATATAATATTGGGTAAATTACACTGACCTCACTTGAGGTTTAGAGAAATTATAACAAGCCTCATAATTTTGATATAATTATACTGACTTATTTTTTAGTGAGGTTAAAATATGTGGATGTAATGCAGATTGTATGAAAAAATAAAGATAAATAAGGTATATATATATATTAATGTAAAAGAAATGATAATATTAATTTTTTATTTATTTATATGATTAACAAATTGTTGATGAAAAGGGCAATTGATTGAGAGTTCAATGTAATTCTGTTAAAATTATAAAATTTATTATATATATATATATATATATATTTTAAATCTTTAGTGTTATGTATCCTACAATAATATTTTATATACTCCCTCCATCCTAATTTGTTTGTTCATTATAGAAAACAAAATTTTACTTATTAAGGAGACATGCAATCATTACATTTTAATTTAAATTTTGATTTTTTTTTTCACCATTGCCTTTCTATTTAAATTTTAAAATGTGTTCATAATGATTTAAAAGGGACAATTTTAGAAATCTAATACAATTTAATATTTCAAAATACAAAGTGAATAAATATTTTAAAACCAATTAAAATAAAAAAAAATGGACCAACAAAATAGAACAAAGGAAATACATGTTTTTACTAAACAATAGACATATATATCAGAGTTGCTCTTAGTCCATAGTCCACATGTAATAGAGGGTGAGGAAAAGAGTGAATAAGTGCACTCGAATAGTCCTGTGCCCTTGGTTCTATAATCTATTCCTTTTTCTTGCTGAAAGGTCTTGCTGAAAGGTCAAAGGGCGAGTTTTTTTTTTAAAATATTCCAAAAAAAAAAAAAAAAAAAAAAACTAATTAAAGAATTGATCCACTTTTCAAACTATTTAGGAGACTAACCTACTTTTTGAAATCGTATTTTCAAAATGCGATTTTGAAATAAAAATTGCATCTTGAACATGCAATTTCACCTTAAAATCACAAGTTGAAAATGATGACGTGGTGAAATTGCATGTTAAAAATACAATTTTAATTTCAAAATCGCAATTTCAAAATGTGATTTTAAAAACAGGTTAATTTTTTAAATAGTTTAAAAAGTAGGTCAATTCGCTAAATAGTTTCTTTTTTTTGGATTATTTGAAAAAAAAAAACTCGTCAAAGGGCAGCTGATTTTGATAAATACTCTTTTTAGACATAAAAATTAGCTTTTCCCAAAACACAGGGCAGACTAATTTTGGGAAGAGAAAATTACTTAATTGGAAAATGAAAAACATGAAAGAAACTTTTTACAAAAAAAATAAATCATATGAAATGTTATAATAATGATTAACTCTTTGACTTATAATGAATATATATAAATTAAACATATCATTAACATTAGGCTATGTTTGATATCCCAATTAGGTTGATGGAGGTTGTGAATACCATGAAATTGAGTAATGAGATTATTGATGGGGTGGTACTGAGTTGGAAGTGAAAGATTAATTTTATTTGTTTGTATATTAGTATAGCGATATTAATTAATTGAAATTAAATTTATGAAATTTTGTAAAGTCCTTATTACATGAAAAGTGACGTGTTATCTTTGTGAGGTAGGGGCAACCTCCAATCCATGTGAATGCTAATTTTAAAGGATTCATAGTTGGGAAAATATATTTGCACACTACTAGTTATCTCAGTACAAACCTTCTCTTTACTCTTCACTCTTTGCTCAATTCACATCATACCCAAATTAAAAGTTTTGATTTTATCTCAATACATCATCATTTTTCAAATAATACCAAAAAACCCTATTCTCTAGCAAACCCTAACCCTTACCATCGCTGGCGACTGACAGTCATCCCTATCACCACTCTCTCCATAGCTTCTTCCCCTTCTTGCCACCACCATCAACCACCACATCTGCTACCAACACATGCCCAGTATCTCCTCTAGCCCCATTGTCCATCCTTAGGCCCCACTGTAATTTACCACTATTACAGCCACCACCAATCCTTTTTTCTCTAGCTTAGTTTTTTTTTTTTTTTTGATCGGCAAAGTAAAAATTTTATTAAAAACATTTCCTCTAGCTTAGTTTTTTTTTTTTTGATAACTCAGAGTGTCCGGGCCATCTTGCGCGCACCTCGACTAATCTCTAGGGGACTAATCCCACCGTCCACTAGCGAGGGGCCCATTTAAAACCAGAGTAAAGCTCTGTATGGACTGGCCCAACACAAGAATTGATAGCACCTAAGAGGTTTTGAACTTGAGACCTAGAGAGGATCAAACTCCTAAGTCCTAAGCCTACATCACTAGGCCAACCCTTAGGGGTTTCCTCTAGCTTAGTTGACCCTCTTAAGCCCTGTTATCCATCTCTCTAATGTCTTTTGCTCTCTCTCACTCTCTACAACTAGCCCCGTCTCCCTCTTCCTTTACCTCGACACCTCCCGCGACTTCTTTCACAACCCACCTCTTCTCTTCCTTCTCATTTTTCTTCTTTCAGTTGCTCAAATCCTAGATCTAGAAACCCAACTGTCGATTTCTCTATCTCTCTAGGGTGGATGAGGGATGAATCGCATGATAAATGGACTAGGTTGTGTTGCGAAAGGGAGACTGGGGGATGGGTTACAACGAAGGGTTACCGGAGGGGCTGTTGGCAGTTGTAGGAGAATCATTGGTGAAAGGGAGAGGGGTGTTGGGGTGTTGGGGTGTTGTAGGAAATGAGAGGCTGTAGAGGGGATCGCTAGTGGTAGGGTGGTTGTAGCTGAATGGTGTGTATTAAGAAATAGAGAGATTTACTTAAGGGACAAAAGTGTAATTTAATTAAGGAATAAAAATGTAATTAAAAAAATTAGGTTGATGGTTGAGTATTGAAAGAATTATTGGTGTGTAAATAGAATTTTTCTTCATAGTCTCTTATAGGGCTAGAGTCCCATATTATTTTTCACAACTAAATATTCTTTTTGTGAGACGCATAAATTAAAATAATATTACAACGAATATCTCTTTTGATCATATTTTAGACACCATCTTATATGAAATAATCACAACTATAAATGCAATGGGTTCATGAATTAAATAGGTATGATTGTACCATATATTAAAATGAGATTAAAAGAGATTCTCCTCGCCAAACCAACATTCAAACATGAGCTTATTTGTTTAGTTTTTTGAAGAGTAAAGTAGGTTAGTGTATCTTTCAGTTAAGAGAGTGCAATGATGCCGAGGGCCAGTTTGCCTAACTAAAATCACACTCTTGTCTATGGTCTTGGACAATATGTCACTTGAGTTTGGCCTACTTCATTTTTTTTTCCATAATAAATGCTTTGGATAAATGAAGGAATTAATGTTAGTGAAAACTCACGACTTGCTTCACCAAATTTACAACAAAAATATAAAGGAAGAAGGTTTTATTTATTTATTTATATGAAGTGGGGTTAATTATGAAGGATTTTTATTGCATATCTAATAGGTATGAAATAAGAATGTAAATTTATAATTAATTTAAATTTTAAAGAAACATTACACGGTGATGACAGAATGAAGAGGATCACAATCCGAATTGAAAAGGGTGACCAGATTTATTCTTAAATATTTTTACGTTTTTGCGTCAATATATTTGTAGTTAATTACATTACATGATGGGGTGGAAATTTTGAGAGACACACAATGTTAAAATAAGAATGTGTAAGAATAGAAGACGAATGTATTATGGCATCCCAACGGTGCCTTAACCGCGGTTTAGGTTGGGTACTACAATAATAATAAAAAGCTAAATTACAAATACTGAAAGTTTGCTTAAAATATGAATTATTCGTTGTGGTTTCAAAATTACATTTCGCCCTTTTAAGTTTCTAATTTCATAATAAATGACCATTTTTATTAATAAATCATTGAGAGGGTAATTTATAATTGGGTCGAGCTAAAGGCTTCTTTGTGAGTTGGGCCGCACAATGGACCGGGGTAAGGTTTGATGTAGCCCGGTCTTAGAGCTAGCAAGTTTGACCCAAGCGATGTTCGGACCGAGCTATGGATTGAGGAGCTTGGGCCTTGCGTGATCGACCTCATCTTGGTTAGCCCGGTGAAGGATTGTTGCAGTTAGCTCGGTTCAAACAACTAAAACCGAGGTGTACTTGGACGGGGACTGAGCTAGGCACTACGTACAGAATCACCAAATTGAGTATGTCAAAGGGTAAGTGTTAGCTCGGTCATCCTGTCATCCAACCGTGGTAAAACCATCTCACTTGGTTTAAGGAGTGAGGGGGGTGTTAAAAGATAAGCATTATATTTCAGGAGTGTGATTCCTAGGAGGACTCTATATGAAGGAATAAGAGTCCTACTATTGTGCCATGCGGAACCTATAAAAGCTCACAACATAACCTGTGTAGAGGTAACACAACTTTGATTCCCGAATACGCAGAGCTTTTGTCTATTTGTCTATTTTGCTGACTTAGGCATCAGAGAGGTATCCGGTACACACCTGCCGACTAGCTCACATTTGTGTTTTCAGGGAGTAAAAGCGATGACGTTTGGAGGAGTGCAGACTTGATCAACAGGATCATACGAGAACATTATTTCATGCTCGTACAATTGGCGCCGTCTGTGGAAATTCCAGAAAGAACAAAACCTCTTGATCAAGCTTTAATCTCTTGTTGGAAGCAATGGCGTACAATGAAGACTTGCTGCAATCAGCCATCGATGGCTAAACCCCAGAAGGGGGTGAGAGGCGCAAAAGTTTGCCTTCTATCCCTCCCATGGAAGACTTAGAACCCCAGGGACAGAACCCCCGGAGGGATGCAAGGGGGAGGTGGGCTAACAGCCCCTATTGCTCTCAAAGTCTTGAAAGACAGAGGCGGAAGATGGACCCGCAAGTTCTGGAGGATCGCGTAAAGGAGCAGGACGAATTAATAAGGAGGATGGCGGCAGACATAGAGTTGATGAAGCGCCAAATGAAAGGGAAAATGGGTGGCGACAAGAGAGGGGCACAAAAGTAACTCGCCCCCTGGCCACTCGGAGGATCGTGATAGGCGTACCACACCATCACAAGCAGAACGTAGGAGCCTGAGAACAGGCGACACTCAAACAAGGACGTCCAGGACTCGTTACTCCAGGCCTGAGAGAACGAGAACTGAGAGGTCATATACTGAGGGAAACACCTATCGGCCCTCGTGCACGCACCAGACGTCATCCAGGCAAACAGAGTTTCCTAGATCGTCCGATTTGTGAACTATGCTTGAAGAAAGGGCCCAATGGAATGAGGATACTAGGGCACGTGACCCACGTAGAGTTTCAGTCTTTCAGCGATTGGCCCCTCGGACGCATGGGAGCGTCGAGGTAGGAATGCCAATACCGCGCCTTGCTTATGAACCAGCAGACAAAGTCTTAGCAAGGTTACAGAGTTCGTCGTTCGTTCTGGCAATTGAGAACGCACCATTACCTTCAGGCTTCCACCAATCTAAGTTCACCACTTATGAGGGGAAGATAGACCACTACATGCACCTAAGCCACTTTCGCCAGGTTATGGCAGTATACCGGCGAAACGAGGCTTTAATGTGCATCCTATTTCCTTCCAGCCTTGGCGACCTAAGTCTAATCTGGTTCGAAAGGCTACCAGAAGGCAGCATCGCCTCCTGGGTACAATTGGCAGAGGCGTTCGTGACTAGGTTCAGAACGAACACCAAAACACCAGTGGAGATCGATCAGCTACTCTTCATTGACATGGGCGACAAGGAGACGTTGAGATCCTACAACAGTCGCTACTGGGAGACTTTCAACCAGATAGGAGATTGCCTCACAAATCTCGCCATTGCGTAATACAAAAGGGGTCTACCAGTCGGAAACAAGTTGAGGGACTCAATTACTATGACGCCACCCCTCACGATGGAGGCCTTGATGGAGAGAGTGCACCAGCATATTCGGGTGGAAGAGGATGGCACCCGTGTTAAAGCAAAATCTGGCACAACAGCAATGCCAGATAAAAAGACTATAGCAAAAGTCAACACGGTAGAATGATCAAGCAGGAATGGGCGAGGTAGGCAGGCCAACAGAGAGGACCCGGACAAAAGGTGGTTAAGAATCCGTACTGCTATTACCACGGTGTTCAAAAAATCGATCTACCGAATTCTCAGTGAAATACGCGATGAACCTTTTGTCAGATGGCCAGCAAAATTGGAAGAGGCACAAAAAAACTATGACGAGAGGTCTCGGTGCACCTTCTATGATGAAAAGGGGCACCGCACTGAAAATTGCACGCTGTTGAGGCAACATTTGGAGGAGTTAGTGGTAGCTGGGCACCTGGACCAGTACATAGAAGGAGGAACACAGCCAGCCCCCCAAAACCACAACAACCCAAACGGGATGCTAGTCGACGCTTCACCTCAAGGCGTAATTAACGTAATACATGGAGTATTCGAAACTGAGCAGATATGTGAGCTTAGAAGAATGATCAAAAAGGCTGAGCACTTAAGGGAGGTATTAAGTGCACAACCTGCCATTAACAAGGGGAGAATAGGGGCCACAAATGTCATATCTTTTTCGGACAAAGATTTAGCAAGGATATACTGCCCTCACAATGACGCACTGGTTGTCACTTTACGTGTCAAGAATTACAACATCAAGCGGATTTTGATTGACCAAGGGAGCTCATGTGAGATAATGTATTACAAAACCTTCAAGCAACTGAAACTGGAGGACAAAGACTTGGCACCTGCAACATCTCCCCTGATCGGATTCAACTTAATGCCAGAGTGGCCAGTGGGCAAGATAATCCTCCCAGTCAGAGCAGGAAGCATGACGAAACAGGTGAAATTTTGGGTATTGAAAGTCCCTTCCACTTACGACATAATCTTGGGAAGGACATGGTTGCACGTCATGCAATCAGTAGCGTCAACCTACCATTAAGTATTACGGTTCCCCAACGAAGCCGGAGTAATTGAAGAGGTCTTTGGAGACCAAATTATGTTCAAACAGTGCTTCATCACAGTAAATGGCAGCCGAGCTACCAAAAGGTATGTACATATGGTGGAAGAACCTAAGAGCAATGAATTGTTTGCGGATGTTGGCAAAGCGGCTGAACAGAAAGCAGTGAAAAACTTGGTACAGGTAAGGACAGATGAAGAGAACCCCTAAAAGTTCTTTTTGCTCGGCTCATCTATGTCCAACACTAAGAGAATAGAGGTCATGGCATTCTTAACCTCTAACATCGAAGTGTTCGCCTGGATGCCGTATGACATGCCTGGCATTGACCCAAACTTCATCTGTCACCAATTAAATGTCCACCCAACTGCCAGACCAATTATAAAGCGTACTCACAGATTAGCACTCCACCACGCCGAGATAGTGGCAGAAGAAGTGGGAAACCTTCTAGAGGCAGGAGCCATTAGAGAAGTGCACTATCCCAAGTGGATATCCAATACAGTAGTAGTGCCAAAGAAGAATGGAAAATGGCGTATTTGTGTGGACTACAAAACAGTCAACAAGGCATGCCCAAAAGATAACTTTCCCTTACCTAGGATAGACCAACTGGTAGACTTAACGGCAGGCCATAATTGACTTAGCTTCCTTGATGCGAATAGAGATTACTATTAGATCGCTATGTATGAGCTTGACCAGGAGGTCACATCTTTTACAACGCTCAGAGGGTTGTATTGTTATAAGGTTATGCCCTTTGGCCTAAAGAACGCAGGGGCAACATTCCAACGGATGGTCACCAAGATGTTTGAACCATTGTTAGGCAGAACAATGGAGGCTTACATAGATGACATGGTGGTCAAGAGCAAGGATGAGTAGGACCATCTTAGGGACCTAGGTGAAATGTTCCAGATCCTGAAGAAGCACAAGTTGTGCCTTAATGCATCCAAGTGTGCGTTTGGCATAGGATTAGGCAAATTCCTAGGCTTCTTGGTGACCAACCGAGGTATAGAGGCAGACCCCTCTCAGATCAAAGCAATCTAGGATCTAGAGAGGCCCAACTTAGTAAAAGAAGTGTAGCATCTCACTGGTATGGCAGTTGCGCTCAACCAGTTCATAAGTCGGTCGTCAGACAGATGTTGACCATTCTTCCAAGCACTAAAAGCCAAGTTTGAGTGGGATGAAGAATGCGATCGCACCCTAAAAAGCCTGAAAGAATAAATGTCTTCTCCACCATTGCTAGTAACCCCAATACCTAGAGAAGAGCTCTTTTTGTACCTGGCAGTTTCACAGCACGCAGTCAGTGCAGTGTTGGTCCAAACGGAAGGAATCCAACACCTGCCCATCTTTTATGTTAGCAAGACCTTGCTGGGCACAGAAACCAGGTACTTACCATTGGAAAAATTGGCCTTAGCCTTGATGATGGCATCAAGGAAGTTGTCGCATTACTTTCACGCCCACACCATAATCGTCCTCATAGCTTTTCCATTAAAGGCTTTGTTTGAGAGGGCGAACTTTTATGGGCGAATCTTGAAGTGGGCAGTGGAATTGGGATAGTTTGATATCAAGTTTCAACCCAGAATCGCAATAAAAAGCCCAAGCTTTGGCAGACTTCGTGGCAGAATTCACACCAGGAAGTCATCACATCTGCCCAGTTGATTTGACTGGAACAACCGAAATGGGGACGAAAAGTGTCGCAGTAAATGCGCAACCCCTAATATAGGATACCTAGCCACATTGCGAACCACACAGGCATGAAGATAAACAAGAAGAGGCAAACCATGCTACACTAGGCAAAGACTCATCAACAAACAAAAACTTGGTACAGTCAGATAGTGAGAGGCAAACAGCAGGCGTGGACTTGGAAGAAAACATCAGCAACACTCATGACCCCAAGACTTCATCCGACCCCTCCACTTGCTGGAAGCTATTCGTTGGAGAGATGTGGAAGCTCTTTGTGGATGGAGCATCCAACAGGCACGGTGCAGGACTTGGCATAGTCCTCATCTCACCAGATGGCCTAATAGTGGAACAAGCAGTCAACCTTGGCTTCCCAGCATTAAACAACGAAGCAAAGTATGAAGCACTTTTAGCAGCCCTAAGATCAGTACTCTTCATGAAGGCCACAGAGCTAATGGTTTACAGTGACTCCCAGCTGGTATTAAACTAGATTTCAGACGACTACGAGGCAAAAGATGAGAGGATGGCTAAGTACCAAGAGCTAGTCAGAAAGGAGATCATGAAATTCGAAGTAGTGTGAATAGAGCAGATCGGTCGAGAAGAAAACAATAGAGCAGACAAACTAGTAGGCTCCGCTTCGATGGCAGATACATCCATCCCACATCCATTACTGATCGACTTCCTACCAAGACCAAGCATTGAAGAACCCGAAGTAGCTAAAGTATGTTGTGCCGAACTAGGCCCTTCATGGATGGATCCCATTATAGTGTTCCTAAAAGACGGCATCTTACCTGAAGAGAAGAAAGAGGCCAACAAAATAAGAGCAAAGTCACAGCGATTTTGGCTCTCCCTATCAATGGCCTTGTACAAAAAATCCTTCACAGGACCTTACCTGAAATGTGTTCAGCCCAGCAAGGTCGAAGCATTCTTATTCGAGATACACGAAGGCATATGTGGAAGCCACCAAGGAGGAAAATCTTTAGCTTACAGAGCAATTTCACAAGGATATTGGTGGCCTTACATGCAAGTAGATTCAGAGAAGTATGTCAAGAAGTGCGAGAAATGTCAGAAGTTCGCACACCAAATACATCAACCAGCCAGAGAACTTCTACCATTAACTAGCCCATGGCCCTTCACAATGTGGGGCTTGGACATAGTAGGACCACTTCCAACGGCGCCGGGCAACAGAAAGTTCTTTCTTGCAGCAACAGACTACTTTACAAAATGGGTGGAAGCAGAAGCACTCGCCTCAATAAAAGAGAAAGATATGAAGAAGTTCGTCTGGTAGAATATCATCACTCGGTTTGGCATACCCAAGGCTCTAATATCAGACAACGCCACTCAGTTCGACGACACAATTTTTAGAGGCTTTTGTGAAGAATACAAGATAGAATTCTACAACTCTACACCGGCATACCCCCAAGCAAATGGCCAGGCAGAAGCATCAAACAAAGTCGTCTTGGATGAATTGAAGAAAAGGTTAGAGAAAGCAAAAGGAAAGTGGGCTGAAGAGCTTCCTCATGTTTTATGGGCTTACCGTACCGCACCTCGGCGATCAACTAGAGAAACACCATTCTCCTTAGCCTACGGCATGGAGGCAGCAATCCCGCTGGAAGTCGGCCTCCCCACAATTAGAAGTGAAAATTTTGACCCAGAGTTAAATGGAGAAGCCAGAGCCTTGGAACTCGACCTTGCGGAAGAAAGAAGAGAAAGAGCACTGGTTCACATCGCCTCATACCAGCAAGAGTTATCCAAAAAATATAACAAGACAATACATCCGAGGCAATTCAAGATCGGAGATTGGGTGCTGCGTAAGTAATGGGAAATACTTTAGTACCCGGAGATGGCAAGTTAGGGCCTAATTGGGAAGGACCATACAAAGTGGTTGGATTAGCAGGAAAAAGGGGCATACCACTTGGAGGATGGAGACGGCAAGGCCATTCCCAGGCCATGGAACACTACCAATCTCAAACTATTTTATTTTTAGCTTTTCTTTAAAGTACTTGTAATTTTTTCCTTTTTTAATAAAACAATTAGTTTTTCAATATAATTGTTTTCTGCTATAAAAGTTGTTTTAATGAGCTAAGGGCATTAAAAGCAGAGTTGGCTGGAATAACTAACTTTGCGCTCTCTCCAGCCAAGATCAGGATCTAGGCTGAAGAGGTTAGCTGGAAAAACCAACACTTACTTCTCCTAAGCCGAGATAAGGATCTAGGCTGTAGGACGTTTGGCAGGAATAACCAAACACTTCGCTTTAGATTGGCAGGAATACCCAACTTTGAGCTCTTTTTAGCCAAGATCAAGATCTAGGCTGAAGAGGTTGGCTGGAAAAACCAACACTTCTCTTTAGCCAAGATCAGGATCTAGGTTGAAGAGGTTGGCTGGAAAAACCAACACTTCTCCTAAGCCGAGATAAGGATCTAGGCTGCAGGACGTTTGGCAGGAACAACCAAACACTTCGCTTTAAGTTGGCAGGAATACCCAACTTTGAGCTCTCTTCAGCCAAGATCAGGATCTAGGCTGAAGAGGCTGGTTGAAAAAACCAACACTTCTCCTAAGCCGAGATAAGGATCTAGGCTGCAGGACGTTTGGCAGGAACAACCAAACACTTCGCTTTAGGTTGGCAGGAATACCTAACTTTGAGCTCTCTTCAGCCAAGATCAGGATCCAGGTTGAAGAGGTTGGCTGGAAAAACCAACATTTCTCTTCAGCCAGGATCAGGATCTAGGTTGAAGAGGTTGACTGGAAAAACCAACACTTCTCCTAAGCCAAGATAAGGATCTAGGCTGCAGAACGTTTGGCAGGAATAACCAAACACTTCGCTCTAAGTTGGTAGGAATAACCAACTTTGAGTTCTCTTCAGCCGAGATCAGGATCTAGGCTGAAGAGGTTGGCTGGAAAAACCAACTTTAAGCACTTTTCAGCCGAGATAAGAATCTAGGCTGAAGAGTGGTTGGCTGGAATAACCAACTTTAAGTACTCTTCAGTCGAGATAAGGATCTAGGCTGAAGAGTGGTTGGCTGGAATAACCAACTTTGAGTACTCTTCAGCCGAGATAAGGATCCAGGCTGAAGAGTGGTTGGCTGGAATGACCAAACAGATTACAAGGTTAAGACCGAGATAGGTATCTCGGTCAGAAAATATTATACTTAACGCAAATCATAGTGGAAAATAAGTGCAAGCATGGAGTAAACCGAACTTGAAGTTGAGGAAAACAAAAAAAGATTTCCTTCAAAATGCAAAAGAGTTACAAATTAGTGGGACTTTATCCCGGTTACACATTCTTTCCAAAAGTAAAAAGAAGAAAATACAACATCAAGCAAAGAGGTTGTCAAGATTCGCATCCAGATCAACTCGAAGCCTGGCTTCAGCAGGTAGCTCGGTCACATTTTCAACCAAGTCTTCCACCGGTGGCTCCACCTGAGCTGACTGAACCACAGGGTCATTGGCGACGACCGGGGCATTGTTGGGTTCTTGAGACTCTTCTTCGTCCTCAACTTGAAGAAATTTTTTTTGAATGGCATTTGCATATTCCACCATGTAGCTCGGTATAAAATGTGGAGGAGGGTTCAGGAAGACCTCGATATCTTGGCTATGACCGAGCTGCGACACAGCCGCTTTCCACCCACACTTGAAGAAAATTTCTTTGGCAGCTTCACACTGCAGGATATAGGTGGCTTCACCTTCTTTGTAGCCCCTATCTTCAACGTCGTCAGCTTTCTTCTTCAGCTCGGCAATCTTAGCGTCTTTCTTTTTCTCGAGCTTTACTAGCTCACGCAGGTATTTGTCTTTCTGTTCAGCCAGGGCCTTCTGCTTATCCGCTTCGGCCAATTTAACTAGCTCGGTAAGGCGGGCAATTTCGGTCTGAAGTTCGGTTGTCTTTCGTTGGGCCTCTTCTAGTTCGGCCGTCTTGGCATTTGCCTCGGCCACGACTTGCCGTGTTGTCTTTCGAAGTTCCAACACGGGCTTGTGAGCAACGTGGTTCTTCTGTAAGGCCTACAAAAGGAGAGATAAACAACTTTGAGTAAAACCGAGTAAACAGATGCACAAAATTGAAAAGCAAAAAGAAAAGTACTCACTAACACCATCGATTTGGTGGCCGAGTGGATGGCTTTTAGCTCGATAAGGTGGTCATGGTGTTCCATGTCAGGTGGCAGACACACACTTTTTGCAAGGTTAAAGGCAAGTGAGTGGTCTTTGTCTGCCACGACTGAGTCAGTGATAGTGACAGCGCGGTTCTTGTAAGTGATCTTTGGTACCCACTCAGAGGAGCTAGCTCGGTCTGAGTGCTCAGGCTGTGGGCTCGATGGCGTGGTTTGGAGAAGCACGGTTTCGTCCTCGTCAACAAGGCATGGCTCGGTGGTGGAAGTCCGAGCACGCTTGCTTGGTCGAGATGAGGATGACTGAGCGGTTGGAAGGGCTACCACAGTCTCTTGTGTCTGGTCGGCTTGTGGTATCTTGGCCTGATTTGTTTCGGTGATGAGGGCTCTTACTGCTCTCTTTTGGCCATTTCTTGTTTTGCAGTTAATGGGATCAGGTTGATTTGAGGTAGTGTTGGATCTGGTTCAGGTGAGGGTTCCAAGAGGAAGTCTGTCACCCTAGTCTTCCTCCTGCTGCTGTACCTGTATTTTAGTTCGAAATTGAGTGGCACGTAGTTGGGCCCAACCTCGTTCGCGATATCGAAGCGCGGTGCGGAGTACGTCTAGGTTGGGATAATTATACTGCGACTTTAGATGGTCCAAATCTGCATAAGGAAAAAAGCCAACGGTTAGCACGGTGCCAAACTTATAAACAGAGTAAAGCAAGCACAAAACTAAGCCGAGGTAATTATACAGGCTACTCCTGTATTCCAGTTGATGCGGTCTCCTGGTATTTGGGCTTCCTGGTCGTCAAAGTTACCAGAAACCCAGAAAAAATCGTCGTCATTTACATCTTTGTCTGGGGTGTTCTTTATTATCTTTTCTCGGCGGTGTCTTATTCTTAGGTAATATACCCAGCCATCTTTATTCTGGCCAAGGGAATATTGGTGGAATAGTTCAGCTAAACCGAGGTTAAGGCCAAGCTGACAGTTTAGCTCGGCGATACCATTTATTATTTTGTATGAATTTGTGGAGAGCTGGGTAGGGCAAAGTTTGGTTTGTCTGAGGAATTCACAAAGAAGGGGCTGTACGGGGAATTGAAGTCTGGTTTCTACGATAGAAAGAAGGGTGAAGGGAACGAAGCCCGGTTTTTCCCAGGGAGTGGTATCTAGTTCGGCTAAACTAAGATGGACATCATCAGGGATATTGTAGTCTCTTCGGAACTCGGCCATAGCCCCTGGTGAGTTTACTAAAAACCTATATTTACCCATGTGGTCTTAAATTATGTATAATTTAGCTGGAGTACTGGCTCGGTGGTGAGATGATGCTGAGTATCTTGGTTGAGCGTTCAAGGGGGTGCCTGGCCAACCTAAGTTTGCAAAGTGAAAAAGAAGGTGTTAAGCACAGATCGTTAGACCGTGCTAAAAGAATCAAAAGCGAAATAAATGGAGTCCTAGCTCGGCTACGTGGGATACAGTCTATTCTTAGCTCGGTTGAAACGAAGGACTTCAGCTCAGTTAAGCGGAAACGAGAGGTTTCCAGTCCGGTTGAAGTTTAGGGTGCGGTATTCTTGGTTCAATTTTGACTAAGTCAGAAAGCTGGTTTGGTCCCAAGTGATAGCCCGACCATTGGTTAAAGTTTTCTAGTCCGGTAGTGCGCACACCTAATACAGTTCCTTAGTTCGGCTAAGTGAAACAGAAGGTAAGACCTATTGGAACTTAATCTAGTTCGGCTGGTTACACACCTTAAATGCAAATAGGTTGTTAGTTCGGTTGACATAATATTTTGGATAAAAAAACGTCATTTCTCATATTGATTACGAATCCAGTAGGTCTATTACGTGGTTTTTGGAACCAAATGGTTATTTCCCATGGAAACTATAGGAAAATGTTTTTGAAAAACATGTATATTACCCTATGTATTGCAATACATTACGAAATGAACAAAAAAAGAAACAGATTGGAGCCACGTACCAGTTCAAAATGAAGAAATCGAAGGTGAACACAGTACCAACAGAGAGCACGAGCTTTGCAGATGTAGTATTGAAGAAAAATGGAGGCTCAAAAAGCAGAGAGAGAAGAAGATGAATAGTGGAAATGGTTGGTTCAAAACATAGGGTTTTTGTATAAAGTGAAGGAAAAATGCGAGACTGTTCAAAATACGTGAAGTACGAAGACGGCTGGGACAGCTGTGATTGACCAATTGGGGTCAACCATGTGTCCGTGGAATAAAAAGCAATTCAATTTTTCAGCGATTGAAAAGACGTTTTTTGACCGAACCGATCGATAGCCCGGCGGCGTTTTAGCTCGGTTAAAAGGCTAAAGTTTTTAGCTCGGCTGGTAACAAGTAATCCCAATCATGCTACGCAGATGGAATTAAGGGGCAATTGAGAGGGTAATTTATAATTGGGCAGAGCTAAAGGCTTCTTTGTGAGTTGGGCCGCACAATGGACCGAGGTAAGGTTTGATGTAGCCCGGTCTTAGAGCTAGCAAGCTTGACCCAGGCGATGTTCGGACTGAGCTATGGATTAAGGAGCTTGGGCCTTGCGTGATCGACCTCATCTTGGTTAGCCCGGTGAAAGATTGCTGCAGTTAGCTCGGTTCGAACTACTAAAACCGAGGTGTACTTGGACGAGGACCGAGCTAGGCACTACGTACAGAATCACCAAATTGAGTATATCAAAGGGTAAGTGTTAGCTCAGTCATCCTGTCATCCAACCGTGGTGAAACCATCTTACTTGGTTTAAGCAGTGAGGGGGGTGTTGAAGAATAAGCATTATCTTTCAGGAGTGTGATTCCTAGGAGGACTCTATATGGAGGAATAAGAGTCCTACTAGGATTGTGCCATGCGGAACCTATAAAAACTCACAACATAACCTGTGTAGAGGTAACACAACTTTGATTCCCGAATATGCAGAGCTTTTGTCTATTTGTCTATTTTGCTGACTTAGGCATCGGAGAGGTATCTGGCACACACCCGCCAGCTAGCTCACGTTTGTGTTTTCAGGGAGTAAAAGTGACGACGTTTGGAGGAGCGCAGACTTGATCAACAGGATCATACGAGAACATTATTTCGTGCTCGTACAATCATTAAGTTAGTTAATGATTTTTTTATTGATATTAGAAATATATTTCAATAAAAATTCAGAAATTTTATTGTTGTACAATAGAGTAGTTATTAATTTTATTTTTTGTTAATTCTGTTAAATAATTTTTTTTGATAATGGAATATTTATAATTTCCAGATCTACAGCAACCAATTCGTATTTTGAGCAAGTCTTAGGGGTATATTTGTAATTTGACCTAATAAAAAGTAGTTGGACTTGGGTAGCTCTAAATGCACGCCGAAAATTAGGTTTGATGCCCCATTACTTTGAACACCCCAATTGAAAATTTAAATTTAAATTTATTTTTTTGGACACCCCAAATAATACCCTTTTATGCTCCCTAAAAATCCTAAAAACCTTAGGAATATACTGGAAACCTACTTTCTATATCCCAATTAGGGGTGCTCGCGATTCGGTTGTGTAACGCTCCGAAATAATAACCATTATGCATCCCATGACAATTATTAAACAACAATACATTTCCGAATATAATATCTTTCCATTCATATGATTTCATTTTACAAAAGGGAAACACATGTAGTAACATATTCATAAGTCCTAACCTTGAATCTATACCATGTGTCATAAGCAAAAGATATGAATCAAAAATTAAATAGATAATTAATTTTCCTAAATGCTACAACTTTCCAAGACGGTACTTGGTGACAACGAAAGTGAGTTTGAACTCAATACAAATAAAGCCATAGGCTTATACAAAAATAATTACAACAATAACAAAAAGAAAAGCTCTTGGCTCCAAGTCCTGCTAAGCTACTGCCTTGGCAGAGGCATATTATCAGCACTTGAAAATGGATTTCTGCATAGAGTGAGCCAAAGCCCAGTAGAGATACTCTAACACAATGTATGAATCTTAACAGAGTTATAAGGTGAATGCATATGCAATGTTCATGCCAAAACATTTTATATCTCTTTCCAAAAACCATGTAATGCCAGGTTATATCACAATTCATGAAATCACTTTCTTTACAATAGAAAACAGAGCAGTGGATACAACACTACAAATCTCTAGGATGTGTCTGCAAATAGGCTACAAGCACTACCAATTGCCATTTTTACGGATATTAATCGGAAGGCTCGGCACCTATCTACGCGGGTTTCTGGATTTTCACCAAGGACACACAGGCCAACTTAATACCACAACTACACTTCCTACCCAGATTCACCAAGGTATTCACCTATTTTTTTTCTTAAAACAATAAACATTTTCATTGTGTTAAATATATACAATGCTCAATGCAAATAGATGAGAAATTAGTTTCAATTCACATCATTCTCATGCAATTTCTACAACAATCATAGCTATCCTCCACCAATAGCCCAAAATAGATATCTCTAAACAGATAAATAATTTCCAATAAAGATATACTTTCTAACATTTCAAGATAGGAGTAATAATTCATATCCAACTCCACCACTATCATCATTATAGTTCTAATTTCATAAAACCAACATCAATTCCATTTTCTCTTTACAAAAATCAAATGTTCACAATTTAGGGCAAAACCCATTTTCTTTAAAAATCAACTCCAATGATGAAAATCTACCATTTTATCACAACTCACAATTTAGGGCAAAACCCATTTTCTTTAAAAATCAACTCCAATGATGAAAATCTACCATTTTATCACAACTCAACCTTTTCTTCAATCTCACAATCATTTTTTAAAATTCATTTGAAAACCTCTCTTTTGATTTCAAAACCAAAACCCTAGATTTTTATCAAAAATTCCGGAATCACAATACCCTTTTTAAAAGACAAATAACTAAGTTAAAAATCATAAAAAGTGTCAAAGTAATCCCTACCTCAAAGAAGAAGAAACAAAGAAAAGATAGGTAGAACTTGACGATACTGAAAACGCAAACTTCTCCGATTAAAACGAAACCCTCAATGTGCTCTACCTTTTTATCAAAAGGACGAGGGTGAGAAAATCACTAGATCAATATCTATTTGAGGTTCAAGGATGGTTTTTTAGAGAGAGAGAGAGAGATATGAGATTTTGGAGTGTTTAGAGAGAGATAGAGATATGGCAAAGTGATCTAAAAAGTGACTTTTTGGATCTGATATGCGTGCAGATTGCTCGAGCGACCAAAACACTGCTCAAGTGACTAGATACAAAAAGTGAGACAACTTGAGTAAACAAAGTACCGCTTGAGCGCACAATGACATACTCTCAGAAGTTTTGCAAACAAAGGCCAACCGTTCAAGCGCAAGAAGGACCGCTCGAGCCAACATTGCTCGAGCTCAAGAAGGGCCGCTTGAGCTAAAAACACTACCCTCCCAGTAGTTTTGTAGACCTCTAAAAGTACTGAGAGTTTCAAAAGACCGCTCGAGCGCAAGAAGTACCACTCGAGCCTAGACCGTTCGAGCGTAAACAACACCGCTTGAGCGAAGAATGCCATACTCCCAGTAGTTTTGCAGACTTGCAAAACTACTGGAAGTTCTCAAAGTTTGCTCGAGTGTAAGAAAGTTTGCTCGAGTGAACAAGCCAAAATTTGGGCAGCAACAGTTTGGAAAAATTAACTCCCAACCTATTTCAAACATAATCAAAACATTCCAATAACTAAACTCAACAAGGAATAAGATGGAAGAAAACATGAACAACCATCAAGACAAGAAAGCTCGAATCCAAAATAATGAATGGGTGGGGTTCAAACCAGAATCATTATAACCTCCCCCTTTTAAGGAATTTCGTCCCCGAAATTTTAAAATCAACACATTAACCATTGTATTTAAATCAATTACAACAACTCATAACCATGACCCATCCACCGGCCACTCATTCTCATAACAACAATAAACAAGGTTCTCAATACTGAATATACAATTCAATTTTTCCAAAACATATGCAATGTTTTACATTTAATCAACATAACAAAATTTTCAAACATTAACAAAAAGGTCCAGATACTTCTCACGAACTTCCATCTCACGTTCTCAAGTTGCCTTCTCAACACCATGGTGGCTCTATAACACCTTTACTAATGGAATTGTCTTGCCTCGCAAGACTTGGTTTTGTGTATCTAGGACTCTAACTGGTTTGTCCTCGTATAAGGCATCCTCATCTACCTCTAACTTGGTCCAATGCAACACATGTGACGAATCCGGCTCATATTTCCAGAGCATACAGATATGAAACACGTCATGAATCCCGGAAAGTTGTGGCTGCAAGGCCAAATGATAAGCTATTTCCTCAATGCACTCTAAGATCTCAAAATGGCCAATAAATCTAGGAGACAACTTTCCGCTCTTCTCAAACCTCATCAAACCCTGTCCAAGTGATATTTTCAAGAAGACGTGATCTCCAATCTCAAATGATAACGGCCTCCTCCTGCGATCGACATAGCTCTGCTGACGACTCTGAGCCAAAACCAACCTCTTACAGATAAGTGCAACATTTTCTGTCGTTTCCTGGACTAACTCAGGGCCTACCATAGGTGTGTCACCCACGTCGACCTAACACACAGGAGATCTACATGGTCGGCCATACAAGGCCTTAAACGGTACCATGTTAATACTCGCCTGAAAGATATTGTTGTAGGGAAATTCCACTAAAGACAAGTGCCTCTCCCACGACCCCTTAAAGTCAAGCCTTGAAGCATATTATCTAGGATCTGAATGGTACACTCTGACTGGCAGTCAGTTTGAGGATGATAAGTAACTAAATGTCAATATAGTGCCCAAGGCATTCTGGAAGCTCTATCATACCGAGCCGTGAAATGCAGATCTCTATTAAAAAAAATAGTCACAAGGACCCCATGAAGTCGAATTATGTCTCTATCATACAGGTTGGCGAGATAATCTACTAAGTCACTCGTACGCATAGGTACAAAGTCTGCTGACTTAGATAATCGATCAACTATCACCTACACTGCATCATTACCCCATTGAGTTCTCGGAAGACCCACAACAAAATCCATAGTGACATGCTCCCACTTCCACTCGGTTATAAGCAAGAGTTGCAACAAACCCGCTGGCCTCTAATGAAGATAAGGGAATATCGAGTTTGATTATGAATAAGGTGTCTAAAATACTTTTATTTGTATTTTTTTCAATGTTAAGTGTGTTTTACTCATTTTAAATGGGAACATAATAATAATAATAAGGGTAAATTACACTGACACCCCTTCAGGTTTCTGTTTAATACAAATCCCCCATCATATTTGAAAAATTACACTTACCCTCCTGTCAAATTAAAATGACATATTTGTCCCTTAGCATTTATACATATAAAATAATACTAATATTTTGTTTATGTCATTTCAAGAGAAATAACAATCATATTCTTTGGTTTAACTCACACAAAAAATTAATTTTTTTCTTTTATTTTTTGTGTTTTTTTATTTTTTATTTTTACTAATTTTTTTATAAATATTTTAAGTATTTTTTATTTATTTTTTAGATACACCTAATCTAGATATATTTAAGAAGGATAATTTTTTGTGATTTTTTTTAAATTCACCAAATTCAAAAAATACAAAAATAAAAAATTCAGTAATAATGTAATAAATGTGAATGATGGTGTTTGGTAATATTGTAATACATGTTGGTGAATAGACGAGAAAGAAAAATGATGGTAGAAATAAAAATGAAAAATTCTATTCATATATAAAAATTTATACAAAAAATATCATAAAAATAGTGTGATAGTGATGTTCTAAATATAAATCATGTTTATGGGTATTTTGTTTTAAAGTGCAATGTCACCATTAAGCTATATCATTGTGTTTGAAAATTTTATATAAAATTTATATTTGTATATCATCACTCAATAAAAATATATTCAGGTAGAATTTAATGATGAAAAATTGTAGAATATAGTCATGATGATAGGAAGAAGAAACGGTAGGAAAAATGGCAAAATGCTCATTTAAAAAATTTTAAGACATAACATCAACAATCTAGGGAGCAATTTGTAACGAGATTATAAATTTCAAGGAGAGAAATGTAATTTTTCAAATGTGAATGAGAGATCTGTATTAAATAAAAATTTCATGGGTGTCAGTGTAATTTACCCATAAAAAAAATTCATTTAGTTAGAATGCTCAACATAATTTTTGAGGTGTAAATAGAGCCTCTCTTTAGCTTGAGTTGGGTTATGTAAGATTGGGTTGGTATCTATCTATCTATCTAGTTAGGTCTTTGTCAAAAGAAAAATGTTATGAACTCTAAATAATTTACCAAATTTTTTAAATAAGTGTGCGACCCACACGAACCAACATGCCTATAAGTTCCATAACCATATAAGAAATTTAATAAAATATTTAATAGATCGTTTAAAATACCCAACATTAGTCGTGTCAAAATGGCCTCTTCTCTTCACTAGAGTTGATGAATCTGATGTTGGCCACGCCTATCGAGTTCATCAACTATGGTCCACACATACAAGGTTTTGTTTGCTTGGGGACTTGTAGCGCAGCGCAGGGCAGGGTATGGATGAGGAAAAAAGTCTTTGTTACTTGGAAAAATGCTTGCGACCCTCTTTTTGGAGCTTCTACAATTCTTTTTAAATCTTAATTATTAATATATGTATGAGACCTATACCATTAATGATTGAGATTTAAAAAAAATTATGAAGATTTTAAAAAAGAGAGAGTCAATCATTGTTGATATAGCCTTAGTGAGCTGGGTTGGAACCCAGGAAGAAAAGAAGGAAGGGACTCCCAATTAACCCAACTAATTTCCGTCACTCATGCCTTTACATTACATAGCTCATTCAAAACAATTACAGTAAGTCCTACAATATTTTTTTTTTATTTAATAAGTTCTTTGATATAATTATATTAGATTCTTTTATGTTGTGTTTAGTTGATAATTTAGAAAGAGAAAAAAATATATACAAATGAAATATAATTACATTTTCTTAATTTTTATATATTTTTCTCATTTTTCTTTCTAAATCTCTTTACAAATTCATGAACCAAACATAATCTTAAAGTTTTAATTTATATAACCCTTGATATTTTTCTCATAAAAAATTTATTAGTCGTGTGAATGAAAAAATGATATTATAATTTCTTTTATATTAAAATCTATATTTTACCTACTATAACTTTGTCATTTCATACTATCTACATTACTTTTGATCCTTTTAATTTTACTAAAAGAGAAGTTAGTGTCATTTATTCTTAAATTTTTTGTGTTCAAATGTGACAATTCTAATGTATCCGACAAGTAAAAGGGATTGTTACTCCATTTGTAAAATTTTGTACAAATGAGTTTTCCCAAAATAAAATAAAATAAAATAATTACAATGAATCAAAAGAGAATTTTATTATACACACCTTCATACCATATGTATCCTTAGTTATGCCATTTTTTTCTTTAATTATAATCAAATTTATTCTTTAGTTATGATATTATTTTGAGATTTTAGTTATGACTTTGTTTTAATTTTTTTAGTTATGACTCATAAAGTATGAAATTATATCATTTTCATCCGTAATTATAAAGCGCATATGGTAATTAAATTTTGAAATTTTAATATTGTTAATTAAACCTTTTTCATACATTATACGTTAGGTCAAGTATAATAGAGAGAGTACATGCACAACAATGTTCAACAGACTCATAGATTGAAGTGCTACTTCTGCGAAGTTTTCGATTGTTGTATCCTGAGAGACAGACGCCCATTCAAACTCGTGAGTACCAGAGCGAGGGGCGAAATTCGTCTTAAGGAAACTGTGTCCAACACAAATCTCGATCAAACTGTTTTTTGTTCTAGATTTTTATAATCTATATGTAAATTTTCTACTTCTCTATGAGTATTTTGGTTTGGTTTTACCCAAACAAATTATATTGTTTTTAACTTACATTTTTATATAATTTGATAATATAATTATATATAGTACATATAAGGATTTTTTTTCCAACAGATCTTTGATGGATGTCATAGGTGGTTGTTGGAGCCTGCCTTTATTAAAAGAAAATGTTTAAGATTTTTAATAAAATTCTCACAATTTTACCAATAATAATGTTAAATGATAGTTGTTAATTTTTGATCTATTACATACTCAATTATATGGGGACTCTACTTTCTTACCACATTATTCAAAATGTATTTGAGAGTCTCAAATATGAATTTTTAGTATTACTTTTATTTAAATTAATAATTGACACGTGAAATCTGTGCAATTCAAATAAGTAAAAATAAAACAAACTTAGCACATATGGCGTGTTAGTCAAATGAGAAGAATCTTTTTTATGATAAAAAATCTAGCTAGTCTTTTAAACCAGCAAAAGGTAGAGGAGTGAGTCCTATTTTTTAAATTTTATTATATATATTTTATTTTCACTTTTACGCTTAACACATTATATATATATATATATATAAGTAGTATTTTTTTCTTTTTTTCTTATGTGACATATTTTAAATGCTTATTTTTTTTGTAAAAAAATCATATCAATATGTATTTTTCATTTATATATAAAGTTCTATGCGAATTCAATTTCAACTATAATAATTAATTTTATTTGAACTTTATTTGAGAAATAAATATTTTCTATATATTTTTTTTATCGTGTATTCAGTTTTTTCGTTATTAGATTTCTTTTATATAATTGATATTTTAATTTAATTTTTTATTTAATATGAAATTATTTATTACAAAACATTTATATAGTTTTGTCATTGTCAAATTTTTTTTATATAATTGATATTTTAATTTAATTTTTATTTACCATGAAATTGCTTTTGTACAAAATATTTATATTTAATTTCAATTTTATATACCTATATACAATAGGAGAATTTTTTTTAAGATCTCTGATATTAAGATTTTATAAGATAAATGGCATATAATATTTTCATAGGAGTTAAGGCCCTTCAACATTTTCATAGAGAAAATTTGACTCAGAGAAATTTTGCCTGATGTAAAGAAATTTAGCCCCGACTCAGAGAAATTTCAATTTTCTCTAAGTCAAATTTTATCTATAAAAATGTTGAGGGATCTTAGCTAATAAAAAAAAAAAAAGATCTTGAACTTCTACTACACAAAGTTGGAAAGGGATATTTTACTAATTTTCCCTATACAATATGTATGAATAATTCAAAAAAAATATTTCTACATAATTAATTTATGTATTTTTTTCTTAATCCAATTACAATATATTTATATTTAATCTTTTAAATAAATCTTATGTAGTTCTATTTTGGCATAATTTTATTTTTCAAATAAATAAAAAATATAAATAAAAGCAAATAATTAGAATCACTTTTAATTTTATATTACTAATTCTTTTTCTAGTTTAATTATTATTTTTAATATCAAAATGAGTATTTCTTTTACTATCTTATAATTTAATATATATCATATAAAATCATTATATGATAATTAGAATTTTATAGTACAATAAAACTAAAATTATCAAAATAAATAAATAATTTAACTAAATTCATTATATATAAGTATTCAAGTAACACTTGTGTCTCTATCCATTTTCGTAAGAATAATCAAACAAAAATAATTTTTTTTAGAAGCGTAAATCTTTATTTATTTTTTATTTTTTTTAAAAAATGCACTAAGAGCATTGTAATAAATGTTTAAAAGCGTGTAATTATTTAATTATTTTTAGGTATTAATGTACTTTTATTATCTTAATTTTGTCTTTAGCCAAAACGAACATAGCCTAAATGTGTTAATATAATTGTAGCAAACACATACAAATCCACTCAAAAGTCCATGAATTCAACACGAAATTTGAATTTAGCCTCTTAAAAACGCTTAAACACGAAAATTCATAGAAATTACAAAACTAATGAAAATCACATTATGTTTGAGATCTGTTTAACTTGTGTAGATATAAATTAAAATAATTACAATTGCAAAATAAACAATTGCAATTCTAAATTTGAATTTAATAAAGCTTCTATAATTCTTTAGAGATCAATTAAGGTTACATAATAGATTTGCAAGCTGTCAAAATATAAATAAATCAAAAAGAGATACAAAATCAAAATTCTAAATCACTGTGAGAAATTTAATAAATAAATAAAATAACAAGAACATGAACATGAAAAAGAAATGGCACTAAACGTGATAATGATCCAATTTAGTAAATTAAACATTTAAAAAAAAAAGTTCCTTTCTCGCATTAGAGAAATCCTTTTTAGGCACCGCTTGGGAAGAAGTTGGTTGGACTTTTTTGGCTATTTTAGCCACAAAAAAACAAAATAGGCTATTTTAGCCATAACAAACAAAACATCACATCCAACCCATAATCATTACACTCTTCTCTCACAAAAAAAGTCAAAAAAACTAAAAAGCCAAAAAACCCTTCCCAAACCAAACTTTTTAACCCAGGCCAAAATAACCAAAAAAGCCAAAAAGCCAACCCACTTCCCAAACGGAAGCTTACCAATCTTTTAAGTCACCAATCACTACTTTTGAGATGTGTTTTATTTTCCAACAATTCCCATCTTGTATGCCTGGATTTAACTTCGAAATTAATTCATCAGGCATGTCAATCAGTTCAAGCCTTTTAAGATTTGATAGATGTTCAATGCCTGAGGGCAACTCTTCCAACAATTCACAATCCCAGATGCATAACTCGTTAAGTCGAGACATCGTACCTTCCTCCATTGTCAACCATCTCAATCCTTTTAATCTTTGAAGGACTAAATGCTTGAGTCTTTGAAATCTACCAGCCTTGAAACACAATCCCTCCCCCTCATATGCCTCATTAACAAGTGTGAGAAGAACCAGATTGGGCAAATCTTGAAGGGATTTCAGTGGATCATTTCTTAACTTGCTCCACAACAAACATAAGCGTGTGAGACTCTGAAGAGAAGTTATCCACTGCGGCAACTTCTCTAAACGTCCCTTCAAGTATAGTCGCTGAAGAAATTGAGGAGCTGGAGATAAAGATTGTAGATCAAGGATCTCATCCTCTTCTATTGAAGTTACATCTAATGAGTGAAGGTTGCTTAGCTTCTCAAGGGATGAGCACAAACCCACTCCATCTTCTTTTCTCAACTTCAAAATTCCCAACCTCCTTAATTGGGAGAGCCTTCCTATCTCTTCCACGATGGCACTACCGTTGACATGGTTTGCCTCTAAGCAGCACAACTTTTGTAAGGATTGTAGGTCTCCTATCTTAGATGGCGCCTCAAAGCCATGTTTGCTGTGAAATGGAACATAAATATGCTCAGTGTCGTCACGATATAACAAAAGATGGCGCAACTTTTGGAGCCTTACAATTTCAACGGGCAACTCCCTCACATGCGTGTTTTTAAGATCTAATGTCTCTAGGTTCCAAAGCAATCCAATCGACTTTGGAAGCACTTTCACATTTGTTCCTCTCAAGCTTAGATACTTTAGATGGAACAACTTGACCACATGGCCTGGAACTCTCTCCAAAGAAGCATTTCTCAAGTGTAGAACTTTTAACAACCTCAACCCACCATTGAACAACAGAGGCATGGAGGACTCAGACATGGGTTCATCTACCCCAAACATAAGTAAAGAACGTAGTTGAGAGAAACACTTACCTTGTTCTGGTATATCTGGTAAGGTATTATGAATAGATAGTCGTCGAGCTTTTTCAGGACACCTCATGCTTCTCTCTCTTGCTATCGTTAGAAAGTTATGATCTCTTGACTTTGAAAGAATAATTTCACGCAAAAGGTCATGTATACGACAACTTCTAATCCTTTCAAACGTGCGTCCTGCTACTTGAATCAAGCTTCTATTAAGAAGCTCATAGAGGTATGCCTCTGCAACTTCCTCTGGTGTCTTTCCAGATTCTTTAACTTCCACAAATCCTTCTGCCATCCACAATCGAATCGTGCTCATCCAATCGATCAAATGATCCTCTGGGAAACTACTCAAGTACAAGAGACAAGACTTGAGATAGTAAGGCAAATCATTGTAACTTAGCAACAATATTTTCTTCATATCACTGCCTTCAACTTCAGCACCAAGACTGCGATTCACCAACTCCCACTCATCTACTCTTCCGTGGTCCTTTGAAACCAACACCCCAGAAATCACCACAATCGCCAGTGGCAGGCCCTCACATCTTCGCAGGATACTTTTTGAAATTTCAATTAATTGTGGAGGGCAATCCTTCTCCTGAAATGTCTTCTTACAAAACAGAGTCCAAGACTCTTTTGGAGACAAAGCTTTCATTTTATAGATGTAACCATGGGATTCATTACAAGAAGTAGAAGCGACCTTACCGATACGTGTTGTGAGTAGCACACGGCTGCCACAGTTGCGGTTTGGCAATGCAATTTTGATCGCATCCCATGCATCTATGTTCCAAATATCATCGAGGACGATCATGTACCTGCTTTCTCGGAGGAATTCTTTGAGCACTGCTTTTAGCTTATTGTTGTCCATGGTTTCGAACCTCTGAGGGAGAGGTTGTCTGACTTCGTCAAAGAGTTGTTGAATCAAATCTTTTAGAAGCTCTTCAATCTTAAATGATTGAGAAACAGTGATCCAACCGTGGTTTTGAAAAAGTCTCTTCCCTTCTATGTCGTCATAAACTTTCTTGATGAGGGTGGTTTTACCCAAGCCACCCATTCCCACCACCGAAATCACTTTGAGTCGAGAATCAGCATCATCAAGGACCCAATCAATGAGTTGTTGTTTGGGATTGTCGATGCCAACGAGATCACCTTCTTCAAGTAGAAATGCATCACCTCTTCGATCATAACATCCGCCATCGTTTGCCACGTTGGAGCTTGAGGCTTGCTCTGAGGTACTGAATTTGTAACCATACCTCTGACGTCTCTGTGCAATATCGATGACTCTGGCTTTGATGTCCTGTATATCAGAAGCAATTTGACGACGAGCTTTCAGGTTCTTAATTTGATAATAGATCTTACAAACAGATCCATAGAATCCACGATGATGACGATGACGATGAGCAAAGCGAAGCATGAATTCATCAAGAACGTCGTCGGTGTCGTCAGCGACTTCTCTGACTTGGTTAACCCATGCTTGGATCTCTGGATCAGTGTCTTCAATTGCATCAGCAACCCTCAGGAAGGCACTCATGCTCTGAAGCTCGTCTCTGATGAACACGATTTCTCCCTTGACTCCACCCAACGATTTCAGCTCTTCTTCAATCAAGCTTCCAAGCTTTGCAAGCAAGAAGGCCACTGCACTTTGTGCCATTCTCTCTCTCTCTCTCTCTCTCTGTATTTTCTCTCGCACTGAAAAATAAAATTTGAAGGGACAAAGGAATGCTCTGAGTCAAGGGTAGGACACTATTTAATTCTTAAGTTCTAAAATAAAATAAAAATTTGAATATTTTATACAAATAAACAAAATTTACAATTATTTCTAGTGGTCTATATAACTGTTGGTTTGAGATTGGGAAAGTTTGAGGTTCAGGTCTGGTTTGGCATTATTTTAGTTCATTAGTCAAAAATTTATTAAATTAGTCAAAAAGTCAATAATTCATACTAAAAAATTAAAGATTCTCTTTTCTCTCTACTTTTTGCACATCTTTTCGTAATTAGCCAAAAAGTCATCCCAAACATACAAATTTTTTTACCTACCTTTTTAGCCAAATAACCAAAAAATTACTAAATTAGCCTGTTCCCAAACGAGGCCTCAATATTTGAATCGATTGGGGGAATGCGATTTTTTTGTAATTTAATTTATTAATCGATTAGCATTTTATTGTGCACAAAAAAATAAAAATAAAAATATTTATTAATGTGATTTATAATTAAAAAAATTTATGACAACATCATTTTAGACATAAATTTTTTATATAAAACTTATTTTTGTAAATTGCTTTTCAAGAAAATATTGAAAAATGAAAACATGGAAGGGAAGAAATCAAAATAAAACGAAGCAAAATAATTGTGATTGATGGATCAAAATCGTACTACACGTGATTGGTCGGAGGCTTTATTGCACTGAACTGTTCCAATGGAGAAAGTGAAAGTTGTGGTGGGAAAACAAAGGTGAAAAGGAGAAACTGGAGGGAAAAAACAAAAAGAAAGAAAGTGGGAAACCACAAAGAAAGATTCCATCGGTTAAAAAAAAATAAAGAAAGATTTCACGGTCTTTAATAATGTATTAATTATTGATTTGTTAATTTTTTTTTTTTTTTATATGTCTGAGACTAATATAAATAACGGTTTTGGTTGGTAGCTCGAAATTTAGGGGCCCGAATGCCCCTAAATTTCCATATAAGGCAACAAAAAAAAAACAAGGCAAAAAAAAAAAAGAAAAAAAAAATAAATTTATCCAGAAAAGGAAATTAGGGCCATTAAGACTACTGTTTTTAGGGCCACAATTCATTTTCTTATAAATAATTCTGATTATTTTAAGAATTATGAAATGATGTTTTGTGGCGCTGTCTGCCATTACTGTTCGAAGAAAAGACAAAGCAAAAGTTGTTACTCCTCTGCCCTATTATTTTTTTCACTTTTTCATTTTGATTTGTCTTGAAAAGGCCGTTCATTGTTTATTTTAAAATATTAAAAGGCTAATTTGAGAATATGATTAAAATTTAAAATTTCTTTTCTGATGTACTTAAAAAAAAAAAGGGTTAAAATTTGATTTTTAATTTAGTTTGGGTTATATTATTTTTTTATTTTTTTACATATTTTTTTAAAAAAAAATTTAAAAGTTTTAACCAACTTTCCAAAATAACCGTAAACAAGGGTAAAAAGTCAACCTTTTAGCTTTTTTAGTTTAAAAAAAAAAAAGGCAACTTTTTTACAGAAAACAATCTAATTTTTTGTCAAAAAAGTCACCAAAAAGTCAAAAAGTCAAAAAATTAACTTTTTATCAACTTTTCAAAATACTACTAAGTAGCGTTTGATTTACTTTTCAAATCATGATTTTATTTTTAAATTATAATTTGGATGAAACATGTTAATCAAATATATTTTAAAATATAACTTAAAATTACTTTTAAAATTTCTCTCTTCTCTATTTTATTATTATTATTATTATTATTAATCAATCAATCACTTTTTCTCCTTCGTCTCTTCTCTCTCCCCTCATATTCTCTCATATTCTATACATTAATCAATATAAAAAAAAATTACAAATCATCTCAAAATTATTTTCAAAACTCATAAACAAACAAATTTTCTTTTTCAAATTATATTTCAAAAATTCAAAATTCAAAACACAACCCCGCACTCAAATCATTATTCTAAAACTAAGCCAAACGGACTCTAAATTTTTTTAGATTTCTAAAATTATCCACTACAAATCATTATAAACTCATTTTAAATTCAAATAGAAAGGTAGTAGTGGTAAAAATATTTCAAAATTTGAATTAAACATAATGATTGCATATCTCTTTAATAAGTTGGATTTCCTAAAATGGACAAACAAATTGGGACATAGGGTAAAATTAACTGAAGGTTTAGTCCGGTAGATGAGACTTGACACTTAAGATTTGAAAGTTTGTTCCCTTTAAGGCCTCAGACTCAATTCTTTCTATCAGTAAAATTCTTGCAGTTGTGAACCGTAGGTAGGTGTGTAAAAATGGAAAATGGCTCGTGGCCCGTGGGTAGCCTGAGCCCGACCTAGCCCGAGACCCTGGGCCTGAGCTTGGGCCGTCATTTTGAAGCCTGGCCCAACTCATGGCCCGGCCCATCAGCCTGCTCAAGGCCTGTCCCATCAGCTTGCTCAAGGTTCACTCAAAGCCTACCCTAAGGCCCAATCCACCCAAAGCCTAATGTCATTTTTAGTGAAAAATAATAAAATTTTAGTGAAAAAAATTATTTAAAAAAAAAAAATTGTTTAGGCCTGCCTAAGCCTTGCCCAAGCCAGAGCCTAGGCTGAGGCCCATCGGCCTGGCCCGCCCAAGGCCTGAATACTTCCTGGGCTTGACCTGGGCCTAATTTTTTTACTCGTGGTCCGGCCCAAATTTTGCTGGAGCTCGCGAGGCCCGATATGGGCCGGGCCTGGCCAAATTTACATCCCTGATCGTAGGAAATAAATCTATTTTGGAAAGTTTTTTTGGACTGTAGAGACTTAATGTGGTGCGCAAACTGGCCAGGAGTTGTTAGTGAAATGAGAGCCATAGGGACTTAATTTGGTGCGCGTAAGTTAGCAAAACTATTGTGGTTACCGACGCGGGGAATAAATTTATTTTAAAAGACTTGTTCAGATTGTAAGAGCATCAGCAATGAATCCATTTTAAAAATTTAGCTAGTGAAACTCTTATTTTGAACTCCAATGGTGCTATTAATGGGCTGACCAGTGCAACACATTAGTGTTAGATGTTAATGGGTTGGCCACAGTTAACAAATGGTTTGGCCAGTCCAGATCGAGAGAGGGAGAGAAAGAGGGAGGGAGGAGAGAAAGAGAGGGAGATAGTGCAGTGGGTGGGGTCCATTGCATTTTTAAATTATTATTTTTTTTTATTTATTGTTTATATATATATTCTTAACACACACATTAACACATCTATTGTATCACCATTCACTCATTAAATTAATAAACTCTTAACACATATTTTTTAGTATTATTTTTATCACTTTTCATCCTATGACACAATTTAACACACATTTTTAGTCACTCTATTGTGAATGCTTTAAAGACTTAATTTAGTAGGTGCAAACTAATTCAAGATATTCTGTCAAAAGCCTAAAAAAAAAGAAGAAAAAGTTATTAGAAAAATGAGAAACAACAATGTCAGGACCTATGTATAAAAATATAAAACAGCAATGATTGAGGGTCACAATTTTTGTGGCTCAAATGGCTCGAAATTGCTAAAACGACGTCGTTTTGAGTACAAAACAATTTCAAAATTGCCAAAACGACATCGTTTTGGTAATTTTGAGCCATTTGAGCCACAAAAATTGTGGCCCTCAAACATTTTCCAATATCATAAAATAAAAAAAAAAACATAAAGTTTGTTGCTAGTAAAATGAGAAATAGTAATGCCATGTCATTAGTAATTTATTTGATTCATAAATTTAGACGACGATTAAAAAGAAAAAAAGGAAAAAAAAATGTATAAATCAGACACAATATAAGGCCCCGTTTGTTTGGCGTTAAATAGAAGGGAAAGAATTAGGATGGAGGTGAGATTATTTAGTGTTGTGTTTGTTTGTAGAGTTGGGGAGGGGATTAGGATGGAAGATGTGATATAGATGGAGATTGGAAGGGGGATTGAGATAGAGGAGGTGGAGATGGTATTAGAAAAATAATGGGGGGACTAGAAATTTTTTTATTTTTTATATATTTGAATTTTTTTTTAAATATTAATGTTTAATTTTTTATATTTTTTTATTTATTTTATTATTTTATATAAAAATAATTTAACAATTCCTACACTAATAACTATCATCAAAACAAACACAATTTTACTTAATTCTCTTATTATGAATTCCCTCACTATAAATCTCTCTATTCTACCTTTGAAAACAAACGAAACCTAAAAGAAATGGGAACTCCAGACCAACCATCTACGATGTTCGTGGAACATTGGTGGTGAGAGTGCAAATTTGTTTGCAATGCACACCACCTCATTGGTTTATTTTAAATTTTCAGTGGAACTACCTCACTAATTCAATCAATAACCCAGTGTATAAACAAATCTTCTCTAGTGACGGTGAATGTGGATCCTATGATTAGCATATATAAATAAAAATCGAGAGAACTCATAATAAAATAAAAATATTTTACTGTTTTTGGTACATTTATTTTTTGAAATAGTTCAGTGTAATAAAGCCTCCGACCCCCAATGGGGTACTGGGGGGTCACGTGTGATTGGTCAAAAAAAAAATTATTTATTTATTTTTTTTTTTCAGCCAATGACGTTGTGACACGTCACTGGGGGTGTCAATGGAAGTCACCTCACTGGGGATCGGAAGCACGACTCTAGTTCAGTGCAAGGGGGAAGAAGGCACGGCGTCATTTCTCTATAAAGTGGGTTCTGAAAGTTGTTCAAACATGATTATTATAGCAACAAATAGAGTTTTAAATGAGTCCGACTCATTTAAAATATATTTAAGTTTGATTTGTTTATTATGATATTTGGTAACGTATATGTTTATAAAAAAATTAAAAATTAGTTTTAATTTATTTTTAAAAAATTAAAAATTAAAAATACATTTATTTTGAACAAAATATTTTAAAAAAATTTAAATAAAAAGACAAACAATGGTTCCGTGGTTCGAACCCACAAGGGAGAGAGAGAGAATGGAGCAAACAATGTTGCTACAGCTTAAAGGTCTTCCGCGTTCTTTCTGTATTGCTTCCGCATTTTTTTTTTAAAAATTTTAAACTTTTATAAACTCGTTTTTTTAATTTATAATTTTTAACTTATGTCAAGTTTGACATTCTCAAAAAAATTTAAAAAGTCAAAAAGTCACTATTCTATTTAAGTCATATCATCTTATTTAATTCACATCACCTCTCTATTACATCACTTCAAACTCAACCCATACCCAACTCATATTTCATAAAAAGTCAAAAAGTGCACTTATTTAGGACATCCCAAACAACCCCTTAGTTTTTAATTTGAGAGAGCTATTTATAAACTCAAAAATTTACCAAGCAAGTTTATATGATAATTTTTAAAATTTTTAAAATTATAAACTGAAAAAAAAATAGTTACTAAACAAACCCAAGTTTGAATTTGATTTTTAAACTTGTTTATTAATTGAGTCAAGATCGAGTAAGCTTAATTCAGCTTGACAAGGCTTATG
Organism: Camellia sinensis; assembly: GCF_055761805.1. Taxonomy (NCBI): domain Eukaryota; kingdom Viridiplantae; phylum Streptophyta; class Magnoliopsida; order Ericales; family Theaceae; genus Camellia; species Camellia sinensis. The sequence continues at coordinate 85,709,301 of NC_138963.1, forward strand.
AATATAAATATAACTCGTCTCACTTCGTTAGAACTCTGTCATGCTGCAAACAAAACAAGGGTGAGCTACCCGGTGGGTGGGTTTGCTGGAAAACTCCTTCAACGATCAAGTTAGCTTTTTGGAGAAGAGAGAATGTAGAGCACAGTAGAGAGAGAGAGAGAGAGAGTGTTGCTAAAAATTTCTTACCACCAACGTCTATATGAGCCTTCTTTTCTAAGCTGGCCATGCAGTCTCAGAGATTGTGAGTGTACTACCTCAGCTATCCTTCATTGGACAGGCGACTGTGCTCCCTTTTACATTTCTTACACATATAGAGACCAAAACTACCAAACAATATTTGTCGCCCCGCCAAACAATATTGACGGTTACCAAGAGTGGATTCTTCTCTTTTCGTTATTAGTCCACGTGGAAGTCCACGTGGAATACTCGACCGAGCTATTACTTGTGAAACATAAGCATTACTTTGATCACCTTGATGCCGAGCTGAATCCAGTCGGTCTCCTAGAGGAAGTGTGTTCGGTCAAAGCCTTAATGGCAGCACCTGGAACCGGCCAAGGGGGGCACGCCATTCGTTATCTTGGCCGCGTACCGCGGTCCCACAAACTACCTCTTTCTCAACGTCTATAGCCCGAATCGTTAATAGCTCGACTGCATTATGGTTATACTATCGCTCTTAGAACCGCGATGTTAGTAATAGCTCGGCCCACCGACGAGTGCTAGTTCGGTCCAATACAATATTCCGTATGGGTCCAGCTCGGCACAACACCACATCCCAGGTCACCTTAGACCGGCCTAGCATCATATTTCGTGTGGGCCTAGTTCGGCCAATACTCAATATAAGTTCCCCTCTCAATTGTCCCTTAATCCCATCCGTGCTGATCATGATTGGGATTACTTTTCCCAACCGAGCTATCGATTTTGGCTGGTTGTTGAGACTTGTGCCGGCTGTTCTGTCATCAATCAATCGCCCTTACTAACAACCTATCAGTCATCCTGACAACCCATCACATCTGTGACGCGTGGCGGTCCCCTGGTAGACCCGTACAACCCCCATAACTATCATCATGCTGCTAAAAATTTGAAAGATTGCTGCCTTTTGGGTTTTCCTCCATAAATAGGCGTTAAAACCCCCCTTAACTGTTTCACTATTCACTTCCTTCCTCAAGCCAAACCCTAGTCTTCTTAGAGTTCAATCGACGTCGTTGCTGCCGTTGCCTCGACTTGTGCAGTTCTTAGTGTTTTCCATCGTCGTGGGTACTGCAGTAGAGGTTGAGATCAATTGAACCTCGACTTGGCACCCAAATTTGTAAGTTTTCCTTGTCTTTCTTCCTTTGTAATTGATGTTCTCCGTGTTCTTCAAACTTTTCTTATTGGGATCTGTTGACATTCTACCGATATCCCTCTCGTGGGGATAAAACTGATAGATGCTAGTAGAAATTAGGCAAAACTAGAACCAAAAACAAAAATGGGGCCTCCGTGCCCCTCATCCCCCTCAGTTTTAGTATACAAACTTTGTATTTAGCATGGACAATGTAGATTCTGGAAAAAATCGAGCAAATATTTGACTTTTGATCCAGAAAATGCTTCAAACCAAACCAAGCCTTAAGTCCTATCAAATGGGGTCGGCTACATGAATCCATCAAATGGGGTTGTTACTAACTCCGCCGGTCCCAAGCCCGAGTTAAGGAGGAGGGTTATGTGTTACGTAGCCAACAACCAATATGTAAAAGAGCCGTTCGGATCCCTTATGAAAATGAATCCAGAAAATGCTTCAAATCGGGCTAAAACATGTTTGCGGTCCCTTCACATGATTTGGACCGTATTAGAAACCAGTAAGAGCTTTTAACCAAGATAAGCACCAAATATTTAGGATAAAGGCCTAGAACCAGCCCGACACTTCCACAACCGAGCTAGAACGGTAACCGAGTTAAGTTTGGAAACTTAGCAGAGACTATTTTATAGCTGAGCTAGGCATATTTTGATAATTGCGCACTTGATGCCGTGCTAACACTTGCACTTATTTTTTTAATAATGTAGAACGAACTAGGACCTACTAGGCACACCTCAGCTGTCACGACTCAAACCCGCCCCTATGGGTTTAGTACCGTAACCGGCCAGTAATTCGAGATTACCGAAGGCCTGTTTAAGAGTAAAACAGTAATACAGAGTATAAGGGCTGGCGGAAGCCAAAACAGTAATTAAAAGGTGTCTAATGAGCTGTGACAGTCTGTATGCAAAGAGACTTTTCATAACATGTTAACATTCGGAACAAAAACAGTATATACATACATCATTTACAGGCATTCAGGCTAGGGACCAAATCCCCGTCATAACAGTACAGTATAGTACAGGTACAGTTTATACAGTATGTACAGAATAGAGACAAAAAAGGGGGAAACTAAAACACCCCAAACAGCCTTGGCTCGGTCAGGCTTGGAACCTCTCTGTAAGGCACAGTGGTTGGCTTGACAAAAAGGGAGTTAACCCGACGCTCCTAACTCCGCTCCAGTGCCTAGACACCTACATATATATATATATATACAGTGAGCTAAAACCCAGTGAATAACATATACATAAAGAGGGTAAGAATGAATGTCCTTTCAGTATTTAAAACAGTCAGGTATAACAGTATATCAGTCATTCAGTCTGTGGCTCATATCTCATGCCATAACAGTCATTCAGAAACTATAATAGTCATATGTGGTACATCCATTAGCAAACAGTACGGTAGGTCTTAATAGACCGAACAGTCAGTTGATGGCCATCATATCAGTAAACAGTAGTGGTTCCAACATGGGAACCGACAGAGATCTCTGTAACAGTAACAGTAACAGTTCAGTAACAGTAAATTGCTATAGATGCCATGAATACAGTTCACAAATAGGACAAACATTCATTCAGTAAACAGTGTCATTTCATAAAGCAGTACAGTCATTTGTTCAGAAAATAATCTTAATTGAACATATCTTTGCAACACAGTTACTTACAGAGTTCTGGGCTACAGATAGGCTAGTGAGCATCCTCGGATGCCAACCCTACATAGTTATAGAATGAACACACACTAAGTTGCACGTTTGGAAAACAATAACTTAGTCCCTATCTTGACTTGGTGTGGTTCTAAAGCATTATCCTCATTAAGATGTCTTAAACTAGGCCTAAGAATACCTAGGATGGAATGAGGATGCAAAGATGCACTTTTAAACACTTTTCAAAATTTTCAGAAAACAGGAGTCTCGCTCGAGCGTGGCATTCTACGCTCGAGCAGACATGCAGACAAAGGAGCTCCGCTCGAGCGTTACTTCCTTCGCTCGAGCAGACTGTAAACTACAGTAAAAGTACTGGATGCACGAAAATCACGCTAGATGGGCGCTCGATCCACGCTCGAGCGTGAGACACAAGTCCTCGCTCGAGCGTAAACTCTCTCGCTCGAGCGGACTGTAAACATATGCAAAGTACTGGATACACGCATTTCACACTCGAGCATTACTTTCCCCGCTCGAGCGGACTGCATGAACTCAACGTGCTCGCTCAAGCGTGAAGTCCTACGCTCGAGCGTGGGTCCAAATCCTGGAAATTTCAGATTGAACCTCCAAGCTCAAATTCAACATTTTAAGCCTCAAATCCGATCCTCTTGGGCTAATTTTCTGGAAAACACTTCAAAACCCATAATATTACATGTTTCAAAGATTAATTTGAGGAATCAAAGCCCAAAGGTAGTTCAATTAAACACAATTTTTAAATAAACTTCAAGAACACGAATTATGTAACATGCAAGTGTTCTAATGAACTCAAAGCTTCTAATACATGCTCCAAAGAGCCAATTCTTTCAAAAACAAGATGAATTCATGGACCGAAGCCAGATTATGGACATGCATGTGAGGATTTCCATGAGATCAACCTTAGAACTCAACAATGTAAACATGCATGCATGAATTCCTAGTCAATTCAACCTATTAAGCTAATTCATGCCTCAACTCTACAATATATCATGAACCATGCAAGAACTAACTTAAATACAAGCTTAAGAAGATGGTTCCTCTACCTTATGCCTTGAATTCAAGATGCGGAAGCTCAATCATGCAAATTAACCTTCAATTCTTCTAGTTTCCAAGCCAATTCTAGATGAAATCAAGCTTTTCCTCCCATCTCTCTCTCTCTAGTCAGTTTTGTCTCAAGGAATGGATGAGGAAGAGATATGAATTAAGTCTCAAATGTTTTATGAGGTGGCCCACTAACATGGCATTTTGGCAAATAAGTCCAACTAATGCAATACAACATTGTTTAATCTAATTTAATCATACCAAATGAAGTTCCAATTAAATTTACCATAAAAACATATAAATTCTAACTAGCATAAGCCATTAATCAATTTCGGATTCGGCCGCCGATAAGGCCTTCAATTTGCAATTTAAACATAAACATATGAACAGATCATTTAACAATCAAACAGATAGACATGCATTTAAACTAACACACTCAATCAATTAGCTCAGAATTTCAATCAATTCAATTACTTATCATGATCAGTCTCAATTTAGCAATAATCAGTGGGGTTATCAGTAAACAGTAGTGAGGGTTATCACATCAGTCTTGTAAACTGGTGATGCTCATAGACTAAGCAGCTATCCACCAAGTAATAAGTTAGATTTAGTGAACAAAATAAAACTGGGATAAATGGGCAAGTACTGTTTTATGGTAAGCTTCCCTGGGCCATAGCTAAGTTTCGCAGGGAGTTTGGCATCTCGGATGTCGTCCAAATTGAGCTAGCTAAGAAGGGAGATACGCCATGGGGTAGATTGGACGCCTGTCTCTTCGCCGTCGTGTCCATAGTCGAAAGCGGCCTCCGCTTCCCGGTCCAGCCTCTAGTCTACAAGTTTTTGAGGTAGATTAGGTTATGTCCAACCCAAGTGTCCAACAACACTTAAAAAATAATAAATGTCGTGGTCGCGCTCAACCGTATCCTCAATTTGAACCTCGGCCTTGCCGAGATATTCCATCAATACACACTTAGCAAGAATAAGAGAGGTTTTTGCTGGTACTTGAAGGTTAGAAAAGGCCGAGCAAAACTTATAGAGAGTAATCCAGACAAAGAATTAAACAACGATGATTTTCTATGGGTGTCTGGCAATTACGAAGACACTGAGGCGTCCATACCAGGCTGATACATATGCAAAAATTTTGGGAGCGCTGGTAAGCAACATAGCACGGTTTAAATTTTTGTATTTGACTGTCTTTGCCGATCTAACACTTGGAATTTTATACAGATTACACACTCTTGGAAGAGGATTATTCTCAAGCCAATCATGAGGCTATTAGAGTTGCTCTGTGGTATCCGACCAAGGAATGAGAGTGCCACAAGCTGCTCGGATACAAACAGAGCTACCAGTATAGTGCACCTCGCAAAAGCAGGGTTACCAACTTCTTGCGTAAGACCTCACCTCAGCCAGACCCAACTCTTCCGCTTGTCCCTTTGACCGCCGAGCAAGAGATGGCTAAAATCTGCACTATTAAATCTATGATAACTAGCGGGCCGAGTGAATCTTAGTCGGCAGAAATGGCATGAGGCCAGTCTTCCGAGCAAACCGCATAAGAATTTGGCCTAGTGTTGGCTCTGGCCAGCGAACAAGGTGCTGGTCGGTCGAAGAAGAAGTTGAGGCGAACGTCGACCGAGTAGCATTTGGTCGACAAAGATTCAATTGAGCTTCCTTCTGCCGATCTAGGGGAACAGACTGAACAACCCTTGGCTGAGCAGTCCATTCACTCCACTGACCCTTTAGTTTGGTCACTTGAGTTGAAATATAAAGGCCGAGCAGTGACCACGTCCGATTCTATCTACACTGACAAGGACTATTTGTTTGGTTTCAACATGACCAAGGGTTTGCTCCTTCCAACAGACATGAAGAAGCATAAGGAACTGTCCAACATGAAGGTCCTTAGGTCGGCTGCAAAGTCTATTGTTCGGCTAAGTAAGTGAGCCTCTTTGTCACCATGTTATTGCTCGGTTCGACATATTAACTTCTTCTTCATTGCAGGCCATGCAGAAAAACTACCTTGCCTACGAACACATGATCTCTGTGCAGCAAAGTCTGCAGGAGGCTATAGCCGACAACAAGGCCAAAACGACTGAGTTGGAGAAACTAATGGCTTCCCATGATACAGTGATAGCCGAACGGGATCAGTTGGACGAGAAACTTTTGAAGGCCGAGGAGGATAAGCAAAAGGCTGTGCAAGCCAAAAATGAGAGGTATCTTGCCAAGCTACGCAAGCTTCACGCTGCTCATACGGCTGAGTTGAAGAAGCAAGTCGACGATGTGGAAGATAGCGGCTATGCCGAAGGAGAGAAAGTTTATGAACGGTAGGAGGAGGGAACAAAGGACATCTTTTTCCAGTGCAGCTGGAAAGCTGCCATAGAGAAACTTGGCCATGGGCCAAACTCTGACTTCTTTAAGAATCTCCACTTGACTTCATTCTGTCGCATATGCAAGCCTACGCCGTAGCTGTATGGCAGAAGTTGATTGAGGTGACGGCAACTAGCGCGGCTGAGGCAACACTCCCCTCACCGACCAATGTGATTCCCCAACCGGTCATTGCGGAAGAAGAATCCCCAAGCAGTGACCAAGCTGAGTTAAGAGCCGATCTGGGCATCGGCACGGAAGAAGAAACGGCGCTGAATACGACTGATGAGGACTTAGCCGATCAAGAGGAAACTGTAAACATAGATTAGGGCATAGTTAGGCTCTTTTGTATTTTCCTTTTGCTCTATTTGTTTTCTTTGTAACCAGGCTACGAGCCCCATTTTTGTAATCGAACTGGATTATGAATGACAAACTTTTCAGCTTCTTTTTGCTTGCATCATGCATGTGTCGTCTTCAATTTTACTGCTTTGTCTGAATGATTGCAACGCTATCTTTTATTGTCACCGATATAAAACTGCTCACTTCAACTCTTTTGCGTGTTAATTTTCCATAGTGTTGAGATGAAAATCACTCGCTGGACCCAAATGTGAAGTACACTTTGTCATTCCAAGCTAATTTCTGCTTGGATAAGACAATACAAAGTTGGGGAAGCACAACTTTCTCCCCGTGCAAAAATTAGCACGGTTAGGGTCTTTACTACTGCAAAGAACCCTAACTCTCCTCCAGCGAGCAAAATCAACTCGGTTAGAGAGGCAAAAAAGCAGCTTTGTTTTTAATTACATCAACTATCTCCCCAGTGAGCAAATCCAGCTCGGGGTAATGGGCAAAATCAACTCGGTTAATGAAGAAAAAAATCATCTTTTAAATTACATCAGTTTTCTCCCCGTTGAGCAAAATTAGCTCGGGGTAACGAGCAAAGTCAGCTTGGTTTCAAATCATAAGTTAGGTAGAACACCAACTTTCGTCCAAGCGAGCAAAAGCAGCTCGGGAGGACGAGCAAAATCAACTCAGGGGTGACGAGCAAAAACAGCTCGGGTTTCGTTGCCAAAATTGGGAATAGCACCAATTTTCCCGTTTGGTGAGCGAGATCAGCTTGAGAAAGGATAAGTGAAGTCAGCTCGGTACCAATGATGACAATAGGGGATAACACCAACCATTTGTACGGTGGTAAAAGTCAGCTCGAGGTGAGCAAAATCAACTCGATTTTCTGTCCTAAGCTGGTCATAACACGAACTTTTTGCATGGTGCATCGTCTCAACTGAGGGTAAATTGCCCCTATTACCCAGTAACTTAATGTAACACTTAAAGGGAAGAAGAATAAACATAATCGCACAACACAAAGAGAAATAAAAGGGCTCTTTCCATTGCTCATCAAACTTTACATACAACACCAAATGCCAAGTGTGATTAAAAAAGAAGAAGAATTACATTTTAGAAGTAAAACTGTTTGAGGTTAGCCGTATTCCATGGTCTTGGAATAGCGTTGTTGTCTAATTCTTCTAAATGGTGTACCCTTTTGCCAGCAAGGCCAGTTATTTTGTATGGCCCTTCCCAATTTGCGCCCAATTTTCCTTCTCCAAGGACCAGAGTGTTGTCCATTACTTTCTTCAAGACCTAGTCTCTAACTTTGAATAATCGTGGATGCATGGTCTTGTTGTATTTCTTGGAGAGCTCTTGTTGATAGGTTGCAATGTGAATTAGCGTCTTTTCTCTTCTTTCTTCAGTTAGGTCCAACTCTAGGGCGATAGCTTCACTATTTAAGTCGGGCTCAAAATTTCAGACTGGATGGTTGGTATGCCAATTTCTAAAGGTATGACGACCTCCATGCCATAAGCCAGGGCGAATGGAGTCTTCTCGGTAGAATGTCTTGGGGTAGTTCGGTATGCCCATAATACGTTGGGCATTTCTTCAGTCCACCTCTCTTTGGCCTTCTCCAACCGCTTCTTCAGACCATCCAAGATAGTTTTGTTAGAAGCTTCAGCTTGTCCATTGGACTGGGGATAGGCCGGTGTGGAATTGTAAAATTCAATCTTCAACTCTTCGCAAAATCCGCGACATAGTTTCCTATCAAACTACATCCTGTTATCTGAGATGAGGGCCTTTGGTACTCCGAAACGAGTGATGACATTCTGCCATACAAACGTCTTCACGTCTTTCTCTTTGATGGTTGCCAATGGCTTAGTTTCTACCCATTTGGTGAAGTAGTCAGTGGCAACGATAAAAAACTTGCGACTACTCGGAGCTGTTGGGAGTGGTCCAACAATATCCAATCCCCAAAGGGAAAAAGACCAAGGATTCGTCAAGGAGAGCAGCTCTCTAGCCGACTGATGAATCTGGTGTGCAAATTTCTGGCACTTCTCGCATTTGTGCACATATTTTTGCCCATCTACTTGCATGCACGACCACTAATAACCTTGGAAAATTGCTCGGTATGCCAGCAATCTGCCCCTGATGTGGCTTTCACACATGCCTTCGTGAATTTCAAAGAAGAAAATTTCAACCTTGCTGGGATGGACGCATAGCAGGTATGGCCCAGTAAAGGACCTTTTGTACAAGGCGCCAGATGAAAAGAGCCAAAACCGCTCTAACTTAGTCTTTATCTTGTTGGTTTCTTTATTTTCAACTGGCAGGACTCGATCTTTGAGGAAAGTGATGATGGGGTCCATCTAAGACGGCCCTAAGTCGGTGTAGAGGACTTCGGGCGCCTCAGGTTCTTCGATGCTAGGCCAGGGTAAGAACTCGATCATCAAAGGATTATGAAAGATGTTTTGCATGGATTCCAAATTGGCCAGTTCATCTGCTTGACTATTCTCTTCGAGGCTGATTTGTTCCAGTCGAATTGTGACAAACTTTTTGATTTCGGCGTGTACCAGTGCTTGATACTTGGCCATCCTCTCATCCTTAGCCTCGTATTCACCAGAGATTTAGTTGATGACAAGTTTGGAATCGTTGAATACCATAAGTGCGGTTTCCTTTATCCGTAGGGCACTTTTTAGGCTGGCTAGGAAGGCTTCATATTCAGCCTCATTGTTGGACACTGAAAATCTAAGCATGATAGCGTGCTCAATGGTTAGTCCATCGGGCAAAGTTAAGACAACCCCCAGCCTGGCACCATGTCTATTCGAAGCTGTATCAATGAAGAGTTTCCACATCTTGCCAATGAACAATTTCCAGCAGTCAGATGGATTCTAAGAATGTTACAAGTCCAAGGTTGTGGTCTCCTTTATGCGTAGCTTACCTGCTTGTCTGTCTTCCTTTGTTTTTAGTAGGTCAGTTGTTTCTCCTTTTGCCGTTTCAACATTGCCTTGTCTTTCTGTAGCTTGCACCTTGCCTCCTTCTGGCAGCATGAGGATAATTGGCCGTGTTAAATCCGCACAAGCCACTTCTATCTGCTTGGTTTCATGCGCCAGATCTATCGGGTAGACAAGATAGGTGCCCGGTGTAAATTCTGTAACAAAGTTGGCCAAGGCTTGTGCCTAGATGGTTGTTCGCAGCTGAAACCTGATGTCGTACTGCCCCAGCTCTACCACTCATTTCAAGATTCTACTAGAGTAATCCGCCTTCTCAAAAAGCACCTTGAGTGGAAACTCGATCAGTACTATGATTGTGTGAGCGTGGAAATAGTGCGCTAACTTTCTAAAAGCCATTATGAGAGCTAGAGCCAGTTTTTCAAGCAGCAGATATCTTGACTCAGAGGGAAGCAAAGTTTTGTTGACATAAAAAATAGGGAGGTGTTGCAGTCCGTTTGCTCGAATGAGTACCGCGTTGACCGTGTGTTGAGAAACGGCCAGATAGAGATAGAGCTCTTTACCTAGCTGTGGGGTGACCAATATTGGGGTGAAAGAAAGATATGCCTTTAAGTCTGCCAGAGCTTGGTCGCATTCTTCGTCCTAAAAAAACTTGGTTTTCAAAGTCTTGAAAAAGGGCTTGCAACGATTTGATGACCGATTGATAAATCTGTTCAGCGCAGCTGCCATTCCGGCAAGATGTTGCACGTTTTTTGTGGAATTTCATCGTTCCAGCTCTTGTATTGCCTTGATCTGTGAAAGGTTAGCTTCAATACTTCGGTTGGTAACCAGAAAGCTCAGAAATTTTCCAGTTCCCACTCCGAAAGCACACTTGGAAGCATTTAATCGCAACTTGTGGTGTGTGAGGATAGTGAACATATCAGCTAGGTCGTGGAGGTGCTGAGATTCATCCTTACTTTTGACCACCATATCGTTAATATATGCTTCCATGGTGCGGCCAAGTAAAGGAGCAAACATTTTTGTCACCATTCTTTGGAAAGTTGCCTCAGTGTTCTTTAGGCTAAAGGGCATGACCATGTAGCAATACAGTCCTCTTGGCGTGGTAAAAGAAGTGATCTCTCGGTCTGCCTCGTACATGGAAATTTGGTGATAGCCGCGGTATGCATCAAGGAAGCTGAACCTTCGATGACTAGCGGTTAAATCCACTAGCTGGTCGATTCTTGGGAGGGGAAAGCTATCATTGGGGTAAGGTCTGTTGATTGTTTTGTAGTCGACGCATACTCATTATTTCTCATTTTTCTTTAGAACCACCACCGTGTTAGAGATCCACTTTGGGCATTGCACCTCCTCAATCGCCCCGGTCTCCAACAAGTTTTTGACCTCCTTGGCCACCACTTCAGTATGGTACAAGGCTGAGCGTCGAGTTCTCTGTATGATCGGCTGAGCGTTAGAAAAAACTTTGAGTTAATGGAAAATGAAGTTTGGATCAAAGCTAGGCATATCGTAAGGCGTCCATGCAAAGACTTCAACGTTGGAGACCAAAAAGTTTACGTAGTCCCTCCGCGCGGTGCTGGACAATGATGAACCTAAGAGGAAGAACTTGCTCGGATCGTTCTCATCAATCCGAACCTCTACTAAATCTTCTACTCACTTCTCCTCAGCCTTTCTCCTCACATCTTCCAGGACCTTTTTCCCATATGGCCATTCTATTATTTGGACAAAGCCTTTCGCAGCTCGGGTGCTGTTTACTGCGACGAAGCACTACTTTGACATTACTTGGTCTCTCCAAACTTCTTCAATTTGTCTGGTTGGGGCAGCAAAGCGCATGACCTAGTGATAGGTTGAAGCCACTGCTTGCATGGCATACAACCAGCCCTTTTCCAAGATCAGGTTGGAAGTCGATGGGACCTTCAGCACCTAGAACTCCACTTGCTTCGTGACTAATCCTATTTTGACCGGTAATATGATCTTTCCAATCAGCCACTCCAGTTGTGAGTTGAATCCAACTAGAGGCGAAGTTGCAGGGGCTAAGTCTTTCTCTTCTAACTTCATTTGTTTGAATGCGTCGTAATAGATGATTTCGATCGAACTCCCTTGGTTGATCAAAATTCTCTTGATGTCAAACTCTTTGACACGAAGTGTTACAACTAAGGCGTCGTTGTGAGGGGTTTGAATTCTTTCCAAATCTTTGCTAGAAAAGGTCATGATGTCTTGTATCTCAGTTTTTCCCTTCTTCATGGCGGGCTGAACAGAAAACACTTCTCTCATATGTTCAGCCTTCTTAATCATTCCCCTGAGTTGGCATACTCGCGCTTGCTCTATGATACCATGAATGACATTGATAACTTTTTGAGGCGTTACATCCAGGACGGCTAGTTCATTAGGCTCTGTTGGCCCTTGCGGAGATACCCTTATGCCGCCATCTATGTACTAGTCTAAGTGCCCCGCTGTAACTAGCTCTTCCAAGTGTTGTTTTAACGGCACGCAGTCCTCCGTACGGTGCCCCTTTCTTCATGGAAAGTGTAGTAGTATCTTAACTTGAATCCCCTCTGGGCATCCCCCAACTTTGCTGGCCATTGGACATATGGCTCGCCTCGGATTTCACTAAGAATGCGATAAATCAAAATTTTGAAGACAGTGGTGATGCTCGTCCATGCCTTCAACTTGCTCTTGGTATCTTCCTCTTCGTTGCGTGGAGCATTAGCTCGGTCATTCCTACGTCCTCTGTTTCTGTCATTACGGCCAGCTCCGCGGTGTTATTCTCTAGCTCGGTTATTAGGGCAGTCATCCTCCTGTCCCACCGAGTGGACTTTTTTAGACACACATTTGTTCGCTACCACAGGATATGCCTTTTCAGTGGCAGTGGCGGCATCATCATCAACTTAGATGTGCTCGTTAATCCAGTGCGTCAATGATTCCATGGTCATAGGCTGGTGCATCGTAAGCGAGTCTTGCAGTCTATGTCCGACTGGTAGGCCTCGCTTGTATTGGGTGATCGCCAGGTTGGTGGGACAATCAAGGATCTCGTTGTATTTCTCTTAATACTTGGCATTGTATGTCTTCAACGAACTGCCCGATTCCATCTTAATGCCCAGGAGGTGGTCGATCTCCATCGGTGTTCTGGTATTGGTCTTGAATTTGGTGATGAAGGCTTCTGCTAGTTGTTGCCACCCCTCGATACTCTCATCCGGCAGCCTTTCGAACCATTTTAGGCCCAACTCCCCTGAACTTGCTGGGAATATGAGGCACATTAAGGCATCATTGCGTCTATGTACCACAATTACTCGCTGGTAACGACTAACGTGCATGTACGAGTTCGTTTTGCCATCGTATAGTGTGAACTTAGGTTAATGAAATCTAGCAAGGAGCAGCATGCTCTCAATCTCAAGAGACAGGGGGTGGCGGTGAGCCTTGCCAAGTCTCTATCCACTGGTGCAGGGACCACCATTCTAGGTGGCGGTATAACCACCATTCTAGGTGGCGGTATAGCCACTTCTTCACTGGAATGGATTTGGGGATTCAGCCTCTATAGCGTTAGCACTCGTTGGGCTTCTCTACAGCGTGCAGGTTCCTCCAAGACGTCCCTAAGGTCCTCCAAAAGGGTAGAGTATGAGTATCTCGATGACGTCGACGAACGCGAGGGATGGTAGCTGCTGTCTTGCGTGCATGACCTCTCTATCGGTGGGTCAGAATTGCCTACTCCATAGCTCCTAGTGATGAAGAGGGAGGGTGTCCTTCATTGGTGCTGGCTGCCTGAGCGACGGGGTTGGGTGCGCTCACTGTGGTTTCCCACTTCAGGAACACTCTTTCCTTTGATCTGCCGCTTCAACATCTCTATCTCTACCAACATCTTCCGTATGAGGGCATCCTGGTCTCTTAATTTGAGCTCCAGGCGTTGAGTGTGTGACTCTCCTCGTCGCCGGCACCCTTTAAGACTCTATGAATGGTTAGCACTCCTCACGTGTCTCTGGGTAGTTCTCTAAAGGAGGTCTCCAGGCCTGCAATGGTCAGAATGGCAGGAGGGACATCTCTTCTCTAGACCGACTTTGGAGTGATGCCATTGATGACGGACAACGATGTTTCATTGTTGTTCGCCATGGAAAAGAATCAAAAAGAGGTTAGAGGACAAGGTTTGTCTTTCAAAGATTTCCCATAGACGGCACCAATTGTACAGGGGAGAAATATTCACCTCGCTTCGTACTTCCTTGCTACCAAGCTCGTCTCACTCTGTCAGAACTCCGTCGTGTTGTAAACAAAACAAGGGTGAGCTACCCGGCAGGTGGGTTTGCTGGAAAACCCCTCCGACGATCAAGTTAGCTTTCTTGGAAAAGAAAGAAGGCAGAGCATAGTAGAGAGAGAAAGAAAGATGTTACTAAAAATTACTTACCACCAACGTTTGTATGAGCCTTCTTTTCTAAGCTGGCCATGTAGTCTCAGAGATTGTGGAAGCACTACCTTTGCTGTCCTTCACTAGATAGGCGACTGTGCTCCCCTCTACATTTCTTACACGTGTAGAGACCAAAACTACCAAACAGTATTTGTCGCATTGCCAAACAGTATTGATGCATACCAGGAGTGGATTCTTCTCTTCTCGTTATTGGTCCACGTGGAATACTCGACTGAGCTATTACTTGTGCACCATAAGCATTACTTTGATCACCTTGATGCCGAGCTGAATCTAGTCGGTCTCATAGAGAAAGTGTGCTCGGTCAAAGCCTTAACGACAACACTTGGAACCGGCCAAGGGGGGGCACGCTGTTCGTTATCTCGGCCGCGTACCACGGTCCCACGAACCACCTTTTTCTCAACGTCCATAGCCCGAATCGTTAATAGCTCGACCGCATTATGGTTCTGCTATAGCTCTTAGAATCGCAATGCTGGCGATAGCTCGGCCCATCGATGAGTGCTAGTTCGGCCAAGTTCGGCCCAACACAATATTCTGTGTGGGTCCAGCTCGGCATGACACCACATCTCAAGTCACCTTAGTTTGGCCCAGCATCATATTCCGTGTGGGCCTATTTCGGCCAATGCTCGGTATAAGTTCCCCTCTCATATATATATATATATATATATTTACTTTTATTAATATATCAAATAAATGTTGACTAATTTATTTTATTTTTCTATTTATGTTTGGTGTTTATGTAAATTTTTATATTTGATTGATAAATTTTATTATTAATATAAATATTCTTGTATATTTTGTTTATAATTTTTTTAAAAAATAATCTTACAATAAGTAAATTAATTAAAAAACAATTCGAGCTCGAACTTAACTCGTTTATATAATCAAGTTAGATCGAGCTTAGTTCGCCTTGAGCTCAAACTCAACTAAAGTAGTATTTGATAGTTTAATTCAACACTTAAACGAAATATATTACATAAAAATCAAGTAAGCCCATTTGATAATTATAATTAGCATCACTTAAAAATTTAAGTAGCTCTTAAAATCTTAGTTAAAACTTAAAAATATTTAAGTAATTAAAAATTTACTTAATTTTGATTGAATTTATAATAATTATGCTTGAGTGTTGACATACACCGTTATAGCCTTATCATCACAGTTACCATCACTACACCACCATTGCAATTACTACCGTCACCACCACCTCTCTACCACCACCATTACCACTACAATCACATCCATCACTATTATTATTGTTGTTATAAGCACTAGCATTATTTCACTATCACTACTACTACCACAATTGTCACCACCACTGCCCCTAGCTTTCCATTACAACTACAACCATAACAATTCTTCTTTTCCACCACTATTGTCACTCTTACTATAACCATCACTATCATTCAACACCACAATCGCGACTACCACCTCTCTTTTTACTTCCACTACGTTGCCATTCTATCATTACTGCAACTATTATCCTTCTACATCCGTCACTATTGTCATGAGTGTTATAATCGCCACCATCGTTATTGTCGCCTCTGGCTTCGCGACCTCCAGCACCACTACCACAATCACTATCTCACCAGCGTAATATAAAAATTGAAAGACACAATTTTAAAATAATAAATTTTAAATTTAATTATATATATTAAATAATTTATTTTAATTTAAAATATAAATTTTCATTAGAAAAAATTTAATATCTAATTTTTAATAATTAATTTTACTTTTCAATTTTATCAAACACCTCATAGTAAATAAGGTGGAACATTCAAATATTAGGATAAGATAGGACCACCAATTCTGCCACACGGATAGGGTCCTTTTACTCTTCAATTGAAACCTAGATTCCCCTTACCTGCAAATGCATTATTGTATGTACTTCACACAAATACGTGAACTCTATGGGGGTGTTGCTTACCTAATATTTTTGATAAATGAGAAATCATAATATTTATTGAATCATATTTTATTTCTCAATTACTTAATAAAAATAAGTTGCTAAATCTCATTCATAAAATTTTTTACTACATTATTAAAAATAATAATAATATTAGGAACTCAGGAAATTTTTTTTATAAATATATATCGATAAATCACAATCATTATAAATATGACTCACATTTCATAAATTTTAAATTTATGACTCATTTTCAGTATAAATTTAAAATCAAATTATTGCTGAATTTTTTTTTTAATTATTAATCAATTATTTTCTTGACATATCACTAAATTTAAAAAATTGATCTAATTTTTAGACCCGAATAATCAGACGCTTGCTGGACAGGTTGGAAAGTGGCCTCACTTGGTATGAACTAATGCAGACCATTAACAAACAGGATATGCTTTTTCTCGACCAATTAGGCAAAGCATCTTAGCCAACGACGTTTGAGTGATAATTTTTCCCATTGATTTTTATATTTTATTTTTTTATAATGATTTTATTTTCGTAATGTAACATTTTTACGTTTAAATTTTACATCAAATTACTTATTTTTGTGATTTTAAAAAGTACATGATATTTTAATCTTTCTTTCTATAAATTTTAACTACTAAATTATAAATATTAGAAGAACTTACGGTCCTAATAAGTAAATTTATTATTTAATAAGTCTTATAATAATTAATGATATTTTTTTATTAAATACTATTTAAAGACGTCACTAATTATTAATTTTCAATGACAGTTTGAAAATTTTGTCTCAAAAAAATCACTAATTATGAGTTTTAGCGACAGTTTGAAAAAATCGTCACAAAAATGTGCTAATTTTTAACTTTTAACAATAGTTTAAAAAATTCGTCACAGAAACAAGTCATCAATTATAAGTTTTAGCAACAATTTATAAAAATCGTGACAAAAAAAGTCACTAATTATCAATTTTTGACCGCATATGTAAAATAATGGTCACAAAATTATTTTTAGCGACGATTTTACTAGGACTTATTTTTAATAGGACTTGATGAGAATTAAATCCAACTATTAGAACCTATTGATAATTTACCTTAAATTTTATTGGTGTGTCTTGCTATAAACAAAACAAAAAATTCTACAACATATTCCTCTTATTTGATGGGTTAGAGACTTTTGTTTCCAATAAAATTTTAGGTAATTCTCTATAGAGAAAATTAGTGATAAATCTAATATAAGAAAAGTATAAGTCAATAGATCTAGTGGATATTTTCTGTTAGTGAGAGGCCCACCATTTATGAAATAGTTCGGTAAAAAGTCTTTTTGTTTGTTTTGAAAGACATTTTATTTCTAATTTTACCCCTTAATTTATTTGTTGAATTTTTTTTATCTATTGACTTTCGTTGACTATCTATTCAAATTTATATCTATCTATTCAAATTATTTTCTATCTGTTCAAATTTTTTTGTCTATCTGTTTAAATGTTTTAACTATCTGATCAATTTTTTTGTCTATTTGTTCAAATTTTTTTCCTTATCTTTCAAATTTATATATACATCTGTTGGAATATCTATAAGGAGAAATTCTTATCTGTTGAAATTATCTATTCAAAAAAATTTACCTGTTGAAATTCATAAACTAATTTGTTTAAATTTTTATTTTATCTATTAAAACAACAATCTTATTTTAATTTTTTAATCTATTTGTTAAAATTCACCTCTTTTCTCTCTATCTGTTCAAATTCTCATTTTTAACGGGTCATATCAACTGTTCAAAAAAATTATATGTTCAATTTCTTTTTTCTATCTAGCGTTAAAAAAAAATTCTATCTATTCAAATATTTCTTCTCTCTCCCTCCATCTGTTGCAATATGTTTCATCATTATCAACAACAATAAAAAATCAACCATCATAATAAAGAAAAAAATTTAATGGTATAATTATAACTGTGTTTTTCATCCGTACTGTTTTTCATCTTATCTGTGTTAATAGTTAATAGTTAACTGCTATATATGTTTTTCATCTTAACTGTGTTGCTAGTTAGTTGTATATTTGTTTACTCTGTTTCATCTTAACTGTTGATAGTTACATCCCCATTGCTTCATTTGTTAATGCCAATAGTAGAGGTAAAAATTCAAAAATGGAACATGGTCTTAGCTTACAATATCTGATGAGGATAAATATACTCATGTTCCCATTGAATTGTTTGAACTTCATGCCCTTTATCTGATATAATCACCGTCACACTCACTGCAGTATAATTTCTTTCTTATGCTGTATCATCAATTACCTTCTCGGCCTGAAATTCCACAATTTGAGTAGGAGCCCACTGCTTGAAATTGCAGAGTTGGTTCGCATGTGTTTTCATTATTTTATTATTAAAAAAATATTTAAATTTAAAACAAATTAAAAATATTATTTTAATAGAATAGAGAAATAATAGGGAGTTTGTTGGGAGAAATAAATGAAAAAGTGATTCTTAAAATAGGAAATGAATTTTTTAATAATATTTAAAGATAAAATTTAAGTAAATTGCTGGGATGCTCTTATGACCAAAATATTTCAATGCTTTAATTGACAGACAAAAAAAAAAAAAATTCAAAATTTTATTTTTCACCCCAGCAGCCTTCTCTATATTCATTATCCAGAAATGCGCCGGACCCCCAGTAAATGCCACCCCACCGACCCCCAGTGCCACGTGGCACTGCGGGATTGGAAGAAAAAAAAAAAAAAAAAAAACTGGCCAATGGAGGCCTGCCACGTCACTGGGGGTCGACCCCCAGTGGGGGTCTGTAGCAGCACTCATTCATTATCCCCACAAGACTTTATGGCAGAAAATGAAATTGAGAAAGAAAAAAAATATCATGACAGACTATCTTTATCCTTATTTGACGGGTTAGGGACCTATCATGTCATTGATAAAATGTAGGCCATGTTTGTTTGGGTGGACATGAGTTTGGGATTGGACTAATAATTCAATAAAATTATTAATCCAATATTTGGTTAAACAATTGAAGTACGGACTAATTATTTTAAACTTGACTATTAGTTAAGATAGGATACATAATCTAACGAATTCGTAGTCCTAGGACTATTAGTTATGGAAATGCTAATCCAGTCTGCCCAAACAAACATGGCCGTAAGGTGATTCTCTATTCGCGTTACCTGCACAAGACTTCAAATGCAGAAAGTGAACGATACGACACATCTATCTTTCTTGAGGTTGTTCTCATAGTTCTATCATAATTTTTTTTTCATTTTTTTTAAATTTATTTTTTTGTTAATATAGTCATTGTAGCAAAAGCATACAAATCGACTCAAAAGTATATGAATACAACACAAAATTTGAATTTAGCCCCCTAAAAATGCTTATTAATAGGGCAATTCTTAAAAATAAGAAAATCAATGAATATTAGGCCTCTTTTGGTAAGATGACTAAAAGTTAAAAGCCAACTTTTAACCTATTTTTGGTCACGTTTCTCTATTTTTTTACACTTTTTTTCAAAACAAAAAAAGTATAAAAAACTAAAAAGTTAACTTTTAACAAACTTCCCAAATAATATGTTTAACTTGTACGGATACTAAATTAAATCATTACAATTGCAAAATAAACAACTGCAATTCTAAATTGGAATTTAATAAAGTTTCTATAATTTTTTTGGGATCAATTAAGGAGATTACATATTAGATTTGCAAGCCGCCAAACTATAAATAAATAAAAAAATAGACACAAAATGAAAATTCTAAATCACTGTGAGAAATTTAAAAAAAAAAAAAAATCAATTAACAAGAACATGAAAAAGAAACGGGCGCTACACATGATGATGATCAATCTAGTCAATTAAACACCATAAACGGAAAAAAAAATATATATTTCAAAAAATAGAACTTTTCCTTTCTCTCACTAAAGATATCTTCCTTTCCAATAGCTATCTTTTGAGTCACCAATCCATACTCTAGGAATGTGTTTTATTTTCCAATGACCCCCACCATGTATGTTTCGATTCAACTTAGAAATTAATCTATCGGACATGTCACTCAACTCAAGAAATTTAAGATTGAATAGATGTTCAATGCCTGAGGGCAACTCCTCAAACAATTCACAATTCATGATAATTAGTTCTTCAAGTGGAGACAACATACCTTCCTCCATTGTCAACCATCTCAATTCTTTTAAGCTATTAAGGCCTAAGTACTTGAGTCTCTGAAATCTACCAGCCTTGAAACACAATCCCTCCCATTCATATGCTTCATTAACAAGTAAGAAAAAAAACCAGATTTGGCAAATCTTGAAGGGATTTCAGTGGATCATTTCTTAACTTGCTCCACCACAAACATAAGCGTGTGAGGCCATGAAGAGAAGTTATCCATTGCGCGAGCTTCTCTAAACGTCCATTCAAGTATAGTCGTTGAAGAAATTGAGGAGCTGGAGATAGAAATTGTAGATCAAGGATCTCATCCTCTTCTATTGAAGTTATATCTAAGGAGCGAAGGTGGCTTAGCTTCTCAATGGATGAGCACAAACCCACCCCATCTTCTCTTCTTAACTTCAAAATTTCCAACCTCCTAAATTGGGTCAGCCTTTCTATCTCTTCCACTATGGAGTTACTGTTCACATTGTTTGCCTTTACGAAGCACAACTTTTGTAGGCATTGCAAGCCTCCTATCTTAGATGGTGCCTCAATGCCATGTTTGCAGTGAAATGGAAGATAAATATGCCCAGTTTCATTACGATATAACAAAAGATGGCGCAACTTTTGGAGCCTTAGAATTTCAACGGGCAACTTCTTCACATTCGTGTTTTTAAGATCTAATGTCTCTAGCTTTCAAAGCAATCCAATCGAGTTTGGAAGCTCTTTCACTTGTGTTCCTCTTAAGCTTAGATACCTTAGATGGAATAACTTGACCACATTGCTTGGAAATCTCTCCAAAGAAGCATTTCTCAAGTGTAGAACTTTTAACAACCTCAACCCACCATTGAATAATAGAGGCATAGAGGACTCAGACATGGATTCATATACCCCAAACGTAAGCTAAGAATATAGTTGAGAAAAACACTTACCTAGTGGTATATTTGGTAAAGTGTTATGAATTGATAGTCGTCAAACTTTTTCAGGACACCTCATGATTTTGAAAGAATAATTTCACGCAAAAAGTCATGTATACGACAACTTTTAATCCTTTCATACTTGCGTCCTGCTACTTGAATGAAGTTTCTGTTAAGAAGCTCATAGAGGTAAGCCTCTGCAACTTCCTCTAGTGTCTTTCCAAATTCTGTAACTTCCACAAATCCTTCTGCAATCCATAATCGAATTGAGCTCATCCAATCGATCAAATGATCCTCTAGAAAACTACTCAAGTACAAGAGACAAGAATTGAGATAGTAAGGCAAATCATTGTAACTTAGCAACAATATTTTTTTCATATGGCCTTCAACTTCAACACCAAGACTACGATTCACCAACTTCCATTCATCTACTCTTCTCTGGTCCTTTGAAGCCAACACCCCAGAAATGACAACAATCGCCAACGACAAGCCCTCACATCTTCTTAGGATACTTTTTAAAAGTTGAATTAAATGTAGAGGGCAATCCTTCTCTTTTGTTACAAAACAGAGTCCAAGACTCTTTTGGAGACGAAGCTTTCATTTCATAGATGTAACCATGGGATTCTCTACAAGAAGTAGAAGCAACATTACCGATGCGTGTTGTGAGCAACACACGGCTGCCACAGTTGCGGTTTGGCAATGCAATTTTGATTGCATCCCATGTATCTATGCTCCAAATATCATCTAGGACTAGCATGTACCTGCTTTCTTGGAGGAATTCTTTGAGCACTACTTTTAGATTATTGTTGTCCATAGTTTCCAAACTCTAGGGGAGAGGTCGTCTGACTTCGTTGAAGAGTTGTTGAATCAAAATTTTTAAGAGCTCCTCTAACTTAAATGATTGAGAAGCAGTAGTCCAAGCATTGTTTTGAAAATGTCTCTTCACTTCGAGGTCGTCATACACTTTCTTGATTAGGGTGGTTTTACCCAAGCCACCCAATCCCACCACCGAAATCACTTTGAGTTGAGAATTAGTATCATCAAGGACCCAACCAATGAGTTTTTGTTTGGGCTTGTCTATGTCAACAAGATTATCTTCTTCTAGTAGAAGCTCATCACCTCTTCGATCATACCATCCTCTATTGTTTGCCACGTTGGAGCTTGAGCCTTGCTCTGAGTTACTAAATTTGTAATTATACCTCTGACGTCTCTGTGCAATATCGTCGACTCTGCCTTTGATTTCCTAAATCTCAGAAGCAATTTGATGGCGAGCTTTCATGTTCTTAATTTGATAATAGATCTTAGAAAAAGATCCAAAGAATCTATGCCGAGGATGACGATGAGCAAAGCGAAGCATAAATGCATCAAGAAGGCCCTCAATGTCGTAAGCGACTTCTCTGACTTTCTTAACCCATGTTTGAATCTTTGGATTAGCGTCTTCAATTGCATCAGTAACCCTTAGGAAGGCCCTCATGCTCTCCAGCTCGTCTCTGATGAACAAAAACTCACGCTTAACGCCACCCAAGCTTTCTAAGCAAGAATGCCACTGCACATTCTGCCATTTTCTCTCTCTGTCTCTTAATTTCTCTCGTAGGGAAAGATAAAAGTTGATGAACAGCAGATCAGAGACTCAGAGGTAAAAAGGAGAAATTATTTGGTAATTGGTTATATGCCAAGTATTTTATACCAAAAGTGACTGCAAAATGTGAATGCTTTGGATATATATTTTTTTAATACAATAATTAGTTTGTAAATTGTTTTCCAAGAAAATATTGAGAAATGAAAACATGGAAGAAAGGAATTAAAATAAAATAAAGCAAAACAGTGTTCCAACAGAGAAAGCTGTGGTGGGAAAACAAAGATGTAAAAAAAAAAAAAGAAAAAAAAAAAGTGGGAAACCAAATGAGCGTGATTGATGGATCAAAAGAAGAATGGTTACTACAGACGTGTTTTTGGAATAAAATGCAAAGCAAAATTCGTTTGCTTCCAACTTCTCTGAAGCATCTCAAAGGTGGGAGGAAAGTAAAATGAGAACAACAAATGTTAGTAGGTGTTTGGAATTTGTTTATTTAGTGATTTTTTTACCAATACACATGTCAATCCAATTTTAAAGCTTAATGCCCTCCCAATAGAGCTTGATATTTTGGACAATATTATACAAATTAATAAAAAAATTTAATTTATTTTACTAAGTGATATGCCGTATAATAATGAAATTTTTAACGGGATACATGAGCAACATTAACAAGGGAAAAAAATGTCAAATTTATTACTTCACATGGCAATACTTTAAATTTTTTTCATCACAAATGGTATAATTTGGGAATTTCTAGTTTTGGATATATTTTGACGAAGTTTGAATTTACTCCCTAAAAATGCTTAAATCACAAAACTAAAGGAGGTTATGTAAAGTTTCATAAAACTACTCTATAATGGTACTACAATTCTTTAGGATCAATTATGGAGTTTACATTCAAATTACCAAGCATATAAAATATAGATAAATAAAAATATAAAAAAGACATACCAAATGAAAATTCTGAATCACAGAGAGAAATACAAGAAACACTCAAATATAAAGAAAATGGAAAGAGAAGGGCACTAATCATGATGATTGGTCAACAAAACAAGAGGATAAATGAGGGGGGGGGGGGGGGGAAGTTTTCCTCAATCTTCTTTCCAATAACCATCTTTTGAGTTTCCAATCCAAAGAGTAGCAATGTGTGCTATTTTGCAGTAGTCCCCACTTTGTATGCTTGGATTCAACTTTGAAATCAATTCATCTAACAAATCAAACAAGTCAAGATGTATAAGGTTGGATAGATGTTCAATGCCAAAGAGCAACTCCTTCACCAATTTGCAATCCTCAATGAATAGATATTCAAGGCGAGGCATCGTGCCTTCCTCCACTATCAGCCATTTCAAACCTTCTTATTTAGTGAGTCCCAAATTCTTAAGGCTTTGAAACTTACTAGCCTTGAAACACAATCCTTCCCCTTCATATGCATCTTGGAAAAGCGAAATGAACCAAACTAGGCAAATCCTGAAGGGATTGTAATGGATCAGTCCTTAACTTGTTCTGCTATAAAATTATTGTGGAAAGGCTATAGAGGGACGTTATCCAATATGGAAATTTCTCCAGATGTCCTCTTAGAAATAAGTGTAACAATCCTGACCCATGATTAACAAATAATCCATGATAAAATTTGTCTAATAAGTGATTGAGATGGAATTCTGACTTAATTGCATGTGTATTGCATTATTTGTGTTCCTATCTGTCTATAGTAGAAATATCAGTTTGTGTTTCCGTTTTGTTCTGCGAATTGAAGGCCTTATTGGCATCCGACCATGAAATTGACTTGGGTTCTATGTTATTTATAGTTTTTAGAATTTTATGGTAGGCTTAATTAAAATTCGATTCAGAGCAATTTAATTAGAATAAATTAATGGTCATTGCTTAGACTAATGCAAGTTTGATCAATTCCCTAATCAAGCCTATATAAGGCCACCCCCAACACCTCTTGTACACTTTTGCACTCTTATTTCCTCTTCCTTGAGCTCAAAAATGTGTAGAGAGAGAGAGAGAGAGAGAGAGAGAGAGACTAAGAGAGAGTTGAATTCAAACAAAGGAATTGCTAGAGAACTTGGAGAGTGGCTTGGAATATCAAGCAATTAACTCTTTAGAGCATAGTTGAGCATCTAAGGTAAGAAATCAAACTCTTAGTTGTGTAATTGAATTAGTTCATGTAAGAATTCAAGTGGAACAGATGGGTTGATATGAGGATTGAGATAAAATTAAGAGAATTTAGATCATATCATGCATGTATGTTCGTTTCACCACATTTTGAGTTTGATTTAAAAGAATTCTCTCATGCATGTGTCCATCTCACCTTTATTTTGAGAATTCATCTTGTTTGATACCATTTTATATCAATTGATCATGGTTTGAAAGCTTTAAAGTCAAGATGATGCATGCATGTTATATTTTCAAAAATTTGAGTTTGATTTTGCATAATTGGCAACACTTTTGGGCTTGAATTTGCAAAATGATTTTTGAATTCATGACGTTTGACAAGTTTGTACAAGTTTCCTTCAGTTTTGGCCCAAAAGATCATGAATTTCAGCTTTGAATTGAGTTTTGAAGCTTGGGGATCAAATCTGGAAATTTCAAAATTTTGCCTCTCCGCTCAAGCGACAGATTCTGCGCTCGAGCGAACACCTTTGATTTTGCAGTTCCGCTCGAGCGACCAAAAGTTGACTCGAGCGTAAATGCATGCTCCCAGAAGCTTACATGTTTTGCAGACTGCTCGAATGACAAGAGTTGCACTCGAGCGAGGACTTCAGTCTCACGCTCGAGCGACCATCAAGCGAAAAAATCACACAACTAGTACTTTTGCAGAGTTTACAGACTGCTCGAGCGACCACTCACATTTTTGACCCTCCGCTCAAGCGATGGAAGTTCTCTCAAGTGAGGGCCCTATTTCAGCAAATTTGGCTAAGTTTTTTCAAGTATATTTTGGCATCCTCATTGCATCCTAGGCATTCCTAGGCCATGATTAAGACACAATAATGAGGATACGACTTAGAAACACACTAAGAACGTAGTGAAATAAATAATGTATTATCCGGGTGTGTGTTTCAAGGATATATCTATTATGTTTATGTAGGTCACGCACTGCAATTTATCTGATTTGTTTATTCTGTCTGTCTGCTTTGGAGCCATCTGTGAATAATAAATTAGTAAAGCTATGTTTAACTCTATTTATTTTCTGTATGATGGATGGAATATGATATGTTTATGAAATGTTATGTTTGGTACAACAAATGATTGTCCAATTTTCTAACAAGTTATCTATTCCCGGCCTGGAGGTTCTTTATAGAACTGACAAGTATGATCCTTAATGCTCTGTATTTAATTTATGAGTGGTAATGGATGTACCATGTATGATTAAGCATGGACTTTGGTTTCTGTATATGATTCGAACAAGAATATGAATATGAATATGAATCTGTTTCTGTCTTTTGAATTTGTTATTAGACAACATTCGTTTAACCCTTTACCTTGTTATTATTCACTAGGCTTCCGATCATTCTATTTATGTTATGTATGTAGGTGACCAGACGTGTGACCGGGCTCAGAATTGATGACTTGGAGTTTTAGTTCGTCAGCCAGCCCTTGTGCCTCTCGAGGAGGTTCCAAATGTCATGCGATCATGTTATGTGAACATTTAAGAATTTTTTTCTTTTTGGTATAAGAAGCAAGCTTTCTGTTCATTTGTGTAATGGGCTACATTCCCTTTTTGCTTTACCTGTAATGTATGTGACGTAAAACGATTGTACTTATGACATCACATTTATGTATATAAAGTTTTGAATGTTTTTGTGTCCCATATATGTTTGCACAGCTCAATGGACTATGTATGTTTCTATATTTGCTTCCGCTTTGTTATTTAGGTCAGAGGCCTTCGGTAATCCAAGGATTACTGGCCGGTTATGATGCTAAACCTATAGGAGCCGGTTTGGGTCGTGACAATAAGTGTCAAAGAAAACAAGGAGCATGAGATAGAGATTGAAACGTTGCTCGAATTCTCAATTGAAGAACATAGAGCCATCACATCTTTTCTTCTTAACTTCACAATGTAACCTCGTCAGACGGGTGAGCTTTGCTATCTCTTTCACTATAGTGCTTCTGTTGACATCATTTGTCTCTACGTAGCACTACTTCTGTAGGTGTTTCAAAACTCCTATCTTAAAGGGAGCCTTAAATCCATGAACACAATGAAATGGATAGTAATAAAAATGCTCAGTTTCAATATAATGTAACAGAAAATAGCGCAATTGCTGGAGCCTTAGAATTTCAACAGGCAACTCCGTCACAAACGTATTTTTAAGATCTAACTTCTCTAGGTTTTGAAGCTTTCCAATTGAGTTTGGAAGCACTTTCACTTGCGTTCATCTCAAGCTTAGATACCTGAGATGGAATGACTTCACCACTTCCTTTGGAAATGTCTTCAAAGAAGCACCTCTCATATTTAAAACTTCGAGAAACCTTAACCCACCATTAAATAATAGAGGAATGGAGGACTTAGACAGGGGATCAAATACCCCAAACAAGAGGCGTCTAACTTTTTCAGGCCACCTCATGTTTCCTTCATATGTTATCGTTAGAAAGTTCTCATCTCTTAACTTTGAAAGAATGATTTCACATAGAAGGACACTTTTCGATGCTTTTGTCATCCCTTCACTTCGCGACTTCCTCTAGTGTCTGAGATGTTTGGTAGTAATTGATATTATTAATGCAGTGTGTAGAGCTCTATGATTTAAGTATATAATCGTTTTCATGCCAAAGTTTTGCTTTCCCATGGATCAGAAAATGAAAAGCAATGAGGTAGCCTTTGTTGCCTAAGGCTGTTTGCAAAATGACAATAGTGTGTATAGCAGCAAAATACAAATCAAACTAAATTTCTACCAATGAACCCAATTGCTTTACTTGCTGAGCCATGCCATCAGTAAAAGAAATGGGAGCTCCAGACCCGACTACCATGCTCATGGATCCTATGATTATTATAGAGTGAAGACAACCTATTTTGTGGTATCAGAAACATCTATATAGGCTTACCAACTCTTGCTGGTGCAAAAGCAATTTCATTTATATTATGTTTGAATTTTGGATTTGAAAGAAAGGAAAATAATGAAGAAATGAATTACTTGTGTCTTTTTTCTTCCTTTTTTTTTTGGGTATGCAAATCATAGGTTTTATACCAAAAAATTAGATATATACAATAAAAGCTTAGTACGAGCCAAACACACCCTTCAAAGAGGGAAAGCACACCTAGCTCCTACACATAGTATAATCTATTAAGTAGATTTAAATAAGTACAGAGCTAAACCAAAATAAAAAACACAATTGCCACATGGTTTTTAAAACTAATGAGTACATTTGCCAAACACGCTACATAGTTACACAACCTGAATGTGTAACATTGCATCAACAGTGTCGCATCACCATCTATCGAAACTTTTATCATTTTGAGTCCTAGCACTTTGCAGGTTCAAGACCTGAATTCCAGAGACCCCATTATTGCAACAAGTGAAACCAACCCAAGCTCATGACTCGCTGGAATATGCACAATAGACTCTAAAGAAACCAAAAACACCGCAAAGTCCCAAAGCCCCAAATCAATTAACAAGAACATGAAAAAGAAATGGCAGTAAACGTGATGATGATCCAACCTAGTCAATTAAACATTAAAAAAAAAACTCTCTCTTTCTAGAGATAACTTCTATTCCAATGACCGTCTGTTGAGTCTCCAATCCGTATATAAGGGACGTGGTCTATTTTACAATAATCCCCACCTTGTATATGTCTCGATTCAACTTAGAAATTAATCTATTAGACATGTTGGTTAGCTCAAGTAATTTAAGTTTGGATAGATGTTTAACACAATAAGGCAACTCCTCTACGAATTCACAATTCCAGATGAATAGATTTTCAAGTCGAGACATTGTGCCTTCCTCCATTGTCAACCATCTCAATCCTTTTAATCTTCCAAGGACTAAAAGTTTGAGTCTTTGAAATTGACCAGCCTTGAAACACAATCTCTCCCCTTCATATGCTTCATTAACAAGTGAGAGAATAACCAAATTGGGAAAATCTTGAAGGCATTTTAGTGGATCATCCTTTAACTTGCTCTACTACAAACATACATTCATGAGGCCCTGAAGAGAAGTTATCTACTGTGGTAACTTCTCAAAACATCCTTTCAAGTATAGTCATTGAAGAAATTGAGGAGCTGGAGACAGAGACTGTAGATCAAGGATCTCATCATTTTCTATTGAACTTACATCTAATAAGAGAAGGTTGCCTATCTTCTCAATGGATGAGCACAAACCCATTTCATCTTCTATCATCAACTTCAAAATTCCCAACCTCCTTAATTGGGTAAGCCTTCCTATCTCTTTCACTATCGCGCTACCGTTGACATGGTTTGCCTCTAAGAAGCACAACTTTTGTAGGGATTGTAGGTCTCCTATCTTAGATGGTGCCTCAAAGCCATGTTTGTTTCATTACGATATAGCAAAAGATGGCGCAACTTTTGGAGCATTAGAATTTCAACGGGCAATTCCATCACATACGTGTTTTTAGGATCTAATGTCTTTAGGTTCCAAAGCAATCCAATCAAGTTTGGAAGCACTTTTACTTTTGTTCCTCTCAAGCTCAAATACCTTTGATGGAACAATTTGACCACATCACCTGGAAATCTCTCCAAAGAAATATTTCTCAAGTCTTGAACTTTTAACAAACTCAACCCACCATTGAACAACAAAAGCAAGGAGGGCTCAGATATGGGTTCATCTACCCCAAATAAGATTAAAGAACGTAGTTGAGAGAAACAATTGCCTTGTGGTATCTCTGGCAAAGTTTTATGGATTGACAGTTGTCTAACTTTTTTAGGACACCTCACACTTCCTTCTTTTGCTATCGTTAGAAAGTTCTGATCTTTCGACTTTGAAAGAATAATTTCACCCAAAAGGTCATGTATACGACAACATTTAATCTTGTCATACTTGATTTTTGCTACTTGAATCAAGCTTCTATTACGGAGCTCATAGAGGAAACCCTCAGTGACTTCCTCTAGTGTCTTCCCTTCTTGTACTTCCACAAATCCTTCTGCTATCCATAATCGAATTGAGCTCATCCATTCAATCAAATGATCATTTAGGAAAATGCTCAAGTACAAGAGACAGGACTTCAAATAGTAAGGCAAATCATTGTAACTTAGTAGTAGTATTTTCTTCATATCACTGCCTTCAACTTCAACACCGATGTTGCAATTCACCAGTCCCCACTCATCTACCCTTCCTTGGTCCTTTGATGCCAACACACCAGCAATAGCTACAATTGCCAATGGCAAGCCCTCACATCTTCTTAAAATACTATTTGAAAGTTCAATTAAATGTGAAGGGCAATCCTATTCCTGAAATGTCTTCTTACAAAACAGAGTCCAAGACTCTTTTGGAGACAAAGCTTTCATTTCATAGATATAACCATGGGATTCTTTACAAGAGGTAGAAGCAACGTTATCGATACGCGTTGTGAGCAACACACGACCGCCATAGTTACTGTTTGGCAATGCAATTTTGATAGCATCCTATGCATATATGCTCCAAATATCATCAAAGACAAGCACATACCTGCTTTCTTGAAGAAACTCTTTGAGCACTGCTTTCAGCTTATTGTTGTCCATGGTTTCCAACCTTTGAGGGAGAGGTTGTCTGACTTCATCAAACAGTTGTTGAATCAAATCTTTTAGAATCTCTTCAATCTTAAATGATTGAGAAACAGTGATCCAACCATGGTTTTGGAAATGTTTCTTCACTTCTGTGAGACCCCTAACTTCTGTAAACCTTATTCGATCCCAAAATTTTGAGTTACTATAACAAAGCCCTTAATTTGTTGATTGCTCGCAAATTAAACCCTAGAGTCGAAAACGCATCACGGACGAACCCATACAAACCCTAATCGACCCTGGAAGCTTAGAAATCATTTATAACACTCTAACATTAATTATTTAACTCTCAAATTTTAGATTAATTGCTCTAAACCCTAACTTCCGATTTTTACAGTCTTCATTCAGTTATTTACCTTTAAATTCAAAGCAAGATAATACAAACCAAATTATTTTTCCTAAACACTAATAGATATTTTAATTGAGCCCAAGCCCTCACATTTTTATTAAATCACAAATTGACCTCAAACAAGTACCATTATATATTTATATATACACTTGTACCCTAAAATCTTTTTTTAACATTATGTTTTACAATTTTCAAGATTTGTACACAAAATAAATAGGAAAATCTCCCCAAATCTCGAGGACATGACTAGCCGTCATCATTATACTTTAGTACAAACAAATCCCTTGAATCTTGGAGCAATAATGACTTTGGTACCAATAAAGATTTGCTATGAGTATTTAAATTAGCCCTAAACCTAACTAGATCATAATTAAATACGTAAATAAGGTTCCAATACATGAGTTTAATTCCAAGCCCTCATTTCTTTTATTAAGAATTATCCCAAAAATAGTACATGTACCCTAATACTATTAGTACCATCAATCAATTGAAATATATATATATATATATGCATACATTGAGAAGCGTGCCCCTACTACCTAAATTGATAAAAAAAGAAAAAAAAAAAATTGCCCCTTCACCCTTCCCTATGGCTAGCCTTCCTAGGAGAAAGTGAGAAACCAATTTCCAAGAACCACCATCATGAAATTCTAGGAAAACACCAACCTAGTGACCTAGACCTAGGTTGCTAATTTCAAAAACTAGTTTCATTACAACTAAGTGTTTCCTAAACCAATGAGCAAGCCTCCCAAATCCCTTCTATTCCTTTAGAATTCTAACAAATTCTAACATCTCCATCCATTTCCAACTAAGGGGCTTTTAGGACTTTTTGCATCAAAACTTGTCTATAAATATCAACCTCCCCTAGCTTGGCAAAGCACAAACACCACACCCACATACACACATTAGGTTAGAGAGAGGGAGGAGAGCAAGAAAGAGAAGTATAGAGAAGAAGAAGGAGGAAGAAGAGAACTTCTTGTGCAAAGCTTAGTAGGTAAGCCACAACACGACCTTCTCTTTCATTTTCCTTTTTCAAATACATGTTTCTAAGGGTTCTAAATAATGTTTTCAGATCTGTTATTGATGAGTTACTTGTGTTAAAAATGCTAAAAGTTGAGCATTGATTCCATCTCTCTTGTATTTTCCCCATTTTGGCACAAACCCATCTTCTTTTTGTACCAATCTCTCAACTTTTCAAGAGCACTCTTTCAAACAAATTTTCTGAGTTTTACATGTGATAGTTAGCATATTTTCTTCACAAAAGAAATGAAACTTTCCCTTGGCGGAACCCCTTTTTCATAAATCTTCTTGTTTTGGGCAAAGCACCTTAGAATCTGTTTTTGCAGCCCACTTCCAGAAATTCTAGAAAAATTTACAAAATTATTCTGGACCTCTATTTTATGTCAAAACCTTCCTTAAGATGTTATCTTTCAACTAAAATTTGTTTCATCGAAAAACATCAAGCGGTTTGCAAGAAAATCAAATTTTCGTAACGATCGACGGATCTGGACAGATTCTGGACAGCGCTGGAATATTTTCTAAATTACTTAAAATCTGGAAAAGCAATCCCATTTCTAAAAAGTGTTCTAGAAACTAGATCAAATTCTCTACGAACCATAGGGAGACCGAGTCCGGTGGAAGATCTAAGATAGCCCTTTTATTTCAATCTTCATGTGATGTTAAATCTGGAAACTGTGTTTTGCATGGATGTTTTATGCCCTTGAATTCATGAAATTGCCTACTTACATATGAGCATATCTTGGCATGTTATTATGTGTATTATGGTTATGTTGTTTATCTTCCTCGCTTTATGGATGCATGCCTATGTGGATATTATTGTCTTATCAATTAGACTAACCTTGATGTAAAACATTTAACTTCAACGGGAAACCTAATTGGGAGGGTATTGGGTTTTCGAGCACTTGAGAAATGAAAAGATGAGAATATGTGATATATGAATTTTTGGGATACGTTCCCTTTTTGAAAGTTAAAGTCTTGCGCAAGCAGTTGTCGCGTAAACCCTGGAATGGAACGGATGTATTCGGACTCCTTGCGACGTTTTGAATGGTGAGATAAGGTTGGGTTCGGATGGGACATTCAGGATGATAAAACTTTTTCTGGAAGGATGAGGTTGGATTCAGGAGATAAAACTTTTTCTTTTCGCTATCCCTTTTGAGGCCCTGCGGTTGGCGCTACGCGGTATATAACCGTTGGTAGGCATCCAAGGTTAGTTCTGCAACAAAGCAGCAAAAGGGGGAGTTCCGAATAGTCTGGTGTCCAATTCTTGTGGTTGGGAGGACGAAATTGTTAGGGAAAATCGATGTGATTCCCCACAAGTAAATCAATCAATGGGAATAAAAACTAATGCGGAAAAATTAAATCAAAGGCAACACAAGAATTTTTACGTGGTTCCCTCAATGTGAGGTACGTCCACGGGATCGAAATCCGATTCCACTATCAACCAAATAAGTTCCAAACGATTACAAACGAGACACTAATGGTCTCACAAAATCACCCTTAGGTGAATTCCAAATAATCACAAATAAACAAAGAGGAAAGACCTCACCAAATAGATGAACCAAAATCTTCAGAACCAGAGTTGTAGAAGATCCAAAATAACGAACCAAATCAACACCGAAAAACGAATCAGCCGCTTCAAAGTAGAGCACCAAGCCAAGGCATCAATACTTGATTGACCCAATCAAAAACCCAGAGCAACAATCAGTACTTAATTGAAAAACCCAACAAGTTAGAGTTATACACTAAGCACAGTTGCCGTAACAAATTTTTTGCTGCCGCTAGATCTATCACATGGGAAAAATAATACACCCAAAAATTATATTGTGAATCTAGGGTTTTGTAATCAAACCTAATTGTTACCAAATTAGATTGGGTCTCCTTAAATATAATATATAAAAATATATTATACCTAAACCAAGCCAAATTGAAACTCTTTAACAAATCAATTGGGTTCCACACTCCAATAAGGAGGTATATCCCAACAATTCTCCCCCTACCGACTTAGGTGGAGACATCAACCATACCCGCCAAAGTTCGACACTTCAAATGTTTGTCTCTCGACAAAGTCTTTGTCAACATATCTGAAATATTATCATCTGTGTGAACCTTTTCGAGTTGCAACAATTTCGAATCTAACACATCACGAATCCAATGGTATCTCACATCAATGTGTTTCGATCTCGAATGAAAAGTAGAATTTTTACTCAAGTGAATAGCACTTTGACTATCACAATAAAGCACATACCTTTCTTGCTTCAAACCCAACTCTTGCAAAAATTTCTTCAACCATAACTCTTCTTTGCAAGCTTCTGTAATAGCAATAAATTCAGCTTCGGTAGTTGAGAGAGCAACACATTTTTGTAATTTAGATTGCCATGCCACAGCTCCCCCTGCAAAAGTCATCAAATACCCCGAAGTAGATTTTCGAGAATCAACATCACCAGCCATGTCAGAATCTGTGAACCCATCAAGCATCGGCTTACCATCCCCAAAACACAAACACACCTTCGAAGTCCCTCGAAGATACCTTAGAATCCATTTTACCGCTGCCCAATGTTCTTTACCCGGATTAGAGAGAAAATGACTCACCACACCAACGGCGTGAGCAATATCCGGCCTTGTAAAAACCATGGCATACATCAAAGAACCAACTGCTGAAGCATAAGGAACTTTCTGCATCTCTTCCTTGTCTTTCTCACTTGTAGGACATTGATTCGAACTAAGCTTGAAATGACCCGCAAGTGGACAACCAACCGGCTTTGCTTTATTCATGTTGAACCTCTCAAGAACTTTCTCAATGTAGCTTTCTTGAGACAACCAAATCAGCCCTTCTTTGCGATCACGAACAATTTTCATACCAAGAATTTGCTTTGCCGGTCCCAAATCTTTCATAGCAAAAGACTTACTCAACTCCAATTTCAACCTGTTTATCATGGTAGAATCTTGACCCACAATTAACATGTCATCAACATAAAGCAAAAGAATAATAAATTTACCATCTGGAAAATTTTTCACAAACACACAATGGTCCGAAGTGGTTTTAGAAAAACCATTATTCATCATGAAAGAGTCAAATTTTTTTGTACCATTGCCGCGGGGCTTGCTTGAGGCCATACAAACTTTTCTTCAATTTGCAAACAAATTTCTCTTTCCCTTTTTCCACAAATCCTTCCGGTTGCTCCATGTAAATTTCTTCTTCAAGATCACCATGCAGAAATGCGGTCTTCACATCAAGTTGCTCAACTTCAAGGTTCATACTTGCAGCCATGCCAAGTACAACCCGAATAGAAGACATCTTTACAACTGGCGAGAAAATTTCATCAAAATCAATACCTTTCTTTTGCCCAAAGCCTTTCACAACAAGACGTGCCTTGTACCTCAGATTCTTGCCATCATTCTTCAATTTGAAGACCCACTTATTTTTCAGAATTTTCCTCCCTTTAGGCAACTTCACTAAATCATAAGTGTGATTTTCAACTAAGGAATTCATCTCCTCTTCCATGGCCTTTTTCCAATCACCTTTCTTTGCATGCTCAATTGCTTCTTGGTAGCTCTCAGGCTCCCCTTGATCAGAAATCAACACAAATTCATTGGGAGGATACTTTCTTGAAGGTTGTCGGTCCCTTGTAGATTTCCTCAACTCAAGTTGTGGTGACGATACTTGAGTTGGATGCTCTTCCTCAATTTCTGGCTCAACTTCATTAGGATTAGCATCATCCTCCACATCTTCAATAGGTGGCTGCACATCTCCCCCATTTTCATCATCAACTGAAGATGAAGGAGATACGTCCATGTCAATGAGATCACTAGTTTTTGGCTCCGGTTGATCACCTTTGCCAAAGTCTTCAATTGTTTGGTCTTCAAGAAACACAACATCACGGCTTCGAATAACTTTCTTGTTTACCGGATCCCACAATCTATAACCAAATTCATCACGCCCATAGCCAAGAAAAATACATTGTCTTGACTTGCTATCAAGCTTGGACCTCTCATCTTTTGGAATGTGAACAAAAGCTCGGCAACCAAACACTCTCAAGTGCTCATAAGATACATCTTTACCGGTCCAAACTCTTTCTGGAACATCACCATTCAAAGGATAGGAAGGTGACAAATTGATCACGTCAACTGCTGTCTTCAATGCCTCACCCCAAAAGGATCTTGGCAATTTAGCTTGTGAAAGCAAACACCTTGTTTTTTCCACAATGGTGCGGTTCATCCTCTCGGCAACTCCATTTTGTTGAGGAGTCTTCTTAACTGTCTTTTGGTGCCGAATACCTTGGCTGCGACAATACTCATCAAATGGCCCAATGTATTCACCACCATTGTCTGATCGGATGCACTTCAATTTTTGCCCTGTTTCTCTTTCAACCATAGCCTGAAAATGCTTAAATACTTCTAGAACTTGATCTTTAGTTTTTAGTAAAAAAGCCCAAACTTTCCTTGAATAATCATCAATGAAAGTAACAAAGTAAAGTGCACCACCATGTGTTCTAACTTTTAAAGGACCACAAACATCCGAGTGAATCAACTCCAAAACATTTTCTTTTCTAGAAGCAACATTTTTATGAAAAGAAACTCTATATTGTTTACCCGCCAAACAATGAACACAAGTTTTAAAATGTGTACCTTTCAAACCGGGTAGAAGCTCTTTCTTGAACAATACTTGCAGCCCCTTTTCACTCATATGGCCGAGCCGCTTGTGCCATAATTCAGTAGAAGTATCTTCTTCAAGTGTATTGACAACACCTTTACAAATTTTTCCTTGCATCGAATAAAGTGTATGAGTCTTCTTACACTTAGCCACCACCAAGGAACCCTTTGTGAGCTTCCATATTCCATCACCAAATTTGTTGTTGAAGCCTTCATCATCTAGCTTCCCAGTAGAGATCAAATTGAGGCGAATGTCGGGAACATGCCTCACGTCTTTAAGCAATAACTTGCAGCCCAAATTTGTTTCCAAGCAAACATCACCGATACCTATAATCTTGGACAAACCTTCATTACCCATTCGAACAAAACCATAATCTCCTTCGGTGTAGGTAGTGAAGAAATCAACTCGAGAAGTCACATGAAAAGAAGCACCGGAATCAATCACCCAATTGCTCTCTTGGCCCACAAAATTGATACAATCATCTTCACAAACGACCATGAGATCAGCATTGGTAGTAACTGCCGTTGTGTCTTCTTGCTTCTTGTCCACACTTTTGTCACGCCTTTTCTCCTTATTCTTGAGTTTTCGGCATTCCCGCTTCATGTGCCCTTTCTCATGGCAATAATAGCACTCAATGTCTTTCTTTGAAAAAGAACCATCTTTCGATTTGTCACAGCTTTGATCACGACCATGAGGAGTCTTACTCCTCCCCCTTGTTTTGCTTCGACCTCTCACAACGAATGCTTCCGAATGAGAGGAACCTGCTGATTTTCTTCTAGTTTCTTCATTCAACAGGCTACTAGTGACTTGGCCCATTGTGACAACTCCATTGGGCGCTGAATTACTGACGGTCACAACCAAAGTCTCCCAACTTTCGGGCAAAGAACTAAGTAGCATCAAAGCCTGCAACTCATCATCAAAAACAATTTTCATAGAAGCAAGTTGGTTAACAATACTCTTTATTTCATTCAGATGTTCCGGAATAGGGCTGCCCTCTTTATATTTTAAATTAACCAACTTACGAAACAGAAAGGCTTTATTTGTGGCTGATTTCCTATCATAAAGGCCCTCTAATTTTTTCCATAAATCATGTGCTGAAGTTTCAGTAGCAACATGATGAAACACACTGTCATCAATCCATTGACGGATAACACCAACGGCTTTTCGATTAAGCCTATTCCATTCATCATCTTTCATACCCTCGGGTTTGCCACTAGCACCCTCAATGGGTCCATACAAATCTTTACAAAATAATAGGTCCTCCATTTTAGTTTTCCAAGTTACCCAATTACTTCCATTGAAGCTAGACATACGACCCACATTCCCCTCCATTGATTTACACAAATAACTAAACCCAAATAAATCGTAAGCTCTGATACCAGTTGTTAGGGAAAATCGATGTGATTCCCCACAAGTAAATCAATCAATGGGAATAAAAACTAATGCGGAAAAATTAAATCAAAGGCAACACAAGAATTTTTACGTGGTTCCCTCAATGTGAGGTATGTCCACGGGATCGAAATCCGATTCCACTATCAACCAAATAAGTTCCAAACGATTACAAACGAGACACTAATGGTCTCACAAAATCACCCTTAGGTGAATTCCAAATAATCACAAATAAACAAAGAGGAAAGACCTCACCAAATAGATGAACCAAAATCTTCAGAACCAGAGTTGTAGAAGATCCAAAATAACGAACCAAATCAACACCGAAAAACGAATCAGCCGCTTCAAAGTAGAGCACCAAGCCAAGGCATCAATACTTGATTGACCCAATCAAAAACCCAGAGCAACAATCAGTACTTAATTGAAAAACCCAACAAGTTAGAGTTATACACTAAGCACAGTTGCCGTAACAAATTTTTTGCTGCCGCTAGATCTATCACATGGGAAAAATAATACACCCAAAAATTATATTGTGAATCTAGGGTTTTGTAATCAAACCTAATTGTTACCAAATTAGATTGGGTCTCCTTAAATATAATATATAAAAATATATTATACCTAAACCAAGCCAAATTGAAACTCTTTAACAAATCAATTGGGTTCCACACTCCAATAAGGAGGTATATCCCAACAGAAATCTCTTTGGGGGATTTCTAGTTTACTAACATCTAACTTGTAACCCTTTGTTTATTTGGTTGAGTATCATGCTTTACTATTTGATGTTATATTTGTGATTGTGTATTGGATTGGGAAAAAGGGATGGGGTGTGTATGTGTTTACTGGGCATTCAAAGCTCACGGCGTGTCATGCCAGGTGCCGAAGAGGAGTTTATAGCTGGAGACGACGAGCCTGAAACCTTCAAAGACTTTTGGCCATCTTAGGAAAGTTAGAAATCCCTTTTGATATTTTGTAAGGCTCATGTGAAGATTTAAATTTTCCTTTTGGGATGTAATGTAATGGAACAAGCCTTTGGAATTAAGAATATTCGAGGTTGTTATGTACTTATGTTCTATATATTTATATGTATGAACCTTATCGTTGCTTATGAGACCTTGTGTCAATACCTTTTAAGATCTGTCAAAAGGGTAGTGCGCTGCCTAAGAAAGCCGGACTTAGAAGGGAGGCTAATTTGACTCCTCCGGCGATCTGGGATCTTACTTGGTTATTGACCATAGGACTCATTAGTGACTCTCCCTTGACTGCAACCAATAGTGTAGATTCGGGGCGTCACAACTTCCCTATCCTCATAAACTTGAGAGTTCCTGTAAACATAGCCTTGGATGGCATTGAAATTTTTTTTTTTTAATTTTTTTTTATATTGTGGAATCTAGGGCCTTTTTTAATCATTGCATTTGTTGAGTTTTCATTGAGTTGAATATGAAAAACTTGCAATCTAAAAATCTTGAAAACATGTACAATTTTTATTTATTTATTATATAGTATTAAGGGTTTGTGGCAGTGCATCCAATGGACTTGTTTGTGGAGATCATGTTCCCAGACAATGATAAAATTGTGTCCTCTTAAGTAATTGAGACAAACTTATTAAATTCAGTTGAGTAGAGCTTTTTTTTTTTTTTTTTTCTCTTATTATTTATTTATTTTCTTCGATTTTGATCCCCTATTGCTTAGGTAGTTTCAGCTCGTGTAAAATGAAGGTAGGCTTACCAATTCTTGCTGGTGCAAAAGAAATTTAGAAATTTCATTTCATTTATATTATGTTTGAATTTTGAATTTGAAAGAGAGAAAAAAAATAGTAAATGAATGAAAATACTTGATTTTTTTTTGCAATTTTTTTTTATAAAAATGACACTAAAAAAATGCTCTAAGAGCATCTTAATAAATGTTTAAAAGTGTGTAATTATTTAATTATTTTTAGGTATTAATGTATTCTTATTATCTTCATTTTGTCTTCAGCCAAAACAAACATAGCCTCTTAAAAACACTTAAACGTGAAAATTCATAGAAATCACAAAACTAATAAAAATTACATTACATTTGAGATTTGTTTAACTAGTGTAGATATAAATTAAAATCATTACAATTGCAAAATAAACAACTGCAATTCTAAATTTGAATTTAATAAAGCTTCTATAATTCTTTAGAGATCAATTAAGGAAGTTATACATTAGATTTGCAAGCTGTCAAAATATAAATAAATAAAAAAGAGATAGAAATGAAAATTTTAAATCACTGTGAGAAATTCAATAAATAAATAAAAAAAGTAAGAACATGAACATGGAAAAGAAACAGCACTAAATGTGATAATGATCCAATCTAGTAAATTAAACATTAAGTTTTTTTTCCCCCTTTCTCTCACTAGAGATATCTTCCTTTCCAATAACCATATTTTGAGTCCTCAATCCGCACTTTAAGGATGTGTACTATTTTCCAATAATCCCCATCTTGTACGGCTGGATTCAACTTTGAAATTAATTCATCAGACATGTCACTCAGTTGAAAATTTTTAAGATTTGATAGATGTTCAATGCTTGAGGGCAACTCCTCCAACAATTCACATTTGATGATAAATAGTTCTTCAAGTCGAAACATCTTCTCCATTATCAACCATCTCAATCCTTTCAAATTATAAAGGTTTAAACGTTGCAGTCTCTGAAATCTACCAGCCTTGAAACACAATCCTTTCCCTTCATACGCTTCATAAAGAAGTGAGAGAAAAACCAGATTGGGTAAATCTTGAAGGGATTTCAGTGGATCATTCCTTAACTGGCCCCACAACAAAGATAAGCGCATGAGACCATGAAGAGAAGTTATCCACTGTGACAACTTCTCTAAACATCCATTCAAGTATGGTCGTTGAAGAAATTGAGGAGCTGGAGATAGAGACTGTAGATCAAGGATCTCATCCTTTTCTATTGAAGTTATATCTAATGAGCGCAGGTTGCTTAGCTTCTCAATGGATGAGCACAAACCCACCCCATCCTCTCTTCTCAACTTCAAGATTCCCAACCTCCTTAATTGGGTTAGCCTTCCTATCTCTTTCACTAGGGTGCTACCATTGGCATGGTTTGCCTCTAAGAAGCATAACTTTTGTAGGTATTGCAAGCCTCCTATCTTAGATGGTGCCTCAAAGCCATGTTTACAGTGAAATGGAAGATAAATATGCCCAGTTTCAATACGATATAACAAAAGATGGCGCAACTTTTGGAGCTTTAGAATTTCAACGGGAAAATCTGTCACATACGTTTCTTTAAGATCTAATGTCTCTAGGTTCGAAAGCAATCCAATCGAATTTGGAAGCACTTTCACTTGTGTTCCTCTCAAGCTTAGATACTTTAGATGGAACAACTTGACCACATGGCCTGGAAATCTCTCCAAAGAAGCATTTCTCAAGTGTAGAACTTTTAACAACCTCAACCCACCATTGAGCAATAGAGGCATGGAGGACTCAGAAATAGGTTCATCTACTCCAAACATAAGCAAGGAACGTAGTTGAGAGAAACACTTACCTTGTTCTGGTATATCTGGTAAGGTATGATGAATTGATAGTCGTCGAGCTTTTTTAGGACACCTCATGCTTTCTTCTCTTCCTGTTGTTAGAAAGTCATGATCTCTTGACTTTGAAAGAATAATTTCACGCAAAAGGCCATGTATACGACAACTTTTAATCCTTTCCAACTTGCGTCCTGCTACTTGTGTCCTTTCAAAGAAAAACAAGGAAGGTTTTGAAAACACCCAAAAAATTAAACTATAAATTTTGAAAACCCATTTTGAAAATTCCCCAACGGCTATTTCAATTTGTTGTTTTGGCATTGGTAATGCATATTAAGAGGGTCACTCAGAAGGAAAATAGCAAGGAAGAGAATCCACTAACCAATAGTCCAGTTCAAAGCAATTTCAAAGAAAAAGTTTCATTCCCACACCCCGATTCCCTCCCTTATTGTTATTAAGTTGTATTCTTATAGGTCTTTGAATGTGAATTGCAAATTTCTTTGCTCATTGTGGCAAAATTATGTGTCCCCTGGGTTTAGTTGTCAATTCCCTTTCGATGTTTTCCCTCTCCTTGTAACACTTCTTCATTTTCTTTCTTGTCTGGTAATTGTTTTCTAAGAAAATTTAGTACTTCTTTAGTTTGTTATAATTACATTCTCTTCTATATCAGAATATTTTAAA
This sequence comes from Camellia sinensis, assembly GCF_055761805.1. Taxonomy (NCBI): domain Eukaryota; kingdom Viridiplantae; phylum Streptophyta; class Magnoliopsida; order Ericales; family Theaceae; genus Camellia; species Camellia sinensis. The sequence goes on from NC_138963.1 coordinate 85,751,218, forward strand.
GCATGTTTGTAGTTAATGTTTTAGCGATAACTAAATGCACACATACTATGTTACTATGCATAACTTGTGCATCAGACAACTGCATAGGTGACTTGGGGAATGTCACCATCACCTAGGCTTTGGCTATAGGTGATTTGAGAGTATTCCTTAGCAGATACTGAAAACATTTGCTTGCTATTTGATCGTTCATTCTTTATGATTTATGCTTAAGAGTCTAATTATTATTGTTTTTCAATGGAATTTGTGGTCAGGGTTCCAAGACTCAAAAATGGAAGCTTATTGTTAGAAACCTTTCTTTTAAGGTTGACTTTATGGTTTGTTTTTTTTCCTTGGTGGCATTAGGAACATATTGGATGGTTAAATAAAAAAAAAATTAAAAGTGAGACACGTGATTGCTTGCCTTGGTTTATGTCTATGTACATACTATGTTTCCTTTGCTTTCACAATTGTTTGTTCCTCTGTTATTTTGATTCTCTGTTTTCTAAGTCTTAAGACTTGTAATTTAATTTATGATTTCCCTAAAATTGGAGTAGGGTGGTGCTTTTTTTCCCATTTCCATGATATTCTTCAGTTTTTTTTTATTGCAGTACCTTACCTTTCAATATATAAATCTACGAAGGTGCCTTCAACTCCTAACTTTTGTTTAATTGGTTGTTTAGTTTTTGAATATTGATTAAATTTATCTAGCGGATACAAATAGTTTCCCTAATTTTTCTATGTTATATATGTTTTTTTTCTCACTCTTTTTGGTTTTGATTCTACTTTTTACTATCATATGTCATTTGTCTATCCTTGGTTAGAAAAATCTTACACTCTTGTTAGTTTAATTTCATCTAATTTTTTTGGAACCTGCATATCATCCATAAAATTTTATTTAGTTGCTCCAATAGTGTACTAACATGCCACCTCAACTTAATGTTTCCACGATGATTTCTTACCAAGAATGTCAACCCTTTGGAACATATATATTTAAATTGCTTTTCTGATGAGTTGTGTTCCATTTATATGATGACTTTGAGAAGCCTTTGAATCTTTGTTGGAGTATTTTGTAAATTTATCTCACTAGTATATTTATATTTGTCAATGATAGAGAAATTTTAGGCGAGGGTGTGGGACGAGTCTTCCCAGTATGAAACACCAATGATGCAAGAGGAAATATCAAGATAGGTGCTTGGGAAGAAGGGATATTTAAGAGGATTTGGGGTCAGCCCAAAACTCTCTTCCTCTAATTATGGATCAAATGCTGCAGCACAACGAGAGGTAGAGATGTAAAGACTTTAGATCCGAGGTGGAGATTACTTTTGGCATGAAACATATTACTATTGGTGTGGTATATATTACTAGTGGATATTTCTTTCTTTTTTTGTGTGCGGAGGACATGGTTTTTGTATGATTCTCTATTTATATGGAATTATTATTTTAGGTTGGATTATATTTAGTTTGTGTTGTGGGGAAGGTGGTTTGGAAATACTCTTTAGATCCAATGGGACGCTCGAGATTCTCAGTTGGTAGCCTGAAAGAGAATGAACACTCTGGTCGGGGGTGCCGGAATTAGCACTCTGACGGATAAGTCAGTGTATACTCTCTAGATTGCATGTGTCTTAAGTTTAAGCGTACTAATTCTCACATACCTCTTCTTGTTCATCGTTCTTCTATTTATATACTCTCCTGGCCTTCTAGGCAGGGCCCACTCTTGATCTGTCATGTATTTGTTTAATCGCCCCCCCCATTATGCCGTATTCCAACTTTCAATCGGCCCCTTACTTAACTTATTCAGCATCTAAAACACCAAGGGCGGGGCCGAATGCATACTATACACCGATTGGGAAGATATACACTCGCCCTATCTGCGTTTGCTTTTATTCGGCTACCACAATTGCCCCCCGAACACCCCACTAACACTGTTTAGTTGGCGTGTTTGGTTTCGATCTTGAAAAGTCAAAAATTTGGCGGTTAACCTCATTCCAAAGCATGTCAGAACGCACACGTTTTCTAGTCATCATTACATGTTCTTGCCTCTTCGTATGCTTCCTCCATTTAATGTGGTTTAAAACTTTGTCTCTTCGAATGTATACTTTGAATACTCAAGATTTTTTGGTTCGCCTTCTAGTACAACTCCTCCACCTCGCGACCTCTACAACTCTCTTCTGTCTCTCATTATCCCTTCCGCTCCCTGTAAGTTCTCTTCTCTTTCACTCCCAATACCATTTTCTTGTTTACTATTAGTTTTGCATAATCCTTAGGCTGGCTACTATGGCAAAAAATTTGAAAGCACTCCTTTCTGCGGATCGGATTTCCGGCTTCCGACGCCATTGTTCCATCCCCGATGACGTTCATTTGTCACTCGTGGAAGACAGCACCATCGATATGCAAAGGACCGATGAGACCACAATCATCTTTCCTCTCCTATCGATTGTTGAAGGCGGCATCCGTTTTCCCCTTCATCTGTTTTTGAGAGCCGTCCTTCGACATTGGGGCCTAATCCCTTCCCAGCCTAACGTGAATTTTTTTCGCATCATAATGGGGATCATAGAGTTAAACCATCGTCTTAGGATTAACCTAGGCATTCTTGCGATTCGGCATTGCTATGCCTTAACCACGTCCACTGGCCGGCTAGGATGCTATTTTCTTAGGGCCAAGGACACCGATCATCATTTAGTGACCATGCTTGCCAGCTCTGGCAAGCGTGTTGACGACATGATGGTCGTTGCTCAAGGCAACTGGGAATTCGACGAGGGTGAAGATCGCCTAGATCCCGTGCCAAGGCGAAAAGGCGATCCAGGTGGCCGTATAGCTCATTCTAGTTACTTTTATTTTTGCCTGTGTATTCGGTTCTCCTTTCATGTACTTACTATTTTGTTTGCGCAAGCAACGAGTTGAAGAAAGGGTTGGTTTCGGCCGACGACGCTGCATTTGCAGATATTAAAATCGCTCTACAGTTCGTTGGCCGTTCAAATCTTCAGAAACAAGGAAGGGCAGCTCATATTCTCTTGTGCTACGTGCCGTCCTACGCAACGTTTTTGGTAGCAAACCATATTCCAGTTCCAAGAGACGAAGATCATCTTACAGCCCTCATCTTCCCCAGCTTTAAAAGTCTGAAGGAGATCGGTTTAGAAGCCTCCAATTCGGAACAAGCAGAAGAACAAGTAGCCGATCAGATCGCCGAGGACCCGGACCAATTAGGAGCTGAGGTAGACGAAGCCCTCAACTTGGCGTTTGAGGAGGCTGGACTGAATTTATCCAACCCTCCATCTATGTCCGGCCGAGGGGACGTCTTTGAAGATATTTTTACAAACTTAGGAGATCTTCTCGACGCTTATCCAGAGGATATGGCTGAGGAATCACTGTCGCAACTTGCGCGGAAGAAGAACGCCGAGAGGATGGCCGCCAGGCGGAGGGCCGAGGCCGTCCGATCGGAAACTCCACTCGCCGCAGTCGTTGAGTCTACACCGGTCATGGTCGCTAAGTCCACTCCTCCGGTTATTGTCGAAGAGACGGCTCACCCTGAAACGGCCGAGATGGAGCAGGTGGGGGTAGGCCAATGAGGGTGAACGAAGGGGCGAAAAGCGCCCCGCCGATCGAGAGGCTGAGTACGATGAGGACCAAAGCAATAAATGGCCCCGAGTTGAGGAGTCAGATTTGGTCCTTTCATTCACGATTCAACCAAGGGTCAGAAATATGCCGATTTCCTCAGACTCAGCTTTGAGGGACCCAGCTGTGGCCTTGAGCATAGCCTCCTCGATATCCCTGCCGGTCAACAGAGCCGTATTTCGAGCGGAGCTAGATCTGATGCTAATTTCTTTGGCTGCTTAGTCGGCCCTGTCGGTACGTTACTTGTCTTATCTGCAATCTTCTGTCTTCACACATGCACGTTTATAAATATTTTTCTAATTATTTGTTTGTTGTGACTGTTTCTTTGTTTTGCAGGCCGTGGGCAGGATAGCCGAGATTGGCTGCCGTCAACACGACGCCATAGAACAGATCAGCCTATTGAAAGCCGGAATTGAAAATGAATAGAACAAAGTTATGGCGGCCTCTTAAAGGGCCGATTATGAGGCAGTGCAAGCGGCGGTGGAATGCGCCAGAGCCGACTCGGAGGCTGAGTGAGCTAGAAATTTCGATCAGTTAAGGCTTGCCGTCGAGGAAAAGGCAAAGGCCAGTGAGGAGGCACTTAAGTTGGCCCAGGAGGCAATCGCCAAGCTGGAAGCCGACTTGGAGGAATCGAAGAAGGCAAGGGAAAAGGCCGACTCCGAGAATTCCAAAGTGTTCCAAGCTAGTCAAGAGGCCGTCTTGGAAAGCTACGCAGATGAAGTGCCGAAGTTTGAGAATCGGGGTTTCAAACACGGCTGGGTCAAGGCCCTCGCTGCTGCAAATGTGACATTAGCACAGCCAATTCTGTATGAGCAGGTGGACGTTGACCCGCTGGCATTTGACCCTGAGGAATGATCAAGGCATATTTTCGTTTTTGGTAGGCATCTTAGATGCACAGTTTTTTTGTAGGTTAGTAGATTTTCAACTTTTTTGGATGTCAACCGATTTTCATGTGTAAAATGTCCACTATTAGCGCCCAATTTATTAATGAAAATTTTCTATGCTCTCAAGTTATTGCATATACTGTTTGTTGTATGAGTACATAATTAAAAGAATCAGTAGTTAGAACAAAATGTCAAGACTACGTGAGATGACAAACTTATTAGCTGATTAGATTAATGAATTTGATTGATGAATCTGAATAAAATGAATTCATGAAGTGCTGATAGATCAGTTCATGGGGCGGCTGGGGTACATAAGACGATTAGATTGATGAATTTGCCCTTGCCCCAGCTGGTTCATGAACTGGAAAGCCGAATAAAATGAACTCATGAATATTGTACTGATAAATCGATTCATGGAGCGGCTGGGGCACTTAAGCCAACTAGATTGATGAATTTGCCTTTGCCCAGCTGGTTCATGAACTAGAACGCCGAATAATAGAGGTTCATGGGGCGGCTGGGGCAAATACGCCGATTAGATTGACGAATTTGCTTTTGCCCCAGCTAGTTCATGAACTAGAGCTAGGAATGGCAATTGAAACCTAGCCCGACGGGGACCCGACCCCTCGATCCTGATTAGAACAGGTTTTCCCCAAAAATAATCCCCATAGGGGCGGGGATAGTATTAAAAAATGAATCCCCGATGAGTTTCGGGCCGGGGACAGTGATATGTTTCCCAGCCCCGTACCCGCCTCGGTCCCCGCCCCGTTTCTCCAAAGTAAAATTACCATTATACCCCTGTTTATATATATGTGTGTCTCTCTGTGTTGTTGGCTCATTTTAGGGTTTGGTTGCACTCACACAAACGAATAGCCTTCGCCTCTTTCTCTCTCTCCTTGCTCTGCTCTCACGCGACGCTGCTGCTCCCTCACCGCTCACCTCACACACACATGGCCGTCGGCTCCTGCTCCTTTATACACGGCCATCGCCTCTCTCCCTCTCCCTTGCCGCTCGCTCGCTCCTCCCTAACCTCTGATTCAAAGGGTACTCTCTCCCTTACCGCTCGCTTCAATCACTGTTTTTTCCCTCACTCTCCATCATCTATTTTCAACGATTTCGGTTTGTTCTAGGGTTTTGGGTCAATTTTGATCAATTTTCAATGATTTCGGTTTCGATCTAGGGTTTCCATTAAAAAATCACTACTTTCTTCTCTCTCTGTTTTTATTTTTTGCTGCTAATCGAAGAAGATAATGGGGAGTTATAACCTTGATGTATACCACTCTATTGTTTCTGCAACTAAAATTGATTTTATGATGTCTCTGTCATGGATATCCGATGTATTATGCTTCTTTTTTTCATATAAGTTAATAAAAAAGATCTTACTTTTTCAGTGTTGCGAATTTGGCTCAGCAAATGATTCTCCAAACTGTGCTGAATATACTGTGAATGCATTTTTATTATCAATGAGGAGAAAACAAGGTTCTCAAGTCAAAAATGGTTTTGTTGTGCTACTGTTTTGTGGATTGGGATGTTGTAAGAATTTTAACAGATCAATATAACAACTTTTATGTGTTGAAAAATAAGTCTCAAATCTTTTTGTGAAATTTGAAGAACTGGAGCAGATGCTGCAATGTTGAGTGTCAATTTTTGAATGTAAAGACATGGGAACAACTGGAAATGCTATTCACAGATCACTGTACGTTCGGAGATTTTTCGGGGTCGGGGAAACCCAATCCCCGTTAGGGGACGGGGGCGGGGGGGTTGATGGGTTCCCCGCCGGGGATCGGGGGCGGGGAATTTAACACCTTTGGGGATCAGGGACGGGGAGTGTGATCCCCGGCCTCGCCCCGCCCCGTTGCCATTCTTAACTAGAGCACCGAATAATGGAGGTTCATGGGATGGCTGGGGCATTTAAGCCAATTAGATTGATGAATCTTCCCTTGCCCAGCTGGTTCATGAACTAGAATGCTGAATAAAAAGAACTCATGAATATTGTACTGATAAATCAATTCATGGAGCGGCTGGGGCACTTAAGCCAACTAGATTGATGAATTTGCCCTTGCCCCAGCTGGTTCATGAACTGGAAAGCCGAATAAAATGAACTCATGAATATTGTACCGATAAATTGATTCATGGAGCGGCTGGGGCATTTATGCCGACTAGATTGATGAATCTATCGTTGCCCAGCTGGTTCATAAACTAGAACGCCAAATAAAATGAACTCACGAATATTGTACTGATAAATCAATACATGGAGCGCCTGGGGCACTTAAGCCGACTAGATCGATGAATCTGCCCTTGCCTCAGCTGGTTCATGAACTGGAAAGCCAAATAAAATGAACTCATGAATATTGTACCGATAAATCGATTCATGGAATGGCTGGGGCATTTAAGCTAACTAGATTGATGAATCTGCCATTGCCCAGTTGGTTCATGAACTAGAACGCTGAATAAAATGAACTCATGAATATTGTACTGATAAATCAATTCATGGAGCGGCTGGGGCACTTAAGTCGACTAAATTGATGAATCTGCCCTTGCCCAGTTGGTTCATGAACTAGAACGCTGAATAACAGAGGTTCATGGGGCGGCTGGGACAAATACGGCGATTAGATTGACAAATTTGCTCTTGCCCCAGCTGGTTCATGAACTAGAGAGTCGAATAACGGAGGTTCATAGGATGGCTGGGGCATTTAAGACGATTAGATTGATGAATCTGCCCTTGGCCAGCTGGTTCATGAACTAGAGCACCGAATAACGGAGGTTCATGGGATGGCTGGGGCACATCGGCGCCAAGCTGTTGAGGTTTTAGTATTAATGAGATCGCCTCGGAGGTGCTCCCCCGTAGGGAATAAATGGGGCGTGTACTTCGTGCATGAAGGTCCTATTTATATGCTTAGAGTCAGTAATTCAGTCCGGTTCGTTGAGGAAGGTTAAACAAGTGTGAATGTCAAATAGACTTTTCTTCAACAGCAGATAAGAGGCGAGAACATTAGATGAGCTGGAAGGAGATATGAATCAAAGTGGCGAACCTACGCGCACGGGAAGTAGAACTTCGAGGGAGCGGGAGAGACGCTAATCTCTTCGTCATCGAAGTAGGTCCCCCAAGAGGGACAAGCAGCCACGGGGCAGATCTCCTCAACCCCCTTCTGGAAGGGAATCCGATGCGACACCGCGCCCATTGAGTTTTGCAGTCTTTGTGGAGAATAGACCAATGACAGAGGCGGATTCAATCGTTCGTGATCCAAATGTGGCAGTCGAGTTCGCTCAACAGATTTTTCCACCTGAAGTCCAGCAGTCGATGGTAGGTCGGCAGGATTTCAAAGTGTTTCGTGAAGGCGTTCATGGGGCGGTGAAGGGGTTTTACACCACTTATGAAATCGGCATGCGTCTTCGCGCCGCTCGGCGGGATATAGAACAGAGAGATGAATGCATTCGGAACTTAGAAGCTCGCGCGAGAAGGCCGAGCGTGAACTAAGGAAAATCAAGTCTGCCGAGTCTCAATTGGCCAGTCATCCTAGCCCTCGTCATGGTGGCAAGAAAACTGATGCATTATTTCCAGGGGCATAGCATCGGGGTACTAACAAATTACCCCCTCCGATCAGTACTACGTAGTGCAGAAGCATCAGGGCGCGTTTCGAAATGGGTCTTCGAACTCGGCCAGTACGATATTCAATTTCTACCTAGAACCTTAATCAAGGGGCAAGTGCTTGCTGATTTTGTAGCCAAATTCACGGGGGGCGTTGCCGACTTCAAGACCGACCAAACTCAACCCAAGCCAAATTGGAGAATTTATGTTGGGGACATTTGGAAGCTGTATTGTGACGGGTCATTCAATCAACGGGGCAGTGGAGCCGGAGTAGTGATCATGGCTCCCGACGGCGCAATAATTGAGCAGGCCGTCAAACTCGGCTTCGAAGCATCGAATAACGAGGCCGAATACGAAGCCCTTCTAACCGGTTTGCGAAATGCACATCTTCTGGGTGCTTGGCGTTTGCTTGTATTTTGCAATTCAAAACTGGTGATCAATCAGCTAAAAGGGGAGTACGCGGCCAAAAATGACCGTATGGCGGCTTATATGAAAACGGCTAACTCCTTGCTGGAAAAATTTGACCATCATGAATTGAATCAAATAACACGTGATCAGAACACACATGCAGATGCCCTGGCTTGCCTAGCCTTCGCCATTAACTCAGAGGTTAAATGGACCATCGCAGTAGGTTTCATTCCGGAGCCGAGCATTGGCCCTTCGGAGGAAGTCCAAGTCAATGTCATAGAGTCAGGACTGAGTTGGATGGACCCCATTGCTGCATTCCTGTCTTCCGAACAGCTCCCAGCGGACAAGAAAGAAGTGCACAAGCTGCGAAACAAAGCCCTACGATACTACTTGGATCCGCAAGGAAAGCTTTATAAAAAATCCTTTTCTGGTCCATACCTAGAATGCGTGCATCCGGACAAAGTCGAAGAGCTTCTGACTGAAATACATGAAGGCAATTGTGGCGCAGAGTCTGGCGGGTGCTCTTTGGCTCATCTAGCCATGACACAGGGATATTACTGGTCGACAATGAGAGCCGATGCCGAGTGTTATGTGAAAAAGTGCGAACAGTGCCAGAAGTTCTCTCATCTGATTCACCTGCCTACTGAAGAGTTAAGCTCCATAACCAGACCTTGGCCGTTCGCTCAATGGGGACTTGACATCGTCGGGCCGCTGCCTCGTGCCCCGGGTAACAAGCGATTTCTGATCGTCGCGACTGATTATTTCACGAAATGGGTAGAAGCAGAGGCACTAACGCACATCCGAGATACCGACGTAAAGCATTTTTTATGGAGAAATATCATAACGCAGTTCGGCATTCCCAGAGCACTTATATCATACAACGGCACCCAGTTTGATTGCACAGTCTACCGGGAGCTTTGCAACAAGTATGGTATTCGGCCCTACTTCTCCACCCCGGCTTATCCACAGAGTAATGACCAAGCTGAAGCCTCCAATAAAACCATTTTAGACGGCATCAAAAAGAGGTTGGAGAAGGCAAAAGGCCGATGGGTTGAAGAACTGCCGAGTGTATTATGGGCCTATCGCACAACACCAAGACGGTCTACCGGGGAAACGCCGTTCGCTTTGTGATTCGGAACACGGGCAATCATCCCCTTGGAGAAAGGCCTCCCAACCTTGAAATCAAAAGTTTTTGATATGGGCTGAAACGATATGATGCTAGCTTAGGATTTGACTCTGATTGAAGAACAAAGAGACCGTGCCCTTGCCGCCATGGCACGATACCAGCAGCAGCTTGCTAAGTCGTATAACTAACGCGTTCAACTACGCCGCTATGTACCAGGCGAATTGGTCCTAAAGAAAGTGCTTCCAGCTGCCAGGAAGCCGGCTGATGGAAAGTTAGGTCCTAACTGGGACGGCCCCTACTAGATCAACACAGTCACGGGAACGGGGGCTTATCGGCTCAAAGACATGTTTGGCAGGAGTCTGCCACGCCCTTGGAACTCCTCGCATTTGCGTAAATTCTATCATTAGACCCAACCTGTGGGGCATGATATTTGTTTTGAATGACCCGCCATGTACAGTGTAACGCCCTCAAAATAATAACATTGAACCCATCAATAAAGACATGCATTGATATATAAAAGCTACACTTTCTTCAATTCATCAGAGTTCCATTACCAAAAAGTATTACATGTTAACGACAAAAGCAAATGCCCTAATGGCTTACAGCTTTCCAAGTTAACACTTGGTTACAACAAAAGAGTGCTAACTCATTTACACATTAAGCCCTTGGCTTGAATATACATGTAATACATCAAAGAAACTAAGCAACAAAAGTCCGCCCGCCTCTAGCCTCCCAAGCTACGTCCTTGGAGGTGGCATGCTACATGTACCTGAAAATGATATTCCCATATAGGGTGAGCCACAGCTCAGTAGAAATACATTAAACCAAATATGAACAATGACTAAAAGATTAGCAGTTGATAGATGGCCAACACTGATACTTCTCCTTATCACAATTTACAGTTTCATGACATACAAGTCCATGTTACAATCCATTTTCCAATTCTTTCCAATTTTCAATTTATAACCATGGCTCAGAACCTGGCCAAACAACTCATATGAGACAGTAACTCATATTAAGCACTTTCCCGTTTCATAATAGATAAGCATACTAGCTATATCACACACCAACAGATAAGCATACAAGCTATATCATCACTTCCATAGATATGCATAAGACCACTATCACACTTCTAAAGACCATATGAGCTCTGTCAACACATTACTAGATAAGCATATGAGCTCTATCTATGGAGTCCATCCCCTATCTTCTCCCAACAACATCCGGTTTAGAGGTCCATCCCATATCTTCCCCTAAACCGTGGAGTACATCCCCTATCTCCTCCAACACGACACAATGCATATAAACAATAATTATACACATCATCACACAACACATAAATTTAATGTATCCTTTCAACCGTCATACTCAATGACACATTCCAGTGATTAGTTTCAGTTTGCCTAATCATCATGCATTGTCTACAACAATCAAGACTATCCTCCACCGATAGCCCAAGACAGTTATTTCTATACAAAAAATAAATACAACAATGGATATATATAATCAGCATTTCAACCAGGTGAGTGATAAATAATCCAACTACACCCTTTAATTCCATACATTTCCAAATCAATTTCTCATTCCTCATCATTAATTATGCAAATTAATTAACCAATGTAATTAGGGCATATTCCATAATTAACATTACAACCCTTAGGTTCCATTTTCATTAATGTTTTAACATTAATTTCACTTTTTCATGCCAAACATGCATCTAGGTTTTATATAGCTAAAATCTCAACTTTTGTAAATTTACACAAAAGCCCCAAACTTTCACGAAATTACCAAACCAACCCCAACATCTCAAAATACTAAAATTTAAAGACAAAGCCCATAGTGAGGAGTAGGTTATCCCTACCTCAAAAGATGACTCCCAACCAAGAAGGTGAAGAAAACGAAAATGCTCCAAACCACGAATTTCTCGGATCAAAAGATAGCCCTCAAAGATCAACAACTTTTTTGTAAAGGCCAAAGGTGAGGAAATCACTCCTACTAGATCAATACCTAGAGAGAAGTCAAGGTTTTAGAGAGAGGAGCTCTCAAAACGGGTTTTAGAAAAAGTAGGAGAGAGAAAGGAAAGTAAAAGGTGATTTAAAATCATCCAGCGGATAACTCATATACGCATGACCCGCTCGAGCGGAGAACACAACGCTCGAGCGCCAAGAACAAAAATCTGGACACGCTCGAGCGCAATAAGGCCCGCTCGAGCGCCAAGACACAAGAATAAAGCACTTCCGCTCGAGCGCGAAAACCAGTCCGCTCGAGCGTAGATTTCCCCTTCCCAGAACTTATACCCAGAAAGTACTACCCGCTCGAGCGCCAAAGTACCCGCTCGAGCGTAAACAAACCCGCTCGAGCGTAAAAATCACATCTGTAAAAGTTTTGCAGGAACACGAAATATTGGAGGTGTGCAATCCCCGCTCGAGCGCAAGAAGACCCGCTCGAGCGGATCGCCTAAAAACTGGACAACAAGGAATTGAAACCAAGGCCTAACCAACCTGTAACAACCCTGCTCAAAACATCCTAAAACTCAATCAAGTGGAATTAAAGGACGGCAACAAGATAGATATCACTACCAACTTCACGGAACCGAGTCTGGAATACAACAGAACAGTAAAGGGATAACCGGGATCGCTATAACCTCCTCCCCTTAAAGAATTTCGTCCCCGAAATTAAACACAAGTTTTTTTTTTTTTTTTTTTCAAAAACAGGTTTTCTCCATTCTCAATAATATTACGACATAATATTAAATATTTCGACCCATTACCGGTCAATTCCATCTCTTTTCAAGAGGCATTTCACAACATATATTACAAGTGCATTATCAATCATGCAATTTTCTTACATTTCCAACCATTTCCAACATACATGGTTCACAGTTCATATCATAATCAATATACATGATACAACTCCGATTCTACAATATAGCCAACATATGCAATATCATAATCAACTCCCATATCAAGGTAAGTTCTACAACATACTTCCATTAAACCAAAACATTACCAATGTTTTTCAACTCAAGACATATATAAAGCTCTTAAGTCCAACAACATTACAAAATTTAAATACAAGATTACTCATCAATAAACAAGTCCGGATATTTCTCGCGGACCTCCAACTCACGTTCCCAAGTGGCTTCCTCCACTCCGTGATGTTTCCACAAAACCTTTACCAAAGGGATGGTCTTGCCACGCAGGACTTGATCCCGCCTATCCAAGACCCGAACCGGTCTCTCCTCATACGAGACATCCTCATCTACCTCTAAGTCGGTCCAATCTAACACATGCGATGGATCCGGCTCATACTTCTGAAGCATACTCACATGAAACACGTCATGAACTCCGGACAATTGCGGCGGCAAGGCTAAACGATAGGTAACCTCGCCAATCCTCTCAAGGATCTCAAAAGGACCAATAAACCTAGGGGATAACTTCCCACTCTTCCCAAACCTCATCAAACCTCGCCTAGGTGATATTTTCAAGAAGACATGATCACCTACCTCGAACGCCAAAGGCCTCCTCCTATGGTCGGCATAACTCTTTTGGCGACTCTGGGCTGTAACAAGCCTCCTACGGATAAGCTCAACTTTCTCCGTCGTCTCCCGAACTAACTCCTGACCCAACAAAGGTGCATCACCCACCTCGGCCCAACACACTGGAGACCTACACGGTCGGCCATACAAGGCCTCAAACGGTGCCATACCGATGCTAGACTGAAAACTGTTGTTGTAGGCAAACTCCACTAAGGGCAAGTGCCTCTCCCACGTCCCACTAAAGTCAAGGACACAACCTCGAAGCATATCCTCAAGGATCTGAATAGTACGCTCGGACTGTCCGTCAGTCTGAGGGTGACAAGCCGTACTAAAGGTCAACTTAGTGCCCAAGGCACTCTGCAAACTCTGCCACAACCTAGCAGTAAAACGAGGATCTCTATCTAAGACGATCGTCACTGGGACCCCGTGCAATCTCACTATGTCCCGAATATACAAGTCGACAAGATGATCCACCGAATCTCTCACGCGCATAGGAATGAAGTGCGCCGACTTGGTCAACCGGTCTACAACCACCCAAATAGCATCACTACCCCGCTGAGTCCTCGGAAGACCTACAACGAAGTCCATAGTGACATGCTCCCACTTCCACTTGGCAATAGGCAAGGATTGCAACAAACCCGCTAGCCTCTGATGCTCGGCCTTCACTTGCTGACAAGTAAGGCACTTAGACACGAAAGCTGCCACATCCTTCTTCATACCCCGCCACCAAAACTGGCGACTCAAATCCCGATACATCTTAGTGCCTCCCGGATGCACCGCAAAACGTGAATGATGGAACTCTCGGAGTACTTCCTCTCGGCAAGACTCCGGCACAAATAAACGGTCTCGGTATCTCACACTCTGGTCGGGATACACAGACAAACCCTTCTCAATCTTCCCACTGGAGATCTTCTCCCGGAGGGATTCTACCTCAAGGTCACCTCTCTGTGCCTCTAACACTCTAGTCACAAGTGTAGGTTGCGCAATAACGGAAAATAAGGCCGCAGCCTCAACGGATTCGCCCAGTAGCAAATCAAACTCGCCAAGTGCACCCAACATCCTCCATTCCCGGATGGCTATACAAGCTACATCACTAATGGATTTCCTACTAAGGGCATCGGCCACAACATTGGCCTTTCCCGGGTGATAGTGCAACTCAAAATCGTAGTCCTCAATGAACTCCATCCATCTCCTCTGCCTCAAATTCAAGTCTCTCTGTGTAAACAGATACTTCAAACTCTTGTGGTTCGAGAATACCTCGAACCTCTCACCATAAAGGTAGTGCCTCCAAATCTTCAAGGCAAAGATCACTGCTGCTAGCTCTAGGTCGTGTGTAGGGTAATTCTTCTCGTGAAATTTCAACTGACGTGAGCCATAAGCTACCACTTTCCCCTCTTGCATCAACACACAACCCAAACCCTCTCGTGAGGCATCACAATAAACCGCATAATCCAACCCCCTCTCCGGAATAATCAAAACCAGAGCGGTGGTCAATTTAACCTTCAACTCTTGGAACGACTTTTCACAAGTCTCACTCCATACAAACTTGACCCCTTTTCGCGTCAATCTAGTCAACGGCGAAGCTAGTCTGGAGAAATCCTTCACAAACCGATGGTAATACCCAGCTAATCCTAGAAAACTGCGGATCTCAAACACACTCTTAGGCTGTGTCCAATCTTGCACTGTCTCAACCTTGGATGCATCAACGGACACCCCTTCCCCGGATACCACGTGGCCTAAGAATTTGACTTCTCTTAGCCAGAACTCACACTTCCCAAACTTGGCATACAACCTATGGGCTCTAAGCAACTCAAGCACCACTCTCAAGTGTTCCTTGTGCTCCTCCTCTGAAGGTGAGTAAATTAGGATGTCGTTCACGAAAACGACTACAAAACGGTCTAAGAATTCCCAGAAGATCCGGTTCATCAAGTCCATAAAGACTGCCGGTACATTGGTAAGCCCGAATGGCATCACCAAAAACTCATAATGGCCATACCGTGTACAGAATGCCGTCTTAGGAATATCCTCCTCCCTGACCCTTAACTGGTGGTAACCCGATCTCAAGTCTATCTTTGAGAAACAACGGGAACCCTTCAACTGGTCAAACAGATCATCTATACGGGGCATAGGATACTTATTCTTTACCGTAGCCCGATTCAACTTCCGGTAGTCTATACACAATCTCAAGGCACCATCTTTCTTTTTAGCAAAGAGGGCCGGTGCTCCCCACGGCGAAACACTAGGGCGAACAAAACCCTTATCTAGTAATTCCTGGAGCTGAACTTTCAACTCAACCAACTCTGCTGGAGCAAAACGATAAGGTGCCATAGAAATCGGCGCCGTGCCGGGCACTAGATCAATAGAGAACTCTATCTCTTGGTGAGGTGGCAAACTAACAAGGTCCTCGGGCAAGACATCCGAATACTCGCAAACCACCCTCGGCAACACAAACTGGGTCTCACCACACTCACTACTCTCAAAGCTAGCAAGTAGACCACTAAGCTCACTCCGCCCTCGCGAATCATACCCCGGTGGCAAAACACTACCAACTCGGTCTCCCAAGAAATGGAACCACTCCCCGCTCAAGGTACATAACGTGACCCTCTGGCGGTAGCAATCGATAATAGCCTGGTATGACGATAGCCAGCCCATACCCAAAATAACATCAAAACCCTTCATGGGCATAACTACAAAAGGAAAAGGAAGCCTATGGTCGGCGACCTCTATATCACAACCTCTAATACCTTGTTTCAAGATCAACTCACCACCAATAGGCGATACCACACAAATAGGAGATGCTAACTGTGCCAACTCCAACTCCAAAACAGATGTAAATGCAGCAGATACAAAAGAATGAGATACACCCGTATCAATCAACACATTAGCAACCGAGTTGCAAAACAAAAAGGTACCTCTCACTACTGATGGAGCCGGTACAAGATCCTGCGCGGTAACAGCATACACGCGCCCCGTAGGCCCCTGATCTACTTGCTCACCCCTAGGAGCATACGACTGCTGCACTGACTGGGACGACGAAGCCCCCGGATTGGCCCTCGAGGCCTGCACAGACTGAGCTGGCTGATAACTCTGCGTCTGCCTAGGACCAGACGCTCTTGAAGTAGCACTCAACTGTGGGCAATACCTCTTCAAGTGCCCAGGCTGCCCACACTGATAGCAAGATAAAGGCTGCCCCCTGCCCAAACTCTGACTCTGGGGTCTAGCTGAAGAAGAAGCAGCTCTCTGACCTCCGCCCTTCTGCGGGCAAAACGAAGACTTGTGACCCAGTTGGCCACAAGTGTAGCAAGTCAAACCTCCCTGGTTACCTCTCCCCGAGCCTGCACTCGGCACCGGGAAGGTCGATCTAGCAACTCCACCCTGAAATTGCTGAGGGTTATAACCCCTCTGTCTCCTGCCATCACCCTGACCCTCCTAGCCCCGCTTGGAGCCTCT
Organism: Camellia sinensis; assembly: GCF_055761805.1. Taxonomy (NCBI): domain Eukaryota; kingdom Viridiplantae; phylum Streptophyta; class Magnoliopsida; order Ericales; family Theaceae; genus Camellia; species Camellia sinensis. The sequence goes on from NC_138963.1 coordinate 85,767,801, forward strand.
ATGTTTCTCCTCGTCTTCCTCCTGCATCATAAGCTCCATATGGGCTGCAACATCCACTAAATGTCTATACTCTCGGATGTAAGACCCACCAACCCTCAACTTGAGGCCCCGTCTCAACTTCCGCTCAAACTCATAGCAACAGCGTTCTTCGGACGCCACCAACTCAGGTGCAAACCTGGACAAACTAGTAAAAGTGGCCTCAAACTCTGCCACGGACATACCCTGCTGATTAAGCTGGCTAAATTGATCCCTCAGCTTCTCTCTAGCCACTGCAGATAAGAACCTCTCCTGGAAAGCATTCACAAATGCCTCCCATGTACCACCAACACGAGCTTTCTCGTACTTCCACCATTGACCCGCATCTCCCTTCAGTTGGAAGGATGCCAAGGTCACTTTCAATGCTCCGTCCTCGATGCCAAGCATCTCGAACGTCTTACTCATTTGTTCTAACCACTCGTCAGCCTTCAGTGGTTCCTTCGGATCTCCAACAAACTCGTCCAGATTAGACCGGAAGAACTCCCTCTTCAAGAAAGAAGGCCCCGTCTCAGTTGCCTGATTCCCTGCTCTGAGAATACCCAAAGCTCCTGCTATCTCTCGGGCAAAGGCACTCATAGCCTGCTGACCCACTGGCTCGGCCACATTGGCCTGACCAACTCCCTCCTGCACTGCCGGAACCTCCTCCGGTAACGGCATCTCCTGCCTACCACGCCTGCCACGCCTACCGTGTCCTCGTCCTAACATCCTAATAAAGGTAACTCAGAACATTAGCACATTCATAAATGTGCTGAAACTAAACACTCACGTCCTAATGCATGGACAACTGTAATTCACTCCACGTAAGCACATAAACACATAAGCACTTACGAATTTCATTTCCGGATTATGATAGTCCCGAGGCATTGCTAGAGTTCCGGTTAGAAACGACATTGATCAAGTGCCTTTCCAACAAGACTCCCAGAAACGCAAGGATCCAATCAACATCCTAGAAATTAAATCCCATACCTATATAAACACATAAGCATGTTATCAATTCAAACACATAAAATATGACACTACACCTAAGTCTTTATCAAGCGAGACAAACCCATTGTGATCCTAATCACTTCCCATGTACCCAAAGTATTCGAACCCGGTACGCTCTGATACCAAGTTGTAACGCCCTCAAAATAATAACATTGAACCCATCAATAAAGACATGCATTGATATATAAAAGCTACACTTTCTTCTATTCATCAGAGTTCCATTACCAAAAAGTATTACATGTTAACGACAAAAGCAAATTCCCTAAAGGCGTACAGCTTTCCAAGTCAACACTTGGTTACAACAAAAGAGTGCTAACTCATTTACACATTAAGCCCTTGGCTTGAATATACATGTAATACATCAAAGAAACTAAACAACAAAAGTCCGCCCGCCTCTAGCCTCCCAAGCTACGTCCTTGGAGGTGGCATGCTACCTGTACCTGAAAATGATATTCCCATATAGGGTGAGCCACAGCCCAGTAGAAATACACTAAACCAAATATGAACAATGACTAAAAGGTTAGCAGTTGATAGATGGCCAACACTGATACTTCTCCTTATCACACTTTACAGTTTCATGACATACGAGTCCATGTTACAATCCATTTTCCAATTCTTTCCAATTTTCAATTTATAACCATGGCTCAGAACCTGGCCAAACAACTCATATGAGACAGTAACTCATATTAAGCACTTTCCCGTTTCATAATAGATAAGCATACTAGCTATATCACACACCAACAGATAAGCATACAAGCTATATCATCACTTCCATAGATATGCATAAGAGCACTATCACACTTTCAAAGACAAGCATATGAGCTCTGTCAACACATTACTAGATAAGCATATGAGCTCTATCTATGGAGTCCATCCCCTATCTTCTCCCAACAACATCCGGTTTAGAGGTCCATCCCCTATCTTCCCCTAAACCGTGGAGTACATCCCCTATCTCCTCCAACACGACACAATGCATATAAACAATAATTATACACATCATCACACAACACATAAATGTAATGTATTCTTTCAACCGTCATACTTAATGACACATTCCAGTGATTAGTTTCAGTTTGCCTAATCATCATGCATTGTCTACAACAATCAAGACTATCCTCCACCGATAGCCCAAGGCAGTTATTTCTATACAGAAAATAAATACAACAATGGATATATATAATCAGCATTTCAACCAGGTGAGTGATAAATAATCCAACTACACCCTTTAATTCCATACATTTCCAAATCAATTTCTCATTCCTCATCATTAATTATGCAAATTAATTAACCAATGCAATTAGGGTATATTTCATAATTAACATTACAACCCTTAGGTTCTATTTTCATTAATGTTTTAATATTAATTTCACTTTTCCATGCCAAACATGCATCTAGGTTTTATATAGCTAAAACCCCAACTTTTGTAAATTTACACAAAAGCTCCAAACTTTCACGAAATTACCAAACCAACCCCAACATCTCAAAATACTAAAATTTAAAGACAAAGCCCATAGTGAGGAGTAGGTTATCCCTACCTCAAAAGATGACTCCCAACCAAGAAGGTGAAGAAAACGAAAATGCTCCAAACCATGAATTTCTCGGATCAAAAGATAGCCCTCGACGATCAACAACTTTTTTGTAAAGGCCAAAGGTGAGGAAATCACTCCTACTAGATCAATACCTAGAGAGAAGTCAAGGTTTTAGAGAGAGGAGCTCTCAAAACGGGTTTTAAAAAAAGTAGGAGAGAGAAAGGAAAGTAAAAAGTGATTTAAAATCACCCAGCGGATAACTCATATACGCATGACCCGCTCGAGCGGAGAACACAACGCTCGAGCGCCAAGAACAAAAATCTGGACATGCTCGAGCGCAATAAGGCCCGCTCGAGCGCCAAGACACAAGAATAAAGCACTTCCGCTCGAGCGCGAAAACCAGTCCGCTCGAGCGTAGATTTCCCTCTCCCAGAACTTATACCCAGAAAGTACTACCCGGTTGAGCGCTAAAGTACCCGCTCGAGTGCCACCGCTCGAGCGTAAACAAACCCGCTTAAGCGTAAAAATCACATCTGCAGAAGTTTTGCAGGAACACGAAATACTAGAGGTGTACAATCCCCGCTCGAGCGCAAGAAGACCCGCTCGAGCGGATCGCCTAAAAACTGAACAACAAGGAATTGAAACCAAGGCCTAACCAACCTGTAACAACCCTGTTCAAAACATCCTAAAACTCAATCAAGTGGAATTAAATGACGGCAACAAGATAGATATCACTACCAACTTCACGGAATCGAGTCCGGAATACAACAGAACAGTAAAGGGACAACTGGGATCGCTATATACAGATTTCACTTTTGCAATACTAAAACATAAGAAAACGATGTAGTTGAGTGAAACACTTACCTTGTGGTATATTCGGTGAAGTATTATGGATTGATAGTCGTCTAACTTTTTCAAGCCAGTTCACATTTCCTTCACCTGTTAGTACTAGAAAGTTCTGATGTCTTGACTTTGAAAGAATTATTGCACGCAGAAGGTCATGTATACGAAACATTTCGATCCTTCTGTCGTCCCTTCTCTTTGCTACTTGAATCAAGCTTCTATTAAGGAGCTCATAGAGGTAAGCCTTTGCAACTTCCTCTAGTGTCTTTCCAAATTCTTTAACTTCCACAAATCCTTTTGCGATCCTTAATCGAATCGAGCTCATCTATTCAATCAAATGATCCTCTGCGAAACTACTCAAGTACAAGAGACAAGACTTGAGATAGTAAGGCAAATCATTGTAACTTAGCAACAATATTTTCTTCATATCACTGCCTTCAACTTCAACATCAAGACTGTGATTCACCAACTCCCATTCATATACTCTTCCCTAGTCCTTTGAAGCCAACACCCCAGAAATCACCACAATTTCCACGGGCAAGCCCTCACATCTTTTCAGGAAACTTTTTGAAATTTCATTTAAATGTGGAGGGAAATCCTTCTCCTGAAATGTCTTTATACAAAACAGAGTCCAAGACTCTTTTGGAGACAAAGCTTTCAGTTCATAGATGTAACCATGGGATTCTCTACAAGCGGTAGAAGCAACATTACCGATACGTGTTATGAGCAGCACACGGTTGCCACTGTTGCGGTTTGGCAATGCAATTTTGATAGCATCCCATGCCTCTACGCTCCAAATATCATCTAGGACTAGGACTAGGACTAGCACGTACCTGCTTTCTTGGAGGAATTCTTTGGGCATTGCTTTCAGATTATTGTTGTGCATGGTTTCGAACCTGTGAGGGAGAGGTTGTCTAACTTCATCAAAGAGTTGCTGAATCAAACTTGTGAGAATCTCTTCAATATTAAATGATTGAGAAATAGTGATCCAAGCATGGGTTTGGAATTGTCTCTTCACTTCCAGGTCGTTATGAACTTTCTTGATGAGGATGGTTTTACCCAAGCCCCCCATTCCCACTACAAAAATCACTTTGAGTCGAGAATCACCATCAAGGACCCAATCAATGAGTTGTTGTTTAGGTCTGTCGATGCCAACAAGATCAGCTTCCTCTAGTAGAAGTGCATCACCTCTTCGATCATGCCATCTGCCATTGTTTGCCACATTGGATCTTGAGGCTTGCTCTGAGGTACTACTGAATTTGTAACCATACCTTTGACGTCTCTCTGCAATATCGATGACTTTGGCTTTGATGTCCTGTATATCAGAAGCAATTTGACGACGAGCTTTCATGTTCTTAATTTGGTAATAGATCATAAAAACCGATCCATAGGATCCACGACGATGATGATGATGGGCAAAGCGAAGCATAAATTCATCAGGAACGTCGTCGGTGTCGTGAGCGACTTCTCTAACTTGCTTAACCCATGCTTGGATCTCTGGATTAGTGTCTTCAATTGCATTAGCAACCCTCAAGAAGGCACTCATGCTCTGAAGCTCGTCTTTGATGAACACAATTTCTCTCTTAACTCTACCCAACGATTTTAGCTCTTCTTCAATCAAGCTTCCAGGCTTTGTAAGTAAGAAGGCCACTGCACTTTGTGTCATATTCTCTCTCTCTCTCTCTCTCTCTCTCTCTCTCTTAAGTTTCTCTCACAGGGAAAAATAAAAATTGAAGGGACAAATGACTGCTTAGAGTCAAGGTGGGTGATTATTTCTTATGTTCTAAAATAAAATAAAAATTTGAGTATTTCATACTAATTAACAAAATTTTCAATTATTTTTAGTGGTCTATATCCTTGTTATTTTGAAAGTGAGAAAGTTAAAGGCTCACGATTAAGCGAATACGGTGTTTTTGTAATTTAAGGAGTTGTTTAAAATGTGCTAAATGGGTATAATTTTTTTATTTTTCACTAAAAAATATATGATATGAGTTGGGTTTGAAGTGATGTGATAGAGAGATAATGTGACCTAAATAAGATAATATGTTAAAAAATTATGTGTTATTTTAACACATGACAAATATAACCTTAATAACTTGTTAACTTTCCATTGTTTACAAAAAAAATTAAAGTAAAAAACACCTATTAATGTGATTTATAATTAAAAAAATATTGTGACAACATCATTTTAGATATAAATTTTTTATATAAAAATTATTTTTGTAAATTGCTTTTCCAGAAAATATTGAGAAATGAAAACATGAAAAGGAAGAAACCAAAATAAAAGCAAAGAAAAATAGTATTCCAATGGAGAAAGTGCAAGTTGTGGTGGGAAAACAAAGGTGAAAAGGAGAAAATGAAGTTGCTTCTCCCTCTGTCTTATTTATTTATTTATTTTTGTCCTTTTTTGTCCTTCTTTTATTTTATTTTTTTTCACCTTTTCATTTTGATTTGTCTTCACTATATGGGGGCAATTTGGGAAGATTTGTTTTTTAATTTTTGATTTTTTTGAATCATATTTTCTCTATTTTTTACACAAAAAAGTTTTAAAAAATCAAAAAGTAAAAAAGTCAATTTTTTACTATCTTCCCAAAACACCATTATTTATTTTAAGATATGTACTATTTCATTTATTTGTCAAATCATGATTTTATATTATGATTTGAATGAAACATGTTAATCACATATATTTTTAAAATGTAACTCAAAATTACTTTCAAAATTCTTATCTTTTTTTTAATTATTATTTACTATTATTAATCAATCACTTTTTCTCTCTCCTCTCTCCTCTCACATTTGATACATCAACCAATCAAAAATAATAATTAAGAAAAATTAAAAATAATCTCAAAATTATTTTCAAAACGTATAATCAACAAATTTTTTTTTTCAAATCATAATTCAAAAATTCAAAACTCAAAATACAACCGCAGACTCAAATCATTATTCTAAAACTAAACTAAACGGATCCTAAAATTGTTAAATTTTTAAAATTATCCACTATAAATCATTATAAACTCGTTTTAAAATTCAAATAGAAAGGTAGTGGTGGTGAAAATATTTCAAAATTTGAATTAAAATATAATGATTATATGTCTCCTTGATAAGTTGGATTTTCTAAAATGGATAAACAAATTGAGACGGAGGGTAAAATTAATCCATGTAACGCCCTCAAAATATTACAATAAATCCGATCCTTATAACAGAATGTTAATAGAAATAATATGGTTTCATTCATCAGAGTTCGTATTACAAAAGGTTAACATATGCAGTATACATTCATTAATGTTGATCCTAAACCTATAGCATGTACTACCAGTTAATAATTAACAAAATAAATGCCCTACGGGCTTACATATTTCCAAGATATTACTTGGTTATAGCAAAATGAAGAGTCTAACTCAATACAACTTAGCCCTTAGCTATACAAAATAAATAAAACAGAAGGAAGCTCATGCTCCAAGTCTCCCCAAACTATTGTCTCGGTAGAGGTGTGTCTCCAACACCTAAAAATGGTTCCCAAAATAGGGTGAGCCAAAGCCCAGTAGTGACGTACTAACACAAGATATGAGAATTAACGAGATACAAGTATGATGCACATCTTTATTGTCCTACAACAAAATCTTCATAACTTTCTCCAAAACCATGTTATACCAAACTTGCGTTTCAATTCATTCATTTTGGTTCAATAGATACATCCACTGCATTGAATCCACCAAACCGAGGATACACCTCACAGGTTTCTAACAAATTAAAATCATCACACTATACATTCACTTCTATTTTTCATTTTACGGAAATTTTGTCCGCGGGAATTGGCACCCATGTATACAAATGGTTTTTGGGACTTTCACCCTGGACACACAGACCAACTTAGTTCAATGGAGTCCATCCCATTTTTTCTCCTCAAAACATGGAGTACATCCACTTTCTCCTCCCAAATGTCATACATATACAATGTATATAATTCATAATCATATTCAATGATAATGGTTAAAGGATTAGTTTCAATTCGCCTAATTCACATGCAATGTCTACAACAATCATGACTATCCTCCATCGATAGCACAAAGCAGTTATCTCTAAACAAATATACAATCTCTATAACAGGTAAATCATCAAATTTCCATAGGTGAGTGATTAAGAAAATCCAACAACACCATTCATGTATACATCCTCCCAATTTCACATTTTTCATACCAATTTCATTATTTATACAAAATAATTATTCAAGATATCTTAGGGCAAAGCTCCCCATTTTTCAAATATTATCTCAAAGGCCAAAATCAACTATTTTGACACAGGATAACCTCATATCCAAACCCTATAATCATCTATACAACACCTACATAGAAACCTCTCTTTTCAAACTTGAACCCAAACACTAGGTTCACTAAAAACACCTCCAAACCTCACCATTTTCATACAACGACCTGTAACCAAGTCAAAACCGATATTAAGGTGTAGAGAGTCCCTACCTCAAGTTTAGAAGATCAACGGAGCAAGGACGAAACTTCAACGATGTCGAAACCAAACTCCAATCGGATCAAAACGGAGCTCTCAAGATGCTATACCCTTTTTCCAAAGATCCAAGGGCGGAGAGATCAACGGATCTAGGAGAAAATTTAGAGAGAGAGAGTCTCACTTTAGGGTTTTTGGAAGAAAAGATCTGAAAAAGTGATGTAAAAAGCCATTTTTGCGATCTGATATGCGCACAGTTCTCTCGAGTGGAAGAGTTGACGCTTGAGCCTCAGATGCAAAAAGTTGTTCCACTCGAGTGCAAGAAGTTACCCCGCTTGAACGCAGAATACACACATCCAGTACTTTTGCAGACAACAGACAAGCCGCTCAAGCACAAGAAAGGCCGCTCGAGCACCCACCCGCTCGAGTGTAGAAAACATTCCTCCAGTACTTTTGCAGATGTGCAAAGTGTTGAGAGTTCGTAAATCCCGCTCGAGTGCAAGAATGGCCAATCGAGCAGAGGAGCAAAAATATGGGCAACAAAGGTTTGGAAAAATAAGCAACCAACCTGTTCCAAACGCACAACTACAATCCAATAACCAACTTTAAGGAGGAATAGAAGGGAAAACGACAATGAACAACATTCAAAAACCATAAAGCCGAGTTCGAACTACCACAAGTGTCTGGTCAAAATCGGGATCGCTTTAATCCAAGGTTTAGTCTGGTAGATAAGACTTGAGACTTGAGATTTGAAAGTTTGCTCCATTTAAGGTCTCAGGCTCAATTCTTTTTGTCAGTAAAATTCTTGTGATTGTGGACCATATGAAATAAATCTATTTTGAAAGGTTTCTTCAAGTTGTAGAGGCTTAATTTGGCGTGCAAACTAGCTAGGAGTTGTTAGTAAAATGAGAGCTGTAGGGACTTAATTTGGTGCGCGTAAGATGGCAAAACTCTTGCGGTTAGGGAGTAATCGGTTCAGTACAGTCGGTATTTAGGTAAAAAATTTCACCGAACCGATAATGTCAATTTTATTATTTTGAGAGTTCGTTTGGGATGTGGGTTGGCTTTTTGGCTATTTTAGACTGGGGCTAAAAAGCCTCGTTTGGGATAAGCTTTTTGGTTTTTTTTGACTTTTGTAAGAGAAAAAATGAAGTGATTATAATTTGGATGTGACATTTTGACTTATTGAGCTAAAAAAACCTATTTTGTTTCTTTTGTGGCTATTTTAGGCAAAAAGCTCCCGTTTAGCTTATGCCAAACGAGGGTTGAATACCGATGCACACTGCTTCTTCCATCAAAATGCACCGAACTGAACCTATTGAAACAGTTCGGTTCAGTGCAGTTTAATCGGTTTAGGACCTTTCAAACTTGAGCCACTTTTAAATATAATCAGTAATCTATATAAAAACATTAAATTAGTTATTTGTCTATCATTTCAAACATATGCAGTCTATCCATTTAATAAATACTTTTCAATTCCTAAATTAACAAAAATAAAGACAAAAAAAAAAAGAGTTAACAAATACTAAAGTTTTAAGAATAATGAGTTAGAATTAAGATTATATATAATAAGAGCTTACAAACTTAGGTTATAAAGATGATAAGATTAATTAATTAAGGTTAATAATTTATTATACTTATTAATATCGTTATATTATTTGTTTATATATATTATAAATACAATATATGTTGAAACAGTCGGTTTCGGTTTAGTTCGGTGCACAAGGTGCTTGAACAGATACCGAACTGAAAATCGAAAAAAATTATATTTGAAAATCACACAAATCGATTTTTGTTAAAAAACAGACCAAATATAACCGATTTGGTCCGGTTCAATTGGTTTGATCGATTTTTTTGATTTTTCTTATATTTGCTTTTAATAATATATCAAATAAATGTTGACTAATTTATTTTATTTTTCTATTTATGTTTGGTGTTTGTGTAAATTTTTATATCTGATTGATAAATTTTATTATTAATATAAATATTCTTGTATATTTTGTTTATATTTTTTTTAAATTTTAATCTTATAATAAGTAAATTAATTTTAAAAAAATTTCGAGCTCGAACGTGGCTTGTTTATATAATCGTGTTGGATCGAGCTTGGTTATTTAAACTTGACTTAAGCTCGGCTCGAGCTCAAACTCAACTAAGGTAATATTTGATAATTTAATTTAACACTTAAATAAATATATTACGTAAAAATCAAGTCAGCCCATTTGATAACTATAATTAGCATCACTTAAAAATTTAAGTAGCTCTTAAAATGTGATTTAAAACTTAAAAAAATTTAAGTAATTAAAATTTTACTTAATTTTGATTGAATTTATAATAATTATGCTTGAGTGTTGACATACACCGTTATAGCCTCATCACCACCATTACCATCACTACACCACCACTGCAATTACTACCATCATCACCACCTCTCTACCACCGCCATCACCACTACAATCACCTCCATCACTATTATTAGTGTTGTCATAAGCACTAGCATTATTTCACTACCACTACCACCACCACTACCACAATTGCCACCACCACTACCCCTAGCTTTCCATTACGACTACAACAACTATAACAACTCTTCTTTTCCACAACTATTGTCACTCTATAACCATCACTATCATTGCACCACCACAATCACCACCATCGCCGCCACGTCTCTTTTTACTTGCACTACATTGCCATTATACTATTATTGCAACTAATATCCTTTTACCTTCATCACTATTGTCGTGAGTATCATAGTCGCCACCATCATTGCTGTCGCCTTTGCTTTCATGACCTCCATCATCATTACTACCATCACTATCTCACCATCGTAATATAAAAATTAAAAGATATAATTTTAAAATAATAAATTTTAAATTTAATTATATATATTACATAATTTATTTTAATTAAGAACATAAATTTTTGTCAAATAAATTTTCATTTTAAAAAATTTAATATCTAATTTTTAATAATTAATTTTTACTTTTCAATTTTATCAAACACTCAAACGTTAGGATAGGATAGGACCACCAATTCCGCCACTCGGGTAGGGTCCTTTTACTCTTCAATTGAAACCTAGCTTCCTCTTACCTCCAAATGCATTGTTATGAGTTGATTTAGGAAGTTGGTTAAAGGTTGATTTTTTGGTTTTTTTAAGGTTTTTGTGTGTGTGTGTGTAAAAAATGTGAGATGTGACGTGACTTAAAATGAGTTAAAAGCTATAAGTTAGCTTTTTACTAGTTTTCCAAATTGCCCCTTTATGTACTTCACACAAAATTGTATGGGGGTGTTGCTTACCTAATATTTTTGATAAATGAGAAATCACAATATTTATTTAGAGCTCATTTGGGATGTAGATTGACTTTTTGACTATTTTAGCCTGGGGCTAAAAAACCTTATTTGGGATAGACTTTTTGTCTTTTTCGACTTTTATGAGAGAAAAAAGAAAATAATTATGGGTTGGATGTGACATTTTGCCATATTTAGCTAAAATAGCCTATTTTGTCTTATATGACTATTTTAGCACAAATCTTCATCCCAAACAAGCCCTTAATTACATTTTATTTCCCAATTACTTAATAAAGATGAGTTATTAAGTCCAACTTATAAATTTTTTTATTACATTATTAAAATAAACTATAATGTTAGGAGCTCAAAAAAAATATCTATAAATATACGTTTATAAATCATAATTATTATAAATATAACTCACATTTTATAAATTTTAAATCTATACCATCCGGCTCATTTTTAGTATAAATTTAAAATCAAATTATTGTTGAAAGGAAAATGATATATTATAGTGGTAAGGATAGATGCAGGAATGGGGTAGAAATCATAATTGCCAAGGGTCTTGTGGAGAATGTAGTGGTTGTCATTAGAAAAGCAGATAGGATTATGTTAGTTAAACTAGTTATTGGAGGGAATATAATGAACGTTATTAGTGCATACGCCCCTCAAGTAGGATTAGATGACCAGACTAAGAGGGATTTTTGGGAGCAAATTGATGAGATCTTACAAGAGATACCTGTAGAAGAGAACCTGCTTATAGGTGGAGATTTTAATGGCCACGTAGGCATAGATAAACTAGGCTATGAAAGGGTGCATGGTAGATACAGTTTTGGTGACAAAAATGAGGCTGGAGAGAGTATCTTAGATTTTGCGCTGGCTTCTGACTTGGTGGTGGCCAATACTATGTATAAGAAGAGGGAGGAGCATTTGATAACATTAAGAGTGGGTCAGTTAAGAGCCAAATAGATTACTTCTTAGCGAGAAAAGTGGACCGCCTAAAATGCAATGATTGTAAGGTGGTTCCAGGAGAGAGCCTGGCCTCTTAACATAGGATTTTGGTATTAGATTTGTGTTTTAGAAGGCAATACCAAGCTAGGAACGATGGTGGGTGTCGTAGGACGAGATGGTGGGACCTAAAAGGGAATACATTAGAAATATTTAAGAATAGAATGGATAAGGAAGGTACTTGGGACTTGGAAGATGATACTAATACTATGTGGAACTCGATGGCCAATTGTATAAGGAGAATCTCAAGGAAAGTTCTTAGAGAGTCGAAAGGGATGGGACCTAACTCTAGGGAAACTTGGTGGTGGAGAGAAGAGGTTCAAGCGGTAGTTAAGGCAAAAAAAGAGTGCTTTAAAAAGTGACAGAAGGATAGAACTGAGGAAAACCTTAAAAAATATAGATTGGCTAATAAGGAGGTCAAAAAAGTGGTGAGAGAGACTAAGTTGAAAGCTTTTGATGACCTATACACTAGACTAGATAGTAAAGAGGGAGAGAAGAGGGTATACAAATTTTCTAAGATGTGGGAGAGGAAAACAAGAGATTTTACTCAAGTTAAGTGCATTAAGAATGAGGATTCTAAGGTATTGGTAAATGATGAAGAGATTAAGGAAAGATAGAAGAACTATTTTGAGAAACTATTAAATGAAGAACATGGAGGTACGACAATAGGTGAAGAAATAGCTAGTAATACGATAAACCAAGACTATAGGTTCTATCGCAGGATTAGGAACTTTGAAGTGGAGATTGCACTTAAGAAGATGAAATCAAATAAGGCTTTAGGACCCGATGATATTCCTATTGAAGCTTGGAAGTGTTTGGATAAAAAGGGGGTTACTTGGTTGACTAGGCTGTTTAGCAAAATTTTGTTGACCAGGAACATGCCAGATGAGTAGAGGAATAGTATTTTAGTGCCAATCTATAAGAATAGAGGAGATATCTAGAATTGCAACAATTATAGAGGAATCAAGCTAATATGTCATATAATGAAAGTGTAGGAGAGGGTGATGGAATGCTGATTGCGAGATATAATAGAGGTGTTAGAGAATCAATTTGGGTTTATACCTAGCAGGTTAACAATGGAAGCGATTTATCTTTTGAGGAAAGTAATAGAAAAGTATAGAGAAAAGACAAGAGACATTCATATGGTGTTTATCGACCTTGAAAAGCATATGATAGAGTGCTCTGGGACATAATATGGTGGGTGTTAGAGAAGAAAAGGGTGACAAAAGGTTACATTAATGTGATTAGGGACTTGTATTAAGTGGTGGTAACCACTATTAGATCGTCTGTTGGAGAGACAAATGAATTTTCTATCACTATAGGGTTACACCAAGGATCTACCTTAAGTCTTTATCTTTTTTCTTTAGTTATGGATGAGTTGACGAGAAATATTCAGGATGACGTGCCATGGTGTATGCTTTTTGCAAACGATAATGTGCTAGTGGATGAGACTAAAGAAGGAGTTAACACAAAGTTGGAGATTTGGAGAAAAGCTCTTGAATCTAAAGGATTTTGGATAAGAAGAACTAAGACAGAGTACATGGAGTGTAAATTTAGGAACAGTAACAATGAAAGCAGAGGAGAAGTGAAGATTGAGAACTAAGAACTGCCTAAGAGTGAACATTTTTGTTATTTAGGGTCAATTATCACAACAGTGGGGGAGATTGATATGGATGTAGCCCATAGGATTAAGACGTAATGGTGTAAATGGAGAAGTGTGTCCGGGGTACTGTGCGATAAATGAATACCCCATAGACTAAAAGGTAAGTTCTATAGAACGACTATTAGACCAGCGATGTTGTATGGGACGGAGTGTTGGGCAACCAAGAAAGAACATGTAGATAAGATGAGTGTGGTTGAGATGAGGATGCTTAGGTCGATGTGTGGCAAGACTAAACAAGACAGAATTAGGAATGAGTGTATTCGGGAATGGGTAGGAGTAGCATCGATAGAAGATAAGTTAAGAGAGAATCGATTGAAATGGTTTGGTCACATTCAACGGAGACCAATAAAGGCTATAGTGAAGAGATGCGATGTTGTAACGGTAAATGGGAGTGTTAGGGGACGGGTGTAGACACCCCATTTTTGACCGTCCTCAAGACTTGGACGTCATCGTTTGAACACTCGATGATCATCCATGCTCGTGTTCGTTTTGAGTTCCCGAAGGTCTCGGCTTCGTGCCTTGCCTTAGGATCTCTCAGCTTGTCTGTTTTGTGCTTGGTTGTGGACCAAGGACTTGTGGCTTTGCTTCTAAGGGAAGAGGGTGGCTTGTTGGCCATCCCCTTAACCCATCGGCTAAGGTATGATGCCATCGACCTTGTTTTCTTTCCATCGGCCAAAAGTTGTGGCCGATCGGTACTTTTTTTGGTCGATCAGCACTTTGTGTGGTCGATCGGCCATATTTTTGAGTCGAGACCTTTCCATTTGCTTTTTGCAGATATTTTCTGCTAGCTGTGACAGCTGGTGGGCACAATTCCCATCCTCCATACAGTGTATGGAGGGATTTGCACCTTGTTCTAGCTTCTCCAAGAAGCTTTGGAATTGAATTCCTATAAGAAGGGAGCTCCTCCTCCCTTCTTAAGGGTTTAGAAAATTGATATTGAATATATATATATATATCTCTCTCTATATCTCTTTCTCTCTCTTTATATTTGTATGTGTGTTTGTGCCTAAAAGGGTGTTTTGTCTTCACTTTTGCACTACAGCACCTAGTAATACACCATCCTTTGGTTGCTGAGATCCTTAGGAGTTGGTTTTGGTGTTCTTGGGCTGGTTTGAACTCAGAAAACCTGCTGGATGTGTGTTCTTGAAGAGGTTCTACAAGGGTGAGCTCTTAACCTTTTGATCCCCCGTTCTTGCTTAATCTTTTAGACCTACTTGCATATTGTTTTAAGCTTAACTCTAAACTATAAAAAGTTCTTTTTTTGTGTGCTTGAGATGTTTGTTTAAGGTAACTTTTTGGTTGGGGGTAGTCTACCCCCTCTTAGGCCTTGTTTGACCTCATTTTGTGCCTTCCCTTTTGAGCTTTGGAACCATCTTTCTTTGACCTTTCTACCACTAAAATCCAGAGGATTTTCAGTGGTGGAAAGGTGGTTTTGGAGTCTTGTATAGGAGAAGGACACCCCTCTCTCCTTGTGTCTCATTTGCTTGCTTTGATGGCTCATAATAGTAGCATGTTTACTTAGCTTGTTTTGGCTTCATTTCAGCAAGTATTTGTTGTTATTGTCATGCTATACCTCTGTCTAAGGTTGGTTTAGTGGTCTCTGACATGCACCATACACTTGTAGTGTAATCTTTTCTATTGCCTTAACATGCTTTGTGCTTTAAGCTATGGTTTTAACATGATTTTAACTCGACCCAAAGGAGCTTTTATCATATTTCAGCATGCTAAAGCTCTATTTCATATTGTTTTGATCATACATGCATTGTTTTGCATAGCTACCATACATTCTAGCTTGTTGGCTTTAAGTGTCCAAGTCATTAGCATGCACTACTTGGACCCTTTTTCATGATTTGGCATCATCTCATATGTGATTTCAGTCCATGTAGTGTAGCCATACACTTGCATTTGTCATCCTTTCAAAGCTTTGAAGAGTTGGTGTTTTATGCCCCATGATTGGATCATTGTGCATGCCATCATATTTAGGTCTTTAGGATGCCATCTCAGTGTGTTTTTGGGCTTATTTTGATATGCCACAACTCTATTTTTAATTGATTAAGCCATGCCATGCTTGGTTGTAATAGGTGTAGTGCAATTCCCTTTGTTGGCCTTACTTGCATCATACCTTATGCCGTTCGTGTTGGCTTATTTTAGCTTTGACCCGTACATGTTTTAGACTCCTTTTAGCAAGATCTAGGACTATTTTGGTTGTCCTTGGCTCTTTGGGGCTTGACTCATGTGGCCTTAGTACAAGCTCCTTGGCTAGCCTTAAGCCTTGAGCTTTCTTGCATGTTATGCTTGACTTGGTTGTGTGATTTGGCATCATTCCTAGCATCATTTCAGAGCATGTAGTGTTGTCACACTTGCATGCTTTTCACTCTTTAAGTACTCTTAAGAGTTTGCATCTTCATGCCTTTTTTTTTTGGGACCAAAGTGCTTGCATGTTTGCATGTGCTTTTGTCTTCATTTCGTAGCATTTTGGCCACTGTTTTTGGTATGGCTGAGGCCTATCCATTTTCAGTATAAGCCCATAGATCATGCGGTTTGTGTATTGTTGCATGCTTATCGCATTGCACATTGTCGCATGCTTGTTGTTGATATTGTTGTTGAATGCCTATTATGTTGAATGTTTGCATGTTTAGGTTGCATGCCTATTGCATATTAGTTGCATTGCATGGCATTGATGCATACTTGTTGCATGCTTGAGTTGTTTGCATGGGTACTTGCATGCTCATATTGCATTAGAGTTGTTTGCATACCATTAACCTCGTTGCATTGCATAGCTCCTCCTTGTTGCGTGGATTGCATTATGTTTGGTTTGGGGTGTCAAACCAAACATGAGGACTGAGGGACTTTTCGTACTTGAAGTGACGAAATGTGCCTCAAATCCTCGGTCGCCGACACTTTTGATCCAACATGATAGAGTGTGAGGCATTCATGTGTTTTGTGCATTCATTCTATATTGATTGTTGCACACTTGGCTCTTTTGGCCATCATGCATCAAAATGCGTGATTGGTGGCCCGAGGGTCGAGCACTACACACCTTTGAGTCTTAAACATGATAATGGGTGTAGTTGCAAACATTGCCTTGCAAATGTATTGCCATACCTCTGTTTGTCCTCTGCTGCAGCAAAAGGAGCATTTTATAGGAAAATATGGCCGATCGGCTATCTGGTGTGCCGATCGGCTAAAAGTGTTTGGCCGATAGCCTCATAAGTAGTCGATGACACCTTTCCTTTGGCTGATGGCTTCACCATTTGGCCGATGGCCTCTCAGCATGGCCATGGAGTGGTTCAGAAGCATCACAGGTATTTTCACAGTTCTCAGAAGTGCAGAACAGTGCAAACAGAGGCAACATGAGGCATGGCAATGGGTTTCCGAGCGAGGTGATCGAGCATGCATCATTCAATCATTCCGAGGCGGAGTTGTGGCAGCCTCTTTAGTTTTCATACTTAGTCTGTTTTGTAACTAAATTAATTTGCTTAATTAGTTAAGGTTTTGTAATAATTAATTAGCTAGGGTAGTTGATTAATTAGTTGGTTTGTATTATTTATTCGGACCCTCCGTCGAGAGGGCGAATTTTGTAATAAGTGTGCGTGAGTGTGTGAATGTCTTTCAACCCCAGGTCTTTCTCCCTTTTACTTAACCGCTTACGATGGTTAGTTCTAGGTCATATTTTGATTAGCATCCTTATGCTATGCATGTTTTCATCCATTAATCTGCCTTGCATGCACTGGGCTCGGTGTATCATACTAAACTGCATTGTATTTAATTCCTATTTGAATACATGCATCGAGTGTTGCATTTCATATGCCATTTTAGAATAGCCGAGCCTATTTCTAGTTGCATTTTGCATGTGTTGCATTAGCCATCTTAACATAGCTAGGATCATGCATTGATTACTAACTAGCTATTGTTTTGGCTCGGAGTACTAGGTAAGCTTTTACGCTTTAGCATTTTGCATGAGTGTGAGTGTTAACATGACAGCATGCTTGCCATGAGGCTATTTGCTTAACTGATATAACTGCCTGAATGCCTGTGGGTGAAGGTTGGATTACTTGAATTGGAACAATTCATAGAAATGCGAGTTTTTAAGCCCACTTGAGAGTGGCAAAATCTTGTTTTCTAAGCCCACTTGAGGGTGGCAAATCCACGTCTTAGCCTACTTGCGAGTAGCATCTTCAAATCGTTTTCACAAAAAAAAAAAACAAACATGAGATGTTTTGTTCCAACTTAGGCGATCTAGTCTATACTTATGTGTTGTGCGCATCACATAGTAATTCTAGCTAATAACCGGAATAAGAACACATGTGTTTTCAAAAACAAGATACCATGTTAGTAAAGGCCGATCTTTGATCGGACGAGCGGGGGTGCTCATTGCATGACCTTCCCCTCTCATACCTAAGTTCCCGAGCCGAGGCAACTTTGGTGATGACGGACACGTGGCCTTAGGCACGAGTCAGGGTTTCCTAAATTTTTCAAAATGAAATATTTAGGTGGCGATTCTGTATTTGGCAAAGCAGTCCATGTTTGGCACTTCTTTATAAAAATCAGTTTTCCAAAACGATTTGCCGGATTTGGACTCTTTGGTGATTTATCGGTCTTGCATTGCACTTTGCGAGATTAGATTCAGAACCGTGACATTGAGTCCGAACTGTAGTATGCTAATGAACAAACCAGATTTCGCGTCGTTTGCGTGTGGAGCCAGGACGTTCAGGCACGTCTATAACGGGGTAGGCCTAAATTAACGTTGGCTAGCGTTGTAAATAGAGATATGGATCTACTTAATTTGGCTAATGAAATAGCCTTTGATAGGGCTGTGTGGAGAAGAAGTATTCATGTAGCCGATCCCATTTGATGGCACTTAAGGCTTGGTTTGATTTATACATCACTAAATTTAAAAAATAGGTCTAATTTTTTAGCGTGAATAACAATACTTGCTGAAATGGACAGGCTGGAAAGTGGTAACCCCACTTGGTATGAATTAACATAGACCATTAACAAACAGGATATGCTTTTTCTCGACCAATTTGGCAAAGCATCTTAGCCAATGACGTTTAAGTGATAATTTTTCTCATGGATTTTTATATTTTATTTTATTTTTATAATGATTTTATTTTCTTAATGTAACATTTTTAAGTTTAAATTTAACATAAAATTACTTGTTTTTGTGATTTTAAAAAGTACTCGATATTTTAATCTCCATTTTTAAAAAAAATTTACTACTAAATTATAAATGTTAGAAGGACTTATAATAAGTGAACTTATTATCTAATAGGTTTTATAATGATTAATTGCGTTTTTTTATCAAACACTATTAAAAAACGTCACTAGTTGTTAATTTTCAACCATAGTTTGAAAATTTTGTACAAAAACTATCACTAATTATAAATTTTAACGATAGTTTAAAAAATTGTAACAAAAATTTGCTAATTTTTAACTTTTAATAACAGTTTAAAAAATTTATCATAGAAAAAAGTCACTAATTGTAAGTTTTAGCGACAATTTATAAAAATCGTGACCAAAAAGTCACTAATTTTCAATTTTTAACGACATATGTAAAAAAATAGCCACAAAAAATTATTTTTAGCGACGATTTTACTAGAACTTATTTTCAATGGAACTTGATGGAAATTAAATACAACAATTAAGACCTATTGGTAATTTACCTTAAATTTTATTGGTGTGTCTTACTATAAACAAAAAAGAAAATTCCACACCATATTCATCTTATTTGACAGGTTAGAGACTTGTTGTTAATAAAATTTTAGGTAATTCTCTATAGAGAAAATTGCTGATAAATCAAATATAAGAAAGGTATAATACAATAGGTTCAGTGGATATTTTCTATTAGTGAGGGGTCTACCATTTATGAAATAGTTTGGTGAAAAGTACTTTTGTTTCAGTTAAAAAAAAAGTACTTTTGTTTGTTTTGAAGGACATTTTGTTTCAAATTTTACCCCTTACTTCATCTATTAACTTTCATTGACTATTTGTTCAAACTTACATCTATGTGTTCAAATTATTTTCTATCTGTTCAAATTTTTTTATCAATTTGTTTAAATTTTTTGACTGTTTGTTCAAATTTTTTTTGTCGATTTGTTTAAAATTTTCCCCTATCTATCAAATATATATATGTTGGAATATCTATCCGTTGAAATTCTTATCTGTTGAAATTATCTATTCAAAAAAATCTACCTGTTGAAATTCACAAACTTATTTGTTTAAATTTTTATTTTATATATTAAAACAACAATCTTATTTTTATTTTTTCAATCCTTCTGTTAAAATTCACATCTTTTCTCTCTCTCTCTCTCTCTCTCTCTCTCTCCAAAATAAAATCAAAATCACAATAATGATGCACAAAATTTCCACATAGAAACCAACTGAAGGTTGAGGAGTAAAAAAAAATAACATTTTTTTTTTATGAGGAATTGAAGAGCCCTCCAAGAAATCGATCAGAGAAGTCAAAATTTCTGAGAAACACAACTTTTCACAGTGAAGATGAGGAATGAAGGCAAAGAAAATATTGCTAGGGTTTCGTGAAGTGCAACAATTACGAGCTAGGGTTTGGATTTAGGTTTGAAATGAAATTTGCAGATCTGAGATTTGAGATCGGCGATGGCGCCACTGCGATGGTGGATCTGGACGGTGAAGCTCGCGTTCACTGACGAAGTGAGAGTGGCTGTTGATTGGTGAGAGATCTGGAATGGAGAGAGAGAAGTTGACCGATTAGCAACGATGTTCATGATGAGATCTATAGTGGCGGCGTTGGTGGTCTTCCAAGGTTATGACGAAGTTGGAAATCGTCATTGAATTGGCAGCAGTTGTTTGAATGAGATAAGCTTTTCTCCATCGCATCAATGGTCTTCTCTACAAAAGCTTCCTACTGAGCTCAGAAGAGAGGCATTACCGACGGTCGAGGTGGTGGATGGAGGAGAGTCTTGAACTCCGAGAAGTGGTCGAAAAGCTGGCCATGAACAATGAGGTAGAGGGAGAGTAGAGGGAAGAGAGAGAGTAGAGAGAGGGGGGCTGAGAATTAGGGTTTGAATTTAGTGTATAACGTGTATCACACACACACACACATATATATATATATATATATATATGGATGGATAGTTTAGTCATTTTATACAAACTTGTTCTTATGAATAAAATGTGATTCTACTTACACTATTATTTTATCTCATCACACCCTCTATATGAGTTTTTTTTTCCTTCCAATTTTATCCATGTGTGAAATTAATTTTAAAGACAAAACACTAAAATTAAATATATTTATTATCTCTTTACACCCCTTGGTCTTCAATCCCTGCACTTCTTTTTCCTCTCTCAATTTCTGTTTTCTCTTACACATCTCTTTTCAAAAGGCAAGAATCATAGTGTTTTGATCATCAAAGAAAGCAATGGATGTAGAAACGGTAGTGAAGAACCATCAAAAAAGTGAAATTGTGAGTTTTTTTTTTTTTTTTAATCTTTCTTTGATAGATTTTTGTTTCATTTTTCTAGATTATTCTTTGACTTTTGTTCGGTGTTTCGAAATCGAACAAAATAAAATAGTCCAGCATCACATTGCCGAACAAAAAATATAAGTATGGTAACCAAATTTCGAATATTACATTTTCGGTAACCTAAGGCCGAATTTTAAAAATTTGTTCGGCTATTCATTGCCATGTATTTTCAGTTTTATTTTTTTTATTTTTTTAATTTTTTTGCTTGGAAGGATTATACTTATACTCATTGTAACAAAGCAAGTATAGCATTATTAGTGGACTCCAATCATGAATTTATTACGGATAAGGTTTGTTAAGTGTTTTTATGAATACAATTTTTTCTTATTTTTAATTTGTATTGAGTTTTATTAATAATTTTCTTTTGGGTGAATATTTTATTAATAATTTGACATATAAATGTATTTATTATGTTTAGTTTTTAGTAGTCGTCAAGCATTAATTAAATGGGCTTCTAATGATGGAAAGAAGACTGGATTTGTCATTGTTATAAAGGCATCAGATGCGAGAGGTAATGGCAGAAAACCAAGACTTGCACTTGCTTGTGAAAGAAGTGGTTACTATAGAGACAACAGGAAGATCAAGGGGGAATGATTGGGGTTGACAGGTTCTAAAAAGTGTGGATGTCCATTTCTATTAAGGAGGGGAAAAATTACCTACAAATGATGAGTGGATGTTGCATGTCTTATGCGGAGTGTACAATCATCTACCTGCTGAACATCTTGAAGGGCACTCATTTGCTGGCAAATTATTTAAGAAGGAAACATCCTTATTATTTGACATGTCAAAGAGGATGGTGCGACTAAAAGAGATATTGATTATATTGAAACGAAAAGATATTGGTTAAATCAAATCGTATCTCTTACTTCGAACAATTTCTAGAGAAGTTGAGACCATATATCTAGCACATGAAAAATGTACCAGCAGATGACAATTGTGGTTTCAGGGCAATAGCTGGATTGATTGGTTTAGGTGAAGATGATTGGCAACAAGTTAGGCGAAACTTGTTGACTGAGCTGCATGCGAATTTAGTGCATTACATGCAACTATTTGGTTCATAAGAAAGGGTTGCTAACCTTACCTCTATTTTATCCTACTTCAAACCTAGCCCTGGATTTAATCATTGGATGACTATACCCGACATGTGCCATTTGATAGCATCATATTACTAAGTTGTTCTTTATCATTTATCCGTGCAACAATGCTTGACATGTCTACCACTTAGAGTAGTATCGATTACAACACCTGATAGAAGAGATATCTGCATAGGATTTGTAAATAGAAACCATTTTGTGTAGGTAACTACCAAGCCTACTTTGATCATTACTATGTCTTTTTTGGTAATTGTACTTGTTGATTTCTTTGTTATAGGTTTATTTGCAACCTGGTCATCCAATACCTCCGATAGCAAATAATTAGATTTGTTTTCATCACCCATGTGCTAGTGAATGGAAGAAAGCATATACTATCAATATTCATCAATTTCATACTCTTGTTAGCCTTGATGTAGTAACTACTGAAACTATCGATATAGACAAATTGTGATAGCATGTTTGATTAAAAGATGCAAACAATGATAGATTTTATGAATGTTTTTATGGATATTCATATACTGATTTTTTAATGAATAATTTTATGGATACTTTTTATCTATGATTTTATGGATGCGTGTTTGATTTATGGATGTTTGAAGGAAAAAGTAAATCTTTCAATGTACAGTGACAAGTGCCTAGACAAATTTGTTATAGTTTGACAACATGGCACTAGAGTAATTCAATTTGAATAGCAATGTATCACTGAACAGGCACTTCACAACTAACCAGAATTAATTTCTTGTTATCATCTAATCGAATGACAACATATTGCTAGGAAAAAAAAGTTTGTTTGGTAACATGGCACTGGATGAATTCAAATTCGTTAGTATTATATTACCGAACAGGTCCAAATTATTGATTGGAAGAAAGTAGCTCTGTAAATGTATAGTAACAAAACGCTGGACAAACCTATTTTTCCTGGCAACATAACACCGGAAGAATGTAAATTGTCTAGTACTGTGTAACCGAACAGACACTTCACTATGGGCTCCACTGAACCCCTCGTTTTTCCTGTTTTCCCTTTTCCTCTGCTGCTTCTCTCTTTTCCCTCCAAAAATTAGCGGTGTAAAGAGATAAAATAGTTAATTGAGGGTTAGTTTTGGTAATGTATTAGGGGTGCAATGAGAATTAAATTTTTTTTAGTGGTGTAATGAGATGGAAGGTGTAAAGAGGTAAAATAGTGGTGTAAGTATAATCACTTATGAATAAAATATCTCAACACCTAGATCTACAGATAAAGAAAATTTAAAATTGGATTTTTCACCCCAGCACAATTCTCTATATTCATTATCCCCACAAGACTTTATGGCAGAAAATGAAATTGAAAAAAAAAAAAAAAAATCATGACAAACTATCTTTATCCTTATTTGACAGGTTAGAGACCTATCATGTCATTGATAAAATGCAAGGTGATTCTGTATACGCGTCACCCGCACAAGACTTCAAATATAGAAAATGAAAGGAAGAAAAACAAAAGTAGCAAATACGATACAACACATCTATCTTTCTTGAGGTTGCTCTCATAGTTCTATCATATTTTTTTTCCATTTATTTTATTTATTTATTTTTTGTTAATATAGTCATTGTAGCAAAAGCATACAAATCGACTCAAAAGTACACGAATACAACACGAAATTTGAATTTAGTGTCACAACCCAAACCCGTCCCTATAGGTTTAGCGTCGTAACCGGCCAGTAATCCTCGGATTACCAAAGGCCTCTTAATAGAATGACATATAATTAGGGGCTATGGAAGCAAATATACAAAATAACATAGTCCATAGAGCTGTGCAGACATACATGGGGCAGAAAATTTGAAACCTTATAATATATATACATAAGATGTCATGTCCACAGACGTCTTACAACACCGTGCAAACATCATCAAAAGGGGCTTAGCCCTAGAATACAGATAAACAAACAAGACAAAACATAAATGTTCTTAACATGATACACAAAATAACCCTTGACATGGTCCACAAAACTTGACTTCTATACACGGGAACCTCCCCGGGAGGCACGGTGGATGGCTTGACAAAACAGAACTTAGGCCTTCAATTCTAGGCCTGATCACACACCTAATCACCTACATACATAAATAATTACAGTGAGCTGGAGCCCAGTGAATAATAACAGAGTAAAGGGTTTTAATGAATGATGTCCATCACATAGTCAGAAATTAGAGTTTATATCAAAAATAGATTCTTATGCATATTCAGATTTCAATCAGAAACAGGTTCATATTCATATTCTTATTCAAATCATATACATAAATCAGAGTTCATGCTTAATCATACATGGTACATCCATTAGCATTATCATGCTTGTCAGTTCCATTAAGGAACCACCGGTACTGGGAAACTTGTAACATACTTGAGCCACGGTATTATTAGCCCCCGGGAAAGGGCCTTGAGACCATAGTATTATTACCCCCAAGAAAGGGCCATGAGACCACGGTATTGTTACCCCCAGGCAAGGGCCTTGTACTTATAGAACATGGTATTATTACCCCCGGGCAAGGGCCTTGTGCTAAGGATGCCACGAATACATTTTAGAAATTTGGACAATCATTCATTTATACAAAACATTGCATTTAAGAAAACTGATCATTTCATAGCATCAAAAAATATTTAAAGTTAAACATAACTTTACAGAGTTATTACTCATAGATGGATCCACTTGTAGAACAGATTAAGCAGATAAACCAGACCATCTATGACGCGTGACTGTAGACACCCCATTTTTGACCGCCCTTAAGACTTGGGCGCTACTGATGGTTTGCTCGATGATGAAAGGTGTGCAGGGCAAAGGTTCAATTTCTTCGGCAATGAGAGGGTCAAATCCCAACTTCACACCCCATTTTGGACCAAAGCTATTTTGAATGGTTTTTAGACCTTAAAACCCTCTCTTTCAAAACATTTTTGAAATAAAATTTCTACGATGTTCCGAGGCTCACATTTTGTCAAAAAATGCGCTTTTCGATAAACCGAGCAAGGACAAAGTGGAAATGAATGAAATAGAGATGAAATCTTTGAAAAATATTTCAAAACACCTTGCTTAGGGGTTTTGAAGTTGAAGGAAAGAGGAGAAGAGGGGAGAAGCCAAGTTGGAGAAGAAGATAGGCAAGAATTGCTGAGAGAGGGACGAGCAGTCCTCGCTAAATCAAGCTTATTTGTCTATACACTTTGAGTTAAGCTATGAGACCACCACCGTTAGAAAGAAGACTTCTGGTGCTTCATTTTTCATTCAAGAATCTCTTAAATCCGAGACCGGAGGGCGGAGATATGATTGGTTGAAGTTGGGCATCATCCCGGTTGGACCGAAACTGAGCATCCTTAACTAAAACAAGCATAACATTTTCCACAGTTGTAATTTTGATGCAAGTCTGGTGCCATTGGAAAGCTTATTTCCGGGGCTTCAATTTTGACACAAGAATGACCTGAAAAGGAGTTCATATGAAGAAGTTATGCCCGTTTGAAGTTGGACCTGCAGAGCAGATTTTTCCTGCCGACCGGCCAAAACAAATGGCCGACCGACCAAATAGATGGCCGACCGGCCAAATAGATGGCTGACCGGCCAGAAAAGATGGCTGACCGACCAAGTTTGCTAGCCGACGACCTTCCGGAGTATTCTACAGATTGAATGGATGCCAGTTGTGCCAGCTGGAATGCACAGACTCTGCTCCCCATGCACGTGTGTGCCTGTTTTGCACCCTTTACACCCCTTTTGACCCTCTTTTTTGCACCCTTTGCTCAAAGCTTCTTGAGGAAGCTTTGACCCCTTGTCTTGGCTTCCTCAAGAAGCTTGCACCTTTGCATTAGCTTCTCTTAGAAGCTTGGTTCCTTTGACCCTCTTGTATAGCTTCTTTGAGAAGCTTTATGCCATTTCCTTGCTCTATAAAAGAAACCCATCCTCCTCCATTTTTTTGGTGGAGAAAAATCAGACCTAATACATACATATAACATATATATCACCCTCTCTCTCTATATCTCCCTCTCTCTCTACATTTGGGTGTGTTAGAGTGTTCAAAGACCCTTGTTCTTGGCCTATTTGCACTACACCCTATAGCACCACACCACCACTCCATTCCAGCAGCTTGGAGGGCCTTCTCAGAGGCTAGGAGGTAGCTTTTCTTGGTCCAAGAGGTAGCAAAGGATTGGTCTTCAAGGGTGAGTTGATTTCTCCCTCTTTCTAGCTCATTTTTGCAATTTTTCTTAGCCCCTTTTGCTTGCTGTTTTGAGCTCCGACCATAACTGAAAATATCATTTTTTTGAGCTCATTTTTCTGTTTTATTAAGGGTCTTACCCTGTTAGGGACCCCCATCTTGCACTTGCTTCATTACCCCTTTGTATGCCATAATCTTGCATAGTATTTTTGGCCTATGTGTGATCTGTTTTGGAGCATGATGCAAACTTTATATAGGTTTATTTTGAGCCCTTCTTCAACATTGAAGAAGGGATCATCACTGTTTGGGACCTCCATGTGCCACTTGTCATTATACCCCTCTTTGGTCCCCATTTTTGCATGATTTATTAGCCTATTGTGTCTCTGTTTTTGGACTTTGGTCCGAACTGAAAATGGCCCTATTTTGACCCCCTCTTCATGTTTCATTAAGGGTCCATGGCTGTTTGAGACATCCTTTGTATACTTTATGTTGTAGCTCTTTTTTGGCCTTAATCTTACATATTATGTTGAGCATACTTGTATACTGTTTTGGGCTTGATCATCAACTGTAAAAGGTCATATTTTGGGCCCCTCTTCAACATTGTTGAAGGGCCCTAATCCTTTTGGGGTCAGCAGCTGTGAGTTGCTTCTTTATCTCACATTTAGGGCCATTTTTGCATGCTAGTTTTGCCCTATGTGTGTTTGCTGTTTGGCCTTGTTTAAAACTGAAAAAATGCATGTTTTGGGGCTTCCTAGAATCTGTCTTCACATGTCATAATCGAATAATGCATGTTTTATATAGCTATAGGCCAATGCATGGGCCTAGTTTTGCATTTCGGTTTCATTTCATGCATCGGGTGCTATTTTGCCGTGATTCGGGGCTGTTTTATACCACATTTCAATGCTGAAATTACATGCTTGTATGCCATATTTCATGCCTCGCCATGCCTTGTTAGAGTTTCATACTATACCTTAGGTTTGGTCCTCGGTTTGCGTGCATGCGTGCACGCGTTTCGAGAGTCTCATTTTCATCTGATGGCCACCGATTTTGGCATGCTTGCGAGCTATCCATGTTAGTTTTAGTCCGTCATCGCATGTTGTTGCATGCCATGTTTGCTTACATGTTTAGGTTGCGCGCCTAGTATACATTGCTCATTTGCATGTTCATGTTGCATACTTAGCCTCCATGCCTAGGTTGCATGTCATTGAGCATGCATCCCTTGCCTCTTGATCAATCATGATAGGGGTTGGGGCCCTTTGATGTGTTTTGTGCTTGCATTTCATTTGATATCAAAGTTTCAAAACTTGGCCTCTTAGGCCATCATGCGTAATTGATGGCCCGAGGGTCGAGGGTCATGCTCCCTTGAGTCCCTTGCATGATAGGGAGTGCGGCCGCACATACATGTGCTTGAAATTCTATGCCATGCACTGTCTGTCCTTGTTGCTATCAAAAACCAGCTTCTGCAGGAAGTTTCTGCCGACCGGCACTGAAGAATGCCGACGGGCAAAGGATATGAGGCCGATGGACTTGAAAGCAGCCGATGGAAATTTCCCATGGCCGGTGGTCATTTCACTTAGCCGGTGGTGTTATGCAGTTCTCATTGAAGATACCCTGAGACTTTGGCAATTTTCAGAGGAGCAGGGCAGCATTAACAGAGGCAGCAG
Source organism: Camellia sinensis (assembly GCF_055761805.1). Classification (NCBI taxonomy): domain Eukaryota; kingdom Viridiplantae; phylum Streptophyta; class Magnoliopsida; order Ericales; family Theaceae; genus Camellia; species Camellia sinensis. The sequence continues at coordinate 85,796,043 of NC_138963.1, forward strand.
TGGCATGGTATGGGTTTCCGGGCTTTCGGGGGAAGATAAATCCGAGCATGCATCATTCACGCATCTCGAGGCGGGGGCTGCGCCCATCCTCTCTTTGCATTTAATTTGTTAATTAGATTAGAAATTTTGTAATAATTAATTTAGTATTATTTATTCGGACTGTAATATTTATTTGGACCCTCCGAGTGAGGGCAATTCTGTAATAAGTGTGGGTGAGCGTGTGAAAGTCTTCAAACCCCCACTTCTTTCTTCCCTTTTATTTACCTGCTTATGATGGTAGATTAGGGCATGTTTAAATTAGCATACCTTATGCTATGCATGCGTGCATCCATACATTTGTTTTGCATGCACCGGGCTGGGTACATCATTCTAACTGCATTTGTATTTCAATCCCAAATTGAATACGTGCATTAATTGGTTGCATTTCACATGCCATGTTTAGGTTAGCCGAGCCTACTCTAATTGCATCTTGCAAGTGCTGCATTAGTCAACTTGACATGAACTAGGATCACGCATGTTTGCTAACTAGTTTATTGTTTTGGCACGGAGTACGATGTAAGTATTTATGCTTTCGCATCTCGCATACGTGTGAATGTTAACCTGATAGCATGCTTACCATGTGTAGACACCCCATTTTTGACCGTCCTCAAGACTTGGACGTCACCGCTTGGAACACTCGGTGATTATCCATGTTTGTGTTCGTTTGGAGTTCCCGGAAGTCTCGGCTCGCGCGCCCTGCCTCAGGATCTCTGAACTTGACCGTTTAGTGTCTGGTTTCACACCGAACACTTATGTTTTGCCTTGGAGGGGCAGGGAATGTCTTGCGAGGCATCCCCACACACCACCGGCAGTGGCTAGAGGCCACCGGCTGGTTTTTTTCTGCCATCGGCACTATTTGTTGCCGGTCGGCACATTTTATTGCCGGTCGGCATAGTTTGTTGCCGGTCGGCACTTTTTTTTGTCAAAATGACATTTTTGGGCAGCCGACCACTGTTCATCTACTTTATAGAGATATTTTGTGCCAGCTGTGATAGCTGGCACCAACTCTGCCTCCCTCCATACACGTGTATGGAGGGATCTCCCTCTAAGCAAGCTTGTTGTATAAGCTTTGCAAGAGGGAGTCTTATAAGAGGAAGGCTCTCCTCTTTGATCTAGGTTAGAGACTTGGAACCAAAAACCAGAGCTTAGAGATATAGATACATCCTATCTCTATATCTCCCTCTCTCTCTTCCTTTGTGTGTGATTTTTGGCCAAAAGTGTGTTTTTACCTTACTTTTGCACCATTACACACACTATTACACCTAGCTCCGAGATTGAGGGACTTGGGGGGTTGATTCTTGAGTTTTTGGACTGATTTTGATCAAAAGAAGAGGGCTGGACCATTTGTTCTTCAAAGGTTCTTCAAGGGTGAGAATCTTGTTTTATATTCCCCAAACTTGCAATAGTTATTTACCTATCTTGCTTGCTGATTTAGCTTTTGTGCATAACATGAAAAAGGTTTATATTTTCATGCTTTAGAACTTTCATTAAGGTTGTCTTGTAGTTTGAGTGCAAACTCACCTTGTTAGGCCTTATTTGGCCCCTTATGTTGCCTCTTTGGTAGGGCTTTGTTTACTTCAGTGTTTTGATCTCTTTACCACTGAAAACCAGTGTATTTTTAATGGTAAGGAAGATGGTTTGAAGTCTTGCATAGGGGAGGGACACCCCTCTCCCTTCATTGTCTTGTTTCCTTGAGTTTTGGCCCAAAAGGGTAACATGCATGCTTGCTTGTTCTTTTGCCTTATTTCAGAACTTTTTGGGTGTTTTTGGGTCATATGGGATCTCTGTTTTTGGCCGGATCTATGGCCTTTTGCATGCTTAGTATACTTGCTTCATACTCCCCCATTTGGCCTAGAATCGTGTCTTGTGTTTGGGCCTTAATTCTTGCATGTGTTGGCTTGGTTCCATGAAGATCTTGGCTTTATTTTATCATGTTTAAAGTCTGTTGGCCCTTCATTTCAGTTATGCTTGCATGGTTTGATGTCATCCCTTTGTGTTTTTGGCTTGTAAGCCTTGAGCATTTCGACCTCTAACATGTATGGCTTGAACTATCTTCATGATTTTGGCATCACTTAGGACCTTATTTCAGCCCAAGAATTATGTTTGTACGTGTGCATGTATGATCTCCTTCATGCCTTGATGGTGTGCCCTCTTGTGCCTACACATGAACTTTAATGCATACACTCCTTTGGAGTCATTTTAGCTGCCATATTAGGAGGGTTTGGAGTCCTATTTTGTCTGCAAAAACTCTGTTTTTACTTGTCTAAACCATGCCATGATTTGGTTTTGTTGTTGGAAATGAAGTGGCCCTTTTGGTGCCTTAGCCTTGGGTCTATTGGCTTGCATGTTAACATGAGAGTTTGTCCGTCATTTTGAGCACTTTTTGGTGCTGTTTTGAGGTGAATTAAGGCCTGCACCTTTATCACTTTAAGACCCTCTTGCATGCTTGTCTCATGTTTGTTGCATAATTGTTTCATTAATGTGTAGTCCCATGCTAACTTTATGGCAAATTGGTCCATGATTGCATCACATTTGCACCTTGCATGCTTAGCATTGCATATTTGTCATGATAGTTCCACAACATTTGCCATGACTTGAATAATTGGCATCATGTTGCATTTGAACCATGTTTGCATAACATGCATTGCATTGCTTGGTTTGGGGTGTCAAACCAAGTGTGAGTATTAAGGAGTGTTCATACTACAAGTGATGAAACACGCCTTAACTCTCGGTCGCCGGGGCCTTTGACTTCGACATGATAAGGCTTTGGATCTCATTTGTATGTTGCATGCATCTTTACATTAAGTGGCAAATTTGATCCCATGGGTTATCATGCACCATTGATGGCTCGAGGATCGAAGGTCATACTTCTTTGAGTTCAAAGCATGATAGGAAGCATGACCATGCTCACATGTGCCTGAAAGCCCCATGCCATGCACTGTCTGTTCTCTGTTTGCTGTCAAAACTGTCTTCTGCAGGAAGTTTCTGCCGACCGGCAGAATTCAGTGCCGGCCGGCAATCTTTGAATGGCCGATAAATCAAAACAGTGCCGGTCGAAATCCTGGACTGCCGGTGGGAATTCTGTTAAGCCGGTGGTACTCTGCAACATTCAAGGAACCTGTCCTAGGGTTTTGGCGATTTTCAGAAAGACAGGGCAGTGTAAACAGAGGTGGCAGAGATATGGTACGGGTTTTTCAGGCGAGCCGGGTTTCGAGCACGCATCATTCGCGCATCCCAAGGCAGAGGCTGCGGCCACCCTCTTCTTTCTTTTGCATTCTTTCTTTTTAATTAATTAGAAATTCTGTAATAATTTTATTCGTTTATTATTTGGGACTGTAATATTCATTTGGACCCTCCGAGTGAGGGCAATTGTGTAATAAGTGTGTGTGAGTGTGTGTATGTCTTCCAACCCCACGTCTTTCTTCCCTTTTATTTACCCGCTTATGATGGCAGACTAGGGCATATTTAATTTAGCATACCTTATGCTATGCATGCGTGCATCCATGCATTTGTATTGCATGCATTGGGCTCGGTACATCATGCTAACTGCATTTGTATTTCAGTTCCAAATTGAATACGTGCATCAAATTGATCGCATTTCATATGCCATGCTTAGGTTAGCCGAGTCTATCTAATTGCATCCTGTATGTGTTGCATTAGGCAATTTAACATGAACTAGGACATGCATGTTTGCTAACTAGTTTATTGTTTTGGCACGGAGTACGATGTAAGTATTTTTTTGCTTTAGCATCCCGCATGCGTGTGAATGTTGCCATGACAGTATGCTTGCCATGTGGCTAAATGCTTATCTGATAAACTGATTGAATGCCTGTGGGTGAAGGTTGGATTGTTTGAGTTGGAAGAACTCATTGAAATCCATGTTTTAGTCTACTTGCGAGTAGCAAATTCCAAAGCACTTTTCAAAACAAACGGATATGCAATGCTTATTTCCAAATTAGGCAATCTAGTCTATACTTGTTTGTTGCGCGCATAACATAGTAATTCTAGGCTAATAAATGGAATAAGAACAAATAACGTTTTCAAAAACGGATATCATAGTTAGTAGAGGCCGGTCTTCGGACCAGGCGAAAGGGGGTGCTCATAGCTGACCTTCCCCGATCGTACCCAAGCTCCCGAGCCGAGACAACTCCGGTGATGACGGACATGTGGCCTTCGGCACCGAGTCAGGGTTTCCTAAATTTCCCCATTAAAAAATATTTAGGTGGCGACTCTGTATCTGGCAAAGCAGTCCATGTTTGGCACTACTTTTTCAAAAATCTGTTTCTCAAAACGATTTGCCAGATTTGGACTCTTTGGTTCAGATTAAGAACCGCGACAACAAAATCGAGAGTCCGAACTGTAGTAGCGAAGCCCCCCACGCGTGCGCGTCTACAGTTTCTGGCGACTCTGCTGGGGAATATTAGAGAGCTTGACTCGAATTCGTGATATCCCATTTTGACTTCATCTATGTGTCTCTTTGCATTGCATTTGCATTGGTGCGCCTAGGAACACAGTGTTTGCCATCTGCCATTCCTGAACGGTTTGCCGGAGGCTTGTCTTGTCAAGGCATGTCCGTAAGGCTGACTGGTTATGGGCTCTGACAGCATGGGAACACGAACCCGGTTTTTACCGGGGCACCCTTTTCGACCATTCAACCTAGTGCATATTCGGATCCATAGTGACCATTCCAAGTTAGGACAGGCTGCTTACCCGAAGTTAGGTTGTTTGAGAACTGCTGCGTGCATAGTGAAACCCTAACTCCTGATAAAATAGGACAGGGAAACCCTACCCCAATATAGGGGTGTTTTGGCTCTCTTTACTTGCTATGTGCTTTTAGGATGTTGCTCTACAAGGAACGTGCATATCAATCTGCAAGATTGAGTATTAGGCCTGAGGGTATCAGTATCAGTTTATGAATCAGTTATCTGCGGGTATCAGGTTCAGTTTTGGGAACAGAGATTTTGGGGAACAGTGATCAGTATTGAGGGATAGTGTGTTCGGCTTACTGACTATGTATTATGGATACTCAACTGTGTATTATATGTTTATTTTATGCCGTTGTGCTGTCCGGTTGTTAGTTTATTTATTGCTTTATTTATCTTTTTGCTAGGTAGTTTAGCATCATTGCTTCCAACCCAGTAGACATTCCCCAAGCACTCTGGATCAGAGGTCGGCGACTCCATCGATCTGAGGATCTGATAGCAGGACAACCGGTGTACCACTCTCTACCCCCGGTTACTAAACGGAAGGCAACTAGGCAGAGGGCATCGGTTCAACAGTCAATTCAGAGGGCCTTATCTACCCCACCTGAGTTCAGTAGGGATCAGGGTCCTGTTTCACCCACAGAGAGGGAACGCATACCAGTAATTCAACCAGAGCAGAATAGTATGGCTAGCTTAGAGGAGATGGTGCGCCAACTTCAGGAAAGCATGAAAATGATGCAGCAGGATGCTGTCCGACAGGCAGAATTCGCCAGACAACAAGCCACAGTTATGGGTGAGCAAGCGGAGTTAATTGTGAGATTGCAGCAGCAAACTGGGGCGTCAGCTTCACAGCAAGTCCCTCCCCCACTAAGGGTTCCGATACCCGAAGAGACGCCAAACGCCCGGAATGTCCAAGAAGATACGGACATCCCAACGGGGCCAGCTCCACCCCCGATTTTGCCTCAACAATCCAAGGCACCCACTTCTATCAATCTATCGGATTCTCCCTTCGAGTCCGAGGTGGACCCCGTGGCATTGAAAATGCACAAGCTTGAAAAGCTGTTCAAGAAATCTCAGGGTGCGAAGTCCATTCCGGACATTGGAGACGGATACACTGACGCAGCCGTGACGCTGCCAGATCGGTTTAAGATGTTGCAAATCGATCGTTTTGACGGATCTGAGGATCCCATGGTACACTTGCGACTATTTTCAGACGTCCTAAGGCCAATGGGCCTCACCAGATTGCAGAAGCTGTCTTTATTTGGCCGGACCCTGTCGGGTGTAGCGGCCGAGATGGCTGAGGCCTTCATCCTGCAGTACTCGTATAACACACAAATCGAGATCACGACCCGGGATCTCGAGACAACGAGACAAGAAACTAAGGAGAGTTTCTCAGAATTTGTAACCAGATGGCGGGCTAAGGCTTCGATGATGACCTTAAGACCCACGGACAAGGACCAGATTCGGATGATTGTGCGCAATCTTCAGCCGAAGCTAATGCAGAAGATGATTGTAATCCCCTTCCCTACTTTTGCTGATCTACATGAAATGGGGGTGCAGATCGAGGATGCCTTAAAACAAGGCTTGATTGATAATGACCGGGAGCAACCCCGCAGAACTTTCAATCGAAATACTACTGCAGGCCCGAGTGGCGCTACAACTACCAGGACCTCCGAAGTGAGTATGGTCACCACCAACCCTTCCCCAAGAACTACGGCAGCCACACCATTCTCCGGTGCGTCCGGAAGCAACCCTCAAACAACCAAATACCCTCCCAGAAATACCAGAACCTTCGCTCCGCTTTATATGCCCCTATCCAAAGCTTTGGGGGGTTTTGATCAGAAAAGGGCATCTGAAGCCCCTAGAGTCGCGGCCCTTACCCGAAAGACTCCCCGCCGCCCACAATCCAGCCAAGTATGGTGCGTTCCACCAGCAGCACGGTCACGACACCGACCTGTGCTTTCGATTGCGTCATGAGATCCAAGATCTCATTGATAATGGGGTGATTTTACCTCCTGAAAAACCCAATGTTACTACAAATCCTCTCCCCACACATAACCAAGCTCCATCACCCAAAAGAATCAATTTCATCCACACTGGGGTCGCATCCTACGATCCTAGTATCTATATCACACCCTCCTACCTGCCTAAGCCGGAGGTTTTTCTTCCTGATAGCACCGATTTGTGCATGATGGACGTCTCCATAACCCAACCCAAGCCAGTGGTGGTGACCATCGAGAACAGGAAAGAGATTGTCGAGCCAGAGTCTGCGGAATCTGGAAGTGATGTTGAGAACGCTTATAGTCCAAGTGACTACATTTCACCAATGGGCCAGAATAGACCAGATGTCAAATTTCCAGCCGGGGGAGAGCTGTGTGCAATCCAAGGGGATAGTCCAGAACAGGGAACGGATGATTTGACAACTGTGGAAAAGGATCTTGCCAAGTTCCAGTTTTACGATAACCAAGATCCAGAAGACCCAGCCGTCAACTGGTTCGATTATGAGGAATCGGCTGAGGCCACGGGATGGTTGGACGATCAGCCAGATGTGGTAGGAGGGTTTCATTCAGAACAAGGCCCGGCAGGGGCAGAAGCGTCAATAACAGCCGAGAAGGTCGAAGAACAGAATACATCGCCGGAGAGCGTCAGTGTCGAGAGTTTCGCTCAGGAATGGAGCATTTTGAGTACAGGGATCATTGAACAATCTACTGCATTGACACAGTCAGAACATGAAAGATTCGAAGATTCTGAGAGGGTCAGGAAGGCAAAAGGCCACGTGGGGGTTGAGACTGCCACAAGCACAGAAATGGAGAATGCTGCGAGCATAGGGATAAAAGGTACTGCAAATATCGGGACAGTTATGCCAGAACCAGACAGATGCCTGTCGGCTGCAGATGGTATGTGTTGGGAAGACGACGATCTATATCTGGCCCACACGGACGAAGATTGGGAAGGTAACCAACCAGATGATACCTGGTATATCGGCGAAGTCGATCACATGACTAGGAGTGGACGGTATTTCAAGCCTCCACACCTAGATCAACCAGAGGTGTCTGGAAAAGATAAGGAGGCAGAGAAGCAAAAGGAAAAGCAACTCGACGATGAGGCCATATTGAGACAATTGAAAAAGATACAAGCAGACATCTTCATCTGGGGACTGCTTATGGCTTCTCGAGTACATAGACAAGCCGTCCTTACAGCCATGGACAAAGCCAAGCTTTCCATAGACACGACGCCCGAACAGCTGGTGGGCTTAGTCTTTTCGGGAGGAAGTTCCCCAGCATTGAGTTTTTCTGACAAAGAACTGCCACCCGAGGGTGCGAACCATAACAAGCCACTCTACATCTCTGTGGAGTGTAGGGATAAATGGATACCCGTGGTGCTTGTCGACACGGGGTCCGCCATCAACGTCTGCCCGGCAAGGACAGCTTATGCGATTGGTTTGAAAGTCGCGGATTTCGTGCCAACGGCCCAGGTAATTCGGGCGTATGACAACACAAGCCGGGAAGTAATGGGAACAGTTAAGATTCAAACAAAGGTTGGGCCGGGACAGCACGAGATAGATTTCCATGTCTTGGAGGTTCCTGCAACGTTCAACCTGCTTTTGGGGCGGCCGTGGCTGCATCAGGTAAAGGCGGTCTCCTCTACCCTGCATCAAGTGGTGAAATACCCCTATGGGAAGGGAGTAGCCATTGTCTTCGAAAATTCATCAATTCATCCGCCGCCAGAAGTATCCACGCCTGTTCTAGAAATTGAACACGGTATGGAAGATGTGTTCATATCAGGTTTTACCTTGGCTGAGGCTCGGGTTGTACAGGACATCATGGCAGCTAATGAAGGGGTATATGTCAGTGCCTAAGCAGTCTATCTCATGAACAAACTCCAGCACATCCCCGGGATGGGATTGGGCAAGAGCGGCCGGAAAGGTGTCGCAGCATTGGCCGAAGTGCCGCATAACCCTCATACCTTTGGTTTGGGCTACCTACCCACCAAAGAGGATTGGATAAGGAAAGGAAAGGAAATGGCCGGAAGGGCCAGAGCGAAACAGATGGGGAAGCCCTTTGACTTAATGCACCAGCCCATTCGGGGGACCCTAAACGGACGCTTCGTCCGGGAGGGGGAGGACTTTCCGTTCTGTGGCTTCCCAGAGCCGTGGCTCAACGCGGAGAAGAAGCGCGTACCGGGGTTTGAGATCTTCTTTGATTTACAGTTACCTGAGGATGACATCGCCGAAGGGCAGGCAGATCTATCGGCTGAGGCTGAGCAAAGTAAGGAAGTGCAGTCTGAGGATGCTGAAAATGAAATGGGGGCAGCGCTGGCGTGTCTGCTTTCAGATCCTCCGATCGAACAGAGGTGCTTGGGGGATAGCTCCTCGGTATGTGTGATTGGGAATGAAGCGGCTGCGGGCCTACCATCAGCTATTTTGGATGCGTCCATCGCACCTTCTCTCATCTGGCAATATGAAGAAGGCTTTTTATCTAGCAGCACCGAGTCAGGTAGTGAGCTGGAATCTGATTCCACCGAATCTTGTGCGTCGGAATCAGGTTCCAGCTCAATTGAGTCTGAGTCCGGTATTCTTGGGGGTGATAACCCGGATGCCACAGTCCTGTCTAGGTCGTCATTTTCATTTTCTTTTGAGTCTATTGTAACAGAGGAATCCGACGGCTCGGAAGTATTTAATGAGAACGACGTGGATGTGGTTTCGGAGTATTTTTCTGTGCCTTTGATTTATTGCTTAAATCAGGATTTTCAAAATTTTGATGAAAACGACGAGGAAGAAATTCCTCCAGTTTTGCAACGGTTAATTGATCAAGAGCAGGAAAGATTTGTTAAACCCTTAATGGATGAAATCACTACTGTGAATGTTGGTACTGAGAAGGACCCGCGGCTGGTCCAGATCGGGTCCAGGTTGTCTTCTGAGGAACGCGAGCGTTTAGTCGCTTTGTTAAAAGATTTCAAAGATGTTTTCGCTTGGTCCTACGAAGACATGCCTGGAATCGATCCTGAGATTGTATAGCACCGGATCCCTCTTGATCCCGAGGCCCGACCTGTCAAACAGAAGCTCAGAAGGATCCGCCCTGATTGGGCCATTAAGATCAAGGAAGAGGTCACCAAGCAAATCGATGCAGGCTTCCTGCTGGTATCCGAATACCCGACTTGGTTGACCAACATTGTTCCGATGCCGAAGAAGGATGGCGGGATTCGGGTCTGTGTAGACTTCAGAGATTTGAACAGGGCCAGTCCGAAGGACGACTTTCCCTTGCCGCACATTGATGAATTGGTAGATTTCACGGCAGGACACGCCTTGCTTTAGTTTATGGATGGCTTCTCAGGCTATAATCAGATAGTAATGGCACCCGAAGACCGGGAGAAGACTGCATTCACTACCCCGTGGGGTACATATTGTTATAGAGTGATGCCATTTGGGTTGAAGAACGCTGGAGCTACTTATCAACGGGCATCAACCACGATCTTGCATGATATGATCCATAAAGAGGTCGAGGTGTATGTGGACGACATGATTATCAAGTCCAAAGAAAGAGAAGGCCACTACACCGCCTTACAAAAATTCTTCCAAAGGATCAGAGAGTTCCGGCTGCGGTTGAATCCCCGGAAGTGTACTTTTGGTGTTACAGCAGGGAAGATGCTAGGGTTTCTGATTACACAAAGGGGCATCGAGGTCGACCCTTCCAAAATCAAGGCCATCTTAGAAATGCCACCACCGAGGACTGAAAAGGAGGTGCGAGGCTTTCTAGGTAAAGTGCAATTCATAAGACGGTTTATCTCTAAATTAACCTTGACTTGTGAACCACTTTTTGGTCTCCTGAAGAAAGGAAAGAAGTTCCAATGGGACGGCCGATGTCAAGCAGCTTTTGAACAGATCAAAGAGTATCTACAGAACCCGCCCGTGTTGTCACCACCAGAGCCGGGGAGACCGTTGATATTGTATCTTTCGGTAACTGAGACTACCATGGGCTGCATGCTCGCGCAAGAGTCAGAGGACAGAGTGGAAAGGGCCATCTACTATCTGAGCAAGAAGATGCTGGATTACGAGACCCGTTATACACCACTGGAGAAGGCTTGTTTGGCCTTGGTATGGGCTACCAGGAAGCTGCGGCACTACCTGTTAGCTCACTCTGTAATGTTGGTTTCACGTTTGGATCCCATCAAATATCTTTTCGAGAAACCAGCACTTACGGGTAGGCTAGCCCGTTGGCTGCTATTGTTTTCTGAATTTGATTTGAAGTATGTAACACGCAAGTCAGTGAAAGGAAGAGCAGTAGCGGAGTTCCTTGCCGACCACCCAGTTGAGGGGGATGAAGCGGTTGAGTACCTATTCCCAGATGAAGCCATTCTGCACATCGAGGATGAAACTTGGACGATGTACTTTGACGGAGCATCAAACCAGTATGGGTATGGGATAGGGGTGTTGCTGATAGCGCCTGACGATTCCCGTATCCCTTTAGCATTCAAGCTCCAGTTCAAAGTCTCGAACAATGAGGCAGAGTATGAGGCATGTATTGCTGGCCTAGAAGCGGCCCTAGAACAAGGGGCAAGACGGTTGGACGTCATTGGGGACTCGAACCTTGTTGTATCTCAAGCAAAAGGAGACTGGAAAGAGGAAAGGATGATAATTTACCACCAAACCTTGGATTTGTTAATTCCTCGATTTGAGAAGTTAAATTTCACCCACCTAGTAAGAGAGAACAACATGTTCGCCGATTCACTAGCAACTCTATCTTCCATGATAGACATCCCGTCCGGAGTCCGGATGCGTCCGATCATTATTGATCAGAAGTTTGTGCCAGCATACGAGTCGATTTCCGCCATAGATGAGGCTCAAGACGACAACCCCTGGTATTACGACATTTGGAACTTCTTGGAAAAGGAGACGTATCCACTAGGGGCAAATGCCAAGGATAAGAGGGCAATCAGAAGAATGGCTGTCTAGTTCATCATCTGCGGGGGTAAGCTGTACAAAAGGGGTCATCTGGGAATGCATAAGCTCTGTGTAGAAGCTGAAGAGTCGAAGCGCCTAATGGAGGCCATCCACGGAGGGGAGTGCGGTGCGCACATGAATGGAGTAATGCTGGCCAGAAAGATCCTCAGACAGGGTTACTACTGGTCAACCATGGATGAGGATTGTATCAGCTTTGTTCGGCGATGCCACAAATGCCAGATCCATGTAAACCGTATGAACATCCCACCGTCCAAGCTATACAACATGACGTCCCCGTGGCCATTTTCCGTTTGGGGAATTGATGTGATCGGAGCTGTTACCCCGAAGGGGTCGAACAGACATGAGTATATCCTAGTAGCGATAGATTATTTCACAAAGTGGGTCGAGGCCCAATCATACGCGGTGTTGAAGGCGTCGCACGTCGCAAAGTTCATCAGAAACAACATCATCTGTCGCTACGTGGTGCCAAACGAGATTATTTCGGATAATGGATCCCACTTTAAGAAAGAAGTGGTTGACTTGTTGGAAAAGTATAACGTGGCTTTTCATAAGTCATCTACGTACCGGCCGCAAACCAACGGAGCAGTTGAGGCCGCCAATAAGAACATCAAGGACATACTGCGGAAGATGGTGGAAACCTACCGAGATTGGCCAGATAAGTTGCCGTTTGCTCTGTGGGGCTACAGGACTTCAATTAGAACTTCTACCGGAGCGACTCCGTATTCGTTAGTTTATGGAATGGAGGCCGTTCTACCTATTGAAATTGAAGTTCCGTCTTTACGGGTATTGGCTGAGTGTCAGATAGCTGAGGCAGATTGGCAGCAGAGCAGGTTTGAGGAACTCATGCTCTTTGACAAGAGAAGGCTGAAAGCACTGTACCACGTCCAAAGTTATCAACGCAGAATTGCGCAGGCTTTTAACAAGAAGGTTAAGTCCAGAAATCTAAAGGAAGGGGATTTGGTGCTCAAGGACAACCGAGCTCCCATCCACGACCCGAGGGGCAAGTTCAGACCCAATTGGACTGGTCCCTACATCATCAAAGCTATCTGGTCAGGTGGAGCTGTGGTTCTGATGGACTTAGATGGCTTGGAATTCTCCCAACCGATCAACATGGACAAGTTGAAGAAATACTACCCTTGAGAGGCTCGCTAGGCCGAAAACCCGAAAGGGCGACCTAGGCAAAAGTCAGAGCACAAAAAATTAGAAAATATAAAAACTGAGCTCGCAAGGCTGAAAACCCGCAAAGGGCGGCCTTGGCAAAAGTTAGAGCGCAAAAGGAGAGTGAAAATACTCGAGTGAACCTAAACCGGAACTACGTAAGGCTTGATTCCCATCCTTGGGATACGTAGGCAGCTTCATCCTGAAGTTCAGCCATAACGCTTCCCCGATCAACTTTGTCCATTTGATCATCTCAGTCATCTTTGTTTGTCAGCATCCGTTGGAATCTCCAGTGCAGTACCACTCAGACTAGGGGCAACTTTCCAGTTGCGGGGATCTGGGGTTGTGCATCTCAGTGACAGATCTCAGGCGTGTCCAGTTCTGATCCACATCAAAAATGTTTTTGAGAAGTTTTAATAAAGCCGATTTCGTTCAAATAATCTTTTTACAACTTTGACCATTTTTGGACCAAAAACGGAAAATTTTCAGTACCACAACTTTCAATTTCATTGATTTCAAAACAGAGTTCTCCTGCTCTTGCATACAATTGAAGTTGCTTTTTATTACATTCATAAAGAAAACTTGAAAGTACTAATAAAGCAATAAATCTGGGGCATAGTCAAGTCAGGTGTTCCTGCGCCCCCTCCCAGAGCTGGTCAAAGCCTCTGATGCCAAGCTGGGCCCAATCTGTGCTTCTTCGTTGAGCCAATCCACGCACTCGTCAGACAAAGTGCAACTGAAAGTAAGAGCGGGGCCCAGGAGTTCTCTCATCCTCCACGCGGTGGCCTGCCAAGCAAGCTGTGCGCCTCGGGCTGGGAATGCAGCAGGATACTCTATCCCCTCTGGCGGACAGGTCTGATCATGGCCAAATTGGCGTCGAATCCGAAATGGGAAATAGTATACACAGTGAGTGAGACCAACCAATTCAATCCCAGTCTGCCGGGGCATGTTGTAACTCATTGCCGGAAGGTTCAGCCAAGGGCACCGCCAAGCAATACGGTCTGCGGACAAACGGCACATCCAAGCGAACCACCATCCCTCATCCAAGGCATTGACTAGACGGTGCCGGAAGAAGTAGCCGCGAGCTGAATATGCTGGGCAAGAGTCCACAACCTGCAGTTTGTCCATCAACCATACCTGGGAAGGGATGAAAAATGAGAGAGTAAAGAATAGAGAGATGTACGATGAGAGAAAAGTGAGGATGGGGTTTTGTGAGAAAAGACCGAGCTTGAGGGCCGAGTGATGTGAGCAAAACATAAATGCGAGATTGGGTGGGAAACATTACCTGTAGTAGTAGTGGACTTCCTGCTAATCTGGTCGTCTCATGGCGATAAAAGGCGTCTAAGCCCATTAACATTTCGGCCAGAGTCATAGCAATACAGCTCTTGCCCTCCCTCAAGCCTTGGGCAACCTCGATCAGCCGGGCACTAGCCCCTCCAGAGCCTGAGACAAATAGAAAATGGGATAGCATGCACAAACAGAGGGCGTGTCGCCGGAAGCCTTGCCAGTGATGGTTGTTGCGATCACCAGCATCAGAAAATCGATTGGCCAAACTCGGAATGTCCAGCATCCCGTCACAAATTAGGGACCGAGCGTCACGCATGCTGAGTCCGCACATGCGCCCTAAGGATTGGGCATGACCAAAATTAAGTTGGGACAGGAGCTCCTCTTCGTGCTCGGACTCCATTAAGGCTCGGAAATCTTCAAAGGTAGGACATATCTCTTGCCCGGCGAAGCTAAAGACATGCGTCACCGGATTCCAAAACCTTCCCGCGGCATGAAGAAACGGGAGGTGCAATGGGGTGCGGCCCAGAGTGAATAGTGCATTTATGCCAAAACCCCGGAAATTCACTTTTTCCGAGCCATCCAAGCTAGCAATCCAAGCTGTGAGATTTTGAGCAAGGAACTCTTCCATTAGAGCAAATCAGTGTGAAAATGAGAAAAACTACGAAGCTGGGATCTTTTGTAGGAGATAAGGTTGAGTGGGGGACAGATGTCAACATTCTGGTGATCCCCTCATTAAGTGCCGGCCGGCCAAACTTTTTGCCGACCGGCCATAATAGTTTGCCGACCAAGCAATTTTATGGCCGGTAGCCATTCCTTGCAGCCGGTGGTCTCTACCCCAAGCCGATGGGCTTCCTTCTGGTTTCCTAAGCTGTTTATGCTAGGCATTGGGGAATTTCACCACCTCCAACCCCTCCCCGGCGATCGATTCTTGCGAGGGCACGCCTGTCCGATTGACAAGTTATTATGCATTTGCTTATCGAGTTGTATTTCACCCTCTTTGAACTCTTGATTTGTTTATCGAGTTGTACTCACGCTTGTTTGGTCCTATTATGCCTTTGTACATTTGCTTATCGAGTTGTAAGTCGGTTCACTACTTGATTTTTACGATGCAAGTTTCCAAAGTAAAATTCGTTCACATTGTGGTGTGATGCCTTGCGATGCGATGCACAGAAAGTCCACAAATGCAACATCTTTTGAACAAAATAGATTGTCTCATTCCCATCACGTGTTTTGCAAAATGTGTAACTTTGAAAAAGAATAAAACCTGCCCGAGGCAGTGCAATGTGCTTAAATTACTAGTAAAAAGGAAAGTAAAGCATAGAGTGACAAGGTAGCAAAGTATCAGAATTGATACCAATGAAACTCCCCTTGCGGTCGACGCACCTTCCATGCCTTTGTTCGGGTCAACGACGCGTTTTCGCACCTTCGTTACTTTAAACCATACGAGGACGCGCACTTTCGGAACGTGAACCTTCGAGTTGACCTCAGGCCACAACTTCTGCGAGCAATGCTCGATGCGTGCGAAGAATATCCCGCCCCATATCCTTTTCATGCCTTGTGAATTCCATAAATTGTTTCAATTATGCTGTGTAACAGTACATTACATTACCTGCGTAGACCGCTTGTTTGTAATCACTTTTATTACTTGCGTAGACCGCATGTTAATTACATTACCTGCGTAGACCGCATGTTTGTAATCACTTTTATTACTTGCGTAGACCGCATGTTTGTAATCACTTTTATTACTTGCGTAGACCGCATGTTAATTACATTACCTGCGTAGACCGCATGTTTGTAATCACTTTTATTACTTGCGTAGACCGCATAATTATTAATTTCATTACCTGCGTAGACCGCACGTTTTGATTGCGTAGACCGCATTATTGTTCAATTTCATTACCTACGTAGACCGCATGTATTGCTTGCGTAGACCGCATAATTGTTAAATTCATTACCTGCGTAGACCGCATGTTTTGCTTGCGTAGACCGCATACTTGTCAATTTCACTGCCTGCGTAGACCGCATGCTCATAATCAATCTCATTGCTGGCGTAGACCGCATGTTCCACTTACACATCTGTACCTTCACAGCATTGTTATGCTCCCCACTTGCTTTGTGATGTCACGCATTTCGAGTACACTGTTATGCATGTTGCTAACGATATTGCACCTGTTAAGTTTGTTTTCTCTACAGGCACGATATTGTATGTACGGTTCATTTGAGGCTGGCGCAACCAGACGAGCCGTACAGGTATTATATTCTCCGAGTCAGACGTATTGAGAATTACACGATTCTCTTACATCCCTTCTGCATTGTAGTGTAGTTTGGTGTATGCTAGCTTAAAATTGTCGCATGTGTGCTTCATTACAACTTTCTTTGCATGATCATAAGCTATGCCCGGCTCTGTGAATTGTCTTGCATTTTGGCCCCGCCTTCGGGCGCATATCTTGTTTGTCTTGCATGTTTGTCTGAGTCTTCGGCCTTGTCAAAAATGGGTCGTCTCTGGGCTTTGACATTCACTCCCGTCATTATTATGACTTTCGAGTTCTGTCAAAGAGGGGCAACTGTAGACACCCCATTTTTGACCGTCCTCAAGACTTGGACGTCACCGCTTGGAACACTCGGTGATTATCCATGTTTGTGTTCGTTTGGAGTTCCCGGAAGTCTCGGCTCGCGTGCCCTGCCTCAGGATCTCCGAACTTGACCGTTTAGTGTCTGGTTTCACACCGAACACTTATGTTTTGCCTTGGAGGGGCAGGGAATGTCTTGTGAGGCATCCCCACACACCACCGGCAGTGGCTAGAGGCCATCGGCTGGTTTTTTTCTGCCATCGGCACTATTTGTTGCCGGTCGGCACATTTTATTGCCGGTCGGCATAGTTTGTTGCCGGTCGGCACTTTTTTTTGTCAAAATGACATTTTTGGGCAGCCGACCACTGTTCATCTACTTTATAGAGATATTTTGTGCCAGCTGTGATAGCTGGCACCAACTCTGCCTCCCTCCATACACGTGTATGGAGGGATCTCCCTCTAAGCAAGCTTGTTGTATAAGCTTTGCAAGAGGGAGTCTTATAAGAGGAAGGCTCTCCTCTTTGATCTAGGTTAGAGACTTGGAACCAAAAACCAGAGCTTAGAGATATAGATACATCCTATCTCTATATCTCCCTCTCTCTCCTCCTTTGTGTGTGATTTTTGGCCCAAAAATGTGTTTTTACCTTACTTTTGCACCATTACACACACTATTACACCTAGCTCCGAGATTGAGGGACTTGGGGGGTTGATTCTTGAGTTTTTGGACTGATTTTGATCAAAAGAAGAGGGCTGGACCATTTGTTCTTCAAAGGTTCTTCAAGGGTGAGCATCTTGTTTTATATTCCCCAAACTTGCAATAGTTATTTACCTATCTTGCTTGCTGATTTAGCTTTTGTGCATAACATGAAAAAGGTTTATATTTTCATGCTTTAGAACTTTCATTAAGGTTGTCTTGTAGTTTGAGTGCAAACTCACCTTGTTAGGCCTTATTTGGCCCCTTATGTTGCCTCTTTGGTAGGGCTTTGTTTACTTCAGTGTTTTGATCTCTTTACCACTGAAAACCAGTGTATTTTTAGTGGTAAGGAAGATGGTTTGAAGTCTTGCATAGGGGAGGGACACCCCTCTCCCTTCATTGTCTTGTTTCCTTGAGTTTTGGCCCAAAAGGGTAACATGCATGCTTGCTTGTTCTTTTGCCTTATTTCAGAACTTTTTGGGTGTTTTTGGGTCATATGGGATCTCTGTTTTTGGCCGGATCTATGGCCTTTTGCATGCTTAGTATACTTGCTTCATACTCCCCTATTTGGCCTAGAATCGTGTCTTGTGTTTGGGCCTTAATTCTTGCATGTGTTGGCTTGGTTCCATGAAGATCTTGGCTTTATTTTATCATGTTTAAAGTCTGTTGGCCCTTCATTTCAGTTATGCTTGCATGGTTTGATGTCATCCCTTTGTATTTTTGGCTTGTAAGCCTTGAGCATTTCGACCTCTAACATGTATGGCTTGAACTATCTTCATGATTTTGGCATCACTTAGGACCTTATTTCAGCCCAAGAATTATGTTTGTACGTGTGCATGTATGATCTCCTTCATGCCTTGATGGTGTGCCCTCTTGTGCCTACACATGAACTTTAATGCATACACTCCTTTGGAGTCATTTTAGCTGCCATATTAGGAGGGTTTGGAGTCCTATTTTGTCTGCAAGAACTCTGTTTTTACTTGTCTAAACCATGCCATGATATGGTCTTGTTGTTGGAAATGAAGTGGCCCTTTTGGTGCCTTAGCCTTGGGTCTATTGGCTTGCATGTTAACATGAGAGTTTGTCCGTCATTTTGAGCACTTTTTGGTGCTGTTTTGAGGTGAATTAAGGCCTGCACCTTTATCACTTTAAGACCCTCTTACATGCTTGTCTCATGTTTGTTGCAAAATTGTTTCATTAATGTGTAGTCCCATGCTAACTTTATGGCAAATTGGTCCATGTTTGCATCACATTTGCACCTTGCATGCTTAGCATTGCATATTTGTCATGATAGTTCCATAACATTTGCCATGACTTGAATAATTGGCATCATGTTGCATTTGAACCATGTTTGCATAACATGCATTGCATTGCTTGGTTTGGGGTGTCAAACCAAGTGTGAGTATTAAGGAGTGTTCATACTACAAGTGATGAAACACGCCTTAACTCTCGGTCGCCGGGGCCTTTGACTTCGACATGATAAGGCTTTGGATCTCATTTGTATGTTGCATGCATCTTTACATTAAGTGGCAAATTTGATCCCATGGGTTATCATGCACCATTGATGGCTCGAGGATCGAAGGTCATACTTCTTTGAGTTCAAAGCATGATAGGAAGCATGACCATGCTCACATGTGCCTGAAAACCCCATGCCATGCACTGTCTGTTCTCTGTTTGCTGTCAAAACTGTCTTCTGCGGGAAGTTTCTGCCGACCGGCAGAATTCAGTGCCGGCCAGCAATCTTTGAATGGCCGATAAATCAAAACAGTGCCGATGGAAATCCTGGACTGCTGGTGGGAATTCTGTTAAGCCGGTGGTACTCTGCAACATTCAAGGAACCTGTCCTAGGGTTTTGGCGATTTTCAGAAAGACAGGGCAGTGTAAACAGAGGTGGCAGAGATATGGTACGGGTTTTTCAGGCGAGCTGGGTTTCGAGCATGCATCATTCGCGCATCCCGAGGCAGAGGCTGCGGCCACCCTCTTCTTTCTTTTGCATTCTTTCTTTTTAATTAATTAGAAATTCTGTAATAATTTTATTCGTTTATTATTTGGGACTGTAATATTCATTTGGACCCTCCGAGTGAGGGCAATTGTGTAATAAGTGTGTGTGAGTGTGTGTATGTCTTCCAACCCCACGTCTTTCTTCCCTTTTATTTACCCGCTTATGATGGCAGACTAGGGCATATTTAATTTAGCATACCTTATGCTATGCATGCGTGCATCCATGCATTTGTATTGCATGCATTGGGCTCGGTACATCATGCTAACTGCATTTGTATTTCAGTTCCAAATTGAATACGTGCATCAAATTGATCGCATTTCATATGCCATACTTAGGTTAGCCGAGTCTATCTAATTGCATCCTGTATGTGTTGCATTAGGCAATTTAACATGAACTAGGACATGCATGTTTGCTAACTAGTTTATTGTTTTGGCACGGAGTACGATGTAAGTATTTTTTTGCTTTAGCATCCCGCATGCGTGTGAGTGTTGCCATGACAGTATGCTTGCCATGTGGCTAAATGCTTATCTGATAAACTGATTGAATGCCTGTGGGTGAATGTTGGATTGTTTGAGTTGGAAGAACTCATTGAAATCCATGTTTTAGTCTACTTGCGAGTAGCAAATTCCAAAGCACTTTTGAAAACAAACGGATATGCAATGCTTATTTCCAAATTAGGCAATCTAGTCTATACTTGTTTGTTGCGCGCATAACATAGTAATTCTAGGCTAATAAATGGAATAAGAACACATAACGTTTTCAAAAACGGATATCATAGTTAGTAGAGGCTGGTCTTCGGACCGGGCGAAGGGGGGTGCTCATAGTTGACCTTCCCCGATCGTACCCAAGCTCCCGAGCCGAGACAACTCCGGTGATGACGGACATGTGGCCTTCGGCACCGAGTCAGGGTTTCCGAAATTTTCACATTAAAAAATATTTAGGTGCCGACTCTGTATCTGGCAAAGCAGTCCATGTTTGGCACTACTTTTTCAAAAATCTGTTTTTCAAAACGATTTGCCAGATTTGGACTCTTTGGTTCAGATTAAGAACCGCGACAACAAAATCGAGAGTCCGAACTGTAGTAGCGAAGCCCCCCACGCGGGCGCGTCTACACCATGTGGCTAGATGCTTATGTGTTATAAATTGTTTGAATGCCTGTGGGTGAAGGTTGGATTGTTTGAGTTGGAAAAACTCGTTGAAATCCGTATTTTAGCCTACTTGCGAGTAGCAAATTCCAAAGTACTTTTTTTTAAGACAAACGGATATGCAATGCTTATTTCCAAATTAGGCAATCTTGTCTATACTTGTTTGTTGCGCGCATAACATAGTAACGCTAGGCTAATAATTGGTTTAAGAACACATAACGTTTTCAAAAACGGATATCATGGTTAGTAGAGGCCGATCTTCGGATCGGGCGAGAGGGGGTGCTCATAGCTGACCTTCCCCAATCGTACCCTAGCTCCCGAGCCGAGGCAACTCTGGTGATGACGGACACGTGGCCTTAGGCAAACGAGTCAGGGTTTCCTAAATTTCCCAAAAATAAAATATTTAGGTGGCGACTCTGTAACTGGCAAAGCAGTCCATGTTTGGCACTTCTTTCAAAAATCTGTTTTCTCAAAACGATTTGCCGGATTTGGACTTTTTGGTTCA
This sequence comes from Camellia sinensis, assembly GCF_055761805.1. Classification (NCBI taxonomy): domain Eukaryota; kingdom Viridiplantae; phylum Streptophyta; class Magnoliopsida; order Ericales; family Theaceae; genus Camellia; species Camellia sinensis. Next base: position 85,817,107 of record NC_138963.1, read on the forward strand.
AGATTTAGAACCGTGACACAAAATCGAGTCTGAGCTGTTGCGAGGTCCCTCGCGGGCTGGTTACAGTTTCTGGCGACTCCGCTAAGGATTTTAGAGAGCTTGACTCGAACTCGTGATATCCTGTTTTGATTACACTTATGTGTCTCTTTGCATTGCATGTGCATTGGTGCGCCTAGGACACAGTGTTTGTCATCTACCATTCCTGAATAGTTTGCCGGAGGCTTGTCTCGTCAAGGCATGACCAAAAGGCTGACCGGTTATGGGCTCTGACAGTATGGGAACACAAACCCCGGTTTTACCGGGGCACCCTTTTCGACCATTCGACCTAGTGCATATTCGGATCTATAGTGACCATTCCAAGCTAGGACAGGTTGCTTACCCGATGTTAGGTTGTTTGAAAACCGCTGTGTGCATAGTGAAACCCTAGTTCCTGACAAAATAGGACAGGGAAACCCCACCCCAACATAGGGGTGTTTTGGCTCTCTCTTACTTGCTATGTGCTTTTAGAGTGTATCTTTACAGGAACGCATATACCAGTTTGCAAGTCTGGGAATCAGGCCTGTGGGTATCAGCATCAGTATTTGGGGAATCAGTTTTACCCGAGGGTATCAGTTTACAGGCAGATATTTGGGAAATAGTGATCAGTATTGAGTACAGTCATCCTAGTATGCTCAAATCTGTTCTAGTGAAATTGTGCTGAGATGCTGTCTGTTTTCTCTTTTGCTAGGTAGTCCTAGAACTATAGCTTCAGAAGGCTCCGATATCCCCGGGGTACATTGGACTAGTGTTGATAGACTTTGGTAGGTCAGAAATTCAATTCAAGGGCAACCAGTGTTCTTTCGCTGAGGCAAGGCAAAGAAAGGCCAGTCAGGGCTTACCGGTTCATTTGATCCGTCAGTCGCCAGTCACATCACCTTTTATTTAGACTCAGCAGACCATGATGGCCCAGGGTTCGGAAGAATTTGTGGCCGCGATAGCAGCGTTAAATCAGGGAACTGCCATGCAAGCTGAGACCAGTATTGAAATGCAGCGTCCATCTGGGGCATCTGCCTCACATCCAGCTTTGGGACCCCAGCCAAACTTTGACCCACTTCCGCCAGTTGAAGATTTGCAGTGTTCGAATCCTCGAGAAAGGTTGACTCAAGCTCAGGTGCTCAGACCCCTGGTGCAGCCTAATGAGAGACTTTATCCCCTTGATGTTAATGAGCTCAATCCGACTACAGTGAAGATTGCGAACCTTGAGAAGCAATTCAAAAAGGCACAGGGCCTTAACTCCATTCTCGACATTGAGGATGGGCACACTGAGGCTGCCGTACGGCTCCCAGACAGATTCAAAATGCCATATATTGACCGTTTCGACGGGTCTGGAGATCCAATGGTACATATACGAATTTTCTTGGATGTCCTGAAGCCGATGGGTCTGACCAAGCCGCAGAAACTCTCCCTGTATGGAAGAACCCTATCGGGTGTAGCAGGCACTTGGTACGCTAAGTTGGAAGATAAAGTGAAGCAAAACTGGGAAGAATTGGCTGACGCCTTTGTTGATCAGTATTCTTATAATGACCATCCAAGAGCTTGAAGCAACCCACCAGAACCCAACAGAGCCTTTTGTGGAATTTGTTGCGAGGTGGAGAGCAAAGGCAGCACAGATGATAGATCGCCGCCCTTCTGAGAGGGATCAAGTGCAGATGATGGTGCGAAACCTCGAGCATGATATGTTGCAAAAGTTAATAGTCGCTCCGCTATTCACTTTCAAAGGTTTGCATGATCTGGGGGTTCAGGTCGAGAATGCGTTCAACAGTGGGATCATCCCCAGAACAAGTGAACCGACAAGGAGGGTGATTTCAAGGAGTACCAATGCTGGTAGTAGCACTATTCCCAAACCCACCGAAATCAATACAGTCGCCACAGCCGACCCTTTTGCCAATCCAAGCCTACAAACCGCCGGCCCAGCCCGAGCTCAGGGCAGAACTTTCACTCCCCTCTATATGAGCCTGACTAACGCACTAAAAGCCTTGATGGAAAGAGGGCATCTCAAACCCCTCGATCCTCAACCTCTGCCTAACCCACCTCCAGCCAGACATAATCCCTCCAAGTACTATATGTACCATCAGCAGCGCGGTCATGGCACCGAGCGTTGCTACCGCCTTCGTCATGAGGTCCAAAATCTCATCGACAACCAGACGATAGCTCCACCTTCAGGCCCCAATGACCAAGTACATCATCCACATCTCAATCTAATCCACACACTGGCCGTCCCTTACGACCCCAGCATGTACATCACCCCAGTCCATTTACCCAGGCCTAATGTGTTTATCCTAGAGGGCCTGGACTTATGCATGATGGGTGCATCTGAACCCCAATCACCTCAAACCCACGAACCCACTACTTCCGAGCTGATGAAAATGATTGAAGACCTTCAGAGAACTGTGGCAGATCTGGCCTTTGGGGTTTTGGCCCCATCATCGACCGCATCACATACCAGGGAATTCATGTCAAAAGGCTCCTCAGGACGGGCTGCATTTGAAGAAGGCCAATCCCTTGGCAAAGTGGAGGCAAGTGGTAAGAACAAGGTAGGGGTAGGCATTGGTCCCCACGAACACCTTCAGTGGGATATTGAGGCTTTGAAAGCCGAAGGGCTGAACAAACAGCAAGTACTCGCAGCTGTTGCAAAAATTGTAGATGACACTTTCGCCACTCAGAATGAGAGCAGTCTGAATCAAGGGGCAATCCGGGAGAAGGGCCGCTGTACTAGGAATGTTCCTTTCGGCTCTAAACCCTTGCTCGGAAGAGAACAGCAAACCCAGGCAGCGCCTACCAATCCCTTTGCTGGTGCATCCAGCAAAACTCCACAAACCTCAAAATACCCACCTCGAGGCCAGAGGGTGTTCGCACCACTGTACATGTCTTTATCTGCAGCCTTGAGGGTCCTGATTAGAGAGGGGGATTTGAAACCCTTGGAGCCGCGACCACTGCCAGATAGACTTCCTCACTCCCATGATCCGACCAAGTACTGTGCCTTTCATCAGCAAGTCGGCCATGTCACTGATGGTTGTTTCCGTCTTCGCCACGAAATACAAGATCTGATTGACAATAAGGTCATCGTCGCACCAACTCAACAAAGTCTATCGTCATTGGATCAGTGAACCTGGGGGATAATGCGGTGCGATCGGGGGATGAACCACCTGCGGGCGGTGCTCAGTTTACTTCAGATGTGGCGTTTGACACGCACAGTTTTGAGCAATGTGCGAACACTAGTTTTTGTACTTTCTGACTTGGGTATTGGGTCAGTTTTGTTGTTTTGTATATGGTCAGTCTTTTTGTACTAAGTCGGTCAGGTCTGTCTTGTTGTATCGAGTCAGTCCTGTTTTGTTAGAGTCAGGTGATTCCGGGGGTGTTACCTCGGGCATCACTATTTTGTTTTGTGTTTGTCTTTTCACTTTCTTTTGAGTCTGTTTCTGCCATGGAGCCAGTTACACCAACAGTTATGAATGAAACAGCAGTGGTTTTTCATGCTTTTGTGCTTACTTCTGCCTTGTGTCAGTTGTACCAGAAAGTCGAATGGAACGACAGTGCATTTCACCTGCTTCTCTGTGCTTTTAAGTCATTGCGTTGACCTAAGTTTTTCGAAGCTGTTTTTGAACATTGTGATGAAAACGAAGAGGAAGGAATTCCTCGAGTTTTTGCAAAAATTTGATCATTTGAGAGAAAGAGAGGCATGTTAAGCCTTTAATGATTGAGATCATGCTTGTTAATATGAGTACTGAGAAGGATCCTGGCTTGATCCAGATTGGTCTCACACTGTCTTCAGCACGAGCGACTAGTCGCTTTCTTAAAAGATTTCAAAAAAAATGTTTTGCGTGATCCTGCGAAGACCTGTGTGGAATCGCTCTTGAGATTGTGCAGCCTAGGATCGCTCTCAGCCTCGAGACTTGACCCCTCATTTTCAAACCTTCGACTTAAATTCAGAATGGTCAATGGTCAACCATCAAAGGAGGCCTGTGTGGCCATATTTAAAGCAGCCCTCAAACTAGGGGCAAGAAAAGTCAAATCAAGGGGATCAGATGTCGCCAAAAGAAGCTTGCAAAGCTAGATCAGAAGTATCCCTGGAACTAGGGGCAAAAATGCCAGATGTGCTCGAAGAGCCGAAGATTGGTCGTCCTGCAAATCAATGAATACTGGCAAGAATGCCAAACCCCAGAAGAGAAGAAAGAAGAAAATATTGCTGAAGAAAAATTGAGTTCCGATCTACAACACTAGGGGCAAATCCAGCCCCCATGGGATGGACTCCTGCATTGTCAGCGAACAACAGTCACTCTCCTGGATTCAGATGGATTCGAGATCTCAAAACCATTTGACATGGACAAAGCTACACTTTTACCCTTGAGAGGCTCGCTGGGTCGAAAACCCAGAAGGGCGACCCAGGCAAAAGTTAGAGCAAGGAAAAAAGGAAAAGAATAAAAAAAGAAGAAGAAGAAAAATGCAAAGAACAAAAAAGAAATTAAGAAAAGATGAAAAAAAAAAGAATGAAAAAGAATGAAAAGATACAAAATTGAAAAAAAAAAAAGAAGAACAAAGCTCGCAAGGTCGAAAACCCGCAACAGGTGCCTTGGCAAAAGTTAGAGTGCAAAAGGAGAGGATAATACCCGAGTGTACCTTACCCCGAACTACGTAAGGCTTGATTCCCATCCTTGGGATACGTAGGCAACTTCATTCTGAAGTCCAGCCCTAAAATACTTCAAATTCAACTGTGTCCATGTGATGGTTCTAGTCATCTTTGTCTTTTCTGTATCCGGGAGTTCGGTTGTAATCATCGCTCTGAGGACTGATTACAATACACTACGGTGCCATTCAGAAAAGGGGTAACTTTTCGTTGCCATTCAATGCACCGCGGTGTCATTCAAACAAGGGGCAACTTTCCGTTGCCATTCAATGCGCTGCGGTGCCGTTCAAACAAGGGGCAACTTTCCGTTGCCATGCAGCTCTCTTCGAGCAAGGGGGCAATTTTCCTCCAAATCCGAGGTTGTGCGTCTCAAGAGTAGGTTCCGTGCTTGTTGAGCATTGGCCGTTTGCAAAAATAGTTTTTGAGAACTTTTACTGAGGTTGACTATTCTCTCGAAAATTATTCCATTTTTCCAAAAAACTGGACCATTTCTTGGACCCAAAAAAGGAAAATTTTCAGTGCTTATAACCTAACTTGCATGATTTTCAAATCAAAAATTGAACAAGTATGTTAATCTGACTCTCATATTGGTCAAAATTGTTTCAGTAGAAAGCAAAAACAAAAAATGGTCAAAATAATGAACTAGGGGCAAAGTTGAGTTAGGCTTCCTGTCTTTCTCCCGTTGTCAATGCATCTGCCAGAAAGGGCACTCTACCTGCCAGAAAAGGGCACCACTGAAGCTGACCGCAAAAGGGCAGAAGGCTCTCACATCCTCCACGCAACGAGGTATCAAGCCAAGTGTGAAGCACGAACGAGAACGGATCAAGATATTCCACTCCTTTGTTTGGACAGATCTAATCACGTCCAAACTCCCCAGTAAGAGCATCGTCAACCAATGTCGATTACAGATCTGCTGCACATCCAACCGCATCGCAGCCCCTCTGTGGGAGAAAGTTCACTGTTGTGAGCAGAAGAAGAGAGTCTAGCAGAATGCTTGGGGCAAGAACCCGCAACTTCCTGTTTATTCATCAACCACCCTGGGGAGGGATGAAAAATGAGAAATTAAAGAATAAAGAGATGTGCGTTGAGAGAAAAAGTGAGGAAAAGGGCTTTTTCAGAAAAACAGAGCCTGAGGGCCGAGCGATGTGAGAATCACAAATGAGAAAGGGTGGGAAACAATACCCGGGGAAACAGGCTCCATGTGCGCATTTGAGTCTTGTGTTTTATTTTGTCTGTCTCGATTCTTGTTTTGAGTCGCTTCGAGTGTTACTCGATGTGTTTAGGTTGTTTACCTTTGTTTTTCCCTTGTCGAGTCGTTTTGGCTGTGGCCAGTCGTCGGCTCAATACCCGGTTATGAACTCATTTATCAATTTCCAAAAAATCATCTTGTGCTCAGAGTGTTGTGTCATTCTCCACATTTGTGCAAAACAATATTCGTTCTTTCATAAAACTGCAGGGTCCACCCCCGATAAGTGTGAACAGTAGAACAAGGACCTATCTAAAGCTATGTAGGTTCCAGACTGCAAAGCAAAAGAAAAAAGGAAAATTTGGAGCATCTTAGGGTGTTCCAGCTTTGGCAAGATCCGAGACTGCATTTCAGGTGCACCTTCCCAGACCTCGCCATTTCTCTGGAGTATGAGTGTATCTCGACCCCAAGTGTAAGCCTGCTTCAAGTCAGAATGGCAATTAAAGCAGCAACAGATGTTATCTCTTGCCAACATAAACAAGGTGTGCTCTTTTTGAGCTGAGTGTGTTACAAAGTCCTCCGAAAGGTAAATCGGAGGCACCAGAGTACATGTTTGATGCCCTTCATTGCATAGAATGTGCATTTTCATATACACTTCTGTTACATGTGTGCCGCGCATCGTTATGATTTATGCATAGAATATGCTTGCTTTCGATTCTGCATAGAATTTGCTTTCAATATTGCATAGAATATGCTCCTGTTTCTTACATAGAAAATGCTCGCATCTTTTGCATAGAAAATGCACTCTTCCATACTTGCATAGAAAATGCACCTCCTTTGCATAGAACATGCATTCACTCGCACTATCTTGTGCACTTACACCTTGTATCTCACTAGCACTGTCTTGTGCATCTTGTGGTTGTATCTCACTCGCACTATTTTGTGCATTGCATATCAATCGCGCTGTTTAGCGTATCGCACTGTTTAGTGCATTTCAAAATCGATCGCGATGTTTAGCGTATCGCACTATTTTGTGCATTGCATATCAATCGCGCTGTTTAGCGTATCGCACTGATTAGTGCATTTCAAAATCAATCGCGCTGTTTAGCGTATCGCACTATTTTGTGCATTGCATATCAATCGCGCTGTTTAGCGTATCGCACTGTCTTGTGCATTTCAAATCACGCGCGCTTTCTTGCGCATCGCATTATTTTGTGCAGTTTAATCACTCGCGCTGTTTAGCGTATCGCACTGTTTAGTGCATTTCAAATCAATCGCGCTGTTTAGCGTATCGCACTGTCTTGTGCATTTCAAAATCACTCGCGTTGTTTAGCGCATCGCACTGTTTTGTGTAGTTTACATTCGCGCTGTTTAGCGTATCGCACTGTTTAGTGCATTTCAAATAAATCGCGTTGTTTAGCGTATCGCACTGTCTTGTGCATTTCAAAATCAATCACGCTGTTTAGCGTATTGCACTGTCTTGTGCATTTCAAAATCAATCACGCTGTTTAGCGTATTGCACTGTTTAGTGCACTTCAAATCACTCGCGCTATTTTTGCGTATCGCACTGTTTTGTGCAGCTACATTCGCGCTATTTTGCGCACCTCAATCGCACTGTTTTGTGCAGTTTATCATTCGCGCTATTTTACGCATCGCACTGTTTTGTGCAGTTTACATTTCGCGCTATTTTACGCACCTCAATCGCACTTTCTTGTGCATTTCAAATCACTCGCACTGTCTTGTGCATTTCAAATCACTCGCACTGTCTTATGCATTTCAAATCACTCGCGCTTTCTTGCGCATCGCACTGTTTTGTGCACCTTACTTGCATTTTGCAGGCATCCTATCGTGCTATCTTGCGCACCTCACTTGTACTTGTTAGTACATTACATTGTTTTGAATACAAACCGGCTTCGCGTGGCGTATAAGTCCAATTATCAAAGTCTTCCTGCATATCATTTGCATCCTGCCCCTGAACTACGCTGGTTTGATTCCTTGCAAAGGGATACGTAGGCAGCCTGTGGGCACAACCATTTATTTATCGGTATTTTGTTTGTTTGTCCAAGTCTTCGGCCTTGTCAAAAATGGGTCGTCTCTGGGCTTTGACATTCACTCCCGTCATTGTTATGACTTTTGAGTTCTGTCAAAGAGGGGCAATTGTAGACACCCCATTTTTGACCGCCCTTAAGACTTGGGCGCTACTGATGGTTTGCTCGATGATGAAAGGTGTGCAGGGCAAAGGTTCAATTTCTTCGGCAATGAGAGGGTCAAATCCCAACTTCACACCCCATTTTGGACCAAAGCTATTTTGAATGGTTTTTAGACCTTAAAACCCTCTCTTTCAAAACATTTTTGAAATAAAGTTTCTACGATGTTCCGAGGCTCACATTTTGTCAAAAAATGCGCTTTTCGATAAACCGAGTAAGGACAAAGTGGAAATGAATGAAAGAGAGATGAAATCTTTGAAAAATCTTTCAAAACACCTTGCTTAGGGGTTTTGAAGTTGCAGGAAAGAGGAGAAGAGGGGAGAAGCCAAGTTGGAGAAGAAGATAGGCAAGAATTGCTGAGAGAGGGACGAGCAGTCCTCGCTAAATCAAGCTTATTTGTCTATACACTTTGATTTAAGCTATGAGGCCACCATCGTTGGAAAGAAGACTTCCGGGGCTTCATTTTTCATTCAAGAATCTCTTAAATCCGAGACCGGAGGGCGGAGATATGATTGGTTGAAGTTGGGCATCATCCCGGTTGGACCGAAACTGAGCAGCCTTCACTAAAACAAGCATAACGTTTTCCACAGTTGGAATTTTGATGCAAGTCTGGTGCCATTGGAAAGCTTACTTCCGGGGCTTCAATGTTGACACAAGAATGACCTGAAAAGGAGTTCATATGAAGAAGTTATGCCTGTTTGAAGTTGGACCTGCAGAGCAGATTTTTCCTGCCGACCGGCCAAAACAAATGGCCGACCGACCAAATAGATGGCCGACCGGCCAAATAGATGGCTGACCGGCCAGAAAAGATGGCTGACCGACCAAGTTTGCTAGCCGACGACCTTCCGGAGTATTCTACAGATTGAATGGATGCCAGCTGTGCCAGCTGGAATGCACAGACTCTGCTCCCCATGCACGTGTGTGCCTGTTTTGCACCCTTTACACCCCTTTTGACCCTCTTTTTTGCACCCTTTGCTCAAAGCTTCTTGAGGAAGCTTTGACCCCTTGTCTTGGCTTCCTCAAGAAGCTTGCACCTTTGCATTAGCTTCTCTTAGAAGCTTGGTTCCTTTGACCCTCTTGTATAGCTTCTTTGAGAAGCTTTATGCCATTTCCTTGCTCTATAAAAGAAACCCATCCTCCTCCATTTTTTTTGTGGAGCAAAATCAGACCTAATACATACATATAACATATATATCTCCCTCTCTCTCTACATTTGGGTGTGTTAGAGTGTTCAAAGACCCTTGTTCTTGGCCTATTTGCACTACACCCTATAGCACCACACCACCACTCCATTCCAGCAGCTTGGAGGGCCTTCTCAGAGGCTAGGAGGCAGCTTTTCTTGGTCCAAGAGGTAGCAAAGGATTGGTCTTCAAGGGTGAGTTGATTTCTCCCTCTTTCTAGCTCATTTTTGCAAGTTTTCTTAGCCCCTTTTGCTTGTTGTTTTGAGCTCCGACCATAACTGAAAATATCATTTTTTTGAGCTCATTTTTCTGTTTCATTAAGGGTCTTACCCTGTTTGGGACCCCCATCTTGCACTTGCTTCATTACCCCTTTGTATGCCATAATCTTGCATAGTATTTTTGGCCTATGTGTGATCTGTTTTGGAGCATGATGCAAACTGTAGATAGGCTTATTTTGAGCCATTCTTGAACATTGAAGAAGGGATCATCACTGTTTGGGACCTCCATGTGCCACTTGTCATTATACCCCTATTTGGTCCCCATTTTTGCATGATTTATTAGCCTATTGTGTCTCTGTTTTTGGACTTTGGTCCAAACTGAAAATGGCCCTATTTTGACCCCCTCTTCATGTTTCATTAAGGGTCCATGGCTGTTTGAGACACCCTTTGTATACTTTATGTTGTAGCTCTTTTTTGGCCTTAATCTTGCATATTATTTTGAGCATACTTGTATACTATTTTGGGCTTGACCATCAACTGTAAAAGGTCATATTTTGGCCCCTATTCAACATTGTTGAAGGGCCCTAATCCTTTTGGGGTCAGCAGCTGTGAGTTGCTTCTTTATCTCACATTTAGGGCCATTTTTGCATGCTAGTTTTGCCCTATGTGTGTTTGCTGTTTGGCCTTGTTTAAAACTGAAAAAATGCTTGTTTTGGGACTGCCTAGAATCTGTCTTCACATGTGAATAATGCATCTTTTATATAGCTATAGGCCAATGCATGGGCCTAGTTTTGCATTTCGGTTTCATTTCATGCATCGGGTGCTATTTTGCCGTGATTCGGGGCTGTTTTATACCACATTTCAATGCTAAAATTACATGCTTGTATGCCATATTTCATGCCTCGCCATGCCTTGTTAGAGTTTCATACTATGCCTTAGGTTTGGTCCTCGGTTTGCGTGCATGCATGTACGCGTTTCGAGAGTCTCATTTTCATCTGATGGCCACCGATTTTGGCATGCTTGCGAGCTATCCATGTTAGTTTTAGTCCATCATCGCATGTTGTTGCATGCCATGTTTACTTACATGTTTAGGTTGCGCGCCTAGTATACATTGCTTATTTGCATGTTCATGTTGCATACTTAGCCTCCATGCCTAGGTTGCATGTCATTGAGCATGCATCCCTTGCCTCTTGATCAATCATGATAGGGGTTGGGGCCCTTTGATGTGTTTTGTGCTTGCATTTCATTTGATATCAAAGTTGCAAAACTTGGCCTCTTAGGCCATCATGCGTAATTGATGGCCCGAGGGTCGAGGGTCATGCTCCCTTGAGTCCCTTGCATGATAGGGAGTGTGCCCGCGCATACATGTGCTTGAAATTCTATGCCATGCACTGTCTGTCCTTGTTGCTGTCAAAAACCAGCTTCTGCAGGAAGTTTCTGCTGACCGGCACTGAAGAATGCCGACCGGCAAAGGATATGAGGCCGATGGACTTGAAAGCAGCCGATAGAAATTTCCCATGGCCGGTGGTCATTTCACTTAGCCGGTGGTGTTATGCAGTTCTCATTGAAGATACCCTGTGACTTTGGCAATGTTCAGAGGAGCAGGGCAGCATTAACAGAGGCAGCAGTGGCATGGTATGGGTTTCTAGGCTTTCGGGGGAAGATAAATCCGAGCATGCATCATTCACGCATCCCAAGGCGGGGGCTGCGGCCATCCTCTCTTTGCATTTAATTTGTTAATTAGATTAGAAATTTTGTAATAATTAATTTAGTATTATTTATTCGGACTGTAATATTTATTTGGACCCTCCGAGTGAGGGCAATTCTGTAATAAGTGTGGGTGAGTGTGTGAAAGTCTTCCAACCCCCACTTCTTTCTTCCCTTTATTTACCTGCTTATGATGGTAGATTAGGGCATGTTTAAATTAGCATACCTTATGCTATGCATGCGTGCATCCATACGTTTGTTTTGCATGCACCGGGCTCGGTACATCATTCTAACTGCATTTGTATTTCAATCCCAAATTGAATACGTGCATTAATTGGTTGCATTTCACATGCCATGTTTAGGTTAGCCGAGCCTACTCTAATTGCATCTTGCATATGCTGCATTAGTCAACTTGACATGAACTAGGATCACGCATGTTTGCTAACTAGTTTATTGTTTTGGCACGGAGTACGATGTAAGTATTTATGCTTTAGCATCTCGCATACGTGTGAATGTTAACCTGATAGCATGCTTACCATGTGGCTAGATGCTTATGTGTTATAAATTGTTTGAATGCCTGTGGGTGAAGGTTGGATTGTTTGAGTTGGAAAAACTCGTTGAAATCCGTATTTTGGCCTACTTGCGAGTAGCAAATTCTAAAGTACTTTTTTTTAAGACAAACGGATATGTAATGCTTATTTCCAAATTAGGCAATCTAGTCTATACTTGTTTGCTGCGCGCATAACATAGTAACGCTAGGCTAATAATTGGTTTAAGAACACATAACGTTTTCAAAAACGGATATCATGGTTAATAGAGGCCGATCTTCGGATCGGGCGAGAGGGGGTGCTCATAGCTGACCTTTCCCAATCGTACCCTAGCTCCCGAGCCGAGGCAACTCTGGTGATGACGGACACGTGGCCTTAGGTAAACGAGTCAGGGTTTCCTAAATTTCCCAAAAATAAAATATTTAGGTGGCGACTCTGTATCTGGCAAAGCAGTCCATGTTTGGCACTTCTTTCAAAAATCTGTTTTCTCAAAACGATTTGCCGGATTTGGACTCTTTGGTTCAAGATTTAGAACCGTGACACAAAATCGAGTCTGAGCTGTAGCGAGGTCCCCCGCGGGCTGGTTACAGTGACCTACACAAACATAGAACGGATACTTATTGAATTACACACCCGGATTAACTTAGTTCTTTCTTATCTTGGTGTGTTTCTAACTTTTGTCCTCATTATTTTGTCTTAATCTAGACCTAGGAATGCCTAAGATGCAATGAGGATACTAAAATGCACTTGAATACATTTAACAAAACTTGCTGAAAACAAGGGTCCTGTTCAAGCGCAACTTCTTTCACTCGAACTGACATGCAAAATGTGAGTGGTCGCTTAAGCGCACCTTCTTTCGCTCGAGCGGTCTGTAAAAGTACTGGTTGTGTGATTTTCACGCTCGACGGACGCTCGATGGTCGCTTGAGTGTGAGACTCAGGTCCTCACTCGAGCGCAACTCTTGTCGCTCAAGCGGTCTGCAAAACATGTGAACTTCTGGGAGCATGCATTTTATGCTCGAGCCAACTTTTGGTCACTCGAGTGGAGGTGTAACACAGAGTGGTCACTCGAACGCAGGATCTGTCGCTCGAGGGGAGAGGCAGAATCTGGAATTTCCAGATTGCTCTGCCAGGTGCAAAACTCAATTTCAAAGCTGCAAATCATGGTCTTTTGGGCCAAAAACTTGAGGAAACTTATATAAACTTGGAAAACATGGCGAATTAAAGATCATTCCTTGAAACCAAGGCCCAAAAACATGTGAATTGCTCAAAACCAACTTAAAAGTTTCCAAAATATGACATGCATGTAAAGATATGCTCTTCAACCACCCATACCATGATTAATTGAAATGTTTAGTTCAAAACCAAGTTGAATGATGAAATCATAGCCAAGGTAAGGTCATGCATGCGAAGGTTCTTGCGTAAACAACTTCAAAACTTCATGATATGCACATGCATGTAATGATATTATCTATATTCTTCATTCTAGCTCAATTCTCATGTAATCCACTCAATTCTCTTGAATCCATGGTTTAAGCATCAAAATTATACAATCCAAGGGTTGAATTCCTACCTCAAGCTTGAATTCTCAAGTATAAAAGTGTAATCTTCGAAGTTCCTTCCAATTCCTCCAAGTCTCTAGCAATTACTCTACAATTGAGCTCAAGTTTCCTCCCTTCTCACTCTCACACGTTTTAGTCTTCAAAGATGAGGGGTTGAGAGTGCAAAGTGTATAAATGGTGTAGAGAGTGGCCTTATATAGGCCCATTACATTGACTTAATTAATCTTGGCTTAAACTAAGCAAATGAGCATTAATTAATCTAATTATTTCATTCCGAATTGAATTTCAATTAAAATTACCATAATATTCTAAAAATCCAACGAACACATAATTCAAGTTAATTTCATGTTCGGATGCCGATAAGGCCTTCAATTCATAGAACAGAACAAAATCAGAGACAAATATTCCTACCCAGAACAGATAGAAACTCATATGGTACATAACACATGTAATAAACACAAAAATTGCACCTTAATGACTTTTAAACACTATTAATCATGGTTTATATGTTAATCATGGGCCGGGGTTATTACATTTAGCCCCCTAAAAATGCTTATTAATAGGGCAATTCTTAAAAAAATCAGAAAATCAATGAAGATTAAAGTAAGATATGTTTAACTTGTACAGATACAAAATTAAATCATTACAATTGCAAAATAAACAACTGCAATTCTAAATTGGAATTTAATAAAGTTGCTATAATTTTTTTGGGATCAATTAAAGAGATTACATACTAGATTTGCAAGCCGCCAAACTATAAATAAATAAAAAATAGATACAAAATGAAAATTCTAAATCACTGTGAGAAATAAAAAAAAAATTAAAATCCATTAACAAGAACATGAAAAAGAAACAGCACTAAACGTGATGATGATCAATCTAGTCAATTAAACACTATATATAAAAATAAAAATAAAAAAAACTTTTCCTTTCTTTAACTAAAGATATCTTCCTTTCCAATAACTATCTTTTAAGCCTCCAATCCATACTCTAGGGATATGTTTTATTTTCGAATAATCCCCATCATATATGTTTCGATTCAACTTAAAAATTAATCTATCAGACATGTAACTAAGCTCAAGAAATTTAAGATTGAATAGATGTTCAATGCCTGAGGGCAACTCCTCCAAATTGGCAAATCCTGAAGGGATTGTAATGGATCATTCCTTAACTTGTTTCGCTATAAATTTATTGTGGAAAGGCTATAGAGGGAAGTTATCCAATATGGAAATTTCTCCAAATGTCCTCTTAGAAATAAGTGTCAAAGAAAACAAGGAGCTTGAGATAGAGATTGTAACGTTGCTCAAATTCTCAATTGAAGAGCATAGAGCCATCCCATCTTCTCTTTTCAACTTCACAATGTAACCTTGTTAGATGGGTGAGCTTTGCTATCTTTTTTACTATAGTGCTTCTGTTGACATCATTTGCCTCTATGTAACACTACTTATGTAGGTGTTTCAAAACTCTTATCTTAAATGGAGCCTTAAATCCGTGAACACAATGAAACAGATAGTAATAAAAATGCTCAGTTTCAATATAATGTAAAAGAAGATAGTGCAATTGCTGGAGCCTTAGAAGTTCAACAGGCAACTCTGTCGCAAACGTATGCTTAAGATCTAACATCTCTGGGTTTTGAAGCTTTCCAATTGAGTTTGGAAGCACTTTCACTTGCGTTCCTCTCAAGCTTAAATAGCTTAAATAGAACGACTACACCACTTTCTCCAGAAATGTCTTCAAATAAGCACCTCTCAAATTTAAAACTTCGAGAAACCTCAACCCACCATTAAACAATAGAGGAATGGAGGACTCAAACAAGGGATCAAATACCCCAAACAAGAGGCGTCTAACTTTTTCAGGCCACCTCACGTTTAATTCACATGTTATCGCTAGAAAGTTCTCGTCACTTAACTTTGCAAGAATGATTTCATGTAGAAGGTCATGTATATGACACTTTTCAATGCTTTTGTTATCCCTTCACTTCACGGCTTCCTCTAGTGTCTAAGATGCTTGGTAGCAATTAATATTATTAATGCAGTTTGTAACTGCTCTATGATTTAAGTATATAATCGTTTTCATGCCAAAGTTTTGTCTTCCCATGGATCAGAAAATGAAAAGCAATCAAGCGGCCTTTGTCGCCCAAGGTTGTTTGCAAAGTGACAAGAGAGCGCAAAATAGCCAAATACAAATCCAACTAAATTTCTACCGATCAACCCAATTGCTTTGCTTGCTGAGCCATGACATCAGTAAAAGAAATGGGAGCTCCAGACCCGACTACCATGCTCATGGATCCTATGATTAGTATAGATTTAAGACAACCTATTTTGTGGTATTAGAAACATCTATATAGGCTTACTAACACTTGCTGGTGCAAAAGCCATTTCATTTATATTATGTTTGAATTTTGGATTTGAAAGAGAAAGGAAAATAATAAAGAAATGAATTACTTGTGTCTTTTTCTTTCTTTTTTTTTTTTTTTTTTGGTATGTAAGTCATAGGTTTTATACCAAAAAATAAGATATATACAATAAAAGCTCAGTATGAGCCAAACACACCCTTCAAAGAGGGAAAGCACACCAAGCTTCTATACGTAATATAATCTATTAGGTAGATCTAATTAAGTACAAAGCTAAACCAAAATAAAAAAACACAACTGCCACATGGTTTTTGAAACTAATGAGTACATTTGCCAAACACCACTACACAGTTATACAACCTCAATATGTAACATTGCATCAATAGCGCATCACCATCTATTGAAACTTTTATCATTTTGAGTCCTACTGCTTTGCAGGTTCAAGACTTGAATTCCAGAGACCCCATTGTTGCAACAAGTGAAACCAACCCAAGCTCATGACTCACTGGAATCTGCCCAATAGACTCTAAAGCAACCAAAAACACCGCAAAGTCCCAAAGCCCCAAATCAATTAACAAGAACATGAAAAAGAAACGACACTAAACGTGATGATGATCCAACCTAGTCAATTAAACATTAAAAATAAATAAATAATAGCTCTCTCTCTAGAGATAACTTCCTTTCCAATGACCATCTTTTGAGTGTCCAATCCATACATAAGGGACGTGTTCTATTTTACAGTAATCCCCACCTTGTATGTCTCGATTCAACTTAGAAATTAATCTATCAGACATGTCGGTCAGCTTAAGTAATTTAAGTTTGGATAGATGATTAATACCATAAGGCAACTCCTCCAACAATTTATAATTCTAGATGAATAGATCTTCAAGTCAAGACATTGTACCTTCCTTCATTGTCAACCATCCCAATGCTTTTAATCTTCCAAGGATTAAAAGCTTGAGTCTTTGAAATTTACCATCCTTGAAACACAATCCCTTCCCTTCATATGCTTCATTAACAAGTCAGAGAATAACCAAATTGGGCAAATCTTGAAGGCATTTCAGCAGATCATCACTTAACTTGCTCCACCACAAACATACATTCCCAAGGCCCTGAAGAGAAGTTATCTACTGTGGTAACTTCTAAAAACATCCTTTCAAGTATAGTCATTGAAGAAATTGAGGAGTTTGAGACAGAGACTGTAGATCAAGGATCTCATCATCTTCTATTGAACTTACATCTAATGAGAGAAGGTTTCTTATCTTCTCAATGGATGAGCACAAACCCACTTCATCTTCTATCATCAACTTCGAAATTCCCAACCTCCTTAATTGGGTGAGCCTTCCTATCTCTTTCACTATCACGCTACTGTTGACATGGTTTACCTCTATGAAGCATAACTTTTGTAGGGATTGTAGGTCTCCTATCTTAGATGGTGCCTCAAAGCCATGTTTGTGGTGAAATGGAAAATAAATATGCCTAATTTCATTACGATATAGCAAAAGATGGTGCAATTGTTGGAGCCTTAGAATTTCAACGGGTAATTCCTTTACATACGCGTTTTTAAGATCTAATGTCTCTGGGTTCCAAAGCAATCCAATCGAGTTTGGAAGCGCTTTCACTTTTGTTCCTCTTAAGCTTAGATACCTTAGATGGAACAATTTGACCACATCACCTGGAAATCTCTCCAAACAAATATTTCTCAAGTCTATAACTTTTAACAAACTTAACCCATCATTGAACAACAAAAGTATGGAGGACTCAGACATGGGTTCATCTACCCCAAATAAGTGTAAAGAACGCAATTGAGAGAAACACTTGCCTTGTGGTATATTTGGCAAAGTATTATTAATTGACAGTCGTCTAACATTTTCAGGACACCTCACACTTCTTTCTCTTGCTATCGTTAGAAAGTTCTGATCTCTTGACCTTGAAAGAATAATTTCACGCAAAAGGTCATGTATACGACAACATTTAATCCTTTACACTTGACTTTCGCTACTTGAATCAAGCTTCTATTAAGGAGCTCATGGAGGTAACCCTTAGCGACTTCTTCTAGTGTCTTCTCTTCTTGTACTTCCACAAATCCTTCTGCTATCCATAATCGAATTGAGCTTATCCATTCAACCAAATGATCCTTCGGGAAAATGCTCAAGTACAAGAGACAAGACTTCAAATAGTAAGGCAAATCATTGTAACTTAGTAGCAGTATTTTCTTCATATCACTACCTTCAACTTCAGCACCGAGGTTGCAATTCACCAGTTCCCACTCATGTACCCTTCCTTGGTCCTTTGATGCCAACACACCAGCAATAGCCACAATTGCCAATGGCAAGCCCTCACATCTTCTTAAAATACTATTTGAAAGTTCAATTAAATGTAAAGGGCAATCCTGTTCCTAAAATGTCTTCTTACAAAATAGAGTCCAAGACTCTTTTGGAGACAAAGCTTTCATTTCATAGATATAACCATGGGATTCTTTACAAGAGGTAAAAGCAGCATTATCGATACGCATTGTGAGCAACACACGACTGCCATAGTTACTGTTTGGCAATGCAATTTTGATAGCATCCTAGGCATATATGCTCCAAATATCATCAAAGACAAGCACATACCTGCTTTCTTGAAGAAACTCTTTAAGCACTGCTTTCAGCTTATTGTTGTCCATGGTTTCCAACCTTTGAGGGAGAGGTTGTCTGACTTCATCAAACAGTTGTTGAATCAAATCTTTTAGAAGCTCTTCAATCTTAAATGATTGAGAAACAATGATCCAACCATGGTTTTGGAAATGTTTCTTCACTTCCCTATCCTCATAAAATTTCTTGATCAGGGTAGTTTTCCCTAACCCCCCCATTCCCACCACTAAAATCACTTTGAGTGGAGAATCACCATCAAGGACCCAATCAATGAGTTGGTTTTTGGGTTTTTGGAAGCCAACAAGCTCAGATTCTTCTAGTAAGAGTGCATCACCTCTTCGATCATAACATCCTCCATTGTTTGCCACATTAGAGCTCGAGCCTTGCTCTAAGGTATTGAATTTGTAATTGCACCTCTTCAATCATAACATCCTCCATTGTTTTCCACATTGGAGCTCGAGCCTTGCTCTAAGGTACTAAATTTGTAATTGTACCTCTGACGCCTTTATGCAATATCAATGACTCTAGTTTTGATGTCTTTTATCTCAAAAACAATTTGACGACGACCTTTGAAGCTCTTAATTTGATAGTAAATTTTGTACACAGATTCATAGAAGAATCCATGGCGATGATGATGAGAAGCAAAACGAACGGTGAATCGATCGAAAATGTTGTCGGTGTGATAAGTGAGGTCTCTGACTTGGTGAACACAAGTTTGGAGCTCTGGATCAGTGTCTTCAATTGCATCAGTTACTCTCAAGAAAGCACTCATGCTCCGAACCTCGTCTTTGATGAACACAATTTTTGCTTGAACTCCACCCAATGATTTCAACTCTTCTTCAACCAAGCTTGAAAGCTTTTTGAGCAAAAAGTTCATTGCACTTTCTGCCATTGTTAATGGAGAGTTAGAGAGAGAGAGAGAGAGAGAGAGAGAGAGAGAGAGAGAGAGAAAGAGAAGCTTCAAAGCATGTTTGCCTACCCAAGTTGACTCCAAAACAAAAGTTGTTGTTTTTCGTTGCTTACATTTTCTGTATCTCTATGTAGCATGAGCTTAGCATTAGGTTATTTCCAATAATGGTGGTCATTTTGGCATGTTTACTGTAATAAAATGTTGTAATTCTATAATTATAAGCTCTGTTATTTTATGTATTTTTTTGTTGTTAGGTTAGACGGAAAAAAATAATTTTAGAAATAGTTTGAAAGATGACTTATTAATAATTTTGTAAATTAAATTTTAGAAAGTTTATTTTTAACTTGATCCTTTTAGTACGTTGATCTTGTAAAAGGTGAAAATTTTGTTTTAATTTTCAAATAAATATTGAAAAATTTAAAAATATATATTTTACATCAAAATAAACCAAATCTTAAGACAAACCACCAAAAAAATAACGATTATAAATAAAACGGTCTTTGGCTCTCTCCATTCTTTCTTACTTATCTCATTAGTTGGATGCTATAAAAAAATAACAAATATATAAGAAAAACGTTTATTATTTTTAATGGGATCCATTATTATTATTTTTTTAAAAAAATAATTTACATTAAAAAATTAATAATTTACATTATCAAAATAAAACTTGTGATGAATCCCACAAATACAACTAAAATTAGTTTTAATTGTAGGCTGATTCCATTTTTTTTTTTTTTAGGGGGGGTTTAAAAATCACCTCTAGGAGTGTAAATCTAGCCCGGCCCAACCCAACCCGTGTCGGGCCTCGCGGGTTACTGCCAAAATTGGGCCCTATCGAGCCGGCCCAAGGGCCAAAAAATTAAGTCGAGGCCCAAGCCTAAGCCCAGGGGTATTTAGGCCTTGGGTGGGTCTAACCATATTTTTTTTGGTTTTTTAAATTTTTTCTACCAAAATTTTATTATTTTCCATTGAAAAATACACTAGGCCTTGGGTGGGCCAGGCCTCGGGTCAGTCCCTAAGTGGGCCTTAAGCAAGCTGATGGGCCAGGCTTCAAAACGATGGCCCGGGTCCTAGCCTAGGGGCTCGGGCTGGGCCCAAGCGGGCCTAAATGGGCCAGGCCCACCTCAGGCAGCGGGCGGGCTTCGGGCCGCCCACGGGCTGCAAGCTATTTTTACACCCCTAATCACCTCATCATTTGGAGACAATTTTAATCATTATTAATTAATGGTTGAATTCTCTCCTCATCTGAATCTAATAGCTAGTATAAATTTTGGAATGATACTAAAGTATTAGCTAGGCATTACCTAGGCAACATAGAAAAACTCTTATTTTTATAATTATTTCATCCCACACAAGCCACATCATATGTCCCATTTTGATTGAGGGTGACAATACTAAGGTAAATTATGAGTCAAGGAAGTAAAATGCCTTTGCCTCACCATCCATATGCAACTTGATATTTATTGATTAAAACAAATTTTTATTAATATTTTGAGGAACAATTGGGCAAGTGCCAAATGATAAATGGTGTAAAGCAATAAGACTATCAAATAATCATTTCAATTTGGGACACAAGTCATAATTTATTCTGATTAGGTAATAATTAATTATTAATATTTTGAAACTATTCCAATAACATACATGATTCGACAATGTAATAATATTTATAGAAATGCATAATTCAATAATAATTGAAGCAATCTCTTCATAAATGGGAGAAAAAAGGGCAATAAACTCTTGACATTAGTGCGAACTTCATATAGAAATAATGGTAAATTATGCAAATAGTCTCTGTAGTTTACCCATTTTTTCAGTTTGGTCCCCATTGTTTCAATTTGATCAATTTTGTCTCTTAATATTACGGATTGTGTCATATTAGTCCAATAAATAACGGTGGTTCAGTTTGATGGATGGAAAATCAAATGATGTTTCACTTTGGTCCCTGTAGTTTATAGAATGTCTCAATTTGGTCCTTGTAGTTTATAGGAAAGTTAAAACAACAGGGACCAAATTAACACATCATGTAAACTACAAGGACCAAATTGAAACATAATATGATTATCTGTCCATCAAACTTAACCGCTGTTATTTATTGGACTAATATGACACAATCTGTAAAATTCAAAGGCAAAATTAATCAAATTGAAATAGCAGGGACCAAAATGAAAAAAAGGTAAATTACAGGGACTACCACTGTAATTTGCCCTACTTATATATAGTACATATAAGGATTTTTTCCAACAGATCTTTGATGGATGTCATAGGTGGTTGTTAGAGCCTGCCTTTATTAAAAGAAACTGTTTAAGATTATTAATAAAATTCTCACAATTTTACCAATAATAATGTGAAATGATAGTTGTCAACTTTTGATTTATCACATACTCAATTATATGGGGGCTCTACTTCCTTGCCACATCATTCAGAATGTATTTGAGAGTCTCAAATATGGATCTTTAGCATTACTTTTATTTAAATTAATAATTGACACACGTGATATCTGTGTAAGTCAAATAAGTAAAAATAAAACAAACAACTCAGTACATATGGCGTGTTATTTAAATGAGAAGAATCTTTTTTATGATAAAAAATCTAGCTAGTCTCTTAACCAGCAAACGGTAGGCTTCAGGATCCTCTAGAGTGAAATAGTAGAGTGATCCTCTACAGTGAAAGTTTTGAACGTGACACCTATCCCACTAAAGAGGTGGAGGGTTGAGATCTTCCTTCATCAAAACGATGTCGTTTTGGTGAAAAAAAACCTTTCTTCAGTTCAAATAGGGGATTGTCACAGAGAGAGAGAGAGAGAGAGAGAGAGAGAGAGAATGAGAATGAGAAGCATCGAAGAAGAAGAAGAGAATAAGAGAGGCGCCATAGTTGCAAACCCTTTCCCCACCATTGCCGAACCCACCAGCCCTTGCCTCTCTTTCTCATTCCTTACAAAACGAGATTTAAGGAAGAATCTTTTATCTTTTGGCAGGTGAATCTCTGAAGAAAAAAAAAATCTATGATTGTTTCACATGGAATGGAAAGCAGATATGAAGAAAAAAAACCAAAACTGTGATTGCTTCACTCATTAAATCAAAGAAAGTAAAGATCACTATATTATATAATATAAGTGAAAACATTAGATGTAAGAACATGAGATCTACAGAAAATAAGTAAAATTTTCAAATATAATTGTCAGCTTTTTTGGTTTTCGAGGGTTAATGATGTAAATTTAAGTGTGCCAGCAAGGATCAATTAGCCCTTACAAAATTTTTTAATTACCAACCAATTATCAGACGATTATGTTGAAGTTCTTTCAGCGGTGGCTTTGTTTTTAGGAGAAACTTATAAATGATAACAAATGCAGAACAGTTTTATAACCTGAATTTCATTAAGTAAACGAAAACTTACAATGGACTTACACTGACCCAGCCTCGAAGAGGTTCAAAGCAACAGACTATTCGAAACTACTCCTAGGAAATGAAGTGCAGTATAGGAATTGAAGTGCTAGAAATGCAAAAAATTGGAAAGAAAAATGAAGTAAATAAACTGGTTTCTGAATCTAAGTCTGGGTCTCTCTGTTTAGCCTTCTCTGCTATTTATACTTTCTAGTGGTAACCGTCGAAGGGGCCTTCTTAACCAGCGAAATGCACCTCTACGATCTCTAGTTCTGGTCTAACCTAGTTAGTTTCCACTACGCCTCTCCTGCAGTTAGGCTTCCCTCTTGAATTTGAATTTGAATTGTAGGTAACCGTTAGGTCACGTCATCTCGCGCCGTCGACTGTTCCAATGCTATGTAGATCCATTACTACCAATATGAACTGTTACGTGTCTGTCTTTGATTAGAGACTTGTGTTAACTCTCCAAATTGCCCTTTAAGTGCCATGTGTCAAGCTGTGATTGGCTTTTACAAAATATACAGCCAACATTACCCCTTGCACTAATATACCCAATACTTGGTGATATTAGAGGATCAGTGCACTTTGCCCACGTACTAGGAGGTGCATGGACTTTGCTTCTTCTGGAACTGCAACCCTTTTTTTGAACCATGAAGTAGTGAACCTCATCAAATTCATATGCTTTGCAATTCCATTATTTGTGTATACGAAAGGGCTGATACATCTCTAATGACCAATCAAGCCTTCTCTTACATTGATCAAGCATACGAGGAGGCCTTGGAAGATAATTACAAACCTCAAAAGAACCTTAATGCAATTATTGGCTACGCTTATCCACCTCCATTTATACAAGTCATGGAAGCTTTTACAAGTTACCGACCTTTGGGCCAAGAATCTGCCAACTACAAACCTCTGGACTGTAGACACCCCGTTTTTGACCGTCCTCAAGACTTGGACGTCATCGTTGGTACACTTGATGATTGTGCTTGTTTGTGTTCATTTTGAGCACCCAAAGTCCTCGGCGGAACGCCTTGTTTTTGAGCCTCTAAAACTTGCCTGTTTTGTGTTTGTTTTTGGACCAAGGGCTTATTGCCTCTTGCCTGGTAGGGGGGGACTTGTCGGCTAGCCCTAGGCATTGTCAGCCACTTGTGGTGGCCAACGGCCACCAATAGTGGCAGACGACCATTTGTTTTTTTTTAAGATATTTGTTTGCCAGTTGTGCCAGATGTTGCTCACCGAAGTGCATCTTCATACACGTGTATAGTAGGATGAATTCAAGCCTAAACCTTGATTTTCTATATATAGGGGGTGTTCTCACCCATTTGGAGGGGTTAGACATTTTAGAACAAAGTTTTCTCTCTCTCTCTCTCTCTCTTCTTGTTTTGTGCTTTCTAGTTAGTTTTCTCTATACTTTTGCACACTAACCCTTAACCAAACTTGACCACCTTGGAGCTGAGGTCCCTTGGAGCCTAGTTTGAGCTTTGGAAGGAGGTTTGAGCCTGAAATTGTGGCTGTTTTGTGCTGTGCTTCAAAGGTAGAGAACTTACCTCATTTAAGCTTATTATGCACACTTGTTTTGTGATCCTTTTGTATTGTTTTTGAGCTGGTTTTCAACTGCAAAAAAAGTCTGACTTTTGAGGCTTAACATGATGGTTTGAGGCTATTTTGTGTAAAGGGGTGATCCACCCTTCTTGTTGCTTAATTGTGTAAGCTTTTGTGCCATCTTTCAAGGCTTTTAAATCAAACTTTTTAGGCCTCTTAACCACTGAAATTCAGAGTTATTTCAATGGCAAAAACCTTCTTTTGAAGTCCAAAATTGGAGGGGTTAGCCTCCCCTCCTTGTGTCTTATTTGCATGCCTAGATAACTTAACATGTGAGCATGTTTTTCTAGCATTTTGTGCCTTAAACTCAGCATGTTTTTGCTACAGTTTTGACTTGTTTTAGCTCTATTTTGAGCTAGTTTGGTCCTTTGAGGCTTGTATTGTAGGGTTGTAGTGTAATTTCCTTTGCATACCTAGATAGCTTAACATGTGAACATGTTTTTTTAGCATTTTGTACCTTAATCTCAGCATGTTTTTTCTACTGTTTTGACTTGTTTTAGCTCTGTTTTGAGCTGGTTTGGTCCTTTGAGGCTTGTATTGTTGGGTTGTAGTGTAATTTCCTTCACTAGTTTGTTGTTTCAATACTTTAATCATTATTCTTTTGAGTCGAAGGCATGTTGTAATGCTATTTTGCATGTAATTTCTGCATCATAAGCTCTGTCACATACTCCTTTGTTTCACTCTTTCATTCATTTTGAAAGTGGCTTTGAACTCCTTGTTGGCTTAGGAGTGAAATTGAGACACTCATGCCTAATGGTTTAATTCCTTCGGGAGTTCATTATCAACGGCATGAGGTCTCTTTCATGCTCAAGGCACTTGTGGTTTAAGCCCTCTTTCCATTAGAGGGCACTCACCTTTTGGACTAATCAATTAAAGAATGGATTGGTAAGTTAAAATGGGTAAACAAAATGAACAAAGTAAAAGAGGCAAGATAAAACATCTTCGTGTTGCATTGCATGTATTCGGATCAGACGTTAATTCGAACATGAAGAAAATGGGACGCTTCATACACAAAGTGATGAAACGTACCACTTTTCTTGGTCATCATCACCCTTGATTATGCATGATAGGGTTGTGGTTTTGTTTAGTCTTGTTTTGCACTCATTAAGCTTGTACAAGCTTGGCTCCTTAGCCATCATGCATTGAAAATGCTTGGTTGATGGTTTGAGGGCCGAGAATTACACTCCTTTGAACTTGTGGAATGATAAGGAGAGTAACAATGCACACAAACCTTGAGAATACTCTACTTTGCCTCTGTTTGCTCTCTGTTGTAGCAAAAAAAGAAGTTCGGGGCAAGGGTGGCCGACGGCCACCAGCAGTAGCCGACCGGCCATCAATGAAAAATTACACAAGTGTGCTCCTAAGTTAGAGCAGAGGCATTCTGGAAGTTGGCAATATTGTTGGTGTTCAAATTATGTGCAAACAGAGGCTGCACTGGCAAGGCGGTGGCATTTTCGGGTGAAGCAACCAAGCATGCATGCCTCCCTCGTTTCCGAGGCCATTTAATTGCTTTGTTTAATTAGTTAGTGGTAGCTAATTAATTAGTTTAATTTCTTTGCACTTAATTAGCTTAGTATTCAGATAATTACTTTGATTTGTAATATTTAATTAGCTTAGAATAAAGTTAGTTAACTCGTTTCAATTGTGTTGTAATAGTTAGCTTAATTAGCGTACCTAGTTGGCTTTTATTTCATTCGAACCCTCCTTCGCAAGGGCATAATGTTGTAACAAGCGTGCGTGCGTATGTGCATGTCTTCCAACCCCGCGTTTTTCTCCCTTTTACTTAACCGCTTTTGATGGTTAGATTAGGGACATGTTTCAATTAGCATACCTTATGCTTGCATGATTGCATCCATTCATTTGTCTTGCATGCACCGAGGCTCGGCGTATCATTCAAACTGCATTGTCAAAATTCAATACTTTGTTGAATACGTGTTTCAAAGCATGCTATCAAAGTGTTGCAAATGCCATATTAGTAGCCGAGCCTATTAATTTCATATTGCATGTGTTGCATTAGGCATCTTACATAGTTAGGATCATGCATCTTTTTAACTAGTTTTTGTTTTGGCTTGGAGTACTCGGTAAGCTTTACGCTTTAGCATACTTGCATGAATGTGATTGCCATATTGCCATGTTTCGCATGCTTTCCATGAGGATATATGCTTAAATGCTTAACTGCATGAATGCCAGTGGATGAAGGCTTTGTTGCTTGAATGGGAACAATTCAATAAATGTGAGTTTTAAGCCCACTTTGTTGAGTGGCAAATCTTATTTTAAGCCCACTTGAGGTGGAAAATCCGCATCTTTTAAGCCCACTTGAGGGTGGCAACTTCAAACCATTTTCGAAAACAAAACATGAATTGAATTGTTCCAAGTCTTACGACTAGTCTATGCTTGCTTGTGTGCGTCACATAGTAAAGCTAGTTTAATAATTAGAACAAGAATGCATAATGTTTATAAAATATCACATCATGATTAGTAGAGGCCAATCTTTGATCGGGCGAGCGGGGGTGCTCAATTCATGACCTTCCTCCCTCGTACCCAAGTTCCCGAGCCGAGGCAACTTTGGTGATGATGGACACGTGGCCTTTGGCATGAGTCAGGGTTTCCTAAATTTCTCAAAAACAAAAAATATTTAGGTGGCGACTCTGTATCTGGCAAATCAGTCCAATTTTGGCATTATTTCATTTAAAATCAATTTTTCCAAAAAGGTTTGCCGGATTTGGACTCTTTAGTGATTATCAATTTCACATTGCACTTTGTGAGATTAGATTCAGAACTACGAGAGTCCGAACTGTAGGGCTTCTTTCGAGCTTCCAAAATGGGGCGCGAAAAAGTCGAGCCACATGGACCAAGAATTTACAAAAATGGACCTTGGAAGCTCCTCCTTTGCCCCAAAACTTTTTACACAGGATGAAGCCGCTTCTTCTTCTTCCAAAAGTATTGGCTGGGGCACTTGGTCACCACCAGCTCAACCTTAAATAAGGGAGCAAATTCATCATAGATTTGTTGAATTCGATGATCCCTTTTTGGTTCCCCCTTCTTCTCGAAGCTCAGTGGTATACCCTTACGTACCTATTGATCATCGTCGTTGTCTGGAGGACAACCTGCTTTTAGCGCGGTACACCTCCTCCTTGCCAACGAGAATAGTGCAGAAGACTCCCCATCCAATCAAAGCACTAGGATTCAGTCCCTCATTTTTGGCCAAGAAGGAAAAGCTTTGCTCTTCTGACTGGCTTGAATGTGTGAATGACCCCCATTTTCCTCATTCTTTTGGGATGAACCCTTTTGCACCTCACTTGCCTTTCAAAGTTCTTGGAGATGAGGCTTATCTCAAGAATTTTCAATGGGCCTGTGATATTATGACTCGGGGTCATGTTCTCAACCCCATAGCCTAGACAGAGTTCCTAACTTTTTTGGACCAACTCCTTCTCCTTCTCCATTAGTACAAAAATTCTTTGGCCACCAATGACTCCTTGGATGAAATCACAGCCAATCGAATTCAGACTCAGTAGGAAGCAGAGAACCTTCTTGAAGAATATGATGCCTTCAAGAACAAAGACTCAGCGTACTAGGATGATTTTGACATGGACGAGATGGAGCAAGGTTTGAAGGAGACAGAGTTTGAGGTGAAGGCTGAGTAGCTTTTTCACCAAATAAGAGCATACCAGCTGCAACAACCTAGTTTAGATGGAATAAAAGATAATAAAGAAAGAACATAAGTTCATAGAACACAGCTGGGTTAAATTTAATGAACTTGTTACTTTTTCTATTCCTTATTATTATGAAATTGAATTTATAGCCAAGTAGGCCTTTCAATGTAAATACTTATATATCAATAAAACTAGGTTTTTCATATTCCAATTTGCATGATCTGGTTTTATACTCTAATTGTATGGCTAATATGACTTTGTTCACACAATCTTGTGAAAGGCAGCTTCGAAACAGCCAATCTTGCTTTGGAGCCTGGTTTTTAAATGCTTCAAAGCATGGAGTTTCTTTCCTAAAACAATATTTGTCTTGGGCTCTCATATTCCAATTATATGGTCAATCTAATATGCATGAATAGCAGCTTATGATTTACCCAACCTTGCTTCGAAGTCTGATTTAAGTGCTTTGAAGCATGGAATTTTTCTTAAGAGTAACAATGGTTGCCTTCAAAGGGATTTGTTTTAGTAGAAAATTCAAGAAAGTATTTTCATGTATGAGTAAGTCCTATGATTTTTGAAATTTTCACACTATTTCACCAAGTATGGGTCTTTTTAATGTTTCAAAATCCAAAAAATTAAGTAGGATCCACACATTGATCAAAGAACATTTCAAAATTCTTTCAAAGGAAACTGTTCTATATAGAAAGCTTAGGAGCACACTTCAAAAATGGTCGAAGAAAACAAACCTTAACTATATTTGAGTTTAAGGCATAAGTTTTTAAAGATTTCGAGAAGACACTAGTTTCGAAGCCAACCATCTGTTTTTGAAGCCAACCTGTGGACTCGACTTTCTTCGCGCGCCCTCCTTTCGGAGAAGGCGCGAATTGGTCATCCTACAGTTCGGACTCCTGTCACGGTTTTGAATCTAATCTCACAAAGTACAATGCGAGACTGATAAACACCAAAGAGTCCAAATCTGGCAATTGGTTTTGAAAAATCGATTTTGAATAAAAAAGCGCCAAACATGGACTGCTTTGCCAGATTACAAAGTCGCCACCTAAATATTTTGTTTTTAGGAAATTTAGGAAACCCTGACTTATGCCAAAGGCCACATGTCCGTCATCACCAAAGTTGCCTCGACTCGGGAACTTGGGTACGAGAAGGGAAGGTCCTGAAATGAGCACCCCCGCTCGCCCGATCAAAGGATCGGCCTCTACTAACCATGAT
Organism: Camellia sinensis; assembly: GCF_055761805.1. Taxonomy (NCBI): domain Eukaryota; kingdom Viridiplantae; phylum Streptophyta; class Magnoliopsida; order Ericales; family Theaceae; genus Camellia; species Camellia sinensis. The sequence goes on from NC_138963.1 coordinate 85,846,136, forward strand.
ATGTTGTTTTAGAAACACATGTGTTCTTATTCCGGTTATTAGCTAACTTACTATGTGATGCTCACAGCATACAAGTATAGACTAAAATCGCAAGAATTGAAACAAGACAACACATGTTTGTTTTCGAAAATGGTTTGAAAATGTCACCCTCAAAGTGGGCTAAAGCGCGGATTTGTCACCCTCAAGTGGGCTTAAAACATGATGATTTGCCACTTCGCAAAGTGGGCTTAAAATATACATTCATTGAATCGTCCAATTCAAGCAACAAAGCCTTCATCCACAGGCATTCATGTAGTTTAGCACTTAAGCAAATAGCCTCATGGCAAGCATGCTATCATGACAACACTCACATTCATGCAAGTATGCTAAACCGTAAAACTTACAGTGTACTCAGAGCCGAAACAAAAGCTAGTTAGAAATCATGCATGATCCTAGCTATACAAAATGCCTAATGCAACACAAGCAATATGAAATTAATAGGCTCGGCTACTAAGATGGCATATAAATGCAACAATTTGATAACATACTTTGAAACACATATTCAAATAGGTATTTGAAATACAATGCAGTTTGAATGATGCGCCGAGCCTGGTGCATGCAAGACAAATGAATGATGCAAGCATGCAAGCATAAGGTATGCTAATCAAAACGTGCCCTAATCTAACGATCGAAAGCAGTTAAATAAAAGGGAGAAAGACGTGGGATTGGAGGACATGCACACACACATGCACGTTTATTACAACATTGCACCCTTACGAAGGAGGGCCTGAATGAATAAGCTAAGCTAATCTAAGCTAAGCTAATTATTACAAACCAACTAATTAACTAACTTAGCTAATTGTGTACAAACCGAATTGAATAACTAGCTACACTAAGTTAATTGAAATATTACAAATCGAACGAATTAATCAAACACTTAATTAATTAATTACAAAAAGACTAAGCTAATGAACCAATTAGCTAAGCAATTTAAATGGACGGCCTCGGAAAGCGAGGGATGCATGCATGCTCGATAGGCTTCCTCCCGAAAATCCACCACCCTACCTCTAGATGCCTCTGCTTGCACATCTTTGGACCTCTGAAAATTATGTCAACTTCCAAACTACTTCTGTTTCATCTCAAGAACATACTGAGGGCTGATCGGCTAGAAATGGTGACCATCGGCCACTACTGATAGCCGGTCGGCTGGCTTTGGTGGCCAGTCGGCTAGTACATGTGGCCGGTCGGCCACTGCTTCCCTGAAATTCTTCCTTTTGCTACAACAGAGAGCAAATAGAGGCATGGCAGTGTATTTGCATGGAAATATATGTACTGCCATCTTTCTTATCATTTCTCAAGCTCAAAGGAGTATGGCCTTGGCTCTTAAGCCACCAACCAAGCTTCTCAATACATGATGGCCAAATGACCAAGCTTGTACAAGCTTAGTGACTGACAAATAATACACAAAAAGCCTTCACCCTATCATGCATGATCAAGGGTGTTGGCGACCGAGAAATGTGACACGTTTCATCACTTTGAGTATGAAACATCTCATATTTCTTATGTTTGGATTAACGTCCGATCCAAACACATGCAATGCAACACAAATGCTTATCTTGTTCATGTTTTACTTTGCTCATTTTGTTTACACATTTTAGCTTACCAATTAGCCCCTTTAACCGGTTGAGTCCAATGTGAAAGTCCTCTAATTGGAAAGATGGTCTAAGCCACAAGTGCCTTGAGCATGAAAGAGGTCTCATGCTGTTGGTTAGTAGAAACCCTCAAGGGAGGATTAAAACCATTGGGCATGAGGACCTCAAATTCATTCTCAAGCCATCAAGGGGCTCAAGACCACTTCCAAAGCGAATGAAAGATTAAAACCATGGAGTGCAATGACACATATTTCAGCACTGAAATAACATGCTAAATGACTTAAAATCATGCAAACAAACCATGTAATGCATGTTTAAAGGCTTAACTCATTAAGCTAATGAAAGGGGTTGTACCGCAACCTTACAACACAAGCCTCAAAGGGCCAAACCAACTCAAAACAGAGTTAAAGCATGCCAAAACAAAGGCTAAATCATGCTGAGATTAAAGCTTAAAAGGGAAGAAAATCATGCTCACAAATTGGCTCACAAGCAAGGCATAAAGCTCAACTCTCAAAAGCGATGAAAAAGGTGAAATATGCGAGAGTGTGACAGAGGTATACACACTGAAATCACATGCCAAATGATGCCATATCATGCAAACAACTAAAATAATGCATGCTAGAGGGCCTAAAACACAAAGCTAGTAAAGGCCAACTATACTATAGCCATACAAAGCAAGACATATATGATCAAAACCACTCAGAACAGAGTTAAAGCATGCTAAACTAGTAGCAAAAACATGTTAAGATAGAACTAACACAAGCTAGAATGATAGGCTAACTCATAAGGAATGCTACGCTAGTGAGCAAGATTACACTGCAAGTGTAAGAAGCAAGCAACAAGTGACTTAACCAGGCAAAAACAGAACTAAAGCAGGTCAAAAAATGTCACAAAGACATACCGAGATCAAGCCATGAGATGGTAGAAAAACATGCTCACATGTTGGGCCATCACCACTTGCAAAGAAGACACAATGAGGGGAGGCCACCCCCTCCCATTTGAGATCTCAAAACCAAGTTTTTACCACTGAAATTCCTCTAGAATTTAGTGGTTGAAAGGCCAAAAAAGAATTGTTTTAAAGGTTTTAAAAGATGGCGCAAAGCTTAGCAAATAAGCTACAAAAGAGGGTAGACCACCCCTAACTCCAAAAGAGCCTCAAACTACCATTTTTAACACTTAAAAATAGAGGTTTTTGTAATTGACAACTGGGCAAAAAACAGCATGCAAAGGTGGCCAAACCAAGCAACTAAGTAAAGCTTTCAAGAGGGTGGAGCTTTACCCTTGAAGCACAGCAGCAAAGAAGCAACTTCTGAGCCAAAACCAGCCTTCAACAGCCCAAATAAGACCTTCAAGCACCTCAGCAACAAGGTAGTCTAATTTGGTTAAGGGGTTATGTGCAAATATGTGAAGAAAAATCATTTTCAAGCCTAAAATAAGGAGAGAGAGAGAGAGAGTGAGTGAAAATTTGTTTCCCAAATTTCTGAACCCTCAAACAGGGGGAGGGACCTCCCCTTATATAGAAAAACAAGCCAAAAGCTTAGCTTCATCCCTCCATACATGTATGGAGGATACACTTAGTGATCAACAGCTGGCACCAGCTGGCAAATAAATATCTATAAAAGGAGAAAAATGGTCATCGGCCATCAATGTGGCCGACCGGCCACAACTGATGGCCCGTCAATGTGGCCGACCGGCCACAACTGATGGCCGACGGGCACAAGCCATGGCTGACAAGCCATCCTCTCCTCCAGATTCAAAGAAACAAGTTCTTGGTCCACAACGAAGCACAAAACAGACAAGTTGAGAGGCTTTAAGACAAGGCGCTCAGCCGAGACCTTTAGAGACTCGAAACGAACACGAACATGCGCAATTATCGGGTGTTCAAATGATGACGTTCAAGTCTTGAGGACGGTCAAAAATGGGGTGTCTACACAAGCTGAGTACTTGAAATGTGTTTCCCTCTAAAAAATTTACTCTTGAAAGAGACTCTCTATGTTGTGTTTTCAGGATCCCTTGTGTTTTAAAATAAGGGCTTTTAATTCCACATGGTTCCAAAACAAACAAGTAATTATTTTGGGTCTAATTGACCCATTAGGTTGACTGGGTAATTTTTTGGACAGAAAGGTCTAAAAACCCCCATCTTCTCATTCCTTAACCTATTCTTTTGTCCAAAAATTTCCCTTTCACTCTTGACTGTAGCTTCTTACTCCTCTTACACTTACCTTTTTTTTGCCTTCCTTTCATCTTCTCACCAAGGACTACTTCCTCCTCGAAAATTCCAGTGATTGATCGTGTGAGCCCATCTGTGGCTTTGAAGAGATGTATCAATGAAGAAATAGCTAAGTTCAAAGCTGGTGGACCAAGTGCCATAGATGGGCGTCTCTTTATCCTTCGCCACAACGTTCAAGAAGAATATTTCCTCGGACCCATCTTCAGGGAAGCCCTTACCCAACTTCCTGCTTTATATCCTCGCTTAGAGGATCACTGTCTTCTTTATGAAGGGGGGCTTGACAAGGAGAGCTGGAAGATGAACCGACCTCATCGTTGTTGGCCTACATTGAGGATCGAGTGGGAAGAATAGTACGACAGAGTTGTCCCTGCCAGAGAATGGGACTTGCAAGAGCTTTGCATCCTCGATGCCCTTCATCTCTCTAGGTTTATTATCCCTGAAGACCCTTTTTTGATTCCTGCAGCCCTTTGTTTTTGGAACCCAGCTTTCAATTTTTTCCAATTTTGGTGTGGCATGATGGCCTCTACTGTCCTTGATATTTGCCATCTCTTAGGGCTCTCACCCATTGGTGCTCCCTTCACTCCTAGTTATCCAGACCCTCTAGTTAGTTTCACCATTCCATCATTGACCTCTTCCTTCAGTGATTTTGTAAAGACTGAGAATAAAAAGGAAGGTCCTTTAGATGCCCAAGAGTTCTTTTCTTTTACTCTATATTGGTTGTGCAAGTTTCTTTTTTGTACATCATCTCAGCGGATTATGCCTGAGTTTGCCCCACTTGCCAAGGCTTTTGCTTCGAAGAAGAAGATAACCTTGGCTCCTTATGTTTTAGGCCATGTTTATAGGGCCTGTCCCCAATTTTGTGAGAAACCTCTAGATGTCAACCAAGGTGGCCCCCTCTGGGAATTGCAGCTCCAGCTCTTTGCATATTTTGTTGATTTACCCTCTAGGTGTTTGAGATTCTTAGTGCAAGACCCCACTACCTACGGAGAAAAATATGCCAGGGTTTCCCTCTACTCCTCTAGTTTTGCCCACTACCTCACTTTCTTCCATCAACTCCCAACTTCTCCACTTTCTACTTTCTTCTGCCCCTTCAAAGCCAACAAAGGGCCATCTTGGCTAAGGAATTTTTCGGCTAATAAGAAATACTCCATGCATCTGCATAAAGAAATGTGGGCCTCCACCTTGCTTCCAAGGGAGCTTTTTATTAGCACTTTGAACCCTCGAGCCTATAAGTGCATCTCTAAGGCTTATTGCCCTTCCCACTTTGCCAGACAGTTTAGGCTTACCCAGGGGATTCCTCTCCCTCTCTGCAGCCTCTCCAATTCAAACCTTACAACTAGAGATCTGAAGGTGCCTAAAGCTAAGTTGGATGAGGCAACCTTTAAACTGATACAAGACTTGGGTGAGTTTGAAATCACTTCTTTCATCCCACATGGCACAGTCTTAAAAAGATTTCAAAATTAGTGGACAGCCAATATGGAGGTGCTTCTGGCAATCTCTCCCAAAGATCTGTTGGTAGGGTTAGATGTGCCCTCCCAAGCCAAACCCGAGGATTAGGGCCACTATTAGTGCCTCCACTATTCCTACTATCCCCGTCCCTACTCCTGTTATCTCAGTGCCTACTCTTGCTGCCTCATCCTCTCCTCCTAGAGTCACCAGGGCCACTTCGAAGAAAGGTATGCACTTTTGTTTTATTGTTCTTCTTCTTCTTATGATACTGTAGACACCCCATTTTTGACCGTCCTCAAGGCTTGGACGTCACCGTTTGAACACTCGGTGATTATCCATGTTTGTGTTCGTTTGGAGTTCCCGGAAGTCTCGGCTCGTGCGCCTTGCTTCAGGATCCCCGAACTCGACTGTTTAGTGTCTGGTTTTGCACCAAACACTTTTGTTTTGCCCTTGAGAGGCAGGGTAGGGCTTGTAGACCATCCCTACCCACCACCGGCAGTGGCTAGATGCCACCGGCTGGTGTCTGCTGTCACCGGCAATGTAGTTTACCGGCCGGCACTATTTGTTGCCGGTCAGCACTATTTTGTGCCGGTCGGCACTATTTTTGGCCAAGATGGCATTTTTGGCCGGCCGATTGCTGTTCATCTGCTTTTGCAGATATTTTTGGACAGCTGTCTTACTTTTGCATCCCTCCATACACGTGTATGGAGGGATCTCCCTCTTGTAAAGCTTGTCTTGTAAGCTTTACAAGACATATAGATAGAGGCTCTCTCTTGTTGCTAAGGTAAGAGACTTTAGACACTTTAGAGAGGGAAAAACACAGAGAGAAGCTCTGGTTTTAGGGTTTGAGTTGCATACATATCCTATCTCTATATTTACTCTTGTGTGTGTTTTAGTCCATACTATTGCACACAAGCACCTAGTGTTTCACCTTCCTCTTGAAACTAGGGTTCTAAGGGCTTGTTCTTGAGTTTCTTGACTGGTTTGGAGCCAAAGGAGGCCATTGGAGCATCATTTGTGAAGAAGGCTTCAAGGGTGAGAATCTAGTCCCATTTTCCCCCATTTTTGCATTGATTTTATACCTATCTTAGAGCTGTTTTTGTGCTTATTGTATAACATAAAAAAGTTCTGTTTTTAGGCCCTCTTTATTGTTTATTAAGAGTGTTTTGTTGTTTGAGGGTTGTTGACCACCCTTAGGCCTTAAAAGGCCTCATTTTGAGCCATTTTGTGCTAGCTCCGGGATTTTGGTGTTGGGGTCTCTTCACCACTGAAATCTTGAGGGATTTCAGTGGTGAAGGTGATGCCTTGAAGTCCCAAGAAGGAGAGGGTCACCCCCTCTCCTTGTTGTCCTTGAAAAGGGCATGTTTTGGCCTCTTGAGAGAGCCTATGCTTGAGTGTGTGTTGAGCATGTTTGGTTTGTTTTTCATGCTTATATATCCATAATATAACATGATTTTAAGTTGGTTTTGGAACTCCATGCATGCTTAGCATAGTTGCCATGTAATGCCTTATTTATGCCTTAACATGTTTTAGGTTGTTAGCCTTTGTTGGAGCATGTTTTAGGCTTGCATTTGTGAAGATTTTGTGCTTATCTTGACATGTTTTAGGTCTGTCCATAAGTATTTGGGTTGATTTTGGCATGTTTCATATAGCTCCTTTGTATTTGGGCTTGTTGGCCTTGGGTATGTGCATGTGTAGCATGACATCTTTGCATTATTTTGATGATTTGGGATCATCCTACATGTCATTTCAGTCCCATTTCCGTGCTTGTTGGATTGCCTTGCATGTCTCTTTAATGCCTCATAAGCTTGTGTAGCAATGCTCCATGTTTTGGTGCTTATTCATGCTTTTGTTTTGAGTCATTTGAATGCCATTTAAGTGATCCTTGAGGTTTGTTTTAGCATGATTTCAGAGCTTATGTTGCATACTTTTAGTTCATGTTCGTCCCTTTCAAGTGTGCTTGAATGTTGCTTGATTTGTGCTTAAGTATTGGTCCTTATGTGCATATGTGTGTGTATGCCATTTAGCCCTCACTTTTTAGCACTTTGGCCACTGTTTTAGGCCTTATTAGAGCTGCCTAATTCATGTATAAGACCATCTTTCCAGCCATTCGCATTGCCATATGTATGCTTGCATGATTGCATAAGTTCATTGCCATGCCATGTTGCATCCTTAGCTTGTATGCCTAGGTTGCATTGCATCTTGCATGCATTCCTTGTCCCTTGACTTGGGTGATAGGGATTGGGAGTTTTGTTTGATTGGTTTGCATACATTTGAAATCGAAGTTGCATACTTGGTTCTTTGGGCCATCATGCATGGAAATGCGTGATTGGTGGTCCGAGAATCGAGGCACATGCCCCTTTGAGTCGCAAACATGATAAGGGACATGATTATTGCATACATGCCTTGAATTGTGCTGCCATGCTTTGCCTTGCCCTCTGTTGCTGTCAGTTGCAGGTTCTGCAGGAATACTCTGCCGACCGGCAGTGTAAGGTGCCGGCCGGCAACAATTTCTTTGCCGACAGCTTCAATTTTGTGCCGATGGCCATACCACACTGCCGGTGTCAATTTCATTCAGCCGGTGGTGATCCTCTCTGTCCAAGGGAGCAGTCCTGAGGTTTTGACAGCCTCCAGAGGAGTGAAGGAAGGAAAATAGAGGCAGCTTGCGCATGGCGGCGCGCTTCTCGAGGCGTTTTACTGTTTTTCTTAGTCTATTTAATTTGTTAATTAAATTAGGCAATTTGTAATATTAATTAGCTTGCGTAGTTAATTAATTTGTAATATTTATTCGGCCCCTCCGAGCGAGGGCAAATCTGTAATAAGTGTGTGTGGGTGGTGTGTATGTCTTCCAACCTCACTTCTTTCTTCCCTTTTATTTACCTGCTTACGATGGTAGATTAGGGCACGTTTAATTTAGCATACCTTATGCTACGCATGTGTGCATCCATGCATTTGTATTACATGCATTAGGCTCGGTACATCACGCTAACTGCATTTGTACTTCAAATTCTAAACTGAATATGTGATAGTTGTGCATTCTCACATGCCATGTTTAGGATAGCCGAGCCTATTCTAGCAACACTTTGTATGCAATGCATTAGGCACTTAACATGGACTTGGATCATGCATGTTTGCTAACAAGTTCTTTGTTTTGGCACGGAGTACGATGTAAGTATTTCCGCTTTAACATATCGCATGAGTGTGAATGTTGCCATGACAGCATGCTTAACATGTGGCTAGATGCTTATGTGTTAAACTGTTTTGAATGCCTGTGGGTGAAGGTTGGATTGTTTGAGTTGGAAAAACTCGTTGAAATCCGTATTTTAGCCTACTTGCGAGTAGCAAATTCCAAAGCATTTTCAAACCTAACGGATATGCAATGTTTATTTCCAAATTAGGCAATCTAGTCTATACTTGTTTGCTGCACGCATAACATAGTAATTCTAGGCTAATAATTGAAATAAGAACACATAGCGTTTTCAAAATCGGATATCATGGTTAGTAGAGGCCGGTCTTCGGACCGGGCGAAAGGGGGTGCTCATAGCTGACCTTCCCCGATCGTACCCAAGCTCCCGAGCCGAGACAACTCCGGTGATGACGGACATGTGGCCTTCGGCACCGAGTCAGGGTTTCCTAAATTCTCCCATAAAAAATATTTAGGTGGCGACTCTGTATCTGGCAAAACAGTCCATGTTTGGCACTACTTTTTCAAAAATCTGTTTCTCAAAACGATTTGCCAGATTTGGACTCTTTGGTTCAGATTAAGAACCGTGACACAAATCGAGTCCGAACTGTAGGAAGACTCCCCCAAGAGGACCCAAGCTTTAGCTATTCTTAAGGGCAAACAACAACAACAAAGGAAAAGAAAAAACTTTTGCTTGACCCTAAAAAAGAGGTACCTGAGGCTCATTTAGAGGATGAGGAAGTCGAAAAGGAAAAGGAGACACCATTTAAAAGGAAGAAGAAAATGATAATCTTTCCTTCTGATTTTACTGAGGACCCTACTTATGAGCTAGTTGCCAAGGCAGTGGTGAAGGAGCAATCTAAAGAAATTATTGTTTTTCAGAGGTCTGAGAAAAGGAGGCAGCAACAAATGCAAAGAGAAGAGGCTACTGCTACTGAAGCAATACACAAGGAGGTTGCAAGGATGAAACAAACTGCTAAGCATTACACCCTTCGTAGCTCTCCAACCATCACCACTACCACCTCCGAAGCTGGTAATTTCCCTTAGTCCCTTTTGATTATTTCTTTCTAAGATTTTATCATAAAATTAACATTTTCTCTTTACTTTCTGACATGCAGCAGTAGTCATTCCAGTTCCTCTTTTGACCCTGTCTTCCTCGGCTTTGCCTATGGATGAATGACCCTTCCTAACTTCTGCAAAGTTAGAGTCGGCCTTAAAAGGAAAAGGGAAGGTTAACACTAAAGTGTCAGTGAGTGTAGAGCCCATCCAAATGATACTTCCATTTCCCAGCTCCACACTCCCCATGCCTTCTTCCCTTCTTTATCTGAGGCAAACCATTTCATTTTCCTTATGTCCGGGCTTAACTTCATATCTACCCCATATGTCCTTTGCCTCATCTCACTTTGCTTTCCCTACAGTCCTGGCTATCTCATTATCACCTAAGAGAGCCCCAGTTATCACTTCATCTTTAATGGTAGCTGGTACTCCCAAAGAAGACACTGGTAGCTCACCAATTCCATCTTTACCATCCAACTCTAGTCCCTCTTCTCTAGACTTGTTAGTGGTCAGGACCATGGACACTACTGGGGAATCCTCCACTCCTTCGCCTATCCCCATGCTCCTATCTCATCCTTCAACTAGTGACTCCTTTATACTGATAATGTTAGAAGAAGAGGTGGACATCTTTGAGGCTCAGCTAGCCAACTTATTTTCCATATCTTCACCAGTTCAAGTACCAAGCAGTGAGACTGAACCATTGATCCTTGCTGACTCCCTTTTGAGATTATTGAAATTTCTTCCACTGCTACTGAAGCCTTCTTGCCATAGGTGGACTTGGACACCTGCTTGGATCTATTGCAATCATTCTTAAGGATTCCATTTGAAGCCTTACAAAAGCCTATTATTAAAAATGGTTTCCTCAAATGCTGCAAAATTTTTGAACAATCCAGCATAGCCTGTTCAAGCCACTTATCCCATGCAGCAGCCACTATATATTTTTATATCAATATTTTCCATATGGCCAAGGCTGCAGAAGAGGAGCTGCCGAAGGACAAGGAGTTTGTCTCTCATAAACATGCTGAGGTGTTTGAATTAAAGGGACAACATTCCTATGCTTCTCAATTTTGAACCCAACTCTTAGAGAAAAAGGTCCAACTAGAAGAGGAGCTAGCAACAGTCTGCCTAGCCTTGGATCAAAATGCTAGAAAATTACAGATTACTAACCAAGGGCTAGCTGACAGAAGGCAGGACATGGCTACAGCCATTCAGTTGTTCCCATCCCTTAGGAATATAGAATCAATTGTAAGGGTACAACTGAAACATTGTACTGATTTTTGGGCCAATTTATGGCAACATGTACTCAAATATATATGAAATGAAAGTTCTTTATTACCTATTTGAGTGTTCATGCTCTTTTATTTATTCTTACTTGGCATTCCCTACATTCCTTGTGTTTCCCACATAGTTGGTTAATAAGACTTTAGATATTTGCCATTGATTTTCTTGGGATGTACATACCCATTCAGATTTCTCAGATGATATGCTCCCCCAAGTAAGCCTCTATGAATTTGATATGGTCCTTCCCAATTAGGTGACTATTTGCCAAATTTATGGCTTTTAATTCCTATTAGAAGTATTATTTTCCACATCAAATCACCCTCATCAAAACTAATGTGCTTGAATTTCTTATTATAGCTTTTGGTTACCCTTTTCTTTTGGAAAAGAATACTATTTAATGCCAAAATTCTAGCTTCATCTATATTCTCTAATTCCAAGAACATGCTTTGATGGTACTACTCAGAAGTTAACTAGTCTTGGCACTTTACCCTCAAGGATTTGATGTTAATTTCCATAGGCAACATTACATCATGTCCATGTACTAAGGCATAAGGAGTGATTCCTGTACTTGACCTTGGAGAAGTTCTATAAGCCCACTACACATCTAACAAGTTATGTCAATCCTTAGGATTGTCTTCCACAACTCTTCGTATTCTTTTTTTCAAGGACTTGTTAGATGATTCAACTTGATCATTTGCTTATGCATAATAAGGGGTGGAATTAACAAGACTAATTCCAAATTTTGCTGTGAAAGACCTTACCATCTTTCCATCAAACACAATCTCATTGTCTACAATTATGGTCTGCGAAATGCCAAACCTATGGATTAATTCTTTGATAAACCCAATAACTTCAATTTGATCCATAGCCTTATAAGTCTTGGCTTCGACCCATTTAGTGAAGTAATTTGCGGCTACAAGAATGAAACAATGTTGCTTCAAAGAAGGTGGATATATTTTTCCTATCATATCCATTGCCCATCCTCTAACTGGCCAAGGCTTCACAACTTCATGTAAATCAGTTATTGGGGCATGCCTTATCATGCCATGCTTTTGGCATGCCTAACAACCTTTTACATACTCTATACAGTCTTTAAGGATAGTTGGCCAGTAAGAGGAATGCCTTCGAAGCAACTATCTCATCTTCACACCAGGCTGATGGGCACCACAAATGCCTTCATGCATTTTAGCCATGGCTGACAATGCCTCTTTTGGCCCTAGACATTCCAATAGTAGCCCATCTACTCCTCTTTTCTAAAGAGCATTGCCATACACTATATACTGCATAAACTGTAATTTAAGCTTCCTGCTGGCCTTCGAAGATGGGCCAGTCAAATACTGTATGATTGGATACCTCCAATCTTGATCTTGCAGGTTATTATGATTGACTTCCAACATAATGCCCCATTTAGCCAAAGGTGGTATTAATTTTTGATATGTTGCTTGACTTATGTTTATTTGAATGTCATCCCTTCTCCTGAAATTTGAAGCCTTGGGATATAAGTCACATTTTCTATTTGAAAATGAGAAAGCAAATGTAATGCCACAATATAATATGGTAACATGCTTGCACTTAGACATTTAAAAATTCCTTTTACTTGGTTGATTACAAACTGGGAATTTCCAAATATATCAACTGTGTGAGCCTATAATCCAATGAGTATTTCAAGTCCCATTACCAAAGCTTCATACTCAGCTTGATTGTTTGAACAAGTAGTTTCATCAACTCTGAAACCATGTGTGGTTTCTATCCCTTATGGTGACTTAATCACGACACCAATTCCAACCAGACCATTGACTTTTGATCTATCAAACCACATTTGACATAGCTCAACATTAACTAAACCAAGGTCCATTAATTCTTGGTTTTCCGTTTGATATGGATGGTCTGCCAAAAAATTGGCCAAAACCTGCCCTTTTATTGCCTTTTGGGGGACATATTCTAGATAAAACTCTAATAGAGTTAAAATCCATTTGCCAATTCTTTCCCTTAGCATTGGTCTAGATAACATGTATTTAACCAACTCTGTGGTTGCAATTACCAAGACAACAGTAGGTAAAAGATAATATCTCAATTTCATTGTTGCAAAGTACAATGCTAAACATAGCTTTTCTACAGCTGAGTATTTACATTCACAAGAATTTAAAAACCTACTAAGGTAATAGATTGCTTATTCTTTGCCTTCTTCATTGTCTTAAGCCAGAAAAACTCCCAATGATTCTTCAACTGCAACAATGTATAGCTTCAAGTGTTTATCTTTCCTTAGTGGCATCAACATTGGAGGCTTGGCCAAATAGGCTTTGATTTCTTCGAAAGTAGCTTGATGCTCAATTGTCCATACAAATCCCTCTTTATTTTTTAGCCTTAACAAAAAAGAAAATACTTTAGTTTTCCCTACAGTGTTAGAAATAAACATTCGAAGGAAATTAACCTGACCAAGGAATTTTTTCAATTCTTTTTTACTTGATAGAGGTTTGCCTTGATGATGGCCTTGGCTTTGTTCTGATCAATTTGTATTCCCTTCTTGTGTACCACATACCCCAAGAAGTTTCCAACTGATACACCAAAAGCACATTTAAGAGGATTGAGCTTTAACTTGAATTCTTTCATTCTTTCGAAGGCTGCTATTAAGTGAACCAGATGCTCCTCCACAGACTGAGACTTCACAACAATATCATCAATGTAACATTCTAACTATCCTCCAATGAGATCATCGAAGATAGTGTTCATTGCCCTCTGATATGTTGCTCTAGCATTCTTCAATCCAAATGGCATCTTAACCCATTCGACGGTGCGAATGTTTCCAGGACACCCGAAAGCTATCTTATGAATGTCTTCCTCTGCTATGCAGATCTGGTTGTAATCAGAATGTCTATCCATCATAGACAAAATCTAGTGTCTTGCTAAACTGTCCACCAATAAATCAACTATGGGCATGGGTACTCATCTTTGGGAGTTGCTAAATTTAAATTTCTAAAATCGATGTATACCCTCATTTTGCCATTCTTTTTAACCAAAGGCATAATATTAGACAACCATTCAACATACTTGGCGGTTCTAATGAATCCTCTTTTAAGGAGCCTAACAATCTCCTCCTTCACCTTTTGAACCACTTCAGGGCTCATCCGTCTTGCTTTCTACTTGTATGGCCTGAAATTAGGCTTCATTGGGAGCCTATGTTCCACTAATGATCTGTCCAACCCAGGCAGCTCATCATAAGACCAAGCAAAACAATCCTTATACTATTTTAAGACATCCAACAACTGGTTCCTCTCAATAGGATTTAACAAAGCACTAATGTAGATGGGTTGCTGTACTAAACCTTCCCCTAGGTTGACTTCTTTCAAGGGATCCTGCACTTGAGCATTCATTAATGCTTCCCCTTTAGCTTCTTCTACCTTCGAAGCAACCCTTTTATTTTGTTCTGGTTCAACATCCTTACTATCTTCCTTATAGACAAAATCTATCCATAAGACTTCTTCTTCTTCCTATATTTCTTGGACTTTAGTTTCAATGTCCAATGCACAGTACTTATCAAGGGTTAAAAGTCTGGCCTTCTGTTGACTACAGCCAGTCATCATGGCTTCTTTCTCTTCTCCCAGCACCTTTTGGACTATTGTGTAACAACCCTGACCCAGGATTAACTGTTAAGCCATGATTAGTATGCCTAATAAGTAATTAAGATGAAATCCTAAGTTAATTACATGTGCATCACATTATTTGTGTTTCTATTTGTCTCTCATAGAAATATCTGTTTGTGTTTCTGTTTCGATTTGTGAATTGAAGGCCTTATCGGCATCCGATCAAGAAATTGACTTGGTTTATGTATTATTTAGCATTTTTAGAATTTTATGGTAGGTTTAATTGAAATTTGATTTGGAGTGAATTAATTAGAATAATTCATGCTCATTTGTTTAGTTTAAACCAAAATTAATTAAGTCAATTTCATGAAGTCTATATAAGGCCCATTTGACTCCACTAGTTCAATCGTGCACCTTCATTTTGAAGCTCCAAACGTGAGGGAGAGTGAGAGAAGTGAGATTGGAGTCAAATTGGAGAAGAATTGAGCTCAAGCTAAGGGACTTGCTAGGAAATTGAAAGATTGAACCTAGAGACTTAAGAATCTAGCTTTTTGAGCCTAAATTGGAAAGCCTAGGTAAGGATTCAAGCTCTAGTGTTGTGAATTAGTTGGTTAATGCATGAATTCAAGGAAGTTAAACTATGAGATGCTAGAATTGAACATAGGATGAAGAGCTAGAATGATAATCAAACATGCATGCACACTCTCTTGCATTGAAAGTTTGATTTTGAAGAATTCTCACATGCATGCATTGATCATGACATGGTTGTGGAAATTCATCAAGTTTCATACCATTAGACCTCATTTGATTATGTTTTGAAAGCTTGAAGATCACATCAATTCATATATGACATGTTTCCAAAGAGTTGAACCTTGTTTTGTCCAATTGGCATGCTTTTGGGCCTTGATTTCATGAAATGATCTTTAATTCTCAATGATTTACAAGTTTACAAGTGTTTTCTTAAGTTTTGGGACCCAAAGGGTACATTTAAAGCTTTGTATTCGAGTTTGGAAGCTTGGAGGTGAATCTGGAAATTCCAGAATTTGACCTCTCCACTCGAGCGACCAAAAGTTGGCTCAAGCATAAATTGTATGCTCCCAGAAGTTTAAATGTTTGCAGACCACTTGAGCGACAAAAGTTGGGCTCGAGCGAGGACCTTAGTCTCACGCTCGAGCGAGCGTCGAGCTGAAAAATCAAGCAACCGATACTTTTGTGGAGTTTACAGACGGCTCGAGCGACAAAAGTTACGCTCAAGCGACCACTCAAATTTTTGCATGTCCGCTTGAGTTAAGGAAGTTATGCTTGAACAAGACCCCTATTTTTAGCAAGTTTTGTTAAGTATTTTTAAGTGCATTTTAGCATCCTCATTGCATCCTAGGCATTCCTAAGCCAAGATTAAGGCACAATAATGAGGATAAAAAGTATAAACGCACCAAAATAAGAAAGAACTAAGTTGATGATTCCGGGTATGTAATTTAATACGTATTCATTCTATATCTGTGTAGGTCATGCGCCACAAAATATCCGATTTACCTACTTTGTCTGATTACTTTGGAGTGAGTAATAACTTAGTAAAGCTATGTTATTTATTTTCTATATGATGCAATAGGATCTGTTTATGGAACAATTACGTTTTATACAATGAATGATAGTCCATATATTGAAAAGTATTCGTGGCAACAATTTCATGGCTCAAGTATGTTATCTGTACCCAGTACTGGAGGTTCCTTTATGGAATTGACAAGTTATCCGTTCCCAGTACTGGAGGTTCCTTTATGGAACTGACAAGTATATTATCCGTTCCCAGTACCGGAGGTTTCTTTATGGAACTAACAAGTATGACCCTTAACGCTCTGTATTTGATCTGTTGGCCCTATTGGATGTACCAAGTATATGATTTCTGTTATGATTCGATCAAGAATGTGAATATAAATCTGTTTCTGTTTATTGAACTTGTTATGGACATCATTCATTTAACTCTTTACTCTGTTATTATTTACTGGGCTCCCGCTCACTGTTTATATTATGTATGTAGGTGACCAGGCGTGTGACCAGGCTCAGAGTTAAGGACCTGGAGTCTGGGTTTTGAGTATGCCAGCTACTGTGCCTCCCGATGAGGTTCCCGTCCGATTTTGTGAACCATGATAAAGACATTTTTGTTTCATCTTGTTTACCGTACGCTGGGCTAGTCCCTTTTGTTAAAACTTGTACGGTGTTGCATGACTTATGTGGATGGCGTCATATATGTATATTTTATCTAAAGTTTTAAATTTCTGTTCCATGTACGTTAGCACAGCTCAATGGGCTACGTATATTTCGTATATTTGTTTCTGCAGCCCCTAATTATATGTTATTTTGTTCAGAGGCCTTTAGTAATCTAAGGATTACTGGCCGGTTATGATGCTACACCTACAGGGGCGGGTTTGGATCATGACAGAGTGGTATTAGAGCACATGTTATACCTCACGCACAAGTCCATATGAGCTATAGGATGTCCTAGAAAAGAATTAGGGACATTTCATCTTCATGTCTGAGTGTGTGTGTTTTATAAATGTGAAAATTGAACCTGACTATGAACATATGAAATTGAAATGAATGAACTAATGTTAAATGATCTAAATATTATGAAAAAGACAATTATGCCCATGTTTATTATTGTCCTGGTTACCTATAGCAATAGACGATACAAGGAGTGATGGAACAACTGAGTCATTTGAGGCTTGAATGAGCCGAATGGAACAAATGCTCACAGCTCTAATGGAAGCAATGCTACAGCAACAGAGGCAACAACCTTTGCCCCCTCTGCTTCTACCAGCACAAAATGAGCTAGATAACAATGATATTATAAATCCAACTTAGAAGTTCATTATGGTAACCCTAGTCCGTGTTATGCTAATTAATCTCGATTATGATTGTGATTATGTGTTTGATATGATTTTGAGTGCCATTTATATGAATATATGTGGTTTTGAATTTCTATCTGTTCACCGTAGGAAAATCTATTTGATTATCTACTTTAGAATTTAAATTGAAGGCCTTATCGGCTACAGAAACCGAAATTGATTACGCCATTGTGATTAGCGTAATTTTTAGAGCTTACGGTGAAATTTAATTGAAAATTGATTCGGATCAGATTAAATAGATTAAATTGATGATATAGTGCTCAATTAAATTAGTATTAATGAAATGTGATTAAGGGAGCCTATATAAAGGGGCAATATACACTCTTATTTTGGGGGCTTGAGCTGAAAATCTGAAAATTAACTCTCTAGAGAGAGAGAGAGGGGCCAACATTGAAGAACTTCAAGAGAGCTCAAGAAACTAAGGGGATTAGCTCAAGATTAGCTATAATTAGAAGAATTGAAGCTCCTAGGTGATTGGATTCATAAGTTTGAGTTTGTAATTTTGTGAATTCAAGTAATTATCTGACCAAGAATAAGAATTGAGTTGTAATTGATGAATTTGAAGTCAATAGATGCATGCATGCAAGAAATTGCCGTGTTTGAGTATAAAGTGTGTAACCCATGTTGAATTTTGATTGAAGTCCATGTTTTTGATCATCTCTTCACCAATTAAGTTGAGGATAAAGGGTATATCCCACATGCAAGTGCAAGTCATGGAGGTATGAGTCTTGAATGTATGAATTTGTTATGTTGGTGATGAGTTTGGAATAATTTGAGGCATGCATGTAATTGATTCATGGGAATTGAACTTCATAATATTGTAATTTGGTGTTTGTATCATGTTAGTAAATGTATATGAGAGTTATGAGTCATAATATGCAAGAAACATAAGTTTGAATGCAAGTTTGAAACTCAAATAGCTTGCTGGAAAATCCAAAATTTGGCATGTCCGCTCGAGCGGGGAAAGCGCCGCTCGAGCGTGAAATGCGAGCTCCTAGAACCTTTTCAAACATTGATGTCCGCTCAAGCGGGGATATTCACGCTCGAACGGGGAGCCATGTAGCGCGACTTTCAGCTCAAGCACCCGAATTCACACTCGAGCGTAAAAATAAGGCAACTAGTGTTTTTGCAGACCAAAAGGGGTCCGCTTGAGCGGCCAAAGCCACGCTCGAGCGGGGAGCCCTGTTCTGAAATTTTGAAAAGTAGCTATATGTTTCATTTTCCGTTCTCTTTCATTTCTAAGCACTCTTAGGCATGCATTGGGCATTGTGAATGAGTTAAAAGGATATGAAAGAAGCCTAAGAGGAATGTATGAATTAAGAACGAATTGAATCGTTTGTGACCCATGTGTGTTATGTAATGTGTAGGGTCGAGCTCAAGGGCAAATCCACCGGCAAAACACTGTGAGTAATATCTTAGTAAAGATATTTTCTAGTATGTTACTTTCCAAATGCTACTTCAGTATAAGCTTCATGGATTTGTTGATTTAAATATGAATGAGTATTCTATATGCCTAATTTTGTATAAGGCCGTTTGATACGTTTGATATATCTGAATTGGGCCTAAGGCCGTTTGCCGTTTGCCATTGATATGTTTGATATATCTGAATTGGGCCTATGGCCGTTTGACATGAATGATTGGGCCAAAGGCCGTTGGACATGAATGATTGGGCCAAAGGCCGTTGGATATGAATGATTGGGCCAAGGGCCATTGGACATAAATGATTGGGCCAAAGGCTATTGGACATGAATGATTGGGCCAAAGGCTGTCAGAGATGAATGATTGGGCCAAAGGCCGTTGGACATGAATGATTGGGCCAAAGGCTGTCGGATATGAATGTTGGGCCAAAGACTGTTTGAATATGATGATGATGGGCCAAAGGCCGTTTGAACATGTGCATAATGGGCCAAAGGCCATTTGAATGAAAAGGGATCATGATCATGAATATGAAATACACATAGCTATGAATACAAAGAGAATGGGCCCGAGGCCATTTGATACGTCTGAAATATTTGAATTAGGCCCGAGGCTGTTTGATATGTTTGAATTGGACCAAAGGTCGTTTTGTATAGATGGACCCAAGGTCGTTTGTTTTATATAAGAATTGGACCCGAGGTCATTTGCATATGGATATGATGTGTTGGACCCGAGGTCGTTTTGCCTTGTTGAGATTTGTAAATCTGGTGTGAATGAGAATAGAGGTTCAAATGCATACATTATAAGTATGACTCATTTATGAACGAATCTCATTCATTAGCCTCTTTATTTTGATATTATTCACTGGGCGTTAGCTCACTCTTATTTATATGTATGTAGGTGAGCAAAGGGACGTTGAACCCCAACCTTAATGGAATTTAAGAAAGGTACCCGAGTTTTGTGAAGTCAGCTCAGGTGCCTCACGCAAGAGGCTTTGTTTATGATCTTTTGTATTTCTTTTGCTATTTCTATTGGTCATGATACACCATTTATGGGTATAAAGCTTTTGGTTTAGCTGACTATGTGTTTGAATGATCTTGGGTATACATGATGTTAACTACTGATATGTGGTGTGAGTTATTATTAAGTGTATGCGAAATGTTTGGTATGCCATGTAAGCATAGCTCATTGGACAAAATTTTTAAGTTGCTTCGATTTTGGCCCCTTAACTCTAATGAAACATGTTTTAATCGGTTTGAGGCCGTAGGTAATCTCATGATTACTGGCCGATGATGACCTTAATCTATAGGGGCGAGTTCGGGTCATGACAGAGTGGTATCAGAGCACGAGTTAATAACTCACACACTTGTCCAAATGAGCCATAAGGTATTTAGAAAAGACTTAAGATGCATCCATTTGATAAGTACATGATGTAAGCATTGAGAACTTGTGATTATATGAGATATGAATTGTTGCACTAATGTGTACAACAAGTTTTGTTTTGTTATAATGCACGTACATGAATATACGAATCATGAAAAGTTGCTTATGTGCATTCGATTCTGCAAATGGGTGTCTGTGGAATATGAATATGGTTTAAGTGTATAATTACTTAGTAAGTGTTAATCACGCAATATCTGATAAGTATGCAATCATCAATTACGTATGTGATTAATTGTGTCTTGACGACACGCAAAATGAGAATATAACGATGTGCCTCTGTGCGAATGTACCTATGTGTATCCGTGTTTATTTCTGTATTGGGCATTCCAATAATTGGCATGGCTTACTAAGAGTTTGTGTAGATTATGGATAAAGTAAGGGCATACGAGTTGGCAGGCTCTTCCACAGCCCGACTTCATAGACTAGAAAGAATAGTACAAGAAATGGCAGAGATCTTAAGACAACAACATCAGTTGCCGCTACGGCAAGAACCTTTGCCACCACCAGCGCAAGAGCACCAAATGAATATGTTGGAAGTCACAAAATATGTTGAGGTGCTAGACCAAACACGGATGACCGAAGCTAACATGAACTGACCTTCTGAATGGAAAAGCAAGAGACAAGGCTTTTTCTCAAAGAAAAGATCATTTAAAAAGCAAAATACGGGATCATCGCGCACATCAAACTCTACAACGAATACAGCGCCAACGTGTAATGAATGTGGTAAGAAACACCGAGGAGTTTTCTACCGAATTTCTAGGGCTTGTTATAGATGTGGTGGAATGAACCATCTGGTAAGGAACTGTCCCCGAAATGAACAAAATGTGAATAGATCCTCTGCCTCAGTTGGATTCGTACCAATGGTAGGAATTGCTAATCAAGATAGAGTAATTGCACTCGTCCCAGAAAGCACTCAGAGTACTGCGACCGTTATCCCAGGTGTTTATACTGTTTATAAACGAATGCCTATATGTTGACTGGTTCTGGACTAGTACATGTGTACATCTTTGCTTGGGATATTATTTGATTCGATTTGGCGCATTCTTTCATATCTGCTATATGTGTATCTAGATTGGTTAGACCTACAGGATCAATACCTTATTTATTGTATGTATCTGCCCCATTCAGGAAATTTGTGAAATACGTATTGGGATATTGACTGACTCTGTACATGCACATATACATCTAAACCTATGCTCAGGGTGATTTGTTATATCACTGTCTTCAATGACTAAACCACTGAAATTATGACTCTGTGATCATGTGACTGAGTTGAGCACCCCAAATAATGAACTCTATAAATTGTGAGATCATGTATTTTGATTGATAGAAAATTGACTGGACTATGTGACTATACTAGGCTTGACTTGTAAACCTATGCTTTTGTGACTGATTTGGAACTTTTGCGTAACAAATTCTATAGTATGTGTAACCGAGGAACTTTGTTTAATGTGTTACTGTGCACCATGTACTTGCATATCAGACTTATTTGGGAACTGCTATATTGATTATGATACATACCTCCTGATATGAACAACTGCATGCATATGCAACTACACATGAACTTACGTGGAAGATGCCATATTGTACATGACCTGAATTACTTTGATATGAACAGTTGTGATGAATGACTCTGATATGATTTTGAGAACTGATGAACTTAGGACGGTTGTGAAACTATTGACTATGTACCTAAGCGAACGAAGTGTGCCTTACAGAACCAAATGTACCCTATTTGAGAAAACTTTTATCTGGTTTGATCTGATAGAACGTTTGTTTGATTTGGCCTGATGGGACCCACATTTGATATAATTGGATGGGACCTTTGTTTAATTTAATTTGACAATGACCTTTGCCTGGATTGATTTGATAAGAACCTCTATCTGATTTAATTTTGTTAAGGGGATTATGGATTGTTCATGAATAAATAACCAAATTATTCTTGACGAGAAAACTGATAGACCCAAAACTTGAATCCGTTTGGAATACTTGACTTATTTAGAAGACTTTATGTGGGCTATCAACAGACCGATCTAACCATGAACACCATTAAGAACCAACCTTTAATTGTTGGAGACATACATGTTATAAATGAACAGAATTGTGCAAATCCAGTGATTGGATGTTTAAGGACTGGCTGCATCTGTGTTACTAAATTATTATTTATTTGACGTTATGGAAACCGATGACGGCAGATTGATTTGATTATAAACAGTACTGAACATTTATCTTTGACTGGTCAAAATATGTTTTGTTTTGTATGGGAGAATAGTTGCTTCAGTGTTATCGGATGTTGGGAATTTACGTTATGATAATTGTTAACCGCGAACAGTTTTGATTGTGAACACTATTGGGATTAGAAAACCTCGATTATCCAAAAGTGTGTGAATCTAGTGCGCCCTGTAAATGATTGCTCAGTGCCATTATATTCTGTAATTGGGGCTTTGAGGATGTGTAAATTGTGCTTAACATGTGATTGACTCATCTGATATTACCTTTGATGTCATGGGATTAATGTACGAATTGCTTTATGTTCATTGACGACTATTAGATAACGTTGAAAGACTTGATGGAACAGGGAATCAAACATTGGACTGAATTATGAACTGTAAACTGTTGAATGATTAAGAACACATGTATTATGTAGAAATTGATCGCTTCAGTATTATCGTACTTTGCGATCAATGTTATGGGGATATGTGGACTATGTGCATTGTATGGTTAATTGCTTCGATGCTACCTTTGTTGACTCGAGAATCAGTATCTGGATCCATTTTATATTCCTAAAGACTTTTAACTGACCTTGGATAACTATGACGAGTTATTGAACTAAATACCGAATTAGATTGTGAATTGCGGAATTATTGGAGAATGAACTGAACTTCTATGACAAGGGAATTGTGGAAATTATGTCTAAATGTTTTCGGTGCCAACAAGTCAAGTCGAATATCAGATATAGACGGAACTACTTCGACCTCTCTATTTCGGAATGGAAATAGGAATATGTGACTATGAATTTCATTGTGGGGGCTACCTTGGACACCCAAGATATAAGTCCCGTTTGGGTTATTGTATATAGAATTACTAAGTGGGTGTTTGGGAAGTGGGTTTTTATGTAGGTTTTTTTAGTGGTAAGATATTATTGGATAAAAAAATTTTGGTGTTTGGGAAGATAGTTGAGTTTTTTTGCGGTTGGATGTGATGTTTGTGAGAGAAAAAGTGAAATGATTATGGGGTTGGATGTGATATTTTGTTTGGATGTGTTTTTTTTGGTTTTGCAAAAAGTTTGTCTTTTAGTGAAAAAAATCAAAAAAAAAAAAAAAAATCCCAAACCCAAGTTCCCAAACACCACCTAAGTCTGCTCACTTCCTCCCTGTAAAATTTTCGTATGATGCTTATAGACTACCCACTGTTTACATCGATAAGATTGCTTGTTTGCATGGGGTCCCAGTGTTTATTGTTTTAGACAGGAATCCTAAAATGTGTCTGAATTCTGATAAGCCTTCAAGAGGTAATGGGAACTGAATTGTAATTCGATGTCGCTTTCCATCCGCAAATCAATGTATAATCAGAAAGAACTTTTTAGATTCTGGGAGAAATGCTCCAAACGTATGCATTAGATTTTCAGGAAGTTGGAAAAATCTATCCATCATTGGCAGACTTTGCTTACGACAACAGTTTGCACTCTAGTTTCCGTATGGCACCATACAAGCCTTGTATGGAGGAAAAGGTAAGTCTCTGACTGATTGAGAACAGAGTATTGTTTGATTTTGAGACTAAGCAAATAACTATCAAAAAGATTGGAACCGTTGAATAAAAGGTATTCTGAATTGTTTTCGGCTAAAGGTAAAATAAGTTTGGAGGACCAAACTTCCTAAAAGGGGGAAGACTGTGATAACCCTGGTCCGTGTTATGCTAATTAATCTTGATTATGATTGTGATTATGTGTTTGATATGATTTTGAGTGCCATTTATATGAATATATGTGGTTTTGAATTTCTATCTGTTCACCGTAGGAAAATTTGTTTAATTATCTACTTTAGAATTTAAATTGAAGGCTTTATCGGCCATAGAAATCGAAATTGATTACGCCATTGTGATTAGCGTAATTTTTAGAGCCTACGGTGAAATTTAATTGAAAATTGATTCGGATCAGATTAAATAGATTAAATTGATGATATAGTGCTCAATTAAATTAGTATTAATGAAATGTGATTAAAGGAGCCTATATAAAGGGGCAATATACACTCTTATTTTGGGGGCTTGAGCTCAAAATTTGAAAATTATCTCTCTAGAGAGAGAGAGGGTCGAATCTAGAGAGAGAGGGCCCAACATTGAAGAACTTCAAGAGAGCTCAAGAAACTAAGGTCATGTTTGTTTGGGTGGACATGAGCTTGGGATTGGACTAATAGTCCAATAAAATTATTAATTTGATGTTTGGTTAAACAATTGAAGTACGGATTAATTATTTTAAACTTGATTATTAGTTAAGATAGGATACATAATCCAACGGATTCGTAATCCTAGGACTATTAGTCATGGGAATGCTAATCCAGTCCGCCCAAACAAACATGGCCTAAGGGGATTAGCTCATGATTAGCTATAATTGGAAGAATTGAAGCTCCTAGGTGAGTGGATTCATAAGTTTGAGTTTGTAATTTTGTGAATTCAAGTAATTATGTGACCAAGAACAATAATTGAGTTGTAATTGGTGAATTTGAAGTCAATAGATGCATGCATGCAAGAATTTGCTATGAATTTCCATGTTTGAGTATAAGTGTGTAACCCATGTTGAATTTTGATTGAAGTCCATGTTTTTGATCATCTCTTCACCAATTAAGTTGAGGATAAAGGGTATATCCCACATGCAAGTGCAAATCATGGAGGTATGAGTCTTGAATGTATGAATTTGTTATGTTGGTGATGAGTTTGAAATAATTTGAGGCATGCATGTAATTGATTCATGGGAATTGAACTTCATAATACTGTAATTTGGTGTTTGTATCATGTTAGTAAATGTATATGAGAGTTATAAGTCATAATATGCAAGAAACATAAGTTTGAATGCAAGTTTGAAACTCAAATAGCTTGCTGAAAAACCCAAAATTTGGCATGTCCGCTCGAGCGGGGAAAGCGCCGCTCGAGCGTGAAATGCGAGCTCCCAGAACCTTTGCAAACATTGATGTCCGCTTGAGCGGGGATATTCACGCTTGAGCGGGGAGCCATGTAGCGTGACTTTCAGCTCGAGCGCTCGAATTCACACTCGAGCGTAAAAATAAGGCAACTAGTGTTTTTGCAGACCAAAAGGGTTCCGCTCGAGCGTCCAAAGCCACGCTCGAGCGGGGAGCCCTGTTTCTGAAATTTTGAAAAGTAGCTATATGTTTCATTTTCCGTTCTCTTTCATTTCTAAGCACTCTTAGGCATCCATTGGGCATTGTGAATGAGTTAAAAGGATAAGAAAGAAGCCTAAGAGGAATGTATGAATTAAGAACGGATTGAATCATTTGTGACCCATGTGTGTTATGTAATGTGTAGGGTCGAGCTCAAGGGCAAATTCACCGGCAGAACACTGTGAGTAATATCTTAGTAACGATATTTCAAGTATGTTACTTTCCAAATGCTACTTCTGTATAAGCTTCATGGATTTGTTGATTTGAAATATGAATGAGTATTCTATATGCCTAATTTTGTATAAGGTCATTTGATAAGTTTGATATTTCTGAATTGGGCCTAAGGCCGTTTGCCGTTTACCATTTGCCGTTGATATGTTTGATATATCTAAATTGGGCCTAAGGCCGTTTGACATGAATGATTAGACCAAAGGCCGTTGGACATGAATGATTGGGCCAAAGACCGATGGACATGAATGATTGGGCCAAAGGCCGTCAGATATGAATGATTGGGCCAAAGGCCGTTGGACATGAATGATTAGGCCAAAAGCGTTTGAATATGATGATGATGGGCCAAAGGCCGTTTGAATACCGTGATGGGCCAAAGGCCGTTTGAACATGAGCATAATGGGCCAAAGGCCGTTTGAATGAAAAAGGATCATGATCATGAATATGAAATACGCATAGATATTAAATAAAGAGAATGGGCCCGAGGCCGTTTGATACGCCTGAAATATTTGAATTGGGCCCACGGTTGTTTGATATGTTTGAATTGGACCAAAGGTCGTTTTGAATAAAGAGTTGGTTCGACCAAAGGTTGTTTTGTATAGTTGGACCCAAGGTCATTTGTTTTATATAAGAATTGGACCCGAGGTCATTTGCGTATGGATATGATGTGTTGGACCCGAGGTCGTTTTGCCTTGTTGAGATTTGTAAATCTGGTGTGAATGAGAATAGAGGTTCAAATGCGTACATTATAAGTATGACTCATTTATGAGCGAATCTCATTCATTAGCCTCTTTATTTTGATATTATTCACTAGGCGTTAGCTCACTCTTATTTATATGTATGTAGGTGAGCAAAGGGACGTTGAACCCCAGCCTTAGTGGAATTTAAGAAAGGAACCCGAGTTTTGTGAAGTCAGCCCAGGTGCCTCATGCAAGAGGCTTTGTTTATGATCTTTTGTATTTCTTTTGCTATTTCTATTGGTCATGATAGACCGTTTATGGGTATAAAGCTTTTGGTTTAGCTGACTATGTGTTTGAATGATCTTGGGTATACATGATGTTAACTACTGATATGTGGTGTGAGTTATTATTAAGTATATGCGAAATGTTTGGTATGCCATGTAAGCATAGCTCATTGGACAAAATTTTTAAGTTGTTTCCGTTTTGGCCCCTTAACTCTGATGAAACATGTTTTAATTGGTTTGAGGCCGTAGGTAATCTCATGATTACTGGCCGGTTATGACCTTAATCTATAGGGGCGGGTTCGGGTCATGACATTCATGAAGATGAAACCGCTGACTTTCTTGGGTGGTATTGAACCCTTAAAGACAGAAACATGGTTACTCAAAATGGGGAAACTGTTTGAAGTTTTCCCCTGTACCGAGACTCAGAAAGTTTTATTGGCCACCTATACTTTTAAAGATGAAGCCCGAAGGTGGTGGTTGTTAATCCAAAATAGTATTAGGAATATGACATAGGTTTGGAAGGTGTCAGAATTTCAAGAACTTAAGCAAGGCAAAATGTCCGTAGCTGAGTATGAAGCTAAATTCACTGAGTTGGCTCGAGTTGCTCCACACATGGTGGATACTGATTACAAGAAGGGACGAAAATTTGAAGGTGGTTTGGATTTGGAAGTGTTTGACCGAGTTAGCGTCTTGAAGTTGCCAACATATGTCAAAGTACTTGATAGAGCATTGATGGCAGAGGCCATTTTGTCAGCAAAGAAACAAGTTCCAACTCCAACAACTGAAAGGAAAGGTAAACGATCCGGATTCAATTTCAAGAAGAGCCAGTCATTTTCAGAAGGGCAGAATGTAGGATCCTCCAGTAGTTCTAGCCAGAGTAGTGGCTCTATTCCAAATTGTCCCGATTGCGAGAGGAACCATAAAGGCACATGTTACCATGCATCAAGTGCTTGTTTCTGATGTGGCAAGACCGACCACGTGATTAGAGATTGTCCGCTAATATTTGACAATACTAGCCATCCTGCGGCAAGTTCAGCCGGATCTGCCTCTATAACAAGATCAAATGCAAGAACAAATGCCAGAAGTAATCCTGGAAATGAAACATTAAGGCAAGGAAAAGTGTTCACACTAGTGCCTGAGGATGTGCAGAATGTTGAATCTGTGGTTTCAGGTATAATCCCTATATGTGCTCAGAATGCCTATGTGTTGATAGATTCTAGTTCCACACATTCGTTTGTATCGCATGTTTTTTCTCAGAAATTAACTAGACCATTAGAACCTATGAACTGTTTACTATCTGTGTCTACACCATCTGGAGGTTCTATGATATGTGCATATGTATATCTGGCATGTGATATTATGATTGGTGATATGACATTGTACGTTGGTTTGCTGCCTTTGAGCATTGATCATTTTGATTGTATTCTGGGTATGGATTGGTTAATGAAATATTATGCCACCATTGATTGTGTGAGTAAATCTATCGTGTTTAGACCACCTGGTATGCCTGAGTTTGTTTTTACTAGAAATGGGTTTGTTCCTCCACTATACTTGATTTCGTTTATGAAAGCTAGGAAATTGTTAAGAAAAGGTTGTCGGGGCTACTTGTGTTGTGTGTTGACTATCTCTTCGGATAGTGCTAATGTGGAAATGATTGCGGTAGTCTGTGAATTTCCTGATCTATTTCCTAATGACCTACCTGGGGAGTTAATTGATAGGGAAATTGAGTTCACCATTGATGTAGTACATGGGACACAACCAATTTCTAAGACCCCGTATAGAATGTCCACTTCTGAACTGAAAGAGTTGAAAATCCAACTTCAAGAGTTGTTAGACAAGAAGTTTATCCGACCGAGCACTTCACCTTGGGGTGCTCCATTTTTGGTTGTCAAAAAAAAAGATGGGTCTTTAAGGCTGTGTGTAGATTATAAAGAATTGAACAAAGTAACTATTAAAAATAAATACCCGTTGCCCACGAATAGATGATTTATTTGGCCAACTTCAAGAAGCACAAGTGTTCTCCAAATAGATCTTAGATCTGGGTATCACCAGCTAAAAGTTAAAGCAGAAGACATAGAGAAAACCATCTTCCGGACTAGATATGGACACTATGATTTTTGGGTAATGCGGTTCGGGGTAACTAATGCACCTGTAGCATTCATGGACTTAATGAATAGAGTGTTCAAACAATTCCTTGATGAGTTTATTGTTGTGTTCATCGATGATATATTGGTTTGTTCTAAAAGCATGGAAGAACACGAATGTCATCTGAGAACTGCCTTGCAGATCTTGAGAGAAAAGAAATTGTATGCAAAATTGTCCAAATGTGAATTTTGGCTTGACAGTGTGCCATTTTTGGGGCATGTAATCAACATGGATGGTATCTCTGTTGACCCACAGAAAATTGAGGCCATTGTAGACAGGCCAAGACCAATAAATGTGTCAGAAATCAGGAGCTTTTTGGGACTTGCTGGCTATTACAGAAGATTTGTGAAAGATTTCTCAAAACTTGCTATGCCATTGACACAGTTGACATAGAAAATTGTTCCATTCGATCAAAATGATTAACGGGAGTTAGCCTTTCAAGAATTGAAAAGTAGACTAGTAACTGCACCGATTCTGACCTTGCCTAATGGAACTAATGGGTTTTAGATTTACAGTACGCTTCCTACAAGGGTTTGGGATGTGTGTTAGTGCAAAATGGGAAAGTGATTGCTTATGCTTCTCGACAACTCCGCCTACATGAAAAGAATTACCCAACTCATGATCTTGAATTGGCAGCTGTGGTGTTGCTTTGAAAATTTGGCGCCGTTATCTGTATGGAGTAACTTGTGAAGTATCTACAGATCATAAAAGCCTAAAATACTTCTTCAACCAGAAAGAACTAAACATGAGATAGAGAAGATTGCTGGAATTGATCAAGGACTATGATTTGCAAATTTTATATCACCCAGGAAAGGCAAATACCATTGCAGACGCATTGAGCTGAAAATCTATTGGGAATTTGTCATGCTTGCTCACTGGTCGGAGAGAGTTATTGTGTGACTTGGAGAAGAATGAAATTAAAAATGTGTTGCGTGAGCAGGGCGGGATCTTGGCCGCCATTTCTACTAAACCTGTAATCATTGAGGACTTTAAAGAGAAACAACATGAAGATGAGTTCTTGAAGAAAAGTTTTGATGAAATTGACTCGAAACCGAGGTCGGGATTGGTGATTGAAAATGATGTGCTAAAATTTTAGAATAGACTTTGTGTACCGGGTTTTTTTGATTTGAAAAAACATGTTATGAATGAGGCCCATAATTCCAAGTTTGCTATGCATCTGGGGAACACAAAGATGTATTATGACCTGAAACAGAACTTCTGGTGGCTTGGAATAAAGAACAGCATTTCTGATTTTGCGGCTAGATGTTTGCATTGCCAACAAGTGAAAGCTAAACATCAATGACCTACTAGATTGCATCAGCCGCTTCCAATACTGGAATGGAAATGGGAGCATATTACTATGGATTTCATTATCGGACTGCCTCGCTCTTCTCAAGGTATGGATTCTATTTAGGTCATTGTTGATCGTTTAACTAAATCTACTCGCTTTTTTCCTGTCAAATCTTTGTATAATGCGGATAAGTTGGCTAACTTATATGTCAATGAGATTGTGAAATTGCATGGAGTACCCGTTTCCATAGGATCTGACAAGGATCCCAAGTTTACTTCGAGATTCTGGTAGAGTTTGCAGCAGGCTTTAGGGACTAAACTGAGACTAAGCAGTGCTTATCACCTACAAACAAATGATCAATCTGAACGGACCATTCAAACATTAGAAAACATGCTACGGATGTGTGTGTTAGACTTTCAAGGCAATTGAGAGACCTACTTACCATTGACCAAGTTTGTGTATAACAATAGCTATCACTCAAGTATTGGTATGGCTCATTACGAAGCTTTATATGGTAGAAAATGTTGTTCTCCAATCTGCTGGGCCGAGGTAGGTGATAGGCCTTTGTTGGGACCGGAAATGGTGCAAGAAACAACTGAAAATGTGAAGTTGATTCAGCAGAGGTTGAAAACAACACAAAGCTGCCAAAAGAATTATGCGGATGTTCGAAGAAGAGAGCGAGAATATGAAATTGGGGATCATGTGTTTATCAAAGTGACTTCTATGAAAGGACAGACGCGGTTTGGTGTGAAGGGGAAACTGGCACTAAGATATGTTGGGCCATATGAAATCCTAGAAAAGAAAAATCCAGTTACGTATCGGGTAGATCTACCACCGGTCATGGAACAGATGCACAATGTTTTTCATATCTCAATGCTCCGGGAATATTTACAAGATCCGTACCATGTTGTTGAGCTGACACATGTGCTTTTGAAAGATAATTACACATACGAAGAACGACCTATTCAGATTGTGAATTGTCGGATCAAAAGATTGAGGAACAAAGAAATACTGTTGGTAAAAGTTGATTAGCAAAACCACGGAGGGACTTAAGCAACCTAGGAGACAGAAAAAGATATGATGAAGAGATACCCAGATTTGTTTCCTCTGGATTCGATATTCTTCCAAAACGAAGGTAATTTGAGTTTGGAGGACCAAACTCTTTAAGGGGGAAGACTGTAATAACCCTGACGCAGGACTAACTGCTAAGCCATGATTAGTATGCCTAATAAGTAATTAAGATGAAATCTTGAGTTAATTGCATGTGCATCACATTATTTGTGTTTCTATCTATCTCTCGTAGAAATATATGTTTGTGTTTCTTTTTCGGTTTGTGAATTGAAGGCCTTATCGGCGTCCGATCAAGAAATTGACTTAGTATATGTATTATTGCATTTTTAGAATTTTATGGTAGGCTTAATTGAAATTTGATTCGGAGCGAATTAATTAGAATAATTAATGCTCATTTGTTTAGTTTAAGCCAAAATTAATTAAGTCAATTTCATGAAGCCTATATAAGGCCCATTTGACTCCACTAATTCAATCTTGCACTTTCATTTCTTCATTTTGAAGCTCCAAACGTGAGGGAGAGTGAGAGAAGTGAGATTAGAGTCAAATTGGAGAAGAATTGAGCTCAAGCTAAGGGACTTGCTTGGAAATTGAAAGATTGAACCTAGAGACTTAAGAATCTAGCCTTTTGAGCCTAAATTGGAAAGCCTAGGTAAGGATTCAAGCCCTAGTGTTGTGAATTAGTTGGTTAATGCATGAATTCAAGGGAGTTAAACTATGAGATGCTAGAATTGAACTTAGGATGAAAAGCTGGAATGATAATCATACATGCATGCACATTCTCTTGCATTGAAAGTTTGATTTTGAAGAATTCTCACATGCATGCATTGATCATGACATGGTTGTGGAAATTCATCAAGTTTCATACCATTAGACCTCATTTGATTATGTTTTGAAAGCTTGAAGATCACATCAATTCATATATGACATGTTTCGAAAGAGTTGAACCTTGTTTTGTCTAATTGGCATGCTTTTGGGCCTTGATTTCATGAAATGATCTTTAATTCTCATTGATTTACAAGTTTACAAGTGTTTTCTCAAGTTTTGGGACCCAAAGGGTACATTTGAAGCTTTGTATTCGAGTTTGGAAGCTTGGAGGTGAATCTGAAAATTCCATAATTTGACATCTCCGCTCGAGCGACAGATCCTGTGCTCGAGCAACCACCTTTGTTTTTACCCTTCCGCTTGAGTGACCAAAAGTTGGCTCAAGCGTAAATTGCATGCTCCCAGAAGTTTACATGTTTTGCAAGCCGTTCGAGTGACAAAAGTTGCGCTTGAGCGACGACCTTAGTCTCACGCTCGAGCGAGCATCAAGCTAAAAAATCAAGCAACCAGTACTTTTGTAGAGGTTAGAGACTGCTCGAGTGACAGAAGTTGCGCTCGAGCGGCCACTCACATTTTTTCATGTCCGCTCGAGTGAAGGAAGTTCCGCTCGAGAAAGACCCTTGTTTTCAACAAGTTTTGTTAAATATTTTAAAGTGCATTTTAGCATCCTCATTGCATCCTACACATTCCTAGGCCAAGATTAAGGCATAGTAATGAGGATAAAAAGTATAAACACACCAAAATAAAAAAGAATTAAGTTGAGGATTCCGAGTGTGTAATTTAGTACGTATTCATTCTGTATCTGTGTAGGTCACGCACTACAAGATATCCAATTTACCTACTCTGTCTGATTGCTTTGAAGCCAACTGTGAGTAATAACTTAGCAAAGCTATGTTATTTATTTTATATATGATGCAATAGGATCTGTTTATGGAACAATTACGTTTTGTACAATGAATGATAGTCCATATATTGAAAAGTATTCGTGGCAACAATTCTGTGGCTCAAGTATGTTATCTGTACCCAGTACTGGAGGTTCCTTTATGAAATTGACAAGTTATCCATTCCCAGTACTGGAGGTTCCTTTATGGAATTGACAAGTTATCCATTCCCAGTACTGGAGGTTCCTTTATGGAACTGACAAGTTATCCATTCTCAGTACTGGAGGTTCCTTTATGATACTGACAAGTTATCCATTCCCAGTCCTAGAGGTTCCTTTATGCTGTGTTTGGTTGAGGGATTTGGAAAGGGAAATAGAAAAAGTGTGTGAAACTAGGTGAAATATTGGTGTATTTTATTCATATTTTACCTATCTTTTCCATTTCTCTTTCCAAATCTATTCTCAAATCTCATAACCAAACACAGCATTATGGAACTGACAAATATATTTTCTGTTCCCAGTACTAGAGGTTTCTTTATGGAACTGGCAAGTATGACCCTTAACGCTTTGTATTTTATCTGTTGGCACTATTGAATGTACCAAGTATACTCAAGCATAGATTTTGATTCCTGTTATGATTCGATCAAGAATGTGAATATGAATATGTTTCTATTTACTAAACTTGTTATGGACATCATTCATCTAACCCTTTACTCTGTTATTATTCACTAGGCTTCCGTTCACTATTTATATTATGTATGTATGTGACTAGATGTGTGACCAGGCTCAAAGTTGAGGACCTGTAGTCTGGGTTTTGAGTCAGCCAGCTACTGTGCCTCCCGGGGAGGTTCCCATCCGATTTTGTGAACCATGATAAAGACGTTTTTGTTTCATTTTGTTTTGTTTTTGTTTACCATACATTGAGCTAGTCCCTTTTGTTGAAACTTGTATGGTGTTTCATGACTTATGTGGATGACGTCATATATGTATATTTTATATAAAGTTTCAAATTTCTGTTCCATGTGTGTTAGCACAGCTCAATGGACTACGTATATTTTGCCCTTAATTATATGTTATTTTGTTCAGATGCATTTGGTAATCCTAAGATTACTGGCCGGTTACAACGCTACACCTATAGGGGCGGGTTTGGTTCATGACATATTGATTCTATGTCCAGCGTTGAAAATTTTATTAAAGCCAATGGTCTGGCTTCTTGGTCTTGGTCTTGATCTTTTTGCCTATAACCAAGCATCATTGTCATCTTTGGTGACAAATTCTTCATCAACACTCTCTTGTACTAGATGCTTCAGATGTGCTACTTCTTTATCAGACGTCACTTCGACTGTTACATCAGACTTCTTTAACACACTAAGTAGTACTACTCCATCAGTGTACAGCTTAGCCTCTACAAAATCTGCACAAGCAAAAAAAAGGTTGTGGATCTACATTAATCTCTTTTGTTTTCCCATTGCATAGTGCTATCATCATTTTTTGATGTAATGAAGAAGGCACACATTTGTTTGTGTGGATCCAATCCCTACCAAGTAAAGCATTATATTTGGCATTGCTGTTTATGACAAAAAAGGCTGTCATGCAGTTAATGGTTTCCACACTTAGATTAATAGGCAAGATGCCTTGAGCCATTTGCTTATCCCCAGCAAAACCAGCAATGGTTGTGCTTATTGGGATCAACCGGGGATTTCTTTTCTCCAATTTCTTCAAAGAGGACCTTGGAAACAGGTTCACCGCTGCCCCATTGTCCACTAGCACTCTGTTCATTTGGATTCCATCAAAATAAGCATTAATGTATAGAGGCTTAACATGTTGGGTCATGGATATTGTAGGATATTCGAAGGGGTATAAGAGGTTAATGCTTACCTCCTCACTCTCTTCGTAAGTTTCCATGGGGCTAGCCACCTCAGATTTTTCTTGAACCATGCTGGTTTGTGAATTTTCACTAGAAATTGGAATGGGGTCATCCTCCTAACCCTCCCGGTTCTATTCCTCAACTTGAAATTCTGGAGGAAGCACATAGACCATGTTAACTGGCACTGGAGAGAATAAGCCAAATTGTATTACTGGTTGTGTTTTCTCTCATTCCATGTGGATTTGGTATGATACTTGAGAAACATCCTCCATGCTGCATTCTGGTACCTCAATGCTAGCAGGCTTCTTCGAAGCAGTTTGTTGGTGGTTTACCTCTATTGTCTTTCCCACTATGAAGGTCTGCTCAGCTATGAAGGCTTCAAACAATTCATCTTTAGCCAGTACCTTCTCTTGGCCTGCTTCGCCTTCTTCATCTATTTCTTCCTCACTCTCTATTAAGGCCTTTTCGAGGCCTGCTAGGCTGGTTCTCTCTTTGGCTCTTAGTTCAACGTGAACTTTACCTAATTGCTCTCTGCTAGCACTACTTTTAATCTGAGGAGCCAGCTTTGAACTTTTTCTTTCTTTTGTCTGGCCTTTTGACTGGGCCAAGGAAGTAGTCTCTCTACTCTCTTTCAAATCCCTTTGATACTGGGTGTACTTTCG
The DNA here is from genome assembly GCF_055761805.1 of Camellia sinensis. Lineage (NCBI taxonomy): Eukaryota > Viridiplantae > Streptophyta > Magnoliopsida > Ericales > Theaceae > Camellia > Camellia sinensis. Next base: position 85,881,630 of record NC_138963.1, read on the forward strand.
CTGGATCTTCCTCCTTTGGGATCTGGAGATCACATGAACCATATTTGGTTCCTTTGTTTGTGGGTGTTTGAATAGTACCCAATTGTTTGGAGCCACCAAAGGAAGTTTGATCATTCTTCCTTTGTCTCCAAAAGTATTTCTTTGAGTAAGCATCTCTTTAGGTTTATTCTGCATGACAAACCAGTCTGAAATTCCTGGGACCAATGAACTCACTATTTTGGCTGCTGGATTTACTATCCCCATCTTCAAAGTACTCTTCGAAGCAATCCTTGGGGGCCAATCATTGGTCCTGGTCCCATGCCTTGCGCCAAATTCATGTTTTCTTTCAGGTTGGTTGTCTAGCCTATAATAGTTGGGTGGCCAAGTTTCATGCAGAGGCCTCTTACCCTTTGATTGCATCCTGGTGTCTAGTGGGCTAGCCAAGGATGAATACTGTTTAAGGCCAATCAGATATGGCCTCATGTTGTAAGTACTAGCTGGCCTTCGAACTTTCTGTACATCCTTGTAGTGTTGCTTCCCATCAATTGGGAGCCCTCTCAGCTATTTGTAACTTAACCTCCACCTGGGACACATCCTCTGCATTATAGCTGCTTCAAGGGAGTCATCATCCATTGCTTCTTCACTGGAGCCATCCCCCTGGCCTGCAAAGCTTTGTCCACTGGCTGGTGAACTTCTTATGTCCTTCTTGAAGGCAGCCTGGCTAGCAACATGCATCTGCATGTTGACTTCTTCCAATTTCTTCAAGGAACGGTTTTGGAACTCAAGTATGCCAACATTGGCTGCTGCCTCTTCAATTTTTGGAAATGGGTTGCTGTCAATTCCCATGGCTTTTTTAGTCTTGGTTGGAAACTTCAGCCTTCCCTTTAGAATTTGTTCTTGGATCCTGTCTTGAAAAATAATGCAGTTTTTAGTTGAGTGAGTCCAAGAATTGTGCCATTTGCAGTACAATTTTCCTTTAAGCTCTTCAAAAGTTGGGATTTTAACTCCCTTTGGTAACTTTAAGAAATGTGCTGCAAGCAAATGATAAAAAATGTCATCTACTTTTGTTATGTCAAAAGAATATTTCCTATAAAAGTCTTTCTTTTTGAACTGTTGGTCAATTGTGGTGTCTTTCTAAATTAATGCTTCACAGGTCATTGGTTCTTTTCCTATGATCTCTACTACATCAATTTCATAGTTAGGGCCCTTGTAGTAGGTTTTATAAGATGCATTATTTCGATCTTGTTCTTCTTCAAGCAAGGTTTCATACCTAGAAACTTTATAGGTTAATTCGACTAAGTCTCAAAACTCAGTTGCATCAAACTTCTTTCGAAGCCTAAACTCCAACCCATTTTGAGCCAATCTTACAAATTCAGGCTCAGGTAAAATGACTCTACACTTGTTTCTTCCCCTTTTAAATCTGGCAATGAATTAAGAAGCCTTTTCATCAGGCCTTTAGCTCAATCTTGCCAAGTCTGCCATAGAAACTTCAGGTTCTGTTTGGAAAAATTAGGCATAAAATACCTCCTTCATTTGCTGCCAAGTTTGGATAGAGCTAGGTGTAAGATTAATATACCGTACAGAGGCTTCCCTAGTTAGAGAATTTGGAAAAAAGTCTTAATTTCATATAGTCATTATTGGTGAATTCACGACATTGGCTTGTAAACCTAGCAATGTGTTCCACTATCGATTGGTTTCCATTTCCATAAAAGAGGGAAAAATCTGGTATTCTAAACCCCCTTGGGTATTCATGTACCCTATCCACCCATTCTGGGTATGGCTTTCTGTACACAGGAGTCTAGACCCCCCGAGCCATGGTCCACACATCTCCCTAACAATATCAGCAATTTGGTCCCTACGAACCATATTTTGTGCTGGTTGGACTACTACTGGAGGGGAAAACACAGGTTTTGGAGGAACTCCATGTGCTTGAGGGCCTCTTGGTCCATATATAGATACATTTAGGACTGGTTGTCCCTGTTGTATGGGTTGCTATTGAGGGTATGGTTGGCCTCTTAGGGCCTGCCCTGTGAAAGGACCTGTGAAAGGTGCTGTGAGAAGAGGAACAGGTGTTGTTTCTCTCCCAACCACAGGAAATCCTTCCAACCCCCCGGGTGTAAATTTGAACATAGTGTTAGTGAACCCCTTTGTGCCAGGCATGGTTTCAAACATGGAATTTGAAAACATTCTCATGCCATTCCTTTGTGTTAGCCCAGTCCCACCAATTTGTATGGTTTCGCTGGTAAGTAATGGCACATTTTGGTTTGCTAGTGGTCTCGAAGGAACCTCATACCATTACTGGGGCACAGGTGATGGCCTTTCATAATTTTGATTACAAGTATGACCATTAGTCTGTCCATTAAGTTACATAGGCTGTTTATCTCTAGCCAATCTTTGTTGAAGAACATTTGCATTTTCCTCAACATGCTTTATGACAGTTGATTGATGAGAATTCATTCGATCCATGAAGGATATTGCCCATCTTTCCATTGTATACATTAGCTGTTGTCCTGTAACATCTACCAAACCTCCTCATGGATTCATTGGTTGGGTCGAAGGGGCAGTTCATGGCCCTGTCCAATGTTTTGGCTTTGTTATATATGTCCTGAAGTGCTGGTCTCTTCGACCAATTGTGCAGGAATATTTGAAGCAGGTATATCTATGGGACATGGCTCACTGCCATCTTCTGGGTTATTTAACTCCAGATCTTCTTCCACACCCTCTTCAGGGCATTCATTTTCTCCTTGTTACTGACTTCTAGCCATTTAAAAGTGTCCCACTGGGCATGCCAAAAATATATGTTGGCTTTTTTTGGCTTTCGAGGGTTAATGATGTAAATTTAAGCATGCCAGGAAGGATCAATTAGTCCTTACAAAAAGTTTTAATTACCGACTAATTATCAGACGATTATGTTAAAGTTCTTTCAGCCTCAATGAAGAGGACTTTTACTGGTGGCTTTGCTCTTGGGAGAAACTTATAAATGATAACAAATGCAGAACAGTTTTATAACCTGAATTTCATTAAGTAAACGAAAACTTACAATGGACTTACAATGACCCAACCTCGAAGAGATTCACAGCAACAGACTATCCGAAACTACTCCTAGGAAATGAAGTGCAGTATAGGAATTGAAGTGCTGGAAATGTAAAAGACTGGAAATGTAAAACTATAAAGAAAAACAAAGTAAATAAACTGATTTCTGAATCTGAGTCTGGGTCTCTGTGTTTAGCCTTCTCTGCTATTTATACTTTCTAGTGTTAACCGTTGAAGTGACCTTCTTAACCATCGAAATGCACCTCCACGATCTCTGGTTATGGTCTCACCTAGTTAGTTTCAGTCTCACCTAGTTAGTTTCCACTACGCTTCTCCTGCAATTAGGCTTCCCTCTTGAATTTAAATTTGAATTTGAATTATAAGTAACCGTTAGGCCATGTCATCTCGTGCCTTTCAACTGTTCTAATGCTACGCATATCCATTACTACCACTATGAATTGCTACGTGCCTATCTTTGCTTGGAGACTTGTGTTAACTCCCCAAATTGCCCTTTAAGTGCCATGTGTCAAGCTGTGATTGGCTTTTACAAAATATACAGCCAACAAAATAAAATAAAGTCATTTTCATATTAGATGTACAAAAATAAGGAAGGAAAAAAAAAAAACTGATATTCAACACATAAAAGCTGAAATGTATAATGTAAGAACATGAGATCATCAAAACTTCAACTTCTCCTACTATATAACTTTAGTAAGTATCATGATCAAAGTGGAGCTCTTAAATAAAATTGTTATGTATATGGGTATTTATGTGTTGAACTTAAATCAGACCCACAAATCTCTTTGAAATAGAGATTAAAAAACAAAACTAGTATTTGGAGACATTCAAACCCATTTCGACTTTGGCAATGATCGATGAAAGCACCGATTGAAATCATAGAACACTTGTTGGTGAGTTAGCAACAAAGGCAGTGCCGATCAACATCGGTCCTTCCTTTCTCCAACTTCTCCACTCCCAGTGCTGGCGCTCTTGCTTCATTCTTCTCTTTGCCACTGCTGGATTTCTCTCTCTAGGGCTGAAGTGAAGTGAACTAAGAGCTTCCATTTTTTTTTTCTTCACCAAAACAACATTGTTTTGATAAAGAAAGATCTCAACCCTCCACCTTTTTAGTGGGACAGGTGTCGCATTCAAAGCTTTTACTGTAGAGGATCACTCCACCATTTCACTCTAGAGGATCCTAACGCAAAAGGTAGGGGAGTGAGTCTTATTTTTTAAATTTTATTATATATATTTGATTTTCACTTTTACACTTAACACATCATATATATATATAAGTAGTATTTTTTTCTTTCTTATGTGACACATTTTAAATGCTTATTTTTTCTTGTAAAAAAGCCATATCAGTATGCATTTTTCATTTACATATAAAGTTCTACACGAATTCAATTTCAATTATAATAATCAATTTTATATGAACTTTATTTGAGAAATACTTATTTTCTATATATTTTTTTTATCATGTATTCAGTTTTGTCGTTATTAGATTTCTTTTATATAATTGATATTTTAATTTAATTTTTTATTTAATATGAAATTATTTATTACAAAACATTTATATAGTTTTGTCGTTGTCAAATTTCTTTTATATAGTTATGTGAGACCCAGAAAATCCTCTCACATGGATGGTTGATGAGATCCAACGAAAAGATTACCTTGGCTCCTATAGATCTGCAAGGCAACATAGTCGGCGCCACCCAACCGGGATTGCCGGCCGAAGACACTCCGATGATAAAGTTAGCCCCGGAATCAGAGAAGGAAGATGAAGAAAAATGAAGAGTGTTTGTGTGCTGTCTGGCAGAGAGATGAACATATCTCCACATGGGATGCCCCCATTTATATAGATAGGGGGTGTGATATTTGTTTGGGTTGGGCCCATTGTAGGCCTTGTTTGGGTTAGCCCCAATAAGCTGATATATATATATATATATATGTATTTTGGCTCCCACAATTGCCCCAAAACGTTCATTGTCTACAATAGAAGGAATGAGAGTTTTTATTGCCGAGTTGCCCTGTTCAAATAAATATTAGGTCTTTTGATAAATGAATGGATGATTGTATAAATGCATGTATGCTTGAATGCATGTACAATATATGTATATAAGGGAGAGAGATTAAATAAATGATGGTGATCATAGTATGAAATTATATCACATGAGTTCCAAACAAATCATAACGATGGGCCACGGTATTGTTACCCTCGGGCAAGGGTCGTAGGCCGCGGTATTATGACCTCCGGGTGAGGGTGTAGGATATTGCCGAGTGCGAAGAGCGCTTCAAAATATGGACTTTCATGTCGAGCTAGGGATATTTCTATGTGCCGAGCACGAAAATGATTTCCTAAACCAAATAATGTAAATTAAATAAAGTAGATACATCAGCCAAAAAATGGATCACAGTATTATTACCCCCGGGCGAAGGTGTAGACCTGCTGTATTATAACCCCCGGGTGAGGGTGTAGGCCACAGTATTCTAACCTCCAGGCGTAGGTGTAGGCCGCGGTATTCTAACCCCTGGGTGAGGGTGTAGGCCGTAGTATTCTAACCTCCAGGCATAGGTGTAGGCCACGGTATTCTAACCTCCAGGTGTAGGTGTAGGTGTAGGCCGCGGTATTCTAACCCCCGGGTGAGGGTGTAGGCCGCAGTATTCTAACCTCTGGGCATAGGCATAGGCCTTTGTTGACGGCGCTCCGTGCTGAGTGCAAAACTTTTGCTGATTTTAAGTGGCGATCAAGTGCCAATATTGCAAGGATTTTGAATAATGCATCCTGTCAGTGACGGCCGAGTAAAATTTGGTTCAATTTTAGTCCAATGTAGACTTGCCCCATTGCTTTTGTATGACAAGTGTTAGTCGGAAGGAATGCATATTGGACTTGCCCCATTGCCCTATGTTGTGGGGAAGATTCAGCTTTAGTAAAATGACGGCGCGCAAAAATATGCAAACTGCCGACTGCTAAATGCGAACGGCCGACTGCCAAGTGTGTAATGTATTGCCCCAAAACTGGCGCTTGCTTGGAGCGGTGTGAAAAGGAGTGGGAGTTTGTAACTCCAAGTAAATTCCGTTGTAATGTGTGTACCAAGTTGGCAAGTATGCATGCATATTAGAGGTGCTGAGATGATGATCGGTTGATGTGCTCCAATTGGAAAGCAGAAAATTGACTAAGATGTCCCAGTGGTCAATAAATGGCCAAGGTAATGAAATGAATGATCAGGGAAGACAGAGGATTATTTCCTAGCCCCAAGATCTTGTTGCTGAAAATGCTTGCCGATCGGGTATGATGTGAATGTTGATTTTGCATTTAATATTCTCGATTGGCCGATGTATTGAGCTTGATATGTGACTCAGAATTTGCAGAATTAGACCATACGGATGTATTCAGAAGCATCCAAATAGTTGGAAATGACTATGGGATCGCTATAATCAAACTCCGGATGGCGTAGTTGTAACCAAAATAGAACTGAGAGCCCAGATCAGTAGGGTGTAATTCAACTGAGAAGCACAAGATAGTTCCTCTATTGGTTGGCTAGTCGTCTTCTCCAGCGAACCTGTTCACTTTCTACACAAACTTTGATCGGCCCGTATGGCTTCGTTTTGGCTCCGATTTTGACGCGGTTTGTGGTGTTGGACTTGTCTCAATGAGGACTTCACGCCGGTATGATCAGAACTTGATTTTGACAATTTTAAAAATTTTAATTTTCTGAAAATTTGGTCTGTTTCGCAACTATCAGCGACCTTTGGTTAGTTCTTGGCTTCTCAGGTTCGTGGGTTTGGACTCTTTGAATTGACACGAATCCTCTAGTATTTTCAGATGTGGATTTCGACAAGCCGAGATGCTAGTATTCTGCTGAGATATTAGTGTCGAGCAAGATTGTGTATGCAATAAGATGCGTGTGCCATCCGTGATTAGCATTGCCGTTGAACTTGATGACAGCGTTATGGCCACGGAATTTTGGAGAGAAAACTTGTGCAAATTCAAGTTGGTAGCCGAATGATTTGCATGTGATAATAATTTGAAGTGTTGCCGAATAAGAAACATGGCCGAGCTATCTTGCCGAATAATGGTGGGGAATAATGTTTCCGAATAGTGAATGTTAGCCGAAGAAGCCATGTTGCCGAATAATGTAGCGGAATAATGTTGCCAAGTAGGGAGAGTTAGCCAAATAAGCCATGTTGCCAAATAATGTAGCGGAATAATGTTTCCGAGTAGGGAGAGTGAATAATGTAGCGGAATAATGTTGCCAAGTAGGGAGAGTTAGCCGAATAAGCCATGTTGCCAAATAATGTTGCCGAGTAGGGAGAGCCGAGCAAAAATGGTTGCACTTCTGAGAATTAAATCAGGAGATTGTTACAGGAGATAAATGAATTAATAATTGTAAGTATACTTGAGCTATTGCTTGTTTATTATTATTATTATTATTATTATTATTATTATTATTATTATTATTATTATTATTTTGTTTTTTTTTATTATTATTTTTATTTATTTATTTATTTAATTTGAAGATGACAAATGGTGAAGATGTTCAAGTTGTGGGTCCTGCCCCAGGTGGTAGTTGATGGCCTAGCTTCAAGAGACTGCTAGTGAAATTGCATGCCGATCGGATATGATTTGTCCGTTGATTTTGCATTTAATGTTCTCGATTGGCCGATGTATTGATCTCAATATGCGGCTTGGAATTTGCAAAATTGGACTCTAAAAATGGATTATACACGGCGAAAAACTTAAGGGTAGTTGCCCCTAAAGTTATCGAACCAACCCAAACACCTTAAGATGTAACGGTGCACCTTGCACCGAGAAGCGCACAATAAATTCTTATGCCATCTTCTCCATGCAACATATCGTGAAAAGCTGATTTTTTTAGCTTTAAACTCCTAACTTTGAACCTTTCTATCTCTCTCGTTTTAAGTCCGATTTGCCTCATTTTTGCGGTGTTGAGTTCAGCTCGCAGTCTAGTGTTCATTTCATCAGTCATACGCCTCATTCTGCCACTGCTCGGCTGCCGGCAGACCTCCCAATGTTGACCAATAAGATGGGTTTACTTCTTTTTGTTGTTGCTGTTTTTGTTTGGCTCTTGTCCTCAGCAAAAAATGTAGCCAGTGGAAGAATGTGCTTGGAGGGGAAATGTACTCGGCAAAATAGCTTGGTGGTTCATGTTGTTGGCTATGCACTCGACGGCGAATAATCAAGGTTGTTTTCGTTGCCAAAGAATGGAGCTCAGGGTCATAGATCGGCCGAATAACTCTATAGTTGTGCCGAGCAATTGCTATGAGTTAAGGCACTGCCGAAATGCATGTGCATGGGCTCGAACATCGGATACAAATGTAAAGCTGCCGAATCAGCCATGTTGGGTTGCCATACAGCCTTGGTGGATTGTGAAACAACATCGGTGTCCATTTTATATATAATGTGACTATGTCGAGAAGTTGGTCGGCAATACTTGGGTCTGTGATTGTGCCAATCTTTCGGTCGGCAATTTTTCTTAGCTTCGCGGTGTACCGAAACACTTGGTCGGCATCTCTTTGGATTTGGTTTTGCTAAGAAATTTACTGGCAATGGTTGGCAACTCATCTTGGCTCTTTATTGCTGGAGCATTTGGTTGACTTGTTCTTGTAGTGTTGTCTTTGCTGAGAGTTTGGGTGGTAATGGTTGGTAACTTTTGGCTTTGTCGAGTGCACTTGTTAAATGAGAGAAATGCCTCAGTGCTAGGAGGTATTTTAAATTATACTACAGTAATAATTGCCCAAGTTCTAAGAATAATTTATGTTGATGTTGAGGAAAACATATTCAATTAATAATTGTGATAAACAGCAAGTTGAAATTAGATAAACCAATGTAACTCTTGAAGTCGTCCTTTATTGTGGTGCCAAATAATAAATTTTAATCTAATCAAGATATACCAAGACGCAGAAGTGAAGACCCAGCAAGGGGTCTGACTATATGTCTAGTTCTTAAGCCAAACAAGTCATGAATACTTGTATGTGAGAGATATGCAAATATTAGCTTGGTGGTGATTAATTTCTAGATCGGCAAATTATTATTATTATTTATTTATTTGTTTTCATTAGATAATATAGTTGTGAAGAAATTGGTCGGCAACTCAATAAGGAGCCGACTAACACTTTATTGATGCTAGGTGTTAAGGGGCATACAGCTCTGCTATTATGTTGTTCGGCCCCACAAGCAATTGTTGCACTCTCAAAACTCAATTTGTATGTCACTATTGCTAAAAAAGTATGTTTGGCAGAGCAGACTCTATGCTAATAAGAAAATATATTATACATGTAATACGGATTAACGATTATTAGTACCAATCAGCCTCTTGATCGGCAAGTCAGCAATTGGCTCGCTGACTTCTTTGGTTGCCGAAGTGGATTGCTAAGTTTCCTTCTTTGGTTGCCGAAGTGGTCGCTACAATTATCTTGACAAACTAAAATGAGCATCTAAACAAAACAAAAAGGTTGCCACAAGGATCAAGTTGATAAATAAATTTATATGCAAAGATGAGTCAACTGTGAGAGAAAACAGCGAAACGGCCCCTTGAATTGCTTTCTCTGTATCTGGTTAGAAAATCCATAGTACATGGAGTGCTTGAAATGGAAAGCAAGTGTGACATGGAAAGCAAAGCTTTAATTATACTGAAGCAAATCACATTAAAATATAAATAAATTTGCAGTAGATGAGAGCAAAAGCAAACAGTGTGTATTTATCATCTTCTTCGTTGAACCCTCTTAGACGATTCCCACAGACGGCGCCAATTGTGAGACCCAAAAAATCCTCTCACATGGATGGTTAATGAGATCCAACGAAAAGATGACCTTGGCTCCTGTAGATCTGCAAGGCAACATAGTCGGCGCCACCCAACCAAGATTGCCGGCCGAAGACACTCTGATGATAAAGTTAGCCCTGTAGACACCCCATTTTTGACCAACCTTAAGGCTCAGACGTCATCGATTGAGCGCTCGGTGATGGTGCATGTTGTGCTCATTTAGAGGTTTTGGAGTTTTGGCTGAGAGCCTTGCCTCCGGGCCTCTGAACTCTTTGTGCTTTGACTCGGTTTGTGGACCAAGTCTTGTTTTCCCTTCTCGGAGGGAGGGAGTGGTCTTGTAGACCATCTCTCTGTGGTCGTAGACTTCTTTTTGTGGTCGCAGGTCACTTTTCCCGTTTGGAGACTAGTTTTCAGTTTTTGGAGCCTTTGGTTGCGCGCCTTGTCTCGGGACTGCTTAACATTCTCCGTTTGGCATGGTTTTTGAACCACACCTTCTCACCTCTACCTAGAGGAACACTGTGGTTCAGGAGACCACTTTTGTGGTCGCATACCGCTTTTGATGCTCATCGGCTAGTTTTCGGGGTTTTGGCCGCGTGTTTCGCCTCCCGATTTCTCGTCTTGCATCCGCTTTGGTTTGTTTTTGGTACAAACCTGCTTTCCTTGTTTGGAAGGTGGTACAAGGGTGGGAGACCAGTATTTCTCCTGGCCGACCACTTTTCCTTTTTCCATCTAGTTTTCTTGTCAGATAACTGGCTTTCTTGGTCTTTCGACCATCTTTTCTGGTCGACCACCACACCACCACCTTGCATTTAGTGTGTTGACCTCTCCCACCTATGGCCGACCAGTTTTTGCTCTGGTTGACCACTTAAAGTGGTCGGCCGACCACTTTTACTAGTAGGCCGACCACTTCAAGTGGTCGGCTGCTTTTTGGCACCTTTTTGGAGATATTTTGGGACATCTGGCATAGCTGGAGAGCATTTGAGCCATCCTCCATACACGTGTATAGAGGGATGGCATTCAAGCTTAGCTTCTCCAAGAAGCTTTGGCTTTCCTCTTCTATAAGAGGGAGACTCCTCCTCCCTCCTCCAAGTTCAGAAAATCTGAGGGAAGAGAGTTACATATAGCTTTGTCTCTATATCACTCTTGTTCTTCATTTTTGTGTTCAAAAGTGTAGATTTGTCTTACTTTAACACACAAACGCACACTCAAACACCATCCTTTTGCTATTGAGGTGCTTAGGGGCTGATTTTGGTGTTCTTGGGTTGCCTTGAACTTGAAAAACCTGCTAGAGCTGCAGTTATAAAGAGGGTCTTCAAGGGTGAGCTTTTGACCTTTAAATCCCCCTTTCTTGCTTAAGATTTTAGCCTATCTTGCATGCTGTTTTAAGCTTAGTTCATAACTGATAAAATTTCTATTTTTGCATTCTTAAAAAGTTTGTTTAAGATCACTTTTGTGGTTGGGGTTGTTTACCCCCTCTTAGGCCTTGTTCGGCCTTTTTTTGAGCCTTTTTTGTGAGCTTCAGGACCACCTTGTATTGGCCTTCTCACCACTGAAATCCCTTTGATTTCAGTGGTGGGGATGGTGTTTTAAGGTCCTAAGAAGGGGAGGGTCATCCCCTCTCCTTGTATCTTCAATACATGCCTCAATATGCCTCATGTTTGAGCATCTTTACTAAGTGTATCTAGACCATATCTTAGCTTGTATTTGTGGTTATTTTTCTGTGGCATACCACTTTTTTTGCTTGTCTTGGTCACTCCATGCATGGTTATTGCACTTGTTGTGTAAATCACACAATCTAGTCTTGTATGCCTCATGTTTGAGCATGTGTTTCTAGCTTGTTTTGGGGCCATCTCAGTAGGTTTTTGGCGTTATTTTAACATGCCTTAGATTTGTTTTGGGTTGGTTTGGTTGGCTCTTGCATGGTTAATACACTCGTAGTCACACATACTAGTTTTGTATGCTTCATGAAGTAGCATGTATTTCTAGCCTATTTTCTTTCCATTTCAGCATGTTTTTGGTGATGTTTTGCCATGTCATGACTCTGTTTTGGTTTGGTTTGGTTGGCCCTTGTATGCTCCATACACTTGTAGTGTAGTTCCATGAAATAGCCTAACATGGATCATGTCATTCTAGCATGTTTTGGCTTAACTTCATGAAGCTTTTGCCCATGTTTTAACATGCTTTAGCTCTGATTTTGGTTGTCTTGGTCATGCATGACTTGCTTTGTATAGCTATAGTTCAATCTAGCTTGTTAGTTTTGTACACCAAGTCCAGTAGCATGCTCTACTTGGCTTATTTGAATAATTTGGCATCACTTGTTATATGATTTTAGTCCATGTTTCATGGTCATGCACTTGCATTTGTTACACATTCAATGCGTTGGAGGGTTTCCCCCTTTATGCCTTAACATGAATCATTGTGTATGCCTTCATGCCATAGCTTGCGAGCTCTCATGTCAGTGTTTATTTGGGGTTATTTTGCCATGATATAACTCTAATTTTTATTGCTTAAGTCATTCCATGCTTGGTCTTAATAGGTGTAGTGTAATCTGCCTTATTTGCCTTGTATGAATCATGCCTTATGCCCTTTATGCTAGCATGTTTTGGCCTACTTCCATGCATGTTTTAGACTCATTCTAACATGTACTAGGACTATTTTGGGTTGCCTTGGTCACATGCTTCATGTTTTGTGTACTTGTAGTACAAATGCTCTTGCTTGCCTCAAGCTTTGAGCACCATTCCATGCTTCATTTGTGTCGTGTGCATGATTTGGCATCATCTAACATGACATTTCAGAGCTTATAGCATGCTTTTGTTCCCACTTCATTCATGCTTTGAATGTCTTTAAGTGTTGTGCATTATGGCCTTGTTATGGCCTTAGCTTGCATGCCTAGGCCTTTGGGCCCTCATCTCAGCATGTTTAGGTCCTTATTTTGACCTACTTGAGCTCTGTCCATGCTTAGTTCATGCATTTGTGCCATGTGTTACATGCCTCCTTTGTGTTGCTCTTTGCTAGCTTTCATGCCCTAGGACCCTAGCATGCTTTACTTATATTGTTTGAATGATTTGGCATCATTTCTTGCTTCATTTTAGTGCACTTAGTGTTGTTTCACTTCCACTTTTGTCACTCATCGAGCACTCTTGAGAGTTGTGCTCTTTGGCCTCTTTGATGGCCAATGCATTGTGCATGCATGCCTTGCTTTATGTGCCTTCATTTCATCACCAATGGCCACTGATTTGGGCATGACTGAGGTCTACCCCTGTTGGTTTAAGTCCATTGATTATGCCATGTATATTGCATTGAGTATGCCATATTATTTCATTGCATTGAGTATGCCATCTTACATTGCATTGTGCATGCCATGTTGCCCCATTGCATTGTGCATGCTAACTGATATTTGCATTGTGTGTACATGTCCCTAACATTGCTAATTTGTCCTTGTAGCATTGCATTGTGCATGCATTAGCATTGTTCGCATGCCATTAGCTTTGTTAAGTTAATCATGTCACATTGCATTGAGTATGCCATGTAGTTTATTCGCATTGTATATGCCATGCTTGCTTGCATTGTGTTTGGAATAGGTGTTAGTCCAAACACGGGAAATGAGGGACGTTTCATACTTAAAGTGATGAAACGTGCCTTAATTCCTGGTCGCCGACGCTCTTGATCATACATGATAGAGTTTTAGGCTTTATGTGTTTACTTGTGCATTCATTTTCATATTGAATTGTGCAACTTTGCCTCTCGGCCATCATGCATGAAAATGCACGATTGGTGGCCCGGGGGTCGAGAACCACACCCCCTTGAGTTCATAACATGATAAGGAGGGGTGGTTGTGCACACATATCTTGCAAATACATTTCCATGCCCTTTCTTGCTCTCTGTTGCAGCAAATTAGAATTCAGCAGCAATAACTGGTCGGCCGACCAGTATTACTAGCTGGCCGACCACTTTTCTGGTTTTTCAGCACAAAAAGTGGTCGGCAGGTGGTCTCCTTCCTCAACAACTGGTCGGCAACCCTCCCACAGGTTCCCATGATAGAGTTTCAGCTTTCTGGAGCTTGGTGCAGTGTCCTGAGAACAAATAAAAACAGAGGCAAGTTGGGGCATCGCGACGAATTTCTGAACGAGGCGACCGGGCATGCATGCATTCTTCCCTCTGAGGGCACCTCTGTTTACTGCTTTACTTAGCTAATGTGTTTAGCTAGTTTACGCTTTCGTTTTGTACTTTAATAGTTAATGCGTTTAGCTATTTAAATTTGTTTTGTAATAATTAGTTAACTAGGATTAGTTAATTAATTGTGTTGTAATAATTAGTTTAATTAGCTTAGATTAGCTAGTTAGCTTCTTATTTGGTTCCCCCCTCGAGAGGGCACATTGTTGTAATAAGCGTGCGTGTGTGTGATGCATGTCTTCCAACCCCCATTTCTTTCTTCTTTTTACTTAACTGCTTACGATGGTTAGTTATAGGGCATATTTCATTTAGCATATCTTATGCTCACATGCGTGCATCCATTCATCTGTATTGCATGTACCGGGCTCAGCGCATCATACTAACTGCATTGTATTTCAATTCCTATTTGAATACATGTATCAAATTGTTGCATTTCACATGACATTCTGGGTAGCCGAGCCTATCTTAATTTGTTGCATTAGCCATGTTAACATGAACTAGGATCATGCATGATTTCTAACTAGTTCTTTGTTTTGGCTTGGAGTACACGGTGAGTGTTTACGCTTTAGCATACTGAATGTGTGTTAATGTTGCCATGATAGCATGCTTGCCATGAGGCTAACTGCTTATTTGATTAACTTCCTGAATGTCTGTGGGTGAAGGTTGGATTGATTGAATTGGAACAATTCATTGAAATCCCTAATTTAGCCTACTTGCGAGTAGCAAACTTCAAACCATTTTCAAACAAATATGCGATGTTTTGTTCCAAATTAAGCGATCTAGTCTATACTTGTTTGCTGTGCGCATCACGTAGTAAAGATTAGCTAATTAACCGGAATAAGAGCACATGTGTTTTCAAAAACAAGATATCATGCTTAGTACAGGCCGATCTTTGATCGGGCGAACGGGGGTGCTCATTAAATGACCTTCCCCAATCGTACCCAAGTTCCCGAGCCGAGGTAACTTTGGTGATGACGGACACGTGGCCTTAGGCACGAGTCAGGGTTTCCTAAATTCCCCCAAAATAAAATATTTAGGTGGCGACTGTATCTGGCAAAGCAGTCCATGTTTGACACTTCTTTACAAAAATCAGTTTTCCAAAACGATTTGCCGGATTTGGACTCTTTGGTGATTTGTCAATCTCACATCTCACATTGTGAGATCAGATTAAGAACCGTGACATTTGAGTTCGAACTGTAGCATTGAAGCCCAAGGGCGAGCCTACAAGCCCCGGAATTAGAGAATGACGATGAAGAAAAATGAAGAGTGTTTGTGTGCTGTCTGGCAAAGAGATGAACATACCTCCATACAATAGGAGATTTTTTTTAAAGATCTCTGATATTAAGATTTTATAAGATAAATGGAATATAACGTTTTCATAGTAGTTAAGGTCTCTTAACATTTTCACAGAGAAAATTTGACTCTGAGAAATTTCAATTTTCTCTGAGTCAAATTTTCTTCATGAAAATGTTAAGGGATCTTAGCTAAGAAAATAAAATATCTTAGACCTCTCCTACTATACAAAGTTAGAGAGAGATGTTTTACTAATTTTCACTATACAATATGTATGAATAATTCAAAAGGAATATTAAAGAAAAAAATCAATACTCTACATAATTAATTTATGTATTTTTTTCTTAATCCAATCACAATATATTTATATTTAATCTTTTAAATAAATCTTATGTAGTTCTACTTCTGCATATTTTTATTTTCCAAATAAATATAAAAAAAAATAAAAGTAAATAATTTGAATCACTTTTAATTTTATATTACTAATTCTCTTTCTAATTTAATTATTATTTTTAATATCAAAATGAGTGTTTATTTTACTATCTTATAATTTAATATATATCATATAGTACAATAAAACTAAAATTATCAAAATAAATAAATAATTTAGCTAAATTTATTATATATAAGTATACAAGTAACAATTTTATAAAATAATAAGGCTAAGATTATTAAAATAAATAATTCAAATTAAAAGTTTATTTTAAATTAAAATTAAAATTATTCTTTTGTAACATATATCATAAGATAAAGGCCGAATTACACTAACAGTACCTATAGTTTGGGACTTGTATCACTTTAGTCCCTGACCTTTCAATTATGATACATTTAATCCTGAATTTTGAATCTCGTTCCAAATAAGGACAATTGAAGACATTTTTGCTCCATTTCAAGGGCAAAGTCATCAATTTGATAAAATATAAACTAGTTTAACAAAAATAAATGTCAAATAAAATTTATTTTTAAATTTTTAAAAATTATTTATGCCCACCAAAGATAAAATTATATAAAAATGATAAATCTTTTACCTTTTTATTTTTTTACCAAATTAATTTTTAATATGTGTTTGGATGGTGATCATGTAATGAGAGGTTGTTTTTGTTGATATTTATATATGGTTATCATGTAATAGATGGTTGTATTTGTTGTTAATAGATATTTTTGGATGGTTATATTGGAATGGATGGTTATTAAGCTTTTAATTTGTAATCGATATGTTTAATATATGAATGTTTTTAATTTTCAATTTTTTAATTTAATGGATTGGTTTAATAATGACATCAAAGTTGTTGTCATGTTTGGCTTTTGAAAAAATAGAAAATAATTTAATAAAAATAAATGTGAAAAAATTATTTACACCCTCCCAAAAGACAAATATAAAATTGATGTTTTTTAATTTTTTTTCACCAATTTAATTTTTAGTTTCTTATAAAATCTTTTTTTGAAAATAGATTCTGAAACCCAAACCAAACGGATCTTTCTGGCCAAGAAAGTTCCAATATTATTTATTAAAAAAATGTCATTACATTTCAAACAACATACAAGTTAATCAACACAAAATAAGTTCTATGATAACTTTGCCCTTGAAATAGACCGTTTGCAAAGGAAATTTTTTTTTTTTCTTTTTAGATGGTAGAAAACGAAATATCTTTGATTGTCCTTATTTGGAAAAAAAAAATTCAAAATTCATGGTCAAATGTATTACAATTAAAAAGTTATGAATCAACGTGATACAAATATCAAACTACAATGACTGTTAGTGTAATTCGCTCTAATATAAAATATCATTACATTAATTAAAGTTAACTCCATTGAGATTTTATGTCAGACATTATAATTCTAAAAGTGATTTACATACAAGTGTAGCGTCCAATTTGATATTGATTGATTAAAATAATGAAACAAAATACTTTTTTTTATTAAGTTTTTAGAAGATAAATTGACAAATGTCAATTATTTTAAAGAATAATGATTCATAAAAAATGATTGTGAATATTTAAGATACCTATTGATGTTTCTTGAATAATTTCTAAATAAAAATTTTGAATTTATAGTATTAGTGATAATGCACATTTATGGACTTTGCCAGAAAAGATATGCAAAAATAATTTGGCTGGAATAAAAATTTGCAGTTATTATAATGTGTCACATAATTAATCAGAACCCTTTTGAGAACTGAAATTATTAAGGTTATAGAGATTTTGTATCTGATTCTCTTTGAGGACACTGTTTGTGATTTGAATTTGTAATTTTTTATGCATCAATGTGAATAATTCTTACGATTTTACTGATATAAGCATAAATTATACCTTTGAGTCAGCCCACCTTAACCATTTTTGTGTGTAATAAGATAATTAAATATTGTCATATAAAAATATTATAATAAATTATAATCAAACGTCACTTGAAGCATAATTAAAGACCTAATGCACTACCCTAGACATAACCAAAAACATAAGAAATTAGCAAAGACTTTTCCGATTAATAACCAAAATAATACATCATGAGTTTTAATCAAGTCATAATTTGTATATTATAGAATTTTCCATTGTTTTTATTTTTTTCAAAAAAAAATATTTTGATACAAGTGGAATTCATGATTTTTGGTAAATTTGATTAACACAAATGAAGATTTGATTTCAAGTTGAAAATACACATTTTATATATATATATATATATATAACTTTGAAATAAATTATTTTTCTGAGCCTTTTACATAAAATCACACATAATAATAAAAATTTTCTTCAGCCATTAACAAATCTATTTGTATTTAATTTTTACACATCAAAATATTAAGACTTAAAATTAATTTTCCATTTAAAAATAAATTTCCGTACATCACACGCGTCACCTACTAGTACATCAACATAAATTTTAATTTCACAAATTGCATCACCACACGGTTCAAACTTAACAAACATTAACATACAAAATTAAATTTTATCATATATACATACTTTAACAAATATTTTTTTAACTTATTCATTGTGAATGCTTTAACAACATTATAGAAATGTTATTGGCAAAATTAAAATCCAAGTGTGACTTGAAATTGTGGCATCCTGAAAAATTATTTAGGTAGTTTTAGAGCATGGTGTTTTCAATCCAATGAAGAATGGAAAAATTACATTAATCTCTTCCGAAGCTCAAATATATATATTATAGTTCTAACCTAATTACATTAGATTTAAAAAAAAAAAATTATTTGGCACTTTCCATCACTAAATTGTTAGTCATATAAATAAAATATATATATATATATATATTCATCTTTTTACACTTATATATATATATATATATTATTGTATCTTTACACACTTTGTATTAATTTTAATCATTTTAATCTTAGTAAAAAGAAGGAAAAAATAATTTTACTACAACTATGGAATTCCTTAGACCATCTCCAATCATTCACTAAAATTTTTATTTATTTTGATTCCAAATTTGAGTAAAAAACTTGATTTGATATGAGTTACTCCGTTCCTTTTATCAAATTTTTATCAAAATCTTTTTAAAAAATTAGGGTAAATTACATTTACCTCCCCTGAGATTTCTGACAAATATAGGGGCCTCCCCTGTGGTTTGAATAATTACAGTAACCCCTCTTACTTTACCTGACAATGTCAAGATTCCCCCATTCCGTCTATTTTGTACAAATGACGTTAGTATCCAATAGAAAGTGACCATGTTACCCTTGCTTTTGGTTGCGAAAAGACCAAAAAGCCCTTTGTTCACAAAATCCCTAATCAAGCTACATTCACAATGCAAATCGAATTCTTCAGAGAAAGAAGAGAGAGAGAGAGAGACGATAGTAAGAACGTGAAGCAAGGTTGATCTATGTGAAAAAGATGAAGAAGCTATTCAATTTTAGACCGATCATCGTTGCCAGTGCACAATGTAAACTAGTTTCATCGGTGAGAAGTTGCGGTTATGGTTTCCAGGAAAGATTTCGAACTCTGTAAGATTTGAATATGATTAATTTGAGTTGATGATTTTCGATTTTTTTTTCCATCTTTTTTCTTACAAATTTGTTTCTATTCTGTGTTTGATTTGATGAAATGTATGTGAAAAGGGTTTTCTTCGAAAATATATATTTAGGGTTTATATTTTATTTGCAAAATTTTTGACTGGAAAAAAGGAATTTGGTGAATGTTACTATAATAATAGTGTAATGTAGGGATTTAATATAAATTTCTGATTTTTTGGATTTTATTCATGAGATGTATGTTTACATGTTTAGGGCTTTTTGGATTTTATTTATTCGAAGCTTACATGTTTAGGGCTTTTATTTGATTTGCAAAATTTCTGATTGGAAAAAAAGAAATTTGTTGAAAATTTATGAATTTCTGATTTTATGGGTGTTATTCATGAGATGTATGTTTAGGATGAATTTATGATTTTTTAGGTTTTACTTATGATTGTTTCATATTAGTATAATTATAGTGTAATTTAGGGATTTCTTCATGTTTTCATATTTTCTTCAGTTAATTGTATTGGCTTGCTTATTTTATTAGGGCTTTTCTTCATTTTTTCTTCTTTCCTTCAGTTAATTGTTGAGTATAGTACATGTTAGGAATTAATTGGTACGTTATTATGATCATAGTATGGCTTCATTTCCTTATTTTGATTTAATCATCAAGTACAAAGGGAAAGTGGGAAGAGTGTATGATGTGGACCCAAATATGTATTGCTACATTGATGCCTTGAAGGATGTAACTGCAACAATCCTCTCTCACATTTCTTGTAGTGAAGCAATAGCAATCGCATTGCATTGTGATCTGCCTGGTACTGACACAAGGAGATTAATAGAAAATGATCTTTATGTGCTAGACATGTTTTATGTGCAAGGTAGGAGTAAAACAATTAACTTGTATGTAGACATAGCATATTCTATTAGAATGAGTGATGGTGGACATAAAAGTGATGTCGGAAATGAAAATGGTAGAGGTGGAAATCATGGAGTAGATGCTGTAGATGTAGAGCAAGACTGCCATACTATAGATGTAGATGAAGAGTACCGTGAGGACAATGTTTATGGGTTTAGTGATGAGGATAGGGATTGGAATGCAACTGCTGAGCATGAAAACCAATCAGATGGCAATGAGATTTTGAGTGATGATGATAATAAGTGCTCAAGTGAAGATGATGATGCTGAACCTAGTGATTACCAATCTGGTGATGATGAAGTGGCATATTCTACTACTGATGATGATTAAGATGATGAAGCAGACTGTCTAGATGATGAAAAGATGAGGTTTCCAGGCATGAAGTATGATGGTACCTACAATGGGAAAGAGCCATATATGAATCAAGATGGAGAAGTTGTATTGGAAGAAGGGATGATTTTTCCAGAAGTGAATACTTTCAGGGCTACATTGAGGGACTATACAGTGTAAACTGGTTTCAAGATAATAAGAGACAAAAATGAGAAGCCTAGAGTAACAGCCCATTGTGCTGTTGAGGGCTTCCCTTGGAGAATTCATGCATCTCCACTTCTAGATGGGACCACCTACAAGATTAAAACCTTAGTACCTACTCACACATGTAGCAGAATGAACACAAACACTGAAGCTACATTAGCTTGGATTGCTAAAAAAATGGTTAAATGTTTTAAGGACAATCCACACATGGGCTTAGATACTATGCAAGTGAAACTAAATAAAATGTTTGGGATTGAGGCTTCAAGAATGCAACTGTATAGAGCCAGAAGGAGGTGCAAGGAGGAGCTGAACAATGATGCTTTTATTTGGTTGCAGAAGGTTCCACTTAAAGGAAGGTCTAGGCATGCATTTGATGGTAGGATTATGAGTGATCGCATCACAAATAGCATGACAGAGTCCTTCAATAATTGGTTAGGAAATTTGAGAACTCAGCAAATTTTAACTATGTTAGAGGGCATAAGGTGCAAGTTGATGGGTAAGTTTCAAATGAGGTACCAAAAGGCAATGCAATGGAAATCTAATGTGACATTGAATGTGAAGAAACAGTTTGAGGTCACACTGAAATGGTCAAGAACTTGCATAGTTGAGTATGCAGGAGGCAATGAGTATGAGGTGAAGGATAATGAGGGGGTTAATCACATTCTCCATATTGGGGCTATGACTTGTGTATGTAGACAGTGGGAAATATCTGGTCTTCCATGCAAGCATGCTATGGCTGTAATTTCTCACAGTAGGTTAAACATAGAAGATTTTGTCCACCCTTACTATTCTAAGGCAACTTACTTGAGAGCCAATGGTGGAATGATACATCCCATCTTAGACCATAGCATGTGGACACTTATACCTAGGGACCCTATACAACCCCTACCTCTGAAAAGATTGCCAGGAAGGCCAAGGACTTCAAGAAAGAGGGCTGCTCATGAGCCACCAGCTGGAACAAGTAAGAGCAAAAGGTCTAGTACCTTGAGATGCAAATGGTGCATACAATTTGGACACAACAAGAGAACTTGCCAAAGACGTCCAGTCAGGGGTGGAGCATCTGGTGCTGGTAGGGGCAGTGGCACATCCAGTGGTAGAGGCAGTGTCAAAACTGCTGGTAGGGGCAGTGGCAGATCTGTGAGTAGGGGTAGATGCAGTGGCAGATCTGTGAATAGGAGCAGAGGTAGAGGCAATTCAAGTGGGAGAGGTAGTTCCGCTGAGAGGGGAAATGCAAGTGGTAGAGGCAATTCAAGTGGGAAGGACAGTTCAGCTAGGAGGGGAAATACAACTGCAAGAGGAAGTTCAACTGGGAAGGGGAGTTCAAGTGGGAGAGGCAAGGGCAAGGCCAAGCATGCACAAGTAAATTTTTTCTAGTTGTTTTGCCTTTTCATTTGTGATTTTTATTTGTTTTGTCTATCCATTTATGATATTGATATGTATATTTATTACCTTTGGTTTTCAATTTAAGATATTCCAAGAGAGACACCCCCAATGCCTACTCAGTGTGTGACACAGGTCACACAACATCATGTTAGTTATGAAGCTACAATGAAATTATTTTCTTATTTTTTTAGCTTGCATGAATCCAACAATGTATTTTTGTTTACTTGTTTGTTTGTTTGACTTTTTTTTTTTTTTTTTTTTTTTGCAAATTACTTAGCTAAGCTGTTGATATTTTGGGTACAAGGATTAACATAGGTTGAAGGTATAAAATATATGTTGGTTGACTGTATAGTTAGTGAGGATCATGTTCCACCTTTTTGTATTTTAATAGTGGAGATGCAATGCTAAGAATAGAAATCCATGGACTGTGGCCACTTTTGTTTTTTTTTTTTTTTTATAGTGGCCGTGAAGTATTTTATAAATACTCATTTTGGGAATGTAGGTGATGTAATTGCATAGACTTGACAAATATGGTCCATGGAATGATGTAACTGAACATATCTGATAGGAATGATGTAAGTAAACTAATTGGACATATTTGAGAACAATCATGATATAATTAAACAGTCCTACTTGATGTTTAGATGATGTAATGGAATGGTCTTTATGTTTACAGGTTATTATGTTAGTCAAATTAGATGTGCATATTTACATAATGCTGAAATAACTTCATCATATTTATATATGGTCCATTACAAAACATACTGCATTACAAAACATAAGGTCTATTACAAAATATTACAAAACCTTACATAAGGTCCATTACAAAACATTAGGTAAATCATTACCATTACATTTTGAGAGCAACCATTATGGAAATTAAACATAAAACAACATTCATGATCATTATTATCTTCATAAATCCCATGTTTGCTTCAAGTACTTGCATCTTTGTTTGCATAGCCCCCATTTGATTTATTAAATTCATTGCATGACTTTCTTCTTCATAGGATGAAGTGTGTCTGTTAACAGTTGCTTGAGTGTCTTCTATCATCATTTCTCCTCCAACAGATGAGTTTACTGTTTTGTACCAGTCCTAGAATGCGCATTTCCCATTTGGGCATAAATAATACAATTTGCCTCGGTTTTTTTTCAGATTCAGTGACTTTAATTGTTGCTTTGCTCCCACAGTAGCAGAGCTTCACTACAAGAAATTAAGGTTTTAAAGACAAATTTTTAGAAACAAAAATAATTTGTCTTTAAAAATTATGCTTTTAGAGACAAAATGAAAGAATTTTGAAAAAAAAAAATTTAACCATATTATTATATTTTTAAAACGAAACTATTTGGTTGCAAAAGGTTAATGACTTTTTGTCAACAATTTTGATTTGTCCCTAATAAACACACCACATAATTATTTTATTTTATTTTCATTCTTTCAACTCAATAGTTGGGATTTCATTTCCTTCTCCACGCAACTGTCTCTCTTGCATTCTATCTCCATCGAAGCCCTAATTTCATTGTATCTCCATCGAAGCCCTAATTTCATTGTTCTCGGTGGTTTGTTGATTTCAATCCCTGATCTCAGAGACTCCTCGACAGCGACTTCAATATCCAGGTTTGATCGATTAATCGATTATTCATTTGAGCTAAAATATGTACAAAATTGATGATGTTTTTATGTCTTCGATTCATTCGTTTTTAGTTTATTTCTTGTAAATTTACAGTTGTGAAGATGTGTTGTTTGTTTTGATTGACATAGATCTATTGTAAATTTCAGATTCCTCTTTGTTTTCATTTTGATATACAAATCTTTGAACTTGATTTTTTTTAATTATTTTTTGTTTGTTTCGGCATGACATTGATTTCGAGAGATTGTGTTTCTTCAATTTGTTTGCTCAGAACTTGTATTGTTTGGTTTCAATTTATACTTGAATATGGTTTTTTGAACATCAGGTTCTATTATTGGAGTATTGAAAGAAAATGAAGGAAAATTTGACATGGTTTTGTGGATATTTTTTTTCTAATTATTTTAGAGAACAAATTATTTTAGTTCTAAGTGACATGGTTATGTTTTTAGATCAACTTTTACTCAAATTTAGGGGGGGGGGGAATCCTAATTATTTCTGGTGAGGTGCCGGAGGATCCGGTGGTTTCGAATAAGTCGGGACTTCTCTTCGAGAAGCGATTGATTGAGAGACATATTTCCGTATGTTCGTTTTCCCTCTCTTCATGATAGGGTTTTGATGTGTTCTGCCTTTTTGCTCTATTTGTTTACTGAGAAAACTCGAAGAAAAACATAAAATTGAAAATTTTGGATGTTAAAGATTTTTATTTTGGCCTCTTTTTGGGTATTAATTAGAATTTGCATTGTAATTCTAAATTCCATGTTTAATGGAAATCTGCATTTTGGTTTTTAAAAAGGAATATGGAAAATGCCTTATCACTGGGGAGGCTCTGTCTATGGACGATATTGTCCCGATTAAAACCGGCAAGGTATGCTGTATGCCGATTTGTATACATTTGTCTGCAATGTGTTGTTAGTATTATTTCAGTGTAAATTATGGTTTGTTGAAGCTTAATTATACAAGAATTATGCACAGATAGTGAAGCCATGACCAGTACAAGCCGCAAGCATTCCAGGGATGCTTGGGATGTTCCAAATAGTACGTGTTTCCAACCCTTAGCATGCCATTTCTATAGATTTTATTATTAGGTATAACTTCATGTTGTCATTTCCCTCCAAACATTGTGATCATACCTGACACTTAATGGTTACTATCAGCACATTTATATGAACTGGTAAATCTAATGGGTTACTATTAGCACATTTATATGAACTGGTTATAGTTTTGCTGTTTTGGCTTTGTGTTTACATTCATAAGAAGAAGTTTTCTTATGCTATTTATCAAAAAAAAAAAAAAAGAAGTTTTCTTATGCTAGTAACTGATCTTCTATATTTTTTCATTTTAATGTAATAATAGGAATGGGATAGCCCGATGCCATCTAATTTTGTCGTGGAGCAACAACTACTTATAGCAAGGCAAGAGTTAAGTCATGCTTTATACCAGGTACTAAAGACGAGCTTTTTTTTTTTATTTTCTTTTTTGGGCAAGTACTTGATGATGAGCTTATATCCTCTTTAAAGTTTGGATCTTTTGTACAGATTGTGTAGAATATTTTATTTGATTTCAAAACAAAACATTATCATTGTTTTGCAGTTTGTTTAGTTAATATTGGAACATTCAAAAATACATATTTGACAATTAGAGATTGTGAAACACTTGCAAAACAAATTAATGGTTCAGCAGCAATTTAAAATAATAATAATAATAATAATAAAAATGAAGAAGAATGAATAAAATTAAAAAAAGAAACTGCTTACATGTAACATTTTTCTCTAACTATAAAGAAGACAGGTTTGTTTTAGTTTCTTTTCCTTGAGATTTATATATATATATTTTATGTAGAATTTTAGATTTAATAAAATTTTCAGGGTTAATTCTATCAAGTTTTGACTTTCGAGCTTTTAGTATAGTAGCAAGAAATGCCTCTTTTATTTTGGGAATCCTATTTCTATCATTTACAAGTGCAGACTCAGGGCTATTGCACAGCTTATAGGCATAACATAACTATGAAGTTACTAGTAGTTTTTAGTGAAGGACCTTAGTGAGAACTAGTACATGGTTTCAGTTATTGGACAGCTTTACCCTGAGAATTACAATGAATTAATTTTCACTGTGATAAAAAGTTACCAGATAATATTTAATTCTTTAAGGATCTTCATTTTGGAACCCATACTTCAAAAAAGATAAACATGCATGCATTACTCAATCTAATGACTTCAAATTTTGTGGTCAGGATGTGGCAAATTGAAATTTAACTGTGCATCTTGATATCAAGGGCTGTTTAGAAATGTAACTAATACATAGCTTAGCATCAATAAGGCTTTAACTCAAACACAACACATAGCTTCCCCTGAATGAAAAAATTTTGTTCTAAGATCTCAGTTCTATGCAGGTTCTGCAAGCTTGCATTGATTTGAAGGTTTGGGAGCTCTTTGTGAGATTTTGAATGACATTTTAACAAAGCCCTTGAGAAGAGGATATGATGAGTTGTTTTATTCTGTAGGTAGATGTAACTCTAATATACAATCTGTTCATTGAATAGTTGAATGCTACAAGAAATGCTTGTGGCACTGGCCTTATAATTTGGAAATGATGCTTTTGAAATCTTTATTCGTTTATGATATACAATCTAGATGTTACGTATAAACGAATTAGAGCATGGTATTTGTTTGTCATTGAAATATCTTTTGATTAAGCCTCTTTGAATGTGATGAGCATGTTTTTTTTTTTTTTTTTTTGTTGAATTTTAATTTGGAGATGAACAAATGGTCTGGTGATATATTTGATATTTTCTGTTTGGTTGTTGAGAAATCAATAAAGGAATATCAGTTGATGTTCAAACTAGTATTTTTAGAGTAATTGTTACAAAATCAAAAATAAATAAATAAATAAATAAAAATTATTATACTTTTAGAGATCAATTTTAGTTGTTTCAAAAAAATTATAACCTTTAAACTGAAACTTTTAGCCACCACTTTTACTTGTTCCAAAAGCTAAAACTTTTAGAGACCAATTTGTTTTGTCTCAAAAATTATTTTTTTTGTCTCCATAAGTGCTTTTTGGCCCTAGACTGTTATAAGACTTTTAGAGACAAATTTTGATTGTCTCAAAATTAAAACTTTTTGCAACAACATATTTTTGTCTAAAAAAGTCTATTTATAGTGACAAATGCAAAATTTTGTCTCTAAAAGTCATTTTTTGACTTTTCCGGACGGACTATTTGGGACAAACTTCGGGACGGAGGAAATTGATTGGCTAAAGTTTTTCCCAACAAATATTACACTTTTAGCGACGGAATAAATTTGTCCCTAAAAAGCTGATTTCTTGTAGTGCTTGCTTCTATATTTCATCACCCCTCCTCCATCACTCAATGATGACATATCCATCCACTGAACCTACATTTATGAAATGGAAGAGTTATAATGCATTTTCAGAACATATATTGCATTTTGTTGTTATTGTGCTTTATTTCTGAATAATGGGACATACCTGTGTTGGATGTCTGATGTTTGTGCTTTATTTGTCAAGAATGGCTCATGTTGTTTGTGCTTTGTGCTTTGAAATTATTATTATTATTTTTTTGGACTAGTTAGTTGTTATTCACATGCAATTTTTTTTTCAAAAATAATTAATGTGAGTGGGAACATACCTGTGTTGTGCTTGAACCTCTGTTATCTCCTTTTTGTTGTTCTTCAATTTTGGATGCCTCTATAATTTTCCCTCTTTCACTTGGATTTGTTGAAGCTGAAGAACTCACCATTTGGTATATATAGATGAGTTGAGGGCATTATAGGCATTTTCTTGTTTACATTTGATTACATCAGCAGGATTTGTTAGGTGTATAAACGGCTGTCAAATTTTGGAGGAATCTTGACATTGTTAGGTAAAGTAGGGGGAGTTACTGTAATTATTCAAGCCATAGGGGTGGTCCTTGTATTTGTCAGAAACCTCAGGGGAGGTAAATGTAATTTACCCAAAAAATTATTCTCTCATCCCAAATTTCACTTTTCATCAATTTTGGTGAAAAAAACCCATCTCCAGTAGTTCATCTTTTAATAATTTCATCAAACTTAAGAAACTTAACAAAATAAAGGCTTGTTGGAAATCTGATGAAAGATTTGGTTCATCCTTAATTTGATGAAAAATGTACTTCTCCCTTGATTTGATACAAGTTTGATGAAAGGATTTGACCTCATTTTCACAAAAATTTTCATCAAATTTAAATTTGATGAAGGATTCAATGAAAGATTAGAGATGCTCTTATATATTTTTTTATAAGGGGGATTTGGTGATAGACCTCTTAAAGCATCTCCAACGTTGTATTTTTTTTTTCCCACCAAATTTGAGTAAAAACTCCATCTAATATCACACGCTCCAACGGGCTTTCATCATAACACTAGTTGACCGAGCGGATGACCAGGAGGATGTCCAACCAGTCGACTGGACAGTGTAATTTTTTCACAAATTAAAAATTGTTTATTTTATTATAATACCCTCATATATATATATATATATATATATGTGTGTGTGTGTGTGTGTGTGTGTATGTATCAGATTGCAATTATTCTCTCTTATTTCAATCTCTCTTCTCTCTGTCTCACTTTTATCACTGTTGTTCTCAATCGGTGCCACTACCGCTCTCCACTAGTGCCACTGCCACTCATCATGGAACTTTTTTTCTATCGTCTTCATTGCCACCGTCACTCGTCGCATCCACAACCTCAAATCTAAAATCATTCACAATCGTCGTCGCCGAAAAATGACGATTTGCGACAGTTCGCAAACCTTAGATTTGAGATCCTTCACTCTCTCCCTCTCTATGGTTTTGATGGTTCGTGCTCTTTTTCTATGTGTGTGTATGTGTCACTCACCATTTATACTCTCTCTCTCTCTTCTTCTTCTTATTCTTTTTCTTATTCTTCTTATTCTCATGATACTCTGTCTCCTTATATCTCTTTCTTCTTCTCATGACACTCTGTTCTCCGAATAGTAAAATTTTACTTTGGTTCATGACAGAATACTCTCCTGTAAAGCCATAATCGCAACTTGTTTTAGAGTAAAATTTTATTTTGAATCATTGTAAATTTTACTCTGATTCAGAGTAAAATTTTACTTTGTAATTAATAAAAAAATAGTAAAATTTTATTCTGAATCAAAGTAAAATTCTATTTTGATGATTCAAAGTAAAATTTCACTGTCGTTAAGCAGATCGGCTTGTTGTTAACTAGAGTAAAATTTCACTGTTGTCGAAAACAAAGTACATACTAAATCAATGAACTAAAGTCAAATTTTACTTTTAAATTATGAACAAACATATAAAATACTCTTGATTTTTCATTGTAATATCAGATTTCTCATTTTTCTATCAAATTTAAGTTCTTTTATCTCAGATCTGAAGTTATTGATCTCAAATATAAGTTTGTAGGTATCAAATTTGAGATGCTGGTTGTTTGATGGTAAAAATGGTAGTTGTCGGCCGACGATGAGGATGAGCGATGCTAGTAGACTATGAAGATGGTGGTGGCGATAAACAACCATCGAGTTTGTGAAAATAGAGAGTGATGTAAAAAACATAGAAGAAAGAGAGGGTATAATGGTCAAATAAAATATTCAAATAACAAATTTTGCCTTCCATATAAGACTTTATAATTATGAAAGGGTTTTGAAAGTACTAATTTTATTTTATTTTATTTATTTATTTTAACAAAAAAAAGAAGTTAGGAGAGATTTATGGTCAAATTTTCCTAAATTCGAAGTAAGGTGAGTGCAATTTATTCAATGAAAAATTATAAAATATGTTAAATGAGTTATGTTTTGTCCATCAAATATAACTAATAAAGATAATAAAAAGTTTAGAAACTCCACATATTCATATTAAAAATTTTACTGAACATTCACCCTTATAATCCAACCTACGGGTTTGATAGAATTTTTAGTATTTGAAGATAATCAACGACGTTGTCAAAAAAATTTCGGTAGGTGGGCAGTGAGCACCACATGAAAAATTGGGAGTACCGTCGCAGCACATAAAGAGCTGCAGATAATACAGTGAGTACGGGGCCTTTTCACAAATTAAGTCAAATCAGCAACTTAATTCTCAAATCAGACTTAATTTGGACAGAATTCGCAAATTAGGTTAAAACGTGGTTGTAAACCATGCTTTCAACGTTTTTGTGCCTATCGTGCGGAAATTTTGTGAAATCATAAAAGCGTGTTTCCAAACTACGCTTTTAATTAAGAAAACATGGTTACAAATCACGCTTTTCATTAATTTTTTTTTTTTTTTTGAAAGCGTGGTTGTAAACCACGTTTTTTACTGAAATTTTTTTTTCTTCTAAAAACGTGATTGTGAACCACGTTTTAGCCAAAATATAAAAGCGTAATTTGAAAACACGTTTTCAACACAAATTGAAACCACAGTTAGAGGCTTCAGTCACACACACTCACACTCACACTCACACTCATACACTCTCTCTCTCTCTCTCTCTCTCTCTCTCTCACACACACACCCACCACTCACATATATAATTTTTAATATATATAAATTTTATTTTATAAAATTGAGGCTAATAGTAAATATATATAACAATAATTTATAATAGCAACTAATAATCAACTATATAATTTTTATAATTTTTGTAAATATAAATAATTTTTATATAATTTTAGAAATAATTTTTTACAAATTAAATTGAAACGACCATACATACATATGTATATAACCTGTTTAAAAGTTAAAATGATATTTATTTTTTACCCTTAAATGATAATTATTTTTTATTTTTTATTTCTTAACCAAATTAATTTTTAATTTTTTATAAAAAAATTCTATAAATCAAACCATACATAGCCTAAAAATATTTTGATAAAACATTTTTTACATTGATAACTTATTTAATTATTTGTTAATTTTGCGACATTTTTATCATCTGAGGCATGTTTGGTAACCATTTCGTTTTCAGTTTTCAATTTATATTTACAAAAATTTAAAAAACTATCATAAAAACTTGTTTGATAATTTTTTTAGTTTATAAATGGTTGTCTCAACTTGTAAATTTGAGGAAAAAAAGTAAATTCAAAAAATGAGTTTTTTTGAAAAAAAAATTTATTTACAAACCCACGTAAACTCATTTTTTGAATTTATTTGGAAAAAACATTAATTGAAAAAAAAATTTGTTAGTAAAATTTTTAAATTGTTGTTTAAAAACCAATGTAAACTCATTTTTTGAATTTACATTTTTTCCTCAAATTTATAAATTGAGACAATCATTTATAAACTAAAAAAATTATCAAACAAGTTTTTATGATAGTTTTTTAAATTTTTGTAAATATAAATTGAAAACTGAAAACGAAATGGTTACCAAACATGCCTTAGATAGAAAAAATGTCGTAAAATTAACAAATAATTAAATAAGTTACCAACGTAAAAAATGACTTATCAAAAGATTTTTAGGCTATGTATGGTTTGATTTTTAGATTTTTTTTAAAAAAATTAAAAATTAATTTGATTAAGAAATAAAAAATAAAAAATAATTATCATTTAAGGGTAAAAAATAATTATCATGTTAACTTTTGGAATGGTTATATACATACGTATGTATGGTCGTTTTAATTTAATTTGTAAAAAATTATTTCTAAAATTATATAAAAATGATTTATATTTACAAAAATTATAAAAATTATATAGTTGATTATTATTTGCTATTATAAATTATTATTATATATATTTAATATTAGTCTCAATTTTATAAAATAAAATTTATATACATCAAAAATTATATATGTGAGAGTGTGTGAGTGGTGGGTGTGTGAGAGAGAGAGAGAGGGAGAGAGAGAGAGTGTGAGTGTGTGTGACTAAAGCCTCTTACTGTGGTTTCAATTTGGGTTGAAAACGCGTTTTCAAAACACGTTTTTACATTTCAACTAAAAGCATGGTTCACAATCACGTTTTTAGAAGAAAAAAAAATTTCAATTAAAAGTGTGGTTCATAACCACGCTTTCAGAAAAAAAAAAATTAATTAAAAGCATAGTTTGTAACCATGCTTTCTTAATTAAAAGCGTGGTTTGGAAACACGCTTTTACGATTTCACAAAATTTACGCGCAATAGGCACAAAAACGTTGAAAGCGTAGTTCACAACCACGTTTTAGCCTAGTTTGGGAATTCCGTCCAAACTAGGCCTAGTTTGGGAATTAAGTTGCTAATTTGGCTTAATTTGAGAAATGCCTCGAGTACGGGTCTCTGTGGTGCGATTCAAGATTTGAAAGTAAAATTATAAATTGAATAGTGAATTAACAGATTGACGGATTGATAAATTATGGTTTGGGCAGTTTTGGATAGATTGACTGATTGAAAAATATTTTAACCAATTATCAAGTATTTGCAAAATATATAATACTAATTTATATAATAATTTTCATATATATAACACAAACTAATTTACATAATATTTTTCATATATATAACTATTAATTTTTACTAAGGCCTCGTTTGGGAGCTTGTTTTTTTAGTAATTTTTTGGTTTTTTAGTTAAAATATGATGTAAAAAAATTAGTATGTTTGGGATGATTTTTTAACTTTTTACAAAAAAATGTGCAAAAAGTAGAGAGAAAAAAGAATCTTTGACTTTTTGGTATAGGTTGTTGGCTTTTTAACTTTTTTAATAACTCTTTGACTTTTTGACTAAATCGGCCGCTTCCCAAACGAATCCTAAATTTCACATCTTAAATCTTTGTCATATTCAATTTTACTTTGATATTTTATTAGAAGTTAAAAAATATATATGTATTACTTATAATAGATTAGAGCAATTTTAAAGGTGAATTATAAATTTTAAAGTTTAATCCATAATTAACTAATAGAAACGGTGTAAATTAATACATATCCATTCGATTTTAGCAAATTTTATGATAATTTGCACGGGCTTAACCGCGAGATTAGTGAATAAAAGTTCGCGGGGGTGGGTAGCTCATAAATGCGAAAACGAGAAATCTTCCGGTATAAATATCTCATCATCAGTCTCTGTTACTGTTTGTCCCCACGGGCCAACCGCCACTAACCGTCAAAAGCACGTTCAGACATATAGCAATAGTGCTCCCGCGTTTTTATTCACCATTCTTCTTACACTCCTACTCCTGTCACCCACTCACCGTTTCAAACTCTCTCTCTATCTACAGAAACAGTAGGGTTTGGAAACCCTAGAAATGGCGTCGCTCTTGTTCTCTGCGATCATGCTGTTGATTTTATTCAATCTCGCCTCCGCTCTTCATCGCAAGATACCGACGACTCTGGATGGTCCGTTCGGGCCTGTGACTGTCCCTTTCGATCAGAGTTTGCGCGGTAACGCCATCGATTTGCCCGATTCCGATCCCAGAGTTCGCAGGCGCGTCAAAGGATTCGAGCCCGAGCAGATTTCCCTTGCTCTTTCCGCCACCTATGATTCGGTTTGGATTTCTTGGATCACAGGTCCCCCTTCTCTCTCATCTTCCTGCATTTCCTTCAATTCCATTCAACTTCACTCTCTCTTTCTCTCTCGCACGCACGCACGCATGCATTGGTTTCGTGGCTTTTTGTTATTGTTGTTGTTGTTTCGTTCTAGTTTGAACTCTGCGCAGAATGAGATGTCAGACGGCAGAGTTATGCATATTAGTGATATTGGTTGATGAATTAGGTTTTTAGTACAAATTAGGAATTAGTGCTGATTTGATTATTGATCAATGTGTTCACTTCAGTTGCACTATTATTTATCCTCCGAAAATTATCCTTGATTTAGGGAAAGATTATCAAAACATTGTATATATATATATATATATATGTCTGTATACATCTTTCACAAATACTCATAAACTGATGTGTTTGTATATGTCTGATTTTGTTTGTGTTTTATTTCAACATACACAGATTTACATAAATATTCATAATTTGATGTGTCTGTATTTGTGTGAGTTTGTATATGTTTACACATGCGAGTTCAGGGAAGGTGGGCCTTGTTTTTATGGCAGATTTTGAGAAAGTATATGATCATGTAGATTGGCAATTTTTGGATTTTGTGATGGATAGGAAAGGTTATGGAGAAAGATGGAGGTCATGGATTAGGGGGTGTTTTGCTTCTTGCAATATGTCGGTGATAGTCAATGGTAAACCAGGGGAGAGTTTTAAAGCGTCTCAAGGGTTGAGGCAGGGGCATCCTTTTATCTCCTTTTCTTTTCATTCTGGTAGCGGATGTGCTAGGAAGGATGGTGGATATGGCTAAAGAGGCTAGTCTGTTTGAGGGTTTACACGTCGGTAGAGACAGGATTAGTGTGACACATTTGCAGTTTACGGATGACGCTATTTTCTTCTCTTCGGGAGATGAGAGTCAAATGGTTAACCTTTTTTTGGTGATCAGGCTTTTTGGGGTGCTCTCGGTTATTAGGGAATTAATGCAGATTCAAATTATGTTCGACAAGTGGTTGAGCTACTTCGGTGTGGTATTGAGACATTTCCAATGAAGTGTTTATGACTTCCATTGGGAGGTAACCCAAGAAGTGAAGTGTTTTGGAATCCAGTTGTGGAGAAGATAGGTAAGAGGTTAGAAGGGTGGAGTAGGGCTTTACTTTCCTGAGGGGGTAGGTACACTTTGGTTAAGATAGTTCTATGTGGAATTCCAATTTATTTCTTGTCTTTGTTTAAGATTCCGGTCAAGGAGGCAAAATCGTTAGAAAAGCTGATGCAGAATTTTCTTTGGGAAGGGAAGGAGGAAGGCAAGAAGGATCATTTGGTGAAATGGGAGACGGTTTCCTTACCTAAGGAGAAGGAATGTTTGGCCATTGGTAATATTGTGGCTAGAAACATGGCTTTACTAGGCAAGTGGTTATGGAGATTCCTAATTGGGTTTGGCTCATTATGGCATGCGGTTATTAGAAGTAAATATGGGACTCATATTAATGGTAGGGACTCTCAGGTGGTCACTAGGCATAATTGTCGTGCGAGTAATGCTAGAGATCTCAAAAATTCTATCAAATGTTTCACATGGGTGTGTGACCCACACAATGTGGGTCCCATGTGGGTCTCACACCCATGTGAGACATTTGATAGAATTTTTGGATCTCTAGCATTTTTGTTGTCGTGCTCCTTGGAAGTCATTTTCTCAGATTTATTCAGTTTGGTCCTGATTCATTTATGTGAGGGTGGGTAATGGGGAAGTGGCCAAATTTTGGGAGGATGTTTGGGTAGGTTCTTCTTACTTTGCTGTGTCTTTTCCACTTTTGTGTAGAGTTTCTCAGTCTCACAATTTTTCTATTGCGTCCATGGTTTGCTCTTCGTTGGCTCCTTTTTCTTGGAATTTTATTTTTCTCAGGAATCTTCATGATAGGGAAATTTAGGAATTGGTAACTCTATTGTCAAGGCTTGAAAATTTTTCTTTGTTTTCAAATTTGGAGGATCGTTGGGTTTGGGATATTCATTCATCGGGCTCCTTTACTTGTAAATCCTTTTTTGACAAAATCATTGACAAACCTCATGTACCTTAGGCCTCGTTTGGCAACTGTCAATTTTAGCCAAAAAATTACTATAAGTTGTCACATCACTTTCTCTACTTTTCTGCACATCTTTTCATAAAAAACTAAAAAGTTACTAAAATAGCCTATTTCCAAATGAGGCTAGTTTTTATTTCATATGAAGATTTGGAAGGCATGTGCTCCTCTTAAGGTGAAGGAGTTCATGTGGATCTTGGTTCATGGAGGCACTTTGACAAATGATTCATTGCAAAAGAGGAGACCTTTCCGTTATCTTAATCCTCAATGGTGCATTATGTGTGGTAGGAGTGGAGAATCTCTGGATCATCTATTTTTGCACTGTTCAGTGGCTGGGTGTTTGTCGCATAGGGTGTTTGGATTGGGAAATATGATGTGGGTGGCCCCAAAAGGAAGTGCACAAATGATTTTATTTGATTTTCAAGTATTGGGAAGGTCAAAGAGGGTTAAAGTGCTTTGGAGTTGTGTTGTCTTTGCGATTTTCTAGGTCATTTGATTGGAAAGAGATGGGTGTGTCTTCGAAGAAGTTTCTTGTGATGTAGATTTTTTATGGGAAAGAGTGAGATACTTGGCGTCTTTTTGGGCCTCAGTGAATCCGGTGTTCCGAGGGATTTCACTTTTTTTGATGGCAGCGAATTGGGTGTCAGTTTGTAATATGTAGCGTTGCTGAGTGTTTTTTTTATGCTTTGGTTGTTTTTTTTTGGTTTTGTTTCTTTTTGTTGTTTTTTCTTTTATGTAGAGGATGCCTTATCCTCCTTTTTTTTTTTTTTTTTTGACTTTGAGCCTAATAAAATCTTTGTTATTGCTGATCACACACAAAAAAAAAATAAATAAATAAATAAAAAAAATCAAAAACAAAAAAAAATATAGTTCTTACTATTCTTGTGAATTAGGAATGTAACTAATGACAAGAAGTGAATGTAGTTCATTATAGATGATGATTACACAACCGGCTTGTTTTTATGGGTTTTCATTTTCTATGTGGATACTGCAGATTTTTTTAAGTTATTTGGGATTTTATGGTATTTTTGGGAATTGAGTTCATATGCTATTGAATTTGCAGGGGAATCCCAAATTGGGTACCATATAAATCCGTTAGATCCTAAAATGGTTTCTAGTGTTGTTCGTTATGGTAAGGTAAGACGGCCAATACTGCCTCATAAAGCCAGAGGCTATTCTCTTGTTTACAATCAACTTTATCCTTTCAAAGGCCTTCAGAACTATACTTCTGGAATCATCCATCATGTTCGTCTGACAGGTATAGCTGACTTTCTCCCCTATCCCCATTTAGGTTTGACAGTTTGAATGAATAAGAAATTGAGTCAGTAACTGAAATACATATGCTAATGTTTGCTATAAAGTTTCAACATGTGCGTAATTTTAGATATAGGATATTCCATATCAAAAATTTTACCTGGCCTCGTTTGGGAACATCACTTTTTAGCCTAAAAGTCAAAAAATCATTAAAAAAAAAGCCAAAAAGCCTACAAACTATACAAAAAAAAGTCAAAGATTTCATTTTCTCTCTATTTTTTGCACATCTTTTCATAAAAAGTCAAAAAGTCATCCCATATATATTAATTTTTTTTACCTCATATTTTAGTAAAAAACGAGGTTTATCCCTCGTTTGGGAATAGACTATTTTAGTAACTTGTTGTTTTTTGACTAAAATATGAGGTAAAAAAATTAGTATGTTTGAGATGACTTTTTAGCTTTTTACGAAAAAATGTGCAAAAAGTAGAAAGAAAAAGGAATCTTTGATTTTTTGGTATAAGTTGTTGGTTTTTTCATTTTTTTAATGATTTTTTGACTTTTAGGCTAACGTATTGAGTTGCCAAATGAGGACATTCACATATTGTTTGAATGGTTAAATGCAAATTGACTAAATTGTATACAGTGCTAGTTGTGGAGTCCCCTAGGAAGTATGGTAAGCATTGAGTTGGCAAGAGACCACTGAAGGTGAATGTTAGTATCAGACTTAGAAATCCACCTTAGGGGGGTGTCACGGGCCGACTGCTTTAGAGGTGCAGCAGATCAATTTTTCACCCCTGTGGCGCTCAAACTCCACCAAGTTTAAACCCGCCATAGCCCATGACAAATCGAGTGTTAATGATCTCACCCGTTTTGAACATTAGGGCCCAATGCTTTGTCAAGCAGAACAACTCCACAAGGAAGCTCCGTCTTCACCCAGATGCCACAAGTAGGCCTGACGCCTCAAGTGCACCAAACACGGCATAAGTCGCTTCATAGCACCAAGCTTACCTCAAGCAATGTGCTCGCCCAACTTAGGTTCATGTCGTCAAGGTGCCTAGCCACAAAACAATGTGCTAGCGAAGGCCCTCGACTTAGCCGACAAGCCAACATAGCATGCTAGGTCTTTGACAGCATCTCGAAGTGTCTTAGGGTCAAGCATGCCTTAATAGATGCATGTCTGATGGCCAAACGGTCATGCAAAGCCCACAAGCCACTGACGGTCAATCTCTTGCCCACGACGTAGTCCTCGTGCCAACACGTGTTAGATTCCGCCTAAGGCCATCGCGCACCTTAGCATTGCACTAACGTGTAGCATAAGTAAGGCAACGTCTCAATCCGTAGCTTTCTTGTAGCATAATGTAATCCCTCAATGGATTTAGTCAATGCATAGCTTGATGCCTTTATTCAATAGCCCACATAGGCAATGTTGCCTTCCAACCGCTTAGCTTAAGCCATGGGATCCCCTCGTGCAAGGTTGAACCCAAACCAAGCACTTGAGTTGGCACATGAGGCCTTTGGTGGTGTCTTGATAGCCTATTCGGTCTAAAATGAGTCCCCAAGACGCCATAACGCGTGGCATAAGGGAGACAACGTGTTAAACTTCTCCCTCGGGAGGCACGCGTAGTGCCTACATTATTGCACCATCCACGTGGCTCCCAAACCCACGTGGAGACTCTAGACACCTCTCTAGATGCCTAAAGCCCGCCCTTGAGTTGCCCCAAGGTTGCTCACTTGAAGCCCAGTTTGTTGGGGAGGCAGGTAGGTAGCACACTTTGCCCCCTTATATATGCTTGTTAAGCAATTAGCCATCTGGCAGGAGGAAACATCCCTTTCTCCAAGGAGTCATAATGATTTTTCATAAATTTCACAAATTGAGAAAAATCACGAAACACTTCCCCCAAGACCTCTTTCCAGTAAAAATTTCAGCCCAAAACTCTTTCATTTGGATGCCCAAACAATGCGCCAAAAATCTGCACTGTTGGCTGTTGCTGCTCTGGTGGGCAGGCTGTGGCCTGGGTTATGGCAGGCAATGCTGGCAGGCAGCCTGGGCTGCTGCCTGTCTGTGGCCTGCCTGCTGTCATAGGCGGCGGCCTTGCAGCTTGCTGCTGGCGGCTGCTGCTGCTGGCAGTGGGCTGTGGCCTTGCTATGCGCTGCTGGTGTTGGCTGCTGGCATGGGCTGCGGCCTTGCTACTTGCTAGCTGCTGGTGGCCTACATGCCTTGGGCTGCTTGGGGCCAATGTTGGGCCACGTTGAGGTGCTTCCAACGGCCACTCTTGAGCACTCAATTGTTCACACCACCATGAGCAAAACGTCAAGGGTAGCCTCATAGAGTTGGCCTTACGAGGCAACCCGTGACACCCTCCTCCACTCCAACCATCAACATCCTTGTTGATGTAGCACAAAGCTGATGTTGCAGTGCGTGTACCAGCTCCTCTGATGAGTCCCACACCTCTGTGTTGATGGCCTTCCTTCAACGTCCAAACTCTTTTAGCGAAGCTCCCCCATTGTTCTCTACTCGAATCCAGCTGAAATGCACCCCATTTGTTGCACTCTCTGTTGGCAACTTGTCTCAAATGCCCTCTCTAAAAATGGCCTCTGCCAAAGCTCCTCTGAGCGTCTCTAAACTCTGCCCTTTGCCAATACTCTTGAAATGCTAAGCCCTCTTCTTGAATGTCCTCTCTGGTAATACTCCTCTGAGTAATCTCAAGCTCCTCTGAGCAAACTCAAGCTCCTCTAAGCTGACTCCTCTAGGCAATGTTAGGGCTGTACACGGTCCAGATTGGTTCGGTTCTGTGAAAATCCAAGAACCGAACCGATCCTAATGGTTCTGTGATTTTGAGAACCAGACTAGACCGTTACACTTGTAAAACCGGACCAGAACCAAACCGAAAAAACGGTTCAGTTTCGGTTTGGTTTACGGTTCCAAAAATTTCTATTTACAAGAATAAATTGTTAATATTAGCAAAATAATTAGTCAAACTAATTACATTTAACTCATGATAAAAACTAATAATATTAAGGCATTACTTAATATTACATATCTATACCATCCTAATATCATTAAAATTATAAAAAACCAATTAATAAAAATAAAACTTGATATTATATATATATATATCTTTTAAAATTCGGTTCGGATCGAACCGCGGTTTTTTCATAAAATCCATTAACCGAACCGTTTTTATGGTTCTCATATTTTTTAATCCGAAACCGAACCAATTCTTAATAGAACCGAACCAAACCGTACGATTCGGTCTGGTTCGATCCGGATTACCGGTTTGAACGGATTTTTGAACAGCCCTAGGCAATGTTCCTCTAGTTGTCCCTCATGCTCCTAATGCTCCTCCGAGCTAACTCACAGTGGGTCGTCACATCGCGACTTCCTCCTCTACTTGAGTTGTCGATGCCCTTGTCGATTCAATGCAAATCAATAGTTGCCCCTCAAAATGATTAAACAATGCCCTCTGGCAAGCACAAAGCCCTCTGGCTAATATCTTCATTAAACTCAAGTATCTTTGTACTATGCCCTCTTTTGAAATAAAAGCCCTCTAACTGTTGCTCATTAGCAAGCTCAATCTCTAAAGCCCTCTGGCTGTTGCCCTCTGGCAAACTCAGACTTTAAAGCACTTTAGTTGAAGCCCCCTGGCAAACTATAGTTCTCTGGCTAATATATTCTTGCAAACTCAAATTTTCCCATGCCCTCTGGCAATTATGAAGCCCTCTAGCGTAGCTCAAACTTGTGCCCTCTAGCAATGGGTAGCCCTCTGGATGAATAAGCTCTTTTAACTCAAAACATCAATGCTCTTGTAGAAATATAGCCCTCAGGCTGAAATGAAGCCCACCGGCTTTGCTCAACTCGTCCTCTTTAACAAAGTGTAGCCCGCTGGCTGAATATGGTTTTATAACTCAAAATTTTAATGCTGCTTTTAGAAATGTAGTCCTTAGGCTGAATTGAAGCCCATTAGCTTTGGTCATCTAGTGCCCTCTGGCAAAGTGTAGCCAACTGGCTTAATCTCATATGCTCGTGCCCTTAGGCAAGCCTTCTGTGTAACTTGTACTCATGCTTTCCGGCTTAATTTAGGTCCTCTGGCTAGAATTCAACTCATGCTGCCTAGTACCTCGGCCACTGCCTTCACTCGAGTCAGTTGTCTCATTAAACTTAAAGATTTCGCCTTTTAAAGGCTCACTACTCCTACCACCCACAAAGCTAGCCATCTCAACAAGGATGCTCAAAACGGTGTGTTGATCCTGGCACCAAATTATGTCTTGACTTTACAATCCTGCTACATGGTTGTCCTCTAACAACGGTGATTTCATCCATCACCCCGCTCTCTAGCAAGCATGTACACTAGGTGCCTCTGCACACGGGAGTCAAGATCTCAAATTCTGTCTTGAAAATTTTCCGAACAAACCCTCTAAGAAGTCAACAACCATGCGTCTGAAGATGCAAAACCACTGACAAGCACAAGTTGCAAATGCCACCACGAACGGTCAGAACATAGGCCTCCTAAAGCGAACCAATGATAATGCCATAACACGTGCACGGCTGCCAATGAAAATCTGCCTCTTAGGCTCAATAGATGAAGATCACATGCCCACAATCTGATACAAGCATTCCACAAGTCCAAACTGCGGTAGAAATCCCCATATAGCCAACAAAGTAACACAATCATGCTAACCCTGCTGGTTAGGAAGCAACCCGTCCACAAATATAGCATACTCACGCCATAGTGTGCCCATAGTGTAGAAATGCTCTCCAAGTCCACAAAGTGAGAGGGAAACACTAAGTTAGGATGGCAACACTAAATGCCACAATGCTTCTTAATTCGTAGCCTGAAGAACGGTCGCTGCGTTCAAAGCATCGCTGAAGAATGGCATAATAAGCACGGATACCCGAAGACATCACCAATTAGTTCCCACGGTTCAAAAATGACTCGAAAACCAACGACGGTCTTGTTTAATGTCTAGGATGTCATACACTTCCCCCAAGATGAGTTCCATGCATAACTCCTTCAAATAGCAGCATCAGGGTCCCTGGAGGAATGATATCACAAAGTAAGCGCATGTCCGCTCTAGATTGGGCTCACCCCAAATAAGTGATCTAGCTCGTATACCAACTGTCACGGGCTAACTCCTTTAGAGGCACAGCGGATCAATTTTTCGCCTATGTGGCGCTCAAACTCCACCAAGTTTAAACCCGCCATAGCTCATTGACAAATTGAGTGTTAATGATCTCACTCGTTTTGAACATTAGGGCCCAATGCTTTGTCAAGCAGAACAACTCCACAAGGGAGCTCCGTCTTCACTCGGATGCCACAAGTAGGCCTGACGCCTCAAGTGCACCAAGCACGGCATAAGTCGTTTCATAGCACCAAGCTTACCTCAAGCAATGTGCTTGCCCAACTGAGGTTCATGTCGTCAAGGTGCCTAGCCACACAACAATGTGCTAGCGAAGGCTCTCGACCAAGCCGACAAGCCAACATAGCATGCTGGGTCTTTGACAGCATCTCGAAGTGTCTTAGGGTCAAGCATGCCTTAATAAATGCATGTCGGATGGCCAAACGGTCATGCAAAGCCCACAAGCCACCGAGGGTCAATCTCTTGCCCACGGCGTAGTCCTCGTGCCAACACGTGTTAGATTCCGCCTAAGGCCATCGCGCACCTTAGCGTTGCATTAACGTGTAGCATAAATAAGGCAATGTCTCAATCCGTAACTTTCTTGTAGCATAATGTAATCCCTCAATGGATTTAGTCAATGCATAGCTTGATGCCTTCATTCAATAGCCCACATATGCGGTGTTGTCTTCTAACCGCTTAGATTAAGCCACGGGATCCCCTCGTGCAAGGTTGAACCCAAACCAAGCACTTGAGTTGGCCCACGAGGCCTTTGGTGGTGCCTCGATAGCCCATTTGGTCTAAAATGAGTCCCCAAGACGCCATAACGCGTGGCATAAGGGAGACAACGTGTTAAACTTCTCCCTCACGAGGCATGCGCAGTGCCTACATTATTGCACCGTCCACGTGGCTCCCAAACCCACGTGGAGACTCTAGACACCTCTTTAGATGCCTAAAGCCCGCCCTTGAGTTGTCCCAAGGTTGCTCACTTAAAGCCCAGTTTGTCGGGGGGGCAGGTAGGTAGCACACCTTGCCCCCTTATATATGCTTGTTAAGCAATTAGCCATCTGACAGGAGGAAACATCCCTGTCTCCGAGGAGTCATAATGATTTTTCATAAATTCCACAAATTGAGAAAAATCACGAAACTTGGTCGGGAAACACTTCCCCCAAGACCTCTTTCCAGTAAAAATTTCAGCCCAAAACTCTTTCATTTGGATGCCCAAACAACGCACCAAAAATCTGCACTGTTGGCTGCTGCTCTGCTGGGCAGGCTGCGGCCTGGGCTGTGGCTGGCAATGCTGGCAGGCCGCCTGGTCTGTGGCCTGTCTGTGGCCTGCCTGCTGTCATGGGCTGCGGCCTCGCAGCTTGCTGCTGCTGGCTGTTGCTGCTGGCAGTGGGCTGTGGCCTTGCTATGCGCTGCTGGTGCTGGCTGCTGGCATGGGCTGCGGCCTTGCTACTTGCTAGCTGCTGGTGGCCTACATGCCTTGGGCTGCTTGGGGCCAATGTTGGGCCACATTGAGGCGCTTCCAACGGCCACTCTTGAGCACTCAATTGGTCACAACACCACGAGCAAAACATCACGGAGTTGGCCTTGCGAGGCAATCCGTGACAGGCGGCCAAGGGATGTATGTT
Source organism: Camellia sinensis (assembly GCF_055761805.1). Taxonomy (NCBI): domain Eukaryota; kingdom Viridiplantae; phylum Streptophyta; class Magnoliopsida; order Ericales; family Theaceae; genus Camellia; species Camellia sinensis. The sequence continues at coordinate 85,924,842 of NC_138963.1, forward strand.
CCCAAAATCCAATTATCTACTCATCATTGAATTCCATGAACCACAAAACCAAGTCTCTTATGCACATTTTCTCAAACATCTCTTGGACAAGATCAAGCACCTCATTTGACAAATACTTAGCTATTATGGTGTTCCAAGAAAATGAACTCACGACAAGACATGGTATTGAAATACGGAGTGCATACTCTCATTTTCTGTTCTGCATGTAATTGGGGATTGCCATGCATCATGTTACTAATTTAGTGAAAAATCATTAGCAGCACAAGCAAGTGTAGTTGTTATGTGCTCATATATTTTCCGCTTCACAACTTCTAAATGTCTCCCACATCGAATAAAAGCAAGCTATGTTTATAAGCCATCCAAGCATATGGAGACAAATTTCAGAGAAGATTTGATCAAGATCTTTGGTTGGGGGGCAGCTCATATTAACTGATGATGTGATTTTGGAGCTTAGTGGCCTCCCTCTTAGTTTGCCACTGGTGAACGAAATGGGAGGGAGCTGAGGTGGTCAAAGGAATAAAGAAAGAGTGGCAATGGATAAGAACTGGAATTTATAGGCTTGTTGGAGAAGAATCGTACTTGCACGCCTAGAGATGAAGATAGAGAAGATCCACTGTTAATAGGAGGGTTGAGCCTTGGAGGACAGCTCACCCAAGCACACCAGCGTCACATGCCTTAGTGGAGGCAAAGGGACAAGTGGCTTCCGAATCCTTGCCCAACAATCTAGTGGTAACGATCATTACTGATAGTGGCACTAAAATTCTAGGGGTTGTAGAGATATTTGTGCACACTTTTCAAATCTCAAGTACAGAGGGAAAAAGGAGTGCACCACATGTCTCTGTCTTCACTTGGAGAATGTCTTCAGTTGGAGGTCTGCCTCTAAGACTAGTCAAGGTTCAGAGTCTCTCAAGCTAGGGGTATGAGTGCCTTGATGAACTCTCAACTCTAACTGTTGAGCCAAATATTCCAAAGGATACACACAAGGGTTGTGGAGTTGCTCAGCGGCACATGACTGCAGCACCAACCTTGAGGTGTCCCTGGGCCTTGCTGCTGACCTAGGATGGTTTAGCAGCATCAGGGTACCATTGGAGAACTATTATAGATAGCCTTGGAGATGACTAAGGCAAAGCAAGGATATGCTAGGGCAAGGATCTCTTGAACGGAGTAAGGGTACCGAGTGTGTCTTCTTGATTGGGGGGGAGATTCACTAGGAGATGCCTTGAAACATCCCTGAGTGTCTAGGTTCAAGGCCAAGGCCCCATGTACGTTATCCTCAACCAACGTGGCCTGACGCTAGAGGGGGGCATCAAGCTACTTGGAGATAGGCCCCTTGGTGCACATCACTCCTCATGCGGCTGACACATGATCCTAAATCTGCAGAGATAATGACATGGCATGTCACGTGGGACATCCGGACATATATCCCCACATATATGGGTAATGAGACCTAAAGCGCTGAAGTTATGGATATGTGATATAGTGGTGAAGTACTAGTTATATAGAGCACATTGAATCAATATCTTCTATAGTTATGGGACTTTCAATTGTTTTAGATGAGATCCGGAGTTAACTTCTTTGTTTTCATTGAAGAATATAGGTTATATGCAAAAGTTTTGACAGAGTTAATAAGAAGAGGTTTAGTGCTTGGTTACGTTCTTTGCCTTTTAATTTTAATTATTGGAGATCAGGTAACCGACCTTGGGAGTAGATAGAGGTTGGCTTGTTAGATTTTCTGCACCTTCTGGATAAAAATATATCATTCCTTTGTTCTGCAGTTCACAGTCATTGCTCTTATGATTCACCAAGACCATGAGAACTTCCATGTCTCAAAAACCATAAAAGCTCCTTAACGGCCCTTTTGGATTGGTAGGAACACACATAATTCTGCAATGAGGTTGTCAATGCATCAACTGGGGCATTTTGTTTCTCCAACCAGATATAGTGTTCGAAGGAAACATTGTTGCCGTTTCCGTGATGGTGGTGGTTTTTTTTCGACAATAGATGATCATAGTCAATAGTTAGGGCATTATCTAATGCAGTTAATTCCTTACTGATTCTTAGGTTTTAGGATTCTGTTATGGATTCATGTAAAACAGTAAAAAGAACATCTCTTTTCACTAACAAGCATCATCACAACCAAAAGTAGGGCATGATTCCACAGTTACATAAGGCTTAATTTTAAATGTAAGCAATCAAACTTAATATGCGGTTTGCTTCTCTAGATATCTCTGTTTGTTGTACTTATTTAGTAATGATTTTTACTTATTTGTTAAAGAGTATTATTCATTTGTACGAACTGAACAAATCAATGAACTACAGTCTTCGAAACTGCCAAACCTCTGTTGAAGATAATATTCTATCTATTATTTAAATGTTATAACTACTAACTGGAATGTGAGTAGAAGTGGGTATTAACATGAGAACTAGGGGAAAATGGTTTTATACCTACGTATGTATAGGCATGCACAAACACACTAACATACGAGGAAAATTTGGAATGGGGAATTATAGGAATCAAATGGGTTAATCCTAACCATCAAAGCTATCAAGTTATTTGCTGGTCCATTGTCCATGTATCATCTATCTAACAGTAATTATCATTTAGCTAAATAAAATCCCATAGCAAGTTTCACAAACTGTTGATGCTACTGTTATGGATTGGATGTTCCTCGAAATATGTGAAAAAACCTATAGGAAAAAAAAAGTGTATGACTTATGGTTTTCAAATTTGTGCAACAAGTTGCATATTTGATTTTGTTCAATACCTATATTGTTTTCCCCACCATTCAATTTCATCTTACATAGCCTTAACTGATCTTGAAATGAAAAAAACAGATACATTTCATCCTTTAAGCTCATTGGCTGATGTAAAATGAAAATTGGACTTTCTTTATTGTGTTCTGTGTAGGATTGAAACCGAGCACAATATACTATTATCGGTGTGGGGATCCTTCTATACCAGCCATAAGTGAAATATACTCTTTCAAGACTATGCCTGTTTCTGGACCACGGACTTACCCAGAAAGAATTGGAATTGTGGGAGATCTGGGTCTTACGTACAATATGACAACCACAATCAGTCATTTGATTGGTAATAAACCTGATCTTGTCTTGTTGATTGGTGATGTGACTTATGCAAACCTATATCTCACAAATGGAACAAGCTCCGACTGCTATGCTTGCTCATTTTCGCATACGCCCATACATGAGACCTACCAACTTCGTTGGGACTATTGGGGAAGGTAAAAATGCATCATTTAACACCTGTACTTCCTTACTTTCTTTACTCTTCCTTCTACATTTGATTTATGGATTGCTTCTTTGAACCTGGTTCTGCAATATATATATATATATTCTTATGTTAATATCAACAGGTTTATGCAGAATTTAGTTTCAAAAGTTCCAATAATGGTGGTAGAAGGGAACCATGAGATCGAAGAACAGGTTGAAAACCAGAAATTTGTAGCTTACAGTTCTCGATTTGCTTTCCCATCGGAAGAAAGCGAGTCTCCATCCACATTGTACTACTCTTTCAAGGCAGGGGGAATACACTTTATAATGCTTGGGGCTTATATTGCCTATAATGAAACAGGTCTGGTATATTTTTCTACTCTTTTCATTTATCTTTTTTTCGCCTTGTTGAATTATTGTACTGACTCTTTAAGTAGGCTAGTGTATGTTGCCTCTAGATCCCGGTACTACTTGACTCTATTGGTCGGCATCAGTCTTAATTGATGGCCATGGGAAAAAAACAATTGAACCAAGCACGTGGAGTGTACCATACATTGCTAACTTTGCTTGATTGAAAAAACTAAGCATGGAACTTGGGCTCTACGTATTGGAGTGAGTAGCTGTTTGATGTCACTAGAGTGCCTTTTTTCTTCAATGCAAAAATGCAGCATTCCAATTTTATAGCATTTGAAGGCCAAATTCATGTATAAGAAATGAATTTGGATAAAACAGACTATGTAGTACCCAAAGTTTTGAGACTATCACCTTTTTTGCAGTATATTCATGTAATGATACAAAATAAAGTGGATTCCTCTGTTTTCTACATAAAACGTAATTAGTGGGATTCTATTTCATGGATTTATGAGCCTACTCTATTGAATGGTATAGGGTGATGAATAAGTTAGCTTGTGTCACTGGAGAAGAATATTTATCGATAGATCCTGAATTGTCATCATATTCTGTCCCGGGATGTGATTTTGTAGGCCTGGTCCAAAACCTATTCACATATTAGAAAGAAGTGCTGGCAGCCAGAGGCAGAACCATGATTTTGACTCGAAGGGGCCCAAACATGGGTCTTCTTCTTCATAGATTCTTCTGATACATTTTCTTCTGAAAACAACAATTTGCGTCCGAGTCGTCATAAGTCTCACCAAAAGAGATTTCAAGGCTTTAATTGCCATTTAAATTTTATTAGGTTGCCTGTTTTTATTTATTTTTGTACTTTCTGAACTGATATTTTTTCCTCGAGTCAGAAATTTATGATTAAAGGTCAAGTGTAAATGATTTTATTGGGTTCGGACCTTTAAGAAAAAATAGGGACTTTGGAACACAACCCACTGCAGAGATTTTAGAAATTGTTGGAAGAATGCCAATAGTGTTAGCTTCTGTTGAAAATATCCGTACCATATATATAATGCGCTGACGAGTTATGAACAGTAAATTTTTGTCCTACATGAAAAGTCAATTTTACCCCTTCCATTCAATCTTTAGTTGGTGTTGCCTTGGGGTAATTTTTGTCCTTTGACCTTTTGATGAATTTTTTGTATATTGGACACATGGATTTCCTCCCATTCAGAATCCACCATATCTTATCTTTTTTGTATCGTCACCAATACCACAAAGTTCACTTACATCATCATCATCACTCTTTATAGAAAAGCTCTCAAGAAACCATAAGTCCATGAAAATACTCTTTAAGCTCCCACTCTCCCTCCATCAAACCCTAATCCCAAAACCCATCTTAGAGCATCTCCAACATCCATTGAACAATTGTCATGACCCGGACCAGCCTCACTTTCAGCTTCAAAGACAAAGTTTCAAAATAATAATAATATATATGGGGCCTGAAGCTGTGCTTACATGACATGATCATAAAACATATACCACACATCTCATAACCACCAAACCAAACCAAACCAAACCAAACCAAATCTTACGTCCCATCAAATGAGGTCGGTTACATGAATCATTTTTCTCCACGCAGCTCTATCAAAGGCCAACTCATAACAAACCATAATATTTACAAACATATTTCTTATACACATACATAAGATTATACACATAACTTAGCAAAACAAAAGTTTTACAAGCTTGGCCAAACAAAAGCTAAAGCCTCTACGTTGAGGCACATCTCAGGTAGCTTGGCAAAAGGGTTGACTCCAAAGCAGTCTCTAATGTTGAACATCCTGATGCTCACCTACATACATATATATAAAACTGATTGAGCCAGAAGGCCAATGAGTAATCTCAATGTAAAGAGGTTAAATGAATGAGTTCCGTAACTTATAAAAACAATACAATGTTCTTGACAAAATCATAACATTTCTCGGATACAAATAATATATAAAGTGTATCAAACCTTTAACAAACCTTTCATAGTTTAACACGTAATGTGGTACAATTCCAAAAAGCATTATTAACATTTGACAGAACGATCTATCATATATAGAACATTCACAATGGAATGAAAGCATACAGAACAACCTCATTGGCCGAGCTTATACAGAAAGTCCACTTTGGCCAAGTTCATGTAGAATATCCTTATTAGAACAACTCAAACGGAATGTTCACATCGTAACGGGCTCATACAGAACGTTTATCACGTGTAGATATCACGTCTATAACGGGTCGATAACATGCAGAACATCCATAAAGGTACGAAGCCATACAGAATGATTGTACACAATCGGAGCTATGCAGAACGATCATCAAGACCGACATCATATAGAACATTTATAACGAATCAATAGCTTATCCAGAACGTACATGACGAATCGAAGACAGAACCGAAGTTACCAAATATCAAAATACATTTTTCAAGTTGTCACAATAGTTGTTTTAAAAGGAAACTCATTCATTCTTAACAAATTCTCATTTTTGGGAAAACTTATCTTATTGTACACAATGCAGAATTCCAAAACATATCTCATCATTCCAGGGAATTTTTTATTCGGGAATTTATCGTATCATAATTATGACAGAATATCATAGCTTATAATATCGTTTCAGAAAATACTTATCTTCTCGAATATCTCGTAATCGAAACATAGATTTCATAGAACATCAAATAACACAATCATTTCAAAGTCATTTATACGAAAATATCTTTACAAAGACATTACTCATCTTGACTAATTCAATGTTCTTCCTCAACGTTCCAACCTACACATTCACATCAAACACATCGAAACTTGTCGTTCAAATCGAATAACTCATCTTCTCTTTCTAATTTAATTACACATGTTGTTTTGTTACTTATTAATTCCCAAATGAATCATAAATTATGCCTAGGAATGCTCAGAAAGATATAGGAATGAAGATATGAACACAGAACAATATTCCAAAATGTGCTGAAACAAAGGTCTTTGCTCGAGCGCACCTTTGGTTGCTCGAGCAATCAGAGAGGTCTGCAAAACTACTGGATGGGTCTGATGTGCACTCGAGCCAACACTTGGTCGCTTGGGCGGTTGGGAAACATACAGTGAGGTCGCTTGAGCCACTTATTGGTCGCTCAAACGGTCTGTAAAGATTGCAAAAGTACTGGGAGCTCGTAATGTTCGCTCGAGCCACCACTTGGTCGCTCGAGTGGTTTGTCAAAATTCTGGTTTTCAAAAACTAGAAAATTATGCTTTGAAGTACCATTTCAAAACTTAGGGTCATGCATGGTTTGCTCAAAAGCATGGACTTACTTCAGAAAACATTTATACATGACCCTTTAAAAACCATTTGCTTAAAATCTCTTTGATTCAACAAAATTGAACTCAAAAGCTCATGCATGGAAGATTTTCAAACTCTTTTCTCTTGTTTTTCAAATTATGAACTTGACTCATAAATTCATGAAGTAAAATCCTCAAAACTCTAGAAATCAATGATGCAAGTGCAATTTAACTTTCAAACTCAACAAAGATGGAAGAAATCAAATTCAAAATGATAAAACATTACATAATCATGCATGCATGTAGAGCTACATCAATTTTCATCATCTTTGAGCCAAAACCTTACCAATTATTCATAAACAAGCACAATCTCTTCTTAATTACATGAACTAGATGAATTATCTTCATGAATTAAAGGTCAAATCCTTACCTAGAGCCTTGAATCTTCAAGATTTAGAGATGATTCCCCTTATAGCTCTTCAATTCAACACACACGCAACTTTCTCTCTTTAGAATGAGAGCTCACTCTCTCTCTAAAGAACTCTCCCGCGGAAATGAGAATGAAATTGAGCTCATTGCTCTTTTAACACACACATATATATACATGTGATTAGCTTAAGTTAATTAAGTAAGCTTAAGGCCAATTAAACACAACTTATTCTTACTAAACTGAATCAAATTTTAATTAAATTTCCCAAAAAGTTCTAAATGTTCTAATTTGTCTATCTAACTTATCAATTTTGGTTTTTGAAACCATTAAGGCCTTCAATTTCAAATTTAGAACATAAATTAGATCAGTTAGTTTACAGATCAGACAGATATACACAATTAATTACAAAGCACATATCACAACTAAAAATTTACACAATTAAATAAAAGTAATTATGATATGCATGTTGAGGTTGTCACAACAATAAGGGCATTTTACCGAGAAAAGAAAAAAAATAGAGGCATTTTTAGCCATTTTGGAGACTGGACAAATGACTTTCTTGCCATTTTCAGCTTCTCCTAACCAAGCCCCATATAGATTGGAAGTAGGGATGGCCATTTTAGCCAGATTTGCGCCCATACCCGCCCCAAACGGCGCGGATGTTACCCGACCCGACACTTGTGTGGGGCTTGGGTAGATTACATTTTGATCTCCTGTAGCAGGGGTGGGTATCACCTCCTCCGATCCAAACCTGATCTGATATAATTAATAATATATATAAACAAATAAAGAAATTATATCCATATATATATATATATATATAATTAGACATGAGAAATAAGAAAACCCTAAAAGTAGAGAAACCTAAAAGTAGTGTACGATTTTGTATATATTTGGAATATGGAATGTGTGTAAGGAATTGCAATTTGAAATGTGGTTATGTTTGATATTTTTTTACTTGCTGTAATATGTTTGAATTTTTTTCCTTACTAATAATTTTTTTGGCAATTTGAAATGTAATTGGGTATCCGCGGGGATGGGGGTGGGGTTGAAAATTGCACCCGTAGTGGGGTTGGGGCGGGGGCGGGTTGCGATCTTATTCGCGGGGGCGGGGGCTGGGGCGGACAAATCCACTCCAAACCTGCCCCATGGTCGTCCATAATTGTAAGCAAAAGCAACTTCAGAGAATTTAGTCGTTGTCTTGAAGGATCTGCAACTCATCATGTATGGAGCTCCAAAACCCTTTGCAACTGCATCTATCCTTCTGCAACTCCCTACAATTATCTTTGTGGCTGTGCTGTTTTGGCCTCTACTTTGTCTTTTGGAACCTGGGTCTCTGTTGGGTTTTAGATCCTTTGGTAGGTTTTCCACTGAAAGTGGTGAGTATATGCTTTTCACATGCCCTTTTCTTTTTTCCACATGCCCTTTTCTTTTTTCTCTTGTTTATCTTTATGGGTTTGTTGGCAGTTGTTTGATGATCAACAATAATTATTTGTTTGTGGAAATCTTGAATGTTTTTTTGGAAATAACATTTTATTTGGGTCTGAACTTATGGATTTGGTGATGAATCTATTTCTCCCCTTACCTGTGGTAGATGAATCTGCACACCAAAAAAAAAAAAAAAAGAACTGAAATTTGTTGTATTAATCGTTACATGTGGTACATCTTTAGTTTCAACATGAAAATTGTCCAACTTCATGGATGTGGAATACTTTGGGGGATTTTTTTAGGATACCACTTTAAGGAGTTCATTTATATTTAGTAGATGGAGAACACGGTTTCTTGTTCCATGTTGAAGATAAGATTATAGTGTTAAAAATATCAGAATATATGGAGATCCCATGGTTTGTGTTTCTCATAATTTTTTGTATCTTTGATTTATTTCAATCCCTTAACTGAAGAGATTTGATTGTATCTCCCACTATATATATATGTTGTACCGTGTAATCAAGGGGATTAAGTTGAGTGAATAAAAGATGTAGTCCATAGGGCTTTATGTTTGTGGACATAGGCCAAGATTGGTTGAACCATGTTAACTCTTTGTGTTCTTTCTTTCCTTTTTTCTGTCTTTATTATCTCTCCATTTCTACCTTATTGTCATATTACAAAATTCTACTTGGTGTCAGAGCCACCCTAAACCTTAGCCCCTCCCTTTCACTTTTCCTTCTGGTTCAACCCAGTAGTAGGTCGTTCACCTTGGGTAACCCTCTAGGGTGGTTGTTGCCGATGTGGCAACCAATGATTTTGCTTTTTTCGCATATTTGGGGCTACAGCTGTATTCAGTATCATTCGTTGTGGGGCGCTGCTTCTTTGGCAGTGTTCTTCCGTCTGTTTGTTTGTGGTGACTTGCTGTTGCTTCGGCCTTTTTGTTTTCTCTCTCTCGGTTGGTTTTGCTTGCAACCATCACGATTGATTCCTTGCCTATGTTCTCCCAAGTTGTCATTGAGGAGACTTGTTACAATTGCTGTCGTTTTTTGGCAACTTCATTGTAGTTGTTTGTGATGATCATCCTATTTTTGAGTTCAAGTTTGACACTTCACTTCAACCATTCTATGTTCCAACTTGAGAGGGAGTGTTGAAAATAATATTATAGTGTTAAAGATGTCAGAATATATGGATATTCCATGATTTGTGTTTATCATGATTTTTTATATCTTTCATGTATTTCAATCCTTAAACTAAAGGGATTTAATTGTATCTTCCACTCTATGTATAGGTGTATCTGTTAGAATAGGAAATTATATTGTTAGAATAGGAAATTATATTCACATATTTTATTCTAATTTGATGTAATGGGCTGTTATGAGTTGGCCTATAATTCTTGCCTTATGGCACTCCTGTAATTATACTTTATTCTTAGTATAAAAGAGGATGAGGTTTCACTCATTCCCTAACTCTTTCTCTTCTCTAAAATCTTCATGGTATCAGAGCCACTCAGACCCTAGCTATCCTATTCCAGTCACACCGACAGTCAACCCAGCCCAGACCAGGCCTCCCGAAATCCTTTGCCTAGACCTCGACAGTTCTCTTGGGCCACCCAACACCCTATTAGGGTGAGTTGGCAGCCCCTCTGGCCTTCTAGGTCTGAGTCGGGAGCCCCTTTGGCCCTCTAGGCCTGTGTCGGTTTGCTCTGTTGCATCCAGGGCTCCTGTCAGCAAGCCTGCAGGGCTCTACCTTATGACGACAGTCTCTCTGGCCTTCTCGGCCTCTGTCGGCTTGATCTCTTGCATCCTAACTTCTATCAGCAAGTCTTTGTCTCTCTCTTGTAATGTTTTCAACCTAAAATACACAAAACACAAAAATAAATAAATAAATAAATAAATAAATGGGTTCTTAATTCTTTATACTTTCATCGTGGTAGTTGTGTCTATCCTTCCACTATTATTTTCCTGGTTTGTGATTGACATTGTGTTTGAGAGTTACATAGTGAGTATCCATGGTAGATTCCCTTAGTGAGTCCACTACTTCGTAGCTACCTATGAGCGAGAGTTCCATTATACTTCCTACTATGACTGATAACCTCAACCCTAGCCTTAAGATCACCACCTCTCTATTCAATGGTTAGAATTATCTAGCCTAGTCGCAAAGTCAGACTATTTTTTTGAAGAGCAAAAGGAAGATGGGGTATTTTGATGGAAGGACACAGGCACCCAGTACCACGGATCCTAGTTATGACTAGTGGGAGATCACCAACTCCATAATCATGGGTTGGTTGATACATTCTATGGTACCTAAGATTGGAGAGGGCTACTTGTCTATAGACACTGCCTAGGATATTTTGGAGGTTGTAGCTACCACTTACTCCAGGAAGGAAAACTTCTCACAGGTTTTTGAGTTACGTTGCTCCATTGAAAGATCGATACAAGGTGAGATGACTATCCTCTAGTTTTTACCTTCCTTAGCAATGAGTGGAAGCGGCTTAATCACCTTCAGGATTATAAGCCTGTCTGTCCCACTGATTTTGTTGGTTACCAGAAGTTTGTGGCGCAAGAGCGGGTCTTAAAGTTCTTGAAAGGCCTCAATGTGGAGTATGATCCGATTTGGAGTAGAGTACTTGGCATGGATATGCTTTCTTCTCTCTAGGAAGCCTTTGCTTTTGTGCAGAATAAGGAGAGTCGCCGCTCTGCAATGCTTCCTTCTGCTACTACTGATCGCTCAGCTTTGGTTTATGCACCCCCTTGCAATACTCGTGGTTCTCGTCCTTCCTCTGAGAAGGATAATCTTTTCTGTGACTACCGCCATAGACCTCGCCACATACAAGAGACTTGTTAGAAGTTGCATGGGACTCCCTCTGGTGGCCGAGGAGACCATCCTGGTACTCAAGGGGGTCAGTCTGGTCAATCTAGAGACCGTGGGGCCAATGCTCGGGCACATCTTTCAGACATTGTTGAGCCACCATCTTCATCTCCAGTTGTCTCCCCTACTGCTGATGTTTCGGGGTTATCTGCCTCGGATTTTGAGATTGCTCTTCGCCACTTGCTAGACCATCGAGCCTCCACTTCTGCTACAGGTGCACCCTCTTCTTCCTTTGCCAATTCAGGTAACTTGGCTTCCTCCCTATGTGTATTGCTATCTCACATGGTTTTGAAAATTGGACCGGACCGACCGGTTCGACTGGTTGAATCGTCGACCGGTTGGGGCTCCGGTCCGAATATGCGCTCTAAACTGTTCGAAGCTAAAAACCGGCCTATTTAGAGAGAACTAGGAAAACCGGCGGTTGAACCAGCGAACCGGTCAACCCAGAGCCGGTTCGTCGGGTCAATGAAATTGAATTTTTTTTTTAAAATTCTTTCTTTTTTTCTTATTATATATATAAGAATATAAAAAAATTTTAATTGGAAACTCTCTTTCAAGAGTCTCCTCTTGTGAGGAATTCGATTAAGAGCTTGAAATTATTGTGAAAGTCTCTACCTATTTATAAGAAAAAGAATTCTTCCAAAAAAAACTGAAAAAATCCGTGTGGGATTCAATCAAATGTATTGGAGGGAATATTGAAATTTTGATATCCTGCCAAAATTTTTGCTCTTCTTTCAATCAAATTATTTGAATTAAAATCATATGAAGGGAATATTAAATATTTAATTTCCTCTTCCAAAATTAAATTAATAATATTTTAAAATATATTATTATATTTTTCAATTAAAAAAAATATTAGGAGAAATATTTAAAATAATTTAATATTTTTAATTCTATTAATTTATAATTTTATTACTTGTATTTTTATTTAAATATAATTTTAATATATTTATTACGTCACGGTTCGATTCCGGTTCAACCCAACAGTTGAACCGGTGACCCGTCCACTAGATTCCTTTTCCGGTTCGCTCACCTGTTCGGTTTTTAAAACATTGCTATCTCATACGACTGTACCATAGATTATTGATTCTGGTGCTTCCAACCATATGTCTGGCATTTCTAATTTATTCTCAGAGTATAACCCCTCCTTAAGTCAGAAAAAAGTGCGTATTTTAGTGTTAATCTTTTATCTTTGAGTTGTATTACTCGTGATTTAAATTGTAGCATGACGTTTTTTTCCTGATCATTGTTTTTTTCAGGATCTTATCACAAGAAAGAGGATTGGTAGTGGTTGAGAGGAACATGGTCTCTACATTTTGGATCAGACCGACAAGCTGGCTCATTCATCTATCCAGTTACCATCCACCAAGGAAGGCATTTGGCTGTGACACCGTCACTTAGGAGATCCCTCGTTTTTATTAATTAAGCATTTATTTCTTTCTATTTTTAAGAAAAATAATGTGTCTGATTTTCATTGTGAGTCGTGTCAACTTGAAAAACAACACCGAGCCTTTTTTGCTCCGTATATTATTAAAAGTTCAGTTCCATTTTCTTTGATTCATTCTGATGTATTGGGGGGTCCATACCGTTGTGTCTTTAAAAGGTCAAAAACGGTTTGTTACTTTCATCGATGGCTGTTCTAGGGCCACTTGGGTATATCTGATGAAAGATAAGAGTGAGGTGTTTTTTTGTTTTTCAAAACTTCCATAAAGTGGTTTGTACTCAGTTTGGGGCGGTTGTCTAGATTCTACGTTCTAATAATGGGGGGGAATATATCGACTCTGGTCTTGTCAATTATTTCGCCACTCATGGCATTATACACCAAACTTCATGCACTAATACCCCTTAACAAAATGGTGTTGCAGAACGGAAAAATCGCCGTCTCCTTGATATGGCCCGTCGTCTATCCTTTGAAATACGGGTTCCTCGTTCCTATTAGGGGGAAGCAGTTCTCACTACCACTTATTTGATTAATCGTCTGCCTACCCAAGTCCTTTACAAACAAACCCCTCTTCAAGTTTTGTTCGGGTCTACCTCTTCTGGGTTCTCCATTTCTCCTAAGACCTTTGGCTGTGTTTGCTTTGTCTATAATCATTCACCCACTCATGGTAAATTACATCCTAGGTCTCTTATGTGTATTTTTCTGGGTTATTCTGCAACCCAAAAGGGTTATAAGTGTTATCATCCTCCCACTCACAAATGGTTTGTTTCCATAGATGTCATCTTCTTTGAGTCTCAGTTTTAATTTTTCACCTCCCCCATGTCACAGTCATCCCTTCAGGGGGAGCCTTGGTGTGAAGAGACTGTTCCACTACCACTAGTGGTTGAACATATTGCGGATGATAAACCAGCAATTGTTGTGGAAAAGGAAGCAGTCAAAGTTTATGTCAAGGACAAGGATAGACAGAAAGTCATCTGGATGTAAGAGACTACTTTCCTTCCTCTACTGCCAACTTCTTCTTTGGATGAGTGTCCAAAGTCATCCTCCTCTCCTAAAAACCCAGGTAATTCTGATCATAATGCTCCTATTCCCGAGTTTTCAGATCTTGATGTTCCTATTGCTAATAGGAAGGGGGTTAGGTCATGTACTCAACATCCGATTACTAATCATGTCTCTTATTCTAATCTGTCTTCCTCATATAAAGCCTTTTTGTCTAAGATTTCTTCTATGAGTCTACCAACCAATTTTCAATATGCTCTCTCTATTCCTGAATGGAAACATGCCATGATGGAGGAGATGAGAGCTCTCAGCAAGAATTGGCACTTGGGAGTTAGTGGAGTTACCTAAAGGAAAATATCCAATTGGGTGTAAGTGGGTGTACATTGTAAAGCACAAAGCCGATAGTTCCATAGAACGGTACAAAGCAAGACCGGTTGCTAAGAGCTTCACTCAGATTTATGGAATAGATTACCAGGAGACATTTGCACCGATGGCTAAGATGAACTCTGTGAGAATACTATTCTCTCGCAGCAAGTTTAGATTGGCCACTTCATCAGTTTGATGTGAATAATGCCTTCCTTCATGGAGACCTAACAGAAGAGGTATAGTTTGATGTGAATAATGCCTTCCTTCATGGAGACCTAACAGAAGAGGTATATATGGATATTCCCCCTGGTTTTGCAGATGCTGAGTCCAAAGGTAAAGTATACAGGCTTTGGAAGTTACTTTATGGGCTAAAGCAATCTCCTAGGGCTTGGTTTGAAAGGTTTGCTTAAGTTATGCTAAGATATGGGTTCAAGCAAAGTCAAGCTGATCACACCTTATTTGTGAAACACTCCTCACATGGTAAGACAACAACTCTTATTGTTTATGTTGATGATATTGTTTTGACAGGAGATGATGTTGAGGAGATCCCTCGGTTGAAGGAATACTTAGCCAAGGAGTTTGAAATTAAAGACTTGGGTACTTTGAAGTATTTCTTAGGCATTGAAGTAGCTAGGTCCAAGGATGGTATCTTCATATGTCAGAGAAAATATGTACTTGACTTGCTAAAGGAAACTAAGATGCTTGGAGGTAGACCATGTGATACACCTCTAGAACCAGGCCAAAAACTAAGTGAGGATCAAGGGGGAGAGCCAGTGGACAGGGGGAGATATCAGAGACCAGTGGGTAAGCTCATATACTTATCCCACTCACGTCCAGATATTGCCATTGCAGTGAGCATGGTTAGCCAGTTTATGCATGCTCCTAGAACTTCCCACTTAGAGGCTGTTATGAGAATCCTGAGGCACCTGAAGTTTTCTTTTGGAAAGGGTCTCTATTTCTCAAAACATGAACATCTCGGTGTAGAGGTATTTACTGATGCCAATTGGGCTGGATCAATCACTGACAGACGGTCAACTTTTGGATATTGCACATTTGTTGGAGGCAACCTAGTCACATGGCGAAGTAAGAAACAAAATGTGGTTATAGATCTAGTGCTGAGGTCGGATTCAGGGCTATGGCTCAGGGTGTATGTGAGTTGCTATGGATTCGACTATTGTTGGAAGACTTGGGGATCCATCAGACCGATTCCATGAGGTTGCACTGTGATAACAAGGCGGTGATCAGCATAGCTCATAATCCAGTTCAATATGACAAAACTAAGCGTGTAGAGATTGATAGGTACTTCATCAAGGAAAACCTCACTAGTGGCACTATATGTACTCCATTTGTGAGGACTGGGAACCAACTAGCAGATGTTCTCACCAAAGGAATAGGGAGCAAACCATTTCATAACATTCTCAACAAGCTGGGCATGAGAAATATCTTCGCACCAGCTTGAGAGGGAGTGAGTATATTTTATTATGTTAGAATAGGAAATTATATTCACATATTTTATTTTGATTTGATGTAATGGGCTGTAATGAGCTGGCTCATAATTCTTGCTTTGTGGCACTCCTGTAATTATGTTTTATTCTTAATTTAAAAGGGGATGAGGTTTCACTCATTCCCTAACTCTTTCTCTTCTCTAAAATCTTCAGTATCATGTAATCAAGAGGATTAAGTTAAGTGAATGAAAGATGTAGCCTATAGGGCTTTGTGTGTGTGTATGTAGACTAAGGTTGGTTGAACCACGTTAACTCTTTGTTTTCTCTTTTGTCTCTTTATTATCTCTCCATATTCAACCTTATAAAGGAGATCTTGGAGAACCTGAGTACTGGGCAATTGACGAGTACAGAAGGGGATATTGATGGGCATGAGCTTTAGAGAGAGAGAGAGAGAGAGAGAGAGAGCTTCTTATTAGGGTTCTTCGCAATCTCTTCTAGTATGAAGAACTAGGAAATTATGGTTTTAAGCCTTTCACAGGATAGATATATTGTTTCGTATCTATATTTTTTCAATTTGGGGCTAGGGTTAGGGTATGGTTTATCGTATCTATTTGCTTCTTTTGGTATGATTTTATATCAATCTATGCTTTGAATCGATTAGTTTTATGTGTATGAGATATAAAATTTTCTTTTGGTGGAAGAGATCTAGGAGAGAGTAGTGGAGACAACACTTGATGGCCAAATAGACGTCGCTTTTGTTCGAATCCTAATCCTAACCCTAACCCTAACCCTAGACAGAGTGGTGAAGTGCGTTCACGGTTGTCTTCTTTCTCCTTTGCTCTTCGATAAGTTCCAGAACCTTCAAGTTCTCTCTCTCGCAAACATTGGTCTCCAGAATCTTCAAAGGCAAATTTTGTTAGACAATCGTATCACTGGAGGACTCGAACTCCTTGTGGAAACCAGTCTCGATTCGCTTCAAGACCTTGATTTGTTGAATAATAGGATTCAGCGGATTAATGATTTGAAGCCTGTAGCAGAGCTTGAGCTTGTCTCTCTTGATCTGTATGAGTGTTCGTCGATGAGGGTGAAGGATTATCAATATAAGGTTTTTGGATTGATCAAATCTTTGAAGTTCTTGGATAAAATGGACGCTAATGAGAATGAAAGGCCGGAGTCGAATGACAAGGAAATAGGAAGAGGATGATCCGGGGAGTGGTGAAATCGATGGTGATGGTGAGCATCAATAGTATAGGATGAATAATGGATACTGATGAGAGTTGCACTGACTGCGGTGTTTGACACGGCTAAATAGAGGAAGAGGGGTTCGCCCGTGATTGCCTGAGAAAGGAGGGGGGGATTGGCCATGCACTGTTTCAATTGTTGAAAGGCCTCTTCGGACTCGGCCGTCCACTCAAAAGTTTGCCGAAGAACTTTGAAGAAGGGGAGGCACTTGTTCGTTGCGCGAGAAATGAAGCGGTTGAGGGCGGCAACTCGGCCAGTAAGCCCCTGAACCTCCTTAACCGTTCTAGGTGACTGCATTTCAATCAAGGCCTTGATCTTTTCGGGGTTAGCTTCAATGCCCCGCTGACTGACCATGAAACCCAGAAACTTCCCAGATCCTACGCCGAAGGCGCATTTCTCCGGATTAAGGTTCATTTGGTACTTTCGTAGGGTGGCGAAGGTCTCTCGCAGGTCGGCCAGATGATCAATGGAGAGCTTGCTCTGTCGTTGACATAAACTTCCATGTTCCGGCCTATCTGATGATGAAAGACAGCATTGACCAACCGTTGGTAGGTGGCCCCAGCATTCATCAACCCAAATGGCATCACACGGTAGTGGTAGGTACCACGGTCGGTGATGAAGGATGTGTGTTCCCGATCAGACGGGTGCATCAAAATTTGGTTGTACCCAGAGAAGGCATCCATGAAGTTGAGCATTTGATGACCGGCCGTGGCGTCAACCAGCAGATCTATACGAGGAAGGGGATAGCTGTCTTTGGGGCAAGCTCGGTTGAGGTCGGAGTAGTCGACATAGAGTCGCCATTTACCGTTGTTCTTACGGACCAGGACCACGTTTGACAACCATCTAGGGTAGTCCACGTTCTTGATGAATTGTGTCTCAAGGAGCTTATCTACTTCCGCGGCAATGAGAGTGTTGCGCTCTGGATGAAAGATGCGCTGCTTCTGGCAGAAGGGTCGGAAATAGGGTTCAATGCTGAGGCGATGGGTTATGAAGGAGGGGTCGATACCCAGCATATCGGAGTGGGTCCAGGCAAATACATCTTTGTGCTCGATCAGGAGGGCGGTAAGGTCGGCTTTTGCCTGGGTGGATAGTTGGCTGCCGATCTTGGCACTTTTTGCTGGGTTGGTGGGATCGATGAGGACCTCGACAAGTTCTTCCATTGGTTCCCCCCTAACCAGCTCGTCCTCGTCTCTGACTCGAGCCCTTCAATGATCATAGCCTCCTTCCGCTTGACTTCTTTAAGTGAGGCGACATAACATTCTCTGGCCACGGTCTACTCTCCCCTTATTGTCCCGACCCCAAGATCGGTGGGGAACTTGATGGCAAGGTGGTATGTGGATGTGATAGCTTGGAAATCATTTAGGGTGGTGCGGCCAAGGATGATGTTGTAGGCAGAGAGGCAATCCACAACAAGGAAGGTGAGTAACTTTGTGGTCTGCCGCGGGTACTCGCCGATTGTGATGGGAAGATCGATGGAGCCGATGGAGGTCACGCGGTCGCCAGTAAAACTGACCAAAGGGGTTTGGAGAGGAGACAGACTTTCTTCCCCGATCTTGAGCTGGCGGAAGCAATTGAGGAAGATGATGTCTGAAGAACTGCCGTTGTCGACGAGAACCCGTCTGACCTTGTAATTGGAAAGGAGAGCGGAAATGACGAAAGGGTCGTCATGGGGGTAACGGATGCCTATGCAGTCGGCGTCCGTAAAGGTGATAGGCTCGGTCCACTGCCGGGGTTGTTTGGGGGGTCGGTCCAATGTGGCAACTTCTTTGTTTGAGCCCTGCCTTATTTTTCTGAATTCTGCCCGCTGAGTCGAGCGGGATGGTCCATCGACATTGAGGGTCCAGGAGTGGGGGTCTTCTAGTTCGGTAGGGGTTGGTGGGGGTGGAGGAGCTGTGGTTGGGATGAGATTAGTGAATTCCAGGATGAAATCGGCAACAGCCTGCCCCTTAATCGCTGTCCGAGGCCGGTAGGAGATATCAAACTGGCTGAGTTCGACCGACCATTGCATAAGTCTGCCGGAGAGCTCTGGTTGTTGCATGATCTTTTTTAATGGTTGGTCAGTGAGGACCACTATGGAATGGGCTTGGAAGTAAGGACGGAGTCGTCTGGAGGAGGTGGCCAAAGCCAAGGACATTTTTTCTAACAATGGGTAATTCTATTCCGCTCCCCTGAGAGCTCGACTGATGTAGTAGACTGGCCGTTAGACGGATACTCGCCCTCAGCAGAGGCCACAGACTGAACCCATCAGAAACAACTGTCGGCGCACCCCTCCCCGACAACCAGCACAACCTAACCAAGGTCGTGATCGCCCTCTACAGCAACCTCGGGCACAAGGCAACCCCGCCGTGCCTGTTGGAGAAATCAGAGTTATTTCCGGTGGGCTTGCTTGTGGAGGACCATCCCGCTCGGCTCAGCGGGCAGAACTCAGAAAAATAAGGCAGGCTCAGACAAAGAAGTTGCCACATTGGACCGACCCCCCAAACAGCCCCGGCAGTGGACCGAGCCTATCACCTTTACGGACGCTGACTGCACAAGCATCCGTTACCCCCATGACGACCCTCTTGTCATTTCCGTTCTCCTCTCCAATTACAAGGTCAGACGGGTTCTCGTCGACAATGGTAATTCTTCAGACATCATCTTCAATTGCTTCCGCCAACTCAAGATCGGGAAGAAAGTCTGTCTCCTCTCCAAACCCCTTTGGTCGGTTTTACTGGCGACCGAGTGACCTCCATCGGCTCCATCGATCTTCCCATCACAATCGGTGAGTACCCGCGGCAGACCACAAAGTTACTCACCTTCCTTGTTGACTGCCCCTCTGCCTACAACATCATCCTTGGCCGCACCGCCCTAAATGCTTTCCAAGCTATCACATCCACATACCACCTTGCCATCAAGTTCCCTACCGATCTTGGGGTCGGGACAGTAAGGGGAGAGCAGACCGTGGCCAGAGAATGTTATGTCGCCTCACTTCAAGAAGTCAAGCTGAAGGAGGCTATGATCATTGAAGGGCTCGATGTCAGAGACGAGGACGAGCTGGTTAGGGGGGAACCAGTGGAAGAACTTGTCGAGGTCCTCATCGATCCCACCAACCTAGCAAAAAGTGCCAAGATCGACAGCCAACTATCCACCCAGGCAAAAGCCGACCTTACCGCCCTCCTGATCGAGCACAAAGATGTATTTGCCTGGACCCACTCCGATATGCCGGGTATTGACCCCTCTTTCATAACCCATCGCCTCAGCATTGAACCCCATTTCCGACCCTTCTGCTAGAAGCAGCGCATCTTTCATCTAGAGCGCAACACTCTCATTGCCGCGGAAGTAGATAAGCTCCTTGAGGCACAATTCATCAAGAACATGGACTACCCTAGATAGTTGTCAAACGTGGTCCTGGTCCGTGAGAACAATGGTAAATGGCGACTCTGTGTCGACTACTCCGACCTCAACCGAGCTTGCCCCAAAGACAGCTATCCCCTTCCTTGCATAGATCTGCTGGTTGACGCCACGGCCGGTCATCAAATGCTCAGCGTTCCAAGGATGTGGGAGGTCTCGACCTTCCATATCCTAAAATCGGTAAGTACCCGGACGAGGTCTGGCTTTCACAATGTAAGGTCCTTCCCACTTGGCTGCCAGTTTACCCTCAGTCGGATTTTTTATGGCAAGAGTTGCTTCTCGCAAAACAAGATCCTCTACTACGAATTCCCTTGGTCGGACTTTGCGGTTGTAGTGTGTTCTCATTTTCGGTTGGTATGAGGCCCGTCTGACTGCAGTGGTTTCTCGGAACTCTTCAATTAGGTCCGCGGTGAGGATGAGACCAGCCCCACTGCCTTCCTTGCGGGTCGTTATTTCAAATGTGCCCTCCGTTTCTTGTTCAATGCAAGCAATAATGAAGCCGAATATGAGGCGTTGATTGCAGGTCTCCGCCTCGCCAGAGACATTGGTGTCAGCCATATCCAAATGTTCAGCGATTCCCAGCTCATTGTCGGTCAAATCATGGGGGAATTCGATGCCAAAGATGATACAATGCGGGCTTATAGGGATATTGCACTCCCTCTCGCTCGCCTCTTCACCAGTTTCCATATCAAGCACATCCCTCGGACCGAAAACTCCAAGGCAAATGAAATGGCTCAGTTGGCTTCGGCAGACCAGTCAGACCTCAGCCACGGTGTCCGCCTCGAGTACCTAACTCACCCTGCCATTTCCCTAAACCAGCAGCAAGTCTACTTTCTCTAAAACGAACTTATCCCCTGGGCGGCCGATATCTCTCTATTCTTGACAACGGGGGAACTGCCAGCCGACAAACAGCAGGCCGCCAAAGTCAGGGCCCGGTCGTCCAACTACATTCTTGTTAGCGACCTCTTGTACAAACGTGGTTTTTCACGCCCATACCTCAGATGCCTCAATCCTGCTCAAGCAACCTACGTGATAAGGGAAATCCATGAGGGTATCTGTGGTAATCATTCGGGCGCCCGGTCCCTAGCCCACAAAATACTTCGCACTGGTTATTTCTGGCCTACTCTTAATCAGGATGCGACAGACTTCGTGCTCAAATGTGATAAATGCCAGCGTTTTGCCAACATTCCCCATGCTCCTCCTACAGAATTAATCACGTTTTGCAGTCCCTACCCATTCGCCAAATGGGGAATCGACCTAGTTGGCCCATTGCCCATTGGCCGAGGCCAAACCAAATTTGCCATTGTCGCCATTGATTACTTCACTAAATGGGTGGAGGTAGAACCCCTTGCTACAATTACCGAGCGGAACACAACCAGATTCATTTGGTAGTCGATCGTATGCAGATTTGGCATCGCTCAAGCCATCGTCTCCGACAACGGCAAACAATTCGACAATACCAAGTTCGGGAAATTCTGTACAGAGCTTCGAATCCAGCCATGTTTCTCTTCCCTAGGTCATCTCCAAGCCAATGGCTAAGTTGAGGTCACCAACCATTCTCTTCTAAAGATCATCAAAACTAAGTTGGAAGCTGCTAAGGGACTCTGGGCTGAGGAACTACCGAATGTACTCTGGGCCTACTGCACTACCGCTCGAACTCCCACTGGGGAGACCCCCTTTCGCTTAACATACGGCGCTGAGGTGGTCATCCCAGTGGAAATCGGTCTTCCTACCCCAAAGGGTTCTACATCCGAATCCGGAACTAACTGAAGAGCTGCATCGGGCAGACCTGGACCTAATTGAAGAGCTCCGAGAAACCACTGTAGACCGACGGGCCTCATACCAACAGAAAATGAGAACACACTACAGCCGCAAAGTCCGACCGAGGGAATTTGCAATGGGGGATCTTGTTTTACGAGAAGCAACTCTTGCCACCAAAAATCCGACTGAGGGTAAACTGGTAGCCAAGTGGGAAGGACCTTACGTTGTGAAAGCCAGACCTCGTCCGGGTACTTACCGACTTCAAGATATGAAAGGTCGAGACCTCCCCCATTCTTGGAACGCTGAGCATTTGAAGCGTTATTTTCAATAAAAGTTGTATTTTTGCATTGATCAATCGCTGTATTTTCTTTTTTACAATCTACGCACTTGCATGCTCTCATTCTCTCATATGGTGTAAATTTATGATCAAATGGGCTGCACTTTGTATGACAACAAGCTTTCTATCTCTAATTCATCTCTGTACTCCACTTCTCTCTCTAACTTGCTCGTCGGAGGGTTCGCCGGGGGACTCCCCGTTCCCCGTTGAACTCTGGTGCAGGTCTTCGGGTGGGCTTGGTCACTCGGACACTGGCCAAAGGGGCGTGGATCAGTCCGACCCGTTCCACTTGGAACGAACTGCATCATCAGATACTGTGTGGGAAGTGAGGGAATTGTTGATGTTTATGAGGATGAAGAGAGTGATGTTGATAGAGAAAAGACGGAGAGTTCGAGAAGGGCAAGCGGATTGAATTAGGCTAGTTTGCATTTTCAATTGAATGGATTTGGGATGGTGGAGGATGATGAGGAAGGTGAGGATGAAGAGGATAATGATTGGATGGAGGAGATTGATGAAGAGAAGGGTGAGGATGAGGATGCTATCGAGGTTCATGAAATAGAGGATAACGATGATGAGGAAGATGGGGTTGAACATGATGGAGATGATGATGAAGACGATGAGCAGGGATGGAACTAGGAGAAGTCTATGGGGAGCCATGGCTCCCCTGTTTCTGTGAAAAAAATTGTTTGCCATAGTACTTTAAAATATATATATCATTTTATACATAAAATGGCCTCCCAGTATAAAAAATATTTATCTCACGCTTCTCCTATCTTGCATTCTCTTTCTATTTTGCACCACAAAAACTTCTTCATCCTATTAGAAATTGCTTCTATGGTATTTATTTATTTTTCTATGTATATATAATCTATATATTATATTGCACATATATGTGTGTTTGTGTATATGGTGAAAAAAATTATTTTTCTTTGGCCCCTCCGTTAATGAAATCCTGTTTCCGTTAGGATGAGGAAGAAGAGGAGGTTGAAAATGATGAATGTGTTTTCCATATATTATGATATTTCCATATATTCTGATATCTTTAACACTATAATCTTATCTTCAACGTTCCAGTGCCCTCTGTTCCAGTAACATCAAGTGTTCTATCCCTGCCATGGCACCTTGTGACTTGTGAAATTTGTGTTTGGTTTGCTAGATGTCAAATTTGGCTTTTCGATCAAGTTTTGCTGGTGGATTCTTGGGCTTATTTATTTATTTTTATTTTATATTTGTATATCATTTAATAGGTAGTGTAGCGACAATCATCTAACCTTGGGTATGCATTTTTCTTGACTGGTTATGCTTGTGTGAATCTAGTTACAGTTTCCTTTTAGATGGAAGCAATGTGTTTTTACTTTATTTGCACAATTATCAACTATATAATGAATGTTGTCCGAGTATTTAAGGGTTTTTTCCCCCCCTCTCTATAATAAGCGAATTATATGAGCATATGGTGCCAATATGCCAATTGAGGTCGTTAGAGTCATGTTGAGGATGAGGACTGGCTAAAAAATAATACCAAAGCAAATAATGAGGTTGATGATTCAAAGGTTAAATACATACAATCAATCACAAATGAGCTTTCAACCTTTCAAGAGTGTGAATTTTCTAAAGTACCCTTTAGACTGTGACTAGGATGAACCGATATTTGATGGTGGCAAAACAAGTCAAGGTTAAGTTAAATGTATCAGGCTTCTATTCCTAACCAAAATTGAAGTTCAAGAGTTGAACTTGGAAGTTTTACAAAACAAAGCAAGAGCTATAGCTTTGAGGTCATCTTTATGTTATTTTTCGGTGTTGTTGAGGTAACAATGGCCCTTCTTTTTTAAACTTGTTTTCTACTTTAGTTTTTATATGTTTAGCTGTTGTTTGTTATTCGGATGATTGTTTTTGCTAATTTGAGGTTAAAAAAGATTCTGATTTGGTTTTGTTTGGCTATTTTTGCAATTTTTTGGGAGCTTGGATTAAAAGAAGAGTACTAGTTTTGTGGCCTATTTTCGCCAATTTTTTGTTTCTTTTCCTTTTGTATGGTTATTCCATTGTTGTTCCCGTTTTTTTGTCCTTGGATTTGGAGATGGAGAGATGAACTCAGAAGGTTTGAAATTAGAACAAGGGCAACAGATTTGGGGTGATCTGCGTGTTTCAAATTTGTGTTCTTAATATTTGATTTGTACTTGTTTATGATTCTTTGTTTTGATCTAATCTGACAAAAAAGCAGGAAAGATTAGTACAATCACCTTCATATAGAGTTTGATCAAATGTGTTTATGACTTTTTCTTGCTGTGACTCTACTATAGTCTGATCTGTTGAAGGTTACATATACTACTATTTTTTTTTAAGCACTTGAATGTTGGTTCAATTAGCAATTCAATTTATGGTGGTGTTGTGTTTTCATTGGAAAAACTTTTTTCTTTAGGACTTGCCGAGTTCTGACCACTTCATTTTGTTTTATTTATTTATTCATTTCATGTTTTGTAACATTAAATCTGTGGTTCTTGATATTAGAATTTAATTTACACAATATTTTGATGGAGTTAACTATAATTTGATGATGTTTGGTTGGTATTAATATAATATCAATCTGAGATGATGACTATTCTGCACTTTCTTATTTTGGATGTGCCGTCAATCAGTTGCCAAAATTTCAAAGGCTGTTGATCTATGATTTTACTGTTTTCTGCCACCTGTACTCATTATATTGTTCTGCTTTTTTTTTTTTTCATGGCTTTTTTATTTTTATTTTTTGTTGGTGGTATTGTTGTGTTATAGATGGTATTGTTGTGTTATTGCTTTTCATAACACTAATTTCCAGCAAACAAGCATAGTTTAATTTCATTCTTGGCATTTGATCAGAAGTCTCTTAGTCAGGCATCGATTTTTAGTGGCACTAGTTGGAAATAATAGTCGTAAGAATGAAATATATGTGTTTTTCTTCTTTCCTATCTCTCTCCTTTTTTTCTTTTTTTCTTTTTCTTCTTCCATTGTGGTCTTAATTATTTGCACAATGATGTTTATGACTGATGAGTATGCAGTTGCATCACACCCTACTAAGACGAAAACACAAGGATTAAATTATAAACTTTGTTTGACATTGAAATGGTCATTAGAGAGCTATTGGAGAATAAACCAGTCCGTGGGATTAGTACGAAAAGTCTGATGAAGGAGAACTATGTTACTCACTTCAACAGTCTTACATGTGGAAAAATGAATCTATTATTAATCTACGAGGAAACAAAACTAGATGTTTAATTGTATACTAAATGCTAACATCTCTCTCTCTCTCTCTCTCTATATATATATATATATATATATAAGCATACACCACTATGAGAAGTTTTCTGCAATAAAACATTTTGAACATTTTTTTTGGGGGGGGGAGAAACATGACACAATTCAATCAAATGGATGGAGAATACAAGTGGCAGTGTTGATTTACAATTTTTCCTGCTAATTTAATTTTTTTACCATATTGCATTTCATCTTTTCTAGCTTGTGGAAATTTTTTATCTGGTTTATCTGTGATTTGAGGGTGGTTTTGGTTGATGCATCATGACATGCCTTTTCAGCATTTTTGTAATTTGGTGCTATCATGATTTTCAATTTTTTAATTCTAGATTTATTGGTTAGAGTTTTCCAAAAACATTTTTCAGAAAATCCTACTTTCTTGTTTTCCGTGTTTTTTTTTTAGTGATTTTTTTAATATTTTAAGTATTTTTTTTTTAATTTTTAGATATACCTAACATAAATATACCTAAAAAGTAAAAAATTTGTGAAAAAAACCTTTTAAAAATTCACTAAATACCAAAAATACAAAAAAAAAAAAAAAAAAAAAACGAGAATTCAGTACATTTTTTGTATTTTTTTGTATTTATTAATTTTTTAAAATATTTTTTCACAATATTTTTACTTGTTAGATACATCTAAGTAAGGTGCATCTAAAAAAGTAAAAAAATGTTTAAAATTTTAAAAATATTCACTTAAAACAAAAAAACACGAAAACAAAGAAACCCAGTTTTCGAAAAACTTAATCCAAAAAACTCAAACCAAACACACAGATTATTATTATTTTTTTTTTCAAGTGATTTTATTTCTAGGTTTTCTTTTATTTTCTTATTTGTTTTTTATTTATTTTTAAACATCATGATTTGATCTTTACTTTATTTGAGTATGTGTCAGCAGCGTAAGTGGGATATTTTATTTGGAGGGAGGGTCTTGTATTGATACAGTTTAATGATGATCAATCTATTTCTTCTAAATTTTTGTCTTGTATTGACAATGTCAGTAGTTTTCCAAGTGGTTTTGTTCTTCAAATTTTGAAAATCTTATAGAAATTGAGATTCATTGTCTATTTTAACTTCATTGTAATCATCTTTGATTCCTTATTATTATTGTACATTTTATTTGAACTTTTGTGGATTCCACTTGTTCTTCAAATTTCTGAATTTCTTATAGAAATTGAAATTCATTGCCAATTTTAATTTGATTGTAATCTTCTTTCGTCCCTTATTCACTTAGTTGCAGTTGATATTTGCTCATTAATAATCATTAATAATCTTGTCTTTTTTTTGTCCAATTTATTAATGTAAAGTGCAGAGAATTTTCTTTTATATACATATATATTCCCATCTTTTTCAAGCTCCCTATCTTTTCATTGTAAACTTTTGATTGTACAAAATCTAAATTTAAAATATTTTGTAATGGGCACCTGCAAGAAGACAATCTCACTAGAGTAAATAAACTATAGGGAAGTGCTACTACACACAACCTTAAAGAGGTGCATACAGTATGCACCCTTAATTCATAACAAAACACCACGAACCCTCATATTCATAATCAAACACCAAAAGTTCCATAACCAAAACGAACTTGAGTCAAAGCCAAAAACATCACAAAAGTCGCATAACCAACTATCACAAAGCCTCATAAGTTCATAACCAATTCCATTATAAATTTAACCACCACAAACCTCATAACTAAGCGCCAACCCGAGTCATAGCACATGTTACAGGGACTTAAGTACAGGTAGCGGGTGCAGGTGCATATTTAGAGGTTGCAACCATCAAACCTCAAATTCAAGGATATGCAAACTCGGGAAAAAGGGGTCATAATTTAATATTTTTCATATATTATGCGAGCTAAAATGGTGTTATATGTAACAAATAATGTTAAAAAAGGCATTTTACTCATTTTATAGAAATTATACAACAATATATATACATATAATGATAGTGTTAAATACAAATATATAAAAAGTGTCCGATGAAAAGTATTGGACACATTCCACACCCTTGTCCAAGTGTCAGGCTACTGACACGGATATTTGATCTATTTTGAAGAGCCCATATAACATAGGTTATGTTACACGGACTCTTCAAAATAAATCAAATACTCATGTCCAACACCAGACACTTGGATAAAGGTATGCGATATGTCGAATGCTTTTCATCGGACAATTCTTATATATTTATATTTAGCACTATTGTTATATGTACATATTGTTGTATAATTGATATAAAAGTCTTTTTTGGTATTGTATGTTACATATGACACCATTTTATCTCACATAATAGATTAAAAATATAAAAATATGATCTTTTTTGCAGAGTCCGTATACCCTTAAATTTAAGGTTTGATGAGTCCGACCTCTAGATACACACCCACACCAACACCCATACCTAAGTCCGTGTAACATAGGCTGGGGGTGCCAATGTGCCATGGCCCCCTTCGACCCCTCTACAGTTCCGCCACTGCTGGCAACTTGTAAGAATATAATAAATTATTAAATGTCGATATAAATTGTGGGGCTACAGGTTGGAGAATTATTTGTTATCCAACATCTTTCATTTCAATATGAAGTATATTATCCATTTGAGTTACTATTTTGTTTATAGGCATTGCCTTTTTGTTCGTTTTTTTATGATTTCGTTCATTTGTCTGTTTGTTTTCATTGCAGGTGATCAATATAAGTGGTTGGAGAGGGATTTAGCTAATGTGGACAGATCTATAACTCCATGGCTGGTAGCTGCTTGGCACCCACCCTGGTACAGTTCTTACAAAGCCCATTACAGAGAAGTGGAGTGTATGAGGGTGGCAATGGAAGAGTTACTTTACTCTTATGGTGTTGATATAATCTTCAATGGACATGTAAGTGATGATATCCACCAGTTTATATCACCATCCTTCATTGCTTCTTTCTTGTAGCTGAGCAAATTGTGAGAGAGTTGGCATGTGAAAGGGGAATTGTATATCCATTGATCAAGGGGCGTTTGACCATCACATGTGAACAAAACCATTCCATTTTGCTTTTCATTGAGGAGGCAACTTATTCCTATATAATGGATTCAACTGAACAAGATAAATTAAAATAAAATCATTTGGTAAAATCGTGAGTACATCTTGTACCTATAACAAAATTTAAGTCCTTTTAATTCTATGAAAAGCTAACTGATACTTATTTGAAATACTTCTTAAAAAATGTGGTTCTTTTAGACAGGACCAATTGGTAAATTCTCTTACATGTTCTCACATGTTTTTTTATTGTGTCCACGATGAAAAAGCAAAAGAAGAAATAGAAAGAACAAGTAGTTGGTTATTACATATGCCAGTGCATCTCCTATTCATTGAAAGTTCATTCTATTTATGCAAAAATTACCAGGTTCATGCTTACGAGAGGTCAAATCGAGTATATAACTACACGTTAGATCCATGTGGTCCTGTTTATATCACAGTGGGAGATGGAGGTAACCGAGAGAAAATGGCAATTGAACATGCTGACACACCTGGTAACTGCCCAGAACCTTTGACAACTCCAGATCCATACATGGGGGGTTTCTGTGCAACAAACTTTACAACTGGTCCAGCAGCAGGTAAATTTTGCTGGGACCGGCAACCTGATTACAGTGCTTTCAGGGAAAGCAGCTTTGGCCATGGGATCCTAGAGGTACCCTCTCTTTCTCTCTCATCCTGTGTCTGTTGTTGTTGTTGTTTTTTTTTTTTTTTTTGAGGGGTGGGGTTGAGTGCTTTGCATTTTCTACTGGAAAGGAATAACACTGTACAAAAGAGAAATAAAACTTACCAGATTTAAGCAATTAACTGATTAAGACTTTATCACTAGTATGATGTATATGTTTCTCTCTCTTTTTGATAATATATTGTAAGTGCAATGGGTTGTTGCAGATTGAGACTCGATGACTTGACCGTTCTGATTCTTGCTCTTGAAATACCATAATACGGTCGAACTCTCCAATTTATTGTCAAACTCAAATAGTGATGTACAATTTGTAGAAAATTGAACACCCGGATTAATGAAGAGTGAAGACAATAGAGGAACATTTTGTTTGGTACAATGGAATGGGCTGAAATGGAACGCCCATTCCAGCTTTGCATTTCCTTTTCTGTGTTTGGTACACCTTATGTAAGTGGGAATAGTCATTCCATTGAATCAAATGATTGAATAAGAGTAGTGGGAAGAGTACATTTAACTGTATGAAGCCATCTGGCTGCTTTTGACCTTTTCTTCTATTCATATAAAGAAAAATACGAGATTAGAATATAGATTTAAGCTATGTGTGCATCATGTGATTACCTCATCGTAAGACAGTGGGGACTTGCGTATATGACAATTTTTATTTTGGATTGTCAATTCCTACAAAAGAAATGCATATGCCAGTTTCAGAATGATTAGAATATCTACCATATGCTCTCGAAGAACGCTTCGTACCGATGTCTTTAAGTGAATTTGCAAATGGCTGCATGTTCATTGAATGTAAACAATGAAACTGATATGTATAAGTGAAAAATTAAAAGCAAATTACACTTTAACCCTCTTCAACTATGGCTCAACATAACTTTAACCCCTTAAACTAAAAACTTTTCACTTGCCACCTTGTTCTATAAATTTATATCAATGTAAACATTTTGTTAACAGTCAGTTACATAAATGGATGGAAAATAGTTGGGGTAATTCTATTTACACATCCCACATAATCTCAGTATACACCACTTACTCAGTGCACATCAAACACAATTTTAATTTTATTATTTTTGCTCAATGCACACCATTCATTTTCAAATATACCTAAAATATCCTTATCTTCTTCAACCACCCCACCAACCCTAACCCTAGCCATCGCCAGGGCCGTCATTTCCTCTTCCTTCTTCTCCGGTGAATCTCTTTCTTACTCTTCTATCCATCACTCATCTTGCTTCATCATTACCAGCCTCACTCCTAAACCCTTTTCCACCCCCTTCCTCCCTCCACCACCGGCTCCACCACCTCCCCATTGTTGCTGCCGCAACCTCTCGTCCCACCCATCTCCTCCTTCTTCTTCTTTTCTATCTCTAGAAACTGCCAAACCCACTCCCACCACCGTAATCCTCCCTCTACAGTGATCTTTCCCAACCCATCGGAGAGGAGTTTCTCGTCGAAGGCAACTGTAGTGGTGATGCTTCGATTCGAAGCTTGAAATCCTAGATTGGAGCTTCAAATCTAGTTTGCACGATCGGACTCTTGCAAACCCTAGATCTAGATCTGAAAATCGTAGGATTTTCTCTCTCTCTCTCTCTCTCTGCCGGCAATGGCCGAGGTGGGGGGCTGGGTTGTTTGCTGGTGGGGGAGAGAGGAGGGTTTGCAGAGAGGAAAGTTGTCGCTGGCGAGGTAAAGAGGTTATGGGTGTTACGATAGTGGTTAGGTTTCAATGACGGTGGCCGGGAATGAAAGTAGACGGCGGAGACTGGTGGTAGGTGGTGGTGCCCAAAAGAGTCTAGGGTTAGAATTATGTCCAAAATGGTAATTTGATAAAGGGATATAAGTGTAATAAAAAAAATTATGAAAATGATACGTACTGAGAAGTTTTGTGATGTGTAAATAGAATTACCCAAATAGTTGGGACTTGCACACAAAAACTCAATTATTGTGATATGCCTAAAATGACCTTATCTTGAGGAAGACATAATTTGAGGACTGAAATGCCCATCTCTATACGAAACATTCTAGGTTTGTTTGGTTTGTATCTCAAGATACAATTTTTGAGAAATTTTTTCAAAATTTTGTTTGGTTCAAATTTTTTGAATTTTTTTTTTCAAAATCACTCTCTCCCCTACTCATCAATCAATCACTTTTTCTCTTTCCTCTCTCCTTCTCAATCAATTTTTCTCTCACACACATCTACTCAATTACAACAAACTATCAAATCATCCCAAACTCCCAAACTCCAAAACTATTTTCAAAATATATAACCAAACAAACCAAAAAAAATTCTAAACTCTCTCCCCAATTTTTATTTTTTTTTTTGAAAATTTATCTCAAAACACAAACCAAACACACCCTCTGTCTCTAAGAAACACACATTAAGCATAGCTGGGTGGTGTAATTTGACCAAAAATTAAGCATCTCAACCATAAGTTGCATGTGGAGGATATATTCTTTAGTTAATAGGGAAAACCATGTTCTGCAGGAAGTGGTCCATATTCTTAGTAACCATACAGTGGGGACTTTGCAGGGAATCTGAACCCTTACTAAAACATCTCGGTGAAACTTTTAAAACTCCAGGTAATGATTGTTTTTGATATATGAATTGCAGGTAAAAAATGATACTTGGGCCTTGTGGACATGGTACCGGAATCAGGACTCAGAGAGTAATGCTGGGGATCAGATTTACATAGTGAGGCAACCTGATATATGCCCTATCCGTCCCAAGGTAACTGAAGGCTGGTTTTCAGCAAGATGAACAGTTTATACAAGGGATATTCAATCCAATACAGGTTTGTTTGTCATTAATGATATGAGACCATCATAACCACTTTCTACTAAGATTATCAAATATATATATATATATATATTACATGGGATTCACGGAAAAGCTGACCTCCCAAGAGTATATTAAAGACAACTAAAGTTGGATAGGATGGTCCAGCATCTTGCTGCCACTGATGTGGCTTGTCCTTTGTAATGCTGCAGAAGTCATTTGTGTATTTTCACAAGCCATGGTAGTCTTGTATTATGAAAACAAGAAACATACAGTGCCCTAGCTGCACTGATTGATACATGGTTAAAGAAGACAAATGAAAATTTTGACTCTCTTTCTCTCTCTCCTGTTGTTTTATTTTTTGAATTGAAATATTATGATGGTAGAGTGTTTTAATATTTACATTGCTTTTCATGGCACATAATGTATGTAATGTAATGTAACGTAATGCACATGTTGCTGCTTGCTTAATGCTTACCCACAGTTATTGTATTTGACTTTGCTTTGAGGTTAAACAATTTGTAGCTTGCTGGGTTATGTTTCCTAGGGTCCCTGTGAGGCTGTGATGATTCAACACGTTGGAATTGTGAACAGGTAGGAATCAAAAAAGGAGGGGTTTTTTTAACCTCAATATTGCAAGTGTTTTATGATGGTTGTCTATTCATCTAATATAATACTATATATCCCTGAGCTTTGATGAAAGTCTGCAAGCCAGTAGCAGTTCTATTAGAGCATCCACAATGGAGACTCTTCAATGAATTTGGTGTCAGATTTTATCAGTAAATGAAGTGATTCTCATTTTTCATGCTCCAGTGGAGCTGTTAAGTTTCAAGTTTGGAGTTGTTTTAATTGTCAAATATTAAACTTCTTGTTAACTGTAAAGTTAGAGTTAACAAGTGCTTGTGGATCCCATTGTAATAAAATGATATGGGCATCCAGTGGGAATAAGGAAGAGAGCACACTGATGGGTGGGGGCCGATGCACTTTTTGTATTATTTATTTTATTTTATCTATTATATATATATATATATATATATATTTATATATCCTTAACACACACATTAACACATCCATTGCACCACTATTCACTCTCTAAATCTACGAACTCTTGATACACATTTTTGGGTCTTATTTTTATCATTTTTTGTCATATAGCACACTTTAACACATAATTTTAGCTACCCTATTGGAGATGATCTTAGAGCATCCACAATGGAGACTCTTCAATGAATTTAGTGTCGGATTTTATCAGTAAATGAAGTGATTCCCATTTTTTGTACTCCAAGTGCGATGAGGTGCGCAAGATAGCACGATAAAATGCATGCAAAATGCAAGAAATGGTCACAGCGCAAAATAGCGCGATGCGCAAAATAGCGTGACAAATGCATGCAAAATGCAAGTAATGTGCACAAAACAGTGCGATGAGGTGCGCAAGATAGCGCGATAAAAGGCATGCAAAATGCAAGAAATGGTCACAGTGCAAAATAACGCAATGCGCAAAATAGCGTGACAAATGCATGTCTCATCGCACTGTTTTGTGCACATTACTTGCATTTTGCAAGCATTTGTCGCGCTATTTTGCGCATCGTGCTATTTTGCGCTGTGACCATTTCTTGCATTTTGCATGCATTTTATCGCGCTATCTTGCGCACCTCATCGCACTGTTTTGTGCACAATACTTGCATTTTGCATGCATTTTATCGCACTATCTTGCGCACCTCATCGCACTATTTTGTGCACATTACTTGCATTTTGCATGCATTTTATCGCGCTATCTTGCGCACCTCATCGCACTGTTTTATGCACATTACTTGCATTTTGCAAGCATTTTATCGTGCTATCTTGCGCACCTCATCGCACTGTTTTGTGCACATTACTTGCATTTTGCAAGCATTTGTCGCGCTATTTTGCGCATCGTGCTATTTTGCTGTTTTAATTGTCAAATATTAAACTTCTTGTTAACTGTAAAGTTAGAGTTAACAAGTGCTTGTGGATCCCATTGTAATAAAATAATATGGGCATCCAGTGGGAATAAGGAAGAGTGCACACTGATGGGTGGGGGCCGATGCACTTTTTGTATTATTTATTTTATTTTATCTATTATATATATATATATATATTTATATATCCTTAACACACACATTACCACATCCATTGCACCACTATTCACTCTCTAAATCTACGAACTCTTGATACACATTTTTGGGTCTTATCACTTTAACACATAATTTTAGCTACCCTATTGGAGATGATCTTAGAGCATCCACAATGGAGACTCTTCAATGAATTTAGTGTCGGATTTTATCAGTAAATGAAGTGATTCCCATTTTTTGTACTCCAATAGAGCTGTTATGTTTTAAGTTCAAAGTTGTTTTTATTGTTAGATGTTAAACTTCTTGTTAACGTTAAAGTCTGAATTAACAAGTGATTGTGGACCCATTGTAGTAAAATAATATGAGTATCCAGTGGGAATAAGAGAACACTAACAGTGCAGTAGGGTGGAGTCCGGGAGTCCGGGTCGTCTGCCGTGGTATCCATCGGTGACTCCTATGGCAGTCCAAAACGATGTCGTTTTGGACTTTTTTTTTCTTCTTCTTCTTTTGCTTTTGAGCCTCTTTTTCTTCTCTCTTAGCTCTCAAATCAGAGACAACAGCAACGACCATGAGCCCCTCCCAGTGCCAGCAACAATGGCGCAACGAGACAACGACGATGGCCCTTTGAATCACATCTGTTAGCAAGCCCTTTGATCCATGAAAGCAGAGACTTGAAATTTGGGCAAATGCTCTAGATCCATGAAACTGTCAAGTTCCTCAAACTCTTCCTGTCTCTCTCCATGGAAAGAAATCACATCTGTTAAGTTCAACACAGTGGTTGTGGTTGTGGGTTTGTTTTGTTTGATTTTCAACACAATTTTCATGTCTAAAAACATACCCATTCATTACAAACAAAAATCCAGAGCCATAAGGGCTTATCGAGCGATTCGAGCTTATCAAACTCATCGATCATGCACCGAACATCGTCAACCGAAGTGATCAACACCAGAGGTGTTTCATCGTCGTCGATTGGGAGTTAGTTAAGATCCAAAGATCCGAAATCTTCGATCAGAGTCTTGTTGGTAGCTTTGTATGTTGTTTTGGATACTTTGAGAACATTCCCCCTGTTCTTCTTCCTTTTTCCCACACACCATCTCTCTCCTCTCTCTCTCGCTCTCTCTCTCTCTCTCTATATATATATATATATTTGAATGAATCTACAAAACTAGGTTGGACTTGAAGGGCTTTATGGTTATTCCCTAATCATATAATCTCTCTTTCATATAAAGATGAAAAGGGTGTGAGAATATAAAGACAACCAACAACCAAGGATCCAGAAACTAAGGAAGAAACATAAATGGAAGTAAAGACAGACCTTTGCTTTGATTTGTGATGAAGAGTATTGGCTATATTTGGCCCTCTCTCTCTCTCTCTCTCTCTCTCTCTGTATTGCGCACTGTAGTGTTGTGGGTATCTTTTTGTTTTGTTTGGTTTTGGGACCTACTAGTCAGGGGAAACTCAATTTTTGAAAAAAAAAAAAAAACACACTAAACAAAAAGACGTCGTTATAGTAAACACCACAGGAAGTGGCCGTAGTAAAAGGCGACAGATGATCTGGACTCGGAGTCTGGATCCTCTGTCGCCTTTCCCTGTGGCTGTTCCTACGGTGCCCCAAAATGACGTCGTTTTGGGGCAAAATTTCAAAAAAAAAACAAAACAAAACAAAACAAAAACATAGAATCAGAGAAGAGAAAGAGGGGAAGATGAACATCGCTTCAAACAAAGAAGAGAAAGAAGGGAAGACGAACTCCCATTGAACCAGAGGAGAAACAAACAAAGAACCATTCAAACACCCTGAAAGCCCTTTCATCCATGAAACCAGAGACTTGAAATTTGTTAACAAGCTATATTAGGCAAATGCTCTAGATCATGAAACTGTCAAGTTCCTCAACCTCTTCCCCTCTCTCTCCATGGAAAGAAATCACATCTGTTAAGTTCAACACAGTGGTTGTGGTTGTGGTTGTGGTTGTGGTTGTGGGTTTGATTTGTTTGATTTTCAACACAATTTTCATGTCTAAAAACATACCCATTCATTACAAACAAAAATCTAGAGTCATGAGGGCTTATCGAGTGATTCGAGCTCATTGATCATGCACCGAACATCGTCATGAAGTGATCAACACCAAAGGGGCTTCATCGTCGCCGATTGGGAGTTAGTTAAGATCTGAAATCTTCGATCAGAGCCTTGAATAGCCGATGTAAATGATTGGGGTGGTTGGGATGCCGACGACAAGAGAGAAATGGAGTCGGAGGAACCGAATGTGGCCTCGCCGCCACAGTTGTCGTTGCTCATCCCTCTTCGTCTCTCTGGTTTTCTGTTTTAGATGGGGTCTCTCTGGTTTGAGAGCTAAAAAAAAAAAAAAAAAAACGATGGGTTGTGATTTTGTGTTTTTGTCTGTGTTTTTTTTTTTGAAATTTTGCCTCAAAACGACATCGTTTTGGGGCACTGCAGGGATGGCCATAGGAAAAAGCGGCAAAGGACCCACTGCACTTTCTATATTATTTATTTATTTCATCTATTATTTATATATATTTATATATTCTTAACAAACACATTAACACATTCATTGCACCACTATTCACTCTTTAATTTAACAAATTCTTAACACACATTTTTTAATTTTATTTTTATCATTTTTTATCATATAAAATTTTAACTACTCTATTGGAGATGCTCTTAATGGGCTATTAATTTGAGCCCATTAGTGTCAGATTTTGCAGTAAAGATAACACACAAAGAGGAAAGTTGTCCCAATCTAAAATTTGCCTGGTTGAAATGTTAGCTAAGTGGTGTGCTAATGGAGAGCCATTTAGCACACCACACACACGGAGGTTGGTTGGTTGAGCTAGGCGACACTACTGTTGCTTTGTTTTTGTTTTTATTTTTTATTTTTTAAATCATGTTACTAAATCACAAGTTCTTTTAAAAAATTATAATAATTTTAATTTATATATATATATATATATATATTTGAGTGCATCTTACATTTTATATAACACATTTTATCACACAATTTAACTATACCATTGGTTACACCATTGGAGTATTCGTTTCCTAAACTAACAAATACTTAATACACAATTAGATTTTACTTTTATCACTTTGAATTATATAACACATTTTAACACATATTTTTAGTTATTCCATTGGAGATTATTATATATTTATGTTTGGTTGGAGTACCATAATGATGATGATTGATATGATGAGATGGTGAAAAGGTGAGTTTAATTGTAAATTGGTAGAGGTAGGGAGGAGGGTTCAGGTTGGTTCTCGATAGTTTGCCAATGCATAGTTTATAATAATGCAAGAATGAATCCAACCACATTGCTCAAACAAAAGATGTAACCTTCAAGTTCCGCAACAAGGAAGTAATTTTAGTAAATACTATTTATTATAGTATAGTATAGAGATCACTCTCTCGTCTCCTTAGAATGATTTTGTAATTTTTTTTTTTCCAAGTAGAGTAATGTCAACCCAAATTAATAAATTTTACATGTTTTTCTTATTGACATGGAATCATTTCGATTTTAAAAAGCAAAATTTTAGAATCAAATTTTGAAATTTTAACAAAAACAATATATACCGACAAGTTTTTGAACCCAACAAAAAAAAAAATGCGAAAGGAAGGATTACAACCGATGCGAAGCAGTTGACCAGCTATAGATCATCTCTAGTAAGTATAGTCAAAATAGCCATTCAAAATTTCACTTTACTATTTTAGCTAGTCATTTTTTTAATATAGACTCCAACAAGGCTATCTACTTTAGCTATCTTCTATTAAAATATTCTTATACTTTAACTACCTTCTTTCCCATCTAAAAAAAAAAAAAAAAACTAACTTCTTTCAAATTATTAAGTTTTTCATTCTTTTAAATATAATTATATTTTTGTGAAAGTTACATTTTTTTACTGTCATATTTTTCAAACGGTCGTATTTTTACAATGGTCATATTTTTTCAACGGTCATATTTTTACAACGGTCGTATTTTTGTAACGATCATAATTTTTTACTTTTCAATTATAAATAAGACATTCCCTCTTTTTTGATCTTACCCTCAACCTAATTTTGTACTTCATCCAAACTTCCATATCTCTCTCTATGGCTTCCAATTCTCTTTATGATATGCTTGTAAATGACTGACTTCTTTCAATCTGATGATGATTTGGAGATGCTCAAAGCTGTTACTATGGATGAAGAACTACTAGATAGTGAGATAGAATCAAGCTCACGTCGTGGTTCTGTTTG
The DNA here is from genome assembly GCF_055761805.1 of Camellia sinensis. NCBI lineage: Eukaryota > Viridiplantae > Streptophyta > Magnoliopsida > Ericales > Theaceae > Camellia > Camellia sinensis. The sequence continues at coordinate 85,963,525 of NC_138963.1, forward strand.
AGGTCGTAAAGTCATTCATCGTGACCATATTCAAGGTCATGAAAGGCTTTTTTTCGACTATTTTGCTGAATTGCCTGTATATCTTCCTGAGCTATTTCGAAGGAGGTTTCAGATGAATCGTTCACTCTTTCTTTGAATTCAAGCTTCAGTAGAAGCACACAATCCATACTTTCTCCAAAAAAGAAATTGTGCTGGAAAGCTTGGTTTGTCTTCTCTTCAAAAGATAACTGTTGCACTTAGAATGCTTGTTAATGGAGTAGCCGCTGATTTTATGGACGAATATGTGAGAATTGGACAAAGCACTGCAATAGAAAGCTTAAAACATTTCACAGTGAACACATTCTCATCTCTAATCGGACCTTGTTGAACACTTGTGGCAATTATACAGCGAGTCATAAAAGCTTTGAATTTGAAGTTTCATTTCATGTAGCATGTCATTAGTTTTGAGTGTAATCACCATATGCTTTTGATTTATGTGTAATTTTATAATTCTATATACCTTTTAATTATATAGTTTTCATTTTAATTATATGCCTTATATGTATATATATAATTATATGGTCTATATATTTATGTTTCAACTAGTAGAACCAAAAGCAATACCATATATCAAGTTTCTAGTCTACTAGACAAAAGCCAAAATGTCATAAGGAGCAAAGAGAGGATGAATAATAATTCATTATTCTTTTCTTAATGATTTCCATCTGCTGAGCACGATAAAATTCTTGTTGGATTTCTGGCAAGCTACTGAGATCCATCAAAATAACTCTTTTGTCCTCTTTGAAAAGTTTCATTTCATGCTTTTCAAGTTTCACCTCATGCTTTTCTTGCATGATACGAAGTTTCACTTGTTCTTGAATGTATACTTTGTCAATCATTTCAATTTTCTTGTCAATCATTTTCTTTTTGTCTTCCTTGATGTCCTCCAAAGTCTTTGTAATGCTCGAATGTACGCTTCCTTTGTTCTTTTGTTTATTCAATTGCTCCTTTTCAGCCTTCCTACTGGTTGGTCTCTCCAAGTCTACAAAAGCATTAGGTGAGACATCGTCTTCCCCTAGATTTATCGAATCTGAAGTACAAGGAGAAGAGGTTGTCCACGTGCTTGGTCTTTTTGGTTGCTTTTTCTTCTCACTCTACCACCCATTTTGGTTGATCCCTTAACATAATCCAACAGTGTTCGAATTGGAACGTAGATTTCTTGAGTTCCTTGTTCATAATTTTCGCCTTACAAATCTGAAATTAAATAAATAAATAATATTTAGCAACTTCAAGAATAATAATAATTGTAAATATACAATATTCAATACCTTGTCATCCTCATTTATGCCACTTTGATGCAATGATTCAATTTGGGCGTGGCACCCACAAAACTTATTCATGGCAAGTTGAATGATTGACCATCGATTCATAAGAGAATTCTCATTTTGATTAGACTTAAATTTCTTGTGCTCATGGAAAAAATCCCACACTCTTTTCCAATAGGTAGAGCGTTTTTGCTCATTCCCGTCTATCGCATCTAAACTAATATTAAGCCAAGCCGATACAAGGAGTTTGTCTTCTTCTATTGTGAAGTTTCTTCCACGTTGAAGTTTCTTCGACAAAGATTCAATTTCAGCAGTAAATTGAGACTCCTGGGCAAAGACTTGAGTATTTTGATTCAAACATTGAGATTCCATCAGATAATGTTCATCAATGTTGGGCCTTTCTTGGAAAAGATTGGTAAGTAACCATATTGTTGTGAATCCATACCTATGATTCAATAATATATAAGAATTAAAATTTAAAAAATAGAGCTTATAGCAAGTTGCAACAATTTGAATAGTACTAGAAATCCTACAACAACTTTCTATTGCTACTGCTGTTACTAGGCATCTTGCTGATGCTATTGGCAGCTTGCTGCTACTACTACTACTTTTGGAGCATAATTTTAAAGGGTTAATGGAATTCATTCAATAGAGCAGAAATTTAAAGTGTTTTGTCTATATGAAACTCATCTGATGGGATAAAATAATTGGGTACAATTTACAATCTCTATTCTAATAGAAATTACAACAAACATATGGTGTGCAATACAAACACATAGTATTTTCTCTTTTACAAGTAGTAAAATCATGACCTATTGATTAAGAACATGGAGCCATAACTTGATGCAACCATTTGTGAGATGAGATTAAAAACAAGGGAAGCCACAAAGCGAAGGAGAAAATACACATTCACATTGATTTCCTTCTATAATCACAAATGACAAAGCAATGTGTAATATTTTTGCCAAAATCAACAAATAATGAAACAAGAATGCAACAATTTGAATATTTTCTTTTATATTCTCCAATTTCTTATCCACTATTTATGGCATAAACAAACAGAAATGACAAATCTTATTACCTCCCTTGAGTAGAAAGTTTGAGAAAAAGATAGAGAGGATGAAAGAGTTTGTGAGTTTTGGAATGCATTCTCTATGGATTTGTTGGGAAGGTACCGATAGAACTTTTAGCACCAAAATGAGGGGAAAACTTTACCGCCAAAAACAGAACTCAGGGGGCCAAAACAAATAAAAAATTGGAAGACCCATGAATAGTACCTCTCTTGTCTTGGCTAGGTATTGTAGCTCACAACCATCTCAGCGATGCTTGAGCGAGTCTGCTAGAGTAGTCTTTCACCCTTCCAAACTCGCTTTTATGGCTGAAAAGAGAGAATGGCTATACCGCTGGAGATGCTCTTAGGTAGTAAAAGCTCTGGCCCCTCGCCATTTTAATAAATAAAAAATAGAGACATTTACACACAATTTCTAATTTATAAACTTATATTCCATTAAGTCCTAACTAAGATTTTGAATAGGCAGAATTGCCTTTCAAACAATGATTGTTCATCATTTATGGTGTCTATAAAGGAACATGATTTGACATTTATTTTGATTTTTAGAACTTTAAAACATTAACTTTCAAATTGAAAAAACTAAAAAAAAATTATGTACAAAAAAAAAAATGATTTTTTTTTTTTTGTATAAAACTAAAAATTGTGTCTATAAAGGAGCATGATGATGGAACATTGATGTGCAAAATTGGGGGAAACTTTAAAAATAAAAAAATTGATAATGTTCTCAGGTTTAAAATTGGAAAAAACTGATAATGTTCTCGATTTTATTGGATAGTTGAATCAAACCAATAAGTAGAAGGGCAAAAAAGTTTAATCTCATGTTCTGTTTTTTTTTTTTTTTCCATTAGTTAGTGAAATAATTATCTAGAACACTACTATGCAAAATGATAATGTTCTTAGTTTTAAAAATTGGGAAAATTGATAATATTCTTAGTTTTAATAAATAGGACTTATCGGTTTAAATTTTTTTAGATCGGACCTGAGTTACCATAACTTTTGTAACTATGATTTTTAGGTAATTAACTCTAAAAAATAATTATAATTAGGGTTTGAATTTTATTAACAGCCCAACTTTTATTACTCGAATCCATTACCAAATTCTTTATATTATCACCATTTTTAAATCATTCCATCTATTCAAGAATATGAACAAAGAATAATTAATAATATTTTCTCACAAAAATAATGATGATATTTAAATAAAACATGGTTTAAATGCCCTAGGACTTACAATAAATAAAATGGATTTACCCTTATACAATACATGTCACTCCAACAAAGTAAAAGATTTCAAGTCTCGAACAATTTTCCATCCATGTACCTGAAAAAGTTGTCAACATGTGCGATGAGCACTAAGAAAAATAGAGATCCCAAAGATCTTAACCAATCACAACATATAGCTAGAAATGGTCATGCATGCACCACTATAAACCATATAAGTAGTGTGACAATTAATGTCCAAAAGTATACTCTTATAATTATGTTTTTTCCAAAAACATCCTCTTGACACAACACAAAATAAAAAGAATTTCTTCTCTTTCAAATTCTCTTTTATTTCCAAAAACATTTCAAAACCCCGTTCTTCTTTTAATAAAACCTTCCACGTTGACATAAAAGAATCTCACTTAAACATCTATTTTGAAAACAAAAACCCCACATGCAAGTCATAACCTAGCCCCACATCTCAATACACAATACGCCTCTATGCACCAACACCCGCATACAAATAAACTATACGCATCTATGCACCAATACATCTACTATCTTCCCTGGCCACAGGTCCAAGGGCAAAGAACAACCACAACACGAAACCGATAACATGTACATTTAAAAATTAAATAACCGAAGTAATACATACTACCAATTCCATCTCCACCGGCATACAGCATGGATGGCAGATCCTACAACACAAATAACACATAACGCTTTACCGGCCTCACCCAGAAGGGAACACCCCTCAGGTCATATTTTACTGGGTGCAAACCGGAAGGGAGAAGAACCTATTAAAAGGCACCATGCTTTGCCGGTTCAAATATAATAGAAAACGGACCCCCTTTCACACTTTACCGGGCGTAAATCGAAAAGGATGAGGAAACTTTTGTCACGGTGCCACGCTTTGCCGGTTCAATACGGCGAGAAACAGACCCTCAAACAACACCACAACCACATAACATACTAGATACACAAATAAATATAAGCGAGTAATACATACACTTAATCCACTCAACACAGCAATAATCTCTAATAGTTAAATACATTAACCCCTTTTCTTTAAAACAAAATGTGATATGCGCACCACCGTTCAACAACGGATTTTTTTAAATTTCCAAAACACAATACGAATTACTAAACATCAAAACCATAACTATCCAACAACAGTCTCATAACATAAACAACATTCATAAGCATCCTAGTTCCTTCCCTAACAACATAATCCACGACTCAACAATGGAATTGTCTATTCACAATGCCCATTTACAACCAACAACATATCATCCTACATTACATAGCCCATCCTACAATAGTACTCATAGCATATATCTAGCAACAAACAATACCATTCTCCACCGATGGCTAAGGACAAAACTCTAGAAGCCAATTACATAATCAAAATGATAAATACACCCCTAGGTATTTCCATAAGCCAGTCCATTCCAAACTCTCATGTTTTATAAAAGAGGTAATCAATCACACTTTGTTTTGAAAATAAATCCTCACTACTCCAAATCCCAACATACACAACACTTGCCGACATCCAATAACATTAATCCAAGACTCCAAATTTGTAAACAACCAAACATTACCCAATTTCAATTCAACATTAAACTTTTTCTTTAACATTCCGAAATTTACGAATGAAACACCAACCAACCCCATAACCTAAACATGCTCCTACAACCCATACTCAATTATAAACATAATTCATAACCCACCAATTTAAACCCAAACCAACCCATATGTTTTTTAACAAAATCAACTATAAAACTATGCTTTTAAATGTTGTAAAAATTACCATAGGTTTATCTATAGCAAGGCATTGAAAAGAAGCTCTAGAATCCTTAACTCTTAAAGCGAAGAGAAGAAAAGTCGAAAATCCATCGACTACAAAAACACGATTTGCTTGGATTAAATCGAAGCCCTCATGACCTTTTACATTTTGGTCTATGGAATTAGGGGTCAAAGATCACTCAAAATAGATGAAACCCAAACTTGAAAGCTTAAAGGGTTCAAAAATGGAGGAAAAATGAGAGAGGGGAGAGAGAAGACCAGAAAAGTGACTTTTTCAGCGCACTGCGGACTTATATACACAACTCATCGCGATCGCAGTCTAGACCATCGCGGGCTCGGAATTGCCACCTCAACAGATTGCGGCTGCGATGCCCACCACCGCAGACGCGGCCACCTAGTATACCTGGTCACGGGTGAGACCGGGAACCTCACGGGCGGGACTGCTCTAGTCCCGGCCTAACACTGCGGGCGTGGTCTAGCTAATCACCCTGTCCACGGGCGCGGCCTACCCTTCGCGTGCGCAGAGCAACATGTCTACAAAATTACTAGGAGTTGTTTTTGTGCCAAGGCCATGGTCGCGGGCACGATCAGGCTCATCTAGCAAACTTGGGTTGTTGCTTCGTAACCAACCCGAAGACCAACCAAGGTGCAAACCATCCCGACAAGGTCAAAACACCTGGGACAACCCCATGCTAAGAGGATAAAATGGGTCGGCCCCAGACCCAGTCCACTACACGAGTGCTAAGTTGGCCATCTTAATTTGAGAGACCGTTTAAGCTTGACGAACCCATTTTACGGCCGATTTCGGTAATTTGAACTATTCACTTTTTAATATTGTCGAGTAGAATATTTATATAAAAAATTAAAATGGTCGAATATTGATAACTATATGTTTGAATCACATTTATATTACAAAAAATAAATGGCCACTTTTAAAATTATAATTATCATCTGTTTTATTAAAACAAATATGATTCAAACATATAGCTACCGATGTTTGATTATCTTAAATTTTTACATAAATATTCTATTCAATGAGTCTTAAAAAGTGATCTATTTTAATTATCGAAATCAGTCCTAAACTAAGCCCATCAAGCCCAAATAGTGTCTAAAGTTGAATGGCCAACTTAAAATAATTTAATCTTATATAATTATTAGTTAGAATAGAAAAAAGGCAAAAGGAAAGAAAACAACAGCATAGTGCCCAAGTAATTTTCATTATTATTATTTTTTGGTACAATGGAAAAGGACATAGACAGAATAAGATCTAAGGAAAATGTTTGAGTTTCTTAAAATATTTTTTTTTAATTTAACTCACAATGATATATAGTAATGTAATAAGTGTCAATTTTTAATTTGTTATATATTCGGAAGAGGTGATGCTGTTACGCAAGCTGCGTAGTAGCAATTGCTGTGCAGCAAAATGGGTCTATTTTGATAATCCGAACCATTCATATTTTAGAATAAATCAAGTAGAACATGTTTGCAAAAAATTAAGTTAATCGGATATCGTTTACCCATGCATCCACTCACATTTGTATCTATAAAAATAAAAAATAATTGTGATTTGAAATATCAAAATGAATACAAATGTGAGTGGATGAATAGGAAAATGATATCCGATTAACTTGATTTTTTGTAGGAAAGTTTTACTTGATGTATTTCAAAATATGAACCGTTCGAATTATCGAAATGAGTCCATTTCGCTGCACAGCAGTTGTTGCTGCGCTGCCCAAACAGCAGCATCCCCAATTCTTAAGTAAATTTATGAGTATAAAATTGTAAATTTCTAACCTTTCTTAAATTAAGAATATCTGCAAAACTCTCCAAAATTGGCTTAGCTTATTCACGCACCTATCGTTCTTGATGAGTCGTCCAATTCCCGCTTCACCAAGTTACCTTTGGCACATCCCCTATCATTTTCACTATCAACTACTAGTTAATCTGTGTCGGTGTTTAAGATTAGCCTTTTTTTTGTGTGTGTGACTTTTTAGTTATTTTTTTCTAGGATAAAAAAGGTAATACTTGATTTTTTTAATTGTATAGAAAAATGTGAATGACTAATGTCATGCTTTTATTTTTTGCTTGAATTTTTTGTTTTACCCTTTTAAAGGTGTAAGATCAATTCCAACACCGGTGCCATAATCCTTGCTATAGTTATAATAAAGCAACTTGTGAAAAAACTGAGCTCCAACGTAGCTACTATTGCAGATGCTAAATTTTGACAATGTTATACCTTGCATCAAATTTGAAACAAGGTTTGACAATTTGGCAGATTGACAAATCTACCACCTCATCAAAACTAACTGTTTTTTCTCTTTGCCTTTACATTTTGGGTTTAGGAAAAAAAAAAAACAACAGACATCAAACTTGAATGGATGCATATTATATAATTTTTTTTTAAAATAGAAAAATGAGAGACACGTTCACTTAATATAATAGTATCCCTTTGTCAGTCAACTGCTGCTAACTGCCATATTGTCTGAGTCAAGCTGGCCACAAAATTGGACGCATTAGCTGATAGAAAAATTTGTGAAACATAAATTAAAAACCATTAATGATTCAATTCTATGCATGAAAATTATATGAATTTCAACTATACAAAATAAGTGTATACGTACCTTGATCTATGATAGTATGAAAATCTCTTTTGAGAAAGAGAAACCTTAAATAGAAGACCTTGATCTTCAAATTCTTTATTTGTCTAAGATCTTCAAACCACTTCTCTCTCTCTAGGTGATGGGAGCCTTCTTGTGGTGGCAACTTGAGTTTTGTGATAGAGAGTGTGGTTTAGGACTTTACACTATTTATACTAGTATTCTTCCCATCAAAGAATCCATTCATTCAATGAACTTCATTAAATAGATTAATGTATCATTTACATTCATGATACATAATGCATCTTTTGTATTAATGAACTCATTCGATAAATTAGTGTATCTTCTACATTCATAATAGATCCATAATGCATCTCTAAGATTCATTCATAATGAATCTATCACATTCAATGCATTGACACTATCTCCATTACTCTTCTATACATTATGTATATATAGGTATATTCATCAATGATTAGTCACCATCTAATTGATGTATATGTATCTTGCTTAATGAGATGAATCTAGTATAATCATGTATAAGCTACATTAAGCCATATTTAGGAAAAATTCTTACAATCTCCCACTTGGCTTGCATGATTATATTATGTCACTAGATTATCATAATATGGCCAACGTTCTCCCATTGGAAGATTGCACCATCACCATTAGATTATGTTCAATGAAATTATTAGCACCAAATCATTGTAGTCAGTGATTTGCACATTGATCAAGACTGTACAATGGTTATAGCGTTAATATTTTCCATTAACATGAATAAGTGAATCTTAAATCACAGAGATGACATTAGCAACATAATGGTGATTAATGCTAATTCATCTATAATTGTCCCATTGTTTATATCTTCTTCTAAATTATGCACAAGTATGAAGAATGAAAACAACAAACATAATCATTACTAACATAAGATGATTATAACATAACATTTATCATGAACATAATACACTTATTTCAAGTCTAAACATGATAAACTTTCTACTGTGCCCATGCGCGCAACATGTTCTTGAAAGAGTTTAGGTGTAAGACCTTTAGTTAAAGGATTTGCTAACATGAGTGTAGTGCCAATATGAGAGATGGAAACAGTCTGATTCAAAACCTTTTCTTTAACAACTAGATACTTGATATCAATATGCTTTCATCCTCCTAAAGTTTTGTTATTATTGGAGAACCGAACAGCAACATCATTATCACAGTAAATTTGTAAGAGCCTCGAAATTGAATCGACAAGTTGTAATCCAAATATGAAATTCTTTAGCCATACTGCATGACATGTGGCTTCATAACATGCTATGAACTCTGCCTCCATAGTAGAAGAGGCTGTTAAAGAGTGCTTATGACTCTTCCATGAAATGGGTCCATTAGAAAGCATAAAAATGTACCCATAAGTGGATTTTCGAGTGTCTTTACATCCAGTATAATCAGCATCTGAATAACCAATTACTTCAAGGCTGTCTATTTTTTTGATAAGTGAGCATGCAATCCTTAGTGCCTTGTAAATATCGCAACACTTTCTTAACTGTTTTCCAATGATCAAGTCCAGGATTGCTTTGGTATCGACCAAGCATATCAACTACAAATGCTATGTCAAAACGTGTACAAACTTGAGCATACATAATGCTCCCAACTATAGAGGCATAAGGAATTTCTTTCATTTGTTCCCTTTCTAAATTATTTCTGGGACATTGAAATTCACTAAATTTATCACCCTTAACTACAGAGGCAACACCACTTGAATAGTTCTGCATATTGAACCTTTTAAGAACCTTTTCGACATAGGCTCTTTCGGACAATCCTAAAATACCGCGAGACCTATCTCGATAAATTTCTATCCCAATGACAATAGAGGCTTCACCAAGATCTTTCATTTTAAAATTCATCGTAAGGAATTGCTTTGTCTCATGTATCATTCCCAAATTATTGCTAGCAAGTAATATATCATCAACATATGAAACTATAATGCAGATATTGCTCCCACTGATTTTAAGGTAGACACATTGATCAATCACATTATCCTTAAAATCAAATTTGGTGAGAACTTTATGAAATTTAAGATACCATTGTCGAGATGCCTATTTTAGACCATATATGGACTTCTTAAGCCTACAAACCGTATTTTCCTTACTTTCATCCTGAAAACCTTTAGGTTGGTCCATGTAGACCACTTCATGCAAGTCACCATTAAAAAAGGTTGTTTTAACGTCCATTTGATGTAACTCTAAATCATAACGAGCTACTAAAGCCATGACTATTCTCAAGGAATCCTTATTAGAAACGGGAGAATAAGTTTCGTTATAGTCCATCCCTTCTCTTTGAGCATATCCTTTAGCAACTAATTTGGCCTTGTATCTTTCGATATTGCCTTTAGGATCACGCTTGGTTTTAAAAACCCATTTGCATCCAACAGTTTTGGCTCCCTTAGGTAATTCTATAAGATCCCAGACATTGTTGTCTTTCATGGATTTTAACTCATGTTTCATGGCATTTAACCAGTGAGTTGCATTTCTATTTTTCATGGTTTGGGCATAAGAAACAGGATCGTTCTCCAAGCCTATATCACACTCATTTAGGTAAACCTCATAATCATCTTATATGGCTGGTTTCTTTTCTCTTTGTGATATGCATAAAGGTTGTTCTGCAACTAGGACAACTTCTATTTCAATGTGAGAAATCTCTTGAGTACAAACATTATCCATAATAGGTTCAGGCACTTCATTTTCTTGGATAATCGTGGAAGGCGTAAAAGCATGATTTTCCTCCAAAGAAACCTCTTTTGAGAAAGAGAAACCTTGAATAGAAAACCTTGATCTTCAAGTTCTTTATTTGTCTAAGATCTTCAAACCACTTCTCTCTCTCTAGGCGATGGGAACCTTCTTGTGGTGACAAATTGAGTTTTGTGATAGAGAGTATGGTTTGGGATCTTACACTATTTATACTAGTATTCTTCCTGAAAAATCTAGAAATCCCCCAGATATTGATTTGTGATTATGTATCAATTTTAAGCAATAAATAACAATCCCAATCAAACAATCAAGACAAATTGACACAACGATTTAACGTAGAAAAACCACAACTAGAGCGCCTCCAATTGTGATAAAAAATCATGGGCTAAAGCCACAAAACAATCCACTAAGAAGACAAAAGGAATTACACAAGTGTACTCTCAATTACTTAGCGAATCCACGCCCGAATTGAACCAACCCGTATATGCCTCTTCTACCACGGTCTTCACCTTAGAATTGTCTTGCCCAACATTGAATCCACAATGTCGATGTCGAATCCACGATGATGAGCCACTCCAGAATCCACCAAAGCTTCAGGTCCAAATTCCACGGAATCCATCGAAGAACAACTCTCTCTTTTGTATTAAATAAATAAAACAAACAAACCCTTTGATATAATCCACTCAATTCATGATTAAACAATCACAGATATCAAAGGAAACAAGCAAAGAAGCCCTAGATGAAAACTCTAATACATAAGAAGAAGATTTGGAAGTCGTACCCTAAAATCAAACTGAAACACATATTTATAAAAATAAATCCGCGATCTCCGCTCGAGTGGAAAAAAAAACTTCCAGTACTTTTGCAAGCAAGTAAAACTTCTGAAAGGTTGCAATCTCCGCTCGAGCAAACAAACAACTTCGACTACAATTTTGTTTTTTGCTTCAGGGGCGCTGTGTAACGCCCCCAAAATAATACAATGAATTCAACCCATAAGCGAAAGAAATAATAGAGATAATATGCCTTCATTTATTAGAGTTCGTGTACAAACGATTACACATGTGATATACATTCACAAACTGTTCATCCTGAATCTACAACATGTGTTACAATGATAAGAGAACTGAAAACTAAACAGGTAATCATATACCCTATAGGCTTACATCTTTCCAAGTCATTACTTGGTTACAACAAAAGTGAGCCTAGCTCAATACAGTTAAAGCCCTTGGCTATATAAAAAAAATATAACAAAAGAAAGAAGCTCCTGCTCCTAAAAGTCCCTCCCAGCTATTGCCTTGACGGAGACATGTCACCAACACCTGAAAATGTTTTTCTTCGAATAGGGTGAGCCAAAGCCTAGTAGGAGCAATCTGCCACAATATATGAGATTTAACGAAGATATAAGCATGACGTGCATTTACAATGCCAATAGTAAAACTTTCATATTCTGTAGAGTCATAAAGTACTAAAGTTCATGTCTTATTCCATTTTCCTTTAATTTATTTCAATTCATGAGCCAATTTCATTATCTTTCAACATCCCAACTGAGACTACAACTCAATGGTTATCTAATCAACACATTTACCACACAAACACTTCAATCTGTCATTTTATGGAAATTTCGTCCGCGGGATCGGCACCCATGTATACCCCCGGTTTTGGGACTTTCACCCAAGACACTTCGGCCAACTTAATTTCAATGGAGTCCATCCCTTATCTCCTCCCAAACATGGAGTACATCCCCTTTCTCCTCCTAAACATCATACATATACAATGTATTTAAAACATAGTCATATTCAATGACAATCAACATTGGATTAGTTTTAATTCACCTAATCCTCATACAATTTCTACAACAATCATAGCTATCCTTCACTGATAGCCCAATACAGTTATTTCTAAATAGATATTCAATCTCAAGACAGATAAATTATTCAAAATTTCCAAAGGTTAGAGGTATTACATACCCAACTCCATCATCTATTTCAATATTTGTCCAATTTTATGTTTACAACACCAATTTCATTTATTTATTCAAAATGAATATTCAAATCATTTTAGGGCAAACTCCCCTTTCTCAAATATCAACCCAAGGCCAAAATCTACTATATTGTAACCATATCATCTTATATTTAACCTCATAACCATTCCCACAACATACACTTAGAAACCTCTCTTTTGATTTTACAACCCAAACCCTAGGTTTGTCCATAATACACCCAAAGCCCACCATTGTTACACAATCATCAAATAATTAAGTTAAAAACCATACGAAAGTGTAGAAAATCCCTACCTCAAACTTAGAAGACCAAAACAACAAAGGAGAAACTTCAAAGACGTCAAAATCAACTTCTACTCAGATCAAAGCACAACTCTTAAGACGCTCTACCTTTTTCTCAAAGGCACTAGGGTGAAGGTCCCAATGGATCTAGGTGAAATGGTAGAGAGAAGATGAGTTTTAGAGAGAGAAACTCAAGAGCTAGGTTTTTGGAAAGTTTTAGAGAGAGAGGAATAAAAAAGTGATAAAAAAAGTCATCTTTACGGACTGTTGTACATGCAGTCCGCTTGAACATGAAAAGTGACGCTCGAGCGTCAGACAAACTGTTCTGCTTGAGTGCAAGAAGTGACGCTTGAGCGTGGAATACACACTTTCAGAATTTTTACAGACGAATGACATCGCTCGAGCTCAAGATTGGCCGCTCCAGAGTCCGCCCCCTCAAGCGTAGGAAACGCCGCTCGAGCGTAGAATACACTCTTCCAACATTTACAGGTCTGCAAAAATACTGGGAGTTTGCAAATCCCGCTTGAGCGCAAGAATGGCTGCTCGAGCGGAGGAGAAAATTTGCAAAGCCCACTTGAACGCAAGAATGGCCACTCGAGTGGAGGAGCAAAAATCTGGGCAACATAGGTTTGGAAAATCAAGCTACCAACCTATTCCAAACACACAACTATGGTTTAAGCCATTACCACAAGGAACAACAAGGGGAATAAGAGATGGACAAAAACATTGAACCATGAAAGCCAAGTCCGGAACATAATAAAATATCGGGTCAAAACTGGAGTCGCTATAACCTCCCCTCAAGGAATTTTGTCCCCGAAATTATAATTCAAGTTTCAAAACTATGGTTTAAGCCATTACCACAATGATTTCAATTCAATTTCAACGCCATGACCCATCTACCGATCATTCAATCCCTTCACATTATGAATATACATTTCATATTTCCAACATTTTTAATGTTTATAATAAACTTGTATTTCCAAAACTTAAACAACATATACAATGTTTTCAAAGGTGATACAACACATACAATATGTCATATTTTCAAAACATATGCAATGCTTATATTAAATCCATGCTTCCAAAACATCCACAATATGTACAATGTCCTTGCATTTCCAAAACATATACAATGCTTGTACACTTCATTAACATAATCAAAATCTCGATCTACGTTCAAACATCAACAAATAAGTTCGGATATTTCTCACGGGCTTCCAATTCACACTCCCAAGTTGCTTCCTCAACCCCGTGATATTTCCATAATACTTTGAGCAAGGGAATCGTCTTGCCTTGCAAGACTTGGTCCCGTGTATCCAAGACTCTCACCAGTCTCTCCTTCTACGAGGCATCCTCATCTATCTCTAAGTCGGTCTAATCCAACATGTGCGATGGATCCGGCTCATATTTCCGAAGCATGCTAAGATGAAACACATCATGAATCCCAGACAGCTGTGGCGGTAATGCCAAACGGTAAGCTACCTCTCTGATCCACTCAAGGATCTCAAAAGGCCCAATAAACCAAGGGGACAACTTTTCACTCTTCCCAAATCTCATCAGACCCCGCCTAGGTGATATCTTCAAAAAGACATGATCTCCCACCTCAAAAGACAAAGGTCTTCTTCTACAGTCGACATAACTTTTCTGAGGACTCTGAGCCATAACCAACCTCTTATGAATAAGTGCCACTTTCTCCATCGTTTCCCAAACCAACTTTGGACCCAACAAAGGTGCATCACCCACCTCAGCCCAACACACTAGAGACCTACACAGTCGGCCATACAAAGCCTCAAATGGTGCCATACCAATACTCAACTAGAAACTATTATTATAGGCAAACTCCGCTAAGGGAAAATGCCTCTCCCATGACCCCATGTAGTCAAGGACACAACCTTGAAGCATATCTTCAAGGATCTAAATGGTACGCTCGGATTGCTCGTCAGTTTAAGGGTGATATGCTATGCTAAAAGTCAGTCTATTGCCTAAGGCACTCTGCAAGCTCTGCCACAACCAAGCTGTGAAACACGGATCTCTATCCAAAGCAATCATCACAGGGACCCTGTGCAACCTCACTATGTCCCTTATGTAAAGGTCTGCAAGATGATCTACCAAATCATTCACGCGCATAGGTATAAGGTGCGCCGACTTAGTTAACCGGTTAACTACCACCCAAATGGCATCACTGCCCTGTTGAGTTCTAGGAAGTCCCACAACAAAATCCATTGTGACATGCTCCCACTTCCACTAGGTTATCGTCAAGGGTTATAACAAACCCGCTGGCCTCTGATGCTCGGCCTTCACTTGTTGACAAACAATTTCGACACAAGCACAACTACATCATTCTTCATACCTCTCCACCGAAACTAGCAACTAAGGTCGTGATACATCTTTGTGCCTCCCGGATGCACCATAAGGCGTGAATAGTGAAACTCTCGAAGTACTTCCTCTTGGCAAGACTCTGGCACGAACAAACGATCACGGTATCTCACACTCTGGTAGGGATACACAGTCAAGCCTCTTTCTACCTTCCCATTGGAAACCTTCTCTTGGAGGGATTCTACCTCAAGGTCATCCCTTTGCGCTTCTAACACTCGGTTCACAAGTGTAGGTTGTGCAACCACTGAAAATAAGACTGTAGACTCAATAGACTCACCCAGATGCAAGTCAAACTCACCAAGAGTACCTAACATCTCTCATTCTCAGATGGCGATACAAGCCATATTGCTAATTGATTTCTTACTCAAAGCATCAGCCATAACGTTGGCCTTCCCCGGATGATAATGCAACTCGAAATCATAATCCTCTATGAACTCCATCCACCTTCTTTGCCTTAAATTCAAGTCCTTTTGTATAAATAGATATTTCAAACTCTTGTGATCAGAAAACACCTCAAATCTCTCACCATACAGATAGTGCCTCGAAATCTTCAAGGCAAAAATCACAACTGCTAACTCTAGGTCATGGGTAGCATAATTCATCTCATGTGTCTTCAACTGCCATAAGCCATAGGCTATTACCTTCCCCTCTTGCATCAATACACAACCCAAACCTTCTCGTGAGGCATCACAATATACCGAATAGCCCAAGCCCCTCTCTGGAATAATCAACATTGGAGTAGTGGTGAGTCTAACCTTAAGGTCTTGGAACGACTTCTCACAAGACTCACTCCATACAAACTTGATTCCCTTTCTCGTCAGCCTAGTCAAAGGTGAGGCTAATCTAGAGAAATCCTTCACAAACTGAAGGTAATACCCGGCCAACCCAAGAAACTGCGGATCTCAAAAGCATTTTTAGGTTGTGCCCAATCTTGCACTGCCTCTATCTTGGATGAATCTACAGTCACTCATTCTCCGGATACTACATGGCCTAAGAATTTAACATCTTTCAACCAAAACTCACACTTCCCAAACTTAGCGTACAATTTATGGGCCTTAAGCAACTCAAGAACCACTTGCAAGTGTTCCCCGTGCTCCTTCCAAGAGGGTGAGTAGATCAAGATGTCGTCCACAAAGACGACCACAAAACGGTCTAGGAAGTCACGAAAGCTCCGGTTCATCAAATCCATAAACACAGCTGGAGCATTGGTTAGCCCAAAAGGCATCACTAGAAACTCGTAATGGCCATACCGCGTATGAAATGTCATTTTCGGGATATCCTCATCCCTTACCCTCAACTGATCAAACAGATCATCTATATGAAGCATCGGGTACTTGTTCTTAATAGTTACCCAGTTCAACTTCCGGTAATGTATACAAAGTCGCAACACTCCATCTTTCTTTTTAGCAAAGAGAGCCGACGCTTCCCAAGGTGAAGTACTAGGGCGGATGAAACCCTTATCTAACAATTCCTAGAGTTGAATCTTCAACTCACTCAATTCAGTAGGTACAAATCTATATGGTGCCATAGAAATCGGTGTCATGCCAGGCACTAAATCAATAGAGAACTCGATCTCTCGGTGAGGTGGTAAACTAGTAAGATCCTCGGGAAAGACATCGAGGTATTCATAAACCACCCTTAGCAACTCAACCCGGACTTCATCACACTCACCACCCAAGAAGGTTGCTAGAAGGTAACTAAGCTCACTCTGCCTACGTAGATCATATACCGGTGACAAAACTCTATCCACCCGGTCCCCCAAGAAATAAAAGCAATCAACGCTCAAAGTACATACAGTAACCCTCTGACGGTAGCAACCTATAACAGCCCGGTATGACGATAACCAGTCCATACCCAAAATAACATCAAAACTAGACATGTCAATCAATACAAATGCAAATGGAAGTCGACGACCGGCAACCTCTATGTCACAACCCCGACACCCCTCCTTTAAAATAACCTCACCATCGATAGGTGACTCTACATAGATAGGAGATGCTAGTTGAGCCAACTCTAATCCCAAAACCGATGCATATGCAGACGAGATAAAAGAATGGGATACACCCATATCAATCAACACACTAGTAACTGAATTGCAAAACAAGAAAGTACCTCTCACAACAGAAGGCGTTGGTACTAATTCTGGCGCAGTAATAGCATACACACGTCCCGTAGGCCTTTGCTCAACCTGCTCGCATCTCAGAACATAAGCCTGATGCACCAACTGAGCCGAAGAGGCTTCTTGATTGGCCCTCGAGACCTGTACTGATTGTGTAGGCCGGTGGCTCTGTGTTTGCCTTGAACCAGATGCACCAGACGTGCCACCTAGCTGTGGGCAAAATCTCTTCATGTGCCCCGCCTGCCCACACTGATAACAATTGAGTGACTGCCCTCTCCCTTGATAACAATTGTGTCTGCCTTGAACCAGACGCACCGGATGTGCCACCTAGCTGTGGGCAAAATCTCTTCATGTGCCCCGCCTGCCCACACTGATAACAATTGAGTGACTGCCCTCTCCCTTGATTCTGGCCTTGAGAATGAGCCGAAGATGATGCTGCTCACTGCCCTCCTCCTCTCTGCGGGCAAGCTGGAAACTTGTGGCCCAACTGACCACAGTTAAAACAAGTAAAATCTTCCTGGCCACCCCTCCTAGAACCCGAACTCGGTACTGGAAAAGTGGACCTCGACTGAGCTCCCTAGGACGACTGGGGGTTAGAACCCATCTACCTCTTCTTGTCCCCCTGATTATCCTAACTCCTCCTGGAGCCCCTCATCATCTCTTTCTCTGCCTGCATAATAGTCTCTAGATGGGCCGTCGCCGCCTCTATAAGGCGCCCATAGTCTCTAATCATGGATCCGGCCACTCTAAACATGAGCCCGGTCCTCAATCGCTTCTCAAACTCCAAACAATGACACTCTTCAATCGCCACTAACTCAGGTGCAAACCTAGGGAGGCTAGTGAATGTGGCCTCAAACTCAACCACTGGTGTGTTCAACTGCACCAATTTAGAGAACTGGTCTCTCAACTTCTCCCTAACCATGGGAGGTAGAAACTTGTCCTGGAAGGCGTTGACAAAAGCCTCCCAAGTCACCCTAATGCACCCACGTGCATACTTCCACCACTGACCCACATCCACCTTCAGCTGGAAAGACGCCAAGGTCATCCTTAATTGGTTATCCTCGATGCCAAGCATCTCGAATGTCTTTACTATTTAACCTAGCCACTCATCTGCATTTAGTGGCTCTTTAGGATCACTCGAAAACTCGTCCGGACTTGACCAGAAAACTCTCTCTTCAGAAAAGATAGCCCTGCCTCAGCTACTTGGGCCTGGACTTGATTCTCAGCTCTGAGAATGTCCATAGATTCCCGCAATGCTCCGACCATTTCGTTGGCTAAGGCGCCCATGGCTTGTTGACCAACTGGTTCAGCCACATTGGCTTGGCCAACCCCTTCTTCCTATGTTGGAATTTCATCCGGTATAGGCACCTTGTACCTCCTAGGCCTACTACGCCTACCACTACGACCACGTCCTGACATCCTAATGAAGGTAACACAAGAGATTAGCACGTTTACAAATGTGCCGAAGCCGACTCACTCGTGTCCTAATACATTGGACAATAGTAATTCACACTATCTAAGCACGTAGTCACATAAACACATACGAATTTCATTTCCAGATAGTGACCGTCCCGCGGCGTTGCCAGAGTTTCAATTAGAAATGGCGGTGATTAGGTGCCTTTCCAATAGGACTCCTAGAAACTTGTAGACTCGATCAACATCCTATACCCATATAATCACATAAGCATGTTATCACATAAGCATACAATATATACTGACGCTTCAGCTAAGCGAGACAAACCCATTGTGGTAATAACCACTCCCCATGTACCCAAAGTATTCAAACCCGGTACGCTCTGATACCAAGTTGTAACGCCCCCAAAATAATACAATGAATTCAACCCATAAGCAAAAGAAATAATAGAGATAATATTCCTTTATTCATCAGAGTTCCTATACAAACGATTACACATGCGATATACATTCACAAACTGTTCATCCTGAATCTACAACATGTGTTACAATGATAAGAGAACTGAAAACTAAACAGGTAATCATATGCCCTATAGGCTTACATCTTTCCAAGTTATTGTTTGGTTACAACAAAAGTGAGCCTAGCTCAATATAGTTAAAGCCCTTGGCTATACAAAAAGAATACAACAAAAGAAAGAAGCTCTTGCTCCCAAAAGTCTCTCCCAACTATTGCCTTGGCAGAAGTATGTCACCAACACCTTAAAATGGTTTTCCCCAAATAAGGTGAGTCAAAGCCTAGTAGGAACAATCTACCACAATATATGAGATTTAACGAAGATATAAGCATGATGTGCATTTACAATGCCAATAGTAAAAATTTCATATTATGTATAGTCATAAAGTACTAAAGTTCATGTCATATTCCATTTTCCTTCAATTTATTTCAATTCATGAGCCAATTTCATTATCTTTCAACAACCCAACTGAGACTACAACTCAGTGGTTATCTAATCAACACATTTATCACACAAATACTTCAATCTGTCATTTTACAGAAATTTCGTCTGCGGGATCGGCACCCATGTATATGTGCAGTTTCGGGACTTTCACCAAGGACACTCGGGACAACTTAATTTCAACGGAGTCCATCCCTTATCTCCTCCCAAAGATGGAGTACATACCCTTTCTTCTCTCAAACATCATAAATATACAATGTATTTAAAACATAGTCATATTCAATGACAATCAATAATGGATTAGTTTTAATTCACCTAATCCTCATGCGATTTCTACAACAATCATAGCTATCCTCCACTGATAGCCCAATACAGTTTTTTTCTAAATAGATATTCAATCTCAAGACAGATAATATATTCAAAATTTCCAAAGGTGAGAGGCATTACATACCCAACTCCACCATCTATTTCAATATTCGTCCAATTTTATGTTTACAACACCAATTTCATTTATTTATACAAAATAAATATTCGAATCATTTTAAGACAAACTCCCCATTCTCAAATATCAACCCAAGGCCAAAATCTACTATATTGTAACCATACCATCTTATATTTAACATCATAACCATTCCCACAACATACACTTAGAAACCTCCCTTTTGATTTTACAACCCAAACCCTAGGTTTGCCCATAATACACCCAAAGCCCACCATTATTGCACAATCATCAAATAAATAAGTTAAAAACCATATAAAAGTGTAGAACATCTCTACCTCAAACTTAGAAGACCAAAGCAACAAAGGAGAAACTCTAAAGATGTTGAAATCAACTTCTACTCAGATTAAAACGGATCTCTTAAGATGCTCTACCTTTTTCTCAAAGGCACTAGGATGAAGATCCTAATGGATCTAGGTGAAATGGCAGAGAGAAGATGAGTTTTAGAGAGAGAAACTCAAAATCTAGGTTTTTGGAAAGTTTTAGAGAGAGAGAGAGGAATAAAAAAGTGATGAAAAAAGTCATCTTTACGGACTGTTGTATACGCAGTCCACTCGAGTGTATTCTACGCTCGAGTGTGGAATACACACTTTCAAGAGTTATGCAAATGAAGGACATCGCTCGAGCTCAAGATTGGCTGCTCGAGTGTCCGCTCGTTCGAGCGTAGAATACACTCTTCTAGCATTTACAGATCTGTAAAAATACTAGGAGTTTACAAATCCCGCTCGAGTGCAAGAATGGCCGCTCGAGAGGAGGAGAAAATTTGCAAAGCCCGCTCGAGTGGAGGAGCAAAAATCTGGGCAATATAGGTTTGGAAAATCAAGCAACTAATCTGTTCCAAACACACAACTACTATCCAAATGACCAATCCAAGGAACAATAATGGAAATAAGAGATAGACAACAACATTGAACCATGAAACCCGAGTCCGGAACATAATAAAATGTTGGGTCAAAACTGGAGTCACTATACGCTGCCCTTTGACCCCGTCTGGGCGCTGCCCCTTAGACCCCCGCGAGCTGACCGGTCAGCTCGATCCCCGACATAATCAACGAAGTGGCAAACATGATAGGATTAAGAATACAAACTCCTCTGTATAGGCACGATTCGGGTTGGATTCACATCTAAAACTCATAGCCTCATTGGCATAAAAGATTGAACACAATTACAACTGCAAGGAGTTTTGTCAAACGGGATTGCCAAGAATAAAAACCTAGCACTTCCCATCAAAGAATCTGTTCATTAATAAAGAATTTGAAGATCAAGGTCTTCTATTCAAGGTTTCTCTTTCTCAAAAGGGGTTTTCATACTATCATGGATCAAGGTACGTATATAGTTATTTTGTATAGTTGAAATTCATATAGTTTTTATGTATAGAATTGAATCCTTAATGACTTTTAGTTTATGTTTCGCAAAGTTTTCTATCAATTGGTATCAGAGCACTTCATTTTCTTGGATAATCGTGGAAGGCTTAAAAGCACGATTATCCAAGAAAATGAAGTGCTCTAATACTAATTGATAGAAAACTTTGCGAAACATAAACTAGAAACCATTAAGGATTCAATTCTATACATGAAAACTATATGAATTTCAATTATACAAAATAAGTGTATACGTACCTTGATCCATGATAGTATGAAAACCTCTTTTGAGAAAGAGAAACCTTGAATAGAAGACCTTGATATTCAAGTTCATTATTTGTATAAGATCTTCAAACCACTTCTTTCTCTCTAGGTGATGGGAGCCTTCTTGTGGCGACAACTTGAGTTTTGTGATAGAGAGTGCGGCTTGGGACCTTACACTATTTATACTAGTATTATTCCCATCAAAGAATCCATTCATTCAATGAACTTCATTAAATAGATTAATGTATCTTTTACATTCATGATACATAATTCATCTTCTATATTAATGAACTCATTAGATAGATTAATGTATCTTCTACATTCATAATAGATACATAATGCATCTCTAAGATTCATTCATAATGAATCTATCACATTCAATGCATTGACACCATCTCCATTACTCTTCTATATATTATGTATATATAGGTGCATTCATCAATGATTAGTCACTATCTAATTGATGTACATGTATCTTGCTTAATGCGATGAATCTAGTATAATCATATATAAGCCACATTAAGCCATATTTAGGAAAAATTCTTACATTAGCTACTACAGTAAGTCCCACTAATTGTGTTGAACCCCAAGTATGCCACACGTCTACATTTAGGCTAAGTCTTGCGTCTTGCCGTGCATCTGCTTAGTTGTCCACACTTGTCCAAAGATTTAGTGTCGCTGCCACACGACAGGAAAGGTGGACAGATAGCCATCAACCTATCGAAGAGCGTAGGAGAGAGAGATAAGCATAGGATCAATGCAAAGATAAAATAGGTAGGGAGACAAATATCGCTTAAACCTTAACCCCCTACAAAGCTTAAGCACTGTCTTGGCATGTTGCCATCATTTCATGGTCTTGGTTGGACATGGGAGCTAGGTACCGCCACATGCCAACCATACAAACCTCAAGTAGAAGGTACTTAGTTGGCACACATTGCATGTGTAATTTAAATAAATAAAAATAAAATAAAATATTTACTACATATTGTGTGACACTCAAGCGATAATAGTTTTCTTTAGCAAATGAAAGGTTTGATGTTTGAGTCTCACGCCTCTCCTTTATCTAATTTTTATTTTTTATTTTTTATTTTTGGAGAAATGGACAATGGGCATAAGGGGAGAGAAGTTTTAGGACACCACAGGAGGTGTTCATTTTATAATAGTACTAACTGTTGGCACATGTGATGCATGCGAATTCAAATAAAAAAAAATGAAAAAAAATATTTGCTATATATTGTGTACCTGCCAATCAAGTGGTAAAAGTCTTCTTCATTAGATCTAATGGCCAAGGTTCAATTTCCATTTATCTAATTTTTTTTTTTGTTTTAAATAGAAAAATGGACATTTGAGCTAGCTAATACCAGTAGAGGTGTTCATTTTATATGTAGTATAGATGTTCATACACTTGCTACATTGGTGTCAACATTGCGAAGAGTGAATGCAAAGGCAAAAATGATCCTGCCAAAATATGGCATTTGTGCATCGGAGTAGAATTGCTATAATTTGACATTCTGACACAAAAGCAATTTTTATAATTTAACAATAATATGCCAATATAACAATTGTGCATTAATGATGCTCAAAGCACCTATGCACTCATAAGGATAGTTTAGTCTTGTACACTAACACAAAAATTCCTTAGTTGTTTTTTTGTTTTGGATGCGTCAAACATATTTTGGCATTTTAATTTTTTAAACCAAAAAATTAACATCCCAAACGGGGCAAAATAGTCAGAATTAAATTGTCAAGAGTGCTGCTATTAGGATCCCATAAATTATTTTGGACCCTTCAATTTTTAGCCTTTTTTTATTATTATTATTTTTACAATAATAACCTCAAATAAAATTACTAAAAATGATATAATTAATTTTGGAACAACCCATTTCACAATTAAACTTACACACCTACTATATCATGAATTAGGATTTATGAGAGCACCCATCTCCATCACCACTCATCCATCTTCCCCAAATCTCACTTTCAAAACCTACCCACCCTCAAAACCTTAAAAACTCTTTAGTGGCAATATTCCGGTGATAACAATGGCAACTATTTGATTACCTACATTGAATGGTCCAAACATTGAAATTTCTCAACATATTGAACGGTCAAAATTGTTAATGCATGTAGAAGTTTTTATATTTTCAAGTTTGGGAATATAGGTCCAAACATTACTTATTTGTTCGGGAAGATATTTCCGAACAAATAAGTGATGTTCGAGAATACACGTCCGAACATGGAAATTTTTTAACACATCGAACGGTCAAAATTGTTAACGCTTGCAGAAGTTTTCATTTTTTCAAATTTGGGAATACAATTTTGGACATTACTTATTTGTTTGTGGACACATTCCTGAACATAGATTATTTATTCAGGAATGCAAGTTCGAACATGGACATTTGTTAACACCTTCAACGGTTAAAATTCTTAACACTCGCACAAATTTTACTTTTTCAAGTTTGTTAGTTTCAGGTTTGAAGAAGCAATGCGAGAGAGAGAGAGAGAGAGAGAGAGAGCATACCAATTGTGACAATGGTTAAACTGGCAGAGACAGTATTCTTCTTCTTCTTCTTCTTCTTCGTGGGTTTTGAAAAGGATGAAACTTTTCTTCTTCTTAGTGGGTTTCGTTAGGAGTTTTTTGGAAGGGAGGTTTTTTTGGGGGTGTGGAGTGTGTGCATTCAATAGGTGGAATTTTTAAGGATAATTTTGGTATTATTTGAGGGGGAAAAGAAATTTTAAGAGTTTCAAAATTTATAAGTAGGGATTCAAAGAAATGAAGGGTTCAAAATAATTCATAGGGTGCTAATTGCATCACTTATTGTCAATTATTATCTTCTGTTTATGACAATGTTGTCAATCCCGTACTGTACTAACTGATATGTACCATATCAAAGAGAAAACGGGATACACATAAGCTAATCTAATTTTTCAGTGGCTTTCGTCCAGTTCCTTTAATACCGGCCGAAAATTTAAATCCACATAATTGAACAGTACGCAATTTTGAGTTATTATATATATTATCAAATATATTTATTAGTGGTTTGTAACATTGAAATGGTAGAAATTTCTGTTATGTGCTCTCTTTGAAGCACCTAAATTTGTATTATGCAGGAGACAAGGTATGCTTTTAAGTCTCTTCTACATATAAATTTGTGTAGCATAATATTGTATGCTTAAATTATTTGCTATTAGACAATATTTGTAATACATATGTAATATTTTTGTGATAAATCTGAAACAATACCCCAAAATATACAAATATCGATAAATAATACCAATTGAAAAACGGTACTTTGTTCAAGAGTAAAAACTTTGGTTTATGGTTGGCAAATGTGCATAAAAAGATGGTGTGAAGTGCTCATTATTATTATTATTATTATTATTATTATTATTATTATTAAGGATAAATTAAAAATACCTTTCATAAAATTGGCTTAAAATATAAATTGTCTCTATAGTTTTGAAAATTACAAATATCTCATTGTTAGAATTTTTATTTAACAGAATTAACAAAAAAAAAATTCTAATTACTCTTCTATGTAATAATAAAATTATATGAATTATTAATTGAAATATATTTCGAAATCATTAAAAATTATTAATTGATTTAATGATTTATTATTTATTAATATCAAGGGTCATTTGTCATGCGATTAAAAATTTGAAGGGGTGAGATGTAATTTTCAAAATTATGTAAGGTAATTCGTTTTTTTAAATAAAACTCAAGGAGTGTATTTTTTATTATTATTATTATTATTATTATTATTATTATTATTATTATTACTACTACTACTACGTTGATTGACTTGGACTAGGAGATTCTATTTCCATACACCATTTCCACTATATACACATACTTAATGAAAAATATTGTTATTATAATTTTAACCTTAAACAAAATTACTAATATAGACATCAATGTTTAGAAAATCAGACCTAATCTAATCCAGATGAACCTCTAAACCCGGTCTATGTTCAAAACCGACTTTATTTGTGAAAACCAAAATAATTGGCGAACCAGTTACGTGTCGACATATTCAGTTGGGTTTGAAGAATTGAAGATACCTCCAAAAATATGTTATGGAGAGAGCTTGAATATAAAACCAAGTGCATAACAAAACAAATACGCTAACCATTATGTCATCAACACAATTGTTGACAATGTAATAAGTATATATACTATATATTCAATATTATCTTAATTATTTTTCCTAAAAATCAATGTATACAAAACGAAAAATAAATTCTAAGAAATATTTTTTTATAATTTTTATTATAGATTATTTTTGTAATTTAATATCTATATTTTTTATATTTATAAATTTTAATATATTTATGACATAACTATGACATCATAGTTCACTTTCGGTTCATACGCGGTTGAACCAATAACTCATCCGCCCGATCACTTTTCCAATTCATTCACCAGTCTGATTTTCAAAACATTGAGACATTATTGTACACATTCCACTTGAGATTCATGTTTTTTCAGTACACATCTTTTAAAGAAAAAAGAATCTCAATACACATCCATTATAAGAAAAACACTAAACCATACTTCTATTTTTATCTTCAAAAATATTTTTTTTTTCTCTCACCCCATTGTCATTTTCCAAATATTCTAATTTTTTTCAATCCATTATCACCCAATTTTAATTTACATTGTCATCTTCTAAAGGTGCTCATCGTTTCCAATCCATTATCAAGCCCTCTCATTACTTTAGATTGAGCTCTTCCTCCTCATTTAAATCTCACCATCATTATTTAGTTGTTATGAAAGATTTGCATGATGAAAGTTCTGATTTTGAGAAGGACGTCATCATTTATGAAAAAGATATTAACAAAAATGTGAGTTTGAATATTAAAATTGTAACAACCTGTAAGTTTTTCTTCTTCATCGCTCAAGCGGTCTTACAGGTCATCCAATACTTATGCAGGTATGAACTTTTGGGAGTTCACGTTTTGTGCACAAGCAAAAGTTTCATTGCTTGAGCGGTCTTATGTCTCTGACGCTTGAGCGTAAGTTTCATCGTTCAAGCGATCTGTTCGGGATTAGCACTTTTAAAAATTCACTTTTTGATCAAATCTAGATCATTTCTCTCTCTCTCTCTCTCTCTCTCTCTCTCTTTCTCTCTATTTTCAAAAGTCCCAAGTCTCTCTCTCTATTTTCAAAAGTCCCAAGCTTTTAAGCTTGGATTTCATTTCCTTATACTTAAAATCTCACTCTAGTTCCATATACCAAAATGTAGAGCACAGAGAGAGCTTTCAAGTAATCTGAGCGGATTGTGTTTTTTTCGAAGTTGGATTTTCGAGCTTTCTCCTCTTCTTGCTAGAGGTAGGGATTTCTTTACCCCTCTTCAATACTTCGTTTATAGATAGACATGTGGTAGATCTTATTTCATAAAAATCATATTTATTATGGATTTTTCAAAAATCATGGAAGGAGATCTAGGGTTTGATACTTGGGGATTGTAATTGTTAAATTAGTTGTTGTTTAGTTAACCGGGGAGTAGTTTATCATGTTTATGTTACCGGGGGGGGGGGGGGGTAATTTAATGTTGTTGGCATAATAAATTGGAAAGGGGTAAAGTTGAATAATTTTTATGTTTTGTTTAATATGAATTGTGTAAATGTGTTAATTGCTAAAAAAGAGAGTTAACCATGATATTTGGATTGTTTTGGACTAATTATGTTGAGTTGAGTTGGGTTAGGTTATGATTTTGATATCTATGGATTTGTTTTTGTGAAATGAAGGGAATGAATTTTTGGATAAAGATTGGAGTTTGGAAAATAAGGAAATTGATTTTGGAAAGAAAATGAAATCAAAACTTTTTGTAAATTAAGAATGAACATGAAAAGAGGATTATTGTATTACGTGTAATAAATATATATGTTTTGTCTTTGGTTATCAGTGGAGGATGACACTGTTGTATTGAATAGATTATGTGTATGAATTATATTTGGGTTATATATGCTTTTTACATCTTGTGATGGTTGGTAACATATACTGCGTAAGAATGAGAGGTACCATTAACTTCCAGCTAGCGTTGGAGAATTGGTTGCCCTTAGAATGAGAGATACCAATACCTTTCAACTAGCGCCTAAAGACTTGGTAGAGGTACCATTATCTTCCAGCTAGTGTCTAGTAAATTAGTAGAGGTACCATTACCTTCTAGCTTGTGTCTGGTAAATTTGTGTTTCGTTGTGGAAATGTGTATCTTTGGCTTATCGTACTTGAGGCAGGTAAAGCATGGGTTAGGGTTTCTGTGTCGAACCGGTTTATCTGCGTATATTACATGTGGTATCGGTTTGGTTGATAAGGTTGGGTTGTCTCATATGATTTTGGAATAGCCTTCGCATGTATGTTATTTTCTTTTCATGTTGAAGGTATTGTATGTACATTTGTGTGTCGAACGAGTTGTAGAAATGTTTCATTACTGTTGGCTTAGGGCTTGGAAACGTGGTTCATGTATTAATAATTGGTGTATGTGATGGGTTGGCAGTGTAAGGAATGACACGTAATTGGATTTTGTGAACACGTTACCGATAACGTGTTGTTAATATATAATTTTACTTTTTTTATGTTTTTATTTTTATGAAATTGGTAATACAAGAGAAGGAAGAGAGAACGTTACATATAGTGGAACAAATTGAACAATTTTTGGGAAAAGTTTATATATGTAAGTATACTTTGATTATAAACATCACATCATTTATATTGTATGATATGAAGTATCTATGATCATAGCTATCTATATATTGTTATTGTTTAGGATCATGTTGGGATCCCTACTAGATTTTATGTTCATTCCACGTTGCTGATCCTTTTTCAAGTTATTTCGAAAAATCTTTCAAGATTGAGGATATTCCTTATGTGTTGACCACGGGGCATTTTACTTGTTGACGGAACGCAAATGTTGGAAAAGGATTAAACCCTTCCTCATATATGTAATGATGTAAGCCTGCTGGCGATTTATTTAATTGTAACTCATGTAGCATTATGTGTTTGAATGAGAGAATATTTATTTATTTGTCCTTGATAATGAATAGAATTTCCGCATGTTGTCTCTGGAATTGAATTATAATAATTGATTAGGCAATGGTATCTACGTAATTAAAAATGGAATGTTACAAAAATCATCCTTTTGTTTTCCAACATCATTTGGTAAACCAGGATCGAAAAGGTACTAAGTTTTCGACAATCAAGTTCCAAATTAAATTTTCTTTTTTGGAAATGAAGTTTTGAGAATTATTTTTATTTTTATTTTTGTCTAACCAAGTTATGAACAAAGTTTTTTTTTCCTGAAGAAAAAACATTTTTTGAGTATCAAGTTTCAAACAATTTTTTTTTTTTTTTTTTTCTGAAGAAAAAACATTTTTTTGACTATCAAGTTTCGAACAATTTTTTTTTTCCTAATGCTGCAGTTTCGAACTCTTTCTATAATTTTGATTCTAAATTTTCGAACCCACATCTTATTATTGATTTGGACATTGCCAACCTGTTTTTATTTATTTATTTTTCTTTTTATTGTTAGATTTTCTATTGTTTGAGTCTTATCTAATGAAAATGGTGAATCAACTTTCTTCAATGTGTTACCTCCAAATCTCATAGGAGATCAATATAATTTCTTTTCTATTTATAAGATTACGTCAACTAACAAAATAATTTAAAAGGTAGCCGAATTGATAAATACCGAGTTCTAATTTATATCTCAAAATTTTAGAAAAGAATGAGAAATGACTTACTAGATTTATTTAATTTTTGTTTTTATGAAATATTATTTTCAAGCAATCATGTAACAAATTGTCTTTAATTAGTCATTTACCATTTTTTTTTTCACATACCTTGGCCCCGATCAATATAATTACTTTTCTATATATTAGATTATGTCAACTAACAAAATAATTTAAAAGGTAGTCTAATTGATATATACCGAGTTCTAATTTATATCTCAAAATTTTAGAAAAGAATAAAAAATAACTTACTAGATTTATATTAATTTTTGTTTTATAAAATATCATTTTCACAACACTCAAGTAATAAATTGTCTTTAATTAGTCATTTACCATTATTTTTTTTTTTGCGCATATCTCGGCCCCTCTAATTAAAATTTCTGGTTCACTCCTAGGTGTGTGTATACATATATTTGGGTGTGTTTTGAATAGTGTGTGCACTTTTTACTTGTTAGGATATAATTAGAATAAAAGTGTATGGAGTGAGTTTATATTACATATTTATTATTTTTGAAGCGTGTAAACTGAAAAAGATGCGCACCAAGTTGAAATTGTGTGCAAATAGAAACCCTCCCTTGGAGTGCCTCAGCTACATGTATCTATATTTTTTTTCTTTTTTCTTTTCACGGGGGATGGATTATTAGGATATTTAGAGACTGTTTGGTATATTTTATCTGAATTATTTATAACTTTTTTATTATCTCGTAAGTTTGCGTGAGTCTATTTAGTGCAACTTTCACTTATTAGACAAAAATAATTTAAATAAACTGAACAAAATTAATTACTGAGTAATGTTTTTAATTTTTACTTTTAGATTATCATCTTTAAATTTACAATGCACTTTAGGCTAGAGATTTATCGTTTCGTAATGCAAAAATACAATATCATAATCAGTATTAGAATAAATCATAACTAACATATCAGCCCATAACCAAGCTATAATTAATCGCTGCAGGTAATTGTGCCACTGTCATTCATTGAAAGGATTCCAACCCTTGGCACCAAAGACCACATACCAATCATCAACCACCATAACAAATCACTATCCTCCTTGATTTGTGATTATCCATAACAGCAATGGTTGATGGCCTGAAATTCAGTGGCTCGAATGGCTTGAAACTGTCAAAACGACGTCGTTAAACGACACAAAACGACGTCGTTTTGATAGTTTCGAGCCATTTGAGCCACTGATTTTATGACCCTCAAAAACATTTTTCCATCCATAATAACTGAACTCTTCATTTTCCAAAGAAAAACCTAGAATTAAAAATAAAAATAAAAAATACTACAAAAGAATAATAAGTACAAAAAAATGGAAAAAGAAAATAATGACATTAATAAGTGTATCCCAAAATCATCTCGAATCCATGACTGGTGATCCGGTCGGTTGATTCTAAGCTTTGCCGGTTTTGAGAAGATTTTCTTGATACATAGCAATGCCGTAATGACAATCATCAGTAAGAGCACGGTTGTTGAGTCACGTCCAACCATTGATTGGTGTGGTGGTTCTTAAAGAGATATCAGAAGATATCAAGGATTTCCAAGATGAACCCATTGCAGAGTGGGCAATTACCCCTCTGAACCCAAAGCTCCCTAGAACACAACCTGCAAAATGTGTGCCCGCAAGGTATGAAAGCCGACCCTTTGTCCCTCACCATACACACACAACAGCTATTGTACTCTACTGCAGTACTGCCAATGCATTCATCTCCTTCTTCCTCCTCCTCCTTCTCCTCCTCCTCATCATCATCTTCCATCACGAAATTCGACCCATCGACACCCATTTGTCTATCCGTCTCCGCCAACAGCGCCATCAATGACATCCTCACCGGCACCTCCCCTCCCTCCTCAATCCCTTCCGCCGGCAATTCCTCTGTCTCTCCCTCCTCCTCCTCCTCTTCTTCTTCTCCTCGTTGGTCTGGCACGACTGTTTCAACAGAACCGTTTTCGATTGAATTGAACTCACCGTTCATTATCGAATTCAACTGGGCTAAACGATTCGATGATGACGATGACAGTTGGGAAGAAGCTGGATTGTTGGAGTTGTCGAATCGAATCGAATTTGGGCGATAAATCATTGAGTTGGTGTTGGTGTTGTGAAGTGGAATGTCGGAGGGCGGGGTGTGTAGGGTGGAGGTCCAGGCAGCGGCGGGGCGACGGAGACGAATCTTGTCTTTGAAAGCCTTCCACGTCTTCTTGCTTTCCTTGCTGCAGTTGGGATCGTCTCTGATAATATCTAGCAGAGTCCGGTTCACCTGAACCGGCATCGAAGGTCTCTTCTCGCTCGCCAGTACTGCGCTTAATGCTAGACCGGACAACGACTTACGTCCCTCGTCTTGTTTGATTCTCAGAAAGTCTCCAAGGTTCGGCGACTCCACCACCGACTGCCGTCTCCGACCACCACCACCACTACTTTCCATTCAGTACGAATCAATCACTAACTCCAACACAAATTCAATAAAATAATTAATAATAATAAAAAATACACAATTTGTCAGGACTATATAATGGTGGGAAACGGTGGTAAACACTCTATATATAATATAATAATTCTAATTTTCTAAATCATAATTAAACATAAAATTTATAAATTCTAATTAAAACAAATTAATCAGTAAAATAAAATAATATAATTAGAAGTAGATATGATAGACTCTTTTTAAACCAGTCTCTATTAAAATTTTCCTATATTAAATGTACCAACGATGAGCACAAATTACAAAACTAGAAAATACCAAAAAAATTAATATATAATTTTCTGGCAAAATTTCACACTTTGAAGCAAAACAAAAAAAAAAAAAAAACTTCTATTATTTTGTTGCCAAAAAAAAAAAAAAAGAAACTCCAGATCTGCGAAGTTGAGGGTGGAGATGGAAAATTTCTCAAAAAAATTGATTAGCAGAAGTGTTTTTTTTTTTTAAATTATTTTATTTTATATGATGATTGAGTCAGTGAGGATTGGATACCTTTCTGTGTGCGTGGGGCAGTTGAGCTGAGTAGAGCAAATTGAATCAGAGGAGCAGATCTGGAACTTGGCAAAGGCTTTGAATTGATGATCGTGTTTGTTTGTTAGCTGTATGAAAAAAGTTAATGGCCCATCACAACAATGAAGATACTGCGAGAGTGGAAAGAGAGATCACAGAGACGCACAAAGAGGCTCTCTATATGCGGTCTTAAAACGGCCATTGTCGATCTTTGTTTTGTCTCTTCTGCTCTTTCTACTTTCTCTTTTCTCTTTTCTCTCTCCTCTCTCCTCTGTAATGTTCTTGGCCCCTTCTCGCTCTATTATTGCCCTGTTGGCATGTTGGGTGTGAGCTTTATTATTATTATTATTATTAAAATTTATAAAAAATAAAATAAATTAAAATAATTAATAAAATAAAATATCACATTAAATTCATAATCATTTTATTTTTTCTCTCATAAATATCACATTTAATTATAAAAAAATCCAATCATTTTTTCAAATTCAAAAATTTTAACTTATTAAAATAGTTTAAAACTAAAATAGCCTACTAAAATAATCAACTTCTCAAACGAGGCCTATATCTCCCACTCTAAGTTGCGTTTTTATATTTTTTTTTTCCATGATAGGGTAAAGCGACAATGTTCAAGAAATACAAGTGAGGGGAGGAGGGGGCAATCTACTACATTTATAATTACACATGTAATCTACTATTCAAATTTCTCATTTCATTGATAACTCGTGGATGAACATTACAAAGCCATAACAAGATAAATCGTTTGGTCATACATCCAAACAAGTTCATTAATTATCATCATCATCTGACATCTCAATGTCAGATTGATACATAGCATCTATGCTCCAAATTAAATATTTTTACGCATCATCCATTAAACCTATCTTTAGCACACTTATTGGCAGTCTTCTGAAGTTCGGACTTTTGCAAACATTAGGTCATGCCATTAATTTCGTCGCGAATACGATGCAATGCCCTTTGAAATAATTGTGGAGTCTCAATTGGCATATGCATGGCTAACCGTCAAGAAAATTTAATATTAACTTCACGACATATCTCAACGAGAACGCTTGCTCGAGTTATGCGAAATTTCCCTTAGCTCTCATAGTATTAATGGTGGCGTGTGAGTAATGCAAATTTGGATTTAATGGGTATTTAAATTCATCTCCGTTTACAACCCAATGGCGACCCATTGCTGAATATAGATCAACTACTGTATATCTCATGATGATATCTCTCGGTTTTTCTATAAATATTTTGGTCTGGTATGATATGATATCTATACCATACATATGAACAATAGTTGTAATATGCTCAACACATAAAATGGAGATGGACGTCATTACTCATATTCTATCAGCCCATATGTCGGCAATGACTTGTTATAAGCGAGAAGGTTTGCATGGTAGTAGTATATCTAAAATTATTGCGAGAGACTTGTCTCGTCAACCTGTATGACGTGAAAAATCGTGCATCAATTTTATAGGAGTTGTCACTTTGACTTTTACAGACTAGTCAATTCATATAAGAGGGTTTTAAGCAGAGTTCAAATCCATTGCTCAAACTTTTGAAAATAACTAAGCTTTTATCAAAATCTACTAAGAGATTTGACAAAATTGGTCACATGGCCTTTCCTCACTTAATGAATTTTTTTTTAGAAAACAATTTTAGCATCTAACAAAATGGAGCAAACCATTGAATATTACATGTCACCGATATTACATGCATTTATATTGGTGGTTACTAATTCATTTTAAATTATGTGCATATTACTAATATTACATTAACTACAATAATAAGACAAACAAACTAGTGTCGATAGATGTGAGGGAACAATCGTACATCAACTCACCAAAGTATTCACAATCCACTAGTCAAACTTTTTCGAAGAACTAAGCAGCTTAAGACAGTTCAAAAAAAAAAAAAGAAATAAAATAAAATAAGCAGTTGAAGAGATTTGCTACATTTGCCCATATCAATGTCATCCTTAATCAACACTGCAACACCTTAATTGAAGTCATGTGTGAAGTATCGTATTAGTGATTACTGAGTCATTGAATATTACATGAACTCTAATTAATGAGGTGAAGAAACTAGTGTCTGATTTATCAAAAAATAAACTAGTGTCGAACTGATCGGATTCTCACTGGACATTTTCTCTTATCATGACCTCTCTGCAAACACAAACTACAATGGTATATTCTACTTTGTCTAGAGGTATCCATTTCGTTATGGATGCGGCTATGTTGAAGATGGCCTGTTTTAAGTTGACGTTGTCATTATGGAATAGCAACCAAAGTTGGGAAATCACTGTGAGGCCAATATTGCTCGTGCGACATTGTCTTAAACTTACGCACAAAGATATACGTGTGGACTTCCAACCTATACTCTGGTGCAACCAAAGGAAAAGGGTCCTCGCCTAAGTTTGTTGTGATAGCAAGCATGTGGGAACATGGCAAGTGAAATAATGTGTACTTCCCACACAAACAATGTGGTGGCCAAAGGCTAACTATTTGACAAGCATCACTCCCCATCCCATGTGGTGTTGTCCTCACCTCATATTTCCCTGTTCCCTTGCCAAAAAAATGTACGTAGGTGGGTTAATATGAAGGGTATGTTTAAATATACCCTAATATCAATGACCGACTGCTATTACATCGATAATGTGTTGTGAGATTGGTGCATATAGTGAAAATCACCTATTTATTGGTATCAACATATAGACATTCGCTTTAGCTTGGTGCTCATTGATCCATTGTTGAACATTAATCATGTACAACTTACCTTGATTACTCTCATTTTCAACAATGGTCTTGCCTTCGTCAAAATATTTGACGAGCCGATAAAAAGTGATCTCAACAGATGCTGTAATTGGGACATTATGTGCGCCTTTCGATACACCATTGAAGCCCTCTATATGGTTTGTCATCAATATGCCCCAACAACAACCACCATCACGGCACAAAGTCCAATGAATAAGGTTCATCTGACTAAACCAACATTCAACATTTTTTTCTAACTTGTAGATATCCTCTATAATCTTGTTAAACTTTCGCACTTGGCGTGTAGAACCAACTCTCCACACATGATCCTTGCCTAGTGTATTGTTGAATCTTTCATTGAAATTGCTACAGACATGTCGCAAACAATACCTATGATATCCTCGAGGTTGCACTGATGGATTGTCCTAAATTCTAGACACGACACTAAACAAAGCCCTATTTTGATCAGATATCAATGTCACTTCCTTTTGGTCATGACAAACATGTTGCCTAAGGAGAGTAATAAACCAACCCCAACTCTCGATCATTTCTTTGTTAATAACGGTAAAAGTAAAAAGTATAATTTGGTCAGCCATAGTCACTACAGTGGCCGCAACAATCTTGCCTTCGTATTTCCCATACAAGTGTATGCCATCAATGCATATCAGTGGATGACAATACTTGAAGCCTTCAATTGTTGGTTTAAATGCCCAAAAAACATAGTTCATGTACATTTAAGTTCCGATAGAGTTAGTGTCCAATTTCAAAAACATATCCCACATGACAACAGTGCTTGGATTTAATGTCTGCAATGCAACCATATATCTAGGCAACCTTTTGTATGACTAGTCCCAGTCCCCAAAAACCATTGCAACTGCTTTCGTTCTTGCAAGACACGCTTTCTTATATGTGATTGTGAACTTGAACTTCTCCTTGATGACCTCAATTATGGTAGCAAGAGGCAATTCTAGTGATATCTGTAAATAGAAATTATATTTTCATATATTAAACTCATAATTAAATCGTCAAAAAGTAACATAACATGATACTTACCGCAATTTGTCCCTTGATGAAATGAGAAATAAGCTCGGACTTGAGGTTACAATTGTCCCTGATCGTCTTTGGGTACACACACCGATGCGGCCCTTTAAACTTTCTAATTTGAAAAAAATCTTTGTCTTTCTACTTTGCACCCGAACCCTCTAGTTACAGCCGTGCTTGCACTCGGATACCCAACTGTTTCCTTTTGATTCTACAACCTTGTATTCTCAATTATGCTTACTGAATAGCATGCACCAAGCTTTTCTTATTGCTGAAAATCATTCATTTCTCCAATTCAGCAGTTTTGGAGTTCCACAATGGCCAACGTTCGTCAACATTGCGGCTTGTGATGGAACCATCATTGTTGATATGAACATTATGGTAGAAAGGGATATTTGGGTGTAGCTCATAGATATCATCGTGCCCTTCGACTTCATCATTAACTGAGTCATTGTCTTCACCTTCCATCGCTGCATTGAAATCTTCCACAGAATCTTCATCATTGACTCCAAGCTCAACATCAAACGACACTATATTATTCGAGGATGCATAAATTTGAACAGCCATCTCCGACGTATGTTGAACATTAAAAAATGGTGGACTTTAGTCTAATGTGCAGATGGGGTTGTACGAACCGCAAGATTATACAATGTCAGAGCACTTGGTCCAGCACTATAATAACCATCTAGGCTCTGTGATGAATTGAATTGAGTGTAATTCTACGAAGAATTGAATGGAGTGTAATCTTGATGGAACACCTGTGGAGACTGTATAAGTGTATTGTCAAGGGATTGCGACTGTGTCAACATTTGAGTGAATGTCCCTCCCATCGGAATTGTTATATGTGTGCCACCGAAATTGCTCTCATTCTCCACATAAATTTCCAAGAAAAAAAGGAAAGAAAATCAGCCCCTAATTTTTGTGGGAGATCTAAGACATTAGTTAAGGTCTCATTATTGTTGATTGGCAACAACCTATACTTCCCCCGATATGGGAGTCTACATTTAAACTTCAATAGCATGTTTTCTCCGTACCTAGCGACCTTGGGCACCATCATAGCCTCCAACTCGCCTAATGTTATCCCCCTGTGCACATTATACAACCTTTGCACTTCGGTGTCGTATGACACACCTTACTTGAGTTTCGCAGAATGTTTCCCCCCCAATAGAACGTGATGCTCATAACTTCCATACCTAACCTTCACATTCAAAGTAACTCAATTTATTCAAAA
Organism: Camellia sinensis; assembly: GCF_055761805.1. Classification (NCBI taxonomy): domain Eukaryota; kingdom Viridiplantae; phylum Streptophyta; class Magnoliopsida; order Ericales; family Theaceae; genus Camellia; species Camellia sinensis. The sequence continues at coordinate 86,001,266 of NC_138963.1, forward strand.
TCACAAACAAAGCACATTTGGCAAACTAATTTACATGCTTGAATTGCTAGTATTTTAAAGAAAAATTATATGACATTTGAGTAATAGGCTATGATGTGATTATAATGCCTGATACAAATTAATATAAGATATTTCAAGTAAGTGCCATATATGGAAGCTAATGTCATCAAATCTCAAAACCACAACATTGTCATTTACATCTTAATCTCACAATGGGAAAAAATAAAATAAAATAAAAATGCATTTGAAAGGAAAAAATCACATGAAAAAATGAGGAGGTTTTAGCTAATCTTGAGTTTAAAACCTAATCATGTATAAGGATAGACTTGAAAAAATATTTCATCACTTTGTATACTAACATGAAACAATAAAGAAAAAATAATCTTCAACATAAATGTTCAAACCTATACATACACCGAAAAAATGTCATTGTTTTATACTATGCGTTTTCCATATATGTATCATATGCCATTCACAAGCATTCCTTGTTTCGGACACTAACATTTCAAACAAATAGAAAGGAAAAGAACAAAGAGTCTTAAAAAGATCATAAGAACATTATACATTTCTCTTGTAAAAATGCTAAAAATGTGACAAGATCAAAGACACCATACATATTGGTGAGATGAATCAATTTTTGGATGAAACATCCAATATGAAGACATCAAATTTTGGATTTTCTTGAAATTTGAAATATATATTTATTATTTTAACATCAACTTTATGCATCATGACTTTTCCATATAACGCAAGAATAAAGACCAATACTTCAATCAAAATACAGATGTCAACGGTTAACCACTCAAATGAATTCATACTAACATCAATGGACCATAGCAAAACCATAGAACTAATTGTATCAACTTCTAGCAAATATTGCAAATGAATTGGTGAGTCATCTAATTCTAAAACTCAAGCAATAATAACACTACAATACTGATTGTAAGGCTTATTGATCCTTCACTCTTTCAATACATTTTATGTACATGTAATATTTTAAAACAATCGTTTACTCGTCATTGACCTATTCTCATGGTAACTATCAAAATTATTCAAAACACCAACAAATATATGCATTGTGTTATTCAAATGATCACTGGAAGTAATTCTAGAGTATACATTTTATTTATCTTTATACAAATGTTGCCATACAATCAAAATAATAACAATTAATTTCGGATGTAAAGGCTGATAATAAAACACAATTTAAATAGGTAACTAAAATGTTTAATATCAAATCAGATTTGTAAAGACATAGAACTAAATTGCAAGTTATTTTAATTCATATTCTCTAATAGTCCCACACTTCTTGTTGCGATAATTAGGGTTTATGTTTGGTGCAGTTTCTACTTATAACTTATGAGATAAAAATAGTTTAAATAAGTTAGAAAAAAGATAAAATTTAGAAGCAAGTGCAAGCTATCATAGTATTCAAAATCCTTTATGAAAAAATTTAGAGGTTGTTGCCCAGTGCTCTGCTACTCACTCCATTGCTGTTATCTGCTTTGTTATATTGGGGGAAATTTTATACAATAAATCATAAATATTACTGTAAGAAAACTTGGAGGTTAAAGTTAACAATTTTTAAAACATTTGTCAATCTCTTAAAGTGTACACATGGAAAACATTAACGAACATGTGAATGGAATGACTAAATTGTAACTGGATTGCATGGGCCAAATTGTTCAATTTGAAACTATATGGATAAAATTAAAATTTGAGTCAAAATAAAAGAGTTAAAAGTGTAAGATTACACACTAAGTTTCTTCATGAAAAAACAAAAATTATTCCGCCTTCACAAAATATGAACACGAGAAATTTAATTTCACTTTTTAACTTTATTATAATCAAAATGGAATTTGATGCTATTTTAAAGTTTGAAAATCATTTAAAATTGATTTGAAACTAAATTTTAATACAATTTTCCTTTTAATATACAAAATTGCAAAGTCAAGATAACTAAATTTCATTATAATTTCTCCATCCGGGCCGCACAATATGATAACCTACTTGTGTGGTAGAACTCATTAAATCAATAAAATGATGATAATCATTTAAAATGAAATACAAAATATGATTAAAAAAAAATATATCGTAAAATTATTGGTTTGACAAAATGACATTTTGATGGCATCCTTGAAACTAAAAGACTAAGAGAGAGATTTTCATTTTTTTTAATAAAATATACGTATATATAATAAAAAATAATAATAAAATTGAAAATGGGGGCTCCATGGTGCCTTAATGGCTCGGTAAAAAAAATTCTTCAATCCTCTATCTCCAAACTCTCAATCTCCCTCTCTTTCCCTAGGAACTCTCCAGCAGATTTTTGTTTTTGAGGTAAGCTATTTCACCTCTCTTAACTCTTATATACATGTTAGTTAGTTTAGGGCATGTTTGATTGATATAATTAGAATATGAGATTGAGATTATTAATCCGTAGGCTCAATAATCTTGTGTTTGTTTTGAAATTTTGTTTTAGGATTATTAATTGAATGGATTATTAATCTAACAAATTTGTAGGATTATTATTAATGGGATAAGGGTGTGATTATATATCCTAAGCTAGGAAATAAAATAAAAAAACTCTTTTACCCTTAAATAGAAATTAAAACACTTATTATTTTTATATAATTTTATATTTTAGAAGGCTGAAAAAAATTCTTAAAAATTTAAAAATATTTTTTGATATTTATTTTATCAAATTAGTTTATATTTAAAAAAAAAAAAAACCAAACATGGCATTTGTATTTTGTATTTTTATTTTGTTTTTATTTATTTATTTATAATTTTTTTTCAAAACGATGTTTATGAAGAAATTTTGATAAAGCAAAGATTGTGAAGAAATTTTGATAAAGCAAAGATTGTGAAGAAACACTGATGGAGTGTAAGATTGAAAACGAAGATAAATATAATTGTAACCCTACATTCATATGTTTTCTTGTCCAATGCAAATCAAACAATGGACAAGGGGATAATTTATCCTACTAATCCAATCAAATAGTGAATACTATACTAATTTGATGGGATTATTAATATCTTCACTATTAGTTTTGTGAATCAAACATGGCCTTAGAGTACTAATTAGAGATTATGTGCTAATTAAGGCTTAAGACTAATTGATCAAAACTTAATTTTACTAAACTGAATTAATTTTTAATCAAACTTCCCAACAGGATCTAAATATTATAACAACCTAATTAAACTCGTCAATTTCGGTTTCTGAAGTCATTAAGGCTTTCAATTTCAAATTCAAAATAGGATTCCAAACAGATAATTCACTAAATGAACATATATACACAAATTACACACCAAACACATAATTAACATTCAGATCTCATACAAATTAAATAAATTCCATTATGTTACGCAGTGGGTTTATCACAAAAATAATCCACTAAGAAGACAAAAAAGAATTACATAAGAGTACTCTCAATTATCTAGCGAATCCATACCTGAATTGAACTTGATGTGTCTCTTGTAACATTGTCTTCACTAGGGGTGGGCACGGGTCGGTTGCGGCCACGAAACCTCCAATCCGTCACCGTCAGATTAGCAGATTGGAGAAAGTCAATCTGCATCCGTCCGCCAATCCGGCAGATGTGGATTGAGCGGATTGGCGGTTTAACGGATAGATGCGAATCGGTTTGGCAGTTTAAAATTTTATAAATTTTCAACATAATTCAACTTATGCATTTCCTCAAAAAAAGAAAAAAAGAAAAAAGAAAGTATTACAATCAATGACTTAAAAAAGTATTACAATCATTGTATGCCTCATCCAAAAAAAGAAAATTTGAAACTTTAGAATATCACAATCACTGCATGCCTCATCCACATATTATAATCACAGCATGATTCATTCACATAAAGTATTACAATCTGTGGTTCTTAAAATATAATAACAATTCAAACTACCAAAACCATGAACAGAGCAGTAGTAGAGATTGTATGTCTCTCTATTGTTACATTTATATATGTTTTTGAAAATAAAAATCAACCAACATATATCATATTTTCTATTTATTATTTTTAGAGTTAAATTTAAAAACCAAAAAATATAGATAAATAATACGTTCATTTTTTTTTTCAATTCAAAAAATATATTCAAGTTGAAAACTTTTTTTCAACAGAATATTTAAACTCTTTTTCAATTGAAAACATAAACAAAATATTTAAACAAATTGAAAACATAAAATCTTATAAATTATTAGGGGTGCTCGCGGTTTGGCGGTTCGGTTGCGGTCAAAGGAATCTTAAATCCGTCATCCCTCTGCCAAATTGGCGGATTGGAGAAAATCAATCTGCAACCGTCCGCTCGTCATCACACATCCGTCCAAAATGCAGCGGATTGGTTTGGTTCGGTCGGTTTTGGCGGATCGGTATATCTGCTGCTCACCCCTAGTCTTCACCTCGGAATTGTCTTACTCAACGTTGAATCCACAACGTTGATGTCGTATCCACGATGACGAGCCACTCCAGAATCCACAAAAGCTTCAGGTTCAAGTTCATCGGAATCCACCGAAGAACACTCTCTCTTTTGTGAACGAAATAATAAGAAGAACACTTGATGTTTGACAATTTGTAGTGCGTTGATCAATCGATCATCTTCTATACACCAACGAAACTCATATAAAACAGCCTCCAATAGAAAACATTTTGTCTTTTCTTTCTCTCTAACATTCTGGATGACGTCAACCCTAAAAATAGCGAACGACGCACTTTATAGAAAATAGAGCCCCAAAGACTGCTCGAGCGACCATTTCATCGCTTGAGCGAACTCAGTAAAACGTGTGCCCATCACTCGAGCTAAGACTCCACCGCTCGAGCACATAAAGGATTCTCTCTGAAGTTCAGTCTGCTCTATAAAAATACTAGATAGTGCCATTCATAGCTCGAGCGCACAAATGACCGTTCGAGTGGTCAACCAACTTTGGCTTTGGGGACGCTGACCCTTAACCTCGCTTGGTCGTTGCCTCGGACCTGCCATGGGGCGTTGCCCCTAGACCCCCGCAAGTTGATCGGGTAGCTCGATCCCCGTACATAGTTAGCGAATTAACAAACATGAAATGATCAAGATTACAAACTCCTCTGCATAGGCACAATTCGGATTGGATTCGCATATAAACACTCACATCCTTATTGACACAAAAAAGCAAATAAAATTATAACTGAAAAGAGTTTTGTCTGAAAGGATTGCCAATTACAAAAATCTAACAATCTTCCCATTTGAAAATTTTGTGACAAAACACATCTAACAAATAAAATCCTAATCACCCTAACCCATTATGGCCAACCAAGATACTATTAGTGCCATGATCTGCAAAATAGCTATTAGTAACACAAGAGAATACGAAAGTAGCAGACATATGACAAGACTATCTTAAAGCAAGAATAAAAGGAAATTTTAAGAACATGCAGCATGAATAGATGGAAATTTGAAGAGCATGCAGACACACTCAAAAAACTGCCCCTCAAAATTCTCCTCCTTTTTGTCATGAATTGTCAAAGGAAGCTTAGTCAACTAAAGCAAGAGTATAAATCACACAAGCAAGGATATGATGATGTAATAAACAATAACATGTGTGCATATCAACATACAAACCAACTAACAAGATCTGCCTTACAAAACTAGTCAATGTAAATCCATGCTAAAAAAACTCCTCTGCAATGATAAACCAAACTCCCTCTCACTAAAAGCAACCATAGGCACCAAAACAATGAATAAAAAGGAAAAAGACAAAAATAGTGGAGTAAGTAAGGAATTTTAGATTTGTACCTTAAAACACACAAGAATATGTAAGAAATACAATTATTTGAAAACACAATGTGCACAACCTCTAAAAGATTCCTCATGAAAGAATGTGATCCAACATGTGAAAAGCATAGATCTCATGATAAAAGTGTGTGTGTGACTCTTGGAGTTCGACAAACATTAGATTCAAATCCTAGGAGTGATTTGATGGCTGGACTTCCGGCAATAGAATATGCGAATGACTAAGAAAAGTCAAACCTCTAGTGATCAAAGGGTATTTGTTGAGTAAATGTGAATGCTCCTCCTCAAACAATGTACACAATCTTCTTGCGCACTCACCGACGACTTTCACGCTCAAGAGTATGGAAACCAAACCAAAGAAGAATGAGAGAGATAGTGAAGCCTGGTTGGTGACTCTAAGGTAGTATTTTCTTTATGCCATAAGAGATAAACACAAAGGGTTAAGCAGTGGATATGCAAATAGATGGTAGGGGTTAAGAGACTCAACATCACCAAGATACATTAGCATTGACCAATTTCTGAAGAAAAACACATGAAACACTACTAGTAGTCCATAGAGAACTTTGATTACTTATGCGGAAGAGTCTGGTATTTGGTAATTGAAGAGTGTGTAAAAAATGAGACATATTGATCAAAGTACGCACATTCCGAAATGAGTAATGACTATAGCAAGCACACTTATATTAACATGTAATGGATATTCTCATCAATTTGAATATCCACCAAGAACTTCTCAAAAATTTCAAGCCTGAAAAACCATACTAGGAAAATCTTTTTGAATTTTTTTTGTTTGTTATCATATGGAAAGCAAGAAAGAAATGAACAAACACACGCAGAATGACCCAAAAATAAGAATGACAAACAAAAAACTCAAAACAGAATAAAACAAAAAAATGAATAAACAAATTAACCCAAGTCAAGTTTTCTCACCCAAACTGCTTTAGTATGAACAATGTTGTGAGTATTGCGACTCTTGAGTGATGTCTTGATGTTATGGTTCCCTTCCCTTTCAAGGAGAACTGGTCTCGACTTGGTTTCCAACCTCCTTCTTTAATGTCTAGGCAAACACAAACTCACATCAAGTTTGGTCTTGAGCAAATCAATTACACTTAACCTCATTACAACCAATAAAATGTCTCCTACCCCACGAGCTATTAGAATTTCTTCTACCTCTATGAGACACTCTCCCATGCAACTCATAAATAAGGGTGAATATGGCCATACATACCACAATGATGACAAATAAAAAATAGGGTTTACTTTCTTTTCTTTGACCTTACCTACTCTAGGAAGACTGAGAAGTCTATCCTCATGTTGAATCATTTGCTCTTCCTTTCCTTGAGTTCTTGTATCATGAAATGTAGATGCACTCCATTTTTGCTCTTTATCACCCCAAAAGCCAATGCCACTCTTGTCATAATATCTTTGTTGAGACGCAATAATATTGTCCAAAGTCTTTGATCATTTGTTCCAAAGACCAATGGTAGCTATAGCATACCTGAGCTCTTCCTCTTTCTTAATAACTAGCTTCCAAGGAAACTTGAGACTTCTCGAGAGTTTCAATTGTAGCTTATTCCTCTCTGTTTCACAAGTCAAGAGTTTTGCACAAAGAGCTTGTCAATCATTAGAGATCTTGATGGCATCATTTCAAGCCTCAGAAATCTTCTAATTTAGTTTGACATTCTCAATTTCACAAGCTTTGAGTTTCATAGTGAGTTTGTCATTCAATTTAGATAAGTGAAGAAATTCCTTGTACAACTTTTCATAAGCTTGTTGAAACTCTTTGCCATTTACATTATCATCACTCCCTGAGAATTCATCATTAGTGACATTCTCAACTGGCCTCTTGAGATACTCCATTCGTCCTTTAGCTCAGGAAACCGCCATGAAATCAAGAAATTGTTCATGCCCTTTTTTGCCTTGAGCCTCGTTGCCACTTTCATCCTTATCAGACTTTGATTCATCATCTCAAGTGATCACGAAGGCTTTCTTCTTCCTCAATCGATTAGGGAATTCTTGAGAAAGTGGCCAAATCCTTAGCATTCATAACATTGGACTCTTTGAGAGTTCCCTTGTATTTTTCCTTTCTTCTTCCTGGTTATAGAATCAATTTTGAGTTTATCTTTGCCTTTGGATTTATGAGTTGATTCGAAAAGATTAGACTTATTTTTCAAAAAAACTTTTTAAATTGTTTTACAAAGCATCCGTAATCTTGGAATCAACCTCACAATCCTCATCGAAATGCTTTCCAATTCTATAAGCACTATTAAAAGCAATATCATCTTTTTATTTCTTTTTGAAATTCATGTGTACCTCATAGTTTTGGAGATTTTCAACCAAATGATCCAACTTGAGGTTGTCGACATCTTGAGCATCTTCAATAGTCATAACTTTTGGTTAAAACCGATCGGGCAAGGACCTCAAAATTTTCCCCACAATCTTGGATTCCATAATTTTTTCACCTAAATTGAAACTAGAATTTACAATGTCACTCAACTTCGCATAAAAGTCATCAAAGGTCTCACTATTTTTCATTGAAAGGTTTTCGAAACTAGAAGTTAGCCTTTGAAGTTTTGAGCATTTAACCGAAGGGGTGCCCTCACGAATAGTTTGTTAGATATTCCAAGCCTCTTTTACGACTTCACAATTATAAATATAACTAAACTCTTCTAGTGTGATGGCACAAAAGAGAGAATTGATAACTTTATTATTCCAGCTACTATTTTGATAATCATTTGTGTCCTATTTATCAATTGGTTTAGAGAATGTTACGCCGTCAATGGTAATCGTCGATTCGTTCCACCCACACATGACGGATTGCCAAACTTTTTCATTAATAGATATTAAAAATGCTCTCATCCAAGCTTTCCAAAAAGAATAGTGGATTTGCCAAGTACAGGTGGTCGAAACCATAGAATTCCCATCACAAATTGAATCCATTATCACAAATCAAACAAGATCTCGTTCCAATAGTTTTGAAAAAATAAAAAATTGAGCGACCTGCTCTTATACCAATTGAAAAACCTAACACACAAAAATTCCTTAATATATTTTTCCCAAACGTAGCTCCAATATGACATTCCAAAAGAACTCCTTAATGTGCTTTTTCCAAACGTAGCAACGTAACGTTAAAAGAAAAAAATCTTAATGTATTTTTTCCAAACGTAACATTCCAATTAATATAACACATAAAAACTCTTTAGTGCACTTTTTCCAAACGTATTACTCTAATATAACACCAGAAAACCATATTAACAGAAATGTAGATTTCAACATTTGACAACCAACATTTAAAACACCAATCCCCCCAAAAGGAATCTTTCACACCTCATCTTTCCATTCACATCCCAAAAATGAATCAGAAAATTGAAAAAATAAATCACAAAAGGACATTCACTCACTACAACATATAAGAGTTTTGGAGACCAAATGTTCTCTAAAAGTGAAAACTTTGTTGCAAAAGGAATTTAGGGACCAATTTCCATCGTTATGAGAATAGTCGCTAAAAGGTCGTCCTGAAAAGTAAAAAACAAGGCATTTAGCGACAAAATTTTGAAAATGTTACTAATAAATAGACTTTTAGGGATAAAATAATTTGGTCTCAAAATGGTTTCTTTTTTTAGACAAATAATTTGGTCCCAAAAGGATACTAATTCATCACTAATGTCCAATTTTTGTTGTAAAAAATATAATAACGACACTTTTCGCAACAAAATTATTTGGTCCCTAAAAAATAATTTTGTCTCTAAATTTTGGTCCCTAAAACCTTAATTTTTTGTAGTGACTTAAACTCAAATGGCACCAAATCAAATAAATACAACTTTACAAAACAAGAAGGACTAATTAGTTCATAAAAAAACTAAATGGATCAACATTCTCTCATATGGTATCTATGGATAAATTTTCTTAAATTTTATTTGTGAGATTTAAAATTGGGCTTTTATGATGGTCAAATTGGCTGTTACAAATGGTGCAAGTGTATCATGTAAAGGCTTTTTATGATTCTGTTATATGTTTTTTGATAAATGGAATTATAACATTGTTGGGACTTTTAATTATATATGCAATTTTAATAGTTGACGGTTAATATTGTGAATATTGTATTACGATATTAATGTTAAATAATAATAATAATAATAATAATAATAATAATAATAATAATAATAAAAATAAAATAAACTTGAAATGGAAAACAGAGAGAATTGGCATTCTGGGTTAGTTGTGGATCTTGTGAGTTGTTGTTTTTTTTTTGAAGGACACTAATTCTATTGGTTGAATGTGTTAATTATTTATTCTTAAGAACAATTACCGTGGTTGGTTGTTTAACCTGTATTTAAGTTCATTATTATGACATAGAAAGAGGTTGGTTGTTTATCATAGCATGGAGAATTCACATTTAAGTTGGTTGACTATTTGTATTTAACTGATTGTGATTATCATCATAAAAAATATGTCATATTTTGTAAATGCTAGTTTGTGATTGGTGATGAATAGATTTGGTCGTCGTGTAATATTGATTGACGAGTTACTTATTCTTTTATGTTTTGTGGCCTGATGAAATGGATGCAACAATTTATACGCAATTCTATATGTGACAATAGATTTGACATTAGTGGATAAATAATAAAAATTTGCTAACATTAGACTGTTTGATTTGTTTGTGTTCGTAGCTGGTTGGTGACTAACAAGAATGTAAATTATTTTGTAACGTTTAAAAGTTCAAAGTGCATCATGAATTTTACAATTAGTGAATTGAAAGATATTGGCCATGTTAATGTTAGTAGGTTACAAATATTTTGAGAGTTTACTATTTCCTATAAATTACATGATTTAGTGTAGTGTGATTATGAATTTATGTCGTTTTAACTCTTTATAGTTGTTAGCCTTTTAGCATGCATATTGCTTGAATTTATTGTCTCACCCGTTTAATATGATATTTTTATTGGTGAGAATATTTTGAGATTTATATAGATTAATGTATAATTTTTTTCAAAAAAAAAAAAGGATTGAAATGTGGTGGTGGATTATTTGTTTAATGAAAAGTTTTATGAAAGTAAAATAAGCTATGTGTCATATTCTTTCTGTGATGCCTCGAGTCCTTTTAAAGCAATTGAGTGTATTAATCTATAATTTCCGTCTCTTTTAATTGTTTTCGTCACTACTGAGCCTTTTAAATCTTGTGTTGTTACTTATTATTCCTTGTAATTGTTCATGAATATATACATTTCAGTGTATTCGAGGATGTCATTTTGTACTCTGGGTGTTGGAGTGAAACTAGGGAAAATGATGGAAGTGTTTTGAGGAGGTTCTGTCTCACTTTCAAGTTGAGACCGCTCGAGCTCTCCTTTTGTTGCTTGAGCGGTAACGTCAACCTCCCAGCATCTAGTTTTACAACTTGAACTTCTGGGAGCTTGTATTCTTCGCTCGAGCGAAGGTTTTCGTCGTTCGAGCGGTCTTTTGCAGGAAGGAGGGAGATTCTGGGAGTTTGATTTTTTCGCTCGAGCGCAGGTTTGGTTGCTCAAACAGTCTGTTTGTAGTTTGCTCCGAAAAATGTGTCCAATCAAAAGTTGAGCCCTTACACATTTTTCTTTCACTTTTCACTTCACTCTCTCTCTCTCTCTCTCTCTCTCTCTCTATATATATATATATATATATATATTAATTCTCACTCTCCTTTCTCTCATCTCTCTCTAGAAACCCTCTACTCACTTCATTTACTTCCTTGATCTCTCCTTATCCATTGAGATTTCGATCATAGTGCCTTCTTTAAATTTGGAGAGCTCATCAAGGGCTATGTTGTGTGCAGTGGAGATAGGATTTTGATGCCGTTGATTTCAAAACTTTTCATCTTTTCTTCTCAAAGCCTTGAGGTAGGGAACTTCTTTGAGTTACATATATGATTTTAGCATGTCTTGTTCATTTCTCTACAACTTCAAATTTGGGTTTGGGGTTTTAAAGTGTTGCATTTAGGAAATGTTAGAAATTTTTTTCCCCCCCCATGAATTTGGCCCAAGATAAATTATTTTGTGAACTGTGAACCATTTGGGGAAGGCATGCAAGAGGATATTTTGAAAATGAAAGAAAAACCCTCTTTTGATCAAACCCTAGGTTTTGGGGCAATTTGGAGAAAAGTGAAATCTGTGAAATGTCCATGGAATTGATGTTAAATCCTTTGAGAAAGTGAAGAAATTTTACTCACATTGTTGTGTTGTTGAGATACACACGAAAGGGATTAGAGTTGAGATTGGGCAATTATGATAATATGTTGTGCATATATTTAGATTATTGAAAATGAAAACGAATGTTGATTGTGTATATGAGTAAATGTCATATGTCATATAGATTCGTATTATGCCATGATTCCTTTTGAAACTATTAAACAATGGAAGTTTACTTGAACAACTGTTGAAATTCTTGGAGATACCATATGTAATTATCTTTCATTTCATTCACTTGCATCATTTTGAATATTGTTCAATTATGGCTATGCCTTGGAAATTAATTCATTGTTTTGAGGAAACAACTAATGTTATGGAAACATTTCAGTGTAAATACATTTAGTGAGTCCGGATAGGGGGTATAGTTGGTATCGTTTAAGTTGGTCTGAGTATCCCGGGTGAAAGATGGAAAATACGAGCACAGAGGTACCACGTGCCTTCCAGTTAGGAGCCGATCAAGTGGGGATTTGGTAGTGCTTGTTATGCCTACTTGTAACTTAGGGATTACCTGAGTTGCATTTACCACCCCATTGTCTAAATTTGAATTTCATGAAGAAAATGAACTTTTGAATGCGACATTGCATGTATTTTCAAAAAAAATGCAAAACTCTGACATTTGAACACGGCATGGCATTGCATTCAGGTATATGAGACTGGTTAAACATATATACTTTGTTAAGAAATCTCTACTGCGCTTTGTGCTCACCCCTAGTGGATTTGTGTAGGAAAAAATGTGGTGATCTTGCCTAGTCAAAGGTGTGGAGGGTATTAAGGGCAAGAGACTCATTTTTACGTGAATGTTGGCAAGCCAAAGGCTTAGTATGTTGAGGTTTGACACCCTTTTTGTGTAACTAGGCTTAAGCCTTGGAACTTGTAACCTTTGAGCATTTACTTTGTTGCTTTTCTTTTACTTTTATATGGTTACACATGTTATGGATTAATCCTTTTAGGAGCTTGAATATGTATTGCATGTGAACACTTTTGTATGCTTCCCTTATCAATCGAAATACTATTTTTGGAAAGCTGATTAATCAAGGTAGAATTGTGTATTGGATGAAATCATTATGTCTAGTTTATGTCTATTATTTGGGGGCGTTACATTTTCAAGAAATATTTTTCAATTTTTATATAAGTGTGAGTAAAAAAAAAAATGAGTGAAACATCCCTCTCTAACTTTGTGTAGTAAGAGAGGTCCAAGATATATATATATATATATATATTTTTATAGCTAAGGTTCCTTAACATTTTCACAGAGAAAAATTGATTCAAAGAAATTTTGCTCAACTTAGAGAAAGTTCGTCCAACTCAAAGAAATTTTGAAATTTCTCTGGTATGATTAGAGAAATTTCTCTGTAAAAATTGAAATTTCTCTGAGTCGGGCAAAATTTCACTGAATCGAATTTTTTTCGTGAAAATGTTGAGGGATCTTAACTACTATGAAAATGTTGTATATCATTTATCTTATAAAATCTTAATATCAGGAATGTTAAAAAAAGTTTCCCTTGAATATATGCATCTATACTTTGATATCTATCTATACTAGCATAAGAAACTTAAGAGTTTCAAACCATGTGTTCAAATTTTTTAAATTTTAAGAAATGCATATAGTATAGAAATATTGGAATTTCTAACTCTTTATATAAAAAAGTTTAAAAACAAATTTAGTTATATCTATCAATGATGAAATTTGTAAACGTAATAATTACAATTATAAGTTTTACTCCATTTCCCCGTATATCTAATTCATCATATCTAATCAATATGTAATTTAAAATTTAAAAATCTTTACAAAGAAATTTTAAGTATAACTTTTAGTCTTATATAATTTTAAATTATTAAAAATACTTATTTAAAACTTTTATCAATATTTTTTTTTAATATAAAATTCAAATTCAACTCATGTACCGTGAGGTTACATTTAACATGAATATTGATAAGTGCCAAAATATATAAATTGAGACCCCTAAATTATATTAGTTAAGTTCATATCAATTATTATTCAATAATTTTAATGAGTTTGTGTGTTGGGTAGGTTATATGAGCCTTTGTGATAAAAAGTACATTACTCTTTTTAAGCTCATTCCAACCCTAATAGTTATGGGAATATAAAGGAACAACCTAACACTTATAAAAAGGGGTCTTGTTCTTGAGATATTAAAAAGAGGCAAGAGAGAGGAAATCCAAGGTTCCAAGGCTGGAGTTCTCCACACCTATGGCGTTCATCACCTTCTCCATGGGCAAAACTAATATTCTTTTTGGGGATTGAGATGAAACCCTACTCAAGTAACTTGTAATTAATATTTAGATTCTAATTTTTCTTTGAATTTGAATAATCGTTGTATGATTGTTAAAGTTCTTTTGTTCAAGAAACCTTTTCATCTAGTTCATGTATTTGATTTCTGTGATTGATAACGCATGATCATACAACTATTTTGCTTGCTTGTATATACAAAATTGTGAGACGAGCCATGCTTAGAGGAGATGAGTCCTGTAGCAACCCTAGTTTAGTGTGGACGATTCGTGCCGACTGAAGATGATTCGTGTCTACGATTTGATTATATTTATCCTCTTGACGATGATATCGGCGCTTGTAGCCACAAAATATCAATATTATTTGAATTTAATATATTAATTACTTGTTATGAGATTAGAGGTGAATTCGAAACCTCAAACTATTTTCTACTTCAATTCCACCTCAATCTTTCTTGTTGTTTAATAATTGTTTTTAGTTAATTTGATATTAAAATGAAAATATTCATTTTATTTGAATTCATTAAGAATTGATTTTCTAATATTTAAATAATCTAGTCTTTTAGTCCCTGTTGATTGATACCCGAACTAAACCACTATTCTATTGAATTAAGGTCTTAGTAAAGATTTATTTTTGGTATGAAAAATGACCCACTAAATTTTAGCATCGTTGCGGGGACAATTAGCATGGTTGTTTAGATTTTGAAAATTAATTTGATTAATTCTCAGTTTAGGATTTTGTGTATATAATTTTTGTTTTAGTTTTTTTTTTTTTTTGGCAAGTGTAGATTATTCAAGTGATTGCAGACGAAGGACTTGCAGTTGGTTGTGATTAAAAATTTGGGCTTCAAAACAAAACCAAAAAAAAAAAAAAAAATCATTCAACAAAGTATTTTAAGTGTGAACTTATTTGCAAGTAATTTGAATTTTCTACAAAAAAAAAAAAAAGAAAAAAAGAAAAAAAAAGGGGCTTATTTTGGGCACAATACTTGGGAGTATGAACTTCTGAGTAACAATTCCTTGGGGGCCCAATATGCTTATTTGCAACCCATACAACCTAGTCCTTCAACCTTCGCTCGAGTACAAAATTGACGCTCCCAGAACTTCAGACCAAACAAGGCTGACCTCTTGAGCGACCAAACCTACGCTCGAGCAAACTTTAACATCTCCCAAAATCTTAAACCTACAAAAGTAATAGACGACCAGCCAGACCACTCGAGCGAACAATACGTCGCTTGAGTGAAGAGGAAGTAGAAACAAAAAATTTCCCAGAGTTCTACAACCTCCCCACCTTAGAAAATTTTGTCCCCAAAATTAAAGAAAGAGCTAACACAAGAACAACTCAATCACCAACAAAAAAGACGACCCCAAACTCAAAACTAGGCCCAGACCTGGGATAAATTTGTGGATCTCGGTCCAACATCTCAAGGCCCCAAAGACTCCCTAAACAACAACAACAACAACAACAGCAACAAAAACAATAACTAGCACCCTAAGAATGTTCACCATGCCTCAACCACCAATAACACGTACAACACCACCGAGTGTTCAACTCTTGAATACGGAAGAAAGTCCTCATTATAGAACCTTCAGTCAACTCTCACCAAAGAAGAGGACTTACAACCAAACGTGGCCAAAACAACACTCTGGCGTAACAAGCCCCAACCACCCCAAAACACTCTTCAAACCAACCACACAAACCCATGACTAACGATTCAAACAAAGTTGCTACCCAATTCATTCATTTCAAGTAAAACAATTAACAACATAATTCCTTATTAGAATAAAGTTTTCTCTTTTTCTCAATTCTTTGAAAGTCAATCCCTTGCATTTAAAACATTTCTCAAAAGGTACTCAAACTGACACCATCCACAATTAGAAATACATTTTTCCACTTTCCAAGCAAAGCTCAAAAATTATTATTATTATTATTTTAAACATTTTTTCAAAGAACAAAAGTGTTAATGGGAACACCTAATCATCCACAATTAAGTCGCAAAAACTATTTGGTGAAATCTCTCATCACAATTTAGGTTAAATCCATAACATATTCGTTTATCAACGCTAGTCGAGGCCATATCACAAAAAACTAATAATAATAAATAAATAATACTAATAATAATTCATTTTCACTTTCCTTTTCACATAACATCCTTTGAACCTGTACCATCAGCCAATAACACCCATCACTCTTACAGTGATGCGATAACAATATATACACAACATTTCTATAATAATAATTAATAGGAATAACAACCGTGCTACCAACACAAGTAAATCATAAGAAATTCACGATTTTGCAATTTCTTTCCGCCATAAACATGATTATAATTTTTTACCTTCACGAGGCATAATGCACACGCGAAGACAATGAGTCTACAACACGTTACTCCAACCTGAGGAGTTCCGTTAACCCAAGACAAGTTTTACACTAGTTTCACAACCACATACACAAGACTCCACACTTGCTAAACCACACTAAGGCACCCACAACTTTACAACCCTCTTACTCAAGCCCCAGCTATTCTCAAGTTGTCTACTTGTCAAACAGATTCCAATTTCAACCCACCGATTAACCAACTCAACAAAATCCTACACGCAACACTAAACGTTGACGTGTTACCCAACACTATTCACTCCTATAAGGAGTTCCACACACCATTCCATACATTCCTTGAACTTATACCAGATTCCCAGACCAAACCATACCACTCATGTTTCCAAATAGACCACCAACCATGTGCCTATATGGCCAACACATCCTCTCATCACTCCTAAGTCTGAATTGGACTTCTATATGTTAAGGCATACCACTCACACCCTTAGATCATCATACACGAACACCCTAACTTCAAAGAGAATCATCCCCTCACCAGGGATTTCACACAAGATCAACGAGAAACCAACCTTCATGACAAGCGTGATTCACACCACCAACTTTACACTACATACCTATATGGTAATTCAAGCTCCTCCTCCTACCACCAAGGAATCAATAAACTTAACAACAACCTGACCAACCATGCAACCCAAGCACCTAAGACCACAAACTTAACTAGTACTCTCTTACTCAAGGAACACAATTCTCATATTGTTCTCAAGGAATTTCCCTCAACACTACCCCAATAACTTTCTCCCATTATATGAACTCTAATGGAACATACTACCCCACATCATACACTCATAATAAAAGAACTTCATTCCCAACATCCCAGTCCCAATTACGTATAATTCTCACAAGACCCCACACACTCAACTTACGAAGCAATAATGGGTTCTCAACAGGAATAAAATTATAAATTTAACAAGAATTCATCAAACATATAAAATTAAAGTCATTACAATCCAATTCCCTAGGAATACACACACACACATATATAAACATACATGTAGCTCGACTTTTCGTGCTCATTTCAGATACGACTGGCCCTACAGTTTAGACTCTTACGGTTCTGAATCTGATCTCACAAGTGCAATGTAAAATAGATAAACACCAAAGAGTCCAAATTCGGCAAATCTTTTGAAAAATCAATTTTAATTTAAAAATGCCAAAAATAGACTGCTTTGCCAGATACAGAGTCGCCACCTAAATGTTTTATTTTGGAAAATTTAGGAAACTCGGGACTCGTGCCAAAAGCCACTTATCCGTCATCACCAAAGTTATCTCGGCTCGGGAACTTAGGTACCAGAGGGAAAGGTCATGAATTGAGCACCCCACTCGCCCGATCAAAGATCAGCCTCTACTAATCATGATGTAATTCTTATTTACATTATATGCTCTTTTTTCCGATTATTAGGCTAACATTACTATGTGTTGCACACAAGTATAGACTAATTTGAAAAAATTGGAACACTTGATCTCATGTATGTTTGAAAAAATTGTTTCGAATATGTATCACTTGAAAAAGTGATCGCATATGTACATTACTCAAATTATTCCAATTCAAGCAATTAGACTTCATCCATAGGCATTCAAGCAGATATATCAATTAAGAACTTAGCCTCATGGTAAGCATGCTAGACATGGCAATAATCACACGCATGCAATATGCTAAAGCACAAAAATGCTCACCTAGTACTCCGAGGTGAGCTAAAAGAAACAAAAGAGTTAGAAAAACATGCATGCACCTAACTAATGCAACACATGCGATATGTAACTAATAGGCTCGGCTACTAATTATTACATGTGAGTCAATTTGAAAGCATGCAGTTTAAACACGTATTCAACGAAGTATTTAAACGACAATGCATTGTTAGAATGATGAACCGAGCCTCGATGCATGCAAGACAGGTGGATGCGAACATGGAGTATGCTAAAAGGAAAGTGATGTTCTAAAATACCCATTATAAGCAAGTAAATAAAAGGGAGAAAAACGTGGGGTTGGAAGACATACACATTATTACATATTTTGGCCCTCGCACAAGGGGGTCCGAATGAATAACCTAGCTAATTAATTACCTAATTAACTAACTATTACAAACCCAAATGAATAAATTAGCTAAGTTACTTAACTAATTATTACAACAATAAATTAACTAATTATTCTAGCTAATTAAATAAGTACAACACATAGCTATTCTAACTAATTAGTTACAAGCCCTCTACTCCAAGCATAATTATAACATCATCTTGACGGATCTCGAGAATCGAGGGACGGCTCATGCATGGATGTAGATTTCCACTTGATAATGCTCTCCGTTTTGCTACTAGAGTGCCTCTATTGCGCAGTCATAGTTGGAAAAATGCACTGTTTTTCACCTCAGCTTCTGCATTACTGTGCTGGAAAAAAGACACTGTCAGCCTTGAAAAAATGGCCAGCAACCCAGAAGTAATGGCCGGGAGGCCACTAATAGTTGGTTGCCATCCAGAAAAGTTGGCCTACCGGCCACTAATGTTGGTTATGTCCTGCAGCAATAGAGGACAAACAGAGCACAAAACAGAGTATTCTCAGGGGATGTTTGTCCACTCTGCCTCTCCTAATCAGCAAACAGGTCAAAGGAGGAGTAGGCTCAATTCACAAGCCATCAATCAGTGAAATCACATTGCATGATGAATTATGAATTGAGGGACACAATTTCAATAAATGCATGACAAAAGACCAACAAAACATCCTCTCTATCATAGATTGATCAAGAGAAGTGGTTGACATTGACTCTTGAACTGTTTACATCACTAACAAGTATGAAACGACTCAAGACTCAATGGGTTCAATTAACATCCAATTGAACCCAAGTTAATTTTATTATCTCGCATCACTTTTAGTCCTGATTTTATTACTTCATTTTAATTACCTTTCCATTCATTAACCAATTAAGTCCAAAAATGGGCTTTAAGTCCACTAATGGAGAGAAGTACCAAACCAAGCATTGTTTTAGGCATGAGAGAAGTGTCATGCCATTGGTAATGAACCCCCAAAGGGATTAAACCATTAAGCACAACAACCTCAATCTCAAGCTTAAACAAACAACTAGTTTGAAACCACTCTCAAAGCAAATAAAATGTTAAGAAAGGAGGGAGGTTGTAGAGGTGATTAGATATGAATACAAGTATGGAAAGCTTGAAATAAACACTATCAACTCAAATATGTTGGTGGCTAAGGCCTAAACCACCAAGCCTATGAGGACAATTACACTACAAGTATACTATACAAAGCATGGATGAAGCTAACACATAAAAACAGTCCTAAAACAGCCCAAAAAAGTGCTAAAATTAAGATAAAAATAGCTAAAACAATAAGCTAAAATATGGAGCAATTTTAGCTAGTAATCAAACACAAGGAGGGGAGGCTACCCCCTCCATTTTTGAGACTTCAAAACATGATTTTAGCCTCTAAAAGACCTTTGAAAATTAGTGGTAAAAAGCTCAAAAAAAGGTGATGAGAAGGTGGGAAACACAAGGGCAAAGGCCTTAGAAGCAAGGTGGAAAGGCCTTAGAAGCAAGGTTCAAAGAAAGGCTATCAACCCCTCTACCTTCAATGGCCTTAAACCACAAGTTTCAGCCCAAAAATACAAGTAATAAACAATCTAAAAAAAAGTAGAAAAGATGGAAAACAAGTGGTGTAGAGATGATACAAAAGCAAGAGAAGGTATACGTCTTGAAGATGAATGAACCCTTGAGTTACAAACCACCAATTTCACACTCTCAAGTGCCTCAAGAGCTAAAATTCAAGTCCAAATCACCTCAGCAAAGAACTCTCCAGGTTTGGTTTAGAGTGTTTGAGCAAAGGCTATGTAAGTTGCAAGAGAGAGAGAGAGAGAGAGAGAGAGAATTTTGCTCTTCTAAAAATATTTTCTCACTCCTCAATTTTTCCAACCTTTAAACCACAAGGGAAGTTCATCTATATATAGAAAACCATGTGCCTATCTCAAAAATATTTGTATACCTACAGCTGGAATGGTGCATGTACATGGAGGGACAGCTGGCAGAAAATACCTGTGTTTTTGCACTAGTGGATGGCAGGTCACTGGAGGCACATGCTTGAAAAACCACTGCTTTGGTCCAAAACAAGGTACAAGGTTTGAAGGTTCAAAACTGAGGTTTCCTGCTGAGGAAGTCAAGCATTTGACAAGCGTACACATTCATCATTATGTGATCAATCAGTGGTGCCCAAGTCTTAAAGGCGGTCAAAAATGGGGTGTCTATAGTTGCCCTTCTTTGACAGAGCTCGAAGTCATGAAATGACGTGAGTGAATGTTAAAGCCCAAAGACAACCCATTTTGACAAGGCCGTAAGACTTGGGAAACAAACAAAATGTAGATGCAGTTGGTTGAACTCGAGGATTGCCTACGTATCCCTTTGCAAGGAATCAAATCAGCGTAGTTTAGGGGCAGAATGCAAAATGATACACAATGCAACAAAACAATGTAATGATATACTGTGTAACAAAATAATCAAACCACAAGCAGTGCAAAACCACACAACTACCATAAAGGGATGGAGATGCAAAATCAAACTACGTTTTATATAAAAAAGAAGTGGGCATAGCCAAACGATGCCTAACATAGGCTAAGTGCCTATATCCTCAATACTAGCCTCAGCGCAACATGGATGCTTACACATAACAGAACCATGTTTCAACGTGAAAAGGGTGCGAGCACATGCAGAACTATGTTTTTCGCAGAAAGAGAAAGAGTACAAGTAATTGGATGGTATGATATAAGTGAGGAATGATCTGCTAGGGAAAGATAATGATCCTAAATGCTGAATACAACAAAACAAAGTACAATGCAATGGATGCAATGAATACAGGTGATAAAATGGTATGATATAATGGATGTGATGGATAATATAGTAGATGAATAGGGTGACATGCTCTAACCATGCTAGAATCGTGAGAGGATGAAGAACAAATCCCAAACACACTGAAATTGTGTGAGTAAAGGAACACTCTAACCATGCTGAAATCGTGAGAAGAAGAAGAACAAATCCCAAACAAGATAAAATCATGTGAGGAAAAGAACACTCTAAACACGTTGAAATCATGAGAAGAGAAAGAACAAATCCCAAACACACTGAAATTGTGTGAGGAAAGGAACACTCTAACCACGCTGAAATCGTGAGAAAGTGAAGAACAAATCCCAAACACGCTGAAATTGTGTGAGGAAAGGAACACTTTAACCACGCTGAAATCATAAGAAGAGGAAGAAAAAATCCCAAACATACTGAAATCATGTGAGGAAGGAATAATCAAGTCACACTGAAATTGTGAGAAGATGAAGAATAAATCCCAAACACACTGAAATCGTGTGAGGAAATGAACACTCTAACCACGCTGAAATCGTGAGAAGATGAAGAACAAATCCCAAACACGCTGAAATCATGTGAGGAAAGTAACACTTTAACCACGCTGAAATCGTGAGAAGAGGTCCTAAGAAAACCGCTCAGGGTCGCGTTCCACGTGTCTTGAGATAAATTCCAAACACGTTGAAATTTTGTGAGGAAAGGAACACTCAAACCACACTGAAATCATTAGAAGAGGTCCTGAGATGATGCGATGGATACAAAGAGTATGATGAGATTGTGTAATAGATGCACAAAGTATGATGAGATTTTGCGGTAGATGCAAGAAGCTGACATGATTATGTAGTGGATAATGCTCAGGAAATGCAGTAAACAAACAAAGCGACACTTTAGAAAGTACCTCATGGGGTGACTGGCGATGAACCACTCTACTCTGATGGGAATCTCCCTCTTGTGTTCTTCGAACTCTTACCTTTAACTTATAGTTCAAAGGCCCTCAAATGCTAACAAGAGGTAACCTCTGCATGTAGAAGCCATGGATGCTTCTTTTCTTCCTGATCATATTCATAACTTTTCCTATTCTCCAACGGGGTGACAGACTAGGTTGGTGCAGTATCCAGAATTGAGGTGCATATAAGCTACCTCAACCTATGGGGCTGCCATACAGATTTTAAGGCAGGGATACACCCCCGGGTATTTAAACCAGACTTTAGTCTCTGAAATTCCAAACCTTTGTGTTCTACGCATCGCCATTTGAACTCTAGTTTCCACCGTCGCAATTGGTCTCCTGTGAACTCATTGCAAACACAACCAAGATGCCTCTGGTGGGGAATGGTGTTCGGGGAGAGTGCTTTTGATCGCTATTCTGGCTTGAAGCAGGCTTGAACTTGACGTCGGGGTTTGATGGCCATTCTGGCTTGAAACATGCTTTGAGCTTGAGATCGAGGTACACTTATACTTCAAAGACATGACAAGGCTTGAAAAGGTGCCTTCAGAATGCAATCCCGAAAATGATGAAGTTGAAACAAACTCAGATGCTCCAATTTCCCCTCTTTTTCTTTTGCTTTGCAGTCCAGAACCTATGTAGCTTCAGATAAGTCCTTGTTCTATTGCTCTCTCTTTTGATCGGGGTTGGACACTGTAGTTTATAAAAGAAAGAATCCTGTTTTGCACATCATGTTGGGAACGGCACAACACTTTGAGCATAAAATGATTTAGTTTTTGAAATTGGAACTAAGAATGAGTTCTTAACCGGGTACTGAGCCTACGACTGACCATAGTCCAACATATGACTCAACAAAGGAAAAATAAAGTGAAAACAACCTAACACAACTATTTACACTCAAAACGACTCAAAACGAGAATCAAGACAAACAAAACAACAAACACAACACTTGGATGTTTTCCACCAGTGGGAGACCTCTCGGTTCATGGGGAGCCCACTGCTTCTCCAGGTATTGTTTCCTACCCTTTGTTATTTACGGCTCTCACATCACTTTAGCCCTTAATCTCTTTTTTCTCTTAAATGCCCTTTCCCCACTTTTTCTCTCAGCGCACATCTCTCTATTCTTTAATCTCTCTTATTTTTTTTTATCCCTTCCTAGGTGTGGTTGATGGATAAGCTGAAAGTTGTGAACCTTATGAGGAGGTCGAATATCCAGCTCTATTTCTAGTTCGTGCTTCGCACTTGGTTTGATACCTCACTGCTTGGAGGATGAGAGAGTTTTTGGTGCCTGTGGCTAGCTTCAGTTGTGCCTTTCTAGCAAGTACGTTCACAATGGGGAAAAGACAGAGAACCTGACTCAACTATGCCCCTAGTTCATTATTTTGACCATTTTTTGTTTTTGGCTTTCTGCTAAAACAATTTTGACCAACATGAGAGTTAGATCAACATGCTTATTCGATTTTCTACTTTGAAATCATGTAAGTCACGCTATGAGCACTGAAAATTTTCCTTTTTTGGGTCTAATAAATGGCCCAGTTTTGGAAAAATAGGATAATGTCCGAGAGAAGTAGTCAACTTCATTACAAATCCTCAAAAACTGCTTTGGCAAATGGCCACTTCTCAACCAACGCAAAATTAACTCTTGAGATGCACAGCCTCAGATTTGAACTTGGATTGTCTTGCAGCTGAATCCTTTAACGAAATAGGACACCCGATTTTGAATGAAGATGAGCCAATTAGACATGGATAGGATAGCTGAGTTGAACAAGGATAAGCCAATCAACATGGATAAGACAAGTAGGTTGAAAATGGTTAGGGCCGAACTTCAGGATGAAGTTGCCTACGTATCCTAAAGATGGGAATCGGGTCGTACGTAGTTCCTGGGTTAAGGTACTCTCGGGTATTAACACTCTCCTTTTGCGCTTTAACTTTTTCCAAAGCCGTCCTTTCAGGTTTTCAACCTTGCGAGCTATTTTTCTTTCCCTTTCTTCTTTTTTGTTTTTTTATTTTTCTTTATTTCTTTTTCTTTTTTTCTTTTTTTATTATTTTTTTTATTTTTTCAATTTTGTTCTTTTTCTCTCTCTCTCTTTTTTTTTTTTTTTTTTTTTTTTTTTTTTTTTTTCTTCTTGCTCTAACTTTTGCCTAGGTTGCTCTTCTAAGTTTTCGGCCTAGCGAGCCTCTCAAGGATAGAAGTTTAACTTGTCCATGTTGATTGGCCATAGGATCTCTAAGCTATCTGAATCCACGAGAATGGCTGTTGTTACTGACTAAATAGTCTTGATGATGTAAGAGCCCATCCAATTGGGTCTGAATTTGCCCTTAGTGTTGTGGATTGGAACTTGATTATCCTTCAGCAAAAATTTCTTCTCTCAGATTCTGGGATTTGGCTTTCTTGCCGATCTCCATTGGCTTGAGAAATGACCCAGTTTTGACTCTTTGAGCGTATTTGACCCTTTTTCTTTTTGCCCCTAGTTCAAGGGATGCTTCTCATCTAGCTATGCAAGTTTCTTTGGATCACATCTGACCTTCTTACCCTTAGTTCAAGGGTTGCTTCTAATCCGACCATGCAAGTCTCATATTTTGGTTGATCGTTGAACATTCTGAATCGAAGTTTGAAAGCAAAGGGGTCGAGTCTCGAGGCCGAGAGTAATCCTATGCTGTACAATCTTAAGATCAATTCCAAGCATGCCTTTGTAGGACCATGCAAAACATTTTTTAAAATCTTTTAATATAGCGACTAGTCGCTCGTGCCCCTCTAAAGACAATGTAGAACTAATCTAGATAAAGCAAGGATCCTTCTCAGTACTCACATTAACAAACATGATTTCATTCATCTAGGGCTTAGCAAGCCTCTCATCCTCTCAGTTGATCAAATTTTTGCAAATCCCGAGGAATTCCTCCATCTTTGTTTTCATCACAGTGTTGGAAATAGTTTTGAAAAACTTTGGTCAATACAATGATTTAAATGCACAAAGAAGTAGGCGGAAATTACTGCCATTTCATTCAGATCTTCTAGCTCAACTGGTTTAATGGTAGAAATAGACGCAAAAGAAAGAGTGAAAAGACAAAAGAAAAAAAAAAAAAAACAGGGAAGTGATGTCCGAGTTAACATGCCCAAAATCACCAAACCCTAACACAACAAAACTAACTCAATACCTAAGTCCGAAAGTAAAACAACATTTTCAAAGAGCTAAAACAGTGTGTGCCATCTACCATATCTGGAGTAAAATAAGCGCCATCAATAGGTGGCTCTTCCCCGATCACATAGTCACATTATCCCCCCCTAGTTCATTGATCTAGTGCCGATAGACTTTGTAGGACTCGGAGGAGTGATGACCTTATTGTTAATCAGATCTTGAACTTTATGGCAAAGACAAAAATAACTGTTAGTGTCATGGCCGGTTTGTTGATGGACGGCGCAGTACTTTACAACATTATACTTGGCTGGAAGGGGATCTGGAAGAGGCCAAGGGTCAAGGGGTTTGAGATGGCGTTGTCCTATGACGATTTGGAGAGCTTTCGATAAAGTCATGTAAAAGGGATTGAAGGTGCGGTTACCAATCCTGCGAGGATTAACGGAGGGCTTGGCAGGTGTTGACTGGGTTTGGCGATCTCCGACGGGTGTAGGATTGGAGCTGAAAGGGGTGTTTGTAGTACGGTAGCCCTTTTCCTGGCTTGCTCCTTGATTCAAAATGCTCCCACCCGAGTGACAAAAGTTTCATCCATAGTCTGTGCAACAACTACAAGCACTTGTTGTTTGTTCAGCCCTTTGAACTTCAAAGTCTCAATAGCACACCAGAGATGTGCATTAGGATCGATACTTGCCCCGACTTTGTTCTTTCCCCTTGCCTCCATTTTTCCAAGGGATTGGGTCGCTATATCGAAGCAGAGCCTAGTTATTGTCGACATGTTATCACCTAGACTTGAGATAGCTTCAGGTTGGCCCTTTTTAATTGCAGCTCACCCCAAGATTAGGGAGCTTGTTGGCGTGAAATTTTTAGCACATGATGTGGTCGATGATGGAGCCAATATCCCAAAGGCAAGATCTACCACATTTCTCTTAAGATCTTCAATCATGCCCATTAGTTCAGAAGTAGTGGGTTCATGGGTTTGAGATGATTGGGGTTCAAGTGCATCCATTATACACAAGTCCATGCTTTCTGGAATGAACACCTTAGGCTTAGGTTAGTGGGCTGGGGCGATGTATATGTTGGGGTTGTAGATGGATGGCAGTGTATGGATTAAGTTGAGGTGTGGAGGTAATGGGTTAGTGGTGAACTAAGGTCTTTTTAGTGGAGCTATGATCTCTTCGTCAATAAGATCCTGAATCTTATGACGAAGGCGGATGCAGGGGTTTGTATCATGACCGTGTTGTTGATGATAAGCATAGTATTTAGCAGGGTCGTGTCTTGATGGAAGGGGTTGGGGTTCTAGGAGCTCTGGTGCCCTTTTACTCGCAGCGTTTTCAAGGCTTGAGAGAGGCTCATGTAAAGAGAATGGAAATTTTGAGTTTGGAGCTGAGTTGAAGTGGTTGGTTTTTGGCTATTGATGGGAGTGGTGACAATGTTTACTTCTGAGCATTTCGTAGCTGTGTTACCACTAGCAGTAGCATTGGAACTGCGAATAATATTTTTCCGCATAGGCTCATTATCTTCCACAATGATCCCTTGTCTAATGGCATCCTCGGTTTGAACCCCCATTTCATGAAGCTCTGTAAATGTAAATAGAGGCAGAACAATCATCTTTTGCAACAACTTGCCATGTAGATTCCGAATAACCATTCTTATCTGATCCTTCTCGGAAGGTCTCATGGTCATCATCGAGGCTTTGGCCCTTCATCTAGTCACAAACTCAAAGAAACCCTCCTTTGGCTCTTAACATGTTGCCTCAAGATCACGAGTTGTGACCTCAATCTGTGTATTGTAAGAGTATTGAACAATGAAGGCTTCGACCATCTCCTCCCAATTGTGTTTGACGAAATCTTCCAACTTAGCATACCAAATGGCTTCTATACCCGACATGATGCTACCAAAGAGAGATAACTTCTATGGTCTAGTTAAGCCCATCATCCGTAAGATATCAGAAAACAATCGCAAGTGGACCATCGGATCCCCGGAGCCGTTAAAATGATCAATGTGTGGCATCTTAAACTGATCCGGCAATGTAACTACAGAATCAGTGTATCCATCCTCCATGTTTGGGATGGAGTTAACCCATTGTTCTCTTTTGAACAACTTCTCTAATTTGTTGACTTTGAGCGTAGTTGGATCGAATTTGAATTCAAATGGTGCTTCGGTCTGATAAACCGGTGCTTTGGAAGCTTGTGCTGGGATTGGCTCTGTTGGATTGCCTTGGTTTTCTTGAACATGGATAGTATTAGCCATGGCACCAGGCACAGAGATAGCTACGGTGGGTACATGTGACGCAGAAACTGCTGCGGTTACTGTTACTGTAGCCTGGTTATAACCTCGGCCCGACGTGCCGTAACCTCAGCTTAACGGACTGCATCATGCTGTAGCGTCTTAACTATCTATTGCAAATGATGTATTAGTTCCTCCATACTGGCTGGGGGATACTATGCCATTTGAATAGGTGACTGGTCTTGTATTGGACTGGAAGTAAATGACTATTCCTGAACCAGACTGGACACAGGTGAGTCGAAGGGTGACTGCTGTAGGAACTGGACTGGTGAATTATGTCTAATCCTCCTTCGCCTTGTAACCGGCTGTAGTGAAGCAAACACTGGTTACCCCTGAACTAGGTCCCTAACCTTACAAAGTCTATTGGCACGAGTCCAAAGTACCTGAGGGGTATCAAAGCCTTCTGAAGCTATGGTTCCAGGACTACCTTGCAAAAGAGAAAACAGACAGCAACTTAGCCTAATTTCACTAGAATAGATATGATCACAGCTGAGTGAATATACTCCCCGCTTAATTCTACCCCAAAATAGATACCAACCTTGCAACTGATATGTACGTTCTTGTACAGTTTCACTGTAAAGCACATACCAGTTAAGAGAGAGCCAAAAACACCTATGAGGGGGTAGGGTTACCCTGTTCTAGTTTTGTCATGAACTAAGGTTCACTATTTCAAACAAGCGGTTTCACTCAATCCTACCTTCTGTTCTAGTTTGGATCAGTCACTATGGCTGACTATATGCAGCTAGGCCAAATGGTCAAAAAGGAGGTACCTCAGCAAGACTACCTAATATACCTCTTAAACCTAACACTGAGAAGTGAAATAAGGATCAAACGGTACAGCGGTAGTCTAGATCCAAGGGTTGTGTTCCCAACATGGCAGAGCCCACAACTGGTCAGCCTTTTGGCAAGCTTTTAGGCAAGCCTCCGACAAACCGTCCAGGAATAGCAGATGACAAACACAGTAACTTAAGCGCACCAATGCAAATGCAAATGCAAAGGCAAAGAACATATAAGTGTAGATAAAATTTCACATCATGAAGTTCAAGTCAAGTTCTCTAAATCCCCAGTGGAGTCGCCAGAAACTGTAGCTCGACTTTTCGTGCTCCTTTTAGATACGACTAGCCCTACAGTTCGGACTCCCACGGTTCTAAATCTGATCTCACAAGTGCAATGTGAAATAGATAAACATCAAAGAGTCCAAATTCGACAAATCTTTTGGAAAATCGATTTTAAAAAAAAAATTCATAAAATGGACTGCTTTGCCAAATACAGAGTCGCCACCGAAATGTTTTATTTTTGAAAAATTTAGGAAACCCGGGACTCGTGCCAAAGGTCACTTATCCGTCATCACCAAAGTTGTCTCGGCTCGGGAACTTAGGTACCAGAAGGGAAGGTCATGAATTGAGCACCCCACTCGCCCGATCACAGATCGGCCTCTACTAATCATGATGTAATTCTTATTTACATTATACGCTCTTTTTTCGATTATTAGGCTAACATTACTATGTGTTGCACACAAGTATAGACTAATTTGAAAAAATTGGAACACTTAATCTCATGTATGTTTGAAAAAATTGTTTCGAATATGTATCACTTGAAAAAGTGATCGCATATGTACATTACTCCAATTATTTCAATTCAAGCAATTAGCCTTTATCCACAGGCATTCAAGCAGATATATCAATTAAGCACTTAGCCTCATGGTAAGCATGCTAGACATGGCAACAACCACACGCATGCAATATGCTAAAGCACAAAAATGCTCACCTAGTACTCCGAGGTGAGCTAAAAGAAACAAAAGAGTTAGAAAACATGCATGCGCCTAACTAATAGAACACATGTGATATGTAACTAATAGGCTCGACTACTAATTATTACATGTGAGTCAATTTGAAAGCATGCAGTTTAAACATGTATTCAACGAAATATTTAAACGACAATGCATTGCTAGAATGATGAACCGAGCCTCAATGCATGCAAGACAAGTGGATGCAAACATGGAGTATGCTAAAAGGAAAGTGATGTTCTAAACTACCCATTATAAGCAAGAAAATAAAAGGGAGAAAGACGTGGGGTTGGAAGACATACACATTATTACATATTTTGGCCCCCGCACAAGAGGGTCTGAATGAATAAGCTAATTAATTACCTAACTAACTAACTATTACAAACCCAAATGAATAAATTAGCTAAGCTACTTAACTAATTATTACAAAAACAAATTAACTAATTATTCTAGCTAATTAAATACGCTATTCTAACTAATTAGTAACAAGCTCTCTACTCCAAGTGTAAACACCCCATTTTTGACTGCCCTTAAGACTTGGGCACCTCAGGTTGATCACTCGATGATAAAAAGTTACAATGTCCAATCGCTCAATTTTTTCAGCAAGAAGAGCTTCAAAATCCCAACCATACCCTCAAATTTTGACCAAAATTATTTTAGACCTCAAAACCCTCTTTTTCAAAATATTTTCCCCAAACGTTTCTACGATGTTCCGAGGCTCGCATTTCATTTAAAAGTTGCACTTTTCGGTAAACCGAACAAGGACAAAGTGGAAATAAATGGAAGAGAGGTAACCTCTTTGAAAAATCTTTAGAACCTCTTATTTATAGGTTTGGAGTTGAAGAAAATTGGAGGAGAGAGAAGAAAACTAGTTGGGGAGAAGTTGGGTATGAAACCGTTAAGAGAGAACTGAGCAGCCTTCACTAAATCAGGTCTATATCTTTGTACACTTATAATTTAGCTCTGAGGCCACCACCATTGAAAAGTGGACTTCCGGGGCTTCAATTTAGACTCAAGAATGACCTAAATCCGAGTCCAGATGAAAGAGATATGGCCATTTGAAGTTAGGCATCCATCTGATTAAGATAAAAATGAGAAACCATCACTAAAATAGGAATATCTGTTTTGCGCACTTGGAATTTAGAGGCAAGGCTGGACCATTAGAAAGTAGACTTTCTGGGCTCAATTTAGAATTAAGAATGACCAAAAACTGAGTCCGGATGAAACATATATGCCTGTTTGAAGTCGGGCCTAGAAGCAGATTTTTGGTGGCCGACAATTAACGCTTCTGGCCGGTCGGCCACTGGTGAAAGACACAGATATTTTTGGCCAGCTGTCCCCCAAAAGCTCCAGCTGTTCCAAGTTTGATATTTTCAACCTGAGGAGCTATTTTTCTATATATAAGGAACCTTCCTTCATGATTTAAGGTTACAAAAAATACAAAAAGTTCCAAAACTTGAAATTCTCTCTCTATCTCTATCTTGCAACCTATACACCCTCTCTCTACACTTCCTAAACCAATATTGGAGCTCTCCTTGTTGAGACTATTGAGTCCAAATTTATAGCGATCCCGGGTTTACCCTTGTTGTACAGTGATCCGGACATGTGTCCGTGGATGTTGGTAGTTGTTATAATCTTGTTTGCATCCTCTTTAAGTTATAGGATGTGTTGGGTAGGTTTGTTACAGGTTGGTTGAGTTTAGAAACCAAAACTAGTTGCCCAGATTTTGGCCTGTCCGCTCGAGCGGGGGTTTTGGCGCTCGAGCGGGAATTGCACCCATCCAGTATTTCCTGTGCAGTGTTGGACGCTCGAGCGTGGAGTTGGCCGCTCGAGCGGGGTAGTGTGAGTGCCGCTCGAGCGGGGAGTTAGAAGCTCGAGCGGAGACCTGGTTCTGTAAAAGTTCTGGGAGTGTGTATTCGCCGCTCGAGCGGGATTGTTGGCGCTCGAGCGGGAGTCTGTGAGTGACGCTCGAGCGGGGTGTTTGACGCTCGAGCGGGTCGATTGGGTTTAAGTTCCGTGTTTTGACTTTTCAAATCACTTTTTCACTTTCTCTTCTCTCTCCTACTTTTCCAAAAACGCCATTGTTGAGCCTCTCACTCTAGAACTCTACCTTCTCTCTAGGTTTTGATCTAGTAGGAGTGATTTGCTCATCTTTGGCCTTTACAAAAAAGTTGTTGATCGTCGAGGGCTACTTTTTAATCTGAAAATTTCGGGATTTGGAGCACGTTGGGTTTTGTCATCTTCTCCTTTGGGGCTCCGAAATTGAGGTAGGGATATCCTACTCCTCTCTATGGATTTTGTCTTTAAATTTTAGTATTTTGAGATGTTGGGGTTGGTTTTGTAATTTGGTGAAAGTTTGGGGCTTTTGTGCAATTTTACAAAAGTTGGGGTTTTATTCATAATAAACCTAGATGCATGTTTGGCATAGAGAAATGGAATAAATGTTGAATCATTGATGAAAATGGGACCTAAGGGTTGAAATGTCAATTATGGATAATGACCTAATTACATTGTTTGATTAATTGGGATAATTAATTGTGAGAAATGAGGAAATGAAATGTTGATTGAATATCCATTGTGCATTTATTTTCTATTTAGAAATAACTGCTTTGGGCTATCGGTGGAGGATAGCCGTGATTGTTGTAGACAATGCATGATGATTAGGCAAACGAAAACTAATCAATGGAATGTGTCATGGAATTTGACGGTTGATAGAATACATTAATTGTATGTATTGAGTGATTGTATATAGAACCAATGTGTTTGTATACGCTATGTGTAGAGAAGGAGATGGGGGATGTACTCCGTGGTTTAGGGGAAGATGGGGGATGTACCTCTAAACCGGATAGTGTTGGGAGAAGATAGGGGATGAACTCCGTAGATACAGCTCATATGCTTGTCTAGAGAAGTGAAGATAGAGCTTATATGCTTATCTTTGTGAAGTGTGGATATAGCTCATATGCTTATCTGTGAATGTGGATATTGTTGTTATACATATCTGTTGTAGAATGTGGATATAGCTTATATGCATATCTGTGAATGTGGATATTGTTGTCATACATATCTGTTGAGAATGTGGGTATAGCTTATATGCATATCTGTTGAAAAAGGGAAAATGAAAGGTAACTTGGACTCATAAGTCGTATGACATAAATATGTGATTTATGTAAATGTATCAGTGTTGGCCATCTATCAATTGCTAATCTTTTAGTCATTGTTCATGGTTGGTTTAGTGTATTTCTACTGGGCTGTGGCTCACCCTATATGGGAATATCATTTTCAGGTACAGGTAGCATGCCACCTCCAAGGACGTAGCTTGGGAGGCTAGAGGCGGACATACTTTTGTCGTTTTACTTTTTGATGTATTACATGTCAATTTAAGCCAAGGGTTTAATGTGTAAATGAGTTAGTACTCTTTTTGTTGTAACCAAGTGTTAACTTGGAAAGCTGTAAGCCCGTAGGGCATTTTGCTTTTGTTGTTAACATGTAATACTTATGTAATGAAACTCTGATGAATAGAAGAATGCGGTTATTTCGTATGTTAATGAATCTTGATTGATGGGTTTAATGTTATTATTTTGAGGGCGTTACAAAATTTTAGCCTTTGAGAGTGAGAACTTATTGGTTTATGAACAAAAGAGTAACTTTGCTTCAAGAGGTATAATTTTGAGCAACTCTACACTACTTCTCTTCCATCTTTTCTTGTTGTTTTTTAACCATTTTTGGACTATTTTTATGGGCTGAAGCTTGTGGTTTAAGGTTATTAAAGGTAGAGGGGTTAACCACCCTTGTTTACACCTTGTTTCCTAAGCCTTTACACTTTTGTTTCCCATTCTTTCATCAACTTTTTTTGAGCTTTTTATCACTGGTTTTTGGAGGTTTTTAGAGACTAAAAACACTTTTTGAAGTCCAAAATTAGGGGGGTTAGCCTCCCCTCCTTGTGTCTTGTTCATTAGTTTACATAGCTCTATGCTTTAGCTTATTATTCTAGCTATTTTTGTCTTAATTATAACATGTTTTAGGACTTATTGAGCACTATTTTAGGACTATTTTTAAGTGTTCATTGCATTTGAGCCTTATATTGAATGCTTGTAGTGTAATTATCCTCATAAGTTTGGCGTTTTAGGCTTAGACACCACCTTATTTGAGTTGATTGTATTTATTTATGGCTTTCCATACTTGTGATCACTCTTAATCACCTCTGCAACCTCTCTCCTTTCTTAACTTTTGTTTTTCTTTGAAAGTGGTTCAAACTAGTTGTTTGTTTAAGCATGAGAATGAGATGTCATGCATAATAGTTTAATCCCTTAGGGGGTTCATCACCAACAGTATGAGGTCTCTTTTATGCCTGAAACAACTCTTGGTTTGAGCCCTCTTTCTATTAGAGAACTTAAATTCACCCTTTGGACTCAATTGATTAAGGAATGGATGGTAATCGAAGATGAAGTAATTAAAATGGGACTAAAATGGTGCAAGATAAAAATTTGGTTTTGTGTTTAATCGGACGTTAATTGAAAACATGGAGGCTTGAGGCATTTCATACTCATTAGTGATGAAATGTTTCAAGTTTCCAAGGTTACCACTTCCCTTGATCAATTCATGAAAGGGATGAGGTTTGTGTCTTATTTTGTTGCATTTATTGAAATTGCGCACTTTGGTTCATAAGCCATCATGCAATGAAAATTGCTTAAGTTGGTGGTTTGTGAATCAAGCTTACTACTCCTTGGATCTGTTCATGATAAAGAGGGGTGAGTTGTACAAACAACCCTTGAGAATATCTTGTGCATGCTCTGTTTGTCCTTTGTTGCAACAGGGAAGCCCAATCAACAGTGGCCGATAAACCACAATCGGTGGCCAGCAAGCCATCATTAGTGGACGGCAGGCCCCTTGCTAGCCACCTCAGCAAAATCCAATAGTGTGTTTATGGGGTAGAACAGAGACATTCTGGAAGTGGACAAAGGTGTAAGTGTTCTACTGTCCAACAGAGGCATTCAGCAGCAGAAACAGTAGCTTTTCGAGTGGAAACCGAGCACGTGCATGAGAGCATGTTTAAGTTTAAATATTTAGCTTAGATATTTTTTGTTATTAATTAGTCGTAGCCAGTTAATTTTGTAAAGTGTTGTAATTAATTAGTTAGCTAGAGTAGTTAATTAATTCGGTTTGTAATAATTAGTTAAGTAGTTTAGCTATTTATTCATTTGTTTAGCTTTAATTAGGTAGCTAGTTGGCTAGTTTATTCATTCGAACTTTCCTTCATGAGAGCGCAATGTAATAATGTGTATGTCTTCCAACCCCACGTCTTTCTTCATTTTATTTACTTGCTTATGACGGTTAGTTTAGGGACATCATGTTTTGTTTAGCATACTTCATGTTGGCATCCACTTGTATTGCGTGCACCAAGGCTCGGTTCATCATTCTAACTGCATTGCTAGTTCAATACTTCTTTGAATACGTGCTTAGACCGCATGCTATCAAATTGATTTATTTGCCATGTTAGTAGCCGAACTTATTTAGATTGCATATCACATGTGCTGCATTAGTCATACCACATAGTTAGGAATCATGCATTTTTTCTAACTTATTCTTTTTTTTGGCTTGGAGTACTAGGTGAGCCTTTACTCACATGTATGTGATTGTTGCCATGTTTAGCATGCTTGCCATGAGGCTAATTGCTTAAGTGCTATAATTGCTTGAATGCTTGTGGATGAAGACTATTTGTTTGAATTGGAATAATTTGAGTAAATGTTCATATGCGATCACTTTTTCAAGTGGTACATATTCAAAACAATTTTGCAAACAAACATGAATCGAGATGTTCCAATTATTGCAAGTCAGTCTATACTTGTACGTGTGTGCATCACATAGTAATAGTAGCCTAATAAACTGGAACAATAGCATATAATGTAAATAAGATTCATATCATGATTAGTAGAGGCCGATCTTTGATTGGGCGAGTGAGGGTGCTCAATTCATGACCTTCTCCTCTCGTACCTAAGTTCTCGAGCTGAGACAATCTTGGTGATGATGGACATGTGGCCTTTGGCATGAGTCATGGGTTTACTAAATCCCTCAAAAAAATATTTAGGTGGCGACTCTGTATCTGGCAAAGCAGTCCACTTTTGACAATTTGATTCAAAATCGATTTTCCAAAAGATTTGCCTGATTAGGACTCTTTGGTGTTTATCTATTTCATATTGCACTTGTGAGATTAGATTCAGAACCGCAAGAGTCCGATACTATAGGGCCTCTTCGTCTTCCGAAAGGGGGTGCGAAAAAGTCGAGCCACAGTTTCTGGCGACTTTGCTAGGGAAATTAGAGAACTTGACTTGAACTTCATGATGTGACATTTTATCTACACTTACATGTTTCTTTGCATTGTATTTGCATTGGTGCGTTTAAGTCACTGTGTTTGCTATCAGCTATTCCTAGACGGTTTGCTGGAGGCTTGCCTAAAAGCTTGCCAAAAGGCTTACCGGTTACGGGCTCTGCCATGATGGGAGCACAACCCTTGGATCTGGACTACCACTGTACCGCTTGATCCTTCTTTCACTTCTCGGTGTTAGGTGTGAGAGGTATATTAGGTAGTCTTGCCAAGGCATCCTTTTCGACCATTTGGCCTAGTTGCATATAGTAAAGCAATAGAGACTATTCCAACTTAGGACAGGATACTCTCCTATATGCAGGATGATGTGATACCGTTTGTTTGAGTGGTAAAGCTGTAGATCACTCCAAAGCTAGGACAAGGAAACCTACCTCTCATAGGGGTGTTTTGAGTGCTTTTGTGCAAAATGTGAAATCTTTGGAAATGTGTGATGCAATCTTGGGAGAGTCTTAACCTTGAGGTAATTCCTTTCAAACTTGAGGATCATATCAAAATTAGATTTGGGTCGATATCTTGGGGTTTGTGTTTGATATGGGTGAATTTTCAGCAAAACCAGAACCAGGGCCAAAATTATATCTTGCTTTGTTTTGACTAGCATACCCGGTGGCCTGATTTGATGGGGCATTTTGTTTTTAATGCCTGGTTTGTCTGAACCGAAGAAGGAGCAATACCCAACTCAACAAAGGCCCAATCTAATCTAACTCGGAAAGCCTAAATCCATCATAGTCTATCCAATTTTAGAAAAAAACCCACTCAGCAAAGGCCCAATCCATCTGATCTACAAAAGGCCAACTTAGAAAAGATCCATCCGTTGCCGAAAGACCCATTCTAAAAAGCCCAATCTAGTCAAACATGTCTAGACTAATCCAGTTTAGATACATCAAGTATAACCAGGTCGAAATCCTTGTTAGTTAGCTCTCAGCTTACACGTATCTATTTCACCGATTGCCAACTCAACATATCCACGATGGCTCAGAGTCCGGAAGAATTTGTGACCATGATAGCGGCATTAAACCAGAGAATTACCACATAGAATGAGACCAATGCTGAAATGCAATGCCCATCTGGGGCATATACTACACATCCAGTCCTGGGCCCCCAGTCGAATTTTGACCCACCTCCGCCAGCTGAAGATTTGTACGGCCCAGATCCTCGAGAAGTGTTGGCTTAAGCTAGCATATACTACACATCCAGTCATGGGCCCCCAGTCGAATTTTGACCCACCTCCGCCAGCTGAAGATTTGTACGGCCCAGATCCTCGAGAAGTGTTGGCTTAAGCTAGAGTTTTCAAGCCCCTGGTGCAGCCTAATGAGGGGTTTTATCACCTTGATACTAATGATCTCGACTCGACCTTGTTAAAAATTGCTAACCTTTAGGAGCAATTCAAAAAGACACAGGGATTTAACTCCATTCCCAACATTGAGGATGGATACACCGAGATTATCGTAAGGCTCCCAAATAGATTCAAAGTGCCATACATTGATCGTTTCGACAGGTCTGGAGATCCTATGGTACATATACGGCTTTTCTTGGACATTCTAAAACTGATGGATCTGAATAAGCCTCAAAAACTCTCTCTGTATGGAAGAATCTTGTCGGGCATAGCAGCCACAAGTTAGAGGATAAAGTGAAGCAGAATTGGTTTCTTACAATACCCAAATTGAAACGACCACCCAAGACCTTAAAGCAACCCACCAGAATCCTGAAGAGCCTTTTGTGGAATTTGTTGTAAGGTGGAGAGCAAAGGCAACACAGATGACCGATCGCCCTTCTGAAAGGGACCAAGTGTGAATAGTGGTGTAGAACCTTGAGCTTGATATGTTGCAAAAATTGATAGTTTCTCCACTATTCACTTTCAAAACTTTGCATGAATTAAGAGTTCAGATTGAAAGTGCATTCAACAAAGGGATTATTCCCAGAACAAGCGAACCAACAAGGAGAGTGTTTTCAGGGAGTACCAATGCTGGAAGTAGCACTATTCCCAAACCTACTGAAATCAACACTGTCACTACTCCTAAAACTGCCAACCCTTTTGGCAATGCCAATCCACAAATAACTAGCCCAACCCGAGCTCAGGGTAGAACTTTCACCGCCCTCTATATGAGCCTAACCAGCGCACTAAAAGTCCTGATAGAAAGAGGGTATCTCAAACCCCTTGATCCCTAACCTCTTCCTGACCTACTCCCTGCTAGATATAACCCCACCAAATATTGTGTGTATCATCAACAACACAGTCATGGTACCGATCGTTGCTACCGTCTTCGCCATGAGGTTCAGAATCTCATCAATAACCAGACTATAGCTCCACCTTAAGACCCTAATGTTACAACCAACCCACTCTCCATCCATGGCCAAGTATCTTCTCCTTACCTTAACCTCATCCATACACTACTTCCTACCTTCAACCCTAGCATATACATCACCTCGGCCCATTTACCCAAGCCTAAGGTGTTCATTCCAAAAGGTACTGATTTGTGCATGATGGATGCACCCGATCCAGTTCAGGTACGCCAAAAGCGCCAAATGGCCGAACCCACTACTGTTGAGATGCTCGGAATGATTGAAGACCTTCAAGGAATGGTGGTAGATTTAACATTTGGGGTTTCGATCCTGTCAAAAGGCTGCCCAATACTAGGGCGAGCTGCAGTTGAAAAGGGCCAACCCGAAACCATCTTAAGTCTGGGTGATGACAAATTAACAACAAATGGGTCTTGCTCTGATATAGTCACCCAATCCCTTGGCCAAATAGAAGCAAGTGGCAAGAACAAAGCCGAGACAAGTATTGATCCCTATGCACAACTTTGGTGGGCTATTAAGACTTTGAAGGTCAAAGGGTTGAACAAGTAGCAAGTGCTTGGAGTTGTTGCAAAGACTATGGATAACACTTTTGTCGCTCAGGTTGAGAGCATTTTAAATCAGGGGGCAAGCAATGGAAAGGAATGATTTACCAGAAATACCCATCCTGATTTCAGTCTCAAGCCCATGAATACTCGACCAACACCCGCTGACCCATTTGCCAATGTTTCTAAACCTAATACTTCCTCCTCCAAAAAGTGAACCTTTGCCCAACTCTATATGAGCCTAACCTATACATTGAAGGTACTGATGGAGAAAGGATATCACAAACTGCTCAATCCTCGATCTCTTCCTAATCCTCTCCCACCCACACACAACTCTACCTAATATTACACATTCCATCAGCAGTACAGTCACCATACTGACCGTTGCTTTCGCCTTCGCCATGAAATTCAAGACTTGATTGACGACAAGGTCATCACCCTACCTGAAAATCCCAAAGTTGTCAATAACCCTCTACCTTATCGCAATAGACTACCACTCCATAACATAAAACCCACCCACAGCTTGCCAACAACCAACCATTACCCGCCAATGAGCTCAAACCCATTGTGTTCATTCCTGAATCTTCTGATTCCGATCTGAGCAAAAGGAACAAAATCTTTGAAGAGATGGAAAGTTTACTCAATCTTGGTGAGTTCAAGCTTGATGAAGCTGTGATGCCAACACTGGTTGTTGGAATGATGAATCTCAGTCTTAACTAGGATAAATTGTCGAAAGCACTTAGGAAGGACCTTCTGAACTAGGGGCATGGTGTGAAGAAGCAATTTTTTTGGTTAAGAAGATGTGTGGGATTCAATATGTGAGACCCAATTTGAAAGTCGAAAATCAATCCCTCTGGGTGTGGATGTGTATTACTGAATTGAAGGCAGGTCTGGACCTTCCCGTGGGCTACTCGAAGTTGTTTTTGAAATTCTGCAGATGGACTTGGAGAAGGAAAACCCCTTTTGTTTCAAGGGTACTGATTTTGTTTTGAGTTGTGTTGTGTAAATAGTTATTGAGAGTTTTTTTTTCTATCTTTTCTTGCATTGTTGTGTCAGTTGAGTCTTTTCCTTTGAGTCGCTCTCGTGTACCCTCAGGTCTTTATCTTCATAAGAAAGTGTGAGTGAAGTTTTTTATCATTTTATTGTGCCTATAGTGATGCATGTGTGACCTTTTACAAATAGAAAAAGGCTTTGAATTTATTTTTGAAATTATTTTTTTGAATGAGATTCTGTTAATAAGCTCGAGTGTTGAGAAGGATCTCCCAAATGGTTTGAGTGAAATCTGACTTATCGGTGCAAAATCATTCATGCTTTCAAAAATTTTAAGTTGTTTCTTTTACAAAACTTGTAAAGATCGGTTCAGAATTGTGCGTGGTATCTTACATTGTCCTGGGGATTCTCTTTGTCGTTAGGCGATCATTGTTGTAAGCACATGGCGGCTTTCAGACCTACAAGTATAAGGCAGCTTTCAGACCTTACAAATCATAGAATTTCTCCTCTGGTGTTTTCATTATTTAGAGAAAAGGATAAGAGAAACCAAAAAGAAAAGAGAAAGAAAGGGAAAAAAAAAGAAAGGGAAAAGAAAAGAAAAGAAAGAAAAAGGGAAAAGAAATCAACCATCAAGCCGGGGGTATCCATTGGAATAAAATCCAATCAACTGTGAGGAACGAAACTTCTACCTGAATTTAGG
Source organism: Camellia sinensis (assembly GCF_055761805.1). Taxonomy (NCBI): domain Eukaryota; kingdom Viridiplantae; phylum Streptophyta; class Magnoliopsida; order Ericales; family Theaceae; genus Camellia; species Camellia sinensis. Next base: position 86,041,811 of record NC_138963.1, read on the forward strand.
GAAGCCAATGCAAGAAGGTACCACATTGCGAGAAGAACCAACTCTGAAAATTGAGCGAAAAGAAAGAAAGAAGGCATGCATAAAAGAATGGAGAGCCAAGCTCAAATCGAGGCAAAGGCAGTTCCAGTGTAAAAGCAAGGATGACTATTGATCAAATTCACCACAAGTGCTGTAATGCTACCCTTGAGAGGCTCGCTAGGCCGAAAACCCGAAAGGGCGACCTAGGGAAAAGTTAGAGCATGAAAAATGAGAAATTAAAAAAATATAGCTCTCAAGGTTGAAAACCTTAAAGGGGCGACTTTGGCAAATGTTAGAGCGCTAAAAGGAGAGTGTTAACACCTGAGTGAACCTTAGCCATGAACTACGTTGACCTGATTCCCATTCTTGGGATACGTTGGCAACTTTATCCTGAAGTTCGGTCTTAACCATATCTATCTCATTCATCTCAACCTAATCATCTTGCCCAATTCACGTTGTCAGCTTCGCATCAATCCATAAGCTACACTGACTGTTGTGTATATCATATACTTGTGCTGGGTAAGAAAGAACTAGCTTGAATCAACAAGTGGAGCAATTTTTGATCTTGAACTTATTAGTAGAATCTCTATCTTGAGCAAAGCAAGAATCGAAATTGAGTTTTAAAGGGAGCATAAATAATACTAGGGGCATTATGAATGATTAGTTACCTTGAGTCTTTTTTATGCTTTTGGGTCAGTTGTGAGTTTTGTTGTATCATGCCTAGTATTTGTTTCAGTATGTGCTCTTCATTGAGTCACCATAACGTGTTTGTCTCAGTCAACACTTTTCATCGAGTCACCATAGTGTGTTTGCCACTCAAAGTCTAACAGAGTGGCATTGCCTAAATTTCATACATGAATGTTCGCTCCAAACTCAAAAACAAGTCCATGTGTGAAATTCATAAACGAGCTGAGAGTACCCATACAAGGGGCATCGCATTCATGATCATTGCAAAGTGTATATGAGGAATCTGTCACTGCTTCAGAGGGGACTAGAGAAAGTTCTCAATAGGTCAAAAGAAAAGCATGAGCCTGATTGGTTGGCAACTGTTCCAGGATCTGATGATCCCCATCACACGTGCCTGCATAATGCTAAAAACAGTGGCCAGTGGCTGGACACTAGGGGCAATTTTTAGTACATCTAATCGGGCCATCCATCAAGCAGGGGCATGAACACAACCAGTGGCCAATGACTGGACACTAGGGGCAATTTTCAGTGTATCTGATTGGGTCATCATTGGCATGAACCTAACCTTTCTCTCCATCGGCTCAGAGCCATTTGTTGGGCACTTTCCCCTAGATTAGGGTAGTTTACCCCCATGTTGATTCTAATATGATTCAGCTTTTGAAAGTTGTCTCCGACCATTTTAAAACTCTCTTGGGATTGCCATCTTCCCTCTAATTAATACATGTGTTTTGTATTATGCATGCATAATCATACACTCTGGTTGAGTTAAACTGCATGATTGGTTGCTCTTGCTTTTGACTTTGTTCTGCACTTAACATAGCTTTTTTGAGTTGCCTCTCTTTGCATTACACTTCAAATGAGTTATGGAAAGTTGCCCTGCACTCATAAGGTATATGACGTATTACTCTGAGTACTGCTCATTTCCCTCTACTACCATGCATCTTTCAGTTTGCATCGCACTGTTTTGTGCACCTTGAGATCGCACTGTTTTGTGCATTCATACATTTGTCTCTTGCATCGCACTGTTTTGTGCACCTTGCATTGCACTGTTTTGTGCATTCATACATTCTACCTTGCATCGCACTATATTGTGCATTCTACGTTGCATCGCACTATTTTGTGCACCCTGTATCACACTGTCATGTGAACTTTGTATCACACTATCTTATGCACTTGCATCGCACTATTTTGTGCACCTTGTATCGCACTGTTTTCTGCACCCTTACTCGCACTGTTTTGTGCACCTACATTGTGCTATCCTGCGCATTCACCCCATATCGGACTGTCTTGTGCACTTCCCCTCACACTGTCTTGTGCACTCACGTGGTCTAGGAGACATTAAATCCTCTAAAGGTTTTATTCCTTTGGCGTTTGTCATGCCCGAACGAATTTCGGTGGTCTGGTATAGCCACCTGCCTATGTTTGTAGTGAGTTCCTAGGAGATCAACTGAGACGGTGGAAACTAGAGTTCGAATGGTCGAGGCCTAGAACGCAAAGGTTTGGGATTTCCAAGACTAAACTCTCGTTTAAATATCCAAGGGTGTATCCTCAGCTTGAAATCTATATAGCAGCCCCATAGGTTGAGGTAGCTTGTATGCGCCTTAATTCTGGATACTAAACCAACCTAGTCTGTCACCTTGTTAGAGAATAGGGAAAGTTACGAACATAACCAGGGAGAAAAGTAGTACTTGTGGTTTGGAAGTGCAAGATAAAGGAAGAAGTCTTGAAACCAAGAAGAAACGGAATATCCCCAGCAGCATGAGGTGAGTCAGCGCCAATTGCCCTTGCCAGGTACTTTCTAAGGCATCACTTCCTAGCTGCTACATCATATCCATTATTACCTATTACATCTATCGCATGCATCTACTACATTATCTATCGCATCCAGTACATCATTATCCATTTTATCGCCTGCACCCTTTCCATGTTAAGCTTAGTTTGGCATGTGCTCATATCTTTCCCTCATTGAAACATAGTTATGTCATGTGTAAGTACCCATGTTGCGCTCAGGCCAGTATTGAGGGTGTCTGCACCTTTTCTGTGTTAGACGTGGTCTGTTTTGTGTCCATGCTCTTTCTAGGTAAGACGTAGTTTGGCTTGCGCTCCTTATTCACTGTATCCATTGCATTGTACTTTGTCTTGTTGCATTCAACATTTAGAATCGTTATCTTTTCCTAGAGGATCATTCCTCACTTATATCATACCACCCGATTACTTGTACTCTTTCTCTTTCTACGAAAAACATAGTTTTGCATGTGCTTGCATCCTTTTCACGTTAAAACATGGTTCTATTATGTGTAAGCATCCATGCTGCGCTGAGGCCAGTATTGAGGATGCAGGCACTTAGCCTGTGTTAGGCGTCGTTTGGTTGTGCCCACTTTTTTTCTATATGAAACGTATTTCGATTTTGCATCTCCATCTCTTTATGGTATTTGTGTGGTTTAGCACTGCTTGTGGTTTGATTATATTATTGCATTGCACTGCATATCATTTGTATTATTTCGTTATATTATGTATCATTTGCATCATGCCCCTGAACTACACTGGTTTGATTACTTGTAACGGGATAGGTAACCCTCAGGTTCAACCAATTGCATCTGCATTTTGGTTGTTTGCCCAAGTCTTACAACCTTGTCAAAATGGATCGTCTTCGGGCTTTGACATTCACTCATGTCATTTCATGACTTTGAGCACTGTCAAAGAGAGGCAACTGTAGACACCTCATTTTTTACTACCTTTAAGACTTGGGCGTTTCAGGTTGATCACTCGATGATGAAAAGTTACACTGTCCAATTGCTCAATTTCTTTAGCAAGAAGAGTTTCTAAATCCCAACCTTACACCCAAATTTTGACCAAAACTATTTTGACCAAAATTATTTTAGACCTTAAAACCCTCTTTTTCAAAATATTTTTTCCAAAAGTTTCTACGATGTTACGAGGCTCACATTTCGTTTAAAAGTTGCACTTTTGGACAAACCGAGCAAGGACAAAGTGGAAATAAATGGAAGAGAGGTGAACTCTTTGAAAAATCTTTAAAACCTCTTATTTATAGGTTTGGATTTGAAGAAAATTGAAGGAGAGAGAAGAAAACCAGTTAGGGAGAAGTTAGGCATGAAACTGTTAAGAGAGAACTGAGCAGCCTTCACTAAATCTAGCCTATCTCATTGTACACTTAAAATTTAGTTCTGAGGCCATCACCAATGGAAAGTGGACTCCCGGGGCTTCAATTTATACTCAAGAATGACCTAAAGCTGAATCTGAATGAGGGAGATATGGCCGTTTTAAATTAGGCATCCATCCAATTAAGATAAAAATGAGCAACCTTCACTAAAATAGGCATCTCTCTTCGCACACTTAGAATTTAGATGTGAGGCTTCCACCATTGGAAAGTAGACTTCTGGGGCTTCAATTTACACTCAAGGATGACCTAAAACCGGGCCCGGATGAAGGAGATATACCTGTTTCAAGTCGGGCTTGGAAGCAGATTTTTGGTGGCCGGCAATTCACACTTTTGGCCGGCCAGCCACTAGAGAAAAACAGATATTTTTTACCAGCTGTCCTCCAAAAGCTTTAGCTGTTCTAGGCTTGATATTTTCGACTTGAGGGGTTATTTTTCTATATATATGGGACCTTCCTTCATGATTTAAGGTTACAAAAAATACAAAAAGTTCCAAAACTTGAAATTCTCTCTCTATCTCTATCTTGAAACCTATACACCCTCTCTCTACACTTCCTAAACTAATATTGGATCTCTCCTTGTTGAGATTATTGAGTCCAAATTTCAGTTTTTGAGAGTGAGAACTTGTTGGTTTATGAACAAAAGAGTAACCTTGCTTCAAGAGGTATAATTTTAAGTATCTCTACACTACTTCTCTTCAATCTTTTCTTGCTGTTTTTGAACCATTTTTGGACTATTTTTATGGGTTGAAGCTTGTGGTTTAAGGCTATTAAAGGCAAAGGGGTTAACCACCCTTATTTACACCTTGTTTCCTAAGCCCTAACACTTGTGTTTCCCATTCTTTTATCAACTTTTTTGTAGCTTTTTATCACTGATTTTCAGAGGTTTTCAGAGGCTAAAAACACTTTTTGAAGTCCAAAATTAGGTGGGTTAGCCTCCCCTCCTTGTGTCTTGTTCACTAGCTTACATGGCTCTATGTTTTAGCTTATTATTCTAGCTATTTTTGTCTTAATTCCAGCATGTTTTAGGAATTATTTAGCACTATTTTTGGACTATTTTTAAGTGTTCATTGCATTTGAGCCTTATATTGCATGCTTGTAGTGTAATTGTCCTCATAAGTTTGGTGTTTTAGGCCTTAGACACCACCTTATTTGAGTAAATTGTATTTATTTATGGCTTTTCATACTTGTGATCACTGTTAATCGCCTCTGCAACCTCCCTCCTTTCTTGGCTTTTGTTTTTCTTTGAAAGTGGTTCAAACTACTTGTTTGTTTAAGCATGAGATTGAGATGTCATGCTTAAAGGTTTAATTCCTTAGGGGGTTCATTACCAAAGGTATGGGGTCTCTTTCATGCCTAAAACAACTCTTGGTTTGAGCCCTCTTTCCATTAGAAGACTTAAATTCACCCTTTGGACTCAATTGATTAAGGAATAGATGGTAATCTAAAATGAAGTAATTAAAATGGGACTAAAATGGTGCAAGATAAGAATTTGGTTTTGTGTTCAATCAGATGTTAATTGAACACATGGAAGCTTGAGGCATTTCATACTCATTAGTGATGAAATGGTTCAAGTTTCCAATGTTACCACTTCCCTTGATCAATTCATGAAAGGAAGGAGGTTTGTGTCTTGTTTTGTTTCATTTATTAAAATTGCACACTTTGATTCATAAGCAATCATGCAATGAAATTGTTTGAGTTGGTGGTTTGTGAACCAAGCTTACTACTCCTTGGATCTGTTCATGATAAGGAGGGGTGAGTTTTGTAGACAACCCATGAGAATATCCTATGCATGCTCTGTTTGCCCTCTATGCAACAGGAAAGCCCAATCAGCAGTGGCCGACAGGCCATCATTAGTGGATGGCAGGCCCCTTGCCGGCCACCTCTGCAAAATCCAACAACGTATTCTTGGGGCAAAATAGAGACATTCTGGAAGTGGAAAAAGCGTAAGTGTTCTTGTGTGCAATAGAGGCATTCAGCAGCAGAAATAGTGGCTTTTCGGGTGGAAACGGAGCACGTGCATGAGAGCATGTTTAAGTTTAAATATTTAGCTTAGATATTTGTTATAATTAATTAGTCGTGGCTAGTTAATTTTGTAAAGTGTTGTAATTAATTAATTAGTTGGAGTAGTTAATTAATTCGGTTTGTAATAGTTAGTTAAGTAGTTTAGCTATTTTTTCATTTGTTTAGCTTTAATTAGTTGGCTAGCTGGCTAGTTTATTCATTTGGACTTTCCTTCGTGAGTGTGCAATGTAATAATGTATATGTCTTCCAACCCCACGTCTTTCTCCATTTTATTTACTAGCTTATGATGGTTAGTTTAGAGACATCATATTTTGTTTAGCATACTTCATGTTGGCATCCACTTATATTGCATGCACCAAGGCTTGGTTCATCATTCTAACTGCATTGCTAGTTTAATGCTTCTTTGAATACATGCTTAGATAGCATGCTATGAAATTGATTTATTTTCCATATTAGTAGCCGAGCCTATTTAGATTGCATATCGCATGTGTTGCATTAGTCATATCACATAGTTAGGAATCATGCATTTTTTTCTAACTTACTCCTATTTTGGCTTGGAGTACTAGGCGAGCCTTTACTCGCTTTAGTGTATCACATGTATGTGATTGTTGCCATGTTTAGCATGCTTTCCATGAGGCTAATTGCTTAAGTGCTATAATTGCTTGAATGCCTGTGGATAAAGGCCAATTGCTTGAATTGGAATAATTTGAGTAAATGTTCATATGCGATCACTTTTTCAAGTGGTATATAGTCAAAACAATTTTGCAAACAAACATGAATCGAGATGTTCCAATTCTTGCAAGTTAGTCTATACTTGTGTGTGTGCACTTCACATAGTAATACTAGCCTAATAAATCAGAACCAGAGCATATAATGTAAATTAGATTCATATTATGATTAGTAGAGGCCGATCTTTGATCGGGCGAGTGGACGTGCTCAATTCATGACCTTCTCCTCTCGTACCTAAGTTCCTAAGTCGAGACAATCTTGGTGATGACGGACACGTGGCTTTTGGCACGAGTCATGGGTTTTCTAAATCTCCCAAAAAAATATTTAGTTGGCCACTCTATATTTGGCAAAGCAGTCCATTTTTTGCAATTTGATTCAAAATCGATTTTGTAAAAGATTTTCCTAATTAGGACTCTTTGGTGTTTATCTATTTCACATTGCACTTGTGAGATCAGATTTAGAACCGCGAGAGTCCGAACTATAGGGCCTCTTCGTCTTCCGAAAGGGGGTCCGAAAAAGCTGAGTCACACCAAGCATAATTACAACATCATCTTGATGGATCATGAGAATCGATGGACAACTCATGCATGGATGCGGATTTTCACCCGATAATGCTCTCTGTATTGCTACCGAAATGCTTCAGTTGCACAGTCACAGTTGGAAAAATGTACTATTTTTTCACCTCAACTTTTGCTGTGCTGTGCTGGAAAAAGGACACTGCCTGCCTTGAAAAAGTGGCCGGCAACCCAGAAATAGTGGCTGGCAGGCCACTAATAGTGGGTTGCCATTTAGAAAAAGTGGCATGCCGGCCACTAATGTTGGTTTTGTCATGCAGCAATAGAGGACAAACAAAGCACAAACTAGAGTATTCTCATGGGATGCTTGTCCACCCTGCCTCTCATTATCAGCAAACAGGTCAAAGGAGGAGTAAACTCAATTCACAAGCCATCAATCGGTGCAATCACATTGCATGATGACTTATGAATTGAGGGACACAATTTCAATAAATACATAACAAATGACCAACAAAATCTCCTCTCTATCATGGATTGATCAAGGGAAGTGGTTGACATTGAGTCTTGAACCGTTTACATCACTAACAAGTATGAAATGACTCAAGACTCAATGGGTTCAATTAACATCCGATTGAACCCAAGTTAATTTTATTATCTCGCATCACTTTTAGTCCCGATTTTATTATTTCATTTTAATTACCTTTCCATTCATAAACCAATTAAGTCCAAAAATGAGCTTTAAGTCCACTAATGGAGAGAAGTACCAAACCAAGCGTTGTTTTAGGCATGAGAAAAATGTCATGCCGTTGGTAATGAACCCCCAAAGAGATTAAACCATTAAGCACAACAATCTCAATCTCAACCTTAAACAAATAACTAGTTTGAAACCACTGTCAAAGCAAATAAAATGCTAAGAAAGGAGGGAGGTTGCAGAGGTGATTAGATATGAATACAAGTATGGAAAGCTTGAAATAAAAACTATCAACTCAAATAGGTTGGTGGCTAAGGCCTAAACCACCAAGCCAATGAGGACAATTACACTACAAGCATACTATACAAAGTATGAATGAAGCTAACACATAAAAACAGCCCTAAAACAGCCTAAAAAAAGTGCTGGAATTAAGATAAAAATAGCTAAAACAATAAGCTAAAATATGGAGCAAGTTAAGCTAGTAAGCAAACACAAGGAGGGAAGGCCACCCCATCCATTTTTTAGACTTCAAAACATGATTTTAGCCTTTGAAAAACCTCTGAAAATCATTGGTAAAAAGCTTTAAAAATGGTGACAAGAATGTGGGAAACACAAGGGCAAACGCCTTAGAAGCAAGGTTCAAAGAAGGGCTATCAACCCCTTTACTTTCAATGGCCTTAAAACACAAGTTTCAGCCCAAAAATACAGGTAACAAATAATCTAAAAATAAAAATAAAAAGTAGAAAAGATGGAAAACAAGTGGTGTAGAGATGGTACAAAAGTAAGAGAAGGTATACCTCTTGAAGAGGAATGAACCCTTGAGTTACAAACCATCAATTTCACATTCTCAAGCACCTCAAGAGCTAAAATTCAAGCCCAAATCAGCTCAGCAAAGAACTCTCTAGGTTTGGTTTAGAGTGTTTGAGAAAAGGCTATGTAAGTTGTAAGAGAAAGAGAATTTTGCTCTTTCAAAAATATTTTCTCACTCCTCAATTTTTCCAACCTTTAAACCATGAAGGAAGGTCATCTATGTATAGAAAGTCATGTGCCTATCTCGAAAATATTTGTATACGTACAGTTGGAATGGTGCATGGACATAGGGGGACAGCTGGCAGAAAATATCTATGTTTTTGCCCTAGTGGCTAGCAGGCCAGCCATATTAGTGGACGGCAGGCCACACTAGTGGTTGGCAGGTCACTAGAAGCACAGGCCTGAAAAACCACTACTTTGGTGCAAAACAAGATACAAGGTTTGAAGGTTCAAAACTGAGGTTTCCTGCTGAGGAAGTCAAGCATTTGACAAGCGTACACATTCATCATTAAGTGATTAATCAGTGACGCCCAAGTCTTAAGGACGGTGAAAAATGGGGTGTCTACAATATGCAACATCTATGATTACATTGCCTTACCTACAATATCATAACATTACCATACCAAAACAACAATACATCACGTTATTCCCTCATAACATCACCGTCCTAACTAGGATCACCCAACTAGTCCAGCCCACTCTGAGGGCAATGGCGCTTGACATGGCCCGACTGATTACACTTAAACCAAACAGGTGGCCTCCTATCTTTTAACTGGACCGACTGGTGGAGTTGTTCCTAGTCTGAAGCCAGCTAAGGGTTATGTGACTGTTAGGATCTCGAAGCACTAGAAACTCCTACCAACTGCAAGCAAAGTCTCTTCATGTGTCTTGAGTGTCCACATTGGTAGCAAGTGGACATCCGATCACCACTCCGAAATTGGCTCTGAGAATGAGCCGACTGCTGCTGAAGTTGCATTCTCTTTTTTTGAGGGCAAGCTGAAGCTTTGTAACTTTGTTGACCACATAGAAAACAAGTCATCCTATTTTGACTAACACTCCCTAAACTTATCCCCGTTACCAAACCCTAAGGCTCGATCCGCTGTGATTGCAAAGGCATGCGAGTGCCACCCCTCAACTTCTTGGATGTCCCTGAGTCACTCTATGACTCATGTCCCCCTTACATCTTACCGCTCTATTTATTTCCACCTTACAGGGTGATTTCTACATGTGTGGCTGCTTTGATGAGTCTATCATAATTCCGGATCATACTACTAACCACCTTCATCTTAATTTCCCACCTAAGTCTCTTCTCAAATTCTCAATAACGGCGCTCCTTTGTCGCCACTAACTCTGGTGCAAACTTTGACAAACTAGTAAAGGCTACCCCAAACTCCACTATGGTTGTGTCAAGCTGTTTAAGCTCTTCAAACTATTTCCTCAAACACTCTCTAGCTGTGGGTGGAAGATATATCTCTTTGAAGGCATGAGTGAATGCTTCTCATGTGTGCATTATGCGGTCTTTGGCATATTTCCACCATTGATCTGCATCCCCTTTTAATTGAAAAGCCCTCAATGTGACCCGAAGCTCATCATCTACTATGTGAAACACCTCAAACATCTTCACAGTCTGTTCAAGCCATTCATCCGCTTGGAGTGGGTTAGCACTGCCATAAAACTTCATAGGTTTAGATTTAAAGAACTCTTTAGTTAAAGAAGAGGCCCTAGTCTCTCCTACGACGGCCCGTGCTGCTTTCTCAACCCTCAAAATGTTCGTAGATTCTTGAAGTGCACCCATCAACTCCAGAGCCAACAAATCCATAACACCCTACACCTCTTGCTCGACCATGCTAGTTTGGCCTGCTCTCTCCCCCAGAAGGGAAACACCCCGACCACCCAGACAAGGTCTACCACGACTTCTATCACTATGTGCAGACATCCTATATAAGAATAAGATAAAACCTAGCTCACAATTTAACCCAAACGAAACCCCACACTCTACCCAAAATGTCTACACATGTCTATATACATAACAATTCTCACAATGACAAACCACACAAACACATATTCACATAAAGCACATATGAATTATCCTTCTAAGATGCCAATTTTCCCCACAACATTCAAAGAATTCGAGTTAGAATGGCATTGATTAGGTGCCCAACAAGACTCCTAAGTATTCAAAGGTACAAACTTCATCTGAAGAGTTTAATCCCATATCCACATAATCACATAAGTACACACAAGTCATATCAAGCACGTAAATGTCCCATTCTAGCCTAGTAATCCATTGTGACAAATGTCACCTCCCACGAGCCCAAGGTATTCAAACCCAGTGAGCTCTTATGCTAAGTTGTAATGCCCCCAAAAATTTAAATACCATTTTATAAGTTACCAATCTGTATTATAATTCAATTCCATAACCTTATGAGATCTAGAGAAGTAAAGATAACAAATTCATAAGTCGAATACCATTTATTTCTTGCAAATTGGTCATTTTATACATTATGACAATTTACAATACAAGGAACTATAAAATATATATCGAATCGCCCTAGGGGCTTACACATTTCAAGGCTAAGAGCTTTGATCTCAAATAAAATAAAATACTATCTCGACAAGTAAGCTCGCTAGCTGAAAACAAGGAACATCAAAGGAGCTTCAGTGCTCCATCTATAACTCCATATGCTTCTCGACAATCATAGTCACACATTGATCACCTAAAATTTGGGAATATCTAGCCCATAAAATATGAGCGAGCATGTACGCCCAATAGGAAATTAACTTAACACAATGATATATATATATATATATATGTTTATGCAATGCCTCATAATGTACAAGTCCTGTAACTTTGTTTGAAATTCAATGTTCAAAATAAACTTTAAACCCATAATTACTCAACACTTGCACTTTATTTCTTTATCAAAAAATCCTCTTTTTCTTTTTATAAAATCCCAACACAACTCATAATACCTCCACATTTACTGACCAACAAGCACGGAAGGGAAATTGGGCACCTTTTATATTTCCGAAAACACCTACACATTTACTAGTCATCAAGCACGGAAGGGCAATTGGACACCTATTGCATTTCAAAAATACCTCCACATTTACTAGCAACCGCTTTAACTCCTTTAGGCAACTCGACAATTTCCCAAACTTGATTCTTAGCCATCAAACACAGACGTTGTTTTGTGAATAGAATATGCTTGAAACTCTATCCCTTTTAGTTTTCCCATATGGTTCTGTAAAAGTGTTCTATTAGTGTGCTTCTTTATACATTCAAGATTTGATCATTCAAGGATAAAGTTTCAAAGGCTTGAACATCATGGCAGGAGGAATTCTTCTTTTTGAATTAAAATTATTCTAATTCTCACAATTGGTATCAGAGCTTTCCTTATGTTATGTTGTTTAGTATTTGTTTCATCTACGTAAAATCAAACTTCCGCATATTATAGTGTAGAACGTTTTATTCAACAATTTACTGAATGTTTTGATGCGTACAGTCGTATACTGAATCTAATTCATACCATACAATTTAATAATTTAGAATCATTGTAGAATCAGAATGAGTAATTTATATTGCATAACTCTTGAATATCACTATTAAAGAAAAAGGAAGCACTGTTGCAATAGTAGAGTCCATCGTGATTTGTGGTATTTACATTTATTTAGAATTTTCTCCTACTCTCAATCTATTTAATTTAGGAGACTTGTTGTGTGTCATTAACTAATATTTTTAATGATAGAGTATAACCGCCATGATTCGTGTATTAAAATAATTGCACTGATAATATTTTTAATTGCTCTGATACCAATTGTGAGAATTAAAATAATTTTAATTCAGAAAGAAGAATACCTCCTGCCGTGATGTTATCCATAAAATGGCCCATATGCCACATATTTGTTTTATTTATGTATTTATTTATATTATTGTAGACACCCCATTTTTGACCGTCCTCAAGACTTGGACGTCACCGTTTGAACACTCGGTGATAATCCATGTTTGTGTTCGTTTGGAGTTCCCGGAGGTCTCGGCTCGCGTGCCTTGTCTCAGGATCTCCGAACTCGACCGTTTAGTGTCTGGTTTTGCACCAAACACTTGTGTTTTGCCTTGGAGAGGCAGGGTAGGGCTTGTAGACCATCCCCACCCACCACCGGCAGTGGCTAGAGGCCACCGGCTGGTTTTTATTGCCACCGGCAATATATATTGCCGGCCGGCACTATTTGTTGCCGGTCAGCACTTTTTTGTGCCAGTCGGCACTCCTTTTGGCCAAGATGGCATTTTTGGCCGGCCGACTACTGTGTATCTGCTTTTACAGATATTTTAAGACAGCTGTCTTGCTTTTGCTCCCCTCCATACACGTGTATGGAGGGATCTCCCTCTTATGAAGCTTGTCTTGTAAGCTTTACAAGACAAAAGCTTCTATATAGAGAGGGGCTCTCTCTTGTTGCTGGGGTTAGACACTTGGGATATTTTGGAGAGCTTAGACAGCCATTGTTAGGGTTTGAGTTCTAGGGTTAGAGTTAGATACACATTATCTCTCTCTTTTTCCCTCTTGTGTGTGTAAAAATAGTGTTTAGTTCATACTATTGCACACAAACACCTAGTGTTTCACCTTTGTCTAGCAACTGAGGTTCTAAGGGACTGATTTTGAAGTTTTGGTGTTGGATTCAAGCTAAAGGAGGCCATTGGAGCACCATTTGCAAAGGGATCATCAAGGGTGAGAACCTAGTCTCTTTTTTTCCCATTTTTGCATTGATTTTCTACCTATCTTAGAGCTGTTTTTGTGCTTATTGTATAATACAAAAAAGTTCTGTTTTTAGGCCCTCTTTATTGTTTATTAAGAGTGTTTTGTTGTTTGAGGGTGGTTGACCTCCCTTAGGCCTTGAAAGGCCTCATTTTGGGCCATTTTGTGCTAGCTCCGGGATTTTGGTGTTGGGGTCTCTTCACCACTAAAATCTTGAGGGATTTCAGTGGTGAAGATGATGCCTTGAAGTCCCAAGAAGGAGAGGGCCATCCCCTCTCCTTGTTGTCCTTGAAAAGGGCATGTTTTGGCCTCTTGAGAGAGCATTATGCTTGAGTGTGTGTTGAGCATGTTTGGGCTGTTTTTCATGCTTATATATCCATAATATAACATGATTTTAAATTGGTTTTGGTACTCCATGCATGCTTAGCATAGTTGCCATGTAATGCCTTGTTTATGCCTTAATGTGCCTTAGGTTGTTAGCCTTTGTTGGAGCATGTTTTAGGCTTAGTCTTATGAAGATTTTGTGCATGTTTTGCCATGTTATAGGTCTGTCCTAGGTTGTTTGGGGTTGATTTTGGCATGCTTGATATAGCTCCTTTGTATTTGGGCTTGTTGGCCTTGAGTATGTGCATGTGTAGCATGACATCTTTGTATCGATTTTGTGATTTGGGGTCCCCCCACATGTTATTTTAGTCCCATTTCCATGCTTGTTTGATTGCCTTGCATGCCTCTTTAATGCTTTGGAAGCTTGTGTAGCAATGCTCCATGTTTTGGTGTTTATGCATGCCTTTGTTTTTGAGTCATTTAGATGCCATCTAAGTGGCCCTTAGGCCTTGTATTAATGTCCCAAAACTCTATTTTTAGTCATTTAGTTCATGCCATGTTTGGTCTTGTTAAGTGTAGTTCAATGCTCCTTTGATTTGCTTTGAACACTTGGACTATTTGTTGCATGTTTGGCTTGATTTTGTTGCTTGGTTTGACACCATCCTAACATGCATTTTCAGAGCTTATGTTGCATGTTAATAATCCATGATTCTCCCTTTCAAGTGTGCTTGAGAGTTGTTCAATTTGTGCCTAAGGTTTGGACCATAACATGTGTATGTGTGCATGTGTGTTTAGCATCCATTTTGGGCATTATTGGCTACTGTTTTTAGGCCTATTTAGAGCTGCCTAATTCATGTTTAAGACCATCTTTGCATCCATTTGCATTGCCATATGTATGCTTGTATGCTTGCATAAGTTAGTTGCCATGCCATGTTGCATCCTTAGCTTGTATGCTTAGGTTGCATTGCATCTTGCATGCATTCCTTGTCCCTTGATTTGGTGATAGGGATTAGGACTTTGGTTTGATTTGGCTTGCATTGCATTTGAAATCAAAGTTGCATACTTGGTTCTTTGGGCCATCATGCATGGAAATGCGTGATTGATGGTCCGAGAATCGAGGCACATGCCCCTTTGAGTCATTATCATGATAAGGGACATGGTTGGTGCATATATGCCTTGAATTGTGCTGCCATGCTTTGCCTTGCCCTCTGTTGCTGTCATTTGCAGATTCTGCAGGAACAATCTGCCGACCGGCAGTGTAATGTGCCGACCGGCAACAATTTCTCTGCCGACAGCTCCATTTTGTGCCGATGGCCACACACCAGTGCCGGTGGTAATTCCACTCAGCCGGTGGCACTCCCCAGTGTCCAGGGATGCAGTCCTGAGGTTTTGACAGCCTCCAGAGGAGTGAAGGAAGGAAAACAGAGGCAGCCTATGCATGGCGGCGCGTTTCCCGAGGCGGTTTATCTGTTTTCTTAGCTTAATTTAATTTGTTAATTAAATTAATTAATTTGTAATTATTAATTAGCTTGCGTAGTTAATTAATTTGTAATATTTATTTGGTCCCTCCGAGCGAGGGCAAATCTGTAATAAGTGTGTGTGGGTGGTGTGTATGTCTTCCAACCTCACTTCTTTCTTCCCTTTTATTTACCTGCTTACGATGGTAGATTAGGGTACGTTTAAATTAGCATACCTTATGCTATGCATGCGTGCATTCATGCATTTGTGCTACATGTATTAGGCTCGGTACATCACGCTAACTGCATTTGTACTTCAAATTCTAAACTGAATATGTGATAGTTGTGCATTCTCACATGCCATGTTTAGGATAGCCGAGCCTATTCTAGCAACACTTTGTATGCGATGCATTAGGCACTTAACATGGACTTGGATCATGCATGTTTGCTAACGAGTTCTTTGTTTTGGCACGGAGTACGATGTAAGTATTTCCGCTTTAGCATATCGCATGAGTGTGAATGTTGCCATGATAGCATGCTTAACATGTGGCTAGATGCTTATGTGTTAAACTGTTTTGAATGCCTGTGGGTGAAGGTTGGATTGTTTGAGTTGGAAGAACTCATTGAAATCTGTGTTTTAGCCTACTTGCGAGTAGCAAATCCAAAACATTTTTTAAAACAAACGGATATGCAATGCTTATTGCCAAATTAGGCAAACTAGTCTATACTTGTTTGCTGCACGCATAACATAGTAATTCTAGGCTAATAATTGGTTTAAGAATACATAAAGTTTTCAAAAACGGATATCACAGTTAGTAGAGGCCGATCTTCGGACCGGGCGAAAGGGGGTGCTCATAGCTGACCTTCCCCGATCGTACCCAAGCTCCCGAGCCGAGACAACTCCGGTGATGACGGACATGTGGCCTTCGGCACCGAGTCAGGGTTTCCTAAATTCTCCCATAAAAAAATATTTAGGTGGCGACTCTGTATCTGGCAAAGCAGTCCATGTTTGGCACTACTTTTCAAAAAATCTGTTTTCTCAAATGATTTGCCAGATTTGGACTCTTTGGTTCAGATTTAGAACCGACACAAATCAAGAGTCCGAACTGTAGCGTGAGCCCCTCGCGGGCGCATGCTACAGTTTCTGGCGACTCTGCTGGGGATTTTTAGAGAGCTTGACTCGAACTCATGATATCCTGTTTCGATTTCGCTTATGTGTTTCTTTGCATTGCATTTGCATTGGTGCGCCTAGGAACACAGTGTTTGCCATCTGCCATTCCTGAACGGTTTGCCGGAGGCTTGTCTTGTCAAGGCATGTCCATAAGGCTGACCGGCTATGGGCTCTGACAGCATGGGAACACAAACCCCGGTTTACCGGGGCACCCCTTTCGACCATTTGACCTAGTACATGTTCGGATCCATAGTGACCATCCCAAGAATAGGACAGGTTGCTTACCCGATGTTAGGTTGTTTGAAAACTGCTGTGTGCATAGTGAAACCCTAGTTCTTGACAAAATAGGACAGGGAAACCCTACCCCAACATAGGGGTGTTTTGGCTCTCACTTACTTGCTATGTGCTTTTAGAGTGTATCTCTATAGGAACGCATATACCAGTTTGCAAGTTTGAGTACCGGGCCCGAGGGCACCAGAATCAGTATTGTTGAGAATCAGTTATCGGGAATCAGTTATCCGCGGGTATCAGATTCAGTATTTTGGGAACAGAAATTTCGGAACAGTGATCAGCAGTAGGGTACAGTTGTTTGGCTACGCCCGTATTCGATCAGTTTGGACTGAAATGCTGCCTGTTTTTCCTTTCAGTTCAGAGAGTGGCGGAGTTGATACAGAATAGCCAGTGTCTCCCCTTGCTGAGGCAGGATTTATGGCGGCACAAAATTCAGAAGAAATTGTGGTCATGACGGCTGCATTGGAGCAGGGGACCGCTCCGCAGAGTGAGGCCAGCATCAGTATGTCACACCCGCCCAGGTCGCCCGTTGTGCACCCAGTTTGGGCTCCCTAGTTATACCAGGCTCGTGAGCCCACTACCTTTGAATTAATGGGGATGATAGGCGATCTCCAAAGGTCTGTGGCAGACCTCGCCTATGGAATGTCAGCTTCACCGCCAGCGGCGCCGTATGCTGGGAATTTCGTGCCACAGGAGCCCCCGCTGCTGGGGCGGATTGTGATAGAGCTTAGCCAGCTAGAGGTGGCTTCCAGCTACAGTCGCGACATGCCAGCACTAACCCAGACCCTTGATCAGGCTGAGGCCAGAGGAAGAGACAAGGCAAAGGTAGACGCCGATCCTATTGAACAACTGCTGTGGGCAGTCGAGGCTCTGAAAGTCAGAGGGATGAACAAGCAACAAACATCTGCGATAGTGACCAAAGCTGTAGATGATGCTTTCCCCGCTCCAATCAAAGGCAGTTCAAGCCAGGCAGAAAATCGGGATGGGCCTCGTCATGCCCCGACAATTCCTGTCGTTCCCAAACCTACACCGGGAAAGGGCCACAAAGCCAAGGCGGCGCCAGCCGATCCCTTTGCTAGCTCATCTGGCAAGAATCCTCAAACCTCAAAGTACCTGCCCCGAGGGCGCAGGGTCTTTCACGACCTCCACATGCCTTTGTCTAGGGCATTGCTAATATTGGCAAAGAATGGGCATCTTAAACCTTTGGAGCCCCGGCCACTCCCGAAGAATCTCCCCGCCACACACGATGCTACCTTGTACTGCGCGTACCACCAACAGTCCGGTCACAGTACCGACGGATGTTCCTGCCTTTGTCATGAAGTGCAGGATTTGATCGATAACAAGGTTATCCTTCCACCCACCTCAGGCAAGTCCGTTACCACCCAGTTGTTGGATTTCGAGGGCTCAGATACTGCGAGTATGTGAAGTGGACCGCCTGCGGGCAACATTTGGTGTATTTTGGATGAAGCGTCTGGCACGCATTTTTGAGCATCGGTGAAACCGAGTTTTGTAAATCCTGGCTTGGATATCAAGTCAGTCTTTTGTTTTGGGTCTGTCTCTTTGTCTTGAGTCAGTCTTTTTTTGCTTAAGGGTCTGTCTGGTTGTATCGAGTCAGTCCCCGTTGTATATAATGCTAGGTGATCCTGGGGTTGTTATCCCGAACACCGTTTTGTTCTGTAATTACCTGTTTTGGTTTTTGAGTCTGTTCCTGCCGAGGGGCCAGTTGCACCAACAGAGCCGAATGAAACAGCTGTTGCTATCTCAACTTCATGCTTGCTTTCAGCATAAGTGCCAGAGAATTGGATTGGGCTGACAGTACATCTCGCCTGCTCTCCTGCGCGCCAAACTCATTGCATTAACCTAAGTTTTTCAAAAAAAAAACTTTTCAACACCGCGGTGATAAAAACGAAGAGGAAGGAATTCCTCGGGTTTTGCAAAATTTTGATCATTTTGAGAGAAAGAGAGGCGTGCTAAGCCTTTTTATGAATGAAATCATGCTTGTCGGCGTGAGTACTGGGAAGGACCCTGGCTTGATCCAGATTGGTTCCACACTATCTTCGACGCGAGCGATTTGTCGCTTTCTTAAAAAACTTTCAAAAGCAAATGTTTTACGCGGCCTTGCGAAGACCTGTGTGGAATCGCTCTTGAGATTGCGCAGCCTAGGATCGCTTTTAGCCTCAAGATTCGACCTGTTGTCTTGAACCTCGAACTCATTCAGAACATTCAACAGTCAACCGTCAGAGAAGGTCTGTATGGCCAGTTTCGAAGCAGCCCTCGAGTAAGAGGCACCGAAGCCGAATCAGAAGGAGTAGATCTCACCGGAAGAAGCTTGTGGAGTAACCGGGATGGATTCTCTGCAAATCAGTGCAACAGCCGTTCTCCTAGACACAGAGAGGCTTCAATTCAAAAAAACCATTTGGCATGGACTTGCTGCACTTTTACCCTTTGAGAGGCTCGCTGGGCCGAAAACCCGGAAGGGCGACCCAGGCAAAAGTTAGAGCAAGAGAAAAATACAAAAAGAAAGGAAAAAAAATGCAAAGAAAAGAACAAAAAAAAAGAAAGAAAGAAAAAGAAAAAGAAAAAAAAAAAGAATGGAAAAGAAATAGAAAATGAAAAGAAGCTCGCAAGGTCGAAAACCCGCATTGGGCGCCTTGGCAAAAATGAGAGCCAAACAAAGTGAAGGTTAAAATACCCGAATGTACCTTAACCGGAACTACGTAAGGCTTGATTCCCATGTTTGGGATACGTAGGCAACTTCATCATGAAGTCCAGCCCCCAACGCTTTCATAGCGTCTCAGTCCACGCAATGGTTTCAACTTCATCCCAAAGTCTAGTCGCCAACACTTCCAAGGCGACTGTGTCCATATATTTGTTGTGACCATCTTCGCCGTCTCTGTGTCCAAGAGCTCGACCACCGCCAACGAAGACTGTCTGCGGACTGCTGCGGCACCATCCAAACAAGGGGCAACTTTCCGTTGCCACAAGCCGTCGTGAGACGCCATTCAAACTAGGGGCAACTTTCCGTTGCCTCCCACCCCCTTCAAACCAGGGGCAATTTTCCATTGCCTCCGATCCGAGGTTGCGCATCTCGAAGAGTAAGCTCCATGCTCGTCGAACATCAGCTGTTTGAAAAATAGTTTTTGAAAATTTTTACTGAGGTTGACTATTTTCTCGAAAACTATCCCATTTTCCAAAACTGGACCATTGTCTTGGACCCAAAAAAGGAAAATTTTCAGTACTTACAGCTTGACTTGCACGGTTTTCAAATCAAAAATCGAACAAGTACGTTAATTCGACTCTCATTTTGATCAAACTTGTTTTAGCAGAAAACCAAAACGAAAAGAATGGTTAAAATGATGAACTAGGGGCACAGTTGAGCCAGGCGTTCTGTCTTTCCCCCGTCATCGACGTACTTGCCAGAAGAGCACTCCGCCCACCAGAAGAAATGGCCGTGAGCTAACGGTGCTGAGCATGAACCCACACCTTTCTCTTTATCCATCAATCACCCCGGGGAGGGATGAAAAATGAGAGAATGAAGAATAGAGAGGTGTAAGTTGAGAGAAAAGTGAGGAAAAGGGTTTTGAGAAAAAAATCCGAGCTCGAGAGCCGAGTGATGTGAGAATCACAAATCAGACAGGGCGGGAAACACTACCTAGAGAAACTGGCTCCTCGTGATCCGAGGTCTCCCGTCTTCGTCAGCGCGTCTGTATGTCGTGTCTTTTGTTTTGTATATCTCAACCTTTGTTTTAGGTCTTTTCCGAGCGTGTCTCGTTGTGTTTAGGTCGTGCACCTATATTTGAGTCCTCTCCGCTGTGTTCAGTTGTAGGCTCGATACCCCGGTTTGAAAAACCCTCATTCGATTTCAAAAATCACTTACACTCGGAATGCTGTGCCATTCTCTACATTTGAGCATGTTTCAACCCTAGCTGGTTTCACCGCTGTAGGCCGTCTTGTCAGATTGGGCTGTTTTGTTTAGAATTTGCTGTGTGCAGGATGAACCGAATGCTGTGCTAAGGGCTGTATACAGATTAATCCCCAGTAGAGCAAGGGTTGTGTGTCCAGAATCAGGCAGTGGGTTGCTTGGGTTATTTTGCTGTTGGCTGTTTAGTTATCTGGTCATTATAGTGCAAGTGTTCAATTTTCAGATAACCAATCGATTTCATTTACATTGAGGTGTAATATGATGAGATGCGATGCAATGCATGAGATGTGTAAATGTAAACACTTTTTCAGATAAAAGGTCCGTTCCATTTCATTATCTTTTCAAATGTACAAGTTTTGAAAACAAAAATCTGCCTGCGGCAGTACAAGGTAATCCAACTACCAAAGAAAAGAGGAAAAGTACAAAAAGAAGAAGATAGCAAAAATCCGCATCCATGTCAAGCACTCCGGGGGGCCGTCAGTCCGTTCTAGTCCTCTTCCTGGACGAGGGTCCAGGAGCATCATCAGCATCGTCGTCAGAGCCCGAGCTAGAACCGCCTCTGGTCTCCTCCTCCGATGACTCGGACTCTGCCTCGGCCTCCGCCTCTGACTCCTCGTCATTCATCATCGTCCGGGACTGGAGCTCGCGAGCTACTCCCGACATGAGTGCGCCCTCCCCTGGTACGGGGAAATATCCTACCCTCTTCGTCTCTCCCTCGGGTAGGGATGGAAGGTCCCGCTGGAGCCCCTTCTGCCATGGGAACCTAGAAAGGAGGCTGAAAAAGTACATAAAGAGAAATGCATAAGTATACTGTGAACAGTTTATCAGTGCAGAATGCAGTGTATGAGTACAGTGTGTGTATACCGTGGGCAGTTTAAAAGGTGCAGAATGCAGTATATGAGTACAGTAGGAGAATGCCGTGAGCAGTTTATCAGTACAGAGTACAGTGCAGAATGCAGTGCATGCAGTGTGTCAGATACTGTGAGACCAGTGTATCAGGTGTTGTGCCGTGCATCAGATTATGTGAATCAGTATATGAATGGTTTGAGGCCAGTGTCAGAAGGACATACCGGTATGCTGTAGAGGGCTAGGAGATCAAATGTCCGCTGGAGCATCCCCATCATCGAGGCATTCATCGCCAACGACTGACAGGTGTACCCAGAAGAAGCCTGCAAAAGTATCAGATGCATCAATATTCTGTGGAATATCAAGTAAACTGAAATGAATAACTGTACAAAAGTGCAGTAATACATACCGGAGGTAGATCGGGGACATCGATGAACTCGTGCCCAGCCGGTGGAGGGGCGAAGGGGATCTGATAGGTCGACCCACCCTGCCCCTGGAAAGTCAGTACAGCGGGCAGGGCAGGCCAGCCAACTCCCCGACCTCCCTGCACTCCACCCCTGCCACGGACCCGGGCCCTCCTCGCAGCCCCTACTCCAACCCATGCAGGGTGTATCCTTTTTGTATCCTTTTGACTTTTACAAGGTCCAAAAGTTGCCCCATGTGTATCGCATATCAATCGCACTGTTTTGTGCATTGCAAATTGTTCGCGTTGTGTTGCGCATCGCACTGTTTTGTGCATTTCAAAATTGTTCGCGCTGTTCTGCGCATCGCACTGTTTTGTGCATTGCAAATTGTTCGCGCTGTGTTGCGTGTCGCACTGTTTTGTGCATTTCAAAATTGTTTGCGCTGTTCTGCGCATCGCACTGTTTTGTGCATTTCAAAATTGTTCGCGCTGTTCTGCGCATCGCACTGTTTTGTGCATTGCAAATTGTTCGCGCTGTGTTGCGCGTCGCACTGTTTTGTGCATTTCAAATTTGTTCGCGCTGTTCTGCGCATCGCACTGTTTTGTGCATTTCAAACCGTCGCACTGTTTTGTGCATTTCAAATCGTCGCACTGTTTTGTGCATTTCAAATTGTCGCGCTGTTTTGTGCATTGTATTTCAATCACGCTGTTTTGCGCATCGCACTGTTTTGTGCACCTCACTTGCATCTTGCATGTATCCATTCGCGCTATCTTGCGCATCTCGCTTGTACTTGTTAGTACTTTGCATTGTTTTGAACACAAATCGGCTTCGCGTAGCGTATAAGTCCAACTTTCAAAACCGGCTTCGCATAGCGTATAAGTCCAACTTTCAAAACCGGCTTCGCGTAGCGTATAAGTCCAACTTTCAAAACCGGCTTCGCGTAGCGTGTAAGTCCACTTGTATCATTTTTGCATCTTATGAGGCACACATATCTCATTTGTTTCATTTTGCATTCCGTGTGGCATGTGTGTCACACTTACATTTTGCGCATGGTCTGGCGAGACCTTAAACACGCACGGTCTAGGAGACCTTAAATCCTTGGAAGGTGCAAGACCTTTAATGCATTGGTGTGCACACTATTGCTTTGTACATGTTTTAAGCCGCGTGTTGTCGCGCATTCCATGCAACATGCATTTCATACATCATTTGCATTTCAAAAACAAAAAACAACAAAAAAATGCATTGTCATGCATACATTTTGCATCCCGGTCTAGGAGACCTTAAATCCTCTAAAGGTGCAACTCCTTTGGTGTTTGTCGTGCCCGAACGACTTTTGGTGGTCTGGTAAAGCCACCTGCCTATGTTCGCGGTGAGTTCCTAGAAGACCAACTGGGATGGTGGAAACTAGAGTTCGAATGGCTTATGCCTAGAACGCAAAGGTTCGGGAGTTCCGAGACTAAAGTCTGGTTTAAATACCCAGGGGTGTATCCTCGGCTTGAAATCTGTATGGAATCCCCATAGATTGAGGCAGCTTGTCTGCGCCTCAGTTCTGGATACTGAACCAACCTAGTATATCGCCCTATTGGTAAGATAGGGAAAACTGCAATCATAGTCATTCCATCATAGTGCATTGTCATGCATTTCCATTGTAGCTTGCATGCATCCATTGCATTTTTCCCAGTAGTTGCATCATAGTGCATTGTCATGCATTTTTGTATAAACATCCATCCCATTGCATATTTGTAGATATTGCATTGTAGATTGCATGCATGCATTGCATCACCTTCCGCCTATGGCTTGCGCCTTTCCAGGTTGAGCTTGGTTTGGTATGTGTCCTTACTTTTCATGTTAAAACACAGTTCTGCATGTGTATCGCGCCGATTCCACGCTGATATGTTGGTTGAGGGTTGCGGCACCTTTTCTGTGTTACACATGGCTCGTATGTGTACATGCCTTTCCTAGGCAAGATTTGGTTTGGCTTGCGTGCCATATCCATTGTATCCATATCCATTCCATTGCATATTTGTAGATATTGCATTGTAGATTGCATGCATTCATTGCATCACCTTCCGCCTATGGCTTGTGCCTTTCCAGGTTGAGCTTGGTCTGGTATGTGCCCTTACTTTTCATGTTAAAACACAGTTCTACATGTGTATCGCGCCGATTCCACGCTGATATGTTGGTTGAGGGTTGCGGCACCTTTTCTGTGTTACACATGGCTTGTATGTGTACATGCCTTTCCTAGGCAAGATTTGGTTTGGCCCGCGTGCCATATTCATGTATTACATTGTAGTGTAATTTTTGCATCCGGCATTAGGATTGTAGTCCTTTCTCCAGCGGGTCGTTTCCCCACTTATGTCAATTCCACCCAATACTTGTTCTTGCGTCTGTCTACAATGCTCACAGTTCAGTTGACCGTTCTGTGGTAGACAGACTTGTTATCTCCATCAATCTATTTGACATAGGTGTGGTTTCGAACAGCTCATGATTGGATCATGATTCAAATGCTTTGCATGTAGCTTGCATTGTTTCAATTACATTGCATCTTCATTTGCATTGTTTATACATTGTTTTGTATATATTGCATTTCGTTTTGCATCCACATTTGCATTGTCATGCATGTTGCTAACGATATTGTACCTGTTAAGTTTGTTTTCTTTTCAGGCACGATATTGTATGTACGGTTCATTTGAAGCTGGTGCAACCAGACGAGCCGCACAGGTATTGTATCTCCCGAGTGAGACGTATGGAGAATTGCATAATTCTCTTACATCCTTTCTGCATTGTAGTGTAGTTTGATGTATGCTAGCTTAAAACTGTCGCATGTATGCTTCGTTACAGCTTTCTTTGTATGATCATAAGTTATGCTCGGCTCTGTGCATTGTCTTGCATTTTGCCCCTGCCTTCGGGCGCATACCTTGATTGTCTTGCATGTTTGTCTAAGTCTTCGGCCTTGTCAAAAATGGGTCGTCTCTGGGCTTTGACATTCACTCCCGTCATAGTTATGACTTTCGAGTTCTGTCAAAGAGGGGCAACTGTAGACACCCCATTTTTGACCGTCCTCAAGACTTGGACGTCACCGTTTGAACACTCGGTGATAATCCATGTTTGTGTTCGTTTGGAGTTCCCGGAGGTCTCGGCTCGTGCGCCTTGTCTCAAGATCTCTGAACTCGACCGTTTAGTGTCTAGTTTTGCACCAAACACTTGTGTTTTGCCTTGGAGAGGCAGGGTAGGGCTTGTAGATCATCCCCACCCACCACCGGCAGTGGCTAGAGGCCACCGGCTGGTTTTTGCTCCCACCGGCAATATATATTGCCGGCCGGCACTATTTGTTGCCGGTCAGCACTTTTTTGTGCCGGTCGGCACTCCTTTTGGCCAAGATGGCATTTTTGGCTGGCCGACTACTGTGCATCTGCTTTTGCAGATATTTTAAGACAGCTGTCTTGCTTTTGCTCCCCTCCATACACGTGTATGGAGGGATCTCCCTCTTATGAAGCTTGTCTTGTAAGCTTTACAAGACAAAAGCTTCTATATAGAGAGGGGCTCTCTCTTGTTGCTGGGGTTAGACACTTGGGATATTTTGGAGAGCTTAGACAGCCATTGTTAGGGTTTGAGTTCTAGGGTTAGAGTTAGATACACATTATCTCTCTCTTTTTCCCTCTTGTGTGTGTAAAAATAGTGTTTAGTTCATACTATTGCACACAAACACCTAGTGTTTCACCTTTGTCTAGCAACTGAGGTTCTAAGGGACTGATTTTGAAGTTTTGGTGTTGGATTCAAGCTAAAGGAGGCCATTGGAGCACCATTTGCAAAGGGATCATCAAGGGTGAGAACCTAGTCTCCTTTTTTCCCATTTTTGCATTGATTTTCTACCTATCTTAGAGCTGTTTTTGTGCTTATTGTATAATACAAAAAAGTTCTATTTTTAGGCCCTCTTTATTGTTTATTAAGAGTGTTTTGTTGTTTGAGGGTGGTTGACCCCCCTTAGGCCTTGAAAGGCCTCATTTTGGGCCATTTTGTGCTAGCTCCGGGATCTTGGTGTTGGGGTCTCTTCACCACTGAAATCTTGAGGGATTTCAATGGTGAAGATGATGCCTTGAAGTCCCAAGAAGGAGAGGGCCACCCCCTCTCCTTGTTGTCCTTGAAAAGGGCATGTTTTGGCCTCTTGAGAGAGCATTATGCTTGAGTGTGTGTTGAGCATGCTTGGGCTGTTTTTCATGCTTATATATCCATAATATAACATGATTTTAAATTGGTTTTGGTACTCCATGCATGCTTAGCATAGTTGCCATGTAATGCCTTGTTTATGCCTTAATGTGCCTTAGGTTGTTAGCCTTTGTTGGAGCATGTTTTAGGCTTAGTCTTGTGAAGATTTTGTGCATGTTTTGCCATGTTCTAGGTCTGTCCTAGGTTGTTTGGGGTTGATTTTGGCATGCTTGATATAGTTCCTTTGTATTTGGGCTTGTTGGCCTTGAGTATGTGCATGTGTAGCATGACATCTTTGCATCGATTTGGTGATTTGGGGTCCCCCCACATGTTATTTTAGTCCCATTTCCATGCTTGTTTGATTGCCTTGCATGCCTCTTTAATGCTTTGGAAGCTTGTGTAGCAATGCTCCATGTTTTGGTGTTTATGCATGCCTTTGTTTTTGAGTCATTTAGATGCCATCTAAGTGGCCCTTAGGCCTTGTATTAATGTCCCAAAACTCTATTTTTAGTCATTTAGTTCATGCCATGTTTGGTCTTGTTAAGTGTAGTTCAATGCTCCTTTGATTTGCTTTGAACACTTGGACTATTTGTTGCATGTTTGGCTTGATTTTGTTGCTTGGTTTGACACCATCCTAACATGCATTTTCAGAGCTTATGTTGCATGTTAATAATCCATGATTCTCCCTTTCAAGTGTGCTTGAGAGTTGTTCAATTTGTGCCTAAGGTTTGGACCATAACATGTGTATGTGTGCATGTGTGTTTAGCATCCATTTTGGGCATTATTGGCTACTGTTTTTAGGCCTATTTAGAGCTGCCTAATTCATGTTTAAGACCATCTTTGCATCCATTTGCATTGCCATATGTATGCTTGTATGCTTGCATAAGTTAGTTGCCATGCCATGTTGCATCCTTAGCTTGTATGCTTAGGTTGCATTGCATCTTGCATGCATTCCTTGTCCCTTGATTTGGTGATAGGGATTAGGACTTTGGTTTGATTTGGCTTGCATTGCATTTGAAATCAAAGTTGCATACTTGGTTCTTTGGGCCATCATGCATGGAAATGCGTGATTGATGGTCCGAGAATCGAGGCACATGCCCCTTTGAGTCATTATCATGATAAGGGACATGGTTGGTGCATATATGCCTTGAATTGTGCTGCCATGCTTTGCCTTGCCCTCTGTTGCTGTCATTTGCAGATTCTGCAGGAACAATCTGCCGACCGGCAGTGTAATGTGCCGACCGGCAACAATTTCTCTGCCGACAGCTCCATTTTGTGCCGATGGCCACACACCAGTGCCGGTGGTAATTCCACTCAGCCGGTGGCACTCCCCAGTGTCCAGGGATGCAGTCCTGAGGTTTTGACAGCCTCCAGAGGAGTGAAGGAAGGAAAACAGAGGCAGCCTATGCATGGCGGCGCGTTTCCCGAGGCAGTTTATCTGTTTTCTTAGCTTAATTTAATTTGTTAATTAAATTAATTAATTTGTAATTATTAATTAGCTTGCGTAGTTAATTAATTTGTAATATTTATTTGGTCCCTCCGAGCGAGGGCAAATCTGTAATAAGTGTGTGTGGGTGGTGTGTATGTCTTCCAACCTCACTTCTTTCTTCCCTTTTATTTACCTGCTTACGATGGTAGATTAGGGCACGTTTAAATTAGCATACCTTATGCTATGCATGCGTGCATTCATGCATTTGTGCTACATGTATTAGGCTCGGTACATCACGCTAACTGCATTTGTACTTCAAATTCTAAACTGAATATGTGATAGTCGTGCATTCTCACATGCCATGTTTAGGATAGCCGAGCCTATTCTAGCAACACTTTGTATGCGATGCATTAGGCACTTAACATGGACTTGGATCATGCATGTTTGCTAACGAGTTCTTTGTTTTGGCACGGAGTACGATGTAAGTATTTCCGCTTTAGCATATCGCATGAGTGTGAATGTTGCCATGATAGCATGCTTAACATGTGGCTAGATGCTTATGTGTTAAACTGTTTTGAATGCTTGTGGGTGAAGGTTGGATTGTTTGAGTTGGAAGAACTCATTGAAATCCGTGTTTTAGCCTACTTGCGAGTAGCAAATCCAAAACATTTTTTAAAACAAACGGATATGCAATGTTTATTTCCAAATTAGGCAAACTAGTCTATACTTGTTTGTTGCGCGCATAACATAGTAATTCTAGGCTAATAATTGGTTTAAGAATACATAAAGTTTTCAAAAACGGATATCACGGTTAGTAGAGGCCGGTCTTTGGACCGGGCGAAAGGGGGTGCTCATAGCTGACCTTCCCCGATCGTACCCAAGCTCCCAAGCCGAGACAACTCCGGTGATGACGGACATGTGGCCTTTGGCACCGAGTCAGGGTTTCCTAAATTCTCCCATAAAAAAATATTTAGGTGGCGACTCTGTATCTGGCAAAGCAGTCCATGTTTGGCACTACTTTTCAAAAAATCTGTTTTCTCAAACGATTTGCCAGATTTGGACTCTTTGGTTCAGATTTAGAACCAACACAAATCAAGAGTCCGAACTGTAGCGTGAGCCCCTCGCGGGCGCGTGCTACAATTATATATATTCAATTGGTTTAATGACCAATGGGTAACTGATGTCTATTCACAATCCCATATGGTGGTTTCATGGGACTTTACAACTTCCCTGATGGTAGGAAGTTATAAGGAGTTACACTTGGATATGGGTCCAAGCCTATCTATATATATGCCTATGATAGCCATCAAACACAGACGTTGTTTTGTGAATAGAATAGGCTTGAAACTCTGTCTCTTTCACTTTTCCATATGGTTCTGTAAATGTGTTTTGTGAGTGGGTTTTTTACACATTCAAGGTTTGATCATTCAAGGATAAAGATTCAAAGGCTTGAACATCATGGCATGAGGTATTCTTCTTTTTGAATTAAAATTATTTTAATTCTCAGTCTGAATCAACCAATGTCAAATTCAGTAACAAATCTAAGCCTTCCTGTGGGTAAAGGTCACTAAACTGTATTAGATTTGCTATTACTTTATAATAAGACTAATGAGTTTCGAAATATTTAAGAAAAAGAAAACTCATACCTGTGGCTTTAGAGTGTTCAATCCCTTTAATATCCAATCCATTTTCTTATTCCAATTAGATTTCATAAATAATTACTTTCTTGTGGTACCAAGAAATTATTTATAAAACATAATTGCAATGAAAAATGCCAAATTAATATTTTTAACTTTATGTGATCAAAATACTAAGGATCACATCTTTATGTCTTAAGATGCTGTGGCTACTCTTAAAACAGAATAAATTTTTTAAATATGGCATAATTTATTAATGTGAGCAAATCCTTATAGTCACAGCAAATACATAATCTTTCAATGCACATAATGTATAATACATACAATCAGAGTAATATCACATGAAAAATCCCAAGACCAAACACATGTAATTCAACCTTATACTAGATTTTGCTTAAAAATTGGACCAAAATAAATTCCATAAGTCCAACACACAGTATATACATGCTCTTATTTCATATAAATTTTCATGGCATAAATAATCTTGATACATGTAATAAGATATTACACTATACTAGAGAGCATGCCAATTATTATGAAAATTTATAAGACTTTAAAGGATATGTTAAAAAGTTCACTATATGAAATTCAAAAGAATTTGCTTACAATTTAAACATGCAGGTATAATAAACAAAATATTTATAATAGCATGTTAAAATTTCTTCATGAAAATGTCTAGAAATAAATTC
The DNA here is from genome assembly GCF_055761805.1 of Camellia sinensis. Classification (NCBI taxonomy): domain Eukaryota; kingdom Viridiplantae; phylum Streptophyta; class Magnoliopsida; order Ericales; family Theaceae; genus Camellia; species Camellia sinensis. The sequence goes on from NC_138963.1 coordinate 86,071,590, forward strand.
AAGTCCTTCATACCTCTTAAAATTAACCAAATAAGCCCAAATAAAGGTATGATAATTTCTAGAATTTATGCAAAATAGGATGAAGCAGTTTAGTCTTTAATGTTTGCCAATGAATGAAAATTCATACTTGATGACATACAAGAAGACTCCAAATAAAATAGGTTCAGAATAGGAACATTTCTAAATTCATGTAAACATTACTATTATAGAACAAGAACAAGATGAATTCTACTATTGCCTCTAATTAATATCCATTATGCAACAATTCATCTTTAATGATAAAAATAATCTAACAAGTTTCAGAATTTTTTTTTTTTTTAATTACGTAGCAAGATATGGGAATTTATGCATGAAACCCATATGAATAAAACAACGAAAAATGGGTACAAAAGTCAAATTCACTTCATCAGACTTTAGTCGGTTTCAAAATAATTTTTTTTAATCCAAAAGTGAAACCTGTTATATGCAATTCAATTGTTGGGGGTTTGGTTCAAAACAAAAACATGAACGCACTGTTACGAGATTATACTACATGTGATTTTAATCTCTCAATATATAAGAAACGTGGGTCCGTTCATGTTTTTACAAAATTTAGATAAATTGCCAATAAATTCAAAACAGAACAAAATCTGATCATTAATCAGAAACAAGCTAAACAACATAACAGAAGTGAGGCTCTGATACCAATTTCATTTGGAGTCTTCTTGTATGTCATCAAGTATGGATTTTCATTCATTGACAAACATTAAAGACTAAACTGCTTCATCCTATTTTGAATCTTTATAATTGAAATATAGGCTTGAAACTCTATCCCTTTCACTTTTCCCATATGGTTCTATAAAAGTGTTCTGTGAGTGGGCTTTTTACACATTCAAGGTTTGATCATTCAAGGATAAAGATTCAAAGGCTTGAACATCATGGCAGGAGATATTCTTCTTTCTAAATTAAAATTATTTTAATTCTCACAATTGGTATATGTCACATGTTTGTTTTATTTATTTATTTATTTATATTATATATATTCAATTGGTTTAATGACCAATGGGTAACTGATGTCTATTCACAATCCCATATGGTGGTGTCATGGGACTTTACAACTTCTTTGATGGTAGGAAGTTATAAGGAGTTACACTTGGATATGGGTCCAAGCCTATCTATATATATGCCTGTGATAGCCATCAAACACAGACGTTGTTTTGTGAATAGAATAGGCTTGAAACTCTGTCCCTTTCACTTTTCCCAAATGGTTCTGTAAAAGTGTTCTGTGAGTGGGTTTTTTACACATTCAAGGTCTGATCATTCAAGGATAAAGATTCAAAGGCTTGAACATCATGGTAGGAGGTATTCTTCTTTTTGAATTAAAATTATTTTAATTCTCACAATTACCAAAGTTGGTAAAATCAAGAGTCAGAAGGACTTCATCATTAACCAACCTCTTTATTCTCTCAATGGAGATATGTCCCAATCTTCTATGCCAAAGAATAGAGGATGACTCATCAACAATATTATGCTTAATGCCAATATCACCATGCAAGGTTAAAAGATTTTGTTCAAAAACAGGATCCAGATTTAATTGTCCTTCAAATTCACTTAGAATTGTTGAAGCCAAAAATGCTAAGTTTATTGAGAAAGTTGACCCCAGTGGGAGTTACCCTTGAAAGATACAGTGGAAGGAATCATGGGATCCAGATACAACAGCCATGAATATAGGTGAATTGGTTGCCTTTCAAGATAATCAACTTGATATTCTTGAAAATCAACAAATTCAAGAACTTTCACCACAAGAGGAGCAAGTTAACATAAAGCCTGTAGCTCAAGTCCCAATTGAGACTACAGAATTAAGGAGATCCTCACGAGCTAGAAAGTCAGCAATTTCTGGTGATTATTTTGTATACTCAATGGAGTTTAATTTTGACATCGGACCTAAAGATGATCCTATTTCATTTTCCAATGCCATGAATATGGATGATTCTAAATTATGGTATGATGCCATGAAGGAAGAGTTAGAATCTATGGCTAAGAATCAAGTTTGGGAAATTGTTGAGTTGCCTAAAGGAGTTAAAGCGGTTAGTTGTAAATGGGTCTATAAGACCAAGAAAGACTCAAATGGCAATGTTGAACGATATAAAGCCAGACTCATAGCTAAAGGTTTCACTCAAAGAGAAGGCATCGATTATCATAATACATTTTCTCTGGTTCTAAGAAGGATTCATTTCGAATTATCATGGCATTAGTAGCTCATTTTGATTTAGAGCTACATCAAATGGATGTGAAAACGACATTTTTAAATGGGGATCTTGAGGAAGAAGTATACATGAACCAACCTGAAGGCTTTTGTTTTGATAAAGATAGTCACTTAGTTTGCAAGCTCAAGAAATCCATATATGGACTAAAACAAGCTTCCCGATAGTGGTATTTAAAGTTCCACAATGTTATTACTTCATATGGTTTTACGGAGAATGTTGTGGACAACTGTATATACCTTAAGGTTAGTGGGAGCAAATACATTTTTCTGGTTCTATATGTGGATGACATTTTACTTGTATCTAATGATTTGGGATTGTTGCACGATACTAAACAATTTCTTTCTCAAAATTTTGAAATGAAGGATATGGGTGAAGCTTCTTATGTCATTGGCATAGAGATTCACAGAGATAGGTCCAAAAGGACATTAGGACTATCTCATAAAACCTACATTGAAAGAGTTTTGGAGAAATTCAAGATGAGTGATTGCACTCCTAATGCAGCGCCCCTTTTAAAGGGTGACAAATTCAGTTTAAGTCAATGTCTGAAGAATGATTTGGAAAAGGAACAAATGGTTAGCATTCCCTATGCGTCTGCCGTAGGCAGTTTAATGCATGCTTTGGTTTGTACACGACCTGACATTGCATTTGTAGTTGGGATGCTTGGAAGATACCAAAGTAATCTAGGAATGGAACATTGGAAGGCTGCAAAGAAAATCATGAGGTACTTAAAGGGAACCAAGGACTACATGCTTACTTACAAGCATGTTGACTGTCTTGAGGTGGTTGGATATTCAGACTTGGATCTTGTGAGTTGTCAAGATTCCAGAAAATCCACTTTGGGATATGTCTATCTGCTAGCAGGCGATGCTGTTTCATGGAAGAGTGCCAAAGAGACGATAATTGCATCATCAACAATGGAAGCAGAGTTTATAGCCTGCTTTGAAGCAACCTCACAGGCTATTTGGTTAAGGAATTTTATCATAGGGTTTCGAATTGTGGATTCAATTTCTAGGCCATTAAAGGTTTACTGTGATAATTCGGCTGCAGTTTTCTTCTCTAACAACAACAAAAGTGGTAGCCGAAGAAAGCATATTGACATAAAGTATCTTGCTATTCGAGACCGTGTTAAGAAGCAAGAAGTTAGCATTGGGCATATTAGTACCGATATGATGATTGCAGATCCCATGACCAAAGGTCTTTCTGTAAAGGTGTTTTCAAAACATGTTGAGGCCATGGGACTGATTGGTTAGCTCAATAATTTTTCTAGTTGTTGTTTTATTTTGTTTTGTCATGACATTTTGATTATTATTAGTGAAAAGCATCATTTTGTACACCTAAAGTATTTGTGATGTTATGCAGTCCATTGGGACTATTGATCCATAGGGATCATTGGACCCAGAATAACTTATTAGAAGTTATTTATAAAGAATGACACCACATAAAGTTGAGAGTGTGATATAATGTAATACATGGAAGGAAATACTTAATTGATAGAGTATAACCGCCATGATTCGTGTATTATACCTCTAAGGTTTGGGTATTTTTATTTAATGGCCATCATCGGTTTGTTAGTTACCCGATAGTTAACAACGTGTGTTATATGTGCCAAGTGGGAGGATGTAAGAATATCCATAAAGTGGCCCATATGCCACATGTTTTATTTATTTATTTATTTATATTATATATATTTATTATATATATTTAATTGGTTTAATGACTAATGGGTAACTAATGTCTGTTCACTATCCCATATGGTGGTTTCATGGGACTTTACAACTTCCCTGATGGTGGGAAGTTATAAGGAGTTACACTTGGATATGGGTCCAAGCCTATCTATATATATGCCTATGATAGCCATCAAACATAGACGTTGTTTTGTGAATAGAATAGGCTTGAAACTCTCTCCCTTTCACTTTTCCCATATGGTTCTGTAAAAGTGTTCTGTGAGTGGGCTTCTTTACAGATTCAAGATTTGATCATTCAAGGATAAAGATTTAAAGGCTTGAACATCATGGCAGGAGGTATTTTTCTTTCTGAATTAAAATTATACCAATTGTGAGAATTAAAATAATTTTAATTCAGAAAGAAGAATACCTCCTGCCATGATGTTCAAGCCTTTGAATCTTTATCCTTGAATGATCAAATCTTGAATGTGTAAAAGCCCACTCACAGAACACTTTTACAGAACCATATGGGAAAAGTGAAAGGGACAGAGTTTCAAGCCTATCTACAACCAGGCATGGAGGGGCAATTGGACACCCGTTACATTTAAAAAATACCTCGAGCGTAGAGGGGTAATTGAACACCTGTTGCATTTCGAAAATACCTCCACATTTATTGGTCACCGAACACGGAAGGCAATTGGGCACCCATTACATTTCAAAAATACCTTCATCTTTATCGGCCACCAAGCATGGAGGGGCAATTGGACACCCAACACATTTATTCAATTGTATTCCCCACATTTACCGGTGCTAACCACAGAATGGCAATTAGGCACCTCAACACACACAACACATATTAAGATCACAGACACCCAATTACATAACCCAACACTGAATCCATCACCCTGTGGATGCAATGCAATGCAATAGTTCACAATATTGTAACTTAACAGAAGTCCAATTCAATCACACACAAAATCAACAAATGAATACAATATGTAATACTTATATATTTCCATGTCTCCAAGTCATTCCCGCAATCAATTTTAATTATATACCAATTTACACATTAAATCTTTCAACATTTCCGAATTTCCACCCGCAACAACTTCCTTGAATCCTCCATTATATCATCATAACACAAATTTCATTACACATATGGATACACAAGAAGATTAATTGAAATTTCAACATAAAGTACCAATTTAATTCAAACCCTTATTTAAAAACAAAATCCCAAATCTAGGGTTTCAATAAAATTTGGGGTTTTCCTTATTAATCCAAAAATCTCCAAATATTTCTCATCAATTTCTCAAAACATTCTAAATAACTCAAAATTTTCAGTGAAAACATCATTTTTTAACATAAACATCTTTTAATCAAAGATTTCAAACTCAAATCAACACATACTTCACATAATACAACATAATCAAATGAAATCATAAATAATTAGAGTTAAGAGAATTCCCTACCTTAAGGATAAGAGCTACCTAGGAAGACCCAATCAAAAGCTCTATGAAACTGCGATTTAATTGGTTAGAAGAAAGATCTTCACTCCTCCACTAATCTTGCATGATCTATGGTGGATCCATGGTGTAATGAGGTGAAATCAAAGGTTTTGTAGCTAGGGTTTTCGGACATGAAGAGGGGAGAGAGAGAAAAGTGACATAAAAGGAACAAAATGTGGGTTTTATACTTGCTGATCCCAAACAGACCGCTCGGGCAACCACTTTGTGCTCAAGTGTCAGAGACATCACACCGCTTAAGCGATAAAACCTTCGCTCAAGCACAGAACGCATGCTCCTAGAACTTCAAACCAAACAGGGCAGATCGCTCAAGTGACCAAACTTGCACTCGAGTGAACTTCAACATCTCCCAAAATCTTAGACCTGCAAAAGTACTGGATGACCCACTAGACTGCTCGAGCAAACAATACATCACTCGAGCGAAGAGAAAGAAGAAACAAAAAATTTCCTATAGTGGTACATTTAGGCCCTCCATCTTTTGTTTTGATGTTGTTTTAATTTTTGTATGCTTTTTTTGTTCCTTTTTTTTTCATATTGTAGGACGCATTTCGAGGTTATTGAGTGCCTCTAACAATTTGGACTCCTGATCTCCTGATCTAGTTTTATGAGTGCAATTTGAAACATATATGAGAGTCTAGATATGACAATTTGTATAGAAAATCCAATTTATTGTAAAACCTTTTCCGAAAAATAAACTATATCACTAGATTTCAGAGTCACCACCTAATCTTTTGGGAAAACTAGGAAACCCATGACTCAAAGTGTCTCGGTTCGGGAACTTAGATATGAAGAGAGAAGGTCATGAATTAAGCACCCTTGCTCACTCAATCAAAAGATCGGCCTCTACTAAGTCATGATGTGAGTTTTATAGTGATGTGAGTTTTATAGTCTCCATAGGTTCATATTCTGGTTTTTAATAATGTTAACATTACTATTCAAAGCAAATAAGTATAGATTGTGTCACCTGTTTTGGTTATGCTTCAATTTCATGCATGTTGGAAAACCTTTTTGCACAACTCAAAAAATAATAAGCAACTCGAAAGTATAAGAATAACCACATGACAACACAAGCAACACAATCTTCATCCACTGGCATTCATATAGATATTCCATTTAAGCATATAGCCACATGGTATAACGTCAGATATAGTAAGTAGCATGTACATGCAAGATGCTAAAACTAAAAAATGCTCACCTAGTACTCCTCTGTGGTAAGCCAAAAGAATGTGTCAGATACACATGCATGATCCTATATACAAAGAGCTAATGCAATGCATCCACAAGATGCAATTAAAGATTTGGATACTAACATGTGACATGTGTATCATTTCAAGATATGAGGGTAGCGCACAAAATCACCTTTAAATTGATAAAATCCAAAAATGCAAATGAACAGAATCCAGATACATGAAAAATTGATGCAAATCATGAATATGATAAATAAAACATTATGTTGTACATACATAAAGAATATAAAATAAAAAAGATAGAAAGGCGTGGGGTTGAGAGTTATTACAACAATTGAATTGAATGAAGCCATGGGGCTGGGAAGTTATTACAACAATTGAATGAATAGAAGACGTGAGATTGGAAATTATTACAACAATGAATTGATTCAGCCAAATAAAAGCTAAATCTAACAAATCATAGTAAAATGAAAGCTGAATCTATAAATAGCAACCACAAATGCCTAGGAGAGCACTCCCTAGAAACTTCCCTATTCTACTCTGCTCTGTCTAGGAACAAAGTTCACTAGACCGTCTGTACATAAAACCATCCAGCTGAATGAAAAAAGATTCGGTTGAGTATAACCTCCGAGACAAACTCTGTTTTGTGCGAAAAACCACAACAGAACCAAAACACATTTTCTAAGAGGTGTTCATCCCTTCTACCTTTACCTCTTGTAGAAAACACTCAAGGAAGAGATAGATAGGCCTTAACCCTTATTCAACAACACAAAGGACTGTATATATAACATGTATTTACAATAATTAATCAAATAAAAATAATTAGAGGTTGGAAGAAATTCAAGCCCAAGATATTAATGAGAACCTACAATCATCTCTTTGTGAATAAGGGCAGATTAATATCCAGATTCATGCTATTAAACGGAGAGAGTAGATTAATGCACACTATTTCTTGGTGGAAGCTTTGCCTTTAAAGTAAGAGATTTATCAAAGGCTATTCTACCATTCATGGACAAGAATGTTTCCATCATTTTCTATGTTCACAAACAATTGAGGAAAAAGTTCTCAACATCTTTGACCTAAAATCTCTTACTTTACTTCCAAGAAAAACCAATCAAAATACAGACCAACAAGTTTCTCAATATCAAATTTCAATAATCATCCAAATAGCTACATGCAACAACGACATCCACTCATCAAAATTGAGTATGGATTGAAGCACATGAGCCAACATGCTTGAATGATTAGATAAGAGATGAGAAAATCCAAAAAATATGAAAAAAACTATACTATATAATCAAACTTGTGAATGGGTGGCTACTTTCTAACTCTCAACCCATCCACAAGGTTCCAACCAACACCTCTATATACAATAACAATGAATTATACTTTTAAAAGGCAAGAAAAGAGTACAAACACATAGAAAATGAAAGAAACTACCAACTCAATGGATGGGTGGCTACTTTCTACTTCCCTCCACATCCATGAGGACTCCTCACATGATTACAACAAGCTAGAAATGAAATTCAGAGCTTAAAGATGGCGAGAGAGAGAGAGAGAGAGAGAGAGAGAGAGAGAGAGAGAAGTTCAAAAGTTTCACCTCTTAAAAGAGGTTGAGCTTCTTGGTTGTCAAACTCCTTCTTGGCACCATCAAGGTTCTTTAGATATGGCTTATAATTCTTACTATCCTCAACAAGAAGCTTGTAATAAGCTTTAACGGAGTTTGGGTGGTTAGTGTGTGAAAAATGGAAGTTGGAGGCGAGGTAGAGTGATAAGCTCTAAAAAATAAGTCTCTTAGCCTTTGAAAATTTGGTAACCCTAAAAAACAAAGTTGGGTCGTGTAGTTATAGATTTTAGAGGTCAAAATATCTAAAATAATTGTGGAAAAGTCGCAGAAAATTCAAAATTCCCAAAAATGCTCTGTACTTGAACATTGTAGCAGGCCGTACCATTATTCATCTAGCCAATTACATTTTTCATCCAATTATGATTGGTTGTATGACCAGATGAAGAATCACTGCAAGAAAAAGCAGTTTTAGCGAATAAAAATATAAATTTCGTCGCTGAAAGTAGGACAATTGGCGACTAAAATTGAATTAGTAGCCAAAAGTGAAGACTTTTGGCGACTAAAACTGTTTAGTAGCCAAATGTATAGTTATTGGCGACTAAAAATCAATTTAGTCGCCGATTATATGGGTTTTAGCGACTAAAACAATTTTAGTAGCCAAAAGTGAAGGTTTTTGGTGACTAAAAAAATTTAGTAGCCAAAAGTATAGGTTTTGGCGACTAAAAAATAGTTTGGTCACCGATTATAGGTGTTTTACCGACAAAAAAAAATTTTGTAGCCAAAAGTAAAGGTTTTTGGCTACCAAAAAAAAAAAAATAGTAGCTAAAAGTGGACAATTGGCGACTAAAATTTAGTTTAGTCGGCAAAAGTGGAGGTTTTGGCGACTTAGTCGCCGAAAGTGGTTATTTTTAGGCCGAAATTAATTTTTTTAGCGACTAAATTATTGGTAGTAGCCGAAACTAAGGTTTTTGGCGACTAAAAAAAAAAAATTTAGTCGCCAAAAGTGGCTTCCTTTTTTTTTTTTAATAAATAAATTTTTTTTACGTAAATTATATTGAATAAAAATAATTATGTTCATATAAATAGTTTTATATTAATACGGGTCAATATACTATATAAATAATATATTTTGCATATATATTCATGTGGCGTTATTGTGGCATAGTGGAGAGAGTGTGTTGGTAAAGGTTTAGAATGTGGGAGATTGGTGGTTCAAAACTTGGGAAGAGCAGAGGGTAATTTTTTTTATTTTAGTCGCTACATACTTGGTTTTTGGCGACTAAAAGTTTTTTAGTCGCCAATACCTTTCGCGACTGTTTTCCAGCGACCAAACCGACGACTAAAAAATTTAGTCGGGAAAACTTAAAACTCGACTTTTGGCGACTAAAAATTTAGTCGCCAAAAGTGTTTTTTCTTGTAGTGAATATACTGTTAGATCAATAGGGTAAAGCTAGCGTGATTTGAAAGAAGAAACAGGTATTTTAGAGGATTTCACCATTTCCATTCATTCATACTATACCCTTCACTCGGTTCACCCGAAACGACAACATTTGGAGGTTGAAAAGGTAAGCCTCAGGATATTGTAGAAATGTTTGAAACTGCACAATCAGACGTATTTTGAAAAAAAGGTTCTAATTTGGTTTAAAATGTTTTGGCCAAAATGCTTATAAGGTTGGAATTAAAGCTTAAGTTTGGACTCCTTAGCACATCTCAATTTTCATCATCGGATGTTTGGAAAAGAGTGCTCAAGTTTTAAGGCCGGTCAAAATAAGATGCCTACACATATATACGATTGATTTTTTTTTTTTTTGGGTGGAAAAATAGTTCCAAAAAAATGGATTTTTTTTTTACAAATTCCCAAAAATAACTTTAAAAAGCATTTTACAAACAAATTTTCTTTAATTTTATTTGTTTTTAAAAGCATAAAATAGTTTTCCACAATAATACCAAGCGCCTACATGTGTTTCTAACTTACACAAGCATTTCAAAACACATAACACATATACAAAAAGGTCCCACATGCACATAGATTGAATGTTTCTCAATTCTCATTTCAACCTCAAATATTTTTGTTTTCTTCAAATGAAATATACAATCTCTTAGAATTTATTTATTCCATCATAACGACAATTATAATAATAATAAAATCAAACCCATCATAAATTAAGTTTGAAGTTCTTGAATTAAGGGCATTTAGGCCCTCCCTTCTTTGTTTTCCAATTGTTGTAACAAGGACATTCCTCCTTGTGGCCATATGTGCCTGACGGTACACAAAGACATTTGTCACAACAAAGGTTGCAGAACATCAAGCAATTGTTCAAGTGCGATGTTGCCGAACATCGTTTGGCGCATGCAGCAGGGCATTCTACAAACATGATATTCATACACTATTAATTAGACAATATTTGACTACAATTTTTTTTAAAGATAATGATACAAAAAGAAAGGGGAAAAAATACTTACGATCTTTGGTAAGAGATCCTTCTCCGCCAGCCTATTGGTGATTTAAAACAAATCAATGACATATAAATTAGACAAATCTCGTAAAAAATATAAATTTTACTAGGAGTTAGTGTTCTTTGAACTTTTATATCGTGTTTGAGTTTTTTGGATATAAAAGGGGGGAAAAATGGAAAATAAAAAAATAAAAAAATGAATGAGTTATAAGCTAACATTTTCACTTTTCACTTCTTTTTTTTCGTGTGTGTGTGTGTACAGTTAAGATCCAAACACAATCTAAGATTGAAGACATAATCACCATTATTGTGGCGAAAATAGTTGGGGAGGATTACTTACCAATGAAACTTGAATGGTTGACATGGAAGCCACAAGGAAGAAGAGGAAGACAAATTGAAGCCTTGAAAAGCCAGCTATAACTCTACTACTCTTTCAGTTTGTGAAAATTTTCTCTTTCTCTTTTACCTTTACCGAGGTCACAATACATTTTGATGCCTATGATTCCCTATTTATAGTTGATGTGATAGCTTGTAGACATTCTTTGCATTGTAAGCTATTAAGCCATCTTAAATGTTAATAGTGTGAAACGGTCAATAAATTATTACCAAAATGGGGTTACTAATTCTTTTGGTAATGATTTTGGTAATGTTTTTTGGGTAATGATTTTTTTGGTAATGATTTTTTTAGTTACCATTCTTTTGGTAATGATTTTTTTAGTTGGCTTTTTTGGCTTTTTAGCTTTGAAATGGTAAAAATTTTTTTTTGTTGTCCTTTTGTGATTTTTGGCTTTTTGTGATTTTTTGACCTTTTTTTTTGTCCTTTTCTGATTATTTGGCCAACTCAAAAACCAAACAATCCCTAAATGAGATTCCTTTCATTGTGGGTTTGCTATGCATGGTATTATTCAATGGGAAATTTGAACATCATTATTGGAGAAAAGCTACTCTTTACCTATTTTGGGAAATAGGTTAAAAGCTGATTTTATGACTTTTTTGAAAAAATGTGCAAACAAATAAAGAGATGATGTGATCCAAAAAGTCAAAAAGCCAATAAGCTGGCTTTTAACCTACTTTATGAGGCTCACTTTGGGCCCACCTCTCATCATGTGGTTATCAATATCTGATTAATCTAATTTTTTGCATAGATGATTTATTCAGTAAGCCTTAAAAAATAAATGATTCGAATCATGAAAGTGTATTTAGAATGAACCTAATGATAAATATACCAGCCCCTATAGTGTGCCTTGGATAGAACATTAATGACTTGTCTTCTATTATTATTTGGCAAAATTCAATGATATGTCACTCAATGGTGATGATATTAGTAATCTGTTTTGAAAAAAAAAAAAAACTATATATACACACAAAATTCTCTTATCTTTTCTAGTACCTTTTTTTTTTCTTTTTTTCTTTTTCTTTTTTATGCAAACATAATACGTTATCAAATTTATCATGCTCTCAACCTTTGCCAAATCCATGTTATGTTTGACATATGGGTTGGAGCAAAAATTTGGGGTCAAATTTGATTGTTGGTGTGCCATGTAGGATTTGGCTCATGTCAAAAATAATTATAGCACTTTTTTTATAAATAAAACAATATTTTCGTTTATCTTTCAATGACAAAACGATAAAATTTGATATAGAGGTTGGAGAGTTTCAAGAGAAGTCAAATTGACATATGTCAATTTGTCACCCAAGCCTTCAATTTTATTTGACATACCAAAATTTGGCATATAGGTTGGGGATGCTACCCAAAGCTTCAAATAGCAAGAAGGAAATTATTCTTTTATTCTCATTGTAATAATAAAAAGTACAAAAATGCTAGAGTCCCTAAAAATTTTATCAAAAGTTCTATTAAATGTCTCACATGGGTGTGGGACCTACATGGGACCCACATTGTGTGGATCCCACACCCATGTGAGATATTTGGTAGAATTTTTGAAACCTCTAATATTACTCTAAAAAGTATTAACCTTGAGAATTTAATAATATGAATTAATTTCTCTACGAAAAATTTTATGTGATGTTTCGGGTCGTCGACTCGACGTGCCTATTCGGATTTTCCATTTTACTTTTCGAACCATTGTACGTTAGTTATTATTCTAGTGATTGTGGTTAGACCGTGTTTAGTGACCCTAAAATTTTGAATTCCGAGCGTAAGGACAGATTACCAGAGTGTAGGAATGCCTTAAGAGAATTTTGGCCACACCAGGCATTCCCCCTACATGAAGTAGGTTGGAGTCACATGTACGATTTGGTGCAGAAACATTTGGACTTCTGGAGTTGGGACCGCATGTGTGGTGACTTCACATGTGCAATTTAGGGCCCGTATGTGAGACAATGTGGAGCAGCAAGTCTAACACACTGCAATAAACAGCACGTGCAGTGAAGGAGTCCCGCACGTGTGGCGAGGGACCTCCGCACGTGCGGCCATGTACATTTTTGCCTGGTTTTTCTTGTTTCTATCCCTCTTTTGCTGATCTCTCTCCCTTGTATCTCATTTCTCTTTACCCTCTCTCTCTTTCTAAACTCTCTTTTCTCTCATTTCTCTCTAAAACACACACCAAACTTCACAAAGCTCTCAATCTAACCACATGAAAGAAGAATTTGACCCTAGTTCTTTGGACGAAAATGCTAAGCGTGTCAAGAGCTTCGTTTTGACTGGAGCTATTGAAAATCCGACAAACTCAAAATTTTGAATTTTCTTCTTTTTCTCTCTCAATCTTTGAGATAGGGATTTTCTTAACTTACTACATGTATTTTAGCAAGATTATGTGCTATTTTGTTAGTTGAAATTGTTTGGAAAAGTTAGGGGTTTTGCTAATATTGTTATTAATGCATAAATTGGAAAATTTATCAAATGTTTGTCAAACTTTTTAACTGTTTTACCTATGGTTGCTGTTATCCCAGTAATGGCAACCCATGAGGGGGGTGAATTGAGTTTTCAAAATATTTAAGCAATAATGAAAACTAATGCGATCTGAGCTAACTCAGAATTAAGAGAGAGATATAAAACTTAAATAATCAAATTTTAACTGATGAATAAGCAATGCAAATAATCACAGGAAAATATAAGCAGTGATAAGAGAAAGGAGAAGAGATATCAACATCACGATTTATAGTGGTTCGGTTTAACCCAAGTCTACGTCCATTCCCCAAGTATTCTCATTGGGAATTTCTCCACTATCCTCAAATAATGATACAACCCCTAACTTATAGCGATCCCGGTTTTTTCTTCCTTTGTATACTGTATTCTGGACTTGGTTCCGTGGACTTGTTTTTGTATCATTATCACTTCTAGCCTTTCCTCTTTGTATTTGGATCTTGGGTTGTGATGGGCAGGTTTGAAACAGGTTGGTTGCACTTTGAAACCAAAAGGTGATGTCCAGATTTTGGCCTTCACGCTCGAGCGGAAGTTTTAACGCTCGAGCGGGCTCTTCGTTGTTGCTTATCCACTCGAGCGGGAGTTTTGACGCTCGAGCATGTTTTTCCATCTCCCAGTACTTTACTCTGCAGTCCCTCCGCTCGAGCGGAGAGTTTGGCGCTCGAGCGGGTACCATCGCCTACAAAACTTCTGGAAGTGTGCAATTGACGATCGAGCGGCTCTTTTCACGCTCAAGCGTGAGTCTGTGTCTGACGCTCGAGCGGGGATTTTCACGCTCGAGCGGGGAGTCGACTACATCAGTCCGAGATTTCACTTTTTGGATCACTTTTTGACCTACTTTTCTTTCTTAATTTTTAGAAAACCGCCCCTTGAGAGTCTCTCTCTCTTTCTCTCTCTCTCTAAACCTGCCTTCTCTCTAAAAATTGATCTACCTAGGGTGAGTATCTAACCTTGGTCCTTTATTAAAAAGATAGAGTGAGTCAAGGGCTTTCATTCAATCTGAACGTTTGGTGGTTTGGAGCACTTTGGAATTTGGGTATTCATCTTCGTCTTCTCCATTCGGGTTATTTTCTTCGAGGTAGGGATTTCCTACTCCATCCTATAAGTTTTGTTCTAAGTTTTGGTATTTTGATATGTTGGGAGTACTTTGGTAATTTTGGGAAAAACCCTAGTTGTATTAATAAATTAATTTGTATAATTAATTTAAGGAAATTGGGGAAATTGGTTAAATGCATGAAATTGAGGAATTCATTGATTAAATGGTGTAGTTGGATAATTAAAATCACTCGCCTATTGAACTGTTGATATATTTATTTCCAGTCTAGAAATAACTGTTTTGGGCTATCGGTGGAGGATAGTCGTGTTTGTTGTAGACATCGCATGTGGATTAGGGAAAATTGAAACTAATCAATTTGTTTAAGTCATAAATTTAGACTATTGAATTAATACAGAAAATACATGTATTGATTGAGCATTGCATATGCATATTGTTTGGGAAGAGATAAGGGATGTACTCCACGGTTTAGGGGAAGATAGGGGATGGACCTCTAAACCGGATTTTTGTTTGGGAGGAGATAGGGGATGGACTCCATTAGCATCACTATTATGTGTGCTTATTATATTGAAGTATTTTTACATGTTATTGATACAGCACTAAAATGTGTATCAAATGAGAAGTACGGAGTGTTTTGATATGAGCCTGAGTCTCATCTGTGTTGTTGATATTGGAAGTAATGTGAATGTGATATATAGTTCACTGTTGTAAGTTTGGCCAGGTTCTGAGTCATATTGATAATAATGGGAATTGAAACATGTCATAGACATTAGTGTCATGAGACAGTATCAAGTTATAATTGATTATCTTGGTTAACCATCTATTGAATGCTATAGCTTTATCCAATGCTTATATTTGGTTTAGTATTTTTCTACTGGGCTGTGGCTCACCCTTTATGGGAACATCATTTTCAGGTTCAGGTGATAAGCTACCTCCAAGGACTTAGCTTGGAAAGAATTGGAGTTGAAGACTCTGTTTAGTTTAGTTGTTATTTATTTAATTTGATGTTACATGTAACGCTTTTATTTAGTAATACTCTGATGAATGAATTAATGAATTGTTTTCTTTAAATATTGCATGTCAATGATATATATATAATGGATTAATTTTGAGGGCGTTACATAACTTCACAGATGCTAGTAAACATTTACAACAAGTGATCAACTCCCAATCACTTAATCCAACTAGTTTTGAATCTGGTGCATAGTCACACCTAACCCAAGTGATTTTATCCCAAAAATCACTTACAAAAATATCATAACTAGTTTTGAATCCGGTGCCTAGTTACACCTATCCTAAGTGATTTTATCCCAAAAACCACTCACAAAAAAATCACTCTCTCAAGAGTAAAAAGAAGGGGGTGCAAACCCTTTTACAATAAAAGTTTAGCTAGCGAAAAACGAAAAACGTGGTTGGAGTTACTCTTACATAGCTTTCTTGAATATCACCAATGCATATTTGTTTTGTTTCTTGTTTTTTTCAACTGAGGCTTGAATGCTCCTTTTATAGCTTCAAAATTATGACTGTTTGAGCTTCAGAAATATAGCTATTAGGATTGATTCCCTTTCCCAAATCAATTCATCTTCTATATTGAACCTTTTCATATGAGAGCGATTTGAATTTTGAGTTTTTGTATTCTTTCATTAATCCCATAGTCCATGGTTTCCTTCCTCATGCATATCTTCAAATTAAAATAGTAGATTAGAGGAATCTTCAAATTCAAATTCTATCTCTAAGCTTCCTTTCTTGAATATTAGCAAATTTCAATTTGTCTTGGAAAAGTTCTGAACAAATCCCTTTGATTCTGCATTATTTCCTAGTAGAGCAAATCTTCCTTTTATATCAAATCCAATCAAAATCTTCATTCATCATTTATGTTTGAACAATTTGCTTCTGCCGAATACTTTGAGCTGACTCTGAAAATTATGGGAATTTCCTTATGCAATCCAGCAAGCTCTAAGCTGGTTCATTCTAGATTTGAGTTGACATCTTCATTTCTTATTCAATTTTATTTAGTACAATATATTTTGAGTTTGCTCCTCTTTCTTCATGAACTTACTCAAATCAAGAAAATTGTTCCAGAGCTGACTCAAATCAAGAACATTGTTCCAGTCAATTCTACAACTTAGACAAACTTTAATCATCTTTAAATTTAGCAATAACTTATTATAAGCATAATCACTTAGGCTTTGTTATCATCAAAATCAATTTATAGAATCCTTTGAAAACCTTGGGTCTAATAGTTGATATTTAGCATGTGAATTTGAGAAATTTTCACTTTAAATGAGAAAATCCCAAAATTTTGAAAACCCTAGAAATGTAAAGATTGGGAATGCAATTGGGAATTGAGAAAATTTATGAAAATTCTTGCTAAATTATGACCATTTGGAAAGTATGGAGAATTGTTAAGACTTTTGGAAAATCATGTGTTATTTTGAAAGAATTGAGAATTGTTAAATTATGCTCTATATTTTGCTTATTTAGAATATTGTGATAGAGATAATTATTTTGGAAATCGATGGACGATTGCATTGACTTGTTATATAATTCATACGGAAATTAGCATAAATTTTTGAAACTTTTCATGGGTATAATTCTATAATAATAGTCTTCTACTATTTTTTGAAAGACGTTCACGTTGTTTTTTTTTTTTCCTTTTAAACTATTCTTTGATCTTTGAAAGGTAAATCATTGATGAACTTTTGTGTCTGCAACTTCTTTATGTATATCATCTTCTTCTTTTTTTTATTATTTACAATATAATAACTTATTGATATATGACTCTTTTATTATGTTATATTTATAACTTACTAAATTATGAATCATTATTCTACATGATATTATTGTATATCATCATTTTTTTATTATGTCAGAATTAAAGTTTTATAACTTATTGATACATATTAGTATATCAATTTTTATTTTTATTTTATGCTATAATATTTCTTGAGTATTATTTTAAGTTGCCTACACTTAATATTCTAGATTTATTTTTGCAGAATTTTTTTTTTTAAATTTCTGGAGAATGTATCAAATCTGTATTTGGAATGAGAATAAGGTCAAGGTGAGGTTAACAAGGTTGGCATAGAGGAGACACTAGCTTCTTCGGCGCAATAGTAGACTTGAGAGTCCGTTAACAAGAGACTAACTCATCCACATGGAAAAATAGGCACAATTTTTTTGACTATTACTATTGCATGCTAAGGGAAAACGTCATCATCATGTTAGGCCCATATTAAATGACAAATAGACGATAATGACAATTTTGTAAATTTTGTACCGCAAACTCATGAATATGAAATGTACTCTAATGCAGTTCTACAAAATGATAATATGTTTGTAATTAAACAAAAATTATTAATTTTGTTAGTAATAATTTATTAATTTTCTATTTAGGTTTTGGTAATCAACACGTCGACACACAAAAAGGTATTTTCGAAACAAATGTAATGCATCGGCATCCTAACCAAGTTTAACAAGATACTGATGTGGTGCAAGTTACAACAATGAAATATTTGGTAATATTTTTATTAATATTTTGCTTCAATGGAAAATCAACATTACTTTATTTTTCTATACTTCTAATGAGTAGGACATTCTCACGCATTTTCTTTTCAAGCAAAACACAAACCTTAAACCTTAACTTTATCAATTTCTACTTCATATTAGAAGAGAATGAAAACAATTATTTTCTAAATTAGATTTAAGATTAATATTACTTTTCAAGGAAAATCTCAAAACAATTTAATAAATTAATTACTTTGTGACCCATATAGACAAAAGTTTGAATCTCCTATACATAACAAAAATAAAAGTTGAAAGTATTATTTAATCATTCATTTAATTATCTAATGTAGTAGCATTAAAAAATTTTAAAAAAAAAATTAGTAACAATATTCACACTCCCCTTTTCATATCATATATAGACAAATAATTTAAAATAAAATATAAATATCATTGGTTAAAATATCTTAAGCTAAATATTTTGTTGTTAGGGACTTTTTTTTTTAAAACTCTCTCGTGCATAGCATAGGTTGGCTGCTATTTTTAGTATATATGAAATTGGAGAAATTGGGGAAATACCTATTATTACCACAGCGAATGTGTGTATGTGTAAATAAATGTATAAATAAAATAAATAACAAAACAAAAATAATTAATTCAAAAAATAATTATATAATTTAAATTCCAAATCAATTGCTTACTGAAATTATAAGTCGAGGCTTGTGTTGGACACAATCTCCTTAAAGTAGATTTCGCCCTTATTCCGGTGCTTCGAGATTTAACAGCGTCTACTTCGCATGATACAATGACTGACACTTGATTCACAACACAACAAACTCAAGTTTGGCGAACCAAGCAATGTTGTAACTCTCTCTTTCTTTTCTTAGAAACTAAATGGTAAACAGATGCAGGAGAATAGGAGGATGAACAAAATAAGAAATGATGAAATGTTAGGAAAATTTTGATGGTCAGAATTGTTAGGATGGCAGGCTATTTATAGAAAAATTGGTGGCTTTTCAGAATAGGTTTCAACAGATAGAAACACATTCAAACAGATTCAACAAGTAGAAAACCTGTTCAGGTGGATTCAACAGGTAGAAAACCTGTTCGAGTGGAACTCAACAGGTTTGAACTTGTTCAGGTGGAGTTTTAAACTTTTTGGGTGGAGGAAAAAATCTAGACCAATTTATTTTGAATTTTGAAACCAAAATTTAAAAAAAATAAAAATAAAATACAAATGTTTTTGGCCCAAAAAAATAAGTATTGGGTCGGACAAGCCCAACCCAACCTCACACCATGCACTTGCACTCAAGCCCAGCCTTGCTTGCCCGGACGGACGGCGGCAGCGCGCACGTGTTTTTCGTTTTGAGTCCAATGGGTCTACCCTACTTTACCCATAACCTCACCCTTCCACAAACTTAGGTACCCATTGAGGCCCATCCAAAGTATCCTAAGTTAGATTTTATATACCCAAATAAATCCTTAAGCTTTTCCAATGTGGGACAAATACATTTCACAAATGTATAGGAAACCCATCTAAAGCCATATCCATGAACACGAAAATGCGCGTTGAATTCTCATTCATCTGGAAATGGTTTTGAGTAACCAAATAGACAATGTTATTCACTGCTTAAATATGAACCCAATTAGTAACGTTAAAAATAATGCTTTGGTCCTACCTTAATTAATGCTCAAAGTTAGCAAAAACATAAGGTTTTTTCCAAAGCTATTTTCCAACAATCCCCCACATAAATGGAATTCGCGATAATGGACATGCAACAAAATGTAAACACAAAAAAGAGTACATTAAGAAGATACACTACGTCGAGATAGGTAGCTTTTGGTTTTAAACCTCCTCTAGTGAAAGCCTATCGGACTTACTAGCTAACTAGTAGATGCGATTTTTTATTTTTTTTTGGATGAATAAGCCATAAATTAAAAGATAAATAATTAGAAACTGTAACGCCCCAAATTTCTAGCCCAAATGATAATACAACAATCACGGCTCTTTCTAGGAAAACCGAATATAAATCTCCAAAGTTACATTACATGATACAATAGTTCTCCATGCAATAATACATTAATCTAACAACAAGTAAATAAACAAATAAATACCCCCAAAGGTTTACAAGTTTTCAATGCTTGAACCTGGTTACACAAAATGGTTATTCAAACCCACACACATACAGCCATTGGCTTACACACAAAGTCACAACAAAATGAGAGTCTCGTACTCTCAACACACATTTCCTTACCTTTAGTTAGGCAGCATCACCACATCTTTTCCTGCACAAAAATCCTGTAGGGTGAGCATAAAGCCCAGTAGGAAATCCTTAACAAAGTATATACATTTTATACAAGTCTCAAGAGATGAAATGAACATGCCATGCTATACCCTTTTGAAAGAAAATCACATCTTCATCTTTGAAAACCTTCATGCTCAATGATGTCATGCAATTTCAATTCTTTAAAACTTAACAATTCATTTCAAGAGCAGTAAATGCGACTTTAGTAATCCCTAGGTCGGTGTCTGCAAGTAGACTATACTAGTACTACCAAATTGTCATTTTTACCGGTATTAACTGGAAGGCTCGACACCTATCCGCGTGGGTGTTCAGTCTTTCATCCTGGACCCTCAGGCCAACTTATTCAATTTCATGTATACCACATATCAAGACTTACCAACGTATTTATCCCAAAACCATTCTATGAAAACTTGTTTTCTCAACATTCTTTTCTCAATGCAGGCGCATTGGTTAACCTAAAAGGCATTACAAGGAATTCAAAATGGCCATAACGCGTACGAAAGGTCGTTTTCTAAATGTCCTCCTCCCGGGCACTCAACTGATGGTATCCCAACCTCAAATCTATTTTTGAGAAGCAACAAGACCCTCTAAGTTGGTCGAACAAATCATCTATTCTGGGTAGAGGATACTTGTTCTTAACTGTAACTTTATTCAACTTGCGGTAATCAATATACAACCACAACAATCCACCCTTCTTGTTCGCAAAGAGAGCCGGTGCTCCTCAATGTGATGTACTAAGACGAATGAAGCCCTTATTTAAAAGCTCTTGGAGTTGAATCTTCAACTCATGTAATTCGGCGGGTGCTAATCTATATGGTGACATGGAAATTGGTGTCGTGCCAGGCACTAAGTCATTGGAGAACTCGATCTCCCGGTGAGGTGGTAAACTAGTAAGATCTTTTGGAAAGACATCCGGGTATTCACAAACTACCCTTGGTAACTCAACACGAGCCCCGTCACTCCCACTATCCAAGAGAGTTGCAAGAAGGCCACTAAGTTTGCTCCTACTACGAGGGTCAACAACTGGCGACAAGACTCTATCAACTCGGTTCCCCAGAAAATAAAAACGATCACCGCTCGAAGTGCACACCGTAACTTTCTGACGGTAACAATCAATCACAGCTTGGTAAGAACACAACCAATCCATGCCTAAAATGACATCAATACTCAACATATCTAGCAACGCAAAAGCAAACAGAAGTCAATACCCAACAACTTCTATTTCACAATCACGACAACCCCTGTCTAAATCAATTGTACCCCCAACAAGTGACTTTACTCTGAGTGGAGGCACTAACCGTGCTACCTCTAACCCCAATACAGAAGCAAATGCAGTAGATATAAATGAATGAGACACACCGTGTCTATCAATACATTAGCCAAAGAATTACACACAACAAAAATACCTCTCACAACTAAGGATTCTGGAAACTACTTTGGCACGATAACAGCATACACGCGCCCCTGTGCCCTTGATTAACTTGCTCCCCCTCTCAGAGCATAGGACTATTGTACTGACTAAGCTGAAGTGGCTCCCTGATTAACTCGCGAAGCTTGGACTGATTGAGCCTACTGGTGGCTTTGAGTCTGCCTCGACCCTGATACGCTAGATACGCCTCACATCTATGGGCAAGTTCTCTTCATATGCCCGGGCTGACCACACTGATAACAATTAAACCCTTGACCTTTATTCTGAGACTGAGACTGAGACTGACTTTGAGATCGGTTAGGTGGTGGTACTATTAACTGCCCTCCTCCCTTCTGTGGGCATGAGAAGGCTTTGTGACCCGGTTGGCTATACTTGAAATACGAGAAACTACTTAATGCACTTTTTCCCGGACCCGCACTGGACAAAGGAAAAGTGAATCTAGACTGTTGTGGTTGGGACTGGGACGGATGGGTGTTCCTACTATTCTTGTTCTGTCCATAGTCTCCTTGAGACTCTTGGCCCCTAGACCTCAAACTCCGAAGCCTCTTCTTCTCGGCTTGTATGAAAATTTCTACGTGTGTCGCTATCTCCACAAGACAATCATATTCCCGAATCATATTTTCGACAAGCTTGAACATAATTATTGTTTTCAATTTCTTTTCAAATTCAATGCAACGGCGCTCATCCGTTGCCACCAACTCTGGTACAAATCTGGACAAACTGGAGAAGACTGCCTCAAACTCAGCCACGGGCACGTCGAGTTGTTTGAGGTCTTTAAACTATTGCCTCAATCTCTCCCTAGCAATGGGAGGTATGTACTTATCTTGGAAAGCAACCGCAAAGGCTTCCCATGTCGGCTCCACTCTACCCTTGGCACCTTTCCACCATTGACCCGCGTCTCCTTTAAGATAGTAACTCGCTAGAGTCACTCTTAGTTCACTATCTTTGATGTGAAGCATCTCAAATGTCTTCACAGTTTGTTTGAGCCACTCATCTACTTTCTTGGGCTTGGGACCACCATGGAGCTCATCCGGTTTGGCTCGCAAGAACTCTCTAGTAAGGAAACTCGCCCTTGACTCTGCGGTGTTCTCTCGGGCTTGATTCTCCGCCCTCAACAAGTTCATAAACTCTCTTAAAGCCCCTGCCATTTCTCGAGCTAGGGCCGCCATTGCGGTTTGACTCACTTGTTCAGCTACATTAGCTTGGCCGGACACTTCCTCTTGCACCGGAACCTCATGGACCGGTACTGTCACGACCCCATTCCGTCCCTAGTAGAATGGTGCCGTGATGGCCAGTAATTCGAGATTACGGAAGGCCAACTTTCAAGAATTCACACACTATCAGAGTATTACATATGGGGCTAACATGTGCGGAAGCAATATATACAAATTTAATTAGTCCATAAGAGCTGTGCATAAGTTAAATGGAATGGCATACATTCGCACATAGCTTTAATACAACAAAATGAAGTACAAAAATACATCTTGACCAAAAGGCTTCTCAGCTATCAAATACAAAATACAACAAAATACAACTAATAAGCATAATCTTCAAGATGCGGCAAAAGTGCGTAATCCAAAACAAGTAGCAAATACATCTAGGCGTCACCGCCGTCCTGCTCGTCACCTACATATATATAGAGAGGGGTGAGCTTGGATACTCAGTGAATGGTACAAATAATAAAAGGGTTTACATGAATGATATCCGAAATCTTTATCAAATCAAAGCATAACACATCTTGTACAAAATCCAAGGGCAAATCAAGTTTATCTAACAAATCTTTCAAGTCTCGACAATTAAAGTCTTTCCAGGCTTTCAAGTTCCAAGGGATGACATTAACAAAGGTTGTGCTACAAATGCTTATAGTCCCCTAGCACGTACGGATTTTCAAGATTGTGCTACAAATGCTTATAGTCCCCTAGCACGTACGTACTTTCAAGATTGTGCTACAAATGATTATAGTCCCCTAGCACGTACAGACTTTTCAAGATTGTGCCACAAATGCTTATAGTCCCCTAGCACGTATGGACTTTTCAAGATTGTGCTACAAATGCTTATAGTCCCCTAGCACGTACGAACTTTCAAGATTGTGATTCAAAACAAGGCTAATACTTGGTATACAAAATAGGGATCATCATTCATGCTTCACAAAATACTTTTCCAAAACAAGCAAGGCAAAACTTTATCAAAACTTAATAACATAACTTTATTAAACATACCACTCACATAGCTCTTCAGACGTCGGGGTCAAGGCAAGTCCAAGTCCTACAAACACATGGCAAAGTCTGTTGAATGCATTTTTAAACAAGTTCACATGCATACAGATGATCTCGGCATGCTTCGAAACCAAGCTAAGTCAAAACAAAACATTGTTTCTTATCTCGGGGAAACATGCTGGGCGACTACCAGGTCTAGGCCGAGGTCCCACACCTCCTTGCCGAGGTGTTGCCTCGATGGCCACATTCAAGGAAATGAGGTCGGGAAAATCTGAGTTTCCCTCTCTTGAAGAACATGTTGAACATGAAGAACATGAACATGAGGAAGATGAATGCAAAGATCAAAACTTGCTATTACAAAAGCTGAGATTTCATGCTATGAATTCAAAAACATGGACTTGGGTACCTACACTCAAGGATCTTATCAAAACAAACACAAAAACATGAGTCTTAATGCAAACTTCCGGATCAAACGAGGCTTTTTCTTCAAAAATACATGAACACCATCTTCTCTTTCTAAAACCAACTTTAAACCAATGCATAACATGCAGAACATGTTCGATCGTGCAATGCAGCTAGATAAACATAAGGAACAACAAAAGTAAATTAAGAATCTAACCTCAATACGCGAATCTAACGGTTTGATCTCTAGGAATCAAGCTCAAAAGCCCACTCTCTCACTCTAAAACTTCTTCTTCTTCTTCTAGAGCTTCTCTCTCCTCACAAACAAAGACATATAGCAAAATGATACATTTCTAGGTCTGCTGGCTGACTTAACACTCAGCTGGGATACGTGGCACTACCGGGTTGGTTCTCCTCAAAAAGGTGGCTGAGTGAAAAGACAAGACTATGACAAAGTGTGTTCAACAAGCAAGATGGCATGGGGACTTCGGCGGGTAATTATCTCGGCTAAGAACAAGACATCGGCAAGCAGGGGAAAAATGATCTCGGCTAGGAAGGACAACACTTGACTAAGCTGTGCCACACCTTGGCCTAGATGTGCCACACCTCGGTGTAGGTCATACCACTCCAGGACAAGATCACTTAGGTGCAAAGGTAACATCTCGGCCTAGATAATACACATCTCGGCGTTGGTGATGAACACCTCGGCCTAGATAATGACATCTCGGCCAATATGTTAGGGTGAAGGTGGAGGTCAAACAAAGTGGTTCCAAGATAATTCTAGACTGAAGATAACCTCGGCTAAACTCACACCAAGCAAGGTACAAAACATGCGAGGAACACTTAAGCAAGACAAATCAAGGTTTGTAAAGATGCAATATATCAAGACAAGATCATGTAATATATGCAAGCATGACTAGGGTAGAGTGAGGGTTGTTACATCTTACCCTCCTTAAAGAAGTTTGGTCCCCAAACTTAAATCACCTTGTTCTACAAATAATCCTGGATAACGGATCCTCATTTCTTCTTCCATTTCCCATGTAGCATCCTTGCCGTAATGCTCTTCCCATTCAATTTTCACCATTGGTATTGATTTGTTCCTCAACTGTTTCACTTGTCTGTCAATAATTTTTATCGGCTTCTCCTCGTAGTCTAAATCTTCACTAACCACAATCCCGGAATGATCGATTACATGCAGTGGATCCCGAATATACTTCCTCAACATCGAAATATGGAACACATTGTGAACTTGACTTAGTTCTAGTGGCAAAGCTAGTCTATAGGCAGCTAGGTTAACTTTCTCAAGAACTTCAAAAGGCCCGACGTAACGGGGTGCCAATTTACCCTTCTTCCCAAATCTTGAACCTCCTTTCATCGGCGAGATCTTCAGGAAAACATGATCCCTAACTTCAAACTCTAACTCCTTTCTTCTCTGGTCGGCGTAACTCTTTTGTCGACTCTGAGCAGTTCCAATTCTCTGTTGGATAAGCTTGATGTTTTGGTTGTCCTTTGAACTAGATCAGGGCCGACCAAAGCTTTATCTCCTACCTCGGTCCAGCATATCGGCGATCTGCATTTTCTTCCATACAGTGCTTCATACGGCGCCATGCCAATGCTAGCTTGATAAACTGTTGTTGTAAGCGAATTCTACTAATGGTAAATGCTCTTCCCAGCTTCCCTTGAAGTCCAATACACATAGTCTAAGCATATCTTCAAGTGTTTGAATTGTTCTCTCTGTTTGGCCATCGGTCTGGGGATGAAAAGCCGTACTAAACCTCAATTCAGTCCCCAAAGCCCTTTGTAAACTCTGCCAAAATCTAGAAACAAACTTTGAATCTTGGTCTGACACAATGGACATCGGCACACCATGGAGTCTAACAATCTCATTCACATACAACACAGCAAGTCGATCCGCATTAGACGAAGTTTTAACCGGCAAGAAGTGTGTTGACTTAGTTAATCTGTCGATTATAACCCAGATCGAATCCATTCCTTTCTGCGTCTTCGGAAAACCAATCACAAAGTCCATGGAGATGTGTTCCCATTTCCACTCAGGAATCGGCAAAGGTTGGAGAAGTCCTGCTAGCCTTTGATGTTCTTCTTTAACTTGTTGACAATACAAACACTGGGACACGAATTCGGCTATCTCTCTTTTCATATTCGGCGACCAAAAAGTGTGTTTTACATCTTGATACATCTTGGTGTTCCCTGGGTGAACTGCAAATCTGGATCCATGAGAGTCTTGCAAAATCTTTCCTTTCAACTCTGGGACGTCGGCCACGCACAATCTTCCTTCAAACTTAAGCACTCCATTCTCAAGGGTGTGACCTGACCTCGGCCTGGTGATAATCTCGTCGGCTACCTTTTTCAGGAATCCATCCTCCATTTGCCTTGCCTTTACTTCCCCAATAGTAGTCGGCTCCACTGAAATCATGGCTAGGCATGCCAAACTTCCCACTGACTTTCTACTCAATGCGTCGGCTACCGAGTTTGCTTTACCTGGGTGATACTGAATTCGCATGTCGTAGTCCTTCAATAATTCAAGCCATCTTCTCTATCTCAAATTTAGTTCCTTTTGAGTGAACAAGTACTTCAAGCTCTTGTGATCTATAAAAACTTGGCAAGAGGCTCCATACAAGTAGTGACGCCAAATCTTCAAAGCAAACACCACGGCTGCTAGCTCTAGATCATGGGTTGGATAGTTCTTTTCATGAAGTTTCAACTGATGAGATGCATATGCTATGACTTTGCCCCCTTGCATTAATACACAACCCAAACCCTTATGTGAAGCATCACTGAAAATCTGAAATTCCTCATTACCTAATGGGAGTACAAGAACTGGTGCTGTAACTAACCTCGTCTTCAACTCTTGGAAGGCTGATTCTCTATCATCAGTCCATTCATATGTTGTTCCCTTCTTGGTTAGTTGTGTCAATGGTACTGCAATCCTTGAGAAGTCCTTCACAAACTTTCTGTAATAACCTGCCAAGCCCAGAAAACTACGAACCTCGGACACGTTGGTCGGCGTCGGCCAATTCACAATGGCTCCAATCTTACTGGGATCAACTGATATACCCTCTTCATTAATCACATGCCCTAAAAATGAAATACTGAAAAGCCAGAACTCGCACTTGCTCAGCTTGGCGTACAACTTCTTGTCTCTCAAGATCTGCAGGGCAAGTCTCAGATGATTCTCGTGTTCAATTGTACTCTTGGAATAGATCAGTATGTCGTCAATAAAAATAACTACAAACTCATCTAGATACGGCTTAAAGACTCTATTCATCAAGTTCATGAACGCTGCAGGAGCATTGGTCACTCCGAAAGGCATTACCAAAAATTCGTAGTGGCCATACCTTGTCCGAAAAGCAGTCTTCTCAATATCCTCGGCTTTAACCTTCAGCTGATGGTAGCCCGACCTAAGGTCAATCTTGGAAAAGACTCGTGCTCCTTGTAGTTAATCAAGCAAATCGTCAATCCTAGGCAATGGGTACTTGTTCTTGATGGTTACCTTGTTAAGTTCTCTGTAATCAATGCAAAGGCGAAGTGTGCCATCCTTTTTCTTAACGAATAGAATCGGGGCTCCCCATGGTGAAGTGTTCGGCCTAATGAATCCCTTATCCAACAATTCTTGTAGTTGCAGTTTTAGTTCCTTAAGTTCAGCTGGGGCCATTCTATATGGTGTTTTGGAGATAGGTTGTGTTCCCGACATGATGTCCACAGTAAACTCTACTTCTCTATCGATCAAGTGGCCAGGCAACTCATTTGGAAAGACGTCGGGGAATTCCTTAACAACTGGTATGTCAGCTAACTCAACACTTCCATTCGAATCACTTAGTATACTGCACAAATAACCCTGACACCCTTTTTGGATCAACTTATAGGCTTTCATGGGTGAGATTAAGTAAGGTGGGAGTACTACTCCTTTACCTTGGAAAATAACCTCGGCTTGGTTTGGGGGTTTCAGTGTGACACTCTTTGAAACACAGTTAATAGATGCATGATTCGTTACTAACCAGTCCATTCCCAATATGACGTCAAAGTGAGTCATGCTTAACGGCATTAAATCAACAAATAATTCTACGCCCTCAATCACAACGACACACGCTCTATAAATGGATGCGACAATCATAGTTATCCCAGATGGAGTAGACACATATAACACATAATCAAGGGGTTCTTGTTCTCTACTTAACTTCTTGGCAAACTTAGCAGATACAAATGAATGTGTAGAACCCGAATCAATCAATATGTATGCATCTTGAGAGCAAATTGGGAGTATACCTGACACGACTGTCTCAGCATTCTGAGTATCTCCTGGAACCAATGCAAAAACTCTGCCCTTTCTCGTTTGTGCCCTCCCGATGTTATTCCTCTATGCATAGCCCGAGGTACTCCCATTCTTCTTACCATCATCAGTCTTTGCCTTCGGACAGTCCTTCACACGATGACCCATTTCACCACATTCAAAACAGGCTCCCGATGCCCAACGGCAAACCCCGGAATGCGGTTTCCCAAAGCTTGCACATGTCGGCCTAGTATTACCTTCTTGATTCGAGTTGCTGGAGCTGTCCACATTCGTCTTCTTCTTGGTGTTAAACGGAGCTCGGCGATTATCATAGTTCTGCCGCCTCTTCTGATTTTCTCCTGAGTTCTGATATCGGTTCAAGTTAGCCTTGTCCAACACTCCGACGTAGGTCGGCATATTGAGCATGTTAACTCGATCCTGAATTGGTCCACGCAGTCCACTTTCGAACGTCCTGGCCTTTCTGTATTCATCATCGACCATGTGAGGCACGTATCTCACCAACTCAGAAAAAGCACGGTCATATTCTGCCACTGTCTTGTTGCCTTGTGTCAAAGTCTGAAACTCTGTGGTCTTACGGTCTTGAACACTAAGGGGGAAATGCTTGTTGTAAAACAATTCCAAAAATTTGGCCCAAGTCAGACCTGGGTTGCTTTCTCGGGTCATTATCCACCATCTTCGTGCATCGTCGTCTAGTGTGAATGTTGCCAATGACACCTTCTGGGCGTCGGTACTAGGAAAGATCTCAAATAGCTTCTTCATTTCCAAGACCCACGCTTTGGCCTTCATTGGTTCAATACCCCCAGAGAACCTCAGCGGTTTCATCTTCTTAAACTCTCGAATCAAGGCTATGGTGCCGTCCCCATATAAAGCTTGCTGTTGAGGCACTTGTGGCGCTGGAAGGGGTGGAGGCAGAACTGCATGTCGGCCGTTTGTCTGTTCGGCCTGGGTAGAAGTGGTACTAGTGTCTTGTGGCCGAGTTTGCCTCAACTCACGGACTAAGCCTTCGACCAATCTCTCTAATCTGTCTAATCTGTCTTTGGGATGATCTCGGCCAACTGGTGGTCTACCCCTTCTCATGATGCTAAGAGTATGCAAAATGTGACTTTAAAACAAAACGCATCAAATAGACATGTATGCAAGTAACAAACAGTCAAGCCGAGATGATGCACACTTCGTCAAATAGCAAGCAACATGATGCAATCCTAACATCTTTCTAAGGGAAATCCTATGCTCTTTAGGACTCAAAGTGTGTGAATAACGTACTATGAGGAACTTGTGCTCTGATACCAATCTGTCACGACCCCATTCCGCCCCTAGTAGAATGGTGCCATGATGGCCAGTAATCCGAGATTACCGAAGGCCAACTTTCAAGAATTCACACACTATCAGAGTATTACATATGGGGCTAACATGTGCGGAAGCAATATATACAAATTTAATTAGTCCATAAGAGCTGTGCATAAGTTAAATGGAATGGCATACATTCGTACATAGCTTTAATATAACAAAATGAAGTACAAAAATACATCTTGACCAAAAGGCTTCTCAGCTATCAAATACAAAATACAACAAAATACAACTAAGATGCATAATCTTCAAGATGCGGCAAAAGTGCGTAATCCAAAACAAGTAGCAAATACATCTAGGCGTCACCGCTGTCCTGCTCGTCACCTACATATATATAGAGAGGGGTGAGCTTAGATACTCAGTGAATAGTACAAATAATAAAGGGGTTTACATGAATGATATCCGAAATCTTTATCAAATCAAAGCATAACACATCTTGTACAAAATCCAAGGGCAAATCAAGTTTATCTAACAAATCTTTCAAGTCTCGACAATTAAAGTCTTTCCAGGCTTTCAAGTTCCAAGGGATGACATTAACAAAGGTTGTGCTACAAATGCTTATAGTCCCCTAGCACGTACGGACTTTCAAGATTGTTCTACAAATGCTTATAGTCCCCTAGTACGTACGGACTTTCAAGATTGTGCTACAAATGCTTATAGTCCCCTAGCACGTACGGACTTTTCAAGATTGTGCTACAAATGCTTATAGTCCCCTAGCACGTACGGACTTTCAAGATTGTGATTCAAAACAAGGCCAATACTTAGTATACAAAATAGGGATCATCATTCATGCTTCACAAAATACTTTTCCAAAACAAGCAAGGCAAAACTTTTTCAAAACTTAATAACATAACTTTATTAAAAATACCACTCACATAGCTCTTCAGACGTCGGGGTCAAGGCAAGTCCAAGTCCTACAAACACGTGGCAAAGTCTGTTGAATGCATTTTCAAACAAGTTCACATGCATACAGATGATCTCAGCATCCTTCGATACCAAGCTAAGTCAAAACAAAACACTGTTTGTCCCACACCTCCTTGCCGAGGTGTTGCCTCGTTGGCCACATTCAAGGAAATGAGGTCGGGAAAATCTGGGTTTCCCTCTTTTGAAGAATATGTCGAACATGAAGAACATGAACATGAGGAAGATGAATGCAAAGATCAAAACTTGCTATTACAAAAGCTGAGATTTCATGCTATGAATTCAAAAACATGGACTTGGGTACCTACACTCAAGGATCTTATCAAAACAAACACAAAAACATGAGTCTTAATGCAAACTTCCGGATCAAACGAGGCTTTTTCTTCAAAAATACATGAACACCATCTTCTCTTTCTAAAACCAACTTTAAACCAATGCATAACATGCAGAACATGTTCGATCGTGCAATGCAGCTAGATAAACATAAGGAACAACAAAAGTAAATTAAGAATCTAACCTCAATACGCGAATCTAACGGTTTGATCTCTAGGAATCAAGCTCAAAAGCCCACTCTCTCACTCTAAAACTTCTTCTTCTTCTTCTAGAGCTTCTCTCTCCTCACAAACAAAGACATATAGCAAAATGATACATTTCTAGGTCTGCTGGCTGACTTAACACTCAGCTGGGATACGTGGCACTACCGGGTTGGTTCTCCTCAAAAAGGTGGCTGAGTGAAAAGACAAGACTATGACAAAGTGTGTTCAACAAGCAAGATGGCATGGGGACTTCGGCGGGTAATTATCTCGGCTAAGAACAAGACATCGGCAAGCAGGGGAAAAATGATCTCGGCTAGGAAGGACAACACTTGACTAAGCTGTGCCACACCTTGGCCTAGATGTGCCACACCTCGGTCTAGGTCATACCACTCCAGGACAAGATCACTTAGGTGCAAAGGTAACATCTCGGCCTAGATAATACACATCTCGGCCTTGGTGATGAACACCTCGGCCTAGATAATGACATCTCGGCCAATATGTTAGGGTGAAGGTGGAGGTCAAACAAAGTGGTTCCAAGATAATTCTAGACTGAAGATAACCTCGGCTAAACTCACACCAAGCAAGCTACAAAACATGCGAGGAACACTTAAGCAAGACAAATCAAGGTTTGCAAAGATGCAATATATCAAGACAAGATCATGTAATATATGCAAGCATGACTAGGGTAGAGTGAGGGTTGTTAGAGGTACCTCATGCACACCTCGGCGTGCCCTACCGCACCTCCCACCTCTACCACCATGGGTTTGACCTCTTCCTGACATCCTATAAATGACAATAGAATTAATTTAGCACACTAACCCACACGTGCCCGCAACTTGCCTTACATGTTTGATCACAATAGTTCTATATATTCCTCTACCATATAGCAATTAAATTTTACCCCATATAAGCACTTAGTCATGTAAACACATACGGATTATACTCTTATGATGAGATTCATCCCACAAAAAACCAAGAATTCTTAGTAGAATGAGTATTGATCAAGTACCCTTCTAATAAGACCTCAAAGAATCACGTAAGCATGTTATCACATAGTCACAAAATACATAACACTTCCTAAGCATGCTAAATGAACCCATTGTGGTTAAACAACCACTTCCCACGAGCCCTAAGTATTCAAACCCAGTAGCTCTAATACCAAGTTGTAATGCCCCAAATTTCTAGCCCAAATGATAATACAACAATCATGGCTCTTTCTAGAAAAACCGAACATAAATCTCCAAACTTACATTACATGATACAATAGTTCTTCATGCAACAATACATTAATCAAACAACAAGTAAATAAACAAATAAATACGCCCAAGGGTTTACAAGTTTCCAAGGCTTGAGCTTGGTTACACAAAATGGTTATTCAAACCCACACACATACAGCCTTTGGCTTACACACAAAGTCATAGCAAAATGAGAGTCTCGTACTCTCAACACACATTTCCTCACCTTTAGTTAGGCGGCATCACCACATCTTTTCTTGCACAAAAATCCCGTAGGGTGAGCATAAAGCCTAGTAGGAAATCCTTAATAAAGTATATACATTTTATACAATTCTCAAGAGATGAAATGCACATGCCATGCTATGCCCTTTTGAAAGAAAATCACATATTCATCTTTGAAAACCATCATGCTCAATGATGTCATGCAATTTCAATACTTCAAAACGTAACAATTTATTTCAAGAGCAGTAAATACGACTTTGGTAATCCCTAGGTCGGTGTCTGCAAGTAGACTATACTAGTACTACCAAATTGTCATTTTTACCGATATTAACTGGAAGGCTAGACACCTATCCGCGCGGGTTTTTGGTCTTTCACCCCGGACCCTCAGGCCAACTTATTCAATTTCATCTATGCCACCTATCAAGGCTTACCAACGTATTTACCCCAAAACCATTCCATGAAAACTTGTTTTCTCAACATTCTTTTCTCAATGCAAGTTTTCAGATCGAGTTTCAAAGTTTAATGTAATCAAATGAATTGATATGTCAATGCAACAACAATCAATACAATGAAACAATTCTTCCATTTCCAATTCTTCCACATAACATTACCATTGTGATCAAAATTCCCATTTCTCATTTCAAAGCAATTTCACAAGATAAATATGAATACTTTTTTGTACACAGGTCAAACTTCTGGAACCAAACATTCTCCGCTCGAGCGCATAAACAATCACTCGAGCGGACAAGCAACTTCGAATGCATTTTGCATTTTTGTTTCGGCGTGCTAACCGGGCAACTCGACCCCCGTAAGATGATCAGGTCAAAATCGGGATCGCTACACAAACTACAGGAGGCATACCTTAGGAGCTAACCGACTACTGAAGTTGTGGGGCTGGGAAGTTATTACAACAATTGAATGAATAGAAGACATGGGATTGGGAATTATTACAACAATGAATTGATTCAGCCAAATAAAAGCTAAATCTAACAGATCATAATAGAATAAAAACTGAATCTATAAATAGCAACCACAAATGCCCAGGAAAGCACTCCCCAAAAGCTTCCATGTTCTGCTCTGCTCTGTCTGGAGGACAAAGTTCACTAGACCGTCTGTCCATAAAACCATCCAGCTGAATAAAAAAAGATCCAGCCAGGTATAACCGCCGAGACAAACTCTATTTTGTGCAAAAAGACCACAACAGAACCAAAACACATATTCTAAGAGGTGCTCATCCCATCTACTCTTCCCTCTTGTACAAATCACTTAAGGAAAAGGTAGTAGGCCTCAACCTTTATTCAACAACACAAAAGACTATATACAACATGTATTTACAACAATTAATCAAATAAAAATAATTAGAGGTTGGAAGAAATTCAAGCCCAAGAAATTAATGAGAACCTACAATCATCTCTTTCTCAATAAGGGCAGATTAATATCCAGATTCATGCTATTAAATGGAGAGAGTGGATTAATGACCACTATTTCTTGGTGGAAAGTAAGAGATTCATCAAAGGCTATTGAAGACTCCTCTCTCATTCATGGAACAAGAATGTTTCCATCATTTTCCATATTCACAAACGATTGAGGAAAAAGTTCTCAACATCTTTGACCTAAAATTTGTTACTTTTTGGGCCATCTTTGAGCCCAAAATTGAGTGGGCCCCAAACGTCTTTTGGGGTAGGTCCAAAAAGGTGACGCGTTCCTTGACGCGTGGCAAGTCACACGGTGAAGATGGTTCGTCAAAATCATTTATGAGAGAACGGGAACTTAACGTCATTTTCGGGTTCGTGGAATGGACATTTAAAGAATTGAATGTGGGTTTCCTTGTAAGGCTTGTCCCACATTGAAACTTGAAGAGAACTTATGTATGAATATAAGTTCTAGGTGACAACACTTGGGTTGAGCCCCAAGGGGCACCTCAAGTTTGTAGAAGAGAGGAGTTATGGACAAAGTGAACCTTAGCCCAAACCACCACACACTCGTGCGCGCGCCGCCACCGCCGTCTATCCAGCCGAGCCGAGCCGTGCCGTACCGGGCGCACGTGTGGGGTGTTGGTCAAGTCGGTTCTTATATTAATTTTTTAGACAAAATTTGTTTAAATTTTTTCCAAAATTCTTGCGAGAAAATTCAATTTTCTGAACCGAAATTAATTCAATTTCTGAATTTAATTTTTATGTCCATTTGTTACATCTTCAGTCCATTTTTTCAAACAGTTTAAACAGTCCAAAAAGGTTACCAATCTATTGAAACCCAGACAGATTCAGTTTCTGCCTAGACAAATTCAAATATGTTGTAGTTTTCCAACAGATAGAAACTACCCAGCAGTTATCTATTGCACCTGTTCATTCAAAATATCCACCTGTTCAGTTTGATTTTTAGATCTGTTCAGGTCCATATATAGCAGGCCATTTTCCAGTAGAGAGGCA
Organism: Camellia sinensis; assembly: GCF_055761805.1. Lineage (NCBI taxonomy): Eukaryota > Viridiplantae > Streptophyta > Magnoliopsida > Ericales > Theaceae > Camellia > Camellia sinensis. The sequence continues at coordinate 86,107,030 of NC_138963.1, forward strand.
TTCTGAAAATTCATTATTTCCTTCTACTTTTGCTCTCTTGCATGATATAATCTTCATATTAATTTTAAAAGAATTCAGAGAGTAAGAACACAGGTTTTTGTTCGCCGAACAAATTGTTTGGAGTGCTACTACAATAATTGAAGATCATTGTATCTTGGGAGATAGATGCCAGTTAACCGTAAGCACCGTAGCGGGGCGAATCTGTCTTAAGGACAGAGTGTCACACACTCGACTTGATCTTTTTATTGTTCATTCGGTTCGGTAAAATAATTTCGGTACGTTATTTATTTTATTTGTTTGACTTAGTTTCAATTTATTTATTGTACATAGAAGATTGTTCCAACAATCTTAAGACAGATTCGAATTATTCTGTTTACAAAATTTTTTGTTTGTTTTCCTTTCTCTTTATTCTTCTTACAGAAACTATTTTCTATGATTTTACAAAAATAATATTCTGGTTGGAAAACAAATAATAGTAATATACTATTTGACAGATAGTAGTAATATACTGTCTATTTTCTTTGACAACTAATAATAATATACTAGTGTCATTAACAATTCAGAATATTTATTTTTGAAATTTTTTCAGAAATTAATTTTTATTTTCAGAAATTATTTATGAGTGTTCATTTATTAAAATTCTATTTCAGCATTTTTATTATTGAAGTGTTACAGAAATTTAATTTTCTGTGTGGAATTAATTTGGTTAAATAAAATTTTATTTTATTTTCAAATTAATTGAAAATAAAAGTTACAATTTTTGTTTCTTTTATTTTATAGAATTTAATTTTGTGATTTTGATTTAAATTTTCTGTGTAGTATAAAATTCTATTTATAATTTTGTTTTATAAATTAGAATTCATGGCTACTGAAAACTGGTCAAACTAATGCCCAAACAAGTACTAATGTGGTGGCTGCAATTGCTCCAGCCCCTCCTATTGTGACTGTGCCAATCAATCATGGTGAGAAGCCAGAGAAGTTCTCAGGAACTTATTTTAAAATATGGCAACATAAAATGTTGTTCTATCTTACAATTCTGAACTTGGCTCATTTTCTCCGTAAGAATGCTCCTACTTTGGACGAGGATGAAATTGACCGGCAAGTGGTTGCTGGGGTCGATGCCTGGAAACATACTGATTTCCTTTGCTGGAACTACATCTTGAACGGACTTGACAACACATTATACACCGTCTACAGTCCTATCAAAACAGCGAAAGAACTTTGGGAGTCTTTGAAGAAAAAGTACAAAACGGAAGATGTCAGCTAAAAGAAATTTGTGGTTGGCAAATTCCTGAACTTTGTGATGGTTGATTCTAAGATGGTGATCAGCCAAGTTCAAGATCTTCAACTCATTCTCCATGACATTTACACAGAAGGCATGTCTCTCAGTGAATCCTTCCAAGTTACAGCCTTAATTGAAAAATTACCACAACACTAGAAGGAATTCGAGAAGCGCAAAAAAATGTCTTTAGAAGAATTAATTGTGTGTTTGAGGATTGAAGAGGACAATTGCAATTCTGAAAAGCGGGCTGGTAAGCATCCAATGGAGTCCAAGGCAAACGTGGTGGAACATGCTCCAAAAGTAAAGAAACGAAAGTTTTCTGGAGAAAGTTCATCACAAGGCTCTAAAGGGGGGGGGGGGGAAACTAAAAAGTACAAGTTTAATGGCAAGTTTTACATCTGTGACAAAGAGGGACATCGGGCCAAAGATTGCCATAGCAAGCGCAAAGGCAAAGGAAGAACAAGCAAGAAGCCTGCTGAAGCCCATATGACCAAAGTGGACAATATTTCCAATGGTGTAGATGACATAAATCTTTTTGCAGTTGTTTCCGAGGCAAACCTTATCAAAAATCCTAAAGAATGGTGGGTGGACACTGGTGCTACTCGCCACATCTGTGCCGACAAAAAGATGTTCACATCTTATTCTATAGTGGACAACGATGAACAACTTTTTATGGGTAACTCCTCAACTTCTAAAGGTGAAGGACAATGAAAGACTATTATGAAGATAACATCTAGAAAGGAATTCACTCTTAACAATGTGCTGCATGTACCGAACATTCGCAAGAACCTTGTTTCCAGATCTTTGTTAAGTAAAAATGGGTTTAGGCTAGTTTTTGAAAGTGACAAATTTGTACTTACCAAAAACGGGATGTATGTAGGAAAAGGTTACATGGTTGTTGGCCTTTTCAAAATGAATATAATGACTGTTGTACCCACTGTTATTAATAAAAATACATCTTCTTCTTATTTGCTTGAGTCTTCAAATTTGTAGCAATCTTGGTTTTGACCCGTCTCTGTGTAGTGTTTCGGGTTCGGGTTGGTATGGTTTTGAACAGTGTTACATATCTTAGTTTCCCTGTATTTCCCTATATTTTGGTTATCGGGCTGTAGCGGTGTGTTTGGAACAGGTAATGTCTCCAAACCGTTAGATGCGAATCCAACCCAAATTGTGCCTTGCAGAGTTGTATCAGAAGTTAATTCTTTCAAGTTTTGCCACTTCGCTGAGTACGTTGGGGATCAAGCTGCCTGGTTAGCTCGTAGGGGTGCAGGGAGCAGCACCCAAGTGGGGACGAGGGGCAACGCCCCCGAAGCAAAAATACAAAATGCATTCGAAGTTGCTTGTCCACTCGAGTGGCCATTTATGCGCTCAAGCGGAGAATGTTTGGTTCCAGAAGTTTGACCTGTTTGCAAGGTACTAAGAAACTGTATTCGACGCTCGAGCGGAGCTTTCCGCACTCGAGCGGGAGGCTGTGTTTGACGCTCGAGTGGGGCTTTTGACGCTTGAGCGAGCCATGTTATATCAGTTCGTGAATCTGATATTTCAAATCACTTTTTCAGTTCTCTTTCTCTCTCTAAAACTGTCCAGAATTTCAGATCTAGAGCTTCTCTCTCTAGAAGTCATATTTTCTCTTTGATTTCTCCAAATCCATTGGGATTTAGACCTAAGTTCTTCATCAAAGTTGGTTATCATCTCAAGGGATTCGTTGTGTGCGATCGAGATCGAGTTCAAGCATCGTTGATTTTGGAGTTTCATCTCTATTCTTCTTCAATACTTGAGGTAGGGATTTTCTTAGAGTTATATATATATATATATATATATATTTTTGCAAGATCTAGATGATTTTCGAAATCATCCTTCGATAGCGTTGAAAATTGATTGTTGATTCAAGAAGTTGAGCAATTTTGAAAGTGGGCTTGTCTCTTGTTCTTTTGAAATAATCTTATGGGTTTTGATCTTCATTGATTGAAGAAAAGATGATTTTAAAAAGTTTTCTTTCAAAAGATTTGAGTTGTATAGTTTTGGTGAGAAAACCTAGAAATTGGGGATTTTTAAAAGAAATTGAAAATCTATAAATGATATTGTTATATTTATTTTGTGTGTCAAAATAAATGGATATTTGGAAAATTTCTTAGTTATATTTATATAAATGATGAATTTCATGGAATATGAGAATTCTTGTTCATTTTGGAAATTATTGTTCAAAACATTTGTAGACACCCCGTTTTTGACCGCCCTTAAGACTTGGGCGCTACTGATGGTTCACTTGGTGGAGACAGGTGTGCAGGGGAAATGTTCAGTTTCTTCGGCAAGGAGAGAGGCAAATCCTTCAAAACACTTTGTTTAGGAGTTTGGAGTTGAAGAAGAGAGGAAAGGAGAGGAGAAAACTAATTTGGGAGAAGTTCGGCATGAATCCGGGTAGAAGCGAGTCGAGCAGCCCTCGCTGAATCGGGCTTATCTATCTGTACACTTGAAGTTTAGTTATGAGGTCACCACCGTTGGAAAGAAGACTTCCGGGGCTTCATTTTTCACTCAAGAATCTCCTAGAGCCAAGTCCGGGTGGGGGAGATATGATCAGTTGAAGTCGGGCATCATCCTGGTTAGATCGAATCTGCGCGGCTTCACGAAAAATGGCATAACTTTTTGCACAGAAGGAATTTTAATGCAAGGTTTGCGCCATTGGAAAGCTAACTTCCGGGGCTTCAATCTGGACATCCACCGGCACTTTTTTGACCTCACCGGCCACCCATCGGCACTCTGTTTGTGCCGACCAGCAATTTATTGTGCCGACCGGCACTTTATTGTGCTGACCGGAAATTTTTGCTAGCCGACGACCTTCCGGAGCATTCTACAGATTGGGTATATGCCAGCTGTGCCAGCTGGAGGGCACAGAATGGATCCTCCATACACGTGTATGGAGGATATGCACCCTTGTTTAGCTTCCTCAAGAAGCTTTACACTTTGTTTTGCCTATAAAGGAAGCTCTCCTCTTCCTTATACTAGGTTAGAAGAAAGAAACCAGCTGAGGCACCATATAGATACAAGCCTATATCTATACATTCACCCCCTCTCTTCAAAGCTAAAAAGTCCATGATCCTTGGCCATTTACACACCAACTCATAGCACAAGGCTTCCATCATCCATTCCAGAAGCTTGAGGCTGATTTTCAGAGCTAGGAGTGCTGCACCTCAAGCCAAGAGGCTGTCAAGACTTGGTCTACAAGGGTGAGCTCCTTTTCTTCCCTTTTCTAGCCTATTCTTGCATCATATCTAAGCCATAGTTTCTTGTATATTTGAGCTCCGGCCAAAACTGAAAGTAGCCTTTTTTTGAGCTGTATTTCATCTTTCATTAAGGGTCCTACCCTATTTGAGACCTCCATTTTGCACTTGCCTCTTTACACCTTTGTATGCCATCATTTTTGCATAGTATTTTTGGCCCATGTGTAATCTGTTTTGGAGCATGTTATAAACTGTGAATAGGCTTATTTTGATCCCTTCTTCAACATTGAAGAAGGGCTCATCCTTGTTTGGGATCTCCATGTACCACTTGCCATTGTAGCCCTCTTTGGCCCCCCTTTTTTGCATAATTTATTAGCCTGTTTTTCTTCTGTTTTTGTGGCTTGGTCCGAACTTAAAGTGGCCATATTTTGACCCCCTTGTCATTTTTCATTAAGGGTCTTTGGCTATTTGATGAATATTTTGTGTACTTCATGTTATAGCCCTCTTGTGGCCTTAATCTTGCATAAATTGTTTTCCATGCTTGTATCTGTTTTCGAGCCTTGTCATCTACTGAAAAACATCATAGTTTTGGTCCCTCTTCAGTGTTGTAGAAGGGTATTTTTCTGTTTGGGTTTTGCATCTACCACTTGCTTCATTACCTCCCTTGCGGAGCCGTTTTTGTATGCCATTTTAGCCCTATCTTTGCTTGCTGTTTGGCCATGCCATAAACTGTAAAAATTCTTGCCTCAGGGCTGCCTTGCTTCTGTCTTCATGCTCCATGTCCATATTGTGCATGCTTTGTATAGCTGTAGGCCATTGTGTATGCCTAATTTTGCATTTCGGGTCGCATGTCATGCATCGGGTGCCATTTTGCCATGATTCGGGGCTGTTTCGGGTCATGTTTAGCTTTTGAAATTTTCATTCTAGCATATCATCTTGCCATGTCTTGTTAGAGTGGCATTCCGTGCCGTAGGTTCGGCCCTCGGTTTGCGTGCCCGTGTGCACGCATTTCGAGGCACTTCATTTTCATCCATCGGCCTCTCATGTGAGTGTGGCTGAGGCTCTCTCATGTTAGTATAAGTCCATGTTGCATTCTATATGCCATTTTAGCCATTGCATTGCATATGCCATTGCCTCGATTTGCGTGCCCGTGTGTACGCATTTCGAGGCACTTCATTTTCATCTTATGGCCACTGATGTGGGTGCGGCTGAGGTCCACTCACATTGGTGTAAGTCCACCTTGCATTGTGTATGCCATGTTTCAATGCGTTGTGCATGTTATGTTGTTAGCATTGTGTGTGCCATGTAGTTATATTGCATGTTTGTATGTTTGCTTGCATGCTTAGGTCGCATGTGCATTGTTGTGCATTGCCTCGCCTCTTGACCAATCATGATTGAGGTTGGGTCTCTTGTATGTTTAGTGTGCATTGCATTTGACATTGAAACGCATACTTGACTCTTTGGCCATCATGCATCGAAATGCGTGATTGGTGGCCCGAGGGTCGAGGGCCATGCTCCCTTGAGTCCATTACATGATAGGGAGTGTGCCCATGCATACATTTGCCTAAAAACCCCATGCCATATACTGTCTACTCTCTGTTGCTGTCAAAACTGTCTTCTGCAGGAAGTTTCTGCCGACCGGCAGAATTTGGTGCCGACCGGCAATCTATGGAGTGCCGATGAATCCAATAAATGCCGGTGGAAATTGTGAAGTGCCGGTGGGAATTCTGTCTGGCCGGTGGTGCTCTGCAGCATGTGAGGAACCTGTCCTGGAGTTTTGGAAATTTTCAGAGAGACAAGGCAGTATAAACAGAGGTGGCAGTGTTATGGTACTGGCTTTCCGGGCGAGACGGATCCGAGCATGCATCACTCACGCATCCCAAGGCAGGGCTGCGGCCACCTTCTTGCTGCATTTATTTTGTTAATTAATTAAGGGTTTGTAATAATTAATTAGCTAGGATAGTCGATTTATCATTCGGACTGTATTATTCTTTTGGTCCCTCCGAGCGAGGGCAAACTTGTAATAAGTGTGGGTGTGTGTGTGCATGTCTTCCAACCCCCACTTCTTTCTCCCTTTTATTTACCTGCTTATGATGGTAGATTAGGGCACATTTATTTTAGCATACCTTATGCTATGCATGCGTGCATTCATGCATTTGTTGACATGCATTAGGCTCGGAACATCATGCTAACTGCATTTGTACTTTAATTTCAAAATTGAATACGTGCATCAATTGATTGCATCTCACATGCCATGCTTAGGTTAGCCGAGCCTACTTCAATTGCATCCCGTATGTGTTGCATTAGTCAATCTAACATGAACTAGGACATGCATGTTTGCTAACTAGTTTATTATTTTGGCACGGAGTACTAGGTAAGCTTTTATGCTTTAGCATATCGCATGCGTGTGAGTGTTGCCATGACAGTATGATTACCATGAGGCTAGCTGCTTATGTGATATAACTGCTTGAATGCCTGTGGATGGAGGTTGAATTACCTAAATTGGAATAATGCATTAAAACTGTGAGTTTTAAGCCCACTAGATAGTGGCAAAATCATCTTTTCTAAAAGCCCACTTGATGGTGGCAAAATCTGCATTTTAGCCTACTTGCGAGTAGCAAACCATTTTCAAAACAAACATGAAATGTTTTGTTCCAAATTAGGCAATTTGGTCTATACTTGTTTGCTGCGCGCATAACATAGTAATCTTAGGCTAATAATTGGAATAAGAATACATAAACGTTTTCAAAACTGGATATCACGGTTAGTAGAGGCCGGTCTTCGGACCGGGCGAAAGGGGGTGCTCATAGCTGACCTTCCCCGATCGTACCCAAGCTCCCGAGCCGAGACAACTCCGGTGATGACGGACATGTGGCCTTCGGCACCGAGTCAGGGTTTCCTAAATTCTCCCATAAAAAATATTTAGGTGGCGACTCTGTATCTGGCAAAGCAGTCCATGTTTGGCACTACTTTTTCAAAAATCTGTTTCTCAAAACGATTTGCCAGATTTGGACTCTTTGGTTCAGATTTAGAACCGTGACACAAATCGAGTCCGAACTGTAGCATGAGGCCACGCGGGCGCTGTTACAACATTGAAGTAGTCTTGAAATGACTAATTGTTGAGGATACTTGAGAAGATGGAATTGTGTTATTCCTTGGATGATGCATCGGAATAAAAGTATTTATATTAATATTGTAAAATTCTCATATCAATTTATTTGATTACATTAAACTTTGAAAGTTGATTTAAAAACTTGCAATGAGAAAAGAATGTTAAGAAACAAGTTTTTATGGAATGGTTTTGGGGTAAATACGTTGGTAAGTCTTAATAGGTGGTGTAGATGATATTAAATAAGTTGGCCTGAGAGTCCAGGGTAAAATTCTGAAAACCCGGGCAGATAGGTGTCGAGCCTTCCGGTTAATACCAGTAAAAATGACAATTTGGTAGTACTTGTATAGTCTACTTGCATACACCGACCTAGGGATTACTAGAGTCATATTTACTACCCTTGAAATAAATTTTTAAGTTTTGAACAATTGAAATTGCATGACATCATTAAGCATAATGGTTTTCAAAAGATGAAAATGTGATTTACTTTCAAAAAGGGGCATAGCATGACATGTGCATTTCATCTCTTGAGACTTGTATAAAATATATATACTTTGTTAAGGATTTCTTACTGGGCTTTATGCTCACCCTACGGAATTTTTGTGCAGGAAAAGATGTGGTGATCCCGCCTAACCAAAGGTGAGGAAATATGAGAGTACAAGGCTCTCATTTTGCTGTACGGAACCACTTGAATTGATTCATAGTGACATTTGTGATTTTAAATCAATTCAAACTAGAGGTGGGAAAAAGTATTTTATCACTTTTATAGATGACTATACTAGATATAATTATGTTTATTTAATTCGAACCAAGGATGAAACTTTAGAAACTTTCATTCGATACAAGAATAAAGTTGAAAATCAACTTGGTAAGAAAATTAAGAAACTTAGAAGTGATAGAGGTAGTAAATATGAATCACCTTTTGGTGAATTTTGTAAAGAACATGGAATAATTCATCAAACCACCGCTCCTTACTCACCTCAGCAAAATGGAATTGCTGAAAGGAAGAATAGGACTTTAAAAGAAATGATGAATGCTGTGTTAATAAGTTTTGTATTACCTCAGAACTTGTGGGGGGAAGAAATACTTTCTGCTAATTATATACTTAATAAAGTACCCCGAAAGAAAGTGAATCAAACACCTTATGAAATGTGGCATAGGAGAGTACTATCCTACAAATACTTAAAAGTGTGGGAGTGTTTGGCTAAAGTGGCTATTCTTAGTCCTAAAAAGACTAAAATATGTCCTAAAACCATTGATTGCATTTTCATTGGTTATGCCAAGAATAGTAGTGCATATCGGTTTTTGATTCACAAATCAGAACATTCCGAAATGCATGTAAATACTATTATTGAATCTCGGAATGCATCTTTCTTTGAACATGTGTTTCCGAATAAGATTGGACAAGAGACTAGTAATAAGAAAAGATCTTTTGATGCTATTACTAGTAGTAATCAAGAACAAGATCAAGAGCAAGAGATAGATCAAAATGAGGAAGAGGAACCTAGGCGCAGTAAACGTGCTGGAACCTCAAAATCTTTTGGTCCAGATTTTCTAACATTTTTGTTAGAAAATGAACCTTTAACTTTAAAAGAAGCTATGTCCAGTACTGAGGCTCCTTTATGGAAAGAAGCTATAAACAACGAAGTTGAATCCATCCTGCAAAATCACACTTGGGAATTGGTGGATCTGCCACCAAGTTGTAAACCTCTTGGATACAAGTGGATTTTCAAGAGAAAAATGAAAGTGAATGGATCAATTGACAAATACAAGGCAAGACTTGTGGTCAAATGTTTTAGACAAAAAGAAAGTCTTGATTACTTTGACACATACTCACCGGTTACAAGAATGACATCCATTAGAATGCTAATTGCTGTTTCATCTTTGTACAATCTAGAAATTCATCTAATGGATGTGAAAACCGCTTTTTTAAATGGTGAGTTAGATGAAGAAATTTATATAGAACAACCAGAAGGATTTTCTATTCCAAGAAAAGAAAAGAAACTGTGTAAATTGGTTAAATCATTATATGGTTTAAAACAAGCGCGAAAACAATGGCATGAGAAATTTGACAAGGGAATGATGTCAAATGGATTTAAAGTTAATGAGTGTGACAAATGTGTTTATATTAAAAACACAGACAAAAGTTATGTCTTTGTATGTCTTTATGTGGATGATATGCTCATCATAAATAGTAATAATGACATGATTAAAACTACCAAGAAAATATTGAATAAACATTTTGACATGAAGGACATAGGCATTGTTGATGTAATTCTTGGTTTGAAAATTACCAAAACATCAGAAGGATATGCTTTGTCACAATCTCATTACATTGAGAAAATACTTGACAAATTCAGCAAAGATGATGATCTTGCTAGAATACCTATGGATGTTAATTTGTTTCTTTCTAAGAATGTACAGGAAAGTATTTTTCAATTAGAGTATGCCCAAATTATTGGAAGCTTAATGTACTTGATGAACTACACTCGTCCAGATATAGCTTATGCAATAAGTAAATTAAGTAGATATACGAGTAATCGAGGAGTAGAATACTAGAAAGCAATTATAAGGGTTCTTAGATACCTTAGATATACTCATAACATTGGACTGAATTATACTAGATATCCAGTAGTACTTGAAGGATACTGTGATGCAAATTGGATATCGGATACTAGAGACCCAAAGTCCACCAGTGGGTATGTCTTTACTCTTGGTGGTGCGGCTGTATCTTGGAAATCTTCTAAACAGACTTGCATTGCTAGGTCTACTATGGAATCAAAATTCATAGCTTTAAACAAAGCTGGGAAAGAAGCAGAATGGCTTCGCCACTTCCTTGAAGATATTCCAATATGGCCAAAACCAGTGCCAGCTATATGCATACATTTTGATAGTCAATAGGTAGAGTACAGAGTCATATGTATAACGGTAAGTCGCGACACATTCGTCGTTGACATAACACCATAAGACAACTACTCTCTAATGGAATTATTTCCATTGAATATGTGAAGTCTAAAGACAATATAACGGATCCACTGACTAAAGGGTTAGCAAGAGAGCTAGTCGAGAATTCATCGAGGGGAATGGGACTTAAGCCTATTAAATAAGAGTTACCACAACGGCAACCCAGTCTAGTTGACTGGAGATCCCAAGATCTAGGTTCAAAGGGACAATCGAGTTGTGTATGACTCAGAAGGATCGCTGGGGAGTCAAACTCCTACCCATTTCTGGGATGAAATAGTGATGTCTACAGCATTTTAGGTTAAGTAATATTTTTAATGATTCTTATATCTAGGTATACCTAGTAGAGTATGGCATGACACTCTTCATAAGAATCACCTATATGAGTGTGAACTGGGCCAGTTCTATGAGATTTGTGAAGGGCTACAATTCTCTAAGAACACTCATGAAAGACCAGGTTGTTCAGGGCCAAAATGAATACAATAGTGAGGACTAAACTGTGTCTGGAGATATACTGTGTGAGTTGTATTGTCTTAGTTTACACAAACGGCTGAACAGTTCAGGACATCATGTTCACTTGTTAGCTAGTAAATCCGATAGTGTCTCACAAGGGAAGGTTCAAAGCCAAAAGTTACCTATCCTTTGCAGAATGTTTCCAATTTATGTACTCTCTGTAATTAGATCATGTTGTTGCATTTTCTCTCCATCAAATTCCATTCATGTGGGGGATTGTCAAAAAATCGGTTTTATATAAGGCTTATTTTGGGCCATCTTTAAGCCCAAAATTGAGTAGGCCCCAAACGTCTTTTGGGGTAGGTCCAAAAAGGTGATGTGTTCCTTGCCACGTGGCAAGTCACACGGTAAAGATGGTTCGTCAAAATCATTTATGAGTGAATAGGAACTTGACGTCGTTTTCAGGTTCATGGAATGGACATTTAAAGAATTAAATATGGGTTTCCTTGTAAGGCTTGTCCCACATTGAAACTTGAAGAAAACTTATGTGTGAATATAAGTTCTAGGCAACAACACTTGGGTTGGGCCCCAAGGAGCACCCCAAGTTTGTAAAAGAGAGGAGTTATGGACAAAGTAAACCTTAGCCCAAACCACCACACACGCGTGCGCGCGCCGCCACCGCCGTCCATTCGACCGAGCCGAGTCGTACCGTGTCGGGCGCAGGTATGGGTTGTTGGTCGAGTCGGTTCTTATATTAATTTTTTAAACAAAATTTGTTTAAATTTTTTCCAAAATTCTTACGGGAAAATTTAATTTTCTGAATTGAAATTAATTCAATTTTTGAATTTAATTTTTATGTCCATTTGTTACTTCTTCAGTCCATTTTTTCAAACAGTTTAAATAGTTCAAACAGGTTGCCAATCTGTTAAACCCCGGACAGATTCAGTTTCTACCCAGACATATTCAAATCTGTTGCAGTTTTCCAACAGATAGAAACTGTCTAGCAGTTATCTATTGCACCTGTTCATTCAAAATATCCACCTGTTTGATTTGATTTTCAAACCTGTTCAGGTCCATATATAGCAGGCCATTTTCCAGCAGTGAGGCATTCCGAAAATTCATTCTTTCCTTCTACTTTTGCTCTCTTGCATGATATAATCTTCATATTAATTTTAGAAAAAAAAACAAAAGGTAAGAACACAGGTTTTTGTTCGCCAAACAAATTGTTTGGAGTGCAACTACAATTTGTGAAGATCATTGTATCTTGGGAGATAGATGCCACTTAACCGTAAGCACCGTAATGGGGTGAATCTGTCTTAAGGATAGAGTGTTACACACTCGACTTGATCTTTTTTATTGTTCATTCGGTTTGAAAAAAAAAATTTGATACTTTATTTATTTTATTTGCTTGACTTAGTTTCAATTTATTTATTGTACACAGAAGATTAGTCCAGCATTTACTTCCAAGAAAAAACCAATCAAAATACAAACCAACAAGCTTCTCAATATCAAATTTCAATAATCATCCAAATAGCTACATGTAAAAACCACATCCACTCATCAAAATTGAGTATGGATTGAAGCACATGAGCGAACATGCTTGAATGATTAGATAGCAAATGAGAAAATGTAAAAAATATGAAAAAAACTATACTATATAATCAAACTTGTAGATAGGTGGCTACTTTCTAAGTCCCAACCCATCCACGAGGTTCCAATCAACACCTCTATATACAACAACAATGAATTATACTTTTAAAAGGCAAGAAAAGAGTACAAACATATAGAAAATGAAAGAAACCATCAACTCAATGGATGGGTGGCTACTTTCTACTTTCCTTCACATTCATGAGGACTCCTCACATGATTACAACAAGCTAGAAATGAATTCAGAGCTTAGAGAGAGAGAGAGAGAGTGAGAGAGAGAAAAGGTCAAAAGTTTCACCTCTTAAAAGAGGTTGAGCTTCTTGGTTGTCAAACTCCTTCTTGGCACCCTTAAGGTTCTTTAGATATGGCTTATAGTTCTTGCTATCCTCAGCAAGAAGCTTGTAATTAAGCTTTAATGGAGTTTCGGTGGTTGGTGTGTGAAAAATGGAGGTTGGAGCCGAGGTAGAGTGAGAAGCTCTAAAAAACAAGTCTCTTAGCCTTTGAAAATTTGGTAACCCTAAAAAACAAAGTTGGGTCATGTATTTATAGATTTTATTGCTAAAATAATTGTGGAAAAGTCGTAGAAAAAGTCAAAATTCCCAAAAATGCTCTGTACCCGAACATTTTAGCATGCCATACCATTATTCTTCTGGCCAACTACATTTTTCATCTGGTTGTGATTTGTTGTTTGACCAAATGAAGAATATGCCGTTAGGTAAATAGGGTAAAGTTAGCATAATTTGAAAGAAGAAACAGGTATTTCAGAGGATTTCACCATTTCCATTTATTCTTACCATATCCTTCACTCAGTTCACAAGAAACAACAATGTTTGAAGGTTGAAAAGGTGAGCCTCGGGATATTGTAGAAATGTTTGCAACTCCGCAATCAAACGTATTTTGAAAAAAGGTTCTAATTTGGTTTAAAATGTTTTGGCCAAAATACATGTAAGGTTAGAATTAAAGCTTGAGTTTGGACTCCTTACTGAAGAATTCATAAGATTAGCATATCTCGATTTTCATTATCGGATGTTCGGAAAAGAGTGTCTAAGTTTTAAGGCCGGTCAAAATAAGGTGTCTACACATATATACAACTAATTTTTTTTAATTTTTTAATTTTTTGGGTGTAGAAATAGTTCCAAAAAATTGAATTTTTTTTTTTTTACAAATTCCCAAAAAAATAACTTTAAAAAACATTTTACAAACAAATTTTCTATAATTTTATTTGTTTTTAAAAGCATAAAATAGTTTTCCATAATAATACCAAATGCCTACATGTGTTTCTAACTTACACAAGCATTTCAAAACAGATAACACATACAAAAACGTCCCCACATGCACATAGATTGAATGTTTCTCAATTCTCATTTCAACCTCAAATATTTTTGTTTCCTTCAAATGAAGTATACAATCTCTCAGAATTTATTTATTCCGTCATAACGACAATTATAATAAATAAAAATCAAACCCATCATAAATTAAGTTTGAAGTTCTTGAATTAAGGGCATTGAGGCCCTCCCTCCTTTGTTTTCCAATTGTTGTAACATGGACATTCCTCCTTGTGGCCATATGTGCCCGACGGTACACAAAGACATTTGTCACAACAAAGGTTGCAGAACATCAAGCAATTGTTCAAGTGTGATGTTGCCGAACATCGTTTGGCGCATGCAGGAGGGCATTCTACAAACATGACATTCATACACTGTTAATTAGATCCATATTTGACTACAATTTTTTTTTAAAGATAATGATACAAAAAGAAAGGGGAAAAAATACTTACGATCTTTGGTAAGAGATCCTTCTCCGCCAGCCTATTGGTGATTTAAAACAAATCAATGACATATAAATTAGACAAATCTCATAAAAAATATAAATTTTACTAGGAGTTAGTGTTCTTTGAACTTTTATATCGTCTTTGAATTTTTTGGATATATAAGGGGGAAGAAAAGGGAAGGAAAAAAAATGAATGAGTTATAACCTAACATTTTCTGTAATAACCCTCACGCTATCCTAACCATACTCATATGCATTCATGTGATTCTGTCTTGTAAACTTGCATTTCGAGTCTTGTCCTTGTTCGTTTAAGTGTTACAGCATGTTTTGTACCCTGCTTGGTGTGAGTTTAGCTGAGGGCGTCTTTAGTCTAGAACTTCCTTGGAACTACTTTGTTTGACCTCTACCTTCGCCTTGACATACTGGCCGAGATGTCATTATCTAGGCCGAGGTGTTCATCACCAAGGCCGAGGTGTGAATTATCTAGGCCGAGATGTTACCTTTGCACCTAAGTGATCTTGTCCCGGAAAGGTATGACCTACACCGAGGTGTGGCACATCTAGGCCAAGGTGTGGCACAGCTTAGTCAAGTGTTGTCCTTTCTAGCCGAGGTCATTATTCCCTACTTGCCGATGTCTTGTTCTTAGCCGTGATCATTACTCGCCAGAGTGCCCATGCCGTCTTGCTTGTTGAACACACTTTGTCATAGTTTTGTCTTGTCACTCAGCCACCTTTCTGTGTAGCACCAACCAGCCGCTACCACGTACCTCTGTAGAGGGTTAAGTCAGCCAGCAGACTTAGAAATGTATCATTTTGCTATATGTCTTTGTTGTGAGGAGAGAGAAGCTCTAGAAGAAGAAGAAGAAGTTTAGAGTGAGAGAGTGGGTTTTCGAGCTTGATTCCTAGAGATCAAACCATTAGATTCGCGTATTGAGGTTAGATTCTTGATTTACTCTTGTCATTCTTATTGATCATCTAGCTGCATTGCATGATCGGACCCGTTTTCAATGTCATGCATCGATTTAAAGTTGGTTTTAGAGAGAGAAAATGGTGTTCATGTGTTCTTGAAAGAAAGGTCTTGTTTGATCTGAAAGTTGCATTAAGTTTCATGTTTTTGTGTTTGTTCTCGCTAGATCCTTGAATATAGGTACCCAGGTCCATGTTTTTGAACTCATAGCATGAAATCTCAGATTTTGTAATAGCAAATCACGATCTTTGCATTCATCTTCCTCATGTTCATGTTCTTCATGTTCATCATGTTCTTCAAGAAAGGGAAACCCAGATTTTTCCCGACTTCATTCCTTTGAATGTGGCCATCGAGGCCACACCTCGGCCAGGGGATGCGGAACCTCGGCCTAGACCTGGTAATTGCCCAGCATGTTTTCCCGAGATAAAGAACTGTATTTGTTTTGATTTGACTTAGTCTTGAGGGATGCCAAGATCATCTGCATGCATGTGAAACTTGTTTGAAAGTGCATTCAACAGACTTTGCCATGTGTTTGTAGGGTTTGGACTTGCCTTGACCCCGACATTTGAAGAACTAAGTGAGTGGTATTTTTAATAAAGCTATGTTATAATGCTTTGATAAAGTCTTGTTTTGCTTCGTTTTGGAAAGTATTTGTAAGCATGAATGGTTATTCCTAATCGGAAAATATATATATATATATATCTTGTTTTGATGACACTCTTGGAAAGTCCGTACGTGCTAAGGGACTATAAGCATTTGTAGCACAAAGTTTGAAAGTCCGTACGTGCTAAGGGACTATAAGCTTTTGTAGCACAAAGTTTGGAAGTCCGTACGTGCTAAGGGACTATAAGCATTGGTAGCATAAAGTTTGGAAGTCCGTACGTGCTAGGGGACTCTAAGCATTAGTAGCACAAGTCCTTAGTGTCCGGGGACTATAATGCAACGACACCATTGAATTGAGATATCTCCCTTGTCTTGCCTTGCCTTGTCTTGTCTTGTTTGCCACTGACGGTTTACCGAGTGGGTTTTGTTTGCCGAGATGTCATCACTTGTATTATAATGATGTTAGTAAGCATCCTTTGAAACTCGACAGATTTGGAAGATGGACTGGGTTCATTCCTTGACTTGTACCAACTATGTTATGTATTGTTTGATAAAAATCTTGAATACCAGTCATGTAAACCCCTTTATTTCTTATACCATTCACTGAGTATCCAAGCTCACCCTCTATATATATATATGTAGGTGATGAGCAGGAAGGCGGTGACGCCTAGGTGTGACTCGCAAGCTTGTTTTGGGTTTTTGGTTATGTCGGCCTAACTTGTATTCGTGTCGGTAGTCTTGAAAATTATGCTTCTCGGCTTATAATGCTTGTAATCTACACATGTCGGTTGGAGAAGCCTTTTGATCAAGATGTAAAGTGTATTTTGTACCTTATTGTATTTGTATCCAAGTTGTAATATTATGTAAAGTTGTATGCCATTTCATGTGACTTACGCACTGCTCTTATGGACTAATTAAATTTGTATATTTTGTTTCTGTACTTTTGAGCCCCATATATTGATACTCTGATTGTGTTGAATTTTTGAAAGTTGGCCTTCGGTAATCTCGGATTACTGGCCATCACGGCACTAAACTACTAGGGGCGGTTTGGGGTCGTGACAGATTGGTATCAGAGCACGCGTTCCTTATAGTGCGTTATTCACACACTTTGAGTCCTAAGGAGCATAGGATGTCCCTTAGAATGATTTTAGGATTGCATCATATTGCTTGTTACTTGACAAGGTGCGCATCATCTCAGCATAACCATTTGTTAATTGCATACATGATTCTTGGTTCAGTTTGTTTTAAGGTTGCATTTTGCCTACTCATAGCATCATGAGGAGAGGTAGACCACCAGTTGGCCGAGATCAATCAGAGGGTAGATTGGACAGGCTAGAAAGACTAGTTGAAGGTTTAACCCGTGAGTTAAGGCAGATGAGACAGCAGAATGCAAGTGCTACATCTACCCCAGCCGAACAGACGGATGGCCGACATGCAGCTCTACCTCTTCCAGTGCCCCAAGTGCCTCCACAGCCAGCCTTGTATGGAGAAGGGACGATGACTTTGATTAAAGAGTTCAAGAAGATGAACCCACCAAGATTCGCAGGGGGCATAGAGCCGATGAAGGCTAAGGCGTGGGTTTTAGAAATGGAAAAGCTGTTCGAGATCTTTCCTAGCACCGACACTCAGAAGGTGACATTAGCAGCATTCACATTAGACGACGACGCTCGAAGGTGGTGGATGATGATCCGGAGGCTAATACTGGTTTAACTTGGGCCAGATTTTTAGAACTGTTCTACAACAAGCATTTTCCGCTTAGCGTTCGAGATCTCAAGACCACAGAGTTCCAGACTCTGACACAAGACAGCAGAACAGTGGTAGAGTACGATTGTGCCTTCACCGAATTGGCAAGATACGCGCCTCATATGGTCAGTGATGAGTATAGGAAAGCCAGGAAGTTTGAAAGTGGACTGCGTGGACCAATCCAGGATTGGGTCAACATGCTCAATATGCCGACTTACGCCGAGGTGCTAGACAAGGCCATCTTGGCGGAAGCTAACTTAAACCGATATCAAAGTTCAGGAGAGAGTCGGAGGAAGAGACAGAACTATAAAGGTCGTCGGATGCCGTTTAATGCCAAGAAGAAGGTGAATGTGGGCAATTCCAGCAACTTAGATCGGGACGGAAATGCTAAGCCAACGTGTGCGAGTTGTGGGAAGCCGCATCTCGGGGTTTGTCGCTGGGCGACAGGAGCTTGCTTTGAATGTGGCGAGATAGGCCACCGCGTGAAAGACTGTCCAAAGGCAAGAGCCGATGATGGTAAGAAAAATAGGAGCACCTCGGGCTCTGCACAAGGAAGCAACGTCGGAAGGACACAGATGAGACAGGGCAGAGTTTTTGCTCTAGTGCCAGGAGACACCCAGAATGCTGAAACGGTAGTATCAGGTACACTCTCAATTTGCTCTCAAGTTGCATACGTCTTGATTGATTCGGGCTCTACACATTCATTTGTATCTGTTAAATTTGTCGGGAAGTTGAACAGACCATTAGAACCCCTTGATTATGTGCTATATGTATCTACTCCATCTGAGGGAACTATAATTATTGCATCCATATATAGGGCGTGTGTTGTGGTGATTGAGGATGTAGAATTATTAGCTGATTTGATGCCATTAAGCATGACTCACTTCGATGTCATATTGGGAATGGATTGCCTAGTAACGCATCATGCATCTATTAATTGTGTTACTAAGAGCGTTACATTGAAGCCCCTGAACAAAGCCGAGGTCTTTTTTCGGGGTAAGGGAGTAGTACCCCCACCTTACTTAATCTCATCCATGAAAGCCTATAAGTTGATCCAAAAAGGGTGTCAGGGTTATTTGTGCAGTATACTAAGTGATTTGAATGGAAGTGTTGAGTTAGCCAACATACCAGTTGTTAAGGAATTTCCCGATGTCTTTCCAAATGAGCTGCCTAGCCACTTAGTCGATAGAGAAATAGAGTTTACTGTGGACCACGTGTCGGGAACGCAACCTATCTCCAAAATACCCTATAGGATGGCCCCTACTGAACTTAGGGAACTGAAGCTACAGTTACAAGAATTATTGGATAAAGGATTCATTAGGCCGAGCACTTCACCATGGGGAGCACCCGTTTTATTTGTTAAGAAAAAGGATGGCACCCTTCGCCTTTGCATTGATTACAGAGAACTTAATAAGGTAACCGTCAAGAACAAGTACCCATTGCCTAGGATTGACGACTTACTTGATCAATTACAAGGGGCACGAGTCTTTTCCAAGATCGACCTTAGGTTGGGCTACCACCAGCTGAAAGTTAAAGCCGAGGACATTGAGAAGACTGTTTTTCGGACAAGGTACGGCCACTACGAATTTTTGGTAATACCTTTCGGAGTGACCAATGCTCCTGCAGCATTCATGGACTTGATAAACAGAGTCTTTAAGCCGTATCTAGATGAGTTTGTAGTTGTTTTTATTGACGACATACTGATCTATTCCAAGAGTACAATTGAGCACGAGAATCATCTGAGGCTTGCTCTGTAAATTTTGAGAGACAAGAAGCTGTACGCCAAGTTGAGTAAGTGCGAGTTTTGGCTTTCCAGCATCTCATTTTTAGGGCATGTGATTAATGAAGATGGTACATCAGTTGATCCGAGCAAGATTGAGGCCATTGTGAATTGGCCGACGCCGACCAACGTGTCCGAGGTTCGTGGTTTTCTGGGCTTGGCAGGTTATTACAGAAAGTTTGTGAAGGACTTCTCACGGATAACAGTACCATTGACACAACTAACTAAGAAGGGAACAACATATGAATGGACCGATGATAGAGAATCGGCTTTCCAAGAGTTGAAGACGAGGTTAGTTACGGCACCAGTTCTTGTACTTCCGTCAGGTAATGAGGAATTTCAGATTTTCAGTGATACTTCACATAAGGGTTTGGGTTGTGTATTGATGCAAGGGGGCAGAGTCATAGCATATGCATCTCGTCAGTTGAAACTTCATGAAAAGAACTATCCAATCCATGATCTTGAGCTAGCAGCCGTGGTGTTTGCTTTGAAGATTTGGCGCCACTACTTGTATGGAGCCTCTTGCCAAGTTTTTACGGATCACAAGAGTTTGAAGTACTTATTCACCCAAAAGGAACTGAATTTGAGGCAGAGGAGATGGCTTGAATTATTGAAAGATTACAACATGCAGATTCAGTATCACCCAGGTAAAGCAAACTCGGTAGCCGACGCGTTGAGTAGAAAGTCAGTGGGAAGTTTGGCATGCCTAGCCATGATTTCAATGGAGCCGACTACTATTGGGGAAGTAAAGACAAGGCAAATGGAGGATGGATTCCTAAAGAAAGTAGCCGACGAGATTACCACCAAGCCAAAGTCGAGTTACACCCTTGAGAATGGAGTGCTTAAGTTTGAAGGAAGATTGTGCGTGGCCGACGTCCCAGAATTGAAAAGAAGGATTTTGCAAGACTCTCATGGATCCAGATTTGCAGTTCATCCAGGGAACACCAAGATGTATCAAGATGTAAAACAGACCTTTTGGTGGCCGAATATGAAAAGAGAGATAGCCGAGTTCGTGTCTCAGTGTTTGTATTGTCAACAAGTGAAAGCGGAACATCAGAGGCCGGCAGGACTTCTCCAACCTTTGCCGATTCCTGAGTGGAAATGGGAAGACATCTCCATGGACTTCGTGACTGGGTTGCCGAAGACACAGAAAGGAATGGATTCGATTTGGGTTATAATCGACAGGTTAACTAAGTCAGCGCATTTCTTGCCGGTTAGGACTTTGTTTAGTGTCGATCGACTTGCTGTGTTGTATATGAGTGAGATCGTTAGACTTCATGGTGTGCCGATGTCTATCGTGTCAGACCGAGATCCAAAATTTATTTCTAGATTTTGGCAGAGTTTACAAAGGGCTTTGGGGACCGAATTGAGGTTTAGTACAGCTTTTCATCCGCAGACCGATGGCCAAACAGAGAGAACAATTCAAACACTTGAAGATATGCTTAGACTGTGTGTATTGGACTTCAAGGGAAGCTGGGAAGTGCATTTGCCATTAGTAGAGTTCGCTTACAACAACAGTTACCAAGCTAGCATTGGCATGGCGCCGTATGAAGCCTTGTATGGGAGAAAGTGCAGATCGCCGATATGTTGGACCGAAGTAGGAGTTAAAGCTTTGATCGACCCGGATTTAGTTCAAAGGACAACCGAAAAGATTGAGCTTATCCAACAGAGAATCAGAACCGCTCAGAGCCGACAAAGGAGTTACGCCGACCAGATAAGGAAGGAGTTAGAATTCGAAGTAGGGGATCATGTGTTCCTGAAAACCTTGCCGATGAAAGGAGTTTCAAGATTTGGGAAGAAGGGTAAATTGGCACCCCGTTACATTGGACCGTTTGAAATTCTTGAGCAAGTTAACCCGGTTGCCTACAGACTTGCTTTACCACCGAGATTAAGTCAAGTTCATAATGTGTTTCATATCTCGATGTTGAGAAAGTATATACGCGATCCACTACACGTGATCTATCATTTTGGGATTCTGGTTGACGAAGGCCTAAGCTATGAAGAAGAGCCGATACGCATCATCGATAGACAAGTGAGATGATTGAGAAATAAGGCAATATTGATGGTGAAGATTGAGTGGAAAGAGCATTACGACAAGGATGCTACGTGAGAAATGGAAGAGGAAATGAAAGTCCGATACCCGGAGTTATTCTCGAACCAAGGTAATTCAAGTTTGGGGACCAAACTTCTTTAAGGGGGGTAGGATGTAATAACCCTCATGCTATCCTAACCATACTCATATGCATTCATGTGATTCTGTCTTGTAAACTTGCATTTCGAGTCTTGTCCTTGTTCGTTTAAGTGTTACAGCATGTTTTGTACCCTGCTTGGTGTGAGTTTAGCCGAGGGCGTCTTTAGTCTAGAACTTCCTTGGAACCACTTTGTTTGACCTCTACCTTCGCCTTGACATACTGGCCGAGATGTCATTATCTAGGCCGAGGTGTTCATCACCAAGGCCGAGATGTGAATTATCTAGGCCGAGATGTTACCTTTGCACCTAAGTGATCTTGTCCCGGAGAGGTATGACCTAGACCGAGGTGTGGCACATCTAGGCCAAGGTGTGGCACAGCTTAGTCAAGTGTTGTCCTTCCTAGCCGAGGTCATTATTCCCTACTTGCCGATGTCTTGTTCTTAGCCGAGATCATTACTCGCCTGAGTGCCCATGCCGTCTTGCTTGTTGAACACACTTTGTCATAGTTTTGTCTTGTCACTCAGCCACCTTTCTGTGTAGTACCAACCAGCCGCTGCCACGTACCTCTGTAGAGGGTTAAGTCAGCCAACAGACTTAGAAATGTATCATTTTGCTATATGTCTTTGTTGTGAGGAGAGAGAAGCTCCAGAAGAAGAAGAAGAAGTTTAGAGTGAGAGAGTGGGTTTTCGAGCTTGATTCCTAGAGATCAAACCATTAGATTCGCGTATTGAGGTTAGATTCTTGATTTACTCTTGTCATTCTTATTGATCATCTAGCTGTATTGCATGATCGAACCCTTTTTGCATCTCATGCATCGATTTAAAGTTGGTTTTAGAAAAAGAAAATGGTGTTCATGTGTTCTTGAAAGAAAGGTCTTGTTTGATCTGAAAGTTGCATTAAGTTTCATGTTTTTGTGTTTGTTCTCACTAGATCCTTGAATACGGGTACCCAGGTCCATGTTTTTGAACTCAAAGCATGAAATCTCAGATTTTGTAATAGCAAATCACGATCTTTGCATTCATCTTCCTCATGTTCATGTTCTTCATGTTCATCATGTTCTTCAAGAAAGGGAAACCCAGATTTTTCCCAGCTTCATTCCTTTGAATGTGGCCATCAAGGCCACACCTCAGCTAGGGGATGCGGAACCTCGGCCTAGACCTGGCAGTTGCCCAGCATGTTTTCCCGAGATAAAGAACTGTATTTGTTTTGATTTGACTTAGTCTTGAGGGATGCCGAGATCATCTGCATGCATGTGAAACTTGTTTAAAAGTGCATTCAACAGACTTTGCCATGTGTTTGTAGGGTTTGGACTTGCCTTGACCCCGACGTTTGAAGAACTAAGTGAGTGGTATTTTTAATAAAGCTATGCTATAATGCTTTGATAAAGTCTTGTTTTGCTTCGTTTTGAAAAGTATTTGTAAGCATGAATGGTTATTCCTAATCGGAATATATATATATATATATCTTGCTTTGATGACACTCTTGGAAAGTCCGTACGTGCTAAGGGACTATAAGCATTTGTAGCACAAAGTTTGAAAGTCCGTACGTGCTAAGGGACTATAAGCATTGGTAGCACAAAGTTTGGAAGTCCGTACGTGCTAGGGGACTCTAAGCATTAGTAGCACAAGTCCTTAGTGTCCGGGGACTATAATGCAACGACACCATTGAGTTGAGATATCTCCCTTGTCTTGCCTTGCCTTGTCTTGTTTGCCACTGACGGTTTACCGAGTGGGTTTTGTTTGCCGAGATGTCATCACTTGTATTATAATGATGTTAGTAAGCATCCTTTGAAACTCGACAGATTTGGAAGATGGACTTGGTTCATCCCTTGACTTGTACCAACTATGTTATGTATTGTTTGACAAAAATCTTGAATACCAGTCATGCAAACCCCTTTATTTCTTATACCATTCACTGAGTATCCAAGCTCACCCTCTCTATATATATATGTAGGTGATGAGCAGGAAGGCGGTGACGCCTAGGTGTGACTCGCAAGCTTGTTTTGGGTTTTTGGTTATGTCGGCCTAACTTGTATTCGTGTTGGCAGTCTTGAAAATTATGCTTCTCGGCTTATAATGCTTGTAATCTACACATGTCGGCTGGAGAAGCCTTTTGATCAAGATGTAAAATGTATTTTGTACCTTATTGTATTTGTATCCA
This sequence comes from Camellia sinensis, assembly GCF_055761805.1. Lineage (NCBI taxonomy): Eukaryota > Viridiplantae > Streptophyta > Magnoliopsida > Ericales > Theaceae > Camellia > Camellia sinensis. The sequence continues at coordinate 86,130,913 of NC_138963.1, forward strand.
AGTTGTAATATTATGTAAAGTTGTATGCCATTTCATGTAACTTACGCACTGCTCTTATGGACTAATTAAATTTGTATATTTTGCTTCCGCACTGTTGAGCCCCATATATTCATACTCTGATTGTGTTGAATTTTTGAAAGTTGGCCTTCGGTAATCTCAGATTACTCGCCATCACGACACTAAACTACTAGAGGCGTTTGGGGTCGTGACATTTTCACTTTTCACTTCTTTTTTTTTTTTTTTTTTTTCGTGTGTGTGTGTGTATAGTTAAGATCCAAACACAATCTAAGATTGAAGACATAATCACCATTATTGTGGCGAAAATAGTTGGGGAGGATTACTTACCAATGAAACTTGAATGGTTGACATGGAAGCCACAAGGAAGAAGAGGAAGACAAATTGAAGCCTTGAAAAGCCAGCCATAACTCTACTACTCTTTCAGTTTGTGAAAATTTTCTCTTTTTCTTTCACGTTTACCCAGGTCACAATACATTTTGATGCCTATGATTCCCTATTTATAGTTGATGCGCTAGCTTGTACACATTCTTTGCATGGTAAGCTATTAAGCCATCTTAAATGTTAATAGTGTGAAACGGTCAATAAATTATTACCAAAATGCGGTTACTAAGCCTTCTTTTGGTAATATTTTTTTAGTTGATTTTTTGACTTTTTGGATTTTTTAGCTTCGGAATGGTGGATTTTATTTTATTTTTTTATTTTTTTTGTCCTTTTGTGATTTTTTGACCTTTTTTTTATTTTTTTTTATCCTTTTGTGATTATTTAGCCCAACTCAAAAACCGAACAACCCCTAGTTGAGATTCCTTTCATTGTGGGTTTGCTATGCATGGTATTATTCAATGGGAAATTTGAACATCATTATTGGAGAAAAGTTACTTACCTATTTTGGGAAATAGGTTAAAAGTTAATTTTTTGACTTTTTTAAAAAAACGTGCAAAAAAATAGAGAGGCGATGTGATCCAAAAAAGTCAAAAAGCCAATAAACTGGCTTTTAACCTACTTCATGAGGCTCACTTTGGGCCCACCTCTCATCATGTGGTCATCAATATCTAATTAATTTAATTTTTTGCATAGATGATTTGTTCAGTAAGCCTTAAAAGATAAATGATTCGAATCATGAAAGTGTATTTAGAATGAACCTAATCAAAAATATAACAGTCCCTATAGTGTTCCTTGGATAGAACATTAATGACTTGTCTTCTATTATTATTTGGCATAATTCAATGATATGTCACTCAATGGTGATGATATTAGTAATCTGTTTTTGATATGTCACTCAATGGTGATGATATTAGTAATCTGTTTTTGATATTAGTAATATGTGCCTCGGATAGAACATTAATGACTTGTCTCTATTATTATTTGGCATAATTCAATGATATGTCACTCAATGGTTGTTTTTTGTTTTTGTTTTGTTTTTTTGTTTTTTTTTTATATGCATACACGATACGTTATCAAATTTGACATGCTTTCAACCTTTGCCAAATCCATGTTATTTTTGACATATGGGTTGGAGCAAAAATTTGGGGTCAAATTTGATTGTTGATGTGCCATGTAGGATTTGGCTCTTATCAAAAATAATTATAGCACTTTTTTTTTTTTTATAAATAAAACAATATTTTAGTTTATCTTTCAATAACAAAATAATAAAATTTGGTATAGAGGTTGGAGAGTTTCAATAGAAGTCAAATTGACATATGCCAATTTGTCACCCAAGCCTTCAATTTTATATGAAATACCAAAATTTGGCATATAGGTTGGGGATGCTATCCAAAGCTTAAAATAGCAAGAAGGAAATTATTCTTTTCTTCTCATTGTAATAATAAAAAGTACAAAAATATTAGAGACCCCAATAATTTTATCAAAAGTTCTACCAAATGTCTCACAAGGGTGTGGGACCTACATGGGACCCATATTGTGTGGATCCCACACCCATGTGATACATTTGATAAAACTTTTGGTAGAATTTTTGGGACCTCTAGCATTACTCCAAAACGTATTAACCTTAAGAATTTAATAATATGCATTAATTTCTGTACGAAAAATTTTATGTGATGTTTCGGTTCGTTGACTCGACTTGTTGTGCCTATTTGGATTTTCCGTTTTACTTTTGGAACCATTGTATGTTAGTTATTATTCTAGTGATTGTGGTTAGACCGTGTTTAGTGACCCTAAAGTGTTTTAGCAAGTTAAAATTTTGAGTTCCGAGCGTTAAGGACGGGTTACCAGTGTAGGAATGCCTTAAAGAGAATTTTGGCCACACCAGGCATTCCTCTTACATGCAGGTTGGAGCCACATGTACGATTTGGAGCAGAAACATTGGGACTTATGGAGTTGGGGCCGCATGTGTGGTGGGCTAAGTTCACATGTGCAATTTAGGGCCTGTACGTGAGACAATGTGGAGCAGCAAGTATAACACATTGCAATAAACAGCACGTGCAGTGAAGGAGTCCCGCACGTGCGGCGAGGGACCTCCGCACGTGCGGCCATGTGCATTTTTGCCTCCTTTTTCTTGTTTCTCTCCCTCTTTTGCTGATCTCTCTTCCTTTTTTCTCATTTCTCTTTATCCTCTCTCTCTTTCTAAACTCTCTTTTCTCTCCATTCTCTCTAAAACACACACCAAACTTCACAAAGCTCTCAATCTAACCAAATGAAAGAAGAATTTGACCCTAGTTCTTTGGACGAAAGTGATAAGCATGTCAAGAGCTTCGTTTTGACCGGAGCTATTGAAAATCCGACAAACTCAAAATTTTAAATTTTCTTCCTTTTCTCTCTCGATCTTTGAGGTAAGGATTTTCTTAATTTAGTACATGTATTTTAGCAAGATTATGTGCTATTTTGTTAGTTGAAATTGTTTGGAAAAGTTAGGGTTTTGCTAATATTGTTATTAATGCATAAATTGGAAAATTTATCAAATATTTGTCATACTTTTTAACGGTTTTACCTATGGTTGCTGTTATCCCAGTAATGACAATCCATGAGGGGGTGAATTGGGTTTTCAAAATATTTAAGCAATAATGAAAACTAATGCAGTCTGAACTAACTCAGAACTAAAAGAGAGAGAAAAAATTTAAATAATCAAATTTTAACTGATGAATATGCAATGCAAATAATCACAGTAAAATATAAGCAGTGATAAGAGAAAGGAGAAGAGATATCAACACCATGATTTATAGTGGTTCGGCTTAACCCAAGTCTACGTCCACTCCCCAAGTATTCTCGTTAGGAATTTCTCCACTATCCTCAAATAATAATACAACCCCTAGCTTCATAGGTGCTAGTAAACACTTACAACAAATGATCAACCCCCAATCACTTAAGCCAATTAGTTTTGAATCTGATGCATAGTCACACCTAACCCAAGTGATTTTATCCGAAAAATCACTTATAAAAATATCATAACTAGTTTTGAATCCGGTGCCTAGTCACACGTATTCGAAGTGATTTTATCCGAAAAACCACTCACAAAAAAATCACTCTCTCAAGTGTAAGAAGAAGGCGGTGCAAACCCTTTTACAATAAAAGTTTAGCTAGTGAAAAATGAAGAGCGTGGTTGGAGTTGCTCTTATAGAGCTTTCTTGAATATCACCAATGCATATTTGTTGTGTTTGTTGTTTTTTTCAACTGAGGCTTGATTGCTCCTTTTATAGCTTCAAAATTACAACTGTTGGAGCTTCAAAAATATAGTTGTTAGGATTGATTCCCTTTCCCAACTCAATTCATCTTCTATATTGAACCTTTCCATATGAGAGCGATTTGAAATTTGAATTTTTGTATTCTTCAATTAATCCCATAGTCCATGCTTTCCTTCCTCATGCATATCTTCAACTTAAAATAGTAGATTAGAGGAATCTTCAAATTCAAATTCTATTTGTAAGCTTCCTTTCTTGAATATTAGCAAATTTCAATTTGTCTTGGAAAAGTTCTGAACAAATCCCTTTGATTCTACATTATTTCCTGGTAGAGCAAATTTTCCTTTTATATCAAATCCAATCAAAATCTTCATTCTTCATTTATTTTTGAACAATTTGCTTCTGCCGAATACTTTGAGCTGACTCTGAAAATTATGGGAGTTTCCTTATGCAATCAAGCAAGCTCTAAGCCGGTTCATTCTAGATTTGAGTTGACACCTTCATTTCTAATTCAATTTTATTTAGTACAATATATTTTGAGTTTGCTCCTCTTTCTTCATGAGCTTACTCAAATCAAGAAAATTGTTCCATATCTGACTCAAATCAAGAATATTGTTCCAGTCAATTCTACAAATTAGACAAACTTTAATCATCTTTAAATTTAACAATAACTTATTATAAGCACAATCACTTAGGCTTTGTTATCATCAAAATCATTTTATATAATCGTTTGGAAACCTTGGGGCTAACAGTTGATATTTAGCATGTGAATTTGAGAAATTTTCACTTTAAATGAGAAAATCCCAAATTTTTGAAAACCCTAGAAATGTAAAGATTGGGAATGCAATTGGGAATTGAGGAAATTTAGGAAAATTCTTGCTAAATTATGACCATTTGGAAAGTATGGAGAAATGTTAAGACTTTTGGGAAATCATGTGTTATTTTGAAAGAATTGAGAATTGTTAAATTATGATCTATATTTTGCTTATTCAGAATATTGTAATAGAGATAATTATTTTGGAAATCGATGGAGGATTGCATTGACTTGTTGTATAATTGATACGGAAATTAGCATAAATTTTTGAAACTTTTCATGGGTATAATTCTATAATAATAGTCTTCTACTATTTTTTTGAAAGACGTTCACGTTATTTTTTTTTCCCTTTTAAACTATTCTTTGATCTTTGAAAGGTAAATCATTGATGAACTTTTGTGTCTGCAACTTCTTTATGTATATCATCTTCTTCTTCTTTTATTATTTACAATATAATAACTTATTGATATATGACTCTTTTATTATGTTATATTTATAACTTACTGAATTATGAATCATTATTCTACATGATATTATTGTATATCATCATTTTTTTTTATTATGTCAGAATTTAAGATTTATAACTTATTGATACATATTAGTATATCAATTTTTATTTTTTTTAATTTTATGCTATAATATTTCTTGAGTATTATTTTAAGTTGACTACACTTAATATTCTAGATTTATTTTTGCTGAATTATTTTTTTAAATTTCTGGAGAATGTATCAAATCTGTATTTGGAATGAGAATAAGGTCAAAGTGAGGTTAACAAGGTTGGCATAGAGGAGACACTTGCTTCTTTGGCGCAATAGTAGACTTGAGAGTCCGTTAACAAGAGACTAACTCATCCACATGGAAAAATAGGCACAATTTTTTTGACTATTACTATTGCATGCTAAGGAAAAGCTTCATCATCATGTTAGGCCCATATTAAATGACAACATAGACCATAATGACAATTTTGTAAATTTTGTACCGCAAACTCATGAATATGAAATATACTCTAATGTAGTTCTACAAAATGATAATATGTTTGTAATTAAACAAAAATTATTAATTTTGTTAGTAATAATTTATTAATTTTCTATTTAGGTTTTGATAATCAACACGTCGACACACAAAAAGGTATTTTCGAAACAAATGTAATGCATCGGCATCCTAACCAAGTTTAACAAGATACTAATGTGGTGCAAGTTACAACAATGAAATATTTGGTAATATTTTTATTAATATTTTGCTTCAATGGAAAATCAACATTACTTTATTTTTCTATACTTCTAATGAGTAGGACATTCTCACGCATTTTCTTTTCAACCAAAACACAAACCTTAATCCTTAACTTTATCAATTTCTACTTCATATTAGAAGAGAATGAAAACAATTATTTTCTAAATTAGATTTAAGATTAATATTACTTTTCAAGGAAAATCTCAAAACAATTTAATAAATTAATTACCTTGTGACCCATATAGACAAAAGTTTGAATCTCCTGTACATAACAAAAATACAAGTTGAAAGTATTATTTAATCATTCATTTAATTATCTAATGTAGTAGCATTAAAAAACTTAAAAAAAAAAATTAGTAACAATATTCACACTCCCCTTTTTAGATCATATATAGACAAATAATTTAAAATAAAATATAAATATCATTGGTTAAAATATCTTAAGCTAAATATTATGTTGTTAGGGACTTTTTTTTTAAACTCTCTCGTGCATAGCATAGGTTGGCTGCTATTTTTAGTGTATATGAAATTGGAGAAACTTGGGAAATACCTATTATTAGCATAGCGAATGTGTGTATGTGTAAATAAATGTATAAATAAAATAAATAACAAAATAAAATAATTATTTCAAAAAATAATTATATAAATTAAATTCCAAATCAATTGCTTACTAAAATTACAAGTCGAGGCTTGTGTTGAACACAATCTCCTTAAAGTAGATTTCGCCCTTACTCCGGTGCTTTGAGATTTAACGGCATCTACTTCCCAGGATACAATGACTAACACTTGATTCACAGTACAACAAACTCAAGTTTGGCGAACCAAGCAATGTTGTAACTCTCTCTTTCTTTTCTTAGAAACTAAATGGTAAACAAATGCAGGAGCATAGGAGGATGAACAAAATAAGAAATAAAGAAATGTTAGGAAAATTTTGATGGCCAGAATTGCTAGGATGGCAGGCTATTTATAGAAAAATTAGTGGCTTTTCAGAATAGGTTTCAACAGATAGAAACCCATTCAAACAGATTCAACAAGTAGAAAACCTGTTCAGGTGGATTCAACAGGTAGAAAACCTGTTCGGGTGGAACTCAACAGGTTTGAACTTGTTCGGGTGGAGGAAAAAATCTAGACCAATTTATTTTGAATTTTGAAACCAAAATTTAAAAAAAATAAAAATAAAATACAAATGTTTTTTGCCCAAAAAAATAAGTATTGGGTCGGACAAGCCCAACCCAACCTCACACCACGCACTTGCACTCAAGCCTAGCCCAGCTTGCCCGAATGGACGGCAACGACGCGCTGTAGACGCGCCCTCATGGGCCTCGCTACAGCTCGGACTCAATTTGTGTCGGTTCTTAATCTGATCTCGTAATGTGCAATGCAAGACTGATAAATCACCAAAGAGTCCAAATCCGGCAAATCATTCTTGGAAACAGATTTTTAGAAAGAAGTGCCAAACATGGACTGCTTTGCCAGATACAGAGTCGCCATCTAAATATGTTATTTTGGGGGAATTTAGGAAACCCTGACTCGTTGCCTAAGGTCATGTGTCCGTCATCAGCAAAGTTGCCTCGGCTCGGGAACTTGGGTACGATTGGGGAAAGTCAGCTATGAGCACCCCCTCTCACCTGATCAAAGATCGGCCTCTACTAACCATGATATCTAGCTTTGAAAACATTATGCATTCTTATTTCGATTAATTAGCTAATCTTACTATGTGATGCGCACAACACAAAAGTATAGACTAGATTGCCTAATTTGGAACAAAGCATTGCATATCCGTTCGTTTGAAAGGTAGTTTGAATTTTGCTACTCGCAAGTAGGCTAAAACACGGATTTCAACGAGTTATTCCAACTCAAGCAATCCAACCTTCACCCACATGCATTCAGGCAGTTATATCAACTAAACAGTTAGCCTCAGGGCAAGTATGCTTTCATATTAACACTCACATATAGGCAAGATGCTAAAGCAAAAGAAAACTCTTACAGTGTACTCCAAGCCAAAATAAGAACATGTTAGTAATCATGCGTGATTCTAGTTCATGTTAAGATGGCTCATGCATTGCAAGCAAAATGCAACAAGAATAGGATCGGCTAATCTAAAATGACATATGAGATGCAACAGATAACATGTATTCAAGTTAGATTTGAAATATTATGCGATTAGTATGATGCGCCGAGCCCGGTGCATGCAATACAGATGAATGAATGCACGCATGCATAACATAAGGATGCTAATTGAAATATGCCCTAATACTAACCATCAAAAGTAGGTAAGTAAAAGGGAGAAAGACGTGGGGTGGGAAGACATTCACACACACACGCACACTTATTACAAATTCGCCCTCGCTCAGAGGGTCCGAAAGAATAGTACAAATTAACTAACTAACAAGCTAATTAATTATTACAAATTACTTAACTAATTAAGCAAATTAACTACTCAAATAAAGGGGTAAAACAGCCTCGGAAAGAGGGTCCAATACATGCGCGCTCGACTCCGCTCGAAAATCCACCACCATGCACAAGCTGCCTCTGTTTTCACTCTTTTATGCCTCTGTAAATTGCACAAGTCCCAAGGTTGGTTCTGGAACACTCCCTGAAGGTTGTGGAAGACTACCGGCCAAGAGGAAACACCACCGGCCATGAGGAAGTGGTCATCGACCACAAATGAAGCTATCGACCCTCCATTGTTGGTCGATCGGCACTCAATGTGGTCGGTCGGCCATCCATTCCTGCAGAACTCTGTTTGACAGCAACAGAGGGCAGACAAGGCATGACAATGCATTTTCAAGCAAATATTTGCACCAACACCCTCCTTACCATGTTCATGACTCAAAGGAGGATGGTCCTCGACCCTCGGGCTACCAATCGCGCATTTCAATGCGTGATGGCCAAAGAGGCCAAGTGTGCCAATTCAATATCAAATGAAATGCAAACCAAACAAACAATGGACCCAACCTCTATCATGGTGATTCAAGAGGCAAGGCATGCATGCAAAATGCAATGCAACCTAGGCATGCAAGCTAAGTATGCACCATGAGCATGAGGGCAAGAATATAAACAACTCCAGCATGTGGTAAGTATACAAGCTAACAAGCATGCGAGATGCAACTTAACCATACAAGTATGCAAGACATGTAACAGCACGTTAAGCAACTTAACCAAAGATGCATGCCAAATGCGCAATTAAGCATGCAATAACATGTTAGTAGATCTACACATAGCATGCAACAACATGCGAAAGGGGGGGCAAGTATGCAACAACACACAAGGTGAGCATGCAACAACATGCGAACAATGGACTTACACCAAGATGGACAGCTCTCTACTAGGTCCAAAATAGTGGCCAAATGCTATGGAAATGAGGTCAAATTTACATACAAACATGCATGCAAACATGGTCCAACACTTAAGCATCAAAGAGACAACTTTTAAGCACACTTAAAAGAAGATAAACATGGACATATGGCATACATATCAAGCTCTGAAAATCATGTTAAGGATGGTGCCAAACCAACTAAACTAGACAAGCATAGCATGCAACATGGTCCAAGGCCTATGGCTCACCAAAGAGGTATTGAACTACACTTAGCAAAACCAAACATGACATGATTTGAACAACCAAAATCAGAGTTTTAGCATGTTAAAACAAAGCCAAAGACACATTGACATGGCATCCTAGAGGCCTAAACATGATGGCATACGCAATGACACATTCATGGAGCATGAAACACAAATTCTTTAAGGTCTTAAAGGAACATCAAAAGAAAGCATACAAGCATACCACAAGGACTGAAATGATGCCATAAGTGGTGCCAAACCACTTAAACAAGCCAAGCAATGCATGCTCAACACTCACACACCCAAGGCTACCAAGCCAAAATGCAAGGTGGCTGTACAAAGCATGTCATGGATGGCCAAAACAACTCCAAACAGACCTTAAGCATACTAAATCATGCACAAAAGCTTCACAAAGCTAAGCCAAAATCATGCTAAAACAAGGCTCAAAGCACAAAGCATATTAAGGCAATTTCATGGCATTACAAGACAAGTATGCAAGGCATGCATGGTGTGTCTAAACCAACTTAAAACAGTGCTATATCATGGCAAAATAACACTAAATAACAACTAAGACATGGCCAATATGAACTTAAGAAAGGTGCTCACACATGAAGCTAAAATGGCAAGTATTGAAGACAATAAGGAGAGGGGATGGCTCCCTCCTTCTTAGGACCTTAAAGCACCAACCTCACCACTGAAATCCCTTTGGAGTGAGGAGGCCAAAACAAGGTGGTCCCGGAGTTCACCAAAATAGCACAAAAATGGGGCCAAACAAGGCCTAAGAGGGGTCAAACAACCGCAAACACTAAAACAACCTGAAACAACTATTTTAAGCACTCAAAATCAGAACTTTTATTAGTTATAGAATAAGCTTAAAAACAGGTGCAAGGATGGCTAAAAGCCTAAGCAAAAATGGGGAATAACGGGATAAAGTTCTTACCCTTGAAGACCTTCTTCACAAGGACCACTCCAGCAGTCTCTCCAAGCTTAGATCAACTCAAAAACTCTGAAAATCACTCCTTAGTACCTCAGTAGCCAAAGGAAAGTGTAGCACTAGGTGTTTGTGTACAAAACTATGAACAAAACGCCTTAAACACACACAAAATGGAAGGAGAATGAGATATAGAGATAGGATAGATACACAATCCTCTAACCCTAATCTCAGAGCTTTGGAATTTCTTAGAACCCTTGAGGAGGGAGGAGAAGCCCTCCTCTTATAGAACTCCAACTCTTGCAAAGCTTACAAAACAAGCTAAGCAAGAGTGAAATCCCTCCATACACATGGAGGTGGTGCAAAGTGCATGCCAGCTATCACAACTGGCATAAAATATCTGCCAAAAGCAGATGCACAGTGGTCGGCCAGCCAAAAATGACAAATTGACCAAATCAATGGTTGACCAACCAGAAAGAGTGTCGACCGGCCATCACCAATGGCCGGTAGCAACAAAACAGGGCCGGTGGCCTCAAGCCATGGCCGGTGAGGTGTGGGGATGGCCAACAAGCTATTTCCCACCCTTAGAAGCAAAAACACAAGTGTTTGGTGCAAAACCAAACACAAAACAGTCGAGTCGAGGGATCCTAACGCAAGGCGCGTAGCTGAGACCTCCGGGAACTCAAGACGAACACAAACATGGATAATCACCAAGTGTTCAAACGGTGACGTCCAAGTCTTGAGGACAGTCAAAAATGGGGTGTCTACAGTTGCCCCTCTTTGACAGAACTCGAAAGTCATAACAATGACGGGAGTGAGTGTCAAAGCCCAGAGACGACCCATTTTTGACAAGGCCGAAAGCTTAGACAAAGCATGCAAGCTACAACAAAGATATGCACCCGAAGGCAGGGGCAAAATGCAAGACAATGCACAAGGCCGAACATAACTTATGGTCATGCAAAAAAAGCTATAACGAAGCATATACATACAATAAATGCAATAGTTTAAGCAATCAAACACAAATCCAACTACATTATAATGTAGGAAGGATGTAAGAGAATTATGCAATTCTCGTTACGTCTCACGCAGAGAATACAATACCTATGCGGTTCGTCTAGTCGTGCCAGCTTCAAATGAACCGTACATACAATATCGTGCCTGAAAAAGAAAGAAACTTAACAGGTACAATATCGTTAGCAACATGCATAACAATGCAATCTAAAACTGCGTGACAATGCGAGTGAAGGGGTGCGTGACAATGCAACATATGCGTGGCGTATAACAATGCGGAATGGATGCATGATAATGCAATATTTACAAAACTATGTATAAATAATGCAAATGATATGCAATGTATTTGAGACGATCAAACCATAAGCAGTTCAAAACCACACAAATATCATAAAGATGATGGAGATGCAAAATCCGTCTACCATAGAAAAGGTGCCGACACCCTCAAACCACAATCCCAATAGTAGAATAGGCGCGTACACATGCAGAACTATGTGTGTGTAGACGGAACACAAGATACAAGTAATTGGGTGGGATGATATAAGTGAGGCATGCTCTGCTCAGGAAAGATCATGATCCTAAATGCTGGATGCAACAAACTACACTATAATGCAATGAATGTAGTGGATAAGGTGCGCGACCAAAACATATCTTACCTAGGAAAGGCATGGACACAAACAAATCACATTTAACACGGAAATGGTGCCGTCACCTACAACACTAGGTGCGTACACATAATATTATAACCGTGTTTCAACGCGAGAAGTATGGGCACATACCAGACCAAGCTCAACTTGGAAAGGCGCAAACAATAGATGGATGATGCAGCAAATGCATGCAATGCTACAATGCAATATATACAATATGCAATGGAAACTATGTACAATGCAACCTACAATGCATGCATGACAATGCAAGCTATATACAATGTAATATTTACAATGAATGCATGACAATGCAAGCTATGGACAATGCAATATTTACTAGCTAAAATGCAATGGATGCAGTGGATAAGGCATGCGGCCAAACCGTATCTTGCCTAGGAAAGGCATGGACACATACAAATCATGTTTAACACGGAAACGGTGCCGTCACCCACAACACTAGGTGCGCATACATAATATCATAACCGTGCTTCAACATAAAAAGTACGGGCACATACCAGACCAAGCCCAACATGGAAAGGCGCAAGCCGTAGGTGGATAATGCAGCAAATGCATGTAATCTACAATGCAATATATACAATATGCAATAGATGGAATGGATAAGGCCTGTGGCCAAACCGTATCTTGCCTAGGAAAGGCATGGACACATACAAACCATGTTTAACACGGAAACGGTGCCGTCACCCACAACACTAGGTGCGTACACATAATATCATAACCGTGCTTCAACATGAAAGTATGGGCACATACCAGACCAAGCTTAACGTGGAAAGGCGCAAGCCATAGGTGGATAATGCAGCAAATGCATGTAATCTACAATGCAATATTTACAATATGCATGGAAACTATGTATGACAATGCAATATATAAAATGATGCATGTATGTAAATGCCATATTTACAGTGGATTATATACAATGAAGGCATGACAATGCATGTCTGTTTTTTTGTTTTTGTTTTTGTTTTTTTTTTTGAAAATGTATGACAATGCAAATGAAGGAAAAATGCATGACAATGCAACTGGAATGTGCATGTGTAGACACCCTATTTTTGAACGACCTTTAGACTCAAACGTCACCAGTTGAGCACTCGGTGATGTTGCATATTGTGCTCGTTCTGAGGTTTCAGAGTCTCGGCCGCGAGCCTTGCCTCCGGACTTCGGGGCTCTTTTGTGCTTTGTCTCGGTTTGCGAACCAGGTTCTGTTTTCTCCGTTTTCTCTTCCCAAAGGGAGGGAGAGGTCTCGTAGACCATCTCTCAATGGCCGTAGGCTACGTTTCGTGGTCGTAGGCCATTTTTCCCGTTTGGAGCCCAGTTTTCAATTTTCAGAGCCGTCGGCCGTGTGCCTCGGTTCGGGACTGCTTAACTACCTCCGTTTGCTCCTGTTTTTGGTACACATCTTATTTCCTCCCTTTAGAGGAACACTATGGCCCGGGAGACCACCTTCGTGGTCATACACCACTTCCGATGCCTAATAGCCTGTTTTCGGGGCCTCGGATCGCGCGTTTTGGCCCCCGAACCTTCGTTTTGCATCCGTTTTGGTCCATTTTTGGTAGAGACCCTATTTTCACTGTTAGGGAAATGGTAGGATGGTGGCCGGCCACCTATTCCCTTGAAAAGCTAGTTTTCTCTTTTTCTCTCTCCAAAAGCTTATTTTTCTGATACAAAGTTGGCCTTTCCCACTTTTGAGCCATATTTTCTGGCTTTTCATACCACCATGGTGATCTACTCATCTGGGAGGCCACCAATATGGGTAGGCCGACCAGTAATTCACTTTGGCCCTTTTGAACCTTGCTTAAAAGCTAGCTTTTCTCTCTCCTGGGTCACATTTTCTGGTTTTTCTCCACAGGGTTGTGTTCTACTCATCTGGGAGGCCACCTTTCTGGGTAGGCCGGCCAGCAATTGTTCTTGAACCTTTTGACCCCTGGTCGGCTGACCAGGGGGAGTGGCCGCCCGGTCACTTGAACTGGGCAGCCTGCTTCTTGTTTTTCCTCTCTTTGAGTGTAATCCAACTGTGCCAGCTAGAGATCATTTGGGGCATCCTCCATACACGTGTATGGAGGATCTTTCAAGCTTCCAAGGGAATCTTTGGCCTCTCTTGTCTATAAGAGAGGCCCTCCTCTTTGTATCAAAAGGTGAGACACTTTTGCTTAAGGCTTATACACCTCTCCCTCAATTTCTATCATTCCAAGCTCCAAAACCCTAACTTCCTTGGTCCATTTACACTACAATCCATAGCACCACACCACCATCACCCATTCTAGCCCCTTGGAAGTCATTTGCAGAGGTTGAAAGCTCATTCCCTTGGACCAAAGGCTGCTGGAAAGTTGGGCTACAAGGGTAAGCTCCTATTCTCCCATTTTTTTCACTATTTTGTTCTATATCTTAGCCCCTTTTTCTTACATTTTTGGGCTTTGGCCTAAACTAAAAAAGTCTTATTTTTAGCTCATCTTCATGTTTTATTAAGGAATTTTCTCTGTTTGAAGTCTTCTACCCCCCCTCCCCCCTTTTGTGCTTTATCCCTCTTTTGGGGCATATTTTGCATGATATATTAGCCCTATTTTTGAGCATTTATGGGCTTCGAGCCAAACTGTGAAGTACCTTATTTAGAGCCCCTCTTCAAGTTTGTTGAAGGGCTCTTTACTGTTTGAGGCCATCTACTGCCCCTTTCCCTTTATCTCTCTTTTAGGGCTATTTTTGCATCATATTTTAGCCTTACTTATGAGCATATTCGAGATTTGACATAAACTGTAAAATTTCTTGTTTTGAGCCCCTCTTCAACTTTGTTGAAGGGCTCTTTGCTGTTTGAGGCCTTTTGCTTCCTGTTTGTTCAATCTCTCTTTTAAGGCTGTTTTTGCATGATAAATTAGCCTTATTTGTGAGCCATTTTAGACCTCGACCTAAACTGAAAAAAATCTTGTTTTAATATCATCTTTATTTTTTATTAAGGTCTATTCTCTGTTTGGGATCATCTTCCCCTATGCATGCTTCATTCCTTCATGATTAGGGCCATGCATTAGAGCACTTCCATTGGCCATGGTTTGGCCTCTTAGCCACTGAAATCTAGTGGATTTTCAGTGGCTTTGATGCATTTTTGAGGGCCAAAATTAGAGGAGGGTGACCCCCTGTCTCCTTGTCTTGTTTGGGGATCTTTTGGGCCTCCCAAAGGGACCCCATTTTTCATGCATCGAAGTCACTTTCCAGGCCTCATTCTGAGGGTTTTGAGGTCTGCCTTGGCTCGGTCTGAGGCCCATTTTTCCATATTTTAGGTCTATGTTGCATGTGTAGACCAATCCCATTCAAGGCCCTTCAAAGATGCCTTTCTTTGCATGTTCCCTAGACCAATTTCAGAGTCAATTTGGTGAGTTTTAGGGCTGTCATATTTGATTTCCAGAGTTGGTTGTGCCATGCTAAGTGTCCTTGATGCATGTGCTTAATTACCCCTTGTATGCCCTTCCAAAGAAACCCCTCATTGTTGCATATGTTGGCTGCATTTCAATGATTATTTAGACATATTTTGGCATGTTTTATTCACTGATTTTTGCTGGTTTGGTGAGATTTCATATGCTTCGTATGCATGCCATGTAAACCATGTTTGCTAGTCAAAGTTGCATGCTATTTTAGTCCATCATGCTAGCATCTTTTGGTCATTCTTTGAACTAGCAATGTTCATGTTTTGGGACTGCCTTGGCTCTGTCTTTGTGCTTCATGGTCAAATAATGCATGCTTTGTATAGCTACAAGTCAATACATGTGTCTAGTTTTGAGTTTTGGGGCTTATTCCATGCATCGGGTGCCATGTTTGCATGATTCGGGACCATTTAGCATTATGTTTCAGTGCTGAAAATTACATGTTTGAATGCCATGCTTCATCCTTGCCATGCTTTGGTAGAGTGGTATTTTATGCCTTAGGTTCGGTCCTCGGTTTGCATGCATGTGTGCACGCATTTCGGTCATCTCATTTTCATCTTATGGCCACTGATGTGAGTGTGGCTGAGGTCCACTCATGATTGGTGTAAGTCCATTATGCATTGTGTATGCCTTTCAATTCATAGCATTGCGTATGCTAGGTTGCGTGTTACAGCTTTGTGTATGCCATGTTACATCGAGCATTGTGTATGCCATTTCATAGCATTGCGTATGCTAGGTTGTATGTTAGTTGCATCGTATATGCCATCCTATTTGCATTGTGTTTGGGATAGGAGTTAGCCTGAGCACGGGAAACGAGGGACGTTTTGTACTCCGAGTGACGGAACGTGTCTCAATTCCCTGTCGCCGACACTCCGGATTATCCATGATGGAGCTTAGGTCTTGTTGTGTTTTCATGTGCATTCATTTCATATTGAGCCGTGTAATTCGACTCCTCGGCCATCATGCATCGATATGCGTGATTGGTGGCACGAGGATCGAGGACTACACTCCCTGAAGAGTAGTCATGCATACATATGTGAAATACTTTGCCATGCCCCTTTGTTGCTCTCTGTTGCAGTAAATCAGAAATCAGCGGCCTTCCGAAGCGTTGTGCAATATTCTAAAAACAATTGCAAACAGAGGCAAATCGGGGCATCACAATGGATTTCCGCGTCAAGCTTTCATGCATCATTCCACCATTCGAAACAGAGTTGAGGCAATCCATAGGCTTACATGCTAGTTTATTGCTTTCCTAGTTAATTTGTTAATTAATTAGGGTTTTGTAATATTTAATTATTCATTTCGGACTGTATTATTCTTTCAGACCCTCTGAGTGAGGGCACAATTGTAATAAGTGTGCGTGCGTGTGATGTATGTCTTCCAACCCCACGCCTTTCTCCCTTTTATTTACCAGCTTATGATGGTTAGATTAGGGCATGTTTCAATTAGCATACAGTATGATAGCATGTTTGCATCATTCATCTGTCTTACATACACCGGGCTCGGCGCACCATACTAACTGCATTTGTATTTCAATTCCAAGTTGAATACGTGTTAGCTGTAGAATTTCATATGCCATCTTAGAATAGCCGAGCCTATCTTAGTTGCATTTTGCATGTGTTGCATTAGGCATTTCTGTATAGTTAGGATCATGCATGGATTTCTAACATAGCTTTTGTTTTGGCTTGGAGTACTCGGTAAGTTTTTTTGCTTTAGCATCCTTGCATGTGTGTGAGTGACTGCCATGATAGCATACTTACCATGAGGCTAATTGCTTATGTGATATAACTGCCTGAATGCCTGTGGGTGAAGGTTGGGTTATTTGGATTGGAACAATTCATCAATTGTGAGTTTTAAGCCCACTAGATAGTGGCAAATCATCTTGTTTTCTAAGCCCACCTGAGGGTGGCAAATCCACATTTTAGCCTACTTGTGAGTAGCAAACCGTTTTCAAAACAAACATGAGATGTTTTGTTCCAATTCAGGCGATCCAGTCTATACTTGTATGCTGTGTACATCACATAGTAAATCTAGGCTAATAACCGGAATAAGAACGCATAATGTTTTCAAAACTAGATATCATGGTTAGTAGAGGTCGATCTTTGATCGGGCGAGCGGGGGTGCTCACGAAGTGACCTTCCCCAATCTTACCCAAGTTCCCGAGCCGAGGCAACTTTGGTGATGATGGACACGTGGCCTTAGGCAACGAGTCAGGGTTTCCTAAATTTCCCAAAATAAAATATTTAGGTGGCGACTCTGTATCTGGCAAAGCAGTCCATGTTTGGCACTTCTTTCAAAAAATCTATTTTCAAAAACGATTTGCCGGATTTGGACTCTTTGATGATTTCATCGGTCTTGCATTGCACTCTGCGAGATTAGATACAGGACCGTGACATTGAGTCCTGAACTGTAGTGAGCCCAATGAACAAAATAGGGGGGGGAGGGGGGGGATTTCCCTCCCGGGACATTCGGGGACGTCTACAGCATGACAATGCAAGGGGACTCAAATGCGCGACAACGCATGTTCTCTTTGAAATGCATGACAATGCATGTGAGGTACGCATGATGATGCATGACACGGACCATGCATGACAATGCATGTAAGGTGCACATGACGATGCGGCCTAAGATAAAACCTACCAAAAGCCGTTCGGGCACGACAAACACAAAAGGACTTGCACCTTCAGAAGATTTAAGGTCTCCTAGACCGTTAAGAGGTGCATAACAATGCAAGTGAAATGACGTATAACCAACGCGTGCTTACGACAAGATGTTGTAACGTAATGCATGTAAAGCAAATTCCAAGCCTCTCCAGAGACAAAAGGATACAAAAAGGATATAGGTTGCACATATTCGAGGATGGCACGCAGAAGATACAGTCCGAGGTCAAAATGGAGACTGGTTAAGCTTCAAAAATGCCTGTTCTTGGACTGTGTTGAGCAATGAAGGCCCCAAACCACATATTTGACCTAAACAAGGGTGTAGGAGGCTCACCGACCACCGGGGAAGACCACCAGCCATCAATCGGCCACAAAACAAGGCCACCAGCCATATATTTGGCCGACCGGCCAAAAATGCCTGTATCGGGGCAGTTTTGTCTTTTCGCCCACAAGTCTTTAAATATAGGGCTTTAAACCCTATTTCTTCACTTGCCTCTTACTCGAAAACTCTTGTCCTCTCTCTCTGGGCGATTTTTCTTCCTTCGATCCATAATTTTCCTCGATTTTTGGGCCCGTTTCAACGTTTGATTCGCGAAACCCTCGTCGTTTCGAACATTTTGAACCGAACAAAATTTGTTTTCGGTGCCTCTTTTCTCGATTTCCACCACTCGGGGTTTGTTTTCCCCGAGTTTACCTCGATTTTTGTGCCTTTTCCGCACTTCAACCTTTTCCGGCCATTTTTCACCCTCCAGGGGTTGACTTCTCGGTTGACTTTTCATATTCTCGCTCGGTTTTCACATTTTCGGCCATTTTCACGCTACCCTTGAGATGGCGGACGATATTCTAGGCAATGGGGCTCCCTCGGAGATGGATGGCAGACGATGACTCCCTTCGACTTCTCGATGCTCACCTTCATCGGGGTAGAGGGTGATCCGATCCCCTTTGACACAGATATGGATGAGTGGGAGGCCGCTCAAATGTACCTGCTTGGCGAGCTGCCACCTCTTGCTCGCCCAGGATTTGTCAGATATTCGTGGTTCGGGGACCACTTCAGGATTCAGCCAGCCTTAGCTGAAGAGGCACAGATGGCTCAGGAAAATGCGGAGCAGTATGCACGCGTCTTCCTTATGTTCTTACTGGGGACGACCCTCTTCGCCAACCAGGCGAACACCGTGCCCCTTTGTTTACTGAGCGCTTTGGTGGACGTCACACGGATTCGCCTTTATGACTGGGGTGGCGCAGGCTTAGCCACCCTCTATGGCTATATGAGTACATCCTCCCGCCTCAGCGGACAGTTGCTCGGAGGCTACTGGCGGGCTTGAGAGGTACATTTTCTTCTCTGTTTTACATTTCTGCTTTACATTATCTGTACTCTTTACACTGCACACACTGCGCATCACACTTCATATACTGCACACACGGCACACATATAATCTGCTTTATACACTGCACACATTTACACAATACTTCATACACTGCACAATCTGCTGCCAACTAACTGTACACTACACACACTGCAAACAGGCAATCTACTTTACATTGACTGTACATTGCACACGCTGCAAACATGCAATCTTCTTTACACTGCCTGTACACTGCACACACTGCAAATATGCAATCTGCTTTACACTGACTATACACTGCACGGACTGTACACTCTGCACAATGCACTGCACAATACACGGTTCTGCAATTTTTGCTTTATTCTGCATTATGCTTTATCTAATAAGCATATTGGTATTTGCTCTGTTGCACTTCTGCAATTGTGGGTCTACACCTACTTCCCGAGGCTTGCCCCAGTGCCAGACGAGGAGGTCCCCCACGACGTTCCATTCTCTCGACGCTTCGATGTGAGATGTGTGCGGAGACCACGGGAGTCCTTCATATTCTTCCGTCGCTACTTCGACACCATCACCGCCACAGAGGTATTTTAGAACTCGCAGTTCATTTAAGCTTCGCTTTACATTGTTCTTTCGATAACAGTAGATAAACAACTGTGTATCATTTGCAGGTTACCTGGCAGCCCTTAGTTCCATTGTCAGCCGCAGTTCGGGAGCGGTATGCTTGTACTGAGGAGACTGCCCGATTTAGGATTCTATTGGAGGGCTCGGTCTGTCGGGCTTGGTACCTAGGCGAGCGCTTCCTGCGCCAGACCTTAGGTTTACTAGAGCAGATAGCCCCGGGTCCGCCTCCTACCCACATGAGGCATACAGAGATGTACACCCTCGAGTACATGGCTGATTACACGATCGGCTGGGATGTGGAGGGCTTCAGGGGCGAGGGCGACTATGCAGAGTACGTTCGAACCTACATCATGCGGCCTTTGAGCAGTGGCGGTCGAGCTGGGAGAGAGAGGCCAGTGGCGTCGACGGCTAGAGCAGGAGCAGGAGCATGAGCGCCGAGGATAGCTCAGCCCGTGGCAGGAGTGGGCCCCGGAGAGGGCGAGGAGCTGGATGGCCAGTGTTGCCCACGATGATGACTTGCAGAGGGCAGGGTGGGGAGACTTATCAGATCCCCTTCGCTCCCCCTCCGGCTGATCACGAGCTAGTCGGTTTCTACGACTTGCCCCCGATATGTACTACTACATTTTGCATTCTGTACAGTCATTTCATTTCATTTCTGTTTGATATTCCGCTGAATACTGATACTTCTAACACTTTTGCAGGCTTCTTCCGAGTATACTTGCCAGTCCCTGGAGTTGACCGCCTCCGTGATGGGGATGCTTCAGAGGAGTCTTGAGCTACTGACCATCTACGGCATTCCGGTAAGTTCCTTCAACCGCAGTCTCAAACTTTGCACAATCTGTTCCATACATGATCTGATGCATCGCACTATCAACACAGCACTTGATACACGACCCTCACGGCATTCGATACACTGCAACCAGCAGGCTGTCCACCGCATTACTCACGGCATTCATGCACTGCACACAGTCACTGCATTCTGTATTCATACACTGCTCACAGCATTCATGCTCTGTACTCATACACTGCATTCTGTACTGATACACTGCTCACAATATTCATAATCTGTACTCACTCCCTGCATTCTGTATTCATACACTGTTCACAGTATTCATAATCTGCTTTGCGTAGCGTACTGATGCATTTGTCATTTGTGCTTTTCAGGCTGTATTCCAGATTCCTACTGCAGGAGGTGCTCTAGCTGGACCTTTTGTTCCTATTCGAGGAGGAGGGTGAGGAGGCACAGTATATCCTCGCACCAAAGCAGGGCGCACTCATGTTGGGAGCAGCTCTCGAGCACCGATTCCCGACGATGATGAGTCCGAGGCGGAGGCAGAGGCAGAGTCGTCTGAGGAGGAGACCGGAGATGACTTGGGCTCAGACTATGGAGCCGGCGATGATGCTCCTGGACCTTCATCCATGAAGAGGACGAGGATAGACCCTTAGGCCAGAGACCACTCAACGTTGATCTAGACTTTTGTTGCTTTTCTTCTTTTCGTTTTACCTTGTTTTTTGCTGGTAGCTTGAGTACCTTGTACTGCCGCAGGCAGGTTTTGTTTTCTTCAAAGCTTTGTACTTGAAAAGATGATGAAATGAAACAAGCTTTTTGTTTTGAAATAGAAAGTGCTACATTTGTACATCACATTGCATCGCATTGCATCATATCACATAACAATGTAAGTGAGATTGGTCTTTTGTTTGAAAGTTGGAACGCTTACATCGTAATAACCAGATAATGAACCGACCAACGACAAAACAACTTATACAACCCATTGCTCATTCTGAACGTTGCTCATTCTGAACTCATAGCCCATAACATAGTATTCTGTTTATTTTGCACACAACGAATCTTGAACAAACAGTCCAATTTGAAAAAACGGAATACAAAGGTGGAATCGGCAGAAGTTAAAACACACTCAGATGCTCAAAATTTTCCCTTTCTTCTTTTGCTTTGCAGTCTGGAACCTATATAGCTTCAGATAGGTCCAGGTTTTACTATTCTGACATGGCTTGGGTCAAACCCTGCGGTTTTATGAAAGAACCAAATCATGTTTTCCACAAATATGGAGAATAGCACAGCACTCTGAGCACAAAACAATTTTTTTTTGAAAATGAGAAAAGGGTTCTCAACTGGGTATTGTGCCTACAACTGAACACAGTATACTACGACTTAACAAAAGGTACACGACCTAAACACATCGAGTAACACTCGAAAAAAAGACTCAAAACAAAAGTTGAGGTAAACAAAACAAAAGACACGACACACAGACGTGTTACAAAGACAAGAGACCTCTCAGTTCGTGAGGAGCCAGTTTCTTCGGGTGTTGTTTCCCACCCTTTCTGATTTGTGATTCTCACATCACTCGGCCCTCAGGCTTTGTTTTTCTGAAAAAATCCCTTTTCTCGCTTTTTCTCTCATCGCACATCTCTCTATTCTTCACTCTCTCATTTTTCATCCCTCCCCTGGGTGGTTGATGGATAAATTGAAGGTTGTGAGTTCATGCCCAACACTGTTAGCTCGCGGCTATTTCCTCTGGTGACGTTTAGTCGATGATCCAGATGAAGGAGTGGAGTATCTTGACCCATTCCAATTTGTGCTTCGCGCTTGTGTTGACACCTCGCTGCTTGGAGGATATTGAGAGCTTTCATCCCTTTGCAGTTAGCTTCAGTGATGCCCTCTTCTGGCAAGTATGTTGGCGATGGGGGAAAGACAGGAAGCCTAACTCAACTGTTCCCCTGGTTCATCATTTTGACCATTTTTTTTTGTTTTGGTTTTCTACTAAAACAATTTTGACCAAAATGAGAGTTAGATTAGCATGCTTGTTCGATTTTCTGATTCAAAATCATGTAAGTCAGGCTATGAGCACTGAAAATTTTCCTTTTTTGGGTCCAAGAAATGGTTCAGTTTTGGAAAAGATGGAATAATTTTCAAGGAAATTAGTCAACCTTAGTAAAAATTCTCAAAAACCGTTTTGGCAAACAGCCAGTGCTCAACGAGATGCGCAACCTCGGATCCGAAGGAAAATTGCCCCTTGCTTGAAGAGAGCTGTATGGCAATGGAAAGTTGCCCCTTATTTGAATGGCGACTCATGGCAACGGAAAGTTGCCCCTTGTCTGGATAACGCCACAGCATACTGTGAACAGTTCCCATTAGTGATGATCGCAACCGGACTCTTGGATACAAAGAAGACGAAAATGATCAAAACCAATATATGGACACAGTCACTTTGAAAGTATTGGCGGCTGGACTTCAGGATGAAGTTGCCTACGTATCCCAAACATGGGAATCAAGCCTTACGTAGTTCCGGTTCAGGTACACTCGTGTATTAACCCTCACCTTCTACGCTCTAACTTTTGCCAAGGCCACCCTTCTGAATTTTCAACCTTGCGAGCTTTGTTTTTCTTTTCTTTTCAATTCTTTTTTTATTTCTTTTCTTTTCTTTTTTTTTTCTTCTTTTTGCATTTTTCTTCTCTTTTTTGCATTTTTCTCTTTTTGTTCTTTTCTTTTTTGTTCTTTTTTCTTGTTTTTCTTGCTCTAACTTTTGCCTGGGTCGCCCTTCTGGGTTTTCGGCCCAACGAGCCTCTCAAGGGTAAAAGTGTAGCTAGTCCATGCCAAATGGTTCTGAATCCAAGAGAACGACTGTTGTTCGCTGACGATGCAGGAGTCTATCCAATGGGGGGCTGAATTTGCCCCTAGTGTTGTGGATCGGAACTCAACTGTCCTTCAGCGATACCTTCTTCTTTCTTCCCTTCTGGGATTTGGCATTCTTGCCGATCTTCGTCGTGGACTCTTCGAGTACATTCTCTGACGTCTTTCACCCCTTGTTCGAGGGGTGCTTCAGATCTTGCCATACAAGCCTCACATGGCGGTTGGCCGTTGAACATTCTGAATCCAAGTTCAAGACTTTGCGAGCAAGGGGTTGAATCTTGAGGCTGAGAGCGATCCTAGGCTACACAATCTCAAGAGCGATTCCACACAGGTCTTCGCAGGGCTGCACAAAACATTTTTTGAATTTTTTTTTAAGAAAGCGACAAATCGCTCGCGCGGAAGACAATGTAGGACCAATCTGGATCAAGCCAAGATCCTTCTCAGTATTCACGTTAACAAACATGATTTTAGTCATTAAAGGCTTAGCATGCCTCTCTTTCTCTCAATTGATCAAATTTTGCAAAACCCCGAGGAATTCCTTCCTCTTCGTTTTCATCACCACAGTGTTAAAAAAGTTTTGAAAAACTTAAGTCAATGCAATGATTTCGAGGTGCAGAAGAGTAAGTGAGATGCTCCGCTATTTCATTCAAACCCTCTAGCACAACTAGCTCAAAGTAGCAATAAGCACGGAAACATGGTAGCCGCAACTGTTTCATTCAGATTTCCTGGTTGCAACTGGCTCCACAGCAGAGACAGACTCAAAAGAAAGCAAAAGGATAATTACAAAACAAAATAATGATATCCGAGGCAACAACCCTGGAATCAACTAATTTCTATACAATGGGACTGACTCGATACAACAAGACAGACCCTTAAGCAAAAAGACTGACTCAAGACAATGAGACAGACTCAAAACAAAACCAAAGAACTGACTCAACACCCAAGCTAGAAATTTCAAAAATCAGCATTCGCAAATGCTCAAAACAGTGCGTACCAGACGCCACATCTGAAATACACCGAGCGCCGCCCGCAGGTGGTCCAACCCCTAATCACATACTTGTAGTATCCTCGAAGTCCAACAGCTCAGTGGTGGCAGGCTTTGCTGAGGTAGGTGGGAGGATGACCTCATTGTCAATTAAGTCCTGTACTTCATGGCGAAGGCGGAAGCAATTTTCGGTGGGTTAACCGGTCTGTTGATGGTACGCGCAGTACTGAGTAGCATCATGGCCTGCTAGAAGATGACTAGGAAGAGGCCGAGGCTCGAGGGGTTTAAGATGCCCCTTTTCATCTAGGATTTGAAGTGCCTTAGATAGAGGCATGTAGGGGGCGTGAAAGACTCTACGCCCTCGGGGTAGATACTTCGAAGTCTGTGGATTCTTGCTAGACGCACTAGCGAAAGGGTCGGCAGGCACTGCCTTGGATTTCTGATCTCTTCCAGATGTAGGGTTGGGATTTGAGGGAACTGTTCTGGCATGACGGGGCCTATCCCAATTTTTTGCCTGGCGGGAACTCCCCTCGGTTGGAGTAGGGAAAGCATCATCCACAGTCTTAGCCACGAGTACTTGCTGTTTATTCAACCCTCCGGCTTTCAAAGCCTCGACTGCCCACAACAGTTGTTCAACGGGATCAGTATCTGTTCCCACTTTGTTCTTACCTCTAGCCTCAGCTTGATCGAGGGTTTGGGTTGCTGTATCAGAGCAAAACCCGGTTGTTGCTGACACATCATTGCTATAGCTTGAGACAACTTCAGGTTGGCTGAGCTCGATCACAATTCGCCCAGTAGCGGGGGCTCCTGCGGTACAAAATTCCCGGATATGATGTAGTTGGTGGCGAAGCCGACATTCCACAGGCGAGATCAGCCACAGACCTCTGAAGGTCACCAATCATTCCCATCAACTCAAACGTGGTGGGCTCACGTGCTTGAAACAACTGGGGTGTCCAGATCGGGTGTGCGACGGGCGACCTGGGCGGATGCGGTACATCAACATTGGTCTCATCCTGCAAGATGATTCCTTGGTCTAGTGCGGCTGCCATAACCACAATTTCTTCTGAACTTTGCGTCATCATAAGTCCGCTGAACTGAACGCTGACTGACGGATCAGATGTCTGTCTTGCATCAGCAAATGAGAATACTGGCTATTCTATACTGAATCTCTGAACTGAAAGAGAAAACACGTAGCATTTCGGCCTAATCAGAACAGACACATGCATAGCTGAATAACTGTACTCTACTACTGATCACTGTTCCCCAAAATCACTGCCCCAAAACTGAATCTGATACCCACAGATATAACTGATTCCTCAAAACACTGATACTGATGCCTTCAGGCCTGATACTCAGACTTGCAAACTGATATATGCATTCCTTGTAGAGGTCAACTCAAAAAGCACATAACAAGCAAGCAAGAACCAAAACATCCCTATTTTTGGAGTAGGGTTTTCCTGTCCTATTTTGTCAGGAGCTAGGGTTTCACTACGGACGCAGCGGTTTCAAACAACCTATAATCGGGTAGCAACCTGTCCTACTTCGAAATGGTCACTATAGATTCCGAATATGCACTAGGTCAAATGGTCAAAAGGGTGCCCCGGTGACAACCGGGGTTTGTGTCCCCATCGTGGTAGAGCCTGTAACCGGTCAGCCTTATGGCACGCTCCTCGATGCGAGCCTCCGGCAAACCGTTCAGGAATAACAGACGGCAAACATTGTGACTTAGGCGCACCAATGCACATGCAATGCAAAGAAATACATGAGTGTAATCAAAACAAGATATCATGAGCTCGAGTCAAGCTCTCTAAACTCCCCAGTATAGTCGCTAGAAACTGTAGACGTGCCCTCGTGGGCCTCACTATAGCTCAGACTCAATTTGTGTCGGTTCTTAATCTGATCTCGCAATGTGTAATGCAAGACTGATAAATCACCAAAGTGTCTGAATCCGAAAAATTGTCTTGGAAAACAGATTTTTAGAAAGAAGTGCCAAACATGGACTGCTTTGCCAGATACAGAGTCGCTACCTAAATATTTTATTTTGGGAGAATTTAGGAAACCCTGACTCGTTGCCTAAGGCCATGTGTCCGTCATCACCAAAGTTGCCTCGGCTCGGGAACTTGGGTACGATTGAGGAAGGTCAGCTATGAGCACCCCCTCTCGCCCGATCAAAGATCGGCGTCTACTAACCATGATATCTAGCTTTGAAAACATTATGCATTCTTATTCTGATTAATTAGCTAATCTTACTATGTGATGCGCACAACACAAAAGTATAGACTAGATAGCCTAATTTGGAACAAAGCATTGCATATCCGTTCGTTTGAAAGATAGTTTGAATTTTGCTACTCGCAAGTAGGCTAAAATACGGAATTCAACGAGTTGTTCCAACTCAAGCCATCCAACCTTCACCCACAGGCATTCAGGCAGTTATATCAACTAAACAGTTAGCCTCATGGCAAGCATGCTTTCATATTAACACTCACATACATGCAAGATGCTAAAGCAAAAGAAAACACTTACAGTGTACTCCAAACCAAAATAAGAACATGTTAGTAATCATGCATGATTCTAGTTCATGTTAAGATGGCTAATGCATCGCAAGCAAAATGCAACTAAAATAGGCTCGGCTAATCTAAGATGACATATGAGATGCGACAGATAACATGTATTCAAGTTAGATTTGAAATACTATGTGATTAGTATGATGCGCCGAGCCCGGTGCATGCAATACAAATGAATGAATGCACGCATGTATAGCATAAGGATGCTAATTGAAATATGCCCTAATACTAACCATCAAAAGCCGGTAAGTAAAAGGGAGAAAGATGTGGGGTGGGAAGACATTCACACACACACGCACACTTATTACAAATTCGCCCTCGCTCGGAGGGTCCGAAAGAATAGTACAAATTAACTAACTAACGAGTTAATTAATTATTACAAATTACTTAACTAATTAAGCAAATTAACTACTCGAATAAAGTGGTAAAACAGCCACGGAAAGAGGGTCTAATACATGCGCGCTCGACTCCGCTCGGAAATCCACCACCATGCACAAGCTACCTCTGTTTTCACTCTTTTATGCCTCTATAAATTGCACAAGTCCCAAGGTTAGTTCTGGAACACTCCCTGAAGGTTGTGGAAGACTACCGGGCAAGAGGAAACACCACCGGCCATGAGGAAGTGGTCATCGACCACAAATGAAGCTATCGGCCCTCCATTGTTGGTCAATCGGCACTCAATGTGGTCGGTCGACCATCCATTCCGACAGAACCCTGTTTGACAGCAGCAGAGGGCAGACAAAGAATGGTAATGCATTTTCAAGCAAATATTTGCACTAACACCCTCCTTACCATGTTCATGACTCACAGGAGGATGGTCCTCGACCCTCGGGCTACCAATCGCGCATTTCAATGCATGATGGCCAAAGATGCCAAGTGTGCCATTTCAATATCAAATGAAATGCAAACCAAACAAATAATGGACCCAACCTCTATCATGGTGATTCAAGAGGCAAGGCATGCATGCAAAATGCAATGCAACCTAGGCATGCAAGCTAAGTATGCACCATGAGCATGAGGGCAAGCATATAAACAACTCAAGCATATGGCAAGTATGCAAGCTAACAAGCATGCGAGGTGCAACGTAAGCATACAAGTATGCAAGACATGTAACAACACGATAAGCAACTTAACCAAAGATGCATGCCAAATGCGCAATTAAGCATGCAATAACATGTTAGTAGATCTATACATAGCTTGCAACAACATGCGAAAGGGGGGGCAAGTATGCAACAACACACAAGGTGAGCATGCAACAACATGCGAGCAATGGACTTACACCAAGATGGACAGCTCTCTACTAGGTCCAAAATAGTGGCCAAATGCAATGGAAATGAGATCAAATTTACACACAAACATGCATGCAAACATGGTCCAACACTTACGCATTACGCATCAAAGAGACAACTTTTAAGCACACTTAAAAGAAGATAAACATGGACATATGGCATACATATCAAGCTCTGAAAATCATGTTAAGGATGGTGCCAAACCAACTAAACTAGACAAGCATAGCATGCAACATGGTCCAAGGCCTATGGCTCACCAAAGAGGTATTGAACTACACTTAGCAAAACCAAACATGACATGATTTGAACAACCAAAATCAGAGTTTTAGCATATTAAAACAAAGCCAAAGACACATTGACTTGGCATCCTAGAGGCCTAAACATGATGGCATACGCAATGACACATTCATGGAGCATGAAACACAAATTCTTTAAGGTCTTAAAGGAACATCAAAAGCAAGCATACAAGCATACCACAAGGACTGAAATGATGCCATAAGTGGTGCCAAACCACTGAAACAAGCCAAGCAATGCATGCTCAACACTCACACACCCAAGGCTAACAAGCCAAACTGCAAGGTGGCTGTACAAAGCATGTCATGGATGGCCAAAACAACTCCAAACAGACCTTAAGCATACTAAATCATGCACAAAAGCTTCACAAAGCTAAGCCAAAATCATGCTAAAACAAGGCTCAAAGCACAAAGCATGTTAAGGCAATTTCATGGCATTACAAGACAAGTATGCAAGGCATGCATGGTGTGTCTAAACCAACTTAAAACAGTGCTATATCATGGCAAAATAACACTAAATAACAACTAAGATATGGCCAACATGAACTTAAGAAAGGTGCTCACACATGAAGCTAAAATAGCAAGTATTGAAGACAATAAGCAGAGGGAATGGCCCTTTCCTTCTTAGGACCTTAAAGTACCATCCTTTGGATTTCAGTGGTGAGGAGGCCAAAACAAGGTGGTCTTGGAGCTCACCAAAATAGCACAAAAATGGGGCCAAACAAGGCCGAAGAGGGGTCAAACAACCGCAAACACCAAAACAACCTTAAACAACTATTTTAAGCACTCAAAATTAGAACTTTTATTAGTTATAGACTAAGCTTAAAAATAGGTGCAAGAATGGCTAAAAGCTTAAGCAAAAATAGGGAATAAAGGGGTAAAGTTCTTACCCTTGAAGGCCTTCTTCACAAGGACCACTCCAGCAGCCTCTCCAAGCTTAGATCAACTCAAAAACTCTGAAAATCACTCCTTAGTACCTCAGTAGCCAAAGAAAAGTGTAACACTAGGTGTTTGTGTACAAAACTATGAACAAAACACCTTAAACACACACAAAATGGAAGGAGAATGAGATATAGAGATAGGATAGATACACAATCCTCTAACCCTAATCTCAGAGCTTTGGAATTTCTTGGAACCCTTGAGGAGGGAGGAGAAGCCCTCCTCTTATAGAACTCCAACTCTTGCAAAGCTTACAAAACAAGCTAAGCAAGAATGAAATCCCTCCATACACATGGAGGTGGTGCAAAGTGCATGCCAGCTATCACAACTGGCATAAAATATCTGCCAAAAGCAGATGCACAGTGGTCGGCCAGCCAAAAATGACAAATTGACCAAATCAATGGTCGGTCGACCAGAAAGAGTGCCGACCGGCCATCACCAACGGCCGATAGCAACAAAACAGGGCCGGTGGCCTCAAGCCATGGCCGGTGAGGTGTGGGGATGGCCATCAAGCTATTTCCCACCCTTAGAAGCAAAAACACAAGTGTTTGGTGCAAAACCAAACACAAAACAGTCGAGTCGAGAGATCCTAAGGCAAGGCGCGTAGCCAAGACCTCCGGGAACTCAAGACGAACACAAACATGGATAATCACCAAGTGTTCAAACGGTGACGTCTAAGTCTTGAGAACGGTCAAAAATGGGGTGTCTACACGCACGCACGTGTTTTTTGTTTTGAGTCCAATGGCTGTACCCTACTTTACCCATAACCTCACCCTTCCACAAACTCAGGTACCCATTGAGGCCCATCCAAAGTATCCCAAGTTAGAGTTTATATACCCATATAAATCCTTAAGCTTTTCCAATGTGGGACAAATACATTTCACAAATGTATAGGAAACCCATCTAAAGCCATATCCATGAACACGAAAATACGTGTTGAATTCTCATTCATCTAGAAATGGTTTTAAGCAACCAAATAGATGATGTTATTCACTACTTAAATATGAACCCAATTAGTAACGTTAAAAATAACGCTTTGGTCCTACCTTAATTAATGCTCAAAGTTAGCAAAAACATGAGGTTTATTCCAAAGCTATTTTCCAACAATCCCCCACATAAATGGAATTCACGATAACGGACATGCAACAAAATGTAAACACAAAAAAAGAGTACATTAAGAAGATACACTAAGTTGAGATAGGTAGCTTTTGGTTTTAAACCTCCTCTAGTGAAAGCCTATCGGACTTACTAGCTGACCAGTAGACGCGATTTTTTTTTTTTTTTTTTTTGATGAATAAGCCATAAATTAAAAGAAAAATAATTACAAACTGTAGTGCCCCAAATTTCTAGCCCAAATGATAATACAACAATCATGGCTCTTTCTAGGAAAACCGAATATAAATCCCCAAACCTACATTACATGATACAATAGTTCTTCATGCAACAATACATTGAACTAACAACAAGTAAATAAACAAATAAATACGCCCAAAGGTTTACAAGTTTTCAATGCTTGAACCTGGTTACACAAAACGGTTATTCAAACCCACATACATACAACCATTGGCTTACACACAAAGTCACAGCAAAATGAGAGTCTCATACTCTCAACACACATTTTCTTACCTTTAGTTAGGCAGCATCACCACATCTTTTCCTGCACAAAAATCTCGTAGGGTAAGCATAAAGCCCAGTAGGAAATCCTTAACAAAGTATATACATTTTATACAAGCCTCAAGAGAAGAAATGCACATGCCATGCTATACCCTTTTGAAAGAAAATCACATCTTCATCTTTGAAAACCATCATGCTCAATGATGTCATGCAATTTCAATTCTTTAAAACTTAACAATTCATTTCAAGAGCAGTAAATGCGACTTTAGTAATCCCTAGGTCAGTGTCTGCAAGTAGACTATACTAGTACTACCAAATTGTCATTTTTACCGGTATTAACCAGAAGACTCAACACCTATCTGCGTGGATTTTCGATCTTTCAGCCTGGACCCTCAGGCCAACTTATTCAATTTCATCTATACCACCTATCAAGACTTACCAACGTATTTATCCCAAAACCATTCTATGAAAACTTGTTTTCTCAACATTCTTTTCTCAATGCAGGCACATTGGTTAATCCAAAAGGCATTACACGGAATTCATAATGGCTATAACGCGTACGAAAGGCCGTTTTTTGAATGTCCTCCTCCCGGACACTCAACTGATGGTATCCCGACCTCAAATCTATTTTTGAGAAGCAACAAGACCCTCTAAGTTGGTCAAACAAATCATCTATTCTGGGTAGAGGATACTTGTTCTTAACTGTAACTCTATTCAACTTGCGGTAATCAATACACAACCGCAACAATCCAACCTTCTTCTTCGCAAAGAGAGCCGGTGCTCCTCAAGGTGATGTACTAAGACGAATGAAACCCTTATTTAAAAGCTCTTGGAGTTGAATCTTCAACACATGTAATTCGGCGGGTACAAATCTATATGGTGACATGGAAATTGGTGTCGTGCCAGGCACTAATTCAATGGAGAACTCGATCTCCCGGTGAGGTGGTAAACTAGTAAGATCTTCTGGAAAGACATCCAGGTATTCACAAACTACCCTTGGTAACTCAACACGAGCCCCGTTACTCCCACTATCCAAGAGAGTTGCAAGAAGGCCACTAAGTTTGCTCCTACTATGAGGGTCAACAACTGGCGACAAGGCTCTATCAACTCAGTTCCCCAGAAAATAAAAACGATCACCACTCGAAGTGTACACCGTAACTTTCTGACGGTAACAATCAATCACAGCTTGGTAAGAACACAACCAATCCATGCCTAAAATGACATCAAAACTCAACATATCTAGCAACACAAAAGCAAACGGAAGTCAATACCTGGCAACTTCTATTTCTCAATCACGACAACCCTGGTCAAAATCAATTGTACCCTCAACAGGTGACTCTACTCTGAGTGGAGGCACTAACTGTGCTACCTCTAACCCCAATACAGAAGCAAATGCAGTAGATATAAATGAATGAGACGCACCGTGTCTATCAATACATTAGCCAAAGAATTACACACAACAAAAATACCTCTCACAACTAAGGATTCTGGAAACTGCTCTGGCACGATAACAACATACACGCGTCCCTGTGGCCCCTGATTAACTTCCTCCCCTCTCACAGCATAGGCCTATTATACTGACTGAGCCGAAGCGGCTCCCTGATTAACTCGCGAAGCTTGGACTGATTGAGCCTACTGGTGGCTCGGAGTCTGCCTCGACCCTGATACGCTAGATACACCTCCCAACTATGGGCAAGTTCTCTTCATATGCCTGGGCTGACCACACTGATAACAATTAAACCCTTGACCTTTATTTTGAGACTGAGACTGACTTTGAGATCGGTTAGGTGGTGGTACTATTAACTGCCCTCCTCCCTTCTATGGGCATGAGAAGGCTTTGTGACCCGGTTGGCCATACTTCAAATACGAGAAACTACTTAATGCACTTTTTCCCAAACCCGTACTGGGCAAAGGAAAAGTGAATCTAGACTGTTGTGGCTGGGACTGGGATGGATGGGTGTTCCTACTCTTCTTGTTCTGTCTATAGTCTCCTTGAGACTCTTGGTCCCTAGACCTCGAACTCTGAAGCCTCTTCTCCTTGGATTGTATGAAAATTTCTACGTGTGTCGCCGTCTCCACAAGACAGTCATATTCCCGAATCATATCCCCGACAAGCTTGAACATAATTTTTGTTTTCAATTTCTTTTCAAATTCAATGCAACGGCGCTCTTCCGTTGCCACCAACCCTGGTACAAATCTGGAGAAACTAGAGAAGACTGCCACAAACTCAGCCACGGGCATGTCGAGTTGTTTGAGGTCTTTAAACTCTTGCCTCAATCTCTCCCTACTAATGGGAGGTATGTACTTATCTTGGAAAGCAACCGCAAAGGCTTCCCATGTCGGCTCCACTCTACCCTTGGCATCTTTCCACCATTGACCCGCGTCTCCCTTAAGATAGTAACTCGCTAGAGTCACTCTTAGTTCACTATCTTTTATATGAAACATCTCAAATATCTTCACAGTTTGTTTGAGCCACTCATTCGCTTTCTTGGGCTCAGGACCACCATGGAGCTCATCCGGTTTGGCTCGCAACAACTCTCTAGTAAGGAAACTCGCCCTTGACTCCGCGGTGTTCTCTCGGGCTTGATTCTCCACCCTCAACAAGTTCATAGACTCTCTTAAAGCCCCTGTCATTTCTCCAGCTAGGGCTGCCATTGCGGTTTGACTCACTTGTTCAGCTACATTAGCTTGGCTGGACACTTCCTCTTGCACCGGAAACTCATGGACCGGTACCTCATGGACCGGTACCTCATGCACACCTCGGCGAGCCCTACCACACCTCCCACCTCTACCACCACGGGTTTGATCTCTTCCTGACATCCTATAAATGACAATAGAATTAATTTAGCACACTAACCCACACGTGCCCGCAACTTGCCTTACACGTTTGATCACAATAATTCTATATATTCCTCTACCATATAACAATTAAATTTTACCCCACATAAGCACTTAGTCATGTAAACACATACGGATTATACTCTTATGATGAGATTCGTCCCACGAAAAACCAAGAATTCTTAGTAGAATGAGTATTGATCAAGTACCCTTCTAATAAGACCTCAAAGAATTTAACAGGTGCAAATAACATCCCAAAAGTCCAATCAAATACCCATTTAGTCACATAAGCATGTTATCACATAGTCACAAAATACATAACACTTCCTAAGCATGCTAACTAAACCCGTTGTGGTTAAACAACCACTTCCCACGAGCCCTAAATATTCAAACCCGATAGTTCTGATACCAAGTTGTAACGCCCCAAATTTCTAGCCCAAATGATAATACAACAATCACGGCTCTTTCTAGAAAAACCGAACATAAATCTCCAAACTTACATTACATGATACAATAGTTCTTCATGCAACAATACATTAATCCAACAACAAGTAAATAAACAAATAAATACCCCCAAGGGTTTACAACTTTCCAAGACTTGAGCTTAGTTACACAAAATGGTTATTCAAACCCACACACATACAGCCCTTGGCTTACACATAGAGTCACAGCAAAATGAGAGTCTCGTACTCTCAACACACATTTCCTCACCTTTAGTTTGGCGGCATCACCACATCTTTTCTTGCACGAAAATCCCGTAGGGTGAGTATAAAGCCCAGTAGGAAATCCTTAACAAAGTATATACATTTTATACAAGTCTCAAGAGATGAAATGCACATGCCATGCTATGCCCTTTTGAAAGAAAATCACATTTTCATCTTTGAAAACCATCATGCTCAATGATGTCATGCAATTTCAATACTTCAAAACTTAACAATTTATTTCAAGAGCGGTAAATACGACTTTGGTAATCCCTAGGTCGATGTCTGCAAGTAGACTATACTAGTACTACCAAATTGTCATTTTTACCGATATTAACCGGAAGGCTCGACACCTATCCGCGCGGGTTTTCGGCCTTTCACCTCGGACCCTCAGGTCAACTTATTCAATTTCATCTATACCACCTATCAAGACTTACCAACGTATTTACCCCAAAACCATTCCATGAAAACTTGTTTTCTCAACATTCTTTTCTTAATGCAAGTTTTCAAATCGACTTTCAAAGTTTAATGTAATCAAATGAATTGATATATCAATGCAACAACAATCAATACAATGTAACAATTCTTCCATTTCCAATTCTTCCACATAATATTACCATTGTGATCAAAATTTCCATTTCTCATTTCAAAGCAATTTCACAAGATAAATATAAATACTTTTTTGTAGATAGGTCGAACTTCTGGAACCAAACATTCTCCGCTCGAGCGCATAAACGACCGCTCGAGCGGACAAGCAACTTCGAATGCATTTTGCATTTTTTTTTCGGCATGCTAACCGGGCAGCTCGACCCTCGTAAGCTGATCAGGTCAAAATCGAAATCGCTACACAAACTACAAGAGGCATACCTCAGGAGCTAACCTACTATACAAGATACAGAAAACAACAATCCAAAGTAACAAGACGACAAAAACTTGTTCAAACACCACACAAGCAACAAGAGCAAATGAGGAGCAAGAACAGGGCTAACACAAAACTACACCATAGGAAAGGCCTAGAGATTATTGGACCACAACTCAAATCCCGAACAACTCAAAAGAAATCCAACTAACATAATAAAGCCATGTACAAAGGCAAAACAGGACCTGGGATTACAAGATAACCAATAGAGCTTATCATAAATTAACTAATATATAAAAATTCAGACTGTAAAACAAACATCATAGCCTTCTAAATATCAGGTAACACCAGAAAAAGGCATCAACAAAATGGAAACAACAGCACATAGTAGGCAGGCCACAATAGACAAACAGTACCAGCAAGCTAATAGCAAAACCGCAGCAGTTAGAACCATAATATTTGGCCAGCCAAAACTCCAAAACAATAGAAAAGACAATAGCCAGTAGCACCCAGAAGCTTCAACATTCAACAAATTAGGACAAGATCAACCAAACTGGGCTACTTGCTCCAAGCCATCATTCAATCAAATGACCCTAAGAGAGCCAAGCAATCACCAACTCTGTAAGGCCCCGGTGTCCCACATCGGGAGTGGAGGGGGAGTTCCTGGACTATAAAAGTAAAAACTTGGACCCTTATATAGCATCGAGGCCTTTTCCCAAGTGGTGAAATCCCTAACAGAACTCCATAGTTAAGCGTGCTTAGGCCGGAGTAGTTCTGGGATGGGTGACCCACTAGGAAGAATAAATCCGTGTGGGCGTGGCCCATAGAGGATAATATCGATGACGTCTGAAGGGTTGGGGCGTTACAAAATGGTATCACAGCCGACTCTCCGGAGTACCGAGTGTGGGCCCCTGGCATCTCTCGGTGTATGTGGGCGGGCTTGCGAGCTGGCAGGCTACTGCACGGGGACGTGCAGCCCTAAGGGGGGGTGATTGTAAGGCCTCGGTGTCCCACATCGGGAATGGAGGGGGAGTTCCTAGACTATAAAAGTAAAAACTTGGACCCTTATATAGCATCGAGGCCTTTTCCTGGGTGGTGAAATCCCTAACAGAACTCTACAGTTAAGCGTGCTTAAGCTGGAGTAGTTCTGGGATGGGTGACCCACTGGGAAGAATAAATCCGTGCGGGCGTGGCCCAAAGCGAATAAAATTGATGACGTGTGAAGGGTCGGGGCGTTACAAACTCTGTATGAAAATTCAACAATAGTTAACTGCAAAAGCTCATGATACTGCTAGCCTTCACTCAACACTCAAGGACACTTAAACACTGCACACGAAAATTAATTATAATGTATAAGAAACATCACAAAACTAGTGGATACGATACCTTGAATTGTTCAACTGTTTGTGTAAGCGAAGACAATAGACTACACATAATGTATCCATAGACACAATTTGGTTCTCACAGTTGTGTTCATTTTGGCCCTGAACAACACCTGGTAATTCATGAGTGCTCTAGAGAATTTAGCGTTCTCAATTCTCACAAAACTGGCCTAGTTCACACTCATATAAGTGACTTCTTATTAAGAGTATCCTGCTATTCCCCCCTTGGACGTCCAAGCTATAAGAATCGTTAAAAACAAAGCTTACCCTACTAACCCTGCAGGAATCACTCCTCTTATTACAGAAATGGATAGGAGAAAAGCTCATTAGTGATATGTGAAGTCATCCATAATTTGGTTGTCCCTTTGAACCTAGATCTTGGGATCTCTAATCAACTAGGTTGGGTTTCCATTGTGGCGACTTTTAAGTAATATGCTTTAATCTCATTCTCCTCGATAAATGGTACACTTGGTCTCTGGCTAGCCCTTTAGTCAATGGATCTACAATATTCTCTCTTGACTTTACATATTCTATGGAAATTATTCCATGTGAGAGCAAATGCCTAACAGTATTATGTCTTCGACGAATGTATCGAGACTTACCGTTATATATATGATTTTGTGCCCATCTTATTGTTGCTTCACTATCACAATAAATGCATATAGCTGGCACAGGTTTAGGCCACATTGGAATGTCTTCAAAGAAATTACAAAACCCTTATGCTTCTTCTCCTGTTTTATCTAATGCGATAAACTCATATTCCATTGTTGACCTTGCTATCCATGTCTGCTTGGAGGATTTCTAAAAGAATGCAACACCTTCCAATGTAAAGATGTATCCACTGGTGGATTTTGAGTCTTTTGTATCCGATATCCAATTTGCATTGGTGTACCCCTCGAGTACTGCTGGATGTTTGCTATAATGTAAGCCATAATTCTGGGTATGTCTTAGATACCAAAGTACCCTAATTATCGCTTTCCAATGATCGAACCCTAGATTACTTGTGTACCTACTCAATTTGCTTACAGTATAGGCTATATCTGGCCTAGTGCAATTCATTAAGTACATCAAGCTTCCGATTATCTGAGAATACTCTAATTGTGATATGCCTGCCCTTGTATTATTTGACAAATGAAGACTAATGTCAACAAGTGTTTTAGCAGGACGGTCGTCATGCTTTCCAAATTTCTCCAAAATCTTCTCAACATAATGAGACTGAGATAAGGCATACCTTTTAGATGTTCTAGTAATTTTTATTCCTAGACTTACATCTACTACTCCCAGATCTTTCATGTCAAACTTTTTGTTCAAAATTTTCTTTATGGATTCAATCATATCTTTATTGCTTTCAATAATGAGCATGTCATCCACATAAAGACAAACTATGGCATAGCCTTTGTCTGTGCTTTTAACATAGATGCATTTGTCACATTCGTTTATCTTAAAACCATCTGAAAGCATAGCACGATCAAAATTTTCATGCCATTGTTTCAGAGCTTGTTTTAATCCATAAAGGGATTTAACAAGTTTACAAACCTTTTTCTCTTGGCCGGGAACTTGAAACCCTTCCGGTTGTTCCATATAGATTTCCTCATCTAGCTCGCCATTCAAAAAGGCTGTTTTAACATCCATTTGATATATCTCCAGATTATATAAAGTTGTAATTGCAATTCGCATATGAATAGATGTTATTCTTGTCATTGGTGAATAGGTGTCAAAATAATCAAGGCTTTCATTCTGCCTGTTTCCCTTAACAACAAGCCTAGTCTTGTATTTATCTATTAAACTATCTGCTTTCATTTTTCTCTTAAATATCAACATAAAGTACCAATTTAATTCAATTTATATTTCCATGTCTCCAAGTCATTCCCTTCATCAAATTTAATTATATACCAATTTACACATTAAATCTTTCAACATTTCTGGATTTCCACCCAAAACAACTTCCTTGAATCCTCCATTATATCATCATAACACAAATCTCATTACACATACGGATACACAAGAAGATTAATTGAAATTTTAACATAAAGTACTAATTTAATTCTAAAAACAAAATCCCAAATCTAGGGTTTCAAGAAAATTGGAGGTTTTCTCATTTCATCATCAAATCCAATAATCATCAAATATTTCTCATCAATATCTTAAAACATTCTAAATATCTCAAAATTTTCAGTGAGAACCTCATTTTTTAATATGAACATCTTTTAATCAAAGATTTCAAACTCAAATCAACACATACTTCACATAATACAACACAATCAAACGAAATCATAAATAATTAGAGTTAAGAGAATTCCCTACCTCAAGGATGAGAGCTACCTAGGAAGACCCAATCAAAACCTCTACGAAACTGCGATTCAATTAGTCAAAAGAAAGATCAGCACTCCTCCTCCGCTAATCTTGCATGATCTATGGTGGGTCCATGGTGTAATGAGGTGAAATCAAAGGTTTGTGGCTAGGGTTTTTGGACATGAAGAGGTGAGGGAGAGAAAAGTGAGAGAAAATGAACAAAATGTGGGTTTTATACTTGCTGATCCCAAACAAATTGCTCTAGCCACCACTTTTGTGCTCAAGTGTCAGAGACATCACACCGCTCGAACAATAAAACCTTCGCTCAAGCAAAGAACACATGCTCCTAGAACATTAGACCAAACAAGGCAGATCGCTTGAGCTACCAAACTTGCGCTCTAGCGAACTTCAACATCTCCCAAAATCTTAGACCTGCAAAAGTATTTAGATGACCCGCCAGACCGCTCAAGCAAACAATACGTCACTTGAGCGAAGAGGAAGAAGAAACAAAAAATTTCCCATAGTGATACATCTCAAAAAATAACAAGCAACTCAAAAGTATAAGAATGAACCACATTCGATTGCAAGCAACACAATCTTCATCCACTAGCATTCATATAGATATTCCATTTAAGCATATAGCCACATGGTATAACGTCAGATATAGTAAGTAGCATGTACATGCAAGATGCGAAAACTAAAAAATGCTCACCTAGTACTCCTCTGCGGTAAGCCAAAAGAATGTGTTAGATACACATGCATGATCCTATATACAAATAGCTAATGCAATACACCCACAAGATGTAACTAATGATTCGGCTACCAACATATGACATGCGTATCATTTCAAGGTATGAGGTAGCGCACAAAATAGCCTTTAAATTGATAAAATCCAAAACTGGAAATGAACCGAATCCGGACACATGAAAAATTGATGCAAATCATGAATATGATAAATAAAACATTATGTTGGACATACATAAAGCGTATAAAATAAAAAAGATAAAAAGGCATGGGGTTGAGAGTTATTACAACAATTGAATTCACTGAAGCTGTGGGGCTGGGAAGTTTTTACAACAATTGAATGAATAGAAGACATGGGATTGGGAATTATTACAACAATGAATTGATTCAGCCAAATAAAAGCTAAATCTAACAGATCATAATAAAATAAAAGCTGAATCTATAAATAGCAACCACAAATGCCTAGGAAAGCACTCCCCAAAAACTTTCATGTTCTGCTCTGCTCCGTCTGGGGAACAAAGT
The DNA here is from genome assembly GCF_055761805.1 of Camellia sinensis. NCBI lineage: Eukaryota > Viridiplantae > Streptophyta > Magnoliopsida > Ericales > Theaceae > Camellia > Camellia sinensis. The sequence goes on from NC_138963.1 coordinate 86,171,477, forward strand.
TCACTAGACCGTCTGTACATAAAACTATCCAGCTGAATAAAAAAAGATCCGGCCAGGTATAACCGCCGAGACAAACTCTGGTTTGTGCGAAAAAGACCACAACAGAACCAAAACACATCTTCTAAGAGGTGCTCAACCCATTTACCCTTCCCTCTTGTACAAATCACTCAAGGAAAAGGTAGATAGGCCTCAACCCTTATTCAAGAACACAAAAGACTATATACTAGGGATGGCAATGGATAACCTACCCTGTGGGTATCCATGGAGACCCAACCCAAATACATGGGTTTTCCCCTCTTTTTCTTATCCATTGGGTAGGGTAGGTGATATTCTTTAAATATCCACAGGGGATGGGTTGGGGATGGATACCCACTAATTTCCCCATATGTTTTTTTTTTTTTTTTTTTTTTTTTTTTTTTTTTTTTTTTTAGATTCACAACTAAAACTAAATATACATTCAATTTTTTTTCTTTTTTTTATTTATTTTTTTTTTCAGGTTCACAACCAATTTTTTTTTTTTTTTTTTTAAGATCCACAACCAAAGCTAAATATGCCTCCAATATTTTTTTTATTTTATTTTTAAGGTTCACAACCATTTTTTTTTTAATTTTTAAGATTCGCAACAAAAGCTAAATATACATTTAATTTTTTTCCTTTTTTTAATTTTTTTTAAGGTTCACAACCATTTTTTTTTTTTTTTTAAGATTCACAACCAAAGCTAAATATATATTTAATTTTTTTTTCTTTTTTTTTTAATTTTTTTTTTTAAGGTTCACAACCATTTTTTTTTTTTTTTTTTAAGATTCACAACCAAAGCTATACATTCAATCTTATTTTATTTTATTTGGCTCAACAATAAAATCAAATACACATTAATTAACATTGTCACATTATTCTTGTCAAATTTTATGCATATCTAGAATTTTTTAAATTTATTTAAAAAAAATTAAGGACATTGTCTAGTGTAGGTTTCGGTTTGCTTTTCTATGTTATTTTATTTTGTTGTGTATTGTAATTTTCAGAATGGTTTGCTTGTTCTGAAATTTCAATTAACGAGTATGAATCTATTTGTTTTATGTTATCGCACAATTTATACAACATATATATATATATATATATATATATATATATATATGTATATGAATGTATTTGAAAATAAGGAAATTGTAGAGAATCAAAACAAGCATGAGTTGTGATTGGTTAGAAATGATGGGTACATAGATTTATTTGCTAGAAAAACAAAAAGGGGATACAAAGTCATACTAAATAATTTTTTTTAAATTAAAAGAATTTTTCTTAGTTATGAACAGATTTAACTGAAATCAGCTTGTTTCCCAATGTTATGCTTCATTTATTTAGATAGAAAATATTTTTTAATGAAAAATATTTTTTATAAAAAAAATTCAAAATATATTTTTTTATATTTGGTGGTGGTGGTGATGGAACGAAGGTGAAAGTAGAAATTGTTACATAGTGGTGGGGTGATGGCGGCAGTGATGATGGTAGTGGCTATGGTGATGGTAGTGTGACAGTGAAAGTGAGAATAGTGGTGATGGTGTTGTGAAATTAGTAAAAATTTAATTGAAAAAATATTTTTTGTTTTTTAAAAGTAACAAACAACAAAATTCGTGGGGGACTAAAGGAAGAAGATAGAGGATGGATTGGGTGTGGTAATGCATAGATATCTTAAAATGAGTGGTTCAGATTTGTTAAAGGTATAATTAGATTTTGGATAAATTAAAATGAATTGTTCAAATTTGCTAAGAGAAAGATGGTTTAATGTCTAAATTGTCCGTGGCTAACAATTCCTTATTTATGCCCTGATGCAATTTAATATGAGTCTTATAACACTTTCTTCAAACAAACTTTTTGATTTTCTCAAAATTATATATTTGATTATTATAAAACAAACTTTTTAATTAATTAATTAATGTGTATTTGATTTTGTTGTTGAACCAAATAAAATAAAATAAAATAAGATTAAATGTATATTTAGCTTTTGTTGTGAACCTTAAAAAAATAAAAAATAAAATAAAAAAATAAGTTGTTAACATTAAATATATTAAAAAAGAAAGAAAAAAGATTGAAGGTATATTTAGCTAAAACCTTTATAAAAAAAAAAGACAAAAGAAAAACAAGAAGGTTGTTAACATTAAATATATTAAAAAAGAAAGAAAAAAGATTGAAGGTATATTTAACTTTTGTTGTGAACCTTAAATAAAAAAAAAAAAAAAAAAATTGTTAACATTAAATATATTAAAAAAGAAAGAAAAAAGATTGAAAGTATATTTAACTTTTGTTGTGAACCTTAAAAAAAATAAATAAATAAATAAATAAAAATTGTTAACATTAAATATATTAAAAAAAAAAAGATTGAAGGTATATTTAACTTTTGTTGTGAACCTTAAAAAAAATAAAAAATTAAAAAAAATTAAAATTGTTAACATTAAATATATTTAAAAAGAAAGAAAAAAGATTGAAGGTATATTTAGTTTTTGGGGAAAATCCATTAAATATAAAAAAAAAAAAAAAAAATGGTTGTTAACATTAAATATAAAAATTAAAAATGGGGATTAAAGTGGGTTGGGGAAAATCCATACCCATTAAAAAATGGGGAGGGTGGTACCCATGGGGAATGGGGAATGGAGAATGGGGAAAATTTATTATAGGGGAATGGGGATGGGAATTAATATCCACCCCATTGCCCCCCATTGCCATTCCTACTATATACAGCATGTATTTACAACAATTAATCAAATAAAAATAATTAGAGGTTGGAAAAAATTCAAGCCCAAGAAATTAATGAGAACCTACATTCATCTCTTTTTGAATAAGGGCAGATTAATATCCAGATTCATGCTATTAAATGGAGAGAGTGGATTAATGACCACTATTTCTTGGTGGAAAGTAAGAGATTCATCAAAGGCTATTGAAGACTCCTCTCTCATTCGTGGAACAAGAATGTTTCCATCATTTTCCATATTCACAAACGATTGAGGAAAAAGTTCTCAACATCTTTGACCTAAAATCTCTTACTTTATGGTTGGAAAATTGATTTCATATAAGGCCTATTTTGGGCCATCTTTGAGCCCAAAATTGAGTGGGCCCCAAACGTCTTTTGGAGTAGGTCCGAAAAGGTGACGTGTTCCTTGACGCGTGGCCAGTCATGCGGTGAAGACGGTTAATCAAAATCATTTATGAGAGAATGGGAACTTGACGTCGTTTTCGGGTTCGTGGAATGGACATTTAAAGAATTGAATGTGGGTTTCCCTGTAAGGCTTGTCCCACATTGAAACTTTAAGAGAACTTATGTGTGAATATAAGTTCTAGGTGACAACATTTGGGTTGAGCCCCAAGGGTGTAACGCCCTCAAAATAACAACATTAAACCCATCAGATAAGACATGCATTTACATATAAACTAACCACATTCTTTTATTCAACAGAGTTCCATTACATAAGTATTACATGTTAACATCAAAACAAAATGCCCTACGGGCTTACAGCTTTCCAAGTTAACACTTGGTTACAACAAAAGAGTACTAACTCGTTTACACATTAAGCCCTTGGCTTGAAGTTACATGTAATACATCAAAAGTTAAGCGACAAAAGTATGTCCGCCTCTAGCCTCCCAGCTATGTCCTTGGAGGTGGCATGCTACCTGTACCTGAAAATGATATTCCCATATAGGGTGAGCCACAGCCCAGTAGAAATACACTAAACCAACCATGAACAATGACTAAAAGATTAGCAATTGATAGATGGCCAACACTGATACATTCACATAAATCACATATTTATGTCATACGACTTATGAGTCCAAGTTACTATTCATTTTCCCCTTTTTCAACAGATAGACATATAAGCTCTATCCACATTCTCAACAGATATGTATAAAAACTATATCCCACATTCACAGATAAGCATATAAGCTGTATCCACATTCTACAACAGATATGTATAACAACAATATCCACAGATAAGCATATAAGCTATATCCACACTTCACAAAGATAAGCATATGAGCTCTATCTTCACTTCTCTAGACAAGCATATGAGCTGTATCTACGGAGTTCATCCCCTATCTTCTCCCAATACTATCCGGTTTAGAGGTACATCCCCTATCTTCCCCTAAACCGCGGAGTACATCCCCCATCTCCTCCTCTACACATAACGTATACAAACACAATGGTTCTATATACAATCACTCAATACATACAGTTTATGTATTCTATCAACCGTCAAGTTCTATGACACATTTCATTGATTAGTTTCCGTTTGCCTAATCATCATGCATTGTCTACAACAATCACGACTATCCTCCACCGATAGCCCAAAACAGTTATTTCTAAAACAGAAAATAAATGCACAATGGATATTCAATCAACATTTCATTTCCTCATTTCTCACAATTAATTATCCCAATTAATCAAACAATGTAATTAGGTCATTATCCATAATTACCATTTCAACCCTTAGGTCCCATTTTCATCAATGATTTAACATTTATTCCATTTCTCTATGCCAAACATGCATCTAGGTTTATTATGATTAAAACCCCAACTTTTGTAAAATTGCACAAAAGCCCCAAACTTTCACCAAATTACCAAACCAACCCCAACATCTCAAAATACTAAAATTTAAAGACAAAATCCATAGAGAGGAGTAGGATATCCCTACCTCAAATCCGGAGCCCCAAAGGAGAAGATGACAAAACCCAACGTGCTCCAAAACCCAAAATTTTTAGATTAAAATGTAGGCCTCGATGATCAACAACTTTTTTGTAAAGACCAAAGATGAGCAAATCACTCCTACTAGATCAAAACCTAGAGAGAAGGTAGAGTTCTAGAGTGAGAGGCTCAACAATGGTGTTTTTGGAAAAGTAGGAGAGAGAAGAGAAAGTGAAAAAGTGACTTGAAAAGTCAAAACACGGAACTAAAACCCAGTCGGCCTGCTCGAGCGTAAAACACTCCGCTCGAGCGTAACTCACAGGCTCCCGCTCGAGCGGCCAAACTCCCGCTCGAGCGCAGGATGCACTCTCCCAGCACTTTTACAGAGCCAGGTCTCCGCTCGAGCTTCCAACTTCCCGCTCGAGCGGAACTCACACAACCCCGCTCGAGCGGCTAATCCCACGCTCGAGCGTCCAACACTGTACAGGAAACACTGGATGGGTGTATTCCCCGCTCGAGCGCCCAAACCCCCGCTCGAGCGGACAGGCCAAAATCTGGGCAACTAGTTTTGGTTTCTAAACTCAACCAACCTGTAACAAATCTGCCTAATACATCCTATAACTCAAATACAAAGTAAAGAGGATGCAAACAAGATGATAAACAACTAACAACATCCACGGACACATGTCCGGATCACTGTACAACAAGGGTAAACCCGAGATCGCTATAAAGGGGCACCTCAAGTTTGTAGAAGGGAGGAGTTATGGACAAAGTGAACCTTAGCCCAAACCACCACACACACGTGCGCGCGCCGCCGCCGCTGTCTATCCAGCCAAGCCGAGCCGAGCCGAGTCGTGCCGTGCTAGGCGCGGGTGTGGGTTGTTGGTTGAGTCGATTCTTATATTAATTTTTTAGGCAAAATTTATTTAAATTTTTTCCAAAATTCTTGAGAGAAAATTTAATTTTCTGAACCGAAATTAATTCAATTTCTGAATTTAATTTTTATGTCCATTTGTTACTTCTTCAGTCCATTTTTTCAAACAGTTTAAATAGTCCAAACAGGTTACCAATCTATTGAAACCCGGACAGATTCAGTTTCTGCCCAAACAAATTCAAATCTATTATAGTTTTCCAACAGATAGAAACTACCCAGTAATTATCCGTTGCACCTGTTCATTCAAAATATCCACCTGTTCAGTTTGATTTTTAGATCTGTTTAGGTCCATATATAGCAGGCCATCTTCCAGTAGAGAGGCATTCTGAAAATTCATTCTTTCCTTCTACTTTTGCTCTCTTGCATGATATAATCTTCATATTAATGTTAAAAAAATTCAGAGAGTAAGAACACAGGTTTTTCTTCGCAGAACAAATTGTTTGGAGTGCTACTACAATTTGTGAAGATCATTGTATCTTGGGAGATAGACGCCAGTTAACCGTAAGCACCGTAGCGGGGCGAATCTGTCTTAAGGACAGAGTGTCACACACTCGACTTGATATTTTTATTGTTCATTCGGTTCGGCAAAATAATTTCGGTACGTTATTTATTTTATTTGTTTGACTTAGTTTCAATTTATTTATTGTACACAAAAGATTGTTCCAACAATCTTAAGATCGATTCGAATTGTTCTGTTTACAAAATTTTTCGTTTGTTTCCCTTTCTCTTTCTTCTTCTTACATAAACTATTTTCTATGATTTTACAAAAATAATATTCTGGTTGGAAAACAAATAATAGTAATATACTATTTGACAAATAGTAGTAATATACTGTCTATTTTCTTTGACAACTAGTAGTAATATACTAGTGTCATTAACAATTCAGAATATTTATTTTTGGAATTTTGTCATAAATTAATTTTCATTTTCAGAAATTATTTCTGAGTGTTCATTTATTAAAATTCTTTTTCAGTATTCTAATTATTGAAGTGTTACAGAAATTTAATTTTCTGTGTGGAATTAATTTGGTTAAATAAAATTTTATTTTATTTTCAAATTAATTGAAAATAAAAGTTACAATTTTTGTTTCTTTTATTTTACAGAATTTAATTTTGTGATTTTGATTTAAATTTTCTGTGTAGTATAAAATTCTAATTATAATTTTGTTTTATAAATTAGAATCCATGGCTACTGAAACTGGTCAAACTAATGCCCAAACAAGTACTAATGTGGTGGTTGCAATTGCTCTAGCCCCTCCTATTGTGATTGTGCCAGTCAATCACGGTGAGAAGCTAGAGAAGTTCTCAGGAGATTATTTTAAAATATGGCAACAAAAAATGTTGTTCTATCTTACAACTCTAAACCTGGCTCGTTTTCTCCGTAAGAATGCTCCTACTTTGGACGAGGATGAAACTGACTGGCAAGTGGTTGTTGGGGTCGATGCCTGGAAACATGCTAATTTCCTTTGCCGGAACTACATCTTGAACGGACTTGACAACACATTATACAACATCTACAGTCCTATCAAAACAGCAAAAGAACTTTGGGAGTCTTTGGAGAAAAAGTACAAAACGGAAGATGTCGGCTCAAAGAAATTTGTGGTTGGCAAATTCCTGAACTTTGTGATGGTTGATTCTAAGACGGTGATCAGCCAAGTTCAAGATCTCCAACTCATTCTCCATGACATTTACGCAGAAGGCATGTCTCTTAGTGAATCCTTCCAAGTTGCAGCCGTAATTGAAAAATTACCACAACGCTGGAAGGAATTCAAGAACTACCTCAAACACAAGCGCAAAAAAATGTCTTTAGAAGAATTAATTGTGCGTTTGAGGATTGAAGAGGACAACTGCAATTCTGAAAAACGGGCTGGTAAGCATCCAATGGAGTCCAAGGCAAATGTGGTGGAACATGCTCCAAAAGCAAAGAAACGAAAGTTTTCTGGAGAAAGTTCATCACAAGGCTCTAAAAGGGGGAAAACTAAAAAGTACAAGTTTAATGGCAAGTTTTACATCTGTGACAAAGAGGGACATCGGGCCAAAGATTTCCGTAGCAAGCGCAAAGGCAAAGGAAGAACAAGCAAGAAGTCTGCTCAAGCCCATATGACCAAAGTGGACAATATTTCCAATGGTGTAGATGACATAAATCTTTTTGCAGTTGTTTCCGAGGCAAACCTTATCAAAAATCCTAAAGAATGGTGGGTGGACACTGGTGCTACTCGCCACATCTATGCCCACAAAAAGATGTTCACATCTTATTCTACAGTGGACAACGATGAATAACTTTTTATTGGTAACTCCTCAACTTCTAAAGGTGAAGGACAAGGAAAGATTATTCTGAAGATAACATCTGATAGGAATTCACTCTCAACAATGTGCTGCATGTACCGAACATTCGCAAGAACCTTGTTTCCAGATCTTTGTTAAGTAAAAATGGGTTTTGGCTAGTTTTTGAAAGTGACAAATTTGTACTTACCAAAAACGGGATGTTTGTAGGAAAAGGTTACATGGCAGATGGCCTTTTCAAAATGAATATAATGACTGTTGTACCCTCTGTTATTAATAAAAATACATCTTCTTCTTACTTGCTTGAGTCTTCAAATTTGTAGCAATCTCGGTTTTGACCTGTCTCTATGTAGTGTTTCGGGTTTGGGTTGGTATGGTTTTGAACAGTGTTACATATCTTAGTTTCCCTATATTTCCCTATATTTTGGTTATCGGGTTACAGCGGTGTGTTTGGAACAAGTAATGTCTCCAAACCGTTAGATGTGAATCCAACCCAAATTGTGCCTTGCAGAGTTGTATCAGAAGTTAATTCTTTCAAGTTTTGCCACTTCGCTGAGTACGTTGGGGATCGAGCTGCCCGGTTAGCTCACGGGGGTCTAGGGAGCAGTGCCCCTTAGCGGGTCCGGGGCAGCACCCCCGAAGCAAAAATACAAAATGTATTCGAAGTTGCTTGTCCACTAGAGCGGCCATTTATGCGCTCAAGCGGAGAATGTTTGGTTCCAGAAATTTGACCTGTTTGCAAAGGTACTAAGAAAGTGTATTCGACGCTCAAGCGGAGCTTTCCGCACTCGAGCGGGAGGCTGTGTCTGACGCTCGAGTGAAGCTTTTCACGCTTGAGCGGACCATGTTATATCAGTTCGTGAATCTGATATTTCATATCACTTTTTCAGTTCTCTCTCTCTCTCTCTAAAACTGTCCAGAATTTCAAATCTAGAGCTTCTCTCTCTAGAAGTCATATTCTCTCTTTGATTTCTCCAAATCCATTGGGATTTAGTTCTTCATCAAAGTTAGTTATCATCTCAAGGGATTCGTTGTATGCGGTGGAGATCGAGTTCAAGTATCGTTGATTTTGGAGTTTCATCTCAATTCTTCTTCAATACTTGAGGTAGGGATTTTCTTAGAGTTATATATATATATATATATTTGCAAGATCTAGATGATTTTCGAAATCATCCTTCGATAGCGTTGAAAATTGATTGTTGATTCAAGAAGTTGAGCGATTTTGAAAGTGGGTTTGTCTCTTGTTCTTTTGAAATGATCTTATGGGGTTTTGATCTTCATTGATTGAAGAAAATATGATTTTGGAAAGTTTTCTTTCAAAATATTTGAGTTGTATAGTTTTGGTGAGAAAACCTAGAAATTGGGGATTTTTAAAAGAAATTGAAAATCCATAAATGATATTGTTATACTTATTTTGTGTGTCAAAATAAATGGATATTTGGAAAATTTCTTAGTTATATTTATATAAATGATGAATTTCATGGAATATAAGAATTGTTGTTCATTTTGGAAATTATTGTTCAAAACATTGAAATAGTCTTGAAATGACTAATTGTTGAGGATACTTGAGAAGATGGAATTGTATTATTCCTTGGATGATGAATCAGAATAAAAGTATTTATATTCATATTGTAAAATTGGCATATCAATTTATTTGATTACATTAAACTTTGAAAGTTGATTTGAAAACTTGCAATGAGAAAAGAATGTTGAGAAACAAGTTTTCATGGAATGGTTTTGGGGTAAATACGTTGGTAAGTCTTAATAGGTGGTGTAGATGATATTGAATAAGTTGGCCTGAGAGTCCAGGGTAAAAGAACGAAAACCAGCGCAGATAGGTGTTGAGCCTTCCGATTAAAACCGGTAAAAATGACAATTTGGTAGTACTTGTATAGTCTACTTGTATACACCGACCTAGGGATTACTAGAGTCATATTTACTGCCCTTGAAATAAATTGTTAGGTTTTGAACCATTGAAATTGCATGACATCGTTTTCAAAAGATGAAAATGTGATTTACTTTCAAAAAGGGGCATAGCATGACATGTGCATTTCATCTCTTGAGACTTGTATAAAATATATATACTTTGTTAAGGATTTCTTACTGGGCTTTATGCTCACCCTACGGGATTTTTATGCAGGAAAAGATGTGGTGATCCCGCCTAACTAAAGGCAAGGAAATATGTGTTGAGAGTACAAGGCTCTCATTTTGCTGTAACTTTGTTTGTAAGCTAAGGGTTGTATTTGTGTGGGTTTGAATGACCATTTTGTGTAACACCTAAGCCTTGGAAACTTGTAAACCCTTGGGGGTATCTATTTGTTTATGTTATTTTGATTTGAAGTGAATGTATTATCGCCTGAAGACTATTTGTATCATGTAATGCAAATGTGGGGCTTTATTTTCTGTTTTACTTTAAAGAACCATGGTTATCGTATTATCATTTGGGTATAAAAATTGGGGCGTTACATTTATAGCATGGTAGACTTGGATATGCTAATTATGGATCTTTGCGTAGATTAATTAATATGGAATGTTTACCTAAATTTGACATTGATGCAAATCATAAATGTGAAATTTGCGTTAAGGTAAAATTATCCAAAACTCCTTTTTCATTCAATTGAAAGAAGTACGGAACCACTTGAATTGATTGATAGTGACATTTGTGATTTTAAATCAATTCAAAGTAGAGGTGGGAAAAAGTATTTTATCACTTTTATAGATTACTATACTAGATATAGTTATGTTTATTTAATTCGAACCATGGATGAAGCTTTAGAAACTTTCATTCGATACAATAATAAAGTTGAAAATCAACTTGGTAAGAAAATTAAGAAACTTAGAAGTGATAGAGGTAGTAAATATGAATCACCTTTTGGTGAATTTTGTAAAGAACATGGAATAATTCATCAAACCACCGCTCCTTACTCACCTCAGCAAAATGGAATTGCTGAAAAGAAGAATAGGACTTTAAAAGAAATGATGAATGCCGTGTTAATAAGTTTTGGATTACCTCAGAACTTGTGGGGGGAAGAAATACTTTCTGCTAATTATATACTTAATAAAGTACCCCGAAAGAAAATGAATCAAATACCTTATGAAATGTGGCATAGGAGAGTACTATCCTGCAAATACTTAAAAGTGTGGGGGTGTTTGGCTAAAGTGGCTATTCTTAGTCCTAAAAAGACTAAAATATGTCCTAAAACCATTGATTGCATTTTCATTGGTTATGCCAAGAATAGTAGTGCATATCGGTTTTTGATTCACAAATCAGAACATTCCGAAATGCATGTAAATACTATTATTGAATCTCGGAATGCATCTTTCTTTGAACATGTGTTTCCGAATAAGATTGGACAAGAGACTAGTAAGAAGAAAAGATCTTTTGATGCTATTACTAGTAGTAATCAAGAACAAGATCAAGAGCAAGAGATAGATCAAAATGAAGAAGAGGAACCTAGGCGTAGTAAACGTGCTGGAACCTCAAAATTTTTTGGTCCAGATTTTCTAACATTTTTGTTAGAAAATGAACCTTTAACTTTTAAAGAAGCTATGTCCAGTCCTTAGGCTCCTTGATGGAAAGAAGCTATAAACAGCGAAGTTGAATCCATCCTGCAAAATCACACTTGGGAATTGGTGGATCTGCCGCCAAGTTGTAAACCTCTTGGATACAAGTGGATTTTCAAGAGAAAAATGAAAACGAATGGATCAATTGACAAATACAAGGCAAGACTTGTGGTCAAAGGTTTTAGACAAAAAGAAGGTCTTGATTACTTTGACACATACTCACCGGTTACAAGAATAACATCCATTAGAATGCTAATTGCTATTGCATCTTTGTACAATCTAGAAATTCATCAAATGGATATGAAAACCGCTTTTTTAAATGGTGAGTTAGATGAAGAAATTTACATAGAACAACCAGAACGATTTTCTATTCCAGGAAAAGAAAAGAAAGTGTGTAAATTGGTTAAATCATTATATGGTTTAAAATAAGCGCGAAAACAATGGTTTGAGAAATTTGACAAGGGAATGATGTCAAATGGATTTAAAGTTAATGAGTGTGACAAATGTGTTTATGTTAAAAACACAAACAAAAGTTATGTCATTGTATGTCTTTATGTGGATGATATGCTCATCATAGGTAGTAATAATGACATGATTAAAACTACCAAGAAAGTGTTGAATAAACATTTTGACATGAAGGACATGGGCATTGTTGATGTAATTCTTGTTATGAAAATTACCAAAACATCAGAAGGATATGCTTTGTCACAATCTCATTACATTGAGAAAATACTTGACAAATTCAGCAAAGATGATGATCTTGCAAGAATACCTGTGGATGTTAATTTATTTCTTTCTAAGAATGTACAGGAAAGTATTTTTCAATTAGAGTATGTCTAAATTATTAGAAGCTTAATGTACTTGATGAACTACACTCGCCCAGATATAGCTTGTGCAGTAAGTAAATTAAGTAGATATACGAGTAATCTAGGGGTAGAATACTAGAAAGCAATTACAAGGGTTCTTAGATACCTTAGATATACTTGTAACATTGGACTGAATTATACTAGATATCCAGTAGTACTTGAAGGATACTGTGATGCAAATTAGATATCGGATACTAGAGACTCAAAGTCCACCAGTGGGTATGTCTTTACTCTTGGTGGTGCGGCTGTATCTTGGAAATCTTCTAAACAGACTTGCATTGCTAGGTCTACTATGGAATCAAAATTCATAGCTTTAAACAAAGCTAGAAAAGAAGCAGAATGGATTTGCCACTTCCTTGAAGATATTCCAATATGGCCAAAACTAGTGCCTGCTATATGCATACATTGTGATAGTCAATCAGCAATAGGTAGAGCACAGAGTCATATGTATAACGGTAAGTCGCGACACATTCGTCGTTGACATAACACCATAAGACAACTACTCTCTAATGGAATTATTTCCATTGAATATGTGAAGTCTAAAGACAATATAGCGGATCCACTAACCAAAGGGTTAGCAAGAGAGCTAGTTGAGAATTCATCAAGGGGAATGGGACTTAAACCTATTAAATAAGAGTTACCACAACGGCAACCCAACCTAGTTGACTGGAGATCCAAAGATCTAGGTTCAAAGGGACAACCGAGTTGTGTATGACTCAGAAGGATCGCTGGGGAGTCAAACTCCTACCCATTTCTGGGATGAAATAGTGATGTCTACAGCATTTTAGGTTAAGTAATATTTTTAATGATTCTTATATCTTAGTATACCTAGTAGAGTATGGCAGGATACTCTTCATAAGAATCACCTATATGAGTGTGAACTGGGCTAGTTCTATGAGATTTGTGAAGGGCTACAATTCTCTAAGAACACTCATGAAAGACCAGGTTGTTCAGGGCCAAAATGAATACAATAGTGAGAACTAAACTGTGTCTGGAGATATACTGTGTGAGTTGTATTGTCTTAGTTTACACAAACGGCTGAACAGTTCAAGACATCATGTTCACTTGTTAGCTAGTAAATCTGATAGTGTCTCACAAGGGAAGGTTCAAGGCCAGAAGCTACCTATCCTTTGCAGAATGTTTCCAATTTATGTACTCTCTATAATTAGATCATGTTGTTGCATTTTCTCTCCGTCAAATTCCATTCATGTGGTGATTGTTGAAAAATTGGTTTTATATAAGGCTTATTTTGGGCCATCTTTGAGCCCAAAATTGAGTAGGCCGCAAACGTCTTTTGGGGTGGGTCCAAAAAGGTGATGTGTTCCTTGCCACGTGGCAAGTCACACGGTAAAGACGGTTCGTCAAAATCATTTATGAGTGAATAGGAACTTGACGTCGTTTTCAGGTTCGTGGAATGGACATTTAAAGAATTAAATATGGGTTTCCTTGTAAGGCTTGTCCCACATTGAAACTTGAAGAGAACTTATGTGTGAATATAAGTTCTAGGCGACAACACTTGGGTTAGGCCCCAAGGAGCACCCCAAGTTTGTAGAAGAGAGGAGTTATGGACAAAGTAAACCTGAGCCCAAAACACCACACACGCGTGGGCGTGCCGCCACCGCCGTCCATCCAACCGAGCCGAGTCGTACCGTGTTGTAGACGCGCCCGTGGGCCTCATGCTACAGTTCGGACTCAATTTGTGTCACGGTTCTTAATCTGAACCAAAGAGTCCAAATCCGGCAAATCATTTTGAGAAAACAGATTTTTGAAAGAAGTGCCAAACATGGACTGCTTTGCCAGATACAAAGTAGCCACCTAAATATTTTATTTTGGCGAAATTTAGGAAACCCTGACTCGGAGCCAAAGGCCACGTGTCCGTCATCACCAAAGTTGCCTCGGCTCGGGAACTTGGGTACGATTGGGGAAGGTCACTTCGTGAGCACCCCCGCTCGCCCGATCAAAGATCGGCCTCTACTAACCATGATATCTATTTTTGAAAACATTATGCGTTCTTATTTCGGTTATTAGCCTAGATTTACTATGTGATGCTCACAGCATACAAGTATAGACCGGATCACCTGAATTGGAACAAAACATTTCATGTTTGTTTGTTTGAAAATGGTTTGATGGTGTTACCCGCAAGTAGGCTAAGACGTGGATTTGCCACCCTCGGGTGGGCTTAAAAAAACATGGTTTTGCCACTATCTAGTGGGCTTAAAAAAAAATTCACAGTCAATGAATTGTTCCAATCCAAATAACCTAACCTTCACCCACATGCATTCAGGCAGATATATCACATAAGCAATTAGCCTCATGGTAATCATGCTGTTATGGCAACACTCACACGCATGCGGCATGCTAAAGCATAAATGCTTACCGAGTACTCCAAGCCAAAACAGAAACTAGTTAGTAATCATATGCATGATCCTAGTTTAAGATGGCTAATGCAACACATGCGAAATGCAACTAGAAATGGGCTTGGCTATTCTAAACATGGTATGTGAAATGCTGCAACTAACACGTATTCAATTTGAAATTTAAAACACAATGCAGTTAGTATGATTTGCTGAGCCCAGTGCATGCAAGACAAATGTATGAATGCACGCATGCATAGCATAAGGTATGCTAATTTAAATATGCCCTAGTCTACCATCATAAACGGGTAAATAAAAGGGAAGAAAGACATGGGTTGGAAGACATACACACACTCACGCACACTTATTACACAATTGCCCTCGCTCGGAGGGTCCGAATAAATATTACAGTTCGAATGAATAGTGCTAAATTAATTATTACAGAAGTTCCAATTAATTAACAATTTAAACGGAGAATTAAAGTGGCCACAGCCCCTGCCTCGAAATGCGTGGATGATGCGTGCTTGACTCATCTTGCCTAAAAATCCGTACCATGCCACTGTTGCCTCTATTTACACTGCCTTCCTCCTTCGAAAATTGTGCAACTCCCAAGGTGAACTCTCTGGACATTGGGGAGCATCACCGACCAAGTGGAATTTTCACCGGCCATGTCCGAATGGTTATCGACCATTTTTAAATCCATCGGCAAATAATGAATGGCAGGTCGGCAGTATAGGTGGCCGGCCGGCCAAATATTCCTGCAGAACCTGTTTTTGACAACAGTAGAGGGCAGACAGTGCATGGCAAGGAAATTCAAAGCAATGTATGCATGGCCAATTCTCCCTATCATGCAATGGACTCAAGGGAGCATGGCCCTCGACCCTCGGGCCATCAATCATGTACTTCAATGCATGATGGCCCAAAAGCCAAGCGTGCAACTTTGATATCAAATGAAATGCAAGCACAAAACGCATCAAAGGGTCCCAACCCCTATCATGGTTGATCAAGAGGCGAGGGAATGCACAACGATGCACATGCGACCTAAGCATGCAAACAAACATACGAACACGCAATGCAACTACATGGCACACATAATGCTGACAACATAACATGCACAACGCATTGAAACATGGCATACACAATGCAGGATGGACTTATACCAATGTGAGTGGACCTCAGCCACACTCACATCAGTGGCCAATAAGATGGAAATGAGGCAACCGAAATGCACACAAACATGTCCAATGCATGGACCGATCCTAAGATACAACACGCAACTCTAACTAAGCATGGAAAATGATGGAACATAGCATATGAACATGCAAATTCCAGCACTGAAGTATGATGCTCAACAGCCACAAAACATGGAAAAATGGCACCCGGTGCATGAGATGAAATCCGTAACTCGAAACTAGGCACACGGAATGACTTACAGCTATACAAAGCATGCATTATTTGATCATGAAGCATGAACACAGATGCAAGATAGTCCCAAAACATGGATATTTCTAGTTTATAACAAGTCTAAAAAATGAACACAAATAGGGCTAATCTATCATGCAAAAATGACCCTAAAAGAGAGATTAAACATAAAGGGACAGCAGCTGGCCCCAAATGGAAAAGATCCCTTCAACAAAGCTGAAGAAGGGCTCAAAAAAAGGCATTTACAGTTTACATCAGGCAACGAAAATAATCACAAATAAGGCCAAACTATCATGCAAGAAAAGGCCTAAAAGAGGGGTAAAGAGACAAGTGGTAGCTGTTGTTTTCAAAGAGAGGAGAGCTCTTCAACAATGTTGAAGAGGGGCTCAAAAAAAGATATTTCATAGTTTATGGAAAAGTCCAAAACAGCTCACAAGTAAGCCTAAAATACTATGCAAAAATTGGCCTAAAAGAGAGACAAAGAGGCAAGTGGTAGTAGGAGATCTCAAACAGCAGGAGGTCCTTGATCAAACATGAAAAGGGGCTCAAAATATGACTATTTAAAGTTTGGGTCGGAGCCCAAAAAATATAGCAAGTATGGCTTAGACACAAAGCAAAATAAGGCAAGAAAAGAGGAGAAGAGGACTTACCCTTGAAGACCAAAGAACCAGCAGCTCTTGGACCAAATTTCTGAGCCTTTAACCTCTCCAAAACAATCCCAAAGTTCTGGAATGAAGGATGGAGGCCTTGTGCTATGAGGTGTAGGGTAAATGGTGCAA
Organism: Camellia sinensis; assembly: GCF_055761805.1. Lineage (NCBI taxonomy): Eukaryota > Viridiplantae > Streptophyta > Magnoliopsida > Ericales > Theaceae > Camellia > Camellia sinensis. The sequence goes on from NC_138963.1 coordinate 86,188,347, forward strand.
GAACCTTGGGATTTGAAGGGTTTAGAGAGAGAGATAGGGAGAGAGCTGAGAATTTTTTTAGAGAGAGAGGAAAAATCTTCTTCGTCCAAGTTGTATCTCTCTTTTCTTCTCTCCTTGTCTCTTTCTCTTGTCAAGAAGCTTGATTAATATAGAGATACATCAGTCTGCAGTTCCTTAGAGCTCCCACGTCCAGGCATGGGCTGGGGTATGGCCTGGAATGACAGCTGCCAGCTGTCTGCAGAAATATCTGTTGAAAATCACATTTGGCAGGCCGGCCATAAAAGTGGCCGACCAGCAGTCAAATTGGCCGGCCAGCCATCACATTTTGGCCGATGGCAACAAAACACAGCCGGTGGCCTCAAGCCACGGCCAGTGGAGTGTGGGGATGTCCAAAAAGCCATTCCCTGCCCTCCAAAGCAAAAACACAAGTGTTTGGTGCAAAACCAGACACAAAACGGTCGAGTCGAGAGATCCTGAGGCAAGGCGCGTGGCCGAGGCCTCCGGGAACTCAAGACGAACACAAAACATGGATGATCAACGAGTGTTCAAGCGGTGACGTCCAAGTCTTGAGGACGGTCAAAAATGGGGTGTCTACAGTTGCCCCTCTTTGACAGAACTCGAAAGTCATAACAATGACGGGAGTGAGTGTCAAAGCCCAGAGACGACCCATTTTTTACAAAACTGAAGACTTAGACAAACATGCAAGACAAACAAGATATGCGCCCGAAGGCAGGGGCAAAATGCAAGACAATGCACAAAGCCGAACATAACTCATGATCATGCAAAAAAAGCTGTAACGAAGCATGCGACAGTTTTAAGTTAGCATACACCAAACTACACTACAATGCAGAAAGAATGTAAGAGAATTATGTAATTCTCGATACGTCTCACTCGGAGAATACAATACCTGCGCGATTCGTCTGGTTACACCAGCTTCAAATGAACCATACATACAATATCGTGCCTGAAAGAAAGAAAACTTAACATGTAAAAATATTGTTAGCAATATGCATAACATGCAATCGAAAGTGCGTGACAACACAAGTTGAGTGGGACGCATAATAATGCTGTGAAGGCACAAACACATGTAAGTAAAGAACACGTGACAACGTGTACAATGTGTATGAAGAAATTTGAACACATGTAAGTAAAGCATGCGGTCTACGCAAGCAATGTGTATAAAAACTTGAAATTGAACACATGTAAGTAAAGCATAACGCAACAACGCATGCAATGTGTATAAAAGGAACTTGAACACATGTAAGTAAAGCATAACGCAACAACGCATGCAATGTGTATAGAAACTTGAAATTGAACACATGTAAGTAAAGCATAACGCAACAACGCATGCAATGTGTATAAAAGGAACTTGAAATTGAACACATGTAAGTAAAGCATGCGGTCTACGCAAGCAATGTGTATAAAAGGAACTTGAAATTGAACACATGTAAGTAAAGCATGCGGTCTACGCAAGCAATGTGTATAAAAGGAACATGAACTTGAACACATGTAAGTAAAGCATAACGCAACAACGCATGCAATGTGTATAAAAGGAACTTGAAATTGAACACATGTAAGTAAAGCATGCGGTCTACGCAAGCAATGTGTATAAAAGGAACATGAACTTGAACACATGTAAGTAAAGCATAACGCAACAACGCATGCAATGTGTATAAAAGGAACTTGAAATTGAACACATGTAAGTAAAGCATGCGGTCCACGCAAGCAATGTGTATAAAAGGAACATGAACTTGAGCACATGTAAGTAAAGCATGACGCAACAACGCATGCAATGTATATAAAAGGAACTTGAAATTGAACACATGTAAGTAAAGCATGCGGTCTACGTAAGCAATGTGTATAAAAGGAACATGAACTTGAACACATGTAAGTAAAGCATAACGCAACAACGCATGCAATGTGTATAAAAGGAACTTGAATGCGGTCTACGCAAGCAATGTGCATAAAAGGAACTTGAAATATGATAAGGACCAGTTATTCATGATGTTGAAATGCCAAGCGCTGTAACATGGTATAATTGAAGTGATTTGTGGAATTCACAAGATACGAAAAGGATACGGGAAGGGACATTCCTTGCGTGTACCGAGCATCGCTCATAGAAGACACGGCTTGAGGTCAACTCGAAGGCCTACTAATGTTCCGAAAGTGTACTTTCTTGCACTTTCTCGAGTAATGAAGGCGCCAAACCACATAGTTGACCTGAACAAGGGCGCGGGAGGTTCGTTGACCACAAGGGGAGGTTACCAGTATCAATTCCGATACTTTGCTGCCCTGCTCTTCGTTTTGCTTTACTTTCCTTTTTACTAGTAGTTTGAACACATTGCACTGCCTTAAGCAGGTTTTACCTTTTCAAAAATGTGTATTTTGCCAAACACATGAGGGAAATGAAACAACCATTTTAATCAAAATGATGTTACGTTTGTGCTTCCTAAGCATCGTATCGCATGGTATCACATAACAATGTGAATGAAATTGAACTCGGTTTGAAAATTGAGCATTCGCATCGTAATAATCAGGTAGTGAACTGACTTACAACTCGACAAGCAAAGCAAGGAAACTCAATAAGCCAGCCACGTGCGAGTACAGCTCGACAAGCAATGAAGACTTGAAAGCAGTGAAATACAACTCGATAAGCAAATTTACAACAACTTGATAAACAAATGGGCGTAACGCCGCAAAATCCATTATCGGAGGGCCTTGGAAGTGGTGGCATTCCGCAGATTCTCAGCATAAACAGTTCATATAACAAGGAGGAAGATTACCGGCCAGGGGTGGAGGTCGTCAGCCATGATAACTTGTCACCGGCCAAAAATGGTGGTCGGTCGGCACTATATTTGGCCGGTCAGCCGTGAGTGAAAGAATCACCAGAATGTTGACACCTGTCCTCCACTCAATCTTATCCCCTACAAAAGGCCTCAGCTTCGTAGTTCTACTTAATTCAACACTGATTTGCTTGAAATGGAGGGATTTCTTGCCCAGAATCTCTCGTCCTGGATTAACAACTTGGATGGCTCGGAAAAGTTGAATTTTTGGGGTTTCGGCATAAATGCACTATTCACTCTGAGTCGCTCTCCACTGCACTTTCTGTTTCTTCACGCCGCAGCAAGGTTTTGGAACCCAGCGACTCATGTCTTTAGCTTTAGCGGGCAAGAGGTATGCCCTACTTTCAAAGATTTTCAAGCTTTAATGGAATCCGAGAGTGACGAGGAGATCTTACCCCAGCTTAACTTTGGTCATGTTCAGACCTTAGGGCAAACGTGTGGACTCACTATGTATGACGCTCGATCTCTGATTTGTGACGGGATGCTGGATATTCCGAGTTTGATTCATCGGTTTTCAGATACTGGTGACCGCGGCGACCATTATTGGCAAGGCTTCCGGCGACATGCCCTCTGTTTGTGCATGCTATCTCATTTTCTGTTTTCCTCAGGCTCTGGGGGATCTAGCGTACAATTGATCGAGGTTGCCCTAGGCTTAAAGGAGGGCAAGAGTTGCATTGCCATGACTCTGGCAGAGACGTTGATGGGCTTAGACACCTTTTATCATCGAGAGACGACCAGATTTGTGGGGAGTCCACTACTGCTGCAGGTAATGTTTCCCACCCAATCTTACATATGTATTGCTCACATCACTCGACCCTTAAGCTCGATTTTTTCTCACAAAATCCCTTTTCTCACTTTTCTCTCATCGTACATCTCTCTATTCTTTAATCTCTCATTTTTCATCCTTTCCCAGGTATGGTTAATGGATAAGTTGTAGGTTGTGGACTCTTGCCCAGCATACTCAGCTCGCGGTTACCTCTTCAAGCAACGTCTAGTCAATGCCCTTGACGAGGGATGGCGGTTTGATTGGATGTGCAGCCTGTCCGCAGACCGCATTGCTTGGCGGTGCCCTTGGCTCAATCTACCGGCAATGGGCTACAGCATGTCCCGACAGATTGGTGTAACAGCGCCCGCGGAGGGGGACCTCGTTGCTACAGTTCGGACTCCCGATTTTTGTTGTCGCGGTTCTAAATCTGAACCAAAGAGTCGAAATCTGGCAAATCGTTTTGAGAAACAGATTTTTGAAAAAGTAGTGCCAAACATGGACTGCTTTGCCAGATACAAAGTCGCCACCTAAATATTTTTAAAATGGGAAATTTAGGAAACCCTGACTCGGTGCCGAAGGCCACATGTCCGTCATCACCGGAGTTGTCTCGGCTCGGGAGCTTGGGTACGATCGGGGAAGGTCAGCTATGAGCACCCCCTTTCGCCCGGTCCGAAGACCGGCCTCTACTAACCGTGATATCCAGTTTTGAAAACGTTATGTGTTCTTATTCCAATTATTAGCCTAGAATTACTATGTTATGCGCGCAGCAAACAAGTATAGACTAGATTGCCTAATTTGGAAATAAACATTGCATATCCGTTTGTTTTGAAAATGCTTTGGAATTTGCTACTCGCAAGTAGGCTAAAATGCGGATTTCAACGAGTCTTTCCAACTCAAACAATCCGGCCTTCACCCACAGGCATTCAAAACAGTTTAACACATAAGCATCTAGCCACATGTTAAGCATGTTGTCATGGCAACATTCACACTCATGCGATATGCTAAAGCGGAAATACTTACATAGTACTCCATGCCAAAACAAAGAACTTGTTAGCAAACATGCATGATCCAAGTCCATGTGAAGTGCCTAATGCATCGCATACAAAATGTTACTAGAATAGGCTCGGCTATCCTAAACATGTTATGTGAAAATGCACGATTATCACGTATTCAGTTTGGGAGTTGAAGTATTGATGCAGTTAGCGTGGTGTACCGAGCCTAATGCATGCAATACAAATGCACGGATGCACACATGCATAGCATAAGGTATGCTAAATTAAACGTGCCCTAATCTACCATCGTAAGCAGGTAAATAAAAGGGAAGAAAGACGTGAGGTTGGAAGACATACACACACTCACGCACACTTATTACAGGTTTGCCCTCGCTCGGAGGGACCGAATAAATATTACAAATTAATTAACTACGCAAGCTAATTAATATTACAAATTAACTAAATTAACAAATTAAATAAATTAATTAAAGCAGGAAAACGCCTCGGGAAGCGCGCCACCATGCGCAAGCTGCCTCTGTTTTCCTTCCTTTCCTCCTCTGGAGGCTGTCAAAGCCTCAGGACTGACCCCTTGGACAGAGAGGATCACCACCGGCTGATTGAGATTGCCACCGGCAGTGTGGTATGTCCATCGGCACAAAATTGAATCTGTCGGCAGAGAAAAGGTTGCCGGCCGGCACCTTACACTGCCGGTCGGCAAATAAAGTCTGCTGGACCTGCAACTCACAGCAACAGAGGGCAAAACAAGGCATGGCAGCACAATTCAAAGCATGTATGCACCAACCATGTCTCTTATCATTGTAATGACTCAAAGGGACATGTGCCTCGGTTCTCGGACCACCAATCACGCATTTCCATGCATGATGGCCCAAAGAACCAAGTATGCAACTTTGGTTTCAAATGTAATGCAAACCAATCAAACAAAACTCCCAATCCCTATCACCCAAGTCAAGGGACAAGGAATGCATGTTGATGCAATGCAACCTAGGCATGTTATCTAGGGATGCAACATGAACAATGCAATGCACTTATGTAAAGCATACAAGCCAACATGCAAGGTAAGCTTACAAACCAAATAGAGGATGGACTTAAACATGAATTGGGCAGCTCTAATAGGGCCCAAAACAGTGGCCAAAGTGCTAAAAAGTGAGGGCTAAATGGCATGCACACACATATGCACATAAGGACCAACACTTAAGCACAAATCAAGCAACATTCAAGCACACTTGAAAGGGACAAACATGAACAATTAGCATGCATTATAAGCTTTGAAATCATGCTAATACATGGTGCCAAACCAAACAACAAATCAAGCCAAACATGCACCCAAATGGCCTAAGTGTTCGAAGCAAATCAATGAGGCATTGAACTACACTTAACATGACCAAACATGGCATGCGAGGAAAGACCAAAACTAGAGGTTTAGCATGTTAAAAAAAAACTAAAGGACTACTTAGATGGCATCTAAGTGGCCCAAATACAAAGGCATACACCATGGCCAAAACAAGGAGCATTGCAACACATGCTTTCAAAGCATTAAAGAGGCATGCAAGGCAATCAAACAAGCATGGAAATGGGACCAAAATGGCATATAGGATGATCCCAAATCACCAAAACAATGCAAAGATGGCATGCTACACATGCACATACTCAAGGCCAACAAGCCCAAATACAAAGGAGCTATATAATGCATGCTAAAATCAAACCAAATACTTATGGACAGATCTAAAACATGGCAAAATAAGCACATAATCTTCACAAATACAAGCCTAAAACATGCTCTAACAAAGGCTAACAACCTAGAACATGTTAAGGCACAAATAAGGCATTACATGGCAACTATGCTAAGCATGCATGGAGTTCCAAAACCATCTTGAAATCATGTTATATTATAGACATATAAGCATGAAAAATAAACCAAACATGCTCAACACACACTCAAGCATAGGCTTTCTTAAGAGGCCAAACATGCCCTTTTCAAGGACAACAAGGAGAGGGGGTGGCCCTCTCCTTCTTGGGACTTCAAAGCATCATCTTCACCACTGAAATCCCTCAAGATTTCAGTGGTGAAGAGACCTCAACACCAAAATCCCGGAGCTAACACAAAATGGCTCAAAATGAGGCCTTTTGAGGCCTAAGGGTGGTCAACAACCCTCAAACAACAAAACACTCTTAATAAACAATAAAGAGGGCCTAAAAACAGAACTTTTTTATGTTATACAATAAGCACAAAAACAGCTCTAAGATAGGTATAAAATTAATGCCAGAATGGGGAAAAAAAGGACTAGAATCTCACCCTTGAAGACCCCTTTACAAATGGTGCTCCAATGGCCTCCTTGAGCTTGAATCCAACACCAAAATCTCAAAACACACTCTTTAGAACCTCAGCTCCAAGAGGAAGGTGAAACACTAGGTGTTTGTGTGCAATAGTGAGACACAAAACACCTAGTGTACAAATAAGAGGGAAAGAGAGATAGAGAGTGTATATCTAACCCTAACCCTAGAAAAACCAGAGCTTGGTCTGTATTTTCCTCCCTCAAAAATGTCTAAAAGCCTCTCTTTTTTTTCCTTAGAGAGAGACCCTCCCTATATGCCTCTTGTAAAGCTTACAAGACAAGCTTTGCAAAAGGGAGATCCCTCCATACACGTGTATGGAGGGGAGCAAAAGCAATACAGCTGTCTAAAAATATCTGCAAAAGAAGATGAACAGCAATCGGCCGGCCAAAAATGTCATCTTGGCCAAAAAGAGTGCCGACCGGCACAAAAGAGTGCTGACCGGCAACAAAGAGTGCCGGCCGGCAAACAATATTGCCGGTGGCAGCAAAAACCAGCCGGTGGCATCTAGCCACTGCCGGTGATGGGTGGGGATGGTCTACAAGCCCCACCCTGCCTCTCAAAGGCAAGATGCAAGTGTTTGGTGCAAAACCAGACACTAAACGGTCGAGTTCGGGGATCCTGAGGCAAGGCGCGCGAGCCGAGACCTCCGAGAACTCCAAACGAACACAAACAAGGATAATCACCGAGTGTTCAAACGGTGACGTCAAAGTCTTGAGGATGGTCAAAAATGGGGTGTCTACAATTGGGATTCAGTTGATTGGCTTGACCCATTGCGTATTCTATTTCCCGTTCCGGTTCCAGCGCCAGTTTGGCCATGACCAGATTTGCCCCGCAGAGGGGATAGAATATCCAGCTGCCTTTCCGTTTCGAGGTGCGCAACTTGCTCGGCAGGGTGCAGCGTGGAGGACTAGAGAACTCCTGGCCCTCGCTCCTACTTTCAGTTGTACTTTGTCTGATGAGTGCATAGATTGGCTTAATGAGGAGGCACAGATCGGGCCCAGCTTGGCACCGAGGGTTTCGACCAGCTCTGGGAGGGGGCACAGGAACACTTGACTTGGCTATGCCCCAGATTTATTGCTTTATTAGTACTTTCAAGTTTTCCTTATGAATGTAATAAATAGCGACTTTAATTTATATGCAAGAGCAGGAGGACTTTCTACTGAAATCAATGAAATTTGAAGGTTATGGTACTGAAAATTTCCTATTTTGGTCTAGAGATGGTCTTAGTTGTAAAAAGATTAATTTGAACAAAGTCAACTTTTATCAAAACTTTTCAAAACTATTTTCGATGTGGATCAGAACTGGACACGCCTGAAATCTGTCACTGAGATGCACAACCCTGGAACCCTGCAACTGGAAAGTTGCCCCTAGTCTGAATAGCACTGCATGGCAACGGAAAGTTGCCCCTAGTCTGAAAAACACTGCATCGGAAATTCCAATGGATGCTGGTAGACAAAGATGACTGAGATTGTCAAATGGACAAAGTTGATCGGGGAAAAGTTTATGGCTGAACTTTGGGATAAAGTTGCCTACGTATCCCAAAGATGGGAATCAAGCCTTACGTAGTTCGGGGTTAGGTTCACTCGAGTATTTTCACTCTCCTTTTAAGCTCTAACTTTTACCAAGGCCGCCCTTTGCGGGTTTTCAACCTTGCGAGCTCAGTTTTTATATTTTCCAATTTTCTATGCTCTAACTGTTGCCTAGGTCGCCCTTTCGGGTTTTCGGCCTACCGAGCCTCTCAAGGGTAATATTTCTTCAACTTGTCTATGTTGATTGGTTGGGAGAACTCTAGGCCATCTAGATCCATCAGAACCACAGCTCCACCTGACCAGATAGCTTTGATGATGTAGGGACCAGTCCAATTGGGTCTGAACTTGCCCCTTGGGTCGTGGATGGGAGCTCGGTTGTCCTTGAGCACCAAATCTCCTTCCTTTAGATTCCTGGACTTGACTTTCTTGTTGAAAGCCCGGGAAATTCTGCGCTGATAACCTTGGACATGGTACAATGCTTTCAGTCTTCTCTCATCAAAGAGCATGAGTTCCTCAAACCTGCTCTGCTGTCAATCTGCTTCGGCTATTTGACACTCAGACAACACTCGTAATGACGGAACCTCAATTTTGATAGGTAGAACGGCCTCCATCCCATAAACCAATGAATACGGAGTCGCTTCGGTAGAAGTTCTAATTGAAGTCCTGTAGCCCCACAGAGCAAACGACAGCTTATCTAGCCAATCTCAGTAGGTTTCCACCATCTTCTACAGTATGTGCTTGATATTCTTGTTTGGCGGCCTCAACTGCTCCGTTGGTCTGCGGCCGGTATGTGGATGACTTATGGAAAGCCACATTGTATTTCTTTAACAAATCAATTACCTCTCTCTTGAAATGGGAGCCATTGTCTGAAATAATCTCGTTTGGGACCCTATAACGGCAGATGATGTTGTTTCTGATGAATTTCGCAACATGTGAAGCCTTCAACACCGCATAAGATTGGGCCTCGACCCATTTCGTAAAGTAATCTATCGCGACCAGGATGAACTCGTGCCCATTCGACCCCTTTGGAGTAACAGCCCCGATCACATCGATTTCCCAAACTGAAAATGGCCATGGCGAAGTCATATTGTACAGCTTTGACGGCGGAATGTTCATGTGATTTGCATGGATCTGACATTTGTGGCATCGCCGAACAAAGCCGATACAATCTTCCTCCATGGTGGACCAGTAGTAACCCTGTCTGAGGATTTTCCGTGCCAGCATTACCCCGTTCATATGTGCTCCACATTCTCCTCCATGGATGGCCTTCATCAGGCGTTTTGATTCTTCAGCTTCAACGCATAGCTTATGCATTCCCAGATGACCTCTCTTGTACAATTTACCTCCGCAGATGATGAACTGAAAGGCCATTCTTCTGATTGCCCTTTTATCCTTGGCATTCGCCCATGGTGGATACGCCTCTTTTTCCAAGAAATTCCAAATGTCGTAATACCAGGGGTTTTCATCTTGAACCTCGTCTATAGTAGCAATTGACTCGTAATCCGGCGCAAACTTCTGATCAATGATGACTGGACGCATCCGAACTCCAAACGGGATGTCTATCATGGAAGATAGAGTTGCTAAAGAATCTACGAACCTGTTGTTCTCTCTTAGCAGATGAGCGAAATTTAACTTCTCAAACCGAGGAATTAACAAGTCCAAGGTCCGGTGATACATCATCATCTTTTCTTCTTTGACTTTCCAGTCTCCTTTTGCTTGAGACACAACAAGGTTTGAGTCCCCGATGATGTCCAACCGTCTTGCCCATAGTTCCAGGGTTGCTTCTAGACCGGCAATGCATGCCTCATATTCTGCTTCGTTGTTCGAGACTTTGAATCGGAGTTTGAATGCTAAAGGGATACGGGAGTTGTCGGGTGCTATTAGCAACACCCCTATCCCATAGCCGTACTGGTTGGATGCTCTGTCAAAATACATCGTCCAAAACTCGTCGCCGATATGCAAAATGGCCTCATCTGGAAACGAGTACTCAACTGCCTCACCCCCTTCCACTGGATGGTCGGCTAAGAACTCTGCCACTGCTCTTCCCTTGACTGACTTACGTGTCACATATTTTAGATCGAATTCGGAAAGCAAAAGCAACCAACGAGCTAGCCTATCCATAAGTGCCGGTTTCTTGAAAAGATATTTGATGGGATCGAGTCGTGAAACCAACATTACGGAGTGAGCTAACAGGTAGTGCCGCAGCTTCCTGGTAGCCCATACCAAAGCTAAGCAAGCCTTCTCCAACGGTGTGTAGCGAGTCTCATACTCTAGCATCTTCTTGCTCAGATAGTAAATGGATCTTTCCACTTTGTCCTCTGATTCTTGTGCGAGCATGCAGCCCATTGTGGTCTCGGTTACCGAAAGATACAATATCAACGGTCTCCCCGGCTCTGGTGGTGACAACACAGGCGGGTTCTGTAAGTATTCCTTGATCTGTTCAAAAGCAGCTTGGCATCAGCCGTCCCATTGGAATTTCTTTCCTTTCTTTAGGAGACCAAAAATTGGTTCACAAGTCAAGGTTAATTTTGAAATAAACCGTCTTATGAATTGCACTTTACCCAGAAAGCCTCGCACCTTCTTTTCAGTCCTTGGTGGTGGCATTTCTAGGATGGCCTTGATCTTGGAGGGGTCGACTTCGATGCCCCTATGTGTAATCAGAAACCCTAGCATTTTTCCTGCCGTAACATCGAATGTACACTTCTTAGGATTCAGCCGTAGTCAGAATTCTCTGATCCTTTGGAAGAACTTTTGCAAGGCGGTGTAGTGGCCTTCTCTTCCTTTGGACTTGACAATCATGTCGTCCACGTACACCTCCACCTCTTTGTGGATCATGTCATGCAATATTGTGGTCGCGGCCCGTTGATATGTAGCTCCAGTATTCTTCAACCCAAATGGCATCACTCTATAACAGTGTGTCCCCCACGGGGTGGTGAAAACAGTCTTCTCCCGGTCTTCGGATGCCATCACTATCTGATTGTAACCTGAGAAGCAATCCATAAACAAAAGCAAAGCATGCCCTGCCGTAAAATCCACCAACTCATCAATATGTGGCAAGGCGAAGTCGTCTTTTGGACTAGCTTTGTTCAAATCCCTGAAATCCACACATACTCGGATCTTGCCATCCTTCTTCGGCACTGGAATAATGTTGGCCAACCAAGTCGAGTACTCGGATACCAGCAGGAAGCCTGCATCGATTTGCTTGGTGATTTCTTCCTTAATCTTGATGGCCCAGTCCGAACAAATCCTTCTGAGTTTCTGTTTGACAGGTCGGGCCTCGGGGTCAAGAGGGATCCGGTGCTGTACAATCTCAGGATCGATTCCATGCATGTCTTCGTAGGACCACGCAAAAACATCTTTGAAATCTTTTAATAAAGCGACTAAGCGCTCGCGTTCCTCCGAAGACAAGGTGGACCCGATCTGGACCAGCCACGGGTCCTTCTCAGTACCAATATTCACAGTAGTGATTTCATCAACTAAAGGTTTAACAAATCTCTCCTGCTCTTGATCAATTAATCGTTGCAAAACCAGAGGAATTTCTTCCTCGTCGTTTTCGTCAAAATTTTGAAAGTCCTGATTTAAGCAATATATCAAAGGCACAGAAAAGTACTCGGAAACCACATCCACATTATTCTCATTAAGTACTTCCAAACCGTCCGATTCTTCTATTACAACAGACTCAAAGGAGAAAGAAAAAAATGACCTGGACAGGACTGTGGCATCCGAGTTATCACCCTCAGGAATACCGGACTCAGACTCAGTTGAGCTGGAACCTGATTCCGACTCACAAGACTTGGTGGAATCCGATTCCGGCTCACTACCTGACCCAGTGCTGCTTGATAAAAATCCCTCTTCGTATTGCCAAACGAGAGAGGGTGCGATGGATGCATCCAAAATAATTGCTGGTAGGCCCGCAACCGTTCCATTCCCGATCATGCATACCGAGAAGTTATCCTCCAAGCACTTCTGTTCGATCGGACAATCTGAAAGTAGACGTGCCAGTGCTACCCCCATTTCATTTTCAGCGTCCTCAGACTGCACTTCCTTACTCTGCTCAGCCTCAGCTAATGGGTCTGTTTGCTTTTTGGCAACGTGATCCCCAGGTAACCGCAGGTCAAAGAAAATCTCAAACCCCGGCACGCGCTTCCTCTCTACGTTCAACCACGGCTCTAGGAAGCCACATAACGGAAAATCCTCCCCCTCCCGGATGAAGCGTCCGTTTAGGGTACCCTGAATGGGCCGGTGCATTAAGTCAAAAGGCTTCCCCATCTGTTTCGCTCTGGCTCTTCCAGCCATTTCCTTTCCTTTCCTTACCCAATCCTCTTTGGTGGGCAGATAACCCAAGCCAAAGGTATGTGGGTTATGTGGCACCTCGGCTAATGCTGCGACGTCCTTCCGGCCGCTCTTTCCCAATCCCATCCCGGGGATATGTTGAAGCTTGTTCATGAGGTATATCGCTTGAGCACTGACATATACCCCCTCGTTAGCAGCCATGACGTTTTGTACAACCCGAGCCTCAGCAAGGGTGAAACCTGACATAAACACGTCCTCCATGCCGTGCTCAATTTCCAAAACTGGTGTAGATACTTCCGGCGGTGGATGGATCGATGAATTCCCAAAAACAATGGCTACTCCCTTTCCATAGGGGTATTTCACCATTTGATGCAAGGTAGAAGAAACTGCCTTGACTTGATGCAGCCACGGCCGCCCCAAGAGTAGATTGAAAGTGGCGGGAACCTCTAGGATGTGGAAGTCAATCTCATGCTGTCCTGGCCCAACCTTGGTCTGGATCCTCACTGTTCCCATGACTTCTCGGCTTGTATTGTCGTATGCTCGAATCACCTGGGCTGTTGGTACGAAGTCCGCGATCTTCAAGCCAATTGCATAGGCAGTCCTTGCTGGACATACATTGATGGCGGACCCTGTGTCGACAAGCACCACGGGTATCCATTTTCCACGGAGATGTAGAGTGGCTTGTTATGCTTCGCACCCTCAGGTGGCAGTTCTTTGTCAGAAAAGGTCAACATCGGGGTAGCTCCTCCCAGAAAAACTAAGCCTACTAGCTGTTCTGGCGTAGTTTCTATCGAAAGCTTTGCCTTGTCCATGGCTGATAGGACAGCCTGTCTGTGCACTCGTGATGCCATAAGCAGTCCCCAGATGGAGATGTCTGCTTGCATCTTTTTTAACTACTTTAGTACAGCCTCTTCTTCGACTTGCTTCTCTTTCTGTCTCTCAGCTTCCTTATCTTTCCCAGATGCCTCCGGCTGGTCTAGGTGCGGGGGCTTGAAATACCGTCCGCTTCTTGTCATGTGGTCAACTTCTCCAAGGTACCAGGTGTCATCGGGTTGGTTGTTCCCCCAATCTTCGTCCGTATGGGCAAGACATAAATCATCATCTTCCCACCACATTCCATCAGCAGCCGACAGACACCTGTCCGGTTCTGGTACGATTGTTCTCGTACTCGCGGTACCTTCCACCCCTATGCTCGCAGCATTCTCTGTTCCTGCGCGCACAGCAATTTCAGTCCCTACATGGGCCTTTGCCTTTCTGATTCTCGCGGGATCTTCAAATCTTTCTTGTTCCGACCGTATCAACACAGCTGGCTGCTCAGTAATTCCTGCATTCAGAATGCTCCAATCCCGAGTGAAATTCTTAACACCGGCGCTCTCCGGCGATGTATTCTGTTCTCTGACTCTTTTGACTATCACCGACATTCGTGCCCCTCCAGACTCTGTCCTGGTTGGAACTCTTCCACCACATCTGGTTGATCATCTAACCACCCAGTAGCCTCTGCTGATTCCTCATAGTCAAACCAGTTGACTGCTGCGCCCCCTGGATCTTGGTCATTGTAAAACTGGAGATTGGTAAGGTCTTCTTCCACAGCCTTTAAATCATCTGTTCCCTGTCCCAGACTATCCCCTTGGATCACACACAGTTCTCTCCCTATTGGTAATTCCACATCTGACCCATCCTGGCCTATCGATGAAATGTAGTCACCCAGACTATATGTCTTCTCAACACGACTCCTAGATTCTGCAGACTTTGACTCAACAACCTTCTTCTCCTTTGGGATCTCCTCTCTCTTGTTCTCGATAGTCACCACTGTTGGCTTAGGTCGGGTCATGGAGGTGTCCATCATGCACAAGTCGGTGCAGTCGGGAAGGAGTACCTCTGGTTTAGGCAGGTGGGAAGGAGTGATATAGATGCTAGGATCGTAAGGCACGACCCCAGCTTGGATGAAGTTGATCCTTTTAGGCGGTGGAGCTTGGTTATGTGTGGGGAGAGGGTTTGTTGTAACATTGGGTTTCTCGGGAGGCAGAATCACCCTATTATCAATGAGATCTTGAATCTCATGACATAGTCGGAAGCACAGATCGGTGTCTTGACCGTGCTGTTGGTGAAATGCACAATATTTGGCTGGGTTGTAGGTAGGGGGAAGTCTTTCTGGTAGGGGCCGTGGTTCTAAGGGCTTCAGATGCCCTTTTCTGATTAAAACCCCCAGAGCTTTGGATAGGGGCATATATAGTGGAGCGAAGGTTCTTGTGTTTTTGGGTGGGTATTTGACCGTTTGAGTATGGCTTCTGGATGCGCCGGAGAATGGCGCAACTGCCATGGTTCTTGGAGGGGGGTTGGTGGTGACCATGCTCACTTCGGAGGCTCTTGTAGTTGTAGTACCGCTCGGGCCTGCATTAGTGTTGCGGTTGAAGGTTCTTTGGGGTTGCTCCCAGTCATTATCAATTAAGCCTTGCTTTAAGGAATCCTCAATCTGCACCCCCATTTCATGTAGATCAGAAAAGCTAGGAAAGGGGAGTACAATCATCTTTTGCATCAACTTCGGCTGAAGATTGCGCACAATCATCCGAATCTGGTCTTTGTCTGTAGGCCTTAAGGTCATCATCGAAGCCTTGGCCCTCCATCTGGTCACGAATTCTGAGAAACTCTCTTTAGGCTCTTGCCTTGTTGTCTCGAGATCACGGGTTGTAATATCGATTTGTGTATTGTATGAGTATTACGTAATGAAGGCCTCGGCCATCTCGCCCCAGTTTCTCTTGACATCATCTTCTAATTTGGCATACCATATGGCCGCCACCCCCGGCAGGGTTCGGCCGAACAGAGACAGCTTCTGAAGTTTGCTGAGTCCCATTGGCCTTAAGATGTCTGAAAGCAATCTCAGGTGCACCATGGGGTCCCCGGACCCATCAAATCGATCAATGTGTGGCATTTTGAATCTGTCAGACAGGGTCACAACTGTGTCGGTATATCCATCTTCGATGTCAGGGATGGTCTTGACTCCCTGGGATCTTTTGAACAGCTTTTCGAGCTTGCTCAACTTCAACGTTGTGGGATCTGTCTCGAACTCAAAGGGAGAGTCCGGTAGGTTGGTGGGTCTTTTGGATAACTGGGGTTGGATTTGGGGTAGGATCGGAGGTAGAGGTGGTCCCGTGGGAATGTCCGTATCATTCTGAACATTAGTTGTCTCCCCGTGGGTGGGAATTCCTGGCGGGAGAGGAACTTGTTGCGAAGTAGATGCTCCAGTTTGCTACTGTAACCTTACGATTAGCTCTGCTTGTTCATTCATAACCGTGGCCTGCTGCTTGGCGAACTCTGCCTGTCAAACAGCATCCTGCTGCATCATTTTTATACTCTCTTAGAGCTGGCGCACCATCTCCTCTAAATTGGCCGTACTGTTTTGTTCTGACTGAATTATTGGTATATGTTCCCTTTCTGTGGGAGAAGCAGAATCCTTATCCCTACCGTACACAGGTGGGGTAGATAAAGCCCTCTGTACCGACTGTTGAACTGATGTCCTCTGCCTAGTTGTCCTTCGTCTAGTAACCGAGGGTAGAGAGTGGTACACTGGTTGTCCGTCTACCAGATCCTCAGATCGATGGAGCCGACGACCTCTAATCCAGAGTGCTTGGGGAATATCTACTGGGTCAGAAGCAATTGTGCTTGACTACCTAGTAAAAAGATAAATAAAGCAAATAAATAAATGAGCAATTGGACAGCGTAACAACATAAAATAAACACAACATGCAGTTGGGTATCACAACAAATTCCCCACAAGCTGAATATACTGTTCCTTAATCACTGATCACCGTTTCCAAAATGCTGTCCCAAAGTCTAAATCTGCTACCCATAGATGACTGATTCCTAAAAATACTGATGCCTGCAGGCCTGACACTCAGACTTGCGAACTGATATGTGTGTTCCTCTGCATAAATACACTCTAAAAACACATAGCAAGTAAAGAGAGCCAAAACACCCCTATGGAGGGGGTAGGGTTTCCCTGTCTTATTTTGTCAGGAGCTAGGGTTTCACTATGCACGTAGTAGTTTTCAAACAACCTAACATCGAGTAAGCAACCTGTCCTAGTTTGGAATGGTCACTGTGGATTTCGATATGCACTAGGTCGAATGGTCGAAAAGGGTGCCCCGGTAAAACCGGGGTTTGTGTTCTCATACTGTCAGAGCCTACAACCGGTCAACCTTATAGCATGCTTTGACAAAGTCAAGCCTCCGGCAAACCGTTCAGGAATGGCAGATGGCAAACACGGTGTCCTAGGCGCACCAATGCACATGCAATGCAATGAGACACATAAATGAAATAAAAATAGGATATCACGAGTTCGAGTCAAGCTCTCTAAATCCCCAGCAGAGTCGCCAGAAACTGTAGACGCGCCCGTGGGCCTCATGCTACAGTTCAGACTCAATTTGTGTCACGGTTCTTAATCTGAACCAAAGA
The DNA here is from genome assembly GCF_055761805.1 of Camellia sinensis. Taxonomy (NCBI): domain Eukaryota; kingdom Viridiplantae; phylum Streptophyta; class Magnoliopsida; order Ericales; family Theaceae; genus Camellia; species Camellia sinensis. The sequence goes on from NC_138963.1 coordinate 86,205,577, forward strand.
GTCCAAATCTGGCAAATCGTTTTGAGAAAACAGATTTTTGAAAGAAGTGCCAAACATGGACTGCTTTGCCAGATATAGAGTCGCCACCTAAATATTTTATTTTGGCGAAATTTAGGAAACCCTGACTCGGTGCCAAAGGTCACGTGTCCGTCATCACCAAAGTTGCCTCGGCTCGGGAACTTGGGTACGATTGGGGAAGGTCACTTCGTGAGCACCCCCGCTCGCCCGATCAAAGATCGGCCTCTACTAACCATGATATCTATTTTTGAAAACATTATGCGTTCTTATTCCGGTTATTAGCCTAGATTTACTATGTGATGCGCACAACATACAAGTATAGACTAGATCACCTGAATTGGAACAAAACATTTCATGTTTGTTTGTTTGAAAATGGTTTGATGGTGCTACCCGCATGTAATAACCCACATTCATGTCTTAGTCATGTTCATGTACATTTGCATGATTTTGTCTTGTTAAGCTTGCATTTGCAGACTTTGACTTGTTTTGGCTAAGTAAGGTACCTGCCTTGTTTTGTGGCTATGTGAATTGCATAAGTGTTATGTGCATGCTTGTTTCCTTCCTTGGTGTCTCAAGCCTAGGTTATGTTAAGCCTAGATCATTCCAAGCCGAGGTCATCTTCAGTTTAGAAGTATCTTGGAACCCCTTCGTTTGACCTCCACCTTTGCTCTGACATATTGGCCGAGATGTCATTATCTAGGCCGAGGTGTTAATCACCAAGGCCGAGATGTGTATCATCTAGGCCGAGATGTTACCTTTGCACCTGAGTGATCTTGTCCTGGAGTGGTATGACCTAGACCGAGGTGTGGCATATCTAGGCCAAGGTGTGGCACAGCTTGGTCAAGTGTTGTCCTTCCTAGCCGAGGTCATTGTCACCTTAGTTGCCGAAGCTTTGTCCTTAGCCGATGTCACCACTTGCCGGAGTGCCTTACCGAGTAGCTTGTTAGATACGCTTTGTCATTGCCTTGTCTTGTCAATCTATCACCTTTTTGAAGAGAACCAACCAGCCGTTGCCACGTGTCCGAGCTGAGAGTTAAGTCAGCCGATAGAGAGAGAGAACCTATCATTTGTTGTATTTTGTTTTGAAGAGAGGAGAGAGAAGCTCTAGGAGAGGAAGAAGAGTTCTTGAGAGAGAGTAGATTTCCAAGCTTGATCCCTAGAGATCGGACCGTTAGATCCGTGTTCTAAGGTTAGATTCTTGATCTGCTCATGTTGTTCTCTATGTTTATGTTATTGCATTCCATGATTGGATAAGATTTGTAAGCCATGCATTGCTTTGAAGTTCGGTTTTAGAAAGAGAAAATGGCATTCATGTGTTCTTCAAGAAAAGATATGTTTTGATCCGAGGGCTCATGCCTAGATCCATGTTTTTGTGTTTGTTTTTGCATGATTTTCAAGTATGAGCACCCAGGTCCATGTTTTCGAACTCATGGCATGAAATCCCAGATTTTTGTAACAAGTTACGATCTTGCATTCATCTTTCTCATGATCATGTTCATCATGTTCTTCATGTTCTTCAAAGGGAAACCCAGGTTTTTCCGACTTTGCTTTTGAATGAGTCCACCGGGACCACACCTCGGCAAGGAGGTGTAGGACCTCGGCTTAGGCCTGGTTGGTACCCAGCATGTCTTCCTGACATGTAAAACAGTGTTTTGACTTCTAGCATGTTTTCCCGAGATCATTCGCATGCATGTGAGACTTGTTTTGAGAAGTATGTTCAGTATGCTTTGCCATGTGTTTGTAGGACTTGGACCTTTGCCTTGACCCCGACGTCCCAAGAACTAAAGTGAGTGGTATTTTTAATAAAGTTATGTTCTTAAGGTTTTGATAAAGCTTTGCCTTGTTTCGATAAAAGTATTTGTTAAGCATGAATGATATCCCTATTTTATGTATCAAGTAAGCTTTGTTTTGAATGACAAGTTATCAAGTAAGCTTTGTTTTGAATGACAAGCTATCAAGTAAGCTTTGTTTTGAATGACAAGCTATCAAGTAAGCTTCGTTTTGATGACCTTCTCGGATAGTCCCTTGTGCTGGAGGACTCTAAACTTTCGCAGTACCAAGAATAAAAGGATACGGTCCTTTCTTGGAAAGACTATCGTGTTAAAGCGGGCTACGGGCCTAAGTAACACAAGTCCCTCGTGCTGGAAGGTTACGCCGAGGTTATGTTATAAGATTCGACGCATGTTAAGTATGTGAGTTTTGCAAGATCGAGTTTGATGAACAAGATTTATCTCATGTTTTGTACAAGCTATGATACGTATGGTTTTGACAAGATATATTATGTATTGTTTTGAAAGACCTCGGGAATCATTCATTTAACCCCTTTATTACTTGTACCATTCACTGAGTATCCAAGCTCACCCTCCCTATGTACATATATGTAGGTAACAAGCAAGAAGTCGGCTACGCCAAGATGTGTGTTTTGTATGCATGTTATGTCGGCAGTGAAGACGTCGGCAGTCTTGAAGCTTTTGTATTTGAATATGTCGGCTTGAGAAGCCCTTTTGTTAAGATGTAATATGTATTTTGTACTTCATTTCTATTTGTATTCAAGTTGTAAAGCTATGTAAAGATGTATGCCATTCCATTTGACTTATGCACTGCTCTTATGGACTACTTGTATTTTAGATTATTGCTTCCGCACTTGTGAGCCCCCTATATCTATACTCTGATTGTGTGTGGATTTTGGAAGTTGGCCTTCGGTAATCACGAATTACTGGCCATCACGGCACCAAACTACTAGGGGCGGTTTGAGGTCGTGACACCGCAAGTAGGCTAAGACGTGGATTTGCCACCCTCGGGTGGGCTTAGAAAAACATGGTTTTGCCACTATCTAGTGGGCTTAAAAAAAAATTCACAGTCAACGAATTGTTCCAATCCAAATAACCCAACCTTCACCCACAGGCATTCAGGCAGATATATCACATAAGCAATTAGCCTCATGGTAATCATGCTGTTATGGCAAGACTCAAATGCATGCGGCATGCTAAAGCATAAATGCTTACCGAGTACTCCAAGCCAAAACAGAAACTAGTTAGTAATCATATGCATGATCCTAGTTTAAGATGGCTAATGCAACACATGCGAAATGCAACTAGAAATGGGCTCGGCTATTCTAAACATGGCATGTGAAATGCTACAACTAACACGTATTCAATTTGGAATTTAAAACACAATGCAGTTAGTATGATGTGCTGAGCCCGGTGCATGCAAGACAAATGTATGAATGCACGCATGCATAGCATAAGGTATGCTAATTTAAATATGCCCTAGTCTACCATCATAAATGGGTAAATAAAAGGGAAGAAAGACGTGGGGTTGGAAGACATATACACACTCACGCACACTTATTACACAATTGCCCTCACTCGGAGGGTCCGAATAAATATTACAGTTTGAATGAATAGTGCTAAATTAATTATTACAGAAGTTCCAATTAATTAACAATTTAAACGGAGAATTAAAGTTGCCATAGCCCCTGCCTCGAAATGCGTGGATGATGCGTGCTTGACTCGTCTTGCCTAAAAAGCTGTACCATGCCACTGTTGCCTCTGTTTACACTGCCTTGCTCCTCCGAAAATTGTGCAACTCCCAAGGTGAACTCTCTGGACATTGGGGAGCATCACCGACCAAGTGGAATTTTCACCGGCCATGTCCGGATAGTTATCGACCATTTTTAAATCCATTGGCAAATAATGAATGGCCGGTCGGCAGTATAGGTGGCCGGGCGGCCTAATATTCTTGCAGAACTTGTTCTTGACAGCAGCAGAGGGCAGACAGTGCATGGCAAGGAAATTCAAAGCAATGTATGCATGGCCAATTCTCCCTATCATGCAATGGACTCAAGGGAGCATGGCCCTCGACCCTCGGGCCATCAATCACGTACTTCAATGCATGATGGCCCAAAAGCCAAGCGTGCAACTTTGATATCAAATGAAATGCAAGCACAAAATGCATCAAAGGGCCCCAACCCCTATCATGGTTGATCAAGAGGCGAGGGAATGCACAACGATGCACATGCGACCTAAGCATGCAAACAAACATACGAACACGCAATGCAACTACATGGCACACACAATGCTGACAACATAACATGCACAATGCATTGAAACATGGCATACACAATGCAGGATGGACTTATACCAATGTGAGTGGACCTCAGCCACACTCACATCAGTGGCCAATAAGATGAAAATGAGGCAACCGAAATGCACACAAACATGTCCAATGCATGGACCGATCCTAAGATACAACACACAACTCTAACTAAGCATGGAAAATGATGGAACATGGCATATGAACATGCAAATTCCAGCACTGAAGTATGATGCTCAACAACCCCAAAACATGGAAAAATGGCACCCGATGCATGAGATGAAATCCGCAACTCGAAACTAGGCACACGGAATGACTTACAACTATACAAAGCATGCATTATTTGATCATGAAGCATGAAGACAGATGCAAGATAGTCCCAAAACATGCATATTTCCAGTTTATAACAAGTCTCAAAAATGAACACAAATAGGGCTAATCTATCATGCAAAAATGGCTCTAAAAGAGAGATTAAACATAAAGGGATAGCAGCTGGCCCCAAATGGAAAAGATCCCTTTAACAAAGCTGAAGAGGGGCTCAAAAATAGGTACTTTACAGTTTACATCAAGCCACGAAAATAATCACAAATAAGGCCAAACTATCATGCAAGAAAAGGCCTAAAAGAGGGGTAAAGAGACAAGTGGTAGCTGTTGTTTTCAAACAGAGGAGAGCCCTTCAACAATAGTGAAGAGTGGCTCAAAACAAGATATTTCACAATTTATGGAAAAGTCCAAAACAGCTCACAAGTAAGCCTAAAATACTATGCAAAAATTGGCCTAAAAAAGAGACAAAGAGGCAAGTGGTAGTAGGAAACCTCAAACAGCAGGAGGTCCTTGATCAAACATGAAAAGGGGCTCAAAATATGACTATTTACAATTTGGGTCGGAGCCCAAAAAAGCTACCAAGTATGGCTTAGACACAAAGCAAAATAAGGCAAGAAAAGAGGAGAAGAGGACTTACCCTTGAAGACCAAAGAACCAGCAGCTCTTGGACCAAATTTCTGAGCCTTTAACCTCTCCAAAACAATCCCAAAGTGCTGGAATGAAGGATGGAGGCCTTGTGCTATGAGGTGTAGGGTAAATGGTGCAAGAACCTTAGGATTTGAAAGGTTTGGGAGAGAGAGATAGGGAGAGAGCTGAGAATTTTTTTAGAGAGAGAGGAAAAATCTTCTTCGTCCAAGTTGTATCTCTCTTTTCTTCTCTCCTTGTCTCTTTCTCTTGTCAAGAAGCTTGATTGATATAGAGATATATCAGTCTGCCGCTCCTTAGAGCTCTCACGTCCAAGCATGGGCTGGGGTATGGCCTGGAATGACAGCTGCCAGCTGTCTGCAGAAATATTTGTTGAAAATCACATTTGGCTGGCCGGCCATGAAAGTGGCCGACTGGCAGTCAAATTGGCCGGCCGGCCATCACATTTGGCCGATGGCAACAAAACACAGCCGGTGGCCTCAAGCCACGGCCGGTGGAGTGTAGGGATGTCCCAAAAGCCATTCCCTGCCCTCCAAAGCAAAAACACAAGTGTTTGGTGCAAAACCAGACACAAAACGGTCGAGTTGAGAGATCCTGAGGCAAGGCGCATAGCCGAGGCCTCCGGGAACTCAAGACGAACACAAAACATGGATGATCACCGAGTGTTCAAGCGGTGACGTCCAAGTCTTGAGGACGGTCAAAAATGGGATGTCTACACGTGTCGAGCGCGGGTGTGGGTTGTTGGTCGAGTCGGTTCTTATATTAATTTTTTGGACAAAATTTGTTTAAATTTTTTCCAAAATTCGTTTAAATTTTTTCCAAAATTCGTGCAGGAAAATTTAATTTTCTGAACCGAAATTAATTCAATTTTGAATTTAATTTTTATGTCCATTTGTTACTTCTTCAGTCCAGTTTTTCAAACAGTTTAAATAGTTCAAACAGGTTGCCAATCTGTTAAACCCCGGACAGATTTAGTTTCTGCCCAGACAGATTCAAATCTATTGCAGTTTTCAAACAGATAGAAACTGTCCAGCAGTTATCTGTTGCACCTGTTCATTCAAAATATCCACCGGTTCAATTTGATTTTCAGACCTGTTAAGGTCCATATATAGCCGGCCATTTTCCAGCAGTGAGGCAGTCTGAAAATTCATTATTTCCTTCTACTTTTGCTCTCTTGCATGATATAATCTTCATATTAATTTTAGAAAAAAAAATCAGAGAGTAAGAACACAGGTTTTTGTTCGCCGAACAAATTGTTTAGAGTGCTACTACAATTTGTGAAGATCGTTGTATGTTGGGAGATAGACGCCACTTAACCGTAAGCACCGTAGCGGGGTGAATCTGTCTTAAGGACAGAGTGTCACACACTCGACTTGATCTTTTTATTGTTCATTCGGTTTGAAAAAAAAAAATTCGATACTTTATTTATTTTATTTGTTTGACTTAGTGTCAATTTATTTATTGTACACAGAAGATTAGTCCAGCACTTACTTCCAAGAAAAAACCAATCAAAATACAAACCAACAAGCTTCTCAATATCAAATTTCAATAATCATCCAAATAGCTACATGTAACAACCACATCCACTCATCAAAATTGAGTATGGATTGAAGCACATAAGCCAACATGCTTGAATGATTAGATAGCAAATGAAAAAGTGCAAAAAATATGAAAAAAACTATACTATATAATCAAACTTGTAGATGGGTGGCTACTTTCTAAGTCCCAACCCATCCACAAGGTTCCAATCAACACCTCTATATACAACAACAATGAATTATACTTTTAAAAGGAAAGAAAAGAGTACAAACACATAGAAAATGAAAGAAACCATCAACTCAATAGATGGGTGGCTACTTTCTACTTCCCTCCACATTCATGACGACTCCTCACAAGATTACAACAAGCTAGAAATGAATTCAGAGCTTAGAGAGAGAGAGAGAGAGAGAGAGTGTGTGTGTGTGTGTGTGTGTGAGAGAGAGAGAGAGAGAGAGAGAGAGAGAAAAGGTCAAAAGTTTCACCTTTTAAAAGAGGTTGAGCTTCTTGGTTGTCAAACTCCTTCTTGCCACCCTTAAGGTTCTTTAGATATGGCTTATAGTTCTTGCTATCCTCAGCAAAAAGCTTGTAATTAAGCTTTAATGGAGTTTCGGTGGTTGGTGTGTGAAAAATGGAGGTTGGAGGTGAGGTGGAGTGAGAAGCTCTAAAAAACAAGTCTCTTAGCCTTTGAAAATTTGGTAACCCTAAAAAACAAAGTTGGGTCGTGTATTTATAGATTTTATATCTAAAATAATTGTGGAAAAGTCGTAGAAAAAGTCAAAATTCCCAAAAATGCTCTGTACTCGAACATTCTAGCATGCCGTACCATTATTCTTCTAGCCAACTAAATTTTTCATCTAGTCGTGATTTGTTGTTTGACCAGATGAAGAATATGCCGTTAGGTCAATAGGGTAAAGTTAGCATAATTTGAAAGAAGAAACAGGTATTTCAGAGGATTTCACTATTTCCATTTATTCCTACCATATCCTTCACTCAGTTCACAAGAAACAACAATGTTTGGAGGTTGGAAAGGTGAGCCTCGGGATATTGTAGAAATGTTTGAAACTCCGCAATCAGACGTATTTTGAAAAAAGGTTCTAATTTGGTTTAAAATGTTTTGGCCAAAATGCGTGTAAGGTTAGAATTAAAGCTTGAGTTTGGACTCCTTACTGAAGAATTCATAAGATTAGCATATCTCGATTTTCATTATTGGATGTTCGGAAAAGAGTGTCTAAGTCTTAAGGCCGGTCAAAATAAGGTGTCTACACATATATACAATTGATTTTTTAAAATTTTTTTTTTTTTGGGTGTAGAAATAGTTCCAAAAAATTATTTTTTTTTTTACAAATTCCCAAAAAAATAACTTTAAAAAACATTTTACAAACAAATTTTCTATAATTTTATTTGTTTTTAAAAGCATAAAATAGTTTTCCATAATAATACCAAACGCCTACATGTGTTTCTAACTTACACAAGCATTTCAAAACAGATAACACATACAAAAAGGTCCCCATATGCACATAGATTGAATGTTTCTCAATTCTCATTTCAACCTCAAATATTTTTGTTTCCTTCAAATGAAATATACAATCTCTCAGAATTTATTTATTCCATCATAACGACAATTATAATAAATAAAAATCAAACCCATCATAAATTAAGTTTGAAGTTCTTAAATTAAGGGCATTTAGGCCCTCCCTCCTTTGTTTTCCAATTGTTGTAACATGGACATTCCTTCTTGTGGCCATATGTGCCTGACGGTACACAAAGACATTTGTCACAACAAAGGTTGCAGAACATCAAGCAATTGTTCAAGTGCGATGTTGCCGAACATTGTTTGGCGCATGCAGGAGGGCATTCTACAAACTTGACATTCATACACTGTTAATTAGATCCATATTTGACTACAATTTTTGTTTTTTAAGATAATGATACAAAAAGAAAAGGGAAAAAATACTTACGATCTTTGGTAAGAGATCCTTCTCCGCCAGCCTATTGGTGATTTAAAACAAATCAATGACATATAAATTAGACAAATCTCATAAAAAATATAAATTTTACTAGGAGTTAGTGTTCTTTGAACTTTTATATCATCTTTGAATTTTTTGGATATATAAGGGGGAAGAAAAGGGAAGAAAAAAAAATGAATGAGTTATAACCTAACATTTTCACTTTTCACTTCTTTTTTTTTTTTTTCATGTGTGTGTGTGTACAGTTAAGATCCAAACACAATCCAAGATTGAAGACATAATCACCATTATTGTGGCGAAAATAGTTAGGGAGGATTACTTACCAATGAAACTTGAATGGTTGACATGGAAGCCACAAGGAAGAAGAGGAAGACAAATTGAAGCCTTGAAAAGCCAGCCATAACTCTACTACTCTTTCAGTTTGTGAAAATTTTCTCTTTTTCTTTCACGTTGACCCAGGTCACAATACATTTTGATGCCTATGATTCCCTATTTATAGTTGATGCGCTAGCTTGTACACATTCTTTGCATGGTAAGCTATTAAGCCATCTTAAATGTTAATAGTGTGAAATGGTCAATAAATTATTACCAAAATGCGGTTACTAAGCCTTCTTTTGGTATTGATTTTTTTAGTTGATTTTTTGAATTTTTTGATTTTTTGACTTTTTTGATTTTTGATTTTTTTTTTTTTTGTCCTTTTGTGATTATTTAGCCCAACTCAAAAACCAAACAACCCCTAAATGAGATTCCTTTCATTGTGGGTTTGCTATGCATGGTATTATTCAATGGGAAATTTGAACATCGTTATTGGAGAAAAGTTACTTACCTATTTTGGGAAATAGGTTAAAAGTTAATTTTTTGACTTTTTTAAAAAAACGTTTAAAAAAATAGAGAGGTGATGTGATCCAAAAAAGTCAAAAAGCCAATAAACTGGCTTTTAACCTACTTCATGAGGCTCACTTTGGGCCCACCTCTCATCATATGGTCATCAATATCTGATTAATTTAATTTTTTGCATAGATGATTTGTTCAGTAAGCCTTAAAAGATAAATGATTCGAATCATGAAAGTGTATTTAGAATGAACCTAATGAAAAATATAACAGTCCCTATAGTGTGCCTTGGATAGAACATTAATGACTTGTCTTCTATTATTATTTGGCATAATTCAATGATATGTCACTCAATGGTGATGATATTAGTAATCTGTTTTTGATATGTCACTCAATGGTGATGATATTAGTAATCTGTTTTTGATATTAGTAATATGTGCCTCGGATAGAACATTAATGACTTGTCTCTATTATTATTTGGCATAATTCAATGATATGTCACTCAATGGTTGTTTTTTTTTTTTTTTTTTTTATGCATACATGATATGTTATCAAAATTCACATGCTTTCAACATTTGCCAAATCCATGTTATTTTTGACATATGGGTTGGAGCAAAAATTTGGGGTCAAATTTGATTGTTGATGTGCCATGTAGGATTTGGCTCTTGTCAAAAATAATTATAGCACTTTTTTTTTATAAATAAAACAATATTTTAGTTTATCTTTCAATAACAAAATAATAAAATTTGGTATAGAGGTTGGAGAGTTTCAAGAGAAGTCAAATTGACATATGTCAATTTGTCACCCAAGCCTTCAATTTTATATGACATACCAAAATTTGGCATATAGGTTGGGGATGCTATCCAAAGCTTAAAATAGCAAGAAGGAAATTATTCTTTTCTTCTCATTGTAATAATAAAAAGTACAAAAATATTAGAGACCCCAAAATTTTATCAAAAGTTCTACCAAAGGTCTCACATGGGTGTGGGACCTACATGGGACCCATATTGTGTGGATCCCACACCCATGTGAGACATTTGATAAAACTTTTGGTAGAATTTTTGGGACCTCTAGCGTTACTCCAAAAAGTATTAACCTTAAGAATTTAATAATATGCATTAATTTCTGTACGAAAAATTTTATGTGATGTTTCGGGTTCGTTGACTCGACTTGTTGTGCCTATTTGAATTTTCCGTTTTACTTTTGGAACCATTGTGCGTTAGTTATTATTCTAGCGATTGTGGTTAGACCGTGTTTAGTGACCCTAAAGTGTTTTAGCAAGTTAAAATTTTGAGTTCCGAGCGTTAAGGACGGGTTACCAGTGTAGGAATGCCTTGAAGAGAATTTTGGACACACCAAGCATTCCTCTTACATGTAGGTTGGAGCCATATGTGCAATTTTGTGCAGAAACATTTGGACTTCTGGAGTTGGGGCCGCATGTGTGGTGGGCTAAGTTCACATGTGCAATTTAGGGCCCGTACGTGAGACAATGTGGAGCAGCAAGTATAACACACTGCAATAAATAGCACGTGCAGTGAAGGAGTCCCGCACGTGCGGCGAGGGACCTCTGCACGTGCGGCCATGTGCATTTTTGCCTCCTTTTTCTTGTTTCTCTCCCTCTTTTGATGATCTCTCTTCCTTTTTTCTCATTTCTCTTTATCCTCTCTCTCTTTTTAAACTCTCTTTTCTCTCCATTCTCTCTAAAACACACACCAAACTTCACAAAGCTCTCAATCTAACCAAATGAAAGAAGAATTTGACCCTAGTTCTTTGGACGAAAGTGATAAGCATGTCAAGAGCTTCGTTTTGACCAGAGCTGTTGAAAATCTGACAAACTCAAAATTTTAAATTTTCTTCCTTTCTCTCTCAATCTTTGAGGTAAGGATTTTCTCAACTTAGTACATGTATTTTAGCAAGATTATGTGCTATTTTGTTAGTTGAAATTGTTTGGAAAAGTTAGGGTTTTGCTAATATTGTTATTAATGCAATAATTGGAAAATTTATCAAATGTTTGTCATACTTCTTAACGGTTTTACCTATGGTTGCTGTTATCCTAGTAATGACAACCCATGAGGGGGGTGAATTGGGTTTTCAAAATATTTAAGCAATAATGAAAACTAATGCAGTTTGAACTAACTCAGAACTAAAAGAGAGATAAAAAATTTAAATAATCAAATTTTAACTGATGAATAAGCAATGCAAATAATCACAGGAAAATATAAGCAGTGATAAGAGAAAGGAGAAGAGATATCAACACCATGATTTATAGTGGTTCGGCTTAACCCAAGTCTACGTCCACTCCCTAAGTATTCTCGTTGGAAATTTCTCCACTATCCTCAAATAATAATACAACCCCTAGCTTCACAGGTGCTAGTAAACATTTACAACAAGTGATCAACCCCAATCACTTAAGCCAATTAGTTTTGAATCCGATGCATAGTCACCCCTAACCCAAGTGATTTTATCCCAAAAATCACTAACAAAAATATCATAACTAGTTTTGAATTCGGTGCCTAGTCACACCTATCCCAAGTGATTTTATCCAAAAAACCACTCAGAAAAAAATCACTCTCTCAAGAGTAAGAAGAAGGGGGTGCAAACCCTTTTACAATAAAAGTTTAGCTAGCAAAAAATGAAGAGCGTGGTTGGAGTTGCTCTTACAGAGCTTTCTTGAATATCACCAATGTATATTTGTTGTGTTTGTTGTTTTTTTCAACTGAGGCTTGAATGCTCCTTTTATAGCTTCAAAATTACGATTGTTGGAGCTTCAAAAATATAGTTGTTAGGATTGATTCCCTTTCCCAACTCAATTCATCTTCTATATTGAACCTTTCCATATGAGAGCGATTTGAAATTTGAATTTTTGTATTCTTCAATTAATCCCATAGTCCATGCTTTCCTTCCTCATGCATATCTTCAACTTAAAATAGTAGATTAGAGGAATCTTCAAATTCAAATTCTATTTGTAAGCTTCCTTTCTTGAATATTAGCAAATTTCAATTTGTCTTGGAAAAGTTCTGAACAAATCGCTTTGATTCTACATTATTTCCTGGTAGAGCAAATCTTCCTTTTATATCAAATCCAATCAAAATCTTCATTCTTCATTTATGTTTGAACAATTTGCTTCTGCCGAATACTTTGAGCTGACTTTGAAAATTATGGGAATTTCCTTATGCAATCAAGCAAGCTCTAAGCCGGTTCATTCTAGATTTGAGTTGACACCTTCATTTCTGATTCAATTTTATTTAGTACAATATATTTTGAGTTTGCTCCTCTTTCTTCATGAGCTTACTCAAATCAAGAAAATTGTTCCAGATCTGACTCAAATCAAGAATATTGTTCCAGTCAATTCTACAAATTAGACAAACTTTAATCATCTTTAAATTTAACAATAACTTATTATAAGCACAATCACTTAGGCTTTGTTATCATCAAAATCATTTTATATAATCCTTCGGAAACCTTGGGGCTAGCAGTTGATATTTAGCATGTGAATTTGAGAAATTTTCACTTTAAATGAGAAAATCCCAAATTTTTGAAAACCCTAGAAATGTAAAGATTGGGAATGCAATTGGGAATTGAGGAAATTTATGAAAATTCTTGCTAAATTATGACCATTTGGAAAGTATGGAGAAATGTTAAGAGTTTTTGGAAATCATGTGTTATTTTGAAGGAATTGAGAATTGTTAAATTATGCTCTATATTTTGCTTATTCAGAATATTGTAATAGAGATAATTATTTTGGAAATCGATGAAGGATTGCATTGACTTGTTGTATAATTGATACGGAAATTAGCATAGATTTTTGAAACTTTTCATGGGTATAATTCTATAATAATAGTCTTCTACTATTTTTTTGAAAGACGTTCACGTTTTTTTTTTTTTTTCCTTTTAAACTATTCTTTGATCTTTGAAAGGTAAATCATTGATGAACTTTTGTGTCTGCAACTTCTTTATGTGTATCATCTTCTTCTTCTTTTATTATTTACAATATAATAACTTATTGATATATAACTCTTTTATTATGTTATATTTATAACTTACTGAATTATGAATCATTATTCTACATGATATTATTGTATATCATCATTTTTTTATTATGTCAGAATTTAAGATTTATAACTTATTGATACATATTAGTATATCAATTTTTTTTTTTATTTTATGCTATAATATTTCTTGAGTATTATTTTAAGTTGACTACACTTAATATTCTAGATTTATTTTTGCTGAATTATTTTTTAAAATTTCTGGAGAATGTATCAAATCTGTATTTGGAATGAGAATAAGGTCAAAGTGAGGTTAACAAGGTTGGCATAGAGGAGACACTTGCTTCTTCGGCGCAATAGTAGACTTGAGAGTCTGTTAACAAGAGACTAACTCATCCACATGGAAAAATAAGCACAATTTTTTTGACTATTACTATTGCATGCTAAGGGAAAGCGTCATCATCATGTTAAACCCATATTAAATGACAACATAAACCATAATGACAATTTTGTAAATTTTTTACCGCAAACTCATGAATATGAAATGTACTCTAATGCAGTTCTACAAAATGATAATATGTTTGTAATTAAACAAAAATTATTAATTTTGCTAGTAATAATTTATTAATTTTCTATTTAGGTTTTGGTAATCAACACGTCGACACACAAAAAGGTATTTTCGAAACAAATGTAATGCATCGGCATCCTAACCAAGTTTAACAAGATACTGATGTGGTGCAAGTTACAACAATGAAATATTTGGTAATATTTTTATTAATATTTTGCTTCAATGGAAAATCAACAGTACTTTATTTTTCTATACTTCTAACGAGTAGGACATTCTCACGCATTTTCTTTTGAAGCAAAACACAAACCTTAAACCTTAACTTTATCAATTTCTACTTCATATTAGTAGAGAATGAAAACAATTATTTTCTAAATTAGATTTAAGATTAATATTACTTTTCAAGGAAAATCTCAAAACAATTTAATAAATTAATTACTTTATGACCCATATAGACAAAAGTTTGAAAGTACATAACAAAAATACAAGTTGAAAGTATTATTTAATCATTCATTTAACTATCTAATGTAGTAGCATTAAAAAACTTTAAAAAAAAAAATTAGTAACAATATTCACACTCCCCTTTTCAGATCATATATAGACAAATAATTTAAAATAAAATATAAATATGATTGGTTAAAATATCTTAAGCTAAATATTATGTTGTTAGGGACTTTTTTTTTAAACTCTCTCGTGCATAGCATAGGTTGGCTGCTATTTTTAGTATATATGAAATTGGAGAAATTTGGGAAATACCTATTATTACCACAGCGAATGTGTGTATGTGTAAATAAGTGTATAAATAAAATAAATAACAAAATAAAAATAATTAATTCAAAAAATAATTATATGAATTAAATTCCAAATCAATTGCTTACTGAAATTATAAGTCGAGGCTTGTGTTGGACACAATCTCCTTAAAATAGATTTCGCCCTTACTCCGGTGCTCTGAGATTTAACGGCGTCTACTTCCCAGGATACAATGACTAACACTTGATTCACAGCACAACAAGCTCAAGTTTGGCGAACCAAGCAATGTTGTAACTCTCTCTTTCTTTTCATAGAAACTAAATGGTAAATAGATGCAGGAGCATATGAGGATGAACAAAATAAGAAATGAAAAAATGTTAGGAAAATTTTGATGGCCAGAATTGCTAGGATGGCAGAAATTGGTGGCTTTTTAGAATAGGTTTCAACAGATAGAAACCCATTCAAACAGATTCAACAAGTAGAAAACCTATTCAGGTGGATTCAACAGGTAGAAAACCTGTACGGGTGAACTCAACAGGTTTGAACTTGTTCGAGTGGAGTTTTAAACTTTTTGGGTGGAGGAAAAAATCTAGACCAATTTATTTTGAATTTTGAAACCAAAATTTTAAAAAATAAATAAATAAAATACAAATGCTTTTGGCCCAAAAAAATAAGTATTGGGTCGGACAAGCCCAACCCAACCTCACACCACGCACTTACACCCAAGCCCAGCCCAGCTTGCCTGGATGGACGGCAGCGGCGCGTTGTAGACGCGCCCTCGTGGGCCTCGCTACAGCTCGGACTCAATTTGTGTCGGTTCTTAATCTGATCTCGCAATGTGCAATGCAAGACTGATAAATCACCAAAGAGTCCAAATTCGACAAATTGTTTTGGAAAACAGATTTTTAGAAAAAAGTGCCAAACATGGATTGCTTTGCCAGATACAGAGTTGCCACCTAAATATTTTATTTTGGGGGAATTTATGAAACCCTGACTCGTTGCCTAAGGCCACGTGTCTGTCATCACCAAAGTTGCCTCGGCTCAGGAACTTGGGTACGATTGCGGAAGGTCAGCTATGAGCACCTCCTCTCGCCCGATCAAAGATCGGCCTCTACTAACCATGATATCTAGCTTTGAAAACATTATGCATTCTTATTCCGATTAATTAGCTAATCTTACTATGTGATGCGCACAACACAAAAGTATAGACTAGATCGCCTAATTTGGAACAAAGCATTGCATATCCGTTCGCTTGAAAGATAGTTTGAATTTTGCTACTCGCAAGTAGGCTAAAACACGGATTTCAACGAGTTGTTCCAACTCAAGCAATCCAACCTTCACCCACATGCATTCAGGCAGTTATATCAACTAAGCAGTTAGCCTCATGGCAAGCATGCTTTCATATTAACACTCACATACAAGCAAGATGCTAAAGCAAAAGAAAACACTTACAGTGTACTCTAAGCCAAAATAAGAACATGTTAGTAATCATGCATGATTCTAGTTCATGTTAAGATGGCTAATGCATCGCAAGCAAAATGAAACTAGAATAGGCTTGGCTAATCTAAGATGACATATGAGATGCAACAGATAACATGTATTCAAGTTAGATTTGAAATACTATGCGATTAGTATGATGCCCCGAGCTCGGTGCATCCAATACAGATGAATGAATGCACGCATGCATAGCATAAGGATGCTAATTGAAATATGCCCTAATACTAACCATCAAAAGCAGGTAAGTAAAAGGTAGAAAGACGTGGGGTGGGAAGACATTCACATACACTCGCACACTTATTACAAATTCGCCCTCGCTCGAAGGGTCCGAAAGAATAGTACAAATTAACTAACTAACAAGATAATTAATTATTACAAATTACTTAACTAATTAAGCAAATTAACTACTCGAATAAAGTGGTAAAATAGCCTCGGAAAGACGGTCCAATACATGCGCGCTCGACTCGACTCGGAAATCCACCACCATGCACAAGCTGCCTCTGTTTTCACTGTTTTATGCCTCTGTAAATTGCACAAGTCCCAAGGTTGGTTCTGGAATCCCTGAAGGTTGTGGAAGACTACCGGCCAAGAGGAAACACCACCGGCCATGAAGAAGTGGTCGTCGACCACAAATGAAGCTATCGGCCCTCCATTGTTGGTCGATCGGCACTCAATGTGGTCAGTCGGCCATCCATTCCTGCAGAACCCTGTTTGACAGCAGCAGAGGGCAGACAAGGCATGGCAATGCATTTTCAAAGCAAATATTTGCACCAACACCCTTCTTACTATGTTCATGACTCAAAGAAGGATGGTCCTCGACCCTCGGGCCACCAATCGCGCATTTCAATACGTGATGGCCAAAGAGGCCAAGTGTGCCATTTCAATATCATATAAGTTGCAAACCAAACAAACAATGGACCCAACCTCTATCATGGTGATTCAAGAGGCAAGGCATGCATGCAAAATGCAATGCAACCTAGGCATGCAAGCTAAGTATGCACCATGAGCATGAGGGCAAGCATATAAATAGCTCAAGCATGTGGCAAGTATGCAAGCTAACAAGCATGCGAGATGCAACCTAAGCATACAAGTATGCAAGACATTTAACAACACTTTAAGCAACTTAACCAAAGATGCATGCCAAATGCGCAATTAAGCATGCAATAACATGTTCGTAGATCTATACATAGCATGCAACAACATGCGAGAGGGGGGACAAGTATGCAACAACACACAAGGTGAGCATGCAACAACATGCGAACAATGGACTTACACCAAGATGGACAGCTCTCTACTAGGTCCAAAACAGTGGCCAAATGCTATGGAAATGAGGTCAAATTTACGTACAAATATGCATGCAAACATGGTCTAACACTTAGGCATCAAAGAGACAACTTTTAAGCACACTTAAAAGAAGATAAACATGGACATATGGCATACATATCAAGCTCTGAAAATCATGTTAAGGATGGTGCCAAACCAACTAAACTAGACAAGCATAGCATGCAACATGGTCCAAGGCCTAAGGTTCACCAAAGAGGCATTGACCTACACTTAGCAAAACCAAACATGACATGATTTGAACAACCAAAATCATAGTTTTAGCATGTTAAAACAAAGCCAAAGACACATTGGCATGGCATCCTAGAGGCCTAAACATGATGGCATACGCAATGACACATTCATGGAGCATGAAACACAAATTCTTTATGGTCTTAAAGGAACATCAAAGCAAGCATACAAGCATACCACAAGGACTGAAATGATGCCATAAGTGGTGCCAAACCACTGAAACAAGCCAAGCAATGCATGCTCAACACTCACACACCCAAGGCTAACAAGCCAAAATGCAAGGTGGCTATACAAAGCATGTCATGGATGGCCAAAACAACTCCAAAAAGACCTTAAGCATACTAAATCATGCACAAAAGCTTCACAAAGCTAAGCCAAAATCATGCTAAAACAATGCTCAAAGCACAAAGCATGTTAAGGTAATTTCATGGCATTACAAGACAAGTATGCAAGGCATGCATGGTGTGTCTAAACCAACTTAAAACAGTGCTATATCATGGCAAAATAACACTAAATAACAACTAAGACATGGCCAACATGAACTTAAGAAAGGTGCTCACACATGAGGCTAAAATGGCAAGTATTAAAGATAATAAGGAGAGGGGATGGCCCTCTCCTTCTTAGGACCTAAAGCACCATCCTCACCACTGAAATCCCTCTGGATTTCAACGGTGAGGAGGCCAAAACAAGGTGGTCCCGGAGCTCACAAAAATAGCACAAAAATGGGGCCAAACAAGGCCTAAGAGGGGTCAAACAACCGCAAACACCAAAACAACCTTAAACAACTATTTTAAGCACTCAAAATCAGAACTTTTATTAGTTATAGACTAAGCTTAAAAATAGGTGCAAGGATGGCTAAATGCCTAAGCAAAAATGGGGAATAAAGGGGTAAAGTTCTTACCCTTGAAAACCTTCTTCACAAGGACCACTCCAGCAGCCTCTCCAAGCTTAGATCAACTCAAGTACTCTGAAAATCACTCCTTAGTACCTTAGTAGCCAAAGGAAAGTGTAACACTAAGTGTTTGTGTACAAAACTATGAACAAAGCACCTTAAACACACACAAAATGGAAGGAGAAGGAGATATAGAGATAGAATAGATACACAATCCTCTAACCCTAATCTCAGAGCTTTGGAATTTCTTGGAACCCTTGAGGAGGGAGGAGAAGCCCTCCTCTTATAGAACTCCAACTCTTGCAAAGCTTACAAAACAAGCTAAGCAAGAGTGAAATCCCTCCATACACGTGTATGGAGGGGGTGCAAAGTGTATGCCAGCTATCACTGCTGGCATAAAATATCTTCCAAAAGCAGATGCACAGTGGTCGACCAGCCAAAAATGACAAATTGACCAAATCAATGGTCGACCGACCAGAAAGAGTGCCGACCGGCCATCACCAATGGCTGGTAGCAACAAAACAGGGCCGGTGGCCTCAAGTCATGGCCAGTGAGGTATGGGGATGGCCAACAAGCTATTTCCCACCCTCAGAAGCAAAAACACAAGTGTTTGGTGCAAAATCAAACACAAAACAGTCGAGTCGAGAGATCCTAAGGCAAGGCGCGTAGCCGAGACCTTTGGAAACTCAAGACGAACACAAGCATGGATAATCACCGAGTGTTCAAACGGTGATGTCCAAGTCTTGAGGACGGTCAAAAATAGGGTGTCTACAGTTGCCCCTCTTTGGCAGAACTCGAAAGTCATAACAATGACGGGAGTGAGTGTCAAAGCCCAGAGACGACCCATTTTTGACAAGGCCAAAGACTTAGACAAAGCATACAAGCTACAACAAAGATATGCGCCCGAAGGCAGGGGCAAAATGTAAGACAATGCACAAGGCCGAGCATAACTTATGATCATGCAAAGAAAGCTGTAACGAAGCATATACATACAATAAATGCAACAGTTTAAGCAATCAAACACAAATCTAACTACATTACAATGTAAGAAGGATGTAAGAGAATTATGCAATTCTCGTTACATCTCACGCGGGGAATACAATACCTGTGCGGTTCGTCTGGTCGTGCCAGCTTCAAATGAACCGTACATACAATATCGTTCCTGAAAAAGAAAGAAACTTAACAGGTACAATATCATTAGCAACATGCATAACAATGCAATCTAAAACTGCGTGACAACGCGAGTGAAGGGGTGCATGACAATGCAACCTATGCGTGGCGCATAACAATGTAGAATTGATGCATGATAATGCAATATTTACAAAACTATGTATAAACAATGCAAATGATATGCAATGCATTTGAGACGATCAAACCATAAGCAGTTCAAAACCACACAAATATCATAAAGATGATGGAGATGCAAAATCCGTCTACCATAGAAAGGTTGCCAACACCCTTAAACCACAATCCCAACAGTGGAATAGATGCGTACACATGCAGAACTATGTGTGTGTAGACGGAACACAAGATACAAGTAATTGGGTGGGATGATATAAGTGAGGCATGCTCTGCTCAGGAAAGATCATGATCCTAAATGCTGGATGCAACAAACTACACTACAATGCAATGAATGCAGTGGATAAGAAGCGCGACCAAAACATATCTTGCCTAGGAAAGGCATGGACACAAACAAACCACGTTTAACACAGAAATGGTGCCGTCACCCACAACACTAGGTGCGTACACATAATATCATAACCGCATTTCAACGCGAGAAGTATGGGCACATACCAGACCAAGCTCAACTTGGAAAGGTGCAAACGATAGATGGATGATGCAGCAAATGCTTGCAATGCTACAATGCAATATATACAATATGCAATGGAAACTATGTACAATGCAACCTACAATGCATGCATGACAATGCAAGCTATGTACAATGTAATATTTACAATGAATGCATGACAATGCAAGCTATGGACAATGCAATATTTACTAGCTAAAATGCAATGAATGCAGTGGATAAGGCATGCGGCCAAACCGTATCTTGCCTAGGAAAGGCATGGACACATACAAACCATGTTTAACACAGAAACGGTGCCGTCACCCACAACACTAGGTGCGTACACATAATATCATAACCGTGCTTCAACGTGAAAAGTACGGGCACATACCAAACCAAGCCCAACATGGAAAGGCGCAAGCCGTAGGTGGATAATGCAGCAAATGCATGTAATCTACAATGTAATATACACAATATGCAATAGATGGAATGGATAAGGCCTGCGGCCAAATCGTATCTTGCCTAGAAAAGGCATTGACACATACAAACCATGTTTAACACGGAAACGGTGCCACCACCCACAACACTAGGTGCGTACACATAATATCATAACCGTGCTTCAACGTGAAAGTATGGGTACATACCAGACCAAGCTTAACGTGGAAAGGCGCAAGCCATAGGTGGATAATGCAGCAAATGCATGTAATCTACAATGCAATATTTACAATATGCATGGAAACTATGTATGACAATGCAATATATACAATGATGCATGTATGTAAATGCCATATTTACAGTGGATTATATACAATGAAGGCATGACAATGCAAGCTATGTACAATGAAATAAGATATGCATGACAATGCATGTCTGTTTTTTTGTTTTTTGTTTTTGTTTTTTTTTTTTTGAAAATGCATGATAACGCAAATGAAGGAAAAATGCATGACAATGCAAATGAAGGAAAAATGCATGACAATGCAAATGAAGGAAAAATGCATGATAATGCAACTGGAATGTGCATGACAATGCAAGGGGACTCAAATGCGCGACAACGCATGTTCTCTTTGAAATGCATGACAATGCATGTAAGGTACGTATGATGATGCGTGACAAGGACCATGCTTGACAATGCATGTAAGGTGTGCATGACGATGCGGCCTAAGATAAAACCTACCAAAAGCCGTTCGGGCACGACAAACACCAAAGGACTTGCACCTTCAGAGGATTTAAGGTCTCCTAGACCGTTAAGAGGTGCATAACAATGCAAGTGAAATGACGTATAACCAACGCGTGCTTACGACAAGACATTGTAATGTAATGCATGTAAAGCAAATTCCAAGCCTCTCCAGAGAAAAAAGATACAAAAAGGATACAGCTTGCACGTATTCGAGGATGGCACGCAGAAGACACAGTCCGAGGTCAAAACGGAGACCGGTTAAGCTTCAAAAATGCCTGTTCTTGCACTGTATTGAGCAATGAAGGCCCCAAACAACATATTTGACCTAAATAAGAGTGTAGGAGGTTCACCGGCCATCGGGGAAGACCACCGGCCATCAATCGGCCACAAAACAAGGCCATCGGCCATATATTTGGACGACCAGCCAACAATGTGGCCGACCGGCCAAAAATGCCTGTATCGGGGCAGTTTTGTCTTTTCAGCCACAGGTCTTTAAATATAGGGCTTTAAACCCTATTTCTTCACTTGCCTCTTGCTCGAAAACTCTTGCCCTCCCTCTCTATGTGATTTTTCTTCCTTCGATCCATCATTTTCCTCGGTTTTCGGGCCCATTTCAACGTTTGGTTCGCGAAACCCTCACCGTTTTAAACATTTTGGACCGAACAGAATTTGTTTTCGGTGCCTCTTTTCTTGATTTCCACCACTCGGGGTTTGTTTCCCCTGAGTTTACCTCGATTTTCATGCCTTTTCCGCACTTCGACATTTCTGGCCATTTTTCACCCTCCCGGGGTTGACTTTTCATATTCTCGCCTGGTTTTCACATTTCCAGCCATTTTCACGCTACCCCTGAGATGGCAGACGATATTCCAAGCGGTGGGGCTCCCCGGAGATGGATGTGGACCCAGAGGCCGAGCTCTTGCCTCTTTACATCCGACCGTTCGATCCGGTGGCCTACAGACCGGCGATTCACGTGTTGCCTCCTGACGGACTTCGCCAGTTTAGGAGTTTTGATAGGGCCGTGCCATCAGAGCTTCTTTTGCGTGAGCTAGGGTCACATCTGTCGTACGGCATTTTCGAGGTATACTCTTCCCGGTTTCATTTTCTACAAAGTAGAATGTAAAACTGCAATAGTCGATTCTGTCTTTTAACTGTTCGGCCTGGATAGACCGATATACCATATGTTGTAGCCCACTGGGACCTCACTTGCACCTGATATCTATTTGAAACTGAACACGTGCACGGACGCTGTATTTTCACTGAACCACTCAAACGCACTGGCACATCATATGTTGTAGTTCACTGCGAGCACACCGGCACCCGATGTCTGTTTGAATCTGAAAACGTGCACACATACTGTATTTGCATCAATTTTGAATGTTCTTCAAAACTATATATTTAATATTGCTTCGCAACTGTTTGCTTTTGAATACAAGGGGATTCCCATGCCTTCCGGGGGTATGGGAATGTTGCCGCCCGAGGATGGTATATGGAGCTACCGGACGCGGTTCGTCACATCGTTGACCAGGCTGGCTTCGGCACTTTCTGCAGGGGACTCTCGCGCCTTACTGCCAGCAGGCCTCTTCTTGCTGCTCTGGTAGAGAGGTGGTGGGACACCACTGACTCCTTCCACTTCTCAGCCACGGGAGATATGACGATGACTCCCTTCGACTTCTCGATGCTCACTGGCATCGGTGTAGGGGGTGATCCGATCCCCTTTGACACAGATATGAATGAGTGGGAGGCCACTCAGATGTACCTGCTTGGCGAGCTGGCACCTCTTGCTCACCCGGGATTTGTCAGATATTCGTGGTTCGAGGACCACTTCAGGATTCAGCCAGCCTTAGCTGAGGAGGCACTGATGGCTCAGGAGGAGGTAGAGCAGTATGTACGCGGCTTCCTTATATTCTTACTGGAGACGACCCTCTTCGCCGACCGGGCGAACACTGTTGTAGACACCCCATATTTGACTGTCCTGAAGACTTGGACGTCACCGTTTGAACACTCGGTGATTATCCATGTTTGTGTTCGTTTGGAGTTCCCAGAGGTCTCGGCTACGCGCCCTGCCTCAGGACCTCCGAACTTGACCGTTTTGTGTCTGGTTTTGCACCAAACACTTGTGTTTTGCCTTGGAGGGGCAGGGAATGCCTTGTAAAGCATCCCCACACACCACCGGCAGTGGCTAGAGGTCACCGGCTGGTTTTTGTTGCCATCGGCACTTTTTGTTGCTGGTCGACACTCTTTGTTGTCGGTCGGCACTCCCTTTTGTCAAAATGACATTTTTGGCCGGCCGACTACTGTGCATCTGCTTTTGCAGATATTTTATCACAGCTGTCTTGCTTTTTGCTCCCCTCCATACACGTGTATGGAGGGATCTCTCTCTTTAGAAGCTTGTCTTGTAAGCTTTACAAGACAAAAGGCTCTATAAGAGAGAGTCTTCTCTCTTGGCTTTAGGGTTAGACACTTGAGACACTTTAAATATTTTTAGGCAGCCATTTTTAGGGTTTTGAGTTCTAGGGTTAGAAACCATACACTTTCTCTCTCTATATCTCCCTCTTGTGTGTGTTTAAGTGCATTTGTGTCTTACTATTGCACATAAACACATAGTGTTTCACCTTCACTTAGCTACTGAGGTTCTATGAGGTTGGTTTTGAAGTTTTGGAGCTGTTTTCAACCTAGAAGGAGCTGTTGGAGCACCATTGTTGAAGGGGTCTTCAAAGGTAACAATTTTGCCTCTTTATTCCCCAATCTTGCATTGTATTTCTACCTGTCTTAAAATCATTTTTGAGCTTGGTGTATAATACAAAAAAGTTCTATTCTTTAGCCCTCTTGATTGTCCATTAAGAGTGTTTTGTGGTTTGGAGGTGTTTGACCCCTCTTAGGCCTTGAAAGGCCACATTTTGTGCTATTTTGTGCAAGTTTCAAGACTTTGGTGTTTGGGCCTCTTCACCACTGAAATCTTGAGGGATTTCAGTGGTGGAGATGGTGCCTTGAAGTCTCCAAAAGGGGAGGGCCACCCCCTCTCCTTGTTGTCCTTGAAAGGGACCCTTTTTGGCCTCTTGAGAGAGCATCATGTTAGAGTGTGTATTGATCATATCTTGGCTATTTTCCATGCTTATTATGCCATGATATAACCTTGTTGTGTGTTGGTTTTGGTACACCATGCATGCTTAGCATACCTACCATGTAATGCCATGTTATTGCCTTAATATGCCTTAGGTTGTTAGCCTTTGTTCGAGCATGTTTTAGGCTTAGCTTTGTGAAGGTTTTGTGCTCATTTTGCCATGTTTAAGGTCTGTCCTAGGTTGTTTGGGTCGGATTTGGCATGCTTATTATAGCTCCTTTGGATTCCGGCTTGTTGGCCCTAAGTGTATGAACGTATAGCATGACATTTTTTGCGATGATTTAGTGGTTTGGAACTATCCACCATGTCATTTCAGCCCCCTTTGCATGCCTATATGTTTGCCTTGAATGTCTCCTTAATGCTTTTAAAGCTTGTGTAGCATGTTCCATGCTTTGGCCATTGTACATGCCTTTGAATTTGAGCCACTTAGATGCCATCTAGGGGGTCCCCTTTGCATGGTCTAGGTCTGCCTTGAACCAATTTTAAGTCCTCTTAGCCTTGTGAGGCTTGGTTGGCTTGGTCATGGTTTAACCCTCTTTGACTTGCTTCAAGTACTTGGGCTATTTGTTGTATGTTTAGCTTGACTTGTTGCTTGGTTTGGCACTATGATTTAACATGATTTTCAATGCTTACCTTGCATGCCATATGTCCATGATATCCATTTTCAAATGTGTTTGAGAGTTGTCCCATTTGTGCCTAAGTGTTGACCCTTAACATGTGCATGTGTGTGTGTGTTTAATCCTTTATTTTGGTCATTTTAGCCATTATTTTGGGCCTATTTAGAGTTGCCTAAATCATGTCTAAGTCCACCTTTTCATAAGTTTGCATTGCTTCATGTTTGCTTGTATGCTTGCATAAGTGTTTTGCCATGCCATGTTGCATCCTTAGCTTGTATGCCTAGGTTGCATTGCATCTTGCATGCATGCCTTATTCCTTGACTTGGTGATAGGAATTGGGCCTTGGTTCATTTGTTTGGTTTGCATTTTATTTGACATGAAAGTTGCACACTTGGTTCTTTGGGCCATCATGCATGGAAATGCGTGATTGGTGGTCCGAGAATCGAGACACATGTCCTTTTGAGTTACAAACATGATAGGGGGCATGATTAGTGCATACATTGTTTGAATTGTATTGCCATGCAAGTTCTGTCCTCTGCTGCTGTCAGTTGCAGGTTCTGCAGGCATTCTTTGCCGACCGGCAGTATATATTGCCGACCGGCAGTGAATCACCAGCCGATGGATCAATTTTGTGCCGATGACCACAATTCACTGCCGGTGGCAATTTTATTCAGCCGGTGGTGATCCCCAGTATCCAGAGAAGCATCCTTGAGACTTTGGTAGTCTTCAAAGGGGCAGAGTAGGGAAAACAGAGGCAGACTATGCATGGCGGTGCAATTCCGAGCAAGACCCGAGCATGCGCTGTATCTGGCTCTCCTCCCGAGGCGGTTTACTGCTTTTCTTAGCTTAATTAGTTTGTTAGCTGATTAGGCAATTTGTAATATTTAATTAGCTTGCGTAGTTAATTAATTTGTATTATTTATTTGGTCCCTCCGGGCGAGGGCAAATCTGTAATAAGTGTGGGTGAGTGGTGTGTATGTCTTCCAATCCCCACTTCTTTCTTCCCTTTTATTTACCCGCTTATGATGGTAGACTAGGGCATATTTAAAAATTAGCATACCTTATGCAATGCATGCGTGCATTCATACATTTGTTTTGCATGCACTGGGCTCGGTGCATCATTTTAACTACATCTGTATTTCAAATTCCGAATTGAATACATGTTAGTTGTGCATTTTCACATGTCATTCATAAACTAGCCGAGCCTACTCTGATGACATTTTGTATGCGATGTATTAGGCACTTAACATGGACTTGGATCATGCATTGATTGCTAACATATTCCTGTTTTTGGCACGGAGTACGATGTAAGTACTTATGCTTTAGCATACCGCATGCGTGTGAGTGTGGCCATGACAGTATGTTTGCCATATGGCTAAATGCTTACGTGATATTACTGTTTGAATGCCTGCGGGTGAAGGTTGGATTGTTTGAGTTGGAAAAACTCGTTGAAATCCGTGTTTTTGCCTACTTGCGAGTAGCAAATTCCAAAGCGCTTTTCAAAACAAACGGATATGCAATGCTTGTTTCCAAATTAGGCAATCTAGTCTATACTTGTTTGCTGTGCGCATAACATAGTAATTCTAGGCTAATAATTGGAATAAGAACATATAACGTTTTCAAAAACGGATATCACGGTTAGCAGAGGCCGATCTTCGGATCAAGCGAGAGGGGGTGCTCATAGCTGACCTTCCCCAATCGTACCCTAGCTCCCGAGCCGAGAAAACTGCGGTGATGACGGACATGTGGCCTTCGGCACCGAGTCAGGGTTTCCTAAATTCTCCCATAAAAATATTTAGGTGGCGACTCTGTATCTGGCAAAGCAGTCCATGTTTGGCACTTCTTTTCAAAAAATCTATTTCTCAAAACGATTTGCCGGATTTGGACTCTTTGGTTCAGATTAAGAACCGTGACACAAATCGAGTCCGAACTGTAGTGACCCCATTAATGAGCAGAACGGGAGCTCATCCCTCCTGGGGTGTTCGGGGGACGTCTACAGTTTCTGGCGACTCTGATGGGGATTTAGAGAGCTTGACTCGAACTCGTGATATCCTATTTTGATTTCATTTATGTGTCTCTTTGCATTGCATGTGCATTGGTGCGCCCAGGAACACAGTGTTTGCCATCTGCCATTCCTGAACGGTTTGCCGGAGGGTTGTCTTGTCAAGGCATGACCATAAGGCTGACCGGTTATGGGCTCTGACAGTATGGGAACACAAACCCCAGTTTTACCGGGGCACCCTTTTCGACCATTCGACCTAGTGCATATTCGGATCCATAGTGACCATTCCAAGTTAGGACAGGTTGCTTACCCGATGTTAGGTTGTTTGAAAACCGCTGCGTGCATAGTGAAACCCTAGCTCCTGACAAAATAGGACAGGGAAACCCTACCCCAACATAGGGGTGTTTTGGCTCTCTTTACTTGCTATGTGCTTTTACAATGTATTTCTACAGGGAAAGTACATATCAGTTTACAAGTTTGAGTATCGGACCCGAGGACATCAGTGTCAGTTATAAGAATCAGTTATCTGCGGGTATCAGGCTCAGTCTTTTTTTGGGACAGTGATTTCTGGGGAACAGTGATCAGCAGTAGAGTACAGTTGTTCAGCTACACCTGTGTTTGATCTGTTTGGGCTGAAATGCTGTTTGTTGTCTCTTTCAGTTCGGACAGCTGGTATAGAATAGCTAGTGTCCCCCCTCGCCGAGGCAGGACTTGTGATGACGCAGAATTCAGAAGAGATCGTGGTTATGATAGCTGCATTAGAGCAAGGGATCACTCTGCAAAGTGAGGCCAGCATTGATGTGTCGCATCCACCCAGGTCGCCTGTTGCGCACCCGGTTTGGGCCCCCCAGCTATACCAGGCTCGCGAGCCTACTACATTTGAACTGATGGGGATGATAGGTGATCTCCAGAGGTCTGTGGTGGATCTCGCCTACGGAATGTCAGCTTCACCTCCAGCCGCACCATGTGCCGGGAGTTTTGTACCCCAAGAGCCCTGTTGTTGGGGCGAATTGTGATTGAACTTAGCCAACCAGAGATGGCCTCCAACTATGGCAATGACATATCAACATCAACTCAAACCCCCGATCAGGATGAGGCCAGAGGAAAAGACAAAATGAAGGCAGATGCCGATCCCATTGAACAACTGCTGTGGGCAGTCGAGGCTTTGAAAGCCGCGGGGATGAACAAGCAACAGATATCCGCAGTTGTGGCAAAAACTGTGGAGGATGCTTTTCCCACTCCACCTGAGGGTAGTTCAAGCCAGTCAGAAAATCGGGATAGGCCCCGCCATGCCAGAACAATTCCTCCTATCCCCGCTCCTGCACCTGGGAAAGATCAGAAAGCTAAGGTGGCGCCTGCCGACCCTTTCGCTTGTGCGGCTAGTAAGAGCGCTCAGACCCCAAAGTACCTACCCCGGGGGCGCAGGACCTTTCATGCTCTCTACATGCCTTTGTCCAAGGCGCTTCAGATCCTTGCCGAGAGGGGACACCTTAAACCCTTGGAGCCTCGGCCTCTCCCGAAGAATCTCCATGCTACGCATGATGCTGCCCAGTACTGCGCGTACCACCAGCAGACAAGCCATGCAACCGACAATTGTTTCCGCCTCCGTCATGAGGTGCAAGATTTGATTGACAACGAGGTTATCCTCCCGCCTACCTCAGCCAAGTCCGTTACCACCCAGTTATTGGATTTTAAGGACACAGATACTGCAAGTATGTAATCAGAAGGTGAACCACCTGCGGGCGGCATCTGGATGTATTTTGAATATGGCGTTTAGCACGCATTTTTGAGTGGCTGTGAACGCTAGCTTTGCAAATCCTGGCTTGGGTATCGAGTCGGTCTTTTGTTTTGAGTCTGTCTCTTTGTCTTGAGTCAGTCTTTTTGCTTAAGGGTTTGTCTTGTTGTAGCGAGTCAGTCCCCTTTGTATAGAATACCAGGTGATTCTGGGGTTGTCGTCCCGAACACTGTTTTGTCTTGTAATTACCTGTTTTTGTTTTGAGTCTGTTTCTGCCGAGGGGCCAGTTATACCAACAAACCTGAATGAAACAGTTGTTGCTATCTCACTTTCATGCTTGCTTTCAGTTTAAGTGCCAAAGAATTTGATCGGGCTGACAGTACATCTCGCCTGCTCTCCTGCGCGCCAAATTCATTGCATTAACCTAAGTTTTTCAAAAACCCCTTTTGAACACTGCGGTGATAAAAACGAAGAGGAAGGAATTCCTCGGGTTTTGCAAAATTTTGACCATTTTGAGAAAAAGAGAAGCGTGCTAAGCCCTTAATGAATGGAATCATGCTTGTCGACGTGAGTACTGAGAAGGATCCTGGCTTGATCCAGATTGGTCCCACACTATCTTCGGCGCGAGCAATTTATCGCTTTCTTAAAAACTTTCAAAAACAAATGTTTTACGCGGCCCTGTGAGGACCTGTGTGGGATCGCTCTTGAGATTGTGTAGCCTAGGATCGCTCTCAACCTCAAGATTCGACCTGTTGTCTTGAACCTCGAACTCATTCAGAATATTCAACAGTCAACTGTCAGAGGAGGCCCGTGTGACCAGTTTTGAAGTAGCCCTCGAGCAAGAGGCATCGAAGGCGAGTCAAAAGGATTAGATCTCACCAAAAGAAGCTCATGGAGCAACCATGATGGATTCTTCTGCAAATCATTGCAACAGCCATTCTCCTAGATACAGAGAGGCTTCAACTTCAAAAAACCATTTGGCATGGACTTGTTACACTTTTACCCTTTGAGAGGCTCGCTGGGCCGAAAACCCGGAAGGGCGACCCAGGCAAAAGTTAGAGCAAGAGAAAAATACAAAAAAAAAAAGAGCACAAAAAATACAAAAAAGAGAAGAAAGAAAAGAAAAATGCGGAAAAGGAAAAGATGAACAAAAGAACAAAAGAAAATGAATAAAAAGAAGCTCGCAAGGTCGAAAACCCGCATTGGGCGCCTTGGCAAAAGTTAGAGCCTGAAAAGTGAAGGTTAAAATACCCGAGTGTACCTTAACCGGAACTACGTGGGGCTTGATTCCCATGTTTGGGATACGTAGGCAACTTCATCATGAAGTCCAGCCCCCAACGCTTTCATAGCGTCTCGGTCCATGCAATGGTTTCAATTTCATCCCAAAGTCCAGTCGCCGACGCCTTCCAAGGCGACTGTGTCCATATATTTGTTGTGACCATCTTCATCACCTCCGTGTCGAAGAGCTCGACTACCGCCAATGAAGACTGTTTGCGGATTGCTGCGGCATCATCCAAACAAGGGGCAACTTTCCGTTGCCACGAGTCGTCGCGAGACGCCGTTCAAACCAGGGGCAACTTTCCGTTGCCATCCACCCCCCTTCAAACCAGGGGCAATTTTCCATTGCCTCCGATCCGAGGTTGCGCATCTCAAAGAGTAAGTTCCATGCTTGTTGAGCATTGACTGTTTGCAAAATAGTTTTTGAAAATTTTTACTAAGGTTGACTATTTTCTCGAAAACTGTTCCATTTTCCAAAACTGGACCATTTTCTTGGACCCAAAAAAGGAAAATTCTCAGTGCTTACAGCCTGACTTGCATGATTTTCAAATCAAAAATCGAACAAGTACGTTAGTCCGACTCTCATTTTGATCAAAGCTGTTTTAGTAGAAAGCAAAAACAAAGAATGGTTAAAGTGATGAACCAGGGGCACAGTTGAGCCAGGCGCTCTGTCTCCCCCCCGTCGTCAACGTACTTGCCAGAAGAGCACTCTACCCACCAGAAGAAATAGCCGTGAGCTAACGACATTGGGCATGAACCCCAAACTTCCTATTCATTCATTGATCACCTTGGGGAGGGACGAAAAATGAGAGAATGAAGAATAGAGAGGTGTGAGTTGAGAGAAAAGTGAGGAAAAGGGTTTTGAGAGAAAATCCGAGCTTGAGGGTCGAGTGATGTGAGAATCACAAATCAGAAAGGGTGGGAAACGATACCCAGAGAAACTGGTTCCGCGTGATCAGAGGTTCCCCGTCTTCGTTAACGCGTCTGTATGTCGTGTCTTTTGTTTTGTTTACCTCAACCTTTGTTTTAGGTCTTTTCCGAGTGTGTCTCGTTATGTTTAGGTCGTGTACCCTTTTGTCTTTCCCCGCTGTGTTCAGTTGTAGGCTTGATACCCCGGTTTGAAAAACCCTTATTCAATTTCAAAAATCGTTTATACTCAGAATGTTGTGCCATTCTCTATATTTGAGCGTGCTTCAACTCCAGCTGGTTTCACCCCCGTAGTCCGTCTTGTCAGATTAGGCTGTTGTGTTTAGAGTTTGCTGAGTGCAGAGTAAACCGAATGCTGTGTTATGGGTTGTATGCAGATTAATCCCCAGTAGAGTAAGGGCTGTGTGTCCAGAATCAGGAAATGGTTGCTTGGGTTTATTTTGCCGTTGGCTGTTTAGTTATCTGATTACCACAGTGCAAGTGCTCAATCATTCAGACAAAAGGCAATTCCATTTACATTGAGGTGTAACATGATGCAATGCAGTGAAAGAAGAAAAAAATGTAACACTTTTTTAAGCAATAAATTTTGTTCATTTCATAATCTTTTTAAGTACAAAGTTTTGAGGAAAACAAAAATCTGCCTGCGGCAGTACAAGGTAATCTAACTACCAACAAAAAGGAAAAGTACAAGAAGGAAGAAAAATAACAAAATCTATATCCATGTCGAGCGACTCCGAGGGCTATCGGTCTGTCCTAGTCCTCTTCCTGGATGAAAGTCCAGGAGCATCATCAGCATCGTCGTCAGAGCCCGAGCTAGTGCCGCCTCCGGTATCCTCCTCCGATGACTATGCCTCCGCCTCTGACTCGTCATCATCATCATCATCATCGTCATCATCAGGGACGGAAGCCCGCGAACTGCTCCCGGCATGAGTGTGCCCCGCTTTGGTGCGGAGGAATACTCTACCCTCCTCATCTCTCCCTCGGGCGGGGACGGAAGGTCCAACCAGAGCACCTCCTACCCCGGGAATCTGGAAGGGAGGCTGAAAAAATACACAAAAGGCAAATGCATCAGTATACTGTGAGCAGTTTATCAGTGTAGAATGCAGTGTATGAGTACAGTGTGTGAATGCCGTGAGCAATTTATCAGTGCAGGATGCCGTGTATGAGTACAGCGTGTGAATGCCGTGAGCAGTTTATCAGTGCAGGATGCAGTGTATGAGTACAGTGTGTGAATACCGTGAGTAGTTTATCAATGCAGGATGCAGTGTATGAGTACAGTGTGTGAATGCCGTGGGCAGTTTATCATTGCAGAGTACAGTGTATAAATGCAGTGTATCAGACGCTGTGAGATCAGTGTATCAGGTGTTGTGTCGTGCATCAGATTACGTGAATCAGCTTGTGAGTGATTTGAGGCCGTGATCAGAAAAACATACCGGAATGCAGTAGAGGGCCAGGAGATCAAAGGTCCGCTGCAACATCCCCATCATGGAGGCATTCATCTCCAATGACTGTCAGGTGTACTCAGAGGAAGCCGACAAAAATATCAGATGCATCAATATTCTGTGGAATATCAAATAAACTGAAATGAAATGACTGTACAAAAATACAGTAATACATACCGGAGGCAAGTCGGGGACACCGACAAACTCATGATCAGCCGGCGGAGGGGCGAAGGGGATCTGATAGGTCGCCCCGCCCTGCCCTCGGAAAGTCAGTGAAGTGGGCAGAATAGGCCAATCGGTCCCCCGTCCCCCCTGAACTCCTCCCCTGCCACGGACTCGGGCCCTCCTCGAAGCTCCTGCTCCAGCTCCCGCTCCTGCCCTAGTCGCTGGCGCCACGGGCCTAGCTCCCTCAACCCGACGGCCGCCGCCCAGAGGCCGCATAAGGTACGTCTGCACGTAGTCTCGGTAGTCGCCGATACCTCTAAAGCGGGTCGCCTCCCAACCGATAGTGTAATCGGCCATCTGCTCAGTGGTGAGCCTCTCGGTCTCCCTCATATCCTCGGGAGTGTGAACCGGGACTATCTGCTCCGGTAACCCTAGGGTCTGGCGTAAGAAACGCTCACCCAGGTACCAAGCCCAACAGACCGGACCCTCCAGCAAGAGCCGGAAACGCGAGGTCTCATCGGCACCGGCAAACCGATCCCGCGTCACGGCTGGCAAAAGAGCCCAAGGCTGCCAGGTGATCTGAAAATGCAATACAGTTTGTTATCTACTGTTATTGAAATATGCACTGGAAAGGCAAAGCTTAAATGGACTGCAAGTAAAACATACCTCTGCGGGGGTGATGGTGTCAAAGAAGCGGCGGAAGAAGCTAAAAGTCTCTCGCGGCCTCCAGGTGCATCTCCCGTCAAAGCGGCGCGAAAAAGGGACGACCAGAGGGGTCTCCGTGACCGGTACGGGTGCGAGCCTAGGAAAGTAGGCATAAACCCACAACTGCAAGGTAAATACTAGTGCATTTATTAGATAAAGCAAAATACAGAATAAAGCAGAAATAACAGAGCCATGTGTTGTGCAGTGTATTGTGCAGGGTGTGCAGTGTGAGCAGTGTACAGTCAGTGTAAAGTAGAGTGTATGTGTGTGCCGTGTGTACAATATACAGCAAGTATAAAGCAGACTACAGTGTGTGCAGTGTATAGAGTACAGAAAATATAGAACAGAAATGAAAAGCGGAGAAGAAACGTACCTCCCAAGCACGCCAGTAGCCTCCGAGCAACTGTCCGCTGCCACGGGAAGCGGAGTTCATATAGCCATAGAGAGTGGCCAGAGCGGCGCCACCCCAGTAGTAATGCAAGATCCGCCTGACGTCCACCAGTGCGCTAAGCAGGCAGAGAGGCATGGTGTTCTCCCGGTTGGCGAAAATAGTCGTCCCAAACAAGAACATGAGGAAGCCGTGTGCGTACCTCTCCACGGCCTCCGGAGTCATCGGGGCTGCATCAACAAGGGTGGGCTGGACCCGGAACTGCACCTCGAACCAAGAATATCGGACGTAGCCTGGACGAGCGAGGGGTGGCACCTCACCAAGTAGATGGAACTGAGCGGCAGTCCACTCGTCCATGTCAGTATCAAAGGGGATCGGATCACCCCCTACCCCGATGCCTGTGAGCATCGAGAAATCGTAAGGGGTCATCGTCATGTCCCCTGCCGCAGAGAAATGAAATGAATCGGTGGTGTCCCACTACCTCTCCACCAGAGCGGCGAGGAGAGGTCTGCATGTAGTGAGCCTGGAGAGTCCTCTGCAGAATGTGCCGAAACCCGCCTGGTCTACGATGCGACGGACCGCATCGGGAAGCTCGGCGTACCAGTCCCGAGCACCGGTGTTCCCATACCCACGAATGGTATGGGAATCTCCCTGTAAACAGAAAACAACAATTGCAAGGCAACATTCAAAATGCAGTTCTAAGAAGCACATAGATGTAGCATGCGTGCAAGTTTGACAGATTTAAACAAATACCGGGTGCCGGTGTGCTTACAGTAAACTACAACGTGTGATGCGTCAGCGTGTTTGGGTGGTTCAGAACAGATGTAACATGTGTGCAAGTTTGATAGATATAAACAAATACCGGGTGTCGGTGTGCTTACAGTAACCTACAACGTGTAATGCATCAGCGTGTTTGGGTGGTTCAGAATAGATGTAGCATGTGTACAAGTTTGACAGGTTTAAACAAATACCGGGTGCCGGTGTGCCTACAGTGAACTACAACGTGTGATGCGTCAGCGTGTTCGGGTGGTTCAGTACAGTGTAGCATGTGTGCGTGTTCCCAGACTCAAGTAAATATTGGGTACCAGTGTGTATGCAGTGAAATACAGTGTGCGCCGTGTGTTTGGGTGATTCAGGGCCAGTGCAGTGTGTGTGCATGTGTCAGTCTCGAGTAGATATCAGTTGTACGAATGTTTACAATCAACTACAGTATGCAGGGTATCTAAGCTAAAGCAATTAAAGAGCACAACTAGCTACGACAGTTTTGTATCCTACATTGCAGAAAGTAAAGCAGAGGAAAGAGAGTTACCTCGGAAGTGTCGAAGGACAGGTGGGAGGTAGGCTCACGCAGTAATAGCTCGGGTGGCACGTGCCTCTCGAAGCTCCGAAACTGGCGCAGTCCGTCAGGGGGCAGAACATGGATCGCCGGCCGGTAGGTTGCCGGGTCAAACAGGCGCTCGCTCAAAGGTAAGAGCTCAACCCCGGGATCCATCCCGTGATCTGGGGGAGTCCCACCGCGTGGAATGTGATCCGCCATGTCAAGAATGGTGAGAAAATAGCCGGGGGAAGGAAAACCGGGCTAGAATATGGAAAGTCAACCGAAAAGTCAACTCCCAGGAAGGTCGAAAATGATCGAAAAGGCCGGGATGTGAAAAGGGCACGGAAATCAAGAGGAAAGCGAGGGGAACAAACCCCAAAAAGGTGGGAACGGCAAAAGAGGCACCGAAACAAAGATTTGTTCGGTTGAAAATGTCCGAAACGCGAAGAAAATCGCGAATCCGACGACAAAACGGGCGTAGAACGTGAAGAAACGGAGGAAAGAGGAGAGGAAAACACTCTAGAGAGAGAAAGTGTGGGTTTTCGGCGGAGAAGGAAGTGAAAAATAGGGTTTAGAAACCCTATTTTAAAACACCCGTGGTGAAATGTCGAATCTGCCCCGACTCAGGAATTTTTTGCCGGTCGGTAACATTTTGTGCTGGCCGACAGAATATTGTGCCGATGGGATTATTTTTCAGCCGATGGACAGCCGGTGGCTTCCCCTCCCGACCGGTGGTGTTCCCACAGCCTTGTTTAGGCCATATGAGTAGTTTTTGGTCTTCATAGCTCAAGAAAGTGCAAGAAAGTGTATCTCCGACGCTCAACCAGCCTCCGTTTTGACCTCGGACCGCGTCTTCTGTGCGTATCACTCCAACTCATACAATGTTGTATCCTTTGGTATCCTTTTTGCCTTTTTACATGATCCAAAAGTTACCCTATGTGCGTTGCGCGCATTCATCGCACTATTTTGTGCATTGCATTTCAATCGCACTATTTTGTGCATTGCATTTCAATCGCACTGTTTTGTGCATTACATTTCATGCGCGCTATTTTGCGCACCGCATCGCACTGTTTTGTGCAGTTTACATTCGCGCTGTTTAGCGCATCGCACTGTTTTGTGCATTTCAAAATCACTCGCGCTGTTCAACGCATCGCACTGTTTTGTGCAGTTTACATTCACGCTATTTTGCGCACCGCATCGCACTGTTTTGTGCAGTTTACATTCGCGTTATTTTGCACATCGCACTGTCTTGTGCAATTCAAATCACTCGCGCTTTCTTGCGCATCGCACTGTTTTGTGCACCTTACTTGCATCTTGCATGTATCCTATCGCGCTATCTTGCGCACCTCACTTGTACTTGTTAGTACATTGCATTGTTTTGAATACAAACCGGCTTCGCGTAGCGTATGAGTCCAATTGTCAAAGTTTAAATTCCGTGTGGCATGCGTGTCGCACTTGCATCATTTTGCATCTTATGAGGCATGTGTGTCTCCTTCATATCATTTTGCATCTTATGAGGCATGCGTGTCTCATTTGTATCATTCTGCATCTTATGAGGCATGCGTGTCTCATTTGTATCGTTTTACGTTTCGTGTGGCATGCGTGTCGCACTTGCATCATTTTGCATCTTATGAGGCATGCGTGTCTCATTTGTATTGTTTTACATTCCGTGTGGCATGCGTGCCACACTTGCATCATTTTGCATCTTATGAGGCATGCGTGTCTCACTTGCATCATTTTGCATCTTATGAGGCACGCGTGTCTCATTTGTATCATCTTGCATCATGCCTCATTTGCATCGGCACGTGTGCCTCATTCTCATTGGCACGTGTGCCTCATTCTCAGTGGCACGTGTGCCTCACTTTCATCGGCACGTGTGCCTCATTCCCATTGGCATGTGTGCCTCATTCTCATTGGCATGCGTGTCACATTTTCGTTGGCATATGTGTCGACATTTGCATTAGCATGCGTGCCTCATTTGCATCGTCATGCATGTTGCTAACAACATTGTACCTGTTAAGTTTGTTTTCTTTGCAAGCACGATATTGTATGTACGGTTCATTTGAGGCTGGAGCGACCAGACGAACCGCGCAGGTATCGCCACGGTCTAGGAGACCTTAAATTCTTGGAAGGTGCAAAACCTTCGGCACTTTGATGTGTGCAGTTTGGTTGCATTGCCAGGCATGTCTTAAGCCGCAGGTATTCCGACGGTCTAGGAGACCTTAAATCCTTGAAAGGTGCAAAACCTTCGGCACAATGATGTATGCAGTTCGGTTGCACTGCCAAGCATGTCTTAAGCCGCAGGTATATCCACGGTCTAGGAGACCCTAAATCCTCGGAAGGTGCAATTCCTTCGGTGTTTGTCATGCCCGAACGACTTTCGGTGGTCTGGTAAAGCCACCTGCCTATGTTTGCGGTGACTTCCTAGAAGACCAACTGGGACGGTGGAAACTAGAGTTCGAACGGCTTATGCCTAGAACGCAAAGGTTCGGGAGTTCCGAGACTAAAGTCTGGTTTAAATACCCAGGGGTGTATCCTCGGCTTGAAATCTGTATGGAAGCCCCATAGATTGAGGCGGCATGTCTACGCCTTAGTTCTGGATACTGAACCAACCTAGTATATCGCCCTGTTGGTAAGATAGGGAAAGTTGCAATCATAGCCGTTGCATCATAGTGCATTGTCATGCATTTGCATTGTAGCTTGCATGCATCCATTGCATTTTCCCCAGTAGATCGCATCATACTGCATTGTCATGCATTTTGTAAATATCCATTCCATTGCATATTTGTAAATATTGCATTGTAGTTTGCATGCATTCATTGCACCACCTTTCATCTATGGCTAGCGCCTTTCCATGTTGAGCTCGGTTTGGTATGTGCCTATACTTCTCGTGTCAAAGCATAGTTCAGTGGACCGTTCTATGATTAGCCGCAGCTTGTTTGTGTACATGCCTTACCTAGGCAAGATTTGGTTTGGCCCGCGTGCCATATCCATTGCATTGTAGTTTGCATGTATTCATTACATCACCTTCCATCTATGGCTTGCGCCTTTCCATATTGAGCTTGGTCTGGTATGTGCCCTTACTTTTCACGTTAAAGCACAGTTCTGCATGTGTACGCGCCTATTCCACGCTGGTATGTTGGTTTGAGGGTTGTGGCACCTTTTCTGTGTTAGACATGACTCGTACGCGTACATGCCTTTCCTAGGCAAGATTTGGTTTGGCCCGCAGGCCATATCCATTGTAAATATCCATTTCCATTGCATTATAGATTGCATGCATTCACTGCATCACCTTCCATCTATGGCTTGCGCCTTTCCATGTTGAGCTTGGTCTGGTATGTGCCCATACTTCTCGTGTCGAAGCATAGTTCAGTGGACCGTTTTATGTTAGACGTGGCTTGTATGCGTACATGCCTTACCTAGGCAAGATTTGGTTTGGCTCGCGTGCCATATCCATTACCACCTCCCCAGCATATCCATATATATATATTGCATTGTAGTGTAATTTTTGCATTCGGCATTAGGATCATTGTCCTTTCTCCAGCGGGTCGTTTCCCCACTTGTGTCAATCCCCCCCAATACTCGTTCTTGTGTCTGTCTACGATGCTCATAGTTCAGTAGACCGTTCTATGGTAGACAGACTTGTTACCTCCATCAATCTATTTGACATAGGTGTGGTTTCGAACCACTCGTGATTGGATCGCGATTCGATCGTTTTGCATATAGTTTGCATTGTTTCAATTGCATTTTCATTTTCATTTGCATTGTTTGTACATTGTTTTGTATATATTGCATGATCATAGGTTGTGTCTGGATCTGTGCATTGTCTTGCATTTTGCCCCTGCCTTCGGGCGCATATCTTGTTTGTCTTGTATGTGTGTCTGAGTCTTCGGCCTTGTCAAAAATGGGTCGTCTCTGGGCTTTGACATTCACTCCCGTCATTGTTATGACTTTCGAGTTCTGTCAAAGAGGGGCAACTGTAGACACCCCATTTTTGACCGTCCTCAAGACTTGGACGTCACCGTTTGAACACTCGGTGATTATCCATGTTTGTGTTCGTTTGGAGTTCCCGGAGGTCTCGGCTACGCGCCCTGCCTCAGGACCTCCGAACTTGACCGTTTTGTGTCTGGTTTTGCACCAAACACTTGTGTTTTGTCTTGGAGGGGCAGGGAATGCCTTGTAAAGCATCCCCGCACACCACCGGCAGTGGCTAGAGGTCACCGGCTGGTTTTTGCTGCCATCGGCACTCTTTGTTGCCGGTCGGCACTCCCTTTTGTCAAAATGACATTTTTGCCCGGCCGACTACTGTGCATCTGCTTTTGCAGATATTTTATCACAGCTGTCTTGCTTTTTGCTCCCCTCCATACACGTGTATGGAGGGATCTCTCTCTTTAGAAGCTTGTCTTGTAAGCTTTACAAGACAAAAGGCTCTATAAGAGAGAGTCTTCTCTCTTGGCTTTAGGGTTAGACACTTGAGACACTTTAGATATTTTTAGACAGCCATTTTTAGGGTTTTGAGTTCTAGGGTTAGAAACCATACACTTTCTATCTCTATATCTCCCTCTTGTGTGTGTTTAAGTGCATTTGT
This sequence comes from Camellia sinensis, assembly GCF_055761805.1. NCBI lineage: Eukaryota > Viridiplantae > Streptophyta > Magnoliopsida > Ericales > Theaceae > Camellia > Camellia sinensis. The sequence continues at coordinate 86,245,510 of NC_138963.1, forward strand.
GTCTTACTATTGCATATAAACATATAGTGTTTCACCTTCACTTAGCTACTGAGGTTCTAAGAGGTTGGTTTTGAAGTTTTGGAGTTGTTTTCAACCTAGAAGGAGCTGTTGGAGCACCATTGTTGAAGGGGCCTTCAAGGGTAACAATTTTGCCTCTTTATTCCCCAATCTTGCATTGTATTTCTACCTGTCTTAAAATCGTTTTTGAGCTTGGTGTATAATAAAAAAAAGTTCTGTTTTTTAGCCCTCTTGATTGTTCATTAAGAATGTTTTGTGGTTTGGAGGTGTTTGACCCCTCTTAGGCCTTGAAAGGCCCCATTTTGTGCTATTTTGTGCAAGTTTCGAGACTTTGGTGTTTGGGCCTCTTCACCACTGAAATCGTGAGGGATTTCAGTGGTGGAGATGGTGCCTTGAAGTCTCCAAAAGGGGAGGGCCACCCCCTCTCCTTGTTGTCCTTGAAAGGGACCCTTTTTAGCCTCTTGAGAGAGCATCATGTTAGAGTGTGTTTTGATCATATCTTGGCTGTTTTCCATGCTTATTATGCCATGATATAACCTTGTTGTGTGTTGGTTTTGGACACCATGCATGCTTAGCATACCTACCATGTAATGCCATGTTATTGCCTTAATATGCCTTAGATTGTTAGCCTTTGTTCTAGCATGTTTTAGGCTTAGCTTTGTGAAGGATTTGTGCTCATTTTGCCATGTTTAAGGTCTGTCCTAGGTTGTTTGGGTCGGATTTGGCATGCTTAGTATAGCTCCTTTGCATTCCGGCTTGTTGGCCCTAAGTGTATGAACGTATAGCATGACATTTTTGCATTGATTTAGTGGTTTGGAACTATCCACCATGTCATTTCAGCCCCCTTTGCATGCCTATATGTTTGCCTTGAATGTCTCCTTAATGCTTTTAAAGCTTGTGTAGCATGTTCCATGCTTTGGCCATTGTACATGCCTTTGAATTTGAGCCACTTAGATGCCATCTAGGGGGTCCCCTTTGCATGGTCTAGGTCTGCCTTGAACCAATTTTAAGTCCTCTTAGCCTTGTGAGGCTTGGTTGGCTTGGTCATGGTTTAACCCTCTTTGACTTGCTTCAAGTACTTGGGCTATTTGTTGTATGTTTAGCTTGACTTGTTGCTTGGTTTGGCACTATGATTTAACATGATTTTCAATGCTTACCTTGCATGCCATATGTCCATGATATCCATTTTCAAATGTGTTTGAGAGTTGTCCCATTTGTGCCCAAGTGTTGACCCTTAACATGTGCATGTGTGTGTGTGTTTAATCCTTTATTTTGGTCATTTTAGCCATTACTTTGGGCCTATTTAGAGTTGCCTAAATCATGTCTAAGTCCACCTTTTCATAAGTTTGCATTGCTTCATGTTTGCTTGTATGCTTGCATAAGTGTTTTGCCATGCCATGTTGCATCTTTAGCTTGTATGCCTAGGTTGCATTGCATCTTGCATGCATGCCTTATTCCTTGACTTGGTGATAGGAATTGGGCCTTGGTTTATTTGTTTTGTTTGCATTTTATTTGACATGAAAGTTGCACACTTGGTTCTTTGGGCCATCATGCATGGAAATGCGTGATTGGTGGTCCGAGAATCGAGACACATGTCCTTTTGAGTTACAAACATGATAGGGGGCATGATTAGTGCATACATTGGTTGAATTGTATTGCCATGCAAGTTCTGTCCTCTGCTGCTGTGAGTTGCAGGTTCTGCAGGCATTCTTTGCCGACCGGCAGTATATATTGTCGACCGGCAGTGAATCACCAGCCGATGGATCAATTTTGTGCCGATGACCACAATTCACTGCTGGTGGCAATTTTATTCAGCCGGTGGTGATCCCCAATATCCAGAGAAGCATCCTTGAGACTTTGGTAGTCTTCAAAGGGGCAGAGTAGGGAAAACAGAGGCAGACTATGCATGGCGGTGCAATTCCGAGCAAGACCCGAGCATGCGCTGTATCTGGCTCTCCTCCCGAGGCGGTTTACTGCTTTTCTTAGCTTAATTAGTTTGTTAGCTGATTAGGCAATTTGTAATATTTAATTAGCTTGCGTAGTTAATTAATTTGTATTATTTATTTGGTCCCTCCGGGCGAGGGCAAATCTGTAATAAGTGTGGGTGAGTGGTGTGTATGTCTTCCAATCCCCACTTCTTTCTTCCCTTTTATTTACCCGCTTATGATGGTAGACTAGGGCATATTTAAAAATTAGCATACCTTATGCAATGCATGCGTGCATTCATACATTTGTTTTGCATGCACTGGGCTCGGTGCATCATTTTAACTACATCTGTATTTCAAATTCCGAATTGAATACATGTTAGTTGTGCATTTTCACATGTCATTCATAAACTAGCCGAGCCTACTCTGATGACATTTTGTATGCGATGTATTAGGCACTTAACATGGACTTGGATCATGCATTGATTGCTAACATATTCCTGTTTTTGGCACGGAGTACGATGTAAGTACTTATGCTTTAGCATACCGCATGCGTGTGAGTGTGGCCATGACAGTATGTTTGCCATATGGCTAAATGCTTACGTGATATTACTGTTTGAATGCCTGCGGGTGAAGGTTGGATTGTTTGAGTTGGAAAAACTCGTTGAAATCCGTGTTTTTGCCTACTTGCGAGTAGCAAATTCCAAAGCGCTTTTCAAAACAAACGGATATGCAATGCTTGTTTCCAAATTAGGCAATCTAGTCTATACTTGTTTGCTGTGCGCATAACATAGTAATTCTAGGCTAATAATTGGAATAAGAACATATAACGTTTTCAAAAACGGATATCACGGTTAGCAGAGGCCGATCTTCGGATCAAGCGAGAGGGGGTGCTCATAGCTGACCTTCCCCAATCGTACCCTAGCTCCCGAGCCGAGAAAACTGCGGTGATGACGGACATGTGGCCTTCGGCACCGAGTCAGGGTTTCCTAAATTCTCCCATAAAAATATTTAGGTGGCGACTCTGTATCTGGAAAAGCAGTCCATGTTTGGCGCTTCTTTTCAAAAAATCTGTTTCTCAAAATGATTTGCCGGATTTGGGCTCTTTGGTTCAAATTAAGAACCGTGACACAAATCGAGTCCGAACTGTAGTGACCCCATTAATGAACAGAACGGGAGCTCATCCCTCCCGGGGCGTTCTGGGGACGTCTACAACTGTGCCCCTTTGTTTGCTGAGCGTTTTGGTGGACGTCACACGGATTCGCCTTTATGACTGGGGTGGCACAGGCTTGTCCACCCTCTACAGCTATATGAGTTCATCCTCCCGCCTCAACGGACAGTTGCTCGGAGGCTACTGGCGGGCTTGGGAGGTACATTTTCTTCTCTGTTTTACATTTCTACTTTACATTATCTATACTCTGTACACTGCACACAGTGTGCCTCACACTTCATATACTGCACACACGGCACACATATAATCTGCTTTATACACTGCACACATTTGCACAATACTTCATATACTGCACAATCTGCTGCCAACTAACTGTACACTACACACACTGCAAAGTGGCAATCTGCTTTACACTGACTGTACACCGCACACACTGCAAACATGCAATCTGCTTTACACTATCTATACACTGCACACACTGCAAACATGCAATCTGCTTTACACTGACTATACACCGCACGAACTGTACACTCTGCACAATGCACTGCGCAATACACGGTTCTGCAATTTCTGCTTTATTCTGCATTTTGCTTTATCTGATAAGCATACTGGTATTTGCTCTGTTGCACTTCTGCAGTTGTGGGTCTACGCCTACTTCCTGAGGCTTGCCCCAGTGCCAGACGAGGAGGTCCCCCTCGGCGTTCCATTCTCTCGACGCTTCGATGTGAGATGCGTGCGGAGACCACGGGAGTCCTTCATATTCTTCTATCGCTACTTCGACACCATCACCGCCGCAGAGGTATTTTAGAACTTGCAGTTCATTTAAGCTTTACTTTACATTGTTCTTTCGATAACAGTAGATAAACAACTGTGTATCATTTGCAGGTTACTTGGTAGCCCTGGGCTCCATTGCCAGCCACAGTTCGGGAGCGATATGCTGGTGCTGAGGAGACTGCCCGATTTAGGATTCTGTTGGAGGGCCCGGTTTGTCGGGCTTGGTACCTAGGCGAGCGCTTCCTGCGCCAGACCTTAGGTTTACTAGAGCAAATAGCCCCGGGTCCGCCTCCTATCCACATGAGGCATACAGAGATGTACACCCTTGAGGACATGACCGATTACACGATCGGCTGGGATGCGGGGGGCTTCAGGGGCGAGGGCAACTATGCAGAGTACGTCTGGACCTACATAATGTGGCCTTTAAGCAGTGGCGGTCGAGCTGGGAGAGAGAGGCCAACGGCGCCGGCGGCTAGAGCAGGAGCAGGGGCATGAGCGCCGAGGATGGCTCGGGCCCGTGGCAGGAGTGGGCCCCGGAGAGGGCGATGAGCTGGGTGGCCAGCGTTGCCCACGATGATGACTTGAAGAGGGCAGGGTGGGGAGACTTATCAGATCCCTTTCGCTCCCCCTTCGGCTGATCACGAGCTAGTCAGTTTCTACGACTTGCCCCCGGTATGTACTACTGTATTTTGCATTCTGCACAGTCATTTCATTTCATTTTTGTTTGATATTCCGCAGAATACTGATACTTCTAACACTTTTGCAGGCTTCTTCCAAGTATACTTGCTAGTCCCTGGAGTTTACCGCCTCTGTGATGGGGATGCTTCAGCGGAGCCTTGACCTACTGACCATCTACGGCATTTCGGTAAGTTCCTTCAACCGCAGTCTCAAACTTTGCACAATCTATTCCATACATGATCTGATGCATCGCACTATCAACACAGCACTTGATACACGGCCCTCACGGCATTCGATACACTGTAACCCGCAGGCTGTCCACCGCATTACTCATGGCATTCATACACTGCACACAGTCACTACATTCTGTATTCATACACTACTCACAGCATTCATGCTCTGTACTCATACACTACATTCTATACTGATACACTGCTCACAATATTCATAATCTGTACTCACTCACTGCATTCTATATTCATACACTGTTCACAGTATTCATAATCTGCTTTGCGTAGCGTACTGATGCATTTGTCATTTGTACTTTTCAGGCCCCATTCCAGATTCCTACTGCAGGAGGTGCTCCAGCTGGACCTTCTGTTCCTGCTCGAGAGGAAGGCGAAGAGGCACAATATATCCCCGCACCAAAGCGGGGCGCACTCATGTTGGGAGCAGCTCTCAAGCACCGGTTACCAACGATGATGAGTCCGAGGCGGAAGCAGAGGCAGAGTCGTCTGAGGAGGAGACCGGAGATGACTCGGTCTCAGACTATGGAGCCGGCGATGATGCTCCTGGACCTTCGTCCAGGAAGAGGATGAGGACTGACCCTCAGGCCTGAGACCACTCGACGTTGATCTAGACTTTTGCTACTTTTCTTCTTTTCGTTTTACTTTGTTTTTTGCTGGTAGCTTGAGTACCTTGTACTGCCACAGACAGGTTTTGTTTTCTTCAAAGCTATGTACTTGAAAAGATGATGAAATGAAACAAGCTTTTTGTTTTGAAAAAGAAAGTGTTACATTTGTACATCACATCACATCGCATTGCATCACATCACATAACAATGTAAGTGAGATTGATCTTTTGTTTGAAAGTTGGAATGCTTGCATCATAATAACCAGATAATGAACTGGCCAATGACAAAACAACTTATACAACCCACTGTTCATTCTGAACACACAGCCCATAACACAGCGCTTGGTTTACTCGGTACACAGCTTATACACACAACTCATTTTGAACGTTGCTCATTCTGAACTCATAGCCCATAACACAGTATTCTGTTCATTTTGCACACAGCGAATCCTAAACAAATAGTCCAATCTAAAAAGACGGAAGACAAAGGTGGAATCGGCAGAAGTTGAAACACACTCAGATGCCCCAAATTTTCCCTTTTCTTCTTTTGCTTTGCAGTCTGGAACCTATATAGCTTCAGATAGGTCCATGTTTTACTATTCTAACATGGCCTGGGTCAAACCCTGTGGTTTTATGAAAGAACCAAATCATGTTTTGCACAAATGTGGAGAATGGCACAGCACTCTGAGCACAAAACGATTTTTTTTTTTTTTAAATGAGAAAAGTGTTCTCAACTAGGTATTGAGCCTACAACTGAACACAGTATACTAAACACATCGAGTAACACTCGAAAAAAAGACTCAAAACAAAAGTTGAGGTAAACAAAACAAAAGACACAACACACAGACGTGTTACAAAGACGAGACCTCTCAGTTCGCGAGGAGCTAGTTTCTTCGGGTGTTGTTTCCTACCCTTTCTGATTTATGATTCTCACATCACTCGGCCCTCAGGCTCTGTTTTTTTGAAAAAAGCCCTTTTCTCGCTTTTTCTCTCATCGCACATCTCTCTATTCTTCGCTCTCTCATTTTTCATCCCTCCCCTGGGTGGTTGATGGATAAATTAAAGGTTGTGGTTTTATGCCCAACACTGTTAGCTCGCGGCTATTTCCTCCGGTGACGTTTAGTCGATGTTCCGGATGAAGGAGTGGAGTATCTTGACCCATTTCAATTTGCGTTTCGCGCTTGGGTTGACATCTCACTGCTTGGAGGATATTGAGAGCTTTCAACCCTTTGCGGTTAGCTTCAGTGATGCCCTCCTTCTGGCAAGTATGTTGGCGATGAGGGAAAGACAAGAAACCTGACTCAACTGTGCCCCTGGTTCATTATTTTGACCATTTTTTCTGTTTTGGTTTTCTACTAAAACAATTTTGACCAAAATGAGAGTTAGATTAGCATGCTTGTTCGATTTTCTGATTCAAAATCATGCAAGTCAGGCTATGAGCACTGAAAATTTTCCTTTTTTGGGTCCAAGAAATGGTTCAGTTTTGGAAAAGATGGAATAATTTTTGAGGAAATTAGTCAACCTTAGTAAAAATTCTCAAAAACCGTTTTGGCAAACAGCTAGTGCTCAATGAGCATGGAACCTACTCTCGAGATGCGCAATCTCGGATCCAAAGGAAAATTGCCCCTTGCTTGAAGAAAAGAGCTGTATGGCAACGGAAAGTTACCCTTTGTTTGAATGGCGACTCATGGCAACAAAAAGTTGCCCCTTGTCTGGATAACGCCGCAATATACTGTGAACAGTTCTCATTAGTGATGATCGCAACTGGTCTCTCAGATATAAAAAAGACAAAAATGGTCAAAACCAATATATGGACACAGTCACTTTGAATGTGTTGGTGGCTGGACTTCAGAATGAAGTTGCCTACGTATCCCAAACAAGGGAATCAAGCCTTACGTAGTTCTAGTTCAGGTACACTAGTGTATTAACCCTCACCTTCTACACTCTAACTTTTGCCAAGGCCACCCTTCCGGGTTTTCAACCTTGCGAGCTTTGTTTTTCTTTTCTTTTCAATTCTTTTTTTATTTCTTTTCTTTTCTTTTTCTTTTCTTCTTTTTGCATTTTTCTTCTCTTTTTTCCATTTTTCTCTTTTTGTTCTTTTCTTTTTTGTTCTTTTTTCATTTTTTCTTGCTCTAACTTTTGCCTGGGTCGCCCTTTCGGGTTTTCGACTCAGCGAGCCTCTCAAGGGTAAAAGTGTAGCTAGTCCATGCCAAATGGTTTTGAATCCAAGAGAACGACTGCTATTCGCTTACGATGCAAGAGTTTATCCAATGGGGGGCTGAATTTGCCCCTAGTGTTGTGGATCGGAACTCAATTGTCCTTCAGCGATACCTTCTTCTTTCTTCCCTTTTGGGATTTGGCATTCTTGCTGATCTTCGTCATGGACTCTTCGAGTACATTCTCTGACGTCTTTCGCCCCTTGTTCGAGGGGTGCTTCTGATCTGGCCATACAAGCCTCACATTGTTGGCCATTGAACATTCTGAATCCAAGTTCAAGACTTTGAGAGCAAGGGGTTGAATCTTGAGGCTGAGAGCGATTCCACACAGGTCTTCGCAGGACTGCGCAAAACATTTTTTGAATTTTCTTTTAAGAAAGCGACAAATAGCTCGCGCGGAAGACAATGTAGGACCAATCGGGATCAAGCCAAGATCCTTCTCAGTGCTCACGTTAACAAACATGATTTTAGTCATTAAAGGCTTAGCATGCCTCTCTTTCTCTCAATTGATCAAAATTTGCAAAACCCGAGGAAGTCCTTCCTCTTCGTTTTCATCACCACGGTGTTAAAAAAGTTTTAAAAAACTTAGGTCAATGCAATGATTTCGAGGTGCAGAAGAGTAAGTGAGATGCTCCGCCGTTTCATTCAAACCCTCTGGCACAACTAGCTGAAAGTAGCAATAAGCACGGAAACATGATAGCCGTAGCTGTTTCATTCAGATTTCCTGGTTGCAACTGGCTCCACAGTAGAGACAGACTCAATAGAAAGCAAAAGGATAATTACAAAACAAAATAATGATATCCGAGGCAACAACCCTGGAATCACCTGATTTCTATACAATGGGACTGACTCGATACAACAAGACAGACCCTTAAGCAAAAAGACTGACTCAAGACAATGAGACAGACTCAAAACAAAACCAAAGAACTGACTCAACACCCAAGCCAGAAATTACAAAAATCAGCATTCGCAAATGCTCAAAACAGTGCGTGCCAGACGCCACATTTGAAATACACTGAGCGCCGCCCATAGGTGGTCCAACCCCTGATCACATACTTGTAGTATCCTCGAAGTCCAACAGCTCAGTGGTGACAGACTTTGCTGAGGTAGGTAGGAGGATGACCTCATTGTCAATTAAGTCCTGTACTTCATGGCGAAGGCGGAAGCAATTGTCGGTGGGGTAACCGGTCTGTTGATGGTACACGCAGTACTGAGTAGCATCATGGCCTGCTGGAATATGACTAGGGAGAGGCCGAGGGTCGAGGGGTTTAAGATGCCCCTTTTCAGCCAGGATTTGAAGTGCCTTAGACAGAGACATGTAGAGGGCGTGAAAGGCTCTACGCTGTAGACAGCCCATTTTTGACCGACCTTAAGACTCAGACGTCACTGATTGAGCGCTTGGTGATGTTGCATAATGTGCTCGTTCAGAAGTTTCAGAGTTGCGGCCGTGAGCCCTGCCTCCGGACTTCCGAACCCTCTTTTGTACTTTGCCTCGGTTTGTGAACCAGGCTCGATTTTCTCGGTTTCTTTTCCTGAGGGAAGGGAGAGGTCCCGTAGACCATCTCTCAATGTCCGTAGGCTACATTTTGTGGTCGTAGGCCATTTTGCCCATTTCGGAGTCCGTTGTCCGGTTTTTCGGGATCGTTGGCCGTGTGCCTCGGTTCGGGACCGCCTAACCATCTCCGTTTGTTCTGATTTTTGGCATACTTCCTATTTTCTCCCTTTTGAGGGACACTGGGGTCTAAGAAACCCACTTCGTGGCCAAATGCCACTTTCGGTGCTTAACAGCCCATTTTCGGGACCTCGAACTGTGCGTTTTGGTCCCCGAACATTCGTTTTGCAACGGTTTTTGTTCATTTTAGGCAGGTACCTCTGTTTTATCACCGGGGAGGTCACTGAAGGGGGGGAGACCAGTAATTGTTGCAGCAACCATGTATACATCCTCCGACGCCCTCTGGCGCCCGTTTTTCACACTTCCGAGCTAATGTTGAACACCCTGGGCCCACATTCTTGAACTTTGAACCACATATTTGTGATGTACACACTTGGGAGGATCCTAAAAGTTGGTGGCCGGCCAATAATTCCACCTGACCCTTTTGAACCCCTCCTTCCGTGCTAATGTTGAACACCCTGGGCCCATATTCTTGAACTTTGAACCACATATTTGTGATGTACACACTTGGGAGGATCCTAAAAGTTGGTGGCCGGCCAGTAATTCCATTTGACCCTTTTGAACCCCTCTTTCCGGGCTAATGTTGAACACCTTGGGGCCACTTTCTTGAACTTTGAACCACATATTTGTGATGTACACACATGGGAGGACACCATCATGTGGTGGCCGGCCACTAAATCAGCTTGACCCTTTTGACCCCTAGCCGGCCGGCTAGGGGGTGTGGCCGGCCGGCCACCTGCAGCAAAAATAACTGGCCGGCCGAGATCCTTGCACTGTTCACTTTATAGCTGTATAGCTTTATCCCCCAGAAAATATCAATATCCGGGGGATATTTTGTGGGGGAAAGTTGGCCTCCTTTTCCCCCACCTTTACACCCCCTTTTTGGCCCTTATAACCAGCTGGTGGCATCACATTTAGGGGTTAGAAATTTTGTTCTTCAAGCCTCAAGATCCATATCTCCCTCCATCCTTCTCATTTTCCTAAAAATCCTTAAGTCCTACACCTTGTGTTCTTCATCACCACCAAGCTCTACCATCACCACTTCATTTCCAGTAACAAGGAGAGCTTCTCAAAGGGTAAAGGAGCTGCAAATTGGTCCAAGAAGCAACAAAAGCTTTGGTCTTCAAGGGTGAGTGACATTTCTCCTCTTTTGACCCTTTTTCTTGATCCATTTGTAAGCCCTATATGCTTTTTGTTTCAAGCTCCGGCCCTAACTGAAAGTGACCCTCTTTTGAGCTCATTTTCACTTTTCATTAAGGGCTCAACCCTGTTTGAACCCTCCATGATGCACTTGCTTCATTGATCATCTTATATGTCATAATCTTGCATGCTATTTTTGGCCCATGAGTAATCTGTTTTTGAGCATGATGTAATCTGTGAATGTGCTTATTTTGGGCCCTTCTTCAACATTGTTGAAGGGCCCCTCACCATTTGATGCCTCCATGTGCCACTTGTAGTTATATCCCTTATTTGGCCCCCATTTTTGCATGCTATGGCAGCCTACCATGCTTTCGTTTTTGGCCATTTTACAGTTCTGAAAATAGTCTTATTTTGGTCCATTATTCATGTTTCATTTAGGGCCTTTCATGATTTGGGACCTCCATTTGCCACTTCATGTTATATCTCTCTTTTATTCCCCATTCTTGCATGTTTTGTTAGTCTATCATGCTTTTGTTTTTGGCCATTTTACAGGCCTAGAGATGGCCTTATTTTGGCCTATACTTCATGTTTCATTAACATTTTTTTTCTGTTTGGTGATTATTTTGTATACTTCATGTTATAGCACCTTTTGAGCCTCAATCTTGTGCATTTCTAGCATGTTTGTATATTGATTTGAGGTTTGCCATATACTGTAAACATTCATATTTTTGGTCCCTCTTCAATGTTGTAGAAGGAAAATTTTCAGTTTGGATTTTGGTTATATCACTTGCTTCATTACCCCTCTCTTGGCCCCTATTCTTGCATGCCATTTTTGCCCTACCTATGCTTACTGTTTGGCCATGTTTATAACTGTGAAAGTGCCTTTTTTGGGACTTCCTAGCTTCTGTCTTTGCATTACATGTCCATATCGTGCATGTTTGGCATAGCTATAGGCCATTTCGGGTGCCTAAATTCGCATTTCGGGACTATTCCATGCATTTGGTGTCATTTCGCCTCATTTCGGGACTGTTTTACCCCATATTTCATTGCTGAAATTCTATTAGAATGATTGCTTTCCATTTCTATGTCATTGCATCGCATTCTATCATCGCCTCGGTTTGCGTGCCCGTGTGCACGCATTTCGAGGCACTTCATTTTTCATTCACCGGCCTCTTATGTGAGTGTGGCTGAGGCTCTCTCATGTTAGTATAAGTCCATGTTGCATTCTATATGCCATTTCCATGCCATTCCATTCCATATATCATTGCCTCGGTTTGCGTGTCCGTGTGCACGCATTTCGAGGCACTTCATTTTTATCCATCGGCCTCTTATGTGAGTGTGGCTGAGGCTCTCTCATGTTAGTATAAGTCCATGTTGCACTCCATATGCCATTTCTATGCCATTGCATTGCGTATGCCATTGCCTCAGTTTGCGTGCCCGTGTGCACGCATTTCGAGGCGTTTCATTTTCATCCATCGGCCTCTTATGTGAGTGTGGCTGAGGCTCTCTCATGTTAGTATAAGTCCATGTTGCATTCTATATGCCATTTCCATGCCATTGCATTGCGTATGCCATTGCCTCGGTTTGCATGCCCGTGTGCACGCATTTCGAGGCGTTTCATTTTCATCCATCGGCCTCTTATGTGAGTGTGGCTGAGGCTCTCTCATGTTAGTATAAGTCCATGTTGCATTCTATATGCCATTTCCATGCCATTGCATTGCGTATGCCATTGCTTCGGTTTGCGTGCCCATGTGCACGCATTTCGAGGCACTTCATTTTCATCCATCGGCCTCTTATGTGAGTGTGGCTGAGGCTCTCTCATGTTAGTGTAAGCCCATATCACATTTCCATGTCATTTACATTGCGTATGTCATTTTCTCGGTTTACGTGCCCGTGTGCACGCATTTCGAGGCATCTCATTTTCATAGCATAATGCATATTAGGCTGTATCTTAGTTGCATTCATGCATGTCATGCATATTGCATCGTGTTCGGGATAGGAGTTAGCCCGGGCACGGGAAACAAGGTGCGTTTCGTACTCCGAGTGACGGAACGTGTCTCAATTCCCAGTCACCGACACTCCGGATTATCCATGATGGAGTTAGGTTCTTGTTGTGTTTACACGTGCATTCATTCTATATTAAGTTGCACATTTCGGCTCCTCGGCCATCATGCATCGATATGCGTGATTGGTGGCACGAGGATCGAGGCATGCATATATTTGTGAAATACATTGCTATGCCCCTTTCCTGCTCTCTGTTGCAGCAAAATGAAGAATCAGTAACTTTTTGGAGTTTGGCGCGCATTTCAAGAAAAGGTGTAAACAGAGGCTGATTGGGGCATCCCGGTGGATTTCCGCGCAAGGCAGCCCAGACATGCATCATTCATCAGGAGCAAGGCAGTCCCTGGCTTGTACGCCAGTTTTACAGTTTTCTTAGTTAATTGATTAATTAATTAGGAATTTGTACATTATTTGGACTATAATATTTGGACTGTACTATTCTTTCATTTGGGACTGTATTATTTATTCGGACCCTCTGCGCGAGGGCATAACTGTAATAAGTGTGCGTGCGTGTGTTGTATGTCTTCCAACCCCACGTCTTTCTCCCTTTTATTTATCCGCTTATGATGGTTAGATTAGGGCATATTTCGATTAGCATACAGTATGACAGCATGTTTGCATCATTCATCTGTTTTGCATGCACCGGGCTCGGCGCACCATACTAACTGCATCGTACTTTCAATTCCAAATTGAATACATGTTAGTTGTAGCATTTCATATGCCATGTTTAGAATAGCCGAGCCTGCTATAGTTGCATTTTGCATGCGCTGCATTGGGCATTTCTGTATACTTAGGATCATGCATGATTTCTAATGTAGTTTCTGTTTTTGGCTTGGAGTACTCGGTAAGTTTTATGCTTTAGCATCCTTGCATGCGTGTGAGTGACTGCCATGAACAGCATGCTTACCATGAGGCTATGTGCTTATGTGATATATCTGCCTGAATGCCTGTGGGTGAAGGTTGGGTTACTTGGATTGGAATAAATCATCAACTGTTTGCTTTAAGCCCACTAGATAGTGGCAAAACCATCTTTTCTAAGCCCACCTGCGGGTGGCAAAATCTGCATTCTAAGCCTACTTGCGAGTAGCAAACCATCTTTCAAATAAACAAGCATGAAATGTTTTGTTCCAATTCAGGCGACTCAGTGTATACTTATATGCTGTGTGCATCACATAGTAACCTAGGCTAAATAACCGGAATAAGAACACACAATGTTTTCAAAAATAAATATCATGGTTAGTAGAGGCCGATCTTTGATCGGGCGAGCGGGGGTGCTCACGAAGTGACCTTCCCCAATCGTACCCAAGTTCCCGAGCCGAGGCAACTTTGGTGATGACGGACACGTGGCCTTAGGCAAACGAGTCAGGGTTTCCTAAATTTCCCATTAAAAAAAAAAACATTTAGGTGGCGACTCTGTATCTGGCAAAGCAGTCCATGTTTGGCACTTCTTTCAAAAATCTGTTTTTCTCAAAACGATTTGCCGGATTTGGACTCTTTGGTTCAGACTTAGAACCGTGACTACAAAGTCGAGTCCGAGCTGTAGCGAGGTCCCCCGCGGGCTTGTTACAGTTTCTGGCGACTCCGCTGGGGATTTAGAGAACTTGACTCGAACTCATGATATCTGTTTTTGACTACACATGTGTGTTTCTTTGCATTGCATTTGCATTGGTGCGCCTAGGACACCGTGTTTGCCATCTGCTATTCTTGAACGGTTTGCCGGAGGCTTGTCTTGTCAAGGCATGACCATAAGGCTGACCGGTTGTGGGCTCTGCCAGTATGGGAACACAAACCCCGGTTTTACCGGGGCACCCTCTTTGACCTTTCGACCAAGTGCATATTCGGATCCATAGTGACCATTCCAAATTAGGACAGGTTGCTTACCCGGTTATAGGTTGTTTGAAACCGCTCTGTGCGTAGTGAAACCCTAGTTCCTGACAAAATAGGACAGGGAAACCCTACCCCAACATAGGGGTGTTTTGGCTCTCACTTATCTGTTATGTGCTTTAGAGTGCGTCTCTACAGGAATGCATGTATCAGTATATGAGTTTGGGTATCAGGCCTGCGGGCATCAGTTCAGTATATGAGTTTGGGTATCAGGCCTGCGGGCATCAGTTCAGTATATGAGTTTGGGTATCAGGCCTGCGGGCATCAGTTCAGTACATGAGTTTGGGTATCAGGCTTGCGGGCATCAGCCAGTATTTGAGAACTAGTTATCTGCGGATATCAGATTCTGTTTTAGGGGACAGTGATACAGGGATAATAATCAGTGTTTGAGGACAGTGTGTATTCAGCTTATCAACTGTGTGTTGTTATGCCCGGCTGTGTGTCATGCATTTTATTTTAAGCTGTTATGCCGTCCGTTTATCTGTTTATTTATTTCCTTTTCGCTTTATTTATCTTTTGCTAGGTCAGTTCTAGCACAATTGCTTCCAACCCAGCAGGCATTCCCCAAGCACTTTGGACACGAGGTCGTCGACTCAATCGATCTGAGGATCTAATCAACGGATAGCCAGTGTTCCATTCTCTACCCCCTGTTACCAGAAGGAAGCAGAAAAAGCGCAGTGTATGTGAACAGAGATCACCAGAACAGTGGTTTCCCCCATCAGTGGACAGTCGGATTGAGATCCCCATTGAGACAGATCTGCCAGTAGTTCAGACAAATCGAAACAGTATGACGGCACCAACAGGAGTTGAGGAGATGATGCGCCAAATGCAAGAAACCATGCGGGCCATGCAACAGGATGCCGTTCGCCGGGATGAAATCGCTAAGCAACAAGCTGAGATTATGACCCAGCAGGCTGAGCTGATTACCAGATTGCAACAACAGAATACAGCATCTGCTTCACAACAAATTCCTCCTCCGGCAAGGGCTCCATTACCTGAGCAGACACCTGTTGTTCAGAACGCTCCTCCAAACACCCAGAATACTGTACCGACTATCCAGAACCTGCAAGAGGACACGAATCTTCCAACGGGGCCAGCTCCGCCCCCGCTTCCGCCACAATTGTCCAAGGTTCATACACCCAATCACCCGGACTCTCCCTTCGAGGTCGAGGTTGATCATACAGCTCTAAAATTGAGCAAACTTGAGAAACTCTTTAAGAAATCCCAAGGGGTCAAGGCTATGCCGGATATCGAAGACGGATATACCGAGGAGGCCGTAACACTCCCCGATAGGTTCAAAATGCCACAAATCGACCGCTTTGACGGGACCGGCGACCCCATGGTCCATCTCCGACTGTTTGCAGACATCTTGCGGCCAATGGGCCTAACACGATCACAGAAGCTTTCACTATTCGGCCGAACCCTGTCGGGTGTGGCCGCCCATTGGTACGCAAAGTTACAAGATGAAGTGAAAAGGAATTGGGATGAAATGGCTGAGGCCTTTGTCGCACAATATTCATACAACACTCAGATCGAGATCACAACTTGTGATCTCGAAACGACAAGGCAAGAGCCCAAGGAAACTTTCTCGGACTTTGTAATCCGATGGAGGGCAAAGGCGTCAATGATGACTCTAAGGCCCACTGACAAAGATCAAATCCGGATGATTGTGCGCAATCTCCACCCAAAGTTGATGCAGAGAATGATTGTAGTCCCCTTCCCTACTTTCACAGATTTACATGAGATGGGGGTGCAAATCGAAGATGCAATGAAACAAGGTCTGTTTGACCACGACAGAGAACAACCGAGGAGGACTTTCAACCCCAACAACAATGCGGGCCCGAGTGGTGCTGCAAATACGGGAGCCTCGGAAGTTAGTATGGTCACCACCACTCCCCCTCCCTCTCCAAGGCCCATGGCTGCCACACCCTTCTCCGGCGCGTCCGGAAGCAACACACAAACCAACAGATTCCAACCGCGAGGCCAAAGAACCTTTACCCCACTATATATGCCCCTGACCAAAGTTCTGGGAATATTGATCAGGAAAAATCATTTGAAACCCCTGGAGCCAAAGCCATTACCGAATCCACTCCCCCCCTCTTATGACCCAGCAAAATACTGTGCGTATCACCAACAACACGGTCACGACACCGACCATTGTTACAGATTGCGTCATGAGATCCAGGATCTTATTGACAAGCAGGTGATCGCACCTACTGATAAACCCAATGTCACAACCAACCCTCTCCCACCACATAACCAAGCTCCTCCTCCCAATAGAATCAATTTTATCCAGACTGGGGTCGCATCTTACGATCCTAGCATCTATATTACTCCCACCCACCTACCCAAGCCGGAGGTGCTCCTCTCCGACTGCACTGATTTCTTGTGCATGGTGGACATCTCCAAAACCCAACCAGAACCGATGGTGGTGACCGTCGAAGACAGGGCAGGGCAGATTTTGGGAGAGAATAAGATTGTTGAATCTGGGACTGGACAGAGTTTTGCTGGGGGAGCCTATGATCCAAGCGAGGACATCCTATCAACGAGCCGAATTGGGCTAGGTATAGAATTGCCAGAGACAGGAGAGCTATGCATGATCCGGGGGGATGGATCTAGGCTATGGGCAGATGATCTGACAGCCGTAGAGGAGGACTTTGCCAACCTGCAATTTTTCGATGACCAGGAACTGGGGGATACGTCAATCAACTGGTACGATTATGAGGGATCAGCAGAGGCCACTGGATGGCTCGAGGATCAACCAGATGCAGTGGGGGAAGCCCAACCAGAACAGAGCCCGGCAGGGGCAGAAGTATCAGTTGTGGCCGGAATGGCCGAAAGTCAAGTTGTATCGCCGGAGAGCGCCGGTGCTAAGAATTCCGCTCGAGATTTGGGCATTATGGATACGGGAATTGTTGAACAAACAGCTGTACTGATGCAGCTGGAACGAGAAAAGTTTGAGGAGGCTGAGAGAATTAGGAAAGCTAAAGGCCCTGAGGGGACTGAAAGTGCTGTGTGCACGAAGATAGAGAATGCTGCGAGCATGTGGACAGAGAATACTGTGAGTGCAACTAAACCGGAGCCAGACAGGTGTCTGTTGGCTGCCGACGGAATGTGGTGGGAAGACGATGACTTATGTCTTGCCCACACGGATGAAGACTGGGGGAATAATCAACCGGATGACACTTGGTACCTCGATGAGGTTGACCATATGACGAGAAGTGGGCGGTACTTCAAACCCCCACACCTGGACCAACCCGAGGCATCCGGGAAGGATAGAGAAGCGGAGAAACAGAAGGAGAAGCAGATTGAGGAGGAAGCTGTGCTGAAACAGTTAAAGAAGATACAAGTAGACATCTCCATCTGGGGACTGCTAATGGCATCACGAGTACATAGGGAAGCTGTCCTATCTGCTATGGACAAGTCCAAACTCTCCATAGACACCATGCCTGAACAGCTGGTTGGGCTGGTTTTTCCGGGAGGAGGTTCCCCGGCATTAACCTTTTCGAACAAGGAACTACCGCCTGAGGGCACAAATCATAACAAACCTCTCTATATTTCTGTGGAATGTAGAGATAAGTGGATACCGGTGGTACTTGTTGATACCGGGTCTGCGATTAATGTCTGCCCGACCAGAACGGCATATGCAATCGGGTTAAAACCCGCGGACTTCGTCCCAACTACCCAAGTGATCAGAGCATACGACAATACCAGCAGAGAAGTGATGGGGACTGTTAAAATTCAAACCAAGGTTGGTCCAGGACAACACAGCATCGAATTTCATATCTTGGACGTTCCCGCAACCTTTAACCTACTTTTGGGGCGACCGTGGTTGCACCAGGTCAAAGCAGTCTCTTCCACTCTACATCAAATGCTAAAGTACCCCCACGGGAAAGGGGTAGCGATCGTTTTTGGGAATTCATCAATCCATCCGCCGCCGGAAGTGTCCACACCTGTCTTGGAGATCGAGCATGGCACGGAGGATGTGTTTTTGTCGGGGTTCACTTTGGCCGAGGCTCAAGTGGTGCAGAATGTCATGGCTGTGAATGAGGGTATGTACGTTAGTGCTCAATCTATCTACCTCATGAACAAGCTAAAACATACTCCCGGGATGGGATTAGGGAGAAGCGGCCGGAAGGGCGTCTCAGTGTTTGCCGAAGTGCCACACAACCCTCACGCCTTTGGACTGGGTTATCTGCCCACCAAAGAGGACTGGGTGAGGAAAAGGAAAGAAATGGCCGGAAGGGCCAGAGCAAAGAAGGCCAGGAAGCCATTTGAGTTAATGCATAGGCCCATCTGGGGTACCCTAAACGGACGCTTCGTCCGGGAGGGGGAAGATTTTCCATTCTGCGGCTTCCCGGAGCCATGGCTAAACGCGGAGGGGAAGCACGTACCTGGTTTTGAAATCTTCTTCGACATACAATTATCTGGAGATGATGTTGCCGAAGCGCAGACAGACCTACCAACTGAGGTTGAGCAGTGTAGAGCAGTGGATCCTGAGAGCACAGAGCTTGAAATGGGGGTAGCACTGGCGAGTCTACTATCAGATCCTCCGATCGACCAAGAGTGCTTGGGGGATAACTCTTCGGTTTCTATGATTGGAGATGAAATAGCTGCGGGCTTTCCAGCGCCGATCTTGGATGCATCTATCGCACCTTCTCTCATCTGGCAATATGAAGAAGGCTTTTTATCTAGCAGCTCCGGGTCAGGTAGTGAGCCGGAATCTGATTCTACCGAATCTTGTGCGTCGGAATCAGATTCCAGCTCGACTGAGTCTGAGTCCGGTATTCCTGGGGGTGATAACCCGGATACCACAGTCCTGTCTAGGTCATCATTTTCATTTTCTTTTGAGTCTGTTGTAACAGAGGAATCTGGCGGCTTGGAAATATTTAATGAGAATGATGTGGATGTGGTTTCTGAGTATTTTTCTGTGCCTTTGATTTATTGCTTACATCAGGATTTTCAAAATTTTGATAAAAACGACGAGGAAGAAATTCCCCCAGTTTTGCAACGATTAATTAATCAAGAGCAGGAAAGATTTGTTAAACCTTTAATGGATGAAATCACTACTGTGAATGTTGGTACTGAGAAGGACCTGTGGCTGGTCCAGATCGGGTCCACGTTGTCTTCGGAGGAGCGCGAGCGCTTAGTCGCTTTATTAAAAGATTTCAAAGATGTTTTCGCATGGTCCTACGAAGACATGCCTGGAATCGATCCTGAGATTGTACAGCACCGGATCCCTCTTAATCCTGAGGCCCGCCCTGTCAAATAGAAACTCAGAAGGATCCGCCCAGACTGGGCCCTCAAAATTAAGGAAGAGGTCACCAAGCAAATTGACGCAGGGTTCCTGCTGGTATCTGAATACCCAACTTGGTTGGCCAACATTGTTCCGGTGCCAAAGAAGGACGGCAGAATTCGGGTCTGTGTAGACTTCAGAGATTTGAACAGGGCCAGTCCGAAGGACGACTTTCCCTTGCCACACATTGATGAATTGGTGGATTTCACGGCGGGACACGCCTTGCTTTCGTTTATGGATGGTTTCTCAGGCTATAATCAGATAGTAATGGCACCCGAAGACCGGGAGAAGACTGCGTTCACTACCCCGTGGGGTACATATTGCTATAGAGTGATGCCATTCGGGTTGAAAAATGCTGGAGCTACGTATCAACGGGCAGCAACTACAATATTGCATGATATGATCCATAAAGAGGTCGAGGTGTATGTGGACGACATGATTGTCAAGTCCAAAGAAAGAGAGGGCCACTACACCGCCTTACAAAAATTCTTTCAAAGGATCAAAGAGTTTCGGCTGCGACTGAATCCCCAGAAATGCACGTTTGGTGTTACAGCAGGGAAGATGCTAGGGTTTCTGATTACACAAAGGGGCATCGAGGTCGACCCTTCCAAAATCAAGGCCATCTTAGAAATGCCACCACCAAGGACTGAAAAGGAGGTGCGAGGCTTTCTGGGTAAAGTGCAATTCATAAGACGGTTTATTTCTAAATTAACCTTGACTTGTGAACCACTTTTTGGTCTCCTGAAGAAAGGAAAGAAATTCCAATGGGACGGCCGATGTCAAGCAGCTTTTGAGCAGATCAAAGAGTATCTACAGAACCCGCCCGTGTTGTCACCACCAGAGCCGGGGAGACCGTTGATATTGTACCTTTCGGTAACTGAGACTACCATGGGCTGCATGCTCGCGCAGGAGTCAGAAGACAAAGTGGAAAGAGCCATCTACTATCTGAGCAAAAAGATGCTGGATTACGAGACCCGCTATACACCGCTGGAGAAGGCTTGTTTGGCCTTGGTATGGGCAACCAGGAAGCTGCGGCACTACCTGTTAGCTCACTCTGTAATGTTGGTTTCGCGTTTGGATCCCATCAAATATCTTTTCGAGAAACCAGCACTTACGGGTAGGCTAGCTCGTTGGCTGCTGTTGCTCTCCGAATTTGATTTGAAGTATGTAACGCGCAAGTCGGTAAAAGGGAGAGCGGTAGCGGAGTTCCTTGCCGACCACCCGGTTGAGGGGGATGAAGCGGTTGAGTATCTATTCCCAGATGAAGCCATTCTGCACGTCGAAGATGAAACTTGGACGATGTACTTTGACGGAGCGTCAAACCAGTATGGGTATGGGATAGGGGTGTTGCTGATAGCGCCTGACGATTCTCGTATCCCTTTAGCATTCAAGCTCCAGTTCAAAGTCTCGAACAATGAGGCAGAGTATGAGGCATGTATTGCTGGCCTGGAAGCAGCCCTAGAACTAGGGGCAAGACGGTTGGACGTCATTGGGGACTCGAACCTTGTTGTGTCTCAAGCAAAAGGAGATTGGAAAGTCAAGGAGGAAAGGATGATAATTTACCACCAAACCTTGGATTTGCTAATTCCTCGATTTGAGAAGCTAAATTTCACCCACCTCGTAAGAGAGAACAACAGGTTCGCAGATTCACTAGCAACTCTATCTTCTATGATAGACATCCTGTCCGGAGTCCGGATGCGTCCAGTCATTATTGATCAGAAGTTTGTGCCAGCATACGAGTCGATTTCCGCCACAGATGAGGTTCAAGACGGCAACCCCTGGTATTACGACATCTGGAACTTCTTGGAAAAGGAGACGTATCCACCAGGGGCAAATGACAAGGATAAGAGGGCCATCAGAAGAATGGCTGCTCAGTTTATTATCTGCGGGGGTAAGCTGTACAAAAGGGGTCATCTGGGAATGCATAAGCTCTGTGTAGAAGCTGAAGAGTCGAAACGCCTGATGGAAGCCATCCATGGGGGGGAGTGTGGTGCACACATGAATGGAGTAATGCTGGCCAGAAAGATCCTCAGACAGGGCTACTACTGGTCAACCATGGAGGAGGATTGTATCGGCTTTGTTCGGCAATGCCATAAATGCTAGATCCATGCAAACCGTATGAACATCCCGCCATCCAAGTTGTACAACATGACTTCCCCGTGGCCATTTTCCGTGTGGGGGATTGATGTGATCGGAGCTGTTACCCCGAAGGGGTCAAACAGGCATGAGTTTATCCTGGTAGCGATAGATTATTTCACGAAGTGGGTCGAGGCCCAATCATACACGGTGTTGAAGGCGTCACACGTCGCAAAGTTCATCAGAAACAACATCATTTGTCGCTACGGGGTGCCAAACGAGATAATTTCAGATAATGGTTCCCACTTCAAGAAAGAAGTGATAGACTTGTTGGAGAAATACAATGTGGCTTTCCATAAGTCATCTACATACCGGCCGCAGACCAACGGAGCGGTTGAGGCCGCCAACAAGAATATCAAGCATATACTGCAGAAGATGGTGGGAACCTATCGGGATTGGCCAGACAAGCTGCCATTTGCTCTGTGGGGCTACAGGACTTCAATCAGAACTTCTACTGGAGCAACTCCATATTCATTGGTCTATGGAATGGAGGCTGTTCTACCCATCGAGATTGAGGTTCCGTCGTTACGAGTATTGGCTGAATGCCAGATAGCCGAAGCAGATTGGCAGCAAAGCAGATTCGAAGAACTCATGCTCTTTGATGAAAGAAGACTGAAAGCACTGTACCACATCCAAGGCTATCAACGCAGAATTGCCCGGGCTTTCAACAAGAAGGTTAAGTCCAGGAATCTGAAAGAAGGAGATTTGGTGCTCAAAGACAACCGAGCTCCCATCCACGACCCAAGGGGCAAGTTCAAACCCAATTGGACTGGTCCTTACATCATCAAAGCTATTTGGTCAGGTGGAGCTGTGGTTTTGATGGATCTAGATGGCTTGGAGTTCTCACAACCGATCAATATGGACAAGTTGAAGAAATATTACCCTTGAGAGGCTCGCTAAGCCGAAAACCCAAAAGGGCGACCTAGGCAAAAGTCAGGGCCCAAAAAAATTAGAAAATATAAAAACTGAGCTCGCAAGGTTGAAAACCCGCAAAGGGCGGCCTTGGAAAAAGTTAGAGCGCAAAAGGAGAGTGAAAATACTCGAGTGAACCTCGGCCTGAACTACGTAAGGCTTGATTCCCATCTTTGGGATACGTAGGCAACTTCACCTTGAAGTTCAGCCATAAACTTTTTCCCGATCAACTCTGTCCATTTCGATCATCTCAGGCATCTTTATCCATCAGCATTTATCGCGATCTACGGTACAGTGCTGTTCAAACTAGAGGCAACTTTCCGTTGCCGCGACGGTGCAAAGTTACTCAGACAAGGGGCAACTTTCCGTTGCTATGAAGTGCCGCATTGTTCTTCAGACTAGGGGCAACTTTCCAGTTGCAGGGATCTGGGGTTGTGCATCTCAGTGACAGATCTTCGGCGTGTCCAGTTCTGATCCACATCGAAAATAGTTTTGAAAAGTTTTAATAAAAGTTGACTTTGTTCAAATCAATCTTTTTACGACTAAGACCATTTTTGGACCAAAAGCGGAAAATTTTCAGTACCACAACTTTCAATTTCATTGATTTCAAAACTGAGTTCTCCTGCTCTTGCATTACAATCGAAGTTGCTTTTTTAGTACATTCATAAAGAAAACTTGAAAATACTAATAAAGCAATAAATTTGGGGCATAGTTGAATCAAGTATCTCTGCGTCCCCTCCCAGAGCTGGACGAAGCATCTGATGCCAAGCTAGGCCCAACCTGTGCCTCCTCATTGAGCCAATCCAAGCACTCATTGGACAAAGTGCAACTGAAAGTAGAAGTAGGGGCCAAGAGCTCTCTAGTCCTCCATGCTGTGGCATATCGGGCAAGCTGTGCACCCCGGATCGGGAAAGCGGCTGGGTACTCAATCCCCTCCGGTGGGCAGGTCTGATCATGACCAAACTGGCGCAGAAACCGGAATGGAAAATAAAATACGCAGTTGGTTAGACCAATCAATTGGATCCCAATCAGCCGGGACATACTATAGCTCATTGCCGGGAGGTTGAGCCAAGGACAACGCCAAGCAATGCCGTCTGCGGACAAATTGCACATCCAATCGAACCACCACCTTTCGTCAAGAGCATTGACTAGGCGCTGTCGAAAGAAGTAGCCTCGAGCTGAATAAGCCGGGCAAGAGTCCACAACCTGCAACTTGTCCATTAACCATACCTGGGGGAGGGATGGAAAATGAGAGAATAAAGAACAGAGAGATGTACGATGAGAGAAAAGTAAGACAAGGGTTTTGTGAGAAAAACCGAGCCTGAGGGTCGAGTGATGTGAGCAAATATATATGTAAGGTTGGGTGGGAAACATTACCTGCAGCAGCAGTGGACTCCCAGCAAACCTAGTCGCCTCCCGGCGATAGACAGAATCTAAGCCCATCAGTGTCTCGGCCAAGGTCATGGCAATACAGCTCTTCCCTTCTCTCAAGCCTTGGGCGACTTCAATCAGGCGAATGCTAGCCCCGCCGAAGCCCGAGGAAAGCAGAAAGTGAGACAACAAACATAAGCAAAGGGCGTGTTGCTGGAAACCCTGCCAATAATGGTTGCTGCGGTCACCGGCGTCGGAAAAATGATGGATCAAGCCGAGGATGTCCAGTTCCCCACTGCAGATCAGAGATCGAGCATCATGCGCCGTGAGCCCGCACATCCGCCCTAAAGCCTGAGCATGGCCAAAACGGAGCTGGGGCAAGATCACTTCAGAGCATTCAGACTCCATCAAAACCTGAAAATCTTCGAAAGTGGGACATATCTCTTGGCCGCCAAAGCTAAAAACGTGCGTCACTGGATTCCAGAACCTTGCCGCGGCATGGAGAAAAGGGAGCTGTAGCGGAGTACGGCTTAGCGTGAATAGTGCATTCAAACCGAAACCCCGGAAGTTCAGCTTTTCCGAACCATCTAGAGAAGAGATCCAAGATGTGAGATTTTTCGCGACAAACGCCTCCATCTTTGTCTAAAACTAAGATGAAATGAATGTTCCCGAAGTTGAGGCTTTTATAGAGGGAAAAACACTATTCACGGGGACACGTGTCAAAAATCAGGTGGCTGCAGGAATAAGTGGCCGGCCGGCCACCTTTTCTGGTTGGCCAGCCATTCTCTTTTTCAAGAAATGGCCGGCCAGCTGTCTCTCTCCATAAAATTGGCCGGCCGGCTCCCAAAGATGGCCGGCAATGCTGTAGTGTATCCCCTTGGCCCTGTTTCACCCTTCGAGGGAAAGTTCCAAGCATTTCCATGCAACGGGAGAGTCAAAGGCCTTCATCTCCCTCCATTTCGGATGCGTTCCGGTGCCCAGATCGTCCGAAGTACACTCTGTTATTGCTGAGTTTTGTTTATCGAGTTGTTGTTTTGCTTATCGAGTTGTTTGTCGAGCGGACGTGTTTCGTGTTTTTGAGTCATTGCGCTCTGTTTAAGCAATCTTTGTTTTAAATCTTGTTTATTTGCGTTGTCAACGTTATTGCATTTTGTTTATCGAGTTGTAAACTTGCTAAAGGTTCTGTTATGTCTTAGTAAGTTGAGTTGCTTAGTTTGTTGCGTCGGTTCACTACCTGACTTGGTGATTACACAATGCACATTCCCATTCAAATTCATTTTTTGTGCGAAATAAAATGATGCGATACGATGCTAAAAGTTTAAAATACAAACACCTTTTCAAAAGCTGTTTCATTCCATCATGCTTTACAACAAACAAAGGTACAAGTTTTACGAAAAATAAAACTACCTAACAATGTGCAAAGTGCTACAAACTACTAGCAAAAAGAAAAATAAAGCAGGAAATAGCAACATCAATGTCCTTGGGAGCGGGAACGAGAAGCACTCCTCATCCTCTTCTGCGGGACAACCTCTGCACCATCATCATCATCTGAGTCGAAGCTGTTATCCTCAGGATCCCCCTCAGCCTCGCCTCTGTTCCCCGAACCAAGACCGGAGCCCCCCTCCTCAGCAGATGTCTCTGACTGACGGTCGGTAGCCTCCTCCTCCTCCTCAACATCCTCCTCCTCCTCATCAGGCTCCGCCTTTACAACGTGAGCCCTGCGTCTGCGGACAGGCCCTCCTCGAGCTCCTCGAAAAGGCCTAGATGGCCCGGCTCCTCGTAAAGGCCGGGATGGCCCTGCCCCCTGAAAAGGCCCGGGTGACCCAACTCCCTGAAAAGGCCCAGATGGCCCAGCTCCCCAAGGAGGCCCAGGTGGCCTGGTCTGCGGCTGACCGGACCATGAAGGCATCTGAAAACAAAAAGTTCAATTCAAATACATCAGTCCAAATATATACATCAGATACAGATACAAGCAAAGGCTACGTGAAGTGGGTGCATGTAAATGCAGTGTCCAAGTGGGGTGTGTGTCAGATGTGCTCTACACAAGTAGTCTATCGATGCAGTAGAAATCAGCATGTCATCAGAAGTATGATAAATGCCAGAAAACTGAAGGGTACCTGAATGCTCGCGACAGACAACTGTGCCTCCCTACGCAGGACCATGCCCTCGAGTGTGGCCACCAGTCCAACCACCTCCTCCATGTACCCTCGCGATGGCTGCAAATATGAGCTCATAATCATCAGTGAACAAAAGAATGTCTAAACATCTGAATGATGAATGAAAAACAGTGGAGCATACCAGCGGTGAGTCAGGATCAATGGCGTATCGATCACTGGGCATCGGAGGCTCTAGCGGGATCGGGGTCAGAGAGATAGCCCCATACTGCCACGCCATCAACTCAGTCGGCATATCTGGCCATCCAGGATGAGGATAAGTCGGCGGAACCGGAGGAACCGGTCTACCCCCACCTCTAGATGTACCAGCCCTACTAGTAGAAGGGGCGTCTGCAGCCCGAGCCCGGGCCTGGCCCGAGGATGACATACCGGCAGGCCTCGTCATCGGGGTGCGAGCTCCCGTCAATGGAGGCATCAAATATATGTGACGGTAAGTGGCATAGTCCCCCTCCTCAAGATATAGTAAAGCGTCGCTACCCAGCATAGCGCCGACTACCTCCGAGTAAGAGAGCCTGTCAGCAGTCCGCATACTGACTGGGGGTACTGCGGGAGGATCCTGAGAAAGATACCCCCATACCTGACGCAGAAAGCGTTCCCCCAGGAACCATGCCCTGCCAACCGGCCCTTCGAGTAGGACCCTATACTGGGAGATGTCCGATCCTCCGGTATACTGAAGTCGGAGACTATCACCTAGGGGCGCCCAAGGCTGCCATGAGATCTGCAGATGATAAATGCATAAACCAATCAGAAATCGGGAATATACAGAGCAAATCAAAGATGAAAATGAAAGGAACTGAAAGTTCTGAAGTACCTCCGAATGCCGCACAGTGTCAAAGTACTGTCGCAGGTAAATGAGGGTCTCTCGGGGTCTCGGCCGGTGTGGGCCCTCGAACACTAGTGAGTATGGGGTCATGGGAAGCCCTGCCACCTCCAACTCTGGGGCTAATGCTGGGAAGTATACATAGACCCATAGCTGAGAAAAGTAGTGCAGAATGTAAGTACGAAATGCTGAGAGCAAAATACAGACTGTAAAAGTGCGCTGTGTGTGCAATGCACAAGTAATGAAAAGCAGAAATGTAAATCAAGGGGACAGAAAAGTACCTCCCAGGCTCTCCAGTAGCCGCCAAGTAAATCTCCCCGCCCGCGGGAGGTCGCGCTCATATAAAAGTAAAGGGTAGCCAGGCCGGCGCCACCCCAGTCATATCGATGGACCTGTGATAGGTCAACCAGAGCGCTCAGCAGGTATAGCCCGACTGTGTTCCCTCTATCGGCGAACAAGGTAGTCCCGAAGAGGAACATAAGGAAACCACGGGCGTACTGCTCCGTCTCCTCAGGAGTCTCAGGCACCATCTCCGCCCGCCGGAAGTGGGAAGAGAACCAAGTGTATCGGACTCTCCCAGAAACCCTGTCAACAGGCGGGCGAGCCCCCAATAGATACATCCAAGCGGCCTCCCACTCGCCCATATCCTCATCATAGGGGATGGGCCAACCTCCTATGTCTAAGCCAGTCAACACAGCAAAGTCTAGAGGCGTCATGGTCATGTCTCCAGTGGCAGAGAAATGAAAGGAGTTGGTGGTGTCCCACCATCTCTCTACCAAGGCTGCCATCAGAGTCCTCCTGGCGGAACAACGTGACAACCCGACGCAGAAGGGCCCGAACCCTGCCAAGTCTACCAAATCTCGGACACCCTCCGGGAGCTCAGCGTACCAGTCCCGCGCGGCGGTGGAACCATACCCCCGTACGCTGCGGGAACTAACCTGCATTCAGAATGAATACATGTGTCAATAACGAAATGAAATGGGCTGCGTGCCAATGGAATGAAATAGGCTACGTGCCGATGAAATGAAATGGGTTGTGTACCGATGAAGTGAAATAAGCTACATGCAAATTCTAATCTGGGCTGCGTGTTTAGAAAATTTGAAGTTTGGGCTGCGTGTTCAACTTTCTATCAGTGTGGGCTACGTGTTCAGAAAATTTGAAGTTTGGGCTGCGTGTTCAACTTTCTATCAGTGTGGGCTGCGTGTTCACTATTTAATCTGGGCTGCGTGTTCAGAAAATTTGAAGTTTGGGCTGCGTGTTCAACTTTCTATCAGTGTGGGCTGCGTGTTCACTATTTAATCTGGGCTGCGTGTTCAGAAAATTTGAAGTTTGGGCTGCGTGTTCAACTTTCTATCAGTGTGGGCTGCGTGTTCACTATTTAATCTGGGCTGCGTGTTCAGAAAATTTGAAGTTTGGGCTGCGTGTTCAACTTTCTATTAGTGTGGGCTGCGTGTTCACTATTCTAATCTGGGCTGCGTATTCAGAAAATTTGAAGTGTGGGCTGCGTGTTCAACTTTCTATCAGTGTGGGCTGCGTGTTCACTATTCTAATCTGGGCTGCGTGTTCAGAAAATTTGAAGTTTGGGCTGCGTGTTCAACTTTCTATCAGTGTGGGCTGCGTGTTCACTATTTAATCTGGGCTGCGTGTTCAGAAAATTTGAAGTTTGGGCTGCGTGTTCAACTTTCTATCAGTGTGGGCTGCGTGTTCACTATTCTAATCTGGGCTGCGTGTTCAGAAAATTTGAAGTTTGGGCTGCGTGTTCAACTTTCTATCAGTGTGGGCTGCGTGTTCACTATTCTAATCTGGGCTGCATGTTCAGAAAATTTGAAGTTTGGGCTGCGTGTTCAACTTTCTATCAGTGTGGGTTGCGTGTTCACTATTTAATCTGGGCTGCGTGTTCAGAAAATTTGAAGTTTGGGCTGCGTGTTCAACTTTCTATCAGTGTGGGCTGCGTGCTCACTATTTAATCTGGGCTGCGTGTTCAGAAAATTTAAAGCTTGGGCTGCGTGTTCAACTTTCTATCAGTGTGGGTTGCGTGTTCACTATTTAATCTGGGCTGCGTGTTCAGAAAATTTAAAGCTTGGGCTGCGTGTTCAACTTTCTATCAGTGTGGGCTGCGTGTTCACTATTTTATCTGGGCTGCGTGTTCAGAAAATTTGAAGTTTGGGCTGCGTATTCAACTTTCTATCAGTGTGGGCTGCGTGTTCACTATTCTAATCTAGGCTGCGTGTTCAGAAAATTTGAAGTTTGGGCTGCGTGTTCGAATTTCAACTAGCGTGGGCTGCGTGTTCACTATTCTAACCTGGGCTGCGTGTTCAGAAAATTTAAAGTTTGGGCTGCGTGTTCAACTTTCTATCAGTGTGGGCTGCGTGTTCACAGTTCTAATCTGGGCTGTGTGTTCAGAAAATTTAAAGTGTGGGCTGTGTGTTCACTTTTGAATTCGGGCTGTGTGTTCGGCAAATCAGTGTTTGAGCCATGTGTCCACCTCTTAACTAATGTGTACTGTGTGTTCGCAATTAATTAATGAGCCGAGTGTTCAGAAATTCGAGTGTTTAAACTACACGTTCAGGATGCAAGCAAAGTACTATGCCATAAGCTAAACTGCGTGTTCAAGCATAGCAAAGGTGCTGAAATATACGAAAAATGCAGAAAATGAAGTAAATACCTCTCGGGCCTCATGAGAGAGGTGATGCTCTGGCTCTCGGAGAAGCAAATCCCCAGGTGCTCGCTCGTCAAAGCTAGTGAAGTGACGGAAGACGGCACGAGGGAGGACATGTGCTGGCGGATTGTACCTCCCGGGAATAAAAGGTCGGGTCCTCAGGGGTAGAGTCATGGGATCAAAATCGTCTCCGGCACCTGGAAAGCCTCCGCCGTGGGGAGAATTATCCACCATTTTCAAAGAATCTGCAAAATGAGCAAAAATGAGCGAAAATGAGCCAAAATTGAAAAAAGTCAACAAAAGTCAACTCTCGGGAAATGAAAAGTCAACAAAAGTCAACTCCCGAGAAAATCTTCCAAATATTGAGACAAACTTACCTCAAGTGGCGAAAATGAGAAAAGAAGCTCCGAAACCGAAATTTAATCGCTTCAAAGTGTTTAAAACTGAATGTTTTTGCGGAAACAACTTGCGTGGGGCGTTGGAAGACGTGTATGGAACTCAGATCTGGAGAAGAAAGTGTTGTAGGAGGCAAGAAAGGAAGAGATCTCGGCTGCATTATATAGGCCCCAAGTCTTGGATTGAAGGAGCATCAAAAAGGAGGTGAAAATACCAAAATGCCCTCAGATTTGGGCATATGGCCGGCCGGCCACTTTTTCTAGCCGGCCAGCCATTTCCTTTTTGGAAAACTGGCCGGCCAGCTATTTGCTTTTTGGAAAACCGGTTGGCCACCTCCCCCTTCCCATATAACCGGCCGGCCATGTCCCTCACAGGCTCACCTAGCTCCCTGCAAATTTTGAGGAAGATCGGAGTTCCCGGGACCTGAAAAAGTTCAAGAAAAGTACACTTCCGGTCGCAAAATAGCTCCGCCGGAACTTCAGCTTCAGGATCTGACATGTGTCTCATCATCATTCATCAAAATCAAAGTGTATCCTTTTTGAATGAGTTGTAGCCTTTCCCGGAAGCGGATCGGAGGCCGTGATCGAGTTGCCTTCGCCGAAACACGCATTTCCGCGCTCGTTGTTTCATGGCAAACGGGCACCCTGATTTATGCTCGTTCTGTACTGTCATGCACATAACTTGCATTCTCATGAGCATACTCACATTTTTATGCACATTTCTTGATATTGGCATACCTCTATGTTTGAGCATACGTTGTCACGCATGTTCCACTCTTGCATGGCGATGCATTCACTCACCGGCACTGCGTGTGTCAAACTTCCAGAATCACATTGGATATATGTTGGTAGCATATTGTACTTGTTGCAATTTCTCTCTTTTACAGGCACGATATTGTATGTACGGTTCATTTGAGGTTGGTGCGACCAGACGAATCGCGCAGGTATCGTATCTTCTCCGAGTGAGACGTGGCGGGGATTGAATAATCCTCCGCATTCTTAACTGCATGAAATATAGTTGTTGCTTTGCTTAAAACTGTTGCATCTATTTGCGAATACTTGCTTCATTACAGCTTACTGCATTCGCATGATCATGAGTGATGTTCGGCTTCGCGTAGCGTATAAGTCCAACTTTCAAAATCGGCTTCGCGTAGCGTATAAGTCCAACTTTCAAAACCGGCTTCGCGTAGCGTATAAGTCCAACTTTCAAAACCGGCTTCGCGTAGCGTATAAGTCCAACCTTCAAAAGCTTCTTGCATGTCGCTTTGCATTTTGCCCCCCCCCTGCCTGCGAGCCTGCCTGCGGGTACATCTCTATTTACTTTATACGTTTGTCTAAGTCTTCGGCCTTGTCAAAAATGGGTCGTCTCTGGGCTTTGACATTCACTCCCGTCACTCATGACTTTCGAGTTCTGTCAAAGAGGGTCAACTGTAGACACCCCATTTTTGACCGACCTTAAGACTCAGACGTCACTAATTGAGTGCTTGGTGATGTTGCATAATGTGCTCGTTCAGAAGTTTCAGAGTTGCGGCCGTGAGCCCTGCCTCCGGACTTCCGAACCCTCTTTTGTACTTTGCCTCGGTTTGCGAACCAGGCTCGATTTTCTCGGTTTCTTTTCCTGAGGGAAGGGAGAGGTCCCGTAGACCATCTCTCAATGTCCGTAGGCTACATTTTGTGGTCGTAGGCCATTTTGCCCATTTCGGAGTCCGGTTTCCGGTTTTTCGGGATCGTTGGCCGTGTGCCTCGGTTCGGGACCGCCTAACCATCTCCGTTTGTTCTGATTTTTGGCATACTTCCTATTTTCTCCCTTTTGAGGGACACTGGGGTCTGAGAAACCCACTTCGTGGCCGAATGCCACTTTCGGTGCTTAACAGCCCATTTTCGGGACCTCGAACTGCGCGTTTTGGTCCCCGAACATTCGTTTTGCAACGGTTTTCGTTCATTTTTGGTAGGTACCTCTGTTTTATCACCGGGGAGGTCACTGAAGGGGGGGAGACCAGTAATTGTTGCAGCAACCATGTATACATCCTCCGACGCCCTCCGGCGCCCGTTTTTCACACTTCCGAGCTAATGTTGAACACCCTGGGCCCACATTCTTGAACTTTGAACCACATATTTGTGATGTACACACTTGGGAGGATCCTAAAAGTTGGTGGCCGGCCAGTAATTCCACCTGACCCTTTTGAACCCCTCCTTCCGAGCTAATGTTGAACACCCTGGGCCCACATTCTTGAACTTTGAACCACATATTTGTGATGTACACACTTGGGAGGATCCTAAAAGTTGGTGGCCGGCCAGTAATTCCATTTGACCCTTTTGAACCCCTCTTTCCAGGCTAATGTTGAACACCTTGGGGCCACTTTCTTGAACTTTGAACCATATATTTGTGATGTACACACATGGGAGGACACCATCATGTGGTGGCCGGCCACTAAATCAGCTTGACCCTTTTGACCCCTAGCCGGCCGGCTAGGGGGTGTGGCCGGCCGGCCACCTGCAGCAAAAATAACTGGCCGGCCGAGATCCTTGCACTGTTCACTTTACAGCTGTATAGCTTTATCCCCCAGAAAATATCAATATCCAGGGGGATATTTTGTGGGGAAAAGTTGGCCTCCTTTTCCCCCACCTTTACACCCCCTTTTTGGCCCTTATAACCAGCTGGTGGCATCACATTTAGGGGTTAGAAATTTTGTTCTTCAAGCCTCAAGATCCATATCTCCCTCCATCCTTCTCATTTTCCTAAAAATCCTTAAGTCCTACACCTTGTGTTCTTCATCACCACCAAGCTCTACCATCACCACTTCATTTCCAGCAACAAGGAAAGCTTCTCAAAGGCTAAAGGAGCTGCAAATTGGTCCAAGAAGCAACAAAAGCTTTGGTCTTCAAGGGTGAGTGACATTTCTCCTCTTTTGACCCTTTTTCTTGATCCATTTGTAAGCCCTATATGCTTTTTGTTTCAAGCTCCGGCCCTAACTGAAAGTGGCCCTCTTTTGAGCTCATTTTCACTTTTCATTAAGGGCTCAACCCTGTTTGAACCCTCCATGATGCACTTGCTTCATTGATCCTCTTATATGTCATAATCTTGCATGCTATTTTTGGCCCATGAGTAATCTGTTTTTGAGCATGATGTGATCTGTGAATGTGCTTATTTTGGGCCCTTATTCAACATTGTTGAAGGGCCCCTCACCATTTGATGCCTCCATGTGCCACTTGTAGTTATATCCCTTATTTGGCCCCCATTTTTGCATGCTATGGCAGCCTACCATGCTTTCGTTTTTGGCCATTTTACAGTTCTGAAAATAGTCTTATTTTGGTCTATTCTTCATGTTTCATTGAGGGCCTTTCATGATTTGGGACCTCCATTTGCCACTTCATGTTATATCTCTCTTTTATTCCCCATTCTTGCATGTTTTGTTATTCTATCATGCTTTTGTTTTTGGCCATTTTACAGGCCTAGAGATGGCCTTATTTTGGCCTATACTTCATGTTTCATTAACATTTTTTTTCTGTTTGGTGATTATTTTGTATACTTCATGTTATAGCACCTTTTGAGCCTCAATCTTGTGCATTTCTAGCATGTTTGTATATTGATTTGAGGTTTTCCATATACTGTAAACATTCATATTTTTGGTCCCTCTTCAATGTTGTAGAAGGAAATTTTTCAGTTTGGATTTTGGTTATATCTCTTGCTTCATTACCCCTCTCTTGGCCCCTATTCTTGCATGCCATTTTTTCCCTACCTATGCTTACTGTTTGGCCATGTTTATAACTGTGAAAGTGCCTTTTTTGGGACTGCCTAGCTTCTGTCTTTGCATTACATGTCCATATCGTGCATGTTTGGCATAGCTATAGGCCATTTCGGGTGCCTAAATTCGCATTTCGGGACTATTCCATGCATTTGGTGTCATTTCGCCTCATTTCGGGACTGTTTTACCCCATATTTCATTGCTGAAATTCTATTAGAATGATTGCTTTCCATTTCTATGTCATTGCATCGCATTCTATCATCGCCTCGGTTTGCGTGCCCGTGTGCACGCATTTCGAGGCACTTCATTTTTCATTCACCGGCCTCTTATGTGAGTGTGGCTGAGGCTCTCTCATGTTAGTATAAGTCCATGTTGCATTCTATATGCCATTTCCATGCCATTGCATTCCATATATCATTGCCTCGGTTTGCGTGCCCATGTGCACGCATTTCGAGGCACTTCATTTTTATCCATCGGCCTCTTATGTGAGTGTGGCTGAGGCTCTCTCATGTTAGTATAAGTCCATGTTGCACTCTATATGCCATTTCTATGCCATTGCATTGCGTAATGCCATTGCCTTGGTTTGCGTGCCCGTGTGCACGCATTTCGAGGCGTTTCATTTTCATCCATCGGCCTCTTATGTGAGTGTGGCTGAGGCTCTCTCATGTTAGTATAAGTCCATGTTGCATTCTATATGCCATTTCTATGCCATTGCATTGCGTATGCCATTGCCTCGGTTTGCATGCCCGTGTGCACGCATTTCGAGGCGTTTCATTTTCATCCATCGACCTCTTATGTGAGTGTGGCTGAGGCTCTCTCATGTTAGTATAAGTCCATGTTGCATTCTATATGCCATTTCCATGCCATTGCATTGCGTATGCCATTGCTTCGGTTTGCGTGCCCATGTGCACGCATTTCGAGGCACTTCATTTTCATCCATCGGCCTCTTATGTGAGTGTGGCTGAGGCTCTCTCACGTTAGTGTAAGCCCATATCACATTTCCATGTCATTTACATTGCGTATGTCATTTTCTCGGTTTGCGTGCCCGTGTGCACGCATTCTGAGGCATCTCATTTTCATAGCATAATGTATATTACGCTGTATCTTAGTTGCA
The DNA here is from genome assembly GCF_055761805.1 of Camellia sinensis. Classification (NCBI taxonomy): domain Eukaryota; kingdom Viridiplantae; phylum Streptophyta; class Magnoliopsida; order Ericales; family Theaceae; genus Camellia; species Camellia sinensis. Next base: position 86,280,524 of record NC_138963.1, read on the forward strand.
TTCATGCATGTCATGCATATTGCATCGTGTTCGGGATAGGAGTTAGCCCGGGCACGGGAAACGAGGTGCGTTTTGTACTCTGAGTGACGGAACGTGTCTCAATTCCCAGTCACCGACACTCCGGATTATCCATGATGGAGTTAGGTTCTTGTTGTGTTTACACGTGCATTCATTCTATATTAAGTTGCACATTTCGGCTCCTCGGCCATCATGCATCGATATGCGTGATTGGTGGCACGAGGATCGAGGCATGCATATATTTGTGAAATACATTGCTATGCCCCTTTCCTGCTCTCTGTTGCAGCAAAATGAAGAATCAGCAACTTTTTGGAGTTTGGCGCGCATTTCAAGAAAAGGTGTAAACAGAGGCTGATTGGGGCATCCCGGTGGATTTCCGCGCAAGGCAGCCCAGACATGCATCATTCATCAGGAGCAAGGCAGTCCCTGGCTTGTACGCCAGTTTTACAGTTTTCTTAGTTAATTGATTAATTAATTAGGAATTTGTACATTATTTGGACTATAATATTTGGACTGTACTATTCTTTCATTTGGGACTGTATTATTTATTCGGACCCTCTGCGCGAGGGCATAACTGTAATAAGTGTGCGTGCGTGTGTTGTATGTCTTCCAACCCCACGTCTTTCTCCCTTTTATTTATCCGCTTATGATGGTTAGATTAGGGCATATTTCGATTAGCATACAGTATGACAGCATGTTTGCATCATTCATCTGTTTTGCATGCACCGGGCTCGGCGCACCATACTAACTGCATCGTACTTTCAATTCCAAATTGAATACATGTTAGTTGTAGCATTTCATATGCCATGTTTAGAATAGCCGAGCCTGCTATAGTTGCATTTTGCATGCGCTGCATTGGGCATTTCTGTATACTTAGGATCATGCATGATTTCTAATGTAGTTTCTGTTTTTGGCTTGGAGTACTCGGTAAGTTTTATGCTTTAGCATCCTTGCATGCGTGTGAGTGACTGCCATGAACAGCATGCTTACCATGAGGCTATGTGCTTATGTGATATATCTGCCTGAATGCCTGTGGGTGAAGGTTGGGTTACTTGGATTGGAATAAATCATCAACTGTTTGCTTTAAGCCCACTAGATAGTGGCAAAACCATCTTTTCTAAGCCCACCTGCGGGTGGCAAAATCTGCATTCTAAGCCTACTTGCGAGTAGCAAACCATCTTTCAAATAAACAAGCATGAAATGTTTTGTTCCAATTCAGGCGACTCAGTGTATACTTATATGCTGTGTGCATCACATAGTAACCTAGGCTAAATAACTGGAATAAGAACACACAATGTTTTCAAAAATAGATATCATGGTTAGTAGAGGCCGATCTTTGATCGGGCGAGCGGGGGTGCTCACGAAGTGACCTTCCCCAATCGTACCCAAGTTCCCGAGCTGAGGCAACTTTGGTGATGACGGACACGTGGCCTTAGGCAAACGAGTCAGGGTTTCCTAAATTTCCCATTAAAAAAAAAAAACATTTAGGTGGCGACTCTATATCTGGCAAAGCAGTCCATGTTTGGCACTTCTTTCAAAAATCTGTTTTTCTCAAAACGATTTGCCGGATTTGGACTCTTTGATTCAGACTTAGAACCGTGACAAATTTGAGAGTCTTGAGCTGTAGTGACCCCAAATGAACGGAACGGGAGCTCGTTCCTCCCGGGGCGTTCGGGGACGTCTACATACGCCCTCGGGGCAGATACTTCGATGTCTATGGATTCTTGCTAGACGCACTAGCGAAAGGGTCGGCATGCACTGCTTTGGCTTTCTGATCTCTTCCAGATACAGGGTTGGGATTGGAGGGAACTGTTCTGGCATGACGCGGGCTATCCCAATTTTTCACCTAGCGGGAACTCCCCTCAGTTGGAGTGGGGAAAGCATCATCCACAGTCTTAGCCACGACTGTGAGTACTTGCTGTTTATTCAACCCTCCAGCTTTCAAAGCCTCGACTGCCCACAGCAGTTGTTCAACGGGATCAGCATCTATTCCCACTTTGTTCTTACCTCTAGCCTCAGCTTGATCGAGGGTTTGGGTTGCTGTATCACAGCAAAACCCGGTTGTTATTGGCGCATCATTGCTATAGCTTGAGACAACTTCAGGTTGGCTGAGCTTGATCACAATTCGCCCCAGTAGCGGGGGCTCCTGCGGTACAAAATTCTCGACATATGATGTAGTTGGTGGCGAAGCCGACATTTCGTAGGCGAGATCAGCCACAGACCTCTGAAGGTCACCAATCATTCCTATCAACTTAAACATGGTAGGCTCACGAGCTTGAAACAACTGGGGTGTCCAGATCGGGTGTGCGACGAGCGACCTGGGCAGATGCGGTACATCAACATTGGTCTCATCCTGCAAGATGATTCCTTGGTCTAGTGCGGCTGCCATAACCACAATTTCTTCTGAACTTTGCGTCATCGTAAGTCCGCTGAACTGAACGGTGACTGACGGATCAGATGTCTGTCTTGCATCAGCAAATGAGAATACTGGCTATTCAATATTGAATCTCTGAACTGAAAGAGAAACGCGCAGTATTTTGGCCCAATCAGAACAGACACAGGCATAGCTGAATAACTGTACTCTACTACTGATCACTGTTCCCCAAAATCACTATCCCAAAACTGAATCTGATACCCACAGATATAACTGATTCCTCAAAACACTAATACCGATGCCCTCAGGCCTGATACTCAGACTTGCAAACTGATATATGCATTCCCTGTAGAGGTCAACTCAAAAAGCACATAACAAGCAAGCAAGAGCCAAAACACCCCTATTTTTTAGGTAGGGTTTCCCTGTCCTATTTTGTCAGGAGCTAGGGTTTCACTACGCATGCAGCGGTTTCAAACAACCTATAATCGGGTAGCAACCTATCCTAGTTTGGAATGGTCACTATGGATTCCGAATATGCACTAGGTCGAATGGTCAAAAGGGTGCCCCGGTAACAACCGGGGTTTGTGTTCCCATCGTGGCAGAGCCCGTAACCGGTCATCCTTATGGCACGCTCCTCGAAGCGAGCCTCCGGCAAACCGTTCAGGAATAGCAGACAGCAAACACTGTGACTTAGGCGCACCAATGCACATGCAATGCAAAGAAACACATGAGTGTAATCAAAACAAGATATCATGAGTTCGAGTCAAGCTCTCCAAACTCCCCAGCAGAGTCGCCAGAAACTGTAGACACACCCTCATGGGTCGTGCTACAACTCGGACTCAATTTGTGTCGGTTCTTAATCTGATCTCGCAATGTGCAATGCAAGACTGATATAACACCAAAGAGTCCAAATACGGCAAATCATTTTGGAAAACAAATTTTTAGAAAGAAGTGCCAAACATGGACTGCTTTTCCAGATACTGAGTCGCCACCTAAATATTTTATTTTGAGGGAATTTTATGAAACCCTGACTCATTGCCTAAGGCCACGTGTCCATCATCAGCAAAGTTGCCTCGGCATGGGAACTTGGGTACGATTGGAGAAGGTCAGCAATGAGCACCGCCTCTCGCCCGATCAAAGATCGGCCTCTACTAACCATGATATCTAGCTTTGAAAACATTATACATTCTTATTCCGATTAATTACCTAATCTTACTATGTGATGCGCACAACACAAAAGTATATACTAGATCGCCTAATTTGGAACAAAGCATTGCATATCCGTTCGTTTGAAAGATAGTTTGAATTTTGCTACTCGCAAGTAGGCTAAAACACAGATTTCAACGAGTTGTTCCAACTCAAGCAATCCAACCTTCACCCACAGGCATTCAGGCAGTTATATTAACTAAGCAGTTAGCCTCATGGCAAGCATGCTTTCATATTAACACTCACATACATGCAAGATGCTAAAGCAAAAGAAAACACTTACAGTGTACTCCAAGCCAAAATAAGAACATGTTTGTAATCATGCATGATTCTAGTTCATGTTAAGATGGCTAATGCATCGCAAGCAAAATGCAAGTAGAATAGGCTCGGCTAATCTAAGATGACATATGAGATGCAACAGATAACATGTATTCAAGTTAGATTTGAAATACTATGCAATTAGTATGATGCCCCGAGCCCGGTGTATGCAATACAGATGAATGAATGCGCGCATGCATAGCATAAGGATGCTAATTGAAATATGCCCTAATACTAACCATCAAAAGCAGGTAAGTAAAAGGGAGAAAGACGTGGGGTAGAAAGGCATTCACACACACTAGCACACTTATTACAAATTCGCCCTCGCTCGGAGGGTTCGAAAGAATAGTACAAATTAACTAACTAACAAGCTAATTAATTATTACAAATTACTTAACTAATTAAGCAAATTAACTACTCGAATAAAGTGGTACAAGAGTCTCGGAAAGAGGGTCCAATACATGCGCTCTCGACTCCACTCGGAAATCCACCACCATGCATAAGCTGCCTCTGTTTTCACTGTTTTATGCCTCTGTAAATTGCACAAGTCCCAAGGTTGGTTCTGGAACACTCCCTGAAGGTTGTGGAAGACTACCGGCCAAGAGGAAACACCACCGGCCATGAGGAAGTGGTCATCAACCACAAATGAAGTTATCGGCCCTCTATTGTTGGTCGATCGGCACTCAATGTGGTCGGTCGGCCATCCATTCCTGCAGAACCTTGTTTGACAGCAGCAGAGGGCAGACAAGGCATGGCAATGCATTTTCAAGCAAATATTTGCACCAACACCCTCCTTACCATGTTCATGACTCAAACGAGGATGGTCCTCGACCCTCGGGCCACCAATCGCGCATTTCAATGCGTGATGGCCAAAGAGGCCAAGTGTGCCATTTTCAATATCAAATGAATTGCAAACCAAACAAATAATGGACCCAACCTCTATCATGGTGATTCACGAGGCAAGGCATGCATGCAAAATGCAATGCAGCCTAGGCATGCAAGCTAAGTATGCACCATGAGCATGAGGGCAAGCATATAAACAACTCAAGCACGTGGCAAGTATGCAAGCTAACAAGCATGCGAGATGCAACTTAAGCATACAAGTATACAAGACATGTAACAACACGTTAAGCAACTTAACCAAAGATGCATGCCAAATGCGCAATTAAGCATGCAATAACATGTTAGTAGATCTATACATAGCATGCAACAACATGCGAAAGGAGGGGGCAAGTATGCAACAACACACAAGGTGAGCATGCAACAACATGCGAACAATGGACTTACACCAAGATGGACAGCTCTCTACTAGGTCCAAAACAGTGGCCAAATGCTATGGAAATGAGGTCAAATTTACATACAAACATGCATGCAAACATGGTCCAACACTTAGGCATCAAAGAGACAACTTTTAAGCACACTTAAAAGAAGATAAACATGGGCATATGGCATACATATCAAGCTCTGAAAATCATGTTAAGGATGGTGCCAAACCAACTAAACTAGACAAGCATAGCATGCAACATGGTCTAGGGCCTAAGGCTCACCAAAGAGGTATTGAACTACACTTAGCAAAACCAAACATGACATGATTTGAACAACCAAAATCAGAGTTTTAGCATGTTAAAACAAAGCCAAAGACACATTGACATGGCATCCTAGAGGCCTAAACATGATGGCATACGCAATGACACATTCATGGAGCATGAAACACATATTCTTTAAGGTCTTAAAGGAACATCAAAGCAAGCATACAAGCATACCACAACGACTGAAATGATGCCATAAGTGGTGCCAAACCATTGAAACAAGCCAAGCAATGCATGCTCAACACTCACACACCCAAGGCTAATAATCCAAAATGCAAGGTGGCTATACAAAGCATGTCATGGATGGCCAAAACAACTCCAAACAGACCTTAAGCATACTGAATCATGCACAAAAGCTTCACAAAGTTAAGCCAAAATCATGCTAAAACAAGGCTCAAAGCACAAAGCATGTTAAGGCAATTTCATGGCATTACAAGACAAGTATGCAAGGCATGCATGGTGTGTCTAAACCAACCTAAAACAGTGCTATATCATGGCAAAATAACACTAAATAACAACTAAGACATGGCCAACATGAACTTAAGAAAGGTGCTCACACATGAGGCTAAAATGGCAAGTATTGAAGACAACAAGGAGAGGGGATGGCCCTCTCCTTCTTAGGACCTTAAAGCACCATCCTCACCACTGTGAGGAGGCCAAAACAAGGTGGTCCGGAGCTCACCAAAATAGCACAAAAATGGGACCAAACAAGGCCTAAGAGGGGTCAAACAACCGCAAACACCAAAATAACCTTAAACAACTATTTTAAGCACTCAAAATCAAAACTTTTATTAGTTATAGACTAAGCCTAAAAACAGGTGCAAGGATGGCTAAAAGCCTAAGAAAAAATGGGGAATAAAGCGGTAAAGTTCTTACCATTGAAGACCTTCTTCACAAGGACCACTCCAGCAGCCTTTCCAAGCTTAGATCAACTCAAAAACTCTAAAAATCACTCCTTAGTACCTTAGTAGCCAAAGGAAAGTGTAACAAAACACCTTAAACACACACAAAATGGAAGGAGAAGGAGATATAGAGATAGGATAGATACACAATCCTCTAACCCTAATCTCAGAGCTCTGGAATTTCTTGGAACCCTTGAGGAGGGAGGAGAAGCCCTCCCTTCTCTTATAGAACTCCAACTCTTGCAAAGCTTACAAAACAAGCTAAGCAAGAGTGAAATCCCTCCATACACGTGTATGGAGGGGGTGCAAAGTGTATGCCAGCTATCACAGCTGGCATAAAATATCTGCCAAAAGCAGAAGCACAGTGGTCGACTAGCCAAAAATGACAAATTGACCAAATCAATGGTCGACCGGCCATAAAGAGTGCCGACCGGCCATCACCAATGGCCGGTAGCAACAAAACAGGGCCGGTGGCCTCAAGCCATGGCCGGTGAGCTGTGGGGATGGCCAACAAGCTATTTCCCACCCTTAGAAGCAAAAACACAAGTGTTTGGTGCAAAACCAAACACAAAGCAATCGTCGAAAGATCCTAAGGCAAGGCGCGTAGCTGAGACCTTCGAGAACTCAAGACGAACACAAACATGGATAATCACCGAGTGTTCAAACGGTGACGTCCAAGTCTTGAGGACAGTCAAAAATGGGGTGTCTACACGCGCGCACGTGTTTTTTGTTTTGAGTCCAATGGGTCTACCCTACTTTACCCATAACCTCACCCTTCTACAAACTTAGGTACCTATTGAGGCCCATCCAAAGTATCCCAAGTTAGAGTTTATGTACCCATATAAATCCTTAAGCTTTTCCAATGTGGGACAAATACATTTCACAAATGTATAGGAAACCCATCTAAAGCCATATCCACGAACACGAAAATGCGCGTTGAACTCTCATTCATCTGGAAATGGTTTTGAGCAACCAAATAGACGATGTTATTCACTGCTTAAATATGAACCCAATTAGTAACGTTAAAAATAACGCTTTGGTCCTACCTTAATTAATGCTCAAAGTTAGCAAAAACATAAGGTTTATTCCAAAGCTATTTTCCAACAATCCCCCACTGTAGACGCGCCCGCAGAGGGGCCCTCGCCACAGTTCGGACTCGATTTGTTGTCACGGTTCTTAATCTTGAACCAAAGAGTCCAAATCTGGCAAATCGTTTTGAGAAACAGATTTTTTTGAAAAGAAGTGCCAAACATGGACTGCTTTTCCAGATACAGAGTCGCCATCTAAATATTTTAAAATGGGGAAATTTAGGAAACCCTGACTCGGTGCCGAAGGCCACATGTCCGTCATCACCGGAGTTGTCTCGGCTCGGGAGCTAGGGTACGATTGGGGAAGGTCAGCTATGAGCACCCCCTCTCGCCCGGTCCGAAGACTGGCCTCTACTAATCATGATATCCGTTTTTGAAAACTTTATGTGTTCTTATTCCGGTTATTAGCCTAGAATTACTATGTTATGCGCACAGCAAACAAGTATAGACTAGATTGCCTAATTTGGAAACAAGCATTACATATCCGTTTGTTTTTTGAAAAAACGTTTTGGAATTTGCTACTCGCGAGTAGGCTAAAACATGGATTTTAATGAGTTTTTCCAACTCAGGCAATCTAACCTTCACCCACAGGCATTCAAACAGTAATATCACGTAAGCATCTAGCCACATGGTAAACATACTGTCATGGTAGCATTCACACGCATGCAATATGCTAAAGCATTAAAATACTTACATAGTACTCCGTGCCAAAACAAAGAACTTGTTAGCAAACATGCATGATCCAAGTCCATGTTAAGTGCCTAACGCATCGCATACAAAATGTTGTTAGAGTAGGCTCGGCTAGTCTATGAATGACATATGAAAATGCACAACTAACATGTATTCAGTTTGGAATTTGAAATACAGATGCAGTTAGCGTGATGTACCGAGCCCGGTGCATGCGAGACAAATATATCGATGCACACATGCATAGCATAAGGTATGCTAATTTAAACATGCCCTAATCTACCATCATAAGTAGGTAAATAAAAGGGAAGAAAGAAGTGGGGGTTGGAAGACATTCACACACTCACCCACACTTATTACAAATTTGCCCTCACTCGGATGGACCGAATAAATATTACAAATTAATTAACTACGCAAGCTAATTAAATATTACAAATTGTCTAATCAACTAAGTAAATTGATTAATCTAGGAAAAGCAGTAAACCGCCTCGGGAGGAGAGCTCGATGCAATGCACGCTCGGTCTTGCTCGGAAATGCACCGCCTTGCATAGGCTGCCTCTGTTTTCCTTCCTTTACTCCTCTGGAGGCTGCCAAAATCTCAAAACTGGTTCCTCGGACACTGAGGAGTGCCACCGGCTGAATGGAACTGTCACCGGCAGTGTGTTATGGCCATCGGCACAAAATGAAGCTATCGGCAGAGAAGGGATTGCCGGTCGGCACTTGACACTGCCGATCGGCAAAGTGTTCCTGCAGAATCTGCAATTGACAGCAACAGAGGGCAAGGCAAAGCATGGCAGCACAATTCAAAGCATGTATGCACCATTCATGTCCCTTATCATGTTTGTGACTCAAAGGGGCATGTGTCTCGATTCTCGGACCACCAATCACGCATTTCCATGCATGATGGCCCAAAGAATCAAGTATGCAACTTTCATGTCAAATGAAATGCAAACCAAACACACAAAATCAAGGCCCAATTCCTATCACCAAGTCAAGGAACAAGGCATGCATGCAAGATGCAAGGTAACCTAAGCATGCGAGCTAAGGATGCAACATGGCATGGCAAGGCACTTATGCAAGCATACAAGCATACATGTGGCGATACAAACCAATGAAAAGAGGGACTTATACATGATTTGGGCAGCTCTAGTTAGGCCTAAAACAAGGGCCAAAGTGCTATAATGAGGGACCAAATACACATGCACACATACACATGTTGAAAGGCCAACACTTAGGCACAAATTGGACAACTCTCAAACACATTTGAAAGAAGGTAATCATGGACATGTAGCAAGCAACATAAGCATTGAAAATCATGTTAAAACATGGAGCCAAATCAAGCAACAAATCAAGCCAAACATGCAACAAATGGCCTAAGTACTTGAAGCAAGTCAAAGGGACTTGAACCATGGCTAAGCCAACCAAGCCTCACAAGGCTAAGAGGGCTTAAGATAGGTTCAAGACAGACCTAGACCATGCAAAATGGAGTCTTAGATGGCATCTAAGTGACTCAAATTCAAAGGGATGCACAAGTGCCAAAACATGGAACATGTTACACAAACCTTCAAAGCATCAAAGAGGTAATTAAAGAAAGCATACAAGCATACTATAAGGTCTGAAATGACATGGTGGATGATTCCAAATCACCAAATCAATGCAAAAATGTCATGTTATACACTCATACACTTAAGGCCAACAAGCCGGAATGCAAAGGAGCTATACTAAGCATGCCAAATTCGACCCAAACAACCATGGACAGACCTAAAACATGGCAAAATATGCACAAAACCTTCACAAAACTAAGCCTAAAACATGCTAGGACTAAGGCTAACAACCTAAGGCATATTAAGGCAATATCATGGCATTACATGGTAGGTATGCTAAGCATGCATGGTGTACCAAAACCAACAAAAAACATAGGCATAATATGACATATTAAGCACAAAAAACAACTAAGGCATGGTCAACATGAAGCCTAGCTAGGTGCTCTCTCAAGAGGCCAAAAATGGTCCATTTTAAGGACAACAAGGAGAGGGGATGGCCCTCTCCTTTTGGAGACTTCAAGGCACCATCTCCACCACTGAAATCCCTCAAGATTTCAGTGGTGAAGAGGCCCAAACACCAAAGTCTCGAAGCTTGCTCAAAATGGCTCAAAATGGGGCCTTTCAAGGCCTAAGAGGGGTCAAACACCCTCAAACCACAAAACACCCTTAATAAACAATCAAGAGGACTAAAAGACAGAACGTTTTTGTGTTATACAATAAGCACGAAAACAGCTCTAAGATAGGTAGAAAATCAATGCAAAAATGGGGAATAAAGGGGTGAGATTCTTACCTTTGAAGACCTCTTCAACAATGATGCTCCAATGGCCTTCCTTGGCTTGAGTCCAACACCAAAACACCAAGATCAGCCCCTTAGAACCTCAGGAGCCAAAGGAAGGTGAAACACTATGTGTTTGTGTGCAATAGTAAGACACAAACACACTTTAACACACACAAGAGGGAAAAAGAGAGAGCTAATGTGTATCAAACCCTAACCCTAGAACTCAAACCCTAAAAATGGCTGTCTAAGCTCTCTAAAATGTCTCAAGTGTCTAACCCTTGCAACAAGAGAGAGCCCCTCTCTTTATAGAACTTCTTGTCTTGTAAAGCTTACAAGACAAGCTTCATAAGAGGGAGATCCCTCCATACACATGTATGGAGGCGAGCCAAAAGCAAGACAGCTGTCTTAAAATATCTGCAAAAGCAGATGCACAGTAGTCGGCTGGCCAAAAATGCCATTTTGGCAAAAAAGAGTGCCGGCCGGCAACAAAAGGTGCCGACCTGCAACAAAAAGTGCCGACCGGCAACAAATAGTGCCGATGGCAGCAAAAGCCAGCCGGTGACCTCTAACCACTGCCGGTGGTGTGTGGGGATGCCTCACAAGGCATTCCCAGCCCTTCGAAGGCAAAATGCAAGTGTTTGGTGCAAAACCAGACACTAAACAGTTGAGTTCGGAGATCCTGAGGCAAGGCGCGCGAGCCGAGACCTCCGGGAACTCCAAACGAACACAAACATGGATAATCACCGAGTGTTCAAATGGTGACGTCCAAGTCTTGAGGACGGTCAAAAATGGGGTGTCTACAGTTGCCCCTCTTTGACAGAACTCGAAAGTCATAAAAATGATGGGAATGAATGTCAAAGCCCAGAGACGACCCATTTTTGACAAGGCCGAAGACTCAGACAAACATGCAAGACAAACAAGGTATGCGCCCGAAGGCAGGGGCAAAATGCAAGACAATGCACGAAGTCGAGCATAACTTATGATCATGTAAAGAAAGCTGTAACGAAGCACACATGCGACAGTTTTAAGCTAGCATACACCAAACTACACTACAATGCAGAAAGGATGTAAGAGAATTATGCAATTCTCAATACGTCTCACTCGGAGGATACAATACCTGTGCGGCTCGTCTGGTTGAACCAGCCTCAAATGAACCGTACATACAATATCGTGCCTGAAAAGAAAACAAACTTAACAGGTACAATATTGTTAGCAACATGCATAACAATGCAGAAATGGATGCAAAATGATATGCAATATATATACAAAACAATGTATAAACAATGCAAATGAAGACGCAATGTAATTGAAACAATGCAAACTATATGCAAAGCAATTGAATCACGATCCAATCACGAGTGGTTCGAAACCACACCTATGTCAAATAGATTGATGGAGGTAACAAGTCTGTCTACCATAGAACGGTCAACTGAACTATGAGCATCGTAGACAGACACAAGAACAAGTATTGGGGGGGATTGACATAAGCGGGGAAACAACCCGCTGGAGAAAGGACAATGACCCTAATGCCGGATGCAAAAATTACACTACAATGTGATATATAAATGAAAATGCTGGGGGGATGGCGATGGATATGGCACGCGGGCCAAACCAAATCTTGCCTAGGTAAGGCATGCACGCGTACAAGCCATGTCTAACATAGAACGGTCTACTGAACTATGCTTCGACACGAGAAGTATGGGCACATACCAGACCAAGCTCAATCATGGAAAGGCGCAAGCCATAGGTGGAAGGTGATGCAATGAATGCATGCGATCTAAAATGCAGTGGATATGGCACGCGGGCCAAACCAAATCTTGCCTAGGAAAGGCATGTACTCGTACAAGCCATGTCTAACACAGAAAAGGTGTCGCAACCCTCAAACCAACATACCAGCGTGGAATAGGCGCGTACACATGCAGAACTGTGCTTTAACGTGAAAAGTAAGGGCACATACCAGACCAAGCTCAACATGGAAAGGCGCGAGCCATAGATGGAAGGTGATGCAATGAATGCATGCAAACTACGATGCAATATTTACAAATATGCAATGGAAATGCAGTGTGATGCGATCTACTGGGGAAAATGCAATGGATGCATGCAAGCTACAATGGAAATGCATGACAATGCACTATGATGCAATGACTATGACTGCAACTTTCCCTATCTTACCAACAGGGCGATATACTAGGTTGGTTCAGTATCCAGAACTGAGGCGTAAACATGCCGCCTCAATCTATGGGGCTTCCATACAGATTTCAAGCCGAGGATACACCCCTGGGTATTTAAACCAGACTTTAGTCTCGGAACTCCCGAACCTTTGCGTTCTAGGCATAAGCCGTTCGAACTCTAGTTTCCACCGTCCTAGTTGGTCTTCTAGGAACTCATCGCAAACATAGGCAGGTGGCTTTACCAGACCACCAAAAGTCGTTCGGGCACGACAAACACCGAAGGAATTGCACCTTCAGAGGATTTAGGGTCTCCTAGACCGGGATGCAAAATGTATGCATGACAATGCACCGAAGGTTTCGCACCTCCAAAGGATTTAAGGTCTCCTAGACCGTGCGTGTTTAAGGTCTCGCCAGACCAACGCGCGTGTTTAAGGTCTTGCCAGACCGCGCGTGTTTAAGGTCTCGCCAGACCGCCTAAACATGCACAACAATGCAAGAATGAGGCACGCATGCTAATGCTAATGACGACACACATACCAGCGGAAATGTGACACGCATGCCGATGCAAATGAAGCATGGTGCAAGATGATACAAATGAGACACGCATGCCTCATAAGATGCAAAATGATACAAGTGGGACACGCATGCCACACGGAATGCAAAATGAAACAAATGAGACACGCGTGCCTCATAAGATGCAAAATGATACAAGTGTGACACGTATGCCACACGGAATGCAAAATGAAACAAATGAGACACGCGTGCCTCATAAGATGCAAAATGATACGACTGTGACACGCATGCCACACAGAATGCAAAATGAAACAAAATGAGACACGCGTGCCTCATAAGATGCAAGAATGATACAAGTGTGACACGAATGCCACACGGAATGCAAAATTTTGAAAATTGGACTTATACGCTACGCGAAGCCGGTTCTGTATTCAAAACAATGCAATGTACTAACAAGTACAAGTAATGTGCGCAAGATAGCGCGATAGGATACATGCAAGATGCAAGTAAGGTGCACAAAATAGTGCGATGCGGTGCGCAAAATAGTGCGAGTGATTTTGAAATGCACAAGACAGTGCGATGCGCTAAACAACGTGATTGAAATGCAATGCACAAAACAGTGCGATGCGCTAAACAGCGCGATTGGTTTGAAATGCACAAAACAGTGCGATACGCAAAACAGCGCGAGTGATTTGAAATGCACAAAACAGTGCGATGCGCAAAACAGCGCGATGGATTTGAAATGCACAAAACAGTGCGATGCGCTAAACAGCGCGATTGAAATGCAATGCACAAAACAGTGCGATGCGCTAAACAGCGCGATTGATTTTGAAATGCACAAAACAGTGCGATGGAGATACAAAGTGTAAATGCACAAGATAGTGCGAGTGAATGCATCTTCTATGCAAACGAGGCGCACAGGCCGATGAAAATGACACAAAATGAAACACGCATGCCCCACAGGATGCCAAATGATATAAATGAGACACGCATGCCTCACAAGATGCAAAATGATGCTCAATGCGACACGTATGCCACACGGAATGTAAAACGATGCTAAGTGTGACACGCATGCCACACGAAATGTAAAATGATGCCAAGTGTGACACGCGTGCCACACGGAATGTAAAATGATGCCAAGTGTGACACGCGTGCCACACAGAATGTAAATGGACTTAAATGCGTAACAACGCACGTGTTTCGGAATGCATGACAATGCATGGAATAAAAATGCAATGACAATGCATGAGAGATGTGCATGACAATGCAAGGGGTGCGTGTTACAACGCATGTAGTATGTGCATAACAATGCAACTGTGAGGCACATGACAGCGCGATGTAATGCACCGAAATAGTGCAATGAACGCATGTAACGCACATGGGGCAACTTCCGAATTTAAAAGGATACAAAAGGATACACCTTGCACAAATTCGAGCGCCACGCGCAGAAGACACAACCCGAGGTCACAACGGAGGTCGGTTGAGCGTCGGAGATGCACTTTCTTGCACTTTCTTGAGCTATGAAGACCAGAAACTTCTCATATGGCCTAAACAAGGTTGTGGGAACACCACCGGCCGGGAGGGGAGGCCACCGGCTGTCCACCGGCTGCAGAATAACTCCATCGGCACAATATTATGCCGGCCGGCACAAAACATTGCCGACCGGCAAAAAGTTGCTGAGTCGGGGCAGTTTCGAGATTTCACTTCGGGTGTTTTAAAATAGGGCTTCCAAACCCTATTTTTCATTTCCTCCACCGCCGAAAACCCAAACCCTCTCTCTCTAGAGTGTTTTTCTCTCCTCTTTCGCCCGTTTCTTCGCGTTCTACGCCCGTTTCGTCGTCGGATTCGCGATTTCCTTCGCGTTTCGGACATTTTCATCTGAACAAAACTTTGTTTCGGTGCCTCGTTTGGCGTTCCCACCTTTTCGGGGTTTGTTCCCCTTGTTTTCCTCTTGATTTCCGTGCCTTTTCACATTTCGGCCTTCCCGGCCATTTTCGACCTTCTCGGGAGTTGACTTTTCAGTTGACTCTTCGTATTCTAGCCCGGTTTTCCTTCCTCCGGCTATTTTCTCATCATTCCTGACATGGCGGATGACATTCCACGCGGCGGGACTCCCCCGGATCACGAGATGGATCCCGGGGTCGAGCTTCTACCTTTGCGCGAGCGCCCGTTCGACCCGGCGACCTACCAGCCGGCGATCCATGTTCTGCCCCCCGACGGACTCCGCCAGTGTCGGAGCTTCGAGAGGCACGTGCCACCCGAGCTATTGCTGCGCGAGCCTACCTCCCACCTGTCCTTCGGCGTTTCCGAGGTAACTCTCTTTCCTCTACTTTACTTTCTGCAATGTAGGATACAAAACTGTCGTAGTTAGTTGTACTCTTTAACTGCTTGAATCTGATATGCTATACCGTAGTTGACTGTAAACATACATACAACTGACATCTGCTTGAGACTGACACATGCACACACATTGCACTGGCCCTGAATCACTCAAACAGACTGCACTCACTGTATTTCACTACATACACACCGATACCCGATAGCTGTTCGAACCTGTCAAACTTGCACTCATGCTATATCTGTTCTGAACCACCCGAACACGCTGACGCATCACACGCTGTAGTTCACTGTAAGCACACTGGCACCCGGTATTTGTTTAAATCTGTTAAACTTGCACGCATGCTACATCTGTATTGAACCACCAAAACACGCTGACACATCACACGCCGTAGTTCACTGTAAGCACACCGGCACCCGGTATCTGTCAAAATCTGTTAAACTTGCACGCATGCTACATCTGTATATTTATTAGAACTGCATTTTGAATGTTGTCTTGCCATTGTTATTTTCTATTTACAGGAGGATTCCCATACCATCCGCGGGTATGGGAACACTGGCGCTCGGGAGTGGTACGACGAGCTCCCTGACGCGGTCCGTCGCATAGTGGACCAGGCGGGCTTCGGCGCCTTCTGCCGAGGACTCTCCAGGCTTACCACATGCAGACCTCTCCTCGCCGCTCTGGCGGAGAGGTGGTGGGACACCACCGATTCATTTCACTTCTCCACAACAGGGGACATGACGATGACCCCTTACGACTTCTCGATGCTCACAGGCATCGGGGTAGGGGGTGATTCGATCCCCTTTGATATTGATATGGACGAGTGGACCGCCGCTCAGGTCCATCTGCTGGGGGAGGCCCCACCTCTCGCTCGCCCAGGTTTTGCGCGGTACTCCTGGTTCGAGGTACAGTTTAGGGTCCAGCCCACTCTCGGTGATGCAGATCCGATGACCCCGGAGGCCGTGGAGAGGTATGCTCGCGGCTTCCTCATGTTCTTATTCGGGACGACCATCTTCGCCGACCAGGCGAACACCGTGCCTCTCTGCCTTCTCAGCGCACTGGTGGACGTCCGAGACATCCTGCATTATGATTGGGGTGGCGCCGCTCTGGCCACCCTCTATGGATACATGAGCTCAGCTTCCCGCGGCAGCGGCCAGTTGCTCGGAGGCTATTGGCGGGCTTGGGAGGTACATTTCTTCTCCACTTTTCATTTCTGCTTTTCTATCTTTTCTGTACTCTGTACACTACACACACTGTAGTCTGCTTCATACTTGCTGTATACTGTACACACGGCACACACATACATTCTACTTTACACTGACTTACACTGCTCACACTGTACACTCTGCACAATACACTGCACAACACACGGCTCTGCCATTTCTGCTTTATTCTGTATTCTGTTTTATCTGATAAATGCACTGGTATTTACCTTGCAGTTGTGGGTTTACGCCTACTTTCCTAGGCTTGCTCCCGTACCAGTCACAGAGACTCCTCTGGTCGTCCCCTTTTCACGTCGTTTTGTCGGGAGATGCACCCGGAGGCCACGAGAGACATTCGGCTTTTTCCGCCGATACTTCGATACCATTACCCCCGCCGAGGTATGTTTTACTTGCAGTTTATTTAAGCTTCACCTTTCCACTGCATATTTCAAAAATAGTAGATAACAAACTGTATGTCATTTTCAGATCACTTGGCAGCCGTGGGCTCCGTTGCCAGCTGTGACGCGGGATCGGTTTGCCGGTGCGGATGAGACCTCACGTTTCCGGATCTTGCTGGAGGGCCCGGTCTGTCGGGCTTGGTACCTAGGGGAGCGTTTCCTACGCCAGACCCTAGGGTTACCTGAGCAGATAGTCCCGGTTCACCCTCCTGCGGATATAAGGGAGACCGAGGGGCTCACCACCGAGCAGATGGACGATTTCACTATTGGCTGGGAGGAGGCCCGCTTTAGAGGCACCGGCAACTACCGAGAGTACGTGCAGACGTACCTGATGCGACCTCTGAGCGGCGGCCGTCGAGCGGAGGGGGCCAGGCCTGTGGCGCTAGCAGCTGGGGCAGGAGTAGGAGCTGGAGCGGGAGCTTCGAGGAGGGCCCGAGTCCGTGGCAGGGGCGGAGCTCAGGGAGGACGGGGGGCTGGTTGGCCCGCCCTGCCTGCTGTACTGACTTTCCAGGGGCAGGGTGGGGCGACCTATCAGATCCCCTTCGCCCCTCCGCCAGCTGATCACGAGTTCGTCGGCGTCCCCGACTTGCCTCCGGTATGTATTACTACAATTTTGTACAGTCATTTCATTTCAGTTTATTTGATATTCCACAGAATATTGATGCATCTGATACTTTTGCAGGCTTCTTCTGCATACACCCGGCAGTCATTGGAGATGAATGCCTCCATGATGGGGATGCTTCAGCGGACTTTTGATCTCCTGGCCCTCTACAGCATTCCGGTATGTTCTTCTGACACTGGCGTCAAACCATTCATACACTGCTTCACATAATCTGATGCTTGGCACAACACCTGATACACTGATCTCACAGCATCTGATACACTGCATACACTGCATTCTGCACTATACTCTACATTGATAAACTGGTCACGGCATTCTCATACTGTACTCATATACTGCATTCTGCACTGATAGACTACTCACGGCATTCTCATACTGTACTCATACACTGCATTCTGCACTGATAGACTGCTCACGGCATTCATACACTGTACTCTGCATTGCATTCTGCACTGATAAACTGTTTACAGTATACTGATGCATTTCCCTTTTATGTACTTTTTCAGCCTCCTTTCCAGATTCCCATGGCAAGAGGTGCTCCGGCTGGACCTTCCGTCCCTGTCCGAGGGAGAGATGAGGAGGGCAGAGTATTCCCCCGCTCCAAGGCGGGGCGCACTCATGTCGGGAGTAGCTCGCGAGCTCCAGTCCCGGATGATGATGATGACGAGGAGTCAGAGGCGGAGGCAGAGGCGGAGTCCGAGTCATCGGAGGAGGAGACAGGAGGCAGTTCTAGCTCGGGCTCTGACGACGATGCTGATGATGCTCCTGGACCCTCGTCCAGGAAGAGGACCAGGACAGACTGATAGCCTTTGGAGTCGCTTGACATAGATTTTTGTTGTTTTTCTTTTCTTTCTTGTACTTTTGTCTTTTGTTAGTAGTTAGATTACCTTGTACTGCCGCAGGCGGATTTTTGTTTCCAAAACTTGTACATTTGAAAAGATGATGAAATGAAACAGGCTTTTTTATCTGAAAAAGTGTTACATTTACATATCTCTACATATTGCATTGTGTTTCATCATGTTACACCTCAATGTAAATGGAATTGATTAGTTGTCTGAAAATTGAACACTTGCACTGTAATAATCAGATAACTAAACAGCCAACAGCAAAATAACCCAAGCAGCCCACTGCCTGATTCTGGACACACAGCCCTTACTCTGTTGGGGATTAATCTGCATACAGCCCGTAGCACAGCATTCGGTTCATTCTGCACACAGCAAACTTGAGTGAACGGCCCAATCTGACAAGACGGAGCTCAAAGACGGAACCGGTTGGAGTTGAAGCATGCTCCAATGTAGAGAATGCCACAGCATTCTGGGTATAAACAATTCTGAAATTAAACGAGGGTTTTTCAAACCGGGGTATCGAGCCTACAACTAAACACAGCGGGGAGGACTCGAACAAAAAGGTGCATGACCTGAACACAACGAGACACGCTCGAAAAAGACCTAAAACAAAGGTTGAGATAAACAAAACAAAAGACACGACATACAGACGCGTTAGCGAAGATGGGGGACCTCGGACCACGAGGAGCCAGTTCGATCTGGGTATTGTTTCCCACCCCCTTCTGATTTGCGATTCTCACATCACTCGACTCTCAAGCTCGGATTTTCTCTCAAAACCCTTTTCTCACTTTTTCTCTCGACTTACACCTCTGTATTCTTCATTCTCTCATTTTTCGTCCCTCCCCGGGATGATTAATGAATGAATAGGGAGTTGCGGGTTCATGCCTGATGCCGTTAGCTCACGGCTATTTCTTCTGGCGGGCAGAGTGCTCTCCTGGCAAGTATGTTGATGACGGGGGAAAGACAGAACACCTGACTCAACTGTGCCCCTAGTTCATCATTTTAACCATTCTTTTCGTTTTTGCTTTCTACTAAAACAGTTTTGATCAAAATGAGAGTCGGATTAACGTACTTGTTCGATTTTTGATTTGAAAACCATGCAAGTCAGGCAGCAAGCACTGAAAATTTTCCTTTTTTTGGGTCCAAGACAATGGTCCAGTTTTGGAAAATGGAATAGTTTTCGAGAAAATAGTCAGCCTCAGTAAAAATTTTCAAAAACTATTTTTGCAAACGGCTGATGCTCAACGAGCATGGAACTTACTCTTTGAGATGCGCAACCTCAGATCGGAGGTAATGAAAAATTGCCCCTGGTTTGAAGGGGGGTGGGAGGCAACGGAAAGTTGCCCCTGGTTTGAACGACGTCTCGTGGCAACGGAAAGTTGCCCCTTGTTTGGATGATGCCGCAGCAGTCCGCAAACAGTCTTCATTGGTGGTGGTCAAACTCTCGGACACAGAGATGACGAAGACGGTCACAACAAATATATGGACACAGTCGCCTTGGAAGCGTTGGCGACTGGACTTTGGGATGAAATTGAAACCATTGCATGGACTGAGACGCTATGAAAGCGTTGGGGGCTGGACTTCATGATGAAGTTGCCTACGTATCCCAAACATGGAAATCAAGCCTCACGTGGTTCCGGTTAAGGTACACTCGGGTATTTTAACCTTCACTTTTCAGGCTCTAACTTTTGCCAAGGCGCCCGATGTTGGTTTTTGACCTTGCGAGCTTCTTTTTATTCATTTTCTTTTGTTCTTTTCTTTTTCTTTTCTTTTCCGCATTTTCTTTTCTTTTCTTTTCTTTTTTTTGTGTTTTTTTTTTGCATTTTTTTTTTTGCTTTCTTTTTGTATTTTTCTCTTGCTCTAACTTTTGCCTGGGTCGCCCTTCCGGGTTTTCGGCCCAGCGAGCCTCTCAAAGGGTAAAAGTGTAACAAGTCCATGCCAAATGGTTTTTTTGTAGTTGAAGCCTCTCTGTGTCTAGGAGAACGGCTGTTGCACTGATTTGCAGAAGAATCCTTTATGGTTGCTCCACGAGCTTCTTCTGGTGAGATCTACTCGTTTTGATTCGGCTTTGATGCCTCCTGCTCGAGGGCTGCTTCTGATCCGGCCACACAGACCTTGCATGACGTTTGACCGCTTGAACTTTCTGAACGGGTTCAAGGTTCGAAACGGATGGGTTGAATCCTGAGACTGAGAGCGATCCTAGGCTGCACAATCTCAAGAGCGATTCCACACAAGTCTTCATAGGGCCGCGTAAAGCATTTGTTTTTGAAAGTTTTTAAGAAAGCGACAAATCGCTCGTGCCGAAGGTAGTGTGGAACCAATCTGGATCAAGTTAGGATCCTTCTCAGTACTCACGCCGGCAAGCATGATTTCATTCATTAAAAGGCTTAGCACGCCTCTCTTTCTCTCAAAATGATCAAAATTTTGCAAAACCCGAGGAATTCCTTCCTTTTCGTTTTCATCACCGCAGTGTTCAACAGGTTTTTTTTTTGAAAAACTTAGGTTAATGCAATGAGTTTGGCGCACAGGAGACCAGGGGTGATGTACTGTCAGCCTAATCAAATTCTCTGGCACTTATACTGAAAGCAAGCACGAAAGTGAGATAGCAACAGCTGTTTCATTCAGATTTGTTGGTGTAACTGGCCCCTTGGCAGAACCAGACTCAAAAACAAAACAGGTAATTACAAGACAAAACGGTGTTCGGGACAACAACCCCAGAATCACCTGGTATTCTATACAAAGGGGACTAACTCGATACAACAAGACAGACCCTTAAGCAAAAAGACTGACTCGAGACAAAGAGACAGACTCAAAACAAAAGACTGACTCGATACCCAAGCCAGGATTTACAAAGTTAGCGTTCACAGCCACTCAAAAATGCGTGCCCGACGCCACATTCAAAATACACCGGACGCCGCCCGCAGGTGGTTCACCTTCTGATTACATACTTGCAGTATCCTCAAAGTCCAACAGCTCGGTGGTAACAGACTTCGCTGAGGTGGGTGGGAGGATAACCTCATTGTCAATCAAATCTTGCACCTCATGACGGAGGCGGAAGCAATTGTCGGTAGCATGGCCTGTCTGCTGGTGGTACGCACAGTACTGAGCAGAATCATGCGTTGCAGGGAGATTCTTCAGGAGGGGCCGAGGCTCCAAGGGTTTAAGGTGTCCCCTCTCAGCAAGGATCTGAAGCGCCTTGGACAGAGGCATGTAGAGAGCATGAAAGGTCTTGCGCCCCCGGGGCAGGTACTTTGGAGTCTGAGCGCTCTTACTAGCCGCACAAGCGAAAGGGTCGGCAGGCGCCACTTTAGCTTTCGGATCTTTCCCGGGTGCAGGGGCGGGAATAGGAGGAACTGCCTTGGCATGACGGGGCCTATCCCGATTTTCTGACTGGCTTGAACTACCCTCAGGTGGAGTGGGGAAAGCATCCTCCACAGTCTTTGCCACAACTGCGGATATCTGTTGCTTGTTCATCCCCCCGGCTTTCAAAGCCTCGATTGCCCACAGCAGTTGTTCAATAGGATCGACATCTGCCTTCATTTTGTCTTTTCCTCCGGCCTCAGCCTGGTCAAGGGTTTGGGTTGCTACTTCAGAGCGAAGCCCGGTTGTTGCTGACATGTCGTGGTTGTAGCTGGAAGCCACCTCTGGCTGGCTGAGCTCTATCACAATCCGCCCCAGCAGCGGGGGCTCCTGTGGTATGAAATTCCCGGCATACGGTGCCGCTGGGGGTAGAGTTGACATTCCGTAGGCGAGATCCGCCACAGACCTCTGGAGATCACCTATCATCCCCATCAGTTCGAATATAGTAGGCTCGCGAGCCTGATATAACTGGGGTGCCCAGACCGGGTGCATAACAGGCGACCTGGGTGGATGTGACACATTAGTGTTGGCCTCACTTTGCAGAGTGATCCCCTGCTCCAATGCAGCCGTCATAACTACGATCTCTTCTGAATTCTGCGTCATCATAAGCCCTGCCTCGGCAAGGGAGAACACTGACTATTCTGTATCAACTCTCTGACCTTCTGAACTGAAAGGAAAAACATACAGCATTTCAGCCCCAAACGGATCAAACACAGGTGTAGCCGAACAACTGTATTCCACTACTGATCACTGTTCCCCAGAAACCACTATCCCCAAAACTGAACTGATACCCACAGATAACTGGTTCTCAATAGTACTGATACTGGTGTCCTCAGATCTGATACCCAAACTTGCAAACTGATATATACTTTCCCTGTAGAAATATATTCTAAAAGCACATAGCAAGTAAAGAGAGCCAAAACACCCCTATGTTCGGGTAGGGTTTCCCTGTCTTATTTTGTCAGGAACTAGGGTTCCACTATGCACGCAGCAGTTCTCAAACAACCTAACATCGGGTAAGCAGCCTGTCCTAACTTGGAATGGTCACTATGGATCCGAATATGCACTAGGTCGAATGGTCGAAAAGGGTGCCCCGGTGAAAACCGGGGTTTGTGTTCCCATGCTGTTAGAGCCCATAACCGGTCAGCCTTATGGTCATGCCTTGACAAGACAAGCCTCCGGCAAACCGTTCAGGAATGGCAGATGGCAAACACTGTGTTCTTAGGCGCACCAATGCACATGCAATGCAAAGAGACACATAAATGAAATCAAGACAGGATATCACGAGTTCGAGTCAAGCTCTCTAAAATCCCCAGCAGAGTCACCAGAAACTGTAGACGCGCCCGCGGAGGGGCACTCGCCACAGTTCGGACTCGATTTGTTGTCACGGTTCTTAATCTTGAACCAAAGAGTCCAAATCTGGCAAATCGTTTTGAGAAACAGATTTTTTTGAAAAGAAGTGCCAAACATGGACTGCTTTGCCAGATACAGAGTCGCCACCTAAATATTTTAAAATGGTGAAATTTAGGAAACCCTGACTCGGTGCCGAAGGCCACATGTCCGTCATCACCGGAGTTGTCTCGGCTCGGGAGCTAGGGTACGATTGGGGAAGGTCAGCTATGAGCACCCCCTCTCGCCCGGTCCGAAGACCGGCCTCTACTAATCATGATATCCGTTTTTGAAAACTTTATGTGTTCTTATTCCGGTTATTAGCCTAGAATTACTATGTTATGCGCACAGCAAACAAGTATAGACTAGATTGCCTAATTTGGAAACAAGCATTGCATATCCGTTTGTTTTTTGAAAAAACGTTTTGGAATTTGCTACTCGTGAGTAGGCTAAAACACGGATTTTAATGAGTTTTTCCAACTCAGGCAATCTAACCTTCACCCACAGGCATTCAAACAGTAATATCACGTAAGCATCTAGCCACATGGTAAACATACTGTCATGGTAGCATTCACACGCATGCGATATGCTAAAGCATTAAAATACTTACATAGTACTCCGTGCCAAAACAAAGAACTTGTTAGAAAACATGCATGATCCAAGTTCATGTTAAGTGCCTAATGCATCGTATACAAAATGTTGCTAGAGTAGGCTCGGCTAGCCTATGAATGACATATGAAAATGCACAACTAACATGTATTCAGTTTGGAATTTGAAATACAGATGCAGTTAGCGTGATGTACCGAGCCCGGTGCATGCGAGACAAATATATGGATGCACGCATGCATAGCATAAGGTATGCTAATTTAAACATGCCCTAATCTACCATCATAAGCAGGTAAATAAAAGGGAAGAAATAAGTGGGGGTTGGAAGACATTCACACACTCACCCACACTTATTACAAATTTGCCCTCACTCGGAGAGACCGAATAAATATTACAAATTAATTAACTACGCAAGCTAATTAAATATTACAAATTGCCTAATCAACTAAGCAAATTGATTAATCTAGGAAAAGCAGTAAACCGCCTCGGGAGGAGAACTCGATGCAATGCACGCTCGGTCTTGCTCGGAAATGCACCGCCATGCATAGGCTGCCTCTGTTTTCCTTCCTTTACTCCTCTGGAGGCTGCCAAAATCTCAAAACTGGTTCCTTGGACACTGAGGAGTGCCACCGGCTGAATGGAACTGTCACCGGCAGTGTGTTATGGCCATCGGCACAAAATGAAGCTGTCAGCAGAGAAGGGATTGCCGGTCGGCACTTGACACTGCCGGTCGGCAAAGTGTTCCTGCAGAATCTACAATTGACAGCAACAGAGGGCAAGGCAAAGCATGGCAGCACAATTCAAAGCATGTATGCACCATTCATGTCCCTTATCATGTTTGTGACTCAAAGGGGCATGTGTCTCGATTCTCGGACCACCAATCACGCATTTCCATGCATGATGGCCCAAAGAATCAAGTATGCAACTTTCATGTCAAATGAAATGCAAACCAAACACACAAAATCAAGGCCCAATTCCTATCACCAAGTCAAGGAACAAGGCATGCATGCAAGATGCAAGGTAACCTAAGCATGCGAGCTAAGGATGCAACATGGCATGGCAAGGCACTTATGCAAGCATACAAGCATACATGTGGCGATACAAACCAATGAAAAGACGGACTTATACATGATTTGGGCAGCTCTAGTTAGGCCTAAAACAAGGGCCAAAGTGCTATAATGAGGGACCAAATACACATGCACACATACACATGTTGAAAGGCCAACACTTAGGCACAAATTGGACAACTCTCAAACACATTTGAAAGAAGGTAATCATGGACATGTAGCATGCAACATAAGCATTGAAAATCATGTTAAAACATGGAGCCAAATCAAGCAACAAATCAAGCCAAACATGCAACACATGGCCTAAGTACTTGAAGCAAGTCAAAGGGACTTGAACCATGGCTAAGCCAACCAAGCCTCACAAGGCTAAGAGGGCTTAAGATAGGTTCAAGACAGACCTAGACCATGCAAAATGGACTCTTATATGGCATCTAAGTGGCTCAAATTCAAAGGGATGCACAAGTGCCAAAATATGGAACATGTTACACAAACCTTCAAAGCATCAAAGAGGTAATTAAAGCAAGCATACAAGCATACTATAAGGTCTGAAATGACATGGTGGATGATTCCAAATCACCAAATCAATGCAAAAATGTCATGTTATACACTCATACACTTAAGGCCAACAAGCCGAAATGCAAAGGAGCTATACTAAGCATGCCAAATTCGACCCAAACAACCATGGACAGACCTAAAACATGGCAAAATATGCACAAAACCTTCACAAAACTAAGCCTAAAACATGCTAGGACTAAGGCTAACAACCTAAGGCATATTAAGGCAATATCATGGCATTACATGGTAGGTATGCTAAGCATGCATGGTGTACCAAAACCAACAAAAAACAGAGGCATAATATGACATATTAAGCACAAAAAACAACTAAGGCATGGTCAACATGAAGCCTAGCTAGGTGCTCTCTCAAGAGGCCAAAAATGGTCCATTTTAAGGACAACAAGGAGAGGGGGTGGCCCTCTCCTTTTGGAGACTTTAAGGCACCATCTCCACCATTGAAATCCCTCAAGATTTCAGTAGTGAAGAGGCCCAAACACCAAAGTCTCGAAGCTTGCACAAAATGGCTCAAAATGGGACCTTTCAAGGCCTAAGAGGGGTCAAACACCCTCAAACCACAAAACACCCTTAATAAACAATCAAGAGGACTAAAAAACAGAACTTTTTTGTGTTATACAATAAGCACGAAAACAGCTCTAAGATAGGTAGAAAATCAATGCAAAAATGGGGAATAAAGGGGTGAGATTCTTACCCTTGAAGACCTCTTCAACAACGATGCTCCAATGGCCTTCCTTGGCTTGAGTCCAACACCAAAACACCAAGATCAGCCCCTTAGAACCTCAGGAGCCAAAGGAAGGTGAAACACTATGTGTTTGTGTGCAATAGTAAGACACAAACACACTTTAACACACACAAGAGGGAAAAAGAGAGAGATAATGTGTATCAAACCCTAACCTTAGAACTCAAACCCTAAAAATGGCTGTCTAAGCTCTCTAAAATGTCTCAAGTGTCTAACCCTTGCAACAAGAGAGAGCCCCTCTCTTTATAGAACTTCTTGTCTTGTAAAGCTTACAAGACAAGCTTCATAAGAGGGAGATCCCTCCATAAAGCAAGACAGCTGTCTTAAAATATCTGCAAAAGCAGATGCACAGTAGTCGGCCGGCCAAAAATGCCATTTTGGCAAAAAAGAGTGCCGGCCGGCAACAAAAGGTGCCGACTTGCAACAAAAAGTGCCGACCGGCAACAAATAGTGCCGATGGCAGCAAAAGCCAGCCGGTGACCTCTAACCACTGCCGGTGGTGTGTGGGGATGCCTCACAAGGCATTCCCTGCCCTTCCAAGGCAAAATGCAAGTGTTTGGTGCAAAACCAGGCACTAAACAATCGAGTGCGGAGATCCTGAGGCAAGGCGCGCGAGCCGAGACCTCCGGGAACTCCAAACGAACACAAACATGGATAATCACCGAGGGTTCAAACGGTGACGTCCAAGTCTTGAGGACGGTCAAAAATGGGGTGTCTACACCCACATAAATAGAATTCACGATAACGGACATGCAACCAAATGTAAACACAAAAAAATAGTACATTAAGAAGATACACTACATCGAGATAGGTAGCTTTTGGTTTTAAACCTCCTCTAGTGAAAGCCTATTGGACTTACTAGCTAACCAATAGACCCGATTTTTTTTTTTTTGGATGAATAAGCTATAAATTAAAAGACAAATAATTACAAACTGTAACGCCCCAAATTTCTAGCGGAAATGATAATACAACAATCATGGCTCTTTTTAGGAAAACCGAATATAAATCTCCAAACTTACATTACATGATACAATAGTTCTTCATGCAACAATATATTAATCTAATAACAAGTAAATAAACAAATAAATACCCCCAAAGGTTTACAAGTTTTCAATGCTTGAACCTGGTTACACAAAACGGTTATTCAAACCCACACACATACAGCCATTGGCTTGCACACAAAGTCACAGAAAAATGAGAGTCTCGTACTCTCAACACACATTTCCTTGCCTTTAGTTAGGCAGCATCACCACATCTTTTCCCGCACAAAAATCTCGTAGGGTGAGCATAAAGTCCAGTAGGAAATCCTTAACAAAGTATATACATTTTATACAAGTCTCAAGAGATGAAATGCACATGCCATGCTATACCCTTTTGAAAGAAAATCACATCTTCATCTTTGAAAACCATCATGCTCAATGATGTCATGCAATTTCAATTCTTTAAAACTTAACAATTCATTTCAAGAGCAGTAAATGCGACTTTAGTAATCCCTAGGTCGGTGTCTGCAAGTAGACTATACTAGTACTACCAAATTGTCATTTTTACCGGTATTAACCGGAAGGCTCGACACCTATCCGCGTGGATTTTCAGTCTTTCACCCCGGAGCCTCAGGCCAACTTATTCAATTTCATCTATTCCACCTATCAAGACTTACCAACGTATTTATCCCAAAACCATTCTATGAAAACTTGTTTTCTCAACATTCTTTTCTCGATGCAGGCACATTGGTTAACCCAATAAGCATTACAAGGAATTCATAATGGCCATAACGCGTACGAAAGGTCGTTTTCTGAATGTCCTCCTCCCGGACACTCAACTGATGGTATCCCAACCTCAAATCTAGTTTTGAGAAGCAACAAGACCCTCTAAGTTGGTCAAATAAATTATCTATTCTGGGTAGAGGATACTTGTTCTTAACTGTAACTCTATTCAACTTGCGGTAATCAATACACAACTACAACAATCCACCCTTCTTCTTTGCAAAGAGAGCTAGTGCTCCTCAAGGTGATGTACTAAGACGAATGAAGCCCTTATTTAAAAGCTCTTGGAGTTGAATCTTCAACTCATGTAATTCAGCGGGTGAAAATCTATATGGTGACATGGAAATTGGTGTCGTGCCAGGCACTAATTCAATGGAGAACTCGATCTCCCGGTGAGGTGGTAAACTAGTAAGATCTTCTGGAAAGACATCCGGGTATTCACAAACTACCCTTGGTAACTCAGCACGAGCCCCGTCACTCCCACTATCCAAGAGAGTTGCAAGAAGGCCACTAAGTTTGCTCCTACTACGAGGGTCAACAACTGGCGACAAGGCTCTATCAACTCAGTTCCCCAGAAAATAAAAACGATCACCGCTCGAAGTGCACACCGTAACTTTCTGATGGTAACAATCAATCACAGCG
The DNA here is from genome assembly GCF_055761805.1 of Camellia sinensis. Lineage (NCBI taxonomy): Eukaryota > Viridiplantae > Streptophyta > Magnoliopsida > Ericales > Theaceae > Camellia > Camellia sinensis. Next base: position 86,309,316 of record NC_138963.1, read on the forward strand.
TGGTAAGAACACAACCAATCCATGCCTAAAATGACATCAAAACTCAACATATCTAGCACCACAAAAGCAAACGGAAGTCAATACCTGGCAACTTCTATTTCACAATCACGACAACCTCGGTCTAAATCAATTGTACCCTTAACAGGTGACTCTACTCTGAGTGGAGGCACTAATCGTGCTACCTCTAACCCCAATATAGAATTAAATGCAGTAGATATAAATGAATGAGACGCACCGTGTCTATCAATACATTAGCCAAAGAATTACACACAATAAAAATACCTCTCACAACTAAGGATTCTGGAAACTGCTTTGGCATGATAACAGCATATACCTGCCCCTGTGGCCCCTGAGTAACTTGCTCCCCTCTCAGAGCATAGGCCTATTGTACTGACTGAGCCGAAGCGGCTCCCTGATTAACTCGCGAAGCTTGGACTGATTGAGCCTACTGGTGGCTCTGAGTCTACCTCGACCCTGATACGCTAGATACGCCTCCCAACTATGGGCAAGTTCTCTTCATATGCCCGGGCTGACCACACTGATAACAATTAAACCCTTGACCTTTATTCTGAGACTAAGACAGACTTTGAGATCGGTTAGGTGGTGGTACTATTAACTGCCCTCCTCCCTTCTGTGGGCATGAGAAGCCTTTGTGACCCGGTTGGCCATACTTGAAACACGAGAAACTACTCAATGCACTTTTTCCCGAACCCGCACTGGGCAAAGGAAAAGTGAATCTAGACTGTTGTGGTTGGGACTGGGACGGATGGGTGTTCCTACTCTTCTTGTTCTGTCTATAGTCTCCTTGAGACTCTTGGCCCCTAGACCTCGAACTCTGAAGCCTCTTCTCCTCGGCTTGTATGAAAATTTCTACGTGTGTCGCCGTCTCCACAAGATAGTCATATTCCCGAATCTTATTCCCGACAAGCTTGAACATAATTTTTGTTTTCAATTTCTTTTCAAATTCAATGCAACGGCGCTCTTCCGTTGCCACTAACTCTGGTACAAATCTGGACAAATTAGAGAAGACTGCCTCAAACTCAGCCACGGGCATGTTGAGTTGTTTGAGGTCTTTAAACTCTTGCCTCAATCTCTCCCTAGCAATAGGAGGTATGTACTTATCTTGGAAAGCTGCCGTAAAGGCTTCCCATGTCGGCTCCACTCACCCTTAGCATCTTTCCACCATTGACCCGCGTCTCCCTTAAGATAGTAACTCGCTAGAGTCACTCTTAGTTCATTATCTTTGATGTGAAGCATCTCAAATGTCTTCACTATTTGTTTGAGCCACCCATCCACTTTCTTGGGCTCAGGACCACCATGGAGCTCATCGGTTTGGCTCGTAAGAACTCTCTAGTAAGGAAACTCGCCCTTGACTCTGCGGTGTTCTCTCGGGCTTGATTCTCCACCCTCAACAAGTTCATAGACTCTCTTAAAGCCCCTGCCATTTCTTGAACTAGGGTCGCCATTGCAGTTTGACTCACTTGTTCAGCAACATTAGCTTGGCCGGACACTTCCTTTTGCACCGGAACCTCATGGACCGGTACCTCATGCACACCTCGGCGAGACCTACCACACCTCCCACCTCTACCACCACGGGTTTGACCTCTTCCTGACATCCTATAAATGACAATAGAATTAATTTAGCACACTAACCCACACGTGCCCGCAACTTGCCTTACATGTTTGATCACAATAATTCTATATATTCCTCTACCATATAACAATTAAATTTTACCCCACATAAGCACTTAGTCATGTAAACACATACGGATTATACTCTTATAATGAGATTCGTCCCATGAAAAACCAAGAATTCTTAGTAGAATGAGTATTGATCAAGTACCCTTCTAATAAGACCTCAAGGAATTTAACAGGCGCAACTAACATCCCAAAAGTCCAATCCCATACCCATTTAGTCACGTAAGCATGTTATCACATAGTCACAAAATACATAACACTTCCTAAGCATGCTAAATGAACCCGTTGTGGTTAAACAACCACTTCCCATGAGCCCTAAATATTCAAACCCGGTAGCTCTAATACCAAGTTGTAACGCCCCAAATTTCTAGCCCAAATGATAATACAACAATCATGTCTCTTTCTAGAAAAATCGAACATAAATCTCCAAACTTACATTACATGATACAATAGTTCTTCATGCAACAATACATTAATCCAACAAGTAAATAAACAAATAAATACCCCTAAGGGTTTACAAGTTTCCAAGACTTGAGCTTGGTTACACAAAATGGTTATTCAAACCCACACACATACAGCCCTTGGCTTACACACAGAGTCACAGCAAAATGAGAGTCTCGTACTTTCAACACACATTTCCTCACCTTTAGTTAGGCGGCATCACCACATCTTTTCTTGCACAAAAATCCCGTAGGGTGAGCATAAAGCCCAGTAGGAAATCCTTAAGAAAGTATATACATTTTATACAAGTCTCAAGAGATGAAATGCACATGCCATGCTATGCCCTTTTGAAAAAAAAAAAAATCACATTTTCATCTTTGAAAACCATCATGCTCAATGATGTCATGCAATTTCAGTACTTCAAAACTTAACAATTTATTTCAAGAGCGGTAAATACGACTTTGGTAATCCCTAGGTTGGTGTCTGCAAGTAGACTATACTAGTACTACCAAATTGTCATTTTTACCGATATTAACCGGAAGGCTCGACACTTATCCGCGCGGGTTTTCGGTCTTTCACCCCGAACCCTCAGGCTAACTTATTCAATTTCATCTATACCACCTATCAAGACTTACCAACATATTTACCCCAAAATCATTCCATGAAAACTTGTTTTCTCAACATTCTTTTCTAAATGCAAGTTTTCAGATCGACTTTCAAAGTTTAATGTAATCAAATGAATTGATATGTCAATGCAACGAAAACCAATACAATGTAACAATTCTTCCATTTCCTATTCTTCCACATAATATTACCATTGGGATCAAAATTCCGATTTCTCATGTCAAAGCAATTTCACAAGATAAATATAAATACTTTTTTGTAGACAGGTCAAACTTCTGGAACCAAACATTCTCCGCTCGAGCGCATAAACGACCACTCGAGCGGACAAGCAACTTCGAATGCATTTTGTATTTTTGTTTCGGCGTGCTAATCGGGCAACTTGACCCCCGTAAGCCAATCAGGTCAAAATCAGGATCACTACACAAACTACAAGAGGCATACCTCAGGAGCTAACCTACTATACAAGATACAGAAAACAACAATCCAAAGCAACAAGAAGACAAAAACTTGTTCAAACACCACATAAGTAACAAGAGCAAATGAGGAGCAAGAACAGGGCTAACACAAAACTACACCATAGGAAAGGCCTAGAGATTATTGGACCACAACTCAGATCCCGAACAACTCAAAATAAATCCAACTAACATAATAAAGCCATGTACAAAGCCAAAACAGGACCTGGGATTACAAGATAACCAATAGAGCCTATCACAAATTAACTAATATATAAAAATTCAGACTGTAAAACAAACATCATAGCCTTCTAAATATCAGGTAACATCAGAAAAAGGCATCAACAAAATGGAAACAACAGCACATAGTAGGCAGGCCACAATAGACAAACAATACCAGCGAGCTAACAGCAAAGCCGCAGCAGTTAGAACCACAATAGTTGGCCAGCCAAAACTCCAAAACAGTAAAAAAGGCAATAGCAGCAGCACCCAGAAGCTTCAACATTCAACAAATTAGGACAAGATCTACCAAACTGGGCTACTTGCTCCAAGCCATCATTCAATCAAATGACCCTAAGAGAGCCAAGCAATCACCAACTCTGTAAGGCCCCGGTGTCCCACATCGGGAATGGAGGGGGAGTTCCTGGACTATAAAAGTAAAAACTTGGACCCTTATATAGCATCGAGTCCTTTTCCCGGGTTGTGAAATCCCTAACAGAACTCCACAATTAAGTGTGCTTAGGCTGGAGTAGTTTTGGGATGGGTGACCCACTAGGAAGAATAAATCCGTGCGGGCGTGGCCCAAAGCGGATAATATCGATGACATCTGAAGGGTCGGGACATTACAAAATGGTATCAGAGCTGACTCTCCGGAGTACCGAGTGTGGGCCCCAGGCGTCTCTCGGTGTATGTGGGTGGGCTTGCGAGCTGGCAGGCTACTGCACGGGGACGTGCAGCCCTAAGAGGGGGTGATTGTAAGGCCCTGGTGTCCCACATCGGGAATGGAGGGGGAGTTCCTAGACTATAAAAGTAAAAACTTGGACCCTTATATAGCATCTAGGGCTTTTCCCGGGTGGTGAAATCTCCATAGTTAAGTGTACTTAGGCTGGAGTAGTTCTGGGATGGGTGACCCACTGGGAAGAATAAATCCGTACAGGCGTAGCCCAAAGCAGATAATATCGATGACGTGTGAAGGGTCGGGGCGTTACAAACTCTGTATGAAAATTCAACAATAGTTAACTACAAAAGCTCAGGATACTACTAGCCTTCACTCAACACTCAAGGACACTCAAACACTACACACGACAATTAATTATAATGTATGAGAAACATCACAAAACTAGTGGATGCGATGCCTTGAATTGTTCAGCTGTTTGTGTAAGCGAAGACAATAGACTACACAGAGTGTATCCGTAGACACAATTTGGTTCTCACAGTTGTATTCATTTTGGCCCTGAACAACACCTGGTAATTCATGAGTGCTCTAGAGAATTTAGCGTTCTCAATTCTCACAAAACTGGCCCAGTTCACACTCATATAAGTGACTTCTTATTAAGAGTATCCTGCTATTCCCCACTTGGACGTCCAAGCTATAGGAATCATTAAAAACAAAGCTTACCCTACTAACGCTGCAAGAATCACTCCTCTTACCACAGAAATGGATAGGAGAAAACCTCATTAGTGATACGTGAAGTCATCCATAATTTGGTTGTCCCTTTGAACCTAGATCTTTGGATCTCTAATCAACTAGGTTAGGTTTCCATTGTGGCGACTTTTAAATAATATGCTTTAATCTCATTCTCCTCAATAAATGGTACACTTGCTCTCTGGCTAGCCCTTTAGTCAATGGATCTACAATATTCTCTCTGGCTAGCCTAGTTTGGTAGATCTTGTCTTATTGTTGCTTCACTATCACAATAGACTATATTACTAGATCTCAAAGTCATTCTACTAAAAATTCAAACTGTAAAACAAACATCATAGCCTTCTAAATATCAGGTAACATCAGAAAAAGGCATCAACAACATGGAAACAATAGCACATAGTAGGCAGGCCATAATAGACAAACAGTACCAGCAAGCTAACAGCAAAGTAGCAGCAGTTAGAACCACAATAGTTGGCCAGCCAAAACTCCAAAACAATAGAAAAGACAATAGTAGCAGCACGCAGGAGCTCCAACATTCAACAAATTAGGACAAGATCTACCAAACTAGGCTACTTGCTCCAAGCCATCGTTCAATCAAATGACCCTAAGAGAGCCAAGCAATCACCAACTCTGTAAAGCCCCGGTGTCCCACATCGGGAATGGAGGGGGAGTTCCAGGACTATAAAAGTAAAACCTTGGACCCTTATATAGCATCGAGGCCTTTTCCCGGGTGGTGAAATCCCTAACAGAACTCCACAGTTAAGCGTGCTTAGGCTGGAGTAGTTCTAAGATGGGTGACCCACTGGGAAGAATAAATCCGTGCGAGCGTGGCCCAAAGCGGATAATATAGATGACATGTGAAGGGTCGGGGCGTTACAAACTCTGTTTGAAAATTCAACAATAGTTAACTGCAAAAGCTCATGATGCTGCTAGCCTTCACTCAACACTCAAGGACACTCAAACACTACACACGACAATTAATTATAATGTATGAGAAACATCACAAAACTAGTGGATGCGATTCCTCGAACTGTTCAGCTGTTTGTGTAAACGAAGACAATAGACTACACATAGTGTATCTGTAGACGCAATTTGGTTCTCATAGTTGTGTTCATTTTGGCCCTAAACAACACCTGGTAATTGATGAGTGCTCTAGAGAATTTTGCGTTCTCAATTCTCACAAAACTGGCCCAGTTCACACTCATATAAGTAACTTCTTATTAAGAGTATCCTGTTATTCCCCACTTGGACGTCCAGGCTATAAGAATCATTAAAAACAAAGCTTACCCTACTAATGCTGCAGGAATCACTCCTCTTATTAAAGAAATGGATAGGAGAAAACCTCATTAGTGATACGTGAAGTAATCCATAATTTGGTTGTCCCTTTGAACCTAGATCTCGGGATCTCTAATCAACTAGGTTGGGTTGCCATTGTGGTGACTTTTAAGTAATATGCTTTAATCTCATTCTCCTCGATAAATGGTACACTTGCTCTCTGGCTAGCCCTTTAGTCAATGGATCTGCAATATTCTCTCTTGACTTTACATATTCTACGGAAATTATTCCATGTGAGAGTAAATGCCTAACGGTATCATGTCTTCAACGAATGTGTCGAGACTTACCGTTATATATATGATTTTGTGCCCGTCTTATTGTTGCTTCACTATCACAATAAATGCATATAGCTGGCACAGGTTTAAGCCACATTGGAATGTCTTCAAAGAAATTACAAAACCCTTATGCTTCTTCCCCTGTTTTATCTAATGTATTAAAATCATATTCCATTGTTGACCTTGCTATGCATGTCTGCTTGGAGGATTTCTAAAAGAATGCAACACCTTCCAGTGTAAAGATGTATCCACTGGGGGATTTTAAGTCTTTCGTATCCGATATCCAATTTGCATCGATGTACCCCTTGAGTACTGCTGGATATTTGCTATAATGTAAGCCATAATTCTGGGTATGTCTTAGACACCTAAGTACCCTAATTATTGCTTTCCAATAATCGAACCCTAGATTATTTGTGTACCTACTCAATTTGCTTACAGCATAGGCTATATCTGGCCTAGTGCAATTCATTAAGTACATCAAGCTTCCGATTATCTGAGAATACTCTAATTGTGATATGCCTGCCCCTGTATTTTTTGACAAATGGAGACTAATGTCAACAAGTGTTTTAGCAGGACGGTCGTCATGCTTTCCAAATTTCTCCAAAATCTTCTCAACATAATGAGACTGGGATAAGGCATATCTTTTAGATATTCTAGTAATTTTTATTCCTAGACTTACATCTGCTACTCCCAGATCTTTCATGTCAAACTTTTTGTTCAAAATTTTCTTTATGGGTTTAATCATATCTTTATTGCTTCCAATAATGAGCATGTCATCCACATAAAGACAAACTATGACATAGCCTTTGTCTGTGCTTTTAACATAGACGCATTTGTCACATTCGTTTATCTTAAAACCATCTGAAAGCATAGCGTGATCAAACTTTTCATGATAAAGTACTAATTTAATTCAAACCCTCATTTAAAAACAAAATCCCAAATCTAGAGTTTCAAGAAAATTGGAGGTTTTCTCATTTCATCATCAAATCCAATAATCATCAAATATTTCTCATCAATATCTCAAAACATTCTAAATATCTCAAAATTTTCAGTGAAAACCTCATTTTTTAATATAAACATCTTTTAATCAAAGATTTCAAACTCAAATCAACACATACTTCACATAATACAACACAATCAAACGAAATCATAAATAATTAGGGTTATGAGAATTCCCTACCTCAAGGATGAGAGCTACCTACGAAGACCCAATCAAAACCTCTACGAAACTGCGATTCAATTAGTCAAAAGAAAGATCAGCACTCTTCCACTGATCTTGCATGATCTATGGTGGATCCATGGTGTAATGAGGTGAAATCAAAGGTTTGTGGCTAGGGTTTTTGGACATGAAGTGGTGAGGGAGAGAAAAGTGAGAGAAAATGAACAAAATGTGGGTTTTATCTTGCTGATCCCAAATGAATTGCTCTAGCCACCACTTTTGTGCTCAAGTGTCAGAGACATCACACCGCTCGAGCAATAAAACATTCGCTCAAGCGCAGAACGCATGCTCCTAGAACTTTAGACCATACAAGGCAGATCGCTTGAGCGACCAAACTTGCGCTCGAGCGAACTTCAACATCTCCCACAATCTTAGACCTACAAAAGTATTTAGATGACCCGCCAGACCGCTCAAACAAACAATACGTCACTTGAGCGAAGAGGAAGAAGAAACAAAAAATTTCCCATAGTGATACATTTAGGCCCTCCATCTTTTGTTTTGATATTGTTTTAATTTTTAAATGGTTTTTTTTTTGTTCCTTTTTTTTCATATTTTAGGATGCCTTTCAAGGTTAGTGGGTGGCCCCAACAATTCGAACTCTTGATCTCCTGATCTAGTTTCATGAGTGCAATTTGAAACATAAATAAGAGTCTAGATCTGACAATTTGTATAGAAAATCCATTTTATTATAGAACCTTTGTCGAAAAATAGACTACATTACTAGATCTCAAAGTCACCACCTAATCTTTTAGGAAAATTAGGAAACCCATGACTCAAAGTGTCTCTGTTCGAGAACTTAGATATGAAGGGAAAAGGTCATAAATTAAGCACCCCTGCTCACTCGATCAAAAGATCGGCCTCTACTAAATCATGATGTGAGTTTTACAGTCTCCATATGTTCATAAGCTGGTTTTAATAATGTTAACATTACTATTTGAAGCAAATAAGTAAAGATTGTTTCACATGTTTGGGTTATGCTTTGATTTCATGCATTTTGGAAAACCTTTTTGCACAACTCAAAAAATAACAAGCAACTCAAAAGTATAAGAATGAACCACATTCCATCGCAAGCAACACAATCTTCATCCACTGCATTCATATAGATATTCCATTTAAGCATATAGCCACGTGGTATAACGTCGGATATAGTAAGTAGCATGTACATGCAAGATGCGAAAACTAAAAAATGCTCACCTAGTACTCCTCTGTGGTAAGCCAAAAGAATGTGTCAGATACACATGCATGATCCTATATACAAATAGCTAATGCAATACACCCACAAGATGTAACTAATGATTCGGCTACCAACATGTGACATGCATATCATTTCAAGGTATGAGGTAGCGCACAAACACAAGCGCAAAAAAATGTCTTTAGAAGAATTGATTGTGCATTTAAGGATTGAAGAGGGCAACTGCAATTCTGAAAAGCAGGCTGGTAAGCATCCAATGGAGTCCAAGGCAAATGTGGTGGAACATGCTCCAAAAGCAAAGAAATGAAAGTTTTCTGGAGAAAGTTCATTACAAGGCTCTAAAGGGGGGGAAACTAATGGCAAGTTTTTCATCTGTGACAAAGAGGGACATCGGGCCAAAGAGGCAAAGGAAGAACAAGCAAGAAGCCTGCTCAAGCCCATATGACCACTCATGAAAGACCAGGTTGTTCAGGGCCAAAATGAATACAATAGTGAGAACTAAACTGTGTCTGGAGATATACTGTGTGAGTTGTATTGTCTTAGTTTACACAAACGACTGAACAGTTCAAGACATCATGTTCACTTGTTAGCTAGTAAATCTGATAGTGTCTCACAAGGGAAGGTTCAAAGCCAAAAGCTACCTATCCTTTGCAGAATGTTTCCAATTTATGTACTCTTTGAAATTAGATCATGTTGTTGCATTTTCTCTCCGTCAAATTCCATTCATGTGGGGGATTGTTGAAAAATTGGTTTTATATAAAGCTTATTTTGGGCCATCTTTGAGCCCAAAATTGAGTAGGCTCCAAACATCTTTTGGGGTGGGTCCAAAAAGGTGATGTGTTCCTTGCCACGTGCAAGTCACGGTAAAGACGGTTCGTCAAAATCATTTGTGAGTGAATAGGAACTTGACGTCGTTTTCAGGTTCGTGGAATGGACATTTAAAGAATTAAATATGGGTTTCCTTGTAAGGCTTGTCCCATATTGAAACTTGAAGAGAACTTATGTATGAATATAAGTTCTAGGTGACAACACTTGGGTTGGGCTCCAAGGAGCACCCCAAGTTGGTAGAAGGGATGAGTTATGGACAAAGTAAACCTTAGCCCAAACCACCGCACACGTGTGCGTGCGCTGCCACCGCCGTCCATCCGACCGAGTCGAGTCGTACCGTGTCGGGCGCGGGTGTGGATTGTTGGTCGAGTCGGTTCTTATATTAATTTTTTGGACAAAATTTGTTTAAATTTTTTCCAAAATTCTTGCTGGAAAATTTAATTTTCTGAACCAAAATTAATTCAATTTTTTAATTTAATTTGTATATCCATTTGTTACTTCTTCAGTCCATTTTTTCAAACAGTTTAAATAGTTCAAACAGGTTGCCAATCTGTTAAACCCTGGACAGATTCAGTTTCTGCCCAGACAGATTCAAATCTGTTGCAGTTTTTCAACAGATAGAAACTGTCCAGCAGTTATCTGTTGCACCTGTTCGTTCAAAATATCCACCTATTCGATTTGATTTTCAGACCTGTTCAGGTCCATATATAGCAGGCCATTTTCCAGCAGTGAGGCATTCCGAAAATTCATTCTTTCCTTCTACTTTTTCTCTCTTACATGATATAATCTTCATATTAATTTTAGAAAAAAAAATCAGAGAGTAAGAACACAGGTTTTTGTTCGTTGAACAAATTGTTTGGAGTGCTACTACAATTTGTGAAGATCATTATATCTTGGGAGATAGAGGCCACTTAACTGTAAGCACTGTAGTGGGGTGAATCTGTCTTAAGGACAGAGTGTCGCACACTCGACTTGATCTTTTCATTGTTCATTCGGTTTGAAAAAAAAAATTTCGATACTTTATTTATTTTATTTGTTTGACTTAGTTTCAATTTATTTATTGTACACAGAAGATTAGTCCAGCATTTACTTCCAAGAAAAAACCAATCAAAATACAAACCAACAAGCTTCTCAATATCAAATTTCAATAATCATCCAAATAGCTACATGCAACAACCACATCCACTCATCAAAATTGAGTATGGATTGAAGCACATGAGCCAACATGCTTGAATGATTAGATAGCAAATTACAAAGTGCAAAAAATATGAAAAAAACTATACTATATAATCAAACTTGTAGATGGATGGGTACTTTCTAAGTCCCAACCCATCCACAAGGTTCCAATCAACACCTCTATATACAACAACAATGAATTATACTTTTAAAAGGCAAGAAAAGAGTACAAACATATAGAAAATGAAAGAAACCATCAACTCAATGGATGGGTGGCTACTTTCTACTTCCCTCCACATTCATGAGGACTCCTCACATGATTACAACAAGCTAGAAATGAATTCAGAGGTTAGAGAGAGAGAGAGAGAGAGGGAGAGAGAGAGCTTTGATGTGAAGCATGTCAAATGTCTTCACAATTTGTTTGAGCCACTCATCCGCTTTCTTGGACTCAGGACCGCCATAGAGCTCATCCGGTTTGGCTAGCAAGAACTCTCTAGTAAGGAAACTGGCCCTTGACTCCGCGGTGTTCTCTCGGGCTTGATTCTCCACCCTCAACAAGTTTATAGACTCTCTTAAAGCGCATGCCATTTCTCGAGCTAGGGCCACCATTGCGGTTTGACTCACTTGTTCCGCTACATTAGCTTGGCCGGACACTTCCTCTTGCACCGGACCCTCATGGACCGGTACCTCGTGCACACCTCGGTGAGCCCTACCACACCTCCCACCTCTACCACCACGGGTTTGACCTCTTCCTGACATCCTATAAATGACAATAGAATTAATTTAGCACACTAACCCACACGTGCCCGCAACTTGCCTTACACGTTTGATCACAATAATTCTATATATTCCTCTACCATATAACAATTAAATTTTACCACACATAAGCACTTAGTCATGTAAACACATACGGATTATACTCTTTTGATGAGATTCGTCCCACAAAAAACCAAGAATTCTTAGTAGAATGAGTATTGATCAAGTACCCTTCTAATAAGACCTCAAGGAATTTAACAGGCGCAAATAACATCCCAAAAGTCCAATCCCATACCTATTTAGTCACGTAAGCATGTTATCACATAGTCACAAAATACATAACACTTCCTAAGCATGCTAAATGAGCCCGTTGTGGTTAAACAACCACTTCCCACGAGCCCTAAATATTCAAAGCCGGTAGCTCTAATACCAAGTTGTAACGCCCCAAATTTCTAGCCCAAATAATAATACAACAATCATGGCTCTTTCTAGAAAAACCAAACATAAATCTCCAAACTTACATTACATGATACAATAGTTCTTCATGTAACAATATATTAATCTAACAACAAGTAAATAAACAAATAAATACCCCCAAGGGTTTACAAGTTTCCAAGACTTGAGCTTGGTTACACAAAATGGTTATTCAAACCCACACACATATAGCCCTTGGCTTACACACAGAGTCACAGCAAAATGAGAGTCTCGTACTTTCAACACACATTTTCTCCCCTTTAGTTAGGCGGCATCACCACATCTTTTCTTGCACAAAAATCCCGTAGGGTGAGCATAAAGCCCAGTAGGAAATCCTTAACAAAGTATATACATTTTATACAAGTCTCAAGAGATGAAATGCACATGCCATGCTATGCCCTTTTGAAAAAAAATCACATTTTCATCTTTGAAAACCATCATGCTCAATGATGTCATGCAATTTCAATACTTCAAAACTTAACAATTTATTTGAAGAGCGGTAAATACGACTTTGATAATCCCTAGGTCGGTGTCTGCAAGTAGACTATACTAGTACTACCAAATTGTCATTTTTACCGATATTAACTGGAAGGCTCGACACCTATCTGCGTGGGTTTTTGGTCTTTCACCCCGGACTCTCAGGCCAACTTATTCAATTTCATCTATACCACCTATCAAGGCTTACCAACGTATTTACCCCAAAACCATTCCATGAAAACTTGTTTTCTCAACATTCTTTTCTCAATGCAAGTTTTCAGATCGACTTTCAAAGTTTAATGTAATCAAATGAATTGATATGTCAATGCAACAACAATCAATACAATGTAACAATTCTTCAATTTCCAATTCTTCCACATAACATTACCATTGTGATCAAAATTCCCATTTCTCATTTCAAAGCAATTTCACAAGATAAATATAAATACTTTTTTGTACACAGGTCAAACTTCTGGAACCAAACATTCTTCGCTCGAGCGCATAAACAATCGCTCGAGCGGACAAGCAACTTCGAATGCATTTTGCATTTTTGTTTCGGCGTGCTAACCGGGCAACTCGACCCCCGTAAGCTGATCAGGTCAAAATCAGGATCGCTACACAAACTACAAGAGGCATACCTCAAGAGCTAACCTACTATACAAGATACAGAAAAGAACAATCCAAAGCAACAAGAAGACAAAAACTTGTTCAAACACCACATAAGCAACAAGAGCAAATGAGGAGCAAGAACAGGGCTAACACAAAACTACACCATAGGAAAGGCCTAGAGATTATTGGACCACAACTCAGATCCCGAACAACTCAAAAGAAATCCAACGAACATAATAAAGCCATGTACAAAGCCAAAACAGGACCTGGGATTACAAGATAACCAATAGAGCCTATCACAAATTTACTAATATATAAAAATTCAAACTGTAAAACAAACATCATAGCCTTCTAAATATCAGGTAACATCAGAAAAAGGCATCAACAACATGGAAACAATAGCACATAGTAGGCAGGCCACAATAGACAAACAGTACCAGCAAGCTAACAGCAAAGCAGCAGCAGTTAGAACCACAATAGTTGGCCAGCCAAAACTCCAAAACAATAGAAAAGACAATAGCAGCAGCACGAAGAAGCTTCAACATTCGACAAATTAGGACAAGATCTACCAAACTAGGCTACTTGCTCCAAGCCATCGTTCAATCAAATGACTCTAAGAGAGCCAAGCAATCACCAACTCTGTAAGGCCCCGGTGTCCCACATCGGGAATGGAGGGGGAGTTCCAGGACTATAAAAGTAAAACCTTGGACCCTTATACAGCATCGAGGCCTTTTCCTAGGTGGTGAACTCCCTAACAGAAATCCACAGTTAAGCGTGCTTAGGCTGGAATAGTTCTAAGATGGGTGACCCACTAGGAAGAATAAATCCGTGCAGGCGTGGCCCAAAGCGGATAATATCAATGACATGTGAAGGGTCGGGGCGTTACAAACTCTGTTTGAAAATTCAACAATAGTTAACTGCAAAAGCTCATGATACTGCTAGCCTTCACTCAACACTCAAGGACACTCAAACACTAGACATGAAAATTAATTATAATGTATGAGAAACATCACAAAACTAGTGGATGCGATGCCTTGAACTGTTCAGCTGTTTGTGTAAGCGAAGACAATAGACTACACATGGTGTATCTGTAGACACAATTTGGTTCTCACAGTTGTGTTCATTTTGGCCCTGAACAACACCTAGTAATTCATGAGTGCTCTAGAGAATTTAGCGTTCTCAATTCTCACAAAACTGGCCCAGTTCACACTCATATAAGTGACTTCTTATTAAGAGTATCCTGCTATTCCCCACTTGGACGTCCGAGCTATAAGAATCATTAAAAACAAAGCTTACCCTACTAACGCTGCAGGAATCACTCCTCTTATCACAGAAATGGATAGGAGAAAACCTCATTAGTGATACGTGAAGTCATCCATAATTTGGTTGTCCCTTTGGACCTAGTTCTTGGGATCTCCAATCAACTAGGTTGGGTTTCCATTGTGGCGACTTTTAAGTAATATGCTTTAATCTCATTCTCCTCGATAAATGGTACACTTGCTCTCTGGCTAGCCCTTTAGTCAATGGATCTACAATATTCTCTCTTGACTTTACATATTCTATGGAAATTATTCCATGTGAGAGCAAATGCCTAACGGTATTATGTCTTCGACAAATGTGTCGAGACTTACCGTTATATATATGATTTTGTGCCCGTCTTATTGTTGCTTCACTATCACAATAAATGCATATAGCTGGCACAGGTTTAGGCGACATTGGAATGTCTTCAAAGAAATTACAAAACCCTTATGTTTCTTCTCCTGTTTTATCTAATGCGATAAACTCATATTCCATTGTTGACCTTGCTATGCATGTCTACTTGGAGGATTTCTAAAAGACTGCAACGCCTTCCAGTGTAAAGATGTATCCACTGGTGCATTTTGAGTCTTTCGTATCTGATATCCAATTTGCATCGGTGTACCCCTCGAGTACTGCTGGATATTTGCTATAATGTAAGCCATAATTCTGGGTATGTCATAGACACTTAAGTACCTTAATTATCGCTTTCCAATGATCGAACCCTAGATTACTTGTGTACCTACTCAATTTGCTTACAGCATAGGCTATATCTGGCCTAGTGCAATTCATTAAGTACATCAAGCTTCCGATTATCTGAGAATACTCTAATTGTGATATGCCTGCCCCTGTATTTTTTGACAAATGAAGACTAATGTCAACAAGTGTTTTAGCAGGACGGTCGTCATGCTTTCCAAATTTCTCCAAAATCTTCTCAACATAATGAGACTGGGATAAGGCATATCTTTTAGATATTCTAGTAATTTTTATTCCTAGACTTACATCTGCTACTCCCAGATCTTTCATGTCAAACTTTTTGTTCAAAATTTCTTTATGGATTTAATCATATCTTTATTGCTTCCAATAATGAGCTTGGCAACCACATAAAGACAAACTATGGCATAGCCTTTTTCTGTGCTTTTAACATATACGCATTTGTCACATTCGTTTATCTTAAAACCATCTGAAAGCATAGCGTGATCAAACTTTTCATGCCACTGTTTCGGAGCTTGTTTTAATCCATAAAGGGATTTAACAAGTTTACAAACCTTTTTCTCTTGGCGGGGAACTTGAAACCCTTCCAGTTGTTCCATATAGATTTCCTCATCTAGCTCGCCATTCAAAAAGGTTGTTTTAACATCCATTTGATGTATCTCCAGATTATATAAAGTTGCAATTGCAATTAGCAAACGAATAGATGTTATTCTTGTCATTGGTGAATAGGTGTCAAAATAATCAAACCTTTCATTCTGCCTGTATCCCTTAATAACAAGCCTAACCTTGTATTTATCTACCATCTGCTTTCATTTTTCTCTTAAATATCAACATAAAGTACCAATTTAATTCAATTTATATTTCCATGTCTCCAAGTCATTCCTTTCATCAATTTTAATTATATACCAATTTACACATTAAATCTTTCAACATTTCTGGATTTCCACCCAAAACAACTTCCTTGAATCCTCCATTATATCATCATAACACAAATCTCATTACACATATGGATACACAAGAAGATTTATTGAAATTTCAACATAAAGTACTAATTTAATTCAAACCCTCATTTAAAAACAAAATCCCAAATCTAGGGTTTCAAGAAAATTGGAGGTTTTCTCATTTCATCATCAAATCCAATAATCATCAAATATTTCTCATCAATATCTCAAAATATTCTAAATATCTCAAAATTTTCAGTGAAAACCTCATTTTTTAATATAAACATCTTTTAATCAAAGATTTCAAACTCAAATCAACACATACTTCACATAATACAACACAATCAAACGAAATCATAAATAATTAGAGTTAAGAGAATTCCCTACCTCAAGGATGAGAGCTACCTAGGAAGACCCAATCAAAGCCTCTACGAAACTGCGATTCAATTAGTCAAAAGAAAGATCAGCACTCTTCCACTGATCTTGCATGATCTATGGTGGATCCATGGTGTAATGAGGTGAAATCAAAGGTTTGTGGCTAGGGTTTTTGGACATGAAGAGGTGAGGGAGAGAAAAGTGAGAGAAAATGAACAAAATGTGGGTTTTATACTTGCTAATCCCAAACGAATTGCTCTAGCCACCACTTTTGTGCTCAAGTGTCAGAGACATCACACCGCTCGAGCAATAAAACCTTCGCTCAAGCACAGAACGCATGCTCCTAGAACTTTAGACCATACAAGGCAGATCGCTTGAGCGACCAAACTTGCACTCGAGCGAACTTCAACATCTCCCAAAATATTACACCTACAAAAGTATTTAGATGACCCGCCAGGCCGCTCAAGCAAACAATACGTCACTTGAGCGAAGAGGAAGAAGAAACAAAAAATTTCCCATAGTGGTACATTTAGGCCCTCCATCTTTTGTTTTGATATTGTTTTAATTTTTAAATGCTTTTTGTTGTTCCTTTTTTTTTCATATTGTAGGATGCCTTTCAAGGTTATTGAGTGCCCCCAACAATTCGAACTCTTGATCTCCTGATCTAGTTTCATGAGTGCAATTTGAAACATAAATAAGAGTCTAGATCTGACAATTTGTATAGAAAATCCATTTTATTATAGAACCTTTGCCGAAAAATAGACTACATTACTAGATCTCAGAGTCACCACCTAATCTTTTAGGAAAACTAGGAAACCCATGACTCAAAGTGTCTCAGTTCGAGAACTTAGATATGAAGGGAAAAGGTCATAAATTAAGCACCCCTACTCACCCGATCAAAAGATCGGCCTCTACTAAATCATGATGTGAGTTTTATAGTCTCCATATGTTCATATGCTGGTTTTAATAATGTTAACATTACTATTTGAAGCAAATAAGTAAAGATTGTTTCACCTGTTTGGGTTATGTTTTGATTTCATGCATTTTGGAAAACCTTTTTGCACAATTCAAAAAATAACAAGCAACTCAAAAGTATAAGAATGAACCACATTCCATCGCAAGCAACACAATCTTTATCCACTGGCATTCATATAGATATTCCATTTAATCATGTAGCCACATGGTATAACGTCGGATATAGTAAGTAGCATGTACATGCAAGATGCGAAACTAAAAAATGCTCACCTAGTACTCCTCTGTGGTAAGCCAAAAAGAATGTGTCAGATACACATGCATGATCCTATATACAAATAGCTAATGAAATACACCCACAAGATGTAACTAATGATTCGACTACCAACATGTGACATGCGTATCATTTCAAGGTATGAGGTAGCACACAAAATAACCTTTAAATTGATAAAATCCAAAACTGGAAATGAACCGAGTCCGGACACATGAAAAATTGATGCAAATCATGAATATGATAAATAAAACATTATGTTGTACATACATAAAGCATATAAAATAAAAAAGATAGAAAGGCGTGGGGTTGAGAGTTATTACAACAATTGAATTGACTGAAGCTGTGGGGCTGGGAAGTTTTTATAACAATTGAATGAATAGAAGACATGGGATTCGGAATTATTACAACAATGAATTGATTCATCCAAATAAAAGCTAAATCTAACAGGTCATAATAAAATAAAAGCTGAATCTATAAATAGCAACTACAAATGCCTGGGAAAGCACTCCCCAAAAACTTCCATGTTCTGCTCTGCTCTGTCTGGGGGACAAAGTTCACTAGACCGTCTGTACATAAAACCATCCAACTGAATAAAAAAAGATCCGGCCAGGTATAACCACCGAGACAAACTCTGTTTTGTGCGAAAAGACCACAACAGAACCAAAACACATCTTCTAGGAGGTGCTCATCCCATCTACCCTTCCTTCTTGTACAAATCACTCAAGGAAAAGGTAGATAGGCCTCAACCCTTATTCAACAACACAAAAGACTATATACAACATGTATTTACAACAATTAATCAAATAAAAATAATTAGAGGTTGGAAGAAATTCAAGCCCAAGAAATTAATGAGAACCTACAATCATCTCTTTCTCAATAAGGGTAGATTAATATCCAGATTCATGCTATTAAATGGAGAGAGTGGATTAATGACCACTATTTCTTGGTGGAAAGTAAGAGATTCATCAAAGGCTATTGAAGACTCCTCTCTCATTCATGGAACAAGAATGTTTCCATCATTTTCCATATTCACAAACGATTGAGGAAAAAGTTCTCAACATCTTTGACCTAAAATCTCTTACTTTATGGTTAGAAAATTGATTTCATATAAGGCTTATTTTGGGCCATCTTTGAGCCCAAAATTGAGTGGGCCCCAAACGTCTTTTGGGATAGGTCCGAAAAGGTGACGTGTTCCTTGACGCGTAGCAAGTCACACGGCAAAGACGGTTCGTCAAAATCATTTATGAGAGAATGGGAACTTGACGTCATTTTCGGGTTCGTGGAATGGACATTTAAAGAATTGAATGTGGGTTTCCTTGTAAGGCTTGTCCCACATTGAAACTTGAAAAGAACTTATATGTGAATATAAGTTCTAGGTGACAACACTTGGGTTGAGCCCCAAGGAGCACCTCAAGTTTGTAGAAGGGAGGAGTTATGGACAAAGTGAACCTTAGCCCAAACCACCACACAAGCGTGCGCGCACCGCCGCCGCCGTCCATCTAGCCCAGCCTAGTCGAGTCGTGCCGTGCCGGGCGCGGGTGTGGGTTGTTCGTCAAGTCGGTTCTTATATTAATTTTTTAGACAAAATATGTTTAAATTTTTTCGACAAAATATGTTTAAATTTTTTCCAAAATTCTTGCGAGAAAATTTAATTTTCTAAACCGAAATTAATTCAATTTCTGAATTTAATTTTTATGTCCATTTGTTACTTCTTCAGTCCATTTTTTCAAACAGTTTAAACAGTCCAAACAGGTTACCAATCTATTGAAATCCAGACAAATTCAGTTTCTGCCCAAACAAATTCAAATATGTTGTAGTTTTCCAACAGATAGAAACTACCCAGTAGTTATCTGTTGCACCTGTTCATTCAAAATATCCACCTGTTCAGTTTGATTTTTAGATCTGTTCAGGTCCATATATAGCAGGGCATTTTCCAGTAGAGAGGCATTCTGAAAATTCATTATTTCCTTCTACTTTTGCTCTCTTGCATGATATAATCTTCATATTAATTTTTAAAAAAATCAGAGAGTAAGACCACAGGTTTTTGTTCGCCGAACAAATTATTTGGAATGCTACTACAATTTGTGAAGATCATTGTATGTTGGGAGATAGATGCCAGTTAACCGTAAGCACCGTAGCGGGGCAAATCTGTCTTAAGGACAGAGTGTCACACACTCGACTTGATCTTTTTATTGTTCATTTGGTTCGGTAAAATAATTTCGGTACCTTATTTATTTTATTTGTTTGACTTAGCTTCAATTTATTTATTGTACACAGAAGATTGTTCCAACAATCTTAAGACAGATTCGAATTATTCTGTTTACAAAATTTTTCGTTTGTTTTCCTTTCTCTTTTTTCTTCTTACAGAAACTATTTTCTATGATTTTACAAAAATAATATTCTTGTTCGAAAACAAATAATAATAATATACTGTTTGACCGATAGTAGTAATATACTAGTGTCATTAACAATTCAGAATATCTATTTTTGGAATTTTGTCAGAAATTAATTTTCATTTTCAGAATTTATTTCTGAGTGTTCATTAATTAAAATTCTGTTTCAGTATTTTAATTATTGAAGTGTTACAGAAATTTAATTTTCTGTGTGGAATTAATTTGGTTAAATAAAATTTTATTTTATTTTCAAATTAATTGAAAATAAAAGTTACAATTTTTGTTTCTTTTATTTTACAGAATTTAATTTTGTGATTTTGATTTACATTTTATGTGTAGTATAAAATTCTAATTATAATTTTGTTTTATAAATTAGAATTCATGGCTACTGAAACTAGTCAAACTAATACCCAAACAAATACTAATGTGGTGGCTGCAATTGCTCCAGCCCCTCCTATTGTGACTGTGCCAGTCAATCATGGTGAGAAGCCAGAGAAGTTCTCAGGAACTTATTTTAAAATATGGAAACAGAAAATGTTGTTCTATCTTACAACTCTGAACCTGGCTTGTTTTCTCCGTAAGAATGCTCCTACTTTGGACGAGGATGAAACTGACTGGCAAGTGGTTGCTGGGGTCGATGCCTGGAAACATGCTGATTTCCTTTGCCGGAACTACATCTTGAACGGACTTGACAACACATTATACAACGTCTACAGTCCTATCAAAACAGCAAAAGAACTTTGGGAGTCTTTGGAGAAAAAGTAGAAAACGGAAGATGTCAGCTAAAAGAAATTTGTCGTTGGCAAATTCCTGAACTTTGTGATGGATGATTCTAAGATGGTGATCAGCCAAGATCAAGATCTCCAACTCATTCTCCATGACATTTACGCAGAAGGCATGTCTCTCAGTGAATCCTTCCAAGTTGCAGCCTTAATTGAAAAATTACCACAACGCTGGAAGGAATTCAAGAACTACCTCAAACACAAGCGCAAAAAAATGTCTTTAGAAGAATTGATTGTGCGTTTGAGGATTGAAGAGGACAACTGCAATTCTGAAAAGCGGGCTGGTAAGCATCCAATGGAGTCCATGGCAAATGTGGTGGAGCATGCTCCAAAAGCAAAGAAACGAAAGTTTTCTGGAGAAAGTTCATCACAAGGCTCTAAAGGGGGGGAAACTAATGGCAAGTTTTACATCTGTGACAAAGAGGGACATCGGGCCAAAGATTGTCGTAGCAAGCGCAAAGGCAAAGGAAGAACAAGCAAGAAGCCTGCTCAAGCCCATATGACCAAAGTGGACAATATTTCCAATGGTATAGATGACATAAATCTTTTGGCAGTTGTTTTCGAGGCAAACCTTATAAAAAATCCTAAAGAATGGTGGGTGGACACTGGTGCTACTCGCCACATCTGTGCCGACAAAAAGATGTTCACATCTTATTCTATAGTGGACAACGATGAACAACTTTTTATGGGTAACTCCTCAACTTCTAAAGGTGAAGGACAAGGAAAGATTATTTTGAAGATAACATCTGGAAAGGAATTCACTCTCAACAATGTGCTGCATGTACCGAACATTCGCAAGAACCTTGTTTCCAGATCTTTGTTAAGTAAAAATGGGTTTAGGCTAGCTTTTGAAAGTGACAAATTTTTACTTACCAAAAACAGGATGTATGTAGGAAAAGGTTACATGGCTAATGGCCTTTTCAAAATGAATATAATGACTGTTGTACCCTCTGTTATTAATAAAAATACATCTTCTTCTTACATGCTTGAGTGTTCAAATTTGTAGCAGTCTCGGTTTTGACCCGTCTCTGTGTAGTGTTTAGGGTTTGGGTTGCTATGGTTTTGAACAGTGTTACATATCTTAGTTTCCCTGTATTTCCCTGTATTTTGGTTACTAGGTTGTAGCGGCGTGTTTGGAACAGGTAATGTCTCCAAGCCGTTAGATGCAAATCCAACCCAAATTGTGCCTTGCAGAGTTGTATCAGAAGTTAATTCTTTCAAGTTTTGCCACTTCACTGAGTACGTTAGGGATCGAGCTGCCCGGTTAGCTCGCGGGGGTCCAGGGAGCAGCGCCCCTTAATGGGTCCGAGGTAGCACCCAAGTGGGGACGAGGGGCAGCGCCCCTGAAGCAAAAATACAAAATGCATTCGAAGTTGCTTGTCCACTCGAGCGGCCATTTATGCACTCAAGCGGAGAATGTATGGCTCCAGAAGTTTGACCTGTTTGCAAAGGTACTAAGAAAGTGTATTCGACGCTCAAGCGGAGCTTTCCGCACTCGAGCGGGAGGCTGTGTCTGATGCTCGAGTGGGGCTTTTCATGCTTGAGCGGACCATGTTATATCAGTTCGTGAATCTGATATTTCATATCACTTTTTTAGTTCTCTCTCTCTCTCTCTAAAGCTGTCTAGAATTTCAGATCTAGAGCTTCTCTCTCTAGAAGTCATATTCTCTCTTTGATTTCTCCAAATCCATTGGGATTTAGACCTAAGTTCTTCGTCAAAGTCAGTTATCATCTCAAGGGATTCGTTGTGTGCGGTGGAGATCGAGTTCAAGCATCGTTAATGTTGGAGTTTCATCTCAATTCTTCTTCAATACTTGAGGTAGGGATTTTCTTAGAGTTATATACATACATACATATATATATATATATATTTTGCAAGATCTAGATGATTTTCGAAATCATCCTTCGAAAGCGTTGAAAATTGATTGTTGATTCAAGAAGTTGAGCGATTTTGAAAGTGGGTTTGTCTCTTGTTCTTTTGAAATGATCTTATAGGTTTTGATCTTCGTTGACTGAAGAAAATATGATTTTGGAAAGTTTTCTTTCAAAAGATTTGAGTTGTATAGTTTTGGTGAGAAAACCTAGAAATTGGGGATTTTTAAAAGAAATTGAAAATCCATAAATGATATTGTTATACTTATTTTGTGTGTCAAAATAAATGGATATTTGGAAATTTTCTTAGTTATATATATATAAATGATGAATTTCATGGACTATGAGAATTGTTGTTCATTTTGGAAATTATTGTTCAAAACATTGAAATAGTCTTGAAATGACTAATTGTTGAGGATACTTGAGAAGATGGAATTGTGTTATTCCTTGGATGATGAATCAGAATAAAAGTATTTATATTCATATTGTAAAATTGGCATATCAATTTATTTGATTACATTAAACTTTGAAAGTTGATTTGAGAACTTGCAATAAGAAAAGAATGTTGAGAAACAAGTTTTCATGGAATGGTTTTTGGGTAAATACGTTGGTAAGTCTTAATAGGTGGTGTAGATGATATTGAATAAGTTGGCCTGAGAGTCCAGGGTAAAAGACCGAAAACCCGCGCAGATAGGTGTCGAGCCTTCCAGTTAATACCGGTAAAAATGACAATTTGGTAGTACTTGTATAGTCTAGTTGCATATACGGACCTAGGGATTACTAGAGTCATATTTACTGCCCTTGAAATAAATTGTTAAGTTTTGAACAATTAAAATTGCATGACATCATTGAGCATGATGGTTTTCAAAAGATGAAAATGTGATTTACTTTCAAAAAGGGGCATAGTATGACATGCGAATTTCATCTGTTGAGACTTGTATAAAATATATATACTTTGTTAAGGATTTCTTACTGGGCTTTATGCTCATCCTACGGGATTTTTGTGCAGGAAAAGATGTGGTGATCCCGCCTAACTAAAGGCGAGGAAATATGTGTTGAGAGTACAAGGCTCTCATTTTGCTGTAACTTTGTTTGTAAGCCAAGGGTTGTATTTGTGTGGATTTGAATGACCATTTTGTGTAACACCTAAGTCTTGGAAACTTGCAAACCCTTGGGGGTATCTATTTGTTTATGTTATTTTGATTTGAAGTGAATGTATTATCGCCTGAAGACTATTTGTATCATGTAATGCATGTGTGGGGATTTATTTTCAGTTTTACTTTAAAGAACCATGGTTATCGTATTATCATTTGGGTATAAAAATTGGGGCGTTACATTTATAGCATGGTAGACTTGGATATGTTAATTATGGATCTTTGCGTAGATTAATTAATATGGAATGTTTACCTAAATTTGACATTGATTCAAATCATAAATGTGAAATTTGCGTTAAGGTAAAATTATCCAAAACTCCTTTTCATTCAATTGAAAGAAGTATGGAACCACTTGAATTGATTCATAGTGACATTTGTGATTTTAAATCAATTCAAACTAGCGGTGGGAAAAAGTATTTTATCACTTTTATAGATGACTATACTAGATATAGTTATGTTTATTTAATTCGAACCAAGGATGAAGCTTTAGAAACTTTCATTCGATACAAGAATAAAGTTGAAAATCAACTTGCTAAGAAAATTAAGAAACTTAGAAGTGATAGAGGTAGTAAATATGAATCACCTTTTGGTGAATTTTGTAAAGAACATGGAATAATTCGTCAAACCATCGCTCCTTACTCACCTTAGCAAAATGAAATTGCTGAAAGGAAAAATAAGAATTTAAAAGAAATGATGAATGTCGTGTTAATAAGTTTTGGATTACCTCAGAACTTGTGGGGGGAAGCAATACTTTCTGCTAATTATATACTTAATAAAGTACCCCGAAAGAAAGTGAATCAAACACCTTATGAAATGTGGCATAGGAGAGTACTATCCTACAAATACTTAAAAGTGTGGGTGTGTTTGGCTAAAGTGGCTATTCTTAGTCCTAAAAAGACTAAAATATGTCCTAAAACCATTGATTGCATTTTCATTGGTTATGCCAAGAATAGTAGTGCATATCAGTTTTTGATTCACAAATCAGAACATTCCGAAATGCATGTAAATACTATTATTGAATCTCGGAATGCATCTTTCTTTGAACATATGTTTCCGAATAAGATTGGGCAAGAGACTAGTAATAAGAAAAGATCTTTTGATGCTATTACTAGTAGTAATCAAGAACAAGATCAAGAGCAAGAGATAGATCAAAATGAGGAAGAGGAACCTAGGCGTAGTAAACGTGCTGGAACCTCAAAATCTTTTAGTCCAGATTTTCTAACATTTTTGTTAGAAAATGAACCTTTAACTTTTAAAGAAGCTATGTCCAGTCCTGAGGCTCCTTTATGGAAAGAAGCTATAAACAACGAAGTTGAATCCATCCTGCAAATCGCACTTGGGAATTGGTGGATCTGCCACCAAGTTGTAAACCTCTTGGATACAAGTGGATTTTCAAGAGAAAAATGAAAGCGAATGGATCAATTAACAAATACAAGGCAAGACTTGTGGTCAAAGGTTTTAGACAAAAAGAAGGTCTTGATTACTTTGACACATACTCACCGGTTACAAGAATAACATCCATTAGAATGCTAATTGTTATTGCATCTTTGTACAATCTAGAAATTCATCAAATGGATGTAAAAATCGCTTTTTTAAATGGTGAGTTAGATGAAGAAATTTACATAGAACAACCAAAAGGATTTTCTATTCCAGGAAAAGTAAAGAAAGTGTGTAAATTGGTTAAATCATTATATGGTTTAAAACAAGCGCCAAAACAATGGCATGAAAAATTTGACAAGGGAATGATGTCAAATGGATTTAAAGTTAATGAGTGTGACAAATGTGTTTATATTCAAAATACAAATAAAAGTTATGTCATTGTATGTCTTTATGTAGATGATATGCTCATCATAGGTAGTAATAATGACATGATTAAAACTACCAAGAAAATGTTGAATAAACATTTTGACATGAAGGACATGGGCATTGTTGATGTAATTCTTGGTATGAAAATTACCAAAACATCAGAAGGATATGCTTTGTCACAATCTCATTACATTGAGAAAATACTTGACAAATTCAGCAAAGATGATGAACTTGCTAGAATACCTGTGGATGTTAATTTGTTTCTTTCTAAGAATGTACAGGAAAGTATTTTTCAATTAGAGTATGCCCAAATTATTGGAAGCTTAATGTACTTGATGAACTACACTCGCCCAGATATAGCTTATGCAGTAAGTAAATTAAATAGATATACGAGTAATCCAGGAGTAGAATACTAGAAAGCAATTATAAGGGTTCTTAGATACCTTAGATATACTCGTAACATAGGACTGAATTACACTAGACATCCAGTAGTACTTGAAGGATACTGTGATGCAAATTGGATATCGGATACTAGAGACTCAAAGTTCACCAGTGGGTATGTCTTTACTCTTGGTGGTGCGGCTGTATCTTGGAAATCTTCTAAACAGACTTGCATTGCTAGGTCTACTATGGAATCAAAATTCATAGCTTTAAACAAAGCTGGGAAAGAAGCAGAATGACTTCGCCACTTCCTTGAAGATATTCCAATATGGCCAAAACCAGTGCCTGCTATATGCATACATTGTGATAGTCAATCAGCAATAGGTAGAGCACAGAGTCATATGTATAACGGTAAGTCGCGACACATTCGTCGTTGACATAACACCATAAGACAACTACTCTCTAATGGAATTATTTCCATTGAATATGTGAACTCTAAAGACAACATAGCGGATCCGCTAACCAAAGGGTTAGCAAGAGAGCTAGTTGAGAATTCATCGAGGGGAATAGGACTTAAGCCTATTAAATAAGAGTTACCACAACGGCAACCCAACCTAGTCGACTGGAGATCCCAAGATCTAGGTTCAAATGGACAACCGAGTTGTGTATGACTCAGAAGGATCGTTGGGGAGTCAAACTCTTACCCATTTCTGGGATGAAACAGTGATGTCTACAGCATTTTAGGTTATGTAATATTTTTAATGATTCTTATATCTAGGTATACCTAGTAGAGTATGGCAGGATACTCTTCATAAGAATCACCTATATGAGTGTGAATTGGGCCAGTTCTATCAGATTTGTGAAGGGCTACAATTCTCTAAGAACACTCATGAAAGACCAGGTTGTTCAGGGCCAAAATGAATACAATAGTGAGAACTAAACTGTGTCTAGAGATGTACTGTGTGAGTTGTATTGTCTTAGTTTACACAAACGGCTGAACAGTTCAAGACATCATGTTCACTTGTTAGATACTAAAACCGATAGTGTCTCACAAGGGAAGGTTCAAAGCCAAAAGCTACCTATCCTTTGCAGAATGTTTCCAATTTATGTACTCTTTGAAATTAGATCATGTTGTTGCATTTTCTCTCCGTCAAATTCCATTCATGTGGGGGATTGTTGAAAAATTGGTTTTATGTAAGGCTTATTTTGGGCCATCTTTGAGCCCAAAATTGAGTAGGCTCCAAACATCTTTTGGGGTGGGTCCAAGAAGGTGATGTGTTCCTTGCCACGTGCAAGTCACACGATAAAGACGGTGCGTCAAAATCATTTATGAGTGAATAGGAACTTGACGTCGTTTTCAGGTTCGTGGAATGGACATTTAAAGAATTAAATATGGGTTTCCTTGTAAGGCTTGTCCCACATTGAAACTTGAAGAGAACTTATGTGTGAATATAAGTTCTAGGTGACAACACTTGGGTTGGGCCCCAAGGAGCACCCCAAGTTTGTAGAAGAGATGAGTTATGGACAAAGTAAACCTTAGCCCAAGCCACCACACACGCGTGCGTGCGCCGCCACCGCTGTCCATCCAACCGAGCCAAGTCGTACCGTGTCGGGCGCGGGTGTGGATTGTTGGTCGAGTCGGTTCTTATATTAAGTTTTTGGACAAAATTTGTTTAAATTTTTTCCAAAATTCTTGCGGGAAAATTTAATTTTCTGAACCAAAATTAATTTAATTTTTGAATTTAATTTTTATGTCCATTTGTTACTTCTTCAGTCCATTTTTTCAAACAGTTTAAACAGTTCAAACAGGTTGCCAATCTGTTAAACCCCGGACAGATTCAGTTTCTGCCCAGACAGATTCAAATCTGTTACAGTTTTTCAACAGATAGAAACTGTCCAGCAGTTATCTATTGCACCTGTTCATTCAAAATATCCACCTGTTCGATTTGATTTTCAGACCTGTTCAGGTCCATATATAGCAGGCCATTTTCCAGCAGTGAGGCATTCCGAAAATTCATTCTTTCCTTCTACTTTTGCTCTCTTACATGATATAATCTTCATATTAATTTTAGAAAAAAAATCAGAGAGTAAGAACATAGGTTTTTGTTCGTCAAACTAATTGTTTGGAGTGCTACTACAATTTGTGAAGATCATTGTATCTTGGGAGATAGACGCCACTTAACCGTAAGCACTGTAGCGGGGTGAATCTGTCTTAAGGACAGAGTGTCACACACTCGACTTGATCTTTTTGTTGTTCATTCGGTTTGAAAAAAAAAATTCGATACTTTATTGATTTTATTTGTTTGACTTAGTTTCAATTTATTTATTGTACATAGAAGATTAGTCCAACATTTACTTCCAAGAAAAAACCAATCAAAATACAAACCAACAAGCTTCTCAATATCAAATTTCAATAATCCTCCAAATAGCTACATGTAACAACCACATCCACTCATCAAAATTGAGTATGGATTGAAGCATATGAGCCAACATGCTTGAATGATTAGATAGCAAATGAGAAAGTGCAAAAAATATGAAAAAAACTATACTATACAATCAAACTTGTAGATGGGTGGCTACTTTCTAAGTTCCAACCCATCCACAAGGTTCCAATCAACACCTCTACATACAACAACAATGAATTGTACTTTTAAAAGGCAAGAAAAGAGTACAAACACATAGAAAATGAAAGAAACCATCAACTCAATGGATGGGTGGCTACTTTCTACTTCCCTCTACATTCATGAGGACTCCTCACATGATTACAACAAGCTAGAAATGAATTCAGAGCTTAGAGAGAGAGAGAGAGAGAGAGAGAGAGAGTGTGTGTGTGTGTGTGTGTGTGTGAGAGAGAAAAGTTCAAAAATTTCACCTCTTAAAAGAGGTTGAGCTTCTTGGTTGTCAAACTCCTTCTTGGCACCCTTAAGGTTCTTTAGATATGGCTTATAGTTCTTGCTATCCTCAGCAAGAAGCTTGTAATTAAGCTTTAATGGAGTTTCGGTGGTTGGTGTGTGAAAAATGGAGGTTGGAGGCGAGGTAGAGTGAGAAGCTCTAAAAAACAATTCTCTTAGCCTTTGAAAATTTGGTAACCCTAAAAACCAAAGTTGGGTCGTGTATTTATAGATTTTACATCTAAAATAATTGTGGAAAAGTCATAGAAAAAGTCAAAATTCCCAAAAATACTCTGTACCCGAACATTCTAGCACGTCGTACCATTATTCTTCTAGCCAACTACATTTTTCATCTGGTCGTGATTTGTTGTTTGACCAGATGAAGAATATGCCGTTAGGTCAATAAGGTAAAGTTAGCGTAATTTGAAAGAAGAAACAGGTATTTCAAAGGATTTCACCATTTCCATTTATTCCTATCATATCCTTCACTCAGTTCACAAGAAACAACAATGTTTGGAGGTTGAAAAGGTGAGCCTTGGGATATTGTAGAAATGTTTGAAACTCCGCAATCAGACGTATTTTGAAAAAAGGTTCTAATTTGGTTTAAAATGTTTTCGCCAAAATGCGTGTAAGGTTAGAATTAAAGCTTGAGTTTGGACTCCTTACTGAAGAATTCATAAGATTAGCATATCTCGATTTTCATTACCGGATGTTCAGAAAAGAGTGTCTAAGTCTTAAGGCCGGTCAAAATAAGGTGTCTACACGTATATACAATTGAATTATTATTACTATTATTATTTTTTTGGTGTAGAAATAGTTCCAAAAAATTGTTTTTTTTTTTACAAATTCCCAAAAAAATAACTTTAAAAAACATTTTACAAACAAATTTTCTATAATTTTATTTGTTTTTAAAAGCATAAAATAGTTTTCCATAATAATACGAAACGCCTACACGTGTTTCTAACTTACACAAGCAATTCAGAACAGATAACACATACAAAAAGGTCCCCACATGCACATAGATTGAATGTTTCTCAATTCTCATTTCAACCTCAAATATTTTTGTATCCTTCAAATGAAATATACAATCTCTCAGAATTTATTTATTCCATCATAACGACAATTATAATAAATAAAAATCAAACCCATCATAAATTAAGTTTGAAGTTCTTGAATTAAGGGCATTTAGGCCCTCCCTCCTTTGTTTTCCAATTGTTGTGACATGGACATTCCTCCTTGTGGCCATATGTGCCCGACGGTGCACAAAGACATTTGTCACAACAAAGGTTGCAGAACATCAAGCAATTGTTCAAGTGCGATGTTGCCGAACATCGTTTGGCGCATGCAGCAGGGCATTCTACAAACATGACATTCATACACTATTAATTAGATCCATATTTGACTACAATTTTTTTTTAAAGATAATGATACAAAAAGAAAGGGGAAAAAATACTTATGATCTTTGGTAAGAGATCCTTCTCTGCCAGCCTATTGGTGATTTAAAACAAATCAATGACATAAATTAGACAAATCTCGTAAAAAATATAAATTTTACTATGAGTTAGTGTTCTTTGAACTTTTATATCGTCTTTGAATTTTTTGGATATATAAGGGGGAAGAAAAGGGAAGAAAAAAAAATGAATGAGTTATAACCTAACATTTTCACTTTTCACTTCTTTCTTTTTTTTTCGTGTGCGTGTGTGTGTACAGTTAAGATCCAAACACAATCTAAGATTGAAGACATAATCACCATTATTGTGGCGAAAATAGTTGGGGACGATTACTTACCAATGAAACTTGAATGGTTGACATGGAAGCCACAAGGAAGAAGAGGAAGACAAATTGAAGCCTTGAAAAGCCAGCCATAACTCTACTACTCTTTTAGTTTGTGAAAATTTTCTCTTTTTCTTTCACGTTTACCCAGGTCACAATACATTTCGATACCTATGATTCCCTATTTACAGTTGATGTGCTAGCTTGTAAACATTCTTTGCATGGTAAGCTATTAAGCCACCTTAAATGTTAATAGTGTGAAACGGTCAATAAATTATTACCAAAATGCAGTTACTAAGCCTTTTTTTGGTAATGATTTTTTTAGTTGATTTTTTTGACTTTTTTGATTTTTTAGCTTTGGAATGGTGGATTTTTTTATTTTTTTATTTTTTTATTTTTTTATTTTTTTTTTATCCTTTTGTGATTATTTAGCCCAACTCAAAAACCAAACAATCCCTAAATGAGATTCCTTTCATTGTGGGTTTGCTATGCATGGTATTTTTCAATGGGAAATTTGAACATCATTATTGGAGAAAAGTTACTTACCTATTTTGGGAAATAGGTTAAAAGTTAATTTTTTGACTTTTTAAAAAAAACGTGCAAAAAAATAGAGAGGTGATGTGATCCAAAAAAGTTAAAAAGCCAATAAACTGGCTTTTAACCTACTTCATGAGGCTCACTTTGGGCTCACCTCTCATCATGTGGTCATCAATATCTGATTAATTTAATTTTTTGCATAGATGATTTGTTCAGTAAGCCTTATAAGATAAATGATTCAAATCATGAAAGTGTATTTAGAATGAATGTAGGAACCCACACTTTATGTCCTCATCATGTTCATGAGCATCGGTAAGATTATGACTTGTTTAGCTTGCATGTGTATGTTGTGATTTGTTTCGCTTGAGCTAATGCGATCCATGTCTTGATTTGAAGCCTTGTGATTTGTCTAAGTGTAGTGTGCTTGTCTTGTTTCTCCCATAATGCGAAACCTAGGTTACGCCTTGCTTGAGTTATACTAGCCGATGTTATTCCAATGCCGAGGTCATCCTTAGTCTAGTATTAGTATCTTGAAACCCCTTGTTGACCTCAGTCCTTGCCTTGACCACATTAGCCGAGATGTTACCTTGCACCCAAGTGATCTCGTCCTGGAAGTGGTATGACCTAGGCCGAGGTGTGGCGCATCTAGGCCAAGATGTGGCACAGCTTAGTCAAGTGTTGTCCTTCCTAGCCGAGGTCATTGTCACCTTAGTTGCCAAAGTCTTATGATTAGCCGATGTCACCCCCTTACCGGAGTGCCATTCCGTGTAGCTTGTTAGATATGCCTTGTTGTTAGCCGATGTCATAGTCTGTCAGAGAGCCCATACCGCTTTGCTTGTTGAACACCCTTCCACCATGCTTTGTCTGGCCTGTCAGCCACCTTTTCAGGATGAACCCAACCAGTCGCCGCCACGTGTCTCAGCAGAGGGTTAACCCCAGAACCGGGTATAGAAAACTATCATTTGGTGTCATAACCTTGTCTTGTAGAGAGAGAAGCTCTAGGAGGAAGAAAGAGTTTTAGAGTGAGGAAGTAGATCTTCAAGCTTGATTTCTAGAGATCCAACCGTTAGATCCGCATTCTAAGGTTAGATTCTTGATCTACTCGTAATGTTCTTTATGTTTATGTTATTGCATTGCATGATTGAAAATGATTTGTAAGCCATGCATCGTTTTGAAGCTCGATTTTAGAAAGAGAAAATGACATTCATGTGTTCTTCAAGAAAGTCTTGTTTTGATCCGAAAGCTTTATGCCTAGATTCACGTTTTGTGTTTGTTCTTGCATGATTTCCAAGTATGGGTACCCAGGTCCATGTTTTCAAACTCATAGCACGAAAACCTCAGATTTGTGATGACAGATTATGATCAAACATTCGTATTTTTCATGTTTTCACACCCATGTTCTTCATGTTTATCAGCAGAGGGAAACCCAGAGTTTCCCGACCTCTTTTCCTTGCATGTGGCCCTCGGGAACACACCTCGGCAAGGAGGTGTGGAACCTCGGCCTAGACCTGGTTGGTGCCCAGCATGTTTTCCGAAAACATTTGAGTACATACGAAACTTGTTGAAGGTGCATCCAATAGGCTTTGCCCTGTGTTTGTAGGACTTGGGCTTGTCTCGACCCCGACGTGTGAAGAAACTATGTGAGTGGTATTTCTAATAAAGCTATGTTACACTTGTTTTGATAAATCTTGTTTTTCCTTGTTTTGAAAAGTACTTGATCTAGCATGAATGACTATCCCTATTTTGTATATCAAATGCTATCTTGTTTTGATGACTCGTCTTGACAGTCCTTAGTGCTAGAGGACTCTAAACTTTCGCAGCACAGCTTGTCTTGACAGTCCTTAGTGCTAGAGGACTCTAAACTTTCGCAGCACAGCTTGTCTTGACAGTCCTTAGTGCTAGAGGACTCTAAACTTTCGCAGCACAGCTTGTCTTGACAGTCCTTAGTGCTAGAGGACTCTAAACTTTCGCAGCACAGCTTGTCTTGAAGGTCCTTAGTTGTAGGGGACTATAATGCAACTGCACTGTTGTTTTGGGAATGTCATCACCCTCTTGTATTAAGTAGATGTAATAACATCCAAAGAACTTGAAAGGCCGGCAATGAACTTGACTTTTTCTTGATTGTAAAGTATACTTTGTATTGTTTTGAAAGAAATCTTGGATATCAATCATGCAAACCTTTATTTCTAATATCATTCACTGAGTATCCAAGCTCACCCTCTCTATATATATATGTAGGTGATGAACAAGAAGGCATTGAGGCCTAGACGTGATTGCCGATGTGTTTTGGGCGTATAGCCGACATGTTTTGGATTTGCGTTTTGCATCGTCTTGAAGATTATGCTTCTCGGCTTATGTTCTTTGTTTGTTTTGGCATATGTCGGCTTGAGAAGCCTTTTAGTCAGGATGTGTTTTGTATCTCATTCTTGCTGTACCTAAATTGTAAGACTTGTAAAGATGTTTGACGTATGACATTCCATTGGACTTATGCACGGCTCTCATGGACTATTTAGATTTTGTATATGTATATATATATATATTGCTTCCGCACTTGTAAGCCCCATATTTTATACTCTGATTGTGTGTGATTTTTGTAAGACGGCCTTCGGTAACCTCGGGTTACTGGCCATCACGGCACCAAACTACTAGGGGCGGTTTGGGGGCGTGACAGATTGGTATCAGAGCACAAGATCCTTGTAGTACGTTAATCACACACCTTGAGTCCTAGAGAGCCTAGGATTTCCCCTAGAATGATGTTAGGAATTGCATCATATTGCTTGCTACTTGACTATGTGTGCATCATTTTGGCCTAGACGCTCGTTACTTGCGTATGTGTTATTTGTTTAGTTGTTTTAAAGTCTCATCTTGCATTCCCCCTAGCATCAT
Source organism: Camellia sinensis (assembly GCF_055761805.1). Lineage (NCBI taxonomy): Eukaryota > Viridiplantae > Streptophyta > Magnoliopsida > Ericales > Theaceae > Camellia > Camellia sinensis. The sequence continues at coordinate 86,343,564 of NC_138963.1, forward strand.
GAGGAGAGGTAGACCCCCGGTTGGCCGAGATCGATCGGAAGACAGGTTGGAGAGATTGGAAAGGTTAGTCGAAGGCTTGGTTCGTGAGCAGAGACAACCTAGGCCGCAGGATACTGGTACCACTTCTATGCATGCCGAACAGAGGAATGGCCGATATGCAGCTCCACCCCCTCCAGTGCCACAAGTGCCTATGCAGCAAGCTTTGTATGGGAACGACACGATAACTCTAATCAGAGAGTTCAAGAAGATGAAACCGCCGAGATTTCAGGGAGGCATAGAACCAATGAAAGCCGAGGCATGGGTTTTAGAGATGGAGAAGTTGTTTGAAGTTTTCCCCAGTACAGACGCCCAGAAGGTATCTCTGGCGGCATTCACATTAGACGACGATGCTCGTAGGTGGTGGATGATGGTCCGAGAAAGCAATCCGGGTTTGACTTGGGCAAAATTTTTGGAGTTGTTCTACAACAAGCATTTTCCCCTTAGCGTCCGAGACCGAAAGACCACGGAGTTTCAGAATCTGACACAGGGGAACAAGACAGTGGCAGAGTATGATCGTGCCTTTACTGAACTAGCGAGATATGCGCCTCATATGGTTGACGACGAGTACCGAAAGGCGAGGAAGTTCGAAAGTGGGTTGCGTGGACCGATACAAGATCGGGTCAATATGCTCAATATGCCGACGTACGCCGGAGTACTGGACAAGGCCATCCTGGCTGAAGCTAACTTGAACCGGTACCAGAGTTCAGGTGAGGGTCAGAGGAAGAGACAGAGTTATGACAATCGCCGAGTTCCGTTCAATGCCAAGAAGAAGATAAGCACAGACAGTTCCAGCAACTCAAATCAGGAAGGTAACGTTAAGCCGATGTGCGCGAGTTGTGGAAAGCTACATTTCGGGGTTTGTCGTTGGGCAACAGGAGCTTGTTATGAGTGCGGCGAGATAGGCCATTGCGTGAAGGACTGCCCGAAAGCAAGGACCGATGATGGGAAGAGGACTGGAAGCACCTCGGGCTCTGCGCAGAAGAATAACATCGGGGGAGTACAGGCGAGGCAGGGCAGAGTTTTCGCATTGGTGCCAGGAGACGCCCAGAATGCTGAAACAGTGGTGTCAGGTACCATTTCAATTTGTTCTCAAGATGCATACGTATTGATTGATTCGGGTTCTACGCATTCATTTGTGTCCACTATATTCGTCGAGAAGTTGGATAGAGAATTAGAACCCCTTGATTATGTATTATCTGTGTCTACTCCATCTGGGAGAAATATGATTGTTACATCCATTTATAGGGCGTGTATTGCTATGATTGAGAGTGTAGAATTGTTAGTTGATTTGATGCCATTAAACATGACTCACTTCGATGTTATATTGGGAATGGATTGGTTAGTGGCGAACCATGCATCCATTAATTGTGTTACTAAGAACGTCACATTGAAGACCCCAAGTCAAGCCGAGGTCATTTTCCAGGGTAAAGGAGTAGTACCCCCACCTTACTTAATCTCATCCATGAAGGCCTACAAGTTGATCCAAAAAGGATGTAAGGGTTATTTATGCAGTATACTAAGTGATCTGAATGGAAATGTTGAGTTAGCCGACATACCCGTTGTTGAGGAATTCCCCGACGTCTTTCCGGATGAGTTGCCTGGCCACCTTGTCGATAGAGAAATAGAGTTTACTGTGGACGTCCTGCCAGGAACGCAACCTATCTCCAAAACACCCTACAGAATGGCTCCAGCCGAACTTAGAGAACTGAAATCGCAATTACAGGAATTGTTGGATAAGGGATTCGTCAGGCCGAGCACTTCACCGTGGGGAGCACCCGTTCTATTTGTTAAGAAAAAGGACGGCACCCTTCGTCTTTGCATTGACTACAGAGAACTTAATAAGGTGACCATTAAGAACAAATACCCATTGCCAAGAATCGATGATTTGCTTGATCAACTACGAGGAGCACGAGTCTTTTCCAAGATTGACCTTAGGTCAGGCTACCACCAGTTGAAGGTTAAAGCCGAGGACATTGAGAAAACTGCTTTTCGGACAAGATATGGTCACTACGAATTTTTGGTAATGCCCTTCGGAGTAACCAATGCCCCAGCAGCATTCATGGACCGGATGAACAGAGTCTTTAAGCCGTACCTAGATGAGTTCGTCATTATTTTTATCGACGACATATTGATCTATTCCGGGAGTGCGAGCGAGCACGAGAATCATCTGAGACTTGCCCTACAGACCTTGAGAGATAAGAAGTTGTACGCCAAGTTAAGTAAATGCGAGTTTTGGCTTTCCAGCATTTCATTTCTAGGGCATGTGATCAATGAAGATGGTATATCAGTTGACCCCAGTAAGATTGAAGCCATTGTGAACTGGCCGACGCCGACCAACGTGTCTGAGGTTCGTAGTTTTCTGGGTTTGGCAGGTTATTACAGAAAGTTTGTGAAGGACTTCTCGAGGATCGCAGTGCCATTGACACAACTAACCAAGAAGGGAGCAGCTTATGAATGGACCAATGAAAGGGAATCAGCTTTCCAGGAACTGAAGACGAGGTTAGTCACAGCACCAGTTCTAGTACTACCATCAACTAATGAGGAATTTCAGATTTACAGTGATGCTTCACGTAAAGGTTTGGGTTGCGTGTTAATGCAAGAAGGTAAAGTCATAGCGTACGCGTCTCGTCAGTTGAAGCCCAATGAAAAGAATTATCCTACCCATGATTTGGAGCTAGCTGCCGTGGTTTTTGCCTTGAAGATATGGCGTCATTACCTGTACGGAACATCTTGCCAAGTTTTCACCGATCACAAGAGTCTGAAATACTTGTTCACCCAGAAAGAGTTAAATATGAGGCAGAGAAGATGGCTCGAGCTACTGAAGGATTATGACATGCAGATTCAGTACCACCCAGGTAAGGCAAATTCCGTAGCCGACGCATTGAGCAGGAAGTTAGTTGGAAGTTTGGCGTGCCTGACAGCGGTTTCGGTGGAACCAACAATTATTGAGGAAGTGAAGACCAGACAGAGGGAGGATAAATTCCTCAAGAAGGTAATTGATGAATTCGTCTCGAAGCCGAGGCCAGGTTACACAGTGGAGAATCAGGTGCTTAGGTTCGAAGAAAGATTGTGCGTGGCCGACGTACCAAAGTTAAAAAGGAAGATTTTACAAGCGGCCCATAGTTCCAAGTTTGCCATCCATCCAGGGAGCACCAAGATGTATCAGGACGTAAAGCGGACCTTTTGGTGGCCAAACATGAAAAGAGAGATAGCCGAATTTGTATCTCAGTGTCTGTGTTGTCAGCGAGTGAAGGCAGAACACCAGAGACCAGCAGGACTTCTTCAACCCTTGTCAATTCCTGAGTGGAAATGGGAGCACATCTCCATGGATTTCGTAGTGGGATTGCCGAGGACACAAAGAGGTATGGATTCCATTTGGGCTATAGTCGACAGGTTTACTAAGTCAGCTCACTTTTTGCCGGTCAAGACTACATTCAATGCCAACCGACTTGCCGAATTGTACATGAATGAGATCGTTAGGCTTCATGGTGTGCCGATGTCCATTGTGTCAGACCGAGACCCGAAGTTCGTTTCTAGATTTTGGCAGAGTCTACAAGGAGCCTTGGGAACAGAATTGAGATTTAGCACAGCCTTTCACCCCCAGACCGACGGACAGACAGAAAGGACGATTCAGACACTCGAAGACATGCTCAGACTGTGCGTGTTGGACTTCCAGGGAAGTTGGGAATCGCATTTGCCATTAGTAGAATTCGCATACAACAACAGTTATCAAGCCAGCATAGGCATGGTGCCGTATGAAGCTTTGTATGGAAGGGAGTGTAGATCGCCGATATGTTGGACTGAAGTAGGGGACAAAGCCCTAATTGGCCCCGAGTTGGTTCATATGACAACTGAAAAGATCAAACTCATTCAGCAGAGGATTAAAACTGCATAGAGTCGACAGAAGTGTTATGCCGACCAAAGAAGGAGGGAGTTAGAATTTGAAATTGGGGATCATGTATTTTTGAAGGTCTCGCCGATGACAGGAGTTTCGAGATTTGGGAAGAAGGGTAAACTTGCACCCCGATATATTGGGCCATTTGAAATCCTTGAGAAAGTTAACACCGTTGCTTACAGACTCGCTTTGCCGCCAGATTTGAGCCAAGTCCACAGTGTGTTCCATGTTTCAATGCTGAGAAAATATATCCGAGACCCACTGCATGTAATAGATTACTCCGGGGTTGTAGTTAATGAAGACTTGGGCTACGAAGAGAAGCCGATGAGAATTATCGACAGACAAGTGAGGCAGTTGAGAAACAAGTCGATATCAATGGTGAAAATCGAATGGGAGAAGCATTATGGCGAGGAGGCCACATGGGAAAAAGAAGAAGAGATGAAAATCCGTTACCCGGAGTTATTCGTAGGACAAGGTAACTTAAGTTTGGGGACCAAACTTCTTTAAGGAGGGTAGACTGTAGGAACCCACACTTTATGTCCTCATCATGTTCATGAGCATCGGTAAGATTATGACTTGTTTAGCTTGCATGTGTATGTTGTGATTTGTTTCGCTTGAGCTAATGCGATCCATGTCTTGATTTGAAGCCTTGTGATTTGTCTAAGTGTAGTGTGCTTGTCTTGTTTCTCCCATAATGCGAAACCTAGGTTACGCCTTGCTTGAGTTATACTAGCCGATGTTATTCCAATGCCGAGGTCATCCTTAGTCTAGTATTAGTATCTTGAAACCCCTTGTTGACCTCAGTCCTTGCCTTGACCACATTAGCCGAGATGTTACCTTGCACCCAAGTGATCTCGTCCTGGAAGTGGTATGACCTAGGCCGAGGTGTGGCGCATCTAGGCCAAGATGTGGCACAGCTTAGTCAAGTGTTGTCCTTCCTAGCCGAGGTCATTGTCACCTTAGTTGCCAAAGTCTTATGATTAGCCGATGTCACCCCCTTACCGGAGTGCCATTCCGTGTAGCTTGTTAGATATGCCTTGTTGTTAGCCGATGTCATAGTCTGTCAGAGAGCCCATACCGCTTTGCTTGTTGAACACCCTTCCACCATGCTTTGTCTGGCCTGTCAGCCACCTTTTCAGGATGAACCCAACCAGTCGCCGCCACGTGTCTCAGCAGAGGGTTAACCCCAGAACCGGGTATAGAAAACTATCATTTGGTGTCATAACCTTGTCTTGTAGAGAGAGAAGCTCTAGGAGGAAGAAAGAGTTTTAGAGTGAGGAAGTAGATCTTCAAGCTTGATTTCTAGAGATCCAACCGTTAGATCCGCATTCTAAGGTTAGATTCTTGATCTACTCGTAATGTTCTTTATGTTTATGTTATTGCATTGCATGATTGAAAATGATTTGTAAGCCATGCATCGTTTTGAAGCTCGATTTTAGAAAGAGAAAATGACATTCATGTGTTCTTCAAGAAAGTCTTGTTTTGATCCGAAAGCTTTATGCCTAGATTCACGTTTTGTGTTTGTTCTTGCATGATTTCCAAGTATGGGTACCCAGGTCCATGTTTTCAAACTCATAGCACGAAAACCTCAGATTTGTGATGACAGATTATGATCAAACATTCGTATTTTTCATGTTTTCACACCCATGTTCTTCATGTTTATCAGCAGAGGGAAACCCAGAGTTTCCCGACCTCTTTTCCTTGCATGTGGCCCTCGGGAACACACCTCGGCAAGGAGGTGTGGAACCTCGGCCTAGACCTGGTTGGTGCCCAGCATGTTTTCCGAAAACATTTGAGTACATACGAAACTTGTTGAAGGTGCATCCAATAGGCTTTGCCCTGTGTTTGTAGGACTTGGGCTTGTCTCGACCCCGACGTGTGAAGAAACTATGTGAGTGGTATTTCTAATAAAGCTATGTTACACTTGTTTTGATAAATCTTGTTTTTCCTTGTTTTGAAAAGTACTTGATCTAGCATGAATGACTATCCCTATTTTGTATATCAAATGCTATCTTGTTTTGATGACTCGTCTTGACAGTCCTTAGTGCTAGAGGACTCTAAACTTTCGCAGCACAGCTTGTCTTGACAGTCCTTAGTGCTAGAGGACTCTAAACTTTCGCAGCACAGCTTGTCTTGACAGTCCTTAGTGCTAGAGGACTCTAAACTTTCGCAGCACAGCTTGTCTTGACAGTCCTTAGTGCTAGAGGACTCTAAACTTTCGCAGCACAGCTTGTCTTGAAGGTCCTTAGTTGTAGGGGACTATAATGCAACTGCACTGTTGTTTTGGGAATGTCATCACCCTCTTGTATTAAGTAGATGTAATAACATCCAAAGAACTTGAAAGGCCGGCAATGAACTTGACTTTTTCTTGATTGTAAAGTATACTTTGTATTGTTTTGAAAGAAATCTTGGATATCAATCATGCAAACCTTTATTTCTAATATCATTCACTGAGTATCCAAGCTCACCCTCTCTATATATATATGTAGGTGATGAACAAGAAGGCATTGAGGCCTAGACGTGATTGCCGATGTGTTTTGGGCGTATAGCCGACATGTTTTGGATTTGCGTTTTGCATCGTCTTGAAGATTATGCTTCTCGGCTTATGTTCTTTGTTTGTTTTGGCATATGTCGGCTTGAGAAGCCTTTTAGTCAGGATGTGTTTTGTATCTCATTCTTGCTGTACCTAAATTGTAAGACTTGTAAAGATGTTTGACGTATGACATTCCATTGGACTTATGCACGGCTCTCATGGACTATTTAGATTTTGTATATGTATATATATATATTGCTTCCGCACTTGTAAGCCCCATATTTTATACTCTGATTGTGTGTGATTTTTGTAAGACGGCCTTCGGTAACCTCGGGTTACTGGCCATCACGGCACCAAACTACTAGGGGCGGTTTGGGGGCGTGACAATGAACCTAATGAAAAATATAACAGTCCCTATAGTGTGCCTTGGATAGAACATTAATGACTTGTCTTCTATTATTATTTGGCATAATTCAATGATATGTCACTCAATGGTGATGATATTAGTAATCTGTTTTTGATATGTCACTCAATGGTGATGATATTAGTAATCTGTTTTTGATATTAGTAATCTGTGCCTCAGATAGAACATTAATGACTTGTCTCTATTATTATTTGGCATAATTCAATGATATGTCACTCAATGGTTGTTTTTTTTTTCTTCTTCTTCTTCTTCTTCTTTTTTTATTTTTATTTTTATTTTTTATTTTTATTTTTTATTATGCATACATGATGTGTTATCAAATTTGACATGCTTTCAACCTTTGCCAAATCCATGTTATTTTTGACATATGGGTTGGAGCAAAAATTTGGTGTCAAATTTGATTGTTGATGTGCCATGTAGGATTTGGCTCTTGTCAAAAATAATTATAGCACTTTTTTTATAAATAAAACAATATTTTAGTTTATCTTTCAATAACAAAATAATAAAATTTGGTATAGAGGTTGTAGAGTTTCAAGAGAAGTCAAATTGACATATGTCAATTTGTCACCCAAGCCTTCAATTTTATATGACATACCAAAATTTGGCATATAGGTTGGGGATGCTATCCAAAGCTTAAAATAGCAAGAAGGAAATTATTCTTTTCTTCTCATTGTAATAATAAAAAGTACAAAAATTTTATCAAAAGTTCTACCAAATGTCTCACATGGGTGTGGGACCTACATGGGACCCATATTGTGTAGATCCCACACCCATGTGAGACATTTGATAAAACTTTTGGTAGAATTTTTGGGACCTCTAGCATTACTCCAAAAAGTATTAACCTTAAGAATTTAATAATGTGCATTAATTTCTGTACGAAAAATTTTATGTCATGTTTCATTTCACGCCCTCAAAATAATAATATTAAACCCATCCATATAGAGACATGCATTGATACATAAAAGTCCACATTCATTTATTCATCAGAGTATTTCATTACAAAAGTATTACATGTTTACAACAAAAGCAAATGCCCTACGGGTTTACAGCTTTCCAAGTTAACACTTGGTTACAAAAGAGAGTGCTTACTTAATTACACATTCAGTCCTTGGCTTAAATCTATATGTAATACAATCAAGGAAAATAAGGCAACAAAAGTATGTGTGCCTCTAGCCTCCCAAGCTATGTCCTCAGAGGTGGCATGCTACCTGTACCTGAAAATGATGTTCCCATATAGGGTGTGCCACAGCCCAGTAGAAATATACTAAACTGAATATGAACAATGCCTAAAAGATTAGCAACTGATAGATGGTCAATACTTACACTTCCATTTACATCTTATTACAGTTCCATGACAGTCAAGTCTATGTTACAATTTACTTTCCATTTCTTATTCAACTTTGAGTTTGAAAACAAGGCTCAGTACTTTGGCCAAAACATTTGATGAGATTATGGTTCATCACTAGAACACCTTTGAAATTCAAGGTGGATACACATTTTGGTGTTGTACCAATAACACATAGACCACTTCCATACTTCACAAACGACGGTGATATACATTTTAGTGCTATATCAAATCAAACAAACATTTCAATAGATAAGCATATAAGCCATATCACACTACAACAGATTAGCATATGAGCTATATCAACACTTCAACAGATAAGCATATGAGCTATATCAACATTTCCAATAGATAAGCATATGAGCTATATCAACACTTCAACAGATAAGCATACGAGCTATATCAACATTCCAATAGATAAGCATATGAGCTATATCAACACTTCAACAAATAAGCATACGAGCTATATCAACACTTCAACAGATAAGCATATGAGCTATATCATCACTACAATGGGAGAGCATATGAGCTGCATCCCTGGGTCCATCCCCCATCTTCCCTTAACCATCAACCGGTTTAGAGGTACATCCCCCATCTTCCCCTAAACCGTGGAGTACATCCGCCATCTCCTCCCATACACAAGCAATGCATATAAAGACAAAATCATATACATAATCAATCAATACATAAAGTTAATGTATTCTATCAACCATCTACACATAATGCATATAAACACATTGGTCATATATACACTCAATCAATACATAAATTTAATGTATTCTACCAACCGTCATACTCTATGACACATCCGATTGATTAGTTTTAGTTTGCCTAATCATCATGCATTGTCTATAACAATCAATACTACTCTCCACTGGTAGCCCAGAGCAATTATTTCTAAACAGGAAATACATGCACAAATGGATAGTATATCAACATTTCAATTACGTCAGCAATAAGTGATTTAACTACACCCTTTAGTCCCATACGTTCCCAATTTCAACATTTCCAATTCAATTCCTCATTTCCTTTAATCAATTATATACATTAAGTAATTAAAACAATTAGGGCAAATTATAATTAACAAAACAACTCTAAGGTTCCACTTTCATCCACAATCCATCATCCAACTCATTCCCCTTTTTACCAAACTTGCATATAGGTTTATTCCAAACAAAACCCCAATTTTTGTAAAATTACACAAAAGGCCCAAACTTTCTCAAATCTACCCAACAACACCCAACATATCAAAATGCTAAAATTTAAAGACAAAATCCATAAGGAGGAGTAGGATATCCCTACCTCGAATGATGTGTCCCAACGAAGGAGATGAAGAAACGGAAATGCTCCAAATCCCGAAATTTTCAGATTAAAAGATAGCCCTCGACGATCAACACAACTTTTGTAAAGGCCCAAGGTGAGAAAACAACTCCTACTAGATCAATCCTAAGAGAGAAGTTAGGGTTTTAGTGAGGGGAACTCTCGAAATGGCTTTTTTTGGAAAAGTAAGAGAGAAAGAAAAGTGAAAAGTGATTTAGAATCACCCAGCGGATAACTCATATACGCACAACCCGCTCGAGCGGAGAATAGAACACTCGAGCGTCAAGCACAAATATCTGGTACCGCTCGAGCGTAAGGATGACCGCTCGAGCGCCAAGAAACAAAAGCAAAACACATCCGCTCGAGCGTGAAGAACCAGTCCGCTTGAGCGCAGATTTTCAATTCCCAGAAATTTTCAGAAAAAGAACCACCCGCTCGAGCGCCAACAATCACGCTCGAGCGCAAGAAACCCGCTCGAGCATAGAAAACACACCTGTAGAAGTTCTGCAGGGCCACGAAATACTGGAAGTGTGTAAACCCCGCTCGAGCTTAATAAGACCCGCTCGAGCGGACAACCAAAAACCAAACTCCACTCGAGCGCAGAATGATCCGCTCGAGCGTAACACCAAAATTCAGGGCAACAACACTAGAGACCAAAACTCAATCCACCTGTTCGAAACATGCCTAACACATCCTAAAACTCAAACACTAAGAATAAAGGATAGAAACGAGAATAAGACGACAACACAACCACAGAACCGAGTCCGGATTACAGTTAAACAACCAAGGGGAAAAACCGGGATCGCTATAACCTCCCCCCCTTAAAGAATTTCGTCCCCGAAATTAAGGAGACACCTAAACACAAGGCCAACAGATTACAAAGCACTCAACACCTAAGCCCCAAGGAAAGAAATTACTCTCATAACAAACCTTCGATTCAGTCATACCAAGGAAGAGACTAACCAAGGGAACACGTTCTAAACGACAACACTAGGTACGAAAGCCTTAACAAAACCAAACTTTCCCGAAGCAATTCACCAACAACCGACTAGCACCCCAAGCTAAGTCACTACTCCACATGCATAATTCCCAACAACATGATCAAAGTAAATCGTTTGCATAAATAAAAAGAAAATCATTTTCTGGTTCAAGAGACATTTCTCAAAGATGTTTAAATTTTCAATGTTAGCATTCCGAAATAAATCTTGCACTTTCCATGCGAAAACCCAAAAGTTTTGTAAACATTTTTCACGAACACGGTGTTACCCAAAACGCAGAGTCATCCACAGTCTATTTGCCCAAAAGATTAATCTGGAATTCTTTAAAATCCTAGAATTAAATCAACTTTTCAACAACGCCCTTAGATGGCCCAAACACTGGGAAAATTTTGTTTTCCATTTCTTTCCAAAACAGTACTATCCACAACCAACACAGAATATAACATTTCTATAATGATAGTTAATAGAAATAACAACAGTACTAACAGTACATAAGTCATAAGAAATTCATGGTTTTGCAATTTCATTCCGCCCATACGGCTCAGGACCTGGCCAACATCCAAATGAGAGCACATCTCATCTCAACCATATCCCCTTTAATACACAAATGATACACATTATAATGCTGTATCAATATCAAACCAAACATCATACATACATAATGTATAAAAAGCTAATCATTCACAATGATCAGTCAATACATATATTAGATGTATTATTCCAACCGTCAGGTTCAACGACAAAAATGTTCGATTAGTTTCAGTTTTCCCTAATCAACATACAAAGTCTACAACAAACGAGACTAAACCCAAGGTGACCAATGCCAACCCAAAACCCGATGCCGACAAGATGACTAATCAACTCAATAAACTCCACGCTCAGTAATCCACACACTGATGTGCCTCTCAAACCACTAACCCCAACCACGAAGCTCTCTACACAAACCACAAATTTTGGAATCTCACCGGATCTCCTAAAATTGAACCGCATCAACACTGCGTCTAAGGGAATCACCATCCCCCGCCATGGCTATCTAGCAAGCCTGCTCACTTCCTTGACCGAAGACCGACATGGTCAACCTCAATCACAACAACCCAAACACGAAGGACCACTTTGACCCACGCTATACTCATTACTTTAGAACACAAACTGCTCTTCCTTCAAAGAATGCTGCCAGCATCCACTCACAACCCACACCTAACAATTGATAACCAATCACAATACGAACACTACCCCTATAGAACCAAAGGGGTCACCACGGACTCGCTAACTAGCAAGGCCCAAAACACGAACCAACATACACGTACCATTCCCACTAACTCGAGATACAAATCTCACATTCCCTCGAACATTCTCACAGTCTTGCCAACACCGCGCAACTCTCGAAACCATCACATCTAACACATTCAACCGTACTAGGCAAAACCTCCTTATTTTGCAAGCCCCCTCACTCTCACACCGAATCCCCCAATAACTCATAGGGTCCACTCGTTACTCTACATCTTACTTGTCACTCATCTCGAGAGTACCATCAAGACACCCAGTCTCCGTGCCACACCACTAGCCAATGTTACCGCTAGACAACCACCATGAACCAATCTCGACACTATCGCACGTTGCCGACAAGGCTTTCAAAGATGCACTACTCTAAATTCCCAGAGAAGCAAAAGCCCCCCCCAGCCCTCTCATTAATATCCCCAAACCTTTCTTCGCAAAGACCTTACTACGGTGACTCGACTCACGGTTCACACCCAAACTATGGGTTATACACCCAATCAATCCTCACGACAGCACCTCCCGACCTAACCAGTGTTAAGGTACAAACCTATCACTTTCGATCAAAGTAAGGAAGTCCAAAAACTTAGGAAACGTCCATAAGCTACTACTCGAGATATAGCACCAGCTGCTCATAACGCACCACTCCCGATGTTAACAGTCACACCCTTATATAGGGACTAACACTCCCTCTATCGAACGACCAATCACAATACATGCCAATTCGGCAACGTTACCTACCACGAAGACACAAGTCTAATCCTAACAAGATTATGCGCTATGCCCTTGCAAAACACCATATTAATTACATACTATATCTAGTATTAATCTCGCACTTCACATCCTCTCGAGGAGTTCCCGCGACAGTAGGCTAACATCATTTTCACACGCGTAAAGTCAATTAGATAACACTAGTGAAATTTCGAACACCGGTAAGTATAACTGTTCTCGCCCCTTTGTACTTATGGTTAAGATACGCATCCCTCAGTGATCCTTCTAAATTTGAAAACACGGCTCAACAGCCCTCACTTTTCCCAAACCAAAACACACGCATAAGAATGCATTATTACCAAAAATTTTATGGTCTTACAGCAACTTATCACATCAATAAAACTTTAAAGCTACCCAATGCTCCAATCCACCCAATCCAAGGAAATTAACAAACCAAGCATATATATATATATATAGATAAACAAACAGTTTAGATGTTTCAACATTCCCAAGACACATTGGTTACACGCTAGAACCCAATGGCCACAAAACGATAATTCACCAGTTACAAAACAGATTAGTCAAAACAAAACCAACCCCTCGGTATTACCACCACTGACGTCCCTCGCTGGACCGCCAAAATTTGGTCATCCCCAAACACAAGATAACCTATGAGCTTACTAGCCACAGACAAGAACTACTAATGTGCCCCAACTGGCCACACCTGGAACAACTGCGGACTTCCCCAAGTGGGACTTGTGAACTCGACTCTCCTGAGGCTCTCGAGATCTGGCCTGACTGCTCCCCAAGACAACATTGGTCCTGTCCAGTCGGATAAGGCTGGACCCGACTCGGTTGCGAAACTCCCAAAGAAGTCCCCGGCTGGGTACAGGAATGTTTAAAATGACCATGCTGCTTACAAACCCAGCAAGCAAGTGGATCCCGGATAAGTGACTGGTGCAAAGTCTGAGCTGGTGGGGATCCCAACAACTGCCTCCCCACAGTGCGTTCGGTCGGCCCAAAATTTGTCTGACCAGAAGATTCTGGTGGTGCTACTACTGGTCGAACTGCCAAACCAGCCCCCTTCCTCTGTGGGCAAACCGAAACCTTGTGGCCCAGCAGACCACATCTGAAACAAATGACGCCCCTCTGTTTACTTTCTCCCGAACCCAAATCTGACACTGGAAGGGTAGTTCTAGCCCGACCTCCCTGCTGCGAGTTTAAACCCCTTTGCCTCTTGAAAGGTCTACCAACACCCTGAGTAACTGGAGTCACCGAGATGGCTTCCTCCCCACTCTGCCCCATTGCTAGCACCGTAGCCTCTATATGGGTGGCCGCCTCAACAAGCACCCTATAACTTCTATGCCAAGACCCCGTAGTCCTATCACGGATGTTGTCACGCAGCTTACTCTCAAACTCGAAACAACGCAATTCCTCCGTCTCCACCAATTCTGGAGCAAACCTTGACAGGTTAGCAAACCATATTTCAAACCGCACCAAAGGTGTAGTACCTTGGCGTAACTCCACAAACTGTTTTCGCAACTCTTCCCGAGTGGAAGGAGGGAAATCACAACTTCCTCGCCTAGGCATCCTAGTAAAAGTAACAAAGGATATTAGCACATTCATAATTGTATCGAAACTAGACACTCGCGTCCTAATGCTTGGACAATTGTAATTCACTCCACATAAGCACATAAACGCATAACCACTTACGAATTTCATTTCTGGATAATGATAGTCCCGAGGCGTTACTAGAGTTCCGGTCAGAAACAGCATTGATCAAGTGCCTTTCCAACAGGACTCCCAGAAACCCAAGGATCCAATCAACATCCTAGAAACTAAATCCCATACCCAAATAGTCACATAAACATGTTATCACCTAAGCACATAACATTACATCTAAGTCTCTATCAAGCGAGACAAACCCATTGTGATTCTAATCACTTCCCACGTACCCAAAGTATTCGAACCCGGTACGCTCTGATACCAAGTTGTCACGCCCTCAAAATAATAACATTAAACCCATCCATATAGAGAAATGCATTGATACATAAAAGTCCACATTCATCTATTCATCAGAGTATTTCATTACAAAAGTATTACATGTTTACAACAAAAGCAAATGCCCTACGGGCTTAAAGCTTTCCAAGTTAACACTTGGTTACAAAAGAGAGTGCTAACTTAATTACACATTAAGTCCTTGGCTTAAATCTATATGTAATACAATCAAGGAAAATAAGGCAACAAAAGTATGTCTGCCTCTAGCCTCCCAAACTATGTCCTCAGAGGTGGCATGCTACCTGTACCTGAAAATGATGTTCCCATATAGGGTGAGCCACAACCCAGTAGAAATATACTAAACCGAATATGAACAATGCCTAAAAGATTAGCAACTGATAGATGGTCAATACTTACACTTCCATTTACATCTTATTACAGTTCCATGACAGTCAAGTCTATGTTACAATTCACTTTCCATTTCTTATTCAACTTAGAGTTTGAAAACAAGGCTCAGTACTCTGGCCAAAACATTTGATGAGATTATGGTTCATCACTAGAACACCTTCGAAATTCAAGGTGGATACACATTTTGGTGTTGTACCAATAACACATAGACCACTTCCATACTTCACAAACGACGGTGATATACATTTTAGTGCTATATCAAATCAAACAAACATTTCAATAGATAAGCATATAAGCCATATCACACTACAACAGATAAGCATATGAGCTATATCAACACTTCAACAGATAAGCATTTGAGCTATATCAACATTTCCAATAGATAAGCATATGAGCTATATCAACACTTCAACAGATAAGCATATGAGCTATATCATCACTACAATGGGAGAGCATATGAGCTGCATCCCTGGGTCCATCCCCCATCTTCCCTTAACCATCAACCGGTTTAGAGGTACATCCCCCATCTTCCCCTAAACCGTAGAGTACATCCCCCATCTCCTCCCATACACAAGCAATGCATATAAACACAGAATCATATACATAATCAATCAATACATAAAGTTAATGTATTCTATCAACCGTCTACACATAATGCATATAAACACATTGGTCATATATACACTCAATCAATACATAAAGTTAATGTATTCTACCAACCGTCATACTCTTTGACACATCCGATTTATTAGTTTTAGTTTGCCTAATTATCATGCATTGTCTATAACAATCAATACTACTCTCCACCGGTAGCCCAGAGCAATTATTTCTAAACAGGAAATAATTGCACAAATGGAGAGTATATCAACTTTCAATTAGGTCAGCAATAAGTGATTTAACTACACCCTTTAGTCCCATACGTTCCCAATTTCAACATTTCCAATTCAATTCCTCATTTTCTTTAATCAATTATATACATTAAGTAATTAAAACAATTAGGGCAAATTATAATTAACAAAACAACTCTAAGGTTCCACTTTCATCCACAATCCATCATCCAACTCATTCCCCTTTTTACCAAACTTGCATATAGGTTTATTCCAAACAAAACCCTAATTTTTGTAAAATTACACAAAAGGCCCAAACTTTCTCAAATCTACCCAACAATACCCAACATATCAAAATGCTAAAATTTAAAGACAAAATCCATAAGGATGAGTAGGATATCCCTACCTCGAATGATGGGTCCCAACGAAGGAGATGAAGAAACGGAAATGCTCCAAATCCTGAAATTTTCAGATTAAAAGATAGCCCTCGACGATCAACACAACTTTTGTAAAGGCCCAAGGTGAGAAAACAACTCCTACTAGATCAATCCTAAGAGAGAAGTTAGGGTTTTAGTGAGGGGAACTCTCAAAATGGCTTTTTTTGGAAAAGTAAGAGAGAGAAAGAAAAGTGAAAAGTGATTTAAAATCACCCAACGGATAACTCATATACGCACAACCCGCTCGAGCGGAAAATAGAACACTCGAGCGTCAAGCACAAATATCTGGTACCGCTCGAGCGTAAGGATGACCGCTCGAGTGCCAAGAAACAAAAACAAAACACATCTGCTCGAGCGTGAAGAACCAGTCCGCTCGAGCGCAAATTTTCAATTCCCGAAACTTTTCAGAAAAAGAACCACCCGCTCGAGCGCCAACAATCACGCTTGAGCATGACTCGCTCGAGCGCAAGAAACCCGCTCGAGCGTAGAAAACACACCTGCAGAAGTTCTGCAGGGCCACGAAATACTGGAAGTGTGTAAACCCCGCTCAAGCTTAATAAGACCCGCTCGAGCGGACAACCAAAAACCAAACTCCGCTCGAGCGCAGAATGATCCGCTTGAGCGTAACACCAAAATTCAGGGCAACAACACTAGAGACCAAAACTCAATCCACCAGTTCGAAACATGCCCAACACATCCTAAAACTCAAACACTAAAAGTAAAGGATAGAAACGAGAATAAGATGACAACACAACCACAGAACCGAGTCCGGATTACAGTTAAACAACCAAGGGGAAAAACCGGGATCGCTATAGGGTCGTTGACTCGACTTGTTGTGCCTATTTGAATTTTTCGTTTTACTTTTGGAACCATTTTACGTTAGTTATTATTCTAGTGATTGTGGTTAGATCGTGTTTAGTGTCCCTAAAGTGTTTTAGCGAGTTAAAATTTTGAGTTCCGAGCGTTAAGGACGAGTTACCAGTGTAGGAATGCCTTAAAGAGAATTTTGGCCACACCAGGCATTCCTCTTATATGCAGGTTGGAGCCACATGTACGATTTGGTGCAAAAACATTTAGACTTCTGGAGTTGGGGCCGCATGTGTGGTCGGCTAAGTTCACATGTGCAATTTAGGGCCCGTACGTGAGACAATGTGGAGCAGCAAGTGTAACACACGGCAATAAACAGCACGTGCAGTGAAGGAGTCCCGCACGTGCGGCGAGGGACCTCCGCACGTGTGGCCATGTGCATTTTTGCCTCCTTTTTCTTGTTTCTCTCCCTCTTTTGCTGATCTCTCTTCCTTTTTTCTCATTTCTCTTTATCCTCTCTCTCTTTCTAAAATCTCTTTTCTCTCCATTCTCTCTAAAACACATGCCAAACTTCACAAAGCTCTCAATCTAGCCAAATGAAAGAAGAATTTGACCCTAGTTCTTTGGATGAAAGTGATAAGCATGTTAAGAGCTTCATTTTGACCGGAGCTATTGAAAATCCGACAAACTCAAAATTTTAAATTTTCTTCCTTTTCTCTCTCAATCTTTGAGGTAAGGATTTTCTTAATTTAGTACATGTATTTTAGTAAGATTATGTGCTATTTTGTTAGTTAAAATTGTTTGGAAAAGTTAGGGTTTTGCTAATATTGTTGTTAATGCATAAATTGGAAAATTTATCAAATGTTTGTCAAACTTTTTAACAGTTTTACCTATGGTTGCTGTTATCCCAGTAATGACAACCCATGAGGGGGGTGAATTGGGTTTTCAAAATATTTAAGCAATAATGAAAACTAATGCAGTCTGAACTAACTCAGAACTAAAAGAGAGATAAAAAATTTAAATAATCAAATTTTAACTGATGAATAAGCAATGAAAATAATCACAGGAAAATATAAGCAGTGATAAGAGAAAGGAGAAGAGATATCAACACCACGATTTATAGTGGTTCGGCTTAACCCAAGTCTACGTCCACTCCCCAAGTATTCTCGTTGGAAATTTCTCACTGTCCTCAAATAATAATACAACCCCTAGCTTCACAGGTGCTAGTAAACATTTACAACAAGTGATCAACCCCCAATCACTTAAGCCAATTAGTTTTGAATCCGATGTATAGTCACACCTAACCCAAGTAATTTTATCTCAAAAATCACTTACAAAAATATCATAACTAGTTTTGAATCCGGTGCCTAGTCACACCTATCCCAAGTGATTTTATTCGAAAAGCCACTCACAAAAAAATCACTCTCTCAAGAGTAAGAAGAAGGGGGTGCAAACCCTTTTACAATAAAAGTTTAGCTAGTGAAAAATGAAGAGCGTGGTTGGAGTTGCTCTTACAGAGTTTTCTTGAATATCACCAATGTATATTTGTTGTGTTTTTTGTTTTTTTCAACTGAGGCTTGAATGCTCCTTTTATAGCTTCAAAATTACGACTGTTGGAACTTCAAAAATATAGTTGTTAGGATTGATTCCCTTTCCCAACTCAATTCATCTTCTATATTGAACCTTTCCATATGAGAGCGATTTGAAATTTGAATTTTTGTATTCTTCAATTAATCCCATAGTCCATGCTTTCCTTCCTCATGCATATATTCAACTTAAAAGAGTAGATTAGAGGAATCTTCAAATTCCAATTCTATTTGTAAGCTTCCTTTCTGGAATATTAGCAAATTTCAATTTGTCTTGGAAAAGTTCTAAACAAATCCCTTTGATTCTACATTATTTCCTGGTAGAGCAAATCTTCCTTTTATATCAAATCCAATCAAAATCTTCATTCTTCATTTATGTTTGAACAATTTGCTTCTGCCGAATACTTTGAGCTGACTCTGAAAATTATGGGAATTTCCTTATGCAATCCAGCAAGCTTTAAGTCGGTTCATTCTAGATTTGAGTTGACACCTTCATTTCTGATTCAATTTTATTTAGTACAATATATTTTGAGTTTGCTCCTCTTTCTTCATGAGCTTACTCAAATCAAGAAAATTGTTCCAGATCTGACTCAAATCAAGAATATTGTTCCAGTCAATTCTACAAATTAGACAAACTTTAATCATCTTCAAATTTAACAATAACTTATTATAAGCACAATCACTTAGGCTTTGTTATCATCAAAATCATTTTATATAATCCTTTGGAAACCTTGGGGCTAACAGTTGATATTTAGCATGTGAATTTGAGAAATTTTCACTTTAAATGAGAAAATCCCAAATTTTTGAAAACCCTAGAAATGTAAAGATTGGGAATGCAATTGGTAATTGAGGAAATTTATGAAAATTCTTGCTAAATTATGACCATTTGGAAAGTATGGAGAAATGTTAAGAGTTTTGGGAAATCATGTGTTATTTTGAAAGAATTGAGAATTGTTAAATTATGTTCTATATTTTGCTTATTCAGAATATTGTAATAGAGATAATTATTTTGGAAATCGATGGAGGATTGCATTGACTTGTTGTATAATTGATACGGAAATTAGCATAAATTTTCGAAACTTTTCATGGGTATAATTCTATAATAATAGTCTTCTACTATTTTTTTGAAAGACGTTCACGTTATTTTTTTTTTTCCTTTTAAACTATTCTTTGATCTTTGAAAGGTAAATCATTGATGAACTTTTGTGTCTACAACTTCTTTATGTATATCATCTTCTTCTTTTTTATTATTTACAATATAATAACTTATTGATATATGACTCTTTTATTTTGTTATATTTATAACTTACTGAATTATGAATCATTATTCTACATGATATTATTGTATATCATCATTTTTTTATTATGTCAGAATTTAAGATTTATAACTTATTGATACATATTAGTATATCAATTTTTATGTTTTTTTTATTTTATGCTATAATATTTCTTGAGTATTATTTTAAGTTGACTACACTTAATATTCTAGATTTATTTTTGTTGAATTATTTTTTTAAATTTCTGGAGAATGTATCAAATCTGTATTTGGAATGAGAATAAGGTCAAAGTGAGGTTAACAAGGTTGGCATAGAGGAGACACTTGCTTCTTCGGCACAATAGTAGACTCGAGAGTCCGTTAACAAGAGACTAACTCATCCACATGGCAAAATAGGCACAATTTTTCGACTATTACTATTGCATGCTAAGGGAAAGCGTCATCATCATGTTAGGCCCATATTAAATGACAACATAGACCATAATGACAATTTTGTAAATTTTGTACCGCAAACTCATATGAAATGTACTCTAATGCAGTTCTACAAAATGATAATATGTTTGTAATTAAACCAAAATTATTAATTTTGTTAGTAATAATTTATTAATTTCCTATTTAGGTTTTGGTAATCAACACGTCGACACACAAATAGGTATTTTCGAAACAAATGTAATGCATCGGCATCCTAATCAAGTTTAACAAGATACTGATGTGGTGCAAGTTATAACAATGAAATATTTGGTAATATTTTTATTAATATTTTGGTTCAATGGAAAATCAACATTACTTTATTTTTCTATACTTCTAATGAGTAGGACATTCTCACGCATTTTCTTTTCAAGCAAAACACAAACCTTAAACCTTAACTTTATCAATTTCTACTTCATATTAGAAGAGAATGAAAACAATTATTTTCTAAATTAGATTTAAGATTAATATTACTTTCCAAGGAAAATCTCAAAACAATTTAATAAATTAATTACTTTATGACCCATATAGACAAAAGTTTGAATCTCCTGTACATAACAAAAATAAAAGTTGAAAGTATTATTTAATCATTCATTTAATTATCTAATGTAGTAGCATTAAAAAACTTTAAAAAAATAAAATAAAATAAAATAAAATTAGTAACAATATTCACACTCCCATTTTCAGATCATATATAGACAAATAATTTAAAACAAAATATAAATATCATTGGTTAAAATATCTTAAGCTAAATATTTTGT
The DNA here is from genome assembly GCF_055761805.1 of Camellia sinensis. Lineage (NCBI taxonomy): Eukaryota > Viridiplantae > Streptophyta > Magnoliopsida > Ericales > Theaceae > Camellia > Camellia sinensis. The sequence goes on from NC_138963.1 coordinate 86,364,672, forward strand.
TGTTAGGGACTTTTTTTTTAAACTCTCTCGTGCATAGCATAGGTGGCTGCTATTTTTAGTATATATGAAATTGGAGAAATTTGGGAAATACCTATTATTACCACAACGAATGTGTGTATGTGTAAATAAATGTATAAATAAAATAAATAACAAAATAAAAATAATTAATTCAAAAAATAATTATATAAATTAAATTCCAAATCAATTGCTTATTGAAATTATAAGTCGAGGCTTGTGTTGGACACAATCTCCTTAAAGTAGATTTCGCCCTTACTCCGGTGCTTCGAGATTTAACGGCGTCTACTTCCCAGGATACAATGACTAACACTTGATTCACAGCACAACAAACTCAAGTTTGGCGAACCAAGCAATGTTGTAACTCTCTCTTTCTTTTCTTAGAAGCTAAATGGTAAACAGATGCAGGAGCATAGGAGGATGAACAAAATAAGAAATGAAGAAATGTTAGGAAAATTTTGATGGCCAGAATTACTAGGATGGCAGGCTATTTACAGAAAAATTGGCGGCTTTTCAGAATAGGTTTCAACAGATAGAAACCCATTCAAACAGATTCAACAAGTAGAAAACATGTCAGGTGGATTCAACAGGTAGAAAACCTATTCGGGTGGAACTTAACAGGTTTGAACTTGTTCGGGTGTAGTTTTAAACTTTTTGGGTGGAGGAAAAAATATAGACCAATTTATTTTGAATTTTGAAACCAAAATTTTAAAAAATAAATAAATAAAATACAAATGTTTTTGCCCCAAAAAAATAAGTATTGGGTCGGACAAGCCTAACCCAACCTGTAGACGCGCCCGCGTGGGGCCTTCGCTACAGTTCGGACTCGATTTGTGTCACGGTTCTTAATCTTGAACCAAAGAGTCCAAATCCGGCAAATCGTTTTGAGAAACAGATTTTTTGAAAAGAAGTGCCAAACATGGACTGCTTTGCCAGATACAGAGTCGCCACCTAAATATTTTTTAATGGGGAAATTTAGGAAACCCTGACTCGGTGCCGAAGGCCACATGTCCGTCATCACCGGAGTTGTCTCGGCTCGGGAGCTTGGGTACGATCGGGGAAGGTCAGCTATGAGCACCCCCTTTCGTCCGGTCCGAAGACCGACCTCTACTAACCATGTTATCCGATTTTGAAAACGTTATGTGTTCTTATTCCATTTATTAGCCTAGAATTACTATGTTATGCGCGCAGCAAACAAGTATAGACTAGATTGCCTAATTTTGGAAATAAGCATTGCATATCCGTTTGTTCTTGGAAAAATGTTTTGGACTTTGCTACTCGCAAGTAGGCTAAAACACGGATTTCAACGAGTTTTTCCAACTCAAACAATCCAACCTTCACCCACAGGCATTCAAACAATTTATTACATAAGCATTTAGCCGCATGGCAAGCATACTGTCATGGCAACACTCACACGCATGCGGGATGCTAAAACATAAATACTTACATCGTATTCCGTGCCAAAACAATAAACTAGTTAGCAAACAGGAATGTCCTAGTTCATGTTAAGAATGGCTAATGCATCGCACGCAAAATGTCACTAGAGTAGGCTCGACTAGTCTAATCATGGCATGTGAAAATGCGATCAATTTGATTAACGTATTCAATTTGGAATTGTGGTACAAATGCAGTCAGCATGATGTACCGAGCCTAATGCATGCAATACAAATGCATAAACGCACGCATGCATAGCATAAGGTATGCTAAATTAAACGTGCCCTAATACTAACCACCAAAGCAGGTAAGCAAAAGGGAAGAAAGAAGTGGGGATTGGAAGACATACACACCACTCACACACACTTATTACAGATTTGCCCTCGCTCGGAGGGACCAAATAAATAATACAAATTAATTAACTACGCAAGCTAATTAAATATTGCAGACAATTAACTAGTTAAGCAAATTAACTAAGCTAATTAAGCAGTAAACCGCCTCGGGAGGAGAGCCCGATGCAATGCATGCTCGGTCCTGCTCGGAAATGCACCGCCATGCATAGGCTGCCTCTGTTTTCCTTCCTTCACTCCTCTGGAGGTTGTCAAAACCTCAGGACTGCTTCCTTGGACATCGGGGAACACCACCGGCTGAATGGAATTGCCACCGGCAGTGGGATGTGGCCACCGACCATTGGTGAAGCTATCGGCAGAGAAGGGATTGCCGGTCGGCACTAGGAATTGCCGGTCGGCAAAGTGTTCCTGCAGAATCTGCAATTGATAGCAACAGAGGGCAAGGCAAAGCATGGCAGCACAATTCAAGGCATATATGCACCAATCATGTCCCCTATCATGTTTGTGACTCAAAAGGACATGTGTCTCGATTCTCGGACCACCAATCACGCATTTCCATGCATGATGGCCCAAGGAGTCAAGTGTGCAACTCTCATGTCAAATGAAATGAAAACCATACAAACAAACCAAGGCCCAATTCTCATCACCAATTCAAGGAACAAGGCATGTATGCAAGATGCAATGCAACCTAGACATACAAGCTAAGGATGCAACATGGCATGGCAAGACATTTATGCAAGCATACAAGCAAACATGAGGCAATACCAACCAATGAAAAGGTGATCTAAAACATGATTTGGGCAGCTCTAAATAGGCCCAAAACAGTAGCCAAAGTGACCAAAACAAGGGACCAAAATACACATACACGCATGCACATGTTAAGGCCCAAATGCTTAAGCATCAAAGGGCTATTTCTAAGCACATTTGAATGAGGCAATCATGGACAAATAGCATGCAAGGTAAGCATTGAAAATCATGTTAAAACATGGAGCCAAATCAAGCAACAAATCAAGCCAAACATGCAACAAATGGCCTAAGTGCTTGAAGCAAGTCAAAGGGGCTTGAACCATGGCCAAGCCAACCAAGCCTCACAAGGCAAAGGGGGCTTAAAATAAGTTCAAGGCAGACCTGGACCATGCAAAGGGGACCCCCTAGATGGCATCTAAGTGGCTCAAAATCAAAGGCATGTATAATCACCAAAACATGGAACATGTTACACAAACCTTCAAAGCATCAAAGAGGTAACTAAAGCAAGCATACAAGCATACTATAAGGTTTGAAATGACATGGTGCATGATTCCAAATCACCAAATCAATGCAAAAATGTCATGCTATACACTCATACACTTAAGGCCAACAAGCCGGAATGCAAAGGAGCTATACTAAGCATGCCAAATTCGACCCAAACAACCTAGGACAAACCTTAAACATGGCAAAATGAACACAAAACCTTCACAAGGCTAAGCCTAAAACATGCTAGAACTAAGGCTAACAACCTAAGGCATATTAAGGCAATATCATGGCATTACATGGTAGGTATGCTAAGCATGCATTGTGTACCAAAACCAAGTAAAAACAGAGGCATATTACGATATAATAAGCACAAAAAACAACTAACGCATGGTCAACATGAAGCTTAGCTAGGTGCTCCCTCAAGAGGCCAAAAATGGTCCTTTTCAAGGACAACAAGGAGAGGGGGTGGCCCTCTCCTTTTGGAGACTTCAAGGCACCATCTCCACCACTGAAATCCCTCAAGATTTCAGTGGTGAAGAGGCCCAAACACCAAAATCTCGAAACTTGCTCAAAATGGCTCAAAATGGGGCCTTTCAAGGCCTAAGAGGGGTCAAACACCCTCAAACTACAAAACACTCTTAATAAACAATCGAGAGGGCTAAAAAAAGAACTTTTTTGTATTATACACTAAGCACAAAAACAGTTCAAAGATAGGCAAAAACAAGATGCAAAAATGGGGTAAAAAGGGGTAGTTTCTCACCCTTGTAGACCACCTTCACAAATGATGCTCCAATGGCCCTCCTTGGCTTGAATCCAACACTAAAACACCAAAATCAGCCCCTTAGAACCTCAGGAGCCAAAGGAAGGTGAAACACTAGGTGTTTGTGTGCAATAGTATGAACTAAAACACCTAGAGCACAAAGAGAGAAAATGAGAGATAGGAGATATGTATGAACCCTAACCCTAAAACCAGAGCTTCTCTCTGTCTTTTCTATCTCTAAATTGTCTCAAGTGTCTAACCCTAAAGCCAAGAGACAAGGCTTCTCTTTATAGAGACTTTTGTCTTGTAAAGCTTACAAGACAAGCTTCTAAAGAGGGAGATCCCTCCATAAACGTGTATGGAGGGGAGCCAAAAGCAAGACAGCTGTCTTAAAATATCTGCAAAAGCAGATGCACAGTAGTCGGCCGGCCAAAAATGCCATTTTGGCAAAATTGAGTGCCGACCGGTAACAAAGAGTGCCGACCGACAATATACATTGCCGATGGCATCAAAAACCAGCCGGTGGCCTCTAGCCACTGCCGGTGGTATGTGGGGATGCCTCACAAGGCATTCCCTGCCCCCTCCAAGGAAAAACACAAGTGTTTGGTGCAAAACCAGACACTAAACAGTTGAGTTCGGAGATCCTGAGGCAAGGCGCGCGAGCCGAGACCTCCGGGAACTCCAAACGAACACAAACATGGATAATCACCGAGTGTTCCAAGCGGTGACGTCCGAGTCTTGAGGACGGTCAAAAATGGGGTGTCTACAGTTGCCCCTCTTTGACAGAACTCGAAAGTCATAACAATGACGGGAGTGAATGTCAAAGCCCAGAGACGACCCATTTTTGACAAGGCCGAAGACTCAGACAAACATGCAAAACAGACAAGATATGCACCCGAAGGCAGGGGCAAAATGCAAGACAATGCACAGAGCCGAGCATAACTTATGATCATGCAAAGAAAGCTGTAACGAAGCACACATGCGACAATTTTAAGCTAGCATACACCGAACTACACTACAATGCAGAAGGGATGTAAGAGAATTATGCAATTCTCAATACGTCTCACTCGGAGGATACAATACCTGTGCGGCTCGTCAGGTTGCACCAGCCTCAAATGAACCGTACATACAATATCGCGCCTGAAAAGAAAACAAACTTAACAGATACAATATTGTTAGCAACATGCATGACAATGCAAGAATGGATGCAAAATGATATGCAATATATACAAAACAATGTATGAACAACGCAAATAAAGATGCAATGTAATTAAAACAATGCAAACTATATGCAAAGCAATTGAATCACGATACAATCACGAGTGGTTCGAGACCACACCTATGTCAAATAGATTGATGGAGGTAACAAGTCTGTCTACCATAGAACGGTCAACTGAACTATGAGCATCGTAGACAGACACAAGAACAAGTATTGGGGGGGATTGACATAAGTGGGGAAACAACCCGCTGGAGAAAGGACAATGATCCTAATGCCGGATGCAAAAATTACACTACAATGTTATATATATATGGATATGCTGGGGAGATGAAATGGATATGGCACGCGGGCCAAACCAAATCTTGCCTAGGTAAGGCATGTACGCGTACAAGCCATGTCTAACATAGAACGGTCCACTGAACTATGTTTCGACACGAGAAGTATGGGCACATACCAGACCAAGCTCAACATGGAAAGGTGCAAGCCATAGGCGGAGGAGATGCAATGAATGCATGTGATCTACGATGCAATGGGAAATGGATATTTACAATGGATATGGCACGCAAGCCAAACCAAATTTTACCTAGGAAAGGCATGTACACGAACAAGCCATGTCTAACACAGAAAAGATGCCGCAACCCTCAAACCAACATACCAGCGTGGAATAGGCGCGTACACATGCAGAACTGTGTTTTAACGTGAAAAGTAAGGGCACATACCAGACCAAGCTCAACATGGAAAGGCGCGAGCCATAAAGCTACAATGCAATGGAAATGGATACAATGGATATGGCCTGCAAGCCAAACCAAATCTTGCCTAGGAAAGGTATGCACACATACTAGCCATGTCTAACACAGAAAAGGTGCCGCAACCCTCAAACCAACATACCAGCGTGGAATAGGCGCGTACACATGCAGAACTGTGTTTTAACGTGAAAAGTAAGGGTACATACCAGACCAAGCTCAACATGGAAAGGCACAAGCCGTGAACGGCGGGGGGGGGGGGGGGGGGATGCAATGAGTGCATGCAAACTACAATGCAATATCTACAAATATGCAATGGAATGGATATTTACAAAATGCATGACAATGCAGTATGATGCGATCTACTGGGGAAAATGCAGTGGATGCATGCAAGCTACAATGGAAATGCATGACAATGCACTATGATGCAATGACTATGATCGCAACTTTCCCTATCTTACCAACAGGGCGATATACTAGGTTGGTTCAGTATCCAGAACTGAGGCGCTGACATGTCGCCTCAATCTATGGGGCTTCCATACAGATTTCAAGCCGAGGATACACCCCTGGGTATTTAAACCAGACTTTAGTCTCGGAACTCCCGAACCTTTGCGTTCTAGGCATAAGCCGTTCGAACTCTAGTTTCCACCGTCCCAGTTGGTCTTCTAGGAACTCACCGCAAACATAGGCAGGTGGCTTTACCAGACCACCGAAATTCGTTCGGGCACGACAAACACCAAAGGAATTGCACCTTCAGAGGATTTAGGGTCTCCTAGACCGGGATATACCTGCGCGGTTCGTCTGGTTGCTCCAGCCTCAAATGAACCGTACATACAATATCGTGCCTGAAAAGAAAACAAACTTAACAGGTACAATGTTGTTAGCAACATGCATGACAATGCAACCGAACTGCACACAATGTGCCGAAGGTTTCGCACCTTCCAAGGATTTAAGGTCTCCTAGACCGTGCGTGTTTAAGGTCTCGCCAGACCACGTAGCAACATGCGTGACAATGCAAGAATGAGGCACGCATGCCACATGGAATGTAAACTGATACAATTGGACTTATACGCCACGAAAAACTGTGCACATCAATGCACCGGAGGTTTCGCACCTCCCAAGGATTTAAGGTCTCCTAGACCGTGCATGTTTAAGGTCTCGCCAGACCAGGTAATATGCATGACAATGCAAGAATGAGGCACGCATACTAATGCTAATGACGACACACATACCAGCGAAAATGTGACACGCATGCCGATGCAAATGAAGCATGATGCAAGATGATACAAATGAGACACGCGTGCCTCATAAGATGCAAAATGATACAAGTGTGACACGCATGCCACACGGAATGCAAAACGAAACAAATGAGACACGCATGCCTCATAAGATGCAAAAATGATACAAGTGTGACACGCATGCCACACGGAATGCAAAATTTTGAAAATTGGACTTATACGCCACGCGGAGCCGGTTTATATTCAAAACAATGCAATGTACTAACAAGTACAAGTAAGGTGCGCAAGATAGCGCGATAGGATACATGCAAGATACAAGTAAGGTGCACAAAACAGTGCGATGCGGTGCGCAAAAATAGCGCGAGTGATTTTGAAATGCACAAGATAGTGCGATGCGCTAAACAGCGCGATTGATTTGTAATGCACAAAACAGTGCGATGCGCTAAACAGCGCAAGTGATTTTGAAATGCACAAAACAGTGCGATGCGCTAAACAGCGCGATTGATTTGCAATGCACAAAACAGTGCGATGCGCTAAACAGCGCGAGTGATTTTGAAATGCACAAAACAGTGCGATGCGCTAAACAACGCGAGTGATTTTGAAATGCACAAGATAGTGCGATGACAGTGCGATGCGCTAAACAACGTGATTGATTTGCAATGCACAAAATAGTGCGATGCGCTAAACAGCGCAAGTGATTTTGAAATGCACAAAACAGTGCGATTGATTTGCAATGCACAAAACAGTGCGATGCGCTAAACAGCGCGATTGATTTGCAATGCACAAAACAGTGCGATGAAGATGCGATGCACGTGGGGCAACTTCTGAATTTAAAAGGATACAAAATGGATACACCTTGCACGAATTCGAGTGCCATGCACAGAAGACACGACCCGAGGTCAAAACGGAGGCCGGTTGAGCGTCGGAGATGCACTTTCTTGCACTTTCTTGAGCTATGAAGACCAGAAACTACTCATATGGCCTAAACAAGGTTGTGGAAACACCACCGGCTGTCCACCGGCTGCAGAATAACTCCATCGGCACAATATACTGCCGGCCGGCACAAAATATTGCCGACCGGCAAAACGTTGCTGAGTCGGGGCAGTTTCGACAATTCACCACGGGTGTTTTAAAATAGGGTTCCTAAACCCTATTCCTTACTTCCTTCACCGCCGAAAACCCACTCTCTCTCTCTCTAGAGCGTTTTCCTTTCCTTTTTCCTTCGTTTCTTCGCGTTCTACGCCCGTTTCGTCGTCGGATTCGCGATTTCCTTCGCGTTTCAGACATTTTCAACTGAACAAAACTTTGTTTCGGTGCCTCGTTTGCCGTTCCCACCTTTTTGGGGTTTGTTCCCCTTGCTTTCCTCTCGATTTCCGTACCATTTTCACATCCCGGCCTTTCCAGCCATTTTTGACCTTCTCGGGAGTTGACTTTTTGGTTGACTCTTCGTATTCTAGCCCGGTTTTCCTTCCTCCAGCTATTTTCTCATCATTCTCGACATGGCGGACGACATTCCACGCGGCGGGACTCCCCCGGACCACGAGATGGATCCCGGGGTCGAGCTCCTACATTTGAGCGAGCGCTCGTTCGGCCCGACGACCTACCGGCCGGCGATCCATGTTCTGCCCCCCGACGGACTCCGCCAGTTTCGGAGCTTCGAGAGGCATGTGCCACCCGAGCTATTACTGCGCGAGCCTACCTCTCACCTGTCCTTCGGCACTTCCGAGGTAACTCTTTTTCCTCTACTTTATTTTCTGCAATGTAGGGCACAAAAACTGTCGTAGCTTATTTATGCTCTTTAACTGCTTTAGCTGATATGTCGTATACCATAGTTGACTGCAAACATACACACAACTGATATCTGCTTGAAACTGACACATGCACACACACTGTACTGGCCCTGAATCACCCAAACACACTGTATTTCACTGCATACATACTGGTACCCAGCATTTGCTTGAATCTGTCAAACTATGCACACATGCTATACTGTACTGAACCACTCGAACACGCTGACGCATCACACGTATTTCACTGTAAGCACACCGGCACCCGGTATTTTTTTATTTTTTTTTTAGATCTGTTAAACTTGCACGCATGCTACATCTGTACTGAACCACCAAAACACGCTGACACATCACACTCCGTAGTTCACTGTAAGCACACCGGCACCCGGTATCTGTTTAAATTTGTCAAATTTGCACGCATGCTACATCTGTATGCTTCTTAAAACTGCATTTTGAATGTTGTTTTGCCATTGTTATCTTCTGTTTACAAGGAGATTCCCATACCATCCGCGGGCATGGGAACACTGGCGCTCGGGAGTGGTACGACGAGCTTCCTGACGCGGTCCGTCGCATAGTGGACCAGGCGGGCTTCAGCGCCTTCTGCCGAGGACTCTCCAGGCTTACCACATGCAGACCTCTCCTCGCCGCTCTGGCGGAGAGGTGGTGGGACACCACCGATTCATTTCACTTCTCCATAGCAGGGGACATGACGATGACCCCTTACGATTTCTCGATGCTCACAGGCATCGGGGTAGGGGGTGATCCGATCCCCTTTGATATTGACATGGACGAGTGGACTGCCACTCAGGTCCATCTACTCGGTGAGGCGCCACCTCTCGCTCGTCCAGGCTTTGTCCGATACTCCTGGTTCGAGGTGAAGTTCCGGGTCCAGCCCACCCTCGTTGACGCAGCCCCGATGACCCCGGAGGCCGTGGAGAGGTACGCTCGCGGCTTCCTCATGTTCTTGTTCGGGACGACCATCTTAGCCGACCGGGCGAACACCGTGCCTCTCTGCCTTCTCAGTGCACTGGTGGACGTCCGAGACATCCTGCATTATGATTGGGGTGGCGCCGCTCTGGCCACCCTCTATGGATACATGAGCTCGGCTTCCCGCGGCAGCGGACAGTTGCTCGGAGGCTACTGGCGGGCGTGGGAGGTACACTTCTTCTCCGCTTTTCATTTCTGCCCTATATTTTCTGTACTCTATACACTGCACGCACTGTAGTCTGCTTTATACTTGTTGTATACTGTACACACGGCACACACATACATTCTGCTTTACACTGACTGTACACTGCTCACACTGTACACTGTACACAATACACTGCACAACATACGGCTCTGCCATTTCTGCTTTATTCTGTATTCTGCTTTATCTGATAAATGCACTGGTATTTACCTTGCAGTTGTGGGTTTACGCCTACTTTCCTAGGCTCGCTCCCGTACCAGTCACAGAGACTCCTCTGGTCGTCCCCTTTTCACGTCGCTTTGACGGGAGATGCACCCGGAGGCCACGAGAGACATTCGGCTTTTTCCGCCGATACTTCGACACCATTACCCCCACCGAGGTATGTTTTACTTACAGTTTATTTAAGCTTTTCCTTTCCACTGCATATTTCAAAAACAGTAGATAACAAACTGTATGTCACTTTCAGATCACTTGGCAGCCGTGGGCTCCGTTTCTGGCGGCGATACGGGATCGGTTTGCCGGTGCAGATGAGACCTCGCGTTTCCGGATCTTATTGGAGGGCCCGATCTGTCAGGCTTGGTACCTGGGTGAGCGTTTCCTACGCCAGACCCTAGGGTTACCTGAGCAGATAGTCCCGGTTCACCCTCCTGCGGACATGAGGGAGACCGAGAGGCTCACCACCGAGCAGATAGACGATTACACTATCGGCTGGGAGGAGGCCCACTTCAGAGGCATCGGCGACTACCGAGAGTACGTGCAGACGTACCTGATGTGACCTCTGAGCGGCAGCCGTCGAGCGGAAGGGGCCAGGCCCGTGGCGCCAGCGACCGGGGCAGGAGCGGGAGCTTCGAGGAGGGCCCGAGTCCGTGGCAGGGGCGGAGCTCAGGGAGGACGGGGGGCTGGTTGGCCCGCCCTGCCTGCTGTACTGAATTTCCGGGGGCAGGGTGGCGCGACCTATCAGATCCCCTTCGCCCCTCCGCTAGCTGATCACGAGTTCGTCGGTGTCCCTGACTTGCCTCCGGTATGTATTACTGCACTTTTGTATAGTCATTTCATTTCAGTTTATTTGATATTCGAACAGAATATTGATGCATCTGATACTTTTGCAGGCTTCTTCTGGGTATACCCGGCAGTCATTGGAGATGAATGCCTCCATGATGGGGATGCTTCAGCAGACTTTTGATCTCCTGGCCCTCTACAGCATTCCGGTATGTTCTTCTGACACTGGCCTCAAACCATTCATACACTGCTTCACATAATTTGTTGTATGGCACAACACCTGATACACTGATCTCACAGCATCTGATACACTACATACACTGCATTCTACACTGTACCCTACACTGGTAAACTGCTCACGGCATTCATACACTGTACTCTGCATTCTGCACTGATAAACTGCTCACGGCATTCTCACACTGTACTCATACACTGCATTCTGCACTGTTAAACTGTCCACAGTATACACACACTGTACTCATACACTGCATTCTGCACTGTTAAACTGTCCACAGTATACACACACTGTACTCATACACTGCATTCTGCACCGTTAAACTGTCCACAGTATACACACACTGTACTCATACACTGCATTCTGCACTGTTAAACTGTCCACAGTATACTGATGCATTTCCCTTTTTATGTACTTTTTCAGCCTCCTTTCCAGATTCCTATGGCAGGAGGTGCTTCAGCTGGACCTTCCGTCCCTGCCCGAGGGAGAGACGAGGAGGGCCGAGTATTCCCCCACACCAAAGCGGGGCGCACTTATGCCGGGAGCAGCTCGCGGGCTCCTGTTCCCGATGACGACGATGATGAGGATGACGAGTCAGAGGCGGAGGTAGAGTCGGAAGCGGATTCATCGGAGGAGGAGACCGGAGGCGATACTAGCTCGGGCTCTGACGACGATGCCGATGATGCTCCTGGACCTTCGTCCAGGAAGAAGACCAGGACCGACTGATGGCCCCTGGAGTCGCTTGACATTGGTTTTTGTTGTTTTTCTTCTTTCTTGTACTTTTCCTTTTTGTTGGTAGTTAGATTACCTGGTACTGCCGCAGGCAGATTTTTGTTTTCCTCAAAACTTTGTACTTGAAAGAGATTATGAAATGAACAAATTTCTTGCTTAAAAAGTGTTACATTTACATATCTCATGTATTGTATCGCATCCCATCATGTTACACCTCAATGTGAATGAAATTGATTGGTTGTCTGAAAATTGAACACTTGCACTGTAATAATCAGATAACTAAACAGCCAACAGCAAAATAGCCCAAGCAACCCACTGCCTGATTCTGGACACACAGCCCTTATTCTGTTGGGGATTAATCTGCATACAGCCCATAACACAGCGTTCGGTTCATTCTGCACACAGTAAACTTTAAACGAAATAGCCCAATTTGACAAGACAGAGCTCAAATACGGAACCGGTTGGAGTTGAAGCATGCTCCAATGTAGAGAATGGCACAGCATTCTGGGTATAAACAATTCTGAAATTAAAAGAGGGTTTTTCAAACCGGGGTATCGAGCCTATAACTGAACACAGCGGGGAGGACTCGAACAAAAAGGTACACGACCTAAACATAACGAGACACGCTCGGGAGAAACCTAAAGCAAAGGATGAAACCAACAAATCAAAAAGACACGACACACAGACGTGTTAGCGAAGACGGGGGACCTCAGATCACGAAGAGCCAGTTTCTCTGGGTATTGCTCCCCACCCTTTCTGATTTGTGATTCTCACATCACTCGACTCTCAAGCTCGGATTTTCTCTCAAAACCCTTTTCCTCACTTTTCTCTCAACTCACACCTCTCTATTCTTCATTCTCTCATTTTTATCCCTCCCCGGGGTGTTAATGAATGAATAGGAAGTTGCGGGTTCATGCCCAATGCCGTTAGCTCACGGCTATTTCTTCTGGCGGGTAGAGTGCTCTTCTGGCAAGTACGTTGACGACGGGAGGAGGGGGGGGAGACAGAACGCCTGGCTCAACTGTGCCCCTAGTTCATCATTTTAACCATTCTTTTCATTTTGGTTATCTACTAAAACAATTTTGATCAAAATGAGAGTCGGATTAACGTACTTGTTCGATTTTTGATTTGAAAAGCATGCAAGTCAGGCTATAAGCACGGAAAATTTTCCCTTTTGGGTCCATGAAAACGGTCCAGTTTTGGAAAATGGAATAGTTTTCTAGAAAATAGTCAACCTCAGTAAAAATTTTCAAAAACTATTTTTCAAATAGTCAATGCTCAACGAGCATGGAACTTACTCTTTGAGATGCGCAACCTCGGATCGGAGGCAATGGAAAATTGCCCCTGGTTTGAAGGGGGTGGATAACAACGGAAAGTTGCCCCTGGTTTGAATGGCGGCTCACGACGGCTCGTGGCAACGGAAAGTTGCCCCTTGTTTGGATGATGCCGCAGCAGTCCGCAAACAGTCTTCATTGGTGGTGGTCGAACTCTCGGACACAGAGATGACGAAGACGGTCACAACAAATATATGGACACAGTCGCCTTGGAAGCGTTGGCGACTAGACTTTGGGATGAAATTGAAACCATTGCATGGACTGAGACGCTATGAAAGCGTTGGGGGCTGGACTTCATGATGAAGTTGCCTACGTATCCCAAACATGGGAATCAAGTCTTACGTAGTTCCGGTTAAGGTACACTCGGGTATTTTAACCTTCACTTTTCAGGCTCTAACTTTTGCCAAGGCGCCCGATGCGGGTTTTCGACCTTGCGAGCTTCTTTTTATTTTCCTTTGTTCATTTCTTTTTCTTTCTTTTTCACTTTTTTTCTTTCTTTTCTTTTCTTTTGCATTTTTTGCTTTTTTGTATTTTTCTCTTGCTCTAACTTTTGCCTGGGTCGCCCTTCCGGGTTTTCGGCCCAGCGAGCCTCTCAAAGGGTAAAAGTGTAACAAGTTCATGCCAAATGGTTTTTGAAGTTGAAGCCTCTCTGTGTCTAGGAGAACGGCTGTTGCAATGATTTGTAGGAGAATCTATCATGGCTGCTCCACGAGCTCCTTCTGGTGAGATCTACTCCTTTGATGCAGATTCGGCTTTGGTGCCTCTTGCTCGTGGGCTGCCCCTGATCTGGCCATACAGACCTTGCATGAAGTTTGACCGTTGAACTTTCTGAACGTTCTAAACGGGTTCAAAGTTTGAAAACGAACGGGTTGAATCTTGAGGCTGAGAGCGATCCTAGGCTGCGCAATCTCAAGAGCGATTCCACACAGGTCTTCACAGGGCCGCGTAAAACATTTGTTTTTGAAAGTTTTTAAGAAAGCGACAAATTGCTCGCGCCGAAGATAGTGTGGAACCAATCTGGATCAAGCCAGGATCCTTCTCAGTACTCACGCCGACAAGCATGGTTTCATTCATTAAAAGGCTTAGCACGCCTTTCTTTCTCTCAAAATGATCAAAATTTTGTAAAACTCGAGGAATTCCTTCCTCTTCGTTTTCATCACCGCAGTGTTCAAAAGGGTTTTTTTTTTTTTGAAAAACTTAGGTTAATGCAATGAGTTTGGCGCACAGGAGAGCAGGCGAGATGTACTATCAGCCCAATCAAATTATCTGGCACTTAAACTGAAAGCAAGCATGAAGTTGAGATAGCAACAGCTATTTCATTCAAATTTGTTGGTGCAACTGGCCCCTCGGCAGAAACAGACTCAAAAACAAAAACAGGTAATTACAAGACAAAACGGTGTTCGAGGCAACAACCCCAGAATCACCTGGTATTCTATACAAAAGGGACTGACTCGCTACAACAAGACAGACCTTTAAGCAAAAAGACTGACTCAAGACAAAGAGACAGACTCAAAACAAAAGACTGACTCGATACCCAAGCCAGGATTTACAAAGTTATCGTTCACAGCCACTCAAAAATGCGTGCCAGACGCCACATTCAAAATAAACCGGACGCCGCCCGCAGGTGGTTCACTTTCTGATTACATACTTGCAGTATCTGTGTCCTCAAAATCCAATAGCTGAGTGGTAACGGACTTGGCTGAGGTGGGCGGGAGGATAACCTCGTTGTCAATCAAATCTTGCACCTCATGACGGAGGCGGAAGCAATTGTCGGTTGCATGGCCTGTTTGCTGGTGGTATGCGCAGTACTGGGCAGCATCATGCGTGGCAGGGAGATTCTTCGGGAGAGGCCGAGGCTCCAAGGGTTTAAGGTGCCCCCTCTCGGCACGGATCTGAAGTGCCTTAGATAGAGGCATGTAGAGAGCGTGAAAAGTCCTGCGCCCCCGGGGCAGGTACTTTGGAGTCTGAGCGCTCTTACTAGCCGCGCAAGCGAAAGGGTCGGCAGGCGCCACCTTAGCTTTCTGATCTTTCCCGGTCGCAGGGACGGGAACAGGAGGAACTGTGCTGGCATGACGGGGCCTATCCCAATTTTCTGACTGGCTTGAACTACCCTCAGGTGGAGTGGGGAAAGCATCCTCCACAGTTTTTGCCACAACTGCGGATACCCGTTGCTTATTCGTCCCCCCGGCTTTCAAAGCCTCGACTGCCCACAGCAGTTGTTCAATGGGATCGGCATCTGCCTTCGTTTTATCTTTTCCTCTGACCTCAGCCTGATCGGGGGTTTGAGTTGATGTTGATATGTCATTGCCATAGCTGGAGGCCATCTCCGGTTGGCTAAGTTCAATCACAATGCGCCCTAACAACGGGGGCTCCTGGGGTACAAAGCTCCCGGCATATGGTGCGGCTGGGGGTGAAGCTGACATTCCGTAGGCGAGATCCGCCACAGACCTCTGGAGATCACCTATCATCCCCATTAGCTCAAATGTAGTAGGCTCGCGAGCCTGGTATAGCTGGGGGGTCCAAACCGGGTGCGCAACAGGCGACCTGGGTGGATGTGACACATCGATGCTGGCCTCACCTTGCAGGGTGATCCCTTGCTCTAATGCAGCCGTCATAACTACGATCTCTTCTTAATTCTGCGTCATCAAAAGCCCTGCCTCGGCGAGGGAGAGCACTAGCTATTCTGTATCAATTCTCTGGACACTCTGAAATGAAAGGAGAAACAAACAGCATTTTAGCCCAAACAGACCAAACACCGGTATAGCTGAACAACTGTACTCTACTGCTGATCACTGTTCCCAAAAACTGAACCCTGATACCCGCAGATAACTGATTCTTATAACTGACATTGATACTGGTCCCTCCGGACCCCGGGCCTGATACTCAAACTTGCAAACTGATATATGCTTTCCCTGTAGAAATACATTCTAAAAGCACATAGCAAGTAAAGAGAGCAAAAACACCCCTATGTTAGGGTAGGGTTTCCCTGTCCTATTTTGTCAGGAGCTAGGGTTCCACTATGCACGCAGCAGTTTCAAACAACCTAACATCGGGTAAGCAACCTGTCCTAGTTTGGAATGGTCACTATGGATTCCGAATATGCACTAGGTCGAATGGCCAAAAAGGGTGCCCCGGTAAAACCGGGGTTTGTGTTCCCATACTGTCAGAGCCCATAACCGGTCAGCCTTATGGTCATGCCTTGACAAGACAAGCCTCCGGCAAACCGTTCAGGAATGGCAGATGGCAAACACTGTGTTCCTAGGCGCACCAATGCACATGCAATGCAAAGAGACACATAAATGAAATCAAAATGGGATATCACGAGTTCGAGTCATGCTCTCTAAACTCCCCAGCAGAGTCGCCAGAAACTGTAGACGCGCCCGCGTGGGGCCTTCGCTACAGTTCGGACTCGATTTGTGTCACGGTTCTTAATCTTGAACCAAAGAGTCCAAATCTGGCAAATCGTTTTGAGAAACAGATTTTTTGAAAAGAAGTGCCAAACATGGACTGCTTTGCCAGATACAGAGTCGCCACCTAAATATTTTTTAATGGGGAAATTTAGGAAACCCTGACTCGGTGCCAAAGGCCACATGTCCGTCATCACCGGAGTTGTCTCGGCTCGGGAGCTTGGGTACGATCGGGGAAGGTCAGCTATGAGCACCCCCTTTCGTCCGGTCCGAAGACCGACCTCTACTAACCATGTTATCCGATTTTGAAAACGTTATGTGTTCTTATTCCATTTATTAGCCTAGAATTACTATGTTATGCGCGCAGCAAACAAGTATAGACTAGATTGCCTAATTTTGGAAATAAGCATTGCATATCCGTTTGTTCTTGGAAAAATGTTTTGGACTTTGCTACTCGCAAGTAGGCTAAAACACGGATTTCAACGAGTTTTTCCAACTCAAACAATCCAACCTTCACCCACAGGCATTCAAACAATTTATTACATAAGCATTTAGCCGCATGGCAAGCATACTGTCATGGCAACACTCACACGCATGCGGGATGCTAAAACATAAATACTTACATCGTATTCCGTGCCAAAACAATAAACTAGTTAGCAAACATGTATGTCCTAGTTCATGTTAAGAATGGCTAATGCATCGCATGCAAAATGTCACTAGAGTAGGCTCGGCTAGTCTAATCATGGCATGTGAAAATGCGATCAATTTGATTAACGTATTCAATTTGGAATTGTGGTACAAATGCAGTCAGCATGATGTACCGAGCCTAATGCATGCAATACAAATGCATAAATGCACGCATGCATAGCATAAGGTATGCTAAATTAAACGTGCCCTAATACTAACCACCAAAGCAGGTAAGCAAAAGGGAAGAAAGAAGTGGGGATTGGAAGACATACACACCACTCACACACACTTATTACAGATTTGCCCTCGCTCGGAGGGACCAAATAAATAATACAAATTAATTAACTACGCAAGCTAATTAAATATTGCAGACAATTAACTAGTTAAGCAAATTAACTAAGCTAATTAAGCAGTAAACCGCCTCGGGAGGAGAGCCTGATGCAATGCATGCTCGGTCCTGCTCGGAAATGCACCGCCATGCATAGGCTACCTCTGTTTTCCTTCCTTCACTCCTCTGGAGGTTGTCAAAACCTCAGGACTGCTTCCTTGGACATCGGGGAACACCACCAGCTGAATGGAATTGCCACCGGCAGTGGGATGTGGCCACCGGCCATTGGTGAAGCTATCGGCAGAGAAGGGATTACCGGTCGGCACTAGGAACTGCCGGTCGGCAAAGTGTTCCTGCAGAATCTGCAATTGACAGCAACAGAGGGCAAGGCAAAGCATGGAAGCACAATTCAAGGCATATATGCACCAATCATGTCCCCTATCATGTTTGTGACTCAAAAGGACATGTGTCTCAATTCTCGGACCACCAATCACGCATTTCCATGCATGATGGACCAAGGAGTCAAGTGTGCAACTTTCATGTCAAATGAAATGCAAACCATACAAACAAACCGAGGCCCAATTCCCATCACCAATTCAAGGAACAAGGCATGTATGCAAGATGCAATGCAACCTAGACATACAAGCTAAGGATGCAACATGGCATGGCAAGACATTTATGCAAGCATACAAGCAAACATGAGGCAATACCAACCAATGAAAAGGTGGTCTAAAACATGATTTGGGCAGCTCTAAATAGGCCCAAAACAGTAGCCAAAGTGACCAAAATAAAGGACCAAAATACACATACACGCATGCACATGTTAAGGCCCAAATGCTTAAGCATCAAAGGGCTATTTCTAAGCACATTTGAATGAGGCAATCATGGACAAATAGCATGCAAGGTAAGCATTGAAAATCATGTTAAAACATGGAGCCAAATCAAGCAACAAATCAAGCCAAACATGCAACAAATGGCCTAAGTGCTTAAAGCAAGTCAAAGGGGCTTGAACCATGGCCAAGCCAACCAAGCCTCACAAGGCAAAGGGGGCTTAAAATAAGTTCAAGGCAGACCTGGACCAAGCAAAGGGGACCCCCTAGATGGCATCTAAGTGGCTCAAAATCAAAGGCATGTATAATCACCAAAACATGGAACATGTTACACAAACCTTCAAAGCATCAAAGAGGTAACTAAAGCAAGCATACAAGCATACTATAAGGTCTGAAATGACATGGTGGATGATTCCAAATCACCAAATCAATGCAAAAATGTCATGCTATACACTCATACACTTAAGGCCAACAAGCCGGAATGCAAAGGAGCTATACTAAGCATGCCAAATTCGACCCAAACAACCTAGGACAGACCTTAAACATGGCAAAATGAGCACAAAACCTTCACAAGGCTAAGCCTGAAACATGCTACAACTAAGGCTAACAACCTAAGGCATATTAAGGCAATATCATGGCATTACATGGTAGGTATGCTAAGCATGCATTGTGTACCAAAACCAAGTAAAAACAGAGGCATATTACGATATAGTAAGCACAAAAAGCAACTAAGGCATGGTCGACACGAAGCTTAGCTAAGTGCTCCCTCAAGAGGCCAAAAATGGTCCTTTTCAAGGACAACAAGGAGAGGGGGCCCTCTCCTTTTGGAGACTTCAAGGCACCATCTCCACCACTGAAATCCCTCAAGATTTCAGTGGTGAAGAGGCCCAAACACCAAAGTCTCGAAACTTGCTCAAAATGGCTCAAAATGGGGCCTTTCAAGGCCTAAGAGGGGTCAAACACCCTCAAACCACAAAACACTCTGAATAAACAATCGAGAGGGCTAAAAAACAGAACTTTTTTGTATTATACACTAAGCACAAAAATAGTTCAAAGATAGGCAAAAACAAGATGCAAAAATGGGGTAAAAAGGGGTAGTTTCTCACCCTTGTAGACCACCTTCACAAATGATGCTCCAATGGCCCTCCTTGGCTTGAATCCAACACCAAAACACCAAAATCAGCCCCTTAGAACCTCAGGAGCCAAAGGAAGGTGAAACACTAGGTGTTTGTGTGCAATAGTATGAACTAAAACACCTAGAGCACAAAGAGAGAAAAAGAGAGATAGGAGATATGTATGAACCCTAACCCTAAAACCAGAGCTTCTCTCTGTCTTTTCTATCTCTAAAATGTCTCAAGTGTCTAACCCTAAAGCCAAGAGACAAGGCTTCTCTTTATAGAGACTTTTGTCTTGTAAAGCTTACAAGACAAGCTTCTAAAGAGGGAGATCCCTCCATACACGTGTATGGAGGGGAGCCAAAAGCAAGACAGCTGTCTTAAAATATCTGCACAAGCAGATACACAGTAGTCGGCCGGCCAAAAATGCCATTTTGGCAAAATTGAGTGCCGACCGGCAACAAAGAGTGCCGACCGGCAATATACATTGCCGATGGCATCAAAAACCAGCTGGTGGCCTCTAGCCACTGCCGGTGGTATGTGGGGATGCCTCACAAGGCATTCCCTGCCCCCTCCAAGGAAAAACACAAGTGTTTGGTGCAAAACCAGACACTAAACAGTCGAGTTCGGAGATCCTGGAACTCCAAACGAACACAAACATGGATAATCACCGAGTGTTCCAAGCGGTGACGTCCGAGTCTTGAGGACGGTCAAAAATGGGGTGTCTACACAACCTCACACCACGCACTTGCACTCAAGCCCAGCCCAGCTTGCCCGGATGGAAGGCGGCGGCGCGCGCACGTGTTTTTTGTTTTGAGTCCAATGGGTCTACCCTACTTCACCCATAACCTCACCCTTCCACAAACTTAAGTACCCATTGAGGCCCATCCAAAGTATCCCAAGTTAGAGTTTATATACCCATATAAATCCTTAAGCTTTTCCAATGTGGGACAAATACATTTCACAAATGTATAGGAAACACATCTACAGCCATATCCACGAACACGAAAATGCGCATTGAATTCTCATTCATCTGGAAATGGTTTTGAGCAACCAAATAGACGATGTTATTCACTGCTTAAATATGAACCCAATTAGTAACGTTAAAAATAACGCTTTGGTCCTACCTTAATTAATGCTCAAAGTTAACAAAAACATAAGGTTTATTCCAAAGCTATTTTCCAACAATTCCCCACATAAATGGAATTCACAATAACGGACATGCAACAAAATGTAAAAACAAAAAAAGAGTACATTAAGAAGACACACTACGTCGAGATAGGTAGCTTTTGGTTTTGAACCTCCTCTAGTGAAAGCCTATCGGACTTACTAGCTAACCAGTAGACGCGATTTTTTTTTTTTTGGATGAATAAGCCATAAATTAAAAGACAAATAATTACAAACTTTAACGCCCCAAATTTCTATCCCAAATGATAATACAACAATCATGGCTCTTTCTAGGAAAACCGAATATAAATCTCCAAACTTACATTACATGATACAATAGTTCTTAATGCAACAATACATTAATCTAACAACAAGTAAATAAACAAATAAATACCCCCAAAGGTTTACAAGTTTTCAATGCTTGAACCTGGCTACACAAAACGGTTATTCAAACCCACACACATACAGCCATTGGCTTACACACAAAGTCACAGCAAATGAGAGTCTCGTACTCTCAACACACATTTCCTTGCCTTTAGTTAGGCAGCATCACCACATCTTTTCTTGCACAAAAATCCCGTAGGGTGAGCATAAAGCCCAGTAGGAAATCCTTAACAAAGTATATACATTTTATACAAGTCTTAAGAGATGAAATGCACATGCCATGCTATACCCTTTTGAAAGAAAATCACATCTTCATCTTTGAAAATCATCATGCTCAATGATGTCATGCAATTTCAATTCTTTAAAACTTAACAATTCATTTCAAGAGCAGTAAATGCGACTTTAGTAATCCCTAGGTCGGTGTCTGCAAGTAGACTATACTAGAACTACCAAATTGTCATTTTTACTGGTATTAACCGTAAGGCTCGATACCTATCCGCACGGGTTTTCGGTCTTTCACCCCGGACCCTCAGGCCAACTTATTCAATTTCATCTATACCACCTATCAAGGCTTACCAACCTATTTATCCCAAAACCATTCTATGAAAACTTGTTTTCTCAACATTCTTTTCTCAATGCAGGCGCATTGGTTAACCCAAAAGGCATTACAAGGAATTCATAATGGCCATAACGCATGCGAAAGGTCGTTTTCTGAATGTCCTCCTCCCAGACACTGAACTAATGGTATCCCGACCTCAAATCTATTTTTGAGAAGCAACAAGACCCTCTAAGTTGGTCAAACAAATCATCTATTCTGGGTAGAGGATACTTGTTCTTAACTATAACTCTATTCAACTTGCGGTAATCAATACACAACTAAGGATTCTGGAAACTGCTCTGGCATGATAACAGCATACACGCGCCCCTGTGGCCCCTGATTAACTTGTCCCCCTCTCAGAGCATAGGCCTATTGTACTGACTGAGCCGAAGCGGCTCCCTGATTAACTCGCGAAGCTTGGATTGATTGAGCCTACTAGTGGCTCTGAGTCTGCCTCGACCCTGATACGCTAGATACGCCTCCCAACTATGGGCAAGTTCTCTTCATATGCCCGGGCTGACCACACTGTAACAATTAAACCCTTGACCTTTATTCTGAGACTGAGACTGACTTTGAGATCGATTAGGTGGTGGTACTATTATATGCCCACCTCCCTTCTGTGGGCATCAGAAGGCTTTGTGACCCGGTTGGCCATACTTGAAACACGAGAAACTACTCAATGCACTTTTTCCCAGACCCGCACTGGGCAAAGGAAAAGTGAATCTAGACTGTTGTGGTTGGGACTGGGACGGATGGGTGTTTCTACTCTTCTTGTTCTGTCTATAGTCTCCTTGAGACTCTTGGCCCCTAGACCTCAAACTCTGAAGCCTCTTCTCCTCGGCTTGTATGAAAATTTCTACGTGTGTCGCCGACTCCACAAGACAGTCATATTCCCGAATCATATTTCCGACAAGCTTGAACATAATTTTTTATTTCAATTTCTTTTCAAATTCAATGCAATGGCGCTCTTCCGTTGCCACCAACTCTGGTACAAATCTAGACAAACTAGAGAAGACTACCTCAAACTCAGCCACGGGCATGTCGAGTTGTTTAAGGTCTTTAAACTCTTGCCTCAATCTCTCCCTAGCAATGGGAGGTATGTACTTATCTTGGAAAGCAACCGCAAAGGCTTCCCATGTCGGCTCCACTCTACCCTTGGCATCTTTCCACCATTAACCCGCGTCTCCCTTCAGATAGTAACTCGCTAGAGTCACTCTTAGTTCACTATCTTTGATGTTAAGCATCTCAAATGTCTTCACAGTTTGTTTGAGCCACTCATCCGCTTTCTTGGACTTAAGACCACCATGGAGCTCATCCGGTTTGGCTCGCAAGAACTCTCTAGTAAGGAAACTCACCCTTGACTCTGCGGTGTTCTCTCGGGCTTGATTCTCCACCCTCAACAAGTTTATAGACTCTCTTTAAGGCCCTTCCATTTCTCGAGCTAGGGCCACCATTGCGGTTTGGCTCACTTGTTCAGCTACATTAGCTTGGCCGGACACTTCCTCTTGCACCGGAACCTCATGGACCGTTACCTCATGCACACCTCGGTGAGCCCTACCACACCTCCCACCTCTACCACCACGGGTTTGACATCTTCCTGACATCCTATAAATGACAATAGAATTAATTTAGCACACTAACCCACACGTGCCCGTAACTTGCCTTACACGTTTGATCACAATAATTCTATATATTCCTCTACCATATAACAATTAAATTTTACCCCACATAAGCACTTAGTCATGTAAACACATACGGATTATACTCTTATGATGAGATTCGTCCCACGAAAAACCAAGAATTCTTAGTAGAATGAGTATTGATCAAGTACCCTTCTAATAAGACCTCAAAGAATTTAACAGGTGCAAATAACATCCCAAAAGTCCAATCCCATACCCATTTAGTCACATAAGCATGTTATCACATAGTCACAAAATACATAACACTTGAGCTTGGTTACACAAAATGGTTATTCAAACCCATACACATACAACCCTTGGCTTACACACAGAGTCACAGCAAAGTGAGAGTCTCGTACTTTCAACACACATTTCCTCACCTTTAGTTAGGCGGCATCACCACATCTTTTCTTGCACAAAAATCCCGTAGGGTGAGCATAAAGCCCAGTAGGAAATCCTTAACAAATTATATACATTTTATACAAGTCTTAAGAGATGAAATGCACATGCCATGCTATGCCCTTTTGAAAAAAAATCACATTTTCATCTTTGAAAACCATCATGCTCAATGATGTCATGCAATTTCAATTCTTCAAAACTTAACAATTTATTTCAAGAGCGGTAAATACGACTTTGATAATCCCTAGGTCAGTGTCTGCAAGTAGACTATACTAGTACTACCAAATTGTTATTTTTACCAATATTAACTGGAAGGCTCGACACCTATCTGCGCGGGTTTTCGGTCTTTCACCTCGGACCCTCAGGCCAACTTATTCAATTTCATCTATACCACCTATCAAGGCTTACCAACGTATTTACCCCAAAACCATTCCATGAAAACTTGTTTTCTCAACATTCTTTTCTCAATGCAAGTTTTCAGATCGACTTTCAAAGTTTAATGTAATCAAATGAATTGATATGTCAATGCAACAACAATCAATACAATGTAACAATTCTTCCATTTCCAATTCTTCCACATAACATTACCATTGTGATCAAAATTCCCATTTCTCATTTCAAAGCAATTTCACAAGATAAATATAAATACTTTTTTGTAGACAGGTCAAACTTCTGGAACCAAACATTCTCCGCTCGAGCGCATAAACGACCGCTCGAGCGGACAAGAAACTTCGAATGCATTTTGCATTTTTGTTTCGGCGTGCTAACCGGGCAACTTGACCCCCGTAAGCTGATCAGGTCAAAATCAGGATCGCTACACAAACTACAAGAGGCATACCTCAAGAGCTAACCTACTATACAAGATACAGAAAACAACAATCCAAAGCAACAAGAAGACAAAAACTTGTTCAAACACCACATAAGCAACAAGAGCAAATGAGGAGCAAGAACAGGGCTAACACAAAACTACACCATAGGAAAGGCCTAGAGATTATTGGACCACAACTCAGATCCCGAACAACTCAAAAGAAATCCAACTAACATAATAAAGCCATGTACAAAGCCAAAACAGGACCTGCGATTACAAGATAACCAATAGAGCCTATCACAAATTAACTAATATATAAAAATTCAAACTGTAAAACAAACATCATAGCCTTCTAAACATCAGGTAACATCAGAAAAAGGCATCAACAACATGGAAACAATAGCACATAATAGGCAGGCCACAATAGACAAACAGTACCAGCAAGCTAACAACAAAGCAGCAGCAGTTAGAACCACAATAGTTGGCCAGCCAAAACTCCAAAACAATAAAAAAGACAATAGCAGCAGCACGCAGGAGCTTCAACATTCAACAAATTAGGACAAGATCTACCAAACTAGGCTACTTGCTCCAAGCCATCGTTCAATCAAATGACCCTAAGAGAGCCAAGCAATCACCAACTCTGTAAGGCCCCAGTGTCCCACATCAGGAATGGAGGGGGAGTTCCAGGACTATAAAAGTAAAACCTGGGACCCTTATATAGCATCGAGGCCTTTTCCCAGGTGGTGAAATCCCTAACAGAACTCCACAGTTAAGCGTGCTTAGGCTGGAGTAGTTCTAAGATGGGTGACCCACTAGGAAGAATAAATCCGTGCAGGCGTGGCCCAAAGTGGATAATATCGATGACATGTGAAAGGTCGGGGCATTACAAACTCTATTTGAAAATTCAACAATAGTTAACTGCAAAAGCTCATGATACTGCTAGCCTTCACTCAACACTCAAGGACACTCAAACACTACACACGACAATTAATTATAATGTATGAGAAACATCACAAAACTAGTGGATGCGATGCCTTGAACTATTCTGTTGTTTGTGTAAGCGAGGACAATAGACTACACATAGTGTATCTGTAAACACAATTTGGTTCTCACAGTTGTGTTCACTTTGGCCCTGAACAACACCTGGTAATTCATGAGTGCTCTAGAGAATTTAGCGTTCTCAATTCTCACAAAACTGGCCCAGTTCACACTCATATAAGTGACTTCTTATTAAGAGTATCCTGCTATTCCCCACTTGGACGTCCAAGCTATAAGAATCATTAAAAACAAAGCTTACCCTACTAACGTTACAGGAATCACTCCTCTTATCACAGAAATGGATAGAAGAAAACCTCATTAGTGATACGTGAAGTCGTCCATAATTTGGTTGTCCCTTTGGACCTAGATCTTGGGATCTCTAATCAACTAGGTTGGGTTTCCATTGTGGCGACTTTTAAGTAATATGCTTTAATCTCATTCTCCTCAATAAATGGTACACTTGCTCTCTGGCTAGCCCTTTAGTCAATGGATCTACAATATTCTCTCTTGACTTTACATATTCTATGGAAATTATTCCATGTGAGAGCAAATGCCTAACGGTATTATGTCTTCGACAAATGTGTCGAGACTTACCGTTATATATATGATTTTGTGCCCGTCTTATTGTTGCTTCACTATCACAATAAATGCATATAGCTGGCACAAGTTTAGGCCACATTGGAATGTCTTCAAAGAAATTACAAAACCCTTATGTTTCTTCTCCTGTTTTATCTAATGCGATAAACTCATATTCCATTGTTGACCTTGCTATGCATGTCTACTTGGAGGATTTCTAAAAGACTGCAACACCTTCCAGTGTAAAGATGTATCCACTTGTGGATTTTGAGTCTTTTTTATCCGATATCCAATTTGCATTGGTGTACCCCTCGAGTACTGCTGGATATTTGCTATAATGTAAGCCATAATTCTGAGTATGTCTTAGACACCTAAGTACCCTAATTATCGCTTTCCAATGATCGAACCCTAGATTACTTGTGTACCTACTCAATTTGCTTACAGCATAGGCTATATCTGGCCTAGTGCAATTCATTAAGTACATCAAGCTTCCGATTATCCGAGAATACTCTAATTGTGATATGCCTGCCCTTGTATTTTTTGACAAATGAAGACTAATGTCAACAAGTGTTTTAGCAGGACGGTCGTCATGCTTTCCAAATTTCTCCAAAATCTTCTCAACATAATGAGACTGGGATAAGGCATATCTTTTAGATATTCTAGTAATTTTTATTCCTAGACTTACATCTGCTACTCCCAGATCTTTCATGTCAAACTTTTTGTTCAAAATTTTCTTTATGGATTTAATCATATCTTTATTGCTTCCAATAATGAGCATGGCATCCACATAAAGACAAACTATGGCATAGCCTTTGTCTGTGCTTTTAATATAGAAGCATTTGTCACATTCGTTTATCTTAAAACCATCTGAAAGCATAGCGTGATCAAACTTTTCATGCCATTGCTTCGGAGCTTGTTTTAATCCATAAAGGGATTTAACAAGTTTACAAACCTTTTTCTCTTGGCCGGGAACTTGAAACCCTTCCGGTTATTCTATATAGATTTCCTCATCTAGCTCGCCATTCAAAAAGGTTGTTTTAACATCCATTTGATGTATCTCCAGATTATATAAAGTTGCAATTGCAATTAGCAAACGAATAGATGTTATTCTTGTCATTGGTGAATAGGTGTCAAAATAATCAAACCTTTCATTCTACCTGTATCCCTTAACAACAAGCCTAACCTTGTATTTATCTATTAAACCATCTGCTTTCATTTTTCTCTTAAATATCAACATAAAGTACCAATTTAATTCAATTTATATTTCTATGTCTCCAAGTCATTCCCTTCATCAATTTTAATTATATACCAATTTACACATTAAATCTTTCAACATTTCTGGATTTCCACCCAAAACAACTTCCTTGAATCCTCCATTATATCATCATAACACAAATCTCATTACACATACGGATACACAAGAAGATTAATTGAAATTTCAACATAAAGTACTAATTTAATTCAAACCCTCATTTAAAAACAAAATCCCAAATCTAGGGTTTCAAGAAAATTGGAGGTTTTCTCATTTCATCATCAAATCCAATAATCATCAAATATTTCTCATCAATATCTTAAAACATTCTAAATATCTCAAAATTTTCAATGAAAACCTCATTTTTTAATATAAACATCTTTTAATCAAAGATTTCAAACTCAAATCAACACATACTTCACATAATACAACACAATCAAATGAAATCATAAATAATTAGAGTTAAGAGAATTCCCTACCTCAAGGATGAGAGCTACCTAGGAAGACCCATTCAAAACCTCTACGAAACTGTGATTCAATTAGTCAAAAGAAAGATCAGCACTCTTCCAATGATCTTGCATGATCTATGGTGGATCCATGGTGTAATGAGGTGAAATCAAAGGTTTGTGGCTAGGGTTTTTGGACATGAAGAGGTGAGGGAGACAAAAGTGAGAGAAAATGAACAAAATGTGGGTTTTATACTTGCTGATCCCAAACGAATTGCTCTAGCCAACACTTTTGCGCTCAAGTGTCAGAGACATCACACCGCTCGAGCAATAAAACCTTCGCTCAAGCGCAGAACGCATGCTCCTAGAACTTTAGACCATACAAGGCAGATCGCTTGAGCGACCAAACTTGCGCTCGAGCGAACTTCAACATCTCCCAAAATCTTAGACCTACAAAAGTATTTAGATGACCCGCCAGACCGCTCAAGCAAACAATACGTCACTTGAGCGAAGAGGAAGAAGAAACAAAAAATGTCCCATAGTGATACATTTAGGACCTCCATCTTTTGTTTTGATATTGTTTTAATTTTTAAATGCTTTTTTTTGTTCCTTTTTTTTTTCATATTGTAGGATGCCTTTCAAGGTTATTGAGTGCCCCCAACAATTCGAACTCTTGATCTCCTGATCTAGTTTCATGAGTGCAATTTGAAACATAAATAAGAGTCTAGATCTGACAATTTGTATAGAAAATCCATTTTATTATAGAACCTTTGCCGAAAAATAGACTATATTACTAGATCTCAGAGTCACCACCTAATCTTTTAGGAAAACTAGGAAACCCATGACTCAAAGTGTCTCAGTTCGAGAACTTAGATATGAAGGGAAAAGGTCATAAATTAAGCACCCCTGCTCACCCGATCAAAAGATCGGCCTCTACTAAATCATGATGTGAGTTTTATAGTCTCCTTATGTTCATATGCTGGTTTTAATAATGTTAACATTACTATTTGAAGCAAATAAGTAAAGATTGTTTCACCTGTTTGGGTTATGCTTTGATTTCATGCATTTTGGAAAACCTTTTTGCACAATTCAAAAAATAATAAGCAACTCAAAAGTATAAGAATGAACCACATTCCATCGCAAGCAACACAATCTTCATCCACTGGCATTCTTATAGATATTCCATTTAAGCATATAGCCACATGGTATAACGCCGGATATAGTAAGTAGCATGTACATGCAAGATGCGAAAACTAAAAAATGCTCACCTAGTACTCCTCTGTGGTAAGCCAAAAAGAATGTGTCAGATACACATGCATGATCCTATATACAAATAGCTAATGCAATACACCCACAAGATGTAACTAATGATTCGGCTACCAACATGTGACATGCGTATCATTTCAAGGTATGATGTAGGACACAAAATAGCCTTTAAATTGATAAAATCCAAAACTGGAAATGAACCGAGTCCGGACACATGAAAAATTGATGCAAATCATGAATATGATAAATAAAACATTATGTTGCACATACATAAAGCGTATAAAATAAAAAAGATAGAAAGGCGTGGGTTTGAGAGTTATTACAACAATTGAATTGACTGAAGCTGTGGGGCTGGGAAGTTTTTACAACAATTGACTGAATAGAAGACATGGGATTCGGAATTATTACAACAATGAATTGATTCATCCAAATAAAAGCTAAATCTAACAGATCATAATAAAATAAAAGCTGAATCTATAAATAGCAACCACAAATGCCTAGGAAAGCACTCCCCAAAAACTTCCATGTTCTGCTCTTCTCTGTCAGGGGGACAAAGTTCACTAGACCGTCTGTACATAAAACCATCCAACTGAATAAAAAAAGATCCGGCCAGGTTTAACCACCGAGACAAACTCTGTTTTGTGCGAAAAGACCACAACAGAACCAAAACACATCTTCTAAGAGGTGCTCATCCCATCTACCCTTCCTTCTTGTACAAATCACTCAAGGAAAAGGTAGATAGGCCTCAACCCTTATTCAACAACACAAAAGACTCTATACAACATGTATTTACAACAATTAATCAAATAAAAATAATTAGAGGTTGGAAGAAATTCAAGCCCAAGAAATTAATGAGAACCTACAATCATCTCTTTCTCAATAAGGGTAGATTAATATCCAGATTCATGCTATTAAATGGAGAGAGTGGATTAATGACCACTATTTCTTGGTGGAAAGTAAGAGATTCATCAAAGGCTATTGAAGACTCCTCTCTCATTCATGGAACAAGAATGTTTCCATCATTTTCCATATTCACAAACGATTGAGGAAAAAGTTCTCAACATCTTTGACCTAAAATCTCTTACTTTATGGTTAGAAAATTGATTTCATATAAGGCTTATTTTGGGCCATCTTTGAGCCCAAAATTGAGTGGGCCCCAAACGTCTTTTGGGGTAGGTCGGAAAAGGTGACGTGTTCCTTGACGCATACCAAGTCACACGACGAAGACGGTTCGTCAAAATCATTTATGAGAGAATGGGAACTTGACGTCATTTTCGAGTTCGTGGAATGGACATTTAAAGAATTGAATGTGGGTTTCCTTGTAAGGCTTGTCCCACATTGAAACTTGATGAGAACTTATGTGTGAATATAAGTTCCAGGTGATAACACTTGGGTTGAGCCCCAAGGGGCACCTCAAGTTTGTAGAAGGGAGGAGTTATGGACAAAGTGAACCTTAGCCCAAACCACCACACAAGCGTGCGCGCGCTGCCGCTGTCGTCCATCCAGCCCAGCCCAGTCGAGTCGTGCCGTGCTGTGCCGGGCGCGGGTGTGGGTTGTTGGTCAAGTCGGTTCTTATATTAATTTTTTAGACAAAATATGTTTAAATTTTTTCCAAAATTCTTGCGAGAAAATTTAATTTTCTGAACCGAAATTAATTCAATTTCTGAATTTAATTTTTATGTCCATTTGTTACTTCTTCAGTCCATTTTTTCAAACAGTTTAAACAGTCCAAACAGGTTACCAATCTATTGAAATCCAGACAAATTCAGTTTCTGCCCAGACAAATTCAAATATGTTGTAGTTTTCCAACAGATAGAAACTACACAGCAGTTATCTGTTGCACCTGTTCATTCAAAATATCCACCTGTTCAGTTTGATTTTTAGATCTATTCAGGTCCATATATAGCAGGGCATTTTCCAGTAGAGGGGCATTCTGAAAATTCATTATTTCCTTCTACTTTTGCTCTCTTGCATGATATAATCTTCATATTAATTTTAAAAAAAATCAGAGAGTAAGAACACAGGTTTTTGTTCACCGAACAAATTGTTTGGAGTGCTACTACAATTTGTGAAGATCATTGTATCTTGGGAGATAGATGCCAGTTAACCGTAAGCACCGTAGCGGGGCAAATCTGTCTTAAGGACAGAGTGTCACACACTCGACTTGATCTTTTTATTATTCATTCGGTTCGGTAAAATAATTTCGGTACGTTATTTATTTTATTTGTTTGACTTAGCTTCAATTTATTTATTGTACACAGAATACTGTTCCAACAATCTTAAGACAAATTCGAATTATTCTGTTTACAAAATTTTTCGTTTGTTTCCCTTTCTCTTTTTTCTTCTTACAGAAACTATTTTCTATGATTTTACAAAAATAATATTCTTGTTCGAAAACAAATAATAGTAATATACTGTTTGACAGATAGTAGTAATATACTGTCTATTTTCTTTGACAACTAGTAGTAATATACTAGTGTCATTAACAATTCAGAATATCTATTTTTGGAATTTTGTCAGAAATTAATTTTCATTTTCAGAATTTATTTCTGAGTGTTCATTAATTAAAATTCTGTTTCAGTATTTTAATTATTGAAGTGTTATAGAAATTTAATTTTCTGTGTGGAATTAATTTGGTTAAATAAAATTTTATTTTATTTTCAAATTAATTGAAAATAAAAGTTACAATTTTTGTTTCTTTTATTTTACAGAATTTAATTTTGTGATTTTGATTTAAATTTTTTGTGTAGTATAAAATTCTAATTATAATTTTGTTTTATAAATTAGAATTCATGGCTACTGAAACTGGTCAAACTAATACCCAAACAAGTACTAATGTGGTGCCTGCAATTGCTCCAGCCCCTCCTATTGTGATTGTGCCAGTCAATCACGGTGAGAAGCCAGAGAAGTTCTCAGGAACTTATTTTAAAATATGACAACAGAAAATGTTGTTCTATCCTACAACTCTGAACCTGGCTCGTTTTCTCCGTAAGAATGCTCCTACTTTGGACGAGGATGAAACTGACTGGCAAGTGGTTGCTGGGGTCGATGCCTGGAAACATGCTAATTTCCTTTGCCGGAACTACATCTTCAACGGACTTGACAACACATTATACAACGTCTACAGTCCTATCAAAACAGCAAAAGAACTTTGGGAGTCTTTGGAGAAAAAGTACAAAACGGAAGATGTCAGCTAAAAGAAATTTGTGGTTGGCAAATTCCTGAACTTTGTGATGGTTGATTCTAAGACGGTGATCAGCCAAGTTCAAGATCTCCAACTCATTCTCCATGACATTTACACAGAAGGCATGTCTCTCAGTGAATCCTTCCAAGTTGCAGCCTTAATTGAAAAATTACCACAACGCTGGAAGGAATTCAAGAACTACCTCAAACACAAGCGCAAAAAAATGTCTTTAGAAGAATTGATTGTGCGTTTGAGGATTGAAGAGGACAACTGCAATTTTGAAAAGCAGGCTGGTAAGCATCCAATGGAGTCCAAGGCAAATGTGGTGGAACATGCTCCAAAAGCAAAGAAACGAAAGTTTTCTGGAGAAAGTTCATCACAAGGCTCTAAAGGGGGGGGGGGAAACTAATGGCAAGTTTTACATCTGTGACAAAGAGGGACATCGGGCCAAAGATTGCCGTAGCAAGCGCAAAGGAACAAGCAAGAAGCCTGCTTAAGCCCATATGACCAAAGTGGACAATATTTCCACTGGTATAGATGACATAAATCTTTTTGCAGTTGTTTCCGAGGCAAACCTTATCAAAAATCCTAAAGAATGGTGGGTGGACACTGGTGCTACTCGCCACATCTGTGCCGACAAAAAGATGTTCACATCTTATTCTACAGTGGACAACGATGAACAACTTTTTATGGGTAACTCCTCAACTTCTAAAGGTGAAGGACAAGGAAAGATTATTTTGAAGATAACATCTGGAAAGGAATTCACTCTCAACAATGTGCGGCATGTATCAAACATTCGCAAGAACCTTGTTTCCAGATCTTTGTTAAGTAAAAATGGGTTTAGGCTAATTTTTGAAAGTGACAAATTTTTACTTACCAAAAATGGGATGTATGTAGGAAAAGGTTACATGGCTAATGGCCTTTTCAAAATGAATATAATGACTGTTGTACCCTCTGTTATTAATAAAAATACATCTTCTTCTTACTTGCTTGAGTGTTCAAATTTGTAGCAATCTCGGTTTTGACCCGTCTCTGTGTAGTGTTTAGGGTTCGGGTTGGTATGGTTTTGAACAGTGTTACATATCTTAGTTTCCCTGTATTTCCCTGTATTTTGGTTATCGGGTTGTAGTGGTGTGTTTGGAACAGGTAATGTCTCCAAACCGTTAGATGCGAATCCAACCCAAATTGTGCCTTGCAGAGTTGTATCAGAAGTTAATTCTTTCAAGTTTTGCCACTTCGCTGAGTACGTTAGGGATCGAGCTGCCCGGTTAGCTCGCGGGGGTCCAGGGAGCAGCGCCCCTTAGCGGGTCGGGGGCAGCACCCAAGTGGGGACGAGGGGCAGCGCCCCCGAAGCAAAAATACAAAATGCATTCGAAGTTGCTTGTCCACTCGAGCGGCCATTTATGCGCTCAAGCGGAGAATGTTTGGTTCCAGAAGTTTGACCTGTTTGCAAAGGAACTAAGAAAGTGTATTCGACGCTCAAGCGGAACTTTCCGCACTCGAGCGGGAGGCTGTGTCTGACGCTCGAGTGGGGCTTTTCATGCTTGAGCGGACCATGTTATATCAGTTCGTGAATCTGATATTTCATATCACTTTTTCTGTTCTCTCTCTCTCTCTAAAACTGTCTAGAATTTCAGATCTAGAGCTTCTCTCTCTAGAAGTCCTATTTTCTCTTTGATTTCTCCAAATCCATTGGGATTTAGACCTAAGTTCTTCATCAAAGTCAGTTATCATCTCAAGGGATTCGTTGTGTGCAGTGGAGATCGAGTTCAAGCATCGTTAATTTTAAAGTTTCATCTCAATTCTTCTTCAATACTTGAGGTAGGGACTTTCTTAGAGTTATATACATATATATATATATATATATATATATATTTTGCAATATCTAGATGATTTTCAAAATCATCCTTTGAAAGCGTTGAAAATTGATTGTTGATTCAAGAAGTTGAGCGATTTTGAAAGTGGGTTTGTCTCTTGTTCTTTTGAAATGATCTTATGGGTTTTGATCTTCGTTAATTGAAAAAAATATGATTTTGGAAATTTTTCTTTCAAAAGATTTGAGTTGTATAGTTTTGGTGAGAAAACCTAGAAATTGGGGATTTTTAAAAGAAATTGAAAATCCATAAATGATATTGTTATACTTATTTTGTGTGTCAAAATAAATGGATATTTGGAAATTTTCTTAGTTATATTTATATAAATGATGAATTTCATGGAATATGAGAATTGTTGTTCATTTTGGAAATTATTGTTCAAAACATTGAAATAGTCTTGAAATGACTAATTGTTGAGGATACTTGAGAAGATGGAATTGTGTTATTCCTTGGATGATGAATCGGAATATAAGTATTTATATTAATATTGTAAAATTGGCATATCAATTTATTTGATTACATTAAACTTTGAAAGTTGATTTGAAAACTTGCAA
Source organism: Camellia sinensis (assembly GCF_055761805.1). Classification (NCBI taxonomy): domain Eukaryota; kingdom Viridiplantae; phylum Streptophyta; class Magnoliopsida; order Ericales; family Theaceae; genus Camellia; species Camellia sinensis. The sequence continues at coordinate 86,399,532 of NC_138963.1, forward strand.
TGAGAAAAGAATGTTGAGAAACAAGTTTTTATGGAATGGTTTTTGGGTAAATACGTTGGTAAGTCTTAATAGGTGGTGTAGATGATATTGAATAAGTTGGCCTGAGAGTCCAGGGTAAAAGACCGAAAACCCGCGCAAATAGGTGTCGAGCCTTCTAGTTAATACTGGTAAAAATGACAATTTGGTAGTACTTGTATAGTCTAGTTGCATATACGGACCTAGGGATTACTAGAGTCATATTTACTGCCCTTGAAATAAATTGTTAAGTTTTGAACAATTAAAATTGCATGACATCATTGAGCATGATGGTTTTCAAAAGATGAAAATGTGATTTACTTTCAAAAAGGGGCATAGCCTGACATGTTAATTTCATCACTTGAGACTTGTATAAAATATATATACTTTGTTAAGGATTTCTTACTGGGCTTTATGTTCACCCTACGGGATTTTTGTGCAGGAAAAGATGTGGTGATCCCGCCTAACTAAAGGCGAGGAAATATGTGTTGAGAGTACAAGGCTCTCATTTTGCTGTAACTTTGTTTGTAAGCCAAGGGTTGTATTTGCGTGGGTTTGAATGACCATTTTGTGTAACACCTAAGCCTTGGAAACTTGTAAACCCTTGGGGGTATCTATTTGTTTATGTTATTTTGATTTGAAGTGAATGCATTATCGCCTGAAGACTATTTGTATCATGTAATGCATGTGTGGGGATTTATTTTCAGTTTTACTTTAAAGAACCATGGTTATCATATTATCATTTGGGTATAAAAATTGGGGCGTTACATTTATAGCATGGTAGACTTGGATATGTTAATTATGGATCTTTGCGTAGATTAATTAATATGGAATGTTTACCTAAATTTGACATTGATTCAAATCATAAATGTGAAATTTGCGTTAAGGTAAAATTATCCAAAACTCCTTTTCATTCAATTGAAAGAAGTACGGAACCACTTGAATTGATTCATAGTGACATTTGTGATTTTAAATCAATTCAAACTAGCGGTGGGAAAAAGTATTTTATCACTTTTATAGATGACTATACTAGATATAGTTATGTTTATTTAATTCGAACCAAGGATGAAGCTTTAGAAACTTTCATTCGATACAAGAATAAAGTTGAAAATCAACTTGCTAAGAAAATTAAGAAACTTAGAAGTGATAGAGGTAGTAAATATGAATCACCTTTTGGTGAATTTTGTAAAGAACATGGAATAATTCGTCAAACCACCGCTCCTTACTCACCTCAGCAAAATGGAATTGCTGAAAGGAAGAATAGGAATTTAAAAGAAATGATGAATGCCGTGTTAATAAGTTTTGGATTACCTCAGAATTTGTGGGGGGAAGCAATACTTTCTGCTAATTATATACTTAATAAAGTACCCCGAAAGAAAGTGAATCAAACACCTTATGAAATGTGGCATAGGAGAGTACTATCCTACAAATACTTAAAAATGTGGGGGTGTTTGGCTAAAGTGGCTATTCTTAGTCCTAAAAAGACTAAAATATGTCCTAAAACCATTGATTGCATTTTCATTGGTTATGCCAAGAATAGTAGTGCATATCGGTTTTTGATTCACAAATCAGAACATTCCGAAATGCATGTATATACTATTATTGAATCTCGGAATGCATCTTTCTTTGAACATGTGTTTCCGAATAAGATTGGACAAGAGACTAGTAATAAGAAAAGATCTTTTGATGCTATTACTAGTAGTAATCAAGAACAAGATCAAGAGCAAGAGATAGATCAAAATGAGGAAGAGGAACCTAGGCGTAGTAAACGTGCTGGAACCTCAAAATCTTTTGGTTCAGATTTTCTAACATTGTTGTTAGAAAATGAACCTTTAACTTTTAAACAAGCTATGTCCAGTCCTGAGGCTCCTTTATGGAAAGAAGATATAAACAGCGAAGTTGAATCCGTCCTGCAAAATCGCACTTGGGAATTGGTGGATCTGCCACCAAGTTGTAAACCTCTTGGATACAAGTGGATTTTCAAGAGAAAAATGAAAGCGAATGGATCAATTGACAAATACAAGGCAAGACTTGTGGTCAAAGGTTTTAGACAAAAAGAAGGTCTTGATTACTTTGACACATACTCACCGGTTACAAGAATAACATCCATTAGAATGCTAATTGCTATTGCATCTTTGTACAATCTAGAAATTCATCAAATGGATGTGAAAACCGCTTTTTTAAATGGTGAGTTAGATGAAGAAATTTACATAGAACAACCAAAAGGATTTTCTATTCCAGGAAAAGTAAAGAAAGTGTGTAAATTGGTTAAATCACTATATGGTTTAAAACAAGCGCCAAAACAATGGCATGAAAAATTTGACAAGGGAATGATGTCAACTGGATTTAAAGTTAATGAGTGTGACAAATGTGTTTATATTAAAAACACAAACAAAAGTTATGTCGTTGTATGTCTTTATGTGGATGATATGCTCATCATAGGTAGTAATAATGACATGATTAAAACTACCAAGAAAATGTTGAATAAACATTTTGACATGAAGGACATGGGCATTGTTGATGTAATTCTTGGTATGAAAATTACCAAAACATCAGAAGGATATGCTTTGTCACAATCTCATTAGATTGAGAAAATACTTGACAAATTCAGCAAAGATGATGATCTTGCTAGAATACCTGTGGATGTTAATTTGTTTCTTTCTAAGAATGTACAGGAAAGTATTTTTCAATTAGAGTATGCCCAAATTATTTGAAGCTTAATGTACTTGATGAACTACACTCGCCCAGATATAGCTTATGCAGTAAGTAAATTAAGTAGATATACGAGTAATCCAGGAGTAGAATACTAGAAAGCAATTATAAGGGTTCTTAGATACCTTAGATATACTCGTAACATTGGACTGAATTACACTAGATATCCAGTAGTACTTGAAGGATACTGTGATGCAAATTGGATATCGGATACTAGAGACTCAAAGTTCACCAGTGGGTATGTCTTTACTCTTGGTGGTGCGGCTGTATCTTGGAAATCTTCTAAACAGACTTGCATTGCTAGGTCTACTGTGGAATCAAAATTCATAGCTTTAAACAAAGCTGGGAAAGAAGCAGAATGGCTTCGCCACTTCCTTGAAGATATTCTAATATGGCCAAAACCAGTGCCTGCTATATGCATACATTGTGATAGTCAATCAGCAATAGGTAGAGCACAGAGTCATATGTATAACGGTAAGTCGCGACACATTCGTCGTTGACATAACACCATAAGACAACTACTCTCTAATGGGATTATTTCCATTAAATATGTGAAGTCTAAAGACAATATAGCGGATCCACTAACCAAAGGGTTAGCAAGAGAGCTAGTTGAGAATTCATCGAGGGGAATAGGACTTAAGCCTATTAAATAAGAGTTACCACAACGGCAACCCAACCTAGTTGACTGGAGATCCCAAGATCTAGGTTCAAAAGGACAACCGAGTTGTGTATGACTCAGAAGGATCGCTGGGGAGTCAAACTCCTACCCATTTCTGGGATGAAATAGTGATGTCTACAGCATTTTAGCTTATGTAATATTTTTAATGATTCTTATATCTAGGTATACCTAGTAGAGTATGGCAGGATACTCTTCATAAGAATCACCTATATGAGTGTGAACTGGGCCAGTTCTATGAGATTTGTGAAGGGCTACAATTCTCTAAGAACACTCATGAAAGACCAGGTTGTTCAGGGCCAAAATGAATACAATAGTGAGAACTAAACTGTGTCTAGAGATATACTGTGTGAGTTGTATTGTCTTAGATTACACAAACGGCTGAACAGTTCAAGACATCATGTTCACTTGTTAGCTAGTAAATCCGATAGTGTCTCACAAGGGAAAGTTCAAAGCCAAAAGCTACCTATCCTTTGCAGAATGTTTCCAATTTATGTACTCTTTGAAATTAGATCATGTTGTTGTATTTTCTCTCTGTCAAATTCCATTCATGTCGGGGATTGTTGAAAAATTGGTTTTATATAAGGCTTATTTTGGGCCATCTTTGACCCCAAAATTGAGTAGGCTCCAAACGTCTTTTGGGGTGGGTCCAAAAAGGTGATGTGTTCCTTGCCACGTGCAAGTCACACGGTAAAGACGGTTCGTCAAAATCATGTATGAGTGAATAGGAACTTGACGTCGTTTTCAGGTTCGTGGAATGGACATTTAAAGAATTAAATATGGGTTTCCTTGTAAGGCTTGTCCCACATTGAAACTTGAAGAGAACTTATGTGTGAATATAAGTTCTAGGCGACAACACTTGGGTCGGGCCCCAAGGAGCACCCCAAGTTTGTAGAAGAGATGAGTTATGGACAAAGTAAACCTTAGCCCAAACCAAAACACACGCGTGCGTGCGCCGCCACCGCCGTCCATCCGACCGAGCCGAGTCGTACTGTGTCGGGCGCGGGTATGGGTTGTTGGTCGAGTCGGTTCTTATATTAATTTTTTGGACAAAATTTGTTTAAATTTTTTCCAAAATTCTTGCTGGAAAATTTAATTTTTTGAACCAAAATTAATTCAATTTTTGAATTTAATTTTTATGTCCATTTGTTACTTCTTCAGTCCATTTTTTCAAACAATTTAAACAGTTCAAACAGGTTGCCAATCTGTTAAACCCTGGACAGATTCAGTTTCTGCCCAGACAGATTCAAATCTGTTACAGTTTTTCAACAGATAGAAACTGTCCAGCAGTTATCTATTGCACCTGTTCATTGAAAATATCCACCTGTTCGATTTGATTTTCAGACCTGTTCCGCTCCATATATAGCAGGCCATTTTCCAGCAGTGAGGCATTCCGAAAATTCATTCTTTCCTTCTACTTTTGCTCTCTTACATGATATAATCTGCATATTAATTTTAGAAAAAAAAATCAGAGAGTAAGAACACAGGTTTTTGTTCGTCGAACAAATTGTTTGGAGTGCTACTACAATTTGTGATGATCATTGTATCTTGGGAGATAGACGCCACTTAACCGTAAGCACTGTAGCGGGGTGAATCTGTCTTATGGACAGAGTGTCACACACTCGACTTGATCTTTTTATTGTTCATTCGGTTTGAAAATAAAAAATTTTGATACTTTATTTATTTTATTTGTTTGACTTAGTTTCAATTTATTTATTGTACATAGAAGATTAGTCCAACATTTGCTTCCAAGAAAAAACCAATCAAAATACAAACCAACAAGCTTCTCAATATCAAATTTCAATAATCCTCCAAATAGCTACATGTAACAACCACATCCACTCATCAAAATTGAGTATGGATTGAAGCACACGAGCCAACATGCTTGAATGATTAGATAGCAAATGAGAAAGTGCGAAAAATATGAAAAAAACTATACTATATAATCAAACTTGTAGATGAGTGGCTACTTTCTAAGTTCCAACCCATCCACAAGGTTCCAATCAACACCTCTACATACAACAACAATGAATTGTACTTTTAAAAGGCAAGAAAAGAGTACAAACACATAGAAAATGAAAGAAACCATCAACTCAATGGATGGGTGGCTACTTTCTACTTCCCTCCACATTCATGAGGACTCCTCACATGATTACAACAAGCTAGAAATGAATTCAGAGCTTTTAGAGAGAGAGAGAGAGAGTGTGTATGTGTGTGTGTGTGCGTGTGAGAGAGAGAAAAGTTCAAAAGGTTCACCTCTTAAAAGAGGTTGAGCTTCCTGGTTGTCAAACTCCTTCTTGGCACCCTTAAAGTTCTTTAGATATGGCTTATAGTTCTTGATATCCTCAGCAACAAGCTTGTAATTATGCTTTAATGGAGTTTCGGTGGTTGGTGTGTGAAAAATGGAGGTTGGAGGCGAGGTAGAGTGAGAAGCTCTAAAAAACAATTCTCTTAGCCTTTGAAAATTTGGTAACCCTAAAAACCAAAGTTGGGTCGTGTATTTATAGATTTTACATCTAAAATAATTGTGGAAAAGTCGTAGAAAAAGTCAAAATTCCCAAAAATACTCTGTACCCGAACATTCTAGCACATCGTACCATTATTCTTCTAGCCAACTACATTTTTCATCTGGTCATGATTTGTTGTTTGACCAGATGAAGAATATGCCGTTAGGTCAATAGGGTAAAGTTAGCGTAATTTGAAAGAAGAAACATGTATTTCAAAGGATTTCACCATTTCCATTTATTCCTACCATATCCTTCACTCAGTTCACAAGAAACAACAATGTTTGGAGGTTGAAAAGGTGAGCCTCGAGATATTGTGGAAATGTTTGAAACTTCGCAATCAGACGTATTTTGAAAAAAGGTTCTAATTTGGTTTAAAATGTTTTGGCCAATATGCGTATAAGGTTAGAATTAAAGCTTGAGTTTGGACTCCTTACTGAAGAATTCATAAGATTAGCATATCTCGATTTTCATTACCGGATGTTCAGAAAAGAGTGTCTAAGTCTTAAGGCCGGTCAAAATAAGGTGTCTACACATATATACAATTGAATTATTATTATTATTATTTTTTTGGGTGTAGAAATAGTTCCAAAAAATTGTTTTTTTTTTTTACAAATTCCCAAAAAAATAACTTTAAAAAACATTTTACAAACAAATTTTCTATAATTTTATTTGTTTTTAAAAGCATAAAATAGTTTTCCATAATAATACCAAACGCCTACATGTGTTTCTAACTTACACAAGCATTTCAAAACAGATAACACATACAAAAAGGTCCCCACATGCACATAGATTGAATGTTTCTCAATTCTCATTTCAACCTCAAATATTTTTGTATCCTTCAAATGAAATATACAATCTCTCAGAATTTATTTATTCCATCATAACGACAATTATAATAAATAAAAATCAAACCCATCATAAATTAAGTTTGAAGTTCTTGAATTAAGGGCATTTAGGCCCTCCCTCCTTTGTTTTCCAATTGTTGTAACATGGACATTCCTCCTTGTGGCCATATGTGCCCGACGGTACACAAAGACATTTGTCACAACAAAGGTTGCAGAACATCAAGCAATTGTTCAAGTGCGATGTTGTCGAACATCGTTTGGCGCATGCAGCAGGGCATTCTACAAACATGACATTCATACACTATTAATTAGATCCATATTTGACTACAATTTTTTTTTTAAAGATAATGATACAAAAAGAAAGGGGAAAAAATACTTACGATCTTTGGTAAGAGATCCTTCTCCGCCAGCCTATTGGTGATTTAAAACAAATCAATGACATATAAATTAGACAAATCTCGTAAAAAATATAAATTTTACTATGAGTTAGTGTTCTTTGAACTTTTATATCGTCTTTGAATTTTTTGGATATATAAGGGGGAAGAAAAGGGAAGAAAAAAAAAATGAATGAGTTATAACCTAACATTTTCACTTTTCACTTCTTTCTTTTTTTTCGTGTGCGTGTGTGTGTACAGTTAAGATCCAAACACAATCTAAGATTGAAGACATAATCACCATTATTGTGGCGAAAATAGTTGGGGAGGATTAATTACCAATGAAACTTGAATGGTTGACATGGAAGCCACAAGGAAGAAGAGGAAGACAAATTGAAGCCTTGAAAAGCCAGCCATAACTCTACTACTCTTTTAATTTGTGAAAATTTTCTCTTTTTCTTTCACGTTTACCCAGGTCACAATACATTTTGATACCTATGATTCCCTATTTATAGTTGATGCGCTAGCTTGTAAACATTCTTTGAATGGTAAGCTATTAAGCCATCTTAAATGTTAATAGTGTGAAACGGTCAATAAATTATTACCAAAATGCGGTTACTAAGCCTTCTTTTGTAATGATTTTTTTAGTTGATTTTTTTGACTTTTTTGATTTTTTAGCTTTGGAATGGTGGATTTTTTTTATTTTTTATTTTTTTTTGTCCTTTTGTGATTTTTGGCTTTTTGTGATTTTTTGACTTTTTTTTTTTTTTTTTTTTTTTTATCCTTTTGTGATTATTTAGCCCAACTCAAAAACCAAACAATCCCTAAATGAGATTCCTTTCATTGTGGGTTTGCTATGCATGGTATTATTCAATGGGAAATTTGAACATCATTATTGGAGAAAAGTTACTTACCTATTTTGGGAAATAGGTTAAAAGTTAATTTTTTGACTTTTTTAAAAAAACGTGCAAAAAAATAGAGAGGTGATGTGATCGAAAAAAGTCAAAAAGCCAATAAACTGGCTTTTAACCTACTTCATGAGGCTCACTTTGGGCTCACCTCTCATCATGTGGTCATCAATAGCTGATTAATTTAATTTTTTGCATAGATGATTTGTTCAGTAAGCCTTATAAGATAAATGATTCGAATCATGAAAGTGTATTTAGAATGAACCTAATGAAAAATATAACAGTCCCTATAGTGTGCCTTGGATAGAACATTAATGACTTGTCTTCTATTATTATTTGGCATAATTCAGTGATATGTCACTCAATGGTGATGATATTAGTAATCTGTTTTTGATATGTCACTCAATGGTGATGATATTAGTAATCTGTTTTTGATATTAGTTGTAACGCCCTCAAAATAAACCCATTATATTTATATCATTAACATGCAATATTAAAAGAAAACAATTCATTATCTCATTCATCAGAGTATTACTAAATGAAAACATTACATGTAATATCAAATTAAATGCCCTATGGGCTTACATCTTTCCAAGCCAACACTTGGACACAAAAATATGAGTTCTAACTCAAATACAAATAAAGCCCTAGGCTTGAATGTTTACATGTACTAACAAATAAAAGCAAACAACTGAAAATAGTCTTCAAAATCTAAGTCCTTCCAAGCTAAGTCCTTGGAGGTAGCTTATCCCCTGAACCTGAAAATGATGTTCCCATAAAGGGTGAGCCACAACCCAGTAGAAATATACTAAACCAAATATAAGCAATGAATAAAGCAATAGCATTCAATAGATGGTTAACCAAGATAATCAATTACTTCATTTCACAGTCTCATGACACTATTGTCTAAGACATGTTTTACTTTCCAACTTTATCAATATGGCTCAGAACCTGACCAAACTTACAACAGTGAATTATATATGTCATATTCACATTCCTCCAATATCAACAAACAAATGAGACTCAAGCTCAAATCAAAACACTTCATACTTCTGGATTCATACACATTTTAGTGCTGTATCAATAAAAACACTTCTATATAAATAAGCACACATAAAAGTGATGCTAATGGAGTCCATCCCCTATCTCCTCCCAAATAAAATCCGGTTTAGAGGTCCATCCCCTATCTTCCCCTAAACCGTGGAGTACATCCCCTATCTCCTCCCACACAAAACAATGTATGTAAACACATAACATATAACACACGATCAATACACATAATGTCTGTATTAATTCAGCAGTCAAAATGAATGACTCAACCAATGTGATTAGTTTCAGTTATCCCTAATCCACATGCAGTGTCTACAACAATCACGACTATCCTCCACCGATAGCCCAAAACAGTTATTTCTAGACTGGAAATAAATATACCAACAATTCAATGGGCGAGTGATTTACATTATCCAACTACACCATTTAATCAATAAATTTCCCAATTTCATGAATTTAACCAAATTCCCCAATTCCCTTAAATTAATTATACAAATTAATTAATTAATACAACTGGGACTTTTTCCAAAATTATCAAAGTAACCCCAACATATCAATATACCAAAACTTAGAACAAAACCTATAAAATGGAGTAGGAAATCCCTACCTCGAAGAAAACAACCCAAATGGAGAAGACAGAGATGAATACCCAAATACCAATGTGCTCCAAATCGCCAAATGTTCAGATTAAATGAAAGCCCTCGACTCCCTCTATCTTTTTAATAAAGCAACTAGGGTAGAAACACACTCTAAATAGATCAAACCTAAGAGAGAAGGTGAGTAGGGAGAGAGAGAAGTCGGACCTAGGGTTTGGAATCAAAAAGAAGATGAAAAAGACTGATCAAAACCCGCTGCTGCGTATATAAACTGGACAGGCTCGCTCGAGCGAAGACTTGGTCGCTCGAGCGACCAGAAACAAGAAATCCTCGCTCGAGCAAAGAAAAGCTCGATCGAGCCAAGAATGCAATGCTACAGGTCCATACTGGACACAATCTCTCGCTCGAGCGACCAAACCCCAGCTCGAGCGAGGAACCAAAAACAACATCTCGCTCGAGCGACCAACTCCTTGCTCGAGCGAAGAACCAAAATTATGGACAGCAACACTTGGTTTCTAAACCCAACCAACCTAAAACAAACCTGCCCAACACATCCTATAACTCCAAATAAGAAAATAAAGGACGACAACAACTGTTATACAATGGCAGAATATACGGAACCTAAGTCCGGATACAATAATCAAATAGGAAAAGACCGAGGCGCTATAACCTCCCCCCCTTAAAAGAATTTCGTCCCCGAAATTAAGCATAAGTTTGTAAACAAAAACAAGTTTTTTCTCAATTCTCAAAGATATAAAATAACAACAATAAATATCTTGACCCAATACCGGTCACTTCATCTCTTTATCAAGGGGTATCTCACAATATATAGAACAACATATATCTCAACCTGTATCATTATTATGCATTATTCCTTTCGATGTTAACAATTCCCACATCATATTCAATCGCATGATATATACAACACATTCAACAATGTAATCAACATATGCAATGTTACACTAAACTTCTATAATGAAGCAAGTTTCAAAATACACCCATTTACCAAAACATACTCAATGTTTTACAACTTAAGACATATGTAAGGCTCTTAAGTTCAACAATATTACAAAATCCAAATACAAGATTACAAATCGATAAACATGTTCGGGTATTTTTCGCGGACTTCCAACTCACGTTCCCAAGTGGCTTCCTCCACTCCGTGATGTTTCCACAAAACTTTGACCAAAGGGATGGTTTTGCCTCGCAAAACTTGATCCCGCCTATCCAAGACCTGAACCGGTCTCTCCTCATACGAGACATCCTCATCAACCACTAAATCGGTCCAATCCAACACATGTGATGGATCCGGTTCATACTTCCGAAGCATACTCACATGAAACACGTCATGTACTCCGGACAACTGCGGTGGCAAAGCTAAACGATAGGCAGCCTCGCCAATCCTCTCAAGGATCTCAAAAGGACCAATGAACCGAGGGGATAACTTCCCGCTCTTCCCAAACCTCATCAAACCCCGTCTAGGTGATATCTTCAGAAAGACATGATCACCCGCCTCAAACACCAAAGGTCTCCTCCTACGGTCGGCATAAGATTTCTGACGACTCTGTGCCGTAACAAGCCTCTTACGGATAAGCTCAACTTTCTCCGTCGTTTCCCTCACCAACTCTGGACCCAACAGAGGTGCATCACCCACCTCGGCCCAACAAACAGGAGATCTACACGGTCGGCCATACAAGGCCTCAAATGGTGCCATACCGGTACTAGACTGGAAACTGTTGTTGTAGGCAAACTCCACCAACGGCAAGCGCCTCTCCCACGACCCACTAAAGTCTAGAACACAACCCCGCAGCATATCCTCAAGGATCTGAATAGTACGCTCGGACTGTCCATCAGTCTGAGGATGATAAGTCGTGCTAAAGGTCAACTTAGTGCCTAAGGCACTCTGCAAACTCTGCCACAACCTGGCAGTAAAACGAGAATCTCTATCTGAGACGATCGTCACTGGGACCCCGTGCAATCTCACTATGTCCCGAATGTACAGGTCAGCAAGATGATCTACCGAATCTCTCACGCGCATAGGAATGAAGTGCGCCGACTTAGTCAACCGGTCTACAACCACCCAAATAGCATCATTACCCCGCTGAGTCCTCGGAAGACCCACAACGAAGTCCATAGTGACGTGTTCCCACTTCCACTCGGCAATAGGCAAGGGTTGCAACAAACCCGCTGGCCTCTGATGTTCGGCCTTCACTTGCTGACAAGTAAGGCACTTAGACACAAAAGCTGCCACATCTCTCTTCATACCCCGCCACCAGAACTGGCGACCCAAATCCCGATACATCTTAGTGCCTCCCGGATGCACCGCAAGGCGTGAATGATGGAACTCTCGGAGTACCTCCTCTCGGCAAGACTCCGGCACAAACAGACGGTCTCGGTATCTCACACTCAGGTCGGGATACACCGTCAAACCCTTCTCAACCTTCCCGCCGGAAATCTTCTCACGGAGGGTTTCTACCTCATGGTCACCCCTCTGAGCCTCTAACACTCGAGTCACGAGTGTAGGCTGTACAACAACAGAAAACAAGGCCTCAGTCTCAATGGATTCACCCAGAAGTAAATTAAACTCCCCAAGTGCACCCATCATCTCCCATTCTCGGATGGCTATACTAGCTATGTCACCAACAGGTTTCCTGCTAAGGGCATCGGCCACCACATTGGCCTTTCCCGGATGATAATGCAACTCAAAGTCATAATCCTCTATAAACTCCATCCACCTCCTCTGCCTCAAGTTCAAGTCTTTCTGTGTAAACAAATATTTTAGACTCTTATGATCTGAGAATACCTCGAATCTCTCACCATAAAGATAATGCCTCCAAATCTTCATGGCAAAAATCACAGCTGCTAACTCTAGATCATGAGTAGGGTAATTCTGCTCGTGAATTTTCAACTGACGTGAGCCATAGGCAACTACTTTCCCTTCTTGCATTAACACAAAACCCAGACCCTCTCGTGAGGCGTCACAATAGACTGTATAATCCAACCCTCTCTCTGGAATAATCAATACTGGAGCGGTGGTCAGTCTATCTTTCAACTCCTGGAATGACTTTTCACAAGTCTCACTCCATACAAATTTGACTCCCTTCCGAGTCAACCTAGTCAAAGGCGAAGCTAATCTGGAGAAATCTTTCACAAACCGACGGTAATACCCAGCTAACCCCAGAAAACTGCGGATCTCAAACACACTCTTAGGCTGTGCCCAATCTTGCACTGCCTCAGTCTTGGATGTATCAACAGACACTCCTTCCCCAGAAACTACATGGCCTAAGAACTTGACCTCTTCTAGCCAGAACTCACACTTCCCAAACTTAGCATAAAGCTTATGGGCTCTAAGTAACTCAAGCACCATTCTCAAGTGTTCCTTGTGCTTCTCCTCAGAAGGTGAATAGATAAGGATGTCGTCCACAAAGACGACTACAAAACGATCTAAAAATTCCCGAAATATTCGGTTCATCAAATCAATAAAAACTGCCGGTGCATTGGTGAGCCCAAACGGCATCACCAGAAACTCATAGTGGCCATACCGTGTACGGAATGCCATCTTCGGAATATCCTCCTCCCTAACTCTTAACTGATGATAAGCCGATCTCAAGTCTATCTTCGAGAAACAACGGGAACCCTTCAACTGATCGAACAGATCATCTATACGAGGCATAGGGTACTTATTCTTAACCGTAGCCCGATTCAATTTCCGATAATCTATACAAAGTCTCAAAGCACCACCTTTCTTTTTAACAAAGAGGGCCAGTGCTCCCCACGGCGAAACACTAGGACGTATAAAACCCTTGTCTAGTAACTCCTGGAGCTGAATCTTCAACTCAACTAACTCGGCTGGGGCAAAACGATAAGGTGCCATAGAAATCGGCGCCGTGTCGTGCACTAGGTCAATAGAGAACTCAATCTCCCGATGCGGTGGCAAACCAACAAGATCCTCAGGAAAGACGTCCGAGTACTCACAAACCACCCTTGGCAACACAATCTGAGTCTCATCATCCTCACTAATCGAAAGGTTAGCAAGCAGACCACTAATCTCACTCCGTCCTCGCGGAACATACCCCGGTGGCAACACATTACCAACCCGGTCCCCCAGAAAATGAAAATACTCTCCGCTCACAGTACAACAAGTGACCCTCTGGCGGTAGCAATCAATAACTGCCCGGTATGACGATAACCAGTCCATACCCAAAATAACATCGAAACCCCTCATAGGCATAACTACAAAGGAAAATGGGATTCTATGATAATCAACCTCTATATCACAACCCCTAACACCTTGTTTCAAAATCAATTCACCCCCAAGAGGTGACACTACACAAATAGGAGATGCTAACTGTGCTAACTCCAACTCCAAAACAGATGCAAATGCAGCAGACACAAAGGAATGAGATGCACCCGTATCAATCAAAACACTAGCAACCGAGTTGCAAAACAAGAAGGTACCTCTCACAACTGATGGTGCCGGCACAAGATCCTGCGCGGTAACAGCATACACGCACCCAGACGACCTCTGATCAACCTGCTCACCCCCAGGAGCATAAGATTGCTGCACCGACTGGGACGATGAAGCCCCCTGATTGGCCCTCGAGGCCTGACCCGACTGAGCTGGCTGCTGACCCTGAATCGGCCTCAAACCAGATGCACCAGGTGTGCCACCCAACTGCGGGCAATACCTCTTCATATGCCCTGGCTGACCACACTGATAACACGAGAGTGGCTGGCCTCTACCCTGACTCTGGCTCTGAGATCGAGCCGAAGATGATGCTGCTCTCTGCACTCCTCCCCTCTGAGGACAAACTGGAGACTTGTGGCCCAGCTGGCCACACTTGAAGCAAGTAATGTCTCCCTGACTGCCTTTCCCCGAACTAGCACTCGGCACAGGAAAAGTCGATCTAGAAAAGCTACCCTGAGACTGCTGAGGATTAAAACCCTTCTGTCTCCTACCATCACTCTGACCATCCTGACTCCTCTTGGAGCCCTTCTGTCCTTCCTCCTCCTCCTGCATCATGATTTCCATGTGGGCTGCAGCATCAACCATACGCCCATAATCCCGAATCATAGTTCCCCCAACTCTCAGCTTGAGGCCACGCCTCAACTTCTTCTCAAACTCAATACTGCGGCGTTCCTCAGACGCCACCAACTCAGGTGCAAACCTGGACAAGCTAGTAAATGCAGCCTCAAACTCGGCCACTGAAGAACTCGACTGCTTAAGCTGACAAAACTGGTCTCGCAGCTTCTCCCTGACTGCTGGAGATAAGAACTTCTCCTGGAAAGCATTCACAAAAGCCTCCCATGTACCTCCTATACGACCCTTAGTAAACTTCCACCACTGACCCGCATCCCCCTTCAACTGGAAAGATGCCAAGGTCACTTTCAACCCTTCGTCTTCGATGCCAAGCATCTCAAACGTCTTCGTTGTCTGTTCGAGCCATTCATCAGCCTTAAGCGGCTCTTTAGGATCACCCACAAATTCATCCGGATTAGACCAGAAGAACTCCCTCTTCAGAAAGGAAGGTCCTGCATCCGCAACAACAACCTGAGCTTGATTCTCAGCTCTAAGAATGCCTACTGACTCCCTGAATGCCCCTGCTATCTCTCGGGCTAGAGCGCCCATAGCCTGCTGGCCTACTGGCTCGGCCACATTGGCCTGGCCAATTCCCTCCTGAACTGCCGGAATCTCCTCTGGCACAGGCACCTCCTGCCTACCCGGCCTACCACGCCTACCGCGTCCTCGTCCTCGTCCTGACATCCTAATAAAGGAAACAAAGACGTTAGCACATTAATAAATGTGCCGGAACTAAACACTCGTGTCCTAATGCATTGGACAACAATAATTCATTCCACATAAGCACATAATCACATAAGCATCTACGAATTTCATTCCCGGATAATGATAGTCCCAATGCGTTACTATAGTTCCGGTTGGAAACAGCAGTGATCAAGTGCCTTTCCAACAAGACTACTAGAAACTCAAGGGTCCAATCAACATCCTAGAAACTACATTCCATACCCACATAATCACATAAACATGTTATCACATAAGCATATAACATTACACTAAGTCTCTATCAAACGAGACGAACCCAATGTGATAATAATCACTTCCCACGTACCCAAAGTATTCAAACCTCGCTTTGATACCAAGTTGTAACGCCCTCAAAATAAACCCATTATATTTATATCATTAACATGCAATATTAAAAGAAAACAATTCATTATCTCATTCATCAGAGTATTACTAAATGAAAACATTACATGTAATATCAAATTAAATGCCCTATGGGCTTACATCTTTCCAAGACAACACTTGGACACAAAAATATGAGTTCTAACTCAAATACAAATAAAGCCCTAGGCTTGAATGTTTACATGTACTAACAAATAAAAGAAAACAACTGAAAATAGTCTTCAAAATCCAAGTCCTTCCAAGCTAAGTCCTTGGAGGTAGCTTATCCCCTGAACCTGAAAATGATGTTCCCATAAAGGGTGAGCCACAGCCCAGTAGAAATATACTAAACCAAATATAAGCAATGAATAAAACAATAACATTCAATAGATGGTTAACCAAGATAATCAATTACTTCATTTTACAGTCTCATGACACTATTGTCTAAGACACGTTTTACTTTCCAACTTTATCAATATGGCTCAGAACCTGGCCAAACTTACAACAGTGAATTATATATGTCATATTCACATTCCTCCAATATCAACAAACAAATGAGACTCAAGCTCAAATCAAAACACTTCATATTTCCGGATTGATACACATTTTAGTGCTGTATCAATAAAAACAATTCTATATAAATAAGCACACATAAAAATGATGCTAATGGAGTCCATCCCCTATCTCCTCCCAAACAAAATCCGGTTTAGAGGTCCATCCCATCTCTTCCCCTAAACCGTGGAGTACATCCCCTATCTCCTCCCACACAAAACAATGTATGTAAACACATAACATATAACACACGATCAATACACATAATGTCTGTATTAATTCAGCAGTCAAAATGAATGACTCAACCAATGTGATTAGTTTCAGTTATCCCTAATCCACATGCAGTGTCTACAACAATCACGACTATCCTCCACCGATAGCCCAAAACAGTTATTTCTAGACTGGAAATAAATATACCAACAATTCAATGGGCGAGTGATTTACATTATCCAACTACACCATTTAATCAATAAATTTCCCAATTTCATGAATTTAACCAAATTCCCCAATTCCCTTCAATTAATTATACAAATTAATTAATTAATACAACTAGGGTTTTTCCCAAAATTATCAAAGTAACCCCAACATATCAATATACCAAAACTTAGAACAAAACCTATAAAATGGAGTAGAAAATCCCTACCTCGAAGAAAACAACCCAAATGGAGAAGACAGAGATGAATACCCAAATACCAATGTGCTCCAAATCGCCAAATGTTCAGATTAAATGAAAGCCCTCGACTCCCTCTATCTTTTTAATAAAGCAACTAGGGTAGAAACACACTCTAAATAGATCAAACCTAAGAGAGAAGGTGAGTAGGGAGAGAGAGAAGTCGGACCTAGGGTTTGGAATCAAAAAGAAGATGAAAAAGACTGATCAAAACCCGCTGCTGCGTATATAAACTGGACAGGCTCGCTCGAGCGAAGACTTGGTCGCTCGAGCGACCAGAAACAAGAAATCCTCGCTCGAGCAAAGAAAAGCTCGATCGAGCCAAGAATGCAATGCTACAGGTCCATACTGGACACAATCTCTCGCTCGGGCGACCAACTCCTCGCTCGAGCGAAGAACCAAAATTCTGGACAGCAACACTTGGTTTCTAAACCCAACCAACCTGAAACAAACCTGCCCAACACATCCTATAACTCCAAATAAGAAAATAAAGGACGACAACAACTGTTATACAATGGCAGAATATACGGAACCTAAGTCCGGATACAATAATCAAATAGGAAAAGACCGGGGCGCTATAACCTCCCCCCCATAAAAGAATTTCGTCCCCGAAATTAATCATAAGTTTGTAAACAAAAACAAGTTTTTTCTCAATTCTCAAAGATATAAAATAACAACAATAAATATCTTGACCCAATACCGGTCACTTCATCTCTTTATCAAGGGGTATCTCACAATATATAGAACAACATATATCTCAACCTGTATCATTATTATGCATTATTCCTTTCAATGTTAACAATTCCCACATCATATTCAATCGCATGATATATACAACACATTCAACAATGTAATCAACATATGCAATGTTACACTAAACTTCTATAATGAAGCAAGTTTCAAAATACACCCATTTACCAAAACATACTCAATGTTTTACAACTTAAGACATATGTAAGGCTCTTAAGTTCAACAATATTACAAAATCCAAATACAAGATTACAAATCGATAAACATGTCCGGGTATTTTTCGCGGACTTCCAACTCACGTTCCCAAGTGGCTTCCTCCACTCCGTGATGTTTCCACAAAACTTTGACCAAAGGGATGGTTTTGCCTCGCAAAACTTGATCCCGCCTATCCAAGACCCGAACCGGTCTCTCCTCATACGAGACATCCTCATCAACCACTAAATCGGTCCAATCCAACACATGTGATGGATCCGGTTCATACTTCCGAAGCATACTCACATGAAACACGTCATGTACTCCGGACAACTGCGGTGGCAAAGCTAAACGATAGGAAGCCTCGCCAATCCTCTCAAGGATCTCAAAAGGACCAATGAACCTAGGGGATAACTTCCCGCTCTTCCCAAACCTCAACAAACCCCGTCTAGGTGATATCTTCAGAAAGATATGTTCACCCACCTCAAACACCAAAGGTCTCCTCCTACGGTCGGCATAAGATTTCTGACGACTCTGTGCCGTAGCAAGCCTCTTACGGATAAGCTCAACTTTCTCCGTCGTTTCCCTCACCAACTCCGGACCCAACAGAGGTGCATCACCCACCTCGGCCCAACAAACAAGAGATCTACACGGTCGGCCATACAAGGCCTCAAATGGTGCCATACCGGTACTAGACTGGAAACTGTTGTTGTAGGCAAACTCCACCAACGGCAAGCGCCTCTCCCACGACCCACTAAAGTCTAGAACACAACCCCGCAGCATATCCTCAAGGATCTGAATAGTACGCTCGGACTGCCCATCAGTCTGAGGATGATAAGTCGTGCTAAAGGTCAACTTAGTGCCTAAGGCACTCTGCAAACTCTGCCACAACTTGGCAGTAAAACGAGGATCTCTATCTGAGACGATCGTCACTGGGACCCGTGCAATCTCACTATGTCCCGAATGTACAGGTCAGCAAGATGATCTACCGAATCTCTCACGCGCATAGGAATGAAGTGCGCCGACTTAGTCAACCGGTCTACAACCACCCAAATAGCATCATTACCCCGCTGAGTCCTCGGAAGACCCACAACGAAGTCCATAGTGACGTGTTCCCACTTCCACTCGGCAATAGGCAAGGGTTGCAACAAACCCGCTGGCCTCTGATGTTCGGCCTTCACTTGCTGACAAGTAAGGCACTTAGACACAAAAGCTGCCACATCTCTCTTCATACCCCGCCACCAGAACTGGCGACCCAAATCCCGATACATCTTAGTGCCTCCCGGATGCACCGCAAGGCGTGAATGATGGAACTCTCGGAGTACCTCCTCTCGGCAAGACTCCGGCACAAACAGACGGTCTCGGTATCTCACACTCAGGTCGGGATACACCGTCAAACCCTTCTTAACCTTCCCGCCGGAAATCTTCTCACGGAGGGTTTCTACCTCATGGTCACCCCTCTGAGCCTCTAACACTCGAGTCACGAGTGTAGGCTGTACAACAACAGAAAACAAGGCCTCAGTCTCAATGGATTCGCCCAGAAGTAAATTAAACTCCCCAAGTGCACCCATCATCTCCCATTCTCGGATGGCTATACTAGCTATGTCACCAACAGGTTTCCTGCTAAGGGCATCGGCCACCACATTGGCCTTTCCCGGATGATAATGCAACTCAAAGTCATAATCCTCTATAAACTCCATCCACCTCCTCTGCCTCAAGTTCAAGTCTTTCTCTGTAAAAAAATATTTTAGACTCTTATGATCCGAGAATACCTCGAATCTCTCACCATAAAGATAATGCCTCCAAATCTTCAAGGCAAAAATCACAGCTGCTAACTCTAGATCATGAGTAGGGTAATTCTGCTCGTGAATTTTCAACTGACGTGAGCCATAGGCAACTACTTTCCCTTCTTGCATTAACACACAACCCAGACCCTCTCGTGAGGCGTCACAATAGACTGTATAACCCAACCCTCTCTCTGGAATAATCAATACTAGAGCGGTGGTCAGTCTATCTTTCAACTCCTGGAACGACTTTTCACAAGTCTCACTCCAAACAAATTTGACTCCCTTCCGAGTCAACCTAGTCAAAGGCGAAGCTAATCTGGAGAAATCTTTCACAAACCGACGGTAATACCCAGCTAACCCCAGAAAACTGCGGATCTCAAACACACTCTTAGGCTGTGCCCAATCTTGCACTGCCTCAGTCTTGGATGTATCAACAGACACTCCTTCCCCAGAAACTACATGGCCTAAGAACTTGACCTCTTCTAGCCAGAACTCACACTTCCCAAACTTAGCATAAAGCTTATGGGCTCTAAGTAACTCAAGCACCATTCTCAAGTGTTCCTTGTGCTTCTCCTCAGAAGGTGAATAGATAAGGATGCCGTCCACAAAGACGACTACAAAACGATCTAAAAATTCCCGGAATATTCGGTTCATCAAATCCATAAAAACTACCGGTGCATTGGTGAGCCCAAATGGCATCACCAGAAACTCATAGTGGCCATACCGCGTACGGAATCCCGTCTTCGGAATATCCTCCTCCCTGACTCTTAACTGATGATAAGCCGATCTCAAGTCTATCTTTGAGAAACAACGGGAACCCTTCAACTGATCGAACAGATCATCTATACGAGGCATAGGGTACTTATTCTTAACCGTAGCCCGATTCAATTTCCGGTAATCTATACAAAGTCTCAAAGCACCACCTTTCTTTTTAACAAAGAGGGCCGGTGCTCCCCACGGCGAAACACTAGGACGTATAAAACCCTTGTCTAGTAACTCCTGGAGCTGAATCTTCAACTCAACTAACTCGGCTGGGGCAAAACGATAAGGTGCCATAGAAATCGGCGCCGTGCCGTGCACTAGGTCAATAGAGAACTCAATCTCCCGATGCGGTGGAAAACCAACAAGATCCTCAGGAAAGACGTCCGAGTACTCACAAACCACCCTTGGCAACACAATCTGAGTCTCATCATCCTCACTAATCGAAAGGTTAGCAAGTAGACCACTAAGCTCACTCCGTCCTCGCGGAACATACCCCGGTGGCAACACATTACCAACCCGGTCCCCCAGAAAATGAAAATACTCTCCGCTCACAGTACAACAAGTGACCCTCTGGCGGTAGCAATCAATAACTGCCCGGTATGACGATAACCAGTCCATACCCAAAATAACATCGAAACCCCTCATAGGCATAACTACAAAGGAAAATGGGATTCTATGATAATCAACCTCTATATCACAACCCCTAACACCTTGTTTCAAAATCAATTCACCCCCAAGAGGTGACACTACACAAATAGGAGATGCTAACTGTGCTAACTCCAACTCCAAAACAGATGCAAATGCAGCAGACACAAAGGAATGAGATGCACCCGTATCAATCAAAACACTAGCAACCGAGTTGCAAAACAAGAAGGTACCTCTCACAACTGATGGTGCCGGCACAAGATCCTGCGCGGTAACAGCATACACGCACCCAGACGACCTCTGATCAACCTGCTCACCCCCAGGAGCATAAGATTGCTGCACCGACTGGGACGATGAAGCCCCCTGATTGGCCCTCGAGGCCTGACCCGACTGAGCTGGCTGCTGACCCTGAATCGGCCTCAAACCAGATGCACCAGGTGTGCCACCCAACTGCGGGCAATACCTCTTCATATGCCCTGGCTGACCACACTGATAACACGAGAGTGGCTGGCCTCTACCCTGACTCTGGCTCTGAGATCGAGCCAAAGATGATGCTGCTCTCTGCACTCCTCCCCTCTGAGGACAAACTGGAGACTTGTGGCCCAGCTGGCCACACTTGAAGCAAGTAATGTCTCCCTGACTGCCTTTCCCCGAACTAGCACTCGGCACAGGAAAAGTCGATCTAGAAAAGCTACCCTGAGACTGCTGAGGATTAAAACCCTTCTGTCTCCTACCATCACTCTGACCATCCTGACTCCTCTTGGAGCCCTTCTGTCCTTCCTCCTCCTCCTGCATCATGATTTCCATGTGGGCTGCAGCATCAACCATACGCCCATAATCCCGAATCATAGTTCCCCCAACTCTCAGCTTGAGGCCACGCCTCAACTTCTTCTCAAACTCAATACTGCGGCGTTCCTCAGACGCCACCAACTCAGGTGCAAACCTGGACAAGCTAGTAAATGCAGCCTCAAACTCGGCCACTGAAGAACTCGACTGCTTAAGCTGACAAAACTGGTCTCGCAGCTTCTCCCTGACTGCTGGAGATAAGAACTTCTCCTGGAAAGCATTCACAAAAGCCTCCCATGTACCTCCTATACGACCCTTAGTAAACTTCCACCACTGACCCGCATCCCCCTTCAACTGGAAAGATGCCAAGGTCACTTTCAACCCTTCGTCTTCGATGCCAAGCATCTCAAACGTCTTCGTTGTCTGTTCGAGCCATTCATCAGCCTTAAGCGGCTCTTTAGGATCACCCACAAATTCATCCGGATTAGACCAGAAGAACTCCCTCTTCAGAAAGGAAGGTCCTGCATCCGCAACAACAACCTGAGCTTGATTCTCAGCTCTAAGAATGCCTACTGACTCCCTGAATGCCCCTGCTATCTCTCGGGCTAGAGCGCCCATAGCCTGCTGGCCTACTGGTTCGGCCACATTGGCCTGGCCAATTCCCTCCTGAACTGCCGGAATCTCCTCTGGCACAGGCACCTCCTGCCTACCCGGCCTACCACGCCTACCGCGTCCTCGTCCTCGTCCTGACATCCTAATAAAGGAAACAAAGACGTTAGCACATTAATAAATGTGCCGGAACTAAACACTCGTGTCCTAATGCATTGGACAACAATAATTCATTCCACATAAGCACATAATCACATAAGCATCTACGAATTTCATTCCCGGATAATGATAGTCCCAATGCGTTACTATAGTTCCGGTTGGAAGCAGCAGTGATCAAGTGCCTTTCCAACAAGACTACTAGAAACTCAAGGGTCCAATCAACATCCTAGAAACTACATTCCATACCCACATAATCACATAAACATGTTATCACATAAGCATATAACATTACACTAAGTCTCTATCAAACGAGACGAACCCAATGTGATACTAATCACTTCCCACGTACCCAAAGTATTCAAACCTCGCTTTGATACCAAGTTGTAACGCCCTCAAAATAAACCCATTATATTTATATCATTAACATGCAATATTAAAAGAAAACAATTCATTATCTCATTCATCAGAGTATTACTAAATGAAAACATTACATGTAATATCAAATTAAATGCCCTATGGGCTTACATCTTTCCAAGACAACACTTGGACACAAAAATATGAGTTCTAACTCAAATATAAATAAAGCCCTAGGCTTGAATGTTTACATGTACTAATAAATAAAAGCAAACAACTGAAAATAGTCTTCAAAATCCAAGTCCTTCCAAGCTAAGTCCTTGGAGGTAGCTTATCCCCTGAACCTGAAAATGATGTTCCCATAAAGGGTGAGCCACAGCCCAGTAGAAATATACTAAACCAAATATAAGCAATGAATAAAACAATAACATTCAATAGATGGTTAACCAAGATAATCAATTACTTCATTTTACAGTCTCATGACACTATTGTCTAAGACACGTTTTACTTTCCAACTTTATCAATATGGCTCAGAACCTGGCCAAACTTACAACAGTGAATTATATATGTCATATTCACATTCCTCCAATATCAACAAACAAATGAGACTCAAGCTCAAATCAAAACACTTCATACTTCCGGATTGATACACATTTTAGTGTTGTATCAATAAAAACACTTCTATATAAATAAGCACACATAAAAGTGATGCTTATGGAGTCCATCCCCTATCTCCTCCCAAACAAAATCCGGTTTAGAGGTCCATCCCCTATCTTCCCCTAAACCGTGGAGTACATCCCCTATCTCCTCCCACACAAAACAATGTATGTAAACACATAACATATAACACACGATCAATACACATAATGTCTGTATTAATTCAGCAGTCAAAATGAATGACTCAACCAATGTGATTAGTTTCAGTTATCCCTAATCCACATGCAGTGTCTACAACAATCACGACTATCCTCCACCGATAGCCCAAAACAGTTATTTCTAGACTGGAAATAAATATACCAACAATTCAATGGGCGAGTGATTTACATTATCCAACTACACCATTTAATCAATAAATTTCCCAATTTCATGAATTTAACCAAATTCCCCAATTCCCTTAAATTAATTATACAAATTAATTAATTAATACAACTAGGGTTTTTCCCAAAATTATCAAAGTAACCCCAACATATCAATATACCAAAACTTAGAACAAAACCTATAAAATGGAGTAGGAAATCCCTACCTCGAAGAAAACAACCCAAATGGAGAAGACAGAGATGAATACCCAAATACCAATGTGCTCCAAATCGCCAAATGTTCAGATTAAATGAAAGCCCTCGACTCCCTCTATCTTTTTAATAAAGCAACTAGGGTAGAAACACACTCTAAATAGATCAAACCTAAGAGAGAAGGTGAGTAGGGAGAGAGAGAAGTCGGACCTAGGGTTTGGAATCAAAAAGAAGATGAAAAAGACTGATCAAAACCCGCTGCTGCGTATATAAACTGGACAGGCTCGCTCGAGCGACCAGAAACAAGAAATCCTCGCTCGAGCAAAGAAAAGCTCGATCGAGCCAAGAATGCAATGCTACAGGTCCATACTGGACACAATCTCTCGCTCGAGCGACCAAACCCCAGCTCGAGCGAAGAACCAAAAACAACATCTCGCTCGAGCGACCAACTCCTCGCTCGAGCGAAGAACCAAAATTCTGGACAGCAACACTTGGTTTCTAAACCCAACCAACCTGAAACAAACCTGCCCAACACATCCTATAACTCCAATTAAGAAAATAAAGGACGACAACAACTATTATACAATGGCAGAATATACGGAACCTAAGTCCGGATACAATAATCAAATAGGAAAAGGCCAGGGCGCTATATTAGTAATCTGTGCCTCGGATAGAACATTAATGACTTGTCTCTATTATTATTTGGCATAATTCAATGATATGTCACTCAATGGTTGGATTTTTTTTTATTTTTTTTTAAATTTTTTTTTATGCATACATGATGTGTTATCAAATTCGACATGCTTTCAACGTTTGCCAAATCCATGTTATTTTTGACATATGGGTTGGAGCAAAAATTTGTGGTCAAATTTGATTGTTGATGTGCCCTGTAGGATTTGGCTCTTGTCCAAAATAATTATAGCACTTTTTTTATAAATAAAACAATATTTTAGTTTATCTTTCAATAAAAAAATAATAAAATTTGGTATAGAGGTTGTAGAGTTTCAAGAGAAGTCAAATTGACATATGTCAATTTGTCACCCAAGCCTTCAATTTTATATGACATACCAAAATTTGGCATATAGGTTGGGGATGCTATCCAAAGCTTAAAATAGCAAGAAGGAAATTATTCTTTTCTTCTCATTGTAATAATAAAAAGTACAAAAATATTAGAGACCCCAAAAATTTTATCAAAAGTTCTACCAAATGTCTCACATGGGTGTAGGACCTACATGGGACCCATATTGTGTAGATCCCACACCCATGTGAGACATTTGATAAAACTTTTGGTAGAATTTTTGGGACCTCTAGCATTACTCCAAAAAGTATTAACCTTAAGAATTTAATAATATGCATTAATTTCTGTACGAAAAATTTTATGTCATGTTTCGGGTCGTTGACTCGACTTGTTGTGCCTATTTGGATTTTCTGTTTTACTTTTGGAACCATTGTACGTTAGTTATTGTTCTAGTGATTGTGGTTAGACCGTGTTTAGTGACCCTAGAGTGTTTTAGCGAGTTAAAATTTTGAGTTCCGAGCGTTAAGGACGAGTTACCAGTGTAGGAATGCCTTAAAGAGAATTTTGGCCACACCAGGCATTCCTCTTACATGCAGGTTGGAGCCACATGTACGATTTGGTGC
Organism: Camellia sinensis; assembly: GCF_055761805.1. Classification (NCBI taxonomy): domain Eukaryota; kingdom Viridiplantae; phylum Streptophyta; class Magnoliopsida; order Ericales; family Theaceae; genus Camellia; species Camellia sinensis. The sequence continues at coordinate 86,425,532 of NC_138963.1, forward strand.
AAAAACATTTGGACTTCTGGAGTTGGGGCCGCATGTGTGGTGGGCTAAGTTCACATGTGCAATTTAGGGCCCGTACGTGAGACAACGTGGAGCAGCAAGTATAACACACGACAATAAACAGCACGTGCAGTGAAGGAGTCCCGCACGTGCGGCGAGGGACCTCCGCACGTGCGGCCATGTGCATTTTTGCCTCCTTTTTCTTGTTTCTCTCCCTCTTTTGCTGATCTCTCTTCCATTTTTCTCATTTCTCTTCATCCTCTCTCTCTTTCTAAACTCTTTTTTCTCTCCATTCTCTCTAAAACACACACCAAACTTCACAAAGCTCTCAATCTAACCAAATGAAAGAAGAATTTGACCCTAGTTCTTTGGATGAAAGTGATAAGCGTGTCAGGAGCTTCATTTTGACCGGAGCTATTGAAAATCCGACAAACTCAAAATTTTAAATTTTCTTCCTTTTCTCTCTCAATCTTTGAGGTAAGGATTTTCTTAATTTAGTACATGTATTTTAGCAAGATTATGTGCTATTTTGTTAATTGAAATTGTTTGGAAAAGTTAGGGTTTTGCTAATATTGTTGTTAATGCATAAATTGGAAAATTTATCAAATGTTTGTCAAACGTTTTAACAGTTTTACCTATGGTTGCTGTTATCCCAGTAATGACAACCCATGAGGGGGGTGAATTGGGTTTTCAAAATATTTAAGCAATAATGAAAACTAATGCAGTCTGAACTAACTCAGAACTAAAAGAGAGATAAAAAATTTAAATAATCAAATTTTAACTGATGAATAAGCAATGAAAATAATCACAGGAAAATATAAGCAGTGATAAGAGAAAGGAGAACAGATATCAACACCACGATTTGTAGTGGTTCGGCTTAACCCAAGTCTACGTCCACTCCCCAAGTATTCTCGTTGGGAATTTCTCCACTATCCTCAAATAATAATACAACCCCTAGCTTCACAGGTGCTAGTAAACATTTACAACAAGTGATCAACCCCCAATCACTTAAGCCAATTAGTTTTGAATCCGATGTATAGTCACACCTAACCCAAGTGATTTTATCTCAAAAATCACTTACAAAAATATCATAAATAGTTTTGAATCCGGTGCCTAATCACACCTATCCCAAGTGATTTTATCCAAAAAACCACTCACAAAAAAATCACTCTCTCAAGAGTGAGAAGAAGGGGGTGCAAACCCTTTTACAATAAAAGTTTAGCTAGTGAAAAATGAAGAGCGTGGTTGGAGTTGCTCTTACAGAGCTTTCTTGAATATCACCAATGTATATTTGTTGTGTTTGTTGTTTTTTTCAACTGAGGCTTGAATGCTCCTTTTATAGCTTCAAAATTACGACTGTTGGAGCTTCAAAAATATAGTTGTTAGGATTGATTCCCTTTCCCAACTCAATTCATCTTCTATATTGAACCTTTCCATATGAGAGCGATTTGAAATTTGAATTTTTGTATTCTTCAATTAATCCCATAGTCCATGCTTTCCTTCCTCATGCATATTTCAACTTAAAAGAGTAGATTAGAGGAATCTTCAAATTCCAATTCTATTTGTAAGCTTCCTTTCTGGAATATTAGCAAATTTCAATTTGTCTTGGAAAAGTTCTAAACAAATCCCTTTGATTCTACATTATTTCCTGGTAGAGCAAATCTTCCTTTTATATCAAATCCAATCAAAATCTTCATTCTTCATTTATGTTTGAACAATTTGCTTTTGCCGAATACTTTGAGCTGACTCTGAAAATTATGGGAATTTCCTTATGCAATCATGCAAGCTTTAAGTTGGTTCATTCTAGATTTGAGTTGACACCTTCATTTCTGATTCAATTTTATTTAGTACAATATATTTTGAGTTTGCTCCTCTTTCTTCATGAGCTTACTCAAATCAAGAAAATTGTTCCAGATCTGACTCAAATCAAGAATATTGTTCCAGTCAATTCTACAAATTAGACAAACTTTAATCATCTTCAAATTTAACAATAACTTATTATAAGCACAATCACTTAGGCTTTGTTATCATCAAAATCATTTTATATAATCCTTTGGAAACCTTGGGGCTAACAGTTGATATTTAGCATGTGAATTTGAGAAATTTTCACTTTAAATGAGAAAATCCCAAATTTTTGAAAACCCTAGAAATGTAAAGATTGGGAATGCAATTGGTAATTGAGGAAATTTATGAAAATTCTTGCTAAATTATGACCATTTGGAAAGTATGGAGAAATGTTAAGAGTTTTGGGAAATCATGTGTTATTTTGAAAGAATTGAGAATTGTTAAATTATGCTCTATATTTTGCTTATTCAGAATATTGTAATAGAGATAATTATTTTGGAAATCAATGGAGGATTACATTTACTTGTTGTATAATTGATACGGAAATTAGCATAAATTTTCGAAACTTTTCATGGGTATAATTCTATAATAATAGTCTTCTACTATTTTTTTGAAAGACGTTCACGTTATTTATTTATTTATTTTTTCCTTTTAAACTATTCTTTGATCTTTGAAAGGTAAATCATTGATGAACTTTTGTGTCTACAACTTCTTTATGTATATCATCTTCTTCTTTTTTATTGTTTACAATATAATAACTTATTGATATATGACTCTTTTATTATGTTATATTTATAACTTACTGAATTATGAATCATTATTCTACATGATATTATTGTATATCATCATTTTTTTATTATGTCAAAATTTAAGATTTATAACTTATTGATACATATTAGTATATCAATTTTTATGTTTTTTTATTTTATGCTATAATATTTCTTGAGTATTATTTAAGTTGACTACACTTAATATTCTAGATTTATTTTTGTTGAATTATTTTTTTAAATTTCTGGAGAATGTATCAAATCTGTATTTGGAATGAGAATAAGGTCAAAGTGAGGTTAACAAGGTTGGCATAGAGGAGACACTTGCTTCTTCGGCACAATAGTAGACTTGAGAGTCCGTTAACAAGAGACTAACTCATCCACATGGCAAAATAGGCACAATTTTTCGACTATTACTATTGCATGCTAAGGGAAAGCGTCATCATCATGTTAGGCCCATATTAAATGACAACATAGACCATAATGACAATTTTGTAAATTTTGTACCGCAAACTCATATGAAATGTACTCTAATGCAGTTCTACAAAATGATAATATGTTTGTAATTAAACCAAAATTATTAATTTTGTTAGTAATAATTTATTAATTTCCTATTTAGGTTTTGGTAATCAACACGTCGACAGACAAATAGGTATTTTCGAAACAAATGTAATGCATCGGCATCCTAACCAAGTTTAACAAGATACTGATGTGGTGCAAGTTATAACAATGAAATATTTGGTAATATTTTTATTAATATTTTGCTTCAATGGAAAATCAACATTACTTTATTTTTCTATACTTCTAATGAGTAGGACATTCTCACGCATTTTCTTTTCAAGCAAAACACAAACCTTAAACCTTAACTTTATCAATTTCTACTTCATATTAGAAGAGAATGAAAACAATTATTTTCTAAATTAGATTTAAGATTAATATTACTTTCCAAGGAAAATCTCAAAACAATTTAATAAATTAATTACTTTATGACCCATATAGACAAAAGTTTGAATCTCCTGTACATAACAAAAATAAAAGTTGAAAGTATTATTTAATCATTCACTTAATTATCTAATGTAGTAGCATTAAAAAAATTTAAAAAAAATAAAATAAAATTAGTAACAATATTCACACTCCCCTTTTCAGATCATATATAGACAAATAATTTAAAATAAAATATAAATATCATTGGTTAAAATATCTTAAGCTAAATATTTTGTTGTTAGGGACTTTTTTTTTAAACTCTCTCGTGCATAGCATAGGTGGCTGCTATTTTTAGTATATATGAAATTGGAGAAATTTGGGAAATACCTATTATTACCACAGCGAATGTGTGTATGTGTAAATAAATGTATAAATAAAATAAATAACAAAATAAAAATAATTAATTCAAAAAATAATTATATAAATTAAATTCCAAATCAATTGCTTACTGAAATTATAAGTCGAGGCTTGTGTTGGACACAATCTCCTTAAAGTAGATTTCGCTCTTACCCCGGTGCTTCGAGATTTAACGGCGTCTACTTCCCAGGATACAATGACTAACACTTGATTCACAGCACAACAAACTCAAGTTTGGCGAACCAAGCAATGTTGTAACTCTCTCTTTCTTTTCTTAGAAGCTAAATGGTAAACAGATGCAGGAGCATAGGAGGATGAACAAAATAAGAAATGAAGAAATGTTAGGAAAATTTTGATGGCCAGAATTGCTAGGATGGCAGGCTATTTATAGAAAAATTGGCGGCTTTTCAGAATAGGTTTCAACAGATAGAAGCCCATTCAAACAGATTCAACAAGTAGAAAACATGTTCAGGTGGATTCAACAGGTAGAAAACCTGTTCGGGTGGAACTTAACAGGTTTGAACTTCTTCGGGTGGAGTTTTAAACTTTTTGGGTGAAGGAAAAAATATAGACCAATTTATTCTGAATTTTGAAACCAAAATTTAAAAAAATAAATAAATAAAATACAAATGTTTTTGGCCCAAAAAAATAAGTATTGGGTCGGACAAGCCCAATCCAACCTCACACCATGCACTTGCACTCAAGCCCAGCCCAGCTTGCCCGAATGGAAGGCGGCGGCGCGCGCACGTGTTTTTTGTTTTGAGTTCAATGGGTCTACCCTACTTCACCCATAACCTTACCCTTCCACAAACTTAGGTACCCATTGAGGCCCATCCAAAGTATCCCAAGTTAGAGTTTATATACCCATATAAATCCTTAAGCTTTTCCAATGTGGGACAAATACATTTCACAAATGTATAGGAAACCCATCTAAAGCCATATCCATGAACACGAAAATGCGCGTTGAATTCTCATTCATCTGGAAATGGTTTTGAGCAACCAAATAGACGATGTTATTCACTGCTTAAATATGAACCCAATTAGTAACGTTAAAAATAACGCTTTGGTCCTACCTTAATTAATGCTCAAAGTTAACAAAAACATAAGGTTTATTCCAAAGCTATTTTCCAACAATCCCCCACATAAATGGAATTCACGATAACGGACATGCAACAAAATGTAAACACAAAAAAAGAGTACATTAAGAAGATACACTACGTCGAGATAGGTAGCTTTTGGTTTTGAACCTCCTCTAGTGAAAGCCTATCGGACTTACTAGCTAACCAGTAGACGCGATTTTTTTTTTTTTGGATGAATAAGCCATAAATTAAAAGACAAATAATTACAAACTGTAACGCCCCAAATTTCTAGCCCAAATGATAATACAACAATCATGGCTCTTTCTAGGAAAACCGAATATAAATCTCCAAACTTACATTACATGATACAATAGTTCTTCATGCAACAATACATTAATCTAACAACAAGTAAATAAACAAATAAATACCCCCAAAGGTTTACAAGTTTTCAATGCTTGAACCTGGTTACACAAAACGGCTATTCAAACCCACACACATACAGCCATTGGCTTACACACAGTCACAGCAAAATGAGAGTCTCGTACTCTCAACACACATTTCCTTGCCTTTAGTTAGGCAGCATCACCACATTTTTTCTTGCACAAAAATCCCGTAGGGTGAGCATAAAGCCCAGTAAGAAATCCTTAACAAAGTATATACATTTTATACAAGTCTCAAGAGATGAAATGCACATGCCATGCTATACCCTTTTGAAAGAAAATCACATCTTCATCTTTGAAAATCATCATGCTCAATGATGTCATGCAATTTCAATTCTTTAAAACTTAACAATTCATTTCAAGAGCAGTAAATGCGACTTTAGTAATCCCTAGGTCGGTGTCTGCAAGTAGACTATACTAGTACTACCAAATTGTCATTTTTACTGGTATTAACCGTAAGGCTCGATACCTATCCGTATGGGTTTTCGGTCTTTCACCCCGGACCCTCAGGCCAACTTATTCAATTTCATCTATACCACCTATCAAGACTTACCAACCTATTTATCCCAAAACCATTCTATGAAAACTTGTTTTCTCAACATTTTTTCTCAATACAGGCGCATTGGTTAACCCAAAAGGCATTACAAGGAATTCATAATGGCCATAACGCATACGAAAGGCTATTTTCTGAACGTCCTCCTCCCGGACACTGAACTAATGGTATCTCGACCTCAAATCTATTTTTGAGAAGCAACAAGACCCTCTAAGTTGGTCAAATAAATCATCTATTCTGGGTAGAGGATACTTGTTCTTAACTATAACTCTATTCAACTTGCGGTAATCAATACACAACTAAGGATTCTGGAAACTGCTCTGGCATGATAACAGCATACACGCGCCCCTGTGGCCCCTGATTAACTTGCTTCCCTCTCAGAGCATAGGCCTATTGTACTGACTTAGCCGAAGCGGCTTCCTGATTAACTCGCGAAGCTTGGACTGATTGAGCCTACTAGTGGCTCTGAGTCTGCCTCGACCTTGATACGCTAGATACGCCTCCCAACTATGGGCAAGTTCTCTTCATATGCCCGGGCTGACCACACTGTAACAATTAAACCCTTGACCTTTATTCTGAGACTGAGACTGACTTTGAGATCGATTAGGTGGTGGTACTATTATATGCCCACCTCCCTTCTGTGGGCATGAGAAGGCTTTGTGACCCGGTTGGCCATACTTGAAACACGAGAAACTACTCAATGCACTTTTTCCCAAACCCGCACTGGGCAAAGGAAAAGTGAATCTAGACTGTTGTGGTTGGGACTGGGACGGATGGGTGTTTCTAGTCTTCTTGTTTTGTCTATAGTCTCCTTGAGACTCTTGGCCCCTAGACCTCGAACTCTGAAGCCTCTTCTCCTCGGCTTGTATGAAAATTTCTACGTGTGTCGCCGTCTCCACAAGACAGTCATATTCCCGAATCATATTTTCGACAAGCTTGAACATAATTTTTTATTTCAATTTCTTTTCAAATTCAATGCAATGGCGCTCTTCTGTTGCCACCAACTCTGGTACAAATCTAGACAAACTAGAGAAGACTGTCTCAAACTCAGCCACGGGCATGTCGAGTTGTTTAAGGTCTTTAAACTCTTGCCTCAATCTCTCCCTAGCAATGGGAGGTATGTACTTATCTTGGAAAGCAACCGCAAAGGCTTCCCATGTCGGCTCCACTCTACCCTTGGCATCTTTCCACCATTAACCCGTGTCTCCCTTCAGATAGTAACTCGCTAGAGTCACTCTTAGTTCACTATCTTTGATGTGAAGCATCTCAAATGTCTTCACAGTTTGTTTGAGCCACTCATCCGCTTTCTTGGACTCAGGACCACCATGGAGCTCATCCGGTTTGGCTTGCAAGAACTCTCTAGTAAGGAAACTCGCCCTTGACTCCGCGGTGTTCTCTCGGGCTTGATTCTCCACCCTCAACAAGTTTATAGACTCTCTTAAAGCCCCTGCCATTTCTCGAGCTAGGGCCGCCATTGCGGTTTGACTCCCTTGTTCAGCTACATTAGCTTGGCCGGACACTTCCTCTTGCACCGGAACCTCATGGACTGGTACCTCATGCACACCTCGGTGAGCCCTACCACACCTCCCACCTCTACCACCACGGGTTTGACCTCTTCCTGACATCCTATAAATGACAATAGAATTAATTTAGCACACTAACCCACACGTGCCCGCAACTTGCCTTACACGTTTGATCACAATAATTCTATATATTCCTCTACCATATAACAATTAAATTTTACCCCACATAAGCATGTTATCACAAAGTCACAAAATACATAACACTTCCTAAGCATGCTAAATGAGCCCGTTGTGGTTAAACAACCACTTCCCATGAGTCCTAAATATTCAAACCCGGTAGCTTTAATACCAAGTTGTAACGCCCCAAATTTCTAGCTTGCCCAAATAATAATGCAACAATCATGGCTCTTTCTAGAAAAACCGAACATAAATCTCCAAACTTATATTACATGATACAATAGTTCTTCATGCAACAATACATTAATCCAACAACAAGTAAATAAACAAATAAATACCCCCAAGGGTTTACAAGTTTCCAAGACTTGAGCTTGGTTACACAAAATGATTATTCAAACCCACACACATACGGCCCCTGGCTTACACACAGAGTCACAGCAAAATGAGAGTATCGTACTTTCAACACACATTTCCTCACCTTTAGTTAGGCGGCATCACCACATCTTTTCTTGCACAAAAATCCCGTAGGGTGAGCATAAAGCCCAGTAGGAAATCCTTAACAAAGTATATACATTTTATACAAGTCTCAAGAGATGAAATGCACATGCCATGCTATGCCCTTTTGAAAAAAAATCACATTTTCATCTTTGAAAACCATTATGCTCAATGATGTCATGCAATTTCAATACTTCAAAACTTAACAATTTATTTCAAGAGCGGTAAATACGACTTTGATAATCCCTAGGTCGGTGTGTGCAAGTAGACTATACTAGTACTACCAAATTGTCATTTTTACCGATATTAACCGGAAGGCTGGACACCTATCCGCGTGGGTTTTCGGTCTTTCACCCCGGACCCTCAGGCCAACTTATTCAATTTCATCTATACCACCTATCAAGGCTTACCAACATATTTACCCCAAAACCATTCCATGAAAACTTGTTTTCTCAACATTCTTTTCTCAATGCAAGTTTTCAGATCGACTTTCAAAGTTTAATGTAATCAAATGAATTGATATGTCAATGCAACAACAATCAATACAATGTAACAATTCTTTCATTTCCAATTCTTCCACATAACATTACCATTGTGATCAAAATTCTCATTTCTCATTTCAAAGCAATTTCACAAGATAAATATAAATACTTTTTTGTAGATAGGTCAAACTTCTGAAACCAAACATTCTCCGCTCGAGCTCATAAACGACCGCTCGAGCGGACAAACAACTTCAAATGCATTTTGCATTTTTGTTTCGGCATGCTAACCGGGCAACTCGACCCCCGTAAGCTGATCAGGTCAAAATCAGGATCGCTACACAAACTACAAGAGGCATACCTCAAGAGCTAACCTACTATACAAGATACAGAAAACAACAATCCAAAGCAACAAGAAGACAAAAACTTGTTCAAACACCACATAAGCAACAAGAGCAAATGAGGAGCAAGAACAGGGCTAACACAAAACTACACCATAGGAAAGGCCTAGAGATTATTGGACCACAACTCAGATCCCGAACAACTCAAAAGAAATCCAACTAACATAATAAAGCCATGTACAAAGCCAAAACAGGACCTAGGATTACAAGATAACCAATAGAGCCTATCACAAATTAACTAATATATAAAAATTCAAATTGTAAAACAAACATCATAGCCTTCTAAATATCAGGTAACATTAGAAAAAGGCATCAACAACATGGAAACAATAGCACATAGTAGGCAGGCCACAATAGACAAACAGTACCAGCAAGCTAACAGCAAAGCAGCAGCAGTTAGAACCACAATAGTTGGCCAGCCAAAACTCCAAAACAATAGAAAAGACAATAGTAACAGCATGCAGGAGCTTCAACATTCAACAAATTAGGACAAGATCTACCAAACTAGGCCACTTGCTCCAAGCCATCGTTCAATCAAATGACCCTAAGAGAGCCAAGCAATCACCAACTTTGTAAGGCCCCGGTGTCCCACATCGGGAATGGAGGAGGAGTTCCAGGACTATAAAAGTAAAACCTTGGACCCTTATATAGCATCGAGGCTTTTTCCGGAGTGGTGAAATCCCTAACAGAACTCCACAGTTAAGCGTGCTTAGGCTGGAGTAGTTCTAAGATGGGTGACCCACTAGGAAGAATAAATCTGTGCAGGCGTGGCCCAAAGTGGATAATATCGATGACATGTGAAGGGTCGGGGCGTTACAAACTCTGTTTGAAAATTCAACAATAGTTAACTGTAAAAGCTCATGATACTACTAGCCTTCACTCAACACTCAAGGACACTCAAACACTACACACGAAAATTAATTATAATGTATGAGAAACATCACAAAACTAGTGGATGCGATGCCTTGAACTGTTCAGCTGTTTGTGTAAGCGAAGACAATAGACTACACATAGTGTATCTGTATACACAATTTGGTTCTCACAGTTGTGTTCATTTTGGCCCTGAACAACACCTGGTAATTCATGAGTGCTCTAGAGAATTTAGCATTCTCAATTCTCACAAAACTGGCCCAGTTCACACTCATATAAGTGACTTCTTATTAAGAGTATCCTGTTATTCCCCACTTGGATGTCCAAGCTATAAGAACCATTAAAAACAAAGCTTACCCTACTAACACAGCAGGAATGACTCCTCTTATCACAGAAATGGATAGGAGAAAACCTCATTAGTGATACGTGAAGTCATCCATAATTTGGTTGTCCCTTTGGACCTAGATCTTGGGATCTCTAATCAACTAGGTTGGGTTTCCATTGTGGCGACTTTTAAGTAATATGCTTTAATCTCATTCTCCTCAATAAATGGTACACTTGCTCTCTGGCTAGCCCTTTAGTCAATGGATCTACAATATTCTCTCTTAACTTTACATATTCTATGGAAATTATTCCATGTGAGAGCAAATGCCTAACGGTATTATGTCTTCGACAAATGTGTCGAGACTTACCGTTATATATATGATTTTGTGCCCGTCTTATTGTTGCTTCACTATCACAATAAATGCATATAGCTGGCACAGGTTTAGGCCACATTGGAATATCTTCAAAGAAATTACAAAACCCTTGTGTTTCTTCTCCTGTTTTATCTAATGCGATAAACTCATATTCCATTGTTGACCTTGCTATGCATGTCTACTTTGAGGATTTCTAAAAGGCTGCAACACCTTCCAGTGTAAAGATGTATCCACTAGTGGATTTTGAGTCTTTCGTATCCGATATCCAATTTGCATCGGTGTACCCCTCGAGTACTGCTGGATATTTGCTATAATGTAAGCCATAATTCTGGGTATGGCTTAGACACCTAAGTACCCTAATTATCGTTTTCCAATGATCGAACCCTAGATTACTTGTGTACGTACTCAATTTGCTTACAGCATAGGCTATATCTGGCCTAGTGCAATTCATTAAGTACATCAAGCTTCCGATTATCTGAGAATACTCTAATTGTGATATGCTTGCCCTTGTATTTTTTGACAAATGAAGACTAATGTCAACAAGTGTTTTAGCAGGACAGTCGTCATGCTTTCCAAATTTCTCCAAAATCTTCTCAACATAATGGGACTGGGATAAGGCATATCTTTTAGATATTTTAGTAATTTTTATTCCTAGACTTACATCTGCTACTCCCAGATCTTTCATGTCAAACTTTTTGTTCAAAATTTTTTTTATGGATTTAATCATATCTTTATTGCTTCCAATAATGAGCATGGCATCCACATAAAGACAAACTTTGGCATAGCCTTTGTCTGTGCTTTTAACATAGACGCATTTGTCACATTCGTTTATCTTAAAACCATCTGAAAGCATAGCGTGATCAAACTTTTCATGCCATTGTTTCGGAGCTTGTTTTAATCCATAAAGGGATTTAACAAGTTTACAAACCTTTTTCTCTTGGCCGGGAACTTGAAACCCTTCCGGTTGTTCCATATAGATTTCCTCATCTAGCTCGCCATTCAAAAAGGTTGTTTTAACATCCATTTGATGTATCTCCAGATTATATAAAGTTGCAATTGCAATTAGCAAACGAATAGATGTTATTCTTGTCATTGGTGAATAGGTGTCAAAATAATCAAACCTTTCATTCTGCCTGTATCCCTTAACAACAAGCCTAACCTTGTATTTATCTATTAAACCATCTGCTTTCATTTTTCTCTTAAATATCAACATAAAGTACCAATTTAATTCAATTTATATTTCCATGTCTCCAAGTCATTCCCTTCATCAATTTTAATTATATACCAATTTACACATTAAATCTTTCAACATTTCTGGATTTCCACCCAAAACAACTTCCTTGAATCCTCCATTATATCATCATAACACAAATCTCATTACACATACGGATACACAAGAAGATTAATTGAAATTTCAACATAAAGTACTAATTTAATTCAAACCCTCATTTAAAAACAAAATCCCAAATCTAGGGTTTCAAGAAAATTGGAGGTTTTCTCATTTCATCATCAAATCCAATAATCATCAAATATTTCTCATCAATATCTCAAAAGATTCTAAATATCTCAAAATTTTCAGTGAAAACCTCATTTTTTAATATAAACATCTTTTAATCAAAGATTTCAAACTCAAATCAACACATACTTCACATAATACAACACAATCAAACGAAATAATAAATAATTAGAGTTAAGAGAATTCCCTACCTCAAGGATGAGAGCTACCTAGGAAGACCCAATCAAAACCTCTATGAAACTGCGATTCAATTAGTCAAAAGAAAGATCAGCACTCTTCCACTGATCTTGCATGATCTATGGTGGATCCATGGTGTAATGAGGTGAAATCAAAGGTTTGTGGCTAGGGTTTTTGGACATGAAGAGGTGAGGGAGAGAAAAGTCAGAGAAAATGAACAAAATGTAGGTTTTATACTTGCTGATCCCAAACGAATTGCTCTAGCCACCACTTTTGTGCTCAAGTGTCAGAGACATCACACTGCTCGAGCAATAAAACCTTCGCTCAAGCGCAGAACGCATGCTCCTAGAACTTTAGACCATACAAGGCAGATCGCTTGAGCGACCAAACTTGCGCTCGAGCGAACTTCAACATCACCCAAAATCTTAGACCTACAAAAGTATTTAGATGACCCGCTAGACCGCTCAAGCAAACAATACGTCACTTGAGCGAAGAGGAAGAAGAAACAAAAAATTTCCCATAGTGATACATTTAGGCCCTCCATCTTTTGTTTTGATATTGTTTTAATTTTTAAATGCTTTTTTTTGTTCCTTTTTTTTTCATATTGTAGGATGCCTTTCAAGGTTATTGAGTGCCCCCAACAATTCGAACTCTTGATCTCCTGATCTAGTTTCATGAGTGCAATTTGAAACATAAATAAGAGTCTAGATCTGACAATTTGTATAGAAAATCCATTTTATTATAGAACCTTTGCGAAAAATAGACTGTATTACTAGATCTCAGAGTCACCACCTAATCTTTTAGGAAAACTAGGAAACCCATGACTCAAAGCGTCTTAGTTCGAGAACTTAGATATGAAGGGAAAAGGTCATAAATTAAGCACCCCTGCTCACCCCATCAAAAGATCGGCCTCTACTAAATCATGATGTGAGTTTTATAGTCTCCATATGTTCATATGCTGGTTTTAATAATGTTAACATTACTATTTGAAGCAAATAAGTAAAGATTGTTTCGCCTGTTTGGGTTATGCTTTGATTTCATGTATTTTGGAAAACCTTTTTGCACAATTCAAAAAATAACAAGCAACTCAAAAGTATAAGAATGAACCACATTCCATCGCAAGCAACACAATCTTCATCCACTGGCATTCATATAGATATTCCATTTAAGCATATAGCCACATGGTATAACGTCGGATATAGTAAGTAGCATGTACATGCAAGATGCGAAAACTAAAAAATGCCTACCTAGTACTCCTCTGTGGTAAGCCAAAAGAATGTGTCAGATACACATGCATGATCCTATATACAAATAGCTAATGCAATACACCCACAAGATGTAACTAATGATTCGGCTACCAACATGTGGCATGCGTATCATTTCAAGGTATGAGGTAGCGCACAAAATAGCCTTTAAATTGATAAAATCCAAAACTGGAAATGAACCGAGTCCGGACACATGAAAAATTGATGCAAATCATGAATATGATAAATAAAACATTATGTTGTACATACATAAAGCGTATAAAATAAAAAAGATAGAAAGGCGTGGGGTTGAGAGTTATTACAACAAATGAATTGACGGAAGCTGTGGGGCTGGGAAGTTTTTACAACAATTGAATGAATAGAAGACATAGGATTCAGAATTATTACAACAATGAATTGATTCATCCAAATAAAAGCTAAATCTAACATATCATAATAAAATAAAAGTTGAATCTATAAATAGCAACCACAAATGCCTAGGAAAGCACTCCCCAAAAACTTCCATGTTCTGCTCTGCTCTGTCTGGGGGACAAAGTTCACTAGAACGTCGGTACATAAAACTATAGCGATCCCGGGTTTACCCTTGTTGTACAGTGATCCGGACATGTGTCCGTGGATGTTGGTAGTTGATTATTATCTTGTTTACATCCTTTTTACTTCGCATTTGAGTTATAGGATGTGTTGGGCAGGTTTGTTACAGGTTGGTTGAGTTTAGAAACCAAAACTAGTTGCCCAGATTTTGGCCTGTCCGCTCGAGCGGGGGTTTTGGCGCTCGAGCGGAAATTGCACCCATCCAGTATTTCCTGTGCAGTGTTGGACGCTCGAGCGTGGGGTTGGCCGCTCGAGTGAGGTTGTGTGAGTTCTGCTCGAGCGGAGAGTTGGAAGCTCGAGCGAAGACCTGGTTCTGTAAAAGTTCTGGGAGTGTGTATCCGCCGCTCGAGCGGGATTGTTGACGCTCGAGCGGGAGTCTGTGAGTGACGCTCGAGCGGGGCGACTGGGTTTAAGTTCCGTGTTTTGACTTTTCAGATCACTTTTTTTCACTTTCTCTTCTCTCTCCTACTTTTCCATAAACACCATTGTTGAGCCTCACACTCTAGAACTCTACCTTCTCTCTAGGTTTTGATCTAGTAGGAGTGATTTGCTCATCTTTGGCCTTTACAAAAAAGTTGTTGATCGTCGAGGGCTACATTTTAATCTGAAAATCTCGGGATTTGGAGCACATTGGGTTTTGTCATCTTCTCCTTTGGGGCTCCGAATTTGAGGTAGGGATATCCTACTCCTCTCTATGGATTTTGTCTTTAAATTTCGGTATTTTGAGATGTTGGGGTTGGTTTGGTAATTTGGTGAAAGTTTGGGGCTTTTGTGTTATTTTACAAAAGTTGGGGTTTTATTTATAATAAACCTAGATGCATGTTTGGCATAGAGAAATGGAATAAATGTTGAATCATTGGTGAAAATGGGACCTAAGGGTTGAAATGTCAATTATGGATAATGACCTAATTACATTGTTGATTAATTGGGATAATTAATTGTGAGAAATGAGGAAATGAAATGTTGATTGAATATCCATTGTGCATTTATTTTCTGTTTAGAGATAACTGCTTTGGGCTATCGGTGGAGGATAGTCGTGATTGTTGTAGACAATGCATGATGATTAGGCAAACGGAAACTAATCAATGGAATGTGTCATGGAATTTGACGGTTGATAGAATACATTAATTGTATATAGAACCAATGTGTTTATGTACGTTATGTGTAGAGGAGGAGATGGGGGATGTACTCCGCGGTTTAGGGGAAGATGGGGGATGTACCTCTAAACCGAATAGTATTGGGAGAAGATAGGGGATGAACTCCGTAGATACAGCTCATATGCTTGTCTAGAGAAGTGAAGATAGAGCTCATATGCTTATCTTTGTGAAGTGTGGATATAGCTTATATGCTTATCTGTGAATGTGGATATTGTTGTTATACATATCTGTTGAGAGTGTGGATATAGCTTATATGCTTATCTGTGAATGTGGGATATTGTTTTTATACATATCTATTGAGAATGTGGATAGAGCTTATATGCCTATCTGTTGAAAAAGGGAAAATGAAAAGTAACTTGGACTCATAAGTCGTATGACATAAAATGCGATTTATGTGGATGTATCAGTGTTGGCCATCTATCAATTGCTAATCTTTTAGTCATTGTTCATGGTTGGTTTAGTGTATTTCTACTGGGCTGTGGCTCACCCTATATGGGAATATGATTTTCAGGTACAGGTAGCATGCCACCTCCAAGGACATAGCTTGGGAGGCTAGAGGCGGACATACTTTTGTCATTTTACTTTTGATGCATTACATGTAAATTCAAGCCAAGGGCTTAATGTGTAAATGAGTTAGTACTCTTTTGTTATAACCAAGTGTTAACTTGGAAAGCTGTAAGCCCATAGGGCATTTGCTTTTGTTATTAACATGTAATACTTTTGTAATGAAACTCTGATAAAATGGAAGAATGTGGAACTTTTACATATCAATGCATATCTTTATTGATGGGTTTAATGTTGTTATTTTGAGGGCATTATAACTTCGTATCAGAGCGTACCGGGTTCAAATACTTTGGGTACGTGGGAAGTGATTAGTATCACAATGGGTTTGTCTCGCTTGATAGAGACTTAGAAGTAGAGTCATATGCCTTGTGCTTAATTGATAACATGCTTATGTGACTATGTGGGTATGGGATTTAGTTTCTAGGATGTTGATTGGATTCTTGGGTTTCTGGGAGTCTTGTTGGAAAAGCACTTGATCAATGCTGTTTCTAACCGGAACTCTAGTAACGCCTCGGGACTATCATTATCCGGAAATGAAATTCGTAAGTGCTTATGTGTTTATGTGCTTACGTGGAGTGAATTACAGTTGTCCATGCACTAGGACGTGGGTGTTTAGTTTCGGCACATTGTGAATGTGCTAATGTTTTGTGTTACCTTTATTAGGATGTCAGGGCGAGGAAGAGGTGCTAGGCGTGGTAGACCTGCGAGGCAGGAAGTACCGTTACCGGGTGAGATTCCGGCAGTGCAGGTGGGAGTTGGCCAGGCCAATGTGGCCGAGCCAGCAGGTCAGCAGGCCATGGGTGCCTTGGCCAGAGAGATAGCAGGAGCTTTGGGTATTCTTAGAGCTGGGAATCAGGCAGCTGAGGCAGGGCCTTCTTTCTTGAAGAGGGAGTTTTTCCGCTCTAGTCCGGATGAGTTTATCGGGGATCCGAATGAGCCACTGAAGGTTGATGAGTGGCTAGAGCAAATGAGTAAGACGTTCGAGATGCTTGGCATCGAGGACGGAGCACTGAAAGTGACCTTGGCATCCTTCCAACTGAAGGGAGATGCGGGTCAATGGTGGAAGTACGAGAAGGCTCGTGTTGGTGGTACTTGGGAGGCGTTTGTGAATGCTTTTCAGGAGAGGTTTTTGTCTGCAGCAGCTAGGGAGAAGCTGAGGGACCAGTTTAGCCGGCTTAAACAGCAGGGCTTGTTAGTGGCCGAGTTTGAGGCTACTTTTACCAGTCTGTCCAGGTTTGCACCGGAACTAGTGGCGTCTGAGGAACGCCGTTGCTATGAGTTTGAGCGGAAGTTGAGGCGGGGCCTCAAGTTGAGAGTTGGTGGGTCTTACATCCGAGAGTATAGACACCTGGTAGATGCTGCTGCTCATATGGAAATTATGATGCAGGAAGAGGAGGAAGAACAGAGGGGCTCCAAGAGGAGCCAGGATGGTCAGGGTGATGGCAGGAGGCAGAGAGGTTATAACCCTCAGCAGTCTCAGGGAGCAGTTTCTAGATCGACCTTTCCAGTGCCGAGTGCAGGCTCGGGGAGAGGCAATCAGGGGGAGTTTGCCTGTTACAAGTGTGGCCAGCTGGGTCACAAGGTTTCTGTTTTCCCGCAGAAGGGTGGGGGTCAGAGAGCTGCTTCTTCTTCAGCTAGACCGCAGAGTCAGAGTTTGGGCAGGGGGCAGCGCTTGTCTTGTTATCAGTGTGGACAGCCTGGGCACCTGAAGAGGTTTTGCCCACAGTTGAGTGCCACTTCGGGAGCGCCTGGTTCTAGGCAGACGTAGGGTTTTCAGCCAGCTCAGTCTGTGCAGGCCTCGAGGGCCAATCCGGGAGCTTCGTCATCCCAGTCTGTGTAGCAGTCTTTTGCTCCGAGGGGTGAGCAGGTAGACCAGGGGCCTACGGGGCGCGTGTATGCTGTTACCGCGCAGAATTTAGTACCAGCTCCATCGGTAGTGAGAGGTACTTTTCTGTTTTGCAACTCAGTTGCTAATGTGTTGATAGACACGGGTGCATCTCATTCTTTTGTATCTGCTGCATTTGCATCTGTTTTGGAATTGAAGTTAGCACAGTTAGCATCTCCTATGTGTGTAGTGTCACCTCTTGGTGGTGAGTTGATCTTGAAACAGGGTGTTAGAGGATGTGATATAGAGGTCGCCGACTATAGGCTTCCTTTTCCGTTTGTTGTCATGCCCATGAAGGGTTTTGATGTTATTTTGGGTATGGACTGGCTATCGTCATACCGGGCTGTTATCGATTGCTACCGCCAGAGGGTCACGTTATGTACCTTGAGCGGGGAGTGGTTCCATTTCTTGGGAGACCGAGTTGGTAGTGTTTTGCCACCGGGGTATGATTCGCGAGGGCGAAGTGAGCTTAGTGGTCTACTTGCCAACTTTGAGAGTGGTGAGAGTGGTGAGACCCAGCTTGTGTTGCCGAGGGTGGTTTGTGAGTATTCGGATGTCTTTCCCAAAAACCTTGTTAATTTGCCACCTCACCGAGAGATAGAGTTCTCTATTGATTTAGTGCCCGGCACGGCGCCGATTTCTATGGCACCTTACCGTTTTGCTCCAGCAGAGTTGGTTGAGTTGAAAGTTCAGCTCCAGGAATTGCTAGATAAGGGCTTTGCTCGCCCTAGTGTTTCGCCGTGGGGAGCACCGGCCCTCTTTGTTAAAAAGAAAGATGGTGCCTTGAGATTGTGTATTGACTACCGGAAGTTGAATCGGGCTACGGTTAAGAACAAGTATCCTATGCCCCGTATAGATGACCTGTTTGACCAGTTGAAGGGTTCCCTTTGTTTCTCTAAGATAGACTTGAGATCGGGTTACCACCAGTTGAGGGTCAGGGAGGAGGATGTTCCTAAGACGGCATTCCGTATGCGGTATGGCCATTACGAGTCTCTGGTGATGCCATTCGGGCTTACCAATGCACCGGCAGTCTTTATGGACTTGATGAACCGGATCTTCCAGGAATTCTTGGATTGATTTGTGGTTGTCTTCGTGGACGACATTCTTATCTATTCGCCTTCTGAGGAGGAGCACGAGGAACACTTGAGAGTGGTGCTTGAGTTGCTTAGAGCCCATAGGCTGTATGCCAAGTTTGGGAAGTGTGAGTTCTGGCTGAGGGAAGTCAAATTCTTAGGCCACGTGGTATCCGGGGAAGGAGTGTCTGTTGATACATCCAAGGTAGAGGCAGTGCAGGATTGGGCACAGCCTAAGAGTGTATTTGAGATCCGCAGTTTTCTGGGATTAGCTGGGTATTACCGTCGGTTTGTGAAAGATTTCTCCAGGTTAGCGTCACCGTTGACTATACTAACTCGGAAAGGAGTCAAGTTTGTGTGGAGTGAGACTTATGAAAAGTCGTTCCTAGAGCTGAAAGTTAGATTGACCACCGCTCCGGTGTTGATTATTCCGGAGAGAGGGTTGGGTTATGCGATTTATTGTGATGCCTCACGAGAGGGTTTGGGTTGTGTGTCGATGCAAGAGGGGAAAGTGGTAGCTTATGGCTCACGTCAGTTGAAAATACACGAGAAGAATTACCCTACACACGACCTAGAGTTAGCAGCAGTGATCTTTGCCTTGAAAATTTGGAGGCACTACCTTTATGGTGAGAGGTTCGAGGTATTCTCGGATCACAAGAGTTTGAGGTATCTGTTTACACAGAGGGACTTGAATCTGAGGCAGAGGAGATGGATGGAGTTCATCGAGGATTATGATTTTGAGTTGCACTATCATCCGGGAAAGGCCAACGTTGTGGCCGATGCCCTTAGTAGGAAGTCCATTAGTGATGTAGCTTGTATATCCATCCGGGAATGGGAGATGTTGGGAGCACTTAACGAGTTTGATTTGCTACTGGGCGAATCTGTTGAGGCTGCGGCCTTGTTTTCTGTTGTTGCGCAACCTACACTTGTGACTAGAGTGTTAGAGGCACAGAGAGGTGACCTTGAGGTAGAATCCCTCCGAGAGAAGATCTCCAGTGGGAAAGTTGAGAAGGGTTTGATGGTGTATCCCAACCTGAGTGTGAGATACCGAGACCGTTTGTTTGTACCGGAGTCTTGCCGTGAGGAAGTACTCTGAGAGTTTCATCATTCGCGCCTTGCGGTGCATCCGGGAGGTACTAAGATGTATCAGGATTTGGGTCGCCAGTTTTGGTGGCGGGGTATGAAGAGAGATGTGGCTGTTTTCGTATCGAAGTGCCTTACTTGCCAGCAAGTGAAGGCCGAGCATCAGAGGCCAGCGGGTTTGTTGCAACCCTTGCTTATTGCCGAGTGGAAGTGGGAGCATGTCACTATGGACTTCGTTGTAGGTCTTCCGAGGACTCAGCGGGGTAGTGATGCTATTTGGGTGGTTGTGGACCGGTTGACTAAGTCGGCGCACTTTATTCCTATGCGCGTGAGAGATTCGGTAGATCATCTTGCCGACTTGTATATTCGGGACGTAGTGAGATTGCACGGGGTCCCAGTGACGATTGTCTCAGATAGAGATCCTCGTTTTACTGCTAGGTTGTGGCAGAGCTTGCAGAGTGCCTTGGGCACTAAGTTGACCTTTAGTACGGCCTATCATCCTCAGACTGACGGGCAGTCCGAGCGTACTATTCAGATCCTCGAGGATAAGCTTCGGGGTTGTGTCCTGGACTTCAGTGGGACGTGGGAGAGGCACTTGCCATTGGTAGAGTTTGCCTACAACAACAGTTTTCAGTCTAGTATCGGTATGGCACCGTTTGAGGCCTTGTATGGCCGACCGTGTAGGTCTCCAGTTTGTTGGGCTGAGGTGGGTGATATACCTTTGCTGGGTCCGGAGTTGGTTAGGGAGACGACGGAGAAAGTTGAGCTTATCCGTAGGAGGCTTGTTACAGCCCAGAGTCGACAAAAGAGTTATGCCGACCGTAGGAGGAGGCCTTTGGCGTTTGAGGTAGGTGATCATGTCTTTCTGAAGATATCACCTAGGCGAGGTTTAATGAGGTTTGGGAAGAGTGGGAAGCTATCCCCTCGGTTTATTGGTCCTTTTGAGATCCTTGAGAGGATTGGCGAGGTTGCTTATCGGTTAGCTTTACCGCCGCAGTTGTCCGGAGTTCATGACGTGTTTCATGTGAGTATGCTTCGGAAGTATGAGCCAGATCCATCACATGTGTTGGATTGGACCGATTTAGAGGTAGATGAGGATGCCTCATATGAGGAGAGACCGGTTCGGGTCTTGGATAGGCGGGATCAGGTCCTGCGTGGCAAGACCATTCCTTTGGTGAAAGTCTTGTGGAAACATCACGGAGTGGAGGAAGCCACTTGGGAACGTGAGTCGGAAGTCCGCGAAAAATATCCGGACTTGTTTGTTGATATGTAATCTTGTATTTAAATTTTGAACTATTGTTGAACTTAAGAGCTTTTGTATATGTCTTAAGTTGTGAAACATTGAAAATGTTTTAGTTTATTGGAAGTATGTTTTGGAACTTGCCTCATATGGAAGTTGAATGTAACATTATATATGTTGAACATATCGTTGAAATTGGAAAGGAAATGCGCAATGTTGATGCATGTTGAAAGTACATATGTTGTTTACATATTGTGAAATGCCTCTTGTTAAAGGGATGGGATGACCGGTAATGGGTCGAATTGTTGAATGTTAAAATGTAACATTGTTTAAAATGGAGAAAAACTTGTTTTTGAAAACTTGTGCTTAATTTCGGGGACGAAATTCTTTAAGGGGGGAGGTTATAGCGATCCCGGGTTTACCCTTGTTGTACAGTGATCCGAACATGTGTCCGTGGATGTTGGTAGTTGATTATTATCTTGTTTACATCCTTTTTACTTCGTATTTGAGTTATAGGATGTGTTGGGCAGGTTTGTTACAGGTTGGTTGAGTTTAGAAACCAAAACTAGTTGCCCAGATTTTGGCCTGTCCGCTCGAGCGGGGGTTTTGGCGCTCGAGCGGAAATTGCACCCATCCAGTATTTCCTGTGCAGTGTTGGACGCTCGAGCGTGGGGTTGGCCGCTCGAGCGAGGTTGTGTGAGTTCCGCTCGAGCGGGGAGTTGGAAGCTCGAGCGAAGACCTGGTTCTGTAAAAGTTCTGGGAGTGTGTATCCGCCGCTCGAGCGGGATTGTTGACGCTCGAGCGGGAGTCTGTGAGTGACGCTCGAGCGGGGTGTTTGACGCTCGAGCGGGGCGACTGGGTTTAAGTTCCGTGTTTTGACTTTTCAGATCACTTTTTTTCACTTTCTCTTCTCTCTCCTACTTTTCCAAAAACACCATTGTTGAGCCTCTCACTCTAGAACTCTACCTTCTCTCTAGGTTTTGATCTAGTAGGAGTGATTTGCTCATCTTTGGCCTTTACAAAAAAGTTGTTGATCGTCGAGGGCTACATTTTAATCTGAAAATCTCGGGATTTGGAGCACGTTGGGTTTTGTCATCTTCTCCTTTGGGGCTCCGAATTTGAAGTAGGGATATCCTACTCCTCTCTATGGATTTTGTCTTTAAATTTCGGTATTTTGAGATGTTGGGGTTGGTTTGGTAATTTGGTGAAAGTTTGGGGCTTTTGTGTTATTTTACAAAAGTTGGGGTTTTATTTATAACAAACCTAGATGCATGTTTGGCATAGAGAAATGGAATAAATGTTGAATCATTGGTGAAAATGGGACCTAAGGGTTGAAATGTCAATTATGGATAATGACCTAATTACATTGTTGATTAATTGGGATAATTAATTGTGAGAAATGAGGAAATGAAATGTTGATTGAATATCCATTGTGCATTTATTTTCTGTTTAGAGATAACTGCTTTGGGCTATCGGTGGAGGATAGTCGTGATTGTTGTAGACAATGCATGATGATTAGGCAAACGGAAACTAATCAATGGAATGTGTCATGGAATTTGACGGTTGATAGAATACATTAATTGTATGTATTGAGTGATTGTATATAGAACCAATGTGTTTGTGTACGTTATGTGTAGAGGAGGAGATGGGGGATGTACTCCGCGGTTTAGGGGAAGATGGGGGATGTACCTCTAAACCGAATAGTATTGGGAGAAGATAGGGGATGAACTCCGTAGATACAGCTCATATGCTTGTCTAGAGAAGTGAAGATAGAGCTAATATGCTTATCTTTGTGAAGTGTGGATATAGCTTATATGCTTATCTGTGAATGTGGATATTGTTGTTATACATATCTGTTGAGAGTGTGGATATAGCTTATATGCTTATCTGTGAATGTGGGATATTGTTTTTATACATATCTGTTGAGAGGATGATAGAGCTAATAAGCTTATCTGTTGAAAAAGGGAAAATGAAAAGTAACTTGGACTCATAAGTCGTATGACATAAAATGTGATTTATGTGGATGTATCAGTGTTGGCCATCTATCAATTGCTAATCTTTTAGTCATTGTTCATGGTTGGTTTAGTGTATTTCTACTGGGCTGTGGCTCACCCTATATGGGAATATCATTTTCAGGTACAGGTAGCATGCCACCTCCAAGGACATAGCTTGGGAGGCTAGAGGCGAACATACTTTTGTCGTTTTACTTTTTGATGTATTACATGTAAATTCAAGCCAAGGGCTTAATGTGTAAATGAGTTAGTACTCTTTTGTTGTAACCAAGTGTTAACTTGGAAAGCTGTAAGCCCATAGGGCATTTGCTTTTGTTGTTAACATGTAATACTTTTGTAATGAAGCTCTGACAAAATGGAAGAATGTGGAACTTTTACATATCAATGCATATCTTTATTGATGGGTTTAATGTTGTTATTTTGAGGGCGTTATAAAAACCATCCAACTGAATAAAAAAAGATTCGGCCAGTTATAACCACCGAGACAAACTCTGTTTTGTGCGAAAAGACCACAACAGAACCAAAACACATCTTCTAAGAGGTGCTCATCCCATCTACCCTTCCTTCTTGTACAAATCACTCAAGGAAAAGGTAGATAGGCCTCAACCCTTATTCAACAACACAAAAGACTCTATACAACATGTATTTACAACAATTAATCAAATAAAAATAATTAGAGGTTGGAAGAAATTCAAGCCCAAGAAATTAATGAGAACCAACAATCATCTCTTTCTCAATAAGGGTAGATTAATATCCAGATTCATGCTATTAAATGGAGAGAGTGGATTAATGACCACTATTTCTTGGTGGAAAGTAAGAGATTCATCAAAGGCTATTGAAGACTCCTCTCTCATTCATGGAACAAGAATGTTTCCATCATTTTCCATATTCACAAACGATTGAGGAAAAAGTTCTCAACATCTTTGACCTAAAATCTCTTACTTTATGGTTAGAAAATTGATTTCATATAAGGCTTACTTTGGGCCATCTTTGAGCCCAAAATTGAGTGGGCCCCAAACGTCTTTTGGGGTAGGTCCGAAAAGGTGACGTGTTCCTTGACGCGTAGCAAGTCACACGGCGAAGACAGTTCGTCAAAATCATTTATGAGAGAATGGGAACTTGACGTCATTTTCGGGTTCGTGGAATGGACATTTAAAGAATTGAATGTGGGTTTCCTTGTAAGGCTTGTCCCACATTGAAACTTGAAGAGAACTTATGTGTGAATATAAGTTCTAGGTGACAACAATTGGGTTGAGCCCCAAGGGGCACCTCAAGTTTGTAGAAGGGAGGAGTTATGGACAAAGTGAACCTTAGCCCAAACCACCACACAAGCGTGTGCGCGCCGCCGTCCATCCAGCCCAACCCAGCCGAGTCGTGCCGTGCCGGGCGCGGGTGTGGGTTGTTGGTCAAGTCGGTTCTTATATTAATTTTTTAGACAAAATATGTTTAAATTTTTTCCAAAATTCTTGCGAGAAAATTTAATTTTCTGAACCGAAATTAATTCAATTTATGAATTTAATTTTTATGTCCATTTGTTACTTCTTCAGTCCATTTTTTCAAACAGTTTAAACAGTCCAAACAGGTTACCAATCTATTGAAATCCAGACAAATTTAGTTTCTGCCTAGACAAATTCAAATATGTTGTAGTTTTCCAACAGATAGAAACTACCCAGCAGTTATCTGTTGCACCTGTTCATTCAAAATATCCACCTGTTCAGTTTGATTTTTAGATCTGTTCAGGTCCATATATAGCAGGGCATTTTCCAGTAGAGAGGCATTCTGAAAATTCATTATTTCCTTCTACTTTTGCTCTCTTGCATGATATAATCTTCATATTAATTTTAAAAAAAATCAGAGAGTAAGAACACAGGTTTTTGTTCGCCAAACAAATTGTTTGGAGTGCTACTACAATTTGTGAAGATCATTGTATCTTGGGAGATAGATGCCAGTTAACCGTAAGCACCGTAGCGAGGCAAATCTGTCTTAAGGACAGAGTGTCACACACTCGACTTGATCTTTTTATTGTTCATTCGGTTCGGTAAAATAATTTCGGTACGTTATTTATTTTATTTGTTTGACTTAGCTTCAATTTATTTATTGTACACAAAAGATTGTTCCAACAATCTTAAGACAGATTCGAATTATTCTGTTTACAAAATTTTTTGTTTGTTTTCCTTTCTCTTTTTTCTTCTTACAGAAACTATTTTCTATGATTTTACAAAAATAATATTCTTGTTCGAAAACAAATAATAGTAATATACTGTTTGACAGATAGTAGTAATATACTGTCTATTTTCTTTGACAATTAGTAGTAATATACTAGTGTCATTAACAATTCAGAATATCTATTTTTGGAATTTTGTCAGAAATTAATTTTCATTTTCAGAATTTATTTCTGAGTGTTCATTAATTAAAATTCTGTTTCAGTATTTTAATTATTGAAGTGTTACAGAAATTTAATTTTCTATGTGGAATTAATTTGGTTAAATAAAATTTTATTTTATTTTCAAATTAATTGAAAATAAAAGTTACAATTTTTGTTTCTTTTATTTTACAGAATTTAATTTTGTGATTTTGATTTAAATTTTCTGTGTAGTATAAAATTCTAATTATAATTTTGTTTTATAAATTAGAATTCATGGCTACTAAAACTGGTCAAACTAATACCCAAACAAGTACTAATGTGGTGCCTGCAATTGCTCCAGCCCCTCCTATTGTGACTGTGCCAATCAATCACGTTGAGAAGCTAGAGAAGTTCTCAGGAACTTATTTTAAAATATGACAACAGAAAATGTTGTTCTATCTTACAACTCTGAGCCTAGCTCGTTTTCTCTGTAAGAATGCTCCTACTTTGGATGAGGATGAAACTGACTGGTAAGTGGTTGCTGAGGTCGATGCCTGGAAACATGCTGATTTCCTTTGCCGGAACTACATAATGAACGGACTTGACAACACATTATACAACGTCTACAGTCCTATCAAAACAGCAAAAGAACTTTGGGAGTCTTTGGAGAAAAAGCACAAAACGGAAGATGTCAGCTAAAAGAAATTTGTGGTTGGCAAATTCCTGAACTTTGTGATGGTTGATTCTAAGACGGTGATCAGCCAAGTTCAAGATCTCCAACTCATTCTCCATGACATTTACGCAGAAGGCATGTCTCTCAATGAATCCTTTCAAGTTGCAGCCTTAATTGAAAAATTACCACAACGCTGGAAGGAATTCAAGAACTACCTCAAACACAAGCGCAAAAAAATGTCTTTAGAAGAATTGATTGTGCGTTTGAGGATTGAAGAGGACAACTGCAATTCTGAAAAGCGGGCTGGTAAACATCCAATGGAGTCCAAGGCAAATGTGGTGGAACATGCTCCAAAAGCGAAGAAACGAAAGTTTTCTGGAGAAAGTTCATCACAAGGCTCTAAAGGGGGGGAAACTAATGGCAAGTTTTACATCTGTGACAAAGAGGGACATCGGGCCAAAGATTGCCGTAGCAACCGCAAAGGCAAAGGAAGAACAAGCAAGAAGCCCTGCTCAAGCCCATATGACCAAAGTGGACAATATTTCCAATGGTATAGATGACATAAATCTTTTTGCAGTTGTTTCCGAGGCAAACCTTATCAAAAATCCTAAAGAATGGTGTGTGGACACTGGTGCTACTCGCCACATCTGTGCCGTCAAAAAGATGTTCACATCTTATTCTACAGTGGACGACGATGAACAACTTTTTATGGGTAACTCCTCAACTTCTAAAGGTGAAGGACAACGAAAGATTATTTTGAAGATAACAACTGGAAAGGAATTCACTCTCAACAATGTGCTGCATGTACCGAACATTCGCAAGAACCTTGTTTCCAGATCTTTGTTAAGTAAAAATGGGTTTAGGCTAGTTTTTGAAAGTGACAAATTTTTACTTACCAAAAACTGGATGTACGTAGGAAAAGGTTACATGGCTAATGGCCTTTTCAAAATGAATATAATGACTGTTCTACCCTCTGTTATTAATAAAAATACATTTTCTTCTTACTTGCTTGAGTGTTCAAATTTGTAGCAATCTCGGTTTTGACCCGTCTCTGTGTAGTGTTTAGGGTTCGGGTTGGTATGGTTTTGAACAGTGTTACATATCTTAGTTTCCTTGTATTTCCCTGTATTTTGGTTATCGGGTTGTAGCGGTGTGTTTGGAACAGGTAATGTCTCCAAACCGTTAGATGCGACTCCAACCCAAATTGTGCCTTGCAGAGTTGTATCAGAAGTTAATTCTTTCAAGTTTTGCCACTTCGCTGAGTACGTTAGGGATCGAGTAGCCCTGTTAGCTCGCGGGGATCCAGGGAGCAGCGCCCCTTAGTGGGTCCGGGGCAGCACCCAAGTGGGGACGAGGGGCAGTGCCCCCGAAGCAAAAATACAAAATGCATTTGAAGTTGCTTGTCCACTCGAGTGGCCATTTATGCGCTCAAACAGAGAATGTTTGGTTCCAGAAGTTTGACCTGTTTGCAAAGGAACTAAGAAAGTGTATTCGACGCTCAAGCGGAGCTTTCCGCACTCGAGCGGGAGGCTGTGTCTGACGCTCGAGTGGGGCTTTTCATGCTTGAGCGAACCATGTTATATTAGTTCGTGAATCTGATATTTCATATCACTTTTTCAGTTCTCTCTCCCTCTCTCTAAAACTGTCTAGAATTTCAGATCTAGAGCTTCTCTCTCTAGAAGTCATATTCTCTCTTTGATTTCTCCAAATCCATTGGGATTTAGACCTAAGTTCTTCATCAAAGTCAGTTATCATCTCAAGGGATTCGTTGTGTGCGGTGGAGATCGAGTTCAAGCATCGTTAATTTTGGAGTTTAATCTCAATTTTTCTTCAATACTTGAGGTAGGGATTTTCTTAGAGTTATATACACACACCTATATATATATACTTTGCAAGATCTAGATGATTATCGAAATCATCCTTCGAAAGCGTTGAAAATTGATTGTTGATTCAAGAAGTTGAGCGATTTTGAGAGTGGGTTTGTCTCTTATTCTTTTGAAATGATCTTATGGGTTTTGATCTTCGTTGATTGAAGAAAATATGATTTTGGAAAGTTTTCTTTCAAAAGATTTGAGTTATATAGTTTTGGTGAGAAAACCTTGAAATTGGGGATTTTTAAAAGAAATTGAAAATCCATAAATGATATTGTTATACTTATTTTGTGTGTCAAAATAAATGGATATTTGGAAATTTTCTTAGTTATATTTATATAAATGATGAATTTCATGGAATATGGCAATTGTTGTTCATTTTGGAAATTATTGTTCAAAACATCGAAATAGTCTTGAAATGACCAATTGTTGAGGATACTTGAGAAGATGGAATTGTGTTATTCCTTGGATGATGAATCGGAATAAAAGTATTTATATTCATATTGTAAAATTGGCATATCAATTTATTTGATTACATTAAACTTTGAAAGTTGATTTGAAAACTTGCAATGAGAAAAGAATGTTGAGAAACAAGTTTTCATGGAATGGTTTTTGGGTAAATATGTTGGTAAGTCTTAATAGGTGGTGTAGATGATATTGAATAAGTTGGCCTGAGAGTCCAGGGTAAAAGACCGAAAATCCGCGCAGATAGGTGTCGAGTCTTCCAGTTCATACCGGTAAAAATGACAATTTGGTAGTACTTGTATAGTCTAGTTGCATATACGGACCTAGGGATTACTAGAGTCATATTTACTGCCCTTGAAATAAATTGTTAAGTTTTGAACAATTAAAATTGCATGACATCATTGAGCATGATGGTTTTCAAAAGATGAAAATGTGATTTACTTTCAAAAAGGGGCATAGCATGACATGTGAATTTCATCTCTTGAGACTTGTATAAAATATATATACTTTGTTAAGGATTTCTTACTGGGCTTTATGCTCACCCTATGGGATTTTTGTGCAGGAAAAGATGTGGTGATCTCGCCTAACTAAAGGCGAGGAAATATGTGTTGAGAGTACAAGGCTCTCATTTTGCTGTAACTTTGTTTGTTAGCCAAGGGTTGTATTTGTGTGGGTTCGTGTAACACCTAAGCCTTGGAAACTTGTAAACCCTTGGGGGTATCTATTTGTTTATGTTATTTTGATTTGAAGTGAATGTATTATCGCTTGAAGACTATTTGTATCATGTAATGCATGTGTGGGGATTTATTTTCAGTTTTACTTTAAAGAACCATGGTTATCGTATTATCATTTGGGTATAAAAATTGGGGCGTTACATTTATAGCATGGTACACTTGGATATGTTAATTATGGATCTTTGCGTAGATTAATTAATATGGAATGTTTACCTAAATTTGACATTGATTCAAATCATAAATGTGAAATTTGCGTTAAGGTAAAATTATCCAAAACTCCTTTTCATTCAATTGAAAGAAGTACGGAACCACTTGAATTGATTCATAGTGACATTTGTGATTTTAAATCAATTCAAACTAGAGGTGGGAAAAAATATTTTATCACTTTTATAGATGACTATACGAGATATAGTTATGTTTATTTAATTCGAACCAATGATGAAGCTTTAGAAACTTTCATTCGATACAAGAATAAAGTTGAAAATCAACTTGGTAAGAAAATTAAGAAACTTAGAAGTGATAGAGGTAGTAAATATGAATCACCTTTTGGTGAATTTTGTAAAGAACATGGAATAATTCATCAAACCACCGTTCCTTACTCACCTCAACAAAATGGAATTGCTGAAAGGAAGAATATGAATTTAAAAGAAATGATGAATGCCGTGTTAATAAGTTTTGGATTACCTCAGAACTTGTGGGGGGAAGTAATACTTTCTGCTAATTTTATACTTAATAAAGTACCCCAAAAGAAAGTGAATCAAACACCTTATGAAATGTGGCATAGGAGAGTACTATCCTACAAATACTTAAAAGTGTGGGGTGTTTGGCTAAAGTGGCTATTCTTAGTCCTAAAAAGACTAAAATATGTCCTAAAACCATTGATTGCATTTTCATTGGTTATGCCAAGAATAGTAGTGCATATCGGTTTTTGATTCACAAATCAGAACATTCCGAAATGCATGTAAATACTATTATTGAATCTCGGAATGCATCTTTCTTTGAACATGTGTTTCCGAATAAGATTGGACAAGAGACTAGTAATAAGAAAAGATCTTTTGATGCTATTACTAGTAGTAATCAAGAACAAGATCAAGAGCAAGAGATAGATCAAAATGAGGAAGAGGAACCTAGGCGTAGTAAACGTGCTGGAACCTCAAAATATTTTGGTCCAGATTTTCTAACATTTTTGTTAGAAAATGAACCTTTAACTTTTAAACAAGCTATGTCCAGTCCTGAGGCTCCTTTATGGAAAGAAGCTATAAACAGCGAAGTTGAATCCGTCCTGCAAAATCGCACTTGGGAATTGGTGGATCTGCCACCAAGTTGTAAACCTCTTGGATATAAGTGGATTTTCAAGAGAAAAATGAAAGCGAATGGATCAATTGACAAATACAAGGCAAGACTTGTGGTTAAAGGTTTTAGACAAAAAGAAGGTCTTGATTACTTTGACACATACTCACCGGTTACAAGAATAACATCCATTAGAATGCTAATTGCTATTGCATCTTTGTACAATCTAGAAATTCATCAAATGGATGTGAAAACCGTTTTTTTAAATGGTGAGTTAGATGAAGAAATTTACATAGAACAACCAAAAGGATTTTCTATTCCAGGAAAAGTAAAGAAAGTGTGTAAATTGGTTAAATCATTATATGGTTTAAAACAAGCGCCAAAACAATGGCATGAAAAATTTGACAAGGGAATGATGTCAAATGGATTTAAAGTTAATGAGTGTGACAAATGTGTTTATATTAAAAACACAAACAAAAGTTATGTCATTGTATGTCTTTATGTGGATAATATGCTCATCATAGATAGTAATAATGACATGATTGAAACTACCAAGAAAATGTTGAATAAACATTTTGACATGAAGGACATGGGCATTGTTGATGTAATTCTTGGTATGAAAATTACCAAAACATCAGAAGGATATGCTTTGTCACAATCTCATTACATTGAGAAAATACTTGACAAATTCAGCAAAGATGATGATCTTGCTAGAATACCTATGGATGTTAATTTGTTTCTTTCTAAGAATGTACAGGAAAGTATTTTTCAATTAGAGTATGCCCAAATTATTGGAAGCTTAATGTACTTGATGAACTACACTCGCCCAGATATAGCTTATGCAGTAAGTAAATTAAGTAGATATACGAGTAATCCAGGAGTAGAATACTAGAAAGCAATTATAAGGGTTCTTAGATACCTTAGATATACTCGTAACATTGGACTGAATTTCACTAGATATCCAGTAGTGCTTGAAGGATACTGTGATGCAAATTGGATATCGGATACTAGAGACTCAAAGTTCACCAGTGGGTATGTCTTTACTCTTGGTGGTGCGGCTGTATCTTGGAAATCTTCTAAACAGACTTGCATTGCTAGGTCTACTATGGAATCAAAATTCATAGCTTTAAACAAAGCTGGGAAAGAAGCAGAATGGCTTCGCCACTTCCTTGAAGATATTCCAATATGGCCAAAACCAGTGCCTGCTATATGCATACATTGTGATAGTCAATCAGCAATAGGTAGAGCACAGAGTCATATGTATAACGGTTAGTCGCGACACATTCGTCGTTGACATAACACCATAAGACAACTACTCTCTAATGGAATTATTTCCATTGAATATGTGAAGTCTAAAGACAATATAGCGGATCCGCTAACCAAAGGGTTAGCAAGAGAGCTAGTTGAGAATTCATCGAGGGAAATAGGACTTAAGCCTATTAAATAAGAGTTACCACAACGGCAACCCAACCTAGTCGACTGGAGATCCCAAGATCT
Source organism: Camellia sinensis (assembly GCF_055761805.1). Taxonomy (NCBI): domain Eukaryota; kingdom Viridiplantae; phylum Streptophyta; class Magnoliopsida; order Ericales; family Theaceae; genus Camellia; species Camellia sinensis. Next base: position 86,457,634 of record NC_138963.1, read on the forward strand.
AGGTTCAAAAGGACAACCGAGTTGTGTATGACTCAGAAGGATCATTGGGGAGTCAAACTCCTACCCATTTCTGGGATGAAATAGTGATGTCTACAGCATTTTAGCTTATGTAATATTTTTAATGATTCTTATATCTAGGTATACCTAGTAGAGTATGGCAGGATACTCTTCATAAGAATCACCTATATGAGTGTGAACTGGGCCAGTTCTATGAGATTTGTGAAGGGCTACAATTCTCTAAGAACACTCATGAAAGACCAGGTTGTTCGGGGCCAAAATGAATACAATAGTGAGAACTAAATTGCGTCTAGAGATATACTGTGTGAGTTGTATTGTCTTAGTTTACACAAACGGCTGAACAGTTCAAGACATCATGTTCACTTGTTAGCTAGTAAATCCGATAGTGTCTCACAAGGGAAGGTTCAAAGCCAAATGCGACCTATCCTTTGCAGAATGTCTCCAATTTATGTACTCTTTGAAATTAGGTCATGTTGTTGCATTTTCTCTCCGTCAAATTCCATTAATGTGGGGGGTTGTTGAAAAATTGGTTTTATATAAGGCTTATTTTGGGCCATCTTTGAGCCCAAAATTGAGTAGGCTCCAAACGTCTTTTGGGGTGGGTCCAAAACGGTGATGTGTTCCTTGCCACGTGCAAAATCATTTATGAGTGAATAGGAACTTGACTTCGTTCTCTTCAAGTTTCAATGTGGGACAAGCCTTACAAGGAAACCCATATTTAATTCTTTAAATGTCCATTCCACCACGGTAAAGACGGTTCGTCAAAATCATTTATGAGTGAATAGGAACTTGACGTCATTTTCAGGTTCGTGGAATGGACATTTAAAGAATTAAATATGGGTTTCCTTGTAAGTCTTGTCCCACATTGAAACTTGAAGAGAACTTATGTGTGAATATAAGTTCTAGGCGACAACACTTGGGTTGGGCCCCAAGGAGCACCCCAAGTTTGTAGAAGAGATGAGTTATGGACAAAGTAAACCTTAGCCCAAACCACCACACACGCGTGCGTGCGCCGCCACCGCCGTCCATCTGACCGAGCCGAGTCGTACCGTGTCGGGCGCGGGTGAGAGTTGTTGGTCGAGTCGGTTCTTATATTAATTTTTTGGACAAAATTTGTTTAAATTTTTTCTAAAATTCTTGCGGGAAAATTTAATTTTCTGAACCAAAATTAATTCAATTTTTGAATTTAATTTTTATGTCCATTTGTTACTTCTTCAGTCCATTTTTTCAAACAGTTTAAACAGTTCAAACAGGTTGCCAATCTATTAAACCCCAAGCAGATTCAGTTTCTGCCCAGGCAGATTCAAATCTGTTATAGTTTTTCAACAAATAGAAACTGTCCAGCAGTTATCTGTTGCACCTGTTCATTCAAAATATCCACCTGTTCGATTTGATTTTCAGACCTGTTCAGGTCCATATATAGCAGGCCATTTTCTAGCAGTGAGGCATTCCGAAAATTCATTCTTTCCTTCTACTTTTGCTCTCTTACATGATATAATCTTCATATTAATTTTAGAAAAAAAATCAGAGAGTAAGAACACAGGTTTTTGTTCGTCGAACAAATTGTTTGGAGTGCTACTACAATTTGTGAAGATCATTGTATCTTGGGAGATAGACGCCACTTAACCGTAAGCACTGTGGCGGGGTGAATCTGTCTTAAGGACAGAGTGTCACACACTTGACTTGATCTTTTTATTGTTCATTCGGTTTGAAAAAAAAAATTTCGATACTTTACTTATTTTATTTGTTTGACTTAGTTTCAATTTATTTATTGTACATAGAAGATTAGTCCAACATTTACTTCCAAGAAAAAACCAATCAAAATACAAACCAACAAGCTTCTCAATATCAAATTTCAATAATCCTCCAAATAGCTACATGTAACAACCACATCCTCTCATCAAAATTGAGTATGGATTGAAGCACATGAGCCAACATGCTTGAATGATTAGATAGCAAATGAGAAAGTGCAAAAAATATGAAAAAAACTATACTATATAATCAAACTTGTAGATGGGTGGCTACTTTCTAAGTTCCAACCCATCCACAAGGTTCCAATCAACACCTCTACATACAACAACAATGAATTGTACTTTTAAAAGGCAAGAAAAGAGTACAAACACATAGAAAATGAAAGAAACCATCAACTCAATGGATGGGTGGCTACTTTCTACTTCCCTCCACATTCATGAGGACTCCTCACATGATTACAACAAGCTAGAAATGAATTCAAAGCTTAGAGAGAGAGAGAGAGAGAGTGTATGTGTGTGTGTGCGTGTGAGAGAGAGAAAAGTTCAAAAGTTTCACCTCTTAAAAGAGGTTGAGCTTCCTGGTTGTCAAACTCCTTCTTGGCACCCTTAAGGTTCTTTAGATATGGCTTATAGTTCTTGATATCCTCAGCAACAAGCTTGTAATTAAGCTTTAATGGAGTTTCGGTGGTTGGTGTGTGAAAAATGGTGGTTGGAGGCGAGGTAGAGTGAGAAGCTCTAAAAAAAAATTCTCTTAGCCTTTGAAAATTTGGTAACCCTAAAAACCAAAGTTGGGTCGTGTATTTATAGATTTTACATCTAAAATAATTGGGGAAAAGTCGTAGAAAAAGTCAAAATTCCCAAAAATACTCTTTACCCGAACATTCTAGCACGTCGTACCATTATTCTTCTAGCCAACTACATTTTTCATCTGGTCGTGATTTGTTGTTTGACCAGATGAAGAATATGCCGTTAGGTCAATAGGGTAAAGTTAGTGTAATTTGAAAGAAGAAACAGGTATTTCAAAGGATTTCACCATTTCCATTTATTCCTACCATATCCTTCACTCAGTTCACAAGAAACAACAATGTTTGGAGGTTGAAAAGGTGAGCCTCGGGATATTGTAGAAATGTTTGAAACGCCGCAATCAGACGTATTTTGAAAAAAGGTTCTAATTTGGTTTAAAATGTTTTGGCCAAAATGTGTGTAAGGTTAGAATTAAAGCTTGAGTTTGGACTCCTTACTGAAGAATTCATAAGATTAGCATATCTCGATTTTCATTACCGGATGTTTAGAAAAGAATGTCTAAGTCTTAAGGCCGGTCAAAATAAGGTGTCTACACGTATATACAATTGAATTATTATTATTATTATTATTTTTGGTGTAGAAATAGTTCCAATTTTTTTTTTTTTTTTTTTTTTTTATAAATTCCCAAAAAAATAACTTTAAAAAACATTTTACAAACAAATTTTCTATAATTTTATTTGTTTTTAAAAGCATAAAATAGTTTTCCATAATAATACCAAACGCCTACATGTGTTTCTAACTTACACAAGCATTTCAAAACAGATAATACATACAAAAAGGTCCCCACATGCACATAGATTGAATGTTTCTCAATTCTCATTTCAACCTCAAATATTTTTGTATCCTTCAAATGAAATATACAATCTCTCAGAATTTATTTATTCCATCATAACGACAATTATAATAAATAAAAATCAAACCCATCATAAATTAAGTTTGAAGTTCTTGAATTAAGGGCATTTAGGCCCTCCCTCCTTTGTTTTCCAATTGTTGTAACATGGACATTCCTCCTTGTGGCCATATGTGCCCGACGGTACACAAAGACATTTGTCACAACAAAGGTTGCAGAACATCAAGCAATTGTTCAAGTGCGATGTTGTCGAACATCGTTTGGCGCATGTAGCAGGGCATTCTACAAACATGACATTCATGCACTACTAATTAGATCCATATTTGACTACAATTTTTTTTAAAGATAATGATACAAAAAGAAAGGGGAAAAAATAATTACGATCTTTGGTAAGAGATCCTTCTCCGCCAGCCTATTGGTGATTTAAAACAAATCAATGACTTATAAATTAGACAAATCTCGTAAAAAATATAAATTTTACTATGAGTTAGTGTTCTTTGAACTTTTATATCGTCTTTGAATTTTTTGGATATATAAGGGGGAAGAAAAGGGAAGAAAAAAAAATGAATGAGTTATAACCTAACATTTTCACTTTTCACTTCTTCCTTTTTTTTCGTGTGCGTGTGTGTGTACAGTTAAGATCCAAACACAATCTAAGGTTGAAGACATAATCACCATTATTGTGGCGAAAATAGTTGGGGAGGATTACTTACCAATGAAACTTGAATGGTTGACATGGAAGCCACAAGGAAGAAAAGGAAGAAGAGGAAGACAAATTGAAGCCTTGAAAAGCCAGCCATAACTCTACTACTCTTTTAGTTTGTGAAAATTTTCTCTTTTTCTTTCACGTTTACCCAGGTCACAATCCATTTTGATACCTATGATTCCCTATTTATAGTTGATGCGCTAGCTTGTAAACATTCTTTGAATTGTAAGCTATTAAGCCATCTTAAATGTTAACAGTGGGAAACGGTCAATAAATTATTACCAAAATGCGGTTACTAAGCCTTCTTTTGGTAATGATTTTTTTAGTTGATTTTTTTGACTTTTTTGAGTTTTTAGCTTTGGAATGGTGGATTTTTTTTTTTTTTTGTCCTTTTGTATTTTTGGCTTTTTGTGATTTTTTGACTTTTTTTTTTTTTTTTTTTATCCTTTTGTGATTATTTAGCCCAACTCAAAAACCAAACAATCCCTAAATGAGATTCCTTTCATTGTGGATTTGCTATGCATGGTATTATTCAATTGGAAATTTGAACATCATTATTGGAGAAAAGTTACTTACCTATTTTGGGAAATAGGTTAAAACTTAATTTTTTGACTTTTTTAAAAAAATGTGCAAAAAAATAGAGAGGTAATGTGATCCAAAAAAGTCGAAAAGCCAATAAACTGGCGTTTAACCTACTTCATGAGGCTCACTTTGGGCTCACTTCTCATCATGTGGTCATCAATATCTGATTAATTTAATTTTTTGCATAGATGATTTGTTCAGTAAGCCTTATAAGATAAATGATTCGAATCATGAAAGTGTATTTAGAATGAACCTAATGAAAAATATAACAGTCCCTATAGTGTGCCTTGGATAGAACATTAATGACTTGTCTTCTATTATTATTTGGCATAATTCAATGATATGTCACTCAATGGTGATGATATTAGTAATCTGTTTTTGATATGTCACTCAATGGTGATGATATTAGTAATCTGTTTTTGATATTTGTAATTTGTGCCTCGGATAGAACATTAATGACTTGTCTCTATTATTATTTGGCATAATTCAATGATATGTCACTCATTGGTAGTTTTTTTTTTCTTTTTTTATGCATACATGATGTGTTATCAAATTTGACATGCTTTCAACCTTTGCCAAATCCATGTTATTTTTGACATATGGGTTGAAGCAAAAATTTGGGGTCAAATTGGATTGTTGATGTGCCATGTAGGATTTGGCTCTTGTCAAAAATAATTATAGCACTTTTTTTATAAATAAAACAATATTTTAGTTTATGTTTAAATAACAAAATAATAAAATTTGGTATAGAGGTTGGAGAGTTTCAAGAGAAGTCAAATTGACATATGTCAATTTGTCACCCAAGCCTTCAATTTTATATGACATACCAAAATTTGGCATATAGGTTGGGGATGCTATCCAAAGCTTAAAATAGCAAGAAGGAAATTATTATTTTCTTCTCATTGTAATAATAAAAAGTACAAAAATATTAGAGACCCCAAAAATTTTATCAAAAGTTCTACCAAATGTCTCACATGGGTGTGGGACCTACATGGGACCCATATTGTGTAGATCCCTCACCCATGTGAGACATTTGATAAAACTTTTGGTAGAATTTTTGGGACCTCTAGCATTACTCCAAAAAGTATTAACCTCAAGAATTTAATAATATGCATTAATTTCTGTACGAAAAATTTTATGTCATGTTTCGGGTCGTTGACTCGACTTGTTGTGCCTATTTGGATTTTTCGTTTTACTTTTGGAACCATTGTACGTTAGTTATTATTCTAGTGATTGTGGTTAGACCGTGTTTAGTGACCCTAAAGTGCTTTAGCGAGTTAAAATTTTGAGTTCCGAGCGTTAAGGACGAGTTACCAGTGTAGGAATGCCTTAAAGAGAATTTTGGCCACACCAGGCATTCCTCTTACATGCAGGTTGGAGCCACATGTACGATTTGGTGCAAAAACATTTGGACTTCTAGAGTTGGGGCCGCATGTGTGGTGGGCTAAGTTCACATGTGCAATTTAGGGCCCGTACGTGAGAGAATGTGGAGCAGCAAGTATAACACACGGCAATAAACAGCACGTGTAGTGAAGGAGTCCCGCACGTGCGGCGAGGGACCTCCGCACGTGCGGCCATATGCATTTTTGCCTCCTTTTTCTTGTTTCTCTCCCTCTTTTGCTGATCTCTCTTCCTTTTTTCTCATTTCTCTTTATCCTCTCTCTCTTTCTAAACTCTCTTTTCTCTCCATTCTCTCTAAAACACACACCAAACTTCACAAAGCTCTCAATCTAACCAAATGAAAGAAGAATTTGATCCTAGTTCTTTGGATGAAAGTGATAAGCGTGTCAGGAGCTTCATTTTGACCGGAGCTATAGAAAATCTGACAAACTCAAAATTTTAAATTTTCTTCCTTTTTCTCTCTCAATCTTTGAGGTAAGGATTTTCTTAATTTAGTACATGTGTTTTAGCAAGATTATGTGCTATTTTGTTAGTTGAAATTGTTTGGAAAAGTTAGGGTTTTGCTAATATTGTTGTTAATGCATAAATTGGAAAATTTATCAAATGTTTGTGAAACTTTTTAGCAGTTTTACCTATGGTTGCTGTTATCCCAGTAATGACAACCCATGAGGGGGTGAATTGGGTTTTCAAAATATTTAAGCAATAATGAAGACTAATGCAGTTTGAACTAACTCATAACTAAAAGAGAGATAAAAATTTAAATAATAAAATTTTAACTGATGAATAAGCAATGAAAATAATCACAGGAAAATATAAGCAGTGATAAGAGAAAGGAGAAGAGATATCAACACCACGATTTATAGTGGTTCGGCTTAACCCAAGTCTACGTCCACTCCTCAAGTATTCTCGTTGGGAATTTCTCCACTATCCTCAAATAATAATACAACCCCTAGCTTCACAGGTGCTAGTAAACATTTACAACAAGTGATCAACCCCCAATCACTTAAGCCAATTAGTTTTGAATCCGATGTATAGTCACACCTAACCCAAGTGATTTTATCTCAAAAATCACTTACAAAAATATCATAACTAGTTTTGAATCCGGTGCCTAGTCACACCTATCCCAAGTGATTTTATCCGAAAAACCACTCACAAAAAAATCACTCTCTCAAGAGTAAGAAGAAGGGGGTGCAAACCCTTTTACAATAAAAGTTTAGCTAGTGAAAAATGAAGAGCGTGGTTGGAGTTGCTCTTACAGAGCTTTCTTGAATATCACCAATGTATATTTGTTGTGTTTGTTGTTTTTTTCAACTGAGGCTTGAATGCTCCTTTTATAGCTTCAAAATTACGACTGTTGGAGCTTCAAAAATATAGTTGTTAGGATTGATTCCCTTTCCCAACTCAATTCATCTTCTATATTGAACCTTTCCATATGAGAGCGATTTGAAATTTGAATTTTGGTATTCTTCAATTAATCCCATAGTCCATGCTTTCCTTCCTCATGCATATCTTCAACTTAAAAGAGTAGATTAGAGGAATCTTCAAATTCAAATTCTATTTGTAAGCTTCCTTTCTTGAATATTAGAAAATTTCAATTTGTCTTGGAAAAGTTCTAAACAAATCCCTTTGATTCTACATTATTTCTTGGTAGGGCAAATCTTCCTTTTATATCAAATCCAATCAAAATCTTCATTCTTCATTTATGTTTGAACAATTTGCTTCTGCCGAATACTTTGAGCTGACTCTAAAAATTATGGGAATTCCTTATGCAATCCAGCAAGCTCTAAGTCAGTTCATTCTAGATTTAAGTTGACGCCTTCATTTCTGATTCAATTTTATTTAGTACAATATATTTTGAGTTTGCTCCTCTTTCTTCATGAGCTTACTCAAATCAAGAAAATTGTTCCAGATCTGACTTAAATCAAGAATATTGTTCCAGTCAATTCTACAAATTAGACAAACTTTAATCATCTTCAAATTTAACAATAACTTATTATAAGCACAATCACTTAGGCTTTGTTATCATCAAAATCATTTTATATAATCCTTTGAAAACCTTGGGGCTAACAGTTGATATTTAGCATGTGAATTTGAGAAATTTTCACTTTAAATGAGAAAATCCGAAATTTTTGAAAACCCCAGAAATGTAAAGATTGGGAATGCAATTGGGAATTGATGAAATTTATGAAAATTCTTGCTAAATTATGACCATTTGGAAAGTATGGAGAAATGTTAAGAGTTTTGGGAAATCATGTGTTATTTTGAAAGAATTGAGAATTGTTAAATTATGCTCTATATTTTGCTTATTCAGAATATTGTAATAGAGATAATTATTTTGGAAATCGATGGAGGATTGCATTGACTTGCTGTATAATTGATACGGAAATTAGCATAAATTTTCGAAACTTTTCATGGGTATAATTCTATAATAATAGTCTTCTACTATTTTTTTGAAAGACGTTCACGTTATTATTTTTTTTTTTCCTTTTAAACTATTCTTTGATCTTTGAAAGGTAAATCATTGATGAACTTTTGTGTCTACAACTTCTTTATGTATATCATCTTCTTCTTTTTTTATTATTTACAATATAATAACTTATTGATATATGACTCTTTTATTATGTTATATTTATAACTTACTGGATTATGAATCTATAGCGATCCCGGTTTCCCTTTTTCTTTAACTGTTGTACCCGGACTTAGGTTCCGTGGAGTTGGTTGTTGTTTGTGCCTTGTTTACATCCTTTAATCCTTTTATTGAGTCTCAGGTTGGTTGAGCTTAGGAACCAAGTCTAGTTGCCCAGATTTTGGCTTCTACGCTCGAGCGGGGGTTTGGGCGCTCGAGCGGAGAATACACCCATCCAGTATGTCCTGTGTAGTGTTGGACGCTCGAGCGGGGGATTGGACGCTCGAGCGGGAGGTTGTGAGTGACGCTCAAGCGGGGAGTTGGGTGCTCGAGCGGGGACCTGTCTGCAAAAAAAACTTCTGGGAGTGTGCATTCGTCGCTCGAGTGGGAGTTTGGTCGCTCGAGCGGGAGTCTGTGAGTGGCGCTCGAGCGGGGTTTTCCACGCTCGAGCGGGGCGACTGTTATAAAAATCTAAGATCCGACTTTCTGGATCATTTTTCATCTCCCGTTTGATTCTAAAACCCTAGAACCGACTTCTCTCTCTCTCTACTCACCTTCTCTCTTAGGTTTGATCTATTTAGAGTGTGTTTCTACCCCCAGATCCTTTATTAAAAAGATAGAGTGAGTCGAGGGCTTCCATTTAATCTGAACGTTTGGTGGTTTCGAGCACTTTGGAATTTGGGTCTTCATCTTCGTCTTCTCCATTCGGGCTATTTTCTTCGAGGTAGGGATTTCCTACTCCATCTTATAAGTTTTGTTCTAAGTTTTGGTATTTTGATATGTTGGGAGTACTTTGGTAATTTTGGGAAAAACCCTAGTTGTATTAATAAATTAATTTGTATAATTAATTTAAGGAAATTGGGGAATTTGGTTAAATTCATGAAATTGAGGAATTCATTGATTAAATGGTGTAGTTGGATAATTTAAATCACTCGCCTATTGAATTGTTGATATATTTATTTCCAGTCTAGAAATAACTGTTTTGGGCTATCGGTGGAGGATAGTCGTTTTTGTTGTAGACATTGCATGTGGATTAGGGAAAATTGAAACGAATCAATTTGTTTAAGTCATAAATTTAGACTATTGAATTAATACAGAAAATACATGTATTGATTGAGCATTGCATATGCATATTGTTTGGGAGGAGATAGGGGGTGTACTCCACGGTTTAGGGGAAGATAGGGGATGGACCTCTAAACTGGATTTTGTTTGGGAGGAGATAGGGGATGGACTCCATTAGCATCACTATTATGTGTGCTTATTATATTGAAGTGTTTTTACATGTTATAGATACAGCACTACAATGTGTATCAAACGGGAAGTATGAAGTGTTTTGATATGAGCCTGAGTCTCATCTGTGTTGTTGACATTGGAAGTAATGTGAATACGATATATAGTTCACTGTTGTAAGTTTGGCCAGGTTCTGAGCCATATTGATAATAATGGGAATTGAAACATGTCATAGACATTAGTGTCATGAGTCTGTATTAAGTTATAATTGATTATCTTGGTTAACCATCTATTGAATGCTATAGCTTTATTCAATGCTTATATTTGGTTTAGTATTTTTCTACTGGGCTGTGGCTCACCCTTTACGGGAACATCATTTTCAGGTTCAGGTGATAAGCTACCTCCAAGGACTTAGCTTGGGAGGATTTGGCTTTTGGAGTTTGAAGACTATCTTTAGTTAATTGTTTTTATTTGTTAGTACATGTAAACATTCAACCCTAGGGCTTTACTTGTATTTGAGTTAGAACTCATATTTTTGTGTCCAAGTGTTGGCTTGGAATGATGTTAGCCCGTAGGGCATTGAATTTGATGTTACATGGAATGTTTTTATTTAGTAATACTCTGATGAATGAATTAATGAATTGTTTTCTTTAATATTGCATGTCAATGATATTTATATAATGGGTTTATTTTGAGGGCGTGACAACTTGGTATCAGAGCGTACCGGGTTTGAATACTTTGGGTACGTGGGAAGTGATTAGTATCACAATGGGTTCGTCTCGTTTGATAGAGACTTAGTGAAATGTTATATGCTTATATGATAACATGTTTATGTGATTATGTGGGTATGGAACGTAGTTTCTAGGATGTTAATTGGACCCTTGAGTTTCTAGGGGTCTTGTTGGAAAGGCACTTGATCAATGCTGCTTCCAACTGGAACTATAGTAACGCTTCGGGACTATTATCATCCAGGAATGAAATTCGTAGGTGCTTATGTGATTATGTGCTTACATAGAATGAATTATTGTTGTCCAATGCATTAGGACGCAAGTGTTTAGCTTCGGAACATTTATTAATGTGCTAACGTCTTTGTTTCCTTTATTAGGATGTCAGGACGAGGACGAGGACGAGGACGCGGTAGGCGTGGTAGGCCGGGTAGGCAGGAGGTGCCTGTGCCAGAGGAGATTCTGGCAGTTCAGGAGGGAATTGGCCAGGCCAATGTGGCCGAGCCAGTAGGCCAGCAGGCTATGGGTGCTCTAGCTCGAGAGATAGCAGGGGCATTCAGGGAGTCAGTAGGCATTCTCAGAGTTGAGAATCAAGCGCGGGTTGTTGTTGCGGATGCAGGACCTTCCTTTCTGAAAAGGGAGTTCTTCCGGTCTAACCCGGATGAATTTGTGGGTGATCCTGAAGAGCCACTTAAGGCAGATGAATGGCTCGAACAGACAACGAAGACGTTTGAGATGCTTGGCATCGAAGACGAGGGGTTGAAAGTGACCTTGGCATCTTTCCAGCTGAAGGGGGATGCGGGTCAGTGGTGGAAGTTCACTAAGGGTCGTATAGGAGGTACATGGGAGGCTTTTGTGAATGCTTTCCAGGAGAGGTTCTTATCTCCAGCAGTTAGGGAGAAGCTGAGAGACCAGTTCTGCCAGCTTAAGCAGTCGAGTTCTTCAGTGGCCGAGTTTGAGGCTGCATTTACTAGCTTGTCCAGGTTTGCACCTGAGTTGGTGGCATCTGAGGAATGCCATTGTATCGAGTTTGAGAAGAAGTTGAGGCGTGGCCTCAAGCTGCGAGTTGGGGGAACTATGATTTGGGATTATGGGCGTATGGTTGATGCTGCAGCCCACATGGAAATCATGATGCAGGAGGAGGAGGAAGGACAGAAGGGCTCCAAGAGGAGTCAGGATGGTCAGAGTGATGGTAGGAGACAGAAGGCTTTTAATCCTCAGCAGTCTCAGGGTAGCTTTTCTAGATCGACTTTTCCTGTGCCGAGTGCTAGTTCGGGGAAAGGCAGTCAGGGAGACATTACCTGTTTCAAGTGTGGCCAGCTGGGCCACAAGTCTCCAACTTGTCCTCAGAGGGGAGGAGTGCAGAGAGCAGCATCATCTTCGGCTCGATCTCAGAGCCAGAGTCAGGGTAGAGGCCAGCCACTCTCGTGTTATCAGTGTGGTCAGCCAGGGCATATGAAGAGGTATTTCCCGCAGTTGGGTGGCACACCTGGTGCATCTGGTTTGAGGCAGATTCAGGGTCAGCAGCCAGCTCAGTCGGGTCAGGCCTCGAGGGCCAATCAGGGGGCTTCATCGTCCTAGTCGGTGCAGCAATCTTATACTCCTAGGGGTGAGCAGGTTGATCAGAGGTCTTCTGGGCACGTGTACGCTGTTACCGCGCAGGATCTTGTGCCGGCACCATCAGTTGTGAGAGGTACCTTCTTGTTTTGTAACTCGGTTGCTAGTGTTTTGATTGATACGTGTGCATCTCATTCCTTTGTGTCTGCTGCATTTGCATCTATTTTGGAGTTGGAGTTAGCACAGTTAGCATCCCCTATTTGTGTAGTGTCACCTCTTGGGGGTGAATTAATCTTGAAACAAGGTGTCAGGGGTTGTGATATAGAGGTTGCCGATCATAGACTTCCGTTTCCTTTTGTAGTTATGCCCATGAAGGGCTTTGATGTTATTTTGGGTATGGACTGGTTATCGTCATACCGGGCAGTAATTGATTGCTACCGCCAGAGGGTCACTTGTTGCACCGTGAGCGGGGAGTGTTTTCATTTTCTGGGGGACTGGGTTGGTAGTGTTTTGCCACCAGGGTATGATCTACGAGGGCGGAGTGAGCTTAGTGGTCTATTTGCTAGCTTTGAAAGTGGTGAGTGTAATAAGACCCAGACTGTGTTGCCAAGAGTGGTTTGTGAGTACTCAGACGTCTTTTCCGAGGACCTTGTTGGTTTGCCGCCTCACAGAGAGATTGAGTTCTCTATTGACTTAGTGCTCGGCACGGCGCCGATTTCTATGGCACCTTATCGTTTTGCCCCAGCTGAGTTAGTTGAGTTGAAGATCCAACTCCAGGAGTTGCTAGATAAGGGCTATATACGTCCTAGTGTTTCACCATGGGGAGCACCGGCCCTCTTTGTTAAAAAGAAAGGTGGTGCTTTTAGACTTTGTATAGATTACTGGAAATTGAATCGGGCTACGGTTAAGAATAAGTATCCTATGCCTCGTATAGATGATCTGTTCGATCAGTTGAAGGGTTCCCGTTGTTTCTCGAAGATAAACTTGAGATCGGGTTATCATCAGTTGAGAGTCAGGGAGGAGGATATTCCGAAGACGGCATTCCGTACGCGGTATGGCCACTATGAGTTTTTGGTGATGCCATTTGGGCTCACCAATGCACCGGCAGTATTTATGGATTTGATGAACCGGATATTCCGGGAATTTTTAGATCGTTTTGTAGTCGTCTTCGTGGACGACATCCTTATCTATTCACCTTCTGAGGAGAAGCACAAGGAACACTTGAGAGTGGTGCTTGAGTTACTTAGAGCCCATAAGCTTTATGCTAAGTTTGGGAAGTGTGAGTTCTGGCTAGAAGAGGTCAAGTTCTTAGGCCATGTAGTTTCTGGGGAAGGAGTGTCTGTTGATACATCCAAGACTGAGGCAGTGCAAGATTGGGCACAGCCTAAGAGTGTGTTTGAGATCCGCAGTTTTCTGGGGTTAGCTGGGTATTATCGTCGGTTTGTGAAGGATTTCTCCAGGTTAGCTTCACCTTTAACTAGTTTGACTGGGAAGGGAGTCAAGTTTGTATGGAGTGAGACTTGTGAAAAGTCGTTCCAGGAGTTGAAAGTTAGACTGACCACCGCTCCAGTCTTGATTATTCCGGAGAGGGGGTTGGGTTATGCAGTCTATTGTGACGCCTCACGAGAGGGTCTGGGTTGTGTGTTGATGCAAGAAGGGAAAGTAGTTGCCTATGGCTCACGTCAGTTGAAAATTCACGAGAAGAATTACCCTACGCATGATTTAGAGTTAGCAGTTGTGATATTTGCCTTGAAGATTTGGAGGCATTATCTTTATGGTGAGAGGTTCGAGGTATTCTCAGATCATAAGAGTCTGAAATATCTGTTTACACAGAAAGACTTGAACTTGAGGCAGTGGAGGTGGATGGAGTTTATTGAGGATTATGACTTCGAGTTGCATTATCATCCGGGGAAGGCCAATGTGGTGGCCGATGCCCTTAGCAGGAAATTTATTGGTGACATAGCTAGTATAGCCATCTGGGAATGGGAGATGTTGGGTGCACTTGGGGAGTTTGATTTACTTCTGGGCGAATCCGTTGAGGCTGCAGCCTTGTTTTCTGTTGTTGCACAACCTACACTTGTGACTCGAGTGTTAGAGGCTCAGAGGGGTGACCTTGAGGTAGAATCCCTTCGTGAGAACATTTCCAGTGGGAAGGTTGAGAAGGGTTTGATGGTGTATCCCGACCTGAGTGTGAGATACCGAGACCGTCTGTTTGTGCCGGAGTCTTGTCGAGAGGAGGTACTCCGAGAGTGTCATCATTCACGCCTTGCGGTGCATCCGGGAGGCACTAAGATGTATCGGGATTTGGGTCGCCAGTTTTGGTGGCGGGGTATGAAGAGAGATGTGGCAGCTTTCGTGTCTAAGTGCCTTACTTGTCAGCAAGTGAAGGCCGAGCATCAGAGGCCAGCGGGTTTGTTACAACCTTTGCCTATTGCCGAGTGGAAGTGGGAGCATGTCACTATGGACTTCATTGTAGGCCTTCCGAGGACTCAGCGGGGTAGTGACGCCATTTGGGTGGTTGTAGACCGGTTGACTAAGTCGGCGCACTTCATTCCTATGCGCGTGAGAGATTCGGTAGACCATCTTGCCGACTTGTATATTCAGGACATAGTGAGATTGCACGGGGTCCTAGTGACGATTGTCTCAGATAGAGATCCTCGTTTTATTGCTAGGTTGTGGCAGAGTTTGCAGAGTGCCTTGGGCACTAAGTTAACCATTAGTACGGCTTATCATCCGCAGACTGACGGGCAGTCCGAGCGTACTATTCAGATCCTTGAGGATATGCTTCGGGGTTGTGTCCTTGACTTTAGTGGGACGTGGGAGAGGCACTTACCATTGGTGGAGTTTGCCTACAACAACAGCTTTGAGTCTAGTATCGGTATGGCACCGTTTGAGGCCTTGTATGGCCGACCGTGTAGGTCTCCAGTTTGTTGGGCCGAGGTGGGTGATGCACCTTTGTTGGGTCCAGAGTTTGTTAGGGAGACGACGGAGAAGGTTGAGCTTATCCGTAGGAGGCTTGTTATAGCCCAGAGTCGCCAAAAGAGTTATGCCGACCGTAGGAGGAGGCCTTTGGCATTTGAGGTAGGTGATCATGTCTTTTTGAAGATATCACCTAGGCGAGGCTTGATGAGGTTTGGGAAGAGTGGGAAGTTATCCCCTCGGTTTATTGGTCCTTTTGAGATCCTTGAGAGGATTGGCGAGGTTGCTTATCGGTTAGCTTTACCGCCGCAGTTGTCCAGAGTTCATGACGTGTTTCATGTGAGTATGCTTCGGAAGTATGAGCCAGATCCATCACATGTATTGGATTGGACCGATTTAGAGGTAGATGAGGATGTCTCGTATGAGGAGAGACCGGTTCGGGTCTTGGATAGGCGGGATCAGGTCCTGCGTGGCAAGACCTTTCCTTTAGTGAAAGTCTTGTGGAAACATCACGGAGTGGAGGAAGCCACGTGGGAACGTGAGTTGGAAGTCCGTGAGAAATATCCGGACTTGTTTGTTGATGTGTAATCTTGTATTTAGATTTTGAACTATCGTTGAACTTAAGAGCTTTTATATATGTCTTAAGTTGTGAAACATTGAAAATGTTTTGGTTTATTGGAAGAATGTTTTGGAACTTGCCTCCTTATGGAAGTTTATGGTAACATTGCATATGTTGAATATATATTGTTGAATTAGAGTTCTATCATGAAATTGAATATGATATTGAGAACTGTTATAAAAAAAAAAAATGCATAATACTGATGCAGGTTGAAATATATGTTGTTTTATATATATTATGAGATGCCTCTTGATAAGAGATGAAAGGACCGGTATTGGGTCAAGTTGTTCATTGTTGTGATGTTATATTGTTGGAATTTGAAAAAAAAAAAAAAAAAAAAAAAAAAACCAGTTTTCTAAAACTTATGCTTAATTTCGGGGACGAAATTCTTTAAGGGGGGGAGGTTATAGCGATCCCGGTTTCCCTTTTTCTTTAACTGTTGTACCCGAACTTAGGTTCCGTGGAGTTAGTTGTTGTTTGTGCCTTGTTTACATCCTTTAATCCTTTTATTGAGTCTTAGGTTGGTTGAGCTTAGGAACCAAGTCTAGTTGCCCAGATTTTGGCTTGTACGCTCGAGCGGGGGTTTGGGTTCTCGAGCGGGGAATACACCCATCCAGTATGTCCTGTGTAGTGTTGGACGCTCGAGCAGGGGATTGGACGCTCGAGCGGGAGGTTGTGAGTGACGCTCAAGCGGGGAGTTGGGTGCTCGAGCGGGGACCTGTCTGCAAAAAAAACTTCTGGGAGTGTGCATTCGTCGCTCGAGCGGGGGTTTGGTCGCTCGAGCGGGAGTCTGTGAGTGGCGCTCGAGCGGGGTTTTCCACGCTCGAGCGGGGCGAATGTTATAAAAATCCGAGATCCGACTTTCTGGATCATTTTTCATCTCCCGTTTGATTCTAAAACCCTAGAACCGACTTCTCTCTCTCTCTACTCACCTTCTCTCTTAGGTTTGATCTATTTAGAGTGTGTTTCTACTCCAGATCCTTTATTAAAAAGATAGAGTGAGTCGAGGGCCTCCATTTAATCTGAACGTTTGGTGGTTTGGAGCACTTTGGAATTTGGGTCTTCATCTCCGTCTTCTCCATTCGGGTTATTTTCTTCGAGGTAGGGATTTCCTACTCCATCTTATAAGTTTTGTTCTAAGTTTTGGTATTTTGATATGTTGGGAGTACTTTGGTAATTTTGGGAAAAATCCTAGTTGTATTAATAAATTAATTTGTATAATTAATTTAAGAAAATTGGGGAATTTGGTTAAATTCATGAAATTGAGGAATTCATTGATTAAATGGTGTAGTTGGATAATTTAAATCACTCGCCTATTGAATTGTTGATATATTTATTTCCAGTCTAGAAATAACTGTTTTGGGCTATCGGTGGAGGATAGTCGTGTTTGTTGTAGACATTGCATGTGGATTAGGGAAAATTGAAACTAATCAATTTGTTTAAGTCATAAATTTAGACTATTGAATTAATACAGAAAATACATGTATTGATTGAGCATTGCATATGCATATTGTTTGGGAGGAGATAGGGGATGTACTCCACGGTTTAGGGGAAGATAGGGGATGGACCTCTAAACCGGATTTTGTTTGGGAGGAGATAGGGGATGGACTCCATTAGCATCACTATTATGTGTGCTTATTATATTGAAGTGTTTTTACATGTTATTGATACAGCACTACAATGTGTATCAAACGGGAAGTATGAAGTGTTTTGATATGAGCCTGAGTCTCATATGTGTTGTTGACATTGGAAGTAATGTGATATTGGAAGTAATGTGAATATGATATATAGTTCACTGTTGTAAGTTTGGCCAGGTTCTGAGCCATATTGATAATAATGGGAATTGAAACATGTCATAGACATTAGTGTCATGAGACTGTATTAAGTTATAATTGATTATCTTGGTTAACCATCTATTGAATGCTATAGCTTTATTCAATGCTTATATTTGGTTTAGTATTTCTCTACTGGGCTGTGGCTCACCCTTTATGGGAACATCATTTTCAGGTTTAGGTGATAAGCTACCTCCAAGGACTTAGCTTGGGAGGATTTGGCTTTTGGAGTTTGAAGACTATCTTTAGTTAATTGTTTTTATTTGTTAGTACATGTAAACATTCAAGCCTAGGGCTTTACTTGTATTTGAGTTAGAACTCATATTTTTGTGTCCAAGTGTTGGCTTGGAATGATGTTAGCCCGTAGGGCATTGAATTTGATGTTACATGGAATGTTTTTATTTAGTAATACTCTGATGAATGAATTAATGAATTGTTTTCTTTAAATATTGCATGTCAATGATATTTATATAATGGGTTTATTTTGAGGGCGTGACAGAATCATTATTCTACATGATATTATTGTATATCATCATTTTTTTATTATGTCAGAATTTAAGATTTAGAACTTATTGATACATATTAGTATATCAATTTTTATGTTTTTTTATTTTATGCTATAATATTTCTTGAGTATTATTTTAAGTTGACTACACTTAATATTCTAGATTTATTTTTGTTGAATTATTTTTTTAAATTTCTGGAGAATGTATCAAATCTGTATTTGGAATGAGAATAAGGTCAAAGTGAGGTTGACAAGGTTGGCATAGAGGAGACACTTGCTTCTTCGGCACAATAGTAGACTTAAGAGTCCGTTAACAAGAGACTAACTCATCCACATGGCAAAATAGGCACAATTTTTAGACTATTACTATTGCATGCTAAGGGAAAGCGTCATCATCATGTTAGGCCCATATTAAATGACAACATAGACCATAATGACAATTTTGTAAATTTTGTACCGCAAACTCATATGAAATGTACTATAATGCAGTTCTACAAAATGATAATATGTTTGTAATTAAACCAAAATTATTAATTTTGTTAGTAATAATTTATTAATTTCCTATTTAGGTTTTGGTAATCAACACGTCGACACACAAATAGGTATTTTCGAAACAAATGTAATGCATCCGCATCCTAACCAAGTTTAACAAGATACTGATGTGGTGCAAGTTATAACAATGAAATATTTGGTAATATTTTTATTAATATTTTGCTTCAATGGAAAATCAACATTACTTTATTTTTCTATACTTCTAATGAGTAGGACATTCTCACGCATTTTCTTTTCAAGCAAAACACAAACCTTAAACCTTAACTTTATCAATTTCTACTTCATATTAGAAGAGAATGAAAACAATTATTTTCTAAATTAGATTTAAGATTAATATTACTTTCCAAGGAAAATCTCAAAACAATTTAATAAATTAATTACTTTATGACCCATATAGACAAAAGTTTGAATCTCCTGTACATAACAAAAATAAAAGTTGAAAGTATTATTTAATCATTCATTTAATTATCTAATGTAGTAGCATTAAAAAACTTTAAAAAAATAAAATAAAATAAAATAAAATTAGTAACAATATTCACACTCCCCTTTTCAGATCATATATAGACAAATAATTTAAAATAAAATATAAATATCATTGGTTAAAATATCTTAAGCTAAATATTTTGTTGTTAGGGACTTTTTTTTAAAACTCTCTCGTGCATAGCATAGGTGGCTGCTATTTTTAGTATATATGAAATTGGAGAAATTTGGGAAATACCTATTATTACCACAGCGAATGTGTGTATGTGTAAATAAATGTATAAATAAAATAAACAACAAAATAAAATTTATATAATTCAAAAAATAATTATATAAATTAAATTCCAAATCAATTGCTTACTGAAATTATAAGTCGAGGCTTGTGTTGGACACAATCTCCTTAAAGTAGATTTCGCCCTTACTCCGGTGCTTCGAGATTTAACGGCGTCTACTTCCCAGGATACAATGACTAACACTTGATTCACAGCACAACAAACTCAAGTTTGGCGAACCAAGCAATGTTGTAACTCTCTCTTTCTTTTCTTAGAAGCTAAATGGTAAACAGATGCAGGAGCATAGGAGGATGAACAAAATAAGAAATGAAGAAATGTTAGGAAAATTTTGATGGGCAGAATTGCCAGGATGGCAGGCTATTTATAGAAAAATTGGCGGCTTTTCAGAATAGGTTTCAACAGATAGAAACCCATTCAAACAGATTCAACAAGTAGAAAACATGTTCAGGTGGATTTAACAGGTAGAAAACCTGTTCGGGTGGAACTTAACAGGTTTGAACTTCTTCAGGTGGAGTTTTAAACTTTTTGGGTGGAGGAAAAAATATAGACCAATATATTCTGAATTTTGAAACCAAAATTTTAAAAAATAAATAAATAAAATACAAATGTTCCAAAAAAATAAGTATTGTATAGCGATCCCGGGTTTACCCTTGTTGTACAGTGATCCGGACATGTGTCCGTGGATGTTGGTAGTTGTTTATTATCTTGTTTGCATCCTCTTTACTTTGTATATTGAGTTATAGGATGTGTTGGGCAGGTTTGTTACAGGTTGGTTGTGTTTGGGAGCCTAGTGCTGCTGCCCAGATTTTTGGACCTTCGCTCGAGCGAGGAGTTGGTCGCTCGAGCGAGCGATTGCGTCTGGTTCTGGACCTGAGAGTTGCACTTCTTGGCTCGAGCGAGTTTTCTTCGCTCGAGCGGTCTGGCTTGTTCTTCGCTCGAGCGAGAAGTCTGTAGCTCGAGCGTGCTTCTGGTTGAAGACCTGAAGGTTTGAGTTGTTAGCTCGAGCGAGCATGCTTTCGCTCGAGCGCACTTCTGAGTTTTCGGCTCGAGCGAGAACTTCTTGGCCCGAGCGAGAGTTTTCTATGTCTGGTCGCTCGAGCGACAAAGGCTTCGCTCGAGCGAGCGTGTTTTATATCAGCGGACAGTAGCGTTTTTGAACATCAGTTTTTCACTTTCTTTTTCTTTCAAACCCTAGATCCGAGACTCTCTCTCTCTAAACCTACACTCTCTCTAAGATTTGATCTCCCTAGAGTGTGGATCTAGCCTAGGGCCTTTGTTAAAAAGATAGAGAGCGTTGAGAGCTTCGACTTAATCTGAAAAAGGTTGGATTTGGAGCACATTGATCTTCGAGTCTTCATCTCCTTTTTGGCTCAAACTTCGAGGTAGGGATATCCTACTCCTCTCTATGGATTTTGTCTTTAAATTTTAGTATTTTGAGATGTTGGGGTTGGTTTGGTAATTTGGTGAAAGTTTGGGGCTTTTGTGTCATTTTACAAAAGTTGGGGTTTTATTCATAATAAACCTAGATGCATGTTTGGCATAGAGAAATGGAATAAATGTTGAATCATTGGTGAAAATGGGACCTAAGGGTTGAAATGTCAATTATGGATAATGACCTAATTACATTGTTCGATTAATTGGGATAATTAATTGTGAGAAATGAGGAAATGAAATGTTGATTGAATATCCATTTGTGCATTTATTTACTGTTTAGAAATAACTGCTTTGGGCTATCGGTGGAGGATAGTCGTGATTGTTGTAGACAATGCATGATGATTAGGCAAACGGAAACTAATCAATGAAATGTGTCATGGAATTTGACGGTTGATATAATACATTAACTGTATGTATTGAGTGATTGTATATAGAACCAATGTGTTTGTATACGTTATGTGTTGAGGAGGAGATGGGGGATGTACTCCGCGGTTTAGGGGAAGATGGGGGATGTACCTCTAAACCGGATAGTATTGGGAGAAGATAGGGGATGAACTCCGTAGATACAGCTCATATGCTTGTCTAGAGAAGTGAAGATAGAGCTCATATGCTTTTCTTTGTGAAGTGTGAATATAGCTTATATGCTTATCTGTGAATGTGGATATTGTTGTTATACATATCTGTTGAGAATGTGGGTATAGCTTATATGCTTATCTGTGAATGTGGGATATAGTTTTTATACATATCTATTGAGAATGTGGATAGAGCTTATATGCCTATCTGTTGAAAAAGGGAAAATGAAAAGTAACTTGGACTCATAAGTCGTATGACATAAAATGTGATTTATGTGGATGTATCAGTGTTGGCCATCTATCAATTGCTAATCTTTTAGTCATTGTTCATGGTTGGTTTAGTGTATTTCTACTGGGCTGTGGCTCACCCTATATGGGAATATCATTTTCAGGTACAGGTAGCATGCCACCTCCAAGGACATAGCTTGGGAGGCTAGAGGCGAACATACTTTTGTCGTTTTACTTTTTGATGTATTACATGTAAATTCAAGCCAAGGGCTTAATGTGTAAATGAGTTAGTACTCTTTTGTTGTAACCAAGTGTTAACTTGGAAAGCTGTAAGCCCTTAGGGCATTTGCTTTTGTTGTTAACATGTAATACTTTTGTAATGGAACTCTGATAAATGGAAGAATGTGGAACTTTTACATATCAATGCATATCTTTATTGATGGGTTTAATGTTGTTATTTTGAGGGCGTTACATATTGGGTCGGACAAGCCCAACCCAACCTCACACCACGCACTTGCACTCAAGCCCAGCCCAGCTTGCCCGGATGGAAGGCGGCGGCGCGCGCGCGCACGTGTTTTTTGTTTTGAGTCCAATGGGTCTACCCTACTTCACCCATAACCTCACCCTTCCACAAACTTAGGTACCCATTGAGGCCCATCCAAAGTATCCCAAGTTAGAGTTTATATACCCATATAAATCCTTAAGCTTTTCCAATGTGGGACAAATACATTTCACAAATGTATGGGAAACCCATCTAAAGCCATATCCACGAACACGAAAATGCGCGTTGAATTCTCATTCATCTGGAAATGGTTTTGAGCAACCAAATAGACGATGTTATTCACTGCTTAAATATGAACCCAATTAGTAACGTTAAAAATAACGCTTTGGTCCTCCCTTAATTAATGCTCAAAGTCAACAAAAACATAAGGTTTATTCCAAAGCTATTTTCCAACAATCCCCCACATAAATGGAATTCACGATAACGGACATGCAACAAAATGTAAAAATAAAAAAAGAGTACATTAAGAAGATACACTACGTTGAGATTGGTAGCTTTTGGTTTTGAACCTCCTCTAGTGAAAGCCTATCGGACTTACTAGCTAACCAATAGACGCGATTTTTTTTTTTTTTTGGATGAATAAGCCATAAATTAAAAGACAAATAATTACAAACTGTAACGCCCCAAATTTCTAGCCCAAATGATAATACAACAATCATGGCTCTTTCTAGGAAAACCGAATATAAATCTCCAAACTTACATTACATGATACAATAGTTCTTCATGCAACAATACATTAATCTAACAACAAGTAAATAAACAAATAAATACCCCCAAAGGTTTACAAGTTTTCAATGCTTGAACCTGGTTACACAAAACGGTTATTCAAACCCACACACATACAGCCATTGGCTTACACACAAAGTCACAGCAAAATGAGAGTCTCGTACTCTCAACACACATTTCCTTGCCTTTAGTTAGGCAGCATCACCACATCTTTTCTTGTACAAAAATCCCGTAGGGTGAGCATAAAGCCCAATAGGAAATCCTTGACAAAGTATATACATTTTATACAAGTCTCAAGAGATGAAATGCACATGCCATGTTATACCCTTTTGAAAGAAAATCACATCTTCATCTTTGAAAATCATCATGCTCAATGATGTCATGCAATTTCAATTCTTTAAAACTTAACAATTCATTTCAAGAGCAGTAAATGCGACTTTAGTAATCCCTAGGTCGGTGTCTACAAGTAGACTATACTAGTACTACCAAATTGTCATTTTTACTGGTATTAACCGTAAGGCTCGATACCTATCCGCATGGGTTTTCGGTCTTTCACCCCGGACCCTCAGGCCAACTTATTCAATTTCATCTATACCACCTATCAAGACTTACCAACCTATTTATCCCAAAACCATTCTATGAAAACTTGTTTTCTCAACATTCTTTTCTCAATGCAGGCGCATTGGTGAACCCAAAAGGCATTACAAGGAATTCATAATGGCCATAACGCATACGAAAGGCCGTTTTCTGAATGTCCTCCTCCCGGACACTGAACTAATGGTATCCCGACCTCAAATCTATTTTTGAGAAACAACAAGACCCTCTAAGTTGGTCAAACAAATCATCTATTCTGGGTAGAGGATACTTGTTCTTAACTATAATTCTATTCAACTTGCGGTAATCAATACATAACTAAGGATTCTGGAAACTGCTCTGGCATGATAACAGCATACACGCGCCCCTGTGGCCCCTGATTAACTTGCTCCCCTCTCAGAGCATAGGCCTATTGTACTGACTGAGCCGAAGCGGCTCCCTGATTAACTCGCGAAGCTTGGACTGATTGAGCCTACTAGTGGCTCTGAGTCTGCCTCGACCCTGATACGCTAGATACGCCTCCTAACTATGGGCAAGTTCTCTTCATATGCCCGGGCTGACCACACTGTAACAATTAAACCCTTGACCTTTATTCTGAGACTGAGACTGACTTTGAGATCGGTTAGGTGGTGGTACTATTATATGCCCACCTCCCTTCTGTGGGCATGAGAAGGCTTTGTGACCCGGTTGGCCATACTTGAAACACGAGAAACTACTCAATGCACTTTTTCCCAGACCCGCACTGGGCAAAGGAAAAGTGAATCTAGACTGTTGTGGTTGGGACTGGGACGGATGGGTGTTTCTACTCTTCTTGTTCTGTCTATAGTCTCCTTGAGACTCTTGGCCCCTAGACCTCGAACTCTGAAGCCTCTTCTCCTCGGCTTGTATGAAAATTTCTACGTGTGTCGCTGTCTCCACAAGATAGTCATATTCCCGAATCATATTTCCGACAAGCTTGAACATAATTTTTGATTTCAATTTCTTTTCAAATTCAATGCAATGGCGCTCTTCCGTTGCCACCAACTCTGGTACAAATCTAGACAAACTAGAGAAGACTGCCTCAAACTCAGCCACGGACATGTCGAGTTGTTTAAGGTCTTTAAACTCTTGCCTCAATCTCTCCCTAGCAATGGGAGGTATGTACTTATCTTGGAAAGCAACCGCAAAGGCTTCCTATGTCGGCTCCACTCTACCCTTGGCATCTTTCCACCATTAACCCACGTCTCCCTTCAGATAGTAACTCGCTAGAGTCACTCTTAGTTCACTATCTTTGATGTGAAGCATCTCAAATGTCTTCACAATTTGTTTGAGCCACTCATCCGCTTTCTTGGACTCAGGACCACCATAGAGCTCATCCGGTTTGGCTCGCAAGAACTCTCTAGTAAGGAAACTCGCCCTTGACTCCGCGGTGTTCTCTCGGGCTTGATTCTCCACCCTCAACAAGTTTATAGACTCTCTTAAAGCGCATGCCATTTCTCGAGCTAGGGCCACCATTGCGGTTTGACTCACTTGTTCCGCTACATTAGCTTGGCCGGACACTTCCTCTTGCACCGGAACCTCATGGACCGGCACCTCATGCACACCTCGGTGAGCCCTACCACACCTCCCACCTCTACCACCACGGGTTTGACCTCTAACCCACATGTGCCCGCAACTTGCCTTACACTTTGGTCACAATAATTCTATATATTCCTCTACCATATAACAATTAAATTTTACCCCACATAAGCACTTAGTCATGTAAACACATACGGATTATACTCTTATGATGAGATTCGTCCCACGAAAAACCAAGAATTCTTAGTAGAATGAGTATTGATCAAGTACCCTTCTAATAAGACCTCAAGGAATTTAACAGGCGCAAATAAGATCCCAAAAGTCCAATCCCATACCCATTTAGTCACGTAAGCATGTTATCACATAGTCACAAAATACATAACACTTCCTAAGCATGCTAAATGAGCTCGTTGTGGTTAAACAACCACTTCCCACGAGCCCTAAATATTCAAACCCGGTAGCTCTAATACCAAGTTGTAACGCCCCAAATTTCTAGCCCAAATAATAATACAACAATCATGGCTCTTTCTAGAAAAACTGAACATAAATCTCCAAACTTACATTACATGATACAATAGTTCTTCATGCAACAATACATTAATCCAACAACAAGTAAATAAACAAATAAATACCCCCAAGGGTTTACAAGTTTCCAAGACTTGAGCTTGGTTACACAAAATGGTTATTCAAACCCACACACATACGGCCCTTGGCTTACACACAGAGTCACAGCAAAATGAGAGTCTCGTACTTTCAACGCACATTTCCTCACCTTTAGTTAGACGACATCACCACATCTTTTCTTGCACAAAAATCCCGTAGGGTGAGCATAAAGCCCAGTAGGAAATCCTTAACAAAGTTTATACATTTTATACAATCTCAAGAGATGAAATGCACATGCCATGCTATGCCCTTTTGAAAAAAAATCACATTTTCATCTTTGAAAACCATCATGCTCAATGATGTCATGCAATTTCAATACTTCAAAACTTGACAATTTATTTCAAGAGCGGTAAATACGACTTTGATAATCCCTAGGTCGGTGTCTGCAAGTAGACTATACTAGTACTACCAAATTGTCATTTTTACCGATATTAACCGGAAGGCTCGACACTTATCCGCGCGGGTTTTCGGTCTTTCACCCCGGACCCTCAGGCCAACTTATTCAATTTCATCTATACCACCTATCAAGGCTTACCAACGTATTTACCCCAAAACCATTCCATGAAAACTTGTTTTCTCAACATTCTTTTCTCAATGCAAGTTTTCAGATCGACTTTCAAAGTTTAATGTAATCAAATGAATTGATATGTCAATGCAACAACAATCAATACAATATAACAATTCTTCCATTTCCAATTCTTTCACATGACATTACCATTGTGATCAAAATTCCCATTTCTCATTTCAAAGCAATTTCACAAGATAAATGTAAATACTTTTTTGTAGACAGGTCAAACTTCTGGAACCAAACATTCTCCGCTCGAGCGCATAAACGACCGCTCGAACGGACAAGCAACTTCGAATGCATTTTGCATTTTTGTTTCGGCGTGCTAACCGGGCAACTCGACCCCCGTAAGCTGATCAGGTCAAAATCAGGATCGCTACACAAACTACAAGAGGCATACCTCAAGAGCTAACCAACTATACAAGATACAGAAAACAACAATCCAAAGCAACGAGAAGACAAAAACTTGTTCAAACACCACATAAGCAACAAGAGCAAATAAGGACCAAGAACAGGGCTAACACAAAACTACACCATAGGAAAGGCCTAGAGATTATTGGACCACAACTTAGATCCCGAACAACTCAAAAGAAATCCAACTAACATAATAAAGCCATGTACAAAGCCAAAATAGGACCTGGGATTACAAGATAACCAATAGAGCTTATCACAAATTAACTAATATATAAAAATTCAAACTGTAAAACAAACATCATAGCCTTCTAAATATCAGGTAACATCAGAAAAAGGCATCAACAACATGGAAACAATAGCACATAGCAGGCAGGCCACAATAGACAAACAGTACCAGCAAGCTAACAGCAAAGCAGCAGCAGTTAGAACCACAATAGTTGGCCAGCCAAAACTCCAAAACAATAGAAAAGACAATAGCAGCAGCATGCAGGAGCTTCAACATTCAACAAATTAGGACAAGATCTACCAAACTAGGCTACTTGCTCCAAGCCATCGTTCAATCAAATGACCCTAAGAGAGCCAAGCAATCACCAACTCTGTAAGGCCCCGGTGTCCCACATCGGGAATGGAGGGGGAGTTCCAGGACTATAAAAGTAAAACCTTGGACACTTATATAGCATCGAGGCCTTTTCCCAGGTGGTGAAATCCCTAACAGAACTCCACAGTTAAGCGTGCTTAGGCTGGAGTAGTTCTAAGATGGGTGACCCACTAGGAAGAATAAATCCGTGCAGGCGTGGCCCAAAGCGGATAATATCGATGACATGTGAAGGGTCGGGGTGTTACAAACTCTGTTTGAAAATTCAACAATAGTTAACTGCAAAAGCTCATGATACTGCTAGCCTTCACTCAACACTCAAGGACACTCAAACACTACACATGACAATTAATTATAATGTATGAGAAACATCACAAAACTAGTGGACGCAATGCCTTGAACTGTTCAGCTGTTTGTGTAAGCGAAGACAATAGACTACACATAGTGTATCTGTAGACACAATTTGGTTCTCACAGTTGTGTTCATTTTGGCCCTGAACAACACCTGGTAATTCATGAGTGCTCTAGAGAATTTAGCATTCTCAATTCTCACAAAACTAGCCCAGTTCACACTCATATAAGTGACTTTTTATTAAGAGTATCCTGCTATTCCCCACTTGGATGTCCAAGCTATAAGAATCATTGAAAACAAAGCTTGCCCTACTAACGCTGCAGGAATCACTCCTCTTATCACAGAAATGGATAGGAGAAAACCTCATTAGTGATACGTGAAGTCATCCATAATTTGGTTGTCCCTTTGGACCTAGTTCTTGGGATCTCTAATCAACTAGGTTGGGTTTCCATTGTGGCGACTTTTAAGTAATATGCTTTAATCTCATTCTCCTCAATAAATGGTACACTTGCTCTCTGGCTAGCCCTTTAGTCAATGGATCTACAATATTCTCTCTTGACTTTACATATTCTATGGAAATTATTCCATGTGAGAGCAAATGCCTAACGGTATTATGTCTTCGACAAATGTGTCGAGACTTACCGTTATATATATGATTTTGTGCCCGTCTTATTGTTGCTTCACTATCACAATAAATGCATATAGCTGGCACAGGTTTAGGCCACATTGGAATGTCTTCAAAGAAATTACAAAACCCTTATGTTTTTTCTCCTGTTTTATCTAATGCGATAAACTCATATTCCATTGTTGACCTTGCTATGCATGTCTACTTGGAGGATTTCTAAAAGACTACAACACCTTCCAGTGTAAAGATGTATCCACTGGTGGATTTTGAGTCTTTCGTATCCGATATCCAATTTGCATCGGTGTACCCCTCGAGTACTGCTGGATATTTGCTATAATGTAAGCCATAATTCTGGGTATGTCTTAGACACCTAAGTACCCTAATTATCGCTTTCCAATGATCGAACCCTAGATTACTTGTGTACCTACTCAATTTGCTTACAACATAGGCTATATCTGGCCTAGTACAATTCATTAAGTACTCAAGCTTCTGATTATCTGAGAATACTCTAATTGTGATATGCCTGCCCTTGTATTTTTTGACAAATGAAGACTAATGTCAACAAGTGTTTTAGCAAGATGGTCGTCATGTTTTCCAAATTTCTCCAAAATCTTCTCAACATAATGAGACTGGGATAAGGCATATCTTTTAGATATTCTAGTAATTTTTATTCCTAGACTTACATCTGCTACTCCCAGATCTTTCATGTCAAACATTTTTGTTCAAAATTTTCTTTATGGATTTAATCATATCTTTATTGCTTCCAATAATGAGCATGGCATCCACATAAAGACAAACTATGGCATAGCCTTTGTCTGTGCTTTTAACATAGATGCATTTGTCACATTCGTTTATTTTAAAACCATCTGAAAGCATAGCGTGATCAAACTTTTCATGCCATTGTTTCGGAGCTTGTTTTAATCCATAAAGGGATTTAACAAGTTTACAAACCTTTTTCTCTTGGCCGGGAACTTGAAACCCTTCCAGTTGTTCTATATAGATTTTCTCATCTAGCTCGCCATTCAAAAAGGTTGTTTTAACATCCATTTGATGTATCTCCAGATTATATAAAGTTGCAATTGCAATTAGCAAACGAATAGATGTTATTCTTGTCATTGGTGAATAGGTGTCAAAATAATCAAACCTTTCATTCTGCCTGCATCCCTTAACAACAAGCCTAACCTTGTATTTATCTATTAAACCATCTGCTTTCATTTTTCTCTTAAATATCAACATAAAGTACCAATTTAATTCAATTTATATTTCCATGTCTCCAAGTCATTCCCTTCATCAATTTTAATTATATACCAATTTACACATTAAATCTTTCAACATTTCTGGATTTCCACCCAAAACAACTTCCTTGAATCCTCCATTATATCATCATAACACAAATCTCATTACACGTACGGATACACAAGAAGATTAATTGAAATTTCAACATAAAGTACTAATTTAATTCAAACCCTCATTTAAAAACAAAATCCCAAATCTAGGGTTTCAAGAAAATTGGAGGTTTTCTCATTTCATCATCAAATCCAATAATCATCAAATATTTCTCATCAATATCTCAAAACATTCTAAATATCTCAAAATTTTCTGTGAAAACCTCATTTTTTAAGATAAGCATCTATTAATCAAAGATTTCAAACTCAAATCAACACATACTTCACATAATACAACACAATCAAACGAAATCATAAATAATTAGAGTTAAGAGAATTCCCTACCTCAAGGATGAGAGCTACCTAGGAAGATCTAATCAAAACCTCTACGAAACTGCGATTCAATTAGTCAAAAGAAAGATCAGCACTCTTCCATTGATCTTGCATGATCTATGGTGGATCCATGGTGTAATGAGGTGAAATCAAAGGTTTGTGGCTAGGGTTTTTGGACATGAAGAGGTGAGGGAGAGAAAAGTGAGAGAAAATGAACAAAATGTGGGTTTTATACTTGCTGATCCCAAACGAATTGCTCTAGCCACCACTTTTGTGCTCAAGTGTCAGAGACATCACATCGCTCGAGCAATAAAACCTTCGCTCAAGCGCAGAACACATGCTCCTAGAACTTTAGACCATACAAGGCAGATCGCTTGAGCGACCAAACTTGCGCTCGAGCGAACTTCAACATCTCCCAAAATCTTAGACCTACAAAAGTATTTAGATGACCCGCCAGACCGCTCAAGCAAACAATACGTCACTTGAGCGAAGAGGAAGAAGAAACAAAAAATTTCCCATAGTGATACATTTAGGCCCTCCATCTTTTGTTTTGATATTGTTTTAATTTTTAAATGCTTTTTTTTGTTCCTTTTTTTTTTCATATTGTAGGATGCCTTTCAAGGTTATTGAGTGCCCCTAACAATTCGAACTCTTGATCTCCTGATCTAGTTTCATGAGTGCAATTTGAAACATAAATAAGAGTCTAGATCTGACAATTTGTATAGAAAATCCATTTTATTATAGAACCTTTGCCGAAAAATAGACTGTATTACTAGATCTCAGAGTCACCACCTAATCTTTTAGGAAAACTAGGAAACCCATGACTCAAAGCATCTCAGTTCGAGAACTTAGATATGAAGGGAAAAGGTCATAAATTAAGCACCCCTGCTCACCCGATCAAAAGATCGGCCTCTACTAAATCATGATGTGAGTTTTATAGTCTCCATATGTTCATATGCTGGTTTTAATAATGTTAACATTACTATTTGAAGCAAATAAGTAAAGATTGTTTCACCTGTTTGGGTTATGCTTTGATTTCATGCATTTTGGAAAACCTTTTTGCACAACTCAAAAAATAACAAGCAACTCAAAAGTATAAGAATGAACCACATTCCATCGCAAGCAACACAATCTTCATCCACTAGCATTCATATAGATATTCCATTTAAGCATATAGCCACATGGTATAACGTCGGATATAGTAAGTAGCATGTACATGCAAGATGCGAAAACTAAAAAATGCTCACCTAGTACTCCTCTGTGGTAAGCCAAAAAGAATGTGTCAGATACACATGCATGATCCTATATACAAATAGCTAATGCAATACACCCACAAGATGTAACTAATGATTCAGCTACCAACATGTGACATGCGTATCATTTCAAGGTATGAGGTAGCGCACAAAATAGCCTTTAAATTGATAAAATCCAAAACTGGAAATGAACCGAGTCCGGACACATGAAAAATTGATGCAAATCATGAATATGATAAATAAAACATTATGTTGTACATACATAAAGCGTATAAAATAAAAAAGATAGAAAGGCGTGGGGTTGAGAGTTATTACAACAATTAAATTGACTGAAGCTGTGGGGCTGGGAAGTTTTTACAACAATTGAATGAATAGAAGACATGGGATTCGGAATTATTACAACAATGAATTGATTCATCCAAATAAAAGCTAAATCTAACAGATCATAATAAAATAAAAGCTGAATCTATAAATAGCAACCACAAATGCCTAGGAAAGCACTCCCCAAAAACTTCCATGTTCTGCTCTGCTCTGTCTGGGGGACAAAGTTCACTAGACCGTCTGTACATAAAACCATCCAACTGAATAAAAAAAGATCCGGCCAGGTATAACCACCGAGACAAACTCTGTTTTGTGCGAAAAGACCACAACAGAACCAAAACACATCTTCTAAGAGGTGCTCATCCCATCTACCCTTCCTTCTTGTACAAATCACTCAAGGAAAAGGTAGATAGGCCTCAACCCTTATTCAACAACACAAAAGACTATATACAACATGTATTTACAACAATTAATCAAATAAAAATAATTAGAGGTTGGAAGAAATTCAAGGCCAAGAAATTAATGAGAACCTACAATCATCTCTTTCTCAATAATGGTAGATTAATATCCAGATTCATGCTATTAAATGGAGAGAGTGGATTAATGACCACTATTTCTTGGTGGAAAGTAAGAGATTCATCAAAGGCTATTGAAGACTCCTCTCTCATTCATGGAACAAGAATGTTTCCATCATTTTCCATATTCACAAACGATTGAGGAAAAAGTTCTCAAAATCTCTGACCTAAAATCTCTTACTTTACGGTTAGAAAATTGATTTCATATAAGGCTTATTTTGGGCCATCTTTGAGCCCAAAATTGAGTGGGCCCCAAACGTCTTTTGGGGTAGGTCTGAAAAGGTGACGTGTTCCTTGACGCGTAGCAAGTCACACGGCGAAGACGGTTCGTCAAAATCATTTATGAAAGAATGGGAACTTGACGTCATTTTCGGGTTCGTGGAATGGACATTTCAAGAATTGAATGTGGGTTTCCTTGTAAGGCTTGTCCTACATTGAAACTTGAAGAGAACTTATATGTGAATATAAGTTCTAGGTGACAAAACTTGGGTTGAGCCCCAAGGGGCACCTCAAGTTTGTAGAAGGGAGGAGTTATGGACAAAGTGAACCTTAGCCCAAACCACCACACAAGCGTGTCGTCCATCCAGCCCAGCCCAGCCGAGTCGTGCCGTGTCGGGCGCGGGTGTGGGTTGTTGGTCAATTCGGTTCTTATATTAATTTTTTAGACAAAATATGTTTAAATTTTATCCAAAATTCTTGCGAGAAAATTTAATTTTTTGCACCGAAATTAATTCAATTTATGAATTTAATTTTTATGTCCATTTGTTACTTCTTCAGTCCATTTTTTCAAATAGTTTAAACAGTGCAAACAGGTTACCAATCTATTGAAATCCAGACAAATTCAGTTTCTGCCCAGACAAATTCAAATATGTTGTAGTTTTCCAACAGATAGAAACTACCCAGCGGTTATCTGTTGCACCTGTTCATTCAAAATATCCACCTGTTCAGTTTGATTTTTAGATCTGTTCAGGTCCATATATAGCAGGGCATTTTCCAGTAGAGAGGCATTCTGAAAATTCATTATTTCTGTGATACCCCTGTTCTGCATTATGCTAAATTGGTCCTTAATTTGAATATGATTACGTGTTCAGCCTGACTTTATGTGCCATTATGTGAATATATGTGATTTTTGCAATTCTATCTGTTCACTGTAGGAATATCTGTTTGAGTAAACTACTTTGGAAATTAAATTGAGGGCCCTATCAACCACAGAACCCGAAATTGATTACGCCATTGTGATTGGCATAATTTTTAGAGCCTACGGTGAAACTTAATTGGAAATTTATTCGGGTTAGATTAAACTGATTAAATTGAGGGTCTAGTGCCTCAATTATTTAATATTAATAATTTTAAGTTAGTAGGGCCATATAAGGGCCCTTGTTACATTCAATTCTCCTCCTTATATCATTTTGGCTGGAGTTTAACTCCCTAGAAAAGAGAGAGAGAGAGAGTCAACTTTGAGAGAGAGGGGAAGCACCATTGGGCATTTTGATTCAAGATTGTGGATTGGGAAGCTACACTCTAGAATTAACAAGAACGGGTGGAGATTGAAGCTCCTAGGTGAGTGGTCAACCCTTAATTCATGAATTTGTGTATGTAATAATGTTAATTCGAAGAGAATATCTGATTAAGAACATGAATGGTATTGAGTATGATGAATTTGAAGTTTATATGCACATGCATGCATAGAATTGCCATGAAATTGCATAATCAAGCATGTGAGGAGTAGAATATGAGAAATTGGGTGTTGAATCATACATGCAAGTATGGTTTGGTCGAGCTTCATGGTTATGAGCACCATTTGTACCAATTGTAATAGAAATGGAGTCAAGGATTGGCATGCATGCGTGATTGATGAAGATGTGAAGTTGGAATGCATGAATTAATTATGTTGGAAAATGAATTTGTGTCAAAATGGGCCATGCATGTAAGTAATTCTTAGGATTGAGCTTCATTATGTTGTAACTTGGGGTTTATGCCATGTTAGTGTATGTTTCTATGATATTTGAGCCGAAATCATGCATCTTGAACCTTTGAATTTCGAGTTGAAGCTCAAGAACACAGTTCTGGGTTTTCCAGAATTTTGAGGTCCGCTCGAGCGGGGAACCTGACGCTCGAGCGGGAAATGCGTGCTCCCAGTACTTTTTGCAGACTTAATCTTCGCTCGAGCGTGGTAATTAACGCTCGAGCGTGGGAGCTATTTTGACAGGCCTTCCGCTCGAGCGTCCTATTTCACGCTCGAGCGTATTTTTGATGCAACCAGCACTTTTGCAGGCCTTGAGGGTCCACTCGAGCGGGGAAGTCCACGCTGGAGCGGGGACCCAATTTTCTGAAATCCTGTTTTTGCATTTTGTGTTCTGTTTTCCGTTCTGTTTCACTTGCAAGCACTCTTAGGCATATGTTAAGCATTGTAAATGAGTTAATGAGATAATAATAAAGCCTAAAGAGGAATATGTGAATTAAAGAACGGTTTAAACTGTTAATGACCCTTTTGTGTTTATGAAACGTGTAGGGTCAAGCTCCAGGGCAAATCAACAAGCCGATCACTGTGAGTAATATCAATATTTGAAAGTTTGTCAATGTCCAATTGTTATTCCCTTATAAACTTTATGAGCTGTTAATTGGGATTGTGGACTAAAGTCTGACAAGAATCAATGAATGGACCAAAGGTCGTTTTGATAAGAAAGAGTGGACCGAAGGTCGTTTTCATGTATATGAATGGACCAAAGGTCGTTTGATAAGAATGAATGGACCGAAGGTCGTTCTGATGTATATGAATGGACCAAAGGTCGTTTTGATAAGAACGAATGGACCGAAGGTCGTTCTGATGTATATGAATGGACCAAAGGTCATTTTGATAAGAACGAATGGACCGAAGGTCGTTCTGATGTATATGAATGAACCAAAGGTCGTTTTGATAAGAACGAATGGACCGAAGGTCGTTCTGATGTATATGAATGGACCAAAGGTCGTTTAGATGAATATGAATGGACCGAAGGTCGTTCTGTCATGAATGAGTGGGCTAAAATCCGTTTTGACGTAAATGAATGGGCTAAAAGCCGTTTTGACGTAAATGGATGGGCCGGAGGCCGTTTTGACAAGAATGGAAACCTGAATGGGCCAAAGGCCAGTATCTTGGAACTACAGTCACTTGAACTAAATTTTGTATAAGTATATATATATCTGTGTTAAATAGAAGTATGAATTGGGCCCAAGGCCGTTTGGAGCATGTTCTACATATTGTCATGTAACTGTCATGTTTGATATTATTCACTGGGCTATCGCTCACGCTCATTCATGTGTTTGTAGGTGAGCCAAGGGAAGTCCAAACCCAGCCCCAGTGAAGTCTGCTAGGAGAAATCCGAGTTTTGAGGAAGTCAGCCTTGCGTCTCACTCTTGAGACCTACCTTGCCTTTTTGCTATGTACTTATGTTTTGTCCTGTTGGCAAGGGCCTAGTGTATATCTGTAAATAGCCTGTCATAGGTTGACTCGTTTTGAATGATCCTGTCTGTAATGAATTTTGTGAAACTGTAATTTTGAGGTGGGTTATTAACGTAACTGAATATGGTCTGTTTTATGTGCATATAAGCACGGCTCTATGGACAAAGTTTTTAATTTTTGCTTCCGTTTGGCCCCTTTACTCTGACAAGTTATGTCTGAAGAATATGAGGCCGTAGGTAATCTCAAGATTGCTGGCCGGTTATGTCCTTAACCCATAGGGACGGGTTTGGGTCGTGACAGAGTGGTATCAGAGCACGAGTTAATAACTCACACACTTGTCCAAAAGAGCAATAAGCGTCTAGATAAGATCTAGGATGCATTCATGTGATAAGTAC
The DNA here is from genome assembly GCF_055761805.1 of Camellia sinensis. Taxonomy (NCBI): domain Eukaryota; kingdom Viridiplantae; phylum Streptophyta; class Magnoliopsida; order Ericales; family Theaceae; genus Camellia; species Camellia sinensis. The sequence goes on from NC_138963.1 coordinate 86,493,674, forward strand.
GGGTTTGGAAGCATTGATTATAAGCTTAAATGTTTTGTTATGAATAAGTATATGTGTAAGTTGTGAACTATTGGCATTGCAAATTATCTTGAAATATGTGCTCCTTAGTGTATGTGTACTTGTGTACCTTTTGTATGAAATATAATGCAAGTTTAATCAGATGGTGAGAACCAGAGGTGATGAGTTAGAGGAATCCTCTACTGCTAGACTGGACAGAATGGAAAGACTGATCCAAGAAATGGCAGAAGCTTTGAGACAGCAACAGGAGTGACAACAACAGTGGCAGCAACCACACCCGCCACCTCCACCTCCGGCACCACCCGTGCCAGATAATCAGAATGATGACCGGATAATAGCTCTCACCAAGGAATTCAAGAAAATGAAACCACCACAGTTCCATAGCGGACTAGATCTTTTGAAAGCTGAGGCTTGGGTTCTTGGGATCGAAAAACTGTTTGAGGTGTTTCCATGCTCGGATACACAGAAGGTGCTTCTAGCCACCTTTATGCTAGAAGATGAAGCGAGAAGATGGTGGATGTTGATGAGGGAAAACCACAGAGATGTTGACTGGGCAAAATTTTTGGAAATCTTCTATGACAAGTACTTCCCGCAGTGTGTCCGGGATAGGAAAGTGGCAGAGTTCATGGAACTCAAGCAAGACAGCATGACTGTAGCTGAGTATGAGGCCAAATTTACTGAGTTAGCCAGGTTTGCACCACACATAATTGACACTGATTATAAGAAGGCAAGGCATTTTGAAGGCGGGCTCCGAAGTGACATCCTAGAGCGAGTGAATGTCCTGAAGTTGGAGACCTACATCGGGGTGCTTGACCGGGCCATCATATCAGAGGCTAACATAGCTAGACAAGCTAAGCCAACATCAGGATGGAAAGGCAACAAAAGACAAGGCTTCTTTTCGAAGAAGAAATTTTTGAAAAAACAAAACACGGGCTCCTCAACTACTTCAAGTTCTTCCCGAGACACAGCTCCCATGTGCAACATTTGTAGCAAAAGGCACCGTGGAGTCTGTTACCGTGCATCGGTAGCCTGTTTTAAGTGTGGGAAACAAGGGCATATAGCCCGAGATTGTAATCAGAATAGTGGGAAGATAGCTGCTAGCTCCACTGCATCGATCCCAAAGCCGGGAAACACTTTAAGATCTGCTACTACTGGGGATACAGTGAGACAGGGGAGAGTTTTTGCACTCGTTCCGGGCGATACACGGAATGCCAATGCCGTTGTCTCAGGTACTATCTCAATATGTAATCAGGATGCTTTTGTGTTAATTGATTCTGGATCAACGCACTCATTTGTGACATATGCATTTGCATCTAGACTGAAAAGACCCCTAGAATTGTTGCCATATTTGTTATGTGTGTCTGCTCCATCGGGGGAATCTGTGTTATGTGACTATATATATCGGTTTTGTGACATGCATATTGAGGATGCTACCCTATATATAGATTTGTTGCCCTTAAACTTTAGACACTTCGATGTAATTTTGGGCATGGATTGGTTGACCAAATATTGTGCCACTATAGATTGTGTGACAAAGAGGGTTGTGTTTAAACCACCAGAACAGAAAGAGATTGTGTTTGTGGGAAATGGGGTAGTGCCTCCACCATATTTGATATCTGCAATGAAAGCATGTAAATTGATCAGGAAGGGGTGCCAGGGTTATTTGTGTTATGTATTGACTGAACAATCCGTGAATGTTGAATTGAATGATATTCCCATTGTTAGAGAATTCCCAGATGTGTTTCCAAATGAATTACCAGGGGAATTGGTAGACAGGGAGATAGAGTTTACTATTGAGACCGTGCCAGGCACCCAGCCTATTTCTAAAACCCCCTACAGAATGGCTACTGCCGAAATGAAAGAATTGAAGGAACAGTTGCAAGACCTTCTTGATAAAGGGTTTATCCGGCCTAGCACTTCGCCTTGGGGTGCACCAGTGTTATTTGTAAAGAAGAAGGATGGTACTTTGCGCCTGTGTATTGATTACCGGGAATTGAACAAGGTAACGATAAAGAACAAATATCCCTTACCCCGTATTGATGACTTATTTGATCAGTTGCAGGGATCACAGGTGTTTTCTAAGGTTGATTTGAGATCCGGGTATCATCAGCTGAAGATTAAAGCAGAGGATGTTGAGAAAACCGCATTCAGAACGAGGTATGGTCATTTTGAGTTTCTTGTTATGCCATTTCGAGTGACTAATGCTCCAGCAGCATTTATGGACTTAATGAATAGAATTTTTAAAACCTACCTTGATGAGTTTGTTGTTGTCTTCATCGATGATATTTTAATATACTCTAAAGATAGACTTGAACATGAACATCATTTGAGGACTGTTCTACAAATACTTCGGGAAAGAAAACTATTTGCTAAATTAAAGAAATGTGAATTTTGGTTGGATGAGGTTGTTTTCTTAGGGCATGTGATTAACAAGGAAGGAATTTCGGTGGACCCGCAGAAAATAGAAGCAATTGTGAATTGGCCTACACCAACTAATGTGACAAAAGTTCACAGTTTTATGGGTTTGGCTGGGTACTATAGGAGGTTTGTAAAGGACTTTTCAAAATTAGCTGTGCCTCTTACCCAATTGACACGTAAAGGACAACCATTTGAGTGGAATAGTGAAAGAGAATCAGCCTTTCAGGAATTGAAGACAAGATTGACCACTGCACCAATTTTGACACTACCTTCAGGTACGGAAAATTTCGTGATTTTCAGTGACGCATCTTATAAGGGTTTGGGTTATGTGTTAATGCAGAACGGAAAGGTTATTGCTTACGCCTCCCGACAGTTGAGGCCACATGAGAAGAACTATCCAACACATGACTTAGAATTGGCCGCAGTTGTTTTTGCCTTGAAAATTTGGCGGTATTATTTGTATGGGGCAAAGTGTGAAGTCTACATGGATCACAAGAGCCTGAAATACTTCTTCACGCAGAAGGAGTTGAATATGCGTCAGAGAAGATGGCTAGAACTGATAAAAGACTACGACCTAGAGATTTAGTACCACCTCGGGAAAGCTAATACAGTGGCTGATGCCTTGAGCAGAAAATCAACAGGGAGTATAGCTTGTCTGCTTACTGAACAAAGGGAGATTTTGCAAGACTTTGAAAAGTCTGAAATTGAAGTGGTGGTATGTGAACAGGGCGGATTGATAGCCGCCATTACAGCCGAACTGGCAATTGTTGATGAAATCAAGCAGAAACAGAAAGAAGATGAGTTCCTCAGAAAGGCAATTGATGAATTTGAAGTAAGCCCAAAAGCAGAGTTCAGTGTCAAGAATGGAATGTTGAAATTTCGAAACCGAATATGTGTCCCAGATATTCCGGAGCTAAGGAAGAGGGTTTTAGATGAAGCCCACAGATCCGTATTTGCTATGCATCCAGGTAACAATAAAATGTATCGGGATTTGAAACAAACCTATTGGTGGCCTAAAATGAAGAAAGAGATTGCAGAATATATGTCCAAGTGCCTTCAGTGTCAGCAAGTTAAGGCTGAACATCAGAAACCAGGCGGTCTACTTCAACCTCTCCCTATTCCTGAGTGGAAGTGGGAACATGTGACTATGGATTTCGTTGTTGGCCTACCTCGGACTTCCCGAGGTATGGATTCTGTTTGGGTTGTAGTTGATAGACTGACTAAATCTGCACATTTTCTGCCTGTCAAAACTACATTAACTGCTTATAGGTTGGCTACTATTTATGTTGATGAAATTGTCCGTTTACATGGAGTTCCAGTATCCATTGTGTCGGATAGAGATCCGAAATTTGTATCTAGATTGTGGAAGAGTTTGCAGGAAGCTATGGGAACAGAACTAAGGTTCAGTACTGCATTCCACCCACAGACAGATGGCCAGTCAGAACGAACGATACAAACTTTGGAAGATATGCTTCGCATATGTGCTTTGGATTTTCAGGGGAGTTGGGAAGACTATTTGCCGCTTGCAGAGTTTGCTTATAATAACAGCTTCCACTCCAGCATCGGTATGGCACCATACGAGGCTTTGTATGGTAGGAGGTGTAGATCACCTATTTGTTGGACAGAGGTCGGGGACAGAGCTTTGCTTGGGCCTGAAATTGTACAAGACACCTATGAAAAGATCAAAACTATTCGGCAAAGGCTCAAAACAGCTCAAGACCGACAGAAGAATTATGCAGACGTTCGGAGAAGACCTCTTGAATATGAGGTCGGCGACCATGTGTTCATCCGAGTTTCTCTGATGAAAGGCCAAGTCAGGTTTGGGAAAAAGGGCAAGTTGTCGCCCCGCTACATTGGGCCGTTCCAGATTTTGGAAAGGCTTGGTCCAGTTGCTTATAGAGTTGCTTTGCCACCGGGATTCGAGCAAATCCATAATGTGTTTCATGTGTCGATGTTGAGGGGTTACCTCCGAGACCGTTACATGTGATTGATTACCACCGGGTAGCTATTGATGAGAATATGGAATACGCAGAGTGGCCGGAAAGAATTGTTGCCCGACAAGTGAAAGAATTGAGAAACAAGTCCATCCCAATGGTGAAAGTAGAATGGAAAGAGCACTACGGGACGGATGCCACGTGGGAAAAAGAGGAGGAAATGCGCCTACGCTACCCACATTTGTTTTCCGACGAAGGTAACTTAAGTTTGGAGGACCAAACTTCCTAAAAGGGGGGAAGACTGTGATACCCCTGTTCTGCATTATGCTAAATTGGTCCTTAATTTGAATATGATTACGTGTTCAGCCTGACTTTATGTGCCATTATGTGAATATATGTGATTTTTGCAATTCTATCTGTTCACTGTAGGAATATCTGTTTGAGTAAACTACTTTGGAAATTAAATTGAGGGCCCTATCGGCCACAGAACCCGAAATTGATTACGCCATTGTGATTGGCATAATTTTTAGAGCCTACAGTGAAACTTAATTGGAAATTTATTCGGATCAGATTAAACTGATTAAATTGAGGGTCTGGTGCCTCAATTATTTAATATTAATAATTTTAAGTTAGTAGGGCCATATAAGGGCCCTTGTTACATTCAATTCTCCTCCTTATATCATTTTGGCTGGAGTTTAACTCCCTAGAAAAGAGAGAGAGAGTCAACTTTGAGAGAGAGGGGAAGCACCATTGGGCATTTTGATTCAAGATTGTGGATTGGGAAGCTACACTCTAGAATTAACAAGAACGGGTGGAGATTGAAGCTCCTAGGTGAGTGGTCAACCCTTAATTCATGAATTTGTGTATGTAATAATGTTAATTCGAAGAGAATATCTGATCAAGAACATGAATGGTATTGAGTATGATGAATTTGAAGTTTATATGCACATGCATGCATAGAATTGCCATGAAATTGCATAATCAAGCATGTGAGGAGTAGAATATGAGAAATTGGGTGTTGAATCATACATGCAAGTATGGTTTGGTCGAGCTTCATGGTTATGAGCACCATTTGTACCAATTGTAATAGAAATGGAGTCAAGGATTGGCATGCATGCATGATTGATGAAGATGTGAAGTTGGAATGCATGAATTAATTATGTTGGAAAATGAATTTGAGTCAAAATGGGCCATGCATGTAAGTAATTCTTAGGATTGAGCTTCATTATGTTGTAACTTGGGGTTTATGCCATGTTAGTGTATGTTTCTATGATATTTGAGCCGAAATCATGCTTCTTGAACCTTTGAATTTCGAGTTGAAGCTCAAGAACACAGTTCTGGGTTTTCCAGAATTTTGAGGTCCGCTCGAGCGGGGAACCTGACGCTCGAGCGGGAAATGCGTGCTCCCAGTACTTTTTGTAGATTTAATGTTCGCTTGAGCGTGGTAATTAACGCTCGAGCGTGGGAGCTATTTTGACAGGCCTTCCGCTCGAGCATCCTATTTCACGCTCGAGCGTATTTTTGATGCAACCAGCACTTTTGCAGGCCTTGAGGGTCCGTTCGAGCGGGGAAGTCCACGCTCGAGCGGGGACCCAATTTTCTGAAATCCTGTTTTTGCATTTTGTGTTCTGTTTTCCGTTCTGTTTCACTTGCAAGCACTCTTAGGCATATGTTAAGCATTGTAAATGAGTTATTGAGATAATAATAAAGCCTAAAGAGGAATATGTGAATTAAAGAACGGTTTAAACTGTTAATGACCCTTTTGTGTTCATGAAACGTGTAGGGTCAAGCTCCAGGGCAAATCAACAAGCCGATCACTGTGAGTAATATCAATATTTGAAAGTTTGTCAATGTCCAATTGTTATTCCCTTATAAACTTTATGAGCTGTTAATTGGGATTGTGGACTAAAGTCTGACAAGAATCAATGAATGGACCAAAGGTCGTTTTGATAAGAACGAATGGACCGAAGGTCGTTCTGATGTATATGAATGGACCAAAGGTCGTTTGATAAGAACGAATGGACCGAAGGTCGTTCTGATGTATATGAATGGACCAAAGGTCGTTTTGATAAGAACGAATGGACCGAAGGTTGTTCTGATGTATATGAATGGACCAAAGGTCGTTTAGATGAATATGAATGGACCGAAGGTCGTTCTGTCATGAATGAGTGGGCTAAAAGCCGTTTTGACATAAATGAATGGGCTAAAAGCCGTTTTGACGTAAATGGATGGGCCGGAGGCCGTTTTGACAAGAATGGAAACCTGAATGGGCCAAAGGCCAGTATGTTGGAACTACAGTCACTTGAACTAAATTTTGTATAAGTATATATATATCTGTGTTAAATAGAAGTATGAATTGGGCCCAAGGCCGTTTGGAGCATGTTGTTCTACATATTGTCATGTAACTGTCATGTTTGATATTATTCACTGGGCTATCGCTCACGCTCATTCATGTGTTTGTAGGTGAGCCAAGGGAAGTCCAAACCCAGCCCCAGTGAAGTCTGCTAGGAGAAATCCGAGTTTTGAGGAAGTCAGCCTTGCGTCTCACTCTTGAGACCTACCTTGCCTTTTTGCTATGTACTTATGTTTTGTCCTGTTGGCAAGGGCCTAGTGTATATCTGTAAATAGCCTGTCATAGGTTGACTCGTTTTGAATGATCCTGTCTGTAATGAATTTTGTGAAACTGTAATTTTGAGGTGGGTTATTAACATAACTGAATATGGTCTGTTTGATGTGCATATAAGCACGGCTCTATGGACAAAGTTTTTAATTTTTGCTTCCGTTTGGCCCCTTTACTCTGACAAGTTATGTCTGAAGAATATGAGGCCGTAGGTAATCTCAAGATTGCTGGCCGGTTATGTCCTTAACCCATAGGGGCGGGCTTGGGTCGTGACAATTTCCTTCTACTTTTGCTCTCTTGCATGATATAATCTTCATATTAATTTTAAAAAAAAATCAGAGAGTAAGAACACAGGTTTTTGTTTGTCGAACAAATTGTTTGGAGTGCTACTACAATTTGTGAAGATCATTGTATCGTGGGAGATAGATGCCAGTTAACCGTAAACACCGTAGCGGGGCAAATCTGTCTTAAGGACAGAGTGTCACACACTCGGCTTGATCTTTTTATTGTTCATTCGGTTCGGTAAAATAATTTTGGTATGTTATTTATTTTATTTGTTTGACTTAGCTTCAATTTATTTATTGTACACAGAAGATTGTTCCAACAATCTTAAGACAGATTCGAATTATTCTGTTTACAAAATTTTTTGTTTGTTTCCCTTTATCTTTTTTCTTCTTACAGAAACTATTTTCTATGATTTTACAAAAATAATATTCTTGTTCGAAAACAAATAATAGTAATATACTGTTTGACAGATAGTAGTAATATACTGTCTATTTTCTTTGACAACTAGTAGTAATATACTAGTGTCATTAACAATTCAGAATATCTATTTTTGGAATTTTGTCAAAAATTAATTTTCATTTTCAGAATTTATTTCTGAGTGTTCATTAATTAAAATTCTGTTTAAGTATTTTAATTATTGAAGTGTTACAGAAATTTAATTTTCTGTGTGGAATTAATTTGGTTAAATAAAATTTTATTTTATTTTCAAATTAATTGAAAATAAAAGTTACAATTTTTATTTCTTTTATTTTACAGAATTTAATTTTGTGATTTTGATTTAAATTTTCTATGTAGTATAAAATTCTAATTCTAATTTTATTTTATAAATTAGAATTCATGGCTACTGAAACTGGTCAAACTAATACCCAAACAAGTACTAATGTGGTGGCTGCAATTCCTCCAGCCCCTCCTATTGTGACTGTGCCAGTCAATCACGGTGAGAAACCAGAGAAGTTCTCAGGAACTTATTTTAAAATATGGCAACAGAAAATGTTGTTCTATCTTACAACTCTGAACCTGGCTCGTTTTCTCCGTAAGAATGCTCTTACTTTGGACGAGGATGAAACTGACTGGCAAGTGGTTGCTGGGGTCGATGCCTGGAAACATGCTGATTTCCTTTGCCTGAACTACATCTTGAACGGACTTGACAACACATTATACAACGTCTACAGTCCTATCAAAACAGCAAAAGAACTTTGGGAGTCTTTGGAGAAAAAGTACAAAACAGAAGATGTCAGCTAAAAGAAATTTGTGGTTGGCAAATTCCTGAACTTTGTGATGGTTGATTCTAAGACGGTGATCAGTCAAGTTCAAGATCTCCAACTCATTCTCCATGACATTTATGCAGAAGGCATGTCTCTCAGTGAATCCTTCCAAGTTGCAGCCTTAATTGAAAAATTACCACAACGCTGGAAGGAATTCAAGAACTACCTCAAACACAAGCGCAAAAAAATATCTTTAGAAGAATTGATTGTGCGTTTGAGGATTAAAGAGGACAACTGCAATTTTGAAAAGCGGGCTGGTAAGCATCCAATGGAGTCCAAGGCAAATGTGGTGGAACATGCTCCAAAAGCAAAGAAACGAAAGTTTTCTGGAGAAAGTTCATCACAAGGCTCTAAAGTGGGGGAAACTAATGGCAAGTTTTACATCTGTGACAAAGAGGGACATCGGGCCAAAGATTGTCGTAGCAAGCGCAAAGGTAAAGGAAGAACAAGCAAGAAGCCTGCTCAAGCCCATATGACCACAGTGGACAATATTTCCAATGGTATAGATGACATAAATTTTTTGCAGTTGTTTCCGAGGCAAACCTTATCAAAAATTCTAAAGAATGGTGGGTGGACACTGGTACTACTCGCCACATCTGTGCCGACAAAAAGATGTTCACATCTTATTCTACAGTGGACAACGATGAACAACTTTTTATGGGTAACTCCTCAACTTCTAAAGGTGAAGGACAAGGAAAGATTATTTTGAAGATAACATCTGGAAAGGAATTCACTCTCAACAATGTGCTGCATGTACCGAACATTCGCAAGAACCTTGTTTCCAGATCTTTGTTACATAAAAATGGGTTTAGGCTAGTTTTTGAAAGTGACAAATTTTTACTTACCAAAAACAGGATGTATGTAGGAAAAGGTTACATGGCTAATGGCCTTTTCAAAATGAATATAATGACTGTTGTACCCTCTGTTATTAATAAAAATACATCTTCTTCTTACTTGCTTGAGTGTTCAAATTTGTAGCAATCTCGGTTTTGACCCGTCTCTGTGCAGTGTTTAGGGTTTGGGTTGGTATGGTTTTGAACAGTGTTACATATCTTAGTTTCCCTGTATTTCCCTGTATTTTGGTTATCTGGTTGTAGCGGTGTGTTTGGAATAGGTAATGTCTCCAAACCGTTAGATGCGAATCCAACCCAAATTGTGCCTTGTAGAGTTGTATCAGAAGTTAATTCTTTCAAGTTTTGCCACTTCGTTGAGTACGTTAGGGATCGAGCTGCCCGGTTAGCTCGCGGGGGTCCAGGGAGCAGCGCCCCTTAGCGGGTCTGGGGCAGCACCCAAGCGGGGACGAGGGGCAGCGCCCCCGAAGCGAAAATACAAAATGCATTCGAAGTTGCTTGTCCACTCGAGCGGCCATTTATGCGCTCAAGCGGAGAATGTTTGGTTCCAGAAGTTTGACCTGTTTGCAAAGGTACTAAGCAAGTGTATTCGACGCTCAAGCGGAGCTTTCTGCACTCGAGCGGGAGGCTGTGTCTGATGCTCGAGTGGGGCTTTTCATGCTTGAGCGAACCATGTTATATCAGTTCGTGAATTTGATATTTCATATCACTTTTTCAGTTCTCTCTCTCTCTCTAAAACTGTCTAAAATTTCATATCTAGAGCTTCTCTCTCTAGAAGTCATATTCTCTCTTTGATTTCTCCAAATCCATTGGGATTTAGACCTAAGTTCTTCATCAAAGTCAGTTATCATCTCAAGGGATTCGTTGTGTGCGGTGGAGATCGAGTTCAAGCATCGTTAAGTTTGGAGGTTCATCTCAATTCTTCTTCAATACTTGAGGTAGGGATTTTCTTAGAGTTATATACATATATATATATATATATATATATATATTTTGCAAGATCTAGATGATTTTCGAAATCATCCTTCGAAAGCGTTGAAAATTGATTGTTGATTCAAGAAGTTGAGCGATTTTGAAAGTGGGTTTGTCTCTTGTTCTTTTGAAATGATCTTATGGGTTTTGATCTTCGTTGATTGAAGAAAATATGATTTTGGAAAGTTTTCTTTCAAAAGATTTGAGTTGTATAGTTTTGGTGAGAAAACCTAGAAATTGGGGATTTTTAAAAGAAATTGAAAATCCATAAATGATATTGTTATACTTATTTTGTGTGTCAAAATAAATGGATATTTGGAAATTTTCTTAGTTATATTTATATAAATGATGAATTTCATGGAATATGAGAATTGTTGTTCATTTTGGAAATTATTGTTCAAAACATTGAAATAGTCTTGAAATGACTAATTGTTGAGGATACTTGAGAAGATGGAATTGTGTTATTCCTTGGATGATGAATCGGAATAAAAGTATTTATATTCATATTGTAAAATTGGCATATCAATTTATTTGATTACATTAAACTTTGAAAGTTGATTTGAAAACTTGCAATGAGAAAAGAATGTTGAGAAACAAGTTTTCATGTTATGGTTTTTGGGTAAATACGTTGGTAAGTCTTAATAGGTGGTGTAGATGATATTGAATAAGTTGGCCTGAGAGTCCAGGGTAAAAGACCGAAAACCCGCGCAGATAGGTGTCGAGCCTTCCAGTTAATACCGGTAAAAATGACAATTTGGTAGTACTTGTATAGTCTAGTTGCATATACGGACCTAGGGATTACTAGAGTCATATTTACTGCCCTTGAAATAAATTGTTAAGTTTTGAACAATTAAATTTGCATGACATCATTGAGCATGATGGTTTTCAAAAGATGAAAATGTGATTTACTTTCAAAAAGGGGCATAGCATGACATGTGAATTTCATCTCTTAAGACTTGTATAAAATATATATACTTTGTTAAGGATTTCTTACTGGGCTTTACGCTCACCCTATGGGATTTTTGTGCAGGAAAAGATGTGGTGATCCCGCCTAACTAAAGGCGAGGAAATATGTGTTGAGAGTACAAGGCTCTCATTTTGCTGTAACTTTGTTTGTAAGCCAAGGGTTGTATTTGTGTGGGTTTGAATGGCCATTTTGTGTAACACCTAAGCCTTGGAAACTTGTAAACCCTTGGGGGTATCTATTTGTTTATGTTATTTTGATTTGAAGTGAATGTATTATCGCCTAAAGACTATTTGTATCATGTAATGCATGTGTGGGGATTTATTTTCAGTTTTACTTTAAAGAACCATGGTTATCGTATTATCATTTGGGTATAAAAATTGGGGCGTTACATTTATAGCATGGTAGACTTGGATATGTTAATTATGGATCTTTGCGTAGATTAATTAATATGGAATGTTTACCTAAATTTGACATTGATTCAAATCATAAATGTGAAATTTGCGTTAACGTAAAATTATCCAAAACTCCTTTTCATTCAATTGAAAGAAGTACGGAACCACTTGAATTGATTCATAGTGACATTTGCGATTTTAAATTAATTCAAACTAGCAGTGGGAAAAAGTATTTTATCTTTTTTATAGATGACTATACTAGATATAGTTATGTTTATTTAATTCGAACCAAGGATGAAGCTTTAGAAACTTTCATTCGATACAAGAATAAAGTTGAAAATCAACTTGGTAAGAAAATTAAGAAACTTAGAAGTGATAGAGGTAGTAAATATGAATCACCTTTTGGTGAATTTTGTAAAGAACATGGAATAATTCGTCAAACCACCGCTCCTTACTCACCTCAACAAAATGGAATTGTTGAAAGGAAGAATATGAATTTAAAAGAAATGATGAATGCCGTGTTAATAAGTTTTGGATTACCTCAGAACTTGTGGGGGGAAGCAATACTTTCTGCTAATTATATACTTAATAAAGTACCCCGAAAGAAAGTGAATCGAACACCTTATGAAATGTGGCATAGGAGAGTACTATCCTACAAATACTTAAAAGTGTGGGCGTGTTTGGCTAAAGTGGCTATTCTTAGTCCTAAAAAGACTAAAATATGTCCTAAAACCATTGATTGCATTTTCATTGGTTATGCCAAGAATAGTAGTGCATATCGGTTTTTGATTCACAAATCAGAACATTCCGAAATGCATGTAAATACTATTATTGAATCTCGGAATGCATCTTTCTTTGAACATGTGTTTCCGAATAAGATTGGACAAGAGACTAGTAATAAGAAAAGATCTTTTGATGCTATTACTAGTAGTAATCAAGAACAAGATCAAGAGCAAGAGATAGATCAAAATGAGGAAGAGGAACCTAGGCGTAGTAAACGTGCTGGAACCTCAAAATCTTTTGGTCCAGATTTTCTAACATTTTTGTTAGAAAATGAACCTTTAACTTTTAAAGAAGCTATGGCCAGTCCTGAGGCTCCTTTATGGAAAGAAGCTATAAACAGCGAAGTTGAATCCATCCTTCAAAATCGCACTTGGGAATTGGTGGATCTGCCACCAAGTTGTAAACCTCTTGGATACAAGTGGATTTTCAAGAGAAAAATGAAAGCGAATGGATCAGTTGACAAATACAAGGCAAGATTGTGGTCAAAGGTTTTAGACAACAAGAAGGTCTTGATTACTTTGACACATACTCACTGGTTACAAGAATAACATCCATTAGAATGCTAATTGCTATTGCATCTTTGTACAATCTAGAAATTCATCAAATGGATGTGAAAACCGCTTTTTTAAATGGTGAGTTAGATGAAGAAATTTACATAGAACAACCAAAAGGATTTTCTATTCCAGGAAAAGTAAAGAAAGTGTGTAAATTGGTTAAATCATTATATGGTTTAAAACAAGCGCCAAAACAATGGCATGAAAAATTTGACAAGGGAATGATGTCAAATGGATTTAAAGTTAATGAGTGTGACAAATGTGTTTATATTAAAAACACAAACAAAAGTTATGTCATTGTATGTCTTTATGTGGATGATATGCTCATCATAGGTAGTAATAATGACATGATTAAAACTACCAAGAAAATGTTGAATAAACATTTTGACATGAAGGACATGGGCATTGTTGATGTAATTCTTGGTATGAAAATTACCAAAACATCAGAAGGATATGCTTTGTCACAATCTCATTACATTGAGAAAATACTTGACAAATTCAGCAAAGATGACGATCTTGCTAGAATACCTGTAGATGTTAATTTGTTTCTTTCTAAGAATGTACAGGAAAGTATTTTTCAATTACAGTATGCCCAAATTATTGGAAGCTTAATGTACTTGATGAACTACACTCGCCCAGATATAGCTTATGCAGTAAGTAAATTAAGTAGATATACGAGTAATCCAGGAGTAGAATACTAGAAAGCAATTATAAGGGTTCTTAGATACCTTAGATATACTCGTAACATTGGACTGAATTACACTAGATATCCAGTAGTACTTGAAGGATACTGTGACGCAAATTGGATATCGGATACTAGAGACTCAAAGTTCACCAGTGGGTATGTCTTTACTCTTGGTGGTGCGGCTGTATCTTGGAAATCTTCTAAACAGACTTGCATTGCTAGGTCTACTATGGAATCAAAATTTATAGCTTTAAACAAAGCTGGGAAATAAGCAGAATGGTTTTGCCACTTCCTTGAAGATATTCCAATATGGCCAAAACCAGTGCCTGCTATATGCACAGAGTCATATGTATAACGGTAAGTCGCGACACATTCGTCGTTGACATAACACCATAAGACAACTACTCTCTAATGGAATTATTTCCATTGAATATGTGAAGTCTAAAGACAATATAGCGCATCCGCTAACCAAAGGGTTAGCAAGAGAGCTAGTTGAGAATTTGTCGAGGGGAATAGGACTTAAGCCTATTAAATAAGAGTTACCACAACGGCAACCTAACCTAGTCGACTGGAGATCCCAAGATCTAGGTTCAAAAGGACAACCGAGTTGTGTATGACTCAGAAGGATCGCTGGGGAGTCAAACTCCTACCCATTTCTGGGATGAAATAGTGATGTCTACAGCATTTTAAGTTATGTAATATTTTTAATGATTCTTATATCTAGGTATACCTAGTAGAGTATGGCAGGATACTCTTCATAAGAATCACCTATATGAGTGTGAACTGGGCCAGTTCTATGAGATTTGTGAAGGGCTACAATTCTCTAAGAACACTCATGAAAGACCAGGTTGTTCAGGGCCAAAATGAATACAATAGTGAGAACTAAACTGTGTCTAGAGATATACTGTGTGAGTTGTATTGTCTTAGTTTACACAAACGGCTGAACAGTTCAAGACATCATGTTCACTTGTTAGCTAGTAAATCCGATATTGTCTCACAAGGGAAGGTTCAAAGCCAAAAGCTACCTATCCTTTGCAGAATGTTTCCAATTTATGTACTCTTTGAAATTAGATCATGTTGTTGCATTTTCTCTCCGTCAAATTCCATTCATGTGGGGGATTGTTGAAAAATTGGTTTTATATAAGGCTTATTTTGGGCCATATTTGAGCCCAAAATTGAGTAGGCTCCAAACGTCTTTTGGGGTGGGTCCAAAAAGGTGATGTGTTCCTTGCCACGTGCAAGTCACACGGTAAAGACGGTGCGTCAAAATCATTTATGAGTGAATAGGAACTTGACGTCGTTTTCAGGTTCGTGTAATGGACATTTAAGGAATTAAATATGGGTTTCCTTGTTAGGCTTATCCCACATTGAAACTTGAAGAGAACTTATGTGTGAATATAAGTTCTAGGCGACAACACTTGGGTTGGGCCCCAAGGAGCACCCCAAGTCTGTAGAAGAGATGAGTTATGGACAAAGTAAACCTTAGCCCAAACCACCACACACGCGTGCGTGCGCCGCCACCGCCGTCCATCCGACCGAGCCGAGTCGTACCGTGTCGGGCGCGGGTGTGGGTTGTTGGTCGAGTCGGTTCTTATATTAATTTTTTGGACAAAATTTGTTTAAATTTTTTTCAAAATTCTTGCGGGAAAATTTAATTTTCTGAACCAAAATTAATTCAATTTTTGAATTTAATTTTTATGTCCATTTGTTACTTCTTCAGTCCATTTTTTCAAACAGTTTAAACAGTTCAAACAGGTTGCCAATCTGTTAAACCCCGAACAGATTCAGTTTCTGCCCAGACAGATTAAAATCTGTTACAGTTTTTCAACAGATAGAAACTGTCTAGCAGTTATCTGTTGCCCCTGTTCATTCAAAATATCCACCTGTTCGATTTGATTTTCAGACCTGTTCAAGTCCATATATAGCAGGCCATTTTCCAGCAGTGAGGCATTCCAAAAATTCATTATTTCCTTCTACTTTTGCTCTCTTACATGATATAATCTTCATATTAATTTTAGAAAAAAAATCAGAGAGTAAGAACACAGGTTTTTGTTCGTCGAACAAATTGTTTGGAGTGCTACTACAATTTGTGAAGATCATTGTATCTTGGGAGATTGACGCCACTTAACCGTAAGCACTGTAGCGGGGTGAATCTGTCTTAAGGACAGAGTGTCACACACTCGACTTGATCTTTTTATTGTTCATTCGGTTTGAAAAAAAAAATTCGATACTTTATTTATTTTATTTGTTTGACTTAGTTTCAATTTATTTATTGTACATACAAGATTAGTCCAACATTTACTTCCAAGAAAAAACCAATCAAAATACAAACCAACAAGCTTCTCAATATCAAATTTCAATAATCATCCAAATAGCTACATGTAACAACCACATCCACTCATCAAAATTGAGTATGGATTGAAGCACATGAGCCAACATGCTTGAATGATTAGATAGCAAATGAGAAAGTGCAAAAAATATGAAAAAAACTATACTATATAATCAAACTTGTAGATGGGTGGCTACTTTCTAAGTTCCAACCCATCCATAAGGTTCCAATCAACACCTCTACATACAACAATAATGAATTGTACTTTTAAAAGGCAAGAAAAGAGTACAAACACATAGAAAATGAAAGAAACCATCAATTCAATGGATGGGTGGCTACTTTCTACTTCCCTCCACATTCATGAGGACTCCTCACATGATTACAACAAGCTAGAAATGAATTCAGAGCTTAGAGAGAGAGAGAGAGTGTGTGTGTGTGTGTGCGCGTGTGAGAGAGAGAAAAGTTCAAAAGTTTCACCTCTTAAAAGAGGTTGAGCTTCCTGGTTGTCAAACTCCTTCTTGGCACCCTTAAGGTTCTTTAGATATGGCTTATAGTTCTTGATGTTCTCAGCAACAAGCTTGTAATTAAGCTTTAATGGAGTTTCGGTGGTTGGTGTGTGAAAAATGGAGGTTGGAGGCGAGGTAGAGTGAGAAGCTCTAAAAAACAATTCTCTTAGCCTTTGAAAATTTGGTAACCCTAAAAACCAAAGTTGGGTCGTGTATTTATAGATTTTATATCTAAAATAATTGTGGAAAAGTCGTAGAAAAAGTCAAAATTCCCAAAAATACTTTGTACTCGAACATTCTAGCACGTCGTACCATTATTCTTCTGGCCAACTACATTTTTCATATAGTCGTGATTTGTTGTTTAACCAGATGAAGAATATGTCGTTTGGTCAATAGGGTAAAGTTGGCGTAATTTGAAAGAAGAAACAAGTATTTCAAAGGATTTCACCATTTCCATTTATTCCTACCATATCCTTCACTCAGTTCACATGAAACAACAATGTTTGGAGGTTGAAAAGGTGAGCCTTGGGATATTATAGAAATGTTTGAAACTCCGCAATCAGACGTATTTTGAAAAAAATGTTCTAATTTGGTTTAAAATGTTTTGGCCAAAATGCGTGTAAGGTTAGAATTAAAGCTTGAGTTTGGACTCCTTACTGAAGAATTCATAAGATTAGCATATCTCGATTTTCATTACCGAATGTTCAGAAAAGAGTGTCTAAGTCTTAAGGCCGGTCAAAATAAGGTGTCTACACGTATATACAATTGAATTATTATTATTATTTTTTTTGGTGTAGAAATAGTTCCAAAAAATTGTTTTTTTTTTACAAATTCCCAAAAAAATAACTTTAAAAAACATTTTACAAACAAATTTTCTATAATTTTATTTGTTTTAAAAGCATAAAATAGTTTTCCATAATAATACCAAACGCCTACATGTGTTTCTAACTTACACAAGCATTTCAAAACAGATAACACATACAAAAAGGTCCCCACATGCACATAGATTGAATGTTTCTCAAATCTCATTTCAACCTCAAATATTTTTGTATCCTTCAAATGAAATATACAATCTCTCAGAATTTATTTATTCCATCATAACGACAATTATAATAAATAAAAATCAAACCCATCATAAATTAAGTTTGAAGTTCTTGAATTAAGGGCATTTAGGCCCTCCCTCCTTTGTTTTCCAATTGTTGTAACATGGACATTCCTCCTTGTGGCCATATGTGCCCGACGGTACACAAAGACATTTGTCACAACAAAGGTTGCAGAACATCAAGCAATTGTTCAAGTGCGATGTTGCCGAACATCGTTTGGCGCATGCAGCAGGGCATTCTACAAACATGACATTCATACACTATTAATTAGATCCATATTTGACTACAATTTTTTTTTAAAGATAATGATACAAAAAGAAAGGGGAAAAAATACTTACGATCTTTGGTAAGAGATCCTTCTCCGCCAGCCTATTGGTGATTTAAAACAAATCAATGACATATAAATTAGACAAATCTCGTAAAAAATATAAATTTTACTATGAGTTAGTGTTCTTTGAACTTTTATATCGTCTTTGAATTTTTTGGATATATAAGGGGGAAGAAAAGGGAAGAAAAAAAAACGAATGAGTTATAACCTAACATTTTCACTTTTCACTTCTTTCTTTTTTTCCATGTGCGTGTGTGTGTACAGTTAAGATCCAAACACAATCTAAGATTGAAGACATAATCACCATTATTGTGGCGAAAATAGTTGGGGAGGATTACTTACCAATGAAACTTGAATGGTTGACATGGAAGCCACAAGGAAGAAGAGGAAGACAAATTGAAGCCTTGAAAAGCTAGCCATAACTCTACTACTCGTTTAGTTTCTGAAAATTTTCTCTTTTTCTTTCACATTTACCCAGGTCACAATACATTTTGATACCTATGATTCCCTATTTATAGTTGATGCGCTAGCTTGTAAACATTCTTTGCATGGTAAGCTATTAAGCCATCTTAAATGTTAATAGTGTGAAACGGTCAATAAATTATTACCAAAATGCGGTTACTAAGCCTTCTTTTGGTAATGATTTTTTTGACTTTTTTGATTTTTTAGCTTTGGAATGGTGGATTTTTTTTTTTTTTTGTCCTTTTGTGATTTTTGGCTTTTTGTGATTTTTTGACCTTCTCTTTTTTTTTTTTTTTTTTTTTTTTTTTTTTTTTTTTTATCCTTTTGTGATTATGTAGCCCAACTCAAAAACCAAACAATCCCTAAATGAGATTCCTTTCGTTGTGGGTTTGCTATGCATGGTATTATTCAATGGGAAATTTGAACATCATTATTGGAGAAAAGTTACTTACCTATTTTGGGAAATAGGTTAAAAGTTAATTTTTTGACTTTTTTAAAAAAACGTGCAAAAAAAATAGAGAGGTGATGTGATCCAAAAAAGTCAAAAAGCCAATAAACTGGCTTTTAACCTACTTCATGAGGCTCACTTTGGGCTCACCTCTCATCATGTGGTCATCAATATCTGATTAATTTAATTTTTTGCATAGATGATTTGTTCAGTAAGCCTTATAAGATAAATGATTCGAATCATGAAAGTGTATTTAGAATGAACCTAATGAAAAATATAACTGTCCCTATAGTGTGCCTTGGATAGAACATTAATGAGTTGTCTTCTATTATTATTTGGCATAATTCAATGATATGTCACTCAATGGTGATGATATTAGTAATCTGTTTTTGATATTAGTAATATGTGCCTCGGATAGAACATTAATGACTTGCCTCTATTATTATTTGGCATAATTCAATGATATGTCACTCAATGGTTGTTTTTTTAATATTATGTCGTAATATTGTTGAGAATGGAGAAAACCTGTTTTTTTTTAAAAACTTGTGTTTAATTTCGGGGACGAAATTCTTTAAGGGAGGGAGGTTACAGCGATCCCGGTTATCCCTTTACTGTTCTGTTGTATTCCGGACTCGGTTCCATGAAGTTGGTAGTAGTATCTATCTTGTTACCGTCCTTTAATTCCACTTGATGGAGTTTTAGGATGTTTTGAGCAGGGTTGTTACAGGTTGGTTAGGCCTTGGTTTCAATTCCTTGTTGTCCAGTTTTTAGGCGATCCGCTCGAGCGGGTCTTCTTGCGCTCGAGCGGGGATTGCACACCTCCAGTATTTCATGTTCCTGCAAAACTTCTGTAGATGTGATTTTTACGCTCGAGCGGGTTTGTTTACACTCGAGCGGTAGCGCTCGAGCGGGTTTGTTGGCGCTCGAGCGGGTAGTACTTTCTGGGTATAAGTTCTGGGAGGTGGAAATCTACGCTCGAGCGGACTGGTTTTCGCGCTCGAGCGGAAGTGCTTTATTCTTGTGTCTTGGCGCTCGAGCGGGACTTATTACGCTCGAGCGTGTCCAGTTTTTGTTCTTGGCGCTCGAGCATTGTGTTCTCCGCTTGAGCGGGTCATGCGTATATGAGTTATCCGCTGGGTGATTTTAAATCACTTTTTACTTTCCTTTTTCTCTCCTACTTTTTCTAAAACCCATTTTGAGAGCTCCTCTCTCTAAAACCTTAACTTCTCTCTAGGTATTGATCTAGTATGAGTGATTTCCTCACCTTTGGCCTTTACAAAAAAGTTGTTGATCGTCGAGGGCTATCTTTTGATCCGAGAAATTCGTGGGCTGTAGCATTTTCGTCTTCTTCACTTTCTTGGTTGGGAGTCATCTTTGAGGTAGGGATTCCTACTCACTCTTATGGTCTTTAACCTAGATATTTAGTTGTTTTGATAAAGTGTTGAATTTGGGAAATTTTGGGATTTAGGGTTTCAAAATGTATAGCGATCCCGGTTTTCCCTTCATTGTTTAATTGTATTTCAGACTCGGTTCCGTGGATGTGTTGTTGTCTTTTTCCCGTTTCCATCCTTTACTATTTGTATATGAGTCTTGGGTCGTGTTGGGTAGGTTTAAAATAGGTTGGTTGCATTTGGAAACCAAGGGTTAGTGTCCATTAAATTTTCATAATGGTTCATTTAATATCCTTTATAGCGATCCCGGGTTTACCCTTGTTGTACAGTGATCCGGACATGTGTCCGTAGATGTTGGTAGTTGTTTATTATCTAGTTTGCATCCTCTTTACTTTGTATATTGAGTTATGGGATGTGTTGGGCAGGTTTGTTACAGGTTGGTTGTGTTTGGGAGCCTAGTGTTGCTGCCCAGATTTTTGGACCTTCGCTCGAGCGAGGAGTTGATCGCTCGAGCGAGAGTGAGGTTCGTGTCTGGTGGGTCGAGCCAGGGTGGCTTCGCTCGAGCGAGTGTTGCGTCTGGTTCTGGACCTGAGAGTTGCCTTCTTGGCTCGAGTGAGCTTCCTTCGCTCGAGCGGTCTGGGTTTTTCTTCGCTCGATCGAGAGCTTCTCGGCTCGAGCGAGAGTTTTCTGTGTCTGGTCGCTCGAGCGACCAAGTCTTCGCTCGAGCGAGAGTGTTTTATATCAGCGGACAGTAGCGTTTTTGAACATCACTTTTTCACTCCCTTTTTCTTTCAAAACCTAGATCCGACACACTCTCTCTCTAAACTTACATTCTCTCTAAGATTTGATCTCCCTAGAGTGTGAATCTAGCCTAGAGCCTTTGTTAAAAAGATAGAGGGCACTGAGAGCTTTGTTTTAATCTGAAAAAGTTTGGATTTGGAGCAAGTTGATCTTCGAGTCTTCATCTCCTTTGTGGCTTAAACTTCGAGGTAGGGATATCCTACTCCTCTCTATGGATTTTGTCTTTAAATTTTGGTATTTTGAGATGTTGGGCTTGGTTTGGTAATTTGGTAAAAGTTTGGGGCTTTTGTGTAATTTTACAAAAGTTGGGGTTTTATTCATAATAAACCTAGATGCATGTTTGGCATAGAGAAATGGAATAAATGTTGAATCATTGATGAAAATGAGACCTAAGGGTTGAAATGGTAATTATGGAAAATGGCCTAATTACATTGTTTGATTAATTGGGATAATTAATGGTAAGAAATGAGGAAATGAAATGTTGATTGAATATCCATTTGTGCATTTATTTTCTGTTTAGAAATAACTGCTTGGGCTATCGGTGGAGGATAGTCGTGATTGTTGTAGACAATGCATGATGATTAGGCAAACTGAAACTAATCAATGAAATGTGTCATGGAACTTGACGGTTGATAGAATACATTAACTGTATGTATTGGGTGATTGTATATAGAACCAATGTGTTTATATACGTTATGTGTAGAGGAGGAGATGGGGGATGTACTCCGCGGTTTAGGGGAAGATAGGGGATGTACCTCTAAACCGGATAGTGTTGGGAGAAGATAGGGGATGAACTCCGTAGACACAGCTCATATGCTTGTCTAGAGAAGTGAAGATAGAGCTTATATGCTTATCTTGGTAAAGTGTGGATACAGCTTATATGCTTATCTGTGAATGTGGGATATTGTTGTTATACATATCTGTTGAGAATGTGGATATAGCTTATATGCTTATCTGAATGTGGGATATAGTTTGTATACATATCTGTGGAAATGATGATAGAGCTAGCATGCTTATCTGTTGAAAAAGGGAAAATGAAAGGTAACTTAGACTCATAAGTTGTATGACATAAATGTGTAATTTATGTGAATGTATCTGTGTTAGCCATCTATCAATTGCTAATCTTTTAGTCATTGTTCATGGTTGGTTTAGTGTATTTCTACTGGGCTGTGGCTCACCCTATATGGGAATATCATTTTCAGGTACAGGTAGCATGCCACCTCCAAGGACATAGCTGGGAGGCTAGAGGCGGACATACGTTTGTCGCTTAACTTTTGATGTATTACATGTAACTTCAAGCCAAGGGCTTAATGTGTAAACGAGTTAGTACTCTTTTGTTGTAACCAAGTGTTAACTTGGAAAGCTGTAAGCCCGTAGGGCATTTTGTTTTGATGTTAACATGTAATACTTATGTAATAGAACTCTAATGAATAAAGGAACGTGGTTAGTTTATATGTAAATGCATGTCTTATCTGATGGGTTTAATGTTGTTATTTTGAGGGCGTTACAACTTGGTATCAGAGCGTACCGGGTTCGAATACTTTGGGTACGTGGGAAGTGATTAGTATCACAATGGGTTTGTCTCCCTTGATAGAGACCTAGATGTAGTATCATATGCTATGTGCTTACTTGATAACATGCTTATGTGACTATGTGGGTATGGGATTTAATTTCTAGAATGTTGATTGGATCCTTGGGTTTCTGGGAGTCTTGTTGGAAAAGCACTTGATCAATGCTATTTCTAACCGGAACTCTAGTAACGCCTCGGGACTATCATTATCCGGAAATGAAATTCGTAAGTGCTTATATGTTTGTGTGCTTACGTGGAGTGAATTACAGTTGTCCATGCATTAGGACGTGAGTGTTTAGTTTCGGCACATTTGTGAATGTGCTAATGTTCTGTGTTACCTTTATTAGGATGTCAGGACGAGGAAGAGGTGCTAGGCGTGGTAGACCTGCGAGGTAGGAAGCACCGTTACCGGGTGAGATTCCGGCAGTGTAGGAGGGGGTTGGCCAGGCCAATGTGGCTGAGCCAGTGGGTCAGCAGGCCATGGGTGCCTTGGCCAGAGAGATAGCAGGAGCTTTGGGTATTCTTAGAGCTGGGAATCAGGCAGCTGAGGCAGGGCCTTCCTTCTTGAAGAGGGAGTTTTTCCGGTCTAATCCGGATGAGTTTATCGGGGATCCGAAGAAGCCACTGAAGGCTGATGAGTGGCTAGAGCAAATGAGTAAGACGTTCGAGATGCTTGACATCGAGGACGGAGCACTGAAAGTGACCTTGGCATCCTTCCAACTGAAGGGAGATGCGGGTCAATGGTGGAAGTACGAGAAGGCTCGTGTTGGTGGTACTTGGGAGGCGTTTATAAATGCTATTCAGGAGAGGTTTTTGTCTGCAGCAGCTAGGGAGAAGCTGAGGGACCAGTTTAGCCGGCTTAATCAGCAGGGCTTGTCAGTGGCCGAGTTTGAGGCTACTTTTACCAGTCTGTCCAGGTTTGCACCTGAACTGGTGGCGTCTGAGGAACGCCGTTGCTATGAGTTTGAGCGGAAGTTGAGGCGGGGCCTCAAGTTGAGAGTTGGTGGGTCTTATATCCGAGAGTATAGACACCTGGTAGATGCTGCAGCTCATATGGAGCTCATGATGCAAGAGGAGGATGAGGGGCAGAGAGGCTCCAAGAGGAGCCAGGATAGTCAGGGTGATGGCAAGAGGCAGAGGGGTTCTAACCCTCAGCAGTCGTAGGGTGGTGTTGCTAGATCGACCTTCCCAGTGCCGAGTGCAGGCTCCGGGAGAGGTGGTCAGGGGGAATTCACCTGTTACAGGTCTGGCCAGCTGGGCCACAAGGTTTCTGTTTGCCCGCAGAAGGGTGGGGGTCAGAGAGCTGCTTCTTCTTCAGCTAGACCGCAGAGTCAGAGTTTGGGCAGGGGGCAGCCCTTGTCTTGTTATCAGTGTGGACAGCCTGGGCACCTGAAGAGGTTTTGCCGGCAGTTGAGTGCCACTTCGGGAGCGTCTGGTTCTAGGCAGACGCAGGGTTTTCAGCCAGCTCAGTCTGTGCAGGCCTCGAGGGCCAATCCGGGAGCTTCGTCATCCCAGTCTGTGCAGCAGTCTTTTGCTCCGAGAGGTGAGCAGGTAGACCCGGGGCCTACGAGGCGCGTGTATGCTGTTACCGCGCAGGATTTAGTACCGGTTCCATCAGTAGTGAGAGGTACTTTTCTGTTTTGCAACTCGGTTGCTAGTGTGTTGATAGACACGGGTGCATCTCATTCTTTTGTATCTGCTGCATTTGCATCTGTTTTGGAATTGGAGTTAGCACAGTTAGCATCTCCTATTTGTGTGGTATCGCCTTTGGGTGGTGAGTTGATCCTGAAACAGGGTGTTAGAGGATGTGATATAGAGGTCGCCGACTATAGGCTTCATTTTCTGTTTGTTGTCATGCCTATGAAGGGTTTTGATGTTATTTTGGGTATGGACTGGCTATCGTCATACCGGGCTGTTATTGATTGCTACCGCCAGAGGGTCACACTATGTACCTTGAGCGGGGAGTGGTTCCATTTCTTGGGAGACCGGGTTGGTAGTATTTTGCCACCGGGGTATGATTCGCGAGGGCGAAGTGAGCTTAGTAGTCTACTGGCTAGCGTTGAGACTGGTGAGTGTGATGAGACCCAGGTTATATTGCCGAGGGTGGTTTGTGAGTATTCGGATGTCTTTCCCGAAGATCTTGTTAGTTTGCCACCTCACCGAGAGATAGAGTTCTCTATTGATTTAGTGCCCGGCACGGCGCCGATTTCTATGGCACCTTACCGTTTTGCTCCAGCAGAGTTAGTTGAGTTGAAAGTTCAGCTCCAGGAATTGCAAGATAAGGGTTTTGTTCGCCCTAGTGTTTCGCCGTGTGGAGCGCCGGCCCTCTTTGTTAAAAAGAAAGATGGTGCCCTGAGATTGTGTATTGATTACTGGAAGTTGAATCGGGCTACGGTTAAGAATAAGTATCCTATGCCCCGTATAGATGATTTGTTTGACCAGTTGAAGGGTTTCCGTTGTTTCTCTAAGATAGACTTGAGATCGGGTTACCACCAGTTGAGGGTCAGGGAAGAGGATATTCCGAAAACGACATTCCGTACGCGGTATGGCCATTATGAGTTTTTAGTGATGCCATTTGGGCTTACCAATGCACCGGCAGTCTTTATGGACTTGATGAACCGGATTTTCCGGGAGTTCTTAGACCGATTTGTGGTCGTCTTCGTGGACGACATCCTTATCTATTCGACTTCAGAGGAGGAGCACGAGGAACACTTGAGAGTGGTGCTTGAGTTGCTTAGAGCCCATAGGCTGTATGCCAAGTTTGGGAAGTGTGAGTTCTGGTTGAGGGAAGTCAAATTCTTAGGCCACGTGGTATCCGGGGAAGGAGTGTCTGTTGATACATCCAAGGTTGAGGCAGTGCAAGATTGGGCACAGCCTAAGAGTGTGTTTGAGATCCGCAGTTTTCTGGGATTGGCTGGGTATTACCATCGGTTTGTGAAAGATTTCTCCAGGCTAGCGTCACCGTTGACTAGACTGACTCGGAAGGGAGTCAAGTTTGTGTGGAGTGAGACTTGTGAAAAGTCGTTCCAAGAGCTGAAAGTTAGATTGACCACCGCTTCGGTGTTGATTATTCCGGAGAGAGGGTTGGGTTATGCGGTTTATTGTGATGCCTCACGAGAGGGTTTGGGTTGTGTGTTGATGCAAGAGGGGAAAGTGGTAGCTTATGGTTCACGTCAGTTGAAAATACACGAGAAGAATTACCCCACACATGACCTAGAGTTAGCAGCAGTGATCTTTGCCTTGAAAATCTGGAGGCACTACCTTTATGGTGAGAGGTTCGAGGTATTCTCGGATCACAAGAGTTTGAAGTATCTGTTTACACAGAGAGACTTGAATTTGAGGCAGAGGAGGTGGATGGAGTTCATCGAGGATTATGATTTTGAGTTGCACTATCATCCGGGAAGGGCCAATATTGTGGCCGATGCCCTTAGTAGGAAGACCATTAGTGATGTAGCTTGTATAGCCACCCGGGAATGGGAGATGTTGGGAGCACTTGGCGAGTTTGATTTGCTACTGGGCGAATCTGTTGAGGCTGCGGCCTTGTTTTCTGTTGTTGCGCAGCCTACACTTGTGATTAGAGTGTTAGAGGCACAGAAAGGTTACCTTGAGGTAGAATCCCTCCGAGAGAAGATCTGCAGTGGGAAAGTTGAGAAGGGTTTGACGGTGTATCCCGACCTGAGTGTGAGACACCGAGACCATTTGTTTGTACCGGAGTCTTGCCGTGAGGAAGTACTCCGAGAGTTTCATCATTCGCGCCTTGCGGTGCATCCGGGAGGTACTAAGATGTATCAGGATTTGGGTCGCCAGTTTTGGTGGCGGGGTATGAAGAGAGATGTGGCTGTTTTCGTATCAAAGTGCCTTACTTGCCAGCAAGTGAAGGCCGAGCATCAGAGGCCAGCGGGTTTGTTGCAACCCTTGCCTATTGCCGAGTGGAAGTGGGAGCATGTCACTATGGACTTCGTTGTAGGTCTTCCGAGGACTCAACGGGGTAGTGATGCTATTTGGGTGGTTGTAGACCGGTTGACTAAGTCGGCGCACTTTATTCCTATGCGCGTGAGAGATTCGGTGGATCATCTTGCCGATTTGTATATTCGGGATGTAGTGAGATTGCACGGGGTCCCAGTGACGATCGTCTCAGATAGAGATCCTCGTTTTACTGCTAGGTTGTGGCAGAGTTTGCAGAGTGCCTTGGGCACTAAGTTGACCTTTAGTACGGCTTATCATCCTCAGACTGACGGGCAGTCTGAGCGTACTATCCAGATCCTCGAGGATATGCTTCGGGGTTGTGTCCTGGACTTCAGTGGGACGTGGGAGAGGCACTTACCCTTGGTAGAGTTTGCCTACAACAACAGTTTTCAGTCTAGCATCGGTATGGCACCGTTTGAGGCCTTGTATGGCCGACCGTGTAGGTCTCCAGTTTGTTGGGCCGAGGTGGGTGATACACCTTTGTTGGGTCCGGAGTTGGTTAGGGAGACGACGGAGAAAGTTGAGCTTATCCGTAGGAGGCTTGTTATAGCCCAGAGTCGACAAAAGAGTTATGCCGACCGTAGGAGGAGACCATTGGCGTTTGAGGTAGGTGATCAAGTCTTTCTGAAGATATCACCTAGGCGAGGCTTGATGAGATTTGGGAAGAGTGGGAAGTTATCCCCTCGGTTTATTGGTCCTTTTGAGATCCTTGAGAGGATTGGTGAGGTTGCTTATCGGTTAGCCTTACCGCCGCAGTTGTCTGGAGTGCATGACGTGTTTCATGTGAGTATGCTTCGGAAGTATGAACCAGATCCATCACATGTGTTGGATTGGACCGATTTAGAGGTAGATGAGGATGCCTCGTATGAGGAGAGACCGGTTCGGGTCTTGGATAGACGGGATCAGGTCCTGCGTGGCAAGACCATTCCTTTGGTGAAAGTCTTGTGGAAACATCACGGAGTGGAGGAAGCCACTTGGGAACGTGAGTTGGGAGTCCGTGAGAAATATCTGGACTTGTTTGTTGATATGTGATCTTGTATTTAATTTTTGTATTGTGTTGAACTTAAGAGCTTTTATATATGTCTTAAGTTGTGAAACATTGAAAATGTTTTGGTTTATTGGAAGTATGTTTTAGGAACTTGCCTCATATGGAAGTTGAATGTAACATTGTATATGTTGAATATGTTGTTTACATATTGTGAAATGCCTCTTGTTAAAGAGATGGGATGACCGGTAATGGGTCGAATTGTTGAATGTTAAATTGTAACATTGTCTAAAATGAAGGAAAACCTGTTTTTTTTTTTTTTTTTTTTTTTGAAAACTTGTGCTTAATTTCGGGGACGACATTCTTTAAGGGGGGGAGGTTATAGCGATCCCGGGTTTACCCTTGTTGTACAGTGATCCGAACATGTGTCCGTAGATGTTGGTAGTTGTTTATTATCTAGTTTGCATCCTCTTTACTTTGTATATTGAGTTATGGGATGTGTTGGGCAGGTTTGTTACAGGTTGGTTGTGTTTGGGAGCCTAGTGTTGCTGCCCAGATTTTTGGACCTTCGCTCGAGCGAGGAGTTGGTCGCTCGAGCGAGAGTGAGGTTCGTGTCTGGTGGGTCGAGCCAGGGTGGCTTCGCTCGAGCGAGTGTTGCGTCTGGCTCTGGACCTGAGAGTTGCCTTTCTTGGCTCGAGCGAGCTTCCTTCGCTCGAGCGGTCTGGGTTTTTCTTCGCTCGATCGAGAGCTTCTCGGCTCGAGCGAGAGTTTTCTATGTCTGGTCGCTCGAGCGACCAAGTCTTCGCTCGAGCGAGAGTGTTTTATATCAACGGACAGTAGCGTTTTTGAACATCACTTTTTCACTCCCTTTTTCTTTCAAAACCTAGATCCGACACACTCTCTCTCTAAACTTACATTCTCTCTAAGATTTGATCTCCCTAGAGTGTGAATCTAGCCTAGAGCCTTTGTTAAAAAGATAGAGGGCACTGAGAGCTTTGTTTTAATCTGAAAAAGTTTGGATTTGGAGCAAGTTGATCTTCGAGTCTTCATCTCCTTTGTGGCTTAAACTTCGAGGTAGGGATATCCTACTCCTCTCTATGGATTTTGTCTTTAAATTTTAGTATTTTGAGATGTTGGGCTTGGTTTGGTAATTTGGTAAAAGTTTGGGGCTTTTGTGTAATTTTACAAAAGTTGGGGTTTTATTCATAATAAACCTAGATGCATGTTTGGCATAGAGAAATGGAATAAATGTTGAATCATTGATGAAAATGAGACCTAAGGGTTGAAATGGTAATTATGGAAAATGGCCTAATTACATTGTTTGATTAATTGGGATAATTAATGGTAAGAAATGAGGAAATGAAATGTTGATTGAATATCCATTTGTGCATTTATTTTCTGTTTAGAAATAACTGCTTGGGCTATCGGTGGAGGATAGTCGTGATTGTTGTAGACAATGCATGATGATTAGGCAAACTGAAACTAATCAATGAAATGTGTCATGGAACTTGACGGTTGATAGAATACATTAACTGTATGTATTGGGTGATTGTATATAGAACCAATGTGTTTATATACGTTATGTGTAGAGGAGGAGATGGGGGATGTACTCCGCGGTTTAGGGGAAGATAGGGGATGTACCTCTAAACCGGATAGTGTTGGGAGAAGATAGGGGATGAACTCCGTAGACACAGCTCATATGCTTGTCTAGAGAAGTGAAGATAGAGCTTATATGCTTATCTTGGTAAAGTGTGGATACAGCTTATATGCTTATCTGTGAATGTGGGATATTGTTGTTATACATATCTGTTGAGAATGTGGATATAGCTTATATGCTTATCTGAATGTGGGATATAGTTTGTATACATATCTGTGGAAATGATGATAGAGCTAGCATGCTTATCTGTTGAAAAAGGGAAAATGAAAGGTAACTTAGACTCATAAGTTGTATGACATAAATGTGTAATTTATGTGAATGTATCTGTGTTAGCCATCTATCAATTGCTAATCTTTTAGTCATTGTTCATGGTTGGTTTAGTGTATTTCTACTGGGCTGTGGCTCACCCTATATGGGAATATCATTTTCAGGTACAGGTAGCATGCCACCTCCAAGGACATAGCTGGGAGGCTAGAGGCGGACATACGTTTGTCGCTTAACTTTTGATGTATTACATGTAACTTCAAGCCAAGGGCTTAATGTGTAAATGAGTTAGTACTCTTTTGTTGTAACCAAGTGTTAACTTGGAAAGCTGTAAGCCCGTAGGGCATTTTGTTTTGATGTTAACATGTAATACTTATGTAATGGAACTCTAATGAATAAAGGAACGTGGTTAGTTTATATGTAAATGCATGTCTTATCTGATGGGTTTAATGTTTTTATTTTGAGGGCGTTACATCCTTATTAGTGGTTCATTTAATATCCTTATTAGTGGTTCAGTTACTATCCTTATTAGTGGTCCATTAGAGCGACCAATCCTTAATATCTTATATTTATTTATGGGGTTTCATTACTTTGGTAACCTCTTGGTCATAAATGGAGGTTAAATAGAATTCATGAACTTGGTTAATGGTCATTATTTTGGTGTAACCATTTTTTTACTTAATGATCATTATTTTGGTGTAACCATTTTCTTGTTTAATGGTCATTATTTTTGGTGTAACTGTAAGGTCCTAATGGCCTGTTATATATCAGTAGGCAGCAGCAAGTTAAACATGATTTTTTTCATCATCTTTTCTTTTGAAACCCTAGAGCCAACTCTCTCTCTCTCTCAACTTGTCTTCTCTCTAAGAATTGATCTACCTAGGGTGAGTATCTAACCTTAGTCCTTTATTAAAAAGATAGAGTGGGTTAAGGGCTTCGTTTTAATCTGAGAAACTTGGGATTTGGAGCACATTGGTCTTTGGTCATCATCTCCGTTTGAGTTCTTCACTTCGAGGTAGGGATTCCTACTCATCTTTATGAGCTTTAACCTAGATGTTGGGCTTTTGTTTAAATGGTTTGATTTGGGAAGTTAGGGTTTTGAAATGTGCTATTTTGAAAAGAGGGGTTTTGTTTATTTGACTCATCCATACGTGTCTAAAATAGAGATTGTTGAGGTTGTTAGTAATATTGGAGCCTTAGGGTTGATGTTGAGAATATGGGGAAAAGCACTAATTGTTATGATAAATTAATTTGTATAATTAATTTAGGGAAATGAGAAATTGAATAGGAAATATTCAAATTAGAAAGGTATGGGATTAAAAGGGTGTAGTTGGATTAATTTATCGCTCACCTAGACAAAATGTTGATATTTTATACATTTGGTGCATTTATCCTCTGTTTAGAAATAACTGTTTTAGGTTATCGGTGGAGGATAGTCTTGAGGGTTGTAAACAATGCATGGGGATTTGGCAAACTAAAACTAATCAGTTGAGTATGCTATTGAATAGGGCTGTTGGTAAAATACATCAAAATTTTGTATTGATTGATCGAATTTGTACATGATAATCGCTTATATACATTGTTTTGTGTGGGAGGAGATAGGGGATGTACTCCACGATTTATTGGAAGATGGGGGATGGACCTCTAAACCGGATTTTTGTTTGATATTGATACAACACTAAAATGTGTATCATTTGGGAAGTATAGAAGTGTTTTTGTTTGTTATTGATACAACACTAAAATGTGTATCATTTGTGAAGTATGGAAGTGTTTTGTTTGAGATTGATACAGTACTAAAATGTGTATCTATTATGAGGTATGAAATGTTTAAAATGAGTTATTATCTCGCCTGAAATAGAAATACGGTTGATATGAGATGTGATCTCGTTTAAATTGATTGGCCAAGTTATGAGTCATAGTTATGAATTGAGAATTTGATAAGAAATGGAAACTGGAATAGAACATGGTCATATTAGTCATGGGATTGTAATGTGTTATAAGTTGTTGTGTAAGAGTTAAACGTTTATCAATTGCTAATGTTTTAGTTACTGTTCATACTATGTTTAGCATATCTCTACTGGGCGTTGGCTCACCCTATATGGGACATCATTTTCAGGTACAGGTGGTATGCCACCTCCAAGGACATAGCTTGGAAGGCTTGAGGCTATTAGACCACCTTTTGTTGTTTTGTTGTATTACATGTATATCAAGCCAAGGGCTTTCTTTGTATAGAGTTTGCACTCTCTTTTTGCAACCAACCGTTGTCTTGGGAAGTTGTAAGCCCATAGGGCGATTACTTTTATTGTCAATATGTAATACATGTTGTAAGAATACTCTGATGATTGTAATATAATATCTCTTTCCTATATCTTGAATGTATGATATTATGGGTTTATTTTGAGGGCGTTACAAAATGTGTTAAAGAGTGTTTTGTGATTTTGGGCTCATAATATGTATTTTGGGTTTCAAATGGTGTTATTGATGTTCGTTGTTGATATTTAGACCATTGGGTCAATATTGAGAAATCGGGTAGAAAACCCTAATTTGGTTGAATAAATTAATTGGTATAATTAATTTGGGAAAATTTGTGGACTTATGGAATTGAGCTGGAAATAATGAAATTGGCTCATTATGCTGTGAAATGATAGAGTTGGATTTATAAATCGCTCACTTTTGAGAACATTGATATTTTATCGGTTGGAGCTATTATTATCTGTTTAGAAATAATTGCTTGGGCTACCGGTGGCGGGTAGTTTTGATTGTTGTAGACAATGCATGATGATTAGGCAAACTAAAACTAATCAATTGGATATGTCATAGAGTATGACGGTTGACAGAATACATTAACGTTATGTATTGGTTGATTGATTGTGTATATGACCTTTGTGTATATATGCATTGTGTGTGTGGGAGAAGATAGGGGATGTACTACACGGTTTAGGGGAAGATAGGGGATGGACCTCTAAACCGGATGTTGTTTGGGAGGAGATAGGGGATGGACTCCACCGATATAGCTCATATGCTTGTCAGATAATGTGTTGATACAGCTCACATGTTTGTCATTGGAAGTGTTAATACAGCTCATATGCTTGTCATTGGAAGTGTTGATATAGCTAATATGCATATCTGTTGAAATGTGGGTACAACTTGTATGCTTACCTGTTGAGATGTTGATACAACTTGTATGTTTATCTATTGTGATAATGAGAAATGTTTAATATGAGTCACTGTCTCATATAAGTAGTTGGCCAGGTTCTGAGCCATTGTTGTAAATTGTGAAATTGATAAGAAATGGAAACTGAAATGAAACATGAACGTAATGGTCATGAGATGGAAATGGGTTATGAATTGGTTTATGAAAATTGAACATTTATCAATTGCTAATGTCTTAGTTATTGCTTATACTGTGTTTAGCATATCTCTACTGGGCGTTGGCTCACCCTTTATAGGACATTATTTTCAGGTACAGGTAGTATGCCACCTCCAAGGACATAGCTTGGGAGGCTAGAGGCAGACAGACTTTTGTTGTCTTATTTCCTTTTGATGTATTACATGTAAATCCAAGCCAAGGGCTTAATGTGTAATTGAGTTAATACTCTTTTTTTGTAACCAAGTGTTAACTTGGAAAGCTGTAAGCCCGTAGGGCATTTGCTTTTGTTGTTAACATGTAATACTTTTGTAAAGAAATACTCTGATGAATTGAAAAATGTGGATCTTATATATATAAATGCATGTTTATATTGATGGGTTTAATGTTATTATTTTGAGGGCGTGACAACTTGGTATCAAAGCTTACGGGTTCGAATACTTTGGGTACGTGGGAAGTGATTAGGATCACAATGGGTTTGTCTCGCTTGATAGAGACTTAGATGTAGTGTCTTATGCTATGTGCTTAATTGATAACATGCTTATGTGACTATGTGGGTATGGAATGTAGTTTCTAGGATGTTGATTGGATCCTTGGGTTTCTGTGAGTCTTGTTGGAAAGGCACTTGATCAATGCTGTTTCTAACCGGAACTCTAGTAACGCCTCGGGACTATCATTATCCGGAAATGAAATTCGTAAGTGCTTATGTGTTTATGTGCTTATGTGGAGTGAATTACAGTTGTCCATGCATTAGGACGCAAGTGTTATAGCTTCGGCACATTTGTGAGTGTGCTAATAGTCTTGGTTACCTTTATTAGGATGTCAGAACGAGGGCATGGTAGGCGTGGCAGGCTTGGTAGGCAGGAGGTACCTCTACCGGATGACGTTGCGGCAGTGCAGGAGGGAGTTGGTCAGGCCAACGTGGCCGAGCCAGCGGGTCAGCAGGCTATGGGTGCCTTGGCCCGAGAGATAGCGGGAGCTTTGGGTATTCTCAGAGCTGAGAATCAGGTTGCTGAGGCAGGACCTTCTTTCTTGAAGAGGGAATTCTTCCGGTCTAATCCGGACGAGTTTGTTGGGGATCCAAAGTAGCCACTTAAGGCTGACGAGTGGTTGGAACAGATGGAGAAAATGTTCGAGATGCTTGGCATCGAGGACGGGGCTTTAAAGGTGACCTTGGCATCCTTCCAGCTGAAGGGAGATGCGGGTCAATGGTGGAAGTACGAGAAGGGCAGTGTTGGTGGTGCATGGGAGGCGTTTGTGAATGCTTTCCAGCAGAAGTTTTATCTTCAGCTGCAAGGGAGAAGCTGAGGTAACAGTTTTGCCAGCTTAAACAGCAGGGCTTGTTAGTGGTCGAGTTTGAGGCTACTTTTACCAGTCTGTCCAGGTTTGCACCTGAACTGGTGGCGTCCGAGGAACGCCGTTGCTTTGAGTTTGAGCGGAAGCTGAGGCGAGGCCTCAAGATGAGGGTCGGTGGATCTTTTATCCGAGAGTATAGACGGTTGGTGGATGCTGCAGCTCATATGGAGCTCATGATGCAGGAGGAAGACGAGGGGCAGAGAGGCTCCAATAGGAGCCATGATGGTCAGGGTGACGGCAGGAGACAGAGGGGTTCTAACCCTCAACAGTCTCAGGGTGGTGTGGCTAGATCGACCTTTCCAGTGCCGAGTACGGGCTCTGGGAGAGGTATTCAGGGAGGCTTGACTTGTTTTGCATGTGGCCAGCTGGGTCACAAGTCTTCGGTTTGCCCGCAGAAGGGAGGGGGTTAGCGAGCTGCTTCTTCTTCAGCTAGACCTCAGGGCCAGAGTCAGGGTAGGGGCCAGCCTTTGTCTTGCTATCAGTGTGGTCAGCCTGGGCACCTGAAGAGGTATTGCCCATAGTTGAGTGCTACTTCAGGAGCGCCTGGTTCTAGGCAGACGCAGTGTTATCAGCCAGCTCAGTCTGTGCAGGCGTCAAGGGCCAATCCGGGAGCTTCGTCATCCCAGTTCGTGCAGCTGTCTTTTGCTCCTAGAGGTGAGCAGCTGGATCAGGGGCCTACAGGGCGCGTGTATGCTGTTACCGCGCAGGATCTAGTACCGGCTCCATCAGTGGTGAGAGGTACTTTTCTGTTTTGCAACTTGGTTGCTAGTGTGTTGATTGACACGGGTGCATCTCATTCTTTTGTATCTGCTGCATTTGCATCTGTTTTGGAATTGGAGTTGGCACAGTTAGCATCTCTTATTTGTGTGGTATCGCCTATTGGTGGTGAGTTGATCTTGAAACAAGGTGTTAGAGGTTGTGATATAGAGGTCGCCGACCATAGGCTTCCTTTTCCTTTCGTTGTCATGCCTATGAAGGGTTATGATGTTATTTTGGGTATGGACTGGCTATCATCATACCGGGCTGTTATCGATTGCTACCGCCAGAGGGTCACGTTATGTACCTTGAGCGGGGACTAGTTCCATTTCTTGGGAGACTGGGTTGGTAGTGTTTTGCCACCGGGGTATGATTCACGAGGGCGGAGTGAGCTTAGTGGTCTACTTGCTAGCTTTGAGAGTGGTGAGTGTGGTGAGACCCAGCTTGTGTTGCCGAGGGTGGTTTGTGAGTATTCGGATGTCTTTCCCGAAGACCTTGTTAGTTTGCCACCTCACCGAGAGATAGAGTTCTCTATTGATCTAGTGCCCGGCACGGCGCCGATTTCTATGGCACCCTATCGTTTTGCTCCAGCAGAGTTGGTTGAGTTGAAAGTTCAGCTCCAGGAATTGCAAGATAAGGGTTTTGTTCGCCCTAGTGTTTCGCCGTGGGGAGCACCGGCCCTCTTTGCTAAAAAGAAAGATGGTGCCTTGAGATTGTGTATAGACTACCGGAAGTTGAATCGGGCTACGGTCAAGAATAAGTACCCTATGCCCCGTATAGATGATCTGTTTGACCAGTTGAAGGGTTCCCGTTGTTTCTCTAAGATAGACTTGAGATCGGGTTACCACCAGTTGAGGGTCAGGGAGGAGGATATTTCGAAAACGGCATTCCGTACGCGGTATGGCCATTATGAGTTTCTGGTGATGCCATTTGGGCTCACCAATGCACCGGCAGTCTTTATGGATTTGATGAACCGGATCTTCCGGAATTCTTGGACCGTTTTGTAGTCATTTTCGTGGACGACATCCTGATTTTTTCGCCTTCAGAGGAGGAGCACGAGAAACACTTGAGAGTGATGCTTGAGTTGCTTATAGCCCATAGGTTGTATGCCAAGTTTGGGAAGTGTGAGTTCTGGCTAAGGGAAGTCAAATTCTTAGG
Source organism: Camellia sinensis (assembly GCF_055761805.1). Taxonomy (NCBI): domain Eukaryota; kingdom Viridiplantae; phylum Streptophyta; class Magnoliopsida; order Ericales; family Theaceae; genus Camellia; species Camellia sinensis. Next base: position 86,529,865 of record NC_138963.1, read on the forward strand.
CCACGTGGTATCCGGGGAAGGGGTGTCCGTTGATGCATCCAAGGTTGAGGTAGTGCAAGATTGGGCGCAGCCTAAGAGTGTGTTTGAGATCTGCAATTTTCTAGGATTAGCTGGGTACTACCGTCGGTTTGTGAAAGATTTCTCCAGGCTAGCTTCGCCGTTGACTAGATTGACGCGGAAAGGGGTCAAATTTGTGTGGAGTGAGACTTGCGAAAAGTCGTTCCAAGAGTTGAAGGTTAGATTGACCACCGCTCCGATTTTGATTATTCCGGAGAGAGGGTTGGGTTACGCGGTCTATTGTGATGCCTCACGAGAGGGTTTGGGTTGTGTGTTGATGCAAGAAGGGAAGGTTGTAGCTTACGGCTCACGTCAGTAGAAAATCCACGAGAAGAATTACCCTACGCACGACCTAGAGTTAGCAGCAGTGATCTTTGCCTTGAAGATTTGGAGGCACTACCTTTATGGTGAGAGGTTCGAGGTGTTCTCGGACCACAAGAGTTTGAAGTACCTGTTTACACAGAGGGACTTGAATTTGAGGCAGAGGAGATGGATGGAGTTCATTGAGGACTATGATTTTGAGTTGCACTATCACTCGGGAAAGGCCAATGTTGTGGCCGATGCCCTTAGTAGGAAATCCATTAGTGATATAGCCTGTATTGCCATCCAGGAATGGGGGATGTTGGGTGTACTTAGCGAGTTTGATTTGCATCTGGGCGAATCTGTTGAGGCTGCGGCCTTGTTTTCTGTTGTTGCGCAACCTACACTTGTGACTCGAGTATTAGAGGCACAGAGAGGTGACCTTGAAGTAGAGTCATTCCGAGAGAAGATCTCTAGTGGGAAAGTTGATCCCGACCAGAGTGTGAGATACCGAGACCGTTTGTTTGTGCCGGAGTCTTGCCGAGAGAAAGTACTCCGAAAGTTCCATCATTCACGTCTTGCGGTACATCCGGGAGGCACTAAGATGTATCCAGATTTGGGTCGCCAGTTTTGGTGGCGGGGTATGAAGAGAGATGTGGCAGTTTTCGTGTCTAAGTGCCTTACTTGCCAGCAAGTGAAGGCCGAGCATCAGAGGTCAGCGGTTTGTTGTAACCCTTGCCTATTGCCGAGTGGAAGTGGGAGCATGTCACTATGGACTTCGTTGTAGGTCTTCCGAGGACTCAGCGGGGTAGTGATGCTATTTGGGTGGTTGTAGACCGGTTGACTAAGTCGGCGCACTTCATTCCCATGCGCGTGAGAGATTCGATAGATCATCTCGCCGACTTGTATATTCGGGACGTAGTGAGATTGCACGGGGTCCCAGTGACGATCGTCTCAGATAGAGATCCTCGTTTTACTACTAGGTTGTGGCAAAGTTTGCAGAGTGCCTTGGCCACTAGGTTGACCTTTAGTACGACTTATCATCCTCAGACTGACGGGCAGTCCGAGCGTACTATTCAGATCCTTGAGGATATGCTTCGGGGTTGTGTCCTTGACTTTAGTGGGATGTGGGAGAGGCACTTACCATTGGTGGAGTTTGCCTACAACAACAGCTTTCAGTCTAGTATCGGTATGGCACCGTTTGAGGCCTTGTATGGCCGACCGTGTAGGTCTCCAGTGTGTTGGGCCGAGGTGGGTGATGCACCTTTGTTGGGTCCGGAGTTGGTTAGGGAGACGACGGAGAAAGTTGAACTTATCCGTAGGAGCCTTGTTACAGCCTAGAGTCGTCAGAAATCTTATGCTGACCGTAGGAGGAGGCCTTTGGCGTTTGAGATAGGTGATCATGTCTTTCTGAAGATATCACCTAGGCGGGGGTTGATGAGGTTTGGGAAGAGTGGGAAGTTATCCCCTCGATTTATTGGGCCTTTTGAGATCCTTGAGAGGATTGGCGAGGTTGCTTATCGTTTAGCCTTACCGCCGCAGTTGTCCGGAGTTCATGACGTGTTTCATGTGAGTATGCTTCGGAAGTATGAGCTGGATCCATCGCATGTGTTAGATTGGACCGACTTAGAGGTAGGTGAGGATGCCTCGTATGAGGAGAGACCGGTTCGGGTCTTGGATAGGCGAGATCAAGTCCTGCGTGGCAAGACCATCCCTTTGGTAAAGGTTTTGTGGAAACATCACGGAGTGGAGGAAGCCACTTGGGAACGTGAGTTGGAGGTCTGCGAGAATTATCCGGACTTGTTTGTTGACGTGTAATCTTGTATTTGAATTTTGTAAGGTTGTTGGACTTAAGAGCTTTATATATGTCTTAAGTTGTAAAACATTGGTAATGTTTTGGTTTAATGGAAGTATGTTGTAGAACTTACCTTGATATGGGAGTTGATTATGATATTGCATATGTTGGCTATATTGTAGAATTGGAGTTGTATCATGTATAATGATTATGATATGAACTGTGAACCATGTATGTTGGAAATGGTTGGAAATGGAAGAAAATTGCATGTTGATAATGCACTTGTAATATATGTTGTGAAATGCCTCTTGAAAAGAGATGGAATTGACCGGTAATGGGTCGAAGTGTTTAATATTATGTCGTAATATTGTTGAGAATGGAGAAAACCTGTTTTTTTTTTAAAAACTTCTGTTTAATTTCGGGGACGAAATTCTTTAAGGGGGGGAGGTTATAGCGATCCCGGTTGTCCCTTTACTGTTCTGTTGTATTCCGGACTCGGTTCCATGAAGTTGGTAGTAGTATCTATCTTGTTACCGTCCTTTAATTCCACTTGATTGAGTTTTAGGATGTTTTGAGCAGGGTTGCTACAGGTTGGTTAGGCCTTGGTTTCAATTCCTTGTTGTCCAGTTTTTAGGCGATCCGCTCGAGCGGGTCTTCTTGCGCTCGAGCGGGAATCGTACACCTCCAGTATTTCGTGTTCCTACAAAACTTCTGCAGATGTGATTTTTACGCTCGAGCGGGTTTGTTTACTCTCGAGCGGTAGCGCTCGAGCGGGTTTGTTGGCGCTCGAGCAGGTAGTACTTTCTGGGTATAAGTTCTGGGAGGGGGAAATCTACGCTCGAGCGGACTGGTTTTCACGCTTGAGCGGAAGTGCTTTATTCTTGTGTCTTGGCGCTCGAGCGGGACTTATTACGCTCGAGCGTGTCTAGTTTTTGTTCTTGGCGCTCGAGCATTGTGTTCTCCGCTCGAGCGGGTCATGCGTATATGAGTTATCCGCTGGGTGATTTTAAATCACTTTTTACTTTCCTTTCTCTCTCCTACTTTTTCTAAAACCCATTTTGAGAGCTCCTCTCTCTAAAACCTTGACTTCTCTCTAGGTATTGATCTAGTAGGAGTGATTTCCTCACCTTTGGCCTTTACAAAAAAGTTGTTCATCGTTGAGGGTTATCTTTTGATTCGAGAAATTCGTGGGTTGGAGCATTTTTGTCTTCTTCACTTTCTTGGTTGGGAGTCATCTTTGAGGTAGGGATTCCTACTCACTCTTATGGTCTTTAACCTAGATTTTTAGTTGTTTTGATAAAGTGTTGAATTTTGGAAATTTTGGGACTTAGGGTTTCAAAATGTGTTAAAGAGGGTTTTGTGATTTTGGGCTCATAATATGTATTTTGGGTTTCAAATGGTGTTATTGATGTTGGTTGTTGATATTTAGACCATTGGGTCAATATTGAGAAATGGGGTAGAAAACCCTAATTTGGTTGAATAAATTAATTGGTATAATTAATTTGGGGAAATTTGTGGACTTATGGAATTGAGTTGGAAATAATGAAATTGGCTCATTATGTTGTGAAATGATGGAGTTGGATTTATAAATCGCTCACTTTTGAAAACATTTATATTTTATCGGTTGGAGCTATTATTATCTGTTTAGAAATAATTGCTTGGGCTACCGGTGGAGGGTAGTTTTGATTGTTGTAGACAATACATGATGATTAGGCAAACTAAAACTAATCAATTGGATATGTCATAGAGTATGACGGTTGACAGAATACATTAACGTTATGTATTGGTTGATTGATTGTGTATATGACCTTTGTGTATATATGCATTGTGTGTGTGGGAGGAGATAGGGGATGTACTCCACGATTTAGGGGAAGATATGGGATGGACCTCTAAACCGGATGTTGTTTGGGAGGAGATAGGGGATGGACTCCACTGATACAGCTCATATGCTTGTCAGATAATGTGTTGATACAGCTCATATGTTTGTCATTGGAAGTGTTGATACAGCTCATATGCTTGTCATTGGAAGTGTTGATACAGCTAATATGCATATCTGTTGAAATGTGGGTACAGCTTGTACGCTTACCTGTTGAGATGTTGATACAACTTGTATGTTTATCTATTGTGATAATGAGAAATGTTTAATATGAGTCACTGTCTCATATAAGTAGTTGGCCAGGTTCTGAGCCATTGTTGTAAATTGTGAAATTGATAAGAAATGGAAATTGAAATGAAACATGAACGTAATGGTCATGAGATGGAAATGGGTTATGAATTGGTTTATGAAAATTGAACATTTATCAATTGCTAATGTCTTAGTTATTGTTCATACTGTGTTTAGCATATCTCTACTGGGCGTTGGCTCACCCTTTATGGGACATTATTTTCAGGTACAGGTAGTATGCCACCTCCAAGGACATAGCTTGGGAGGCTAGAGGCGGACAGACTTTTGTTGTCTTATTTCCTTTTGATGTATTACATGCAAATCCAAGCCAAGGGCTTAATGTGTAATTGAGTTAGTACTCTTTTTTTGTAACCAAGTGTTAACTTGGAAAGCTGTAAGCCCGTAGGGCATTTGCTTTTGTTGTTAACATGTAATACTTTTGTAAAGAAATACTCTGATGAATTGAAGAATGTAGATCTTATATATATAAATGCATATTTATATTGATGGGTTTAATGTTATTATTTTGAAGGCGTGACACATGTGAGACATTTGATAAAAATTTTGGTAGAATTTTTGGGACCTCTAGCATTACTCCAAAAAGTATTAACCTTAAGAATTTAATAATATGCATTAATTTCTGTACGAAAAATTTTATGTCATGTTTCGGGTCGTTGACTCGACTTGTTGTGCCTATTTGGATTTTCCGTTTTACTTTTGGAACCATTGTATGTTAGTTATTATTCTAGTGATTGTGGTTAGACCGTGTTTAGTGACCCTAAAGTGTTTTAGCGAGTTAAAATTTTGAGTTTCGAGCGTTAAGGACGAGTTACCAGTGTAGGAATGCCTTAAAGAGAATTTTGGCCACACCAGGCATTCCTCTTGCATGCAGGTTGGAGCCACATGTACGATTTGGTGCAAAAACATTTGGACTTTTGGAGTTGGGGCCGCATGTGTGGTGGGCTAAGTTCACATGTGCAATTTAGGGCCCGTACGTGAGACAATGTGGAGCAGCAAGTATAACACACGGCAATAAACAGCATGTGCAGTGAAGGAGTCCTGCACGTGCGGCGAGCGACCTCCGCACATGCGGCCATGTGCATTTTTGCCTCCTTTTTCTTGTTTCTCTCCTTCTTTTGCTGATCTCTCTTCCTTTTTTCTCATTTCTCTTTATCGTTTCTCTCTTTCTAAACTCTCTTTTCTCTCTAAAACACACGCCAAACTTCACAAAGCTCTCAATCTAACCAAATGAAAGAAGAATTTGACCCTAGTTCTTTGGATGAAAGTGATAAGCATGTCAAGAGCTTCATTTTGACCGGAGCTATTGAAAATCCGACAAACTCAAAATTTTAAATTTTCTTCCTTTTCTCTCTCAATCTTTGAGGTAAGGATTTTCTTAATTTAGTACATGTATTTTAGCAAGATTTTGTGCTATTTTGTTAGTTGAAATTGTTTGGAAAAGTTAGGGTTTTAATATTGTTGTTAATGCATAAATTGGAAAATTTATCAAATGTTTGTCAAACTTTTTATCAGTTTTACCTATGGTTGCTGTTATCCCAGTAATGACAACCCATGAGGGGGGTGAATTGGGTTATCAAAATATTTAAGCAATAATGAAAACTAATGCAGTCTCAACTAACTCAGAACTAAAAGAGAGATAAAAAATTTAAATAATCAAATTTTAACTGATGAATAAGCAATGCAAATAATCACAGGAAAATATAAGCAGTGGTAAGAGAAAGGAGAAGAGATATCAACACCACGATTTATAGTGGTTCGGCTTAACCCAAGTCTACGTCCACTCCCCAAGTATTCTCGTTGGGAATTTCTCCACTATCCTCAAATAATAGTACAACCCCTAGCTTCCCAGGTGCTAGTAAACATTTACAACAAGTGATCAACCCCCAATCACTTAAGCCAATTAGTTTTGAATCCGATGTATAGTCACACCTAACCCAAGTGATTTTATCTCAAAAATCACTTACAAAAATATCATAACTAGTTTTGAATCCGGTGCCTAGTCACACCTATCCCAAGTGATTTTATCCGAAAAACCACTCACAAAAAAATCACTCTCTCAAGAGTAAGAAGAAGGGGGTGCAAACCCTTTTACAATAAAAGTTTAGCTAGTGAAAAATGAAGATCATGGTTGGAGTTGCTCTTACAGAGCATTCTTGAATATCACCAATGTATATTTGTTGTGTTTGTTGTTTTTTTCAACTGAGGCTTGAATGCTCCTTTTATAGCTTCAAAATTACGACTGTTGGAGCTTCAAAAATATAGTTGTTAGGATTGATTCCCTTTCCCAACTCAATTCATCTTCTATATTGAACCTTTCCATATGAGAGCGATTTGAAATTTGAATTTTTGTATTCTTCAATTAATCCCATAGTCCATGCTTTCCTTCCTCATGCATATCTTCAACTTAAAAGAGTAGATTAGAGGAATCTTCAAATTCAAATTCTATTTGTAAGCTTCCTTTCTTGAATATTAGCAAATTTCAATTTGTCTTGGAAAAGTTCTAAACAAATCCCTTTGATTCTACATTATTTGCTGGTAGAGCAAATCTTCCTTTTATATCAAATCCAATCAAAATCTTCATTCTTCATTTATGCTTGAACAATTTGCTTCTGCCGAATACTTTGAGCTGACTCTGAAAATTATGGGAATTTCCTTATGCAATCCAGCAAGCTCTAAGTCAGTTCATTCTAGATTTGAGTTGACACCTTCATTTCTGATTCAATTTTATTTAGTACAATATATTTTGAGTTTGCTCCTCTTTCTTCATGAGCTTACTCAAATCAAGAAAATTGTTCCAGATCTGACTCAAATCAAGAATATTGTTCCAGTCAATTCTACAAATTAGACAAACTTTAATCATCTTCAAATTTAACAATAACTTATTATAAGCACAATCACTTAGGCTTTGTTATCATCAAAATCATTTTATATAATCCTTTGGAAACCTTGGGGCTAACAGTTGATATTTAGCATGTGAATTTGAGAAATTTTCACTTTAAATGAGAAAATCCCAAATTTTTGAAAACCCTAGAAATGTAAAGATTGGGAATGCAATTGGGAATTGAGGAAATTTATGAAAATTCTTGCTAAATTATGACCATTTGGAAAGTATGGAGAAATGTTAAGAGTTTTGGGAAATCATGTGTTATTTTGAAAGAATTGAGAATTGTTAAATTATGCTCTATATTTTGCTTATTCAGAATATTGTAATAGAGATAATTATTTTGGAAATCGATGGAGGATTGCATTGACTTGTTGTATAATTGATACGGAAATTAGCATAAATTTTCGAAACTTTTCATGGGTATAATTCTATAATAATAGTCTTCTACTATTTTTTTGAAAGACGTTCACGTTATTTTTTTTTTTTTTCCTTTTAAACTATTCTTTGATCTTTGAAAGGTAAATCATTGATGAACTTTTGTGTCTACAACTTCTTTATGTATATCATCTTCTTCTTTTTTTATTATTTACAATATAATAACTTATTGATATATGACTCTTTTATTATGTTATATTTATAACTTACTGAATTATGAATCATTATTCTACATGATATTATTGTATATCACCATTTTTTTATTATGTCAGAATTTAAGATTTATAACTTATTGATACATATTAGTATATCAATTTTTATGTTTTTTTATTTTATGCTATAATATTTCTTGAGTATTATTTTAAGTTGACTACACTTAATATTCTAGATTTATTTTTGTTGAATTATTTTTTTAAATTTCTGGAGAATGTATCAAATCTGTATTTGGAATGAGAATAAGGTCAAAGTGAGGTTAACAAGGTTGGCATAGAGGAGACACTTGCTTCTTCGGCACAATAGTAGACTTGAGAGTCCGTTAACAAGAGACTAACTCATCCACATGGCAAAATGGGCACAACTTTTCGACTATTACTATTGCATGCTAAGGGAAAGCGTCATCATCATGTTAGGCCCATATTAAATGACAACATAGACCATAATGACAATTTTGTAAATTTTGTACCGCAAACTCATATGAAATGTACTCTAATGCAGTTCTACAAAATGATAATATGTTTGTAATTAAACCAAAATTATTAATTTTGTTAGTAATAATTTATTAATTTCCTATTTAGGTTTTGGTAATCAACACGTCGACACACAAATAGGTATTTTCGAAACAAATGTAATGCATCGGCATCCTAACCACGTTTAACAAGATACTGATGTGGTGCAAGTTATAACAATGAAATATTTGGTAATATTTTTATTAATATTTTGCTTCAATGGAAAATCAACATTACTTTATTTTTCTATACTTCTAATGAGTAGGACATTCTCACGCATTTTCTTTTCAAGTAAAACACAAACCTTAAACCTTAACTTTATCAATTTCTACTTCATATTAGAAGAGAATGAAAACAATTATTTTCTAAATTAGATTTAAGATTAATATTACTTTCCAAGGAAAATCTCAAAACAATTTAATAAATTAATTACTTTATGACCCATATAGACAAAAGTTTGAATCTCCTGTACATAACAAAAATAAAAGTTGAAAGTATTATTTAATCATTCATTTAATTATCTAATGTAGTAGCATTAAAAAAACTTTAAAAAAATAAAATAAAATAAAATAAAATTAGTAACAATATTCACACTCCCCTTTTTAGATCATACATAGACAAATAATTTAAAATAAAATATAAATATCATTGGTTAAAATATCTTAGGCTAAATATTTTGTTGTTAGGGACTTTTTTTTTAAACTCTCTCGTGCATAGCATAGGTGGCTGCTATTTTTAGTATATACGAAATTGGAGAAATTTGGGAAATACCTATTATTACCACAGCGAATGTGTGTATGTGTAAATAAATGTATAAATAAAATAAATAACAAAATAAAAATAATTAATTCAAAAAATAATTATATAAATTAAATTCCAAATCAATTGCTTACTGAAATTATAAGTCGAGGCTTGTGTTGGACACAATCTCCTTAAAGTAGATTTCGCCCTTACTCCGGTGCTTCGAGATTTAACGGCGTCTACTTCCCAGGATACAATGACTAACACTTGATTCACAGCACAACAAACTCAAGTTTGGCGAACCAAGCAATGTTGTAACTCTCTCTTTCTTTTCTTAGAAGCTAAATGGTAAACAGATGCAGGAGCATAGGAGGATGAACAAAATAAGAAATGAAGAAATGTTAGGAAAATTTTGATGGCCAGAATATCTAGGATGGCAGACTATTTATAGAAAAATTGGCGGCTTTTCAGAATAGGTTTCAACAGATAGAAACCCATTCAAACAGATTCAACAAATAGAAAACATGTTCAGGTGGATTCAACAGGTAGAAAACCTGTTCGGGTGGAACTCAACAGGTTTGAACTTGTTCGGGTGGAGTTTTAAACTTTTTGGGTGGAGGAAAAAATATAGACCAATTTATTTTGAATTTTGAAGCCAAAATTTTAAAAAATAAATAAATAAAATACAAATGTTTTTGGCCAAAAAAAATAAGTATTGCGTCAGACAAGCCCAACCCAACCTCACACCACGCACTTGCACTCAAGCCCAGCCCAGCTTGCCCGGGTGGAAGGCGGCGGCGCGCGCACGTGTTTTTAATTTTGAGTCCAATGGGTCTACCCTACTTCACCCATAACCTCACATTTCCACAAACTTAGGTACCCATTGAGGCCCATCCAAAGTATCCCAAGTTAGAGTTTATATACCCATATAAATCCTTAAGCTTTTCCAATGTGGGACAAATACATTTCACAAATGTATGGGAAACCCATCTAAAGCCATATCCACGAACATGAAAATGTGCGTTGAATTCTCATTCATTTGGAAATGGTTTTGAGCAACCAAATAGACGATGTTATTCACTGCTTAAATATGAACCCAATTAGTAACGTTAAAAATAATGCTTTGGTCCTACCTTAATTAATGCTCAAAGTTAACAAAAACATAAGGTTTATTCCAAAGCTATTTTCCAACAATCCCCCACATAAATGGAATTCACGATAACGGACATGCAACAAAATGTAAAAACAAAAAAAGAGTACATTAAGAAGATACACTACGTCAAGATAGGTAGCTTTTGGTTGTGAACCTCCTCTAGTGAAAGCCTATCAGACTTACTAGCTAACCAGTAGACGCGATTTTTTTTTTTTATTTGGATGAATAAGCCATAAATTAAAAGACAAATAATTACAAACTATAACGCCCCAAATTTCTAGCCCAAATGATAATACAACAATCATGGCTCTTTCTAGGAAAACCGAATATAAATCTCCAAACTTACATTACATGATACAATAGTTCTTCATGCAACAATACATTAATCTAACAACAAGTAAATAAACAAATAAATACCCCCCAAGGTTTACAAGTTTTCAATGCTTGAACCTGGTTACACAAAACGGTTATTCAAACCCACACACATATAGCCATTGGCTTACACACAAAGTCACAGCAAAATGAGAGTCTCGTACTCTCAACACACATTTCCTTGCCTTTAGTTAGGCAGCATTACCACATCTTTTCTTGCACAAAAATCCCGTAAGGTGAGCATAAAGCCCAGTAGGAAATCCTTAACAAAGTATATACATTTTATACAAGTCTCAAGAGATGAAATGCACATGCCATGCTATACCCTTTTGAAAGAAAATCACATCTTCATCTTTGAAAATCATCATGCTCAATGATGTCATGCAATTTCAATTCTTTAAAACTTAACAATTCATTTCAAGAGCAGTAAATGCGACTTTAGTAATCCCTAGGTCGGTGTCTGCAAGTAGACTATACTAGTACTACCAAATTGTCATTTTTATTGGTATTAACCGTAAGGCTCAATACCTATCCGCATGGGTTTTCGGTCTTTCACCCCGGACCCTCAGGCCAACTTATGCAATTTCATCTATACCACTTATCAAGACTTACCAACCTATTTATCCCAAAACCATTCTATGAAAACTTGTTTTCTCAACATTCTTTTCTCAATGCAGGCGCATTGGTTAACCCAAAAGGCATTACAAGGAATTCATAATGGCCATAACGCATACAAAAGGCCGTTTTCTGAATGTCCTCCTCCCGGACACTGAACTAATGGTATCCCGACCTCAAATCTATTTTTGAGAAGCAACAAGACCCTGTAAGTTGGTCAAACAAATCATCTATTCTGGGTAGAGGATACTTGTTCTTAACTATAACTCTATTCAACTTGCGGTAATCAATACACAACTAAGGATTCTGGAAACTGCTCTGGCATGATAACAGGATACACGCGCCCCTGTGGCCCCTGATTAACTTGCTCCCCTCTCAGAGCATAGGCCTATTGTACTGACTGAGCCGAAGCGGCTCCCTGATTAACTCGCGAAGCTTGGACTGATTGAGCCTACTAGTGGCTCTGAGTCTGCCTCGACCCTGATACGCTAGATACGCCTCCCAACTATGGGCAAGTTCTCTTCATATGCCCGGGCTGACCACACTGTAACAATTAAACCCTTGACCTTTATTCTGAGACTGAGACTGAGACTAACTTTGAGATCGGTTAGGTGGTGGTACTATTATATGCCCACCTCCCTTCTGTGGGCATGAGAAGGCTTTGTGACTCGGTTGGCCATACTTGAAACACAAGAAACTACTCAATGCACTTTTTCCCAGACCCGCACTGGGCAAAGGAAAAGTGAATCTAGACTGTTGTAGTTGGGACTGGGACGGATGGGTGTTTCTACTCTTCTTGTTCTGTCTATAGTCTCCTTGAGACTCTTGGCCCCTAGACCTCGAACTCTGAAGCCTCTTCTCCTCGGCTTGTATGAAAATTTCTACGTGTGTCGCCGTCTCCACAAGACAGTCATATTCCCGAATCATATTTCCGACAAGCTTGAACATAATTTTTTATTTCAATTTCTTTTCAAATTCAATGCAATGGCGCTCTTCCGTTGCCACCAACTCTGGTACAAATCTAGACAAACTAGAGAAGACTGCCTCAAACTCAGCCACGGGCATGTCGAGTTGTTTAAGGTCTTTAAACTCTTGCCTCAATTTCTCCCTAGCAATGGGAGGTATGTACTTATCTTGGAAAGCAACCACAAAGGCTTCCCATGTCGGCTCCACTCTACCCTTGGCATCTTTCCGCCATTAACCCGCGTCTCCCTTCAGATAGTAACTCGCTAGAGTCACTCTTAGTTCACTATCTTTGATGTGAAGCATCTCAAATGTCTTCACTGTTTGTTTGAGCCACTCATCCGCTTTCTTGGACTCAGGACCACCATGGAGCTCATCCGGTTTGGCTCGTAAGAACTCTCTAGTAAGGAAACTCGCCCTTGACTCCGCGGTGTTCTCTCGGGCTTGATTCTCCACCCTCAACAAGTTTATAGACTCTCTTAAAGCCCCTGCCATTTCTCGAGCTAGGGCCACCATTGCGGTTTGACTCACTTGTTCAGCTACATGGCCGGACACTTCCTCTTGCACCGGAACCTCATGGACCGGTACCTCATGCACACCTCGGTGAGCCCTACCATACCTCCCACCTCTACCACCATGGGTTTGACCTCTTCCTGACATCCTATAAATGGCAATAGAATTAATTTAGCACACTAACCCACACGTGCCCGCAACTTGCCTTACACGTTTGATCACAATAATTCTATATATTCATCTACCATATAACAATAAAATTTTACCCCACATAAGCACTTAGTCATGTAAACACATACGGATTATACTCTTATGATGAGATTCGTCCCACGAAAAATCAAGAATTCTTAGTAGAATGAGTATTGATCAAGTACCCTTCTAATAAGACCTAAAGGAATTTAACAGGTGCAAATAACATCCCAAAAGTCCAATCCCATACCCATTTAGTCACGTAAGCATGCTATCACATAGTCACAAAATACATAACACTTCCTAAGCATGCTAAATGAGCCTGTTGTGGTTAAACAACCACTTCCCACGAGCCCTAAATATTCAAACCCGGTAGCTCTAATACCAAGTTGTAACGCCCCAAATTTCTAGCCCAAATAATAATACAACAATCATGGCTCTTTCTAGAAAAACCGAACATAAATCTCCAAACTTACATTACATGATACAATAGTTCTTCATGCAACAATACATAATCCAACAACAAGTAAATAAACAAATAAATACCCCCAAGGGTTTACAAGTTTCCAAGACTTGAGCTTGGTTACACAAAATGGTTATTCAAACCCACACACATACAGCCCTTGGCTTACACACAGAGTCACAGCAAAATGAGAGTCTCGTACTTTCAACACACATTTCCTCACCTTTAGTTAGGCGGCATCACCACATCTTTTCTTGCACAAAAATCCCGTAGGGTGAGAATAAAGCCCAGTAGGAAATCCTTAACAAAGTATATACATTTTATACAAGTCTCAAGAGATGAAATGCACATGCCATGCTATGCCCTTTTGAAAAAAAATCACATTTTCATCTTTGAAAACCATCATGCTCTATGATGTCATGCAATTTCAATACTTCAAAACTTAACAATTTATTTCAAGAGCGGTAAATACGACTTTGATAATCCCTAGGTCGGTGTCTGCAAGTAGACTATACTAGTACTACCAAATTGTCATTTTTACCGATATTAACCGGAAGGCTCGACACCTATCCGCGCGGGTTTTCGGTCTTTCACCTCGAACCCTCAGGCCAACTTATTCAATTTCATCTATACCACCTATCAAGGCTTACCAACGTATTTACCCCAAAACCATTCCATGAAAACTTGTTTTCTCAACATTCTTTTCCCAATGCAAGTTTTCAGATCGACTTTCAAAGTTTAATGTAATCAAATGAATTGATATGCCAATGCAACAACAATCAATACAATGTAACAATTCTTCCATTTCCAATTCTTCCACATAACATTACCATTGTGATCAAAATTCCCATTTCTCATTTCATAGCAATTTCACAAGATAAATATAAATACTTTTTTGTAGACAGGTCAAACTTCTGGAACCAAACATTCTCCGCTCGAGCGCATAAACGACCGCTCGAGCGGACAAGCAACTTCGAATGCATTTTGCATTTTTGTTTCGGCGTGCTAACCGGGCAACTCGACCCCCGTAAGCTGATCAGGTCAAAATCAGGATCGCTACACAAACTACAAGAGGCATACCTCAAGAGGTAACCTATTATACAAGATACAGAAAACAACAATCCAAAGCAACAAGAAGACAAAAACTTGTTCAAACACCACATAAGCAACAAGAGCAAATGAGGAGCAAGAACAGGGCTAACACAAAACTACCCCATAGGAAAGGCCTAGAGATTATTGGACCACAACTCACATCCTGAACAACTCAAAAGAAATCCAACTAACATAATAAAGCCAGGTACAAAGCCAAAACAGGACTTGGGATTACAAGATAACCAATAGAGCCTATCACAAATTAACTAATATATAAAAATTCAAACTGTAAAACAAACACCACAGCCTTCTAAATATCAGGTAACATCAGAAAAAGGCATCAACAACATGGAAACAATAGCACATAGTAGGCAGGCCATAATAGACAAACAGTACCAGCAAGCTAACAGCAAAGCAGCAGCAGTTAGAACCACAATAGTTGGCCAGCCAAAACTCCAAAACAATAGAAAAGACAATAAAAGCAGCACGCAGGAGCTTCAACATTCAACAAATTAGGACAAGATCTACCAAACTAGGCTACTTGCTCCAAGCCATCGTTCAATCAAATGACCCTAAGAGAGCCAAGCAATCACCAACTTTGTAAGGCCCCGGTGTCCCACATCGAGAATGGAGGGGGAGTTCCAGGACTATAAAAGTAAAACCTTGGACCGTTATATAGCATTGAGGCCTTTTCCCGAGTGGTGAAATCCCTAACAGAACTCCACAGTTAAGCATGCTTAGGCTGGAGTAGTTCTAAGATGGGTGACCCACTAGGAAGAATAAATCCGTGCAGGCATGGCCCAAAGCGGATAATATCGATGACATATGAAGGGTCGGGGCGTTACAAACTCTGTTTGAAAATTCAACAATAGTTAACTGCAAAAGCTCATGATACTGCTAGCCTTCACTCAACACTCAAGGACACTCAAACACTACACATGACAATTAATTATAATGTATGAGAAACATCACAAAACTAGTGGATGCGATGCCTTGAACTGTTCAGCTGTTTGTGTAAGCGAAGACAATAGACTACACATAGTGTATCTGTAGAAACAATTTGGTTCTCACAGTTGTGTTCATTTTGGCCCTGAACAACACCTGGTAATTCATGAGTGCTCTAGAGAATTTAGCGTTCTCAATTCTCACAAAACTGGCCCAGTTCACACTCATATAAGTGACTTCTTATTAAGAGTATCCTGCTATTCCCCACTTGGACGTCCAAGCTATAAGAATCATTAAAAACAAAGCTTACCCTACTAACGCTGCAGGAATCACTCCTCTTATCACAGAAATGGATAGGAGAAAACCTCATTAGTGATACGTGAAGTCATCCATAATTTGGTTGTCCCTTTGGACCTAGTTCTTGGGATCTCTAATCGACTAGGTTGGGTTTCCATTGTGGCAACTTTTAAGTAATATGCTTTAATCTCATTCTCCTCAATAAATGGTACACTTGCTCTCTAGCTAGCCCTTTAGTCAATGGTTCTGCAATATTCTCTCTTGACTTTACATATTCTATGGAAATTATTCCATGTGAGAGCAAATGCCTAACGGTATTATGTCTTCGACAAATGTGTCGAGACTTACCGTTATATATATGATTTTGTGCCCGTCTTATTGTTGCTTCACTATCACAATAAATGCATATAGTTGGCACAAGTTTAGGCCACATTGGAATGTCTTCAAAGAAATTACAAAACCCTTATGTTTCTTCTCCTGTTTTATCTAATGCGATAAACTCATATTCCATTGTTGACCTTGCTATGCATGTCTACCTAGAGGATTTCTAAAAGACTGCAACACCTTCCAGTGTAAAGATGTATCCACTGGTGGATTTTGAGTCTTTCGTATCCGATATCCAATTTGCATCGGTGTACCCCTCGAGTACTGCTGGATATTTGCTATAATGTAAGCCATAATTCTAGGTATGTCTTAGACACCTAAGTACCCTAATTATCGCTTTCCAATGATCGAACCCTAGATTACTTGTGTACCTACTCAATTTGCTTATAGCATGGGCTATATCTGGCCTAGTGCAATTCATTAAGTACATCAAGCTTCCGATTATCTAAGAATACTCTAATTGTGATATGCCTGCCCTTGTATTTTTTGACAAATGAAGACTAATGTCAACAAGTGTTTTAGCAGGACGGTCATGCTTTCCAAATTTCTCCAAAATCTTCTCAACATAATGAGACTGGGATAAGGCATATCTTTTAGATATTCTAGTAATTTTTATTCCTAGACTTACTTCTGCTACTCCCAGATCTTTCATGTCAAACTTTTTGTTCAAAATTTTCTTTATGGATTTAATCATATCTTTATTGCTTCCAATAATGAGCATGGCATCCACATAAAGACAAACTATGGCATAGCCTTTGTCTGTGCTTTTAACATAGACGCATTTATCACATTCGTTTATCTTAAAACCATCTGAAAGCATAGCGTGATCAAACTTTTCATGCCATTGTTTCGGAGCTTGTTTTAATCCATAAAGGGATTTAACAAGTTTACAAACCTTTTTCTCTTGGCCGGGAACTTGAAACCCTTCCGGTTGTTCCATATAGATTTCCTTATCTAGCTCGCCATTCAAAAAGGTTGTTTTAACATCCATTTGATGTATCTCCAGATTATGTAAAGTTGCAATTGCAATTAGCAAACGAATAGATGTTATTCTTGTCATTGGTGAATAGGTGTCAAAATAATCAAACCTTTCATTCTGCCTGTATCCCATAACAACAAGCCCAACCTTGTATTTATCTATTAAACCATCTGCTTTCATTTTTCTCTTAAATATCAACATAAAGTACCAATTTAATTCAATTTATATTTCCATGTCTCCAAGTCATTCCCTTTATCAATTTTAATTATATACCAATTTACACATTAAATCTTTCAACATTTCTGGATTTCCACCCCAAACAACTTCCTTGAATCCTCCATTATATCATCATAACACAAATCTCATTACACATACGGATACACAAGAAGATTAATTGAAATTTTAACATAAAGTACTAATTTAATTCAAACCCTCATTTAAAAACAAAATCCCAAATCTAGGGTTTCAAGAAAATTGGAGGTTTTCTCATTTCATCATCAAATCCAATAATCATCAAATATTTCTCATCAATATCTCAAAACATTCTAAATATCTCAAAATTTTCAGTGAAAACCTCATTTTTTAATATAAACATCTTTTAATCAAAGATTTCAAACTCAAATCAACACATACTTCACATAATACAACACAATCAAACGAAATCATAAATAATTAGAGTTAAGAGAATTCCCTACCTCAAGGATGAGAGCTACCTAGGAAGACCCAATCAAAACCTCTACGAAACTGCGATTCAATTAGTCAAAAGAAAGATCAGCACTCTTCCACTGATCTTGCATGATCTATGGTGGATCCATGGTGTAATGAGGTGAAATCAAAGGTTTGTGGCTAGGGTTTTTGGACATGAAGAGGTGAGGGAGAGAAAAGTGAGAGAAAATGAACAAAATGTGGGTTTTATACTTGCTGATCCCAAACGAATTGCTCTAGCCACCACTTTTGTGCTCAAGTGTCAGAGACATCACACCGCTTGAGCAATAAAACCTTCGCTCAAGCGCAGAACGCATGCTCCTAGAACTTTAGACCATACAAGGCAGATCGCTTGAGCGACCAAACTTGCGCTCGAGCGAACTTCAACATCTCCCAAAATCTTAGACCTACAAAAGTATTTAGATGACCCGCCAGACCACTCAAGCAAACAATACGTCACTTGAGCGAAGAGGAAGAAGAAACAAAAAATTTCCCATAGTGATACATTTAGGCCCTCCATCTTTTGTTTTGATATTGTTTTAATTTTTAAATGCTTTTTTTTTTTGTTCCTTTTTTTTTCATATTGTAGGATGCCTTTCAAGGTTATTGAGTGCCCCCAACAATTCGAACTCTTGATCTCCTGATCTAGTTTCATGAGTGCAATTTGAAACATAAATAAGAGTCTAGATCTGACAATTTGTATAGAAAATCCATTTTATTATAGAACCTTTGCCGAAAAATAGACTATATTACTAGATCTCAGAGTCACCACCTAATCTTTTAGGAAAACTAGGAAACCCATGACTCAAAGTGTCTCAGTTCGAGAACTTAGATATGAAGGGAAAAGGTCATAAATTAAGCACCCCTGCTCACCCGATCAAAAGATCGGCCTCTACTAAATCATGATGTGAGTTTTATAGTCTCCATATGTTCATATACTGGTTTTAATAATGTTAACATTACTATTTGAAGCAAATAAGTAAAGATTGTTTCACCTGTTTGGGTTATGCTTTGATTTCATGCATTTTGGAAAACCTTTTTGCACAATTCAAAAAATAACAAGCAACTCAAAAGTATAAGAATGAACCACATTCCATCGCAAGCAACACAATCTTCATCCACTGGCATTCATATAGATATTCCATTTAAGCATATAGCCACATGGTATAACGTCGGACATAGTAAGTAGCATGTACATGCAAGATGCGAAAACTAAAAAATGCTCACCTAGTACTCCTCTGTGGTAAGCCAAAAAGAATGTGTCAGATACACATGCATGATCCTATATACAAATAGCTAATGCAATATACCCACAAGATGTAACTAATGATTCGGCTACCAACATGTGACATGCGTATCATTTCAAGGTATGAGATAGCGCACAAAATAGCCTTTAAATTGATAAAATCCAAAACTGGAAATGAACCGAGTCCGGACACATGAAAAATTGATGCAAATCATGAATATGATAAATAAAACATTATGTTGTACATACATAAAGCATATAAAATAAAAAAGATAGAAAGGCGTGGGGTTGAGAGTTATTACAACAATTGAATTGACTGAAGCTGTGGGGCTAGGAAGTTTTTACAACAATTGAATGAATAGAAGACATGGGATTCGGAATTATTACAACAATGAATTGATTCATCCAAATAAAAGCTAAATCTAACAGATCATAATAAAATAAAAGCTGAATCTATAAATAGCAACCACAAATGCCTAGGAAAGCACTCCCCAAAAACTTCCATGTTCTGCTCTGCTCTGTCTGGGGGACAAAGTTCACTAGACCGTCTGTACATAAAACCATCCAACTGAATAAAAAAAGGATCCGGCCAGGTATAACCACCGAGACAAACTCTGTTTTGTGCGAAAAGACCACAACAGAACCAAAACACATCTTCTAAGAGGTGCTCATCCCATCTACCCTTCCTTCTTGTACAAATCACTCAAGGAAAAGGTAGATAGGCCTCAACCCTTATTCAACAACACAAAAGACTATATACAACATGTATTTACAACAATTAATCAAATAAAAATAATTAGAGGTTGGAAGAAATTCAAGCCCAAGAAATTAATGAGAACCTACAATCATCTCTTTCTCAATAAGGGAAGATTAATATCCAGATTCATGCTATTAAATGGAGAGAGTGGATTAATGACCACTATTTCTTGGTGGAAAGTAAGAGATTCATCAAAGGTTGTTGAAGACTCCTCTCTCATCATGGAACAAGAATGTTTCCATCATTTTCCATATTCACAAACGATTGAGGAAAAAGTTCTCAACATCTTTGACCTAAAATCTCTTACTTTATGGTTAGAAAATTGATTTCATATAAGGCTTATTTTGGGCCATCTTTGAGCCCAAAATTGAGTGGGCCCCAAACGTCTTTTGGGTTAGGTCCGAAAAGGTGACGTGTTCCTTGACGCGTAGCAAGTCACACGGCGAAGATGGTTCGTCAAAATCATTTATGAGAGAATGGGAACTTGACGTCATTTTCGGGTTCGTGGAATGGACATTTAAAAAATTGAATGTGGGTTTCCTTGTAAGGCTTGTCCCACATTGAAACTTGAAGGGAACTTATGTGTGAATATAAGTTCTAGGTGACAACACTTGGGTTGAGCCCCAAGGGGCACCTCAAGTTTGTAGAAGGGAGGAGTTATGGACAAAGTGAACCTCAGCCCAAACCACCACACAAGCGTGCGCGCGCCGCCGCCGCCATCCATCCAGCCCAGCCCAGCCGAGTCGTGCCGTGCCGGGCGCGGGTTTGGGTTGTTGGTCAAGTCGGTTCTTATATTAATTTTTTAGACAAAATATGTTTAAATTTTTTCCAAAATTCTTGCGAGAAAATTTAATTTTCTGAACCGAAATTAATTCAATTTCTGAATTTAATTTTTATGTCCATTTGTTACTTCTTCAGTCCATTTTTTCAAACAGTTTAAACAGTCCAAACAAGTTACCAATCTATTAAAATCCAGACAAATTCAGTTTCTGCCCAGACAAATTCAAATATGTTGTAGTTTTCCAACAGATAGAAACTACCCAGCAGTTATCTGTTGCTCCTGTTCATTCAAAATATCCACCCGTTCAGTTTGATTTTTAGATCTGTTCAGGTCCATACATAGCAGGGCATTTTCCAGTAGAGAGGCATTTTGAAAATTCATTATTTCCTTCTACTTTTGCTCTCTTGCATGATATAATCTTCATATTAATTTTAAAAAAAAATCAGAGAGTAAGAACACAGGTTTTTGTTCGCCGAACAAATTGTTTGGAGTGCTACTACAATTTGTGAAGATCATTGTATCTTGGGAGATAAATGCCAGTTAACCGTAAGCACCGTAGCGGGGCAAATCTGTCTTAAGGACAGAGTGTCACATACTCGACTTGATCTTTTTATTGTTCATTCGGTTCGGTAAAATAATTTCGGTACGTTATTTGTTTTATTTGTTTGACTTAGCTTCAATTTATTTATTGTACACAGAAGATTGTTCAAACAATCTTAAGATAGATTCGAATTATTCTGTTTACAAAATTTTTCGTTTGTTTCCCTTTCTCTTTTTTCTTCTTACAAAAACTATTTTCTATGATTTTACAAAAATAATATTCTTGTTCGAAAACAAATAATAGTAATATACTGTTTGACAGATAGTAGTAATATACTGTCTATTTTCTTTGACAACTAGTAGTAATATACTAGTGTCATTAACAATTCAGAATATCTATTTTTGGAATTTTGTCAGAAATTAATTTTCATTTTCAGAATTTATTTCTGAGTGTTCATTAATTAAAATTCTGTTTCAGTATTTTAATTATTGAAGTGTTACAGAAATTTAATTTTCCGTGTGGAATTAATTTGGTTAAATAAAATTTTATTTTATTTTCAAATTAATTGAAAATAAAAGTTACAATTTTTGTTTCTTTTATTTTACAGAATTTAATTTTGTGATTTTGATTTAAATTTTCTGTGTAGTATAAAATTCTAATTATAATTTTGTTTTATAAATTAGAATTCATGGCTACTGAAACTGGTCAAACTAATACCCAAACAAGTACTAATGTGGTGGCTGCAATTGCTCCAGCCCCTCCTATTGTGACTGTGCCAGTCAATCACGGTGAGAAGCCAGAGAAGTTCTCAGGAACTTATTTTAAAATATGGCAACAGAAAATGTTGTTCTATCTTACAACTCTGAACCTGGCTCGTTTTCTCTGTAAGAATGCTCCTACTTTGGACGAGGATGAAACTGACTGGCAAGTGGTTGCTGGGGTCGATGCCTGGAAGCATGCTAATTTCCTTTGCCGAAACTACATCTTGAACGGACTTGACAACACATTATACAACGTCTACAGTCCTATCAAAACAGCAAAAGAACTTTGACAGTCTTTGGAGAAAAAGTACAAAACGGAAGATGTCAGCTAAAAGAAATTTGTGGTTGGCAAATTCCTGAACTTTGTGATGGTTGATTCTAAGACGGTGATCAGCCAAGTTCAAGATCTCCAACTCATTCTCCATGACATTTACGCAGAAGGCATGTCTCTCAGTGAATCCTTCCAAGTTGCAGCCTTAATTGAAAAATTACCACAACGCTGTAAGGAATTCAAGAACTACCTCAAACACAAGCGCAAAAAAATGTCTTTAGAAGAATTGATTGTGCGTTTGAGGATTGAAGAGGACAACTGCAATTCTGAAAAGCGGGCTGGTAAGCATCCAATGGAGTCCAAGGCAAATGTGGTGGAACATGCTCCAAAAGCAAAGAAACGAAAGTTTTCTGGAGAAAGTTCATCATAAGACTCTAAAGGGGGGGAAACTAATGGCAAGTTTTACATCTGTGACAAAGAGGGACATCGGGCCAAAGATTGTCGTAGCAAGCACAAAGGCAAAGGAAGAACAAGCAAGAAGCCTGCTCAAGCCCATATGACCAAAGTGGACAATATTTCCAATGGTATAGATGACATAAATCTTTTTGCAGTTGTTTCCAAGGAAAACCTTATCAAAAATCCTAAAGAATGGTGGGTGGACACTGGTGCTACTCGCCACATCTGTGCCGACAAAAAGATGTTCACATCTTATTCTACAGTGGACAATGATGAACAACTTTTTATGGGTAACTCCTCAACTTCTAAAGGTGAAGGACAAGGAAAGATTATTTTGAAGATAACATCTGGAAAGGAATTCACTCTCAACAATGTGCTGCATGTACCGAACTTTCGCAAGAACCTTGTTTCCAGATCTTTGTTAAGTAAAAATGGGTTTAGGCTAGTTTTTGAAAGTGACAAATTTTTACTTACCAAAAACGGGATGTATGTAGGAAAAGGTTACATGGCTAATGGCCTTTTCAAAATGAATATAATGACTGTTGTACCCTCTGTTATTAATAAAAATACATCTTCTTCTTACTTGCTTGAGTGTTCAAATTTGTAGCAATCTCGGTTTTGACCCGTCTCTGTGTAGTGTTTAGGGTTCGGGTTGGTATGGTTTTGAAGAGTATTACATATCTTAGTTTCCCTGTATTTCCCTGTATTTTGGTTATCGGGTTATAGCGGTATGTTTGGAACAGGTAATGTCTCCAAACCGTTAGATGCGAATCCAACCCAAATTGTGCCTTGCAGAGTTGTATCAGAAGTTAATTATTTCAAGTTTTGCCACTTCGCTGAGTACGTTAGGGATCGAGCTGCCCGGTTAGCTCGCGGGGGTCTAGGGAACAGCGCCCCTTAGCGGGTCCGAGGCAACACCCAAGTGGGGACGAGGGGCAGCGCCCCCGAAGCAAAAATACAAAATGCATTCGAAGTTGCTTGTCCACTCGAGCGGCCATTTATGCGCTCAAGCGGAGAATGTTTGGTTCCAGAAGTTTGACCTGTTTGCAAAGGTACTAAGAAAGTGTATTCGACGCTCAAGCGGAGCTTTCCGCACTCGAGCGAGAGCCTGTGTCTGACACTCGAGTGGGGCTTTTCATGCTTGAGTGGACCATGTTATATCAGTTCGTGAATCTGATATTTCATATCACTTTTTCAGTTCTCTCTCTCTCTAAAACTATCTAGAATTTCAAATCTAGAGCTTCTCTCTCTAGAAGTCATATTCTCTCTTTGATTTCTCCAAATCCATTGGGATTTAGACCTAAGTTCTTCATCAAAGTCAGTTATCATCTCAAGGGATTCGTTGTGTGCGGTGGAGATTGAGTTCAAGCATCGTTAATTTTGGAGTTTCATCTCAATTCTTCTTTAATACTTGAGGTAGGGATTTTCTTAGAGTTATATACATATATATATATATTTATTTTGCAAGATCTAGATGATTTTCGAAATCATCCTTCGAAAGCGTTGAAAATTGATTGTTGATTCAAGAAGTTGAGCGATTTTGAAAGCGGGTTTGTCTCTTGTTCTTTTGAAATGATCTTATGGGTTTTGATCTTCGTTGATTGAAGAAAGTATGATTTTGGAAAGTTTTCTTTCAAAAGATTTGAGTTGTATAGTTTTGGTGAGAAGACCTAGAAATTGGGGATTTTTAAAAGAAATTGAAAATCCATAAATGATATTGTTATACTTATTTTGTGTGTCAAAATAAATGGATATTTGGAAATTTTCTTAGTTATATTTATATAAATGATGAATTTCATGGAATATGAGAATTGTTGTTCATTTTGGAAATTATTGTTCAAAACATTGAAATAGTCTTGAAATGACTAATTGTTGAGGATACTTGAGAAGATGGAATTGTGTTATTCCTTGGATGATGAATCGGAATAAAAGTATTTATATTCATATTGTAAAATTGGCATATCAATTTATTTGATTACATTAAACTTTGAAAGTTGATTTGAAAACTTGCAATGAGAAAAGAATGTTGAGAAACAAGTTTTCATGGAATGGTTTTTGGGTAAATACGTTGGTAAGTCTTAATAGGTGGTGTAGATGATATTGAATAAGTTGGCCTGAGAGCCCAGGGTAAAAGACCGAAAACCCGCGCAGATAGGTGTCGAGCCTTCCAGTTAATACCGGTAAAAATGACAATTTGGTATAATATCATTGAGCATGATGGTTTTCAAAAGATGAAAATGTGATTTACTTTCAAAAAGGGGCATAGCATGACATGTGAATTTCATCTCTTGAGACTTGTATAAAATATATATACTTTCTTAAGGATTTCTTACTGGGCTTTATGCTCACCCTACGGGATTTTTGTGCAGGAAAAGATGTGGTGATCCCGCCTAACTAAAGGCGAGGAAATATGTGTTGAGAGTACAAGGCTCTCATTTTGCTGTAACTTTGTTTGTAAGCCAAGGGTTGTATTTGTATGGGTTTGAATGACCATTTTGTGTAACACCTAAGCCTTGGAAACTTGTAAACCCTTGGGGGTATCTATTTGTTTATGTTATTTTGATTTGAAGTGAATGTATTATCGCCTGAAGACTATTTGTATCATGTAATGCATGTGTGGGGATTTATTTTCAGTTTTACTTTAAAGAACCATGGCTATCGTATTATTATTTGGGTATAAAAATTGGGGCGTTACATTTATAGCATGGTAGACTTGGATATGTTAATTATGGATCTTTGCGTAGATTAATTAATATGGAATGTTTACCTAAATTTGACATTGATTCAAATCATAAATGTGAAATTTGCGTTAAGGTAAAATTATCCAAAACTCCTTTTCATTTAATTGGAAGAAGTACGGAACCACTTGAATTGATTCATAGTGACATTTGTGATTTTAAATCAATTCAAACTAGCGGTGGGAAAAAGTATTTTATCACTTTTATAGATGACTATTCTAGATATAGTTATGTTTATTTCATTCGAACCAAGGATGAAGCTTTAGAAACTTTCATTCGATACAAGAATAAAGTTGAAAATCAACTTGGTAAGAAAATTAAGAAACTTAGAAGTGATAGAGGTAGTAAATATGAATCACCTTTTGGTGAATTTTGTAAAGAACATGGAATAATTCGTCAAACCACCGCTCCTTACTCACCTCAGCAAAATGGAATTGATGAAAGGAAGAATAGGAATTTAAAAGAAATGATGAATGCCATGTTAATAATTTTTGGATTACCTCAGAACTTGTGGGGGGAAGCAATACTTTCTGCTAATTATATACTTAATAAAGTACCCCGAAAGAAAGTGAATCAAACACCTTATGAAATGTGGCATAGGAGAGTACTATCCTACAAATACTTGAAAGTGTGGGGGTGTTTGGCTAAAGTGGCTATTCTTAGTCCTGAAAAGACTAAAATATGTCTTAAAACCATTGATTGCATTTTCATTGGTTATGCCAAGAATAGTAGTGCATATTGGTTTTTGATTCACAAATCAGAACATTCCGAAATGCATGTAAATACTATTATTGAATCTCGGAATGCATCTTTCTTTGAACATGTGTTTCCGAATAAGATTGGACAAGAGACTAGTAATAAGAAAAGATCTTTTGATGCTATTACTAGTAGTAATCAAGAACAAGATCAAGAGCAAGAGATAGATCAAAATGAGGAAAAGGAACCTAGGCGTAGTAAACGTGCTGGAACCTCAAAATCTTTTGGTCTAGATTTTCTAACATTTTTGTTAGAAAATGAACCTTTAACTTTTAAAGAAGCTATATCCAGTCCTGAGGCTCCTTTATGGAAAGAAGCTATAAACAGCGAAGTTGAATCCATCCTGCAAAATCGCACTTGGGAATTGGTGGATCTGCCACCAAGTTGTAAACCTCTTGGATACAAGTGGATTTTCAAGAGAAAAATGAAAGCGAATGGATCAATTGACAAATACAAGGCAAGACTTGTGGTCAAAGGTTTTAGACAAAAAGAAGGTCTTGATTACTTTGACACATACTCACCGGTTACAAGAATAACATCCATTAGAATGCTAATTGCTATTGCATCTTTGTACAATCTAGAAATTCATCAAATGGATGTGAAAATCGCTTTTTTAAATGGTGAGTTAGATGAAGAAATTTACATAGAACAACCAAAAGGATTTTCTATTCCAGGAAAAGTAAAGAAAGTGTGTAAATTGGTTAAATCATTATTTGGTTTAAAACAAGCGCCAAAACAATGGCATGAAAAATTTGACAAGGGAATGATGTCAAATGGATTTAAAGTTAATGAGTGTGACAAATGTGTTTATATTAAAAACACAAACAAAAGTTATGTCATTGTATGTCTTTATGTGGATGATATGCTCATCATAGGTAGTAATAATGACATGATTAAAACTACCAAGAAAATGTTGAATAAACATTTTGACATGACGGACATGGGCATTGTTGATGTAATTCTTGGTATGAAAATTACAAAAACATCAGAAGGATATGCTTTGTCACAATCTCATTACATTGAGAAAATACTTGACAAATTCAGCAAAGATGATGATCATGCTAGAATACCTGTGGATGTTAATTTGTTTCTTTCTAAGAATGTACAGGAAAGTATTTTTCAATTAGAGTATGCCCAAATTATTGGAAGCTTAATGTACTTGATGAACTACACTCGCCCAGATATAGCTTATGCTGTAAGTAAATTAAGTAGATATACGAGTAATCCAGGAGTAGAATACTAGAAAGCAATTATAAGGGTTCTTAGATACCTTAGATATACTCGTAACATTGGACTGAATTACACTAGATATCCAGTAGTACTTGAAGGATACTGTGATGCAAATTGGATATCGGATACTAGAGACTCAAAGTTCACCATTGGGTATGTCTTTACTCTTGGTGGTGCGGCTGTATCTTGGAAATCTTCAAAACAGACTTGCATTGCTAGGTCTACTATGGAATCAAAATTCATAGCTTTAAACAAAGCTGGGAAAAAAGCAGAATGGCTTCGCCACTTCCTTGAAGATATTCCAATATGGCCAAAACCTGTGCCTGCTATATGCAGACAGATTCAAATCTGTTACAGTTTTCCAACAGATAGAAACTGTCCAGCAGGTATCTGTTGCACCTGTTCATTCAAAATATCCACCTGTTCGATTTGATTTTCAGACCTGTTCAGGTCCATATATAGCAGGCCATTTTCCAGCAGTGAGGCATTCCGAAAATTCATTCTTTCCTTCTACTTTTGCTCTCTTACATGATATAATCTTCATATTAATTTTAGAAAAAAAATCAGAGAGTAAGAACACAGGTTTTTGTTCATCGAACTAATTGTTTGGAGTGCTACTACAATTTGTGAAGATCATTGTATCTTGGGAGATAGACGCCTCTTAACCGTAAGCACTGTAGCGGGGTGAATCTGTCTTAAGGATAGAGTGTCACATACTCAACTTGATCTTTTTATTGTTGATTCGGTTTAAAAAAAAAATTTCGATACTTTATTTATTTTATTTTTTTGACTTAGTTTCAATTTATTTATTGCACATAGAAGATTAGTCCAACATTTACTTCCAAGAAAAAACCAATCAAAATACAAACCAACAAGCTTCTCAATATCAAATTTCAATAATCCTCCAAATAGCTACATGTAACAACCACATCCACTCATCAAAATTGAGTATGGATTGAAGCACATGAGCCAACATGCTTGAATGATTAGAGAGCAAATGAGAAAGTGCAAAAAATATGAAAAAAACTATACTATATAATCAAACTTGTAGATGGGTGGCTACATTCTAAGTTCCAACCCATCCACAAGGTTCCAATCAACACCTCTACATACAACAACAATGAATTGTACTTTTAAAAGGCAAGAAAAGAGTACAAACACATAGAAAATGAAAGAAACCATCAACTCAATGGATGGGTGGCTACTTTCTACTTCCCTCCACATTCATGAGGACTCCTCACATGATTACAACAAGCTAGAAATGAATTCAGAGCTTAAAGAGAGAGAGAGAGAGAGAGAGAGAGAGAGAGTGTGTGTGTGTGTGTGTGTGTGTGTGTGTGCGTGTGAGAGAGAGAAAAGTTCAAAAGTTTCACCTCTTAAAAGAGGTTGAGCTTCCTGGTTGTCAAACTCCTTCTTGGCACCCTTAAGGTTCTTTAGATATGGCTTATAGTTCTTGATATCCTCAGCAACAAGCTTGTAATTAAGCTTTAATGGAGTTTCGATGGTTGGTGTGTGAAAAATGGAGGTTGGAGGCGAGGTAGAGTGAGAAGCACTAAAAAACAATTCTCTTAGCCTTTGAAAATTTGGTAACCCTAAAAACCAAAGTTGGGTCGTGTATTTATAGATTTTACATCTAAAATAATTGTGGAAAAGTCGTAGAAAAAGTCAAAATTCCCAAAAATACTCTGTACCCGAACATTCTAGCACGTCGTACCATTATTCTTCTAGCCAACTACATTTTTCATTTGGTCGTGATTTGTTGTTTGACCAGATGAGGAATATGCCGTTAGGTCAATAGGGTAAAGTTAGCGTAATTTGAAAGAAGACACAGGTATTTCAAAGGATTTCACCATTTCCATTTATTCCTACCATATCCTTCAATCAGTTCACAAGATACAACAATGTTTGGTGGTTGAAAAGGTGAGCCTCGGGATATTGTAGAAATGTTTGAAACTCCGCAATCAGACGTATTTTGAAAAAAGGTTCTAATTTGGTTTAAAATGTTTTGGCCAAAATGTGTGTAAGGTTAGAATTAAAGCTTGAGTTTGGACTCCTTACTGAAGAATTCATAAGATTAGCATATCTCGATTTTCATTACCGGATGTTCAGAAAAGAGTGTCTAAGTCTTAAGGCCGGACAAAATAAGGTGTCTACACATAGATACAATTGAATTATTATTATTATTTTTTTTGGGTGTAGAAATAGTTCAAAAAAATTGTTTTTTTTTTTTACAAATTCCCAAAAAAAATAACTTTAAAAAACATTTTACAAACAAATTTTCTATAATTTTATTTGTTTTTAAAAGCATAAAATAGTTTTCCATAATAATACCAAACGCCTACATGTGTTTCTAACTTACACAAGCATTTCAAAACAGATAACACATACAAAAAGGTCCCCACATGCACATAGATTGAATGTTTCTCAATTCTCATTTCAACCTCAAATATTTTTGTATCCTTCAAATGAAATATACAATCTCTCAAAATTTATTTATTCCATCATAACGACAATTATAATAAATAAAAATCAAACCCATCATAAATTAAGTTTGAAGTTCTTGAATTAAGGGCATTTAGGCCCTCCCTCCTTTGTTTTCCAATTTTTGTAACATGGACATTCCTCCTTGTGGCCATATGTGCCCGACGGTACACAAAGACATTTGTCACAACAAAGGTTGCAAAACATCAAGCAATTGTTCAAGTGCGATGTTGCCAAACATCGTTTGGCGCATGCAGCAGGGCATTCTACAAACATGACATTCATACACTATTAATTAGACAATATTTGACTACAATTTTGTTTTTAAAGATAATGATACAAAAAGAAAGGGGAAAAAATACTTACGATCTTTGGTAAGAGATCCTTCTCCGCCAGCCTATTGGTGATTTAAAACAAATCAATGACATATAAATTAGACAAATCTCGTAAAAAATATAAATTTTACTATGAGTTAGTGTTCTTTGAACTTTTATATCGTCATTGAATTTTTTGGATATATAAGGGGGAAGAAAAGGGAAGAAAAAAAAATGAATGAGTTATAACCTAACATTTTCACTTTTCACTTCTTTCTTTTTTTTCGTGTGCGTGTGTGTGTACATTTAAGATCCAAACACAATCTAAGATTGAAGACATAATCACCATTATTGTGGCGAAAATAGTTGGGGAGGATTACTTACCAATGAAACTTGAATGGTTGACATGGAAGCCACAAGGAAGAAGAGGAAGACAAATTGAAGCCTTGAAAAGCCAGCTATAACTCTACTACTCTTTTAGTTTGTGAAAAATTTCTCTTTTTCTTTCACGTTTACCCAGGTCACAATACATTTTGATACCTATGATTCCCTATTTATAGTTGATGCGCTAGCTTGTAAACATTCTTTGAATGGTAAGCTATTAAGCCATCTTAAATGTTAATAGTGTGAAACGATCAATAAATTATTACCAAAATGCGGTTACTAAGCCTTCTTTTGGTAATGATTTTTTTAGTTGATTTTTTTGACTTTTTTGATTTTTTAGCTTTGGAATGGAGGATTTTTTTTTTTTTGTCCTTTTGTGATTTTTGGCTTTTTGTGATTTTTTGACTTTTTTTTTATCCTTTTGTGATTATTTAGCCCAACTCAAAAACCAAACAATCCCTAAATGAGATTCCTTTCATTGTGGGTTTGCTATGCATGGTATTATTCAATAGGAAATTTGAACATCATTATTGGAGAAAAGTTACTTACCTATTTTGGGAAATAGGTTAAAAGTTAATTTTTGGACTTTTTTAAAAAAACGTGCAAAAAAATAGAAAGGTGATGTGATCCAAAAAAGTCAAAAAGCCAATAAACTGGCTTTTAACCTACTTCATGAGGCTCACTTTGGGCTCACCTCTCATCATGTGGTCATCAATATCTGATTAATTTAATTTTTTGCATAGATGATTTGTTCAGTAAGCCTTATAAGATAAATGATTCAAATCATGAAAGTGTATTTAGAATGAACCTAATGAAAAATATAATAGTCCCTATAGTGTGCCTTGGATAGAACATTAATGACTTGTCTTCTATTATTATTTGGCATAATTCAATGATATGTCACTCAATGGTGATGATATTAGTAATCTGTTTTTGATATGTCACTCAATGGTGATGATATTAGTAATCGGTTTTTGATATTAGTAATCTGTGCCTCGAATAGAACATTAATGACTTGTCTCTATTATTATTTGGCATAATTCAATGATATGTCACTCAATGGTTGTTATTTTTATTTTTATTTTTTTTTTTTTTTTTTTTTGGCATACATGATGTGTTATCAAATTTGACATGCTTTCAACCTTTGCCAAATCCATGTTATTTTTGACATATGGGTTGGGGCAAAAATTTGGGGTCAAATTTGATTGTTGATGTGCCATGTAGGATTTGGCTCTTGTCAAAAATAATTATAGCACTTTTTTTATAAATAAAACAATATTTTAGTTTATCTTTCAATAACAAAATAATAAAATTTGGTATAGAGGTTGGAGAGTTTCAAGAGAAGTCAAATTGACATATGTCAATTTGTCACCCAAGCCTTCAATTTTATATGACATACCAAAATTTGGCATATAGGTTGGGGATGCTATCCAAAGCTTAAAATAGCAAGAAGGAAATTATTCTTTTCTTCTCATTGTAATAATAAAAAGTACAAAAATATTAGACACCCCAAAAATTTTATCAAAAGTTCTACCAAATGTCTCACATGGGTGTGGGACCTACATGGGACCCATATCGTGTAGATCCCACACCCATGTGAGACATTTGATAAAACTTTTGGTAGAATTTTTGGGATCTCTAGCATTATTCCAAAAAGTATTAACCTTAAGAATTTAATAATATGCATTAATTTCTGTACGAAAAATTTTATGTCATGTTTCGGGTCGTTGACTCGACTTGTTGTGCCTATTTAGATTTTCTGTTTTACTTTTGGAACCATTGTACGCTAGTTATTATTCTAGTGATTGTGGTTAGACCATGTTTAGTGACCCTAAAGTGTTTTAGCGAGTTAAAATTTTGAGTTCCGAGCGTTAAGGACGAGTTACCAGTGCAGGAATGCCTTAAAGAGAATTTTGGCCACACCAGGCATTCCTCTTACATGCAGGTTGGAGCCACATGTACGATTTGGTGCAAAAACATTTGGACTTCTGGAGTTGGGGCCGCATGTGTGGTGGGCTAAGTTCACATGTGCAATTTAGGGCCCGTACGTGAGACAATGTGGAGCAGCAAGTATAACACACGACAATAAACAGCACGTGCAGTGAAGGAGTCCCGCACGTGCGGCGAGGGACATCCGCACGTGTAACGCCCTCAAAATAACAATATTAAACCCATCAATAAAGATATGCATTGATATGTAAAAGTTCCACATCCTTCCATTTATCAGAGTTCCATTACAAAAGTATTACATGTTAACAACAAAAGCAAATGCCCTATGGGCTTACAGCTTTCCAAGTTAACACTTGGTTACAACAAAAGGGTACTAACTCATTTACACATTAAGCCCTTGGCTTGAATTTACATGTAATACATCAAAAAGTAAAACGACAAAAGTATGTCCGCCTCTAGCCTCCCAAGCTATGTCCTTGGAGGTGGCATGCTACCTGTACCTGAAAATGATGTTCCCATATAGGGTGAGCCACAGCCTAGCAGAGATACACTAAACCAACCATGAACAATGACTAAAAGATTAGCAATTGATAGATGGCCAACACTGATACATTCACATAAATCACATATTTATGTCATACGACTTATGAGTCCAAGTTACTTTTCATTTTCCCTTTTTCAACAGATAAACATGTTAGCTCTATCATAATTTCAACAGATATGTATAAAACTATATCCCACATTCACAGATAAGCATATAAGCTATATCCACATTCCCAACAGATATGTATAACAACAATATCCCACATTCACAGATAAGCATATAAGCTGTATCCACACTTCACAAAGATAAGCATATAAGCTCTATCTTCACTTCTCTAGACAAGCATATGAGCTGTATCTACGGAGTTCATCCCCTATCTTCTCCCAACACTATCCGGTTTAGAGGTACATCCCCCATCTTCCCCTAAACCGCAGAGTACATCCCCCATCTCCTCCTCTACACAAAACGTATACAAACACATTGGTTCTATATACAATCACTCAATACATACAGTTAATGTATTCTAACAACCGTCAATTTTCATGACACATTCCATTGATTAGTTTCCGTTTGCCTAATCATCATGCATTGTCTACAACAATCACGACTATCCTCCACCGATAGCCCAAAGCAATTATTTCTAAACAGAAAATAAATGCACAAATGGATATTCAATCAACATTTCAATTCGGTGTGTGATAAACAATTCAACTACACCCTTTTACCCCTTGCACTCCCAATCTCAACAATTCCATTTCATTTCCTCATTTCTCACAATTAATCATCTCAATTAATCAACAATGTAATTAGGTCATTTTCCATAATTACCATTTCAACCCTTAGGTCCCATTTTCATCAATGATTCAATATTTATTTCATTTCTCTATACCAAACATACATCTAGGTTTATTATAAATAAAACCCCAACCTTTGTAAAATAACACAAAAGCCCTAAATCTTCACAAGATTACCAAACCAACCCCAACATCTCAAAATACCAAAATTTAAAGACAAAATCCATAGAGAGGAGTAGGATATCCCTACCTCAAATTCGGAGCCCCAAAGGAGAACATGACAAAACCCAACGTGCTCCAAATCCCGAAATTTTCAGATTAAAATGTAGCCCTCGACGATCAACAACTTTTTTGTAAAGGCCAAAGATGAGCAAATCACTCCTACTAGATCAAAACCTAGAGAGAAGGTAGAGTTCTAGAGTGAGAGGCTCAACAATGGTGGTTTTGGAAAAGTAGGAGAGAGAAGAGAAAGTGAAAAAGTGATTTGAAAAGTCAAAACACGGAACTTAAACCCAGTCGACCCGCTCGAGCGTCAAACACCCCGCTCGAGCGTCATTCATAGACTCCCGCTCGAGCGTCAACAATCCCGCTCGAGCGGCGGATACACACTCCCAGAACTTTTACAGAACCAGGTCTCCGCTCGAGCTTCCAACTCCCCGCTCGAGCGGCACTCACACAACCCCGCTCGAGCGACCAACCATACGCTCTAGCGTCCAACACTGCACAGGAAATACTGGATGGGTGCAATTCCCGCTCGAGCGCCAACACCCCCACTCGAGCGGACAGGTCAAAATCTGGGCAACTAGTTTTGGTTTCTAAACTCAACCAACCTGTAACAAACCTGCCCAACACATCCTATAACTCAAGTACGAAGTAAAAGGATGTAAACAAGATAATAATCAACTACCAACATCCACAGACACATGTCCGGATCACTGTTCAACAAGGGTAAACCCGGGATCGCTATAGCACGTGCGGCCATGTGCATTTTTGCCTCCTTTTTCTTGTTCCTCCCTCTCTTTCTAAACTCTCTTTTCTCTTCATTCTCTCTAAAACACACGCCAAACTTCACGAAGCTCTCAATCTAACCAAATGAAAGAAGAATTTGACCCTAGTTCTTTGGATGAAAGTGATAAGCATGTCAAGAGCTTCATTTTGACCAGAGCTATTGAAAATCCGACAAACTCAAAATTTTAAATTTTCTTCCTTTTCTCTCTTAATCTTTGAGGTAAGGATTTTCTTAATTTAGTACATGTATTTTAGCAAGATTATGTGCTATTTTGTTAGTTGAAATGGTTTGGAAAAGTTAGGGTTTTGCTAATATTGTTGCTAATGCATAAATTGGAAAATTTATCAAATGTTTGTCAAACTTTTTAACAGTTTTACCTATGGTTGCTGTTATCCCAGTAATGACAACCCATGAGGGAGGTGAATTGAATTTTCAAAATATTTAAGCAATAATGAAAACTAATGCAGTCTGAACTAACTCAGAACTAAAAGAGAGATAAAAAATTTAAATAATCAAACTTTAACTATGAATAAGCAATGAAAATAATCAAAGGAAAATATAAGCAGTGATAAGAGAAAGGAGAAGAGATATCAACACCATGATTTATAGTGGTTCGGCTTAACCCAAGTCTACGTCCACTCCCCAAGTATTCTCGTTGGGAATTTCTCCACTATCCTCAAATAATAATACAACCCCTAGCTTCACAGGTGCTAGTAAACATTTACAACAAGTGATCAGCCCGCAATCACTTAAGCCAATTAGTTTTGAATCCGATGTATAGTCATACCTAACCCAAGTGATTTTATCTCAAAAATCACTTACAAAAATATCATAACTAGTTTTGAATCCGGTGCCTAGTCACACCTATCCCAAGTGATTTTATTCGAAAAACCACTCACAAAAAAATCACTCTCTCAAGAGTAAGAAGAAGGGGGTGCAAACCCTTTTACAATAAAAGTTTAGCTAGTGAAAAATGAAGAGCGTGGTTGGAGTTGCTCTTACAGAGCTTTCTTGAATATCACCAATGTATATTTGTTGTGTTTGTTGTTTTTTTCAACTGAGGCTTGAATGCTCCTTTTATAGCTTCAAAATTATGACTGTTGGAGCTTCAAAAATATAGTTGTTAGGATTGATTTCCTTTCCCAACTCAATTCATCTTCTATATTGAACCTTTCCATATGAGAGCGATTTGAAATTTGAATTTTTGTATTCTTCAATTAATCCCATAGTCCATGCTTTCCTTCCTCATGCATATCTTCAACATAAAATAGTATATTAGAGGAATCTTCAAATTCAAATTCTATTTGTAAGCTTCCTTTCTTGAATATTAGCAAATTTCAATTTGTCTTGGAAAAGTTCTAAACAAATGCCTTTGATTCTACATTATTTCCTGGTAGAGCAAATCTTCCTTTTATATCAAATCCAATCAAAATCTTCATTCTTCATTTATGTTTGAACAATTTGCTTCTGCCGAATACTTTGAGCTGACTCTGAAAATTATGGGAATTTCCTTATGTAATCCAACAAGCTCTAAGTCGGTTCATTCTAGATTTGAGTTGACACCTTCATTTCTGATTCAATTTTATTTAGTACAATATATTTTGAGTTTGCTCCTCTTTCTTCATGAGCTTACTCAAATCAAGAAAATTGTTCCAGATCTGACTCAAATCAAGAATATTGTTCTAGTCAATTCTACAAATTAGACAAACTTTAATCATCTTCAAATTTAACAATAACTTATTATAAGCACAATCACTTAGGCTTTGTCATCATCAAAATCATTTTATATAATCCTTTGGAAACCTTGGGGCTAACAGTTGATATTTAGCATGTGAATTTGAGAAATTTTCACTTTAAATGAGAAAATCCCAAATTTTTGAAAACCCTAGAAATGTAAAGATTGGGAATGCAATTGGGAATTGAGGAAATTTATGAAAATTCTTGCTAAATTATGACCATTTGGAAAGTATGGAGAAATGTTAAGAGTTTTGGGAAATCATCTGTTATTTTGAAAGAATTGAGAATTGTTAAATTCTGCTCTATATTTTGCTTATTCAGAATATTGTAATAGAGATAATTATTTTGGAAATCGATGGAGGATTGCATTGACTTGTTGTATAATTGATACGGAAATTAGCATAAATTTTCGAAACTTTTCATGGGTATAATTCTATAATAATAGTCTTCTACTATTTTTTTGAAAGACGTTCACGTTATTATTTTTTTTTTCCTTTTAAACTATTCTTTGATCTTTGAAAGGTAAATCATTGATGAACTTTTGTGTCTACAACTTCTTTATGTATATCATCTTCTTCTTTTTTTATTATTTACAATATAATAACTTATTGATATATGACTCTTTCATTATGTTATATTTATAACTTACTGAATTATGAATCATTATTCTACATGATATTATTGTATATCATCATTTTTTATTATGTCAGAATTTAAGATTTATAACTTATTGATACAAATTAGTATATCAATTTTTATGTTTTTTTATTTTATGCTATAATATTTCTTGAGTATTATTTTAAGTTGACTACACTTCATATTCTAGATTTATTTTTGTTGAATTATTTTTTTAAATTTCTAGAGAATGTATCAAATTTGTATTTGGAATGAGAATAAGGTCAAAGTGAGGTTAACAAGGTTGGCATAGAGGAGACACTTGCTTCTTCGGCACAATAGTAGGTATAGCGATCCCGGGTTTACCCTTGTTGTACAGTGATCCGGACATGTGTCCGTAGATGTTGGTAGTTGGTTATTATCGTGTTTACATTCCTTTTTCTTCA
Organism: Camellia sinensis; assembly: GCF_055761805.1. Classification (NCBI taxonomy): domain Eukaryota; kingdom Viridiplantae; phylum Streptophyta; class Magnoliopsida; order Ericales; family Theaceae; genus Camellia; species Camellia sinensis. The sequence goes on from NC_138963.1 coordinate 86,567,468, forward strand.
TATTTGAGTTATAGGATGTGTTAGGCAGGTTTGTTACAGGTTGGTTGTGTTCGGGAGCCTAGTGTTGCTGCCCAGAATTTTGGACCTTCGCTCGAGCGAGGAGTTGGTCGCTCGAGCGAGAGTTGAGTTGTGTCTGGTGGGCCGAGCCAGGGTGGCTTCGCTCGAGCGAGTGTTGCGTCTGGTTCTGGACCTGAGAGTTGTATTTCCTGGCTCGAGTGAGCTTTTCGTGGCTTGAGCGGTCTGGGTTTTTCTTCGCACGATCGAGAACTTCTTGGCTCGACCGAGAGTTTCTGAGTCTGGTCGCTCGAGCAACGAAGGCTTCGCTCGAGCGAGCGTGTTTTATATCAGCGGACAGCAGCGTCTTAAACATCACTTTTTCACTTCCTTTCTTTGATTAAACCCTAAATCCGAGCCTCTCTCTCTCTACACTTGCACTCTCTCTAAGATTTGATCTCCCTAGGGTGTGAATCTAGCCTAGGGCCTTTGTTAAAAAGATAGAGGGTGTTGAGAGCTTCGATTTAATCTGAAAAAGTTTGGATTTGGAGCACGTTGATCTTCGAGTCTTCATCTCCTTTTTGGCTAAAACTTCAAGGTAGGGATATCCTACTCCTCTCTATGGGTTTTGTCTGTAAATTTTGGTATTTTGAGATGTTGGGCTTGGTTTGGTAATTTTGTGAAAGTTTGGGGCTTTTGTGTAATTTTACAAAAGTTGGGGTTTTATTCATAATAAACCTAGATGCATGTTTGGCATAGAAAAATGGAATGATTGTTGAATCATTGATGAAAATGGGACCTAAGGGTTGAAATGTTAATTATGGGAATTGACTTAATTACATTGTTTAATTAATTGGGATAATTAATTGAGAGGAATGAAGAAATGAAATGTTGATTGAATATCCATTGTGCATTTATTTTCTGTTTAGAAATAACTGCTTTAGGCTATCGGTGGAGGATAGTCGTGATTGTTGTAGACAATGCATGATGATTAGGCAAACTGAAACTAATCAATGAAGTGTGTCATGGAATTTGACGGTTGATAGAATACATTAACTGTATGTATTGGGTGATTGTATATAGAACCAATGTGTTTATATACGTTATGTGTAGAGGAGGAGATAGGGGATGTACTCCGCGGTTTAGGGGAAGATAGGGGATACACCTCTAAACCGGTTAGTGTTGGGAGAAGATAGGGGATGAACTCCGTAGATGCAGCTCATATGCTTGTCTAGAAGTGAAGATAGAGCTTATATGCTTATCTTTGTGATGTGTGGATATAGCTCATATGCTTATCTGTGGTTATTGTGGTTATACATACCTGTTGTAGAATGTGGATATAGCTTATTTGCTTATCTGAGAATGTGGATATTGTTGTTATACATATCTGTTGAGAATGTGGTTAGTGCTTATATGCCTATCCGTTGAAAAAGGGAAAATGAAAGAAAACTTGGACTCATAAGTCGTATGACATAAATATGTGATTTATGTGATTGTATCAGTGTTGGCCATCTATCAATTGCTAATATTTTAGTCATTGTTCATGGTTGGTTTAGTGTATTTCTACTGGGCTGTGGCTCACCCTATATGGGAATATCATTTTCAGGTGCAGGTAGCATGCCACCTCCAAGGACATAGCTGGGAGGCTAGTGGCGGGCATACTTTTGTTGCTTAACTTTTGATGTATTACATGTAACTTCAAGCCAAGGGCTTAATGTGTAAACGAGTTAGTACTCTTTTGTTGTAACCAAGTGTTAACTTGGAAAGCTGTAAGCCCGTAGGGCATTTTGTTATGATGTTAGCATGTAATACTTATGTAATGGAACTCTAAGGAATAAAGGAATGTGGTTAGTTTATATGTAAATGCATGTCTTATCTGATGGGTTTAATGTTGTTTTTTTTAGGGCGTTACAACTTGGTATCAGAGCGTACCGGGTTCGAATACTTTGGGTACGTGGGAAGTGATTAGGATCACAATGGGTTTGTCTCGCTTGATAGAGACTTAAATGTAGTATCATATGCTATGTGCTTAAGTGATAACATGCTTATGTGACTATGTGGGTATGGGATTTAATTTCTAGGATGTTGATTGGATCCTTGGGTTTCTGGGAGTCTTGTTGGAAAAGCACTCGATCAATGCTGTTTCTAACCGGAACTCTAGTAACGCCTCGGGACTATCATTATCCTGAAATGAAATTCGTAAGTGCTTATGTGTTTATGTGCTTATGTGGAGTGAATTACAGTTGTCCATGCATTAGGACGTGAGTGTTTAGTTTCGGCACATTTATGAATGTGCTAACGTTCTGTGTTGCCTTTATTAGGATGTCAGGATGAGGAAGAGGAGTTAGGCGTAGTAGACCTGCGAGGTAGGAAGTACCGTTACAGGGTGAGATTCCGGCAGTGCAGGAGGGAGTTGGGCAGGCCAATGTGGCCGAGCCAGTAGGTCAGCAGGCTATGGGTGCCTTGGCCAGAGAGATAGCAGGAGCTTTGGGTATTCTTAGAGCTGGGAATCAGGCAGCTGAGACAGGGCCTTCTTTCTTGAAGAGGGAGTTCTTCCGGTCTAATCCGGACGAGTTTATCGGGGATCCGAAGGAGCCACTGAAGGCTGATGAGTGGTTAGAACAGATGAGTAAGACGTTCGAGATGCTTTGCATTGAGGACGGAGCACTGAAAGTGACCTTGGCATCCTTCCAGCTGAAGGAAGATGCGGGTCAATGGTGGAAGTACGAGAAGGCTCGTGTTGGTGGTACTTGGGAGGCGTTTATAAATGCTTTTCAGGAGAGGTTTTTGTCTGCAGCAGCTAGGGAGAAGCTGAGGGATCAGTTTAGCCGGCTTAAACAGCAGGGCTTGTCAGTGGCCGAGTTTGAGGCTACTTTTACCAGTCTGTCCAGGTTTGCACCGGAACTGGTGGCGTCTGAGGAACGCCGTTGTTATGAGTTTGAGCGGAAGTTGAGGCGGGGCCTCAAGTTGAGAGTTGGTGGGTCTTACATCCGAGAGTATAGACACCTAGTTGATGCTGCTGCTCATATGGAGATTATGATGCAGGAGGAGGAGGAAGAACAGAGGGGCTCCAAGAGGAGCCAGGATAGTCAGAGTGATGGCAGGAGACAGAAGGGTTATAACCCTCAGCAGTCTCAGGGTGCAGTCTCTAGATCGACCTTTCCAGTGCCGAGTGTGGGCTCGGGGAGAGGCAGTCAGGGGGAATTCACTTGTTACAAGTGTGGCCAGCTGGGTCACAAGGTTTCAGTTTTCCCGCAGAAGGGTGGGGGTCAGAAAGCTGCTTCTTCTTCAGCTAGACCGCAGAGTCAGAGTTTGGGCAGGGGGCAGCCCTTGACTTGTTATCAGTGTGGACAGCCTGGGCACCTGAAGAGGTTTTGCCCACAGCTGAGTGCCACTTCGGGAGCGTCTGGTTCTAGGCAGACGCAGGGTTTTCAGCCAGCTCAGTCTGTGCAGGCCTCGAGGGCCAATCCGGGAGTTTCGTCATCCCAGTCTGTGCAGCAGTCTTTTGCTCCGAGAGGTGAGCAGGTAGACCAGGGGCCTACGGGGCGCGTGTATGCTGTTACCGCGCAGGATTTAGTACCGGCTCCATCAGTAGTGAGAGGTACTTTTCTGTTTTGCAACTCAGTTGCTAATGTGTTGATAGACACGGGTGCATCTCATTCTTTTGTATCTGCTGCATTTGCATCTGTTTTGGAATTGGAGTTAGCACGGTTAGCATCTCCTATTTGTGTGGTATCGCCTTTGGGTGGTGAGTTGATTCTGAAACAGGGTGTTAGAGGATGTGATATAGAGGTCGCCGACTATAGGCTTCCTTTTCCGTTTGTTGTCATGCCCATGAAGGGCTTTGATGTTATTTTGGGTATGGACTGGCTATCGTCATACCGGGCTGTTATTGATTGCTACCGCCAGAGGGTCACGTTATGTACCTTGAGCGGGGAGTGGTTCCATTTCTTGGGAGACCAGGTTGGTAGTGTTTTGCCACCGGGGTATGATTCACGAGGGCGAAGTGAGCTTAGTAGTCTACTTGCCAGCTTTGAGAGTGGTGAGAGTGGTGAGACCCCGCTTGTGTTGCCGAGGGTGGTTTGTGAGTATTCGGATGTCTTTCCCGAAGATCTTGTTAGTTTGCCACCTCACCGAGAGATAGAGTTCTCTATTGATTTAGTGCCTGGTACGGCGCCGATTTCTATGGCACCTTACCGTTTTTCTCCAGCAGAGTTGGTTGAGTTGAAAGTCCAGCTCCAGGAATTGCTCGATAAGGGCTTTGTTCGCCCTAGTGTTTCGCCGTGGGGAGCACCGGCCCTCTTTGTTAAAAAGAAAGATGGTGCCTTGAGATTGTGTATAGACTACCGGAAGTTGAATCGGGCTACGGTTAAGAATAAGTACCCTATGCCCCGTATAGATGATTTGTTTGACCAGTTGAAGGGTTCCCGTTGTTTCTCTAAGATAGACTTGAGATCGGGTTACCATCAGTTGAGGGTCAGGGAGGAAGATATTCCTAAGACGGCATTCCGTACGCGGTATGGCCATTATGAGTTTCTGGTGATGCCATTCGGACTTACCAATGCACCGGCAGTCTTTATGGACTTGATGAACCGGATTTTCCGGGAGTTCTTAGACCGATTTGTGGTTGTTTTCGTGGACGATATTCTTATCTATTCGTCTTCTGAGGAGGAGCACGAGGCACAATTGAGAGTGGTGCTTGAGTTACTTAGAGCCCATAGGCTGTATGCCAAGTTTGGGAAGTGTGAGTTCTGGCTGAGGGAAGTCAAATTCTTAGGCCACGTGGTATCCGGGGAAGGGGTATCTGTTGATACATCCAAGGTTGAGGCAGTGCAAGATTGGGCACAGCCTAAGAGTGTGTTTGAGATCCGCAGTTTTCTGGGATTAGCTGGGTATTATCGTCGGTTTGTGAAAGATTTCTCCAGGTTAGCGTCACCGTTGACTAGAATGACTCGGAAGGGAGTCAAGTTTGCGTGGAGTGAGACTTGTGAAAAGTCGTTCCAAGAGTTGAAAGTTAGATTGACCACCGCTCCGGTGTTGATTATTCCGGAGAGAGGGTTGGGTTATGCGGTTTATTGTGATGCCTCACGAGAGGGTTTGGGTTGTGTGTTGATGCAAGAGGGGAAAGTGGTAGCTTATGGCTCATGTTAGTTGAAAATACACGAGAAGAATTACCCCACACACGACCTAGAGTTAGCAGCAGTGATCTTTGCCTTGAAAATCTGGAGGCACTACCTTTATGGTGAGAGGTTCGAGGTATTCTCGGATCATAAGAGTTTGAAGTATCTGTTTACACAGAGAGACTTGAATTTGAGGCAGAGGAGGTGGATGGAGTTCATCGAGGACTATGATTTTGAGTTGCACTATCATCCGGGAAAGGCCAATGTTGTGGCCGATGCCCTTAGTAGGAAGACCATTGGTGAGGTAGCTTGTATAGCCATCCGGGAATGGGAGATGTTGGGAGCACTTGGCGAGTTTGATTTGCTACTGGGCGAATCTGTTGAGGCTGCGGCCTTGTTTTCTGTTGTTGCGCAGCCTACACTTGTGATTAGAGTGTTAGAGGCACAGAGAGGTGACCTTGAGGTAGAATCCCTCCGAGGGAAGATCTCCAGTGGGAAGGTTGAGAAGGGTTTGACGGTGTATCCCGACCTGAGTGTGAGATACCGAAACCGTTTGTTTGTACCGGAGTCTTGCCGAGATGAAGTACTCCGAGAGTTTCACCATTCGTACCTTGCGGTGCATCCGGGAGGTACTAAGATGTATCAGGATTTGGGTCGCCAATTTTGGTGGCGGGGTATGAAGAGAGATGTGGCTGTTTTCGTATCGAAATGCCTTACCTGCCAGCAAGTGAAGGCCGAGCATCAGAGGCCAGCAGGTTTGTTGCAACCCTTGCCTATTGCCGAGTGGAAGTGGGAGCATGTCACTATGGACTTCGTTGTAGGTCTTTCGAGGACTCAGCGGGGTAGTGATGCTATTTGGGTGGTTATAGACCGGTTGACTAAGTCGGCGCACTTTATTCCTATGCGCGTGAGAGATTCGGTAGATCATCTTGCCGATTTGTGTATTCGGGATGTAGTGAGATTGCACGGGGTCCCAGTGACGATCGTCTCAGATAGAGATCCTCGTTTTACTGCTAGGTTGTGGTAGAGTTTGCAGAGTGCCTTGGGCACTAAGTTGACCTTTAGTATGGCCTATCATCCTCAGACTGACGGGCAGTCCGAGCGTACTATTCAGATCCTCGAGGATATGCTTCGGGGTTGTGTCCTGGACTTCAGTGGGACGTGGGAGAGGCACTTGCCATTGGTAGAGTTTGCCTACAACAACAGTTTTCAGTCTAGCATCGGTATGGCACCGTTTGAGGCCTTGTATGGCCGACCGTGTAGGTCTCCAGTGTGTTGGGCCGAGGTGGGTGATGCACCTTTGTTGGGTCCGGAGTTGGTTAGGGAGACGACGGAGAAAGTTGAGCTTATCCGTAGGAGGCTTGTTACAGCCCAGAGTCGTCAGAAATCTTATGCCGACCGTAGGAGAAGGCCTTTGGCGTTTGAGGTAGGTGATCATGTCTTTCTGAAGATATCACCTAGGCGAGGTTTGATGAGGTTTGGGAAGAGTGGGAAGTTATCCCCTCGGTTTATTGGTCCTTTTGAGATCCTTGAGAGGATAGGTGAGGTTGCTTATCGGTTAGCCTTACCGCCGCAGTTGTCCGGAGTGCATGACGTGTTTCATGTCAGTATGCTTCGGAAGTATGAGCCAGATCCATCACATGTGCTGGATTGGACCGATTTAGAGGTAGATGAGGATGCCTCGTATGAGGAGAGACCGGTTCGGGTCTTGGATAGGCGGGATCAGGTCCTGCGTGGCAAGACCATTCCTTTGGTGAAGGTCTTGTGGAAACATCACGGAGTGGAGGAAGCCACTTGGGAACGTGAGTTGGGAGTTCGTGAGAAATATCCGGACTTGTTTGTTGATGTGTGATCTTGTATTTAAATTTTACATTTTGTTGAACTTAAGAGCTATTATATATGTCTTAAGTTGTGAAACATTGAAAATGTTTTGATTATTGGAAGTATGTTTTGAAACTTGCCTCATATGGAAGTTGAATGTAACATTATATGTGTTAGATATATTGTTGAAATTGGGAAGTTAGTGCATAATGTTGATGCATGTTGAAAATACATATGTTGTTTACATATTGTGATATGTCTCTTGTTAAAGGGATGGGATGACCGGTAATGGGTCGAACTGTTGAATGTTAAAATGTGACATTGTCTAAAATGGAGGAAAACCTGTTTCTGAAAACTTGTGCTTAATTTCGGGGGCGAAATTCTTTAAGGGGGGGAGGTTATAGCGATCCCGGGTTTACCCTTGTTGTACAGTGATCCGGACATGTGTCCGTGGATGTTGGTAGTTGGTTATTATCGTGTTTACATTCCTTTTTCTTCATATTTGAGTTATAGGATGTGTTAGGCAGGTTTGTTACAGGTTGGTTGTGTTCGGGAGCCTAGTGTTGCTGCCCAGAATTTTGGACCTTCGCTCGAGCGAGGAGTTGGTCGCTCGAGCGAGAGTTGAGTTGTGTCTGGTGGGTCGAGCCAGGGTGGCTTCGCTTGAGCGAGTGTTGCGTCTGGTTCTGGACCTGAGAGTTGTATTTCCTGGCTCGAGCGAGCTTTTCATGGCTCGAGCGGTCTGGGTTTTTCTTCGCACGATCGAGAACTTCTTGGCTCGACCGAGAGTTTCTGAGTCTGGTCGCTCGAGCGACGAAGGCTTCGCTCGAGCGAGCGTGTTTTATATCAGCGGACAGCAGCGTCTTAAACATCACTTTTTCACTTCCTTTCTTTGATTAAACCCTAAATCCGAGCCTCTCTCTCTCTACACTTGCACTCTCTCTAAGATTTGATCTCCCTAGGGTGTGAATCTAGCCTAGGGCCTTTGTTAAAAAGATAGAGGGTGTTGAGAGCTTCGATTTAATCTGAAAAAGTTTGGATTTGGAGCACGTTGATCTTCGAGTCTTCATCTCCTTTTTGGCTAAAACTTCAAGGTAGGGATATCCTACTCCTCTCTATGGGTTTTGTCTGTAAATTTTGGTATTTTGAGATGTTGGGCTTGGTTTGGTAATTTTGTGAAAGTTTGGGGCTTTTGTGTAATTTTACAAAAGTTGGGGTTTTATTCATAATAAACCTAGATGCATGTTTGGCATAGAAAAATGGAATGATTGTTGAATCATTGATGAAAATGGGACCTAAGGGTTGAAATGTTAATTATGGGAATTGACCTAATTACATTGTTTAATTAATTGGGATAATTAATTGAGAGGAATGAAGAAATGAAATGTTGATTGAATATCCATTGTGCATTTATTTTCTGTTTAGAAATAACAGCTTTGGGCTATCGATGGAGGATAGTCGTGATTTTTGTAGACAATGCATGATGATTAGGCAAACTGAAACTAATCAATGAAGTGTGTCATGGAATTTGACGGTTGATAGAATACATTAACTGTATGTATTGGGTGATTGTATATAGAACCAATGTGTTTATATACGTTATGTGTAGAGGAGGAGATAGGGGATGTACTCCGCGGTTTAGGGGAAGATAGGGGATACACCTCTAAACCGGTTAGTGTTGGGAGAAGATAGGGGATGAACTCCGTAGATGCAGCTCATATGCTTGTCTAGAAGTGAAGATAGAGCTTATATGCTTATCTTTGTGATGTGTGGATATAGCTCATATGCTTATCTGTGGTTATTGTGGTTATACATACCTGTTGTAGAATGTGGATATAGCTTATTTGCTTATCTGAGAATGTGGATATTGTTGTTATACATATCTGTTGAGAATGTGGTTAGTGCTTATATGCCTATCCGTTGAAAAAGGGAAAATGAAAGGAAACTTGGACTCATAAGTCGTATGACATAAATATGTGATTTATGTGATTGTATCAGTGTTGGCCATCTATCAATTGCTAATATTTTAGTCATTGTTCATGGTTGGTTTAGTGTATTTCTACTGGGCTGTGGCTCACCCTATATGGGAATATCATTTTCAGGTGCAGGTAGCATGCCACCTCCAAGGACATAGCTGGGAGGCTAGTGGCGGGCATACTTTTGTTGCTTAACTTTTGATGTATTACATGTAACTTCAAGCCAAGGGCTTAATGTGTAAACGAGTTAGTACTCTTTTGTTGTAACCAAGTGTTAACTTGGAAAGCTGTAAGCCCGTAGGGCATTTTGTTATGATGTTAGCATGTAATACTTATGTAATGGAACTCTAAGGAATAAAGGAATGTGGTTAGTTTATATGTAAATGTATGTCTTATCTGATGGGTTTAATGTTGTTTTTTTTTTAGGGCGTTACAGTAGGCTTGAGAGTCCGTTAACAAGAGACTAACTCATCCACATGGCAAAATAGGCACAATTTTTCGACTATTACTATTGCATGCTAAGGGAAAGCGTCATCATCATGTTAGGCCCATATTAAATGACAACATAGACCATAATGACAATTTTGTAAATTTTGTACCGAAAACTCATATGAAATGTACTCTAATGCAGTTCTACAAAATGATAATATGTTTGTAATTAAACCAAAATTCTTAATTTTGTTAGTAATAATTTATTAATTTCCTATTTTGGTTTTGGTAATCAACACGTCGACACACAAATAAGTATTTTCGAAACAAATGTAATGCATCGGCTTCCTAACCAAGTTTAACAAGATATTGATGTAGTGCAAGTTATAACAATGAAATATTTGGTAATATTTTTATTAATATTTTTCTTCAATGGAAAATCAACATTACTTTAATTTTCTATACTTCTAATGAGTAGGACATTCTCACGCATTTTCTTTTCAAGCAAAACACAAACCTTAAACCTTAACTTTATCAATTTCTACTTCATATTAGAAGAGAATGAAAACAATTATTTTCTAAATTAGATTTAAGATTAATATTACTTTCCAAGGAAAATCTCAAAACAATTTAATAAATTAATTACTTTATGACCCATATAGACAAAAGTTTGAATCTCCTGTACATAACAAAAATAAAAGTTGAAAGTATTATTTAATCATTCATTTAATTATCTAATGTAGTAGCATTAAAAAACTTTAAAAAAAATAAAATAAAATTAGTAACAATATTCACACTCCCCTTTTCAGATCATATATAGACAAATAATTTAAAATAAAATATAAATATCATTGGTTAAAATATCTTAAGCTAAATATTTTGTTCTTAGGGACTTTTTTTTTAAACTCTCTCGTGCATAGCATAGGTGGCTGCTATTTTTAGTATATACGAAATTGGAGAAATTTGGGAAATACCTATTATTACCACAGCGAATGTGTGTATGTGTAAATAAATGTATAAATAAAATAAATAACAAAATAAAAATAATTAATTCAAAAAATAATTATATAAATTAAATTCCAAATCCATTGCTTACTGAAATTATAAGTCGAGGCTTGTGTTGAACACAATCTCCTTAAAGTAGATTTCGCCCTTACTCCGGTGCTTCGAGATTTAATGGCGTCTACTTCCCAGGATACAATGACTAACACTTGATTCACAGCACAACAAACTCAAGTTTGGCGAACCAAGCAATGTTGTAACTCTCTCTTTCTTTTCTTAGAAGCTAAATGGTAAACAGATGCAGGAGCATAAGAGGATGAACAAAATAAGAAATGATGAAATGTGAGGAAAATTTTGATGGCCAGAATTGCTAGGATGGCAGGCTATTTATAGAAAAATTGGCGGCTTTTCAGAATAGGTTTCAACAGATAGAAACCCATTCAAACAGATTCAACAAGTAGAAAACATGTTCAGGTGGATTCAACAGGTAGAAAACCTGTTCGGGTGGAACTTAGCAGGTTTGAACTTGTTCGGGTGGAGTTTTAAACTTTTTGGGTGGAGGAAAAAATATAGACCAATTTATTTTGAATTTTGAAACCAAGATTTAAAAAAATAAATAAATAAAATACAAATGTTTTTGGCCCAAAAAAATAAGTATTGGGTCGGACAAGCCCAACCCAACCTCACACCACGCACTTGCACTCAAGCCCAGCCCAGCTTGCCCGGATGGAAGGCGGCGGCGCGCGCACGTGTTTTTTGTTTTGAGTCCAATGGGTCTACCCTACTTTACCCATAACCTCACCCTTCCACAAACTTAGGTACCCATTGAGGCCCATCCAAAGTATCCCAAGTTAGAGTTTATATACCCATATAAATCCTTAAGCTTTTCCAATGTGGGACAAATACATTTCACAAATGTATGGGAAACCCATCTAAAGCCATATCCACGAACACGAAAATGCGCGTTGAATTCTCATTCATCTGGAAATGGTTTTGAGAAACCAAATAGACGACGTTATTCACTGCTTAAATATGAACCCAATTAGTAACGTTAAAAATAACGCTTTGGTCCTACCTTAATTAATGCTCAAAGTTAACAAAAACATAAGGTTTATTCCAAAGCTATTTTCCAACAATCCCCCACATAAATGGAATTCACGATAATGGACATGCAACAAAATGTAAAAACAAAAAAAGAGTACATTAAGAAGATACACTACGTCGAGATAGGTAGCTTTTGGTTTTGAACCTCCTCTAGTGAAAGCCTATCGGACTTACTAGCTAACCAGTAGACGCGATTTTTTTATTTTTTATTTTAGATGAATAAGCCATAAATTAAAAGACAAATAATTACAAACTGTAACGTCCCAAATTTCTAACCCAAATGATAATACAACAATCATGGCTCTTTCTAGGAAAACCGAATATAAATCTCCAAACTTACATTACATGATACAATAGTTCTTCATGCAACAATACATTAATCTAACAACAAGTAAATAAACAAATAAATACCCCCAAGGGTTTACAAGTTTTCAATGCTTGAACCTGGTTACACAAAACGGTTATTCAAACCCACACACATACAGCCATTGGCTTACACACAAAGTCACAGCAAAATGAGAATCTCATACTCGCAACACACATTTCTTTGCCTTTAGTTAGGGAGCATCGCCACATCTTTTCTTGCACAAAAATCTCGTAGGGTGAGCATAAAGCCCAGTAGGAAATCCTTAACAAAGTATATACATTTTATACAAGTCTCAAGAGATGAAATGCACATGCCATGTTATGCCCTTTTGAAAGAAAATCACATTTTCATCTTTGAAAACCATCATGCTCAATGATGTCATGCAATTTCAATACTTCAAAACTTAACAATTTATTTCAAGAGCGGTAAATACGACTTTGATAATCCCTAGGTCGGTGTCTGCAAGTAGACAATACTAGTACTACCAAATTGTCATTTTTACCGATATTAACAGGAAGGCTCGACACCTATCCGCGCGGGTTTTCGGTCTTTCACCCCGGACCCTCAGGCCAACTTATTCAATTTCATCTATACCACCTATCAAGGCTTACCAACGTATTTACCCCAAAACCATTCCATGAAAACTTGTTTTCTCAACATTCTTTTCTTAATGCAAGTTTTCAGATCGACTTTCAAAGTTTAATGTAATCAAATGAATCGATATGCCAATGCAACAACAATCAATACAATGTAACAATTCTTCCATTTCCAATTCTTCAACATAACATTACCATTGTGATCAAAATTCCCATTTCTCATTTCAAAGCAATTTCACAAGATAAATATAAATACTTTTTTGTAGACAAGTCAAACTTTTGGAACCAAACATTCTCTGCTCGAGCGCATAAACGACCGCTCGAGCGAACAAGCAACTTCAAATGCATTTTGTATTTTTGTTTCAGCGTGCTAACCGGGCAACTCGACCCCCGTAAGCTGATCAGGTCAAAATCAGGATCGCTACACAAACTACAAGAGGCATACCTCAAGAGCTAACCTACTATACAAGATACAGAAAGCAACAATCCAAAGCAACAAGAAGACAAAAACTTGTTCAAACACCACATAAGCAACAAGAGCAAATGAGGAGCAAGAATAGGGTTAAAACAAAACTACACCATAGGAAAGGCCTAGAGATTATTGGACCACAACTCAGATCCCGAACAACTCAAAAGAAATCCAACTAACATAATAAAGCCATGTACAAAGCCCAAACAGGACCTGGGATTACAAGATAACCAATAGAGCCTATCACAAATTAACTAATATATAAAAATTCAAACTGTAAAACAAACATCATAGCCTTCTAAATATCAGGTAACATCAGAAAAAGGCATTAACAACATGGAAACAATAGCACATAGTAGGCAGGCCACAATAGACAAACAGTACCAGCAAGCTAACAGCAAAGCAGCAGCAGTTAGAACCACAATAGTTGGCCAGCCAAAACTCCAAAACAATAGAAAAGACAATAGCAGCAGCACGTAGGAGCTTCAACATTCAACAAATTAGGACAAGATCTACCAAACTAGGCTACTTGCTCCAAGCCATCGTTCAATCAAATGACCCTAAGAGAGCCAAGCAATCACCAACTCTGTAAGGCCCCGGTGTCCCACGTCGGGAATGGAGGGGGAGTTCCAGGACTATAAAAGTAAAACCTTGGACCCTTATATAGCATCGAGGCCTTTTCCCGGGTGGTGAAATCCCTAACAGAACTCCACAGTTAAGCGTGCTTAGGCTGGAGTAGTTCTAAGATGGGTGACCCACTAGGAAGAATAAATCCGTGCAGGCGTGGCCCAAAGTGGATAATATCGATGACATGTGAAGGGTCGGGGCATTACAAACTCTGTTTGAAAATTCAACAATAGTTAACTGCAAAAGCTCATGATACTGCTAGCCTTCACTCAACACTCAAGGACACTCAAACACTACACACGACAATTAATTATAATGTATGAGAAACATCACAAAACTAGTGGATGCGATGCCTTGAGCTGTTCAGCTATTTGTGTAAGCGAAGACAATAGACTACACATAGTGTATCTGTAGACACAATTTGGTTCTCACAGTTGTGTTCATTTTGGCCCTGAACAACACCTGGTAATTCATGAGTGCTCTAGAGAATTTAGCGTTCTCAATTCTCACAAAACTGGCCCAGTTCACACTCATATAAGTGACTTCTTATTAAGAGTATCCTGCTATTCCCCACTTGGACGTCCAAGCTATAAGAATTATTAAAAACAAAGCTTACCCTACTAACGCTGCAGGAATCACTCCTCTTATCACAGAAATGGGTAGGAGAAAACCTCATTAGTGATACGTGAAGTCATCCATAATTTGGTTGTCCCTTTGGACCTAGATCTTGGGATCTCTAATCAATTAGGTTGGGTTTCCATTGTGGCGACTTTTAAGTAATATTCTTTAATCTCATTCTCCTCAATAAATGGTACACTTGCTCTCTGGCTAGCCCTTTAGTCAATGGATCTACAATATTCTCTCTTGACTTTACATATTCTGTGGAAATTATTCCATGTGAGAGCAAATGCCTAACGGTATTATGTCTTCGACAAATGTGTCGAGACTTACCGTTATATATATGATTTTGTGCCCGTCTTATTGTTGCTTCATTATCACAAAAAATGCATATAGCTGGCATAGGTTTAGGCCACATTGGAATGTCTTCAAAGAAATTACAAAACCCTTATGTTTCTTCTCCTGTTTTATCCAATGCGATAAACTCATATTCCATTGTTGACCTTGCTATGCATGTCTACTTGGAGGATTTCTAAAAGACTGCAACACCTTCTAGTGTAAAGATGTATCCATTGGTGGATTTTGAGTCTTTCGTATCCGATATCCAATTTGCATCGGTGTACCCCTCGAGTACTGCTGGATATTTGCTATAATGTAAGCCATAATTCTGGGTATATCTTAGACACCTAAGTACCCTAATTATCGCTTTCCAATGATCGAACCCTAGATTACTTGTGTACCTACTCAATTTGCTCACAGCATAGGCTATATCTGGCCTAGTGCAATTCATTAAGTACATCAAGCTTCCGATTATCTGAGAATACTCTAATTGTGATATGCCTGCCCTTGTATTTTTTGACAAATGAAGACTAATGTCAACAAGTGTTTTAGCAGGACGGTCGTCATGCTTTCCAAATTTCTCCAAAATCTTCTCAACATAATGAGACTGGGATAAGGCATATCTTTTAGATATTCTAGTAATTTTTATTCCTAGACTTACATTTGCTACTCCTAGATCTTTCATGTCAAACTTTTTGTTCAAAATTTTCTTTATGGATTTAATCATATCTTTATTGCTTCTAATAATGAGCATGGCATCCACATAAAGACAAACTATGGCATAGCCTTTGTCTGTGCTTTTAACATAGACGCATTTGTCACATTCGTTTATCTTAAAACCATCTGAAAGCATAGCGTGATCAAACTTTTCATGCCATTGTTTCGGAGCTTGTTTTAATCCATAAAGGGATTTAACAAGTTTACAAACCTTTTTCACTTGGCCGGGAACTTGAAACCCTTCCGGTTGTTCCATATAGATTTCCTCATCTAGCTCGCCATTCAAAAAGGTTGTTTTAACATCCATTTGATGTATCTCCAGATTATATAAAGTTGCAATTGCAATTAGCAAACGAATAGATGTTATTCTTGTCATTGGTGAACAGGTGTCAAAATAATCAAACCTTTCATTCTGCCTGTATCCCTTAACAACAAGCCTAACCTTGTATTTATCTATTAAACCATCTGCTTTCATTTTTCTCTTAAATATCAACATAAAGTACCAATTTAATTCAATTTATATTTCCATGTCTCCAAGTCATTCCCTTCATCAATTTTAATTATATACCAATTTACACATTAAATCGTTCAACATTTCTGGATTTCCACCCAAAACAACTTCCTTGAATCCTCCATTATATCATCATAACACAAATCTCATTACACATACGGATACACAAGAAGATTAATTGAAATTTCAACATAAAGTACTAATTTAATTCAAACCCTCATTTAAAAACAAAATCCCAAATCTAGGGTTTCAAGAAAATTGGAGGTTTTCTCATTTCATCATCAAATCCAATAATCATCAAATATTTCTCATCAATATCTCAAAACATTCTAAATATCTCAAAATTTTCAGTGAAAACCTCATTTTTTAATATAAACATCTTTTAATCAAAGATTTCAAACTCAAATCAACACATACTTCACATAATACAACACAATCAAACGAAATCATAAATAATTAGAGTTAAGAGAATTCCCTACCTCAAGGATGAGAACTACCTAGGAAGACCCAATCAAAACCTCTACGAAACTGCGATTCAATTAGTCAAAAGAAAGATCAGCACTCTTCCACTGATCTTGCATGATCTATGGTGGATCCATGGTGTAATGAGGTGAAATCAAAGGTTTGTGGCTAGGGTTTTTGGACATGAAGAGGTGAGGGAGAGAAAAGTGAGAGAAAATGAACAAAATGTGGGTTTTATACTTGCTGATCCCAAACGAATTGCTCTAGCCACCACTTTTGTGCTCAAGTGTCAGAGACATCACACCGCTCGAGCAATAAAACCTTCGCTCAAGCGCAGAACGCATGCTCCTAGAACTTTAGACCATACAAGGCAGATCGCTTGAGCGACCAAACTTGCGCTCGAGCGAACTTCAACATCTCCCAAAATTTTAGACCTACAAAGTATTTAGATGACCCGCCAGACCGCTCAAGCAAACAATACGTCGCTTGAGCGAAGAGGAAGAAGAAACAAAAAATTTCCCATCGTGATACATTTAGGCCCTCCATCTTTTGTTTTGATATTGTTTTAATTTTTAAATGCTTTTTTTTTTGTTCCTTTTTTTTTCATATTGTAGGATGCCTTTCAAGGTTATTGAGAGCCCCCAACAATTCGAACTCTTGATCTCCTGATCTAGTTTCATGAGTGCAATTTGAAACATAAATAATAGTCTAGATCTGACAATTTGTATAGAAAATCCATTTTATTATAGACCCTTTGCCGAAAAATAGACTATATTACTAGATCTCAGAGTCACCACCTAATCTTTTAGGAAAACTAGGAAACCCATGACTCAAAGTGTCTCAGTTCGAGAACTTAGATATGAAGGGAAAAGGTCATAAATTAAGCACCCCTGCTCACCCGATCAAAAGATCGGCCTCTACTAAATCATGATGTGAGTTTTATAGTCTCCATATGTTCATATGCTGGTTTTAATAATGTTAACATTACTATTTGAAGCAAATAAGTAAAGATTGTTTCACCTGTTTGGGTTATGCTTTGATGTCATGCATTTTGGGAAACCTTTTTGCACAATTCAAAAAATAACAAGTAACTCAAAAGTATAAGAATGAACCACATTCCATCGCAAGCAACACAATCTTCATCCACTGGCATTCATATAGATATTCCATTTAAGCATATAGCCACATGGTATAACATCGGATATAGTAAGTAGCATGTACATGCAAGATGCGAAAACTAAAAAATTCTCACCTAGTACTCCTCTGTGGTAAGCCAAAAAGAATGTGTCAGATACACATGCATGATCCTATATACAAATAGCTAATGCAATACACCCACAAGATGTAACTAATGATTCGGCTACCAACATGTGACATGCGTATCATTTCAAGGTATGAGGTAGTGCACAAAATAGCCTTTAAATTGATAAAATCCAAAACTGGAAATGAACCGAGTCCAGACACATGAAAAATTGATACAAATCATGAATATGATAAATAAAACATTATGTTGTACATACATAAAGCATATAAAATAAAAAAGATAGAAAGGCGTGGGGTTGAGAGTTATTACAACAATTGAATTGACTGAAGCTGTGGGGCTAGTAAGTTTTTACAACAATTGAATGAATAGAAGACATGGGATTCGGAATTATTACAACAACGAATTGATTCATCCAAATAAAAGCTAAATCTAACAGATCATAATAAAATAAAAGCTGAATCTATAAATAGCAACCACAAATGCCTAGGAAAGCACTCCCCAAAAACTTCCATGTTCTGCTCTGCTCTGTCTGGGGGACAAAGTTCACTAGACCGTCTGTACATAAAACCATCCAACTGAATAAAAAAAGATCCAGCTAGGTATAACCACCGAGACAAACTCTGTTTTGTGCGAAAAGACCACAACAGAACCAAAACACATCTTCTAAGAGGTGCTCATCCCATCTACCCTTCCTTCTTGTACAAATCACTCAAGGAAAAGGTAGATAGGCCTCAACCCTTATTCAACAACACAAAAGACTATATACAACATGTATTTACAACAATTAATCAAATAAAAATAATTAGAGGTTGGAAGAAATTCAAGCCCAAGAAATTAATGAGAACCTACAATCATCTCTTTCTCAATAAGGGAAGATTAATATCCAGATTCATGCTATTAAATGGAGAGAGTGGATTAATGACCACTATTTCTTGGTGGAAAGTAAGAGATTCATCAAAGGCTATTGAAGACTCCTCTCTCATTCATGGAACAAGAATGTTTCCATCGTTTTCCATATTCACAAATGATTGAGGAAAAAGTTCTCAACATCTTTGACCTAAAATCTCTTACTTTATGGTTAGAAAATTGATTTCATATAAGGCTTATTTTGGGCCATCTTTGAGCCCAAAATTGAGTGGGCCCCAAACGTCTTTTGGGGTAGGTCCGAAAAGGTGACGTGTTCCTTGACGTGTAGCAAGTCTCACGGCGAAGACAGTTCGTCAAAATCATTTATGAGAGAATGGGAACTTGACGTCATTTTCGGGTTCGTGGAATGGACATTTAAAGAATTGAATGTGGGTTTCCTTGTAAGGCTTGTCCCACATTGAAACTTGAAGGGAACTTATGTGTGAATATAAGTTCTAGGTGACAACACTTGGGTTGAGCCCCAAGGGGCCCCTCAAGTTTGTAGAAGAGAGGAGTTATGGACAAAGTGAACCTTAGCCCAAACCACCACACAAGCGTGCGCGCCGCCGCCACCGTCCATCCAGCCTAGCCCAGCCGAGCTGAGTCGTGCCGTGCCGGGCGCGGGTGTGGGTTGTTGGTCAAGTCGGTTCTTATATTAATTTTTTAGACAAAATATGTTTAAATTTTTTCCAAAATTCTTGCGAGAAAATTTAATTTTCTGAACCGAAATTAATTCAATTTCTGAATTTAATTTTTATGTCCATTTGTTACTTCTTCAGTCCATTTTTTCAAACAGTTTAAACAGTCCAAACAGGTTACCAATCTATTGAAATCCAGACAAATTCAGTTTCTGCCCAGACAAATTCAAATATGTTGTAGTTTTCCAACAGATAGAAACTACCCAGTAGTTATCTGTTGCTCCTGTTCATTCAAAATATCCACCTGTTCAATTTGATTTTTAGATCTGTTCAGGTCCATATATAGCGGGGCATTTTCTAGTAGAGAGGCATTCTGAAAATTCATTATTTCCTTCTACTTTTGCTCTCTTGCATGATATAATCTTCATATTAATTTTAAAAAAAATCAGAGAGTAAGAACACAGGTTTTTGTTCGCCGAACAAATTGTTTGGAGTGCTACTACAATTTGTGAAGATCATTGTATCTTGGGAGATAGATGCTAGTTAACCGTAAGCACTGTTGCAGGGCAAATCTGTCTAAAGGACAGAGTGTCACACACTCGACTTGATCTTTTTATTGTTCATTCGGTTCGGTAAAATAATTTCGGTACGTTATTTATTTTATTTGTTTGATTTAGCTTCAATTTATTGATTGTACACAGAAGATTGTTCCAATAATCTTAAGACAGATTCGAATTATTCTGTTTACAAAATTTTTCGTTTGTTTCCCTTTCTCTTTTTTCTTCTTACAAAAACTATTTGCTATGATTTTACAAAAATAATATTCTTGTTCAAAAACAAATAATAGTAATATACTGTTTGACAGATAGTAGTAATATACTGTCTATTTTCTTTGACAACTAGTAGTAATATACTAGTGTCATTAACAATTCAGAATATCTATTTTTGGAATTTTATCAGAAATTAATTTTCATTTTCAGAATTTATTTATGAGTGTTCATTAATTAAAATTCTGTTTCAGTATTTTAATTATTGACGTGTTACAGAAATTTAATTTTCTGTGTGGAATTAATTTGGTTAAATAAAATTTTATTTTATTTTCAAATTAATTGAAAATAAAAGTTACAATTTTTGTTTCTTTTATTTTACAGAATTTAATTTTGTGATTTTGATTTAAATTTTCTGTGTAGTATAAAATTCTAATTATAATTTTGTTTTATAAATTAGAATTCATGGCTACTGAAACTGGTCAAACTAATACCCAAACAAGTACTAATGTGGTGGCTGCAATTGCTCCAGCCCCTCCTATTGTGACTGTGCCAGTCAATCACGGTGAGAAGCCAGAGAAGTTCTCAGGAACTTATTTTAAAATATGGCAACAGAAAATGTTGTTCTATCTTACAACTCTGAACTTGGCTCGTTTTCTCCGTAAGAATGCTCCTACTTTGGACGAGGATGAAACTGACTGGCAAGTGGTTGCTGGGGTCGATGCCTGGAAGCATGCTGATTTCCTTTGCCGGAACTACATCTTGAACGGACTTGACAACACATTATACAACGTCTACAGTCCTATCAAAACAGCAAAAGAACTTTGACAGTCTTTGGAGAAAAAGTACAAAACGGAAGATGTCAGCTAAAAGAAATTTGTGGCTGGCAAATTCCTGAACTTTGTGATGGTTGATTCTAAGACGGTGATCAGCCAAGTTCAAGATCTGCAACTCATTCTCCATGACATTTATGCAGAAGGCATGTCTCTCAGTGAATCCTTCCAAGTTGCAGCCTTAATTGAAAAATTTCCACAACGCTGTAAGGAATTCAAGAACTACCTCAAACACAAGCGCAAAAAAATGTCTTTAGAAGAATTGATTGTGCGTTTGAGGATTGAAGAGGACAACTGCAATTCTGAAAAGCGGGCTAGTAAGCATCCAATGGAGTCCAAGGCAAATGTGGTGGAACATGCTCCAAAAGCAAAGAAACGAAAGTTTTCTGGAGAAAGTTCATCATAAGACTCTGATGGGGGGGAAATTAATGGCAAGTTTTACATCTGTGACAAAGAGGGACATCGGGCCAAAGATTTTCGTAGCAAGCACAAAGGCAAAGGAAGAACAAGCAAGAAGCCTGCTCAAGCCCATATGACCAAAGTGGACAATATTTCCAATGGTATAGATGACATAAATCTTTTCGCTGTTGTTTCCGAGGCAAACCTTATCAAAAATCATAAAGAATGGTGGGTGGACACTGGTGCTACTCGCCACATCTGTGCCGACAAAAAGATGTTCACATCTTATTCTACAGTGGACAACGATGAACAACTTTTTATGGGTAACTCCTCAACTTCTAAAGGTGAAGGACAAGGAAAGATTATTTTGAAGATAACATCTGGAAAGGAATTCACTCTCAACAATGTGCTGCATGTACCGAACTTTCGCAAGAACCTTATTTCCAGATCTTTGTTAAGTAAAAATGGGTTTAGGCTAGTTTTTGAAAGTGACAAATTTTTACTTACCAAAAACGGGATGTATGTAGAAAAAGGTTACATGGCTAATGGCCTTTTCAAAATGAATATAATGACTGTTGTACCCTCTGTTATTAATAAAAATACATCTTCTTCTTACTTGCTTGAGTGTTCAAATTTGTAGCAATCTCGGTTTTGACCCGTCTCTGTGTAGTGTTTAGGGTTCGGGTTGGTATGGTTTCGAAGAGTGTTACATATCTTAGTTTCCCTGTATTTCCCTGTATTTTGGTTATCGGGTTATAGCGGTGTGTTTGGAACAGGTAATGTCTCCAAACCGTTAGATGCGAATCCAACCCAAATTGTGCCTTGCAGAGTTGTATCAGAAGTTAATTCTTTCAAGTTTTGCCACTTCGCTGAGTATGTTAGGGATTGAGCTGCCCGGTTAGCTCGCGGGGGTCTAGGGAGCAGCGCCCCTTAGCGGGTCCGGGGTAGCACCCAAGTGGGGACGAGGGGCAGCGACCCCGAAGCAAAAATACAAAATGCATTCGAAGTTGCTTGTCCACTCGAGCGGCCATTTATGCGCTCAAGCGGAGAATGTTTGGTTCCAGAAGTTTGACCTGTTTGCAAAGGTACTAAGAAAGTGTATTCGACGCTCAAGCGGAGCTTTCCGCACTCGAGCGAGAGGCTGTGTCTGATGCTCGAGTGGGGCTTTTCATGCTTGAGCGGACCATGTTATATCAGTTCGTGAATCTGATATTTCATATCACTTTTTCAGTTCTCTCTCTCTCTCTAAAACTGTCTAGAATTTCAGATCTAGAGCTTCTCTCTCTAGAAGTCATATTCTCTCTTTGATTTCTCCAAATCCATTGGGATTTAGACCTAAGTTCTTCATCAAAGTCAGTTATCATCTCAAGGGATTCGTTGTGTGCGGTGGAGATCGAGTTCAAGCATCGTTAATTTTGGAGTTTCATCTCAATTCTTCTTCAATACTTGAGGTAGGGATTTTCTTAGAGTTATATACATATATATATATATATTTTGCAAGATCTAGATGGTTTTCGAAATCATCCTTCGAAAGCGTTGAAAATTGATTGTTGATTCAAGAAGTTGAGCGATTTTGAAAGTGGGTTTGTCTCTTGTTCTTTTGAAATGATCTTATGGGTTTTGATCTTCGTTGATTGAAGAAAATATGATTTTGGAAAGTTTTCTTTCAAAAGATTTGAGTTGTATAGTTTTGGTGAGAAGACCTAGAAATTGGGGATTTTTAAAAGAAATTGAAAATCCATAAATGATATTGTTATACTTATTTTGTGTGTCAAAATAAATGGATATTTGGAAATTTTCTTAGTTATATTTATATAAATGATGAATTTCATGGAATATGAGAATTGTTGTTCATTTTGGAAATTATTGTTCAAAACATTGAAATATTCTTGAAATGACTAATTGTTGAGGATACTTGAGAAGATGGAATTGTGTTATTCCTTGGATGATGAATCAGAATAAAAGTATTTATATTCATATTGTAAAATTGGCATATCAATTTATTTGATTACATTAAACTTTGAAAGTTGATTTGAAAACTTGCAATGAGAAAAAAATGTTGAGAAACAAGTTTTCATGGAATGGTTTTTGGGTAAATATGTTGGTAAGTCTTAATAGGTGGTGTAGATGATATTGAATAAGTTGGCCTGAGAGCCCAGGGTAAAAGACCGAAAACCCGCACAGATAGGTGTCGAGCCTTCCAGTTAATACTGGTAAAAATGACAATTTGGTAGTACTTGTATAGTCTAGTTGCATATACGGACCTAGGGATTACTAGAGTCATATTTACTGCCCTTGAAATAAATTGTTAAGTTTTGAACAATTAAAATTGCATGATATCATTGAGCATGATGGTTTTCAAAAGATAAAAATGTGATTTACTTTCAAAAAGGGGCATAGCATGACGTGTGAATTTCATCTCTTGAGACTTGTATAAAATATATGTACTTTGTTAAGGATTTCTTACTGGGCTTTATGCTCACCTTACGGGATTTTTGTGCAGGAAAAGATGTGGTGATCCCGCCTAACTAAAGGCGAGGAAATATGTGTTGAGAGTACAAGGCTCTCATTTTGCTGTAACTTTGTTTGTAAGCCAAGGGTTGTATTTGTATGGGTTTGAATGACCATTTTGTGTAACACCTAAGCCTTGGAAACTTGTAAACCCTTGGGGGTATCTATTTGTTTATGTTATTTTGATTTGAAGTGAATGTATTATCGCCTGAAGACTATTTGTATCATGTAATGCATGTGTGGGGATTTATTTTCAGTTTTACTTTAAAGAACCATGGTTATCGTATTATCATTTGGGTATAAAAATTGGGGCGTTACATTTATAGCATGGTAGACTTGGATATGTTAATTATGGATCTTTGCGTAGATTAATTAATATGGAATGTTTACCTAAATTTGACATTGATTCAAATCATAAATGTGAAATTTGCGTTAAGGTAAAATTATCCAAAACTCCTTTTCATTCAATTGAAAGAAGTACGGAACCACTTGAATTGATTCATAGTGACATTTGTGATTTTAAATCAATTCAAACTAGCGGTGGGAAAAAGTATTTTATCACTTTTATAGATGACTATTCTAGATATAGTTATGTTTATTTAATTCGAACCAAGGATGAAGCTTTAGAAACTTTCATTCGATACAAGAATAAAATTGAAAATCAACTTGGTAAGAAAATTAAGATACTTAGAAGTGATAGAGGTAGTAAATATGAATCACCTTTTGGTGAATTTTGTAAAGAACATGGAATAATACGTCAAACCACCGCTCCTTACTCACCTCAGCAAAATGAAATTGCTGAAAGGAAGAATAGGAATTTAAAAGAAATGATGAATGCCGTGTTAATAAGTTTTGGATTACCTCAGAACTTGTGGGGGGAAGCAATACTTTCTGCTAATTATATACTTAATAAAGTACCCTGAAAGAAAGTGAATCAAACACCTTATGAAATGTGCCATAGGAGAGTACTATCCTACAAATACTTAAAAGTGAGGGGGTGTTTGGCTAAAGTGGCTATTCTTGGTCCTAAAAAGACTAAAATATGTCCTAAAACCATTGATTGCATTTCATTGGTTATGCCAAGAATAGTAGTGCATATCGGTTTTTGATTCACAAATCAGAACATTCCGAAATGCATGTAAATACTATTATTGAATCTCGGAATGCATCTTTCTTTGAACATGTGTTTCCGAATAAGATTGGACAAGAGACTAGTAAAGAAAATCGCTTTTTTAAATGGCGAGTTAGATAAAGAAATTTACATAGAACAACCAAAAGGATTTTCTATTCCAGGAAAAGTAAAGAAATTGTGTAAATTAGTTAAATCATTATATGGTTTAAAACAAGCGCCAAAACAATGGCATGAAAAATTTGACAAGGGAATGATGTCAAATGGATTTAAAGTTAATGAGTGTGACAAATGTGTTTATATTAAAAACACAAACAAAAGTTATGTCATTGTATGTCTTTATGTGGATGATATGCTCATCATAGGTAGTAATAATGACATGATTAAAACTACCAAGAAAATGTTGAATAAACATTTTGACATGAAGGACATGCGCATTGTTGATGTAATTCTTGGTATGAAAATTACCAAAACATCAGAAGGATATGCTTTGTCACAATCTCATTACATTGAGAAAATACTTGACAAATTCAGCAAAGATGATGATCTTGCTAGAATACCTGTGGATGTTAATTTGTTTCTTTCTAAGAATGTACAGGAAAGTATTTTTCAATTAGAGTATGCCCAAATTGTTGGAAGCTTAATGTACTTGATGAACTACACTCGCCCAGATATAGCTTATGCAGTAAGTAAATTAAGTAGATATACGAGTAATCCAGGAGTAGAATACTAGAAAGCAATTATAAGGGTTCTTAGATACCTTAGATATACTCGTAACATTGGACTGAATTACACTAGATATCCAGTAGTACTTGAAGGATACTGTGATGCAAATTGGATATCGGATACTAGAGACTCAAAGTTCACCAGTGGGTATGTCTTTACTCTTGGTGGTGCGGCTGTATCTTGGAAATCTTCTAAACAGACTTGCATTGCTAGGTCTACTATGGAATCAAAATTCATAGCTTTAAACAAAGCTAGGAAAGAAGCAGAATGGCTTCGCCACTTCCTTGAAGATATTCCAATATGGCCAAAACCAGTGCCTGCTATATGCATACATTGTGATAGTCAATCAGCAATAGGTAGAGCACAGAGTCATATGTATAACGGTAAGTCGCGACGCATTCGTCCTTGACATAACACCATAAGGCAACTACTCTCTAATGGAATTATTTCCATTGAATATGTGAAGTCTAAAGACAACATAGCGGATCCGCTAATCAAAGGGTTAGCAAGAGAGCTAGTTGAGAATTCATCGAGGGGAATAAGACTTAAGCCTATTAAATAAGAGTTACCACAACGGCAACCCAACCTAGTCGACTGGAGATCCCAAGATCTAGGTTCAAAAGGACAACCGAGTTGTGTATGACTCAGAAGGATCGCTGGGGAGTCAAACTCCTACCCATTTCTGGGATGAAATAGTGATGTCTACAGCATTTTAAGTTATGTAATATTTTTAATGATTCTTATATCTAGGTATACCTAGTAGAGTATGGCAGGATACTCTTCATAAGAATCACCTATATGAGTGTGAACTGGGCCAGTTCTATGAGATTTGTGAAGGGCTACAATTCTCTAAAAATACTCATGAAAGACCAGGTTGTTCAGGGCCAAAATGAATACAATAGTGAGAACTAAACTGTGTCTAGAGATATACTGTGTGAGTTGTATTGTCTTAGTTTACACAAACGGCTGAACAGTTCAAGACATCATGTTCACTTGTTAGCTAGTAAATTCGATAGTGTCTCACAAGGGAAGGTTCAAAGCCAAAAGCTACCTATCCTTTGCAGAATGTTTCCAATTTATGTACTCTTTGAAATTAGATCATGTTGTTGCATTTTCTCTCTGTCAAATTCCATTCATGTGGGGTATTGTTGAAAAATTGGTTTTATATAAGGCTTATTTCGGGCCATCTTTGAGCCCAAAATCGAGTAGGCTCCAAATGTCTTTTGGGGTGGGTCCAAAAAGGTGATGTATTCCTTGCCACGTGCAAGTCACACGGTAAAGACGATGCGTCAAAATCATTTATGAGTGAATAGGAACTTGACGTCGTTTTTAGGTTCGTGGAATGAACATTTAAAGAATTAAATATGGGTTTCCTTGTAAGGTTATCCCACATTGAAACTTGAAGAGAACTTATGTGTGAATATAAGTTCTAGGCGACAACACTTGGGTTGGGCCCCAAGGAGCACCCCAAGTTTGTAGAAGATATGAGTTATGGACAAAGTAAACCTTAGCCCAAACCACCACACACGCGTGTGTGCGCCGCCACCGCCGTCCATCCGACCGAGCCGAGTCGTACCGTGTCGAGCGCGGGTGTGGGTTGTTGGTCGAGTCGGTTCTTCAATTAAATTTTTGGACAAAATTTGTTTAAATTTTTTCCAAAATTCTTGCGGGAAAATTTAATTTTCTGAACCAAAATTAATTCAATTTTTGAATTTAATTTTTATGTCCATTTGTTACTTCTTTAGTCCATTTTTTCAAACAGTTTAAACAGTTCAAACAGGTTGCCAATCTGTTAAACCCCGGACATATTCAGTTTCTACCCAGACAGATTCAAATCTGTTACAGTTTTTCAACAGATAGAAACAGTCCAGCAGTTATCTGTTGCACCTGTTCATTCAAAATATCCACCTGTTCGATTTGATTTTCAGACCTATTCAGGTCCATATATAGCAGGCCATTTTCCAGCAGTGAGGCATTCCGAAAATTCATTCTTTCCTTCTACTTTTGCTCTCTTACATGATATAATCTTCATATTAATTTTAGAAAAAAAATCAGAGAGTAAGAACACAGGTTTTTGTTCGTCGAACTAATTGTTTGGAGTGCTACTACAATTTATGAAGATCATTGTATCTTGGGAGATAGACGCTTCTTAACCGTAAGCACTATAGCGGGGTGAATCTGTCTTAAGGACAGAGTGTTACATACTCGAATTGATCTTTTTATTGTTCATTCGGTTTGAAAAAAAAAAATTGATACTTTATTTATTTTATTTGTTTGACTTAGTTTCAATTTATTTATTGCACATAGAAGATTAGTCCAACATTTACTTCAAAGAAAAAACCAATCAAAATACAAACCAACAAGCTTCTCAATATCAAATTTCAATAATCCTCCAAATAGCTACATGTAACAACCACATCCACTCATCAAAATTGAGTATAGATTGAAGCACATGAGCTAACATGCTTGAATGATTAGATAGCAAATGAGAAAGTGCAAAAAATATGAAATAAACTATACTATATAATCAAACTTGTAGATGGGTGGCTACTTTCTAAGTTCCAGCCCATCCACAAGGTTCCAATCAACACCTCTACATACAACAACAATGAATTGTACTTTTAAAAGGCAAGAAAAGAGTACAAACACATAGAAAATGAAAGAAACCATCAACTCAATGGATGGGTGGCTACTTTCTACTTCCCTCCACATTCATGAGGACTCCTCACATGATTACAACAAGCTAGAAATGAATTCAGAGCTTAGAGAGAGAGAGAGAGAGAGAGAGAGAGAGAGAGTGTGTGTGTGTGTGCGCGCGCGCGTGTGAGAGAGAGAAAAGTTCAAAAGTTTCACCTCTTAAAAGAGGTTGAGCTTCCTGGTTGTCAAACTCCTTCTTGGCACCCTTAAGGTTCTTTAGATATGGCTTATAGTTCTTGATATCCTCAGCAACAAGCTTGTAATTAAGCTTTAATGGAGTTTCGGTGGTTGGTATGTGAAAAATGGAGGTTGGAGGCAAGGTAGAGTGAGAAGCACTAAAAAACAATTCTCTTAGCCTTTGAAAATTTGGTAACCCTAAAAACCAAAGTTGGGTCGTGTATTTATAGATTTTACATCTAAAATAATTTTGGAAAAGTCGTAGAAAAAGGCAAAATTCCCAAAAATACTCTGTACCCGAACATTCTAGCACGTCGTACCATTATTCTTCTAGCCAACTACATTTTTCATCTGGTCGTGATTTGTTGTTTGACCAGATGAAGAATATGCCATTAGGTCAATAGGGTAAAGTTAGCGTAATTTGAAAGAAGACACAGGTATTTCAAAGGATTTCACCATTTCCATTTATTCCTACCATATCCTTCTATCAGTTCACAAGAAACAACAATGTTTGGAGGTTGAAAAGGTGAGCCTCGGGATATTGTAGAAATGTTTGAAACTCCGCAATCAGACATATTTTGAAAGAAGGTTCTAATTTGGTTTAAAATGTTTTGGCCAAAATGTGTGTAAGGTTAGAATTAAAGCTTGAGTTTGGACTCCTTACTGAAGAATTCATAAGATTAGCATATCTCGATTTTCATTACCGGATGTTCAGAAAAGAGTGTCTAAGTCTTAAGGCCGGTCAAAATAAGGTGTCTACACATATATACAATTGAATTATTATTATTATTATTTTTGGGTGTAGAAATAGTTCCAAAAAATTGTTTTTTTTTTTTACAAATTCCCAAAAAAAATAACTTAAAAAAACATTTTACAAACAAATTTTCTATAATTTTATTTGTTTTTAAAAGCATAAAATAGTTTTCCATAATAATACCAAACGCCTAGATGTGTTTCTAACATACACAAGCATTTCAAAACAGATAACACATACAAAAAGGTCCCCACATGCACATAGATTGAATGTTTCTCAATTCTCATTTCAACCTCAAATATTTTTGTATCCTTCAAATGAAATATACAATCTCTCTGAATTTATTTATTCCATCATAACGACAATTATAATAAATAAAAATCAAACCCATCATAAATTAAGTTTGAAGTTCATGAATTAAGGACATTTAGGCCCTCCCTCCTTTGTTTTCCAATTGTTGTAACATGGACATTCCTCCTTGTGGCCATATGTGCCCGATGGTACACAAAGACATTTGTCACAACAAAGGTTGCAGAACATCAAGCAATTGTTCAAGTGCGATGTTGCCGAACATCGTTTGGCGCATGCAGCAGGGCATTCTACAAACATGACATTCATACACTATTAATTAGACAATATTTGACTACAATTTTTTTTTAAAGACAATGATACAAAAAGAAAGGGGAAAAAATACTTACGATCTTTGGTAAGAGATCCTTCTCCGCCAGCCTATTGGTGATTTAAAACAAATCAATGACATATAAATTAGACAAATCTCGTAAAAAATATAAATTTTACTATGAGTTAGTGTTCTTTGAACTTTTATATCGTCATTGAATTTTTTGGATATATAAGGGGGAAGAAAAGGGAAGAAAAAAAAAATGAATGAGTTATAACCTAACATTTTCACTTTTCACTTCTTTCTTTTTTTTCGTGTGCGTGTGTGTGTACATTTAAGATCCAAACACAATCTAAGATTGAAGACATAATCACCATTATTGTGGCGAAAATAGTTGGGGAGGATTACTTACCAATGAAACTTGAATGGTTGACATGGAAGCCACAAGGAAGAAGAGGAAGACAAATTGAAGCCTTGAAAAGCCAACCATAACTCTACTACTCCTTTAGTTTGTGAAAATTTTCTCTTTTTCTTTCACGTTTACCCAGGTCACAATACATTTTGATACCTATGATTCCCTATTTATAGTTGATGCGCTAGCTTGTAAACATTCTTTGAATGGTAAGCTATTAAGTCATCTTCAATGTTAATAGTGTGAAACGGTCAATAAATTATTACCAAAATGCGGTTACTGAGCCTTCTTTTGGTATTGATTTTTTTAGTTGATTTTTTTGACTTTTTTGATTTTTTAGCTTTGGAATGGAGGATTTTTTTTTTTTTGTCCTTTTGTGATTTTTGGCTTTTTGTGATTTTTTGATTTTTTTTTTTTTTTTATCCTTTTGTGATTATTTAGCCCAACTCAAAAACCAAACAATCCCTAAATGAGATTCCTTTCATTGTGGGTTTGCTATGCATGGTATTATTCAATGGGAAATTTGAACATCATTATTGGAGAAAAGTTACTTAACTATTTTGGGAAATAGGTTAAAAGTTAATTTTTTGACTTTTTTAAAAAAACGTGCAAAAAAATAGAGAGGTGATGTGATCCAAAAAAGTCAAAAAGCCAATAAACTGGCTTTTAACCTACTTCATGAGGCTCACTTTGGGCTCACCTCTCATCATGTGGTCCTGAATATCTGATTAATTTAATTTTTTGCACAGATGATTTGTTCAGTAAGCCTTATAAGATAAATGATTCGAATCATGAAAGTGTATTTAGAATGAACCTAATGAAAAATATAACAGTCCCTATAGTGTGCCTTGGATAGAACATTAATGACTTGTCTTCTATTATTATTTGGCATAATTCAATGATATGTCACTCAATGGTGATGATATTAGTAATCTGTTTTTGATATGTCACTCAATGGTGATGATATTAGTAATCGGTTTTTGATATTAGTAATCTGTGCCTCGGATAGAACATTAATGACTTGTCTATATTATTATTTGGCATAATTCAACGATATGTCACTCAATGGTTTTTTTTTTATTTTTTATTTTTTATTTTTATGCATACATGATGTGTTATCAAATTTGACATGCTTTCAACCTTTGCCAAATCCATGTTATTTTTGACATATGGGTTGGAGCAAAAATTTGGGGTCAAATTTGATTGTTGATGTGCCATGTAGGATTTGACTCTTGTCAAAAATAATTATAGCACTTTTTTTATAAATAAAACAATATTTTAGTTTATCTTTCAATAACAAAATAATAAAATTTGGTATAGAGGTTGGAGAGTTTCAAGAGAAGTCAAATTGACATATGTCAATTTGTCACCCAAGCCTTAAAATTATATGAAATACCAAAATTTGGCATATAGGTTGGGGATGCTATCCAAAGCTTAAAATAGCAAGAAGGAAATTATTCTTTTCTTCTTGTTGTAATAATAAAAAGTACAAAAATATTAGAGACCCCAAAAATTTTATCAAAAGTTCTACCAAATGTCTCACATGGGTGTGGGACCTACATGGGACCCATATTGTGTAGATCCCACACCCATGTGAGACATTTGATAAAAATTTTGGTAGAATTTTTGGGACCTCTAGCATTACTCCAAAAAGTATTAACCTTAAGAATTTAATAATATGCATTAATTTCTGTACGAAAAATTTTATGTCATGTTTCGGGTCGTTGACTCGACTTGTTGTGCCTATTTGGAATTTCCGTTTTACTTTTGGAACCATTGTACGTTAGTTATTATTCTAGTGATTGTGGTTAGACCGTGTTTAGTGACCCTAAAGTGTTTTAGCGAGTTAAAATTTTGAGTTCCGAGCGTTAAGGACGAGTTACCAGTGCAGGAATGCCTTAAAGAGAATTTTGGCCACACCAGACATTCCTCTTACATGCAGGTTGGAGCCACATGTACGATTTGGTGCAAAAACATTTGGACTTCTGGAGTTGGGGCCGCATGTGTGGTGGGCTAAGTTCACATGTGCAATTTAGGGCCCGTACGTGAGACAATGTGGAGCAGCAAGTATAACACACGGCAATAAACAGCACATGCAATGAAGGAGTCTCGCACGTGCGGGGACGGACCTCCGCACGTGCAGCCATGTGCATTTTTGCCTCGTTTTTCTTGTTTCTCTCCCTCTTTTGCTGATCTCTCTTCCTTTTTTCTCATTTCTCTTTATCCTCTCTCTCTTTCTAAACTCTTTTTTCTCTCCATTCTCTCTAAAACACACGCCAAACTTCACAAAGCTCTCAATCTAACCAAATGAAAGAAGAATTTGACCCTAGTTCTTTGGATGAAAGTGATAATCATGTCAAGAGCTTCATTTTGACCGGAGCTATTGAAAATCCGACAAACTCAAAATTTTAAATTTTCTTCCTTTTCTCTCTTAATCTTTGAGGTAAGGATTTTCTTAATTTAGTACATGTATTTTAGCAAGATTATGTGCTATTTTGTTAGTTGAAATGGTTTGGAAAAGTTAGGGTTTTGCTAATATTGTTGTTAATGCATAAATTGGAAAATTTATCAAATGTTTGTCAAACTTTTTAACAGTTTTACCTATGGTTGCTGTTATCCAAGCAATGACAACCCATGAGGGGGTGAATTGGGTTTTCAAAATATTTAAGCAATAATGAAAACTAATGCAGTCTGAACTAACTCAGAACTAAAAGAGATAAAAAATTTAAATAATCAAATTTTAACTGATGAATAAGCAATGAAAATAATCACAGGAAAATATAAGCAGTGATAAGAGAAAGGAGAAGAGATATCAACACCACGATTTATAGTGGTTCGGCTTAACCCAAGTCTACGTCCACTCCCCAAGTATTCTCGTTGGGAATTTCTCCACTATCCTCAAATAATAATACAACCCCTAGCTTCACAGGTGCTAGTAAACATTTACAACAAGTGATCAACCCCCAATCACTTAAGCCAATTAGTTTTGAATCCGATGTATAGTCACACCTAACCCAAGTGATTTTATCTCAAAAATCACTTACAAAAATATCATAACTAGTTTTGAATCCGGTGCCTAGTCACACCTATCCCAAGTGATTTTATCCGAAAAACCACTCACAAAAAAATCACTCTCTCAAGAGTAAGAAGAAGGGGGTGCAAACCCTTTTACAATAAAAGTTTAGCTAGTGAAAAATGAAGAGCGTGGTTGGAGTTGCTCTTACAGAGCTTTCTTGAATATCACCAATGTATATTTGTTGTGTTTGTTGTTTTTTTTCAACTGAGGCTTGAATGCTCCTTTTATAGCTTCAAAATTACGACTGTTGGAGCTTCAAAAATATAGTTGTTAGGATTGATTCCCTTTCCCAACTCAATTCATCTTCTATATTGAACCTTTCCATATGAGAGCGATTTGAAATTTGAATTTTTGTATTCTTCAATTAATCCCATAGTCCATGCTTTCCTTCCTTATGCATATCTTCAACGTAAAAGAGTAGATTAGGGGAATCTTCAAATTCAAATTCTATTTGTAAGCTTCCTTTCTTGAATATTAGCAAATTTCAATTTGTCTTGGAAAAGTTCTAAACAAATCCCTTTGATTCTACATTATTTCCTGGTAGAGCAAATCTTCCTTTTATATCAAATCCAATCAAAATCTTCATTCTTCATTTATGTTTGAACAATTTGCTTCTGCCGAATACTTTGAGCTGACTCTGAAAATTATGGGAATTTCCTTATGCAATCCAGCAAGCTCTAAGTCGGTTCATTCTAGATTTGAGTTGACACCTTCATTTCTGATTCAATTTTATTTAGTACAATATATTTTGAGTTTGCTCCTCTTTCTTCATGAGCTTACTCAAATCAAGAAAATTGTTCCAGATCTGACTCAAATCAAGAATATTGTTCTAGTCAATTCTACAAATTAGACAAACTTTAATCATCTTCAAATTTAACAATAACTTATTATAAGCACAATCACTTAGGCTTTGTTGTCATCAAAATCATTTTATATAACCCTTTGGAAACCTTGGGGCTAACAGTTGATATTTAGCATGTGAATTTGAGAAATTTTCATTTTAAATGAGAAAATCCCAAATTTTTGAAAACCCTAGAAATGTAAAGATTGGGAATGCAATTGGGAATTGAGGAAATTTATGAAAATTCTTGCTAAATTATGACCATTTGGAAAGTATGGAGAAATGTTAAGAGTTTTGGGAAATCATCTGTTATTTTGAAAGAATTGAGAATTGTTAAATTATGCTCTATATTTTGCTTATTCAGAATATTGTGATAGAGATAATTATTTTGGAAATCGATGGAGGATTGCATTGACTTGTTGTATAATTGATACGGAAATTAGCATAAATTTTCGAAACTTTTCATGGGTATAATTCTATAATAATAGTCTTCTACTATTTTTTTGAAAGACGTTCACATTATTATTATTTTTTTTTTCCTTTTAAACTATTCTTTGATCTTTGAAAGGTAAATCATTGATGAACTTTTGTGTCTACAACGTCTTTATGTATATCATCTTCTTCTTTTTTTATTATTTACAATATAATAACTTATTGATATATGACTCTTTCATTATGTTATATTTATAACTTACTGAATTATGAATCATTATTCTACATGATATTATTGTATATCATCATTTTTTTATTATGTCAGAATTTAAGATTTCTAACTTATTGATACATATTAGTATATCAATTTTTATGTTTTTTTATTTTATGCTATAATATTTCTTGAGTATTATTTTAAGTTGACTACACTTAATATTCTAGATTTATTTTTGTTGAATTATTTTTTCAAATTTCTGGAGAATGTATCAAATTTGTATTTGGAATGAGAATAAGGTCAAAGTGATGTTAACAAGGTTGGCATAGAGGAGACACTTGCTTCTTCAGCACAATAGTAGTCTTGAGAGTCCGTTAACAAGAGACTAACTCATCCACATGGCAAAATAGGCACAATTTTTCGACTATTACTATTGCATGCTAAGGGAAAGCGTCATCATCATGTTAGGCCCATATTAAATGACAACATAGACCATAATGACAATTTTGTAAATTTTGTACCGCAAACTGATATGAAATGTACTCTAATGCAGTTCTACAAAATGATAATATGTTTGTAATTAAACCAAAATTATTAATTTTGTTAGTAATAATTTATTAATTTCCTATTTAGGTTTTGGTAATCAACACGTTGACACACAAATAGGTATTTTCGAAACAAATGTAATGCATCGGCATCCTAACCAAGTTTAACAAGATACTGATGTGGTGCAAGTTATAACAATGAAATATTTGGTAATATTTTTATTAATATTTTGCTTCAATGGAAAATCAACATTACGTTATTTTTCTATACTTCTAATGAGTAGGACATTCTCACGCATTTTCTTTTCAAGCAAAACACAAACCTTAAACCTTAACTTTATCAATTTCTACTTCATATTAGAAGAGAATGAAAACAATTATTTTCTAAATTAGATTTAAGATTAATATTACTTTCCAAGGAAAATCTCAAAACAATTTAATAAATTAATTACTTTATGACCCATATAGACAAAAGTTTGAATCTCCTGTACATAACAAAAATAAAAGTTGAAAGTATTATTTAATCATTCATTTAATTATCTAATGTAGTAGCATTAAAAAACTTTTAAAAAAATAAAATAAAATTAGTAACAATATTCACACTCCCCTTTTCAGATCATATATTGACAAATAATTTAAAATAAAATATAAATATCATTGGTTAAAATATCTTAAGCTAAATATTTTGTTCTTAGGGATTTTGTTTTTAAACTCTCTCGTGCATAGCATAGGTGGCTGCTATTTTTAGTATATACGAAATTGGAGAAATTTGGGAAATACCTATTATTACCACAGCGAATGTGTGTATGTGTAAATAAATGTATAAATAAAATAAATAACAAAATAAAAATAATTAATTCAAAAAATAATTATATAAATTAAATTCCAAATCAATTGCTTACTGAAATTATAAGTCGAGACTTGTGTTGGACACAATCTCCTTAAAGTAGATTTCGCCCTTACTCCGGTGCTTCGAGATTTAACCGCGTCTACTTCCCAGGATACAATGACTAACACTTGATTCACAGCACAACAAACTCAAGTTTGGCGAACCAAGCAATGTTGTAACTCTCTCTTTCTTTTCTTAGAAGCTAAATGGTAAACAGATGCAGGAGCATAGGAGGATGAACAAAATAAGAAATGAAGAAATGTTAGGAAAATTTTGATGGCCAAAATTGCTAAGATGGCAGGCTATTTATAGAAAAATTGGCGGCTTTTCAGAATAGTTTTCAACAGATAGAAACCCATTCAA
The DNA here is from genome assembly GCF_055761805.1 of Camellia sinensis. Taxonomy (NCBI): domain Eukaryota; kingdom Viridiplantae; phylum Streptophyta; class Magnoliopsida; order Ericales; family Theaceae; genus Camellia; species Camellia sinensis. Next base: position 86,603,809 of record NC_138963.1, read on the forward strand.
ACAGATTCAACAAGTAGAAAACATGTTCAGGTGGATTCAACAGGTAGAAAACCTGTTCGGGTGGAACTTAGCAGGTTTGAACTTGTTCGGGTGGAGTTTTAAACTTTTTGGGTGGAGGAAAAAATATAGACCAATTTATTTTGAATTTTGAAACCAAGATTTAAAAAAATAAATAAATAAAATACAAATGTTTTTGGCCCAAAAAAATAAGTATTGGGTCGGACAAGCCCAACCCAACCTCACACCACGCACTTGCACTCAAGCCCAGCCCAGCTTGCCCGGATGGAAGGCGGCGGCGCGCGCACGTGTTTTTTGTTTTGAGTCCAATCGGTCTACCCTACTTCACCCATAACCTCACACTTCCACAAACTTAGGTACCCATTGAGGCCCATCCAAAGTATCCCAAGTTAGAGTTTATATACCCATATAAATCCTTAAGCTTTTCCAACGTGGGACAAATACATTTCACAAATGTATAGGAAACCCATCTAAAGCCATATCCACGAACACAAAAATGCGCGTTGAATTCTCATTCATCTGGAAATGGTTTTGAGCAACCAAATAGACGATGTTATTCACTGCTTAAATATGAACCCAATTAGTAACGTTAAAAATAACGCTTTGGTCCTACCTTAATTAATGCTCAAAGTTAACAAAAACATAAGGTTTATTCCAAAGCTATTTTCCAACAATCCCCCACATAAATGGAATTCACGATAACGGACATGCAACAAAATGTAAAAACAAAAAAAGAGTACATTAAGAAGATACACTACGTCGAGATAGGTAGCTTTTGGTTTTGAACCTCCTCTAGTGAAAGCCTATCGGACTTACTAGCTAACCAGTAGACGCGATTTTTTATTTTTTTTTGAATGAATAAGCCATAAATTAAAAGACAAATAATTACAAACTATAACGCCCCAAATTTCTAGCCCAAATGATAATACAACAATCATGGCTCTTTCCAGGAAAACCGAATATAAATCTCCAAACTTACATTACATGATACAATAGTTCCTCATGCAACAATACATTAATCTAACAACAAGTAAATAAACAAATAAATACCCCCAAAGGTTTACAAGTTTTCAATGCTTGAACCTGGTTACACAAAACGATTTTTCAAACCCACACACATACAGCCATTGGCTTACACACAAAGTCACAGCAAAATGAGAGTCTCGTACTCTCAACACACATTTCCTTGCCTTTAGTTAGGCAGCATCACCACATCTTTTCCTGCACAAAAATCCCGTAGGGTGAGCATAAAGCCCAATAGGAAATCCTTAACAAAGTATATACATTTTATACAAGTCTCAAGAGATGAAGTGCACATGCCATGCTATACCCTTTTGAAAGAAAATCACATTTTCATCTTTGAAAATCATCATGCTCAATGATGTCATGCAATTTCAATTCTTTAAAACTTAACAATTCATTTCAAGAGCAGTAAATGCGACTTTAGTAATCCCTAGGTCGGTATCTGCAAGTAGACTATACTAGTACTACCAAATTATCATTTTTACTGGTATTAACCGTAAGGCTCGATACCTATCCGCATGGGTTTTCGGTCTTTCACCCCGGACCCTCAGGCCAACTTATTCAATTTCATCTATACCACCTATCAAGACTTACCAACCTATTTATCCCAAAACCATTCTATGAAAACTTGTTTTCTCAACATTCTTTTCTCAATGCAGGCACATTGGTTAACCCAAAAGGCATTACAAGGAATTCATAATGGCCATAACGCATACGAAAGGCCGTTTTCTGAATGTCCTCCTCCCGGACACTGAACTAATGGTATCCCGACCTCAAATCTATTTTTGAGTAGCAACAAGACCCTCTAAGTTGGTCAAACAAATCATCTATTCTGGGTAGAGGATACTTGTTCTTAACTATAACTCTATTCAACTTGCGGTAATCAATACACAACTAAGGATTCTGGAAACTGCTCTGGCATGATAACAGCATACACACGCCCCTGTGGCCCCTGATTAACTTGCTCCCCTCTCAGAGCATAGGCCTATTGTACTGACTGAGAAGAAGTGGCTCCCTGATTAACTCGCGAAGCTTGGACTGATTGAGCCTACTAGTGGCTCTGAGTCTGCCTCAACCTTGATACGCTAGATACGCCTCCCAACTATGGGCAAGTTCTCTTCATATGCCCGGGCTGACCACACTGTAACAATTAAACCCTTGACCTTTATTCTGAGACTGAGACTGACTTTGAGATCAGTTAGGTGGTGGTACTATTATATGCCCACCTCCCTTCTATGGGCATAAGAAGGCTTTGTGACCCGGTTGGCCATACTTGAAACACGAGAAACTACTCAATGCACTTTTTCCCAGACCCACACTGGGCAAAGGAAAAGTGAATCTAGACTGTTGTGGTTGGGACTGGGACGGATGGGTGTTTCTACTCTTCTTGTTCTGTCTATAGTCTCCTTGAGACTCTTGGCCCCTAGACCTCGAACTCTGAAGCCTCTTCTCCTCGGCTTGTATGAAAATTTCTACGTGTGTCGCCGTCTCCACAAGACAGTCATATTCCCAAATCATATTTCCGACAAGCTTGAACATAATTTTTTATTTCAATTTCTTTTCAAATTCAATGCAATGGCGCTCTTCCGTTGCCACCAACTCTGGTACAAATCTAGACAAACTAGAGAAGACTGCCTCAAACTCAGCCACGGGCATGTCGAGTTGTTTAAGGTCTTTAAACTCTTGCCTCAATCTCTCCCTAGCAATGGGACATATCTTGGAAAGCAACCGCAAAGGCTTCCCATGTCGGCTCCACTCTACCCTTGGCATCTCTCCACCATTATCCGAAAGCAACTCGCCCTTGACACCGCGGTGTTCTCTCGGGCTTGATTCTCCACCCTCAACAAGTTTATAGACTCTCTTAAAGCCCCTGCCATTTCTCGAGCTAGGGCCACCATTGCGGTTTGACTCACTTGTTCAGCTACATTAGCTTAGCCGGACACTTCCTCTTGCACCGAAACCTCATGGACCGGTACCTCATGCACACCTCGGTGAGCCCTACCACACCTCCCACCTCTACCACCACGGGTTTGACCTCTTCCTGACATCCTATAAATGACAATAGAATTAATTTAGCACACTAACCCACACGTGCCCGCAACTTGCTTTACACGTTTGATCACAATAATTCTATATATACCTCTACCATATAACAATTAAATTTTACCCCACATAAGCACTTAGTCATGTAAACACATACAGATTATACTCTTATGTTGAGATTCGTCCCATGAAAAACCAAGAATTCTTAGTAGAATGAGTATTGATCAAGTACCCTTCTAATAAGACCTCAAGGAATTTAACAGGCACAAATAACATCCCAAAAGTCCAATCCCATACCCATTTAGTCACGTAAGCATGTTATCACATAGTCACAAAATACATAACACTTCCTAAGCATGCTAAATGAGCCTGTTGTGGTTAAACAACCACTTCCCACGAGCCCTAAATATTCAAACCCGGTAGCTCTAATACCAAGTTGTAACGCCCCAAATTTCTAGCCCAAATAATAATACAACAATCATGGCTCTTTCTTGAAAAACTGAACATAAATCTCCAAACTTACATTACATGATACAATAGTTCTTCATGCAACAATACGTTAATCCAACAACAAGTAAATAAACAAATAAATACCCCCAAGGGTTTACAAGTTTCCAAGACTTGAGCTTGGTTACACAAAATGGTTATTCAAACCCACACACATACAGCCCTTGGCTTACACGCAGAGTCACAGCAAAATGAGAGTCTCGTACTTTCAACACACATTTCCTCACCTTTAGTTAGGCGGCATCACCACATCTTTTCTTGCACAAAAATCTCATAGGGTGAGCATAAAGCCCAGTAGGAAATCCTTAACAAAGTATATACATTTTATACAAGTCTCAAGAGATGAAATGCACATGCCATGCTATGCCCTTTTGAAAAAAAATCACATTTTCATCTTTGAAAACCATCATGCTCAATGATGTCATACAATTTCAATACTTCAAAACTTAACAATTTATTTCAAGAGCGGTAAATATGACTTTGATAATCCCTAGGTCGGTGTCTGCAAGTAGACTATACTAGTACTACCAAATTGTCATTTTTACCGATATTAACCGGAAGGCTCGACACCTATCCGTGCGGGTTTTCGGTCTTTCACCCCGGACCCTCAGGCCAACTTATTCAATTTCATCTATACCACCTATCAAGGCTTACCAACATATTTACCCCAAAACCATTCCATGAAAACTTGTTTTCTCAATATTCTTTTCTCAATGCAAGTTTTCAGATCGACTTTCAAAGTTTAATGTAATCAAATGAATCGATATGCCAATGCAACAACAATCAATACAATGTAACAATTCTTCCATTTCCAATTCTTCCACATAACATTACCATTGTGATCAAAATTCCCATTTCTCATTTCAAAGCAATTTCACAAGATAAATATAAATACTTTTTTGTAGACAGGTCAAACTTCTGGAACCAAACATTCTTCGCTCGAGCGCATAAACGACCGCTTGAGCGGACAAGCAACTTCGAATGCATTTTGCATTTTTGTTTAGGCGTGCTAACCGGGCAACTTGACCCCCGTAAGCTGATCAGGTCAAAATCAGGATCGCTACACAAACTACAAGAGGCATACCTCAAGAGCTAACCTACTATACAAGATACAGAAAACAACAATCCAAAGCAACAAGAAGACAAAAACTTGTTCAAACACCACATAAGCAACAAGAGCAAATGAGGAGCAAGAACAGGGCTAACACAAAACTACACCATAGGAAAGGCCTAGAGATTATTGGACCACAACTCAGATCCCGAACAACTCAAAAGAAATCCAACTAACATAATAAAGCCATGTACAAAGCCAAAACAGGACCTGGGATTACAAGATAACCAATAGAGCCTATCACAAATTAACTAATATATAAAAATTCAAACTGTAAAACAAACATCAAAGCCTTCTAAATATCAGGTAACATCAGAAAAAGGCATCAACAACATGGAAAAAATAGCACATAGTAGGCAGGCCACAATAGACAAATAGTACCAGCAAGCTAACAGCAAAGCAGCAGCAGTTAGAACCACAATAGTTGGCCAGCAAAAACTCCAAAACAATAGAAAAGACAATAGCTGCAGCACGCAGGAGCTTCAACATTCAACAAATTAGGACAAGATCTACCAAACTAGGCTACTTGCCCCAAGCCATCGTTCAATCAAATGACCCTTAGAGAGCCAAGCAATCACCAACTCTTTAAGTCCCCGGTGTCCCACATCGGGAATGGAGGGGGAGTTCTAGGACTATAAAAGTAAAACATTGGACCCTTATATAGCATCGAGGCCTTTTCCCGAGTGGTGAAATCCCTAACAGAACTCCACAGTTAAGCGTGCTTAGGCTGAAGTAGTTCTAAGATGGGTGACCCACTAGGAAGAATAAATCCGTGCAGGCGTGGCCCAAAGTGGATAATATCGATGACATGTGAAGGGTCGGGGCATTACAAACTCTGTTTGAAAATTCAACAATAGTTAACTGCAAAAGCTCATGATACTGCTAGCCTTCACTCAACACTCAAGGACACTCAAACACTACACACGACAATTAATTATAATGTATGAGAAACATCACAAAACTAATGGATGCGATGCCTTGAACTGTTCAGCTGTTTGTGTAAGCGAAGACAATAGACTACACATAGTGTATCTGTAGACACAATTTTGTTCTCACAGTTGTGTTCATTTTGGCCCTGAACAATACCTGGTAATTCATGAGTGCTCTAGAGAATTTAGCGTTCTCAATTCTCACAAAACTGGCCCAGTTCACACTCATATAAGTGACTTCTTATTAAGAGTATCCTGCTAATCCCCACTTGGACGTCCAAGCTATAAAAATTATTAAAAACAAAGCTTACCCTACTAACACTGCAGGAATCACTCCTCTTATCACAGAAATGGATAGGAGAAAACCTCATTAGTGATACGTGAAGTCATCCATAATTTGGTTGTCCTTTTGGACCTAGATCTTGGGATCTCTAATCAACTAGGTTGGGTTTCCATTGTGGCGACTTTTAAGTAATATGCTTCAATCTCATTCTCCTCAATAAATGGTACACTTGCTCTCTGGCTAGCCCTTTAGTCAATGGATCTACAATATTCTCTCTTGACTTTACATATTCTATGGAAATTATTCCATGTGAGAGCAAATGCCTAACGGTATTATGTCTTCGACAAATGTGTCGAGACTTACCGATATATATATGATTTTGTGCCCGTCTTATTGTTGCTTCACTATCACAATAAATGCATAGCTGGCATAGGTTTAGGCCACATTGGAATGTCTTCAAAGAAATTACAAAACCCTTATGTTTCTTCTCCTGTTTTATCTAATGCGATAAACTCATATTCCATTGTTGACCTTGCTATGCATGTCTACTTGGAGGATTTCTAAAAGACTGCAACACCTTCCAGTGTAAAGATGTATCCACTGGTGGATTTTGAGTCTTTCGTATCCGATATCCAATTTGCATCGGTGTACCCCTCGAGTACTGCTGGATATTTGCTATAATGTAAGCCATAATTCTGGGTATCTCTTAGACACCTAAGTACCCTAATTATCGCTTTCCAATGATCGAACCCTAGATTACTTGTGTACCTACTCAATTTGCTTACAGCATATTCTATATCTGGCCTAGTGCAATTCATTAAGTACATCAAGCTTCCGATTATCTGAGAATACTCTAATTGTGATATGCCTGCCCTTGTATTTTTTGACAAATGAAGACTAATGTCAACAAGTGTTTTAGCAGGATGGTCGTCATGCTTTCCAAATTTCTCCAAAATCTTCTCAACATAATGAGACTGGGATAAGGCATATCTTTTAGATATTCTAGTAATTTTTATTCCTGGACTTACATCTGCTACTCCCAGATCTTTCATGTCAAACTTTTTGTTCAAAATTTTCTTTATGGATTTAATCATATCTTTATTGCTTCCAATAATGAGCATGGCATCCACATAAAGACAAACTATGGCATAGCCTTTGTCTGTGCTTTTAACATAGACGCATTTGTCACATTCGTTTATCTTAAAACCATCTGAAAGCATAGCGTGATCAAACTTTTCATGCCATTGTTTCGGAGCTTGTTTTAATCCATAAAGGGATTTAACAAGTTTACAAACCTTTTTCTCTTGGCCGGGAACTTGAAACCCTTCCGGTTGTTCCATATAGATTTCCTCATCTAGCTCACCATTCAAAAAGGTTGTTTTAACATCCATTTGATGTATCTCCAGATTATATAATGTTGCAATTGCAATTAGCAAACGAATAGATGTTATTCTTGTCATTGGTGAACAGGTGTCAAAATAATCAAACCTTTCATTCTGCCTGTATCCCTTAACAACAAGCCTAACCTTGTATTTATCTATTAAACCATCTGCTTTCATTTTTCTCTTAAATATCAACATAAAGTACCAATTTACTTCAATTTATATTTCCATGTCTCCAAGTCATTCCCTTCATCAATTTTAATTATATACCAATTTACACATTAAATCTTTCAACATTTATGGATTTCCACCCAAAACTGCTTCCTTGAATCCTCCATTATATCATCATAACACAAATCTCATTACACATACGGATACACAAGAAGATTAATTGAAATTTCAACATAAAGTACTAATTTAATTCAAACCCTCATTTAAAAACAAAATCCCAAATCTAGGGTTTCAAGAAAATTGGAGGTTTTCTCATTTCATCATCAAATCCAATAATCATCAAATATTTCTCATCAATATCTCAAAACATTCTAAATATCTCAAAATTTTCAGTGAAAACCTCATCTTTTAATATAAACATCTTTTAATCAAAGATTTCAAACTCAAATCAGCACATACTTCACATAATACAACACAATCAAACGAAATCATAAATAATGAGAGTTAAGAGAATTGCCTACCTCAAGGATGAGAGCTACCTAGGAAGACCCAATCAAAACCTCTACGAAACTGCGATTCAATTAGTCAAAAGAAAGATCAGCACTCTTCCACTGATCTTGCATGATCTATGGTGGATCCATGGTGTAATGAGGTGAAATCAAAGGTTTGTGGCTAGGGTTTTTGGACATGAAGAGGTGAAGGAGAGAAAAGTGAGAGAAAATGAACAAAATGTGGGTTTTATACTTGTTGATCCCAAATGAATTGCTCTAGCCACCACTTTTGTGCTCAAGGGTCAGAGACATCACACCGCTTGAGCAATAAAACCTTCGCTCAAGCGCAGAATGCATGCTCCTAGAACTTTAGACCATACAAGGCAGATCGCTTGAGCGACCAAACTTGCGCTAGAGCGAACTTCAACATCTCCCAAAATCTTAGACCTACAAAAGTATTTAGATGACCCGCCAGACCGCTCAAGCAAACAATACGTCACTTGAGCGAAGAGGAAGAAGAAACAAAAAATTTCCCATAGTGATACATTTAGGCCCTCCATCTTTTGTTTTGATATTTTTTTAATTTTTAAATGTTTTTTTTGTTCCTTTTTTTTTTTCATATTGTAGGATGCCTTTCATGGTTATTGAGTGCCCCCAACAATTCGAACTCTTGATCTCCTGATCTAGTTTCATGAGTGCAATTTGAAACATAAATAAGAGTCTAGATCTGACAATTTGTATAGAAAATCCATTTTATTATAGAACCTTTGCCGAAAAATAGACTATATTACTAGATCTCAGAGTCACCACCTAATCTTTTAAGAAAACTAGGAAACCCATGACTCAAAGTGTCTCAGTTCGAGAATTAGATATGAAGGGAAAAGGTCATAAATTAAGCACCCCTGCTCACCCGATCAAAAGATCGGCCTCTACTAAATCATGATGTGAGTTTTATAGTCTCCATATGTTCATATGCTGGTTTTAATAATGTTAACATTACTATTTGAAGCAAATAAGTAAAGATTGTTTCACCTGTTTGGTTTATGCTTTGATTTCATGCATTTTGGAAAACCTTTTTGCACAATTCAAAAAATAACAAGCAACTCAAAAGTATAAGAATGAACCACATTCCATCACAAGCAACACAATCTTCATCCACTGGCATTCATATAGATATTCCATTTAAGCATATAGCCACATGGTATAACGTCGGATATAGTAAGTAGCATGTACATGCAAGATGCGAAAACTAAAAAATGCTCACCTAGTACTCCTCTGTGGTAAGCCAAAAAGAATGTGTCAGATACACATGCATGATCCTATATACAAATAGCTAATGCAATACACCCACAAGATGTAACTAATGATTCGGCTACCAACATGTGACATGCGTATCATTTCAAGGTATGAGGTAGCGCACAAAATAGCCTTTAAATTGATAAAATCCAAAACTGGAAATGAACCGAGTCCGGACACATGAAAAATTGATGCAAATCATGAATATGATAAATAAAACATTATGTTGTACACACATACAGCACATAAAATAAAAAAGATAGAAAGGCGTGGGGTTGAGAGTTATTACAACAATTGAATTGACTGAAGCTGTGGGGCTGGGATGTTTTTACAACAATTGAATGAATAGAAGACATGGGATTCGGAATTATTACAACAATGAATTGATTCATCCAAATAAAAGCTAAATCTAACAGATCATAATAAAATAAAAGCTGACTCTATAAATAGCAACCACAAATGCCTAGGAAAGCACTCCCCAAAAACTTCCATGTTCTGCTCTGCTCTGTCTGGGGGACAAAGTTCACTAGACCGTCTGTACATAAAACCATCCAACTGAATAAAAAAAGATCCGGCTAGGTATAACCACCGAGACAAACTCTGTTTTGTGCGAAAAGACCACAACAGAACCAAAACACATCTTCTAAGAGGTGCTCATCCCATCTATCCTTCCTTCTTGTACAAATCACTCAAGGAAAAGGTAGATAGGCCTCAACCCTTATTCAACAACACAAAAGACTATATACAACATGTATTTACAACAATTAATCAAATAAAAATAATTAGAGGTTGGAAGAAATTCAAGCCCAAGAAATTAATGAGAACCTACAATCATCTCTTTCTCAATAAGGGAAGATTAATATCCAGATTCATGCTATTAAATGGAGAGAGTGGATTAATGACCACTATTTCTTGGTGGAAAGTAAGAGATTCATCAAAGGCTATTGAAGACTCCTCTCTCATCATGGAACAAGAATGTTTCCATCATTTTCCATATTCACAAACGATTGAGGAAAAAGTTCTCAACATCTTTGACCTAAAATCTCTTACTTTATGGTTAGAAAATTGATTTCATATAAGGCTTATTTTGGGCCATCTTTGAGCCCAAAATTGAGTGGGCCCCAAACCTCTTTTGGGGTGGGTCTGAAAAGGTGACGTGTTCCTTTACGCGTAGCAAGTCACACGGCGAAGACAGTTTGTGTAATACCCCTGTTCCGTAATATGTTAATTGGTCCTTAACATGATGTGATTATGTATTTTGATATGATTTTGTGTTCCACTATGTGAAAATATGTGGTTTGAAGTTCTATCTGTAACGCCCTCAAAATAACAACATTAAACCCATCAGATAAGACATGCATTTACATATAAACTAACCAGATTCCTTTATTCCTTAGAGTTCCTTTACATAAGTATTACATGTTAACATCATAACAAAATGCCCTACGGGCTTACAGCTTTCCAAGTTAACACTTGGTTACAACAAAAGAGTACTAACTCGTTTACACATTAAGCCCTTGGCTTGAAGTTACATGTAATACATCAAAAGTTAAGCAACAAAAGTATGCCCGCCACTAGCCTCCCAGCTATGTCCTTGGAAGTGGCATGCTACCTGCACCTGAAAATGATATTCCCATATAGGGTGAGCCACAGCCCAGTAGAAATACACTAAACCAACCATGAACAATGACTAAAATATTAGCAATTGATAGATGGCCAACACTGATACAATCACATAAATCACATATTTATGTCATACGACTTATGAGTCCAAGTTTCCTTTCATTTTCCCTTTTTTCAACGGATAGGCATATAAGCACTAACCACATTCTCAACAGATATGTATAACAACAATATCCACATTCTCAGATAAGCAAATAAGCTATATCCACATTCTACAACAGATATGTATATCCACAATATCCACAGATAAGCATATAAGCTATATCCACACATCACAAAGATAAGCATATAAGCTCTATCTTCACTTCTAGACAAGCATATGAGCTGTATCTTCGGAGTTCATCCCCTATCTTCTCCCAACACTAACCGGTTTAGAGGTACATCCCCTATCTTCCCCTAAACCGCGGAGTACATCCCCTATCTCCTCCTCTACACATAACGTATATAAACACATTGGTTCTATATACAATCACCCAATACATACAGTTAATGTATTCTATCAACCGTCAAGTTCCATGACACATTTCATTGATTAGTTTCAGTTTGCCTAATCATCATGCATTGTCTACAACAATCACGACTATCCTCCACCGATAGCCCAAGCAGTTATTTCTAAACAGAAAATAAATGCACAATGGATATTCAATCAACATTTCATTTCTTCATTCTTCTCAATTAATTATCTCAATTAATTAAACAATGTAATTAGGTCAATTCCCATAATTAACATTTCAACCCTTAGGTCCCATTTTTATCAATGATTCAACAATCATTCCATTTTTTTCTATGCCAAACATGCATCTAGGTTTATTATGAATAAAACCCCAACTTTTGTAAAATTACACAAAAGCCCCAAACTTTCACAAAATTACCAAACCAAGCCCAACATCTCAAAATACCAAAATTTAAAGACAAAACCCATAGAGAGGAGTAGGATATCCCTACCTTGAAGTTTTAGCCAAAAAGGAGATGAAGACTCGAAGATCAACGTGCTCCAAATCCAAACTTTTTCAGATTAAATCGAAGCTCTCAACACCCTCTATCTTTTTAACAAAGGCCCTAGGCTAGATTCATACTCTAGGGAGATCAAATCTTAGAGAGAATGTAAGTTTAGAGAGAGAGGGGCTCGGATTTAGGCTTTGGATCAAAAAGAAAGTGAAAAAGTGATGTTTAAAATCGCTGCTGTCCGCTGATATAAAACACGCTCGCTCGAGCGAAGGCTTGGTCGCTCGAGCGACCAGACACAGAAAACTCTCGCTCGAGCCAAGAAGTTCTCGATCGAGCGAAGAAAAATCCAGACCGCTCGAGCGAAGGAAGCTCGCTCGAGCCAAGAAAGACAGCTCTCAGGTCCAGAACCAGGTGCAACCGCTCGCTCGAGCGAGCCACTCTGGCTCGACCCACCAGACACGAACCCCACTCTCGCTCGAGCGACCAACTCCTCGCTCGAGCGAAGGTCCAAAATTCTGGGCAGCAACACTAGGCTCCCGAACACAACCAACCTGTAACAAACCTGCCTAACACATCCTATAACTCAAATATGAAGAAAAAGGAATGTAAACACGATAATAACCAACTACCAACATCCACGGACACATGTCCGGATCACTGTACAACAAGGGTAAACCCGGGATCGCTATAACCTCCCCCCCTTAAAGAATTTCGCCCCCGAAATTAAGCACAAGTTTTCAAAACAAGCTTTCCTCCATTTTAAACAATGTTACACTTGAACATTCAACAATTCGACCCATTACCGGTCAACCCATCCCTTTGACAAGAGACATTTCACAATATGTAAACAACATATGTATTTTCAACATGCATCAACATTATGCACTATCTTTCAATTTCAACAATATATTCAACATATATAGTGTTACATTCAACTTCCATATGAGGCAAGTTCCAAAACATACTTCCAATAACCAAAACATTTTCAATGTTTCACAACTTAAGACATATATAAAAGCTCTTAAGTTCAACAAAATGAAAAAAAAAAAAAAATTAAATACAAGATCACACATCAATAAACAAGTCCGGATATTTCTCACGGACTCCCAACTCACGTTCCCAAGTGGCTTCCTCCACTCCGTGATGTTTCCACAAGACTTTCACCAAAGGAATGGTCTTGCCACGCAGGACCTGATCCCGCCTATCCAAGACCCGAACCGGTCTCTCCTCATACGAGGCATCCTCATCTACCTCTAAATCGGTCCAATCCAGCACATGTGATGGATCTGGCTCATACTTCCGAAGCATACTCACATGAAACACGTCATGCACTCCGGACAACTGCGGCGGTAAGGCTAACCGATAAGCAACCTCACCTATCCTCTCAAGGATCTCAAAAGGACCAATAAACCGAGGGGATAACTTCCCACTCTTCCCAAACCTCATCAGGCCTCGTCTAGGTGATATCTTCAGAAAGACATGATCACCTACCTCAAACGCCAAAGGCCTCCTCCTACGGTCGGCATAACTCTTTTGTCGACTCTGGGCTGTAACAAGCCTCCTACGGATAAGCTCAACTTTCTCCGTCGTCTCCCTAACCAACTCCGGACCCAACAAAGGTGCATCACCCACCTCGGCCCAACAAACTGGAGACCTACACGGTCGGCCATACAAGGCCTCAAACGGTGCCATACCGATGCTAGACTGAAAACTGTTGTTGTAGGCAAACTCTACCAATGGCAAGTGCCTCTCCCACGTCCCACTGAAGTCCAGGACACAACCCCGAAGCATATCCTCGAGGATCTGAATAGTACGCTCGGACTGCCCGTCAGTCTGAGGATGATAGGCCGTACTAAAGGTCAACTTAGTGCCCAGGGCACTCTGCAAACTCTGCCACAACCTAGCAGTAAAACGAGGATCTCTATCTGAGACGATCGTCACTGGGACCCCGTGCAATCTCACTACATCCCGAATATACAAATCGGCAAGATGATCTACCGAATCTCTCACGCGCATAGGAATAAAGTGCGCTGACTTAGTCAACCGGTCTACAACCACCCAAATAGCATCACTACCCCGCTGAGTTCTCGGAAGACCTACAACGAAGTCCATAGTGACATGCTCCCATTTCCACTCGGCAATAGGCAAGGGTTGCAACAAACCTGCTGGCCTCTGATGCTCGGCCTTCACTTGCTGGCAAGTAAGGCACTTTGATACGAAAACAGCTACATCTCTCTTCATACCCCGCCACCAAAACTGGCGACCCAGATCCTGATACATCTTAGTACCTCCCGGATGCACCGCAAGGCGCGAATGATGAAACTCTCGGAGTACTTCCTCACGGCAAGCCTCCGGTACAAACAAATGGTCTCGGTATCTCACACTCAGGTCGGGATACACCGTCAAACCCTTCTCAACTTTCCCACTGGAAATCTTCTCTCAGAGGGATTCTACCTCAAGGTCACCTCTTTGTGCCTCTAACACTCTAATCACAAGTGTAGGCTGCGCAACAACAGAAAACAAGGCCGCAGCCTCAACAGATTCGCCCAGTAGCAAATCAAACTCGCCAAGTGCTCCCAACATCTCCCATTCCCAGGTGGCTATACAAGCTACATCACTAATGGTCTTCCTACTAAGGGCATCGGCCACAATATTGGCCCTTCCCGGATGATAGTACAACTCAAAATCATAATCCTCGATGAACTCCATCCACCTCCTCTGCCTCAAATTCAAGTCTCTCTGTGTAAACAGATACTTCAAACTCTTATGATCCGAGAATACCTCGAACCTCTCACCATAAAGGTAGTGCCTCCAGATTTTCAAGGCAAAGATCACAGCTGCTAACTCTAGGTCGTGTGTGGGGTAATTCTTCTCGTGTATTTTCAACTGACGTGAGCCATAAGCTACCACTTTCCCCTCTTGCATCAACACACAACCCAAACCCTCTCGTGAGGCATCACAATAAACCGCATAACCCAACCCTCTCTCCGGAATAATCAACACCGGAGCAGTGGTCAATCTAACTTTCAGATCTTGGAATGACTTTTCACAAGTCTCACTCCACACAAACTTGACTCCCTTCCGAGTCAGTCTAGTCAACGGTGACGCTAACCTGGAGAAATCTTTCACAAACCGACGGTAATACCCAGCTAATCCCAAAAAACTGCGGATCTCAAACACACTCTTAGGTTGTGCCCAATCTTGCACTGCCTCAACCTTGGATGTATCAACAGACACCCCTTCCCCGGATACCACGTGGCCTAAGAATATGACTTCCCCCAGCCAGAACTCACACTTCCCAAACTTGGCATACAGCCTATGGGCTCTAAGTAACTCAAGCACCACTCTCAAGTGTGCCTCGTGCTCCTCCTCAGAAGACGAATAGATAAGGATATCATCCACGAAAACAACCACAAATCGGTCTAAGAACTCCCGGAAAATCCGGTTCATCAAGTCCATAAAGACTGCCGGTGCATTGGTAAGCCCGAATGGCATCACCAGAAACTCGTAATGGCCATACTGCGTACGGAATGCCGTCTTAGGAATATCTTCCTCCCTGACTCTCAACTGATGGTAACCCGATCTCAAGTCTATCTTAGAGAAACAACGGGAACCCTTCAACTGGTCAAACAAATCATCTATACGGGGCATAGGGTACTTATTCTTAACCGTAGCCCGATTCAACTTCCGGTAGTCTATACACAATCTCAAGGCACCATCTTTCTTTTTAACAAAGAGGGCCGGCGCTCCCCACGGTGAAACACTAGGGCGAACAAAGCCCTTATCGAGCAATTCCTGGAGCTGAACTTTCAACTCAACCAACTCTGCTGGAGCAAAACGGTAAGGTGCCATAGAAATCGGCGCCGTACCAGGCACTAAATCAATAGAGAACTCTATCTCTCAGTGAGGTGGCAAACTAACAAGATCTTCGGGAAAAACATCCGAATACTCACAAACCACCCTCGGCAACACAAGCTGGGTCTCACCACTCTCACCACTCTCAAAGCTGGCAAGTAGACTACTAAGCTCACTTCGCCCTCGCGAATCATACCCCGGTGGCAAAACACTACCAACCCGGTCTCCCAAGAAATGGAACCACTCCCCGCTCAAGGTACATAACGTGACCCTCTGGCGGTAGCAATCAATAACAGCCCGGTATGACGATAACCAGTCCATACCCAAAATAACATCAAAACCCTTCATAGGCATGACAACAAACGGAAAAGGAAGCCTATAGTCGGCGACCTCTATATCACAACCTCTAACACCCTGTTTCAAGATCAACTCACCACCCAAAGGCGATACCACACAAATAGGAGATGCTAACCGTGCTAACTCCAATTCCAAAATATATGCAAATGCAGCAGATACAAAAGAATGAGATGCACCTGTGTCTATCAACACATTAGCAACCGAGTTGCAAAACAAAAAAGTACCTCTCACTACTGATGGAGCCGGTACTAAATCCTGTGCAGTACCAGCATACACGCGCCCCTTAGGCCCCTGGTCTACCTGCTCACCTCTCGGAGCAAAAGACTGCTGCACAGACTGGGATGACGAAACTCCCGGATTGGCCCTCGAGGCCTGCACAGACTGAGCTGGCTGAAAACCCTGCGTCTGCCTAGAACCAGACGCTCCCGAAGTGGCACTCAACTGTGGGCAAAACCTCTTCAGGTGCCCAGGTTGTCCACACTGATAACAAGTCAAGGGCTGCCCTCTGCCCAAACTCTGACTCTGCGGTCTAGCTGAAGAAGAAGCAGCTTTCTGACCCCCACCCTTCTGCGGGCAAACTGAAACCTTGTGACCCAGCTGGCCACACTTGTAACAAGTGAATTCCCCCTGACTGCCTCTCCCCGAGCCTACACTCGGCACTGGAAAGGTCGATCTAGAGACTGCACCCTGAGACTGCTGAGGGTTATAACCCTTCTGTCTCCTGCCATCACTCTGACTATCCTGGCTCCTCTTGGAGCCCCTCTGTTCTTCCTCCTCCTCCTACATCATAATCTCCATATGAGCAGCAGCATCAACTAGGTGTCTATACTCTCGGATGTAAGACCCACCAACTCTCAACTTGAGGCCCCGCCTCAACTTCCGCTCAAACTCATAGCAACGGCGTTCCTCAGACGCCACCAGTTCCGGTGCAAACCTGGACAGACTGGTAAAAGTAGCCTCAAACTCAGCCACTGACAAGCCTTGCTGTTTAAGCCGGCTAAACTGATCCCTCAACTTCTCCCCAGCTGCTGCAGACAAAAACCTCTCCTGAAAAGCATTTATAAACGCCTCCCAAGTACCGCCCACACGAGCCTTCTCGTACTTCCACCATTGACCCGCATCTCCCTTCAGCTGGAAGGATGCCAAGGTCACTTTCAGTGCTCCATCCTCAATGCCAAGCATCTCGAACGTCTTACTCATCTGTTCTAACCACTCATCAGTCTTCAGTGGCTCCTTCGGATCCCCGATAAACTCATCCGGATTAGACCGGAAGAACTCCCTCTTCAAGAAAGAAGGCCCTGTCTCAGCTGCCTGATTCCCAGCTCTAAGAATACCCAAAGCTCCTGCTATCTCTCTGGCCAAGGCACCCATGGCCTGCTGACCTACTGGCTCGGCCACATTGGCCTGACCAACTCCCTCCTGCACGGCCGGAATCTCACCCTGTAACGGTACTTCCTGCCTCGCAGGTCTACCACGCCTAGCACCTCTTTCTCGTCCTGACATCCTAATAAAGGCAACACAGAACGTTAGCACATTCATACATGTGCCGAAACTAAACACTCACGTCCTAATACATGGACAACTGTAATTCACTCCACATAAGCACATAAACACATAAGCACTTACGAATTTCATTTCCGGATAATAATAGTCCCGAGGCGTTACTAGAGTTCCGGTTAGAAACAGCATTGATCAAGTGCTTTTCCAACAAGACTCCCAGAAACCCAAGGATCCAATGAACATCCTAGAAATTAAATCCCATACCCACATAGTCACATAAGCATGTTATCACTTAAGCACATAGCATATGGTACTACATTTAAGTCTCTATCAAGCGAGACAAACCCATTGTGATCCTAATCACTTCCCACGTACCCAAAGTATTCGAACCCGGTACGCTCTGATACCAAGTTGTAACGCCCTCAAAATAACAACATTAAACCCATCAGATAAGACATGCATTTACATATAAACTAACCAGATTCCTTTATTCCTTAGAGTTCCTTTACATAAGTATTACATGTTAACATCATAACAAAATGCCCTACGGGCTTACAGCTTTCCAAGTTAACACTTGGTTACAACAAAAGAGTACTAACTCGTTTACACATTAAGCCCTTGGCTTGAAGTTACATGTAATACATCAAAAGTTAAGCAACAAAAGTATGCCCGCCACTAGCCTCCCAGCTATGTCCTTGGAGGTGGCATGCTACCTGCACCTGAAAATGATATTCCCATATAGGGTGAGCCACAGCCCAGTAGAAATACACTAAACCAACCATGAACAATGACTAAAATATTAGCAATTGATAGATGGCCAACACTGATACAATCACATAAATCACATATTTATGTCATACGACTTATGAGTCCAAGTTTCCTTTCATTTTCCCTTTTTTCAACGGATAGGCATATAAGCACTAACCACATTCTCAACAGATATGTATAACAACAATATCCACATTCTCAGATAAGCAAATAAGCTATATCCACATTCTACAACAGATATGTATATCCACAATATCCACAGATAAGCATATAAGCTATATCCACACATCACAAAGATAAGCATATAAGCTCTATCTTCACTTCTAGACAAGCATATGAGCTGTATCTTCGGAGTTCATCCCCTATCTTCTCCCAACACTAACCGATTTAGAGGTACATCCCCTATCTTCCCCTAAACCGCGGAGTACATCCCCTATCTCCTCCTCTACACATAACGTATATAAACACATTAGTTCTATATACAATCACCCAATACATACAGTTAATGTATTCTATCAACCGTCAAGTTCCATGACACATTTTGATTGACTAGTTTCAGTTTGCCTAATCATCATGCATTGTCTACAACAATCACGACTATCCTCCACCGATAGCCCAAGCAGTTATTTCCAAACAGAAAATAAATGCACAATGGATATTCAATCAATATTTCATTTCTTCATTCTTCTCAATTAATTATCCCAATTAATTAAACAATGTAATTAGGTCAATTCCCATAATTAACATTTCAACCCTTAGGTCCCATTTTCATCAATGATTCAACAATCATTCCATTTTTTTCTATGCCAAACATGCATCTAGGTTTATTATGAATAAAACCCCAACTTTTGTAAAATTACACAAAAGCCCCAAACTTTCACAAAATTACCAAACCAAGCCCAACATCTCAAAATATCAAAATTTAAAGACAAAACCCATAGAGAGGAGTAGGATATCCCTACCTTGAAGTTTTAGCCAAAAAGGAGATAAAGACTCGAAGATCAACGTGCTCCAAATCCAAACTTTTTCAGATTAAATCGAAGCTCTCAACACCCTCTATCTTTTTAACAAAGGCCCTAGGCTAGATTCATACTCTAGGGAGATCAAATCTTAGAGAGAATGTAAGTTTAGAGAGAGAGGGGCTCGGATTTAGGCTTTGGATCAAAAAGAAAGTGAAAAAGTGATGTTTAAAATCGCTGTTGTCCGCTGATATAAAACACGCTCGCTCGAGCGAAGGCTTGGTCGCTCGAGCGACCAGACACAGAAAACTCTCGCTCGAGCCAAGAAGTTCTCGATCGAGCGAAGAAAAATCCAGACCGCTCGAGCGAAGGAAGCTCGCTCGAGCCAAGAAAGACAGCTGTCAGGTCCAGAACCAGGTGCAACCGCTCGCTCGAGCGAGCCACTCTGGCTCGACCCACCAGACACGAACCCCACTCTCGCTCGAGCGACCAACTCCTCGCTCGAGCGAAGGTCCAAAATTCTGGGCAGCAACACTAGGCTCCCGAACACAACCAACCTGTAACAAACCTGCCTAACACATCCTATAACTCAAATATGAAGAAAAAGGAATGTAAACACGATAATAACCAACTACCAACATCCACGGACACATGTCCGGATCATTGTACAACAAGGGTAAACCCGGGATCGCTATAGCGAAGACAGTTCGTGTAATACCCCTGTTCCGTAATATGTTAATTGGTCCTTAACATGATGTGATTATGTATTTTGATATGATTTTGTGTTCCACTATGTGAAAATATGTGGTTTGAAGTTCTATCTGTTCACTGTAGGAATATCTGTTTGAGTAATCAGCTTTGGAAATTTAATTGAGGGCCTTATCGGCCACAGAACCCGGAATTGATTACGCCATTGTGGTTGGCATAATTTTTAGAGCCTACGGTGAAATTTAATTGAAAAATGATTCAGGCCAGATTAAATTGATTAATTAATGAATTGGTGCTCAAATATGTAATATTAAGTTAATAAGGCTTAGTGGGGTTATATGGGACCCTTATGTATTCAACTCCCTCATTTTATTTCATTCTTGGCTGATTTAACTCTCTAGAGGAGGAGAGACCCGAATTAGAGAGAGAGGGGGGAGGAAATCAAAAGTTTTGCTCTTGAATCTTGGAAGTCTTGAAGACAACTGTAGACTTGACCATAAATTGGAAGAATTGAGCCTCTAGGTAAGCATTGATTCTTGAATTCATGAGTTTAATGTGTAATCTTGTGTGTTCAAGGGTTGTTTGTGATCAAGAGCATGATTTGAGTTGGTTTTATTGAAATTGAGGCTTGATATGTGCATGCATGTAAAGAACTCCTATGGAATCACAAAATCTAGCATGTAATTTGTGAAATTGTGAAAGATTGGTAGAGTAATCCCACATGCAAGCATGTCTTTGTTGAGTCCTATAGGAGTGAGCACTAATTGCATTATTTGAAATGAAAATGAAGTCAAAATGGGCATGCATGTTTGAATAATTGAAGATGGGAGCTTTGAATGCATGAATATGTATGATAGAATTGAGTTTGGTGTCAATTTGAGACATGCAAGTGTTTAATCCTTGAAATTGAGCTCCATAATAATGTGTTTTGGTGTTTATACCTTGTTAGTATACTTATATGTGATATTTGAGCTACAACATGCATGATTTGCTGGTTAAAAGTCAGAATGGAGCTCAAGAACTCAACCTGGGATTTCCAGATTTTCGACGTCCGCTCGAGCGGGTGAAGTGCCGCTCGAGCGTAGAAATCGAGCTCCCAGCATTTTCTGCAGACATGGTTCCCGCTCGAGCGGGGAAGTTGACGCTCGAGCGGGGAGCTATGTAGACAGGCAGTCCGCTCGAGCGGCCGAGTTCACGCTCGAGCTGGAACTGAAGGCAACCAGTACTTTCGCAGACCTAAGGGTCCGCTCGAGCAGGGAAGTCCACGCTCGAGCGGGGACCCTATTTTCTGAAATCCTGTTTTTGCATTTTGTGTTCTGTTTTCCGTTCTCTTTCACTTGCAAGCACTCTTAGGCATATGTTAAGCATTGTAAATGAGTTAATGAGATAAAATAAACCCTAAAGAGGAATATGTGAATTAAAGAACGGATTGAACTGTTAATGATCCTTTTGTGTTCATGAAACGTGTAGGGTCAAGCTCCAGGGCAAATCCACAAGCCAATCACTGTGAGTAATATCAATATTTGAATGCTTGCGAATGTCCAATTGTTTACTCCCTTTTAAGCTTTATGAATTGCTAATTGGGATTGTGGAAGTAAGTCTGATATGAATGCATGAATGGACCGAAGGTCGTTTTGAAATGAATGAACGGACCAAAGGTCGTTTTGAAATGAATGAATGGACCAAAGGTCGTTTTGAAGTGAATGAATGGACCAAAGGTCATTTTGATGTAAATGAATGGACCAAAGGTCGTCCTGATATAAATGAATGGACCAAAGGTCGTCCTGATGTAAATGAATGGACCAAAGGTCGTTTTGACACATGTGAGTGGGTCGAAGGCCGTTTTGACATGAATGAGTAGGCCGAAGGCCGTTTTGACATGAACGAGTGGGCCAAAGGCCATTTTGACATAAATGAATGGGCTGAAGGCCATTTTGACAAAAATGAATGGGCCGAAGGCCGTTTCGACATAAGTGAATGGGCCGAAGGCCGTTTTACCATGAATGGAAACCCAAATGGGCCAAAGGCCAGAATGTTGGAACTACAGTTACTTGATTTGCATTTCGTATAGTCATATATATTTGCTAATTAGAAGTATGAATTGGGCCCAAGGCCATTTGGAGCATGTTGTTCTACATATTGTGATGTAACTGTCATATTTGATATTATTCACTGGGCTATCGCTCACGCTCATTCATGTCTTTGTAGGTGAGCCAAGAGAAGTCCAAACCCAGCCTCAGTGAAGTCTGCCAGGAATAACATGAGTTTGGAGAGTCAGCCTTGTGTCTCACGCACGAGACTCAACCTTGCCATTCTGTTATGTATTTTCATTTTGTCTTATTGGCAAGGATCTTGTGTATATCGGTATGTAGTTGTGATATGGGTTGACCTAGTTTTGGATGATCCTGTCTGTACAGAACCTACGTCGCTATGTTTCTGTTGTGAGTTATTAACGTACATATGTATGGTTTGTTTTGATGTGCCATGTAAGCACAGCTCTACGGACAAAGTTTTAAATTTTGCTTCCCTTTTGGCCCCTTTACTCTGATGTGTTAAGTCTGTTTTGGGTTTGAGGCCGTAGGTAATCTTAGGATTACTGGCCGGTCATGTCCTTAACCCATGGGGGCGGGTTCGGGTCGTGACAGTTCGTCAAAATCATTTATGAGAGAATGGGAACCTGATGTCATTTTCGGGTTCGTGGAATGGACATTTAAAGAATTGAATGTGGGTTTCCTTGTAAGGCTTGTCCCACATTGAAACTTGAAGAGAACTTATGTGTGAATATAAGTTCTAGGTGACAACACTTGGGTTGAGCCCCAAGGGGCACCTCAAGTTTGTAGAAGGGAGGAGTTATGGACAAAGTAAACCTTAGCCCAGCCAAGTCGTGCCGTGTCGGGCGCGGGTGTGGGTTATTGGTCAAGTCGGTTCTTATATTAATTTTTTAGACAAAATATGTTTAAATTTTTTCCAAAATTCTTGCGAGAAAATTTAATTTTCTGAACCGAAATTAATTCAATTTCTGAATTTAATTTTTATGTCCATTTGTTGCTTCTTCAGTCCATTTTTTCAAACAGTTTAAACAGTCCAAACAGGTTACCAATCTATTGAAATCCAGACAAATTCAGTTTCTGCCCAGATAAATTCAAATATGTTATAGTTTTCCAACAGATAGAAACTACCCAGCCGTTATCTGTTGCACCTGTTCATTCAAAATATCCACCTGTTCAGTTTGATTTTTAGATCTGTTCAGGTCCATATATAGCAGGGCATTTTCCAGTAGAGAGGCATTCTGAAAATTCACTATTTCCTTCTACTTTTGCTCTCTTGCATGATATAATCTTCATATTAATTTTAAAAAAAATCAGAGAGTAAGAACACAAGTTTTTGTTCGCCGAACAAATTGTTTGGACTGCTACTACAATTTGTGAAGACCATTGTATCTTGGGAGATAGATGCCAGTTAACCGTAAGTACCGTAGCGGGGCAAATCTGTCTTAAGGACAGAGTGTCACACACTCGACTTGATCTTTTTATTGTTCATTCGGTTCGGTAAAATAATTTCGGTACGTTATTTATTTTATTTGTTTGACTTAGCTTCAATTTATTTATTATACACAGAAGATTGTTCCAACAATCTTAAGACAGATTCGAATTATTCTGTTTACAAAATTTTTCGTTTGTTTCCCTTTCTCTTTTTTCTTCTTACGGAAACTATTTTCTATGATTTTACAAAAATAATATTCTTGTTCGAAAACAAATAATAGTAATATACTGTTTGACAGATAATAGTAATATACTGTCTATTTTCTTTGACAACTAGTAGTAATATACTAGTGTCATTAACAATTCAGAATATTTATTTTTGGAATTTTGTCAGAAATTAATTTTCATTTTCAGAATTTATTTCTGAGTGTTCATTAATTAAAATTCTGTTTCAGTATTTTAATTATTGAAGTGTTACAGAAATTTAATTTTCTGTGTGGAATTAATTTGGTTAAATAAAATTTTATTTTATTTTCAAATTAATTGAAAATAAAAGTTACAATTTTTGTTTCTTTTATTTTACAGAATTTAATTTTGTGATTTTGATTTAAATTTTCTGTGTAATATAAAATTCTAATTATAATTTTGTTTTATAAATTAGAATTCATGGCTACTGAAACTGGTCAAACTAATACCCAAACAAGTACTAATGTGGTGGCTGCAATTGCTCCAGCCCCTCCTATTGTGACTGCGCCAGTCAACCACGGTGAGAAGCCAGAGAAGTTCTCAGGAACTTATTTTAAAATATGGTAGCAGAAAATATTGTTCTATCTTACAACTCTGAACCTGGCTCATTTTCTCCATAAGAATGCTCCTACTTTGGACGAGGATGAAACTGACTGGAAAATGGTTGCTGGGGTCGATGCCTGGAAACATGCTGATTTCCTTTGCCGGAACTACATCTTGAACGGACTTGACAACACATTATACAACGTCTACAGTCCTATCAAAACAGCAAAAGAACTTTGGTAGTCTTTGGAGAAAAAGTACAAAATGGAAGATGTTAGCTAAAAGAAATTTGTGGTTGGCAAATTCCTGAACTTTGTGATGGTTGATTCTAAGACGGTGATCAGCCAAGTTCAAGATCTCCAACTCATTCTCCATGACATTTACGCAGAAGGCATGTCTCTCAGTGAATCCTTCCAAGTTGCAGCCTTAATTGAAAAATTACCACAACGCTGGAAGGAATTCAAGAACTACCTCAAACACAAGCGCAAAAAAATGTCTTTAGAAGAATTGATTGTGCGTTTGAGGATTGAAGAGGACAACTGCAATTCTGAAAAGCGGGCAAGTTCATCATAAGGAAAATGTGGTGGAACATGCTCCAAAAGCAAAGAAACGAAAGTTTTCTGGAGAAAGTTCATCATAAGGCTCTAAAGGGGGGGAAACTAATGGCAAGTTTTACATCTGTGACAAAGAGGGACATCAGGCCAAAGATTGCCGTAGCAAGCGCAAAGGCAAAGGAAGAACAAGCAAGAAGCCTGCTCAAGCCCATATGACCAAAGTGGACAATATTTTCAATGGTATAGATGACATAAATCTTTTTGCAGTTGTTTCCGAGGCAAACCTTATCAAAAATCCTAAAGAATGGTGGGTGGACAATGGTGCTACTCGCCACATCTGTGTCGACAAAAAGATGTTCACATCTTATTCTACAGTGGACAACGATGAACAACTTTTTATGTGTAACTCCTCAACTTCTAAAGGTGAAGGACAAGGAAAGATTATTTTGAAGATAACATCTGGAAAGGAATTCACTCTCAACATTGTGCTGCATGTACCGAACATTCGCAAGAACCATGTTTCCAGATCTTTGTTAAGTAAAAATGGGTTTAGGCTAGTTTTTGAAAGTGACAAATTTTTACTTACCAAAAATGGGATGTATGTAGGAAAAGGTTACATGGCTAATGGCCTTTTCAAAATGAATATAATGACTGTTGTATCCTCTGTTATTAATAAAAATACATCTTCTTCTTACTTGCTTAAGTGTTCAAATTTGTAGCAATCTCGGTTTTGACCCGTCTCTGTGTAGTGTTTAGGGTTCGGGTTGGTATGGTTTTGAACAGTGTTGCATATCTTAGTTTCCCTGTATTTCCCTGTATTTTGGTTATCGGGTTGTAGCGGTGTGTTTGGAACAGGTAATGTCTCCAAACCGTTAGATGCGAATCCAACCCAAATTGTGCCTTGCAGAGTTGTATCAGAAGTTAATTCTTTCAAGTTTTGCCACTTCGCTGAGTACGTTAGGGATCGAGCTGCCCGGTTAGCTCGCGGGGGTCCAGGGAGCAGCGCCCCTTAGCGAGTCCGGGGCAACACCCAAGTGGGGACGAGGGGCAACGCCCCCGAAGCAAAAATACAAAATGTATTCGAAGTTGCATGTCCACCCGACCGGCCATTTATGCGCTCAAGCGGAGAATGTTTGGTTCCTGAAGTTTGACCTGTTTGCAAAGGTACTAAAAAAGTGTATTCGACACTCAAGCGGAGCTTTCCGCACTCGAGCGGGAGGCTGTGTCTGACGTTCGAGTGGGGCTTTTCATGCTTGAGCGGACCATGTTATATCAGTTCGTGAATCTGATATTTCATATTACTTTTTTAGTTCTCTCTCTCTCACTCTAAAACTATCTAGAATTTCAGATCTAGAGCTTCTCTCTCTAGAAGTCATATTCTCTCTTTGATTTCTCCAAATCCATTGGGATTTAGACCTAAGTTCTTCATCAAAGTCAGTTATCATCTCAAGGGATTCGTTGTGTGCGGTGGAGATCGAGTTCAAGCATCGTTAATTTTGGAGTTTCATCTCAATTCTTCTTCAATACTTGAGGTAGGGATTTTCTTAGAGTTATATACATATATATATATATATATATATATATTTTGCAAGATCTAGATGATTTTTGAAATCATCCTTCGAAAGCGTTGAAAATTGATTGTTGATTCAAGAAGTTGAGCGATTTTGAAAGTGGGTTTGTCTCTTGTTCTTTTGAAATGATCTTATGGGTTTTGATCTTCGTTGATTGAAGAAAATATGATTTTGGAAAGTTTTCTTTCAAAAGATTTGAGTTGTATAGTTTTGGTGAGAAAACCTAGAAATTGGGGATTTTTAAAAGAAATTGAAAATCCATAAATGATATTGTTATACTTATTTTGTGTGTCAAAATAAATGGATATTTGGAAATTTTCTTAGTTATATTTATATAAATGATGAATTTCATGGAATATGAGAATTGTTGTTCATTTTGGAAATTATTGTTCAAAACATTGAAATAGTCTTGAAATGACTAATTGTTGAGGATACTTGGGAATATAGAATTGTATTATTCCTTGGATGATGAATCGGAATAAAAGTATTTATATTCATATTGTAAAATTGGCATATCAATTTATTTGATTACATTAAACTTTGAAAGTTGATTTGAAAACTTGCAATGAGAAAAGAATGTTGAGAAACAAGTTTTCATGGAATGGTTTTTGGGTAAATACGTTGGTAAGTCTTAATAGGTGGTGTAGATGATATTGAATAAGTTGGCCTGAGAGTCCAGGGTAAAAGACCGAAAACCCGCGCAGATAGGTGTCGAGCCTTCCAGTTAATACCGGTAAAAATGACAATTTGGTAGTACTTGTATAGTCTAGTTGCATATACGGACCTAGGGATTACTAGAGTCATATATACTGCCCTTGAAATAAATTGTTAAGTTTTGAACAATTAAAATTGCATGACATCATTGAGCATGATGGTTTTCAAAAGATGAAAATGTGATTTACTTTCAAAAAGGGGCATAGCATGACATGTGAATTTCATCTCTTGAGACTTGTATAAAATATATATACTTCGTTAAGGATTTCTTACTGGGCTTTATGCTCACCCTACGGGATTTTTGTGCAGGAAAAGATGTGGTGATCCGGCCTAACTAAAGGCGAGGAAATATGTGTTGAGAGTACAAGACTCTCGTTTTGCTGTAACTTTGTTTGTAAGCCCAGGGTTGTATTTGTGTGGGTTTGAATGACCATTTTGTGTAACACCTAAGCCTTGGACACTTGTAAACCCTTGGGGGTATCTATTTGTTTATGTTATTTTGATTTGAAGTGAATGTATTATCGCCTGAAGACTATTTGTATCATGTAATGCATGTGTGGGGATTTATTTTCAGTTTTACTTTAAAGAACCATGGTTATCGTATTATCATTTGGGTATAAAAATTGGGGCGTTACATTTATAGCATGGTAGACTTGGATATGTTAATTATGGATCTTTGCGTAGATTAATTAATATGGAATGTTTACCTAAATTTGACATTGATTCAAATCATAAATGTGAAATTTGCGTTAAGGTAAAATAATCCAAAACTCCTTTTCATTCAATTGAAAGAAGTACGGAACCACTTGAATTGATTCATAGTGCCATTTGTGATTTTAAATCAATTCAAACTAGCGGTGGGAAAAAGTATTTTATCACTTTTATAGATGACTATTCTAGATATAGTTATGTTTATTTAATTCGAACCAAGGATGAAGCTTTAGAAACTTTCATTCGATACAAGAATAAAGTTGAAAATCAACTTGGTAAGAAAATTAAGAAACTTAGAAGTGATAGAGGTAGTAAATATGAATCACCTTTTGGTGAATTTTGTAAAGAACATGGAATAATTCGTCAAACCACCGCTCCTTACTCACCTCAGCAAAATGGAATTGCTGAAAGGAAGAATAGGAATTTAAAAGAAATGATGAATGTCGTGTTAATAAGTTTTGGATTACCTCAGAACTTGTGGGGGGAAGCAATACTTTCTGCTAATTATATACTTAATAAAGTACCCCGAAAGAAAGTGAATCAAACGCCTTATGAAATGTGGCATAGGAGAGTACTATCCTACAAATACTTAAAAGTATGGAGGTGTTTGGCTAAAGTGGCTATTCTTAGTCCTAAAAAGACTAAAATATGTCCTAAAACCATTGATTGCATTTTCATTGGTTATGCCAAGAATAGTAGTGCATATCGGTTTTTGATTCACAAATCAGAACATTCCGAAATGCATGTAAATACTATTATTGAATCTCGGAATGCATCTTTCTTTGAACATGTGTTTCCGAATAAGATTGGACAAGAGACTAGTAATAAGAAAATATCTTTTGATGCTATTACTAGTAGTAATCAAGAACAAGATCAAGAGCAAGAGATAGATCAAAATGAGGAAGAGGAACCTAGGCGTAGTAAACGTGCTGGAACCTCAAAATCTTTTGGTCCAAATTTTCTAACATTTTTGTTAGAAAATGAACCTTTAACTTTTAAGGAAGCTATGTCCAGTCCTAAGGCTCCTTTATGGAAAGAAGCTATAAACAGCGAAGTTGAATCCATCCTGCAAAATCGCACTTGGGAATTGGTGGATCTGCCACCAAGTTGTAAACCTCTTGGATACAAGTGGATTTTCAAGAGAAAAATGAAAGCGAATGGATCAATTGACAAATACAAGGCAAGACTTGTGGTCAAAGCTTTTAGACAAAAAGAAGGTCTTGATTACTTTGACACATACTCACCGGTTACAAGAATAACATCCATTAGAATGCTAATTGGTATTGCATCTTTGTACAATCTAGAAATTCATCAAATGGATGTGAAAACCGCTTTTTTAAATGGTGAGTTAGATGAAGAAATTTACATATAACAACCAAAAGGATTTTCTATTCCAGGAAAAGTAAAGAAATTGTGTAAATTGGTTAAATCATTATATGGTTTAAAACAAGTGCCAAAACAATGGCATGAAAATTTTGACAAGGGAGTGATGTCAAATGAATTTAAAGTTAATGAGTGTGACAAATGTGTTTATATTAAAAACACAAACAAAAGTTATGTCATTGTATGTCTTTATGTGGATGATATGCTCATCATAGGTAGCAATAATGACATGATTAAAACTACCAAGAAAATGTTGAATAAACATTTTGACATGAAGGACATGGGCATTGTTGATGTAATTCTTGGTATGAAAATTACCAAAACATCAGAAGGATATGCTTTGTCATAATCTCATTACATTGAGAAAATACTTGACAAATTCAGCAAAGATGATTGTAACGCCCTCAAAATTAACCCATTATATATATCATTGACATGCATTATTTAAAGAAGACAATTTATGAATTCATTCATCAGAGTAATACTAAATAAAGCATTACATGTAACATCGAATAAAACGCCCTACAGGCTTACATCTTTCCAAGCCAACACTTGGATACAAAAATATGAGTTCTAACTCAATACAAGAAAAGCCCTAGGCTTGAATGTTTACATGTAATAATAATTAAAGACAATTAACTAAAGGTAGTCTTCTCCAATCCAGAAGCCAAACCCTCCCAAGCTAAGTCCTTGGAGGTAGTTTATCACCTGAACCTGAAAAAGATGTTCCCATAAAGGGTGAGCCACAGCCCAGTAGAAATATACTAAACCACTTATAAGCAATGAATAAAGCAATAGTATTCAACAGATGGTTAACCAAGATAATCAATTACTTCATTTTACAATCTCATGACACTATTGTCTAAGATACGTTTTACTTTCCAGTTTTATCAACATGGCTCAGAACCTGGCCAAACTTACTACAGTGAATCGCCTATATAATATTCACATCCTTCCAATATCAACAAACAAATGAGACTCAAGCTCAAATCAAACACTTCATACTTCCAGATTGATACACATTTTAGTGTTGTATCAATAAAACACTTCTATATAAATAAGCACACATAAAAGTGATGCTAATGGAGTCCATCCCCTATCTCCTCCCAAACAAAATCCGGTTTAGAGGTCCATCCCCTATCTTCCCCTAAACCGTGGAGTACATCCCCTATCTCCTCCCACACACAAAACAATGTATGCAAATGCAATGCTCAATCAATACACATATTCTCTATCAATGCAATAGTCAAAATTTATGACTTAACCAATGTGATTAGTTTCAGTTAATCCTAATCCACATGCAATGTCTACAACAATCACGACTATCCTCCACCGATAGCCCAAAACAGTTATTTCTAAACTGAAAATAACTATGTCCACAACTCAATAGACAAATGATACAAATTATCCAATTATGCCATTTAATCAATGAGTTCCCCAATTCCATGAATTTAACCATCTTTTCCCAATTCCATGAATTACTTATACAAATCAATTCAATAATTCAACTAGGGTTTTTCCCAAAATTTACCAAAGTATCCCCAACATGTTAAAATACCAAAACTTAGAACAAAACCTATAAAATGGAGTAGGAAATCCCTACCTCAGAGAAAACAACCCAAATGGTGAAGACAGAGATGAGTGCCCAAAGACCAAAATGCTCCAAATTGCCAAATGTTCAGATTAAATGAAAGCTCTCGACTCCCTCTATCTTTTTAATAAAGCAACTAGGGTTGAAACACTCTTTAAACAGATCAAACCTAAGAGAGAAGGTGAGTAGGGAGAGAGAGAGGTCGAACCTAGGGTATGGAATCAAAAGAATATGAAAAAGACTGATCAAATCCCGTTGCTGTGTATTTAAACTGGACAGGCTCGCTCGAGCGAAGACTTGGTCGCTCGAGCGACCAGACACAGAGAATCTACGCTCGAGCCAAGGAAGCCTTGCTCGAGCCAACAACCCAAAAGCTCGCTCGAGCGAAAGAAAGCTCGATCGAGCGAAGCACTCAAACCCTCAGGTCTGAAACCAGACTCACGCTCGAGCGAAGGAACTATTGCTCGAGCAAAGAACAAACTAACTCGCTCGAGCGAAGAAAAGCTCGCTCGAGCCAAGAATGCAATGCTACAGGTCCATACTAGACGACATCTCTCGCTCGAGCGACCAACTCCTCGCTCGAGCGAAGAACCAAAATCCTGGACAGCAACACTTGGTTTCTAAACCCAACCAACCTGAAACAAACCTGCCCAACACATCCTATAATTCCAAATGAGAAAATAAAGGACAACAACAGCAATTATACAATGACAGAATCTACGGAACCTAAGTCCGGATACAATAATCAAATGGGAAAAGACCGGGGTCGCTATAACCTCCCCCCCTTCAAAGAATTTCGTCCCCGAAATTAAGCATAAAATTTTTTTTGAAAACAGGTTTTTCTCAATTCCCAAAGATATTATAGAACAATAATAAACAAGTTGACCCAATACTGGTCACTTCAACTCTTTATCAAGAGGCACCTCACAACAATATATATAAACAACACATATTTCAGCCTGCATCACTATTATGCATTATTCCTTTCAATATTAGCACTTTCCATATCATATTCAATTGCATGATATATACAACACATTTAACAATGTAATCAACATATGCAATGTTACACTAAACTCCTTATAATGAAGCCAGTTTCAAGATACACCCATTTACCAAAACATACTCAACGTTTTACAACTTAAGACATATGTAAAGCTCTTAAGTTCAACAATATTACAAAATCTAAATACAAGATTACAAATTAATAAACATGTCCGGGTATTTTTCGCGGACTTCCAACTCATGTTCCCAAGTGGCTTCTTCCACTCCGTGGTGCTTCTACAAAACTTTGACCAAAGGGATGGTTTTGCCTCGCAAAACTTGGTCCCGCCTATCTAAGACCCGAACCGGTCTCTCCTCATACGAAATATCCTCATCAACCACTAAATCGGTCCAATCCAACACATGTGATGGATCTGGCTCATACTTCCGAAGCATACTCACATGAAACACGTCATGTACTCCGGACAACTGCGGCGGCAAAGCTAAACGATAAGCAGCCTCGCCAATCCTCTCAAGAATCTCAAATGGACCAATGAACCGAGGGGACAACTTCCCACTCTTCCCAAACCTCATCAAACCCCGTCTAGGTGATATCTTCAGAAAGACATGATCACCCACCTCAAACACCAAAGGTCTCCTCCTACGGTCGGCATACGATTTCTGACGACTCTGTGCTGTAACAAGCCTCTTACGGATAAGCTCAACTTTCTCCGTCGTTTCCCTCACCAACTCCGGACCCAACAGAGGTGCATCACCCACCTCAGCCCAACAAACAGGAGATCTACACGGTCGGCCATACAAGGCCTCAAATGGTGCCATACCAATACTAGACTGAAAACTGTTGTTGTAGGCAAACTCCACCAACGGCAAGTGCCTCTCCCACGACCCACCAAAGTCTAGAACACAACCCCGTAGCATATCCTCAAGGATTTGAATAGTACGCTCGGACTGCCCATCAGTCTGAGGATGGTAAGCCGTGCTAAAGGTTAACCTAGTGCCTAAGGCACTCTGCAAACTCTGCCACAACCTGGCAGTAAATCGAGGATCTCTATCTGAGACGATCGTCACTGGAACCCCGTGTAACCGCACTATGTCCCGAATATACAAGTCCGCAAGATGATCTACCGAATCTCTCACGCGCATAGGAATAAAGTGCGCCGACTTAGTCAACCGGTCTATAACCACCCAAATAGCATCACTACCCCGCTGAGTCCTCGGAAGACCTACAACGAAGTCCATAGTGACATGCTCCCACTTCCACTCGGCAATAGGCAAGGGTTGCAACAAACCCGCTGGCCTCTGATGCTCGGCCTTCACTTGCTGGCAAGTAAGGCACTTAGATACGAAAGCTGCCACATCTCTCTTCATACCCCGCCACCAAAACTGGTGACCCAAATCCCGATACATCTTAGTGCCTCCCGGATGCACCGCAAGGCGTGAATGATGAAAATCTCGGAGTACCTCTTCTCGACAAGACTCTGGCACAACCAGACGGTCTTGGTATCTCACACTTAGGTCGGGATACACTATCAAACCCTTCTCAACCTTCCCACCGGAAATCTTCTCACGGAGAGATTCTACTTCAAGGTCACCTCTCTGAGCCTCTAACACTCGAGTCACAAGTGTAGGCTATGCAACAACAGAAAACAAGGCCGCAGCCTCAACGGATTCGCCCATAAGTAAATCAAACTCTCCAAGTGCACCCAACATCTCCCATTCTCGGATGGCTATACTAGCTATGTCACCAACAGGTTTCCTGCTAAGGGCATCGGCCACCACATTGGCTTTTCCTGGATGATAATGCAACTCAAAGTCATAATCCTCTATAAATTCCATCCACCTCCTCTGCCTCAAGTTCAAGTCTTTCTGTGTAAACAAATACTTCAGACTCTTATGATCCGAGAACACCTCGAACCTCTCACCATAAAGATAATGCCTCCAAATCTTCAAGGCAAATATCACAGCTGCTAACTCTAGATCATGCGTAGGGTAATTCTGCTCGTGAATTTTCAACTGACGTGAGCCATAGGCAACTACCTTCCCCTCTTGCATTAACACACAACCTAGACCCTCTCGTGAGGCGTCACAATAGACTGCATAACCCAACCCTCTCTCTGGAATAATCAATACTGGAGCGGTAGTCAGTCTAACTTTCAACTCCTGAAACGACTTTTCACAAGTCTCACTCCATACAAATTTGACTCCCTTCCGAGTCAGCCTAGTCAACGGTGATGCTAACCTGGAGAAGTCTTTCACAAACCGACGGTAATACCCAGCTAATCCCAGAAAACTGCGGATCTCAAATACACTCTTAGGCTGTGCCCAATCCTGCACTGCCTCTACCTTGGATGTATCAACAGATACTCCTTCACCGGATACCACATGGCCTAAGAATTTGACTTCTCTCAGCCAGAACTCACACTTCCCAAACTTGGCATACAGCCTATGGGCTCTAAGTAACTCAAGCACCACCCTCAAATGTGCCTCGTGCTCCTCCTCAGAAGGCGAATAGATAAGGATGTCATCCACAAAAACGACTACAAACCGATCCAAGAATTCCCGGAAGATCCGGTTCATCAAGTCCATAAAGACTGCCGGTGCATTGGTGAGTCCGAATGGTATCACCAGAAACTCATAATGGCCATACCGCGTACGGAATGCCGTCTTCGAAATATCCTCTTCCCTGACCCTCAACTGGTGGTAACCCGATCTCAAGTCTATCTTAGAGAAACAATGGGAACCCTTCAACTGGTCAAACAGGTCATCGATACGAGGCATAGGGTACTTATTCTTAACCGTAGCCCGATTCAATTTCCGATAATCTATACAAAGTCTCAAAGCACCACCTTTCTTTTTGACAAAGAGGGCCGGTGCTCCCCACGGCGAAACACTAGGGCGTATAAAACCCTTGTCTAGTAACTCCTGGAGTTGGATCTTCAACTCAACTAACTCGGCTGGGGCAAAACGATAAGGTGCCATGGAAATCGGCGCCGTGCCGGGCACTAGGTCAATAGAGAACTCAATCTCCCGATGCGGTGGCAAACCAACAAGATCCTCGGGAAAGACATCCGAGTACTCACAAACCACCCTTGGCAACACAATCTGAGTCTCATTATCCTCACTAATCAAAAGGTTAGCTAGTAGCCCACTAAGCTCACTCCTTCCTCGCCGAACATACCCCGGTGGCAACACATCACCAACCCGATCCCCCAGAAAATGAAAATACTCTCCGCTCACGGTACAACAAGTGACCCTCTGGCGGTAGCAATCAATAACTGCCCGGTATGACGATAACCAGTCCATACCCAAAATAACATCGAAACCCCTCATAGGCATAACTACAAAGGAAAATGGGATTCTATGATAATCAACCTCTATATCACAACCCCTAACGCCTTGTTTCAAAATCAATTCACCCCCAAGAGGTGATACTACACATATAGGAGATGCTAACTGTGCTAACTCCAACTCCAAAACAGATGCAAATGCAGCAGACACAAAGGAATGAGATGCACCCGTATCAATCAAAACATTAGCAACCGAGTTGCAAAACAAAAAGGTACCTCTCACAACTGATGGTGCTGGCACAAGATCCTGCGCGGTAACAGCGTACACGCGCCCAGACGACCTCTGATCAACCGGCTCACCTCTAGGAGCATAAGATTGCTGCACTGTCTGGGACGATGAAGCCCCCTGATTAGCCCTCGAGGCCTGACCCGACTGAGCTGGCTGCTGACCCTGAATCGGCCTCAAACCAGATGCACCAGGTGTGCCACCCAACTGTGGGCAATACCTCTTCATGTGCCCTGGCTGACCACACTGATAACACGAGAGTGGCTGACTTCTACCCTGACTCTGGCTCTGAGATCGAGCCGAAGATGATGCTGCTCTCTGCACTCCTCCCCTCTGAGGATAGACTGGAGACTTGTGGCCCAGCTGGCCACACTTGAAACAGGTAATGTCTCCCTGACTGCCTTTCCCCGAACTAGCACTCGGTACAGGAAAAGTCGATCTCGAAAAGCTACCCTGAGACTGCTGGGGATTAAAACCCTTCTGTCTCCTACCATCACTCTGACTATCCTGACTCCTCTTGGAGCCCTTCTGCCCTTCCTCCTCCTCCTGCATCATGATCTCCATATGGGCTGCAGCATCAACCATACGCCTATAATCCCGAATCATAGTTCCCCCAACTCTCAACTTGAGGCCACGCCTCAACTTCTTCTCAAACTCAATACAACGGCGTTCCTCAGACGCCACCAACTCAGGTGCAAACCTGGACAAACTAGTGAATGCAGCCTCAAACTCGGCCACAGAAGAACTCGACAGCTTAAGCTGACAAAACTGGTCTCGCAGCTTCTCCCTGACTGCCGGAGATAAAAACTTCTCCTGGAAAGCATTCACAAAAGCCTCCCACGTACCTCCTATACGCCCCTTAGTAAACTTCCACCACTGACCCGCATCCCCCTTCAACTGGAAAGATGCCAAGGTCACTTTCAACCCCTCGTCTTCGATGCCAAGCATCTCAAACGTCTTCGTTGTCTGTTCGAGCCATTCATCTGCCTTAAGTGGCTCTTTAGGATCACCCACAAATTCATCCAGATTAGACCGGAAGAACTCCCTCTTCAGAAAAGAAGGTCCTGCATCCGCAATAACAGCCTGAGCTTGATTCTCAGCTCTGAGAATGCCTACTGACTCCCTGAATGCCCCTGCTATCTCTCGGGCTAGAGCGCCCATAGCCTGCTGGCCTACTGGCTCGGCCACATTGGCCTGACCAATTCCCTCTTGAACTGCCGGAATCTCCTCTGGCACAGGCACCTCCTGCCTACCCGGCCTACCACGCCTACCGCGTCCTCGTCCTCGTCCTGACATCCTAATAAAGGAAACAAAGACATTAGCACATTAATAAATGTGCCGAAGCTAAACACTCGCGTCCTAATGCAATGGACAACAATAATTCATTCCACGTAAGCACATAATCACATAAGCACCTACGAATTTCATTCCCGGATAATGATAGTCCCAATGCGTTACTATAGTTCCGGTTGGAAGCAGCAGTGATCAAGTGCCTTTCCAACAAGACTACTAGAAACTCAAGGGTCCAATCAACATCCTAGAAACTACATTCCATACCCACATAATCACATAAACATGTTATCACGTAAGCATATAACATTACACTAAGTCTCTATCAAACGAGACGAACCCAATGTGATACTAATCACTTCCCACGTACCCAAAGTATTCAAACCCGGTACGCTCTGATACCAAGTTGTAACGCCCTCAAAATTAACCCATTATATATATCATTGACATGCATTATTTAAAGAAGACAATTTATGAATTCATTCATCAGAGTAATACTAAATAAAGCATTACATGTAACATCGAATAAAACGCCCTACAGGCTTACATCTTTCCAAGCCAACACTTGGATACAAAAATATGAGTTCTAACTCAATACAAGAAAAGCCCTAGGCTTGAATGTTTACATGTAATAATAATTAAAGACAATTAACTAAAGGTAGTCTTCTCCAATCCAGAAGCCAAACCCTCCCAAGCTAAGTCCTTGGAGGTAGTTTATCACCTGAACCTGAAAAAGATGTTCCCATAAAGGGTGAGCCACAGCCCAGTAGAAATATACTAAACCACTTATAAGCAATGAATAAAGCAATAGTATTCAACAGATGGTTAACCAAGATAATCAATTACTTCATTTTACAATCTCATGACACTATTGTCTAAGATACGTTTTACTTTCCAGTTTTATCAACATGGCTCAGAACCTGGCCAAACTTACTACAGTGAATCGCCTATATAATATTCACATCCTTCCAATATCAACAAACAAATGAGACTCAAGCTCAAATCAAACACTTCATACTTCCAGATTGATACACATTTTAGTGTTGTATCAATAAAACACTTCTATATAAATAAGCACACATAAAAGTGATGCTAATGGAGTCCATCCCCTATCTCCTCCCAAACAAAATCCGGTTTAGAGGTCCATCCCCTATCTTCCCCTAAACCGTGGAGTACATCCCCTATCTCCTCCCACACACAAAACAATGTATGCAAATGCAATGCTCAATCAATACACATATTCTCTATCAATGCAATAGTCAAAATTTATGACTTAACCAATGTGATTAGTTTCAGTTAATCCTAATCCACATGCAATGTCTACAACAATCACGACTATCCTCCACCGATAGCCCAAAACAGTTATTTCTAAACTGAAAATAACTATGTCCACAACTCAATAGACAAATGATACAAATTATCCAATTATGCCATTTAATCAATGAGTTCCCCAATTCCATGAATTTAACCATCTTTTCCCAATTCCATGAATTACTTATACAAATCAATTCAATAATTCAACTAGGGTTTTTCCCAAAATTTACCAAAGTATCCCCAACATGTTAAAATACCAAAACTTAGAACAAAACCTATAAAATGGAGTAGGAAATCCCTACCTCAGAGAAAACAACCCAAATGGTGAAGACAGAGATGAGTGCCCAAAGACCAAAATGCTCCAAATTGCCAAATGTTCAGATTAAATGAAAGCTCTCGACTCCCTCTATCTTTTTAATAAAGCAACTAGGGTTGAAACACTCTTTAAACAGATCAAACCTAAGAGAGAAGGTGAGTAGGGAGAGAGAGAGGTCGAACCTAGGGTTTGGAATCAAAAGAATATGAAAAAGACTGATCAAATCCCGTTGCTGTGTATTTAAACTGGACAGGCTCGCTCGAGCGAAGACTTGGTCGCTCGAGCGACCAGACACAGAGAATCTACGCTCGAGCCAAGGAAGCCTTGCTCGAGCCAACAACCCAAAAGCTCGCTCGAGCGAAAGAAAGCTCGATCGAGCGAAGCACTCAAACCCTCAGGTCTGAAACCAGACTCACGCTCGAGCGAAGGAACTATTGCTCGAGCGAAGAACAAACTAACTCGCTCGAGCGAAGAAAAGCTCGCTCGAGCCAAGAATGCAAAGCTACAGGTCCATACTGGACGACATCTCTCGCTCGAGCGACCAACTCCTCGCTCGAGCGAAGAACCAAAATCCTGGACAGCAACACTTGGTTTCTAAACCCAACCAACCTGAAACAAACCTGCCCAACACATCCTATAATTCCAAATGAGAAAATAAAGGACAACAACAGCAATTATACAATGACAGAATCTACGGAACCTAAGTCCGGATACAATAATCAAATGGGAAAAGACCGGGGTCGCTATAATGATGATCTTGCTAGAATACCTGTGGATGTTAATTTGTTTCTTTCTAAGAATGTACAGGAAAGTATTTTTCAATTAGAGTATACCCAAATTATTGGAAGCTTAATGTACTTGATGAACTACACTCGCCCAGATATAGCTTATGCAGTAAGTAAATTAAGTAGATATACGAGTAATCCAGGAGTAGAATACTAGAAAGCAATTATAAGGGTTCTTAGATACCTTAGATATACTCGTAACATTGGACTAAATTACACTAGATATCCAGTAGTACTTGAAGGATACTGTGATGCAAATTGGATATCGGATACTAGAGACTCAAAGTTCACCAGTGGGTATGTCTTTACTCTTGGTGGTGCGGCTGTATCTTGGAAATCTTCTAAACAGACTTGCATTGCTAGGTCTACTATGGAATCAAAATTCATAGCTTTAAACAAAGCTGGGAAAGAAGCAGAATGGCTTCGCCACTTCCTTGAAGATATTCCAATATGGCCAAAACCAGTGCCTCCTATATGCATACATTGTGATAGTCAATCAACAATAGGTAGAGCACAAAGTCATATGTATAACGGTAAGTCACGACACATTCGTCGTTGACATAACACCATAAGACAACTACTCTCTAATGGAATTATTTCCATTGAATATGTGAAGTCTAAAGACAATATAGCGAATCCGCTAACCAAAGGGTTAGCAAGAGAGCTAGTTGAGAATTCATCAAGGGGAACAGGACTTAAGCCTATTAAATAAGAGTTACCACAACGGCAACCCAACCTAGTCGACTGGAGATCCCAAGATCTAGGTTCAAAAGGACAACCGAGTTGTGTATGACTCAGAAGGATCGCTGGGGAGTCAAACTCCTACCCATTTCTGGGATGAAATAGTGATGTCTTCAGAATTTTAGGTTATGTAATATTTTTAATGATTCTTATATCTAGGTATACCTAGTAGAGTATGGCAGGATACTCTTCATAAGAATCACCTATATGAGTGTGAACTGGGCCAGTTCTATGAGATTTGTGAAGGGCTTCAATTCTCTAAGAACACTCATGAAAGACCAGGTTGTTCAGGGCCAAAATGAATACAATAGTGAGAACTAAACTGTGTCTAGAGATATACTGTGTGAGTTGTATTGTCTTAGTTTACACAAACGGCTGAACAGTTCAAGACATCATGTTCACTTGTTAGCTAGCAAATCCGATAGTGTCTCACAAGGGAAGGTTCAAAGCCAAAAGCCACCTATCCTTTGCAGAATGTTTCCAATTTATTTACACTTTGAAATTAGATCATGTTGTTGCATTTTCTCTCCATCAAATTCCATTCATGTGGGGGATTGTTGAAAATTTGGTTTTATATAAGGATTATTTTGGGCCATCTTTGAGCCCAAAATTGAGTAGGCTCCAAACGTCTTTTGGGGTGGGTCCAAAAAGGTGATGTGTTCCTTGGCACGTGCAAGTCACACGGTAAAGGCGGTTCGTCAAAATCATTTATGAGTGAATAGGAACTTGACGTCGTTTTCAGGTTCGTGGAATGGACATTTAAAGAATTAAATATGGGTTTCCTTGTAAGGCTTGTCCCACATTGAAACTTGAAGAGAACTTATGTGTGAATATAAGTTCTAGGCGACAACACTTGGGTTGGGCCCCAAGGAGCACCCCAAGTTTTTAGAAGAGATGAGTTATGGACAAAGTAAACCTTAGCCCAAACCGCCACACACGCGTGCGTGCGCCGCCACCGCCGTCCATCCGACCAAGCCAAGTC
Source organism: Camellia sinensis (assembly GCF_055761805.1). Lineage (NCBI taxonomy): Eukaryota > Viridiplantae > Streptophyta > Magnoliopsida > Ericales > Theaceae > Camellia > Camellia sinensis. The sequence goes on from NC_138963.1 coordinate 86,644,642, forward strand.
GTACCGTGTCGGGCGCGGGTGTGGGTTGTTGGTCGAGTCGATTTTTATATTAATTTTTTGGACAAAATTTGTTTAAATTTTTTCCAAAATTCTTGCGGGAAAATTTAATTTTCTGAACCAAAATTAATTCAATTTTTGAATTTAATTTTTATGTCCATTTGTTACTTCTTCAGTCCATTTTTTCAAACAGTTTAAACAGTTCAAACAGGTTGCCAATCTGTTAAACCCCAGACAGATTCAGTTTCTGCCCAGACAGATTCAAATCTGTTACAGTTTTTCAACAGATAGAAACTGTCCAGCAATTATCTGTTGCACCTGTTCATTCAAAATATCCACCTGTTCGATTTGATTTTCAGACCTGTTCAGGTCCATATATAACAGGCCATTTTCCAGCAGTGAGGCATTCCGAAAATTCATTCTTTCCTTCTACTTTTGCTATCTTACATGATATAATCTTCATATTAATTTTACAAAAAAAAAAATCAGAGAGTAAGAACGCAGGTTTTTGTTCGTCGAACAAATTGTTTGGAGTGCTACTACAATTTGTGAAGATCATTGTATCTTGGGAGATAGACGCCACTTAACCGTAAGCACTGTAGCGGGGTGAATCTGTCTTAAGAACAGAGTGTCACACACTCGACTTGATCTTTTTATTGTTCATTCGGTTTGAAAAAAAAAATTCGATACTTTATTTATTTTATTTGTTTGACTTAGTTTCAATTTATTTATTGTACATAGAAGATTAGTCCAACATTTGCTTCCAAGAAAAAACCAATCAAAATACAAACCAACAAGCTTCTCAATATCAAATTTCAATAATCATCCAAATAGCTACATGTAACAACCACATCCACTCATCAAAATTGAGTATGGATTGAAGCACATGAGCCAACATGCTTCAATGATTAGATAGCAAATGAGAAAGTGCAAAAAATATGAAAAAAACTATACTATATAATCAAACTTGTAGATGAGTGGCTACTTTCTAAGTTCCAACCCATCCACAAGGTTCCAATCAACATCTCTACATACAACAACAATGAATTGTACTTTTAAAAGGCAAGAAAAGAGTACAAACACATAGAAAATGAAAGAAACCATCAACTCAATGGATGGGTGGCTACTTTCTACTTCCCTCCACATTCATGAGGACTCCTCACATGATTACAACAAGCTAGAAATGAATTCAGAGCTTAGAGAGAGAGAGAGAGAGAGTGTGTGTGTGTGTGTGTGTGTGTGTGTGCATGTGAGAGAGAGAAAAGTTCAAAAGTTTCACCTCTTAAAAGAGGTTGAGCTTCCTGGTTGTCAAACTCCTTCTTGGCACCCTTAAGGTTCTTTAGATATGGCTTATAGTTCTTGATATCCTCAGCAACAAGCTTGTAATTAAGCTTTAATGGAGTTTCGGTGGTTGGTGTGTGAAAAAGGGAGGTTGGAGGCGAGGTAGAGTGAGAAGCTCTAAAAAACAATTCTCTTAGCCTTTGAAAATTTGGTAACCCTAAAAACCAAAGTTGGGTCGTATATTTATAGATTTTATATCTAAAATAATTGTGGAAAAGTCGTAGAAAAAGTCAAAATTCCCAAAAATACTCTGTACCCGAACATTCTAGCACGTCGTACCATTATTCTTCTAGCCAACTACATTTTTCATTTGGTCGTGATTTGTTGTTTGACCAGATGAAGAATATGCCGTTAGGTCAATAGGGTAAAGTTAGCGGAATTTGAAAGAAGAAACAGGTATTTCAAAGGATTTCACCATTTCCATTTATTCCTACCATATCCTTCACTCAGTTCACAAGAAACAACAATGTTTGGAGGTTGAAAAGGTGAGCCTCGGGATATTGTAGAAATGTTTGAAACTCCGCAATCAGACGTATTTTGAAAAAAGGTTCTAATTTGGTTTAAAATGTTTTGGCCAAAATGCGTGTAAGGTTAGAATTAAAGCTTGAGTTTGGACTCCTTACTGAAGAATTCATAAGATTAGCATATCTCGATTTTCATTACCGGATGTTCAAAAAAGAGTGTCTAAGTCTTAAGGCCGGTCAAAATAAGGTGTCTACACATATATACAATTGAATTATTATTATTTTTTTTTTTTGGTGTAGAAATAGTTCCAAAAAATTGTTTTTTTTTTTACAAATTCCCAAAAAAATAACTTTAAAAAACATTTTACAAACAAATTTTCTATAATTTTATTTGTTTTTAAAAGCATAAAATAGTTTTCCATAATAATACCAAACGCCTACTTGTGTTTCTAACTTACACAAGCATTTCAAAACAGATAACACATACAAAAAGGTCCCCACATGCACATAGATTGAATGTTTCTCAATTCTCATTTCAACCTCAAATATTTTTGTATCCTTCAAATGAAATATACAATCTCTCAGAATTTATTTATTCCATCATAACGACAATTATAATAAATAAAAATCAAACCCATCATAAATTAAGATTGAAGTTCTTGAATTAAGGGCATTTAGGCCCTCCCTCCTTTGTTTTCCAATTGTTGTAACATGGACATTCCTCCTTGTGACCATATATGCCCGACGGTACACAAAGACATTTGTCACAACAAAGGTTGCAGAACATCAAGCAATTGTTCAAGTGCGATGTTGCCGAACATCGTTTGGCGCATGCAGCAGGGCATTCTACAAACATGATATTCATACACTATTAATTAGACAATATTTGACTACAATTTTTTTTTAAAGATAATGATACAAAAAGAAAGGGGAAAAAATACTTACGATCTTTGGTAAGAGATCCTTCTCCGCCAGCCTATTGGTGATTTAAAACAAATCAATGACATATAAATTAGACAAATCTCGTAAAAAATATACATTTTACTACGAGTTAGTGTTCTTTGAACTTTTATATCGTCTTTGAATTTTTTGGATATATAAGGGGGAAGAAAAGGGAAGAGGAAAAAAATGAATGAGTTATAACCTAACATTTTCACTTTTCATTTCTTTCTTTTTTTTCGTGTGCGTGTGTGTGTACAGTTAAGATCCAAACACAATCTAAGATTGAAGACATAATCACCATTATTGTGGCGAAAATAGTTGGAGAGGATTACTTACCAATGAAACTTGAATGGTTGACACGGAAGCCACAAGGAAGAAGAGGAAGACAAATTGAAGCCTTGAAAAGCCAGCCATAACTCTACTACTCTTTTAGTTTGTGAAAATTTTCTCTTTTTCTTTCACGTTGACCCAGGTCACAATACATTTTGATACCTATGATTCCCTAATTATAGTTGATGCGCTAGCTTGTAAACATTCTTTGAATGGTAAGCTATTAAGCCATCTTAAATGTTAATAGTATGAAACGGTCAATAAATTATTACCAAAATGCGGTTACTAAGCCTTCTTTTGGTAATGATTTTTTTAGTTGATTTTTTTGACTTTTTTGATTTTTTAGCTTTGGAATGGTGGATTTTTTTTTTTTTTTTGTCCTTTTGTGATTTTTGGCTTTTTGTGATTTTTTGACTTTTTTTTCTTTATCCTTTTGTGATTATTTAGCCCAACTCAAAAACCAAACGATCCCTAAATGAGATTCCTTTCATTGTGGGTTTGCTATGCATGGTATTATTCAATGGGAAATTTGAACATCATTATTGGAGAAAAGTTACTTATCTATTTTGGGAAATAGGTTAAAAGTTAATTTTTTGACTTTTTTTAAAAAAAATGTGCAAAAAATTAGAGAGGTGATGTGATCCAAAAAAGTCAAAAAGCCAATAAACTAGCTTTTAACCTACTTCATGAGGCTCACTTTGGGCTCACCTCTCATCATGTGGTCATCAATATTTGATTAATTTAATTTTTTGCATAGATGATTTGTTCAGTAAGCCTTATAAGATAAATGATTCGAATCATGAAAGTGTATTTAGAATGAACCTAATGAAAAATATAATAGTCCCTATAGTGTGCCTTGGATAGAACATTAATGACTTGTCTTCTATTATTATTTGGCATAATTCAATGATATGTCACTCAATGGTGATGATATTAGTAATCTGTTTTTGATATGTCACTCAATGGTGATGATATTAGTAATCTGTTTTTGATATTAGTAATATGTGCCTCGAATAAAACATTAATGACTTGTCTCTACTATTATTTGGCATAATTCAATGATATGTCACTCAATGGTTGTTTTTTATTTTTATTTTTATTTTTATTTTTATTATTTTTTTTATGCATACATGATGTGTTATCAAATTTGACATGCTTTCAACCTTTGCCAAATCCATGTTATTTTTGACATATGGGTTGGAGCAAAAATTTGGGGTCAAATTTGATTGTTGATGTGCCATGTAGGATTTGGCTCTTGTCAAAAATAATTATAGCACTTTTTTTTATAAATAAAACAATATTTTAGTTTATCTTTCAATAACAAAATAATAAAATTTGGTATAGAGGTTGGAGAGTTTCAAGAGAAGTCAAATTGACATATGTCAATTTGTCACCCAAGCCTTCAATTTTATATGACATACCAAAATTTGGCATATAGGTTGGGGATGCTATCCAAAGCTTAAAATAGCAAGAAGGAAATTATTCTTTTCTTCTCATTGTAATAATAAAAAGTACAAAAATATTAGAGACCCCAAAAATTTTATCAAAAGTTGTACCAAATGTCTCACATGGGTGTGGGACCTACATGGGACCCATATTGTGTAGATCCCACACCCATGTGAGACATTTGATAAAACTTTTGGTAGAATTTTTGGGACCTCTAGCATTACGCCAAAAAGTATTAACCTTAACAATTTAATAATATGCATTAATTTCTGTACGAAAAATTTTATGTCATGTTTCAGGTCGTTGACTCGACTTGTTGTGCCTATTTGGATTTTCCGTTTTACTTTTGGAACCGTTGTACGTTAGTTATTATTCTAGTGATTGTGGTTAGACCGTGTTTAGTGACCCTAAAGTGTTTTAGCGAGTTAAAATTTTGAGTTCCGAGCGTTAAGGACGAGTTACCAGTGTAGGAATGCCTTAAAGAGAATTTTGGCCACACCAGGCATTCCTCTTACATGCAGGTTGGAGCCACATGTACGATTTGGTGCAAAAACATTTGGACTTCTGGAGTTTGGGGCCGCATGTGTGGTGGGCTAAGTTCACATGAACAGCAAGTATAATTTATTGGAGCAGCAAGTATAACACACAGCAATAAACAGCACGTGCAGTGAAGGAGTCCTGCACGTGCGGCGAGGGACCTCCGCACGTGCAGCCATGTGCATTTTTGCCTCCTTTTTCTTGTTTCTCTCCCTCTTTTTCTGATCTCTCTTCCTTTTTTCTCATTTCTCTTTATCCTCTCTCTTTTTCTAAACTCTCTTTTCTCTCCATTCTCTCTAAAACACACGCCAAACTTCACAAAGCTCTCAATCTAACCAAATGAAAGAAGAATTTGACCCTAGTTCTTTGGATGAAAGTGATAAGCATGTCAAGAGCTTCATTTTGACCGGAGCTATTGAAAATCCGACAAACTCAAAATTTTAAATTTTCTTCCTTTTCTCTCTTAATCTTTGAGGTAAGGATTTTCTTAATTTAGTACATGTATTTTAGCAAGATTATGTGCTATTTTGTTAGTTGAAATGGTTTGGAAAAGTTTGGGTTTTGCTAATATTGTTGTTAATGCATAAATTGGAAAATTTATCAAATGTTTGTCAAACTTTTTAACAGTTTTACCTATGGTTGCTGTTATCCCAGTAATGACAACCCATGAGGGGGGTGAATTGGGTTTTCAAAATATTTAAGCAATAATGAAAACTAATGCAGTCTGAACTAACTCAGAACTAAAAGAGAGATAAAAAATTTAAATAATCAAATTTTAACTGATGAATAAGCAATGCAAATAATCACAGGAAAATATAAGTAGTGATAAGAGAAAGGAGAAGAGATATCAACACCACAATTTATAGTGGTTCGGCTTAACCCAAGTCTACGTCCACTCCCCAAGTATTCTCGTTGGGAATTTCTCCACTATCCTCAAATAATAATACAACCCCTAGCTTCACAGGTGCTAGTAAACATTTACAACATGTGATCAACCCCCAATCACTTAAGCCAATTAGTTTTGAATCCGATGTATAGTCACACCTAACCCAAGTGATTTTATCTCAAAAATCACTTACAAAAATATCATAACTAGTTTTGAATCCGGTGCCTAGTCACACCTATCCCAAGTGATTTTATCCGAAAAACCACTCACAAAAAAATCACTCTCTCAAGAGTAAGAAGAAGGTGGTGCAAACCCTTTTACAATAAAAGTTTAGCTAGTGAAAAATGAAGAGCGTGGTTGGAGTTGCTCTTACAGAGCTTTCTTGAATATCACCAATATATATTTGTTGTGTTTGTTGTTTTTTTCAACTGAGGCTTGAATGCTCCTTTTATAGCTTCAAAATTACAACTGTTGGAGCTTCAAAAATATAGTTGTTAGGATTGATTCCCTTTCCCAACTCAATTCATCTTCTATATTGAACCTTTCCATATGAGAGCGATTTGAAATTTGAATTTTTGTATTCTTCAATTAATCCCATAGTCCATGCTTTCCTTCCTCATGCATATCTTCAACTTAAGAGAGTAGATTAGAGGAATCTTCAAATTCAAATTCTATTTGTAAGCTTCCTTTCTTGAATATTAGCAAATTTCAATTTGTCTTGGAAAAGTTCTAAACAAATCCCTTTGATTCTATATTATTTCCTGGTAGAGCAAATCTTCCTTTTATATCAAATCCAATCAAAATCTTCATTCTTCATTTATGTTTGAACAATTTGCTTCTGCCGAATACTTTGAGCTAACTCTGAAAATTATGGGAATTTCCTTATGCAATCCAGCAAGCTCTAAGTCGGTTCATTCTAGATTTGAGTTGACACCTTCATTTCTGATTCAATTTTATTTAGTACAATATATTTTGAGTTTGCTCCTCTTTCTTCATGAGCTTACTCAAATCAAGAATATTGTTCCAGTCAATTCTACAAATTAGACAAACTTTAATCATCTTCAAATTTAACAATAACTTATTATAAGCACAATCACTTAGGCTTTGTTATCATCAAAATCATTTTATATAATCCTTTGGAAACCTTGGGGCTAACAGTTGATATTTGGCATGTGAATTTGAGAAATTTTCACTTTAAATGAGAAAATCCCAAATTTTTGAAAACCCTAGAAATGTAAAGATTGGGAATGCAATTGGGAATTGAGGAAATTTATGAAAATTCTTGCTAAATTATGACCATTTGGAAAGTATAGAGAAATGTTAAGAGTTTTGGGAAATCAGGTGTTATTTTGAGAGAATTGAGAATTGTTAAATTATGCTCTATATTTTGCTTATTCAGAATATTGTAATAGATATAATTATTTTGGAAATCGATGGAGGATTGCATTGACTTGTTGTATAAGTGATACGGAAATTAGCATAAATTTTCGAAACTTTTCATGGGTATAATTCTATAATAATAGTCTTCTACTATTTTTTTGAAAGACGTTCACGTTATTTTTTTTTTTCCTTTTAAACTATTCTTTGATCTTTGAAAGGTAAATCATTGATGAACTTTTGTGTCTACAACTTCTTTATGTATATCATCTTCTTCTTTTTTTATTATTTACAATATAATAACTTATTGATATATGACTCTTTTATTATGTTATATTTATAACTTACTGAATTATGAATCATTATTCTACATGATATTATTGTTTATCATCATTTTTTTATTATGTCAGAATTTAAGATTTATAACTTATTGATACATATTAGTATATCAATTTTTATGTTTTTTTATTTTATGCTATAATATTTCTTGAGTATTATTTTAAGTTGACTACACTTAATATTCTAGATTTATTTTTGTTGAATTATTTTTTTAAATTTCTGGAGAATGTATCAAATTTGTATTTGGAATGAGAATAAGGTCAAAGTGAGGTTAACAAGGTTGGAATAGAGGAGACACTTGCTTCTTCGGCACAATAGTAGACTTGAGAGTCCGTTAACAAGAGACTAACTCATCCACATGGCAAAATAGGCACAATTTTTCGACTATTACTATTGCATGCTAAGGGAAAGCGTCATCATCATGTTAGGCCCATATTAAATGACAACATAGACCATAATGACAATTTTGTAAATTTTGTACCGCAAACTCATATGAAATGTATTCTAATGCAGTTCTACAAAATGATAATATGTTTGTAATTAAACCAAAATTATTAATTTTGTTAGTAATAATTTATTAATTTCCTATTTAGGTTTTGGTAATCAACACGTCGACACACAAATAGGTATTTTCGAAACAAATGTGATGCATCGGCATCCTAACCAAGTTTAACAAGATAGTGATGTGGTGCAAGTTATAACAATGAAATATTTGGTAATATTTTTATTAATATTTTGCTTCAATGGAAAATCAACATTACTTTATTTTTCTATACTTCTAATGAGTAGGACATTCTCACGCATTTTCTTTTCAAGCAAAACACAAACCTTAAACCTTAACTTTATCAATTTCTACTTCATATTAGAAGAGAATGAAAACAATTATTTTCTAAATTAGATTTAAGATTAATATTACTTTCCAAGGAAAATCTCAAAACAATTTAATAAATTAATTACTTGATGACCCATATAGACAAAAGTTTGAATCTCCTGTACATAACAAAAATAAAAGTTGAAAGTATTATTTAATCATTCATTTAATTATCTAATGTAGTAGCATTAAAAAATTTAAAAAAATAAAATAAAATAAAATAAAATTAGTAACAATATTCACACTCCGCTTTTCAGATCATATGTAGACAAATAATTTAAAATAAAATATAAATATCATTGGTTAAAATATCTTAAGCTAAATATTTTGTTGTTAGGGACTTTTTTTTTAAACTCTCTCGTGCATAGCATAGGTGGTTGCTATTTTTAGTATATATGAAATTGGAGAAATTTGGGAAATACCTATTATTACCACAGCGAATGTGTGTATGTGTAAATAAATGTATAAATAAAATAAATAACAAAATAAAAATAATTAATTCAAAAAATAATTATATAAATTAAATTCCAAATCAATTGCTTACTGAAATTATAAGTCGAGGCTTGTGTTGGACACAATCTCCTTAAAGTAGATTTCGCCCTTACTCCGGTGCTTCGAGATTTAACGGCGTCTACTTCGCAGGATACAATGACTAACACTTGATTCACAGCACAACAAACTCAAGTTTGGCGAACCAAGCAATGTTGTAACTCTCTCTTTCTTTTCTTAGAAGCCAAATGGTAAAGAGATGCAGGAGCATAGGAGGATGAACAAAATAAGAAATGAAGAAATGTTAGGAAAATTTTGATGGCCAGAATTGCTAGGATGGCAAGCTATTTATAGAAAAATTGGCGGCTTTTCAGAATAGGTTTCAACAGATAGAAACCCATTCAAACGGATTCAACAAGTAGAAAACATGTTCAGGTGGATTCAACAGGTAGAAAACCTGTTCGGGTGGAACTTAGCAGGTTTGAACTTGTTCGGGTGGAGTTTTAAACTTTTTGGGTGGAGGAAAAAATATAGACCAATTTATTTTGAATTTTGAAACCAAAATTTAAAATAAATAAATAAATAAAATACAAATGTTTTTGGCCCCAAAAAATAAGTATTGGGTCGGACAAGCCCAACCCAACCTCACACCACGCACTTGCACTCAAGCCCAGCCCAGCTTGCCCGGATGGAAAGTGGCGGCGCGCGCACATGTTTTTTGTTTTGAGTCCAATGGGTCTACCCTACTTCACCCATAACCTCACCCTTCCACAAACTTAGGTACCCATTGAGGCCCATCCAAAGTATCCCAAGTTAGAGTTTATATACCCATATAAATCCTTAAGCTTTTCCAATATGGGACAAATACATTTCACAAATATATAGGAAACCCATCTAAAGCCATATCCACGAACACGAAAATGCGCGTTGAATTCTCATTCATCTGGAATTGGTTTTGAGCAACCAAATAGACGATGTTATTCACTGCTTAAATATGAACCCAATTAGTAACGTTAAAAATAACGCTTTGGTCCTACCTTAATTAATTCTCAAAGTTAACAAAAACATAAGGTTTATTCCAAAGCTATTTTCCAACAATCCCCCACATAAATGGAATTCACGATAACGGACATGCAACAAAATGTAAAAACAAAAAAAGAGTACATTAAGAAGATACACTACGTCGAGATAGGTAGCTTTTGGTTTTGAACCTTCTCTAGTGAAAGCCTATCAGACTTACTAGCTAACCAGTAGACGCGATATTTTTTTTTTTTTTGGGATGAATAAGCCATAAATTAAAAGACAAATAATTACAAACTGTAACGCCCCAAATTTCTAGCCCAAATGATAATACAACAATCATGGCTCTTTCTAGGAAAACCGAATATAAATCTCCAAACTTACATTACATGATACAATAGTTCTTCATGCAACAATACATTAATCTAACAACAAGTAAATAAACAAATAAATACTCCCAAAGGTTTACAAGTTTTCAATGCTTGATCCTGGTTACACAAAACGGTTATTCAAACCCACACACATACAGCCATTGGCTTACACACAAAGTCACAGCAAAATGAGAGTCTCGTACTCTCAACACACATTTCCTTGCCTTTAGTTAGGCAGCATCACCACATCTTTTCTTGCACAAAAATCCCGTAGGGTGAGCATAAAGCCCAGTAGGAAATCCTTAACAAAGTATATACATTTTATACAAATCTCAAGAGATGAAATGCACATGCCATGCTATACCCTTTTGAAAGAAAACCACATCTTCATCTTTGAAAATCGTCATGCTCAATGATGTCATGCAATTTCAATTCTTTAAAACTTAACAATTCATTTCAAGAGCAGTAAATACGACTTTAGTAATCCCTAGGTCGGTGTCTGCAAGTAGACTATACTAGTACTACCAAATTGTCATTTTTACTGGTATTAACCATAAGGCTCGATACCTATCCGCATGGGTTTTCGGTCTTTCACCCCAGACCCTCAGGCCAACTTATTCAATTTCATCTATACCACCTATCAAGACTTACCAACCTATTTATCCCAAAACCATTCTATGAAAACTTGTTTTCTCAACATTCTTTTCTCAATGCAGGCGCATTGGTTAACCCAAAAGGCATTACAAGGAATTCATAATGGCCATAACGCATACGAAAGGCCGTTTTCTGAATGTCGTCCTCTCGGACACTGAACTAATGGTATCCCAACCTCAAATCTATTTTTGAGAAGCAACAAGACCCTCTAAGTTGGTCAAACAAATCATCTATTCTGGGTAGAGGGTACTTGTTCTTAACTATAACTCTATTCAACTTGCGGAAATCAATACACAACTAAGGATTCTGGAAACTGCTCTGGCATGATAACAGCATACACGCGCCCCTGTGGCCCCTGATTAAGTTGCTCCCCTCTCAGAGCATAGGCCTATTTTACTGACTGAGCCGAAGCGGCTCCCTGATTAACTCGCGAAGCTTGGACTGATTGAGCCTACTAGTGGCTCTGAGTCTGCCTCGACCCTGATACGCTAGATACGCCTCCCAACTATGGGCAAGTTCTCTTCATATGCCCGAGCTGACCACACTGTAACAATTAAACCCTTGACCTTTATTCTGAGACTGAGACTGACTTTGAGATCGGTTAGGTGGTGGCACTATTATATGTCCACCTCCCTTCTGTGGGCATGAGAATGCTTTGTGACCCGCTTGGCCATACTTGAAACACGAGAAACTACTCAATGCACTTTTTCCCAGACCCGCACTGGGCAAAGGAAAAGAGAATCTAGACTGTTGTGGTTGGGACTGGGACGGATGGGTGTTTCTACTCTTCTTGTTCTGTCTATAGTCTCCTTGAGACTCTTGGCCCCTAGACCTCGAACTCTGAAGCCTCTTCTCCTCGGCTTGTATGAAAATTTCTACGTGTGTCGCCGTCTCCACAAGACAGTCATATTCCTGAATCATATTTCCGACAAGCTTGAACATAATTTTTTATTTCAATTTCTTTTCAAATTCAATGCAATGGCGCTCTTCCGTTGCCACCAACTCTGGTACAAATCTAGACAAACTAGAGAAGACTGCCTCAAACTCAGCCACGGGCATGTCGAGTTGTTTAAGGTCTTTAAACTCTTGCCTCAATCTCTCCCTAGCAATGGGAGGTATGTACTTATCATGGAAAGCAACCGCAAAGGCTTCCCATGTCGGCTCCACTCTACCCTTGGCATCTTTCCACCATTAACTCGCGTTTCCCTTCAGATAGTAACTCGCTAGAGTCACTCTTAGTTCACTATCTTTGATGTGAAGCATCTCAAATGTCTTCACAGTTTGTTTGAGCCACTCATCTGCTTTCTTGGACTCAGGACCACCATGGAGCTCATCCGGTTTGGCTCGCAAGAACTCTCTAGTAAGGAAACTCGCCCTTGACTCCGCGGTGTTCTCTCGGGCTTGATTCTCCACCCTCAACAAGTTTATAGACTCTCTTAAAGCCCCTGCCATTTCTCGAGCTAGGGCCACCATTGCGGTTTGACTCACTTGTTCAGCTACATTAGCTTGGCCGAACACTTCCTCTTGCACCGGAACCTCATGGACCGGTACCTCATGCACACCTCGGTGAGCCCTACCACACCTCCCACCTCTACCACCACAGGTTTGACCTCTTCCTGACATCCTATAAATGACAATAGAATTAATTTAGCACACTAACCCACACGTGCCCGCAACTTGCCTTACACGTTTGATCACAATAATTCTATAGATTCCTCTACCATATAACAATTAAATTTTACTCCACATAAGCACTTAGTCATGTAAACACATACGGATTATACTCTTATGATGAGATTCGTCCCACGAAAAACCAAGAATTCTTAGTAGAATGAGTATTGATCAAGTACCCTTCTAATAAGACCTCAAGGAATTTAACAGGCGCAAATAACATCCCAAAAGTCCAATCCCATACCCATTTAGTCACGTAAGCACGTTATCACATAGTCACAAAATACATAACACTTCCTAAGCATGCTAAATGAGCCCGTTGTGGTTAAACAACCACCTCCCACGAACCCTAAATATTCAAACCCGGTAGCTCTAATACCAAGTTGTAACGCCCCAAATTTCTAGCCCAAATAATAATACAACAATCATGGCTCTTTCTAGAAAAACCGAACATAAATCTCCAAACTTACATTACATGATACAATAGTTCTTCATGAAACAATACATTAGTCCAACAACAAGTAAATAAAAAAATAAATACCCCCAAGGGTTTACAAGTTTCCAAGACTTGAGCTTGGTTACACAAAATGGTTATTCAAACCCACACACATACAACCCCTGGCTTACACACAGAGTCACAGCAAAAGAGAGTCTCGTACTTTCAACACACATTTCCTCACCTTTAGTTAGGCGGCATCACCACATCTTTTCTTGCACAAAAATCCCGTAGGGTGAGCATAAAGCCCAGTAGGAAATCCTTAACAAAGTATATACATTTTATACAAGTCTCAAGAGATGAAATGCACATGCCATGCTATGCCCTTTTGAAAAAAAATCACATTTTCATCTTTGAAAACCATCATGCTCAATGATGTCATGCAATTTCAATACTTCAAAACTTAACAATTTATTTCAAGAGTGGTAAATACGACTTTGATAATCCCTAGGTCGGTATCCGCAAGTAGACTATACTAGTACTACCAAATTGTCATTTTTACCGATATTAACCGGAAGGCTCGACACCTATCCGCGCGGGTTTTCGGTCTTTCACCCCGGACCCTCAGGCCAACTTATTCAATTTCATCTATACCACCTATCAAGGCTTACCAACGTATTTACCCCAAAACCATTCCATGGAAACTTGTTTGCTCAACATTCTTTTCTCAATGCAAGTTTTCAGATCGACTTTCAAAGCTTAATGTAATCAAATGAATCGATATGCCAATGCAACAACAATCAATACAATGTAACAATTCTTCCATTTCCAATTCTTCCACATAACATTACCATTGTGATCAAAATTCCCATTTCTCATTTCAAAGCAATTTCACAAGATAAATATAAATAGTTTTTTATAGACAGGTCAAACTTCTGGAACCAAACATTCGCCGCTCGAGTGCATAAACGACCGCTCGAGCGGACAAGCAACTTCGAATGCATTTTGCATTTTTGTTTCGGCGTGCTAATCGGGCAACTCGACCCCTGTAAGTGTAGACACCCCATTTTTGACCGTCCTCAAGACTTGGACGTCACCATTTGAACACACGGTGATCTTCCATGTTTGTGTTCGTTTGGAGTTCCCGGAGGTCTCGGCTCGCGCGCCTTGCCTCAGGATCCCCGAACTCGACCGTTTAGTGTCTGGTTTTGCACCAAACACTTGCATCTTGCCCTTGAGAGGCAGGGTGGGGCTTGTAGACCATCCCCACCCACCACCGGCAGTGGCTAGAGGCCACCGGCTGGTGTTTGCTGCCACCGGCAATTTTTATTGCCGGCCGGCACTTTTTGTTGCCGGTCAGCACTATTTTGTGCCGGTCGGCACTCTTTTTGGCCAAGATGGCATTTTTGGCCGGCCGATTGCTGTTCATCTGCTTTTGCAGATATTTTTAGACAGCTATCTTACTTTTGCATCCCTCCATACACGTGTATGGAGGGATCTCCCTCTTATGAAGCTTGTCTTGTAAGCTTTACAAGACAAGAAGCTTCTATATAGAGGAGCTCTCTCTCTTGTTGCAAGGGTTGGAGATTTTGGACATTGGAGGGAGAGAAAAACACAGACCAAGCTCTGGTTTTAGGGTTAGGATTAGATACACATCCTATCTCTCTCTTTTTTCCTTCTTGTGTGTGTAAAATAGTGTTTAGTTCATACTATTGCACACAAACACCTAGTGTTTCACCTTCCTTTGGCTTTTGAGGTTCTAAGGGACTGGTTTTGAAGTTTTGGTGTTGGATTCAAGCTAAAGGAGGCCATTGGAGCACCATTTGTGAAGGGATCATCAAGGGTAAGAAACTTACACCTTTATTCCCCTTTTTTGCATTGATTTTCTACATACCTTAGAGCTATTTTTGTGCTTATTGTATAACATAAAAAAGTTCTGTTTTTAAGCCCTGTTTATTATTTATTAAGAGTGTTTTGTTGTTTGAGGGTGGTTGACCCCCTTTAGGCCTTGAAAGGCCTCATTTTGGGCCATTTTGTGCTAGCTCCGGGATTTTGGTGTTGGGGGTCTCTTCACCACTGAAATCTTGAGGGATTTCAGTGGTGAAGATGATGCCTTGAAGTCCCAAGAAGGAGAGGGCCACCCCCTCTCCTTGTTGTCCTTGAAAAGGGCATATTTTGGCCTCTTGAGAGAGCATTATGCTTGAGTGTGTGTTGAGCATGTTTGGGCTGTTTTTCATGCTTATATATCCATAATATAACATGATTTCATGTTGGTTTTGGTACTCCATGCATGCTTAGCATAGTTGCCATGTAATGCCTTGTTTATGCCTTAATATGCCTTAGGTTGTTAGCCTTTGTTGGAGCATGTTTTAGGCTTAGTCTTGTGAAGATTATGTGCATATTTTGCCATGTTTTAGGTCTGTCCATAAGTGTTTGGGTTGATTTTGGCATGCTTGATATAGCTCCTTTGTATTTGGGCTTGTTGGCCTTGAGTATGTGCATGTGTAGCATGACATCTTTGCATCGATTTGGTGATTTAGGGTCACTTTATATGTTATTTCAGTCCCATTTCCATGCTTGTTTGATTGCCTTGCATGCATCTTTAATGCCTCTTAAGCTTGTGTAGCAATGCTCCATGTTTCGGTGTTTATGCATGCCTTTGTTTTTGAGTCACTTAGATGCCATCTAAGTAGTCCTTTAGCTTTGCTTTAACATGCTAAACCTCTGATTTTGGTCCTTCCTTTCATGCCATGTTTGGTCTTGTTAAGTGTAGTTCAATGCCCCATTGATTTGCTTTGAACACTTAGGCCATTTGGTGCATGCTTGGCTTAATTTGTTGCTTGATTTGGCACCATGTATTAGCATGATTTTCAGAGCTTATGTTGCATGCTTTTAGTCCATGAATGCCTCTTTCAAGTGTGCTTGAATGTTGCTTGCTTTGTGCTTAAGTGTTGGCCTTCAATTAGGTACATGTGTGCATGTGCTTTGGTCTCCATTTTTGGGCATTAATGGCTACTGTTTTAGGCCTATTTAGAGTTGCCTAATTCATGCATAAGTCCATCTTTGCATCCATTTGCATGCCCCTATGTTTGCTTGTATGCTTGCATAAGCTTGTCACCATGCCATGTTGCACCCTTAGTTTGTATGCTTAGGTTGCATTGCATCTTGCATGCATGCCTTGTTCCTTGACTTAATGATAGGAATTGGGCCTTGTTTGGTTTGATTAGTTTGCATTGCATTTGAAATCAAAGTTGCATATTTGGTTCTTTGGGCCATCATGCATGGAAATGCGTGATTGGTGGTCCGAGAATCGAGGCACATGCCCCTTTGAGTCATTATCATGATAAGGGACATGGTTGGTGCATATATGCCTTGAATTGTGCTGCCATGCTTTGCCTTGCCCTCTGTTGCTGTCATTTGCAGATTCTGCAGGAACATTCTGCCGATCGGCAGTGTAAGGTGCCGGCCGGCAACAATTTCTCTGCCGACAGCTTCATTTTGTGCCGATGGATACACACCAGTGCCGGTGGTGATTCCACTCAGCCGGTGGCACTCCCCAGTGTCTAGGGATGCAGTCCTGAGGTTTTGACAGCCTCCAGAGGAGTGAAGGAAGGAAAACAGAGGCAGCCTATGCATGGCGGTGCGTTTCCCGAGGCGGTTTACTGTTTTTATTTAGCTTAATTTAATTTGTTAATTAAATTAATTAATTTGTAATTATTAATTAGCTTGCGTAGTTAATTAATCTGTAATATTTATTTGGTCCCTCCGAGCGAGGGCAAATCTGTAATAAGTGTGTGTGGGTGGTGTGTATGTCTTCCAACCTCACTTCTTTCTTCCCTTTTATTTACCTGCTTACGATGGTAGATTAGGGCACGTTTAATTTAGCATGCCTTATGCTATGCATGTGTGCATCCATGCATTTGTATTGCATGCATTAGGCTCGGTACATCACGCTAACTACATTTTTATTTCAAATTCTAAACTGAATATGTGATAGTTGTGCATTCTCACATGCCATGTTTAGGATAGCCGAGCCTATTCTAGCAACACTTTGTATGCGATGCATTAGGCACTTAACATGGACTTGGATCATGCATGTTTGCTAACGAGTTCTTTATTTTGGCACGGAGTACGATGTAAGTATTTCCGCTTTAGCATATCGCATGAGTGTGAATGTTGCCATGACAGCATGCTTAACATGTGGCTAGATGCTTATGTGTTATAAACTGCTTGGATGCCTGTGGGTGAAGGTTGGATTGTTTGAGTTGGAAGAACTCATTGAAATCCGTGTTTTAGCCTACTTGCGAGTAGCAAATCCAAAACATTTTCCAAAACAAACGGATATGCAATGCTTACTTCCAAATTAGGCAATCTAGTCTATACTTGTTTGCTGCGCGCATAACATAGTAATTCTAGGCTAATAATTGGTTTAAGAACACATAAAGTTTTCAAAAACGGATATCACGGTTAGTAGAGGCCGGTCTTCGGACCGGGCGAAAGGGGGTGCTCATAGCTGAACTTCCCCGATCGTACCCAAGCTCCCGAGCCGAGACAAACTCCGGTGATGACAGACATGTGGCCTTCGGCACCGAGTCAGGGTTTCCTAAATTTCCCCATTTTAAAAATATTTAGGTGGCGACTCTGTATCTGGCAAAGCAGTCCATGTTTGGCACTACTTTTTTCAAAAAATCTGTTTTCTCAAACGATTTGCCAGATTTGGACTCTTTGGTTCAGATGAAGAACCGCGACAAACAAAATCGAGTCCGAACTGTAGTAGCGAGGTCCCCCTCCGCGGGCGCGTCTACAGTAAGCTGAACAGGTCAAAATCAGGATCGCTACACAAACTACAAGAGGCATACCTCAAGAGCTGACCTACTATACAAGATACAGAAAACAACAATCCAAAGCAACAAGAAGACAAAAACTTGTTCAAACACCACATAAGCAACAAGAGCAAATGAGGAGCAAGAACAGGGCTAACACAAAACTACACCATAGGAAAGGCCTAGAGATTATTGGACCACAACTCAGATCCCGAACAACTTAAAAGAAATCCAACTAACATAATAAAGCCATGTACAAAGCCAAAACAGGACCTGGGATTACATGATAACCAATAGTGCCTATCACAAATTAACTAATATATAAAAATTCAAACTGTAAAACAAACATCATAGCCTTCTAAATATCAGGTAACATCAGAAAAAGGCATCAACAACATGGAAACAATAGCACATAGTAGGTAGGCCACAATAGACAAACAGTACCAACAAGCTAACAGCAAAGCTGCAGCAGTTAAAACCACAATAGTTGGCCAGCCAAAACTCCAAAACAATAGAAAAGACAATAGCAGCAGCACGTAGGAGCTTTAACATTCAATAAATTAGGACAAGATCTACCAAACTAGGCTACTTGCTCCAAGCCATCGTTCAATCAAATAACCCTAAGAGAGCCAAGCAATCACCAACTTTATAAGGCCCCGGTGTCCCACATCGGGAATGAAGGGGGAGTTCCAAGACTATAAAAGTAATACCTTGGACCCTTATATAGCATCGAGGCCTTTTCCCAGGTGGTGAAATCCGTAACAGAACTCCACAGTTAAGCGTTCTTAGGCTGGAGTAGTTCTAAGATAGGTGACCCACTAGGAAGAATAAATCCGTGCAGGCGTGGCCCAAAGCGGATAATATCGATGACATGTGAAGGGTCGGGGTGTTACAAACTCTGTTTAAAAATTCAACAATAGTTAACTGCAAAAGCTCATGATACTGCTAGCCTTCACTCAACACTCAAGGACATTCAAACACTACACACGACAATTAATTATAATGTATGAGAAACATCACAAAACTAGTGGATGCGATGCCCTGAACTGTTCAGCTGTTTGTGTAAGCGAAGACAATAGACTACACATAGTGTATCTGTAGACACAATTTGGTTCTCATAGTTGTGTTCATTTTGGCCCTGAACAACACCTGGTAATTCATGAGTGCTCTAGAGAATTTAGCGTTCTCAATTCTCACAAAACTGGCCCAGTTCACACTCATATAAGTGACTTCTTATTAAGAGTATCCTGCTATTCCCCACTTGGACGTCCAAGCTATAAGAATCATTAAAAACAAAGCTTACCCTACTAACGCTGCAAGAATCACTCCTCTTATCACAGAAATGGATAGGAGAAAACCTCATTAGTGATACGTGAAGTCATCCATAATTTGGTTGTCCCTTTGGACCTAGATCTTGGGATCTCTAATCAACTAGGTTGGGTTTCCATTGTGGCGACTTCTAAGTAATATGCTTTAACCTCATTCTCCTCAATAAATGGTACACTTGCTCTCTGGCTAGCCCTTTAGTCAATGGATCTACAATATTCTCTCTTGACTTTACATATTCTATGGAAATTATTCCATGTGAGAGCAAATGCCTAACGGTATTATGTCTTCGACAAATGTGTCGAGACTTACCGTTATATATATGATTTTGTGCCCGTCTTATTGTTGCTTCACTATCACAATAAATGCATATAGTTGGCACAGGTTTAGACCACATTGGAATGTCTTCAAAGAAATTACAAAACCCTTATGTTTCTTCTCCTGTTTTATCTAATGCGATAAACTCATATTCCACTGTTGACCTTGCTATGCATGTCTACTTGGAGGATTTCTAAAAGATTGCAACACCTTCCAGTGTAAAGATGTATCCACTGGTGGATTTTGAGTCTTTCGTATCCGATATCCAATTTGCATTGGTGTACCCCTCGAGTACTGCTGGATATTTGCTATAATGTAAGCCATAATTCTGGGTATGTCTTAGACACCTAAGTACCCTAATTATCGCTTTCCAATGATCGAACCCTAGATTACTTGTGTACCTACTCAATTTGCTTACAGCATAGGCTATATCTGGCCTAGTGCAATTCATTAAGTACATCAAGCTTCCGATTATCTGAGAATACTCTAATTGTGAGATGCCTGCCTTTGTATTTTTTGACAAATGAAGACTAATGTCCACAAGTGTTTTAGCAGGACGGTCGTCATGCTTTCCAAATTTCTCCAAAATCTTCTCAACATAATGAGACTGGGATAAGGCATATCTTTTAGATATTCTAGTAATTTTTATTCCTAGACTTACATCTGCTACTCCCAGATCTTTCATGTCAAACTTTTTGTTCAAAATTTTCTTTATGGATTTAATCATATCTTTATTGCTTCCAATAATAAGCATGGCATCCACATAAAGACAAACTATGGCATAGCCTTTGTCTGTGCTTTTAACATAGACGCATTTGTCACATTCGTTTATCTTAAAACCATCTGAAAGCATAGCGTGATCAAACTTTTCATGCCATTGTTTCGGAGCTTGTTTTAATCCATAAAGGGATTTAACAAGTTTACAAACCTTTTTCTCTTGGCCGGGAACTTGAAACCCTTCCGGTTGTTCCATATAGATTTCCTCATCTAGCTCGCCATTCAAAAAGGTTGTTTTAACATCCATTTGATATATCTCCAGATTATATAAAGTTGCAATTGCAATTATCAAACGAATAGATGTTATTCTTGTCATTGGTGAATAGGTGTCAAAATAATCAAACCTTTCATTCTGCCTGTATCCCTTAACAACAAGCCTAACCTTGTATTTATCTATTAAACCATATGCTTTCATTTTTCTCTTAAATATCAACATAAAGTACCAATTTAATTCAATTTATATTTCCATGTCTCCAAGTCATTCCCTTCATCAATTTTAATTATATACCAATTTACACATTAAATCTTTCAACATTTCTGGATTTCCACCCAAAACAACTTCCTTGAATCCTCCATTATATCATTATAACACAAATCTCATTACACATACGGATACACAAGAAGATTAATTGAAATTTCAACATAAAGTACTAATTTAATTCAAACCCTCATTTAAAAACAAAATCCCAAATCTAGGGTTTCAAGAAAATTGGAGGTTTTCTCATTTCATCATCAAATCCAATAATCATCAAATATTTCTCATCAATATCTCAAAACATTCTAAATATCTCAAAATTTTCAGTGAAAACCTCATTTTTTAATATAAACATCTTTTAATCAAAGATTTCAAACTCAAATCAACACATACTTCACATAATACAACACAATCAAACGAAATCATAAATAATTAGAGTTAAGAGAATTCCCTACCTCAAGGATGAGAGCTACCTAGGAAGACCCAATCAAAACCTCTACGAAACTGCGATACAATTAGTCAAAAGAAAGATCAGCACTCTTCCACTGATCTTACATGATCTATGGTGGATCCATGGTGTAATGAGGTGAAATCAAAGGTTTGTGGCTAGGGTTTTTGGACATGAAGAGGTGAGGGAAAGAAAAGTGAGAGAAAATGAACAAAATGTGGGTTTTATACTTGTTGATCCTAAACGAATTGCTCTAGCCACCACTTTTGTGCTCAAGTGTCAGAGACATCACACCGCTCGAGCAATAAAACCTTCGCTCAAGCGCAGAACGCATGCTCCTAGAACTTTAGACCATACAAGGCAGATCGCTTGAGCGACCAAACTTGCGCTCGAGCGAACTTCAACATCTCCCAAAATCTTAGACCTACAAAAGTATTTAGATGACCCGCCAGACCGCTCAAGCAAACAATACGTCACTTGAGCGAAGAGGAAGAAGAAACAAAAAATTTCCCATAATGATACATTTAGGCCCTCCATCTTTTGTTTTGATATTGTTTTCATTTTTAAATGCTTTTTTTTGTTCCTTTTTTTTCATATTGTAGGATGCCATTCAAGGTTATTAAGTGCCCCCAACAATTCGAACTCTTGATCTCCTGATCTAGTTTCATGAGTGCAATTTGAAACATAAATAAGAGTCTAGATCTGACAATTTGTATAGAAAATCCATTTTATTATAGAACCTTTGCCGAAAAATAGACTATATTGCTAGATCTCAGAGTCACCACCTAATCTTTTAGGAAAACTAGGAAACCCGTGACTCAAAGTGTCTCAGTTCGAGAACTTAGATATGAAGGGAAAAGGTCATAAATTAAGCACCCCTGCTCACCCGATCAAAAGATCGGCCTCTACTAAATCATGATGTGAGTTTTATAGTCTCCATATGTTCATATGCTGGTTTTAATAATGTTAACATTACTATTTGAAGCAAATAAGTAAAGATTGTTTCACCTGTTTGGGTTATGCTTTGATTTCATGCATTTTGGAAAACCTTTTTGCACAATTCAAAAAATAACAAGCAACTCAAAAGTATAAGAATGAACCACATTCCATCACATTCCATCGCAAGCAACACAATCTTCATCCACTGGCATTCATATAGATATTCTATTTAAGCATATAGCCACATGGTATAACGTCGGATATAGTAAGTAGCATGTACATGCAAGATGCGAAAACTAAAAAATGCTCACCTAGTACTCCTCTGTGGTAAGCCAAAAGAATGTGTCAGATACACATGCATGATCCTATATACAAATAGCTAATGCAATACACCCACAAGATGTAACTAATGATTCGGCTACCAACATGTGACATGCGTATCATTTCAAGGTATGAGGTAGCGCGCAAAATAGCCTTTAAATTGATAAAATCCAAAACTGGAAATGAACCGAGTCCGGACACATGAAAAATTGATGTAAATCATGAATATGATAAATAAAACATTATGTTGTACATACATAAAGCATATAAAATAAAAAAGATAGAAAGGCGTGGGGTTGAGAGTTATTACAACAATTGAATTGACTGAAGCTATGGGGCTGGGAAGTTTTTACAACAATTGAATGAATAGAAGACATGGGATTCGGAATTATTACAACAATGAATTGGTTCATCCAAATAAAAGCTAAATCTAACAGATCATAATAAAATAAAAGCTGAATCTATAAATAGCAACCACAAATGCCTAGGAAAGCACTCCCCAAAAACTTCCATGTTCTGCTCTGCTCTGTTTGGGGGACAAAGTTCACTAGACCGTCTGTACATAAAACGATCCAACTGAATAAAAAAAGATCCGGCCAGGTATAACCACCGAGACAAACTCTGTTTTGTGCGAAAAGACCACAACAGAACCAAAACACATCTTCTAAGAGGTGCTCATCCCATCTACCCTTCCTTCTTGTACAAATCACTCAAGGAAAAGGTAGATAGGCCTCAACCCTTATTCAACAACACAAAAGACTATATACAACATGTATTTACAACAATTAATCAAAAAAAAATAATTAGAGGTTGGAATAAATTCAAGCCCAAGAAATTAATGAGAACCTACAATCATCTCTTTCTCAATAAGGGTAGATTAATATCCAGATTCATGCTATTAAATGGAGAGAGTGGATTAATGACCACTATTTCTTGGTGGAAAGTAAGAGATTCATCAAAGGCTATTGAAGACTCCTCTCTCATTCATGGAACAAGAATGTTTCCATCATTTTCCATATTCACAAACGATTGAGGAAAAAGTTCTCAACATCTTTGACCTAAAATCTCTTACTTTATGGTTAGAAAATTGATTTCATATAAGGCTTATTTTGGGCCATCTTTGAGCCCAAAATTGAGTGGGCCCCAAACGTCTTTTGGGGTAGGTCCGAAAAGGCGACGTGTTCCTTGACGCGTAGCAAGTCACACGGCGAAGACGGTTCGTCAAAATCATTTATGAGAGAATGGGAACTTGACGTCATTTTCGGGTTCGTGGAATGGACATTTAAAGAATTGAATGTGGGTTTCCTTGTAAGGCTTGTCCCACATTGAAACTTGAAGAGAACTTATGTGTGAATATAAGTTCTAGGTGACAACACTTGGGTTGAGCCCCAAGGGGCACCTCAAGTTTGTAGAAGGGAGGAGTTATGGACCAAGTAAACCTTAGCCCAGCCAAGTCGTGTCGTGTCGGGCGCGGGTGTGGGTTGTTGGTCAAGTCGGTTCTTATATTAATTTTTTAGACAAAATATGTTTAAATTTTTTCCAAAATTCTTGCGAGAAAATTTAATTTTTTGAACCGAAATTAATTCAATTTCTGAATTTAATTTTTATGTCCATTTGTTACTTCTTCAGTCCATTTTTTCAAACAGTTTAAACAGTCCAAACAGGTTACCAATCTATTGAAATCCAGACAAATTCAGTTTCTGCCCAGACAAATTCAAATATGTTGTAGTTTTCCAACAGATAGAAACTACCCAGCCATTATCTGTTGCACCTGTTCATTCAAAATATCCACCTGTTCAGTTTGATTTTTAGATCTGTTCAGGTCCATATATAGCAGGGCATTTTCCAGTAGAGAGGCATTCTGAAAATTCACTATTTCCTTCTACTTTTGCTCTCTTGCATGATATAATCTTCATATTAATTTTAAAAAAAATCAGAGAGTAAGAACATAGGTTTTTGTTCGCCGAACAAATTGTTTGGACTGCTACTACAATTTGTGAAGATCATTGTATCTTGGGAGATAGATGCCAGTTAACCGTAAGCACCGTAGCGGGGCAAATCTGTCTTAAGGACAGAGTGTCACACACTCGACTTGATCTTTTTATTGTTCATTCGGTTTGGTAAAATAATTTCGGTACGTTATTTATTTTATTTGTTTGACTTAGCTTCAATTTATTTATTGTACACAGAAGATTGTTCCAACAATCTTAAGACAGATTCGAATTATTCTGTTTACAAAATTTTTCGTTTGTTTCCCTTTCTCTTTTTTCTTCTTACAGAAACTATTTTCTATGATTTTACAAAAATAATATTCTTGTTCGAAAACAAATAATAGTAATATACTGTTTGACAGATAGTAGTAATATACTGTCTATTTTCTTTGACAACTAGTAGTAATATACTAGTGTCATTAACAATTCAGAATATCTATTTTTGGAATTTTGTCAGAAATTAATTTTCATTTTCAAAATTTATTTCAGAGTGTTCATTAATTAAAATTCTGTTTCAGTATTTTAATTATTGAAGTGTTACAGAAATTTAATTTTCTGTGTGGAATTAATTTGGTTAAATAAAATTTTATTTTATTTTCAAATTAATTGAAAATAAAAGTTACAATTTTTGTTTCTTTTATTTTACAGAATTTAATTTTGTGATTTTGATTTAAATTTTCTGTGTAGTATAAAATTCTAATTATAATTTTGTTTTATAAATTAGAATTCATGGCTACTAAAACTGGTCAAACTAATACCCAAACAAGTACTAATGTGGTGGCTGCAATTGCTCCAGCCCCTCCTATTGTGACTGTGCCAGTCAATCATGGTGAGAAGCAAGAGAAGTTCTCAGGAACTTATTTTAAAATATGGCAACTATAGCGACCCCGGTCTTTTCCCATTTGATTATTGTATCCGGACTTAGGTTCCGTAGATTCTGTCATTGTATAATTGTTGTTGTTGTCCCTTTTTTTTCTTATTTGGAGTTATAGGATGTGTTGGGCAGGTTTGTTTCAGGTTGGTTGGGTTTAGAAACCAAGTGTTGCTGTCCAGATTTTTGGTTCTTCGCTCGAGCGAGGAGTTGGTCGCTCGATCGAGCTGTTGTTTTTGGTTCTTCGCTCGAGCGAGAGATGGCGTCCAGTATGGACCTGTAGCATTGCATTCTTGGCTCGAGCGAGCTTTTCTTTGCTCGAGCGAGTATTTCTTGTGTCTGGTCGCTCGAGCGACCAAGTCTTCGCTCGAGCGAGCCTGCCCAGTTTAATTACGCAGCAACGGGTTTTGATCAGTCTTTTTCAACTTCTTTTTGATTCCAAACCCTAGGTCCAACCTCTCTCTCTCCCTACTCACCTTCTCTCTTAGGTTTGATCTATTTAGAGTGTGTTTCTACCCTAGTTGCTTTATTAAAAAGATAGAGGGAGTCGAGGGCTTTCATTTAATCTGAACATTTGGCGATATGGAGCACATTGGTAATTGGGTATTCATCTCTGTCTTCTCCATTTGGGTTGTCTTCTTCGAGGTAGGGATTTCCTACTCCATTTTATAAGTTTTGTTCTAAGTTTTGGTATATTGATATGTTGGGGTTACTTTGATAATTTTGGGAAAAACCCTAGTTGTATTAATTAATTAATTTGTATAATTAATTTAAGGGATTTGGGGAAATTGGTTTAATTCATGAAATTGAGGAATTTATTGATTAAATGGTGTAGTTGGATAATTATATCACTCACCTAGTGAATTGTTGGTATATTTGTTTCCAAGTCTAGAAATAACTGTGTTGGGCTATCGGTGGAGGATAGTCGTACTTGTTGTAGACACTGCATGTGGAATAGGAATAACTGAAACTAATCATTGATTAAGTCATCAATTTTGACTGCTGAATTGATACAGACATTATGTGTATTGATTGTGTGTTGTATATGATATGTGTTTGCATACATTGTTTTGTGTGGGAGGAGATAGGGGATGTACTCCACGGTTTAGGGGAAGATAGGGGATGGACCTCTAAACCGGGAAGTGTTTGGGAGGAGATAGGGGATGGACTCCATTAGCATCACTGTTATGTGTGCTTATTTATATTGAAGTGTTTTATTGATACAGCACTAAAATGTGTATCAAACTGGAAGTATGAAGTGTTTTGATTTGAGCCTGAGTCTCAATTGTTTGTTGGCATTGGAAGAATGTGAATATGATATCTATATAGTTCACTGTTGTAAGTTTGGCCAGGTTCTGAGCCGTATTGTTAATGTTGGAAAGTAAAACGAGTTTTAGACATTAGTGTCATGAGACTGTTTGATGATGTAATTGATTATCCTGGTTAATCATCTATTAAATACTGATGCTTTATTCAATGCTTATATTTGGTTTAGTATATTTCTACTGGGCTGTGGCTCACCCTTTATGGGAACATCATTTTCAGGTCCAGGTGATAAGCTACCTCCCAGGACTTAGCTTGGAAGGATTTGGATTGTGAAGACTATCTTTAGTTGTTTGTTTTTATTTGATAAATAATCAAGCCTAGGGCTTTATTTGTATTTGAGTTAGAACTCATATTTTGTGTCCAAGTGTTGGCTTGGAAAGATGTAAGCCCATAGGGCATTTAATTTGATGTTACATGTAATGTTTTTCTTTCGTAATACTCTGATGAATGAATTAATAAATTGTTTTCTTTAAATAATGCATGTCGATGATATACATATAATGGGTATATTTTGAGGGCGTTACAACTTGGTATCAGAGCGTACCGGGTTTGAAAACTTTGGGTACGTGGGAAGTGATTAGTATCACAATGGGTTCGTCTCGTTTGATAGAAACTTAGCGTAATGTTATATGCTTATGTGATAACATGTTTATGTGATTATGTGGGTATGGAATGTAGTTTCTAGGATGCTGATTGGCCCCTTGAGTTTCTAGTAGTCTTGTTGGAAAGGCACTTGATCACTGCTGCTTCCAACCGGAACTATAGTAACGCATTGGGACTATCATTATCCGGGAATGAAGTTCGTAGGTGCTTATGTGATTATGTGCTTACGTGGAATGAATTATTGTTGTCCAATGCATTAGGACGCGAGTGTTTAGCTTCGGCACATTTATTAATGTGCTAACGTTTTGTTTCCTTTATTAGGATGTCAGGACGAGGACGAGGACGCGGTAGGCGTGGTAGGCCGGGTAGGCAGGAGGTGCCTGTGCCAGAGGAGATTCCGGCAGTTCAGGAGGGAATTGTCCAGGCCAATGTGGCCGAGCCAGTAGGCCAGCAGGCTATGGGCGCTCTAGCCCGAGAGATAGTAGGGGCATTCAGGGAGTTAGTAGGCATTCTCAGAGCTGAGAATCAAGCTCAGGTTGTTGTTGCGGATGCAGGACCTTCCTTTCTGAAGAGGGAGTTCTTCCGGTCTAATCCGGAGGAATTTGTGGGTGATCATAAAGAGCCGCTTAAGGCAGATGAATGGCTCGAACAGACAACGAAGACGTTTGAGATGCTTGGCATCGAAGACGAGGGGTTGAAAGTGACCTTGGCATCTTTCCAGTTGAAGGGGGATGCGGGTCAATGGTGGAAGTTCACTAAGGCTCGTGTTGGAGGTACATGGGAGGCTTTTGTGAATGCATTCCAGGAGAAGGTCTTATCTCCAGCAGTTAGAGAGAAGCTGAGAGACCAGTTCTGCCAGCTTAAGCAGTCGAGTTCTTCAGTGGCCGAGTTTGAGACTGCATTTACTAGCTTGTCCAGGTTTGCACCTGAGTTGGTGGCGTCTGAGGAACGCCGTTGTATCGAATTTGAGAAGAAGTTGAGGCGTGGCCTCAAGCTGCGAGTTGGGGGAACTATGATTCGGGATTATGGGCGTATGGTTGATGCTGCAGCCCATATGGAGATCATGATGCAGGAGGAGGAGGAAGGGCAGAAGGGCTTCAAGAGGAGTCAGGATGGTCAGAGTGATGGTAGGAGACAGAAGGGTTTTAATCCTCAGCAGTCTCAGAGTAGCTTTTCTAGATCGACTTTTCCTGTGCCGAGTGCTAGTTCCGGGAAAGGCAGTCAGGGAGACATTACCTGTTTTAAGTGTGGCCAGCTGGGCCACAAGTCTCCAGTTTGTCCTCAGATGGGAGGAGTGCAGAGAGCAGCATCATCTTCGGCTCGATCTCAGAGCCAGAGTCAGGGTAGAGGCCAGCCACTCTCGTGTTATCAGTGTGGTCAGCCAGGGCATATGAAGAGGTATTGCCCGCAGTTGGGTGGCACACCTGGTGCATCTGGTTTGAGGCAGATTCAGGGTCAGCAGCCAGCTCAGTCGGGGCAGGCCTAGAGGGCCAATCAGGGTGCTTCATCGTCCCAGTCGGTGCAGCAATCTTATGCTCCTAGGGGTGAGCAGGTTGATCAGAGGTCGTCTGGGCGCGTGTACGCTGTTACCGCGCAGGATCTTGTGCCGGCACCATCAGTTGTGAGAGGTACCTTCTTGTTTTGCAACTCGGTTGCTAATGTTTTGATTGATACGGGTGCATCCCATTCCTTTGTGTCTGCTGCATTTGCATCTGTTTTGGAATTGGAGTTAGCACAGTTAGCATCTCCTATTTGTGTAGTGTCACCTCTTGGGGGTGAATTGATTTTGAAACAAGGTGTTAGGGGTTGTGATATAGAGGTTGATTACCATAGAATCCCATTTTCCTTTGTAGTTATGCCTATGAGGGGTTTCGATGTTATTTTGGGTATGGACTGGTTATCGTCATATCGGGCTGTTATTGATTGCTACCGCCAGAGGGTCACTTGTTGTACCGTGAGCGGAGAGTATTTTCATTTTCTGGGGGACCGGGTTGGTAATGTGTTGCCACCGGGGTATGTTCCGCGAGGACGGAGTGAGCTTAGTGGTCTACTTGCTAACCTTTCGATTAGTGAGGATGATGAGTCTCAGATTGTGTTGCCAAGGGTGGTTTGCGAGTACTCGGACGTTTTTTCCCGAGGATCTTGTTGGCTTGCCACCGCATCGGGAGATTGAGTTCTCTATTGACCTGGTGCCCGGCACGGCGCCGATTTCTATGTCACCTTATCGTTTTGCCCCAGCCGAGTTAGTTGAGTTGAAGATTCAGCTCCAGGAGTTGCTAGATAAGGGCTTTATACGTCCTAGTGTTTCGCCGTGGGGAGCACCGGCTCTCTTTGTTAAAAAGAAAGGTGGTGCTTTGAGACTTTGTATAGATTACCGGAAATTGAATCGGGCTACGGTTAAGAATAAGTACCCTATGCCTCGTATAGATGATCTGTTCGATCAGTTGAAGGGTTCCCGTTGTTTCTCGAAGATAGACTTGAGATCGGGTTATCATCAGTTGAGAGTCAGGGAGGAGGATATTCCGAAGACGGCATTCCGTACACGGTATGGCCACTATGAGTTTCTGGTGATGCCATTTGGGCTCACCAATGCACCGGCAGTTTTTATGGATTTAATGAACCGGATATTTCGGGAGTTTTTAGATCGTTTTGTAGTCGTCTTTGTGGACGACATCCTTATCTATTCACCTTCTGAGGAGAAGCACAAGGAACACTTGAGAGTGGTGCTTGAGTTACTTAGAGCCCATAGGCTTTATGCTAAGTTTGGGAAGTGTGAGTTCTGGCTAGAAGAGGTCAAGTTTTTAGGCCATGTAGTTTCTGGGGAAGGAGTGTCTGTTGATACATCCAAGACTGAGGCAGTGCAAGATTGGGCACAGCCTAAGAGTGTGTTTGAGATCTGCAGTTTCTGGGGTTAGCTGGGTATTATCGTCGGTTTGTGAAAGATTTCTCCAGATTAGCTTCGCCTTTGACTAGATTGACTCGGAAGGGAGTCAAATTTGTATGGAGTGAGACTTGTGAAAAATCGTTCCAGGAGTTGAAAGTTAGACTGACCACCGCTCCAGTATTGATTATTCCAGAGAGAGGGTTGGGTTATGCAGTCTATTATGACGCCTCACGAGAGGGTCTGGGTTGTGTGTTGATGCAAGAAGGAAAAGTAGTTGCCTATGGCTCACGTCAGTTGAAAATTCACGAGCAGAATTACCCTACGCATGATCTAGAGTTAGCAGCTGTGATATTTGCCTTGAAGATTTGGAGGCATTATCTTTATGGTGAGAGGTTCGAGGTGTTCTCGGATCATAAGAGTCTGAAATATTTGTTTACGCAGAAAGACTTGAACTTGAGGCAGAGGAGGTGGATGGAGTTCATAGAGGATTATGACTTTGAGTTGCATTATCATCCGGGAAAGGCCAATGTAGTGGCCGATGCCCTTAGCAGGAAACCTGTTGGTGACATAGCTAGTATAGCCATCCGAGAATGGGAGATGTTGGGTGCACTTGGGGAGTTTGATTTACTTTTGGGAGAATCCGTTGAGGCTGCGGCCTTGTTTTCTGTTGTTGCACAGCCTACACTTGTGACTCGAGTGTTAGAGGCTCAGAGAGGTGACTTTGAGGTAGAATCTCTTCGTGAGACGATTTCCAGTGGGCAGGTTGAGAAGGGTTTGTCGGTGTATTCCGACCAGAGTGTGAGATACCGACACCGTCTGTTTGTGCCGGAGTCTTGCCAAGAGGAGGTACTCCGAGAGTTTCATCATTCACGCCTTGCGGTGCATCCGGGAGGCACTAAGATGTATCGGGATTTGGGTCGTCAGTTCTGGTGGCGGGGTATGAAGAGAGATGTGGCATCTTTTGTATCTAAGTGCCTTACTTGTCAGCAAGTGAAGGCCGAACATCAGAGGCCAGCGGGTTTGTTGCAACCCTTGCCTATTGCCGAGTGGAAGTGGGAACACGTCACTATGGACTTCGTTGTGGGTCTTCCGAAGACTCAGCGGGGTAGTGATGCTATTTGGGTGGTTGTAGACCGGTTGACTAAGTCGGCACACTTTATTCCTATGCGTGTTAGAGATTCAGTCGATCATCTGGCCGATTTATATATTCGGGACATAGTAAGGTTACACGGGGTTCCAGTGACGATTGTCTCAGATAGAGATCCTCGTTTTACTGCCAGGTTGTGGCAGAGTTTGCAGAGTGCCTTAGGCACTAAGTTGACCTTTAGCACGGCTTATCATCCTCAGACTGACGGGCAGTCCGAGCGTACTATTCAGATCCTTGAGGATATGCTTCGAGGTTGTGTTCTAGACTTTAGCGGGTCGTGAGAGAGGCACTTGCCGTTGGTGGAGTTTGCCTACAACAACAGTTTCCAGTCTAGTATCGGTATGGCACCATTTGAGGCCTTGTATGGCCGACCGTGTAGATCTCCTGTTTGTTGGGTCGAGGTGGGTGATGCACCTCTGTTGGGCCCGGAGTTGGTGAGGGAAACGACGGAGAAAGTTGAGCTGATCCGTAAGAGGCTTGTTACAGCACAGAGTCGTCAGAAATCTTATGCCGACCGTAGGAGGAGACCTTTGGTGTTTGACATGGGAGATCACGTCTTTCTGAAGATATCACCTAGATGGGGATTGATGAGGTTTGGGAAGAGCGGGAAGTTGTCCCCTCGGTTCATTGGTCCGTTTGAGATCCTTGAGAGGATTGGCGAGGCTGCTTATCGTTTAGCTTTGCCGCCACAGCTGTCCGGAGTACATGACGTGTTTCATGTGAGTATGCTTCGGAAATATGAGCCGGATCCATCACATGTGTTGGATTGGACCGATTTAGTGGTTGATGAGGATGTCTCGTATGAGGAGAGACCGGTTCGGGTCTTGGATAGGCGGGACCAAGTTTTGCGAGGCAAAACCATTCCTTTGGTGAAAGTTTTGTGGAAACATCACGGAGTGGAGGAAGCCACTTGGGAACGTGAGTTGGAAGTCCGCGAAAAATACCCGGACATGTTTATTGATTTGTAATCTTGTATTTAGATTTTGTAATATTGTTGAACTTAAGAGCTTTATAAATGTCTTAAGTTGTAAAACATTGAGTATGTTTTGGTAAATGAGTGTATCTTGAAACTAGCTTTATTATAGAAGTTTAGTGTAACATTGCAGATGTTGATTACATTGTTGAATGTGTTGTATATATCTTGAAATTGAATTTGATATGGGAATTGCTAACATTGAAAGGAATAATGCATAATAGTGATGCAGGTTGAGATATATGTTGTTTTAAATATATATTGTGAAATGCCTCTGGATAAAAAGATGAAATGACCAGTTTTGGGTCAAGTTGTTTACTAATGAATGGTCATAATATAAAAAAAAAAAAAAAAGGGGAACCTGTTTTAAAAAAAAAACTTATGCTTCATTTCGGGGACGAAATTCTTTGAAGGGGGGGAGGTTATAGCGACCCCGGTCTTTTCCCATTTGATTATTGTATCCGGACTTAGGTTCCGTAGATTCTGTCATTGTATAATTGTTGTTGTTGTCCCTTTTTTTTCTTATTTGGAGTTATAGGATGTGTTGGGCAGGTTTGTTTCAGGTTGGTTGGGTTTAGAAACCAAGTGTTGCTGTCCAGATTTTTGGTTCTTCGCTCGAGCGAGGAGTTGGTCGCTCGAGCGAGCTGTTGTTTTTGGTTCTTCGCTCGAGCTGGGGTTTAGTCGCTCGAGCGAGAGATGGCGTCCAGTATGGACCTGTAGCATTGCATTCTTGGCTCGAGCGAGCTTTTCTTTGCTTGAGCGAGTATTTCTTGTGTCTGGTCGCTCGAGCGACCAAGTCTTCGCTCGAGCGAGCCTGTCCAGTTTAATTACGCAGCAGCGGGTTTTGATCAGTCTTTTTCAACTTCTTTTTGATTCCAAACCCTAGGTCCGACCTCTCTCTCTCCCTACTCACCTTCTCTCTTAGGTTTGATCTATTTAGAGTGTGTTTCTACCCTAGTTGCTTTATTAAAAAGATAGAGGGAGTCGAGGGCTTTCATTTAATCTGAACATTTGGCGATTTGGAGCACATTGGTATTTGGGTATTCATCTCTATCTTCTCCATTTGGGTTGTCTTCTTCGAGGTAGGGATTTCCTACTTCATTTTATAAGTTTTGTTCTAAGTTTTGGTATATTGATATGTTGGGGTTACTTTGATAATTTTGGGAAAAACCCTAGTTGTATTAATTAATTAATTTGTATAATTAATTTAAGGGATTTGGGGAAATTGGTTTAATTCATGAAATTGAGGAATTTATTGATTAAATGGTGTAGTTGGATAATTATATCACTCACCTAGTGAATTGTTGGTATATTTGTTTCCAAGTCTAGAAATAACTGTGTTGGGCTATCGGTGGAGGATAGTCGTACTTGTTGTAGACACTGCATGTGGAATAGGAATAACTGAAACTAATCATTGATTAAGTCATCAATTTTGACTGCTGAATTGATACAGACATTATGTGTATTGATTGTGTGTTGTATATGATATGTGTTTGCATACATTATTTTGTGTGGGAGGAGATAGGGGATGTACTCCACGGTTTAGGGGAAGATAGGGGATGGACCTCTAAACCGGGAAGTGTTTGGGAGGAGATAGGGGATGGACTCCATTAGCATCACTGTTATGTGTGCTTATTTATATTGAAGTGTTTTATTGATACAGCACTAAAATGTGTATCAAACTGGAAGTATGAAGTGTTTTGATTTGAGCCTGAGTCTCAATTGTTTGTTGGCATTGGAAGAATGTGAATATGATATCTATATAGTTCACTGTTGTAAGTTTGGCCAGGTTCTGAGCCGTATTGTTAATGTTGGAAAGTAAAACGAGTTTTAGACATTAGTGTCATGAGACTGTTTGATGATGTAATTGATTATCCTGGTTAATCATCTATTAAATACTGATGCTTTATTCAATGCTTATATTTGGTTTAGTATATTTCTACTGGGCTGTGGCTCACCCTTTATGGGAACATCATTTTCAGGTCCAGGTGATAAGCTACCTCCCAGGACTTAGCTTGGAAGGATTTGGATTGTGAAGACTATCTTTAGTTGTTTGTTTTTATTTGATAAATAATCAAGCCTAGGGCTTTATTTGTATTTGAGTTAGAACTCATATTTTGTGTCCAAGTGTTGGCTTGGAAAGATGTAAGCCCATAGGGCATTTAATTTGATGTTACATGTAATGTTTTTCTTTCGTAATACTCTGATGAATGAATTAATAAATTGTTTTCTTTAAATAATGCATGTCGATGATATACATATAATGGGTATATTTTGAGGGCGTTACAGCAACAGAAAATGTTGTTCTATCTTACAACTCTGAACCTGGCGCGTTTTCTCCATAGGAATGCTCCTACTTTGCACGAGGATGAAACTGACTGGAAAATGGTTGCTGGGGTCGATGCCTGGAAACATGCTGATTTCCTTTGCCGGAACTACATCTTGAACGGACTTGACAACACATTATACAACGTCTACAGTCCTATCAAAACAGCAAAAGAACTTTGGGAGTCTTTGGAGAAAAAGTGCAAAATGGAAGATGTCAGCTAAAAGAAATTTGTGGTTGGCAAATTCCTGAACTTTGTGATGGTTGATTCTAAGACGGTGATCAGCCAAGTTCAAGATCTCCAACTCATTCTCCATGACATTTACGCAGAAGGCATGTCTCCCAGTGAATCCTTCCAAGTTGCAGCCTTAATTGAAAAATTACCACAACGCTGGAAGGAATTCAAGAACTACCTCAAACACAAGGGCAAAAAAATGTCTTTAGAAGAATTGATTGTGCGTTTGAGGATTGAAGAGGACAACTGCAATTCTGAAAAGCGGGCTGGTAAGCATCCAATGGAGTCCAAGGCAAATGTGGTGGAACATGCTCCAAAAGCAAAGAAACGAAAGTTTTCTGGAGAAAGTTCATCACAAGGCTCTAAAGGGGGGGAAACTAATGGCAAGTTTTACATCTGTGACAAAGAGGGACATCGGGCCAAAGATTGCCGTAGCAAGCACAAAGGCAAAGGAAGAACAAGCAAGAAGCCTGCTCAAGCCCATATGACCAAAGCGGACAATATTTCCAATGGTATAGATGACATAAATCTTTTTGCAGTTGTTTCCGAGGCAAACCGTATCAAAAATCCTAAAGAATGGTGGGTGGACACTGGTGCTACTCGCCACATCTGTGCCGACAAAAAGATGTTCACATCTTATTCTACGGTGGACAACGATGAACAACTTTTTATGTGTAACTCCTCAACTTCTAAAGGTGAAGGACAAGGAAAGATTATTTTGAAGATAACATCTGGAAAGGAATTCACTCTCAACAATGTGCTGCATGTACCGAACATTTGCAAGAACCTTGTTTCCAGATCTTTGTTAAGTAAAAATGGGTTTAGGCTAGTTTTTGAAAGTGACAAATTTTTACTTACCAAAAATGGGATGTATGTAGGCAAAGGTTACATGGCTAATGGTCTTTTCAAAATGAATATAATGACTGTTGTACCCTCTGTTATTAATAAAAATACATCTTCTTCTTACTTGCTTGAGTGTTCAAATTTGTAGCAATCTCGGTTTTGACCCGTCTCTGTGTAGTGTTTAGGGTTCGGGTTGGTATGGTTTTGAACAGTGTTGCATATCTTGGTTTCCCTGTATTTCCCTGTATTTTGGTTATCGGGTTGTAGCGGTGTGTTTGGAACAGGTAATGTCTCCAAACCGTTAGATGCGAATCCAACCCAAATTGTGCCTTGCAGAGTTGTATCAGAAGTTAATTCTTTCAAGTTTTGCCACTTCGCTGAGTACGTTAGGGATCGAGCTGCCCGGTTAGCTCGCGGGGGTCCAGGGAGCAGCGCCCCTTAGCAAGTCCGGGGCAACACCCAAGTGGGGACGAGGGGCAACGCCCCCGAAGCAAAAATACAAAATGCATTCGAAGTTGCATGTCCACTCGAGCGGCCATTTATGCGCTCAAGCAGAGAATGTTTGGTTCCAGAAGTTTGACCTGTTTGCAAAGGTACTAAGAAAGTGTATTCGACGCTCAAGCGGAGCTTTCCGCACTCGAGCGGGAGGCTGTGTCTGACGTTCGAGTGGGGCTTTTCATGCTTGAGCGGACCATGTTATATCAGTTCGTGAATCTGATATTTCATATCACTTTTTCAGTTCTCTCTCTCTCACTCTAAAACTGTCTAGAATTTCAGATCTAGAGCTTCTCTCTCTAGAAGTCATATTCTCTTTTTGATTTCTCCAAATCCATTGGGATTTAGACCTAAGTTCTTCATCAAAGTCAGTTATCATCTCAAGGGATTCGTTGTGTGCGGTGGAGATCGAGTTCAAGCATCGTTAATTTTGGAGTTTCATCTCAATTCTTCTTCAATACTTGAGGTAGGGATTTTCTTAGAGTTATATACATATATATATATATATATATATACATATATATATATATATATTTTGCAAGATCTAGATGATTTTTGAAATCATCCTTCGAAAGCGTTGAAAATTGATTGTTGATTCAAGAAGTTGAGCGATTTTGAAAGTGGGTTTGTCTCTTGTTCTTTTGAAATGATCTTATGGGTTTTGATCTTCGTTGATTGAAGAAAATATGATTTTGGAAAGTTTTCTTTCAAAAGATTTGAGTTGTATAGTTCTGGTGAGAAAACCTAGAAATTGGGGATTTTTAAAAGAAATTGAAAATCCATAAATGATATTGTTATACTTATTTTGTGTGTCAAAATAAATGGATATTTGGAAATTTTCTTAGTTATATTTATATAAATGATGAATTTCATGGAATATGAGAATTGTTGTTCATTTTGGAAATTATTGTTCAAAACATTGAAATAGTCTTGAAATGACTAATTGTTGAGGATACTTGGGAAGATAGAATTGTGTTATTCCTTGGATGATGAATCGGAATAAAAGTATTTATATTCATATTGTAAAATTGGCATATCAATTTATTTGATTACATTAAACTTTGAAAGTTGATTTGAAAACTTGCAATGAGAAAAGAATGTTGAGAAACAAGTTTTCATGGAATGGTTTTTGGGTAAATACGTTGGTAAGTCTTAATAGGTGGTGTAGATGATATTGAATAAGTTGGCCTGAGAGTCCAGGGTAAAAGACCGAAAACCCGCGCAGATAGGTGTCGAGCCTTCCAGTTAATACCAGTAAAAATGACAATTTGGTAGTAATTGTATAGTCTAGTTGCATATACGGACCTAGGGATTACTAGAGTCATATTTACTGCCCTTGAAATAAATTGTTAAGTTTTGAACAATTAAAATTGCATGACATCATTGAGCATGATGGTTTTCAAAAGATGAAAATGTGATTTACTTTCAAAAAGGGGTATAGCATGACATGTGAATTTCATCTCTTGAGACTTGTATAAAATATATATACTTTGTTAAGGATTTCTTACTGGGCTTTATGCTCACCCTACGGGATTTTTGTGCAGGAAAAGATGTGGTGATCCCGCCTAACTAAAGGCGAGGAAATATGTGTTGAAAGTACAAGGCTCTCGTTTTGCTGTAACTTTGTTTGTAAGCCAAGGGTTGTATTTGTGTGGGTTTGAATGACCATTTTGTGTAACACCTAAGCCTTGGAAACTTGTAAACCCTTGGGGGTATCTATTTGTTTATGTTATTTTGATTTGAAGTGAATGTATTATCGCCTGAAGACTATTTGTATCATGTAATGCATGTGTGGGGATTTATTTTTAGTTTTACTTTAAAGAACCATGGTTATCGTATTATCATTTGGGTATAAAAATTGGGGCGTTACATTTATAGCATGGTAGACTTGGATATGTTAATTATGGATCTTTGCGTAGATTAATTAATATGGAATGTTTACCTAAATTTGACATTGATTCAAATCATAAATGTGAAATTTGCGTTAAGGTAAAATAATCCAAAACTCCTTTTCATTCAATTGAAAGAAGTACGGAACCACTTGAATTGATTCATAGTGACATTTGTGATTTTAAATCAATTCAAACTAGCGGTGGGAAAAAGTATTTTATCACTTTTATAGATGACTATACTAGATATAGTTATGTTTATTTAATTCGAACCAAGGATGAAGCTTTAGAAACTTTCATTCGATACAAGAATAAAGTTGAAAATCAACTTGGTAAGAAAATTAAGAAACTTAGAAGTGACAGAGGTAGTAAATATGAATCACCTTTTGGTGAATTTTGTAAAGAACATAGAATAATTCGTCAAACCACCGCTCCTTACTCACCTCAGCAAAATGGAATTGCTAAAAGGAAGAATAGGAATTTAAAAGAAATGATGAATGCTGTGTTAATAAGTTTTGGATTACCTCAGAACTTGTGGGGGGAAGCAATTCTTTCTGTTAATTATATACTTAATAAAGTACCCCGAAAGAAAGTGAATCAAACACCTTATGAAATGTGGCATAGGAGAGTACTATCCTACAAATACTTAAAAGTGTGGGGGTGTTTGGCTAAAGTGGCTATTCTTAGTCCTAAAAAGACTAAAATATGTCCTAAAACCATTGATTGCATTTTCATTGGTTATGCCAAGAATAGTAGTGCATATCAGTTTTTGATTCACAGATCAGAACATTCCGAAATGCATGTAAATAATATTATTGAATCTCGGAATGCATCTTTCTTTGAACATGTGTTTCCGAATAAGATTGGACAACAGACTAGTAATAAGAAAAGATCTTTTGATGCTATTACTAGTAGTAATCAAGAACAAAATCAAGAGCAAGAGATAGATCAAAATGAGGAAGAGGAACCTAGGCGTAGTAAACGTGCTGGAACCTCAAAATCTTTTGGTCCAGATTTTCTAACATTTTTGTTAGAAAATGAACCTTTAACTTTTAAAGAAGCTATGTCCAGTCCTGAGGCTCCTTTATGGAAACAAGCTATAAACAGCGAAGTTGAATCCATCCTGCAAAATCGCACTTGGGAATTGGTGGATCTGCCACCAAGTTGTAAACCTCTTGGATACAAGTGGATTTTCAAGAGAAAAATGAAAGCGAATAGATCAATTGACAAATACAAGGCAAGACTTGTGGTCAAAGGTTTTAGACAAAAAGAAGGTCTTGATTACTTTGACACATACTCACTGGTTACAAGAATAACATCCATTAGAATGCTAATTGCTATTGCATCTTTGTACAATCTAGAAATTCATCAAATGGATGTGAAAACCGTTTTTTTAAATGGTGAGTTAGATGAAGAAATTTACATAGAACAACCAAAAGGATTTTCTATTCCAGGAAAAGTAAAGAAAGTGTGTAAATTGGTTAAATCATTATATGGTTTAAAACAAGCGCCAAAACAATGGCATGAAAAAATTGACAATGAAATGATGTCAAATGGATTTAAAGTTAATGAGTGTGACAAATGTGTTTATATTAAAAACACAAACAAAAGTTATGTCATTGTATGTCTTTATGTGGATGATATGCTCATCATAGGTAGTAATAATGATATGATCAAAACCACCAAGAAAATGTTGAATAAACATTTTAACATGAAGGACATGGGCATTGTTAATTTAATTCTTGGTATGAAAATTACCAAAACATCAGAAGGATATGCTTTGTCATAATCTCATTACATTGAGAAAATACTTGACAAATTCAGCAAAGATGATGATCTTGCTAGAATACCTGTGGATGTTAATTTGTTTCTTTCTAAGAATGTACAGGAAAGTATTTTTCAATTAGAGTATGCCCAAATTATTGGAAGCTTAATGTACTTGATGAACTACACTCGCCCAGATATAGCTTATGCAGTAAGTAAATTAAGTAGATATACGAGTAATCCAGGAGTAGAATACTAGAAAGCAATTATAAGGGTTCTTAGATACCTTAGATATACTCGTAACATTGGACTGAATTACACTAGATATCCAGTAGTACTTGAAGGATACTGTGATGCAAATTGGATATCAGATACTAGAGACTCAAAGTTCACCAGTGGGTATGTTTTTACTCTTGGTGGTGCGGCTGTATCTTGGAAATCTTCTAAATAGACTTGCATTGCTAGGTCTACTTTGGAATCAAAATTCATAGCTTTAAACAAAGCTGGGAAAGAAGCAGAATGGCTTCGCCACTTCCTTGAAGATATTCCAATATGGCCAAAACCAATGCCTGCTATATGCATACATTGTGATAGTCAATCAGCAATAGGTAGAGCACAGAGTCATATGTATAACGGTAAGTCGCGACGCATTCGTCCTTGACATAACACCATAAGACAACTACTCTCTAATGGAATTATTTCCATTGAATATGTAAAGTCTAAAGACAACATAGCGGATCCGCTAACCAAAGGGTTAGCAAGAGAGCTAGTTGAGAATTCATCGAGGGGAATAGAACTTAAGCCTATTAAATAAGAGTTACCACAACGGCAACCCAACCTAGTCGACTGGAGATCCCAAGATCTAGGTTCAAAAGGACAACCGAGTTGTGTATGACTCAGAAGGATCGCTGGGGAGTCAAACTCCTACCCATTTCTGGGATGAAATAGTGATGTCTACAGCATTTTAGGTTATGTAATATTTTTAATGATTCTTATATCTAGGTATACCTAGTAGAGTATGGCAGGATACTCTTCATAAGAATCACCTATATGAGTGTGAACTGGGCCAGTTCTATGAGATTTGTGAAGGGCTACAATTCTCTAAGAACACTCATGAAAGACTAGGTTGTTCAGGGCCAAAATGAATACAATAGTGAGAACTAAACTGTGTCTAGAGATATACTGTGTAAGTTGTATTGTCTTAGTTTACACAAACGGCTGAGCAGTTCAAGACATCATGTTCACTTGTTAGCTAGTAAATCCGATAGTGTTTCACATGGGAAGGTTCAAAGCCAAAAGCTACCTATCCTTTGCAGAATGTTTCCAATTTATGTACTCTTTGAAATTAGATCATGTTGTTGCATTTTCTTTCCGTCAAATTCCATTCATGTGGGGAATTGTTGAAAATTTGGTTTTATATAAGGCTTATTTTGGGCCATCTTTGAGCCCAAAATTGAGTAGGCTCCAAACGTCTTTTGGGGTGGGTCCAAAAAGGTGATGTGTTCCTTGCCATGTGCAAGTCACGCGGTAAAAACGGTTCGTCAAAATCATTTGAGTGAATAGGAACTTGACGTTGTTTTCAGGTTCGTGGAATGGACATTTAAAGAATTAAATATGGGTTTCCATGTAAGGCTTGTCCCACATTGAAACTTGAAGAGAACTTATGTGTGAATATAAGTTCTAGGCGACAAC
Organism: Camellia sinensis; assembly: GCF_055761805.1. NCBI lineage: Eukaryota > Viridiplantae > Streptophyta > Magnoliopsida > Ericales > Theaceae > Camellia > Camellia sinensis. The sequence goes on from NC_138963.1 coordinate 86,686,279, forward strand.
ACTTGGGTTGGGCCGCAAGGAGCACCCCAAGTTTGTAGAAGAGATGAGCTATGGACAAAGTAAACCTTAGCCCAAACCACCACACACGCGTGCGTGCGCCGCCACCACCGTCCATCCGACCGAGCCGAGTCGTACCGTGTCGGGTGCGGGTGTGGGTTATTGGTCGAGTCGGTTCTTATATTAATTTTTTGGACAAAATTTGTTTAAATTTTTTCCAAAATTCTTGTGGGAAAATTTAATTTTCTGAACCAAAATTAATTCAATTTTTGAATTTAATTTTTATGTCCATTTGTTACTTCTTCAGTCCATTTTTCCAAACAGTTTAAACAGTTCAAACAGGTTGCCAATCTATTAAACCCCGGACAGATTCAGTTTCTGCCCAGACAGATTCAAATCTGTTACAGTTTTTCAACAGATAGAAACTGTCCAGCAATTATCTGTTGCACCTGTTCATTCAAAATATCCACCTGTTCGATTTGATTTTCAGACCTGTTCAGGTCCATATATAGCAGGCCATTTTCCAGCAGTGAGGCATTCCGAAAATTCATTCTTTCCTTCTACTTTTGCTCTCTTACATGATATAATCTTCATATTAATTTTAGAAAAAAAAATCAGAGAGTAAGAACGCAGGTTTTTGTTCGTCGAACAAATTGTTTGGAGTGCTACTACAATTTGTGAAGATCATTGTATCTTGGGAGATAGACGCCACTTAACCGTAAGCACTGTAGCGGGGTGAATCTGTCTTAAGGACAGAGTGTCACACACTCGACTTGATCTTTTTATTGTTCATTCGGTTTGAAAAAAAAAATTCGATACTTTATTTATTTTATTTGTTTGACTTAGTTTCAATTTATTTATTGTACATAGAAGATTAGTCCAACATTTACTTCCAAGAAAAAACCAATCAAAATACAAACCAACAAGCTTCTCAATATCAAATTTCAATAATCATCCAAATAGCTACATGTAACAACCACATCCACTCATCAAAATTGAGTATGGATTGAAGCACATGAGCCAACATGCTTCAATGACTAGATAGCAAATGAGAAAGTGCAAAAAATATGAAAAAAACTATACTATATAATCAAACTTGTAAATGGGTGGCTACTTTCTAAGTTCCAACCCATCCACAAGGTTCCAATCAACACCTCTACATACAACAACAATGAATTGTACTTTTAAAAGGCAAGAAAAGAGTACAAACACATAGAAAATGAAAGAAACCATCAACTCAATGGATGGGTGGCTACTTTCTACTTCCCTCCACATTCATGAGGACTCCTCACATGATTACAACAAGCTAGAAATGAATTCAGAGCTTAGAGAGAGAGAGAGAGTGTGTGTGTGTGTGTGCATGTGAGAGAGAGAAAAGTTCAAAAGTTTCACCTCTTAAAAGAGGTTGAGCTTCCTGGTTGTCAAACTCCTTCTTGGCACCCTTAAGGTTCTTTAGATATGGCTTATAGTTCTTGATATCCTCAGCAACAAGCTTGTAATTAAGCTTTAATGGAGTTTCGGTGGTTGGTGTGTGAAAAAGGGAGGTTGGAGGCGAGGTAGAGTGAGAAGCTCTAAAAAACAATTCTCTTAGCCTTTGAAAATTTGGTAACCCTAAAAACCAAAGTTGGGTCGTATATTTATAGATTTTATATCTAAAATAATTGTGGAAAAGTCGTAGAAAAAGTCAAAATTCCCAAAAATACTCTGTACCCGAACATTCTAGCACGTCGTACCATTATTCTTCTAGCCAACTACATTTTTCATTTGGTCGTGATTTGTTGTTTGACCAGATGAAGAATATGCCGTTAGGTCAATAGGGTAAAGTTAGCGTAATTTGAAAGAAGAAACAGGTATTTCAAAGGATTTCACCATTTCCATTTATTCCTACCATATCCTTCACTCAGTTCACAAGAAACAACAATGTTTGGAGGTTGAAAAGGTGAGCCTCGGGATATTGTAGAAATGTTTGAAACTCCGCAATCAGACGTATTTTGAAAAAAGGTTCTAATTTGGTTTAAAATGTTTTGGCCAAAATGCGTGTAAGGTTAGAATTAAAGCTTGAGTTTGGACTCCTTACTGAAGAATTCATAAGATTAGCATATCTCGATTTTCATTACCGGATGTTCAAAAAAGAGTGTCTAAGTCTTAAGGCCGGTCAAAATAAGGTGTCTACACATATATACAATTGAATTATTATTATTATTTTTTTTTGGTGTAGAAATAGTTCCAAAAAATTGTTTTTTTTTTTACAAATTCCCAAAAAAATAACTTTAAAAAACATTTTACAAACAAATTTTCTATAATTTTATTTGTTTTTAAAAGCATAAAATAGTTTTCCATAATAATACCAAACGCCTACATGTGTTTCTAACTTACACAAGCATTTCAAAACAGATAACACATACAAAAAGGTCCCCACATGCACATAGATTGAATGTTTCTCAATTCTCATTTCAACCTCAAATATTTTTGTATCCTTCAAATGAAATATACAATCTCTCAGAATTTATTTATTCCATCATAACGACAATTATAATAAATAAAAATCAAACCCATCATAAATTAAGTTTGAAGTTCTTGAATTAAGGGCATTTAGGCCCTCCCTCCTTTGTTTTCCAATTGTTGTAACATGGACATTCCTCCTTGTGGCCATATGTGCCCGACGGTACACAAAGACATTTGTCACAACAAAGGTTGCAGAACATCAAGCAATTGTTCAAGTGCGATGTTGCCGAACATCGTTTGGCGCATGCAGCAGGGCATTCTACAAACATGATATTCATACACTATTAATTAGACAATATTTGACTACAATTTTTTTTTAAAGATAATGATACAAAAAGAAAGGGGAAAAAATACTTACGATCTTTGGTAAGAGATCCTTCTCCGCCAGCCTATTGGTGACTTAAAACAAATCAATGACATATAAATTAGACAAATCTCGTAAAAAATGTAAATTTTACTATGAGTTAGTGTTCTTTGAACTTTTATATCGTCTTTGAATTTTTTGGATATATAAGGGGGAAGAAAAGGGAAGAAAAAAAAAATGAATGAGTTATAACCTAACATTTTCACTTTTCACTTCTTTCTTTTTTTTTCGTGTGCGTGTGTGTGTACAGTTAAGATCCAAACACAATCTAAGATTGAAGACATAATCACCATTATTGTGGCGAAAATAGTTGGGGAGGATTACTTACCAATGAAACTTGAATGGTTGACATGGAAGCCACAAGGAAGAAGAGGAAGACAAATTGAAGCCTTGAAAAGCCAGCCATAACTCTACTACTCTTTTAGTTTGTGAAAATTTTCTCTTTTTCTTTCATGTTTACCCAGGTCACAATACATTTTGATACCTATGATTCCCTATTTATAGTTTATGCGCTAGCTTGTAAACATTCTTTGAATGGTAAGCTATTAAGCCATCTTAAATGTTAATAGTGTGAAACGGTCAATAAATTGTTACCAAAATGCGGTTACTAAGCCTTCTTTTGGTAATGATTTTTTTAGTTGATTTTTTTGACTTTTTTGATTTTTTAGCTTTGGAATGGTGGATTATTTTTTTTTTTTTGTCCTTTTGTGATTTTTGGCTTTTTGTGATTTTTTGACTTTTTTTTTTTTTATCCTTTTGTGATTATTTAGCCCAACTCAAAAACCAAACAATCCTTAAATGAGATTCCTTTCATTGTGGGTTTGCTATGCATGGTATTATTCAATGGGAAATTTGAACATCATTATTGGACAAAAGTTACTTACCTATTTTGGGAAATAGGTCAAAAGTTAATTTTTTGACTTTTTTAAAAAAACGTGCAAAAAAATAGAGAGGTGATGTGATCCGAAAAAGTCAAAAAGCCAATAAACTGGCTTTTAACCTACTTCATGAGGCTCACTTTGGGCTCACCTCTCATCATGTGGTCATCAATATCTGATTAATTTAATTTTTTGCATAGATGATTTGTTCAGTAAGCCTTATAGGATAAATGATTCGAATCATGAAAGTGTATTTAGAATGAACCTAATGAAAAATATAACAGTCCCTATAGTGTGCCTTGGATAGAACATTAATGACTTGTCTTCTATTATTATTTGGCATAATTCAATGATATGTCACTCAATGGTGATGATATTAGTAATCTGTTTTTGATATGTCACTCAATGGTGATGATATTAGTAATCGGTTTTTGATATTAGTAATCTGTGCCTCGGATAGAACATTAATGACTTGTCTCTATTATTATTTGGCATAATTCAATGATATGTCACTCAATGGTTGTTTTTTTTTTTTTTATGCATACATGATGTGTTATCAAATTTGACATGCTTTCAACCATTTCCAAATCCATGTTATTTTTGACATATGGGTTGGAGCAAAAATTTGGGGTCAAATTTGATTGTTGATGTGCCATGTAGGATTTGGCTCTTGTCAAAAATAATTATAGCACTTTTTTTTATAAATAAAACAATATTTTAGTTTATCTTTCAATAACAAAATAATAAAATTTGGTATAGAGGTTGGAGAGTTTCAAGAGAAGTCAAATTGACATATGTCAATTTGTCACCCAAGCCTTAAAATTATATGAAATACCAAAATTTGGCATATAGGTTGGGGAGTCCCGCACGTGTGGCGAGGGACCTCCGCACGTGCGGCCATGTGCATTTTTGCCTTCTTTTTCTTGTTTCTCTCCCTCTTTTGCTGATCTCTCTTCCCTTTTTCTTATTTCTCTTTATCCTCTCTCTCTTTCTAAACTCTCTTTTCTCTCCATTCTCTCTAAAACACATGCCAAACTTCACAAAGCTCTCAATCTAACCAAATGAAAGAAGAATTTGACCCTAGTTCTTTGGATGAAAGTGATAAGCATGTCAAGAGCTTCATTTTGACCGGAGCTATTAAAAATCCGACATACTCAAAATTTTAAATTTTCTTCCTTTTCTCTCTCAATCTTTGAGGTAAGGATTTTTCTTAATTTAGTACATGTATTTTAGCAAGATTATGTGCTATTTTGTTAGTTAAAATTGTTTGGAAAAGTTAGGGTTTTGCTAATATTGTTGTTAATGCATAAATTGGAAAATTTATCAAATGTTTGTCAAACTTTTTAATAGTTTTACCTATGGTTGCTGTTATCCCAGTAATGACAACCCATGAGGGGGGTGAATTGGGTTTTCAAAATATTTAAGCAATAATGAAAACTAATGCAGTCTGAACTAACTCAGAACTAAAAGAGAGATAAAAAATTTAAATAATCAAATTTTAACTGATGAATAAGCAATGAAAATAATCACAGGAAAATATAAGCAGTGATAAGAGAAAGGAGAAGAGATATCAACACCACGATTTATAGTGGTTCGGCTTAACCCAAGTCTACGTCCACTCCCCAAGTATTCTCGTTGGGAATTTCTCCACTATCCTCAAATAATAATACAACCCCTAGCTTCACAGGTGCTAGTAAACATTTACAACAAGTGATCAACCCCCAATCACTTAAGCCAATTAGTTTTGAATCCGACGTATAGTCACACCTAACCCAAGTGATTTTATCTCAAAAATCACTTACAAAAATATCTTAACTAGTTTTGAATCCGGTGCCTAGTCACACCTATCCCAAGTGATTTTATCCGAAAAATCACTCACAAAAAAATCACTCTCTCAAGAGTAAGAAGAAGGGGGTGCAAACCCTTTTACAATAAAAGTTTAGCTAGTGAAAAATGAAGAGCGTGGTTGGAGTTGCTCTTACAGAGCTTTCTTGAATATCACCAATGTATATTTGTTGTGTTTGTTGTTTTTTTCAACTGAGGCTTGAATGCTCCTTTTATAGCTTCAAAATTACGACTGTTGGAGCTTCAAAAATATAGTTGTTAGGATTGATTCCCTTTCCCAACTCAATTCATCTTCTATATTGAACCTTTCCATATGAGAGCGATTTGAAATTTGAATTTTTGTATTCTTCAATTAATCCCATAGTCCATGCTTTCCTTCCTCATGCATATCTTCAACTTAAAAGAGTAGATTAGAGGAATCTTCAAATTCAAATTCTATTTGTAAGCTTCCTTTCTTGAATATTAGCAAATTTCAATTTGTCTTGGAAAAGTTCTAAACAAATCCCTTTGATTCTACATTATTTCATGGTAGAGCAAATCTTCCTTTTATATCAAATCCAATCAAAATCTTCATTCTTAATTTATGTTTGAACAATTTTCTTCTGTCGAATACTTTGAGCTGACTCTGAAAATTATGGGAATTTCCTTATGCAATCCAGCAAGCTCTAAGTCGGTTCATTCTAGATTTGAGTTGACACCTTCATTTCTGATTCAATTTTATTTAGTACAATATATTTTGAGTTTGCTCCTCTTTCTTCATGAGCTTACTCTAATCAAGAAAATTGTTCCAGATCTGACTCAAATCAAGAATATTGTTCCACTCAATTCTACAGATTAGACAAACTTTAATCATCTTCAAATTTAACAATAACTTATTATAAGCACAATCACTTAGGCTTTGTTATCATCAAAATCATTTTATATAATCCTTTGGAAACCTTGGGGCTAACAGTTGATATTTAGCATGTGAATTTGAGAAATTGTCACTTTAAATGAGAAAATCCCAAATTTTTGAAAACCCTAGAAATGTAAAGATTGGGAATGCAATTGGGAATTGAGGAAATTTATGAAAATTCTTGCTAAATTATGACCATTTGGAAAGTATGGAGAAATGTTAAGAGTTTTGGGAAATCATGTGTTATTTTGAAAGAATTGAGAATTGTTAAATTATGCTCTATATTTTGCTTATTCAGAATATTGTAATAGAGATAATTATTTTGGAAATCGATGGAGGATTGCATTGACTTGTTGTATAATTGATACGGAAATTAGCATAAATTTTCAAAACTTTTCATGGGTATAATTCTCTAATAATAGTCTTCTACTATTTTTTTGAAAGACGTTCACGTTATTTTTTTTTTTTTTTCCTTTTAAACTATTCTTTGATCTTTGAAAGGTAAATCATTGATGAACTTTTGTGTCTACAACTTCTTTATGTATATCATCTTCTTCTTTTTTTATTTAGAATATAATAACTTATTGATATATGACTCTTTTATTATGTTATATTTATAACTTACTGAATTATGAATCATTATTCTACATGATATTATTGTTTATCATCATTTTTTTGTTATGTCAGAATTTAAGATTTATAACTTATTGATACATATTAGTATATCAATTTTTATGCTTTTTTATTTTATTCTATAATATTTCTTGAGTATTATTTTAAGTTGACTACACTTAATATTCTAGATTTATTTTTGTTGAATTATTTTTTTAAATTTCTGGAGAATGTATCAAATCTGTATTTGGAATGAGAATAAGGTCAAAGTGAGGCTAACAAGGTTGGCATAGCGGAGACACTTGCTTCTTCGGCACAATAGTAGACTTGAGAGTCCGTTAACAAGAGACTAACTCATCCACATGGCAAAGTAGGCACAATTTTTTTGACTATTACTATTGCATGCTAAGGGAAAGCATCATCATCATGTTAGGCCCATATTAAATGACAACATAGACCATAATGACAATTTTGTAAATTTTGTACCGCAAACTCATATGAAATGTACTCTAATGCAGTTCTACAAAATGATAATATGTTTGTAATTAAACCAAAATTATTAATTTTGTTAGTAATAATTTATTAATTTCCTATTTAGGTTTTGGTAATCAACACGTCGACACACAAATAGGTATTTTCGAAACAAATGTAATGCATCGGCATCCTAACCAAGTTTAACAAGATACTAATGTGGTGCAAGTTATAACAATGAAATATTTGGTAATATTTTTATTAATATTTTGCTTCAATGGAAAATCAACATTACTTTATTTTTCTATACTTCTAATGAGTAGGACATTCTCACGCATTTTCTTTTCAAGCAAAGCACAAACCTTAAACCTTAACTTTATCAATTTCTACTTCATATTAGAAGAGAATGAAAACAATTATTTTCTAAATTAGATTTAAGATTAATATTACTTTCCAAGGAAAATCTCAAAACAATTTAATAAATTAATTACTTTATGACCCATATAGACAAAAGTTTGAATCTCCTGTACGTAACAAAAATAAAAGTTGAAAGTATTATTTAATCATTCATTTAATTATCTAATGTAGTAGCATTAAAAAACTTTTAAAAAATAAAATAAAATTAGTAACAATATTCACACTCCTCTTTTCAGATCATATATAGACAAATAATTTAAAATAAAATATAAATATCATTGGTTAAAATATCTTAAGCTAAATATGTTGTTGTTAGGGACTTTTTTTTTAAACTCTCTCGTGCATAGCATAGGTGGCTGCTATTTTTAGTATATATGAAATTGGAGAAATTTGGGAAATACCTATTATTACCACAGCGAATGTGTGTATGTGTAAATAAATGTTTAAATAAAATAAATAACAAAATAAAAATAATTAATTCAAAAAATAATTATATAAATTAAATTCCAAATCAATTGCTTACTGAAATTATAAGTCGAGGCTTGTGTTGGACACAATCTCCTTAAAGTAGATTTCGCCCTTACTCCGGTGCTTCGAGATTTAACGGCGTCTACTTCCCAGGATACAACGACTAACACTTGATTCACAGCACAACAAACTCAAGTTTGGCGAACCAAGCAATGTTGTAACTCTCTCTTTCTTTTCTTAGAAGCTAAATGGTAAACAGATGCAGGAGCATAGGAGGATGAACAAAATAAGAAATGAAGAAATGTTAGGAAAATTTTGATGGCCAGAATTGCTAGGATGGCAGGCTATTTATAGAAAAATTGGCGGCTTTTCAGAATAGGTTTCAATAGATAGAAACCCATTCAAACAGATTCAACAAGTAGAAAACATGTTCAGGTGGATTCAACAGGTAGAAAACCTGTTCTAGTGGAACTTAACAGGTTTGAACTTGTTCGGGTGGAGTTTTAAACTTTTTGGGTGGAGGAAAAAATATAGACCAATTTATTTTGAATTTTGAAACATAAATTTAAAAAAATAAATAAATAAAATACAAATGTTTTTGGCCCAAAAAAATAAGTATTGGGTCGGACAAGCCCAACCTAACCTTACACCACGTACTTGCACTCAAGCCCAGCCCAGCTTTCCCGGATGGCAGGCGGCGGCGCGCGCACGTGTTTTTTGTTTTGAGTCCAATGGGTCTACCCTACTTTACCCATAACCTCACCCTTCCACAAACTTAGGTACCCATTGAGGCCCATCCAAAGTATCCAAAGGTAGAGTTTATATACCCATATAAATCCTTAAGCTTTTCCAATGTGGGACAAATACATTTCACAAATGTATAGGAAACCCATCTAAAGCCATATCCACGAACACGAAAATGCGCGTTGAATTCTCATTCATCTGGAAATGGTTTTGAGCAACCAAATAGACGATGTTATTCACTGCTTAAATATGAACCCAATTAGTAACGTTAAAAATAATGCTTTGGTCCTACCTTAATTAATGCTCAAAGTTAACAAAAACATAAGGTTTATTCCAAAGCTATTTTCCAACAATCCCCTACATAAATGGAATTCACGATAACGAACATGCAACAAAATGTAAAAATAAAAAAAGAGTACATTAAGAAGATTACGTCGAGATAGGTAGCTTTTGGTTTTGAACCTCCTCTAGTGAAAGCCTATAGGACTTACTAGCTAACCAGTAGACGCGATTTTTTTTTTTGGATGAATAAGCCATAAATTAAAAGACAAATAATTACAAACTGTAACGCCCCAAATTTCTAGCCCAAATGATAATACAACAATCATGGCTCTTTCTAGGAAAACCGAATATAAATCTCCAAACTTACATTACATGATACAATAGTTCTTCATGCAACAATACATTAATCTAACAACAAGTAAATAAACAAATAAATACCCCCAAAGGTTTACAAGTTTTCAATGCTTGAACCTGGTTACACAAAACGGTTATTCAAACCCACACACATACAGCCATTGGCTTACACACAAAGTCACAGCACAATGAGAGTCTCGTACTCTCAACACACATTTCCTTGCCTTTAGTTAGGCAGCATCACCACATCTTTTCTTGCACAAAAATCCCGTAGGGTGAGCATAAAGCCCAGTAGGAAATCCTTAACAAAGTATATACATTTTATACAAGTCTCAAGAAATGAAATGCACATGCCATGCCATACCCTTTTGAAAGAAAATCACATCTTCATCTTTGAAAATCATCATGCTCAATGATGCCATGCAATTTCAATTCTTTAAAACTTAACAATTCATTTCAAGAGCAGTAAATGCGACTTTAGTAATCCCTAGGTCGGTGTCTGCAAGTAGACTATACTAGTACTACCAAATTGTCATTTTTACTGGTATTAACCGTAAGGCTCGATACCTATCCGCATGGGTTTTCGGTCTTTCACCCCGGACCCTTAGGCCAACTTATTCAATTTCATCTATACCACCTATCAAGACTTTCCAACCTATTTATCCCAAAACCATTCTGTGAAAACTTGTTTTCTCAACATTCTTTTCTCAATGCAGGCGCATTGGTTAACCCAAAAGGCATTACAAGGAATTCATAACGGCCATAACGCATACGAAAGGCCGTTTTCTGAATGTCCTCCTCCCGGACACTGAACTAATGGTATCCCGACCTCAAATCTATTTTTGAGAAGCAACAAGACCCTCTAAGTTGGTCAAACAAATCATCTATTCTGGGTAGAGGATACTGGTTCTTAACAATAACTCTATTCAACTTGCGGTAATCAATACACAACTAAGGATTCTGGGAACTGCTCTGGCATGATAACAGCATACACGCGCCCCTGTGGCCCCTGATTAACTTGCTCCCCTCTCAGAGCATAGGCCTATTGTACTGACTGAGCCGAAGCGGCTCCCTGATTAACTCGTGAAGCTTGGACTGATTGAGTCTACTAGTGGCTCTGAGTCTGCCTCGACCCTGATACACTAGATACGCCTCCCAACTATGGGCAAGTTCTATTCATATGCCCGGGCTGACCATACTGTAACAATTAAACCCTTGACCTTTATTCTGAGACTGAGACTGACTTTGAGATCGGTTAGGTGGTGGTACTATTATATGCCCACCTCCCTTCTGTGGGCATGAGAAGGCTTTGTGACCCGGTTGGCCATACTTGAAACACGAGAAACTACTCAATGCACTTTTTCCCAGACCCGCACTGGGCAAAGGAAAAGTGAATCTAGACTGCTGTGGTTGGGACTGGGACGAATGGGTGTTTTTACTCTTCTTGTTCTGTCTATAGTCTCCTTGAGACTCTTGGCCCCTAGACCTCGAACTCTGAAGCCTCTTCTCCTCAGCTTGTATGAAAATTTCTACGTGTGTCGCCGTCTCCACAAGACAGTCATATTCCCGAATCATATTTCCAACAAGCTTGAACATAATTTTTTATTTCAATTTCTTTTCAAATTCAATGCAATGGCGCTCTTCCGTTGCCACCAACTCTGGTACAAATCTAGACAAACTAGAGAAGACTGCCTCAAACTTAGCCACGGGTATGTCGAGTTGTTTAAGGTCTTTAAACTCTTGCCTCAATCTCTCCCTAGCAATGGGAGGTATGTACTTATCTTGGAAAGCGACCGCAAAGGCTTCCCATGTCGGCTCCACTCTACCTTTGGCATCTTTCCACCATTAACCCGCGTCTCCCTTCAGATAGTAACTCGCTAGAGTCACTCTTAGTTCACTATCTTTGATGTGAAGCATCTCAAATGTCTTCACAGTTTGTTTGAGCCACTCATCCGCTTTCTTGGACTCAGGACCACCATGGAGCTCATCCGGTTTGGCTCGCAAGAACTCTCTAGTAAGGAAACTCGCCCTTGACTCCGCAGTGTTCTCTCAGGCTTGATTCTCCACCCTCAACAAGTTTATAGACTCTCTCAAAGCCCCTGCCATTTCTCGAGCTAGGGCCACCATTGCGGTTTGACTCACTTGTTCAGCTACATTAGCTTGGCCGGACACTTCCTCTTGCACCGGAACCTCATGGACCGGTACCTCATGCACACCTCGGTGAGCCCTACCACACCTCCCACCTCTACCACCACGGGTTTGACCTCTTCCTGACATCCTATAAATGACAATAGAATTAATTTAGCACACTAACCCACACGTGCCCGCAACTTTCCTTACACGTTTGATCACAATAATTCTATATATTCCTCTACCATATAACAATTAAATTTTACCCCACATAAGCACTTAGTCATGTAAACACATACGGATTATACTCTTATGATGAGATTCGTCCCACAAAAAACCAAAAAATCTTAGTAGAATGAGTATTGATCAAGTACCCTTCTAATAAGACCTCAAAGAATTTAACAGGCGCAAATAACATCCCAAAAGTCCAATCCCATACCCATTTAGTCACGTAAGCATATTATCACATAGTCACAAAATACATAACACTTCCTGAGCATGCTAAATGAGGCCGTTGTGGTTAAACAACCACCTCCCACGAGCCCTAAATATTCAAACCCGGCAGCTCTAATACCAAGTTGTAACGCCCCAAATTTCTAGCCCAAATAATAACACAACAATCATGGCTCTTTCTAGAAAAACCGAACATAAATCTCCAAACTTACATTACATGATACAATAGTTCTTCATGCAACAATACATTAATCCAACAACAAGTAAATAAACAAATAAATACCCCCAAGGGTTTACAAGTTTCCAAGACTTGAGCTTGGTTACACAAAATGGTTATTCAAACCCACACACATACAGCCCTTGGCTTACACACAGAGTCACAGCAAAATGAGAGTCTCGTACTTTCAACACACATTTCCTCACCTTTAGTTAGGCGGCATCACCACATCTTTTCTTGCACAAAAATCCCGTAGGGTGAGCATAAAGCCCAGTAGGAAATCCTTAACAAAGTATATACATTTTATACAAGTCTCAGGAGATGAAATGCACATGCCATGCTATGCCCTTTTGAAAAAAAATCACATTTTCATCTTTGAAAACCATCATGCTCAATGATGTCATGCAATTTCAATACTTCAAAACTTAACAATTTATTTCAAGAGCGGTAAATACGACTTTGATAATCCCTAGGTCGGTGTCTGGAAGTAGACTATACTAGTACTACCAAATTGTCATTTTTACTGATATTAACCGGAAGGCTTGACACCTATCCGCGCGAGTTTTCGGTCTTTCACCCCGGACCCTCAGGCCAACTTATTCAATTTCATCTATACCACCTATCAAGGCTTACCAACGTATTTACCCCAAAACCATTCCATGAAAACTTGTTTTCTCAACATTATTTTCTCAATGCAAGTTTTCAGATCGACTTTCAAAGTTTAATGTAATCGACATAAGCACAATGTAACAATTCTTCCATTTCCAATTCTTCCACATAACATTACCATTGTGATCAAAATTCCCATTTCTCATTTCAAAGCAATTTCACAAGATAAATATAAGTACTTTTTTGTAGACAGGTCAAACTTCTGGAACCAAACATTCTCCGCTCGAGCGCATAAACGACCGCTTGAGCGGACAAGCAACTTTGAATGCATTTTGCATTTTTGTTTCGGCGTGCTAACCGGGCAACTCGACCCCCGTAAGCTGATCAGGTCAAAATCAAGATCGCTACACAAACTACAAGAGGCATACCTCAAGAGCTAACCTACTATACAAGATATAGAAAACAACAATCCAAAGCAACAAGAAGACAAAAACTTGTTCAAACACCACATAAGCAACAAGAGCAAATGAGGAGCAAGAACAGGGCTAACACAAAACTACACCATAGGAAAGGCCTAGAGATTATTGGACCACAACTCAAATCCCGAACAACTCAAAAGAAATCCAACTAACATAATAAAGCCATGTACAAAGCCAAAACAGGACCTAGGATTACAAGATAACCAATAGAGCCTATCACAAATTAACTAATATATAAAAATTCAAACTGTTAAACAAACATCATAGCCTTCTAAATATCAGGTAACATCAGAAAAAGGCATCAACAACATGGAAACAATAGCACATAGTAGGCAGGCCACAATAGACAAACAGTACCAGCAAGATAACAGTAAAGCAGCAGCAGTTAGAACCACAATAGTTGGCCTGCCAAAACTCCAAAACAATAGAAAAGACAATAGCAGCAGCACGCAGGAGCTTCAACATTCAACAAATTAGGACAAGATCTACCAAACTAGGCTACTTGCTCCAAGCCATCGTTCAATCAAATGACCCTAAGAGAGCCAAGCAATCACCAACTCTGTAAGGCCCCGGTGTCCCACATCAGGAATGGAGGGGGAGTTCCAGGACTATAAAAGTAAAACCTTGGACCCTTATATAGCATCGAGGCCTTTTCCCGGGTGGTGAAATCCCTAACAGAACTCCATAGTTAAGCGTGCTTAGGCTAGAGTAGTTCTAAGATGGGTGACCCACTAGGAAGAATAAATCCGTGCGGGCGTGGCCCAAAGCGGATAATATCGATGACATGTGAAGGGTCGGGGCGTTACAAACTCTGTTTGAAAATTCAACAATAGTTAACTGCAAAAGCTCATGATACTGCTAGCCTTCACTCAACACTCAAGGACACTCAAACACTACACACGACAATTAATTATAATGTATGAGAAACATCACAAAACTAGTGGATGCGATGCCTTGAACTGTTCAGCTGTTTGTGTAACCGAAGACAATAGACTACACATAGTGTATCTGTAGACACAATTTGGTTCTCACAGTTGTGTTCATTTTGGCCCTAAACAACACCTGGTAATTCATGAGTGCTCTAGAGAATTTAGCGTTCTCAATTCTCACAAAACTGGCCCAGTTCACACTCATATAAGTGACTTCTTATTAAGAGTATCCTGCTATTCCCCACTTGGACGTCCAAGCTATAAGAATCATTAAAAACAAAGCTTACCCTACTAATACTGCAGGAATCACTCCTCTTATCACAGAAATGGATAGGAGAAAACCTCATTAGTGATACGTGAAGTCATCCATAATTTGGTTGTCCCTTTGGACCTAGATCTTGGGATCTCTAATCAACTAGGTTGGGTTTCCATTGTGGCGACTTTTAAGTAATATGCTTTAATCTCATTCTCCTCAATAAATGGTACACTTGCTCTCTGGCTAGCCCTTTAGTCAATGGATCTACAATATTCTCTCTTGACTTTACATATTCTATGGAAATTATTCCATGTGAGAGAAAATGCCTAACGGTATTATGTCTTCGACAAATGTGTCGAGACTTACCGTTATATATATGATTTTGTGCCCGTCTTATTGTTGCTTCACTATCACAATAAATGCATATAGCTGGCACAGGTTTAGGCCACATTGGAATGTCTTCAAAGAAATTACAAAACCCTTATGTTTCTTCTCCTATTTTATCTAATGCAATAAACTCATATTCCATTGTTGACCTTGCTATGCATGTTTACTTGGAGGATTTCTAAAAGACTGCAACACCTTCCAGTGTAAAGATGTATCCACTGGTGGATTTTGAGTCTTTCGTATCCGATATCCAATTTGCATAGGTGTACCCCTCGAGTACTGATGGATATTTGCTATAATGTAAGCCATAATTCTGGGTATGTCTTAGACACCTAAGTACCCTAATTATCGCTTTCCAATGATCGAACCCTAGATTACTTGTGTACCTACTCAATTTGCTTACAGCATAGGCTATATCTGGCCTAGTGCAATTCATTAAGTACATCAAGCTTCCGATTATCTGAGAATACTCTAATTGTGATATGCCTGCCCTTGTATTTTTTTGACAAATGAAGACTAATGTCAACAAGTGTTTTAGCAGGACGGTTGTCATGCTTTCCAAATTTCTCCAAAATCTTCTCAACATAATGAGACTGGGATAAGGCATATCTTTTAGATATTCTAGTAATTTTTATTCCTAGACTTACATCTGCTACTCCCAAATCTTTCATGTCAAACTTTTTGTTCAAAATTTTCTTTATGGATTTAATCATATCTTTATTGCTTCCAATAATGAGCATGGCATCCACATAAAGACAAACTATGGCATAGCCTTTGTCTGTGCTTTTAACATAGACGCATTTGTCACATTCGTTTATCTTAAAACCATCTGAAAGCATAGCATGATCAAACTTTTCATGCCATTGTTTCAGAGCTTGTTTTAATCCATAAAGGGATTTAACAAGTTTACAAACCTTTTTCTCTTGGCCGGGAACTTGAAACCCTTCCGGTTGTTCCATATAGATTTCCTCATCTAGGTCGCCATTCAAAAAGGTTGTTTTAACATCCATTTGATGTATCTCCAGATTATATAAAGTTGCAATTGCAATTAGCAAACGAATAGATGTTATTCTTGTCATTGGTGAATAGGTGTCAAAATAATCAAACCTTTCATTCTGCCTGTATCCCTTAACAACAAGCCTAACCTTGTATTTATCTATTAAACCATCTGCTTTCATTTTTCTCTTAAATATCAACATAAAGTACCAATTTAATTCAATTTATATTTCCATGTCTCCAAGTCATTCCCTTCATCAATTTTAATTATATACCAATTTACACATTAAATCTTTCAACATTTCTAGATTTCCACCCAAAACAACTTCCTTGAATCCTCCATTATATCATCATAACACAAATCTCATTACACATACGGATACACAAGAAGATTAAATGAAATTTCAACATAAAGTACTAATTTAATTCAAACCCTCATTTAAAAAAAAAATCCCAAATCTAGGGTTTCAAGAAAATTGGAGGTTTTCTCATTTCATCATCAAATCCAATAATCATCAAATATTTCTCATCAATATCTCAAAACATTCTAAATATCTCAAAATTTTCAGTGAAAACCTCATTTTTTAATATAAACATCTTTTAATCAAAGATTTCAAACTAAAATCAACACATACCTCACATAATACAACACAATCAAACGAAATCATAAATAATTAGAGTTCAGAGAATTCCCTACCTCAAGGATGGGAGCTACCTAGGAAGACCCAATCAAAACCTCTACGAAACTGCGATTCAATTAGTCAAAAGAAAGATCAGCACTCTTCCACTGATCTTACATGATCTATGGTGGATCCATGGTGTAATGAGGTGAAATCAAAGGTTTGTGGCTAGGGTTTTTGGACATGAAGAGGTGAGGGAGAGAAAAGTGAGAGAAAATGAACAAAATGTGGGTTTTATACTTGCTGATCCCAAACGAATTGCTCTAGCCACCACTTTTGTGCTCAAGTGTCAGAGACATCACACCGCTCGAGCAATAAAACCTTCGCTCAAGCGCAGAACGCATGCTCCTAGAACTTTAGACCATACAAGGCAGATCGCTTGAGCGACCAAACTTGCGCTCGAGCGAACTTCAACATCTCCCAAAATCTTAGACCTACAAAAGTATTTAGATGACCCGCCAGACCGCTCAAGCAAACAATACGTCACTTGAGCGAAGAGGAAGAAGAAACAAAAAATTTCCCATAGTGATACATTTAGGCCCTCCATCTTTTGTTTTGATATTGTTTTAATTTTTAAATGCTTTTTTTTGTTCCTTTTTTTTCATATTGTAGGATGCCTTTCAAGGTTATTGAGTGCCCCCAACAATTCGAACTCTTGATCTCCTGATCTAGTTTCATGAGTGCAATTTGAAACATAAATAAGAGTCTAGATCTGACAATTTGTATAGAAAATCCATTTTATTATAGAACCTTTGCCGAAAAATAGACTATATTGCTAGATCTCAGAGTCACCACCTAATCTTTTAGGAAAACTAGGAAACCCGTGACTCAAAGTGTCTCAGTTCGAGAACTTAGATATGAAGGGAAAAGGTCATAAATTAAGCACCCCTGCTCACCCGATCAAAAGATCGGCCTCTACTAAATCATGATGTGAGTTTTATAGTCTCCATATGTTCATATGCTGGTTTTAATAATGTTAACATTACTATTTGAAGCAAATAAGTAAAGATTGTTTCACCTGTTTGGGTTATGCTTTGATTTCATGCATTTTGGAAAACCTTTTTGCACAATTCAAAAAATAACAAGCAACTCAAAAGTATAAGAATGAACCACATTCCATCACATTCCATCGCAAGCAACACAATCTTCATCCACTGGCATTCATATAGATATTCCATTTAAGCATATAGCCACATGGTATAACGTCGGATATAGTAAGTAGCATGTACATGCAAGATGCGAAAACTAAAAAATGCTTATAGCGATCCCGGGTTTACCCTTGTTGTATAGTGATCCGGACATGTGTCCGTGGATGTTGGTAGTTGTTTATTATCTTGTTTACATCCTTTCTTACTTTGTATTTGAGTTATAGGATGTGTTGAGCGGGTTTGTTACAGGTTGGTTGAGTTTAGAAACCAAAACTAGTTGCCCAGATTTTTGGCCTGTACGCTCGAGCGGAGGTGTTGGCGCTCGAGCGTAGATTACGTCCATCCAGTATCTTGTTGTGCAGTGTTGTGAGCTCGAGCGTAGTAATTGGGAGCTCGAGCGTAGGTCTGGTTCTGCAAAAGTGCTGAGCGAGTGCATTCTGCGCTCGAGCGGGAGGTTGGCCGCTCGAGCGGAAGTCTGTGAGTGGCCGCTCGAGCGGGGTGTTTTACGCTCGAGCGGAGACCTGGGTTAAAGTTCCGAAATTGTGACTTTTCAAATCACTTTTCACTTTCTCTTCTCTCTCTTACTTTTCCAAAATCACCATTGTTGAGCCTCTCACTCTAGACTCTACCTTCTCTCTAGGTTTTGATCTAGTAGGAGTGATTTACTCACCTTTGGCCTTTACAAAAAAGTTGTTGATCGTCGAGGGCTTCATTTTAATCTGAAAATCTCGGGTTTTGGAGCACGTTGGGTTTTGTCGTCTTCTCCTTTGGGACTCCGAATTTGAGGTAGGGATAACCTACTCCTCTCTATGGGTTTTGTCTTTAAATTTTGGTATTTTGAGATGTTGGGCTTGGTTGGGTAATTTTATGAAAGTTTGGGGCTTTTGTGTAATTTTACAAAAGTTGGGGTTTTATTCATAATAAACCTAGATGCATGTTTGGCATAGAAAATGGAATGATTGTTGAATCATTGATGAAAATGGGACCTAAGGGTTGAAATGGTAATTATGGAAAATGGCCTAATTACATTGTTTAATTAATTGGGATAATTAATTGGTGAGAAATGAGGAAATGAAATGTTGATTGAATATCCATTTGTGCATTTATTTTCTGTTTTAGAAATAACTGCTTTGGGCTATCGGTGGAGGATAGTCGAGATTGTTGTAGACAATGCATGATGATTAGGTAAACTGAAACTAATCAATGAAGTGTGTCATGGAACTTGACGGTTGATTGAATACATTAATTATATGTATTGAGTGATTGTATATAGAACCTTTGTGTTTGTATACGTTATGTGTAGAGGAGGAGATAGGGGATGTACTCCGCGGTTTAGGGGAAGATAGGGGATGTACCTCTAAACCGGATAGGTATTGGGAGGAGATAGGGGATGAACTCCGTAGACAGAGCTCATATGCTTGTCTAGAGAAGTGAAGATAGAGCTCATATGCTTATCTTTGTGAAGTATGGATATAGCTTGTATGCTTATCTGTGGATATTGTTGATATACATATCTGTTATGAAGTGTGGATATAGCTTGTATGCTTATCTGTGGATATTGTTGATATACATATCTGTTGTGAAGTGTGGATACAGCTTGTATGCTTATCTGAATGTGAGATATAGTTTTTATACATATCTGTGGAAATGATGATAGAGCTAGCATGCTTATCTGTTGAAAAAGGGGAAAATGAAAAGTAATTGGGACTTGTAAGTCGTTGACATAAATATGTAATTTATGTGATTGTATCAGTATTGACCAACTATCAATTGCTAATGTTTTAGTCATTGTCCATGGTTGGTTTAGTGTATTTCTACTGGGCTGTGGCTCACCCTATATGGGAATATCATTTTCAGGTACAGGAAGCATGCCACCTCCAAGGTCATAGCTGGGAGGCTAGTGGCGGGCATAGTTTTGTCGTTTTACTTTGATGTATTACATGTAATTTCAAGCCAAGGGCTTAATGTGTAAACGAGTTAGAACTCTTTGTTGTAACCAAGTGTTAACTTGGAAAGCTGTAAGCCCGTAGGGCATTTTGTTATGAGGTTAACATGTAATACTTATGTCTTGGAATTCTAATGAATGAAAGGAATGCGGTTAGTTTAAATGTAAATTCATGTCTTATCTGTTGGGTTTATTGTTATTATTTTGAGGCGTTACAACTTGGTATCAGAGCGTACCGGGTTCGAATACTTTGGGTACGTGGGAAGTGATTAGTATCACAATGGGTTTGTCTCGCTTGGTAGAGACTTAGATGTAGTACCATATGCTATGTGTTTATTTGATAACATGCTTATGTGACTATGTGGGTATGGGATTTAATTTCTAGGATGTTGATTGGATCCTTGAGTTTCTGGGAGTCTTGTTGGAAAAGCACTTGATCAATGCTGTTTCTAACCGGAACTCTAGTAACGTCTCGGGACTATCATTATCCGGAAATGAAGTTCGTAAGTGCTTATGTGTTTATGTGCTTATGTGGAGTGAATTACAGTTGTCCATGCATTAGGACGTGAGTGTTTAGTTTCGGCACATTTATGAATGTGCTAACGTTCTGTGTTGCCTTTATTAGGATGTCAGGACGAGGAAGAGGTGCTAGGCGTGGTAGACCTGCGAGGCAGGAAGTACCGTTACAGGGTGAGATTCCGGCAGTGCAGGAGGGAGTTGGGCAGGCCAATGTGGCCGAGCCAGTGGGTCAGCAGGCTATGGGTGCCTTGGCCAGAGAGATAGCAGGAGCTTTAGGTATTCTTAGAGCTGGGAATCAGGCAGCAGAGTCAGGGCCTTCCTTCTTGAAGAGGGAGTTCTTTCGGTGTAATCCGGACGAGTTTATCGGGGATCCTAAAGAGCCGCTTAAGGCAGATGAATGGCTCGAACAGACAACGAAGACGTTTGAGATGCTTGGCATCGAGGACGGAGCACTGAAAGTGACCTTGGCATCCTTCCAACTGAAGGGAGATGCGGGTCAATGGTGGAAATACGAGAAAGCTCGTGTTGGTGGTACTTGGGAGGCGTTTATAAATGCTTTTCAGGAGAGGTTTTTGTCAGCAGCAGCTAGGGAGAAGCTGAGAGATCAGTTTAGCCGGCTTAATCAGCAGGGCTTGTCAGTGGCCGAGTTTGAGGCTACTTTTACCAGTCTGTCTAGGTTTGCACCTGAACTGGTGGCGTCTGAGGAACGCCGTTGCTATGAGTTTGAGCGGAAGTTGAGGCGGGGCCTCAAGTTGAGAATTGGTGGGTCTTATATTCGAGAGTATAGACACCTAGTGGATGCTGCAGCTCATATGGAGCTTATGATGCAGGAGGAGGATGAGGGTCAGAGAGGCTCCAAGAGGAGCCAGGATAGTCAGAGTGATGGCAGGAGACAGAAGGGTTATAACCCTCAGCAGTCTCAGGGTGCAGTCTCTAGATCGACCTTTCCAGTGCCGAGTGTAGGCTCGGGGAGAGGCAGTCAGGGGGAATTCACTTGTTACAAGTGTGGCCAGTTGGGTCACAAGGTATCTGTTTGCCCGCAGAAGGGTGGGAGTCAGAAAGCTGCTTCTTCTTCAGCTAGACCGCAGAGTCAGAGTTTGGGCGGGGGGCAGCTCTTGACTTGTTATCAGTGTGGACAACCTGGGCACATGAAGAGGTTTTGCCCACAGTTGAGTGCCACTTCGGGAGCGTCTGGTTCTAGGCAGACGCAGGGTTTTCAGCCAGCTCAGTCTGTGCAGGCCTCGAGGGCCAATCCGGGAGCTTCGTCATCCCAGTCTGTGCAGCAGTCTTTTGCTCCGAGAGGTGAGCAGGTAGACCAGGGGCCTACGGGGCGCGTGTATGCTGTTACCGCGCAGGATTTAGTACCGGCTCCATCAGTAGTGAGAGGTACTTTTCTGTTTTGCAACTCAGTTGCTAATGTGTTGATAGACACGGGTGCATCTCATTCTTTTGTATCTGCTGCATTTGCATCTGTTTTGGAATTGGAGTTAGCACAGTTAGCATCTCCTATTTGTGTGGTATCGCCTTTGGGTGGTGAGTTGATTCTGAAACAGGGTGTTAGAGGATGTGATATAGAGGTCGCCGACTATAGGCTTCCTTTTCCGTTTGTTGTCATGCCCATGAAGGGTTTTGATGTTATTTTGGGTATGGACTGGTTATCGTCATACCGGGCTGTTATTGATTGCTACCGCCAGAGGGTTACATTGTGTACCTTGAGCGGGGAGTGGTTCCATTTCTTGGGAGACCGGGTTGGTAGTGTTTTGCCACCGGGGTATGATTCGCGAGGGCGAAGTGAGCTTAGTAGTCTACTTGCTAGCTTTGAGAGTGGTGAGAGTGGTGAGACCCAGCATGTATTGCCGAGGGTGGTTTGTGAGTATTCGGATGTTTTTCCCGAAGATCTTGTTAGTTTGCCACCTCACCGAGAGATAGAGTTCTCTATTGATTTAGTGCCTGGTACGGCGCCGATTTCTATGGCACCTTACCGTTTTGCTCCAGCAGAGTTGGTTGAGTTGAAAGTTCAGCTCCAGGAATTGCTAGATAAGGGCTTTGTTCGCCCTAGTGTTTCACCGTGGGGAGCACCGGCCCTCTTTGTTAAAAAGAAAGATGGTGCCTTGAGATTGTGTATAGACTACCGGAAGT
Organism: Camellia sinensis; assembly: GCF_055761805.1. Taxonomy (NCBI): domain Eukaryota; kingdom Viridiplantae; phylum Streptophyta; class Magnoliopsida; order Ericales; family Theaceae; genus Camellia; species Camellia sinensis. The sequence continues at coordinate 86,708,998 of NC_138963.1, forward strand.
TGAATCGGGCTACGGTTAAGAATAAGTATCCTATGCCCCGTATAGATGATTTGTTTGACCAGTTGAAGGGTTCCCGTTGCTTCTCTAAGATAGACTTGAGATCGGGTTACCATCAGTTGAGGGTCAGGGAGGAAGACATTCCTAGAACGGCATTCCGTACTCGGTATGGCCATTACGAGTTTTTGGTGATGCCATTCGGGCTTACCAATGCACCGGCAGTCTTTATGGACTTGATGAACCGGATTTTCCGGGAGTTCTTAGACCGATTTGTGGTTGTTTTCGTGGACGATATCCTTATCTATTCGTCTTCTGAGGAGGAGCACGAGGCACACTTGAGAGTGGTGCTTGAGTTACTTAGAGCCCATAGGCTGTATGCCAAGTTTGGGAAGTGTGAGTTCTGGCTGAGGGAAGTCAAATTCTTAGGCCACGTGGTATCCGGAAAAGGGGTGTCTGTTGATACATCCAAGGTTGAGGCAGTGCAAGATTGGGCACAGCCTAAGAGTGTGTTTGAGATCCGCAGTTTTCTGGGATTAGCTGGGTATTACCGTCGGTTTGTGAAAGATTTCTCCAGGTTAGCGTCACCGTTGACTAGACTGACTCGGAAGGGAGTCAAGTTTGTGTGGAGTGAGACTTGTGAAAAGTCGTTTCAAGAGCTGAAAGTTAGATTGACCACCGCTCCGGTGTTGATTATTCCGGAGAGAGGGTTGGGTTATGCGGTTTATTGTGATGCCTCACGAGAGGGTTTGGGTTGTGTGTTGATGCAAGAGGGGAAAGTGGTAGCTTATGGCTCACGTCAGTTGAAAATGCACGAGAAGAATTACCCCACACACGACCTAGAGTTAGCAGCTGTGATCTTTGCCTTGAAAATCTGGAGGCACTACCTTTATGGTGAGAGGTTCGAGGTATTCTCGGATCACAAGAGTTTGAAGTATCTGTTTACACAGAGAGACTTGAATCTGAGGCAGAGGAGATGGATGGAGTTCATCGAGGATTATGATTTTGAGTTGCATTATCATCCGGGAAAGGCCAATGTTGTGGCCGATGCCCTTAGTAGGAAAACCATTAGTGATGTAGCTTGTATAGCCATCCGGGAATGGGTGATGTTGGGAGCACTTGGCGAGTTTGATTTGCTACTGGGCGAATCTGTCAAGGCTGCGGCCTTGTTTTCTGTTGTTGCGCAGCCTACACTTGTGATTAGAGTGTTAGAGGCACAGAGAGGTGACCTTGAGGTAGAATCCCTCCGAGAGAAGATCTCCAGTGGGGAAGTTGAGAAGGGTTTGACGGTGTATCCCGACCTGAGTGTGAGATACCGAGACCGTTTGTTTGTACCGGAGTCTTGCCGAGAGGAAGTACTCCGAGAGTTTCATCATTCGCGCCTTGCGGTGCATCCGGGAGGCACTAAGATGTATCAGGATTTGGGTCGCCAGTTTTGGTGGCGGGGTATGAAGAGAGATGTGGCTGTTTTCGTATCGAAGTGCCTTACTTGCCAGCAAGTGAAGGCCGAGCATCAGAGGCCAGCGGGTTTGTTGCAACCCTTGCCTATTGCCGAGTGGAAGTGGGAGCATGTCACTATGGACTTCGTTGTAGGTCTTCCGAGGACTCAGCGGGGTAGTGATGCTATTTGGGTGGTTGTAGACCGGTTGACTAAATCGGCGCACTTTATTCCTATGCGCGTGAGAGATTCGGTAGATTATCTTGCCGATTTGTATATTCGGGACGTAGTGAGATTACACGGGGTCCCAGTGACGATCGTCTCAGATAGAGATCCTCGTTTTACTGCTAGGTTGTGGCAGAGTTTGCAGAGTGCCTTGGGCACTAAGTTGACCTTTAGTACGGCTTATCATCCTCAGACTGACGGGCAGTCCGAGCGTACTATTCAGATCCTCGAGGATATGCTTCGGGGTTGTGTCCTGGATTTCAGTGGGACGTGGGAGAGGCACTTGCCATTGGTAGAGTTTGCCTACAACAACAGTTTTCAGTCTAGCATCGGTATGGCACCGTTTGAGGCCTTGTATGGCCGACCGTGTAGGTCTCCAGTTTGTTGGGCCGAGGTGGGTGATGCACCTTTGTTGGGTCCGGAGTTGGTTAGGGAGACGACGGAGAAAGTTGAGCTTATCCGTAGGAGGCTTGTTACAGCCCAGAGTCGACAAAAGAGTTATGCCGACCGTAGGAGGAGGCCTTTGGCGTTTGAGGTAGGTGATCATGTCTTTTTGAAGATATCACCTAGACGAGGCCTGATGAGGTTTGGGAAGAGTGGGAAGTTATCCCCTCGGTTTATTGGTCCTTTTGAGATCCTTGAGAGGATTGGTGAGGTTGCTTATCGATTGGCCTTACCACCGCAGTTGTCCGGAGTGCATGACGTGTTTCATGTGAGTATGCTTCGGAAGTATGAGCCAGATCCATCACATGTGTTGGATTGGACTGATTTAGAGGTAGATGAGGATGCCTCGTATGAGGAGAGACCGGTACGGGTCTTGGATAGGCGGGATCAGGTCCTGCGTGGCAAGACCATTCCTTTGGTGAAAGTCTTGTGGAAACATCACGGAGTGGAGGAAGCCACTTGGGAACGTGAGTTGGAAGTCCGAGAGAAATATCCGGACTTGTTTGTTGATATGTAATCTTGTATTTAAATTTTACATTATGTTGAACTTAAGAGCTTTGATATATGTCTTAAGTTGTGAAACATTGAAAATGTTTTGGTTATTGGAAGTATGTTTTGGAACTTGCCTAATATGGAAGTTGAATATAACATTATATGTGTTAAATATATTGTTGAAATTGGAAAGATAGTGCATAATGTTGATGCATGTTGAAAGTACATATTGTGTAATGTCTCTTGTTAAAGGGATGAGATGACCGGTAATGGGTCGAATTGTTGAATGTTAGAATTGTAACATTGTCTAAATGGAGGAAAACTTGTTTGAAAACTTGTGCTTAATTTCGGGGGCGAAATTCTTTAAGGGGGGGAGGTTATAGCGATCCCGGGTTTACCCTTGTTGTATAGTGATCCGGACATGTGTCCGTGGATGTTGGTAGTTGTTTATTATCTTGTTTACATCCTTTCTTACTTTGTATTTGAGTTATAGGATGTGTTGAGCGGGTTTGTTACAGGTTGGTTGAGTTTAGAAACCAAAACTAGTTGCCCAGATTTTTGGCCTGTACGCTCGAGCGGAGGTGTTGGCGCTCGAGCGTAGATTACGTCCATCCAGTATCTTGTTGTGCAGTGTTGTGAGCTCGAGCGTAGTAATTGGGAGCTCGAGCGTAGGTCTGGTTCTGCAAAAGTGCTGAGCGAGTGCATTCTGCGCTCGAGCGGGAGGTTGGCCGCTCGAGCGGAAGTCTGTGAGTGGCCGCTCGAGCGGGGTGTTTTACGCTCGAGCGGAGACCTGGGTTAAAGTTCCGAAATTGTGACTTTTCAAATCACTTTTCACTTTCTCTTCTCTCTCTTACTTTTCTAAAATCACCATTGTTGAGCCTCTCACTCTAGACTCTACCTTCTCTCTAGGTTTTGATCTAGTAGGAGTGATTTACTCACCTTTGGCCTTTACAAAAAAGTTGTTGATCGTCGAGGGCTTCATTTTAATCTGAAAATCTCGGGTTTTGGAGCACGTTGGGTTTTGTCGTCTTCTCCTTTGGGACTCCGAATTTGAGGTAGGGATAACCTACTCCTCTCTATGGGTTTTGTCTTTAAATTTTGGTATTTTGAGATGTTGGGCTTGGTTGGGTAATTTTATGAAAGTTTGGGGCTTTTGTGTAATTTTACAAAAGTTGGGGTTTTATTCATAATAAACCTAGATGCATGTTTGGCATAGAAAATGGAATGATTGTTGAATCATTGATGAAAATGGGACCTAAGGGTTGAAATGGTAATTATGGAAAATGGCCTAATTACATTGTTTAATTAATTGGGATAATTAATTGGTGAGAAATGAGGAAATGAAATGTTGATTGAATATCCATTTGTGCATTTATTTTCTGTTTTAGAAATAACTGCTTTGGGCTATCGGTGGAGGATAGTCGAGATTGTTGTAGACAATGCATGATGATTAGGTAAACTGAAACTAATCAATGAAGTGTGTCATGGAACTTGACGGTTGATTGAATACATTAATTATATGTATTGAGTGATTGTATATAGAACCTTTGTGTTTGTATACGTTATGTGTAGAGGAGGAGATAGGGGATGTACTCCGCGGTTTAGGGGAAGATAGGGGATGTACCTCTAAACCGGATAGGTATTGGGAGGAGATAGGGGATGAACTCCGTAGACAGAGCTCATATGCTTGTCTAGAGAAGTGAAGATAGAGCTCATATGCTTATCTTTGTGAAGTATGGATATAGCTTGTATGCTTATCTGTGGATATTGTTGATATACATATCTGTTATGAAGTGTGGATATAGCTTGTATGCTTATCTGTGGATATTGTTGATATACATATCTGTTGTGAAGTGTGGATACAGCTTGTATGCTTATCTGAATGTGAGATATAGTTTTTATACATATCTGTGGAAATGATGATAGAGCTAGCATGCTTATCTGTTGAAAAAGGGGAAAATGAAAAGTAATTGGGACTTGTAAGTCGTTGACATAAATATGTAATTTATGTGATTGTATCAGTATTGACCAACTATCAATTGCTAATGTTTTAGTCATTGTCCATGGTTGGTTTAGTGTATTTCTACTGGGCTGTGGCTCACCCTATATGGGAATATCATTTTCAGGTACAGGAAGCATGCCACCTCCAAGGTCATAGCTGGGAGGCTAGTGGCGGGCATAGTTTTGTCGTTTTACTTTGATGTATTACATGTAATTTCAAGCCAAGGGCTTAATGTGTAAACGAGTTAGAACTCTTTGTTGTAACCAAGTGTTAACTTGGAAAGCTGTAAGCCCGTAGGGCATTTTGTTATGAGGTTAACATGTAATACTTATGTCTTGGAATTCTAATGAATGAAAGGAATGCGGTTAGTTTAAATGTAAATTCATGTCTTATCTGTTGGGTTTATTGTTATTATTTTGAGGCGTTACAACTTGGTATCAGAGCGTACCGGGTTCGAATACTTTGGGTACGTGGGAAGTGATTAGTATCACAATGGGTTTGTCTCGCTTGGTAGAGACTTAGATGTAGTACCATATGCTATGTGTTTATTTGATAACATGCTTATGTGACTATGTGGGTATGGGATTTAATTTCTAGGATGTTGATTGGATCCTTGAGTTTCTGGGAGTCTTGTTGGAAAAGCACTTGATCAATGCTGTTTCTAACCGGAACTCTAGTAACGTCTCGGGACTATCATTATCCGGAAATGAAGTTCGTAAGTGCTTATGTGTTTATGTGCTTATGTGGAGTGAATTACAGTTGTCCATGCATTAGGACGTGAGTGTTTAGTTTCGGCACATTTATGAATGTGCTAACGTTCTGTGTTGCCTTTATTAGGATGTCAGGACGAGGAAGAGGTGCTAGGCGTGGTAGACCTGCGAGGCAGGAAGTACCGTTACAGGGTGAGATTCCGGCAGTGCAGGAGGGAGTTGGGCAGGCCAATGTGGCCGAGCCAGTGGGTCAGCAGGCTATGGGTGCCTTGGCCAGAGAGATAGCAGGAGCTTTAGGTATTCTTAGAGCTGGGAATCAGGCAGCAGAGTCAGGGCCTTCCTTCTTGAAGAGGGAGTTCTTTCGGTGTAATCCGGACGAGTTTATCGGGGATCCTAAAGAGCCGCTTAAGGCAGATGAATGGCTCGAACAGACAACGAAGACGTTTGAGATGCTTGGCATCGAGGACGGAGCACTGAAAGTGACCTTGGCATCCTTCCAACTGAAGGGAGATGCGGGTCAATGGTGGAAATACGAGAAAGCTCGTGTTGGTGGTACTTGGGAGGCGTTTATAAATGCTTTTCAGGAGAGGTTTTTGTCAGCAGCAGCTAGGGAGAAGCTGAGAGATCAGTTTAGCCGGCTTAATCAGCAGGGCTTGTCAGTGGCCGAGTTTGAGGCTACTTTTACCAGTCTGTCTAGGTTTGCACCTGAACTGGTGGCGTCTGAGGAACGCCGTTGCTATGAGTTTGAGCGGAAGTTGAGGCGGGGCCTCAAGTTGAGAATTGGTGGGTCTTATATTCGAGAGTATAGACACCTAGTGGATGCTGCAGCTCATATGGAGCTTATGATGCAGGAGGAGGATGAGGGTCAGAGAGGCTCCAAGAGGAGCCAGGATAGTCAGAGTGATGGCAGGAGACAGAAGGGTTATAACCCTCAGCAGTCTCAGGGTGCAGTCTCTAGATCGACCTTTCCAGTGCCGAGTGTAGGCTCGGGGAGAGGCAGTCAGGGGGAATTCACTTGTTACAAGTGTGGCCAGTTGGGTCACAAGGTATCTGTTTGCCCGCAGAAGGGTGGGAGTCAGAAAGCTGCTTCTTCTTCAGCTAGACCGCAGAGTCAGAGTTTGGGCGGGGGGCAGCTCTTGACTTGTTATCAGTGTGGACAACCTGGGCACATGAAGAGGTTTTGCCCACAGTTGAGTGCCACTTCGGGAGCGTCTGGTTCTAGGCAGACGCAGGGTTTTCAGCCAGCTCAGTCTGTGCAGGCCTCGAGGGCCAATCCGGGAGCTTCGTCATCCCAGTCTGTGCAGCAGTCTTTTGCTCCGAGAGGTGAGCAGGTAGACCAGGGGCCTACGGGGCGCGTGTATGCTGTTACCGCGCAGGATTTAGTACCGGCTCCATCAGTAGTGAGAGGTACTTTTCTGTTTTGCAACTCAGTTGCTAATGTGTTGATAGACACGGGTGCATCTCATTCTTTTGTATCTGCTGCATTTGCATCTGTTTTGGAATTGGAGTTAGCACAGTTAGCATCTCCTATTTGTGTGGTATCGCCTTTGGGTGGTGAGTTGATTCTGAAACAGGGTGTTAGAGGATGTGATATAGAGGTCGCCGACTATAGGCTTCCTTTTCCGTTTGTTGTCATGCCCATGAAGGGTTTTGATGTTATTTTGGGTATGGACTGGTTATCGTCATACCGGGCTGTTATTGATTGCTACCGCCAGAGGGTTACATTGTGTACCTTGAGCGGGGAGTGGTTCCATTTCTTGGGAGACCGGGTTGGTAGTGTTTTGCCACCGGGGTATGATTCGCGAGGGCGAAGTGAGCTTAGTAGTCTACTTGCTAGCTTTGAGAGTGGTGAGAGTGGTGAGACCCAGCATGTATTGCCGAGGGTGGTTTGTGAGTATTCGGATGTTTTTCCCGAAGATCTTGTTAGTTTGCCACCTCACCGAGAGATAGAGTTCTCTATTGATTTAGTGCCTGGTACGGCGCCGATTTCTATGGCACCTTACCGTTTTGCTCCAGCAGAGTTGGTTGAGTTGAAAGTTCAGCTCCAGGAATTGCTAGATAAGGGCTTTGTTCGCCCTAGTGTTTCACCGTGGGGAGCACCGGCCCTCTTTGTTAAAAAGAAAGATGGTGCCTTGAGATTGTGTATAGACTACCGGAAGTTGAATCGGGCTACGGTTAAGAATAAGTATCCTATGCCCCGTATAGATGATTTGTTTGACCAGTTGAAGGGTTCCCGTTGCTTCTCTAAGATAGACTTGAGATCGGGTTACCATCAGTTGAGGGTCAGGGAGGAAGACATTCCTAGAACGGCATTCCGTACTCGGTATGGCCATTACGAGTTTTTGGTGATGCCATTCGGGCTTACCAATGCACCGGCAGTCTTTATGGACTTGATGAACCGGATTTTCCGGGAGTTCTTAGACCGATTTGTGGTTGTTTTCGTGGACGATATCCTTATCTATTCGTCTTCTGAGGAGGAGCACGAGGCACACTTGAGAGTGGTGCTTGAGTTACTTAGAGCCCATAGGCTGTATGCCAAGTTTGGGAAGTGTGAGTTCTGGCTGAGGGAAGTCAAATTCTTAGGCCACGTGGTATCCGGAAAAGGGGTGTCTGTTGATACATCCAAGGTTGAGGCAGTGCAAGATTGGGCACAGCCTAAGAGTGTGTTTGAGATCCGCAGTTTTCTGGGATTAGCTGGGTATTACCGTCGGTTTGTGAAAGATTTCTCCAGGTTAGCGTCACCGTTGACTAGACTGACTCGGAAGGGAGTCAAGTTTGTGTGGAGTGAGACTTGTGAAAAGTCGTTTCAAGAGCTGAAAGTTAGATTGACCACCGCTCCGGTGTTGATTATTCCGGAGAGAGGGTTGGGTTATGCGGTTTATTGTGATGCCTCACGAGAGGGTTTGGGTTGTGTGTTGATGCAAGAGGGGAAAGTGGTAGCTTATGGCTCACGTCAGTTGAAAATGCACGAGAAGAATTACCCCACACACGACCTAGAGTTAGCAGCTGTGATCTTTGCCTTGAAAATCTGGAGGCACTACCTTTATGGTGAGAGGTTCGAGGTATTCTCGGATCACAAGAGTTTGAAGTATCTGTTTACACAGAGAGACTTGAATCTGAGGCAGAGGAGATGGATGGAGTTCATCGAGGATTATGATTTTGAGTTGCATTATCATCCGGGAAAGGCCAATGTTGTGGCCGATGCCCTTAGTAGGAAAACCATTAGTGATGTAGCTTGTATAGCCATCCGGGAATGGGTGATGTTGGGAGCACTTGGCGAGTTTGATTTGCTACTGGGCGAATCTGTCAAGGCTGCGGCCTTGTTTTCTGTTGTTGCGCAGCCTACACTTGTGATTAGAGTGTTAGAGGCACAGAGAGGTGACCTTGAGGTAGAATCCCTCCGAGAGAAGATCTCCAGTGGGGAAGTTGAGAAGGGTTTGACGGTGTATCCCGACCTGAGTGTGAGATACCGAGACCGTTTGTTTGTACCGGAGTCTTGCCGAGAGGAAGTACTCCGAGAGTTTCATCATTCGCGCCTTGCGGTGCATCCGGGAGGCACTAAGATGTATCAGGATTTGGGTCGCCAGTTTTGGTGGCGGGGTATGAAGAGAGATGTGGCTGTTTTCGTATCGAAGTGCCTTACTTGCCAGCAAGTGAAGGCCGAGCATCAGAGGCCAGCGGGTTTGTTGCAACCCTTGCCTATTGCCGAGTGGAAGTGGGAGCATGTCACTATGGACTTCGTTGTAGGTCTTCCGAGGACTCAGCGGGGTAGTGATGCTATTTGGGTGGTTGTAGACCGGTTGACTAAATCGGCGCACTTTATTCCTATGCGCGTGAGAGATTCGGTAGATTATCTTGCCGATTTGTATATTCGGGACGTAGTGAGATTACACGGGGTCCCAGTGACGATCGTCTCAGATAGAGATCCTCGTTTTACTGCTAGGTTGTGGCAGAGTTTGCAGAGTGCCTTGGGCACTAAGTTGACCTTTAGTACGGCTTATCATCCTCAGACTGACGGGCAGTCCGAGCGTACTATTCAGATCCTCGAGGATATGCTTCGGGGTTGTGTCCTGGATTTCAGTGGGACGTGGGAGAGGCACTTGCCATTGGTAGAGTTTGCCTACAACAACAGTTTTCAGTCTAGCATCGGTATGGCACCGTTTGAGGCCTTGTATGGCCGACCGTGTAGGTCTCCAGTTTGTTGGGCCGAGGTGGGTGATGCACCTTTGTTGGGTCCGGAGTTGGTTAGGGAGACGACGGAGAAAGTTGAGCTTATCCGTAGGAGGCTTGTTACAGCCCAGAGTCGACAAAAGAGTTATGCCGACCGTAGGAGGAGGCCTTTGGCGTTTGAGGTAGGTGATCATGTCTTTTTGAAGATATCACCTAGACGAGGCCTGATGAGGTTTGGGAAGAGTGGGAAGTTATCCCCTCGGTTTATTGGTCCTTTTGAGATCCTTGAGAGGATTGGTGAGGTTGCTTATCGATTGGCCTTACCACCGCAGTTGTCCGGAGTGCATGACGTGTTTCATGTGAGTATGCTTCGGAAGTATGAGCCAGATCCATCACATGTGTTGGATTGGACTGATTTAGAGGTAGATGAGGATGCCTCGTATGAGGAGAGACCGGTACGGGTCTTGGATAGGCGGGATCAGGTCCTGCGTGGCAAGACCATTCCTTTGGTGAAAGTCTTGTGGAAACATCACGGAGTGGAGGAAGCCACTTGGGAACGTGAGTTGGAAGTCCGAGAGAAATATCCGGACTTGTTTGTTGATATGTAATCTTGTATTTAAATTTTACATTATGTTGAACTTAAGAGCTTTGATATATGTCTTAAGTTGTGAAACATTGAAAATGTTTTGGTTATTGGAAGTATGTTTTGGAACTTGCCTAATATGGAAGTTGAATATAACATTATATGTGTTAAATATATTGTTGAAATTGGAAAGATAGTGCATAATGTTGATGCATGTTGGAAGTACATATTGTGTAATGTCTCTTGTTAAAGGGATGAGATGACCGGTAATGGGTCGAATTGTTGAATGTTAGAATTGTAACATTGTCTAAATGGAGGAAAACTTGTTTGAAAACTTGTGCTTAATTTCGGGGGCGAAATTCTTTAAGGGGGGGAGGTTATAGCGATCCCGGGTTTACCCTTGTTGTATAGTGATCCGGACATGTGTCCGTGGATGTTGGTAGTTGTTTATTATCTTGTTTACATCCTTTCTTACTTTGTATTTGAGTTATAGGATGTGTTGAGCGGGTTTGTTACAGGTTGGTTGAGTTTAGAAACCAAAACTAGTTGCCCAGATTTTTGGCCTGTACGCTCGAGCGGAGGTGTTGGCGCTCGAGCGTAGATTACGTCCATCCAGTATCTTGTTGTGCAGTGTTGTGAGCTCGAGCGTAGTAATTGGGAGCTCGAGCGTAGGTCTGGTTCTGCAAAAGTGCTGAGCGAGTGCATTCTGCGCTCGAGCGGGAGGTTGGCCGCTCGAGCGGAAGTCTGTGAGTGGCCGCTCGAGCGGGGTGTTTTACGCTCGAGCGGAGACCTGGGTTAAAGTTCCGAAATTGTGACTTTTCAAATCACTTTTCACTTTCTCTTCTCTCTCTTACTTTTCTAAAATCACCATTGTTGAGCCTCTCACTCTAGACTCTACCTTCTCTCTAGGTTTTGATCTAGTAGGAGTGATTTACTCACCTTTGGCCTTTACAAAAAAGTTGTTGATCGTCGAGGGCTTCATTTTAATCTGAAAATCTCGGGTTTTGGAGCACGTTGGGTTTTGTCGTCTTCTCCTTTGGGACTCCGAATTTGAGGTAGGGATAACCTACTCCTCTCTATGGGTTTTGTCTTTAAATTTTGGTATTTTGAGATGTTGGGCTTGGTTGGGTAATTTTATGAAAGTTTGGGGCTTTTGTGTAATTTTACAAAAGTTGGGGTTTTATTCATAATAAACCTAGATGCATGTTTGGCATAGAAAATGGAATGATTGTTGAATCATTGATGAAAATGGGACCTAAGGGTTGAAATGGTAATTATGGAAAATGGCCTAATTACATTGTTTAATTAATTGGGATAATTAATTGGTGAGAAATGAGGAAATGAAATGTTGATTGAATATCCATTTGTGCATTTATTTTCTGTTTTAGAAATAACTGCTTTGGGCTATCGGTGGAGGATAGTCGAGATTGTTGTAGACAATGCATGATGATTAGGTAAACTGAAACTAATCAATGAAGTGTGTCATGGAACTTGACGGTTGATTGAATACATTAATTATATGTATTGAGTGATTGTATATAGAACCTTTGTGTTTGTATACGTTATGTGTAGAGGAGGAGATAGGGGATGTACTCCGCGGTTTAGGGGAAGATAGGGGATGTACCTCTAAACCGGATAGGTATTGGGAGGAGATAGGGGATGAACTCCGTAGACAGAGCTCATATGCTTGTCTAGAGAAGTGAAGATAGAGCTCATATGCTTATCTTTGTGAAGTATGGATATAGCTTGTATGCTTATCTGTGGATATTGTTGATATACATATCTGTTATGAAGTGTGGATATAGCTTGTATGCTTATCTGTGGATATTGTTGATATACATATCTGTTGTGAAGTGTGGATACAGCTTGTATGCTTATCTGAATGTGAGATATAGTTTTTATACATATCTGTGGAAATGATGATAGAGCTAGCATGCTTATCTGTTGAAAAAGGGGAAAATGAAAAGTAATTGGGACTTGTAAGTCGTTGACATAAATATGTAATTTATGTGATTGTATCAGTATTGACCAACTATCAATTGCTAATGTTTTAGTCATTGTCCATGGTTGGTTTAGTGTATTTCTACTGGGCTGTGGCTCACCCTATATGGGAATATCATTTTCAGGTACAGGAAGCATGCCACCTCCAAGGTCATAGCTGGGAGGCTAGTGGCGGGCATAGTTTTGTCGTTTTACTTTGATGTATTACATGTAATTTCAAGCCAAGGGCTTAATGTGTAAACGAGTTAGAACTCTTTGTTGTAACCAAGTGTTAACTTGGAAAGCTGTAAGCCCGTAGGGCATTTTGTTATGAGGTTAACATGTAATACTTATGTCTTGGAATTCTAATGAATGAAAGGAATGCGGTTAGTTTAAATGTAAATTCATGTCTTATCTGTTGGGTTTATTGTTATTATTTTGAGGCGTTACAACTTGGTATCAGAGCGTACCGGGTTCGAATACTTTGGGTACGTGGGAAGTGATTAGTATCACAATGGGTTTGTCTCGCTTGGTAGAGACTTAGATGTAGTACCATATGCTATGTGTTTATTTGATAACATGCTTATGTGACTATGTGGGTATGGGATTTAATTTCTAGGATGTTGATTGGATCCTTGAGTTTCTGGGAGTCTTGTTGGAAAAGCACTTGATCAATGCTGTTTCTAACCGGAACTCTAGTAACGTCTCGGGACTATCATTATCCGGAAATGAAGTTCGTAAGTGCTTATGTGTTTATGTGCTTATGTGGAGTGAATTACAGTTGTCCATGCATTAGGACGTGAGTGTTTAGTTTCGGCACATTTATGAATGTGCTAACGTTCTGTGTTGCCTTTATTAGGATGTCAGGACGAGGAAGAGGTGCTAGGCGTGGTAGACCTGCGAGGCAGGAAGTACCGTTACAGGGTGAGATTCCGGCAGTGCAGGAGGGAGTTGGGCAGGCCAATGTGGCCGAGCCAGTGGGTCAGCAGGCTATGGGTGCCTTGGCCAGAGAGATAGCAGGAGCTTTAGGTATTCTTAGAGCTGGGAATCAGGCAGCAGAGTCAGGGCCTTCCTTCTTGAAGAGGGAGTTCTTTCGGTGTAATCCGGACGAGTTTATCGGGGATCCTAAAGAGCCGCTTAAGGCAGATGAATGGCTCGAACAGACAACGAAGACGTTTGAGATGCTTGGCATCGAGGACGGAGCACTGAAAGTGACCTTGGCATCCTTCCAACTGAAGGGAGATGCGGGTCAATGGTGGAAATACGAGAAAGCTCGTGTTGGTGGTACTTGGGAGGCGTTTATAAATGCTTTTCAGGAGAGGTTTTTGTCAGCAGCAGCTAGGGAGAAGCTGAGAGATCAGTTTAGCCGGCTTAATCAGCAGGGCTTGTCAGTGGCCGAGTTTGAGGCTACTTTTACCAGTCTGTCTAGGTTTGCACCTGAACTGGTGGCGTCTGAGGAACGCCGTTGCTATGAGTTTGAGCGGAAGTTGAGGCGGGGCCTCAAGTTGAGAATTGGTGGGTCTTATATTCGAGAGTATAGACACCTAGTGGATGCTGCAGCTCATATGGAGCTTATGATGCAGGAGGAGGATGAGGGTCAGAGAGGCTCCAAGAGGAGCCAGGATAGTCAGAGTGATGGCAGGAGACAGAAGGGTTATAACCCTCAGCAGTCTCAGGGTGCAGTCTCTAGATCGACCTTTCCAGTGCCGAGTGTAGGCTCGGGGAGAGGCAGTCAGGGGGAATTCACTTGTTACAAGTGTGGCCAGTTGGGTCACAAGGTATCTGTTTGCCCGCAGAAGGGTGGGAGTCAGAAAGCTGCTTCTTCTTCAGCTAGACCGCAGAGTCAGAGTTTGGGCGGGGGGCAGCTCTTGACTTGTTATCAGTGTGGACAACCTGGGCACATGAAGAGGTTTTGCCCACAGTTGAGTGCCACTTCGGGAGCGTCTGGTTCTAGGCAGACGCAGGGTTTTCAGCCAGCTCAGTCTGTGCAGGCCTCGAGGGCCAATCCGGGAGCTTCGTCATCCCAGTCTGTGCAGCAGTCTTTTGCTCCGAGAGGTGAGCAGGTAGACCAGGGGCCTACGGGGCGCGTGTATGCTGTTACCGCGCAGGATTTAGTACCGGCTCCATCAGTAGTGAGAGGTACTTTTCTGTTTTGCAACTCAGTTGCTAATGTGTTGATAGACACGGGTGCATCTCATTCTTTTGTATCTGCTGCATTTGCATCTGTTTTGGAATTGGAGTTAGCACAGTTAGCATCTCCTATTTGTGTGGTATCGCCTTTGGGTGGTGAGTTGATTCTGAAACAGGGTGTTAGAGGATGTGATATAGAGGTCGCCGACTATAGGCTTCCTTTTCCGTTTGTTGTCATGCCCATGAAGGGTTTTGATGTTATTTTGGGTATGGACTGGTTATCGTCATACCGGGCTGTTATTGATTGCTACCGCCAGAGGGTTACATTGTGTACCTTGAGCGGGGAGTGGTTCCATTTCTTGGGAGACCGGGTTGGTAGTGTTTTGCCACCGGGGTATGATTCGCGAGGGCGAAGTGAGCTTAGTAGTCTACTTGCTAGCTTTGAGAGTGGTGAGAGTGGTGAGACCCAGCATGTATTGCCGAGGGTGGTTTGTGAGTATTCGGATGTTTTTCCCGAAGATCTTGTTAGTTTGCCACCTCACCGAGAGATAGAGTTCTCTATTGATTTAGTGCCTGGTACGGCGCCGATTTCTATGGCACCTTACCGTTTTGCTCCAGCAGAGTTGGTTGAGTTGAAAGTTCAGCTCCAGGAATTGCTAGATAAGGGCTTTGTTCGCCCTAGTGTTTCACCGTGGGGAGCACCGGCCCTCTTTGTTAAAAAGAAAGATGGTGCCTTGAGATTGTGTATAGACTACCGGAAGTTGAATCGGGCTACGGTTAAGAATAAGTATCCTATGCCCCGTATAGATGATTTGTTTGACCAGTTGAAGGGTTCCCGTTGCTTCTCTAAGATAGACTTGAGATCGGGTTACCATCAGTTGAGGGTCAGGGAGGAAGACATTCCTAGAACGGCATTCCGTACTCGGTATGGCCATTACGAGTTTTTGGTGATGCCATTCGGGCTTACCAATGCACCGGCAGTCTTTATGGACTTGATGAACCGGATTTTCCGGGAGTTCTTAGACCGATTTGTGGTTGTTTTCGTGGACGATATCCTTATCTATTCGTCTTCTGAGGAGGAGCACGAGGCACACTTGAGAGTGGTGCTTGAGTTACTTAGAGCCCATAGGCTGTATGCCAAGTTTGGGAAGTGTGAGTTCTGGCTGAGGGAAGTCAAATTCTTAGGCCACGTGGTATCCGGAAAAGGGGTGTCTGTTGATACATCCAAGGTTGAGGCAGTGCAAGATTGGGCACAGCCTAAGAGTGTGTTTGAGATCCGCAGTTTTCTGGGATTAGCTGGGTATTACCGTCGGTTTGTGAAAGATTTCTCCAGGTTAGCGTCACCGTTGACTAGACTGACTCGGAAGGGAGTCAAGTTTGTGTGGAGTGAGACTTGTGAAAAGTCGTTTCAAGAGCTGAAAGTTAGATTGACCACCGCTCCGGTGTTGATTATTCCGGAGAGAGGGTTGGGTTATGCGGTTTATTGTGATGCCTCACGAGAGGGTTTGGGTTGTGTGTTGATGCAAGAGGGGAAAGTGGTAGCTTATGGCTCACGTCAGTTGAAAATGCACGAGAAGAATTACCCCACACACGACCTAGAGTTAGCAGCTGTGATCTTTGCCTTGAAAATCTGGAGGCACTACCTTTATGGTGAGAGGTTCGAGGTATTCTCGGATCACAAGAGTTTGAAGTATCTGTTTACACAGAGAGACTTGAATCTGAGGCAGAGGAGATGGATGGAGTTCATCGAGGATTATGATTTTGAGTTGCATTATCATCCGGGAAAGGCCAATGTTGTGGCCGATGCCCTTAGTAGGAAAACCATTAGTGATGTAGCTTGTATAGCCATCCGGGAATGGGTGATGTTGGGAGCACTTGGCGAGTTTGATTTGCTACTGGGCGAATCTGTCAAGGCTGCGGCCTTGTTTTCTGTTGTTGCGCAGCCTACACTTGTGATTAGAGTGTTAGAGGCACAGAGAGGTGACCTTGAGGTAGAATCCCTCCGAGAGAAGATCTCCAGTGGGGAAGTTGAGAAGGGTTTGACGGTGTATCCCGACCTGAGTGTGAGATACCGAGACCGTTTGTTTGTACCGGAGTCTTGCCGAGAGGAAGTACTCCGAGAGTTTCATCATTCGCGCCTTGCGGTGCATCCGGGAGGCACTAAGATGTATCAGGATTTGGGTCGCCAGTTTTGGTGGCGGGGTATGAAGAGAGATGTGGCTGTTTTCGTATCGAAGTGCCTTACTTGCCAGCAAGTGAAGGCCGAGCATCAGAGGCCAGCGGGTTTGTTGCAACCCTTGCCTATTGCCGAGTGGAAGTGGGAGCATGTCACTATGGACTTCGTTGTAGGTCTTCCGAGGACTCAGCGGGGTAGTGATGCTATTTGGGTGGTTGTAGACCGGTTGACTAAATCGGCGCACTTTATTCCTATGCGCGTGAGAGATTCGGTAGATTATCTTGCCGATTTGTATATTCGGGACGTAGTGAGATTACACGGGGTCCCAGTGACGATCGTCTCAGATAGAGATCCTCGTTTTACTGCTAGGTTGTGGCAGAGTTTGCAGAGTGCCTTGGGCACTAAGTTGACCTTTAGTACGGCTTATCATCCTCAGACTGACGGGCAGTCCGAGCGTACTATTCAGATCCTCGAGGATATGCTTCGGGGTTGTGTCCTGGATTTCAGTGGGACGTGGGAGAGGCACTTGCCATTGGTAGAGTTTGCCTACAACAACAGTTTTCAGTCTAGCATCGGTATGGCACCGTTTGAGGCCTTGTATGGCCGACCGTGTAGGTCTCCAGTTTGTTGGGCCGAGGTGGGTGATGCACCTTTGTTGGGTCCGGAGTTGGTTAGGGAGACGACGGAGAAAGTTGAGCTTATCCGTAGGAGGCTTGTTACAGCCCAGAGTCGACAAAAGAGTTATGCCGACCGTAGGAGGAGGCCTTTGGCGTTTGAGGTAGGTGATCATGTCTTTTTGAAGATATCACCTAGACGAGGCCTGATGAGGTTTGGGAAGAGTGGGAAGTTATCCCCTCGGTTTATTGGTCCTTTTGAGATCCTTGAGAGGATTGGTGAGGTTGCTTATCGATTGGCCTTACCACCGCAGTTGTCCGGAGTGCATGACGTGTTTCATGTGAGTATGCTTCGGAAGTATGAGCCAGATCCATCACATGTGTTGGATTGGACTGATTTAGAGGTAGATGAGGATGCCTCGTATGAGGAGAGACCGGTACGGGTCTTGGATAGGCGGGATCAGGTCCTGCGTGGCAAGACCATTCCTTTGGTGAAAGTCTTGTGGAAACATCACGGAGTGGAGGAAGCCACTTGGGAACGTGAGTTGGAAGTCCGAGAGAAATATCCGGACTTGTTTGTTGATATGTAATCTTGTATTTAAATTTTACATTATGTTGAACTTAAGAGCTTTGATATATGTCTTAAGTTGTGAAACATTGAAAATGTTTTGGTTATTGGAAGTATGTTTTGGAACTTGCCTAATATGGAAGTTGAATATAACATTATATGTGTTAAATATATTGTTGAAATTGGAAAGATAGTGCATAATGTTGATGCATGTTGAAAGTACATATTGTGTAATGTCTCTTGTTAAAGGGATGAGATGACCGGTAATGGGTCGAATTGTTGAATGTTAGAATTGTAACATTGTCTAAATGGAGGAAAACTTGTTTGAAAACTTGTGCTTAATTTCGGGGGCGAAATTCTTTAAGGGGGGGAGGTTATAGCGATCCCGGGTTTACCCTTGTTGTATAGTGATCCGGACATGTGTCCGTGGATGTTGGTAGTTGTTTATTATCTTGTTTACATCCTTTCTTACTTTGTATTTGAGTTATAGGATGTGTTGAGCGGGTTTGTTACAGGTTGGTTGAGTTTAGAAACCAAAACTAGTTGCCCAGATTTTTGGCCTGTACGCTCGAGCGGAGGTGTTGGCGCTCGAGCGTAGATTACGTCCATCCAGTATCTTGTTGTGCAGTGTTGTGAGCTCGAGCGTAGTAATTGGGAGCTCGAGCGTAGGTCTGGTTCTGCAAAAGTGCTGAGCGAGTGCATTCTGCGCTCGAGCGGGAGGTTGGCCGCTCGAGCGGAAGTCTGTGAGTGGCCGCTCGAGCGGGGTGTTTTACGCTCGAGCGGAGACCTGGGTTAAAGTTCCGAAATTGTGACTTTTCAAATCACTTTTCACTTTCTCTTCTCTCTCTTACTTTTCCAAAATCACCATTGTTGAGCCTCTCACTCTAGACTCTACCTTCTCTCTAGGTTTTGATCTAGTAGGAGTGATTTACTCACCTTTGGCCTTTACAAAAAAGTTGTTGATCGTCGAGGGCTTCATTTTAATCTGAAAATCTCGGGTTTTGGAGCACGTTGGGTTTTGTCGTCTTCTCCTTTGGGACTCCGAATTTGAGGTAGGGATAACCTACTCCTCTCTATGGGTTTTGTCTTTAAATTTTGGTATTTTGAGATGTTGGGCTTGGTTGGGTAATTTTATGAAAGTTTGGGGCTTTTGTGTAATTTTACAAAAGTTGGGGTTTTATTCATAATAAACCTAGATGCATGTTTGGCATAGAAAATGGAATGATTGTTGAATCATTGATGAAAATGGGACCTAAGGGTTGAAATGGTAATTATGGAAAATGGCCTAATTACATTGTTTAATTAATTGGGATAATTAATTGGTGAGAAATGAGGAAATGAAATGTTGATTGAATATCCATTTGTGCATTTATTTTCTGTTTTAGAAATAACTGCTTTGGGCTATCGGTGGAGGATAGTCGAGATTGTTGTAGACAATGCATGATGATTAGGTAAACTGAAACTAATCAATGAAGTGTGTCATGGAACTTGACGGTTGATTGAATACATTAATTATATGTATTGAGTGATTGTATATAGAACCTTTGTGTTTGTATACGTTATGTGTAGAGGAGGAGATAGGGGATGTACTCCGCGGTTTAGGGGAAGATAGGGGATGTACCTCTAAACCGGATAGGTATTGGGAGGAGATAGGGGATGAACTCCGTAGACAGAGCTCATATGCTTGTCTAGAGAAGTGAAGATAGAGCTCATATGCTTATCTTTGTGAAGTATGGATATAGCTTGTATGCTTATCTGTGGATATTGTTGATATACATATCTGTTATGAAGTGTGGATATAGCTTGTATGCTTATCTGTGGATATTGTTGATATACATATCTGTTGTGAAGTGTGGATACAGCTTGTATGCTTATCTGAATGTGAGATATAGTTTTTATACATATCTGTGGAAATGATGATAGAGCTAGCATGCTTATCTGTTGAAAAAGGGGAAAATGAAAAGTAATTGGGACTTGTAAGTCGTTGACATAAATATGTAATTTATGTGATTGTATCAGTATTGACCAACTATCAATTGCTAATGTTTTAGTCATTGTCCATGGTTGGTTTAGTGTATTTCTACTGGGCTGTGGCTCACCCTATATGGGAATATCATTTTCAGGTACAGGAAGCATGCCACCTCCAAGGTCATAGCTGGGAGGCTAGTGGCGGGCATAGTTTTGTCGTTTTACTTTGATGTATTACATGTAATTTCAAGCCAAGGGCTTAATGTGTAAACGAGTTAGAACTCTTTGTTGTAACCAAGTGTTAACTTGGAAAGCTGTAAGCCCGTAGGGCATTTTGTTATGAGGTTAACATGTAATACTTATGTCTTGGAATTCTAATGAATGAAAGGAATGCGGTTAGTTTAAATGTAAATTCATGTCTTATCTGTTGGGTTTATTGTTATTATTTTGAGGCGTTACAACTTGGTATCAGAGCGTACCGGGTTCGAATACTTTGGGTACGTGGGAAGTGATTAGTATCACAATGGGTTTGTCTCGCTTGGTAGAGACTTAGATGTAGTACCATATGCTATGTGTTTATTTGATAACATGCTTATGTGACTATGTGGGTATGGGATTTAATTTCTAGGATGTTGATTGGATCCTTGAGTTTCTGGGAGTCTTGTTGGAAAAGCACTTGATCAATGCTGTTTCTAACCGGAACTCTAGTAACGTCTCGGGACTATCATTATCCGGAAATGAAGTTCGTAAGTGCTTATGTGTTTATGTGCTTATGTGGAGTGAATTACAGTTGTCCATGCATTAGGACGTGAGTGTTTAGTTTCGGCACATTTATGAATGTGCTAACGTTCTGTGTTGCCTTTATTAGGATGTCAGGACGAGGAAGAGGTGCTAGGCGTGGTAGACCTGCGAGGCAGGAAGTACCGTTACAGGGTGAGATTCCGGCAGTGCAGGAGGGAGTTGGGCAGGCCAATGTGGCCGAGCCAGTGGGTCAGCAGGCTATGGGTGCCTTGGCCAGAGAGATAGCAGGAGCTTTAGGTATTCTTAGAGCTGGGAATCAGGCAGCAGAGTCAGGGCCTTCCTTCTTGAAGAGGGAGTTCTTTCGGTGTAATCCGGACGAGTTTATCGGGGATCCTAAAGAGCCGCTTAAGGCAGATGAATGGCTCGAACAGACAACGAAGACGTTTGAGATGCTTGGCATCGAGGACGGAGCACTGAAAGTGACCTTGGCATCCTTCCAACTGAAGGGAGATGCGGGTCAATGGTGGAAATACGAGAAAGCTCGTGTTGGTGGTACTTGGGAGGCGTTTATAAATGCTTTTCAGGAGAGGTTTTTGTCAGCAGCAGCTAGGGAGAAGCTGAGAGATCAGTTTAGCCGGCTTAATCAGCAGGGCTTGTCAGTGGCCGAGTTTGAGGCTACTTTTACCAGTCTGTCTAGGTTTGCACCTGAACTGGTGGCGTCTGAGGAACGCCGTTGCTATGAGTTTGAGCGGAAGTTGAGGCGGGGCCTCAAGTTGAGAATTGGTGGGTCTTATATTCGAGAGTATAGACACCTAGTGGATGCTGCAGCTCATATGGAGCTTATGATGCAGGAGGAGGATGAGGGTCAGAGAGGCTCCAAGAGGAGCCAGGATAGTCAGAGTGATGGCAGGAGACAGAAGGGTTATAACCCTCAGCAGTCTCAGGGTGCAGTCTCTAGATCGACCTTTCCAGTGCCGAGTGTAGGCTCGGGGAGAGGCAGTCAGGGGGAATTCACTTGTTACAAGTGTGGCCAGTTGGGTCACAAGGTATCTGTTTGCCCGCAGAAGGGTGGGAGTCAGAAAGCTGCTTCTTCTTCAGCTAGACCGCAGAGTCAGAGTTTGGGCGGGGGGCAGCTCTTGACTTGTTATCAGTGTGGACAACCTGGGCACATGAAGAGGTTTTGCCCACAGTTGAGTGCCACTTCGGGAGCGTCTGGTTCTAGGCAGACGCAGGGTTTTCAGCCAGCTCAGTCTGTGCAGGCCTCGAGGGCCAATCCGGGAGCTTCGTCATCCCAGTCTGTGCAGCAGTCTTTTGCTCCGAGAGGTGAGCAGGTAGACCAGGGGCCTACGGGGCGCGTGTATGCTGTTACCGCGCAGGATTTAGTACCGGCTCCATCAGTAGTGAGAGGTACTTTTCTGTTTTGCAACTCAGTTGCTAATGTGTTGATAGACACGGGTGCATCTCATTCTTTTGTATCTGCTGCATTTGCATCTGTTTTGGAATTGGAGTTAGCACAGTTAGCATCTCCTATTTGTGTGGTATCGCCTTTGGGTGGTGAGTTGATTCTGAAACAGGGTGTTAGAGGATGTGATATAGAGGTCGCCGACTATAGGCTTCCTTTTCCGTTTGTTGTCATGCCCATGAAGGGTTTTGATGTTATTTTGGGTATGGACTGGTTATCGTCATACCGGGCTGTTATTGATTGCTACCGCCAGAGGGTTACATTGTGTACCTTGAGCGGGGAGTGGTTCCATTTCTTGGGAGACCGGGTTGGTAGTGTTTTGCCACCGGGGTATGATTCGCGAGGGCGAAGTGAGCTTAGTAGTCTACTTGCTAGCTTTGAGAGTGGTGAGAGTGGTGAGACCCAGCATGTATTGCCGAGGGTGGTTTGTGAGTATTCGGATGTTTTTCCCGAAGATCTTGTTAGTTTGCCACCTCACCGAGAGATAGAGTTCTCTATTGATTTAGTGCCTGGTACGGCGCCGATTTCTATGGCACCTTACCGTTTTGCTCCAGCAGAGTTGGTTGAGTTGAAAGTTCAGCTCCAGGAATTGCTAGATAAGGGCTTTGTTCGCCCTAGTGTTTCACCGTGGGGAGCACCGGCCCTCTTTGTTAAAAAGAAAGATGGTGCCTTGAGATTGTGTATAGACTACCGGAAGTTGAATCGGGCTACGGTTAAGAATAAGTATCCTATGCCCCGTATAGATGATTTGTTTGACCAGTTGAAGGGTTCCCGTTGCTTCTCTAAGATAGACTTGAGATCGGGTTACCATCAGTTGAGGGTCAGGGAGGAAGACATTCCTAGAACGGCATTCCGTACTCGGTATGGCCATTACGAGTTTTTGGTGATGCCATTCGGGCTTACCAATGCACCGGCAGTCTTTATGGACTTGATGAACCGGATTTTCCGGGAGTTCTTAGACCGATTTGTGGTTGTTTTCGTGGACGATATCCTTATCTATTCGTCTTCTGAGGAGGAGCACGAGGCACACTTGAGAGTGGTGCTTGAGTTACTTAGAGCCCATAGGCTGTATGCCAAGTTTGGGAAGTGTGAGTTCTGGCTGAGGGAAGTCAAATTCTTAGGCCACGTGGTATCCGGAAAAGGGGTGTCTGTTGATACATCCAAGGTTGAGGCAGTGCAAGATTGGGCACAGCCTAAGAGTGTGTTTGAGATCCGCAGTTTTCTGGGATTAGCTGGGTATTACCGTCGGTTTGTGAAAGATTTCTCCAGGTTAGCGTCACCGTTGACTAGACTGACTCGGAAGGGAGTCAAGTTTGTGTGGAGTGAGACTTGTGAAAAGTCGTTTCAAGAGCTGAAAGTTAGATTGACCACCGCTCCGGTGTTGATTATTCCGGAGAGAGGGTTGGGTTATGCGGTTTATTGTGATGCCTCACGAGAGGGTTTGGGTTGTGTGTTGATGCAAGAGGGGAAAGTGGTAGCTTATGGCTCACGTCAGTTGAAAATGCACGAGAAGAATTACCCCACACACGACCTAGAGTTAGCAGCTGTGATCTTTGCCTTGAAAATCTGGAGGCACTACCTTTATGGTGAGAGGTTCGAGGTATTCTCGGATCACAAGAGTTTGAAGTATCTGTTTACACAGAGAGACTTGAATCTGAGGCAGAGGAGATGGATGGAGTTCATCGAGGATTATGATTTTGAGTTGCATTATCATCGGGCCAAAGATTGTCGTAGCAAGCGCAAAGGCAAAGGAAGAACAAGCAAGAAGCCTGCTCAAGCCCATATGACCAAAGTGGACAATATTTCCAATGGTATAGATGACATAAATCTTTTTGCAGTTGTTTCCGAGGCAAACCTTGTCAAAAATCCTAAAGAATGGTGGGTGGACACTGGTGCTACTCGCCACATCTGTGCCGACAAAAAGATGTTCACATCTTATTCTACAGTGGACAACAATGAACAAGTTTTTATGGATAACTCCTCAACTTCTAAAGGTGAAGGACAAGGAAAGATTATTTTGAAGATAACATCTGGAAAGGAATTCACTCTCAACAATGTACTGCATGTACCGAACATTCGCAAGAACCTTGTTTCCAGATCTTTGTTAAGTAAAAATGGGTTTAGGCTAGTTTTTGAAAATGACAAATTTTTACTTACCAAAAACGGGATGTATGCAGGAAAAGGTTACATGGCTAATGGCTTTTTCAAAATGAATATAATGACTGTTGTACCCTCTGTTATTAATAAAAATACATCTTCTTCTTACTTGCTTGAGTGTTCAAATTCGTAGCAATCTCGGTTTTGACCCGTCTCTGTGTAGTGTTTAGGGTTCGGGTTGGTATGGTTTTGAACAGTGTTGCATATCTTGGTTTCCCTGTATTTCCCTGTATTTTGGTTATCGGGTTGTAGCGGTGTGTTTGGAACAGGTAATGTCTCCAAATCGTTAGATGCGAATCCAACCCAAATTGTGCCTTACAGAGTTGTATCAGAAGTTAATTCTTTCAAGTTTTGCCACTTCGCTGAGTACGTTAGGGATCGAGCTGCCCGGTTAGCTCGTAGGGGTCCAAGGAGCAGCACCCCTTAGCGGGTCCGGGGCAGCACCCAAGTGGGGACGAGGGGCAGCGCCCCCGAAGCAAAAATACAAAATGCATTCGAACTTGCTTGTCCACTCGAGCGGCCATTTATGCGCTCAAGCGGAGAATGTTTGGTTCCAGAAGTTTGACCTGTTTGCAAAGGTACTAAGAAAGTGTATTCGACGCTCAAGTGGAGCTTTCCGCACTCTAGCGGGAGGCTGTGTCTGATGCTCGAGTGGGGATTTTCATGCTTGAGCGGACCATGTTATATCAGTTCGTGAATCTGATATTTCATATCACTTTTTCAGTTCTCTCTCTCTCTCTAAAACTGTCTAGAATTTCAGATCTAGAGCTTCTCTCTCTAGAAGTCATTCTCTCTTTGATTTCTCCAAATCCATTGGGATTTAGACCTAAGTTCTTCATCAAAGTCAGTTATCATCTCAAGGGATTCGTTGTGTGCGGTGGAGATCGAGTTCAAGCATCGTTAATTTTGGAGTTTCATCTCAATTCTTCTTCAATACTTGAGGTAGGGATTTTCTTAGAGTTATATACATATATATATATATATTTTGCAAGATCTAGATGATTTTCAAAATCATCCTTCGAAAGCGTTGAAAATTGATTGTTGATTCAAGAAGTTGAGCGATTTTGAAAGTGGGTTTGTCTCTTGTTCTTTTGAAATGATCTTATGGGTTTTGATCTTCGTTGATTGAAGAAAATATGATTTTGGAAAGTTTTCTTTCAAAAGATTTGAGTTGTATAGTTTTGGTGAGAAAACCTAGAAATTGGGGATTTTTAAAAGAAATTGAAAATCCATAAATGATATTGTTATACTTATTTTGTGTGTCAAAATAAATGGATATTTTGAAATTTTCTTAGTTATATTTATATAAATGATGAATTTCATGGAATATGAGAATTGTTGTTCATTTTGGAAATTATTGTTCAAAACATTGAAATAGTCTTGAAATGACTAATTGTTGAGGATACTTGAGAAGATGGAATTGTGTTATTCCTTGGATGATGAATCGGAATAAAAGTATTTATATTCATATTGTAAAATTGGCATATCAATTTTGTAACGCCCTCAAAATAATAACATTAAACCCATCAATATAAACATAGATTTATATACAAAAGGTCCACATTTCCTCAATTAATCATAGTACTTCATTACAAGAGTATTACACGTTAACAACAAAAGTAAATGCCCTACGGGCTTACAGCTTTCCAAGTTAACACTTGGTTACAAAAGAGAGTATTGACTCGGTCACACATTAAGCCCTTGGCTTGAGTTTACATGAAATACATCAAAAGGAAAAATAAGGCAACAAAAGTAAATTTGCCCCTAGCCTCCCAAGCTATGTCCTCAGAAGTGGCATGCTACCTGTACCTGAAAATGATGTTCCCATATAGGGTGAGCCACAGCCCAGCAGAGATATACTAAACCAACTATGAACAATGATTAAAAGATTAGCAACTGATAGATGGTCGATACTAACACTTCCATTTACATCTTATTTCAATTCCATGACAACCAAGTCTACGTTACAATTGACTTTTCATTTCTTGTTCAACTTTGGGTTTGAAAACAGGGCTCAGTACTCTGGCCAAAACATTTTGATGAGATTATAGTTCATCACTAGAACATTTTCAAAATTCACGGTGGATACACATTTTGGTGTCGTATCAATAACACACAAACTACATCCCTACTTTACAAACGATGATGATATACACTTTAGTGCTATATCAAATCAAACAAACTTTTCAATAGATAAGCTTATGAGCTATATCAATATTACAACAGATAAGCATATGAGCTATATCTACACTTCACTAGACAAGCATATGAGCTATATCTACACTTCACTAGACAAGCATATTGTAGACGGCGCCCGCGTGGGGAGGCCTCATGCTACAGTTCGGACTCGATTTGTGTCACGGTTCTTAATCTGAACCAAAGAGTCCAAATCTGACAAATCGTTTTGAGAAACAGATTTTTGAAAAAGTAGTGCCAAACATGGACTGCTTTGCCAGATACAGAGTCGCCACCTAAATATTTTTTATGGGAGAATTTAGGAAACCCTGACTCGGTGCCGAAGGCCACATGTCCGTCATCACCGGAGTTGTCTCGGCTCGGGAGCTTGGGTACGATCGGGGAAGGTCAGCTATGAGCACCCCCTTTCGCCCGGTCCGAAGACCGGCCTCTACTAACCGTGATATCCAATTTTGAAAACGTTACGTGTTCTTAAACCGGTTATTAGCCTAGAATTACTATGTTGTGCACGCAGCAAACAAGTATAGACCAAATCACCCAAATTGGAAAGTAGGCTAAAATGCAGGTTTTGCCACCTTCAAGTGGGCTTTTGGAAAAGATGGTTTTGCCACTATCTAGTGGGCTTAAAAATCGCAGTTTTAACGCATTATCCCAATTTAAGCAATTTGACCTCCACCCACAGGCATTCAAGCAGTTTATCTCATGTAAGCACTTAGCCGCATGGCAAGCATACTGTCATGGCAACACTCACACGCATGCTGGATGCTAAAGCAAAAATACTTACATCGTACTCCGTGCCAAAACAGTAAACTAGTTAGCAAACATGCATGTCCTAGTTCATGTTAAAAGTGGCTAATGCATCACATGCAAAATGCGATCTAGGCAGGCTCGGCTAGCCCTAAACATGGCATATGAAATGCGATCAACTATCACATAGTCAATTTTTGAATTGAAGTACGAATGCAGTTAGCGTGATGTACCAAGCCTAATGCATGCAGTACAAATGTATGGATGCACGCATGCATAGCATAAGGTATGCTAAAATAAATGTGCCCTAATCTACCATCATAAGCAGGTAAATAAAAGGGAGAAAGAAATGGGGATTGGAAGACATACACACACTCACCCACATTTATTACATGTTTACCCTCACTCAGAGGGTTCGAATTAATATTACAGTCCCAAAATAATGAACAAATAAAATTATTACAAAATTTCCTAATTAATTTAAAAAAAAAAGGAAGCAAAAGAATGAAGAGGGTGGCCACAGCCTCTGCCTCGGGGCGCGCAGATGATGCATGCTCGAATCCGTCCTGCCCGGAAAACCCGTACTATACTCTTGTCGCCTCTATTTGTACTGCCTTGTCTTTCTGAAAATTTCCAAAGTGCTGGAACAAGCTCTCTGCATCCTGCAGAGCACCACCGGCCAGACAGAATTGCCACCGGCACTCCAAAATTCCCGTCGGCACTTTATCAAATTCATCGGCACTCCAGATAGTGCCGGTCGGCACTAAATTCTGCCGGTCGGCAGAAACTTCCTGCAATAGACAATTTGACAGCAAACAGAGGACAGGCAGTGCATAGTATGGAGTTTTTGGACACATGTAAGCATGGTCCTACTTCTTATCATATTTTGGACTCAAAGAAGCATGACTTTCGATCCTTGAATCATCAATGGTACATGGTGAGTCAAAGGATCGAATTTGCCATTTGATATGAAAATGCATGCAACAAACAACATGAAAACCGAGGCCTTATCAAGTTAGAGTCAAAGGTCCCGATGACCGGGGATCAAGGCACATTACATCACTTGAAGTACGAATGGTCCTTGACTCCCACACTTGGTTTGACACCCCAAACCAAGTAAATGCAATGCATGTAATGCTCACAAGCCTCAAATGTAACACGCCACCAAGATATAAAACACAACAAGCAATATGCAATTATCATGACAAAATGTATGATACCAAGTGCACAAGATACAAACATGATGCAAACATGGAGCAAATTGACCATGGAATTGATGTGCTACAAAGCTTAATGGAACAAATATGCGGCAAACATGGAGCAAGCATGCAAGAGGGCTTGAAGTGGCAAAGGGGGCAGGCCCTTACCCTTCTCAAAACAGTGGCCAAAAGTGCTTAAAATGATAGACAATCAACTCATGTTAACAAGCAAACTTATGGTCCCAAAGCTAAGGCACTAAAGGAGACAACTTACCCCCACCAACATGGCCATTCATGGCATCATTAAAACAAGTAAAAACAGAATTTATGCATGCAAGATATGACCCCAAAAACTCCTAATATGGCAACTAAAATAAGCCCCATGAAACAAATACACCAAGGCTCATTCTTAGGCATAGGAAGACACAACCTCAAGATATGGAAAAGACCATGCATGCACACATGTAGGCATGATTTTTGGACTAAAATGGCATGGCAAACAACCTCCACTCATCAAAGTAGACCAACCAAAGCACTTATGACTCATATACTTGAGGGCTCACAAGCCAAAATACATAGCAACCATAACAAATATGCCAAACATGACCAAGTTGATAACCAACAGATTTTTAAGCATGGAAAAACAATGCTAAATGCTTCATGGAACCAAGCCAACACACACAAAAATCATGGCCTAATCATGGGATGTATTTCTAAGCAAGATGGAGCAATACAAAGCAAGTATCACAAGCATACAAGGGGGCCCAAATCCGACCAAAAACAGAGGTTATGTAAGACCTAAGATGCCTAAAAAAGTACTGAAATGAAGCCAAGAAACAACAAGCACACATGCTATCCTTTTGAGCCCAAAAGGCAAGGAAACAAAACCATAAAGGGAGAGGGGTGTCCCTCCCCTATGCAAGACTTCAAACCAACTTTTTTGACACTAAAATACACTGATTTTTGGTGATCAAAAGATCAAAATGCTGAAGTGAACAAAACCTTATCAAAATGGCACCAAAATAGGCTAAACAAGGCCTAAGAGGGTGAGTTTGCAATCTAACCACAAAGTGACCTTAATGAAAGTGTTAGAGCAGGAAAATATGAGCCTTTTTTATGTTATACACAAGAGCCAAAACAATAAACAAAATAGGTAGAAAACCAATGCAAGTTTGGGGAATAAAAGGGAAAATGCTCACCCTTGAAGAACCCTTGAAGAACAAATGGCCTAACCTCCTTCTTTGGATCAAAACCAGTCCAAAACTCAAGAAACAACTCCCCCAAGTCCCTCAATCTCGGACTAAGGTGTAATAGTGTGTGTAATGGTGCAAAAGTAAGGTAAAACACACCTTTTGGGCCAAGAAACACACACAAGAAGGGAGAGGGAGAGAGGTATAGAGACAATATGTATCTATATCTCTAAAGGCTGATTTTGCTTCTGTTTTTCTGACCTAGAACCAAGAGGAAAGCCTCTCTCTTATAAGGATCCCTCTTGCAAAGCTTATTCAACAAGCTTGGCTAGAGGGAAATCCCTCCATACACGTGTATGGAGGGGAAAGGAGTTGGTGCCAGCTATCACAGCTGGCACAAAATATCTCCATAAAGTGGAGGAACAGTGGTCGGCTGCCCAAAAAAGCTATTCCGGCAAAAAACAGTGCCGACCGGCAACATATTATGCCGACCGGCAATAAAGTGTGCCGACCGGCAAACAAAATTGCCGATGGAAGAAAAAGACCAGCCGGTGGCCTCCAGCCACTGCCGGTGGTGTATGGGGATGTCTCACAAGGCATTCCCTGTCCCTCTAAGGCAAAACAAAAGTGTTTGGTGCAAAACCAGACACTAAACAGTCGAGTTCGGGGATCCTGAGGCAAGGCGCGCGAGCCGAGACCTCCGGGAACTCCAAACGAACACAATCATGGATGATCACCGAGTGTTCAAACGGTGACGTCCAAGTCTTGAGGACGGTCAAAAATGGGGTGTCTACACATATGAGCTGTATCTACGGAGTTCATCCCCCATCTCCTCCCAATCCTATCCGGCTTAGAGGTACATCCCCCATCTTCCCCTAAACCGCGGAGTACATCCCCCATCTCCTCCTCTACACAATGCATATAAACACAAAGGTTCTATACACAATATAACGCATGTAAACACAGAATCACATACGCAATCAATCAATACATAAAGTTAATGTATTCTACCAACCGTCTACACATAATGCATATAAACACATTGGTCATATACACAATCACTCAATACATACAGTTAATGTATTCTATCACCCGTCATACTCTATGACACATTCGATTGATTAGTTTTAGTTTGCCTAATCATCATGCATTGTCTACAACAATCAACACTACCCTCCACCGGTAGCCCAAAGCAATTATTTCTAAGCAGGAAATAAATGCACAAATGGATAATATATCAACATTTCAACTAGATGAGCAATAAAAGATTCGTCTACACTCTTTAATCCCATACATTCCCAATTTCAACTTTTTCAATTCAATTCCTCGCTTTCTTCAATTAATTATATGCATTAATTAATTAAACCAATTAGGGCAAATTACCATAATTCACAAAACAAACCTAAGGTTCCATTTCCATCAATGTCCCAACATTAATCCGTTTCTCTATGCCTAACATGCATATAGGTTTATATATTTAAAACCCCGACTTTTGTAAAATTACACAAAGGCCCAAACTTTCTCAAAATTACCCAACAACCCCCAACATATCAAAATGCTAAAATTCAAAGACAAAGCTCATAAGATGGAGTAGGTTATCCCTACCTCGAATGATGGGGCTCAACGAAGGAGATGAAGAAACGGAAATGCTCCAAATCCTGAAATTTTCAAATTAAAAGATAGCCCTCGACGATCAACACAACTTTTGTAAAGGCCCAAGGTGAGAAAACAACTCCTACTAGATCAATCCTAAGAGAGAAGTTAGGGTTTTAGTGAGAGGAGCTCTCAAAATAGCTTTTGGAAAAGTAAGAGAGAGAAAAGATGTTGAAAAGTGAACAAAAAGGTCGGATCTCGGCTTTATATAAAAGTCGCCCCGCTCGAGCGTTGAACTCCCCGCTCGAGCGTCACTCACAGATACCCGCTCGAGCGTCCAATCCCCAGCTCGAGCGGCGGATGCACGCTCCCAGAACTTTTACAGACATGATGCCCGCTCGAGCGTCAGACACGAACTCCCGCTCGAGCGTCCAATCCCCTGCTCGAGCGTATACCACTGCAGACGAAATACTGGATGGGTGATTTCCCCGCTCGAGCGCCAACACCCCCGCTAGAGCGGAAAGACCAAAAACTGGGCAAAGACTTATGTTTTAAAACGCAACCAACTTATTCCCAACTTGCCCAACACAACCCCAAGCTCGAACACAAAGAGAAAGGGATAGAAAGAGGATAAGACAATAGCACCCTTACGAAATCGAATCCGGATTACAGTTAAGCACGAAAGGGAAAACCGAGATCGCTATAAATTATTTGATTACATTAAACTTTGAAAGTTGATTTGAAAACTTGCAATGAGAAAAGAATGTTGAGAAACAAGTTTTCATGGAATGGTTTTTAGGTAAATACGTTGGTAAGTCTTAATAGGTGGTGTAGATGATATTTAATAAGTTGGCCTGAGAGTCCAGGATAAAAGACCGAAAACCCGCACAGATAGGTGTCGAGCCTTCCAGTTAATACCAGTAAAAATGACAATTTGGTAGTACTTGTATAGTCTAGTTGCATATATGGACCTAGGGATTACTAGAGTCATAATTACTGCCCTTGAAATAAATTGTTAAGTTTTGAACAATTAAAATTGCATGACATCATTGAGCATGATGGTTTTCAAAAGATGAAAATGTGATTTACTTTCAAAAAGGGGCAAAGCATGACATGTGAATTTCATCTCTTGAGACTTGTATAAAATATATATACTTTGTTAAAGATTTCTTACTGGGCTTTATGCTCACCCCACGAGATTTTTGTGCAGGAAAAGATGTGGTGATCCCGCCTAACTAAAGGCGAGGAAATATGTGTTGAGAGTACAAGGCTCTCATTTTGCTGTAACTTTGTTTGTAAGCCAAGGGTTGTATTTGTGTGGGTTTGAATGACCATTTTGTGTAACACCTAAGCCTTGGAAACTTGTAAACCCTTGAAGGTATCTATTTGTTTATGTTATTTTGATTTGAAGTGAATATATTATCGCCTGAAGACTATTTGTATCATGTAATGCATGTGTGGGGATTTATTTTCAGTTTTACTTTAAAGAACCATGGTTATCGTATTATCATTTGGGTATAAAAATTGGGGCGTTACATTTATAGCATGGTAGACTTGGATATGTTAATTATGGATCTTTGCGTAGATTAATTAATATGGAATGTTTACCTAAATTTGACATTGATTCAAATCATAAATGTGAAATTTGCGTTAAGGTAAAATTATCCAAAACTCCTTTTCATTCAATTGAAAGAAGTACGGAACCACTTGAATTGATTCATAGTGACATTTGTGATTTTAAATCAATTCAAACTAGCGGTGGGAAAAAGTATTTTATCACTTTTATAGATGACTATACCAGATATAGTTATGTTTATTTAATTCGAACCAAGGATGAAGCTTTAGAAACTTTCATTCGATACAAGAATAAAGTTGAAAATCAACTTGGTAAGAAAATTAAGAAACTTAGAAGTGATAGAGGTAGTAAATATGAATCACCTTTTGGTGAATTTTGTAAAGAACATAGAATAATTCGTCAAACCACCGCTCCTTACTCACCTCAACAAAATGGAATTGCTGAAAGGAAGAATAGGAATTTAAAAGAAATGATGAATGTCGTGTTAATAAGTTTTGGATTACCTCAGAACTTGTGGGGGGAAGCAATACTTTCTACTAATTATATACTTAATAAAGTACCCCGAAAGAAAGTGAATCAAACACCTTATGAAATGTGGCATAGGAGAGTACTATCCTACAAATACTTAAAAGTGTGGGGGTGTTTGGCTAAAGTGGCTATTCTTAGTCCTAAAAAGACTAAAATATGTCCTAAAACCATTGATTGCATTTTCATTGGTTATGCCAAGAATAGTAGTGCATATCGGTTTTTGATTCACAAATCAGAACATTCCGAAATGCATGTAAATACTATTATTGAATCTCGGAATGCATCTTTCTTTGAACATGTGTTTCCGAATAAGATTGGACAACAGACTAGTAATAAGAAAAGATCTTTTGATGCTATTACTAGTAGTAATCAAGAACAAGATCAAGAGCAAGAGATAGATCAAAATGAGGAAGAGGAACCTAGGCGTAGTAAACGTGCTGGAACCTCAAAATCTTTTGGTCCAGATTTTCTAACATTTTTGTTAGAAAATGAACCTTTAACTTTTAAGGAAGCTATGTCCAGTCCTGAGGCTCCTTTATGGAAAGAAGCTATAAACGGCGAAGTTGAATCCATCCTGCAAAATCGCACTTGGGAATTGGTGGATCTGCACCAAGTTGTAAACCTCTTGGATACAAGTGGATTTTCAAGAGAAAAATGAAAGCGAATGGATCAATTGACAAATACAAGGCAAGACTTGTGGTCAAAGGTTTTAGACAAAAAGAAGGTCTTCATTACTTTGACACATACTCACCGGTTACAAGAATAACATCCATTAGAATGCTAATTGCTATTGCATCTTTGTACAATCTAGAAATTCATCAAATGGATGTGAAAACCGCTTTTTTAAATGGTGAGTTAGATGAAGAAATTTACATAGAACAACCAAAAGGATTTTCTATTCCAGGAAAAGTAAAGAAATTGTGTAAATTGGTTAAATCATTATATGGTTTAAAACAAGCGCCAAAACAATGGCATGAAAAATTTGACAAGGGAATGATGTCAAATGAATTAAAAGTTAATGAGTGTGACAGATGTGTTTATATTAAAAACACAAACAAAAGTTATGTCATTGTATGTCTTTATGTGGATGATATGCTCATCATAGGTAGCAATAATGACATGATTAAAACTACCAAGAAAATGTTGAATAAACATTTTGACATGAAGGACATGGGCATTGTTGATGTAATTCTTGGTATGAAAATTACCAAAACATCAGAAGGATATGCTTTGTCAAAATCTCATTACATTGAGAAAATACTTGACAAATTCAGCAAAGATGATGATCTTGCTAGAATACCTGTGGATGTTAATTTGTTTCTTTCTAAGAATGTACAGGAAAGTATTTTTCAATTAGAGTATGCCCAAATTATTGGAAGCTTAATGTACTTGATGAACTACACTCGCCCAGATATAGCTTATGCAGTAAGTAAATTAAGTAGATATACGAGTAATCCAGGAGTAGAATACTAGAAAGCAATTATAAGGGTTCTTAGATACCTTAGATATACTCGTAACATTGGACTAAATTACACTAGATATCCAGTAGTACTTGAAGGATACTGTGATGTAAATTGGATATCAGATACTAGAGACTCAAAGTTCACCAGTGGGTATGTCTTTACTCTTGGTGGTGCGGCTGTATCTTGGAAATCTTCTAAACAGACTTGCATTGCTAGGTCTACTATGGAATCAAAATTCATAGCTTTAAACAAAGCTGGGAAAGAAGCAGAATGGCTTCGCCACTTCCTTGAAGATATTCCAATATGGCCAAAACCAGTGCCTCCTATATGCATACATTGTGATAGTCAATCAGCAATAGGTAGAGCACAGAGTCATATGTATAACGGTAAGTCGCGACACATTCATCGTTGACATAACACCATAAGACAACTACTCTCTAATGGAATTATTTCCATTGAATATGTGAAGTCTAAAGACAATATAGCGGATCCGCTAACCAAAGGGTTAGCAAGAGAGCTAGTTGAGAATTCATCAAGGGGAATAGGACTTAAGCCTATTAAATAAGAGTTACCACAACGGCAACCCAACCTAGTCGACTGGAGATCCCAAGATCTAGGTTCAAAAGGACAACCGAGTTGTGTATGACTCAGAAGGATCGTTGGGGAGTCAAACTCTTACCCATTTCTGGGATGAAATAGTGATGTCTACAGCATTTTAGGTTATGTAATATTTTTAATGATTCTTATATCTAGGTATACCTAGTAGAGTATGGCAGGATACTCTTCATAAGAATCACCTATATGAGTGTGAACTGGGCCAGTTCTATGAGATTTGTGAAGGGCTATAATTCTCTAAGAACACTCATGAAAGACCAGGTTGTTCAGGGCCAAAATGAATACAATAGTGAGAACTAAACTGTGTTTAGAGATATACTGTGTGAGTTGTATTGTCTTAGTTTACACAAACGGCTGAACAATTCAAGACATCATGTTCACTTGTTAGCTAGTAAATCCGATAGTGTCTCACAATGGAAGGTTCAAAGCCAAAAGCTACCTATCCTTTGCAGAATGTTTCCAATTTATGTACTCTTTGAAATTAGATCATGTTGTTGCATTTTCTCTCCATCAAATTCCATTCATGTGGGGGATTGTTGAAAAATTGGATTTATATAAGGCTTATTTCGGGCCATCTTTGAGCCCAAAATTGAGTAGGCTCCAAACGTCTTTTGGGGTGGGTCCAAAAAGGTGATGTGTTCCTTGCCACATGCAAGTCACACGGTAAAGACGGTTCGTCAAAATCATTTATGAGTGAATAGGAACTTGACGTCGTTTTCAAGTTCGTGGAATGGACATTTAAAGAATTAAATATGGGTTTCCTTGTAAGGCTTGTCCCACATTGAAACTTGAAGAGAACTTATGTGTGAATATAAGTTCTAGGCGACAACACTTGGGTTGGGCCCCAATGAGCACCCCAAGTTTGTAGAAGAGATGAGTTATGGACAAAGTAAACCTTAGCCCAAACCGCCACACACACGTGCGTGCGCCGCCACCGCCGTCCATTCGACCGAGCCGAGTCGTACCGTGTCGGGCGCGGGTGTGGGTTGTTGGTCGAGTCGATTTTTATATTAATTTTTTGGGCAAAATTTGTTTAAATTTTTTCCAAAATTCTTGCGGGAAAATTTATTTTTCTGAACCAAAATTAATTCAATTTTTGAATTTAATTTTTATGTCCATATTTTACTTCTTCAGTCCATTTTTTCAAACAGTTTAAACAGTTCAAACAGGTTGCCAATCTGTTAAACCCCGGACAGATTCAGTTTCTACCCAGACAGATTCAAATCTGTTATAATTTTTCAACAGATAGAAACTGTCCAGCAGTTATCTGTTGCACCTGTTCATTCAAAATATCCACCTGTTCGATTTGATTTTCAGACCTGTTCAGGTCCATATATAGCAGGCCATTTTCCAGCAGTGAGGCATTCCGAAAATTCATTCTTTCCTTCTACTTTTGCTCTCTTACATGATATAATCTTCATATTAATTTTAGAAAAAAAAATCAGAGAGTAAGAACACAGGTTTTTGTTCGTCGAACAAATTGTTTGGAGTGCTACTACAATTTGTGAAGATCATTGTATCTTGGGAGATAGATGCCACTTAACCGTAAGCACTGTAGCGGGGTGAATCTGTCTTAAGGACAGAGTGTCACACACTCGACTTGATCTTTTTATTGTTCATTCGGTTTGAAAAAAAAAATTTTGATACTTTATTTATTTTATTTGTTTGACTTAGTTTCAATTTATTTATTGTACATAGAAGATTAGTCCAACATTTACTTCCAAGAAAAAACCAATCAAAATACAAACCAACAAGCTTCTCAATATCAAATTTCAATAATCATCCAAATAGCTACATGTAACAACCACATCCACTCATCAAAATTGAGTATGGATTGAAGCACATGAGCCAACAAGCTTGAATGATTAGATAGCAAATGAGAAAGTGCAAAAAATATGAAAAAAACTATACTATATAATCAAACTTGTAGATGGGTGGCTACTTTCTAAGTTCCAACCCATCCACAAGGTTCCAATCAACACCTCTACATACAACAACAATGAATTGTACTTTTAAAAGGCAAGAAAAGAGTACAAACACATAGAAAATGAAAGAAACCATCAACTCAATGGATGGGTGGCTACTTTCTACTTCCCTCCACATTCATGAGGACTCCTCACATGATTACAACAAGCTAGAAATGAATTCAGAGCTTAGAGAGAGAGAGAGAGAGAGAGTGTGTGTGTGTGTGTGTGTGTGTGTGTGTGTGTGTGCGTGTGCGTGTGAGAGAGAGAAAAGTTTAAAAGTTTCACCTCTTAAAAGAGGTTGAGCTTCCTGGTTGTCAAACTCCTTCTTGGCACCCTTAAGGTTCTTTAGATATGGCTTATAGTTCTTGATATCCTCAGCAACAAGCTTGTAATTAAGCTTTAATGGAGTTTCGGTGGTTGGTGTGTGAAAAATGGAGGTTGGAGGCGAGGTAGAGTGAGAAGCTCTAAAAAACAATTCTCTTAGCCTTTGAAAATTTGGTAACCCTAAAAACCAAAGTTGGGTCGTGTATTTATAGATTTTATATCTAAAATAATTGTGGAAAAGTCATAGAAAAAGTCAAAATTCCCAAAAATACTCTGTACCTGAACATTC
The DNA here is from genome assembly GCF_055761805.1 of Camellia sinensis. Lineage (NCBI taxonomy): Eukaryota > Viridiplantae > Streptophyta > Magnoliopsida > Ericales > Theaceae > Camellia > Camellia sinensis. The sequence continues at coordinate 86,746,539 of NC_138963.1, forward strand.
TAGCACGTCGTACCATTATTCTTCTAGCCAACTACATTTTTCATCTGGTCGTGATTTGTTGTTTGACCAGATGAAGAATATGCCGTTAGGTCAATAGGGTAAAGTTAGCATAATTTGAAAGAAGAAACAGGTATTTCAAAGGATTTCATCATTTCCATTTATTCCTACCATATCCTTCACTCAGTTCACAAGAAACAACAATGTTTGGAGGTTGAAAAGGTGAGCCTCGGGATATTGTAGAAATGTTTGAAACTCCACAATCAGACGTATTTTGAAAAAAGGTTCTAATTTGGTTTAAAATGTTTTGGCCAAAATGCGTGTAAGGTTAGAATTAAAGCTTGAGTTTGGACTCCTTACTGAAGAATTCATAAGATTAGCATATCTCAATTTTCATTACCGGATGTTCAGAAAAGAGTGTCTTAAGTCTTAAGGCCGGTCAAAATAAGGTGTCTACACATATATACAATTGAATTATTATTATTTTTTTTTTGGTGTAGAAATAGTTCCAAAAAATTTTTTTTTTTTTTACAAATTCCCAAAAAAATAACTTTAAAAAACATTTTACAAACAAATTTTCTATAATTTTATTTGCTTTTAAAAGCATAAAATAGTTTTCCATAATAATACCAAACGCCTACATGTGTTTCTACCTTAAACAAGCATTTCAAAACAGATAACACATACAAAAAGGTCCCCACATGCACATAGATTGAATGTTTCTCAATTCTCATTTCAACCTCAAATATTTTTGTTTCCTTCAAATGAAATATACAATCTCTCAGAATTTATTTATTCCATCATAACGACAATTATAATAAATAAAAATCAAACCCATCATAAATTAAGTTTGAAGTTCTTGAATTAAGGGCATTTAGGCCCTCCCTCCTTTGTTTTCCAATTGTTGTAACATGGACATTCCTCCTTGTGGCCATATGTGCCCGACGGTACACAAAGACATTTGTCACAACAAAGGTTGCAGAACATCAAGCAATTGTTCAAGTGCGATGTTGCCGAACATCGTTTGGCGCATGCAGCAGGGCATTCTACAAACATGACATTCATACACCATTAATTAGATCCATATTTGACTACAATTTTTTTTTAAAGATAATGATACAAAAAGAAAGGCGAAAAAATACTTACGATCTTTGGTAAGAGATCCTTCTCCGCCAGCCTATTGGTGATTTAAAACAAATCAATGACATATAAATTAGACAAATCTCGTAAAAAATATAAATTTTACTATAAGTTAGTGTTCTTTGAACTTTTATATCGTCTTTGAATTTTTTGGATATATAAGGGGGAAGAAAAGGGAAGAAAAAAAAAATGAATGAGTTATAACCTAACATTTTCACTTTTCACTTCTTTCTTTTTTTTTCGTGTGCGTGTGTGTGTACAGTTAAGATCCAAACACAATCTAAGATTGAAGACATAATCACCATTATTGTGGCGAAAATAGTTGGGGAGGATTACTTACCAATGAAACTTGAATGGTTGACATGGAAGCCACAAGGAAGAAGAGGAAAACAAATTGAAGCCTTGAAAAGCCAGCCATAACTCTACTACTCTTTTAGTTTGTGAAATTTTTCTCTTTTTCTTTCACGTTTACCCCGGTCACAATACATTTTGATACCTATGTAGACGCGCCCGCGGAGGGGGCCTCGCTACTACAGTTCGGACTCGCGATTTTTGTTGTCGCGGTTCTTAATCTGAACCAAAGAGTCCAAATCTGGCAAATCATTTTGAGAAACAGATTTTTGAAAAAGTAGTGCCAAACATGGACTGCTTTGCCAGATACAGAGTCGCCACCTAAATATTTTTTAAAATGGGGAAATTTAGGAAACCCTGACTCGGTGCCGAAGGCCACATGTCCGTCATCACCGGAGTTGTCTCGGCTCGAGAGCTTGGGTACGATCGGGGAAGGTCAGCTATGAGCACCCCCTTTCGCCCAGTCCGAAGACCGGCCTCTACTAACTATGATATCCGATTTTGAAAACGTTATGTGTTCTTATTCCATTTATTAGCCTAGAATTACTATGTTATGCGCGCAGCAAACAAGTATAGACTAGATTGCCTAATTTGGAAATAAGCATTGCATATCCGTTTGTTTTGGAAAATGTTTTGGATTTGCTACTCGCAAGTAGGCTAAAATACGGATTTCAACGAGTTTTTCCAACTCAAACAATCCAACCTCCACCCACTGGCATTCAAAATAGTTTATCTCATATAAGCACTTAGCCGCATGGCAGGCATACTGTCATGGCAACACTCACACACATGCGGGATGCTAAAGCATAAATACTTACATCGTACTCCGTGCCAAAACAGTAAACTAGTCAGCAAACATGCATGTCCTAGTTCATGTTGAAAATGGCTAATGCATCACATGCAAAAATGCAATCTAGGCAGGCTCGGCTAACCCTAAACATGGCATGTGAAATGCGATCAACTACCACATATTCAATTTGTGAATTGAAGTACAGATGCAGTTAGCGTGATGTACCGAGCCTAATGTATGTAATACAAATGTATGGATGCACGTATGCATAGCATAAGGTATGCTAATTTCAAAAATGCCCTAATCTACCATCATAAGCAGGTAAATAAAAGGGAAGAAAGAAATGGGGATTGGAAGACATATACACACTCACCCACACTTATTACATCATTGCCCTCACTCGGAGGGTCCAAATAAATATTACAGTCCCAAATAATAAATGAATAAAATTATTACAAAATTTCTAATTAATCAAAGGGAAGAATGCAAAAGAAAGAAGAGGGTGGCCGCAGCCTTTGCCTCGGGATGCGCGAATGATGCGTGCTCGAAAGCCGTCTCGCCTGAAAAACCCGTACCATATCTCCGCCACCTCTGTTTACACTGCCCTGTCTCTCTGAAAATTGCCAAAGTCCTGGAGCAGGTTCCTCACACATTGCAGAGCACCACCGGCCAGACAGAATTCCCACTCGCACTCCAGAATTTCCACCGGCTGTTGAATTGATAATCGGCACTTAAAATATTGCCGGCCGGCTCTGAATTCTGCCGGTCGGCAGAAACTTCCTGCAGAGACAGTTTTGACAGCAAACAGAGAATAGACAATGCATGTGTAGACACCCCATTTTTGACCGTCCTCAAGACTTGGACGTCACCGTTTGAACACTCGGTGATTATCCATGTTTGTGTTCGTTTGGAGTTCCCGGAGGTCTCGGCTCGCGCGCCTTGCCTCAGGATCTCCGAACTCGACCGTTTAGTGTCTGGTTTTGCACCAAACACTTGCATCCTGCCTTGGAAGGGCAGGGTGGGGCTTGTAGACCATCCCCACCCATCACCGGCAGTGGCTAGATGCCACCGGCTGGTTTTTGCTGCCACCGGCAATATAGTTTGCCGGTCGGCACTCTTTGTTGCCGGTCAGCACTATTTTGTGCCGGTCGGCACTTTGTTTGGCCAAGATGGCATTTTTTGCCGGCCGATTGCTGTTCATCTGCTTTTGCAGATATTTTTGGACAGCTGTATAGCTTTTGCTCCCCTCCATACACGTGTATGGAGGGATCTCCCTCTTGCAAAGCTTGTCTTGTAAGCTTTACAAGAGGCATATAGAGAGAAGCTCTCTCTAAGGCAAAAAAGAGAGGCTTAGGCATTTTTTAGAGAGAAAATACAGAGGAGAGCTCTGGTTTTCTAGGGTTAGGGTTAGACATACACAACCTATCTCTCTTTTCCTCTCATTTTTGCATACTAGGTGTTTTGTGTCTCATTATTGCACACAAACACCTAGTGTTTCACCTTCCTCTTGGAGCTGAGGTTCTAAAGAGTGTGTTTTGAAGTTTTGGTCTTGGATTCAAGCTCAAGGAGGCCATTGGAGCACCATTGTTGAAGAGGACTACAAGGGTAAGAAACTAGTCCCTTTTTTTCCCCATTTTTGCATTGATTTTCTACTAGTCTTAGAGCTGTTTTTGTGATTATTGTATAACATAAAAAAGTTCTATTTTTAAGCCCTCTTTATTGTTTATTAAGAGTGTTTTGTTGTTTGAGGGTTGTTGACCACCCTTAGACCTCAAAAGGCCTCATTTTGAGCCATTTTGTGTTAGCTCCGGGATTTTGGTGTTGAGGTCTCTTCACCACTGAAATCTTGAGGGATTTCAGTGGTGAAGATGATGCTTTGAAGTCCCAAGAAGGAGAGGGCCACCCCCCTCTCCTTGTTGTCCTTGAAAAGGACCTATTTTGGCCTCTTAAGGAAGCCTATGCTTGAGTGTGTGTTGAGCATATTTGGTTTGTTTTTCATGCTTATATATCCATGATATAACATGATTTCAAGTTGGTTTTGGAACTCCATGCATGTTTAGCATAGTTGCCATGTAATGCCCTATTTGTGCCTTAACATGTTCTAGGTTGTTAGCCTTTGTTGGAGCATGTTTTAGGCTTGCATTTGTGAAGTTTATGTGTTTATTTTGCCATGTTTTAGCTCTGTCCATAATCGTTTGGGTTGATCTTTGCATGCATTATATAGCTCTTTTGTATTTGGGCTTGTTGGCCTTGAGTATGTGCATGTGTAGCATGCCATCTTTGCATTGTTTTGATGATTTGGAATCATCCTACATGCTATTTCAGTCCCATTTCCATGCTTGTTGGATTGCCTTGCATGTCTCTTTAATGCTTTGAAAGCATGTGTTGCAATGCTCCATGTTTTGGCCATGGTGTATGCCTTTGAATTTGGGCCACTTAGATGCCATCTAAGGAGTCCTTTGGCCTTGTTTTAACATGCTAAAAATCTGTTTTTAGTTGTTTAATGCATGCCATGTTTGGTCATGTTAAGTGTAGTTCAATGCCTTATTGATTTGCCTTGAACACTTGGACTATTCGTTGCATGTTTTGGCTTGATTTTGTTGCTTGGTTTGGCACCACCCTAACATGATTTCAATGCTTATGTTGCATGCTAATTGCTTTTGTTTACCCCTTTCAAGTGTGCTTGAATGTTGTTTGATTCATGCTTAAGTGTTGGTCCTTATGTGCATGTGTGTGTGCATGCCATTTAGCTCTCACTCTTTAGCACTTATGGCTACTGTTTTAGGCCTTTTTAGAGTTGCCTAATTCATGTATAAGTCCATCTTGCCATCCATTTGCATTGCCATATGTATGCTTGCATGATTGCATAAGTGCCTTGCCATGTCATGTTGCATTCCTAGCTTGTATGCCTAGGTTGCATTGCATTTTGCATGCATGCCTTGTTCCTTGAATTAGTGATAGGAATAGGGCCTAATTTGTTTGATTGGTTTGCATGCATTTGAAATCAAAGTTGCATACTTGGTTCCTTGGGCCATCATGCATGGAAATGCGTGATTGGTGGTCCGAGAACCGAGGCACATGTCCCTTTGAGTCATTACAATGATAAGAGACATGGTTGGTGCATACATGCCTTGAATTGTGCTGCCATGCCTTGTTTTGCCCTCTGTTGCTGTGAGTTGCAGGTCCTGCAGACTTTCTTTGCCGACCGGCAGTGTAAGGTGCCGGCCGGCAACCTTTTCTCTGCCGACAGCTTCAATTTTGTGCCGATGGACACATACCAGTGCCGGTGATGATCCCACTCAGCCGGTGGTACTCCCCAGTGCCCAGGGATGTAACCCTGAGGTTTTGACAGCCTCCAGAGAAGTGAAGGAAGGAAAACAGAGGCAGCTTGTGCATGGCGGCGCGCTTCTCGAGGCGTTTTACTGTTTTCCTAAATTAGTTAATTTGTTAATTAATTAATTTGTAATATTTAATTAGCTTGCGTAGTTAATTAATTTGTAATATTTATTCGGTCCCTCCGAGCGAGGGCAAATCTGTAATAAGTGTGTGTGGGTGGTGTGTATGTCTTCCAACCTCACTTCTTTCTTCCCTTTTACTTACCCGCTTTAATGGTTAGTATTAGGACACGTTTAAATTAGCATACCTTATGCTATGCATGCGTGCATCCATGCATTTGTATTACATGCATTGAGCTCGGTACATCATACTAACTGCATATGTATGTCAAATTCCAAACTGAATATGTGAAAGTTGTGCATTTCTCACATACCATGTTTAGGATAGCCGAGCCTATTCTAGCAACATTTTGTATGCGATGCATTAGGCACTTCACATGGACTTGGATCATGCATGTTTGCTAACAAGTTCTTTGTTTTGGCACGGAGTACTATGTAAGTATTTCCGCTTTAGCATATCGCATGAGTGTGAATGTCGCCATGACAGCATGCTTAACATGTGGCTAGATGCTTATGTGTTAAACTGTTTTGAATGCCTGTGGGTGAAGGTTGGATTGTTTGAGTTGGAAGAACTCATTGAAATCCGTGTTTTAGCCTACTTGCGAGTAGCAAATTCCAAAGCATTTTCAAACCAAACGGATATGCAATGTTTATTTCCAAATTAGGCAATCTAGTCTATACTTGTTTGCTGTGCGCATAACATAGTAATTCTAGGCTAATAAATGGAATAAGAACACGTAAAGTTTTCAAAAACGGATATCACGGTTAGTAGAGGCCGGTCTTCGGACCGGGCGAAAGGGGGTGCTCATAGCTGACCTTCCCCGATCGTACCCAAGCTCCCGAGCCGAGACAACTCCGGTGATGACGGACACGTGGCCTTCGGCACCGAGTCAGGGTTTCCTAAATTCTCCCATTTTAAAATATTTAGGTGGCGACTCTGTATCTGGCAAAGCAGTCCATGTTTGGCACTACTTTTTCAAAAATCTGTTTCTCAAAACGATTTGCCAGATTTGGACTCTTTGGTTCAGATTAAGAACCGTGACACAAATCGAGTCCGAACTGTAGCACGAGGCCCACGGGCGCTTCTACAGCATGGCATGGGGTTTTCAGGCACATGTAAGCATGGTCATATTTCCTATCATGCTTCGAACTCAAGGAAGCATGTCCCTCGATCCCCGAACCATCAATGGTGCATGGCGGCTCAAAGAATCAAATTTGCCATTTGATATAAAGATGCATGCAACAAACAAAATGAGAACCGAAGCCTTATCAAGTTGGAGTCAAGGGCCCCGCTGACCAGGAATCGAGGCACATTACATCACTTGAAGTATGAATGTTCCTTGATTCCCACACTTGGTTTGACACCCCAAACCAAGCAAATGCAATGCATGTTATGCAAACATGACTCAAAATGCAATATGATACCAAGATGCAAGATACAACAAGTACTATGCAACCAACATGACAAATGTGTAATGCCAAGCATACAAGGTGCAAATGTGGTGCAAACATGGACCAATTTGGGAATGGGATTAACATGCTACAAGGCCTAATGAAGCAACCATGCGACAAACATGGAACAAGCATGCAATGGGGCCTTAAGCCATAAAGGGACAGACCTTAATCCGCCCCAAAACAGTGGCCAAAAGATGTCTAAAAGGTGGGCCAATACTCATGCTAACAAGCAAACTAATGGTCCCAAGGTTAAGGCACCAAAAGAAGACATTTTACCCCCACCAACATGACCTCTCATGGCATGATTAAAACGAGTAAAAACAGAATTTTACAGACCAAGATAGGTCTCGAAACCCTCCTAATATGGCAGCTAAGGTGACTCCCAAGAGGCATATGCACCAAGCCTCATTCCTAGGCATAAGAGGGTACACCCTCAAGGCATAAAAGAGGTCATGCATGCACACATACAAACATGATTCTTGGACTAACATGTGGCCCTAAATGATGTTAAATCATGAGGGTGATCACAACCATGCATGCTAGAGGTCAACATGCTCAAAGCTTTCAAGCCAAAATACATAGCACTCATAACAAACATGTCAAGCATGACCAAATGGATGACCAACAGACTTTAAGCATGGAAAAACAATACTAAAAGCTTCATGGAACTAAGCCAACACACGCAAGAATCATGGCCTAATCATGAGATGCACTTCTAAGCAAAATGGAGCAATACAAAGCAAGTACTACAAGCATACAAGGAGGCACAAATCCGGCCAAAAACAGAGGTTACATATGACCTAAAACACCTAAAAAACTTCTGAAATGAGGCCAAGAATGACCAAGCACACATGCTACCCTTTTAAGCTAAAAAGCAAGGAAACAAAACAATGAAGGGAGAGGGGTGTCCCTCCCCTATGCAAGACTTCAAACCACCTTTTTTAACACTGAACATTAACTGGTTTTTAGTGGTGAAAGGACTAAAACACTGAAGTGAACAAAGCCTTACCAAAGAGGCACCAAAATGGACCAAACAAGGCCTAGAAGGGTGAGTTTGCACTCAAACCACAAAACGACCTTAATGAAAGTTCTAAAGCATGAAAATACAAGCCCTTTTTATGTTATACACAAGAGCTAAAACAGCAAGCAAGATAGGTAAAAAACTATTGCAAGTTTGGGGAATATAAAGCAAGATGCTCACCCTTGAAGAACCCTTGAAGAACAAATGGTCTAGCCCTCTTCTTTTGATCAAAACTAGTCCAAGAACTCAAGAATCAACCCCCCAAGTTCCTCAATCTCGGAGTAAGGTGTAATAGTGTGTGTAATGGTGCAAAAGTAAGCTAAAATCCACCTTTAGGCCAAGGAAACACACACAAAGGAGAGGAGAGAGGGAGATATGGAGATAGAGTGTATCTATATCTCAAAGCTCTGGTTTTTGGTTCCAAAATTCTAACCTAGATCAAAGAGGAAGACCCTTCCTCTTATAAGACTCCCTCTTGCAAAGCTTATACAACAAGCTTGCTTAGAGGGAGATCCCTCCATACACGTGTATGGAGGGAGGCAGAGTTGGTGCCAGCTATCACAGCTGGCACAAAATATCTCCATAAAGTGGATGAACAGTGGTCGGCTGCCCAAAAATGTCATTTCGACAAAAAAGAGTGCCGACCGGCAACAAAATATGCTGACCGGCAATAAAATGTGCCGACCGGCAACAAATAGTGCCGATGGCAGAAAAAGACCAGCCGGTGGCCTCTAGCCACTGCCGGTGGTGTGTGGGGATGCCTCACAAGGCATTCCCTGCCCCTCCAAGGCAAAACACAAGTGTTCGGTGTGAAACCAGACACTAAACGGTCAAGTTCGGAGATTCTGAGGCAGGGCGTGCAAGCCGAGATCTCCGGGAACTCCAAACGAACACAAACATGGATTATCACCGAGTGTTCAAACAGTGACGTCCAAGTCTTGAGGACGGTCAAAAATGGGGTGTCTACAACCTATGATTCCCTATTTATAGTTGATGCGCTAGCTTGTAAACATTCTTTGAATGGTAAGCTATTAAACCATCTTAAATGTTAATAGTGTGAAACGGTCAATAAATTATTACCAAAATGCGGTTACTAAGCCTTCTTTTGGTAATGATTTTTTTAGTTGATTTTTTTGATTTTTTAGCTTTGGAATGGTGGTTTTTTTTTTTTTTTGTCCTTTTGTGATTTTTGGCTTTTTGTGATTTTTTGACTTTTTTTTTTTTTATCCTTTTGTGATTATTTAGCCCAACTCAAAAACCAAACAATCCCTAAATGAGATTCCTTTCATTGTGGGTTTGCTATGCATGGTATTATTCAATGGGAAATTTGAACATCATTATTGGAGAAAAATTACTTACCTATTTTGGGAAATAGGTTAAAAGTTAATTTTTTGACTTTTTTAAAAAAAAACGTGCAAAAAAATATAGAGGTGATGTGATCCAAAAAAGTCAAAAAGCCAATAAACTGGCTTTTAACCTACTTCATGAGGCTCACTTTGGGCTCACCTCTCATCATGTGGTCATCAATATCTGATTAATTTAATTTATCATAGATGATTTGTTCAGTAAGCCTTATAAGATAAATGATTCGAATCATGAAAGTGTATTTAGAATGAACCTAATGAAAAATATAACAGTTGTAGACACCCCATTTTTGACCGTCCTCAAGACTTGGACGTCACCGTTTGAACACTCGGTGATCATCCATGTTTGTGTTCGTTTGGAGTTCCCGGAGGTCTCGGCTCGCGTGCCCTGCCTCAGGATCTCCGAACTCAACCGTTTAGTGTCTGGTTTTGCACCAAACACTTGCATCTTGCCTTTGAGAGGCAGGGAATGCCTTGTGAGACATCCCCACACCCCACCGGCAGTGGCTAGAGGCCACCGGCTGGTCTTTTGCTGCTATCGGCACTTTTGTTTGCCGGTCGGCACATTTTATTGCCGGTCGGCATAGGTTGTTGCTGGTCGGCACTGTTTTTTGCCGAAATGGCATTTTTGGGCAGCCGACCACTGTTCATCCACTTTATGGAGATATTTTGTGCCAGCTGTGATAGCTGGCACCAACTCTTCCCCCCTCCATACACGTGTATGGAGGGATCTCCCTCTAAGCAAGCTTGTTGAATAAGCTTTGCAAGAGGGAGTCTTATAAGAGGAGAGCCTTCCTCTTTGATCTAGGTTAGACTCTTGCAACCAAAAACCAGACCTTGGAGATATAGATACATATTATCTCTATACCTCCCTCTCTCTCCTCCTTTGTGTGTGTTTCTTAGCTCAAAATGTGGTTTTTACCTTACTTTTGCACCATTACACACACCATCACACCTTACTCCGAGATTGAGGGACTTGGGGGGTTGTTTCTTGAGTTTTTGGAATGGTTTTGATCAAAATAAGGAGGCTAGACCATTTGTTCTTCAAAGGTTCTTCAAGGGTGAGCATCTTGATTTATATTTCCCAAACTTGCAATAGTTTTTTACCTATCTTGCTTGCTGTTTTAGCTCTTGTGTATAACATAAAAAGGGCTTGTATTTTCCTGCTTTAGCACTTTCATTGAGGTCATTTTGTGGTTTGAGTGCAAACTCACCCTTCTAGGCCTTGTTTGGTCCATTTTGGTGCCTCTTTGATAAGGTTTTGTTCACTTCAGTTTTTTGGTCCTTTGACCTTTTGAAATCAGTGTATTTTTAGTGTCAAAAAAGTTGGTTTGAAGTCTTGCATAGGGGAGGGACACCCCTCTCCCTTTATGGTTTTGTTTCCTTGAGTTGTGGCCCAAGAGGGTGACATGCATGCTTGCTTAGTTTTTGCCTCATTTCAGAACTTTTTGGGTGTTTTTAGGTCATGTGGGATCTCTATTTTTGGCTGGATTTGTACCTCCTTGTATGCTTGTAGTACTTGCTTTGTATTGCTCCATTTTGCTTTGGAGTGCATCTCATGATTAAGCCATGATTCTTGTGTGTGTTGGCTTAGTTCCATGAAGTTTTTAATGTTGTTTTTCCATACTAAAAATCTGTTGGTTATCCATTTGTTCATGCTTGACATGTTTGTTAGGGTTGCTTTGCATTTTGGCTTAAAAGCTTTAAGTATGTTGACCTCTAGCATGCATGGTTGTGATTACCCTCATGATTTAACACCATCTAGGACCACATTTTAGTCCAAGAATCATGTTTGTATGTGTGCATGCATGACCTCTTTTATGCCTTAAGGATGTGCCCTCTTGTGCCTAGGAATGAGCCTTAGTGCATATGCCTCTTGGGGGTCATCTTGGCTGCCATTTTAGGAGTTTTTGGAGTCCCATTTTGCATGTAAAAATTCTGTTTTTACTTGTTTTAATCATGCCATGAGAAGTCATGTTGGTGGGAGTAAGTTGTCTCCTTTTTGTGCCTTAACCTTGGGACCATAAGTTTGCTTGTTAACATGAGATGTTGTCCATCATTTTGAGCACTTTTTGGTGCTGTCTTGGGGTAGACTAAGGACTGTCCCTTTATGGTCCAAAGGCTCCATTGCATGCTTGTTTCATGTAAGTTGCATGATTGCTCCATTAAGCCTCATAGCATGCTAATCCCATTACCAAATTGGTCTATGTTTGCACCTCATTTGCACCTTGCATGCTTGGCATTACACATTTGTCATGTTGGTTGCATAGTGCTTGTTGTGCTTTACATCTTGGTACCATGTTGCATTTTGAGCCTTGTGAGCATAACATGCATTGCATCATTTGGCTTGGGGTGTCAAGCCAAATATGAGGGTCAAGGGACATTCATACTGCAAGTGATGCAATGTACCTTGATTCTCGGTCACCGGGGCCTTTGACTTCGACATGATAAGGCTTCGGATCTCATTTTGTTTGTTGCATGCATCCTTACATTGAGTGGCGAATTTGATCCCTTGGGTCATCATGCTCCATTGATGGCTCGAAGATCGAGGGTCGTGCTTCTTTGAGTTCAAAACATGATAAGAAGCACAACCATGCCCACATGTACCTGAGAAGCCCATGCCATACACTGTCTGTTCTCTGTTTGCTGTCAAATTGTCTTCTGCAGGAAGTTTCTGCCGACCGGCAGAATTTAGTGCCGACCGGCAATATATGGAGTGCCGAGGAATCCAACAAATGCCGATGGGAATTGTGAAGTGCCGGTGGGAATTCTGTCCGGCCGGTGGTGCTCTGCAGGATGCAAGGAACATGCTCCAGTACTTTGGCAATTTTCAGAAAGACAAGGCAGTACAAACAGAGGCGGCAGAAGTACAGTACGGGTTTTCCGGGCGAGACGGATTCGAGCATGCATCATTCGCGCATCCCGAGGCAGAGGCTGCGGCTGCCCTCTTCTTTCCTTTGCCATCTTTTCTTTTAAATTAAATTAGAAATCTTGTAATAATTTTATTTGTTTATTATTTTGGGACTGTAATATTTATTTGGGCCCTCCGAGTGAGGGCAAATCTGTAATAAGTGTGTGTGGGTGGTGTGTATGTCTTCCAATCCCCATTTCTTTCTTCCCTTTTATTTACCCGCTTATGATGGTAGATTAGGGCATTTTTTGAAATTAGCATATCTTATGCTATGCATGCGTGCATCCATGCATTTGTGATGCATACATTAGGCTCGGTACATCACGCTAACCGCATTTGTATTTCAAATTCTAAACCGAATATGTGATAATTGTGCATTTTCACATACCATGTTTAGGGCTAGCCGAGCCTGCCTAGATCGCATTTTGCATGTGATGCATTAGCCACTTTTAACATGAACTAGGACATGCATGTTTGCTAACTAGTTTACTGTTTTGGCACGGAGTACAATGTAAGTATTTTTGCTTTAGCATCCAGCATGCGTGTGAATGTTGCCATAATAGTATGCTTGCCATGCGGCTAAGTGCTTACATGAGATAAACTGCTTGAATGCCTGTGGGTGGAGGTCAAATTGCTTAAATTGGGATAATGCGTTAAAACTGTGAATTTTAAACCCACTAGATAGTGGCGAAACCATCTTTTCCAAAAGCCCACTTGAGGGTGGCAAAATCTGCATTTTAGCCTACTTGCAAGTAGCAAACCATTTTCAAAACGAACATAAAATATTTTGTTCCAATTTGGGCGATTTGGTCTATACTTGTTTGCTGCGCGCATAACATAGTAATTCTAGGCTAACAATTGGTTTAAGAACACATAACGTTTTCAAAACTAGATATCACGGTTAGTAAAGGCCGGTCTTCGGACCGGGCGAAAGGGGGTGCTCATAGCTGACCTTCCCCGATCGTACCCAAGCTCCCGAGCCGAGACAACTTCGGTGATGACGGACATGTGGCCTTCAGCACCGAGTCAGGGTTTCCTAAATTCTCCCATAAAAAAAATATTTAGGTGGCGACTCTGTATCTGGCAAAGCAGTCCATGTTTGGCACTACTTTTTCAAAAATCTATTTCTCAAAGCGATTTGCCAGATTTGGACTCTTTGGTTCAGATTAAGAACCGTGACACAAATCAAGTCCGAACTGTAGCATGAGGCCCACGGGCGCGTCTACAACAGTCCCTATAGTGTGCCTTGGATAGAACATTAATGACTTGTCTTCTATTATTATTTGGCATAATTCAATGATATGTCACTCAATGGTGATGATATTAGTAATCTGTTTTTGATATGTCACTCAATGGTGATGATATTAGTAATCGGTTTTTGATATTAGTAATCTGTGCCTCGAATAGAACATTAATGACTTGTCTCTATTATTATTTGGCATAATTCAATGATATGTCACTCAATGGTTGTTTTTTTTTTTTTTTTTTTTTTTTAATGCATACATGATGTGTTATCAAATTTGACATGCTTTCAACCTTTGCCAAATCCATGTTATTTTTGACATATGGGTTGGAGCAAAAATTTGGGGTCAAATTTGATTGTTGATGTGCCATGTAGGATTTGGCTCTTGTCAAAAATAATTATAGCACTTTTTTTTATAAATAAAACAATATTTTAGTTTATCTTTCAATAACAAAATAATAAAATTTGGTATAGAGGTTGGTGAGTTTCAAGAGAAGTCAAATTGACATATGTCAATTTGTCACCCAAGCCTTCAATTTTATATGACATACCAAAATTTGGCATATAGGTTGGGGATGCTATCCAAAGCTTAAAATAGCAAGAAGGAAATTATTCTTTTCTTCTCATTGTAATAATAAAAAGTACAAAAATATTAGAGACCCCAAAAATATTATCAAAAGTTCTACCAAATGTCTCACATGGGTGTGGGACCTACATGGGACCCATATTGTGTTGATCCCATGTCACGCCCCCAAACCGCCCCTAGTAGTTTGGTGCCGTGATGGCCAGTAATCCGAGATTACCGAAGGCCAACTTTCAAAAGTTTAACACAATCAGAGTATAATAAACGGGGCTTCCAAATGCGGAAGTAATAAATCAAAATACAAGTGGTCCATAAGAGCAGTGCATAAGTCCAATGAAATGACATACATCTTTACAACTTGAATACAACAAAGAAAAATATGTATTACATCTTGATCAAAAGGCTTCTCGAGCCGACATATACAAAATGACAGTGAATACAAGCAAAGAAGCATGATTTTCAAGATTCGCCGACATAAAAGAAATGACAACGCCGACGTGAATACAAACATAGCCGACAAAATCATAGGTCCAAAACAAGCTTTCAAAAACACATTCTAGGCGTCGCCGACGTCCTGCTCATCACCTACATATATATAGAGAGGGTGAGCTTGGATACTCAGTGAATGGTACTAGTAATAAAGGTTTTGCATGAATATAGCCGAAGTCTTTCAAAACAAAACATGCCAAAACCATACGAATGTCAGCCGAGATCTTTTCAAAGCAAAACACATCAAAACTTTATCAAAACAAGAGGTGAACCGTATTCATCTACCAAAGTCTTACAGGTCTCAAGGGATGCTCACTGGCATCGGCAAAACACAAATCAAGCTAAACAAGTCCATGCGGTAAACCGTCAGTGGCAAAACAAAGACTGTACGATCCGTAATCGATTAGCCAAAGGCACTGCGAAAGTTTATAGTCCTCCAGCACAAGGGACTTGTGTTACTTAAGCCCGTAGCTCTTTTTAACACGATGGTCTTGTGTTACTTAGGCCCGTAGCCCGCTTTAACACAATAGTCTTGTGTTACTTAGGCCCGTAGCCCGCTTTAACACAATAGTCTTGTGTTACTTAGGCCCGTAGCCCGCTTTAACACAATAGTCTTTCCAAGAAAGGACCGTATCCTTTTATACTTAGTGCTACGAAAGTTTAGAGTCCTCCAGCACAAGGGACTTTTATACTTGGTACTGCGAAAGTTTAGAGTCCTCCAGTACAAGGGACTTTTATACTTGGTACTGCGAAAGTTTAGAGTCCTCCAGTACAAGGGACTTTTCAAGAATGACATCAAACAAAGCTTATACTTGATACATCAAAACAGAGCTATTCATTCATGCTTAACAAATACTTTCGTCAAAACAAAGCAAAGCAAGACTTTATCAAAACAGTATAACATAGCTTTATTAAAAATACCACTCACATAGATCTCCTCGGGTGTAGGCTCAAAGCAAAGATCAAGGACCTACAATCACATGGCAATCACATTCTCAAAACAAGCTTTATATGCATGCAGATGATCTCGGCATTCCCACCAAACCCAAGCCAATAATAAGGCAAAACATGTTGGGAGTTTAATCACTGCTCCCGTCTCATGAAAATACACTGGGTACCAACCAGGTCTTTGCCGAGGTCCCACACCTCCTTGCCGAGGTGTGGTCCCGATGGCCTCATTCAAAAACAAAGTCGGGAAAAACCTGGGTTTCCCTTTGAAGAACATGAAGAATATGATCATGAGGAAGATGAATGCAAGATCATAACTTGTTACAAAATCTGAGATTTCATGCCATGAGTTCAAAACATGAACCTGGGTACCCATACAAGAAGATCATGCAAGAACAAACACAAAAACATGGTTTTTGCTCCAAACTTTCGGATCAAAACGAGACTTTCTTCAAGAACACATGAATACTATCTTTCTCTTCCGACACCAACTTCAAATCGATGCATGACATGCAAGACAAATCCGATCATGCAATGCAGCTAGATGATCAATAACAATAACCAGAGTAGATTAAGATTCTTACCCCAAAGCTCAAATCCAACTGTTCAAACCTCGAAGATCAAGCTTGGAAGATCTATTCTCACTCAAGAACTTCTCCTTTCTCTAGAGCTTCTCTTTCTAAAGGCAAAGATTTGAGACAAAAAAATGATTTGTTTCTAGGTCTGCCGGCTGTCTTAACAATCAGCTTGGACACGTGGCACCACTGGGTTGGTTCGACTCAAAAGATGATTGATTGATAAGACAAGTCTATGACAAAGCGTACACAGCAAGCTAAGGCAAGACACATCGGCAAGTAATGACATCGGCTAAAGTCAAAACTTCGGCAATAGGGTAAGAAAGACATCGGCAAGGGAGGACGACACTTGACTAAGCTGTGCCACACCTTGGCCGGGGTGTGCCACACCTCGGTCTAGGCCATACCTGCCCAAGGATAAGGATCACTAAGTGCAAAATATCTCGGCAAACCTGCCCGGGGTGAAGATGGGGTTCGACCAAGTGGTTCCAAAACAGTTCTAAGTACAAAGGTTCAGAGGTGAACCAAGCTCAAGATGGCCTCGGCTACACCAAGCAAGGAACAAAATCACGCAAGCAATACTTAAACAAAACAAGGCAAGACAAATCTTGCAAACAACATAACAAGACAAGATCATGCATGAATGTATGCAAGTATGACAAGAGTAAGGTGAGGGTTGCTACATCCCACACCCATGTGAGACATTTGATAAAACTTTTAGTAGAATTTTTGGGACCTCTAGCATTACTCTAAAAAGTATTAACCTTAAGAATTTAATAATATGCATTAATTTCTGTACGAAAAATTTTATGTCATGTTTCAGGTCGTTGACTCGACTTGTTGTGCCTATTTGGATTTTCCGTTTTACTTTTGGAACCATTGTACGTTAGTTATTATTCTAGTGATTGTGGTTAGACCGTGTTTAGTGACCCTAAAGTGTTTTAGCGAGTTAAAATTTTGTGTTCCGAGCGTTAAGGACGAGTTACCAGTGTAGGAATGCCTTAAAGAGAATTTTGGCCACACCAGGCATTCCTCTTACATGCAGGTTGGAGCCACATGTACGATTTGGTGCAAAAACATTTGGACTTTTGGAGTTGGGGCCGCATGTGTGGTGGGCTAAGTTCACATGTGCAATTTAGGGCCCGTACGTGAGACAATGTGGAGCAGCAAGTATAACACACGGCAATAAACAGCACGTACAGTGAAGGAGTCCCGCACGTGCGGTGAGGGACCTCCGTACGTGCAGCCATGTGCATTTTTGCCTCCTTTTTCTTGTTTCTCTTCCTCTTTTGCTGATCTCTCTTCCTTTTTTCTCATTTCTCTTTATCCTCTCTCTCTTTCTAAACTCTCTTTTCTCTCCATTCTCTCTAAAACACACGCCAAACTTCACAAAGCTCTCAATCTAACCAAATGAAAGAAGAATTTGACCCTAGTTCTTTGGATGAAAGTGATAAGCATGTCAAGAGCTTCATTTTGACCGGACCTATTGAAAATCCGACAAACTCAAAATTTTAAATTTTCTTCCTTTTCTCTCTCAATCTTTGAGGTAAGGATTTTTCTTAATTTAGTACATGTATTTTAGCAAGATTATGTGCTATTTTGTTAGTTGAAATTGTTTGGAAAAGTTAGGGTTTTGCTAATATTGTTGTTAATGCATAAATTGGAAAATTTATCAAATGTTTGTCAAACGTTTTAACAGTTTTACCTATGGTTGCTGTTATCCCAGTAATGACAACCCATGAGGGGGGTGAATTGGGTTTTCAAAATATTTAAGCAATAATGAAAACTAATGCAGTCTGAACTAACTCAGAACTAAAAGAGAGATAAAAAATTTAAATAATCAAATTTTAACTGATGAATAAGTAATGAAAATAATCACAGGAAAATATAAGCAGTGATAAGAGAAAGGAGAAGAGATATCAACACCACGATTTATAGTGGTTCGGCTTAAACCAAGTCTACGTCCACTCCCCAAGTATTCTCGTTGGGAATTTCTCCACTATCCTCAAATAATAATACAACCCCTAGCTTCACAGGTGCTAGTAAACATTTACAACAAGTGATCAACCCCCAATCACTTAAGCCAATTAGTTTTGAATCCGATGTATAGTCACACCTAACCCAAGTGATTTTATCTCAAAAATCACTTACAAAAATATCATAACTAGTTTTGAATCCGGTGCCTAGTCACACCTATCCCAAGTGATTTTATCCGAAAAACCACTCACAAAAAAATCACTCTCTCAAGAGTAAGAAGAAGGGGGTGCAAACCCTTTTACAATAAAAGTTTAGCTAGTGAAAAATGAAGAGCGTGGTTGGAGTTGCTCTTACGGAGCTTTCTTGAATATCACCGATGTATATTTGTTGTGTTTGTTTTTTTTTTCAACTGAGGCTTGAATGCTCCTTTTATAGCTTCAAAATTACGACTGTTGGAGCTTCAAAAATATAGTTGTTAGGATTGATTCCCTTTCCCAACTCAATTCATCTTCTATATTGAACCTTTCCATATGAGAGCAATTTGAAATTTGAATTTTTGTATTCTTCAATTAATCCCATAGTCCATGCTTTCCTTCCTCATGCATAGCTTCAACTTAAAAGAGTAGATTAGAGGAATCTTCAAATTCAAATTCTATTTGTAAGCTTCCTTTCTTGAATATTAGCAAATTTCAATTTGTCTTGGAAAAGTTCTAAACAAATCCCTTTGATTCTACATTATTTCCTGGTAGAGCAAATCTTCCTTTTATATCAAATCCAATCAAAATCTTCATTCTTCATTTATGTTTGAACAATTTGCTTATGCCGAATACTTTGAGCTGACTCTGAAAATTATGGGAATTTCCTTATGCAATCCAGCAAGCTTTAAGTCAATTCATTCTAGATTTGAGTTGACACCTTCATTTTTTATTCAATTTTATTTAGTACAATATATTTTGAGTTTGCTCCTCTTTCTTCATGAGCTTACTCAAATCAAGAAAATTGTTCCAAATCTGACTCAAATCAAGAATATTGTTCCAGTCAATTCTACAAATTAGACAAACTTTAATCATCTTCAAGTTTAACAATAACTTATTATAAGCACAATCACTTAGGCTTTGTTATCATCAAAATCATTTTATATAATCCTTTGGAAACCTTGGGGCTAACAGTTGATATTTAGCATGTTAATTTGAGAAATTTTCACTTTAAATGAGAAAATCCCAAATTTTTGAAAACCCTAGAAATGTAAAGATTGGGAATGCAATTGGGAATTGAGGAAATTTATGAAATTCTTGCTAAATTATGACCATTTGGAAAGTATGGAGAAATGTTAAGAGTTTTGGGAAATCATGTGTTATTTTGAAAGAATTGAGAATTGTTAAATTATGCTGTATATTTTGCTTATTCAGAATATTGTAATAGAGATAATTATTTTGGAAATCGATGGAGGATTGCATTGACTTGTTGTATAATTGATACGGAAAGTAGCATAAATTTTCGAAACTTTTCATGGGTATAATTCTATAATAATAGTCTTCTACTATTTTTTTGAAAGACGTTCACGTTATTTTTTTTTTTTTTTCCTTTTAAACTATTCTTTGATCTTTGAAAGGTAAATCATTGATGAACTTTTGTGTCTACAACTTCTTTATGTATATCATCTTCTTCTTTTTTTATTATTTACAATATAATAACTTATTGATATATGACTCTTTTATTATGTTATATTTATAACTTACTGAATTATGAATCATTATTCTACATGATATTATTGTATATCATCATTTTTTTATTATGTCAGAATTTAAGATTTATAACTTATTGATACATATTAGTATATTAATTTTTATGTTTTTTTATTTTATGCTATAATATTTGTTGAGTATTATTTTAAGTTGACTACACTTAATATTCTAGATTTATTTTTGTTGAATTATTTTTTTAAATTTCTGGAGAATGTATCAAATCTGTATTTGGAATGAGAATAAGGTCAAAGTGAGGTTAACAAGGTTGGCATAGAGGAGACACTTGCTTCTTCGGCACAATAGTAGACTTGAGAGTCCGTTAACAAGAGACTAACTCATCCACATGGCAAAATAGGCACAATTTTTCGACTATTACTATTGCATGCTAAGGGAAAGCGTCATCATCATGTTAGGCCCATATTAAATGACAACATAGACCATAATGACAATTTTGTAAATTTTGTACCGCAAACTCATATGAAATGTACTCTAATGCAGTTCTACAAAATGATAATATGTTTGTAATTAAACCAAAATTATTAATTTTGTTAGTAATAATTTATTAATTTCCTATTTAGGTTTTGGTAATCAACACGTCGACACACAAATAGGTATTTTCGAAACAAATGTAATGCATCCGCATCCTAACCAAGTTTAACAAGATACTGATGTGGTGCAAGTTATAACAATGAAATATTTGGTAATATTTTTATTAATATTTTGCTTCAATGGAAAATCAACATTACTTTATTTTTCTATACTTTTAATGAGTAGGACATTCTCACGCATTTTCTTTTCAAGCAAAGCACAAACCTTAAACCTTAACTTTATCAATTTCTACTTCATATTAGAAGAGAATGAAAACAATTATTTTCTAAATTAGATTTAAGATTAATATTACTTTCCAAGGAAAATCTCAAAACAATTTAATAAATTAATTACTTTATGACCCATATAGACAAAAGTTTGAATCTCCTGTACATAACAAAAATAAAAGTTGAAAGTATTATTTAATCATTCATTTAATTATCTAATGTAGTAGCATTAAAAAACTTTAAAAAAATAAAATAAAATTAGTAACAATATTCACACTCCTCTTTTCAGATCATATATAGACAAATAATTTAAAATAAAATATAAATATCATTGGTTAAAATATGTTAAGCTAAATATTTTGTTGTTAGGGACTTTTTTTTTTAAACTCTCTCGTGCATAGCATAGGTGGCTGCTATTTTTAGTATATATGAAATTGGAGAAATTTGGGAAATACCTATTATTACCACAGCGAATGTGTGTATGTGTAAATAAATGTATAAATAAAATAAATAACAAAATAAAAATAATTAATTCAAAAAATAATTATATAAATTAAATTCCAAATCAATTGCTTACTGAAATTATAAGTCGAGGCTTGTGATGGACACAATCTCCTTAAAGTAGATTTCGCCCTTACTCCGGTGCTTCGAGATTTAACGGCGTCTACTTCCCAAGATACAATGACTAACACTTGATTCACAGCACAACAAACTCAAGTTTGGCGAACCAAGCAATGTTGTAACTCTCTCTTTCTTTTCTTAGAAGCTAAATGGTAAACAGATGCAGGAGCATAAGAGGATGAACAAAATCAGAAATGAAGAAATGTTAGGAAAATTTTGATGGCCAGAATTGCTAGGATGGCAGGCTATTTATAGAAAAATTGGCGGCTTTTCAGAATAGGTTTCAACAGATAGAAACCCATTCAAACAGATTCAACAAGTAGAAAACATGTTCAGGTGGATTCAACAGGTAGAAAACCTGTTCGGGTGGAACTTAACAGGTTTGAACTTGTTCGGGTGGAGTTTTAAACTTTTTGGGTGGAGGAAAAAATATAGACCAATTTATTTTGAATTTTGAAACCAAAATTTTAAAAAATAAATAAATAAAATACAAATGTTTTTGGCCCAAAAAAATAAGTATTGGGTCGGACAAGCCCAACCCAACCTCACACCACGCACTTGCACTCAAGCCCAGCCCAGCTTGCCCGGATGGAAGGCGGCGGCGCGCGCACGTGTTTTTTGTTTTGAGTCCAATGGGTCTACCCTACTTCACCCATAACCTCACCCTTCCACAAACTTAGGTACCCATTGAGGCCCATCCAAAGTATCCCAAGTTAGAGTTTATATACCCATATAAATCCTTAAGCTTTTCCAATGTGGGACAAATACATTTCACAAATGTATAGGAAACCCATCTAAAGCCATATCCACGAACACGAAAATGCGCATTGAATTCTCATTCATCTGGAAATGGTTTTCAGCAACCAAATAGACGATGTTATTCACTGCTTAAATATGAACCCAATTAGTAACGTTAAAAATAACGCTTTGGTCCTACCTTAATTAATGCTCAAAGTTAACAAAAACATAAGGTTTATTCCAAAGCTATTTTCCAACAATCCCCCACATAAATGGAATTCACGATAACGGACATGCAACAAAATGTAAAAACAAAAAAAGAGTACATTAAGAAGATACACTACGTCGAGATAGGTAGCTTTTGGTTTTGAACCTCCTCTAGTGAAAGCCTATCGGACTTACTAGCTAACCAGTAGACGCGATTTTTTTTTTTTTTTTTGGATGAATAAGCCATAAATTAAAAGACAAATAATTACAAACTGTAACGCCCCAAATTTCTAGCCCAAATGATAATACAACAATCATGGCTCTTTCTAGGAAAACCGAATATAAATCTCCAAACTTACATTACATGATACAATAGTTCTTCATGCAACAATACAGTAATCTAACAACAAGTAAATAAACAAATAAATACCCCCAAAGGTTTACAAGTTTTCAATGCTTGAACCTGGTTACACAAAACGGTTATTCAAACCCACACACATACAGCCATTGTCTTACACACAAAGTCACAGCAAAATGAGAGTCTCGTACTCTCAACACACATTTCCTTGCCTTTAGTTAGGCAGCATCACCACATCTTTTCTTGCACAAAAAACCCGTAGGGTGAGCATAAAGCCCAGTAGGAAATCCTTAACAAAGTATATACATTTTATACAAGTCTCAAGAGATGAAATGCACATGCCATGCCATACCCTTTTGAAAGAAAATCACATCTTCATCTTTGAAAATCATCATGCTCAATGATGTCATGCAATTTCAATTCTTTAAAACTTAACAATTCATTTCAAGAGCAGTAAATGTGACTTTAGTAATCCCTAGGTCGGTGTCTGCAAGTAGACTATACTAGTACTACCAAATTGTCACTTTTACTGGTATTAACCGTAAGGCTCGATACCTATCCGCATGGGTTTTCGGTCTTTCACCCCAGACCCTTAGGCCAACTTATTCAATTTCATCTATACCACCTATCAAGACTTACCAACCTATTTATCCCAAAACCATTCTATGAAAACTTGTTTTCTCAACATTCTTTTCTCAATGCAGGCGCATTGGTTAACCCAAAAGGCATTACAAGGAATTCATAATGGCCATAACGCATACGAAAGGCCGTTTTCTGAATGTCCTCCTCCCGGACACTGAACTAATGGTATCCCGACCTCAAATCTATTTTTGAGAAGCAACAAGACCCTCTAAGTTGGTCAAACAAATCATCTATTCTGGGTAGAGGATACTTGTTCTTAACTATAACTCTATTCAACTTGCGGTAATCAATACATAACTAAGGATTCTGGAAACTGCTCTGGCATGATAACAGAGGGGCTCCCCTCTCAGAGCATTGGCCTATTGTACTGACTGAGCCGAAGCGGCTCCCGGATTAACTCGCGAAGCTTGGACTGATTGAGCCTACTAGTGGCTCTGAGTCTGCCTCGACCCTGATACGCTAGATACGCCTCCCAAGTATGGGCAAGTTCTATTCATATGCCCGGGCTGACCACACTGTAACAATTAAACCCTTGACCTTTATTCTGAGACTGAGACTGACTTTGAGATCGGTTAGGTGGTGGTACTATTATATGCCCGCCTCCCTTCTGTGGGCATGAGAAGGCTTTGTGACCCGGTTGGCCATACTTAAAACACGAGAAACTACTCAATGCACTTTTTCCCAGACCCGCACTGGGCAAAGGAAAAGTGAATCTAGACTGTTGTGGTTGGGACTGGGACAAATTGGTGTTTCTACTCTTCTTGTTCTGTCTATAGTCTCCTTGAGACTCTTGGCCCCTAGACCTCGAACTCGGAAGCCTCTTCTCCTCATCTTGTATGAAAATTTCTACGTGTGTCGCCGTCACCACAAGACAGTCATATTCCCGAATCATATTTCCGACAAGCTTGAACATAATTTTTTATTTCAATTTCTTTTCAAATTCAATGCAATGGCGCTCTTCCGTTGCCACCAACTCTAGTACAAATCTAGACAAACTAGAGAAGACTGCCTCAAACTCAGCCACGGGCATGTCGAGTTGTTTAAGGTCTTTAAACTCTTGCCTCAATCTCTCCCTAGCAATGGGAGGTATGTACTTATCTTGGAAAGCGACCGCAAAGGCTTCCCATGTCGGCTCCACTCTACCCTTGGCATCTTTCCACCATTAACCTGCGTCTCCCTTCAGATAGTAACTCGCTAGAGTCACTCTTAGCTCACTATCTTTGATGTGAAGCATCTCAAATGTCTTCACAGTTTGTTTGAGCCACTCATCCGCTTTCTTGGACTCAGGACCACCATGGAGCTCATCCGGTTTGGCCCGCAAGAACTCTCTAGTAAGGAAACTCGCCCTTGACTCCGTAGTGTTCTCTCAGGCTTGATTCTCCACCCTCAACAAGTTTATAGACTCTCTTAAAGCCCCTGCCATTTCTCGAGCTAGGGCCACCATTGCGGTTTGACTCACTTGTTCAGCTACATTAGCTTGGCCGGACACTTCCTCTTGCACCGGAACCTCATGGACCGGTACCTCATGCACACCTCGGTGAGCCCTACCACACCTCCCACCTCTACCACCACGGGTTTGACCTCTTCCTGACATCCTATAAATGACAATAGAATTAATTTAGCACACTAACCCACACGTGCCCGCAACTTGCCTTACACGTTTGATCACAATAATTCTATATATTCCTCTACCATATAACAATTAAATTTTACCCCACATAAGCACTTAGTCATGTAAACACATACGGATTATACTCTTATGATGAGATTCGTCCCACGAAAAACCAAGAATTCTTAGTAAAATGAGTATTGATCAAGTACCCTTCTAATAAGACCTCAAGGAATTTAACAGGCGCAAATAACATCCCAAAAGTCCAATCCCATACCCATTTAGTCACGTAAGCATGTTATCACATAGTCACAAAATACATAACACTTCCTAAGCATGCTAAATGAGCCCGTTGTGGTTAAACAACCACCTCCCACAAGCCCTAAATATTCAAACCCGGTAGCTCTAATACCAAGTTGTAACGCCCCAAATTTCTAGCCCAAATAATAATACAACAATCATGGCTCTTTCTAGAAAAACCGAACATAAATCTCCAAACTTACATTACATGATACAATAGTTCTTCATGCAACAATACATTAATCCAACAACAAGTAAATAAACAAATAAATACCCCCAAGGGTTTACAAGTTTCCAAGACTTGAGCTTGGTTACACAAAATGGTTATTCAAACCCACACACATACAGCCCTTGGCTTACACACAGAGTCACAGCAAAATGAGAGTCTCGTACTTTCAACACACATTTCCTCACCTTTAGTTAGGCGACATCACCACATCTTTTCTTGCACAAAAATTCCGTAGGGTGAGCATAAAGCCCAGTAGGAAATCCTTAACAAAGTATATACATTTTATACAAGTCTCAAGAGATGAAATGCACATGCCATGCTATGCCCTTTTGAAAAAAAATCACATTTTCATCTTTGAAAACCATCATGCTCAATGATGTCATGCAATTTCAATACTTCAAAACTTAACAATTTATTTCAAGAGCGGTAAATACGACTTTGATAATCCCTAGGTTGGTGTCTGCAAGTAGACTATACTAGTACTACCAAATTGTCATTTTTACCGATATTAACCGGAAGGCTCGACACCTATCCGCGGGGGTTTTCGGTCTTTCACCCCAGACCCTCAGGCCAACTTATTCAATTTCACCTATACCACCTATCAAGGCTTACCAGCGTATTTACCCCAAAACCATTCCATAAAAACTTGTTTTCTCAACATTCTTTTTTCAATGCAAGTTTTCAGATCGACTTTCAAAGTTTAATGTAATCAAATGAATCGATATGCTAATGCAACAACAATCAATACAATGTAACAATTCTTCCATTTCCAATTCTTCCACATAACATTACCATTGTGATCAAAATTCCCATTTCTCATTTCAAAGCAATTTCACAAGATAAATATAAATACTTTTTTGTAGACAGGTCAAACTTCTGGAACCAAACATTCTCCGCTCGAGCGCATAAACGACCGCTCGAGCGGACAAGCAACTTCGAATGCATTTTGCATTTTTATTTCGGCGTGCTAACCGGGCAATTCGACCCCCGTAAGCTGATCAGGTCAAAATCAGGATCGCTACACAAACTACAAGAGGCATACCTCGAGAGCTGACCTACTATACAAGATACAGAAAACAACAATCCAAAGCAACAAGAAGACAAAAACTTGTTCAAACACCACATAAGCAACAAGAGCAAATGAGGAGCAAGAACAGGGCTAACACAAAACTACACCATAGGAAAGGCCTAGAGATTATTGGACCACAACTCAGATCCCGAACAACTCAAAAGAAATCCAACTAACATAATAAAGCCATGTACAAAGCCAAAACAGGACCTGGGATTACAAGATAACCAATAGAGCCTATCACAAATTAACTAATATATAAAAATTCAAACTGTAAAACAAACATCATAGCCTTCTAAATATTAGGTAACATCAGAAAAAGGCATCAACAACATGGAAACAATAGCACATAGTAGGCAGGCCACAATAGACAAGCAGTACCAGCACGCTAACAGCAAAGCAGCAGCAGTTAGAACCACAATAGTTGGCCAGCCAAAACTCCAAAACAATAGAAAAGACAATAGCAGCAGCACGCAGGAGCTTCAACATTCAACAAATTAGGACAAGATCTACTAAACTAGGCTACTTGATCCAAGCCATCGTTCAATCAAATGACCCTAAGAGAGCCAAGCAATCACCAACTCTGTAAGGCCCCGGTGTCCCATATCGGGAATGGAGGGGGAGTTCTAGGACTATAAAAGTAAAACCTTGGACCCTTATATAGCATCGAGGCCTTTTCCCGGGTGGTGAAATCCCTAACAGAACTCCATAGTTAAGCGTGCTTAGGCTAGAGTAGTTCTAAGATGGGTGACCCACTGGGAAGAATAAATCCGTGCGGGCGTGGCCCAAAGCGGATAATATCGATGACATGTGAAGGGTCGGGGCGTTAACAATAGTTAACTGCAAAAGCTCATGATACTGCTAGCCTTCACTCAACACTCAAGGACACTCAAACACTACACACGACAATTAATTATAATGTATGAGAAACATCACAAAACTAGTGGATGCGATGCCTTGAACTGTTCAGCTGTTTGTGTAAGCGAAGACAATAGACTACACATAGTGTATTTGTAGACACGATTTGGTTCTCACAGTTGTGTTCATTTTGGCCCTGAACAACACCTGGTAATTCATGAGTGCTCTAGAGAATTTAGCGTTCTCAATTCTCACAAAACTGGCCCAATTCACACTCATATAAGTGACTTCTTATTAAGAGTATCCTACTATTCCCCACTTGGACGTCCAAGCTATAAGAATCATTAAAAACAAAGCTTACCCTACTAACGCTGCAGGAATCACTCCTCTTATCACAGAAATGGATAGGAGAAAACCTCATTAGTGATACGTGAAGTCATCCATAATTTGGTTGTCCCTTTGGACCTAGATCTTGGGATCTCTAATCAACTAGGTTGGGTTTCCATTGTGGCGACTTTTAAGTAATATGCTTTAATCTCATTCTCCTCAATAAATGGTACACTTGCTCTCTAGCTAGCCCTTTAGTCAATGGATCTACAATATTCTCTCTTGACTTTACATATTCTATGGAAATTATTCCATGTGAGAGCAAATGCCTAACGGTATTATGTCTTCGACAAATGTGTCGAGACTTACCGTTATATATATGATTTTGTGCCCGTCTTATTGTTGCTTCACTATCACAATAAATGCATATAGTTGGCACAGGTTTAGGTCACATTGGAATGTCTTCAAAGAAATTACAAAACCCTTATGTTTCTTCTCCTGTTTTATCTAATGCGATAAACTCATATTCCATTGTTGACCTTGCTATGCATGTCTACTTGGAGGATTTCTAAAAGACTGCAACACCTTCCAGTGTAAAGATGTATCCACTGGTGGATTTTGAGTCTTTCGCATCCGATATCCAATTTGCATTGGTGTACCCCTCGAGTACTGCTGGATATTTGCTATAATGTAAGCCATAATTCTGGGTATGTCTTAGACACCTAAGTACCCTAATTATCGCTTTCCAATGATCGAACCCTAGATTACTTGTGTACCTACTCAATTTGCTTACAGCATAGGCTATATCTGGCCTAGTGCAATTCATTAAGTACATCAAGCTTCCGATTATCTGAGAATACTCTAATTGTGATATGCCTGCCCTTGTATTTTTTGACAAATGAAGACTAATGTCAACAAGTGTTTTAGCAGGACAGTCGTCATGCTTTCCAAATTTCTCCAAAATCTTCTCAACATAATGAGACTGGGATAAGGCATATCTTTTAGATATTCTAGTAATTTTTATTCCTAGACTTACATCTGCTACTCCCAGATCTTTCATGTCAAACTTTTTGTTCAAAATTTTCTTTATGGATTTAATCATATCTTTATTGCTCCCAATAATGAGCATGGCATCCACATAAAGACAAACTATGGCATAGCGTTTGTCTGTGCTTTTAACATAACGCATTTGTCACATTCGTTTATCTTAAAACCATCTGAAAGCATAGCGTGATCAAACTTTTCATGCCATTGTTTCGGAGCTTGTTTTAATCCATAAAGGGATTTAACAAGTTTACAGACCTTTTTCTCTTGGCCGGGAACTTGAAACCCTTCCGGTTGTTCCATATAGATTTCCTCATCTAGCTCGCCATTCAAAAAGGTTGTTTTAACATCCATTTGATGTATCTCCAGATTATATAAAGTTGCAATTGCAATTAGCAAACGAATAGATGTTATTCTTGTCATTGGTGAATAGGTGTCAAAATAATCAAACCTTTCATTCTGCCTGTATCCCTTAACAACAAGCCTAACCTTGTATTTATCTATTAAACCATCTGCTTTCATTTTTCTCTTAAATATCAACATAAAGTACCAACTTAATTCAATTTATATTTCCATGTCTCCAAGTCATTCCCTTCATCAATTTTAATTATATACCAATTTACACATTAAATCTTTCAACATTTCTGGATTTCCACCCAAAACAACTTCCTTGAATCCTCCATTATATCATCATAACACAAATCTCATTATACATACGGATACACAAGAAGATTAATTGAAATTTCAACATAAAGTACTAATTTAATTCAAACCCTCATTTAAAAACAAAATCCCAAATCTAGGGTTTCAAGAAAATTGGAGGTTTTCTCATTTCATCATCAAATCCAATAATCATCAAATATTTCTCATCAATATCTCAAAACATTCTAAATATCTCAAAATTTTCAGTGAAAACCTCATTTTTTAATATAAACATCTTTTAATCAAAGATTTCAAACTCAAATCAACACATACTTCACATAATACAACACAATCAAACGAAATCATAAATAATTAGAGTTAAGAGAATTTCCTACCTCAAGGATGAGAGCTACCTAGGAAGACCCAATCAAAACCTCTACGAAACTGCGATTCAATTAGTCAAAAGAAAGATCAGCACTCTTCCACTGATCTTGCATGATCTATGGTGGATCCATGGTGTAATGAGGTGAAATCAAAGGTTTGTGGCTAGGGTTTTTGGACATGAAGAGGTGAGGGAGAGAAAAGTGAGAGAAAATGAACAAAATGTGGGTTTTATACTTGCTGATCCCAAACGAATTGCTCTAGCCACCACTTTTGTGCTCAAGTGTCAGAGACATCACACCGCTCGAGCAATAAAACCTTCGCTCAAGCACAGAACGCATGCTCCTAGAACTTTAGACCATACAAGGCAGATCGCTTGAGCGACCAAACTAGCGCTCGAGCGAACTTTAACATCTCCCAAAATCTTAGACCTACAAAAGTATTTAGATGGCCCGCCAGACCGCTCAAGCAAACAATACGTCACTTGAGCGAAGAGGAAGAAGAAACAAAAAATTTCCCATAGTGATACATATAGGCCCTCCATCTTTTGTTTTGATATTGTTTTAATTTTTAAATGCTTTTTTTTGTTCCTTTTTTTTCATATTGTAGGATGCCTTTCAAGGTTATTGAGTGCCCCCAACAATTCGAACTCTTGATCTCCTGATCTAGTTTCATGAGTGCAATTTGAAACATAAATAAGAGTCTAGATCTGACAATTTGTATAGAAAATCCATTTTATTATAGAACCTTTGCTGAAAAATAGACTATATTACTAGATCTCAAAGTCACCACCTAATCTTTTAGGAAAACTAGGAAACCCGTGACTCAAAGTGTCTCAGTTCGAGAACTTAGATATGAAGGGAAAATGTCATAAATTAAGCACCCCTGCTCACCTGATCAAAAGATCGGCCTCTACTAAATCATGATGTGAGTTTTATAGTCTCCATATGTTCATATGCTGGTTTTAATAATGTTAACATTACTATTTGAAGCAAATAAGTAAAGATTGTTTCATCTGTTTGGGTTATGCTTTGATTTCATGCATTTTGGAAAACCTTTTTGCACAATTCAAAAAATAACAAGCAACTCAAAAGTATAAGAATGAACCACATTCCATCGGAAGCAACACAATCTTCATCCACTGGCATTCATATAGATATTCCATTTAAGCATATAGCCACATGGTATAACGTCGGATATAGTAAGTAGCATGTACATGCAAGATGCGAAAACTAAAAAATGCTCACCTAGTACTCCTCTGTGGTAAGCCAAAAGAATGTGTCAGATACACATGCATGATCCTATATACAAATAGCTAATGCAATACACCCACAAGATGTAACTAATGATTCGGCTACCAACATGTGACATCGTATCATTTCAAGGTATGAGGTAGCGCACAAAATAGCCTTTAAATTGATAAAATCCAAAACTGGAAATGAACCGAGTCCGGACACATGAAAAATTGATGCAAATCATGAATATGATAAATAAAACATTATGTTGTACATACATAAAGCGTATAAAATAAAAAAGATAGAAAGGCGTGGGGTTGAGAGTTATTACAACAATTGAATTGACTGAAGCTGTGGGGCTGGGAAGTTTTTACAACAATTGAATGAATAGAAGACATGGGATTCGAAATTATTACAACAATGAATTGATTCATCCAAATAAAAGCTAAATCTAATAGATCATAATAAAATAAAAGCTGAATCTATAAATAGCAACCACAAATGCCTAGGAAAGCACTCCCCAAAAACTTCCATGTTCTGCTCTGCTCTGTCTGGGGGACAAAGTTCACTAGACCGTCTGTACATAAAACGATCCAACTGAATAAAAAAAGATCCGGCCAGGTATAACCACCGAGACAAACTCTGTTTTGTGCGAAAAGACCACAACAGAACCAAAACACATCTTCTAAGAGGTGCTCATCCCATCTACCCTTCCTTCTTGTACAAATCACTCAAGGAAAAGGTAGATAGGCCTCAACCCTTATTCAACAACACAAAAGACTATATACAACATGTATTTACAACAATTAATCAAATAAAAATAATTAGAGGTTGGAAGAAATTCAAGCCCAAGAAATTAATGAGAACCTACAATCATCTCTTTCTCAATTAGGGTAGATTAATATCCAGATTCATGCTATTAAATGGAGAGAGTGGATTAATGACCACTATTTCTTGGTCGAAAGTAAGAGATTCATCAAAGGCTATTGAAGACTCCTCTCTCATTCATGGAACAAGAATGTTTCCGTCATTTTCCATATTCACAAACGATTGAGGAAAAAGTTCTCAACATCTTTGACCTAAAATCTCTTACTTTGTGGTTAGAAAATTGATTTCATATAAGGCTTATTTTGGGCCATCTTTGAGCCCAAAATTGAGTGGGCCCCAAACGTCTTTTGGGGTAGGTCCGAAAAGGTGACGTGTTCCTTGACGCGTAGCAAGTCACACGGCGAAGACGGTTCGTCAAAATCATTTATGAGAGAATGGGAACTTGCCGTCATTTTCAGGTTTGTGGAATGGACATTTAAAGAATTGAATGTGGGTTTCCTTGTAAGGCTTGTCCCACATTGAAACTTGAAGAGAACTTATGTGTGAATATAAGTTCTAGGTGACAACACTTGGGTTGAGCCCCAAGGGGCACCTCAAGTTTGTAGAAGGGAGGAATTATGGACAAAGTGAACCTTAGCCCAAACCACCACACAAGCGTGCGCGCGCCGCCGCCGCCGTCCATCCAGCCCAGCCCAGCCGAGTCGTGCCGTGCCGTGCCGTGCCAGGCGCGGGTGTGGGTTGTTGGTCAAGTCGGTTCTTATATTAATTTTTTAGGCAAAATATGTTTAAATTTTTTCCAAAATTCTTGCGAGAAAATTTAATTTTCTGAACCGAAATTAATTCAATTTCTGAATTTAATTTTTATGTCCATTTGTTACTTCTTCAGTCCATTTTTTCAAACAGTTTAAACAGTCTAAACAGGTTACCAATCTATTGAAATCCAGACAAATTCAGTTTCTACCCAGACAAATTCAAATATGTTGTATTTTTCCAACAGATAGAAACTACCCAACAGTTATCTGTTGCACCTGTTCATTCAAAATATCCACCTGTTCAGTTTGATTTTTAGATCTGTTCAGGTCCATATATAGCAGGGCATTTTCCAGTAGAGAGGCATTCTGAAAATTCATTATTTCCTTCTACTTTTGCTCTCTTGCATGATATAATCTTCATATTAATTTTAAAAAAAATTAGAGAGTAAGAACACAGGTTTTTGTTCGCCGAACAAATTGTTTGGACTGCTACTACAATTTGTGAAGATCATTGTATCTTGGGATATAGATGCCAGTTAACCGTAAGCACCGTAGCGGGGCAAATCTGTCTTAAGGACAGAGTGTCACACACTCGACTTGATCTTTTTATTGTTCATTCGGTTCGGTAAAATAATTTCGGTACGTTATTTATTTTATTTGTTTGACTTAGCTTCAATTTATTAATTGTACACAGAAGATTGTTCCAACAATCTTAAGACAGATTCGAATTATTCTGTTTACAAAATTTTTCGTTTGTTTCCCTTTCTCTTTTTTCTTCTTACAAAAACTATTTTCTATGATTTTACAAAAATAATATTCTTGTTCGAAAAAAAATAATAGTAATATACTGTTTGGCAGATAGTAGTAATATACTATCTATTTTCTTTGACAACTAGTAGTAATATACTAGTGTCATTAACAATTCAGAATATCTATTTTTGGAATTTTGTCAGAAATTAATTTTCATTTTTAGAATTTATTTATGAGTGTTCATTAATTAAAATTCTGTTTCAGTATTTTAATTATTGAAGTGTTACAGAAATTTAATTTTTTGTGTGGAATTAATTTGGTTAAATAAAATTTTATTTTATTTTCAAATTAATTGAAAATAAAAGTTACAATTTTTGTTTCTTTTATTTTACAGAATTTAATTTTGTGATTTTGATTTAAATTTTCTGTGTAGTATAAAATTCTAATTATAATTTTGTTTTATAAATTAGAATTCATGGCTACTGAAACTGGTCAAACTAATACCCAAACAAGTACTAATGTGGTGGCTGCAATTGCTCCAACCCCTCCTATTGTGACTGTGCCAATCAATCACGGTGAGAAGCCAGAGAAGTTCTCAGGAACTTATTTTAAAATATGGCAACAGAAAATGTTATTCTATCTTACAACTCTGAACCTGGCTCGTTTTCTCCGTAAGAGTGCTCCTACTTTGGACGAGGATGAAACTGACTGGAAAGTGGTTGCTGGGGTCGATGCCTGGAAACATGCTGATTTCCTTTGCCGGAACTACATCTTGAACGGACTTGACAACACATTATACAACGTCTACAATCCTATCAAAATAGCAAAAGAACTTTGGGAGTCTTTGGAGAAAAAGTACAAAACGGAAGATGTCAGCTAAAAGAAATTTGTGGTTGGCAAATTCCTGAACTTTGTGATAGTTGATTCTAAGACGGTGATCAGCCAAGTTCAAGATCTCCAACTCATTCTCCATGACATTTACGCAGAAGGCATGTCTCTCAGTGAATCTTTCCAAGTTGCAGCCTTAATTGAAAAATTACCACAACGCTGGAAGGAATTCAAGAACTACCTCAAACACAAGCGCAAAAAAATGTCTTTAGAAGAATTGATTGTGCGTTTGAGGATTGAAGAGGACAACTGCAATTCTGAAAAGCGGGCTGGTAAGCATCCAATGGAGTCCAAGGCAAATGTGGTGGAACATGCTCCAAAAGCAAAGAAACGAAAGTTTTCTGGAGAAATTTCATCACAAGGCTCTAAAGGGGGGGAAACTAATGGCAAGTTTTACATCTGTGACAAAGAGGGACATCGGGTCAAAGATTGCCGTAGCAAGCGCAAAGGCAAAGGAAGAACAAGCAAGAAGCCTGCTCAAGCCCATATGACCAAAGTGGACAATATTTCCAATGGTATAGATGACATAAATCTTTTTGCAGTTGTTTCCGAGGCAAACCTTATCAAAAATCCTAAAGAATGGTGGGTGGACACTGGGGCTACTCGCCACATCTGTGCCGACAAAAAGATGTTCACATCTTATTCTACAGTGGACAACGATGAACAACTTTTTATGGGTAACTCCTCAACTTCTAAAGGTGAAGGACAAGGAAAGATTATTTTAAAGATAACATCTGGAAAGGAATTCACTCTCAACAATGTGCTGTATATACCGAACATTCGCAAGAACCTTGTTTCCAGATCTTTGTTAAGTAAAAATGGGTTTAGGCTAGTTTTTGAAAGTGACAAATTTTTACTTACCAAAAACGGGATGTATGTAGGAAAAGGTTACATGGCTAATGGCCTTTTCAAAATGAATATAATGACTGTTGTACCCTCTGTTATTAATAAAATTACATCTTCTTCTTACTTGCTTGAGTGTTCAAATTTGTAACAATCTCGGTTTTGACCCGTCTCTGTGTAGTGTTTAGGGTTCGGGTTGGTATGGTTTTGAACAGTGTTACATATCTTAGTTTCCCTGTATTTCCCTATATTTTGGTTATCGGGTTATAGCGGTGTGTTTGGAACAGGTAATGTCTCCAAACCGTTAGATGCGAATCCAACCCAAATTGTGCCTTGCAGAGTTGTATCAGAAGTTAATTCTTTCAAGTTTTGCCACTTCGTTGAGTACGTTAGGGATCGAGCTGCCCGGTTAGCTCACGGGGGTCCAGGGAGCAGCGCCCCTTAGCGGGTCCGGGACAGCACCCAAGTGGGGATGAGGGGCAACGCCCCCGAAGAAAAAATACAAAATGCATTCGAAGTTGCTTGTCCACTCGAGCGGCCATTTATGCGCTCAAGCGGAGAATGTTTGGTTCCAGAAGTTTGACCTGTTTGCAAAGGTACTAAGAAAGTGTATTCGACGCTCATGCGGAGCTTTCCGCACTCGAGCGGGAGGCTGTGTCTGACGATCGAGTGGCGCTTTTCATGCTTGAGCGAACCATGTTATATCAGTTCGTGAATCTGATATTTCATATCGCTTTTTCAGTTCTCTCTCTCTCTCTCTCTAAAACTGTCTAGAATTTCAGATCTAGAGCTTCTCTCTCTAGAAGTCATATTGTAGACACCCCATTTTTGACCGACCTCAAGACTTGGACGTCATCGTTTGAACACTCGGTGATCATCCTTGTTCCTGTTCGTCTTGAGTTCCCGGAGGTCTCAGCTACGCGCCCTGCCTCAGGATCCCCGAACTCGACTATTTAGTGTCTGGTTTTGCACCAAACACTTATGTTTTGCCTTGGAGGGGCAGGGAATGCCTTGTGAGGCATCCCCACACATCACCGGCCATGGCCAGGAGCCACCGGCTAGTGTTTTGTTGCCATCGGCAATATATATTGCCGGTCGGCACTATTTATGGTCGGTTGGCATTGTGTTTGGTCGGCCGACCACTGTTTCTGATCAATCGGCCACTTTTCCTAGCCGAGACCTTTTCTTGAGGGAGCTTGCCCCTTTTGAACCTTTTTAGCTTCTTGAGGAAGCTTGAACCTTTTTAGCTTCTCCAAGAAGCTTGACCCTTTTGAACTTTTTTTTTTTAGCTTCTTGAGGAAGCTTGAACCTTTTTAGCTTCTCCAAGAAGCTTGAACCCTTTTTTTTTAGCTTCTCCAAGAAGCTTGAACCCTTCTAAGCTTCCAAGAGAAGCTTGCACCTCTTGAACCTTTGCCTAGCTTCTCCAAGAAGCTTGGCCCTTTTGTCTAGCTTCTCCAAGAAGCTTGGCCTTCTTGGCCCTTTTGCTCCAAGCTTCTAAGAGAAGCTTGGCCTTTTTGGTCAAAGCTTCTAAGAGAAGCTTTGCCCCATTGGTTTCTCTATATAAGGAGAGCCTCTCCTTCCATTAGAGAGGTTAGAAAAATCTGATATATATCACATATATATCACTTCCTCTCTATATCTCCCTCTCTCTCTACATTTGGGTGGGTTAGAGGGTCCAAAAGGGTCTTGTTCTTGGCCTATTGCACACAACTTCATAGCCACACACTTCCATCATCACTTGGAGGTTCTTGGAGCTTGTTTTCAGAGGTTGAGGGTTGCATTTTTCGGTCTAGAAGCTGCTGGTTTCGTTGGTCTACAAGGGTGAGCCTTTAACCCTCTTTTATCCCCCGTTTTTGCACAAGTTTTTAGTCTG
The DNA here is from genome assembly GCF_055761805.1 of Camellia sinensis. NCBI lineage: Eukaryota > Viridiplantae > Streptophyta > Magnoliopsida > Ericales > Theaceae > Camellia > Camellia sinensis. The sequence goes on from NC_138963.1 coordinate 86,783,592, forward strand.
TCTTGCTTGCTGTTTTGAGCTTTGTGTATAACATAAAAAAGTTCTTTTTTTTTTTTTGTGTTTAAGATACTTCATTAAGGACACTTTTGTGTTTGGGGTCGTTTACCCCCTCTTAGGCCTTGTTTGGCCCCATTTTGTGCTATTTTTGGTGAGTTTCGGGACCACCTTGTTTGGGCCTCCTCACCACTGAAATCTTGAGGGATTTCACTGGTGAGGATGGTGGTTTAAGGTCCTAGGAAGGAGAGGGTCATCCCCTCTCCTTGTTGTCTTCAAAAAGTGCCATTTTAGCCTCATGAGTGAGCACCATTTTTAAGTTCATGTTGGCCATGTCTTAAATGCTATTTGTGCCTATTTTTCCATGATATAGCACTATTTTTACTTGGTTTAGACACACCATGCTTGCTTTGCATACTTGTCTTGTAATGCCATGAAATTGCCTTAACATGTATCTAGCATTTAGACCACTATGCTTACTTGTTTTGGCTTAGCTTTGTGAAGCTTTTATGCATGTTTTAGTGTGCTTTAGGTCTGATTTTGGTTGTTTGGGTCATCCATGACTTGCTTTGTATAGCTACCATGCAATCTAGCTTGTATGCTTTGAGTGTTGGCTCCTCTACCATGCTCTATTTGCATCATTTCAGTGGTTTGGCACCATTAGCTATGATATTTCAGTCCTTTCTCTATGCTTGTATGCTTACATTTGATGCCTCTTTAATGCTTTAAAAGGTTGGTGTTTCATGCCCCATGTTTCGACCTTTGTGTATGCTTCCTTGTGTAGACCATTTAGATGCCATCTAAGTGTGTTTTGGGCCTTGTCTCGACCTACATTGGGACTGTTTTGAGTCCCCTCGGCCCTTTGGGACTTGTTTCATATAGCCATGGTTTAGGCCCCTTAGCTTGCCTTGAGTTTTGAACATAATTGCATGCCTTGCTTGCATTGATAGGTTGACTTGGCATCATCCCTCATGTATTTTTCAGAGTTTAATGTGCTTGCCATTTGTCCATAATAGTCTCTTTTAAATGTGTTTAAAAGTTGCTACTTTGTGCTTAAGTGTTGGACCATGTGTGCATGCATGTTTGTATGAACATTCGCCCTCATTTCCATAGCATTTGACCACTGTTTCGGGCTTATTTGAGAGCTGCCCAAATTAGCCTAAGTCCACCTTTTGCATGTTGCTCAAATGTTGTTACATTGTTTCATGCCTTTCATGCTTGTTTGCTTAGGTTGTGTGCCTAATGTATATTACTTACTAGCATGCTCATATTGCATATTTAGCTCACATGTTTAGGTTGCATTTGGCATGCATGCCTTGCCTCTTGAATCACCATGATTGAGGTTGGGTTCCCTATGTGTTTGTGTGCATTACATTTGACATTAAAATGCACACTTTGACTCTTGGGCCATCACGGATTGAAATGCGCGATTGATGGTCCGAGAACCAAGGAGCATGTCCCTTTGAGTCACTAACATGATAAGGGACATGATTGGAGCATATATGCCTTGAATTGTATTGCCATGCTCTGCCTTGCCCTTTGTTGCTGTCAATTGCAGATTCTGCAGGAGCTTTCTGCCGACCGGCAGTTCTAAGTGCCGACCGGCAATCCTCCCTCTGCCGATAAATTCACCAATGGCCGGTGATCACAGGCCACTGCCGGTGGGCATTCTGCTCAACCGATGGCATTCCCCAGTATCCAGAGAAGCAATCCTGAGGTTCTAGCAGCCTCCAGAGGAGTACAGCAAGGAAAACAGAGGCGGCCTATGCATGGCGGTGCACTTCCAAGCAAGACCCGAGCACATATTGCATTGAGCTCTCTTCCCGAGGCGGTTTACTATTTTTCCTAGCTTAGTTAGTTTGTTAACTAATTAAGGCAATTTGTAATAATTAATTAGCTTGTGGGTTAATTATCTGTAATATTTATTCAGTTCCTCCAAGCGAGGGCAAATCTGTAATAAGTGTGGGTGAGTGTGTGTGCATGTCTTCCAATCCCACTTCTTTCTTCCCTTTTACTTACCTGCTTTGATGGTTAGTAATAGGTCATGTTTAATTTAGCATACCTTATGTTGTGCATGCGTGCATCCATACATTCGTCTTGCATGCACCGGGCTCGGTACATCATGCTAACCGCATTTGTACTTCAATTCCAAATTGAATACGTGCATCAATTGATTGCATTTTACATGCCATGTTTAGATTAGCCGAGCCTATTCTAACTGCATCCTGTATGTGTTGCATTAGACATTTGAAAATGAACTAGGATCACGCATGTTTGCTAACTAGTTTACTGTTTTGGCACGGAGTACGATGTAAGTATTTACGCTTTAGCATCCTCGCATGTGTGTGAATGTTAACATGATAGCATGCTTACCATGTGGCTAGATGCTTATGTGTTATAAACTGTTTGAATGCCTGTGGGTGAAGGTTGGATTGTCTGAGTTGGAAACACTCGTTGAAATCCGTGTTTTAGCCTACTTGCGAGTAGCAAATTCCAAAACATTTTTCCAAAACAAACGGATATGCAATGCTTATTTCCAAATTAGGCGATCTAATCTATACTTGTTTGCTGTGCGCATAACATAGTAATTCTAAGCTAATAAATGGAATAAGAACACCTAATATTTTCAAAAACAGATATCACGGTTAGTAGAGGCCGATCTTCGGATCGGGCGAGAGGGGGTGCTCATAGCTGACCTTCCCCAATCGTACCCTAGCTCCCGAGCCGAGGCAACTTTGGTGATGACGAACATGTGGCCTTCGGCACCGAGTCAGGGTTTCCTAAATTCCCCATTTTAAAATATTTAGGTGGAGACTCTGTATCTGGCAAAGCAGTCCATGTTTGGCACTTCTTTCAAAAAAATCTGTTTCTCAAAACGATTTGCCGGATTTGGACTCTTTGGTTCAAGATTAAGAACCATGACAATTTGAGAGTCCGAGTTGTAGCTCGGGGTCCCTCACGGACGTGCTACACATATTCTCTCTTTGATTTCTCCAAATCCATTGGGATTTAGACCTAAGTTCTTCATCAAAGTCAGTTATCATCTCAAGGGATTCGTTGTGTGCGGTGGAGATCGAGTTCAAGCATCGTTAATTTTGGAGTTTCATCTCAATTCTTCTTCAATACTTGAGGTAGGGATTTTCTTAGAGTTATATACATATATATATATATATATTGTAAGATCTAGATGATTTTCGAAATCATCCTTCGAAAGCGTTGAAAATTGATTGTTGATTCAAGAAGTTGAACGATTTTGAAAGTGGGTTTGTCTCTTGTTCTTTTGAAATGATCTTATGGGTTTTGATCTTCGTTGATTGAAGAAAATATGATTTTGGAAAGTTTTCTTTCAAAAGATTTGAGTTGTATAGTTTTGGTGAGAAAACCTAGAAATTGGGGATTTTTAAAAGAAATTGAAAATCCATAAATGATATTGTTATACTTATTTTGTGTGTCAAAATAAATGGATATTTGGAAATTTTCTTAGTTATATTTATATAAATGATGAATTTCATGGAATATGAGAATTGTTGTTCATTTTGGAAATTATTGTTCAAAACATTGAAATAGTCTTGAAATGACTAATTGTTGAGGATACTTGAGAAGATGGAATTGTGTTATTCCTTGGATGATGAATCGGAATAAAAGTATTTATATTCATATTGTAAAATTGGCATATCAATTTATTTGATTACATTAAACTTTGAAAGTTGATTTAAAAACTTGCAATGAGAAAAGAAAGTTGAGAAACAAGTTTTCATGGAATGGTTTTTGGGTAAATACGTTGGTAAGTCTTAATAGGTGGTGTAGATGATATTGAATAAGTTGGTCTGAGAGTCCAGGGTAAAAGACCGAAAACCCGCGCAGATAGGTGTCGAGCCTTTCAGTTAATACCGGTAAAAATGACAATTTGGTAGTACTTGTATAGTTTAGTTGCATATACGGACCTAGGGATTACTAGAGTCATATTTACTGCCCTTGAAATAAATTGTTAAGTTTTGAACAATTAAAATTGCATGACATCATTGAGCATGATGGTTTTCAAAAGATGAAAATGTGATTTACTTTCAAAAAGGGGCATAGCATGACATGTGAATTTCATCTCTTGAAACTTGTATAAAATATATATACTTTGTTAAGGATTTCTTACTGGGCTTTATGCTCACCCTACGGGATTTTTGTGCAGGAAAAGATGTGGTGATCCCGCCTAACTAAAGGCGAGGAAATATGTGTTGAGAGTACAAGGCTCTCGTTTTGCTATAGCTTTGTTTGTAAGCCAAGGGTTGTATTTGTGTGGGTTTGAATGACCATTTTGTGTAACACCTAAGCCTTGGAAACTTGTAAACCCTTGGGGGTATCTATTTGTTTATGTTATTTTGATTTGAAGTGAATGTATTATCGCCTGAAGACTATTTGTATCATGTAATGCATGTGTGGGGATTTATTTTCAGTTTTACTTTAAAGAACCATGGTTATCGTGTTATCATTTGGGTATAAAAATTGGGGCGTTACATTTATAGCATGGTAGACTTGGATATGTTAATTATGGATCTTTGCGTAGATTAATTAATATGGAATGTTTACCTAAATTTGACATTGATTCAAATCATAAATGTGAAATTTGCGTTAAGGTAAAATTATCCAAAACTCCTTTTCATTCAATTGAAAGAAGTACGGAACTACTTGAATTGATTCATAGTGACATTTATGATTTTAAATCAATTCAAACTAGCGGTGGGAAAAAGTATTTTATCACTTTTATAGATGACTATACTAGATATAGTTATGTTTATTTAATTCGAACCAAGGATGAAGCTTTAGAAACTTTCATTCGATACAAGAATAAAGTTGAAAATCAACTTGGTAAGAAAATTAAGAAACTTAGAAGTGATAGAGGTAGTAAATATGAATCACCTTTTGGTGAATTTTGTAAAGAACATGGAATAATTCGTCAAACCACCGCTCCTTACTCACCTCAGCAAAATGGAATTGCTGAAAGGAAGAATAGGAATTTAAAAGAAATGATGAATGCCGTGTTAATAAGTTTTGGATTACCTCAGAACTTGTGGAGGGAAGCAATACTTTCTGCTAATTATATACTTAATAAAGCACCTCGAAAGAAAGTGAATCAAACACCTTATGAAATATGGCATAGGAGAGTACTATCCTACAAATACTTAAAAGTGTGGGGGTGTTTGGCTAAAGTGACTATTCTTAGTCCTAAAAAGACTAAAATATGTCCTAAAACCATTGATTGCATTTTCATTGGTTATGCCAAGAATAGTAGTGCATATCGGTTTTTGATTCACAAATCAGAACATTCCGAAATGCATGTAAATACTATTATTGAATCTCGGAATGCATCTTTCTTTGAACATGTGTTTCCGAATAAGATTGGACAAGAGACTAGTAATAATAAAAGATCTTTTGATGCTATGACTAGTAGTAATCAAGAACAAGATCAAGAGCAAGAGATAGATCAAAATGAGGAAGAGGAACCTAGGCGTAGTAAACGTGTTGGAACCTCAAAATCTTTTGGTCCAGATTTTCTAACTTTTTTGTTAGAAAATGAACCTTTAACTTTTAAAGAAGCTATGTCCAGTCCTGAGGCTCCTTTATGGAAAGAAGCTATAAACAGCGAAGTTGAATCCATCCTGCAAAATTGCACTTGGGAATTGGTGGATCTGCCACCAAGTTGTAAACCTCTTGGATACAAGTGGATTTTCAAGAGAAAAATGAAAGCAAATGGATCAATTGACAAATACAAGGCAAGACTTGTGGTCAAAGGTTTTAGACAAAAAGAAGGTCTTGATTACTTTGACACATACTCACCGGTTACAAATGCTAATTGCTATTGTATCTTTGTACAATCTAGAAATTCATCAAATGGATGTGAAAACCGCTTTTTTAAATGGTGAGTTAGATGAAGAAATTTACATAGAACAACCAAAAGGATTTTCTATTCTAGGAAAAGTAAAGAAATTGTGTAAATTGGTTAAATCATTATATGGTTTAAAACAAGCGCCAAAACAATGGCATGAAAAATTTGACAAGGGAATGATGTCAAATGGATTTAAAGTTAATGAGTGTGACAAATGTGTTTATATTAAAAACACAAACAAAAGTTATATCATTGTATGTCTTTATGTGGATGATATGCTCATCATAGGTAGTAATAATGATATGATTAAAACTACCAAGAAAATGTTGAATAAACATTTTGACATGAAGGACATGGGCATTGTTGATGTAATTCTTGGTATGAAAATTACCAAAACATCAGAAGGATATGCTTTGTCACAATCTCATTACATTGAGAAAATACTTGACAAATTCAGCAAAGATGATGATCTTGCTAGAATACCTGTGGATGTTAATTTGTTTCTTTCTAAGAATGTACAGGAAAGTATTTTTCAATTAGAGTATGCCCAAATTATTGGAAGCTTAATGTACTTGATGAACTACACTCGCCCAGATATAGCTTATGCAGTAAGTAAATTAAGTAGATATACGAGTAATGCAGGAGTAGAATACTAGAAAGCAATTATAAGGGTTCTTAGATACCTTAGATATATTCGTAACATTGGACTGAATTACACTAGATATCCAGTAGTACTTGAAGGACACTGTGATGCAAATTGGATATCGGATACTAGAGACTCAAAGTCCACCAGTGGGTATGTCTTTACTCTTGGTGGTGCGGCTGTATCTTGGAAATCTTCTAAACAGACTTGCATTGCTAGGTCTACTATGGAATCAAAATTCATAGCTTCAAACAAAGCTGGAAAAGAAGCAGAATGGCTTCGCCACTTCCTTGAAGATATTCCAATATGGCCAAAACTAGTGCCTGCTATATGCATACATTGTGATAGTCAATCAGCAATAGGTAGAGCACAGAGTCATATGTATAACGGTAAGTCGCGACACATTCGTCGTTGACATAACACCATAAGACAACTACTCTCTAATGGAATTATTTCCATTAAATATGTGAAGTCTAAAGACAATATAGCGGATCCGCTAACCAAAGGGTTAGCAAGAGAGCTGGTTGAGAATTCATCGAGGGGAATGGGACTTAAGCCTATTAAATAAGAGTTACCACAACGGCAACCCAACCTAGTTGACTGGAGATCCCAAGATCTAGGTTCAAATGGACAACCGAGTTGTGTATGACTCAGAAGGATCGCTGGAGAGTCAAACTCCTACCCATTTCTGGGATGAAATAGTGATGTCTACAGCATTTTGGGTTAAGTAATATTTTTAATGATTCTTATATATATGTATACCTAGTAGAGTATGGCAAGATACTCTTCATAAGAATCACCTATATGAGTGTGAACTGGGCTAGTTCTATGAGATTTGTGAAAGGCTACAATTCTCTAAGAACACTCATGAAAGACCAGGTTGTTCATGGCCAAAATGAATACAATAGTGAGAACTAAACTGTGTCTGGAGATATACTGTGTGAGTTGTATTGTCTTAGTTTACACAAACGGATGAACAGTTCAAGACATCATGTTCACTTGTTAGCTAGTAAATCCGATAGTGTCTCACAAGGGAAGGTTCAAAGCCAAAAGCTACCTATCCTTTGCAGAATGTTTCCAATTTAAGTACTCTCCGTAATTAGATCATGTTGTTGCATTTTCTCTCCATCAAATTCCATTCATGTGGGGGATTGTTGAAAAATTGGTTTTATATAAGGATTATTTTGGGCCATCTTTGAGCCCAAAATTGAGTAGGCCCCAAACGTCTTTTGGGGTGGGTCCAAAAAGGTGATGTGTTCCTTGCCACGTGGCAAGTCACATGGTAAAGAAGGTTCGTCAAAATCATTTATGAGTGAATAGGAACTTAACGTCGTTTTCAGGTTCGTGGAATGGACATTTAAAGAATTAAATATGGGTTTCCTTGTAAGGCTTGTCCCATATTGAAACTTAAAGAGAACTTATGTTTGAATATAAGTTCTAGGCGACAATACTTGGGTTAGGCCCCAAGGAGCACCCCAAGTTTGTAGAATGGAGGAGTTATGGACAAAGTAAACCTTAGCCCAAATCACCACACACGTGTGTGCACGCCACCACCGCCGTCCATCCGACCGAGCCGAGTCGTACCGTGTCGAGTCGGTTCTTATATTAATTTTTTGGACAAAATTTGTTTAAATTTTTTCCAAAATTCTTGCGGGAAAATTTAATTTTTATGTCCATTTGTTACTTCTTCAGTCCATTTTTTCAAACAGTTTAAACAGTTCAAACAGGTTGCCAATCTGTTAAACCCCGGACAGATTCAGTTTCTGCCCAGACAGATTCAAATCTGTTGTAGTTTTCCAACAAATAGAAACTGTCCAACAGTTATCTGTTGCACCTGTTTATTCAAAATATCCACCTGTTTGATTTGATTTTCAGACCTGTTCAGGTCCATATATAGTAGGCCATTTTCCAACAGTGAGGCATTCCGAAAATTCATTCTTTCCTTCTACTTTTGCTTTCTTGCATGATATAATCTTCATATTAATTTTAGAAAAAAAATCAGAAGGTAAGAACACAGGTTTTTGTTCGCTGAACAAATTGTTTGGAGTGCTACTACAAACAATTTGTGAAGATCATTGTATCTTGGGAGATAGACGCCACTTAACCGTAAGCACCGTAGCGGGGTGAAACTGTCTTAAGGATAGAGTGTCACACACTCGACTTGATCTTTTTATTGTTCATTCGGTTTGAAAAAAAAAATCGATACTTTATTTATTTTATTTGTTTAACTTAGTTTCAATTTATTTATTGTACACAGAAGATTAGTCCAACATTTACTTCCAAGAAAAAACCAATCAAAATACAAACCAACAAGCTTCTCAATATCAAATTTCAATAATCATCCAAATAGCTACATGTAACAACCACATCCACTCATCAAAATTGAGTATGGATTGAAGCACATGAGCCAACATGCTTGAATGATTAGATAGCAAATGAGAAAGTGCAAAAAATATGAAAAAAATTATACTATATAATCAAACTTGTAGATGGGTGGCTACTTTCTAAGTCCCAACCCATCCACAAGGTTCCAATCAACACCTCTACATACAACAACAATGAATTATACTTTTAAAAGGCAAGAAAAGAGTACAAACACACAGAAAATGAAAGAAACCATCAACTCAATGGATGGGTGGCTACTTTTTACTTCCCTCCACATTCATGAGGACTCCTCACATGATTACAACAAGCTACAAATGAATTCAGAGCTTAGAGAGAGAGAGAGAGAGAGAGAGAGAGAGAGTGTGTGTGTGTGTGTGTGTGTGTATGTGTGTGAGAGAGAGAAAAGTTCAAAAGTTTCACCTCTTAAAAGAGGTTGAGCTGCTTGGTTGTCACACTCCTTCTTGGCACCCTTACGTTTCTTTAGATATGGCTTATAGTTCTTGCTATCCTCAGCAACAAGCTTGTAATTAAGCTTTAATGGAGTTTCGGTGGTTGGTGTGTGAAAAATGGAGGTTGGAGGCGAGGTAGAGTGAGAAGCTCTAAAAAACAAGTCTCTTAGCCTTTGAAAATTTGGTAACCCTAAAAAACAAAGTTGGGTCGTGTATTTATAGATTTTATATCTAAAATAATTGTGGAAAAGTCGTAGAAAAAGTCAAAATTCCCAAAAATGCCCTGTACCCGAACATTCTAGCACGCCGTACCATTATTCTTCTAGCCAACTACATTTTTCATCTGGTCGTGATTTCTTGTTTGACCAGATGAAGAATATGCCGCTAGGTCAATAGGGTAAAGTTAGTGTAATTTGAAAGAAGAAACAGGTATTTCAGAGGATTTCACCATTTCCATTTATTCCTACCATATCCTTCACTCAGTTCACAAGAAACAACAATGTTTGGAGGTTGAAAAGGTGAGCCTCGGGATATTGTAGAAATGTTTGAAACTCCGCAATCAGACGTATTTTGAAAAAAGGTTCTAATTTGGTTTAAAATGTTTTGGCCAAAATGCGTGTAAGGTTAGAATTAAAGCTTGAGTTTGGACTCCTTACTGAAGAATTCATAAGATTAGCATATCTCGATTTTCATTATCGGATGTTCGGAAAAGAGTGTCTAAGTCTTAAGGCCGGTCAAAATAAGGTGTCTACACATATATACAATTGATTTTTTTTTTTTGGGGGGGGGGGGAGGGTGTAGAAATAGTTCCAAAAAATTGATTTTTTTTTTTTACAAATTCCCAAAAAAATAACTTTAAAAAACATTTTACAAACAAATTTTCTATAATTTTATTTGTTTTTAAAAGCATAAAATAGTTTTCCATAATAATACCAAACGCCTACATGTGTTTCTAACTTACACAAGCATTTCAAAACAGATAACACATACAAAAAGGTCCCCACATGCACATAGATTGAATGTTTCTCAATTCTCATTTCAACCTCAAATATTTTTGTTTCCTTCAAATGAAATATAAAATCACTCAGAATTTATTTATTCCATCATAACGACAATTATAATAAATAAAAATCAAACCCATCATAAATTAAGTTTGAAGTTCTTGAATTAAGGGCATTTAGGTCCTCCCTCCTTTGTTTTCCAATTGTTGTAACATGGACATTCCTCCTTGTGGCCATATGTGCCCGACGGTACACAAAGACATTTGTGCAGAACATCAAGTAATTGTTCAAGTGCGATGTTGCCGAACATCGTTTGGCGCATGCAGCAGGGCATTCTACAAACATGACATTCATACACTGTTAATTAGATCCACATCTGACTACAATTTTTTTTTAAAGATAATGATACAAAAAGAAAGGGGAAAAAATACTTACGATGTTTGGTAAGAGATCCTTCTCTGCCAGCCTATTGGTGATTTAAAACAAATCAATGACATATAAATTAGACAAATCTCGTAAAAAATATAAAATTTTACTATGAGTTAGTGTTCTTTGAACCTTTATATCGTCTTTGAATTTTTTGGATATATAAGGGGGAAGAAGAGGGAAGACTAAAAAAAATGAATGAGTTATAACCTAACATTTTCACTTTTCACTTCTTTCTTTTTTTTCGTGTGTGTGTGTGTGTGTGTACAGTTAAGATCCAAACACAATCTAAGATTGAAGACATAATCACCATTATTGTGGCGAAAATAGTTGGGCAGGATTACTTACCAATGAAACTTGAATGGTTGACATGGAAGCCACAAGGAAGAAGAGGAAGACAAATTGAAGCCTTGAAAAGCCAGCCATAACTCTACTACTCTTTCAGTTTGTGAAAATTTTCTCTTTTTCTTTCACGTTTACCTAGGTCACAATACATTTTGATGCCTATGATTCCCTATTTATAGTTGATGCGCTAGCTTGTAAACATTCTTTGCATGGTAAGCTATTAAGCCATCTTAAATGTTAATAGTGTGAAACGATCAATAAATTATTACCAAAATGCGGTTACTAAGCCTTCTTTTGGTAATGATTTTTTTAGTTGATTTTTTTGATTTTTTTAGCTTTGGAATGGTGGATTTTTTTATATTTTTTTTTTGTCCTTTTGTGATTTTTGGCTTTTTGTGATTTTTTGACTTTTTCTTTTTTTTTTATCCTTTTGTGATTATTTAGCCCAACTCAAAAACCAAACAACCCCTAAATGAGATTCCTTTCATTGTGGGTTTGCTATGCATGGTATTATTCAATGGGAAATTTGAACATCATTATTGGAGAAAAGTTACTTACCTATTTTGGGAAATAGGTTAAAAGCTAATTTTTTGACTTTTTTTAAAAAAACGTGCAAAAAAATAGAGAGGTTATGTGATCCAAAAAAGTCAAAAAGCCAATACACTGGCTTTTAACATACTTCATGAGGCTCACTTTGGGCCCACCTCTCATCATGTGGTCATCAATATCTGATTAATTTAATTTTTTGCATAGATGGTTTGTTCAGTAAGCCTTAAAAGATAAATGATTCGAATCATGAAAGTGTATTTGGAATGAACTTAATGAAAAATATAACAGTCCCTATAGTGTGCCTTGGATAGAACATTAATGACTTGTCTTCTAGTATTATTTGGCATAATTCTATGATATGTCACTCAATGGTGATGATATTAGTAATCTGTTTTTGATATGTCACTCAATGGTGATGATATTAGTAATCTGTTTTTGATATTAGTAATCTGTGCCTTAGATAGAACATTAATGACTTGTCTTCTATTATTATTTGGCATAATTCAATGATATGTCACTCAATGGTTTTTTTTTTTTTATGCATACATAATATGTTATCAAATTTGACATGCTTTCAACCTTTGCTAAATCCATGTTATTTTTGACATATGGGTTAGAGCAAAAATTTGGGGTCAAATTTGATTGTTGATGTGCCATGTAGGATTTGGCTCTTGTCAAAAATAATTATAGCACTTCTTTTATAAATAAAACAATATTTTAGTTTATCTTTCAATAACAAAATAATAAAATTTGGTATAGAGGTTGGAGAGTTTCAAGAGAAGTCAAATTGACATATGTCAATTTGTCACCCAAACCTTCAATTTTATATGACATACCAAAATTTGGCATATAGGTTGGGGATGCTATCCAAAGCTTAAAATAGCAAGAAGGAAACTATTCTTTTCTTCTCATTGTAATAATTAAAAGTACAAAAATATTAGAGATCCCAAAAATTTTATCAAAAGTTCTACCAAATGTCTCATATGGGTGTGGGACCTACATGGACCCATATTGTGTGGATCCCACACCCATGTGAGATATTTGATAAAACTTTTGGTAGAATTTTTGGGACCTCTAGCATTACTCCAAAAAGTATTAACCTTAAGAATTTAATAATATGCATTAATTTCTGTACGAAAAATGTTATGTGATGTTTCGGGTCGTTGACTCGACTTGTTGTGCCTATTTGCATTTTTCGTTTTACGTTTGGAACCATTGTACGTTAGTTATTATTCTAGTGATTGTGGTTAGACCGTGTTTAGTGGCCCTAAAGTGTTTTAGTGAGTTAAAATTTTGAGTTCCGACCGTTAAGGACGGGTTACCAGTGTAGGAATGCCTTAAAGAGAATTTTGGCCACACCAAGCATTCCTCTTACATGCAGGTTGGAGCCACATGTACGATTTGGTGCAGAAACATTTGGACTTCTAGAGTTGGGGCCGCATGTGTGGTGGGCTAAGTTCACATGTGCAATTTAGGGCCCGTACGCAAGACAATGTGGAGCAGCAAGTATAACACACTGCAATAAACAGCACGTGCAGTGAAGGAGTCCCGCACGTGCGGCGAGGGACCTCCGCACGTGCGGCCATGTGCATTTTTGCCTCCTTTTTCTTGTTTCTCACCCTCTTTTGCTGATCTCTCTTCCTTTTTTCTCATTTCTCTTTATCCTCTCTCTCTTTCTAAACTCTCTTTTCTCTCCATTCTCTCTAAAACACACACCAAACTTCACAAAGCTCTCAATCTAACCAAATGAAAGAAGAATTTGACCCTAGTTCTTTGGACGAAAGTGATAAGCATGTCAAGAGTTTCGTTTTGACCGGAGCTATTGAAAATCCGACAAACTCAAAATTTTAAATTTTCTTCCTTTTCTCTCTCAATCTTTGAGTTAAGGATTTTCTTAATTTAGTACATGTATTTTAGCAAGATTATGTGCTATTTTGTTAGTTGAAATTGTTTGGAAAAGTTAGGGTTTTGCTAATATCATTATTAATGCATAAATTGGAAAATTTATCAAATGTTTGTCAAACTTTTTAACGGTTTTACCTATGGTTGCTGTTATCCCAATAATGACAACCCATAAGGGGGGTGAATTGGGTTTTCAAAATATTTAAGCAATAATGAAAACTAATGCAGACTAAACTAACTCAGAACTAAAAGAGAGATAAAAAATTTAAATAATCAAATTTTAACTGATGAATAAGCAATGCAAATAATCACAGGAAAATATAAGCAGTGATAAGAGAAAGGAGAAAAGATATCAACACCACAATTTATAGTGGTTCGGCTTAACCCAAGTCTACGTCCACTCCCCAAGTATTCTCGTTGGAAATTTCTTCACTATCCTCAAATAATAATATAACCCCTAGCTTCACAGGTGCTAGTAAACATTTACAACAAGTGATCGACCCCCAATCACTTAAGCCAATTAGTTTTGAATCTGATGCATAGTCACACCTAACCCAAGTGATTTTATCCCAAAAATCACTTACAAAAATATCATAACTAGTTTTGAATCCGGTGCCTAGTCACACCTATCCCAAGTGATTTTATCCGAAAAACCACTCACAAAAAAATCACTCTCCACTACAAGAAAAAACACTTTTGGCGACTAAATTTTTAGTCGCCAAAAGTCAGGTTTTAAGTTTCCCCGACTAAATTTTTTAGTCGCCGGTTTGGTCACTGGAAAACAGTCGCGAAAGGTATTGGCGACTAAAAAACTTTTAGTCGCCAAAAACCAAGTCTATAGCGACTAAAATTTTCGTCGCCAAAGCTCATTTATATTTTTTAAATTATACATTTGGCGACTAAATTTTTAGTCGCCAATAGTGAATTATTTTTTTTTAATTTATACATTTGCCAACTATTTTTTTGGTCGCCAATACTGAAGCTTTTGGTGACCACCCATTTTAGTCACCAAAAGCTTACTTCAGAAAAAATAAAAAAATAAAAAAATAAAATAAAATTACCCTCTGCTCTTCCCAAGTTTTGAACCACCAACCTCCCACATTCTACACCTTTACCAACACACTCTCTCCACTATGCCACAGTAACACCACATAAATATATATGCAAAATATATTATTTATATAGTATATTGACCCGTATTAATATTGTAACGCCCTCAAAATAATGACATTAAACCCATCAAATAAGACATTCATTGACATATGAAATAACCACATTCTTCTATTTAACAGAGTTTCATTACAAAAGTATTACATGTTAACAACAAAACAAAATGCCCTACGGGCTTACAACTTTCCAAGTTAACACTTGGTTACAACAAAAAGAGTACTAACTCATTTACACGTTAAGCCCTTGGCTTGAATTTACATGTAATACATCAAAATAAAACGACAATAGTATGTCCGCCTCTAGCCTCCCAAGCTATGTCCTTGGAGGTGGCATGCTACCTGTACCTGAAAATGATATTCCCATATAAGGTGAGCCACAGCCCAGTAGAAATATACTAAACCAACCATGAACAATGACTAAAAGATTAGCAATTGATAGATGGCCAACACTGATACATCCACATAAATCACATATTTATGTCATACGACTTATGAGTCCCAGTTACCTTTCATTTTCCCTTTTTCAACAGATAGGCATATAAACTCTATCCACATACTCAACAGATATGTATAACAACAATATCCACATTCACAGATAAGCATATAAGCTATATCCACATTCTACAACAGATATGTATAACCACAATATCCACAGATAAGCATATAAGCTATATCCACACTTCACAAAGATAAGCATATGAGCTCTATCTTCACTTCTCTAGACAAGCATATGAGCTGTATCTACGGAGTTCATCCCCTATCTTCTCCCAATACTATCCGGTTTAGAGGTACATCCCCTATCTTCCCCTAAACCGCGGAGTACATCCCCCATCTCCTCCTCTACACATAACGTATACAAACACAATGGTTCTATATACAATCACTCAATACATATAGTTAATGTATTCTATCAACCGTCAAGTTCCATGACACACTTCATTGATTAGTTTCAGTTTGCCTAATCATCATGCATTGTCTACAACAATCACGACTATCCTCCACCGATAGCCCAAAGCAGTTATTTCTAAACAGAAAATAAATGCACAATGGATATTCAATCAACATTTCATTTCCTCATTCCTCACAATTAATTATCCCAATTAATTAAACAATGTAATTAGGTCAATTCCCATAATTAACATTTCAACCCTTAGGTCCCATTTTCATCAATGATTTAACATTTATTCCATTTCTCTATTCCAATCATGCATCTAGGTTTATTATGAATATTACCCTAACTTTTGTAAAATTACACAAAAGCCCCAAACTTTCACAAAATTGCCAAACCAACCCCAACATCTCAAAATACCTAAATTTAAAGACAAAATCCATAGAGAGGAGTAGGATATCCCTACCTCGAAGTTTAAGCCCAAAAGGAGATGAAAACTCGAAGATCAACGTGCTCCAAATCCAAACTTTTTCAGATTAGAACGAAGCTCTCAACGCCCTCTATCTTTTTAACAAAGGCTCTAGGCTAGATTCTCACTCTAGGGAGATCAATTCTTAGAGAGAATATAAGTTTAGAGAGAGAGAGTCTCGGCTCTAGGGTTTGATCAAAAAGAAAGTGAAAAAGTGAAGTTCAAAATCGCTACTGTCCGTTGATATAAAACACGCTCACTCGAGCGAAGACTTGGTCGCTCGAGCGACCAGACACAGAAAACTCTCGCTCGAGCCAAGGAACTCTCGCTCGAGCCAAAAACTCAGAAGTGCGCTCGAGCTAAGGAATGCTCGCTCGAGCCAACAACTCAAACCCTCAGGTCTGTAACCAGCAACACGCTCGAGCGACAGACCTCTCGCTCGAGCGAAGAACAAACCAGACCGCTCGAGCCAAGAAAAGCTCGCTCGAGCCAAGAAACACAACTCTCAGGTCCAGAACCAGGAGCAAGCGCTCGCTCGAGCGAAGCCACTCTGGCTCGACCCACCAGACACAACTCAACTCTCGCTCAAGCGACCAACTCCTCGCTCGAGCGAAGGTCCAAAAATCTGGGCAGCAACACTAGGCTCCCAAACACAACCAACCTGTAACAAACCTGCCCAACACATCTTATAACTCAATATACCAGTAAAGAGGATGCAAACAAGATAATAAACCACTACCAACATCCACGGACACATGTCCGGATCACTGTACAACAAGGGTAAAAACCCGGGATCGCTATAACCTCCCCCCCTTAAAGAATTTCGTCCCCGAAATTAAACACAAGTTTTCAAAAAACAAGTTTTTCTCCATTTTAAACAATGTTACATTTTAACATTCACAATACGACCCATTACCGGTCATCCCATCCCTTTAACAAGAGGCATTTCACAATATGTAAACAACATATTCAACATATACAATGTTACATTCAACTTCCATATGAGGCAAGTTCCCAAAACATACTTCCAATAAACCAAACATTTTCAATGTTTCATAACTTAAGACATATATAAAAGCTCTTAAGTTCAACAAAATGAAAAATTTAAATACAAGATCACATATCAACAAACAAGTCCGGATATTTCTCTCGGACTTCCAATTCACGTTCCCAAGTGGCTTCCTCCACTCCGTGATGTTTCCACAAGACTTTCACCAAAGGAATGGTCTTGCCACGCAGGACCTGATCCCGCCTATCCAAGACCCGAACCGGTCTCTCCTCATACGAGGCATCCTCATCTACCTCTAAATCGGTCCAATCCAACACATGTGATGGATCTGGCTCATACTTCCGAAGCATACTCACATGAAACACGTCATGCACTCCGGACAACTGCGGCGGTAAGGCTAATCGATAAGCAACCTCACCAATCCTCTCAAGGATCTCAAAAGGACCAATAAACCGAGGGGATAACTTCCCACTCTTCCTAAACCTCATCAAACCTCGCCTAGGTGATATCTTCAGAAAGACATGATCACCTACCTCAAACGCCAAAGGCCTCCTCCTACGGTCGGCATAACTCTTTTGTCGACTCTGGGCTGTAACAAGCCTCCTACGGATAGGCTCAACTTTCTCTGTCGTCTCCCTAACCAACTCCGGACCCAACAAAGGTGCATCACCCACCTCGGCCCAACAAACTGGTGACCTACACGGTCGGCCATACAAGGCCTCAAACGGTGCCATACCGATGCTAGACTGAAAACTGTTGTTGTAGGAAAACTCTACCAAGGGCAAGTGCCTCTCCCACGTCCCGCTAAAGTCAAGGACACAACCCCGAAGCATATCCTCGAGGATCTGTATAGTACGCTCGGACTGCTCGTCAGTATGAGGATGATAAGCCGTACTAAAGGTCAACTTAGTGCCCAAGGCACTCTGCAAACTCTGCCACAACCTAGCAGTAAAACGAGGATCTCTATCTGAGACGATCGTCACTGGGACCCCGTGCAATCTCACTACATCCCGAATATACAAACCGGCAAGATGATCTACCGAATCTCTCACGCGCATAGGAATGAAGTGCGCCGACTTAGTCAACCGGTCTAAAACCACCCAAATAGCATCACTACCCCGTTTAGTCCTCGGAAGACCTACAACGAAGTCCATAGTGACATGCTCCCACTTCCACTCGGCAATAGGCAAGGGTTGCAACAAACCCGCTGGCCTCTGATGTTCGGCCTTCACTTGCTGGCAAGTAAGGCACTTCGATACGAAAATAGCCACATCTCTCTTCATACCCCGCCACCAAAACTGGCGACCCAAATCCTGATACATCTTAGTACCTCCCGGATGCACCGCAAGGCGCGAATGATGAAACTCTCGGAGTACTTCCTCTCGGCAAGACTCCGGTACAAACAAACGGTCTCGGTATCTCACACTCAGGTCGAGATACACCGTCAAACCCTTCTCAACTTTCTCACTGGAGATCTTCTCTCGGAGGGATTCTACCTCAAGGTCACCTCTCTGTGCCTCTAACACTCTAGTCACAAGTGTAGGCTGCGCAACAACAGAAAACAAGGCCACAGCCTCAACAGATTCGCCCAGTAGCAAATCAAACTCGCCAAGTGCTCCCAACATCTCCCATTCCCGGATGGCTATACTAGCTACATCACTAATGGATTTCCTACTAAGGGCATCGGCCACAACATTGGCCTTTCCCGGATGATAGTGCAACTCAAAATCATAATCCTCGATGAACTCCATCCACCTCCTCTGCCTCAAATTCAAGTCTCTCTGTGTAAACAGATACTTCAAACTCTTGTGGTCCGAGAACACCTCGAACCTCTCACCATAAAGGTAGTGCCTCCAAATTTTCAAGGCAAAGATCACTGCTGCTAACTCTAGGTCGTGTGTGGGGTAATTCTTCTCGTGTATTTTCAACTGACGTGAGCCATAAGCTACCAATTTCCCTTCTTGCATTAACACACAACCCAAACCCTCTCGTGAGGCATCACAATAAACCGCATAACCCAACCCTCTCTCCGGAATAATCAACACCGGAGCGGTGGTCAATCTAACTTTCAGCTCTTGGAACGACTTTTCACAAGTCTCACTCCACACAAACTTGACTCCCTTCCGAGTCAGTCTAGTCAACGGTGACGCTAGCCTGGAGAAATCTTTCACAAACCGACGGTAATACCCAGCTAATCCCAGAAAACTGCGGATCTCAAACACACTCTTAGGCCGTGTCCAATCTTGCACTGCCTCAACCTTGGATGTATCAACAGACACCCCTTCCCCGGATACCACGTGGCCTAAGAATTTGACTTCCCTCAGCCAGAACTCACACTTCCCAAACTTGGCATACAGCCTATGGGCTCTAAGCAACTCAAGCACCACTCTCAAGTGTGCCTCGTGCTCCTCCTCTGAAGGCGAATAGATAAGGATGTCGTCCACGAAGACAACCACAAATCGGTCTAAGAACTTCCGGAAAACCCGGTTCATCAAGTCCATAAAGACTGCCGGTGCATTGGTAAGCCCAAATGGCATCACCAGAAACTCATAATGGCCATACCGCGTACGGAATGCCGTTTTCGGAATATCCTCTTCCCTGACCCTCAACTGGTGGTAACCCGATCTCAAGTCTATCTTAGAGAAACAACGGGAACCCTTCAACTGATCAAACAGGTCATCTATACGGGGCATAGGATACCTATTCTTAACCGTAGCCCGATTCAACTTCCGGTAGTCAATACACAATCTCAAGGCACCATCTTTCTTTTTAACAAAGAAGGCTGGCGCTCCCCACGGCGAAACACTAGGGCGAACAAAGCCCTTATCTAGCAATTCCTGGAGCTGAACTTTCAACTCAACCAACTCTGCTGGAGCAAAACGGTAAGGTGCCATAGAAATCGGCGCCGTGCCGGGCACTAAATCAATAGAGAACTCTATCTCTCGGTGAGGTGGCAAACTAACAAGATCTTCGGGAAAGACATCCGAATACTCACAAACCACCCTCGGCAACACAAGCTGGGTCTCACCACTCTCACCACTCTCAAAGCTGGCAAGTAGACTACTAAGCTCACTTCGCCCTCGCGAATCATACCCCGGTGGCAAAACACTACCAACCCGGTCTCCCAAGAAATGGAACCACTCCCCGCTCAAGGTACATAACGTGACCCTCTGGCGGTAGCAATCGATAACAGCCCGGTATGACGATAGCCAGTCCATACCCAAAATAACATCAAAACCCTTCATGGGCATGACAACAAACGGAAAAGGAAGCCTATAATCGGCGACCTCAATATCACATCCTCTAACACCCTGTTTCAGGATCAACTCACCACCCAAAGGCGATACCACACAAATAGGAGATGCTAACTGTGCTAACTCCAATTCCAAAACAGATGCAAATGCAGCAGATACAAAAGAATGAGATGCACCCGTGTCTATCAACACATTAGCAACCGAGTTGCAAAACAGAAAAGTACCTCTCACTACCGATGGAGCCGGTACTAAATCCTGCGCGGTAACAGCATACACGCGCCCCGTAGGCCCCTGGTCTACCTTCTCACCTCTCGGAGCAAAAGACTGCTGCACAGACTGGGATGACGAAGCTCCCGGATTGGCCCTCGAGGCCTGCACAGACTGAGCTGGCTGAAAACCCTGCATCTGCCTAGAACCAGACGCTCCCGAAGTGGCACTCAACTGCGGGCAAAACCTCTTCAGGTGCCTAGGCTGTCCACACTGATAACAAGACAAGGGCTGCCCCCTGCCCAAACTCTGACTCTGCAATCTAGCTGAAGAAGAAGCAGCTCTCTGACCCCCACCCTTCTGCGGGCAAACAGAAACCTTGTGACCCAACTGGCCACACTTGTAACAGGTGAAATCCCCCTGACCACCTCTCCCGGAGCCTGCACTCGGGACTGGGAAGGTCGATCTAGCAACACCACCCTGCGACTGCTGAGGGTTAGAACCCCTCTGCCTCCTGCCATTACCCTGGCCATCTTGGCTCCTCTTGGAGCCTCTCTGCCCCTCATCCTCCTCCTGCATCATGAGCTCCATATGAGCTGCAGCGTCCACTAGGTGTCTGTACTCCCGGATGTAAGACCCACCAACCCTCAACTTGAGGCCCCGCCTCAACTTCCGCTCAAACTCATAGCAACGGCGTTCCTCAGACGCCACCAGTTCAGGTGCGAACCTGGACAGACTGATAAAAGTAGCCTCAAACTCGGCCACTGACAAGCCCTGCTGATTAAGCCGGCTAAACTGATCCCTCAGCTTCTCCCTAGCTGCTGCAGACAAAAACCTCTCCTGAAAAGCATTTATAAACGCCTCCCAAGTACCACCAACACGAGCCTTCTCGTACTTCCACAATTGACCCGCATCTCCCTTCAGTTGGAAGGATGCCAAGGTCACTTTCAGTGCTCCGTCCTCGATGCCAAGCATCTCGAACGTCTTACTCATTTGCTCTAGCCACTCATCAGCCTTCAGTGGCTCCTTCGGATCCCCGATAAACTCATCCGGATTAGACCGAAAAAACTCCCTCTTCAAGAAAGAAGGCCCTGCCTCAGATGCCTGATTCCCAGCTCTAAGAATACCCAAAGCTCCTGCTATCTCTCTGGCCAAGGCACCCATAGCCTGCTGACCCGCTGGCTCGGCCACATTGGCCTGACCAACTCCCTCCTGTACTGCCGGAATCTCCCCCTGTAACGGTACTCCCTGCCTCGCAGGTCTACCACGCCTAGCACCTCTTCCTCGTCCTGACATCCTAATAAAGGTAACACAGAACGTTAGCACATTCACAAATGTGCCGAAACTAAACACTCACGTCCTAATGCATGGACAACTGTAATTCACTCCACGTAAACACATAAACACATAAGCACTTACGAATTTCATTTCCGGATAATGATAGTCCCGAGGCGTTACTAGAGTTCCGGTTAGAAACAGCATTGATCAAGTGCTTTTCCAACAAGACTCCCAGGAACCCAAGGATCCAATCAACATCCTAGAAATTAAATCCCATACCCACATAGTCACATAAGCATGTTATCAATTAAGCACATAGCATATGATACTACATCTAAGTCTCTATCAAGCGAGACAAACCCATTGTGATCCTAATCACTTCCCACGTACCCAAAGTATTCGAACCCGGTACGCTCTGATACCAAGTTGTAACGCCCTCAAAATAATGACATTAAACCCATCAAATAAGACATTCATTGACATATGAAATAACCACATTCTTCTATTTAACAGAGTTTCATTACAAAAGTATTACATGTTAACAACAAAACAAAATGCCCTACGGGCTTGTAGCTTTCCAAGTTAACACTTGGTTACAACAAAAAGAGTACTAACTCATTTACACGTTAAGCCCTTGGCTTTAATTTACATGTAATACATCAAAACAAAACGATAATAGTATGTCCGCCTCTAGCCTCCCAAGCTATGTCCTTGGAGGTGGCATGCTACCTGTACCTGAAAATGATATTCCCATATAAGGTGAGCCACAGCCCAGTAGAAATATACTAAACCAACCATGAACAATGACTAAAAGATTAGCAATTGATAGATGGCCAACACTGATACATCCACATAAATCACATATTTATGTCATACGACTTATGAGTCCCAGTTACCTTTCATTTTCCCTTTTTCAACAGATAGGCATATAAACTCTATCCACATACTCAACAGATATGTATAACAACAATATCCACATTCACAGATAAGCATATAAGCTATATCCACATTCTACAACAGATATGTATAACCACAATATCCACAGATAAGCATATAAGCTATATCCACACTTCACAAAGATAAGCATATGAGCTCTATCTTCACTTCTCTAGACAAGCATATGAGCTGTATCTACGGAGTTCATCCCCTATCTTCTCCCAATACTATCCGGTTTAGAGGTACATCCCCTATCTTCCCCTAAACCGCGGAGTACATCCCCCATCTCCTCCTCTACACATAACGTATACAAACACAATGGTTCTATATACAATCACTCAATACATATAGTTAATGTATTCTATCAACCGTCAAGTTCCATGACACACTTCATTGATTAGTTTCAGTTTGCCTAATCATCATGCATTGTCTACAACAATCACGACTATCCTCCACCGATAGCCCAAAGCAGTTATTTCTAAACAGAAAATAAATGCACAATGGATATTCAATCAACATTTCATTTCCTCATTCCTCACAATTAATTATCCCAATTAATTAAACAATGTAATTAGGTCAATTCCCATAATTAACATTTCAACCCTTAGGTCCCATTTTCATCAATGATTTAACATTTATTCCATTTCTCTATTCCAATCATGCATCTAGGTTTATTATGAATATAACCCTAACTTTTGTAAAATTACACAAAAGCCCCAAACTTTCACAAAATTGCCAAACCAACCCCAACATCTCAAAATACCAAAATTTAAAGACAAAATCCATAGAGAGGAGTAGGATATCCCTACCTCGAAGTTTAAGCCAAAAAGGAGATGAAAACTCGAAGATCAACGTGCTCCAAATTCAAACTTTTTTAGATTAGAACGAAGCTCTCAACGCCCTCTATCTTTTTAACAAAGGCTCTAGGCTAGATTCACACTCTAGGGAGATCAATTCTTAGAGAGAATATAAGTTTAGAGAGAGAGAGTCTCGGATCTAGGGTTTGATCAAAAAGAAAGTGAAAAAGTGAAGTTCAAAATCGCTACTGTCCGCTGATATAAAACACGCTCGCTCGAGCGAAGACTTGGTCGCTCGAGCGACCAGACACAGAAAACTCTCGCTCGAGCCAAGGAACTCTCGCTCGAGCCAAAAACTCAGAAGTGCGCTCGAGCTATGGAATGCTCGCTCGAGCCAATAACTCAAACCCTCAGGTCTGTAACCAGCAACACGCTCGAGCGACAGACCTCTCGCTCGAGCGAAGAACAAACCAGACCGCTCGAGCCAAGAAAAGCTCGCTCGAGCCAAGAAACACAACTCTCAGGTCCAGAACCAGGAGCAAGCGCTCGCTCGAGCGAAGCCACTCTAGCTCGACCCACCAGACACAACTCAACTCTCGCTCGAGCGACCAACTCCTCGCTCGAGCGAAGGTCCAAAAATCTGGGCAGCAACACTAGGCTCCCAAACACAACCAACCTGTAACAAACCTGCCCAACACATCTTATAACTCAATATACCAGTAAAGAGGATGCAAACAAGATAATAAACCACTACCAACATCCACGGACACATGTCCGGATCACTGTACAACAAGGGTAAAAACCCGGGATCGCTATAAATATAAAACTATATATATGAACATAATTATTTTTATTCAATATAATTTATGTAAAAAATAAATTATTTATTAAAAAAAAAAGGAAGCCACTTTTGGCGACTAAATTTTTTGTTAGTCGCCAAAAACCTTAGTTTCGGCTACTACCAATAATTTAGTCGCTAAAAAAATTAATTTCCGCCTAAAAATAACCACTTTCGGCGACTAAACTTAATTTTAGTCGCCAAAACCTCCACTTTTGCCAACTAATCTGAATATTAGTCGCCAATTGTCCACTTTTAGCTACTAAATTTTTTTTAGTAGCTAAAAACCTTTACTTTTGGCTACAAAAAAAAATTTTGTCGGTAAAACACCTATAATCGGCGACCAAACTATTTTTTAGTGGCCAAAACCTATACTTTTGGCTACTAAATTTTTTTAGTCGCCAAAAACCTTCACTTTTGGCCACTAAAATTGTTTTAGTCGCTAAAAACCATATAATCGGCTACTAAACTTATTTTTAGTCGCTAATAACTATACATTTGGCTACTAAACTGTTTTAGACTTTTGGCTACTAATTTAATTTTAGTCGCCAATTGTCCTACTTTCAGCGACGAAATTTATATTTTTAGTCGCTAAAACTGCTTTTTTTTTGTAGTGCTCTCAAGAGTAAGAAGAAGGGGGTGCAAACCCTTTTACAATAAAAGTTTAGCTAGTGAAAAATGAAGAGCGTAGTTGGAGTTGCTCTTACAGAGCTTTTTTGAATATCACCAATGTATATTTGTTGTGTTTGTTGTTTTTTTCAACTGAGGCTTGAATGCTCCTTTTATAGCTTCAAAATTACGGCTGTTGGAGCTTCAAAAATATAGTTGTTAGGATTGATTCCCTTTCCCAACTCAATTCATCTTTTATATTAAGCCTTTCCATATGAGAGCGATTTGAAATTTGAATTTTTGTATTCTTCAATTAATCCCATAGTCCATGCTTTCCTTCCTCGTGCATATCTTCAACTTAAAATAGTAGATTAGAGGAATCTTCAAATTCAAATTCTATTTGTAAGCTTCCTTTCTTGAATATTAGCAAATTTCAATTTGTCTTGGAAAAGTTCTGAACAAATCCCTTTGATTCTACATTATTTCCTGGAAGAGAAAATCTTCCTTTTATCTCAAATCCAATCAAAATCTTCACTCTTCATTTATGTTTGAACAATTTGCTTCTGCCGAATACTTTGAGCTGACTCTGAAAATTATGGAAATTTCCTTATGCAATCCAGCAAGCTCTAAGCCGGTTCATTCTAGATTTGAGTTGACACCTTCATTTCTGATTCAATTTTGTTTAGTACAATATATTTTGAGTTTGCTCCTCTTTCTTCATGAGCATACTCAAATCAAGAAAATTGTTCCAGATCTGACTCAAATCAAGAATATTGTTCCAGTCAATTCTACAAATTAGACAAACTTTAATCATCTTCAAATTTAACAATAACTTATTATAAGCACAATCACTTAGGCTTTGTTATCATCAAAATCATTTTATATAATCCTTTGGAAACCTTGGGGCTAACAGTTGATATTTAGCATGTGAATTTGAGAAATTTTCACTTTAAATGAGAAAATCCCAAATTTTTGAAAACCCTAGAAATGTAAAGATTGGGAATGCAATTGGGAATTGAGGAAATTTATGAAAATTCTTGCTAAATTATGACCATTTGGAAAGTATGGAGAAATGTTAAGACTTTTGGGAAATCATGTGTTATTTTGAAAGAATTGAGAATTGTTAAATTATGCTCTATATTTTGCTTATTCAGAATATTGTAATAGAGATAATTATTTTGAAAATCGATGGAGGATTGCATTGACTTGTTGTATAATTGATACGGAAATTAGCATAAATTTTCGAAACTTTTCATGGGTATAATTCTATAATAATAGTCTTCTACTATTTTTTTGAAAGACGTTCACGTTTTTTTTTTTTTTTCCTTTTAAACTATTCTTTGATCTTTGAAAGGTAAATCATTGATGAACTTTTGTGTCTGCAACTTCTTTATGTATATCATCTTCTTCTTTTTTTATTATTTACAATATAATAACTTATTGATATATGACTCTTTTATTATGTTATATTTATAACTTACTGAATTATGAATCATTATTCTACATGATATTATTGTATATCATCATTTTTTTATTATGTCAGAATTTAAGATTTATAACTTATTGATACATATTAGTATATCAATTTTTATTTTATTTTTTATTTTATGCTATAATATTTCTTGAGTATTATTTTAAGTTGACTACAGTTAATATTCTAGATTTATTTTTGCTGAATTATTTTTTAAAATTTCTAGAGAATGTATCAAATCTGTATTTGGAATGAGAATAAGGTCAAAGTGAGGTTAACAAGGTTGGCATAGAGGAGACACTTGCTTCTTCGGCGCAATAGTAGACATGAGAATCCGTTAATAAGAGACTAACTCATCCACATAGCAAAATAGGCACAATTTTATCAACTATTACTATTGCATGCTAAGGGAAAGCGTCATCATCATGTTAGGCCCATATCAAATGACAACATAGACCATAATGACAATTTTGTAAATTTTGTACCGCAAACTCATGAATATGAAATGTACCCTAATGCAGTTCTACAAAATGATAATATGTTTGTAATTAAACAAAATTTATTAATTTTGTTAGTAATATTTTATTAATTTTCTATTTAGGATTTGGTAATCAACACGTCGACACACAAAAAGGTATTTTCGAAACAAATCTAATGCATCCGCATCCTAACCAAGTTTAACAAGATACTGATGTGGTGCAAGTTACAACAATGAAATATTTGGTAATATTTTTATTAATATTTTGCTTCAATGGAAAATCAACATTACTATATTTTTCTATACTTCTAATGAGTAGGACATTCTCACGCATTTTCTTTTCAAGCAAAACACAAACCTTAAACCTTAACTTTATCAATTTCTACTTCATATTAGAAGAGAATGAAAACAATTATTTTCTAAATTAGATTTAATATTAATATTACTTTTCAAGGAAAATCTCAAAACAATTTAATAAATTAATTATTTTGTGACCCATAGACAAAAGTTTGAGTCTCCTGTACATAACAAAAATAAAAAATGAAAGTATCATTTAATCATTCATTTAATTATCTAATGTAGTAGCATTAAAAAACTTTTTTTAAAAAAATTTAGTAACAATATTCACACTCCCCTTTTCAGATCATATATAGGAAAATAATTTAAAATAAAATATAAATATCATTGGTTAAAAAAATTAATACAAAAATATCTTAAGCTAAATATTATGTTGTTAGGGACTTTTTTTTAAAACTCTCTCGTGCATAGCACAGGTTGACTGCTATTTTTAGTATATATGAAATTGGATAAATTTGAGAAATACCTATTATTACTACAGTGGATGTGTGTATGTGTAAATAAATATATAAATAAAATAAATAACAAAATAAAAATAATTAATTCAGAAAATAATTATATAAATTAAATTCCAAATCAATTGCTTACTGAAATTATAAGTCGAGGCTTGTGTTGGACACAATCTCCTTAAAGTAGATTTCACCCTTGCCCATGTGCTTCAAGATTTAACGGCGTCTACTTCCCAAGATACAATGACTAACACTTGATTTGCAGCACTACAAACTCAAGTCTGGGAAACCAAGCAATACTGTAACTCTCTCTTTCTTTTCTTAGAAACTAAATGGTAAACATATGCAAGAGCACAAGAAGATGAACAAAAGAAGAAATGAAAAAATGTTAGGAAAATTTCGATGCTCAGAATTGCTGGGGTGGTAAGCTATTTATAGAAAAATTGGTGGCTTTTCAAAATAGGTTTCAACAGATAGAAACCTATTTAGACAGATTCAACAAGTAGAAAACCTGTTCAGGTGGAACTCAACAGGTTTGAACCTGTTCGAATGGAGTTTTAAACCTCTTTGGGTGGAGGAAAAAATCTGGACCAATTTATTTTGAATTTTGAAACCAAAATTTTAAAAATAAATAAATAAAATACAAATGTTTTTGGCCCAAAAAAATAAGTATTGGGTCGGACAAGCCCAACCCAACCTCACACCACATACCTGCGCCCAAGCCCAACCCAGCCTGCCCAGACGAATAGACGGACGGCGCGCGCAAATGTTTTTTGTTTCGAGTCCAATGGGTCTAGCCTACTTTACCCATAACTTCACCATCCCACAAACTTGGGTACCCCTTGGGGCTCATCCTAAGTATCCCAAGCTAGAGTTTATATACCCATATAAATCCTTAAGCTTTTTCAATGTGGGACAAACACATTTCACAAATGTCTAGGAAACCCATCTAAAGCCATATCCAAGAACTCTAAAATGCGCGTTGAATTCTCATTCATTCGGAAATGGTTTTAAACAACCAAATGTACAATGTTATTCACTACGCGGCATTAAACATAAACCCAATTAATAACGTTAAAAATAACGCTTGGGTCCTACCTTAATTAATGCTCAAAGTTAGCAAAAACATTAGGTTTTTTCCAAAGCCATTTTCCAACAATCCCCCACATGAATGGAATTCACGATAATAGACATGCAACAAAATGTAAACACAAAGAAAGAGTAAGTACATTAAGAAGATACACCACATTGAGATAGGTAACTTTTGGCTTTGAACCTCCTCTAGTGAAAACCTATCGAACTTACCAGCTAACCAGTAGACCCCATTTTTTTTTTTTTTGGTGAATAAGTCATAAATTAAAAGACAAATAATTAAAAACTACAAGAGGCATACCTCAGGAGCTAACCAACTATACAAGATACAAACAACAACAAACCAAAGCAACAAGAAGACAAAAACATGTTTAAACACCACATAAGCAACAAGAGCAAATGAGGGGCAGGAATAGGGCTAACAAAAAACTACACCATAGGAAAGGCCTAGAGATTGTTGGACCACAACTCAGATCCCGAACAACTCAAAAGAAAACCAACTAACATAATAAAGCCATGTACAAAGCCAAAACAGGACCTGGGATTACAAGATAACCAATAGAGCCTATCACAAATAAACTAATATATAAAAATTCAGACTGTAAAACAAACACCATAGCCTTCTAAATATCAGGTAACATCAGAAAAAGGCATTAGCAAAATGGCAACAACAGCACATAGTAGGCAGGCCACAATAGACAAACAGCACCAGTAGCCAGCAAGCTAATAGCAAAGTAGCAGCAGTTGCTAAAACCACAATAGTTGGCCTGCCATAACTCCAAAATAATAGAAAAGACAATAGCAGCAGCACCCAGAAGCTTCAACATTCAACAAATTGGGACAAGATCTACCAAACTGGGCTACTTGCTCGAAGCTATCATTCAGTCAAACGACCCTAAGAGAGCCAAGCAATCACCAACTCAGTATGACAATTCAACAATAGTTAACTATAAAAGCTCACATGATACTACTAGCCTTCACTCAACACTCAAGGACGCTCAAACACTAAACACAACAATTAACTATAATGTATGAGAAACAACACAAAACTAGTGGACGTGATGCCTTGAACTGCTCAGCTATTTGTGTAAGCCAAGACAATATACTATACATAGTGTATCCTTAGACACGGTTTGGTTCTCACGGTTGTGTTCATTTTGGCCCTGAACAACACCTGGTAATTCATGAGTGCTCTAGAGAATTTAGCATTCTTAATTCTCACAAAACTAGTCTAATTCACACTCATATAGGTGACTTCTTATTAAGAGTATCCTGCTATTCCCCACTTGGATGTCGAAGCTATAAGAATCATTAAAAGCAAAGCTTATCCTACTAACGCTGCAGGAATCACTCCTCTTATCATAGAAATAAATAGGAGAAAACCTTCTTAGTGATACGTGAAGTCATCCATAATTCGGTTGCCCCTTTGAACGTAGATCTTGGGATCTCCAATCAACTAGGTTGGGTTGCCATTATGGCGACTTTTAAGTAATAAGTTTTAATCTCATTCCCCTCGATAAATGGTACACGTGCTCTCTGGCTAGCTCTTTAGTCAATGGATTTGCAATATTCTCTCTTGACTTTACATATTCTATGGAAATTATTCCATGTGAGAGCAAATGCCTAACGGTATTATGTCTTCAACGAATGTGTCGAGACTCACCGTTATATATATGATTTTGTGCCCGTCCTATTGTTGCTTCACTATCACAGTGAATGCATATAGCTGGCACAGGTTTGGGCCACATCGGAATGTCTTCTAAGAAATTACAAAGCCATTCTGCTACTTCTCCTGTTTTATCTAATGCGATAAACTCATATTCCATTGTTGACCTTACTATGCATGTTTTCTTGGAGGATTTCCAAGAGACTGCAACACCTCCCAAGGTAAAGATGTATCCACTAGTGGATTTTGAGTCTTTCGTATCTGATACCCAATTTGCATCACTATACCCCTCGAGTATTGCTAGATATTTGGTATAATGTAAGCCATAATTCTAGGTATGTCTTAGATATCTAAGTACCCTAATTATCGCTTTCCAATGATCGGACCTTGGATTACATGTGTACCTACTCAATTTGCTTACAGCATAGGCTATATCTGGCCTAGTGCAATTCATTAAGTACCAATTATCCGAGAATACTCTAATTGTGATATGCGTGCACCCGTATTTTTTGACAAATGAAGACTAATGCCAACAAGTGTTTTAGCAGAACGGTCGTCATGCTTTCTGAATTTCTCCAGAATCTTCTCAACATAATGAAACTGAGATAAGGCATATCCTTCAGATGTTCTAAACAAATTTATTCCTAGACTTACATCTGCTACTCCCAGATCTTTCATGTCAAACTTTTTGTTCAAAGTTTTCTTTGTGGATTTAATCATATCTTTATTGTTTCCAATAATGAGCATATAGCGATACCGATTGTCCCTTTACTGTTCTGTTGTATTCCGGACTCGATTCCGTGGAGTTGGTAGTTGTATCTATCTTGTTGTCGTCCTTTAATTCCATTTGTTTGAGTTTTAGGATGTGTTGGGCATGTTTCGAATAGGCGGGTTGAACCTTGGTCTAAAATCTTGTTACTAGGTTTTTGGTCGTTCCGCTCGAGCGGGCCTTGTTGCGCTTGAGCGGAGATTGCACACTCCCAGTATTTCGTGTCCCTACAAAACATCTGCAGGTGTGATTTTTACACTCGACCGAGTTTCTTTACGCTCGAGCGGTAGCGCTCGAGCGGGTACTCTGGCGCTCGAGCGGGTAGTACTTTTTGGTGTAAGTTCTAGGAGGGGGAAATCTACGCTCGAGCGGACTGGTTTTCGCACTCGAGCGGATGTACTTTATTCTTGTGTCTTGGCGCTCGAGCGGGCCTTCTTGCGCTCGAGCGTACCTAGTTTTTTGTTCTTGACGATCGAGCGTTGTGTTCTCCGCTCAAGCGGGAATGTCGTATATCAGTTGGCAGATGGGCATTTTAAAATCACTTTTTACATTCTCTCTCTCTCTCTCTCTCTTACTTTCTAAAAAGATATTCTGAGAGCTCCTCTCTCTAGAAACTCTCTTCTCTCTAGGGTTTGATCTAGTTAGAGTGTCTCTCTATCCTCCAGCCTTTGTAAAAAGTGTGTTGATCGTCAAGGGCTTCGTTTTGATCCGAGAATCGTGGTGTTTGGAGCATTTTCACTTTCTTCTCCTTCTCCGTTAGAGCTCTAACTTCGAGGTAGGGATACCCTATGTAACGCCCTCAAAATAACCCATTATATATATACATCATTGACATGCAATATTAAAAGAAAACAACTCATTATCCCATTCATCAGAGTATTATTAAATAAAACATTACATGTAATACCAAATTAAATGCCCTACGGGCTTACATTTTTCCAAGCCAACACTTGGACACAAAATATGAGTTCTAACTCAAATACAAATAAAGCCCTAGGCTTGATTATATATCAAATAAAAACAAATAACTAAAGATGGTCTTCAGAATCCAAAAGCTAAATCCTTCCAAGCTAAGTCCTTAGAGGTAGCTTATCACCTGAACCTGAAAATGATGTTCCCATAAAGGGTGAGCCACAGCCCAGTAGAAAAACACTAAACCAAATATAAGCATTGAATAAAGCATTAGCATTCAATAGATGGTTAACCAAGATAATCAACTACATCATTTTACAGTCTCATGACAATATTGTCTAAGACACGTTTTACTTTCCAACTTTATCAATATGGCTCAGAACCTGGCCAAACTTACAACAGTGAACTATATATATTATATTCACATTCTTCCAATGTCAACAAACAGATGAGACTCAGGCTCAAATCAAACACTTCATACTTCCAGTTTGATACACATTTTAGTGTTGTATCAAATAAAACACTTCAATATAAATAAGCACACATAAAAGTGATGCTAATGGAGTCCATCCCCTATCTTCTCCCAAACAAAGTCCGGTTTAGAGGTCAATCTCCTATCTTCCCCTAAACCGTGGAGTACATCCCCTATCTCCTCCCACACAAAACAATATATGCAAATGCAATGCTCAATCAATACACGTATTTTCTGTATTAATGCAATAGTCAAAATTAATGACTTAACCAATGTGATTAGTTTCAGTTATTCCTAATCCACATGCAATGTCTACAACAAACACGACTATCCTCCACCGATAGCCCAAAACAGTTATTTCTAGACTGGAAATAAATATATCAACAATTCAATAGGCGAGTGATTTTAATTATCCAACTACACCATTTAATCAATGAATTCCTCAATTTCATGCATTTAACCAATTTCCCCAATTTCCTGAAATTAATTATACAAATTAATTTATTAATACAACTAGGGTTTTTCCCAAAATTACCAAAGTACTCCCAACATATCAAAATACCAAAACTTAGGACAAAACTTATAGAATGGAGTAGGAAATCCCTACCTTGAAGCGAAGAATTCGAATGGAGAAGATGACAAAAACCAAAGTGCTCCAAACCCAAGATTGTTCAGATTAAACGGAAGCCCTCGACCCACTCTATCTTTTTAACAAAGGACTTAGGGTAGAAATACACTCTAAGTAGATCAAACCTAAGAGAGAAGGTGTGTAGGGAGAGGGAGAAGACGGTTCTAGGGTTTTAAAATCAAAAAGGAGATGAAAAATGATCCAGAAAGTCGGATCTCGGATTTTTATACCAGTCGCCCCGCTCGAGCGTGGAAACCCCCGCTCGAGCGCCACTCACAGACTCCCGCTCGAGCGGCTAATGCACACTCCCAGAAGTTTTTACAGACAGGTCCCCGCTCGAGCGCCCAACTCCCCGCTCGAGCGTCACTCACGACTTCCCGCTCGAGCGTCCAATACCCCGCTCGAGCGGCCAACACTACACAGGACATACTGGATGGGTGTATTCCCCGCTCGAGCGTCCAAACCCCCGCTCGAGCGGACAAGCCAAAATCTGAGCAACTAGACTTGGTTCCTAAGCTCAACCAACCTGCTCCAAATCTTCCCAACACAACCCAAGACTCAAAATAAGAAAATAATGAATGACAACAACAATTATACAATGACGGAATCTACGGAACCTAAGTCCGGATACAATAATCAAATGGGAAAAGACCGGGGTCGCTATAACCTCCCCCCCTTAAAAGAATTTCGTCCCCGAAATTAAGCATAAGTTTGTAAATAAAAACAAGTTTTTCTCAATTCTCAAAGATATTGTATAACAACAATAAACATCTTGACCCAATACTGGTCACTTCATCTCTTTATCAAGGGGTATCTCACAATATATATAAAACAACATATATTTCAACCTGTATCATTATTATGGATTATTCCTTTTAATGTTAACAATTCCCATATCATATTCAATCGCATGATATAAACAACACATTCAACGATGTACTCAACAGATGCAATGTTACACTAAACTTCTACAATGAAACAAGTTTCAAGATACACCCATTTATCAAAACATACTCACGTTTTACAACTTAAGACATATGTAAAGCTCTTAAGTTTAACAATATTACAAAATCTAAATACTAGATTACAAATCGACAAACATGTCCGGGTATTTTTCGCGGACTTCCAACTCACGTTCCCAAGTGGCTTCCTCCACTCCGTGATGTTTCCACAAAACTTTGACCAAAGGGATTGTTTTGCCTCGCAAAATTTGATCCCGCCTATCCAAGACCCGAACCGGTCTCTCCTCATACGAAACATCCTCATCAACCACTAAATCGGTCCAATCCAACACATGTGATGGATCCGGCTCATACTTCCGAAGCATACTCACATGAAACACGTCATGTACTCCGGACAGCTGCGGCGGTAAAGCTAAACGATAAGCAGCCTCGCCAATCCTCTCAAGGATCTCAAACGGACCAATGAACCGAGGGGACAACTTCCCGCTCTTCCCAAACCTCATCAAACCCCGTCTAGGTGATATCTTTAGAAAGACATGATCACCCACCTCAAACACTAAAGGTCTCCTCTTACGGTCGGCATAAGATTTCTGACGACACTGTGCTGTAACAAGCCTCTTACGGATAAGCTCGACTTTCTCCGTCGTTTCCCTCACCAACTTCGGACCCAACAGAGGTGCATCACCCACCTCGGCCCAACAAACAGGAGATCTACACGGTCGGCCATACAAGGCCTCAAACGATGCCATACCGATACTAGACTGGAAACTGTTGTTGTAGGCAAACTCCACCAACGGCAAGTGCCTCTCCCATGACCCACTAAAGTCTAGAACACAACCCCGAAGCATATCCTCAAGGATCTGAATAGTACGCTTGGACTGCCCGTCAGTCTGAGGATGGTAAGCCGTGCTAAAGGTCAACTTAGTGCCTAAGGCACTCTGCAAACTCTGCCACAACCTGGCAGTAAAACGAGGATCTCTATCTGAGATGATCGTCACTGGAACCCCGTGTAACCTCACTATGTCCCGAATGTACAAGTCGGCAAGATGATCTACCGAATCTCTCACGAGCATAGGAATGAAGTGCGCCGACTTAGTCAACCGGTCTACAACCACCCAAATAGCATCACTACCCCGCTGAGTCCTCGGAAGACCCACAACGAAGTCCATAGTGACGTGTTCCCACTTCCACTCGGCAATAGGCAAGGGTTGCAACAAACCCGCCGGCCTCTGATGCTCGGCCTTCACTTGCTGACAAGTAAGGCACTTAGATACGAAAGCTGCCACATCTCTCTTCATACCCCGCCACCAGAACTGGCGACCCAAATCCCGATACATCTTAGTGCCTCCCGGATGCACCGCAAGGCGTGAATGATGGAACTCTCGGAGTACCTCCTCTCGGCAAGACTCCGGCACAAACAGACGGTCTCGGTATCTCACACTCAGGTCGGAATACACCGTCAAACCCTTCTCAACCTTCCCACCAGAAATCTTCTCACGAAGAGATTCTACCTCAAGGTCACCCCTCTGAGCCTCTAACACTCGAGTCACAAGTGTAGGCTGTGCAACAACAGAAAACAAGGCCGCAGCCTCAACAGACTCGCCCAGAAGTAAGTCAAACCCCCAAGTGTACCCAACATCTCCCATTCTCGGATGGCTATACTAGCTATGTCACCAACAGGTTTTCTGCTAAGGGCATCGGCCACCACATTGGCCTTTCCCGGATGATAATGCAACTCAAAGTCATAATCCTCTATGAACTCCATCCACCTCCTCTGCCTCAAGTTCAAGTCTTTCTGTGTAAACAAATATTTCAGACTCTTATGATCCGAGAACACCTCGAACCTCTCACCATAAAGATAATGCCTCCAAATCTTCAAGGCAAATATCGCAGCTGCTAACTCTAGATCATGCGTAGGGTAATTCTGCTCGTGAATTTCAACTGACGTGAGCCATAGGCAACTACTTTCCCCTCTTGCATTAACACACAACCCAGACCCTCTCGTGAGGCGTCACAATAGACTACATAACCCAACCCTCTCTCTGGAATAATTAATACTGGTGCGGTGGTCAGTCTAACTTTCAACTCCTGGAACGACATTTTACAAGTCTCACTCCATACAAATTTGACTCCCTTCCGAGTCAATCTAGTCAAAGGCGAAGCTAATCTGGAGAAATCTTTCACAAACCGACGATAATACCCAGCTAACCCCAGAAAACTGCGGATCTCAAACACACTCTTAGGCTGTGCCCAATCTTGCACTGCCTCAGTCTTGGATGTATCAACAAACACTCCTTCCCCAGAAACTACATGGCCTAAGAACTTGACCTCTTCTAGCCAGAACTCACACTTCCCAAACTTAGCATAAAGTTTATGGGCTCTAAGTAACTCAAGCACCACTCTCAAGTGTTCCTTGTGCTTCTCCTCAGAAGGTGAAAAGATAAGGATGTCGTCTACGAAGACAACTACAAAACGATCTAAAAATTTCCGGAATATTCGGTTCATCAAATCCATAAAAACTGCCGGTGCATTGGTGAGCCCAAATGGCATCACCAAAAATTCATAGTGGCCATACCACGTACGGAATGCCGTCTTCGGAATATCCTCCTCCCGGACTCTTAACTGATGATAACCCGATCTCAAGTCTATCTTCGAGAAACAACGGGAACCCTTCAACTGATCGAAGAGATCATCTATACGAGGCATAGGGTACTTATTCTTAACCGTAGCCCGATTCAATTTCCGGTAATCTATACAAAGTCTCAAAGCACCACCTTTCTTTTTAACAAAGAGGGCCGGTGCTCCCCACGGCGAAACACTAGGACGTATAAAACCCTTATCTAGCAACTCCTGGAGCTAAATCTTCAACTCAACTAACTCGGCTGGGGCAAAACGATAAGGTGCCATAGAAATCGGCGCCGTGCCGGGCACTAGGTCAATAGAGAACTCAATCTCCCGATGCGGTGGCAAACCAACAAGATCCTCGGGAAAGACGTCCGAGTACTCACAAACCACCCTTGGCAACACAATCTGAGTCTCATCATCTTCAGTAATCGAAAGGTTGGCAAGTAGACCACTAAGCTCACTCCGTCCTCGCGGAATATACCCCGGTGGCAACACATTACCGACCCGGTCCCCCAGAAAATGAAAACACTCCCCGCTCACGGTACAACAAGTGACCCTCTGGCGATAGCAATCAATAACTGCCCGGTATGACGATAACCAGTCCATACCCAAAATAACATCGAAACCCCTCATAGGCATAACTATAAATGAAAATGGGATTCTATGGTAATCAACCTCTATATCACAACCCCTAACACCTTGTTTCAAAATCAATTCACCACCAAGAGGTGACACTGCACATATAGAAGATGCTAACTGTGCTAACTCCAACTCCAAAACAGATGCAAATGCAGCAGACACAAAGGAATGGGATGCACCCGTATCAATCAAAACATTAGCAACCGAGTTGCAAAACAAGAAGGTACCTCTCACAACTGATGGTGCCGGTACAAGATCCTGCGCGGTAACAGCGTACACGCGCCCAGACGACCTCTGATCAACCTGCTCACCCCTAGGAGCATAAGATTGCTGCACTGACTGGGACGATGAAGCCCCCTGATTGGCCCTCGAGGCCTGACCCGACTGAGCTGGCTGCTGACCCTGAATCTGCCTCAAACCAGATGCACCAGGTGTGCCACCCAACTGGGGGCAATACCTCTTCATATGCCCTGACTGACCACACTGATAACACGAGAGTGGATGGCCTCTACCCTTACTCTGGTTCTGAGATCAAGCCGAAGATGATGCTGCTCTCTGCACTCCTCCCCTTTGAGGACAAACTGGAGACTTGTGGCCCAGCTGGCCACACTTGAAACAGGTAATGTCTCCCTGACTGCCTTTCCCCGAACTAGCACTCGGCACAGGAAAAGTCGATCTAGAAAAGCTACCCTGAGACTGCTAGGGATTAAAACCCTTCTGTCTCCTACCATCACTCTGACCATCCTGACTCCTCTTGGAGCCCTTCTGTCCTTCCTCCTCCTCCTGCATCATGATCTCCATATGGGCTGCAGCATCAACCATACGCCCATAATCCCGAATCATAGTTCCCCCAACTCTCAGCTTGAGGCCACGCCTCAACTTCTTCTCGAACTCGATACAACGGCGTTCCTCAGACGCCACCAACTCAGGTGCAAACCTGGACAAGCTAGTAAACGCAGCCTCAAACTCGGCCACTGAAGAACTCGACTGCTTAAGCTGGCAGAACTGGTCTCTCAGCTTCTCCCTAACTACTGGAGATAAGAACTTCTCCTGGAAAGCATTCACAAAAGCCTCCCACGTACCTCCTATACGACCCTTAGTAAACTTCCACCACTGACCCGCATCCCCCTTCAACTGGAAAGATGCCAAGGTCACTTTCAACCCCTCGTCTTCGATGCCAAGCATCTCAAACGTCTTCGTTGTCTGTTCGAGCCATTCATCTGCCTTAAGCGGCTCTTTAGGATCACCCACAAATTCATCCGGGTTAGACCGGAAGAACTCCCTCTTCAGAAGGAAGGTCCTGCATCCGCAACAACAACCTGAGCTTGATTCTCAGCTCTGAGAATGCCTACTAACTCCCTGAATGCCCCTGCTATCTCTCGGGCTAGAGCGCCCATAGCCTGCTGGCCTACTGGCTCGGCCACATTGGCCTGGCCAATTCCCTCCTGAACTGCCGGAATCTCCTCTGGCACAGGCACCTCCTGCCTACCCGGCCTACCACGCCTACCGCGTCCTCGTCCTCGTCCTGACATCCTAAAAAAGGAAACAAAGACATTAGCACATTAATAAATGTGCTGAAGCTAAACACTCACGTCCTAATGCATTGGACAACAATAATTCATTCCACGTAAGCACATAATCACATAAGCACCTACGAATTTCATTCCCGGATAATGATAGTCCCAATGCGTTACTATAGTTCCGGTTGGAAGCAGCAGTGATCAAGTGCCTTTCCAACAAGACTACTAGAAACTCAAGGGTCCAATCATCATCCCAGAAACTACATTCCATACCCACATAATCATATAAACATGTTATCACATAAGCATATAACGTTACACTAAGTCTCTATCAAACGAGACAAACCCATTGTGATACTAATCACTTCCCACGTACCCAAAGTATTCAAACCCGGTACGCTCTGATACCAAGTTGTAACGCCCTCAAAATAACCCATTATATATATACATCATTGACATGCAATATTAAAAGAAAACAATTCATTATCCCATTCATTAGAGTATTATTAAATAAAACATTACATGTAATACCAAATTAAATGCCCTACGGGCTTACATTTTTCCAAGCCAACACTTGGACACAAAATATGAGTTCTAACTCAAATACAAATAAAGCCCTAGGCTTGATTATATATCAAATAAAAACAAATAACTAAAGATGGTCTTCAGAATCCAAAAGCTAAATCCTTTCAAGCTAAGTCCTTGGAGGTAGCTTATCACCTGAACCTGAAAATGATGTTCCCATAAAGGGTGAGCCACAGCCCAGTAGAAAAACACTAAACCAAATATAAGCATTGAATAAAGCATTAGCATTCAATAGATGGTTAACCAAGATAATCAACTACATCATTTTACAGTCTCATGACAATATTGTCTAAGACACGTTTTACTTTCCAACTTTATCAATATGGCTCAGAACCTGGCCAAACTTACAACAGTGAACTATATATATTATATTCACATTCTTCCAATGTCAACAAACAGATGAGACTCAGGCTCAAATCAAACACTTCATACTTCCAGTTTGATACACATTTTAGTGCTGTATCAAATAAAACACTTCAATATAAATAAGCACACATAAAAGTGATGCTAATGGAGTCCATCCCCTATCTTCTCCGAAACAAAGTCCGGTTTAGAGGTCCATCCCCTATCTTCCCCTAAACCGTGGAGTACATCCCCTATCTCCTCCCACACAAAACAATATATGCAAATGCAATGCTCAATCAATACACGTATTTTCTGTATTAATGCAATAGTCAAAATTAATGACTTAACCAATGTGATTAGTTTCAGTTATTCCTAATCCACATACAATGTCTACAACAAACACGACTATCCTCCACCGATAGCCCAAAACAGTTATTTCTAGACTGGAAATAAATATATCAACAATTCAATAGGCGAGTGATTTTAATTATCCAACTACACCATTTAATCAATGAATTCCTCAATTTCATGCATTTAACCAATTTCCCCAATTTCCTGAAATTAATTATACAAATTAATTTATTAATACAACTAGGGTTTTTCCCAAAATTACCAAAGTACTCCCAACATATCAAAATACCAAAACTTAGGACAAAACTTATAGAATGGAGTAGGAAATCCCTACCTTGAAGCAAAGAATTCGAATGGAGAAGATGACAAAAACCAAAGTGCTCCAAACCCAAGATTGTTCAGATTAAACGGAAGCCCTCGACCCACTCTATCTTTTTAACAAAGGACTTAGGGTAGAAATACACTCTAAGTAGATCAAACCTAAGAGAGAAGGTGTGTAGGGAGAGGGAGAAGACGGTTCTAGGGTTTTAAAATCAAAAAGGAGATGAAAAATGATCCAGAAAGTCGGATCTCGGATTTTTATACCAGTCGCCCCGCTCGAGCGTGGAAACCCCCGCTCGAGCGCCACTCACAGACTCCCGCTCGAGCGGCCCAACTCCCGTTCGAGCGGCTAATGCACTCTCCCAGAAGTTTTTGCAGACAGGTCCCCGCTCGAGCGTCACTCACGACTTCCCGCTCGAGCGTCCAATACCCCGCTCGAGCGGCCAACACTACACAGGACATACTGGATGGGTGTATTCCCCGCTCGAGCGTCCAAACCCCCGCTCGAGCGGACAAGCCAAAATCTGAGCAACTAGACTTGGTTCCAAAGCTCAACCAACCTGCTCCAAATCTTCCCAACACAACCCAAGACTCAAAATAAGAAAATAATGAATGACAACAACAATTATACAATGACGGAATCTACGGAACCTAAGTCCGGATACAATAATCAAATGGGAAAAGACCGGGGTCGCTATACCCTACTCCTCTTTATGAGTTTTGTCTTTGAATTTTAGCATTTTGATATGTTGGGGGTTGTTGGGTAATTTTGAGAAAGTTTGGGTCTTTGTGTAATTTTACAAAAGATGGGATTTTATTTATAATTAAACCTATATGCATGTTTGGCATAGAGAAATGATATTGATGATGAGCTACGGATGAAAGTAGAACCTTAGGGTTGTTATGTTAATTATGGGAAAATGCCCTAATTAGTTGGATAAATTAATTTGTATAATTAATTTTGAGAAATGAAGAATTGAATTGAGAGTATTCAAATTGAAAAGATTATGGGATTAACGGGTGTGGTTGGATTCATTTGATCGCTCACCCAGGTTGAGTGTTGATGATATATCCATTTGGTGCATTTATTTTCGGTTTAGAAATAACTGCTTTGGGCTATCGGTGGAGGATAGTCTTGATTGTTGTAGACAATGCATGATGATTAGGCAAACTAAAACTAATCAATTAAGTAAGCCATTGAATATGGTGGTCAGTACAATACAGCACTAAAATGTGTATTGATGGATTGAATTTGTATATGATAATTGTTTATATACATTGTATTGTGTGGGAGGAGAAAGGGGCTGTACTCCACGGTTTATTGGAAGAATTGGGCTAAACCTCTAAACCGAATCTTGTGACAGTGATACAACACTACAATGTGTATCAGGCTGCGAATTAGAAGCGTTTTTGTTTCATTAATACAGCACTACAATGTGTATTATTTGAAACTTATGGAAGTGTTTGTTTTGATTTGATATAGCACTAAAATGTATATCATTATCATTCGTGAAATATGGAATTGTTTGTTCGATTTGATGTAGCACTAAAATGTATATCATTGAGAAATATGGAAATGTTTTGTCTGACTTAGATATGACACCAACATGTATATCCATCATGAATTTTGAAAGTGTTCTAGTGGGGAATTATGATCTCATCAAATGATTTGGCCAGGGCACTGAGCCTTGTTTTCAAACTCTAAGTTGAATAAGAAATGGAAGGTGAATTGTAACACGGACACGAATGTCATGGAACAGTAATGTGAGGTAAACGAGTGTACAAGTGTTGACCATCTATCAACTGCTAATCTTTTAGTCATTGTTCATAGCTGGTTTAGCGTATTTCTGCTGGGCTGTGGCTCACCCTTTATGGGACATCATTTTCAGGTACAGGTAGCATGCCACCTCCAAGGACATAGCTTGAGAGGCTAGAGGCAGACAGATTGCTTTTGTTATTTGCTTTCTTTTGATGTATTACATGTAAATTCAAGCCAAGGGCTTAATATGTATTGAGTTAGCACTCTTTTTTTTGTAACCAAATGTTAACTTGGAAAGCTGTAAGCCCGTAGGGCACTTGCTTTTGTCGTTAACATGTAATACTTTTGTAAGAACTACTCTGATTAATGGAAAGATGGCTGATTTCTTTTATGTCAATGCATGTCTAAAGTGATGGGTTTTACGTATTTTTTTTTGAGGGCGTTACAGAGCATGTCATCCACATAAAGACAAACTATGACATAGCCTTTGTCTGTGCTTTTAACATAGACGTATTTGTCATATTCGTTTATCTTAAAACCATCCGAAAGCATAGCGTGATCAAATTTTTGATGCCATTGTTTCGGAGCTTGTTTTAATCCACAAAGGGATTTAACAAGTTTACAAACTTTTTTCTCTTGGCCGAGAACTTGAAACCCTTCCAATTGTTCCATATAGATTTCCTTATCTAGCTCGCCATTCAAAAATATTGTTTTAACATCCATTTGATGTATCTCCAGATTATACAAAGTTGCAATTGCAATTAGCATGCGAATAGATGTTATTCTTGTCACTAGTGAATAGGTGTCAAAATAATCAAGGCCTTCCTTCTGCTTGTATCCCTTAACAACAAGCCTAGCCTTGTATTTATCTATTGAACCATCTGCTTTCATTTTTCTCTTGAATATCCACTTATATCTAAGAGGTTTACAACCTGTTGGAAAATCCACTAGTTTCCAAGTATGATTTTATAGAATTGATTTAATTTCACTATTCACAGCCTCTTTCCACAAATGGAGCTTCAGGACTTGACATTGCTTCCTTGAAGTTTTGAGGCTCATTTTCTAACAGGTATGTGGGAAAATCTAGACACAATGATTTAGAAATCCTAGCCCTCTTGCTACGTCCAAGTTCATATACTTCATTATCATTGCGGTCTTCACTACTACCTATAGCAGTATCAAAAGTTCTTTTATTTGAATTTCTCTCTTCAGCTTCGAGAGTTTTAAACTCTTCAGTTTTCTTGCAAGGAAAAATGTGTTCAAAAAATGACACATTTCTAAACTCAATAATAGTATTTACATGCATATCAGAATTTTTAGATTTATGAACTAAGAATCTGTGTGTACTACTATTATTTGTATAACCAATGAACACACAATTAACGGTTTTTGGTCCTACCTTAGTCATTTTGGGACTAGGGACTGCCACCTTGGCCAAATACCCCCATACTTTGAGGTAATTGTAGGTAGGTCGTCGACCTTTCCATACTTCATAAGGTGTTTGATTGATTTTCTTGTAGGGTACCTTGTTAAGGAAAAAGTTAGCAGACAAAATCGCCTCCCCCCACAAGTTCTGAGATAACCCTAAACTAATCAACATGGCATTCATCATCTCTTTAAGAGTTTAGTTCTTTCTCTCAGCAACTCCATTTGACTGAGGAGAATAAGGTGCAGTGGTTTGATGAATAATACCACGTTTAGAACAAAATTCCTCAAATGGTACATCATACTCACCACATTTGTCACTCCTCACTACCTTAATAGTTTTGCCAAGTTGATTTTCAACCTCAAGT
Organism: Camellia sinensis; assembly: GCF_055761805.1. Classification (NCBI taxonomy): domain Eukaryota; kingdom Viridiplantae; phylum Streptophyta; class Magnoliopsida; order Ericales; family Theaceae; genus Camellia; species Camellia sinensis. The sequence goes on from NC_138963.1 coordinate 86,827,813, forward strand.
TTATATTGCTTAAAAGCTTCTAAAGCTTCATCTTTACTTCTCAATAAGTAAACATAGCAATATCGAGTGAAATCATCAATAAAAGTAATAAATTACTTTTTACCTCCTCTAGTTTGAAAAAATTTTAAATCACAGATATCTGTGTGAATTAGACTTAGAGGTTCAGTACTTCTTTTTATTTTTATTAAATGAAGCCTTAGTAAGTTTTGCCTCAACACAAATCTCACATTTATAATTAGGATCAAACTCTAAGTTTGGAAAATATTCTAAAGAAATAAGTCTACGCAAAGAATTAAAATTAACATGTCATAATCCATCATGCCATAAAAAGAAGACTCAGCAATATAAACAGATGATGTGTTCTTATTATTAATAGCCAAATTTGGTACAACAGTTAATAGATTGAGCTTAAAAAGCTTATCACTCATGTAACCCCGCCCCACATACATTCCACTCTTGGAGAGTACAATCTTGTCAAATTCAAAGACTAATCTAAACCCATTCTTGATCACCAATGACCCAGAAATCAAGTTTTTGCGAATTTCTAGCACATGGAGTACATTGTTGAGCATGAGTTCTTTCCCTGAGGTCATTATCAGTACAATCTTTCCTTGTCCTTTTACAGTTGATGCAAAGGAGTTTCCCATAAAAAGTTGTTCTCCACTTTCTACCACTTTGTAGGTTGTGAACATGTTCTTATCTACACAAATATGGAGGGTTGCTCCAATATCCACCCACCACTCCTTGGGATTGCCCATCAAATTTGCCTCAGAGACTACTACAGCAAGGTTGATGTCTACCACTCCATCGGAAAAATAAAAATCCTCGACTATGTTTGCTTATGCTGGCTTTTTGCTTGAACTCCCTCCGTCCTTGCGGACGTGACAATCCTTAGCGCGATGTCCGTCTTTGTCACACACAAAACACTTGCCTTTGAACCTCTTGTTGAACCCGTTGTTGATCCCTTTGTTGATCTTACTAGTGGATCCTTGTTTGGGACCATGGCCATCATGCTTCCACTTCTTGTTGTTGAATTTTGACCCCTGTCTATGTTCTACAACATTTGCTTTAGCCTGCATGATATGGTTTCTTGACTTCTTGTCAAAACCACGGTTGTCCTCCTCGATTCTGAACCACACTATTAGTTCCTCCAATTTCATCTCCTTGTGTTTATGCTCCAGATGATTCTTAAATTCTTTCTAGGATTGTGGCAATTTTTCAATGATTGCTACTACTTTGAAAGATTCACTAAGAACCGTCCCTTCCGCATGTATGTCATGGAGAATTAATTGGAGATCTTGAACCTGGCTAATAACCATCTTAGAATCTTTCATTTTAAAATCTAGAAAATGGCCGACAACAAATTTCTTTGTACCGGCATCATCTATCTTATACTTATGATCTAGAGATTCGCACAGTTCTTTTGCAGTGCTTTTGACACTATACACATTGTACAGTGTATTGTCCAACCCATTGAGAATATAATTCCGACACAGAAAATCACCATATTTCCATGCATCGACTGCGGCAACCACTTGCCGGTCAGTTTCTCCCTCGTTCAGTGCCAGAGCTTTTTCATGAATGAAGCGTGCCAAATTCAATGCAGTAAGATAAAGCATCATCTTTTGTTGCCATCTTTTAAAATTATTTCCATTAAATTTTTATGGCTTCTCCTTATGATTTACCGATATTGCCGGAGTCATCACTGGCACAACAGGTGTAGGGGTCGGAGTAAGAACAGTCTCAGTACTGTTTGTTTTAGTAGTCATATTTCTGACGAAATAATAATGCACTAATCACAAATTTATACATAGTAGAATTTACACACAAAATATACAGAATAATATTTTGTAATAAAATTCCAATGATAAATAGTAAATGACAACTGTGTTATCAAAGAAATTATTAAACAGTATATTACTACTATTTAAGAAATTAAACAGTATATGACTACTATTTAATTTTCCGAAACAAAATATTAGTCTGTCTAACACAAAAATTTAAAAAAAAAACAGAAATCTACTTTAAGATTGTTATTACCACAGTGGATGTGTGTATGTGTAAATAAATATATAAATAAAATAAATAAATAAATAAAAATAATTAATTCAGAAAATAATTATATAAATTAAATTCTGAATCAATTGCTTACAGAAATTACAAGTCGAGGCTTGTGTTGAACACAATCTCCTTAAAGTAGATTTCACTCTCGCTCCGGTGCTTCGAGATTTAATGGCGTCTACTTCCTAGGATGCAACGACTAACACTTGATTGGCAGCACTACAAACTCAAGTTTGGCGAACCAAACAATGCTATGACTCTCTCTTTCTTTTCTTAGATACTAAATAGTAGACGGATATAGGAGCATAGGAGGACGAACAGAAGAAGAAAAGAATAAATGTTAGGAAAATTTTGAAGCTCAGAATTGCTGGAATGGCAGGCTATTTATAGGAAAATTAGTGGCTTTTTAGAATAGGTTTCAATAGATAGAAACCCGTTCGAGCATATTCAACGGGTAGAAAACCTGTTCAGGTGGATTCAACTGGTAAAAAACCTGTTCGGATAGAACTCAACAGGTATGAACCTGTTTGGGTGGAGTTTTAAACCTGTTTGGATAAAAGAAAAATCTTGACTAATTTATGTTCGAGTGGAGTTTTAAACCTATTTCAGTGGAGGAAAAAATCTAGACCAATTTATTTTGAATTTTGAAACCAAAATTTAAAAAATAAATAAATAAAATACAAATGTTTTTGGCCCAAAAAAATAAGTATTGGGTTGGACAATCCTAACCCAATCTCACACCCACGCCCAAGCACAACCCGCCCGACCGGTGGCAGCGATGCGTGCATGTGTTTTTTGTTTTTGGTCCAATGGATCTAACTCACTTTACCCATAATCTCACCCTTCCACAAACTTGGATACCCCTTGGGGCCCATCCCAAGTATCCCAAGCTAGAGTTTATATACCCATATAAATCCTTAAGTTTTTTCAACGTGGGACAAGCACATTTCACAAATGTATAGAAAACCCACCTAAAGCCATATCTAAGAACATATGCGCCTTGAATTCTCATTCATCCGGAAATAGTTTTGAGCAACCAAATACATGATGTTATTCACTATGCGGCATCAAACATGAACCCAATTAGTAATGTTAAAAATAACACTTGGGTCCTACCTTAATTAATGCTCAAAGTTAGCAAAAAATAAAGATTTTTTCCAAGGCCATTTTCCAACCATACCTTTGTGTGTGTCGACATGTTGATTACCAAAACCTAAATAGAAAATAAATAAAATTATTACTAACAAAATTAATAAATTTTGTTTAATTACAAAAATATTACCATAGGCAAATTATACTAGCGGTCCCTGTAATTTGGTGTTTGTGTCACTTTAGTCCTTGACCTTTCAATTGTAATACATTTGATCTTAAATTTTGAATCTCATTCCAATTAAAGACAACTGAAGATACCATTACTCAATTTAAAAGGCAAAATTGTTAAATTGATAAAATATAAACTAGTTTGACAAAAATAAATGCCAAAAAAATATTTTTGAATTTTTAAAAAAAAATTCTACCCACCAAAGATAAAATTATATAAAAATGATAAATCTTTTACATTTTTAGTTTTTTTATTTTTTTTACCAAATTAATTTTTAGTATGTATTTGAACGATGATCATGTAATGGGTAATTGTTTTTGTTGATAGTTTCGGATGGTTATCATATAATAGATGATTGTATTTAGAGGTTTTTTTTTTTAAGGTCCCTGATATTAAGGTTGTATAGCATAAAGGACATTCAATATTTTCATAATGTCTAAGGTCCCTCAACAATATTTTCATAATGTCTAAGGTCCCTCAACCTTGATCCAGAGAAATTTCAGTCTAGAGAAAATTGGTCCAGAGAAATTTCAGTCCAGAGAAAATTGGTCCAAAGAAATTTCAGACCAAATTTCTCTGGAAAGTCTAATTATTCTCAGAATTTCTCTGGATTGAAACCAGAGAAATTCTTTGGATTGGGTGTTGAGGATTGATCTCAAACACCCTTCTTCCTCTAATGACTAACAAATTTATTGAGAACTACAGATGCACAAGGCTAGTGGTTGAGACAATGTTTTATATTTTTTATTGAAAGTTGTGAATGTTTTTATGAATCCGTTCTTCGCTTTTTGAATAAAATTCCATTCTTACATTTTCTCATGATTTCATTTACACTTTCATTTATACTTCCAGTTATACATTTGTTGAAATAAACTGATCATAGGGATGCATGTAAGTAACTAAGCATAATTAACAAAAATTTCAGCAACTTACCCAAATCATTGTGATTCATTAGGTAAGCAACATTGTTCAACTGAATTCAACTGGAAAAATTCAACATTGTAATATGTAAGCAACATTAGAAAGGATAACAATGGCAACTTACCAGAACCAGAGAAATTCTGGAAAAATCTAAGAATTTCTCTGGTTTGTTATTGAAATATCAATTGAGAATTTCTCTGGTTTATTAAAAATAACAATTGAGAATTTCTCTGATTATTAAAAATAACACTTGAGAATTTCTCTGGTTTGTAATATCTGAAAAAAATTCTGCAACTTACCCAAATCTGTTCTTCGCTTTTTTCCAGTTGAATTTTTCAATCGAAAGTGTTTCTCTATTGAACAATGTTCCCATTAGGTCCCTCCAAGCACAGACGGAAGCATGTGAAGCCAAGACTAAAGCAGATTTGTCAAAGGCACAGAGAAATAAGGTATACAGCATAAAGTGGATCAGAAGGGATAACAATGGCGGCACCAGAACCAATATTAACAATCGCACCTCTCTTCCTCTTAATCATCCTAGGTAAAACCGCTTGTGTAACCTTGGTAGTCCCTTCAACATTGATTTTAATCAAATCAGCCAACAATTGCTCGTCTACCTCATGGAAAAACCTCGCATAAGGATACGAAACTCCAACATTATTGACCAACATCCAGACCTTCAATGGTTTCACGAATCTGATTAACCCCTTCGTTCAAATCTCCAGAGAAATCAACAACCACAGTCTTGATCTGGGTTTTCCCGAATTTGGCTCCGATCGACTCCGAAACCTCCTTGAGTTTCTCGAGGTTTCGACCAACGAGAATCAAATTCAGACCTTTATGTTCCTGACTTGGTTATCCTCTCTAGCTATGAGAATGCAGGTGTAATATAAGGGCACGGGGGTGAGGGACCTTAGACTACAAAAGAACATATTGTGGATCTAATCCATTACTAAAAGTTGGATAGAGACTTTAGACCGATTTTCCCTTGTATTTATTGCTAACAGATTTTTTTTTTTTTTTTTGTGGTTATCATGTAATGGATAATTAATCTTTTAGTGTGCAATCGATATGTTTGATATATAAAATATTTTTAATTTTAGATTTTTTTGATTTAATGTATTAGTTTAATAATGGCATCAAAGTTGTCGCTATGTTTAACTTTTAAAAAAATAGAAACTAATTTAACAAAAATAAATATCAAAAAAATTATTTAAAAAAATTATTTCTACCTTCCCAAAAGAAAAAATTATATAACAATGATGTGTTCTAATTTTTTTCACCAATTTCATTTTTAGTTTCTTGGAAAAAATTTCTGAAAGTAGATTTTAAAAACCAAACCAAACAGAATATTATAACTAAAAATGTTTCAGCATTATTCATTCAAAAAAAGGTCATTACATTTTAGACAACATACAAGTTAACCAACACAAAATAAGTTGTATGACAACTTTGCCCTTGAAATAAATCGTTTGCAAAAGAAACATATTTGATTGTCTTTATTTGAAACAAAATTCAAAATTCATTATTAAATGTATTACAATTGAAAAGTCAGAAACCAAAGTGATACAAACCTCAAATTATAGAGACTATTAGTGTAATTCACCTTATTACAAAGTATTACTCCCTCCGTCCCAAAATAATGGTCCCTTTTGGGGAATTCAACCTTTTTTGATAGTACAATTATTGCATTTGAAAAAAGTTGATTTTCCAAAATTATCCTTTTGATAGTATATTTTTTGGGAATATCAATGTCATAATTGTACTTTTTATATTATTTATTAATTTAAAAGAAGGGCAAAATAGGAAATTTATATTATTTTTGTACTTGATTTTTGAAGAGGGACAAATGTCTTGGGACAATGAAAAATGGAATAAGGGACTAATATTTTGGGACGGAGGGAGTAGATTGCATTTCATATTCAAGAGTTTGCGGCACAAAATTTACAAAATTGTCATTATGGTCTATGTTGTCATTCAATATGGGCCGAACATGATGATGACGCTTTCCCTTAGGCATGCAATAGTGATAGTCAAAAAAAATTGTGCCTCTTTTGCTATGGGGATGAGTAAGTCTCTTGTTAACAGATTCTCAGGTCTACTATTGCTCCGAAGAAGCGTCTCCTCCATGCCAACCTTACTAACTTCACTCTGTCTTTATTTTCATTCCATCCATAAATATGGATTTGATCCACTCTTCAAAAAGAAAAAAAAATAATAATAATAATTCAGTAAAAATAAATCTAGAATATTAAGTTTAGTCAACTTAAAATAATATTCAAGAAATATGACATCATAAAAAAATGATATACTAATCATGCATCAATAACTTATAAATCTTAAAGTCTCATATAATAAAAAAATGATGATATACAATAATATCATGTAGAATGATGATTTATAATTCAATATGTTATAAATATAACATAATAAAAGAGTTATGTATTAATAAGTTATAAATCTAAAAAAAGAAGACTGGAACGTCTACAATGTCTTTCAAAAAACAGTAGAAGACTTTTATTATAGAATTATACCGATGAAAAGTTTCGAAAAATTTTCGGAATACTAGTAGTGAAAATTTTGAAATAAATATATAAATAATATTAGATTATAGAATTTGTATATATATTAATATATTATGGATTATGGAATTATGCTATGAAAATCTTTTGATTGACGTCATTCCATAACTATTGATACTATTATGGAATTAAGCCACTGTCATTCCGTAATATTAACGTTGATTAAGAGATGTGAATGTTGATTTTTGACCACACAATCAAATAGAAAACTTAACTGGAGAATACGCGGCAGAATAAATTAAGCCAACTACCTGCCAACAAGAAGATGAGAATATCGCGGTGGCTCATCCACCCGAAGGTACTCCAACGATCAAATCAGTCAACTTATCTCTCAAAAATATCAACATAAATACACAACTCACAGAATAAATCATACCTTAGACCACGAGGTGCCTTACTTTTATAGCCAACAGTGTCCTCATCCCTTAGAAGTCTCACTTCCTAAGACTCAAGCACAATGCTTATCTTGGACTCTTAGTTAGATATGGATAAACTCCTCAAGAGTCTTATCATTATCCAGACTAAGTGACATCTCTTATCTAGGACTCTTGTCCTCTATCCAAGTATCTCAGATTTTGGTATTACCGTATCATATCTCGGCCATACTGCAACCATCTCGGTAACATGCCTCACCATGTGGCACCTCGGCCACGTCATTCTCAAAATACATCTCCACAACTGTCCCCTAGGTTCTATTACCTCGGCAACCTAAGATGATGGAACCTCTATCGTCTGATCTTCAATCACGTCAGCCAAACGACAAAATGAGGATATTTCTCCAACTAAGATCATGACTCGTCAACTTCAAGTAACTAGGACTCAGATGCCCGCTTCATCAAGAATCAAGAACCAAGTTCTTTCAACATCTCAACCGAGATTGCACTACTAGCTGAGGTCATTACCCCACTAGTTCAAGAATTCCAAGAATCTCTACTGCTCATGAGCTATTACGCTCCATTATCCTAACTGCTTCTTCCGTATGTCACTGTCTTATTGGCCTGTACATGTCACGTGTCACTATGTCACATCAATTTTGCCACGCCGCCTAACGTCAGCGCGGGCACTTTGCCCTAGGTGGTTATATCAATTTTTGCCGCCTTTTCTTATTCTAACAAAACTCTTCCCCCCTCTCTCTCTCTCTCTCTCTGTCTTTTCACTTTTGCAACTCCAACCTCTCTCTTTAGACTTTCCCTCTTTAAAAGCTTTGCCTGTTCTTGGTCTTCCCTCACTTTTTCAATCCCCTGTTTAGTTGGGAATCGTAATAATTGATGCAGCGTTGAGGGAACAGCCCTCATTGTATGTAGCCAAGATCTTCCAAGAATGACATTGTATGGGGAGGGGGTATCTATCATGGTAAACCCTATAATTACCTTTTTGGTTCTGCTTGCACCTCCAGACTCGTGGTTCCTAGCGACCATGTCAGCGTCCCATTGAATCTGACCATAGGGCTGTCAGATTGCTCTAGATCATCTTTGTGGTGGCCAAGCTCCTTGTAACATCTGACATACATGATGTCACAAAAACTACCTTGATCAATCATGATGTGCCTCACCTGGTAGTCTCCGATCTTCAATGTCACCACCAGAACATCATTGTGCGAATGTTGTACCATATCTAAGTCCTCTTCAGTGAAGGATATCATCGACTCCTGATGTCCACATGTTCTGGGCTTCTTCTACTAGATCTAGTAGACATGCTGCAGATGCCTTACCCTCTAAGTCTCCTCTCGAATTTCATTTTTGTTGACCTTCAAGTGAATTACGTTGATTACCTGTGGTCCCTCTGCTTGCGGTGGTGGTGATGGTAACGGTGGTGTTGCCAGGGCCTGGGCCAGCTTCGCTTGTTCCTCTCTTGTTTTTGTTTTATCGATTAGGTCTCTCAAGTGTCCCTATCTAACCAAAGCCTCCATGTGTGACTTCAGAGCCTGGCATCCTTGAGTCATATGCCCAGTCTCTTCGTGGTAGGCGCAATTTTTCCCAATGCCTCTGCCTATGTACTCTTCTAGGATCTTCTACAGTGCCCTATAGTACAGCTGGTTTCTAATTCTTTTCAAGATTTTATAAATGGAGATCTTGAACACTATACTTACTACCTACATAGACCTCAATCCTATCTCTGGCCTGTTAGTATTGATATTTCTTCAGCCTCGCTTCAATGAGTCATTTCTCCTCTCCTACTTTGATGCACTCATCTTTTTTACTTTCCTATCTTCCTCAACCCTATCGTATTTTTCAATCCGTGCCATGAGTTCCTCTATGTTCTTCAGGATGGTTTTTGCAAGTGATTGCCTGAGTAGGCAATCATCATCCAAGTCATTCTTAAAAGACACGACTGCAAGCTCTTGGTTACAAGCTGAAATCCGATTGTAAACCTCGTAGTACCTCTTGGTGTAGGCCCTAAGACCTTCGCCATCGTTAATCTTTAAAGCCCATATGGAGTCTACCTTCAGTGGTTGCAATCTGTTTATAACAAACCTGGCCACAAACATCTCGGTCAGGCCTTCCCAACTCTTTATACATCCTTTTGATAGTTTGTGGAACCAATCTAATGCTATTTCCCCAAATCACGATGGAAACACCTTGCACAATAGCTACTTATTCCCACTCTATAAAGCCATTGAATTTAAGTATAAATCGATATGAAAGTTTAGGTCAGACTTACCATCATAGATCTGAAACCTCAGCATGCTAAACCTTTTTGGTGATTCGAATGCATCCAACTCTACTGAGAATGGCGTCTTCAGTTGGGCGTTGGATGTGACCTCGGCATCGTGTCTCTTCCTTTGGAGGTAATTTCTCAAGTCCTTATTTGTTCGTCCGGGAGCTCGGCTGTCAGTCGACTTTAGCTTTTTTGGAGCGCTATTTCCTGTGTTAGGGTGCGTTCTCTTAGACTTCTCCATGTCCACTACATTATTAAAACAGAGGCCCTGCTTGTGGATCTGCCAAGATCCCCTGACGTAGGTGCCCTTGGTTCGTGGTGTCCTTTAGGACTCTCTTTGCACTGACTCTATCTGCCTGGCATCTCGTGATTGCTGACGTAAATTTCCCTATCCCTTAGCATGCTGTGGGACAATTGGTACCGCCTTTTGTCCTCTCTTTTAGACATAGGCTTTGGCTGTTGGTGCCGGTATATCTTGCAAAGGAAACGCTGGTTGCATCACATTGTTCTGCATCATAAAGTTAACTACCATCTGTAAGTCTCTCAACTTATTCGCCATATCCTTTAACTCTTCATCCCTTCTCAGGCATCTATTCTTTCATACTTGAAGATCGCTTTCAGGTAGTGCTCATCTCGGTTGCCTTTCTTGTTTCCATTTCGCCCCCTGGCGACATTGTTTGCTTCGGGATCTACCGCATGCACTTCTTCATTGTTGTTTCCCCCTCCTACATTAGGATTCATATGTACTTCCTCCTCACTGTGAATGTCATCCTCGATTCTCACTTCCTATCCATTATTGGCCACCTATCCTTACTAAGTTCCCACAGATGGCGCCAAAATTGTGGGTGTTGATTTCTGACTACACAACTAAACAGGGAACTTAGCTAGAAAGCACGCGTTAGAATAGATTAAGCCAACCACCTCCAAACAAGAAGATAAGAATACCGCAGTTGCTCGTCCACCCAGGGGCACTCCGACGATCAAGTCAGTCAACTTATCTCTCAAAGATATCAACACAAGTACACAACTCAGAGTATAAATCATATCTTAGACCCACGGGAGTGCCTTACTTTTATAGCCAACAGTGTCTTCGTCTTCTAGAAGTCTTACTTCCTAGGACTCAAGCACAGTGTTTATCTTGGACTCTTAATTAGATATAGATAAACTTCTCAAGAGCCTTATCCTTATCCAAACTAAGTGCCCTCTCTTATGTAGGACTCTTGTCCTCTATCCAAGTATCTCAGATTTCGATATTACCGCACAATTTCTCAACCATACCGCAACCATCTCGGCAACATGCCTCGCCCATGTAGCACCTCAGCCGACACCTCGACGGCACATCAGCCATGTGGCGTCATTCTCAAAATACATCCCCACAAGAGAATTTAACATTTTATTTAATTTAGCGAAATTAGATTTAGACCAATTGCCAGATGACATGTGTATATTTATATTTATTAAATTTTAAAAAAAATGAGAAAAATAGGTTTGGATTTTGAGCCTTAAAGAGACCACAATGTTTTTGTTTATATTATATAATGCATATATATATATATATATACACTAACATCATACCTGTGCTGTAATAACCCTCATGCTATCCTACCCATACTCATATGCATTCATGTGATTCCGTCTTGTAAACTTGCATTTCTAGTCTTGTCCTTGTTTGTTTAAGTGTTACAACATGTTTTGTATCTTGCTTGGTGTGAGTTTAGCCGAGGTCATTTTCAGTTATCTTGGAACCACTTTGTTTGACCTCCACCCTCACCCTGACATATTGGCCGAGATGTCATTATCTAGGCCGAGGTGTTCATCACCTAGACCGAGGTGTGAATCATCTAGGCCGAGATGTCATTATCTAGGCCGAGGTGTTCATCACCTAGACCGAGGTGTGAATCATCTAGGCCGAGATGTTACCTTTGCACCCAAGTGATCTTGTCCCGGAGTGGTATGACCTAGACCGAGGTGTGGCACATCTAGGCCAAGGTGTGTCACAGCTTAGTCAAGTGTTGTCCTTCCTAGCCGAGGTCATCATTCCCTACTTGTCGATGTCTTGATATTAGCCGAGGTCCTTACTCGCCAGAGTGCCCATGCCGTCTTGCTTGTTGAACACACTTTGTCATAGTTTTGTCTTGTCACTCAGTCACCTTTTTGTTTAGCACCAACCAGCCGCTGCCACGTGCCTCTGTAGAGGGTTAAGTCATCCAACAGACTTAGAAATGAATCATTTTGCTATATGTCTTTGGTTGTGAGGAGAGAGAAGCTCTAGAAGAAGAAGAAGAAGTTTAGAGTGAGAGAGTGGGTTTCGAGCTTAATTCCTAGAGATCAAACCATTAGATTCGCGTATTGAGGTTAGATTCTTGATATACTCTCGTCATTCTTACTAATCATCTAGCTGCATTGCATGATCGAACCTGTTTTGCATGTCATGCATCGATTTAAAGTTGGTTTTAGAAAGAGAAAATGGTGTTCATGTGTTCTTGAAAGAAAGGTCTTGTTTAATCTGAAAGTTTGCATGAAGCTTCGTGTTTTTGTGTTTGTTCTCACTAGATCCTTGAATATGGGTACCCAGGTCCATGTTTTTGAACTCCTAGCATGAAATCTCAGATTTTGTAATAGCAAATCATGATCTTTGCATTTATCATCCTCATGTTCATGTCCTTCATGTTCATCATGTTCTTCAAGAAAGGGAAACCCAGATTTTTCCTGACTTCATTCCGCTGAATGTGACCATCGAGGCAACACCTCGGCAAGGAGGTGTGGGACCTCGGCCTAGACCTGGTAGTCGCTCAGCATGTTTTTCCGAGATAAAGAATTTGTGTTTGTTCTGATTTGACTTAGTCTTGGGGAAATGCCGAGATCATCTGCATGCATGTGAAACTTGTTTGAAAGTGCATTCAATAGACTTTGCCATGTGTTTGTAGGGTTTGGACTTGCCTCGACCCCGACGTTTGAAGAACTAAGTGAGTGGTATTTTTAATAAAGCTATGTTATAATGTTTTGATAAAGTCTCGTTTTGCTCCGTTTTGAGAAAGTATTTGTAAGCATGAATGGTTATTCCTAATTGGAAAATATTTATACATATCTTGTTTTGATGACATTCTTGGAAAGTCCGTACGTGCTAAGGGACTATAAGCACTTGTAGCACAAAGTTTGGAAGTCCGTACGTGCTAAGGGACTATAAGCACTTGTAGCACAAAGTTTGGAAGTTTGTACGTGCTAAGGGACTATAAGCATTAGTAGCACAAGTCCTTAGTGTCCGGGGACTATAATGCAACGACACCATTGAATTGAGATACCTCCCTTGTCTTGCCTTGTCTTGTCTTGTTTGCCACTGACGGTTTACCGCGTGGGTCTTGTTGTCGAGATGTCATCACTTGTATTATAATGATGTTAGTAATCATCCTTTGAAACTTGACAGATTTGCTAGATGGACTTGATTCATCCTTTGACTTGCACTAGTTATGTTTTGTATTGTTTAACAAAGATCTTGAATACCAATCATGCAAACCCCTTTATTTCTTATACCATTCACTGAGTATCCAAGCTCACCCTCTCTATATATATGTAGGTGATGAGCAGGGAGGCGGTGACGCCTAAGTGTGACTCGCAAGCTGTTTTGGGTTTTGTTATGTCGGCTTAACTTGCATACACGTCGGCAATGTTGAAAATTATGCTTCTCGGCTTATAATGCTTGTAATTTACACATGTCGGCTGAAGAAGCCTTTTGATCAAGATGTAAAATGTATTTTGTACTTTATTGTATTTGTATCCAAGTGGTAATATTATGTAAAGTTGTATGCTATTCCATGTAACTTACGCACTGCTCTTATGGACTACTTGTACTTTAAAATTTTGCTTCCGCACTTGTGAGCCCCATATATATATATATATATATTTATACTCTATTTGTGTATGAATTTTGGAAGTTGGCCTTCGGTAATCACGAATTACTGGCCATCACGGCACCAAACTACTAGGGGCGGTTTGGGGTCGTGATAGAATGGTATCAGAGCACGCATTCCTTATAGTACGTTATTCACACACACTTCGAGTCCTAAAGAGCATAGGATGTCCTTTAGAATAATTTTAGGATTGCATCATATTGCTTGTTGCTTGGCAAGGTGTGCATCATCTCGGCATAACCATTTGTTATTTGCATACATGCTTCTTGGTTCAGTTTGTTTTAAGGTTGCATTTTGACTACTCATAGCATCATGAGGAGAGGTAAACCATCAGTTGGCCGAGATCAATCAGAGGATAGATTGGACAGGCTGGAAAGACTGGTTGAAGGTTTAACCCATGAATTGAGGCAGATGAGGCAACAGAATACAAGCGCTACATCTACCCCGACCGAATAGACGGATGGCCGACATGCAGCTCCACCTCTTCCAGTGCCCCAAGTGCCTCCACAGCCAGCCTTGTATGGGGAAGGGACAATGACTTTGATTAAAGAGTTCAAGAAGATGAACCCACCGAGATTCGCAGGGGGCATAGAGCCGATGAAGGCCGAGGCGTAGGTTTTGGAAATGGAAAAGCTATTTGAGATCTTCCCTAGCACCGACACTCAGAAGGTGACATTAGCAGCATTCACCTTAGACGACGACGCTCGAAGGTGGTGGATGATGATCTGGGAGGCTAACCCTGGTTTAACTTGCGCCAGATTTTTGGAACTGTTTTACAACAAGCATTTTCCGCTTAGCGTTCGCGATCGCAAGACCACAGAGTTCTAGACTCTGACACAAGGCAGCAGAACAGTGGCAGAGTACGACCGCGCCTTCACCGAATTGGCGAGATATGCGCCTCATATGGTCAGTGATGAGTATAGGAAGGCCAGGAAGTTTGAAAGTGGACTACGAGGACCAATCCAGGATCGGGTCAACATGCTCAATATGCGACTTACGCCGAGGTGTTAAACAAGGCCATCTTGGCGGAAGCTAACCTAAACCGATATCAAAGCTCTAGAGAGAGTCAGAGGAAGAGACAGAACTATGAAGGTCGTCGGATACAGTTTAATGCCAAGAAGAAGGCGAATGTGGGCAGTTCCAGCAACTCAGATCGGGATGGGAATGCTAAGCCAACGTGTTCGAGTTGTGGGAAGCCGCATACCGGGGTTTGCCGCTGGGCGACAGGAGCCTGCTTTGAATGTGGCGAGATAGGCCACCGCGTGAAGGACTGTCCAAAGGCAAGAGCTGGTGATGGTAAGAAAAGTGGGAGCACCTTAGGCTCTGCACAAGGAAGCAATGTTGGAAGGACACAGGTGAGACAGGGCAGAGTTTTTGCTTTAGTGCCAGGAGACACCCAGAATGCTGAAACGGTAGTGTCAGGTACACTCTCAATTTGCTCTCAAGTTGCATACGTCTTGATTGATTCGGGCTCTACGCATTCCTTTGTATCTGTTAAGTTTGCCTATAAGTTGATCCAAAAAGGGTGTCAGGGTTATTTGTGCAGTATACTAAGTGATTTGAACGGAAGTGTTGAGTTAGCCGACATACCAGTTGTTAAGGAATTTCCCGACATTTTTCCAAATGAGCTGCCTGGCCACTTAGTCGATAGAGAAATAGAGTTTACTATGGACCTCGTGTCGGGAACGCAACCTATCTCCAAAACACCCTATAGGATGGCCCCTGCTGAACTTAGAGAACTGAAACTGCAGTTACAAGAATTGTTGGGTAAGGGATTCATTAAACCGAGCACCTCACCGTGGGGAGCACTTGTTTTATTTGTTAAGAAAAAGGATGGCACGCTTCGCCTTTACATTGATTATAGAGAACTTAATAAGGTAACCATCAAGAACAAGTACCCATTGCCTAGGATTGACGATTTACTTGATCAATTACAAGGGGCACGAGTCTTTTCCAAGATTGACCTTAGGTCGAGCTACCACCAGCTGAAGGTTAAGGCCGAGGACATTGAGAAGACTGCTTTTCGGACAAGGTATGGCCACTACGAATTTTTGGTAATGCCTTTCGGAGTGACCAATGCTCCTGCAGCGTTCATGGACTTGATGAACAGAGTCTTTAAGCCGTATCTAGATGAGTTCGTAGTTGTTTTTATTGACGATATATTAATCTATTCCAAGAGCGCAATTAAGCACGAGAACCATCTGAGGCTTGCCCTGCAAATTTTGAGAGACAAGAAACTGTACTCCAAGTTGAGTAAGTGTGAATTTTGGCTTTCCAGCATCTCATTTTTAGGACATGTGATTAATGAATAGGGTATATCAGTTGATCCGAGTAAGATTGAGGCCATTGTGAATTGGCCGACGCCGACCAACGTGTCCGAGGTTCGTAGTTTTCTGGGCTTGGCAGGTTATTACAGAAAGTTTGTGAAGGACTTCTAAAGGATAGCAGTACCATTGACACAACTAACTAAGAAAGGAACAGCATATGAATGGACCGATGATAGAGAATCAGCCTTCCAAGAGTTGAAGACGAGGTTGGTTACGGCACCAGTTCTTGTACTCCCGTCGGGTAATGAGGAATTTCAAATCTTCAGTGATGCTTCGCATAAGGGTTTAGGTTATGTATTAATGCAAGGGGGCAGAGTCATAGCATATGCATCTCGTCAGTTGAAGCTTCATGAAAAGAACTATCCAACCCATGATCTAGAGCTAGTAGCCGTGGTGTTTGCTTTGAAGATTTGGCGCCACTACTTGTATGGAGCCTCTTGCCAAGTTTTTACAGATCACAAGAGTTTGAAGTATTTGTTCACCCAGAAGGAACTGAATTTGAGGCAGAGAAGATGGCTTGAACTATTGAAGGATTATGACATGCAGATTCAGTATCACACAGGTAAAGCAAACTGGGTAGCCGACGCATTGGGTAGGAAGTCAGTGGGGAGTTTGGCGTGCCTAGCCGTGATTTCAGTGGAGCCGACTACTATTGGGGAGGTAAAGGCTAGGCAAATGGAGGATGGATTCCTGAAGAAGGTAGCTGACGAGATTACCACCAAGCCGAGGTCGGGTTACACCCTTGAGAATGGAGTGCTTAAGTTTGAAGGAAGATTGTGCGTGGCCGACGTCCCGGAATTGAAAAGAAGGATTTTGCAAGACTCTCATGGATCCAGATTTGCAGTTCACCCAGGGAACACCAAGATGTATCAGGATGTGAAACAAACCTTTTGGTGGCCGAATATGAAAAGAGAGATAGCCGAGTTCGTGTCTCAGTGTTTGTATTGTCAACAAGTGAAAGCGGAACATCAGAGGCCAGCAGGACTTCTCCAACCTTTGCCGATTCCTGAGTGGAAATGGGAAGACATCTCCATGGACTTTGTGATTGGGCTGCCGAGGACACAGAAAGGAATGGATTCAATTTGGGTTATAATCGACAGGTTAACTAAGTCAGCGCATTTCTTGCCGGTTAGGACTTTGTTCAATACCAACCGACTTGCTGTGTTGTATATGAATGAGATCGTTAGACTTCATAGTGTGCCGATGTCCATAGTGTCAGACCGAGATCCAAAATTTGTTTCTAGATTTTGGCAGAGTTTACAAAGGGCTTTGGGGACCGAATTGAGGTTTAGTACAGCTTTTCATCCGCAGACCGATGGCCAAACAGAGAGAACAATTCAAACACTTGAAGATATGCTTAGACTGTGTGTATTGGACTTCAAGAGAAGCTGGGAGGTGCATTTGCCATTAGTAGAGTTCGCTTACAACAACAGCTACCAAGCTAGCATTGGCATGGCGCCGTATGAAGCCTTGTATGGGAGAAAGTATAGATCGCCAATATGTTGGACCGAAGTAGGAGATAAAGCTTTGATCGGCCCGGATTTAGTTCAAAGAACAACCAAAAAGATTAAGCTTATCCAACAGAGAATCAGAACCGCTCAGAGCCGACAAAAGAGTTACGCCGACCAGAGAAGGAAGGAGTTAGAATTCGAAGTAGGGGATCATGTGTTCCTGAAAACCTCGCCGATGAAGGGAGTTTCAAGATTTGGGAAGAAGGGTAAATTGGCACCCCGTTACATTGGACCGTTTGAAATTCTTGAGAAAGTTAACCCGGTTGCCTACAAACTAGCTCTACCACCGAGATTAAGTCAAGTTCATGATGTGTTTCATATCTCGATGTTGAGGAAGTATATACGGGATTCACTACACGTGATCGATCATTTCGGGATTGTGGTTGATGAAGGCCTAAGCTATGAAGAAGAACCGATACGTATCATCGATAGGCAAGTAAGGCGTTTGAGAAATAAAGTAATACCGATGGTGAAGATTGAATGGAAAGAGCATTACGGCAAGGATGCTACGTGGGAAATGGAAGAGGAAATGAAAGTCCGATACCCGGAGTTATTCTCGAACCAAGGTAACTCAAGTTTGGGGACCAAACTTCTTTAAGGGTGGTAGGATGTAATAACCCTCATGCTATCCTAACCATACTCATATGTATTCATGTGATTCCGTCTTGTAAACTTGCATTTCGAGTCTTGTCCTTGTTTGTTTAAGTGTTACAACATGTTTTGTATCTTGCTTGGTGTGAGTTTAGCCGAGGTCATTTTCAGTTATCTTGGAACCACTTTGTTTGACCTCCACCCTCGCCCTGACATATTGGCCGAGATGTCATTATCTAGGCCGAGGTGTTCATCACCTAGACCGAGGTGTGAATCATCTAGGCCGAGATGTTACCTTTGCACCCAAGTGATCTTGTCCCGGAGTGGTATGACCTAGACCGAGGTGTGGCACATCTAGGCCAAGGTGTGGCACATCTAGGCCAAGGTGTGGCACAGTTTAGTCAAGTGTTGTCCTTCCTAGCCGAGGTCATCATTCCCTACTTGCCGATGTCTTGATATTAGCCAAGGTCCTTACTCGCCAGAGTGCCCATGCCGTCTTGCTTGTTGAACACACTTTGTCATAGTTTTGTCTTGTCACTCAGTCACCTTTTTGTTTAGCACCAACCAGCCGCTGCCACGTGCCTCTGTAGAGGGTTAAGTCAGCCAACAGACTTAGAAATGAATCATTTTGCTATATGTCTTTGGTTGTGAGGAGAGAGAAGCTCTAGAAGAAGAAGAAGAAGTTTAGAGTGAGAGAGTGGGTTTCGAGCTTGATTCCTAGAGATCAAACCATTAGATTCGCGTATTGAGGTTAGATTCTTGATCTACTCTTGTCATTCTTACTAATCATCTAGCTACATTACATGATCGAACCTGTTTTGCATGTCATGCATCGATTTAAAGTTGGTTTTAGAAAGAGAAAATGGTGTTCATGTGTTCTTGAAAGAAAGGTCTTGTTTAATCTGAAAGTTTGCATGAAGCTTCGTGTTTTTGTGTTTGTTCTCACTAGATCCTTGAATATGGGTACCCAGGTCCATGTTTTTGAACTCCTAGCATGAAATCTCAGATTTTGTAATAGCAAATCATGATCTTTGCATTTATCATCCTCATGTTCATGTCCTTTATGTTCATCATGTTCTTCAAGAAAGGGAAACCCAGATTTTTCCCGACTTCATTCCGCTGAATGTGACCATCGAGGCAACACCTCGGCAAGGAGGTGTGGGACCTCGGCCTAGACCTGGTAGTCGCTCAGCATGTTTTTCCGAGATAAAGAATTTGTGTTTGTTCTGATTTGACTTAGTCTTGGGGAAATGCCGAGATCATCTGCATGCATGTGAAACTTGTTTGAAAGTGCATTCAATAGACTTTGCCATGTATTTGTAGGGTTTGGACTTGCCTCGACCCCGACGTTTGAAGAACTAAGTGAGTGGTATTTTTAATAAAGCTATGTTATAATGTTTTGATAAAGTCTCGTTTTGCTCCGTTTTGAGAAAGTATTTGTAAGCATGAATGGTTATTCCTAATTGGAAAATATTTATACATATCTTGTTTTGATGACATTCTTGGAAAGTCCGTACGTGCTAAGGGACTATAAGCACTTGTAGCACAAAGTTTGGAAGTCCGTACGTGCTAAGGGACTATAAGCACTTGTAGCACAAAGTTTGGAAGTCCGTATGTGCTAAGAGACTACAAGCATTAGTAGCACAAGTCCTTAGTGTCCGGGGACTATAATGCAACGACACCATTGAATTGAGATATCTCCCTTGTCTTGCCTTGTCTTGTCTTGTTTGCCACTGACGGTTTACCGCGTGGGTCTTGTTGCCGAGATGTCATCACTTGTATTATAATGATGTTAGTAAGTATCCTTTGAAACTTGACAGATTTGCTAGATGGACTTGATTCATCCTTTGACTTGCACTAGTTATGTTTTGTATTGTTTAACAAAGATCTTGAATACCAGTCATGCAAACCCCTTTATTTCTTATACCATTCACTGAGTATCCAAGCTCACCCTCTCTATATATATGTAGGTGATGAGCAGGGAGGCGGTGACGCCTAAGTGTGACTCGCAAGCTGTTTTGGGTTTTGTTATGTCGGCTTAATGTGCATACACGTCGGCAGTCTTGAAAATTATGCTTCTCGGCTTATAATGCTTGTAATTTACACATGTCGGCTGAAGAAGCCTTTTGATCAAGATGTAAAATGTATTTTGTACTTTGTTGTATTTGTATCCAAGTGGTAATATTATGTAAAGTTGTATGCTATTCCATGCAACTTACGCACTGCTCTTATGGACCACTTGTACTTTAAAATTTTGCTTCCGCACTTGTGAGCCCCATATATATATATATTTATACTTTGTTTGTGTATGAATTTTGGAAGTTGGCCTTCGGTAATCACAGATTATTGGCCATCACGGCACCAAACTACTAGGGGCCGTTGGAGGTCGTGACATGTGCTATGCACGATTTTACATAATAAACTACAAATTTATTTTTTAAATAAAAGATATTTTTATAGTTACAACAAAATTGTTTACAATCAAATAAACTAATTAGATATTTTCATGACAACTATACTTAATTTTTTTTTTTTTTTTGGCTATCTTATTATTAATGGTGCACTAATATTAAATAACAAAAAACATGTATTATAACATAATTGATAAATATAAAAAGAAAAATATAAGTTAAATTACAAAAATTAATTTACAGAGTTGCATCAACTTGACCTTTATAGGGTGAGGAGGTTGGGAATGGCGTGGAAAAAGATGTATGGCGGCTAATGTTTTTGGGTAAAAAAGATAATAGGTTGGAGAGAGAGAGAGGAAGAATGAGAAAATTGACAATTTTCTTATTATGAAATAATTATTATTTGTAGGAAGGATGATATAATCATAGCAATATTTTTGTTTTTGGAAAGAATGGTAAAGGTATAACAACATAATAATTAATTTTATGTAATTAATATATTGTGTTAGCCAATAGTAGTTTTTTTAAAAATATTTAAAAATAACAAAAATTAAGAATTTTAGGATGAAATCTTGGAGATTCCTTATTTTATGATTGAAATGTCACTTTGCTATAATAAATATATATAGATTTGAAAAAATCCAAAAAAAAAATACTAAAAAAATTAAAAGGTAAGTTTTTTACTTGGGACTATTTCTAATACTTATAGTCTCGTTTGTTTTTAGAGGTAGAATAGAGGGGATTGATAGTGAGGGGATTAAGTAAAATTGTGTTTGTTTTTATTATAGTTGTAAGTGTAGGAATTGTTAAATTATTTTTATATAAAATAATAAAACAAATAAAAAAATATAAAAAATTAAACATTGATGTCTTAAAAAAAATTACCAATATGTAAAAAATTAAAAAAATAAAAAAAAATTTCTAATCCCCTCACTATTTTTCTAATACCACCTCCACCTCCACCTCCTCCATCCCAATCCCCCTTCCAACCTCCATCTTAATCCTCTCCTCCATCTTAATCATTTCCCCAACTCTACAAACAAACACAATACTAAATAACCTCACCTCCATCCTAATCCCCTCCAATCCATTACACCCCAAAACAAACGGGGCCATATACTAATTGAGCAATGATTGAGACCCTCACCCCCACAAGACCCCCACAAATCTGAACCATTCATGATGCAAATCCCACACATACATGAGTATTTCGATTGTAATAATTTTTTTTATTTAAGAAATTCATAATTAACATAGATCTTATTTGATAAATCTTAATGAGAGGACTCTAAAAATACTATTTTTATTAAAATCGACATCTAAATCAAAAGTTATATTATTTGAAAGTTTAATATTTTAGTAATAGTGGTATGTGTTAGACTTTTTAAGTAAAAGTTTTTATGTTTGTTCTTAATGTATTAAATTTTTATTATGATGAGGCTTTGACCAAATCCCCCTTTAAAAATAAGACAACAAAAAATCTAAATAAAAATCAAAATACAATGTGAATATTCACAATAAACAATAAATATACAACTAACCTTTGAAAAAACAAAATGCATACCAAAGTATAATGTGAATATTCACAATTAACAAAAAAACATGCAACTAACCTTCAAAAAAATAAAACTTATACTAAAATACAATGTGAATGTTCACAGTTTATAAATAACATACAACTATCATTAAAAAAAAAAAAAAAAAAAAAAAAAAAAAAAAAAAAAAAAAAAACTAAACTACATAAAACAAAAATGAAAAAAGTGAAAAGTGACTATTTCGATTATTCAATGGTAACAAAAAATGATTGTTCAACCAAAAAGCATAGTAACAAAAAAACAAACACACAATTAACCTTTGAAAAAAAAAAATTTATACCAAAATACAATATAAATGTTCATAGTTTACAATTAACATATAAATTCAGTTTGTTTAGTTTTAGTTTTCTGAATTCAATTTTCTGGAAATTGAGTTTGTTATTTTTCGTATTTTTTTTTTTGTTTTTAGTGAATATTTTTAAAATTTTAAGCAATTTTTTTAAAAAAAAAAACTTTTTTAGATGCACCTCACTTAGATGTATCCAAATAGTAAAATATTTGTAAAAAAATATTTTAAAAAATTAATAAACACACAAAAATATGAAAAATGTACTAAATTTTCTCTTTTTTTTTGTATTTTTGGTATTTAGTGAATTTTTTAAAGATTTTTTTCACAAATATTCTACTTTTTAAGTGTATTTATATTAGGTGTGTCTAAAAATTAAAAATATTGCTTAAAATATTAAACAAAATTCTTTGAAAACAAAAAAAAATACGGAAAATAAAAAAGTTAGGTTGCTTTGGTAGAGTTTTCTAAATATGATTTGAGAATAGAGTTGTATTTTGAATTTGTAAGTTTTGGAATTATGATTTGAGTGTGGAAAATTTGTTTGGTAAATGAGTTTTGAAAAGAGTTTTGAATTTTTGATGTGACATATGATATTTGATACAAAAACTTACAACTCAAAATTCTATTAAAGCTCATAAATCTTTTTAAAAATTCAAAAAATATTTTTTATTGAATATATAAAAATTAACATGTGTCAATTGCAAAAAAAAATAAAAATTGCACTGTTCCGGACAACCGGTTAGCCTAAATTTTCCCGCATTCGACCGCATTTTCAAAAGTGAGTGTGTAATTAATTTTTGAAAATCATAAACAAACACCATGTTCAAATCAAGCTATGAAACGTTCCAGAGCTCCACCAAACAGAGCCTTAAATTTTCTAATAAGTGTTTCTTGTAAACCAAAACCAAACAAGCTAAGTTTTGAAAAAAAAAAAACTAAACTCACACTAATGTGAACATTCACATTACAATATGAAAACACGTAACAAAATTTTAAAAAGTGAAAATCGACTATTTTGATTATTCAATATCAATAAAAATGATTACTCAACCAACAAGCATAGGAACAAATTAGGATGAGCTGGCTCAAAATATTTTGAGTCTGCTCATTTTTGGACAATTTGAAAAGATTGGTGAAAATTTTAAAAACCCTGAGATATTGATTTATGATTATGATTTAATTTTAAACAATGAATAGTAATCACAATCAATGACAAATCAGCACAACGATTTAACGTGAAAAAAAATCTCAATTAGACTCCTCCAATTGTGATAAAAAAAGTAAGGGCCATGTCACGTCCCAAATTTTATTTCACAGATAATTTACCCAATTTCTTATAAAAGTCCATTTTCCAATAATAGTTATAGAAGCAACACAAACTAAATTGAATAAATGAAGTTCTCTCTCTCGTAATTACAATGATAAAAATGTTCACTACAAATATTCACAAAACATGCCTCAAAGGCTTTCATAATAGATTTCAAAAATATTAATTTTATAAAAAGAACCACCTTAACACCACTACCCTTTAACCTTTCATTTACAATTTACACAAGATGGACTCATAACACAATAAATAACTTCTTGGTCTTCCAATTGTCGTACCCGACTTCATCCTTGAAAAATAGTTAAACAACATGGGATGGACACGAGGTCTAGTAGAGATCTACAGTGATTCTCAACAATAATAATCAATAGATAAATGTGATCATGAATGCTATCAAGTGATACACATATAACTAATGTGTCATTTTATATGCAAAATAGATTACATAAATAGATACTCTTTTCACAAAATCTCACTTGACGTTTCATAGAGACCTTTGTTGACTCTTTATCTCATCAAAATTCATTCGAATGATTTCCTTAAATCTTGTTTCCTTAGATATAGGTTTTAAGCCGACTAATCATTTACTACTTCTAATTCATATTTCACACTCATCAATTATGCCACAACTCATCACCTTACCATTACCCACAAAACACCAAACACATACACACCATAACACATTTCGTACATTGCAGTTATTCAGTTCGATTCGTTTTTGTCCCATTTACGCATTTCAATTTCTACTACAACCCTTCACCCCAACATAATCCACATAACACCAATCTCATACTTATATCAATGCATTTCATATAATTGGACTATAAGAGTCAACTCATTGACAACATATTCTACATTACATGCTTCAAATCTACATCTAACAATTATCACAATCACATAATTGAATTATTACAAGATTTCTCAACAATATCCACATGCCAACAACCGGCTTCACCAAGCCATACCAACACAGTTTAACGGGCGCTACTCTGGAAGGAAAGCTGGAACTCATCTCAAGCACCACGCTTTACCGGTGGCTAACCAAAAGGAAAGCAAAACCTCCATATAGCCCAACATTCTACACACTTTACTAGGCGCTACTCTAGAAGGAAAACAAACCTCTATCAAGCATCACGCTTTACCGGTCTCAAGCCAGAAGGAAATAGACCCTCTTTCCAAATTTTAACCCATTAATTCTTCATTTAAATCTACAAAGTCACACCAAAATTCATTTAACAACAAAAGTAAAGTTTCTCCTTTATAAACAAACATGACTTATTTTTTCACAATGTTCCCCACACCTCAATATCAACTCCTTTCATTTCAATTAATCAACCCATTTAGTATCATATAATTTTCATAGTTCGTAACACAAATTTCCATTACCAATTACTATATCATGAATCCACCCCACAAGGATTGTTCCCATAACATCTAATAATCAACATTCATATTCAATTCAACCAAGCATCAAATCAATTTCAAGAATTTAAGGCCAATTAAAGAAAAACCCATGTTTAAATAAAATTTAAAACTAGGGTTTTGGATAAAAACTAGGGGTTTTCACTCTAAAGTGCATAATCATATTTCAATAGTTCAAAACTTCCATAATCAACTTAAAATCATAAGTTAACTTTTTTTGTTAGAAACCCTAACATTTCTCTACATGTTTTTTCAAAAAACTCTCTTTCAACACACGGTTTTATGCAATAAAAGCATACCACCCATCTATTTATATGAAAATATTGAAGAGAAACAAGAAATCCCTATATCTAGCAAGGAGAGAAGGAGACCCAAAAATCCAACGTTGATGACACCACGATCCGCTCATATTAATAGAAAGCCTTATTCGTGCTCTTCATTTTTGTATAAGGAACTAGGGTGAGATTCTCACTCTAAGGAGATGAAATCCAAGGTTTAAGGAAGTTTGGAGCTCAACAATGGCAGAAAAGAGGGAGATGAGAAAGAAAGAATTGGAAGAATGATTAAAAACGACCAAAAATGACTTTTTATAGTGCTGAATTCGGATAGGCAGCTCGAACGAACATTTCACCGCTCGAGCAGTGAATGCAATCTCTCAGAAGTTTTGCAGGTCTACAATGAAAATACTGAAAGCCTCGCATGCCTACTCGAGCGGCCACTTGACCGCTCGAGCTGTAGTAGCCTAGGTCAGGAGGCGACCTATTTTATTTTTCCTGGTTGGGACACGTGGGTGTCCGTGGGTTTTTTGGCTAGGTCTGGATAGTTAGGCGTCTTGATGTGCGTCAAGTTGTCTGCTGGGCAACAGTCTAGTCCTTCTTGTGTAAGTTAGTCAAGCCCATGACCAAAAGATCAAGCTTAGTTTGCCATTTTTGTCATTTTTGTCGGTTTTAAGCTTAGTTTTCATCTACTTCTACCCATTTTCTACCCCTAGTCCCATAGATTAAAACATAAAGCTCGATGAGGGCTTCCTTTTAATCTAAGTGGATTGTCATTCCATCGTTGGTGATTTTTTGTGTTGTCTCCTCTTCGCTTCAAGAGGTAGGGATTTTTTTTATTCTTTTCAATACCTCGTCTATAGATAGACATATGGTAAGTTTTATTACAAAAAAAAATTATATCTATTGTAGATTTTCAAAATTGTGTAAAGAGGGTTTTGGAGTTTAAGTTTGCAAGTTGTAATTGGATGATTTTTGGGTGTTTTGGTTGATTGGGAAGTAGCCGTGTGTAATTGTGTTGAGAGTGTGGAAAAACCCTAATTTATTATTAAGGACTTAATTAATTAAAAAGGGGGTAAAGTGTGTAATATCTGAGCTGTGTGATGTGAAATGGAATGAATGCTTTAGTTGTTGAAATGGGGTTTCATCGAGTTTCATGATTGTTTTAATTAATGTAGTGTTGAGTTGATTATGGTGGTGTTTAACATATTAGGATTTTGTTGAATAAAAAGGAGTTTTGACTCGTGTTAGAAATGAGGGAGGGTTTGGAATAACTGGTTTGGTTTTAAAAGAAAAATGAGGGGTTTGACTCTTTTATGAAATGGAACAAGTTGTGGAACTTAATTTGGGTTAATGGTTTATTTATCTGTTTAGAGGTTTTGTCCTTAGTCATCGATGGAGGATAACATTGTGTTGTTGAATAAGTTATGTATGTGTATTACACTTGTACGGTATATGTAGTTTAGCATGTTGTGCTATTAGTTGTATGTTATTTGGGAAGTCTATTTCTCTCCAGTTAAGCTGGTAAATTGTGGCGCATTGAGAGGTTTTCTCTCCCTATTGGTTTGCGCCCGGTAAAGTGTGAAATGAGATCTGTTTCTCTCCGAGTGAAACCGGTAAAGCATAACGCATCAACAGAGGTTTCCTTTCCCTTCCGGTTTGCACCTGAAAAAGTGTGACCTAAGGGATGTTCCCTTCCGAGTGAGGCCGGAAAAGCGTTAGGTATATGTTATGTGTTTTACTTTATTAATATCTGTGCTGTAGGCCAGTGAAAATGAAAGTACGTATTACTTTCCATTATTGGTAGTTGGAATATGTTTATCTATTTATCTGTTTGTTTTTATGTGTGTACCTGGTTATTTAAGCTTTTGGGTTTGGATTATGACTCTTGGGTATGAACGTGTTCTCTTTAGAATCAAATGTTAGAGTGAAACTCTTTTAAAATGAATGTAGAGGGTTAATGATATAAGGAAGTGTTGAGAGGTAAAGTTTGCATTAATTGGAAAACTAGAAAGGAATTAAGTGAGTTATGTTTTGTGATGTCAAAGAATATGGAGATTTTGGAAAGAAAATGTATGTGTATAGTATATTTTGGAACATAAAACCGTTACATTGCATGTACTGTATTTCATGGGGCATTCATGATCATAGCTATCTATATGTCGTTATTGCTTAGAATCATGTTAGGATCTCTACTGGGCTTTGTGCTCATCCCACGTGTTGACAAACTTCTCAGGTACATGGTTGAAGGGATTGTTCGGACTCAAGGTCTTTTATTTATTTGTTGGCCACGGAGCCTTTTATTTGTTGTCGAAATGCCATGTATTGTATAAAGGTAAATCGCTTTCATTTACAATTATTCAATGTAACCCGAGGGCATTGTTTAAGATTTGTCATTAGTATTGTGATAGAGAATGTCATTCTTTATTTATTTGACTATGTGGCACGTGTATGAAATTATTTAAATGGATAATAGCATAAAGGATTTGGCAATGGATTCATGTAATAAAAATTGGGGCGTTATACAAGTGGTCACCCCAGACACAGCTAGTCATATAGCTCAGTTTCTAAGGTACTATCAGCACATCAACCTTATTTCCATATGTAACTATTTAAGTAAATGCTTTTATTTAACCTCTTACATTTATATTTCATTTACTTAAATTTACAATACAAATAAGGAAACACCCCCATTTGGATTCAAAGAAAAATACAAAAAAATCAAAATCTAATTAAATAAAAAATTGACTCCCCTAGTTTTAGTATAAAAATAATTTTTCGATTAAAATTTCTAAATTTGGCGTTGAAGTAAAGTGATTAATACCTCGTAAAAAAATCCCATAAAATCAAATTAGACCATTTAATATATAAGGAACAATTACCACCAAATATTATTTTCAAAATTACAAGTTTTGAAATTTTCAACTTTTACACCTAGAAAATTTTTAGACTAAGTCCAATTTTTGACAGAAAACTCAGATCTCGACCCGAACCGTTATAGGCCAAAGCCACAAAAAATCTACTAAGAAAACAAAAATAAATTACATACGAGAACTCTCGATTAGCGAATCCACGCCCTAATTGAACTGAACCCGATGTGCCTTTTCCACCATCGTTTTTACCTTAGAATTGCTTTGCCCAATGTTGAATCCATAATGCTGATGTCAAATCCACGACAATGAGCCACTCCAGAATCCACCAAAGCTTCAGGCCCAAGTTTCCCGGAATCGACCGATGAACACCTCTCTCTTTTGTGAATGAAAGAACAAAACAATCCTTGATGATAGTCAATATGAAGCTCATTGATCAATCAATCACCTTCAAATCATTAAGGAAAACAATACATAAACATTCTCCAATATAGAACACTTTAGTTTTTACTTATATTTGAGAATCTAGACGAGTTAAACCCTAAAACGAGCAAACGGTGTACTTTATACTAAACAGAGTCAAGAAGGCCGCTCAAACGGTGTGACTAAAGGTGGTGCACACGTATAGGCCAACCGTTTAAGCGAATGAAAATATAACTAAATGGAGTTTTGTCCAACGGGATTGCCAATTACAATAGCCTAACAATTGATTTCCACACTTTGAGGCTAAATCGTCTTGAAAAAATTGTTAGCTTGTAACAGAATAATAAATCAAATTGAGCAATATTAACGGCGATTAAATAACTGATTACTTAGGAACCCATATCATTTTAGATGCAACATACATATTTTTACGAATAGGATAATAATGCAATAGATGATCCTTTTTACCACAATAATAGTAGGTATTGAAAGACTAGTTAAATGATGATGATTTTACAAAGAAATTATTATAAAATTTTTGTTTCTTATTTGGATTAAAATGAATACCAGCTTTGTCAAATACGCATCTTTGATTTCCAAGAATTAAATCCATATTTTCTTTTCCTTTAACAAATTAAGAAAGAGAGGTATGTTAGTCTAGAAATATAATTAACAAAATATTTAGGCATGGATATTATGATAATATTGACAATAAATAATATATATAGATAAAAACAAGAATAGAGAAACATAGCTGTAAGACTTTGGGAGTCAACATTGTCACTGTCCTAAAACTATTTTTCTCCCCTCGTGAAGGTACAATCAGAGTGAAATAGTTCTAAGATAAAGCCTATGTTGCTCATAGTGTCCCTCATTTAGTGTTCACGACCACCAGGAGGTTTGAACTATACCACGAA
This sequence comes from Camellia sinensis, assembly GCF_055761805.1. Lineage (NCBI taxonomy): Eukaryota > Viridiplantae > Streptophyta > Magnoliopsida > Ericales > Theaceae > Camellia > Camellia sinensis. The sequence goes on from NC_138963.1 coordinate 86,857,222, forward strand.
CCAAAAGTGCCTAAAACATAAATATTATATAAAAATATAGATATCTCTCTTAAAGCATTTCAGTTTTTCCCATTATCAATCACCTTTCTCATGTCACATAACTTTTAGAAAACCATAGGGTTATATAGGACTTTTTTAGCCAAACCACTTAATAGCACAATGATGAATAATAATACTAATAAATATTAAAATGGTTTAGAATTAAACACAATAAGTATAAGTTTTAATTTTGTAATAATGTTGAATATAATGAACGAAATAAACATAATATTATTTTTATTAAAATATCTCAACAGTACCCTACTTTTTTAAAAAACTATATATATTTTTAATATTTTCAAAAAAATTTATAACACACCCACACATTTCAAAACTACAATTCGAAATAATAAAAAACAAAAATATATATATAATAAGGGGCAACATATATTGCATAATAGGTGTAGGTGTTTTCTGGACTTAAACCTCACTTAGTGATAATAGTTTCCCTCCGAAGAATCATAGTGAACTAAGTCTTGAACTAGACTCTTTGGACCAAAGGTTAACATGTCACATACACAGCACTAGTATTGGACAATATCTCGTAGGTTAGTGCTTTTAATGGCCATGCACTATGATCTTGATTCTCACGGAAATTTTAGAGACTAGCCCAAGTCCCACGGTCGTGGCCTCACAACGGTTCCTACTTAGTAGAATCCTCCAAAGGTACAGTAACGGAATGCACCTTGCAGGAGATTGCCTACCTTGGATTCATTCAGGGTAAAACCCTTCCTAACCAGTCACTTATCAACACTGTTGTCTTAGGGGATGGGTAGGAGAACAACTCTTATGGTGTCTTCTAAAATATAAAGTACCGAAATCAAGTCACGCTTTAAGGATTGTTTCTACCCATTGAACCTCCTTCTTGGGGTTGCCATTCACAGAGATTGGGTTACTTCCTTAGGTGACTTCCTTAGGGCTTAGATCATCCCCCTTAACAAATAAATATGGATCTAGCCTCGCTAGTCCAGACACAATAACTTCTCGAGTTTATTAATAATATTTTCCTCAATATTTGACTAATAATAATTTTGAGCTTATCAAGTTTCAATTTTACATATTAGCTGATTAATAATTTTTTGTATCACATGGAGTATCTCATAATAAAGCCGTTCTTATTTGCACACCCCAATTTTCCCTTTTAGGGTTCATCAAGGAAACATTTTAAATTGGACTCATCATGCAAATATATCCAATTTTGTATCAAGGCAACATAGATCCATCAAGCAAATATGATCCTTATATTTTCCGAACTGAGGCAAAAATTTCCTCTTTTAGTAGTCAATAGCCATATTGTTAAGAATGCCAAATTTTAGTGATCAATAGTCTACTATTAGGAACTACACATAGGAATCACCATTTCTATCTATACAGCCAATAGCCTCTAACTTATTAGGAGCCACCAATACTTCTCTTTTATTTTTCCTTTATGTCTCACATTATGGATATATTTTGAATTGCAATAAATAAATATTCATAATTTTTCCAAGATAAACAATTTGAATCTTTAAAATATTTTCTCTTTTTAGACAAATCACAAAAAAATCTATTTTTGAAAACCACCAAATAACTTGGCTCTCTTTTTCGCAAAATAAGAATTTGTGCAAATAATTTCATTCACTCTTACATTATAGATCTTTGTAAAGCCAATATGCAAATAATCATTTTCTCAAGAGAGATTTTTTTTAGAGGAACTTTTTTTAAGGTCTCTGATATTAAGATTTTATAATATAAAGGATATACAATATTTTTATAGTAGTTAAGATCACTCAACATTTTCATAGAGAAAATTTGACTAAGAGAAATTTTATTCGACTCAGGAAAATTTGGCCCCAACTCAAAGAAATTTTTCATAAAGAAATTTTTCTGATTTCACAGAAAAATTTTAGAAATTTCAAAATTTCTCTGTGAAAATTAAAGGCTGTGTTTGGTTATGTGTTCCAAACACATTTCCACCTACTGATTTGAGTGTGGTGTTTGTTTTGAGCTTTCAAATTATAATTCCATACCTACTTTTGAAAATTCTTTTCCAGGCGGGAAATTTTGGCTAACCTGGTCGTCCCCCGAGACATCCGGTCCGTTGACCGGAACAATGTTCAGTTTTTTATTTTTTATTTTTTTTGCACTTGTTATTTTTATATTGTAAATAAAAAACATTTTTGGAATTTTTAAAATTTTTATATGAGTTTTGAATAGAATTTTGGGTTGTGTGTTTGGTTATGAGTTGTAAGTTTTTTAATCGAATAACTTTTCTAATTTCAAAAACTCAAAACTCCTTCCAAAACTCAATTCAAAACTCATAACCAAACAAATTTTCCACACTCAAATCATAATTTCAAAACTCACAAATTCAAAATACAATTCTATTATCAAATCTTATTTAGAAAACTCTACCAAACGCTACCAAAATTTCTCAAAGCCAGACAAATTTTCTCTAAATCAAATTTTCTCTATGAAAATATTGAAAGACTTTACCTAATAAAAAAAATATATTGAACCTCTCGTATTACACAAAGTTGATGAAAAATGTTTCACTAATTTTCCTATAATTAAATGTTTGTTGCTACATCTACTTCAACCTAGATTACAAATTATTATTATTATTACTATTATTGTTTTTTTTTTTTTCAAAAAGAAAAGGTTATATTTTAGTACATAAATAAAATTGCAGAAAGGCCCAAACGGACCAAATTCGCAAAGGCCTCTTCTTCTTCGTCTGCATGTCCAGCCCACTAGTCGCAGAGGACGCATAGTACTACAATTTTAGAGAGAGAAAATAATTTCGGGAGAGAGAGAGAGAGAGTTAGGGGAGAAGCACGAAGACGAACCAGAAAACGAAAACAGATATAGACTATATCTATATCTTTATATATACCTGTACATATATATATATATATGTAGAAGAGCATGAGAGAGTTTCAGAGGGGACTCAATGCTTCTATGGCTGACATTCTCTAGGGCTAATTCGTGTGCTCTTAATTGAGTTTCGTTCCATCAAACCAAAACCCTAGAAGATAGAGGAAGTTCCAGTGTTAGCCCTAGCTGCGAATTCGCGAAGAGCTGTTTGGAATTCAGGTATTTTTTTTTATCTTTCGTGATACAAACCCTATAAATTTGGACTAAATGTGCTTGTCCTGTAAACCCTAGATTTTTCAATTAATGTTCGAATTGCTTTTTAGGGTTGCTTTGTGAGGCAATGAATACGAAATTATGTGGAATTTGATTGTGTTGTGCATTTTGATTGCTAAGTCGTGTCATTGCATGGAGTTTATGTTCAATTAACGCGTGATCAAATGTAGGAACTTTCTTGCTGGTGAATTAAGTAGGGATGTGTTTAACTGCAAGCTTAGACTCTTTTGGTTTAAGTTGATCCACTGAAGCTGCCCATGCCATAATTTTGAAGTATTATGGAGTACACAGAGCACAAGGGTGTAGTTCTGAAGTTTGAAATTTTATTTTTGTAATAATTGTCTTTATGCTGGACGGCATTGGTTTACGGAATCTGCACACTTGTTATATGATGCCCTTTGACTTGATTTGGATGTGGTCAGTCCATTGAGAATGTGTTCAAGGTTAGTAGATTGAATGGTCACTATGCCACAGTTACACAAGACCTGTAAGTAAACATTTGAATGTGTATCCAAGGATATGTGTTACTTTACCGACGTAGTATTTATTTATTTATTTATTTTCATTTTAATTTGTTCATTTTCTTGGAACATTCTCATCCACATGGACTGCTCTGACATCAGTAAAATAGCTGATGCTATCCTGTAATATTTACTATAAATGATATATCTTTTTTCACTAAAATTGTTTTTAGACACTAATTTCTTCTCACTGATTGAGGTTGATTTAGCTTACATAAGTGATTGCTAAATTATCTTTTTGTATTATCCTTATTGCGATCTTTTTTTGGCAATTGTTGATTTTCTTAATATAGCGTCATATTTAAAAACATATTGTGTATTGTGAACACTTTTAGGATTTGTTGGCCTTATGTCAATAAGTTCTTGAATTTTGGATTCTGATGTCAACATAGTATCTTTATGGAGTTGTGTATGCATCTCAGCTTGTCAGCCCTTCAGTGATTTCTCATAATGTAGTTTTATATTTCTATGTTCCACTCTTAGTGCTTTGTTTTTCCTAGGAAAGTTATTGTTGCGTTCAATACTAGTGCAGTGATTTATCAATCTTTTTTATTATGAAAGCTTTGTGAAGGCTGGTATAGAGTAATTAAGTGATTATGTTTGTATTTTCATATTTTTACAATAAAACTAATGTACCATTGGCATGCTGCAATAACACTGTTGCATCTTCTGTATACAAGAACCTTTATTCATTCAATAGTTTTGCTGGAATACTTATCTATGTAATGATTGTGAATGCTCAAATTAAGTTAGATGCTTATTTGATTAGTATTCTAATTATATGACAAGAGCATCAAAGCCCGACATTGGCTATAGGCAATTTTGGAGTTTATATGCCTTCTGTATTCTAATGATATGACAAGATTATCAAACTCTTGCGGGAGGCCTTAATATTTGGATAGATGGCTTTGTCAACTGTAGGTAATTTATTGATTGTTATCATGTAATTTATTTCTGCCTGATACATGTTGGTTGGTGCATTGCATGTGTAAGGGAATTAGTTAGGCTGAAGTTCTTAAAAAAAAAAAAATTTAGTATTAGTAGTTACATTCTTAAGTTGTTTACTCTTTATTAATAATTTCTACAAAAAATTCTGTATTTGCACTGTGGAGTTTGGAAAAAGACTGATGGGATGGGATGGGATGGCCTGGCATGTGCATGTTACTTTACCAATGCTAGTCTAATATTATTACCAAGGGAAGTCATGTTCAGATGACAAACCTGCAAAGCGATTGTAGATTCTCATTGAACTCATCTTAGTCCAGAACGGTCCCCATATTTTTCAAGCTAATGAGATCTAACAGGAAAGTATGCAGACTTCAATTGTAAAGGAGCTGATGTGTTCTCTGGATGTTATAAATACAAACTGTTTAGATTTCATTCATCAACCCTTATGGCTGTTTTCTTTTCTTTTCTACCCCCCCAATTTAATGATGGAGGAATATATATCTGTGTTTGAGCTATTAATATCTTATTGATAATATACTTTTCTAGTTCTCATTTTGATATTGTTACTATCATTTTGCTTCTAGGAACTTGATAGAAGTCATGAATCAATGAGAGGGGGACACTGGTAGGTAATAAGGTAGGAATGCATGGATGTAGCTTAGGATCTGCTCTTCTAGTCAATGCTGAGGTTGATTCCATGGGAGGAGTTGTTGACGGCGGAGTTGGAATTGATACCAAATCCTCTCCGCGGCAAGCAGCAATTGAGAAGGCTCAAGCAGAACTTAGGTGATACTTCCAAGCTCCGTCTGCTTTACTATCTGGCTGCTATCAGATACTACATATTAAGATTAGTAGTAGTAGTAGTAGTTATTATTATTATTATTATTATTATTATTATTTGTTTGGTTCTTGTGGTCAATGTTAATAAACAAATTGTTGTTGTTGGTAACAGGCAGGAGTATGATGTGCGTGAGGAAAGGAGAAGAGAACTAGAATATCTGGAGAAAGTATGGAAATTTGTTCCATTCTCTTGTTTCTTTTGAAGTATTTGTATGGATGTGGGGCAACCATTCTAAACTTATTCAGGTGATTAAATTCTTGGTGTCTACAGGGTGGCAATCCCTTGGAATTCAAATTTGGGAATGCAGCTTCTGTTAGTGTCCAATCTACTTCACTGACTGATCAACCTTCTGAGCAGTTTGTAACCAGGTTTCTTTGTTTTTTTCGGTCGTTAATGATCCTTCCAGTTTTGTTATTTTCTTTGTATGGGCTGCCTAATGTTTTGTTTTGCTACCACAGTGAAGCTAAAGGTAGTTTTGCATTGACTGCTTCACCACGTGGAGATTCTGTTGAAAGTAGCGGTAGACTGGGGGCTCCTACTGTTTGTGAACCCAATAGTGCTGATAATCTCTTGTTATTTGACGTTGAAAGTGAATTTCTTGAAGGTGAAAGAAACTCTATATGTCCTACTAGGAGTAACATTGCTCCATCAGAACGGTCTTCCCAGTTGGATGGGAGTCAAAATGCTAAAGAATCAGGGGACTCAGCTGCATTTGACCTCCCGCAAAATCGAGCATACAAGCGAAGAAACAGGTCACGACCAAATCGTGATGGTGCTCGATCAAGTTCAACCGATATAGTTCCATCTCGAAGTGGTCATGCCTCTTCTTTGCCTTCACGCCATGGTCGAAAAGATGGAAAAGGGTTGGTGCTTGATACAAACAACCAGAAGGATCCGAGTGTTTCTTTGAATTGTAATTCAAAGCTTATAAGTCCAAATGGTGGTATGGCTTCTAGGGCATTGCCTTCTGATAGTCGGTTAGATAAGGAGTTGGATGGTGTGCGGGCTGTTGAATCAACTACTGGACTCACCAAAGTTGGTGTGCCTGATTTTAACACTTCCAGAAGCTCGCAAGATAACCAACATAATCAACACTCAGAAGTTGATGGTCAGGAAACTTCTGCTGTGGCTTCTGGGGGGCCTGAATCTGTTGGTGGAAGGGAACAGGTAGTTTCAGCTGGTCTTGAATTTTCTTCTTGTGTAGCTACAGTGAAAGCGGAGAATCAAGCCAGCTCTGGTCAACTGAATGGGTGTAGCAGTGCCAAGGGAGATAGAAAGAACATACCAATTGAAGTTCAAAATAGCAGTGCCGCATTCAGCACAAAGGTTTTAGATTTGGAATCCTCATGCACCAAAACCAGCCTTAGCATAGATGGAAATAATGATAAAGAGCCATGCAATAATTTAAGAAACGTTGATTCCAATGGGAATGTTAAGGAACAAGCCTTAGTGTTTGAAGGGACACCAAATATGGAAGGTCATGAAATGTTAACAGAAAAGAATGAGAAGAAAGCTGGTGACAATTATCCTTTCATTAATGATGAGCACAATTCCATTCATCAAAGCCCCCAAGGCAATGGTTCTACTCTCAAATCCAAGGAAGAATTACACGGAAGTGGGTTTGGCTTGCAAAATATTGTGAAATTCCCTTCTAGTGCTGAGGTAATGGAACTGGATGGCAATACTGCTTTAGAGACAAAAAAAATACCTGTAAACTCAATGACTGATAATTCAAATCCTCCAAAGGAAAGTGATTGCACCGGTAGACTTCAGAGTTCTACGGATTCTTCCATTCATAATAATTCTGATCACCAGAAGGAAAATGCTTTTGGTAGAGTTCGGGGTTCTACGGATCCATCTATTCTTGGCCTTTCGGAGACTACATTGTCTGTTAAGGGTTCCAATGTTGCTCCTGAGCAACAACCTTGTTCGGAAATCCACTCAAAATTGGCAAACAAGGCACATGAAGATTCTATTTTAGAAGAGGCTCGGATTATTGAGGTTATTATTATTTTTTCTGTGTGTGTTTTATGATTTTTATTTGTTTAGTTGAAGGAACCACATGATTACCATCGTCATTAGGCACCAATGCCTGACATAATGTAGTAAACAGGCAAAGCGTAAAAGGATTGCTGAGTTATCTGTTGGTACCATGCCCCTGGAAAATCGTTGGAAATCTCATTGGGACTTTGTCCTTGAAGAAATGGCATGGCTCGCGAATGATTTTGCTCAGGTTTGATTTTCTTCAATAAATCCCAATTTTGTTTTCATTTTTCTGTCGTTTTGTAGGATGTCTTTTCTAGTACTAATTATGTCTAGTACATTAATTGCATATTTATCCAGCCATATTAATTGCAAGTATCTATTTGTTTTGATAAACTATTCTAAGAAGCACGGACACGCCACGCGACACAACACGGACATGCCGACACGCCAATTTTCAAAAAATGTCGGACACGACATGTGGGGGACACACGAAATATATAATTTTATATATTTAATATATTTCATTCAAAGATAATAAAAATAATGTAATATAATACTTGTTTTATAAATTTACTTCATTTTTTCTTTTATTATTGTGTCCTAAGTTGTTCAAACTTATAATTAGTTTAATATTTGTCTAATCGGTGGACATGTTTGTTTAAGCAATGGACACGAGTGTTCGAAGAGTGTCTGGATCTAAAAAACTTTTTAAAAAATAGGACACATATTGACGAGTGTCAGACATGTGTCGGGAAGTGTCCAACGGGTGTCTGTGTCCAATGCAGACATGACATGGATGTGTCCCCTTCTTAGAATTGTCCGTACTTCTTAAATATCTATTTCCAGCTTTACCTGCCTTTCTAATTTACAACAATTCCTCTTCTAATAGGAGCGTCTGTGGAAGATTACTGCTGCTGCTCAAGTATGCCATCGAATTGCTTCTACATCCCGGTTAAGATTTGAAGAACAAAACTTACGTTGGAAGCAAAAAAAAGTGGCCCACACCTTAGCAAAAGCTGTCATGGAGTTCTGGCATTCGGCAGAGGTATTTCTAAATAGTAGTTATTCTGTTGTTTCTTCGTAACACCTGGAAGTATGATGTAGCTTGATCATGGAGGGTTCATGGGAATGGGTTGCTGAGAACATGATTAAAAAATCTATATGTGATGGTTGTTTAATTCTCTTTTTTTTTTAACCCCCCCCCCCCCTCCTGCTTGATTGATTTAATATCAGGATAATGGTGTTGCTCATTCTTTTATATCTTAGACTGCTTTTATACCATTCTGTTTTTAGATGGTGGAAGTGGTGCAATGTTTTCTTTTCCTTTAACCCTTAATAATTCGCAATTGAGTTTACAGCAATAAGGACCTCGTCATTGTCTAAGTTGTCTTTGATTTCTGGCTTGATTTTTTGTGAGCCATGTCTATCATACAAAATGTATCCTTGTTTGATGAAAATGTTGGAAAGAAAATATTGTAGAAGATAAAAATATCCTACAACAAGATGGATATATAGATGAATCTATTTTCATCCTAAGTTGCTTGATTGGAAATCCTACAAAAAGATGGATATACAGATGAAACTATTTTCATTCTAAGTTGCTTTATACATGAACAATTTTTACCCTATACTCTCTTCGTTTGATAGACTCAATTTATGATGACATGCAGGCTTCTTTTGACACACTCAACATTTGGTACAATAATATTGAGAGATGTCTCTGGAACTGCTTAAAACAGTAACACTGTTGTAAATTCTGCATAATACATTAATATAGGCCTCATTTTCCTATACTCATTGCACAAAAAGCTTCTGATTCCTTCTTTACTAAATCTTATGAAGATTCCACAAGGAGACTAAAAAACCAAACAATGTGCATTAATGGTTTTTGTGATGCAAGAAAAAGTCTAGACATCACACCTTGAATCCCTTAGGCATTACATCTAGAATCCCTTAGGCATCATACATAAGGTTTGGGTTACACCACACAAATTCAAAAGAGGCTTAAAAGCTTTGAAAATTTTGAACAATATCAACTCTATTAAATTATAAGCATTGCATGACTTTTATATAGAATTTAGAGACTGACTTTACTGAATTGGATTTTAATTTTAAGATACGAAACTACTAAAATTGACTTTCAAAACCAATTTAAGACCAATTAATAAACATAAATAAAACCAATTAAATAACTTGACCCACAAGAAAATCTGTAAAATACCAAAATGCCCCTGACCTAGAACCTCTAAAAGAAATTATAAAAGATCCTTAAAATAAGATTCTAATAGCACTAGTTGCTTGAAACCAATGCAATTTTGCAAATATTGCCACTTCTTTCACTTTCATTTTTTTTTCTTTTTTCTTTTTTTGTGCTATTCTTTTGGATTGTATCAGTTTGGGAGGGGTTAGATTGGGTATTATGCTTGATCTTTGGCATGAATGCACAAGGAGGCTAGTGCTTAAAAGTTTTAGTCACTAATATTGGGATAATAGAACGTTGCACAAGCATGACTATGTGTGTGTGTGTGTTTTAATTTGATCATTCATGGTATGAATGTTTGATGCAGAGTATAAGAACCTCAATGAAGGCTAAATTCAAAAAAGAAAACTACTAAAAATAGACTTTCAAAATTAATTTAAGACCAAATAGGAAACATAAATAAAAACTTGAATCACAAGACAACCCATAGACGACCCCTATTAGCCATGTCAGCAAATGTGAAAATTACTAAAATATCTCTACCTTAAAATTCTAGAAAACATAAAATTAATCATAAAATAAGACTAATAATACTAGAAACATAATTATGTAAGATTCCTATTAATTTCTCTTTGAAATCATACCAATGTCTAAATATCATCACTTCTTTGAATTTAGCCTTCATTGAGCTTCCATTAATATTAGTGAGCCCACCTTACAGTAGATCAAGGGAAGTTTGATGAAGTATTTGCAAGGTATTGGCACATAGTGTGTTACTCATGCACATTGTTGTCAAAATCTGAATCTCATCGCGAATATTAATTGTAAGATTCACTTTATTTAGCATAATATAATTTATATATGTATATACATATAAAACATACAGTGTTTAAAATAAAATAAATATCAATATAACTAAATTGTATATATGTATATACACATAAGGCTATATAAATATGTCAATATAATTAGTTGATCACTTTTTTGTTATGCAAAAACAACTCCATTTCATGCCTTACGCAAGTAGGACTGAATCGCATGAAACATAGTGAATTGTAATGAGTTGTAGTGAATCACAATTGAATCATAAGATTCACTCAATTTAAGATTCAACTGTACGAACCAAATCTTTTTGCTTGAAACTTGTATCGAATTGTATGAATTGAATAGTGGATAATAAGATTCTAACAACTAGGCTCATGCATAACACTATTCTCTAAGCAACACCAATACACAAGTTTGAAAAAGAACAAAGTTTAAGAAAACAACAATAAATTCAATTCACTTTACCTTGTTTTTGGCACCTCTTCCAAAATTAACCTGGACAATGTTGAGAAATAATGATTGCTTTGTTGTAAGACGTATTACAGCAAACTAAAAGAACATTGGTTTGACTTGGACATTCATTTTAGGACAACCAAAAATAGAAAGTGAACACTAATATTTGGGACAGGGTGGATTATAATATTCTAAAATCTCTTGCGTTCTAGTATCTAGGGGACATTGCTTGCTGAAATGGTGACCATAACTAGGTAATGTCCTTATGTCTTCTAGCTAAGTATATCAAAAAGACACATAATGGATGTTTTGAGTTTACTTATTGTCCTGTATCTTTTGAATGGTCATATGAGGGAGCTCTTGTCAATAAGAGCACAAGGTTATCTGACTCATAGTAGGCATATCTTTTGCATTATCATATGAGTGAGCTTTTGTCAATACAAGCACAAGGTTAATCTATGATTCACGGTAGGCACGCCTTTTGAATGGTCATATACTTGGAGCTTTTGTTCTAAACTTAATTTGTCTGTTCATGCGACTTGAGTAGATGTGTTCTGGTGAAAGTGCTCATTTTGTGGCTAATTCATCAATTTTTCAGGGCTATTTGTTTAATTGTCCTTGCCTTAGATCTGTCTGTTTGTTTTAAATTTCTGAGTTTTTTCATACTCAATATACTGCATGTGGTGGTTGTGACCAGGAGATAAGCAAAGAGCTAGAGCTAGAATGTCCTGGAAGAGAATTTTCACATGCTGTTGAGGGATATGCGGTGAGATTTCTGAAGTATAATACCTCCTTTGTTCCAGTTGGCCTGGCAGAAGCACCAGCAACGCCTGACAGGATATCTGATTTTGGTATTCTAGAAATGTCTCAGGACAATCACGTAAAAGAAGTATGGTCCGCCACTTCATACTTGTGTATTTTGTTAATTTGACAATTTTGATTTGTGCAACCTCTCTCTCTCTCTCTCTCTCTCAACTGTTTTTGGATGTCTGTATTTGATGATAACATGAAAATAATTTTGTTACCTCATTGTTTTTGTTGTCTTTTCCTTTTTTTTTTTTTTTTTTGGAACAATTTTATTGATTTTTTCTTGGGTAAATTACCAATAGGTCCTACTTTTGGGACTTATTATCTATTAAGTCCTATTGATAAATTTATCAAGTGATAAATTTATCAGTCTCGTTTTTATGAATAAATTTATAGTGATAAATTTATCAGTTAGAACATGTAGGTAAATAAGTCTAGTTAATAGGACTGATTGGTAAGTGGCCCTTTTTTTATTATTTATTTATGAATTTGGACATTGAATTTTTGGTCCTTGCATCCTTGCAGGAAAACCTCTTTTACACATTGCCCCTTGGTTCAATGGAAGCATACAAAAAATCAATTGAATCTCATTTGGCACAAGTTGAGGTAAACATATTGCTCATTATGGGATCTAATAACAATGGGCCATTGCCTTTTTGTTTTACTTTATCCATGTGCTTCCTATTCTGAGTTGCAAAGAAATTTGAATAAGAAATTTATTAATCTAGAAAATTCTACCTCTCATTCAAGGTAGTGTTGACATTATGGTTTTTGAATTATTGTAACTTCATTTTATCAAACTTTTTTTTTATTAAATTCTCTACCAGAATATTATGTTTGAATTTGCATGAAAACCTTTGATGTGTGACATAGCAACACGATTTTTTGACAAAGATTTAATCATTTGTCAATGATGGGATTCTCATAACTGAATTTAGTTCCCCACATCTCTTATGCATTTCGTAAGAGGTCATCTAAAGGTGGCTTATTTTATTTAGACAAAATCCTTGGATTCTATCCTTGCTATTGATAGTTTGGGTAGTAGGGCTAAGATTTTACCAAATTAGTGTCTCATGCTTTGAAGAGTAGAGGAATTTCGTGGATCACCTTCTGAGAGTTATGGAACTTGCTATTTTCTATGTGTGATTTGGTGCATTTGAATGGAGTGGAACTAGTGGATGTTTGAGGATTTTGTACTAGCAATCATTGTTGTCAAATCGCGAATCAAATTGTGACTTGTTTTGCAAAAATAGTGAATCGTGAATTGTAAGTCGTAAGATTCATTTTGTTTAATAAAATATATAATTCTATATATTTTTATATGTATATACATAAAAATACATACAATGTTGAAACTAAACTAAATTATCAATGTGACTAAATTGTATATATGTATATACTTATAAAACCACGTATATCAATGTAACTAATTAATCTCTTCTATATATCTTCATTGTTTGGCGAAAACGACGTTATTTCATGCATTATGTAAGAAAAACTAGAAATAAAACTGAACCACAGGGAATTGTAAATTGAATCATACGATTCACTCAATTTCCGATTCAACAGCACGATTTTCTGTAACTTGTATCAAATTGTATGAATTGAATTGTGAATCGTGTGATTCTAACAATCATACCGCCAATACGTAGATTAAAATCAACTTTGATGCATACTTATTATTTTTGGCTTTGGGGAAAGTTTTGTTAATCATCATTTGCCATTATTGATTATATAGATGAGCTTACGTTTGGTAATGGGATATATGTTTGTCTTGTTTATAGCCTATGCACAAAGGTTGCCCCCCTCTGTTGCCTTTTGTGAATAGTACTTGTCAAAAAAATACTTTTCTCCAAAAGCGCTCACCTCTATTGTCATTTTGATAAATTTTGTAAGCGTGATAATTGGAAATGAGATTGAGGGAGCTGTTTGGGAAGGAAGAAATTACAGGAGATATCTTCACTAGGAGGGCTGTCAGATGACCAAGCTACTTGAGCTCAAGCTGGTTCGCTTACAAGTTTGTCTGAGATCAGATCTGAGATAGATGATCTGCGCCGATTCCCCTTCTCTGAGCTATATTGTTTTTAGATGGATTGAACTTGGTTTGATAAGCTCATGAGCATCTGAAGAAGGTGTGATAAGTACTTAGCTTGAGGTGCAATTGGACTAACTTGTTTGGAAGGTGGTTAGAGGTTTTCCATGATATTAATGGCCCCCACCAAATATTCTTATGGAGTTTGTCGCTTTTTTGGGTGGATCTTAAGTGGTGTACTACTTTAGCATAGTTCTGCTCTAGTTTGGAGTTTGAAATGGAGGATACTATATTCCAGAGACCACATAGCAAGGGAGAATGGACATAAAAATCAGCTACATATTTCTGCAAAAGAAAATGCCATAGAAACTAACAAATCTTACGAACTTTTCTTACCAAGGAAAAACCAAAAACCAAAAAAAAAAAGTTAAAAAATATAACCAAAAAAGACAAACAGCCACTAAGGCCTCATTTGGCAAGTGCTTGTTTTAGTTTAAAAGCCAACAAGTTACTAAAAAAAACCAAAAAGCCTATAAGCTATACCAAAAAATCAAAGATTCCCTTTTCTCTTTACTTTTTGTACATCTTTCCGTAAAAAATCAAAAAGTCATTCCAAACATACTATTTTTTTTTATCTCATATTTTAGCTAAAAAGTCAAAAAATTACTAAAATAGTCTGTTTCCAAACGAGGCCTAAGAATGCTAAAAATCCAAAAGCAACCCCCCCCCCCCCCCCAAAAAAAAAAAAAAAAAAAAAAGTCAAGCATCTCAATAGTTTATGGTTTTCAATACAACTAAGAAAGTCATTCCCCAAAATTTTTACGTTTTTGCACCTCATCAAAAAGCAAAAAGCCACTAAAAAGGCCAATTCCCAAACGAGGCCTAACTGATGTGTCATGCAATAAAGGCACTTTGGAATTTGAAACAGGACCCACTTTAGTAATGTGATAAGTGCCACATCAGGAAGAAAAGTTTCTAAGATTTGTTAGTTTGTATAGCATTACTCTTCTACAACACAACTAGAAGACAATTGGGCAACAACATATAGGAAAAAGCTTGTCCAAATTTAATTAGGGTGGAGATAATTCCAAAATAGGTAAAATCCCAATACAATTTCCACATACTTTGAAACACTTTTACATTTTTCTATACACTTATCAGACATTTCTATACACATTTTACACATATCAAGGCTAACGACCACCCATTGGTCAGTTATTAGCATTTTCATTTGAAGACATTTGGAGCGTAAAACTTGCTCCTGTATTAAATAATAACTCTTGATCATGCTTTTATTCAATAGGAACAATAAGAATTAAATTATTATTTTTGACATTGTTAGTGGGCTTTGGTGGTTGGAACTCAATCATAATAGCTGTGATTGCCTAGTAGCTTTTTGGGGGAATTCTTTTGGAAGGAGTTTTTCGGAACCTCATTATAGTGGTTATGAAATGAGTAGAATTGTCAATATTATTTATCAGTGTTGGCATTAGAAAAATTGTTTCATTAGAGCACAAGAACTTCCTCATTCTATTATTGAATTGGTAAGTAGGATGAGTGAAGCTTATGGAGTGTACTAGCAACTTAGATTGCAAAATGGTACTAAAATGAGCTATGTTGGGAAAGTTTGTGAAATTATGTGGTATTACTTAAAATTTCAATTCATCATATGAGTATAAGCACACGAAACAATAACTGGATGTTATTCTTCCTTCATTATGGGTGATGTGACTGTCGGTTCTCTTTTACCTAGTCTATTTTTGTGAAAAAAAATTATCATTGGAACAAGACATGTATGTCATTCTTCATGTAGCCTGTTTTTTTTTTTTTTTTTTAAACTACTTAGTGAGCAAAAACTATTTTGTTGCTGGTTTTTTTTTTTTTTTTCCCCATAAATTTTAAATTATTATTTTTCTCTCCCGGTTGCTTTATCTTGCTGATTTTAATCTTTTCTCCTCCCTCTTGTTTCCCTTAGAAAACTGGCAGTAGCATCCAAGAGGAAGTAGAGACTTCTATGTATGATGCTGCAGCAGGTATTGCTGAGACATCTAAGATAACTTCCTGCTTTGCTTATTGATTAATCTTATATAGCTAATAATTCTAGTTCTAAATTTTGGACATTGGATCTGAAGATAATGCATATGAAGAGGATGAAAGAGAAACAAGGACCTACTATTTTCCTGGTGCCTTTGAAGGTAGCAAGCCATCCAAATTTTCCCAGAAGAACAGGAAAAACTCAACCAATTCTCACACTGCTAGATCATATGATCTGGGAACTGATTTGCCATTCATGCCATGCGTGGAAAACAAAGTTGGGACCCAGCAATCTGTGTTAATGGGAAAACGGCCTGCCAACAATCTTAATGTTGGTATGATTCCAACAAAACGTATACGGACTGCTTCAAGGCAGAGGATTTTAAGTCCTTTCAGTGCTGCCACTTCTGGGGGTGTTTATGGTCCTAACAGGACAGGGGCTTCCAGCGGTGATACCAATTCTTTTCAGGATGACCAGAGTACTTTGCGTGGTGGATCCCAGATCCCAAATGGTTTGGAAATTGAGTCAATGGGTGACTTCGAAAAGCAATTACCATTTGACTCCACAGAAGTATCAAAACCTAAAAAGAAAAAGAAGCCAAAGCATCTGGTATACAATGTCCTATGTTTTCCAATATATATTAGGGCTTCATTATCCTTAAACATTTCTTTTAGTCTTGACTTTTCTCTTCATTTTGTTTCACTCTTATTAATGTATGAGTTCTCTATTGGTTGCAGGGTTCCACATATGAGCAGAGATGGCAGCTTGATAACAATTTTCAAACTGAACAGGTAATGTTCGTTTTCTTTATGAAACTTAGTAGCTTGTATGATGCATGCAGTACTTCCAACATTCAAGATACCAGTCAGACCTTCTGAGCTAAAAAAATTCAGCAGTGAGGAAAGCAAAAATTTTAAAAAGTAGCTGCTTATCGTTTGTTTGACCCTAGAACCAAATAAACCTTCATTTCATTGAAAGGTGAATTAGAATATTTATGGGTAACAGTCCTTTGAATGTCAATAGTATGCTTTGCTCGCTGGTTTTGGCTGCTTTCTTTGGAACTTGTTTGGGAGTGAAAAAATAAATGAACAGCTATATTTGGTGTAATTTCCCGTTTACTTGATATTTATCAACCAAAAAAAAAAAATATTACTGTTTAATTGATCATCAGCATGCATTGCATAATATTATTGTGATTTTTTTCACAATTTTTATTGAGTAGGAGAATTTTGAAACCCTATATAGCAGTTTGGCAACTTACGCTTGATTTGCAGAGTAAGAAACATAGTTGTTTTGATTAAGTTAGTTGAAAAAGAAGAAATAATTCTATGGTTATGCCTTAGAAACGATTGAAAAGAGATGAAGGATAAAATGTATTAAAGGATGCTCTTCCAACTCTAGCATTATATTTTACTGTTGAATTGTCAGTGAATTAGCAGAAGAAACACCACTCTAGTATTGCTGATCACACACACACACACACACACACACACACACAAAAATAAATAAATAAATAAATAAATCACCACTCTAGTATTATAAAGGATGAAGGTTATAAGAATCCTTTTAGATGTTTCCCTCAAGTAGAATTGTAGTGTATGTAGCGATGAGATATGAAATACAAATGACAAATCCTTCCTGATAATATGAAATCTACCTCTGTAGTCTCTGCAATTTTGCTGAATGGGGTGTGAGAAAATGTAGCATCACTTAAATCATGATACATGTTTGTTGGACTTGTAATTCCAGATTCTGATAGGAATGACTCGAGTCTGTAGGTTTCACTCTTCATGCACTGTTACCTGGTATTTGGCTGCTGCAGTAGATTAGGCAACAATGTTTTGCTTATAGCTATTAAGAAACTAACTTAACATTCATTGTATATCAATAGCTATGAGAGCAACCACTGCTTAAAAAATATGCCGTGAAATATTCATAGTCAGCATTTTAACCATGTTTTTTATACAACTCCTGCTAAGTGAGAACAATGTGTCTCAAAATAATGTGTGACGTGATTAGATTTGTAGTCCATAGGTTCTGCATGAAATTGCTGTTGACACTTGATGTGTGTGCTATCTGAGCAAGGGACAACTAAATCAATTAATACACTAGCTGCCTAAAATGAATGAATTAACCATTATCGACCAATGTGTAGGGATAATTAAGATTATAGTAATATATATATATATATTTTGGGGGGTAGGGGAGGGGGGAGGGATGCCAAAAAAAAATATCTAGGTCATTCATTTTGGATTTTTTAAGTAATGAGTCTCTATATGTGCCAAAGTTGGTAATTCTAGGAGTTGCAATGTAATTTGGTGTATATGAATGTTCCTTAACGTGTTCTAGTGATCTCTAAGTAGAATAGACATGGACATGCGACATGACATGGACACGACACTGACACTAACACTGACACACCAACACGTTGATTTTAAAAAAATGCAGGATACGCTTTTAGAAATGTCCAAAGAGTGTCGTGTCAGTCAAAAAAATGCCAAATATTATTAGAAGTCATCAATAAGTGTCGTTGAAGTGTCGCTAAAGTGTCCAATGTTATGAATTTTATTTTTTAATCAAGATTCAAGACATGTTGAAGAAGTGTCGGACACGCTTTTAGAAGAGTCCAAAGAGTGTTGTGTTGGACACGGGTGTTCAACAGGACACGCTTCCTCTGTAGAAGTGTTTTTGCTTCTTAGAGTGATCTCAAGGAATCTATGGAAACTTAACATTTGTCTGTTTGTTTTTGTTTTTATTTTTATATTATTTAAGTTTCATCACAAATGGAATTAATATAGTTGTTTTGATGGGAACATTTAGAAAACCTATATCTTTGCTTTCTTCTAGATGACTCAACTGAACACTATGCTAATAATAATCCCGTAGAATTATATGTTACTTATCTATATTCATTCATGTTATAAAATTTTGCGATTGATCAATGTTTTCTTCTATATTCATTCATTCAATTAGCCCAGCAAAGGGGTGTATCTTCTAGTAGTATTCCCTAGACTTGTCATCAATTTCCTCACGTGTCGTTTTGAAATGCAGAGGGATTATTCAAAAAAGAGATTGGACAGTCATCAACTTGAATCTCATGGAAGCAGTGGTAAAGTTCTTTTTCCATCTCATCTAAGTATAGTGGTTAATTTGACAGATGCGCTGAACCTTTCACATTCCTTGTTTTTTTTTTTTTTTTTTTTTTTGGTCTTATCTGAAGGTTTATTTGGTCAACACATTATGAAGAAGCCGAAGATGATGAGGCAATCACGAGATAATTCTTTTGACAATCTTACTCCAATGACTGGGTCAATTCCTTCTCCGGTGGCTTCCCAGATGAGTAATATGTCCAACCCTAATAAGCTCATTAAAATCCTTGGTGGCCGGGATCGGGGAAGGAAAGCCAAATCTTTAAAGGTACTCTGTGGAGATTTAACTATATGCTTTTATATTCTTCCTATTCCTCCTGCTTTAGCACCATTTGAGTATATATATATATATACCTGTGAATTTTGAGCATTTTATCTTTGTTTGCAGATGCCTTCTGGACAGCCAGGGTCAGGATCTCCATGGTCGCTATTTGAGGATCAGGTCAATAGATTTTTTCACTTTTGAATTCTTAATTTTTCCTTCTCTCTAGTGATATGATTGTGTGCCTGAAATTTTATTTGCTTTTACATTTTAGGCCCTTGTTGTCCTTGTACATGATATGGGTCCAAATTGGGAGGTTGTAAGTGATGCTATTAACAGTACTTTGCAATTCAAGGTAAATATATAATGAATTTCGTTCTGTCATTTATCGTGCCTTTTGGGGGGATTTCTCAACCAGCTTTAAGCCTTGGTATTTTTTTTAATAATTATTAGCAGTTTTGTTTTCTTTATTTATTTCATATATCTCTGCACATGCATTTGTGTATATTATACATATTTTTATTTTTGCATTGTATTAAATTTGATTAGCTTATTATCATCTTCAAAATGTGCAGTGTATATTCCGTAAGCCCAAAGAATGCAAGGAACGCCATAAAATTTTAATGGATGGGACTGTAGGTGACGGAGCTGATAGTGCCGAAGATTCAGGGTCTTCTCAAGCTTATCCGTCAACCTTACCTGGCATTCCTAAGGCAGTATTCTTTATTTTTTTTCCTTGATAATAATTTTTCCTCTTCCTTTCTGTCAAGTCAAACTGGACATCACTTATCTTCGCTTGTTGGCTAGATATGTCCTTGCCACCATTGAGTTTATTTTAATGCTTCATTGGTTGGTGCTTATGTCATACAGGGCAGTGCCAGACAATTGTTTCAACGTTTGCAGGGGCCAATGGAAGAAGATATGATCAAATCTCATTTTGAGAAAATCATTATGATTTCACAAAAGCAGCATTACCGTAGGACACAGGTACATCTGTGTTTTAAGAGTTTTCTAATATATATATATATATGAAGATCCAATTACAATTTTGGATTTCAGTTGCTTAAATTAAAACCACCTCTGTAGCCTTTTGTTTTTATCCTTCAATTAATTGATTTCTATCACCTCAAACTGGTGCCTACTGCATTTTTCATTTTACTTTCTTCAATGCTGTGTTTTACTCTCTTTCAACATTTTTATTTTTGTATGTGTGAACAGCTTGATAGTACATTGTATCTTTGGCATTTTTTTTTATATACATGCCTAAATTTAAAATGAGAACGTAAATTGATGATTAGAATGTGAATTGTTGAAACTCTAAACCCTGATATCTGTGTCTTGCATACAGATGCATTGCATGAGTCCAATTTTTTTTATTAGTCATACTAAACCCCAACTTTATTCCCATTTTTCACCTTTTGTGAAACCACTATAGTTTTGAGATTTTTATTATGGAGAATTTTTAGGAGGCATGGGTGGAAAAAAATGCAACAGTTGGAAAAAGCAGCAGTGATATAAATTAGAAGTGTTAAATGTCATAGAGGGTGGAACTGATATATTAAGTCTAAAAACTGCCTATTAAGCTCTCCATCTTGGTGCATCTTACTTTTCAGGTTTTGAATTCATTTGTGAATGTGATTCTATATTTTTGTTTTTCATTTTCTGAAGAATCATAACCAGGATCCAAAACCAATCCAGTCACATAATTCTCATACAATTGCTATTTCCCAAGCTTGCCCAAGTAACCTGAATGGAGGGCCTCCACTCACGTAAGTTTTGGTGCTTTTGTGCAATATGTTTTCTGTTTTGTGTAGTAACCGCCACATTCATTGTCATAGGGAGTTCTTTTTCTTTTTTTTTTCTGTTGCATCTAATGTTTTTGTTGCTCAGGAAATTGTAATAGTAACTACTTATGTTTTTTTCTTTTTCAAATTTGCAATGAAGGCCTCTTCATCTCTGTGATTCAACTGCATTAAACCCCGACGTTCTTCCCTCGGGTGGTTTAGCAGTATCAAATCATGGCAATGTTGCATCTGCCCTTCCTGCTTCTAGTGCAAATTCTTCATTGCAAGGATCTACCAACATGGTTCTTGGCAATAACTTTTCATCTCCATCTGGTTCGCTAAACCCATCTGTTAGGTAATATGATATTTTGGCCTCTTTTGGGAAGAGGTTAAAAGCCAGCTTTTTGGCTTGTAACCTCTTTTGGGTCACATCACTTCTTTACTTTTTTACACTTTTTTTCAAAAGAAGTCAAAAAAAGCCAGAAAGTTAGCTTTTAACCTACTTCCCAAAACAACTTGTAGCTAATGGTCATCAACCACAGTATCAGATTCTGATTTTGTTGTGGTACTTTACTTGTCTTAGGGATGGTAGATATGGAGTACCTAGATCTTCATCTTTATCTATTGATGAACAGCAGAGAATGCAGCAATATAATCAGATGTTATCTGGTAGAAATATTCAGCAGTCTGGCCTGTCCGTTTCTGGGGTTCCTCCAGGGACTGATCATGGTGTTCGCATGTTGCCTGGTGGGAATGGTGTGGGCATAATGTGTGGGATGAATAGAAGCATGCCTATGGCAAGGCCTGGGTTTCAAGGAATTGCTCCTCCATCAATGGTGAACTCTGGGAGTATGCTTTCTTCCAGTGTGGCGATGATGCCAAGCCCTGTTAATATGCACTCTGGAGTTGGTTCTGGTCAAGGGAACTCAATGTTGAGACCTCGGGATACTTCGAATATGATGCGGGTATGTTGTCTACTATTTGTTTTCTTGGACTAAGATGGCTTCTACTAGAAACCTTATTTTGTTATTTATCACTATAAGTGCTATTTATTTTTGATTCAGGTATCAGATCAGTAACCTACGCTGATCGACTTCCTCCACAAAATTGTTGCTACCAAAAATCAATATTTTTCCCCTAATAGTTTCACTTTTAGGTTTCAGAGTAATAAGAGAGATAAGCACTTCCAAGCAAAGAATTCTGACATTTAAAGCCTTGGAATTTTCTAAATTTTTCAAGGAGTTAAATAGAAATTTCGCTAAGTAAATAGTTTCAGAATCAATTATACAAGTTGCATTGATATATTCTACACCATTATTTATTTAATCTCCGATAGTGTATGTTATTTTATCTTTTGTTGCTTTCATTTTCTTCTTTCTTCTTTTTTTGTTCCTTAGGTTAGTTGCTTATGAGCTTATGCTTGCTTGTTGGAATGAAGTGCCAGTGGACCAACATTCATGTAGTGTTTTGATTTCTTGCAATGACCAACATTGTGCATGTGAGAAATCAAGCCCAACTCTAACACCAAGGGGATGTGACAATATGAAGTTATTCTTGAGTCTCAACATCTATCTGGTTTTGAACCTCCATTATTTATGACCATATAGTAATATCAATATAGTGTTACAATTGTTCAATGGTTGAAGCGTGACATCAATTTAGGCCTGTCTATGATGGGTGGTATGGGCATGGAGCTTGAAATATCATATTATGGTTACTCTCTGTGTCCTAAAAGCTGAAGTTGAATACATTGAAGTATTTAGATAGCTATGTTATTTGTCATGACTTCAAACTTTTTTGACGAATCAAAGAAATGCTTAAGTTGAACATGATTGTTGAAAGGACTCAGAAGCCTAAGGGCATCAAAATGATTACTGAATTACATTTTGGACAAAATCTTCCAGGGTAGACTTTTTTTTCCCCCGAGTCACGCGCCAAGCATTGGATTTTTACCATCAGCTGTAGTCAAAGCCTCATATAGTTGAGCCACTTGCTTATTTTTACTAAATTTCTGGTTTTGTTGTGGATGAACATGATGCACTTATATGGAATATTGTTGAATTCCATCCTGATCATAAACAGGATGTTGTGTTGGCAGTTGGATAAGGAATTGCCTTTCTAGACTAACATTGTTTTATAGATCATCATGGGATGTGCTTTCTATTTTGCACTGCGATTATTTTATTTTCTTTTAAATGCCATTTGATTCTAGTGGACTAACGGATCTATCAGCCAAAAAATTATTGCGGACTACCAGATTATATGAATAATATTACTTCCGTGCGACAGAGATTTCGACAATTCCCTGTTTGTGTTCCTGAAGGAAGAAGGTTACAGATGATAGGAAATTTATCTGAACTTATTTCATCCTTGATCAACAACTTTAATGAAGACTGTTTTCTGAATTTACATGCACAATGATGAAAAGTGGATGATTTGTTTTTGCTTCCTCATCTGTTATGCTTATTCCTAATCCTAGATGGAGTGAGGAGGTAGGGATCTACGTATGAACATATTCTATATTGACCTCTGCGACGTGAAGTTCCATATCGCCTGAGTACTAAAGTAATACTAAGCATACAAGCGTGAGGGCATCCTCACCTTCATAGTTAGCTTTTGGGGTGAGTTCTACCTAAGACCGTATAGCATGGTATCAAAGCTAGAGTACTCAGGGATGGGTAGGATGCATGTCCCTGGTCTACACTCCACAAGCGTTGCCGAGTGAGCACGCTGGGCATGAGGGATGGTGTGAAGTGACGTTCCATATCGTCTAAGTACTAAAGTAATATTAAGCATATAAGCTTGAGGACACCCTCACCTTAATAGTTAGCTTTTGGGGTGAGTTCTACCTAAAACGGTATAACACCTCTTACATTGGGAATGAATATTTTTGTGCTGAGTGGTCTGGAATGTAATGAACTTGTAATTGGGGAATTGACATCGTCAAATCGTAGGGTGCAATTCCCCACCCCTTGTTTCTCTCCTTTTTACTTAATAGGAGACTGATAGTATATGCGGCATCTAAATAATCAATAGGCTGTCCAAGCTTGTTGAAAATTTATCAACTGAACATTTAAAGGAGTTTCGGTGTTTGTTCCATAACTCTGGACCATCTGTTGCACTCATAACTACGTTATAATCTGATTGTTTCCTAATGACTTCCATACTTCTTGTAAATGTGTCTTTTCCTAATACCAACTTCAATGCTCCAATTTGCCAAAATATTGGTGCGAGTGTATAGAAATTGGTTGGTGTTTATACTGTGTCCTCTATCTCATGTTCATTCTTAACTGCTGCCAAACAGTCATCTGATGAGTAACAATGTATTTTTAACTAATTCTACAGTTGTAACAATTGCAATTTGCACTCACAGCTTTTTGATGACTGTTTTTATTTGGTGTTATAGCCTGGCCAGAATCCTGAGCACCAAAGGCAAATGATGGTGCCAGATCTTCAAATGCAGCAGGTCCCCCAAGGGAACAACAACCAAGGAGTCCCTCCTTTTGGTGGGTTAACTTCTGCTTTCTCCAATCAGACATCATCTCCTGTTCAGCCATACCCACTCCATCAGCAGCAGCATCAACAATCCCATGTGCTCAATAATCCTCGCCATCCTCATCTTCAAGGACCGAACCATGCCTCGAGTACCCAGCATCATCAAGCCTATGCAATTCGCTTGGCAAAGGAGAGACAAATGCAGCAGCGTTTAATGCAGCAGCAGCAGCATCAACAATTTGCTGCATCCAATGCTCTGATGCCTCATGTACAACCACAGTCACAACTCCCTATTTCGTCATCTCTGCAAAATAGTTCCCAAATTCAACCTCAAAATTCTTCGCCACCAGTGTCATTGCCTGTGACTCAATCATCCTCGATGACTCCCATATCACAGCATCAGCAGAAGCTTCACATGCCTCATGGGATAAACAGGAACACTCAAACTGCTGGTAGTGGGTTGACCAATCAGATGGGAAAGCAACGGCAACGACAACCACAACCGCAACCGCAGCAGCAACAGTCATTTCAGCAATCTAGTAGGCAACACCCTCAGCAACGGCAACAGTCACAGTGTCAACAGCAGGCTAAACTTATCAAAGGAGTAGGGAGAGGGAACATGCCAATGCATCAGAATGTCACGATGGATCCTTCTCTTCTGAATGGCCTTTCCACAACTCCAGGCAACCAATCTGCAGAGAAAGCAGAGCAGGTAATGCATTTGATGCAAGGCCAGGGTTTATATCATGGGTCAGGACTACTCCCTGTTCAACCATCTAAGCCTTTAATGCCTCCTCATTCTTCAAATCAGTCCCACCATCAGCAAAAGATGTATTCTGGCCAAGCAATTCCTTCATCAAAGCCAGTCCAGCAGATGCTCTCTCATTCAGATAATAGCAATCAAGGAGGACATGCTGCACAAGCCACTTCTTCTGGGCATATGTTACCAGTTTCTCCCCAAGCTGTTCAACCTTCGGTTATGGCTTCTTCAAACCACCAGCAGGTACAGCCACACCAAAAATCAGTGAATCAAACTAAGCCACTTGTTCAAAGAGTGTTTCAACAGAATCCTCAACTGAATTCTGACCCACAAAGCAAGTCGCAAGCAGATCAAGCTCAAGCTCAAGCTCAAACTGACCAGAAACCTGTGAGCAACTCATCTCAGATGGGTACAACAACAGCAACAATGCCTCAGTCCTCTGTTGATACAAATACTGCAATGCCAGTCGTTTCGTCTTCGAGTGCTCAGTGGAAAACACCGGAACAGAAGTATGATTCTGGTTTGCCAAATCCATCAACGAAGTTGACTCCTGTTGGGAGTCTGCCTTTGAACAATTCTGCTGGAAGCGAACCTATGCCTACTGTTAGTCAGGGGCAGGGGCAGGGGCAGGGGCAGTCATCAGGTGGCTTGCCCCCTCATGGAGATAACATTGGTGCACAGCGGAAGCAGCAGTCCCAGCTGCAACTGCCTTCAACACCTCCTACCCCACCACCTCTGCAGCAACAACAATCACTGCAACAGCAGATGCCACCACAACAGCAATCTCAGCAGCAGTCACAGCATCTGCAAGCAGGGAATAACAGTTTGTATATCAGACCCACTAACTCTAGAATGGAATGAAGCACTTTCAATGGATTGGGCAATTCCTGGAGCTGCTGATCCTGCGCAAGTTGGGTTGGCATGCCACTTGTAATAGCAGTGTACAGGTAACTTAAAAAGGTTCCTTTATTTCAAATACCTGCAATTGTAGCCTGGCATACACTAATTTGGTTACGCCTTGCATAGGCTGCTGTTGTGTGGAGGACAGATTTGATATGTGCCATTCTTTTTCATATAATCAATAATATTCCAATTATTTTTTAAGATCATCAGAATTTCAGTTTTTCAAAAAAGAAGATGAAGAGAGTGGTGGAATCTGGAAATGTTTTCTTGACAAGGGATGCACTTTTTGTTTTCTTACGTTATCAGTTATGCTATTGATTAATTGAAGCTCTCTACCTCTCTTACTTTATTTTATGTAGTACATGAACAGTGTATTCTTCCTAGAAACAATTTTTTCAGTATTTTGTATTTAAAGAAGAGAGGGCATTGCATATTCTTGCCTCTATCAGAGTAGCATATGCTTCAAGGGCTCTACATTTTCTTACTCATGTCGGTGGAAGAAGAGACTAACAGTGGCGTGGTGTTTTGTGCAGATAAAGCTAATCACCCAATGTGGAATTGTAAGATGAAAGAGGCGGTGATTGTTGCAGGTTGTGTTAGAAGCTTAGTGAAGGGAATACTGGCAGGGTAAAAAAATTTTGGGGTATTATGTATATTACTGTAGCCCTAGAACTTGAGGAAGATAGAGACAGAAAGAGAGGTATGTGTACAGGGGTCTCATCTCTCCTTTTGCACTACGTTTTTTTTTTTTTTTTTTTTAATTCGTTGGAAATTTTGCCTTAATTGGTTCCCCTGCTCAGGATGGAGGGGCCTTATTTGTTGGTGCCCCAATAGATTAGCTAGGCTCATGTATTATTTCCCTTGGATTTTAAGGGGGTATCGATCATTGATATGGCCATAATAGCCTTTTGGAAATTTTGTGAATACCAAGTTTTATGGTGTATACCTACCTACCTACCTACCTTCCTTCCTTAATCAATGTAAGAACACTACCATGCATAACTGCTGCAGGCAATTCTTGTGTACAGTACCAGTAGGTGTTTGAGGGCTTTCTAAAGATGACATTTTTATTTATTTTTTATTTTTTGCAGTGAGCTTTGTTAGTGTTAGAATTCTGTTTATGGTTAGATTTCTCAGACAATGGTAATGAATTTTAGATGTTCAGGTTGAATATTGTTAGGAAATATAATTTAGTTTGGAAGTTAACTAGTAGTAGAAGGAAGCAAAAACATATTAAAACAACAATAATCCATCCCTCTAAATCAAAGAGCATTACTGAGCTCTAATGACATGGAAAGTAAAAAAATAAAATAAAATAAAATAAAAACAAAACACAAGACACAAGAAAAATGTTTCAAAGCTCTAGAGCATGCACTAATGATGTGGAGCTGTGTGGGATCCACCTTGGTGTGATGTTTTAGTTTGATTTTTTTATTTTGTTTTTGGGAACCTGCCCGCTCAGTAGAGCTTTTTTTAGAGCTTTACTTTTAGAGCTCTAAATCATTATTGCAAAATACAAACATCACTATCCTAGTGGGATTCACACCCCATTAGAACTATTAGGCCATGTTTGATTCACAACACTAATAGTGAGGTATTAATAATCCTATTAAATTAGTGTGGTATTAGTTATCCCACCCCTACCCCATTACTAATAATCTTACAAATTTGTTGGATTAATTATCCATTGGATTAATAATCCTAAACCAAAATGCCAAAACAAACATAGGATGATTGAGCCCACGGATTAATAATCCCAATCCTATGCTTTAATCCTTCCAATCAAACATACCCTTAGAGTTCCAAAACATTTTTGATATTAAAATTACAAGTCAAAAGCTGCAATTGTACAAACTATGTAGGGGAAATCTGAAATTAGTTAGATAGTGGAATTTTTTATTATTAATGAAGTGCAAATCTGTCTGTGGATAGTGCAAGTCATCTTTTTGTGTTTAGTGTGAGGAAAATGTTTGAAGGTCACAATTTTTGTAGTCATAATGGTTTAAAACTGTCAAAAAGACGTCGTTTTGGCATGTTTTGCACCCAAAACGACGTCGTTTTGGCAGTTTTGAGCCATTGTGACCATAAAAATTGTGACCCTCTAGCATTGTTGTTTGTTTGTTTGTTTGTTTGTGCGTGCTAATATATAGGAGATTAATTATAAATATTAAAATAATTATATCAAACTACATAATTGTAGCCTAATAATGCATATTTACAAGTCTTAACAGATAATCTAAAAGAAACTGCCGAAGCAGCCCAACAATAACAAAAAAAAACAAAAAACAAAAACAGTTAATACAATCATCATAATCGGCAAAGTATACAAACAATCCTCTTGAAACTTCTATGATTTGATTTGATATTAAGTAATGAATAATGCTTGGGACTCCCTTTTAGGGGTCACCCCCTCACTCCCCCTTTGCCATGTGGCAGGGGGTGATTGGAGGAGCAGGAAAAAAAAGAAAAAGAAAAAGAAAAGGTAACCAATGAGAGAGAGAGGGGGTCAAAGGGGGTGGGGGGAAAAGGGGATGAATCATTACTCATTAAGTAATTCCTTTACTAATATTAAAAAATCAATTTGAAAACGCATGCGTTTATGAATAGTTTAAACATATATAAGTAACAAAGGAAAAATCAATATATGAGAAAAAGGATAATTAATTTTGATAAACATTGTCAAATTTTATAAATTTATTTTTAAGGATGTCATATTAAATGTAGACAGTATTTTCATTACAAAATCACAAACAAATGAACAAGAATAGGTGCAAAAACAAAGGGAGAAGCAAATTAAATGTGATGCGTGAAAAATGCAATTGGTAGAGGGATAGGAAACAAAAACGATAACAAATAAAGACAAATAGAATAATATAAACAATTTTGATATGATCAACAAACATAAGTAATCAATATTTAATAAAATAGGACTAGAAAACTATTATTAAAATTGTCAAATAGTTAATTTTAAAGTGTAAAATCTATAAAATTAGAAGTGAAAAATCTTATAATTCTTTATAGGAAAAATTGGTTAAAAATCCCACAAATAACTTGCATTATATAGAACTAATTTGTGCAAATGTTTTGCTTTAGAATTAGATAGGCTTTGAATTTTGTGTATAAGACTTACTGATAAGTGCCCCAAATGATTTTAAGTAGAAATGAAATTGTTATTCTTGGACAATACACTGAAATTGTTATTTATTTATTTATTTATTTTTAAATTTGTGAATGGTAATTGCACTTTCAATATTCTTTTTTTTATCACACCAAACATGAAAATCGATATTCTAACATAATAACCATTAGGCCCTGTTTGTTTGGCCTCTTAAAAAAGAGATTGGATTGACAATTCATGGGGCCTATCAAAATCATATTTGGTTGTTTTAAAATGTTATAGGATTATTAGTCCAATTAGACTACCAATTCCTTTTAAGGTGGAATTAGCATACCCGTTGGAGAGTTGGGATTGTTAATCCAATAATTTTTAATATTATTATGTTTTAAATAATTTATTGGTGAAAGAAATATTTATTTTTTTAATAAATATTAAAAAATATGATTTTTTTTATATTTAGTGAATTTTTAAATAATTTTTAAGAAAAAATTATATATTTTTTTAAAAAATAATAATTATAATATTAAAAAAAATAAAAAAATAAAAAATATTAATTTTATATAGTAATACCATCTATAGCATTACTAAGCCGGTGATGTACAAATAAACATTCTTTATTCTACATCTCTAACGTAATACTATCAGACTAATAATCTCCTCACTTAATTCTATTATACTTTTAATCTCCTCTATCTTATAAAGTCAAATAAACGTGGCCTTAAATTCTAGTCTCATTCTATTGAACCAAATACATTATTAGTGAATAAAAGTTTTATTACAATTATATCATCAAATAAAATAAGTACATACCGCATGCATGGGTTTCATTCTGTAAATCCAACAAGTGAGTTTTCATTAAGTACTTTAGAGCATTTCCAAATAGGCTAACTAAAAATATTTATTAAAGTGTTTTATATGACAAAATATATGTATATATATATAATTAAAGCGTTTATTAAGGTATACTATGTAAGAAGAGAATGAAACTCACATAAAATAGTTAAAATAAAATTAAAAAATAAGGTGACGGTATCCTGCCCTACCTGCAGATCTGGAATAGCAGGGTGATTGTGCTCACCCCAGATACATAGGATCCCCTCCAATCCAAAATTTGTACTGGAAAGCATTGTTTGGGCTTATGGAGTTTATCACGCGTTCCGTTTTGATAATTCAAATTATTTATTTTGTTAGTTATTTCGTGTATTTTATCCATACAAAAAATTAGGTTCATCCAATAATTGTAACTTCTTCAATTTTTTACTTAAAAAATAGACAATAATTGTGTTTTTAAAAATAAACTACACGTTTTTTAGTCACAAACGTAATAAATTGAACAAGTTACAGTTATCGGATCGATCTATTTTTTTTTTCGTAGAC
Organism: Camellia sinensis; assembly: GCF_055761805.1. Classification (NCBI taxonomy): domain Eukaryota; kingdom Viridiplantae; phylum Streptophyta; class Magnoliopsida; order Ericales; family Theaceae; genus Camellia; species Camellia sinensis. The sequence goes on from NC_138963.1 coordinate 86,887,886, forward strand.
GAAATACATGAAGTACCTAATAAAATAAACGGTTCAAATCATCGAAATGAGACCCGTAGTAAGCCCCACAAATCCAAATAACGCCCTCCCATCCAAAATCTGAACCGGAATCTCTGTTCCTTTTCCTTTGCTACTGTGCTCACTACAGTTAACAACAAAGATAGCAGACTTATTTTTTTTTATGCAACATTAAAAGCATTTATATTAAAATAAAACAAACAACATACAAATGAAAATAAAAATAACAACAATGATTCATCCCCCTTTTCCCCCCACCCCCTTTGACCCCCTCTCTCTCTTATTGGTTATATTTTCTTTTTTTTTTTCTTTTTTTTCCTGCTCCTCCAATCACCACCCGCCACGTGACAAAGGGGGGTAAGGGGGTGACCTCCAAAAGGGGGTCCCAAGCATTATTCTAAAAATAACAAGACCTAAAGAGTCAAACAAACAACCAAATAATAAACTACAAACAACAAAAACAAAATTGTCAAAAAATCAATTACGATCTAAGAAAAATCACTGATCTTCTCATAAACGTGATTTGAAAAATTAGATCTTCATCAAACTAAGTAAAATCTACATTAAACTTACTAACGGACAAGCACCTTAGCAAACGCATTGGAGACAACAAAATAATAATAATAATAACAATTTGTTAATTAGCGGAGGTAATAACCGATACTAATGGGTTCTAACTCAACTTATTGGAGATGTTCTTATATTTGAACTATAAGTTTTTGTTCGCTTCTAACTTTTCCAAATAATGAAGTAGAAATTTTAAAGTGTGTAAATTGAAAAAAGATTTTAATCACTATTAACTTCTCGAAACAATAAAATAAAAATTTTAAAGTGTGTAAATTGAAAAAATAAATTGATTTGTGAAAATAAAAACTCCTCCATACTAACTCATGGAAAAGAGACCTAAATGCCAAATCGAAACATCATCATTTTCAAATTTTTTATTCAAAATTGAACCAATCATTATTTAGAATTGAACCAAACTAATTCAATTGAACTCAAGTTTGATCCGATTTAACAACAGTTCCACTCTTATGCATTTGATCTAATAGTTGTGTAACACTCTTTGTATTGTGAGGTTGCGGGTTACTAGAGCTGGGTACCATAAGACAAAAGATATTCTTTCTAAAGAAATTCGATTCGGAACTATTTTATGTCTAAGGTCCAATATATTTTCGCTCACTTTGTCCATGTCAACAAAGAATTTGAAATATCTCGAGTTTTTTAGAACTCGTCAGAGTTAAATAGCAATGATTTGAAGCACTTCTTCTATACTATTGTTAGCAAAAATCTAGTTTGGGTGCGATATCGACAGTTAACAGACAAGCCAATTCTCACAAATAGCAGGATCAAATAACGTGGTTGTGTGTCTTAATGCCTTGACAGGTTCAAGGACTTCTTTGAAAGTTTACTTCTTGAAGAAACACAACAAATACAACTAAATTTTGATTAATAATTATAAAACTTGTTTTTCAACCACAAGGATCAAATTACAAGTCCTTTGAAACTACAATCGACAGAACTTAATTACAAGAACTGCTAGCTGTTACTGCTACTGCTACTGCTAATTGCAAGAACTGCTACTCCTAGACACACTAGACTACTCCTAGATTTTTCAAGTTGTAAGTTGATTTTTCTGTCTCTCTTTCCTTCGAATCTCCAGCCTTTATGCCATTGGCCCTACTACTTATTTGTTGACACGTGTCCCACCACGAAGCAGGTTACTTCCATTACTTACATAACTGCCATGACCTCCATAACCGCTTGTAACTGTCTCCTCTGCTGTAGCCTCCTCATTCTCTTTAGTCAAACCACGTGCCTCACATCAATCACATGCCTGACTTCATGGCTCTACTCCTGGGCCACATTTGGTCATATTTCTTTGCACTACCAGATGAATCAACAGAAGAAGCTGCCTCTGCCACCTCTGTTACCTTGACTGCCTTTCCTCTGTCACCTGTTCTGCATTCTGGGACACACATCCCACTACAAAACTCGTGGCCTTCATTCCTATCATCCGCTTGATCAGCTCTCTGTGCTTTTTTATGCTTGTTGACAGAGAAAATAATTTTTTGTGCTAACAATGTCCCCCTCGTTCAAGACAAAAAGAATGTTTTTGTTTGGAATGAATAAAAAAACTAAAGTCTTGACACTTATTTACTTGAACGGTTATAGTAATGAATAATTAAGCCCATATAAAAACAAACCCACATATCAATACAAGGCCTAAACACCACAATAAAACCCATATGTTAATAAAATTGACCCAAAATACAAATCAAATAGGCTCAACTGTTAGTAACAGGCCCAGGCCCAATAAGAGGGTCCACCATAAGCTATTTGAACGCCAGAATTCAAACCATCACTACTCTCATTTCCTCTGTTTGCTTTGTACTCCAACTCTTCAACCTCTCTGCTTCGAAGCCCTTTGCTTACATACTTCTATGGCACCCAAACAAGCTTAAATCAAGGGAAAGACACACCCTGCAACTCCACCCGTGCAACGTTTTCCAACTAAGTTCCAACAGCTACTTCGACAACATGTATTTAATAGTTGTATCATCCTATGCAACATCTCTGCACAAGGGGAACTGGGTCCAACCTTCTCTGCAAAAATTCCTGATGAACTTACTTACCATTACCCTATTGCAGACACTAAAGTGATGCTTTTTCATAAAGCGAAGCTGGCTTGGTGGGACTCAAGCCCTAACCCTCTACGCTCATGGCAAAAACCTAACCCCAATTGGAGGCTATAGGTCCAACGAATGATGGTGTACAACATTGACCTCTGGAGGGCTTTAGGTATTTATGATGCCATCCAACTATCAACTCTATCCCTAGACATAAACAAATAGGCCATCAGTGCCGCCCCCTGTTTTTGGTCCTTGTCATGCAATTCTCTCATCCTGAGGTATGGTATGATCTCTCCCGCCATCCTTGATGTTGTACATTTAACTAGCCTTCCTACTTCTGGCCAACACATCAGTGCACTTTTAGCTCCCAAGACACCTATCAAACTTGATACTGACCTTAGCTATGGAAAATTCCAAACCAAATATCAACAGTTCGGCCTTGAACCCACAGATAAAGAGAGAACAACCTTTTACCTATTGTGGCTTTCTCAACACTTCTTATGTGTCCCCGGTTTTAAAATCACCCCCTTGCCACCTGCATCCAAGAAGGCATAGAGCTGGCCTTTACTCCTTTCCTTTTGGGCACACTATACAGAGATCTTGTTTCCTTAGTTGATAAGGAAATAGACCATAACTGTGGTGGCCCTTTCTAGCTCTTCCAAGCCTGGCTTTATGCCTATTTTTATTGAAATCAGGCCTACCACTAAGACTCCATATATTTCTCCATGTAAAAGTTATGCTAAATTTTTCCTTTTCTTTAGACTGGCTACCTCCAATTCTTTTACCAAGGTGTTCACCACTCTTTTTGAACTACCCATCGACAAGGACTCCCAACTTTTTATTCCCTTCCAACAGTTTCATTTTACCTCATCCAGACTCATATATATCAATGTCGAGCCCCACACCTTGGATGACAACTGGAGACAAAAACAAACAAAAAAAAAAGCTTTTGGGCTCAAATCCTTACTCCCAGATATATTCTAGTGGGAGGATCTATCTCCACCAGTAGACTTTCAAACTGCAGCTTTGAGAGTTATAACCCTTGCCAATAGGCCAGGCAAATGGGTTTGTATCAAACTATTCCTTGCCCATATTTCCATTCTACAATCCATGAACAAGTTGGGGCCAGACTTCAATTCAAAGATCACTCAGATGTGGAGAATCTCTTAGCTAAAAATCAGAAATTATTTGATCAATTCAGCTTCTACTACTACCCACCACACTATACCTTACTACAAGATTCAAGGAATGTTGGCTTCTTATGAGTGCACTAATCTTCGACAAGGAACTCCAAGTTTGCCTCTAGAATGTGCACCCTGACAACAGGAAAGGAGTAGAAATGAGCATTGGTAAACACTTATATCTCTCTTTTCCTTATGTCTGTTATTATTATTGTTATTATTTTTCTTTGGGTTTGCATTGGTACTAACTTGCCATGCTTCTTTCATGTAGCTAAGTCCCCTATCAAGACCATTCCTTTGGCTATAGATATGCATGCCCAGGCTGGTCCAGTCCCTAGAAACAAAGGCAAGGCTCCAATGAACCTACCAAAAAAGTCCAAAGGTAACCCCTTGAATACCACCAGCTGTGTGGGATTCATACCTTGTGATCAAGGAGCTAAGATTGAAAAGAAGACCAAGAGGAGGCAAGAGGAAACTCTCCCTTCTAAATCACAACCTGAAGAAGGTGCAGCTCCATCAATTCTGGAAAGAAGACAAGAGGAACCAACTCCTTCATAACCCATAGCAGCTGCTGCACCAGTCCTTTCTCCTACCAGCAGCTCTTCCTCTCCAACTATTTTGGTACAAATATCATTCGAGTCTAAACCTCTGATAAGTTTAACACACATTATGATTGTTAATATGTTGACACTTTATTCTTTTTTCTTTTTTTTTCCCAGAGGATATATAAAAGAAGAAAACTCCTCTCCCCAACTGTATCCAACTCTTCTCCTGCCCAGGGGAGCTTGCTTGACCAGCAAACCAATCCTTTCCCAACCAACTCAGAACAACAAGCTTTTCACCACACTCAAGAGAAACCAGTTGCACAAGAAAGAGTGGGCCTCAAGGAGCTAGTACCTGAATTGGCCCAACTCTTATCTGAGATTTCCTAGGGAGTAGCACTAGGGGACTTGATGGCCTTTCCTCTTAGACGGGTTTGCCTTGAAACTAATGAGGTCATTAACTTCCCTGGTGTTGCTTCTTCCTCAGAAGAGTCCCTAAAAGCCCCTGGCCATGTCAGAGAGGCACCAATTGACCTGACTGACAAATTTGATAGCCACACATCTCCTATCGACAGAAGTTCACCCATTCAAAAACAAGATAGTGATATCTTCAGAGATGAGCACTCTTATCTGCACAACTAAGAAGATGAGGCTGACAGAGCTAATACTAAAATCCTGGAGAATGAACCATCCTGAAGTGAGGTGAGGACTTCTCATGAGGGGATCACACACCCTTTCAACAAATATGCTCAGTCCCTCTCTGTCTCTTCATAACAATCGATGAAAGAAATATTATCATTTCATTTGCCTCTAGCAGCAAATGCTTCCCCCCTCATTTCCTCATTCAATGGGAGGTCTACTCATACTTCTCCACAGCCCTAACCTGAAGTTCTAGTTGTCCAAGAGACCTTACCTTTGTCCAGTCACCATGGACATGGGGGTTCAAAACTCTTGCATCCCTAGCCCTATCAGATAACCAACTCCAAATGTTCTAGCCACAAATACTTTTACTGCTCAAGCATTACCAACACAGGTAACACTCCTTATGTAAATACTTACTTTATCTTTCCATCTTTTCTCTGTGGCTTAATAATATTTCTTTATATTATTTTGACAGACCACTATGCCTTCCCAAATATCACTTGTTGAAATAGAGGTGCAAACCACACCAACCCAAAGTCTCTCAAGGAAGGCCTTGACCATCTCCATCCTACCCCCACACTGGAACTTCTACCATGCCTTCGACAGAGGTAACACAATTTCAAGTTGTCCATTTTTCACAACATACACCAGTTGTTAACTCACTTCTTTATTGCCACAGCCTACAGTTATCCCACCTTCCACAATCCAAGACTGGCTTTTGGGCATTTCTGTTATTCAAGAAATTGTTGCTAATCTTTCTGTCGAAAGAAGAGTGAAACAATTGTCTGGTAAGGAGCAACAATTGGTGGATCAGTTCTTCAAACTACTTGGCTAGGCTTTGGATAATTTAGCTCTTTCTCACACCATAACCCTGACTGAATATTTTGAAGCCATTGCACCTCTAATGCCACAACTCTTTGACCCAAATCAAGTGCAAGCTTTTCAAAACTTCCTCTCAGAGCTTCCTCACCACCTAGTGGCTATCAACCAATATCATGCTGAGCCAAAAAAACATTGAAACCCAAGTGAAGTAGGTGAGAAAGGCAGTCGATGCTCCAACTGAAGCCTCCACTAGGTCTCAAAACCTTACTACTCAGATTACTACCCTTGCACAGAAGAAACTCAATTGGAGGTTCAATTAGCACGAGTGAGGGCCCAGAAGACCATTGTATAACAAGAGCAAGCCAACCTTACCCTGCAGATCCCAAGACTTCTTATTCAGGCAGAGGGTGGCCCTCTTGCTATCAGACAAGCCCAGATCAAACTGAGGCAGAGTAAAGTCAAACATCAAACTGCTGTCCAAGCTTGGAGTAGGCTTTCCATGTATTTTCAGAAAGATTAAATGCAATGTAATGTTTGACTGTGCTATTGGCAAAATTGTTAATAAAAGATCCATTACATTTATTCTTGTTTCTCATATATTTATGTTTATATTTTATGCTCTCATGGCCTGTTCATACACTCCCACATGGTTAGACAGTATTTCTTTAAATACTTGCCATTGATAATTCTTCTATGTGGCTCACCTTCTAAAGAAGCAAGATGATAAGCCCCTCCTCTAAGGACTTTATATATTTTAAATGGCCCTTCCCAATTTGGGGACCACTTACCATACTCTTGACTTCTTAAACCAAGTGGTACAATAGTTTTCCAAACCAATTCTCCTTCAAAAAACACTTTACTCTTTACCTTCTTATTATAACTCCTCTCAACATTCTTTTTCTGAGCTATCAACATGGCCTCAGCATGGCCTCAGCATATTCATCCATAGGGATATCCAAATGCCTCAGCATATTCATCCATAGGGATATCCAAGATGATTAGACCTCACTGTTACTTCTAAAGGCAACACAACATCATGCCCATACATCAACTCATATGGGGTAGTACCTGTGCTATTCCTTTTTGAGTTTCTGTAGGCCCAAAGTACTTCTGACAGGAGATTATGCCAATCCCTAGGGTATCCTTGCTAAAGTGATCTTGACAATATTGTTTGTTACCTTAGCCTGCCCATTTGCTTGGGCATAATAGGGTGAGGAATTCAATATTTGAATACCATATTCCACAGCAAACCCTTTAACCTCATCCCTATTGAACATTGTTCCCTGATCGACAGTAATAGACTGAGGCAATTTATACCTATGAACCAAATTCTTTTTTAAGAATTCAATGACTTGAGTCTGTGTCACCACTTTTAAGGGTACTGCTTCTACCCACTTCGTAAAGTAATCAGTGGCTACTAACAAATAAGAATGTGCTTTTGAAGAGGCTAGAAAAATTTGCCCTATCAAATCCATGGCCCATCATCTGAAAGGCCAAGGTTTCACAACTGAATGAAGACTTATGGCTGGCACCCTTTGGATATTACTATGTTTTTGGCAATTCTGACATCACTTTGCATATGTTATGCAATCTTTTCTGATAGATGGCCAAAAATAACCATACCTGTTAATCAGCCATCTCATCTTTTCACCAGCTTGATGGCCCCCACAAATACCCTCATGTGCTTTAGCCATGGCTTTCATTTGGTCTGGCCTACTAATACAAAGCAAAGTCAGACCATCACGTGCCTTCCTAAATAAATCATTTCCCATGATAACATAATTTAGGGCTTTATATCATATTTGCCTATCACTCCCTTCACTAGGATTCAACATGTACTTTATTAAAGGAAACCTCAAATCTTCCTCTGTCTCATCCAAAATAAAAATTGGCAAGAAATTTCTACACCTATCCCTAAGTGCAGAAAAGTTCCTTCTCTTAATTCTAACCACCCTTTCTTGAGCTCCCTTAGGAATTTTCAAACTAGAAGCTGCTTGAGCCATCTCATTGGCCTCTTTATTCTCCAGCTTGTATCTATGTGTGAATGTAATGTGGTCAAAGAAACTGATTAACCACTTAACCTCAGTTAAATACTCCTCTAGAGCACCACTTACACACTTGAACTCACCCAAGACTTGTTTAATGACCAATTGTGAATCACCAAAGACCTGAAGACTTTTGATTTTGAATTGGATGGCCAATTCTAGGCCAATTATCAGAGCTTCATACTCAGCTTGATTACAAGACTGAATATGCTGCTCTTCAAGCTGATAGGCAAACTGGTACATTTGCTTAGTTGGTGCAATTCGCATAACACCCGCTCCAACCCCTTCATATGTCTTTGAACCATCAAACATCAGCTTCCAAGGTTCATTTTCCACCATATTGACTTCATATAAATCTAAATCGACCAAGACACGTGGGTGTTCTGCTAGAAAATTAGCCAAGGCTTACCCTTTAACTACTTTTTGTGGCACATACTTAAGACAATACTCAATTAATGCTAAGATCCATTTGCCTTGTCTCCCTGTCAAGATTGGCTTGGACAACATATGTTTAACCACATTTTTTTGTACTACCACAAACACCTCTGTGGGCAGCATATAATGCCTAAGTTTAATAGCTGTAAAATAAAGTGTCAGACGCAACTTCTCGACAGAGTTATACCTAGTCTCAGCATCATTTAACCTTCTCCTTAGGTAATATATGGCTTGTTCACGACCCATATCATTTTCTTGAGCCAATAGACAACTAATCGACAGGTTAGAAGCGGAGATGTACAACTTCAAAGGCTTACCTGCCACTAGGGGCATAAGCACTAAAGGGTTTGCCAAGTATCTTTTGAGTAAATCAAAAGCTTCTTGATGGCATGCTTCCCACTTAAACTCATGTTCTGACTTGATTTTTATCAATGGAGAAAGTGCTAAAGTTTTCTTAGCCAAATTGGCTATGCATCTCCTCAAAAAATTTGCCTTTTCAAGAAAACTTTGCAGCTCTTTTTTTTTTTTTTTTTGGCTGGGGCTTTGCCAACAAAATTGCCTTAGCCTTATTAGCATCCACCTCTATCCCTTTATGGTGCACTAAAAAACCAATGAAATTCCCAACAGTTACCCCCAAATACACATTTCAAAGGGTTCATCTTGAGTTTGTAAACTCTCATTCTTTGGAATGTCTGTCGCAAATGGTCTAGATACTTATCAAAATTTTCAAATTTGATGGTTGCATCATCAATGTAGACTTCTAAGTATTTTCCAATCAAGTCATCAAATATAAAATTTATTGCCCTTTAGTATGTTGCCCCTACATTCTTTAATCCAAAAGGCATAACCACCCACTCAAATGTCCCCAAAGCACCAGGACACCTGAAAGTTGTCTTATGGGAATCCTCTAGGTTAATAAAAATCTGATTATACCCAGCATGTCCATCCATAAAGGACAAAATCTTGCTTTTGGCTGCTGAGTCCACTGACATAGGATACCCATCTTTGGGTGTTGCTAGATTCAAATTTCTAAAATCTATGCACACTCTCAACTTGCCACTCTTCTTCATAACAGGTACAATATTAGACAACCACTCAACATATCTAGTTGTTCTAATAAAACCTGCTTTGAGTAATCTAATCTCCTCTTTGACCAACAAGGTGACTTCATTGGTCATCCTTCTTGGGGGTTGCTTATAAGGAAGAAAATTCCCCTTGATTGGGAGTTTGTGCTCCACTAATGTTCTATCTAATCTAGGCATTTTTTCATAATTCCATGCAAAGCAATCAACATACTCATAAAGCAAACCAACCAGTTTGCTTTTACATTCATTAGATAGATTAGCATTTACATAAATGGGCCTTTTACATGTCTCACTCCCTAAGTTAAATTCTTCTAAAGGGTCCTGTACATCTGCCTTGAGTTCTTCAAGCTTGGCAGGAGCAGCTTTTAGATGTTCCCGTTGCATCTCTTTATAACTTAGAGGGCTACTGTCGATAACACAATCTGCCCAGGAAAATTGGACAACCACTTAGGGCTAAACTTACTTTCTAAAAAGAAATTAAAAATCCTAGAAAAAATAGATCTAATTACAATAGTTGTCTCATCTAGCTTGTCTTCTTCAGTCACTTGCATCTGCATCACTCTTGATCTTCAACAACTTCCCCTATCACAGGCCTCTTTTGCTTCTGCATAAGGCTTGGCTTGGCCAATTCCTGGCCTATTTGTTTGAAACCTTCCTTAATGAAAGCCTTGAATTCATCATTAGTCAAACCTTTCCCTTGGGACTTGACCTCTTCCTCATCAATCACAACTAGACCCAAATCTTCATTATACAACACAACTTCTATATTATTAACATCAACAGCGAAAGGATTTGCATCTGCCCAGTACACTTTCATTCCTCCTTGGTTGCTGTGATCACCACTGGTTAGAAAGATCAAATCCTGGTGCAAAGAATAAGGTACACACCCGTTAAGGTGTATCCAATCTCTACCTAGTAACACATTGTAGTTAGAGGTGGAATCTATCACAAAGAAAGTTGTTCCCATAGACCTGGAACCAACCTGAAGTTGCAAGGCCACTACTCCTCTGGCCTAAAATGACCCACCGACAAAATTACTTATATTCACATTAGTAGGAAGCAAGTCATCGATAGATTTCCCAATAGCTTTCAGTGTTCTAGAAAGAAGAATGTTGACAATAGCTCCATTATCAACCAATACTCTCATCCACTGGCACTCCATCAAGGTAAGCCCTAACATAGATAGGCCTTACATGCCTGATGAGCTTGTCTTTTGGCTTTTACAGCACAACCATCTCTCCATCGACAGACCTAACCACCTCAATTGACCTTAGAGGCTTGGCTTGTGTCTAAGTCATTGCTATTTGAACTGCTGGTTTAGTCAAATCTTCCATGCCAATTTATCTGGCTGGTTTGGTTTGGCCTAAAACTTCTAAGGGGTGGCCATAACCATGTCACACCCCTTAGAGGGAGGCAAAGAGCCAAACTGAATGGCATCCAACTTCTCCCTAAAGTCACCACTAGAACTATCTGATTTGGCCTTTCTCTCTTTAGCTTCTTCATTAGAATTCTTCATATTGTCAGTGGCCAATTCCTGGCCTTGAACTTCTTTCATTACCACATCTTCTCCATCTTTGTCATATTCATCAGACATCAAGTCTTTTTCTAATTCTTTTAGCTTCTATCTTAACAAGGTTTTTCAGAGAGATTTTCAGGAGGCTTGTCGATTGCCTTTTCTAGTTCTATTTTCCTTTTCAAAATTTGAACTGGCTGCACTGGATGGGCCCTAGAAGTTGACCCTTTCATCTCCTTAACTGAAGAAGAAGAAACTAATCTATCTCTAGTCCATACTAAATCCTACCTCCCAGTTGGCTTATCTCCTGCAGCTCTAGACATCATGGCATGGAACTTCCTTTGTTCTCTCCTTTTTTGAGTTCTTATTTCTCCTATTGGTCTCCAGCCAACCATAGGAAACTTTGGATAAGATACTCCTTGCCATCCTAGATGGAATGGTACTGGAGGCTTTACTATCCTTGGTTGAACTAGTTGCATATCTGGCCCCATTCTTGGGCCACAATACTGCTGTTGAAGTCCCCTAAATGGTCTCACAAACTATTGTTGTCCTCCACATGGCCTTCCAGTCTGTTGATAGCCACTATGTGGTGTCTCAAATTGCTGTTATTGGCCATTGTATGGCCTTGTCAATACCTTTGGGTTTCCATACGGCTTAAGACCCTTTTGTTGTTTTAACATGACCCTTATATTACTTGATCTACCAAAGTATGGATGAACAGGAGCTCCTTGCAACAAAAATGGAGCATCATCCTTACCATAATTCTCTGCAGGGCCAAATATTCTTGGATCTAACCCATCATAGAACATACAATCATTGTCAAATATCTGCAAGTCACCAACTCCCATAGTATTGAACCTGAGGCCAACATCTTTTTCAATTTTTTAAATTTCATCTATTACAATGGCCTTAGCTCTTTCTTTTTCAATGCCACATCTAAAACAAATGAACCTCTCACTAGGCTCCTCTTGAACTTTTTTCATTTGGAAATCTTCTCCATCCTTTCTTTGTAGAGCTTCTCTAATTCCACCAAAAGAACTCTGGGGTTCTTCTCCTTCTTCTTTTGATCAATCGACTAGAGGTCAGTTACTACCATATTGATCTCCACCATATTTAGGAATGGGTCACTATCAACTGTCGTGACCCCATTATCCTTTTTAGCATACTTCAACATCCCTTTTTGAATTAAATCATGCACACAATTTTGAAATGTAACATAGTTATTAATAGAATGCCTGAAAGAATTATGCCACTTACAATACTCCTTGCCAACCCTATCCTTTTCTCTGCGAATAGTGTGGCCGGGAGTCAAAGTTAAAAATTTGTTTGCTAATTCATCAAACAATGTATCTGCTTTTGATAAGTCAAAAGAATACTGTCTATTTAACACAACCACATTCTTTTTGGCTGGCTGTGTTGCTAGCATACTCACAGGCTTGTCAACCTTCTTTAATTTTTCACAAACCACAAGCTTTTTACCTATTACTTGTGCAACATCTATGTCAACTTCCATGTCAAACTCAACCTCTTGGTAATAAGTCTCTAATGAGGCTACATTTCTCTGTTTCTCTTCTTTGAGAATGGCCTCATAGTTGGTTGCCCTTGAAGACAACTCAAGTAAGTCTCTAAACATCATGCCTTCAAACTTTTTCCTAAGCTCAAAATCTAAACCATTTTGGGCTAGTCTTATGACTTCTATTTCAGGCATGTACACATGACATCTCTTTTTTGCTTTCTTAAACCTGTCGATGTACTATTCTGCACTTTCTCATTGTCTTTGTTTAAATTTTGACAAATCTACCATTGTCACCTTAGGCTTAGTCCTAAAGAACTAAGCATGAAACTGACTCTCAATCTCTTACAAAGTATGGGCAGAATTCTGGCAAGTTAATAAACCATGTAAATGCCACTTTAGATAGAGAATGAGGAAAGATTTTCAGTTTTAAATTGTCATCATAACCAAGTTCTCCACATTGAAGTATAAACCTGTCTACATACTCTATGGTTGATTGCTTCTCTTTTCCTGTAAACAAAGTAAACTCAGGAATCCTATAATTTCTTGGAATAGGGGTTATTTCTACCCATAAAGGGTAAAGACTCCTAAACATTGGCCTAACTGGCCTTCTCAGGCCTGGGCTATACAATTCTTGTATAATGCTTATGATCTGTTGTCTGTTTGGTATAGGGTCATGACCCTTTTGCACTTGTTGTTGCCCTCCTCTATAAAAGTCTCGGTGGAAATGAGGAGGTCCAGGCCCTCTAGGCCTTGGTTCAATAACATTAGGTTCCTGATAATGTGCCTGACATGGTGATTGGTATAGTGGTGGTGGTGGTTGATATAGTGGTTGTTGGTGTGGTTATGGGTGTGGTGGTTGCTGATAGGGTGGCTGTCGCAATTCTTGCTGAAATAGGGAAGGCCTAGGTCCCATCAACTCTTGATAAGGTTATTGGTGTACAGGTTCTTGCATATACTGAGGACTCACCATCTCTGGTTGCCTGACCCTTTAGTCTATTAGATTATGGTTACCATTTCTAGGGTCTTTACATGTCTGTTATGCATGCATTGGAGGCCTTTGTTGCCCCTCAGGTCTAGGTCTTAGCCCCATGTCATTGTTATTAAAATCGAAAACTAAGTTTGGTGGGTATCCTTTCATCCCATTGAACTCAAAGATAGGATTTGAATTAATTCTCTCCTCATACTCCTCTTGGAGTGTAGGAGGTCTGTAGAATGACACATGCTCATTTGCAAGCAAGGCCTTTGTAGGCCTTAATGTGTAATTTTGTGGAGTCAAAGAAGGACCAAGGTTTACCTTATTTCTTTGAGCTTCATCTCAGAGTTGCCTTGACTGACTTGGCCTAATGTTATGCTTCTGTGTAACGTCCCAGAACAAATACAACAACCATCCATGAGAATAAGTGTAGACACCCCATTTTTGATCGTCCTCAAGACTTGGACGTCACCATTGGAACACTTGGTGATTACCCTTATTTGTGTTCGTTTGGAGTTCCCGGAGGTCTCGGCTACGCGCCTTGCCTCAGGATCTCCGAACTCGACTGTTTAGTGTCTGGTTTTGCACCAAACACTTGTATTTTGCCTTGGAGGGGCAGGGAATGCCTTGTGAGGTATCCCCACACATCACCGGCCATGGCCAGAGGCCACCGGCTGGTTTTTGTCGCCGTCGGCAATATATATTGCCGGCCGGCACTATTTATTGCCGGTCGGCACTCATTTTTGTCAAAATGGCAATTTTAAGGAGCTGACTACTGTTCATCTACTTTATGTAGATATTTTGTGCCAGCTGTGATAGCTGGCACCAACTCTGCTTCCCTCCATACACGTGTATGGAGGGATTTCCCTCTAAGCAAGCTTGTTGAGTAAGCTTTGCAAGAGGGACTTCTATAAGAGGAGAGGTCTTCTCCTTGTTCTAGGTTAGAAATTTTTGAAGGCAAAACCAGAGCTTATACATATAGATACACCCTCTCTCTATATTTCCCTCTCTCTCCTCCCTTGTGTGTGTTTCTTGGCCTAAAAGTGTGCTTTTACCTTACTTTTGCACTAATACACACACCATTACACCTTGCTCCGAGATTGAGGACTTTTGAGGGTTAATTCTTGAGTTTTGGGGCTGTTTTTGATCAAAAGAAGAGGGCTGCATTGGCTGTTCTTGAGGTGTGCTTCAAGGGTGAGCACTTTGCTTTAGTTTCCCCAAACTTGCATTAGTCTTTTGCCTATCTTGCTTGCTGATCTAGTTTTTGTGCATGACATAAAAAAGACTTATATTTTCATGCTTAAGAACTTTCATTAAGGGTCTTTTGTGGTTTGAGTTCAAACTCACCCTCTTAGGCCTTATTTGGCCTTTTTGTTGCCTCCTTGGTAAGGCCTCGTTTGCTTAAGTGTTTTGGTCTTTTCACCACTGAAAACCAGTGGATTTTCAGTGGTGAGGAAGGTGGTTTGAAGTCCTGCATAGGGGAGGGACACCCCTCTCCCTTCATTGTCTTATTTCCTTGCATTTTGGCTTAAAGGGTAACATGCATGCTTGATTAATTTTGGCCCATTTTCAGAGATTTTTGGGTGTTTTTAGGTCACATGTAATCTCTGTTTTTGGTTGGATTTGTGCCCTTTTGCATGCTTAACATACTTGCTTTACATTCCTCTATTTGGCCTAGAAATGCACCTTGTGTTTAGGCCATGATTCTTGCATGTTTTAGCTTAATCCCATGGAGGTGTTGGCATTATTTTACCATGTTTAAGGTCTTTTGGCCATTTATTTCAGTCATGCTTGCCTTGTTTGGTGTCACCTCTTTGTGTTTTGGCTTGTAAGCTTTGAGCATATTGACCTCTAGCATGCGTAGCTATGACCATCCTCATGATTTGGCATCATTTAGGACCATATTTCAGTCCATAAATCATGTTTATATGTGTGCATGTGTGACCTCTTTCATGCCTTGAGGGTGTGCCCTCTTATGCCTAGAAATGAGCTTCGGTGCATATATCTCTTTGGGGCCACTTTAGCTGCCATATTAGTGGGTTTTGGGGTCTATTTTTGCTTGCTAAGTTTCTGTTTTGGCTTGTCCAATTCATGTCATGAGTGGTCATGTTGGTGGAAGTGAAGTGCCCCTTTTTGTGCCTTAGTTTTAGGTCCATTGGCTTGCTTGTTGGTATGAGTGTTCGCCCACCATTTTGGACACTTTTGGCCACTGTTTTGGGATGGATCAAGGTCTGCCCCTTTATGGTTTAAGGCCCTCTTGTATGCTTGTCTCATGTCCATTGCATATTTGCTTCATCAAGTGTTGTAATATGTTGATCCTATTGCTTAGGTTGTCCATGTTTGCATCGCATTAGCATCTTGTATGCCTAGCATTGCATACTTGCCATATTAGTTGCATGGCACTTGGCATGCTTTGTATTTTAATCCCATGTTGTATCTTTGAGACATTGTTTGCATAACATGCATTGCATTACTTGGTTTGGGGTGTCAAACCAAGTGTGAGGGTTAAGGAGCATTCATACTATAAGTGATGTAATGCGCCTTGACTCTCGGTCACCGGGGCCCTTGACTTTGGCATGATGGGGTCTTGGTCCTCATTTGTGTGTTGCATGCATCTTTACATCAAGCGGCAAGTTTGATCCCTTGGGCTATCATGCACCATTGATGGCTAGAGGATCGAGGGCCATGCTTCCCTGAGTTCAAAGCATGATGGGAAACATGACCATGCTCACATGTGACTGAAATCCCATGCCATACACTGTCTGTCCTCTGTTGCTGTCAAAACTGTCCTCTGCAGGAATATTCTGCCGACCGGCAGCATCAAATGCCGACCGGCCATGTGTGAATGGCCAATAACTTCAACAGCAGCCGATGGAAATTACATTTGGCCGGTGGGAATTTCCTCCAGCCGGTGGTATTCTGCAGCATGCAAGGAACCTGTCCTAGGGCTTTGGCAATTTTCAGAGAGACAGGGCAGTGTAAACAGAGGCGGCAGTGGTATGGTACGGGCCTTCCAGGCGATCCGGGTTTCGAGCATGCATCATTCGCGCATCCCGAGGTGGAGGTTGTGGCCACCTTTCTCCTTTTTTGCATTCTTTCTATTAATTAATTAGAAATTCTGTAATAATTAATGTATTTGTTATTCGGACTGTAATATTTATTTGTACCCTCCGAGTGAGGGCAATTATGTAATAAGTGTGGGTGAGTGTGTGTATGTCTTCCAACCCCACGTCTTTCTTCCCTTTTATTTACCTGCTTATGATGGTAGACTAGGGCATCTTTAAAATCAGCATACCTTATGCTATGCATGCGTGCATTCATGCATTTGTCTTGCATGCACCGGGCTCGGTACATCATGCTAACTGCATTTGTATTTCAATTCCAAATTGAATACGTGCATCAATTGGTTGCATTTCACATGCCATGTTTAGGTTAGCCGAGCCTACTCTAATTGCATCTTGCATGTGTTGCATTAGTCAACTTGACATGAACTAGGATCACGCATGTTTGCTAACTAGTTTATTGTTTTGGCACGGAGTACATTGTAAGTATTTATGCTTTAGCATACCGCATGCGTGTGAGTGTTTCCATGACAGTATGTTTGCCATGCGGCTAGATGCTTATGTGTTATAAACTGTTTGAATGCCTGTGGGTGAAGGTTGGATTGTTTGAGTTGGAAAAACTCGTTGAAATTCGTATTTTAGCCTACTTACGAGTAGCAAAGTCCAAAACATTTTTCCAAGAACAAACGGATATGCAATGCTTATTTCCAAATTAGGCAATCTAGTCTATACTTATTTGCTGCGCGCATAACATAGTAATTCTAGGCTAATAAACGGTATAAGAACACATAACGTTTTCAAAAATAGATATCACGGTTAGTAGAGGCCGATCTTCGGATCGAGCGAGAGGGGGTGCTCATAGCTGACCTTCCCCAATCGTACCCTAGCTCCCGAGTCGAGGCAACTCTGGTGATGACGGACATATGGCCTTCGGCACCGAGTCAGGGTTTCCTAAATTCCCCCATAAAAAAAAATATTTAGGTGGCGACTCTGTATCTGGCGAAGCTGTCCATGTTCAGCACTTCTCTTTCAAAAATATGTTTTCTCAAAACGATTTGCCAGATTTGGACTCTTTGGTTCAGATTAAGAACCGTGACACAAATCGAGTCCGAACTGTAGCGGGGTCCCTCGCGGACGTGCTACAATAAGTAAATAACAATGTGTGCGTTTGGCTTGAGTTTTTTGGATTAAGTTTTTTGAAAACTGAATTTTTTGTTTTTCGTATTTTTTTGTTTTTAGTGAATATTTTTAAAATTTTAAGCATTTTTTTTTTACTTTTTTAGATGCACCTTACTCAAATGTATCTAAAAAATAAAAAACATTGTGAAACGATATTTTAAAAAAATAATAAATACAAAAAAATACGAAAAAAATATACTGAATTCTCATTTATTTATTTTTTGTATTTTTGGTATTTAGTGAATTTTTAAAAGATTTTTTTCACAAAAATTATAATTTTTATGTGTATTTATGTTAGGTGTGTCTAAAAATTAAAAAAAAAAATTGTTTAAAATATTTTTTAAAAAATTTAGAAAAAACAAAAAACAAAGAAAACAAGAAAGTATAATTTTCTGAAAAGTGTTTTTGGAAAACCAAAAACAAGCAAAGTGAATATAAATCGAAGTATAAGATCCTTCTATTACATAGGATTCAAATGTACAAAAGGATTACACATGCGGATATACATTCATAAGTCCTAACTCTGAATCTATAGCATGTGTCAACAGCAACAACGATGTGAAATAGAAGTTAAACAGATAATTGAAATGCCCTGAAGGCTACAACTTTCTAAGACTATACTTGGTTATATCAAAATGGATTTAAATCCAATACATATAAAGCTCTAGGCATATAAAAAATAATAACAAGTAAACAAAAATGAAGCCTTTGCTCCAATCCTCCCAAGCTACTACCTTGGCAGAGGCATCTCACCAGCATTTGAAAATGGTTTTCTATATAGGGTGATCCAAAGCCCAGTAGAAATAATCTAACACAATATATGAATATTAACAAAAATATAAGGGTGGATTGCATATGCAATGCCCATGTCAAAACGATTTACATCTCTTTCTCAAAAACCATGTCATGCTCAGTATATATCTTAATTCTCAAATCATGTCTTTTACAATAGAAAACAATGGGGGAAATCTCAACCGATACAACTTTTCACAGATATTTCTTCCGTGGGAAACTGTCAAACGGCACCCATGTAAACGTAGTCTATACAAGTACTACAATTGCCATTTTACATATAAGTCATCAGCAGGAATCAGCACCCATGTATACGTGCATTTTTTGGGACTTTCACCCTGGACACACAAGCCAACTTAATTTGGTGATAAATACCTCTTTCCAACATTCACCCATTTTTCTCAAATTCATATACATTTGCAATGTATTAAATGAGCAACAATGTTCAATGCACATGGATGAGAAATTAGTTTCAATTTACCTAATTCTCATGCAGTTTCTACAACAATCATTGTTATCCTCCACCGATAGCCCAAAATAGATATTTCTAAATAGATATAAAATCTCCAATACAGATAAACTTTCCAAAATTTAAGATGTGAGCGATAATACATATCTAACTCCATCATCCATATCAGTATCCATCCAATTTCACATTTTCAACATCAATCCCATTTATTTATACAAAATAAATATTTGAACTATTTAGGGTAAAACCCTTTTTTCTTCCAAAATTCGTCCAAGTATCAATATCAATAGTTTGATTATAACTCAACCTCATTTCCAACCCCATAACCATTTTCAATACATCCATTTGAAAGCCCCTCTTTTAATTTTAAACCAAAACCCTAGGTTTGTTCAAGATCCTCCAAAATCACAAGATTGTTTTATAAAAACAAATAGCTAAGTTAAAAATCATAAAAGATAGTAGAGAATCCCTACCTCGCAGCAAGAAGACGAGAGAGAAAGAAATGGCACTTCAACAACGCCGAAACCCAACTCTATTCGGATAAAAATGAAGTTCTAGGTGAGCTCTACCTTTTTAACAAAGGGAGTAGGGTGGAGAAATTGGTAGATCTTGGTGTATTTGTAGAGAGAAAGAGATTAAGTTTGAGAGAGAAAGGGTCTCAACTTAGGGTTTTGAAATGTTTTAGAGAGAGAGAGAGATATGAAAAGTGATGTAAACTGGCCTTGTTATGAACTGATATACGCACAGCTCGCTCCAGCGCAAGACTTGTCGCTCGAGCGACCAGACACAATAAATTGTTTTGCACAAGCGCATAATACATACTTCCAAAAGTTTTACAGACAAAAGACCATCGCTCAAGCACAAGGCCTACAAAAGTACTGAGAGCTCACAAAGCTGGCTCGAGTACAAGAAGCTTCGCTTGAGCACAAGAAGCTTCGCTCAAGTGAAGAGGCTAAAATTTGGACAACAACAGTTTGAACTAACTACCAACCAACCTGTTCCTAACTTAACCAAGACACTCCAATACTCAAACTCAATGAGAAATAAGCAGAAACAAGCAGAAACACGGTATGAATATATAAATAAGACAAATGAAACCCGAATTCAAAACATCAATGGGTGGGGTGTAAACCAAGAAAGCTATAACCTCCTCCCCTCCCCCCCCCCCTTAAGGAATTTCGTCCCGAAATTATAAATCAAACGTTAAAATCATGTTTAAACCAATTTCAACATTGATAATCAATCAATTCCAATACCATGACCCATCCGTCAATCACTCATTCTCATCAATATGATAAACAAGTTCTCAACACTGAATATACAATTCACATTTCCAAAACATATACAATGTTTATATTAAATTAACATAACAAAAGTTTCAATACATGCTCCAATATCAACAAATAGGTCCAGATACTTCTCGTGGACTTCCAACTCACGTTCCCAAGTTGCTTCTTCGACTTCGTGATGTCGCCACAACACTTTTACCAAAGGAATTGTCTTACCTCGCAAGACTTGGTCTCGAGTATCCAAGACTGTCACCAGTCTCTCCTCATACGAGGCATCATTATCTACCTCTAAGTCGGTCCAATCCAATACGTGCGATGTATCCGGATCATACTTCCAAAGCATACAAATATGGAATACATTATAAACCTCAGAAAGTTGTGGCGGCAAGGCCAAACGATAAGCTACCTCTCTAATTCGCTCAATGATCTCAAAATGCCCAATAAATCTAGGTGATAACTTCCTATTCGTTCCAAACCTCATCAAGCCCCTCCTAGGTAATATCTTCAAAAAGACATGATCTCCTACCTCAAAAGACAAAGGTCTTCTCCTACGGTCGGCATA
The DNA here is from genome assembly GCF_055761805.1 of Camellia sinensis. Lineage (NCBI taxonomy): Eukaryota > Viridiplantae > Streptophyta > Magnoliopsida > Ericales > Theaceae > Camellia > Camellia sinensis. The sequence goes on from NC_138963.1 coordinate 86,908,644, forward strand.
ACATTTTTGGCGACTCTGGGTAGTAACCAACCTCTTACAGATAAAAGAGACTTTCTCAGTCATTTCTCGAACCAACTCAAGGCCTAACAAAAGGTGCATCACCCACCTCGGCCCAACAGATAGGAGATCTATATGGTCGGCCATACAAAGCCTCAAACGGTGCCATGCCAAGACTCGATTAGAAGCTATTGTTATAGGCAAACTCCACTAAGGGCAAGTGCCTCTCTCACAACCCCTTAAAGTCAAGAACATAACCCCAAAGCATATCCTCTAAAATCTGAATGGTACACTCTGACTGCTCGTTAGTCTGAGGATGATACGCAGTGCTAAAAGTCAATCTCGTACCGAAGGCATTCTGTAGGCTCTGCCACAAACGAGCCGTAAAAAGCAGATCTTTATCCGAAACAATCTTTACAGGGACCCCGAGCAACCTCACTATGTCCCTAATATAAAGATCGGCAAGATAATCTACCGAGTCACTCACACGCAAAGGTATAAAGTGTGTCGACTTGGTTAATCGGTCAATTACCACTCAAATTGCATCACTACCTCGTTAAGTCCTTGGAAGGCCCACAACAAAATCCATCGTGACATACTCTCACTTCCACTCGGCTATAGGCGAGGGTTGCAACAAACCCACTGACCTCTGATGTTCGGCCTTCACTTGTTGACAAGTAAGGCACTTCGATACAAACACGGCCATATCCTTCTTCATTACCCTTCACCAAAACTAGCGACTAAGGTCATGATACATCTGTGTGCCTCATGGATGCACCGCAAGGCGTGAATGGTGAAAATCTCAGAGTACTTCCTCTTAACAAGATCCCTATACAAAAAGACGGTCACGATATCTAACACTCGAATTGGGATGCACATTCAAACCATTGTCTACCTTTCCACTGGAGATCTTCTCCTACAGAGATTATACCTCAAAGTCACCCCTTTGTGCTTCTATCACTCAGTTCACAAATATAGGTTGTGCAACTACCTAAAACAAGGCTGGAGACTCCACGAACTCGCCAAGATGCAAGTCAAACTCGCCAATAGCACCCAACATCTCTTCTTCCAGAATGGCAATACTAGCTACATTGCTGATGGATTTCCTACTTAAGGCATCGGCCACAACACTGGCCTTTCCCAAGTGATAATGCAACTTAAAGTCATAGTCTTCTATAAATTTCATCCACCTCATTTGCCTCATATTTAAGTCTTTTTGTGTAAACAGATATTTCAGACTCTTGTGATCAAAAAACACTTCAAACTTCTCACCATACAGATAATGCCTCCAAATCTTTAAGGCAAAGATCACTGCTGCTAACTCTAGGTCATGAGTAGGATAGTTCCTCTCGTGTGTTTTCAACTGCCACGAGTCATAAGCTACTACCTTTCCCTCTTGCATCAAAACACAACCCAAACCTTCTCATGAAGCATCACAATACACTGAATAGCCCAAACCCCTCTCTGGAATAATTAATACTGGAGCAGTGGTAAGTCTAATCTTAAGCTCTTGAAATGACTTCTCACAAGTCTCACTCCACACAAACTTGATTCTTTTCCTCGTCATTCTAGTCAATGGGGAACTGCCGGTAACACCTGGCCAACCTCAAGAAACTACAGATCTCAAAAGTATTCTTAAGTTGTTCCCAATCTTGCATTGCCTCTATCTTGGGTGAATCTACAGTCACCTCTCCCCCGAATACCATATGGCCTAAGAATTTTACTTCTCCCAACTAGAATTCACACTTCCTGAACTTAGCATACAGTTTGTGGGCTTTAAGTAACCCAAATACTACCCGCAAGTGTTCTTCATGTTCCTCCTTAGAGGGCTAGTAAATCAGGATGTCATCAACAAAGACGACCACAAAACAGTATAGGAACTCACAAAAGATCTGGTTCATCAAATCCATAAACTCGGCTAATGCATTGGTTAGCCCAAAAGGCATCACTAGGAACTCATAATGGCCATACTATGTACGAAATACCATTTTCTGGATATCCTCCTCCCTTACCCTTAATTGGTGATAACCCGATCTTAGGTCTATCTTGGAAAAACAACGAAACCCTTTCAATTGACCAAACATATCATTTACATGAGGCATTGGATACTTGTTCTTAACAGTTACCCGGTTCAATTTTCGGTAATCAATACACAATCGCAAGGTGCCATCTATTTTTTTGGCAAAGAGAGTCAGTGCTCCCCAAGGTAAAGTACTAGGGCGGATAAAACCCTTATCTAACAGTTTTTGGAGTTGAATCTTCAACTCACTCAACTTAGCAGGTGCAAACCTATACGATGCCATAGAAATCGATGTCGTGTCAAGCATTAAGTTAATAGAGAATTTAATCTCATGATGAGGTGGTAAGCTAGTGAGATCCTTAAAAAAAACATCTGGAAATTCACAAACTACCCTTGGCAACTCAACTCGGACTTCATTAAAGTCACTACTCAAAAAGTTGGCAAGAAGGCAACTAAGCTCACTCCACCCACACAGATCATACATCGATGACAAGACTCGATCGGCTCTGTCTCCCATGAAATAAAAACAATCACCACTCAAAGTATATATAGTAACCCTTTGACAGTAACAATCTATGATAGCCCGATACAATGACAACCAATCCATACCCAATATAGCATCAAAACTCAACATATCAATCAACACAAATGCAAAAGGAAGTCAGCGACCGGCAACCTCTATGTCACAACCCTAACACCTCTGCTCCAAGATAATCTCACCACCAATGGGTGACTCTACATTGAGAGGAGATGTTGTAGACACCCCATTTTTTACCGCCCTTAAGACTTGGGCACCGCTGATGTTTTGCTTGGCGGAGAAAGGTGTGCAGGGCAAATGTTCAGTTTCTTCGGCAAGGAGAGAGGCAAATCCTTCAAAGCACTTTGTTTAGGGGTTTGAAGTTGAAGAAAAGAGGAAAGGAGAGGATAAAACCAGTTTGGGAGAAGTTCGGCATGAATCCGGGTAGAAGCGAGTCGAGCAGCCCTCGCTGAATCGGGCTTATCTATCTGTACACTTGGATTTTAGTTATGAGGTCACCACCGTTGGAAATAAGACTTCCGGGGCTTCATTTTTCACTCAATAATTTCTTAAATCCGAGACCGGAGGGGGGAGATATGATTGGTTGAAGTTGGGCATCATCCCGGTTGGACCGAAACTAAGCAGCCTTCACTAAAAAAAGTATAACTTTTTTCACAGTTGGAATTTTGATGCAAGGCTGGTTCCATTGGAAAGCTTACTTCCGGGGCTTCAATTTTGACACAAGAATGACCTGAAAAGGAGTTCATATGAAGAAGTTATGCCCGTTTGAAATTGGACCTGCAGAGCAGATTTTTCCTGCCGACCGGCCAAAACAAATGGCCGACCGACCAAATAGATGGCCGACCGGCCAAATAGATTGCCGACCAGCCAGAAAAGATGGCTGACTGACCAAGTTTGCTAGCCGATGACCTTCCGGAGTATTCTACAGATTGAATGGATGCCAGCTGTGGCAGCTAGAATGCACAGACCCTGCTCCCCATGCACGTGTGTGGCTGTTTTGCACCCTTTGCACACCCTTTGACCCCTTTTCTTGCACCCTTTGCTCAAGGCTTCTTGAGGAAGCCTTGACCCCTTGTCTTGGCTTCCCCAAGAAGCTTACCAGCTGTCCTAGCTTCTCCAATAAGCCTTGACCTCCCCTTAGACCCCTTTGACCCTTTGTAGCTTGTCTTAGAAGCTTAGTCTTGCCTATATAAGGGGCCTCTCCTCCTCCATTGTTTTGGTTGGATGTTTTGAACAAAAAACCAGAGATATATAGATATATCTGATATATACATACATATATCCCTTCATCTCTCACTATATCTCTCACATTCAACCATCAAACACCCTTGTTCTTGGGCCATTTCTTCATCAACTCATAGCACAAGGCATCCTTACTCCATTGCAGCAACTTGAGGCTGTTCTTCAGAGCTTAGGAGCACCTAAACTTGGTCCAAGAGGTGCTGGTTTGCTGGTCTTCAAGGGTGAGTCCTCCTCTTCCCTTTTCTAGTCTTTTCTTGCTTCATATCTAAGCCATAGTTGCTTGCATTTTTGGGCTCTGACCCAAACTGTAAATCATCATATTTTGAGGTCCTCTTCATGTTTAATTGAGGACCTCTTTCTGTTTGAAGACAGTAGCTTGCACTTGCTTCATTACCCCTCTTAAATGCCATTATCTTGCATGTTATTCTTGGCCTATACGTGATCTATTTTGGAGCATGATGTAAACTGTAAATAGGCTTATTTTGAGCCCCTCTTCAACATTGAAGAAGGGCTCAACACTGTTTGGGACCTCCATGCTATACTTGCCTTTATATTCTCTTTTGGGTCCCATTTTTGCATGCCTTGGCAGCCCCTGATGTTGCTATTTTTGGACTTTGGTCCGAACTAAAAACAGCCATATTTTGACCCCCTTGTCATGTTTCATTAAGGGTCTTTGGCTTTTTTATGAATGTTTTGTATACTTGCTTCTTTGGCCACCTTTTGGCCCATTTCTTGCATAAGAGCTTAGCCATACCTATGTTTGTTTTTGGGGTTTTTACAGTTCTGTAAATGTGCATATTTTGGGCCCCTCTTCAATGTTGTTGAAGGGCTCTAACCTGTTTGGAGTCAGCAGCTGTGAGTTGCTTCATAATCTCATATTTAGGGCCATTTTTGCATACTAGTTTTGCCCTATTTATGTTTGCTTTTAGGCCATGCTTTGAACTGGAAAAATGCTTATTTTGGGTCTGCCTTGCTACTGTCTATTCATTGCATGTCCATATTGTGCATGTTTGGTATAGCTATAGGCCATTTCAGGTGCCAAAATTCATGTTTCGGGACTATTCCATGCATCGGGTGTACTTTCGCCTCATTTCGGGGCTGTTTTCCCCCACATTTCAGTGCCAAAATCCCATTAGCATGTTTACATATCATTTTCCATGCCATTGCATTGCATATGCCATTGCCTCGGTTTACGTGCCCGTGTGCACGCATTTCGAGGCACTTCATTTTCATCTTATGGCCTCCTATGTGAGTGTGGCAGAGGTCCACTTGTATTGGTGTAAGCCCATCTTGCATTGTGTATGCCATGTTTCAAAGCGTTGCCCATGTTATGTTGTTAGCATTGTGTATGCCATGTAGTTGCATAGCATGCTTGTATTCTTGTTTGCATACCTAGGTTGCATTGCATTGGCATGCATGCCTTGCCTCTTGATCATGTGATAGAGGTTGGGCTTTATGTGTTTGTTTGGTTTGCATGACATTTGAAATCAAAGCGCATACTTGGTTTCTTGGACCATCACGCATCGAAATGCGCAATTGGTGGTCCGAGAATCAAGGAACACCCCCCTTTGAGTCAAAAGCATGATAAGGGATGTGTTGGTGCACACATTTGCTTGGAATTTCATGCCATACACTGTCTGTCCTTTGTTGCTGTCAAAACTGTCTTCTGCAGGAAGTTTCTGCCGACCGGCAACATTCAGTGCCGACCGGCCATTTATTCAGTGCCGATAGCTTTATCTCCAGCCGATGGATATTGTACACGGCCGGTGGCCATCCCTCCCAGCCGATGATGTTCTGCAATGCTCATAGAAGGTTCTCTGGGACTTTGACAAGTTTTCAGAGAAGAAAAGGCAGTGAAAACAGAGGCAGTAGTGCTATGGCAGCGAGTTTCCGGGCAATATGGGTCAAGCATGCATCATTCACGCATCCCGAGGCGGGGGCCGTGGCCACCTTCCCTTTGCATTTAATTTATTGATTAAATAGGAATTCTGTAATAATTAATTAAGTAGTTAGTTATTTATTCGGACTGTAATATTTATTCGGTCCCTCTGAGTGAGGGCGTATTTGTAATAAGTGTGGGTGCGTGTGTGTATGTCTTCCAACCCCCACTTCTTTTTCCCTTTTATTTACCTGTCTATGATGGTAGACTAGGGCATATTTAAATTAGCATAACAGTATGATAGCATGCGTGCATCCATACATTTGTCTTACATGTACCAAGCTCGGCGCATCATGCTAACAGCATTAGCATTTCAAATCTAACTTGAATACATGCTACCTGCGCATTTTCACATGTCATTCATAGACTAGCTGAGCCTACTCTAGTGACACTCCGTGTGCGTTGCATTAGGCATTTAAACATGGACTTGGATCATGCATTGATTGCTAACGAGTTCTTTGTTTTGGCACGGAGTACGATGTAAGTATTTATGCTTTAGCATCCTTGCATGCGTGTGAGTGTTGCCATGATAGCATGATTACCATGAGGCTAGTTGCTTACGTGATATTACTGCTTGAATGCCTGTGGATGGAGGTCGAATTGCTTAAATTGGGATAACACATTAAAACTGTGAATTTTAAAGCCTACTAGATAGTGGCAAAACCATCTTTTCTAAAAGCCCACTTGAGGGTGGCAAAACCTGCATTTTAGCCTACTTGCGAGTAGCAAACCATTTTCAAAACAAACATGAAATGTTTCGTTCCAATTTAGGCGATTTGGTCTATACTTGTTTGCTGTACGCATAACATAGTAATTCTAGGCTAATAACCAGAATAAGAACACATAAACGTTTTCAAAACAGAATATCACGGTTAGTAGAGGCCGGTCTTCGGACCGGGCAAGAGGGGGTGCTCATAGCTGACCTTCCCCGATCGTACCCAAGTTCCCGAGCCGAGGCAACTTTGGTGATGACGGACACGTGGCCTTTGGCACCGAGTCAGGGTTTCCTAAATTCCCCCTTAATAAGATATTTAGGTGGCAACTCTGTATCTGGCAAAGCAGTCCATGTTTGGCACTTCTTTCAAAATCTGTTTTCTCAAAACGATTTGCCGGATTTGGACTCTTTGGTTCAGATTTAGAATCGTAACAAAATCGAGTCCGAACTGTAGTAGCGAGGGCCCCCACACGGGCGCGTCTACAGATGTTAACCAAGCCAATTCTAGCCCTAAAGCCGATGCAAATGCAGACGAGATAAATAAATGGGATGCACCCATATCAATCAACATATTAGCAATAGAATTGCATAACAAGAAAGTACCTCTCACTACCAAAGGCACTGGTATTAGGTCTGGTGCAGTAACAGTATACACACACCCTGTAGGTCTTTGCTCCGCCTGCTCACCCCTCGGAGCATAAGCCTACTGCACTGACTGAGCCGAAGAGGCTCCTTGATTGGCCCTCGAGGCTTATGTTGAATGTGCAATCTAGTGGCTCTGTTTCTATCTCGAACCAAATGCACCAGATGTGCCACCTAACTAAGGACAAAAACTCTTCATGTGCCCTGCCTGCCCACACTGATAACAAGTAAGCGGCTGCCCTTTTCCCTGGCTCTGGCTCTAAGAAAGAGGTGAAGATGATGAGGACCGTTGCCCTCCTCCCCTCTACGGGCAAGCTGGAGTCTTGTGGCCCAACTGACCACATTTAAAACAAGTGAAATATCCCTGGCCACCTCTTCCAGAACCTGAACTCGGTACTAGAAAAATGGGCCTCAACTGTGCTTCTTGGGACTGCTGTGAGTTAGAACCCTTATACCTCTTATTGTCCCCCTGAACATCCTGACTCCTCCTAGAGCCCCTTATCCGCTCCTTCTTCATTTGCATCATGGACTCAAGATGAGCTACCACCTCTACAAGGTATCCATAATCTCTAATCATTGACCCAGCCACTTTGAACATAAGCCTGGTCCTCAACCTCTTCTCGAACTCTAAACAAGGGCGCTCATCAGTCGCCGTGAGTTCCAGTGCAAACCTCGACAAACTAGTAAATGCGGCCTCAAACTCGGCCACCGGTGTACTCAACTACTTGAGTTGAGAAAACTAATCCCTTAACTTCTCCCTAACAATGGGAGGCAAAAACTTGTCCTGGAAGACATTGACGAAAGCCTCCCAAGTCACTCCAATGCGCCCATGCGAATACTTCTACCATTGACTTGCATCTCTCTTCAGTTAGAAAGATGCCAAGGTCACGCTCAAACCTCCATCTTCGATGCCGAGCATCTTAAATGTCTTCAGCATCTGCTCTAGCCACTCATCTACCTTCAGTGGCTCCTTGAGATCACCCAAAAACTCGTCCGATTTCGACCAAAAAAACTCTGGTTTCAAGAATAATGGCTCTGCCTCAACTACTTGGGCTTGGACTTGATTCTCAGCCCTGAGAATATCCATGGATTCTTGCAATGCTCCAGCCATCTCGCGAGTTAAGGGGCCCATGGCTTGCTGACCTGTCGGTTCAGCCACGTTGGCCTAACTAACTCTCTCCTCTTGTGCCGAAATATCATCCAATAAAGGCACCTCATGTCTTCTGGGCCTACCATGCCTACCACCACCACGTCCACACCTTGACATCCTAATGAAGGTAACAAAAGAGATTAACACGTTTACAAATGTGCCGAAACTAACCCACTTGTGTCCTAATGCGGTGGACAAGTAATTCACTCCACGTAAGCATGTAGTCACATAAACACATACGAATTTCCTTCCCATATAATGACCATCCCAAGGCGTTCCAAGAGTTCCAATTAGAAACAGCATAGATCAAGTGCTCTTCTAATAGGACTTCTAGAAACCCATAGACCCAATCAATATCCTAGAAATTAAATTCCATACTCATATAATCACATAAGCATGTTATCACATAGCATACCATACATACAAATGTCTCTATTAAGCGAGACAAACCCACTATGGTAATAACCACTTCCCATATACCCAAAGTATTCAAACCCGGTACGCTCCGATACCAAGTTGTAACGCCCCGAAACAAATATAATAACCATCCATGACAATAAGTAAATAACAATATAAATCAGACTATAAGATCCTTTTATTACATAGGATTCAAATGTATAAAAGGATGACACATGCGGATATACATTCATAAGTCCTAACTCTGAATCTATAGCATATGTCAACAAAAACAACAACGATGTGAAATAGAAGTTAAACAGATGATTGAAATGCCCTAAAGGCTACAACTTTCCAAGACTATACTTGGTTACATCAAAATGGATTTAATCCAATACATATAAAGCCCTAGGCTTATACAATTTAATAACAAGTAAACAAAAATGAAGCCTTTGCTCCAATCGTCCCAAGCTACTACCTTAGCAAAGGCATCTCACCAACAATTGAAAATGGTTTCCCATATAATGTGAGCCAAAGCCTAGTAGAAATAATCTAACACAATATATGAATCTTAACAATGATATAAGGATGGAATGCAAATGCAATGCCCATGTCAAAATGGTTTACATTTCTTTCTCAAAAATCATGCCATGCTCAGTTTATATCTCAATTCTCAAATAATGTTCTTTACAATAGAAAACAAGGGGAAAAATCTCAACCGATACAACATTTCGCGGATATTTCATCCCCGGAATACCGTCAAACGGCACCCATGTAAATGTAGTCTATACAAGCACTAATATTTCCATTTTACATATATTTTGTCCGCGGGAATCGGTACCCATGTATACGCGCATTTTTTGAGACTTTCACCCTGGACACACAAGTCAACTTAATTTGGTGATACACACCTCTTTCTAACATTCACTCCTTTTTTTTCTCAAATTCATATATATTTGCAATGTATTAAATAAGAAACAATGTTCAATGCACATGGATGAGAAATTAGTTTCAATTCACCTAATTCTCATGCAATTTCTACAACATTCATAACTATACTCCACCAATAGTCCAAAACATATATTTCTAAACAAATATAAAATCTCCAATACAGATAAACTTTCCAAAATTTAAGATATGAGCAATAATACATATCCAACTCCATCATCCATATCAATATCCATCCAATTTCACATTTTTAACATCAATTCCATTTATTTATATAAAATAAATATTTGAGCCATTTAGGGTAAAACTCGTTTTTCTTCCAAAATTCGTCCAAGTATCAAAATCAATAGTTTGATTATAACTCAACCCCATTTCCAACACCACAACCATTTTCAATACATCCATTTGAACACCCCTCTTTTGATTTTAAACCAAAACCCTAGGTTTGTTCAAAATCCTCCAAAATCACAAGATTGTTTTATAAAAACAAATAGCTAAGTTAAAAATCATAAAAGAGTATAGAGAATCCCTACCTCGAAGCTAGAAGACGAGAGAGAAAGAGATGACACTTCAACAACGCTGAAACCCAACTCTATTCGGATGAAAATGAAGCTCTAGGTGAGCTCTACCTTTTTAACAAAAGGAGTAGGGTGGAGAAATTGGCAGATCTTGGTGTATTTGTAAAGAGAGAGTAAATTTGAGAGAGAGGGTCCCAACTTAGGGTTTTGAAATGTTTTAGAAAGAGAGAGAGATATGAAAAGTGATGTAAAATGGCCTTGTTACGAACGGATATACACACAGCTCGCTCAAACACAAGACTTGTCGCTCGAGTGACCAGACACAATAAGTTGTTCCGCTCGAGCGCAGAATACACACTTCCAGAAGTTTTATAGACAGAAAACCGTCGCTCGAGCGCAAGAAGTCTCGCTCGAGCGAAGAACACTACCTCCCCAATATCTCTGCTAGCCTATAAAAGTATTGAGGGCTCACACAGCTCGCTCGAGCAAAGATGCCAAAATCTGGACAACAACAGTTTGAACCAACTAGCAACCAACCTGTTCCAAACATAACCAAGACACTCCAATACTCAAACTGTAAATAAGACAAATGAAAGCCGAATTCAAAACATCAATGGGTTGGGTCTAAACCAAAAACGCTATATTCTCAAACTCTGCAAGGACTTCATTAATTAAAGCCTGATTTTCATGTGGAGGCAAACTTGGAAGAACTTTACTCGCATGCAAAACCAATGCTTTCCTAACATCCACTAGAAAGCCACTTGTCTGGCCTTCCATGAGTACATTGTGGCCATATCTTTGGCCATCATCCTGACCAACCACTGAATGGCTGTCATCAACATTGTCTCTAACTTCTTCATCATAACCTTCTCCTAGGACAGTGCCATCGAAAGGCCTCTTCTCAGGATCCCTATACATCTCTGGGGATTGATCAGTTTGTTTCTTCTTAGCCATTACTCCAAATTAGACAGTGTCCCATTGGGTGTGCCAAAATATGTTAGCAAAAATCTAGTTTGGGTGTGATATCGACAGTTAACAGACAAACCAATTCTCACAAACAGTAGGATCAAACAATGTGGTTATGTGTCTTAATGCCTTGGCAGGTTCAAGGCCTTCTTTGGAGGTTTACTTCTTGAAGAAACACAACAAATACAACTAAATTTTGATTAATAATTATAAAACGTATTTTTCAACCACAATAATCAAATTACAAGTCCTTTGAAACTACAATTGACAGAACTTAATTACAAGAACTGCTATCTGTTACTGCTACTGCTACTCTTAATTGCAAGAACTGCTACTCTTAGACACTCTAGACTACTCCTAGATTTCTCAAGTTGTAAGCTGAATTTTCTGTCTCTCTTTCCTTCGAATCTCCAGCCTTTATACCATTGGCCCTGCTGCTTATTTGCTGACACGTGTCCCACAACAAAGCAAGTTACTTCCACTTTTTGCATAACTGCCCATGATCTCCATAACCGCTTGTAACTGTCTCCTTTGTTGTAGCATTCTCCTTCTCTTTAGTCTATGCAAACAAACCACGTGCCCCATATCAATCACATGCCTAACTTCATGGCTCTACTCCTAGGCCATGTTTGGTTTTACGTCTTTGCACTACAGATGAATCGACAAAAAAAACTGCCTCTGCCACCTCTGTTACCTTGACTGTCTTTCTCCTGTCACCTGTTCTGCATTCTGGGACCCATATCCCACTACAAAACTCGTGGCCTTCATTCCTACCATCCACTTGATCAGCTCTCTGTGCTTTGTTATGCTTGTCGATAGAGAAAATAATTTTTAGTGCCAACAACTATTTCGAAAATACAAAGACTCAATCGTATGGATATGTAAAATACAAGATTTTCAATTCTAGCAGGAAAAGGATTCAACTCCCATGGGAGAGTTTCATATGCTTTGATGATGTAAATATTTTTCATATTTATAATTACTCCCTTATCAATTGACCCAAAAAAAAAATTGTTCCACTTACATTACAATGCATCATAAAAAAATTTCAAAAAATTTACCAAATATATTGTAGTATATCATAAAAATAAATAAATCAAAGATAAGTGTTTTTTGTTCTAAAATATCGTCTGCTACGTCTACTTTATTCCATTATAAAAATGATTCTTATTCTATTTGATTTATTGGAATGAGATAGAATTGTTAAGAATGTAATGGTGATTGCTTAGATTTTTCTATGAAATGACAAAAGATGATTTTATTTGTAATGCATTTATCATTATATTTTTAGTCTAACCGAACATAAGTGTAAATATTTTAATAGAATGATTATTTTATTATACTTTATTCCAATGAACCAAATACTACCTTAGAGATAAGAGGCGGCGCTACATTTTTGGAATATGGGGTGAAAAATATTTAACTATACTTGTTATATACACTCCCTTTTGGAGTGTGTACCATATGTAAATTATGAGGTTTGTAGAGTTGATTATCACAAATGTCATAACTAAACTAATGATAATAATTAGTCATAACTAAGCATCACATAAGTTACAATAAAAACCTTTTTGAATCATAACCAAAATAATAATCACAATAAGTTATAACCAACATTACAATAAGCCATAACTAACATTATAATAAGTCATAACAAAATACTACAAATATCACAATTGGGACATATGATACACATCTCAAATTGGGGCATGCATTTCTATATATCTAAGGGTAGTGCTAGATCCACCGAAAAAGCTAGTAGCCCATATAGCCCAAATGATGTGGAATTGGTGATGTGGTGATGATGTGGAAATTATTTTTAATTTTTTTTTAAGATGTTAAATCTATATATGATTTCTTATGCTATTCTATCAACTCTTTTCTTAGTAAATTCTATATATTTAGCAGCATCAATATTTAGTAAATTTTATAGAAAGTTATGATGTTGTTGATAGTGTGCGATTAATACTAGTAATTGATTACGACCTAATAACAGATCTTGAACATAAAAGTGTTGATAAACACTCATAGAAAAACAATTATTATATATTTGTAAGATGTTTTGATTTTAAACCCATTATGCTTCCAAAATAAGAACAGTACCTAAAGATTTTGATCGTTACCTAAACGTAGTCCCCATAGGGCTCTGGCGTTAGCAAGCTTCCAGTTTATAAAGGTGGCTAACCTCAACCTTTCCATCCTTAAATCAAACTTAGTACATATGTTTATTTTGTTATGCACCAGACCTAAGATCAATAAGCAACACAATCCTTTTGAAAAAGAAAGACTTTTATTTATTGAACAAAAAATTTACAAGGAAATGACTGCCTATAGACTGTTAGATTGTTAGAGTATTGCTTGCTCTAAGAAAGCTTGAGATCCAGACTTCTTTCATAGTCTCAAGTATACTCTAAGTAATATGTGTCTCCATTTGCTCTCACTTAAGGCCTTTATATAGGCACTTGTGGATTTCAAGTTTGGACTTCAACTTAATCTATAAATATAAAATATTTTACATATTATATTTTATTATTGATAAAAGACAAACAAAAGGAAAGCAGTTGGTGTGGTCAGGTGGTCACATGTTATTTATGAAAAATAGATAAGCTGGTGGAGTGGTCATCACATGGGTGTATAGCCCACTCAGCCCTTAGTTTTGCCAATTTGCCCATAGTCTTGTCAATCCATTGCATTCTCCAGATTCCATACCCCCTTATCACCCATGACATCACCTTATCACCCATGACATCACTAAGATCATAATCCTCATCATATTCTTCAAACATTGCATCCAATCCTTCTAGGTCTTGCGTCATCAAATAACGTCCCAAAAAGTTTCTTTAGATAAGTATGCTACAAAGTCAACATTTTCCAAGTATAGTATACTGACTCATAAGGCAATCCTAGAATAATTATTTTTTCTGCCAATGATGAAGTTATTGCAAAGGTGGAACTTCCATAATGAACCAATTTAAATCCAACCCTTGCTAATTCTGTAGTTTCTTGGGATATTAAGAAGAATCCTCCTGTCCTTGCTTCCGTTGGATCAATTATAAAAGGTTCTCCCCAATTTTTGAATCAATCACATTTGTAGGGGATCACGTTATTCTTGTCTTTTATTTTTATTAGATAATGAGCCGCATTTAGACGTCCATCATTTACCTCCGTTTGTATAATTGTAAACGTAATGGGTGTCGTGCTTGGATAATCTTTATAGACTTCATAGATTCTTTTGAACATGAGTTATTGGAATTTGGTGAGCTGAGAAAACACATTACTCTGAGGGTGAAGCGGAACGTCGAATATATTGACTATTCCCAATTTCCACATTTGAACCAAAGGATCCTTTGGACTGATGACCTTATCTGGATTGAGTGGAATTTTTAACATTCGATAATTGTACATGGTTGTCCTTCCGTTAAAGTAGCACTAGTTCCTAGATGGGTGACACTTTTTTTTAACCATTTCAGAAATAGATTAACAAAAGTACATTCTCTTGTTTTATTGTGTATGTCATAGGGAAGCTAAAGAAATAACTTTAATACTTCTATTGTTTAAAAAAAAAAAAAAAACTTTAGCAACTAAATGAGTGGTCCTAATGAGCTCATTCATAAAATGACTCTTTCTTGCTACCTGTAATTTTCTGATAATATCAGCACTGTCTTGTGTTACCAAGTCCAACACTTCTTGTGTCTATGCGAGGAGTGTTTCCTTCTTTGACGGTGTGAGTCTTGTGGATGTGGATATCATCCGCAAGTTCTCAAGTTAGACTTGTTGGAAAAAGTGGTTTTATGGCGACTTTAATGTGAAATTAAAGTAGGTCCCAATCATTGGTTGAGGTGTGATTAAATGGGTTTAGATTCTTTGTAACAAGGTCTTTACACCACAAAAAGAATGACCAAAAACCATTGAGAAATTGTCTCATAAAGATGGCCTCGTGAATAAAGTTTTGGGAATTATGTATAACTACCAATCCTATATTAATTGTAGAGGAAAGCTTTAATGGAGATTTAAACCTCAAGATTTTGATAAGGGTATAAGCCCTTTGGGGCGTCCAAATTTTCCGAAGGAAGGGAGTTATGGATGCTTCAAGGATGGACGTGAGCCAAGACTATGGTCCAAGTTAGTTATAGCAAATTTGCCACCGAACCGGGTTGGGTCCAAGTCTGAGTCTGTGATCCATGGGTGGATCATGGATCTTGGATAATGGATCTTGGGCTTGAGGCTTGAAGCTTGTTGGAATGGGTTTGGGCTGGGCCGGATTGGTGGTCTACCAACCTAATCTTTTTGGGCCAAGTCTGCTGCAAATATACACACTTATGTATATAGAAAATATATCTCAGATATTTTCTCCCATCAATTTTAGTCCATTACTCCAGCAGTTTTGTAGGAGTAATGGCCACTAGTTGCCAGCCTTCATGGGCATTAGATGCTAGCCTTCATGGCTGGAAGCTCCTCCTCTCTCCCCTATGATATATAAAAGGAGACCCTTCTCCCTTGGTGACCACACAGTTGTTTGCCTTCCAGAATTATACAATCAGTCTGTTTGTGTCTATAATTTTCTTCCTGTGTGAGAGAGTGCTACCATTGTCGGTTCGCCGAAGCTAACAAAAGGTGCTTCTACGTTAGCCAGTCTAAACCATCTTATCCTGGGAGACAAAAGCCGATGTTCCTCCAGCACCCACGGCGAGGCAGCTAATCTGTTTTAAGGACATTGTGGTATCACACAGAATTTGATTTGATTCTTTGTTTTCAATATTTCGATTAAATATGTATTTCTGTTAATCATGTTTCATGTTTCATGCTCTACAATGTAATTTATCAAATATGGATTTATTTGGTGTTCTATTATTTAATTTAATAAATTATGAATTTATTTATCTTATTTAATTACACAATTTTAGACAACAAGACTATCTGCTAAACTATTTTTATTATCATTAATATGTTCTATATCAAAAGCAAATTGTTTTAACCAAAGTTGTCATCGTAAAAGCCTCCTGTATGGTTGCATGTTAGATAAATTCTTATTTATGAAGCCTAGCAAGTCTTTGCAATCAGTTCTTATTAAAAATGGCTTAATATTTAAAAAAAATTATTCCTTAATATTTGCAATCAGCTATATAGGACAATACTTACATGGTTGATTATTTTCCTTTCTTTTTAATAGGGTACTCAGTCCATAAATTCAAATCTTAATTTTGTTTGGCCAAGGGTCCAAACATTCAAAAATTTTGTCCATAAGGACAAGCTATTGTAAAATTACCAAATTACCTATACAAATATATAGCGCCGCCTATCTAAACCATATATCTCAAAACCAAACACATCTCTCTCTCTCTCTCTCTCTCTCTCTCTCTCTCTCTCTCAGACAAGCTCCACCTCTATCACCGCCGTCGATAGCCTTTCCCCTCCTTTGCATCTCCTCCCTCATCCACCATCTTCTCCCTCTACTGCCATCTTCTCCCTCATCTCCTACCGTTCGTCTTTCTCTCTCATCTTTTTCAGATCTCTCTCTTTCTCTCTCCCTCTCCTTCTCCATCTTCCTCTCCCTCTCCCCCCTCAAATCTCACCGTCTTTCACTGAGCCGTCATCCTCTACTTCACCATTAACTAGGCTGTCGTCTTCAACATTGTCGCTGCTACTCAACCAGGAGATCCAATCTGTCGTCGCTGGTACTCAGTTGTAAGATCTAGATCCTTTGCTTCTAGATCCAAATCCTCCACTACTACCACCAGTCGTGGGATCTGATGTGAAGTTTCAAAGATCCTTCGATATACGGACCATCAACCCTTTAGCCCCTATCATGCCTCTTCATTTCCTTCTTTTTCATCATCTTCTTCTAAGTCTCTAATATACTATGTTTATTTGTGCATATGTACGCATTTTTGTGTGTATATATATGTGATTATCAACTTGGTTGTTGTGGAAACAAAGAAAAATAAAACAGATAGAGATGAAGATGAAAGAGAGAGAGACACTGGTCTTCTTCTTGTTTTCTTTTCCTTGGCTCAGATTTGTTGTTGTTGTTGTTGTTGATGATGATGATGATGATGAAAATATAAAACACAAATTTAAACAGTTAAAAAAATTAAACAGATATTTGAACAGATAGATTTAAACAAATAAGTTAAAATTTAAGCAGATAAAAAATTTGAAATTTGAGCAGTTGATAAAAATTTTGAACAGATAGAAATTTCAACATTTGAAAATTTCGAAAAGATAAAAAAAATTTAACAAATAGAAATTTTAATGAATAAATTTTAATATAGGAGAATTACATGCAGGTAGGAGAAAAGGAAAAAAAATTGCCAACACATAGAGGAATGCAAGTGACATTTGCACTCCCACAGTCTTTCATTTGCACTCCACCACAGATATACTTGCACCATCACCTATTTGTAATTTTTTTCCCCCTTCTACCACCTTCATATAGTACCCCGTTTTAATATTGCGCTCTAGTGATTGTTAATTGCATATGTTTCTAGTACTACTCATCATTTTCTGTAGGAAGAGTTAGGGTAGGCAATTCCTTACACTTTACTTTTAAAAATTTTACTAATGCAGAATCAACTAAGTTCCAAGTCCAACTCTCATTTTTTTTTTTTTAATTTCTTTTGTAATGGTTTTCTTATTTTAGCTAAATCCTTTATAAAATCTAAGGCATAAGTCAAACATCCTAAAAACCTTTCTAATTATTTTTTATTCATGATTTTATTTGAAAAATTATTAATTTTTTCAAGAACATGATTTTGTATTTTTATTGATCCTGCCTTTATTTCAAGCCTTAAAAATTTTATTTCCTTTTGAGCATACACACATTTCTTTTCACTTAAAACTATTCCATGTTTTACACATTTTTCTATTATTATTTTGATATCCATTCTATGTTGTTCTACAGACCTAGAGAAAATTAAAATAACATTTATTTATACGAGACAAATATTATTTAGTTCTTTAAAGATGTTATCCATTCTTCTTGGGAATATTTGAGGTTCATTTTTTTAATCCAAACAGCATTACAAGCCATTCATAGTGTCCTTGTGGTGCACTAAAGGCAGTTAGTGGTCTACTTTTTTCATCTATTTTGATTTATCAATATCCACTTTTATAGTTCATTTTTGATAACCAGGAGGCACCGTGTATTCTATTGAAAATGACTTACTTATTGGAATAAAATAACAATCTTGTTTGGTATTATCATTTAATTTTTTATAATTTATTATCATTCTAGTTTTTCCTCTTTTAATTTCAACATAATTTTTAATGCTAGACTACTATATGGACTATTACTATCTGTGATTAGTCATTTTTGTTTGAGATCTTCTATCTCTTTTCTGAATTCTTCTTCATTATAAGTATATACTATTTGTTTTATTCTAATTATTTTATTATGGTCGATTAAATCTAATTTAGCTATACTTTTGTTTTTTTGTCAAAATTTTAAGAGATCGTCAAATTTTTTACATCTTTCATGTTGCACTTTTTGAATTTCTTCCTGGATACTAATTTCTTTAATACTTAGTGCAGTTTCGCCCTCGGTTAGAGAGATTATCCCCTCACTACGCTTGTTGCGAATGAAAATGTTGTGGTGTGTAACAGTCGTCTTTAGCTATAAGACTACAACTGATTTATTGTTATTTGTGAAGATAACAAAGTGTAACGTTTGAGTACAAGGGCTATATAATCGTTGAAAGTTATTTCCTATTATTACATCATATGATGGTTGATCGGTTGTCCAAAGTTTAGGAATGATAAAGGTGATTAAATTTATTTTTATAACTAAGTGTTCTATTAGCGTCATTATGGATCATTATACTATTATTGGCTATTTGGATTGTTAACGGTGGATTTTTTTTTTCCACATATACTTGTGGGCGTCGTGTCTTTTTCGAGTCTAAAGCATGCATCCCACATCAACTTGCTTTGATCGACAAAGAGTCGCCACTTAATTTTTAAAAAGGAATTAAGAAACCTTTAACAATGAAAACTAAGTTAAGGACCAATCCATCACAATCAAGAAAATTCTGGATTCGAGAGTTTAGGTACAAAAGGGGAAATTCATTAAATGAAAGCACTTCCTTTGCCCAATCCGAAGATTGGCATCTACTCACTTTCTATTTTATGATTTTAGTAGTTAATCATTTATAAAAATTTATTTTTAAGCCCTAAAGCTCTAAAACCCTTAACTAACCTAAAGCTATGTGATTGAATAAAATGAATATCGCCTAACTTAGATTTTCTAAATAAAATCATATCATTTCCATAAAATAGAAATTCGTTGCCAAAAATAGACTATTTGAGGATATGATCCTACCTATGAAATAACTCAAGCAATAATCATAAAAACACACAAAACATACAATTTTTCATAGAAAAAACATCTAACTTGCATAATTAAAAAAAATGCAAATAGCCAGCACATGTCAAGAAGGAAGAGAGGAACTCACATAGATGCCCACTTTCAACATCTGACATGCATACATAAAATAAACATGACCTAAAATGCAACTAACATATACATGAATTATCCTAGGCCTGGTTTGAGACTACTAAATGATAAACATGCATAGAATACAACTAACAAATGAAACAAAAATACAAACTAATTACATGATGATTCAAATCGGGCCATGCATACTTGTTGTATGATTAAGATAAGGCCTAAAACGTGTTGTTCTAATAAAATGAAGAGAATATGCAAGAATAGATGAAAAAAACTAATGAAACCAACAAACTACATGATGGAATGATGAACTAGCACCCTAACTATGATTAGATATTGAAAATAGGGTAAGAGAGGTACTGAAATTAATAAAATATGAGGGCTTACCCACTGAGTCAACCGAAGAGTACGCCAAGAAGATAGCAAGAAAAACCGAATTTCTTGCCCGCAAGCCTCCCTCAAGCTTAGGTTTTTGGATGTGTTTGAGTTCTTCAAGCCTTAGAAGGTCTCTAAGTGTTTTAGAGCTATTGTGGGTGTGTTATTTTCGGAGCTAAGGAAATGGGGGAGGGGGGGAGAAGGGTGATGTTTCTCTCTTAAAACCACATAAAAGTGGCTCAATTTCTTAATTTCTTAAAAGGGAGGGGGAGAGGGTGCTTATATAGGCACTGAGAGGCATAGGGGGAAAGCTAGGGCAACCCCTATTGCTTTCTCTTCCGTCTCCCACCAAAAATACACCAAGATTGAGTTACCAAAAATAACTATGTTAACGCTTGGATGTGCGCACGCAACCATTGTGAGCACTCACAACTAAAGTGTGCACTCACATTGTTGCCTTGGTACACGTGCCATGCATGCATGCACAAGTACATAGTCATATTGTTGGAACAATCTTCTGTGTAAATAAAATAACTAGAAATAAATTCAAACAAAATAAATAAATAACATACCGGATTTATTTTGTCGAACCAAATAAAATTACAAGACCAAGTCGAGTGTGTGACACTCTGTCCTTAAGACAGATTCGCCCCGCTATGGTACTTACGGTTGAGTGGCGTCTATCTCCCAGGATACAATGATCTTCACAAATTGTAGTAGTACTCCAAACAATTTGTTCGGCGAACCAAACCTGTGTTCTAACTCTCTGAATATTTTTTCCTAAAAATTATAAATGAAGAATAAAAACAAATGCAGTTTTTTTGGACAGCAAAACGATTATAAACAGACTGAATTTTTCCCCGGGTTGAAAACTGTTGGACAGGTTGAATATAAATAAGGCCGAACCGGTGTGAAACACACCTGAAACTCAAGCCGAACAGGTGCAACATTTCAAACAAATACCCAGCGTTTGAAAATGAACCTCAATATTCAAATAGTGATTTGTCCGTTAGTGGACAAATAAAGAAACTGAGGCAACTTTACTTTATTTAATCTATTTCAAATATATATAAATATATATAACTAATGAAATAGTTAAATAAATAAATAAATAAAGAGGTACAAACTTTTAGGAAACATTTAAGGAACCTAAAAATTTAAATTTAGAATTAAATTAAATTCTAAAATTACACATCTTAAGAAACCACTTAGGAACTCAAAATTTGAATTTAGAATTAAATTAAATTCCCACAATAATTTTTATTGAAAAAATTCAAAAGAATTTTATCTAAAAAATTAATGTTAAACCCGAAAACGACGTCAACTACCCATTCACTCATACATGGTTTTGACGTTCTGTCTTCACCACTTCACCTCTTCGGACCCACCCCAAAAGACGTTTGGGGTCCACCCAAAAATGGGCTCAAAATTATGCCTATATAAAACCATTTTCCAACAATCCCCCACATGAATGGAATTTGACGGAGAGAAAATGCAACAACATGATCTAAATACAGAGAGTACAGAAATTGAAAATATTCTGCAAAGGATAGGTAGCTTTTGGCTTTGAACCTTCCCTTGTGAGACACTATCGGATTTACTAGCTAACCAGTGAACATGATGTCTTGAACTGTTCAGCCGTTTGTGTAAACCAAGACAATAGAACTCACACAGTATATTCCCAGACACAGTTTAGTTCTCACTATTGTGTTCATTTTGGCCCTGAACAACCTGGTCTTCATGAGTGCTTTAGAGAATTGTAGCCCTTCACAAATCTCATAGAACCGGCCCAGTTCGTACTCATATAGGTAATTCTTATGAAAAGTATCCTGCCATACTTCACTAGGTTTACCTAGATATAAGAATCATTAAAAGTATTACTTAACCTAAATCGCTGCAGACATCACTTATTTCATCATAGAAATGGGTAGGAGTTGGACTCCACAGTGATCCTTCTGAGTTAATCACAACTCGGTTGTCCCTTTGAACCTAGATCTTGGGATCTCCAGTCAACTAGGTTGGGTTGCCGTTGTGGTAACTCTTATTTAATAGGCTTTAGTCCCATTCCCCTCAATGAATTCTCAACTAACTCTCTTGCTAACCCTTTGGTTAGTGGATCCGCTATGTTGTCTTTAGACTTAACATATTCTATGGAAATAATTCCATTAGAGAGTAGTTGTCTTACGGTGTTATGTCGACGACGAATGTGTCGTGACTTACCGTTATACATATGACTCTGTGCTCTACCAATTGCTGATTGACTATCACAATGTATGCATATAGCAGGCACCGGTTTTGGCCAAATTGGAATATCTTCAAGGAAGTGGCGAAGCCATTCTGCCTCTTCCCCTGCTTTGTCTAAAGCTATGAATTCAGATTCCATAGTAGACCTAGCAATACAAGTCTGTTTGGAAGATTTCCAAGATACAGCCGCCCCACCAAGAGTAAAGACATACCCACTGGTGGACTTCGAGTCTCTAGTATCCGATATCCAATTTGCATCACAGTATCCTTCAAGTACTGCTGGATATCTAGTATAATTCAGCCCAATGTTACGAGTAAATCGGAGATATCTTAGAACCCTTATAATTGCTTTCCAGTGTTTTACTCCCGGATTACTCGTATATCTACTTAATTTACTTACTGCATAAGCTATATCTGGGCGAGTACAGTTCATCAAGTACATTAAGCTTCCAATAATTTGGGCATATTCTAATTGAGAAATACTTTCCTGTACATTTTTAGAAAGATACAAATTAACATCTACAGGAGTTCTAGCAAGATGATCATCATCTTTGCTGAATTTGTCAAGTATTTTCTCAATGTAATGAGATTGTGACAAAACATATCCTTCTGATGTTTTGGTAATTTTCATACCAAGTATTACTGTAACGCCCTCAAAATAATAACATTAAACCCATCAGATAAGACATGCATTTACATATAAACTAACCACATTCCTTTATTTCATTGAGTTTCATTACATAAGTATTACATGTTAACATCAAAACAAAATGCCCTACGGGCTTACAGCTTTCCAAGTTAACACTTGGTTTCAACAAAAGAGTACTAACTCGTTTACACATTAAGCCCTTGGCTTGAAGTTACATGTAATACATCAAAAGTAAAACAACTACACTATGTCCGCCTCTAGCCTCCCAAGCTATGTCCTTGGAGGTGGCATGCTTCCTGCACCTGAAAATGATATTCCCATATAGGGTGAGCCACAGCCCAGTAGAAATACACTAAACCAACCATGGACAATGACTAAAACATTAGCAATTGATAGTTGGTCAACACTGATACAATCACATAAATAACATATTTATGTCAACGACTTACAAGTCCCAATTACTTTTCATTTTCCCTTTAACAACAGATAAGCATACTAGCTCTATCATCATTTCCACAGATATGTATAAAAACTATATCTCACATTCAGATAAGCATAAAAACTATATCCACATTCTCAACAGATATGTATAACAACAATATCCTCAGATAAGCATATAAGCTGTATCCACATTCTACAACAGATATGTATATCAACAATATCCACAGATAAGCATACAAGCTGTATCCACACTTCACAAAGATAAGCATATGAGCTCTATCTTCACTTCTCTAGACAAGCATATAAGCTGTGTCTACGGAGTTCATCCCCTATCTCCTCCCAATACCTATCCGGTTTAGAGGTACATCCCCTATCTTCCCCTAAACCGCGGAGTACATCCCCTATCTCCTCCTCTACACATAACGTATACAAACACAATGGTTCTATATACAATCACACATTACACACAATTAATGTATTCTATCAACCGTCAAGTTCCATGACACATTCCATTGATTAGTTTCCGTTTACCTAATCATCATGCATTGTCTACAACAATCTCGACTATCCTCCACCGATAGCCCAAAGCAGTTATTTCTAAACAGAAAATAAATGCACAAATGGATATTCAATCAACATTTCTTTTCCTCACCATTAATTATTCCAATTAATCAATCAATGTAATTAGGCCATTTTCCATAATTACCATTTCAACCCTTAGGTCCCATTTCCATCAATGATTCAACAATCATTCCATTTTTTTCTATGCCAAACATGCATCTAGGTTTATTATGAATAAAACCCCAACTTTTGTAAAATTACACAAAAGCCCCAAACTTTCACAAAATTACCAAACCAAGCCCAACATCTCAAAATACCAAAATTTAAAGACAAGATCCATAGAGAGGAGTAGGATATCCCTACCTTAAAGTTTCAGCCAAAAAGAGATGAAGACTCCAAGATCAACTTGCTCCAAATCCAAACTTTTTCAGATTAAATCGAAGCTCTCAACACCCTCTACCTTTTTAACAAAGGCCCTAGGCTAGATTCACACCCTAGGGAGATCAAACCTTAGAGAGAGTGCAAGTTTAGAGAGAGAGAGTGTTGGATTAAGGGTTTGCTCAAAGAAAAGAAGTGAAAAAGTGATGTTTTAGACGCTGCTGTGCGCTGATATAAAACACGCTCGCTCGAGCGAAGGATTGGTCGCTCGAGCGACCAGACACAGAAAACTCTCGCTCGAGCCAAGAAGTTCTCGATCGAGCGAAGAAAAACCCAGACCGCTCGAGCCACGAAAAGCTCGCTCGAGCCAGGAAATGCAACTCTCAGGTCCAGAACCAGACGCAACACCACTCTCGCTCGAGCGACATACTTCTCGCTCGAGCGAAGGACCAAAAATCTGGGCAGCAACACTAGGCTCCCAAACGCAACCAGCCTGAAACAAACCTGCCCAACGCATCTTATAACTCAATATACAAAGTAAAAAGGATGCAAACTAGAAAATAAACAACTACCAACATTCACGGACACATGTCCGGATCACTGTACAACAAGGGTAAGCCTGGGATCACTATAACCTCCCCCCCTTAAAGAATTTCGTCCCCGAAATTAAGCACAAGTTTTCAAAAACAAGTTTTTCTTCATTTTAAACAATGTTACACTTGAACATTCAACAATTCGACCCATGACCGGTCATTCCATCCCGTTAACAAGAGACATATCACAATATGTAAACAACATATGTATTATTAACATGCACCAACATTATGCACTAACTTTCCAATGTCAACAATATATTCAACATATATAGTGTTACATCCAACTACCATATGAGGCAAGTTCCAAAACATGCTTCCAATAATCAAAACATTCTCAATGTTTCACAACTTAGGACATATATAAAAGCTCTTAAGTTCAACATAATGTAAAATTTAAATACAAGATCACATATCAACAAACAAGTCCGGATATTTCTCACGGACTTCCAACTCACGTTCCCAAGTGGCTTCCTCCACTCCGTGATGTTTCCACAAGACTTTCACCAAAGGAATGGTCTTGCCACGCAGGACCTGATCCCGCCTATCCAAGACCCGAACCGGTCTCTCCTCATACGAGGCATCTTCATCTACCTCTAAATCGCTCCAATCCAGCACATGTGATGGATCTGGCTCATACTTCCGAAGCATACTCACATGAAACACGTCATGCACTCCGGACAACTGCGGCGGTAAGGCTAACCGATAAGCAACTTCACCTATCTTCTCAAGGATCTCAAAAGGACCAATAAACCGAGGGGATAACTTCCCACTCTTCCCAAACCTCATCAGGCCTCGCCTAGGTGATATTTTCAGAAAGACATGATCACCTACCTCAAACGCCAAAGGCCTCCTCCTACGGTCGGCATAACTCTTTTGTCGACTCTGGGCTGTAACAAGCCTCCTACGGATAAGCTCAACTTTCTCCGTCGTCTCCCTAACCAACTCCGGACCCAACAAAGGTGCATCACCCACCTCGGCCCAACAAACTGGAGACCTACACGGTCGGCCATACAAGGCCTCAAACGGTGCCATACCGATGCTAGACTGAAAACTATTGTTGTAGGCAAACTCTACCAATGGCAAGTGCCTCTCCCACGTCCCACTGAAGTCCAGGACACAACCCCGAAGCATATCCTCGAGGATCTGAATAGTACGCTCGGACTGTCCGTCAGTCTGAGGATGATAAGCCGTACTAAAGGTCAACTTAGTGCCCAGTGCACTCTGCAAACTCTGCCACAACCTAGCAGTAAAACGAGGATCTCTATCTGAGACGATCGTCACTGGGACCCCATGCAATCTCACTACATCCCGAATATACAAATCGGCAAGATGATCTACCGAATCTCTCACGCGCATAGGAATAAAGTGCGCCGACTTAGTCAACCGGTCTACAACCACCCAAATAGCATCACTACCCCGCTGAGTCCTCGGAAGACCTACAACGAAGTCCATAGTGACATGCTCCCACTTCCACTCGGCAATAGGCAAGGGTTGCAACAAACCCGCTGGCCTCTGATGCTCGGCCTTCACTTGCTGGCAAGTAAGGCACTTCGATACGAAAACAGCCACATCTCTTTTCATACCCCGCCACCAAAACTGGCGACCCAAATCCTGATACATCTTAGTACCTCCCGGATGCACCGCAAGGCGCGAATGGTGAAACTCTCGGAGTACCTCCTCTCGGCAAGCCTCCGGTACAAACAAACGGTCTCGGTATCTCACACTCAGGTCGGGATACACCGTCAAACCCTTCTCAACTTTCCCACTGGAGATCTTCTCTCAGAGGGATTCTACCTCAAGGTCACCTCTCTGTGCCTCTAACACTCTAATCACAAGGGTAGGCTGCGCAACAACAGAAAACAAGGCCGCAGCCTCGACAGATTCGCCCAGTAGCAAATCAAACTCGCCAAGTGCTCCCAACATCTCCCATTCCCGGATGGCTATACAAGCTACATCACTAATGGTTTTCCTACTAAGGGTATCGGCCACAACATTGGCCTTTCCCGGATGATAATGCAACTCAAAATCATAATCCTCGATGAACTCCATCCATCTCCTCTGCCTCAAATTCAAGTCTCTCTGTGTAAACAGATACTTCAAACTCTTATGATCCGAGAATAGCTCGAACTTCTCACCATAAAGGTAGTGCCTCCAGATTTTCAAGGCAAAGATCACAGCTGCTAACTCTAGGTCGTGTGTGGGGTAATTCTTCTCGTGCATTTTCAACTGACGTGAGCCATAAGCTACTACTTTCCCCTCTTGCATCAACACACAACCCAAACCCTCTCGTGAGGCATCACAATAAACCGCATAACCCAACCCTCTCTCCGGAATAATCAATACCGGAGCGGTGGTCAATCTAACTTTCAGCTCTTGGAACGACTTTTCACAAGTCTCACTCCACACAAACTTGACTCCCTTCCGAGTCAGTCTAGTCAACGGTGACGCTAACCTGGAGAAATCTTTCACAAACCGACGGTAATACCCAGCCAATCCCAGAAAACTGCGGATCTCAAACACACTCTTAGGCTGTGCCCAATCTTGCACTGCCTCAACCTTGGATGTATCAACAGACACCCCTTGCCCGGATACTACGTGGCCTAAGAATTTGACTTCCCTCAGCCAGAACTCACACTTCCCAAACTTGGCATACAGCCTATGGGCTCTAAGTAACTCAAGCACCACTCTCAAGTGTGCCTCGTGCTCCTCCTCAGAAAACGAATAGATAAGGATGTCGTCCACGAAAACAACCACAAATCGGTCTAAGAACTCCCGGAAAATCCGGTTCATCAAGTCCATAAAGACTGCCGGTGCATTGGTAAGTCCGAATGGCATCACCAAAAACTCATAATGGCCATACCGCGTACGGAATGCCGTCTTAGGAATATCTTCCTCCCTGACCCTCAACTGATGGTAACCCGATCTCAAGTCTATCTTAGAGAAACAACGGGAACCCTTCAACTGGTCAAACAAATCATCTATATGGGGCATAGGGTACTTATTTTTAACCGTAGCCCGATTCAACTTCCGGTAGTCTATACACAATCTCAAGGCACCATCTTTCTTTTTAACAAAGAGGGCCGGTGCTCCCCACGGTGAAACACTAGGGCGAACAAAGCCCTTATCGAGCAATTCCTGGAGCTGAACTTTCAACTCAACCAACTCTGCTGGAGCAAAACGGTAAGGTGCCATAGAAATCGGCGCCGTACCAGGCACTAAATCAATAGAGAACTCTATCTCTCGGTGAGGTGGCAAACTAACAAGATCTTCGGGAAAGACATCCGAATACTCACAAACCACCCTCGGTAACACAACCTGGGTCTCACCACTCTCACTACTCTCAAAGCTGGCAAGTAGACTACTAAGCTCACTTCGCCCTCGCGAATCATACCCCGGTGGCAAAACACTACCAACCCGGTCTCCCAAGAAATGGAACCACTCCCCGCTCAAGGTACATAATGTAACCCTCTGGCGGTAGCAATCAATAACAGCCCGGTATGACGATAACCAGTCCATACCCAAAATAACATCAAAACCCTTCATGGGCATGACAACAAACGGAAAAGGAAGCCTATAGTCGGCGACCTCAATATCACATCCTCTAACACCCTGTTTCAGAATCAACTCACCACCCAAAGGCGATACCACACAAATAGGAGATGCTAACTGTGCTAACTCCAATTCCAAAACAGATGCAAATGCAGCAGATACAAAAGAATGAGATGCACCCGTGTCTATCAACACATTAGCAACTGAGTTGCAAAACAGAAAAGTACCTCTCACTACTGATGGAGCCGGTACTAAATCCTGCGCGGTAACAGCATACACGCGCCCCGTAGGCCCCTGGTCTACCTGCTCACCTCTCGGAGCAAAAGACTGCTGCACAGACTGGGATGACGAAGCTCCCGGATTGGCCCTCGAGGCCTGCACAGACTGAGCTGGCTGAAAACCCTGCGTCTGCCTAGAACCAGACGCTCCCAAAGTGGCACTCAACTGCGGGCAAAACCTCTTCATGTGCCCAGGTTGTCCACACTGATAACAAGTCAAGAGCTGCCCCCTGCCCAAACTCTGACTCTGCGGTCTAGCTGAAGAAGAAGCAGCTTTCTGACCCCCACCCTTCTGCGGGCAAACAGAAACCTTGTGACCCAGCTGGCCACACTTGTAACAGGTGAAATCCCCCTGACCACCTCTCCCGGAGCCTGCACTCGGCACTGGGAAGGTCGATCTAGAGACTGCACCCTGAGACTGCTGAGGGTTATAACCCTTCTGTCTCCTGCCATCACCCTGACTATCCTGGCTCCTCTTGGAGCCTCTCTGACCCTCATCCTCCTCCTGCATCATAAGCTCCATATGAGCTGCAGCGTCCACTAGGTGTCTATACTCTCGAATATAAGACCCACCAATTCTCAACTTGAGGCCCCGCCTCAACTTCCGCTCAAACTCATAGCAACGGCGTTCCTCAGACGCCACCAGTTCAGGTGCAAACCTAGACAGACTGGTAAAAGTAGCCTCAAACTCGGCCACTGACAAGCCCTGCTGATTAAGCCGGCTAAACTGATCCCTCAGCTTCTCCCTAGCTGCTGCTGATAAAAACCTCTCCTGAAAAGCATTCACAAATGCCTCCCAAGTACCACCAACACGAGCTTTCTCGTACTTCCACCATTGACCCGCATCTCCCTTCAGTTGGAAGGATGCCAAGGTCACTTTCAGTGCTCCGTCCTCGATGCCAAGCATCTCAAACGTCTTCGTTGTCTGTTCGAGCCATTCATCTGCCTTAAGCGGCTCTTTAGGATCCCCGATAAACTCGTCCGGATTACACCGAAAAAACTCCCTTTTCAAGAAGGAAGGCCCTGTCTCAGCTGCCTGATTCCCAGCTCTAAGAATACCCAAGGCTCCTGCTATCTCTCTGGCCAAGGCACCCATAGCCTGCTGACCTACTGGCTCGGCCACATTGGCCTGCCCAACTCCCTCCTGAACTACCGGAATCTCTTCTGGCACAGGCACCTCCTGCCTACCCGGCCTACCACGCCTACCGCGTCCTCGTCCTCGTCCTGACATCCTAATAAAGGAAACAAAGCCATTAGCACATTAATAAATGTGCTGAAGCTAAACACTCGTGTCCTAATGCAATGGACAACAATAATTCACTCCACATAAGCACATAAACACATAAGCACTTACGAATTTCATTTCCGGATAATAATAGTCCCGAGGCGTTACTAGAGTTCCGGTTAGAAACAGCATTGATCAAGTGCTTTTCCAACAAGACTCCCAGAAACTCAAGGATCCAATCAATATCCTAGAAATTAAATCCCATACCCACATAGTCACATAAGCATGTTATCAAATAAACACATAGCATATGGTACTACATCTACGTCTCTATCAAGCGAGACAAACCCATTGTGATCCTAATCACTTCCCACGTACCCAAAGTATTCGAACCCGGTACGCTCTGATACCAAGTTGTAACGCCCTCAAAATAATAACATTAAACCCATCAGATAAGACATGCATTTACATATAAACTAACCACATTCCTTTATTTCATTGAGTTTCATTACATAAGTATTACATGTTAACATCAAAACAAAATGCCCTACGGGCTTACAGCTTTCCAAGTTAACACTTGGTTTCAACAAAAGAGTACTAACTCGTTTACACATTAAGCCCTTGGCTTGAAGTTACATGTAATACATCAAAAGTAAAACAACTACACTATGTCCGCCTCTAGCCTCCCAAGCTATGTCCTTGGAGGTGGCATGCTTCCTGCACCTGAAAATGATATTCCCATATAGGGTGAGCCACAGCCCAGTAGAAATACACTAAACCAACCATGGACAATGACTAAAACATTAGCAATTGATAGTTGGTCAACACTGATACAATCACATAAATAACATATTTATGTCAACGACTTACAAGTCCCAATTACTTTTCATTTTCCCTTTAACAACAGATAAGCATACTAGCTCTATCATCATTTCCACAGATATGTATAAAAACTATATCTCACATTCAGATAAGCATAAAAACTATATCCACATTCTCAACAGATATGTATAACAACAATATCCTCAGATAAGCATATAAGCTGTATCCACATTCTACAACAGATATGTATATCAACAATATCCACAGATAAGCATACAAGCTGTATCCACACTTCACAAAGATAAGCATATGAGCTCTATCTTCACTTCTCTAGACAAGCATATAAGCTGTGTCTACGGAGTTCATCCCCTATCTCCTCCCAATACCTATCCGGTTTAGAGGTACATCCCCTATCTTCCCCTAAACCGCGGAGTACATCCCCTATCTCCTCCTCTACACATAACGTATACAAACACAATGGTTCTATATACAATCACACATTACACACAATTAATGTATTCTATCAACCGTCAAGTTCCATGACACATTCCATTGATTAGTTTCCGTTTACCTAATCATCATGCATTGTCTACAACAATCTCGACTATCCTCCACCGATAGCCCAAAGCAGTTATTTCTAAACAGAAAATAAATGCACAAATGGATATTCAATCAACATTTCTTTTCCTCACCATTAATTATTCCAATTAATCAATCAATGTAATTAGGCCATTTTCCATAATTACCATTTCAACCCTTAGGTCCCATTTCCATCAATGATTCAACAATCATTCCATTTTTTTCTATGCCAAACATGCATCTAGGTTTATTATGAATAAAACCCCAACTTTTGTAAAATTACACAAAAGCCCCAAACTTTCACAAAATTACCAAACCAAGCCCAACATCTCAAAATACCAAAATTTAAAGACAAGACCCATAGAGAGGAGTAGGATATCCCTACCTTAAAGTTTCAGCCAAAAAGAGATGAAGACTCCAAGATCAACTTGCTCCAAATCCAAACTTTTTCAGATTAAATCGAAGCTCTCAACACCCTCTACCTTTTTAACAAAGGCCCTAGGCTAGATTCACACCCTAGGGAGATCAAACCTTAGAGAGAGTGCAAGTTTAGAGAGAGAGAGTGTCGGATTAAGGGTTTGCTCAAAGAAAAGAAGTGAAAAAGTGATGTTTTAGACGCTGCTGTGCGCTGATATAAAACACGCTCGCTCGAGCGAAGGATTGGTCGCTCGAGCGACCAGACACAGAAAACTCTCGCTCGAGCCAAAAAGTTCTCGATCGAGCGAAGAAAAACCCAGACCGCTCGAGCCACGAAAAGCTCGCTCGAGCCAGGAAATGCAACTCTCAGGTCCAGAACCAGACGCAACACCACTCTCGCTCGAGCGACATACTTCTCGCTCGAGCGAAGGACCAAAAATCTGGGCAGCAACACTAGGCTCCCAAACGCAACCAGCCTGAAACAAACCTGCCCAACGCATCTTATAACTCAATATACAAAGTAAAGAGGATGCAAACTAGAAAATAAACAACTACCAACATTCACGGACACATGTCCGGATCACTGTACAACAAGGGTAAGCCTGGGACCACTATAATTACATCAGCAATGCCCATGTCCTTCATGTCAAAATGTTTATTCAACATTTTCTTGGTAGTTTTAATCATGTCATTATTACTACCAATGATGAGCATATCATCTACATAAAGACATACAATGACATAACCTTTATCTGTGTTTTTAATATAAACACATTTGTCACACTCATTAATTTTAAATCCATTTGACATCATTGCCTTGTCAAATTTCTCATGTCATTGCTTTGGCGCTTGTTTTAAACCATATAATGATTTAACCAATTTACACACTTTTTTTTCTTTCCCTGGAACAGAAAACCCTTCTGGTTGTTCCATGTAAATTTCTTCATTTAACTCACCATTTAAGAAAGCGGTCTTAACATCCATTTGATGAATTTCTAGATTGTATAGAGATGCAATGGCAATTAGCATTCTTATGGATGTTATTCTAGTAACCGGTGAGTACGTGTCAAAGTAATCAAGACCTTCTTTTTGTCTAAATCCTTTGACTACAAGTCTTGCCTTGTATTTGTCAATTGATCCATCCGCTTTCATTTTCCTTTTGAAAATCCATTTATATCCAAGAGGTTTACAACCTGGTGGTAAGTCCACTAGTTCCCAAGTGTGATTTTGCAAGATGGATTCAACTTCACTGTTGACAGCTTCTTTCTATAAAGGAGCTTCAGGACTGGACATAGCCTCTTTAAAAGTTGAAGGCTCATTTTCTAACAAATATGTTAGAAAATCTGGACCAAAAGATTTTGAGGTTCTAGCACGTTTACTGCGCCTAGGTTCCTCTTCTTCATTTTGATCTAACTCTTGTTCTTGATCATGTTCTTGATCCTGACTAGTAATAGCATCAAAAGATCTTTTATTAGTACTAGTCCCTTGTCCAGTCTTCTTTGGAAATACATATTCAAAGAAAGATGCATTCCGAGATTCAAAAATAGTATTTACATGCATTTCGGAATGTTCTGATTTATGAATCAAAAACCGATATGCACTACTATTCTTGGCATAACCAATGAAAATGCAATCAATGGTCTTAGGACCTATCTTAGTCTTTTTAGGACTAGGAATAGCCACTTTAGCCAAACACCCCCACACTTTTAAGTATTTGTAGGATGGTACTCTTCCATGCCACAATTCATAAGGTGTTTGATTTATTTTCTTTCGGGGTACTTTATTTAAAATATAATTAGCAGAAAGTATTGCTTCCCCCCACAAGTTCTGAGGTAATCCAGAACTAATTAACATGGCATTCATCATTTCTTTTAAAGTCCTATTTTTCCTTTCAGCAATACCATTTTGCTGAGGTGAGTAAGGAGCGGTGGTTTGATGAATTATTCCATGTTCTTTACAAAACTCACCAAAAGGTGATTCATATTCACCACCTCTATCACTTCTAAGTTTCTTGATTTTCTTACCAAGTTGATTTTCAACTTCATTCTTATATTGAATGAAAGTTTCCAAAGCTTCATCCTTGGTTCGAATTAAATAAACATAACTATATCTAGTATAGTCATCTATAAAAGTGATAAAATACTTTTTCCCACCTCTAGTTTGAATTGATTTAAAATCACAAATGTCACTATGAATTAATTCAAGTGGTTCTGTACTTCTTTCAATTGAATGAAAAGGAGTTTTAGATAATTTTGCCTCAACGCAAACTTCACATTTATGATTTGAATCAATGTTAAATTTAGGTAAACATTCCATATTAATTAATCTACGCAAAGATCCATAATTAACATGTCCTAATCTACCATGCCATAAATTTGAAGACTCAAGCAAGTAAGAAGAAGATGTAGTATTATTAATAACTGAGGGTACAACGGTCATTACATTTAACTTGAAAAGGCCATCAGACATGTAACCTTTCCCTACATACATCCCATTCTTAGTAAGTACAAATTTATCACTCTCAAACACTAGCCTAAACCCATTCTTACTCAACAAAGATCCGGAAACAAGATTCTTGCGAATGTCCGGTACATGCAGCACATTGTTGAGAGTGAGTTCCTTTCCAGATGTCATCTTGAGTACAATCTTTCCTTGTCCTTCAACTTTGGAAGTTGAGGAGTTGCCCATAAAGAGTTGTTCACCATTATCCACTGAAGAATAAGATGTGAACATCTTTTTGTCGGCACAGATATGGCGAGTAGCACCAGTGTCCACCCACCATTCTTTAGGATTTCCGACAAGATTTGCCTCGGAAACAACTGCAGAAAGATTGATGTCATCGACACCATTGGAAATATTATCCACTTCGGTCATGTGGGCTTGAGCAGGCTTCTTGCTTGTTCTTCTTTTGTTTTTGCCTTTGCTACGGCAATCTTTGGCCCGATGTCCCTCTTTGTCACAGATGTAACATTTGCCATTAAACTTGTACTTTTTATTATCCCCCCCTTTAGAGCCTTGTGATGAACTTTCTTCAGAAGACTTTCGTTTCTTGGTTTTTGAAGCATGTTCCACCACATTTGCCTTAGACTCCATAGGAAGCTTACCAGCCCGCTTTTCAGAATTGCGGTTGTCCTCCTCAATCCTCAAACGCACAATCAACTCGTCCATAGAAATTTCTTTGCGCTTATGTTTGAGGTAGTTCTTGAATTCCTTCCAGCCTTTTGGTAATTTTTCAATTAAGGCTGCAACTTGAAAGGATTCACTGAGAGACATACCTTCTGCGTGAATGTCATGCAGAATGAGTTGGAAATCTTGAGCTTGGCTGATCACAGTTTTTGAATCAACCATTACAAAATCTAAGAATCTGCCAACCACAAATTTCTTTGAGCCGGCATCTTCCGTTTTGTACTTTTTCTCCAACGATTCCCAAAGTTCCTTTGCTGTCTTGATTGGACTGTAGACGTTGTACAATGTGTTGTCAAGTCCGTTCACGACGTAATTCCGGCAAAGGAAATCGGCATGTTTCCAGGCATCAACCGCAGCAACCACTTGCCGGTCGGTTTCATCCTCTTTCAGGATAGAAGCATCTTCACGGAGGAAACGAGCCAGGTTCAGAGTTGTAAGATAGAACAACATTTTCTGTTGCCATCTTTTAAAGTCAGTTCCTAAGAACTTCTCTGGCTTTTCACCGTGATTTACCGGTACTGTTACAACAGGAGAGGGGGTTGGCGTCATTGCAGCCACCACAGTAGTACTTGTTTGGGCATTCGTTTCAGTAGCCATCAATTCTAATATATAAAACAAAATTATAATTAGAATTTACACTACACAGAAAATTAAACCAAATCCACAGAATTAAATTCCGTAAAAATAAAAGAAACAAGAATGTAACTTTTATTTTCCAATTAATTTGAAAATAAAATAAAATTTTATTTAAACAAATTAATTCCACACAGAAAATTAAATTCTGTAAAATAAAAGAAATAAAAACTATAACTTTTATTTATCAATTAATTTGGAAATAAAATAAAATTTTATTTAACCAAAATAATTCCACACAAGAAATTAAATTCTATAAAAATAAAAGAAATAATAACTATAACTTTTATTTTTCAATTAATTTGGAAATAAAATAAAATTTTATTTAACCAAATTAATTCCACACAAGAAAATTAATTTCAGTAACACTTCAATAATTAAAATACTGAAACAGAATTTTAATTAATGAAAACTCAGAAAATAATTTCTAAAATCCAAAATTAATTTCTGAAAAAATTTCACAAAAATATATTCTGAATTGTTAATGACACCAGTATCGTACTACTAGTTGTTGTCAAAGAAAAGAGACAGTATATTACTACTATCTGTCAAATAGCATATAATCACTATTTGTTTTTCCAACCAGAATATTATTTTGTAAATCCACAGAAAATAATTTTCTTCCGAAATTATTTACGAAGAATGAAAAAGGAAAACAAACGAAAAATTCTGTAAACAGAATAATTCGAATCTGTCTTAAGATTGTTGGAACAATCTTCTGTGTAAATAAAATAACTAGAAATAAATTCAAACAAAATAAATAAATAACATACCGGATTTATTTTGTCGAACCAAATAAAATTACAAGACCAAGTCGAGTGTGTGACACTCTATCCTTAAGACAGATTCGCCCCGCTATGGTACTTACGGTTGAGTGGCGTCTATCTCCCAGGATACAATGATCTTCACAAATTGTAGTAGTACTCCAAACAATTTGTTCGGCGAACCAAACCTGTGTTCTAACTCTCTGAATATTTTTTCCTAAAAATTATAAATGAAGAATAAAAACAAATGCAGTATTTTTGGACAGCAAAAGGATTATAAACAGACTGAATTTTTCCCCGGGTTGAAAACTGTTGGACAGGTTGAATATAAATAAGGCCGAACCGGTGTGAAACACACCTAAAACTCAAGCCGAACAGGTGCAACATTTCAAACAAATACCCAGCGTTTGAAAATGAACCTCAATATTCAAATAGTGATTTGTCCGTTAGTGGACAAATAAAGAAACTGAGGCAACTTTACTTTATTTAATCTATTTCAAATATATATAAATATATATAACTAATGAAATAGTTAAATAAATAAATAAATAAAGAGGTACAAACTTTTAGGAAACATTTAAGGAACCTAAAAATTTAAATTTAGAATTAAATTAAATTCTAAAATTACACATCTTAAGAAACCACTTAGGAACTCAAAATTTGAATTTAGAATTAAATTAAATTCCCACAATAATTTTTATTGAAAAAATTCAAAAGAATTTTATCTAAAAAATTAATGTTAAACCCGAAAACGACGTCAACTACCCATTCACTCATACATGGTTTTGACGTTCTGTCTTCACCACTTCACCTCTTCGGACCCACCCCAAAAGACGTTTGGGGTCCACCCAAAAATGGGCTCAAAATTACGCCTATATAAAACTATTTTCCAACACATATTCCCTTAGTTTGCTTGTGACCCAAGTAAGCCCGAATTGCCTTTCGATCGATGTTTTTGATAAAGTTGGCCACTAATTTTGAAAATATATTCAATCAAAGTACAATCAGGCCTCTCTCTCTCTCTCTCTCTCTCTCTCTCTCTCTCTCTCTCTCTCTGTCTCGAGGTTAAAAAGTCAATTTTTGACTAAAAACGGGGTCTATGAGTAAAATGGTCATTTTTGCAAACAATTGATTTTTGGCCAAAACAGGTTTATACAGCAACTCCAAACAATTTTAAACATTCTAAAGATGAAGTAATTACCATGTCATCATTAGGAGGCTTGCAAGCGCCCAAAGTTTTAGGGTCAATCAAAATGAGGTGTCTACATTACTCAGGAAAGAGTTTCCTTTTCCCAAAGCATATTGAGCATCTGCTATCTAAATAAGCACATAATTCGTAATTATTAAATCCCTCTATGCATACGTTTATGTATATATGTACTATTACCATTAGTATATGCTAGTGACATTTTATTTTCTTCACTCTTTTTGCTATATCTTTTTACGAATGTGTCATATTTCTTTTGTGCCTCTTCTTCATCTTCTTTTGTCCAAGTCATTAGATTTTCCTCATCTTCATATATTATCACACTTGTAGTTTTGTATCCTACTATTCTTTTACTAACTAAATTTTTACCGGATCGTATGTTAGAATTATCTATAGAGTATCTTCTTGATGATATACTTATATTATCCATTTCATCATTATTTTTCGAAGTACTAGGAGGATTTATTTTAATATTTCATGTATTTTCAATTTTTATTATATTTTTTCTTTTGTAATAGTTTTAGGATTATATAAAACTTATTATCCATCTATTATCTAGTTTTAATCTCATTAGGATTTATCCTTCTAGCTGTAATTTTATCTATTGGTATTTCATCAATAGGTTCAAATTTATCTATTTTTATAATTTTAGGGCAAACTTCAGTTTACCCCTCTGTGATTTAGGCCATGTGCACAATTTACCCTCTAACATTTAGAAATGACCACATCACCCCCTTGTGATTTGTGAACTAAAGTGTACTATTAAACTCATTAACGATTTAATTAAAAAAGACTAAAATATTCCTGAATCTTTGTCATTTGTTAGGAAGGCAAAGTGCACTCTAACCCCCTATGCTTCCATGTGCAATTTACCCCCTTGAACTTTGAAAATGAGCATACAACCCCCTTATGTCTGCCACGTGTTTCACACTTGCTGTTAAGTTGAACAGAATGTTTAACGGCACACTTTAATCCACAAATTACGTAGGAGTTATGTGGCCATTTTCAAACATTAAAGGGGTAAACTGCACATAGCTTAAACCATAGGAAAGTAAAGTGAAGTTTGCTCATAATTTTATATTGCATTTAGAATTTACGTTATTATCTAGCTTACATATTATCTTCCAAAATATTCTTAATGGATATGTGGTTTCATGCATATGGATCTTACAATTTTTATTTTTAATGTTAAAAATCTATTGATGAATCTATTTTTTAAGCTAATATAATATCACGGTCTGCAATTAAAACCTAATGGTACCCGACAAAGATTACTTTTTATTCCACTTATAATGTACCTTCCAAAATTTCGTTGTCCAATATCATGTCTTTTATCAAACAACAATATAAATTGTATTTGTACACTCCCTATATGTATATATTTATACTTATTATCTTTATTATTTTTAACATATTCTCGTAGTTTATTAAGTTTATTTCTCCTACATCATATTCACAATCTTTAATTTCTATATCTCCTTCCATCCTTTCACATATATATTTGCTTTTTAATATAAATATTGATTTTTGATATATTTCACCTTTTCATATTATTGGTAATATCTAGTATTTTTCTTCTTCTTTTTTTTTTTCCCCTGAGCGTTTTCTATAACAAATTGTTCTCCTCTTAAGTTCTCTACACTTATTTCTTCTGCCACCATAAAATTTAGTTCTTCATCAGTATCACTATAATATTCGTATTCTATTTCTATTTCTTCTTCAATTAATTCTATTATTCATTTATTATTTTCTAGAGTCAATTCTAATGTTGATTCTTCTTCTTCTAGCTCTACATAGTTCAAGCTTCCTAACGCTTCTTATTTCTACACTGATTAACAAGGTGCTCTATTTCTCCACATACCCAACATTTATAAGCATTTTTTCTCTCTAGACAATAATTATTTTTAAAAAAAAATCTTCTTCTTTTATTGAAATTATAGATTTTTTATAATATTTTCTTTTATATTTTTCTCCTCTTTGTTTATTAAAATTTTTTTATTTTATAAAACGTTTTCTTTTTCTTATTATATTTTTTCCTCCTTAAAGGTTCACACCCCCATGAATTAAATGTTTGCTAATAATGTAAATGTTGTATTTTCATTTTTCTTATTTGTTTCATTTTCATGCATTCTTGTTCTACCCATTCTCTTAAATTCTAATTCTACAACCCAAGATGTCGCTCGTGGCATCTCTTAATTCTTTTAACCATTTTTTAAATATTTTTCTTCTATATTAACATTTATAGGATATGGTAATTTATGAAACAAAATATAGTTAAATGAATTTTATTTCTACCTATTTGATAATAATAATAATAATAATAATAATAATAATAATAATAATAATAATAATAATAATAATAATAAGAGTATTTACATATATAATTTTCTATATATTTCATATTATATATTTTTATATTACTTAGTTTTCTGACCCACTCTCTTTTTCTTTTATTTTCATCTCACTCTTTCCATACGAATCCATCTTCAATATATTGTACAAATAGATTTAACATACCTTGTGGGGTAGTTTTTGCTATTAATTTTTCTTTGTCACTTTCTCTCAGGTTGTCATACCAGCTTGCTACCATACTCGTGAAGTTGTGCTCAATATAATTTAGAAAACTTTGTACGCTCTAGTGCTACTATGGATATTCAAGACATGGTGCATACCTCTCTTCCATTGTTTTATTACCTCACATGTATTTGTAGCACAATCGATATCTAATAAATATTGTGTATTGCTTATTAATTTTAGTGATATTTTTCTTAAAAATACTTCCTTTCTAGGGATGATGTCTGCATAATTAAGTGTTCTCCTAGCATATGATCCTTATTTAGATAACTGTAGTGTCACATTCTTCTCCTATAATCATAATTTCTAGTATCACCTTTCACTGGTCGTCTGGTAAAGTTTCTAAAATCTGAATGATTTGGATTAGGTGGGGTGAACGAACTACTTTCTTCTGGTTTTATTACTGTCATATCAGTGTCATCAAAATTATAGAATTCCATTATTATTTTTAATTTTCAAGTGAAACTAATTCGAATGGATTTTATGGATTATTTCTTTTACATAGGTAAGGATATAGATCTAATTCTTTTTGTTTTTATTCAAAAATGGCTAATTGTTTTTCTGGATCTTGTATTAAATGTGTAATTTCATTTATTATTTATAATTGATTATTTCTAAATTTTTGTCTAATTTCTTTTCATAGCCTAATTAAGGTATTATTTTGTTCTATTATCATTTATAAAGAAATACTATTATTTAAGTTATCAGATTCTACTTCTTCACTATATTTGATACTCATGCAAATGTTATTGGCAAGGTCGAGAAACCGGATTCTGATACCAATTTCAATTGCAAATTGAGTGATTTAATTTAATGTTAATTCTTGCAAAAAAATTCATTTATAATCAATATTTGCCTTTTCTAAGGATATTTTGTCGTGAATATTAACAATTCTCTGGTTATAATTTATTACATATTGTCTAGAAAAAATGGCCAAAAGATAATTTAATCTATTTAACTCACTTTTTAATTCAGAAATATAATCTAAACTATCTTTTATTTCAACTATAAATGTCTAGAAGAAATACCCTACAAGTTTTTTATTTTTTTTTATTTTTATCGACAAAAATCAATTATTAATTATTAGACTAACACCTATAGTCTTCCCACCCTTGCAAAGTACAAAGTTATTACCTCTTAATTCAACTCCCCCTTTAGGGAGAATTGAACCATGACATCCCTCCAAGTTATTACCCATTTCTACTTCTTCCTATTACGTCATTACAATAACCAATTAAAAAGATATCAAATAAACAACACAATAATAAAAAGGCTCCAAAACCTACATACTACAAATCCAGATTAGTAGAGAGAGCTTCTATCGGCAACATCTACGAGCACCTGCACGATGAACATAAAACAAAGAATCATACCTTACCTCGAAGATCAAGTAACCGATGAAGAGTGTCACCTATGAGGAACATGGAAAATGGTTGGGTCTTTCCAACTATCTTCTATGCAATGTTCCCTTTTTCGTTTATTATGCTTGTTGCATTGAGAGGCATGAATATCTTCCATTGCAATACAAGGTGGTGGACGTTTGCGTTTGGTTGAAGAACTTGAACTCGCTTAAATCCACTCCCACGATAAAATACTAGGCTTTTCACATATCGCTCAGACAACTCATGAGCTTGTGCAAAAGAAAAAAGTAAACTTTGATCTAGCTTTTGGACATCCACGAAGAGCTAACAAGTTTTTTAACCTGAACTAACCTCTAGACTACGGGACTTAGACAACTAACCAACAAAACTAATCTCTATGGTGGAATCACAGGTACCCTCACATGGGTTACCTAAGTTTGCATATTCATAATTATCCACTTCAACAACCATGCTTGATTGGTAATTCTATTTCGCTTGAAGCTCAGCAACCGAAAGGCTAGGCTAATGAAAAAAATCAAAATTGTTGCTAACTAGTCTCCCACAAACTAGATTCAATGAGGAGAAAATGTATTCCTATTTTTTTTTGATCAGCAGAGAAAATGTATTCCTATGATCACTTGTTTCTTACTCCTTCTAGAATGCTTGGGTTTTAACTTGTTTTTAGCATTCAATATTGATCGATTGTAACTTCCCTGAGATGTGTTGATACCCTTCTCACCATGTTTGGATGTGCCACAATTTCCTATCTCGCCTCCCATAGTACAAACCTCTTCCATTTCAGAAGGATTATTAGGTATCACTACAGGGGGTGA
The DNA here is from genome assembly GCF_055761805.1 of Camellia sinensis. NCBI lineage: Eukaryota > Viridiplantae > Streptophyta > Magnoliopsida > Ericales > Theaceae > Camellia > Camellia sinensis. Next base: position 86,950,833 of record NC_138963.1, read on the forward strand.
CATGGCTAGACATCCCTAGTTCTTTCGGTGAGAATAGATCAGATCATCTTCAATCACGAAATTTGAATCCATGGTTTTAACAGAATTCACCACAGCCTCCCCAATCAAATTTATAATCATCACAAAGGGTATTTTTAATAAGTGCCATTTTTAGACGATCCAAGTAAGAAAACATATCAGAATGGGACAAGCCTTTTATCTTGTAGTGTAACACACAAGATTCCGGCAATATAGCAAGTCCTTTCCCTTTTTCTTGATTCGCTAAATGCCAATCTTCAGAAGTAACGAGAAAACTATTCTTCAACGTACTCGAATAATCGACCAAAATAGAGCTAATTTGTCAAAATTCAAACTAAACGTTCCAAACCTAAACCAAAGCTAAAGAAGCTAAAAATTTTAGATTTAATAAAGAAATCGATAATAAATAATAATGGCCATATTTGGTATCACTTATAAATTAAACTTTAATGATTGTAACTTTTTAGATTATTGGCTTAAAATATGTAAAATCAGTTGAACACTTGCTTAGTATAGCCTTTCATAATTTATATAAAAAACTTGAACATATTTGATTAAGTTGTCACATGCTTTTTTTATTGTACAAATATCTAAGATATCATCGAAAGTCGTAATTATGGTGAGAGACTTGTGTCTCTTTTGTCCATAATTATTCAAGGGTTTCAAATAAGTTAGAAAATCTACAAATTATAACTTAAAAAAATCTCACGTATTTGGGCCAAATAAGTTGAAAAAGATAGGAAAAATTATGCAAATAGTCCTTGTACTTTACATGATATGTCAATTTGGTCCTTATAGTTTTAATTTACTCGATTTTGCCCCTTAATTTAACAGATTGTGTCATTTTAATCCAATAAATAACGGTTATTAAGTTAATTTAATGGAAATTCAAATAATGTGTCAATTTAATCCCTGTATTTTTCACAATGTGTCAATTTAGTTCCTGTCAAAATCGAGAAAATTGAAACTACAGGGACCAAATTAACACATCGTGTAAAGTACAGGGACCAAATTGACACATTGTTTGACCTTTCGTTAAATTAACTTAACAACAGTTATTTATTAGACTAAAATGACACAATCCGTTAAATTAAGGGGCAAAATCGAGCACATTGAAACTATAGGGACCGAATTGGCACATCGTATAAATTACAGGGACTACTTGCATAATTTACCCAAAAAGATAAAAAGAAGTTTCAGTCTCTAAGGTATGCGTTATTTTTCATTTTAGTTCTTTAAATTTCAATTTTGTTATTTTGGTCGTCAATATGTCAATTTGAGTCAATTTAATCGTAGGTCTAACGTTAGTCTACATTGATAAGATGAATATGGATAAAAGATAGTTTTAGTCCCTAAAGTATATACTATTTCTTGTCACTTTAGTCTCTTAAGTTTAAATTTTGTCACTTGGATCCTCAAAATTGTCAATTTGAGTCAATTTGGTCCTACCTCAAATTAATCATTTTGACAACCAAAATGACAAAATTTAAAACTTGAGGAACTAAAATGACAATAAATATATACTTTAGAAACCAAATTTGTCTTTTATCCAATGATAAAATATTTTTCCCATTATCAATGTAAACGGACGTTAGAGGTAAGACTAAATTAACTCAAATTGACAACTTTAAGGACCAAAAGGACAAAATTGAAATTTGATGGACTAAAATAACAAAAAAAACACATGTTTTAATGACCAAAACTATCTTTTATCTAAGCTGAAAAAGTTAATGAGTTGTGGTATAATATTGCAACTGAACACCATTAATCAACTTATTTTAATCAAATAAGTTTAGTTATAAGTACTACCAAATGGGACCAATATGATATAAAAATGTAGTAAGGGTGGCATTATTGAATTGGGGAAATGCTACAATACACACTTCCTAAACAATGAGTGTACCATATGAAAATTATGACATTATGTTACAAAGTGTCATGATCAAATCACTTTATGTCATAACATGAATCATAACCAAACACCTTTGAGGCATAATCAAAGACCGCTTCGGTTATAACTAAAATTACAACTACAATAGACTGTAATTAAGTTATAATTAATATTATAATATGTCATAACTGTGAGAGCCGAATAATAATGCTGAAATGTGGATAAAGAGCTCAACGGTCCAGTGTTACAAAAACCCGCTGGGCCGTAAGACATAGTCGAATAAGCATGGATGATCTTAATGGATGCCGAATAGATAGTGACAAACGGCAAGCCCATATTAAAGGCAGGCTGTCCAATACAGCCAAGTGAGCCCAAAAGAAATGAACAAAACACAACAGTAGAAACTATAAAAGGAGAGGGCAGGCGAAAACAAGAGGTATGTGTGATAAAATATAAAAATCTCAAGAGTAAAGAGGAGGCTAGAAAAGCCGGTACTAATTTGTTCGTCGGAGTATTAATTTCAGCATCACCGACCAGAACGTTCTTTTCTATCTCAAGAATCTCAATGGTCTGACTGGATTGAAAAAATATTTCTAAATCCATTTTACCACAATAACCAAACACCATTTAAGATATAACTAAATAGCTCTGCAATCATGACCACAATATGCCAAAACTAAGTTATCATCAACCTCACGATGGAGCAAAACTAAATGCTACAAATATTATAATTAGGTACATATCATCCACATTTTTTTTAAGTCTGTATAATTTCCAAGTCCCTAAAATGATACAATAAATGCAGTGCACAAACTTTTCTGACGATAACAAAATAGAGAGAAAAAAAGGCTGAGAAAGTGAAAGAGGATGATACAAATTTGTCCAAAATTTAAGTTGCTTTTTCAGATTCCATCAAATGGTTAATTAGTTTAAGTTCCAATTCATATTGCAATTTTAAAAGATTTGGTTTAAGTTTCCATTTATATTGCAATTTTAACAGATTTTAGAAGTCATGCACTTCAACACTCATGTATCAGTTGGGTTCAGGTTAGTATTAAACATAACATTAAACCAATCATATTAAATTTTAGTTTACAGACTGGAACCAAATCAAATCAAATCAATTCAATGTAATTTGAATTGGTTCAGGATGAAACTACAAGTTTACTATACTAAAAATAACTAAATCAATTAATAATAAATGATTAAAATAAATAACATTTTTTTAACATAACAACCCACCCATAAGCCACAAAGGCTTAACAATGGGAGTTGCCTGCACCAAAAAGGATCAAGATTATCCTAGCGGATATATATTTTTCAAATTTGGGATGATTTGGGTTGCTAGGCCACAACTCTGGTGCTCTTGATTTTAATACGTATGGCAACTACAATCTGATTCCACAAAACATACATGATATTCACACCAATGTATGGAATGGGATTAAATCCCAGTTGGTTTTCAGGATGGCATTAGGGTGATCGTGTTTATTGTCAGGTAAGAGATGGGCAAATAAAATATACTGAAACTCTAATAATCTCATCAGCAAACCAAAAAGATTGACTTCCCTCTCAAAAATTATAAGATTTAACATCCTCCATAAACATCACAACTGAGAATAAAAACATGCTATAATCCTGACAAAACTCTTTGGAGTAACAACTAACAAAGTAGGAAGAAGCCTAGTAACTTGACAGGAGCAAGGGATATCTAATTGGGAACTAAAATTAATGCTCAAAAAAATTCTCAACAGTTTCCCACCCAAATTAGTACTTAACAGAAGCAAGCATGTCTAATTGTGAACCAAGCTTCTCCTCTGCAATCTTCTCAGCCTTGATCCTCAGCTTTGTCAGCTGCTTCTTTCTCTCATATGCCACCTGGGACCGGTCTTTCCTCTTTTTCTCCAGTTCCTGTGCGTTGAATATTATAAGAATTTTACCACTTGGAAAAAAAACCACAATCATGTAGAAACAACCATCTAGATACATCAAATGGTGGTTTCCATTAGGCAAGGCAGCTCAGATCAGCAAATATGACACAACACAACCACCATCAATTATGATAACTGGTGAAGGATGTAATGATATAGGTGGCATGGAAACTCGAAACCTCTTCCAGAACACACTGAGAGATCCCAAATGTATTGAAGCAACTCAAAATTTTCTAACCACCAGACCAGAATGTTGATTCCATATAATGAAGGAACCATCAATTAAGGCAATATGACACTTGGATCTAACAACACCAAACAACCACGTAATTAAAGGCACCACCACATGGTTTTAGGTTTCATCAACCCATAAATTGCAGCAAATTTGTACTAGCAAAGAAGCACGGACACGGACACGTGACACGACACAGATACAATACGAATACGCCGACATATTAATTTTCAAAAAATGCATGACATTACACATGGGGGACACGCATAAAATATATAATTTTATATATGTTATATATATAAATATATCATTCAAAGATAATAAAAAATACAATATGTCACTAATTCCTATAAATTTATATAGATTTTTTTTTTATTATTGAATCTTAAATTGTTTTGTTCAAACTTATAATTAGTTTCACACGGATCTAATCGATAGACACGTGTGTTTAAGCGATTGACACGTGTCCTAGCGATTGACACGTGTGTCCTCCAAGTGTCCAAAGAGTGTCTAAATTTAAAAAAAAAAAATTTAAAATATGACACATTTTGAAGAGTGTCGGACACGTGTCCTAAGGCTATCCAAAGAATATCGGTGTCCAACATGGACACAATACGAATACGTCACCTTCTTAGAAGTGTCTGTGCTTCTTAGTGTACTAGCAACATTGCCATCTCCAAACATTGAAGCAGCATTATCATCTCCAAACATTCAAGCAACAATAGATTAATGTTGGACATGCCTAAAACAGTGCACTTCAACACAAAAGAACAATGCAAAAAGAAAGCAACATGGTAGTTTGAAGTCCACCAAACCATATGTCAAGACAACCGTGCCTAATGTCAACCCAAGAATGTTAGAACATTTGTCCAGACCAAACATTGTAGCAAAAAATGTAATTTCAACAACACCATGTTCTAACACATCAATGCAACAAGGAAACTAGAAATTAGTATATCTTAAATTGGCATTGCCTAAAGGAACATTTTACCTAAACAGTGATCTACTCATTAAGCATGATATTTTTCCATATATCAAGACAACTAAGCAACAGGACCAATTTCTAGCTAAAAAGCAATTACAAGATGAAGGTACCATTCTAGTTTAAGGTCTAACCAAACGTGGTCAAGGCAATTAATTATATGTACAAGCCAATATCTTAATTTCCAATTGTCAAACTAACAACATTTCCAAGTCCAGTCAGACATGTATTGAAGCAACAATGTAATTCAAGCACCACCATGTTAAACATACATATAACAAAGGCAAGAAGAAAAAGTAATAGGGAAATGCTTCCAGTACTCTGAATTACTTCAAACCTTAATGAATATTTTTACCAACAACAATAAAAAAAAAAAAAAAAACATCGTGCCGGATAGGCATACTATCCGACCTTAGATGCACAAGATGAGGTCAATGCAAAATGATTAAGATTAGCACCATCATCATAATCAAAATTAACTGTGCAACAACAATATAAACAACAAAAACAGTTGTAGGAAGCATAAACTAGTAGAATTTCTGATGATAAATAACTAGAAAAATATATCAACAGAGGAAAGCTCACCCGGATGGTGTCATAATGGTTCCATCCAACCTCTGATGAGAGCCTTCCCAACAAGCAGTACTTGTGTCCAGACTGAAGTCTCAAAACCCTGATTTCAAAAACACCAAACCGTACAACAAAATTAATTAATCAAACAGAAAGAAGAAAAGAGAAGTAAAAGAAAAAGCATAATAGAAGAAATCTCACTTGAGAGCATCAGGGATGACCATCCTCTTCATCTTGTCATAGGGTGGAGGGACACCCTCGTAGGCCTTGAACCTCGCCAGCGCAGCCGCTCCACGCTTGGTCTTATGAGGAATCATCCTACAAACAATCAAACAATATATATATATATATATATAAGACCAATCAGTCAGTTAATACTATGTAGAGAGAGAGACAGAGAGAGAGAGAGAGAGACCCGCGGATGGTGCGCCAGAGGATCTTGGAGGGGGCGCGGAAGTGGATGGGGCCGTGAGAGGGCTTGGTGTTCATGCGTTTGCGGAGGAAACGGAGGTACTTCATTTTCTGACGGACCAGGCCCCCCGAGAGGCAGATCTCATCGCAGCGTACCACCACCACTTTCTGGCCGTTGAGGAGCTCCTTCGCCAGTATCGACGCCAGTCTTCCCAGCATGTGGTGCCGAGCATCCACCACCACCCGCCGAGCGCATATTCCCGATCCAGACACCATTCTCTCTCTCCCTCTCTCTCTCTACACAACGGAAGTGGACTGTGATTTCCTTCCGTATGCTTATATATATGTATTGTAAAGAGAAGAAGAGCTAGGGTTTTTTGTGTGTGGACTGTGCTGTGATGCAGCAAAAAATGGGTTGACGTCTTTCTGTTTGTTTTGCTACTACGAGCGGTAGAATGGCCACCCAATGCGTACTGGGCTGACCTATTTCAGGCCCAATGATGGTGCCGTCTGTTTGCACTTCTAACATAACATTTTAAATTATTCTGTTTTATGTGGGTCTGTTTGGTTATATTTTGAGAAAATTACAACAATTTTTATGATAGGACAAATTATGCTCATATCCTCCTTGAAAGATCACTACCCTATTTTTCAAAATCTTTTGTGTAGACCTAAAACTCCTCTGGATGCCTTTCTTCTTCTCTTTCTAATAGGCCGTTTGGTAGAATTATAGAAAAGTGATTATAAATTATAATTTAACAGATTATAATTTATAGTTGTGAACATAAGCTGTGAACCTGTTTGGTACATCTGTGGGATTATAAATTTAAGCAGCAGAGTAGTGTTTGGTTAATAAACTGTAAAATAGTTTTTTACAGTGTAATTGTCTATTTTGCCCTTATATGATATAAAAATGATTATTTTTTAATTTTTTCAGTTTTAATTTTAAAAAAATTATTTCATTAATAAAAGTTAATATAATTAGCATCAATTAATACTAAAATTAATAATAGTATCAATTAGTATAAATTTTTTCATTTTTTCATTTTTTTCATTACAAATTAATTAGTGTCAATTAATGGCTTAATTACCATCAATTAATACTAAAATTAATAATAGTATCAATTAGTTTAATTTTTTTTTATTTTTTCATTGTGAATGAATTAGGTGTCAATTAATTGCTTAATTACCATCAATTAATACTAAAATTAGTAATAGTATCAATTAGTATAAATTTTTTCATTTTTTCATTACAAATTAATTAGTGTCAATTAATGGCTTAATTACCATCAATTAATACTAAAATTAATAATAGTATCAATTAGTTTAATTTTTTTATTTTTTCATTGTGAATGAATTAGGTGTCAATTAATTGCTTAATTATCATCAATTAATACTAAAATTAATAATAGTATCAATTAGTATAATTTTTTTCATTACAAATGAATTAGGTGTCAATACTAATTACTATAAAAATACTGAAATTAGTGTCATTATAAAATTAGTGTCATTTATTTTGTCAATTACATTTTTTCATTTAATAGAAGTTATTTCATTTTTTATTATTTTGTTTTGTTTTCATTAATATCAAATAAAACAATTGTTTTTTTTTTATATTATTATTACAATACCAAAGAAAATACCAAAGAAGTTATTTAATTGAAATAAATTTATATTGATATTAACTGAAATAAAATTATTATTTATTTAAATTGTGCAATTTATTTAATTTTATTTAATTTATTATTTAATTGTGCAATTTATTTAAATTGTGCAATTTAATCATTATTATTGTTTTTATTATTTAATTTTTATTTTTGTTTTTAATTGTTATTTTTATTATTTTGTTTTTAATTATTAATTTTGTTTAATTTATTTAATTTTTTTTTTTTTTCCTTCTCTTCCTTCCTGAAACCCTAGCCACCGCCGCCAGTGGTCTGCAACCCTAGCCACCACCGCGATCTGGAACGGCAGAGAGGGAGTGCTGTCGCTCGTCACCGTTCACCAGCCTGAACAACGCCGAAGATGGTTTATCGGTTCGTGAGAAACAGAGAGAGAGAGAGAGAGAGAGAGAGAAAGACGACGGCAGACCGCGATGCGTAGGGTTTTGAGATCACGATGCCTTCAGATCGCGATGACGGCAGTGATGCCTTCAGATCGAGATCGCGGTGCCTTCAGATCACGAGATCACGAGGCTGTCGATTTGGCTCCCATAGACACTAGGTTTCCGTCGCCCTTCGCCACCGTGAGCCTCTCTACGGCAGTGATTGTAACTCATAGATTTGAATCCAAACACACAGAGAGAGAGAAAGCTAGGGTTTCAAAGAGCTAGGGTTGGTCGGAAATCGCCTCCCTTTCGCCGAAAATCGCCTCTCAGAGGCGTGCGAGAGACAGAAATGAGTTGTGTTTGGTTTATATACGTGGCACACTGGTAATAACTTGAAATGGTGAGGGGCATTTAAGTCATTTTGCCCCTCAAACCCCCAGTTACGCGCTTAAGCTGAATCAAAAAGCACCTCCGAAGCAACTCAAAGAATAATCACTTTTTTTACTTAATTTAAGCTAAAAGTTGATCACTTGAGCTATACTAAACACACAAAAATCACTTAATTTAAGCTAAAAGCTGAAATGAGCTGTATTTAAGCTCCACCAAACACCCTCATACACACACCGGTATTCATCGACTATCGATTACTTGCTTCGCCCTTACCGATGAAGGAGAAGATAAGTTTTTGATGATATTTTTGACTCAAATCTACTCAAATTTAGCCAAAATCACAAGACAACTCACCGGAATGTTCAGACTTAGAGTAGATCTACATCAAATCTGACCAAATCTAAACAAAAAATAGTTGTTAAAATACAATCCTCTCTCTCTGTATGTTTCTCTCTTTCAATCTGCCAGTTTCTTTTCTTTTTCTCTACTACACATTTCTCTTTTCCTGTTTTAATGGATAAAATTTTCAAGTTCTAAAAAATATTTTTTTGAATTTTAGTTACCAGTAATGAAAATTATAAAATTTTATAGTTTTAAAGATATGTTTCTACTTTTCTCTATGACTTTAGTCCCTTTTTTTTCCCTCTTTGTTAAAAAAAAACAAAAAAACAAAACAAAACAAAAGTTGTGACGTGAAATTATATTTTGATAAATTACAAATGAACAAATCAATAATTTTTACAATTTTATAAACTAAAATTTATGTGCTATGTATGATAAAGAGTTTTTTTTTTTTTTTTTCCTTTTTTTGTTTGTTTTGTGGTGTTGGAAAGAATGTGATTAAATTTTGCTATATTTTCACTCTAATTTCTTCTTCTTTTTTCCAGTGATATTTTGGACATTCCAATTAGTCTCTAGCGATGTTCTTGATGTCCAGTAACGTTTTGGACATTCCGAAGATTTCTGGTGACATTTATAATACTCCAACAAATTTCCAACGATACTTCAATGACTTTTCGGCGGGTCTCTGGTGAATGTCAAACAGAAGTCCGCGGTAGTGAGATATAGCAGTTTCCTTAAAATTAAAAAAATAATAATAAATAACATTTTTTTATAACAATTAAAAATATGTATGACTAATTGGTACAAGTGTTCTGCTCTGGAACTAAATGGGTTTTGAACTGTTGAAATAAGACCTCCAGGTCAGTGCCCTATATATATATATGTACTTTTAACATAATAAATTCTGATTTTTTAATTTTACCAATTTGAATCCTAATTTTTTGATTTGTTTTGAATATAAATCATTTGCCTATTTTTGTTATGTAAAATTGAAGGGGAAAATGATATTTTGGTCATTAAACATAATGAAAAATGTAGGGACAATTACAAAAAAAAAAAATCACAAAATTTAACCCTTGTAACAATATAAATTTTTAATTTTTAATTTTATCAATTTAGTTCATAAACTTTTGATTTATTTTTAATCTAAACCTTCTGGCGGTTTTTGTTAACTAAAACCAACGAAAAAATAGTATTTTAGCCATTATTACAAAAATGTCTAAAATACCCATTTTCATTGAGTTTAATGACTAAAATACCTATTTTTTATTTATTTTACTTAACAAAAATAGACAAATTGTTCAGATTGAAAACAAATTAAAAGTTCAAGATTTAAATTGAAAAAATTAAAAATTCAGGATTTATTTTATTGCAGGGGTAAAACCTTGGGTTTTTTTTTTTTGTAATTTTTTCCAAAATGTATTTTAGATATTATATGTACACCTACATTAATTTTAATGCCTAAAATACTATTTTTAAGTCGATTTTACTTAACGAAAATAGACAAATTATTTAAATTGAAAACAAATAAAAAATTAAGGTTTAAATTGATAAAATTAAAATATCATAATTTATTTTGTTATAAGAGTCAAATTTTGAATTTGAATTTTTATTTTTATTTTTTTGTAATTTTCCCTTTTATTTTTATTTTTATTTTTATGTTTATGTTTATGTGCTTAAATAATAAGATGTTGAAAAGTTTGAAACATCCATCAATTTTATTTTTCAGCAAATAGTGGGATGTTTTTATAAAAAAATTGGAAAATAATTCTCAAAAACATTTCACCAAATAAGTTTACAAATTTCAAAAAAAAAACCAAAAAACATTTGGCTCCATTGTTTTGCCATAATATATTTTTCATATAAAATATTTTGATTAACACTTAAAAATATAATCAAACCAAACCAAACCAAGCCTTAAGTCTCATCAAATGGGGTCGGATACATGAATCCTTCTTCTCCACGCGACCCTATCAAAGGCCATTTCGTTTGTCAAATTAAGTAGATCCATATCTCTATTTACAACACTAATCAAAGTTAATCTAGGCCTATCCCGTCCCTTAACACTTCTATCTACCGTTATAGCATCGCATCTCTTCACTACTGCCTCTATTGGTCTCTGTTGAATATGACCAAACCATCTCAATCGATTCTCTCTCAACTTATCTTCTATCGGTGCTACTCCTACCCATTCTCGAATACACTCAATCTTAATTCTGTCTTGTCTAGTCTTACCACACATCCACCTTAGCATTCTCATCTCAGCCACACTCATCTTATCTACATGTTGTTTCTTGGTTGCCCAACACTCCGTCCCATACAACATCTCTAGTCTAATAGCTGTTCTATAGAACTTACCTTTAAGTATAGTGGGTATTCGTTTATCGCACAATATCCCAGGCGCACTTCTCCACTTACACCATCCTGCCTTAATCCTATGGGCTACATCCGCATCAATCTCCCCCGATGTTGTGATAATCGATCCTAAATAACGAAAATGTACACTCTTAGGCAGTTCTTGGTTCTCAATCTTCATTTCTCCTCTACTTTCATTGTTACTGTTACTAAATTTACACTTCATGTACTCTATCTTAGTTTTGCTTATCTGGAATCCTTTAGATTCAAGAGTTTTTTCTTCAAATCTCCAACTTTGTATTAACTCCTCTAGTCTCATCCACTAGCACTATATTGTCTGCAAAAAGCATATACCATGGAACATCATCCTAGATATTTTTCATCAACTCATCCATAACTAAAGTAAAAAGATAAGGACTTAAGGTAGATCTTTAGTGTAACCCTACCGTGATAGAAAATTCATTTGTCTCTCCAGCAGGTGATCTAATAGTGGTCACCACCCCTTCATTCATGTCCCTAATCACATTAATGTAACATTTTGTTACCCCTTTCTTCGTTAACACCCACCATATTATATCCCGTGACACTCTATCATATGCTTTCTCAAGGTCAATAAACACCATATGAATGTCTCTTTTCTTTTTTTTATACTTTTTTATTACTCTCCTTAAAAGATAGATCGCTTCCATTGTTGACCTGCCAGGCATAAACCCAAATTGATTCTCTAACACCTCTGTTATATCTCGCAATCGGCGTTCTATCACCCTCTCCCACACTTTCATTATATGACACATTAGCTTGATTCCTCTATAGTTGTTATAATTATGGACATCTCCTTTATTCTTATAGATTGACACTAAAATATTCTTCCTCCACTCATCTGACATATTCCTAGTCAAGAAAATTTTGCTAAACAACTTAGTCAACCAAGCAATCCCTTTTTTATCCAAATACTTCCAAGCTTCAATAGGGATATCATCTGGTCCTAAAGCCTTATTTGATTTCATCTTCTTAAGTGCAGTCTCCACTTCAAAGTTCTTAATCCTGCGATAAAACCTATAATCTTGGTTTATCGTATTACTGACTATTTCTTCCCCTATAACTGTACTTACATGTTCCTCATTTAATAGTTTCTCAAAATAGTTCTTCTATCTTTCCTTAATCTCTTCATCCCTCACCAATACCTTAGAATCCTCACTCTTGATGCACTTAACTTGATTAAAATCTCTTGTTTTCCTCTCCCGTATCTTAGCAAGTTTGTATACCCTCTTATCTCCCTCCTTACTATCTAGTCTAGTGTATAGGTCATTATAAGCTTTCAACTTAGACTCTTTCACTACTTTCTTGACCTCCTTATTAGCCAATCTATAACTCTTAAGGTTTTTCTCAATTCTATCCTTTTGTCACTTTTTAAAGCACTCTTTTTTTGCCTTAACTACCGCTCGAACCTCTTCCCTCCACCACCAAGTTTCCTTAAAGCTGGGTCCCGTTCCTTTCGACTCTCCAAGCACTTCCCTTGAGATTCTCCTCATACAATTGGCCATCAAGTTCCACATAATATTAGCATCATCTTCCAAGTCCTAAGTACTTTCATTTTCCATTCTATTCTTAAATATTTCTAATTTATCTCCTTTTAGCTCTCACCATCTCGTCCTATGACACCCACCATCCTTCCTAGCTTGGTATTGCCCTCTAAAACATAAATCTAGTACCAAAATCCTATGTTGAGAGGTCAGGCTCTCTCCAAGAATCACCTTACAATCATTGTATTTTAGGCAGTCCACTTTTCTCACTAAGAAGAAATCTATTTGCCTCTTAACTGACCCACTTTGTTCCTCCCTCTTCTTATACATAGTATTGGCCACCACCAGGTCAGAAGCCAACGCAAAATCTAAGATACTCTCTCTAGCCTCATTTCTATCACCAAAACTGTATCCATTATGCACCCTTTCATAGCCTAGTTTATCTACGCCTACATAGCCATTAAAATCTCTACATAGCCATTAAAATCTTCACCTATAACCAGGTTCTCTCTTACTAGTATCTCCTGTAAGATCTCATTCGTTTACTCACAAAAATTCCTCTTAGTCTGATCATCTAATCTTACTTGAGGGGCGTATGCACTAATAACGTTCACTATATTCCCTCCAATAACTAGTTTAATTAACATAATCTTATCCCATTTCCTAATGACCGCCACTACATTTTTCACAAGACCCTTGGCAATTAAGATTCCTACCCCATTCCTATGTCTATCCTTACCACTATAATACAGTTTAAATCCAGTATCGTCAATTTCCCTAGCTTTCTCACCCGTCCACCTAGTTTTTTGTATACAAACTATACTAACTCTCATCCTAATCATAACATCTACCAACTCCATCGTCTTACTAGTTAAGGTTCCTATATTCGTAGTGGCTATCCTAAACCTATAGTGTAGATGAGGATGCCTCGTATGAGGAGAGACCGGTACGGGTCTTGGATAGGCAGGATCAAGTCTTGCGAGGCAAGACCATTCCCTTGGTAAAGGTTTCGTGGAAACATCACGGAGTAGAGGAAGCCACTTGGGAACGTGAGGCGGATGTCCGTGAGAAATATCCGGACTTGTTTGTAAATGTTTAACCATGTATTGGGATTTTGTAGTATTAATGAACTTTAAGAGCATTAAATATGTCTTAAGTTGTAAAACATTATAAATGTTTTGGTTTATGAGAATATTGTGGAACTTGCCTTGTAATGGAAGTTTATTTTAACATTGCATATGTTTGTAGAAATGCAAATATAATTTTGGCATTGAATTTGTTTTGTGATGCATGTTGATAATGCATGTTGGAGATTATGTTGGAAGTTTGCCTCTTGAATAGAGATGGAATGACCGGCAATGGGTCAAGTTATTGAATTTTACATTGTAATAATGTTGGTAATTGAGAAAACATACTTTTGAAAAACTTGTACCTAATTTCGGGGATGAAATTCTTTAAGGGGGGGAGGTTATAGCGATCCTGGTTTCTCTTCCTTTGATTGTTGTATTCCGGACTTAAGTTCCATGGAGTTGGTGGTTGTATATCTTGTTGTTATCCTTTAATTCCGTGTGTTTGAGTTTTAGGATGTATTGGGCGTGTTTCGAACAGGTTGGTTGAGCTTTAGTCCCATTCCTTGTGCCCAGATTTTTGGTGGTACACTCGAGCGGGTCCCTTTGCGCTCGAGCAGAGTTTGATTTTTGGTTGTCCACTCGAGCGGGCCTTATTGCCCTCGAGCGGGGTTTACACACTCTCAGCATTTCATGCCTCTGCAAAACTTCTGCAGGTGTATTTTTTACGTTCGAGCGGTTTTTCTTACGCTCGAGCGGGTAGCACTCGAGTGGGTATCTTGGCGCTCGAGCGGATAGTTCATTGTCAGTAAAAGTACTGGAGGGAAAAAATCTACGCTCGAGCGGTTTTTCCTTTGCGCTCGAGCGGGTGTGTTTTGCAGTTGTGTCTCGACGCTCGAGCGGGAATCTTTGCGCTCGAGCGGGTCCAGTTTTTGTGTCTGACGCTCGAGCGTCCTATTCTCCGCTCAAGCGGGTCATACGTATATCAGATATCAACTGGGTCTTTTTAGATCACTTTTCAACTTCCACTCTCTCTCTTACTTTTTCGAAAAGCCATTTTTGAGAGCTTCTCTCACTACTTTCTTCCTTCTCTCTTAGGATTGATCTAATAGGAGTGATTTTCTATCCTTGGGCCTTTGTAAAAAGTGTGTTGATCGTTGAGGGCTACATTTTGATCCGAGAATCTTGGGATTTGGAGTATTTTCGAGTTCTTCATCATTTCTTTTGGGTTTCATCTCTTGAGGTAGGGATTCTTACTCATCTTTATGATCTTTAACCTAAATGTAGAGCTTTTGTATAAATGGTTTGGTTTGAGAAGTTAGGGTTTGTGATGTACTATAGTGAGAAAGAGGGGTTTTGTCTTTTTGACTCATATATATATATTTGGGGTCTTAAAAAGAGATTATTGATATTGTTGGTAATATTTGAACCTTTGGGTCAATATTGGGTTTAAAGGGAAAAATGTCATATTTGGGTATATTTGGGTCATTAGTGTAATTAATGACATTTGTTATGAAATTGAGTTGGGAATAATGAAATTTGCTCATTATGAGATAGAATGGTGGAGTTGGATTTATAAATCGCTCACTTTTGAAAATGTCAATTAAATATCTGTTGAGGCATTTATTATCTGTTTAGAAATAACTACTTTGGGCTATCGGTGGAGGACAGTCTTGATTGTTGTAGACATTGCATGATGATTAGGTGAATTGAAACTAATCAAGTTGTGTATTTGAATACATGGGTGCCGAATCTCGCAGATGAAATTTCCATAAAATGGCCATTTGAATATAATTATACATGGGTGCCGAATCCCGCAGACGTAATTTTCGTAAAATGGCAATCCGAATATATCTATACATGGGTGCCGAGTCCCGAAGATGAAATATCCGTAAAATGGCCATAAGAGAATGAGAATACATGGGTGCCGAATCCCGCAGACGCAATTTCCGTAAAATGGCAGTTTGTAGTATTGTTGGCATGAGTTGTAGTCTCACTTCTGTTATTTGGCCAGGTTCTGAGCCATGTTTATAAGTTGAGTTTTGTTAAGTTAAACATTTATCAAGTGCTAATGTTTTAGTTATTGCTCATGTTATGTTTAGCATATCTCTACTGGGCGTTAGCTCACCCTATATAGGACATCATTTTCAAGTACAAGTATTATGCCACCTCCAAGGACGTAACTTGGGAGGCTTGAGACTGTAGACCCTTTTTTGTTGTTTTTGGTTGTATTACATGTATATCAAGCCAAGGGCTTATTTGTGCAGAGTTAGTACTCTCTTTTTGTAACCAAGTATTGACTTGGAAAGTTGTAAGCCTATAGGGCGTTTACTTTTATTGTCAACATGCAATACATTTTGTAAGAATACTCTGATGCATGGTTTTAAAAACCGGACCGGAACCGGTGACCAGATGGGGTTCCGGTCCGGTCAGCCCCCTTAAACCGGCCAACTGTAAAAATCGGCTTATTTTTTGAAAACCGGTGAACCCACCGGTTAAACCGGTGAACCGGTGAACCGGTCGACCCGGTCACGGGTTGATCGAACCGGACCGGTTTCAATTTTTTTTTTTTAATTTTTTCTTTCTTTCTTTCTTTCTTATTTTATATATATATATATATATATATAAAATATAAGAATATAAGAAAATTTTAATTTGAAACTCTTTTTCAAGGGTCTCCTCTTGTGAGGAATCCCATTAAGAGTTTGATGAAATTATTGTGAAAGTCTTCACCTATTTATAAGAAAAAAACTCTTTCAAAAAAACTCAAGAAATCCATGTGGGATTCAATCAAATGTATTGGAGGGAATATTGAAATTTTGATATACCTCCAAAATTTTTGTTTTCCTTTCAATCAAATTATTTGAATTAAAATCATATGGAGGGAATATTAAATATTTGATTTCATCTTCCAAAATTGAAATTAATAATATTTTAAAATATATTATTATATTTTTCAGTAAAAAAAATATTAGGAAAAATATTTAAGATAATTTAATATTTTTAATTTATAATTTTATTACTTATATTTTTATTTAAATATAATTTTAATATATTTATTACGTCACGGTTCGATTCCGGTTCAACCCGACGGTTGAACCGGTGACCCGTCCACCCGATGCCTTTTCCGGTTCGTTCACCGGTCCGGTTTTTAAAACATTGCTCTGATGGTTATAATATGAGAACTCTTTTATTTATCGTGAATGTATGCAATGATGGGTTTATTTTTAGGATGTTACAGTCTTGGACTAGCTTCTTTACCTACGCTCGTCCAGAAAAACACGAGAACCTTTGCTCTATTTTTCACTGCCGACCCCTGGGTCAATACGGCGCCCCTTGCTCACTTTTCGAAACACCCGGAGGCAGGTGCAACGCGTCACTTGAGGGGAACGACCTAGCATTTAAACGATTCAAAGTAGGATTCATTTCATAAGAGATCCAAGGGGCTTTTTACGTGTTGGCTGTTGGCTATCTAACACACAACCCTCCTCCTTAACCCGGGCTTAGGGCCGGCAGAGTTGTTAACAACTCCGGTGGAGTTATTAACACTTAAAAATATAACAAAGGAAAATTATATTTATATATTTTCATGTAGAATTAAACACAAATGATGTAGCAATCATAGTTGAGATCACAGCCCTGGCCGTGCACATGCCAACCATCATTGGCACCCAGGCTAGGCCGTCCAAGCTACGCGCATGGTAGCTTGGCATGCGCACAGCCTGAACTATGCCCTAGGCGGCATGGCAACCCTATATGCTCGCGGATAGGGATGCAGCCTAGACGACCTGGTATGCGCACGACCAGGACTACAACTTCAATACTCTTACCATTATAAACTATGGTAATTACAGTTTTAACTTTTCAATAGATAAATGTAAGTGTGATGTAAAAATGTTTTAAGACCAAATAAATAAAGCCTAAATAAAAACAAAATGAAACAAACCAACATAACATTAATTATGATTGGGTTGCGGGTTCACTTGATCCTAAAGTCTTGATTTTTGTAGATTTTTTGAAGGGTTTGATTTGGACCCTTTCGGTTTTCTTTTTATATTCTTTATAATAAAAGTTTGATTATTTATCCAAAAAAAATTGAGACTCATACACCGGTGCAAGTGAAAGTTGTTGTCTAAACACAATTCAGTTCCATTGACTTTAGGGTTGCAAATTAACTGAGTTGCTCATGAGCTGGCTCAGTTCGGCTTGTTAAGGGCTCGGCTTGTTTAGTAAACGAGCCGAACTTGAATTTGAATAAGCTTTGCTAGTTAAGTTTGGCTTGTTTATATTTATTTAAATTATATAATAAACATATTATTTACATATTAAATAACATAAATATATAAATAATAGCATAAATAAATTATTTATGTATTAAATAATATAACTAATAAAAAAAATCTTACCAAGTCGAACTCGAATTTCATTAATATTAACGAGCCAATCCAAACTTGAGCCTAGTTAGTTATCTGGCCGAGGTCGAACTCAATAAATGAGCTTGATAAGCAAACGAGTTGAGCTCGAGCCCAGTAACGCTCAGCTTGGCTCAATTCCTTTGCATCCCTAGTTGACTTACACCTTTATAAATTAATAAATAAATATTTGTCTCAATTTTTTCAAAATAATTTGATCTTTGAGCCTAACACTTCACAATTTCTCTCATTTCTCAATGTTTCTAAACAAGTCTAAAGTGGTAAATGAATAATTATTAATTTCAATTATAAAAATGAGATTTTTTTCCTTTTTATTTAGCAACAAAATATTTTGTATTAATTTAAGACAACTAAAATTTATGTATTAGTTTAAGGACTTTAACTTAACTAGGACATTTGACCTAATGGTTGTGCAACACTTATGTGGTGTGAGATTTCAGGTTCAACTTTTATGGAAAAGAGTTTGATACCATTTGTGGTAATTTATTTCCCCCTCATCATGGGGGTTGATATGTAGTTAGAACTAGTTATAGTTGCTGGGCTTGGTAAACAGGGGGATTCTATTTACACCCAAAAAATTATTAAGTACGTCGTGCATTCTATTAAATTATTTAGAGTTATAATTTACTATCAATACATCTTATGTTTTTTCACAAATTATCCTTTAAAATACACCCAAATAATAAACCAATCAAAAACTTCAAATTACAATCCTTAAAAAAAATTTAAACAAATTTCTCATTACAGTTATTCACATAATCATAAACATCTAACAAGTTTTTTCATCTAAGCAGCACAGTTCTTCAAACTTAATTTCGGAGAAAACACAACAAAAATATATATATATATATATATATATATATCCAAATTCCCAATTTTCATAGTGTATTCTAACCAAGCTTTTAACTCACGTCCTCTCTAAAAAAAAAGTTAAAAAGTCAGCTTTTAACCATCTTTCCAAAACAGTCTTGAGGATCCGTTTAGAATGTGGGTTGGCTTTTTGATTTTTTGATTATTTTAGCCTGGTTAAAAAGCCTCGTTTGGGATAGACTTTTTGATTTTTTTGACTTTTGTGAGAAAAAAAATAAAATAATTATGGATTGAATGTGATATTTCGTCCTATTTGGTTAAAATAGCCTATTTTGTCCTATATGGCTATTTTGGTCCAATCTTTTATCCCAAACGGGCCTAACTTTCTGCACCTCACCTGGAACTGCTTCTCAAGTTAAAAGTGACAGCCAACATACAGAAACTTGTAGGTTGAAAACACGGTTTCCAATTGCAAGTGCATCAAGATTGCGAATATACATGATTGACTCCCCAATGCCTCAACTGTACTATGATATTCAAAATCAATTGGATCACATATACCGCGGAGAGCTTCCTCAATTCTTGAACTTGACCATAAGAGTACAACACACTTCGAAAAGAGCATTATATGCTTATAGAATCCACAGAACTTGATAGTATCCATGGCTTGTAAAGTTTGATTGAGGTTCCAAGAACTGCAACTACTCTGCAAGTCTCTCCTAGGCCAATAATAATTGGTTTGGGTGTCCATGAGAAAAAAAAAATTATATTTTATTTTAGGGTTTGATGCATGTTGTTTTTATTAGTAAATTTATGTTAATATATAATAGAAATTAAAATTTTAAAATTTAAATTGAACGTACTAAGTTATTATTTGGGCGTAAATAGAATCACCCTTGGTTTATTAGTTGTATACTGGTTGTATTAGTATGGAGTTAGCGGTGCTTGTTGGGCTTGGGCTTAGTTTATTAGTTGTGTTAGGCTTTGTTGACTTTTCAGTTATGGTGCCTTTGGAAACAATTTCATTATACTAACATCTACTAAGAATTTGCATATGAAAATCAAGAACACTCTTGAATAGCACAGAAATCGAATGTCAACCATCATGATATTGAAATCAAATGTCATGAACAAGTTCATGTATTGAAACCTTGTCTAAGGAAGCATGACAGCGTTTGGAAGTCCCAAAATCTTAGGGTAACCTTTGCCTTCCCAATCACAACAAGAAGCAGAAAATCGCCAGCCCTCCAACCGAATTTCTAGACTTTTAAATCTGTTGAGACTTGTGGATCTTAGCATTTCCCAAATTTTCAAACCTTAAACACAACTTTCCATCGAGTTGATTATTCTAAGCATGCCATTACTATCCCACCAGCTGTATTTATTTGTCAAGATTTAGTTTCCGCTCAAAAATGTTGGGCTCGTATTTTTTGAAATAATGAGTAGCTACAAAAGTCTGAATCACTTCTTTGACATGAACTGACATCAGTAAAATACACTATATATGAGGGAATCTCACATGTTTACACTATAAAATCTTGTAACAATTACACCAAAGTTGTTATCACTAATAACCATCACTTCCTATTGATAATGCAAAGCACCACAACTCATTTACTGGGTGGGAGGAAGAGAATCAAAAAGATAAAGAAAGAAAGGAAATAAAGAATGAACAAAGAAAGGCAACTGAGATCATTACTTCCAGTTATGCAATAAAAGCAGTAAAAAAATAAAATCCAAGTGACGTGAATTACCTAATATTCTTGTTCATGTGCTTTCAATTACCTTTGGATCTGTTTGTGTATGCTTTGAAGGAGAACTTGATTCCCTTGAAGAACTATGACCAAAAAAGTTGAGCTTGCCAATCTTTTTTGGAAAAGAACTTAAGAATTTGTGAGAACTAGACTTTTCCATATCCCTCTTCATACAAACATGTTCTTTCTCTAGATCATTTAGTCTCATCCTTAACCGAGCAAGCTCAAGCTTTAGCTCTTGGTTTTCTCTCCTCAGTGATGCATAGTTGTCCCGGGGAGACATTGAAGCACTAAGTGCACCACTGCTGACCCGCCAGGACTGGTGCATTGGCTTGTGGTCATCATCATCAGGGTTAGAGCAGTGCATTGCATTCCGGAGCCTTAACTGCTCAAAATAAAGCACTTGAACAATTGATTGGAGAGGAAGGCGTTCATTTTGTGCAGCATGTGCGCCTGCTTCTTCAGAGAGCTTTTGCAAGTCAATCAGTTTGCTGAGCTTCTTCATGTCTGGATCTGATAAACCCTGATGAGCCTGTCATTATGCATCACAAAATGAATCAGACAAAAAATAAAACAAAGATTATTACTTATTATCCCATTTCTGATTCTGGTTGTTCTTGTACTTGTACATAGGGACAAACAATGACAATTAAGCTCATCAACAAACAAATTTCAAATAAGTTTTGTTGATCAATATCATGAAGAGGGCTAAGAAGAATCAATGATTTCTCTCTCTCTCTCTCCCCCCCCCCCCCCCCCCCCCTTTTTGGAGTTCTTTAATCTTGTTGCAGTTATGGGATTGGAGCCAGAAGATGATTATGCAATTGCTCAAGTAGAAAAGAAAATTAATAAAATTGAAGAAACAAACACAATAACACTTTCTTGGTAATATTGTTCATTTTAACCAGTAATCTCCTATCCCTCCTCCAAAATTAGCTCAGAACAAATAGCAAAAAAAAGACATACAAAGAAATATCTCACAAGAAAAGATATGAAGTACATACTTTGAGATAAATATCAATTGCTCGATACAACCCATCATGAATTGTACGGGCATGTGCTGGCAAGATATCTGCAATTGCTATGAACTTGTTGAGCTTGAGGTTTACATCAGGTGCGATTTCAGAGAGGTAGTTGTCCACTAATTTTGAAACTCTGAACAATGCAGATTGAGAGGGTGAGGAAGGACTATCAGATTCAAAGACTGAGCCATCTTCCATATCATCTTCGCTATCATCTTGCTGAGAGAAATTAATCAGGATTCTATGGACCGTGTCAACATCAAATAAAGTATCGCCAGCATGGCGGAAGGAGGGGATCAAAAGATCGTCAAGAGTAGCTGTATCCAACTGGGACCCAATTCTCCTTTCAAGATCAAGCCTACAAGCAACTGTACAATCAAGCATCACAGCACTTCGTAGAACCCCAAACAGAAAGCTGATGGGAACGGCAAGTTTCTCAACAGGCAAAAGGCTAACAATTGTCTCAACCACAAGTCTTTCATGCCCATTTGAAACAGCAACCACATCAACCTTTGGCTGGCCGGATGGGTTCCACAAGCTAGGTCTTTTAGTCAACTCTTTTTGAGCATAATTCATGAGTGATGCCCCTATACTCTCAGGTCGGACCCCACGACATTTCATAGCGGTTATGACTTTTTGATAAAAGTCAACCCGCAGAACAGAGAGATCTTCTATCCACCAGTCCCCATCATCACATTTGGCTTGGCGATTCAAGTGAAGTCTTCCTGAGCTGCTATATTCTAGGCACGAAAAGCTTGAAGCAATTTGCTCTACACAAGCTTTGGAAGCTATTGCATCAATGGATCGGCTAACTATATTTAGCTCATCGGCAAGAGGGAGTAGATTTTCACATTGTTGCAACACCTCAACACACATTTCAAGGCTTTTGCAGACAATACTGCCAAGATATTCTTCAGCACGGGAACTGAGATTATTTTTTGAAAACTCTTCTGTCATCTTGAGGTAATCAGACACACAACATAGCTGAGCAACATTTGAAGATGTGATCTCAAAGTTGAAACCATAGCAGAATTTGGCAGCCAGCTCAAATGATTCAGCACCCCCAGGTAGGCTGAGAAACTCTATCCTGGAAATATCGGAATCTCTGTGTTCTGCCACCAACTTTCTGATTTGTCCACTCCTTGAGACTAGAGGGAACTGAATATAAAATTAAGATGTTTGTATGTTGTTATCAAGCTATATATGAATACAATATCTGACCAAATTGCATAAATAAACCAATTTCTTCCGTTTTGAAATAAATAAATGGCAACCATATCACAACATGCTTAAACACAACCATTTTGTTAAAAAATTCCCGAGAATGATCAAATTTATTCATATTGAAACCAAAAGTAAACAATAAAATTTCAGTTGAAAAAAGGAAAGAAAATAAACCAGAATTGTAATTTAACACATTTTTTAGTTGTATTGCATCTCTCTCTTATCCATTGGTTATCTATCGACAGAAGTACATTGGCACTCTCCAAAAGGCCAAGAAGTCGCATTGGGGTTGAGTGGCATTTTCCCTAGTAAAATTAAACTTTTCTTATGCCACTTAACTTTATTATTTCCATCATATTCATACTATTTCTCCCAGTGATACCTGAAATCTGAATTATTCAAGGTAGTGGTTTTTTTTCACATTTAAAATCTCATTAGGTCCATGAAAGAAATCAACAAAAATAATTTAATTTGGCAAGTAAGTGGGGCATAGAAGCCATAAACATTCGTTTTCATCCAAATCTATTGGGGTGGGAGTCGAAGGTGCATGGTTAGATATGAGGACATAACCAATGACCATAATGAGAAAAGATATACATCATACATGGGGTCATTTGTAGATTATAAAATTCCGTTACTTGACAAAGAATAAAACAATGGAATTCTAGAAATGCAAAATTTGTTAGTTCTTACCAATTGTCAAACAAACACATACAGACCCGTGCATACACAGGCAGAGACACACACAACTTTTTCCATAGTGGAAGAATAAATTCCATTATTTTGAATGATAAAACTTACTTTATATAAGGCAAATCTTCCTCCATTCACTTCTATTGTAATATCACTAGGAACATCCCTGAATATCCTGCAAAGGATCAACACCCAATTAGAATCAAAATTTCAAAAAATAGAAATAAATTGTACAACAATGGACATACTTGAAGATCAGAAAAGCAGTGCTAGGCTTTTGGTATGACACCTAATAGCAACAACTAAAAGTAAATATTATCCATGAAAGAAATATCTGAAGTTTCAGAAAAAAAAAATAATTTATTTTCTTTGCCTACAGTTTTTTAGTAATAAAATATAGCCATAATCCAATTTGAAAAAAAAAGTTCCCATGTTCTGGAGGTTTACAATCATTGGAGTTTGTAATCAAGGATTCAAATAAATTTTCAAAATAGGGCAAACAAGACAGGTTATAATTGTTTTTACGCATTATGTTGTTTGGGGGTAATCTTATTCTAATATGTGATCAACATGAATACAATACCTTTTAATCAATTGATGTTCAAGTATAACGAAAATCATAAGCTAGGGATACAAATCAAAGCAAAGTAATCCCACTAATGGTGAAATCAATCCATCTCACTCTACATATAAAGTTTGAAAAGAGTTTCTACATTATTATATTATCGTAAACTTTTAAGTAATTGTAACACATGCAACTGTGACAGTTTGACCTAATAAATTACCTAAGAAGCACAGACACTCCTAAGACAGTGTCATGTACATGTTGGACACATGTCCAAATGTGTCCTATTATTTTTAAATTTTTTTAGAACAAACTACTTCAAATACTTGGGAGACAGTTCAGTGTTTAGACACACATGAAACATAATGCAAGTTTGAGTAAATAATTTGGGATTCAATAATAAAATCAAAATAATGTGAATTTACAACTATTAATCGCTCATCCTTTGGGCTTTTGAATTGTTTATATAAATACATACATATATATATATATATATATATAATTTAAATATAGATATTGGGATTTTTTGTTCACACTTCTTTTCCAAATATGGGATGTGAAAAATAATTCTTACTATTTTGATACAATAAAATATAAATCTATTTGTAAATAAAAATTATGAAGAAATTGTTATTATTTTCATGTAGTTATAGAAATACATATTTATTTGTTGTCACGTTCGTGTCCTAAATTATTGAAAATTGTCGTGTCAACATGTTCATATCATGTTGTTTTCATGTCACATGTCCATATCCATACTTCTTAGAACTTACCCCTACCTTCAAAAAATAAATACAACATAAAAATAAAAGAAAGGGCTTAGGTTACTAATTACACAAAGGGTAGTAGGATGCTTCTAACGAAGGACCAACGGAAAACCAAAGGCAGTGACATTGACAAAAAGCATCTAGATTCTTTTTTTTGTTTTTATTTTAAGTTTTACATTTAAGAGAGAATGTTTAATATTCTATTTTAGCACATTCATTAGATGACATGAAAATAAGTTGGCATGGAATCTAACATTCCAAACATATTCCAGCTGACATGGGTGTGTCTATGAACAAAGAAATAAATAAGAACAAAACATTTGAATCTCAAATAACAAGAATTTAAATCTTTAAGTGCCTTTGAACCATGGACAGAGGCATAATGTGAAAGTTTTATCTACCTAGTTTAATAAAATTCAATAAATCTTATTTCGGCAGAGTGTACCCCCCAACATAAAAATAACTAAGAAACACAAAAAAGAATAAAGAGAAATGAAGTACTAACAAAAAGGCAAAAAAAAAAAAAAGGAAAAAAAACCCACCTAGCCTGCTTAGAATTAAAAGGAGCTCAAGT
The DNA here is from genome assembly GCF_055761805.1 of Camellia sinensis. NCBI lineage: Eukaryota > Viridiplantae > Streptophyta > Magnoliopsida > Ericales > Theaceae > Camellia > Camellia sinensis. Next base: position 86,976,434 of record NC_138963.1, read on the forward strand.
ACAAAGTACAGAGCTGAGAAAAGCCAAAACTACTAGACAACAAGCATAACCAACTGAATCAAAGCACACCATCTTATGAAAAAACTTTAAAAAACAAGAAAAGAAAAAAGATCTGAAATTGAACTACAACATAGCACAAAGACACAGAGAGTATAAGGAACAAACCATTCATTGTATTGCTGCCGCGAACACTTGGCTAGTGACAACTGCTGCTGGTTCTGCTTGTCCATGGCCAGAGAAGAAACCAAGAGAGGGAAGTGGAAATATTAGAGAGAGAGAGAGAGAGAGAGAGAGGACTGTGAGGTTAATGAAGGAGGTGAGCAGGGAGACAGAGACCCAGTTGGAGATGTTGGTGTTGGTAGAGTTCTTTGGCCATTTTTGTCAAACAGGTGGTGTTCAAAGCAATGGGCCTCTTTCTTTTGTGGGGCATGACTTCAACCTTTTTCTTTAAGCCAAATATTCGGAAAAAATTTCGGTGTGCAATGCAACTTTACACAAACTTTCACAAGTAATTTTATAAAAATATGTAAATTGAATACAAATTTACATAATTGCATAAATTTTTATGACCTTACGCGAATTTATATTGAATGTACGTATTTTTGTGAGATTATTTAAATAAATTTATAAAAACTTACATAATTTTATACAAAATTATATATGGTATGCATTGCACACCGGAGCATTTTCCAACCATTTTGCTAAATTTAAGCTGGTTAAGGGGCGCAAAGAAAGGAATGGTTTGTAACTTTGTTCATATAAAAAGTCTTTAGTCCCCTCACTAAAGAACAAGATAAAGAAGGAAAAAAGCAGGAAGTAGTTATTGGTTTGACATATTTTACTCTTGGGTAAGGCTGGTCTTCCATCCGGTTTTAAATTAGACCGTATTGTTGGGCCTTGTGGATTTACCACCTAGTCCACATTGATAATCCGAATTGTTCAGTGTATAGAGTTCATCGAGTATTTCATCTTTTCAAAAAATTATTTTGATCGAATATCGATTGTTGCTTGATCAGATCACATTTCTGTTAATAATTTTTTTTTTCAAAATCATATTGAATGTTGACAGAAATGTAATCTGATCAAGTAATTATCGATATCTGATCAACGTGATTTTTCAAAAGGAAGAAATAGACGACGAGCCCTACACATTAAACGGTTCAGATTATTAATACAAGCTCTATGGTGGGCCCACAGAACCCAACAATAAGGTCCAGTCTAATTACACACTAACACAAGCCACAACTTTACTCTTTATCTCTTAATCTAATCATTGCCCTTTTGGTTCCTTTATTTTTCAAATTCGGCGGAAAATGGTAAAGGTTTAAGTCGTGTTCGGATTTTGAGTTTGTGAATTTCATGTCCCACAAATTTCTCTGTAATTTAATAAAATATTAGAAAAGATTTAAAGTTGAAAGACAATAGTATAATAACTACATAAAATTTTAAAACTATTCATATAAGTTTCTTTTTGTATTACTTAAAGAAATATATGAGACCCACAAACTAATTTTCAATAACTTATAATTTAAATATTTTTACTTAAATAGAAAATGATTTAAGACAGCATAAGATTCAAATTCAAGTCATCACATCTACAAGAAAACATCTTAGTCATTAGGTCAGTCTTAACCATTGATTTAACCTCCACCATTTAATTAGGAATCTCGCAATCGATTTTGCAATATAGTTTGAAAGGAACAACTATCATACAGTCATCCGTGGCTCCTAAGCTCAATTTTGCAACAAATCAAGACACTCCTTACTGTTATGATTAGGCATTGTATGATAATTTGTTTCGGAGGAAGATGTTTGGGGTATGCCCAGACACCTGGCATGATCTGATAAACTGATTTGTACAAGCAGGCATTTCTTCATTCTGATAAGTTCTTGAGCTGTTTATTTAGCATTCTTAGGCACCTTGTTGATATGTCAAACCTTTGAGGTGCTTAGGCTTTGCTGTAGAAATTGACCATGACATTTTTTAGCTGTTTGCTGATGTAGAATGTCCAAAATGAATTATACTATATATTTTGAAACCATTTGAATGTGCCAAGCCACCACCCTAGGGGTCTTGGGCTTTATATTATAAGCTAAGCCTAATCACATAAGAGGGGTGAAACTGATCAAAGCGGTTGTTGCCGAAATGGGTCACTTTACGCCAAGTTAAATTAAGTGCCAAGTCATAGAAGACCTTAGGCTTATTTCCTGAGTTGACCCAAACTATTTTAAGGGCGACCCCGCCACGTAGCTCGAAACTCGGTGGCTCGAATTTGGCTCGACACCAAAACGACGTCGTTTTGGTGTCTTTTTTTTTTTCTTTTTCTTTTTTCCTGTGTTTTTGTTGCAAAAGGAAGAAGAAAAAGAAGGGTGGAGAAGAAGAAGAAGGGTGGGTCTGCAGATCGGGAGGAAGGGGAAAGAGGAGGAAGAAGGAGAAGTGGAGGGGAGCTGCAACGACGGCGGGAGCTGCGACGACCTCTCCTCTCTTCTCTTTCGAGCCAATTTCTCGAGCTACCAATCTTTTTCCTTTTAAGGGCTATGGTTGGTGGAGTTTGTTGATTTGCTAATTCCAAGTGAATAAAGTTCTAAGATAAGCCTCTCTTGGGCCTACTTTGTCGATGTGTCAAGTTACATGGAAACTTGAGTTTCATTAGGGACTTGATTATCTGAACGAGACCTTAAAAAGTATGAGAAAACTAATTGGGTTGTGGACTCGTGAACTCAATGTCGAAATAAACCAATTTTTGTCTTTCATGTGGCTCAAAATTACATATGGCCCTTTTGTACTAAAAATCTATTGATGAAAAGTGCCATCAATATCATTCTACTCTTAAATTGTGATCATTTTCAACATCTTCAAATTTAGAAATGTCAAATTTATTTTAAGATGACATTTTAACATCTTTACATTTGGAGAAATCCTACAGCTACCTGCTAAAGCTACGAGATTTGTTTACCCGCACACATGGCATCTCATGTGTCTAGGCCACGTTAGTTTTCTTTATTTTTTAGATAAAATTACTGAAAATATAAACATAAAAAATAGAAAGTGAAAGACACCATTGCCAGGGTTGCCTCTCTACCAGAATGAAAAGAAAGAAAATAATAAATTTTTTTCTTTTTTTCTTTTTTGTTGTTGTTGATATTGACATTAAAAAATGTTGAGATTATCAAATAATTTAATTACATTTTTAATTTTACAATTTAAAATTATGTTTAATTACAAAAATATTAAAATTTTTATTTTTTCTCTTTGTTATGCCTTTAGTTTTCGAAAAAAGGAAGCACACGCAATCAATAGTAGCTATACGCATAACAAAGAGATAAAATAGGAATTGGAATTTTTTATTTAGTTGTAATTGGACACACTTTTAAAAGTTAAAATTAGAAATGTAATTAAATTATTTGACAATGTCAACATTTTATATTATTTTTTTATGATAAAGTAACAAGAAAGGGAATTTGTAATAAAAAAATTAAACCTCAATGGAGGCTTTTGCAATTTCATTAAATCTTGGGGAGGCCAGTATAATTGAATACTAAATTGAATGGAGATTTCTATCATCTATCTATCTATCTATACTATTATAAAGTGAACAGGAACTTTGGTGTCTTGAAGCTTTACTCTCCTCATGTGGCAGTATTTTTTATTTTTTAAAAAAAAGTTAAACAAAGAGATGGACAAGGCTTGAACCCATGACCATGGGTTTAAGTACGAGGACTCATACCACTTAAGCTAAATACACATTATAATATTAATTCCACTAGTACTATTATAAAGTAGTGAACACAAACTCTTATGGTGTCTTGAAGCTTTACTCTCCTCATGCCCAAACTCTTATGGTGTCTTGAAGCTTTACTCTCCTCATGCCATGTGGCAGTATTTTTTATTTTTAAAAAAAAAGTTAAACAAAGAGATGGGCAAGGCTTGAACCCATGACCATGGGTTAAAGTACGAGGACTCATACCAATTAAACTAAGTACACATTATATTATTAATTTTATTATTATTTTTTTTTATTCCTACTTATTTAAATTGCACACATATCGTGTGTGCCACCCGCTAGTACTATTATAAAGTGAACACATAATATGGTGTCCGGAAGCTTTACTCTCCTCATGCCATGTGGCAGTATTTTTTATTTTTTTTAAAAAAGTTAAAGAAAGAGATGGGTAAGACTTGAACCCATGATCATGGGTTTAAGTACGACGACTCATACCACTTAAGCTAAGTACACATTATAATATTAATTTCATTATTATTTTTTTTTATTCCTACTTATTTAAATTGCACACACATCGTGTGTGCCACCCGCTAGTTTCAAAAACCTCGAGGGAGTTCAATGTAATTGAAAACTAAACTTCATGGAAAGTCTAAGGCTCTGTTTGGTTTAGATTTCAAAATATAGTTCCACCACTGATTTGAGTGTGATATTTGATTGCAGATTTCAAATTATAATTCTACACACATTTCTCAAAACTTATTTCAAACTATAATCATTACTTTTCAAAACTCATAACCAAACACACAACTCAAAACTCTTTTCAAAACTCAAAAACAACTTAATTTTTATTTTAAATATTTTTTTATTTTATAGGAATATTTTTAATATTTTAATTTTCATAAAAATATTTTAATGTTTTAATTGTAAATATTTTGATTTTCAGAATATTTTTAATATTCTTAATATTTTAATTTTCGGAATATTTTTAATATTTTAATTTTCTAAATAATTTTAAAATATTTTTAATATTTTTAATGTTTATACAGGCCTAAAAAAATAAATTAACAGAAAAATTAATTGACATAAAATAATTGACATAGAAGTTATTTGAAAAAAAAATTATTTAAAAAAAATTATTCAAAAAAATTACTTAAAAACAATTAATTGAAAAAAAAATCATTTTTTTATTTGAGTATTTTAAAAATTGTTTAATTATAACTGTTGATCAAAAATACGAATATCGAGTTATGAGTTGTGTGTTTGATTATCAATTATAGGTTGAATCAAGTTTTAAAAACTCATTACCAAACAAATTTTCTTAGTTTACATGTCACATCAAACTTTCAAAACTCAATTCCACATACAATTCAAAACTCAATTCAACACACTATTCAAAAATCATAACCAAACAAATTTTCTATACTCAAATCATAATTTCACAACTCACAAACTCAAAATACAACTCATACTCTCAAATTATAATTATAAAACTCTACCAAACACAACCTTATTTTTTTAGTATAATTTTGAACAAGTTACACCTCATAGCCAATTTAATATTTGATTATATGATTAAAGTTGTTCAAATTATAAAATGACATTTTTTTTAAACCAAAAAAGGGGTTCATTTGGTATCATTTTTGAAATTGTGTTCTATTCTTGAAAAAAAAAATGTCAAAATAATACCTATAAAATATGGAAAAATGTTTGGGGGCCCTAATTCTGTGGCTCAAATATGGCTCAAATGGCCAAAACGACGTCGTTTTGGCCATTTTGATGTTGTTTTGTACTCAAAACGACGTCGTTTTGGCCATTTGAGCCACATTTGAGCCACAAAATTTGGGCCCTCTACCATTGCTGTAAAATATGTATGAAATTATTTTAGCCACATTTTTTTCCTTCAAAATAACCAATTTTTATGAAATAATTTTAAATATGCTAAGAGTTCTACCAAAATAGAAATGAATTAAAAAATGAAATTGATACAAAACGTTGGGTTTTGAATTTTTTTGATTTTCTACTTAAATGCATTCAAATAACAAACTTCTTATTTGCATGAATTATAAAACTTAATCAATTTATGAATTTGTTAAGAAATGTGTGCATAGCACGGATAGAAAACTAGTTATTGTTGAGAGCATTATCAAATAATACCTTAAAATTACTGAATAATTATTCAATTTGGTATTTATCTAGCAGGTAATGCATCATTTCAAATTGGCCACCTTGTAACATTACCCACCACCAAAATTTAATGTTAGCAACCTTATGAAGACAGCATATGACAGTGATATATTATTGTCCTCTATGGTGGGGTGGATCGACAGGCATGGGCTTTCACATAATCAAGGAATAAAATGTCATAGGACTACTATATGTCACTATATTAATTCACTATTATTATTTATTTATTTATTTATTTTTTGGAGAATATTATTTCAACATAAAAGCTTAAAATATTTTACCAAAATCTTGCACCCTAAAGATTCTCATTCTTTCGTAATTTTGTAACTCATTTCCCACTAAAATAATATATATATATATATATATATATTTTTCATCTCTTACATGTATTTATATGTATGATAAATGTTATATGTACATAAATGACTCATCATAGTTAAATAAAAATAAGGTAAATTACACTGACCTCTCTTAAAGTTTATTAAAATAGCATAAATCTCCATTGAAGTTTCTAAAATAACTTAGGTAGCGTTTGGTAGAGTTTTGTAAATGTGATTTGAGAGTATGAGTTGTATTTTGAGTTTGTGTGTTGTGGAGTTATGATTTGAGTGTAGAAAATTTGTTTGGTAAAGAGTTTTGAAAATAGTTTTGGAAAAGAGGTTTGATTTGAGTGGGGAATTATTGATGTGACATTTGATATGTGATACAAAAATTTACAACTCATAACTAAACATACAATTCAAAATTATTTTAAAGCACATAAAAAATTAAAAAAATTTCAGAAAATATTTTTTCCGATTATATAAATCAATTGCAAAAAAAAAAAAAAAATTACTGTTCCGGACAGCCGGCCGGTCAACCGGCCGGACGACCGGCCGGACGTCCCCTTAGCAAAAATTTTGAAAAAAAAAACAGAGCAAAAGAGCGGCTGAGACAGATTTGGTACAGAGCTCTCAGCAGAGCTTTTGAAACGTGATTACAAAATCCTAAACAAACATCATACTGAAACACAGGTGTAGAATCACGTTTCAAAAGCACAACCAAACACAGCCTTATAGTTTAATAAAATTCAATAAATCTCATTTCGGCAGAGTGTACCCCACAACATAAAAATAACTAAGAAACACAAAAAAGAATAAAGAGAAATGAAGTACTAACAAAAAGAAAAATGAAAAAAAAAAAAGGAAAAAAAGAAAAGAAAAAAAAACCCAGGTAGCCTTCTTATAATTAAAAATAGCTCAAGTACAAAGTACAGAGCCGAGAAAAACCAAAACTACTAGATAACCAAACATAACCAACTGAATCAAAGCACACCATCTTATGAAAAAACTTTACAAAACAAGAAAAGAAAAAAGATCTGAAATTGAACTACAACATAGCACAAAGACACAGAGGATATAAGGAACAAACCATTCATTGTATTGCTGCTGCGAACACTTGGCTGGTGACAACTGCTGCTAGCTCTGCTTGTCCATGGCCAGCATTTGGCACTTTTGAGAAAGACTTCTTTTTCCCTCCTAGTTAATAGATTGAGTAAAAACAAGGTGAAAAGAAGAGATTCTATGAAATATGATGATGTGGTTGTAAAAATCTTGCAAACTTACCAAATGGATGGAGAAATTTTCAAAATAGGCGGTAAGAAGTTGAAGTTGAAAAGCAATGACTGTAAGTTGATTTTTGGGATTGCATGCGGATGCAAGAAGATGAATCTCTCATATGGAAGAAAAAATGAGATAGATATGGCGAAAATAAGGAAAATAACAGAGAGTAGAATGACAAGAACATCAATCACAAAATTGATCACTCAACTTTTGGAAAGTAACAACAACGAGGATATAGAAGATGTTGTCAAGCTTGTTTGTCTCTTAATCTATTTGCTTTTGTTATATCTGAGCATTAGGACTACAATCGGTTGGGGATTCATGAAATATATCGAGGATATTGATAGAATGAAGTTTTATGATTGGTGTAGCGCAGCGAAACAACAACTCACAAGATCAATAGCAAGCAACATGAATCGATAAAGTCCCCGGATGTGTGATGGTCTTATTGGTAAGTAAATACCTCACTTACAAGTTATAAGATATAATATTTGCGTTTACTAAATACTTAATTATAACAATTTTTTTGTCCTCGATAGTATTGGGTATGCGAGCATACAAGCATCATCAAACCAAATGACAAAAGTGCAATCCCAAGATTTGCAAAATGGAACATCACACATCTGAGACAACAATTGGCAAATTCATCCTTGCACAATCTGAAAAATATTGTGGTATGCATTGATAACCTTTGTTTTGACAAAATGACTGATAGTGCAAGGATGAATTTTTCAATGCATACCACAACATTTTGTCATCCTTGCACGATTTGAAAAATAATTTGTCAAAACAATTGGGATTGCGTTATATTTTTTAGATCTGAAAAATATTTTGTCAATGATGAAATATAACGGTCTACCACAATATTTTTCAGATCGTACAAGGATGAATTTGCCAATTGTTATCCCAGATGTGTGATGTTCCATTTTGCAATTTTGGAATTGCGTTCTTGTCATTTGGTTTGATGATGCTTGTATGCTCGCATATCCAATACTATCGAGGACAAAAAAATTGTTATAACTAAGTAATTAGTAAACGTAAATATTATATCTTATAACTTGTAAGTGAGGTATTTACTTACCAATAAAACATCACACATCCGAAAACTTTATCGATTTGGTTCATGTTGCTTGCTATTGATCTTGTGAGTTGTTGTTTCGCTGCTCTACACCAATCATAAAACTTCATTCTATCAATATCCTTGATATATTTCATGAATCCCCAACCGATTGTAGTCCTAATGCTCAGATATAACAAAAGCAAATAGATTAAGTGACACACAAGCTTGACAACATCTTGTTGTTGCTTTACAAAAGTTGAGTGATCAATTTTGTGATTGATGTTCTTGTCATTCTACTCTCTGTTATTTTCCTTCTTTTCGCCATATCTATCTCATTTTTTCTTCCATATGAGAGATTCATCTTCTTGCATCCGCATGCAATCCCAAAAAGCAACTTACAGTCATTGCTTTTCAACTTTAACTTCTTACCACCTATTTTGAAAATTTCTCCATCCATTTGGTAAGTTTGCAAGATTTTTGGAACCACATCATCATATTTCATAGAATCTCTTATTTTCACCTTGTTTTTACTCAATCTATCAACTAGAAGGGAAAAAGTAGTCTTTCTTAATAGTGCCAAATGCTCCTTTCTCAGTTTTGTTATCTTGAAAAACTTGATAAGAGACTGAATGTTAGAACAGCAGACATACTTTGTTTCATTATCATGTATATGTTTAGTCCTAGTTTTTCTTCCATCAACCTTTGTCTTCCCTTTTGCTTTATGCAGCTGTGTAGCTTGTTTCAGTTGCTGCTGTTTGGTCTCCCCATTGTCAACGTTAGATTCACATTTAATTTCTGCTTGATTTTCACTTTCATCTGTTGTTGGCTCCATAACACACTCAACTATGTCAATCTTTTTCTTATTTGAGAAACTTGTTTCTCAACGACGTAATCTTCTACGACGACTGGGAACATCTGTATAAAAACATCGAGCATAAACATTGAAGATTAAGAAGAATTTATCACTGAACAGGGCAAACTAAGAAGAATTTATCACTCAATTATGCAAATTAGCAAATATATAACTGTACGACAAAGTTTAGATTCCAAATTACAAATGAACATGAAGATATCAAGATGAAGATGAATACGATTGATTATTTATCATTGTATAATATACAAAATCAAGAGGAGAGACCATGAAGATTTATCAATCAATTAAGTTAAGCAAACAAAGGTTATACACTGAAAATTAAGAAAAAACTATGAAGGATTTATCACTTAATTAGGCAAATTAAGCAAATGTGTCACTGTATAGCAAAATTTACATTGCAAATTGCAAATTGCAAATGAAAATGAAGATATCATGATGAGGATGAACACGACTAATAATTTTAAATTTATAACATATTTAAATTTAAACAACATAGAAAATATGCTTTTAACTTGAACTTGTTCCCATTTTATGTATGTTAGAAATGCATATCAAATGAGTATCCTCTACCATGCCCTTAGGGTCTTAAGGTAACTAAAACCAATATTATTCTCCAAAAAGTAAACAAAATTTAGAATCAATTTTCATTAAAACTTACTGAATTGATTTGAAACCACAGAATGCTAACCACATTCAATTTACCACAAAATTTATCACTGAACTAGGCAAACTATGAAGAATTTATCATTCAACTTGAAAAATTAAGCAAATCTATCACTATGTAGCAAATGAACATGAAGATATCATAATGAAGATGAATACAACTGATAATTTATTATTGTATAATACAGAAAATCACTATAGGTTCAAGTCAAAAAGTTATTTGAAGCACAATTTACTTCTAAGAAGAATTTATCACAGCATACAAAAATTTATCCCTCAAGTTTTTACAAGCATAAACAAATATGGCTAAATAATTTTCTACCACAAATGAGATGTGATGAAGGTCTATCATTCAATTAGGCAAACTAAGTAGAATTTATCACTCAATGAGGCAAAGTAAGCAAATTTTATCATTGAACTAGGCAAAGTAAGAAAATCTGTTATTGTATAGAAAAATTATCACTCAAAATTTATCATTCAAGTTTTTACAAGCATAAACAAAAATGGCTAAATAATTTCCCACCACAAATGAGATGCAATGAAGATCTATCATTCAATTAGGAAAAGTAAGTAAAATTTATCACTCAATGAGGCAGAGTAAGCAAATTTTATCACTAAATTAGGCAAAGTAAGCAAATCCATTATTATAACAAATTTTATCACTCAATTAGGCAAATTAAGCAAATCTATCATTGTTATAACAAATTTTATCACTGAATTAAAGTAAGCAAATTCGTCATTGTATAGCAAATTTTATCATTCAATTAGGCAAATTAAGTAAATCTATCATTGTTATACCAAATTTTATTACTAAATTAGGCAAAGTAAACAAATCTGTCATGGCATAGCAAATTTTATCACTGAATTAGCCAAATTAAGCAAATCCATCATTGTATAGCAAATGGTATCACTGATAAATTAATACTGTATAATACACATTAAAAATAGCTTGATGTCGAATTTTATCACTTAATTAGGGTTATCAAAAAAGAAGGGAAGATGAGTACGACTCATGTTTGATTGGCATGTTTGTTGAAGATGAACTAAACAGGAAGAGTAGATGTCGGAATCAGAATATAGATCAAAACGGTGGGAGATTTGCTAGAGATCTGTTCGGAATTGGTATGAAAACAATTGGCGATTTCTTTGGAATCGCGATCAAAACGGCGGAGATTTCGCCAAAAATCTCTTCATTTGTTCCAATTTCCAAATCGAAAATCACCTGAGAATTGGTTTCCAAATCTTCACGCGTTTGTGTGCAACAGAACCCTTGAAAAGGTGCATGTGTTTCATGAAACGCAAGAAAGAACTCATGAGCGGCTTCTTTGCTTCACGCGTGTGGTGTGATATTGAAGGGTAAAATTGGAAACGGAGATGGAATAGGACTTGACCGCTATTAAGATCGGTCCATGGGGCCGACCTGTAAGTCCGTTTAATACTAATTAAGGGACTTACGGGCCAGTCCTATTGAGGAGACTTATTTACCTATATGTCCTACTCATTTTTTCACCTATCAATATCTCTAAAATACCCTTCCTTTATTTTCTTCATTCCTATTACCAATACTCTCCTCCTTCGATAGCAACCACCATCGGTCACCGACCACCTTCAACTATCACCTCCAGCAATCATTTTCAGCGCCAGCGACCACATTTGGCGATAATTTTCGGCGACATTTTTTTGAATTGTTTCAACAAAAATATCTATCACTACTACATTACTACTGCCACCACCTCCACTACTCGATCACTCATTCATATTCTCACACACAAACTCACTCGCTGTAACATATTTTATATATTTATTTACTCACAAAAGTATAACCACATAGACATGTATAACAGACTAATCTAATATATTTATTAGAAATACATTTAGTGATAAATTTATCACTAAAAAAATCACTAATAATTCATCAGTGATAAATTTATCACTGATCGATTTCTTAAAAAATTACAAATAAATTTGTTTCACTCACTTTTACTCAAGCTTACTCACTTACAAGAATCCACTCTCCTCTCACACACACACAAGAAACAATAGGTACTGATAAATTTATCACTGAGAAAAGAAATAAATCCATCATAGATCAATATAAAATCAACAAAAAATTAAAGATATATCTAATGATAATTTTTACTAAACATAGCAGCGATAAATTATTAGTAATGATAAATTTATCGCTGCTATGTTTAGTAACAATTATCATTAAATTTATCATTGCTAATAATTTATCACTGACAGAATTCTTCAAACACTAGTTTATAAGAAATTAATAGATCTATAAGGGAAGAAAGGCGAGATCTAAAAAATTCAAAACAAAACAAACAAAAAAATGCTAAAAATCAAACCAAATCCAAACAAAATCAAAAAAATAAAATACCTCTTTGATTGGAAATATTTTTAAAATTTATGTAAGATTTTCATAGTTGTTTCCGGTTGATCTTTGATGATGGAGTGTAGATCGAAGATGATAGGATGTAGATCGACGATGGTGAAGTATAGATTGAGAAAATAGAGTCTAGATCGGTGACCATGGAGGTGGTTGATGAACGACGGTGATGGATCGGTTGTGGTGGTGTATAGATCAGAGATGGTAGACTGTGGATCAGTGACGGTGGAGATGGTTGGTGAAGGTGGTGGACGATGGCAGTAGTGGTAGCTACGGTGGTAGTGCATGGTGGTTGTAATGGGGGTGCACAATGGCAGTGGTGGTAGCTATGGTAGTGGTGCACGGTGGTGGTGCACAACAATGGCAGCGGTGCATGGTGGGGTAAAGTTTTAGAAGTTCTCAGATTGTAGAGAAAGATGGAGAAGAAGAGAGAGAGGAAGAGAGAGATAGAGAAATCTAGAAAATTGTAGAGAGATAAGAGAAGATGGATAAAATATTCAATGAGGGTATTAAAGACATTTAAGGACTTAGTGGTGCATATGAAAAATTTCTAGGACCTAATGGGTAATAAGTTGATAAAGTAGGACTAGCTGATAAAAAGCCCTTAGTATTAGCTAATATTCTGGATAGATTTAAAATTAAATATGGGTTGGCCCAGATCTTATCTTTTATATAATTTAAAGCAAAATTCTTTTTTATCTTAAATGGAGAGGTAATGTTGACATCATAAAATATTTTTTATTGATTATATCTTATTAATTATAGTCAAATTTAACTGGCCTCATTTGGGAACATGTTTTTTTAGTATTTTTTTGGCTTTTTAGCTAAAATATGATGTAAAAAAAAAACTAGTATGTTTGGAATGACTTTTTGATTTTTTACGAAAAGATGTGCAAAAAAATAGAGAAAAAAAGAAATCTTTAATTTTTTGATCTAAGTTGTTGGCTTTTTTATTTTTTTAATGACTTTTTGACTAAAAAAAACATTCGTCAAACGAGACAATTCGTGGATATCGATTATGTGAATTTGTGAAAGTTGCAAAATGAAAGTTTGCAAAGATTAAATGGGTGGGGACTTGAAAGCCACGTGTAACACAAGTGTTCCCATGAAATAGGCAACATGATGGAAGTGGATCCATGAAACAAGCAACATTGTGGAAGTGGAGATGGACTTCCCATGAAATGGAAATCACTCGGATGAATGCTTAGAAATAGGCTGCATTAGAAAATAGAAGGGACCTTCAACCTAACTCACAAAACATGATATCTAGGTGTAGCTTCTATATAAAAACAGTCATTTAGCAACTAGTTAGGAGTAGCATAGTTATAATCTCTCTTTCGATTGATGTATTTTCAGTTTCATTGTTCTTATTTAAATTCAAGTAACTTATAGCAAGTGACAATTTTACTTGATTTATATCAATTCTATTCGTTTCACTTTCATTCTTCTTTTTTAATTTCTTCCAAGGAATTCATTGACCTATCAAGGCATAGAAGTCAACCACATTACTTGATCTTTTGTATTTAGTAAACTTTAAGAATCGTCCCTTGATTTTTTACTATCAATTGACCCTAAACAAGATTTTTGCTAACACTAATCTTATTTTGTATTAAGTTGTACAATGTGACGAATCTCAGATAAAATGACTTTCATAGGAAAGTGTGTCCGAACTTGTTATTTTAAAATATAATTATTTATTTTAAAAAAAATTTATTTTATCTTGTAAAAGAAATGATATTCTTTCTTACATTTCATACAATCACTAGTAGTGCATTCTCTGCCAAAAGAAAGTACAATACTATAAGGTCATGTTTGATTTACAAGATTAATAGTGAAGTATTAATATCCTATTAAATTAGTGTGGTATTCACTATCCAATTGGATTAATATTCATTAGATTAATAATCTCACCCCTACCCCATTACTAATAATCCTACAAATTTGTTGGATTAATTATCCATTGGATTAATAATCCTAAACCAAAATGTTAAAACAAACATAGGATAATTGGGCCCACGGATTAATAATCCCAATCCCATACTCTAATCCACCCAATCAAACATGCAAATGTTTAGTTTACAAACACAATGCTTATTTACCAAATACAATCTCAAAAGGTTGTGGCCCAAATTATCCCTAATGCTATATTTGATTGAAAGATTTGATAAAAAATTTAGAAAGAAAAAAAAAAAGAAGTAAGTGAAATGTGAATAAAATATACTTGTATTTTACCTAATTTTACATATCTTTTTTCTTTTACTTTTCAAATTTCTTCTCAAATCTTCTAACCAAACACAACGTAAGTCTACTCAAGTTAAGCAAAGCGGTAAATCAAGAGCGCAACATATAAGTCAATGTTGAAGTCGGCCATCCGTACCTAAAATGGTACGGGTGAACAACAGACTAGCCCACCAAATTCTTTACTCTGCTAAATTTAGGTATGTTATGCAGATAGAATAGATAAATGACTTCATTAATATGATATTTCCAATTATAGATTTTTCCGATTTCAAGTCATTTTCCTTAACTAGTTTACTTAGATTAACTCACACAATTCAAATTTAAATAAGAATATCAAGTATACCATAATAACTAACAAGACATGCAAACAGTATAAATCAATAGTATTATAAAACTAATGAATTTATACGAAGTTTCAATACATACATAGCTCCAACCAAACCAAACCAAACCGGATACTGCATGACTCCGAAACAATCAAATCATCCTCTATTTTACAAAGTATCTCAACCCCACACAAGTTCTCAAGTTCTAACTAACGAAAAATTTAATACCATCTCTCTAAACATACATGGACCAAAAATTGGGGCATTTCCCTAAATACGTCAAAACACTAAATCAATTCTCAAACTAAGCCTAGTTTTGAAAGAATTCTCAAAATAGGCTAAACCGCGGTTGTGAACCACGATTTCAACATATATGCGTCTGTCTCGCGTAGATAGGAAATCTTAAAATCGTGGTTACAAAACACGCTTTTGATTAAGAAATCGTGGTTACAAAATGCGTTTTTAATTAATTTTTTTTTCTTCTGAAATCGCTGTTATGAACCACGATTTTATCCAAAAAAATAATTCTTCTGAATTCGCTGTTCTGAACCACGCTTTTATCCAAAAAAAAATTTTTCTAAACTCGCGGTTCTGAATCACGATTTTGGCCAAAATATTTTCAACACAAATTCATTCTGACACTATGACACACATATATATTTATTCAAATTCATTCTGACACTGACACTATGACAAACATTTTCAACACGTTTTCTGTCTCTCTCACACTATGCCACACATATATATTTTGTAATAAAATTGAGACTAATATTATTTTAATATATAATTTATAATATAAATAAATTTTATTTTATAAAATTGAGACTAATATTAAATATATATAATAATAATTTATAATAGCAAATAATAATCAATTATATAATTTTTGTAAATATAAATCATTTTTATATAATTTTAGAAATAATTTTTTACAAATTAAATTGAAACAACCATACATACGTATGTATATAACGTGTCCAAAAGTTAAAATGATAATTATTTTTTACCCTTAAATAATATTTATTTTTTATTTTTTATTTCTTAACCAAATTAATTTTTAATTTTAAAAAAAAAATTCTAAAAATCAAACCATACATAACCTAAAAATCTTTTGATAAGTCATTTTTTACGTTGGTAACTTATTTAATTATTTATTAATTTTACGACATTTTTACCATCTGAGGCATGTTTGGTAACCATTTCGTTTTCAGTTTTCAATTTATATTTACAAAAATTTAAAAAACTATTATAAAAACTTGTTTGATAATTTTTTAGTTTATAAATGGTTGTCTCAATTTGTAAATTTGAGGAAAAAACGTAAATTCAAAAAATTAGTTTTTTTGAAAAAAAAATTAGTTTTTTTGATTAAAAAAATTATTGAGACAACCAACGTAATTATTTACTAACCAATGTAAACTCATTTTTTGAATGTAAATTCAAAAAATTAATTGAAAAAAAAAATTAATTGAAGAAAAATTTTGTTAGTAAAATTTACCAATTTTTTGAATTTACGTTTTTTCCTCAAATTTACAAATTGAGACAACCATTTATAAACTAAAAAAATTATCAAACAAGTTTTTATGATAGTTTTTTTAAAATTTTTGTAAATATAAATTGAAAACTGAAAACGAAATCGTTACCAAACCTGCCTCAGATGGTAAAAATGTCGTAAAATTAATAAATAATTAAATAAGTTACTAACGTAAAAAATGACTTATTAAAAGATTTTTAGGTTATGTATGGTTTGATTTTTAGAATTTTTTTTTAAAAATAAAAAATTAATTTGGTTAAGAAATAAAAAATAAAAAATAAATATTATTTAAGGGTAAAAAATAATTATCATTTTAACTTTTGAACAGGTTATATACATACGTATGTATGGTTGTTTCAATTTAATTTGTAAAAAATTATTTCTAAAATTATATAAAAAAGATTTATATTTACAAAAATTATATAATTAATTATTATTTGCTATTATAAATTATTATTATATATATTTAATATTAGTCTCAATTTTATAAAATAAAATTTATTTATATTATAAATTATATATTAAAATAATATTAGTCTCAATTTTATTACAAAATATATATGTGTGGCATAGTGTGAGAGAGACAGAAAACGTGTTGAAAATGTTTGTCAGTGTCAGTGTCAGAATGAATTTGAATAAATATATATGTGTGTCATAGTGTCAGAATGAATTTGTGTTGAAAATATTTTGGCCAAAATCGTGATTCAGAACCGCGAGTTTAGAAGAATTTTTTTTTGGATAAAAGCGTGGTTCAGAACAGCGAGTTCAGAAGAAATTTTTTTTTGGATAAAATCGTGGTTCATAACAATGATTTCAGAAAAAAAAATAATTAAAAGTGCGTTTTGTAACCGCGATTTCTTAATCAAAAGCGTGTTTTGTAACCACGATTTTAAGATTTCCTATCTACACGAGACAGGCGCATATATGTTGAAATCGTGGTTCACAACCGCGATTTAGCCTAGTTTAGAAATTCTTTCAAAACTAGTCTTAGTTTGGGAATTGATTTAGTGTTTTGGCTTATTTAGGGAAATGCCCCCAAAAAAATATGACTATAAGCTTATACCAACATGCATTCCCAAAATCAATAAATCCAATCCATAAAGTGTTACCAGGCCTAAGGTTCAAACCAAAAACGACCAAAGTAACAAAATTCTGTTTTTAACACTTTCAGAGTTCAAACAAAAAATAACCACATCAAGTCATTTTTAACCGAGAGTTTCTTTTTAATTTCCTTAACAAGCCTAAGGTTCAAACCAAAAAAAGACATACGTAAGAAAATAACTCTTTGACCATTGTTAACACTTTTCCACCGAAAGTTCTCTTTTTAATTTCATTTTCTAACTATAATGAGATAATCCACATGAGCACTCAAAATTTATATATCCACACTTGTTCAATTTTACAAAATGCCCTTATGACTAAAATTACCAAGTATCAAGAATTTATTTTTTTTCGTTCTTTTTTCCTTGCACGCCACAAATCCAAGCATTTATATCATTAGGTCAGCTGATTGAGAGCTATAAAATGACAAACTGAGAGCACACACCTATAGGTGCAAATAGTTCACTGTGGTCTAAGAAAACCCAGCTTTTACTGGAATGAAAACAAAACAATCTGCATACACATCTACTTAAACAAATAACATTTTCACAACACAATAATGTTACAGATATCATCATGCTCATGGTTGAGCATAAGGTGGTGCGTTGACACATTAAAGAGATACATTGACCTCGATGGAGGAGTCTGTTAAAATGATTTCTTTTGAATTGTCTGCTGCTTTGGGGTGGTCACCACAATCAAACTTCAGCCTCACACATAGAGGTTTCATGAAGACAAGTTCTCCCATCGGATCTCTCTCTGATTTCATCAAAAATTCAATGCACGGGTCCTTACCCATCGTTTCTGCTCTCTGTGGGTTCAAAATATCTGCTATCCTAACTGCTTTTTTCTCCATGCTTTCCTTCCTTGAATTTGGATTTCTTTTCAGTTTTAAATAAAGTGCTGCGTAAACGACAACCTGCACAAGAATCAGAAACGACGAATTAATACAAACAACATAGAAAACTCAGAACTTTACATGGTGGTTGGAACAGAATAATATATTTGCAACTTCGTCATCTGAAAATTCTATGTTTTAAAAAATTAAAACTAGCTAGTAGTTAAAAAGAAATGCATTTCAGGCTTTTTTCAGTGTCCTCTTTTTATCAAGCTTTGTGTGGAGATGTGGTGGGGGAGTTTCCTTGGTGAGGGTTACAGGTGTTCCATCAAATGTGGCTTTTTTTGTATGGACAGTGGCTTTTGGTAGGATCCTTATGATTAATAATTTGATTCGGCGTGGGCATATTTTAGTTAATTGGTGCTGCATGTGTTGTGAAGATGCAGAATTGGTTGATCATCTGCTGATTCAGTGTCCGGCGGAACATCTTTTGTGGGTGCATGTTTTTTCTACTTTCGGAGTGGGGTGGGTGCAACAGAGAGGGGTGGGTGATGGAGGTGCTTCGAAGTTGAGGTGGGGGTTGGACTGGGAAGCGGCGTCGCAAGGCTTGGGCTTTGGCTCCATTAAGCTTGTTGTGGATACTTTGGTTGGAGCGGAATCGGCATGTTTTCCATGGTGTTGCTTGTTCAGTTTCTTGGTTAGAAGATAGATTTTTGCGAGTTCTGTGTGGTTGGAATTCAGGGCATGTGGATCCTAATTTGTTTACATTTTTAGATTTCCTTGATGATGTGATTGACTAGTTGTTTTGTTTTTGGTTTCCTTCTTGTATTCTTTTTGCATCTCCTTGATGCTCTTTCTTCAATAAAGTTTCAAAAAAAAAGAAAAAAGAAATGCATTTCAGGCATACCTCACTTGTTCCAGGACTTGTATTGATAGCACAATCAATGCAAACTCCCTCTTCTTGTGAGTTCCCATCAGAAGTGTATCCCTCTTCAGCGCTCAATTCTATTTCTGGTGTTGAAAAGGCAAGGTCATCCAACTCATCATACCACTGTTGGGCAACACCAACCTGTATACACAGGATGAAATCTTCGAGTTACTGCTCATGAATACATTAATAATTAAACCAAGTTTTAACTTTTTTCCCCTCTTTTGACATTGACAGAGACCTTCTCTGAGGATGCCACTCTGCTCTCTGCTCCTGATACTTCAGTGGCTGCCCCTCTTGCCTGGCGCCATACGCAACCTTCTTGTAATGGTTCAACAAGCTCAGTATCTTCAGGTATATCTACATTCAACTGTATGTCAATCCTACCTGTTTCATGCAATGCAAAGTCAGCTGATCAGTCCACAATTTTTGCATCTATTTTGGATAGATACATACTTGTCTAGATTTTTTTTTTTTTTGATCGACAAATGTTAGTTGTTAGATTAGCACCTATGGGAGAAAATCTCCCCACCCATGGCAAAGCACCTAAATGCTTGCACTCCCTTCATTCAACCCCTCTAAGGGGAATTGAACCCATGACCTCCTTGGGACTAAGCCCAAAGGAAGGCATAGTGGCCAACTAAGCTAGGCCTAGTTGGTTACATACTTGCCTAGATATACAACATTTTTAATTAAATAAAACATCTAAGACTAAACAACTCAAATATCAGCAACGCAGTTCATCCAACGATAAACCTAATCCGAATTGTAGAGCTACAACACTTTACATCCAACATTTATCTTATGCTTTGGAAACAGACACATTATATGGCATGACCAGACCTTACTTGAGCAGCACAAAAATCATATTGAAGAAAATATAAAGTAGGGACAACTTCCACATTCTAACCCGAATACTTGGTAGTTCGTATCTGTCACAGTTCTTTACAAAAACCACTGCCTGCCAAACTTAAAAACATAGATTCACTTATAAGGGCAGCCACTTGTTGCAGTTAAAGCCAATGGATGGGTGGGTATGTACCCAGTCCACTCCAACACCCTCTGAGTCGACTTCAAAAGCAAAAATTCCAAAATCTCAATAGATTTCCATGCAAACATCACTAAAAATACCATTTAAATTTAGACAACAAAAGAAATTTTTTGATTGGCACCAGGTGTCCAGATCAAAGCCCAACTAATCTCCAGGAGTGCACAAGCCCTCGGCAAGAAGTTTCCCGCAAGTACACTACAGTTAATTCCCGCAAGTACACTACAGTTAATTCAAGGGCTTTTCCCTAGTACGATGGCTCCAAGGAATTGTTAATTGTTAGCACCTAAGAAGTTTCGATCCCTAAACCTTGGAGAGAACACACCCCCAAGACCCAAGGACTTACCACTAGGCCAACCTCTTGGGGTTTAGACAACAAAAGATATTGAAGCTGAAATTAAAGCAATCAAAGATAAAATCAGGAGAGAAGAAAATTTCCAACCTATGGGTAACCCTTAGGGTTAGAGAGAACTGGCGGAAATTAGCTCTAAACAATATTCTGTAGTCTTCAAAAACTAAGAACGGCGACTCTTACATCCTCTATTTATAGACTAAGGCCACTAACTACAACTAATTAGACACCTAACAGACAAAGCTAACGACACCTAAACATGGAACTCATTCTCTTTTTAAAGAAGTTTATTTTACTACATCAGGACTTCCCCTCTTAAAAGAATTTGTCTACAAGTTTGGCAGTAGCTAGGTCTGTTTTAGAAGAGGAACATGCGCTGCATTTTCCTTGCCCAAAAATGATTCTCACAACTCATCCTTCCTTGAATACACCGAAGCTGCAGCCTTGGCTAAGCAACCACAGGTGCAAAGTTGAGAGCCCCCATCATGCACCCGTAGCATCTTGCTAAAAATTGGAAAGACCTCTACTTTCCCAAGCCTTTTTACTACTAGTTTGCATGACTATGCTATCTGCCAGTGTTCATCTCAGTGAAATGAAACCAATAGGCTAGCAGAGATATGTCCCCCAAAACAAAAACTGAGGAATATGATTAGAATGACATGATTGATTATGCACAAGAACAACTTGAGAGAAGCTTATCATGAGATGGATTTATGCATTGCACTTCTTCCTTCCTTCCCCTTGGACACAATTTTCAAATGAGTGTTAGAACAAGCAGCTTACTCAACTAAAAACAACTTGCTATAAAGGCATAAAGGAGTACCAATCACACAGCTTCATTAGGCTCTTTAAAGCTTCCAATGATATCATTGCCTACTTGCAAGAGAATGCAATCACTGTACCACTCATTCCAAGGCATCAATTTGTCAATGCAATCATTGCACCACTCCATCTAAGGTATCAATAGTCAACTCAACTGTTTCATCTCATCTCTTTGATTCTAATTTCTGGATTTTGGTTAACCACCATTCCTTTCAAGAAGTGGAGGCAGCTAAGCATCAACACCAAATTCACACCATGACCTCTGCCACTACCTCTTTTACCCCAGTGAGCCATAGCACATGCAAAGCAAATCTCTCACAATGGACCAAGTAATCAGCACTGTTCCGAAATAGACAATCGGAAAATTCAAAACACAATTCAGTCCAATATAATGTTTCACCATGTTTCCGAACTGAATTCCAAACTGAATCAAGTGTTTCGGAATCAAATTCTAGTTAATTCGAAACAAATTCATCAACGTGAAAATTGCACTAATTTGCCAAATTGAACTTCACTTTTGAACTCAAATTGGAATCAAATTGAAACTATCGAACAAAATTTGAACAATTCTGAAACAGTCAACTAAGGTTTGGACCAAACGAACTGCAATTGAACTCATACCAGCCCCTCACAGTACTTGATTAATTCACGAATGAGGTCATGACTACAAATAGAAGACTCGACTAGGTCACATCTACCAATCGAAGAAAAGAAAATCACAATCAAATTGAAGTGAGGAAATCACAATACAAAAGGTGAAAGCTTGTTAGAAATAATGTATAGAGAAAGAGAGAGAATAAATTGTATGTATTATTATTGATTGATGTAATGTTGTATCAATTACAATGATTCATGATTCCTACATATAGAAGAGGGTGAGTGTGTAGTAGGTAAGGAGTAGGTGAAGTGGAGGTGGTAGTGGTGTAGTGGGTTAGGTTTAGTGGAGTAGGTTTAAGTGGGTGAAGTAGGTGGAGAGTAGGTGGATTTTAACAGCCCCCCGCAAACTCAAGGGGGATAGGAACTAACCAACTTGAGTTTGGAGAGAGTAACAAAATAAGAAAATACATAAAAATAAAAGAGGATAGGTGACACTGTATGGTCGTGTCAGACCATTGATGAAGACACTGGATGGTGGTGTCATAACGTTGTAGAGGACACTGTATGGGGGTGTCAGACCGATGTAGAAGACAGTTTATGGGGTCATGTCGGACCGTTGTAGCAGAAAGCGTGCCCTTGTAGAAACTAACCGGAATCAATGTCGGGACAGTTTACACAGTCTTGTCGGACCCATGAAGGAGCTAACCGGAATCAATGTCGGGACAGTTTACAGAGTCTTGTCGGACCCTTAAAAAGTCGCACCCTCAAAAGGTGTGCCCAATCCATAAAAAGGCGTGCCATCAAAAAGCGTGCCCAATTCATAAAAAGATGTGCCATCAAAAGGCGTGCCATCAAAAGGCGCGCCCACTTCATCAAAAGACGTGCCTGACAGAAAGCGTCGAGCCATCAAAAGGGGCGCCTGACACGCGGCGATGCACGTGATTAACAGAGCGCGTGTCGGCCTCGTCGTCTCTGTCTTTATAAACCAAAGCGAAGTCTGAGGCTTGGAAGCATAACAAACCAGTTGAAACCTCTTCGTTCTCTGTAACATTCTATAACCAACCCTTCTCTGAAACACTCAGCAACCCAAAAACATGGCTTCTTCTTCCCGTTCAGCTACCCAGAACATAGCCTCTTCTTTCCGTGGTCTGCTCACTCTCTTTCCCGACCTCAACGAGTCAACAAGAGAGATAACTGGTGCGGTGGCCTGTGAACCTCAACCAAACACCTCTGGTTTTGCTCCGTTGAACTTTCCGATGCGGTCGGTGGAGCAAAAAATGGCAGTGCAAACGGATATTGAAGCTAATCAGTATACATTGAAGTCCTGTGTTGAAACTATGACTGCGGTCACAAACTTGTCGCACCGGCTGCAGAGTAGGACAAATGAGGTGCAACAGTTAAACGCCCAACTGGCTCTGCTCCAACGCATGTATAAGGATGCGCGAGCAGAGATAAGTGTGCTAAAGGCGGAAAATAAGGAGCTGAAGCGGAAGGCCACCGTTATGTTCCGATTTGGAGGTCCGCCATATGCTGTAGTGGAGGAGCAGGGTGGAGTGATCGTGCCCAGTGGAGTAGGAAACACGGAGGCAACACCGTCAAGGGCCGCCCAGGACGGAGGCAAGAAGAAAAGACCGGCGGAATAGGCGAAAAAGTGAGATCGGTGGGTGGCCGTCTGCAGAAAAAAAAACAAATCTTGTGGTTGTTTTTTTTTTTGGTGTAAAATGGTGATCGGGGTGAGCCCCAACATGAATAAAATAAGGGAAGGTTTGGTGTGCAAATTTGTATTGTTTTTTTTTTTTTTTTTAAATATATATATATATATATATATTCTATATATTCTAGTGGGATGAATGATGAGTTGTATGAAACGATGGGAACAAGTCCATGTGGGTTAGGGAATGGCGATGATAATGTGTTGTGGGTGGTGGAAAAAGTAAAGTGAGAGAGAGACACACTGTAACATATTAACATAGTTTATCTTAGGTTTACCGGCACATTCCTTTTCTGAAGATATGCATTCCAGCTCAAACCACTTCAAATAATTCACAAATCTCATCATCACCTCACGTGATAAGAAGACAAATTTGCAGCTGTAACACTGCCCAACGTGGGTGAACAGTTGGTTGATAAAAGTCCTTTGGTGAAGTGATGGCGAATCATCCTCACTCTTGAGCCCCTCCATTACACCAACTTTGGTACCGTTTACCTTGGAAGGGGCTTGTGCATTGGCCTTAACCTGCAAACCCCCAGTGGCAGCAGATTTTGATTTAATCCCTCGTGCATCCACATTTGCTGGAGGTCCTCCAAGCTTGCTGGATGTCTTGGCACCAGAATCGGGTGGAGGAGATGCAACTGGAAAAAATGCAGAAGTAGCGGCGGTAGCAACCATTATGAAAAATCTATCACCAAGCTGAGAAGAATCTGGAAGAGCACGGTAGAAAACGTCAGAAATTGGATGTTTTGGTGGCAGATTCGAAGCTGTCTGAGTGCGGAAAAGCAGTTGAGAATTGCGTGATTAGTGAAGGTCGTTTGGTGGAGAACGGTGAATCAGAGACGACGTCTGCGAAACAGTGTGCATCTCCGACTTCAAATGTGACAAACGAGCCTGAGGTGGCTCAGAAATGCCCTAAGTTAGGCATGACTTCTGTGCGTGGAAGGAGGAGAGATATGGAAGACGCTGTGGCCATTCACCCCTTGCTTTGCCGCCGGAGTAGTCAGAATCCGGCGGATTTGCACTTTTTCGGCGTTTACGACGGCCACGGTTGCTCACATGTGGCGATGAAGTGCAAAGATCGATTGCACGAGATAGTGAGAGACGAGCTCGAAAGCCACGAAGAAGATTCGTGGAAGAAAATGATGGAGCGAAGTTTCTCTTCTTGCAGAGTTACGGCTGTGGAGAGTGGAAGGTATGTGTAGAAAATTCCAGCGGGCAGCAAAGGCAAAGGTGTCGGCCGGCTGCCCGCCGGTGAGAAAGAAATACAGGCTTAAATCTTATCGCTCTGATACCATGTTAGAAATAATGTATAGAGAAAGAGAGAGAATAAATTGTATGTATTATTATTGATTGATGTAATGTTGTATCAATTACAATGATTCATGATTCCTACATATAGAAGAGGGTGAGTGTGTAGTAGGTAAGGAGTAGGTGAAGTGGAGGTGGTAGTGGTGTAGTGGGTTAGGTTTAATGGAGTAGGTGAGGTGGTAGTGGTGTAGTGGGTTAGGTTTAGTGGAGTAGGTTTAAGTGGGTGAAGTAGGTGGAGAGTAGGTGGATTTTAACAAAGCTCAATCAGATCAGGAAGCCTACACTAAATTCTACATTCCAATTAGAGTTCAATCAGTATCACAGAAACCACAACTCAACTTGAAGACTCAATTTCACCCAATCAGTGTCCGACTGGTTAGATTAGGTCAGAGAAAGAGTTGTTAAGCTCAGGACTTGCAAGACACTCAAACTGAAATCATATCAAACTCAGAGCAAAGATTCAAATCAGTCACAAACCAATCAAGTTGCAGGTCACTGCCAAACCAGAATTGAATGGCAATTGATAAGAAATCTGAAATTAACTCAGATCAACCAAGGCAAAATATACTGATTTTGGGACAGTCAACAGAAACAAAGAACCATTCAAAGGCTCAAAAATGTTTCCTGGAACTAGTTAAAGCTCTGTCAATCCAATTCGGATACCAAAAAACTCAAACAAAGAAGAATTAGAGATTGAGTTAACAAAATGATGCAACACAATCACAAGGAATCACAGGTCGAACTACGGCAGATTCTGGCTAGAGAAATCTTGTATCTCACTTCAAAGCTATGAAGCACCGACACTTCAAAACAAGTGCCATATCCGTCTTGGACACACGGACACGACAGGGACACGCGGACACAGACGGGTACACATACAACAATGATTTAGACCACTAAAAATATATCACTAATAGCACTAATGCACTGAGAATGGCAAAAAAAAAAAAACAAACAAACAAAAACAAGGCATAGAAAGTGGACAGGGCCCACTGACACATCATTAGTGCTCCCTCTAGTGCTCCCTTTTTAGTGCTCCCAAGCATTTTTCGGTACACATATGGCCACATGGCGTGTCCCCTTATTTAATTAATTTATTTTTAGGGAATACGTCAGGCACATGCCGGGGACCCTTCAGGGACATGCCAAGTTGTCTTTTCCTCCATTTTCTTTAGTACTTTTGATGAATGCTAAATGTTAAATATTGAATGTTGAATATTGAATGTTTATTATTTTTTTCTTAGATTTAAATACTTAATAGATCATCCATAAAAAATATATATATAAACTGTAAGTGTTAATTTAAAAGTGTGTTTTTTTTTTATTAAATTTTTTTTTTTTATAGAATTAGAGTTAATTTTTGTTAATATTGATTGTTTGTGGACGTAATATGAATCTAGATAGCAAATAAAAATATATGAAAACATATTTTATTGTAGTGTCCCCGCTGTGTCCGTTTCCCTATTTTGTTGAAATCGTGTTACGTGTGCTTGTTAGCTTCAGAGACAATTGCGAAGAAATTTAAGCAATTTCCTACTCCTAGTTGAGATCACAACTTCAAACTTCAAATTAGGCCTATCGAAGCTTGTGAATGAGCTCAACTTGTCTAGATTAAGGTTCAATTGACTCAGGAATGGGACCCTGACATCAAATTGAGGACCAATCACTTAATCACTACTTCAAATTGAACCAATTAGGGCTCAATCATGGCTTGGAATTTGGGAAATCACAGATACGCTGGCTGCGAACCAGATTGAACCAGATCTCAGGTCTCAAACTAGATATGAAGGCTTTGGAAATTCCAAACACACTAATCGAAAAAAAATCAGTGTATTGTGGAGCATTCGAACCACATAAGGCAGGTAATTGAACTCTAGAAAGGTCATTTGTGATGCTCATTCAATATTTAAGTAAGATCTAAGCTTTAAGTCAAAGACTCAACTAAGGTTTGAATTAGTTAGGGTTTGAAGTTATTCAAGTTCAAAAGTATCTTCTACTTCGAATTTCTTCAGCAATGGCTTTGCTTAGACTTGATTTGCATCTCTACACATTTCTGGTTGCAAAGACTCAACTAAGGTTTGAATTAGTTAGAGTTAGAAGTTATTCAAGTTGAAAAGTATCTTCTACTTCGAATTTCTTCAGCAATAGCTTTGCTTAGACTTGATTTGCATCTCTACACATTTCTGGTTGCAAATCTGAGTTTGCAATGTGGATTCAAAAGTTGGCAGAGTGAAAACACGAAGAGTTGTTTTAAAACACGTTTATTTCACTACATCAGAAATTAAAATAAACAACCTTGCAAAGAAGAAAAATTAAAGTTTCAGCAACTTCCATGTACATGAGATTAATATGTCAAAGTTGTATAGATTATACCTACTGAGCGACATGTGGCATTTTATCACAAATCAATCTACTCAACAGTTACACACATATATTTACATGTAAGGGAAAATATCAGATAAATGGGAACGTAATTGCAAATCAATGGAGTGCAAGTGAGAAATAAGTCAACATCAATCAATCAATCCTAACTTCACATATAGAAGTAAGCTTGCAATGGCATTCTAACAGAAAAGTACTGAAACCATTTTAACAACTGCACAGTGCATCATCATGCAGTGCATATGCCTTATCCAATAGAGTCATATTGTGGAGTGTACACAGCACAGAGAAAAATACCTGGCAACAAACTGAAACATTGAACATGGTCAACGTGAACTTCTGACAGTAAATCTCCGCTGTAACATCAATGGTGAAATTAAGGGGGGGAAATTAAAAAAGTAAAAAATAAATAAAAACTTAAGGAGTGAAAGAAAATAAGTTACATGAACTCATATTCACCTCTATAAAGAAAATAGACTTACACATCATAAACTCTCTCCAAAGAGGATGCTAACCAATAAGGAAGTCCAAGGATCCCCAAGTTTGAGAAGTGGAAGCTTGAAATAAATCCAGATTCTCTACTGAGTTTCAAAACCCTCTGACCAACTTCACAAACACACCTTGTCAGAAGATAAATCATATACAAGAAGTTTAAACACTTAGAAGTAGAAAGTAATGCATCCATTGAAGTCTTGGTACCTGTATCACAAACAACTATATGGTCCTGAAATGTTGCTATCGAAGACATAAGACCAGCACAAGTAATCTCGCCCAATGCACTATTATTACCAACTAGCTGCTGCAACCAATCACCTGGAATCTGCTTCAAAAGTGATGATTTTTCCAGGACCATCGGTCCACATCTCTCCAGAATCTTTGGAAACCCTTAAAATGACAAGTTAATAATAATTGACATTGTCAGCTAGAAAACAATGTAAACAGGAGCCTGAGGGGAGAGGGGTGTTAAAGATTTGAAACCTCTGACAATTTCTTTGATCACTCCTGAAGCCAAATCCATAATCCATAAAGTTTCAAAGCTGCATAAAAAACAATTCAAAGAGAGGCTTCAAAGCTCACATCAAAGAGGTAGAGATAGCTGTGGATATGCAGATCACTAGTAGATCATTGTTAATTTAAAATTATACATGCTTGTTGCAAAAATGGCATATTAAAGATCAGCCACCAGCTTGTTTTCTAGTTTTGTTTGATGGGAAGTTCAACCTCAGTAGTCGAAAATTATTAGATTTCAAATTATTAAAAACACTTGGGGTCTATTTGCTCTCTTACCTCTCTCCATGTTTTTCATATCATTTTTGTGCAAAAGAATTTTTTGAAAATTCAATAAAAACTTAAAAATTATTTCCAAAAAATGGGGTGCTTTCAAAAATATTTCCCAAAAACATTTTTTGGAAATAGTTTTCCAAACAAGTTTTCCTCGTCAATTTCCGTATTTTCCGTATTTTAGAATAGAAAACATAAAACAAAAACCATACCAAACATGCCCTTAATCTTTTTTTATATATGTAAAATAAGTTTTGCAAATTTGCCCTTGCCTTTTTCATAGAATCTAATTTAAGCTTTCAAAAAAATTTCAATCATATGGCAAAATTTAGCAGGCCTTTTAAATTTTTAAGGAGAAGACGCAACCATCAACAGTAAAAAATTATTGTGGGAAGGACTCAGGTCACCCCAACCCCGCTCAAGGGAAATAAATACCCTTTGCTTGAGGCCTATATCCACCTAATTGAAGAGTTGTTTCATTCATGCACTAATCCAAACAGACCCACGGTTTCTATAGGAAGAAAATATACAAAAACAGCAGACAATAGTTTTGATCACCACCAATATGTGCCAGAAGAGCTGTATAGATATGCCATGCATACCGAATCCATAATAATTGGGGGAGCCATCAAACAGGGGGGAAAAAAATTCACTCATATACAACCTTGAGCAAAGATTTGCTCGCATCATTTCTAGGAGATAGAACAACTGTATGCACCTCGACTTTTGCATTTGGAGGTTTCTTAGAGTGTACTTCATTCCCATACGAAATGGGGGAATGTTTCTGAAACTTGTTTTCATGCCACTTTTTTGCCATAATTACAGCATGCTCGCTTCAAATTATCATTTATGTAACACTTAGCCCATTTTGTTGATCATCCGCTAGTTGTGTGGATGAAAAATGATGACGTCATCCATTTTTACATTAACAAGTCCTTTATACCCTCAATTGAGAACGAGGAATATCCTCACCATGGCAGCCATGGCTACCCCTCACATAGTTCTCACCACTATCTCCTTTCCTCCACCCCCACCCTCCCCCTCTTGGAAGTCGCCCTCATGTCCACCTCCCCTTTTCTCCACCTTCCACCCCAATCCTTCAACCAGGAAAAAAAAAAATTACTGAAGTCAAATTTAAAAATAAAAATAAAAAATGTGGAGGAAGAAATCAATACATCAACAAAGGCTAAGGTGGTGCACCATCTCCCTCTCACAGTGGCATGCAGTGGGGAAGGACTGGTTGTAATTCCATTCCTCAATTAAAATAGCCCTAGCTTGATTGCAAAGTGACTTAACCTCGGCTTCAGTTAGAGGCTTGCACTCCATCAAGTGCTCAGTCTGCTAATCCAAATCTGCATACGAAGGCTTGATTGATTAGAGACCAGACCCAACTGCGGGGTTGGCGTGCGGTGAGGGTGATGACATTGGAACGAGGAAAGAAAAGGCGGGGGTAACAGTGAAGGAATGAGAAAAAGAGAAGGTTGGCGTTGGAATAAAGGAACAAGATAGGAGGGCAAGTAAGTTGTAATGTGAAGTTTAGGTTTAGGGTTAGGGTTAGGAAGAACAACAAAAAATAATGTGAAGGGATAGGAGAGCAATTTCATCATTAGCCTTTTGAGAAAAATTAATACTTAAAACAGAAAATATATAACGGAAAAAAAAAAGTAATTTCGTAATTTCTATTAGTCCCATTTACTCTTCCGTTGATGAACGGATGGTATGCGGTGCACTATAATATATCCAAACCTTAGGAGAGATCAATGTATTGCTCAAAACTTGGCAACAAGTATTTTATTAAAGCCTTTTTCTCCAAGATGTGTTAAAAAAAAAAAAATTAAAAAAAAAGCCTTAGAAAAGGAGCTTGCTTGCACAATGTAATACCTTTTATTGTAATAGACCACATTGCCTAGAATCAGTGATATCACATTTAACACTTGAACATGACAAAATTATTAAAATCTGCTCAGCACCATACGATGTATTTAAAGTGTTGCCCTGGCTTATCATGTTGGTGAGTGGAAAAAGGGAACAATTGACCCATAACCACCATATTGACTGGTTGGTATCAAACATGTCAACCACTGCTAACAGATAAGTAACATATTTTGTGTGCAAGGGGCATTTACCTTTGGCGTGATCTAGACATTTCAAAACCCAAAAAATGAATTTTTAAAGATCATTCAGGTGTTAGTAATTACTGAGACATGTTGTTAACTAAGTAACACCACTGCGGTCAGTCCAAGTGACTTCAATATTTCAAAAAATATACAGGAAGCAATTCACTTCCTACACATTTCCAGTACATGTCAAAGGTGTGTGTTTCCAAATAACATGCATCAGCAAATTTCCACGCCAGACACTTAGTAAGCTTGAAATGAAAACTATATTAATCTACGAGATTATTGCGAGAAAATTAATATAGATGAAGTTGGAACAAGAGAAACTAGCAACTGTTTATTTTTTGAGAGAGAAAAAATAATTAGTGATTATTTTAATTATTTTTTACCTTCGGTTAAAAATAAAGAGATCATTATCCAATGCTTTGATCAGATGCCAAGGAAACAAAAATGATTTTGAATCCAATCTTTCAGACTTTCTGTCAACATCTCTTTTCATCAAGAGCTTATCCATGATCCAACTCAAGAGACTATTGTTTTTCTTATTAGCATTGCATGTTGGATATAGTGTCTCCACAACCCTCCTCTCCATATCAGCTCTCCTGATGGCATGGTTCTTCAGTGACAGGGATGAACAAACACAACAATGTGTTAAATGCAGTACCGAATACAGACAGATATTACTTCTTAAAATGAACATAAAAAGGACAAACTGGAAACACTATAAGTAACTGTTCTCCAAAGACACAAGATTAGCACCCCTTTGTTTTTTATTTCAGGGAAATACAATATATGAAAAGCAGAAATACTTGCATTAAACATTGTGAATAACCAGTGCAAAAAGTTATTCATGCTTGGTTTATAACAATTATAACAAAGAAAAAAAATTATACTTTACTGTGTGGTTGTGAAGTTAACATTATACAAAAGTAGTTAAAGGAAAATGGGGGGGAAATTGGAAATCAAGCATATAAGAAACTACTATGATGACGCTTATGTAAAAAGATAAGACGGCAAATGATTAGTACTTGTAAATTATTTTTGCAGCTCAGTTTTGTTATTACTTCTAGCTGAAAGTAAAAACAAAAAAGGAAAGGAAGAAAACTCAACTCAACTCAATAAAGCCATGGTTATACAAAAACTATTTAGTATCGGCTTCGCCATTCCATAATGAAGAGAAGATAGGAAATGATATGTTAAATGATTTCGGGTCTTAAATTAATAAGTGAAATGGCTTCACCACTAGTTGCCTAGCTTTCCCACTTGGGCCCTCCAAAACAGTAGCCTTTGATTCAGCACTGAAACACATTGAGCTGATATTGTATATGATTCCAGTTACGCAGAGATCAACTAATCAGATTTAGTCATATATATCAAATGCATATGAGCTTTTGTAGCTTGATATATGGCAGCAAAAAAATCAAGAATAATCTAAAAATAATCATTAATGATTCTCATCTTCAAAAGAGGAGCATGATTACATCCACCAAACAAAGAAATGAACCATGTTTAGAAGTTCTTTTGATATCACTAAACATTCTTATCAACTGAGTTTTAATACGTCACTCTGTTAGGCAGGAAGAATATAAAAGAAGAAAAACTAGTGTACTAAAACACAATGTTGGAAAGTATACAAGTAGTTCATGTAATGAACAAAAACATAGTTGTCAAATCGAGATATGGATAGTGTATCATTTTTTTCTTTTTTTCCAAACAGTGTATCGTATTTGGATCATATCATGTATTGTAAGATCTAAAAATATCTTTAATAACAGGTAAAAAACAAGTATATTTATAAATTAAAAAAATTGCAAATACTTTGTGAGAACAAAACTTTGAAGAAAGCACACATAATATAACATGAAAGAAAGTTAGGTTAACGTATGCATGCATCAATGCTTAATACATATAGGATGAAGAGTAAAGATAAAAGCAAATGTAACAAAAGATAAGACACTTCAAATCATTATTCTAATCTATGATTCTTTTGAAATCAAAGATTT
This sequence comes from Camellia sinensis, assembly GCF_055761805.1. NCBI lineage: Eukaryota > Viridiplantae > Streptophyta > Magnoliopsida > Ericales > Theaceae > Camellia > Camellia sinensis. The sequence goes on from NC_138963.1 coordinate 87,009,522, forward strand.
AAAGACTGCTACAAAATGAAAGTAACAGTACAAGCAGTTAGAAAATCTTTCCTTCAAAATGTTTCTCAATCTTCATCCTTAATAATTGTGTAATAGGGATGTAAACGGTTCACAGCGAATGATTTTTGGACTGAAACTGACCGAAGTAGCATAAAGACCACAGTTGTCAGTTTGATGATTGTTGGTTGGTTAGGTTCAGTTTTTGTCAGGGAGATGTCCTTTACAAAAAGTCCTTCAAGGGGGTATGTTCGGATACAAACCACACAACTAACAAAATCCAAACATTATACCCCATGAACTAATGACAACCAAATACTGTATGCTGTTACTGATTTGATAACTAGTGAAGTAAATTTTAGATACTTTAACAAGAAGCACATAAAAACAGAAATCAAATAATCAAAGTTACCTTAAAAAAAAATCAAAGAATCAACAAAGCATATATAACCAAAAAAAAAGGCAAACTTCTCTTCAACCCCTTGTGGTTTTGGGCCATGTGCAGTTTACCCCCTAACGTTAGAAAATAACCACATAACCCCCACATGATTTATGGACCAAAGTGCACTGTCCACTTTTCCATCCAAGTTAACTGACTGTGAAGTTCAAACACCCATGAAGAGAGTAAGCTACATTTTAAGACCAAAATACCCCTTGGACATCTTTAAATTCGCAAAGGCATGCCATGCTTCTTCCTCCTCTCTCTACTATTTCTCTTTCTATTCCTTAACTTCAACCCACTGTACCACACTAACTTCCTCTGCCCTCACCAATCTTCCCTCTCCGTGCCACCACGTACCTCCTTTCCCTTCCATTCACATGATTATACCTACATCCCGCTCTACAACTCCACGGCCACTTCAAGTTAATAAGAAAAACAATAAAGCTTGGAAGAAAAATGCTGGGTTTGCATTTGTCAAAATTTTTTGAAGCTGAAAATTAATGTCCACGGACCAGTGGGATATATCTTTAGAAGGGTCCTTAGGTTCTGTATATATATTTACATTGTATATGCATATATGAATGAAATTTGGGTCGTTGAGTAGTGATGGAATGGAGAAAGAGTCTTCTAGGGTGAAAAAGTATATATTTACATTTTGAGTTATCACATAGTCAATTTCAATTAATGGATAAGCAAATTATACCGTATATAATTTGATGCCCAATGACAGAACCTTTTTTATTTTTTGAGGAATAGTGTCAGACCTTAGCTTACTGTGAATGATTTGAGGAGGGAAAATGTTTGGTGGCCCGAATTTTTGTGGCTCAAATGTGTCAAAATGACGTCGGTTTATACTCAAAACAACGTCGTTTTGCGTGTTTCGAGCCATTCGAGCCATGATTTTTCGGGCCACCTAACATTGTTGTTTGAGGAATTTAGTATTTGGATTTTGAATTGATTTGTAGAAAATTGAATGATTGGATAATATATATGCATTTACAGATTATATATAAATATGCATTTACTGTTGATGAGTGGTGAGAATGAGTGACTGATTTTTTGGTGTGGAGATGTGTGTGCTGCTTGGATTTCTTGTACAAGTTGGAATGACATTTGTTAGAGTTGGTAGCATGGAAGGAAGAAGATAGAAAATAGGTGTGTGTGTGTGTGTGTATATGTATATTTGCAGATTTAATTCAAAAGAGAGAAGAGGAAGAAGACGGGGGCATAAAGGTCAATTTACACATTCTGTTAACAGAAGTTAGCATGCATTTTGGTCCCATGTGGAAGTTATGTAGTCATTTCTAAACGTTAGGGGAGTAAACCACACATAGCCCAAACCACAAGAGGCTAAAGTGAAGTTTGCCCCTAAAAAAAATGCAGAGAAAGAAACAATGAAGAAAATGAGAGGATATAACAAAGCATAAAAACAAAAATCCGAGGGAACGACTGCGAGAGCAGCTTCTGTCTCGAAAGCCATAGAAAGTTGCAGATGGAGATGAGGCAAGATGAGAGAGCTAGAGAGGTGAGATTAGAGAAAGCCAAAGAGGTGAGCCCAGAGAGAGCCATAGAGGTGAGACATCGTTGTTGCTCATCAGATTAAAACAAAGCTGACTGTTAGAATGACAGGCAACAATGGTGGCTAAGAGAATACGGGAATCAATTGAGAGACAATGAAAATTGATGGTTTGAGTTTTGAGTCAAATGGAACAGTTGAGATGAAATCAACAATAAATGAATGGATGACTAGGATTTAATGAGATTATGAGACTATTTCGGTTCTACCGGTCTTTAAATTTTACCAAAACTAAAAACCTATGAAGCACTGAAACTTCAAAACAAGCATCATAGCGATGTCAAACACGAACATGTACAGGACAGACCACATAGCGTGTCCCTTTAATTTGATTAATTTGTTTACGAGGGGCATGTTGGAGACACACCAACTAGTTTTTTTTCCCCCTCTTCTTTAGTGCTTTTTATGGATATTGAATGTTGAATGTTTATTACTTTTGCTTAGATTTAAATAATTAATAGATTATCCAAAAAAGGCATAAACGATAAGAGGTAACTTAAAGAGTGAGGTTTTTTTATATTTAACAAGTGTTAATTTTGATTGTCTGTGGATGCAATATTAATCTGCATAGCAAATAAAAATATACATAAAAAAAATTATTATCATGTCTCCATTTTTATTTTTATTTTGAAATCGTTGTGTCCCGTATCCTTGTTCAAGTTAGCAACTGTGTCCATATTAATGCTTCTAAGTAGAAAACCGAACAAGAAAATTTATTTTAACGAAACTAAACTGAACCAATCGGTCTGGGGATAAAAATCGAAAAAAAGTAGGCCTGGTTGGTCAGCTCAATGTATTTAGCAAAACTTTCACCGCTACTGCATAATATGTTTCTTGTATTGTCCTAACATACCATTTAGGCTTTGATATTTGATTTACAGCTTCTCAATTCTCAAATATTTTGCCTATAATAAAAAAACTTTAAGCTCTTCCCAATGTAAATGGCCTTATTAGTGGGGTGGGAACTTACTAGGGAAGAAGATATCTGTGCAAAAAAACTTCTATTTGGAAAAAGTAATGTCTTGGTTGTGCACAACCAAGTATTTTCACCTAAGAAGTATGGACATGGACACCCAAACATGAAAATTTTCAAAAAATGCAAGACACAACACGTGAGGCACATGTGCACAATATATAATTTTATATATTCATTATATGTCATATATAAGAATAATTAATTATTATATCACATATATGAATATTTACGTCAAACATAACAATTTTCAAAGTGTAAAGAAGAAGAACAAGTATAAATTTATATTGTTTTCGTTTTCTCGTTGGATTTCAAGTTATTTTATTCAAACTTGTAATATATTTCATGTGTGTCCAAGTGTTAGGAAGTGTCCAATGAGTGTCGTGTCAATGTCAAACACAACACGTTGCCTTCTTAGAAGTGTCTATGCTACTTCCGTTTTCAAAATTTTACGACTAAGTTGCCTGCCCAAGTGCACCAAGTATTATTGGTCTCTTCAAGTCAACCAGAGGTTATTCAGTGTAACCAAACACGTCCCCAAAAAGGCTTACATATGGTAATCTAGATGCCCATGGGTTAGGTACAGGTGGCAATACCATGCAACAAACATGTGGTAGGTTGTTGAGTGCCTACATAGGAAAAAAAAAATTGGATCAGCATTATTAGTGGCTTTTGAAACAAAAGTGCACCATGTTCTGAAATTGTTTTTGTAAACTGAAATCAATAGATTTGACCATTATCTCGTAACCTCTGCTTGCAAGCTTGCTTGTTCCTTCAATGCAGAACTCTCTGGTAACCTAGGATCAAATGGTGGAATGAGCAAAAGCTAAGTTGGAATTTCATTCCCACAGCCACCAATGGAAATCTTACATTCTTGGACTACTAAAGAAAAAAAGTAAAGGTGGGCCTGCAGGATTTAGAATCCAATAATTCTCTAGGTTCAATTTCTGACTCCTCCAAACCCACGAATGGCATCAACACAGGAATCTCATTACTAATAACGTGTCTGTTGGCATACAAGATAACCATTCCTTATGTTCCATTCCTACCAGTATCGTCCAAACATGATCTAAAGGATGCATTAAAATACTGGTAACTAAATACTCTAATATTAGGAACTGAAAACACTTCTATTATTGATCCATATACTAGGGACATACCTCTGAGTCCACAAAATATAGGCAATCCTCAACTACATGATAGAAAGAAGCTGCAGGGCACATTAACTTGACAGATTCAAACTCTCCATCCTCAAAGCCTGGGGAAGATCCAATCTGCAGCAATATAGTTCTGAATAAATGCGTTTTGATTCCCATCTACTCTTATTTTTTATTTTGAACTAATAAACTTTAAAACTTGCATTCAATTTCAACTGAAACAATACTCTCAAACATACACAGTCTAAAATTTTTCCATTGTCATCAAATATGATAATCCGATGGTGATTGATGTCAGAGAGGAACAAGCGGTTGCCCCTTTCATCAACAGAGATGCAACCTGCAATAAAAGATGGAGGATGTTTGATGTTGGATTATATATTATTTGACCACATAAAACTGATGATTAATACAATAAAGAAACTAGAAAGCTTGTAAACGCATAAGTTTCCCAAAAAAATAAAAAATAAAATAAAAAACACAACGCCCAATTAGTACACATTAATGTATGTTTGGGAGGGAAAAATTGAATACACACCTAACCTTTGGCATAGTGCACAAAGTGGTTGCCCCGAGACTTGAATCCATAACCCAAGATTATTAGGCCAAGGTTTTACTGTTTTTCCAAAAAATATTTTTTTTAATTATTAAAAAATAATAATAAAAAAACCTTAATAAGACAACCATTCTAACTCAAATTGATAGAAATTCATGCTTTTTAATGGCATAAGATTGCCAATGATTCAACCTCAATTTTGGAATATGTTTTTATTAATTTGATACTCCATGCAGGAGAACTTGGAGCAGCAGATAATAGTAGCATTCATACTGTATGGCTATAAATAAAGCAGCATATGCATTTTTCATATCTCGCCACAGAGAGAGGGCAGCCAGCCTAGCGAGGGAGTAATCCAGCTGATGCAATACTAGCCTTAGTTTTTTAGTTTCCAGCTTAAGGATCTTTATTTTACAAAGGCTTACAAATATCTGAATTTCTTAGTATAATCTTGGTGGATATTTTCTATGAGGATTTCTTTGAAAGCCCATAACATATTAAATTTAAGACAATTTCTATGAGGATTTCTTTGAAAGCCCATAATATATTAAATTTATTTAAGTTAATGGTCACCGCAATTCATTTAAGTTAATTACCCCTCCTCAACTTTTGGGATTATATTTTTGGGAAAATTAGCCTACCATCCCTCTCTAATTTTTAGTAATGGAATAGGTCCACAATATTTTCTTTTGTAGTCTAAGGTCCCTCACCCCCATACCCTTATATCACACGTACACTCTCATTCTCACTTTACTCTCCTCTGTCTCTGCTCTCTTCTCTCTCTCTTCCTCTCTCTCTAGGGTTTTGATTGGCGCAAGAAAGAAGAGGAAGACAATGAGGGCGATGATTGCTCCGATGAAGATTCCGATCACTACCCATAATTGGAGGACAAATATCAAGATCGGCTTCGAGAGCTGGCTGTTCACAACACTGCGTTTATTTAAGGAAATCAAACGCGACCTTCAAGTGCTGGATTTTTTCGGCAGTAAGATCAACAGTGGCCTCTGCATCTTCCAGTCAGAGGTTCAAGTCTAGCGCCGGCAAAGGAATCAGAACAAAGGTGACGAGTGATGATAATTCAGGAGGGAGCTGAGGGTCTGGATTTTTCTTGGGGTTGAAACGTAGAAGACGCGAATACCGGCTTTGGCTAAGACGAGGGAGAGCTCGTAAAATGGCATCATGTGGCCAAATGCAACAAACGGAACAAGGATGCCGTGAGTCTCTGTCTCTATTTTTTCCGGCGAAGAGAGTTTTATTTTTTGACGTTGTGAAAGTTTTGACTAGTAAAAGAGAAACAGAGCAACAATACTAGTAAAAAATCATTAGATATAGGCACAGCATCCGGGAATGGAAAGTTGTGTTGCATAACCTCCATTTAAATATTGGCACAGCAACTGCAAATGATTGTATTCATTTCACTATGTTGCGTGTTCATAACACTCAATTTGTTCATACGAGTTTAGATGCACAAATTTTCCTTTGAGCTATTGAATTCCTCTCTCTTTTATTAGGAAAATTTCTCTGGTTTAAAATTACAAATTCTCTGATTTGGTTAAAATTTCTCAAGTTTGAATCCAGAGAAATTCTTTTATCGCTCAATTTGTCTACATCTTCAAGCTCATGCAAGTGAGTTTTTCTATATACAAACATATATTCCTAATTTTTTGTCCTAACGTTGCACGTGTAGTTGTTATTGATAATAATTCTTTTTTTTTTTTTTTGCTTTTAGATCATTGTAATGGCATTGGTTTCAATACTCTATTGACATGCCACAGGTAACAAAATCTAAAGTATTAAACAATTGATATATTGGTGTTTGTTTGGATGTTAGTAAACTACTTGTCTTAAAGATATGTAAACAAGAACACAATAATAATTGATGAAATATGACCTAGAAGAAATGAAAGAGCAGGGTGCAGTTGAAGATAGGCTAATGCTTCTGAAGGGCATTAGTGGAGCTTTTAGGCCAGGTGTGCTCACAGCCCTAATGGTCATCAGTGGTGCTGGTAAAATTACTCTGATGGATGCTCTGGAAGGTAGGAAAACTAGAGGATATGTTGAAGGTAAAATTACAATTTCCGGCTATCCAAAGAAGCCAGAAACATTAGCTCGGATTTTGGTTACCGTGAACAAAATGACATCCATTCTTTGGGTTGGTTAAAATCATACAAGGATGAACGTTTCTTTTGGGTATGTTGTTTCAATTAGCTTGGAAATGAAAACATATTTGAAGCATTTCGGAAATAGAAGGGAAATGAGAAAATAAATTTTATCTTCTCCTTTCAATCTATCCTTTTCTTCTTTTCTTGTTTGCCATTATACTCGATTTTCTCTGGTTTAAAAATGTGAACAAACACAAAGAAATTTAAAATTTCTTTGGTTTGATTAAAATTTCTCTGGTTTGGTTAAAACAATTTCTCTGGTTTAAAATCATTGTGCTAAAATTTCTCTGATTTGGTTAAAACAATTTTCTCTAACTTAAAATTATGAACAAACACAAAGAAATTTGTGAACAAAGCCATAGAAATTCTCTGTGAACAGAGCCAGAGAAATTTCAATTCTCTGTGAGCAAAGCCAGAGAAATTTCAATTTTCTCTAGTTTGAACCCAGAGATTCTTTGAGAAGTCCATAATTTCTCTGGGAAGTCCAGAGAAATGGGATCGAAATTTCTCTGGATCGATATTCAGGGACCTTAGACATTATAAAAATATTGGATGTCCTTTATGCTATAAAATCTTAATGCTAGGGATCCTAAAAAAAATCCCCTATAGTTTTAGCTTAGGTTTTGAAAATATTTTCAATTTTTTCCTTCTAAAATTATGTGTATACCTTTTAAATTTTTCTTATTCTTCTTTTGACAAACTCAACCCACTATTGATTAGACTATTAAAAAAGATTGGCTCCTTATTTAATTCACAAATAAATTTAATAAATTATTTTCTTTTATTGTTTGTATTTAATTGACATTTTTTTCTTCCATTTCATATTGCTTGAGAGTTCTATAGATTTTCATATTACGATGATTTTTTTATAGTTATAGGTATGATATTGGAGTAGTTTTTGAAATATTGACAATTGTTTTTCTTTGCTTTTCTTTTTTAACCAAACTAAACTGTGTTCCAAACTGATCTGACCCCTCCACCAATGCTTCCAATAATCACTCTCTTTTCCTGCTCTAATAAACCAAGCCAAAGCAAGGCAGAGTAAATTTGAGGCAATCACCTATGACCCACCAAACAAAAAAGATAGAGAAGACAAGACTCTAGAGCATGTAGATCCCATGCTACCTAAGAAGGAAGATATGAATGATGCACCACTGTATGGCATTGCTACATATAGTAAACCAATTAAAAATGTTTATTTCTATTAATATTTTCTTTTTTTATCAGCAACAAAAGAAGAAAAATTAAATATAAAGGAGTACATAATGAGGACTAGGAGTCCTGTCAAAATGACAATCAACAAAACAAGAAGCAGTCAAACTGGAAAACATGAACTTTACATGACAAATAGCTCTCCAATCACTAGAAATCAAAAATCGCAGAATCCCTTTAAATGCTAGCAAAACGTAGGCCCAAATCGCTGAATCCCTTTCGTTGAAATTTATGTAATATTGATTGTTATTGATTGTTGTACATTTTGTATATTACAAGGATGTATTATATAGGAGAAGTTTTGGGAGTAGGTGAAGGTGGTAGTGGTAGGTGTAGGTGGAGTGGGAGTGAAGGTGGTAGTGGAGGTGGTAGGTGGAGTGTGTGATAGTGGAGGTGGTAGGTGGAGATAAATTCTAACAGCCCCCCGCAAACTCAAGGAGGATAGAAACTAACCAACTTGAGTTTGGAGAGAGTTACAAAACAAGAAAATACATAAAAATAAAAGAGGATAAGAGACACTGTATGGTCGTGTCAGACCATTGGTGAAGACACTGGATGGTGGTGTCATAACGTTGTAGAGGACACTGTATGGGGGTGTCATAACCATGAAGAGGACAGTTTATGGGGTCATGTCGGACCGTTGTAGCAGACAATGTTGGGACAGTTGTTGTGACAGTTTACGGAGTCTTGCTGGACCCTTGTAGAAACTAACCGGAATCAATGTCGGGACAGTTTACAGAGTCTTGTCGGACCCATAAAGGAGCTAACCGGAATCAATGTTGGGACAGTTTACAGAGTCTTGTCGGACCCATGAAGGAGCTAACCGGAATCAATGTCGGGACAGTTTACAGAGTCTTGTCGGACCCTTAAAAGGAGCTAACCGGAATCAATGTCGGGACAGTTTACAGAGTCTTGTCGGACCCTTAAAGGAGCTAACCGGAATCAATGTCGGGATAGTTTACAGAGTCTTGTCGGACCGTTGTAAAAGGTTGCACCCTCAAAAGGTGTGCCCAATGTTGTCAAAAGGCGTGCCATCAAAAGGCGTGCCCAATTCATCAAAAGGTGTGCCGAACATGATAGCGAGGCACGTGGGCGTCTTGGCTTGCGTGCCCGTTTGTCGGCTGGTGGCAAGAGGCGCGCGATGCGCGTGGCTGCCTCGGCTATAAGACGGAGGCTGAGACTGAGGCAGAGAAAAGCTGCGAAAAACCTCTGAAAAAAAAAAAAACTTCGTTGTGCTGAGAGAGAGTCTGAAAAACTCTTCGTTGTGCTGAGAGAGAGAGTCTGTAACACTCTGTTGCGAGAGATATTCTGTAACACTCTGTTGCCCAGAAAATGGCTTCATCGTCTTCCCGTGGACTGCGCACCCTCTTTCCCGACCTCAACGAGTCAACGAGAGAGAGAACTGGTGCGGTGGCACTGGAAACTCAACCAAGCGCCCCGGAGTTTGCTCCGTTGAACTTTCCGATGCGGTCGGTGGAGCAAAGAATGGCAGTGCAGTCGGATGTGGAGGCCAATCAGTATACTCTGAAGGCATGTGTGGAAAGCATGACGGCGGTCACAAACTTGTCGAACCGGCTGCAGAGTAGGACAAATGAGGTGCAGCATTTAAACTCCCAGCTGGCTCTGCTCCAACGCATGTATAAGGATGCGCGAGCAGAGATAAGCGTGCTAAGGGCAGAAAACAAGGAGCTGAAGCGGAAGGCCACCGTGATGTTCCGATTTGGAGGTCCTCCATATGCTGCAGTGGAGGAGTATGGGGGAGTGATCATGCCCAGTGGAGTGGGAAACACGGAGGCAACACCGGCAAGGGCCGCCCAGGACGGAGGCAAGAAGAAAAGGCCGGCGGAATAGGCGAAGAAGTGAGGTCGGTTGGTGGCCGGCTGCAGAAAAGAAAACAAATTGTTTTGTTTGTTGTGGTTGTTGTTTGTTTGTTTGTTTGTTTGTTTTTTTTTTTTTTTTTTTTTTTTTGGATGTAAAATGGTGATCGGGGTGAGCCCCTGATATGAAAAAAATATGAGTGTTGGGCAAATTTGTAAATTGTTTGTTTTTTTTTTTTTTTTTTTTTTTTTTGGAAAGAATAATAATAAGAAAAATGTAGTAATGGGGAAGAGGCAATTCCCGTCGGTGTGTTTTTTGTTTTTTTTTTTTTTTTTAATAAAAAAATAATAATAATAATAAGAAGAATAATATGGCGCATTGAACAGCATGATGGCTTTGGTGGGTGGAGTCTGTGGGTGCTGTAGTTAATATAGTATAATAAGCATATATTAAAAATAAAAGAAAGTGGCTGCAGAGAGAGAGAGATAAAATGCCCATGTGCATAGGTCTGCCATGTAGTAAAGGCTGGTTCCTCTCAAATTTGATCTTCTTCCAAGGGCCATCACGTAGAAATGTGAACTGGTCAGAAGAATAACCAGCATTGACAGGCAGTTGTTGGGATGGATTAGAATCAATTGTGATCTGTTCTGAACGCCAGAATGGCAAACCCAGGGATTGGTGTAACTGCTTAATGAATGATGCTTCCAAAGCATCAAGATATGAATTGTGCTTCTCATCCGTCCATGCCGTGCACGGTGCCACATTTGTATTCCGGTGAATGAAATCCTTGGAATGATCGACGGTTACAGAGGAAGACTCCAAGTTGGTCCGAGTCAACTCACTCCGGCGACCGTCCGGAGCGGCGAGATCTGGCGGCGGCTCCGGCTGGAGATTCTCTGCCATGGCGTGTTCGGACAATGCAATAACAACCTCTAAATTTAGAGGAACAAGCCCTTGATTCAGCAGAGAGAAACCCTCGCCTGGTTCTTCTTTCCTCTCGGTGTGAACAAGTTTTAGAGAGAGAGAGAGAGAGAGGCGGTCCATGAGGAGAGGGAAAGAAAGCTGCGGGCTACTCACTGGTAAATGTGGCAGCGGTATGTGTAGAGGTCCGGCGAAATAGATTGAGGTCCGGCGGGCGACCAAGGCGAGGTTGCCACCCGCCGGTGAAGCAAAAAATAGTAAGTGCTTAACCTTGCTCTGATACCACGTTGAAATTTATGTAATATTGATTGTTATTGATTGTTGTACATTTTGTATATTACAAGGATGTATTATATAGGAGAAGTTTTGGGAGTAGGTGAAGGTGGTAGTGGTAGGTGTAGGTGGAGTGGGAGTGAAGGTGGTAGTGGAGGTGGTAGGTGGAGTGTGTGATAGTGGAGGTGGTAGGTGGAGATAAATTCTAACACCTTTAATCACTAGAAATGTTTGTTTCTATTAATCAGATCCACCACCAGGCCTTTGATCCCCTACCACCATCCAAGCAATGAATACACCATATTTGTTGGAACCAAAGGTGACATATCAGACAGCTGATTATATTATGATACATGACAGTTTGTTTATTTTACTCTGGATTGTTACTAAAACGTGGAACCCATGGAATTCCTCATCCCCTAATTAACTCAAATAATGCAACCCCAACATTACACGAAAATGAACAAAAGGTGTATGGTGACAACCTCGAGGAACTCAAGATTACTATGATGACATTAAAAAAATAGATGAAATATAGGCAAACCATGCCATATCAAACCTATACCTGGGAAGAAAAGTAGTAAGTTGCGCAAGGAAGCACAAACAGGTGGTTCCTTAATGCCTTCAATTTGCTTCACCCAACTGCTTTTCATGTTGCTGACTATACTACTAGTCTCACTGTGGTGCACTAACTCCTTGACAGCTGCAAATATGACATCATACAAAAGTAATAATTATTCAGATAACCAATATAAGAGTAAATGCCTGAATATTTTACAAGACAAACCAACATGTTTGTTTTTTTTTTTTTTAGGAGAGAGATTATGAAGACCAATTCCAGCACCCAAGGTAAGTACTTCAGTCTGGGGATTCAATTCTTACCTGGAAAGATGGTACAGCTGCGCCTAGGTTTCATGGCCATTCAAATGTGTTAACAATCTATAGTGTATTTTAAGCTTCATTTTGAATGTGGAACAATTCACAGGTTTGTAGGAATTAGTCTAATTTCAGCTTTCATTTTTATAATTTTGGCTTCAATAACATCAATGGATAGAGATATAAATTTGAATTAGTAATAGGTACTGTGTTCTATTGGGTGCCGTTCCTTCACTATTGTTGATGGTTTCAAACGACTCCTCAGGGGCTATGCATGAAAGTAAGAATCATTACAAAGTCAAAAAAGCATTTAGGGCTCGTTTGGCAACATCACATTTTAACCTAAAAGTCAAAAAGTCATTAAAAAGGCCAAAAATCCAACAAATTATATAAAAAAAAGTCACAGATTCCCTTTTCTCTCTACTTTTTGCACATCTTTTCGTAAAAAAATCAAAAAGTCATCACAAACATACTAATTTTTTTAACCTCATATTTTAACCAAAAAACCAAAAAGTTACTAAAATAGCCTCTTCCAAACGAGGCCTTAGTTTTCAAAGATGATGAAATTCGATTTAAGAATATGCAGTTGTACACTTTTCTAAAGAGGGTGTCCTTATTTTTGTCACAAAAGGAAAGGTCAAACCCAAGTGCACAAGGCTCCTACTTAGAGCAAGATTTGGGAGAGGTTTTAGGTAGGCAGCCTTACCCTCACTTGTTTGCAGAAGGGCTGGCTCCCGTGACTCAAACCCACACCACAACATCGTGAAAGATGAACAGTTGCCATCGTTCTAGCAAAAGGCATAGTATAAATAGGAACAGAAAATAAATGTCCAAAATCTATGATGATCCAACAAAGGGTTATTCATATAACTAGGAACAAAAAAAAAAATGAGGACCAATCATTATTCTTTTTGGGTAGAGGCTTTAAAATCAGCTGTTGTTTATCAAATCCTAGGGCAATCAGCACATACTGCATCATTTTTACTGATGAATTTATCTCTCCATACCTTGTTAATTCTCCAATCTAATTCTCGTTCAATTCTCTTAGTTGGTAACAAAGAACAAAAAAAACAAAAAAAAGGCACCCTTTTATGTTAATGTAGAAAGCGCAAATAGTTCAACTATTCAGCAAGAACACCATTCATGGTTGTATTGTTGCAAAGAGAACTTCATAGACATAAAAAAGAAAAAGAAAAAGAAAAATACCGTTGTCAATCATTCCAAGATCCACATCCCTCTCATAGTAAAGGAAAGAACTCTTAAAACCTTTACATAAAATGAAACATGTCCCATCTGTCATCTAAATACATCAAAACAAAATTGATCAAAATACTACTAACTGAGTAAACTACCAACATTGTTTTAATTCAGAAAAGTTCAGGAACGCTCTAGATATATAGCAATCAAGCAAACAGAAATAAAGAATACAAGCAACTCAAGAGCTCACTTAACAAAATTGACATTAATTCTTAGTTACAATATTCATAGTTCAATATACCAGACATATACCAAAAACTAACAAATATAAAGGGAAATGAATATGTCACGCACCAAAATATGGTGCCACACACTTCTCTCACATGCACGTAAAAAGATGTGAGAGAGAAGTTTATGGCATTGACAGCATCCAAATATAAATATATATATATATATATATATATGCATATGTTCATGTATTCATATAGTGATAAGTCCAACAAATATCTTTGAACAATTGTAATGTGTTATGCTCTAAATTTGAAAACATAGGTCATCCAAATCTGCCATCTTACTGGGACCAATAACGGATTGCCACATAGGTCCATAATACTTCATAGTAAGAGCCACAATTCTGCAAGCCCATGCCCACGACAGAACATTCACCTCAGTGAGTCAGAAGCTGGTAGTGTCCTAAAGGCAAATAGCTAGACAAAATAGACACACATACAACAGATGGGTGCTTGTCATGAAGGCAATGCCTACTCTAAGGGATAATCACTGTTCAAAGGGCAGATACTTGGGATGAAGTGGATGCTTGCCGCCCCAAGGGCACAAAATCAAGTGGCACACCTTCTAAAGGTCACCACACCCGAAGGAACCTCAAAGTTGACAAGCATCCTAACTTTAGTAGCAGAAAACTCCTACTTGGGTGACGTTTCTTACTCAGAAACACAATTCCGCGCTCCCAAGTAAGCAACTTGTAAGAACTCGCTCCCAACTGAGATAGAACCTCTCAAACATAGAAACCTCAAATAAACAAAAGAAAAGCAACTCAAACTTATTCTAGTAATTTCTATTTACATAATATTTATTGATACTTAATAAAGACAACTTGTAGTTGACATTAATCTCCAATAATAATTCATATATTAATACATATATTACAACTAAGCAAAAAAAATTTAATTGCTACTTTATATTATATATTTAACATGTAAAATATATACACACTCCAATAGGAGCTTACTTCTAACTTTAGAAACTTCTATATGCAACTAAGACCCTAACACCTAACCCAACACTTGCATGGACACAAAGCCAAATAACCTTATGCTAATCAATAATTAGTAAAAGCGCCACTGGCAATGCATCACCTATTTGTAAAAATATTAAGGGTTAATTACACTAAGACCCCCTCAACTTTTAGTGAATATCACTTTAGCCCCTTCATCTATGAATTTGTACATGTCGACCCCCTCAACTATGAAAACCGTACAAATACTCCCCTTTTGAAGGTGGTCTGGAGGGTGCTTACAGGCGGTGAAAGTGATACATTTTTATAGTTAAGGGGGTCAAAATGTACCGTTTCATAGATGAGGGGCTAATAGTTGAGAGGGTATTAGTGTAAATAACCCAAATATTAAAATAAATTATCTTTGTTTACAATTTGATAGCTAAATTTACCCTTAATTATCCTAATCTATATAACAAAACAAGGGTGCTTTTGAATAGGGGATAGGACATTTGTCTATGTGTCAAAATGTGGATCATCGGATTGATTATCCTAATACATATACAAAGCATAACAATATTTGATAGCCAAATATTAAAATCACAATGTCATATCTCAAAAAAATGTCTCAAGCATCAAAAGAAAGATTAACATATTGTTCTACAAATTGTTGATACTTGATGCTAATACATAAGGGGGGCTAAAATGGGTATGTGGTCAAAACTCAGCCTATTAACCTTGAGGTAGTAGTTGTAGGTTCAAACCTAAGGGCAGCCACTTTTATGCCAATTATGCCAAAGGTTTTGTACAATGAGAACTAAATTGGCATGGTCTCAAGCAGTAAAGTTTCAGTTTTCTGCTTTTATTGTCATTTTTTGGGAATTGGAAACAAAAACTTTTTTGGTATACTATTTTTCTTTTCCAAAAAATGAAACTGGTTCCAAATTTTTCAAAATTTTCGGTAAAATAAGTGTTTCTACTTGTTTGCGAAACAAGTTCTCACTCTCTTCTCCCTCCCCCACCACCTCCAGCCACTACCCACAACTGTCACCACCAGCAGCCAGCCACTGTAGACTCTCCGGTGAGCTCAAGGACACCGCTTGCCACTACCTCCAACAACACACCAAACATATTTCTTCATTTTTGTTTTCAAAACTTTTTGTGTACACCAAACAAAACAAAAACCAAAAAACAATAAACTAATAATGTCATCAAACTGCACCTTGTACTAATGCAAAGAGGTGGATGTAACCAATTCAAAGCATGAGGGGACCATTACTGCTCAGATGTAAATAGTTTGACCAGCATAATAAATAAAGAATAAACATACTGAATTGTCATTTTCAGGACTCCATGTTTCATGCATTAATACATTGTTACTTATTTATGAATAGAAGATAAGAACTAAAGGTTTCCATATCAATTACAAATACTTCAGGTAACATCAACACAACATAATGGAGTACTGCATGATGTGAATTCATTCATAATTATCTAATTTCAAGTACGTAAGCCAACCACATATATCTCACCTCTTTAAAATTCTTGTTAGACAATAAAATAGGAAATGTAATATAGTCTTTCATGATTATTTGAATGAGGCAAGTACGAACAGCATCAGATAAAATCAAACTGCTGGACTGAAAACCCATAACATGTAGTGTAGGATACCTACAACGGAAGAAAGAAATGAAAAACAGAGTCACACAATTATCCACCTCTTTATAAGATATTAAAATCATCCAGATCTAAAAAGTTAATAGCAACCTGCATACAGCATTCCTCTACCTCTGCTGTAATGATTTTACTTTCTCAGACATAACAACACGACTGCTTCCAGGTATTAAAGGCTCCTCAAGGAATGCACCAACAAGAACTAAGAAGACTCCATTTCTCCTACAAAAATGCTTGCTATCCTCAACTTTATTCAACCAACAATGATAAGGGCCTGTTCATTCATTTCAAACTTTTACATGGGCAGGGGTGGAAGGCACACAACTAATCACAATTTTATCTCAATGCATATCACCATCACATTCCATGCTGTGGAAACAAAAAAAGCTCCATTCCCTTTCAGTGAATAAATCAAGAAACAAACAAACAACACATCCATAGTGACTTTGATCAAAAAAGTATGCAGATGTTACAAAGTTCTCACATAAACCATCATTAACGTGAAGACTATCAATTATGCCATTGATCTAATGCTCCAACTACCCATTCAAGTGTAGAAAAATTCAGTTATTTGGGGCAACAGATAATAAATAGTATGTTGAACAGTTGATGAGTGCAAGGTTGACTCCTAATATCAACTTATAGAACTCCAGGGATCAGTGCAGCAACTTGAATAAAAATAAGACATGAGGGAACTCTGAGGTCAGAAAATTCCATCTTCCTTTTTGTGCAAGACTGTTTGAGGCTGGGAAGGGGTCAATTCCTAGAAAAAAAGTAACGTGGAAAATGTCAGTGCCCTTCAGGCATCAAGATTGCTTTCCTTCCAGGATGGAGGTGGATCAACTTGTACACGCCTGCTTGAATTTAATCTTTCACAAACATAAAAGTCATCTACACATAAATTATTCTGGAAAAGGATCTTACACAAATAAATTCCCTTGAGTTAAAACAATGTTTGTACAGCAAGAATAGAAATATAATTATATATCCCTTCATATCATCGTTTGGGTGTGTACAAGAAATGGAAAGTCATTCACGGTCATCTTTCCAAGGAAGCATGAGATTGCCACACAAAGTAAGACTCTCGTTCCCAAACCCCCATAGTTTACATCCCAGGATTACTTAAATATAAAAAAGAAAGGTGGACCCACAATATTTATTATATTATCATTTTTCAACATAGGATTCCTGACTAATCCAAAAGCTACACTGGCATTAACACAAGAATCTTATTACTAATAATGGGAACTCTGGTAATGGGATTCTCGTTCCTAATCTTTGATTCCTTCCATCCAAAGATGACCCAAGGATCTTATGAAAGTAATAGTCCACAATGTTAATTCTTCCAACAGATAAATATATGAACATACATTTTCAATGCAACAAGAGGACTTGACCCCTGAACTTAAAGGTTAAAAGGCCAACCAAATACCAATTGGTTACCAGGCTGGTGCCACATGCACGCCTGTTGTTTAACTGGATAGTAGACAAAACTGACTATACCAAAGAAATGAATCAATTTACCTTCAAGATCATTAAAAGTAGATTCAATGAAGGACAAGAAATCAACTTCAGGAAGAGACTCAGGTGATGTTACTGAAACAGTTGACAACCTGAAAGAGACTGTCTTGGTTAAGTTAGAACTGCTATAAAGTTCTGAAACATATATGCTGTGTTTGGTTGGCGGATTTACTTAGAGAAATGGAAAAGGAAAGGGAAATGCAATCCCACTTTTTGTTTGGCTATAATAGGAGAAAAGAAAGTGAGAGAGACATGAATTAAAAAATGAGAGTGTGAGAAAGAGGATTTCTTTTCTTTCTCCATTTCCCAACTAAACCAAACATAGTTTGGAATTCGAATCCTTTCATTTTTTCTCCTTTTCTTTCTGTTTCCCTTTCCTTTTTCCATTTCCCTCATCAAATCCTCTAACCAAACACAGCCATAGGGGCCACAAATTCAAACTAGTAATATGTGCACATTCAAATCTCGAGAGCTGAAACCAAAAAACACATTCCCACTTGCTAATATGAATGAAATTCGTCATGTATATTCAGTCAACAGTAGTTATAGTCCAACGATGGAGAATATTGCACACCACAACTATGACTAGCAGTCTAGCCATTGAGTGTTGCACCATTTTATGCAAAGCATGAAAAATACAAATGCAGAAGAAAACATTGGATTTAGAATCAAAATCAAAACTTTAAATACAGTAAAGAATCGAGATTTATTACCTTTGAACACAACCACCTTTGTCGGCAAAATTTCTCATGAAGTTTGGCAATACAAGAGTCAAAGGATTTGATTGCCAAGCAATTAAGCCGATATCTTGTCTACATTGTAGATATCGATTACCTGAAGAAAAAAAATAAAAATAAACTACTTGCTAATTGTTCAAACTATTGCCACACTCTTTCATCATTTCATTATTTTAAATATTTGCTTTTGAAAACATTGAAAATAAAAATCACATGAATCAGTAAATGGGGGTGTTTGGCGGAGATAATTTTAAGCTAAAAGTTTATAATCAAAAAGTAGAAGCTAAAAATACCTCTAATCAAAAAAAGGAGTTGTTTGGGATAATCTAAATAAGTGCAGTTTTTGACTTTTTACAAAAAGGTGTGCAAAAAAGTAGAAAGTTATAGATAAGTTATTTCTGCCTAATAAGCTGTAAACAGAAACTACACCACACAATCTAATACAAACTCTCATATTAAAATAAGCTATAAGCTGCATCCATAATCTCCACCAAACACCCCCAATGAAATTGAACAACAGACACAAAAGAATATATATATATATATATATACATTATCCAGATAAAAATGAAACGTTAAAACCGCTATTCTTTGTAATTCCATAAACTTGCCAATAAAGAGCATGAAAAAATAGACAAATAAAATAATATATATATCCAAGAAAACTATGACCTCCCTCCAGTAAGCTATCCTATTTTTTTGATTCAATTTAGTCAAGTTCCATTTCCTCTGTTTGGTTTTAAAACAACTTCGGGTTACAGCAGAAACCAAATGGAGATTTAGAGGTTTTGGAAATGGAAGTAAATTGAACATGAATATCAGACTTGAGTCATCTAAAAGAAGAAAAACATTCGAATGAGTGAGTGGAACTCTAGTCTAGTATAGTGTGGCAATTTTTTACCTGAGTAAATGTGGGGCAAAATTCTTGAAATTTCTCTCAGTCGTCGAAACCAGAGAGCCATTTTCTAGGGGTGAGCATGGACCGGATTAGTCCGGATTGGGAGAAAACCAGGACCAATCCGTTATCTACGGTTCCTGAAAAATTAAAACCAATCCAATCCGTTTAAATTGTGGAACCAATCCGAACCAATCCGTTGAAACACGGATCGGATCGGTTTAGGACCACGGATTTAAATAATTAAATAACAAAAAAAATATAGACATTACATTTCCATTCCAATAGCAACATAGCTGCTGAAAACCTGTAAACAATATAATTAAGCAACATCCATTCCAATAGCAGCCTGTAAACAATATAAATAAACAACATCCATTCCAATAGCATTTCCATTCCAATAGCAACATAGCTGCTGAAAATCTGTAAACAATATTATATAAGTAAACATGACTTGAAATGAGATTGAAGGTACAACTACAAATTGAAGTTTGGAAGAACTCCATGAGTTGTCCACTAAAATTTCAAATACAGTATTTGTACATCTATATTTTCTCTCATTCTTTTCTCTTTTCCACTCTTCTGGAGATGTGTTTCTTTTCCATATATTTCTCATAGTTAGAACACAAATCAGCTTGAAATTTTTTGGCTGATTCTCAAAAACTGCAACACTACATTTCCATGAACAAAAATAAATCTGTCACGAACTAATTGGTCCAAAATTATGAATCTCATATTCAAAAACTGTATTGATCCCACCAAAATTTAAACATTCAAAAATTTTAAACCAATCAAAAAATATATTTTATTAACACACTTTGTAGATGTGTCTTTCATCTTTACCTAAAACCTCCATCAAACCAAACAGTGGCATAGGTGAGTCTCAATCAAAGAGTGCTAGCCTTACCATCACCACCAATGAACCACCAATCAAGGCAGATGTAGGGTAAGGTCACCCAAACACTGCCTCTACATGTACCCCATATCTTAATGAAGAAGTTCAGAAGTGTTCTTGTAGAGGCTCTCCCCTGGAACCCAAGCCCAATCTTAATGCCTCAACCTGCTTGAGATTGATTACAAACAAAAATAATAGCAGCAACCAACATAACAAGAGCATATAACTTTTTCCTTTCTTCCAATGTCGAGAAAATATGGAAAAAATGGAAAAACAAGAGCATATAACAAGAGCATATAACAACCCCTGTTCTATAATCTTTTTCCCCTCATTAATAAAAGATGGAAAAACCGAGAAAATATCTACATGAAATACAATCAGACTGATCAAACAAACAACACAAAACAGAGTTGAAATCAGAAAAAAAATAAAAATAAAAACAGAAAATAATCTGAGATGGATGATCTGGGAACAAAGGAACAAAAATAGTCACCGATCCGAGAGAGAAAGAGATGAGAGATGAGAACACCGAGAGAGAGAGAGAGAGCTAGCTCACCGACAGAGAAAGACGAGCAGCAGCACACCGATCTGATCTGAGATGGATGAGAGTGTGAGAGAACTCAGTCTGCGATGGGAAAGAGAAGAGAGAGAGACACCATCGATGTAGAGACCTGAGATGAGAGTGAGAGGCGTGAATGAGTGAGGCTGCAGCTTTTATATCAGATAAGAAATTATATGGTGTGGGAAGGTATATAGTATAAAAATATAGATTATTTTTAGATGGTCCGGATCGGTTCCAGTCTGGAACCGTGGGGTTTAATCCGGAACCAATTCGTGGCCTACGGATTTTGAAATTTTCAATCCGGAACCGAATCACGGATTAAAAAAACCAATTCAAATCTATCGAATTGGATTGAACCGGATCAAATTACGAATTTTACGGATTCCTTGCTCAGCCCTACCATTTTCTTCTCCGATTGAAATATGCCTCTTTTTTTTTTCTTTTTCTTTTTCTTTTTTTGTTTTGGCTCCGAGTTTTGTAGCGTATTTTTCTACTCAGGTGTTGTGTTAGAGTCGGCGGAATGAATTGGCGGCTAGGCCTAGGGCTTAAAATGATTTTGCGGGTGGAATCCCATCGAATCCATTAATTTGGTCAATTTTATTTTTTATTTTTTTACTTGTTTTTAATTTAAATTATTTATTTATTTTCATTAAGCATAATTTTAAAAATATATATATATATATTTTAGTCATTAAATTTAAATATCCATTAAATATATAAAATATTATTTATCATTGAATTTAATGTTTAAAATATTTTTTTTAATCAATTTTACTTATTGAAAACAGATAAATAATTTATATTAAAAATAAACCAAAAGATTTTAAATTAATAAATTTAGAAACTCAATATTTATTTTGTTATGATAGTCAAAGTTGACTTTTTTTTATAATTTTCCCTTAAATTTATTAAGTAAAAAAGTTAATTAAATTTATTTGATAATTATAATTTTAAATTTTAAATAATTCTTAAAATGTAGTCAAAAAAAAAATCAAAATTTAAGTAGAAAACATTTTACTATGACCTATTTGATAACGTTTATATTTTCTGTTTATATTTACAAAAATTTTAAAAAATATAAACAAAAACTCGCTTGGTTTCTATTTTGGTTTTCAAAAAGTTATAAACAGTTTACAAAATTCACTAAATTTTGTAAACCCAAAAAAGTAAGTTTCATTTTTAAATTTTTTTTTTTCATTTCTTCTTCTTTCTTCCACGCTTTCCGACTACCACCCATTACTCTCCCGTCTCGATCTACCCCGTCCAGCCTCAATTTTATTTATTAAATATACTTTTATATATATAATATTTATATAATTTAATTTTTTTAATGTAATCAAATTTAAATATTAAAATATTATACTTAATATTCATTTTCACTTATTTATTTATCATATTATATCTTTTAACTCTCGTTAATTATAAATTATTATCTATAATATACTATATTACCTTTAATTTTTATTAATTTTTTATTTTAAAAACTACAAAATTAATGAGAGCTGTTTTTATTTTTAACTTATCCTCACCCCTGATATGATATGGGGTGGGGGCGAAGGATGACAAATCCGCTCTAAATCTGTCTCATTGCCATTCACGCTCATTGCTATCGGATACTATCACCAACAATGACCTTATTCGTTAACCACCTTTGGCCACCACATCCCTCAACCACTAACCATCTTTTATTGCCTCCAACTATCTCTTACTAGTAATAACCATCTTTGGCCTCCATTTTTTATTGAAAACCACTTTTAAATGCCACTTTAGGCGGTTGACCGACTATCATTTCTAACCATTGACAATCATTTTCAATCAACACTTCTCGTAGCTAACAGCCACCTCTAACCATTGTCAATTGTCTCTTACTAGTGGCAACCATTTTCAGCTATTATCTCCCGTTGCCATTAACCACTTCAGACCACCATCTCCTATCATCGACAATCACCTCCCGTAACCCCTTCATTTTCACTTGTTTTCAAAACAATTTTTTTAAATATTTATGTACCAAACATGTTTTTTACTAAAAATATAAACATGCTTAATATTATTTTTAAATAAAAACAATAAACTGTAAATTTTGTCGAACAGTACTTTAATGTTAATCAAATTTATTATTATTTATGCATAAGTATTGTCCTCCACAAACCTCACCAACTCCGTCATCACCACCACCATTGCTACACCTCCACCCCTACCTCTTATCATTATCACCATCACCACCACCATTCCTATCACCGCTACCCAACATTATTACTATTATCATGTAAACACCTATCCACAACTAGGGTTGCAAATGAACCGAGCGGAGCCGAACTTTGTTGAGCTCAAGCTTGGCTCAATAAGGAACTAGGCTCGAACTCAGCTCGATAATTTTTTTTTAATATTATTTAATATATAAATAATGTATTTATACTATTATTTATATATTTATATATTATTTAATATATACATAATATATTTATTATATAATTTAAATAAAGATAAACGAGCCGAGTTTGTGCGAGCTCAAGTTTGGCTCATTTACTACATGAATCAAACTGAGCCAAGTCCTTAACAAACCGAGCCGAGCCGAGCTTGTTCATGAATAGCTCGATTTATTTGAAACCCTAACCACAACCACTATCACCATATTGACTGTTAATGTCATTGTTACCACATGCACTATCATCATTTTATTACCACTACTACTATCACACCACTACCAAAATAGTTATTGTCACTACCACCATCTTTATCACTACCGTGCAGTGGCGGAGGGAGTGAAGGCCCGGGGGGGGTCACGTGCCTCCCTTGGATTTTGGGATTTTTTTTTTTATAAAAATTTTGCAAACATAAAAAAAATATTTTAAATAAAAAAATTAAAAAGTATTATTAAAGTGAAATGTCAATGACATTTTAAAAATTACGATAACAATAATGGTTATTTTAATTGAAAATGAAGAGACTACTATAAACTACATCCCGTCTCGATCTATCCCGTCCAGCCTCAATTTTATTTATTAAATATACTTTTATATATATAATATTTATATAATTTAATTTTTTTAATGTAATCAAATTTAAATATTAAAATATTATACTTAATATTCATTTTCACTTATTTATTTATCATATTATATCTTTTAACTCTCGTTAATTATAAATTATTATCTATAATATACTATATTACCTTTAATTTTTATTAATTTTTTATTTTAAAAACTACAAAATTAATGAGAGCTGTTTTTATTTTTAACTTATCCTCACCCCTGATATGATATGGGGTGGGGGCGAAGGATGACAAATTCGCTCTAAATCTGTCTCATTGCCATTCACGCTCATTGCTATCGGATACTATCACCAACAATGACCTTATCCGTTAACCACCTTTGGCCACCACATCCCTCAACCACTAACCATCTTTTATTGCCTCCAACTATCTCTTACTAGTAATAACCATCTTTGGCCTCCATTTTTTATTGAAAACCACTTTTAAATGCCACTTTAGGCGGTTGACCATCTATCATTTCTAACCATTGCCAATCATTTTCAATCAACACTTCTCGTAGCTAACAGCCACCTCTAACCATTGTCAATTGTCTCTTACTAGTGGCAACCATTTTCAGCTATTATCTCCCGTTGCCATTAACCACTTCAGACCACCATCTCCTATCATCGACAATCACCTCCCGTAACCCCTTCATTTTCACTTGTTTTCAAAACAATTTTTTTAAATATTTATGTACCAAACATGTTTTTTACTAAAAATATAAACATGCTTAATATTATTTTTAAATAAAAACAATAAACTGTAAATTTTGTCGAACAGTACTTTAATGTTAATCAAATTTATTATTATTTATGCATAAGTATTGTCTTCACAAACCTCACCAACTCCGTCATCACCACCACCATTGCTACACCTCCACCCCTACCTCTTATCATTATCACCATCACCACCACCATTCCTATCACCGCTACCCAACATTATTACTATTATCATGTAAACACCTATCCACAACTAGGGTTGCAAATGAACCGAGCGGAGCCAAACTTTGTTGAGCTCAAGCTCGGCTCAATAAGGAACTAGGCTCGAACTCAGCTCGATAATTTTTTTTAATATTATTTAATATATAAATAATGTATTTATACTATTATTTATATATTTATATATTATTTAATATATACATAATATATTTATTATATAATTTAAATAAAGATAAACGAGCCGAGTTTATGCGAGCTCGAGTTTGGCTCATTTACTACATGAATCAAGCTGAGCCAAGTCCTTAACAAGCCAAGTCGAGCCGAGCCGAGCCGAGCCGAGCTTGTTCATGAATAGCTCGATTTATTTGAAACCCTATCCACAACCACTATCACCATATTGACTGTTAATGTCATTGTTACCACATGTAGGGGTGTGCGCGGTGCGGGTCGGTGCGGTTTAGGAGAAAAATAGAAACCGTATGGCGGGTGGCGGATTGATAAAAATGTCATTAGAATTTGCCATTTTTTTATCAAAAACCGGCGGTTCGGTTGGCAAATAATAATGTATTTGCCTTGGCGGTTCGGGCGGTTTGGCGGTTTATAAACAATATAATTCAAATTATAAAACTTGAATCAAAGAATAAAAAGATCTAATTTATAAATTAACTGAAATAGTCAAAATTAAAATAATCAAAAGTTAAAAATAAAGATGCATAACCTAATATACAGATGCATAACCTGCAATTGTTCCGGTGAAATACCCTCTGGTGGTGATGTTCATGGGCCTAAAGTAAATAAATAAAAATAAACAAAATAACACACTATATAAAATAAAAATATATATGCAATGAGAAGTAGGACTGAGAAGTGATGTTCATGGGCCTAAAGTAAATTCATAGAGTTTAACTGGGTATGTTTCCAGTAAATTCATGGACTTAAAGACTAATCACAGTTAGCATCAGCATGTTTCCAATAAATTTGCTCATTAAAGATTCTCAACTCTCCTACTGAATTTGTGAGTTCATGGGCCTAAAGTAAATTCATAGAGTTTAACTGGGTTGAAAACAGTGATGTTCTCCTTTCTTTTGCGCAGTCCACCACATCAATTCGTATAAAGCTATAAGACCAACAATGTTATTCAAGTTGAAACAGCAAACAATTCTAATGGCAACATCAAGAACATTTATCATTTCTCTCCCATGAAGGCACTATTTTATAATGTACATAGCAGCCCTACAAATTTGAGCAAACATTCAAATATCCAATTTGACATTCATTTGTGAAGGTACTCCATGTAGGTTATCATGTCAACAGGTCTTCCTCCACAAAACAGATGTTGTCTGTGGAAAATATTGACCTGAGGCCTTTAATTACATATTTGTAGCTACTTTACCAACTATACAATTCCACTGCTATGATTGCAGGAAAGAGTTTGGGTGCACATGAATTACAAAAACACAAAAAATAACTCAAATTGCTCAAGGGGCTTTGCAGTTTTCCTATTTGTAAATTAGGTAAACTAATAAAGATATCAGAGATCTAAACACAAATGATGACTTGTATAGCTTTGATCTCACAAGGTTGAATTTCACAAATTGAAAATTAAATGGAGATATTGAAGTTTGCATATTTCTCCATGGATTCACCTATATAGTCACACCTAAGGAAAAGCTGTAGAATGTTAGATTTTGAGATCAACAGCCAAACTTGAAATATAACAAAATAAACAAAATAACACACTATATAAAATAAAAATAAAATAACAGAGACAACATAACATTAGATTATAGAGTAGAGCAATATTATTGCATGAATCAACAACACTATAGATATATATATATATATATAGAGTAGAGCAGTACCAGCACTGCAGTATATATGTATACACAAAGAACAAAGAGAGAGTGAAAGAAAAGAGACAGAGAGAGCATCGAGAGAGAGAGAGTAGCGAGAGTACCGACGAGGAGGAGGAGAAACCAGCGGGAGACGATCGGCAAGGGAAGGAGAAACAGCGGCGAGACGATCGGCAAGGCAAGGGAAGGAGACGAGCAGCGGCGCTGGGTGTATGTGATGAACGAGATGAAATCGAAATGTGTCGCTGTGTGTGGGTATTAGATTTAATGGAGGACTGATTGTGTGTGAGAGGGTGTATAACAGCTGGGAAATTTTTTTTAAAACCTATGCGGTCGGGTCGGGTTGACAGGCGGTTTGAAAATTTTAACCCGTCACCTGCGCCGATCCACCACTGCAGGTCCTCCAACCCGCCCAACCCGCGCCGCCAGAACTGAAATTTTGCGCAGTTCAGAACGGTTCGGAGCGATTCGGTACGGTTTTGACGATTTTGCCGGTATTATGCACAGCCCTAACCACATGCACTATCATCATTTTAATACCACTACTACTATCACACCACCACCAGAATGGTTATTGTCACTACCACCACCTTTATCACTACCGTGCAGTGGCGGAGGGAGTGAAGGCCCGGGGGGTCACGTGCCTCCCTTAGATTTTGGGATTTTTTTTTATAAAAATTTTGCAAACATAAAAAAATATTTTAAATAAAAAAATTAAAAAAGTATTATTAAAGTGAAATGTCAATGACATTTTAAAAATTACGAGAACAATAATGGTTGTTTTAATTGAAAATGAAGAGACTACTATAAACTACATTGTCTATAAAAAAATTTTAATGTAATGGTAATGTCATTATTATTGACATACAAGTATCAGTAATCTCGCTATAAAGATATGAAATTTATTGAATTATTAGTTACATTTAACATAAGAGGTTCACTCTATGTAGTATTTGTTGGTGATATCACATATCAATGATGACGTGGTATTACCATTATATTGAATTTTCAATCAAATTTTGTATAAAAAATTATCATTATATAATTTATTTTAAGACTTATATCTATATTTTTTTTATATTGTCTATGATACACTAGTTACAAATAACATTATTTTTTTGATGTTTCTTGAAATCAATTGTAAAAACTTGTGTGAAATATTTTTGTAAAAAATGTTTGATATTGTAATTAATAAATGCCCCCTCTAATCTATTTTTTTAGCTCCGCCACTACTACCATGACTCTACCCAAGGGCAGAAACATAAATTTATACGGAATGGGCCAACGTATATATATACAAAAAATTAAGTTAGTTTTATACATTAGTAATTTAACATAATTTCTTATATTAGCATTGTAAAAGAAGTATCTTACGAGAAAACTAAATAAATTTAACAAATTCTTGCTTCAGTTTTTACAAGTTTTGAACTGTTGATTAGATTTTAGTATACAATAGGTTAACTACTATTTTAAGCAATTTTATTGATTGACACAATCTAATAAATAAAAAGTGAAAATTGTTAAAATATGGCTCTAAAATTTCCGCTCAATCACGTTATATGTTACATGTTAGTTGATTTGTTTATAAATCTATCAACTATGACTCAACCATTGTCATATCATTGTAGATAAATTTAGAGATAGAGTTTAACATATACTTCTTGTATTAATAAAATTGACTCAAAGGGGGTTGGGGCCCTCCCGACCCT
This sequence comes from Camellia sinensis, assembly GCF_055761805.1. Lineage (NCBI taxonomy): Eukaryota > Viridiplantae > Streptophyta > Magnoliopsida > Ericales > Theaceae > Camellia > Camellia sinensis. Next base: position 87,037,731 of record NC_138963.1, read on the forward strand.
ACGTAGTTCTACTCCTAACTCTACCTCAACTACACTACTCTTCCACTATCATCATAACTACTATCCGTTCATCTCCATCACCATTACCATTGGCACTACCAGTGGCGTCCTTACTACCACAACATAAAATTTAAAATAATTTTTTTTTTATTTTATTTTGCATATATTAAATAACTTATTTTAGTTTAACAACTTTTTACTTCAAAATTTTCAGCATGCAATTATCAATTTTTAATTTTATCAAACGCAACTTATATATATGGATAGATTTATTCTATCCCTTTATTTTACTTCGTATGTTTATTGATAATAGAAATTATGTGCAACTATAGGAACCACTCTATTTAAATTTAAGGGTAGATTACAAACACATTTCTTGAGATTTACTTAAATTATAAATTATTCCATGTGATTCTAGAAATTACATTATGTCTTCTAAGGTTTTTAATTTCATAATAAATATGTCATTTTATTAATAAATCATCAAGTTAATTAACAGTTTTTAATAATGTTAAAATTTTATTTCAATTAATAATTCATATAATTTTATTATTGTATAGATGAATAGTTAGAAATTTCACATTTTCAATTAATTCTATTAAATAAAAAATTTTGACGGAAAGATATTTGTAATTTTTTAAACCTTAGAGAGTGTATTTGTAATTTATCCTAAATTTAACCATCTATAATACATAGCTGGGGATTTGATGAATTTAAATTTTTATCCAGTGCAAGTTAATTATTTGGGTGTGCCTTAGTTGATAAATTTTGCAGGAACTACATACGTATTAACCCCTTGCTAGTTTTGAGTGGATAACAATCATTGTGTTTGGTTTGAGTTTTTTGAATTAAATTTTTTGAAAATTGACTTTTTAGATTTTCATATATTTTTTGTTTTTAGTGAATATTTTTTAAATTTTAAACATTTTTTTTACTTTTTTAGATGCACCTTACTTAGATGTATCTAAAAAGTAAAAAAAAAATTGTGAAAAAATATTTTAAAAAATTAATAAATACATAAAAACACAAAAAATGTATTGAATTCTTGTATTTTTCTTGTATTTTTGGTATTTAGTGAATTTTTAAAAGATTTTTTTTACATTTTTTTTTACTTTTTAGGTGTATTTATGTTAGGTGTGTCTAAAAAGTAAAAAAAATTACTTAAAATATTAAAAAAAATTCAGTAAAAACAAAAAAATATAAAAAATATGAAAGTGAAATTTTTGAAAAAGTGTTTTTTGAAAAGTAAAAACAAACAAGGTGAATGATGTCCTTGATTTGGGTCGTTTGTCGTTCCGTTGCTAGTGTAATACAAGATTTGAGATTGTATGTCAACAACTTTATTCCTTTTTTAGCAATTCTTGTTTTTGTGTGGATAAATTGGCCAAAGGTTTACGGAGGAAGAGGTAAAGGGATTTGAGAGTGGATTTGGGGTGATTGTTGTGTTAGTCAAATGGGTTTATTTTGGGATTAATGATCAAAACCGTTCACATTTTAAAATATATCGAGTAGAACATACTTATAAAAAATCAAATTAATCAGATATCCTTAACCCTTTCATCCACTCACATTTTGAAAAGGTTAGCGATATCTGATTAACTTGATTTTTTTGCAGATATGTTTTATTTGATGTATTTTAAAATATGAACGGTTCAGATTATTAAATTGGATCTCAAAATAAACTTATTTAATTGCACAACAGTGACTGTTGTGCTTCAAATCGTGGACTTGCCCTGCCTTACCATGCCATGTCTTGGATTTTTTCCTTTTATATATGCTATTTGATTTATGAATTTAAAGAGAAATTTAGAAAAAAAAAATGTAAAATATAAATAAAATATAATTATATTTTACCTACATTTAACATTTTTTTTTTCCTTTCTAAAACTCTCTCCAAATCCTTAAATCAAATACAACTTAAAAGAAATTTTTTATTGTTTGAAATGGTACATAGTGAATTTAGTGGAGATTGCTTGAGCGCGTGCTTTCATTATCAATAAGAGAAATTATTGAAGCCTTGTTTGACACGATCTAAAAAAATAAAAAAGTTAAAAAGTCAAAAAGTTACTATCTTATTTAAGTCACATCATCTATTTGAGTCACATCATGTCTCTAACACATCACTTCAAATCCAACCCATACTTAATCCATATTTCATAAAAAGTCAAAAAATACACTTATTTAGATTATCTCAAACCAATCCTTAGTAATGCTTTGCAAGCACATGGTTGGTTGTTTATCCATGTTGGCGAGGAGGAAGGATGTTTTTTATACTAGTAATTTCATTTTCAATAATGTTCTGGACCCCCTTTCCCTCCCACCCTCTTTGACCCTCTCTTAATATGATTGGCCAGATTTTCTTTTTCTTTTTCTTTTTTTTCCTTCTTCTCCAATCACCACCCGCCACGTGTGTGTGGGGGTGGTGGGGGTGGTGATTGGAGGGGGTCTCAATCATGACCCTTTCATTTTTTTTTGCTAAACATGTCAGATTGAACTCGATTAGTATGCATTTGTGCCTCGAATTCAAGCTGTTCACAGATCTACTTGAATTAGACAAAAGGCTTTCTCAATTAGCAGGGTCGGTCCTGAGTTTGTCGGGGCCTAAGGTGAATTTTAGAAATGGGGGCCCTTTTATATTGTAAAAAAATTTATGAATAAAATGATAAGTTACAATTTTTTTATTTGTTTGTAACCATAAAAAAATTTACTTACACATATATCATTAAAATTATAAATAAAACAATTTAATAAAAAAAAATTAGAACAAAAAAATTAGGAAAAAATTATTCAATTAAAATTGATAAAGACCTAGGTAAAAAAATTTGAGCAAAATTATTTATTCCACTAAAATCTAATAGATAAAGAAGGTAAAAATAAAAAATAAAAAAATAGGGCCCATATATTGTATGTATTATTTTTCTTGAGCCCAAACACTTTTTTTTAATATATATTTTCATTTTAATAAATATGGACAAACTACACTTATAAATAAATATGGAGTAAATCATACATGGACCCAAAAAAATATTTTGGGGCCCTTTAAATTGATCCTAAAACCAAAAAAAAAAAAAAAACATTGAGCCTATAATATTTTACCAAATGTAGGGGCCCTATTTTTGGGCCAAATTTAGGGGCCCTATGTTATATATGTTTATATGTTTTACCAAATTTAGGGGCCTTATTGTTTTTTATTTATTTATTTATATATTTTCATTTTAATACATATAGGCCAAACACATTTATAAATAAATATGGGCTAAATTATACATGGGCTCAATAAAACATTTGAGACCCTTTAAATTGATCTTAAAAAAAAAAAAAAAAAAAAAGTTGAACCTATAACAATTTTTTAAATTTTGGGACCTTATTTTTGGGCCAAAATATGGAGCCTAAGGCACAAGCCTTACCTGCCTTAGGGCAGGGCCGGCCCTGTCAATTAGTCTTATTCCATAGTGCATTATATATTATATATTATTAATTAATTATGGAATCACTGTTGAAAATTTTCAAAATAAAATTTTAATTTTTTTATAATTTTTTTCAAAAGCTTCCTTGTTCATCTTTAGAAAGGTTGAAACCAGTTTGTGAGTCTCTCTCCCAATAAAGTGGGAAGAAAGGGGGAATAGGATAAAAGTTGAAAAATAATTACAAATTAGTGATATATTTTATCAATATTAATAATTGAAATTATAAACTTTTCTATTTATACGTAATAATTTTTTCAAATTGCCACTGAAGGGTGTCACGTTGAAGGAATGATTTCTCTCTATATCAATATGTTTTATATGACTTTTCAGTTTGTGACAAGGTCGACTTAGGCCTTCACGAGGTCTAAAATAAAATTTTATTGCAAGATTTTTTACATTTTAAACTTGAATGTAAATAATATATATTATTTTTAGTAAATTATATGTCATGTAAAATTCATATGCCTCTTCCATTCTTATGATTAAAATTTGAAAGTTATTTAAAATATTTAGCTATGAAAAAAAAAAATTAAAAGTGCCAAAAGTTATCAAATAAATAAAACTTATAAATTCAAAGCAAAAACTAATAATAGTTTGTAGAACCCACTTTAAATTGGTGAGTGTGTCTTTTGAAATGAGCTATCTTACAATTATATATTACAAGCTTTTTAAATTTTATGGAACCCCTTTCAATATGAACCTTTATTTATAAAAAAAAAGAAAAAAAGAAAAAAAGAAAAAAAAAAGTGTGCATATGACAAACATATACAAAATTAATGGAAGTTTTTGCCAAAATTTAAAATTGTATTATGCTCATGGAAATATATCTTTTTTCTTTTTTCTTGTGTTGGTTTTGTGGACGCCTTCAACAAAAGACTTTATGAGAAACGATTAAATTGTATAGGACTTATGGTAATACATGAAATTTTGGGGGTTTTTTGCAATTGATTGCTAAAGTCATTGGTTCAATTGCTATAGGCTTTAGCCGGCCCTGGTTTGTGGGTCCTCTTTTACACCTATAACAATGGTTTGTGGGTCCTCTTTTAGACTTATAACAATAATCCGAATCGTTTATCTCGTACACCTTGTAGTGAAAACTATATGTGCAAAAAATCAGCTTCATATCAGATATTGATGAATAAAAATGAACAAATCGCATTTTGTTGTACAAAATGAACAGTTTAAAATTAAAATTTATAATTGCCGTCCATTTTGAAAAACAAAATGTAATTTGTTTACGTATCTAGTGATGCCAGATGAAACTGATTTTTTTGCATAACTTATCTTTACTGTTGAATTTACTAGATGAATGGTTCATTCGGATCATCATTATGAGTCTCATATGGATCCCAAAAAATGTTGGATTTACTAGATGAATGGTTCATTCGGATCATCATTATAAGTCTCATATGGGTCCCAAAAAATATAGTATGAAAGAATATGAATAATTGTGGTATGGGGAGAGCCATTTCCCTACATTGAAATGGTATTCAAAATTTAATGCTCGAAATTTGGTTAAATGAAGATTATGGCCCATGAAATGCCAATTAAAAAAAAGATAAATTACACTGACACCATCTGAGATTTTTGTTTAATACAAATTCTTCCCTCACGTTTGAAAAATTATATTTCCCTCCACGAGGTTTGTAATCTCATTATAACTTGTCTTCTGAATTGCTGATGTCATGCCTTAAATTTTTTTAAATGACCATTTTGCCATTTTTCTTACCATTTTTTCTTCCTATCATCATGACTGCATTCTACAACTTTTCATCATTAAATTTTATCTAAACATATTCTTATTGAGTGATGATATGCAAACATAAATTTTATATAAAATTTTCAAACACAATGATATAGCTTAGAATAATACTAGGAATTATGAAAAAAATAACATGAAATGTATCATGAAGATTTTTATCTTTTAATAAGTGTGTAGTATTTTATTGCATGTATAATTTAAAGATAAAGAATCTTTTATGATCATTTTTATGATATTTTTTTCATAATTTTTAATATTACTCTTTTGTATATGTGCCGTAAAATATTAATTTTAACTTTTTAAATAATGAACATTACCTCGGTAACAGTAAATATATTAAAATAATCAAATATCTAAAATTAGCAAAAGTGGTAAATTAGTCACTTCGTTGAAAATTTTCCATAATCAAAGTTTCATATGCTTAAAGGAATGTGGCAAATATGTTGTGCTTCACGCTTCAGCGCTTTTCGTTTAGAGGGCTCTCATTTCATCACTTTGTTAGAAATGGTTTTTAAAATAATTTGAAAAAATATGTCTGCCTTTGGTGGTGTGTTATAAATGTGATTTGAGAGTAAGAATTATATTTTGAGTTTTGTGAGTTGTAAAATTATGATTTGAATGTAGAAAATTTATTTAGTTATGGTTTTTAAATAGAATGTTGAATTGTGTTTTGAAGATGTATTTTGAATTAAGTTTGAAAGTTTGATGTGACATGTTAAAGGTGAAAATTTGTTTGATGATGTGTTTTGAAAATAGTTTTCAAAACTTAATTCAACCAATAATTTATCATCAAACACACAACTCATATATCGATATCCATATTTTTTATCAACAATAATAACCAAGCTATTTTTAAATTACTGAAATTAAAAATTGATTTTTTTTGTCAATTAATTTTTTATTTTGTAATTTTTTTGAATAATTATTTTTTCGAAATAATTTTTTCATTTTAAAATAAACCTATGTCATTTATTTTCTGCCAATTAATTTTTCTATCAATTCATTTGTAAAATACGTTTTTAATTTTTTTCTAACATTTTGTTAAAGTCAACAACTTTTGAAAATACATATTGGCCTCGTTTGGGAAGTGGCTATTTTAGTAGGCTATTTGGCTTTTTGGCTATTTTAGTAGGCTATTTTAGTTTTTGTGTTTGGGAAGATGAGATGAATTTTTAGTTGAGTTGTTGTATTGAAAAGTGTGTTAAAATGATATTTGAATTTAAAATGACAAATTTGTCCCTGAATTATAATTTTTTAAAATGATGTGAAGGGGTAAAATGGTAATTTAGCCGTTGATGATGACTTTTGAGGCTGTGAATGCCTACACTGTCCGGGCTGCAGCCTATTTTTTTTTTTTTTTTTTGAAAACCTGTGAACAACGTTGCTTTTGGACTTTTTTCTCAAATGAGGCTATAATAGCCTCATTTCCAGCTTCCCAAACAGCGCCATTAATAAAGAAGGAATAAATACACTAAATTTAATATTTTAAAATGCAAATCATAATGTAAATCTTACAAAACATTATCAATTTTTTTTTTCCATTTATTACATGTTATGAATTTCGTCCATATGTGGCAACAGAAATGTAATGCATTATTGTACCCGTTGAGCTCATATAATTGTGGGATTGACATACAAAATGACTATTATGCCCTTCTTGACTTAAATGGAAAGTGATTACATAGAACAAAATATAAAGGGTAAGATAGTAATTTCACTTACTTATTATCTACCCCCTATTGTTTCATAGCTGTCTGCTCAACACTGAGGTAAAAAAAAAGGAGAGGTTGCAGCTGTGTACTCAGTACACGGATGTGATATATATATATATATATATATAAAGTAATAATATTAAAATCAAATAATATTTAACAAATAAAAAGTAAATTAAAAAAAAAATCCAAACTGAACATTTTGAACCTCACCCTTTCTATTAAATCTGAATCCCATTCCATTTACCACACCAATTTCACCATCTCAGAAACACCTTCTCCAGTTACATCAGAAAACAAAAATTAGAGAAATAGAAGCATATCCACCATCTCATTAGGTCCTCCTTCTCCACTTCTATAATTTACAGGTTAGTTTTGATGCCAGTTCATCTTCATATTAGCTTCAGATATTAGCTTCAGACATTAGCTTCAGAGGGAGTGAGGGAGTGAGGGAGGGAAGAGGAGGACAACCGGCCGGTCATCCCACGGGACATCTGGCCGGTCATCCCGGCCCAGTCACCATACCACCTTCGTATCTGTTCGCTTTGTTTCATATCTGTTCCATTTTCATCTGTTATATTTTCTGATTTCTATTCTAATTTTGTCACACTATCATTTATTTTTCTGATTATCAGTTTCTAAGTTATAATAAACTGAATGAAACAAACCCAATATAAATGAGAAATATCATTCCCTATGGTTTTTTTTTTATTTATAAAAATCGGTTTCTATGGCATCTGTCTAATTAAATTTTGCCATCAATTTTTTTTATATTTATTTTTTACATAAAAATAAGTTTGTATGCACAAAAATGTACTAATGGTTGATATATTTTTCATACTGTGGGGATATATTTTATGAGCACCAACATGTGGCCAAGGTGATGCCGACGTGTCAGCCGAGGTGCCACGTGTCCTGGTCATGATGCCGAGGTTATCTCAGCTAGGCCGAGGTTATCTGCGAGGATACCGGAATCTGAGATAAACGGATAGGGGATAAGAGTCCTAGAATGAAGAGGAGACTTAGTCAAGATGAGGATAAAGCTCTTAGGGGGTTTATCTATATCTCTTGAGGAGTCCAAAGTAAGTATTGAATTGGAGTCCATAGAAGTCAGGCTTCTAGTAGGACTAGGATTGAGTTAACTATAAAAGAGAGGCACCACCGTGGGTCTAAGGTACGCAATTTTATGCTTTGAGCAGTAAGTTTAGCACTTGATTATCTTTGAGAGATATACTGACTTGATCGTCGGAGTGCCCCCGGGTGGAAGAACCACCGCCGGAGTCTTTTCTTTCTGTTACAGGTTAATTGAAGCCATCTATTCTGTTGGTTCTCTCTAGCTGATTACTAAACGGGCAGTGTGACCAGAAAATCACTCACATAATTTGGTGTCGTCTGTGGGAAAGTAGAAAAATAGATGGCCAGTAACGGACAGAAGAAAAAGATTGGGGACGACACTCCTGCTGGGAGTGGCAGACCTATCGACCTTGATATCGAAGAAAACAACCACAATGCAGAAACTCGTGACCAGGGCCACTGAGAGAAAGACGTCGGCCAGGAGGGCGAAACTTCAAAGAAGACAGACCAAAGCAAGTACTATAACGAAGATAACCTCCAGGTATGGAAGGATAGGTGCCTGCGGAGGGATGAAGAAGTAAAAGAATTGGCAAACAAGTTGGCACACCTGCAGTCGGTCGTCAACTTCGTGATGCAAAACAATGTCATGCAGCCACCATACCCGCTGCACGACACGCCGATTCCAGCAATTAATACCCAGAAAGGAGGAAGGAAAACAATCCCCGAAACCCCTCAGCACACCAGAAGCGGAAGGCACTCTTACCGACCTTCCAGGGAAGTCAGACGAGAGAAGCCGAGACGAGAGGAGTCCCGAATGACGTATCACACAAAGGACCCAGAGCCTAAAGAACATCGGCATGTTCAAGTGTAGGCACTCTGCTTTGACACAACCCATGGAGAAAGATCAAAACGGGCCCACCACGAGGCCGAAAGTAGTGTGCCGAAAAAATTGAAGTTCAAAGATAGTCGAGCTCCAGGGAGGAATAAAGAAGACTTGAGAGATTACCTCAAGAGGAAGCAACAGAATGCTGAAGCCAAGGTAACTTCCTCGGTTAAGCCAGGGACACCATTCTCGGTGGAACTAGACAAATTTGAAGCACCAAAGAGATTCAGTATGCCGAGGTTCCAAATATATGATGGTAAGTCAGATCCCAACTTTCATGTTGGACTATACCTGAATTCAATGGCATTATATAGTGGGAACGAGCCATTGCTCTGCGAAGTATTCCCCTCATCCTTCGGAGAGATTACATCAGATTGGTTCCATAAACTACCGAAGGGAGACGTAAAGACTTGGGAAGGCCTGGCTGAGATGTTTGTGGCCAGGTTTGTGACGAAAAAACTACAGCCCTTGAGGGTCGACGCACTGATGGCTTTAAAAATCACAAAGGATGAAGGCCTTAGGGCCTACGCAAAAAGGTACTACGAGGTGTTCAATCGAATACCCGAATGCAACCAAGAGGTGGCGGTCGTGTCTTTCAAGAACGGCCTAAAAGATGGCTGCCCATTACGGAAGCCTTTGGCAAAGACATTGCCAAAAAGCATGGAAGAACTCATGACGAGAATCGAGAAGTACGCCAGAGCCGAGGAGGATACGTTGGGAAACAAAGAGACAAAACAAAAGAAAGGAAATGGCTCGCCGAAGCGAAGTCGAGGTAACAATGGATCGATCAAATAAGAAACGGAATTGAGGGCTAAACAGGCAGTGACGACCACGTTCCGAATCCCGGTCCACAAAGTCCTGGATCAAATAAGAAACCAACCCTATTTCAGAGCATCGACGAGAACACCAGGGGAATTTATGGGAAGAAACGTGGGTAGGTGTTGTGCTTATCACAATGAAGAAGGGCACCCAACTCAGGGCTGCAGAGCCCTAAAAGCACACTTAGAAGACTTGGTGAGGCAAAGCCATCTGAGGGACCTTGTCGATGAGGCTAGGACAAGAGAAAAACAGGCAAGATTGCCTCAAGCACCAGTAGCTCCTCCTCCCCCAGCATAGCAACCACAGCCAGGAGGACCACGGGTGGTTAATGTAATTCACTCAAAGGTGAATGAAAATGACATACGAGGGGAGACCTAGAAGGTAAAACACCTACATCACGTGAACCAGGTCGGACATAAAAGACCTCGGCCTGAAGAATGCCAGGGACCGACGATAGCCTTTACAAAATCCGATCTAGAGATGGTCCAGCATCCACATAATGATACCTTGGTAGTATCCCTCCAGGTTGGGGAGTGCCAAGTGAAACTCATTCTGATTAATCAAGGCAGCTCTTGCGACATCATGTATGTTAGATGTTACAAGGAGCTGGGCCTTCATCCTGATGACTTGGAGCAATCCAATGACCCGATGGTCAGCTTCAATGGAACACCGACGTGGCCACTGGATGCAACAAGCTTGGAAGTACAAGCCGGCGCTAAGAAGATCAAGACAGAATTCATGGTGATTGACACGCCCTCGCTATACAACATCATCTTGGGAAGGCCATGGTTGCATGCAATGGGGGCAGTTCTCACAACGTTGCATCAACTACTATGGTTCCCAACAGAGCATGGGATTGAAGAAGTCAGAGGAGATTAACTGCAGGTGAAGAATTGCTCCATGACAGCAATGAAATCCACCTGCAACATTCGAGAACCGGAGAAGGCAGAGATTGAAGACGAGGACATGAAGGTCCTTGAGGATGTCGGCAAGGAGCCAGCCGAGAAGAGTAAAGAAGCACTGAAGAAAGTCCTCGTCCAGGAGGATGATGAAGAACGCTTCTTTTTTGTCGGCTCGGGCTTAGCCGAAGAAGAAGAAAGAGAACTGGAAACTTTTCTGAGAGCAAACATAGAGGTGTTCGCTTGGACGCCTTATGAAATGCCTGGCATTGACCCTGAGGTCACATGCTACAAATTGAACGTTGACAGGACAGCCAAACCAATAATACAACGAGCCAGAAGACCGATGTTGATGCACGTCGAAGCAAGGAGGTAGTAGATAGACTTCTGGAGGCCAGGGCCATCAGAAAAGTCGATTATCCGGCATGGCTATCAAACACTGTGGTAGTAAAGAAAAAGAATGGTAAATGGAGGGTCTGCGTAGATTTTACAAGCCTGAACAAAGCTTGTCCCAAAGACAGCTTTCATCTACCCAAGATTGACCAGTTGGTAGACGCCATATCTGGACATGGAATGATGAGCTTCCTGGATGTTTACAGGGGATACCACCAGATAGCCATGTACCCCTCAGATGAGGAGAAGACAGCGTTTATCACCCCGAAAGGGCTGTATTGTTAGAAGGTAATGCCTTTTGGATTGAAAAACGCAGGAGCAACTTACCAAAGGTTGGTAACCAATATGTTCAAACACCTGATTGGCCAAACAATAGAGGTCTACATCGATGACATGGTCGTGAAGACCAAGGAACCTAAGGGTCATCTTGCTGACCTAAAAGAGGTCTTTGATATACTCAAAACATACTGGCTCCGACTCAACGCATCAAAGTGCGCGTTTGGAGTTGGATCAGGTAAGTTTTTGGGATACCTAGTAACAAGAAAGGGCATCGAGGCCAGCCCAAATCAGATCAAGGCCATCCTAGAGTTGAAGAGCCCAACGTCGGCAAAACAGGTGCAGATGCTGACTGGAAGGGCCGCAGCCCTAAACAGATTCATCAGCAGAAGCTCAGACAAATGTAAACCTTTCTTCAACCTGGTGAAGAAGGCCACGGACTTCCTATGGACTGAGGAATGTGAGGCCGCTTTAGCCGACCTAAAGAGGTATCTGGCCATGGCTCCAATCCTCTCAACACCTGAACATGGAGAAGAACTATTTTTGTATTTGGCAGTTTCAGAACACGCAGTAAGTGCAGTGCTAATCCGCGAGGAAAAGGAAGAGCAAAAGGCTGTTTATTATGTAAGCAAAACCTTGGCCGATGCAGAAACAAGGTACCTACCACTAGAGAAACTAATGCTGGCCTTAGTAATGGCTTCAAAGAAGTTGAATCATTACTTTCAAGCGCACAAGATTATAGTGTTAACAGAGCACCCACTGAAGTCCTTGTTACAACAAGGAGACTTAACCAGAAGAATAGCAAGATGGGCAGTGGCCTTGGGCCAGTACGACCTGGAGTTCAGGCCGAGAACAACAATTAAGGCCCAAGTTTTGGCCGACTTCGTGGCCGAATTCACTCCAGAATCCATCGAACATCGGGCTCCGTTGAGCCAAGATGATCGATGTCCAAGCAAACAAGGAGAAGCCCAACCAAAGGCAAAAGAACAAGGAAAGGAAAAACTCAGACCCTGCAGCATTTACATCGGCGACTCCTTTCGCCTGTTTGTCGATGGGAGCTCAAATCGGCAAAGAGCGAGGGCAGGAGTAATGTTAATATCTCCCGATGGGGAGATATTGGAACAGTCTATTCGATTAGGGTTCAAGGCCTCCAACAATGAGGCAGAATACGAAGCATTGATTGCATGACTAAAGCTAGCAGTGGCAGTAGAAGTAAATGAGGTAATAATTTTTTGTGATTCACAACTTATAGTAAATCAGACAACAGGAGAGTTTGCAACCCAAGATGAGAGGATGTCGGCATACGCAAAGGAAGTCATCAGGCTGGCAGCCTTGTTTCGCAACTGCCGACTTCTTCAAGTTAGCCGAGATGATAACAGCCACGCCGACGCATTGGCCAACTTGGCAAGTTCAATACAAACTGGAAAAACAAGGACAATAATGATTGACTATTTGTCAGGCCCGAGCATAGAACCACCGATCACAGAACAAGAAGCAATGTGTGTGGACTTGGGACCAAGCTGGATGGACACAATTGTTGCATTCCTAAAAGAGAGAAAGCTGCCAGGAGACCATAAGGAAGCACACAAGGTTAGATTGAAGTCGGCAAGATTCAATCTGACAGCAGACGGACATCTCTACAGAAGGTCCTTCACTGGACCCCTTTTAAGGTGCGTACACCCTTTGCAGGTTGAAGATTTTCTATATGAAATTCATGAAGGGATCTGTGGAAGCCATGCTGGGGGCATATCACTAGCTCACAGGGCCATTACCTAGGGATATTAGTGGCCCTACATGCAAAAAGATGCAGAAGCCTACGTGAAGAAGTGTGAACAATGCCAAAGGTTCGCACCTTTGATACACCAGCCAGCTGTTGACCTGAACCCTGTATCCAGTCCATGGCCATTTGCCTAATGGGACATGGATCTCGTTGGGCAGTTGCCCCAAGCAACTGGGCAAATAAAGTACTTGCTGGTAGCAACAGATTACTTCACGAAGTAGATAGAAGCAGAACTTCTTGCCAAAATCCGAGATGTGGACGTCAAGAACTTCATATGGAGAAACATCATCACCAGATTTGGCATTCCAAGAGCAATAGTTGCCGACAACGGAACCCAGTTTGACAGGAAACTCATCAAGAACTTCTGTGCGAAATTTAAGATAAAGAATTACTTTTCAACACCAAGTTTTCCCCAAAGCAATGGGCAAGCAGAAGCATCCAACAAAGTAATTTTGGATAGGATAAAAAAAAGGCTGCAGGCAGCAAAAGGAAAGTGGGTAGACGAGTTGCCCAATGTACTCTGGGCATATCGGACTACGTCGAGAAGATCAACAGGGGAAACACCCTTTGCCATGGCTTACGGCACAGAAGTAGTCATCCCACTGGAGATCGGCATCCTAGGGATCAGAACCTAGGGAGTAGAAAATGGGACTAATGATATATTTCTAGCCCGAGACCTGGATCTCTCACAAGAAAGAAGGGAGAAAGCTACAATTCAGCTTACAGCATACCAGCAGCAGCTTGCTAGAGCTTACAATAAGAAGGTCAATCCAAGGGATTTCCAGGTCGGCGACCTAGTCCTAAGAAAAGTTGTTGGCCACAAGAAGGATCCCAGAGAGGGCAAGCTTGGCCCAAACTGGGAAGGACCCTACAGAATCACTTCGGTATTGGGCAATGGAACATACCAGCTTGAAGACAATGAGGGCAAAGCATTGCCAAGACCCTAGAACACTTGTAATTTAAAAATTTTCTATCATTAGATGTTCCTTGTTATTTTTTGCCGACATCATCAATAAAATCTTAGCAGAATTCTCCAAGACTTGTGAATTGATAAAAGATGCATAATGTTGTTTCTAAATAATGAAAACCCAAGTGGAACTCAGGTTCACATTGGGGGCAGGGAGAAGACAAAATTGTTTATCTTCACTTGTTGAAATTTGTAGCAATTTACAAGTTGAAGTTAAGCCGAGATTGTTGTTTATCTTCACTTGTTGAAATTTGTAGCAATTAACAAGTTGAAATTAAACCGAAGTATTGCTTAACGCTTGTTGAAATTTGTAGCAATTTACAAGTTGAAGTTAAGCCGAGATTATTGTTTATCTTCACTTGTTGAAAGTTGTAACAATTTACAAGTTGAAGTTAAGCCGAGATTATTGTTTATCTTCACTTGTTGAAATTTGTAGCAATTTACAAGTTGAAGTTAAACCGAAGTAATGCTTAACGCTTGTTAAAATTTATAGCAATTTACAAGTTGAAGTCAAGCCGAGATTATTGTTTATCTTCACTTGTTGAAATTTGCAGCAATTTACAAGTTAAAGTTAAACCGAAGTAAAGCTTAACGTTTGTTGAAATTTGTAGCAATTTACAAGTTGAAGTTAAGCCGAGATTATTGTTTATCTTCACTTGTCGAAATTTGTGGACAGTTTACAAGTTAAGTTAAACCAGTATGATGTTCAACACTTGTTAAAAGAATACAAGAACTTTGCCTATCCGAGGTGTGTCACCTCGAGAAGATTGTACAAAGAAGGAAAAGTGTGTGAAAGACATGCAGAATATTCTAAGTATAGAATCATGTAGAAGCGATGAAGAGAAGACAAGAGTGCAAACACTTAGAAAAGAAAAGTTGCATTAGGATTCATCAAGAAAATGGCACATCGGCTATACAAAAGGCTTATATTGTTTCAAAAGATAAAGAAGAAACAAAATACAATTAAGCAAAAGAAAAACATGAAGCTAAGACTCCTCTCCACCAGTTGGTTGAATTTGAAGATCAGATGATTGTTGAGAAGACATCTCAGCAGCCTTATCCGCCGCGACCTCGGTGTCAATTTCTGCAAGAGTGTCTTCAACGTTCTTATCAGCAAGGATGACATCGGCTGATTCCTTCTCATCAGCAGTTTCTTTGCTAACCTCATCGCCTTTTTCATCTTGAGTCAAGTCTAGGACTTGCTCATTTTGAAGAGGGGACTTGGCCCCATCAACATCTTTGGATTTTCTTACCAACGCCTCATCCTCTTCCTCATCACCATCCTCAGACTCGCCGACGTCTTGACATAGAGGTTGAGCTGGAGGGAATGAAAGAGGAATAGCATCAGCTTTCCTCAATGATGAGTCCTTTGGGACATTAAGTTTCTTTAAAAGGGACATCCAACCAAGGGTGAAACCCTTGTTGCATGCCTCCTTCACCTGTTATTCGTAGGCATCTGTGACATCGGCTATGCCTTGGGCATACGCCTTCTCGTCGGCATCTTTTATTTCGGCTTCTTTGGTGGCCAGTGCCTCCTGAAGCTCCTTTTCGGCTTGAACCATTCTTTCTTCGGCTTCTCTCTTCTGAGACTCAGCCACTTTCCTGATAGCCTCAGCAGCCTCAACCTTCTCTTTGGCATTGGTCTGAGCTTTGATTGCAGCCTTGGCTTGATCCTCCAGTTTTTTCATCTTTAATTGAAGACCTTTGTTGGTCTTTTGGAGGGAAGAGAACTCCCTCTTCATCTCGACAAGCCTTTCCCGATTCTCAAAGGACTGCATTGAGAAAGAGTGGGCATGCTGGATGGCCTGAAAGAAAACAGAGGTATTAGAGAATATTCAAAGTACGAAATAAAAAGAAAGAAGAAAATTACCAAATAGAAGACATCTACCTGAACGGAATGCTGAAGCATTAGAGCGTAATTCTCATACTCGCTGTACTGGGCGTTTCGCTCCAAATTGCCTGGTAACAGCAGAGCAGTGCTAAGCGCAACGCCGACGTTAATATCCTCGGCACTGTCACTTGCCATAACAGGCTTGTCCTCCAGAGTAATTGAGCGAGCCCAGGGGA
The DNA here is from genome assembly GCF_055761805.1 of Camellia sinensis. Taxonomy (NCBI): domain Eukaryota; kingdom Viridiplantae; phylum Streptophyta; class Magnoliopsida; order Ericales; family Theaceae; genus Camellia; species Camellia sinensis. Next base: position 87,053,830 of record NC_138963.1, read on the forward strand.
CATCAGGTTTTTTTGATCCCGAGGTTGTTGCAGAGGAAGACCTCGGCTTTTTTAGGTTTTGGGATTCTGGTGGTTGAGACTCAGAGAGCCTCTTCCCAGCAGAAGGCTGAGATTTATCACTCTCAGCCAACTTTGAGATCGACAAGGTGTCTTCAAATTCAACCTGAGCTATCTTAGCCATTGGTTGAGCCTTCTTTATTCTTTTCGGCTTCGGTGGAGGTTGGGTTTGTGCTGGTTGATCATCAACAGATGATGGAATGCTGGCTAAGAGGCCTTTTGTAACTGGTTTTGGGCGACCCATCTCGGCAGCAAGGATGAGTCGTCGCCGACGTTTTCGTTCTGATATTGGGACCAGGTATGAAGCCGAAGTTGATGGCTGATCAGCTGGATCAGATGTTGATCCTTGATCTGTTCGTGATGTGGATACAGTCAATGGAGTTGTAGTAGAGGGTGGAGAAAGGCTTTTCTTCTTCCTTTTGGGAACGTCGGGTAAAGTTGACTTATATGATGGAATAAAATTGAAAAGCACAGGCGCTTTCCTTTTATGGACTGGCAAGTCCAGAAGTTTCTTCAAATCCTTGCTGGGAACAAAGGATTGGCGAAATTTTTTTGGTGGCTTACGAACAGCTGCAAAAAGAACAGACGTAAAAAACAGACAAAGTATCTAAGACTTTGAAAGAAAACAGGCAAAGTTGAATACTGGGCTCTTACCCTTGCCCTCTAAAACTGATCGAGGAAGAGGGTAGAGATGGATGTCCTCGTCTGGAGCAAACTCCCAATTTCCCGAGGTAATGAGATAGTCATCTCCAGCCCCTTGTTGGAGTCTGGGAGGTCGGCTACGATTTTGAATTCGGTAGACCTCGGCTTAAGGTAATAAATATAGCATTTTTCTTTCAAATTAAGGGCACACATGGTATAGCAATACTGGATATCGGCTAGGGTGATCCTAGCATTTTCCTGTTTAGCTAAGGCTATGATGCCATTGATCACTCGGTAGGAATTGATTGCCAGTTGCATGGGGTTCAACTTATAATAGTGAAGAATCTCACGAAAAACGATGTTGAGTGGGAGCCGGAGTCCGCACTCAGTGAAAGCTATAATGGGAAAGGGCATCGAATCATCTGTGGGCATGATGGAGTCGTTATCTCCAGCCAGCCTCAGATGGACATCGGCAAGGATAGAGAATTCTTGCCTAAAATACTCAAGTTTGGTCGGGGTATCTACCTTATGTCTCCACATACCCATGATATCGGCCTAAATTAGAGGGGTTGGATTTCAGAGAAAAAATGTTTTAAGAGGATTAATGAAACCTCGGCAAAAAACCTAGGTTTGAACTGGTGTAGAAACTTGTAAGGGATGTTTCAGTTTTTTCTAAAATGTGGGTTCTACAGACAAATCCCAAACCTAAAACTATGGAGAAGAAGGTCAAAGGCACAGATCTGGAAAAGACACAAAAGACAGAAAACAAAAGCGGAGTTTCAGAATCAAGAATAGAGATGGACTATCAAGAACATGAAGAATACAAAGGGCTGAAGGCCAAGAACAGTGGCAAGGCGTGCAAGAAAACTATGAATAGTACATGTATTTAAGGCATAAGTAAAAAGCGAAATCAACGCATTCAGAGGTATGATTCACAAATTAATTATTTGAGCAAGGCAGTAGTAAACAAGAAATTTCAGAAAAACTCAAGAAACTGGAATAAGAAGAAATAGATTGCTTACCAGAAAATATGAAACCGATGTGAAGATTGCCGAAGTCAAACGATAGTTACAGATGTAACAAGAACGACGAAAGCTTCACAGGAAGGGAGAACGGAAGGCAATTGCAGAGCTTGAAGACTGAAACAATGGCGTATTTAGGAGCCAGAGAGAGAAAAAGCAAAGAGAAATCGAATGCAAAAGTGAAAAATGAAGAAAGTGGGAAAGGTTTTGTCAAAAATTTGAAACGGCGACAAAACAGAGCATTGAATGCGCCTGGAACAACGCATACGTCAGACGGCGCACACAGACTTAAAGCGGCTTGCAAGCGCGTCATAGGCACGGTCTAATAAGGTGAAGACGCGTGAATGAAACGGTTGAGTAAATGATGTGTGACAGCTCACACACGTAAAAGAATTCACTAGAGTTCTTGTTCTCCGAAGAAAATATGTCGGCCTGAAATGAATGATCTCAGCTGAGGAGTTCTTGAGCCGATGTACAGGAGGAAGTATCGATATAGGTTTCATTACCTTAGAATGCCGAGGTAATAGAACCTAGGGGGCAGTTGTGGGGATATATTTTCTGAGCACCAACACGTGGCCAAGGTGACGCCGACGTGTCAGCCGAGGTGCCACGTGCCCTGGTCATGATGCCGAGGTTATCTCGGCTAGGCCGAGGTTATCTGCGAGGATACCGGAATCCGAGATAAACGAATAGGGGACAAGAGTCCTAAAATGAAGAGGAGACTTAGTCAAGATGAGGATAAAGCTCTTAGGGGGTTTATCTTTATCTCTTGAGGAGTCCAAAGTAAGTACTGAATTGGAGTCCATAGAAGTCAGGCTTCTAGTGGGACTAGAATTGAGTTAACTATAAAAGAGAGGCACCGCCGTGGGTCTAAGGTACGCAATTTTATGCTTTGAGCAGTAAGTTTAGCACTTGATTATCTCTAAGAGACATACTGACTTGATCGTCGGAGTGCCCCCGGGTGGAAGAACCACCGCCGGAGCCTTCTCTTGCTGTTACAGGTTAACTGAAACCATCTATTCTACCGGTGCTCTCTAGCTGATTACTAAACGGGCAGTGTGACCAGAAAATCACTTACACACATACATATTTTTTACCTCTCATATGTTGTAATATACAATTTTCTTTCACTTTTGCAGTCATCATGCCAAGAACAATCATGCCAAGAACAAAACGAACCAGGCCCGAACATGGTGAATCCTTAAACCCTTTACCACCACCACAGCAACAACATGATGGCTATCCAACTAATGATTTTGCAACATATCATTATGAACAAGCCTATGAACATTTCATTACTCGACTAATTATTACAGGGAGAAACGTAAAACTACCTTCTAAATATGATTCACTCTTACTTGGCAAATTAGATACAATGGGATGGTTACCATTAAATAATTTGCCAAATAAGATATATCCCCGTCTTCTACGATTATTTTATGTTCACTTGACACTGGGTGACCAACAAAATGAGCCGTTCAGTCTTACCTCTTATGTTAAGGGGAAAAGAATCACACTCTCTCTCCGTCGTTTTGCACAAATTATTGGAGTCGAAACAGGAGATTTACAATATTATTTTCAAAATGAGGCCGCATTAAAAAAAATTGTTGATGATGTCACTCAGACTTATACCACAATTTGTGACAATCGATTTAGCGGCACTAATTTACAAGTCAGCCATTTAAAACCTCACCTTCGTATTGTCCATCGATGGATAGTTGAAAATATCACTCCCAAAAAAGGACATTATAATTTTGTTTCATGTTTTCAAGTTCACTTGTTATATTGTTTTGAAATTTGACAAAAATTAGATTTATGCTTTATATTACTAAAAGAAATGATGCTTGCAAAATTGGATACTCTGAGTGGCCGGTCACTACCTTTTAGAGCTTTGTTAACCATAATTTTCAAAGCCCATGATGTGAACCTTGAAGGTGAAGGATGGATCAGAATCACTTCACCAATTTCTGAGTATACACTGACCCGAGCTGGTGGTGCTGACACCTTGATGGGCTCTATTAATCTTGAAAATCAACCAATACCTGATGAGGAAGAACCCAATGACAATGCCATGCCACCAAATGAACAACTCCATTACTGGACTGATTATTTAGCCTTGGAACAAGAACGGTACAATCAGTGCCTACAATGGGAACAACAAATGGCTAATCAGCTCAATACATTGGGTACTCGGTTCAATGAATTTGGTACTCAGTTCGATGAAATTGCCACCACTCAGAACTCACTAATTCATCAATTTGGTGAGTTTCGTGTAGACTCAGAGAGACGCGCTGAACTGACAAGGAACCGCATTGATCTGATTGACCATCGAGTCATTCAGCTGTACCATCAGCATTTCCCTTCACCTCTAACACCACCTGACAAGGATGCTTAACTTGTTTAAAAATCAAGTAAAATGGTTCACAGATATGGTGGTTATATTTTTTTCTCTTTTTTTTGTTTTGGTTATTTATTTGGTGAGTTTTGTTGTGATTGTTTTACTTTTGTTATTTTGTTATAAACTTTTCTATTCACGTAATGAATAACAACGACAGATTTTTTTTAGAATCATTTAATTACATAGTTATAATGTTATAACAATCTGTGCAAAAAAAATATGCATTCAAAAAATTATTTGTACAAAAATTAATAAATAGTAATTCATAAATGTCTACGAAATCCTTCATTTGAATAAAATGAATAAAAATTACACAATTATTAAATAATTTTCCTGCATCAATTATAATATAAAATTAAATTAATGTTTTGAAATTAAATAAAACAAGTTACAATTTAATAATATTTAATAATAAATATTATTTTTTTTAATGAAAAGGAAAAAAAAAGTTATTATAAACTTCTATACAGAAAATTAAAAAGAATACCCCAGCGTTTACACAAATTATACACCCTTACTTTAAGATGTACCCAGCGAATTTTTACACATTATTCATATAAAATAATATTTTGCTATAAAATTGGATGATATAAAACAATAAAATATAATTTACTTTTTAATTTAATTTAATTTAATTTAATTTATTATTATTATTATTTTTATTATTTTTTATTTGTTACACTTTTAAATGGTGAACTTATAACCACCACCACCTACCACCACCAACCATCCACCAGCCAGCACCACCCACCAGCCACCACCATCCACCAGCCACCACCACCCATCTGTCACCACCACCCACCACCCACCACCCATCACCACCCACCACCCATCTGGCACCCATCACTACCCACCACCCGCCTACCACCACCGACCCACCACCCACCACCCACCACCACCACCACCACCACCCACCTACCACCACCATCCACCATCCACCACCCACTACCCATCACCACCTACCACCACCCACCCACCACCCACCACCCACCACCACTCATCACCACCCACCTACCACCACCGCCCATCACCCACCCACCACCCATCTACAACCCACCACCACCCACCACCCACCATCACCCACCACCTACCTACCACCCATCCGTCACCACCACATTTAATTTAATGACAACATATTTATTTATGAAAGTTACTAAGAAACACATTGCATATTAATAACAACATATTAAATTGTCTTTGCTAGACTATACATAAAATTGCATATTACACATTGCATGAACAACATATTTAAGTACACACTGATATGCGAAAACCATTATCTTCATTGCCCATGAGATGATGTTTGTGTTTTATTTCGTTTCATTGCCATTTAGCCCAATCGTTGTCCTCAGTATTAGTTATCCTACAAGAAGATAAAAGAAGTCAGTAAATCACAGAAACAGACAAGGAAGGGCGAAGTTATGTAGTAACGGTGTAATAATGACTGAAATAATTTATCAAATAATTACGCATTCACAACCAGTAGTCAGTACGACATTCACTTGCCTTGTTCACATCCATTTTCTATGCATGGTGAACATGATTTTGCCACATAGCAGTAGCAATCGCATCCCTAACGTTCGATTGGGACGTTAACCCATGTTGTGACATGTCAACGTAGTCAGCTTGGTCTCCAACAAGCCCGTCTGCTTCTGCTTCTGCTTCTGCGGCCATTTCATTATCAGTTTCCATAAAGAATGGATCCATAGCTACATGCAAACGGATCCAATTGTGCACTACACAACATGCAATCACGATAGGCCCTTGTCGTGTAGACTTGTAATTTGGCATGGACCGCAATATTGGGAAGCGCTTCTTCAAAACACCAAATGTTCTTTCTATGACATTGCGTAATGACGAATGTCGATGGTTAAACAATTCCTTAGGTCCCGCAAAACGATGGCCACAAAACTCTTGCAAGTGATATCGTTGAGACCGAAACGGGGCAAGAAATCCAAGCATGTTCGTGAAACCAGCATCAACTAAATAGTACTTGCCTACATGTAATTAATGAATACACAGTTCTGTCAATTGATATGTACAAAAACAGACAAGGAAAAAAGTGTACCGTATGTTATTCAGGGACAGTCACCATTGGGTGGGTGTGGGAACTGTAGATCAGCTCGTGTAATAGAGTCAAGTAGAATAGCGTGAGCGCTACCTTTCCATCCATAATTAATAAATGTGAACAACATATCGAAGTCGCAAGCTGCGAATACATTTTGTGATACCGTTGCTTTCCGACCGCGGAATGTATTTTGTTTTGAAGCAGGGACCCATGCATCCACCAATGTGCCATCGATAGCACCGCACAATCCTAATTGACAGATATTTGTTTGATATTAAAAGTGAAACAAACTTCGATATTACTTTCATAATAATAAAAAAATAATATTTATTAACACTTATTGATATGAACAAACTTATAGGACAGTCATACTGTTCGTACCTTGAACCAGGGAAAAAACCTCCTGTCATTTAAAATTTTTCCCGGTATGTCCTCTAGGTTACGTGGTTTGATAACCGATGATGAAAGCTTGCACAATGCCCGCATAACAATTTTTATGTGCTGACAAATTGTTTCCGTAGAGTGTTGAAATCTATCTGCCATTATTCGATGGCGATCATTTTGTGCAAAAGTGTACAAAAAAATTCTAAGCGATTCCTCCACACTGATATGCATGTGTTCAGTATCGATAAAGCCATTATAGAGTAAAATGTCTTTCAATAAAATGAATGTTTGTGCATCCATTCGCATAACGTTCATCATTGTTTCTGGATGGCCATTTAATAGGCCGAAGATGTAATCATCACCTCTGAATGGACACGTTCGCTGCGGTCGGCAACTACTTGACGCGTTGGTATGGTCATGCATTAAAGCAATCATCAAAAAATTCATAAAATCATCAACGACCTCATCCTCCTCTGATGAGAGCTCCATTGTATTATTTTCTCTGTCGGATGACATATGCCTTTGTCTACATCACAGTAAAAGCATAATTATAAAATATGTTATTCATGCTGTAATAGTTAGCGTTATTGGTGAAACAGTAAAATTCAGAAGAGAACAAAATTTATTTAACACATGGTCGTATTATAATAACAGAACATAGTTTTAATATAACAGAAAACACTTAAAAGTTCAAAAAAAAAAAAAACATATGAACATAGAAAAGGAAAGAGGATATGATGGAATGAAAAAAAAAATAAGAAAAACCAAATCAGGAATAATGAAATCATCAAACAGTTCAGCGAAGAAGATTTGCTAACACAAGTAACGCAGAACTTCTCAGTTCACTTCAAAGCGAGGATCATGGCTAGGCGCAAATGGGTAGGAGTGCGCATAAAAAACCTTCGCCATTCCTTGTCCTTGAACAGTGTCAACGCCTTAACGTACTGCAACGGTGGTATGTCCCCAAGCTCAAGCAATGCATCTTGACATGCATCAAGGGAATAATCATTACCACCTGCATTTACAGCCTCAGTCTCATTTTCTCGTGCACGTGAATGTCCTGTTTTGGCTTGTACATAGGATGTGAAAGCTGCGCACACATCATCAAACCCACTTGACTGTGACTTTTTGGAACGACCACTGTCAGTCTGGCTGGTTGCAAGGCCCCTCTTGTGACCTTTTCCCTTTGCTGGATCCATATACTCATTCCCGAATAAGTCAACAGGAATGGCCTCAGCAGCATTACTCCCACCAGTGTTACTCCCACCAGCATCAGCGTTCCAAAATTTATTTAACATGTCATCTTCTTCTTCTGAGTCAAGGGGTCCCTGTGTGGATGCACGAGACAGGGCCCCTGTGGCACAACAATTTTCAACAATTTCTGCCATTTCTTGAAAATATTCAAACCCTTTTGCCCTAAACTTCTTCACATTTCTGCTAGCCTACAACAATTACAAAACAAGAATTTAGCACTGTATATATCATGAAATGTCTAAAATAAAATTAGAAAATAGTACAGATTAATGGAAAACCTTATCCCAAAATTCATCGGGTGCAACAACAGTGCCTATAATAGGATCCCATCCCAGACTAGTCTGTGCCTGCAGTCGCTTAAATGTCTGGTAATCAGCTTTCAATCGTTGATATTTTTGGCGCACCTTGACACCTGTATACCGAAATCCATATATGTTGGGCAACTGATTTGCATAATGATTCCAATGCCTAATTGTCCACGAAGTAGTGCGGCCCGTTGTTTGATTGTTTCTAACCTCATCTCTCAACATATTTATTAATTTCGTTTCAATTCTGGGCGTCCACATTTTGGTGTTCTCATTGTCATCAGAATTATTTCCATCCATCTATAAACATACAAATTATATTTAAACTAGTTTGGGATGGATATACAAGCATAACAGAGTATTTTAAAGTAGTCTGCGATGGATATACAAGAATAACAGCGTCAAAATGGTTTGAAGGAGAACACAGATAAAGGAAAAAGAACAGATGATTTTATTTCGAGGAAAAAAATACGAAGCAGATTAGTTGAATTTAAATAGCAGAAATATAACAAAAAAAAAACATTCAGATAGCAGAAATATAACCACAAATAAAAAAAAAAAATCAATTAACATTGTGTTTATATAGGAGGAAACAAATCAGTAACATATAACCACAAATAAAAAAAAAAAATCAGTTAACATTGTGGTTAAATAGGAGGAAACAAATCAGTAAAAGAAAAATTAAGGAAAAAAAATCAGTAAAAAAGCCCAGTAGGTTCAAACAGACCGGTAGGTTTTAACGAAGAAATGGAAAATCGGAAGACAAAACCGGAAGAGGTGGGAGGACCGGGTGGTTGACCGGCCGGTCGACCGGCCTGATGAACCGGGAGATGACCGGCCGGGTGTCCTAGGCACTGCACAGTTCAAACCATTAACTGATTGATGAAAGGTTCAAACAGTTCAAACCATTAACGAAGAAATGGAAAATCGGAAGACAAGGTGGGAGGACCGGGTAGTTGACCGGCCGATCGACCGGCCGGATGACCCGGGAGACGACCGGCCGGGTGTCCCAGGCACTGCCACTTCAGGTTCAAAGGTTCAAACAGTTCATAATTTAAAAGAACAGCCGATCTGAAATGGAAAATACGCCTCTACAAATTCTCATAAACCATTTAGGAACTGATTTCAACTTCTGCGAAATCATTTATATATAACAGATGAAGATTGATTTACTAACTATTCTTGAAGAACAAAAAAGTTGAAATAGTCCAAGATGAAGAATGAAATCGTTTATCGACTCGTCCGAAATCATTTTCAGATAACAGATAAAATCATTTTCAGATAACAGATGAAGGATGAAGGATTTATTTACCAGATCAGTGGGAGTTGAATAGTTATCACCGGTGACGGAATGTGTATACTGATTGAATGTGTCACTGTTTGCTCGTCGGATTCGACAATAAATTTGATAAATTTGACCTGAAAATAATTAAAAATAAATTAAGATGAATTTCTCAAATAATTTCCCTATAACAAAATATGTAAATAAATTTGTGAGTAATTTCACCTCGCAGTCGTCGTTGTTTGGTTGCCCGTAATAAGAATCGTCCGCAACGCACAAATCGTAACTCAGTCGATTTGTGAAATATGATACCAGTACAGAGCGGGTTAGGTGGATTCATTATTTATAAAATGAGTCTGAAACCCACCCGTGATGAATTTAAAGTACGGATATTTGATACAGAGAAGCCACCCGTGATGAATCTGAAGGACTGATATAGATGAGCTTCACGTGACAGTTGCAGAGATGATGAAGAAGGCAGAAACGTTGAAAGGGAGATACAAGCTACCAAACAGATTTTTAAAATGTAATTTGAATTAACATGCGGAATCAATTTTTGAACGTCGTATCCAAACGTCATGCGCGAGCTCACGTGTTGAAAATTGATTTGAATTAACAACCAAACAGAGCCATATTTTTTTTAAATTTTGGTCTAATTTTTAGATGGGACTCATGTGTCGAATTTCACGGGTCTAAGTAGTAACGCGTTCTATGCCGCGTTGTGATTTATGTGATTCAAAACCATTATCGGGTGAATGGAAAATTGAAGCCAAAGAGAGCTATATGGAAATGGTGTTTTTGATGAAATTTCCTAACGTTGTGTTTGGTTGGGGGATTTGGAGAGGGAATGGAAAAGAAAAGGGAAAAAGTGTGTGAAACTGGGTGAAATATAGGTATATTTTATTCACATTTCACCTACCTTTTTCATTTCCCTTTCCAAATCCCTCGTCAAATCCCCCAACCAAACACAGCATAAAGGTTTGGTTTAAGGCTTGTCCTACATTGATTTGGTGGACAAGTTTTTAGTGGGTTTATAAGGCATTGGATTGGAACTTGCAGTAGGCCCCAAGGGACACCCAAGTTTTGTAGAGAGGGAGGTTATGGGCAAAATGGACTAAACCCATTGGACCCAAAAATCACCACGCGAGCGCCACCGGTCTGTCGAGCTTGGGCGCGGGTGTGAGGTTGGGCTTGTCCGGCCCAATACCTATCTTTTTTGACAAAAAACATATGAATTTAATTTTATTTTTAGTAAAATAAAATATGTCTTCATTTTTTGAATTCAAATCTGTTTGCACCTATTCAAATTCTGTACAGTTTAATTCAAATATGTCAAGTTCATATTTTGTACAATTGAAATTCAAATCTAAACAGATCCGAATTTGTTCAAACCCAAAACAGTTTATCTGTTTGAAATTCAAACTAGATCTGTCCGAACAGGTATCATACATGTTCATTCAAATCTATACAACCACCATTTCATCTATAAATAAGCAACCCTCATTTAATGTTTTCACTCCAATTTTCGTTCTTGTCTGCTGCAATTCATCTCTGCATTTTGGTGCATTAATTCTATTAATTTTCTGTGAGAAAGAGTGTGTACACTAAGTATGTTCGTTGTACGAAAAATTTGTAGTGCTACAATTTTTCGTTGATTGATCATTTTATCTTGGGAGATAGACATCCACAATCTGAAAGCACCATGGAGAGGACGAATCTTTCTTAAGGACACAGTGTTAAACACTAGACTTGATCAAAAGTTTGTTCAAGAAATTAATCAAGTAAGTTGTTAATTTATTTTCTGTTTTATTATTATTTATTTAAATCAGATTTTGATTTTATTTTTGTAACAAAATAAAAATCTATTTTTATTTATTGGTTTGATTTTTGTAATCAAACAATCTCTCTCATTTCCTATATTTATTTTGCATTCTGTTTGTTGTTTAATACACAAACAGAATTTATTTCATTAAATACAGTGAAGATTGTCCAACAATCTTCAGACAGAATATTTTTTGGTGTCTTCATTGTATTTAATTTTCTGTGTTTTCACAAAGTGATATTCTGGTTAGAAAATACAAATAGTAGTAATATACTGTTTATTTTCTTTGACAACTAGTAGTAATATATTGGTGTCCTTAACAATTGTAGAATATTAATTTGTGTTATAGAAAAATTATTATGGTATTTTATTTTTATAGTTTTAGTAACAAGGAAAATAAAATCATTTGTGTTATAATTTATTTTCTGGTTTTAGTAACTAAAAAATTAATTTGTGTTTTGGTTTTTTGATTTTTATAATAAGATATTATGGCTACTGCAACTGAAACTGCAACTGGAAGTGGTACTCCAATTGTTACATCGACTCCGGTCCCTATCCAGAACCATGTTCAAGTTTCAATAAATTATGGAGAAAATCCGAAAAAATTTAACAGTACTGAGTTTAGGAGATGGCAGCAGAAAATGTTATTTTATCTTATAACTCTAAATTTGGCCCAGTTTCACCATGAAGAGACTCCAGTATTTAGAGAGGACGAAAGTGATCGGCAAGTTGTTGCCACTGTAGAAGCTTGGAAACATTCTGATTTCCTGTGTAGAAACTACATCCTCAATGGCCTTGACAACATGTTGTGTAATGTTTATAGCCCTCTGAAAAATAGCAAAAGCTTTATGGGATTCTTTGGAGAAAAAAATACAAGACAGAGGATGCCCACACGAAGAAATTTGTTGTCGGTAAATTTCTAGACTTCGTTATGGTAGACTCCCAAACGGTAATTTCTCAAGTTCAAAATTTTCAAATAATTTTGCATGATATTCATTCTACAGGTATATCTCTTAGCGAGTTTTTCCAAGTCACTGCTTTAGTAAAAAAGTTACCACCGGCTTAGAAAAATTTCAAAAATTATTTAAAACATAAACGTAAGGAGATGACCATGGATGAATTGATTGTAAGATTGAGAATTAAGGAAGATAACCGAAAGGCTGAAAAGAGGAACGGTAAAAATCTCATTGAGTCCAAGGCTAATGTGGTTGAACAAGTGCACAAATCACATAACAAAAAGAGGAAGTTTACTAGAGATGGTCCTAAACAAGGCGATAATAATGGTAATAAAAAGTTCAAAGGTAAATGCTATAATTGTGGCAAGGCCAGACATCGAGCTTCTGATTGTCGTCGCTCTAAGAAAGATCGCGGAAGTACAAGCAAGAAAATCACCAATCAGGCCAATGTGACAGAATAAGATTGCATCTCTGACGGGATAAATGACATCAATCTATTTGCTGTGGTATCTGAGGCTAATTTGGTTCAAAATTCCAAGGAATGGTGGGTTGACATGGGGGCAACTCGTCACATATGTGCGGATAAGAAGATGTTCACAACTTACAATGAGGCTGCAAATAGTGAACAACTTTTCATGGAAAATTCTTCTACTTCTACTGTGGCTGGACAAGGAAAAGTGATCTTGAAGATGACATAAGGGAAAAAACTTACCCTTAACAACGTACTGCATGTACCAGATATCCAGAAGAATTTAGTTTCTGGCACTTTGTTAAGTAAAAATGGTTTTAGGCTTATATTTGAGTCTGATAAATTTGTATTATGAAAGAGTGGTATATATGTTGGTAAGGGATACATGAGTGATGGTCTCTTCAAGTTGAATGTAATGACGTGTCACGACCCAAACCCGCCTCTATGGGATTAGCATCGCAACCGGCCAGTAATCCGTGATTACTAAAGGCTTGCTTAACAGTAATGGCAGTAATACAGAGCAAGGGGCTGGCGAAAGCCAAATAGTAATTAAAAAAGATGTTCAATGAGCTGTGAAAATCTGAATGCAAAAATACTTTTATGAACAAGCCACATTCATAACCAAAACATAGGTACATACATCATATACACAAACATCCAGGTTAGGGACCAAGTCCCTTCACCATAACTGTACAGTCAAAACTTATTTAGTCGGTACAAAACAGAGACAGAAGGGTGATTCTGAACACCCCAAAACAGCCTTAGCTTGAACGAACTCGGAACCTCGAAGTGAGGCACGATGGTTGGCTTGACAAAACGAGAGCTTAACTTGACCCTCCTAGCTTCAGTCCAGTGCCTGGACACCTATATATAAATATAAGCAGTGAGCTAAAGCCCAGTGAATAACATATGCGTAAAGGGATTAAGAATGAATGTCCTTTCATTAATTAAAACAGTTATTTGCATCAGTAAATCAGTTATTCAATCAGTGGCTCATATTTCATGGCATATCAGTCATTTAGAATTCATAACAGTCATATGTAGGGCTACAAATGAACCGAGCTGTTCATGAACAAGCTCGGCTCGGCTCGGCTCATTTAATAAACGAGCCGAGTTCGAGCTCGAATATTAAGCTCGTTTAGTAAACGAGCCGAGCTCGAGCTCGAGCTCCTATAAGCTCGGCTTGTTTATCTTTATTTAGATTATATAATAAATATATTATTTATATATTAAATAATATATAAATAATAATATAAATACATTTTTTATATATTAAATAATATAAATAATATTAAAATTTTTTTATCAAGCCGAGCCGAGCCGAGCTCGAGTTTCATTAAAATTAACGAGCCGAGCAGAGCCGAGCTCGAGCCCAGCTCCTTATCGAGTCGAGCTCGATAAGTAAACGTGCCGAGCTCGAGCTCAGCAAAGCTCGGCTCGGTTCATTTGCAGCCCTAGTCATATGTGGTACGTCCAATAGCAAAACAGTACAGTATGTCTTAATAGACCGAACAGTCAGTTGATGGCCATCAGAACTGTGACAACCCTCACCACTGTTTACTGATAATACTACTGATTACTGCTAAACTGTGACTGAACATGATTAAGTAACTGATTTGACTGCATTCTGAACTGATTGATTGAGTGTATTAGTTTAAACGCATTTCTATCTGTTTGACTGTTAATTGATCTGTTCATGTTTTAAGTGTCGAACTGTGAATTGAAGGCCTTATCAGCGGCCGAATTTGAAATTGATTAGTGTTTCATGATTATTAGAATTTATGTGATTTTATGGTAGATTAATTGAAATTTGATTTAGTATGATTAAATTGGATTAAATAATGTTAAATTGTATTAGTGGGCTTATTTACCAAATTGCCACTTAGTGGACAATTCTATGACCATTTAGTTGACTCTTATATGCTAGCATTAGCACCTCTTCAGCCATTATTCAAGACCCAAAACCGTAGGAAAGAGTGAGAGAGGAAAAAACTTGGCTTCAATTGAGATTTGACTTGGAGGCTTGGAAGATTTGGAGGATAATTGCAAAAATTGAGCTTCCCTTCTTGAACTTGTAGACTTAAGGTAGAGCTTTTACTTCTTGTTTATGAATTGAGTTGGTTCGTGCATGGTTTAGAAGAATGTTGAAGTCTAGAGCCAAGTTTGGCTTAAAATGTGGAATAGTGAGCTTGAATCATGTATGCATGTTTACATTCTTGAATTTTGAGGTTATTTTCATAGAATCCTCACATGCATGTCCATAATTGGGTTATAGTTCATGAATTCATAATGTTTTGGAAGGATTGGCTCATTTGATCAAGTATTTGAAGCTTTGATTTCAATTGAACACTTGCATGTTGCATATACATCATGTTCTTAAAGTTTTGTTTGGAAATGGGTTCAATTGAACTACCTTTGGGCTTTGATTTTGCAAATTGATCTTTGAAACATGTCATAATATGAGTTTTAAAGTGTTTTCCAGAAAATTAGCCCAAAAGGATCGAATTTGATGCTTTAAATGTTGAGTTTCATGCTTGGAGACAAATCTGGAAATTCCAGATTTTGGATCCACGCTCGAGGGAGGAACTTCACGCTCGAGCGTACACTCTGAGTTCATGCAGTCCGCTCGAGCGAGTAAAGTAACGCTCGAGTGTGAAATGCGTGTATCCAGTACTTTGCATGTGCTTACAGTCCGCTCGAGTGAGGGAATGCACGCTCGAGCAGGGGTCGAGCGCCCGTCGAGCAGGGGTCGAGCGCTCGTCAAGCGTGAATTTCATGCATCCAGTACTTTTGCAATCCGCTCAAGCGAGGAAAGTCACGCTCGAGCAGAGATCCTTTGTCTGTATGTCCACTAGAGCATAGAAAGCCACGCTCGAGCGAGACCCCTGTTTTCTGAAAATTTTGAAAAGTGTTTTAAAGTACATCTTTGCATCTTCATTTCATCTTAGGCATTCCTAGGCCTTGTTTAAGGCATCTTAATGAGGATATTGATGTAGAACCATACCGAGTCAAGATAGGGACTAGGTCATTGATTCCCAAGTGTCTAACTTAGTGTGTGTTCGTTCTGTAACTATGTAGGGTTAGCATCCGAGGACGCTCACTAGCCTATCCGTAACCCAGAACTCTGTGAGTAACAATGTTGTAAAGATATATTCAATCATGAATATTTTTTGAATAATCAACTCTACTGCTTTCTGAAATGATATTTCTTACTGAATGAATGCTTGTCCTATTTGCGAACTGTATTCGTGGCATCCATAGCAATTTATTGTTACTGTACTGTACTGCTACTGTCACAGAGATCTCTGTCGGTTCCCATGTTTGGAACCACTACTGTTTACTGATATGATGGCCATCAGCTAACTGTTCGGTCTGTTAAGACTTACTGTACTGTTTTGCTATCGGATATACCACATATGACTGCTATGACTGAATGACTGATATACTGTTATAACTGATTGTTTTAAATACTGAAAGGACATTCATTCTCAACCTCTTTATGCATATGTTATTCACTGGGTTTTAGCTTACTGTTTATATATATATATGTAGGTGTCCAGGCACCGGATCGGAGCTAGGAGTGTTGGGTTTAACTCCCATTTTGTCAAGCCAACCACTGTGCCTCACTGAGAGGTTCCAAGTCCTTCAAGCTAGGGCTTTTTGGGGTGTTTTAGATTCATCCTTTCTATCTCTGTTTTTGTATAGACTGACTGTACATGTACTGTACTGTTCTAAGAGGGATTAGGTCCCTGTCTTGGATGATTGTCTATGTATGTATATACTGTTTTGATTCTGAATGTGAATATGTATGAAAAGTCTTTTTGCATATAGACTGTCACAGCTCATTGGACATCTTTTATTACTGTTTTGGTTTTCGCCAGCCCCTGTACTCTGTACTACTGTTATTACTGTTAAGCAGGCCTTCGGTAATCACGGATTACTGGCCGATTACGGTGCTAAACCCATAGGGGCGGGTTTGGGTCATGACAAGAACAGTAAACAGTAGTAGTTCCAAACATTGGAACTGACAGACATCTCTGTAACAGTAGCAATAACAGTACAGTAACAGTAACAGTAACAGTAAGTTGTTATGGATGCCACGAGTACAGTTTACAAATAGGACAAACATTCATCCAGTAAGTAATGTCATTTCAGAAAGCGATACAGTCAATCGTTTAGAAATAATTATAATTGAACGTATCTTTACAACATTGTTACTCACAGAGTACTGGGCTATAGACAGGCTAGTCAGCGTCCTCGGATACCAACCCTACACAGTTGCAGAACGAACACACACTAAGTTACACACTTAGGATTAATAACTTAGCTCCTTAACTTGACTCGATGTGGTTCTATAACATTATCCTCATTAAGATGCCTTAAACATAGCCTAGTAATGCCTAGGATGGAATGAGGATGCAAAAATGTGCTTTAAAACACTTTTCAATTTTTTTGCTGAAATAAGGGTCTCGCTCGAGCATGGCTTTCTACGCTCGAGCGAGCTTACCAAAACAGAGGGGTTGCTCGAGCGTGGACTTCCTCACTCAAGCAGTCTGTAAAAATACAAAAAGTACTAGTTGTTGAAATTCTCCGCTCGATGCTCACTCGAGCGTGAGACACAGCTCTTCGCTCGAGCGTAGGTCTCGTAGCTCGAGCGTGCATTTGTGTGCACAAAAACCTGAGAGCTTGCGATCTACGCTCGAGCTAGCATTCCGTCGCTCAAGCAGGGCTCTGAACAAAAAGATTGTCGCTCGAGCGTGGAATCGTTCGCTCGAGCGTGGAAGCCAAATTCTGGAATTTCTAGATTTTCCCCCAAAGCTCAAACCAAGAATTAAACTTATCAAAACTCAACCTTTTGGGCCAATTTTTTGGAAAACACTTGGAAACTCATACTACATGTTTTGAAGATCAATTTTGTAAAATCAAGCCCAAAGGTGAGACAATTGAACACAATTTCAAAGAAACTTGAAGAACAATGCAAGAACATAACATGCATGAGTTCTTATGGACTCCAATGCTTCAAAACATGGTCAAATGCAAGATTAAACTCCAAAACATGGTGAATTCATGGACTACAACCAAAATATGGATATGCATGTGGAAATTCTCATGAAAACAAGCTCACAATTCAAAGATATGTACATGCATACATGAGTGGACTCTCAAATCAACATTTTAAACTAGTTCTAGTCTCTAGTCACCAATTTCTCCATAAACCAAGCAAGAAATAACTCAAATTCATATTCAAGAGGGTGAGTTTCCTACCTTAAGTTTTGAATTCCCAATGTAGAAGCCTAATTATGCAATTCTCCTCCAATTTCTTCTAAGTCTCAAGCAACACTCCTTGTTGAACTCAATTTTTTTCTCCCAATTCTCTCTCTCTCTCTCACGTTTGGTCTTGAGGGTGAAGTGAAGAATGATGCTAAACAAAAGTAAAGGGTGAGAGAAGTAGTGGCCTTGAATTAAACCACTCAATGGCAATAATGTAATTACCTAGGTTCAATTAGTTTAACATTATTTAATATAATTTAATCATCCCAAGTTGAATTTTAATTAGACCTACCATAAAAACATATAAATCTTAATTAGCATATAACACTAATCAATTTCTGATTCGATCGCCGATAAACCTTCAATTCGCAGTTCGAAATTAAAACATGAACAGATCATTTTGTAGCAAACAGATAGAAATGCAATTCAAACAATACACTCATACAAACAGATTAGGATTTCATTCTAATCAATTACTTATCATGCTCAATCACAGTTTAACACTAATCAGAGGTGAGGGTTGTCATATGATGGTTGTACCAAAACTTGCTATTAATGAGAATAACACATCTTTTGCTTATATTCTTAAGTCGAATTTATGACATAGTAAATTAAGACATGTTAATTTTGATGCTTTACGTAGATTAATTGGTTTAGATTATATACCAAAGTTTGAAATTTATCCTAATCACAGATGTGAAATTTGTGTAGAAACGAAACTAACTAAAGCTCCATTTAAATCGGTTGAAAGAAAAACTGAACCTCTAGAATTAATTTATACAGATGTATGTGATCTTAAATTTGTTCAAACTAGAGGAGGCAAAAAGTATTTTATAACATTTATCGATGATTGCACAAGATATTGTTATGTATACTTACTTAGAAGTAAAGATGAAGCCTTAGAAATATTTAAACTTTACAAAACTAAAGTTGAAAATCAACTTGGAAAAACCATTAAAATGGTTAGAAGTGATAGGTGTGGTGAATATGATGCACCATTAAATGAATTTTGTGCACAATATGACATTATTCACCAAACTACAACACCTTATTCTCCACAGCAAAATAGAATTGCTGAAAGAAAGAATAGAACCCTTAAAGAAATGATGAATGCCATGTTACTAAGTTCAGGCTTACTGCAGAACTTGTTGGGGGAAGCAATATTGTTTGCTAATTATGTTTTTAACAGAATACCCCACAAGAAAACCAATAGCACTCCTTAAAAGGTCGATCACCTTCCTATAAATACTTAAAAGTGTAGGGGTGTTTGGCGAAGGTAGAAGTTTATGTTCCTAAAAAGACTAAGATATGACCAAAAATAGTGGATTGTGTGTTTATTGGTTATGCTCAGAATAGTAGTGCATATCGGTTTCTGACTTATAAATCAGAAATACCTAATATAAATGTGAACACTATTATAGAGTCAAGGAATGCTATGTTTTTTGAACATGTTTTTCCTTACAAGAAATGACAGGAATTAAGTTTACAGAAAAGAACTTATGATTATACACAAAGTCAAGAAACTAACGACAATCCAACACAAGAGACTAGTAATGGTCCCTACCAACAAGATTTAACTGATGATGAACCAAGACGTAGTAAGAGATGAAGAACATCAAAATCCTTTGGTTAAGATTTTTTGACATACTTATTAGAAAATGAACCTCAAAGCTTTAAGGGAGCAATGATAGGTCCTGAAGCACCGTTGTGGAAAGAGGCTGTTAATAATGAAATTGAATCTATTATGCAAAATCATACTTGGGAATTGGTGGATCTTTCACCTGGTTCTAAACCTCTTGGATATAAGTAGATATTCAAGAGAAAAATGAAAGCAGATGGTTCAAAAGAAAAATATAAAGCAAGTCTTGTAGTAAAAGGTTACAGACAAAAGGAAGGTCTGGACTATTTTGACACATATTCCCCTGTGACAAGAATAACATCTATTCGCATGCTTATTGCTATAGCAACGTTGTATAATTTAGAAATACATCAAATGGATGTTAAGACAGCTTTCTTAAACGGTGATCTAAATGAAGAGATCTATATGGAACAACCCAAAGGGTTTGTAGTGCCAGGGCAAGAAAAGAAAGTTTCTCGGCTTGTAAAATCTCTTTATAGATTAAAACAAGCACCTAAACAATGACATGAAAATTTTGATCATGCTATGCTTACTAATGGGTTTAAGATAAACGAATGTGACAAGTGCGTCTATATTAAAAACACTAACCAATGATATGTCATAGTTTGTCTTTATGTGGATGACATGCCTATTTGGAAGTAGTCAAAACATGATCAAATCAACTAAGCAAATGCTGAATAAAGATTTGATATGAAAGATATGGGGGTCGCAGATGTAATATTAGGAATGAAAATTACTAAAACGTCTGACGGATATGCATTATCTCAATCACCTTATATTGAGAAAATTCTTGGTAAATTTATCAAGGATGATATGAATGTCGCTAGAACACCTGTAGACATCAGTATTTATTTATCAAAAAATAAAAGTGATGCGGTGTCTCAGTTAAAATACTTCCAAATCATTAGAAGCTTAATGTACCTAATGAGTTGTACTCGTCCTGATATAGCTTATGCTGTCAGTAAATTGAGTAGGTACACTAGTAACCCCGGAGAAGACCATTGGAAAGCGATCATTCGGGTTCTTATATATCTAAGATTTACCTGTGATCATGGTTTGAACTTTACTCGATATCCAGCAATACTCGAAGGTTATTGTGATGCCAATTGGATATCGGATACTAAAGATTCAAAATCCGCTAGTGGATATGACTTTACTCTGGGAGGCGCTGCTATTTCTTGAAAATCTACGAAACAAACATGCATCATACGATCCACAATGGAATCTGAGTTCATTACTTTAGACAAAAGTAGGAGAAGAAGTAGAATGGCTTCGTCACTTCTTAGAAGACATTCCAGTGTGGCCAAAACCTGTGCCAGCTATCTGCATTCATTGTGATATTCAATTTGCAATAGGCAGGGCACAAAATCATATGTATAATGGTAAGTCACGACATATTCGTTGCCGACATAATATCGTAAGGCAATTGCTCTCAAATGGAATAATCTTAATAGATTATATAAAATCTAAAGAGAATATTGCAGATTCGTTAACAAAAGGTTTGACAAAAGAGCAAGTGTATAGTTCATCGAAGGGGATGAGATTAAAGCCTATTACATAAGAGTCATCATAATGGTAACCCTACTTATATGACTAGAGATCCCAAGAACTAAGTTCAAAGGGACAACTAAGTTATGTGTGGCTCGCCAAAAATCACCAAGGGATTAAAATTCCCTACCCATTCCTATGGTGAGAGTAATATCTGCAACATATGTTGTATGCAGGGGTTTAAGGATAAGCTTAGCTTTTAATGATTACTTATATCTTGATTTAGGCATAAAATCAAGACGAGTATAAGAGATATTCATAATAAGAATCACCTATATAAGTGTCGAACTGGGGCCGGTTCTATGAGAATGAAGTGACTAAATTCTCTAGAAACACTCATGAACAACCAAGAGTGTTCAAGGCCAAAATGAACACAACCGTGAGAACCACAATGTGCCAGAAGATATTTTGTGTGAAATCTATTGTCTTGGCTTACACAAATGGCTAAACAATTCAAGACATCGCGTCCATTAGTTAGCTAGTAAGTCCGATAGGTTATCACTAGGGAAGGTTCAAGGCTGAAAGCTACCTATCTTGATGTAAGATATTTTCGATTTATACTCTTTCGACAAATTCTGCATATTGTTGCATTTCCGTTGTCATCAAATTCTATTCATGGGAGGGATTGTTAGAAATAATTTTTGAAAAATTCTGGAAAAACAAATTTTTTTCTAAACTTTGGTCTAATTTTTAAGTGGGACCTATGCGCCGAATTTCTCGGGACTAAGTGGTAACGCGTTCTATGCCGCGTTGTGATTCACGCAGTATATTTGGTTACTCAAAACAATTATCAGGTGAATGGGAAATTGAAGCTAAAGAGAGCTCCATGAAAATGGTGTTTTTGGTGAAATTTCCTAAAGGTTTAGTTTAAGGCCTGTCGCACATTGATTTGGTGGACAAGTTTTGAATGGGTTTATAAGGCATGGGATTGGAACTTGGGGTAAGCCCCAAGGGGCACCCAAGTTTTGTAGAGAGGGAAGTTATGGAAAAAATAGGCTAGACCCATTGGACTAAAAAATCACCACACATGTGCTCGTCGCCGTCCGGTTGGTCGGACGGGCTGGGCTGGGCGTAGGTGCGTGGTGTAAGGCTGGGTTGGGCTTGTTTGGCCCAATACCTATCTTTTTAGGCCAAAAACATTTGAATTTAATTTTATTTTTGGTAAAATAAAATCTGTCTTCATTTTTTGAATTCAAATCTTTTTGCACCTCTTCAAATTCTGTACAGTTTAATTCAAATCTGTCCAGTTCATATTCTGTACAGTTTAAATTCAAATCTGTCTAGTGTACAGTCTCATATCTGTCCAACAGATCCCAATCTGTTCAAATCCAAAACAGTTTATCTGTTTCAAATTCAAACTAGATCTATCCAAACAGGTATCATACCTGTTTATTCAAATCTGTACAGCCACCACTCCATCTATAAATAGGCAGGCCTCATTTGATGTTTTCACTCCAATTTTGTTTTTGTTTGCTGCAATTCATTTCTGCATTTTGCTGCATTAATTCCATTAATTTTCTGTGAGAAATAGTGTTTACACTAAGTGTGTTCGTTGTACGAAAAATTTGTAGTGCTGCAATTTTTCGTTGATTGATCATTTTATCCTGGGAGATAGACGTCCACAATCTGGAAGCACCGTGGAGAGGACGAATCTATCTTAAGGACACAGTGTTCAATACTGGACTTGATCAAAAGTTTGTTCAAGAAATTAATCAAGTAAGTTGTTAATTTATTTTCTATTTTATTATTATTTATTTAAATCAGATTTTGATTTTTAATTTTTATTTATTAGTTTGATTTTTGTAATCAAACAATCTCTCTCATTTCCTATATTTCTTTTGTATTCCGTTTGTTGTTTAGTACACAAACAAAATTTATTTCATTAAATACAGTGAAAATTGTTCAACACACTTTTCATTGAATTTATGACCACTTTGTCTAAAAATTATGTGCAATTTACCGGCAAGAACTAAACAGTATATGAGGCATAGCCGTCTAGAGGCTTTTCTGTTACAACATGTCCAGCAATATTTACATAGACAAATTGTTTAGAAATCGATGAAGGGGGTGCGCCAAATAACACGTCATGGATAATTAGTTCATTTAACTTACTTTGTCTTGCTGATAAAAAAAAAATAAAAATAATAATTTATCTGGTCGTCTACTCATTTGGATTAGGAGGAACAACATTATAGAGGATTTAGGCTATTGGGTAGGTATTACCTCCTCTTGCAATAGGACATGATATTTTCAATATCCTCCTCTCACGTTGAGATTGCTTGTGGTACCAATTTATTGAATTTTAAGATCATTATTGTTGACATTATTTTGCAACTATTTGTTGGAGGGAATTGTATAGAGGATCCCCAGTCCTAGGATCAAAGTAATATTCTTTGTTTAAACACTGGCTTTGATTGAACATTCTAATTTATTGCCCAACTTATGTGTCTCTTTTTTGCAAATAGATTGTGGATCAAGAAAGTTTGGAAGCAGTGGAGGAGATTAAAGGCACCGTTGTGTTTTGTGCTGCTGCTTGGTTTGGAAGGTGAGGCTAATTGACAACATGGAAATCAATGCATGAGTTGAGTGCATTTCAGTTTGTAGTTTTATTTACTTTGTGTTTATGAGCATGCAGTCCCAGATCCATAAAAGTGTTATATGTATCCCACTAACAGTTTTTCTTTTTATTATTTTAACGTAAGAGCGAAGTAAATTATGCTTTGCATTTTGCACTATTCTGCCTAGGTTTTATTATTTTTTTAGGATAAATTACACTGACACCGCTGAGATTTATGTTTAATATATATCCTCTCATGTTTAAAAAATTATACTTACTTTCTGTCAAATTAAAATGACATATTTGTCCCTTAGCCTTTATACATATAAAATAATAAAATAATATTGCTATTGTGGGAGCCGAATATTAAAAAGAATTAGAAGCATATTCCAGTCAGATACTATTCGGCACTATCCAGCACGTTCAGGATGCCGAATAAAATGGATAGATAGGCCGAATAGTTATTGAACTATGGAGCCGAGGGAATAGAAGGATAATGAGTGAAAAGTGGGCCTTGCCCCGAGGCACAGGGAACAAGTATAAATAGAGGAATAGTAGACTGAGAAAGGTATGTGAAAATTATTGTGTTTAACTTAAAATACAAGCAATCTTGAGTGTGAGACTGACTTGCTCGCCGGAGTGCTAATTCCGGCACCCCTGACCAGAGTGTTCATTCTTTTTCAGGTGACTAGAAGAGGATCAAAAGTGTCCCCCAGGATCTGAAGAGTATCCCCAAAACCACTTCTCTACAATTGGCGCCGTCTGTGGGAATACTCAAGCACATCCATGGCGGGCGTGACGGAGGACCCTTCAATAGCCACTGATGAAACCACGCAGTTAGACGATTTTACTCTAACAAACATGCATGGACCAGAGAATATCCCAGCATGACGCGCTTTGAACTTCGCCTCACCTTCGACCCCAGAACATGAGGCAATGTAAGCGATCATGGAACAAGCAAAGCAAAACGAGCAGCGGTTGGAGAACATGATCGCTGAGAACGAGCGTCTCCGTCAGGATTTGGCCCTGGAGGTGGCAAAGTCCAAACAAGCCGTGTGCCAAGATCTGGAACGACCTCTGAAAGCAGCTGGTCGACGATCTCGAGCCCGACAACAAGACACTGATAGCGACTCTGATTCACTATCTCCGGAGCCCAAAAAGAAAGGACGACCTGCAACTTCCAGCTCCTCTGAAGAGGGCCCACGTATAAGGCATAAGCGCAAAAGAAACGACTCAGATGACGAGGACCAGCATGATCCCTTTGTGCGACGGATCGCAAGGGCAATCCTTCCCAAAAAGTTTAAAGCCCCGTCATTCACTCTCTATGATGGAAAGTCAGACCCCACTGATCACATCCGCCACTACAAGCAAGCCATGACGTTGCATGCAGATGACGAGGCCCTCATGTACCGAATATTTCCCAGCAGTTTAAGACCATTGGCTGTTAGGTGGTATTATAAACTAGAACCGGCTTCGATCAAAACCTTCCACCAACTACAGAAGTCCTTCAAGGCCAGATTCATCACCAATGAGGTTTAGCCGAAACAAGCCGACTCTCTTAGGGCAATGCAAATCCTGTCAGGAGAAACACTAAGAGCATATTCGGCACGATATTGGGAGTGCTTTAATCTTGTTGATGATGCTTGCAACGATTCCATGGCCATCACCGCCTTCAAAGTAGGATTACACCCGGATAGTGCCCTCCGCAGTTCCTTGACCAGAAGACCTCCCAAAACAGTCTGGGGGTTGATGAAGAAAGTAGAGGAATACTGCAAAGTGGAAGATGACGCATTACGGGTTAAAGCCGGACACATTGCCATAAAAATGGCCCCCCCTGAAATTGTTCAGCCAATAAGTTCCGTACCTCCTCGGAGCCCTGAACCACGACAGCAGGCTAAACGAGACAAGAGACGGGATTCTCGCCGATCAAGCGAACAATGCTCACACCGAACAAATGAGCAATTGCAAGTTGATAATAGGTGCACAAAGCGCGCCGACAAGAAATATACGGAGCTGTCAGAGCCAATCAGCTCAGTTATGTCCCAAATCCAACATCTTTTGTTCTTCAAATGGCGGTCCAAAATGATGGGACCTCCCGACACGAGACGACGGGACAAGCGGTGTGAATATCACAAGGATCACGGTCATGATACGGACAACTGTTATGCTCTGAAAGACCACCTTGAGGAATTGGTGCAAGATGGTCGACTCCAGCAACATGTCCGAAAAAACGCAATCAAAACAGTTGCCCTTTGGCAGGATTCACCTCCGCTTGGCATCATTTATATGATATACGGCCTTCCAACGCCATTTGTCGTACATGCAATTCAGTCAGCCCCCCAGAAGCAACGCACACCATCCAAGCAGCCCCACGAAGCTCCGAGTATTGTCTTTGATAATTTCGATCTTATCGGCGTAACACTCCCCCATAGTGACCCATTGGTCATTGAGCTACACGTGAGTCGATCTATCGTTGAGCGCGTCCTCATAGACCAAGGAGCACTTCAGAGGTTATGTATTACGAAACATTTATCAAACTCAGCTTCAACGAATCAAACTTGTCTCCAGCTCCTCATCCTTTGTTCGGCTTCAACGCAAATCTAGAGTACCCGTTGGGGAAATCTCATTACCCGTTCAAGCAGGCTCCCAAACAATGGATGTAGAGTTCTTGGTCATCAAGCTCCCACCGCTATATAATCTCATTATGGGGTGAACTTGGTTGCATGCTATTCAAGCCGTGCCAAGCACCTACCATCAACTGCTACGCTTCCCGATCGTACACCGCATTGAGCAAATCCGTGGTTTCTGGTAATCCGCACAAACATGTTATCTCCTTTCTGGAAAGACGCCTGCAAAGTCGCAGGCCAACTCCTCCGAAGTGCCGAATCGAAACATCCTCAACGATGTCGGACAACTCCATAGCGAAAAGCCACAATAGTCCTAGGCAACACCAGCAACAACTTGCCAAGTCATATAATCAACGCGTTCAACTGTGCCGCTACACACCAGGAGAGTTGATCCTCAATTAGGTTATAACTGAGACGACCATTATCGGAAGGATTCCTTATCGGCTCAGAAATACGTCGCAGTCCTGGAACTCGAAAATTCTGTCATTAAACTCGACTTGTGGGGAATGATCTTAGCTCTAAAAGATTCGCCATGTACACATTCCACCTTTGTAATGCAAGGATTCTTGTTGAACAGTTGTAGTCCAACCCACTACGAAATCTAGCCGAAAGGTGCTTTGAAAAAAAGCCTCTGAATTTGGAGCGCCCTCGTGGATATCACGAGTGGCCAAAAAGTCTCCGGATTCGGAGCCCCCTCGGCGCATGACGTCGTTAGGTCGATAAAGCCTCCGGATTCGAAGCGCCCTTCGTGGATATCACGATTGGCCAAAAAGTCTCCGGATTTGGAGCCCCCCGACGCATGACGTCGTTGGGCTGATAAATCCTCCGGATTCGGAGGGCTCTTCGTGAATATCATGACTGGCCAAAAAGTCTCCGGATTTGGAGCCCCCTCGGCGCATGACGTCGTTGGGCTGATAAAGTCTCCGGATTCGGAGTGCCCTTCGTAGATATCACGACTGGCCAAAGTCTCTAGATTCGGAGCCCCCTCGGCGCATGACGTCATTGGGCCGACAAAGCCTCCGGATTCGAAGCACCCTTCATGGATATCACGACTAGCCAAAGTCTCTGAATTCGGAGCGCCCTCGGCGTATGATGTCGTTGGACCGACAAAGCCTCCGGATTCGGAGCGCCCTTCGTGGATATCACGATTGGCCAGTCTCCGGATTCGGAGCCCCGTCGGCTCATGACGTCGGTGGGTCGTTAAAGTCTCCGAATTCGGAGCGCCTTTTGTGGATATCACGATTGGCCAAAAATTCTCCGGATTCGGAGCGCCCTTCGTGGATATCACAATTGGCCAAAAAGTCTCTGGATTTGGAGCCCCGTCGGCGCATGACGTCGGTGGGCCGATAAAGTCTTCGGATTCGGAGCGCCTTTCGTGGATATCACGATCGGCCAAAAAATCTCCATATTCGGAGCCCCCTCAGCGAATGACGTCGCTGGGCCGATTAAGTCTCCGGATTCGGAGCGCCCCTCATGGATTCACGATTGGTCTCCGCATTCGGAGCCCTCTCGGCGCATGACGTTGTTGGGCCGATAAAGCCTCTAAACCAGAGCGCCCTCCAGGTTCACATCAAAGCAGGGATATGTAATTTGAGCCAGCATAACCGTATGAACAGAACAAAACATGCCAACACTCGAAATAAGATGCTTAACAAAAATTTACAATGAGATACAAACTTTTAAAATAAAATATTTTATTCGATTAAAACAGTAATTACAAAAATGCAATCCACGTTCGAGCATTACAATATCTATTTTCATACGGCATCGCCTTCATCCTCACCCTTCTCAAGCTTCGAAGGCGAAAGAAGGGAAGTGATCGCGTTGGTACAGCGGTAGCGCCGAATCAACGCCCACTGCTCGGAGAGCGGCCGTAGCTTGAAATGCTTCGATCTGACCACGCTTGAATCCACAATGTTCACATCGGCGAGACAATCACCCTCAAGGTAGAGAGCCTTGACACCATTGACAATGTCAAGGCCACGATCCAGGACAAAAAAGGAATTCCCCACGAAAATAGTAAAATTCAATGGTCGCGACGCGACGTCGGCCTCATCCTTCCTTCGAGATGATCTGCTTCGACGACCTAGAGGCTGACGTTTTTCCTGTTCTTTGAACGCCCCACCTCTCGCACGGATGGGTTCTCTGCTGCGATTCATTGCAGTATCGAGCTCAGCCAAAGTTCGAGCCTCTTTTCTGCTAATGAAGAAAATTCACATTTGTCTGACCCCACGTAACAAAGTTGTTTTAAAGCGAGTCTGAACACAATAAGTGAAATTACAGGGGCGAAAAGTCCGAGGTAATTTATTTCTAATACTTGCGGTGACCCCGAGGCGATTTCATTAATACTGAACCCCAAAAGACGGACGCCGGTAGATATTAGCCATAGCCGCTCCATATACTAATTTTTGGCTTTTTGGAGTTAAAATGGACTAATTATGGCAATTATAGATGGGCTGACAGTTTTCGGATTCGGAGCCCTTGGAGCGACACCTTTGGGCCGATTAAGCCTCCGAATTCAGAGCCTAATCGGCGGATTGATAGTGCGTGAAACGAATGACATTTAACCAAGAATGCTCATGACAAGCCGGCATATAACAGTTCGGAATTAAATGCCTACTTAACTTGGGCCGGACAATGTATATACAATGAAAATGTATGCAAACGTGAGTGTGCCGAATGCAGGTTACAATGAAACATTTAAAATAGGACGATTTATTCAATCAGGCAATAACTACATAATTGCATAGTATTTTTATTCGACCTCGCCCTTATCCTCACTCTTCTCGACTTCAAACACGGAAAAGGGAAAATGATTACGTTGGTAGAGTGGCAGCACCGAATCAATTCCCGACTCTCGGAGAGCTTCCGTGGCTTGAGATGCCTTGATCCAACCGTGCTTAAAGCCATGATTTTCACATCGACAAACTTCCTCAGCGAGTTTCTCTTTGGTCTTCTGAATTCCGATCAGTCGGCCGTTGTGGAAGCCTTTTTTATGGGCCACGCCTTTCGCAGTCTCAATCGCAAACATGCTAGCCGTATTACGATCGGTGATCGCATCACTAATTAGCCTTTGAGTGACCCTTTCTTCGACAACCGGGTTGGGTTGGCCAGTTGATTGGGCCCCGGCAGGCTTGATTTTCCTTAGCTCACGCTCGGCCTTCTCGGCGCGAGCTTCTAACTTCCGAATTCGTTCATCTCTCTGTTCTATGTCGTGGCGAGCGGCACGGAGACGCATGCCGATCTCATAAGCCGTGTACAGTCCCCTCACTACCCCATGAACGCCTTCAAGAAACACTTTGAAGTCCGACCGACCTACCATCGACTGCTGAACTTCGGGTGGAAAAATTTGTCAAGTAAACTCGACTACCACATTTGGATCTCGAATGATCGAATCCGCCTCCGTCATTGGTCTATTACCCGCGAAGACTGCGAAACTCAATGGACGAGGAGTCGTATCGGATTCCCTTCCAGGACGGGGCTGAGGAGACTTACGTTGTGGCTGATTGTCCTTCCTAGGCGATCTACTTCGATGACGGGGAGATGGGTGTCTCTTCCGATCCCTCGAAGTCCTACCGCCTGTTCGTAAGGGTTCACCGCTTCGATTCATGGCACCTCCCAGCTCAGCTAGCGTCTTTCTTTTACCTCTGTTGTTGAAGAAAAGCTTATTTGGCATTCGCACTTGTTTAATCTCCTCAAAGAGCGGGACTGAGATGCTCACTGAGCGCATAAATAGGACCCTCATTCACGAAGTACACGCCTATTTATTCCCTACAAGGGCAGCATCTCCGAGGCTGTCTCATTAATATTGAAGCGCCAAGGGCAGATTAATCAATCTTTACGGCTCGAGTGCCCAAGCCGTTCCAGGCGTCGGTTATTCCGTACAAGATTCATTACGTGATAATCGCCGTTCTACATTCATGAACCAGCTGGGGCAAGGGCAGATTAATCAATCTATACGGCTTGAGTGCCCCAGCCGTTCCATGAATCGATTTGTCTGAACAGTAGTCATGAATTTATTCTATTTGTGATTAAGTCAGATCCCGGCGTTCTACGTTCATGAACCAGCTGGGGCAAGGGCAGATTAATCAATCTATACGGCTTGAGTGCCCCAGCCGTTCCATGAATCGATTTGTCTAAACAGTAATGAATTTATTCTATTTATGATTAAATCAGTTCCCGGCGTTCTGCTTTTATGAACCAGCTAGGGCAAGGGCAGGTTAGTCAATCAATACGGCTCGAGTGCCCCAACCGTTCTACGAATCGATTTGTTTGAACAGTAGTCATGAATTTATTCTATTTATGATTAAGTCATATCCCGGCATTCTACATTCATGAACCAACTGGGGCAAGGGTAGATTAATCAATCTATACGGCTTGAGTGCCCCAGCCGTTCCATGAATCGATTTGTCTGAACAGTAATGAATTTATTCTATTTATGATTAAATCAGTTCCCGGCGTTCTGCGTTCATAAACCAGCTGGGGCAAGGGCAGATTTGTCAATCAATACGGCTCGAGTGCCCTAGCCATTCCACGAATCGATTTGTCTGAACAGTAGTCATGAATTTATTCTATTTATGATTAGATCAGATCCCTAATTTTAATCGGCTGTTAAGTCTGCCGTCTCACGCAAGCTTGACATTTGGTTCTAACTGCTGATTCTCCTAACTATACACTCATACAGCAAACAATACGAGAAATAATTTGAGAGCATATAAAATTTTCATTCATAAACTGGGCGCTGGCAGCGGACATTTTACATATGAAAACTAAAAAACGTACATTGAAATTGAAATTGAATATACTTAATAAAAGTAGAATGTCTCCCAGATCAATCCTCAGGATTAGACTCAAGCGGCTCAACGTCCACTTGCTCGTATGGAATTGGCACGGCCAATGTAACTCCAACGGCAGCAAGGGCTTTGAGCCACCCATGTTTGAATCCCCGATTCTCAAATTTAGGGACCTTGTCTACATATTCCTTGAAGGCGGCGCTCCTTCTAGCCTCAAGCGCCGTAGAAACTTCGAATTTGGCTTTTTCCTTGGCCGCCTTCAACTTCTTTAACTCGGCCTCTACCTTGCCAAGCGCCTCCTTGGCTAACTCGAGTGATTCCTCGCTCGCATTCGCCCTATCCTCAGCTTTGGATCTGAGCTGGTCAGCAGTCTGAGCCCTCTCTTTTTCTGCTTCGGCTCGAGCATTTTCCATTGCGGCTCTCATCGCCTCGAATCCGGCCCTACTCCTTTCACCTTAAGCTTCAGACTTTAAGCGGCCAATTCTTTCAATGGCATCATGCTGACGGCGGCCTAGTTCGGTTATCCTTCCAACCGTCTTCAAAACAGGTTGGGACATCACACCAAGGAATATCATATGCAAACCAAACCAAACGAGTAAAAAAGTGAAAATCGTACACATACTAGAAGGGCCGACTGGGCAACGAACGCTATAGCCGCCAAATCCGACTCCTCTTGAAAGGTGGCCTTGTCAGCTGGTAGTGAAACTAAGGCGGCCAAGCTCAACGCTACGGCTGGATCCTTCATGGTGGATGCGTTAGCGAAGATTGGTGTGTTTTTGATCTTTGGTTGAACAACAAAAGGAAACACGACGTTGGACTCCTCTAAACGAGGCCGTTTGTCAGCAGGGCTATCCTCCGAGCCAACGTCTCCCTCGGCGTTACGTTTTTTGCCTTGCTCTTTTGGAACGAGTCGTTCTGCCGTAATCTGCTGTTCGGCCTCCTTCTCCGTCTCATCCACAATAACTTGAGCCGTTTCCCCTTCAGTAATGGGTTGTAAAGACTCAACCGGGGCAGACTCAGAACGAGTGGCCTCCGTCTTTTTTTGGGTGGCCATTCGCTCAGCATTTCTCTTTCTCGCCATCTGCATGAGATTTTCCCTAGCCATGCCTTTAGAAAAATCCCCGGGTAGATCCTCCAAGTCTGTAAAAATATCTCCGAAGGAAAACTCTACCCGACCCGAAATGGATGGTAAGTTAGGCTAGTTACGACCGGCAACCTCAAATGCTGACCTCTGGGCTTCGTCGACCTCTTCGGCCTCGGCAGTGAACTCCCTGATTGATTCGGCGACTACCTCGATCACCGGCTCTAAGTTTTGCTCCGAATCAGGAGTTTTGAGACCAATTTGCCTAAGAGACTTGAAGCCAGGGAAGACAAGAGTCGTATGGTGTTGTTCGTCGGTTGAAATCGGAATATTGTCTGTGGCTGAGAACGTAGTATAGGTAGGCTCATATCGCAGAACAATGTGGGTGGCTCTACTTTGTTTCTGTACGTTTAGACGGCCAAAGTACTTTAGTGCAGTCTTCATTTCCACAAGGACTGTGTCGTCAGCCGAGGTCAGAACCTTCTTCAACTTATTGCCTGCAAAAACAGAGGATTAGATTTGGAAAAGGAGCCGAATAAAAGAAGGGTCAACAAACAAGGAGTTACACAGAAAACTGGTTCACTTCTCTGTCTGGGAATAGGGTCTAGGCAATTTTCGCCTTCGTCGAATTCCCAGTTGCCTCGGACATTGACCATTACATCGTCAACTCGTTTGCCAGAGCTGGCAAGCATCATTACCAGATGATGGTCGGTGTCCTTGGCCTTGAGAAAGTAACGACCGAGCTGACCGGAGGATTTGGCTAAAGCATAGTAGTGTCGAATCGCCAGAATGCCAAGGTTGATCCTGAGGCGCCGGTTCAACTCTATAATTCCCATTATGATTTGAAAGAAATTCACATTGGGTTGTGAGGGAATTAGACCCCAATGTTGGAGAACGGCCAAAAGAAATGGATGTAGGGGAAAGCGAACTCCGCCCTCCGTAATGGATAGGAGAGGAAAGACGATTATATTTCGGTCATCCCTCTCCATATCAAGGGAATTGTCCGTTACTAGAGATAGATGGACATTATTAGGAATGGAGAAATGTCTCCGGAACCAAGAAATTCGATCCTCGGAGAGGAGGTCTTTCAAATGCTTAGCCATTTTAGTGAGGACTCAAGGATATTCTAAATCAAAAAATAAATACGGAAAGTAGGATTGCAAAGAAAAGAGAAGAAGACTTACGAAAGGCAAAGGAAACAAGGAGAAGACGGATAAGAGTTGCAGAAAACGCCAGAGAAGAAACACCGATTGGTAGTCTGGAAGGTTCAAAACATTCGAAAAAGCATGTATTCGACGGGACTTAAGCTTCAAATCGTAATAAATGCGAGAGAAGCACGAATGAGGCAGGAAAGCGTTATAATGACCAAAAGCCTTATACGCGTCCCGACACGCATCGGGAAGAGGATTGACTGCCGAATTTTAGTCTCCCCAGATTAGAAGCCAACCACACCGACTATATGATGCTAGTGGGGTGTTTGAGGGGCAATTGTAGGAGCCGAATATTAAAAAAAATTAGAAGCATATTCCAGTCAGATACTATTTGGCTCTATCCGGCACGTTCAGGATGCCGAATAAAATGGATAGATAGGCTGAATAGTTATTGAACTATGGAGCCGAGGGAATAGAAGGATAATGAGTGAAAAGTGGGCCTTGCCTCGAGGCACAAGGAATGAGTATAAATAGAGGAATAGCAGACTGAGAAAGGTATGTGAAAATTATTGTGCTTAACTTAGAATACAAGCAATCTTGAGTGTGAGACTGACTTGCCCGTCGGAGTGCTAATTCCGGCACTCCCGACCGGAGTGTTCATTCTTTTTCAGGTGACTAGAAGAGGATCAAAAGCGTCTCCCAGGATCTGAAGAATATCCCCAAAACCACTTCTCCACAGATATTTATTCATAAGAGAAATAACAATCATCTTCTTTAGTTTAGCTCACACAAAAAAATGAAAAATTTTATTTTTCGTGTTTTTTTATTTATATTGAATTTTTTAAAAATATTTTAAGTAATTTTTTTATTTTTTAAATACACCTAATCTAGATATACTTAAGAAGTATAATATTTTGTATTTTTTTTAAATTCACTAAATACAAAAAAATATATATATACAAAAATACAAAAATTTAGTAATACTGTAATAAATGTGAATGACGGTGTCTGGTAATACTGTAATAAATATGGATGAATAGACGAGAAAGAAAATGATGGTAGAAATAAAAATAAAAATTCTATACATATATAAAAATTGAATAATAGTAGGGATCATGAAAAAAAATATCATGAAGACCTTTATCCTTTGATAAGTGTGCAGTGTTTTATTGTATGTATAATCCAAAAGTATAGAATCTTTCATGATATTTTTCATGATTCCTAACAATACTCCAAATGAAAGTACCTAATTTAAATAACAAATACTAGAAATTAATACTCCATCCGTCCCAAAATAATGGTCCCTTTTGGGAAATCCAATTTTTTTTGTAATACAATTATTGCACTTTAAAAAAAATGATTTTCCCAAATTACCCTTTGATAGTACATTTTTTTGGGAATGTCAATGTCATAATTGTATTTTTTATGTTGTTAATGAATTTAAAAGAAGGACAAAATAGAAAATTTATATTATTTTTGTACTTGATTTTTGAAAAATGACTAATATTTTAGGACAATGGAAAATGAAATAGGAGACTAATATTTTGGGATGGAGGGAATATTTTTAATTGTAGCACAAATCAAATCCCTAATTTTAGCACAAATAACAACAAACCAAAATCCCTACTTTTAATATAAATCACCACCAATTAAGGTTCATAATTTTAACATATCAAAATCTCTTATTTTAACATAAATAATAACAAATTAATTTTTTTTACAAATCAAAACATAGCAAATAACTATAAATTGGTACTCATAATTTTTATTTAAAAATAAAAAATCATAAATAAAGTTACCTGTAAACAATAAAGAGAAGATATCAAGGTTGTAGTGTGATCCCAAATCTGTATTGTATAATTCTAATATGGTGAATCGCGAGTTGATAAATTGTAAAGTAACAAAGAGAGATAAAAAAAAAATTAAAAAAAAAACCTTGCTACCGTTTTCCTATGAATCAAAAAATAATTAATTGGATGAGAAGGAGTGTTTAGGTGTGTGTGTTAATGTGTTTAGAAACTGGGTGCATGTGTGCATGTGTTAGTAGGTCAAAGTGTGTTTCCAAATGGGCTACTGTGTATTATGTATATAAGGCACTGGGTGTAAGCTCAAAAAAAAATTATTTGAAAAGTTAGGGGGCACGTGATCTCCTTGGCCTTAGGGATGGTAATCTGAACTCAACCCGACGGGGACTCGACCTTCCGACCCCAAATTCAATGGTTATTCACCAAAAAATATCCCCGACGGGCCGCGGATGGTATTCAAAATTTCATCCCCGATGACATCCGGGCCGGGGACGGGAATAGATGTTTGAGCCCCGGAGCTGGCTCCAGCCCCATTTAGTCTCTGAGGTAAATTTACCGTTTTGTCCCTAGGTATATATAACATGCTTGTGTTTGTTTAGGGTTTCACACACACACACACGGAGCCTCTCACTCACACACGACGCTGCTCTGCTCTGCTCTGCTCCGCTTCTCTCTTTCTCTCGCTTGGCATCGCTACTGGTTTGGTCTCCCCCTCTCTCTTTCTCTCACCGCCGTACCTCCCTCCTCACCAGCGATCCCCCGTCACCACCGATCCTCCCTTACCGCCTCTGTCGTTTACCGTTTTGCCTCCCCCTCTCTTTCCATCTCACACATGACAGGGCTGCTGCTCTCTCTCCCTCACCGCCGCTCCTCCCTCACTGCTCTCTCTGTTTAGGTATCTCTCTCTCTCTTTAGGGATTTCGATCTAGGGTTTACATATATGTATATATTATATATATATATATATATATATCTGAGTGTATATATATTTTCTTCAACCTCTGTAATTTTTTTTTTAAGATATGTTTTTTTAGATCTGTTTATATATGTATGTATATATGTTTTTTTTTTAGATCTGTTTTTAGATATATATATATATATATATCTGAGGGTTTACATATATAGTTGATATTCATTTTAATATATAGTTATATCTGTTTATCTGTTGATCTGTTGACTCGTGAAGGAAAAAGACAAGAGGAATACTGTTATATTTATTTATTTATTTATTTATTTTTGATAGGGAGGAACATTGTTATGTTAGTATCTCCTATTTTGAAGCAGATGGTGTTGGCTCAATTATACTAAGATGTAACAAAGGAAAAGAAAAGAAAAATAACATTCCATAAAAATTGAGTAATTTGTACGAACTCGGGTTTAGACTGGAACTCTTAGTTGACTGTTAGTTCACAAAATCTAATCCATGGTATTAATTCAATTTAGTTCACAATATCTAATCCATGAATAGAGCCAGAGAACATCGCTATTAGTTTTCTGTTTGTATCTAGTTTTTTGCACTATACAAGTACCAAGTAGAAAGTTTCATCCATGGATTATAATTGTTAATTCTGCAAGTTTAATTGTTGCTTGTTTAATCTGGATGCTGGTTATACAATGAACATAGCAATATCATGAGTCTAAAATGTATACCATGAACATGTGAGGTTTTAAAGAATGTTTGAGACCGAGGCACTGAAAGATTAGAATTCTTAGGATATTTGGATATTTGGATGTGATTAATGTTTACATTATAATGAGCTGCCTTTGGTTATTCATTTCATGTTATTTTTGTAAAGGTTAAAAATGTTAGAAGTTAACTCTCAAGTACCAGTTAACTCTCAAGTACCATTTGATAGTGAGGCATCACAACAATCATTGCCACCTACCAATTCACCTACCAACTCACCTTCTCCCCTCTCTAATCAAAATGTTATTGACTTAGAAGAAGAGTCTAATACTAGTGGAGAAACTAAAAGGAAAACTAGTGTTGTGTGGGAACACTTTAAGAAACAACAAGTCAATGGGGTGTGGAAGGCAATATGTGATTATTGTAATAAGCATCTTGGAGGTGATTCAAAAAATGGAACTAGGCATTTGCATGATCACTTTAAGAGTTGCACTAGCAAAAAAGTGTTGGACATGAGGCAAAAAGTTTTAACTAACAACTTTAATAGAGAGAGTCCAAAAATGAATTCTTATACTTTTGATGAAGATTTTGCTTGGAAAGAGTTGTCTCATGCCATAATATTGCATGAATACCCCCTCTCTATCGTAGATCATGTTGGTTTTAAACGAT
Organism: Camellia sinensis; assembly: GCF_055761805.1. Lineage (NCBI taxonomy): Eukaryota > Viridiplantae > Streptophyta > Magnoliopsida > Ericales > Theaceae > Camellia > Camellia sinensis. The sequence goes on from NC_138963.1 coordinate 87,091,257, forward strand.
ATTCAACAGCACTTCAACCATTGTTTAGAGTACCTTCTCGAAATACGATAAAGAGTGATATTTTAAAAATTTATGATTATGAGAGGGTGAAGACATTGAGTTTGGTAGAGCATGTTAAAAGTAGGGTGGTAATCACAACTGATATGTGGACTGCTAGCAATCAAAAGAAAGGATTCATGGCTATCACTGCACATTTTATTGATGATTCATGGACATTGCAAAGTCGCATTTTGAGGTAAATTTGCATTGAGTTTGTAAATTTGCAAATATTTTAACAGTTCTATCTTATTCGGTTCAATTTGCATATTATTAATACTTGTTTATATTATGTTTTAGGTTTATTTATGTTCCATGTCCACACACAAAAGAAGTTCTTTGTGATACTTTGCTTGCATGTATGATGGATTGGAATATTGATAGAAAAATCTCTACTGTTACTGTTGATAATTGCTCTACAAATGATGCCATGATTACTATGTTGATGGATAAGTTGAGTAATACCTTGCTTTTGTTGGGTGGTAATTTGTTTCATATGCATTGTTGTGCGCATATTTTGAATTTGATTGTCAAAGATGGATTGGATGTCATACGAGTGGGTGTGGAGAAAATTCGAGAGAGGGTAGCTTATTGGACAGCAACACCAAAAAGGCAAGAAAAATTTGAAGAAACAGTCAATCAATTGCGTAATCCACATACTAAGAAATTAGGACTTGATTGTGCAACTAGGTGGAATTCAACCTATTTGATGCTTCAGACTGCCTTATTGTATAAGGATGTTTTTTTTCGGTTGAAAAATAGAGAGCCCCAATATAAGACCGTGCCAAGTGAGGAAGAATGGGAGTTTGCTAGAGAGATTAGTGGGAGTGTAGACACCCCATTTTTGACCGTCCTCAAGACTTGGACGTCACCGCTCGAACACTCGGTGATTACTCATGTTTGTGTTTCGTTTTGAGTTCCCGGAGGTCTCGGCTACGCGCCTTGCCTCAGGATCTCTCAACTCGACTGTTCTGTGTTTGGTTTTGCACCAAACACTTGTGTTTTTGCTTCTGAGGGTAGGAAGTAGTTTGTTAGCTACCCCTGACACCCACCGGCCTTGGTTTGAGGCCACCGGCCATGTTTTGAGGCTACCGGCCATTAGTGAATTATACCATTGGCCGGTCGGCACTCAGTATGGCCGGCCGGCCATCTGTTTTGCCGGTGACCTCCTTTTCTGGCCGGTAGCACCTTTTTACCTTTTTCAGGCATGGTGCATGCCAGCTGTGCCAGCTGGAATGCACCAAACCTGCCTCGGGGCATACATGTGGCTGTTTTGCCCTTTTTGCACCCTTTTCGGTCAAAGATTCTTGAGGAAGCTTGACCCTTTGTCAAAGCTTCCTCAAGAAGCTTGCCAGCTGTCCTAGCTTCCTCAGGAAGCCTTGCCCCCTTTGCCCCCTTTGACCCATTTTTTTGTTTAGCTTCTTTGAGAAGCTTCAAACCTTTGTTTTGTCTATATATAGAGCCTCCCTCCTCCATTGTTAAGGGTTGGAACAAAAAAAAACCAGAGCTTATACATATATTTTGATATACACCACTCTCTCTCTCTCTATATTTCCCTCTCTCTCCTCTTTTGTGTGTGTTTTGTGGCTTAAAAGTGTGTTTTGACCTTAGTTTTGCACTAAGACACACACCATTACACCACACTTCGACCTTGAGAGGCTTAGAGGGTTTGTTCTTGAGTTTTTGGACTGGTTTTGATCATAGGAAGGTGGCTGATCTTGCTGTTCCTCAAGGGTTCTTCAAGGATTCTGCAGGAAGATTTGGCCGACCGGCCATCTGCAGTGCCGACCGGCCATCCATAAGTGGTCGATGGATTAATTTATGGCCGATGACCATTCCCCATGGCCGGTGACTATTTCTCACGGCCGGTGGTGCTCCACAGCACTCAGAGAAGCAACCCTGGGACTTGTGCAGTCTTCAGAGAAGCAGAACAGTCAAAGCAGAGGCAGCTTGTGCATGACAGTGACATCTGAGCAGAATCGAGCACACATCGCATTGGACCCTCTTCCCGAGGCTGTTTATTGCTTAAATTAGATTAATTAATTTGTTTAATTAATTAGGTGGTCTGTAATATTTAATTAGCTTGTTAGTTAGTCAAATTGTATTATTCTTTCGGTCCATCCGAGTGAGGGCTAACGTGTAATAAGTGTGGGTGCATGTCTTCCAACCCCCACTTCTTTCTCTCTTTTACTTATCTACTTTTGATGGTTAGTATTAGGTCATATTTGATTTAGCATACCCTATGCTATGCATGCGTGCATCCATACATTTGTCTTGCATGCACCGGGCTCGGCGCATCATACTAACTTCATTGTATTTCAATTCCAAGTTGAATATATGTTAGTTGTAGCATCATCATATGTCATCCATAGATTAGCCGAGCCTATTGTAGCTGCATCTTGCATGTGTTGCATTAGCCATCTTAACATGAACTAGGATCATGCATATGATTACTAACTAGTTTCTGTTTTGGCTTGGAGTACTCGGTGAGCATTTATGTTTTAGCATCCTTGCATGCGTGTGAGTGTTGCCATGACAGCATGCTTACCATGAGGCTACTTGCTTATGTGATATAACTGCTTGAATTCTTGTGGGTGGAGGTTGAATTACCTAAATTGGAATAAATTAAAACTGTGAGTTTTAAGCCCACTAGATAGTGGCAAAACATCTTTTCTAAAGCCCACTTGAGGGTGGCAAAACTTGCACTTTAGCCTACTTACGAGTAGCAAACCATTTTCAACACAAACATGCAATGTTTTGTTCCAATTTAGGCGATTTGGTCTATACTTGTTTGCTGTGTGCATAACATAGTAATTCTAAGCTAATAATCGGAATAGGAACTCATAATGCTTTCAAAACAAGATATCACGGTTAGTAGAGGCCGATCTTTGATCGGGCGAGAGGGGGTGCTCATAGCTGACCTTCCCCAATCGTACCCAAGTTCCCGAATCGAGGCAACTTTGGTGATGACGGACACGTGGCCTTTGGCACCGAGTCAGGGTTTCCTAAATTTCCCAAAATAAAATATTTAGGTGGCGACTCTGTATCTGGCAAAGCAGTCCATGTTTGGCATTTCTTTTCTAAAAATCTGTTTTTTTCAAAATGATTTACCGGATTTGGACTCATTAGTTCAGATTAAGAACTGTGACAATTTGAGAGTCCTAAACTGTAGTGAACCCAAAACGAACAAAACGGGACTCGTCCTCCCAGGGCGTTCGGGGACGTCTACAGTTTCTGGCGACTCCGCTGGGGATTTTAGAGAGCTTGACTCGAACTCATGATATCCTATTTTGATTTCATTTATGTGTCTCTTTGCATTGCATGTGCATTGGTGCGCCTAGGACACCGTGTTTGCCATCTGCCATTCCTGAACGGTTTGCTGGAGGCTTGACTTTGTCAAAGCATGCCATAAGGCTGACCGGTTGTGGGCTCTGACAGTATGGGAACACAAACTCCGGTTTTACTGGGGCACCCTTTTCGACCATTCGACCTAGTGCATATCAAAATCTATAGTGACTATTCCAAACTAGGACAGGTTGCTTACCCGATGTTAGGTTGTTTGAAAACCGCTGTGTATGTAGTGAAACCCTAGCTCCTGACAAAATAGGATAGGGAAACCCTACCCCAACATAGGGGTGTTTTGGCTCTTATTTATTTGCTATGTGCTTTAGAGTTGGCCTCTACAGGATTGCATATATCAGTTTGCAAGTTTGAGTATCAGGCCTGTGGGTATCAGTATCTGGGAATCAGTTTCACCTGAGGGTATCAGTTTACAAGCGGACTTTTGGGTAGAATTCAGTAGAGAACATAGTTATTCGGCTGCTCATATCTGTTTTGGTGAAATCAGGCTGAGATGCTGCATGTTTTCTCTTTTGCTAGGGTAGTTTTGGAACCATAGCTTCAAAAGGCTCCGATATCCCCCGAGGTTCATCGGACCTGTGCTGATAGACTTTGTCAGGTCAGAGATTCAGTTCAAGGGAAATCAGTGTCCATTTGCTAGAGACAAGGTAAAAGGGCCAATCAGGCACAGATCATCAGTGCAACAGTCTTCGGATCAGCGGTCATTTTCTATCTCATCTGTGTGTAGTTAGGTTGAGATGTCTGTTTTTACAGAGATAGATACACCGACAAATCAGTTAGATCAGGGCAGTATGTCAGGGGGCAATATGTCAGGGATGGAAGACATGGTGCGTCAGCTCCAGGAGAGCATGAAAGCCATGCAGAAGGACGCTGTTCGTCAAGCAAAATTTTCCAAACAGCAGGCCATTGTCATGGCACAACAGGCAGAGCTAATTACCTGAATACAACAGCAAACCAGAGCGTCTGCTTCGCACCAAGCCCCTCCCCCACCAGGAATTCCAGCACCCGAGGGGGTACCAAATGTCCAGGGAGATACGGACATTCTGACAAGACCGGTTCCGTCCCCAATCCTACCCCAATTATCCAAAACACCCACCAACCTACTGGATTCTCCCTTTGAGTTCGAGGTGGACCCCACAGCATTGAAGGTGAGCAAGCTTGAAAAGCTGTTCAAGAAATCTCAGGGCGTCAAGTCCATCCCGGACATTGAGGATGGGTACACCGACGCAGCCGTGACGCTGCCAGACAGATTTAAGATGCCACATATTGACCGATTTGATGGATCCAGGGATCCCATGGTGCACCTGCGGCTGTTTTCAGACATACTAAGGCCGATGGGCCTCACCAGACCACAGAAGCTTTCTTTATTCGGCCGGACCTTGTCAGGTGTGGCCGTTATCTGGTATGCAAAATTAGAAGACGATGTCAAACGGAATTGGGATGAGATGACCGAGGCCTTCGTTGCACAATACTCCTATAATACACAGATCGAGATTATAACCCGTGATCTTGGAACGACTAGGCAGGAGCCTAAGGAGAGCTTTTCTGACTTTGTGACTGGGTGGAGGGCCAAGGCCTCAATAATGACCATTAGGCCCACTGACAAGGATCAAATACGGATGATTGTGCGTAACCTCCAACCCAAACTGATGCAGAAAATGATCGTGCTCCCCTTCCCTACCTTTTCAGATTTGTATGAGATGGGGGTACAGATTGAGGATGCCTTGAAGCAGGGCTTGATTGATAATGACAAAGAGCAACCCAAGAGAACCTTCAACCGCAACAACAATACAGGCACAAGCAGTGCTGCAACCGCAAGATCTTCTGAAGTGGATATGGTCACCACCACCACATCAAAAAAAGCTACCCCATTCACTGGTGCGTCCTGAAGTAGCTCACAGAAAACCAAATATCCACCTCGAGTCAAGAGGGTTTTTACCCCACTTTATATGCCTTTGTCAAAGGCTCTAGAGGTCTTAATCCGGAAAGGACATCTGAAACCATTGGAACAACGGCCTTTACCTGATCCTCTCCCTCCAAAGCATGACTAGACTAAGTACTGTGCGTACCATCAACAAACTGGTCATGAGACCGACAGTTGCTTTCGTCTTCGCCATGATGTACAAGATCTGTTTGACAACAAGGTCATCGCCGCACCAGCTCAGCAAAGTCTATCGGCACTTGATCAGTGAACTTATGGGGGATAATGTAACGTGATCAGGGGATGAACCACATGCGGGCGGCGCTCAGTTTACTCCAGATGTGGTGTATGGCACGCACTATTTTGAGCATTTGTGAATGCTGGTTTTTGTAGCTTCCGACTTGGGTGTTGAGTCAGTTCTGTGATTTTGTTTTGAGTCTGTCTCTTTGTTTTGAGTCAGTCTTTTTGATTAAGGGTCTGTCTTGTTGCATCGAGTCGGTCTTGTTTTGTTGGAGTCTGATGATTTCGGGGGTGTTACCTCAGACATCACTTGCTTGTTTTGTGTTTGTCTTTTCGTTTTCTTTTTAGTCTGTTTCTGCCGGGAGGCCAGTTGCGCCAACAGATTTTGAATGAAACAGCAGTGATTTTCACACTCTTGTGTTTGCTTCTGCTTTGCGCCAGTTGTGCCAAAAAGTTTGAATGAAGCGGAAGTACTTTTCACCTGCTCTTCTGTGCCTTGAAATTGTTGCGTTGACCTACGCTTTTCAAAAAATTTTCTAACACTGCAGTGAAAACAAAGAGGAAGGAATTCCTCGGGTTTTGCAAAAATTTGATCAATTGAGAGAAAGAGAGGCGTGCTAAGCCCTTAATGAATAAGATCATGTTTGTTAATGTAAGTACTGAGAAGGACCCTGGCTTGATCCAGATAGGTTCTACACTGTCTTCAGCGCGAGCGATTTGTTGCTTTCTTAAAAAATTTCAAAAAAATGTTTTACGCAGTCCTGCGAAGACCTGTGTGGAATCGCTCTTGAGATTGTGCAGCTTAGGATCGCTCTCGGCCTCGAGACTCGACCCCTTGCTTTTGAACCTTGAACTTAGATTTAGAATGTTCAACGGTCAACCACCATGTAAGGCCTGTGTGGCCGAATCAGAAGTAGCCCTCGAACTAGGGGCAGGGAAGTCAGATCAAGAAGATCAGATGTCATCAAAAGCAGCTTGCAAAGCTAGATCAGAAGCACCCCTCGAACTAGGGGCAAAAGATGCCAGATTGTGCTCGAAGAGCCGAAGATGGATCATTCCACAAATCAATGAAGATCGGCAAGAATGCCAAACCCCAGAAGGGAGGAAAAAAGAAGACATTGCTGAAGGATAACCGAGTTCCTATCCACAACACTAGGGGAAAATTCACCCTCCATTGGATGGACTTCTACATCGTCAGGGAACGATAGCCATTCTCCTGGATTTAGATGATTTCAGGATCTTAAAACCATTTGACATGGACAAAGCTACACTTTTACCCTTGAGAGGCTCGCTGGGCCGAAAATCCGGAAGGGCGACCCAGGCAAAAGTTAGAGCAAGAAAAAGAAGAAAAAGAACAAAGAAAAAGAAGAGAAAAGAAAAGAAAAAAAAATGAAGAAAATGAAAAGAAAAGATGAAAAAGAAAAGAAAAGAACAAAAAGAATTGAAAAGAAGAAAAACAGAGCTCGCAAGGTTGAAAACCCGGAAAGGCGGCCTTGGCAAAAGTTAGAGCGCAAAAATGAAAGGTTAATACCCAAGTGTACCTTAACCCCCGAACTATGTAAGGCTTGATTCCCATCCTTGGGATACGTAGGCAACTTCATCCCGAAGTCCAACCATAAAACACTTCAAATTCGATTGTGTGCATGTATTGGTTTTGATCATCTTTGCCTTTTCTATGTCCGAGAGTTCGGTTGTGATCGTCACTTTGAGGACTGATTATAATGCGCTGCAATGCTATCCAAACAAGGGCAACTTTCCGTTGCCATGTAACGTCCTTAAGACAAGGGGCAATTTTCCATTGTTTATGGGTCCGAAGTCGTGCATCTCAAGAGCAAGTTCCGTGCTCGTTGAGCAGTGGCTGTTTGCAAAAATAGTTTTTGAGAATTTTTACTGAGGTTGACTAATTTTCTTGAAAAGTATTTTATTTTTCAAAACTAGACCATTTCTTGGACCCAAAAAAGGAAAATTTTCAGTATTCATAGCCTGACTTGCATGATTTTAAATCAGAAAATTGAACAAGCATGTTAATCTAACTCTCATGTTGGTTAAAATTGTTTTAACAGAAAGCCAAAAACAAAAAATGGTTAAAATGATGAACTAGGGGCACAGTTGAGTCAGGTGTTTCTGTCTTTTCCCCATTGTCAACACACTTGCTAGAAATGGCACCATACTTGTCAGAAAGGGCACCCTATCTGCCAAGAAGGGCACAACGGAAACTAATAGAAAAGGGCTGAAAGCTCTCATATCCTCCGAGCAGCGAGGTATCAAGCCAAGTGCGAAGTACGAACTGGAATGGAGCAAGGTATCTCACTCCCTCATCTGGACAGATCTAACCACGTCCAAACTCCCCGGCAGAGCATCGACAGCCGATGTCAGCCGCAGATTCGCTACACGCTTAGTTGCAGCACAACCCCTCTGTGGGAGGAACTCACTAGCTGTGCGCAGAAAAAGAAGAATCTAGCTGAGTGCTAAGGGCAAGAGCCCACAAATTTTTGTTTATCCATCAACTACCTTAGGGAGGGCTAAAAAATGAGAGATTAAAGAATAGAGAGATGTGCGCTGAGAGGAAAAGCGAGAAAAGGGTTTTGAGAGAAAAACCGAGCTTGAGGGCCGAGTGATGTAAGAATCACAAATGAGAAAGGGTGGGAAATAATACCTAGAGAAACAGGCTCCCTGTGCATGTCTGAGTGTCGTGTCTTTTTGTTTTATCTCGATTCTTGTCTTGAGTCGTTTTTGAGTGTCTGTGTTTGTGTTTAGGTTGTTTACCTTTTGTTTTCCGTTGTTGAGTCGTAGTGCGCTTTGTTCAGTCATAGGCTCAATACCCCGGTCAAGAACTCATCTCTCCATTTCAAAAATAAAATCGTTTTGCGCTCCGAGTGCCGTGCCGTTCTCCACATTTGTGCAAAACAGGATTCGTTCTTTTATAAAACCGCAGGGTTCAACCTAGGTCATGTTAGAACAGTAAAGCCAGGACCTATCTAAAGCTATATAGGTTCCAGACTACAAAGCAAAAGAAAAGAGGGAAAATGTCGGGTATCTGAGTTTGTTTCAACTTCAGCAAGTTCCGAGATTGTATTCCGGATGTACCTTTTCAGGTCTTGCCAATGCTCCGAAGTATGAGTGTGCCTCCACCTCAAGCTCAAGATCAAGTCTGCTTCAAGTCAGAATGGCGACCAAAAGTGCTCTCCCTGAATACCATTCCCTGCCAGAGGCATCTTGGCTGTGTTCACAATGAGTTCCTAGGAGACCAACTGCGACGGTGGAAACTAGAGTTCGAATGGCTGTTTCCTAGAACGCAAAGGTTCGGGATTTCCGAGACTAAAGTCTGGTTTAAATACTCAGGGGTGTGTCCCCGGCTTGAAATTTGTATGGAAGCCCCATAGGTTGAGATAGTGTGTATGCACCTCAATTCTGGATACCGAACCAACCTAGTCTGTCACCCCGTTGGAGAATAGGGAAAGTTGTGAATATGATCAGGAAGAAAGGCGGCATCCAAAGTGTTCTACATGAAGAACCCTTGTCAGTATTTCAGAGCCTTTGTACTGTCAGTTGAAGGTAAGTGTTCGAAGAGCACGAGGGGAGATCCCCATTAGAGTAGAGCGGTTCATTGCCACTCACCCTATGAAGTGCTTTCTAAAGCGCTGCTATGCTTGTTTATTGCGTTCCTTAAACATCATGCATTGTATTGCATTGTACCTATCAAGTTTCTTTCTCATTCATGCATGATATTGTATGTACGGTTCATTCAAAGAAGTTCCGTTTAAGATCATTCATTTAGTGTATCAATCACACTTCACTCATTTTGTGTATCAATCACACTTCACTTCATTCAATTAGTGTATCAATCATACTTCATTTTAGTGTATCAATCACACTCTCTTCACTTAGTGTATCAATCACACTTCTTTCATTATGTGTATCTATCACATGCATTCTCGTTTAGTGTATCAATCACACTTCATTCATTTAGTATATCCATCATACTTTGTTCACTAAGTGCATCTATCACACTTCGTGTTCACCTTTTGTATATCCATCACACTTGTTCACTAAGTTCATCTATCACACTTTGTGTTCATTTTTAGCATATCAATCATACTCTGTTCACATAGTGCATCTATCACACTTTGTGTTCATTTTCAGTATATCTATGATACTCTGTTCACTAAGTGCATCTATCATACTTCGTGTTCACCTTTTGTGTATCCATCACATTTGTTCACATAGTGCATCTATCACACTTTGTGTTCATTTTTAGCATATCAATCATACTCTGTTCACATAATGCATCTATCACACTTTGTGTTCATTTTCAGTATATCTATCATACTCTGTTCACTAAGTGCATCTATCACACTTCGTGTTCACCTTTTGTGTATCCATCACACTTGTTCACTAAGTGCATCTATCACACTTCGTGTTCACCTTTTGTGTATCCATCACACTTGTTCACTAAGTGCATCTATCACACTTCGTGTTCACATTTAGTATATCAATCATATTCTGTTCACATAGTGCATCTATCACACTTTGTGTTCATTTTCAGTATATCTATCATACTCTGTTCACTAAGTGCATCTATCACACTTCGTGTTCACCTTTTGTGTATCCATCACACTTGTTCACTAAGTGCATCTATCACACTTCGTGTTCACCTTTAGTGTATCCATCATACTCTGTTTACATAGTGCGTCTATCACACTTTGTGTTCATTTTCAGTATATCTATCATACTCTGTTCACTAAGTGCATCTATCACACTTTGTGTTCACATTTTGTGTATCCATCACACTTGTTCAGTAAGTGCATCTATCACACTTCGTGTTCACATTTAGTATATAAATCATACTCTGTTCACTAAGTGCATTTATCACACTTTGTGTTCATTTTCAGTATATCTATCATACTCTGTTCACTAAGTGCATCTATCACACCTTATGTTCACCCTTTGTGTATCTATCACACGTGCTTACTCACTTTGTATATCTATCACACGTTCGCTTCGTGTATCTATCACACATGCACACTGTATTCGCAGTGAGAATCGCAGTAATTCTCTTACACCCTTTCTGCATGTAATGTAGTTAGATTTGTGTATGCTTGCTTAAAACAGTTGCATGTTATGCTTCGTCACAACTTTCTTTGCATGATTATAAGTTATGCTCGGCTTGGTGCATTGTCTTGCATTCTGCCCCTGTCCTCGGGCACATATCTTTATCTGCAGCTTGTATGCCTTGTCTAAGTCTTCGGCCTGATCAAAAATGGATCGTCTCTGGGCTTTGACAATCACTCCCGTCATTGTTATGACTTTCAAGTTCTGTCAAAGAGGGGCAACTGTAGACACCCCATTTTTGACCGTCCTCAAGACTTGGACGCCACCGCTCGAACACTCGGTGATTACTCATGTTTGTGTTTCGTTTTGAGTTCCCGGAGGTCTCGGCTACGCGCCTTGCCTCAGGATCGCTCAACTCGACTGTTCTGTGTTTGGTTTTGCACCAAACACTTGTGTTTGGTTTTGCACCAAACACTTGTGTTTTTGCTTCTGAGGGTAGGAAGTAGCTTGTTAGCTACCCCTGACACCCACCGGCCTTGGTTTGAGGCCACCGGCCATGTTTTGAGGCTACCGGCCATTGGTGAATTATAACATTGGCCGGTTGGCACTCAGTATGGCCGGCCGACCATCTGTTTGGCCGGTGACCTCCTTTTCTGGCCGGTAGCACCTTTTTACCTTTTTCAGGCATGGTGCATGCTAGCTGTGCCAGCTGGAATGCACCAAACCTGCCCCGGGGCATACATGTGTCTGTTTTGCCCTTTTTGCACCCTTTTTGGTCAAAGCTTCTTGAGGAAGCTTGACCCTTTGTCAAAGCTTCCTCAAGAAGCTTGCCAGCTGTCCTAGCTTCCTCAAGAAGCCTTGCCCCCTTTGACCCATTTTTTTGTTTAGCTTCTTTGAGAAGCTTCAAACCTTTGTTTTGTCTATATATAGAGCCCCCCTCCTCCATTGTTGAGGGTTGGAACGAAAAAAAACCAGAGCTTATACATATATTCTGATATACATCATTCTCTCTCTCTATATTTCCCTCTCTCTTCTCTTTTGTGTGTATTTTGTGGCCTAAAAGTGTGTTTTGACCTTAGTTTTGCTCCAAGACACACACTATTACACCACACTTCGACCTTGAGAGGCTTAGAGGGTTTGTTCTTGAGTTTTTGGACTGGTTTTGATCATAGGAAGGTGGCTGATCTTGCTGTTCCTCAAGGGTTCTTCAAGGATTCTGCAGAAAGATTTGGCCGACCAGCCATCTGCAGTGCCGACCAGCCATCCATAAGTGGCCGATGGATTAATTTATGGCCGATGACCATTCCCCATGGCCGGTGACTATTCCTCAGGGCCGATGGTGCTCCACAGCACTCAGAAAAGCAACCCTGGGACTTGTGCAGTCTTCAGAGAAGCAGAACAGTCAAAGCAGAGGCAGCTTGTGCATGACAGTGACATCCGAGCGGAATCGAGCACGCATCGCATTGGACCCTCTTCCCGAGGCTGTTTATTGCTTAAATTAGATTAATTAATTTGTTTAATTAATTAGGTGGTCTGTAATATTTAATTAGCTTGTTAGTTAGTTAAATTGTATTATTCTTTCGGTCCCTCCGAGTGAGGGCTAACGTGTAATAAGTGTGGGTGCATGCCTTCCAACCCCCACTTCTTTCTCTCTTTTACTTATCTACTTTTGATGGTTAGTATTAGGTCATATTTGATTTAGCATACCTTATGCTATGCATGCGTGCATCCATACATTTGTCTTGCATGCACTAGGCTCGGCGCATCATATAACTGCATTGTATTTCAATTCCAAGTTGAATACGTGTTAGTTGTAGCATCATCATATGCCATCCATAGATTAGCTGAGCCTATTGTAGCTGCATCTTGCATGTGTTGCATTAGCCATCTTAACATGAACTAGGATCATGCATATGATTACTAACTAGTTTCTATTTTGGCTTGGAGTACTCGGTGAGCATTTATGTTTTAGCATCCTTGCATGCGTGTGAGTGTTGCCATGACAGCATGCTTACCATGAGGCTACTTGCTTATGTGATATAACTGCTTGAATGCCTGTGGGTGGAGGTTGAATTACCTAAATTGGAATAAATTAAAACTGTGAGTTTTAAGCCCACTAGATAGTGGCAAAACCATCTTTTCTAAAGCCCATTTGAGGGTGGCAAAACTTGCACTTTAGCCTACTTACGAGTAGCAAACCATTTTCAAAACAAACATGCAATGTTTTGTTCCAATTTAGGCGATTTGGTCTATACTTGTTTGCTGTGCGCATAACATAGTAATTCTAAGCTAATAATCGGAATAGGAACTCATAATGCTTTCAAAACAAGATATCACGGTTAGTAGAGGCCGATCTTTGATCGGGCGAGAGGGGGTGCTCATAGCTGACCTTTCCCAATCGTACCCAAGTTCCCGAACCGAGGCAACTTTGGTGATGACGGACACGTGGCCTTTGGCACCGAGTCAGGGTTTCCTAAATTTCCCAAAATAAAATATTTAGGTGGCGACTCTGTATCTGGCAAAGCAGTCCATGTTTGGCACTTCTTTTCTAAAAATCTGTTTTTCTCAAAACGATTTGTCGGATTTGGACTCTTTGGTTCAGATTAAGAACCGTGACAATTTGAGAGTCCTGAACTGTAGTGAACCCAAAACGAACAGAACGGGACTCGTCCTCTCGGGACGTTCGGGGACGTCTACAGGGAGGTTTAAGATATTTTTTTCTATCACATAGTTATTTTCTGGTACTAAGTATCCCACTGCCAATGTTTGTTTCCCAGCTTTATGTGAGATTAGGATGACATCGTCTCAATGGCTCTCTTGTGAAATTGAAGTGATTAGAACAATGGCATCAAAAATGGTGGAAAAATTTGATAAATATTGGTTAGTGATACATAGTGTTATTGGAGTTGCGGTTGTACTTGATCCTAGGTATAAGATGAGTGTATTGGAGTTTTATTTTGAAAAGCTTTATGGAGACAAAGCTGAAGATGAAGTTGATGGGATTCGTTAGATTTGTTATGATTTGTTGCAAGAGTATCAACATCGAGTTGGTAAGGAGACTGATGTTGTTAGTGACTCTTCTAGTCATTCAGAAATTGTTACAGAGACCCTTTCAGAGTATGACTTGTTCATTAGTAGGAAGAGAAGTAAAAAAATGAAGAATATAAGATCAGAGTTGGACCATTATCTAGAAGATGATGTTTTGCCAAGAACTTTAGGTTTTGATGTTTTGAATTGGTGGAAAGCCAATAGACCAAAGTATCCGACTTTACAGGCAATAGCTAGGGATATTTTAGCTATTCCTGTATCCACTGTTGCTTCTGAGTAAGCATTTAGTACTAGTGGAAGGTTGGTGAGTCCACATCGTAGTAGACTTCATCCAAATACATTAGAAGCATTAATGTGTGCATAAATTTGGTTGTGGAGTGCAGAGATGAAAGGTACTCATATTATTATTTCATCAAATCTACATATTATTAATTCACTTTTATATTACTATGGAATAATTTTAATATTGAATTTATATTCTTTACTTTTTAGGAAATTCAACATTGGAATCGGTGGGTTATGCGACTATATATGATGATAATGAGATAGAGTCGAATGAGTCGTGTGCCACTTTTGTGTTAGTTGTCATCTTTTTTGTTTTAATTGTTAACATTTTTTACATCTTATTAATAGTATTGATTATTTGTTTTTTTTTTTTTTGCCTTTTTGTTATTTAACAGGAATTCAAGTTGAAGGAGATGATGAAAGTTGTAATGTGGTTTGAAAGATGATGAAAGTTGTATTGGACAATCTTATTTTTTATATTGTAATGGATTTGTTTTTATTTTATTTTATTTTATTTTATTTTTTGGGTAGCCTATCCCATGCGGGCTGCGCTTGGGACTAATTATTATATTTGCAACTTGTTGAAATTTTTTTTTTGTGGGCTGGTGGACTGAATATGCTACTTCAGTTGACAGATTATGGCTGCTGGATGAATCTGTCAACATGTTGAATTTTTTTGGTAGCCTATCCTATTGAGTATTGATTATTGAGTCTGTCAACAGATTATGCTTGGGACTAATCTGCTGAGTATTGATTGTTGAGTATTGATTATTTTTTGTGTGCTTGGGACTAATCTGTTGGATGAATCTGTCAACAGATTATGCTATATAGAGATTATGTTGCTATTAAGTTCATATTGACAGATAACATGAAAATATGTACAGATGATGCTATGCTATGCTATTAACAAATAATTTGTTGAGTACAGATTATGCCATGTTTTTGAAATTATGTACAGATTCTTTTAAAATGTGTACAGATTCTTTTAAAATTATGTACAGATTATGTACAGATTCTTTTAAAATGTGTACAGATTCTTTTATGTACAAATAATGTACATATTCTTTTAAAATATGTACAGATTCTAAAATGTGTACAGACTAATTTTAAAATGTGTACAGATTCTTTTAAAAGGATGTTTAAAAAAATTTTTGAACAAAAAAAAAAAACTGTAAATCGGGGAATTTGCGAGGTCGGGGATACCGGATCCCCGGTCGGGGATACCCGATCCCCGATCGGGGGCGGGGTCGGGGGGGCGATGTGGTCCCCGGCGGGGATCGGGGGCGGAAAATTTCTCACTATCGGGGATCAGGGACGGGAAGTGTGGTCCCCGGCCCCACCCCGTTGCCATTCCTACCTGGCTCCCACATTTTTCTTTCCAAATTCTTTCTCAAATTTCTCAATCAAATACAGTATAAAGCTGATAAAATTATTTTTGGTTGGATCGAGATTCAAAATTATTTTAGTTGAGCATTTTAGTTTTATTGGCTTAATAGATGTATAAATTATTGTATTTAACGATGCTAATTTTATCAGGTTTAGTGGATGTGTCAAAGATTTAAAAACATTTTAGTGGATATTTCAATTCAGCTGGTACGTTGGAAAATTTTAATAATTATATTGGTTTATTTTTATTTTTATTTTTTACTGAAGATGTATGTTGCATGTAGCTAATTTTTTTTTTTTTTAATTTTTTACAAAAAAAATATGTATTCTGGAATGCCTGGAGAATTATTTTTTTGGATAAATTATATATGCAACGAGATTTGTTTAAAATATATAGAATATTTCTTGTGATTTAAAAAATTATAAATATCTCTTGTTAAATTTTTTTATTTAATTGAATTAATTAAAAAAATAAAATTCCTAGCTACTATTATTTACAGTAATAAAATTATCTAAATTATTAATTGAAATAAATCTATGATAGTATTAAAAATTGTTAATTAACTTAATGATTTATTAATAAAAACGGTTATTTGTTATTAAATTAAAAACTTTAAGAGACGAGATATAATTTTTAGAACCATAAGAGATAATTCATATTTTAAACAAATCTCATAAGGGTGTATTTATAATTTACCTTTTTCTTTTAATTTATTATTCAAAATGATGTGATTTTGATTGTATAGTTTAAAATTAAATCTTAGCCGTTGATTGTTGTCTTTGATGATGTGTCTTGCTGCGGTTAAAACCAGCCCAACATCACCACAAGACTTGTCACCATAGAGAATCCGGATCCGAGAGGAAGGGAGTAGGAGAAGGGGGTAGAGCTGGCAGAAGAATGCAGGTGGGAGTAGTGGCTGTAATTGGGAAAATCTATTTTCACACACATAGTTAGTTCAGGCACCCACTTAATAAAATATTAATTTAATAATAATTATATTTTAAATAAAAATGATCATAATAAATATCTAGTAATATCCATAATATTATATAAAAAAAATTTATGTACACATCTTTTAAAAATAAAAAACTCAATATATACCTTTTGAGTTAAAAAAAAGAAAGTAAATCCCAATTTTTTCATTGTTGTCAAATTGTTGAGAGAGACTGCATTTTTTTTGGGGGGGATTCAACTGAAATTAACTAAGAAGATTGAAGAACTGGGTTAATGATTGTTAACCAGCGAAGCATAGTCCTTAAAAAAACAGTGAACGCGCTTTGTTCTTTGGTTTATGATTGATTATTTTTGGTTTGTCTTCTTATCAACATAAAATGCTCTTTGGTTTATGATTGAAGAACTGGGTTGAGGAACTAAATTAACTAAGAAGATTGAAGAACTAGGTTGAGGTTTTGTTTTTGTTTTGTTTCGTTTTTTTATTTTTGTTCTATGACAAAAGGAGATCTTTAATAGAGCAAAGTTCTTCATTGTGGATCTTTACTTTGACTGTTGTAGCATTGTGTGTCTACAAATTTCCAAACCGTAGCAGTAGCAGTGCATGTGAAAGTAGGGACAAGTGTGTGGAATGAGGGTTGAAGTGGTGTGTGTACAATGGAATGAGTGAATGATATAGTTGATACATTTAGTGTGTGGATTGAGAAAACTAATTAATAATTAAATTATGAAGTGTGTGTACTGAAAAATGATGTGGATTGAGATAATTAAGTGTGTGGAAATAGAATTTCTAGAACAAGCTCCTGAAAAATGACCAAAATACCCACACGATAAAAATACCCACATGCATAAATCTATCGTATACCACTCAACTCTCCATTTTCCTCAACTCTCTCTAGAGATTTCTCTCTGTTATCATCCTTCTCTCTGTAGCTTTCTCGAGCGTATTTAGTACGTGCTCTCTCTCTTATTCTCTTCAACTCCCTTAAAGCCCTAACCCTAACTCTTTGCTCTCCAATGGATAGCCTCAATAAGTTGGCGCTCAAGCTAGTGGCGACAACGATTTTGGATCCGCCCTTAACCTCCAGTGTGAGCCAAGGCAGCGGTGATGACGTCTCTTGAGTTGGCATTAGCTCATCGGCAACATGGTAGTCTACACTGGCAGCGACATCAGCTGGGAGAGAAAGAGAATAAGATGAGAGAGAGAGATAGACCTGTGTTTGGTCCTCAAATGGAACTCGACGGAGCAGAACTCATAGTCGCCGTCACCGTCGCTGTTGTAGGTGTCATGTTCCATTAACACCAGTCGAGATCTGGTCGGAAAGTCAAGATCTGGTCTAGGTCACGCAGGATCTCCTCATCAGATTCAAGTACAATGTAGATAAACAAGCTAAAGGTTTGTTTAGAACATCCATAATGGATCTGTTAAAATTGTGTGTTAAAATGTGTTATATGACAAAAAGTGATAAAAGTGGGACCTAAAAATTTGTGTTAAAAGTTTGTTAATTTAGTGAGTGAATGGTGATACAATGGATGTGTTAAGGTGTGTGTTAAGATGTGTGTTAAGAATATATATATATATATATATATAAAATATAAAATAAAGGAAAAGTGTAGTGGGCCCTCATCCCACTGCACTGTTAGTGCCTTCCTCTGTTTTTTTGTAGTGCATCTTTGCTTGGTAAATAAGCCGGCTGGCCATAAAATCATCCGGTCGGCCAAAAACAACTCTACAATTTTTTTTTTTCTTTCTTGAAGGGTTCGGACGTCAAGGGAGATGACCGGCCGAATATCCGGCCGGACTTTCCCATAGCATTTTCCTCTCTCTCCCTCGCTGGCTAAAATGTTGGCTGTAGTTAACACTATTTAACAGCTGACACTAACTTTTTGTCATGACCCAAACCCGCCCCTATGGGTTTAGCACCGTAACTGGCTAGTAATTCGAGATTACCAAAGGTCTGCTTAACAGTCAGACAATAATATAGAGTACAGGGGAATGACGGAAGCCAAAACAGTAAATAAACAGTGTCCAATGAGCTGTGACAGTCTGAATGTAAAAAGATTTTTCATACGTATATACATGAACAATACAGAATAGTATGTACAACATTTACAGTCGATCAGAACAGGGACTTAATCCCTGTTAGGCAGTACAGTACAGTGTTATCAGTCTATACAGTTATTACAAAACAGATATAGAGACAGACGGAGGAAATTAAAACACCCCTAAGCCAAAGCTTGGCAGGCTCGGAACCTTGCAGTGAGACACAGTGGTTGCCTTGACAAAAAGGGAGTCTAACCCACGCTCTTAGCTCCGGTCTGGTGCCTGTACACCTACATATATATATAAACAGTGAGCTAAAACCCAGTGAATAACATAATGCGTAAAGAGGTTAAGAATGAATGTCCTTATAGTAATGAAAACAGTTCATTAAATCAATATTTCAATCGTTCAGTCGTAACAGTCATATGTGGTACATCCATTAGCATAGCTGTACAGTAAACAGTAGGTCTTAAAAGACTGAGCAGTCAATGATGGCCATCATAACAGTGGTTCCACATGGGAACCGACAGAGATCTCTGTAACAGTAGCAGTAACAGTAACAGTAGTTGCTAAGGATGCCACAATATAGTTCAGAATAGAGGACATACATTCATTCAGTTAATAGTAACAGTTCAGAAAGCAGTTCAGTTAACAGTCAGAAAATATTCATCTTTGAACATATCTTTACACAGTTGTTACTTACAGAGTTCTGGGCTACAGTTAAGCTAGAGCGCGTCCTCGGATGCCAACCCTACACAGTTTACAGGACGAATACACACTAAGCTACACAGTTGGGAAATATAATAACTTAATCCCTAATTTGCCTCGGTGTGTTCTACATCTATATCCTCATTAAGATGTCTTAAACTAGGCCTAAGAATGCCTAGGATGAAATGAGGATGCAAGGATGCCCTTTAAAAGCATTTTTAGAAAATAGGGGTCACGCTCGAGCGTAGGTTACTCCGCTCGAGCGGACATGCAGACAAAGGTTTCTGCTCGAGTGTAGACTTACCCGCTCGAGCGTTCTGCAAAACAGTTAAAAGTGCTGGATATGTGAAATTCACGCTCGATTGGGCACTTGACACCCGCTCGAGCGTAAGACACAAGGTTCCGTTCGAGCGTTAATTACCCCGCTCGAGCTGACTCAAAAACAGAACAAAATGTTGGGAGCACGATTTCCACGCTCAAGCACCGGTCACCCCGCTCGAGCGTGAGTTCAAAATCTGAAATTCCCAGATTTGAACCTCAAGCTCAAAATCAGGTTTTAAAATACCAATTTTGATCCTCTTGGGCTAATTTTCCAGAAAACACTTCAAAACTCATAGTTTAACATGATTCAAAACTCAATTGTAAAATCAAAGCCCCAAAGGAAGATCAATCAAACTCAATTTCAAACCAATTTTCATGAACATGATGAACATGTAAACATGCATGAGTTTAAATCAATTCAAAACTTCAATACATGCTCTAATGAGCCGATTCTTTTCAAAACAAGGTGAAATCATGGACTTAAACATAATTATGAGCATGCATGTAACATTTTTCCATAAAAACAACTTAAAACTCAACAATACAAACATGCATGCATGAAATGAGCTTCCAATCAACATTATAAGCCATATCTTGGCTCCAATCTTCAACAATCCTCTAAATCATGCAAGAAATACTTCAATTCATGACTAAGAAGGTAAGAGCTCTACCTTATGTCTTCAATTATGAGAATATAAGCTCAAGTTTGTAAATTACTCTTCAATTCCTTCACTTCTACCAAGTTTCCAAGCCAATTAGAGATGAAATCACACTCTCTCCTAACTCTCTCTCTCTAGTTCGGTTGAGCTCAACAAAATGGCTGATGAAATGTGTTTTGATACAAAGGAATGAGTCTCAAAAGTGCTAAGCTAGTGGCCTACTAGTGGTGGCAAAATGGTGAATAAACCAACTCATGCAATTTAGCTTATTTTAATCTAATTTAATCATAAAATCGCATAAATTCTAAGGATCATGGAACATTAATTAATTTCAGATTCGGCCGCCGATAAGGCCTTCAATTTGCAGTTTAAACATAAATACACAAACAGATAATCAAACAGGCAATAAATAGACATACAATTAAACAGATGTACTCAATCAATTCAGTTCCAGATTTCAGTCAGTCAGTTCAGTATTTCAATCGATTCAATTACTTATCATAATCAATCTTAGTTTAACGGTAATCAGTAATCAATCGGTAAACAGTGGTGAGGGTTGTTACACTTTCACCACTAACATTACCCTTAATAGCTCCATTATGGGAACAAAATGAAGTTTGGCTGGCCAAAACTTTAACATTTGACATTAGTGGAGGGTTAACAGCTCCACTGTGGATGCTCTTGCTTTGATGGCATGGAATATGGATCTGCCATTTCAAATTTCAGTGTTATCCTATCAGGGCAACTTGATTCTGGTACTTGATTGCTAATGCATTTTGTGCTTTTGATGTGTTTAACTTTGAACTTATCGGTGATTAGATTTGTTTGGCTTTTGAGAATATATATGAACTTGAAGATTTCGTTTTCCTTTTTTAAGTTTAAATAGATTGGATCTTTGATATTTCATTGTTTTGGATCTATACGCTTGGTGCGTCTCTTAAGTGTGATATGAAACCTCTCTTTCCTTTTCTTTTTCTCTTTTAATTGTGTTTTAATTAATAATTTTTCATAGAATTTAAAATAACATTAAAACATTGTATGCAAAATGCTAATTCTTTAACTTCACTCTGAATCTGTGTTTTCTCAGCAAGCAAGTAGACAACAACGATGCTTGCAGAGGACCATCGAAGAAGAAGACTCCATTGATCCAACTCCTTATGGATAGTTTTTTTTTTTTTTTTTTTTTAAACTTCTGAACACACAAATCCAACTCCTCCTCTTTCTCTCCTGCTCTCTTTCTTTAATTTTTTTTAGTTATTGATCTGTGTTGTTGTCTTCGTTGATGATGAAACAAATTCCAACGGAAAGTGGTGAATGAACAGATAAAATTAAAAATTAAATAGATAAAAAATGAAAATCAAAAAGATATATGTGTGTGTGTGTACTGGATTATATTTGAGTGTTGGTGGTAGGAAATTTCGAGAGAGAAAGATAGAGAGAGAAATTGCAATAGATACTGGTTAGGTGTATTTCAATAGATAATAAGATAGAATAAATTTTTCCCAGGGAAAAAATTGAATGAATAATAAATTTTGGACAAATATTTGAACAGAAAAAAGAAAAAAAATTGAACAATCAAAAAATTAAATAGGTAAAAAAATATTTGAACAGATAATTTAAAAAAAATTAAACAGATAGATAAAAAATATTTCAACAGATAAGAATAAAGAGAAACCCATAGAATTTGAACAGATAGAGAGAGAAACTCACATAATTTGAATAGATAGGGGAAAAAATTTCAACAGATAGCTATAAATTTGAATAAATAGTAAACAAATTTAGACAGATGAAAAATAATTTAAACAGATAGATATAAATTTAAACATATAGTTAAAAAAAGTCAACTGATAAATTAAGAGATAAAATTAAAAACAAAATATCTTTTAAAATAAAAAAAAAACTTCTCACCAAACTACTTTATAAAGATAAACCAATTATGCTGCAGACCCCCAGTGAGGTGGCGAGCCCCCACTGGTTGAAACTCAAAAAAAAAAAAAAAAAAATAAAACAGTTTTTTTTACCCAATCACGGCACGCCACCTCACTAGGGGTCGACCCCCAGTGGGGGTCCGAAGCATTTTTCAAAGATAAACCTTTCGCTAATAAAAAATGGAAAAAAGTTAGTGATCATAAATTTTTTTTTATGAAAATGATCATGAAAGATTTATGATCCTTGGATTATCTTAATTAGTATGTGGTACTTTATTCTAAGTGTAATTTAAAGATCACAAAATTTTTATGATTATTTTCATAAATTTTTTTTCATAATATCTAACATTGGTGTAAAAAATATTCGCTTCTCCTTACCTTCAACTTTTCAATAATTTTATGAAAAATGATTCAGACCTTTAAAAAAGGCCACTAATGAAATTCTAATTTGACTTTTTGTTTCCCTTCTTTTATCTTTTACTTCATAATTTTTTTTTTTTCTTTATTAGGTGACAGCTCACTAGAGCTGTACGGCTGCACCTCTAATGAGAGGTATGCAGCACCGTTGTAATTTTATTCATAAATTAATAAACAAAGGAGGAACACGTCGGTCTGTTATCGGAGTCAACTTGGGTAGGCCGTAACACGCCTTGAAGTGTCCCTCTTCTTTACTCCCTGCTCTCTCTGTCTCTCTTCTCTCCATTTAAAACTACATCGATCCACAGATCAGTACACACTACTACTACACAGGCGAGACGTGTTTCAACCTTTGAAAGAGAGAGATTATGGCAGAAAGTGCGGTGGCCTTCTTGCTTACAAAGCTTGGAAGCTTGATTCAAGAAGAGCTGAAATCGTTGGGTGGAGTTAAGGGAAAAATTGTGTTCATCGGAGACGAGCTGGAAAGCATGAGGGCCTTCCTGAGGGTTGCTGATGCAATTGAAGACAGTGATCCAGAGATCCAAGCATGGGTTAAGCAAGTCAGAGACGTCGCTCACAATACCGACGACATTCTTGATGAGTTTATGCTTCGCTTTGCTGATCGTCATCGTCATCATCATGGATTCTATGGATCTGTTTGTAAGATCTATTATCAAATTAAGAACATGAAAGCTCGTCGTCAAATTGCTTCTGATATACAGGACATCAAAACCAGAGTCATCGATATTGCGCAGAGACGTCAGAGGTATGGTTACAAATTCAGTAACTCAGAGCAAGGCTCAAGCTCCAATGTTGCAAACAATGGAGGATGTTATGATCGAAGAGGTGATGCACTTCTACTTGAAGAAGATGATCTTGTTGGCATCGACAAGCCTAAACAACAACTCATTGATTGGGTCCTTGATGATGCTGATTCTCCACTCAAAGTGATTTCGGTGGTGGGAATGGGGGGCTTGGGTAAAACCACCCTTATCAAGAAAGTTTATGACGACATGGAAGTGAAGAGACATTTTCAAAACCATGCTTGGATCACTCTTTCTCAATCATTCAAGATTGAAGAGATCCTTTCAGGTTTGATTCAACAACTCTTTGATGAAGTTAGACGACCTCTCCCTCAGAGGTTTGAAACTATGGACAGCAATAATCTGAAAGCAGTGCTCAAAGAGTTCCTCCAAGAAAGCAGGTACGTGCTCGTCCTTGATGATATTTGGAGCATTGAGGCATGGGATACTATCAAAATTGCATTGCCAAACCGCAACTGTGGCAGCCGTGTGCTACTCACAACACGCATCGGTAATGTTGCTTCTACCTCTTGTAGAAAACCCCATGGTTACATCTATGAAATGAAAGCTTTGTCTGAAGAAGAGTCTTGGACTCTGTTTTGTAAGAAGACATTTCAGGAGAAGGATTGCCCTCCATATTTAATTGAAATTTCAAAAAGTACCCTGAGAAGATGTGAGGGCTTGCCACTGGCGATTGTGGTGATTTCTGGGGTGTTGGCTTCAAAGGACCAGGGAAGAGTAGATGAATGGGAGTTGGTAAATCGTAGTCTTGGTGCTGAAGTCGAAGGCAGTGATATGAAGAAAATACTGTTGCTAAGTTACAATGATTTGCCTTACTATCTCAAGTCTTGTCTCTTGTACTTGAGTAGTTTCCCAGAGGATCATTTGATCGATTGGATGAGCTCAATTCGAATGTGGATTGCAGAAGCATTTGTGGAAGTAGAAGGAGGAAAAACACTAGAGGAAGTCGCTGAGGCTTACCTCTATGAGCTCCTTAATAGAAGCTTGATTCAAGTAGCAATGAGAAGGGAAGATAGAAGGATCCAGAAGTGTTGTATACATGACCTTTTGCGTGAAATTATTCTTTCAAAGTCAAAACATCAGAACTTTCTAACGATAGCAAGAGAAGGAAGCGTGAGGTGTCTTGAAAATGCTCGACGACTATCAATTCATAAAACCTTACCAGATATACCACTAGAAGGTAAGTGTTTCTCTCAACTACGTTCATTGCTTATGTTTGGGGTAGATGAACCCATATCTGAGTCCTCCATGCCTCTATTGTTCAATGGTGGGTTGAGGTTGTTAAAAGTTCTACACTTGAGAAATGCTTCTTTGGAGAGATTTCCAGGCAATGTGGACAAGTTGTTCCATCTAAAGTATCTAAGCTTGAGAGGAACACAAGTGAAAGTGCTTCCAAATTCGATTGGATTGCTTTGGAACCTAGAGACATTAGATCTTAAAGAAACGTATGTGACGGAGTTGCCTGTTGAAATTCTAAGGCTCCAAAAGTTGCGCCATCTTTTGTTATATCGTAATGAAACTAGGCATATTTATCTTCCATTTCACTGCAAACATGGCTTTGAGGCACCAGCTAAGATAGGAGCCTTGCAATCCCTACAAAAGTTATGCTTCTTAGAGGCAAACCATGCCAACAGTAGTACCATAGTGAAAGAGATAGGAAGGCTCACCCAATTAAGGAGGTTGGGAATTTTGAAGTTGAGAAGAGAAGATGGGGTGGTTTTGTGCTCCTCCATTGAGAAGCTAAGCAACCTTCGCTCATTAGATGTGAAGCCAATAGAAGAGGATGAGATCCTTGATCTACAATCTTTATCTCCAGCTCCTCAATTTCTTCAACGACTATACTTGAATGGACGTTTAGAGAAGTTACCGGAGTGGATAACTTCTCTTCATGGCCTCACGCGCTTAGTTTTGTGGTGGAGCAAGTTAAGGGATGATCCACTGAAATCCCTGCAAAATTTGCCTAATCTGGTTTTTCTCTCGCTTGTTGATGAATCATATGAAGGGGAGGGATTGTGTTTCAAGGCTGGTAGATTTCAGAGACTCAAGTACTTAGGCCTTGAAAACTTAAAAGGATTGAGATGGGTGACAATGGAGGAAGGTACGATGTCTCGACTTGAAGAACTAATCATCGTGAAATGTGAATTGTTGGAGGAGTTGCCCTCAGGCACTAAACATCTATCAAATCTGAAACAACTTGAATTGTCTGTCTGATAAATTAATTTCAAAGTTGAATCAAGCCGTACTAGATGGGAATTATTGGAAAGGAAAACACATTCCTAAAGTGCGGATTTGTTTTTTTTTTTGAACTACCTAACGTGCGGATTGAAGACTCAAAGGTCATTAGCAATGAAGATATCTCTAGTGAGGGAAAGGAAAAGTTATTATTATTATTATTATTATTATTATTTTTTAAATAATGTTTAATTGACTAGATTGGACCATTATCACGTTTAGTGCCGTTTCTTTTTCATGTTAATGTTATTTTTTATTTATTGTATTTCTCACACTGATTTAGAATTTTCATTTTGTATCTCTTTTTTATTTATTTATATTTTGACGGCTTGTAAATCTAATATGTAACCTCCTTAGTTGATCCCTAAAGAATTATAGGAGCTTTATTAAATTCAAATTTAGATTTGTAGTTGTTTATTTTGCAATTGTACTGATTTTAATTATAACTGCACAAGTTAAACAGATCTCAAACGTAGTTTAACCTTCATTAGTTTTGTGATTTCTAAGGATTTTCCTGTTTAAGTGTTTTTAGGGGACTTAATTTAAATTTCTGTGTCGTATTCATGGATTTTGGAGTGGATTTGTATGTGTTTGCCACAATTACTATATTAACAAGTTTAGGCTATGTTTGTTTTGACACATGACAAAATTAAGATAATTAAAGTACATTAATACATAAAAATAATTAAATAATTACACAGTTTTAAACATTTATTAAGATGTTCTTAGAGCATTTTTTTTATTTTTTATTTTTTATTTTTAGTTTAAAGTTCCTAATATTAGAATTTTATAAGATAAAAGACATATAACATTTTCGTAGTAGTTGGGATTTATCAACATTTTCACAACAAAGAAATTTCTACTCTTCAAAGAGAAAATTCACATACGAATTAAAATTTTTCTATTAATATTATTGAGGGACGTTAACTAATAAAAATATACATATTTTCAAGATTGTTAGATTGCAAGTTTTTCATATTCCACTCAATGAAATCTCAACCAATGCAATGATTAAAAAAGGCCCTAGATTCCACAATATAAAAATAAATAAATAAATAAATAAATCTCAATTCCATCCAAGGCTATGTTTATAGGAACTTTCAAGTTAAAAATGCAATGATATCTCAAATGATAGATTTGAATATCACAACATATATATTCCCCACACAAATAAAGAAAAGTACACAGCTGACACAATTACAAGAACTCATATTTCAAATTTATATAAATGTTTATGATACTACAATACATGTTGTCTTCACTCTATATACTAATCATAGGATCCACCTTCACCTTTACCTTCACTGTTCCATGAGCATCGTGGACGGGTCTGGAGCTTCCATTTCTTTTACTAATGGCATGGCTCAGCAAGCAAAGCAGTTGGTTTGATTGGTATAAATTTAGTTTGATTTGTATTTGGCTGCTTGTGCTGTCTTGCCATTTTGCTAACAGCCTTGGGTGACAAAGACCGCTTCATTGCTTTTCATTTTTCTAATTCATGGGAAGAAGGAACTTTGGCATGAAAATGATTATAGATACTTACTTAAATCATAGAGCACTTGCACGCTGGATTAATAATATCAATTAACAAGCATCTGAAACGAGCTCTCTAGTCAATCACTAATTAACATTATTATTATTATTTCATCTGCTTATTGTGTCCCTTAGATAGTTGATTCTATTGGGAAGTGCACAACTGGTTCAGTAAGGGACAACAATGGATTCTATAAACTCTGGAAGTGGATCTAGCTAGCTTCTTCTTGTCAGTCAGCTCAAATTCCTTCACAGAAACAATATAGTGAAATTCCCAAACAGCATCAGGATATCGTAGTTACAAACATCATCTATTGTGTTGTATGTCTTGAGGAGGCTTACCTCCTTGTAACTTTTCCTTCCAAATTCAAGATCTAAATTTTCATTTGGTCTACTTATTTATTGATACATAATAACATGTATATATATATATATATATAGATAAAATGTCAAATGCATCCATTATTAGATCTTTGTCTATAAGGTGATGAGTTGTGTATGTGTGATGCAGATCCAGAGAGGTTCAGATTTGTAAGAGACTTCATTTGGGTCCTACATTGTCTGGTCTCTTGATACTTAGTTGCTTAGAACAATTTTATTTATTATTTATTTTTTTTGTATTTTGCACATTTGAATTTACGTTTTTGGATGTATTGCAAGAGATTATGAAACTTTTATTGGGGGGGTCTGTTCTACAATTGTTCCCATCACTATAATTGTTTTTTTTTTTTCTTTTTTTTTTTCTGTTAAGTGTCATTTGCTAAATCAGTACTATTAGTTTTGGCTACACTTTGTGTACAGGTTTGGACATATTTTTGAAATTGGACAGTATGAGAAACAATTTATTAGAGAATTATATTATTTTCTTAAAAAAGATGATAAAATTCGATTACTTTGTGGGCTAGCAGAATAGGCACTGCACTATTTCACAGTGGTTTTGCTGAGTACCTTTGCAGCAACAATAAGAGGGTTATGAGGGAAATCCTTATCTCAGAGTACCTTTGCAGAGTACCTTGTTAATGTATATATATGTATCAATCTTTCACCAGCTCTACTAGGAGTGAAATGAGACACAAATGTGTGATCCCACATCTTAGTCTCACATTTGTGTCTTATTCTATAAAATTACTCTTATGAACTTGCACTTTCTCATCTTTCACTCATAACCCACAGTTAGGCTTCCTCATCTTTCACTCATAACCCACACTGCAATGCCTACATTACCACAAACAGAAATTTCACAGAATGCACACAATATAGTGCTGAAAAATTTCAATGTTTGTATTGGTTTCCTTAATATGATAATATATTATAGACATATACTAAATTATGGAATATGAGTTTGGGGGCCAGAGAATGTAACTTATGTTATGGACTTACTGCCAATGCTTTCATTTTGGGGAAATTTGTGAAATCTAAATCTATACAAAAATGCGCATAGCTCCCATCAAGGGAAACTTGTTTTTGAGAGAAATTCATTCGTTGGCATACCAAAATCGTCAGACATCATCGAATTTCAATGAAACTTGGCACACATGACCTCTTAGGCACACATGAGTTGTGGGAGAAGACGGGACTCGAAAACGGTCCCCGGTTTGTGAGATAGGGCTCAATTCTAGTTAAGGGAAACTTGTTCTTTAGAAAATTTCATTTCAACCATTGACACACCAAAACTGTCAAACGGAGTCGTACTTCAATGAAACTTGGCACTCATGACCTCTTAGTCACACGTAACTTATCGGAGAAGATGAGACTTGAAAACGGTCCCCAGTTTGTAAGATAGAGATCAATGCCTGTCAAGGGAAACTTGTCCTTTAAAAAATTTCATTTCAATGCATTGACACACCAAAACCATCAAACGGTGTCGCATTTTAATGAAACTTGGCATGCACGACCTCTTAGGCACCCATGACTTGTGGAGAAGATGGGACTCGAAAACGGTTCCCGATTTGTGAGATAGAGCTCAATTCTCGTCAAGGGAAACTTGTCCTTCAAAAAATTTCATTTTGACCATTGACATACCAAAACCATCAAACGGTGTCACACTTCAATGAAACTTGGCACTCATGACATCTTAGTCACACGTGAATTGTGGGAGAAGACAGAACTTGAAAACGGTCCCCGGTTTGTAAGATAAAGCTCAATGCCGGTCGAGGGAAACTTGTCCTTTAGAAAATTTCATTTCGACCCATTGACACACCAAAACCATCAAATGACGTCGGGTTTCAATGAAACTTAGCACGCGTGACTTCTTAGGCACATGTGACTTGTGGGGGAAGATAGGACTCGACAACAGTCCCCGGTTTGTGAAATAGAGCTCAATTCCCATCAACGGAAACTTGTCATTTAAAAAATTTCATTTTGACCATTGGCACACCAAAACCGTCAAATGGTGTCACACTTTAATGAAACTTGGCACACACGACCTCTTAGTCACACGTGACTTGTGGGAGAAGACGAGACTCAAAAATGGTCTCCGGTTTGTAAGATAGAGTTCAATGCCCACCAAGGGAAACTTGTCCTTAAAAAAATTTAATTTCAACCCATTGATACATCAAAACCATCAAACGACATTGAGTTTCAATAAAACATGGCACGCACAACCTCTTAGGCACACATGACTTGTGGGAGAAGATGGGACTAGAAATGGTTCCCGATTTGTGAAATAGAGCTCAATTATATTGTAAATAATTTGAATATTTGTTTGTTTACATATTTAGCTCTACAAAGGAGGCCATGATGATATATTCTCATGTTGAAGTTGTTGAAATTTGTTTTCATATCAATTTGTTTTGTTATATGGCCAGTAATTGGATATGGATACTAATTCGGATTGTATTGAATTTTTAGCTAAATTGAAATATTTATTAAATTTTGGTTGGATTGAATATTTTGGTTAAATTTAATGTGGTTGTTTGGGATTATTATTCTCACATTTGATTTTGTGAATACAATTTTGTAAATATGAATGTATTTTATCACAAGAAATATTAATAATTTATGTAGATAAATAATTTAAATAAATTTTATATAACGATTTAGCCGTTGCAAAAGAAAATTCAACAAAATTAATAAAAAAAATTCATAGTAATTGTTTTTGTGACGGTTAGTGTTACTGTCACTAAAATTTGTCATTAAACCATTTTTTGACCAGACTTATTAGCAACGGATAATGTTGCAGTTGCAAAAAAAAAAAATCATTTTTTTACTTTCTTGAGATCCTTACTAACTGTCGCAAAAGAGTTGAAAATCCGTCACCCAAAAAAAGTGACGGTTTTCATCCGTCACCGAAAGCTTTTGTCACACCGTCTCATATCCGCCGCCTATCCGCCGCTAATACTTTTTGCGACGGATTTTTTTACTTTTAGCGATGGTTATATCCATCACTAAAAGTCCCATTTTTTTGTAGTGTATTTGTAAAATTTTAATTCGAAATTTTTTTACCTTTTGAAAGTAAAAAATATTTTTTATTCGAATAAATTTGTTTTTGTGAAACGCTTTTAATTAATTTTTATTTTCTGTTATGCCAAATGTAAGACAAAAGTTAGGCAAATTCAGTTATTTCATCTTGAATTAACTTATTTAAAATTTAAAAATTCGTAATTAAATAGATTGAATGATGGAATCTCCCAATTTTTAGATGAGATAATTCTACATCTTTAAAAAAATATATACTTTACCCAAAGAAAGTTAAATGATACTAGCAGCGTCAATGTCTCAAGCTTCTTTCCTTGTTATCCTAGCATTACATGAGTGTAGAGCAGTTAGACCAATATTTTTCTTTTTGATGAGATTTTTTTACCAAATACGGGCTAGTATAATAGTATATTTGTGAACGAGGACACAAACAAAAACAAATGAGTAAAAGAACCAGAGAATACATGCATGATTTCTCAAAACTAAAAATCAAACAAATGAGTAAAAGAGTGGTCAAAGAGTTACCGATCGATGGCTGGCAATGGCATGAGATGCTAAAGATATCTTCTTAGCAAACCCAGAATCAAATGCTTCCCATTTTGTTGCTACATTTTTGTAGCAACTTTAAGAAAATCAAATTCGATGACTCGACACAATTATCTATTTTGAACAAGATGAAGAATAATTGTGCATGGAAATTGGTATTTAATTTAATAATACAAACATCCCATAACAGAACAAAATATCAAATAAGAAACCAAATTATCCTCTTACTTTCTCCCCTAAATTCGCTTTTTCATAAGACAAAATATGAAAAATAAGAGCAGTAGCAAATCTTTCAGTTATGAAATTGAGCGTTCTTCTCAACTTGTGATTAATAATTGAAGCTCACTCAAGTGTAAAGACTATGACGATCAAATTCAACTAATAATCAATGAAATGTCGATATCCGAATCCCTGTAGTTTAATTATTTATAAATATCACACATCTGTTTTATTTTCAAAAATATTAGCAGCACATACATGACATCATTGCCATCCAGATTTTCATAATACAACTTCACATCAAAACTCACCCAAATTCAATCAAACAATATATAGCTAAAACAGAATTAGCAACCAATTTGATATGTATATAAATTTTATATAATCATCAACAACAGTATTAGGAGTTTGGAGAAGGATGAGGGCCGAACGGAGGGTTTCTGTGATATTGTCAAAACACAGTGCCATGTTCTTAGTTATAAATACAAGCTAAAAATCTAGTGGAGAGCTCTCTTCAATGGCAATTGAAATATCAGTACAATTGCCTATTTTAGTCCCTTTTAAGCTTCAAACAGAGTAGAAAAGTAAAAAAACAAAACAGTCAGATCTCTGAAATCCCTTGAATTCAGCTTCGGAGAATCAAACTAGACATAGTGAACATCATTCAAATGTCACACACTCTTGCGCTATACTTCACACACACACACACACAGAATTTCTTTATTTTGTCCCCCTAACAAAAATGAAGAAGTTGGGGAGTGGAATAATTTCTTTATTTTTTTATGTTCAGTTGTGCTTGGAGGATTTTGGCTATGTAAAGTGGTCAATTTAAGATGGATAAGAGCCAGTTACTGCCACTATATATCAATGTACTGGCTTAAAGGTACAAAGTAGTTGAGATTCATTGCCTTTTAACAAGTCTTTGTCCCAATTACTTGGTCGATTACATGGATCACTAGAGCTTTATAAGATCCAAATAACCACTTGAATATTAGAAATGTATTTGATCCATTTCCCCTTTGAAAAAATGATGTTGGGAGTGGAATTGTTTTTTATTTTTTATTTTTTTTGGGAGCATTTTGGTTCTATAAAGTGGTCAATTCAAGAAGACTAGAGCTAGTAATTGGCACTTATATAGCCAATGCGCTGGCTTAAAAGCACAAAATACTTGAGGTTCACTGCCTCCTTAAATAACTCAACTCAACAAACGTGTTTTAATTACTTGAGGTCAGTTCAATTTTTCATACTACTTTCTTATATATTTAGTCTATTGTACATTTTGTTAAAAAATGTATAGTACATAAAAAATCAATAGTTAAGATTGAGCCATATCATTAAAAGTGACCTGCTAAACAGTTCACTCTTTATAGTTATAAGCTAAAATCATATATATTCATAACTATAATCAAATTGATTATAACTTAGTCATAACCACATCTCATAACTAACACCATTTTGTTCATAACTAATATCACATATTTCATAACCACTTCTCATAACCAATACCATTTTGTTCATAACTAATATCACATATTTCATAACCATAATCACATATCTCATAACCAACCCTTCTGAGTCATAACCAATATCACATATCTCATAATCACTAGTCACATATCCCATAACCAACATCTTTTTTTTCATAACCATATCTCATAACCACTAGTCACATATCTTATAACTAATACCTTGTTGCTCATAACCACACTACTTTGATCATAACCAATATCACATCTCTCATAACTATTGATCACATATCTCATAACTATTACCCACATGAATCATAACCACATCTCATAACTAATCTCTTTGAGTCATAACCAACATCACATATCTCATAACCATTAGTCATATATCTCATAACTAATAACCTTTTTGCTCATAACCACAACACTTTGATCATAACCAATATCTCATATCTCATAACCACTAACACATATAGCATAACCAAACACCCTTTGACACCACTTTGCTCATAACCAAAATCACATATCTTATAATCACTAATCAAATATCTCATAATTATTACCCACATATCTTATAACCAACATCACATATATCATAACTACTAATCAGATATCTCATAACCACACCACTTTAATCATAACCAACATTATATATCTCATAACTACTAATCATATATCTCATAACCAAACACTCTTTGACTTATAACTACACCACTCTGCTCATAACCAAAATCACATATTTAATAATCACTAATCATATATCTCATAACCTTTACCCACTTATGTCATGACCACATCTCATAACCAACACCATTTGTCCCATAACCAACATCACATATATCATAACCACTAATCACATATCTCATAACCACTACCCACATATAGGGGTGTAAATTTGGCCCACGAGCTCGCGGCACACCCCAAGTCCAGTCGCGCCCTGGGTGGGCCTAACCAGGCTTGAGCCTAAGCCCAACCTAAGACCCTGGGCTATATGTTCTAGAGCCCGACCCGACTCTAGTGTGTTATGGAGTGTGACCCATCTTATGAGCTCGACCCGAAATTTTTTTCCCCATCTGGCCCGATCTAACCCCAACGGCTCCCTGCTCCTCTGTTAGTGCAACGGTCAAAAAATTTTTTAATTTTTTTTTTGAAATAGTCATATAACCGTTAATTCCACCAACAACCAATTTTATTTATTTATTATTTATATATATATAAATTAACCACTCCCTCCCAAGTCCTATAAATACCACCCCTCTCTCATTTTATTTCTCACAAACAAATCTGTCTCTCAAACTCTCATTATCTCTGAACTCTGAATTCTCTCAATTAATTTTGAAATGTCATCCTTAAGTGACAATTGCAATTCATTACCTATTTCTATTTTAGATTTATTTTTAGTCAAAGTATCTTCATTAAATAAAATAGAAATAGTAATATACAAACGATATACTTTTTAAAATATCTATATACACTTATAGACACACACACACACACACACACACACACACACACACACACACACATATATATATATATATAATTTAGCTAAATTTTAATAAAAAATATGTTGAAAAAAATTATCTATGACGTGATTTTATTTTGTTCTACTAAATAAATTTTCTCTTAAATTTTTTTTCCCAACTTTTCTTCTTTTTTTCTCTACTTTATTTTCTTTCTATTGATTTGTCCTAGTTCTGCCTTAACTCTCTCTATTTCTTACTCAGACTTCTCTATTTTGCTCAAATTATTGAACGGCCATTGTTGATAGTTCTTCCTCACTAGATTCTTCCTCTCTCTACTCCTGTGTCTCTGTAATAGATCCTTGAAACTCTCTTTGTATATTTCAACACTATTCATTCTGGTGATATTTCTCTATCTAGTAAATGCATCTATCTCGAAACTCTAGCTCTTTCACATTAATATTTCATACATACACAAACCTTTGACTGTAGTTATGATTTGAAAGGTTTTGTTATTATCAATTTGTACATGTGTTATAGAACTGTTGTAAAATGAATATTACGCATTTTGTTGTACTGTTTTGCTATCTCAGTTCTCTTCATCCCTCAAGCATCTCTCTAGTTCTTTACTGTCATCGGAGATATCTGCGATGTTCCTTATCGGAAACGACAACACCTTTGACATCATTTTCATAGGCGATAAGCCCGTTTAGTCTCTCTTTCTCATATTCCCCTTCCTCTCGCTCTACTAACTAATCTTCTCTAACTCTCATTTTCTATTCCATGGCTTTAAGTCGTTGATTAAATTATTTAATAATTGTCATTACATTTTGTTTTCTCTGTATTATGAGAGATCCCGATTGTGATTCTAAGATTTTTAGTGATTTGTTTAGTTATTTTATGATAATTGTTATGGCACTTTGTTGCTTGATTACAATATTTGTGTTATAAAAAATTTGAATATTTTTGCTACATCAATTAGTTGTGTTGTTACGCATTTTGTGATTGATATGAAATTTTTTGGGTTGGTTATGACATTTGTGATTTATAAATTTTTTGATTATTTTTATTATAGCAATTAGTCGTGCAGTTATGCATTTTGTAGTTGATGTTATTAAATTTTTTGAGTTGGTTATGACATTTGTGGTTTTTAAAATTTTTAGATGTTTTTGTTACACCAATTAGTGGATAGTTACATAAATTTTGATTAATGTTACGAAATTTTGGGAATTAGTTACGACATTTGTGATTTTCTATAATTTTAAACAATTTTGTTGCGCCAATTAGTGATGGCGTTATGTATTTTGTGTTTTATATTACAAAACTTTGTGACTTGATTATGATATTTGTGGTTTCTAAAATTTTAAATATTTTTATTACGCCAATTAATGGTGTGATTATACATTTTGTAGTTGATGAGTAAAACAGTCTTTTTTTATTAATTGTACTTAATAAAAATAGATGAAGGATTTATATTAAACATAAATAAAAAAAATTAAGTATAAATTGATAAAATTATAAATTAATAATTTATTTTATTATAAGACTCTATTCATAAATGTTTTAATTTTTTTTTATAATGATTATTACATAATTTCGTCCCCATTTTCTCCAAAAATTTGGAACAAACATCCAAATTTTGTCAAAATCAAAATTCCCTCATTAATTTTTTTTTGACAAATTCCTAGACCCTTTCTTTAGCCTAAACGAGAGAGAGAGAGAGAGAGAGAGAGAGAGTAATTTTTGGACTTGGGCTGTGCTATGAGCTCGTGGGCCAAATTTACACCCCTATATGTGAGTGATGGTTATGAGATATGTGATTAGTGGTTATGGTATATGTGATGTTGGTTATGAGGCAAATGGTGTTGGTTATGAGATGTGATTATGACATAAGTGGGTAAAGGTTATGAGATATATGATTAATTAGTGATTATTAGATATGTGATTTTGGTTATGAGTAGAGTGATGTAGTTATAAGTCAAAGGGTGTTTGGTTATGAGATATGTGATTAGTGGTTATGAGATATATAATGTTGGTTATGATCAAAATGGTGTTGTTATGAGATATGTGATTAGTAGTTATGATATATGTGATGTTGATTATGAGATATGTGAGTAATGGTTATGAGATATTTGATTAATTATTATAAGATATGTGATTTCGGTTATGAGCAAAGTGGTGTCAAAAGGTGTTTGACTATGCTATATGTGTTAGTGGTTATGAGATATGAGATATTGGTTATGATCAAAGTGGTGTAGTTATGAGTAATAGGGTTGTTAGTTATGAGATATATAACTAGTGGTTATGAGATATGTGATGTTGGTTATGACTCAAAGGGGTTGGTTATGAGATGTAGTTATGATTCATGCGGATAACAGTTATGAGATATGTGATCAATAGTTATGAGATATGTGATATTGGTTATAAACAAAGTGGTGTGGTTATGAGCAAAATGGTGTTAGTTATGAGATGTGTGACTAGCGGTTATAAGATATGTGATGTTGGTTATGAAAAAAAGGTGTTGGTTATGAGATGTGTGATGCTGGTTATGAGATATGTGACTAGTGCTTATGAGATATGTGATGTTGGGACCCCTGGAGTCCTCTAATTTCCTTTGCCCTTTTTTTGGTAACTAGTTACACCGGTTGCCAATTCAAAATTAAATTATTAAAATAATTTAGTTATGTAGTAGTTATGAAATAATATGATATGTATGAATAACTAAATATAATTAAGTTATGAGTTAATGTGATAATGGTTATGATCTATTTGATATTAGTTATAATATAAAATTACATATCCTCATAACTGATGTATGGTACATCCAATTGTACTATAGCATCACCCATATTTAAATAATTTTTTTATAAGTTGACACCAAGTAAACAGAGTTTGTATTTGGTTAGGGTATACACCCTAAAGAATTATTATAAGAATTTCATCAAGAGAGAATGATAATCATCCAAATATTGGAAAACTCTCCATGAAAGTTTGCTTCACCCCTGTGGGAGCCAGAAAAAAAAAAATCAGCTTATTGGGGCTAACCCAAACAAGGCCTACAATGGGCCCAGCCTAAACAAATATCACAACCCTACTATCTATATAAAGGGGGGCATCCCAAGTGGAGGTAGGCTCATCTCTCTGCCAGACAACACACAAACACTCTTCATTTTTCTTCATCTTTATTCTTTGATTCCGGGGATAACTTTATCATCGGAGTGTCTCCGGCTGGCAACCCCGATTGGGTGGCGCTGACTATGTTGCCTTGCAGATCTACAAGAGCCAAGGTTATCTCTTCGTTGGATCTCATCAACTATCCATGTGAGAGGATTTTCTGAGTCTCACAATTGGCGCCATTTGTGAGAAACGTCTGAGAGAGTTCAACAAATTAAACTGTAAGTAGAAATACAACCAACAACACCCTGATGGTGATCTATTTTCTCTCTAACTAACTGATTGTAAAACCACTTTACAATTTATTCTTGATTTGTATATACATATGTGCCTGGTTACAAACTTTATGAAAACTTTTGTTCATGGTAAATATTGATGAAAAGCTTTAAAACAAACAAAATTCATAAATCTCCTTTGGTGTATTCATTTTCTCTCTCTAAAAATGGGTTTCACACTTTTTTGTGTGAGCACAGCTTTTTGGGATTATAACATGAGTTGCTTGGCCAAATCCACCATGGAACTTTCTTTGATTAATTTCTTGCCTCACAACATTTATTTTAAAGTTGATTCTTAGAATATACATACATGTACATGTGCTAACAATTAATAGGAATTAAAGAATGTGTTGTGGTTCAACAACCGAACGTCGAGTAACTCTCGCATGGCATGATAGAGTTATGCGCCGAAACATAAGACCATCGTGGCGAAGATAGTGAGCAACCAAAGTCACAAAACTGGAGTGCTCTGAATTCGCCCAGACCCCTCGTCGAAAAAAATGTCTGGGTTCTTCGGCGGAGTTTCGGACGTACATCGGAAGATCTATGGCTATGAACAATCCACAAGTCCAGTACACCCTCTGATGGCCGACTACGGACCAATTGTTTCGGCAAGCTAAGAAACCGACAAATGCTGACCAAGTGTTTTGGCAAGCTAAGAGGAGTGTCGATCGGCATCAATAGTTAGGTAAAGCTCGGCAAGCACCGAGAGGATGGTCATGGAAACTGAAGTGATGTCAACACAAGTGATCCACTCGCCGACCACAAAGCAGTTTTGACAACACCATTGCCATGTATAGCCAAAGAACAAGAAGACTTAAGTCTGGGCCTAGATTCTCTCTAGAAAGCTCATCAACACAACTCAACAAGGCTGCTCGGCAGTGTTCCAGGCCTTACTTATATTCGGTGTTCAGGCCCATGCATACGCATTTCGACAGTGTAATGATTGATAACAACTTGCTCGGCAAAGCGACCAAGCTACTCGGCGGCTCTATAACCCTGAGCTCCATTCTTTGGCAATGAGAACGACCTCGATTATTCACCATCGAGCACATTCTTCCGCTGACCACACTTTAGCTGAGGACAAGAGCTGAACAAAAACAAAAACAAAAAAAATAATAATAATATTATTTTTGGTCAACTTTCAGAGGTTCGACGGCATCCAAACAAAAACGGAATGAGGCATTTGCATGATGGAATGAATACTAGGCCGAGAGATGAATTCGATGCTGTAAAAATAAGGCAAATCGGACTTACGACGAAGGAGTTAGCAGGGCTCAAAGTGAAGAGTTTGAACCTGACGAATTATGTCTTCCACGAAGTTCTGCATGACGGTGCTACATGAAGATGGCATAAGGATTTATTGTGCGCTTTTCGGCGTAAAGTGCTACGTTGCATCTTAGCTTGTTCGGATCAATCGGGTGGTCTGACAATTTCAAGGATGTCTACCCTCACATTTTTTTCCGTATAGAATTCATTTTCAGGGTCCAATTTTGTAAATTCTGAGTATCTTATTGGGATCAATAAATCAGCCAATCGGGAACATTAAATGATAGATCAATGGTCAAATCGTGTCTGATCAACATGCAATTTTGACAACAGGCTCTTGGAGCTAGGCCATCAACCACCACTTGGGGCAGGACCCACAACTTGAACTTCTTCACCATTTGTCATCTTCAAAATAAATAAATAAATAAATAAAAATAAAAAGCAAATCAAACATAAAAATAAAAATAAAAAATAGCAAAATAACAAAATAAAAAAACAAAAAAAAACAAAAAAAATAAACAAGCAATAGCTCAAGTATATTTACAATTATTAATTCATTTATCTCTTCTGTAACAATCTTATGGTTTAATTCTCAGAAGTGCAGCCATTTTTGCTCGGCGCTCCCTACTCGGCAACATTATTCCGCAACATTATTTGGCAACATGGCTTATTCGGCTAACATTCCCTACTCGGCAACATTATTCCACACCATTATTCGGCAACTTGGCTTATTCGGCTAACATTTCCTACTTGGCAACATTATTCCGCAACATTATTTTGCTTAACATTGCGTACTCGACAAGATCGCTCGGCCGTATTTCTTATTCGGCAACACTTGAAATTATTATCACATGCAAATCATTCGGCTGCCAACTTGAATTCGCACAAGTTTGCTTATCAAAATTTTGTGGCCATAACGCCGTCATCGAGCTCAACGGCAATGCTAATCACAGATGGCACGCGTATCTTATATCGACTACATACACAATCTTGCTCGGCACTAATATCTCGGCATAACACTAGCATCTTGGCTTGTCGAAATCCATATCTGAAAATACTAGCAGATTCGTGTCAATTCAAGGAGTCCAAACCCACCAACCTAAGTGAAAAATCTAGAAATCCCCTAGATGTTGATTTGTGATTATGTATCAATTTTAAGCAGAATATAACAATCCCAATCAAACAATCAAGACAAAGAGACACAACGATTTAACGTGGAAAAAACCACAATTGGACACCTCCAACTGTGATAAAAAAAACCACGGGCAACAGCCACAAGACAATCCACTAAGAAGAATTAAAGGAATTACACAGGTATACTCTCAATTACCTAGCGAATCCACAACGCCTAATTGAACCAACCTTTATGTGCCTCTTCCAACCCCATCTTCACCACGGAATTGTCTTTCTGATGAGCCACTCTGGATTCCACCACAGCTTCAGGCTCGAATTCTTCAGAATACACAACTGAAGAACAACACTCTCTTTTGTATATATCAAACAAACCTTTGATGTACTCTCTTTAAATCATGAGTTGAAAACTCAATAAAAACATCAAAGAAAACAAACAAAATATCCCCAGATATAATCCTTAAGAACCAAAAAGAAGATCTGGAGGACTTCAATCAATCACTTAGTTTTGGGAGAAAACCAAGTATTTATAGAGAACCAAAAGTAATCCTAGATTGGGAAGAAAACAAACTCTTTGAGAAATCCGGATTCTGAGGCTCGCTCGAGCGACGATTTGCTGGCTCGAGCGAGGAGTGTATTTTTCATGATTTCTACTAGTGCCTTGGCTCGAGCGACGGATCCTTGGCTCGAGCGAGGAATACACTCTTTCAGGTTTTTGTATGGACGCAATCCTTGGCTCGAGCGCGCATTCCTTGGCTCGAGCGAGCAAGCCCTAGCTCGAGCGAGAATTCCTTGGCTCAAGCGAGCAACGACGGACATGCAATTTTGAATGCAATTTTGCATTTTGCTTCGGCCGCGAGCTGACCGGACAGCTCGACCCCCGTAATAATCAGCGAAGTGGCAATCTTGAAAGCATTAACATCACAAACTTCTCTGCATGGTTCGATTCGGGTTTGGATTCGCATCTAATAAACTCATAGCCTCACTGAAATAAAAAGTGCGAAAATAAATACATCTGAAAGGATTTTTGTCAAACGGGATTGCCAAGAATAAAACCTAACACTAAGGAGCCAAGAACTAACCAAAGGTCGCCAGCAGCTGCGAAACGGACCAAATTTTCAGAAAACTAAAATTTTCAAAATTGTCAAAATCAAGTTCTAACCATACCAGTGTGAAGTCCTCATTGAGACGAGTCCAATGCCATAAACCGCGTCAAAATTGGAGCTAAAACGAAGCTATACGGGCCGATTAAAGTTTGCGTAGAAAGTGAACAGGTTCGTTGGAGAAGACGACTAGCCAACCAATACAGAAATTATCCTGTGCTTCGTGGTTGAATTACACTCTATTGATTTGAGCTCTCAGTTCTATTTTGGCTACAACTACGCCATTAGGAGTCCGATTATAGCGATCCCATAGTCATTTCCAACTATTTGGACCCTTCTGAACACATCCGTAAGGTCCAATTCTGCAAATTTTGAGTCACATATCGAGCTCAATACATCAGCCAATCGGGAATATTAAATGCAAAATCAACAGTTACATCATACCCGATCGGCATGCACTTTCAGCAACAGGATCTTGGGGCTAGGAAATAATCCTTTGTCTTCCCCAATCATTCATTTCATTACCTTGGCCATTTATTGCCCACTGGGGCATCTTAGTCAATTTTTCGCTTTCCAATTGGGGCACATCAGCCGATCATCATCTCGGGACCTCTGATATGCATGCATACTCGGCCAACTTGGTACAAATATTACAACGAAATTTACTTGAGTTACAAACTCCCGCTCCTTTTCACGCTGCTCTAAGTAAGCACCAATTTTGGGACAATACATTACACACTTGGCAGTTCGTATATTTTTGCGCGCTGTCATTTTACCAAAACCGAATCTTTCTTGCAGCATAGGGCAATGGGGCAAGTCCAATATGCATTCCTTCCGACTAACACCTGTCATTCGAAAGCAATGAGGTAAGTCTACATTGGACTAAACGCAAACCGAGCAATACTACTTGGCCCAAATTTTACTCGACAATTAAATAGTTGGCTCAATATTTACTTGGCAATTCCTTACAAGCAGAGCAATATTATTAGTAATTAATACGTTTACCTCATTCGGTACAGGCCATCACTGACAGGGTGCATTATTCAAAATCCTTGCAATATTGACACTTGATCGCCACTTAAAATAAGCAAAAGTTTTGCACTCGGCACGGAGCGCCATCAGCAAAGGCCAACACCTGCGCTTGGAGGTTAGAATACCGCAACCTACACCTACGCCCGGAGATTAGAATACCGCGGCCTACACTCTCACCCGGGGGTTGTAATACCGCAAGTCTACACCTTCGCCCGGGGGTAATAATACCGTGGTGCATTTTTTGGCTGATATATCTACGTTATTTAATTTACATTATTTGGTTCAGGAAATCATTTCCGTGCTCGGCACATAGAAATATCTTTAGCTTGGCATGAAAGTCCATATTTTGAAGTGCTCTTCGCACTTGGCAATATACTACACCCTCGCCCGGGGGTCATAATACTGTGGCTTACGACCCTTGCCCGGAGGTAACAATACTGTGACCCATCGTTATGATTTGTTTGGAACTCATGTGATATAATTTCGTACTATGATCACCATCATTTATTTAATCTCTCTCCCTTATATACATATATTTGTACACGCATTCAAACATACATCCATTCATACAGTCATCCATTAATTTATCAATTTGAATAAGGTAACTCGGCAATAAAAACTCTCATTCCTTCTGCAGCAGATAATGAAAGTTTTGGGGCAATTATGGGAGCCAGAAAAAAAAATATATCAACTTATTGGGGCTAACCCAAACAAGGCCTATAATGGGCCCAGCCCAAATAATATCACACCCCCCATCTATATAAGGGGGGGGCATCCCAAGTGGAGGTAGGTTCATCTCTTTGCCAAACATCACACTAACACTCTTCATTTTTCTTTATCCTCCTTCTCTGATTCCGGGGCTAACTTTATCATCGGAGTGTCTCTGGCCGGTAACCCCGGTTAGGTGGCGCCGACTATGTTACCTTGTAGATCTACAGGAGCCAAGGTTATTTATTCGTTAGATCTCATTAACTATCCATGTGAGAGGATTTTCTGGGTCTCACAACCCCTAATTACTAACTACTTTCTCCACAACCTGCTTGAGACATTGGCCATGCAACAAAGAAGGCTTATTCCTTGTGTTTGATCTTGAACCTCAGAAACCCTAGCTTTGTCAAATTTAACAGCTTTAAAAATTCAAAATTATATAAAATTAAAAAAACAAAAACAAAATTCTAGAAACTCTTTGTGTTCTATACTAAACTCTTGAAAAAACATCTGCACAAAATCAATTAACAAAACCTAAAGAAATAGAACAAGAACACTCCAGACTTCTAGATAACTATAAAATAAGCATCAATCAACCAAAATAACAGAAAAAGTACACTTTTAGCAGCGATCAAAATGATAATAATTGAACAAATTCGAATGAATCAACGAGAACTCACCTCGTGTAGATAATCAGTGTGATCTTGAAAGCATCTTCGATGACATCGAAAATGTACAAAAATAGAGATTGGGAACATAGCTCTATTTGATATTAGAGAGAGAGAGAGAGAGAGAGAGAGAGAGGATTGTAATTTGCACCTTCAGAAGATCATCGACTGTTGACTCAGAAGAACTTGAAGGAACTTGATTCAAAATAGAGATTTGCTAACATAGGGCTTCATCAACAAGTATCTAGGGTTTCGAAAAAGAAGCATAGTAGTTATTGACCTATTCAAAATAAAATAAAATAAAACAAAATTTTGAATTAAACAAATCGAATCGAATAAAATAAACCTGATCTCCTAATGAGAAAGATTAAACTAAATCACACAGATAAAATACAAAAATCTATATGAGCTTTTCATACATATATATATATATATATATATAAAGAGAGAGAGAGAGAGAGAGAGAGAGAGAGAGAGAGAGAGAGACTCAAAGAGCTCTAATCGGGCTTTGCTGCACTTTTTCCCCGAATGATCGTCGGTGGAAAGATGACGGCATCGGAGGATGGTGGAGTGGGACGACACCAGTGGAAGGATGGTGGAGTGAGGCGACACCGATGGGGGGAAGAGAGTGATTTTGCCTATGAGAGGAAGAGAGATATAGTGTAAGAATGAAATTGGAGAGTTGGGGATGCTGTCGCAAAAACATAAAACTACGTTGTTTTAATAATTTTTTTTGCCATGGTTTATCTGTCACAACTGATGGACCTTTTTGCGACAGGTAATTTGTTTCCGTCGTTAAAAATAATGCCTTTTTGCTCATTTATTAGTGACAGTCATTTTCTGTCTCAACAAATACTATTACCAACAGATTATTTTATCTGTTTCAAGTGTACCTTTTGTGACAGAAAATCAATCCGTTGCAAAAAGTTCTGTGTTTTCTGTCTCTTTTCTAGTAGTGATACGACCATACTATCACTACAAAAATCACCTCAACCCATCACCCTATCAGTGTTGCAACCATCACTGTCATCACCAACACTGCCGAACCGCACGGTTTGAGATGTTACAAGAAATTGTTACACAAATAAACGATGACTTTACCACATGAAATGGAGAAAGTCTGGCAGTGTAAATAAACAGAGACTTTAGGAGGCACCACCTATGAGACAACCCAAACAACCAAACTCCAGCCTGCAGATTAATAGAGTTAACTTTATATTAGCAGATATTTTAATATTATGATATGTTATAGATTATATTTTTTGCTCAGGATTATATTGTGTGCTTTGGCTCCAAGTAACTCATTATCCAAGCTATATTTCTTTGCCTCTAAGAAAAGTTTCTTGCCCACCAAGTTTCCTCTCATCTAAGAAAATCCTTTTCTTGCCCACCAAGTTTCCTCTCCTATAAATTGAGCTAACGTCTTATCTTGGAAAAAAGAAGTGTTTGTTGTTTTATTGTGTTTGCTGTTTTATTATGTTTGTGTGAGATTATTAGGCAAAGAAATAAAGGGTGTATATGATGAAGC
Source organism: Camellia sinensis (assembly GCF_055761805.1). Lineage (NCBI taxonomy): Eukaryota > Viridiplantae > Streptophyta > Magnoliopsida > Ericales > Theaceae > Camellia > Camellia sinensis. The sequence goes on from NC_138963.1 coordinate 87,136,202, forward strand.
TTTGGGTTCAACCAATTGTTTAGTATTGGCGAACCATACGACTTAGTCGGGTTGTTGTATCCTGGGGGGGACAAGTCAAGGTTTTTTTCTGCTGCACCGGTGTAAAGCTTTGCCTAGCCGCAGAGGACTTGAATCTCCTTAAAGAGAGCGAATTTTTTGCACCTCAACCCTCTCAATAGTTATTGTAATTTTTATTATTTGTATTTTTTGGTATTTTATTTGTAATTATCACCAACACTTTAGATAAGCAAGCAGGACACATCAATTTCTCTCTCCTCTATACCCATTTCTCTCCCTCTCTAACAATTACAACCTCTTCTCTGTCAGTACTCTGGCTTAATCATGAGGCAAGTAAGTCTACCCCCTAATGTCTTGTATTGAAAGAGTGTTCAATTTTTATGATTCATATGCTTAATTTTGTCGAACAATTCTAATTGTAGTTAGAAAAATAAACAAAATATATCAGCGCACTCACAAACCCTATGTAGGCCCATGCCAAATAGTAATCAGCTTGTTTGATTTTGGTTTCCAGAAAATACTTTTCAAAAATTTTATTTTTTTATTTTTTTTTAATTTTCAATGATTTTTTTAATATTTTAAACAATTTTTAATTTTTTTTTTAGACTTGAAATAAAATAAAATTTTACTGTAAAACCACAACTTCAACACATCCATAGACTACCATTCAACAACATAGTAAAATTTTACTCTAAATGTAAAATTTTACTCTGAAATAAAGTAAAATTTTACTGTGAAACCATTGGCTCATCACAGCCATAGGAAACCATTCAACAACATAGTAAATTTTTACTTTGAAAGGCAGTAAAGTTTTACCTTCATGTGAATGAAGGTAATGCATATGTTTTGAAAATCTATGGTGTTAGGTATAATTTCCATCTGTGCTTAAAATGCGTATGTTTTGATAGATTCTAGTTCTACACACTCATTTGTGTCGCATGCCTTTTCTCGAAAATTGACTAGATCTTTAAAACCCATGAATTATTTACTGTCTGTTTCTACGCCATCTAGGGGTTCTATGATATGTACTTATGTTTATCCAGCATGTGAATTAGTAATTAGTGATGTGACATTGTATGTTGATTTATTGCCGTTGGGCATTGATTATTTTGATTGCATACTGGGTATGGACTAGTTGACGAAGTAATGTGCAACTATTAACTGTGTGAATAAATCTGTTGTGTTTCGTTCGCCTGGATTACCTGAGTTTGTGTTTACTAGGAATGGGGTAGTTCCTTTCCCATACTTGATTTCTACCATGAAAATTGTGAAACTACTTAGGAAGGGATGTAGAGGGTATCTGTGTTGTGTTTTGACTGTGACTCCTGATAATCCTACCCTAGAGAACATCCCCGTAATAAACGAATTCCCTGATGTATTTCCAAATGAATTTCCCGGAGATTTAATTGATAGGGAAATTGAGTTTACTATTAATGTTATACCTGGAACACAACCGATTTCCAAAACTCTATATAGAATGTCAACTTCTGAATTGAAAGAATTGAAAACTCAACTTTAGGAACTGCTAGACAAAAAGTTTATTCGCCCAAGCACTTCGCTATGGGATGGCCTAGTTTTGTTTGTCAAGAAGAAAGACGAATCTTTGAGGCTATGTATAGACTATCGGGAATGAACAAATTGATTATTAAGAACAAATACCCATTACCTTGAATAGATGACCTGTTTGACCAACTTCAGGGAGCATAAGTGTTCTCTGAAATAGACCTTAGATCCAGATATCACCAGTTAAAGGTCAAGGTAGAAGATGTTGAGAAAGCGGCATTTAGAACTAGATATGGGCATTATAAATTTTTAGTCATGCCATTTGGGATAACCAATGCACCCGCAGCCTTTATGGAACTGACGAATAGGGTTTTTAAACAATTTTTGGATGAATTTATAGTTGTGTTTATTGATGATATTTTGATTTATTCCAAAAGCAGGAAAGGGCATGAGAACCATTTGAGAACTACTTTACAGATTCTAAGTGTGAGTTTTGGCTTGACAGCATAGCATTTATGGGGCATGTAATCAACAAGGATGGTATCACTGTTGACCCACAGAAAATTGAAGTTATTGTGGACTGGCCTAGACCGACAAATGTGTCAGAAGTTAAAAGTTTTCTGGGACTTGCTGGCTACTACATAAGATTTGTGAAAGATTTTTCGAAACTTGTTATGCCATTGACACAGTTGACACAGAAAAATATACCATTTGATTGGAATGATCAACGGGAGTCACCCTTCCAAGAATTGAAAACTAGACTGTTAACTGCACCAATTCTGACATTACCTAATGGAACCGATGGATTTCAGATTTACAGTGATGCTTCGTACAAAGGCTTAGGATGTGTGATAATGCAAAACGGAAAGGTAATTGTCTATGCTTCCCGGCAACTTCGACCGCATAAAAAGAACTATCCAACTCATGACCTAGAATTAGCAACTGTGGTGTTTGCTTTAAAAATTTGGTGACACTATCCGTATGGTGTGACTTGCGAGGTGTATACTGATCACAAGAGCTTGAAATATTTCTTTACTAAAAAAGAACTAAACATAAGACAGATGAGGCGGCTCGAGTTGATTAAAGATTATGATTTGCAGATTCTTTACCATCCGGGGAAAGCCAATATAGTTGCAGATGTTTTAAGTCAGAAGTCAATTTGGAATTTGTCATGTTTGCTCATCGGTCAAAAAGAATTGTTATGTGACTTGGAAAGAGATAGAATCGAAATTATGTAACATGAACAAGGTGGAATCTTGGCCGCCATCTCTGCTCTGCAATCATTGAGGAAATTAGAAAGAAACAACGTAAAGATGAGTTTTTGAAGAAAATCTTTGATGAGATTGATTCAAAACCAAGACCAGGATTTGTGTTGGAAGACGATGTGTTGAAATTTTAAGGCCGACTTTGTGTACTGGATTATCTGGATTTGAGAAAAAGAGTCATGACTGAGGCTTACAGTTTGAAATTTGCTATGCATTCAGGAAATACAAAGATATACCATGATTTGAAACAAAATTTCTGGTGGTCGAGAATGAAAAAAGGCATTGCTAATTTTGTGGCTAGATGCTTGCATTGCTAACAAGTGAAAGTTGAACACCAACGACCCACTGGATTACTTCAGTCGCTTCCAATACCGGAATGGAAATGGGAGCATATCACCATGGATTTCATTGTTGGACTGCCTCGCTCCTCCCAAGGTATGGATTCTATCTGGGTCATAGTTGATTGTTTAACTAAGTCTGCCTATTTTCTGCCTATTAAATTTTTTTATAATGCGGACAAGTTAGCTAACATTTATATGGATGAGATTGTGAGATTGCATGGTGTGCCGGTATTCATTGTATCTGACAGAGATTCTAAGTTCACGTCACGATTCTGGCAGAGTTTACAACAGGCCATGGGAACTGAAGTGCAACTGAGCAGCGCCTATCACCCACAGACAGACGACTAATATGAACGAAGCAATCAAACTTTGGAGGATATGTTACAGATGTGTGCCCTAGATTTCCAAGGGAATTGGGAGACTTACCTTCCTCTAGCCATATTTGTATATAACAGCAGTTACCATTCAAGCATTAGAATGGCTTCTTATGAAGCTTTGTATGGTAGGAAGTGCCGATCTCTGATTTGTTGGGCCGAAGTGGGCGATAGACCGTTATTGGGACTAGAACTTGTGCAATAGATGACAAAGAAAGTGAAACTGATTCAACAAAGATTGAAAACTGCACAAAGTCGTCAAAAGAGTTATGCGGATTTCCGTAAAAGAGACAGGGAATATGAAGTCGGGGATCATGTGTTCATCAAAGTAACTCCAATGAAAGGTCAGACACGATTTGGGGTGAAAGGAAAGCTAGCACCAAGATACATTGGTCCATATGAAGTTTTAGAGAAAATTAACTTAGTAACATACCGAGTGGTCTTACCTCCGGTGATGGAGAATATGCACAATGTTTTTCATGTTTCAATGCTTCGGGATTATCTGAGAGATCCGTTACATGTAATTGAGCTGACACACGTACTTTTGAAGGAAGACTACACATATGAGGAACAACTGATCCAAATTGTTAATCGAAGAATCAAAAGATTGGGGAACAAAGAAATTCCATTAGTGAAAGTGGATAGACAAAACCACAGAGGGACATATGCAACATGGAAGATAGAAGAGGTAGCTTGGTTTGTTTCCATTAGACCCAATATTCTACCAAAAAGAAGGTAATTCAAATTTGGAGGACCAAACTCCTAAAGAGGGGAAGACTATAACAACCCCAACCCATGATTAGCTTAAAACATGTGATTAAGGATGCCTAATAAGTAATTAAGATGAAATCATGAGTTAATTACATGTGCATCGCATTATTTAAGTTTCTATCTGTCTCTCGTAGGAATATCTATTTGTGTTTCTGTTTTGGTTTCTGAATTGAAGGCCTTACCCATGATTAGCTTAAGATTTGGTTTTGAATAATTGGCATAAGTTTGGGCCTTGATTTCATGAAATGATCTTGAATTCTCAATGTTTTCCAAGTTTAGATGTGTTTTCTCAAGTTTGAGGCCAAGGGGATGTGTTTTGAGGTGTTGAATTGGGATTTTGAGCTGGAAAGAGCAATTTGGAAATTCCAGATTCTGTCTCTCCACTCGAGCGACAGAACCTAAGCTCGAGCGACCACTCTGAGATCTTGCACTTCCACTCGAGCGACCAAAAGTTGGCTCGAGCGTGAAATGCAAACTCCCAGAAGTTTACCATTTTTGTAGACCACTCGAGTGACAAGAGTTGTGCTCTAGCGAGGACCTTAGTCTCACATTCAAGCGAACATCCAGCAGAAAAATCAAGCAACCAGTACTTTTACAGAGTTTACAGACCGCTCGGGCGACAGAAGTTGCGGTCGAGCGACCACTGACATTTTGCCTGTCTGCTCAAGTGAGAGAAGTTGCGCTTGAGTGAGACCGATGTTTTCAGCAAGTTTTGTTAAGTGTTTCCAAGTGCATTTTAGCATCCTCATTGCATCTTAGGCATTTCTAGGCCAAAATTAAGACACAATAATGAGGATAAGAAGTAGAAACACACCAAGACAATAAAGAACTAAGTTAATGATTCCAGGTGTGTAATTCAGTACGTATTCGTTCTGTATCTGTGTAGGTCACGTGCCACAAGATATCTGATTTGCCTACTCCGTCTGATTGCTTTGGAGCCAACAGTGAGTAATAACTTAGTAAAGTTATGTTCAACTTTAATTATTTTCTGTAAATGGAATAAAATCTGTTCTGTTAAATGTTATGTTCTATACTATGAATGATTGTCCAATTTCTGACAAGTATTCGTGGTAACGATTTCATGGCACAAGTATGTTATTTGTTCCTGGTTCGGAGGTTCCTCTATGGAACTGACAAGTTCTCTGTACCCGACCAGAGATTCCTTTGTGGAACTGACAAGTTATCTGTTCCCGGTCCGAAGGTTCCTTTAAGGAATTGACAAGTTATCTATACTTGATCGGAGGTTCCTTTATGGAACTAACAAATGCGACCTTTGTTACTCTGTATGTGATCTGTTAGCGCTAACAGATGAACCATGTAAGAACAAGCATGAATTCTGATTCTGTTAATGACTTGAACAAGAATATGAATATGAATCTGTTTCTATGTACGGACTTAGTTATGGGACATCATTCATTTAACCATTTACTCTGTTATTATTCACTAGGCTTCTGCTCACTATTATTATAATGTATGTAGGTGAGCAGGCACATGACTAGGCCTAAGTTACTGCCTAGAGAGTTTTGAGTCAGCCAGCTACTATGCCTTTCGGGGAGGTTCTATTTTGATAAGTCAAGTTGTGAATCTTGGGGAAGACGTTTTTGTTTGTTTTTGTTTTATCTATCTGTACATTGGGCTAAGCCTCTTAAGACATTATCTGTATGACAAGGCATGATGTTTAAGAAGTTGATATTATGAATATAAGTTTTAAATTTCTGTCTTATGTACGTCAGCATAGCTCAATGGACTATATATATTTTGTATATTTGCTTCCGCAGCCCTTGAGTATATGTCATTCTGTTCAGAGACCTTTTGTAATTCAAGGATTACTGACCGGTAATGACGCTAAACCTATAGGGGCGGGTTTGGGTCGTGACATAATGTTTTCTTGCAAGCCTTCCTATTATGACCGTACTTCTCGCATCTACCACACTGTACTCGTCTTACTTTCTCACCCCTAGATGGAATCCTATTCTTCCTTGGCCAACCAGGTGGCTTCTTACATATTGGAAGAAGAACAACAAGATCATCCATAGCTACAGGAGGTTTCTCAACAGTGGGTATTGGATAAATAGGCTCAGCATAGCAAGCTTTGAACTTGCTAGTGTAATAAAATGGTTCCACATGTGCATACAAATCATCTCTGCTCTTTTGGATAGCGGTCACCACGTGAGCACAAAGAAATCCATTCAATTGCCATTGGTAATATGAGCGAGTTCTATTCAAGGCCAGGATTGAACTTCAAAAGCATGATCAAATGAATGACTACCCAACCAAGTTCTTCCACTTTTAAGAGCATTTACTAATGTTGAATCGCTCTTCAGATAAAGAAAAGTATTCCATTTCTTAGCTTGTTCTCTCCTTCTTGGCATCAAATCCATGATCTTTAACCTAATTGAATCAATCATCTTCGTAGTGGGCAAATGACGAGCTTGACGGATTCATGAATTGAAAGACTCCGCCACATTCGAGTATATTTCACCGTATTTTTGTCCTTTAAAATATGCATTAGTCCACTTATCATAGGGCAGATTGGATAGAAACCTAAAACGATCCCTTTTCCTTCATCTTGTAATTCCTTCAAACACTGATTAAAACATCTCATTGTGAGAGCATAAGCACATGAAGAAAACAAAAAAAATTATTCTACTCCTAAGGGTATTGCTGAAACTTGAACCAGAGAACTAATCCCTCAAATTGGCCTTCAAGTGTTGGAGACAAAAATAGTGGTAAGCCGTAGGTAAAACCTTGAGTAAAGCCTCTAAAAGTCCAGCGTTCCGATCAGATATAAAGGTAATTGGTCTTTCATCCAACACTATATTCGACAAATGCATAAAAAACGATTCCCAACTGTTTGTAGTCTCTGTATCGACAATTGCCATTGCAAGAGGGAAAAAACCTGAAAAATAACATTTTACAATTAGCAAATACATTAAATGAAAAGGACAAATATAGTAGATTTTTACTCTGAATAACAGTAAGATGTTACTCTGAAAATAAGTAACATGTTACTTTGAGAATAAGTAACTTGTTACTTTTCAATAAACTATAGTAATATCTACCTTGATCCCCGTCCTTCGCTGTAGTTGTTAAGAAGGTGCCCTTATATTTCCCCTTCAGAAAAGTTCCATCGATAAACAATAGAGGACGACAATGCCTAAACCCTTGAATTGAAGCATTAAATGCAACAAAAAACCTCTTGAATTGTCCACTTTGATGGTTATAGTCAAGCTACAAATAGTTACCAGGATTTGTGCTCATCATAGTAACCATATACCATCGAATCTCATCATAAGACATAGAGAAATCCCCAAAAGTAGTAGTCCTAGCTTTCTCAACTCCTAACCAAAGATGATTGTACATAATGGTGAGTCCGTATTGATTTATAAATTGACGCACAACATCAATTGGCCGATTTTGGGGATTTCCATGAACTTCATTAACAATCAAACTTGTAACAAAATTTGAACTCATCCTTGAATTTTTAGAAGTACGAACTGCAGCTCCATAACTATGCTCATCATGTAGAGTCCTAATGTAGAAAAAATTATTAGCACTCTCTAGAGATGCATGTACTCGCCATAAAACAACCTTTGGACTCCCGCATTGAATACACAGCAGTGACCCGACACTTCTCATTCTTCACATACATAAACTCAAATCCTATTTCAATGGCATATTTACATAATGCAGTCTGGAAATCCTTTGCACCTCCAATAAATCTTTGACCTACATGAGTAATTCCATTCACCCATCCGCAAGACAACAAAGTCCTTTCTTCATGTTGACAAAACATAGGCAGTAAATCTATTCCATCATCAGTAATGTTGGATCCACTAGCATCCCCCGATTCTCTAACTCCATGTTTTTCATTTGAAATGCCCATTTCAGTAATAGTCACATTAACACGATCAACACCAAGGGGATAAACAAGCGACAATATATTCTGAAAATTAGAATCATCATCAATCATGCATTACGAATGTCCAAGTAAACAGTACGATAACAGTATGCAGCCACTACTGTCAAACTTCTTCAATTTACAACTTAAGAAATCAGTTAAATCCTTCAATATGTAGTTTGACACAACCTTGAACATAATGGTACGATCACTATGCTTGTATAATAACATAAGAGGTGGAACCATTTTTCAAATCTGCAATCAATTAACAGTAAAAATTTACTGTCAATCAAAGTAAAATCTTATTGTTACTATCAAAGTAAAATTTTACTGTCACTATAAGTCTAAAAACAAATAACATAAGTATAGAATACCAGGGTAAAATTTTACTGTCATTCTATCAAAAAATAAAAAAAGAACAGATAATACCAGAGTAAAATTTTACTCTCATTTTATCAAGCAAAAACATAGCACATTCCAGAGTAAAATTTTTCTCTCATTCTCTCAAACAAAAACAGAGCACATACCAAAGTAAAATTTACTCTTATTCTCTCAAACAAAAAACAAAGCACATAGAACCAGAGTAATATTTTACTCTAATTCTGTCAAACAAACTCAGATCAAACACAACAAAAATAAATCAAAAATAAAAACAAACAAACAAACAAAAATAATAATGAATCAACAAATCAATATACTTGATTGAGAAGAAAAACCTCTAAAACTCGATCAACACTCACAAATCTCAATGAAACTCTCAAAATCTGATACAGATTTGTACATATTTGAAATGTAAACTCTCGTTTAATTGAGAGTGTTGATCGTCGGCAGTGAGATCGTCTATTGTTGACCAAGGGAGAGATCTTCGGCTGCGAGATCTTCAGATTTGGAGATCGTCTTCATTGATTCCGCAGATTGCGTTCCTGATTTCATAAATTGTCGCAGATCCGTATACTATATATCATCTCAGATTTCAAATATATGATACATATATAGAAGGGCAATATTGTCATAAAAAAAAGACAAATTATAAAATGTCCTTATTGAGGCGGACATCTCTTACTCAGGGATTTTTTGAAAGAAAATTGATTGAGTTATCTTTTACCGTAATAAAAAGTCCCAAAAGGAGGGTTTCACCAAAAAACCCTAAAAATAATTAAATAATTACACACTTTTCAACATTTATTAAGATGCTCTTAGAGCATTTTTTTGTGTATTTTTTTTTAAAAAATTACATAAAATAAAAAAATAAAGATTTGACCCATCTAAAAAAAATTATTTTTGTTTGGTTATTCTTATGAAAATGAATGGAGACACAAGTGTTTTCATTCATTTACGATTTTTTTTCTCCCTTTTAAATTGAAAATTCAAACATAATATAAATGAAATGAAATTGCTAAATTGCTTTTGCACCAGCAAGAGTTGGTAAGCCTACCTTCGTTTTACACCAGTTGAAGCTGCTTAAGCAATAGGGGCACAAAATTGAAGAAAATAAATAAATAATAGGGGAAAAAAAAAAAACCTACTCAACTGAACTCAATTCACACCAGTTGAAGCTGCTTAAGCAATAAGGGCACAAAATTGAAGAAAATAAATAAATAATAGGGGAAAAAAAAAAAAACCTACTCAACTGAACTCAATTCATTTGTCCCAATTACTTAACAGGACACAATTTTATCATTTTCTGGGAACATGATCTCTACCAACATGTCCATCGGATGCACCGCCACAAACCCTCAATACTAAAAAAATTGTACATGTTTTCAAAATTTTTAGATTGCAAGTTTTTCATATTCAAGTCAATGAAAACTCAACAAGTGCAATGATTAAAAAAGACCTTAGATTCCACAATATATATAAAATAAATAAATAAAAATCTCAATTCCATCCAAGGCTATGTTTACAAGAACTCTCAAGTTAAAATGCAATGATATCTCGAATGATATATTTGAATATTACAGCATATATATTTCCCACACAGATAAAGAAAAGCCCATGGGTGACACAATTACATGAACTCATATTTCAAATTTATAAATATTTATGATACCACAATATAGATTGTCTTCACTTTATATACTAATCATAGGATCCACCTTCACTGTTCCACGAGCATCGTGGACGGGTCTGGAGCTCCTAGTTCTTTTACTAATGGCATGGCTCAGCAAGTGAAACAGTTGGTTTGATCAGTAGAAATTTGATTTGTATTTGGCTGCTTGCGCTCTCTTGCCATTTTGCAAATAGCCTCAGTCGACAAAGACTGCTTCATTGCTTTTCATTTTCTGATCCATGGGAAGAAAGAACTTTGGCATGAAAACGATTATAGATACTTAAACTATAGAGCACTTGCACACTGGATTAATAATATCAATTACCAAGAATCTCAAACAAACTCTATAGTCAATCACTAATTATCAATTTTTTTAAATTATTACATCAGCTTATTGTGTCCCTTAGATAGTTGATTCTATCAGGAAGTGCACACCGGTTTAGTAAGGGACAACAATGGATTCTACAAGCTCTTGAAGTGAAGCTAGCTCCTTCTTGTCAATCAGTCCAAATTTCTGCATAAATACAGTATAGTGAAATTTCCAAACAGTATTAGGATATGATAGTTACAAACATCATCATATACAAGTAACAAAACTACACAACCAGTTTCTAAATTGAAACTCAAACCAGTTTTTCGAAGGGAACAAAGAACATAAAATGAGTTTCAAGACTTGAAGCATACTTGCACAGGTAAACAATATGAAATACTTGAAGCAGGTATTTAGAACAAAAAACGTAAAATGAGTCTCAAGACTTGAAGCATACTTACATAGGTAAACAATATGAAATGCTTGAAGCAGGTATTTAGATGGGCCTCCTCTTTAAGACTTACAATCTTTTGGAAATGAGAGTGATAAATATGAGCGTAAACACGGAACAAGCGTTTGAATATAGTTTTCACAACTTCTCTGAAGTCGGGAGAAAAGGGGGCACCTACAAAATTTAGAATAAACATAAACTAAAGGGAACAGAATAGTCCCAACCGGGAAAAAAACATGATCAATAATACAAAAATTAAACTCAAAAGTTCTTCGAGAAGATACTGTCTTTGACTTTTATCAAAAAAAGATTAATAATAAATAAGTGAACAAATCAAAACCATATATTACCAAGCCTTTGAGGAAATATGGATTCATCATCTAATTGAGATTCAATCCAGTCCATCAAATATTCAACATATTTTGGAGTTGAAACTTCAATTGGTTTCTTGATTTGTACATGCAGTCAGGAACTGAATTTCTGTGAAGTTGAATAACACAGATGATGATTAGTAAGACATACTTGGGGCCTGCAGTCATTGTAGGACAGTTTTCTGGAGTGCAGAACTCTGTGAGGGTACCATAAAGCAAATTCACCTGGTTGAAGAAGTCCATAGCTGAAAATTGAAAAAGCAAACAGCCCCAGTTCAGTTGATTCTCGGACAGAAGATTACAGCAGTATATGATTTTTTTTTCCCTTTTTCTTTTTGGTTTAGGGGTGGTTGGGAAAGTAAGCTAAGTATTGGCATGTAAAAGATGCACCATGTTCGTATGAGTCCAACACCAACAGTGCATGGACACTCTTCAGCATGTGTGCCATAAGCCCTAATACGTTTGGAATATATAAACTTTTAATATTGGACCTATGGCCAACACTTATACAATCCTTAATGTGTGGATGTCAGGACACTGTGTGTAGAAGTAAATGCAAAAATAGAGACCTATTGTTAAAAAAAGAAAGAAAAAGAAATGAGGGTTTTAGTAAAGAAGGATTTCTTTAAGGAAGAGAAGGCGAAGAATATGGCTTGTATGAATTATGTACATACATAATAAATGCACATATATCATACACTACTGGAAAATTCACATTTAGCGGTGTTTTAGGTGCAAAAAATGTCGTTAATTCTTTTTGTGACGTTTAATACCAAACGCCGACAATGCGGCCGTTGCTATAGCTTTATGGCGTTTAAAAAACGTTGCTATATTAGTATAGGTGGCGTTTGTAAAAACATTGCCAAATGTCCTACCCTAACGGTACTATGACATCACTATGGTTTTAGCGACGCTTTTTAAACGCCGTCATATCTTTTTTTATTTTAAAAATCTAACCATTATAGCGGCATTTTTAGAAATGTCGTCATATCTTTTTCTTTTTTCATTTTTTAAATTGTGCTAATTTTATGTGATTGAACTAAAAAAATGCCTACATTAAAACTGAAAAAATAGCACCAACATGAAATAATAACTCCTATTGAAATAGCAAATGCAACATTAATTCACTTTCCCATTCAATTTAATATCCAATCACCATTAACCACAAAATAACATATCCACAAATCATGTTTTAATATTAACCACAAAATAGCATATTCACAAATCAATCAGAGGCTATGTCAAAGTTCTAAATTGGTATTTTATTTATATTTTTGCAACGAATGAAAAAAATCTACCTCTATGATTTTTATATTTGAAAAAAAAAATGCTTTTACATATATTATATATATATATATTTTGGTCCCAAAGCACACACTGATGCTATTATATAATATTAATATGTGAATAGTCATCCCATATCCCATATACACTCTAAAAATACTCATGAAATATATGAAAACCAAAAGAATTTTGGAAAAATTTAGGAACCATGTCATATACATTATAGAAATACTCCAAAATGTGGAGATCTAAGAGAAGCCAAATCCTGGTTGGATTTTGAAGTAGACAGTCTTTTCAAAGTTGTGCTCCTTCCTAAACCAGAAGATGGTGAACTCACAGAGCTAGACTGCATGATGCCCTTCAAATTGCTTGTTGAATAAATAGAGCCATTATTATAATGGGGAGATCCACCAGAAACTTTAGGAGCATTATTGATTTGTGCTATCTGTGTTCCTCCCTCCCGCTTAGGTGAGGAGGTTCCAACTTTTATACTCTGAATTCATTGGAACAGAGCCATAATGCGCTGCAGCAGATGCATTAAATGATGAAGAGAGACTCTGACTAGAAAAAGAAGGTGCGGATGACCCTCTCTCAAGCTCAAACACTTCATCAACAATAGAAGAGAAACTTGATGGCAGATTTCCAGAACTAAGCATAGAACCATCGACGTTGAGCTCAGAGAGAAGACTAGACTGTACAGCAAATGAGTCTTATCTTGATGTAGAACCTGCATGAAAATTCAAGATACTTAGGAAATCCATGAAAATAATTGGCCATAATTCATGAAACTGAAGCGGTGAACTCAAATATACAGTGCTAACCAACCTACAGTGTACACATTGTATCTGTTGAGGAAAATATCGTTCCTATTGCTGAATCAAATTGGTAAGAAATAAGGTTGAGCCAAAAAGTTATATGACAAAAGAAATGTTAGTACATTATCATGGCATGTTAAAACAACACCCAAGGAAGGCAAGATAAGGATCAAACCAAGATAGTCACGAGGAGTCAACCCAACAAACCCAATCTTAAGGAACATCCATCAACTGCCTAAATAATAGTAACATTCAGTAAATTAGAGACCACTTAGACGAAATTAGTGTGTGAAAACACACAAGAAACTTATCGAGAAGGAAATTACATCTGGAATAAATATGAAAAATAATGTATGAAAAATAAATATATCACCATCTGTGATAATGAGTGTTGATATGAAAACACAAACAACTCCAAACAGCAGGATGGTTAAGAAGTTTTGAAAGAACTGTTTCTTCTTGACCTGAAATCTATTGAAAGAGCTAGAAAAGTCACCCACTGATACATTAACACAGCCATTTTGATTTGAACTAGTTCAAGAGTACAATTCATATGGAAGCTACCCTTGCCTGGCATTAAATATTATAGGCGGAAAATTTCTTATCTTTTGTATCTAAACAACATCAAACAATGGAGCAACAATAACAACAATAATACCATAACCATTGCATCCAAAACAACCAACCAACAATTCAAAGTTCACATGATCATTCACAATGGAGTCATAACAATGCCGTAACAATCAAATCCAAGAAATGCCACAAACAATCAATGTAACGCAAAAGGCAATAACTCACATGATCGATCTGCAGCGTTGCTGGTGTGACCTTACCCTCAACCGCCTTGGTCAAGTCATTGTAATAGCTCACTGGAACTGTGGACTTCTTCTTAGCCGCCCCAGAGAGCGAAAACCAGACCTTAGGCCATAAAATCAGTGGAATCCCCTACCTGATGAGCTTCTTGAGGGTAACTGCATGACCTAAAGCTGAAAATTTAAGGGAATACTTAAGGGTTGATGAAGTTTGAGCCAGCAAATACCAATTGGCCCATTCACTCACAATATTTATATATATACTATTGTGAGTGAAGAAGAATGAAAAGAGATATACCTTGAAGCAGAGAGAGACTTGGTTGCAATAGTAAAACCCAAACAAAGAGATCAATATTCTATGAAAGAATCTAATAATCTAAATCCATGCAAATATAAAAACGCACTACATAATTTCCATATATTCTCCAACAAAAAAGTCTCATGGAAAGGATTAAATCAACCGCTAAAGATTAAAGTTTTGATGAGTAAACCAACAAGAAAACTATGGCCAGCAAGCCAAGGATCATTATATAAACTATTGCATGTACCATACCAAAATTGAAACTATATAATATTTAGACTTCTAAAAATAGTCATTTCCAACGAATATAACTTTCTAAGCTCCTCGAATGACTCAAATAATCGTTACCAAGATTGGGAATTTATATAACCAGTAACCAAACAAGCAGTCCTTTAATACGTGAAATTAATGAACTACCATTATATAAACTATTGATGCACATAATTGTTAAGGACAACTTAAACATTCCTAAAAAGTTGTATTTGAGAAGTACCTATCCCCCAAAGCACGATTTCTAAAACTACAAAAAAAAAAAACATGAATAACATAATGTCAACCCAACTTGGGAAAGAAAAATGCACAAAAAAAATAAAAAAATCAGTATATCTGAAAATCTGACAAGTGAAGTTCATATCCTGTTCTGCAACTGAAAATAGGGGAATTTCTCAACTTCCATGATAAAATTGGACAAGCTTTAAGATACTTAGTAGAGCATCCAAATAAGACAACAAAGTCCAAAAAAAAAAAAAAAAAAAATACAAAAAAGAGTCATACTAAGTTGATCAAGATCCTAGAGCATCCAAATAAGACAAACAACTAAATTAATTTTTATGTTTTGGTTGTATATGCACTAAAATTAAAAGCATCAAAACTGAGCATTTTCAATATTTAACACACCATGAAAATTGATAATTGGACCACACACACATGTTGCAGACAACTACTAAACCATGATGAATTCCTTGTATATAAGCATTCTCTGTATATATAGGCGAGATCCCAAATTAAATTAAGTTATTTGGCATTTGGTAACCAGTAGACTGGTAACCCTTATTATTCCTTGGCCAGCTGGACTATTTGTACTATCTTCATTATTATTATTATTTTTTTCTCTTGAATAAGAACTAACCAGCAGAAGAAGAATGAGACTAAAAGCAAAGTAGGTCATTAATTTCTCTCATTCTCACCACTTAGAAGCAGCTCAATAGTAAGACATGGGCTCTTCTGTTCTCTCTCTCTCTCTCTCTCTCTCTCTCTCTCTTTTTTTTTTTTTTTAAATTTCATATTTGAAAATATTTTTCTTCAGATTATGGTACTTTAACATATTCAATATTTTTTAGGTACTCCTAGAAAATGATCAAGTACATGTAATTTCACTCCATTTCCTTTTTTGTTACTTCAACAAATCCTAAATCTATTATGAAGAAACTTAAACCAATTTTAATGAGTAAAAAATTATATTTAGATTTACAAGTTTCATTATTAATGAATATCACTACAAGTCTAACTAGTTTATCATCGCATCCACGAAACAACACTTTGGTACGAAATCCGCACAATTTAAGCAAAATAGCAAACATCTATTCATAAGCAGAGCACAGAAGAAACATTAGTTATGTACCCACTAAATCTTCACAAACCAATGGGAAGAAGATGAGCAATGAGAGATTCACAAATAGCTATTCACAAACAGAGCACAGAAGAAACATCTAAGAAAGAAACAAGTTTCAAATGTTCCTAAAATTTGAGCTCAACTAACCTCTGATCTCACTAATCGAACAAGATGAAGAGTTTCAAATCCACAAAGACAAACACCACATCTGGAATCACCAAGCTGAAGAAGGTTTTGAAGGATTCGATCGATTTTTCTAAGATTGTAGAAGGTGGTGCTCACAATCGAGAGAGAGAGAGAGAACTTCAAAATCAAAATTGCAATCACTCTGAGATGAATCACTAAGAGAAATCACGATGCTGAAGAGGAATCGAGAGAGAGAACTTCGTATTGATTCGATCCTCGGAGACTGACATTTGGGTTTAGAGAGGGTTGAGAGAGAAAAAGAGAAAGAGAGTCACCTTGGAGATGTGAGAATAGATCGACTTTGTATAGGGTTTGGAAATAGGGGTTTGAAGAGAGACAGGAAGAGGGTATGGAGGTGTTTTTAAACGACCTCTATTCAGAAACAGGACCGTTTTAATTAACACAAAAGGCGACGTTTACAAAACGTCGTTAATTATCAGAAAAAGTGATGTTTAAAAAAATGCCGTTAATTAAATGTCACTGTAGACACCCCATTTTTGACCGTCCTCAAGACTTGGACGTCATCGTTTGAACACTCGGTGATCATCCATGTTCGTGTTCATTTTGAGATCCCGAAGGACTCGGCTACGGGCCTTGCCTTAGGATCTCTCGACTTGACTGTTTTGTGCTTGGTTGTGGACCAAGGACTTGTGGTTTTTGCACCTGAGGGTAGGAAGTGGCTTGTTAGCCATCCCTTAAACCCACCGGCCTTGCTTTCTGTCTACCGACCAATTGTTTGGTCGGTCGGCACAGATATTTGGTCGGTCGGCCATTTATTTGGTCGATTGTCTCTTTTTCTGGCTGGTGCCTCCTTTTTGCCTTTTTCAAGCATTGTGCATGCCAGCTGTGCCAGCTGGAGTGCGCGGACTTGTCCTCCATACACGTGTATGGAGGACTTGCACCCTTTGCACCCTTTTGCTCTAAGCTTCTTGAAGAAGCTTAGACCCTTTGTCTTAGCTTCCTCCAGAAGGTTGAATCCTTTGTCTTAACTTCCCCAAGAAGCTTGGACCTTTGGTCTAGCTTCTTGAGGAAGCTTGACCCTTTTTGCTTTAGCCTCTCTAAGAAGCTTTGGTCCTTGTTTTGTTCTATAAAATGAGGCCTCTCCTTCCATTAGGGGGGGTCAGCAAATCAGAGATATATATGATATATATGTCACTCTCTCCCTATATCTCTCTCTCTCTCTCTTCGCGTGTGTGTGTTAGAGTGTCCAAAAGGGTGTTTTGTTCTTAGTTTTGCACTAAAACACCTAGTGTTACACCATACTTCGGTTTTGGAGGTGTTGAGAGTTTGTTCTTAGAGTTTTGAGTGGGTTTTGATCAGAAGGAGGGGGCTGGAGTTGCTGTTCTTCAAGTGTTCTTCAAGGGTGAGCAATATTGCTTTATATTCTCCATTTTTGCACTAGCTTTTAGCCTATCTTGCATGCTGTTTTAAGCTTAGTGTATAACTAATAAAAGTTTTGATTTTTCATGTTTAAGATGTTTCATTAAGGTCATATCGATGTTTGGGGTTGTCCTCCCCCTCTTAGGCCTTGTTTGGCCCTTTTTGTACCTTCTTTGTTTGAGCTTTGAGAACTTTCATGTATTGGCCTTTTCACCACTGAAATATAGAGGATTTTCAGTAGTGGTGAAGGAGTTTTGAGGTCTTGTATAGGGGAGGGACACCCCTCTCCCTTTGTGTCTCATTTGCTTGTGTTTTTGGCTCATAAGGGTAGCATGCATGCTTAATCAATTTTGGTTCCATTTTAGAGGGTTTTTGGTGTTATTTGGTCATATTATACCTCTATTTTTGGTCGGATTAATAGTCCATTGCATGCAACATACACTTGCTTTGTAATCTCCTCTATTGTCACAACATGCACCATGCATTTAGCCCTCCATGCTTGCATGTTTTAGCTTGACTTCATGAAGCTTTTAGTCATGTTTCATCACATTTAAGCTCTGTTGGGTGTTGATTTGATCATGCTTTTCATACTTTGTATAGCCTCTTTGCATTCTAGCTTGTTGGCTTCGGGTGTGTGAGTCTTTAGTATGCATTACTTGGGTTATTTCGGTGATTTAGAATCACTTATCATACCATTTCAGTCCATGTTTCATGCTTATATACTTGCATTTGCCATCCTCTCAATGCTTTGAAGGGTTGTTGTTTTGTACTCCATGTTTGGGTTATTGTGTATGCCTTTAGTCTTAGGCCATTTAGATGCTATTTAGGTAGGTTTTGGGGGCTTATTTAGCATGTTGTAACTCTATTTTGTATTGATTAGTCCATGCCTTGCTTGGTTGTGATAGTTGTGATGGAGTGCTCTCTTTGTAGTCTTGAATGCCTTTGCTTTTGGTGCCTATTTCTTAGCATGTTTTGGCCATGTTCCATGCATGTTCCAGCCCTGTTTTGGCCTCCCCTAGGACTGTCCTAAGTCCTCTTGGCCCTTTGGGGTTCGTTTGATGTGGCTATGGTTTGAACCCTCTAGTTGGTCTCAAGCTTTGGACCCCTTTGCATGCTATGTTCCACTTGTGTGTTTGGATTCAGCACTCCTTCTATCATGATTTCAGAGCTCAGCATATTTGTAAAATGCCCATATTTGTCTCTTTTAAGTATGCTTAGAATTGCCTCTTTTATGCCTTAGGTGATGGGCCTTGGTGCATGCAGCTTGTATGTGTCATTCATGTTTTTTGTTACATCATTATTGGCCACTGTTATGGACAAGGCTGAGGTCTGTCCATCCATAGTGTAAGACCATGGATCATGCATTTGTATATTGTTGCATGCTCATTACATTGTATGATTGTTGCATCCCTGTAGTTAATGCATTGTTGCATGCCTATCACTTTGCATAGTTGCTTATTTAGGTTGCATTGTAGTGTTGTATACTTATCATATTGCCATGTTGTTTACATGATAGGTTGCGTTGCACGGTATTTGGCATACTCATGTTTCATTACATTAGTTGCATACGTTGCATCGCTCATGTTGTATTGCATCAATTACATGTTTTTGTATTGCATTTGCCATACATGCATCACATTTTTGTTTGGTTTGGGGTGTCAAACCAAACATGAGGAATGAGATGTGTTCGTACTTAAAGTGACGAAACATGTCTCACTCCTCATCGCCAACGCCCTTGATCTCAACATGATAGGGCGTGAAGCATCCATTTTTTTTGTTGCATGCATTTACATTGATTAGCAAACTTGGTACCTTTGGCCATCATGCGTCAAAATGCGTGATTGGTGGCCCGAGTACCGAGGGCCATACTCCTTTGAGATCATAGCATGATAAGGAGGGTGGCTATGCACACACTGTCTTGAAAATTCCATGCCATGCATTGTTTGTCCTCTATTGCAGCAAAACCAGTATTCTGCAGGAAGAAATGGCCGGCCGGCCACTTTTACTGCCGACCGACCATCAATGTCAAGCCGGTGATCCAATCTTTGGCCGATAGCCACATTTCCTTGGCCGGTAATGTTCTATCTTGGCCGGTGGCATCCTAAAGTGTGCAGGGAGTGTTTCAAAAGCATCACAAATGTTTTCATGGTTCTTAGAGGTGTAGAACAGTGTAAACAGAGGCAACAGTGGCATGGCGACAGGTTTCCGAGCGAGGCGAATCGAGCATACATCATCCAAGCATTCTGAGGCAGAGCTACGGCGGCCTCTTTACTGCTTTAGTTGACTAGTTAATTTGTTAATTAGTTAAGGGATTGTGTAATATTTATTTAGCTTGTTAGTTAATTAAATTTGTATTATTCTTTCGGACCCTCCGAGCGAGGGCAATTGTGTAATAAGTGTGCGTGAGTGTGTGTATGTCTTCCAACCCCACGTCTTTCTCCCTTTTATTTACTAGCTTATGATGGTTAGATTAGGGCATGTTTCAATTAGCATACTTATGCTCGCATGTTTGCATCCATTCATCTATCCTGCATGCACCGAGCTCGGCGCATCATACTAACTGCATTGTATTTCAATTCCGAGTTGAATACATGTTATCTGTTGCATTCCATATGCCATGTTTAGAATAGCCGAGCCTATTGTAGTTGCATTTTTGCATGTGTTGCATTAGGCATTTCAGCATAGTTAGGGCTTATGCATGATCTCTAATTAGCTTCTTTCTTTGGCTTGGAGTTCTCGGTAAGCATTTACGCTTTAGCATCCTTACATGAGTGTGGGTGTTGCCATGACAACATACTTACCATGAGGCTATATGCTTATATGATATAACTGCCTGAATGCCTGTGGGTGAAGGTTGGATTATTAGAATTGGAATAATGCATTGACTGTGAGTTTTAAAGCCCACTTGAGAGTGGCAAATCCATATTTTAGCCTACTTACGAGTAGCAAACCGTTTTCAAAACAAACATGAAATGTTTTGTTCCAATTCAGGCGATCCAGTCTATACTTGTATGATGTGCGCATCACATAAATAAATCTAGGCTAATAATCGGAATAAGAACGCATAATATTTTCAAAACTAGATATCATGGTTAGTACAGGCCGATCTTCGGATCTGGCAAGCAGGGGTGCTCATATCTGACCTTCCCCAATCGTACCCAAGTTCCCAAGCCGAGGCAACTTTGGTGATGACGGACACGTGGCCTTAGACAACGAGTCAGGGTTTCCTAAATTCCCCCAAAATAATAAAACATTTAGGTGGCGACCTGTATCTGGCAAAGCAGTCCATGTTTGGCACTTTTTTTTTTAAAAAAAATCTGTTTTTCAAAACGATTTGCCGAATTTAGACTCTTTGGTGATTTATCAATCTCACATCGCACATTGTGAGAACAGATTAAGAACAGTGACAATTTGAGTCATGAACTATAGTGAGCCCAAATGAACAGAACGGGATTCCCTCCCAGGACGTTCGAGGACGTCTACAGTTTCTGGCGACTCTGTTGGGGAGTTAGAGAACTTGACTCGAACTCATGATATCTTGTTTTGATTACACTTATATGTTTCTTTGCATTGCATTTGCATTGGTGCACCTAGGACACCGTGTTTGCCATATGCTATTCCTGAACGGTTTGCCGGAGGCTCGCTTTGAGAAGCGTGCCATAAGGCTGACCGGTTACGGGCTCTGCCACGATGGGAACACAAACCCTATTTTATCGGGGCACCCTTTTTGACCATTCGACCTAGTGCATATTCTGAATCCATAGTGACTATCCCAAACTAGGACAGGTTGCTTACCCGATTATAGGTTGTTTGAAACCACTGCGTGCATAGTGAAACCCTTAGCTCCTGACAACATAGGACAGGGAAATCCTATCCCAACATAGGGGTGTTTTGGCTCTCACTTGTTTGCTATGTGCTTTTAGATTGCGTCTCTACAGGAATGCATATATCAGTTCACAGGTTTGGGCATCAGGCCTGCGAGCATCTGTCCAGTATTTTGAGAATCAATTATCTGCGGGTTTCAGATTCAGTTTTGGGGGCAGTGATTTGGGGAACCATGATCAGTGTTTAAGAACGGTGTATTCAGCTTATCGACTGCGTGTTGTTATACCCAATTGCGTGTTGTGTTTATTTAAGCCGTTATGCTGTCTGCTTTCTGGTTGTTTATTTCCTTATTATTGCTTTATTTATCTTTTTGCTAGGTAGTTTAGCCAATTTCTTCCGACAAAGCAGATATTCCCCAAGCACTCTGGACTAGAGGTTGTCGACTCCATTGATCTGAGGATCTGGTAGACGGACAACCAGTGTTCTACTCTTTACCCCCGGTTGCTAGGCGGAGATCGAGAAAATGCAGTATATTGGTACCGAGATTGCCAAATCAGTGGTCTTTGAATAGTCAGGTTGAGATTTTCGAGTCTACTACTGAGGCAGATACACCGGCAGTTCAGATAAATCAGGGCAGTATGTCAGGGATGGAAGACATGGTGCGCCAGCTCCAGGAGAGCATGAAAGCCATGTAGGAGGACGCTGTTCGTCAAACAGAATTTGCCAAACAACAGGCCGTTGTTATGGCCCAACAGGCAGAGCTAATTACCCGGTTACAGTAGCAAACCGAAGCATCCGCTTCACACCAGGCTCCTCCCCCAACAAGAGTCCCAATACCTGAGGAGACGGCGAATGTCCAGAATGCCCAAGAAGATACAGACATCCCAACGGGGCCGGCTCCGCCCCCGATTCTACCTCAACTATCCAAGGCACCCACGCCTATCAATCAACTGGACTCTCCTTTTGAGTTTGAGGTGGACCCTACAGCGTTGAAGTTGAGCAAGCTTGAAAAGTTGTTCAAGAAGTCCCAAGGGGTAAAGTCCATCCCAGATATTGAGGACGGGTATACCGACGCGGCTGTGACGCTGCCAGATCGGTTCAAGATGCCACAAATCGACCGCTTCGACGGGTCCGGGGATCCCATGGTACATCTACGTTTGTTTTCAGATATCTTAAGGCCGATGGGCGTCACCAGACTACAGAAGCTTTCATTATTTGGCCGGACCCTGTCGGGTGTGGCGGCCATCTGGTACGCAAAATTGAAAGATGATGTCAAGCGGAACTAGGATGAGATGGCCGAGGCTTTTGTTGCCCAATACTCCTATAATACACAAATCGAGATTACAACCTGTGATCTCGAGACAACAAGGTAGGAGCCTAAGGAGAGCTTTTTTGAGTTCGTAACCCGGTGGAGGGCCAAGGCCTCAATGATGACCCTAAGGCCCACTGATAAAGATCAAATTCGGATGATTGTGCGCAATCTCCAGCCCAAGCTCATGCAGAAAATGATTGTTCTCCCCCTTCCCACCTTTCTAGATCTACATGAGATGGGAGTACAGATCGAGGATGCTTTGAAGCAGGGCTTGATTGACAATGACAGAGAGCAACCTAGGAGAACCTTCAACAACCGCAGTACGAATGCAGGCACAAGCAGTGCTGCAGCTGCCAGATCTCAGGAAGTAAGCATGGTCACCACCAACACCCCAAGAACCCTTGCAGCTACGCCATTCACCGGTGCGTCCGGTAGTAGTTCGCAAATAGCCAAATACCCACCGAAAAGCCAAAGAACCTTCACTCCATTATATATGCCCCTGTCCAAAGCTCTAGGGGTTTTAATTAAAAAAGGGCACTTGAAGCCCCTAGAGCCGTGACCATTGCCGGAAAAACTCCCCCTTCCCATAACCCAGCCAAATACTGCTCGTTTCACCAACAACACGGTCATGACACCGACCGGTGCTTCCGATTATGCCATGAGATTCAGGATCTCATTGACAATGGGGTGATCGTGCCTCCAGAGAAACCCAATGTCACAACCAACCCTCTCCCACCACACAACCAAGCTCCACCTCCCAACTGCGTCAACTTTATCTAGACCAAGGTTACGGCATACGACCCCAGCATATACATCACTCCTTCTCATCTACCTAAGCCGGAGGTGTTCCTTCATGACAGCACAGACTTGTGCATGTTAGACATCTCCCGAACCCAACCCGAACCAATGGTGGTGACTGTTGAAGACAGAACAGGGGAGACTTCAGTGAAGAATGGGATTGTTAAGTCAGAATCTGAGGAATCTGGGAGTTTTGCTGAGGAGGTATACAGTTCGAGTGACTACATTCTGGCAGTAGGGCAGGTTGGGCCAAATGTGGAATTACCGACAGGGGCAGAGCTTTGTGTGATACAGGGGGATGGATTTGGACAGAGGATAGATGGCTTGGCGGCTGTGGAGGGGGACTTTGCTAACCTCTAGTTCTTCAATGAACAAGACCCAGAGGGCGTGGCAGTCAACTGGTCTGATTTTGAAGAGTCAGCAGAGGTTACCGGGTGTCTTGATGACCTACCAGACGTTGTTGAAGAATCTCAGTTGGAACAGGGCCCGACAGGGGCAAGGATATCAATTGTGGCCGGAAGGGCCGAAGATCAAAATGCATCGCCGGAGAGCGCCAGTGCTAAGAATTTTGCTCAGGATCTGGGCATTTTGGATATAGGGAATTTTGAACAGCAGACTGCATTGACGCAGCTAGAACAGGAAAGAAGTGAAGACTTTGAGAGAACCAGGAAAGCCAAAGCCCCTGTGGGGACTGAAAGTGCTGTATGCACAGGAATAGAGGGTGTTGTGAATGCGAGAACATAAGGTACCATGAGTACAAGGACAGTGGTAATGGAGCCAGACATGTGTCTGTTGGCTGCTGATGGAATGTGGTGGGGGGACGATGATCTATGTCTTGCCCACACGGATGAGGACTGGGGGAGCAATCAACCAGACGATACCTGGTACATCGGCGAAGTCGATCATATGACCAGGAGCGGGTGGTATTTCAAGCCCCCGCATTTAGACAAACCAGAAGTGTTTGGGAAGGACAAGGAGGCCGAGAAATAGAAAGAGAAGCAACTCGAAGAAGAGGCTGTACTAAAGCAGCTGAAAAAGATACAAGCAGACATCTCCATCTGGGGACTACTTATGGTTTCGCGAGTACATAGACAGGCCGTCCTATCGGAAGTGGATAAGGCCAAGCTCTCAATAGAAATCACGCCGGAACAGCTGGTGGGATTGGTCTTTCCGGGAGGAGCTTCCCTGATGTTGACTTTCTTTGACAAAGAATTGCCACTCGAGGGTGCGAATCACAACAAACCACTCTACATCTCTGTGGTGTGTAAGAACAAATGGATACCGGTGGTTCTTGTTGATATCGGATTCACCATCAATGTGTGCCCGGTGAGGACAGCCTATGCAATCGGGTTGAAACCCCCAGACTTTGCACCAACCACCCAAGTGATAAGGGCATATGATAACACAAGTAGAAAGGTGAAGGGGACCGTGCAAATTCAAACTAAGGTTGGTCCGGGACAACATAAGATAGACTTTCACATCCTGGAAGTTCCTGCAACCTTCAATCTACTCTTGGGGCGGCCGTGGTTACACCAGGTAAAGGCAGTTTTGTCTACCTTGCACCAGATGTTGAAGTATCCCCATGGGAAGGGGGTGGCCATTGTTTTCGGAAATTCGTCAATCCATCCACCGCCAGAAGTGTCTACGCCGGTTTTGGAAATCGAACATGGTATGGAGGATGTGTTCTTGTCAGGTTTTACCTTAGCCGAGGCTCAGGTTGTGCAGAACATCATGGCTGTTAATGAGGGGGTCTATGTTAGTGCTCAATCAGTATACCTCATGAACAAGCTCCAACACATCCCCGGGATGGGATTGGGGAAGAGTGGTCGGAAGGGCGTTGTAGCATTGGCCGAAGTGCCACACAGCTCACATACCTTTGGCTTGGGTTATCTGCCCACCAAAGAGGATTGGGTGAGAAAAGGTAAGGAAATGGCTGGGAGAGCCAGAGCGAAGCAGGCAGGGAAGCCTTTTGAGTTGATGCACCGGCCCATTCAGGGTACCCTAAACGGACACTTCGTCCGGGAAGGAGAGGATTTTCCGTTCTGCAGCTTCCCAGAGCTATGGTTGAATGCGTAGAGGAAGCGCGTGCCAGGTTTCGAGATTTTCTTCGACCTGCAGTTATTCGGGGATGATGTTGCCGAGGAGCAGACAGACCCATCAGCTGAGGTTGAGCAGTGTAAAAATGTGGATTCCGAGAGTGCTGAAATTGAAATGGGGGTAGTGCTGGCTTGTCTACTTTCAGATCCTCCGATCGAACAGAAGTGCTCGGGGAATAACTTCTCGGTGTCCGTGATCGGGAATGAAACGGCTGCGGGCCTACCATCAAACATTTTGGATGCATCCATCGCACCCTCTCTCATCTGGCAGTACAAGGAGGGATTTTTGTAAGGCAGCACCGAGTCAGGTAGTGAGCCGGAATCTGATTCCACCGAATCTGTTGAGTCGGAATCAGGTTCCAGCTCGTCTGAGTCTGAGTCCGGTAATCTTGGGGGTGATAACCCGGATACCACAATCCTGTCTAGGTCATCTTTTTCTTTCTCTTTTGAGTCTGTTGTAACAGAAGAATCGGACGATTTGGAAATGCTTAATGAGAATGGAATAGCTGTGGTTTCTGAGTACTTTTCTATGCCTTTGATTTATTGTATTAATCAGGACTTTCAAAATTTTGATGAAAACGACGAGGAAGAAATTTCTCCGGTTTTACAGCGTCTAATTGATCAAGAGTAGGAGAGATTTGCTAAACCCTTGGTTAATGAAATCACTACAGTTAATGTGGGTACTGAGGAGGACCCGCGGCTGGTCCAGGTCGGATCCACGTTGTCTTCGGAGGAACGCGAGCGCTTAGTCGCCTTATTAAAAGATTTCAAAGATGTTTTCGTGTGGTCCTACGAAGACATGCCTGGAATCGATCCTGAGATTGTGCAGCACCGGATCCCTCTTGACCCAGAGGCCCGACCTGTTAAACAGAAACTCAGAAGGATCCGCCCCGACTGGGCTCTCAAGATTAAAGAAGAGGTCACCAAGCAAATTGATGCAGGGTTCCTGCTGGTATCCGAATACCCAACTTGGTTGGCCAACATTGTCTCGGTGCCGAAGAAGGATGGCAGGATCCGGGTATGCGTGGATTTCAGGGATTTGAACAAAGCCAGTCCGAAGGACGACTTTCCCTTGCCGCATATTGATGAGTTAGTGGACTTCACAGCGGGGCATGCTTTGCTTTCATTCATGGATGGATTCTCGGGCTATAATCAGATAGTGATGGCACCTGAAGACCAGGAGAAGACTGCTTTCACCACCCCGTGGGGGACTTACTGTTACAGGGTGATGCCATTTGGGTTGAAGAACGCTGGAGCTACATATCAACGGGCCGCGACCACGATATTGCACAACATGATCCACAAAGAGGTTGAGGTGTATGTGGATGACATGATTGTCAAGTCCAAAGAAAGAGAGGGCCACTACGCCGCCTTGCAAAAGTTCTTCCCAAGGATCAGAGAATTTTGGTTGCGGCTGAATCCTCAGAAGTGTACGTTCGGTGTCACAGCAGGGAAAATGTTGGGGTTTCTAATTACACAGAGAGGCATCGAAGTCGACCCTTCCAAAATCAAGGCCATCTTAGAAATGCCACCACCAAGGGCTGAAAAGGAGGTGCAAGGCTTTCTCGGTAAAGTGCAATTCATAAGACGGTTTATCTCAAAATTAACCTTGACTTGTGAACCACTTTTTGGTCTCCTGAAGAAAGGAAAGAAGTTCCAATGGGACGGCCGATGCCAAGCTGCTTTTGAACAGATCAAGGAATACTTACAGAAACCACCCGTGTTGTCACCGCCTGAGCCGGGAAAACCGTTGATTTTGTATCTTTTAGTGACTAAGACTACAATGGGCTGCATGCTCGCACAAGAGTCTGAGGACAAGGCGGAGAGGGCTATCTACTATCTGAGCAAGAAGATGTTGGAGTATGAAACCCGTTACACACCGTTGGAAAAAGCTTGCTTAGCCTTGGTATGGGCTACCAGGAAGCTGCGGCACTACCCGTTAGCTCACTGTGTAATGCTGGTTTCAAGATTAGATACCATCAAATATCTCTTTGAGAAACCGGCGCTTACGGGTAGGCTAGCTCGCTGGTTGCTTTTGCTTTCTGAATTCGATCTGAAATATGTGACACACAAGTCAGTCAAGGGAAGAGCGGTAGCAGAGTTCTTAGCTGATCGTCCAGTGGAAGGAGGTGAAGCAGTTGAGTACTTATTCCCAGATGAGGCCATTTTGCATATCGAAGACGAAACTTGGACGATGTACTTCGATGGAGCGTCAAACCAATACGGGTATGGGATAGGGGTGTTGCTGATAGCACCCGACAATTCCCGTATTCCTCTAGCCTTCAAACTCCAATTCAAAGTCTCAAACAACGAAGCAGAGTACGAAGCATGCATTGCTAGTTTAGAAGCGGCCCTGGAATTAGGGGCAAGACGGTTGGACGTTATTGGGGACTCGAACCTTGTTGTATCCCAAGCTAAGGGGGATTGGGAAGTCAAAGAGGAAAAGATGATAATGTACCACCAGACCTTGGACCTACTGATTCCTCGGTTTGAGAAGCTAAACTTCACTCATCTACTAAGAGAAAACAACATGTTCGCAGATTTACTAGCAACTCTATCTTCCATGATAGACATCCCTTCTGGAGTCCGGATGCGTCCGATCATTATTGACCAGAAGTTTGCACCGGCCTACGAGTCGATTGCCGCCATAGAAGAAGTTCAAGACGAGAACCCCTGGTATTACGATGTCTGGAACTTCTTAGAGAAAGAAGCGTATCCGAATTGTATCCCTTTGCTTATTGTTCATATATTGGGTTGGTAGCGAATCGTGGTGTAAATATCGGGGCGTTATAGTTTATAACATATTCTTCTATTTCAATAAATTTATTATTTAGACATTTGATTCACTAAATCATAATTCTTCTATTTTAGGTATTTTATGAACAATTTTACTCTTACAAATATTTTTTGAACCCTTATTTAATAATGTGAACATTCATATTTGATAGTGTGAATATTCACATCACGAAATATTAACACTGTCAATGTGAACGTTAATGCAGGCTTTACACTATTATTATGGTTATTTTGATAATTATGTCACTCGTAGGACTTATTAGAATATAAGAAAATAATTTGGAGTAAGTGAAAGATAAGTAGGTGAAGATGAATTTATGAATAAATATCCCTAAATAATATTTTAAGAAGAATTTAATACATAATATCATTTTTACATTATTTTCTCACTTTAAGACACAAATATAGTAGATCGATTGACGAAGTCAGCGTATTTTCTACCAATCAGCACCACATACTCCTTTACTACCAAAGACACAGACAGTATATATCCTAAGGGTTCGGGGGCAGAGGAGTGAAGAAGGACCAAAAACGCCAAGAAAGAGCATGTTGTCGATTACGAGAACCTAGAAGTTCAAGAAGATCTCTCTTATGAAGAGCAACCAGTACAAATTCTTGATCGTCGTGATCAAGTTCTCCGAAACAAGACTATACCTCTGGTAAAAGTCTTATGGCAGAATCATCGTGTCGAAGAAGCTATGTGGGAAACGGAGAGTCAAATGCGGACCAAATACCCACACCTTTTCGAAAACCAAGGTACATATGTCGTAAATCGAGCTAGTTGCGTGAACCTGTTCTTGTATTCAGCCACCGTTATTGTTCCTTGCTTTAGGTGTATGAATTCTGATTCCTTTTGTTCTCGCAACAAATCTGGAAAGTATATTTTGTAAAAGACTTCCAAGAATCTTACCCAGGTCACGATTTCTTCTTTTTCCATAGTAAGAAGCCACCATTCCTCTGCCTCGTCTTTGAAGGTGAATGCTTCAAAGGCTACCTGATGTCTTTCTGTACAAGGTAGTGCACGAAAAATCTTCTCCATGTCCCCTACCCAAGGTTTTTCTACTAGTGGGTTTGGATTGCCGATAAATGAAGTAGGTTTCAAATCCTAGAACTGTTTTAACGTAACTGGTTCGCCATTCGGGCATTCCATTATTCATGTTGGCTTGCAAGGCCCGCAGAAAATTGGTAACTGTTCTTTCCATGATTTTGTAAGAAATGGTTTTGGAAAAATAAGATTTTTCCTAAACTTTGGTATAATTTTTAGTTGGGACCCATGCGCCAAAGTTGGTGGGTCTAAGTGGTAACGTGTTCTATATCGCATTGTGATTCACGTAGTATATTTGGTTGCTCAAAACCATTATCAGGTGAATGGGAAATTGAAGCCAAAGTGAGCTCCATGGAAATGGTGTTCTTGTTGAAATTTCCATAAAGGTTGAATTAAGGGTTGTCTCACATTGGTTTGGTAGGCAAACTTTTGTGGGTTTATAAGGCTTAGATTTGCAACTTGGGGAGGGTCCCAAGGGGTACCCAAGTTTTGTGGAAGGGTGAGGTTATGGAAAAAGTGGGCTAGACCCATTGGACCCAAAATAAACACATACGCGACCCGGTCGGTCAGGCGGGCTGGGTTGGGCTTGGGCGCGGGTGCATGGTGTGAGGTTGGGTTGGGCTTCTCCGGCCCAATACTTATCTTTTTTGTCCAAAAACTGTAGACACCCCATTTTTGACCGACCTTAAGACTCAGACGTCATCGATTGAGCGCTCGGTGATTGTGCATGTTGTGCTCGTTTCGAGGTTTCAGAGTTCTTGGCTGAGAGCCTCGCCTCCGGACCCTTTGTACTTTGACTCGATCCGCGGATCAAGTCTTGTTTTCTCTTCCCGGAGGGAGGGAGAGGTCTTATAGACCATCTCTTAGTGGTCGTAGGCTACTTTTCGTGGTCGTAGGCTACTGTTCCCATTTGGAGACTAGTTTTTGATTTTCGGAGCCGTCGGCCGCGCGCCTCGGCTCGGGACCGCTTAACATTCTCCGTTTGGCACGGTTTTTGGAGAACACCTCGTTTCCTCTGTCTAGAGGGACATTGTGGTCTGGGAGACCACTTTTGTGGTCATACGCCACTTTTGATGCTCGGCAACTGGTTTTCGGGGCTCCCGGTCGTGCGTCTTGACTCCCGAACCCTCGTCTTGCATCCGTTTTGGTTTGTCTTGGGTACAAACCTTAATTTCCTTGTTTGGGAAGTGATACAAGGGTGGGAGACCAGCTTTTTCCTTGGAGACCACTTTTCTCCCGCCAGCCGGTTTTCTGGTTGGGAAATTGGTTTTCTTGGTCTTTGGGCCACATTTTCTAGTTTCTCACCCCGCCATTAGCTTGCTTTCAGTGTGGAGACCACCTTTTCCCCTGGCCGACCACTTTTTGCCTGGGAAGCCACTTTGGGTGGTTGGCCGACCACTAAAAGTAGCAGGTCGACCACCTTTTCTGGTCGGCAGCTTTCCCCCTGTTTTGGCAGACTGTATGGATGCCAGTTGTGCCAGTTGGAGGGCACAGACTGTATCCTTATGGAGGGATTGCGTCCAAGTTTAGCTTCTCCAAGAAGCTTGAACCCTTTTTTTTCTATAAGAGAGGCTCTCCCTCTCCATTCCAGAGGTTCAGAAAATTTTCTAAGGCACAAGCATGTATTTCCCTCTATATCTCTATATTTGGGGCCTAAAAAGTGTGTTGTTCCTCACTTTTGCACCACACCTCTTAACCACACACCCCCATCATTGAGCTAAGGTTCTTGGAGGACATATTTGGGGGTTAAAAGGTTGGTTTTTGGCTGAGAAAGAAGCTGTTGTTGCAGTGCTTCAAGGATAACCTCTTTTCTCCCTTTTAAGCTTTGTTTTGGTTGCTCTCTTGATCCCATTTTCATTCTTATTTGGGCTTAGCTTCTAACTGAAAAAATATTGTTTTAAGGTGCTTGTGATGTTTGTTTAAGGCCTCTTGGGTGTTGAGGGTCTTCTACCCTCTTGCATGCCTTGTTTAGTCTTGTTTTGTGCCATGCCATAAGGCCTTTGGGTTGGTCTTTGCTTGGCCTTTTAGCCACTCAAATCTAGTGGATTTTCAGTGGTAGGCATGTGGTTTTGAGGCCTCAAATCAGAGGGGGGTGATCCCCTCTCTTCTTGTTTTGTTTGCTTGCATTTTTGGCCCATCAAAGGAGCATACATCTTCATACTTTCAAGGCTTGGTTCAGGCACTTTTTGGTGACTTTTAGGGCCTGCCTAGACTCTGTCCATGGTTGGTTTGGTCACCCTTGACATGCTTCTCATATGTGTAGTGTAATCCCATTTGTGGCTCATCAAAGTAGCATGTCAATCTAGCATGTATTAGCTCCATTTCAGTGGATTTTTGGTCATAATTTGACATATTATGGCTCTATTTTTGGTTGGTTTAGTAGCCTCTCACATGCTCCATATGATTGCAGTATAAATCTTGTTTACTAGCTTGGTTCGCATGATGTTTTGGCTCTTTATTCTAGCACATTTTGGCTTTTCTCTAACATGGTTTTGTTCATATTTTGGGCTGCCTTAGCTCTATTTTGAGGCCTCATGGTCGAATGATGCTTGCCATGCATGCTTGTTGTGTAATAGCCTTGACTAGCTTTGAGTTTTGAGGTCTCTTGCATGCATAACTCTAGATATTTGCATGTTTTGGCATCATCGGGAATGTTATTTCAGGGCATGTAGGACTTCCATACTTCCATATTTTCCCACTCTTTGAGTTCTCTTTAGAGTTATGCTTTTATGCCCTATTTGTGAGCCATTGCACGAGCCCCATTTTTGTGCCTTTCAAAGCCATCATCCCAACTCATTTTGCTACTATTTTGGGCTGCATAGGATCTGTTTGGGGTTGGTTTGGTCATTTGAGGATCGCCTTGCATGTCTCTAGTGTAATATGCTTCACTAGCTTTCGATACTTGAGCCTTTCAACATGCATTGCGTGAGTTGTTTGCATGATTCAAAGTCATCTTGCATGCCATTTCAGTGCTGGAACATATGCCATTGTACTCCATGTTGCATCACTTCAATGCTTTTGGAAAGTTGTGTTTTGTGCCTTAGGCTTGGGCCCTTGCATTGTGTATGCTTGTATGTGTTTTGTTGCCTTGATTTCATCACCATTGGCCACTGATTTGGACATGGTTGAGGCCTATCCATCTTGGTTTAAGTCCATTGTGTATTGAGTATGCCATGTGGTTCATAGCATTGAGTATGCCATGCTGTTGCATGATTGATCATTACACTTGTGCATGCCATTTTCATCGCATTATGTATGTTAGTTACCATGTGCATTATGTATGCAAGCGTCATAAGCATTGTGTATGCCATGTAATTTATAGCATTGTGTATGCTAGTTTCATGTTTGCATGTCCATCCCTTGCATGTTTGCATGTCTAAGTTGTATCGCATTAGGTTGCATACTTAAGGTCGCATTGTGCATGACATGTTTGCTGCATTGTGTTTGGGATAGGAGTTAGCCTAAACACGGGAAACGAGGCACGTTTCATACTCGAAGTGATGAAACGTACCTCGATTCCCGGTCGCCGACACTCTTGACTACACATGATGGAGTTCTAGGCTTTAGGTGTTTGTATGTGCATTCATTCCATATTGAGTTGCGCAATTCGGTCCCTCGGCCATCATGCATCGAGATGCGTGATTGGTGGCCCGAGGGTCGAGACCTATACTCCCTTGAGCTTATGTAATGATAGGGAGGATGGTTGCACATACATGTGTTGCAAATACTTTGCCATGCCCCTTTCTTGCCCTCCGCTGCAGAAAACCAGAAACCAGCTGCAAAAACTGGTTGGCCGACCAGATAAAGTTGCTGGCCAACCACTTTTTCTGGTTTTCACCACAAAAACTAGTCGGCCAGTGGTCTCCAAGGCCAATATTTGGTCAGCAGCATCCCTACAGATTCCCAAGGTGGATTTTCATCTCTCTGGAGCTTGGTGCAAGTTTCTGAGATCAATTGCAAACAGAGGCAAATCGAGGCGTCGCGAGGGATTTCCAAACAAGGCGACTCGAGCAAGCATGCATCCTTTGTCATTCAAAGCAGAGCTGAGGCAGCCTACATCATATATTTTATATGCTTATTTAATTGCTAGCCTAGTTAATTTGTTAATTAGTTAGAGTTGTGTAATAATTAGCTGTAGCTTGTTATTCATTTTGTTATGTAATAACTAGTTTAATTTGATTAGCTTAGATTAGCTAGTTGGTTCTGTATTATTCATTCGGAACCTCCGTCGATAGGGCCAACTGTTGTAATAAGTGTGCGTGTGTGTGATGCATGTCTTCTAACCCCCATTTCTTTCTCCCTTTTATTTACCAGCTTACGATGGTTAGTTTTAGGGCATGTTTCAATTAGCATCCTTATGCTCGCATGTTTGCATCCATTCATTTGTCTTGCATGCACTGGGCTCGGCGCATCATACTAACTTCATTGTATTTCAATTCCTGTTTGAATACATGTATCAAATTACATTTCACATGACATTTTAGAATAGCCAAGCCTATCTTAGTTGCATTTTGTATGTGTTGCATTAGGCATTCTTGACATAGCTAGGATCATGCATTGATTTCTAACATAGCCTTTGTTTTGGCTCGGAGTACTCGGTAAGTGTTTATGCTTTAGTATCCTTGCATGTGTGTGAGTGACTGCCATGATAGCATGCTTGCTATGAGGCTAACTGCTTATGTGATATAACTGCCTAAATGCCTGTTGGTGAAGGTTGGGTTACTTGAATTGGAACAATTCATTGATTGCGAGTTTTAAGCCCAATTGAGAGTGGCAAATCACTGTGTTTTCTAAGCCCACTTGAGGGTGGCAAAATCCGCATTTTAGCCTACTTGCGAGTAGCAAACCGCTTTTAAAAACAAACATGAGATGTTTTGTTCCAACTTAGGTGATCCAGTCTATACTTGTATGCTATGCGCATCACATAGTAATTCTAGGTTAATAACCGGAATAAGAGCACATGTGTTTTCAAAAACAAGATATCATGTTAGTAAAGGCCGATCTTTGATCGGGTGAGCGGGGGTGCTCATTTCATGACCTTCCTTTCTTGTACCCAAGTTCCTGAGCCTAGGTAACATTGGTGATGACGGACACGTGACCTTAGGCACGAGTCAGGGTTTCCTAAATTCCTCAAAAATAAAATATTTAGGTGGCGACTCTGTATTTGGCAAAGCAGTCCATGTTTAGCACTTCTTTCTAAAAATCAGTTTTTCAAAACGATTTGCCGGATTTGGACTCTTTGGTGATATATCAATCTCGCATTACACTTTGCAAGATCAGATTAAGAACCGTGACATTTGAGTCCGACCTGTAGTGAGCCCAATGAACAAAACGAGATTTTCCTGGGACGTTCAGGCGCGCCTACAGTTTCTGGCAACTCCGTTGGGGATTTAGAGAACTTGACTCGAACTCAGGATATCTTGTTTTGACTACACTTATGTGTTTCTTTGCATTGCATTTGCATTGGTGCGCCTAGGACACCGTGTTTGCCTTCTGCTATTTCTAAACGGTTTGCCGGAGGCTCGCTTTGAGAAGCGTGCCACAAGGCTGACCGATTACGGGCTCTGCCACGATGGGAACACGAACCCCGATTTTTACTGGGGCACCCTTTTTGACCATTCGACCTAGTGCATATTCGGAATCCATAGTGACCATCCCAAACTAGGACAGGTTACTTACCCGATTATAGGTTGTTTGAAACCGCTGTGTGCGTAGTGAAACCCTAGCTCCTGACAAAATAGGACAGGGAAACCCTACCCCTCCATAGGGGTGTTTCGGCTCTCATTTGCTTGCTATGTGCTTTTTAGAGTGCGTCTCTACAGGAATGCATGTATCAGTCTGGAAATCTGGGTATCAGGCCTGCAGGCATCAGTGTTTTAAGAATCAGTTATATCTGCGGGTATCAGATTCAGATTCAGAGTAGTGATTCGGGAACAATGATCAGTGGTTGAGAACGGTTCATTCAGCATATGTTTGCTAGCTGTGTGTTGTCTTTACTTAAGTTGTTATGCTACTCGTTTTTCTATTCATTATTTCCTTATTATGCTTTATTTATCTTTTTGCTAGGTAGTTTAGCACAATTGCTTCCGACCAAGAAGATATTCCCCAAGCACTCTGGACTAGAGGTCGTAGACTCCATCAATCTGAGGATCTAATAGACGGACAACCAGTGTTCTATTCGTTACCCCCGGTTGCTAGACGGAGGCCAGTAAAGCGTAGTGTATCGATACCGCGGTTGCCAGATCAGTGGTCCTTGAGTAGTCAGGTTGAGATTTCTGAGTCTACTGCAGAGACAGATATACCGGTGATTCAGTTAGATCAGGGCAGTATGGCAGGAATGGAAGAAATGATGCGTCAGCTCCAGGAGAGCATGAAAACCATGCAGCAGGACGCTGCTCGTCAAGCAGAATTTGCTAAACAGCAGGCTAAGATCATGGCCCAATAGGCAGAGCTAATTACCAGGCTATAACAGCAAACTGGAGCATCTGCTTCACAACAAGCTTCTCCCCTCCCAAGGGTTCTAATACCCGGGGAGACACCAAATGCCCAGGAAGATACGGACATTCCGACAGGGCCGGCTCCGCCCCTAATCCTATCCCAGCTATCCAAAACACCTACCAACCTACCGGATTCTCCCTTTGAGTTCGAGGTGGATCCTACAGCGTTGAAAGTAAGCAAGCTTGAAAAGATGTTCAAGAAATCTCAGGGTGTGAAGTCCATTCTAGATATTGAGGACGGGTACACCGACTCGGTCGTGACGCTGCCAGACCGGTTTAAGATGCCACATATTGACCGCTTTGACGGATATGGGGATCCCATGGTGCATTTGCGGCTATTTTCAGACATACTAAGGCCAATGGGCCTCTCCAGATTGCAGAAGCTTTCCCTATTTGGCCGAACCCTGTCGGGTGTAGCGGCTATTTGGTATGCAAAACTGGAAGACTCCGTTAAGAGGAATTGGGAAGAGATGCCTGAGGCCTTCGTGGGTCAATATTCTTACAATACACAGATTGAGATCACAACTCGTGATCTCGAGACGACTAGACAGGAGCCGAATGAGAGCTTTTCCGACTTCGTAACCCACTGGAGGGCTAAAGCCTCAATGATGGCCATTAGGCCGACTGACAAAGATCAAATACGGATGGTTGTGTGCAACCTCCAGCCCAAGCTCATGCAGAAGATGATCATCCTCCCTCTCCCCACTTTTGCAGATCTACATGAGTTTGGGGTGCAGATCGAGGACACCTTGAAGCAGAGTCTGATTGACAATGACAGAGAGCAGCCCAGGAAGACTTTCAACCATAGTACGAATACAAGCACAAGCAGTGCTGCAGTTGCCAGAGCTTCAGATGTGAGCATGGTCACCGCCACTGCCCCAAGAATCCTTGCGGCTACGCCATTCACCGGCGCATCTGGAAGTAACTCACAAACAACCAAGTACCTACCTCGAGGCCAAAGAACCTTCACTCCACTATACATGCCCCTGTCCAAAGCTCTAGGGGTTTTAATCAAGAAAGGGCACTTGAAGCCCCTGGAGCCGCGGCCATTGCCAGAAATACTTCCCCCCTCCCATAACCCAGCTAAATACTGTGCCTTTCACCAATAGCATGGTCACGACACTGACCATTGCTTTAGATTGTGTCATGAGACTCAAGATCTCGTTGATAATAGGGTGATTATGCCTCCGGAGAAACCCAATGTCACAACCAACCCTCTCCCACCAAATAACCAAGCGCCACTTCCCAAACACATCAACTCAATCCAAACTGGGGTTGTGTCATACGACCCTAGCATATATATCACCCCTTCTCACCTACCTAAGCCGGAGGTGTTCATTCCTGACAGCACTGACTTGTGCATGTTGGACATCTCCCGAACCCAACCTGAACCAATGGTGGTGATTATCGAAGGCAGGACAGGGATGATTTCAGAGGAAAGTGGGACTGTAGATTCAGGGTCTGAGGAATTTGGGAGCTTTGCTAAGGAGGCATACAATCCGAGTGGCTACAATACGTCAGCGGACTGGGTTAGGCCGAATATGGAATTGCCAGTGGGGGCAGAGATTTGTGTAGTATGGGAGGATGGACTTGATCAGAGGCTACATGACTTAGCAGATTTGGAAGAGGACATTGCTAACCTTTAGTTTTTCAATGAACAAGATCCAGGAGACATGACAGTCAACTGGTTTGATTTTGATGGGTCAGCAGAGTTTACAGGGTGGCTTGATGACCAACCAGATATTGTTGAAGAATCTCAGCCAGAACAGGGTCCGTCAGGGACGGGGACATCAGTTGTGGCCAAAAGGGCCGAAAATCAGAACGCATCGCCGGAGAGCGCCGGCGCCAAGAATTTCGGTCGGGATCTGGGCTTTTTGAATATAGGAGATGTTGAA
The DNA here is from genome assembly GCF_055761805.1 of Camellia sinensis. Lineage (NCBI taxonomy): Eukaryota > Viridiplantae > Streptophyta > Magnoliopsida > Ericales > Theaceae > Camellia > Camellia sinensis. Next base: position 87,174,211 of record NC_138963.1, read on the forward strand.
CAGCAGGCTGCGCTAAAACAGTTTGAAGGGGAAAGGATCAAAGATTCTGAGAGAGCCAGAAAGGCCAAAGCCCCTGTGGGGACTGAACGTGCTGTGTACACAAGAATAGAGCATGCTGCGAGCACATGGACGGAAGGTGCTGTGGGAACGAGGATAGTTGTAACGGAGCCAGATAGGTGTCTGTCGGCTGTCGATAGAATGTGGTGGGAAGACGAGGACCTATGTCTCGCCCACACCAATGAGGACTGGGGGAGCAATCAATCGGATGATACCTGGTATATTGGTGAAGTTGACTATATGACTAGGAGTGGGTGGTATTTCAAGCCCCCACACTTAGATCAACCAGAGGCGTCCGGAAAGGACAAGGAGTCGGAGAAGCAGAAAGAGAAGCTACTTGAAGAAGAGGCCGTGCTGAAGCAGTTGAAAAAGATACAAGCAGACATCTCCATCTGGGGACTGCTTATGGCTTCACGTGTTCATAGACAAGCTGTCCTATCGGCAATGGACAAGGCCAAACTCTCAATAGACACCACGCCTGAACAGCTGGTGGGATTGGTTTTTCCTGGAGGGGCTTCCCTGATGTTGACCTTTTCTGACAAGGAACTGCCACCTGAGGGTGCGAATCATAACAAACTGCTCTACATCTCTGTGGAGTGTAGAAACAAGTGGGTACCGGTGGTTCTTGTCGACACGGGATCCACTATTAATGTGTGCCCATCAAGGACGACATATGCAACCGGGTTGAAGCCCGCGGACTTTGTGCCAACAGCCCAAGGTATTGGAAGCTTTGAATTAGTTAAATTCAGGCATGTTTGCATGTTCTTCATATTCATGAAATTTAGTTTCAATTTGGGCTCAATTGATCTTCCTTTGGGGCTTTGATTTTACATTTGAGATTTGAATCATGTTAAACTTTGAGTTTTGGAATGTTTTCTGGAAAATTGGCCCAAATAGTATGGTTTTGATGCATCTAAGTAGAATTTGAACTTGAGGTTCAAATCTGGGAATTCCAGATTTTGAACTCACGCTCGAGCGGGGTGACTGGCGCTCGAGCGTGGAAATTGTGCTCCCAGCATTTTGTTCTGTTTTTGAGTCAGCTCGAGCGGGGTAATTAACGCACGAGCGGGACCTTGTGTGTTACGCTCGAGCGAGTGTCGAGCACCCAATTGAGCGTGAATTTCACCTATCCATCACTTTTGACTGTTTTGCAGAACGCTCGAGCGGGTAAGTCTACGCTCGAGCGGAAACCTTTGTCTGCATGTCCGCTCAAGCGGAGTAACCTACGCTCGAGCGTGACCTCTGTTTTCTGAAAATGCTTTTAAAGGGCATCCTTGCATCCTCATTTCATCCTAGGCATTCCTAGGGCTAGTTTAAGGCATCTTAATGAGGATATAGATATAGAACCACACCGAGTCTAAGTAGGGACTAAGTCTTTGTTTCCCGAATGTGAACTTAGTGTGTGTTCATCCTGTAAACTGTGTAGGGTTGGCATCCAAGGACGCGCTCTAGCTTAACTGTAGCCCAGAACTCTGTGAGTAACAACTGTGTGAAGATATGTTCAAAGATGAATATTTTCTGACTGTTAACTGAACTTCTTTTTGAACTGTTACTGTTAACTGAATGAATGTATGTCCTTTATTCTGAACTGTATTGTGGCATCCTTAGCAGCTACTGTTACTGTTACTGTTACTGTTACAGAGATCTCTGTCGGTTCCCATGTGGAACCACTACTGTTTACTGTTATGATGGCCATCATTGACTGCTCGGTCTTTTAAGACCTACTGTTTACTGTACTGCTATGCTAATGGATGTACCACATATGACTGTTACGACTGAATGATTGAAATACTGATTTAATGAACTGTTTTCATTACTGTAAGGACATTTATTCTTAACCTCTTTACGCATTATGTTATTCACTGGGCTTTAGCTCACTGTTTATATATATATATGTAGGTGTACAGGCACCAGACCGGAGCTAGGAGCATGGGTTAGACTCCCTTTTTGTCAAGCCAACCACTGTGCCTCACTGCGAGGTTCTGAGCCTGCCAAGCTTTGGCTTAGGGGTGTTTAATTTCCCCCGTCTGTCTCTGTATCTGTTTTGTAATAACTGTATAGACTGATAGCACTGTACTATACTGTCTAATAGGGATTAAGTCACTGCTCTGATCGACTATAAATGTTGTACATACTGTTCTGTATTGTTCATGTATATACGTATAAAAATCTTTTTGCATACAGACTGTCACAGCTCATTGGACACTGTTTATTTACTGTTTTGGCTTCCACCATGCCCCTGTACTCCGTATTATTGTCTGACTGTTAAGCAGGCCTTTGGTAATCTCGGATTACTGGCCGGTTACGGTGCTAAACCCATAGGGGCGGGTTTGGGTCGCGACAGCTATTTAGACTAGGGACAACTTTCCAGTTGCTGGGATCCGGGGTTGTACATCCCAGTGACAGATCTCAGGCGTGTCCAGTTCTGATCCATATAAAAAATGGCTTTGAAAAGTTTTAATAAAGTTGATTTTGCACAAAATTAATCTTTTACAACTTAGACCATTTTTGGACCAAATGGGAAATTTTCAGTACCCACAACCTTCAATTTCATTAATTTCAATACAAAGTTCTCCTGCTCTTGAATACAAAATTGAAGTTGTTTTTCATTACATTCATTAAGAAAACTTGAAATTCTGATTAAGGCAAATAAATCCGGGGCATAGTCAGGTGTTCCCGCGTCCCCTCCCAGAGTTGGTCGAAGCCTCTGATGCCAAAGTGGGCCCTATCTATGCCTCTTCATTGAGCCAATCTATGCATGTCATGACCCAAACCCGCCCTTATGGGTTTACCACCATAACCGGCCAGTAATCCGTGATTACCGAAGGCCTGCTTAACAGTAATAACAGTAATACAGTGTACAGGGGCTGGCAGAAGCCAAAACAGTAATAAAAGATGTCCAATGAGCTGTGACAGTCTGTATGCAAAAAAGGCTTTTCATACATATTCACATTCAGAACCAAAACAGTATATACATACATATACAATCATCCAGGACAAGGACCTAATCCCTATTAGAACAGTACAGTATAGGTACAGTCAGTCTATACGAAAACAGAGACAGAAAGGATGAATCTAAAACACCTCAAAAAGCCCTAGCTTGAAGGACTTGGAACCTCTCAGTGAGGCAGAGTGGTTGGCTTGACAAAAAGGGAGTTAAACCCAACGCTCCTAGCTTCGATCCGGTGCCTGGACACCTACATATATATATAAACAGTGAGCTAAAGCCCAGTGAATAACATATGCGTAAAGAGGTTAAGAATGAATGTCTTTTCAGTATTTAAAATGGTCAGTTATAACAGTATATCAGTCATTCAGTCATAGCAATCATTTGTGGTACATCTCATAGCAAAACAGTACAGTAGGTCTTAACAGACCGAACAGTCAGTTGATGGCCATCATATCAGTAAACAGTAGTGGTTCCAACATGGAAACCGACAGAGATCTCTGTAACAGTAGCAGTAACAGTACAGTAACAGTAAATTGCTATGGATGCCACGAATACAGTTCGCAAATAGGACAACCATTCATTCAGTAAGAAATATCATTTCAGAAAGCAGTACAGTTGGTCATTCAGAAAATATTCATGATTGAATATATCTTTATAACATTGTTACTCACCGAGTTCTGGGCTACAGATAGGCTAGTGAGCGTCCTCGGATGCCAACCCTGCACAGTTACAGGATGAACACACACTAAGTTGCACGTTTGGGATACAATAACTTAGTCCCTATCTTGACTCGGAGTGGTTCTATAGCATTATCCTCATTAAGATGCCTTAAACTAGGCCTAGGAATGCCTAGGATGGAATGAGGATACAAAGATGCACTTTAAAACACTTTTCAAATTTTTGTTGAAACAGGGGTCCCGCTTGAGCGGACATGCAGACAAAAGAGCTACGCTCGAGCGTGACTTTCCTCGCTCGAGCGGACTGCAAAAGTACTGGATGCATGAAATTCACGCTCGACGGGCGCTCGACCCCTGCTCGAGCGTGAGACACAAGTCCTCGCTCGAGCGTGGATTCCCTCACTCGAGCGGACTATAAACACATGCAAAGTACTGGATACACACATTCCACGCTCCAGTGTTACTTTACCCGCTTGAGCGGACTGCATGAACTCAGAGTGTACGCTCGAGCGTGGATCCAAAATCTGGAATTTCCAGATTTGTTTCCAAGCATGAAACTCAACATTAAAGCATCAAATTCCATCCTTTTGGGCTAATTTTCTGGAAAACACTTTAAAACTCATAATATGACATGTTTCAAAGATCAATTTGCAAAATCAAAGTGCAAAGGTAGTTTAATTAAACCCATTTCCAAACAAAACTTCAAAAACATGATGTACATGCAACATGCATGAATTTAATCAACTTCAAAGCTTCTAATACAAGAACAAATGAGTCAATCCTTCCAAAAACATGCTGAATTCATGGACCAAAGCTAGAATATGGACATGCATGTGAGGATTTCCATGAAATCAACCTCAAAACTCAACAATGTATACATGCATGCATGAATTCCTACTAAATTCAACATATTAAGTTAATTCATGCCTTAAATCACTAACCTTACCATGAATCATGCAAGAACAACTCAAACTCACAATTAAAAGGGTGAGTCTCCTACCTCAATTCTCCAATTCAAGGTATAGAAGTTCAAATTTTGCAAGTTCCTTCAAATCTTCCAATTCTCCAAGTAATCTCCTAGTTGAAACCAATTCTCCCTATTCTCACTTTCTCTCTCTCTCTCTCTCTCTCTCTCTCGAAATGGCCTCAATATGGCTGAAGAGTGATGTATGATCAAGTGTAATAAAGCTTCAACATTGTCTTAGGTAGTGGCCCCCTAAGTGGCAAAATGGTAGATAAGTCCAACTAATGTAATTTAGCTTATTTAATCCAATTTAATCATACCAAATCAAATTTCAACTAAATTTACCATAAAATCACATTAATTCTAATTAACACAAAACAATAATCAGTTTCGGATTCGGCCACCGATAAGGCCTTCAATTTGCAGTTTGATACATAAAACATGAACAGATCATTAGCAGTCAAACAGATAAACATGCATTCAAACTAATACACTCAATCAATCAGTCAGAATTTCAGTCAATCAGTCACTTAACATGCTTAATCATAGATTAGCACTAATCAGTGGTGAGGGTTGTCACAATGCACTCATCAGAAAGGGTGTAACTGAAAATGGGAGCGGGGGCCCGAAGCTCTCTTGTTCTCCATGCCGTGGCATACCGAGCCAGTTGTGCGCCTTGGACCGAAAATGCAACCGGGTACTCTATCCCCTCTGCTGGGCAAATCTGATCATGGCCGAACTGGCGCTGGAATCGGAAAGGAAAGTAGAACACACAGTGTGTCAAGCTAATCAACTGAATCCCGGTCTGTCGGGATAGGCTATAGCTCATTGCCGGTAGATTGAGCCAAGGACAACGCTAAGCAATACGGTCTATGGACAAACTGCACATCTAGTCGAACCACCATCCCTCATGAAGGGCATCAACTAGACGTCGCTGGAAAAACTAGCCGCGAGCTGAGTATGCTGGGCAAAAGTCCACAGCCACACCTGGGGAGGGATGGAAAATGAGAGAATAAAGAATAGAGAGATGTAGGATGAGAGAAAAGTGAGAAAAGGGTTTTGAGAGAAAAATCGAGCCCGAGGGCAGAGTGATGTGAGCAATATATATGTGAGACAGGGTGGGAAACATTACTTGCAGCAATAGTGGACTCCCCGCGAATTTGGTCGTCTCCTGGTGATGGAAAGCATCCAAGCCCATCAATATCTTAGCCAATACCACGGCAATGCAGCTCTTACCCTCCTTTAAGCCTTGGGTAACTTCGATCAAATGAGTGCTAAACCCTCCGGAGCCTGGGGCAAGCAAGAAATGGGACAACATGCACAAGCAAAGCGCATGTCGCCGAAAGCCCTGCCAATGACGGTCGCCGCGGTCACCAGCATCGGAAAATCGACGAATCAAACTCGGAATGTCCAGCATTCCGTCACAAATCAATGACTGAGCATCATGCATAGTAAGCCCACACATTCGTCCTAAGGCTTGGATGTGGCCGAAACGAAGCTGGGGCAAGATTTCTTCGTTGCGTTTGGATTCCATCAAAGCTTGGAAGTCTTCGAAGGTAGGACACATCTCTTGCCCGCCAAAACTAAAGACATGTGTTACTGGGTTCCAAAACCTTGCCGCAGCATGGAGAAACGGAAGGTGTAGCGGAGTGCGACTCAGCATAAATAGTGCATTTATGCCGAAGCCTCGGAAGTTCAACTTTTCTGAGCCGTCTAAGGTAGCAATCCAAGTTGTGAGATTTTGGATGAGAAATGCCTCCATTTTGATGTAAAACTGAGATGGAATGAGAGAACAATGAAGCTGGAGCTTTTATGGAGGATAAAGTACTGTTTGGAGGACAAGTGTAAAAAATCTGGAGGTCACCATGCCAACTGGTCGACCGACCACTTTTTCTGGTCGGCCAGCCAGTTTTTCTGGTCGGCCGACCACATAATTGGTCTACTGAGCAAAAAACTGGTCGGCCAGCCACTTTTGGTGGTTGGCCATGGAGAAAATTGATTTTTGGCCTTTTCCTAGTCTCTAGAAGAGAGCTCCTAGCCTTTCCATGTGTTGGGAGTGTTGAAGGTCTGAGTTTACCTCTGTTTCAGATGCGTTTTGTCGCCCCGTTTGCCCGAAATGCATTTGCTTATCGAGTTGTTAAGTTTTGCTTATCGAATTGTTAAGTTATATCGAGTGGTCGAGTTTTTGTTCATCGAATTGTTGCTCTTTGTTTATCAACATTGTCGAAATTTGTTTATCGAGTTGTAAACTTGTTGAGGTTTTGTTTTTTCTTAGTAAGTTAAGTTGTTTAGTTCGCTATGTTGGCTCATTACCTGACTTGGCAATACACAATGTTCAATTTCCGTTCAATCTCATTTTCGTGCAAAATGATGCGATGCGATGCTAAGAATGCAAAATACAACATTTTTTGAACAAAAAGTTGTTTCATTCCTTCATAGCTTCTTTTGTTACAACATTTTACAACAGAGTACAAGTTTTAAAGAAAATAAAACTACATAAAGCTGACGTGCTACAACTACTAGTAAAAAAAAAAGAAAAGAAAATAAAGCAAGAACATTTGCATCAGTGCTGTTAGGCTCAAGATCGGGAAGCTCTCTTCATCCTCTTCGGCTGAGCAGCCTCTACACCACCTCCACTAGCACCACCATCCGAATCGGAGCTGTCGTCCTCGGAACCCTCCCCGGTATCACCTCCGCTCTCAGAACTGGAGCCAGAGTCCTCCTCTCTGTCTGCGGATGTCTCCGACCGAGGATGCGCAGACTCCTTCTCCTCGCTGGACTCCTCATCATCTCTGATAGGCGCTCTATGCCTGCCTCGGCTGCAAGTCGAGTCCCCTTTCCCAGCCCCTCGAGAAGGCCTGGATGGACCGGCCTGTAGTGGTAGGACCTGAAAAGAACAGTTTGAGTGCATTAGCCAGTCTATATATCAGATGCAGATGCAAGAATGCCACATAGAGTGTGTGCGTGCAGATACAATATATGAATGTGGTGTGTGTTAGATGTGCTTTACACATGCAGTCAACCAATGTAGTGAAATATTCAATTTCAGTATGGCATCAGAAGTATGATAAATGCAAGAAAATTGAAAAGTACCGAAATGCCGGCGATGAACAACAGTGTCTCCCTCCACAGGACCATGCCCTCGAGCGAGGCCACCACTCCAAGCAACCCATCAGTGTACTCTCTGGGAGGCTGCAGGCGCAAGTTCAAGTCATCAGTGAATGAATGAATGTCTAAGTATATATCTGAATGATGAATGAAAACTGTGAAACATACCGGTGGTGAGTCAGGGTCACTGACGTATCGGTGATCTGGCCGCGGAGGCTCTAGCGGGATCTAGTATGGTGTCCCATACTCCCAATCTGTCAGCCTGGTCAGAAGATCTGGCCATCCGGCATACTGGCAAGTAGAGGGCATCCATCCAGCCCCACCTCTCAATGTGCCGGCTCCGCTGGTCGAAGGAATGTCTCGAGCTCAGGCGCGACTCGAGAAAGGCACGTTAGCAGCCCTCCTCCTGGGGACACGGACATCTGACAGTGGAGGCATTAAGTATGTACGGCGGTAGGTTGCGTACTCTCCCTCCTCCAGCAACAGAACTGCATCAGTACCCAACATAAGCTCCTCGACCTCCTGGGGAGTGAGTCTCTCAGTGGATCGCATGTCTTCTGGAGGTGTTGAGGGGGTACCCTGATCAGGGTTGCCCATCGTCTGACGCATGAAACGATCCCCCAGAAACCAGGCCCTGCCAACTGGCCCCTTAAATAAGGTCCTGTATCGAGAAGCGGCCCACCCTCCAGGGAATCAAAACCGGGCATCTCCTGACAAGGGTGCCCAGGGCTGCCAAGTGATCTGCAGATAACAAGTGCATAATCTGATTAGATGTCGTAAATATGCAAGATGAACCAAAGCTGAAAACATGACGAGTTGAGAGTTTTTGGATTACCTCTGTCGGTCGTACTGTATCGAAGAACTGTCGGAGATAGGGTAAAGTCTCCCGAGTCCTCAGCCGACACCGACCCTCAAATCTGCGAGAGTAGGGGATCTTAAGAGGTACCTCCACGTCGAGCTCAGGGGCTAATGTCGGAAAGTAGGCATAAACCCATAGTTGTAAAAAAACAAGACAGTGGCTGTCAGAATATAGAATGTATAGAAAATACAGAATGCTGAGTGCAGAATATAGGATACAGAATGAAATGTGTGCCGTGTGTGCAGTGTACAGATAATGAAAAATGGAAACGTAAACCAAGAGGGCAGAATGTACCTCCCAGGCTCTTCAGTAGCCACCTACTATGTTCCCTCAGCCGCGGGAGGTCTGCTCATATAACAGTAAAGGGTAGCAAGGCCGGCGCCACCCCAATCATACTGGCTGACCTGTGATAGGTCTACCAAAGCACTGTGCAAATAAAGTCCAACTGTGTTCCCCCTGTCGGAGAACAGAGTGGTCCCGATGAGGAACATCAAAAAACCCCAGGCATAATGCTCTATCTCCTCGATGGTCTCAGGCAAAGTCCTCCTGAACCGCTCGGAGAACCAGGTGTACCTGACTCTACCTGATGATCTGTCCATCGGCGGGCGGGCTCCTAGTAGATAAATCCAAGCCGCCTCCCACTCGCCCATGTCCGCATCATAGGGGACTGGTCGGCCGACCACGTCAAGGCCCATCAACATAGAGAAGTCATACGAGGCCATCGTTATGTCCCTAGTAGCTGAAAAGTGGAACGAGTTGGTGGTGTCCCACCATCTCTCCACAAGTGCCCCCACGAGGGTCCTACTCGTCAGATAATGTGATATCCCCGCGCAGAAAGGTCCAAATCCTACCTCGTCCACGATGTGACGTACAGCATCTGGGAGCTCCGTATACTACTCCCTAGCAAGGATCGATCCATAACCCTATGTGGAATGGGAAAATACCTGTATTCAGAATGAACAGATGTATTCAGTTTCAAGATGAAATGTATGAGCTGCGCACAAATGAAAAGAATAGCTGTGTGTTCATAAATGAAAATGAGCTGTGTGCCTGAAAATGAGCTGCGTGCAAATGAAGTGAATAAGCTGTGTGTTCAGAAATGAAAATGAGCTGCGTGCAAATGAAGTGAATGAGTTGTGCGTTCATAAATGAAAATGAGCTGTGTGCCTGAAAACGAGTTGTGTGCCCGAGAATGAGCTATGTGCCCGAAAAGAATGAGTTGTGTGCCCGAAAAGAACGAGCTGCGTGCCCGAGAATGAGTTGTGTGCCCGAAAAGAATGAGCTGTGTGCCTGAAAATGAGCTTTGTGCCCGAAAAGAATGAGCTGTGTGCCCAAGAATGAGTTGTGTGCCTGAAAATGAGTTAGGCGCCTAAAAAGAACGAGTTGTGTGCCCCGAGAATGAGCTGTGTGCCCAAAAATGTGCTGTGTGCCTGAAACGAACTGTGTACTCAAAATGAATCATGTGTTCAGGGTGAGTTGTGTGTCAAATTAACAGAATATTGTGGTGAACTGTGTGCCAAGTCGACATCATATCCTAAATGAGCTGCGTGCCAAATCAGTATTGTGCCATGTGCAAGCTGTATGCCAGAATAAGTAGAAGTACTATGCATATGAATATGTTCAAAACGAGCATGGCAAAAACATGAAATGTACAGGAAATGCGGAATACATTGCAGACAATGTAAAAGTGAAGCACGTACCTCTTGCGCCTGATGAGATAGGTAAGACTCTGGCTCTCGTAGCAGTAGGTCTGCGGGTGCTCGCCGCGCGAAGTCAGTAAAGTGATAGAAGGTGGTAGGAGGTAGGGCATGCTCTTGAGAGTGGTACCTCTCCGGGTCGAAAGGCTGAATCCTCGGAGGCAATGACATGATGTCTGGCTCGTCTTTGACATGCGAAGAACCTCCGTCGTGATGAAAGTGATCCACCATCTGAAGGAATCTGTAAAAATGAGCCAAAATTGCAAAAAGTCAAAAAAAGTCAACTTTCGGGAAAGGAAAAAGTCAACAAAAGTCAACCCTCGAGAAAATGTGCCAAAGTTCGAGAAAACATACCTCAAGTGTTGAAAATGGAGAAAGAAGCTCCGAAATTAAATTTTAATTGGTTCAAAACGAAGAGAACCGAAAGTTTTCGCAAAACAACTTCGCTTGGGGCATTGGAAAACGCGTATAAAGTGCAGATCTAAGAGAGAAAAGGGTCTAGGGAGCAAGAGAAGTTGTTTTCTGCCTTGGAGGTGTGAGCAAAAGTGATTTGGATGAGTGAACTTAAAGATCCGAACCTTAAAAGACAAAACTGCCCCGAATTATGTAAATTGGTCGGCCGAACAGTTTTTCTGGCTGGCCGACCACCTTGGTGAGCAAAAACTGGTTGGCCACTAGCCTAGGTGGTCGGCCATCCTCCTGGATGGTCTCCAAGGTCCCTTTGTTCTCCCTGTGCATTTTGGTGATGATTGGAGTCTTTGGCTCTCGAGAAAGTACAAGAAAAGTACACTTTTCGGCGCGAAATTGTCTTCGCGGGAACTTCAAATTCAACTCTTCGATGCGCGGCTCATCATTACTCGTCAAGAGCAAGGTGTATCCTTTTTGAATACGTTCTGACCCCTCCGGGAGGTAAATCGGAGGTTCCGGTTAAGTTGCTCTCTTTAAGGCATGTACTTCTTTACTCAGCATTTTGTTTCAAACATGCTTTTGAAGTTGCACTTGTCCTACATTGTTATGCACACTACTTGCATTGTTGTGCACGTTTCACTGGCATTGCCATGCATCCATACTTTGCATGCGTCGTCACGCACGTTTCACTTGCATTGCTATGCATTTTTTCCATCGGCACCATATGTGTCCGCGTTTGGTATGGCGTTGAGCATGTGTTGCTAACTATATCGTACCTGTTAAGTTTCCTTCTTTTGCAGGCACAATATTGTATGTACGGTTCATTTGAAGCTGGTGCGACCAGACGAACCGGATGGTATTGTATTCTCCGTGTGAGACGTAACGAGAATTGCGTAATTCTCTTACATACTTTCTGCATGTAATGTAGTTTGATTTGTTTTTGTTCGCTTAAACTATCACATTTATTGTGTATAATTGCTTCATTACAGCTTTCTTCGCATGATCATAAGTTATGTTCGGCCTCGTGCATGTTTTTTGCATTTTGCCCCTGCCTGCGGGCATATCTCTTTATTTATCTCGCCTGTTTGTCCAAGTCTTCGGCCTTGTCAAAAATGGGTCGTCCTTGGGCTTTGACATTCACTCCCGTCACTTATGACTTTCGAGTTCTGTCAAAGAGGGGCAACTGTAGACACCCCATTTTTGACCAACCTGAAGACTCAGACGTCATTGATTGAGCGCTCGGTGATTGCGTATGTTGTGCTCGTTTCGAGGTTTCGGAGTTCTTGGCTGAGAGCCTCGCCTCCAGACCTCGGGACCCTTTGTACTTTGACTCGATCCGCGGACCAAGTCTTGTTTTCTTTTCCCGGAGGGAGGGAGAGGTTTTATAAACCATCTCTTAGTGGTCGTAGGCTACTTTTCATGGTCGTAGGCTATTGTTCCCATTTGGAGACTAGTTTCCGGTTTTCGGAGCCGTCGGCCGTGCGCTTCGGCTTGGGATCGCTTCACATTCTCCGTTTGGCACGGTTTTTGGAACACACCTCGTTCCTCTGTCTAGAGGGACACTGTGGTCTGGGAGACCACTTTTGTTGTCGTACGCCACTTTTGATGCTCGACAGCTGGTTTTCGGGGCTGCTGGCCGCGCGTCTTGCCTCCCGAACCCTCGTCTTGCATCCGTTTTGGTTTGTCTTGGGTACAAACCTTACTTTCCTTGTTTGGGAAGTGGTACAAGGGTGGGAGACCATCTTTTTCCTTAGAGACCACTTTTCTCCCCGCCAGCCGATTTTCTGGTCAGGAAACTGGTTTTCTTGGTCTTTGGGCCACATTTTCTAGTTTCCCACACCACCATTGGCTTGCTTTCAGTGTGGAGACCACCTTGTAGACGCCCCCGAACGCCCCGGGAGGGTTAGTCCCGTTCTGTTCATTTTGGGGTCACTACAGCTCGGACTCTTAAATGTCACGGTTCCTAATCTGAACCAAAGAGTCCAAATCCGGCAAATCGTTTTGAGAAACTGATTTTTTGAAAAAGTAGTGCCAAATATGGACTGCTTTGCCAGATACAGAGTCGCCACCTAAATATTTTATTTTGGGAAATTTAGGAAACCCTGACTCGGTGCCAAGAGGCCACGTGTCCGTCATCACCAAAGTTGCCTCGGCTCGGGAACTTGGGTACGATTGGGGAAGGTCACTTCGTGAGCACCCCCTCTCGCCCGGTCATAGACCGGCCTCTACTAACCATGATATCTAGTTTTGAAAACATTGTGAGTTCTTATTCCGGTTTATTAGCCTAGGTTGCTATGTGATGCGCACAACATACAAATATAGACCGAGTCGCCTGAATTGGAACGAAACATTTCATGCTTGTTTTTGAAAGTGGTTTGCTACCCGCAGGTAGGCTTTAAAACATTTGATGATTTATTCCAATTTAAGTAACCCAACCTTCACCCACAGGCATTCAGGCAGTTATATCAGATAAGCATATAGCCTCATGGTAAGCATGCTATTCATGGCAGTCACTCACACGCATGCAAGGATGCTAAAGCATAAAGCTTACCGAGTACTCCAAGCCAAAATAGGAATTCATTAGAAATCATGCATGATCCTAACTATACAGAAATGCCTAATGCAACACATGCAAAATGCAATTATAGCAGGCTCGGCTATTCTAAGATGGCATATGAAATGTTACAACTATCATGTATTCAACTTTGAAATTGAAAATACAATGCAGTTAGTATGATGCGCCGAGTCCGGTGCATGCAATACAGATGAATGAATGCAAACATGCTGTCATACTGTATGCTAATTGAAACATGCCCTAATCTAACCATCATAAGCGGATAAATAAAAGGGAGAAAGACGTGGGGTTGGAAGACATACATCACACTCACGCACACTTATTACAGTTGTGCCCTCGCGCAGAGGGTCCGAATAAATAATACAGTCCAAATATTACAGTCCCGAATAAAAGAATATTACAGTCCAAAATATTACAAAATTCTAATTAATTAATGAATTAACTAAGAAAGTAAATGAAACTGGCGTGCAAGCCAGGGACTGCCTTGCTTCTGATGGATGATGCATGTCCGAATTGTCTTGCGCGAAAATCCATCGGAATGCCCCGATTAGCCTCTGTTTACATCTGTTCTTGAAATGCGTGCCAAGCCCCAAAAAGTTGCTGATTCCTGATTTTGCTGCAACAGAGAGCAGGAAAGGGGCATAGCAATGTATTTGCACAGATATATGCATGCCTCGATCCTCGTGTCACCAATCACGCATACCGAGGCATGATGGCCGAGGAGTCGAAATGCACAACTCAATATAGGATGAATGCACATGAAACTACAGCTAAAACCTAACTCCATCATGGGTAATCCGGAGTGTCGGTGACTGGGGAATTGAAACACATTCCGTCACTCGGAGTACGAAATGTACCTCGTTTCCCGTGCTCGGGCTAACTCCTATTCCGAACACGATGCAATATGCATGATATGCATGAAATCCAACTAAGATATAATCCTAACATACACAATGCTATGGAAATGAAATGCCTCGAAATGCGTGCACACGGGCACGCAAACCGAGAAAATGACAGAATGCAATCTAAGATACAACCTAGTATGCACTATGCTATGAAAATGATATGCCTCGAAATGCGTGCACACGGGCACGCACACCGAGAAAATGGCAAAATACGATGAAAATGAGATGCCTCGAAATGCGTGCATACGGGCACGCAAACTGAGGTGATGGCATACGCAATGAAAATGAGGTGCCTCGAAATGCGTGCACACGGGCACGCAAACCGAGGCAATGGCAGAATGCTATGAAAATGAGGTGCCTCGAAATGCGCGCACACGGGCACGCAAACCGAGGCAATAGTAAAATGCTATGAAATGACATGAAAACATGATATGGGCTTATACCAACATGAGTGAGCCTCAGCCACACTCACATAGGATGCCGGCGGATAAAAAAGGAGTGCATCGAAATGCGTGCACACGGGCACGCAAACCGAGGCAATGACAGAATGTGATGTAATGACATGAAAACATGATATGGGCTTATACCAACATGAGTGAGCCTCAGCCACACTCACATAGGATGCCGGCGGATAAAAAAAGAGGTGCCTCGAAATGCGTGCACACGGGCACGCAAACCGAGGCAATGACAGAATGTGATGTAATGACATGAAAACATGATATGGGCTTATACCAACATGAGTGAGCCTCAGCCACACTCACATAGGATGCCGGCGGATAAAAAAGAGTGCCTCGAAATGTGTGTACACGGGCACGCAAACCGAGGCGATGGCAGAATACGATGAAATGACATGGAATGGATAGCAATCATTCTAATGGAATTTCAGCACTAAAATATGAGGGAAAACAGTCCCGAAATGAGGCGAAATGACACCAAAAGCATGGAATTGTCCCGAAATGCGAATTTAGGCACCCGAAATGGCCTATAGCTATGCCAAACATGCACAACATGGACATGCAATGCAAAGACAGAAGCTAGGCAGTCCCAAAAAAGGCACTTTCACAGTTATAAACATGGCCAAACAGCAAGCATAGGTATGGCAAAAATGGCATGCAAGAATAGGGGCCAAAAGAGGGGTAATGAAGCAAGTGATATAAGCAAAACCCAAACTGAAAAATTTCCTTCTACAACATTGAATAGGGACCAAAAATATGAATATTTACAGTATATGGCAGCTTCAAAATCAGTATACAAACATGATAGAAATGTGATGCAAAATGAGGCTCAAAAGTGGCTATAACATGAAGTATGCAAAATATTCACCAAACAGCCGAAGACCCTTAATAAAACATGTAGAATGGGCCAAAATAGAACTATTTTCAGAACTGTAAAATGGCCAAAAACAAAAGCATGGTAGGCTAACTAAACATGCAAGAATGGGGAATAAAAGAGAGATATAACATGAAGTGACCTATGGAGGCCCCAAACCATGAAAGGACCTAAATGAAACATGAAGAATGGACCAAAATAACCACTTTTTCAGAACTGTAAAATGGCCAAAAACAAAAGTATGATAGGCTGCCATTGCATGCAAGAATGGGGAAGAAAAGAGGAGTATAAAGGTAGGTATAACATGGAAGTCCCAAATGGTGTTGAGCCCTTCTTCAATGTTGAAGAGAGGCTCAAAATAAGCCTAATATCAGTTTACAACATGCTCAAAAACAGATTTCTCATGGGCCAAAAATAGCATGCAAAATTATGACATATAAGAGGATCAATGAAGCAAGTGTATCATGGAGGGCTCAAACAGGGTTGAGCCCTTAATGAAAAGTGAAGATGAGCTCAAAAGAGGGCCCTTTTCAGTTAGGGCCGGAGCTTGAAACAAAAAGCAAGTGAGGCTTACAAATGGATCAAGAAAAGGGGTCAAAGAAGAGAAAGGTTACTCACCCTTGAAGACTAAGACTTTTGTTGCTTCTTGGATCAATTTGCAGCTTCTTTGGCCTTTGAGAAACCTTCCTTGTTGCTGGAAATGAGGTGGTGGTGGTAGAGCTTGGTGGTGTAGAAGAAATGGTGCTTAAGGACTTGAGGTTTTTCAAGGAAATGAGAGGTATAGAAATGGAGTTGTGTATGGAAGCTTGAAGATGAAGTTTTCTAACCTCAACAAAGGATATATCTTGCTTGCTATATAGGCCAAAAAGGGGGTGTAAAGGTGGGGGAAAAGGAGAGTAACTTTCCCCCACAAAATATCCCCCGGATAAAGATCTTTTCTGGGGGATAAAGCTCCACAGCTGTAAAGGGAACAGTGCAAGGAGCTCGGCCGCCCTGGTACTTTTGCTGCAGGTGGCCGGCCGGCCACACCCCCTAGCCGGCTGGCTAGGGGTCAAAAAGGTCAATCAGATTTTCTGGCCGGCCACCAACTGGTGGGGTCCTTCTATCTGTGTACAACAAAACCCTGTGGTTAAAAGTCCAAGAAAGTGGGTCCAAGGGGTTCAACATTAGCCCGGAAGGAGGGGGTCAAAAGGGTCAAGTTGAATTAATGGCCGGCCATGAACTTTTAGGGTCCTTTCATGTGTGTACATCATAAATATGTGGTTCAAAGTTCAAGAAAAGGGATCCAAAGGGTTCAACATTAGCCCGGAAGGAGGGGGTCAAAAGGGTCAAGTTGAATTAATGGCCGGCCATGAACTTTTAGGGTCCTCTCATGTGTGTACATCATAAATATGTGGTTCAAAGTTCAAGAAAAAGGGTCCAAGGTGTTCAACATTAGCCCGGAAGTGCGAAAAACGGGCGCCGGAGGGCGTCGGAGGATGTATAACTGGTTGTTGCAACAATTGCTGGCCTCCCACCCTTCAGTGACCTCCCCGGTGATAAAACAGAGGTACCTGCCAAAAATGAACGAAAACCGTTGCAAAACGAATGCTCGGGGACCAAAACGCGCAGTTCGGGGTCCCGAAAATGGGCTGTTAAGCACCGAAAGTGGCATTCGGCCACGAAGTGGGCTTCTCAGCCCCCAGTGTCCCTCAAAAGGGAGCAAATAGGAAGTATACCAAAAATTAGAGTAATAGGAGATGGTTAAGCGGTCCCGAACCGAGGCACACGGCCTGATGGCTCCGAAAATCGGAAACCGGACTCTGAAATGGGCAAAATGGCCAACGGCCACCAAATGTAGCCTACGGACATTGAGAGATGGTCTACAGGACCTCTCCCTCCCCTCAGGAAAAGAAACAGAGAAAACCGAGTCTGGTTCGCAAATCGAGACAAGGCACAGAAGAGGGTTCGGAAGTCCGGAGGCAGGGCTCGCGGCCACAACTCTGAAACTTCTGAACAAGCACATTATGCAATACCACCAAGCGCTCAATCGGTGACGTCTGAGTCTTAAGGTCGGTCAAAAATGGGGTGTCTACACACCTTTTTCCCTGGCCAACCACTTTTTGCCTGGGAAACCACTTTGGGTGGTCGGCCAACCACTAAAAGTAGCAGGTCGACCACCTTTTCTGCTCGGCAGCTTTTTGGCAGACTGTATGGATGCCAGCTGTGTTAGCTGGAGGGCACATACTATATCCTCCATACACGTGTATGGAGGGATTGCATCCAAGTTTAGCTTCTCCAAGAAGCTTGAACCCTTTGTTTTTCTATAAGAGAGGCTCTGCCTCTCCATTCCAAAGGTTCAGAAAATTTCCTAAGGCACAAGCATATATTTCCCTCTATATCTCTATATTTGGGGCCTAAAAAGTGTGTTGTTCCTCACTTTTGCACCACACCTCTTAACCACACACCCCCATCATTGAGCTAAGGTTCTTGGAGGACATATTTGGGGGTTAAAAGGCTGGTTTTTGGCTGAGAAAGAAGCTGTTGTTGCAGTGCTTCAAGGATAACCTCTTTTCTCCCTTTTAAGCTTTGTTTGGTTGCTCTCTTGGTCCCATTTGCATGCTTATTTGGGCTTAGCTTCCAACTGAAAAAAGTCTTGTTTTAAGGTGCTTGTGATGTTTGTTTAAGGCCTCTTGGGTGTTGAGGGTCTTCTACCCTCTTGCATGCCTTGTTTAGTCTTGTTTTGTGCCATGCCTCAAGGCCTTTGGGTTGGTCTTTGCTTGGCATTTTAGCCACTCAAATCTAGTGGATTTTCAGTGGTAGGCATGTGATTTTGAAGCCTCAAATCAGAGGGGGTGATCCACCATCTTCTTGTTTTGTTTGCTTGCATTTTTAGCCCATCAAAGGAGCATACATCTTCATACTTTCAAGGCTTGGTTCAGGCACTTTTTGGTGACTTTTAGGGCCTCCCTAAACTCTTTCCATGGTTGGTTTGGTCACCCTTGGCATGCTTCTCATATGTGCAGTGTAATCCCATTTGTGGCTCATCAAAGTAGCATGTCAATCTAGCATGTATTAGCTCCATTTCAGTGGGTTTTTGGTCATCATTTGACATATTATGGCTCTATTTTTGGCTGGTTTAGTAGCCTCTCACATGCTCCATATGCTTGTAGTGTAAATCTTGTTTACTAGCTTGGTTCGCACGATGTTTTGGCTCTTTATTCTAGCACATTTTGGCTTTGCTCCAACATGGTTTTGTTCATATTTTGGGCTGTCTTAGCTCTGTTTTGAGGCCTCTTGGTCGAATGATGCTTGCCATGCATGTTTGTTGTGTAATAGCCTTGACTAGCTTTGAGTTTTGAGGTCTCTTGCATGCTTAACTCGAGATATTTGCATGTTTTGGCATCATCGGGAATATTATTTCAGAGCACGTAGGGCTTCCATACTTCCATATTTTTCCACTCTTTGAGTGCTTTTTAGAGTTATGCTTTTATGCCCTATTTGTGAGCCATTGCACAAGCCCCATTTTTGTGCCTTTCAAAGCCATCATCCCAACTCATTTTGCTACTGTTTTGGGCTGCATAGGATCTGTTTGGGGTTGGTTTGGTCATTTGAATTTATTTTTATTTTTTGGAAAAATAAATTCTGATCATTTCAATTCAAATTTCGATTGGAAAATTCAGTTTTGGCTTGCATCTTTTTGTACAGATTTTATATCTATTCGAACAGATTTAGTTCAAAATCCCTACATGTTTAATTTAAACTGGACAGGTACTTGTTAAATTCAAGTCTAAAAGCCACCATTGCACCTATAAATAGACAAGTCCTTCATTTGGATTTTTACTCAATTTTCATACTCAATTCTGCCATTGCTCTCTGTATTTTGTTGCATTATTTTCCTATGAGAAACAGTGTAAACACAAAGTGTGTTTGTTGTGTGAATAGTTTGTAATACTGCTACTATTCATTGTTGATCATTTTATCCTGGGAGATAGACGTCTACAATCTGAAAGCACTGTGGAGAAGACGAATCTGTCTTAAGGATACAGTGTTAAACACTGGATTTGATCAAAAATTTGTTCGAGAGATTAATTACGTAAGTAATTAATTTACTTTCTGTTTTATTTATTTTTATGAAATTCTGATTTTGTTTTTGTAACAAAATAAGAATTTATTGTTTTATTTTATTTTATATACTGTTTGATTTTTGTAATCAAACAGTTTCTCTCATTTCTTTAATTCTTCAAATACAGTGAAGATTGTCCAACAATCTTAAGACAAAATCTTTTTTGGTGTTTTCATTGTATTTATTTTCTGCGCTTTTGCAAAGTGATATTCTGGTTGGAAAATACAAATAGTAGTCATATATTGTTTGATAAATAGTAGTAATATACTGTTTGTCATTAACAATTTCAGAATATTAATCTGTGTAGTAGTGTTACAAAAAATAATTGTGTGATATTTTATTTTTCTGGTTTAGTAACTAGAAAAGTAAAATTATTTTGTGTTATAATTTATTTTCTGGTTTTAGTAACTAGAAAATTAATTTGTGTTTTGGTTTTTCTGATTTTTGTAATCAGATATTATGGCTACTGCAACTGAAAGTGGTACTCCAATTGTTACTATGACTCCGGTCCCTATCCAGAACCATGTTCAAGTTCCTATAAATCATGGAGAAAAACCGAAAAAATTTAACAGCACCGAGTTTAAGAGATGGCAGCAAAAAATGTTGTTCTATCTTACAACTCTAAATCTGGCCCAGTTTCTCCGCGAAGAGGCACCAGTACTTAAAGAGAATAAAAGTGATTGGCAAGTTGTTACCGCTGTAGATGCTTGGAAACATTCTGATTTTCTGTGCAGAAACTACATCATCAATGGCCTTGATAACATGCTGTATAATGTTTACAGGCTTCTGAAAACAGTGAAAGAATTATAGGATTCTTTGGAGAAAAAATACAAGACAGAGGATGCTGGCACAAAGAAATTTGTTGTTGGTAAATTTCTGGACTTTGTTATGGTAGACTCCCAAATGGTAATTTCTCAAGTTCAAAGTTTTCAATTAATTTTGCATGATATTCATGCTTAAGGTATGTCTCTGAGCGAGTCTTTCCAAGTCGCTGCATTAGTGGAAAAATTACCACCGGCTTGGAAAGATTTCAAAAATTATTCAAAACATAAACGCAAAGAGATGACCATGGATGAACTTATTGTAAGATTAAGAATTAAGGAAGATAATCGGAAGACTGAAAAGAGAAATGGCAAAAATCCCATTGAGTCCAAGGCTAATGTGGTTGAACAAGTGCCCAAACCACATAACAAAAAGAGGAAGTTTGTTAGAGATGGTCCAAAACAAGGCGACAACAATGGCAATAAGAAGTTCAAAGGAAAATGCTATAACTGTAGCAAGACCCGAAATCATGCCTTTGATTGCTGTAGCTCAACTTTTCGTGCTCCTTTCAAAAGACGACTAGCCCTACAGTATCAGACTCCTGTGGTTCTGAATTTGATCTCGTAAGTGCAATGTGAAATAGATAAACACTAAAGAGTCCAAATTCGGCAAATCTTTTGCAAATTCGATTTTGAATCAAAATGCAAAAAATGGATTGTTTTGCCAGATATAGAGTCGCCAACTAAATATTTTTGGAAAATTTAAGAAACTCATGACTCGTGCCAAAGGCCACATCTCCGTCATCACCAAGATTGTCTCGGTTGGGAAACTTAGGTACGAGAGGGTAAGGTCATGAATTGAGCACCCCCGCTCGCCCAATCAAAGATCGTCATTTACTAATCATGATGTGATTCTTATTTACATTATATGCTCTTGTTTTGATTTATTAGACTAACTTATTATGTGTTGCGCACACAAAAATAGACTAAGTTACAAGAATTGGAACACTTGATCTCATGTTTGTTTTTGAAAATTGTTTTGAATATGTACTACTTGAAAAAGTGATCGCATATGTACATTACTCAAACTATTCCAATTCAAGCAATTAACCTTCATCCACAGGCATTCAGTTAATTTATCACTTAAGCAATTAGCCTCATGGCAAGCATGCTAGACATGGAAACAATCATACGCATGTGATAGCCAAAGCACAAAAATTCTCACGTCGTACTCCAAGGCAAGCCAAAAGAAACAAAAGAGTTAGAAAACATGCATGCCCCTAAAATAATACAACATGACTAATGCAACACATGCAATAATGTAATTAATAGGCTCGGCTACTAATTATGTCATGTGAGTCAATTTGATAGCATGCGGTTTAAACATATATTCAACAAAGTATTTAAACAACAATGCATTATTAGAATGATGAACCGAGTCTCGATGCATGCAAAACAAGTGGACGCAAATCATGGATTATGCTAAAAGAAACATGATGTTCTAAAACTAACCATCATAAGCAAGTAAATAAAAGAGAGAAAGACGTGGGGTTGGAAGACATACACATTATTACAATTGTGCCCTCACGCAGAAGGGTCTGAATAAACTAACTAGCTAAACTAATTAACTAACTATTACAAAAATGAATTAACTAACTATGCTAGCTAGTTATTACAACATCACAACTAATTAACTATTCTAGCTAATTATTACAAATTGGAACTAACTAATTAATTACACTAATTAATTAATTACAAAATTCTAATTAGCTAAGTAATTAATTACAACATGAAATAAAGTAACTAAATTAACTAATCAGCCCCAGGAAGCGAGGGATGTTCATGCATGTGCGGATTTCCACCCAAAAAGCACACTGTTATGTTGCCAGAATGCTTCTGTTGCATAGTAGAACATCTTTCAACGCAGCCATTGCTCTGTTCTGTTCCAAAAACACTGTTGCTCAATTTTACAAAAGTGGCCGGCAGGCCAGAAGTGGTGGCTGACCGGCCACAAAGGCTGGCCTACCGTCCAGAAATAATGGCCTGCCCACCACAAAAAGTGGCCTGTCGGCCATTTGTGCTTGGTTCCCCTTGCTGCAACAGAAAGCATACAGAGCACAAACAAGGTATTCCCAAGGTATGTTTGTACACCTTACCCCTCTTTATCATCAAAACAACTCAAAGGAGTGGCAAGCTTAATTCACAAGCCATCAATCAATGCAATTTCATTGCATGATGGCCTATGAACCAATGTGTACAAATTCAATAAATGCAACACGAATGACTCTCAAACCTCCTCCCTATCATGAATTGATCAAGGGAAGTGGCTGACCTTGGAAGACTTGAACCATTTCATCACTAGCAAGTACGAAATGCCTCAAGTTTCCATGTGTTCAATTAACGTCCTATTGAACACCAAGTTGATTATTATCTTGCATATTTTAATCCCCATTTTATTACTCTAGTTCAACTACCAAACATTCCTCAGCTAATTGAGTCTAAAAGTGAGCTTTAAGTCCTCTAAAGGAAAGGAGCACCAAACCAAGTGTTTGTTTTAGGCATGAGAGAAGTGTCATGCCGTTGGTAATGAACCCCCAAAGGGATTAAACCATTAAGCACAAGACCTCAATCTCATGCTTAAACAAACAAGTAGTTTGAAACAACTTTCAAAACAAAGAAAAAGCCAAGAAAGGAGGGAGGTTGCAAAGGTGATTAAAGCTGATCACAAGTATGGAAAGCAAGAAATAAATGCTATCAACTCAAATAGGTTGGTGGCTAAGGCCTAAACTACCAAGCCTATGAGGACAATTACACTACAAGCATGCAATACAAGGCTAAAATGCAATCAATAACAAAAAAAAAACTCCTAAAAAAGTTCTAAAATAGTGCTAAAACATGCTGGAATTAAGACAAAAAAAAACTAGAACAATAAGCTAAAAAATGGGGCATGTTAAGCTAGTGAGCAAACACAAGGAGGGGAGGCTACCCCCTCCATGTTTAAGACTTCAAAACAACATTTTTAGCCTTTGAAAAACTTTGAAATTCAGTGGTAAAAAGCTCAAAACAAAAGTTGATAACAAGGTGGGAAACACAAGGGTAAAAGCCTATAAAACAAGGTTCAAAGAATGGTGATCCACCCCTATACCTTTGATGGCTTCAAACCACAAGTTTTAGCCCAAAAATACAGTCCCAAAACAGTCCAAAAATAGTAAGAAAAGATGAGGAAAAAGTAGTGTAGAGAAGGCCAAGGTTTTACCTCTTGAAGAGAAATATAACTTTGTTTCACAAAACACAAGTCTTTCACTCTCAAAGGCTGAAATTTGGACTCAAGAATCTTAGAAACGAGAGCTCCAATATTGGTTTAGGAAGTGTAGAGAGAAAGAGTGTATAGGTTGCAAGATAGAGATAGAGAGAGAATTTCAAGTTTTGGTCCCTTTGGAATTTTTTGTAACCTAAAAACATGAGGGAAGGTCAAGTATATATCATGAGCCTCAGTCGAAAATATCTATATACAAACAGCTGGAGCTTTTGGGGGACAACTGGCAACAAATATCCCATAAACAGTGGCCTGCCGGCCACAAAAATCTGCTTCAGGGCCCGACTTCAAATGGGCATATCTCCTTCATCCAGACTTAGTTTTAGGTGATTCTTAAGTCTAAATTGAAGCTCCAGAAGTATACTTTCCAATGGTGGTAGCCTCACAACTAAAGTTTAAGTGTGCAAAGAGATAGGCCTAATTTAGTAAAAGCTGCTCAGTTCTCCCTTAACGGTTTCATGCTCAACTATTTCCCCAACTAGTTTTATTCCCTCTCCTCCAATTTTCTTCAACTCCAAACCTATAAATAAGTGGTTTTAAAGATTTTTCAAAGATTTCACCTCCCTTTCATTTATTTCCACTTTGTGCTTAATCGATTTATCGAAAAGTTCAACTTTTAAACAAAATGTGAGGCTCGGAACATCATCGAAACATTTTGAAAGAGAGGGTTTTAAGGTCTAAAATAGTTTTGGTCAACATTGGGTGTAAGGTTGGGATTTAGAAGCTCTTCTTGCTTAAGAAATCGAACGTTTGTACAGTGTAACTATCATCATCGAGTGATCAAGTAGTGGCGCCCAAGTCTTAA
The DNA here is from genome assembly GCF_055761805.1 of Camellia sinensis. Classification (NCBI taxonomy): domain Eukaryota; kingdom Viridiplantae; phylum Streptophyta; class Magnoliopsida; order Ericales; family Theaceae; genus Camellia; species Camellia sinensis. The sequence goes on from NC_138963.1 coordinate 87,198,727, forward strand.
AGGCGGTCAAAAATGGAGTGTCTACAGTTGCCCCTCTTTGATAGAACTCAAAGTCATGAAGTAACATGAGTGAATGTCAAAGCCCGAAAACAACCCATTTTGACAAGGCCATAAGACCTCGGCAAACAAACAAAATGCAGATGTAGTTGGTTGAACCCGAGGGTTGCTTACGTATTCCGTTGCAAGGAATCAAAGCAACGTAGTTCAGGGGTAGAATGCAAATGATACATAACAAAAAAAAAAAAACAATGTAAATGATATAAAATGTAATGAAAATAATCAAACCACAAGCAGTATAAAACACATGAATACCATAAACGAATGAAGATGCAAATCAAACTACGTTTTATATAGAAAAGAAGTGAGCACAACCAAATGGCTGCTGACATAGGCTACGTGCCTACATCCTTAATACTGACCTCAGCGCAATATGGATGCTTACATCTAATAGAACCATGTTTTAACGTGAAAGGGGTGCGAGCACATGCAGAACTATGTTTTTTGCAGAAAGAGAAAGAGTACAAGTAATTGGGTGGTATGATATAAGTGATGAATGATCTGCTGGGGAAAGATAATGATCCCAAATGCTGAATGTTGAATGTAACAAAACAAAACACAATGCAATGGATGAAATGAACAAGGCGTAGGCAGAACCACATCTTACCTAGAAAAAGTATGAGCACAAAACAGACCACGTCTAACACAGAAAAGGTGTTGACGCCCTCAATATTGGCCTCAGCATTGTATGGGTACTTACACATGATAGAACCATGTTTCAACGAGGGAAATGTATGGGCACATACCAAACTAAGCTTAACATGGAAAGGATACAGGCAATAAAATGGTATGATGTAATATATGCATGCAATAAATTCTATATGCAATGCGATAGACGTAATAGATAATAAAATGCGATGTAGTAGTTAGGAAGTGAAATTGCCTTACAAGGGCAATTGGCGCTGACTTACCTTATGTTTTTGTAGATCTTCCTTTTCTTTTTTGTTGCACTTCAGGTACCACTTTTCTTCTTGGCCATGTTTGCAACTTTCCCTATTCTCTAACAGGGTGACAGACTAGGTTGCTTCAGTATCCAAAATTAAGGTGCATCCAAGCTACCTCAACCTATGGGGCTGCCATATAGATTTCAAGCCGATGATACACCCCTGGGTATTTAAACCAGACTTTAGTTTCAAAAATCCCAAACCTTTGCGTTCTAGGCCTCAGCCATTCGAACTCTAGTTTTCATCGTCTCAGTTGATCTCCTAGGAACTCATTACAAACATAGTCAGGTGGCTATACCAGACCACCTGAAGCCATTCGGGCACGAAATCACCAAAGGAATTGTACCTTTAGAGGATTTAAGGGCTCCTAGACCCAGTGAGTACCCAAGACAGTGAGAGGCAGGTGCACAAGACAGTGTGAGTGAGGGAGCACAAGATAGTTTATTGTAGGGGTGCAGAAGAGAGTGCGATGCAGGTGCACAAGATAGTGCGATACGGAGTGCACAAGACAGTGAGATTCAAAGTGCACAAGATATTGTGATACAAAGTGCACAAGATAGTACGATACAGGGTGCACAAGATAGTGCAATACAAAGTGCACAAGATAGTGCGATACAAAGTGCAAAAAATAGTGCGATACGGGGTACACAAGATAGTGTGATACAAAGTGCACAAGATAGTGCGATACGGGGTGCACAAGATAGTGTGATACAAAATGCACAAGATAGTATGATACGGGGTGCACAAGATAGTGCGATACAGGGTGCACAAGATAGTGTGATACGGGGTGCACAAGATAGTGCGATACAGGGTAGAATGCACAAGATAGTGTGATACAAAGTGCACAGGACAGTGCAATACAAGGTGCACAAAACAGTGCGATGCAAGGTGAATGGTATGCAAAGGGAAATGAGCAGTACATAGAGTAGCGCATCATATACCTTATGAGTGCAGGGCAACTTACCATAACTCATTGAAATGTAACACAACGAGAGGCAACTCAACAAAACTCTATTAAGTGTAGAACAAAGTCAAGAGCAAGAGTAACCAATCATGCATTTCAACTCAACCAGAGTATAAAAGCATGCAGGCATAATACAAAACACATGTATTAATCAGAGGGAAGATGGCAATCCCAAGAGAGTTTTGAAATGGTTGGAGACAACTTTTGAAAGCTGAATCATATCAGAATCATTATGGGGGTGAGCTACCCTAACCCAAGGGAAAGTGCCCAACAAATGGCTTTGGCAGACTAATGGATAGGTTGGGTTCATGCCCCTTGTTCAATTGATGACCCGATCAGATGCACTGAAACTTGCCCCTAGTGTCCAGTCATTGGCCAACGATTTTCAACATTATGCAGACACATGTGATGGGGATCATCAGATCCTAGAACAGTTGCCAACCAATCAGACTCATGCTTCTCTTCTGGCCTATTGAGAACTTACTCCAGTCCCTTCCGAAGCAGTGATAGATTCCTCATATACACTTTGCAATGATCTTAAATGCGATGCCCCTTGTATGGACACTCTCAACTCGTTTATGAATTCCACACATGGGCTTGTTTTCTAGTTTGGAGTGAACATTTGTGTATGGCATTTTAACCATGCCACTCTGTTAGACTTTGAGCGACAGACATGCTATGGTGACTCGATGAAGAGCACCTTTGAGTGATATACATGCTATGGTGACTTGATACAGAGCGCAGACCAAGACAAAAACTAGACACAACACAACAGAACTCACAACTGACCCAAAAGTAAAAAAAAGACTCAAGGTAACTGATCATTCATACTGCCCCTAGTATTACTTTTGCTCCATTTTAAAAAAAAGATCAATTTCGATTCCTGTTTTGTTCAAGATAGAGATTCTACTTATTGAAAATTGCTCCACTTGTTGATTGAAGCTAGTTCCTTCTTACCCAACACAAGTATATGATATGCACAACAGTCGGTGTAGCTCATGGATTGACGCAAAGCTGATGACGTGAATTAGGAAAGATGATGATTGGGTCAAGATGAATGAGACAGATATGGTTGAGACCGGACTTCAAGAAAAAGTTGCCTACATATCCCAAGAATGGAAATCAGGTCAACGTAGTTCATGGCTGAGGTTCACTCGAGTATTGACACTCTCCTTTTGCGCTCTAACTTTTACCAAAGTAGCCCCTTCGGGGTTTTCAACCTTGCGAGCTATATTTTTTGCTTTCTCATTTTTCATGCTCTAACTTTTGCCTAGGTTGCCCTTTCGGGTTTTCGGCCTAGCGAGCCTTTCAAGGATAGCGTTACAACACTTGTGGTAAATTTGATCAATAGTCATCCTTGCCCTAACATCGAAAATGGATTCGCCTTGATTTGAGCTTGGTTCTCCATTTTTTTTTTGCATGCCTTCTTCTTTTCTTTTCGCTCCATTTTCAGAGTTGGTTCTTCTCACAATGTGACACCTTCTTGCCTTGGCTTCCTCAAATTCAAACAAGAGTTCCCTTTCTTATAATTGATTAGATTTCACTCTAATGGATCATAGTTGATTGGATTTCATTCCAATGAATGCCCCTAGTTCGATGGTTGACTTTTTTTATTTTTTCTTTTCTTTTTTTCTTTTTTCCTTTCTTTTTTTTTTCTTTTTTTCTTTTTTCCTTTTTTTCTTTCTCTTTCTTTTTCTTCTTTTCTTCCTTTTTGGTTTCTTTTGTCCATTTTTTTCTCTTTGAAGTAATGAAAACACCAAGGGAGAAATTCTATGATTTCTGAGGTCTGAAATCTGTCTTGTACTTGCAGGTCTGAAAGCCACCTTGTACTTGCCAATATGATCACCTAATAGCAAAAGAATCCCCAGGACAATGTAGAATATCACGCACAATTTCGAACCTATCTTTGTAAGTTTTGGAAAAGAAACAGCTTAAAATTTTTGAAATCATGAATGACTTTGCTCCAATAAGTTAGAATTCACTCAAACCATTCAGGGGATCCTTCTCAACATTCGAGCTTATTAACATAATCTCATTCAAAAAACAAATTCAAAAACAAATTCAAAGACCTTTTTCTATTTGTAAAAGGTCACACATGCATCACTATAGGCACAATAAAATGATCAGAAACTTAACTCCCACTTTATTATAAAGATGAAGACTTGAGGATACACGAGAGCAACTCAAATGAAAAGACTCAACTGATGCAACAACGCAAGAAAAGACAAAAAAATAAAACTCACAACACAACTATTTGAAGGACATAACTCAAAACAAAACAAGCATTTTTGAGACAAAAAGGGGGTTTCCCTTTTCCTTGTCCATCTGTAGAATTTCAAAAACAATTTTAAGTAGCTCACGGAAAGGTCCAGACCTGCATTCAATTTAGCAATACTAACATCCACACCCAGTAGGATTGATTTCAAACTTTTAAACTGAGTCTCACAGAATGAATCTCATAATTACGTTGTCCCCACACATCTTCTTGACCGAAACAATTTCTTCTTCACACCATGTCCCTAGTTCAGAAGGTCCTTCCCAAGTGCTTTCGACAATTACCCTAGCTGAGACTGAGACTGCTTCACCAAGCTTAAACTCATCGAGATTGAGTAAACTTTCCATCTCTTCAAAGATTTTGTTCTTTTTGGTCAGATCGGAATCAGAAGATTCAGGAATGAACACAGTGGGTTTGGGCTCATTGGCGGGTATGATGTGTTCGCTAGGGTAATGGTTGGTTGTTGGCAAGCTGTGGGTGGGTTTTATATTGTGGAATGGCATTCTATTGTGGTAAGGGAGAGGGTTATTGATAGTTTTGGGATTTTCAGGTAGGGTGATGACCTTCTTGTCAAGCAGGTCTTAAATTTCATGACGAAGGCAAAAGCAACGGTCAGTATGGTGACCATACTACCGATGGAATGCACGATATTGGGTAGAGTCATGTTTAGGTGGGAGAAGATTGGGGAGAGGTCGAGGATTGAGTGGTTTAAGATACCCTTTCTCCATCAATACCTTCAATGCACAGGTTAGGCTCATATGGAGTTGGGCGAAGGTTTGTTTTTTGGAGGAAGAAGCATTAGGTTTAGAAACATTGGCAAATGGGTCGGCAGATATTGGTCGAGTATTCATAGGCTTGGGACTGGAATCAGGATGGGTACTTCTGGTAAACCATCCATTTCCATTGTTTATCCCTTGATTCAAAATGCTCTCAACCTAAGTGATAAAAGTGTCATCCACAATCTTTGCAACAACTTCAAGCACTTGCTGCTTGTTCAACCCTTTGACCTTCAAAGTCTTAATAGCCCACCGAAGTTGTGTATAGGGATCAATACTTGTCCTGACTTTGTTCTTGCCACTTGCTTCTTCTTGGCCAAGGGATTGGGTGGCTATATCGAAGCGAGACCCATTTGTTGTTGATATGTCATCACCCAGACTTGAGATAGTTTCGGGTTGGCCCTTTTCAACTGCAGCTCGCCCCAGGATTGGGGAGCTTTCTGATGGGATCAAAACCCTAAATGTTAAATTTGCCACGGTTCTTTGAAGGTCTTCAATCATTCCTAACATCTTAGCAGTAGTGGATTCGGCCATTTGGCGCTTTTGGCTTACCCGAACTGGATTGGGTGCATCCATCATGCACAAATCGATACTTTCTAGAATGAACACCTCAAGCTTGGGTAAATGGGCTGGGGTAATGTCTATGTTAGGGTTGAAGGTAAGAAGTAGTGTATGGATGAGGTTATGGTGGGGAGGAGCTACTTGGTCATGGATGAGAAGTGGGTTGGTGGTAACATTGGGGTCTTGAGGTGGAGCTATTGTCTGGTTGTCAATGAGATTCTGAACCTCATGACGAAGGCGGGAGCAATGATCGCTGCCATGACCGCGCTGCTGATAATACGCACAGTATTTGGTGGGGTTATGTCTGGTAGGGAGTGGGTCAGGAAGAGGTTAGGGATGAAGGGCTTTGAGATACCCTTTTTCCATCAAGATTTTTAGTGCGCTAGTTAGGCTCATATGGAAGTGGGTGAAAGTTCTACCTTAAGCTTGAGTTGGGCTGGCTATTTGTGGATTGGTATTGGCAAAAGGGTTGGCAGTGGCAACTATATTGATTTCAGTAGGTTTGGGAATAGTGCTCTCGAAAAACACCCTCCTTGTTAGTTCGCATATTCTGGGAATAATCCCTTTGTTGAATGCACTCTCAATCTGAATCCCTAATTCATACAAATTTTTGAAAGTGAATAGTGGAGCGACTATTAACTTTTGTAACATATTAGGCTCAAGGTTCTGCACCACTATTTGCACTTGGTCCCTCTCAGAAGGCCGATCTATCATTTGTGCTGCCTTTGCTTTCCACCTTGTAACAATTCCACAAAAGGTTCTGTAGGATTCTGGTGGGTTGCTTCTAGCTCTTGAGTGGTCATTTCAATTTGGGTTTTGTAAGAATATTGATTGACAAACACCAGCCAACTCATCCCAGTTCTGCTTACTTTATCCTCCAACTTGGCATACCAAGTGGCCGTTATACTTGATAGGGTTCTTCCATACAGAGAGAATTTCTAAGGCTCAGTCAGACCCATCGGTTTCAGGAGATCCAAGAAAAGCCGGATATGTACCATAGGGTCTCTAGACCCGTCGAAACGGTTAATGTGTGGCATTTTGAATCTATCTGGGAGCCTTATGGCAGTCTCGGTGTACCCATTCTCAATGTCGAGAATGGAGTTAAGGCCATGTGCCTTTTTGAATTGCTTTTCAAGATTAGCAATTTTTAACAAGGCCGGGTCGAGATCATTAGTATCAAGGGAATAAAGCCCCTCATTAGGTTGCACCAAGGGCCTGAAAACTCGAGCTTGTGCCAACCCTTCTCGGGGATCTGGACTTTGCAAATCATCAGTTGGTGGAGGTGGAGCAAAGCTCGACTGGGGCTCGGGATTGGACGTGTAGTAGATGCCCCAGATGGGCGTTACATTTCAGCATTGGTCTCATCCTGCATGGCAATTCCCTGGCTTAACGCTGCTATCATGGCCACAACTTCTTCTGGACTTTATGTCATCGTAGGTCTGTCGAGTTGGCAATTGAGGTAATGGATGGCTGTAAGCTGAGAGCTGGCTAACAAGGATTTTGACCTAGTTATACTTGATGTATCTGAACTGGATTAGTTTAGATGGGTTTGATTGGATTGGGCTTTTTTAGAGTGGGTTTTTTGGCATTGGCTGGATCTTTTCTGAGTTGGCCTTTGGGGATCAGATAGACTGGACCTTTGCTGAGTGGGGTTTTTTCTAGGATTGGATGGACTGTGATGGGTTAAGGCAAGTACTACTTCTTCTCTGGCTCAGACAAACCTAGCATTAAAAACAAATGCTCCATCACATCAGGATACTAGGTATGCCATTCAAAGCAAAGCAAGATACAATTTTTTTGGCCCTGGTTCTGGTTTTGCTGAAAATTCACCCATATTAAACATAAACCCCTAGATTTCGACCCAAATTCTGATTCTGATATGATCCTCAAGTTTTGAAAGGAATCGCCTCAAGATTAAGACTCTCCCAGGATTGCATCACAGATTGCCAAAGATTTCACATTTTGCACAAAAGCATTCAAAACACCCCTATGAGAGATTTAGGGTTTCCCTGTCCTAGCTTTGGAGTGATCTACAACTTTACAATTCAAACAAGCGGTTTCAATCAATCTTGCATTCGGGTGAGCATCCTGTCCTAGTTTGGAACAGTCACTAGGGCTTTACTATATGCAGCTAGGCCGAATGGTCAAAGGGGGTACCTTAGCAAGACTACCTAATATACCTCTCACACCTAACATTGAGAAGTGAAAGGATGATCAAATGGTACAGTGGCAGTCCAGATCCAAGGGTTGTGTTCCCAACATGGCAGAGCCCACAACTAGTCAGCCTTTTGGCAAGCTTTTTGGGCAAGCCTTCTACAAATCGTCCAGGAATAGCAGATGGCAAACACAGTGACTTAAGCACACCAATGCAAACGCAAATGCAAAGAACATATAAGTGTAGATAAAATTTCACATCATGAAGTTCGAGTCAAATTCTTTAAATCCCCAGTAGAGTCGCCAGAAACTGTAGCTTGACTTTTCGTGCTCCTTTCGGAAGATGACTACCCCTACAGTATCGAACTCCCACAATTCTGACTCTGATCTTACAAGTGTAATGCGAAATAGATAAACGCCGAAGAGTCCAAATCTGATAAATCTTTTGGAAAGTCGATTTTGAATCAAAATGCCAAAAATGACCTGTTTTGCTAGATACAGAGTCACCACCTAAATATTTTTGAGAAATTTATGAAACCCATGATTCGGGCCAAAGGCCACGTGTCCGTCATCACCAAGATTGTCTCAGTTGGGGAACTTAGGTACGAGAGGGAAAGGTCATGAATTGAGCACCCCCACTCGCCCGATCAAAGATTAGCCTCTACTAATCATGATTTGATTCTTACTTACATTATATGTTGTTGTTCCGATTTATTAGGCTAACTTACTATGTGTTGCGCACATAAGTATAGACTAAGTTGCAAGAATTGGAACACTTGATCTTATGTTTGTTTTTGAAAATTGTTTCGAATATGTACCATTTTAAAAAGTGATCGCATATGTACATTACTCAAATTATTCCAATTTAAGCAATTAGCCTTCATCCATAGGCATTCAGGCAATTTATCACTTAAGCAATTTGGCTTATAGCAAGCATGCTAGACATGGAAACAATCACATGCATTCGATATGCTAAAGCACCAAAATGCTCACCTCGTACTCCAAGGCAAGCCAAAAGAAACAAAAGAGTTAGAAAACATGCATACCCCTAACTAATACAACATGACTAATGCAACACATGCAATAATGGAATTAATAGGCTCGGCTACTAATTATGTCATGTGAGTCAATTTGATAGCATGCAGTTTAAACACGTATTCAACGAAGTATTTAAACGACAATGCATTGCTAGAATGATGAACCGAGTCTCGATGCATGCAAAACAAGTGGATGCAAATCATGGAGTATGCTAAAAGAAACATGATGTTCTAAAACTAACCATCATAAGAAAGTAAATAAAAAGGAGAAAGACATAGGGTCGGAAGACATGCACATTATTACAATTGTGCCCTCACGCAGGAGGGTCCGAATAAACTAACTAGCTAATACAAAACTAATTAACTAACTATGCTAGCTAGTTATTATAACATCACAACTATTTAACTATTCTAGCTAATTATTACAAATTGGAACTAACTAATTAATTACACTAATTAATTAATTACAAAATTCTAATTAGTTAAGTAATGAATTACAATATGAATACAACATGAAATAAAATAACTAAATTAACTAATTAGCCTCAGGAAGCGAGGGATGTTCATGCATGCGCGGATTTCCCCCCGAAAAGCACACTGTTATGCTGCCAGCATGCTTCTGTTGCTCAGTAGAACATCTTTTACCTCAGCCACTACTTTGTTCTGTTCCAAAAACATTGTTGCTCAATTTTACAAAAGTGGCCGGTAGGCTAGAAGTAGTGGCCGGTCGTCCATCCACAAATGGTAGCTTGTCGTCCACAAATAGTGCCCTGCCGGCCACTGATGCATAGTTTTCCCTACTGCAACAAAAAGCATACAAAGCACAAACAAGGTATTCTCAAGGTATGTTTGTACACCTTACCCCTCTTTATCATCAAAACAGCTTAAAGGAGTGACAAGCTTAATTCAGAAGCCATCAATCGATGCAATTTCATTGCATGATGGTCTATGAACCAAGGTGTACAACTTCAATAAATGTAACAAGAAAGACTCTCAAACCTCCTCCCTATCATGAATTAATCAAGGGAAGCGGTTGACCTTGGAAGACTTGAACCATATCATTACTAGCAAGTACAAAATGCCTCAAGTTTCCATGTGTTCAATTAATGTCCGATTGAACACCAAGTTGATTATTATTATCTTGCATCGTTTTAATCCCCATTTTATTACTCCATTTCATTACCAAACATTCCTCAGGTAATTGAGTCTAAAGGTTAGCTCCTCTAAAGGAAAGGAGCACCAAACCAAGTGTTTGTTTTAGGCATGAGAGAAGTGTCATGCCGTTGGTAATGAACCCCCCAAGGGATTAAACCACTAAGCACAAGACCTCAATCTCAAGCTTAAACAAACAAGTAGCTTGAAACAACTTTCAAAGAAAAGAAAAATCCAAGAAATGAGGGAGGTTGCAGAGGTGATTAAAAGTGATCACAAGTATGGAAAGCAAGAAATAAATGCTATCCACTCAAATAGGCTAGTGGCTAAGGCCTAAACCACCAAGCCTATGAGGACAATTACACTACAAGCACGAAATACAAGGCTCAAATGCAATAAACAACCAAAAAAAAGTCCTAAAAAAGTTCTAAAATAGTCCTAAAACATGCTGGAATTAAGATAAAAAAAAGCTAAAACGATAAGCTAAAACATGGAGCATGTTAAGCTAGTGAGCAAACACAGGGAGGGGAAGCTACCCCCTCCATGTTTAGGACTTCAAAATAACATTTTTAGCCTTTGAAAAATTCTAAAATTCAATGGTAAAAAGCTCAAAAAAAAAAAAATATGATTATAATGTGGGAAACACAAGGGTAAAAGCCTATGAAACAAGGTTCAAATAAGGGTAATCCACCCCTTTACTTTTAATGGCTTTAAACCATAAGTTTCAGCCCAAAAATACAGTCCCAAAAGAGTCCAAAAATAGTAAGAAAAGATAAGAAAAAAGTAGTGCAGAGAAGGCCAAGGTTATACCTCTTGAAGAGAAATAACACATTGTTTCACAAACCACAAGTCTTTCACTCTCAAAGGCTAAAATTTGGATCCAAGAATCTCAGCAACGAGAGCTCCAATATTGGTTTAGGAAGTGTAGAGAGAGAGTGTATAGGTTGCAAGATAGAGATAGAGAGAGAATTTTGAGTTTTGGTCTCTTTGGAATTTTTTGTAACCTAAAAACATGAGGGAATGTCAAGTATATATAGAAAAACATGAGCCTCAGTCAAAAATATCTATATACAAACAACTGGAGCTTTTGGGGGACAGCTGACACTAAATATCTGGGCTTTACACAAGTGGCTGGTAGGCCAGAAGTAGTGGCCGACCATCCACAAATAGTGGCCTACCGGCCACAAAAATCTGCTTTTACGCCCGACTTCAAATGGACACATATCCTTCATTCGAACTCGGTTTTAGGTGATTCTTGAGTCTAAATTGAAGCCCCGGAAGTCTACTTTCCAATGGTTATGGCCACACAAATAAAGTCTAATTGTGCAAAGAGATAGGCCTGATTTAGTGAAGGCTGCTTAGTTCTCCCTTAACGATCTCATGCTCAACTATTTCCCCAAATAGTTTTCTTCCCTCTCCTCCAATTTTCTTCACCTCCAAACCTATAAATAAGAGGTTTTAAAGATTTTTCAAAGAGTTCACATCCCTTTCATTTATTTCCATTTTGTCCTTACTCGGTTGACCGAAAAGTTCAACTTTTAAACAAAATGCAAGCCTCGGAACATCGTAGAAACATATGATAAAATATTTTGAAAGAGAGGGTTTTAAGGTCTAAAATAGTTTTGGTCAAATGGGGTGTAAGGTTGGGATTTAGAAGCTTTTCTTGCTAAAGAAATCAAACGTTTGTACAACGTAACTTTTATCATCGAGTGATCAACCAGTGGCACCCAAGTCTTAAGGGTGGTAAAAAATGGGGTGTCTAAAATTGCCGACGCCCTAAAAAGGATCACAGAAATACAAGCAAGAAGACCACCAATCAAGCCAATGTGACATAATTAAATTACATATCTGACGGGGTAAATGAAATCAATCTTTCTACTGTAGTGTCTGAGGCTAATTTAATTGGAAATCCCAAGGAATGGTGGGTTGACACAAGAGAAACTCGACATATTTACGTAGACAGAAAGATGTTCACTACTTATAATGAGGCTGCAAATGGTGAGCAACTTTTAATGGGAAATTCATCTACTTCTGTTGTGGCTTGACAAGGGAAAGTGATCTTGAAGATGACATCGGCGAAGGAACTTACCCTCAACAACGTGCTACATGTACCAGACATCCGAAAGAATTTAGTTTCTGGTTCTTTGTTATGTAAGAATGGTTTTAGGCTTGTATTTGAGTCTGATAAATTTGTATTAACAAAGAGTGGTATGTATGTTTGTAACAACCATAACCCATGATTAACGTTAATCCATGCTTAATTATGCCTAATAAGGAATTTAAGTGAAGTTTTGCATCATATCTTGCCTTATTTGTGTTTATATTTGTTTAACGTAGAAAGATCTGTTCATGTTTTCGTTTCGGTTGCGAATTGAAGGCCTTACCGACATCCAATTCAGAAACTGACTTGATTTATGTGCTAATTAGAATTTTTAAAATTTTATGGTAGGTTTAATTAAAATTCAGTTTGAAACGATTAAATTAGAATAATTAATGCTCAATTAAGCCTAAATTAATGAATTTATTAAGTAAGCCTATATAAGGCCACCTCATTACCTCCTACACATTTTTACACTTCCACTTCCTCTTTCTCTTGCTTGACCATCAAAGATGTGTGAGAGTGGGAGAGAAGGAAATTGAGCTCAATGGTAGAGTGATTATTAGAATTTGAAGGAGATTGAAGTGAATTCAAAGGAATTAAACTCCAACTTGAAGAATTTGAGCCTTAGGTAAGACTTCAACTCACATTTTGTAACCTTAGACTCAATTACATGTGAAATCAACAAGAAATGAAGTTGTTATGCATTATTCAAAAAGAATTGAGAGTAGATGATAGAATTGAACATGATTCATGCATGCATGTGCATATCATCAGGTTTTGAAGTTGTTTTTACAAGAATTCTCATATGCATGTTCATATCTTGGTTTTGTTGAAAGAATTCAACTTGTTTTTGAGCTTAATGACTCATTTGATCATGTTTTGGGAAGTTGACATTCATGATATTACATGCAAGTTATGTTATTTCATGTTTCAAGCTTTGTTTAATACAATTGGCTTAGCTTTTGGGCTTTCTTTTGCAAAATAGTTTGTAATTCATCATGTACTACGAGTTTCCTAATGTTTTACTAAGTTTTGGCCCAAAAGAATGTGTTTTGAAGGTTTGGAAATTGAATTTTGAGCTTAAGAGCGAATTTAGAAATTCTAGAATTATGCTCTTACGCTCTAGCGAATGAGTCTACGCTCGAGGGACCGCCTTATTTATGCACTTCCACTCGAGCGACCAAAGGTTGGCTAGAGTGTGAAATGCATGCTCCCAGAAGTTTGAGTGTTCTGCAGACCGCTCGAGCGACAAGAGTTGCGCTCAAGCAAGGACTTGAGTCTCACGCTTGAGCGAGCGTCGAGCGGAAAAATTAAGCAACGAGTACTTTTGCAGGCCACTCAAGTGAAGAAGTGTGCACTCGAGTGACCACTACATTTTTGCATGTCCGCTCAAGCTAAGAAAGCTACGCTTGAGCGAGACCCCTATTTTCAGCAATTTTGTTAAGTGTTTTCAAGTACATTTTAGCATGCTTATCACATCCTAGGCACTCCTAGGCTATGATTAAGACTCAATAAGAGGTTAAGACTTAGAACACACTAAGAATGAAATGAAAGAAGTTAAGTATCAACCTACTGTGTGTTTCATTATATGTATCTATTATATTTGGTGTAGGTCACACGCTATGAGCGGTTAATCCATTTGTTTACTACTAAAGTTATTTGTGAGTAATAACTTTGTAAAGTTATGTTTAACTTTAATTATTTTATGATAATACGAAATGATCAATTTTCTGAAATACTATGTTTTGTATGAATGAATGAATGCCCAATTTTCTTGAAAAGTAATTATGGTGTCCTTAGCAGAGGCCTTCGCCCAGGGGACATAATAATGTGGCTTATGGTCATGAGGCCCTCGCTCGAGGGAGATAATATCGTGGCACAAGCACTTGCCCGGGGGAAACATTACCGTGACTTATGCATGAGATATGTTACCCAGTACCGGAGGTTCCTTTTTGGAACGTGATATGCTTGACCAAAAAGACAAAATGGATGTTCCACGCATGATTTGAATATAAATAAGACTATGATTCTGTTTCCGCTATAAACTTGATTATGATTCTGATTTGCTATGAGATTTGAAATATGTTATGGGCATCATTCATTAAAATCTTTACTCTGTTATTATTCACTGGGCTTCCACTCACTATTTATGTTATGTATGTAGGTGAGCAGGCGCGCGACCAGACCCAAAGTTGAGGATCTAGTATCTCTATTTTGTCAGGCAGCCGTTGTGCCTCCGAGGAGATTCCCTTTTGTGCGCAAGTCAAGTCTAACAACATAAGGTAAGACCTTGTATTTTTAGTAATACGAACCAGTCTTTTGTTATGTGTATATTGGGCTATACCCCTTTTGGCTACAACTGTATTAAATGTGACAAAGATTACTGCATTTTGATGTCACGTGTATGTAAACATATTACATAAGGTTTTAAATTTCTATCCCATGTATGTCTGCACAGCTCTATGGACTGTGTATTGTTGATATATTTGCTTCAGCAGCACCTAATTATACGTTATTCCATTAAGAGGCCTTCGGTAATCCAAGGATTATTTGCTAGTTACGATGCTAAACCTATAGAGACGGGTTTGGGTCGTGATAATGTTGGTAAGGGATACATGAGTGATGGTCTCTTTAAGTTGAATGTAATGACTGTTGTACCAAAACTTTATATTAATAAGAATAACACATCTTTTGCTTATATTCTTGAGTCAAATTTATGGCATGGTAGATTAGGACATGTAAATTTTGATGCTTTGCGTGGACTAATTGGTTTAGATTACATACCAAAGTTTGAAATTGATCATAATCACAAATTTGAGATTTGTGTAAAAGAAAAACTAACTAAGGCTCCATTTAAATTGGTTGAGACAAAAACTGAACCTCTAGAATTAATTCATACTGATGTATGTGATCTTAAATTTGTTCAAACTAGAGGAGGCAAAAATTATTTCATAACATTTATCGATGATTGCATAAGATATTGTTATGTATACTTACTTAGAAGTACAGATGAAGCCTTGGAAATGATTAAACTCTACAAAACTGAAGTTGAACATCAACTTGGTAAAACTATTAAAATGGTTAGAAGTGATAGGGGTGGTGAATATGATGCACCTTTAAATGAATTTTGTGCACAACATGGCATTATTCACCAAACTACATGTAGACACTCCATTTTTGACCGTCCTCAAGACTTGGACGTCACCGTTTGAACACTCGGTGATTATCCATGTTTGTGTTCGTTTGGAGTTCCCGGAGGCCTCGGCTCGCGTGCCTTGCCTCAAGATCTCCGAACTCGACCGTTTAGTGTCTGGTTTTGCACCAAACACTTGTGTTTTTCCTTGGAAGGGCAGGGTAGGGCTTGTGGACCATCCCCACCCATCACCGGCAGTGGCTAGAGGCCACCGGCTGTTTTTTTTCTGCCACCGGCAATGTATATTGCCGGCCGGCCGGCACTATTTGTTGCCGGTCAGCACTTTTTAGTGCCGGCCGGCACTCTCTTTGGCCAAGATGGCATTTTTGGCCGGCCGATTACTGTGCATCTGCTTTAGCAGATATTTTAAGACAGCTGTCTTGCTTTTGCTCCCCTCCATACACGTGTATGGAGGGATCTCCCTCTTATGAAGCTTGTCTTGTAAGCTTTACAAGACAAGAAGTGCCATATAGAGAGAGGGAGAGCTCTTGGCTTGAGAGGTTAGAGAGTTTAGATATTTTGGAGAGCTTAGACAGCTATTGTTAGGGTTTGAGTTCTAGGGTTAGGGTTTGCTACACCTTATCTCTCTCTTTTTCCCTCTTGTGTGTGTTTTAGTGCACTTGTGTCTTATTATTGCACACAAACACATAGTGTTTCACCTTCCTCTTGGAGTTGAGGTTCTAAGAGACTGATTTTGAAGTTTTGGTGTTGGATTCAAGCCAAAGGAAGGCCATTGGAGCACCATTGTTGAAGAGGACTACAAGGGTAAGAAACTAACACCTTTATTCCCCATTTTTGCATTGATTTTCTACCTGTTTTAGAGCTATTTTTGTGCTTATTGTATAACATAAAAAATTTCTATTTTCAGGCCCTCTTTATTGTTTATTAAGAGTGTTTTATTGTTTGAGGGTGGTTGACCCCCCTTAGGCCTTGAAAGGCCTCATTTTGAGCCCTTTTGTGCTAGCTCCGGGATTTTGGTGTTGGGGTCTCTTCACCACTGAAATCTTGAGGGATTTCAGTGGTGAAGATGATGCCTTGAAGTCCCAAGAAGGAGAGGGCCACCCCCTCTCCTTGTTGTCCTTGAAAAGGGCATGTTTTGGCCTCTTGAGAGAGCATTATGCTTGAGTGTGTGTTGAGCATATTTAGGCTGTTTTTCATGTTTATATATCCACAATATAACATGATTTTAAATTGGTTTTGGTACTCCATGCATGCTTAGCATAGTTGCCTTGTAATGCCTTGTTATGCCTTAACATGTCTTAGGTTGTTAGCCTTTGTTGGAGCATGTTTTAGGCTTGGTCTTGTGAAGATTTTGTGCATGTTTTGCCATGTTCTAGGTCTGTCCTAGGTTGTTTGGGTCGAATTTGGCATGCATCATATAGCTCCTTTGTATTTAGGCTTGTTGGCCTTGAGCATATGGATGTATAGCATGACATCTTTGCATTGATTTGGTGATTTGGGGTCACTTTATATGTTATTTCAGTCCCATTTCCATGCTTGTTTGATTGCCTTGCATGCATCTTTAATGCCTCTTAAGCTTGTGTAGCAATGCTCCATGTTTTGGTGTTTATGCATGCCTTTGATTTTGAGTCACTTAGATGCCATCTAAGTAGTCCTTTAGCTTTGTTTTAACATGCTAAACCTCTGATTTTGGTCCTTCCTTTCATGCCATGTTTGGCCTTGTTAAGTGTAGTTCAATGCTCCTTTGATTTGCTTTGAACACTTGGACCATTTGTTGCATGTTTGGCTTGATTTTGTTGCTTGGTTTGACACCATCCTAACATGCATTTTCAGAGCTTATGTTGCATGTCAATAGTCCATGATTGTCCTTTTCAAGTGTGCTTGAGAGTTGTTCAATTTATGCCCAAGTGTTGGCCTTTCAACATGTGTATGTGTGCATGTGTATTTGGCCCCTCATTTTAGCATTATGGCTACTGTTTTAGGCCTATTTAGAGTTGCCTAATTCATGTTTAAGTCCATCTTTGCACCCATTTGCATTGCCATATGTATGCTTGTATGCTTGCATAAGTTAGTTGCCATGCCATGTTGCATCCTTAGCTTGTATGCTTAGGTTGCATTGCATTTTGCATGCATTCCTTGCCCCTTGATTTGGTGATAGGGATTAGGACTTTGGTTTGATTTGGTTTGCATTTCATTTGAAATCAAAGTTGCATACTCGGTTCTTTGGGCCATCATGCATGGAAATGCGTGATTGGTGGTTCGAGAATCGAGGCACATGCCCCTTTGAGTCATTATCATGATAAGGGACATGGTTGGTGCATATATGCCTTGAATTGTGCTGCCATGCTTTGCCTTGCCCTCTGTTGCTGTCATTTGCAGATTCTGCAGGAACACTCTGCCGACCGGCAGTGTAAGGTGCCGGCCGGCAATCATTCCTCTGCCGACAACTCCATTTTGTGCCGATGGCCACACACTAGTGCCGGTGGTAATTCCACTCAGCCGGTGGCACTCCCCAGTGTCCAGGGATGCAGTCCTGAGGTTTTGACAGCCTCCAGAGGAGTGAAGGAAGGAAAACAGAGGCAGCCTATGCATGGCGGCGCGTTTCCCGAGGCGATTTATCTGTTTTCTTAGCTTAATTTAATTTGTTAATTAAATTAATTAATTTATAATATTTAATTAGCTTGCATAGTTAATTAATTTGTAATATTTATTTGGTCCCTCCGAGTGAGGGTGAATATGTAATAAGTGTGCGTGAGTGTGTGTATGTCTTCCAACCTCACGTCTTTCTTCCCTTTTATTTACCTGCTTATAATGGTAGATTAGGGCACGTTTAATTTAGCATACCTTATGCTATGCATGTGTGCATCCATGCATTTGTATTGCATGCATTAAGTTCGGTACATCACGCTAACTGCATTTGTACTTCAATTCAAAAATTAACTATGCGATAGTTGATCACATTTTCACATGCCATGTTTAGGGTTAGCCGAGCCTGCTTAGATTGTATTTTTGCATGTGATGCATTAGCCATTTTTTAACATGAACTAGGACATGCATGTTTGCTAACTAGTTTACTGTTTTGGCACGGAGTACAATGTAAGTATTTTCGCTTTAGCATCTCGCATGCGTGTGAATGTTAACATGACAGTATGCTTGCCATGCGGCTAAATGCTTATGTGTTAAACTGTTTGAATGCCTATGGGTGAAGGTTGGATTGTTTGAGTTGGAAAAACTCATTGAAATCCGTGTTTTTAGCCTACTTGCGAGTAGCAAATTCCAAAGCATTTTCAAAACGAACGGATATGCAATGTTTCTTTCCAAATTAGGCAATCTAGTCTATACTTGTTTGCTGCGCGCATAACATAGTAATTCTAGGCTAATAAAAGGAATGAGAACACATAACGTTTTCAAAATCGGATATCATGGTTAGTAGAGGCCGGTCTTCGGACCGGGCGAAAGGGGGTGCTCATAGCTGACCTTCCCCGATCGTACCCAAGCTCCCGAGCCGAGACAACTCTGGTGATGACGGACTTGTGGCCTTCGGCACCGAGTCAGGGTTTCCTAAATTTCCCCATTTTTAAAAAAAATATTTAGGTGGCGACTCTGTATCTGGCAAAGCAGTCCATGTTTGGCACTACTTTTTCAAAAATCTGTTTCTCAAAACGATTTGCCAGATTTGGACTCTTTGGTTCAGATTAAGAACCGCGACAACAAAAATCGCGAGTCCGAACTGTAGCAGCGAGGTCCCCCTCCGCGGGCGCGTCTACAGTTTCTGGCGACTCTGCTGGGGAGTTTAGAGAGCTTGACTCGAACTCGTGATATCCTGTTTTGATTTCGCTTATGTGTTTCTTTGCATTGCATGTGCATTGGTGCGCCTAGGAACACAGTGTTTGCCATCTACCATTCCTGAACGGTTTGCCGGAGGCTTGTCTTGTCAAGACATGTCCATAAGGCTGACCGGCTATGGGCTCTGACAGTATGGGAACACAAACCCCGGTTTACCGGGGCACCCTTTTTTTGACCATTCGACCTAGTGCATATTCGGAATCCATAGTGACCATTCCAAAGTTAGGACAGGTTGCTTACCCGATGTTAGGTTGTTTGAAAACCGCTGCGTACGTAGTGAAACCCTAGTTCCTGACAAAATACGACAGGGAAACCTTACCCCAACATAGGGGTGATTGAGCTCTCTTTACTTGCTATGTGCTTTTAGAGTGTATCTCTACAAGAACGCATATACCAGTTTGCGAGTTTGAGTATCGGGCCCGAGGGCACCAGAATCAGTATTGTTGAGAATCAGTTATCAGGAATCAGTCATCCGCGGGTATCAGATTCAGTATTTTGGGAACAGAAATCTGGGAACAGTGATCAGCAGTAGGGTATAGTTGTTTGGCTACGCCCGTGTTTGATCAGTTTGGACTGAAATGCTGTTTGTTTCTTCTTTCAGTTCAGAGAGTCACAGAGTTGATACAGAATAGCCAGTGTCTCCCCTTGCCGAGGCAGGATTTATGGCAGCACAAAATTCAGAAGAAATTGTGGTTATGACGGCTGCATTGGAGCAGGGGACCGCTCCGCAGAGTGAGGCCAGCATCAGTATGTCACACCCACCCAGGTCGCCCGTTGTGCACCCGGTTTGGGCTCCCCAGTTATATCAGGCTCGTGAGCCCACCACCTTTGAATTGATGGGAATGATAGGAGACCTCCAGAGGTCCGTGGCCGATCTAGCCTATGGAATGTCGGCTTCACCGCCAGCGGCGCCGTATGCTGGAAGTTTCGTACCACAGGAGCCCCCGCTACTGGGGCGGATTGTGATAGAGCTCAGCCAGCCAGAGGTGGCTTCCAGCTACAGCTGCGACATGCCAGCACCGACCCAGACCCTTGATCAGGCTGAGGCCAGAGGAAAAGACAAGGCAAAGGTAGATGCCGATCCTATTGAACAGCTGCTGTGGGCAGTCGAGGCTCTGAAAGTCAGAGGGATGAACAAGCAACAAACATCCGCGATTGTGATCAAAGTTGTGGATGATGCTTTCCCCGCTCCGATCAAAGGCAGTTCAAGCCAGGTAGAAAATCGGGATGGGCCCCGTCATGCCCAGACAATTCCTGTGGTTCCCAACCCTGCACCGGGAAAGGTTCAAAAAGCCAAGGCAGCGCCAGCCGATCCTTTCGCTAGCGCATCTGGCAAGAATCCTCAAACTTCAAAGTACTTGCCCCGAGGGCGCAGGGTCTTTCACGACCTCCACATGCCTTTGTCTAGGGCATTGCTAATATTGGCGAAGAATGGGCATCTTAAGCCTTTGGAGCCTCGGCCGCTCCCGAAGAATCTCCCTCCCACGCATGATGCTACCTTGTACTGCGCGTACCACCAACAGTCCGGTCACAGTACCGATGGATGTTCCCGCCTTCGTCATGAAGTGCAGGATTTGATCGACAATAAGGTTATCCTTCCACCCACCCCGGCCAAGTCCGTCACCACCCAGTTGTTGGATTTTGAGGGCTCAGATACTGCGAGTATGTGAAGTGGACCGCCTACGGGCGACATTTGGTGTGTTTTGGATGTAGCGTCTGGCACGCATTTTTGAGCATCGGTGAAATCGAGTTTTGTAAATCCTGGCTTGGATATCGAGTCAGTCTTTTGTTTGAGTCTGTCTCTTTGTCTTGAGTCAGTCTTTTTTGCTTAAGGGTCTGTCTTGTTGTATCGAGTCAGTCCCCTTTGTATATAATACCAGGTGATTCTGGGGTTGTTGTCCCGAACACCGTTTTGTTTTGTAATTATCTGTTTTTGTTTTGAGTCTGTTTCCGCCGAGGGGCCAGTTGTACCAACAAAGCCGAATGAAACAGCTGTTGCTATCTCAACTTCATGCTTGCTTTCAGCATAAGGGCCAGAGAATTTGATTGGGCCGACAGTACATCTCGCCTGCTCTCCTGCGCGCCAAACTCATTGCATTAACCTAAGTTTTTCAAAGAACAAACCTTTTGAACACTGCGGTGATGAAAACGAAGAGGAATGAATTCCTCGGGTTTTGCAAAATTTTAATCATTTTGAGAGAAAGAGAGGCGTGCTAAGCCTTTTAATGAATGAAACCATGCTTATCGGCGTGAGTACTGAGAAGGATCCTGGCCTAATCCAGATTGGTTCCACACTATCTTCGGCGCGAACGATTTGTCGCTTTCTTAAAAACTTTCAGAAGCAAATGTTTTGCGCGGCCCCGTGAAGACTTGTGTGGAATCCCTCTTGAGGTCGCGCAGCCTAGGATTGCTCTCAGCCTCAAGATTCAACCCGTTGGTTTTCCGACTTTGAACCCGTTCAGAACGTTCAGAAAGTTCAACGGACAAACGCCATGAAAGGCCCGTGTGGCCAGTTTTGAAGTAGCCTTCGATCAAGAAGCTTCAAAGCCGAATCAGAAGGAGTAGATCTCGCCGGAAGAAGCTCGTGGAGTAACCGGGATGGATTCTCCTATAAATCATTGCAACAGCCATTCTCCTAGACACGGAGGGGCTTCCAGTTCAGGAACCATTTGGCATGGACTTGCTACACTTTTACCCTTTGAGAGGCTCGCTGGGCCGAAAACCCGGAAGGGCGACCCAGGCAAAAGTTAGAGCAAGAGAAAAATACAAAAAATACAAAAAATAAGAAAAGAAAAGAAAAAGACAAAAAAGAAGAGCAAAAAAAAGAAAGAAAAAAGAAATAGAAAATGAAAAGAAGCTCGCAAGGTCGAAAACCCGCATTGGGCGCCTTGGCAAAAGTGAGAGCCAAACAAAGTGAAGGTTAAAATACCCGAGAGTACCTTAACCGGAACTACGTAAGGCTTGATTCCCATGTTTGGGATACGTAGGCAACTTCATCACGAAGTCCAGCCCCCAACGCTTTCATAGCGTCTCAGTCGATGCAATGGTTTCGATTTCATCCCCAAAGTCTAGTCGCCAACGCTTCCAAAGGCGACTGTGTCCATATATTTGTTGTAACCGTCTTCGTCATCACTGTGTCCAAGAGCTCGACCACCGCCAATGAAGACTGTCTGCGGATTGCTGCGGCACCACCCAAACAAGGGGCAACTTTCCGTTGCCGCGAGCCGGCGTGAGACGCCATTCAAACTAGGGGCAACTTTCCGTTGCCTCCCACTCCCTTCAAACCAGGGGCAATTTTCCATTGCCTCCGATCCGAGGTTGCGCATCTCGAAGAGTAAGCTCCATGCTCGTCGAACATCAGCTGTTTGAAAAATAGTTTTTGAAAATTTTTACTGAGGTTGACTATTTTCTCGAAAACTATCCCATTTTCCAAAACTGGACCATTGTCTTGGACCCAAAAAAGAAAATTTTCAGTGCTTCCAGCCTGACTTGCATGCTTTTCAAATCAAAAAATCGAACAAGTACGTTAATCCGACTCTCATTTTGATCAAAATTATTTTAGTAGCAAGCAAAAACAAAGAATGGTTAAAATGATGAACTAGGGGCACAGTCGAGCCAGGCGTTCTGTCTTTCCCCCGTCATCGACGTACTTGCCAGAAGAGCGCTCTACCCGTCAGAAGAAATGGCCGTGAGCTAACGGTATTGAGCATGAACCCACACCGTTCTATTTATCCATCAATCACCCCGGGAAGGGATGAAAAATGAGAGAATGAAGAATAGAGAGGTGTAAGTTGAGAGAAAAGTGAGGAAAAGGGTTTTTAAGAAAAAAATTCGAGTTCGAGAGCCGAGTGATGTGAGAATCACAAATCAGAAAGGGTGGGAAACAATGCCTAGAGAAACTGGCTCCTCGTGATCCGAGGTCCCCCATCTTCGTCAGTGTGTCTGTATGTCGTGTCTTTTGTTTTGTGTATCTCAACCTTTGTTTTAGGTCTTTTCCGAGCATGTCTCGTTGTGTTTAAGTCGTGTACCTTCATATTTGAGTCCTCCCCGCTGTGTTCAGTTGCAGGCTCGATACACCGGTTTGAAAAACCCTCATTCGATTTCAAAAATCATTTACACCCAAAATGCTGTGCCATTCTCTACATTTGAACGCGTTTCGACTCCAACCGGTTCCATCTTTGAGGTCCGTCCTGTTAGATTGGGCCGTTTGTTCAGAATTTGCCGTGTGCAGAATGAAACGAATGCTGTGTTATGGGCTGTATGCAGATTAATCCCCAACAGAGTATGGGCCGCGTATCCGGAATCAGGCAGTGGGTTGCTTGGGTTATTTTGCTGTTGGCTATTTAGTTATCTGATTATTACAGTGCGAGTGTTCAATTTTCAGACAACCAATCAATTTCATTTACATTGAGGTGTAACATGATAAGATGCGATGTAATGCATGAGATGTGTAAATGTAAACACTTTTTCAGATAAAAAGTCCGTTTCATTTCATTATCTTTTCAAATGTACAAGTTTTGAAGAAAACAAAAATCTGCCTGCGGCAGTACAAGGTAATCTAACTACCAACAAAAGGAAAAGTACAAAGAAGAAAGATAGCAAAAATCTGCATCTGTGTCGAGCACTCCAAGGGCCGTCAGTCTGCCCTGGTCCTCTTCCTGGACGAGGGTCCAGGAGCATCATCAGCATCGTTGTCAGAGCCCGAGCTAGAACCGCCTCCGGTCTCCTCCTCTGATGACTCTAACTCCGCTTCTACCTCCGCCTCTGACTCCTCGTCATCGTCATCGTCCGGGACTGGAGCTCGCGAGCTACTCCCGACATGAGTACGCCCTTCCCTGGTACGGGGAAATATCCGGCCCTCCTCATCTCTCCCCCGGGCAGGGACAGAAGGCCCAACTGGACCACCTCCTGCCATGGGAATCTGGAAAAGAGGCTGAAAAAGTACACGAAAGGGAAATGCATCAGTATACTGTAGACAGTTTATCAGTGCAGAATGCAATGTGTGAGTACAGTGTATGAATGCCGTGGGCAGTTTAACAGTGCAGAATGCAGTGTATGCAGTATGTCAGATGCTGTGAGATCAGTGTATCGGGTGTTGTGCCGTGCGTCAGATTATGTAAAGCAGTGTATGAATGGTTTGAGGCCCAGTGTCAGAAGGACATACCGGTATGCTGTAGAGGGCTAGGAGATCAAATGTCCGCTGGAGCATCCCCATCATCGAGGCATTCATCGCCAACGACTGACGGGTGTACCCAGAAGAAGCCTGCAAAAGTATCAGATGCATCAATATTCTGTGGAATATCAAACAAACTGGAAATGAAATGACTATACAAAAATGCAGTGATATATACCGGTGGTAAGTCGGGGACATCGATGAACTCGTGACCAGCCGGTGGAGGGGCGAAGGGGATCTGATAGGTCGATCCACCCTGCCCCTGGAAAGTCAGTACAGCGGGCAGGGCAGGCCAGCCAGCTCCCCGTCCTCCCTGCACTCCGTCCCTACCACGGACTCGGGCCCTCCTCGCAGCCCCTACTCCAACTCCCGCTCCGGCCCCAGCCGCCGATGCCACAGGCCTGGCCCCCTCTGCTCGACGACCGCTCAAAGGTCGCATCAGGTACGTCCGCACGTACTCCTGATAGTCGTTGGTACCTCTGAAGCCAGCCTCCTCCCAGCCGATGGTGTAGTCGTCCATCTGCTCGTTGGTGAGCCCCTCGGTCTCCCTCATATCTGCGGGGGGGTGAACTGGGACTATCTGCTCAGGTAACCCCAGGGTCTGGCATAGGAAACGCTCCCCCAGGTACCAAGCCCGACAGACAGGGCCCTCAAGCAAGATCCGGAAACGTGAGGTCTCCTCCGCACCAGTGAACCGATCCCGCATCGCCGCCGGCAAGGGAGCCCACGGTCGCCATGTGATCTAAAAGTGACAGACAGTTTGTTATCTACTGTTTTGAAAATATACAGTGAAAAAAAAAAAAAAGTGAAGCTTAAATGAACTGTAAGTAAAACATACCTCGGCCGGGGTAATGGTATCGAAGTATCGGCGGAAGAAGCCGAATGTCTCCCGTGGTCGCCGGGTGCATCTCCCGTCGAAGCGACTGGAAAACGGGACGGCCAGAGGAGTCTCCACAACTGGCACAGGAGCGAGCCTAGGGAAGTAGGCGTAAACCCACAACTGCAAGATAAATACCGGTGCATTTATCAGTTGAAGCAGAATGCAGAATAAAGCAGAAAGGGCAGAGCCGTGTGTTGTGCAGTGTATTGTGTGCAGTGTACAGTGTGAGCAGTGTACAGTCAGTGTAAAGCAGAATGTATGTGTGTGCCGGGTGTACAGTATACAGCAAGTGTAAAGCAGACTACAGTGTGTGCAGTGTACAGAATACAGAAAGTATAGGGCAGAAATGAAAAGCGGAGAAGAAATGTACCTCCCAAGCCCGCCAGTAGCCTCCGAGTAGCTGGCCGCTGCCGCAAGAAGCCGAGCTCATGTACCTGTAGAGGGTGGCCAGAGCAGCGCCACCCCAATCATAGTGCAGAATGTCCCGGACGTCCGCCAGTGCACTGAGAAGACAGAGAGGCACGGTGTTCGCCCGGTCGGCGAAGATGGTAGTCCCGAACAGGAACATGAGGAAGCCGCGAGCATACCTCTCCACGTCCTCCGGGGTCATCTGCGCCTCCTCCTCCAACACGGGCTGGACTCGAAACTGGACCTCGAACCAGGAGTATCGAACGAAACCTGGGCGAGCTAGGGGTGGCGCCTCCCCCAGTAGATGGACCTGAGCGGCGGTCCACTCATCCATGTCAATGTCGAAAGGGATCGGATCCCCCCCTACCCCGATGCCAATGAGCATCGAGAAATCATAAGGGGTCATCGTCATATCCCCTGCTGCAGTGGAAAAATGAAAAGAATCGGTGGTGTCCCACCATCTCTCCGCCAGAGCGGCAAGGAGAGGCCTGCAAGTGGAGAGCCTAGAGAGTCCTCGGCAGAAGGCGCCGAAACCCGCTCGATCCACGATGCGCCGGACTGCATCAGGGAGCTCATCATACCACTCCCGAGCGCCAGTATTCCCATACCCGCGAATGGTATGGGAACCCTCCTGTAAACAGAAAATAACAATTGCAAGACAACATTTAAAATGCAGTTTTGAAAAAGCAGATAAAGCATGTGTGCAAGTTTGACAAGATTCAGGCAAATACCGGGTGCCGGTACGCTTGCAGTGAAATACGTGCGATGTGTCAGCGTGTTTGGGTGTTTCAGAACAAATATAGCATGTGTGCAAATCTAACAGATTCAGACGAATACTGGGTGCCAGTGTGTATGCAGTAGAATACAGTGAGTGCAGTGTGTTTGAGTAATTCAGGGCTAGTGCAGTGTGTGTGCATGTGTCAGTCTCAAGCAGATATCAGTTGTATGTATGTTTACCGTCAACTACAGTCTACAGCATATCAGTTTTCAGCAGTTAAAGAATACAACTAGCTATGACAGTTTTTTTGTATCCTACATTGCGAAAAGTAAAGCAGAAGACAAAGAATTACCTCGGAAGTGCCGAATGAAAGGTGGGAGGTAGGCTCACGCAGTAGTAGCTCAGGCGCCACATGCCTCTCGAAGCTCCGGAACTGACGCAGGCCGTCGGGGGGCAGAACATGGATCGCCGGTCGGTAGGTCGCCGGGTCGAACGGGCGCTTGCTCAGTGGTAGGAGCTCGACCTCGGGATCCATCTCGTGGTCCGGGGGAGTCCCGCCACGTGGAATATCGTCCGCCATATCAGAAATGATGAGAAAATGGCCGGAGGAAGGAAAACCGGGCCGGAATACGAAGAGTCAACCGAAAAGTCGACTCCCGAGAGGGTCGGGAATGGCCGGAAAGGCCGGAATGTGAAAAGGCACGGAAATGAAGAGGAAAACAAGGGGAACAA
This sequence comes from Camellia sinensis, assembly GCF_055761805.1. Lineage (NCBI taxonomy): Eukaryota > Viridiplantae > Streptophyta > Magnoliopsida > Ericales > Theaceae > Camellia > Camellia sinensis. Next base: position 87,225,659 of record NC_138963.1, read on the forward strand.
ACCCCGAAAAGGCGGGAACGCCAAACGAGGCACCGAAACAAAAATGTGATCGGTTGAAAATGTCCGAAACGCGAAGGAAATCGCGAATCCGACGACGGAACGGGCGTAGAACGCGAAGAAACGGACGAAAAATGAAAGAAAAACACTCTAGAGAGAGAGGGCAAGAGTTTTCGGCGGTGGAGAAGTGAGGAATAGGGTTTTGAAACCCTATTTTAAAACACCCGAAGTGAAAAGTCGAAACTGCCCCGATTCAGCAACTGTTTGCCGGTCGGCAATGTTTTGTGCCGGCCGGCACTTTTTTGTGCCGATGGAATTATTTTTCAGCCGGTGGACAGCCGGTGGCCTCCCCTCCCGGCCGGTGATGTTTCCACAGCCTTGTTTATGCCATATGAGGCATTTTTGCTCTTCATAGCCCAAGAAAGTGCAAGAAAGTGTACCTCCGATGGTCAACCGGCCTCCGTTCTGACTTCGGACTGCATCTGTCGTGCGTAGCACTTCAACCCATGCAAGGTGTATCCTTTTCGTATCCTTTTTACTTTTACGAGGTCCAAAAGTTGCCCCATGTGCATTTCAAATCATCGCACTGTTTTGTGCATTTCAAATCGTCGCACTGTTTTGTGCATTTCAAATCGTCACACTGTTTTGTGCATTTCAAACAATCGCACTGTTTTGTGCAATTCGAATTGTCGCACTGTTTTGTGCATTTCAAACTATCGCACTGTTTTGTGCACCTCACTTGCATCTTGCATGCATCCTATCGCACTATCTTGCGCACCTCGCTTGTACTTGTTAGTACATTGCATTGTTTTGAACACACGCCGGCTTCGCGTAGCGTATAAGTCCAATTGTCAAAATCTTTTTCGTATCTTATGAGGCATACGTATCTCATTTGTATCATCTTACATTCTGTATGGCATGCGTGTCGCACTTGCATCATGTGCATCTCAAAAAAAAAAAAACACAAAAAAAAAAAACAATCATGGTGCATTGTCATGCATTTCCATTGTAGCTTGCATGCATCCATTGCATTTTTCCCAGTAGTCGCATCGCACTGCATTGTCATGCATTTTTGTATCCATATCCATATCCATTTCATTGCATATTTGTAGATATTGCATTGTAGATTGCATGCATTCACTGCATCGCCTTCCGCCTATGGCTTGCGCCTTTCCAGGTTAAGCTTGGTCCGGTATGTGCCCTTACTGGTCATGTTAAAACACAGTTCTGCATGTGTATCGCGCCGATTCCACGCTGATATGTTGGTTGAGGGTTGCGGCACCTTTTCTGTGTTACACATAGCTCGTATGTGTATATGCCTTTCCTAGGCAAAATTTGGTTTGGCTTGCGTGCCATATCCATTGTATCCATATCCATTTCATTGCATGTTTGTACATATTGCATTGTAGTTTGCATACATTCATAGCATCGCCTTCCACCCATGGCTGGCGCCTTTCCAGGTTGAGCTTGGTCCGGTATGTGCCCTTACTTTTCATGTTAAAACACAGTTCTGCATGTGTATCGCGCCGATTCCACGCTGATATGTTGGTTGAGGGTTGCGACACCTTTTCTGTGTTACACATGGCCTGTATGCGTACATACCTTTCCTAGGCAAGATTTGGTTTGGCCTGCGTGCCATATCCATTTCCATCTTCCTAGCATATCCATATATATTACATTGTAGTGTAATTTTTGCATCCGGCATTAGGATCGCAGTCCTTTCTCCAGCGGGTCGTTTCCCCACTTATGTCAATTCCACCCAATACTTGTTCTTGCGTCTGTCTACAATGCTCATAGTTCAGTTGACCGTTCTATGGTAGACAGACTTGTTATCTCCATCCATCTATTTGACATAGGTGTGGTTTCGAACCGCTCATGATTGGATCATGATTCAATTGCTTTGCATGTAGTTTGTATTATTTCAATTACATTGCATCTTCATTTGCATTGTTTATACATTGTTTTGTATATATTGCATTTCGTTTTGCATCCACCTTTGCATTGTCATGCATGTTGCTAACAATATTGTACCTGTTAAGTTTGTTTTCTTTTCAGGCACGATATTGTATGTACGGTTCATTTGAGGCTGGTGCAACCAGACGAGCCGCACAGGTATTGTATCTCCCGAATGAGACGTATCGAGAATTGCATAATTCTCTTACATCCTTTCTGCATTGTAGTGTAGTTCAGTGTATGCTAGCTTAACACTGTCGCATATATGCTTCGTTACAGCTTTCTTTGCATGATCATAAGTTATGCTCGGCTTCGTGCATTGTCTTGCATTTTGCCCCTGCCTTCGGGCGCATATCTTGTTTGTCTTGCATGTTTGTCTAAGTCTTCGGCCTTGTCAAAAATGGGTCGTCTCTGGGCTTTGACATTCACTCCCGTCATTGTTATGACTTTCGAGTTTTGTCAAAGAGGGGCAACTGTAGACACCCCATTTTTGACCGTCCTCAAGACTTGGACGTCACCGTTTGAACACTCGGTGATTATCCATGTTTGTGTTCGTTTGGAGTTCCCGGAGGCCTCGGCTCGCGTGCCTTGCCTCAGGATCTCCGAACTCGACCGTTTAGTGTCTGGTTTTGCACCAAACACTTGTGTTTTTCCTTGGAAGGGCAGGGTAGGGCTTGTGGACCATCCTCACCCATCACCGGCAGTGGCTAGAGGCCACCGGCAGTGGCTAGAGGCCACCGGCTGTTTTTTTTCTGCCACCGGCAATGTATATTGCCGGCCGGCACTATTTGTTGCCGGTCAGCACTTTTTAGTGCCGGCCGGCACTGTCTTTGGCCAAGATGGCATTTTTGACCGGCCGATTACTGTGCATCTGCTTTAGCAGATATTTTAAGACAGCTGTCTTGCTTTTGCTCCCCTCCATACACGTGTATGGAGGGATCTCCCTCTTATGAAGCTTGTCTTGTAAGCTTTACAAGACAAGAAGTGCCATATAGAGAGAGGGAGAGCTCTTGGCTTGAGAGGTTAGAGAGTTTAGATATTTTGGAGAGCTTAGACAGCCATTGTTAGGGTTTGAGTTCTAGGGTTAGGGTTTGCTACACCTTATCTCTCTCTTTTTCCCTCTTGTGTGTGTTTTAGTGCACTTGTGTCTTATTATTGCACACAAACACATAGTGTTTCACCTTCCTCTTGGAGTTGAGGTTCTAAGAGACTGATTTTGAAGTTTTGGTGTTGGATTCAAGCCAAAGGAAGGCCATTGGAGCACCATTGTTGAAGAGGACTACAAGGGTAAGAAACTAACACCTTTATTCCCCATTTTTGCATTGATTTTCTACCTGTTTTAGAGCTATTTTTGGGCTTATTGTATAACATAAAAAAGTTCTATTTTTAGGCCCTCTTTATTGTTTATTAAGAGTGTTTTATTGTTTGAGGGTGGTTGACCCCCCTTAGGCCTTGAAAGGCCTCATTTTGAGCCCTTTTGTGCTAGCTCCGGGATTTTGGTGTTGGGGTCTCTTCACCACTGAAATCTTGAGGGATTTCAGTGGTGAAGATGATGCCTTGAAGTCCCAAGAAGGAGAGGGCCACCCCCTCTCCTTGTTGTCCTTGAAAAGGGCATGTTTTGGCCTCTTGAGAGAGCATTATGCTTGAGTGTGTGTTGAGCATATTTAGGCTATTTTTCATGCTTATATATCCATAATATAACATGATTTTAAATTGGTTTTGGTACTCCATGCATGCTTAGCATAGTTGCCTTGTAATGCCTTGTTATGCCTTAACATGTCTTAGGTTGTTAGCCTTTGTTGGAGCATGTTTTAGGCTTGGTCTTGTGAAGATTTTGTGCATGTTTTGCCATGTTCTGGGTCTGTCCTAGGTTGTTTGGGTCGAATTTGGCATGCATCATATAGCTCCTTTGTATTTAGGCTTGTTGGCCTTGAGCATATGGATGTATAGCATGACATCTTTGCATTGATTTGGTGATTTGGGGTCACTTTATATGTTATTTCAGTCCCATTTCCATGCTTGTTTGATTGCCTTGCATGCATCTTTAATGCCTCTTAAGCTTGTGTAGCAATGCTCCATGTTTTGGTGTTTATGCATGCCTTTGATTTTGAGTCACTTAGATGCCATCTAAGTAGTCCTTTAGCTTTGTTTTAACATGCTAAACCTTTGATTTTGGTCCTTCCTTTCATGCCATGTTTGGCCTTGTTAAGTGTAGTTCAATGCTCCTTTGATTTGCTTTGAACACTTGGACTATATGTTGCATGTTTGGCTTGATTTTGTTGCTTGGTTTGACACCATCCTAACATGCATTTTCAGAGCTTATGTTGCATGTCAATAGTCCATGATTGTCCTTTTCAAGTGTGCTTGAGAGTTGTTCAATTTATGCCCAAGTGTTGGCCTTTCAACATGTGTATGTGTGCATGTGTATTTGGCCCCTCATTTTAGCATTATGGCTACTGTTTTAGGCCTATTTAGAGTTGCCTAATTCATGTTTAAGTCCATCTTTGCACCCATTTGCATTGCCATATGTATGCTTGTATGCTTGCATAAGTTAGTTGCCATGCCATGTTGCATCCTTAGCTTGTATGCTTAGGTTGCATTGCATTTTGCATGCATTCCTTGCCCCTTGATTTGGTGATAGGGATTAGGACTTTGGTTTGATTTGGTTTGCATTTCATTTGAAATCAAAGTTGCATACTCGGTTCTTTGGGCCATCATGCATGGAAATGCGTGATTGGTGGTTCGAGAATCGAGGCACATGCCCCTTTGAGTCATTATCATGATAAGGGACATGGTTGGTGCATATATGCCTTGAATTGTGCTGCCATGCTTTGCCTTGCCCTCTGTTGCTGTCATTTGCAGATTCTGCAGGAACACTCTGCCGACCGGCAGTGTAAGGTGCCGGCCGGCAATCATTCCTCTGCCGACAACTCCATTTTGTGCCGATGGCCACACACCAGTGCCGGTGGTAATTCCACTCAGCCGGTGGCACTCCCCAGTGTCCAGGGATGCAGTCCTGAGGTTTTGACAGCCTCCAGAGGAGTGAAGGAAGGAAAACAGAGGCAGCCTATGCATGGCGGCGCATTTCCCGAGGCGATTTATCTGTTTTCTTAGCTTAATTTAATTTGTTAATTAAATTAATTAATTTGTAATATTTAATTAGCTTGCATAGTTAATTAATTTGTAATATTTATTTGGTCCCTCCGAGTGAGGGTGAATATGTAATAAGTGTGCGTGAGTGTGTGTATGTCTTCCAACCTCACGTCTTTCTTCCCTTTTATTTACCTGCTTATAATGGTAGATTAGGGCACGTTTAATTTAGCATACCTTTTGCTATGCATGTGTGCATCCATGCATTTGTATTGCATGCATTAGGCTCGGTACATCACGCTAACTGCATTTGTACTTCAATTCAAAAATTGACTATGCGATAGTTGATCACATTTCACATGCCATGTTTAGGGTTAGCCGAGCCTGCCTAGATTGCATTTTTGCATGTGATGCATTAGCCATTTTTTAACATGAACTAGGACATGCATGTTTGCTAACTAGTTTACTGTTTTGGCACGGAGTACAATGTAAGTATTTTCGCTTTAGCATCTCGCATGCGTGTGAATGTTAACATGACAGTATGCTTGCCATGCGGCTAAATGCTTATGTGTTAAACTGTTTGAATGCCTGTGGGTGAAGGTTGGATTGTTTGAGTTGGAAAAACTCATTGAAATCCGTGTTTTTAGCCTACTTGCGAGTAGCAAATTCCAAAGCATTTTCAAAACGAACGGATATGCAATGTTTCTTTCCAAATTAGGCAATCTAGTCTATACTTGTTTGCTGCGCGCATAACATAGTAATTCTAGGCTAATAAAAGGAATGAGAACACATAACGTTTTCAAAATCGGATATCATGGTTAGTAGAGGCCGGTCTTCGGACCGGGCGAAAGGGGGTGCTCATAGCTGACCTTCCCCGATCGTACCCAAGCTCCCGAGCCGAGACAACTCCGGTGATGACGGACTTGTGGCCTTCGGCACCGAGTCAGGGTTTCCTAAATTTTCCCATTTTTAAAAAAAATATTTAGGTGGCGACTCTGTATCTGGCAAAGCAGTCCATGTTTGGCACTACTTTTTCAAAAATCTGTTTCTCAAAACGATTTGCCAGATTTGGACTCTTTGGTTTAGATTAAGAACCGCGACAACAAAAATCGCGAGTCCGAACTGTAGCAGCGAGGTCCCCCTCCGCGGGCGCGTCTATACTACAGCACCCTATTCTCCACAGCAAAATGAAATTGCTGAAAGGAAGAATAAAACCCTTAAAGAAATGATGAATGTCATGTTACTAAGTTCAGACTTACCGCAGAACTTATGGAGGGAAGCAATTTTGTCTGCTAATTATATTCTTAACAGAATACCCCACAAGAAAACCAACAACACTCCTTATGAATTGTGGAAAGGTCGACCACCTTTCTACAAATACTTAAAAGTGTGGAGGTGTTTGGAAAAAGTAGTAGTTCCTGCTCTTAAAAAGACTAAGATAGGACTAAAAACAGTGGATTGTGTGTTTATTGGTTATTCTCAGAATAGTAGTGCATATCGGTTTCTGACTTATAAATAAAAAATACTTGATATACATGTGAACATTATTATAGAGTCAAGGAATGCTGTGTTTTTTGAACATGCTTTTCCTTATAAGAAAGGACAAGAAGTAAGTTTACATAAAAGAACTTATGAATGTACACAAAGTCAAGAGACTAATGACAATCAAACACAAGAGACTAGTAATGGTCTCGACCAATAGGATTTAACTAATGATGAACCAAGACGAAGTAAGAGAGCAAGACCATCAAAATCCTTTGGTCCAGATTTTCTAACATACCTGTTAGAAAATGAACCTCAAAGCTTTAAGGAAGCAATGACAAGTCCTGAAGTACCTTTGTAGAAAGAGGCTGTTAATAATGAAATTGAATCCATTATGCAAAATCATACTTGGGAATTGGTGGATCTTCCACATGGTTCTAAAACTCTTGGATATAAATGGATATTCAAGAGAAAAATGAAAGTAGATGGTTCAATAAACAAATATAAAGCAAGATTTGTGGTAAAAGGTTATAGATAAAAGGAATGTCTAGACTATTTTGACACATATTCCCCTGTGATAAGAATAACATCCATTCGCATGCTTATTGCTATAGCAGCGTTATATAATTTAGAGATATATCAAATGGATGTTAAGACAACTTTCTTAAATGGCGATGTAAATGAAGAAATCTATATAAAACAACCCGAAGGGGTTGTAGTGCCAAGGCAAAAAAAAAAGAAAGTTTATCGACTTGTAAACTCTCTTTATGGATTAAAACAAACACCTAAGCAATGACATGGAAAATTTGATCATACTATGCTTACTAATGGGTTTAAGATAAACGAATGTGACAAATGCGTCTATGCTAAAAACATTGACAAAGGTTATGTCATCGTTTGTCTTTATGTGGATGACATGCTTATTATTGGAAGCAGTCAAAACATGATCAAATCAACTAAGTAAATGCTGAACAAAAGATTTGATATGAAAGATATGGGGGTCACAGATGTAATATTAGGAATGAAAATTACTAAAACATCTGATGGATATGCATTATCTCAATTTCATTATATTGAGAAAATTCTTGGTAAATATGTCAAGGATGATATGAATGTATCAAGAACACCTATAGACATTAGTCTTTATTTGTCAAACAATAAAGGTGATGCAGTGTCTCAGCTAAAATACTTCCAAATCATTGGAAGCCTAATGTACCTAATAAATTGCACTCATCCTGATATAGCTTATGTTGTCAGTAAATTGAGTAGGTACACTAGTAACCCCGGAGAAGACCATTGGAAAGCGATCATTCGGGTTCTTAGATATCTAAGGTTTACTCGGGATCATGGTTTGAACTTTACTCGATATCTTGCAGTACTGGAAGGTTATTGTGATGCCAATTGGATATCGGATACTAAAGATTCAAAATCCACTAGTGGATATGTCTTTACTCTGGGTGGCGCTGCTGTTTCTTGGAAATCCATGAAACAAACATGCATCGCACAATCCACAATGGAATTTGAGTTCATTGTTGTAGACAAAGCAGGAGAAGAAGCATAATGGCTTCTCTATTTCTAAGAAGGCATTCCAATGTGGCCAAAACATGTGCCAGCTATTTCCATGCATTGTGATAGTCAATCTGCAATAGGCAGGGCACAGAGTCATGTGTATAATGGTAAGTCACGACACATTCATCGTTGACATAATACCATAAGGCAATTTCTCTCAAATGAAATAATCTCAATAGATTATATAAAATCTAAAGAGAATATTGCGGATCCGTTAACAAAAGGTTTGACAAAAGAGCAAGTGTATAGTTCATTGAAGGGGATGAGATTAAAGCCTATTACATAAGAGTCATTATAATAGTAACCCTACTTAAATAACTGGAGATCCCAAGAACTAAGTTCAAAGGGACAACTAAGTTATGTGTTCCTATGGTAAGAGTGATATCTGCAACATGTGTTGTATGCAGAGGTTTAAGGATAAGCTTTTCTTTCAATAATTACTTATATCTTGATTTAGGCATAAAAATCAAGACGAGTATAAGAGATAATCACAATAAGAATCACCTCTATGAGTGTCGAACTGGGGCCGGTTCTATGAGAATGAAGAGACTAAATTCTCTAGAAGCACTCATAAACAATCAGGAGTGTTCAAGGCCAAAATGAACACAACCGTGAGAACCACAATGTGTCGGAAGATATTTTGTGTGAAATCTATTGTCTTGGCTTACACAAACGGCTAAATAATTCAAGGCATCGCATCTATTGGTTAGCTAGTAAGTCCGATAGGCTATCACTAGAGAAGGTTTGAGGCCGAAAGCTACCTATCCTGATGCAAGATATTTTCGACTTATACTCTTTCGACAAATTCTGAATATTGCTGTATTTCCGTTGTCATCAAATTCCATTCATGTGGGGGATTCTTAGAAATGGTTTTGGAAAAATCAGATTTTTCCTAAACTTTGGTCTAATTTTTAGGTGGGACCCATGCTCCAAAGTTGGCGGGTCTAAGTGGTAACCCGTTCTATATCGCATTGTGATTCATGTAGTATATTTGGTTGCTCAAAACCATTATCGGGTGAATGGGAAATTGAAGCCAAATTGAGCTCTATGGAAATGGCGTTTTTGGTGAAATTTCCATAAAGGTTGAATTAAGGGTTGTCCTACATTGGTTTGGTAGGTAAACTTTTGTGGGTTTATAAGGCTTGGGTTTGCAACTTGGGAAGGGCCCCAAGGGGTACCCAAGTTTTGTGGAAGGGTGAGGTTATAGGCAAAGTGGGCTAGACCCATTGTACCCAAAATAAACACATTTACGACTGCCACCACTGTCTGTCCAGTCAGTCAGGCAGGCTAGACTGGGCTTGGGCGTGGGTGCATAGTGCAAGGTTGGGTTGGGCTTGTCCGATCCAACACTTATCTTTTTTGTCCAAAAACATTTGTATTTATTTTTATTTTTTGGAAAAATAAAATCTGACCGTTTAAATTCAAATTTCGGTTGGAAAATTTAGTTTTGGCTTGCACTTTTCTGTACAAATTTCATATCTATCCGAACAGATTCAGTTCAAAACCCCTACTTGTTTAATTTAAATTCAAATAGTTTTGTATCTGTTTAATTCAAACCGAACATGTACTATACTTGTTAAATTCAAATCTGAAAGCCACCATTGCACCTATAAATAGACAAGTCCTTCATTTGGATTTTTACTCAATTTTTATACTCAATTATGCCATCGCTCTCTCTGTATTTTGCTGCATTATTTTCCTGTGAGAAATAGTGTAAACACAAAGTGTGTTTATTGTGTAAATAGTTTGTAGTGTTGTTACTATTCATTGTTGATCATTTTATCCTATGAGATAGACGTCTACAATCAGAAAGCACCATGGAGAGAACGAATCTGTCTTAAGGACACAACGTTAAACACTAGACTTGATCAAAAATTTGTTTGAGAGATTAATTAGGTAAGTAATTAATTTACTTTCTGTTTTATTTATTTTTATGAAATTCTGATTTTATTTTATTTTATATACTGTTTGATTTTTGTAATTAAACGGTTTTTCTTCTTTCTTTAATTCTTCGAATACAGTGAAGATTGTCCAACAGATTTGCTCCATAATCTTTAGGAAAACATGATCTCTTATTTGGAATTTCGATTCCTGTCTTCGTCTATCTACATAGCCTTTCTGGCGACTTTAGGTAGTGCGAATTCACTGTTGGATGAGTTGAATTTCATCACTTGTTATTTGCACGATTTTAGGGCCTAATAACTTTCTGTCTCCAACTTTAGCCCAACACAGGGGTGAGTGACACCCCCTTCCACATAACAATAGTTACCAAGCAAGCATTGAAATGTTGTTATATGGAAGGAGGTGTCGCCCACCCCTATGTTGGGCGAAAGTTGGAGATCATGTTTTCCTAAAGATCTCACCAACAAGAGGAGTTATTCGATTTGGAAAACGAGAAAAGTTAAACCCACGTTACATCGGGCCATTCGAGATATTAGAAATGATTGGTTTTGTGGCATATCGCCTTGCACTGCCACCTGAACTGTCCAATGTCTACAATGTGTTTCATGTTTCGATACTTCGACGATATCTTCGAGATCCAGAGCATGAGTTGAACCAGAGTTAATGAGGACATGAGCTAAATGACCACAAACAGAAAGTGTACCTGACACAACATTCTCAGTAACTTTCGGGTTTCCAAGCACCAAGGCGAAAGCTTTTCCTTGGCGTTTTTGGTCCTTCCTCACTCCTCCAAGTACTGGGGGTTTTAGGGCTGGTTTAAAGGGGCCTGCTATAAGATTGGTAAACTTCAGACAATCTCTCAGCAAGTGGCCAACTTGACCACATCTAAAGCATGCTGTCGTATCTCAATGGCATCGTCCCCAATGAGTCCTTCCACAAGTAAGGCAAGTTTGAATGGTGCCACCTCTAGGAGGGGTGTGACAAAAATAATATAGGGCCCGTATCAATACATATGAGATCCATTCACTTGCATGTAGAAGTGAAAAAAAAGAAAAAGAAGAAGAAGAAGAAGAAGAAGAAGAAGAAGAAGAAGAAGATAAAACAACGGAATTATACGTAATATTATTTTCATATTTTTGTGATTATTTCTAAATAAGGAACTACTTTTAGGTGTCCATGTAAGTGATGATATATAACAGTAATAAAAATTCATAAAGATATATCATTTCTCTATTTTATTTGTCAAGGACTATATATCAGTTATTTTTCTGACCATTTTATATCACAAATTTATATTTACATTAGTTTTTAATAATTATCTTCAAACAAAATAATTAATCAATCATATTTATATAGACAATAATATAAAATGTGATAATAAAAAAGAAAGTGATGACATATTTACGTACAATATTTGTGTAATAAAAGCCCACCATTCACACACTACAAAAAATTTGATTTTTTGTGACGGCAAAATGCTGTCGCAAATACTCAAAATGTCGTCTCAAAAACATTTTTGCGACGGCAACTCACTTTTAGCGACGACAAGTGGGGGGTCACAACAAAGGGTTTTGCTAAAAGGTTTTAGCGACGGCACAATGCCGTCGTCTTTTTTTTGCTACGGCAAAGTTGCTTTTTTGCGACGACATTCAGCTGTTGGCATTAATATGTAAAAATCTGAGTTTGTTTGAGACGGCACTGTGTTGCCGTCGCTAAAAGTGTTATTTGCGACGGCAAAAATGTCGTCGCTAAAGTGTTTTTATTGCAACGGGAGATCTGCTGTCGTTAAAAGTTTTTTTGAAACAGCATGACATACCGTCGCTAAATGACTATTTGCGACGCCAAATAATATCGTCGCGAAAGATTTTTGTTTCAACTTTGCCAATATATTTTGCGACGGCATTGCCTACGTCGCAAAAAAAAATCTGGTTCTAATGTTTTTTGAGACGGTGTGGTGCCATCTCAAAAAAAAAAAAAAAAAACTGCAATAAAATTATTAAAAATATGAAAATTACCTGTATTAAATGAAAAATAACTGAAAAAGAAACCAATAATTACATAATAATATAAAATTTTCAGTATAAAAATAACAATTCATCCATAATAAAAATATTCTTGCATTCATAACAACACATTAGCAAAATTATCCCACTACATAATATTGCATAATACATATACTGTCACGACTCAAACCCGCCCCTATGGGTTAAGGCCATAATTGGCTAGTAATCACGAGATTACCTACGGCCTCAAACCCAATAAGACAAGACTCATCAGAGTAAAAGGGGCCAAACGGAAGCAAATTTAAAACTTTGTCCATAGAGTCGTGCTTATATGCACACCATAACATTCCATATGTACATATGTTAATAACTCACAACAGAAAGTGTAATGACATAAGATTTTATACAGATAGGATCATCCAAACTAAGTCAACCCATGAAAACTATATACAGACGTATTCAAAACTTCGCCAACCTGACAAAATGTAAATACATAACAAAAGGGCGAAGACGGGTCTCATGCGTGAGACATAAGGGATGACTCTCAAAACCTTAGTTGTTCCATATAGACTTCACTGAGGCTGGGTCTGGACTTCTCTTGGCTCACCTACAAACACATGAATGAGCGTGAGCGAAAGCCCAGTGAATAACATCAAATCAAATACAAAAGTTACATAACAATGTAGAACAACATGTTCCAAACGGCCTTGGGCCCAATTCATATTTCTATTTAACAGATATATAACTATACGAAATTCAAATCAAGTGACTGTAGTTTCAAACATTCTGGCCTTTGGCCCATTCAGATTTCCATTCATATCAAAACGGCCTTCGGCCCATTCATTTATGTCAAAATGGCCTTCGGCCCATTCGTTTACGTCAAAACGGCCTTCGGCCCATTCAGATTTCCATTCATATCAAAACGGCCTTCGGCCCATTCATTTATGTCAAAATGGCCTTCGGCCCATTCGTTTACGTCAAAACGGCCTTCGGCCCATACATTCGTGTCAAAACGGCCTTCGGCCCACTCATTCATGTCAAAACGACCTTAGGTCCATTCATACATGTCCAAACGACCTTTGGTCCACACATTTCTATCAAAACGACCCTCGGTCCATTCATTTCTATCAAAACGGCCTTCGGCCCATACCTTCGTGTCAAAACGGCCTTCGGCCCATACATTCGTGTCAAAACGGCCTTCGGCCCACTCATTTATGTCAAAACGACCTTAGGTCCATTTATTTCTATCAAAACGACCTTCGGTCCATTCGTTTACGTCAAAATGGCCTTCGGCCCACTCATTTATGTCAAAACGACCTTAGGTCCATTTATTTCTATCAAAATGACCTTAGGTCCATTTATTCATATCGAAACGACCTTCGGTCCATTCATTCGTTCATGTCAGACTTTTGTCCACAATCCCAATTAGCAACTTATAAAGCTTATAAGGGAATAAACAGTTGGACATTGCTAAGCTTTCAAATATCGATATTACTCACAGTGATCGGCTTGTAGATTTGCCCTGGAGCTTGACCCTACACATTTCATGAACACAAAAGGGTCATTAACAGTTCAATCCGTTCTTTAATTAACATATTCCTCTTTAGGCTTTATTCTTATTTCGTTAACTCATTTACAATGCCCAATGCATGCCTAAGAGTGCTTACAAGTGAAAGAAAACGGAAAACAGAACACAGAATGCAATTTCAGAATTTCAGAAAATAAGGTCGCCGCTCGAGCGTGGACTTCCCCGCTCGAGCGGGGAAGTTGACGCTCGAGCGGGGAGCTATGTAGATAGGCCATCCGCTCGAGCGGCAGAGTTAACGCCCGAGCGTGATTTTGATGTAACCAGTATTTTTGCAGGCCTTACGACCCGAACCCGCCCCTATGGGTTAAGGCCATAACCGGCCAGTAATCACGAGATTACCTACGGCCTCAAACCAAATAAGACAAGACTCATCAGAGTAAAAGGGACCAAACGGAAGCAAATTTAAAACTTGGTCCATAGAGCCGTGCTTATATGCACACCATAACATTCCATATGTACATATGTTAATAACTCACAACAGAAAGTGTAATGATATAAGATTCTATACAGATAGGATCATCCAAACTAAGTCAACCCATGAAAACTATATACAGACGTATTCAAAACTTTGCCAACCTGACAAAATGTAAATACATAACAAAAGGGCGAAGATGGGTCTCGTGCATGAGACACAAGGGCTGACTCTCTCAAAACCTTAGTTGTTCCATACAGACTTCACTGAGGCTGGGTCTGAACTTCTCTTGGCTCACCTACAAACACATGAATGAGCGTGAGCGAAAGCCCAGTGAATAATATCAAATCAAATACAGAAGTTACATAACAATGTAGAACAACATGTTCCAAACGGCCTTGGGCCCAATTCATATTTCTATTTAACAGATATATAACTATACGAAATTCAAATCAAGTGACTGTAGTTCCAAACATTCTGGCCTTTGGCCCATTCAGATTTCCGTTCATGTCAAAACGGCCTTCGGCCCATTCATTTATGTCAAAACGGCCTTCGGCCCATTCATTTCTGTCAAAATGGCCTTCGGCCCATTCGTTTACGTCAAAACGGCCTTCGGCCCATACATTCGTGTCAAAACGGCCTTCGGCCCACTCATTAATGTCAAAACGACCTTAGGTCCATTCATATATGTCCAAATGACCTTCGGTCCACTCATTTCTATCAAAACGACCTTCGGTCCATTCATTTATGTCAAAACGACCTTCAGTCCATTCGTTTACGTCAAAACGGCCTTCGGCCCATACATTTGTGTCAAAACGGCCTTCGGCCCACTCATTTATGTCAAAACGACCTTAGGTCCATTTATTTCTATCAAAACGACCTTCGGTCCATTTGTTTACATCAAAACGGCCTTCGGCCTACTCATTTATGTCAAAACGACCTTAGGTCCATTTATTTCTATCAAAACGACCTTAGGTCCATTTATTCATATCAAAACGACCTTCGGTCCATTCATTCGTTCATGTTAGACTTTTGTCCACAATCCCAATTAGCAACTCATAAAGCTTATAAGGAAATAAACAGTTGGACATTGCTAAGCTTTCAAATACCGATATTACTCACTGTGATCGGCTTGTGGATTTGCCCTGGAGCTTGACCTTACACATTTCATGAACACAAAAGGGTCATTAACAGTTCAATCCGTTCTTTAATTCACATATTCCTCTTTAGGCTTTATTCTTATCTCGTTAACTCATTTACAATGCTCAATGCATGCCTAAGAGTGCTTACAAGTGAAAGAGAACGGAAAACAGAACACAGAATGCAATTTCAGAATTTCAGAAAATAAGGTCCCCGCTCGAGCGTGGACTTCCCCGCTCGAGCGGACACTTAAGGCCTGCAAAAATACTGGTTACATCAAAATCATGCTCGGGCATTAACTCTGCCACTCGAGCGGATGGCCTGTCTACATAGCTCCCCGCTCGAGCGTCAACTTCCCCGCTCGAGCGGGAACCATGTCTGCAAAAAGTGCTGGGAGCACGATTTTCCTGCTCAAGCTGCACTTAACCCGCTCGAGCGGACATAAAAAATCTGGGTTTTCCAGATTGAGTTCTTGAGCTCCAATTCGATTTTCAACCAACAAATCATGCATGTTATGGCTCAATTCTCAAATATAAGTATACTAATATGATGCAAACCCCAAATCTCAACCCAATGGAGCTCAATTCATAATTAATTCACATGCATGCCCCAATCTCCCATCAAACTCATTCTAACATAAAAAATTCATACATTCAAGCTCATATCTTCATAAATTGTACATGCATGTGATGAATTAGCCACATTCTCAACTTAGACAACACAAATGGTGATCAAAACATGAGTTTCAACCAAAACTCTACTTGAATAATGTATTTCAAGCTTATACATGCTATTTCAACACAATTTCTTACATGCATGCATATGTCAAGCTTTAATTCAACAAAACCAACCCAATTTCATTTCAATCTTACTCTTGATCACCCAATTAGCTTGAACACACAAAATTATAAACTATAATCCAAGAATTACTCACCTAGAAGCTTTGATTCTCACAATCTATAACAATTCTTGGATTATCTTCAAGGTTCCCAAGCTTTAAGCTACAATTTGCACAATTCTCTCCTCTTTCCCTCTCTACAGTCGACTCTCCTCTAATTTGAGTCCCAAATCAGTCAAATGAAGCAAGAAGGGAGAATAGAGGGTGTAGTGCCCTTACCCAACAAAACCCACTATTGGCATTATAATAATAATAAGGTAATGGGGCACTAATTAATCATTTTGAATCTAATTATTTTGATCCGAATCAATTTCTAATTAAATTTCACCGTAGGTTCTAAAAATTATGCCAATCACAATGGCGTAATCGATTTCGGGTTTTGTGGCCGATAAGGCCTCCAATTTAATTTTCAAAGCAGATTATTCAAACAGATATTCCTACGGTGAACAGATAGAACTTCGAAATCACATATATTCACAAAATGACACATAAAATCATATTAAACACATCATCATACTCGTATTAAGGACTAATTAGCATACTACAGAACAGGGGTATTACATATACAATGTTTAAATACATAATGTTGTTCACAATTCAAATAACGTAAATGAAAAACAAAAGTTTCCCTCATGATTTTTCCATTTGTAACAAAAAGAAAAGTTAGTCGCAATCTTCACACGCCTGCATTCCACAAGAAGCAAACTGCTACTCGGGAAATATTTGAAAACAAAAAATAAAAATAATTAATGACAATATAATTATGTGTTAATATTTTAATTACAAAAAAAACTTAAAAAAAATTAACTGCTATATAATTACAAAGATAATTAAGTAAATAATTTTGGCTAGACAAAAATCCGGCTCTAACTCCCACACCGGGAACCCGATTGGGGTCCCGTCTTCTCCCACAAGTCTCTCATGCCTAGGCGGTCGTGTGTGCCAAGTTTCGTGCTAAACCGATGCCGTTTAGTAATTTTGGGGCGTTAACACCTCGAATTCAAATTTATTAAGGAATTGATTTGCCTAGACCGAAATCCGGCTCTAACTCCCAAACCGGGAACCCAATTCGAGCCTTGTCTTCTCCCACAAGTCTCTCATGCCTAGGCAGTCATGTGTGCCAAGTTTCATGCTAATCTGACCCTGTTTGGTGATTTTGGGGCGTCAATACCTCGAATTCAAATTTCTTAAGGAACTAATTCGCCTAGACCGAAATCCGACTCTAACTCCCAAACCAGGAACCTGATTCGAGCCCGTCTTCTCCCACAAATCTCTCGTGCCTAGGCGGTCGTGTGTGCCAAGTTTCATGCTAATCCGACCCCGTTTGGTGATTTTGGGGCGTTAACACCTCGAATTTAAATTTCTTAAGGAACTAGTTTACCTAGAGTGAAATCTGGCTCTAACTCCCAAACCGGGAACCCGATTGGAGTCCTGTCTTCTCCCATAAGTCTCTCGTACCTAGGCAGTCGTGTGTGCCATGTTTCGTGCTAAACCGATGCTGTTTGGTGATTTTGAGGTGTCAACACCTCGAATTCAAGTTTCTTAAAGAATTAGTTTGCCTAGACCGAAATCCGGCTCTAACTCCCAAATCGGGAACTCGATTGGAGTCTCGTCTTCTCTCACAAGTCTCTCGTGCCTAGGTAGTCGTGTCTGCCAAGTTTTGTGCTACTTCGATGCCGTTTGGTGATTTTGGAGCGTTAACAGCTCGAATTCTAAGTTTCCTAAGAAACTAGTTTGCCTAGAGGGAAATCCGACCCTAACTCCCAAACCGGGAACCCGATTCGAGTCTCGTCTTCTGCCACAAGTCTCTCATTCCTAGGCCGTTGTGTGTGCCATGTTTTGTGCTACTCTGACGCCGTTTGATGATTTGGGGGCATTAACACCTCAAATTCTAAGTTTCTTAAGAAACTAGTTTGTTTCTTAAGAGTGAAATTTGGCTTTGTAGACACCTCATTTTTTACCGTCCTCAGGACTTGGATGTGCTTCCAGGCACATCCGGTGACAAGTTTGATTGCTCGCTGAGCTCTCAACTTTCGCGACGGAATGCCCCAGGTTTGATCCTTCCAAACCCTATTTCCATTCTGTCTCATTTTTGGACCATGCTTTAATCCCTCTATATTGATGTTCATGATGGCCTGTCGGCCATGATCAAGGGCTTCCGGACATGGACTTTTTCCTGCCGGCCACCAATAGGCCCTGCCAGCCAACAATGAGGCCCTACCGGCCACCACTGATGGCCGGCTGGCCACTATTATTTTAACAGATATTTTTCAGATATTTTTTAGCCACCAGTTTATAGGATAGACCATCTACACCCACGTGGATGGCTGGATCTCTTCAAGGCTCTTTGTATCTCCTATATATAGAGACCTTCCTCTTGCATGCAAAGGGTTACAAAAAATTTGGCTGAGATATTTCTTTCTCTAGAATCCTCTCTCTCTACATTTTAGCCTTGAAAGTGAGCTTTTCTTGCATATTGCACTAGCATCCTTAGCCAAACACCTTAGCCTTAGACTTGAGGTTCTTGGAGGCCTTGTTAGAGCTCCTTGGAGTGGTTTTGGCTCAGAAGTTTGATTTTTTGCTTGCTGTTTTGCTGCTGTCTTCAAGGGTAAGAAGTTACTCCCTTTTAAGCTTTGTTTTGCTTCATTGGTTGGCCACCCTTGCATGTTGTTTTTGGCCTAGTTGTCAACTACAAAAACCTTTATTTTCAAGAGTTTGAAATGGTAGTTTAAGGTTCTTTTGAGGTTAGAGGTGTTCTCCTCTCTTTTGTGGCTTATTTGCTAAGCTTTGTGCCATGTTTAAAAGCCTTTAAAACAATCTCTTTTTGGCCTTTTAATCACTAAAATCCATGGGATTTTTAGTGGCAAAAACTTGGTTTTGAGGACCAAAATAGGAGGGGGTGATCTCCTCTCCTTGTTTCTCCTTTGCATGTGTTGATGGCTTAGTAGATGAGCATGTTTTTCTACCATCTCTTGACTTGATCTAAGCATGTTTTTGTGACTTTTTTTAACATGTTTTACCTCTATTTTTGGCTGGCTTGGTCACTTCTTGTTTGCATCTTTCGCTTGTAGTGCAAATCTTGCATACTAGCCTTGTATGCTTAATGTTTTAGCTCATCTTTCTAGCATGTGTTAGTCTAACTTCAGCATGCTTTTACCATTGATTTTGCATGCTTTAACTCTGTGCTAAGTGGTTTTGGTCATTTGAGACTTGTTATGCATGGTTGTAGTACAAAGGCCCTTGCTAGCCTTGCGTTTTGAGGTCTCTAGCATGCTTTGCTTATGATGTTTGCATGACATGGAATCATTTCACTTGTAATTTTAGAGCACATGTCATTGTCACACTCTCACATATTTCACTCTCCAAGGGCTTTTGAGTGTTGAGCCTTATGCCTTGTTTATGAGCCAATGCATGAACATGATTTTTCTTGCTTTTCATGCTACCATCTCAGCACATTTTGGTCATTGTTTTGGCATGTTGGAGGTCTGTTTAGGACTGGCTTGGCCATTTGAGCATTGTATTGCATGGGTTTGGTGTAAAGCACTTCACTAGCTTTGATGCTTAAACCTTTAAACATGCATATTATTGGTTATTTGCATGGTTTTAAGTTACTTAGCATGTCATTTCAGTGCTGAAATGTATGTCATCGCACTCCATGGTTTCAATCTTTCACTTGCCTTGAAAGTGATCTTAAGCCCTTTGTTGACTTGGGCATAGAATTGAGGTTCTCATGCCTAACGGTTTTAACCTTCTCTTGAGGGTTTCTACTAACCAATAGCATGAGGCTTCTTTCACGCTTAAGGTGCTTATGGCTAAGGCCATCTTTCCAATTAGAGGACTTTTCACATTGGATTTAACCGGTTAAAGGACTAATTAGTAATGTAAAATGCGTAAACAAGAATTTAATCAAGTAAAACATGCCAAGATAAGCATGTTGCATGTGTGCATTGCATTGTGTTCAATTGGACATTATATTGAACACAAGGTGAATTGGTTCATTTCATACTCAAAGTGATTAAAATGAGCCAGTTCCCTTTGTCTCCATTGCCTTTAATCTTCCATGATAAGGCAGTGGTCTTAGAGTCTTGTTTGTCTTGCATTTATTGAAATGCGTGCAAGTTGGATCTTTGACCATCATGCATTGCATGCTAGATTAATGGTTTTAGATCCAATATTGCCCATCCCTTGATGTTTTGAAATGATAAGGAGTGGCACAGTACATACATGCCCTAGAGAGACCCTCCATTTCTTCTATTTTGTGCTCTATTGCAGTTTGGTGTCACAACACACCAATGGCCAGTAGGGCCACACTAATGGCTGGCACCCTTGCATTGTTAGCTGGCAGAGGCCCACTCTTGGCCAGCAGATGGCCGGCAGCAACTCTTCATAGCCGGCAGGCCACTAGTGCACTCCCCATCATTGGTTTGGTAAGTTTCAGCAGCAAGTTCTTGAAGACACCCTGCAAACAGAGCCTCTAAAGAGCAAACCGGAAGGCTTTTCGGGGCGAGAAATCGAATGCGTGCAGGCATGTTCAACATCTTCAAACAGAGCTGGGGCAACCTAGTTTAAAGCTTTAATTATTAATTAGCTTGAATTTGTGATTTAATTAATTAATTTGTTAATTAGTTAATTGTTGTAATAATTAGTAAGTAGTTTGCTAGTTATTCGTTTCATTGTGTAATAATTAGTCTAATTAGATTAATTAGATTAGTTAGCTTAGCTTAGCTTATTCGGGCTCTCCTTCGCGAGGGCAAAATGTTGTAATAAGGGTGCGTGTGTATGTGCATGTCTTCCAACCCCACTTATTTCTTCCTTTTACTTATCAGCTTTTGATTATTAGTTTAGGGTATATTTCAATTAGCATACCTTATGCTTGCATGCGTGCATCATCCATTTGTCTTGCATGCACCGGGCTCGGCGCATCATTCAAACTGCATCGTATTTTAATACCTACTTGAACACGTGTTTCATAGCATGTTATCAAGTGTTGCATTCATATGCCGTTTTAGATAGCCGAGCCTATTTAGCTGCATTTTGCATGTGTTGCATTAGGCATCTTGTATAGTTAGGATCATGCATTTTGGCTCGAAGTACACTGTAAGTGTTTACGCTTTAGCATACTTGCATGAGTGTGAGTGTTGCCATGACAGCATGCTTGCCATGAGGCTACTTGCTTAAGTGATTAACTGTTTGAATGCTTGTGGATGAAGGCTCAATTACTTGAATTGGAACAATTCAACGATTGTGAGTTTTAAGCCCACTTGAGGTGGCAAAATCATGTTGTTTTAAGCCCACTTGAGGGTGGCAAATCCGCGCTTTAACCTACTTGCGAGTAGCACTTCCAAAGCATTTTTAAAAGACAAACATAAGTTGTTTTGTTCCAACTTGAGCGATTTAGTCTATACTTGTATGCTGTGCGCATCACATAGTAAAGCTAGATTAATAACCGGAATAAGAACACATGTGTTTTTAAAACAACATATCATGTGTTAGTAGAGGCCGATCTTTGATCGGGCGAGCGGAGGTGCTCATTTCAGAACATTCCCCTCTCGTACGCAAGTTCCCGAGCCGAGGCAACTTTGGTGATGACGGACATATGGCCTTTGGCACGAGTCAGGATTTCCTAAATTTTTCGAAATAAAATATTTAGGTGGCGACTTTATAATCTGGCAAAGCAGTCCAATTTTAGCATAGTTTGATTTAAAATATGATTTTCCAAAACGATTTGCCAGATTGGACTCTTTGGTGATTTATCAGTCTTACATCGCACTTTGTGAGATTAGATTTAGAACCGTGGCAAGAGTCCGAACTATAGTAGCAGGACTCGATTCGCGCCCTCTCCGAAAGGGGGGGCACGCGGAGAGAGTTCGGGCTGTCTACAGTTTCTGGCGACTCTGTTGGAGATTTAGAGAACTTGACTCGAAATCATGATATGTTGTTTTGTCTACACTTATGTGTTTCTTTGCATTGCATTTGCATTGGTGAGCCTAAGTCACAATGTTTGCCATCTGCTATTCCTGAACGGTTTGCCGGAGGCTTGCTTGGAAAAATGTGCCATAAGGCTGACCGGTTATGGGCTCTGCCACGATGGAAACACAAACCTTGGTTTTGCCGAGGCACCCTTCTTGACCAATCGACCTAGTTGCATATCGGAACCATAGAGACCGCATGCGTGCGTAGGTTGTTTACCCGAATGTAGGTTGTTTGAAACCGCATGCGTGCGTAGTGAAACCCTAGCTCCTGACAAGATAGGACAGGGAAACCCTACCCCACCATAGGGGTGTTTTGGCTCTCACTTGCCTGCTACATGTTATTAGGGCGTGTCTCTATAGGAATGCATGTATTAGTTTGCAAGTCTGGGTATCAGTCTGATGACATCAGTGTTTGAGGGTATTAGTATTGAGGCAGTGATTTGGGGGCAGAAATCAGTTTTGAGTACAGATTGTGCAGCTTATGATTATCAACTGTGTGTTGTCATTATGTAAGCCGAAATGCTGTCCGTTTTCTGATTGTTATTTCCTTTTTTGCTTTATTTATCTTTTTGCAAGGTAGTATTGCATTATTGCTTCTGACGAGGCAGATACCCCCTGAGCACTCTGGACCAGAGGAATGAGACTTTCCCAATCTGAGGATCTAATTGGTGGACAACCAGTGTTCATTTTACTACCCCCGGTTACTAGATGGAGGTTAGTTAGGCACAGGTCATCAGTACAGCAGCTACCAGATCAACGGTCATTATCCACCTTACCTGTGCGCAATTGGGCTAAGATATCTGCTTCCACTTCAGAGAGGGAATACATACCTATTCAGTCAGATCAGCACTTTATAGTCAGTATGGAAGACATAATGCGTCAACTCTAAGAGACCATGCATGCCATGCAGCGGGATGATGCTCGCCAGGCAGAGGTTACCGCACGTCAGGCAGAGGTTGTAGTCCAACAGGCGGAACTGATTGCCAAGCTCCAACAACAGCAGCAACCACAACAAGTCGGAGCATCTGCTTCGCATCTACCCCCACCCCCACCTAGGGTTCCAACACCCAGGGAAACAGTAAATGTCTAGGAAAATACGAACATTCCAACAGGGCCAGTCCTACTGCCAATCCCACCTCAGATGTCTAAAGCACCAGCTAATCCAGTGGACACGTCGTTCGAATTTGAGGTTGATCCAACCGCGCTGGAAGTGAGTAAGCTTGAAAAGTTGTTCAAGCTAGGCCAGGGAGTTAACTCGATCCCAGATATAGAAGATGGATACACGGATTCGGCGGTGACATTGCCGGACAAGTTCAAAATGCCGCACATAGATCCCTTTGACGGCTCGGGGGATCCTATGGTTCATTTGAGGCTGTTTTCTGATATTTTGTGCCCGATGGGCTTGACGAGACTCCAGAAACTATTACTCTTCAGTCGGACCCTGTCAGGTATTGCGGCCATTTGGTACGCCAAGCTGGAGGACTCAGTGAAAAGGAGTTGGAAGGAGATGGATGAGGCCTTTGTCGCCAAATATTCATACAATACCCAGATCGAGGTCACGACTCATGATCTTGAGGCGACTTGGTATGAGCCGAATGAAGGCTTTTTTGACTTTGTTACTTGATGGAGGGCCAAGGCCTCCATGATGACAACTTGGTCACTTGAGAAAGATCAGATAAGAATGATTGTGCGCAACCTACAACCGAAGCTGATGTAAAAAATGATCGTCTTACCCCTCCCCACCTTTGCTGACTTGCACGAGATTGGGGTACAGATTGAAGATGCTATAAAGCAAGGTCTGATCGACCAGGAAAAGGACAAGCCTAAGTGGCCGTTTACACGCGGTTCGAATATAGCTACAAGTAGTAGTGCAGCCGCAAGAACTTCTGACGTCGACATGGTCACCACTACTCCAAAAACAGCCGCCCCATTTGCTGGTACATCCAACCCAAACCCCCAAACTTTGAACTATCCACCCCTAGGCAAAAGGGTTTTTACCCCACTTTATATGCCTTTGTCTAAAGCTCTAGGGGTCCTACTCAGGAAAGGACATCTCAAACCGTTAGAACAACGGCCTTTACCCGATCCTCTCCCTCCAAAGCATGACCCGACTAAATACTGTGCCTTCCATCAACAGCGAGGCCACGACACCGACTTCTGCTTCAGACTACGTCATGAGATTCAAGATCTTATTAACAACAAGGTGATCGTGCCTCCCGACAAGCCAATATCACTACCAACCCACTCCCACCACATAACTAAGCTCCACCACCCAAGCAAATCAACCTAGTCCAAACCACGACCATCCCGTATGACCCTAGCATATACGTCACACCCTCTCACCTGCCTAAGCCTGAGGTGTTCATCCCAGATAGCACGGATTTGTACATGATGAGAACCTCTCTAACCCAGCCCAAGTCAATGGTGGTGATTGTTGAAGATAGAATTGGGGTGGCCTTGGAGGAGAATGGGAATGTTGGTTCAGAACCTGACGGATCTGGGAGCTTTACTGAGGAAGCATACAACCCGTGCGGTTATGTTGTGCCAACAGATCAGGCTAAATCGAGGGTAGAGTTGCCAACTAGAGCAGAGATCGATGTGGTCCTGGAGGACGGAATGAGTCAGGGGCCAGATGACCTAGCAGAGTTGGAGGAGGACATTGCCAATCTGCAGTTCTTTAACGAGCAGGATCCAGGGGATGTGAGCATTAATTGGTTTTCCTTGAACGGATCGACAGACAATGCGGGGTGGCTCAGTGATGAGTCAGATGTTGTTAAGGAACAACAATCAGAACAGGGACCATCAAAAACGAGAACATCTGCAGTGGCCGAAATGGCCGAGAATCAGGAGGAATCGTCGGAGAGCACCAGTGCGAAGAATTTTGCTCGGGATTTGGGCAGTTTGTACACAGTAGACACTAAACATGAGGCTGCATTGAAGCGGCTTGAGCAAGAGAGGATCGAGAATGACAACAGGGCTAGAAAGGCCAAGGCACCTAAGGGCACAGAATGTGTTGTGAGCACAGAAACAGCTACAGGGAAACCCGACAGCTGTCTGTCGGTTGCCGATGGAATGTGGTGGAAAGACGATGACTTACGTCTTGCCCACACCGACGAGGATTGGGGACAGAATCAACCGGATGACACTTGGTACACCGAAGAAGTGGACCATATGACCAGAAGTGTGCGGTACTTCAAGCCCCCACACTTGGACCAGCCGGAGGCATCTGGGAAGGACAAAGAAACAGAAAAGCAGAAAGACAAACTGCTAGAGGAGGAAGCTGTGTTGAAACAACTAAAGAAAATTAAAGTAAACATCTCCATCTGGGGACTACTTATGGCCTTAAGGGTGCATAGACAAGTCGTCCTTTCCGCCATGGACAAGGCCAAGCTTTCAATTGATACAACGCCTGAGCAGTTGGTAGCGCTGGTTTTCCCGAGTGGAGCTTCATCAACCTTAACCTTCACCAGATGCTGAAGTACCCCTATGAGAAGGGTGTAGTATTAGTTTTTGGGAACTCTTTAATACATCCGCCGCCAAAAGTTTCTACACCAGTTTTGGAAATTGAGCACGGCGTAGAGGATGTCTTTTTGTCGGGATTCACCTTGGCTGAGGCTTGGGTGGTACAGGACTTACTAGATGTTGATGAGGGACTGTATGTCAACGCGCAATCTGTTTACCTCATGAACAAGCTTTAACACATGCCCGGAATGAGACTAGGACGGAGTGGCCGGAAGGGCGTCGCTGCATTGGCCGAAGTGCCACACAACCCGTATACCTTCGGTTTAGGTTATCTGCCTACCAAAGAGGATTGGGCTAAGAAGGGAAGAGAGATGGCTGGAAGAGCCAGGGCTAAACAAGTTGGGAAACACTATGAGTTAGTGCATAGACCTATCCAAGGGACCCTGAACGGACGCTTCATCCGGGAGGGGGAAAATTTCCCGTTTTGTGGCTTTCCAGAGCCATGGCTAAATGTAGAGAAGCGGCGCTTGCCGGGTTTTGAGATCTTTTTTGACCTTCAGTTACCTAGGGATGAAGTTGCGAAAGAGCAGACTGACCCACCAGTTGAGACTGAGCAGTGCAAGGAGGATGAGTCCGAGGGCACATAATTGGAAATAGGGGTAGCGCTGGCTTGTCTCCTCTCAGATCCTCAAATTACACCGGAGTGCTTAAGGGGTGATTTCTCAGTTTCCATGATTGGGGATAGCTCGGTTGTGTGCCCGTCTTCTGGCATTCTGGATGCATCTATCGCACCCTCCCTCGTCTGGCAATACGAGGAAGGCTTTTTATCTAGCAGTTCTGGGTCAGGTAGTGAACCGGAAACTGATTCCACAGAGTCTGTGGAGTTGAAATCAGATTCCAGTTCTTCTGAGTCAGAGTCTGGTATTCCTAGGGGTGATAACTCGGATGCCGTTGTGTTGTCTAGGTCGTCATTTTCATTTTCTTTTAAGTCGATTGTAACCGAAGAATCAGATGATCTAGAAGTTAATGAGAATGGTACTGTTGTGGCTTTTGAGTACTTTTATGTGTCTTTAGTTTATTGCATTAATCAGGAGTTTCAAAATTTTGATGAAAACGACGAGGAAGAAATTCCTCCGGTTTTGAAACACTTGATTGATTGAGAGCAAGAGAGGTTTGTTAAACCTTTGGTTGATGAAATCACCTCAATTAACATTGGTACTGATAAGGATCCGCGTCTGGTCCAGATTAGGTCCACGTTGTCTTCGGAAGAGCGCAAGCACTTAGTCGCTTTATTAAAAGATTTCAAAGATGTTTTCGCATGGTCCTACGAAGACATGCCTGGAATCGATCTTTAGATTATACAGCACCGGATCCCTCTTGACCCAGAGGCCCGACCTGTTAAGCAGAAGCTTCGAAGGATCCGCCCAGATTGGGCTCTAAAAATCAAAGAAAATGTCACCAAACAGATTGATGCAGGGTTCCGGTTAGTATCTGAATACCCTACTTGGTTGGCCAATATAGTTCCAGTGCCGAAGAAGGACAGTAGAATTCAGGTATGTGTGGATTTCAGAAATTTGAACAAAGCTAGTTCGAAGGACGACTTTCCTCTGTCGCATATCGACGAATTAGTGGACTTCACTGCTGGGCATGCGTTGCTTTCGATCATGGATGGATTTTCAGGTTACAACCAGATTTTGATGGCACCCGAAGACAGGGAGAAGACTGCTTTCATCACCCCGTGGGGGACTTACTGTTATAGGGTGATGCTGTTCGGTTTGAAGAATGCTGGGGCTACTTATCAGCGGGCTGCGACCACAATCTTACATGATATGATCCACAAAGAGGCTGAGGTGTACGTGGATGACATGATTGTCAAGTTCAAGAAAAGAGAGGGCCACTACTCCGTCTTGAAGAAAATTTTCTAACGGATCAGAGAGTATCGGTTGTGGCTGAATCCTCAGAAATGTACTTTTGGTGTTACAGCAGGGAAAATGCTGGGGTTCTTGATCACACAAAGGGGTATCGAGGTCGATCCTTCCAAAATCAGGGCCATCTTAGAAATGCCACCACCAAGGACTAAAAAGGAGGTGCGAGGCTTTCTGGGTAAAGTGCAATTCATAAGACAATTTATTGCACAATTAACGTTGACCTGTGAACCACTGTTTGGTCTCCTGAAGAAAGGAAAGAAATTCCAATGGGATGACTGATGCCAAGTTGCTTTTGAGCAGATCAAGCAGTATCTACAGAACCCACCCGTGTTGTCACTGCCTAAGCCGGGGAAACCATTGATATTGTATCTATCAGTAATCGAAATGACAATGGCCTGCATGCTTGCACAGGAGTCTGAGGACAAAGTGGAGAAGGCTATCTATTATCTGAGCAAGAAAATGCTGGAATATGAGACCCGCTACACTTCGCTGGAGAAGGCTTGTTTGGCCTTGGTATGGGCTACCAGGAAGCTGAAGCACTACTTGTTAGCTCATTCTGTAATATTGGTTTCGAGATTAGATCCCATCAAATATCTTTTCGAGAAACCAGCACTTACGGGTAGGCTATCCTGTTGGTTGCTTCTTTTCTTCGAATTCGATTTGAAGTACATGACTCGTAAGTCTGTAAAAAGGAGAGTGGTAGCGGAATTCCTAGCCGATCACCCAGTAGAAGGAGACGAAACAATAGAATATTTGTTTCCAAATGAGACCATTCTGTATGTTGAAGAAGAAACTTGGACTATGCACTTTGACAAAGCGTCAAACCAGTACGGGTATGGGATAGGGGGGTTGCTGATAGCACCCGACAATTTCCGCATACCCTTAGCCTTCAAGCTCTGGTTCAAAGTATCGAATAATGAAGCAGAATACGAGGAATGTATTGCTAGACTAGAAGCCACCCTGGAACTAGGGGCAAAACGGTTGGACATCATTGGGGACTCGAACCTGGTTGTATCTCAAGCAAAAGAAGATTGGAAGGTTAAGGAAGAAAGGATGAAAATCTATCACCAAACCCTGGACGTTCTAATTCCCCGGTTTAAGAAGTTAACCTTCACCCATCTATTAAGAGAGAGCAACAGGTTCGCTGATGCTTTATCAACTTTATCTTCTACGATAGACATCCCTTTGGGAGTCCGGATGCGTCCAATCATCATTGAACAGCGGTATGTGCAGGCCAACGAGCTGATTGCCGCCATAGATGAAGTACAAGATCAAAACCCCTAGTATCATGACATCTAGAACTTCTTGGAAAAGGAGGCTTATCCACCAGGGGCAAATGCCAAAGACAAGAGGGCAATATGAAGAATGGCTGCTCAGTTCATCATTTGCGGGGGTAAACTATACAAGCGGGGTCATCGTGGGATGCATAAACTGTGCGTTGATGCTAAAGAATATAAACGCCTGATGGAGGCTATCCATGGAGGAGAGTGCAGAGCGCACATGAGCGAGGTGATGCTAGCCCGAAAGATTCTCAAACAGGGTTATTACTGGTTAACCATGGAGGCGGATTGTATTGGCTTTGTTCGGCGATGCCACAAATGCCAGATCCATGCAAACCGCATGAACATTCCACCGTCGAAGCTATACAACATGACTTTGCCATGGCTTTTTTCAGTCTGGGGGATTGATGTGATTGGGGCAGTTACTCCGAAGGGGTCGAACGGGCATGAGTACATTCTGGTGGCGATAGACTACTTTACAAAGTGGGTCGAGGCCCAATCCTACGCAGTGCTGAAGGCATCGCATGTAGCTAAGTTCATCAGGAACAACATTATCTATCGCTATGGAGTCCCGAATGAGATTATTTCGGACAATTGTTCCCACTTCAAGAAGGAGGTGATCGGCTTGTTGGAGAAGTACAACGTGGCTTTTCATAACTCATCCACATATCGGCCGCAAACCAACAGAGCAGTTAAGGCCGCCAATAAGAACATCAAGCACATTCTGCAGAAGATGATGGAAACCTATAGGGGCTGGCCAGATAAGCTGCCATTTGCTCTTTGGGGCTACCGGACATCAATTCGAACTTCTACTGGGGCAACTCCGTATTCCTTGGTTTATGGGATAGAGGTTGTTCTGCTTATCGAAGTTGAGGTTCCGTCGTTATGAGTAATGGCTAAGTGCCAGATAGCTGAGGCAGATTGGCAGCAGAGCAGGTTCGAGGAACTCATGTTGTTTGACGAGAGAAGACTGAAAGCACTGTATCACGTCCAAGGTTATCAACGGAGAATTGCCAGGGCTTTTAACAAGAAAGTTAAGTCCAGGAATTTGAAAGAAGGGGATTTGGTGCTTAAAGACAACCGAGCTCCCATCCATGATCCTAGGGGCAAGTTCAAACCTAATTGGACTGGTCCTTACATCATCAAGTCTATCTGGTCGGGTGGAGCTGTCATTCTGATGGATTTAGATGGCCTTGAGTTCTCCCAGTTGATCAACATGGACAATTTGAAGAAATACTATCCTTGAGTGGCTCGCTAGGCCGAAAACCCAAAAAGGGCGACCTAGGCAAAAGTTAGAGCACAAAAAATTTGAAATAAGAAAAACTGAGCTCGCAAGTTTGAAAACCCAGAAAGGGCGACATTTGAAAAAGTTAGAGTGCAAAAGGAGAGTGTTAATACACTAGTGAACCTGAACCGAACTACGTAAGGCTTGATTCCCATCTTTGGGAAACGTAGGAAACTTCACTTTGAAGTCCAGCTACAAACACTTCCAGATCAACTTTGTCCATGTGATTGTTTTGGCCATCTTTGTCTCTTCTGCATCCAAGAGTTCGGTTGTGATCTCCAGTGCAGTGCTATTCAGACTAGGGGCAACTTTTCAGTTACAGGATTCGGAGTTGTACATCTCGGGGATAGATCTCAGGCGTGTCCAGTTGTGATCCATATCAAAAATGGTTTTGAAAAGTTTTAATAAAAGTTGATTTTGTTCAAATTAATCTTTTTACAACTTAGACCATTTTTGGACCAGAACGGAAAATTTTTAGTACCCACAACCTTCGATTTCATTGATTTCAGTACAGAGTTCTCTTACTCTTGAGTACGAATTGAAGTTGCTTTTTATTACATTCGAAAGAAAACTTGGAAATACAGATTAAAGCAATAAACTCGTGGCATGGTCAAGTCAGGTGTTCCTGCGCCCCCTCCTAGAGCTCGTGGAAGCTTTGAATGCTAGAGTAGGCCCAGTTTGTGCTTCTTCTTCAAGCCAGGCTATGCGTTCGTCAGAAAGGGTGCAACTAAAATTGGGAGCGGGGGCCAGAAGTTCTCTCGTCCTCCATGCTGTGGCATCCTGAGCTAGATGTGAGCCTTTGATCAGATATGAAGTCGGGTATTCCACTCTCTCTTCTGGGCGGGTCTGGTCATGCCCGAACTGGCGCCGAAACCAGAATGGAAAGTAAAAGACACAGTGTGTCAGGCCGATCAACTGAATACCAGGCTGCCGGGACATGCTGTAGCTCATCACCGGCAGATTAATCTAAGGGCAGCGCCAAGCAATGTTGACAACAGATAGGCTGCACATCCATTCGCACCACCATCCCTTATCTGGGGCATCAACTAGTCGTTGTCGGAAGAAATAGCCGCATGCTGAATATGCTGGGCATGAGTCCACTACTCTCAACTTATCCATGAGCCATATCTGGGGAGGAATGAAAAGTAAGAGAGATTAAAGAATAGAGAGGTGTACGTGGAGAGAAAAGTGAGAAAGGGTTTTTTTTATAAAAAAAAAAGAGTCTGAGGGCCGAGTGATGTGAGAAATACACATGTGAGAAGCGCGGGAAACATTACCTGTAAGAGTAGTGGACTCCCTGCGGATCTGGTTGTCTCACAGCGATGGAAAGCATCCAAACCCATCAAAGTCTCAGTTAGTGTCATGCCAATGCAGCTCTTGCCCTCTTTCAAGCCTTGAGCAACCTCAATCAAACGGACGCTAGACCCTCCAAAGCCAGGGGCAAGCAAGAAATGAGATAACATGCATAAGCAGAGGGCGTGTCGCCGAAAACTCTACCAAAGATAGTTGCCGCGGTCACCGGCATAAAAACACCAATGAATCAAACTCGGAATATCCAGTTCTCCGTCACGAATCAAAGACCGAGCATCATGCAAAGTAAGCCCACAAATCCGTCCTAAAGCTTGGATGTGGCCAAAACGGAATTGGGGCAAGATCTCTTCATCGCGCCAAGATTCCAATAAAGCTTGGAAATCTTCAAAAGTGGGACATATCTTTTGTCCGCCAAAGCTAAAAACATGAGTTACCGGATTCCAACACTTAGCCGCGGCATGAAGAAATGGAAAACGCATCGGGGTACGGCTCAGTGGGAATAGTGCATTTATTTCGAAACCTCAAAAATTCAACTTTTCCGAGTCGTCCAAGTTCGCAATCCAAGTGGAGGCTTTTTTGGCAAAGAATGGCTCCATTTGGGGCAAAAATTGAGCTGAAATGAAGAAACCATGAAGCTGGAACCTTTATAAGAGATAAGGCATTGAGTGGAGGACAGGTGTCAACATTTCGGAGGCTGCTCATTGATAGTCGGCAGTGTTCCATTGATGGCTGGCTGGGGCTCATCAGTGACCGGCAGTGGCACACTAATGGCCGACAGGCCATTCCCCTTGGCCGGCAGCCTCCCTTCATGCTCAGTGATCTCCTGTGTGAAGATCCAGTTGTTTTCAGTAGTTGTATTCTGTTATCGGCACCTTCGGGGTCTTGTTTTGGTTCTTTTCAGGCTTGAGCATGCCTATTTAAGTTGTAATCATTCGATTTTGTTTGTTAAGTTGTCTTTTGTTGCTTATCGAGTTGTACGTATTTTGTTTATCGAGTAGTTGTAATTTGTTTATCAAGTTGTACTTACTTTGTTTAGCCTGTCAAGGCCTTGTTTTGTTTATCGAGTTGTTTTGTCCTTTTAGTCGTTAGTTGGTTCACTACCTGATTAAGAGCAATGCAATTTGAAGTGTAGTTTTCAAGTAAAGATCAATCTCATTTTCATGCCGTGTGATGCGATGCGATGCTTAGAATGTAAAATGTAACACCTTTTGAACCAAAAAGCTGTTTTCATTCCAATCCTGGTTTCCTTTTTACAAAAGTAAAAGTTTTGAAGAAAATAAGACTGCCTAAGGCTATACAATGATACTATACTACTCGCAAAAAAGGAAAACAAAGCAAAAAGCATCTGAGTTGTTCCCGACTATCTCAGGATCGAAAGGCCCTCTTCGTTCTCTTCCTCGGTCGAGCGGACTCTGGAGCACTGTCACCATCGGCACCTCTGTCTGAAGTTGAACCAGAGCCCTCCTCAGTCTCTTCAGCCTCGCTCTCAGCTGAACCTGAGCCGGCGTCACCATCTTCATCGCCAGAGGACTCCGAATGTGCACTCGCTACCTCACCCTCCTCCTCGCTCGTCTCGTCATCATCATCGCCCAGAACGGGCTCTGAAGGGCCACTTTCACTACGGGTGCCCCTAGCTCCACCTCGGCTATGTGCCTGAGCCTATCTCCCTCTTCTCTTTGCTGATGGGGGAGGTGCTGAAGGTCTTACCTCTGCTCCTGCTGGGGTGTATAACGGGGCTGGCATCTCGAAAAGAATCTGAAAAGGGCAATTTATGAGAACGCATTAGTCCGTGTATATGGGATGCAAAAGATGATGTGCCGTGAGCAGTGAATGATTGCAGTGTGTATGTCGTGAGCAGTAACCAGTTGCAGTAAGTGTATGCCGTGTGCAGTTCATGGGAACAGCGTATCTATGCGGTGTTCTAGTGTAATGTATCAGATCAGTGTAGTGTGGAACATTTGAAATGCTAATGTGTTAGCAGGGAGTTTCATGGCATGAAATGCAAATTGAAGAAAGATTACTGGGATCTTATAGAGGCTGAGCAGATCCAAGCTCGTCCGTACCATCTCTGTCAAGGAAGCCACTAGCTCAAGGGCCTGCCCTGTGTACTCTATGGGTGCCTACAAGTGCATTGAAAGGATTAGTACTCTATACAGCATAATTGAAATGAAGTGAATATGCAGAATTGAAATGTAAAGTTTGATACTTACTGGAGTCGGGCCTCGAACCTCGACAAGTGCATGCCCAGCTGATGCGGGCTCGATGGGGATCTGGCAAGTCTCGCCAGAACATCTCCGGTAAGTCAACGTAGTAGGCAGCTCTGGCCATCCAGTCTCCTGCCTCGCCTCAGGATCTCTCCTGCCACGGGCTCTGGTCGCCCTGGTCCCTCTGCCCCTCCCTCTTGCAGCTGGAGCTCTAACTCCCTCACCTCCACGAATGCCGGTCAGAGGTGGCATCAAATGCCTCTGAATGAAGGTCGCGTAGTCGCCCTCCATGCAGAAAAAGTCTGCATCCAGTCCTACCATGAACTGGATCACCTCCTCCTCAGAAAGCTTTTGTGTCTCTCTCATAGATACGGGAGGTGCCATCGGTATAAACTGGGTAGGCAAGCTCAAGGTCTGGTACACAAAGCGCTCGCTCAAGAACCAAGCGCGGCAGATCGGTCCATCAAGAAGGATATGGTAGCGAGCCACGACCTTAGCAGTCTCATATGCGAATCTGGCCCCTGACGGTATCACGTCTCACGACTGCCATGTGATCTGAAAATAAGAGAATGAGCAAATGATCAGTCATAGCCAATTGACCGATATGTGTATCAAGTTCATTGAAGAGCAGATTGTTTTGTTCTAGATTACCTCACGTGCCGTGACCGTGTCGAAGTACTGACGGAAAAACATGAAGTTCTTCCGGGTCCTACGGCGGAGCTGGCCGTCGTATGCCCGAGAGAACGGAACTGTTGCTGGGGTCTCCTCTATGGGCTCTGGGGCAAGAGTCGAAAAGTATGCATATACACCCACAGCTGCAAGGGAAATGTGATCAATACAGTGTATGAACAGAGTACAGAAAATGCGAAAAGCAGAGCACAGTACAATGCACGGAAAGTGCAAGTCTAGAGTAGAGATTAGACTTTGTGTATGCAGTGTGTAGTATGCAGTACAGTGCATAAGCAGATTCAGAAAATACGAAGCAGAAAGCATATAGTGTATGAGCAGATACAGAGAATGCAGAAAGTACATGTGTTGCACAAATGTAAAGCAGGAAATGCTGAGTAGAAAATGTAAAAGTGAAGAGGGGGAACTAAGCAGCGTACCTCCCAAGCTCGCAATTAGCCGCCGATCAAGGTCCCGCACATCCGAGAGGTCGAGCTCATGTATCTGTATAGAGTGGTGAGACCAGCTCCGCCCCAGTCGTAGAACGGGAATCGCTGCAGCACCACCAATGTGCTCAGCAGATACAAACCTACGGTATTCCGCCTGTTCGAGAACAAGGTGGTACCGAAGAGGAACATGAGAAAGCCCCTGGCGTACTCCTTGGTCTGCTCAACGATCTCGGGTTCAACTTCTCTAAACTGCTCCTCAAGCCAGCTGTATCGAACCATACTTGACCGAAGTGTCGGTGACTGTGCCCCGAGCAGTGCAGGCCATGAGGCCTCCCACTCTCCCATGTCAGGATCAAGAGGGATCGGATCACCTCCTATGCCTAAGCTGGTGATCATGGCGAAGTTGTAGGGAGTCATCGTCATCTCCTCTGTGGAGGAGAAGTTGAAGGAGTTGGTGGTATCCCACCACCTCTCTACCAGAGCCCCTAAAAGAGGGCGGCTCGCTGTGACCTATGTCAAACTGGAGCAAAATAGACCGAAGCCGGTCCTGTCGATGATGTCACGGACCCCGACCGGAAGTTCGTCGTACCAATCTCGAGCTTTCGTGGTACCGTAGCCTCGGAAGGAGCGGGATCCTTCTTGTGTTAATGCATGCGATGCAATTAGATCAATTGAGGTGTAAATTACAATTGAAAGTACAATTGAATGCAGAGCAGTGATGTATGAAGTAAAGTTGAATTTAGAGCAATGATGTATGAAGTACAGTTAAATGTGAAGCAGCAGTGTATGGAATACAGTCAGATCAAGGCATGTGATGCAATCAGATCAAAACAGTGCAAGAAATGCAATAGTTAAAGGTGGTATTGCAGAAAAGTGAAGTTTGTACCTCTACGGCTATGGCCGACAAGTGAGACATGGGCTCTCTTAGTAAGAGGTCATCTGGTACGTCCTCGACGAAATCAGTGAAGGCCTTGATGCCTCCCGCAACTGGTACTATGTGTGTCTCGGGGTGATACCTCGTCGAATCGAATGGGCGAATGCTCGGCGGTAGTGGCTCAGGCTCAACCTCAGGCTCGGCCTCAAAGTCTGCTGCAAACTCTATCGGAGAGAGTGCGGGGAAGCCCCCGTCATGTGGGATATCGTCTGCCATCTGAAATAGATACAAGAGAATAAAAAATGTGGAAAAATGTAAAAAATAGTGAAACTTTGAACAAGTTAAACCCTAGGAGAGAGAAAAAGTCAAAGAAAGTTGAAACCCGAGAAAAATGTACTAACCTTGGGAGAAACTCGAGGGGAATCGACCTTGAATGGTGGAAATGACGAAAGAAACGTCGAAATCAACTTCTGATCGGTTCAAAGCAAAGAGAACAAGAGGGTTTTGCGAAGAAAGATGATTCTAGGGTGTTGGGAAACGCATAGAACGCACGGATCTAGAGAGAAGAAACACTTAGAGAGCAAGAGAAGACAATTTCGTGCAAGGGTTTGTGGGGAAATGAAGTGATTTTGGGTGTACTTAAAGAGCCACGGTTGAAAAGACAATTTTGCCCAAATCTGCCATCGATGATCGGCAGTGGCACATCGATGGCCGGCACCCCTTTATTGATGGCCGGCAGTGGCCACTGATGGCCGGCAGGGGGCCGACAGCCTCCTCCCATGGCCGGCATGGTCCCATAAGCTCCCTCTGATCCTTTGACTCAGATATATGTCCTTGGGTTCTAAGAAATGCAAGGTATGCTCAAATTTTGATTCAAAATGCCTCAGCGGAAGCCCATAATCGTGTTCTCAGTGTGCGGTGGTCGTCGCCCATCAACACACACAAGGTGTATCCTTTTTAATACGTCACAACTCTTCCAGGAGGTAAACTGAAAGTTGCCTTCGAGTTGTCTTTATCGAGCATGCTTTTGTTGTCATATAGCATTTGCACGTTATATTGAACATGCATTCTAAATTGTTGTATAGACCATGCATTACCGTTTTTGCATGAATCATGCATCGTTGATTATCTTGCATTGAATATGCATCGTTGATTATCTCGCATAGAACATGTTTCGGTTTCATTTCTTGCATATTGAGCATTGAGCATGCCTTGGCATCGTTTTACGATCAATCATCTTGCGTGAGACATGCATTGTATTGCATTGTACCTATCAAGTTTCTTTCTCATTCATGCACGATATTGTATGTACGGTTCATTTGAAGCTGGCGCAACCAGGCGATATTGGATGTGCGGTTCATTCAGAGAAGTTCTGTTTAAGATTGTTTGCTTTGTGTATCTATCGCACATGTTCACCTTTGTGTATCTATCGCACATGCTCACCTTTGTGTATTTATCGCACATGTTCACCTTTGTGTATCTATCGCACATGCTCACCTTTGTGTATTGTGGGGAAGTGGTTTGGAAATACTCCTTTGATCCACTGGGACGCTCGAGACCCTCAGTTAATAACCTGAAAAGGAATGAACACTCCGGTCGGGGTGCCGGAATTAGCACTCTGACGGTTAAGTCAGTAAATGCTCTCTTAGTTACTTGTATCTTAAGTTAAGCGTAATAGTTCTCACATACCTCTTTTTTGGCTGTTCTTTCTGTATTTATACTTGCCCCCTGGGTCTCAGGGTTCGGCCCACTTTTAATCCACCCTGTGAATGCTCACTCGGCTTTTTCCGTTATAAATCAATTCTCGTTCGGCTCCCCGCTTAACTGGTTCAGGGGCCGATTAGGGTGTTCGTCTTCCGAAAGATGCAAGGTGTGGCCGAGTAGGGATGTTCATACAATAAGTTTCCAAGCATGTACTTAGCCCCCTCTACAGTCCTCGAAACTCGGCTCCCACAATTGCCCTCCAAACATCCCACTAACAGCAGCTTAGTTGCTGTGTTTGGTTTCGTATTTGAAAGGTCAAAAATATAGATTCGACGGCTACCCACATTCCAACGTAAATGTCAGAACGCACACACTTTTCGGTCATTGTTACACTTTCCTGCCCCCTTGTACATTTCCCTCATTTATTGTGATTTGAAACTTCATTGTCTTTTTGAATGCATGTTTTTTGAATACTCGAAGCTCCTGGACTGCCAATCGATATACATCCTCCATTTTGCATCCCCTACAACTTCCTTCCGTCTGTCGTTGTCTCCTTTGCTCCTTGTAAGTTATCTTCCCCTTCTTTTCGAATCCCATTTCCTTGCTTATTTTTATTTTTTCACTCTCCTTAAACTTGTTATTATGGCCAAACATTTGAAAGACCTACTTTCTGCGGATCGTATTTCTGGGTTCCGACGCCATTTTTTCATCCCCGACGA
Organism: Camellia sinensis; assembly: GCF_055761805.1. Taxonomy (NCBI): domain Eukaryota; kingdom Viridiplantae; phylum Streptophyta; class Magnoliopsida; order Ericales; family Theaceae; genus Camellia; species Camellia sinensis. The sequence continues at coordinate 87,263,547 of NC_138963.1, forward strand.
TGTCCATCTGTCACTCGTGACAGACAGCACTCTTGATATGGAGAGGGATGATGAAAGTACAATAATCTTTCCTCTCCTATCTATCGCTGAGGGTGGAGTCCGTTTTCCCTTTCACCCATTTCTTAGGGTCGTCCTTCGCCATTGGGGTCTGATTCCTTCGCAACCCAACGTAAAATTTTTCCGCATCATAATGGGGATTATAGAGTTGAACCAGTGTCTTAGGATCAACCTTGGCATACCTGCCATTCGGCACTGTTATGTTTTGGCCAAATCATCTAGCCGGCTAGGGCGTTATTTTCTCATGGACAAGGACACTGACCATCAGTTGGTAACTATGCTTGCCAGCTCTGGCAAGCGAGTCGACGATGTCATGGTCGTTGTCTGATGTAACTAGGAATTTGGCGAAGGCGAGGATTGCCTAAACCCTATACCTAGACGGAAAGGCGAGCTAGGTTGCTTTGTAGCTCCTTATGCTTATCTACTTTATATTTACTCGGCCTTCTCTCGAAGTACTAATAATTTTATATTCGTGCAGGCAACAATTTGAAAATTTTTTTGGTTTCGGCCGACGACTCAGTTCTTGCAGACATCAAAACCGCACTCCAATTTTTTGGTCGTCCAAATATCCAGAAGCAAGGGAGAGCCGCCCATATACTTCTGAGGTATGAGCCAACTTACATAACATTTTTGGCCGTGGAAAACATTCTGATTCCATGCAGAGAACAACATCTCACGGCTCTCATCTTCCCCTGCTTCAAAAGCCTTAGGCAAATCGGTTTCGAAACCTCTGATTTGGAGCAAGTCGTAGAGCCAGTAGCCGAGGATATCACAGAATAACCGAGCCAATCTGATTTGGAAGCCGAAGTCGACGAGGCTTTTCACTCGACGTTTGAAGTAGCCGGCCTTAATCAATCCTCCCTCCCTCCACTTCAGGTCGGGGGGAAATCCCCTTCGAAGATGTCTTTATTGATTTAGGAGATCTACCCGGCTCCTATCCTGAGAACATGGCGGGGGAATCGTTGACGCAATTGGCACGAAGGAAAAATGCCGAACGAATGGCCGCCCGGCACAAAGTCGAGACCATTCGTTCTGAACCTGCCACGGCTTAATCCTCCGAGCCTGTTGTCATAGAAGAAATGGTGCAGGTTGAGACGGCCGAGACTGAACTAGTAGTTAAACGGCTGAGCCCAGAGGCTAATCAGAGGGGGGAGAAGCGTGCCACCGAGAGCGAAGCCGGCGCTGAAGAAAACCCTACCGACAAACGGTTGCGCTTAGAGTAGTTGGATTTGGTTGAGCCTTTTTTTGTTCAACCAAGGATAAAAAATGTGCCAATTTCTTCTAATTCCTTGGCTTTGAAAGACCTAGCCGTGGCGTTGAGTGTGGCTTCCTCGATCTCACTGCCGGTTGACAAGGCATTTTTTCGGGCAGAGCCAGACTTGCTGGCGATAGCATTAGCCGCTCAGTCGGCCTTTCTGGTATATGACTAGATCTTGTTTGCCATTTTCTGCCTATGCTTTTGTTCTAATTCCCTATTTTGCAGATGGTCGGAAAGATAGCCAAGATAGGCCGCCGTCAGCATGACGCTATTGAACAAATTGGCCTTTCGAAAATGGAAGTCGAAAGTGAGAAGAGCAGAGCCGAGTTCAAGGTGGCGAGAGTGGCGATAGAAAGTGCAAAGGCAGACGCCGAAGCGGAAAAGGCGCGGAGTTCTGACCAGCTCAGATTGGCGGCCGAGGAGAGGGAAAACGCAAGTGAAGACACGCTCAAGTTAGCCAAGGAGGTGATTGCCAAGCTAGAGGCCGACTTGGAAGAATCGAAGAAGGTGAAGGGTAAAGCCGACTCCGAGACTTTGAAAGCGTTCGAGGCTAGGAAGGATGTCGCCCTTCAAATTATGTGGAAGAAGTCCCCAAGTTCAAGAATCGGGGATTCAAACACGGCTGGCTCAAAGCCCTTACTGCTGCTAATGTGACATTGGCCATGTCGATTCCATACGAGTAGGTGAAAGTTGAGCCGCTGGAGTCTGACCCCGAAGATTGACTAGGGTGACATTCTGATTTTGTTAGGCATCTTTTCTGAACAATTGAAATTGTTTAATTGTTTCTTTGTTTTTTGTTTGCTAGGTTTCTGTTAGTTTAAGGTAATTTCAAGTATAAAATGGCGACTATCTATGCTCAATTTATCAATGAAAATTTCCTTTTCATTTCACTACTAGTTGTACTCAATTTTTGATTTTAATAGAGAGTTTTGCTTTTCACTACTTTGGATAACATGATTACTGTCTATTGCGCATGCAAACTATCAATCCGATAAGATGTATGATCATGAGATGAGTAAATTAAACATCCCAAAGGATGGCTGTCGACTAAATAACAGCTCATCTTGGCAATTTAGTGATTTAGCCGAACCAGTAAATCGGCTCAGGGCCTTGTCGTCTGGCCGACTATATTAATGAATCTTCCCTTGCCGCAGCCAATGCCTGAACTGGAAGGGCGAATGCAATTAGTTCATGGAGTGGCTGTGGCACATAAGTAGATCGGTGCCAGTCTTAGAAGTTGGGCCGATTAGATTAATGAATCTGCCCTTGCCCCAGCCAATGCCTGTACTGGAAGGCCGAATGCAATTAGTTCATGGAGTGACTGTGGCACATAAGTAGGTCGGCGCCAGGCTTAGAAGTTGGGCCGGTTAGATTAATGAATCTGCCCTTGCCCCAGCCAATGCCTGAACTGGACGGCCGAATGCAATTAGTTCATGGAGTGGTTGTATTCGTTCATGGAGTGGCTGTGGCACATAAGTAGGTCGACGCCAGGCTTAGAAGTAAGGCCGAATGCAATTAGTTCATGGAGTGGCTGTGGCACATAAGTAGGTCGGTGCCAGGCTTAGAAGTTGGGCTGATTAGATTAATGAATCTGCCCTTGCCCTAGCCAATGCCTGAACTGGAAGGCCGAATGCAATTAGTTCATGAAGTGGCTGTGGCACATAAGTAGGTCGGCGCCAGGCTTAGAAGTTGGGCCGATTAGATTAATGAATCTGCCCTTACCCCAGCTAATGCCTGAACTGGAAGGTCGAACGCAATTAGTTCATGGAGTGGCTGTGGCACATAAGTAGGTCGGCGCTAGGCTTAGAAGTTGGGCCGATTAGATTAATGAATCTGCCCTTGCCCCAGCCAATGCCTTAACTGGAAGGCCGAATGCAATTAGTTCATGAAGTGGCTGTGGCACATAAGTAGGTCGGTGCCAGGCTTAGAAGTTGGGCCGATTAGATTAATGAATCTTTTGAAGTCTAGCAGTAATGAGGTTGCCTCAGGGGTGTTGCACCCGGAAGGAATAAATGAGGTCAGTGCCTCGTGTGCATAGGACCCATTAGTGCGCTCAAATTCAATATCCTAGCCCAGTCTGTTGAGGAAGGTTAGATAAGTGTGAATGCCAAATAGACTATTCTTCAACAACAGAGAAGAGGGGAGGACACTGGGCGAACTGGACGCAGAGATAAATCGAAGTGGCGAGCCTATGCGCACGAGCAGTAGGGCGACAAATGAGTGAGAGAGATGCCAATCCCCTCATCGTTAAAGCAGGTCTCCCAGAAGGGAAAAGCAACGGGGCAAATCCCCTCAACCGCGCTCCAGAGGAGAACCCGGTGCAACATCGTGCCCGTTGAGTTTTGCGGTCTTTGAGGGGAACAAACCGATGATGGAGGTGGATTCAATCGTTCATGACCCAAATGTGGCAGTTGAGTTCGCTCAACAGATTTTCCCACCAGAAGTCTAGCAGTCGATGGTCGGTCAACAGGATTTCGAAGTATTTCGGGAAGGCATCCATGGGGCGGTGAAAGGGCTATACACCGCCTATAAAATCGGTATGCGTCTACGTGCCGCACGGCGGGATATAAGGCAGAGAGTCGAATGCATTCAAAGCTTAGAAGCTCGCGTGGAGAAGGCCGAGCGCGAGCTAAGAGAGGCCAAGGCTGTCGAGGATCAATCAGCCGGCAAAGCGAACCCGATCGTGGAGAAGAGGGTGACCCAACGACTAATAAGTCATGCGATCGCTGATCGAGACACGGCTAGCATGTTTTCAATTGAGACTGCCAAGGTCAGGGCATATGAAAAAGGCTTCCATGACGACCGAAAGGTTGGGATAGGCAAGGCCAAGGAAAAACTCGCCGAGGAAGTCTACCAATGTGAGAACCGTGGATTCAAGCACGGATGGATCAAGGCACTACAGGCCTCAAACGCTCTCCGGGCGGTAGGCGTTGATTCGGCGTCGCCGTTATATCAGAGTCATCTATTTCCCTTCTCGGCCTTCGAAGTTAAAAAGGGTGATGATGAGGAAGACGCTGACTTAGACTAGATATTGTAAATACTCCCAACACAGATTGGGAGAAAATTATGTATTGATTGGTTAATTTAATGAAAAGCTCTATTTTAAATATTTGCATGTCTCGATTTATACATTCTGAGCCAGTCGGTTGGTATAATGAAACATTTCGTTTATAGTGCTTGCATGTTTCAACTTTTGCCTACTACGTCTGCTTTTTAATCATAGTACTAATAAGAAGCGCGCCGAATCCACGACATTTAATCAGCCCAAAAGTGTAATATAGTGATGGGGCTCCGAGTTCGGAGACTTGGCCAATCGTGATATCCACGAAGGGTGCTCCGAATCTGGAGGCTTAATCGGCCCAAAAGTGTCATGCACTAATGGGGCTCCGAATTCGGAGACTTAAATCTTGGCCAATCGTGATATCCATGAAGGGCGCTCCGAATCCGGAGGCTTAATCAGCCCAAAAGTGTCGTGCACTAATGGGGCTCTGAATTCGGAGACTTGGCTAATCGTGATATCCACGATGGGCGCTTCGAATCTGAAGGCTTAATTGGTCCAAAAGTGTCATGCACTAATAGGGCTCCGAATTCGGAGACTTTTTTGTCTTGGCCAATCATGATATCCACAAAGAGCGCTCCAAATCTGAAGGCTTAATTGGCCCAAAAGTGTCATGCACTAATGGGGCTCCGAATTCAGAGACTTTTTTTTGTCTTGGCCAATTGTGATATCCACAAAGGGCGTTCCGAATCTGGAGGCTTAATCGACCCAAAAATGTCATGCGCTGATGGGGCTCTGAATTCGGAGACTTAAATCTTGGCCAATTGTGATGTCCACGAAGGCGCTCCGAATCCGAAAGCTTAATCGGGCCAAAAGTGTCATGCGCTGATGGGGCTCTGAATTTGGAGACTTAAATCTTGGCCAATCGTGATATCCACGAAGGGCAGTCCGAATCCTAAGGCTTAATCAGGCCAAAAGTGTCATGCACTAATGGGGCTCCGAATTCGGAGACTTTTCTTGGCCAATCGTAATACACGAAGGGTGCTACGAATCCGGAGGCTTAAATTGAAAGACATTTGAACTAAATTTCGCAATGAGAAAATAGGAAACTTTGCATTGCAAAAGTGAAATATGTACATGGTGAGCCATTCAAAACAAGTATCATGCCCCACAAGTCGGGTTTAATGATAAAATTTACGCAAGTGCGTTGAATTCTAAGGTCATGGCAGACTCCTTCCAGACATGTCTTTGAGCCGATATGCCCCTACTCCCGCGATTGAGTCAATCTGATAGGGGCCATTTTAGTTAGGACCCAATTTTCCATCAGTCGGATTCCTGGCAGCTGGAAGCACTTTCTTCAGGACTAACTCTCCTGGTGTTTAGCGGCGCAGCTAAACACATTGATTATACGACTTAGCAAGTTGTTGCTGGTACCGTGCCATGGATGCAAGGGTACGGTCTCTTCGTTCTTCAATCAAAATCAAATCCAAAGCCAGCATCATGTCGCTTCAGCCCATATCAAAAACTTTTGATTTCAAGGTTGGGAGGCCGATCTCCAAGGGGATGATTGCTTGTGTTCCGAAGCACAAAGCGAATGGCGTCTCCCCAGTGGACCGCCTCGGAGTAGTGCGGTGAGCCCATAACACACTCGGCAATTCGTCGACCCATCTGCATTTAGCTTTCTCCAGCCTCTTCTTGATGCCGTTCAAAATAGATTTGTTGGAGGCTTCAGCTTGGCCATTACTTTGAGGATAAGCCGGGGTGGAAAAATAGGGCCGAATACCATACTTGTTGCCCAGTTCTCGGTAGACACCGCAATCAAACTGGGTGCCGTTGTCTGAAATAAGTGCTCTCGAAATGCTGAATCGCGTTATGATATTTCTCCATAGAAATCGCTTCACATCAGTATCTCAAATGTACGTTAGTGCCTCCGCTTCCACCCATTTTGTGAAATAATCTGTTGCGATAATCAAAAATCGCTTGCTGCCCGAGGCGCGAAGCAATGGTCTGACGATGTCGAGTCCCCATTTGGCGAACGACCAAGGACTGGTTATAGAGCTTAACTCTTCAGCAGGCATATGGGTTAAGGGAGAAAACTTCTGGCATTGTTCACATAACATTCGTCATCTGCTCTCATTGTCGGCCAATAATACCCCTGTGTCACAGCTCGATGGACCAAAGAGCACCCGCCAGAATGGGCACCACAGCTACCTTCATGTATTTCAGTCAGGAGTTCCTCGACTTTATCCGGATGAACGCATTCTAGGTACGGGCGAGAAAGGGATTTTTTGTAGAGCTTTCCTTGCGGATGCAAGTAGTATCGCAAGGCTTTGTTTCGTAGCTTGTGTGTTTCTTTCTTATCCGATGGGAGCTGTTCGAAAGATAGGAATGCAGCAATGAAGTCCATCCAACTCAGACCTGATTCTATGACATTGATCTGGGCTTCCTCTGAAGGGCCAATGCTCGACTTAGGGATGAAACCCACTTCAATTGTCCGTTTAATCTCTGAGTTAATGGTGGAGGCTAGGCAAGCCAGGGTGTCTACATGTGTGTTTTGATCATGAGTTATTTGGTTCAATTCATGATGATCAAATTTTGCAGCAAGGAATTTGCCGTTTTCATGTAAGCGGCCATACGGTCGTTTTTGGCTGCGTACTCCCCCTTTTGTTGATTGATCACAAGTTTTGAATCACAAAATATAAGCAAACGCCGAGCACCCAGGAGATGTGCATTCCGCAAGCCGGTTAGCGGGGCTTCGTATTCGGCCTCATTGTTCGATGCTTCGAAGCCGAATTTGACAGCCTGCTCAATTATTGCTCCGTCAGGAGCCATGATCACTACTCCAGCTCCGCTGCTGCGTTGATTGGACGATCCTCACAGTACAACTGCCAAATGTCCCTAACATAAATTCTTCAGTTCGGCTTAGGTTGAATTTGATCAGACTTCAAGTCGGCAAGACCCCCAGTGAATTCAGCTACAAAGTCGGCAAGCACTTGCCCCTTGATTAAGGTTCTAGGTAGGAACTGAATGTCGTGCTGGCCGAGTTCAAGAGCCCACTTTGAAACGCGCCCTGATGCTTTTGCACTGCGGAGTACTGCCCGGAGGGGGTAGTCCGTTAGTACCCCGATGGTATGTCCCTGAAAGTAATGCATCAGTTTTCTTACTGCCATGATAAGGGCTAGGATGAGTTTTTCCAACGGAAGGTAACGTGTTTCGGCATCAACCATTGCCTTGCTTACATAATACACTAGCCGTTGCTCCCCAAGCTCTTCCTTTAATAGTACGGCGCTGACGGCCCAGTTGGAGACTGCCAGATATAAAATGAGCGGGTCACCTGCCGAAGGTGTTGTCAAGAGTGGAACTGATCGGAGGTAGGTCTTCAGACCGTTGAAAGCGGCTTCGCACTCAGAGGTCCATTCAAAAGCCTTACCCTGCCGTAGGGTATAAAAGAATTATCGGCAGCGATCTGCGGAACAACTGATGAACCTGTTGAGTGCGGCGGCCATCCCCATCAACTTTTGAACCTCCTTCATCGATCGAGGGGAGCCGAGTTCCAAGATTGCTGTGATTTGCCTCAGCTTGGCTTCGATTCCTCGGTGGTTGACAATATAGCCAAGGAATTTGCCGGATCTGATCCCAAATGCACACTTGGAAGCGTTCAGCTTCATTTTGTACTTTCGTAAAATGCCGAATGTCTCCTCTAGATCGGCTAGATGAGTTTGCTCTTCTTTGGACTTGACCACAATATCGTCAATGTACACTTCCATAGTACGGCCGAGTTGCTCCTTGAACATGGCGGTGATTGGTCTTTGGTAAGTTGCCCTTGCATTCTTCAACCCAAAAGGTATAACCTTATAGCAATAGGTTCCTCTTGGGGTGAGGAATGCAGTTTTGTCTTGGTCCTCCAGATGCATGGCGATTTGATGGTAGCCTCTGTAGGCATCAAGGAAGCTCATACGTTGATGACGCGTCTTGGCATCTACAAGTTAGTCTATTCTGGGGAGACGAAAGCAATCCTTGGGACAAGCTTTATTTAAGTCCGTGAAATCCACACAAACACGCCAAGTCCCATTTTTCTTCTTGACAACCACAGTGTTTGACAGCCATGTGGGGTAGGTAACTTTTCGGATTGCCCCGACATCGAGCAACCGGTCAACTTCCTCAACAACAGCAGCAGTGTGTTCTACGGCTGACCACCGGCTTTTCTGAATAATCGGCTTGCATTTAGGGTCAACGTTCAAACGGTGATGCGAAACAGATGGATCCACACCTGGCATCTCATATGGTGTCCACGCAAATATATCAAGGTAGCCGAGCAAGAAGGAAATTAGCTACTGCCTGTCGGCTTCGTTCAGGGAGGCGCCGACCATGAAGAACCTGTCTGGATTCCCGTCGATTTCCACTCGATCCAGGGCTTCCGTGGCCTTTTCATTTGGGAGCCGCCCAACATCGTTGAGGCTCTCTTGATCCGGCACCTCGATAGAATTCACTTCCAACTCTTTTGGTGTCTTTGCGGCAAGGAGATAACATGCTTGTGCCGATTTCTAGGAACCACGGATTTGCTTAATGCCCCGTTCTGTCAGGAAGCGGAGTAGTTGGTGATAGGTGCTTGGCACTGCCTGCATGGTATGCAACCAAGTTCGCCCCATGATGAGATTATACGGTGAAGGCAGCTTGACGATCAAGAATTCCACATCCATTGTTCGGGAGCCCGCTCGAACTGGTAGTGTGATTTTGCCCAACGGGTATTTTGGATTAGTGTTGAAGCCAAATAATGGATAAGGAGTCGGAGACAAGTCTGACTCGGCGAACCCAAGTTTGATGAAGGTCTTGTAATACATAACCTCCGAAGTACTCCCCTGGTCTATGAGAACGCGTTCAACAGTGAATCGATTTACGCGTAGTTTGATGACCAATGGATCAATGTGGGGGAGTGTTATGTCGATCAAATCAAAATCGTCGAAGGTAATATTCGGAGCTTCATGGGGCCGTTTTGCTAGTGTGATTTGCTTTTGGGGGCCTGGATGCGACTTAATTGCATGCACAGCTAGGGCTGTTAGTAGGTTGTATATCATATGGATGACGCCGAGCGAAGGTGAATCCTGCCGTAGGGCAACTGTTTTGGCTGAGTTGTTCTTTCGGACGTGTTGCTGGAGCCGACCGTCTTGTACCAACACCTCAAGGTGATCTTTCAAAGCATAGCAGCTGTCGGTATCGTGACCGTGATCTTTGTGATATTCGCACCGCCTATCCCGTCTCCTCGTGTCGGGAGGTCCCACCATTTTTTATGGCCATTTGAAAAATGGAAGGTGTTGAACCTTAGCCATAACCACACTGATCAGCTCCAATAACTCAGTGTATTTCTTGTCGGCGTGCCTTGCGCACCTGCTATCTACTTGAAACTGCTCGTTAGCTCGGTGTAGACATTAGTCGTCTAATCGGCGTGAATCCCGTCTTCTATCTCGCTTAGCCCGATTTCGTGATTCAAGGCTCCGTGGTGGTATGGCATTTATCAGCTGTACGACTTCAGGAGGGGCCGAATTAGTGGCTTTATGCCCGTCTTTGACCCGGAGGGCATCGTCTTCTACTTTGCAATATTCCTCAACTTTTTTCATCAACGACCAGACCGTTTTTGGGGGCCGTCTGGTCAAAGAGATACAAAGGGCACTGTCTGGATGTAACCCCATCTTGAAGGCAGTAATGGTCATGGGTCATTGCAGGCATCATCTACTAGATTAAAACATTCCCAATACCGCGTAGAATACGCACGAAGGGTTTCCCCCGGTTGAATTTGCATTGCCCACAGAGAATCGGCTTGCTTCAGCAGAACCTCATTAGTGATGAACCTTGCCCTGAAAGAATTTTTGAGTTGGTGGAAGCTCTTGATCGAAGCCAGCTCCAGTTTATAATACCACCTGACAGCCAGTGGTCCCAAACTGTTTGGAAATATTCGACACATGATGGCCTCATCGTCTGCATGGAGTGTCATGGCTTGTTTGTAATGGTGAATGTGATCGGTGGGGTCTGATTTACCATCATACAAGGTGAATGACAGTGCTTTGAACTTTTTGGGTAGCACTGCCCTTGTAATCTGTCGTACAAAGGGGTCATGTTGATCCTCTTCATCTGAATCATTTCTTCTTCGCTTCTTCCGTGCACGCAGACTTCCCTCAGAAGAACTGGAGATGTGGACTCGTCCCCTCTTTGTAGATTCTGGGGACGATGAGTCAGAGCCACTACCGCTATCATGTCTCTGAATTCGAGATCGTCGACCATCTCTTCTCAGAGGTCGTCTCGGGTCTTGGTGCGCGGCTTGTTGGGATTTTGCCACTTCCAAGGCCAAATCTTGTCAAAAGCGCTCGTTCTCAGCCATCATGTTTTCCAACCTCTGTTTGTTTTGTTTCACTTGCTCCATAATCGCTTGCATTGTCTCATGTGCTGATGTCGAGGGTGAGTCGAAGTTCAAGACCCTTCTTGCAATAATATTCTTTGGCCCAAGCATGTTGCTTGGAGTGGTTTCGTCTTGCGGTGTAGGGTCGCCAGCGACTACCAGAGGATCTTCCGTCACGCCTGCCATGGATGTGCTTGAGTATTCCCACAGATGGTGCCAATTGTGGGGAAATGGTTTGGAAATACTCCTTTAATCCACTGGGATGCTCGAGACCCTTAGCTAGTAACCTGAAAAGGAATGAACACTCCGGTCGAGGGTGCCGAAATTAGCACTTTGACGGTTAAGTCAATATATGCTCTCTTAGTTACTTGTATCTTAAGTTAAGCGTGATAGTTCTCACATACCTATTTTTTGGCTGTTCTTCCTGTATTTATACTTGCCCCCTAGGCCTCAGTGTCCGGCCCACTTTTAATCCACCCTGTGAATGCTCACTCGACTTTTTCCGTTATAAATCAATTCTCGTTCGGCTCCCCATTTAACTGGTTCAGGGGCCGATTAGGGCGTTCGTCTTCCGAAAGATGCAAGGTGGGGTCGAGTACGGATGTTCATACAATAAGCTTCCAAGTATGTACTGGCCCCCTCTGCAGTCCTCGAAACTCGGCTCCCATATGTATCTATCGCACATGTTCACCTTTGTGTATCTACCGCACATGTTTATTTTTGTGTATCTATCGCACATGCTCATCTTTGTGTATCTATCGCACATGCTCATCTTTGTGTATCTACCACACATGTTCATCTTTGTGTATCTATCGCACATGTTCACTTTGTGCATCCATCGCACATCTTCACTCTGTGTATCTATCGCATTTAACCTCATATGCCTTGGGCGTTGTTGTTCTTTCTCCTCGCGCGCGCGGCGGGTTAGACCTTCTTTGGTTAAAAGCATTTGGAATATGTTTCAACCCTTATACCACTCATTTTCCTTTCGCGTGCAATGTGTCGGAATCTTGTTTGAGACCTCGGGTGTGCCCAACGGTCACTTTTAGTCTTTCCTACGTGGTGCGAGGTTAAGATTGCATAATTTTCTTACATCCTTTATGCATGGAATGTGGTTTGACTTGTGAGTCTTGCGCGTGGCGTGTTTGTGTGTTGTCTATTTCATGTTGGGACTACTGTAACTTGTAGGTTTGCTTAAAACGTTGTATTTATTTTGCATAAATGCTTCATTACAGCCCTCTTTGCATAATTATAAGTTATGCTCTTGCATCATGCATTTCATTTGCATTTTGTCCCAGCCTGTGGACGCATCTATATTGTTATCTTGTTTGTTTGTCTGAGTCTTCGGCCTTGTCAAAAATGGGTTATCTCTGGGCTTTGATATTCACTCCCGTCTTTTCATGACTTCCGAGTTCTGTCAAAGAAGGGCAACTGTAGACACCCCATTTTTGACCGTCCTCAAGACTTGGATGTGCTTGCAAGTACATCCGGTGACAAGTTTTATTGCTCGCTGAGCGCTCAACTTTCGCAACGAAATGCCCCAAGTTTGATCCTTCCAGACCCTATTTCCATTCTGTCTCATTTTTTGACCATGCTTTGGTCCCTCCATATTGATGTTCATGATGGCCTGCCGGCCATGATCAAAGGCTGCCGACCATGGACTTTTCCCTGCCGACTACCAATAGGCCCTGCCGGCCAACAATGAGGCCCGGCCGGCCACCATTATTTCAACAGATATTTTTCAGACATTTTTGAGCCAACTGTTTGCAGGATAGGCCATCTGCACCCACGTGGATAGCTGGATCTCTTAAGGGCTCCTTGTATCTCCTATATATATAGACCTTCCTCTTGCATGCAAAGGGTTACAAAAAATTTGGCTAAGATATTTCTCTCTCTCTCTCTCTCTCTACATTTTAGCCTTGAAAGTGAGCTTTTCTTGCATATTTGCACTAGCATCCTTAGCCAAACACCTTAGCCTTAGACTTGAGGTTCTTGGAGGCCTTGTTAGAGCTCCTTGGAGTGGTTTTGGCTCAGAAGTTTGATTGTTTGCTTGTTGTTTTGCTGCTGTCTTCAAGGATAAGAAGTTATCCCCTTTTAAGCTTTGTTTTGCTTCATTGGTTGGCCACCCTTGCATGCTTTTTTTGGCCTAGTTGTCAACTACAAAAACCTTTATTTTCAAGAGTTTGAAATGGCAGTTTCTGGTTCTTTTGAGGTTAGAGGTGTTCCCCTCTCTTTTGTGGCTTATTTGCTAAGCTTTGTGCCATGTTTAAAAGCCTTTAAAACAATCTCTTTTTGGCCTTTTAATCACTGAAATCCAGGGGATTTTCAATGTCAAAAACTTGGTTTTGAGGACCAAAATAGGAGGGGGTGATCCCTTCTCCTTGTTTCTTCTTTGCATGTGTTGATGGCTTAATAGATGAGCATGTTTTTCTACCATCTCTTGACTTGATCTAAGCATGTTTTTGTGACTTTTTTTTAACATGTTTTAGCTCTATTTTTGGCTGGCTTGGTCATTTCTTGTTTGCATCTTGCACTTGTAGTGCAAATCTTGCATACTAGCCTTGTATGCTTAATGGCTTAGCTCATCTTTCTAGCATGTGTTAGTCTAACTTCAGAATGCTTTTACCACTAATTTTGCATGCTTTAACTCTGTGCTGAGTGGTTTTGGTCATATGAGACTTGTTATGCATGGTTGTAGTACAAAGGCCCTTGCTAGCCTTGTGTTTTGAGGTCTCTAGCATGCTTTGCTTATGATGTTTGTATGACATAGCATCATTTCACATGTAATTTCAGAGCATATGTCATTGTCACACTCTCACATATTTCTCTCTCTAAGGGCTTTTGAGTGTTAAGCCTTATGCCTTGTTTATAAGCCAATGCATGAACATGATTTTTCTTGCTTTTCATGCTACCAGCTCAGCACATTTTGGTCATTGTTTTGGCATGTTTGAGGTCTGTTTAGGGCTGGCTTAGCCATTTGAGTATTGTATTGCATGGGTCTAGTGTAAAGCACTTCACTAGCTTCGATGCTTAAACCTTTAAACATGCATATTATGGGTTATTTGCATGGTTTTAAGTTACTTAGCATGTCATTTCAGTGCTGAAATGTATGTCATCGCACTACATGGTTTCAATCTTTCACTTGCCTTGAAAGTGATCTTAAGCCCCTTGTTGGCTTGGGCATGGAATTGAGGCTCTCATGCCTAACGGTTTTAACCTTCTCTTGAGGGTTTCTACTAACCGACAGCATGAGGCTTCTTTCATGCTTAAGGTGCTTGTGGCTAAGGTCATCTTTCCAATTAGAGGACTTTTCACATTGGACTTAACCGGTTAAAGGACAAATTGGTAATGTAAAATGTGTAAACAAGAATTGAATCAAGTAAAACATGCCAAGATAAGCATGTTGCATGTGTGCATTGCATTGTGTTCAATCAGACGTTATATTGAGCACAAGGTGAATTGGTCCATTTCATACTCAAAGTGATGAAAATGAGCCAATTCCCTTTGTCTCCATTGCCTTTGATCTTCCATGATAAGGTAGTGGTTTTAGAGTCTTGTTCGTCTTGCATTTATTGAAATGAGTGTAAGTTGGATCTTTAGCCATCATGCATTGCATGCTTGATTTTGGATCCAATAGTGCCTCTCCCTTGATGTTTTGAAATGATAAGGAGTGGCACAGTACATACATGCCCTAGGGAGACCCTCCCTTTCCTCTATTTTGTGCTCTATTACAGTTTGGTGTCACAGCACACCAGTGGCCGGCAGTGCCACACTGATGGCCGGTACCCTTGCATTGTTGGCCGGCAGAGGCCCACTCTTGGCTGGCAGATGGCCAGCAAGAACTCCTCATGGCCGGCAGGCCACTAGTGTACTCTCCAACATTGGTTTGGTAAGTTTCAGCAGTAAGTTTTTGAAGACACCCTGCAAATAGAGCCTCTAAAGAGCAAATCAGAAGACTTTTCGAGGCGAGAAACCGAATGCGTGCATGCATGTTCAACATCTTCAAACAGAGCTGGGGCAGCCTAGTTTAAATCTTTTATTATTAATTAGCTTGAATATGTGATTTAATTAATTAATTTGTTAATTAGTTAATTGTTGTAATAATTAGTAAGTAGTTTGCTAGTTATTTGTTTCGTTGTGTAATAATTAGTCTAATTAGATTAATTAGATTAGTTAGCTTAGCTTGGCTTATTCGGTCTCTCCTTTGCGATGGCAAAATGTTGTAATAAGGGTGTGTGTGTGTGTGCATGTCTTCCAACCCCACTTTTTTCTCCCTTTTACTTATCAGCTTTTGATGGTTAGTTTAGGGCATATTTCAATTAGCATACCTTATGTTTGCATGCGTGCATCATTCATTTGTCTTGCATGCACTGGGCTCGGCGCATCATTCAAACTGCATCGTATTTCAATACCTACTTGAATACGTGTTTCACAGTATGTTATCAAGTGTTTCATTCATATGTCATTTTAGATAGCCGAGCCTATTTAGCTGCATTTTGCATGTGTTGCATTAGGCATCTTGTATAGTTAGGATCATGCATTGTTTTCTAACTAGTTTTCTGTTTTGGCTCGGAGTACACTGTAAGTGTTTACGCTTTAGCATACTTGCATGAGTGTGAGTGTTGCCATGACAGCATGCTTGCCATGAGGCTACTTGCTTAAGTGATTATCTGTTTGAATGCCTGTGGATGAAGGCTCGATTACTTGAATTGGAACAATTCGACGATTGTGAGTTTTAAGCCCACTTGAGGTGGCAAAATCATGTTGTTTTAAGCCCACTTGAGGGTGGCAAATCCGCGCTTTAGCCTACTTGCGAGTAGCACTTCCAAACCATTTTCAAAAGACAAACATAAGTTGTTTTGTTCCAACTTGAGCGATTTAGTCTATACTTGTATGTTGTGCGCATCACATAGTAAAACTAGATTAATAACCGGAATAAGAACACATGTGTTTTTAAAACAACATATCATATTTAGTAGAGGCCAATCTTTGATCGGGCGAGCGGGGTTGCTCATTTCAGAACCTTCCCCTCTCGTACCCAAGTTCCCGAGCCGAGGCAACTTTGGTGATGACGGACACGCGGCCTTTGGCACGAGTCAGGGTTTCCTAAATTTTTCAAAATAAAATATTTAGGTGGCGACTCTGTAATCTGGCAAAGCAGTCCAATTTTGGCATATAATTTGATTTAAAATTTGATTTTCCAAAGCAATTTGCCGGATTGGATTCTTTGGTGATTTATCAGTCTTACATCGCACTTTGTGAGATTAGATTCAGAACCATGAGAGGAGTCCAAACTGTAGTAGCAAGACCCGATTCGCGCCTTCTCCGAAAGGGGCGCGGAGAGAGTTCGGGTGGTCTACAGGCTCTAACTCCTAAACCGGGAACCTGATTTGAGCCATGTCTTCTCCCACAAGTCTCTTGTGCCTAGCGGTCGTGTGTGCCAAGTTTCGTGCTACTCCGATGCCGTTTGGTGATTTTGGAGCGTTAGCACCTCAAATTCTAAGTTTCTTAATAAACTAGTTTGCCTAGAGTGAAATCCTGCCCTAACTCCCAAATCGGGAACCCGATTCGAGTCCCGTCTTCTCCCACAAGTTTCTCATGCCTAGGCGGTCGTGTGTGTCAAGTTTCGTGCTACTCCAACGCCATTTGGTATTTTGGAGCATTAACACCTAGAATTCTAGGTTTTTTAAAAAACTAGTTTGTCTAGAGTGAAATCCAGCTCTAACTCCCAAACCGGGAACCTCATTTGAGTCCCGTCTTCTCCCACAAGTCTCTCGTGCCTAGGCAGTCGTGTGTGCCAAGTTTCGTGCTACTCCGACGCCATTTGATGATTTGGGGACATTAACACCTCAAATTTTAAGTTTCTTAAGAAATTAGTTTGTTTCTTAAGAGTGAAATTCGGCTCTAACTCCCAAACCGGGAACCCGATTCGAGTCCCGTCTTCTCCCACAAGTCTCTCGTGCCTAGGCAGTCATGTGTGTCAAGTTTCGTTCTAATCCAACGCCGTTTGGTGATTTTGGGGTGTCAACACCTCGAATTCTAAATTTCTTAAGGAACTAGTTTGCCTAGTTTGTTAATGGTAGACATGGCCTTTTACACCTTGTGTTTTGCTTCTTTGTGTGGTTAAATTCCAGCCCATATGAATAAATAAGCTAAAGCAAACCTAAAACGCACTTCCATATCTATGATGCCATGAACACATCAAAATGCTTGCATTTTTTAACCACTAAAAATCTCATATTAATAATAGCTAAGGGAACAATCAAGATTCAACTACCTACTATATTTGCATCCATTAGTAGTTCAGACACTAGATTCAATTAAATTAATATAGTAAACATCAATATGCATAGAACATAATTTGCTATAAATCACATTAATATCAACAGTAAATGGAAAGCTACATCAAAGCATGCACACATGCAACTCTAGATGTGGTAGCAAGCAAATAAAAATCATGATCATATTCAGAACCATCTAGATGTGGTAGCAAGCAACTTTAAATCATTTATTTGAAGCATTTGTTCAACATGAAGTTATTCTAGGATATTGAAAAAATAAGACAATGAAAAGAAAATAAGAAAAGAAAACACAAAATGCAAGAATGCATTTGTAGGAAAACTTGTAGCAGAAAAACCAAGATAATTGAAACTCACTTTTTTTCCCAACAATGTTTCACCAACTGGATTTCCACATGCAACCAATTCATATTTAAATAGAAGAAACACCCTGTGAAAAACACAGAGTGTTTTGCACATCATTTACATACTTCTAACACTAAATAGTGGGAATTTGTCTAGAGTGGGAAAGGCTATCAAAAGGGAATAGAAAGATAGAAAATAAAGTAAATAAAATATAAGGGTTATAAGTTAAAAGACTAGTGCTATATCACTCACCTGTCAACCATACCCCAAAAATGTCCTTACAACCCTTAGTCTTTGCCATGGCTCATCAAGAGCCTTAACTTCCCATAGTGAACCACTCAATCACTTTCAAGAAATGTAGGAAGTGGACTAAGAACAGTACCATAACGAGTCACATGAAGTTGCATGGTCAATTTCTAGAATCTAATCAACTTAGTTGAAATAGTAAACATGCCTATGGTACTACAAACAAACACCACCTCATAGTTACAAAAACATCTATAAGCACAAGTGCAGCCAAACATACCCTTGCAATTATCCATGCAACCCTCAATCTCTACCACGGCTTATCAAGAGTTTCAAAATCAACCATTAACTCATTTTAACCCAATATTTTACCCCTAATAAGCCAAATCTATCATTTTACCCTTATCATCCCAAAAGTCATCAAATAATCCAATATGTTAACATAAGGTACAAAAATATCACATTAAATCATTAAACTAGTAAAACCAGTAGTGAAAATAACTTGAAAAATACTTTAAAAATACCAAATCAACCCTAAATCTTTTAAATTAAGCTATATTTAATGGCAAGCAATCTAACTACACAAGTTACATGTGCACATGGCACAAGTTGCACTTATACCAAACAAACAGGTACCATTTAAGTTGCTTTGCTTTAATATGGTAGCTTGGTTAAAAAATAGAGCTCCATTTCAGTGCCCTTCAAGTTGCTAAATTTTGGCATTGTTATACTTTGTGCCAACATTTTCCTTAAAAAAATAACAAAACAAAATATTTATTGCACACATATATATACATATATTGACATATACACAAAGAAACATATATATGAAGATATGTAAACACAATTTCAGAAAACATCATCCTCAACCACATTTTCAGATGCACCACCCAACAAATTTTATTTAATTCTCCCAAAATTTCACTCATTCCTATTATAGTAATGTCATTGAGAAAAACAATCTAACAATTTATAAAGGCCATTTCTTTGTCAAACACAAATTCAGAACTGAAAATTCCAACAATAACAACAACAAAAAACGCTAAAAGAAATTCTCGCGTGAATCAGATAAGCAACAGTCCAACACTAGAACACACTTGAATGCATAAATTGCTCAAAATTTCAATCAACTTACCGATTCCTCGTGCGAAGCTGCGAATGCGAAAACCGACCAGTTCCTGAAGCCATGACGACGGAGAGGAACTAGGCTGAGGCGGAGCTCCCTGGGACAAACGATGCTAGCTGAGATAGAGATTTTGTGAGGTCGTCGGAGAGATTCAAAGGGGAGATACTTTAGGGATGGTAGTGAGGGACACAACGCCATTAAAGGTCTAAGAGTGGAGCTAGAGTTAGGAGTTTTATGTGTGAAG
Source organism: Camellia sinensis (assembly GCF_055761805.1). Taxonomy (NCBI): domain Eukaryota; kingdom Viridiplantae; phylum Streptophyta; class Magnoliopsida; order Ericales; family Theaceae; genus Camellia; species Camellia sinensis. The sequence goes on from NC_138963.1 coordinate 87,282,511, forward strand.
AGGACTCGAGCGTAACACTCTAATGCCTGACTGGTGTATGTAAACATATATATCTATCGCTACCGTGGCTCGACGCCGTCGTCTATCATGCTCACAGTCGAGGGAGAGAGAGAGAGAGAGATGGGGATATTTGGTAGAAAAGATTAGGGATTTTGGTTCTAAGAGATTGGGGATTTTTGGGTTTTTTTCGGAGGGGGGGCCTGAGCAGGAATGGAAAAAAAAAAGGGGGAGGAATCGAGCGGGATTGGGAAAAAAAAATTAGTTTCCATCACAAATGAATATTTAAATAATAAAACGGTTTTTTTTTTTTTTTTTTTTTTTGCGACGGAGGCTGCTGTTGCCAAACAAATTTATTTTTTGTTAAAATAATTTTTTTTATAATTAATGAATTTTTTTTTCATTTTCTTTTAGTTACTAAGGTTGAGAATTTATTTGTTTCATTTTTATTTTAATGAATAAAAAATTATTGTTATTATTTTTTATTTGGTAGAAGTAGGAATAATATTTTAATGAAAAATACTTTTCTGCGAGCCATTTCTTTTTGTTACTAAAAATCAGGAACTAATTTTTTTATGGTAGAGGATAGGGAGTGGCAGCAGTGGTGAAAGTTGTGGATAAGAGGTGATAGTGGTGGTGGTGGTGGTGGTGGTGGCCGCAAAGGAGATTAGTGGTGAAGTTGTAGTAATAGTAAAGGAGATAGAGTAACGGTGGTGAAGGAAAGGTAATGGCAGTAGTGGAGTGGTGGCGATAGTGGTAGTAATGATAGTCGTAGAAGTGAAGTGGCAACAGTGGTAGTAGTGGTGGTGAGAGAGAGATGGGTGGTGAGAGAGAGATGAGTGAAAGACAGATAGAGAAGAGAGATAGAGAGAGACAAAGACAGAGTGATGAGCGAGAGAGAGATAAAGTGGTCGATAAAAATGCATTTTCTTGTAGTGGAGAGCTCGGTAAATAGAGAAGAGATGAGGGAAAAAGTGAGCAAGGTGAACAATGGGGGAGAGAGACAGACAGACACATAGAGAGAAAGAGAGAGAGAATAGTGAGAGACAGATAGACAGACATCGAGAGAGAAAGAGAGAGAGAGAAAAGAGTGATGAGTGAGAGAGAGATAGAAAAAGAAAGAGATATATATATATATAGAGAGAGAGAGAAAGAGATAGAAAGATAGACAGACAGAAAAATAGAGAGAAACAAGAGATGAGCGAGATAGACAAAGAAAGAGAGAGAGAAAGAGAGCGAAAAGAGATGATCGAGAGAAAGACATAGAAAAAGAGAGAGAGAGAGAAGAAAGATGAGTGAGAGAGACAAAGAGAGAGAAGAGAGAGGAGCGAGAGACAAAGAGAGAAAGAAACAGAGACAGAGACAAAGACAAACAGACAGAGAAGGGTAATGAATGAGAGAGAGAAAGAGAGGAAAGAGAGAGAGAAAGAGAGAGACAAAAAGAGAAAGAGATAGAAAGTGAGAGACAGAAAAAAAGACAGAGAGAGAAGAGAAATGAACGAGAGAGATAGAGAGAGAGAGAGAGAGAGAGAGAGATAGAGAGAAATGAACGAATGCAGCTAGTATTGTCGTAAAAACTCTATTTTTTTGCGACAGCAATCTCTGCCGTCGCAAATACTCTATTTTTTTTTTGCGACAACAATTTCTACCGTCGCAAATACTCTCCTTTTTCACGACAACATTTTATGCCGTCGCAAATACTCTATTTTTTACGACAACAAGTTGTGCTGTCTCAAAAAGTCACATTTTTTTTGCGACGGTAAGTTATGCCGTCGCAAAATGTCTTTTTTGGCGACGGCACAAAAATTCCGTCTTTTAAGCCCACTTTTCTTGTAGTGACATATACCCTAACAATTAAATTGGCACATCAAAATATCAAATAATAACATAAGATTATAAAAATAAGATGAAATTAAAAATACATTTGTTAAGTTCGTAAAATTTCATTTCGTTGGAGAGCCGTCAAAAATTGAACTTGTGGTCACCAACGAGTTGTCGCTGGCGGGGGAAGGTGGTTGCCAGCAACTTGAAATGTTCATTGATTATTAGAATTGACGATGGCAGAGTTGTTGGTTGAAGGTGGTAAAATAATGAAACCAGAGACCAAATATAGTTGTCTAAAAAAAGTTAGTGTCTTTAAATGAACACACATTTTTTAAATTAATCTTAAATTAATCCAAAATATATTTTTAAGAAGTTAAATAAAAAAAAATCCTTAAAAAACACAGTATTATAACACAATCTTGTTTTAAAGACAATAGTAGTTGAAGAGGCATCTACTTGCTATGAAAAATTATCGAAAAACTTAACAGAAAAGTCATTTGGCAACTTTCAATTTTTGACAAAAAAATTCATAAAGTTATTATAAGTTGTCACATAACTCTCTTTATTCTTTTACATATCTTTTCGTAAAAGTCAAAAAATTACTAAAATAGCTTATTTTCAAACGAGGAGTATCAAAAATTAATATTTTTTATTAAAATTTAAAGCGAATTACACTAACAGTCTCTATAGTTTAGAAGTTGTGTCACTTTGGTGTATGACCTTTCAATCGTGAGACATTTGACTCTGAATTTTGAATCTCATTCCAAATAAGGATAATTAAAATTGTTGCTCCATTTGAAGGGTAAAGTCGTCATACAACTTATTTTGTGTTGGTGAACTTATATGTTGTTTGAAATAAAATGGCTTTTTTTTTTAATGAATAATATTGGAACTTTTTTTGTTATAAAGTTCTATTTGGTTTGGCTTTCAGAATCTATTTTCAAAATTTTTTTCTAAGAAACTAAAAATTAAATTGGTGAAAAAAATTAAAAACACATTATTTTAATATAATTTTATCTTTTGGGAGGGTAGAAATAATTTTTTAAAATAATGTTTTTGATATTTATTTTCGTTAAATTAGTTTGTATTTTTAAAAAAATCAAACATAGCGACAATTTTGATGTCATTATTAAAACAAATTCATTAAATCAAAAAATCCAAAACTAAAAACATTTCATATATTAAATATATTGATTATACATTAAAAGCCTAATAATCATATAAAAATATCTGTTAACAACAAATACAATCATCTAATACATGATAACCATCCAAAAATATCAACAAACAATCACCCATTACATGATCATCATCCAAACACATACTAAAAATTTATTTGGTAAAAAAATAAAATAATAAAATAATTATTATTCTTATATAACTTTATCTTTATCTTTGATGAGTAGAAATAATTTTAAAAATTTTAAAAATAATTTTTTGACATTTGTTTTTGTCAAACTAGTTTATATTTTATCAAAGGGTAAATTATAAATACACCCCCTAAGGTTTGATTAAAATACGAATCACCCCCTGTGATTCTAGAAATTACATTCCACCCCCTGAGGTTTTTAATTTCATAACAAATCGCTCATTCTATTAATAAATCATCAAGTCAATTAACAATTTTTAATGATGTTAGAAATATGTTTCAATTAAAAATTTAGGTAATTTTATTATTGTATAAGAGAACAATTATGAATTTCATTTTTTTAGTTAATTCTGTTAAATAAAAAACTAACAATGGGGTATTTGTAATTTTTTAAATCACAGGGGGCAATATGTACTTTAAGCAAACCTCAGGGGGTGTATTTGTAATTTACCCAATTTATGGTCAAATGTATCACAATTAAAAGATCATGGACCAAAGTGATATAAGTCCCAAACTACAGGACCGATGGTGTAATTCACCAAAAATATAAGGTTAATTACACTTTTCATCTTTTTAGTTTGATGTAAATTTCACTTTAGTTTTTATAGTTTTAATTTGGTCCCTATACTTTAAATCTAGTTTCAATTTGGTCATTCCGTCTAAATTGAAGGTTAAAATTAAAAATTTTAGGATACTTGTCAATTTTCTAATGTTTCAATTTAGTTCTTCCATTTAAGTTAGAGGTTAAAAATAATAATTTTTGGACACTTATCAATTTTCTAAGGTTTTGATTTGGTTCTTCTGTTTAAATTAGAGATTAAAATTAATAATTTTTTATACTTGTCAATTTTTTAAGTTGTACAAGCAGAAAAAATTAATAAAAAATTAAATAAAATAATCAAATTAAATTTAAATTTAAAATGTAAGAATTAAATTATTTAAATCCAAATTATAAAAATTAAAATAAAATTTGAATCAAATTATAAGAAGGGAAAAAGATATATAAGTTTTAAAATTTACATAAAAATTCTTAGAATGTAGAGGCCACTCATGTGGAAAGAGATATTCTGATGAGGGGATGAGAAGCGGCAACACCGCCATTCTGACCCCAAGTGGGGACTATTTGTAGGGTTAGACTTGTTTTTAGTTTATTTAGTAAATTGGACAGTATTGTTAAGTTCGCAGGAGTTATAATGGATTTTGTTTTGATAATTTAAATTATTAAATATATAAAATTTGTCGAATATTTTATCTTTGTAAAAAATTATATTGATCGAATATCGATAGTTATTTGATCAGATTAGATTTTTGTTAACAATTTATTTTGAAAATTATATTTACCGTTAATAAAAATTTGATCTGATCAAGTAGCTATTGATATCTGATCAATATAATTTTTTAGAGCGATAAAGTACTCAATGAATTTTACACATTTACTGTTTGAATTATTAAAACAAAATCCGTGATAAGCCCTCACGGACCCAACAACACGCTCCAATTCAACCTCAGACTGAAGAGAAGCGTGGCTCTATTTTTAAGCCGACAGCATTTAACCTCTTTCTGCTCATCTGTTTGTGTCACTCCCATTTATTCAAATTTGTTTTTTTTTTAGGAATTTTGAATCAAAAAAATTTATAAACAAGTGATAAATTTTATGTACATTAATAATTAAATTCATAAAATTTTCTATGATTCTATAATAGTTTTCTGATAGTTTAACTAAAGTAATTTCCCATTATTTTCTTCTTTTTCTTTTGTTATCTCTGTCTATATATATACATATATATATTAGGATTGTGCAAAATACAAATCTGCTAAAACTACGTAATATGTACTAACCCGCCCGTTAATCACATGTTAATTTGATCCGGGGTTTGAAATTTGACTTTAAAACTGTTTTGATTCGCTATAATTAATATATATATATATAGATTTATCTCTGTTGAAATATGATAAAGATTTAAGATGTAGAATTTTGTCAAAAATTAATATTATATATATGAAAAATATTATGTAAAATTAGTTAAGGTTTTATATATATATATATATATATATTATGCAAATACTTGATTGTTTAAGATTATTCTTCAATTAATTAGCAAATTGAAATGGCCCAAATCGCGATTTGGCTTTCTGCTAATTTGCTATTCATAGTTTGATTTATAATTTTATCCTCAAACTGTATTGAATCGCATCACACACGTATATTAGTGAGTGTGTGCTCACACAATAAATTTGCTATTAAATTTATAAAATATAAATTTTAATTTTAATTTAAAAATATATATATATATTGTGTATTATTCGAGTGGTAGAAATATAATTTCTTAAATGTTTTAAATAACTGTCATATAAATATTTTTTTAAAAATTCAAAAAATAGCACATAAATACCATGAAAAGATAAACAGCTAACAATAGTATAGAAGATATAAAACAAAGAATACAAAACCAACAAAAACAAGACAGATTTTAAATTATTTGATGGGACATTTGTCCTAGGAGAAGTATTGGCTGCGCCAGGGCGCGACTACATTGACGCAATAAATCAAATGTAATTGGTCGAAAAGGTAAGGTCATTGAATAATGTTAGTTGGCGGGGGAACAACAAAACGTTCAAACACTGGTTCAAAAAACAAAAACAAATGCAAAAGCAAAAGGTCCTAACAATAGGGGTGCTTGTCATAGTTTGTATTAGATGATTATAGTTTATTTTGATATGGTTTGACAATTGAGTTGGAAGTAGGTTAGGATTAAAATATATATATATATATATATATATATATATACATATAAAAAGATAAAATAAATTAAACACGTTGATAAGATAAAATGTTATATTTAAATTATAATTATTTTATTTTTTCTTTCACAAAAAATTAAAAAATCAAAAAGTTCTTTCCAAACAGAATTAATTTAGCCAGATTAAATTAACTGAAAAGACAAGTTAAAAAAGTTTTTTCCAAACGAACTCTTTAAGGAGGAGGATTCTCCTCAGTTCAAAATTTAGATTGGAGGGGATTATTTAGGCTTGTGGGGCCATCACGGCCCCGTTTCGATGGTCCGAACCGTTCATTTTGTTGAATATTTCGTATATTTAATTCACAAAAAAAAAATTTAGGTCGATCTGATAATTGTAACTTGTTCAATTCGTCATGATTTACTACAAAAACGGACGATGATTATGCTTTTAAAAAAATGAACCATACATTCTTTTATGACAAAAATAATAAATTAAATAAGTTGTAGTTATAGGATCGACACAATTTTTTTTGTAGACGAAATATAAGAAGTGTTCGACAAAATGAACGGTTTGAATCGACAAAATGAACGGTTTGAATCATCAAAACGAGGGCCCGTGGAGGACCTCACAAGCCCAAACAACCCCCTCCAATCTAGAGATTTTGGACTGAAGGGAATCATCCTCCTTATTTTAATTTGAGAGTCTGTGCTAGACTGTTTTTGCAGTTTTTGTTTATAACTTATTAGGCAGAAATAATTTAAATAAACTGAAAAAAACTAATTATTTAAAAGTTGAAAGAGAAGTGCTTTTAATTTATACTTTTTGATTATCTGTTTTTAGCTTAAAAAAGCTTTACCAAATAGAGCCAATAAATCATTGGGAGTGTTTGGTGGCACTACAACAAAAAGTCTAAAGACGAAAAGTAATGACAAAAATAAATTTTGTTATGAAAGATGTACCTTTTAATGAAGAAAATAATATTTCATCTCTAAATGTACCATTTTTAGAAAAATAAAATAAAATTTCGTCACCAATCTACATATATAATAAAAAAAAATTAAGTGGCAAAATTATTTTTCGTCATTATTTATATTTTTTTGTCACCGAAGATTTTCCCGCTAATTTTTTCGATAGTGCCAAAATTTTGACACTTTTGGTGAGGAAACAATTGGTCACCAATTATAAAATTATTAGTGATGAATATATTTTTTGTCACCAATAATTTTTAATATTTTGATATCATTTAGTGAGAAAACTATTTTCGTGGTCAATAATTTTGTCTTTTGGTGAGGAAATAATTTTGTCACCAAATAAATGGTTTAGTTGCTAAAGGTTTTAAAGGGAAATGGATATTGGCGCCTATAATGGAATTAGATATCGGTTCTTCTCTCTCTCACACACAGATTCTATTTGACCACCAAACCTCACCCCACATCATCACCTCACCTCAGCGCAGATCACCACCGCCATTAGCCACCGCCATCGCCTCATCCTCACAGGTTCTCTCTCACTCTCAGTCTGTCTCTGTCTCTCTCTCACTCGCGGTCTGTCTTTCTCTCTGTTTCTCGCTCTGTCTACCTCGGTCACTCTCTCTTCCTCTCTGTCCCCCTTTCTCTATTTCCCTCTTTCTGAATGTTGCTCTAGGGTTGTTATGATTTCTTCAATTTAATTTGGTGTCGATTTCAAAAAATGGGTTTGGTTGAAGTGGTTTGATTTGTAAAGTTTTGTGGATTTGATGTCTTAAATGGGTTTGATTTTAGTAGTTTCATACATTTTCCCCTCTTTTTCATTTCTCTCTCATTAGTTTCAAAGCCCTAATGTATTGATTGTGTATGTATTTGCATGTATATTTGGTCCCTCATTGTGTATGTATTCAAAGCCTTAATCTATTGTATTGAAAAACCTTCTTCTGGGGGGTTTTCACTCATTATTGGAAATGTTTGGTTCCATTTTTTTTTTTTACCCTTTATATACTTCTTGTACAATTCTTATTCTTTTATTTTTTTTAAGATATTGTATGGTTCTGTGAAGTTCATGGGATGGATGTAATGACTAAATCAGTTTCTTATATAACACTGAACTAATGGAGGAAGTTACACTTAGAAGAGTTTTAACTACAAAAGGAAATTAGCTAGAGACAGAAATCAAGAACTAAATGAATCAATGTGGCAGTGACCTTGTTTTATTTTTGTGTATATATTTTTGTGTATTACACTTTAAATAGGACCTAATATTTAAACCTATTATGCTATTTCAATCAATCAAAGAGTGTGTTTTTGTTCACCTGCTAGCTCGAATTAATTGTCTGTCAGATGGGTATGGCAAAATGTTGTTATGCCTAGTCAAATTGACTATTGTTAGGGAACCTAAAATATGATTTTGTCAATATGTTATAAAACAAATATAATGATGGGTCAAGTGGTTAGTGATCAATAAGAGAGTTGGTGTTTAATTTTGATTCATCTAATATTTTTGTTTTTGTTTTGTTTGTTTGTTTGTTTGTTTTGTGTGTGTGTGTGTGTGTGTGTGTGGTTGGTTGGTTTTGTCGAAATATTGGTACTTACCTTGTGTACACATTAGTTTGTATGGACACTGTGTCCAATCTTTACAATTGAATTAAATTTCACTTTTTGTTGATTTCTTTTAAACCAAAAAAAAAATATATTAAAGATGTGTAGACATGTGGTGATTTTTGTTGATTTTTAATGATCTTTTTTGGTAAAGATGTGTTAAAATTATTAATGACCATTTTTGTTAGTTTTTATCATTGCTTGCATATAACCTTAGAACTTGTATAAGAATATTTATTAAAGATCTGGACATATATTTGGTAAAGCTCTTATTGAATTTTTCAATTTAAATAGTTATTGTTCCTAATCTTTCATTTGTGATCAGACATGGATAAAAGCTGGATTGCCCTAGGTAGGACAGCTGATGGAAGGATGAGTAAACTACATAATGATGGGGTCAAGTTATTTCTGCAATTTGCAATGGGGGTTTTTGACTAGAATGGTAATATTTTGTGCCCGTGTATAAAATGTGAATGGTTATAGACAAAATCTTCAAAATGTGGAAATTCATTTGCTCCAATATGGGATTATGAAACGTACACTATATGGTATCAGCATGGGAAACCATGTGTTTCAATCAAGACTTATCATGATGATGAGATGCGACTTGATAGTGATGAAATTCTAGGTGGTATTGAAGCCTTAGTGGAAGATCGAATAAAAGGTGAATCAACTGATACAACCCAAGGGGAGGAAGTGAGAACTTTTGATAAGTTGTTGATTGATGCCAAGCATGAGGTGTTCCCGAATTGTACAAATTATACTTTGTTGAAGTTTGTGATCGAGGTGCTTAATATGAAGGTAACAAATCATTGGAGCAATAAGTCAGTTGACATAATGTTAGAGTTTTTAAGTAAACTTTTACTAAAAGAAATTTGGTTCCAAAGTCAACTTATGAAGTTAAGAAAATATTACATGACTTGGGCTTGTCATATGAGCTCATTGATGCTTGCATAAATAATTGTGTATTATTTTGAAAGGAGAATGCAACACTAGATAAATGTCCGACTTGTAAGGCACCTAGATACAAGATCAATTGTAGAAAGGGTAAGAAGATCCCCCATAAAGCATTGCGGTACTTTCCTTTGACACCAAGGTTGAAAAGATTGTACATGTCAAGGAAGAGGGCTGAGGACATAAGATGGTATAAAGACAAACGAGTGGACGATGAGATATTGGGGCATCCCGCTGACAATGATGAGTGGAGGAATTCGATGCACAACATCCCAAGTTTGCCTTGGAGTCTCGAAATGTGAGGCTAGGGTTGGCCGTTAACGGGTTCAACCCTTTTGGAAACATAAACAACTCTTACAGTTTGCGGCCCATCATACTCATTCCATACAACTTGCCACCTTGTTTGGTTATAAATGATCCATTTTGTTTGATGTCATTACTTATTCCTAGAGAATCATAACCAGGGATTGATATTGACATCTATATGCGACCATTGGTGGATGAGTTGAATGAGTTATGGACAAATGGTGCACTAACTTATGATTTCTCCACCAATGAGACTTTTCAAATGCATGCAGCTTTGTTGTAGACAATACACGATTGGCCTGCATTTGGTGACATATCTAGGTGGAGAACAAAAGGTCATTATTCTTGTTACACTTGCAATGATGAACCATATTTTGAATCTTTAAGAAGTAAGATCAAGTACACTAACTATCGATGTTACTTGCCTGAGGACCACCCAAAAATGCGAAAGAGTAGGCTTACAATGGTAAGATTGAGAAATGGAAAAGATCTTTGGAGTTGCTGGTGGAAAAGATACAAGAGTAGTTGGACAACATAATAGGTGTCATTTATGGAAAGCATCCAAGTAATAGAAAAAGGCACCGTCAAGCACCTAATTGGACAACGGTAAGCATCTTGTATGAGCTACCCTATTAGAAGAAGCGAAAACTTCGACACAACATTGATGTCATGTATGTGGAGAAAATTTTTAGTGAAAATGCTTTCAAAACTATGTTAGGCATTGATGGAAAGAACAAGGACACATACAAGGCACGGTTTGACTTGGAATATATGGGTATATGGAAAGAGCTATGGCTAACACAACGACCCGATGGGTCATATGTCAAGCCTCGAGCAAGCTTTTCATTGACACCTGCAGAGAGGGAGGGTTTATTTGAATTCTTAAAAAATGTCAAGTATCCAGATGGGTATGCAACAAATATATCCAAATCACTGAATGCAAGAAATGGTAGACTAGCAGGCCTAAAAAGCCACGACTGCCATGTACTTATACAAAGAATTCTTCCCATTGGAATGTGTGGTTACATGGATAAAGAAATTAGCACAACACTTTTTAAGTTAGGCAATTTCTTCCAAGACCTATGCTCTAGAACACTAAGACGGAGTGAACTGGAGAAATTAGAGGAACATATAATACACATTTTATGTAAGCTTGAAAAGATCTGTCCTCCAGCTGTTTTTGATGTGATGATCCACTTGGCTATTCATTTGTCTCATGAGGCTATTCTTGGAGGACCTGTATAATATCAATGGATGTACCCAATTGAAAGATATTTTTTACACTTATACTTGTAAATGAGATTTGTGTAAGTGTGTTGCATGTGTAACTATACTTCTAATTTGTTCTCTCTTGAAGGTTTCTTGGAGCATTAAAAAAATATGTGACCAATTGAGCTCGACCAGAAGGTTTAATTGTCGAGGCTTACATTGTCAAAGAGTGCATTACTTTTTGTTCAATGTATGTTGATGGGATTGAAACCGACGTGCATAATCGACTAGAACAGAATGAAGATCGTGGTGAACATCAACAAGGGATGGCAATATTCACAGAAACTACACGTCCAATTGGTCTAATCACACGAGATGCTGAAATGCCTCAAGAAATTTGTGATATTGTTTATTGGTTTGTGTTGTACAATAGCCTAAAGATAGAGAAGTATTTGGAGTATGTGTTTTATTGAATTATGTTTATGCTTAGCTTGTTTATTATGTGACCAACTGAGCTCAACATGCGGCATATAGGCCCATCGCATTGTCGATAAGGATGGGAAGATGTTAGTTCTCATACCTAAATAGTTTCGTGCACCAGTAAGAGATAATGCCTCTAAGCTGGTCTCCAAGATTGGTATAGAGGTTCGAACGGAGTTACCAGACCTGAGCATTTGTAGGTGGAAGAAGGTGGATGATGCTGATAAGGAGTCGGTGATCCAACGCTTGGCGATAATTATTGTCAAACTCTTGTCTTTGAAGTTGTAGCATTGTTTGTGATAAGGCTTCAACCCTTACCACCCTATTTTCCCTTTATCATGTTTAGTATATTCAATAATCCAAAAGGATATGATTGTTCATTTCTTGATTTATAAAAGTTTGAACATATTGTTTTGGATGATTAGATATGACCACCTCGAATCAGATAAGCATCTCTGTCTTTCCCTTTTTAATGAATTAATTAGTTATGGTTTTCATGTTTACAAGTTGTATTGGATCATTTATCTTTTTATGTTTTGTCTCTTTTCTTTTAATTGTTTTATAATGAGCTATGTGTGTGTTCAAGGTGTTACTATACTCAACTTTCTTATTTAAGAATTCACAGCCCTGTTTTAAGCTGCGCCTACTGGTTTTTTAGTTTGTATTTCTTTAATGTCTATTTTGTATTAGCTTCCTTTTGATTGGTGGACAGTGTTGTTTAGTTGTTAGGCACTGGTTTTTTTTTTCTTTTCTTTTTTTGATTTTGCAGGATCAATTTGATCTACAAAGCAATCAGAGTGATATAGCAAAGGCTTTAGACACACAGTTTGGTCGGCGATTTAGTGGTTTCACCTATAAGTTTCACAAACAATACAAGCAACTTAAGGATATAAGAGAGGAGGATTACACGAGAAGCCACCCACCTGCAAGTGTTACTCTTAATCAGTGGACATCTCTAATTGACAAGTGGAATAGTAAAAAATTCAAGGTAAAATGTTTTATGTTAATTGTCAAAAATTAAGTTTCTTCTTACTAATGTTAACTTCTCTTGTTTTTATTAGTGTTTCAATTGTGTAGGAACAATCACTAACTAATGTGAATAACAGGATGCAAATGAAAACAAAACATTGATGTGGATCAAAATCAATCCCAGTTAGGGTATACAGCTCGGTACGTTTTACTAATTTATTTTATTGGATTAGTAGGCTTTGTTATTTAAATATTTGAAATAACATTCAAAAACAAATGAATTAGATAATTGCAAATGGAAAAGTGCCCGATTTGGCAAAATTTTACAAGTCCATCCTGTAGACACCCCATTTTTTACCGTCCTCAAGACTTGGACGTCATCGCTTGTGCACTCGATGATTATGATTGCATGTGCTCGTTTTAGTGCCTGAAGTCCTCGGCGGAATGTCCGGTCTTTGAGCCTTTAAACCCCATCCATTATGTGCCCTGTTTTGGACCAAAAGCTTCAAGCCTGCAACCCCTGGTGGCTATCGGCCACCAATTGAGGCTGCCGGCCATCATTGGTGGCCACCAGTGTCTTTTTTTAGATATTTTGTTGACAACTATTCCAACTATTGGCACAATGGGCTTCATCTCTATACACGTGTATGGATGGATATTTCTCAGCTAAATATATGTTTTTCTATATATAGGGGGTCTCCTCCCCCATTTTTTAGGGTTGGAATTTTTTGAGCAAAAATCTCTCTCTATCTCTACATTTCTCTCTCTCTCTCTCTCTCTCTCTCTCTCTCTCTCTCTCTCTTAAATTTGTGCACACTAGTTTATATACACCACATTTTTGCCTACACCTCCTTAACCAAAGTTGATCATTTTTGAGCTGAGGTTCCTTGAGGCCTTTTTGGAGCTCTAAAAGGTGGTTTTGGCTTGAATTGTTGCCTAAAGTTGATCTTTGCTTCAAGAGGTATAATACTTACCTTTTTAGCTTGTTTTACATACTTGTTTTTCTATCTATTCCCACTGTTTTTGGGTTGTTTTTTACCTTAAAAAAACTCAGTTTTGTAGGCTGAAATTGGTGGTTTTAGGCCATTTAAGGTTGGGGGTGAATCACCCTTCTTTATTTCTTGTTCATAAGGCCTTTCCACCTTTGTTTCCCACTTTCAAACTATCTTTTTTTTGGGCTTTTAAACACTGAATTTCAGAGTATTTTCAGTGGTGAAAATCATGTTTTGAAATCCAAATTTGGAGGGGTTAGTCTCCCCTCCTTGTGCCTTGTTTGCTACTTAAGTTAGCTCTATGTGTTAGTTTAATTTTCTAGTCTTTTGTAGCTTAACTCCAACCTGTTTTAGGCTCTATTTTTTACTGTTTAACTCTGGTTTTGGTTGGTTGTTGCATTTGAGTCTTGTTTTGCATGCTTCTAGTGTAAGTGTCCTCACAAGCTTGGTGTTTTAGGCTTTAGACACCACTTGTTTGAGTTGGTTGCATGTTTTAGTGTTTTTCTCACTTAATTTTAGCACTAATTAACCTCTAGAACCTCCCTCATTTCTCGACTTTTTATTTGCTTTGAGGGTTGTTTCAACCTCAGGATAGTTTAAGCTTGAGATTAAGGCTCATTTCTTAGTGGTTTAATCCTCTTTTGAGGGTTCATTACCAATGGCATGACACATCTCTCTTGCCTTAAACTACCCTTTGTTTGTCACTTCCTTCTCTTTAAAAGACTACTCACCAATGGACTTAATTTGTTAAAGAATGGTTGGTAATCTAAAATGAGTAAATAAAAGTTGAAACTAAAATTGTGTAAAGATTTGGTTGTTTTTGATGTGTTCAATCGAACGTTAATTGAACACAAGGAAAATTGGGACATTTCATACTCAAAGTGATGAAATGTGTCGAGTTTCCTAGGTCTCCATTGCCTTTGATTGTACATGATAGGGTAATGGTCTTTGGTCTTGTTTGCACATTTATTAAACTTGTACATCTTGGTTCCTTAGCCATCATGCAATGAAATTGCTCTATTGATGGCCTTTGAACCATGTGTATCACTCATTTGCTTGTTTTGATGATAATGAGGGACACACAGTACAAACAACATGTGAGAATACCCTCTCTTTGCCCTGTTTGCTCTCTATTGCAGCAAGAATTGAAGCATCATCAGTAGCCGGCAGGCCATCAACGTTGGACGACAACCCCCCAATGGTGGCCGGCCAACCACCACTTCTGGCCTGTCGGCCACCAATGAATTTTGAGCAGTGTATTTGTGAAGCATAGCAGAGTTGATCTGGAGAAGGAAATCAATGCAAGAATTGTGCAATAGAGGCTTTTGGGAACAAACGGTTGATGTTCTTTGGGTGGAAACCGAGCATGCATGGGCCTCCCTCGCTTCCCGGGACTAGTTAATTAGTTTAATTAGCAATTAATCATTTATTTGTTATAATTAATTAGTTGTAGCTAGTTAGCTTGCTTTGTACTTATTTACTTAATTTAGATTGATTAATTAAATTAGTTTGTGCTGTAATATTTAATTAGCTTAGCCTAGTTAAATTCTTAATTAATTAGCTTAGAAGTTAGTTAATTTATTCATTCAAGTTTTGTAATAATTAGTTAAGTAGTTTAGCTTAGCTAATTTATTCATTCGGACCCTCTTGCGCGAGGGCATCAATATTGTAATAATGTGTATGTCTTCCAACTCTACGTCTTTTTCCCTTTTATTTATCCGCTTTTGATGGTTAGATTATGGGCATCATGTTTTGTTTAGCATACCGCATGTTTGCATCCATTCATCTTGTCTTGGATGCACCGAGGTTCAGTTCATCATTCAAACTTGCATTGTCGTTTATTACCTCGTTGAATACGTGTTTAACCGCATGCTATGAAATTGTTGCAAATAACATGTTAGGTAGCCGAGCCTATTTTAGTTGCATTATTGCATGTCTTGCATTAGACATTTGGCATAGTTAGGAATCATGCATTTCTCTAACTAGTTTCTCTTTTGGCTTGGAGTACTAGGTGAGTTGTTAACGCTTTAGCATACTTGCATGAGTGTGAGTGATTGCCATGACTAGCATGCTTGCCATGAGGCTAAGTGCTTACTTGTTAAACTGCTTGAATGCCTGTGGATGAAGGCCCGTTGCTTGAATTGAAATAATTTAATGAATGTACATTTTAAGCCCACTTTGTCAAGTGTCAAATTCACAAACTGTAATCCCACTTTGTTAAGTGGCAAAATCAAACAATTTTGCAAAACAAACATGACTTGAAATGTTCCAATTCTTGCAAATTTAGTCTATATTTGCTTGTGCGCGCATCACATAGTAAATGCTAACCTAATAATTAGACAAGAGCATATAATGTTGATAAAAATTATATCATGATTAGTAGAGGCCGATCTTTGATCGGGCAAGTGAGGGTGCTCAATTCATGACCTTCCCCTCTCATACCTAAGTTCCTGATCCGAGGCAACTTTGGTGATGACAGATACGTGGCCTTTGGCATGAGTCATGGGTTTCCTAAATTTCCCAAAAATATTTAGGTGGCGACTCTATATCTTGCAAAGCAATCCATTTTTGACATTTTTGATTCAAAATCAATTTTCCAAAACGATTTGTCAGATTTTGACTCTTTGGTGTTTATCAATTTCACATTGCATTTGTGAGATTAGATTCAATACTGCGGGAGTCTGAACTGTAGGGCTTATCTTTCAAACTTCCAAAAGGGGGAGCGAAAAAGCCGAGCTACAGTTTTTGGCAACTCTGCTGGGGATTTAGAGAGCTTGACTCGAACTCATGATATAAAATTTTATCTACACTTATATGTTTCTTTGCATTGCATTTGCATTGGTGCAGTTAAGTGACTGTGTTTGCTATCTGTTATTCCTGGACGGTTTGCCAGAGGCTTGCTTGGAAAGCTTGCCAAAAGGGTGAACGGTCACGGGCTCTGCCATGATAGGAACACAACCCTTCGATCAGGATTACCGTTGTACCATTTGATCCGCCTTTCACTTTTCAGTGTTAGGTGCAAGAGGTATATTAGGTAGTCTTGCTGAGATACCCTTTTTTTGACCATTTGGCCTAGTTGTATATCGAAAGCTATAGAGACTGTTCCAAACTAGGACATGATGCTTACTCAAATGCAGGATTATGTGAAACTGCATTGTTTAAATAGTGAACCCTAGTTCTTGACAAAACTAAGACAAGGTAACCCTACCCCCTCATAGGGGTGTTTTGGCTCTCACTTAACCGGTATGTGCTTTTAGAGTGAAACTCTATAAGAACATGCGTATCAGTTACAAATTGGGTATCCGTTTTGGGGGCAGAATTCAGTATCGAGTACAGTCCTAACAGCTTTGATTACATCTGTGTGTTGTTCACATCTGAGTTGAGATGTTGTGCGGTTTATGATTTTTATTTTCCTTTTGCTTTATTTCTTTTTGCTAGGTAATTTATCACAATTGCTTCAGACAGTTCGGTTACCCTCCAAGCACTTTGGACCCATGTTATGAGGCTTTACAGATTCGGAGATCTTGTTAGGGGACAGCCTGTGTTTGCTTTGCTCCCACCGGTTACCAGACAGAGAAGAGTTAGGCATAATTCACCAGTCCAGTAGTACCCTTTACATCACCTGCATCTGATCAGGGACAGTCTTCTACATCTAGGCCAGCAAGAGATCACTCGTCTATTCAAATGACTCAGTACCCTGCAGCCAGTATGGAGGACTTGATTCGTCATCTCCAACAAATAGTGGAAACCATGTAGCAAGATGCTACCCACCAAACTGAAGTTACAGCCCATCAAGCTGAAGTGATAAACAGGCTACAACAATAGCTACCACAGCCGGCAGCGACTTTTGCTTCCCATGCATCTCCTACGAGTATCCCAGTACCCGGAATCACTGTCAATGTCCAAGAAAATTTGGGCAATCTAGTAGACCCCATCCCACCGCAAGCCTCCAAGGCACCAGTGTACCAAACTGAGGCACCATTTGAATTTGAAGTTGACCCGACTGTACTGAAGGTCAACAAGCTAGAAAAGCTTCTCAAACGAGCACAGGGTGTGAAATCAATCCCCGACATCGAAGATGGATATACTGACTCTGCGGTAACTTTGCCAGACCGGTTTAAAATTCCACACATAGACCGTTTCGATGGTTCTGGGAATCCCATGGTTCATCTGCGGTTGTTCTCCGATATCCTACGGCCAATGGGCCTCACCAGACTTCAAAAGTTGTTGCTTTTCTGTCGGACCCTGTCAGGTATAACAGTTATCTGGTATGCAAAGTCGGAAGACTCTGTGAAGCGAAGTTTGGAGGAAATGGCTAAGGCCTTCATCGCATAATACTCATACAACACACAGATCGAGGTCACAACCCATGATCTCTAGGTAACCCGTCAAGAGCCAAATGAGGGCTTCTCTGACTTTGTAACAAGGCGGAGGGCCAAGGCTTCGATGATGACTACCAGGCCATCCGAGAAGGATCAAATCAGGATGGTGGTCCGTAATCTACAAGAGAAATTATTGTAGAAGATGATTGTCTTACCATTATTCACATTCACTGAGCTCCATAAAATAGGGGTTCAGATTGAAGTTTTAATGAAACAGAAGTTGATAACCGATGAGAAGGAGCAGCCTAAGAGGCTTTTTGCATGTAGTTCCAATGCAACCACTAGTGGAAGCACAATTGCGCGGCCATCTAATGTGAATGTTGTCACCACCACAGCCAAAACCGCAAACCCTTTCGCCAGTACAACTCCACAAACCTCAAACAGCCAAGTTCGATCCCAAAGGGTCTCCACCTCGCTCTACATGCCTTTATCACAAGCCTTGAGGGTGCTGATCAAAAAGGGACACCTCAAGCCGTTAGAGCAATGCCCACTACCCGATCCTCTTCCACCTAAGCACAACCCAGCCAAATACTATGCTTTTCACCAGTAGCACGGTCATGACACCGACCAATGCTGCAGGCTGCGTCATGAGATTCAAGATCTCATCGACAACAAGGTGATAACACCACCCCAAAAGCCAAATGTAACCACCAACCCTCTTCTGGCCCACAACCAAGTTTCTTCACCTCGGAACTTAAACCTAATACATACACTAGACATCATATATGATCCTAGCATATATATTACCCCTTCCCACCTACCTAAACCGATCATGTTCATCCCTAAAAGCACGAACTTGTGCATGATGGACATATCCACACTTCAACCTAAACCTGTGGTCGTGACGAAGGTAGAAGAAGGAAGGTTGGCCTTAGAGGAGAGTACAAGTCCGCTGCCTGAGTGCTCTATAGATTTGACTGAAGAGGAATATGATCCATGTTGTTACATTGTGCCAGTTGATCAAGCCAAGCCTGAAGTGGTATTGCCGACAACAACAGAGGTCAATGTGGTTAGAGAGGATGGCTCAAGTCAAGGTCTAGATGATCTAGTGGAGCTGGGGGAAGGCTTAGACAATCTACAGTTCTATGACGAACAAGATTAGGGGGACGTGCAGATTGACTGGTTTGATCTGAATGGGTCGACGGACAACTCCTAGTGGCTTAGTGATGAACCTGACCAAGAGAAAGGAACTTAACCAAAACCTGAAGAAAATGAAGCAAGAATAGCTGCAGTGGCCAAAATGGCCGAGGAAAATGACAAATTGCCGGAGAGTACCGGCATCAAGAATTTAGCTCAAGAACTGGGCACCGTGAGTATCGTGGATACAGAACAGGAAGCTGCGTTGAAGCGGTTTGTGCAAAAAAGGGGATCAAGGCAAACAGGAAGCTAGAGAAGCCCAACACCCTACGGGGGATACTTGTGACGAGGGAATGATCAGAACGAAGCCAGAAAACTATTTGTCGTCTGTCGGAGATGCATGGTGGGAGGATGATGATCTGCTTTTGGCTCACACCGATGAAGATTGGGGTGAAGACCTGCCAGACAATACTTGGTATTCTGAGGAGATTAACCATATAACGAGAAGTGGATGGTATTTTAAGCCCCTGCACTTGGACCAAGCTAAGGCCTTCGGGAAAGATAAAAAGGGTGAGAAGCAAAAGGAAAAACAGTTAGACGAAGAGGTGGTGCTGAAACAACTAAAGAAAATTCAGGCCGATATTTCAATCTGGGGTCTGCTTATGGCTTCTCGAGTGCATCGACAGGCTGTGCTATCAGCAATGGATAGAGCCAAATTGTCCATTGACACAACTCCTGAACAGCTTGTAGGATTGGTCTTCCCAGGAGGCGCTGCGCCGACTTTAACTTTCTCAAACAAGGAACTGCCGCCGGAAGGTTTAGTACACAACAAACCTCTGTACATATCAGTTGAGTGCAGAGAAAAGTGGGTGCTAGTGGTATTGGTCGACACTGGGTCAGCAATCATGTCTGTCCAGCTCGCACAGCTTATGCCATCAGCCTGAAACCGGCAGATTTCGTGCCTACAGCCCAGGTGATTTGGGCGTATGACAATATGAGCAAAGAGGTAATGGGTACAGTACAGATCGGACTTCAAGTGGGCCCAGCTCAACAAGATGTTGAGTTCCATGTCCTGGATATGCCGGCCAGTTTCAATCTACTGCTAGGGAGGCCTTGGTTGCACTAGGTGAAAGCTGTCTCTTCTACTCTCCACCAAATGATGAAATACCCTCATGGGAAGGGAGTGGCTATCGTCTTTGGGAATTCGTCCATCCATCCTCCGCCAAAGGTAATTACACCTGTGCTGGAAATTGTTCATAGCGAGGAGGATGTATTTCTTTCAGGGTTCACTCTACCTGAGGCCCGAGTAGTGCAAACTATCTTGGCAGCTGATGAGGGCTTGTATGTCAGCACCCAATCAATCTATTTCATGAACAAGCTCCAACATGTGCCAAGAATGGGACTGAGAAGAAATGGCTAGAAAGGCGTCACAACACTAGCCAATGTGCCGCATAATCCGCATGCCTTTGGTCTTGGCTATACGCCCACCAAAGAGGATTAGGTTAGGAAAAGAAAAGAGATGACAGGTAGAGCCAAAGCTAAGCAGACCGGGAAACACTATGAACTTGTTCACAAGCCGTTCCGGGGAACACTGAACGGCCATTTTGCTCGGGAAGGGGAAGACTTCCCATTTTGCTGCTTTTCCGAGCCCTAGTTAAATTATGAGAAGCAGCGTGTTCCTGGCTTTGAAATTTTCTTTGACTTGCAACTATATGACAGTGATATAGAGGAAAAAGTTGAACCAACTACTGAAGCCGGACAAAGCGTGGAAAATGACTCAGGTAGCAGCGAACTTGAAGTAGAGGCAGCATTGGCATGTCTCATTTCGGATCCTCCGGTCGACTCAGAGAGCTTGGGAGATAACCTGACCATCTCCATAATCGGGGACCAAGCGGGTGTGAACCCTTCTAGCAGCATTTTGGATGCATCTAACGCACCATCTCTCGTTTGGTAGCTGGAGGAGGGCTACCTATCTAGTAGTTCTAAGTCAGATAGTGAACCAGAATCTAATCCCACAGAGTCTGTGGAGTCGGAATCAGATTCCAGTATTCTTGGGGTTAATAACCCGGATGCCAAGGTCTTATCCTGGTCCTCTTTTTCTTTTGCTTTTGAGTCGGTTGTAACTGAAGAGTTGGATGAGCTAGACCTTATGAATGAAAATACTGTTGCAGACTTTGAGTATTTCTCTGTGCCACTTGTTTATTGCATTGATCAGGATTTTCAAAATTTTAATGAAAACGATGAGGTAGGAATTCTTCTAGTTTTGAAAATTTTGATTAATTAAGAAGATGAGAGGTTTTCAAAACCCCTTGCTGATGAAATCATTGCTTTTAATGTGGGTACTGAGAAGGATCCACGTCTAGTCCAGATCGAGTCTACGTTGTCTTCGGAGGAGCACGAGCGCTTAGTCGTTTTATTAAAAGATTTCAAAGATGTTTTTGCGTGGTCCTACAAAGACATGCCTGGAATCGATCCTGAGATTGTACAACATCAGATCCTTCTTGACCCCGAGCCCCGACCCGTCAAACAGAAGTTGCAGAGAATACGTCCAGATTGGGCTTTGAAAATTAAGGAAGAGGTCACCAAGCAGATAAACGTAGGGTTCTTGCTAGTATCTGAGTATCCAACTTGGTTGGCCAACATTGTTCCAGTCCCGAAGAAGGATGGTAGAATCCGGGTGTGTGTGGACTTTAGGGATTTGAATAAAGCCAGTCCGAAGGATGACTTTCCCCTGCCACATATTAATGAATTAATGGATTTCACCGCAGGCCATGCTTTGCTTTCCTTCATGGATGGATTTTCCGGGTATAACTAGATTCTGATGGCACTCGAAGACAGAGAGAAAACCATATTCACTACCCCGTAGGGAACCCACTGCTATTGGGTGATGCCGTTTGGACTAAAGAATGACGGGGCTACCTATCAAAGGGCTGCAACCATTGTTCTGCATGATATGATCCATAAAGAGGTTGAGGTGTGCGTGGACGACATGATTGTCAAGTCCAAGGAAAGAGAGGGCCACTACACTGCCTTGAAAAAATTCTTTCAAAGGATCAGAGAATACAGACTGAGGTTGAATCCACAGAAGTGTACTTTCGGCATAATAGCAGGGAAAATGTTGTGCTTCTTTATCACACAGAGGGGCATCGAGGTAGATCCTTCCAAAATCAAGGCCATCCTAGAAATGCCACCACCAAAGATTGAAAAGGAGGTACGAGGCTTTCTAGGTAGAGTGTAATTCATAAGATGATTTATTTCAAAATTAACCTTTACTTGTGAACCACTTTTTGGTCTTTTGAAGAAATGAAAGAAATTCTGATGGGATGATCGGTGTCAATACACTTTTGAGCAGATCAAGCAGTACCTTCAGAATCCGCCTGTGTTGTCGCTGCCAGAGCTGGGGAAGCCTTTGATTTTGTATCTGTCAATAACAGACACAACGATGGGATACATGCTTGCTCAGGAATCTAACGATAAGGTGGAGAAAGCCATCTATTATTTGAGCTAGAAAATGCTAGAATATAAGACCTGTTACACCCCGCCGGAGAAAGCTTGCCTAGCCTTGGTATGGGCTACTAGGAAGTTGAGGCACTACTTATTAGCTCACTCCGTAATTCTGGTTTCGAGATTAGATCCCATCAAATATCTCTTTGAGAAACCAGCACTTACGAGTAGGCTAGCCCGTTGATTATTTCTTCTCTCCGAATTCAATCTCAAGTATGTCACTCGCAAGTCGGTCAAAGGAAGAGCAGTAGCGGAGCTCCTGGCAGATCACCCAGTAGAAAGGGATGAAGTAGTAGAATACCTGTTCCCAGATGAAGCCATTTTGCAAGTTAAGGAGGAGACTTGGACAATGTACTTTGACAGAGCATCTAATAAATATGGTTATGGGGTATGTGTATTGCTGATAGCACCCAACAACTCCCATATACCCCTAGCCTTTAAACTCTGGTTCAAGGTCTCCAACAACAAAGCAGAATATGAGGCGTGTATCACCGGTTTAGAAGCCGCCTTGGAACTAAGGGCAAAAAGGTTGGACGTTATCGAGGACTCGAACCTAGTTGTTTCTCAAGCCAATGGAGACTGGAAGGTCAAAGAAGAAAAAATAAAGAACCATCGTCAGACCCTGGATGTTCTGATTCCTAGGTTTGAAAAGCTGACTTTCACACATCTACTAAGAGAGAATAACAGGTTCGTTGATGCCTTATCAACTCTATCTTCCATGATAGACATCCCACTTGGAGTCTGGATGCATCCGATCATCATTGAGCAAAGATATACGCCGACCTACGAGACTATCGACGCAATAGATAAAGCGCAAGATCAAAACACTTGGTACTATGATATCTAGAACTTCTTGGAAAAGGAGGTTTATCCACCAGGGGCAAATGCCAAAGATAAGAGGGCAATATGGCGGATGGCCGTCCAATTTATCATCTATGGAGGTAAACTGTAAAAGAGAGGTCATCTGTGAATGCACAAGTTGTGTGTTAAAGCAGAGGAATCAAAGCGCCTAATGGAGGCCATCTATGGGGGAGAGTGCAGAGCACACATGAACGGAGTAATGTTAGCCCCGAAGATTCTCAAGCAAGGTTACTATTGGTCTACTATGGAGGAAGATTGTATTGGTTTTGTTCGGCGATGCCACAAATGCTAAATTCATGCCAATCGCATGAACATCTTGGCGTCGAAGCTATACAGCATGACTTCACTATGGCCTTTCTCAATCTGGGGAATTGACGTCATTAACGCAGTCACACCGAAAGGGTCGAATGAGCATGAATACATTCTAGTGTCAATTGATTACTTCACAAAATGGGTGGAAGCTCAATCCTATGCAGTGTTGAAAGCAGCGCATGTGGCTAAGTTCATCCGAAACAACATCATTTGCAATATGGGCTCCCAAACGAGATCATTTTAAATAATGGTTCCTATTTCAAAAGAAGTGATCGACTTGTTGGAGAAATACAATGTGGTTTTCCATAAGTCATCTACATATCGGCCGTAAACCAACGGAGCTACTGAGGCTGCCAACAAGAACATCAAGCATATTCTACAGAAAATGGTTGACACCTACAGGGACTGGCCAAACAAATTGCCATTTGCACTCTGGGGCTACAGAACTTCAATTCGGATCTCTACAGGGGCAACTCCTTATTCTATCATCTATGGGAGGGAAGCTGTTCTGCCAATTGAAATAGAAGTTCCATCACTGCAAGTCATGGCTAAGTGTCAAATAGCAGAGGCAGACTGAAAATAGAGCAGGTTCAAAGAATTGATGTTGTTTGATGAGAGAAGGCCGAAAGCATTGTACCATGTTCAGGGTTACCAACACAGGATTACTAGGGAGATTTGGTGTTAAAAGACAACCGAGCTCCCATTCATGACCCAGGGGGCAAGTTCAGACACAATTGGACTAGTCCTTACATCATCAAAACTATCTAGTCGGGTGGAGTTATTATTCTCATGGACCTGGATGGCCTAGAATTTTCCCAACCGATCAACACAGACAAGTTGAAGAAATATTATCCCTAAGAGGCTCGCTGGAACGAAAACCCGAAAACGCGACCTAGGCAAAAGTTAGAGCACAAAAATTGGAAATAAAGAAAACTGAGCTCGCAAGGTTGAAAACCCTAAAAGGCGGCCTTGGCAAAAGTTAGAGCGCAAAAGGAGAGTGTAAATACTCGAGTGAACCTGATCCGAACTACGTAAGGCCTGATTCCCATCTTTGGGATACGTAGGCAACTTCATCTTGAAGTTTGGCCGTAGACACCTCCTACTCAACGGTCATGTCCATGTGATTGATCAGGTCATCTTTGTCTGTTCTTTACCTGAGAGTTTGGTTGTGATCTCTACTTTGAGAGAAGAGCTGGTTACAGTGTTAAACAGTGTTGTTCAGTCAAGGGGCAATTTGTGATCTTTGGATTCGGGGTTGTACATCTCGAGGATAGATTTCGTGTGTGTCAAGTGGTGATCCTTTTTCAAAAATGGTTCTGAAAAGTTTTAATAAAAGTTGATTTTGCTCAAATTTTACCTTCACAACTTAGACCATTGTTGGACCAAAAGGAAAATTTTCAGTGCTCGCAACTTTAATTTCATTGATTTCAATATAAAGTTCTCCAACTCTCGATGCCAATCAAAGTTGGTTTTATTACATTCAAAAAACTTGAAAAGAAAAATCAAAGCAATAAACTAGGGGCATAGACGAGTTAGGTGCTCCTGCGTCCCTCGCTCGTGTTCATGGAAGCTTCTAATGCCAAAGTGGGCCTGGTTTGTGCCTCTTCCTCGAGCCAAGCTAGGCATTCGCCGAAAAAGATACAATTGAAACTAGGGGCAAGAGCTAGAAGTTCTCACGTCCTCCGAACAGTGAAATACCTAGCCAAATGTAAACCTCGAATGACGAATGAAGCCGGGTACTCTACCCCCTCCTCTGGACAGATCTGATTGTGCCCAAACTGACATCTGAATCGGAAAGGGAAGTAGAATACACAGTGAGTCAGGCAGATCAGTCAAATGTCAGGTTGTCGATTTATGCTATAGCTCATTGCGGTCAAGTTAAGCCAGGGGCAGCACTAGGCTATGTCAGCAGCAGACATGTTACACATCCATTCGCACCACTACCCCTCGTTTGGGAAATCCACTAGCTATTGGCAGAAGATGTACACTCGAGCAGAGTATGCAAGGCAAGAGTCCACTACCTTCAGCTTGTCCACGAGCCACACCTGGAAAGGAATGAAAGAATAGAGAGATGTACGTTGAGAGAAAAATGAGAAAATGGCCTTTAGAGAAAAACAGAGCATGAGTGCCGAGAGATGTGAGAAACACATATTAGAAAGGGGGTGAAACATTACCTAAAGAAGTAGTGGACTCCCTGCGAATCTGGTAGTCTCCCATCGATGAAAGGCGTCTAAGCCCATCAAAGTCTCGGCCAGTGCCAAGCCAATGTAACTCTTACCTTCTTTCACGCCTTGCGCTACTTCGATCAAGCGAATGCTAGATCCGCCAAAACTAAAGGCAAGAAGGAAATGAGCTAGCATATATAAGCAAAGGGCATGCTGCTGAAAACCTCGCCAAAGATGGTCGCCACGGTCATCGGCGTCGGAAAATGGACGAATCAAATTGGGAATATCCAGTTCTGCATTGTGGCTCAGAGACCAAGCCTCGTGCATGGTGAGCCCACACATCCGTCCCAAAGCTTGGGCGTGACCAAAACGAGACTGAGGCATGATTTCCTTATCCCACCGAGATTCCATTAACGCCTGAAATTCTTCAAATGTCAGGCACTTTTCTTGTCCCCCGAAGTTAAAGACATGTGTAATCGGGTTCCAACATCTAGCTGCGGCATGAAGGAACGGAAAACAAAGTGGAGATCGACTCAATAGAAAAAGTGCATTTATGATGAAACCACAGAAATTCATCTTTTTCGAGCCGTCCAAAGTCACAATCCAATCCACGAGGTTTTGGGAAAGAAATGGCTCTATTTGTGGCAAAAATAACAACTAGAATGAGTTCTGGAGAAAAAATAATGAAGTTAAAGCTTTTGTAGAAGATAAGGCAGTGAGTGGAAGCCTGCTGTCAACAATCTGGAGATTCTGCATATTTGGTGGCTGGCAGGCCACTATTGTGGCCGGCAAGGTTTATCCATGGCTAACAGATGGTCGACAAACCCTCTATGTGGCTGGTAGCCTTCTTTCTGTCCTTCCGTCCACCCGTGTGCTGAAAATGCTGAAGACATGTGTCTTGTTCTGCTCTTTATGTGTGTTAAGGTCTTGTTTTGAGTCCTTTTTTTAGCAAGTTTGTTGAATTGTATTTGAGTTATTTTGTTTATCGAGTTGTATATTGCATTTTGTATTTTGGTTGTTGGTCGGTTCATTACCCGATTAAGCATTTTGTTTCAATCAAAGCGTTCGTGGCCAATTCAATTCAATTCCATGTCCATTTCATACATATATGGTGCTCATGATGCAAAAATGACAACATATTTATAAAAAATGTACCGGTTTTATTCCAATCATGGCTTTTTACAAGAGAGGAGTACAAGTTTTAAAACAAAACAAAACTTCCTAAAGCTATACATGTGCTAGTGCTACCAAACAAAATAAACTAAGCAAAAACTGCAAGAAAATCAACGCCAGCCATCTCAGGCTCGAGAGGTTCTCTTCGTCCTCTTCCTGGGTGGAGACTTAGAGCTGTCTCCATTAGCACCGCTGTCTGACTCAGATGCCGAGCCGAAATCGGAATCATCACCACTCTCTGTTTCAGAGCCTGACTCAGCATCGCCTCCACTCTCAGATCTCGAGACGCCATCACCTCCACTCTCGAAGGACTCAGACTGCGGGCTCACTACCTTCCCAGAGCCACTGGTCTCAGTATCGTCGTCGTCACTCAACACTAGCTCCGAGGAGCTCCTCCGGCCTTGACCACAATGCTCCTTTCGGCTGCGTGCTGGGGCCCGTCTTTCCCTCATCTCTGCTGCTGGAGAAGGTGGTGATGGTGCAGGCATAGTCACCGTTGCTAGTGCTCTCGGTATGGCTGGAACCTGAAAAGATATAGTATTGATGTATCAGATATAATGTATAGTTACAGATACAGTATGATGAAAGTGATGGAATGCAATGAGCCAAATACAGTACAAATTTAGTACAGTGTGTCAATGTAGAATATCAGTGTGATGCGACAAAGGGGCAAAATGCATTCCGTGATGCGAGTATCAGTGCTTCAGCGAGAATGATGTGCACAACAGTGTGGAAAATACTGAAATATGGGCAAAAATAGGGGAAAATACCTGGATGTCGTTGAGACTGAGTAATGCCTCCTTCCTCGGTATCATGCTCTCGAACGAAGCTACTAGCTCGATCAGTCCCTCAGTGTACCCTGGGAGTGCCTGTAAATGTATTGGGAATGATCAGTATCCGGAAGGAACAAATATCAGAAAGAAAATGGAAAACTGGAGAAAATGTGGTGCATACTGGAGGTGCGTCGTGAGTTCGAACGTATTTGTGCCCGGCCTCCGCCGGCTCGATCGGAATCTGGCAAGACATCCCTGCGGGCCTCCAGCATGTCAGCGTTGTCGGAATCTCTGGCTAACCAGTAACCTGTCCAGAGGGATAGCCCCTCCAATCCTGGCCCTTGTTGCCCAAGTCCTACCCGCCATGGGGGCACCTGCTGCTCTGCCTACACGAACACCCATCAAAGGAGGCATGAGATGTGTCCAAATGAATGTTGAATAATCTCCCACCTCGAGGAAATAGTCAACATCCAAGCCCCCGGTGAACTAAATCATCTCCTGGAAGGAGAGCCTCTCTGTAGTCCTCATAGATGCGCGAGGCATCATGGGAACTACTGACTTAGGCAAATCCATGGTCTGGCGCACGAATCGCTCTCCTAGAAACCAGGCTCAGCAAATTGGGCCCTCCAGCAGAAGTCGAAAATGGGAGGCCCCCCAAGCTCCGGCGTACTGGTTTCTAACTCCAGCAGGCATCGCTGCCAATGGCTGCCAGGCGATCTGCAAACAGAGAATGCACAGATTGTTAGTTGTCATCAGATATCGAAGTATGAACTAAAGTCAAAGTAAAGCAAAAATAATTGTGAGTTTTGGGTTACCTTATCAGCAGGCACCATGTCGAAGTACCGGCGAAAGAATGCGAAGGTCTCATGGGTCCTCCGCAAGCATCTACCATCATACCGATGAGAATACGGTACGACGTGGGGCATCTCCACCTCCGGCTCCAGAGCAAGAGTCGGGAAATATACATATACCCAAAGCTGCAAGGAAAGGCAACAGTGAGTATACAGTGTTGAGAGGGAGATTTATGATATGAGATTGGGCCGTGACGTTAGCCGGACGAATTTGGGCCGAGGTATTGGGCTCCAAGATCAGGCCATGATATTGCTCGGTAATGGCAAAGCCCACGTGGAACCGAGTTATCTGATCTCAGCTCCGCGAAGGCCGGACAGGTGGAGGAACAGCCTAGATGAGGCTCCCTGGCTCACGCGTTGCAAGGTTGTAATGCACGCACCTTAACCCGGTAGTAAGGCCTGTGCTTGGAGCTTGGCCGAGAAGGTCTTTGGCTGACCGGCGCTACCAATCTCCAGCTCGGCTTCGCCGGAATACAGTTAAGCACGGCTAGAATTAAGCCCGGTAGTAGGAAACTACGACATCAACTGCACTTGGGCATGTTCAGTATGGCCGTTGATAGCCGAGATAATGTTGCCCGGCTGCCGTGCTCCCAGCAGAGTGGGCCGGCAGTTGGGTTAGGTGATGTATAGCAAGATTTGTGCTGACAGATGGGATAACAGAGCCACGTGTCGAGAGACCAATGGGAGTAGATTTGGGGCGCAGAAGGGTATATAAGCATGTCTGCGCCCCCCATACGTGGGACAGGAACACTTTGTAAGGAAATTCTTACACAAACACTCCTCTCTCTCTCTCTCTCTCTCTATCCTAAGGTGTGCGCTAACTTGATCGTCGGAGGGTTTTTCCGACCACACACCACCGGGTAGCTCACCGTTATTTGCTCGCAGGTAACCGGATAGAAGCGGAGCTTGGAAGAAAGGAGTGCAGGCTTGCCTGAATATTTGCTCCCCGCACAATTGGCGTCGTCTGTGGGAACCTTGACAGACAAAACCTTATCTTCTAGGCTCGTCTGATCGCCGTCCATGGCGAACAACGACGAGTTTCCGTTGTCTGCCATAGACGGAGCCACCCCGGAGTTCACCCGAAGGAGAGAAGGACCTCCCGCCATCCATCCAATGGCGGACTTGGAGACTCCCACCGGAGGACAGTTAGGAGACGCGCGGGATAAGCGTGGAAGAAGTTATGGTCATTCACGAAGTCCAAACGGTCATCAGCGGCGGAGAGAATCACATGCCTGACGTCTGGAACACAAGTTGAGGAACCAAGACGCTGTCATCCGGCGAATGGCGGCGGAGATGGAGGAGCTGAAGCGGCATGTTAGGGGGAAGGGTGTAGATGGAGTGGTAGACCACAGTGTGCGCACCCCATCCTGCCGTTCAGGCAGTCAGAGTCAGCGACACACTCCATCCATTTCCATTACTAGAAGTTACAAGGTTGGTGATTCAGGTGTGCGCGCAGAAAATTCCAGCGCGCAGGATAGCACCTACCAGCCCTCGCGTCCGGTGACGACGTCGAGGTACTCATATTCCGCTCACTCAGAGGATTTACGGGCAGTCTTGAAGGAACGAGCTCGCTGGCGGGAGGCTCAAAGGGTGCCGGCGTTTCAACGGCTATCCTATGGGGTTCACGCCAGCGAGGAGGTCGGAATGCCTCCACCCCGCCAAGCAGCGCCACTCTTTGTAGATACGGACTTGGCCAGGCTGAGCGCCACCCCTTTTTCCCTGGAAATAGAAACAACACCTCTCCCAGCAAGCTTCCACCAGCCTAAGTTCACACTCTACGATGGAAAAACCGATCCTTACATGCATGTAAGCCACTTTCGACAGGTTATGGCCGAACATAGGCGAAATGACGGACTTATGTGCCTAATCTTCCCGTCAAGTTTAGGCGAGCTGGGCTTGAAGTGGTTCGAGAGGTTGCCGGAAGAGAGCATACAAAGGTGGCATCAGTTGGCCGAAGCCTTTGTGACGCGCTTCAAAACCAACACAAAAACACCAAAGGAAGTCGATCACTTACTAAGTGTCAAGATGGAACCAAGCGACACACTGAAGGCATACAACTCCAGGTATTGGGAGACCTTCAACGAGATCTTGGATTGCCCGATCAACCTTGCAATCACGCAATACAAGCGTGGTCTCCTGGTCGGACATAGACTGCGGGACTCGGTTACCATGCACCAGCCGACATCCATGGGCCAACTCATGCAACGCATCAATGAGCATATTCGAGTTGAGGATGATGCGTCGGCGTCTACCACGAAGTCAGTTCCGGCAGTGACAGACAAGAAGGCTGGAAAAGTGCATACAGTCGGACAGGAGTCCGGCCGATCTACTGACCGCGTTGAGGAATCGGACCGTGGATCGAATCGGAAAAACCGGGGTAGAGGACGTCATTATGACCGGGATGACTACCCACGGGATGACGCAGCTGATGCAAACAGGAGATTGAAAGCAAGGACCGGCATCACCACGGTCTTTAAGATTCCAATTTATCGCATACTCAGCGAAATCCATGACGAGGAGTATGTTCGGTTTCCCGCTAAGTTGGGCGATGGACAGAAGGGCTTCAATCCGAAATACCGTTGTACATTTCACCGGGAGCGAGGCCACCGCACAGAGGACTGTTTACCTTTGAGGCAACACTTGGAAGAGCTAGTCATAGCCGGGCACCTGGATCTTTACATTGATGGGGGCGTTAAGGCAAATCAGGTTCCAGTTGGATCCGCGGGGACCGGATGACCGAGATGCACCTCCTCAAGGGGTTGTGAATGTCATCCACGGCATAGTGGAACCGGCGCGTGTTTGCGAGCTCCGTGGTATGATCAAGAAGGCAGAGCACATGAGGGAAGTTTTGTCAGTTCAGCCTGCGCTCAAGAGGGGGAAGACGGAAGCGAAAGATGTGATCAGTTTCTCCTCAAGGGACTTGGAGCGCATTCAGACACCGCACAATGACGCCTTAGTAGTTACACTCCGCGTCAAAGATTTTGAAGTCAAACGGATCTTGATCGATCAGGGAAGCTCGGTCGAGATCATGTACTACGACGCTTTCAAACAGCTCAAGCTCCGAGATACGGATTTGGCCCCGGCGACATCGCCATTGGTTGGTTTCAACTCACAACCGGAGTGGCCTTTGGGAAAGATTATCCTGCCGATCAAAGTGGGATCTGTGGTCAAACAGGTGGAGTTCTGGGTGTTACAAGTGCCATCTACTTACAATTTGATCCTTGGAAGGGGGTGGCTTCACGCTATGCAAGCCGTGGCATCGACTTTTCACCAAGTAATGAGATTCGCCTCGGCTATGGGGGCAATCAAGGAGATTTGGGGCGATCGGGTCATGTCAAAGTAGTGCTTCGTGGCAGTCAATGGAAGCCGAGCTGCCAAAGGATTTGTTCAAATGATTGAGGGACCGGAGGACCAGGGTGTCTTGGATGATGTGGGCACCAAGGCCGAGGACAAAGCTGTCGAGGAATTGGTAGAGGTGAGAATTGATACAGAGCAGCCGGACAAGTTCTTCTTGCTCGGATCAAGCCTTACATCCACAGAACGGACCGAGATGGTTGAGTTTTTGATGGCCAACATCGAAGTTTTTGCATGGTCGCCTTACGACATGCCCGGCCTCGATCCAAGTTTTATTTGCCATCATCTCAATGTCTTCCCCGGAGCCCAGCCAGTCATCCAGCGAACAAGGAGATCGGCGCTGCATCACGCCGAGGTAGTTGCGGAGGAAGTCAAGAATTTGCTGGAGGTACGAGCAATTCAAGAAGTGCACTATCCCCGGTGGATCTCAAATACAGTGGTGGTACCGAAGAAGAATGGGAAGTGGCGGGTTTGCGTTGATTACAAGATCGTCAACCGAGCTTGTCCGAAAGATAGCTTTCCTTTGCCTAGAACTGACCAACTTGTGTATTTGACAGCTGGACATAACAGGCTAAGTTTCTTGGATGTCTACCGCGGCTATCATCAGATTGCCATGCATGGCCCCGACCGAGAAATCACCTCATTTACTACACCAAGGGGACTCTTCTGCTACCGAGTCATGCCTTTTGGTTTGAAGAACGCCGGGGCAACTTTTCAGAGGATGGTGACCAAGATGTTTGCTCCTTTGCTGGGCCGGACAATGGAAGCTTACATTGATGATATGGTGGTTAAAAGCCGGCATCAGGCAGATCATTTGTCCGACTTGGCCGAGATGTTCGCCATTCTCAAAAAGCACAAGCTACGCCTGAATGCGTCTAAGTGTGCCTTCGGCGTTGGATTCGGGAAATTTTTGGGATTCCTAGTCACGAACCGAGGTATCGAAGCAGACCCTACACAAATCCAAGCCGTACAAGAGTTAAAACAGCCTAGCTCGGCGAAAGACGTGCAGCATCTGGCCGGAATGGCCGCTGCGCTTAATCGATTTATAAGCCGGTCATCAGATCGCTGCCGCCCTTTCTTTCAGTCCTTAAAATCAAAGTTCTCCTGGGATGAAGAGTGTGACCGAGCTCAAGAAGTATCTGTCTTCAGCGCCACTGTTGGTCACACCGGAGCCTGGAGAAGAACTCTATCTTTATTTGGCCGTATCGCAGCATGCAGTCAGTGCGGTGTTTGTCCGGGTTGAAGGAATCAAGCACCTCCCCATTTTTTATGTTAGCAAGACTTTGCTACCGGCAGAGTCGAGATACTTGCCGTTAGAGAAGCTTGCTTTGGCATTAATGATGGCTTCAAGAAAGTTGGCGCACTATTTCCATGCACATACCGTCATCATCTTGACCGAGTTCCCCCTCAAAGCTTTATTCGAGCGGGTAGACTTCTCCGGTCAGATTCTTAAGTGGGCGGTCGAGTTGAGACAGTTTGATGTGAAGTTCCAGCCGCGCATTGCCATCAAAGCCCAGACTTTGGCCGACTTCGTCGCCGAATTCTCACCTAGAACTCATCCGGTATGCCCGGTCGATATTACCGCGGCAGATGATGAGGTGCATGCAAGACCATCCGAGATACAACCAGTTGGTGGAGGTAGCGACGCGGAGTTTGCGCGTACCACTGAAGCACCCTCAGTTTGTACGGTTTTACCACTCGGTAATGCGATGACGGAGTTGAGTATCACCGACCAACTTGCTCTGTCCGGTCCCACATCACCAAGGGGGGAAGAAATGGAACCACACAGCTCAGAACCTGCGGCCGGCATAATACCGCAACCTGGTGATTCGCCTACGGAATTGAGCATTGCAGATCAACTTGCTGAGTCCGGTGCCGAATCATCAAGGGTGACTGAATTGGAACCAATCAACACAGAACTTGAAACCGAACAGCCGAGCAGTCATGACCCCATCGACCTTCAAGCCTCTCAGGACCCCTCAGAATGCTGGAAGCTCTTCGCGGGGGAAATGTGGAAACTTTTTGTTGATGGAGCCTCGAACCGTCACGGCGCCGGGCTAGGTATAGTTTTGATATCACCAGACGGGTTGACAATTGAACACTCTATCACCCTTGCCTTCCCAGCATCCAACAATGAGGCCGAGTACGAGGCGCTTTTGGCCGGTCTCAAGAGCGCGCTTCAAATGCAGGCATCAAAGTTAATGGTTTACAGTGATTCCCAGCTTGTGGTTAACCAAGTTTCTGGGGTCTACCAGGCAAAGGATGACAGAATGATAAAGTACCAAGCTTTGGTCAGAGACCACATCAAGCGATTCCAGGCGATCAGGGTCCAACAGATCGGCCGAGAAGAAAATGACCGGGCAGATGAGCTGGCCGGCCTGGCCTCTATGGTCGACCGCTCATTTCCCAACCCTCTTTTGATTGAATTTCTACCGAGACCCAGTATTGAAGAAATCGGGCAGACGGAAGTATTCTGCGCCGAGCTAGGTCCTTCCTGGATGAACCCCATCATCGTTTTTCTCCGAGAACGGACTCTTCCAACCGATAAGAAGGAAGCACACAAAGTGCGTGTAAAGTCAGAGCGGTTTTGGCTCTCTCCTTCAGGCGTTTTGTACAAAAAGTCTTTCATCGGTCCTTACCTGAAGTGTGTGCACCCGAGTAGCGTGGAAACCTTCCTGTATGAAATTCACGAAGGCATCTGTGGCAGTCACATTGGGGGCAGGTCCTTGGCCTACCGAGCTATTTCACAAGGCTATTGGTGGCCGTGCATGCAAGCCGACGCCGAGAAATATGTTCGCAAGTGTGAAAAGTGCCAGAAGTTTGCATATCAAATCCACCAACCCGCCAGAGAACTTGTTCCCCTCACCAGCCCTTGGCCTTTTGCAATGTAAGGGTTAGATATAGTGGGACCGCTCCTAACAGCACCAGGCAACCGCAAATTCTTCATCGTGGCAACGGACTACTTCACCAAGTGGGTTGAAGCTGAGCCTTTGGCAACAATTAAGGAGAAAGACGTGAAGCGGTTTGTCTGGCAGAATGTGGTAACACGGTTCGGCGTCCCCAAAATTTTGATCTTTGATAATGGCACCCAGTTTGACGGTCGCCTATTCAGAGGGTTTTGTGCAGATTTGAAGATTGAATTCTACAACTCCACACCGGCTTACCCACAGTCCAACGGTCAAGCCGAGGCGTCGAACAAGACCATTCTTGACGGGCTGAAGAAACGGCTGGAGAAGGCGAAGGGAAAGTGGGCTGAGGAACTCCCCAGCGTCCTCTAGGCATACCGTACAACCCCTCGGAGGTCGACCGGGGAAACTCCATTTGCTTTGGCTTATGGCATGGAGGCGGTCATTCCATTGGAAGTTGGCATGCCCACTCTCAGAAGTGAAAGTTTTGAGCCCAAGCTGAACGCCGAGGCCATTGCTCTGGAATTGGATCTGGTGGAAGAGCGCCGGGAAAAGGCTCTTATCCATGTGGCTACCTACCAGCAAGAACTCTCCAGGAAGTACAACAAGACGGTGCTCCCCAGACCGTTTAAGGTGGGTGATTGGGTCTTGAGAAACGTTATGGGCAATACCCTGGTGCCAGGAGAAGGCAAGCTAGGTGCAAATTGGGAAGGACCCTACAAGGTAACCGGTCTGGCGGGCAAGGGGGCATACCACTTGGAGGATTTGGACGATAGAGCAATCCCGCGGCCATGGAATGCGGCCAATCTCAAACTGTACTATTTCTAGCTTTTGTTTTCTTTTTGTGCAAAGGAATTTTTTGCCTTACACTTCAGAATGTAATTCTTTTTGTCAATATATAGAAGTGCCTTCTTTGCCTTAGCATCTTGATTGATTGCTTTGAATACTTGAGATTCCAACCGAGATGAGTTACTCCAGTTGAAGGAGTTGATGGTTTGTTCAACGCAGGGATTCCAACCGAGATGAGTTACTCTGGTTGAAGGAGTTGATGGTTTGTTCGACTCAGAGATTCCAACCGAGATGAGTTACTCCGGTTGAAGGAGTTGATGGTTTGTTTGACTCAGTGATTCCAACCGAGATGAGTTACTCCGGTTGAAGGAGTTGATGGTTTGTTCGACTTAGAGATTCCAACCGACATGAGTTACTCCGGTTGAAGGAGTTGATGGTTTGTTCGACTCAGGGATTCCAACCGAGATGCCCTACTCCGGTTGAGGGAGTTGATGTTTTGTTCAATTCTATCAGAATTAAAACCGAGATGGTGTATTCCGGTTATACAAGATGTTTTGTTTAGTTCAGGCATGCTCAACCATGATGGTGTATTCCGGTTATACAAGATGTTTTGTTCAGCTCAGGTATGCTCAACCATGATGATTTAGTCCAGTTGAAAGAATTAGTGATTTGTTCAACTTTGTTGTTCCCACCGAGATGTTTATTCCGGTTGAAGAAGCTCCTCAATTTTGCTAAATTAACCGAGATGTTAACTCCGGTCAAGCTAGTTGGTGATTTGTGCAACTTAGTGATTTAAACCGAGATGTTTTGCTGAAGATAGAGTTCGAGAAAACCGTGCAAATACTTGATGAAATTAAAGCTTTTCATTGATAGAAAGTTAATACAAAAGGAGGGGCAGAGAGCCCGGTTACATGTGCAAAGCAAAAAAAGCAATAGAAAAAAGAAAACTAAGCTAAGGGGGAGAGATTGGTGAATTCATCATCCGGAGTTGTCTCCAAGTTCACTGCTGGAGATCGGTCTTCAACACCGGGCTCAGTTCGGCCGGGTTGCACCTGTTCTGGTTGCTCCTCTCCGTCAGTATCTTCCCCGGCCTCTTCCTCGGCCTCAGCCTGCAATGCACTGAAGACGTCATTAGCATATGGCACGAGGTAGGCTGGTAGGGAAGCAGGCGGCGGGGTGGCAAAGACGTCAGTATCAGGACCCTGACCGAGATGCTCGCAGGTAGACTTCCAACCCGCTTTGAAGTAGATGTCTTGGGTAGCGAAGACCTACTTCTTGTAGCTTTCCTCGGCTTCTAGGAAGCCGGCATTGTTTGCATCTCGGCAGTCCTTCTTCCTTGACTTTTTCAGAGTGTCCAGCTCGGCCTGGAGCTCATCGCGCTTCTTCTCGGCCTCGTCAAGCTGACCGTGCAACCTGTTGTTGTCAGCATTGGCGATTTGGAGAGATGCTTTTACCCGGCCAAGCTCGGCTTGGAGGCTCTGGACTTGGCTGGCTATGTCATTTGCCTTTTGCCGAAGTCTGTGGATGCGTTCCATTACCAGGTGCTTCTTTTGGATAGCCTGCAAGAAACGAATTTGATTAGTGAAGGAACCGGGCAAACACTTGTAAAATTTCAGTGGAAGTTGGATCCTTACCCTGGTCATGGATTTCACTGCTGATTTCACCAACCGGGTGTCAGGGACGTGATCGCTGCCAACCACGTCACTTGGCAGCAAGAGAGCTTTCGAGAGGTCAAAGGCCAACAAGTGCTCCTTATCTTGGCCCCGGTGCTTGAGCTGCGGCCGCCATGGTGGAATGGGATCAGTAGTGTTGGTGGGCTGCTCGGTTGTTAGCTCGGCAACCAGCTCAGCAGTTGAATCTGCGCGAGGTCTTTTGCCTGCCCGGCGGGGTTGGCTGGATTGCCCGGCAGCTGGAGATGCCAGGGCAACCACAGGGCTGCTGGATTGACCAGCAGCATGAGACGGAGGGAGAAATGCTTGGTATTTCGGCGGATGTGGCTGTGAGTAGATTCTTGATGCGGCTTCTTATAGCCATCTCTTGTTCCTCGGTCAGCCGGATTAGCGGAACGTCTAGCAGATTTGGGTCTGGAGGAGGAGTTGGAGCGCGGAGAAAGTCTGTAACTTTACTCCAGCGTGGAGCTGAGTATCTGTAGGTTGGAGTGTAACCGAGCAGCTCGTTGCAATCTCGATGGCGATGGCGGAGCACGGTCCGAATTGCCTCTACATTAGGAAATTGGTAGTTGGCCTGCAAGGCTTGGATTGCTGCAAAAGAAACAAGAAAACTGGTTAATTACAGAATAAAGAAGGTAGGCTGACCGAGCAAGTTTGAGTGGCTTACATGAGGAACCAAAGTTCTGGCTTATAAACCAACCCGGTACGTCGGCTGTTTCGTAATTGCCCGACACCCAGAAAAAATCGTCGTCGTGCAAGTCTTTATCCGGGGTGCCGGTTACAATTTTCAAATAATAGGCTAGGTTGTCACCGATGTAACCCATCGTGTACTGCCTTAATATCTCGGCTAAACCTAAGTTGGTGCCTAGCCGGTTGTTCAGTTCATGGACGCCGTTGATAACTCGGTAAGTGTTGGTGGACACTTGTATGGGTGCCAGCTCGGTGCGGCGGAGGAACTCGGTGATAAGTGGGTTGAGTGGGAAGCAGAGGCCTCCTTCGATGATAGATAGCACGGTGAAGGGGCATTGTTCTGATCTGCCCTAAGGCGTTGTTTGCTCTTCTGCAAGCTCAAGGTGGACGTCGGCCGGGATGCCGTACTCCTCCCTGAACACGGCTAAGGCAGCCGGAGTATCTACGAGGAAGCGGAATTTCCCCATTTACGACCGGCTAAATTAGCTCGGCTGTGGTTTGGCACTGGCAGGTGATTTGTGGCTGCTCGGTCTTTGGGAGCCTCAGGAATGGTCAGTGGTCCCCTTGGACTCTGCAGGAAAAGGAGGGCAAGTGTAAGAGGGAGTGCGGTCGCGCAAAGCGAGCTTGACTTTAGCTCGGTCGTCTAGAGTGCCAAACCACCTCGGTCATAGGGGCTAACCAAGGAGCTCGTCCGCCCAAGCAGACCAGATTTTAGCCCGGTTGAGCGGCCAAGACCTTTGTTATCCCGGTTCTTGCTATGGTTAAGCCTAACAGGTTATTTGCTCGGTCGGGATGGTTTTTTGGATCAAACGAAGACCTGGAGCCCGGTCCGCCCCAGTTCTTCGAAGTTCATCAGCAAAAATGAAGAACACCGTGAACAGTGGGAGGTTTGGGGCGATTTCTATGGCCTATGTCCTAAGAACTACATTTTATTGCCCTATTGTGTGAAATATCAAGAAAAATAGCAATAACAAGGGTTGGAGGGCTTACCAATATGGAGCAGTGGCTGCTTCTTCTTTGAGCGCGAGTTCAGGAATGACAGAAGAGAGGCAAGAGCTCTGGGTTGCTTGGAATGGCAGTGAGTCAGTAAGAGCTCAAGGAAGATGAGGGGGGGAATGTTTATAGAGGAGACGAGACCGCCCAAATTCAAATTCTGGCAAGACGGTGGGTTGGCTGCTCGAGAACCAATGGCAGCCCGCCACGTGTCCCCATTTATGACGACGTCAGAACTGAAAAGACAGGTTGAAGAGTTGAGTCAACCGGGCTACTTTTGAAGAAGAGGACGTCAACCGAAGAGTATAGCCGGGCAAGTTTGCAGATAGGAATGTCAACTAGCCCGGTCACCATTTCGCATTCTGAAGACCGAGGAAGTGTTATCCCGGTCGAAATAAGCAATCCCAGTCACGCTTTTGCAAACGGAATTAAGGGGCAATTGAGAGGGAGATTTATGATCTGAGATTGGGCCGTGACGTTAGCCGAACGGATTTGGGCCGAGGTATTGGGCTCTAAGATCAGGCCGTGATATTGCTCGGTAATGGCAAAGCCCACGTGGAACCGAGTTATCTGATCTCGGTTCCGCGAAGGCCGGACAGGTGGAGGAATAGCCTAGATGAGGCTCCCCAGCTCACGCGTTGCAAGGTTGTAATGCACGCACCTTAACCCGGTAGGAAGGCCTGTGCTTGGAGCTTGGCCGAGAAGGTATTTGGCTGACCGGCGTTACCAATATCCAGCTCGGCTTCGCCGGAATACAGTTAAGTACGGCTGGAATTAAGCTCGGTAATAGGAAACTACGACATCAACTGCACTTGGGCATGTTCAGTATGGCCGTTGATAGCCGAGATAATGGTGCCCGGCTGCCGTGCTCCCAGCAGAGTGGGCTGGCAGTTGGGTTAGGTGATGTATAGCAAGATTTGTGCTGACAGATGGGATAACAGAGCCACGTGTCGAGAGACCAATGGGAGTAGATTTGGGGCGCAGAAGGGTATATAAGCATGTCTGCGCCCCCCATACGTGGGACAGGAACACTTTGTAAGGAAATTCTTACACAAACACTCCTCTCTCTCTCTCTCTATCCTAAGGTGTGCGCTAACTTGATCGTCGGAGGGTTTTTCCGGCCACACACCGCCGGGTAGCTCACCGTTATTTGCTCGCAAGTGTATAGAAAGTATAGAATGTATAATGCAGAGTGCAGAAAGGCAACAATGAATACACAGTGTATAGATGCAGAGAATGCAGTATGCGCAATGCAGAACGCACAATGTATAGGTGTAAAGAATGCAGATGCAGTGTACAAAAAGTGCAAAGCAGAAAGCACAGAAATAGAAAGCAGAAAAAAACGTGAAGCAGAAGTGAAAGTTGCACTGCATACCTCCCAGGCTCGCCAATGGCCTCCGACCCTGTCTCCCCTCCTGCAGGATGTGGAGCTCATATAGCCGTATAATGTGGCGAGGCCAGCACCGCCCCAATCATAGAGTTGCACCTGGGATAGTGTCACCAAGGCGCTCAAAAGATATAATCCTACAGTGTTCCACCTGTTCGCAAACAAGATGGTACTGAAGAGGAACATCAAAAAGCCCCAAGCGTACTGATCAGTCTTCTCTAGTGTCTGCGGCTCGCTTCCGCAAAACTGCTCTGCAAACCAACTGTATCGCATCATGGCTGGTCAGTATAGCTGCGGGCGTGCCCCTAACAAGTAGATCCAGGCTGCCTCCCACTTGCCCATGTCCATATCATAAGGGATCAGATGACCCCCTACTC
This sequence comes from Camellia sinensis, assembly GCF_055761805.1. Classification (NCBI taxonomy): domain Eukaryota; kingdom Viridiplantae; phylum Streptophyta; class Magnoliopsida; order Ericales; family Theaceae; genus Camellia; species Camellia sinensis. Next base: position 87,323,187 of record NC_138963.1, read on the forward strand.
CTATGCTAGTGAGCATGGAGAAGTTGTAGGGAGTCATTGTCATCTCCCCAGTAGTAGAGAAGTGGAAGGAGCTAGTTGTATCCCATCACCTCTCTACCGATGCTCTGAGTAAGGGCTGACTCGCTATGTGGCGGGAAAGACTGGAGCAAAACAAACCAAAACCAGCCACATCTATGATATCACGAACCCTAGTGGGAAGCTCAAGGTACCAGTCCCTAGCGGTCATTGCTCCATAGCCTCTGATAGAGCGAGAGTCCTCATATGATCAAGACAATGATAAACATGTGATAAAATGGAGTCAGATAGAAGACAATGTGGAAAATACAGTGCAAGTGCAAGAAATGCAGTGAAAGTAAGTAACACGGTACAAGAAATATAGTGAAATCAAGAAATGCAGTGCCAAAATGCAGAAAAACATGAGGGTGTAGTGTATACCTCAGTGGCACCATGAGAAATGTGAGAGTCCGACTTCCTAAGCAGGAGGTCCTCAGGTACGCACCGCGCGAATGCACTAAAATGTCTGATGCCCCTAAGGGGCAGTACGTGTGTCCGAGAATGATATGTAGCCGGATCAAAGGGTCGAATCCCAAGTGGTAGTGGCTCTGTCTCGGGCTCTGGAATAAACTCTGCCTCGGGAACAAGTTGAAATGCTTGTAGGACCTCTGGAGGAGCTCTGTCATGAGGTAGATCGTCTGCCATTTGGAAAGAAGATGAGAAAGTGATCGAAAAATAAAGAAAAATGGAGGAAAAATGAGAAACTTTGAAAAAGTCAACCCTATGAGAGAGAAAATGGAAAGAAAAGTCAAAGCCCGGGAAAAGGCACAAAACCCGAGAAAAGCTCAAGGGAAACAAGCCTTAAGTGGTGAAACTCCAAGAAAAAGCACCGAAATCAAATTTCAATCAGTTCAAAACAAAGGAAACAAAGAAGGTTTAGCGAATAAACTTCACGTGGGGCGTTGGAAAACTCATAGCAAGCCCGAATCTAGAAAGAAAAAGTCTCTATAGAGAGAGAGGGAGCAATTTCGACCTTAGGGTTGTGAGGAAATGAAGTGTGGAGGTGTGTATATAAAGACCCGAGCCGAAAAGGCCAAAAGTCCTCAATCTATCACGAGTGGCTGACAGGCCACATTTGTGGCCGGTAATGCTTTTCTGTGGCCGGGAAGTAGCTGGCGGCCTTCTTCAGTAGCCAGCCGGTGGCCAGCGGCCTCCCTTGGAGTCCTAATGTTGTTGTGTCCTTGGTTTCCAAAAAGTGTAGGGATGGTTCACTGTTGGGTTCAGATTATCTCTGCGGAAGCTCAAAATTGTGTTTTCGGTGCACAACGTTCGTCATTTGTCAACACGAACGAGGTGTATCCTTTGAATATATTGTAATTCTTCCGAGACGTAAATCTGAAGTTGCCATTGAATTTGCTTTTGTCAAATTATCCTTTTGTTTCTTGTATAGAGTGTACATTTTGCATGGAATATGCATTTCACATATATGTTGCATGCGTCTCTTGCATCCATTATGAGTCACACATAGAATATGCTTTCGCTCTTATTTTACACATAGAATATGCTTCCATTCTTGTTACACGTAGAACATGCTTTTAATTAACATTGTATTTTGGTTGTGTATCTTGCATAGAACATGCATTCTAACTGTATCGCTCTTGTTAAGTTTCTTTCTTACACATGCACGATATTGTATGTATGGTTCATTCGAAGAAATGCACGATATTGTATGTACAGTTCATTCAAAGGAGTTCCGGATGAGTCATCGTGTCTCGGTAGGAGAACCTACATAGCTTTATAGCTAGCATCATGAATGCATCTATCGCACACATTCACTTGCTTTGTGCATCTATCGCACTTGTTTCACTTTTTGCATCTATCGCACTTGTTCACCTTTGTGCATCTATCACACACCCCTATGTTGTTTTACCTCGGGATGTACGAAGTACGCACCTGAGTGGTTATTTCTTAGGACGCGTGAAACGAGGTCCTGGGCAGGTTTTACCTCGGGATGTACGAAGTACTGAGTGGTTGTTTCTCAGGACGCGTGAAACGTGGCCCTAGACAAGTTTTACCTCGGGACGTACAAAGTATACACCCGAGTGGTTGTTTCTCAGGATGCGTGAAACGCGGCCCTGGGCGGGTTTTACCTCAGGACATATGAAGTATGCGCCCGAGTGGTTGTTTCTCAAGACGCGTAAAACGCGGTGCTAGGCGGGTTTTACCTCAGGACGTATGAAGTATGCGCCCGAGTGGTTGTTTCTTAGGACGCGTGAAACGAAGCCCTGGGCGGGTTTTACCTCAGGACATACGAAGTATGCACCCGAATGGTTGTTTCTCAGGACGCATGAAATGCGGCCCTAGGTGGGTTTTACCTCGGGACGTACGACGTATGCGCCGGAGTGGTTTTTTTAGGATGCGTGAAACGCGGCCCTGGGCGAGTTTCATCTCGAGACGTGCAAAGCACAAGCCCGAGCAATTTTTGTGTTGTGTCTCGGAACGCGTGAAACGCAGACCCCGAGTGGTTTTCCTTGTTTCTCAGGACGTGTGAAATGTGGTCCTAGTTGGTTTTCAGTTTCTCAGGACTTGTGAAACACGACCCTAAGGGGTTTTGTTCTCAGTTTCTCAGGATGCGTGAAATGCAACCTTGAGCAATGTTTTCTTTCCTTGTTTCTTGTTTTGGCAAGGTTAAAGTGTGTTTTATCTCTTGTATCAAAACCTATGTTGGTTTTAAGCTTGAAGCTGCTCATTCATATGTTGTTATCTTGTTTATTGTATACATTCTTGCTTATCGCATTTTGTTATTGCTTATTGCATCATCTCGCATGATCATAAGTTTTCAAAATAGCTGGCTTCACGTAGCGTGCAAGTCCAACTTTCAAACTGCTTTGCATGCATATCAAATGCATCACCCCAAAACTACGTTGGTTTGATTCCTTGCAAAGGGATATATAGGCAGCATGTGGGCGCAACCATTTATTTTGTGTCTTGTTTATTTGTCCAAGTCTTTCAGCCTTGTCAAAATGGGTCGTTGTAGATGTCCCCGAACGTCTCGGGAGGGAATCCCGTTTTATTCATTGGGCTTACTACAATTCGGACTCAATGTCACGGTTCTTAATCTGATCTCGCAAAGTGCAATACGAGATTGATGAATCATCAAAGAGTCCAAATCCGGCAAATCATTTTTGAAAAACTGATTTTTAGAAAGAAGTGCCAAACATGGACTGCTTTGCCAGATACAGAGTCGCCACCTAAATATTTATTTTGGGGGAATTTAGGAAACCCTGACTCGTTGCCTAAGGCCACATGTCCGTCATCACCAAAGTTGCTTCGGCTCGGGAACTTGGGTACAATTGGGGAAGGTCATGCAATGAGCACCCCCGCTCGCCCGATCAAAGATCGGCCACTACTAAACATGATATCGAGTTTTTGAAAACACATGCATTCTTATTCCGATTTATTAGCCTAGAATTACTATGTGATGCGCACAGCATACAAGTATAGACTAGATTGCCTAAGTTGGGACAAAGCATCGCATATCCGTTTGTTTTGAAAATGGATTGAAGTTTGCTACTCGCAAGTAGGCTAAAACACGGGTTTCAACGAATTATTCCAATTCAAGCAACCCAACCTTCACCCACAGGCATTCAGGCGGTTATATCACATAAGCACATAGCCTCATGGTAAGCATGCTATCATGGCAACACTCACACTCATGTAAGATGCTAAAGCATAAACACTTACAGTGTACTCCGAGCCAAAACAAGAAACTAGTTAGTAATCATGCATGATCCTAGTTCATGTTAAGATGGCTAATGCAACGCGTGTAAAATGCAACTAAAATAGGCTCGGCTACCCTAAGAATGGCATATGAGATGCGACAATTCAATACATGCATTCAACTTGGAATTGAAATACAATGCAGTTAGCATGATGCGCCGAGCCCGGTGCATGCAATATAGATGAATGATGCAAACATGCGAGCATAAGCATGCTAATTGAAACATACCCTAAACTAACCATCAAAAGCTAGTAAATAAAAGGGAGAAAGACGTGGGGTTGGAAGACATTCACACACACACGCACACTTATTACAAATTCGCCCTCTCGACGGAGAGTCTGAATAAATAATACAAATTAACTAATTAACTAACTAACAAGCTAATTAATTATTACAAAACACTTAACTAATTAAACAAATTAACTAAGCTATGAAAAATAGTAAAACAGCCTCGAGAAGAGGAACGAATGCATGCTCGGTCGGCTTCGCTCGGAAATCCATCGCCATGGCTCATGTTGCCTCTGTTTGCACTGTTTTGCACCTCTGAAAATTGTGAAAATCCTTGGGATACTTCTGAACCACCTTGGGGACATGCTGAGAGGCCATCGGCCAAGAGATGGGACCACCAGCCAAGTGAAACAGGTCATTGACCAAAAATGGGGCTCTCGGCCAAACATTTGTAGCTGACCAGCCCTCTAGATGGCCGACTGGCCATACTTTCCTGCAAATTGCTATTTTGCTACAGTAGAGGACAAACAGGGCATGGCAATGCATTTTCAAGACAATGTGTGCACAACCACCCTCCTTATCATGTTTAAGACTCAAAGGAGTATGGTCCTCAACCCTCGGGCCACCAATCACGCATTTGGATGCATGATGGCCAAAGGTGTCGAATGTGCATTTAATATCAAATGAAATGCACACAACACAAAAAGGGCCCCCAACCTCTATCATGGTTGATCAAGAGACAAGAGATGTAAACATGCAAGCAAAACTAATGCAACGTGAGCATGTTAATGGCAATGCCATGCAAGGCTAATAGTAACAAGCATGCCAAATGCAGTGCAACCTAAACAAGCATGCAAACATGCAAGGCATGTGACAACATTCAAGTGTGTAACAATATGTAAGGCAAACATGTAACAACATGTTAGGCAACTTAACAAGAGGTGCATGCCAAATGCAATACCACTTAAACATGCAACAACATGTTAATAAGCCAAGTATGTAACAACATGCAAGGCAAGCATGCAACAACATGCAAACGATGGACTTAAACCAATATGGGCAGCTCTCAAATGGGCCCAAATCAGTGGCCAATCATGATGGAAATGAGGCAACAACACACGTACAAACATGCAAGGTGCAATGGCTCCGAGCCTAGGGCACAAAGCACAACTCTACAAGAGCAGTGGAAGGATGAAATATGGCATACAATAGCACAAGTTCCAGCTCTGAAATGGCATACAAGATAGTCCCGAATCATGCAAACAACTCACACAATGCATGTTGGATGGCTCAAATACCGAAACTAGTGAAGCACATTACACTAGAGGTATGCAAAGCAATGCACAAATGACCAAACTAGCCCCAAAAAGTCCCTATGCAGGCCCAAAACAGTGGCAAAATGGACTAAGATGATGTCTTGAAGTGCGCAAAAAAATGAAGCTCATGCAATGGCTCATACATGGGGCATACAAGCACAACTCTCAAATGTTCTTAAAGAGTGATAAACATGGGAAGATGGTGAATGAATAAGCTCTGAAATATCATACACAATGATACTAAAACATGCAAACACCTCAATATAAGCATGTAATAGGCTTCAAAACTCAAAGCTAGGCATGGCTATTACACTACAAGCATACATGGTAAGCATCATTCGACCATGGGACCTCAAAACAGAGCTAAGGCAGCCCAAATCATGAATAAAATCAGTTTAGAACATTGCCAAAATATGCTAGAATCAAGGGCCAAGACAACATGCAATGTAAACTAGTGAGCATGGATTACACTACAAGTATGTGAAGCATTCAAGAGGCCGCTAAACCAGCAAAATACAGAGGTATGACATGCCAAATAATGCCCAAAAACCCATTGAAAAGTGATCAACACATGCAAGAATGACATGCTCCTTTGATAAGCTATGAATAGGATTATTCTACACATGCAAGAGGCGCACCCAAAATGACAAAACCAACTCTAGACAGAGCCTAGGCAGGCCCTAAAAGTCACCAAAAAGGGGCTGAAACAAGGCTTGGAGGTGTGAAAATATAGGCTCCTTTGAAAGGCCAAATATGCTAGTAAACAAGACAACAAGAGAGAGGGTTACCCTCTCTGATTTTGGCCCTCAAAACCACATTCTCATCACTGAAAATCCATTGGATTTCACTGGTAGGAAGGCCAAGAAAAGACTAGCTTGAAGGCCTTATGGCATGGCACAAAACAAGGCCAAAACAAGCATGCAAGAGGGTAGATGACCCTCAACAACAAAATGGTCTTAAACAAACATGAAAAGGACCTTAAAATAAGACTTTTTTCAGTTGACAACAGAGCTTAAATATGTATGCAAATGAGGCTAAGAGAAGGATCAAAATAATGCTAAAAAGAGGGAAAATGAGTTACCCTTGTTGCTCAACAAAACCAGTAGCTTCTCCAGCCCAAAACCAACTCTTCAACCTCTGAAAATACCCTCCGAGGACCTTAGATGAATGGTGGAGGTGTGTGGCTATGAGGTGTACTGTAATAGGCCAAGAACAAGACCCTTTTGAACCCAAAATATAGAGATATAAAGAGAGATATATCTTGGAGCCTTAGACAATTTTTTTTTCAACCTCTCTAAAGGAGAGGGAGGGCCTCTCTTATAGAAAAAAAAGAGGGTTCAAGCTTCTTGGAGAAGCTAAAAAAGGTTCAAGCTTCTTGGAGAAGCTAAAAAAGGTTCAAAAGGTTCAAGCTTCCTCGAGAAGCTAAAACAAAGGTTCAAAAGGTTCAAGCTTCCTCAAGAAGCTAAAACAAGGGTTCAAAAGGTTCAACTCAAAAAAAATTGGTCGGTGGCCCCATTTGGTGGTCTCCTGATTGAATGCAAGCTAGAGGTGGGGTGGGAGACCACTAAATGTGGCCCAAAAATTAAGAAAACCAACTTCCCGACAAGAAAACCAGAAAACCGACAAGCGGGGAGAAAAGTGATCTCCAAGGAGAAAAGGTGGTCTCCCACCCTTGTACCACCTCCCAAACAATGAAAATAGGGTCCATGCCAAAAATGAACCAAGACGGATGCAAAACGAAGGTTTGGGGGTCAAAACGCGCAGCCGGGTGCCCCGAAAACAAGCTGCTAGGCACCGAAAGTGGCGTGCGACCACAAAGGTGGTCTCCCGAGCCACAGTGTCCCTCTAGACAGAGGAAACAAGGTGTGTGCCAAAAACCGGATCAAACGAAGAAAGTTAAGCAGTCCCGAACCGAGGCGCACGGCCGACGGCTCCGAAAATCGAAAACTGGTCTCCAAATGGGAACAGTGGCCTACGACCACGAAAAGTAGCCTATGGCCACTGAGAGATGGTCTACGAGACCTCTCCCTCCCTTCGGGAAGAGAAAACAAAACCTGGTTCGCAAACCAAGGCAAAGCACAAAAGGGTCCTGAGGTCCGGGGGTAAGGCTCTCAACCAAAACTCCGAAACCTCAGAATGAGCATAGCATGCATCATCACCGAGCGCTCAATCGATGACGTCTAAGTCTTAAGGTCAGTCAAAAATGGGGTGTCTATAGTCGTCTTCGGGCTTTGACATTCACTCATGTCATTTCATGACTTCTGAGTTATGTCAAAGAGGGGCAACTGTAGACACCCTATTTTTGACAGTCCTCAAGACTTGGATGTCATCGCTTGTGCACTCAATGATTATGATTGCATGTGCTCGTTTTAGTGCCCGAAGTCCTCAGTGGAATGTCCTGTCTTTGAGCCTTTAAAAGCTCATCCATTATGTGCCCTATTTTGGTTAATGGAGGCTGCCGGCCATCAGTTTAGGCTGCTGGCCATCCAAGTGGCCTGCCGGCCACTAGTGTCTTTTTTTAGATATTTTGTTGACAGCTGTACCAACTATTGGCACAATGGGCTTCATCTCCATACACGTGTATGGATGGATATTTCTCAGCCAAATGCATGTTTTTCTACATATAGAGGGTCTCCTCCCCCATTTTTGAGGGTTGGAATTTTTGGAGCAAAAATCTCTCTCTCTCCCTCTCTCTCTCTCTCTCTCTTACAAATTTGTGCACACTAGTTTATATTCACCACACTTTTGCCTACACCTCCTTAACCAAAGTTGATTATCTTTGAGCTGAGGTTCCTTGAAGCCTTCTTGGAGCTCTACAAGGTGGTTTTGGCTTGAATTGTTGCCTAAAGTTGATCTTTGCTTCAAGAGGCATAATACTTACCTTTTTAGCTTGTTTTACGTACTTTTTTTTCTATCTATTCCCACTGTTTTTGGGCTGTTTTTGAGCTAAGAAAAACTCTATTTTGTGGGCTGAAATTGGTGGTTTTAGGCCATTTAAGGTTAAGGGGTAAATCACCCTTCTTTATTCCTTGTTCATAAGGCCTTTCCACATTTGTTTCCCACTTTCAAACTATCTTTTTTTGGGCTTTTAAATACTGAATTTCAGAGTATTTTCAGTGGTGAAAATCATATTTTGAAGTCCATATTTGGAGGGGTTAGCCTCCCCTCCTTGTGCCTTGTTTGCTAGCCTAGTTAACTCTATGTATTAGTTTAATTTTCTAGCCTTTTGTAGCTTAACACCAACATGTTTTAGGCTCTATTTTAGACTGTTTTAACTCTGTTTTTTGGCTGGTTGTTGCATTTGAGTCTTGTTTTGCATGCTTCTAGTGTAAGTGTCCTCACAAGCTTGGTGTTTTAGGCCTTTAGACACCACTTGTTTGAGTCGGTTGCATATTTTAGTGTTTTTCTCACTTAATTTCAGCACTCATTAACCTCTGTAACCTCCCTCATTTCTTGACTTTTTATTTGCTTTGAGGGTTGTTTCAACCTTAGGATAGTTTAAGCTTGAGATTGAGGCTCATTGCTTAATGGTTTAATCCTCTTTTAAGGGTTCATTATCAACGGCATGACACTACCCCTTGTTTGACACTTTCTTCTCTTTAAAGGACTACTCACCAATGCACTTAATTGGTTAAATTATGGTTGGTAATCTAAAATGAGTAAATAAAAGTTGAAACTGAAATTGTGCAAAGATTTGGTTGTGTTTTGATGTGTTCAATCGAACGTTAATTGAACATAAGGAAAATTGGGACATTTCATACTCAAAGTGATGAAATGTGTCAAGTTTCCTAGGTCTCCATTGCTCATGATCATGCATGATAGGGTAATGGTTTTTGGTCTTGTTTGCACATTTATTAAACTTGTACATCTTGGTTCCTTAGCCATCATGCAATGAAATTGCTTGATTGATGGTCTTTGAACCAAGTGTATCACTCCTTTGAGCTTGTTTTGATGATAAGGAGGAATACACAGAACAAACAACCTGTGAGAATACCCTTTCTTTACCCTATTTGCTCTCTGTTGTAGCAAGAATTAGAGTATCATCAATGGCCAGTCAGCCACTATTACTAGCCAGCAGGCCATCAATGTTGGACGGCAACCCCCCAAAGGTGGCCAGCTGGCCACCACTTCTGGCCTGCCGATCACCAATGAATTTTAATCAGTGTGTTTGTGAAGCATAGCAGAGTTGATCTGGAGAAGGAAATCAATGCAAGAATTGTGCAACAGAGGCTTTTAGGAGCAAACAGTGAACGTTCTTCGAGTGGAAACCGAGCATGCATGGGCCTCTCTCGCTTTCTGGGACTAGTTAATTAGTTTAATTAGCAATTAATCATTTATTTGTTGTAATTAATTAGTTGTAGCTAATTAGCTTGTTTTGTACTTATTTGCTTAATTTAGATTGATTAATTAAATTAGTTTGTGTTGTAATATTTAATTAGCTTAGAAGTTAGTTAATTTATTCATTCAAGTTTTGTAATAATTAGTTAAGTAGTTTAGTTTAGCTAGTTTATTCATTCGGACCCTCTTGCGCGAGGGCATCAATGTTGTAATAATGTGTATGTCTTCCAACCCCACGTCCTTCTCCCTTTTATTTATCCGTTTTTGATGGTTAGATGAGGGGCATCACATTTTGTTTAGCATACCGCATGTTTGCATCCATTCATCTTGCCTTACATGCACTGAGGCTCAGTTCATCATTCAAACATGCATTGTCGTTTAGTATCTCATTAAAAACGTATTTAAACGCATGCTATGAAATTGTTGCAAATAACATGTTAAGTAGTCGAGCCTATTTTAGTTGCATTATTGCATATGTTGCATTAGACATTTGGCATAGTTAGGAATCATGCATTTCTCTAACTAGTTTCTCTTTTGTCTTAGAGTACTAGGTGAGTTGTTAACGCTTTAGCATACTTGCATGAATATGAGTGATTGCCATGACTAGCATGCTTGCCATGAGGCTAAGTGCCTACTTGTTAAACTACTTAAATGCTTGTGGATGAAGGTTTGTTGCTTGAATTGGAATAATTTAATGAATGTACGTTTTAAACTCACTTTGTCGAGTGGCAAATTCACAAACTTTAAGCCCACTTTTTTAAGTGGCAAAATCAAACAATTTTGCAAAACAAACATGACTTGAAATGTTCTAATTTTTGTGAATTTAGTCTATACTTGCTTGTGCGCGCATCACATAGTAAATGCTAACCTAATAATTAAACAAGAGCGTATAATGTTGATAAAAATCATATCATGATTACTAGAGGCCGATCTTTGATCGGGCGAGAGGGGGTGCTCAATTCATGACCTTTGCCTCTCGCACCTAAGTTCCTGAGCTGAGGCAACTTTTGTGATGATGGACACGTGGCCTTTGGCACGAGTCATGGGTTTCCTAGATTTTCCAAAAATATTTAGGTTGTGACTCTGTATCTGGCAAAGTAGTCAATTTTTGACATCTTTGATTCAAAATCAATTTTCCAAAACAACTTGTCGGATTTGGACTCTTCGGTGTTTATCAATTTCACATTGCACTTGTGAGATTAGATTCAGAATCATGAGAGTCCTAATTGTAGGGCTTATCTTTCAAACTGCCGAAAAGGGGCGCAAAAAAACCAAGCTACACATCCACTATAATTCGGATGCACATGAATGGATTTCGTCGAAGAGCCAAGTTAATTATGTATGTACAAGGCAATGCATATTAATTTTGATAAAATTATTTATTTTGCTTTGTAGGGTAGAATAACTAATAATCGTTTGATTCATTTCAAATTAATAGGACAACATGATGCAGACGCAAGCAGAACACCTCTCACAAACTGGTGCGATCCCCTTGACCCCAATGGAGTTGTTGGTCAAGGTGCTTAAGCCATGGTCAGGTTATGTGAAAGGACTCAGCATGAGGCCTTCTTCTTCTATGAATTCAACTGTTGCACTTGCTGAAAATAGTGACTATGTTCAACGCCTTGAGATGCAAATAGCACAGCAAAATGAACAAATTTCAAGGTTTCAAAAGTCAGAGAATAAACAAAGCAAGAAGATACAAAGTATCATAGAGTGTTTGAGGCAGAAAGGTATATTATGCATGTAAAGGCCCAGAAAAATAGTGAAATATGCAAGTAAAGGCCCAGGAAACATCACAAACACTTTGAGACGAAACAACATAAGTTGTGCAAACTTACGAAAGTAGCACGTGGCTCCTAATTTGAAAACTACTTTGAAATTTGCATTATTCCAACACTTAGGCACGAAACTAAGTCAAAAAATGTACTTTTCCAACACTTAGGCTTGAAAATAGGCCATCGGGGGTCAAAATCGTGAAACAACCATGAGAAGGCCTAGGGAACACCATGAACACCTCAGAAGGGACCATTGTAAGTTGTGAAAACTTAGAGAACTAGCATGGGACTCCCAGTTTGAAAACTAAGTCAAAAAATGCTCTTTTCCAACACTTAGGCTTGAAAATAGGCCATCGGGAGTCAAAATCATGTAACAGCTACAAGAAGGCCCAGGGAACACCCTAGACCCCTTGAGAGGGACCAATGTAAGTTGTGACAACTTAAAAAACTAGCACAGGACTCCCGGTTAGAAAACTAAACCGAAAAATGCATTTTTCCAACACTTAAGCTTGAAAATAAGCCATCAATGGCCAAAATCGTAAAACAACCATGAGAAGGCCTGGGAAACACCTCAAATACCTCAGAAGGGACCATTGTAACTTTTGAAAACTTACAGAATTAGCACAGGACTCCCGGTTTGAAAACTAAGTTAAAAAAATACACTTTTCCAACACTTAGGCTTGAAAATAGGCCATCGGGGGTCAAAATCATAAAACAACCACGACAAGGCCTAGGGAACACCTCAAACACCTCAGAAGGGACCACTGTAACTTGTGAAAACTTACAAAACTAGCACCAGACTCCTGGTTTGAAAACTAAGTCAAAAAATGTATTTTTCCAACACTTAAGCTTGAAAATAGGCCATCGGGGGCGAAAATTGTGTAACAACCATGAGAAGGCCCAAGGAACACCCTGAACACCTCAGGAAAGACCAATGTAAGTTGTGGAAACTTACGAAACTAGCACGGGACTCCCGATTTGAAAACTAAGTCGAAAAATGTATTTTTCCAACACTTAAGCTTGAAAATAAGCCACTGGGGGCCAAAATCGTGAAACAACCATGAGAAGGCCTAGGGAACACCTCAAACACCTCGTAAGAGACCATTTTAAGCTGTGAAAACTTTCATAACTAACACAGGACTCCCGATTTGAAAACTAAGTCAAAAAATACACTTTTCCAACCCTTAGACTTGAAAATAGGCCATCAAGGGCCAAAATCGTGTAACAGCCATGAGAAGGCCTGGGGAACACCCTGAACACCTCAAGAGGGACCAATGTAAGTTTTGGAAACTTACGAAACAAGCACGGGACTCCCGGTTTGAAAACTAAGTCAAAAAATGTATTTTTCCAACACTTAAGCTTGAAAATAGACCATCAAGGGCCAAAATCATGAAACAACCATGAGAAGGCCTAGAGAACATCTCAAACACCTCGGAAGGGACCATTGTAACTTGTGAAAACTTACAGAACTAGCACGGGACTCCCAGTTTGAAAACAAAGTCAAAAAATGCACTTTTCCAATACTTAGGCTTGAAAATAGGCCATTAGGGGCCAAAATCGTGTAACAACCACGAGAAGGCCCGAGGAACACCCTGAACACCTAAGAAGGGACCGATGTAATTTGTGAAAACTTACGGAACTAGCACGGGACTCCCGGTTTGAAAACTAAGTCAAAAAATGCATTTTTCTAACACTTATGCTTGAAAATAGGCCATCGGAGGCCAAAATCGTGAACAACCACTAAAAGGCTTGGGGAACACCTTAAACACCTCAAAAGGGACCATTGTAACTTGTGAAAACTTACAGAACTATCACGGGGACTCCCGGTTTGAAAACTCAGTCAAAAAATGCACTTTTCCAACACTTAGGCTTGAAAATAGGCCATCAGGGGCTAAAATAGTGTAACAGCCACGAGAAAGCCTGGGGAACACCCTGAATACCTCAAGATGGACCAATTTAAGTTGTGGAAACTTACAAAACTAGCACGGGACTCCCAGTTTGAAAAATGCGCTTTTCCAACACTTAGGCTTGAAAATAGGCCATCGGGAGCCAAAATCGTGAAACAGTCATGAGAAGGCCCGGGGAACACCCCGAACACCTCGAGAGGGACCAATGTAAGTTGTGGAAATTAACGGAACTAGCAAGGAACTCGCGATTTGAAAACTAAGTCAAAAAATACACTTTTCCAACACTTAGGTTTGAAAAATGTTAAATTGTATATTTGATTGATAAGATAATAATTGTCTTCCTTTTTCTTTTTCTTTTTCTTTTTCTTTGTTGTAGATTGGAGATTAGATATGGACGTGTTTGATAATCTGGAGAACAAAAGCTTGCTCATTTTGTGTTTTTGTTCATATTACCTTACATGTATTTTGGTTGCATTGTAAATTTTATATTTTTGTGGGTATTAAGGGACATATTTGGTAATCCGCACTTGATATTACATTTTTGTGGATATTAGGAGACATGTTTTTTGTGGATATTAGGAGACGTGTTTGGTAATCTGCAGTTGATATTGTATTTTTGTGGATATTGTGAGACATTTCAACTGTGGTGTTTATGAAAATGAACAGATTTTTGTATTGATTTGTAATAGATATTTTATTAAACAGGTTATTAAAATGCGCAAGGAATTTTTAGTGAAAATAAAAATTGAAAATTGAAAATATTATCCTCATTTTCAAAAAATTTAATTATTATTAGCGACAAAAAAAAAACCATCGCTATTAGTTTTCAAACAACATGACGAATAATTTTTTCACTAATAATATAGTCCCAAACAAATAATTTCGTCACATTTTCTAAATATTTCGTCGCTAAGTTGAAATATTTGGCGGCAAAATGTTTTTTGTCATTGAAGAATTTTGTTTTGTGCTCATTTTAGTAACGAATTTTTTTGTCACCTAAACCTATATCATTGGTGAGGATAAATTTCGTCACTAAAACCTCTATCTTCATATTTGGTGATGAAATATTTCGTGGCCAAAACAATTAAAATAAAATATTATCTAATTCTAGTGACAAAATTGATATTATAGAGGACGAAAAATGCAATATTTAGAGATGAAAAACTTCATCGCCAAAAATGATAAATAGGTGACGAAATGATTTTTCGTCACCAGCTACTTTCAGCAACAACGTATAGGCGACAAACGTGGTGACAAAATTATTTCGCTGCAGATCACTTTGGTGAAGAAAATTTGATGTTTGGAGATAAAATATGTTTGTCACCAAAGACCTTTTTTGTCCTAGTGTGGGGATTATACAGGCAGGTTGTAGCTTATTTTAATTTGAGAGATTGTATCAGATTGTTTAATGCAATTTTTACTTATAGTTTATTAGGCAGAAATGGTTTAAACAAGCTTAAAAAATTGATTTTTTAAAAGTTGGTGGATGAATGTTTTTAACTTCTACTTTCTGATTATCAGCTTCTAACTTAAAATAATCTCTACCAAACACCCCATTGATTGGTGATATAGTCACGTGGTGTTCCTAAGGCACTGGATAATTTTTCTTATTTTTATGTATACTACAATTGATGAGTGCGATTTATGTATAATTCAAATAAGTAAATAAAAAATCACTATATATTATGAAACAAAATCAATATAAATTGTGTATCGCTTAAGTAGTAAGAATCGTCTTTCTGATACTCAAGGTCCTAGCTTGAAGTCCAACTCTCTTCTCTATCTAATTTTTTGTTTTAAATAGAGATGAGAGGGTAATTTATGAGAAAATTGGGCCGAGCTGGGTAATGGGCCGTTATGACCCGCAATACAAAGGGCCGAGTAAAATGGCCATGTAAATTACTCCGGTCGTGTGGATATTCTGAAGTTAGTCCGGTCCTAAAGCTGTGAAGCTAGTCCAGTCCAACGTAAGATCGAAGTTAGATCGGTCTAACGGTACCTTTGAGTTAGACCGGTCTCGGAGTTATACCGGTCACGACTTGTTAGTTCGGTCTAACCACGCCATGGGTTATGCATGAGAAGCCGACGTAAGAGCAGTAAAAGGAAGAGCTAGTTCGGCTTATTCTACAGCTATGCATAGTCATGCTTACTTCGGTCATATTGGAGTTCGGCCATGATAAAACCATCTCACTTGGTTTAAGCAGTGAGGGTGGTGTTGAAGGATAAGCATTATCTTTCAGGAGTATGAATCCTAGGAGGACTCTGCCTGGAGGAGTAGAAGTCCTACTAGGATTGTGCCACACGAAACCTATAAAAGCTCACAAACATCACCTTTGGAGAGGTAACACACAACTTTGCCTTCTGAATACACAGAGCTTATTGTCTATTGTCTAGTTGCTGACTTAGGCATCGGAGGGGTTTCCGGCACACACCCGCCGGCTAGCTCACGTTTGTGTTTTCAGGTGATAAAGCGACGTCGTACGGAGGAGCGCAGACTTGATCAACAGGATTATACGAGAAGGTTTATTTCTTTCCCGTACAATTGGCGCCGTCTGTGGGAATTGAGACAAGAACAAAACCTCTTGATTAAGCTTCTCCTCTTTAGAAACAATGGTGCACAATGAAGATTTACCGCAGTCCGCCATCGACGGGCAAACACCAGATGGGGGTGCAAGGCGTGAAGGACTACCTTCTATCCCTCCCATGGAAGATTTGGAGCCCCAACGACATAACACCATGAGGGATACTAGGGGGAGGCGGAGTAACAGCCCCCGTCACTCTTGTTCGCAAAGTCCTGACAGACAAAGACGGAGGATTAATCCTCAAGCTCTGGAAGACCGCGTGAAGGAGCAAGATGAATTAATAAGGAAGATGGCGGCGGACATGGAGGCCTTGAAGCGCCAGATGAAGAAAAAAGAAGTGGCGACAGGAGAGGGGCGTAAAAACAAGACGCCCCATCGCCACTCAGAAAATCGTAGTAGGAATACCACACCCTTGCAAGGAGAGAGCAGAAGCCTCAGGACAGGCGATACTCAATCCAGGTCTTCCAGAACTCGTCACTCCAGGTCTGAGAGGACGAAATCTAAAAGATCATACATAGAAGGAAGCACGTATTGGCCCTCACATACGCACCAAACCAGATCTAGATAGACGGAGTTACCCAGATCATCCGACTTACGAACCGTGCTCGAAGAAAAGGCACGATGCAAGGAGGATGCCAGGGCACGGGATCCACACAGAGTTTCTGCCTTACAGCGGTTAGCTCCTCGGACGCATGGAAGCGTCGAGGTTGGAATGCCAATACCGTGCCTTGCCTACGAACCAACGGACAAAGCATTAGCAAGGCTGCAGACTTCGCCGTTTGTTTCAGCGATTGAAAACGCGCCCCTACCATCAGGCTTCCTTCAGCCCAAATTCACTACATATGAAGGGAAGACGGATCCCTACTCACACTTGAGCCACTTTCGCCAGGTCATGGCTGTATACAAGCGAAACGAGGCCTTAATGTGCATACTCTTCCCATCTAGCCTTGGCGACCTAGGCTTGACTTGGTTCGAGAAACTTCCAGAGGGCAGCATAGCCTCTTGGGCGCAATTGGCAGAGGCGTTCGTAATAAGGTTCCGAACAAACACTAAAACCTCGGTGGAAATCGACCAGCTACTCTCCATCGACATGGGCGATAAAGAGACCCTAAGATCCTACAATAGTCGCTACTGGGAGACATTCAATCAGATTGGGGACTGCCCCACCAATCTCGCTATTGCATAGTATAAACGAGGCCTTCCAGTCGGGAACAGACTAAGGGACTCGATCACCATGATGCCACCCCTCACCATGGAAGCCTTGATGGAAAGAGTGCATCAGCACATCAGGGTAGAAGAGGATGGCGCACGTGCCAAAGCAAAATCTGGGGCGACCACAGTACCAGAAAAGAAGACCTCAGTGAAGGTTAATACGGTAGATCGACCGAACAGAAACGGGCGTGGCAGACGAGATAACGGAGAAGACCCGGATAAAAGATGGTTGAGAATCCCCACTGCCATAACCACGGTGTTCAAGAAACCGATATATCGGATTCTGAGCGAAATAAGAGATGAGCCTTTCGTCAAGTGGCCAGCCAAGCTGGGAGAAGCACAGAAAGACTATGACGAAAGATCGCAGTGCACCTTCCATAAAGAAAAGGGGCACCGCACTGAGAATTCCACACCATTGAGACAGCACCTGGAGGAGTTGGTGGCGGCAGGTCACTTGGATAAATACATTGAAGGAGGGACGCAGCCAGCCTCCCAGGACCATAATAACCCCAATGGGATGCCAATTGACGCCCCGCCTCAAGGCATTATCAATGTGATACATGGAGTTTTTGAACCTGAGCGTGTATGCGAGCTCAGGGGATCAATCAAAAAGGCTGAGCACTTTAGAGAGGTGCTAAGTGCCCAACCTGCCATCAAGAAGGGGAAGTCAGAGGCAACAAATGTCATGTCTTTTTCGGATAAAGACTTGGAACGAATATACTACCCTCACAATGATGCCCTGGTCGTCACTCTCCGAGTCAAGGATTTTGACGTCAAGCGGATTCGGATTGACCAGGGCAGTTCATGTGAAATCATGTACTACGAAACATTTAAACAATTGAAGCTGCAAGACAAAGACTTGGCGCCTGCCGTATCTCCCCTAATTGGATTCAACTCCATGCCAGAATGGCCCGTTGGTAAAATAATTCTTCCAGTCAGAGCTGGAAGCGTTACGAAATAAGTGGAGTTCTGGGTATTGAAGGTCCCCTCCACTTACAACATCATCTTGGGCAGAACATGGCTGCATGCCATGCGATCAGTGGCGTCATCCTACCACCAAGTAATGCGGTTCCCCAACGATACCGGGGTAATTGAAGAAGTCTATGGAGATCAGATCATGTCAAAACAATGCTTCGTCACGGTGAACGGCAGCCGCGCTGCCAAAGGATACGTTCATTCGGTGGAAGAACCTGAGAGCAATGAGCTATTCGCAGATGTCGGCAAAGCGGTTGATCAAAAAGCAGTGGAGGACTTGGTAGAGGTAAGAATAGATGAAAAGAACCCGGATAAGTTCTTTTTCCTCGGTTCGTCGTTGTCCAGCACTGAGAGATTAGAGGTCTTAGAATTCTTAACCTCCAACATCGAAGTGTTCGCCTGGACACCCTACGACATGCCAGGCATTGATCCAAACTTCATCAGTCACCAACTTAATGTCCACCCATCTGCCAGACCAATCATCCAACGAACACGCAGATCGGTACTCCACCATGCCGAGATAGTGGCGGAAGAAGTAGGTAACCTGCTGGAGGCAGGAGCAATTAGAGAAGTGCACTACCCAAGATGGATCTCCAACACAGTCGTAGTGCCAAAAAAGAATGGCAAATGGCGTGTCTGCGTCGACTATAAAACAGTCAGCAAGGCGTGCCCAAAAGACAGCTTTCCTCTACCACGGATAGATCAACTGGTAGACCTAACGGCAGGGCACAACCGACTTAGCTTCTTGGATGCATACAGAGGCTACCACCAAATCGCCGTGCATGAACCAGACCAGGAGGTCACATCCTTTATAACTCCAAGAGGACTATACTGTTACAAGGTCATGCCCTTTGACCTGAAGAACGCAGGGGCAACATTCCAACGAATGGTCACCAAGATGTTTGAACCATTGTTAGGAAGAACAATGGAGGCTTACATCGACGACATGGTGGTCAAAAGCAAGGATGAGAATGACCATCTCAAGGACCTGGGAGAGATGTTTGAGATCCTAAAGAAGCACGAGTTGCACCTCAATGCATCCAAATGTGCATTCGGAGTAGGGTCTGGCAAATTCCTGGGCTTCCTTGTGACCAACCGGGGTATAGAAGCAGACCCCTCTCAGATCAAAGTAATCCAGGATTTGGAGAGACCAAACTCGGTAAAGGAAGTGCAGCATCTCGCCGGCATGGCAGCTGCGCTCAATCGGTTCATAAGTCGGTCATCAGATAGACTACGACCATTTTTTCACGCCTTGAAGGCCAAGTTTGAGTGGGATGAAGAATGCGACCAAGCTCTGGAAAGCTTGAAGGAATATATGTCTTCCCCACCACTGCTTGTTATCCCAGTACTTGGTGAAGAACTCTTCTTGTACCTGGCAGTCTCTCAGCACGCAATTAGCGCAGTGTTGGTTTGTGCAGAAGGAATCCAACATCTGCCCATCTATTATGTCAGCAAGACATTGCTAGGGGCCGAAACAAGGTATTTGCCACTGGAAAAATTAGCATTGGCCTTAATGATGGCCTCCAGGAAATTGGCACACTACTTTCACGCCCACACCATAGTCGTCCTCACAGCTTTTCCACTAAAAGCTTTGTTTGAGAGGGCGAACTTTCTGGGCGAATCTTGAAGTGGGCAGTAGAGTTGGGACAATTCGGCATCAAGTTCCAACCCAGAACCACAGTAAAGGCCCAATCTTTGGCAGACTTCGTCATAGAGTTTACTCCTGGGAGTCATCATATCTGCCCAGTCGACCTAACTGACACAACCGAACTAGGGATGGAAGTTGACGCCGGAATAACGCAACCCCTAATAGAAGGTGCTCAGTCAGACTCCAAGGCAGACCAAACTAAAGACAGCAAAGAAGAAGCAAACCAAGACTCACCAACAAATAAAAACTTGGTACAATCAGATAGCGAGGGGCAGACAGCAAGCATGGACCTCGAAGAAAATACCAGCAACATTCTTGACCCCACGACATCATCCGACCCCTCCACTTGCTGGAAGTTGTTCGTTGGTGAGATGTGGAAGCTCTTTGTGGATGGAGCATCCAACCGGCATGGTGCAGGACGTGGCATAGTCCTCATCTCACCAGACGGCCTGGTTGTAGAGCAAGCAATCAACCTTGGCTTCCCAGCATCAAACAACGAAGCGGAGTATGAAGCGCTTCTTGCAGGACTCAAATCAGCATACTACATGAAGGCCACCAAATTAATGGTCTACAACGACTCCCAGCTGGTGGTAAACCAAATTTTTGGCGACTATGAAGCAAAGGATGATAGGATGGCCAAGTACCAAGAATTGGTCAGAACAGAGATCAAGAAATTTGAAGTAGTAAGGATAGAACAAATCGGCAGAGAGGAAAACAGCAGAGCGGACGAACTAGCAGGCTTTGCTTCAATGGCAGATACATCCATCCCTCATCCATTGCTCATCGACTACTTACCAAGACCAAGCATCAAAGACCCAGAAGCAAAAGAAGTATGCTGCGCAGATCTAGGCCCCTCATGGATGGATCCCATCATACTATTTCTGAAAGATGGCATCCTACCGGAAGAAAAGAAAGAAGCCAACAAGATTAGAGCAAAGTCACAGTGATTTTGGCTCTCTCCATCCATGGCATTGTACAAAAAATCGTTCTCAGGACCCTATCTAAAGTGTGTCCACCCCAGCAAAGTGGAAGCATTCTTGTACGAGATACACGAAGGGGTGTGCGAAAGCCATCAAGGAGGAAGATCGCTAGCTTACAGGGCCATTTCGCAAGGATACTGGTAGCCATACATGCAGGCAGACTCAGAGAAATATGTGAAGAAGTGCGAGAAATGCCAAAAATTCGCACACCAAATACATCAACCAGCTAGAGAACTCCTACCATTGACTAGCCCATGGCCCTTTGCAATGTGGGGCTTGGACATTGTAGGACCACTTCCAACAGCACCCGGAAACAGGAAGTTCTTTCTCGCAGCAACAGATTACTTCACAAAGTGGGTGGAAGCAGAAGCATTGGCATCAATCAAGGAAAAAGATGTAAAGAAGTTCGTCTGGCAAAACATCATCACTCGGTTTGGCATACCAAAAGCCCTAATCTCAAACAATGGCACTCAGTTCGACGGCAGAATCTTCAGAGGCTTCTGTGAAGAATACAAGATAGAGTTCTATAATTCTACACCGGCATATCCCCAAGCAAATGGACAGGCAGAAGCTTCAAACAAGGTAGTCTTGGATGGGATGAAAAAAAGGTTGGAGAAAGCCAAAGGCAAATGGGCGGAAGAGCTTCCTCATGTTTTATGGGCTTACCGCACCATACCTCGGCGGTCAATAGGAGAAACACCATTCTCCTTAGCCTACGACATGGAAGCAATAATCCCACTAGAAGTTGGCCTCCTCACAATTCGAAGCGAAAATTTTGATCCAAACTTAAACGGCGAAACCGTAACATTGGAACTCGACCTTGCAGAAGAAAGAAGAGAAAGAGCACTAGTTCACATTGCCTCATATCAACAAGAGTTATCCAGGAAATACAACAAGACAGTGCATCCAAGACAATTCAAGATCGCCGATTGGGTACTGCGCAAAGTGATGGGAAACACCCTGGTGCTAGGAGATGGCAAGCTAGGGCCTAATTGGGAAGGTCATTACAAAGTGGTTGGGTTAGCAGGCAAAAGGGCATACCACTTAGAAGACAAGGACGGCAAAGTAATCCCTAGGCCATGGAATACAGCCAATCTCAAGTTATTTTATTTTTAGCTTTTCTCTTTCAAACATGTGTAATTTTTTTCTTTCCTCAATAAAAAACAATCGATTCTTTTCAGCATGAGTTGTTCTCTGTAAAAGTCAGCTTTAGAAAAGTTAGGTACATTGCAAACATTTTATTCTAAGTTGGCTGGAAAAAATAACTTAGAGGTTGGATGGATTAAACCAACACCCCTCCTAAGCCCAGGATAAGGATCCAGACTGCAGGACGTTTGGTCGGAAAAACCAAATATTTTATTCTAAGTTGGCTGGAAAAACTAACTTAGAGGTTGGCTGGATTAAACCAACACCCCTCCTAAGCCCAGGATAAGGATCCAGGCTACAGGACGTTTGGTCGAAATAACCAAACATTTTATTCTAAGTTAGCTGGAAAAAACTAACTTAGAGGTTGGCTGGATTAAACCAACACCCCTCCTAAGCCCAGGATAAGGATCCAAGCTGCAAGACGTTTGGTCGGAATAACCAAACATTTCATTCTAAGTTGGCTGGAAAAACTATCTTAGAGGTTGGCTGGATTAAACCAACACCCCTCTTAAGCCCAGGATAAGGATCCAGGTTGCAGGACATTTGGTCGGAAAAACCAAATATTTTATTCTAAGTTGGCTAGAAAAACTAACTTAGAGGTTGGCTGGATTAAACCAACACCCCTCCTAAGCCCAGGATAAGGATCCAGGCTGCAGGACGTTTGGTCGGAATAACCAAACATTTTATTCTCAGTTGGCTGGATTAAACCAACTCTTAGTACTCTTTAGCCGAAGTAAGGACATCGGCTAAAGAGTGGTTGGCTGGATTAAACCAACTCTTGGTACTCTTTAGCCAAAGAAAGGACATCAGCTAAAGAGTGGTTGGCTGGATTAAACCAACTCTTGGTACTCTTTAGCCGAAGAAAGGACATCGGCTAAAGAGTGGTTGGCTGGATTAAACCAACTCTTAGTACTCTTTAGCCGAAGTAAGGACATCGGCTAAAGAGTGGTTGGCTGGATTAAACCAACTCTTGGTACTCTTTAGCCAAAAGAAAGGACATCGGCTAAAGAGTGGTTGGCTGGATTAAACCAACTCTTGGTACTCTTTAGCCGAAGAAAGGACATCGGCTAAAGAGTGGTTGGCTGGATTAAACCAACTCTTAGTACTCTTTAGCCGAAGTAAGGACATCGGCTAAAGAGTGGTTGGCTGGATTAAACCAACTCTTGGTACTCTTTAGCTGAAGTAAGGACATCGGCTAAGAGTGGTTGGCTGGATTAAACCGACTTTTAGTATTCTTTAGCCGAAGTAAGGACATTGGCTAAAGAGTGGTTGGCTATGGAGCTCAGTAAGATTGCTCAGCTGAGACCGGAATAAAGTATCTCGGCCACACTACTATTAGACAGCAAGCTCAAAACAGGAATTTAAACCGAGATAACAGTTGGAAGTGAAGATCATGAAAAAGTCATTACAAGTACAAACATATAAATCAACCAAAATAAGAGTTCAAAACGAGGAATTTTTCATTTCATCAAAAAGCAATTACAAAGGGGGAGCCTTAGCCCGGTTACAAGAGAAAAAGGTAACAAACGAAAAGAAAGTACAGAATCAAGTAAAAAGGTCTTCAAGGTCGGCGTCAATATCAACTTGAACATCGGTTACAGATGGAAGATCAGTCTCAGTAGCAACTGGCAGAACGATGTCAGTTGACGGCTCAACAGTCAGGTCTTCAACTGTTGCCTCCAACCAAGCTGATTGATCGTTGACTTGCTCGCTGACTACCGGAGTAACAGTTTGTTCGTTTTCTTCATCTTCATCATCTGAATCTTGCAAAAATTGTTGTTGGACGAAAGCAGCATACTCCGCTAGTGAGGCCAGAATGAAATACTGAGGAGCATTATAGACCTCGATTTCGGGCCCATAGCCGAGCTGCTCCACAGCACTTCTCCAGCCGCACTTGAAGAATAAGTCTTTTGCCCCCTCACATTGTGGAATATAGAGGCCTTCCGCCTCCTTGAAACCTGCGGCGTTGGCATCTCCCACCTTCTTCTTCAAATCGGCTATTTCGGCGTCCTTTGTCCCTTCAAGCTTGACCAGCTCACGAAGGTACTTGTCCTTCATTACGACCAATGCCTTCTATTTGTCAGCTTCAGCCGAGGTAACTAGTCCGGTTAGACGAGCTACCTCAACCTCTAGCTCGGCTGATTTTCAGTGGGATTCCTTCAGCTCGGTCGTTTTTTCTTCAACTTCTGCCAGGGCCTGCCTCACCGTTTTCCTGAGCTCCAATACTTTTTGGTGGGCAATTTGGTTTTTCTGAAGAGACTGAAATGAATGTAAAGAAATCAATGAGGAAACCGAACTGAAAGTTAGAAGAAAAAGAATTTTTAAAGTTAGAGACATGGGGCATCATACCAGGATCATGGACTTTGTGGCCGATCGAATGGCCTTCAGCTCGGTCAAATTCTGGTGGTGTTCCATGTCTGCTGGAAGGCACACACTTTTTGCAAGATTGAAGGCCATCAAGTGATCCTTCTCAGCAACCACCGAATCGGTATCTTGAATAAAGCGGTTCTGAAATTTCAGCTTCGGTGCCCACCTAGAAGAGCCAGCCCGGTCAGAAGGCTCCGGCTGTGGAATTGGTGGAGGGATGGATTCGTCCTCATCCACAAGACGCTGTTCGGTCGAGGTAGATCGGGCGCGCTTGGATGGGCGTGATGAGGAAGGCTGTTGAGAAGGAAGGGCCACAATGGCAGGTTGCGTTTGGCTTGGTGGCGGTACTTCGGGTCTGTTGGTCTCGGTCAAAAGGGCCCTGACTCTGTTTCTCTTGGCCATTTCTTCTTCAGCGGTCAATGGGATTAGTCTGATTTCTGGCAAGGTTGGGTCCGGTTCTGGGGCCTCCTCTAGCAGAAAGTCGGTCACCCTCGCTTTTCGGCGACCGCTGTATCTATAGGTCGGTTCGAACTTTAGCAGCTTGGCCCAACTACGTTATGGATACCGTAGTGCGGCGCGCAAGGTCGCTAGATTTGGGTAGCTGTATAAAGAATGGAGGTGGGCAGAATCTACGAAAGAAAAAAAACTGTTAGTTCGGCTGAAAGATTGAAAAAATCGAAATATTGTAAAGCACACAAGAAAACCAAAGTAAATATACCAGGTGTTCCTTTTTTCCAATTGATGCTTCGGCCAGGAATCTGGGCTTGGTGATCCTCAAGGTTCCCAGACACCCAGAAAAAATTGTCGTCATTCAAGTCTTTATCCAGTGTGTTTTTTATTATTTTCTCACGTCGGCGACGTATTCTGAGATAGTATACCCAGTCGTCTTCCTTCGAACCAATGGAGTATTGGTGAAAGATTTCGGCCAGACCGAGGTTGAGACCGGCTTGGCGGTTTAGTTCGACTATTCCCATTATTATACGGTATGAATTGGTGGATAGTTGGGTTGGGCATAGTCTGGTTTGCCTAAGAAACTCACAAATTAAGGGTTGGACTGGAAATCGTAGTCCGGTTTCAATTATGGACAAAAGGGTGAAGGGGACAAAGCCTTCATTTCCCCAGGGTATGACATCTTTTTCGGCCAGGGTAAGGTGTACATGGTCAGGTATGCCATAATCCATTCGGAATTCGGCTAGGCCTCCAGGAGTTTCTACCAAAAACCTATACTTCCCCATTTATGTTTAAGTTATAAATAAATTAGTTTGGTTGGAAAACGGTGCTCAGTAGCTCGGTTGAGCGCACAAAGGAGTGCCTGGGCAACCTAAGTCCGCAAAGTGGAAAATAAAGGTGTTAAGCACAGATCGTTGACCGTGCTACAAAATCATAAGTAAAGATAAAGAAGTCCTACTTCGGCCTATGGGGGATGCTACAGGGATTATCTCGGTTCAGCAAAGTGCTTTGTAGCTCAGATTAAGCAAGGGGATCGATAGATCGGTTTGTGTGTGGGATTGGTTTACACGGTTTGAACTACGGGTTTTGTTACCTCAGTCAAACCTATAGGGGCAGCTTTCTTAGTTCGGTTTAAAAACTAGGAAAGCTGGCTTAGCCCCGAAGACTTGGCTCGGTCGAAGGCAAAGGTTTCCAGTTTGCTTAGTTCAAACTTAATTCGGTTCGTTTATCTCGGTTAAAGTAAATCAGAAGGTTGTTTGACTTGGTGAAACTACTAGTTTTGTGTGAAGTGTTAGTCCGGTGGGTAGCCTGGCTATGCAGGCGCCAGCCACAAACAACTTTTTAGTTCGGTTATGTTGGGGTTGTGGATCAAAAGTGATGTTCTACAGGTTTCATGAAGTTGAGTGGTTCTATTACATGTTTTGCAGAAAAGACGAAGGCTAAACAGAAAAAGTGTTTGCAAAAAGCACACAAAATAAAATATGGATTGAACAAATACGAAAACAAACAGAGCAAGAAAGATGGATTTGCTTACCAGATTGAAGTAGAAGACCTGGAGATGGAAGCAATGGCGGTAAAAGAGGAACACGAAGCAAGCTTCACAGTTGCAAAAGTTGGAGAGCAATGGAGCTTGAAAGAGAGAATGAAGGAAATAAGAAATGCAGTGGTGAATCCAAAGATGAGGAGATTGTTTTGTGAAAAGGACGAAAGTGGAAGGGCGGGAATTGTTCAAAAAACACGGAGTACGAAGGCGGCGTGACAGTTGCATTAAGCCAATCAGTGCCTGCCACGTGTCATTGGAATAAGAAGCGATTCAGTTGCTGTGATTGAAGAGACGTTTCAAACCAGACAGCTAGAGCCCGGTGTGAGTTTAGCTCGGTTGGAAAAGCTAAAGGGTTTTAGCTCGGCTGGATAGGCTAAAAAACTATAGCTCGGCTGGTTGATAGGTAATCCCAATCATGCTAGGCAGATGGAATTAAGGGGCAATTGAGAGGGTAATTTATGAGAAAATTAGGCCGAGCTGAGTAATGGGCCGTTATGAGCCACAATACAAAGGGCCGAGTAAAATGGCCATGTAAGTTACTCCGGTCGTGTGGATATTCTGAAGTTAGTCTGGTCCTAAGGCTGTAAAGCTAGTCCGATCCAACGTAAGATCGAAGTTAGATCAGTCTAACGGTACCTTTGAGTTAGACTGGTCTCGGAGTTATACCGGTCACGACTTGTTAGTTCGGTCTAACCACGCCATGGGTTGTGCATGAGAAGCCGACGTAAGAGCAATAAAAGGAAGAGCTAGTTCGGCTTATTCTACGGCTATGCATAGTCATGCTTACTTCGGTCATATTGGAGTTCGGCCATGATAAAACCATCTCACTTGGTTTAAGCAGTGAGGGGGGTGTTGAAGGATAAGCATTATCTTTCAAGAGTATGAATCCTAGGAGGATTCTGCATAGAGGAGTAGAAGTCCTACTAGGATTGTGCCACACGAAACCTATAAAAGCTCACAAACATCACCTTTGGAGAGGTAACACACAACTTTGCCTTCTGAATACACAGAGCTTATTATCTATTGTCTAGTTGCTGACTTAGGCATCGGAGGGGTTTCCGGCACACACCCGCCGGCTAGCTCACGTTTGTGTTTTCAGGTGATAAAGCGACGTCGTACGGAGGAGCGCAGACTTGATCAACAGGATTATACGAGAAGGTTTATTTCTTTCCCGTACAAGAGAAATAAAAAAATTGCTTGACATTAAGGAGAGAGAATGCTTTAGAACACCCGGTTGATGCACACAATATATATGCAATTTAAATAAGTAACAACAAAGCAAAACACTTGTTATATGTTTTATGCCACTCACAAGGCAAGAGTATTCCACCTTAAACCTAAGGTCTTAGATATATATTATTCTGCTCACTTTATATATAGTACATATATTTAAGAGTTGTTTTCAATGATCTAAATAAGTGTAATTTTTAATTTTATTACAAAAAAAAAATGTATAAAAAAGTAGAGAGGTGATCACTTTGCTTGGTTTGAGTTTTCTAAAAACACTTTTCAGAAAATTCTACTTTCTTATTTTCCGTATTTTTTTAATATTTTAAGCAATTTTTTTTAATTTTTAGACACACCTAATATAAATACACTTAAAAATTATAATTTTTGTGAAAAAAATATTTAAAAAATTCACTAACTACTAAAAATACAAAAAATAATAATAAACAAAACAAAACAAAAACAAAAACAAAAAACAAAAAACAAAAAACAAAAAACAAAAACTCAATACATTTTTCGTATTTTTGTGTATTTATTAATTTTTTAAAATATTTTTCACAAATATTTTACTTTTTAGACACATCTAAGTAAGATGCATCTAAAAAAAAAAGGCTTAAAATTTTAAAAATATTCACTTAAAAAAAAGACACGAAAAATTTAAAAAAAAAACTTTATTTTCAAAAAACATAATTCAAAAAACTCAAACCAAATACACTGGATGTGACTTAAAAAAAAATAAATAGATAGCTATTTTAGGGGATGCCAAACCACCCTTTAGTATTAGTAACAATTTGATCTGGTTGGAGGATTACCATATGTAAGTTATGACATTTGTGATGTTGATTACTACAAATATCATAACTATTTCACTTGCAATTACAACTAAAAAAAATAATAAGTTATAACCAAATATCACATAAATTATAATTAAAAACCTTCAATCATAACTAATATAATAATCAAAATATGTCATAACTAGTATCACAATAAATCATAATTAATTAACATTACAATAAGCCATAAACAAATCATAACTAACACTATAATGAGTCATAACTATAAATTGGAAACGTCATAACTAAGATATATTATACACATCTCAAAATAAAGTATTTATTATAGAACAGGGTTGGCTGGCTTCGGCTTTTTCGAGACTCAAAATGGACTTTTAACACGAAGTCATTCATATATATTTAAAAAAATGATAATAATTATGTGTCTAAATTTTATTTTATTTTTATATTTGACAATCATCGTGAAAATGTTACTTTGATTATACATCTATTAAAATTTATTTAAATATACATTAAAGTTTATAATAAGAAAAATTATCAAAATAATCTAAACTGAAGCATCAAATAAATAGTAAACATACTATAACAAAAATCACTTAAACATTATTCTTCTTTCATTTTTAGTTGTAAAATACCTAATCTAGTTTCCAAACGACGACTTTGCCGACTTATGTCCAAAGTCAACCCTGTTATAGAATTTACCCTAGTTGGATATGCAAATTTTATCCAAGTGCTAATAATAATAATAATAATAATACTAATATTCTTTCAATTTGTGATTTCTAGAATTTGGGAAGGGTCCCTTATCCCTTGCATGGTGCATGCATGCGGAGAAGGGAGCATATAATTAATAGGTATATTCTTTTGAACATTATTAATTTTTTCAGTATACACTATTTAATTATTAAATTTATATAATAATAATATCTTCAAATAAAATAATTATTAGAGATAATATGAATGTGTATATACTCATTTCAACAATTCACATATGAAAACACAAATATCCCTATATACACTATTTATAGCGATTTCGGTTTTAACCCGACCCTTTTTGCATCTTGGACTCGGGTTTCTTGGTTCCATGTTGTTTATAACTTACTTCCCTTGTATCTCCTTAAATTTGGCTTTAAGATTGTTATGGTTGCTTTTAGGACAGGATGGTTGCTTGGTTTCCAAACTCTTGTTGCCCAGAATTCTGCTCCTCCACTCGAGTTGGCTTTGTGAACTCTCAGTATTTTGCAAATCTGCAAAATTACTGGAAGAGTGTATTCTATGCTAGAGCGGATCTTTCTGTACTCGAGCGGTCCTTCTTGCACTCGAGCATTGGTCTGTTGTCTGCAAAACTACTGGGAGTGTGCATTCTGTGCTCGAGCAAAACAACTTATTGTGTCTGACACTCGAGCGTCACTTCTCACGCTCAAGCGGACTGTGTGTATATCAGTTCGTAGCAGCACTCTTTGCATCATTTTTTCATATCTTTTCTCTCAAAACCCTAGATCGGGACCCTCTCTCTCTAAAACCACATTTTCTCTACATTTTCACCTAGATCTAGTGGTTTCTCTACCCTACTCTCTTCGATAAAAAGGTAGAGCGTCTCAAGGGCTACATTTCTATCTGAACAGAGTTGTGTTTGATCATCTTTGAAGTTTCCTCTTTGCTTTGCTCGACTTCTATCTTTGACATAGGGACTTTATATACTCTCTTATGAATTTTAACTTAGTTATTGGTTGATTGTATAAGAAATGTTGGGATTTGGGTAAATTTTAGACAAACCTAGGGTTTTTGTTTAAAATCAAAAGAGGGGTTTTCAAATAAAGGTATTGAAAATGGTTATGGGTATAGATATGAGGATGTGTTGTGTTGAATTTGTTGATTTTGACACATGGGTTGGATTTGGGAGAGAATGGGGTTTTGCCCTAAAATGTTTCAGATAATTATTTTTTTTAAATAATGAAATTGGTATTGAAAATATGAAATTAGATGAATATTTAAGTAAATGGTGAAGTTGGATGTGTATTATCTCTCACCTATGGAAATTTAGATAATTTATCTGTCTTGGAGATTGTATATCTATTTAGAAATATCTATTTTGGGCTATCGATGGAGGATAGCTATGATTGTTGTAGAAATTGCATGAGGATTGAGTGAATTGAAACTAATCTCTTAACTGTTGTCAATGAATATAACCATGTTTTAATACATTGCATATGTATGATATTTGGGAGGAAAAAGGGGATGTACTCCATGTTTGGAAGAAGAAAGAAGATGGACTCTACTGAATTAAGTTGGCCTGTGTGTTCAGGGTGAAAGTCCCGAAAACCGCGCATATACATGGGTGCCGATTCCTGCATACGAAATTCCTGTAAAATGGCAAATTGAAGTGTTTGTGTAATGGCTATATTGATTAGGGAACCACTGAGTTGTAGTCTCAGTTGGGTTTTCTAGATAACAATGGATTTGACTCATGAATTGAGGTGAAATGAATTGTTATGAAATGAATTAAGATAAAACGAATTAAGATGTGATATTTGGCATAGTATGATCTTGTAAGAATACGAATGAGTTTACCATGGGCATTGTATATTCAAATCATACTTATATCTTTGTTAAGATTCATATATTGTACTAGATTGTTTCTATTAGGTTTTGGCTCACTCAACTTGGAAAAAATTATTTTCAGGTGCTAGTGATATGCCTCCGCCAAGGACTTAACTTGAGGCTCACTTTTGTTTATTTTGTATTTACCTTTTGTACAAACCTAGGGCTTTATTTGTACTAAGCTTATGACTCATTTTGTTGTAACCAAGCACGGTCTTGGAAAAATGTAAGCCTTTAGGGCATATGAATATTTATTTAGATTTCATTCAATCTACTGCTTGTAACACATGTTGTAGATTCGTGATGAATTATTTATGAATGTATATCACATGTGTCACCTTTTGTAAGCTAAACTCTGATTAATGAAAGCATGTCGTTTCAATTATACTTCCGCTTATGAGATGAGTCTACAAATCTCTTTTCTATTATTTTTCAAACTCAAAATATTATTATTTTGAAACATTTAGGGTTTTAAATTATTGAAATCAATTGATTTTAAAAATTTACTTACTATGGATGACATTGATTTATGACAAAATAACAATGAAAATGTCAGTTTACTTTGTTATTTATTTTGTTTGTATTGATTTGGAACAAAAGACCGATGTTCATCCTTACAGTAATGGTTTATTCGTTCTGTATGCACATAGAGTTGAACATTTACAACAAGTTCAATTATTTATATTTAAACATAATCCTTTTGTTCATGTTGTTAAAGTTGAACAAGTATTAAATGTTCATACATACAAAATTAAATATTTTGGTTTTAGTTCGAATATAAATTTGTCAACAAAGTTTTTTCAACATTATATTTATGAACAATACTAAAATGGTTTTTTATTTAATTTTTTGCTAAATACCACACCGATTTAAAATTTCAATTCATCGTTTAGTTTTCATTGTTTGCTCTCACATTGCTTCTATAGATTCAACACAAATCGAGGACACACAGGAATCTAAAATTACCGTTAATTGTATTTTGTGTCGGATTGAGTGGTCAAATAGCCCTCAATATTTTTATTTATTAATGACAATTTGTTCATATAGAATGTTTTAATTTATTATTATATTTGACTAACATTTTATTGTTTATTTTTTTATTTTATTTACAAAAAAGATAATGGGTGTGATTGACCAAGTAGACTAAGTAGTTTGATTTGGTCAAACCACTGTTAAGTGTTTTCCTACTTAATATGAGATATGTATGTGGATAGGGATAGTGTGGTTATTATTATTATCTCCTAATAAAAAGGAATTGTTATAATATGGATAAATGGTTTAAGATTTGGGTGAGTGAAACAACCTCAACAATCTAATTTATAAGGAATCTATTTTCTAACGTGTATACAGATATGGGTGTATGAAACAACCCCCATAATCATATTTTCTAACATATACTTCTGTATACTTATATATATTAGTTGTTGGGCACGTGCTTTGCACGTGACATGTAATTTTTCATTAACTGTTAATACTGTAATTATGTGTGTCTCTTAAATTGATATATGATATGTATAAAATATATGAAGACCTGTATGAATAAATTAATTTGTATCTAAAATACAACTAAGTAATAAATGAATACATACTTGGTTGAAGAACTTAAATAATAAATAAGAAATTTTATAAATATAAACATTAATTTATAACTAGATTGTTGAGATCACAATCTTATCTTAAATAATAAACAATAAGCATGTCCTTTAAATATATAGTATTACACAAATCTTTTTCTATCAACTTCCCACTTCAATTTTCCATAGCTCATTTACAATTGAAGGTATGAAATTAATTCACAATTACACAATTTTATTTAATAGGTCATCTCATAATACAAATTCATTAAATCCATTATTACATATTATTTAAATACTATTGGTGTAAGAATGCATTAATAGCAATATGTAATATATTTTTATACATCAAAAGTTGTTGAGCCTCGTTTCATATGCCACGAATATCTTGTATGATGAAAAATATAATATTAGTCATTAGTATATTTTCATTTATATAGAAAATGTGGAATATATTTTTTAAGAAAATTGAATGATATTGTAGCTTAATATTTCGATCGATATATGAATTTCATGATTATTTTCACAATTTTTATAGATCCATACTTATACGTGCTTGTAAGGTCACTTTTATGAAACTGTCAAGTTACATAATTTATTATGCAATCTGTAAGTAATCAACATATAATAAAAATTTATCAAACATTTTTATTTGATGTACTTTCTTTCTGTATTATTGAGTTGTTGCGATAATGTTTGGGCATCATTTGATTTTTTTTTTTAATTTGTCTAAAATGTATGCATGAGGTACATTATTTTTTTGAATTTCGCAACAGATATGACAATTTCTACTTTAATTCGTCTTACTTTGTTTGAAGAATATATTGCAATAGATCTCTTGTAGTTTTTGTTTTACTATCTTCTTCTTTTTCTTCTTGCTCACCATTTTAACTCATTGCAATAAAAATATTTTGATGAATAAGAGTTTAAGGCGATATCATCATATTGTTATGAATTTTAAAATCTATTTCCCTTAATAATGTGATTAGTACAATTATTGTTGTGATGAAGGTGTTTTGCAAAGTTTTGGTTTGTTATTAAAAGTGTTTGTTGTAAATACTTATTTGTATAACATGTATGTATATATGTATTGAATACAAGTTGATATGACAACAATACATAATTCCATAATTTTTTCCAAACAAAAATAACTATATTACTAAAGCGATACATGTTAGAAAATTAAAGTATCCAATGATAATATAGCATTATAGATTGACAATGTAGGAATACAGTAACATATTTAAATTTACATTTATATTTTTTTTTATATATTTATATATGTAGACATTGACATATATAAGATATCACAAAAGTAATATGTAAAATCTTTTGTAACAATATAATATATGTAACAATGAGAAGTTAATTATTCATAATTAAATAGTTGGTTATAATGTAGATGTCTAGTATTACATTTTTGTGTGTATGCATCATTTTTTAATTAGATTATTAAATTCACATAAAAATTGAAAGAAATTTGCGAAAATTGTGTAAAATTAGAGATTAATGACGAAAGACTTTTTTTTTTTTTAAGTTTATAGTGTTTGGTTTGATTTGATTTGTTTTTTCAAGCTTTTGTTTTGAATTTTATGATTTTCATATTTTTTGTCTTTGACACTGTTTTTTTTTTAATAACCATTTTATTTTATTTTTTAGATTCACTTAATTTAATACTTTTTAAAATTTTAATTTTACTTTTAGATTTAATACACTCAGAAAATAATTTGTTGTGTATTTTTTTGGAAAAGCCATAATAATAATAATAATAATAATAATAATAATAATAATAATAATAATAATAATAACAACAACAACAACATGTATAATAATAAAAAAAGCAGTTTATGTTTGAATTATAAATTTTTTTACCAATATTTTACTTTTTAATTCTATGTAGATTATTAGATATTAGACTTCATGTAAAAGTATAATTTAAATCTAAAATATGAAGAAATTCTAGTATTTTTAATCACCAAAACTAAGAAAATATGAAAAATTAAAAAGCAGATTTAAAAAAAAAAAAAAAATCAACGAAAGTGATTCATGTTTAGAATTTTGAGATGCAACACAAATTTTTGTTTTAAAAATGCATGTGCTTTTCTCTGTTTGGATTCAAACGAATGCATATTATTTTAAATTCAACCAAAATTATTTACAATGATTTGATCCATGATGGATAATTGTGAATATTATGTATATCAATATAGAAGTAGACACAGGAAAAAGAAAGAGTATTTTTTTTTTTTTGTTCTTCAATCATCATCAATGTAAAAAATATTGAGATGGTTTTTTTTTTATATATAAATAAGAAAAGAGACAGTTTGTTTATATTTATATAGGACTCTTAGAAGCAGATATATCATTTTTGACTGTTCAACTTTAAAAATAAAGAGATAATTGGTTTATCTAGGACTCTTTATGACTTTTAGAAAATATGGTAGATTTGAGAGAGTAAAATTGAAATTTAAAAAAATAAAAAAAAAAACATGGCAAACTCTTTACGCTTTTATAATAGTAGTAGATGTGATCCTCAACCATGAAATACACACAGCAACCCAAGCACAATATTTATAATATCTTTCCATTATCTATTGCTTCTGCAAACCTTTTCGCCTTGTTTGGTTTAACTCTCAAAATTTTGTTTGGTTGAAAAAAATTTTCACTTTCTCTCTCTTACACATCAATCAATCACTTTTTCTCTCTCCTGTCTCTATTTCAATTACTTTTTTTCTCACACACATCTACTCAACTGCAACAAAATATCAAATCATCTAAAACCTATTTGCAAAATATACAACCAAACAAAACAAAAAAAAATTCTAAACTCTTTTCCCAAGATTTTTTTTTTAAAATTTATCTCCCAAAACCAAACCAAACACACCCTTTAATTTTCAGATATCAATTCAATTTTGCTATTGCTGCAGGACATCACGGTGCCATTACAATTCAAGTAATTCCAGCGCGACACCAATTGTCTTCTATCATTTTGGACCTTATTGTCTTTTCAACTTTGATGGTGTGTATATCATCTTGTGTTAAGATGTATATTGTGTTGTGTAGGTTAGGCTAAAATAGAAATATTATGGTGTGTATTGAGTGAAAAATCAAAAATTCAAAATACTATTGATGTGAACTAAGCAAGGATGCATACTGAAAGGATTGATGGTGTGTAAATAGAATCACCCTAATTAATAAGATCTTATGGATGATATGACAATTCTAAAGCTTCTTTTTTTTTTCTTTTTTTTTTTTATCAGCAAAGAAAACCTTTATTAATGAAGAAACCATATATTACATATGAGATTACATAAATAAGAATGGGGGAAAAAAAAAGAGAGAGAGAGAGGAAAAGAAAGGAAATCAAGCATATAGTGTTGGTGAGAAACCAACACTAGCTCACAAGACCACTTGATGCCACCACCCATAAACTAGCTAACAAAAGCTTATAACCACTAAATGCTCCAGCTATGCTTACGTGTTGCCATCCAACATCTTTCTTAGACCAAACCCTCCTATTTGGATCTCTCTTTGTCCTTTAGCTCTAGCTCAATAATCTTGTTTAGCACATCATCTTCTTTCTCATTGAAATTGATGCCAAGAGATTGACCTAATTGTATAGTGGCTTTAGCTTCATTGAGAAGAAGATTGTTCAGACTAGTAACACCCTCAGACATATCTGAACGTGCTATCGCAGCTACTACTGGTCTGAAGATGACAGACCTAGAAGTGTGTTTGCTGACTGCTGCAGCTTTCTGCTCATGAAGTCTAGCAAAGCTGGTGAACCCCTCTAACTGAACCTTCTTCTTTCTTTTTCTCTTCTCATTCCGCAAGAGTTTTGGGGCAGAAGCAGGTTGCCCAACTAAGCCTGAATGATTTAGGCTCAGAAGACCCTTCCTATTTAAATTCTTACTAAGAGCTTATGTCAAATCCACTTCAAGATTGATACCAAACCCAATTCCATCTCTAGATCCACTAAAGCTTCTGATAAAAGCAGGTGTAGAGACTTGCTCAACATTAAAATTTGGGGTGTACACTGACTTCTCCAACATGGTTTCCTCGTCAACTGTGTTTACCTCCTCACCCAACTAACAATCACTAGACCCTGTCATCTGTTCTACCTCCTTGGTACATACTTCCTCTTCTCTGTTGAAACCTCCATCCTACTTTAACTCCTCAACGACTATGTTTACCTCCATCACATTTTCTACCTCTTTCTCCCTTAAACACTCCACTGGACTTGTTCCTTTCACAACACTGCCACAGATTTCGTTGGAGCTGCACTTTTCCAAGCCATTGTGCTTCAAACTACTAGATTCTGCTAAATGTTCTTCACACACAAGAATGAGATGTAGTTTACCCTTGCATTCCAAAGATATAGTTTTGTTAATAATCTCCATACAAGATGTAGCCACTCTGATTCTGGTGTGGGAGAAGGATTTTGGTTGACAAATATCACCATCCAAGCTAAGAACAATACCCCACATGCTTCCAATGTTATTGAGTGTGCCCCTGTTCCAGAGATTTAAGGGTATGCCATAACACCTCAACCATACACATCTATCTTCTTCAAGATAAAATCCTGACTTCCATTCCACCACAAACTGACTCCATTCCTTAAACCATTCTTTAATATTGCAAATATTTGATTTCAGCTCCTCTTGAGATTTGAAAGTTAATACTATATCTCGACCTCCCCCTTTTCTGACCATTACTTGATCCAAACCTTTCTCCTTCAGGACATTTTCAATGTTAATAGTAGAGTATTCAGTATTAAATCTGACTATTACACTATCATAGAGCCATCCAAGATCATCTTCATTGGCTTTTATGGACAAACTTGTTTTCCCAGCTACAGTGGGTGTGACCCTTTTTAATACTTCAGCGAACAATCTTAGGCCTGAATATGGGATTTCATCCCTGTATCTGATAGTTTCAAGAGGTCTTCTGATGGTATGGGATTCTCTCTTGCTTTATTCAACTCTGATG
Source organism: Camellia sinensis (assembly GCF_055761805.1). Lineage (NCBI taxonomy): Eukaryota > Viridiplantae > Streptophyta > Magnoliopsida > Ericales > Theaceae > Camellia > Camellia sinensis. The sequence continues at coordinate 87,360,617 of NC_138963.1, forward strand.
CACCTGTCCTTGGTAGCTTTTTTAACTTCTAGCACCCTTTCATCTACCAACAGACCATTCACTTTTTGGATGGCAATGTCTGCTGCTACAGGGCAATTAAATCTCACAAATCCAAATTTTAAGTTTGTTACAGTCCTTTTTTTGAAGGGAATAAAAACATCCTTTACTATGCCAAACTGTGTGAAAAGTTTGAACAGAGCTTTGGCATCCATAGCTGAAGGTAAATTATCCACAAACACGGTGAACAAACCATGCTTAGCTTCCTTGCCTTGATCTCCATCTCCTTCCCTCGCCTCACTGCCGGAATCCAATCTCCATTTCCTTCTTGTGGCATTACATTTTCATTGAGGCATATTATCAAATAGGTGAAGGGCAAAAACTTATAATTGGGAAAACAAGACCAGCTCCTAATCTTTGTTTCCCCCAAATCACAAAACCCAGATGAAAATAGAAAGGTCAGATAGTATAATAATAACCTTACTCGAATGAAGATGGATGGTAAAGTTGAAGGTGTGATCAATTCTAAAGCTTCTTAATAATAAGCCCAAAAAGATAAGATATTTATATGTTTTTATTTATTTTTTTACATATTTTCAATAGCAATAATAATTTTACAGATTTTAAAGACTGCTTTAAATTCATCTATCTAACAAAAAAAAGAAAATGCGTTTAACATTTCTCTAATTAATAATAGAGCAACCTTCTGGCCGTTGCACCAAAGGCAAGGAAAGGGAAAATCAAAAGGGTTGGATTTCTCTCAAGTTTATATTTTAAACTAGAGAGGCTCGTAGTGCCACAACAGGTATCGTTCGATAATTCAAACTATTCATTTTGCAAGGCTTTCAATACATACCATTCATGAAAAAAATTGAGTTGATCAGATAATTGTCACTATTTTATTTTATTGATTTTTTCTCCAAAAAAATGGACAACAAATATATTATTGAAAATATATTATCAACAATTTTTTTGAAAAACAAAACAATAAAATAAAAAAGATTACAATTATCGAATTAACCTAATTTTTTTTATAAATGATATATATGGAGAGCCCTACAACATGAATAGCTCAAATCATTAAAACGAAATATATGATAAGCCCCACGGACCATTCAAATTCTCTCAAATTAAAATATGAACTTGAAAGAAATACAACTCAAGCAATCAAGCAATCAAAACTACCCTTCGATTGCAGCAACAAACTGGTGGACATGGGACAACAAGCAAGCGTCTTTTTTTTATATGTTTTTTTTAACAATAATGTTGTAATGACATGTCTGTATATCATATTGGAAAGATTTGCAAATAAAAATTTTAATAAAAAATTTCACAACAGTAATATAATAATAATAATATTTTAAAAATTATAAATCATTTTAATAGACTTTTTAATTTGAAATGAATAAACACATATTTTGTGATGAAAGTTATATACTTTATAAAAGTTATAATTTCTACCACATAAAACATTATTTTGATTATCTATAATTTTAGGAGTGGACACCATAATTCCAACGTTCATGTTTTTTATCACAAAAATTGTAATTTTTAATATAAAAATTATAATTTTTTTTTTTTTTGACATATACGAGTATGTATAGTAACATTTCCCATCACTTAATTTAGACACAAGTAGAAAACTTTGTTTTGTTTGGAGAAATTTGGACTGTAATACTCTCCATTGCATATTTGTAATGAAGAGATTTTATTTCATCATTTAGAAGTGAGTGTAATAATTTTTTTTAATTTAAATTAATTATAAATTTATATTTTTATTTGATAATTATTAGGTACATAATGAAAGTTTTCATTAAACAAAGAGAAAAATTAGGGATCATGAAAAAATTTTCATGAAAATGATCATGAAAGAGTTATGATCCTTGGATTATCTTGATTAGTGTGTGGTGCTTTATTCTAAGTGTAATGCAAGAGTTACAAAACTTTCATGATTATTTTTATGAAATATTTTTCATGATACCTAACATTGTTGTTAAACAAAAATCTAGAAATTTAAATCTAATGGGAGGATGATGGCAAGAGGCACCACCACAATTCTCAAGTGGTGAGATAAAAACAAAGAAGTGAAACTAAGATGAAAAACAAATTCTGCCTTGCCTCCAAACGGAAAGCCAATGAAACCGATAAAACTGTCAGAGAGAAAGAAAGAAAGAGAGAGAGATTCCCATTTTCCAATCTACACATCTCTGCCCACCAATCAGTCTCATTGCCTCAGCATGCAGAAACTTATTGGAGGATACTTACTGCTCTCTCTCTCTCTCTCTCTCACTTATCTCTTCTGTTCCCAAGCCCATACATATTACATACACACCTTGCACGCTTTTTAATAAATCACAGAGTCACGCACAGGGAAGCACGAAAAATTATTCAGTACTCCTTCAGCGCGTTTATATTTTATATTTCTTTATTAATTATTATACATTATATTTTCTCATATTTTTTAATTACTCGACACAAAACTATAAATCTTATATTTTCAACCAACTACGACATTATAAAATAAAAAACACCTAATAACCACTCGGGGAACACCCGTCTTCACATTTTCCAACTCTTAGAAAACATAATTCCAGTAGTAGCATTAGTTGTGTTGGAAATGGTTAATTTTTCCTCAAGTTCGGTCTATTTTTTAGGTGGGCCCCGAGTGTCGTTTTACTCGGGTCAAAGTGGTAACGCGTTCTATGCCGCGTTGTGATTCACGTGGTATATTTGGTTGCTCAAAACCATTACCGAGTGAATGGGAAATTGAAGCCAAAGTGTGCTCCTTGGAAATGGAGTTTTGGTGGAAATTCCTTAAGGTTGTAAATTGGCTTGTCCCACATTGATTTGGTGGGAGGTTTTGAAAGGGTTTATAAGGCTTAGGGTGAGATACTTGGGGTGTGCCCCAAGGGGTACCCAAGTGTTTTAGAGGGAGAGGTTATGGGCAAAATGGGCTAGACCCATTGGACCCAAAAATCACCACACACGCGCGCGCCGCCGCCGTCCGTCCGGGCGGGTTGGGCTTCTAATCTTTTTGGGCCAAAAACATTTGAATTTAATTTTATTTTTTATTAAAATAAAATCCAGAATTCAAATTAAATTAGTTTGGATTTTTTGTTCATCCAAACAGGGCCCTTCCCGGTTTCAAACAGAAATAAACTGTTTTGGAATTAATGCACACCCAAACAGGGCCCTTCCCGTTTTACTATCTGTTTGAATTAATTCAAATCTGTTTGAATTCAAAACCCAACAGGTATGATACCTGTTCAATTCAAAACCAAGAGATACATACCTGTTTAATTCAAAATGAAGAGCCACCTTCACATCTATAAATAGGACCACCCTCATTTGATATTTTGCATTCAGAAATTTCGTATTTCACTTCTGTTTTCTATTCTTCATCTTGCTGCATTTTATTTTCAAAAGAAAGAGTGTAAACACTTAGTGTGTTCGTAAGGCAAACAATTAGTAGTGCTGCTATTGTTTGTGGAAGATCATTTCATCCTGGGAGATAGACGTCCGAATTCTGAAAGCACCGTGGAGAGGACGAATCTGTCTTAAGGAGACAGTGTTAAACACTGGACTTGATCAGAAAAATAATTCGAACAAATTAAATCAAGTAAGTTATTTAATTACTTTCAGTGTTGTTTTTATTTGTTTATTTATTCAGATTTTAATTTTGTTTTTGTAACAAAATAAAATCTATTTTTGTTTTTATTTATTTATTTTATTTCGAGTTTGATTTTTGTAATCAAACATATTCTCTCCTTTTTCTCTATTTCTTTTATTCTTGTTGTTGTTTTGTACACAACAGAATTAAATCTTTTTAAATACAGTGAAGATTGTCCAACAAGTTGTAGTAGTAGTAGTTTCTGAACTCCCTCTTCTACCTCTTTTGATCAGAGAGAGATCTAAAGCCAAAGTTCAAAGTCTGTAGATTTGTATCACTCACTCTCTGTCTCTCTGTGCTCCCTTTGCTCTGCCATTCTGTTCAATCTTTTGAAGGTCTTCTTTTAGCAGTTCCACCGAAACTTTTTTATGTGAACTTTACACATTACATTAATTGGCTTTTGAATCATTTTTCTGGTAGGTTTTTACTATAAATCTTGATTTTGTTACAGATGGATCATATGGATATGGAACATGAAGTGAAGATGGCAACAAACAATGAAGACGAAGCCGCTGGTGCTGCAACAAAATGATTTCCTTGTTTATTTTGTTCAAGAAAGTTTCACAGTTCACAAGCATTGGGAGGACATCAAAATGCTCACAAGAAAGAGAGAAGTGCAGCTAGAAAGGCTAAAAGAGCTTCTGAGTATGCAATGACCAACTCCAACTCCTCCTCCTCCTCCTCCTCAGAGCTAGTTTTTGCTCCCGACGGCCTTTTCCGTCCTTCGATGTATATTCGTGCTCATGCAGCCGGCCTAGGTTCATTTTCAGGCCAACAATTGTCGTCGGATGGGTTTGGATCAAATGGTGCAGCTCGGTTTGAGAATGTAATGTTGTACCGAAGAGGCAACTATATGAACTACTATTATTCATATGGTGGTCAATTTGACGAAGACAATTGCCGGAACTTGTGGCAGAGTAGTGGTAGTAACAGTAGTAGTAGGCGATGCAAAGGACGACTCTCCCAACATCTATCCACAAACAATGAGAATCATCAAGTTGAGACTGGGCTTAGCGACAACAACAATCAAAACCTAGATTTGTCTCTCCATTTATAAAAGAGTAGTGTTACTCTAATATAAAAGGTAGACCCAATTTTATTGCAGTCTATTTTAAGGCAATTATATTATTTTATTTTTTTAATTATCGATTAATCATTTTTTTTACACATCACTAAATCTTAATTTTTTTTTTTTAATCCCTTTTATATCATTTCTTCTTATAAAATCATGTATAAAGTGGACCCGAATGGATGCAGGGTTTGGTCCATATAGATGGGTTGGTTCAATTTCGAGAGAGCTATTATAATTACCTTTTGTTTCCATTATGTATGTCTTTTTTAATTAAATAAGACATTTCATGGTTTTAGGGGTTAACTCGCAGCTTTTATTGAAAATTAAGTAGTATTTTTTTGGAAGACTTTTTTTTTTTTTTTTAACACATATCGGTTATAATGATTTAAATCATTCATTTTACTAGGTCATATGTGTTGATTATTCATAATAAAATTTCAATCACATTATTTTGTTATATATATATATATATATATTTTAAATGAACAAATATGACTTTTAGCAAATATGGCTTTTAGTGATGTTTTAAAAATGCCGCTAAACACTTTTAGCACTATTTATATAGAATGCTAATGGTAAAACATTTAGCAACATTTTATAAAACGTTGTTTTACGATTGCCGGTGGTGTACTAACTTAGGCAAGATGACGTTAGAAATACTTGTAATGATGGTTTAAAATGCCATTAAATAAGAGTTTCAAATGCATTTAACTTTGCCAGCCACATTAAATTTCAAATTAGACATTTGACAACAAAACTCAATACTAATCCATAAAAATATTCAAAACCAAATTATAATTGGACTAAGAACAACATAATTACAAAACACGAAAATAGAATAGCTTTTGCATCTTGTAATCTACTAAGTACAATTCCTCAATATACATTTACATCTATTGAAGAAAAAATAGAAACAAATTTGATATTTTTTTTCCCCATGAACTAAAACCAAAAAAATCACCTTATCTTAGTATATCTCAATTTGAATTTCTATTGCTACAAACAAAATGTGAAAATTTGGTACTGCTCGAAACAACATAAATCACCAAACATCTTTGAAATTGTCTTCAATGGTTGTAGATAAAAAATGAAAAAAGAACAATTTGAAAGGGTGGATTTGTATCTTTCATTTAAAATTTGGGGCTAAAATGTAAATTTTTTTAAACTTTTTCCGTTTCAAATTTGACGGTTGGGGGAAAATTGATATGATTTCAAAAATTTTGGAGTAAAAATTGAAATTATTCGAGGTATGAAGATGCAATTGATTATGAAGGTAAAGTATGGGAGTAAAAATGAAATTTTCTCCACTTATAAAAAGAGTAAGTCCATTTTAAAGACAAAAATGTCCTTCTTACATCTTCAAATTTATAACAAAATGTCATTCTATTGTTTCTCACTACTCTTCTCCTCCAACTATCATTAGCAATTCCTTTCTCCTGCTCTTTTTTTTTTTTTTCCCCTCATCATTTTCTCTTATTCTTTTCTTTTTCGAGCTCCCCTTTGTAACAACTTCGATCGGTAATTAACCCATAACCCATGATTAAGAATGCTCATTAAGTTTTAAGAATGAGATTATGTGTTAATTGTGTGATTTGCTTGTTATTTGAATTCCTATCTGTTAGCCAGAGGAATATCTGTTCAGAACTCTGCTTTGTTCTGTTAATTAGAGGCCTTATCGACATCCGAATATGAAATTGACTAAGTCAACATGTTATTTAAGATTTTTAGAATTTTATGAGAAGTTTAATTGAAATCTGATTCGAAATCAAATAATTAGAATAAAATCATATCAATTGATTAGTCCTAAACCAAACTTAATTAACCAACATTAAACCAAACCTATAAAAGGCTAATCTTGAACATTCTATACACTTCCATTTCATTATCCTTGCAAACAAAATAGTAAAAGAGAGGGAAAGAGTTTGAGAAGTGATCAACCAAGCTTACAGAAGAGAGAATTGAGAGGAATTGGGAGAATTAGTTTGCTAGCTCAAGGAATCAACCATTTAGACTCCAATTGAGAAATTTAGGTAAGAATTCAACCCATAAGTTAAGTGTATGAATCAACAAGAGCATGAATTCAAGAGAATTAGGTGGTTAATTATGAGAATGAAGTTAAGATTGAAAAATCTAAGCTCAACTCATGCATACATGCACATCTCCTTCTATTTTGAAGTTGATTTTAAAGAATTCATAGATGCACGCACTGAACGTATGTTTCAATGTGTATCTGTCACATGTTTTTGTAGGTCACGCACCATAGTTCATCTGATCTGTCAAATTTGTTTAATTCGCTTCTGGAGCTATCTGTGTAACGCCCTTAAAATAAACCATAAGAACCCAACATTCTAGACATGCATAGACAAGAGAATAAAGCATATTTTCCATTCATCAGAGTATTAAATACAAAAGTATTACATGTTGACAACAAAAGTAAATGCCCTGCGGGCTTACAACTTTCCAAGAGAACACTTGGGTTCAACAAAGAAAAGTTCTAACTCTTTATACAAAATAAGCCCTTGGCTTGATTTACATGTAATACACAAAAATAACAACAAAAGGTCTTCCAGTCTCTAAGCCTCCCAAGCTACATCCTTTGAAGTAGCATATCACCTGAACCTGAAAATAATGTCCCATATAGGGTGAGCCACAACCCAGTAGAGATATACTAAACCAGATATGGGCAATAACTAAAACATTAGCATTTGATAAAAGGTTAACACTTGTAAACCCACTTACAGCAATTCCCAGTTTCATGACAAACACAATCATATTTCATTTCACTTTCCTTTCTTATCCAATTCAGATTCATAAACATGGCTCATTATCTAGCCCAACAATTTCATCAGACTACAACTCATATTAAAACACTTCTATTATCCACAATTCAAATGAGACTACACCTCATATTAAACACTTCCATACTTCAATTATCTACGTTATGCAAACGTAATTAAGATTTCGGGACTTTCACCCTGGACACTCCGGCCAACTTAGTTATCAATGGAGTCCATTCCCTATCTCCTCCCAAACAGGATCCTCTATCTCCTCTCAAACCATGGAGTACATCCCCTATCTCCTCCCAAACAATACACATATACAATATATTTAAACACTCATCATATACAATGATCAATTAATACATATATTCGATGTATTACTCCAACCGTCATATTCAATGACATATTCCAGATGATTAGTTTCAGTTTTTCCTAATCAACATACAAGGTCTGCAACAATCAAGACTATCCTCTACCGATAGCCAAAGCAGTTGTCTCTAAACAGATAATAAATTTATCAGACAGATAAAATATCAATATTTCCATAGGTGAGTGATTAACTAATCCAACTACACCGTTCAATCCCATAATTTCCCAATTTCATGATTTTCAACTCAACTCCACATCTCCCCAAATTAATTATTCAAATTAATTATTCAATATAATTAGGGCATTTTCCTTTTTTTTTACAAAAATTGCACCCAAGGCCAAATTTCATCAACCAAACACAATAACTTCATTTTAGGGACCACTCATACACTTGGAACCCCAAAACTAGAAAACCCCTCTTTTGGAATTTCAATTTCAAACCCTAGTTTCTCACAAAAACCCCAAACACCACCATTTATACAAAATACCTAACATCTATATCAAAACCCATAGAAAGGAGTAGGTTATCCCTACCTCAAAAGAAGAGACTCAAAGGAGATGATAAAGAAACTCGAATGTGCTCCAAACCCAAAGATTTTCGGATCCAAAAGAAGATCAAGCCAAGCTCCACACTTTATATAAAGGGACTAAGGTAGAAGATCCCTAGAGCTAGATGATTTTGTAGAAAGAAGTTGTATTCTAGAGAAAGGAGCTCTCAAATTAGGTTTTTGGAAAGTTAGAGAGAGAGAGACGAAAAAGTGATTTAAAATAACACAGTCACGATCTGATATACGTATAGTCCACTCGAGCGGAGAGTAATACGCTCGAGCATAAGACACAAAAACTGGACCCGCTCGAGCTCAAAGATACCCGCTCAAGTGCCAAGGCGCAACAGCAAAACACCACCCGCTCGAGCGCAAAGATACCTGCTCAAGCATAGAATACACTCCTCCAATACTTTTACAGGTTCCAGACACCCGCTCGAGCGCAACATACCCGCTCGAGCGTGAAAAACACTTCTGCAGTATCTCTGCAAACGCACAAAATGCTGTAAGGATGCAAACTTCGCTCGAGTGCAACAAGACCCGCTCGAGCGGATCATAAAAAATCTGGGCAACAAGATTAGAGACTAAAACTCAATCAACCTATTCAAAACGCGCCCAAGACATTTCTAAACTCAAATCTCAAGAGTTAAAGGGCAGAAATACGATGCAGACAACAACAATCATCCACGGAACCGAGTCCGGAATACAATAAACAATGAAGGGAAAAACCGAGATCGCTATAATCTGTAAGTAACACCCTTGTAAAGATATGTTCAATTATAAGTATTTTCTGTCTGATATGATAAGCTCTATTTTCTGAAATGATATTTTTTGTATAGATGAATGATTGTCCTATTTCTGAAATGTATCGTGGCATCATTAGCATCATGTGTATCAGTTATCTGTTACCTAGTACCAGGGTTTCACGTGGGTTCCATTTATGGAACTAGTTATCCATAACCGTTTATCTACTTTATATATGGGTTTTTATGACCATCTGCTTTGCATATGGGTCTTCATGACTAATCTGATCTATTAGTGCTAATGGATGTACCACGTATGACTATCTATAATTTCTGGATACGAATATGAATCTGTTTTTTATCTGAACTTTGATTTCTGAATCTGTATGGACATCATTCATAAAACCTTTACTTTGTTGTTATTCACTGGGCTCTAGCTCACTATATTATTTATGTGTGTAGGTGATTAGACGCGTGACCTGGCCTAAGCTGCTGCCTAGAAATCTGTTCTGTCAAGCCAACCATCATGCCTTACGTAGAGGTTCCTGAAAAATCTTTTGTGGTCAAGTTCTGTAATGAAGTCTTTTTGCTTTCTTTTGTTTTATTTGTATATAGGGCTAAGTCCTTTTTTGTTTTATTTGTACATGTGACGATGTGATGATGCTAGAGTGACGTCATATTATATGTAAATAAAGTTTTAAATTTTATGTCCCATATGAGTCTGCACAGCTCTATGGACATTATATATTTGTATTTGTTTCCGCTAACCTCTTATTTTGTTAATCTGTTTCAAAGGCCTTCGGTAATCCCAAGATTACTGGCCGGTTTACGATGCTAAACCTATAAAGGCAGGTTTGGATCGTGACACCCTTCAACCTCCAATGCTTGCCCTAGCTTCTCTTATGAGTGCAACCTACAAATAGCCCCATCACTCTATCTACCTCTCCTACCAACAAACCACCACCCGCTGCACAATCACTTCACCACCTACATCCATTACACCCCCACTGATGCAATAACTGAAGCTTTAGGCCCCAAAAAATTGATGAAAAAAAGATCCCAATTTTTTTTTTAAAAGCTATTTTGCTAATTCAAAAAAAAAATCATTTGAATTTAAAAGTTCCCAATAAATTTTGTGAAAATTCAAAACTAATAAATAATTGATGTGGTGAATTATTTAAAATTTATAGATAATTGTTTTTACCTAAAAACTCATTGATATGATGAATTATTTAAAATTAAGGATGGCAGCCTCTCACGTGAATGAATTGTGGGTAGAATACAATTAATATAAGTTACAATTGTTTATGGGGAAAAAACTTTTTAAATTTAAAGTCGATTAAATTTTAATTTCGATCAACTACAATACAAAAAAAATTGAATAGATAAGCAAAGTATTATACAAGTTTGATTAGCAATTTTACAATTAAAAATGTAAAAGGAATGATATTTAAGTGATATTTTGTTATAGTTCACTTTTTTATTTATTATACTTGAGTTTGGATTATTTTGGTAGTTTTTCTTATTATAAACTTTGTTATATATTTAAATAAATAATAATTATTATATATAAAAATAACCTTTTTTGTAATATTGTCTAGAAAATATAAGGTAAATTATAAATACACCCCTTGAGGTTTGTTTATAATACGAATTGCTCCCTGTGGTTTGAAAAATTACAAATACCTCATTGTCAGAATTTTTTATTTAACAAAATTAATTAAAAAAGTGAAATTTCTAACTGTTCACCTATACAATAATAAAATTATCTGAATTATTAATTGAAATAAAATTTTAATATTATTAAAAACTATTAATTAACTTAATAATTTATAAATAAAATGACTTATTTGTTATGAAATTAAAAATCTTATGGCATAATGTAATTTCTAGAACCACATGGGGTAATTTATAATTTAAATAAACCTTAAGGAGTATGTTTGTAATTTACCCAAAAATATAACCCAATCTTTTGATAACATTTTTTTTTTTTTAAATGTATGAAAGGTCCATTTCAAAAGTTCGTTTTGGACCCTAAAAATGTTGGCCCTACCAACGCTTCCTTTTCGCCTTCTGTTGTATTAAATATAAACAAATAGATTCATAATTGATAATTGAAATTTTAGAACAAGAACATGCTGAAATTTACAGAAATTCATAATAAAATAAAATAGCAAAAGAAAGCAAACCAGAACCTACACTAGACAGTCCTTAAAACAAATTCGCCGCCTCACTGGTTGGGTGCTGGAGGTTGTTCGATGTCTATCTCTCAAGATACGACGGTTAGACCAACTAGAGCAATACACCGACTGCGTAGCTTCGGCAAACAAAATTTTGCAGCACTTTCTCATAGGAAGAATACAATATCCAAACTAGAAGAAAACTTTTGAAGACAAGAAGAACAAATATTCTGCGTAATGAAAAGAAATGAGAGGGCCTCCTTTTATACACATGAAGGGAGAAAGGAAAAGACTCCTGCCATCAAGGCCTATCACAAATGCAAAAATGAATTCTGTACTAAACCTGCAAAACTGCTGGAATAATTCATCATCATTATAGAGGAGTTACCAGCTTTATTATACACATGAGTTTTGTGTATAATTTCCTCTAGCCCACAAATCTGGCTTGGCCTGAAAAGATTAAGATGGGTGGGCCAAGCCCAACCCCCGTACTCAATCCATTTCAGTAGCCCAAGATCCACAACCAACGAATCACGGATCCGGGCAGGCAGGCGACGCGTACGCGTGTGTGGCAATTTTTGCATAACGAACTTAGACCATAGTCTTGGCCCAAGTCTATCCTTGAAGCGTCCATAACTCCATTTCTTCGAAAAATTTGAATGCCCCAAAGGGCTCACACCCTTAGGCAGAAAATGGGATTTAAATACCCATCAATACTCTCATCTACAATCAATGTGGAATATAAGATTTTACACATTTCCCAACACCTTTTTCATGAGGCCAACTTAATGAGTCAATTTCTCATTCAAATCTTAATAGTTTTTTGTCATTCTTTTTGTGGTGTAAAGATTTCACTACAAAGAATCTAGACCCACTTTACTCCACCTCAAATGAAAATTGGCACCCACTTTAATATTACATTAAAGTCACCAAAAAACCATTATTTTTTCAACAATCCCCCACATGAATAAAAATTGACTGAATAACAACAAACGGACAACGCTTAACAACAAAGACTCAAAGAGAGTATATAGCGATCCCGGTTTTCCCTCAACTGTTTATTGTATTCTGGACTTAGGTTCCGTGGTGTTGGTTGTTGTTTATATCTTGTTTCCGTCCTTTAATTTCTTGTATTCGAATTTTGGGATGTATTGGGCAAGTGTGTTACAGATTGGTAGTGAGTTTAAACCAATAGTTGCTGCCAAGATTTTTGCTTCTTCGCTCGAGCGAGGCTTTTGTCGCTCGAGCGAGCTGTGTTTTGGTTCCTTCGCTCGAGCCAGGGTTCCTTCGCTCGAGCGAGAGTTGAGTGTTGTGTCTTGTGGCTCAAGCGAGAAGTCTTGCGCTCGAGCGTGCGTCTGCGTCTAGTTTTGGACCTGAAGGTTGTGTTTCTTGGCTCGAGCAAGCTTTCCTTCGCTCGAGCGAGCGAGGACTATGTTTTGGGTTTCTTCGCTCGAGCGTGCTTCTGGGTTGCAAACCTGAAGCTTCGTATTGTTCGCTCGAGCGAGGCTTTCTGCGCTCGAGCAAGGTTTCTTTATGTCTAGTCGCTCGAGCGACCACTCCTTCGCTCGAGCGAGATTCGAATATATCAGTTGGTAGCAGCGGGTTACACTTCACTTTTTCATCCCATTTTTCTCTCAAACCCTAGAACGGCTGCCTCTCTCTCTAAACCATCATTTCTCTCTACAAATCCATCTAGTTCTAGTGGTCTCCTACCCTAGTTCCTTTGTATAAAGTGTAGAGCTTGGTGTAGGCTTCATTTCAATCCAAAAATCTTTGGGTTTGGAGCATTTCAAGTTTCATCATCTTCTTCATTTGGTCTTTCCATTTGAGGTAGAGATAACCTACTCCTTTCTATGGGTTTTGACATAGATATTATGTACTTTGTATAAATGGTGGATCATGGTGATTTTGGGAAAGTTAGGGTTGGTTATGAGGTTATGAAAATGGGGTTTTCAAATGTTAAACTCCATGTATATGTGAGCCTTGGAAAATGGGATTATTGTTGTTAAATTGATAAAATTGAACCTTAGGGTTGATAATGGAAAAAGTGAAAAAATGCCCTAATTATGTTGAATAATTAATTTGGGGAATTGTAAAATTGAGTTGAAAATTGTGAAATTGGGAAATTATGAGGTTGATTGGTGTAGTTGGATAAATTAATCACTCACCTATGAAAATGTTGTTATTTTATCTGTTTAATGCATTTATTATCTGTTTAGAAATAACTGCTTTGGGCTATCGGTGGAGGATAGTATTGATTGTTGTAGACACTATATGTTGATTAGGGAAAACTAAAACTAATCACTTGGAATATGTTATTGAATATGACGGTTGGAATAATACATTGAATATATGTATTGCTTGATCATTGTATATGATTGAATATTTAAATACATTATATATGTATCTTGTTTGGGAGGAGATAGGGGATGTACTCCATGGTTTGAGGGAAGATAGGGGATGTACTCTCAAACCTGTTTGGGAGGAGATAGGAGATAGACTTCATTGATAACTAAGTTAGCCGGAGTATCCAAGGTGAAAGTCCCGAAATTCTAATTACGTTTGCATAACGTAGATAATTGAAGTATTGGAAGTGTTTTTGACATGAGTTGTAGTCTCATTTGAATTGTGAATAAAGGAAGTGTTTTAATATGGGATGTAGTCTCATTTAATTGTTTGGCCAGGTTCTGAGCCATGTTTATGAATTGAATTGGTTAAGTAAAGGAAAGTGGAATGAAACATGTACATATTTTTCATGGAACTAGATTGTGTTGTAAGTTGGTTTATAAGTGTTAGCCATTTATCAAATGCTAATGTTTTAGTTATTGCTCATATCTGGTTTAGTATATCTTTACTGGGCTTTGGCTCACCCTATATGGGACATCATTTTCAGGTTCAGGTGATATACCACCTCCAAGGACGTAGCTTGGAAGGTTTTGGGAGTTGAAGACTCTTTTGGTCGTTTTGTTATTTTGGTATTACATGTAAATTCAAGCCAAGGGCTTAAAGTGTATAAGAGTTAGTACTCTTTTTTTGTAACCAAGTGTTGGCTTGAAATGTTGTAAGCCCATAGGGCATTTACTTTTGTTGTCAACATGTAATACTTTGGTAATGAATACTTTGATAAATGGAAATTATGCATTATTCTCTTATGTCTATGCATGTCAAAAATGTGGATTTATATGTATTATTTTGGAGGCGTTACAACTTGGTATCAAAGCGTACCAGGTTTGAATACTTCGGGTACGTGGGAAGTGGTTAGTACCACAATGGATTTGTCTCACTTGTTAGAGACTTAGGTGTAATGTTATGTACTTATGTGATAACATATTTATGTGACTATATGGGTATGGGATTTAGTTTCTAGGATATTGATTAGATCCTTGGGTTTCTGGGAGTCCTATTGGAAAAGCACTTGATCAATGCTGTTTCCAATCGGAACTCTAGCAACACCACGGGACTGTCATTATCCGGAAATGAAATTCGTAGGTGCTTATGTGATTATGTGCTTACGTGGAATGAATTACTGTTGTCAAATGCTTTAGGACGCGAGTGAAATAGTTTCGGCACATTTGTGAATGTGCTAATGTTTTCGTTACCTTTATTAGGATGTCAGGACGAGGACGAGGTGGTGGACGAGGACGAGGTGGTTGGCGAGGTAGGCCTGGGAGGCGGGAGATGCCTATACCGGATAAAATTCTGGCACAGCAAGAGGGTATTGGTCAGGCCAATGTAGCCGAGCTAGTAGGTCAGCAGGCCATGGGCGCCTTAGCCCGCGAGATGGCAGGAGCATTGAGGGAATCCATGAACATTCTCAGAGCTGAGAATCAAGTCCAGGCCCACGTGACTGAGGCAGGGCCGTCCTTTTTGAAGAGAGAGTTCTTTCATTCGAATCCAGACAAGTTTGTGGGTGATCCGAAAGAGCCACTCAAGGCTGACGAGTGGCTTGAGCAGATGACTAAGACGTTTGAGATGCTTGGCATCGAAGACAGGGCATTGAAGGTGACCTTGGCGTCTTTCCAGTTGAAGGGAGACGCAGGTCAGTGGTGGAAGTTCGTGCAAGGTCGTATTGGAGGGACTTGGGACGCTTTTGTTGGTGCCTTTTAGGAGAAGTTTCTATCTCCCGCTGTTAGGGAGAAATTGAGGGATCAGTTCTATCAGCTCAAGCAGCTGAATACACTAGTGGCCAAGTTTGAGGCCGCATTTACTAGCTTATCGAGGTTTGCTCCTGAGTTAGTGGCGTCTGAGGAATGCCGTTGTCTTGAATTTGAGAAGAAGTTAAGGACCGGGCTCAATATGAGAGTTGCGGGGTCCATGACTCAAGAGTATGGGTGCCTTGTGGATGCTACGGCCCATATGGAGATTATTATACATGAAGAGAATGAGAGGATGAGGGGCTCCAAGAGGAGTCAGGATGGCCAGGGGGACAGTAGGAGGCAGAGGGGTTCTAACTCTCAGCAGTCCCAGGGTGTTTTTGTGAGATCTACCTTTCCAGTGCCGAGTTCAGGCTCTAGGAGGGGCAGTCAGGGAGACTTTACTTGTTACAAGTGTGGTCAGCTGGGCCACAAGTCTCCAGCTTGCCCGCAGAGGGGAGGAGGGTAGAGAGCAGCTTTATCTTCGACTCGTCCTCAGAGCCAGAGTCAGGGCAGAGGTCAGCCGCTCTCTTGTTACCAATGTGGTCAGGCGGGGCACCTGAAGAGGTTTTGCCCGCAGTTAAGTGGCACATCTGGTGCATCTGGGTCAAGGCAGAGTTATCAGCCAGCTCAGTCGGTTCAGGCCTCGAGGGCCAATTAGGGAGCTTCATCGTCTCAGTCTGTACAACAGTCTTTTGCTCCGAGAGGTGAGCAGGTAGATTAGAGACCTTCAAGGCACGTGTATGCTGTTACCGCGCAGGATCTTGTACCGGCTTCATCTGTTGTGAAAAGTATCTTTTTATTTTGTAACTCGGTTGCCAATGTGTTGATTGATACGGGTGCATCACATTCCTTTATATCTGTTGTATTTGCATCTATTTTGGAGTTGGAGTTGGCGTAGTTAGCATCTCCTATTTGTGTTGTATCACCCGTTGGGGGTGAGTTGATTTTGAAACAAGGGTGTCGGGGCTGTGATATAGAGGTCGCCGACCGCTGGCTTCCATTTTCCTTTGTAGTAATGGCTATGTCAAGTTTTGATGTGATTTTGGGTATGGACTGGCTATCGTCATACCGGGCTATTATTGATTGTTACCGCCAGAGGGTCACTATATGTACCTTGAGCGGGGTGTTTCCATTTCTTGGGGGATCGCGTTGGTAGTGTTTTGCCACCAGTGTATGATCCGCGAGGGTGGAGTGAGCTTAGTAGTCTTCTCGCTAGCTTTATGAGTAGTGGGTGTGATGAGATCCAGATTGAGTTATCCAGAGTGGTTTGTGAGTACCCGGACGTCTTTCCTGAGGATCTTGTTAGTTTGCCACCCCATCGAGTGGTGGAGTTTTCTATTGATTTAGTGCCTGGCACGGCGCCGATTTCCATGGCACCATATCGTTTTGCCTCAGCCGAGTTGAGTGAGTTGAAATTCAACTCCAGGAGTTACTAGATAAGGGCTTTATCTGCCCTAGTACTTCGTCGTGGGAAGCACCAGCCCTCTTTGCTAAAAAGAAAGATGGGCTTTGAGACTTTGTATTGATTACCGGAAATTGAATCGGGCTACGGTCAAGAACAAGTACCCTATGCCTCATATAGATGATCTGTTTGACCAATTGAAAGGGTCCCGTTGTTTCTCTAAGATAGACTTAAGGTCGGGTTACCATCAGTTGAAGGTCAGAGAGGAAGATATCCCGAAGACGGCATTCCGTACGCGGTATGGCCATTATGAGTTTCTGGTGATGCCTTTTGGGCTCACCAATGTATCGGCAGTGTTTATGGACTTGATGAACTAGATATTCCGGGAATTCTTAGATTGTTTTGTGGTCGTTTTTGTAGACGACAATCTAATTTATTCACCTTTGGAGGAGGAGCACGAGGAACACTTGAGAGTGGTGCTTGAGTTGCTTAGAGCCCATAAGCTGTATGCTAAGTTTGGGAAGTGTGAGTTCTGGCTAAGAGAGGTTAAGTTCTTAGGCCATGTAGTTTCTGGGGAAGGGGTGTTTGTTGATACATCCAAGATTGAGGCAGTGTAAGATTGGGCACAACCTAAGAGTGTTTTTGAAATCCGCAGTTTTCTGGGATTAGCTAGGTATTACCGCTGGTTTGTGAAGGATTTCTCCAGGCTAGCTTCGCCGTTAACTAGATTGACACGGAAAGGGGTCAAATTTGTATAGAGTGAGACTTGTGAAAAGTCGTTCCAAGAACTTAAAGTTAGACTTACTACCGCTCCAGTTTTGATTATTCCGGAGAGAGGTTTGGGTTATGCGGTTTATTGTGATGCTTCACGAGAGGGTTTGGGTTGTGTGTTAATTCAAGAAGGAAAGTGGTAGCCTATGGCTCGCAATAGTTGAAAATACACGAGAAGAATTACCCTACACATGACCTAGAGTTAGCAGCTGTGATTTTTGCCTTAAAGATTTGGAGGCACTACCTATATGGTGAGAGATTCGAGCTATTCTCGGATCATAAGAGTCTGAAATATCTGTTTACACAGAAGGACTTGAACTTGAGGCAGAGAAGATGGATGGAGTTCATTGAGGATTACGATTTCGAGTTGCATTACCATCCGGGGAAGGCCAACGTTGTGGCTGATACCCTTAGTAGGAAGTCCATTAGTGATGTACCTTGTATAGCCATCCGGGAGTGGAAAATGTTGGGTGCACATGGCGAGTTTGATTTGCTTCTGGGCGAATCTGTTGAGTCTACGACCATGTTTTCTGTAGTTGCGCAGCCTACACTTGTGAATCGAGTGATAGAGGCACAGAGGAGTGACCTTGAGGTAGAATCCCTCCGGGAGAAGATCTCCAGTAGGAAGGTTGAGAAGGGTTTGACTATGTATCTTGACCTGAGTATGAGGTACCGAGACCGTTTGTTTGTGCCAGAGTCTTGCCAAGAGGAAGTACTCTAAGAGTTTCACCATTCACGCCTTGCGGTGCATCCGGGAGGTACTAAGATGTATCGTGATTTGGGTCGCCAGTTTTGGTGGCGGGGTATAAAGAAAGATGTGGCAATTTTTGTATCGAAGTGCCTTACTTGTCAGCAAGTGATGGCCAAACATCAGAGGCCAGCGGGTTTGTTACAACCCTTGCCTATTGCCGAGTAGAAGTGGGAGCATGTCACGATGGACTTCGTTGTAGGTCTTCCGAGGACTCAGCGGGGTAGTGATGCCATTTGGGTGGTTGTAGACCGGTTGACTAGGTCGGCGCACTTTATTCCTATGCGCGTGAGAGATTCGGTAAATCATCTTGCCGACTTGTATATTCGGGACATAGTGAGGTTACATGGGGTCCAAGTGTCGATCGTCTCAGATAGAGATCCACGTTTTACTGCTAGGTTGTGGCAGAGTTTGCAGAGTGCCTTGGGCACTAGATTGACCTTAGTACGGCTTATCATCCTCAGACTGACGGGCAGTCCGAGCGTACCATTCAGATCCTTGAGGATATGCTTTGAGGTTGTGTCTTTGACTTTAGTGGGTCGTGGAAGAGGCATTTGCCCTTAGTGGAGTTTGCCTACAACAACAGTTTCCAATCAAGTATTGGCATGGCACCGTTTGAGGCCTTGTATGGCCGACCGTGTAGGTCTCCAGTGTGTTGGGCCGAGGTGGGTGATACACCTTTGTTGGGCCCGGAGTTGGTTCGGGAGACGACGGAGAAAGTTGAGCTTATCCGTAAGAGACTCGTTACAGTCCAGAGTCGCCAAAAGAGTTATGCCGACCGTAGGAGGAGGCCTTTGTTATTTGAGGTGGGTGATCATGTCTTTCTAAAAATATCACCTAGGCTAGGCAAGACCATTCCCTTAGTAAAAGTTTTGCGGAAACATCACGGGATTGAGGAAACCACTTGGGAACGTGGGTTGGATGTCCGTGAGAAATATCCGGACTTTTTTGATAATGTTTAACCATGTATTGGAAGTTTTGTTTTATTGATAAACTTTAAGAACATTGAATATGTCTTAAGTTGTAAAACATTGTATATGTTTTGGTTTGTGGGAGTATTGTAATGGGTGGTTATGCCTTGAAAATAAAAGATAATTTAACATTATATATGTTGAATGTGTGGTAGGAATGCAAATATATCATTAACATTGAATAAGTTATGAAATGGTGGAATATGGTATTGGAATTTATTGAATTTCAAAGAAATGCATGTTGTAGCATATATTGTGATTGCCTCTTGAATAGAGATGGGATGACCGGTAATGGGTCAGGATGTGGAATATTGAATTGCAATATTGTTGAGAATTGAAAAATCAAAATTTTGAAACTTATATCTAATTTCGGGGACGAAATTCATTAAGGGGGGGAGGTTATTGCGATCCCGGTTTTCCCTCCATTGTTTATTGTATTCCGAACTTAGGTTCCGTGGTGTTGGTTATTGTTTATATCTTGTTTCCGTCCTTTAATTCCTTGTATTCGAATTTTGAGATGTATTGGGCAGGTGTGTTACAGGTTGGTAGTGAGTTTAAACCAATAGTTGCTGCCCATATTTTTTCTTCTTCGCTCGAGCGAGCTCTGTGTTTTGGTTCCTTCGCTCGAGCCAGGGTTCCTTCGCTCGAGCGAGAGTTGAGTGTTGTGTCTTGTGGTTCGAGCGATAAGTCTTGCGCTCGAGCGTGCGTCTGCATCTAGTTTTGGACCTGAAGGTTGTGTTTCTTGGCTCGAGCAAGCTTTCCTTCGCTCGAGCGAGCGAGGACTATGTTTTGGGTTTCTTAGCTCGAGCGAGCTTTCCTTCGCTCGAGCGTGCTTCTGGGTTGCAGACCTGAAGCTTCGTATTGTTGCCTCGAGCAAGGCTTTCTGCGCTCGAGCGATGTTTCTTTGTGTTTGGTCGCTCGAGCGACCACTCCTTCGCTCGAGCGAGCTTCGAATATATCAGTTGGCAACAGCGGGTTACACTTCACTTTTTCATCCCCTTTTTCTCTCAAACCCTAGAACGGCTGCCTCTCTCTCTAAACCATCTTTCTCTCTACAAATCCATCTAGTTCTAGTGGTCTCCTACCCTAGTTCCTTTGTATAAAGTGTAGAGCTTGGTGTAGGCTTCATTTCAATCCAAAAATCTTTGGGTTTGGAGCATTTCGAGTTTCATCATCTTCTTCATTTGGTCTTTCCATTTGAGGTGGAGATAACCTACTCCTTTCTATGGGTTTTGACATAGATATTATGTATTTTGTATAAATGGTGGATCATGGTGATTTTGGAAAAGTTAGGGTTGGTTATGAGGTTATGAAAATGGGGTTTTCAAATGTTAAACTCCATGTATATGTGAGCCTTGGAAAATGGGATTATTGTTGTTAAATTGATAAAATTGAACCTTAGGGTTGATAATGGAAAAAGTGGAAAAATGCCCTAATTATGTTGAATAATTAATTTGGGGAATTGTAAAATTGAGTTGGAAATTGTGAAATTGGGAAATTATGAGGTTGATTGGTGTAGTTGGATAAATTAATCACTCACCTATGAAAATGTTGTTATTTTATCTGTTTAATGCATTTATTATCTGTTTAGAAATAACTGCTTTGGGCTATCGGTGGAGGATAGTCTTGATTGTTGTAGACACTGTATGTTGATTAGGGAAAACTAAAACTAATCACTTGGAATATGTTATTGAATATGACGGTTGGAATAATACATTGAATATATGTATTGCTTGATCATTGTATATGATTGAATATTTAAATACATTGTATATGTATCTTGTTTGGGAGGAGATAGGGGATGGACTTCATTGATAACTAAGTTGGCTAGAGTGTCCAGGGTGAAAGTCCCGAAATTCTAATTACGTTTGCATAACGTAGATAATTGAAGTATTGGAAGTGTTTTTGACACGAGTTGTAGTCTCATTTGAATTGTGAATAAAGGAAGTGTTTTAATATGGGATGTAGTCTCATTTAATTGTTTGGCCAGGTTCTGAGCCATGTTTATGAATTGAATTGGTTAAGTAAAGGAAAGTGGAATGAAACATGTACATATTTGTCATGGAACTGGATTGTGTTGTAAGTTGGTTTATAAGTGTTAGCCATTTATCAAATGCTAATGTTTTAGTTATTGCTCATATCTGGTTTAGTATATCTCTGCTGGGCTTTGGCTCACCCTATATGGGACATCATTTTCAGGTTCAGGTGATATACCACCTCTAAGGACGTAGCTTGGAAGGTTTTGGGAGTTGAAGACTCTTTTGGTCATTTTGTTATTTTGGTATTACATGTAAATTCAAGCCAAGGGCTTAAAGTGTATTTGAGTTAGTACTCTCTTTTTTGTAACCAAGTGTTGGCTTGGAAAGTTGTAAGCCCATAGGGCATTTACTTTTGTTGTCAACATGTAATACTTTGGTAATGAATACTCTGATAAATGGAAATTATGCTTTATTCTCTTATGTCTATGCATGTCAAGAATGTAGATTTATATGTATTATTTTGGGGGCGTTACAGAGTGCAACGAAATAACCCCGATATCGGAAATGGCAGTTTTTGGTTTTGAACCCCTCCTAGTGAAGTCCATCGGATTTACTGGCTACCCAGTGAACACGAAGTCTTGAACTATTCTGTCATTTATGTAAACCAAGATAATAGACCTCATATGGGAATTACTCCAACCATCGTTCAGTTCTCACTGTCGTGTCCGGTTTGGCCCTGGAACACTAGTCTGGTTCAGTGAGTGGTTTAAAGAATTAGGCCTTGTCAATTCTTATAGAAACGGCCCTACTTCACACTCACATTGGTGACTCTACTTGAGTATCCTGTTATACTTATCTCAACACACTAAGGTCATTAAAAGCTCAGCTTAACCTCTACACTTGCATGTATTACTGATAAAGGGAATAGCTAGAGGTTTTACCTTCTCAGTGAAATACCACCGTTACACGCAATTAGGTTGTCCCATTGAACCTAGATCTTGGGATCTCTAGCTAACTAGGTTGGGTTTCCATTCTAGTAACACCTTACACTAAAGGCCTTAAACCATTCTTTCTAACGACTTCTCTACTAACAATCGATTTAACCTTTTGGTTAGCGGATCCCCAATGTTGTCCTTAGACATCATATAGTCTAAAGTGACAACTCCATTAGAGAGTAGTTGTCGTATGGAATTATGTCTATGACGAATATATCTAGACTTTCCATTATACATATTACTACGTACTCGTCCAATAGCGGATTGGCTGTCACAATGAATACAGATAGCAGGCACAAGCCTCAGCCAACGTGGAATATCCTCAATGAACTAGCGAAGCCATTCAGCTTCTTTAGTTGCTTTATCCAAAGCAATAAACTCAAATTCCATCGTTGATCTCAATATATACGTTTGCTTGAAAGATTTCCAAGACACGACTGCCCCTCCTAGGGTAAACACATACCACTAGTGGATTTGGAGTTCTTTATATTTCTAGTATAGTTGGGTATCTGGTATAATGCAGCCCATAACCCCGGGTGCAGCGTAGATAACCTAACACCTGCATAACATTCCTCTAATGAATAACATTCGGATTACTCGTGTATCTACTAAGCCTCCTAATAGAGTAGGCTATATCTGGCCTTATACAACTCATCAGATACATCAAACTTCCAATAACTTGAGAATATTCCAGATGAGAAACACTTTCACCATTATTTTTGGTCAAGTGTAGACTCAAGTCTACCGGTGTCCTAGACACACTTGTATCTGATTTACCAAATTTCTCAAGTATTTTCTCAACATAGTGAGATTGAGAAAGTACAATACCATCAAATGTTCTGGTAATCTTAACACCTAGAATTACATCTGCAACGCCCATATCTTTCATGTCAAACTTAGAGTTTAACAATCTCTTGATAGTTCTAATCATCTCATCATTACTACTAACAATGAGTACGTCATCAACGTATAGACACAAAATGACATAACCTCTGTCAATGTCTTTAACATATACGCACTTGTCACACTCATTGATTCTAAATCCATTTGACAACATAGCATTGTCAACCTTCTCATGCCATTGCTTAGGAGCTTGCTCCAAACCATACAATGATTTGACAAGCCTACAGATTTTCTTATTTTGTCTTGGTGTTGAAAACCCCTCGGGTTGCTCCATGTAGATTTCTTCATTCAAATCTCCATTTAAGAAAGCTGTCTTTACATCCGTCTAATGTATCTCCAGACCGTGTAAAGCTGCTATTGCAATCACCATGCAAATGGATGTAATCCTTATCACAGGTGAATACGTATCAAAGTAATCCAAGCCTTCTCTCTACCTGTATCCTTTGATAACTATCTTAGCTTTATACTTATCAATTGATCCATTTGCTTTCATCTTTCTTCTAAAGATCCACTTGCTCCCCAAGGCCTTACTGTCTGGGGTTAGATTAACCAACTCTCAAGAATGGTTTTATAAGATAGAGTCAATCTCACTCTTAATTGCTTCTTTCCACAAAGGACTTTCAGGTGAAGTCATAACGTCATGGAAAGTTCGAGGTTCTCCCTTTAATATATAAGTCAAGAAGTCCGGACCAAAGGGCTTTGCGGTCCTAGCCCTTTTATCCCTTCTTGGCTCATCTACTTCCTCAACTTGATCATCGACTTGATCATCTATGTGATCATTATCACCTTCAACTTTTTTCATGAAACTCGAAACCGCTTCTTGGATATGACAAGGAAATACATTTTTAAAGAAAGATGCATTTTTGGATTCCATGATACTATTCTTGTGTATATCAAGAATAGCAAACTTAAACACAAGAAATCGATATGCACTGCTATATTGTGCATAACCATTAAATACAAAGGCAACGGATTTTTAGGCTTATCCTAACCCTCTTGAGTTTATATATTACCACCTTTTACATGACACCCCTACATTTGTAGAATTTATACAAAAGCTTTTGGCCTTTTCCAAAAATTCGTACAGGGTCTTTAAACAATTCATTAGTCTTGTTTGGTAGGACTTATTTCTACCTTATTTCAGCTTTTAGCTTAATTTAAGCTATTTTGATATGTTTGGTTCAGCTTAATAATACAGCTTATACCTTTTTGTAACTCAAAAATCAACTTATTATTTGAGTGGAGGACGAAAAACTTAATTTATAAGTCAAAAATCAGCTTATATTCACAACTATAAGTTGTAAGCTGTTAGACTATAAGTTATAATCACTTTCCCACAGCTCTACCAAACGGGCCAATTGTGGCACAATGATTATGAAACTCTCAAAATCATATCACAATAAATACATTCCCAGAATGTCATCAACCGAATTAGGCACCCAAACATATTTGGTCCAACCTAATCTGAAGCCAATAGTTTTACTATTTGGAGACACACATCTAGTGTTCAATAGTCTTTTATTCGGAACTTCAAAACATGGCCAACAGTCTTATCACTAGGAATCACTAATTTCTCAGCATGCGGTTAGTAGACTTTCTACTACTAGGAATCGCAATGTTTTAACCTGTGATCAGTAGTCACTTTACTACTAGGAATCACAACGTCCTGATATAGGATCAATAGACTCTTTCATTACTAGGAATCATCATGTCTTGACGTCTGATCAGTAGTCTCACCACTACTAGGAACCATCATGTCTTGACATGTGATCAGTAATCTGTTCACTACTAGGAATCACAATCTCATAACTGTGTAGTCAGTGGTCTAACACCTCCTAGGAACCACCAGTTTTCCTATCACTGTGATCAGTGATCTCATACTCACTAGGAGCCACCAATTTAAGAATATATTGGGAATTTAAAAATTCAAAAATATATTTACCCACCCTAATGGGTTGTCTCATCTTTGCTTTCAAGCAAAGTCATATAACAATCATATATGCTATAATTGACATAAAGATAATATACTAATCGCCTCAGATTAATTCAAAGATATTATCATGCAATCTTATGATTTCCTTTAATCACACTTGATTTATCTAGATCTTCCTTTAAGAACCTCGCAAGGCTTAAGGTTGGCAGGTGGAACAACATTTCCGTTGTCATCTCTTGAAGCCATTTCTGAAAAATCACAATAGAATTTCACTATTCTGTTTTTTCCATACACTAAACTTAACACTAGAAAATCCAAAGTTTGAAATTTAATTCAAAATTGATCTCGCCACTTACCTTAGAATCGAACATGGTCAGGAAAATTTATAGAAAGACTGGATGGGTCACACTGGTCCCACTTAAGACCCAGTTAACCTTAGACAAAACTTTCAAGAGTATGTTGCCTCGTAGTCCATGGGAAACAAATTTAGAATTACATTTCCCAAGAGATAAACCAGGATAAAACAAACCAATTTCCAAGCAAATAAAATTTCCTACCAAAATTACACCACTCATAAAATTTAACCGGTACTCTCGAAACTAAGCCCCTTATTTCTGAATAAAATCAAAAATATTTTAGCTAATGCTAAAATTTGGTTTCTTTTCTCAAAATCAAAACGCTTTGGAAATAATCAGATTATAAACCAAAACACTTTGAAAATAATCAGATTATAACTAAAGACATTCTCCAAACTTGGTTTTCCAACACTTTGGGAATAAAATGATTAAACTCAAAGACTTCCTCAAACCCCAAATGTTTGAGACCAATCCATCTTAGTTGTCATTTCTGAACAAATAAGAACTACTCTTTAGCCAAGGCTAAACACTTTAGTTTCTATTACAGAAAACCAAACCAAGTTCGAAACTTACAAGCAATTTAAAAATTGCTAACCAAATTACAACCAATGCAAAAAATTGCTTCAACAATGATTAAGCAAATAAAATGCTTCTAACAATACAAGCAAATAAAACTTGCTTTTACACAATTGGTAAAAACCAACTAAATCCAAGCAAAAAAAAAAAGTTGCTTCAAATATAAACCAATGTAGACTAATCTAAATAGGATTTTTTTTTTTTTTTTCCCATTCCCTTTTGCATATGTATTCCTATAAAAAAAAGTTACCAGAAAAATACAACAAAATGCAAAACAAATAATTTAAAAAAATTGTACATACAATCAAATATTATTAAACCTTCTACCAAATTTTTGAATAGCAAACATAAATAATGAATTAACATACTACACAAGTTATAAACCCTTATAACTCCTAAATAAATAAATTGAATTACTAGGCAAAAGTTACACAAATAAAGCTAGGGATACTTACGTGTAGGTCCTAATAAGTGAACTTATTGTCAAATAGGTCGTATGAGAAAAATTTGTCATAAAAAAAGTCATTAATTATAAGTTTTAGCGACAATTTATAAAAATCATGACAAAAAAAAGTCACTAATTGTCAATTTTTAGTGATATATATAAAAAATTGTCACAAAAAAATTATTTTTAGTGACAATTTTACCAAGACTTATTTTCAATAGGACATGATGGGAATTAAGTTCAACTATTAGGACCTATTGATAGTTTACCCATAAAACTAAAACTCCAAAATTAAATTTATACATTAACCATGTACATAAGTATAGAGAAGTTACACAACTTAAATTTATAAATCCACAATTAAATTAAAATATGAATGAGCAAATTTATAAAAATCATGACCAAAAAAAAGTCACTAATTGTCAATTTTTAGCGATATATATAAAAAATTGTCAAAAAAAATTATTTTTAGTGACAATTTTACCAAGACTTATTTTCAATAGGACATGATGAGAATTAAGTTCAACTATTAGGATCTATTGGTAGTTTACCCATAAAACTAAAACTCCAAAATTAAATTTATACATTAGCCATGTACATAAGTATAGAGAAGTTACACAACTAAAATTTATAACTCCATAATTAAATTAAAATATGAATGAGCAAGAGTTACAAAATAAACCTATAACTCTAAACAATGAATTAAAATTTAATAGTCATGAGTTATGTATGAACTTATCACACAATAAATTTGTAAATAATGCTAGCAATTCACATGTAAATAATTCTAAAATAATAAGCATGTAACAAAACTTAGAAAATTTAAACATGCAAATTATATTATCAAATTATATCTTATGAGCATGTTATTATACAAAACCTGTATAATGCATGGCATGCAAATATTGGTACTCATATAATAAAATATACTAGAACAAATAAATACAAATATGCTAGAAATCTAATAATAAAAAGCAGCCTAAAGAAACTTTGCATATATGAATAGCCACTGGCATGCTAATCCAAAACAAAACCAGAACCAGGAACAAACATATATATATATATATATATACACGTGTGTGGGTGTTGATTTCTGACCACACAACCAAATGGGGAACTCAACAGGAGAGCACTAATAGAATAGATAATGCCCAAACAACCTGTCACAGAAAAATAAGAATCCGGCAATGGTTCGTCCACCTGGGGGTAATCCGATAATCAAGTCAATATATCTCTCAAACATAACAAAATAGTACTTAATGCACAAGTCAAAACATCACAAATAAAAATATACCTTAAACCCACGAGGGTGCCTTACTTTTATATCCAGCACTAACCTGATCCCTGTAGAAGCCTAGCTTCAATGGATTTTGGCTCAATGCTCATCTTGGACTCCTAGCTAGATAGAGATAAACTCCCTAAGAGTTTTATCTTTACCCATACTGAGGTCCTCCCCCATACTAGGACTTTTGTCCCTTATCCACTCATCTCGAATTTCGATATCTCCGAAGATAACCTTGGCCTAGCCGAGATTATCTCGCACATGACTAAGCCACGTGGCACCTCGGCTGACATGTCGACGTCACATTGGCTGCGTGCTGCCATTCACGAAATATGCTCCCACAACTACCCCCTAGGTTCTATTACCTCGGCAACCTAAGGTGATGGAACCGACACCTTTTGTCCACATAGCACATAGGCTAAGACCTTCTGTTCTCTCACGACTGATATCATCTCTCGTCGGCTTTACATGACTAAGACTTTGCAGTCTACTTTATCAATGACCAAGAACCAAGAACCAAGTTCTTTAAGTTCCTTAACCGAAATCGCTCCTCTAGCCAAGGCTTTTGCTTCATTAAATCAAGAACTCCAAGAGTTTTATGAGCTATCACGCACGGTTTTCTCAACCGTTTCTGTCACGCGTCCTTCTCTCATTCATTCATACCTAATACACGCCATCAGGTCGTGTCGCTTCTACGCATGCCACCTGATAGACATGTCGTCCAAGGCAGATCACTATGGTTTGCCGCCTTTTCACAATTTTAACAAAAACTTCTTCTTCTCTCTCTCCGTCTCTTCACTTTTGAGTATTCAATCTACAACCAATTTTCTCTCTCTAACGTTTCTCTCACAAATCGCTATTGATGTTCCTTTGAGCTATTTGTAACTGCGCTTCATTCACCTCCTCCGGCGAACTTTTCATCACCTGTTCCTAGCCATTCGCGTCATCTGACTCCGGCGATCCCCATATCAGTGCTCATTTCATTTGGTAAGTCACAATTTCCCTCATCTTTGAGTTCTTTCTTTCAATATTCTTGTGACATGTTTCAAATATGCTATTCATTTAAATGCTATTTGTCACCATTGCAAATCAGTTTTTGTTCTTAAATCCCGATTGTATTTTGAATTTCATCATTTGGGTGTCAAACATGCTTGTTTGCAACTTTGTGTTGTTCAATCTGTCTCTAGGTCTACATATGCACATACGAACTGTTCATATGCTTGATAATCTAGCAATTTGTCACTATTCTTGGCTTTTGCACATCTGCACACACTTACTTAGTGTTCTTGAATTTTTGTTTGTTTTCTTGAGTCTGAATCATGTTCTTTTCTGTTTTGCTCTGACTTGTTTCCAGATTCTTGCCCTTGTTTCTTGTTTCCGTATAGTTTCTAGGATTGGGATTTGCCTAGAAACCAAATAATTAGGAGAAACTGAAACAAACTCCCCTTAGATCTGAGAAAACTTTAGCCCCAGTGCTAGCCTAGGTTTAAGCCGAGGTATCCAAACCTATGCCACTCATTTTTTCCAATTATTGCCCCAACTGTTACCAAGTCGACATTATGGGGATGTTCAGGTAGAGGGTAGACACCCTAGAAAAACTTGAGTACTTTAGAAGAGAGTTCTCCATCCCAGCCAACGTCCACTTGAGGTTAGCTGGAGAAGAGGACTCCATTATGCCTAACGGAGACTCCATGCCCTTTCCTATTGTTGCATTCATCAAATGTGGACTTCGGTTTCCCCTTGATACTCTCTTTCAAGAAATCCTCCATTACTACAAACTTAACCCCATGCAACTCGCCATAAACTCATATCGGGTTATTAATGGCATAACTGAACTAGCACACCGAGAAAAAGCTAGGATCACTTTAGCCGACATCCAATTCTGCTATACTATGTGTGGCCTCAAGTCCAAAAAAGGCTACATATACTACCTGAAGCCCAGATCCACTGCATACAAATTAATAGCCGACCTCCCAGACTCTAACAAGGGTGCTAGAGATGATTACTTCATCGCCTCAGGCAACTGAGAATTTGCACCTGACAATGACCTTCATCTCTATCCTCTACGTCGATTGGTGTTTAAAGAGAGTGATGGTAAGAGCTAGTTACCTTTCTAATCATATTTTGGCTAGGATTTGTCAGTTTATATTTGTTTTTTGTAATGTTCTTGTCCTCATTTTGTTTGTAGCTCTTCCGCAGCCAGCGAAGGACTTTTGACAAACCTTCTTCCCCAGCCCTGATCTTAAAAAGCTCTTAAGTTTGGATATCAACAAGCGCAAAGCCCCTTTGCTACTTAACTACGTCCCAACCTACAAGTCTGTACTGCCTGACATCCCATGCCGGAGTAAGACTCCCCCTTCAGCAACAATTCCAACAGTCGCTTCCTCACCAAGGCCAAACCAGGCCTCATTTTCTAATCCAACTAAGGTTGCATCAACATCTACCACTCAACTTATCCTGACATCCCAGCACCAACGCCGACGCCAAGCTCTAATCTCTGCCCCTGCCGGCAAAACTCGCAGCTGCAAATGCCGATATTCTGAGGCATTGGCTTACGACCCAACCAATCCTCCTACCACCTTTCCAGCAATACACTTTGGCACCAAAGTAACAATTGCTTCCACAGTTGACGAAATGGGCCATAAACCAGCCACCGTTGAGAATCTCCTTGCCAATATCCCCGGGGTTGTGACGGTGCAATCCTCGTCTTCTCCATCCCAAACAAAGCCAAAGTCGAAAAGATTGAAGAAGGCCAAGGTTAAGGCCACAGTGACTCAGATTGACTCTAAGGACACTGTGCCAATTTCAAAATTGGCCGAGATAGAGAAGAGTTAAATGGTCGCCGAGAAAAGGCCAGTCGAGGTCGATGCATCCGATTCCCAACCGCCCAAAAGGCCGAGGTCTGACCAACTTGAGGGTAGCCGCAACTTCCCTCGCAATATGACCTGGGCTCCCGAGGTCATGGTGGATGACAGACCCCTGACAGTCGGCGATAGCGCAATGAATCTTAAGGTCGGCGCATCCCTGTCAACGGCTATTTTTTTTCCAGAAGATATGAACTGTATGGCCGAATTGCATGAATATGAAAACTTCGCCCTTATGATGCAGCACTCGGTCTTGGTAAGTCTCTTTCTTACCCTTTTGTAGTCTTTCCATACTTAGTCAAATTTCACTAATCTATTTTACTTTTTGCAGGCCATCCAGCATGCTCATTCATGCGCGGTCAAGATTGAGATGACAAGAAAGGAGTTGGCAAAAAAGTTGATTTCTGACCACACAACCAAATGGGGAACTCAGCAGAAGAGCACCGGCAGAATAGATTAAGCTTGAACAACCTGTCATAGAAAGATAAGAATCCAGCAGTGGTCCGTCCACCCGGGGGCACTCTGACAATCAAGCCAGTATATCTCTCAAAGATAACAAAATAGTACTTAATGCACAAGTCAAAGCATTACAAGTAAAAGCATACCTTAGACCCATGAAGGTGCCTTACTTTTATAGCCAGCACTAACCTGATCCCTGTAGAAGCCTAGCTTCAATAGATTTTGGCTTAATGCTCATCTTGGACTCCCAGCTAGCTAGAGATAAACTTCCTAAGAGTTTTATCTTTATCCAGACTGAGGTCCTCCCCCATACTAGGACTCCTGTCCCTTATCCGCTCATCTCGAATTCTGATATCTCCGAAGATAACCTTGGCCTAGTCGAGATTATCTCACACATGACCAAGCCACGTGGCACCTCGGCTAACACGTTGGCATCACCTTGGCCACGTACTGCGATTCACGAAATATGCTCCCACAATATATATATATATATATATATATAAATTGAATGTCCTATTCATGCCTTCACTACAACAAAAAGAGTCTTTGAAGACAAAAACTAATGACGAAAATAATTTTTGTCACAAAAGATGTACCTTTTAGTGAAGAAAACGATATTCCGTCTCCAAATGTACCATTTTTAGAGAGAAAAAAATAATTTCGTCACCAATCTACATACATGTGCCGCCAAATTAGTGACAAAAAATTTCGTCTCCGTTAAAAATATTATTAGTGAGAATAAATATTTTGTCACCAAATATTTCAATATACAAAACTACGTAGTTTTGTGTTTGGAGAGAAAATCTATTCCTCACAAAATCCATTCTCTCGAACCAAATAATCTATTTATAAAATCTTTAACAACAATTTCAACTTTTTTTCCTTTATTAGTAATGCACAATAGTGTACTTATCTATATGCTACAGGTCTGATTGCTACTCATGGTTTTATAGATGTAACAGTTACCCATCTAGTCAAAGAACACATTCCGAATACATACAAACATGGAAAGCAACAGTGGCCATTATTCAAGAATCACAAAAGCTATAGGCAAACTATCACAGTAAGCTACCCAGAAATACTTTCGATAATTTACTTTACAGTAGGAAAGCACATAAACAAATCACTTATCATACATATGAATCTATTTAACCAATTTCATGGAAAATATATAATCTGTTTTAAGTTTGTTGTATATATTGTGTAATTAAATAAAAACAAATAGATTCATAATTGACAATTGAAATTTCAAAACAAGAACATGCTAGAATTTATAGAAATTCATAATAAAATAACATAGCAAAAGAAAGCAAACCGAAACCTGCACTAGACAGTGTCCTTAAAACAAATTCGCCGCCTCACCGAGTGGGTGCTGGAAGTTGTTCGACGTTTGTCTCCCAAGATACGACGGTTAGACCATCTACAGCAATGCACCGACTGAGTAGTTTCAGTGAACAGAACTTTGCAGCACTCTCTCACAGAAAGAATATAATATCCAAACTAGAGGAAAACTTTTGAAGACAAGAAAAACAAATATTCTGCATAATGAAAAGGAAAAAGAGGGCCTCCTTTTATACACATGAAGGAAGAGAGGAAAAGACTCCTATCATCAAGGCCCATCACAAATGCAAAAATGAATTATGTATTAAACCTGCAAAATTGCTAGAATAATTCATCATCATTATAGAGGAGTTACCAGCTATATTATACACATGAGTTTTGTGTATAATTTCCTACAGCCCACAAATTTGGCTTGGCCCAAAAAAATTAAGATAAATGGGCCAAGCCCAACCCCCACACTCAATCCATTCCAGCAAGCCCAAGATCCATGACTCACGGATCACGGACCCAGGCGGGCAAGCAGCAGGCGTGTGCATGTGGCAATTTTTGCATAACCAACTTGGATCATAGTCTTGGCCCAAGTCCATCCTTGAAACATCCATAACTCACTTTCTTCGGAAAATTTGGATGCCCCAGGGGTTACACCCTGAGGCAAAAAATGGACTTTAAATAACCATCAATGCTCTCCTCTAAAATCAATGTGGGATACAAGGTTTTACACATTTCCCAACACCTTTTTCATAAAGCCAACTTAATGAGTCGACTTCTCATTCAAATCTTAGTAGTTTTTTATCATTCTTTTTGTAGTATAAAGATCTCACTACAAAAAATCTAAACCCACTTTATTCCACCTACGTTAAGAATTGACATTCACTTTAATATTACATTAAAGTTATCAAAAAATCATTATTTTTCCAACAGCTTAAACCTCCCCCATGGAAACCCATTCAAATCCTTTCGACCAGTCCCGCTGTTACTGCCTTCTAGAAGAAGTCAAGCTTGATGAACTTTTAATGCCCAACCAATACACAAATTGGTTTCTCACATTGTGGCCATATTTTGGTTTTGCTTTAATATTGATTGACCTGATACTTCTTTGATGTCAAACTATATATATATATATATTTAATAGATAAAGAAACAATTCTTTTACTGGTTGTGTGAAATTGTTTCGCAGCATATAGTTGATGGGTGGACGTAGTGTGTCTGAGTCTGTGGAGGCAATGTGTAACAAGCATCATTAGTGCTGAAGCAACATAAGTACATCAAAATTGGTATAAAAAAAAAAAAAATTTATTCCATATGTTCTCATTATGAGAGTATTTCATTGGCTATTTGTGGGGTATTTTTTTGGGTACTTACGTATAAGTCCTAATAAGTGAACTTATTGTCTAATAGATCCTATAGAAAAAAATTGTCATATAAAAACGTTACTAATTATAAGTTTTAGCAACAATTTATAAAAATTATGACAAAAAAAAGTCGCTAATTGTTAATTTTTAGCAACGTATGTAAAAAATTGTCACAAAAAAATTATTTTTAGTGATAATTTTACCAAGACTAATTTTTAATAAGACTTGATGGAAATTAAGTTTAACTAATAGGACCTATCAGTAGTTTACTCTATTTTTTATTTTTTTTTTTATTGTTATGAATGGTGAGGGTGGGTGAGTGATTTCATGGGGTGCAGGCGTATATGCCTCTTAGGTGTCACTTGCCAAAGTAGAGATGAAATTTGCTATTGTTTGGCAGCCATGGAGGAAGAAGAAATAATATATACATTTATATAAGTACATTTATATAGGTTTATTTAAAAGAGAGAAAAAGATCATGATATAATGATCGATTTATATATTCTATTAACAAAAATTAATGTGTATTTTAGTCTATAAATTACATGGGAATTATATACTTATTTTTAAATGATAAAAGAATAATTTACACGTGTCAAACTTAGACCATAAAAGGGTAAGGTAAAATTTGTATTGCATGTAAGATTTGAATAGGAGAGCTTTTCTTTTACAAGTTTTGTTTCCTTCTCACCCCATATTCTTCCGTACCTTTTTTTTTTTTTTAGGGGACACCGTAAATCTTGGGTGTTTTCTAACTATCCCAGACTTGTTAAAAATAACTATTTTGCCTCTAAAGGCTAAGTTTATCCTGGGGATGTTTTATTAATTAGAGAGTTAAATATATCATTTCGTCCTATTAGATGTATGTTGTATAGATTCTTAAAAATAAATTAGATATATAAGATATGTGTCGATTACTTTTTAATGAACTTTTCTTATATAATAATCCTAGCGTATGCCCCTGCCCGAAGGCAGGGCGTAAATAATGTTGGGATTAAAATGTAGTTATAATGTTCAGTGTAAATAATGACAATTAATTAATTAATTTAATGCATCCTCGACATTTAATTAATCATGGAGAATATGAATACATTAGAAACAGTGTATGCTGCCACCACACATAAGCCAGTTTTGTTTGAATAATTGTAGGTATCATTAAAATTTAGAAAAAATTAACCCAAAAAAAAAAAACTTAAAATTCAATATATTCATGTGAGGTCTGTCTTTAGGAAGAAAAAAATTGTGTTGAAAGACAATTTGTCGGTAGGAAGAAGTAGCCATCAGTCCTTTGCGGGGTCTGTGTTTCACATATTTTTTTTTGCATTCCTATTGAAAAAAATAATAATATATCAACACATTTTGCATTCCTATTGAAAAAAAATAAAATAATATATAAACACAATTTGAATAGCACATAAAATAAATAAAGATGTGATAATGGCCAAGCATTTGAATGCGCAACACAATTAAGAAAACCGACCACTACTGTCACGACCCAAACCCGCCCCTATGGGTTTAGCACCGTAACCGGCCAGTAATCCGAGATTACCGAAGGCCTGCTTAACAGTAATACAGTAATACAGAGTACAGGGGCTGGCGGAAGCCAATACAGTAAATAAACAATGTCCAATGAGCTGTGACAGTCTGTATGCCAAAAAGACTTTTCATTCAAATATATATACAGTCGGACAAAACAGTATGTACATATATACAATCATTCAGTTCAGGGACCTAATCCCTATTAAACAGTACCGTACAGTAAACAAAACAGTTGCAGAGACAGAAGGGGGAACTAAAACACCCATAAGCCATAACTTGACAGGCTCGGAACCTCGCATTGAGGCACATAGGTTGGCTCAACAAAACTGGAGTTTACCCCGACGCCTCTAACCACGGTCTGGTGCCTGGACACTTACATATATATATGAGCAGTGAGCTAAAACCCAGTGAATAACACAATGCGTAAAGGGGTTAAGAATGAATGTCCTTACAGTAATGAAAACAGTTCATTAAATCAGTATTTCAGTC
Source organism: Camellia sinensis (assembly GCF_055761805.1). NCBI lineage: Eukaryota > Viridiplantae > Streptophyta > Magnoliopsida > Ericales > Theaceae > Camellia > Camellia sinensis. Next base: position 87,396,514 of record NC_138963.1, read on the forward strand.
GTTCAGTCGATACAGTCATATGTGATACATCCATTAGTATAACAGTACAGTAGACAGTAGGTCTTAAAAGACCGAACAGTAAATGATGGCCATCAGTCAGTAACAGTAGTGGTTCCAACGAGAGAACCGACAGAGATCTCTGTAACAGTAACAGTAAACAGTAGTTGCTAAGGATGCCACAATACAGTTCAGAATATAGGACATACATTCATTCAATTAACAGTAACAGTTCAGAAAGCAGTACAGTTCAATTGTTCAGAAGATAATCATTTTGAACATATCTTTACACAGTTGTTACTCACAGAGTTCTGGGCTACAGTAAAGCTAGAGCGCGTCCCCAGTCGCCAACCCTACACAGTATACAGATTGAACACACACTAAACTACACAGTTGGGAAAGATAATAACTTAATCCCTAATTTACCTCGGTGTGGTTCTACATCTATATCCTCATTAAGATGCCTTAAACTAGGCCTAATAATGCCTAGGATGAGATGAGGATGCAAAGATGCACTTTAAAAGTATTTTCAGAAATTTCAGAAAACAGGGGTCACGCTCGAGCGTAGGTTACTCCGCTCGAGCGGACATGCCGACAAAGGTTTTCGCTCGAGTGTAGAATTATCGGCTCGAGCATTCTACAAAACAGTCAAAAGTGCTGGATAGGTGGAAATCACACTCGATTGGGCGCTCGACACCCGCTCGAGCATGACACACAATGTCTCGCTCGAGCGTCAATTATTCCGCTCGAGCGGACTGCAAAACAGAACAAAATGCTGGGAGCACGATTCCCACGCTCGAGCGCCAGTCACCCCGCTCAAGCGTGAGTCCAAATTCTGGAAATTCCAGATTTGAACCTCAAGCTCAAAACCAAGTTTTAAAACATAAATTTCGATCCTCTTGGGCCAATTTTCCAGAAAACACATCAAAACTCATACTTTAACATGATTCAAAGCTCAATTTGTAAAATCAAAGCCCAAGGGTGTTTCAAACAACTCAATTTCAAACCAATTTTCATGAATATGAAGAACATGCAAACATGCATGAATCTAACCAATTCAAAGCTTTAAATACAAGCTCAAATGAGCTAACTCTTACAAAAACATGATGAATTCATGGTCTAATGTAAAATTATGAACATGCATGTGGCAAATTTATGAAGACCAAGCTCTAAAATGCAAGAGTATACCATGCATGCAATAATTAAGCTTCAATTCAACACTTCTGAACCAATTCGTGACTTAACCCTTCAATTAGACATGAACCATGCAAGAATCAACTTAAACACAATAATGATGGGTTGAATTTCCTTACCCAGGTCTTCAATTACAAGAGTAGAAGTTCAATTAGGCAAATCTCCTACAAATTCTCCAAGTCTCCAAACTAGACTCTCACTTGAACTCAATTCCCTCACTCTCACTCTCTTGGTCGGTTGTGTGCAAGAAATGGAAGAAGAAATGTTTTGTTTACAAGTATACAAGCCTCCAAGTATGTTGCCTAAGTGATCCACTAGGGATGGCAAGGTTTTAATTAAGCCAACTATTGCAATTCAACTCATTTTAATCCAATTTAATTATACCAAATCACCCTTTTAATTAAATATGCTATAAAATTGTGTAAATTCTAACTAACACAGAACATCAATCAATTTCAAATTCGGCCGCCAATAAGGCCTTCAATTCGCAATTTAAACACAAAGGCATGAACAGATAGTCAAACAGTCAACAGATAGACATGCATTTAAATAGATACAGTTAATCAATCAGTTTCAGACTTCAGTCAGTCAGTTCAGTAGTTTATTCAGTTCACTTATCAGTTATAATCAGTTTCAGTTTAACGGTAATCAGTGGTTATTCGGTAAACAGTGACGAGGGTTGTTACAGTCTCCCCTCTTTAAAAAGAGTTTAGTCCTCTAAACTCGAGTTACCTTCGTTTTGGAAGAAAACAGGATTCAGTGGAAACAATTCAGGATATCTTTTAGCCATGTCATCTTCCCTTTCCCAAGTGGCATACGCGCCACCGTGGTTTTGCCAGTCGACTTTCACTAACGGGATCTCTTTGTTTCTCAACTTCTTGATTCGTCTGTTTACAATCTGAATAGGCCGTTCCTCGTAAGTGTAGTTATCACTCAGCACTACACGAGTAGGCTCTATTACATGGAAAGGATCCCAGAGGTAGTCCCTCAACATAGAAATGTGGAAGACGTTGTGCATATGCTCCATTTCAGGAGGAAGCGCAAGTTAATACGCCACCGGATTGATTTTCTCAATAATCTCATATGGTCCGACGTATCTCGGCGCTAACTTGCCTTTGACTCCAAAACGAGTCTGGCCTTTCATCGGTGTCACTTTCACAAACACGTGATCACCCACTTCATATTCTCTATCCCGTCTTCTGACATCAGCATAACTTTTCTATCTGCTCTGTGCGGTTTTCAGTCTCTGTTGTATCAGTTTTACTTTCTCAGTCGTTTCGTATACAATCTCGGGCCCAAGCAAAGGCCCATCTCCAACTTCTGCCCAGCAAATCGGAGATCTATATTTTCTGCCATAGCGCCATACCAATACTTAAATGATAGTTGTTGTTGTAGGCGAATTCAACTAAGGGCAAATGACCTTCCCAGTTTCCCTAAAAATCAAGGACACACATTCTCAGTAAATCCTCCAGAGTCTGGATGGTCCTTTCTGACTGGCCATCGGTCTGAGGATGATAAGCACTACTCAGTCTCAATTCAGTACCCAATGCGGTCTGTAAGCTTTGCCCAAATCTCGATGTAAACTTTGAATCCCTGTCAGAAACAATGGACATAGGCACTCCATGCAGTCTAACAATTTCATCAATATAGAGTATAGCCAATTTGTCCGCATTATAAATTGTCTTAACAGGTAAGAAGTGAGCAGATTTAGTCAGTCTATCAACAATAACCCAAATTGAGTCCATACCTTTACTGGAGCGAGGCAATCCCACAATAAAATCCATGGTGATATGTTCCCATTTCCACTCCGGTATAGGTAAGGGCTGCAATAGGCCTGCGGGTTGTTGATGTTCGGCTTTAACTTGTTGGCAATGAAGACATTTCGATACAAAATCGGCAACTTCTTTCTTCATTCCCAGCCACCAGAAATTCAGTTTCAGGTCTTGATAAATTTTTGTATTCCCTGGATGGATAGAAAATTTTGAATTGTAGCCCTCTTGCAGAACTCTTCTTTTCAATTCAGTATCATTTGGTACACACAGTCTTTCTTGAAATTTCAGTACATTATTTTCAAATTTGAAACCCGGTCTTGGTTTAGTTTCCCTTTCTTCGATGATCTTCTTCAAGAAGTCATCCAGTTGTTGTTTCTCTTTAATCTCTTCAATCAGTGCTGGTTGAGCAGAAATAGCAGCTAAGGTTCCACCTTGTTCTCGTAAAACAATTTCAATTTCAGATTTTTCAAGGTCACAAAGCAATTCTTTCTGCCCGGTGAGCAAACAGGCTAAATTTCCAATCGATTTCCTGCTCAGTGCATCGGCAACGGTATTGGTTTTTCCCGGATGGTACAAAATCTGTAGGTCATAGTATTTAATCAGTTCTAGCCATCTCTGCTGTCTCATGTTCAGTTCTTTCTGTGTGAAGAAATATTTCAAACTCTTGTGGTCAGTATATACTTCATATGTCGCCCCATACAGATAGTGACGCCAGATTTTCAGTGCAAATACTACTGCAGCAAGTTCCAGATCATGGGTCGGGTAGTTCTTTTCGTGCGGTCTCAGTTGTCGGGAAGCATAAGCAATAACTCTCCCATTCTGCATTAAAACACACCCCAAACCCTTATGAGAAGCATCACTAAATACAGTATAACCATCCGTACCTGAAGGTAGGGTAAGAACCGGTGCAGTCACAAGTCGAGTTTTCAACTCTTGGAAAGCAGATTTCCTTTGGTCAGTCCAGTCGAACGATATCCTCTTCTGAGTTAACTGAGTCAACGGTAAGGCAATTTTGGAGAAATCTCTGACAAATCTTCTGTAATATCTGGCTAGTCCCAAAAAGCTTCGGACTTCTGTCACGTTCATTGGTCTAGGCCAGTTTACTACAACTTCAATTTTCTGCGGATCAACGGAAATTCCATCTTTGCTAACGACATGCCCCAAAAACATAACATGATCAAGCCAAAATTCACATTTAGACAGTTTAGCATAAAGTTTCTGTTCTCTTAGAGTCTGTAGGGCAAGTCTCAGATGATGTTCTTGTTTTTCTACACTTTTGGAGTAAATCAGTATGTCATCAATGAATACTACAATAAAGTCATCAAGGTATGGTTTAAAGATTCTGTTCATGAGGTCCATAAATGCAGCAGGTGCATTGGTAACCCCGAAAGGCATAACTAAAAATTCGTAATGTCCATACCTCGTTCGAAAAGCAGCTTTGTCAATGTCCTCTGGTTTAACTTTCAACTGATGGCATCCTGATCTGAGGTTGATCTTAGAGAACACTTGAGCACCCTGTAACTGATCAAATAAGTCATCAATACGTGGCAATGGGTATTATTTTTCACAGTTACCTTGTTCAGTTCACGGTAGTCAATACACAGTCTCAGTGAGCCGTCTTTCTTTTTCACAAATAAAACAGGAGCGCCCCATGGTGAAGTACTGGGCCTGATGAACTTTTTGTCTAACAGTTCTTGCAGTTACACTTTCAGTTCTTTCAGTTCAGTTGGAGCCATTCGGTAAGGAGCTTTAGATACTGGCTGCGTTCCCGGAATCACATCAATGGTAAATTCAATCTCCCTGTCAATCAAATCCCTTGGCAGATTATCTGGAAATACATCTGGGAATTCTCTAACTATAGGAATAATGTTCACGTTAGCATTATCATCAGTAGATACAGTCAATACAGAACACAGATATCCCTTACACCCGTTTCTAATCAATTTAACAGCTTTCACAGATAAAATCAAATACGGAGGAGGTACTACTCCAACCCCATTAAACACAAATTTGGGTAAACCCGGTGGACGGAAAACTGCTTGTTTCGTTACACAATCTATGGTAGCATAGTATTTCGTTAACCAGTCCATTCCCAATATTACATCAAAATGATCAATGTTCAGTGGCAGTAAGTCAATAAACAAATGTGCATCTCCAACAATAATTTCACAAGCAGGGTACATATATGCACAGGTCATAGATTCCCCAACAGGTGATGATACAGCTAACAGATAATTCATGGGTTCTGATGGTCTATTCAGTTTTCGCGAAAAAGCATGCGACACATATGAATGCGTAGACCCCGAATCAATCAATGCATAAGCATTTTGAGTACAAATAGAGAGAATACCTGGCACAACGGTCTCGGTATTCTGCACATCTCCCGGTACTAGGGCGAACACTTGGCCCTGCCTTATGGGCTCTTTCCCGGTAGCTTTGGGATTCGGTTTTGGTGCAATAGTTGATGCTGCTACGCTTGGTGCAGCTTTACTATGGGCTTGTGGAGCAGAGGGGCAGTCTTTAACCATGTGGCCCACCTTGCCACACCTGTAATAGGCTCCAGATATTTTGTAACAGACCCCTTTGTGCTTCTTGCCACACTCAGAACAGGGTGGTATGAAACCACTCCCTTGGTTGGGGCTAGTTGTTGACCCCGTATTCTGTTTCTTGTTCAATGGGTTATGCTTGCCTTTCTTGAATTTAAAACCCTACCTTTTTCCACACCATTCAGACGCTGGTGTTTCAATTTTCAGTGCCTCGATGTTCGATTCAGCCATCAAGGCTCGGTCAAGAACATTTACATAGTTCGGTAGCTTCAAAACATTAATTATGTTCAGTATTGTAACATTAAGGCCGCCTTCAAACTTTCTAGCCTTCTTGTAGTCAGTGTCAACCATATGTGGTGCATAACGGGCAAGTTCAGTAAATTTTGTCTCATATTCAACAACGGACATTGTGCCCTGTCTCAGCTGTTCAAATTCAGTCACTTTTCTATCCCTAACACACTGAGGGAAATACTTTTCAAAGAAGGCTCCTTTGAATTGAGCCCAAGTCATAACAGTATTCTCATTACGGATAAGCATCCACCACCTTCTGGCTTCTTCTTGCAAAGTAAAGGCGGCCAATAGCACTTTATGTGCTTCAGAGCACGGAAAAACCTCAAACAATTTTTCAGTCTCAAGAACCCATGCCTCAGCTTTTAACGGTTCAAGGCCTCCCTGAAAGGACGGCGGTTTCATTTTGCTGAACTTATGGGTGAGAGCAATTATGTCCCCATCATTAACATTGGCATTCTGTTCTGGCTATACCGGAAGAGGAGGTGGGGGCTGTTGATTCTGTTGTTGGTCCAGTCTTTTAGTTATTAGTTCCATCATTCTTTCCAGTCTTGTCATTCCTGCCTCAGAGGATGAGGATTCAGATTCATTTGCAGTTCTCGCATTATCCATTTCACTATAGGCAGTTATAATAGTTATTAACATAGGCAGTCATTTGTTCAAACAGATTAACACAATAGCATGCATTCAGTCATGTCATAACCACACGCTTATCATGCTCAAGTAATGCCCTAATCGCTTTTCTAGGACATCCTATAGCTCATTTGGACACGTGTGTGCGGTAGAACTCGTGGTAAGTATTACTCTGATACCACTCTGTCACGACCCAAACCCGCTCCTATGGGTTTAGCATCGTAACCGGCCAGTAATCCGAGATTACCGAAGGCCTGCTTAACAGTAATACAATAATACAGAGTACAGGGGCTGGCGGAAGCCAATACAGTAAATAAACAATGTCCAATGAGCTGTGACAGTCTGTATGCCAAAAAGACTTTTCATTCAAATATATATACAGTCGGACAAAACAGTATGTACATATATACAATCATTCAGTTCAGGGACCTAATCCCTATTAAACAGTACCGTACAGTAAACAAAACAGTTACAGAGACAGAAGGGGGAACTAAAACACCCCTAAGCCATAACTTGACAGGCTCAGAACCTCGCATTGAGGCACATAGGTTAGCTCGACAAAACTGGAGTTTACCTCGACGCCTCTAACCACGGTCTGGTGCCTGGACACTTACATATATATATGAGCAGTGAGCTAAAACCCAGTGAATAACACAATGCGTAAAGGGGTTAAGAATGAATTTCCTTACAGTAATGAAAACAGTTCATTAAATCAGTATTTCAGTCGTTCAGTCGATACAGTCATATGTGGTACATCCATTAGCATAACAGTACAGTAGACAGTAGGTCTTAAAAGACCGAACAGTAAATGATGGCCATCAGTCAGTAACAGTAGTGGTTCCAACAAGGGAACCGACAGAGATCTCTGTAACAGTAACAGTAAACAGTAGTTGCTAAGGATGCCACAATACAGTTCAGAATATAGGACATACATTCATTCAATTAACAGTAACAGTTCAGAAAGCAGTACAGTTCAATTGTTCAGAAGATAATCATTTTGAACATATCTTTACACAGTTGTTACTCACAGAGTTCTGGGCTACAGTAAAGCTAGAGCGCGTCCCCAGTCGCCAACCCTACACAGTATACAGATTGAACACATACTAAGCTACACAGTTGGGAAAGATAATAACTTAATCCCTAATTTGCCTCGGTGTGGTTGTACATCTATATCCTCATTAAGATGCCTTAAACTAGGCCTAATAATGCCTAGGATGAGATGAGGATGCAAAGATGCACTTTAAAAGCATTTTCAGAAATTTCAGAAAACAGGGGTCACGCTCGAGCATAGGTTACTCCGCTTGAGCGGACATGCAGACAAAGGTTTTCGCTCGAGCGTAGAATTACCTGCTCGAGCATTCTGCAAAACAGTCAAAAGTGCTGGATAGGTGGAAATCAGGCTCGATTGGGCGCTCAACACCCGCTCGAGCATGAGACACAATGTCCCGCTCGAGCGTCAATTATTCCGCTCGAGCGAACTACAAAACAGAGCAAAATGCTGGGAGCACGATTCCCATGCTTGAGCGCCAGTCACCTCGCTCGAGCGTGAGTCCAAATTCTGGAAATTCCAGATTTGAACCTCAAGTTCAAAACCAAGTTTTAAAACATAAATTTCAATCCTCTTGGGCCAATTTTCCAGAAAACACATCAAAACTCATACTTTAACATGATTCAAAGCTCAATTTGTAAAATCAAAGCCCAAGGGTGTTTCAAATAACTCAATTTCAAACCAATTTTCATGAATATGAAGAACATGCAAACATGCATGAATCTCACCAATTCAAAACTTTAAATACAAGCTCAAATGAGCTAACTCTTACAAAAACATGATGAATTCATGGTCTAATGTAAAATTATGAACATGCATGTGGCAAATTTATGAAGACCAAGCTCTAAAATGCAAGAGTATACCATGCATGCAATAATTAAGCTTCAATTCAACACTTCTGAACCAATTCGTGACTTAACCCTTCAATTAGACATGAACCATGCAAGAATCAACTTAAACACAATAATGATGGGTTGAATTTCCTTACCTAGGTCTTCAATTACAAGAGTAGAAGTTCAATTAGGCAAATCTCCTACAAATTCTCCAAGTCTCCAAGCTAGACTCTCACTTGAACTCAATTCCCTCACTCTCACTCTCTTGGTCGATTGTGTGCAAGAAATGGAAGAAGAAATGTTTTGTTTACAAGTATACAAGCCTCCAAGTATGTTGCCTAAGTGATCCACTAGGGATGGCAAGGTTGTAATTAAGCCAACTATTGCAATTCAACTCATTTTAATCCAATTTAATCATACCAAATCACCCTTTTAATTAAATATGCTATAAAATCGCATAAATTCTAACTAACACAGAACATCAATCAATTTCAGATTCGGCCGCCGATAAGGCCTTCAATTCGCAATTTAAACACAAAGGCATGAACAGATAGTCAAACAGTCAACAGATAGACATGCATTTAAACAGATACACTTAATCAATCAGTTTCAGATTTCAGCCAGTCAGTTCAGTAGTTTATTCAGTTCACTTATCAGTCATAATCAGTTTCAGTTTAACGGTAATCAATGGTTATTCGGTAAACAGTGACGAGGGTTGTTACAATTACCACTTTTCTTACTCTTTCACCATGTCTTCAACATGGATGAAGAAATAGTCCATGAATTATCAGTGAAAATTTAAATTGGATTATAGAAATAAAATAAAATGAAACAAAAATAATGACCCATGAAAGACATACGGGTTGAAGAAAAAATAAATAAACAAGAAAATGTTGAGACCCAAACCAATGTCAACAGCCCCACAAACCAATGTCAAGACCCTCGCCTGACAACACAAAAAAGAAAAACAAATATATATCAATTTAAGGTTTAGAAACACCAACCCAAATACATAACATAACTTAACACCAACCCATATAAATTGAAAGATGCATAAATAAAAAAATGAAAAAAGAAACAGAACACAAAAAAAAGAAAGGGAAATCCAAATACATATCAATTTAAGTTTAAAAACACAAATCCAACACAAACACATCAGTTTAAGGTTTAGACAAACAAATACAAATCCAAATCTTAGAAGCACAAACCCAAATTGATGGGTCTCTTTTGCTTTGATTGAAAAGAAACATAATGATTTTTAATGCTCTGTTCCAATGCTTTGTGTCTCTTAAGCTTTGTTTCCAACTTTTTCTGTGGTTCCATTGAATGCATACCTAATCACACAAAACCAAACAGAAATCTTATAAACACAAACACAAATCGAAACCGAAATCTTAGAAACACAACCTAATCAACAAAAATATATATAAAAAAATAATAATAATAACACAAATCCAACACAATGAAACATTGAAAACCATTTGAAAAATCACTTTAAAATATCTTAAAACCCATTTGAAAACCATTTCATGAGGATCAATTATTATTTCAAACCCAAGGATTAGTTTGTATACCATACTACACGTTCCTAATCCTATTTGTTCATTAACAACATAATCACCAAATCCTATCCGTTCATCATCATCACAAAAAAAAAAAACATCAAAAAATTAAAAATAAAACAGAGTTATACGTGCCTCTTCCAAGTACTTCTTCGACCTCTTTGCCACACTCTTCAACCTCTTCATCATGATCATCAATTTGGATAGATCATAGCCTTTTATATGTACAAATTTTAGCTACAAAAATTTACTTTGCATAGATCAAGTCTTATACATGTATCAAGGCAGAGAAATCGGGCTCAACATATCTTGCCATTTCATCAAGGCAGAGAAATCGAGCTCTCTCTCGATGAATCCAATGGTCGTCTCTTACCCCACTTTTTGTCACTCGTTAAAATTATCTGATAAGTCCAACTCATTACATAGCGGTATTTCCTTATTATTGAAATTACATATCATGTGCCATGTAAACTGAATTTACTAAATTTTTCACTTTCCATTTATCTCATTCATAATCTCCATTTCTTTCCCCAAATATACATTCTATCAAAAAAATGAAAAATTATAGAATACTCTAGGACTACTGAATAATCATCCAAAAAGAAAAATTATAGAATAACACATCTATTTTCAAGCGTTTCTAAGTGTACAATCACCAAAATATTCCATGTTGTAATTAAAATGCACAAGAAAAAACAAACAAACAAACAAACAAATAATGGAAGAGTAAAGCTCATCAACTTGTTTCAAATAGATTGTGTCTTAGTTCATAGCACATTTCGAAAGTGTGTTCAAATTTTAGCTGTTAACCAAGCTATAATTTATAGAGCCAAGATTTATTCTTTGTGACAATGATATTTGTTCACCAACCAGGATCTGGAATTAAGCTACCAGCCAATGACTCCGGAGGAGTCGTAACAGCCTTCTATGTAAGTTCACATTTACAGTGTAAGAAACTCCTGCTAAAAAGGTGTCACTGATAACATAATGTAAATCATTTTTTTTTTCTTTCTTTTGGCAGTTGAAATCAGAAGATAGTGAATTGGATTTTGAGTTCTTGGGCAACATAAAAGGGAAGCCCATCAGAGTCCAGACGAATGTCTTTTTAAAAGGAAAAGGAAGTAGAGAGCAGAGGATCCATATATGGTTTGAAAACACAAAAACATCGAAATTGAAAATGATATCACACTCCTTAAATCACAATCTGTTAGAGTTCTAACTTATTTTGTTAATCGCCTTTCCCCCCAACAGTTATTTTGTGATGAATATCCCATTCGAGTTTTCAAAGCCAACAGACGCGATGGAGTTGGCTTCCCAACACAACCAATGCAACTAATGGCAACTATATGGGACGGAGATAGTTGGGCCACGAATGATGGAAAAACTAAAATCATTTGGGCTCATGCACTGTTTATAAGTCACTTTCAGGGCTTTGCCATTGACGGATGCCCCTATGACAGCTCCCACAAAAAATCATCTGACAATAACTGCAGTTTAAAACTATTGAATTCACAATATAATATTATGCTTAATCACTTTCTACTTTTTCTAATTCTCAACCTTCTCTCAGACCTAATACATTTTTCAGGACGACTATTCGGGGCTGTCTTTCTAGTTCTAAATACACGAAATATTGTAGAATTGAGCTGCACCATGTACAAAAATATGCATACAAAAATATGCTTCATTTGTATATTCTTCTCATTCATAGCATAAGAATCAACTGTGTCAGAACTTCATACAGTATTTCTTGAACACAATCATTTGCCACTATCTCACCATCACAACCCTTCCATCAAATTAAGCAAAGCAAAACACTACACAATAGACTTCAGAGCAAAACAAAATGTTCCCAGACAAAATTCAAAATAAGCATTATTTGCATTGGCTCTATAATAAAAAAATCACCAAAATGTATGGAAAGTTACTTCATTCAAAATAGGTCCATTAAAAAATTGCACCTCTGCAATAAATACCAATAATAAAATCATGGACCCAAAAAGAAAGAAAGAAAAAATAAGATAAGGTCATTCAGGAAAAAAACTTATGCAAATGTATTGCAACTTAGGCAATGAAAACTTTAACAAAAACTTATTTTTTGACCCAAAAGAAAGAAAATTCAACAAAAACAGTAAAATAAAATAAAAAAACGTGTTTAACATATTGTCAAGTGAGTGAAGAGGGTTTTTGAATTTATATAATAAGGGAAAACATAAAATGTAAAATTTAAATATAAAATGACTTAAACAGGAAAATTCAAATAATGCTTATAAAAATGGAAAATTGACTGCAAAATAATGGAAAATGGAAAATTGTCAAATAATGCTTTTACAAAATAATTTATTAAATAATGCAAAATTGACTGCAGCATCAAATTTAAGGAACAAATAATTTATGAAGTAGTTATTATGGCAATGAGGCTACTGATATCAAATAGAAGACTAATTTATTCAAAGGTTCATTTGCAATTTCCCTAGTTAAGAATGTTAATGACATCTTTATCAAGTGAACTGAAAAGCCCAAATTTCCCTCTATCAGGAAAACAGGATCAGATCTAAAAAAGCTTACATTCTGGCTAAACCAAGGGGCGTCAAAGAATTTATCACCCCCTGTAACTATCATTGTGCATGGTATGCAAATCATTGACCCACTGATAGTACTTGTAATACCCAACACCTAAAACCATCATTATCAGTACCTAATTACGTACCAATAGCATTACCAAGCTCCAGCTTGTATTCTATGGAATCACGACTCCTATATGAAGAGTTGAAAGAGTAACCAGATGGACCAGCTGGTACAACTCCGGCCCATATCTGATTTGCTAATATAACATGAGGGTTCTCCAATCGAACAGGAAATTCTCTGACATGGAAACCAAAGAAAAAATATTTTTTTTATCAACTTTGAAAGTCATGACGCAACCAAGTGATATAGCTAAGAGTAATCCATGTAAAGCCAATGCAAATAAATTAAAAAAAAAAACCATTCTCCCGTATTCAAAAAATATAAAATAAAAAATAAAAAAAATCTCAGCCATTTAAACAAAATGTAAAATTAAAAATAAAAAAAGAACCATTCTCCCTTATTCAAAAATAAATAAATAAAATCAGAGATGGGTACAGATGATTTACTGTCTTTGGGTCCATGAAAATCCACAAAGAACTTCTCTACCTTATACTCACTCATCATCCTATTTCACAACAATCAAAACCCAACTATTAAAATAATAATAGAAGCCAGTTTTAGTGAATAATACAGAGTGAGCAAACCCAATATTTGTCCAAAGTAATACAAAGCATCCAATATTTGAATTTTGTTCAAATATTTGTCCAAAGTAATACAGAGCATCCAATATTTGAATTTTGTTCAAATATTTGTCCAAAGTAATACAGAGCATCCGACCTAATAATAAATTAATGGAAGAAGAAGAAAAAAAAAAAAACTGTTCTCCTTTATTCAAAATATATAAAAATCAGAGATGGGTATAGATGATTTACAGTTTCTCTGCGATGGAGGATGGAGGTGCCATAGTGGGTTGAGATCGGAGGCGACGCGACGGTGGAGATCAGATTATGCCCAAATAAGAATTAGCATGCAACAAATGCAACTTAACCTTCATAAGTTCATATGACCACAAATGAGAGGAACTCAAATAAATAAATACAGAGATAGACATAGAAATATCATGATTGTACAGCTCTTTCTGTTAATCGATTTGAGATTGGCAAGCTTAAATATAATTTTAAACCAAGCACACTACAAATATCAAGAAGCCCAATCTAAAATGATTAGAATTAGAACCTAGTTCAAATAATTTCATAAATGACCACAGTTCTAATAACTTCACAAACTACAATATCTTGAAACAATCAACTTTTGACATTTTGTATAACTTTGTCCCAGCAAGGATACAATAAAGTTTGCTCACATGGTCGTAAAGACAATTATAGTTGGTCACGGAATCCAGTGGTTACCAACATTAACTTCTGCATTTTATAAGTTACATCCGCAATTCAACAATATTTGTATGAACACAACATTTTTTTTCAAACATCGTACAAAAGATATAATAATAAAATTGAGACATGTCAAAAGAAAATCTTTAATCAAAACATAGTAAAACTGTTTATAAAGCAATAATTTAGCAACCAGAAAGGTTAAAGCTTGAACACAAATCACAACATTATAAATAAATTTCACCTTCCTTCATAAACTTTCCCATGAGCTCCCTCGCCGATTTTTGATCCAATAAACAGTAACTTTGGGTCAACCAACAAACTCTCATCAATTGTTAACTGTGGGGCAATGATTGATCCATTCTGTGAAACCAACTTGGGGTCATCCTCAACCGACTTTCATAGGACTGGTTTCTTATCTTCTCCCTCTTCTCCTCCTCTGTTCTTCTCACTGCAACTCATGTTCCAAGTTACAACTCATGTGCCGTAGTTGCTGCCGGTGGAGATCGGAGGCGACGCGACGATGGAGACGATGCGATGGTGGAAGCGGAGCGGCAGTGGAGAGGAGGGAGAGGAAGAGAGAGATCTCTGAGTACAGAGAGTTTGAGACCTGAGAAGTTGGAGAGGAGATCGGAAGCGGCACGACGATGAAGACGACTCGACGGTGGAGAGGAGGGAGAGGAAGAGAGAGATCTCTGAGGACAGAGTTTGAGAGAGAGAGAGAGAGAGAGAGAGAAGTGTGCAAATAATGTTTGGAGTGGGTGGAACACAAGAGAGAGAGAGAGAGGGGATTGTTTTGGGCCGAAATTGAAAATATTACAAAACATCTCAGCCCTCAATGGTTAAAAACAACTCATCTCAGCCCTTGATTCAAAATGTATCTCTCATACATTTTAAGACATTTTCAAAAAGCCTCTTGCCTTATTATATAGATAGGATAAATTACACTTTGTCCTCTTTATATTTTGTCACTTTCCCACTTTGACTATTAAAGTTAATTTTTTTTCCCACTTTGGCCCTTCATGTTTCAAGGTTTTTCCAATTGACTCCTACAGTTAATTTCTATTAAAAATTAGACAAAAAAACGACACATTAACAGTCACGTGATATAAAAATATTTAATTATATATAACACATCTTTAGTAGGTGTTTGTCATGCACTAAAAAAGTGTACTTTTTTTTTGCATGCATACATTTATTTGGGTCACATCAATCAACATTTATAAACATTTCTTTTTTACTTTTCTACACATTTTTTTTTTATAAAAAATCAAAAAGTGTACTTATTTAGAACATCCCAAACCACCCCTTAGTATAAACTTAAACTCCAATGTAATAATACTTTTTTTATGTCATGTGACAGTTATTATGGCATTTTCTGTCTAATTTTGAACATAAATTATAGCTTTACGAGTAAACTGGGAAAATTTTGAAACATAAAAGGTCAAAGTGGGAAAAAAATATACTTTAAAGACCAAATTGGGAAAGTGATCAAACATAAAGGGGACAAAGTATAATTTACCCAATTGTATGTAATACTGAGAGGGTAATTTTGAGTGAAATTGGGCCGAGCTATGAGACGGACTTTATGGCCCAAAGTATGACAGACTGAATAAAAAGAGCCGAAAAGTTACTCAGGCCCAAGGGAGATAACGTTACTCCGGCCAAAAGAGATGAAGTTACTTCGGCTCGTGAATTGTTAAACTACTTCGGTCCGGGAGCAACTTGAAGTTAGATCGGTCTTCAAGGTACATCGTTCTTGAATTTATACCGGCTTTAGAGGTATACCGGTTTTGGAGTTATACCGGTCAAAGTCGTTGGTTCAGTCCAAGCACACCATGAGTTGAACAAGTGAGAACCGAGATAAGGAAATATAAGCGGAAGGGCCGAACTAAGGATAGTTCGGCTTACTTTGTGGCTCAGCATAGCCAGGTTTATCTCGGTCGGATGATAGTTCGGCCATGGTGAAGACCATCCCACTTGGTTTAAGCAGTGGGGGGGTGTAAAAAGATAAGCATTATCTTTTAGGAGCATGAATCCTGGGAGGACTCTGCATGGAAAAATAAAAGTCCTACTAGGATTGGGCCACTCGAAACCTATAAAAGCTCACAAGCATTACCTTGGAAGGAGGTAACATAACACAACATACAATTTTGCTTTCTGAACACATTGAGCTTTGTCTATTTGTCAAGTTTTCTGACTTAGGCATCGGAGAGGTTTCCGGCACACACCCGCCGGCTAGCTCACGTTTGTGTTTTCAGGTGACAAAGCGATGTCGTACGGAGGAGCGTGGACTTAGTGAACAGGATTATACGAGGAGAATTATTTCTTCCCTGTACAATTGGCGCCGTCTGTGGGAAAACCAGACAGAACAAAACCTCTTGATTAAAGCTTCTCCCCTTTACAATCAATGGCACACATTGAAGACTTGCCGCAGTCCGCCGTTGACGGACTAACTCCAGAAGGGGGCGCAAGGCGTGAAGGATTACCTTCTGTCCCTCCCATGGCGGACTTGGAGCCCCAAAGACATACCTCCAGGAGGGATGCTAGGGGGAGACGGACTCACAGCCCCCGTCAATCCCATTCTTAAAGTCCCGACAGACAAAGACGGAGGATTGACCCTCAAGCTCTGGAAGATCGCGTGAAAGAGCAAGATGAATTGATAAAGAAAATGGCGGTGGACATGGAAGCCTTGAAGCGCCAGATGAAGAAAAAAGAAGTGGCGACAGGAGAGGGGCGCAAAAACAAGACGCCCCCTCGCCACTCAGAAAATCGTAGTAGGAATACTACACCCTCACAAGGAGAGAGTAGAAGCCTCAGGACAGGCGACACTCAATCCTGGTCTTCCAGAACTCGTCACTCCAGGTCTGAGAGGACGAGATCTGAAAGGTCATACACTGAAGGAAGCACATATTGGCCCTCACATTCGCACCAAACCAGATCTAAACAGACGGAATTACCCAGATCATCCGACTTACTAACCGTGCTCGAAGAGAAAGCACGATGCAAGGAGGATGCCAGGGCAAGGGATCCACATAGAGTTTCAGCCCTGCAGCGGTTGGCTCCTCGGACGCATGGAAGCGTCGAGGTGGGAATGCCAATACCGCGCCCTGCCTATGAACCGACGGACAAGGCATTAGCAAGACTACAGACTTCACCGTTTGTTCCAGCGATCGAAAACGTGCCCCTACCATTAGGCTTCCTTCAGCCGAAATTCACCACATATGAAGGGAAGACGGACCCGTACTCACACTTGAGCCACTTCCGCCAAGTCATGGCTGTATACAGATGAAACGAGGCCTTAATGTGCATACTCTTTCCATCAAGTCTTGGCGACCTAGGCTTGACTTGGTTTGAGAAGCTCCCAGAAGGCAGCATAGCCTCTTGGGCACAATTAGCAGAAGCCTTTGTGACAAGGTTCCGAACAAACACTAAAACCCCGGTGGAGATCGATCAGCTACTCTCCATCGACATGGGTGATAAAGAGACCCTAAGATCCTACAACAGTCGCTACTGGGAGACATTCAATCAGATTGTGGACTGCCCCACCAATCTCGCCATTGCACAGTATAAAAGAGGCCTTCCAGTTGGGAACAGACTGAGGGACTCGATCACCATGACGCCACCCCTCACTATGGAAGCCCTGATGGAAAGAGTGCATCAGCACATCAGGGTAGAAGAGGATGGCGCACGAGCCAAAGCAAAATCTAGTGCGACTGCAGTACCAGAAAAGAAGACCTCAGCAAAGGTCAATACAGTAGATCGACAGAGCAAAAACGGACGTGGCAAACGAGATAACGGAGAAGACCCAGACAAAAGATGGTTAAGAATCCGCACTGCCATAACAACGGTGTTCAAAAAACCGATATATCGGATTCTGAGCGAAATAAGAGACGAGCCTTTTGTCAAGTGGCCAGCCAAGCTAGGAGAAGCTCAGAAAGACTATGACGACAGATCACGGTGCACCTTCCACAAAGAAAAGGGGCACCAAACTGAGAATTGCACGCCACTGAGACAGCACTTGGAAGAACTGGTGGCAGCAGGCCACTTGGACAAATACATTGAAGGAGGAACACAGCCAGCCCCCCAGGATCATAATAACCCCAATGGAATGCCAATCGACGCCCCACCTCAAGGCATTATCAATGTAATACATGGAGTCTTTGAACCTGAGCGTGTATGCGAGCTCAGGGGATCAATCAAGAAGGCTGAGCACTTTAGAGAAGTGTTAAGTGCACAACCTGCCATCAGGAAGGGGAAGACAGAGGCAACAAATGTTATGACTTTTTCGGATAAAGACTTGGATCGAATATACTGTCCTCACAATGATGCCCTAGTCGTCACTCTCCGAGTCAAGGATTTTGACGTCAAGTGGATTCTGATTGACCAGGGTAGTTCATGTGAAATCATGTACTACGACACATTCAAACAACTGAAGCTACAAGACAAAGACTTGGCGCCTGCAGTTTCTCCCATAATTGGATTCAACTCCATGCCAGAATGGCCCGTCGGCAAAATAATTCTTCCGGTCAGAGCAGGAAGCGTAACAAAACAAGTGGAGTTCTGGGTATTGAAGGTCCCCTCCACTTACAACATCATCTTGGGCAGAACATGGCTGCACGCCATGCGTTCGGTGGCGTCATCATACCATAAGGTAATGCGGTTCCCAACGACACCGGTATAATTGAAGAAGTCTATGGAGATCAGATCATGTCAAAACAATGTTTCGCTACGGTAAATGGCAGCCGCGCTGCCAAAGGATACGTTCATTCGGTGGAAGAACCAGAAAGTAATGAACTATTCACGGACGTCAGTAAAGAGGCTGATCAGAAAGCGGTGGAGGACTTGGTGGAGGTAAAAATAGATGAGAAGAACCCGGATAAGTTCTTCTTGCTTGGCTCATCGTTGTCCAGTGCTGAGAGATTAGAGGTCTTGGAATTCTTGACCACTAACATCGAAGTGTTTGCCTGGACGCCCTACGACATGCCAGGCATTGATCCAAACTTCATCAGTCACCAACTCAATGTCCACCCATCCGCCAGACCAGTCATTCAACGCACACGCAGATCGGCACTCCACCACGCCGAAATAGTGGCAGAAGAAGTAGGCAACCTGCTGGAGGCAGGAGCAATTAGAGAAGTGCACTACCCAAGATGGATCTCCAACACAGTTGTAGTGCCAAAGAAAAATGGCAAATGGCGAGTCTGCGTTGACTACAAAACAGTTAACAAGGCCTGCCCAAAAGATAGCTTTCCTCTACCAAGGATAGATCAACTGGTGGACCTGACGGCAGGGCACAACCGGCTTAGCTTTCTGGATGCATACAGAGGCTATCACCAAATCGCCATGCATGAGCCAGACCAGGAGGTCACATCCTTTACAACACCAAGAGGATTATACTGCTACAAGGTCATGCCCTTTGGCCTAAAGAACGCAGGGGCGACATTCCAACGAATGGTCACCAAGATGTTTGAACCATTGTTAGGCAGAACAATGGAGGCTTACATCGACGACATGGTGGTCAAAAGCAAGGATGAGAGTGACCATCTTAAAGACCTAGGCGAGATGTTCCAGATCCTGAAGAAGCACAAGTTGCGCCTCAATGCGTCCAAGTGTGCATTCGGAGTAGGATCTGGCAAATTCCTAGGCTTCCTCGTGACCAACCGAGGTATAGAAGCAGACCCCTCTCAAATCAAGGCAATCCAAGATCTGGAGAGACCAAACTCAGTAAAAGAAGTGCAGCATCTCACCGGCATGGCAGCTGCACTCAACCGGTTCATAAGCAAGTCATCAGACAGATTACGACCATTCTTTCAAGCTTTAAAAGCCAAGTTTGAGTGGGATGAAGAATGCGACCGAGCTCTGGAAAGCTTGAAGGAGTACATGTCTTCCCCACCACTACTTGTTACTCCAGTACCTGGTGAAGAACTCTTTTTGTACCTGGCAGTCTCTCAGCACGCAGTTAGCGCAGTGTTGGTTCATGCAGAAGGAATACAACACTTGCCCATCTTTTATGTCAGTAAGACATTGTTGGGAGCCGAAACAAGGTACTTGCCCTTGGAGAAACTAGCATTGGCATTGATGATGGCCTCCAGAAAATTGGCACACTACTTTCATGCCCACACCATAGTCGTCCTCACAGCTTTTCCACTAAAAGCTTTGTTTGAGAGGGCGAACTTTTCTGGGCGAATCTTAAAGTGGGCAGTAGAGTTGGGACAATTCGACATCAAGTTCCAACCTAGGACCGCAATAAAAGCCCAATCTTTGGCAGACTTCGTCGCAGAGTTTACTCCTGGAAGTCATCATATCTGCCCAGTCGACCTAACTGACACAACCGAACTAGGGACGGAAGTTGACGCCGGAATAGCACAACCCCTAGTAGAAGGTACTCAGTCAAACTCCAAGGCAGACCAGACTAAGGACAACAAGGAAGAACAAACCAAGGCTCACCAACAGTCCAAACAGATGTCAAGGAACAGACAGCAAGCATGGACCTTGAAGAAAACACCACTCTTGACCCCACGACATCATCTGACCCCTCCACTTGCTGGAAGTTATTTGTTGGAGAGATGTGGAAGCTCTTTGTGGATGGAGCATCCAATCGGCATGGTGCAGGACTTGGCATAGTCCTCATCTCTCCAGACGGCCTGGTTGTAGAGCAAGCAATCAACCTTGGCTTCCCAGCATCCAACAATGAAGCGGAGTATGAGGCGCTTCTCGCAGGACTCAAGTCAGCACATTACATGAAGGCCACCGAACTAATGGTCTACAGCGACTCACAGCTGGTGGTAAATCAAACTTCTGGCGACTATGAAGCGAAGGATGATAGGATGGCCAAGTATCAAGAGCTGGTCAGAACAGAGATCAAGAAGTTTGATGTAGTAAGGATAGAACAAATTGGCAGGGAGGAAAACAGCCGAGCGGACGAACTAGCAGGCCTTGCCTCAATGGCAGATACATCCATCCCTCATCCATTACTTATCGACTTCTTACCAAGACCAAGCATAGAAGACCCCGAAGCAGAAGAGGTATGTTGCGCAGAATTAGGCCCCTCTTGGATGGATCCCATCATCCTATTCCTAAAAGACGGCATCCTACCAGAAGAGAAAAAAGAAGCCAACAGAATAAGAACAAAGTCGCAACGATTTTGGCTATCTCCATCTTTGGCATTATACAAGAAGTCATTCTCAGGGCCTTACCTAAAGTGTGTTCATCCCAGCAAAGTAGAAGCATTCTTGTTTGAAATACACGAGGGGGTTTGCGGAAGCCATCAAGGCGGAAAGTCACTAGCCTACAGGGCCATTTCGCAAGGTTATTGGTGGCCATACATGCAGGCAGACTCAGAGAAATATGTGAAAAAGTGTGAAAAATTCCAAAAATTCGCACATCAAATACATCAACCAACTAGAGAACTCCTACCATTGACTAGCCCATGGCCTTTCGCAATGTGGGGCTTGGACATAGTAGGACCACTTCCAACAACACCCGGCAACAGAAAATTCTTTCTCGCAGCAACAGACTACTTCACAAAGTGGGTGGAAGCAGAAGCATTGGCATCAATCAAAGAAAAAGATGTGAAGAAGTTCGTTTGGCAGAATATCATCACCCGGTTCGGCATACCAAAAGCACTGATCTCAGACAATGGTACTCAGTTCGACAGCAGAATCTTCAGAGGCTTTTGTGAAGAATACAAGATAGAATTCTACAATTCTACACCAGCATATCCTCAAGCAAATGGGCAAGCAGAAGCATCAAATAAAGTCGTCCTGGATGGACTAAAGAAAAGGCTAGAAAAGGAAAAAGGCAAGTGGGCGGATGAACTTCCTCATGTTTTATGGGCTTACCGTACCGCACCACACATCGGCGATCAACAGGAGAAACACCATTTTCCTTAGCCTACGGAATGGAAGCAGTAATCCCACTGGAAGTTGGCCTCCCCACAATTCGAAGCGAAAATTTTGATCCAGACTTGAATGGAGAATCCATAACATTGGAACTCGACCTTGCAGAAGAAAGAAGAGAAAGAGCACTGGTTCACATCGCCGTATACCAATGAGAGTTAATCAGAAAATACAACAAAAAGGTGCATCCAAGACAATTCAAGATCGGCGATTGGGTACTGCGCAAAGTAATGGGAAACACCTTGGTTCCAGGAGACGGCAAGTTAGGGCCAAACTGGGAAGGTCCTTACAAGGTGGTTGGGTTAGCAGGCAAAGGGGCATACCACCTAGAAGACAAGGATGGAAAAGCAATTCCTAGGCCATGGAACACGACCAATCTCAAGTTTTTTTACTTTTAGCTTTTCTTTTTCAAACATGTAATTTTTTCTTTCTTCAATAAAACAAGCAATTCTTTTCAGCATAAATTGTTTTTTGTAAAAGTTAGCTTTAGTGAAGATTAGGTACATTGCAAGCATTTTATTCTACGTTAGCTGGAAAAACTAACTTAGAGGTTGGCTGGAATAAACCAACACCCTTCCTAAGCCCAGGATAAGGATCCAGGCTGCAGGATGTTTGGTCGGAATAACCAAACATTATTCTAAGTTGGTTGGAAAAACTAACTTAGAGGTTGGCTGGAATAAACCAACACCCCTCCTAAGCCCAGGATAAGGATCCAGGCTGCAGGACGTTTGGTCGGACTAACCAAACACTATTCTAAGTTGGCTGGAAAAACTAACTTAGAGATTGGCTGGAATAAACCAACTCTTTGTACTCTTCAGCCGAAGTAAGGGTATGGCTGAAGAGTGGTTGGCTGGAATAAACCAACTCTTGTTGCTCTTCAGCCGAAGTAAGGGTATGGCTGAAGAGTGGTTGGCTGGAATAAACCAACTCTTGTTGCTCTTCAGCCGAAGCAAGGGTATGGCTGAAGAGTGGTTGGCTGGAATAAACCAACTCTTTGTACTCTTCAGCCGAAGTAAGGGTATGGCTGAAGAGTGGTTGGCTGGAATAAACCAACTCTTTGTACTCTTCAGCCGAAGTAAGGGTATGGCTGAAGAGTGGTTGGCTGGAATAAACCAACTCTTATTACTCTTCAGCCGAAGTAAGGGTATGGCTGAAATTGGATCGGCTGGATTAAACCAACTGTGTACTCCTCAGCCGAAGTAAATATGTCGGCTAAGGAGTGGTTGGCTTATAAGTACAGTTTAACCAGCTAAAAACCGAAATAACAGTTGGAGTAATAGAAGACATTACAAGCGCAAGCATATGAATTAAAACCGGAATAAGAGTTGAAGTAAAATTTTTCATTCATTGAAAACCCATTACAAAGAAGGGGCATAGCCCGGTTACAAGAACAAAAAATAACGAAAGGAAAAAGTACATAATCAAGAAAAAAGTTCTTCAATTTCGGCGTCAAAAGCTGCATCACCATCAACTTCAAGACCGGTTTCAAGAGGAAGTTCGCTCTCGGTTGCCAGGATGGTTTCGGTTGGAACCACGGTTTCACTTGGCTGTTCAATAGGTAGGTCCTCTACCATGGGCTCCAACCGAAGTGATGGGTCTGCACTAACAACCGGAGTATCTTCAGAAGCAGAGGAGGAGTCGGAATCTGAGTCTTCCAGAAACTGCTGCTGCAGGGCATTGGCATACTCCCCAAGGGAGCTCGGTATGAAGTAGGCTGGAGGGTTGAAAACCTCGGTCTGCGGTTCATGACCGAGCTTCTCAACAGCTGCCCTCCAGCCACACTTGAAGAACAGCTCCTTGGCAGCATCGCACTGTTTGACATAAGCATCCTCTGCCTTCTTGTAGCCCTGCTTTTCGGCTCCCTTCGCGCTCTTTTTTAGTTGGGTTATTTCGGTATCTTTTCTCTTTTCAAGTTTTACCAACTCGCGCAGATACTTGTCTTTCATAGCAATGGCGGCTTTCTGCTTCTCTGCTTCAGCCGAACTAACCAGACCGGCAAGTCGGCCGTTCTCAGCTTGTAACTCGGCCATTTTCTTTTCAGCTTCTTCTAGCTCGGCCACCTTTGCTTCGACTTCTGTCATTGCTTGTCTTGTGGCTTTTCTAAGCTCTTGAACTTTCTTGTAAGTAATGTTGTTTTTCTGCAAGGCCTGACAAAACGAAGACTTTCCTTGAGCCGAAGTAAAAGTTGGAGAAATTAGACAGAAAAACGGACAGAGCTACTTACCAAAATCATTGACTTCGACGAAGACCGAATAGACTTCAATTCGGTGCTTAATTGCTTTAGGTGGTGCTCCATATCTTTGGGGAGGCACACACTCTTGGCCAAGTTGAAGGCCAATTGATGATCTTTTTCAGCAACAACCGAATCAGAATCTTTGATATCTCGGTCGTTGAAGGTTAGCTTCGGAGCCCATTTGGAAGATTCTGCTCGGTCGGTTTGCTCCGGTTGAAAGGTTGGTCGAGGACTTTGGGGGATGGATTCAACCTCATCGACAAGTTGCTGTTCGGTCGATGTAGATCGGGCGCGTTTAGAAGGGCGAGATGAAGAAGGCTGTTGACAAGGGAGGGCCACAACGGCAGGCTGCGTTTGGATTGATGGTGGTACTTCGGCCCTGGTTGTTGCGGTCAGAAGGGCCCTAACTTTGCTTTTCTTTGCCATCTCTTCTTCAGCGGTTAGTGGGACAAGTCGTATTTCGGGCAAGGTTGGGTCCGGTTCAGGTGCGTCTTCAAGAAGGAAATCGGTCACTCGGGCTTTTCGACGACCGCTATATCTGTAGGTCGGCTCAAAGTTTAGAAGCTTAGCCCAACTCCTTTCTTTAACACGTAATGCGGCTCGGAGTGTGTTCAGATTTGGGTAACTATAATGGGAAGCAAGATGAGCTGAGTCTGCAAAAAGGATACAACTGTTAGATCGGTTATTACATCCGAAACCAAAGTACAAGAAAAAACATACATAAAACCGAAGTAAACTCTACCAGGTTTTCCTTTCTTCCAGTTTATACTTCGGCCTGGGATTTGGGCTTGCTGATCTTCAAAATTGCCCGATACCCAGAAAAAGTCATCATCATTAACGTCCTTATCCAGCGTGTCTTGTATTATCTTTTCTCTATGACGGCGTATCCTAAGGTAATAAACCTAGCCATCTTCTTTTGAACCTATGGAGTACTGGTGGAAGATTTCGGCTAAACCGAGGTTCAGGCCTGCTTGGCGGTTTAGCTCGGCTATACCCATTATTATCCGGTATGTATTGGTGGATAGCTGGGTTGGGCATAGTCTGGTTTGCCTAAGAAACTCACAAATTAAAGGCTGGACTGGGAACCTTAGTCCGGTCTCTATTATTGAAAGCAGGGTAAAAGGTACAAAGCCTGCTTCGCCCCAGGGTATGATATCCGGCTAGGGTAAGGTGTACATCGTCTGGAATGCCATAATCCCTTCGGAATTCGGCCATACCACCAGGGGTCTCTACTAGATACCTATACTTACCCATTTGTTGTATAATTTACGAATAAGTTATATCGGTGCAAAAATTGTGCTCGGTAGCTCGGTTGAGCGCACGCAGGAGTGCCTGGGTAACCTAAGTCTGCAAAGTAGAAAACAAAGGGGTTAAGCACAGATCATTAGACCGTGCTACAAATTAAAAGCAAGGTATATGAGTCCTACTCCGGCCTAATGGACTGGTTCTACCTCGGTTCATCAAAAGGTTTGGTAGCTCGGTTTGAGCAGGTTAGACCGGTTCATCGTCTGGGGACAGCTTTCTGAGTTCGGTCTAAAAAACTGAGAAAGCTGGCTTAGCCCCGAAGACTTAATTCAGTTAAGCTATGTGTTTTGATACTTCGGTTGAGCCTCTAGGGGCAGCTTTCTAAGTTTGGTATAAAAACTAAGAAAGCTAGCTTAGCCCCAAAGGCTTAGCTCGGTTGAAGACTGAAGTTCCTAGTTTAATGTATTCCAACTTTGTTCGGTGATCTTATTTCGGCTAGGATGAAACAGAGTATTTTTTAAAGCTGCTGTCATCTCTACAAGTTCTAGTTCGGTTATTGTCTAAGGTGATCTACCTATATAGGACAAACAGTGTCCTAGTTCGGTTGCTACTTGATTCTGGATTCAAGACCAGTTTTCTACAGAATAGTTCGTACACGCATGAGTTTTTACTAATTTTTTCATAAGAATACAAGAAGCAAAGCAGAAAAGAAAGAACATGTTTTTCGAAAATACAGTAAACAAAATGCCTAAAACATGTACGAAAGCAAAAACAAGGGAGGAAAATAGATTTACTTACCAGATTAGAGAGAAGGGGACTAGAGATGGAGACAGTAGCTGCAAATGAAGAACACAAACATAGGTTGGAAAGGCAGAGGCTCAGAGAGAGAAGAATGTGAAAAGTATAAGTGAATGATTCAAGAATAGAAAGGTTGTTTTGTGAAAAAGGAGAGAGAAAAAGCGGCAAAAAGGGGCGGGACTGTTCAAAAATTTCGAAGTACGAGGGCGGCGTGATAACAGCTCACAGCCTATCAGAACCTGCCACGTGTCATTGGAAAGTGAAGCGTTACAGTCAGTGATTGAAGAGACGTTTTGACCGAACAATTAGAGCCGGAGTGAAATTAAGCTCGGCTGGAGAGGCTAAAACGATGTTTTAGTTCGGCTTGAAAGGCTTGAAAACATTTAGCTCGGCTGGACACTTGGTAATCCCAATCATGCTGTGCAGATGGAATTAAGGGGCAATTGAGAGGGTAATTTTGAGTGAAAATTGGGCCAAGCTATGAGACGGACTTTATGGCCCAAAGTATGATAGACTGAATAAAAAGAGCCGAAAAGTTACTCAGGCCCAAGGGAGATAACGTTACTCCGGCCAAAAGAGATGAAGTTACTTCGGCTCGTGAATTGTTAAACTACTTCGGTCCGGGAGCAACTTGAAGTTAGATCGGTCTTCAAGGTACATCGTTCTTGAATTTATACCGGCTTTAGAGGTATACCGGTTTTGGAGTTATACCGGTCAAAGTCGTTGGTTCGGTCCAAGCACACCATGAGTTGAACAAGTGAGAACCGAGATAAGGAAATATAAGCGGAAGGGCCGAATTAAGGATAGTTCGGCTTACTTTGTGGCTCAGCATAGCCAGGTTTATCTCGGTCGGATGATAGTTCGGCTATGGTGAAGACCATCCCACTTGGTTTAAGCAGTGGGGGGTGTAAAAAGATAAGCATTATCTTTTAGGAGCATGAATCCTAGGAGGACTCTGCATGGAGAAATAAAAGTCCTACTAGGATTGGGCCACTCGAAACCTATAAAAGCTCACAAGCATTACCTTGGAAGGAGGTAACATAACACAACATACAATTTTGCTTTCTGAACACATTGAGCTTTGTCTATTTGTCAAGTTTTCTGACTTAGGCATCGGAGAGGTTTCCGGCACACACCCGCCGGCTAGCTTACGTTTGTGTTTTCAGGTGACAAAGCGACGTCGTACGGAGGAGCGTGGACTTAGTCAACAGGATTATACGAGGAGAATTATTTCTTCCCCGTACAAATACTATTATTATATGTATATATTATAGTATAATTACTATAAATGTCTTTTAGACACGATAAGTTACATATAGTATTATTTTATTTTAAATACTTGATTAAAACTATAAAAATATGATTTTTTTTTATCAAGTCTACGAACCCTTAAATTTATGATTTGATGAATCTGACTTCTAAATACATATCTGCACTCGACACCCGTATCCAAATCCATATAACATAGATCAGAGGGACGTATATGTCCCAAGAGGTTAATATTTTCCAGTTCCAAGAGTTAATCTGCTCAGAGATCATTTCATTGTATCAAGGAGATGGTTGAGAATACTAGATGAGCCTGAAAGAGACGGAAAAAAAAAAAGACTTCAGAGACATCTAACGCTTTAGGTAAAACTATCTATATTTTCATTTTCAAAAAATATATATATGTACGGGCATTGAAAATCTGATACTTGATGATGAAATAATTCAATAAATAAAATAATCATATGATTACCATCTATAAGACAAAACGCATCTAGCCGCTAATGGTAGGGGGTCCTCCAACGCATCCTCCAATATTATAAAAATATTTAATGGACAAATTTTACAGAGAAAACAACATATCTCAACCCATTAGGTATAGTCTATTTATAATAACTAGCATGTCGCTTAGCAAGTAGTTTGAGTACTCTATAAATCTTTCTTATAATTTTTTGTTTAAAACTTCTATATCCATAAGACTTTATCTCTTAATAAGTTTTGTACAACGTAAAAATCTAATGTAGTGTTTAATTAGTATTTGTCAATTGTCAATATATGTGATAATTTATAATTGAGTCACGTAACAGTATTGGAACCCACATAATTCTTGTGGTGATTTTTATTCGTTGTCAATATATATATTGAGCCATAGAATTTAGTCATTAACATATTTTTTTATGAACTCCTTAATGCAACTTATTTTTAAGAATTGAGTTAATTTCACTTTTATCCTCAAAATTATCATAATTTTTTTTTTATTTCATCTCTAAATTGTTGACTTCGTCTATTTAGCCCATAAAACTTATGATTTCTCTTCATGTGGTTTAATTGGAGGTTATTGCACAAATCAATAATAATCAATGATAAAAACATAATTTCAAAATTTGAATAATTTAAATTATACAAACAAACGCCTATTAAATTGGTTGTAGGGGTGAAAGTGGAATTTTCTTTTTTGGGTATGATTTTCTCAAAATTTCAAAAAAAGACCTTCAAAAAAAATCTTAGGCCATATTGCTCTTGCATGCTAACTTTCTTTCAAAATTTAAATGAGTTTTGAGAAAGAGAGGATAGTGTGAAAAATTCAAATAAATGCCTAACACATTTGAAGATTTATTTAAAATACAAATCGTCATGCTTGTAATTATGAAAATTACAAATATTTGCTTGTCATAATTTTTATTTAATAAAATTAAATAAAATAAAATTTTTAACTACTCCTCTATACAATAATAAGATTACTTGAATTGTTAATTGAAATATATTTATAATATCATTAAAAATTATTAATTGAGTTAATGATTACTAGTAGGGACTGGACTCTCTCTAATTGGTTATTCCAATTGAATAGTCCAGTCTGGCTCATTTTGGGTCCACCTAATGATCAAAATCATTCAATGTGTAGGGCTCATCAAATACTTTAACTCACAAAAAAATCACATTGATCGGATATTAATAGTACTTGATCAGATCACGTTTGTGTCAATAATTTATTTTTAAAATAATACTTACCGTTGACACAAATATTATCTAATCAAGTAGTTATCGACATTTAATCAATGTGACTTTTTGTAGGAATGAAATACTCGATGAACCCTACATATTCAGTGATTTAGATCATCAATGTAGGCTCCGTGATAGGCCCACAAAAGCCCAACAACATGCTCCAATTTGATTTTAGATTGGAGAAAAACTTGAGCCTTACTAGTAAAATGTGTCATTTGTTATATGATTAAAAATTTGAAGGGGTGTGATTAATTTTCAAAAGAATAGTGCTAGAGACCCACAATTTAGATCCCTAAATTTACCCTCAATTAGGGGTGTGAATAATACCGCCGAAACCGCCGAAACCGCCAAAACCGCACCAAACCGCACCGTCAAGGCAAATTCGTTATTATTTGCCAATCGAACCGCCGGTTTTTGGTAAGAAAAATGACAAATTCTAGTGACACTTTTATCAATCCGCCGGTTTCTATTTTTCTTCCAAACCGCACCAACCCGCACCGCTATTAAATCATGTTTTATAAGATTCTAAATTTTTTTTTTTTTACTTAAGTTTGCTTGTTGTTCTATACCTTAGAATATAGTATTAAATTACTGCTCGAGGGGAATTCAAGATGTCAATAATCCAAAATACAGTTAGATTCCAATTCACTTTTCAATCTTTTTTTTTTCTGGCCATGTTGCAAACTTGTATCAGCTCACTTTTCAATCTAGATACTTTTCAACAGTAAACATTTTCAATATATTGTAAACCCTGAATGATATTAATTTTATGTATTGTATTTGATCATTGTAGCTTCCACAGATGTTTGTAATGAACTGATGGCATAGTCGTTGATATTATCATGTTGTTGCTGCACTTGCTGCATCAGAAGAAAGCTTCGCAAGATGCTTAACATCACGGTGTCTGTCGTCTTTTTTTTACTCTTTGATTTAAGTTTTGTAATTTGAATTATATTTTTTATAAACCGCCAATCCGCCCGAACCGCCAAAGCAAATCCGTCATTATTTGCCAACCGAACCGCCGGTTTTTGATAAGGAAAATGGCAAATTCTAGTGACACTTTTATCAATCCGCCACCCGCCATACGGTTTCTATTTTTCTCTCAAACCGCACCGACCCGCACGGCGCACACCCCTACCCTCAATGATATGGCAAGAGAGGTAGGCCTTACACATTTGAGTATATGACTAATAAAAAATTGGCATGCATCATGCCACATTATTGTGGATCAAATTATAAGTGATATTTTGTTGGTCTTAAATATTTTCCTTTTCAAACTTACAAGAGAAAAATTATATTTTAAATAAACTTCAAGTGGGGTATTTGTAAAATTTAGGAGAATTTTATTATATATACTCCTACTATGCACCTTCAGTTACAATATTTTTTTCTTCAGTTATGATCAAGTTTGTTTTTTAATTATGATATTATTTTGAAATATTTGGTTATAATTTTTTTATGTTTGGTTATGATTTTTTTTTTTTTTTGCATTTACCAATAAGTCCTATTTTGTGACTTATTACTCATTAAGTCCTATTGATAAATTTAACATGGTAAATTTATTTATAAAAATAAAAGAGAATGATAAATTTATCAATATGACTTAATAGGTAATAAGTTTAAAAAATAAGACATATTGATAATTTGTCTTTTTTTTTTTTTTTAAATTACATAGTTATGCTATTTTTTTTGTATAGTTATAAAGTGCATAGTTGTGTACATAGGCCTATTTTAGAAAAGATTAAAAGTTAATTTTTTAAAAAATAAAAAAATAATCTGTGTGTTTGGTTTGATTTTTTTGGATTAAATTTTTTGAAAACTGAGTTTTCTAATTTTCGTGTTTTTTTTAGGGTATATTTTGAAAATTTAAAATATTTTTTTTTTATATTTTTAGGTGCACCTTACTTAGATGTATCTAAAAAGTAAAAATTTATGAAAAAATATTTTAAAAAATTAATAAATACATAAAAACATAAAAAATATATTGAATTCTCGTATTTTTTTTATTTTATATTTTTGGTATTTAGTGAATTTTTAAAAGGTTTTTTTACGATTTTTTTTATTTTTTAGGTATATTTATATTAGATATGTTTAAAAATTAAAAAAATTATTTACAATATTAAAAAAATTCAATAAAAATAAAAAAAATACGAAAAACAAAAAAATAGAATTTTCTAAAAAATATTTTCGAAAAACTCTAACCAAGTAAAGGTGATAAAAAAATCAAAAAAACCAATAAATTGGCTTTTCACCGAGTTGGCAAACGAGGCATAGTGTTTCCCCTGTAATTTATTCAAATGAAAAAGAAAAGCCAATTTTTCAAAAGAAAATAGTTTCCATCTTATAGTTTCACAGTTAAGGGCTGGTCCTGGGTTGATGCCGCCTAATTCTCGGCAATGTCGCTAACCGATGTCCGAGATTGAAAATTTAGTTGTATGCTACGCTCTCTTTGTTTTCTTGATTTCTCATTCTCATTCATCCCACCACGTCGATCTTACCCAAACCATCGTGTCCAATCCAACTCCAAATTCAACGTTTCGATCGACCCTCATACGAATTGAATCGCTTCATCATCGCTGGTCAGCTCAGAAACAGACAGAAAGCAGAGCATATAAAAGCACAAATTATTAGGTAATTTAAAATCAATCTTTATATTTGTCTCTAATTCGATCTGTTCTGGTTTGAATTTGAGTTTGAATTTGAATTTTCTTTCACTCCCGTATCAATTTTGATCATACCCATCTGGGAATTGTTTTCCAACTGTCAAATCTCAACATTTTTTTTTTAGGTTATTTTTTTCCCCTTTTCCTTATATGCCTAGCTTGTAATTCCATCACCTGATTAATGATAAAAGGGTAAAAAAAAATATTGAGTCTGTTTATGTTGATTGTTCAGATTGAATTTTCTAATACAAAGATCATTTGGGTGTAGAAGATTAGATGATTTATTGGACAAAGGGACATCTGGACTATGTTTTGTGGGTGATCAAAGATTTGATTTTTCCGTGTATATGTTTGTAAATTTGGAGAGATAGAGGTGTTTTTTATTCTTTTGTGTATATATATATAATTTGTTTTCATTGCTTGGGGGTTCTGTGCTTGGCAGTAATTGGTTAGAATCTGAGTGTTCCTTAATCACAAAGTACTGCAAAAGTTGAGTAAATAAAAATTGTGTACATTGTTTGGTCTTTGGAAGCAGGGGAATCGTCGACAAGATTATTGCAATTGTAATTCAAGATTGGTGCTCGGTGGTGTTGCATTTTCATTTTAATGGTTTATAAATTGACTATTTAACTAGTTGAAAGAAGAAAGGGTCTACAAGGGCTAGAGAAGTGATGGATATATAGTTGACTGACATGTGGAGAAGTTCTTGCACTATTGGTCATTTGGCTTGAATTTGAGGGGCATAGAGGAAACAGAAGAGTCTTAAGGCTCAAAGTAGCTGTTTTCATGCAGCTAAACAGTGAGGTGCCTGGTCCTTCGGGTCGGTGGATTCATCACGAACCAAGTTCTGTTGTTTCAAAAGATGAGGTCTTGACAGGGAATAAAGTAAATAACAATATATCAGTAAACACAGGTGAGGAATTTTCTAGGCAGTTTCTTCAAGATCGTCGTACTCCAACAAAAGTTGCTGCTATTCCAGACACGCCTCAAAATCATGAGCTGAAAGTTGGATTCAATAAAAATCAGAACAGTCATATGGGATATGAGGAAATTACCAGAATTCTTGGTTTGAAGAGGATGGATTCTGAATGTGGTTCTGATATATCAGAGTTTGCTTCTGCAAAAGGGTCTACTGCCGAGGTTGAGAATGGGGCTTACATTGATCTAGTATGTGCATACAACAAGGAAAATAGTGATTGTGGATATGGGCCAAGAAGGGTTACTGGAGAAGTGAACTATGATCCAGCTGCTGTAAGACCAAGTGCTCCACCCATAAATGAGTTGGAATCCTTTCAATCCTCCCAACCTTATGGATTAGTGGTTTTGGATGGTTCTCAATCTGGAAAGATGAAGTTCCTCTGCAGCTTTGGTGGAAAAATCTTGCCTCGGCCAAGTGATGGGAAACTTAGATATGTTGGGGGAGACACTCGTATTATTTCTCTTAGGAAGAATCTTTACCGGGAAGAACTTGTGAAGAAAACCTCAGGAATTTGCAACCAACCTCACACAATCAAGTACCAGCTACCTGGTGAGGACCTTGATGCCCTTATATCTGTGTCCTCGGATGAGGATCTTCAAAATATGATAGAGGAATACCGAGGCCAAGAAAAGCTTGGGGGTTCTCAACGACTCAGGATATTTTTGATTCCTTTGAGTGAATCTGAAAGTACTTGTCCTCTCGATGACAACACTATTATTCGGCAGAGCAATCCTGATTATCAATATGTTGTTGCTGTGAATGGCGTAGTTGACCCCAGCCCACGGAGAAATAGTGAGCAGCTTTTGGCAAGTGATGTGAGTCAGTTAAAAACTAATTTGAAAACTAAGGACATACTTGGTGACTCATATCCTACGCAGTATGTGAATGAATTCCAAAATCTGGTTAGCTCTCCCATTCAATATCCTCCGTTCTCTCCATTGCCAGGTCAGCAGGGAGATTCAAATGGTGTTCATACACAATTATACAAGGATAGCTTATTTTCTGGTAGTACTGAAAGCTGCACCTTGTTCAGCACTGCTCAATTACCACCTGAAAACTCCACCAGTGATGCTGCTAGTTACTATCATCCCACTCATGGGGCAGTAACTTCAATGAACTGTTATGTTCCTAATAAAATTGAGGATATCAGACAGCCAAGTAAACCAGGTGGACTGGAGTTTCACAACCACATTCCCAGCAGAGAATTTGTAGTTCCTCCTAGCTTTGATCGAAATGATACTGATGCTGACAAATACTCTTTTGAGAGGCCAATGCTTAAGGAAAGAACATTTCATTCTGAAAAGCCTGTCTCACACTCTGGAGATCCAATGGGTCTGTTGTCAGGATCTAATGAATCCATTGGTTCTCAGCATAGAATGCCACATGCATTCTCTGATTCACAGCTGAAGGAACATGGGGGAAGGTCTGCTTACTGCTCACAAGAAGGAACGAGCCCATCTTCTCCCTTGAACTTCTCAAAACCACAGTTGTCTTCAGAGGTGGTGTCGGTTGCTTTGCAAGAAAATGCGCTGCAACTGCCTGAGAATATTGATTTGGTCAATCCACAAGTCCAAATTAAGTTACAAAATGTAGAACCTACAGTCTCCCACAGAATAATGGATATTCTAAATTGCTCTTTAGGCTCTGAATCATTGAGCAGGAATGATTATACTGAAGAGGATGCTGATGACAAATTTCAATCAACAAAGGATGTAAAGAGAAACAACTTCATCATACAAAACCTTAATGAGGAAAATCCTCATAGTTCTGAAATATTGAATGCATCAGATGATAAGGACCCTCTCTTACATTGGGTTGAAAAGCTTTCTAAGAGTAGGCCACCTTCTTTAGCCATGGAATACATGAATAAATCTCCAAGCATCAATTATGACCCAATTTCCATTCTTAGTGTTAATACTCCATCGCAGGAGTTGCAAGTCTCTGGGGGCAATGTTCCTACATCAGCAGGGATTGATTTGGAACATTTTGTGGAAACAATGATGGTACAACCCCAAAGCATCCAACTGGAGAAAGCTCCAGCTGAGCTCAGTTTCAATGGCCAAAGAACTGCCAAAGATCAGCAGCATGTTTTGACTGTGGTCATGGGTGTTGAACACGGAAGTGATACATCGCAGGCCAACAATTTGGAAGTTGCAGGCATGTTTCCAGGCTTCAAGCAACAACCTAGTGATGAAAATTCTCCGAGCGATGTACCGTGGGGTTTGACAGATGTTCTAGTTTGTCATGAATCTTCTGGTGCATGTCAGAACAATATGGGTTTCCAAGAACCCATCCTAGTAAGCTCTGCTGATCTGTGTCTGTCTGCAGTTTGTGACAATGCAGGTATGGATGCAAACTTGCATAATCTTCCTGCAATGCAGAACCCAGCAAAAAAATCTGGTTTTAGGAGAGAAGTATCTCTGATTGATGATGATTTTGTAAATTACACCAATCAGACAGTTGCAAAGTCAGGCATTCTAGGATGCGCTAATGAAAAGCAAACTCTAGAATATGTTTCCCTGAACAATTACAATGAGCAAAATCAGCTGGATTCCATGGTTATTGTGGAACAGGTGGCTGACACTGCATTTCCTGGCGTGGAATTTTCCTCTGCAGCCATACCCCTTGCAGTGGATGCAACTGGTGATGAAATTATATCCTCTGGTGTAAAAGAGCCTGACAGCATACTTCCAGAGTCTGACTATGAGGTAATATTATCTTGCTACTTGATTATTAATTTATATTTTTATGAATTTTTTTTTCTAACTATAGCTGAAGTTAATACCTGGTTCTGTATAGAATGGCAAAGCTGACGATGGAGATAAGGATGAATCTATTAGTGATGCAATGATAGCTGAAATGGAAGCTGATATATATGGTTTGCAGGTTTGCACTACTATTTCAACTACTCATCCCTGTTTTTAATATGTATTTTCTCAGTTATAAGTTTTGGTTATGTCTATACAAAACCATAAAAATTTGCTTTGGTTTTGTCCCAATCCTTCAATAGAAAAAGGACATGAGAGAGAGAGAGTTCTCAGGATAAATATTATTCATTCAGAGGTAATTGTTCGTTTACACAATCCAATATATATAGGTAAATAGTTTCCATAACTAAAAAGAAAAACTAAGCTATAAAATTCTAAAGAAAAAATCTCAGAAATAAAACCTTATTAAATCAAAATTCCTAAGGATACTAAAATTCAATAATTCTTCAATTTATTGTCATCCAATGCCTTTGCGATCCTCATCAGAGAGAGAGAGAGAGACAGAGAGAGAGAGAGAGAGAGAGAATTCTGTTACCATTTTTTTAATCTAGCAGACTATGCGCTTTGTTTTGTGGCAGGCTGCTTCATAAACATGAGGATTGCTGTTCAATTTACGAAGCTATGTCCACATTTCAATACTTGCTATTGGTTTCTTCTTACAGTACGATTATGTTAATATGCAAGATAATACATCTAGTGAGATTATCACTTGGTGCTTGCCCCTCCCTAATTTTGATCATTCAACTCTTGAATGAATTTTTCTCTTGTGATGCCCTTATTGACACCATGTGTCATAGGGTTGAACCTAACTTTCCAACACAGAGGATGGAAGCCCCTCCCTAATTTTGATCATTCAACTCTTGAATGAATTTCGCTCTTATGATGCCGTAATTGACACCATGTTTCATAGGGTTGAACCAAGCTTTCCAACACACAAGATGGAAGCAGCTAGTGTCTGCTCAGAACACTGGCCTGAAAGACAAGATTTGTAATTACTGACATTCTTCCTTTTATTTTGTGTACTTCAAGTGTATGTTGTATATTTTCTTGCAGGAGTATATTTGAAACCAATTCAATTGTGATATATGGAATTTTGCCCCTTAGCTAGGAAAGACATTGTGCAGAATCCTGAAAGATGGTTCTTATATGAAACAAATCCAGGCTGATAGCTTTTATTTTGTAGCCTGGCCAATATGTACGCATACCTATGCATACCTAATTATTTTCATCTAAAGACATTGAGAAACTTTGAGCTACAACTATGCATACCTAATTATTTTCTAATGACGCAAAATAAGATTCTAAATTTTCCTCTGCATTTTCTGCTTAGTCATTGAACTACTTGTGACAATATTTACATCCTTCTATGTAAAGTGTATGGTATTGCTTCTCCTTAGCTACTGAAAAATCATTTATCTTGTCTGTGAAAGAGGAAAACAAAGGTTTACAATGATTTGAGCAACCACGCAGTAGCCATTAGTCTTCATGAATTGTGTCACGGCAGACATGATATATGTATATGTATATATTTTGATAAATAAAGAGTAAATTTTATTGTAATAGAAGCATCAAGACGATGCTAAAACAATAATAGCCACATAACTACATCTAAATGTGTAAAGAGTCAATGAAATTGACAATAGCAGATAAATCCGGATTCACTATCCCCGAAACCCAACCAAACAAAACCCCCAGGAACCTATTCTTCAAACAAGGCACCGAAACCTTTAACCCTTGGAAAGTCCAACGATTGCGCCCAACCAAACCAACCACATTAAGCACGAAGGCACTATAGTCCAAGCTTCCGCCGCCTCTTCCTCACCCTACACCCACACTTCCCTGTTGCACTCAATCCAAACCAAACACTGTGAAAATTAAGCCTCAAATTTCAAAAGTCACCGGGCAATGAAGCAAAAGATGCGAAACAAACTTCGCATAATGACAACACATACAATACCAATTGACCAAAATCTAACCATGACAAATCAAATTGTCCAAGGTCAGAACCCGATCACGCACAACCGTCAACACAAAAAAACGCCACCTTTGATGGCACCCCCGCAACCTACACACCCCGCCACGGGAAAGAAACATCTATAAACCCCACTTGAGCACAACAAAAAGACGACACTGAGAAAACCCCTTTCGCCCCTTTGTAGCTCCATAACATACCATCCTCCCCTACCCTAACCTCTCAAAGACCATACAAACAAACCATTAGATCCAACAAATTTTCAACCTCCCAATCAAAAACCGGTCTACGAAGCCTAACATCATCCCACACCATCCGCCCATCTAACAAAGACAAATACGACGCCACCACTACATCTTTATTTGTCATAATCTGAAGCATCGGAATACGAGTCACCATAGTTTGATCACCACACCACCAATCCTTCCAGAAATGCACCCGTCCACCCCTAACCTTGCCAAACTGAACCCACCTCCAAAACTGTCCCATTATTAGCCAGATATCTTTCCACAAACTCCTTCCATGATTAATCCGCACCTACCCAAAACACCACCCTCCCCACCCAATCCTATATTTTGCCACCACTAATCGACGCTGCAGCCGCTCCGCTTCCCCTACAGACCGCCTTAACCATTTCCCCAACAACACCCTATTAAACACCACTAACTTCCTCAACCACATACCACCACTCTCATTTGGACTACAAACCGTATTCCAGTCCACCAAATGAAATTTAAACACATCCCAACCCAACCCACCCCACCCCAAAGGAAATCTCGCTGCAACTTCTTTATCCGCTGGGCCATCGATATCGAAATAACATGCACCGACATGAAATACGTAGATATACTACCTAATGTGCTCTTGATCAAAGTCAACTTCCCTCTCTTAGACAAATATTGTCGCGTCCACCCTGCCAGCTGTGTTTGAACCCGCTCCACCACTCCATCCCAAGTATGTCACTGATAGAGAAGACACACCTTGCACCCCAATGTATAGCATATGATTTTCTTGTCCTGCAGAAATTCAACTTGATTTAATTAATTATAGTTAGACAGAGGTTGCACCTATTTGAGGGTCTTCACATGAACACCCTGTGAATTTTTTATTTTTATTTATTTATTTATTTTCCATATATGTAACGTATGTTTTGATTTATTATTTGTCACTTGTTACCCCTGAATTTTTTATTTTTTATTTTTATTTTTTTTGAGCACCTTGGGCTGCTGAGATTGCCATTTGTCATCCTTGAAAAAAGATTTTGAACACCTTAGGAAGATTGCATTGTCATTTGTCTCCCATAATTTTTTTCTTTTTCTTTTATAAATGTTTTGGGCTGACTGGATTGTCATTTGAGATTTTGGATCATCTAATTTTTTAATAGATCTTTGGCAAAATTTAACCTAAGGCTCCCTTCAGATTATGGATTTGAAATGAATGGATTTGACATCAATAATTGGAGGAGTATAGCCTTTAAGTCAATGTAATATTTTAGATTTAGATATCAAGAATAGATTTGAGACCTTTATAATAATGGATTTCAAATCACTCTGTAAAAGTTCCACTTGAACAAGGATTTTAACAAAATACATGAAACATAACTCGAAAGGCTTCCTTTAGATTATGGGTTTGAAATGAACGGATTTGGCATCAATAATTTGAGGAGTGCCTTTACGTCAATGTAATATTTTAGATTTAGATATCAAGAATAGATTTGAGAGCTTTATAATGATGAATTTCAAGTAACTCTGTAAAAATAGTTATTTGAAATCCTTCTAAAGATTCTACTTGTACAAGGATCTTAACAAATACATGAAACATACCTTCAACTTATCATCTTCTTTCAATAACTAATCTTCTTATAATTTCATAAAATTCAAACTCAAATCCCTCCATTTGAAATCCACTCATCTAAAGGGAGCCTTTTCTCTAACCCATGTATGACAATGGTAATCTATTTTTCAATATTATAGAATGGAGCACTTGTAGTGTGTATCTATATTTTTTTGTCAAAACAATAGTATCAATATATTAAAATTCTCTTTTATTTATGAATTGAGAAGTTTTTAAATTAGTAGATTTATTAGAAATAGATGACACATATTGATGAGATCTACCTCAAAACAAAAAAAGAGAAGGTTTTTTGATTTGCTTTTTCATTTGTAGTAAAAATTTTCCAGTATTCTTCAATTTGAACAAAAACTATGAAAATATCTACTGAAAATGAAAAAAAAAAGCTTTAAAAGCTATTTTCTTAATTAAATTAACTTTTTTCATCTTTAATAAATTTTTATCAATTTTCTTCATAAAAAAATTGATGAAAAAAGATTAAAATTTACGAAAGATGGAAAAAAACCAAATAAAAAATTGCTTTCAACAATAATAAATGTCAATCCTTCCAAAATTATGAAGCTGCACTCTAGTTAGATGTCATCTAGTAAATGTCGTGTCCTTTTTCTTTAACTAGGAGTAGCATTCTTATGAACGTTATGCATCAAGCTGGGGATAAATCCAGATTTAATGAGGCGTAGCAGTAGTTTTTGATACGAGTGTTGGTAGAGCTTCCTTTAGAACTGCCATTACTCGAGAGTGGGAGCTTTGCCGAATATAGAAACTAAGGTGTTTGTTCTTACTTTTTCAGTCTTTCATAACACCTAGGTACCCCTTCCCCTTTTGGTTTTTTAGTTTCATTCTTCACAACTGCCAGTTCTTACCCCTTAACCTTGCTTCAATGTTCAATTTTCATTTCAATGCGTAGCATTTTTGTATTAACAAACAGATACTTGTCCATTTATACGTAATCTAGACCATAGTTGTCAAATAATGAATCGAATCATGAATTGAAATGGCCTTGTACCGAATCACAAATCGAATCAAATCGTGAATCGTAAAGATTCGGTCACTTTTTCTAAATTACTTAAAAAAATATATCTACACAATTGGATGTTAAATATAACTTATAAATAAAAAATATTTAGATTTAAATCAATAAAAATGTTGTTTTGAATAATGATTATGTGGTCTAGGTAAGAAGTTAACACAGGTTCCCATGTAAAATCACCATCTTATCTTCTCTTTTTTAGGTATTGCATATCAATCATTCTTAATAAAAAAGTAAATAAAGACAAACTCTCAATTTCTAAGTAATAATAACTTAACATAGATGTTGATATTTCATAAGCATACATACATTTACAAGTAACACTGACCCAATAATAAAAAAGAATTAATTGTAATATTTTATTTTAAAACCTAAAGTATTTTAAAAGGTATATATGCTTATTGTTTAAAAAAGTATTTTAAAAAAAAAAAAACTCACAGAACCATTAGGTTTAACTAACCTCACCCATGTAATATTGAAGTATATTTATTTCAATAAAATAGTAGTAGATAATTCATATTGCAAGTTGCTTTAACCTAAAACATTTTTAGAGAATACATTATGATTTCTTTTAAGAAAAAAAAAATGAGAAGAAAAGGTTAAAAACATATTGAGTCTAACGAAATCTGATTGGATCCTATTGAAAACTCGTTGATCTCCAAAATAACAGCAAATCATGTATATTTTATCCAAAAAAAAAAAAAAACAACAAATCATGTATATGTATTGGTTATTTTCATACTAAACACTATTAGAAGTTGTATTATGTCATTTTAATTAAAAAAAGGGAGAAAAATAATCGAAATATGTCATACATGATAGTTGTAAGAATTGCATGAATCGTAAAAGTGAATTAATTCGTGAATCGATTGTAAATCGTGCGATTCAGTAGAGATTCACATGCAAAATAGATTCACCCATAGATTCGTATCGATTTTGCAAAAATTGCGAATCGAATCACGAATCGGAAGTTTTGATAACAAAGATCTAGATTACAATTTGAGCATTGTTTCTCATTCCAGTTCTATTAGGTACTATAATTCAATTAGGAATTCAGTTGCAATTGAAAATATGTGGTGTGTAGCTCACTGTTTGTCTCATTAATTTTGGGGTCCTTCCATTTACGTTAATTCTTAAATTTAGCTACTATATGTAACTGAACTTCCTCATGCCGATATCCAGATCATAAAGAATGCTGATCTTGAAGAACTGTGGGAGTTAGGATCTGGTACATATGGAACTGTTTATCACGGGAAATGGCGGGGAACAGATGTTGCTATCAAGAGAATTAAAAATAGCTGCTTTGTCGGGAGATCATCAGAGCAAGAACGATTGGTAGGTCCCTTGCTCTTTTTTGTTTTTGCCATTGGTTTGGTTTGGTTTGTCTTTTTGGAGCATTCAGTGTTTCTTCCCTTGCTTGCAAATCTTAATTGTCATTTTAATTTTTGTGTGAAATTGATGACTGTTTTGCCTGTATTAGATCAAAGACTTTTGGAGAGAGGCACAAATCCTTTCAAATCTTCATCATCCAAACGTGCTTGCATTTTATGGGGTGGTACCAGATGGGGCTGGGGGAACCTTGGCAACTGTAACTGAATTTATGGCAAATGGCTCACTTAGGAATGTCCTACTTAAGAAGGATAGGTGAAATAGCCACTTCTTTTTTTAATTTTTTTTTATATTTAATTTTTTTTTCTCCTGTGTATTTGCTTGTTCATTTTATTAATACTTTAATGGGATTTTGGGATTCTTATTGCAGATCACTTGATAGCCACAGAAAGCTTAGAATTTCCATGGATGCAGCTTTTGGCATGGAATACTTGCATTCAAAAAATATTGTCCACTTTGATCTGAAGTGTGACAACCTGCTAGTCAATCTGAGGGATCCACAACGACCCATATGCAAGGTAATTACAAACCAAGCATCTTGTTAATCCATGCAAGGGTAGAGATAGATGCAACTTTTAGAGCATCCACTGTATGTTAGGTAGTGTTGATTTTATTATGATGCATTTTTCAGTTCCAACTAATTTTGTTTATTTTATTTCATGGAGTTTGGGGAAAGATGATTTGGATCAGTGAGAAAGAATTTAAAACATTGAACTGTTCTGTTCTGTTTTCCAAATCAATTTAAGCATAAAGCAATTTGGAGTCTATGCAGAATGGTAATAAACTATTTGAAGATGTCATTTCTTGTCAGCTGAAATCGATACTATAACGTAACATTTACGCTTCCTAATGCCAAGAAAGAACACAATGTTATTTACTATTAAGCAAAAGGAATGGTTTCCCTTTTGTTCTTTGTCAAGGGATGCATGTTTGGGCTAAACATATGCTAACTATTTTGGATATGTGTAGCAGAAACTGGGCATTTTGCGGGATGTGTTTTGTCCATTTTCACATGGGAGTGAGCTTGTTATGCCTAATATCATTGATGGTTAGAGATCTTAGCAGCCCTGCTATCAAATCTTATAATTTACAATTTAATTCACGAGTTGATTTGCGATTCATGCATAGTACAAATCAATGGGTGATCTGTTTTGGGATAGTATCTATGGTGAACAATCGATTCACTATTCAATTCACTTTTTACAATTCATGCAATTTTTGAAACTATCGTGTCTAATAGACTTCGATTATTTCTTTTTCTTATATTAACTTGTGAGAGTGTTTAGTATGAAAAGACCAATATTAATTCATGATTTGTTGTTATTTTGGTGACCATATTGTTTTTAATAAGATCCAATCAAATTCAGTCAGACTCAACATATTCAAAAGAATATATTACGACACATCTTCTAAGGATGTTTAAGATTAAAGCAAAGTAGCTTGTACCCAAAAATATATACTGTTATTTTGGTTTAATAAATATAGTTCAATATGAGTCATATGTTACTAGAAAATGCTAACATCCTAATGAATTACAATTGGTATGCTTATGCATGTTCCAAAACATGGTACACTTTCATTCCAAAAGTGTAATTTAGTGATTTGAAGCAATCCCAATTTTTTTTTTAATAATATATTTCCTTAAATTTTTCCTTAGGAGCAAAAAGTTAAACATAATGAACTAAAATCTAAAGTGAGTTAAGTTTTGAGAAGACGGAACATAAA
Organism: Camellia sinensis; assembly: GCF_055761805.1. Taxonomy (NCBI): domain Eukaryota; kingdom Viridiplantae; phylum Streptophyta; class Magnoliopsida; order Ericales; family Theaceae; genus Camellia; species Camellia sinensis. The sequence goes on from NC_138963.1 coordinate 87,439,891, forward strand.
AAATGGATCATAATGCTCATAGAAATGTTTTGTTAGATGAAGTAAGAAATCTAAATTCTATTGATGCCTAATAGTTAAAAGAAAATTACTGTAGAAGTATCTTAAATTTGTAAGTGTAATATACACAAATCTATTCCTATCGTATCACATTTTAGAACATGTGGTGTATCCCGTTCCCCTTCCCCGTACCGGAACGATCCACATTCTAGGTTAAACTCAATGGTGTAAGACAAGTAAGGATTACGTTCCTACAAATAATGAGCCCGAATAAAAATACTGACAGCGGCAACAATAGGCTTATACGGATGGATTTAGTTGTATTTTGTGGCTGCAAAAGTATTAAAATAATAGGAGTTTAACGGTTTGAAAAAGGGTAGGGTCTTGGGAATGAAAACACAAGTGTTTAGGGGTTGTTGTGTGGCTGTTCTAAGCACTATGATCAGTGATGTGTACAGTAACTTTGCTGGAGAGAAGGAGAAGAAGAGAGAAAAAGGTGCTTCATCCCCACAAGGGTTAGGCCATTCACACACGCAATATCAATATAAATTCTTCTATTGAATCATTGAGATTACACATATATTTATAGGTTAAAGACGCTTCTAATTCCATAGGAACCAATGTTATCGATATCATATCGTACCGGCCAGTATCGGCTAGTACGTATCGTTTGAAAAGAAAAACGGTACCTACATAGTCCAATTTTGTTCGCCTAAAATACCAGACAGTACCGGCCAATACCAGCCAGTACCAGATGAAAAACATAATACCAGGAAAATACCGGTCCTTTTTTTTTTTCTTTCTTTTTTCTTTTTTCTTGTGTAGTGGTTTGTAATATTAAAATGGTAGAAACTTGTGTTCTATACTCTCTTTGAAGTACCTTAATTTGTATTATTTAACAGACATAGTATGCTTTTAAGCCTCTTTTGCATATAAATTTGTGATTCATGATATTTATTGTTAAATTATTTGTTACTAACCAATATTTATAATACATATATAATATTTTTGTAATAAATCCGAAATGGTATCCGGTAACATACTGGTACCGGTGGGTACCATACTAATGAAAAAAATGGTACCTAATCCGGTACGGTATTAACAATTTTGATAAGGACTAGAACTCAAATTTAGAAATTAAATGTTTGACAACTATTAATATTTTAGACCAACTAAGACTATTGACTTCCAATTCGACTTCAATCATAATAGGAAACTTTGATGACTTTTAATTCTACTCCAACTTCAAAATAAGAAACTTGGACCTTTTTGACCATTGAAATTATTCTAGACAGAACAAAACCCATATAATGACCCATTTAATAACTTGACTCAAAATAAAACTCATGGATGACCCATACAACCGATGTCTAACAATTATTGAAATTACTCTAATACCCTTAGTACTCAAAACTACCATAATTGGAATAAATACAAATAAAGACTCAGTTATTCCGAACTACAATCAATGATGTCCTAAAGGTGCGCCATGTGAAATTCTAAATTTGCTCTTTTTCTTCTTCGCGTGATCTCCATCACCCAATGTTCCACACCTGGTTTTTTTTATAACTTTTTTTGAATAATAATTATACACACCTTTTGAAGTATTTTAGGTTTTAAAATAAAATTTTTCACTTAATTCTTTTTATTATTATGCTCTCTATAGGATTCCCAAGTACATTTTTTGAATGTCAATAGAGATTATATTATGGGTTTTGAATAATTTTAGAATTTGTGGGATTTAAACCTACATATGAAGGCAATGTCTTCCCAATTAGACGGTGTAATCATGTCCTTATATAAGAACATTTTAATAACATATACTGAAATTAATTAATTTATTTTTCCTCGTATACAATTGTCTGATATTATTTTTTTATGGTTTGTATTGAATCATAACGATTCTCAATTCGATTCATGATATGATTCTTGATTTAACAACTATGCTTAGCAGGTTGGTGACTTTGGACTGTCGAGAATCAAACGCAATACTCTAGTTTCTGGTGGTGTGCGAGGAACCCTCCCTTGGATGGCACCAGAATTGTTGAATGGGAGCAGCAACCGGGTTTCTGAGAAGGTTAGCATAACCCTGTCATTATTTGCCGTGGAAATTTTCAGTAATGTGATGATGTCATAAAGAAATCAGCAATATAGTTCGGGTTTTTGACAGGTTGATGTTTTTTCATTTGGCATTACAATGTGGGAGATATTAACAGGAGAGGAACCTTACGCAAACATGCATTGCGGGGCAATCATAGGTCAGTATTATTGATCTAATAATTATGAGCAAGGTTTTAAAAAGTGGCCGCAACCATTACGTAACGCCGTTACATAACGGTTGTGGTGGTTACCGCCACCCGTTACGGCTTCTTTTGCAATGATTGAAATTTACTGGTGTGTCGGCCGTAGCGGCCACTATAGCGGTCGTAATAGTGCCGTAACGGCCTGTTATGTACCTTTACATAACAGTTCCGAATTGCTTCTTTTGAAAAAAAAAAAAAAAAAGTTGAAAATGGGAGAAGAGAGATAGAGAGAGAAGATGGAAGATAGAGAGGTGTAGAAATTTAATGTATAAAGAGAAATGATTGTATTATTGATTGATATGTTGATACAAGATTGATTTTATTACAATTCCTATACAATCTATATATAGAAGAAAATGTGGTAGTAGGTGTAGTGGAGGTGTGGTAGTAGGTGTAGTGGAGGTGATAGTGGGTTAGGTGAAGTGGAGTGTGTGGTGAAGTGGAGGTAGGTGAAGTGGAGTGTGTAGTGGAGTAGGTGAAGGTAAGATGGGAAATTCTAACAGCCCCCCGCAAACTCAAGGAGGAGAGAAACTAACCAACTTGAGTTTGGAGAGAGTAACAAAACAAGAAAATACATAAAAATAAAAAAGGATAGGAGACACTGTATGGTCGTGTCAGACCGTTGGTGAAGACACTGTATGGGGTGTCATAACGTTGTAGAGGACACTGTATGGTGGTGTCAGACCGATGTAGAAGACAGTTTATGGGGTCATGTCGGACCGTTGTAGAAGACAGTTTATGGGGTCATGTCGGACCGTTGTAGAAGACAGTTTATGGGGTCATGTCGGACCGTTGTAGAAGACAATGTTGTGACAGTTTACGGAGTCTTGCTGGACCCTTGTAGAAACTAACCGGAATCAATGTCGGGACAGTTTACAGAGTCTTGTCGGACCCTTGTAGAAACTAACCGGAATCTATGTCGGGACAGTTTACAGAAATTTTTTTAAAGAATTTATGTATTACAAGATTGTTGTATTTATATTTTTAGTACAAATGTGAGAGGCTCCTTATATAGGAGATATAGGTGGTGTAGGTGAAGTGGAGGTGGTAGTGGTGGGTTAGGTTTAGTGGAGTAGGTGAGGGTAAGATGGGAAATTCTAACAGCCCCCCGCAAACTCAAGGAGGAGAGAAACTAACCAACTTGAGTTTGGAGAGAGTAACAAAACAAGAAAATACATAAAAATAAAAAAGGATAGGAGACACTGTATGGTCGTGTCAGACCGTTGGTGAAGACACTGTATGGGGTGTCATAACGTTGTAGAGGACACTGTATGGTGGTGTCAGACCGATGTAGAAGACAGTTTATGGGGTCATGTCGGACCGTTGTAGAAGACAGTTTATGGGGTCATGTCGGACCGTTGTAGAAGACAGTTTATGGGGTCATGTCGGATTTAATGTATAAAGAGAAATGATTGTATTATTGATTGATATGTTGATACAAGATTGATTTTATTACAATTCCTATACAATCTATATATAGAAGAAAATGTGGTAGTAGGTGTAGTGGAGGTGTGGTAGTAGGTGTAGTGGAGGTGATAGTGGGTTAGGTGAAGTGGAGTGTGTGGTGAAGTGGAGGTAGGTGAAGTGGAGTGTGTAGTGGAGTAGGTGAAGGTAAGATGGGAAATTCTAACAGCCCCCCGCAAACTCAAGGAGGAGAGAAACTAACCAACTTGAGTTTGGAGAGAGTAACAAAACAAGAAAATACATAAAAATAAAAAAGGATAGGAGACACTGTATGGTCGTGTCAGACCGTTGGTGAAGACACTGTATGGGGTGTCATAACGTTGTAGAGGACACTGTATGGTGGTGTCAGACCGATGTAGAAGACAGTTTATGGGGTCATGTCGGACCGTTGTAGAAGACAGTTTATGGGGTCATGTCGGACCGTTGTAGAAGACAGTTTATGGGGTCATGTCGGACCGTTGTAGAAGACAATGTTGTGACAGTTTACGGAGTCTTGCTGGACCCTTGTAGAAACTAACCGGAATCAATGTCGGGACAGTTTACAGAGTCTTGTCGGACCCTTGTAGAAACTAACCGGAATCTATGTCGGGACAGTTTACAGAGTCTTGTCGGACCCATGTAGAAACTAACCGGAATCTATGTCGGGACAGTTTACAGAGTCTTGTCGGACCCTTGAAAAAGTGGCACCCTCAAAAGGTGTGCCCAATTTTGTCAAAAGGCGTGCCATCAAAAGGCGTGCCCAATTCATCAAAAGACGAGCCATCAAAAGGCGCGCCAGACACGCGGCGATGCACGTGATTGACAATGCGCGTGTCGGCCGCTTCGTCAGTGTCGATATAAACCATTGCGGAGGCTGTGGAAACCAGTCTGAAACTCTCTGAACATTGTCATTCTGAAACACTCGGTAAAGACTTTGTATCCAACCCTTCTCTGAAACATCTGAACAATGGCCTCTTCTTCCCGTTCAGCTACCCAGAATACGGCATCTTCATCCCGTGGTCTACTCACTCTCTTTCCCGATCTCAACGAGGCCACAGGAGAGAGAACTGGTGCGGTGTCCCGTGAACCTCAACCAAACACCACTGGGTTTGCTCCGTTGAACTTTCCGATGCAGTCGGTGGAGCAAAAAATGGCAGTGCAAACGGATGTGGAGGCTAATCAGTATACTTTGAAGGCATGTGTGGAGTCCATGACGGCGGTCACAAACTTGTCGCACCGGCTGCAGAGTAGGACAAATGAGGTGCAGCAATTAAACTCCCAGCTGGCTCTGCTCCAACGCATGTATAAGGATGCGCGAGCAGAGATAAGCGTGCTAAGGGCAGAAAACAAGGAGCTGAAGCGGAAGGCCACCGTGATGTTCCGATTTGGAGGGCCGCCATATGCTGCAGTGGAGGAGCAGGGAGTAGGCAACTTGCTTGGTGGTCTAGGAAGTACAGAGGGAGCACCGTCAAGAGCCGCCCAGGACGGAGGCAAGAAAAAGAGACCAGCGGTAGAGTAGAGAAGAAAAAAAAAAAAAATCCCGCCGGTGGATGTGGTTGTTTTGTTTGTTTGGTTTTTTTTTTTTTTTTTTTTTTGTGTGTGTGTGTGTGTAAAAGTGTGATCGGGGTTGTTCCCTGAGATAAATAAAATATGATTGGTTGTGCAAATTTGTAAATAGTTTGCAATGGTGTTTGGTGTTTGGTGTTTTTTTTTTTTTTTTTTTTTTTTTTTTTTTTTTTTGTTTTGTTTTGTTTTGTTTTAATAAGAATAATAATAATAATAATAAAAAATAGGTATCATGGAGTGGGCGGTGATAAAAATATGATTTAGAAAAAAAGAGGAAGGTGGTGGAATGATGGGTCAAAAAGTAGAATAAAAGAGAAAAAAAAAAAAAAAGGTGCACATGAGTTGGTATGTCAAAAAGTAGAATAAAAACAAAAGTGCACATGGGTTGGAAAGTAACATGACCTCGTCAATTATTTGTCCATAACTAGTTCCTTTCTCCTTAAACCAGTATGGGATTTTTCTCTTGGAAAATATGATGTTATCATCGGGGAGACCCGGCAAAGCAAATGTCTCTGTAACATAGAACAAGAACCTGGGAATGCCGAGGCGAGCACCAAGGTCGGCAGTCCAGGGATGGAACATGTCGCTGACGATGCAATCAGGGCGGCGTCGTTTGAAATGATCGCCGATGACCTGCGATTTTGGACGCCGATCACGAGGTTGAGATTTTCCGGCGAGGAAAAGAAGCAGAAGCTTCCGAGATCGCAGGATTCGCCTCTGATGGTGACGACGTAGGCGAATCGGACGGCGATGATGAGAACACCGAAGACAAAGAGTCGAACCAGAATGTTCCTCAGTAAGCTTGGCTTAGACTCCATAGCTCTCTGTATATACTAAATCTAGAGAGAGGGAGAGAGAGCCGTGGGTCTCCTTGGTTTGATGCCAGGAGAGTGTAAAAGAAATTGAGAGAGAGATGTGGAATTTGTGGCAGCGGAGTGAAGGAATGTGTGGAGGTCCGGCGGGCGGCCAAGGCGAGGCTGCCGCCCGCCGGTGAAGCAGAATTACTAGCTTCTTAACCTTGCTCTGATACCATGTAGAAACTTAATGTATAAAGAGAAATGATTGTATTATTGATTGATATGTTGATACAAGATTGATTTTATTACAATTCCTATACAATCTATATATAGAAGAAAATGTGGTAGTAGGTGTAGTGGAGGTGTGGTAGTAGGTGTAGTGGAGGTGTGGTAGTAGGTGTAGTGGAGGTGATAGTGGGTTAGGTGAAGTGGAGTGTGTGGTGAAGTGGAGGTAGGTGAAGTGGAGTGTGTAGTGGAGTAGGTGAAGGTAAGATGGGAAATTCTAACAAGAGGGAAGATGGAGGAGCAAGAGATAGAGAGAAAGAAGAGGGAAGATGAAGAACATGTTATTGATTTGTTGAAGCTGTAAGACCTATGCTATTTTATTTAGCTGTTATCACTCCATTTTGTTTCTGTGTGTCTATCTATATATTGTTTGAAAATAATAATAATAATAATAATAATAATAATAATAATAATAATAAGTGTGGTCATTATCTATTTGGCTTGATTAAAAAATATATATATATATGTAGACTTTTATTTATTCTTACTTTTGTTATTGTTTATCTTATATATAATAGTTGGTGATTGATTTTTTGTAGAATATAAAGTCATTAATTATTAAAATAAAATGTAAAAAACTCAATTTATAGTGATTTAAAAATATGAAATATATTAGATCAAACTTAAAAATTTACAAAAATTGATCAATATTTATTTTAAAACCCAATAGATATGATCATGGAAAAAAATGTGCATATCAGTACGTTTTTTTTCAAATTGTGCGATAAATAAAAAAATTCACGGTTTCGGTAATCGCAACTGTTACGCTACGGCCTTTACACTCCGCAACCGCAACTGTGCCACCGCCACCGTTACGACGACCGCAACCGCTTTTGAGAACCTTGATTATGAGTACATTAATTTATTAGGAAATTACATCATGGCTGTGGAAAAATTTCTTGAAATAGCATTTGAAAGTACAAGTAAGTTTTGTAGTTTACCTAATTTTCATAAATGCCAAGAGAAAGGAATTTGGTATTATTGAGGACAAATGGCTCCTAATATTTCAAGAAGACAATTTGTAGGATTCACTTGTCATGACAACAATTTTCTATTTCATTACTAGGCCGTTGTTATTGTGACTTTGGAAACACAACTGGCAAATATGTGAATTGAGTAAATTAGGGCAACGTCTTGAGGAACAAATGGTACTGCCTGATATGACATGTACAATTACTTATCGAGTGAGGCTGATGTTGATTACATTTGTGTGTGCTAAAGTCTTGCTATTTGGTAAAAGAGTGTAGGTATTTGAATACCTTTAACTGGTCATACGACCACTAAGCAGTGGACTCCACAACCTCAAGGATTGAGGCTCACCTCGGCAGGTGGTCACCAAAGTATTTCATACTGATTAGCGAGCCTTCCCTCGCCTAACATGGATTACCCTCTCTCCACGAGCAACTCCACTCCGCAAGCACATCCCCTTTCTGTGAGCAACCCCTACTCACCATGGTCCTTCATACCTTATTCTTGCAGGGAATGCTCGGGAGTGACCACCTCCACTCAATTGCAACATAGCTTAGTCCTTGGCTCGCCTATATCCCCTATGCACTCACTCCCTAAGTGGGGATTACTCTGGTCACTACTATCACATCCACCACTTGGTAACCTAGTCTTACGACCACTAAGCAGTGGACTCCACAACCTCAAGCAATGAGGCTCACCTCGGCTGGTGGTAACCTAAGTACCTCATATTGATTGGCAAGGTTTCAAAAAGCAGTGTTACGTAACGGTTGCAGCCATTACGTAATGGTTGCACAGTAGGCACTACCCGTTACACCCGCTTTTGCAATGTGATGGAAATTCACACGTGTAACAGCCGTTTCGGTGTTACGTAATGGTCGTAGCGATACTATAGCCGTTACATACCGTTACACACATTTACAATATTCTGAACAGTTTCTTTTCTAAAAAAAAAAAGCTTACAAAATATACATTATGTGTAGATTTAGAGGAGAGAAAGAGATAGGAAATGAGTTAGACTTCATTCTCTTTTATATTGATAATTCTAAAGAATTATTGGCCTAATTTTGAGCAACTAAAAAAGGAATAAATAAGATAAATAAGGATACAATTATTATTTCCTATTCTCATATTTCCTATTCAAACACTCCCCTTCAAGCTGGTGCGAAGATATCTCTTATGCCCGGCTTGTTGAGAATGCCATGGAAGGATTTGCTCCCTAGTCTCTTGGTGAGAACATTAGCTAGTTGGTCCCCAATCTTCACAAATGGAATACATATGGTGTCACTAGTGATTTTTTTCCTTGATGAAGTGCCTATTAATTAGGGCTAAGCAAGGAATCCGTAATCCGATCCAGTCCAGTCCAGTCCAATCCGATAGGTTTGGATTGGTTTTTTGAATCCGTGGTTCGGTTCCGGATTGAACAATTAAAAATCCGTAGTCCACGGATTGGTTCCGGATTGAACCCCACGGTTCCGGATTGGAACCGATCCGAACCGTATACAAATAGTCTATATTTTTATTATACATCCTCTCCGTAGTATATTCTCTTATTCCATATAAAACCTAAACTCAAACCTAAACCCGCATAATATCTTCTTTTATAACTTTTGTTTGCTAGTTTTTAGTTTTAATTTGTAATAGTTTAAATACTTATGGTGAAACCAATTTTCTTATGGTTGTTTAAATTGTAGAACAGTATGTCGCTATTATAGAAAGACATGTTGCTATTGTGGAACTAATATAGCGTTTTGTTTATATTTTTATGAAATTAAAGTGTTATATATACATTTTTTTGTTATTTAATTATGTAAATCCGTGGTCCTAAACCGATCCAATCCGTGTTTAAATGGATTGGTTCGGATTGGTTCCATGATTTAAACGGATTGGATTGGTTCCAATTTTTCAAGAACCGTAAATAACAGATTGGTCCTGGCTTTACCCCCAATCCTGTCCAATCCGGACCATGCTCACCCCTACTATTAATCTCCATATGCTTAGTTTTATCATGTTGAACTGGGTTATGAGCTATGTTCATTGCGGTCTTGTTGTCACAGGATAGTCGCATGGAGTTAGTCTGATGAATTCTCAAGTCTCCCAACAATATTTTAATCCATAGTAACTGACATACCCCCTGAGCCATAGCCCTGAATTTTGCCTCAACACTAGATCGAGCAACCACATTCTATTTCTTATTTCGCCATGTGACTAGGTTGCCATCAACAAATGTGCAATATTCAGAAATTGATCGTCTGTCAGTGACTGATCCTGCCCAATCTGCATCAGTAAATGCTTCCACACTGAGATGGCCATGTTTTGAGAAGTAGAGACCCTTTTCAAGAGAAAACTTCAGATATCGCAGGATTCTCATAACTGCCTCTAAGTGGGAAGTTCTAGGAGCATGCATAAACTAGCTCACTATGCTCACAGCAATAGCAATGTCTGGACATGAGTGAGATAAGTATATGAGCTTGCCTACTAGTCTCTGGTATCTCCCCCTATCCACTGGCTCTCCCTCTTAATCCTCACTAAGCTTCTGGCCTGGTTCTAGAGGTGTATCACACGGTCTACCTCCAAGCAGTCCAATTTCCTTTAGCAAGTCAAGCACGTATGTTCTCTGACATATAAAGATGCCATCCTTGCTACTAGCTACTTCAATACCCAAGAAATAATTCAAACGACCCAAGTCTTTGATTTCAAACTCCTTGGCTAAGTATTCCTTCAACCGAGGGATCTCCTCAACGTCATTCCCTGTCAGAACAATATCATCAACATAAACAATAAAAGCTGTTGTCTTACCATGTGAGGAGTGTTTCACAAATAAGGTGTGATCAGCTTGACTCTGCTTGAACCCATATTTCAGCATAGCTTGAGTAAACCTTTCAAACCAACCCCTAGGGGACTGTTTTAGTCCATAAAGCGACTTTCGAAGCCTGCATACTTTACCTTTAGACTTATCATCTGCAAAACCAGGAGGAATATCCATATAGACCCTCTTCTGCTAGGTCTCCATGAAGGAAGGCATTCTTCACATCAAACTCATGAAGTGGCTAATCCAAATTTGCAGCAAGAGAGAGTAAGATTCTCACAGAGTTCATCTTAGCAACCAGTGCAAATGTCTCTTGGTAATCTACCCCATAAGTTTGAGTGAAACCCTTAGCAACCAATCTTACTTTGTACTGTTCTATGGAACCATTTGCTTAATGTTTTACCGTGTACACCCACTTACACCCAACTGGTTTTTTTCCTCTAGGTAACTCCACTAACTCCCAAGTGCCATTCTTGCTGATAGCTCTAATTTCTTCCATCATGGCATGTTTCCATTCAGGAATAGAGAGAGCTTCCTAAAAAGTAGTAGGTATACTCACAGAAGACACTTTAGACAGAAAGGCTTTATATGAGAAAGACAGATAAGAATAAGAAACATGATTAGTAATAGGATGCTAAGTACATGACCTAACTCTCTTCCTATTAGCGATGGGAACATCAAGATCTGAAACATCAGGAATAGGAGTACTAGAATTAAAATTACCTGGACTTGTAAGAGATGAGGTTGACTCTGGACACTCATCCGGAGAAGAAGTTGGCAATAGTAGAGGGAGAGTAGGCTTTTGCATCTAGGTGACTTACTGTCTGTCCTTGTCCCTGATATAAACTTTGCCTGCTTCTTTGTCCTCAAACAACTATTGGCTCATTATCCTCTATCTGTTCAATCATTGGCAGAAGAGAAACAAGTGGAACAGGAATTTCTTCACACGAAGGCTCCCCCTGAAGAGATGACTGGGATATCGGGGAAGGCGGAAAGTAAGGTTGAGACTCAAAGAACGTGACATCCATGGAGACAAACCATTTGCGAGTATGAGGGTGATAACACTTATAACCTTTTTGGTTGGCAGAATAACTCAAAAAAATACACTTAAATGATCTAGGATCTAATTTACCACGAGTGGGAAAATGATCCTGGATAAAGCAAATACAACCAAAGGTCTTAGGAGAAATAGAGAACTCGGAAGAGGTAGACCCGAACAAAACGTGAAGAGGTGATTGTTTTTGAAGGACTTGGGTAGGAAGACGATTAATCAAATAAGCGGCAGTGAGAACCGTTTCCCCCCAATAGGATCAAGGAACTCACATCTCAAATGATAGACAACGGGCGATATCAAGGAGATGGCGATTTTTGCGTTCTGTAATACCATTTTGTTGAAGGGTATTAGTGCATGAAATTTGGTGAATAATGCCATGTGTGGCGAAGTAAGTGGCAAGATCAGAGTCAATAAATTCCCCCCCATTATCAGAACGTAGAATTTTGACAATTGCCCCAAACTGAGTACAAACCATTTTATGGAAGTTTTGAAACACAGAAAAAACCTGACTTTTATCTTTCATCAAAAAAATCCAAGTGGCCCTAGAACAAATCATCTATGAAGGTAACAAACCATTTATGACTGGTTAAAGACACAAAACAGGATGGACTCTATACATCAGAATGAATCAAAGAAAATGAAACTAAACTTTTATTAAGAGAAGGAGCAAAAGAGGCTCTGTGTTGTTTTCCAAGTTAACAAGACTCACATTGAAAATCGGACACATTATTTTTCTCAAAAACAGAGGGAAATAAATGCTTAAGTAATAAAAAAGAGGGATGTCCTAAGTGACGGTGCCGTAACCAAATGGTGGATGGTAATTGAATAGAGGAATGAGCCAGCTTGTCAGTTTGATCCAGAATGTAAAGCCATGTTCCTCTCTGCGACTGCCAATCCTCTTCCTTGTGATAAGATCCTGAAAAAGATGATGATAAAAAAAAAATGTCGCACTACAATTTAAGTCACTGGTAATACGACTCAAAGATAAAAGATTAACATTGAAATTGGGAACATGGAGAACAGAAGGCATAGGAAGGGAAGAGGTGGCATGAATTAAACCTTTTCCTGACACAAACAAAATGGTACCATCTGCAATCCGCACTTTTTCCTGACCTGAGGAGGGGTTATACTCTGAAAATAAATTAGAAGAGCCAGGCATATGGTCGGAAGCACCGGAATCAATAATCTATGGTACAGTTGTATGAGATAGCAATGCACATGGGGAGGAAGCCAAGTTACCTGAATTGGCAAAGGAAGAAGAGGGTGCACTTGTAACAGAAGTGGAGGCTCGACGGTCTAGCAAGTGGCGAAGAGCAATCTCAAAATCCGAGGCAGATAACCCCGAAACATCAACAGCGGAGGAGATAACCGGAGATGAAGATGGTGGCTCAACAGTGTCTAAAAGATGGGCTCGTGCATGGCCCCGCGACCTCTAGTACCAGACCGACCCTCTCGAGTACCAGGACGGTCGTCTCGGCCACCAGAGGGAGCTTTATGCAGCTTTTAACAAGTCTCTCGTGTGTGGCGAGGGCGACGACAATAGTCACAGTAAAGGTTATCTTTCTCAGAGGAAGGACGAGAACCACGAGTCACACGGTTGCCATCGCGAGAGGGTGGTGCAGAAACCAAGGCCAAGCGATCAAGAGTGGTAGAAGGAAGCATTCTGCACAAAAACAAGAGCTTCCTGGTGAGAAAGAAGTACATCCATGCCAAGTACTTTACTCCGAACCGGATCATACTCCACATTTAGGCCTTCCAAGAACTTGACAACTTGTTTTTATGCCACAAACGTCTGGTAACCAGCAGAGTCAGTGGGACAGACAGGCTTGTAATCCTGAAGGTGATCAAGCTGCTTCCACCTATTGCTAAGGAAGGTAAAATATTGGAGGATAGTTGTCTCACATTGTACTGACCTTTCAATGGAGCGACGTAACTCGAAAGCCTGTGAGAAGTTGCCCTTCCTAGAGTAAGTAGTGGCGACAGCCTCCCAAATATCTTGGGCAGTGTCCATAGACAAATAGCCCTCTCCAATCTAAGGTACCATAGAATGTATCAACCACCCCATGATTAGGAAGTTGGTGATCTCCCACTGGTCATAACTAGGATATGTGGTACTGGGTGCCTGTATCCTTCCGTCAACATACCCCGTCTTCCCTCTGCTCTTCAAGAAAACAGTCAGACTTTGCGACCAGGCTAGATAATTTTGACCATTAAATAGAGTGGTGGTGATCTTAAGGCCAGGATTGAGGTTATCAGTCATAGTAGGAGGTATCATGGAACTCTCGCTCTTTGGTGGTTGTGAAGTAGTGGACTCACTAAGGGAATCGGCTATGGATACTCTACTAGTTAACTCTCAAACACAATACCAATCACAAACCCGGAAGATAATAGTAGAAGAAAAGACCCAACTACCACGATGAAAGCATAAGAATTAAGAACTCATAATTTTATATTTTTTTTTAAATATATTTAACTGTGTCTAAGTCGGAAACATTGCACAAAACAAAGAGAGAAACAGATGATGGAGATCGACTGACTATTTGGAGAAGCCGGCGGTCGGAAGCGTGGCCGACAGAGGCCAAGAAGGCCAAAGGGGTTGTCGACAAGCCCCTAGAAGGCCAAAGAGGCTGTCGACAGACCCCTAGAAGGCCAGAGGGGCTACCGACTAAGCCTAAGAAGCTATCAGAGAGCCCAGGAGGTCTGTAGATGAACTAGGCAAGGGTGTTAGAGGTGCGGATTGACTATCGGTGGCCTGGGTGAGAGTCTACGGTGGCCGACTGGACTCTTGGAGAGAGAGAGAACTGCCGGAAGTGATGCTAGCGAGAAGAATGAGTGTCAACAGAAGAGGAGGTATGGGCTAGGGTTTTGGATCTGATACCATGTAGATTTAGAGAAGAGAAAGAGATAGGGAATGAGTTAGACTTCATTCTCTTTTATATTGATAATTCTGAGGAATTACAGGCCTAATTCTGAGCAACTAAAAAAGGAATAAATAAGGATACAATTATTATTTCCTATTCTCATATTTCCTATTCTAACAATTTCCTATTTTAATATTATGTACATTCTACAATATTCAGTAACTCTAAAATAATTTTTGTTTGTTTCAATTTTTATTTTTGTAATCATTTCATTTAATAATTGTAAATAACTTTTATTTAATTAGTTCAGGTATTGGTCAAAAATAATTTTGTGGACATTTTAAATCAATTATTCTTAAAAAAAATAAATAAAAATAAGAGGCACAATATGGATTTATAACATATAAAGTCATCAACTATTGAAATAAAATGTAAAAACTCCTTTTAGAGTGATTTAAAAATATGAAATATATTGAATCATACTTAAAAACTAATAAAAATTTATCAAAATCTATTTTAAACCCCAATAAGTGTGATTATAAAATAAATATATGCGTATCAGGTAAGTTTATAAAAATTCACGGTTCTTATTACTGCAACCATTACGCTACGGCCTTTACACCCCGCAACTGCAATCACGCCACCGCAACCGTTACGGCAACCACAACCGCTTTTTGAAACCTTACTGATTGGTGAGCCTTCTCTCGCCTAACATGGATTACCCTCTCTCCATGAGCAACTACACCCGCACTGCAAGCACATCCCCATTCTGCGAGTAGCCCCGCTCATCGTGGTCCTTCATACCTTATTCTCACATGTAATGCTCGGGAGTGACTACCTCTGTTCAGTTGCAACATAGCTTGGTCCTTGGCTCTCGCCTATGTCTCCCTTATGCACTCACTTCCTAAGTGGGGATTACTCTGCTCACTACTATCACAGGCATCACTTGGTAGCCTAGACTGGGAGCAGGGCTTAGTCATCCACTACTCGAGATCATTGGAGGATTGTGGATTGGAGACTAGGATCACAGGTTCATTAAGGTTGCCTAGTTGTCTCCCTAGGGAAGACAACTCCTCCTAGACCAGTCTTAGAGAGAGAGGATGGTCCTATGATGCACTTCCTGAGATGTCATACCTACCTTTGCAGGTTCTATGATGGAACCTTCGCGAGATCGGAGTCAGAGGACGCAATAGTGGGGTTGTCCATAGATGCATGTAGCCACACAAGAACAACACTAGTATAGCGTGTGCACAGCAACCTCATAGCTAAGTATTCAAGGTCTTTCACTACCACTCTCTCTATCTCTAAGGCTGCCTTGGTCTTCTCCTCCACTGCCTCGACGTTCCTTGATAGTGCCTCCCTACTTTGATTCCCTGAAGGTCCACAACTTGAGCACCTCTAATACCTAATACCTACAAAAAGCATTGTTATACTTGGAGGATAAAGTTATACCTCACTCTCCCACAATGAGAAGAAAAAAAATGAAACATAGATTTGGCTGTTTTTGGAATTCAAAATGAACTTAAGTTGTTTTGATGGCTTGATTGAACACAAAATTAAGTCCAGCAGCAACGGCAGCACTAGTGACGTTGTGAGATGTTACTTGTTAGTAGTAGTTGGCAGGCAATGTTGATAATAGCTGGTAGGATTTTTGATGGCAGAGACAATGGGGTGGGAGTTGATTGGTGTGCAGAACTGGCAAGGACTTGGGACGGGACCAAAATTTCATGCCTCGAGGATCCAAATTGTGTAAACTTTTTTTTTTCGTTTACGTAGATGATATTTTTCTTCTAAACCATGATTTCATTTACTGAAAATTTGTAGTTTTTATTAAAAAAATTCATAAATTGTATGTGTTCCCCATTTAATAGCTATACAACATGTGTACATAACTAAAAAACAAGACACAAAAATGGTGGGAATATAACAAAAGAATATACATTATATATATATATATATATATATATTGTATGTATATAAATATTAGATTTATAAACAGTGAAAATTAATAAAAGTTAACACTAATTTAACATTAAAAAAAATTAAATCAACCTGATACTAAGTATGTGTTGCATTGTGTTCCAAGGATTGTTAGAAGCCATAGGAGCTAGTCTCTCAACTTCACAACTGTGTTTAGATCTGTTTTGCGTTGTCGATGGTTTGATATGTGTTGTATATATTTTGAATTTAATCCTCATGTTTCCACATATTTTAATATGAACCCTAAAATCAGATTTAAAAAATTAAAAATAAGATTCCTCCGTGTCCCCTAAAAACAAAACTATTAAAAAAATAAACACACCACGTGGCATGTCCCGTCCTGTCTATGTCCTGTAAACAACACAGCTAAGACACCTATTTTGAAGTGTCAATGCTTCATAGCCCCAGACTCTCCATGATTGCTTTCTCACTCCCTTTAAGCCTATTTCGACTCGTACCCCATCCATCTTGGTGACCTAGCTCCAGTTCTGTGCCTGCCATACTTCCAAGAAGGCCCCCAGCATAGTAGTTAAATCGAGATTCGTATCGTGAATCGAAATGACCTTGTACCGAATCGCGAATCGAATTGAATCGTGAATCGTAAAGATTCGGTCACTTTTTTAAAATTACATAAAATATATATTTACACATTTAGATGTTAAATATATCTTATGAATATGAAATATTTAGACTTAAATCAATGAAAATGTTATTTTGAGTGATAATCACGTAATTTAATAGGTAAGAAGTTAACAAAGATTCTTATGTAAGATCACTATCTTACTTTTTTTCTTTTTAGATATTTCTTATCAACCATTCGTAATAAAGATAATAACCAAATAGACATTATCAATTTCCAAAATAACAATAATTAACAACGATATTGATATTAGGACAATAAGCATACGCACTTTTCTAAGTAACAATGAACAAATAATAAGAAAGAATTATTTAGAATATTTTATTTTAAAGCCTAAAACATTTTCAAAGGTATAACTGACCTCACATATGTAATATTCAATTATATTCAATTTAATAAAATAGCAATAGATAATTCATAGTGTAACTTTAATCTTAAACATCTTTAGAAGATATATTATGATTTTTTAGAGGGAAAAAAAATGAGAAGAAATGTTTAAAATATGTTAGGTTTAACTGAATCTGATTGGATTCTATTAAAAATTTCATGATCACTAAAATAACAACAAATTATGTATATATGTTGGTTATTTTTGTATTAAACGCTATTAAAAGTTGCATTATGTCATTTTCACTAAAAACATGGAGAAAAAAATAGTCGAAAATATGCCGAACACAATAATTTAAAAAATTACATGAATCATAAAAAGTGAATTGAATCGTGAATTGATTGTGAATCGTGCGATTCACTAGAGATTCGCTTCCAAAATAGATTGGCCCATAGATTCGTATCGATTTTTCAAAAAATTTGAATCGAATCGCGAATCGTAAGATTCTGATAAAAGAGAGATTCACCCATAGATTCGTATCGATTTTGCAAAAATTGTGAATCGAATCGCGAATCGTAAAATTCTGATAACAGAGGCCCCCACTACCAGCCAACTCACCTCCAAGGCTCCAACCATCCACAATTAACTTTCCTGTCTATTTTAAGATGTGAACCCTTAAATATAAACTTTTTAGGTTTACCAAATATACATTATGAAGTCAGCAAGGGATGCAAGGACTCATTTGTTCAATGTTGGCTTGAAATATTTTAGCATGTTGAAATAAATTTTCCACTTGCCATTGAAAGAGGCACTTAGGCTCTATTTGGATAGATGTGAATT
This sequence comes from Camellia sinensis, assembly GCF_055761805.1. NCBI lineage: Eukaryota > Viridiplantae > Streptophyta > Magnoliopsida > Ericales > Theaceae > Camellia > Camellia sinensis. The sequence continues at coordinate 87,457,760 of NC_138963.1, forward strand.
TCAAATCAAGGGATTTAAAGTTGGATTTTATAAAAATATTGGAGAGTTAGCTATTATAGGTGGATAGAAAAACTAGAAAATATGAATTTTAGTAGCATCTTTGTAGCTAAAAGGAGAATTCTTAGCATGATTTCAAATAACTACTTTTACATAGGTATTTCAAATGCACCTTGATAAAACTCTTTAATATAATCTTGAAATACTTGGGTAAACTATCATATCTTAATTTAAGCTATCTTGCTTTCTTCTTGAATGACTGATGCCAAATCCATGCATTTCAAATTCATAAATACAAACGGCGTCTTATTGTTAAGTACCTTGAAGACAAAGGAAAAGAAAAAGACAAAACAATGAAAAAACATAAAACTTAAGACTTGTCCATAGTAATATGCTAATGACTTTGGATATGCTCTAGTGCTCCTCCCTACACTGAAAATTATAATCCCTGTTTACTGCAGCTTAAATAAGCTGTTTATAGCTTATTTTAGTTTGGAAGTTTGTGTCAGGTTGTTTGATGCAGTTTTTGCTTGCATCTTAGTAGGCAAAATTAGCTTAAATAAGTTGATTATGTAGAAGCTGGGAAGGGGTGCTTTTAGCTTCTGTTTTCTGCTATTTTATTATCATCTTTTATCTTACAATAAGTTGCACCAAACAAAGTCAATAGATAATTGTATTGGTTTTTGATAAAGCACAAAACATGCAGGCAGCAATAGAGGTGCATTTGACAGCTAGTTTTAGGAATTTGTTTCTTGTTTAAGCTTTATGACAAATTCAAATTTTGATAGATGCCTAGATAATAATTTGTTCATATTTTATTACTCAGTTAATTTGTTTATTATGTGTGTGTGTGTTTCCTTTAGAATTTGCTACCCTCTGTTCATGTAATGTTATCATTCATGCTCATTTTTATATTAATGGTAGGATACTTGAAATCACATTCTGCATATCACTATTTGTGCATCTGAATTTCTTAGGTAATGGTAAATCTAACTTGTGCCTTTTCTTAAAAAATGAATAACACTTATAATAATAATTTTTTGATTTGTTCCTGAACTATGATGAATGAAGGGGGAATTTTGAAGGATACCCTGAGGCCTCCTATTCCAGAACGGTGTGATCCTGAGTGGAGGACACTGATGGAACAGTGCTGGTCAACGGACCCCGAAGCTCGGCCATCGTTTACTGAGGTTACAAATAGGTTGCGATCAATGTCCATTGCAGTCCATGCAAAGGGACAAAATTATGTAGCAAGACAGACGAGGCCTGGCATCCCTGTGTAATTCCGAAGGCAACACACCACATACCATGTTTGAATTTGTTCCTTTCTTCAAGAGCCAAGATTGTCTTGTATCTTGTTGGAAGAAACCCTAAGGTGGAGAGGATTTATAAGCTTTCAAGGGCATGAGCACGAATACAGTAATTGCTGGAGTTGTAACTCTCCGATGCATAGTATCTTCTTTTTTTTCTTTCTTTCCCCACTTTTGTTAATTAGTATAGCTGTTCATTCATTCATTCTTTTTGGTATATAGGAAAAGACATCGTATTAAGGTGTGATGGAGAGGGCATATATATATTTTTTCCCCCTGATTAGTACTGTTGATGTTTGTGTATATATATTGTATGCACATGAATGAAGTAATTTAACTTTTGTTTGATGTATCTGCTTTCTCTATGAGCTTTTTGTAACTGTGCTAAGGTGTGGTGTATCTATTTTTGGCAATGGATGAAACCCAAATTTGACGTGTGTATTATGTATTTTTTCTGAGGAAAGTGTTTGAGAGAGAGGGAAACAGAATGGAAGGGAGTTCAGAGGAGAAGAAGAGGTCAGGAAAGAAGGAAAAAGGAAGCCTCTCCACTCCTCCATCTCTATGATTATGAATATGACTATCATGCAATTCGTAAGGTTCCTATCATGCAATTTATAAGGTTCCTTCTCGTGGTGGTCCTAATGTTAAAGCCAAACATGCTGAGATCTGTTTTCTCGAAGTTTGTCCATTATTCTTATCCAATCTTATTAAACGGGGATATGGGCGAAATTCTTTCAGAATAAAGTTTTAGGCCACGTTTGTTTGGGTGAACATGAGTTTGGGATTGGATTAATAGTTCAATAAAATTATTAATCTGATGTTTGATTAAACAATTAAAGTACGGACTAATTATTTTAAACTTGACTATTAGTTAAGATAAGATACATAATTCAATGAATTCGTAGTCCTAGGACTATTAATCATGGGAATGCTAATCCAGTCTGTCCAAACAAACATGGCCTTAATGTATTAAGGATAAGTACAAAAAGTTTTCTTTAAAAATGCGTATCACTATTATCACAATATATTAGTAATTTAATATTTTAGATTTTAAAATAATATTCACTTTGCTTGGTTCTTCTTTTCTAAAAATACTTTTCAGAAAATTTTACTTTCTTGTTTTTCGTTTTTTTTGTTTTTATTGAATTTTTTTAATATTTTAAATAATTTTTTTTTATTTTTTAGACATACCTATCATAAATATACTTAAAAAGTAAAAAAATTATGAAAATAACCTTTTAAAAATTCACTAAATGCAAAAAATTAAAAAAAAATACAAGAATTTAGTACATTTTTTGTATTTTGATGTATTTATTAAATTTTTAAAATATTTTTTCACAAATTTTTTACTTTTTAAATATATCTAAGTAAGGAGCATCTAAAAAAGTTTTTTTAAAAAAAAAAGCTTAAAATTTTAAAAATATTTACTTAAAACAAAAAACACGAAAATTAAAAAACTCAATTTTCAAAATATTTAATTCAAAAAATTCAAACCAATCACACTGTTTACTTTTGATCTAAATATCAATTTTTAATAAAATTAGTAATTTTATAATCCTCTCATTATGATTTATCAAATAAGATTTATGTTGACTATAAAATTTAAAAAAAAAAAAAAATAATACCGTCGAAATTGACGTAAACAGTAACATGTTATTCTGGTTCACATTAACATTTTACTGTTACAAAAAATAGAGAATATACTAGATAAACTAACCAAAAATACGCATACACAAAATTTTTAAACTTGTATAAAATAAAATAAAAGTGTTCCTCGTCAAATGAGTTCTATGATATATATATATATATATGCATGGGTAATACTGTCTAAGAAAAAAAAAAATTACTCTGTCCTTACTTAATTATGCGCCTCCTCCTTAGGGAGTTTCTGAAGCAAAATAAATTAGATTGCCATTTTCACCAAACAAGGGTTCCATAGAGAGATTTTGGCCAAATTTTCAATATTAAAATGGCTAATTACTTTCTTTTTTTCCCAAATATATATATGCTGAAAAATAAACAATTTAAATTTGTAGTTTGTTAGTGTTTAATAATCTAATTTAGCACTTAAAATTGAATTAAGTGAAAATCAATTAAACTTGTGTGTTAATTACAACTGATATCATTGAAAAATTTAAGTGACTCTTAAAATATAAGTTAAAGTCAATAAAATTTAAAGTGGTATGAAATTAAGTAATTGTTGCTAACTTTTAACTTCTACCTCACTATTATCACTGCTGCCGCTGCCGCCACCACAACTACTAATATTATCACTTTTGTTACTATTGTCATTGTTGCTATAAGTATCACTATCATTTTACTATTGTCATCACACTACCACCAACGCCACCTCACTACCATTGCCATTATAGTCGTCACTTCCATTACAACCATTACCATGACTACCATCATCATTCCACCATCACAATAACCACCATCACTGTCACCCTTTCTTATCTCTATGATATTACCCTTTCACCATAATCACAACCATTATCCATTTATCTCCACCATCATTATCATTGGTGTCATAGCTAATGTTGTTGCTTCCTCTACCACCACCAACTCATCATCACAATATAAAAATTAAAAGATACAATTTAATCTTTTACATATTAAAATATATAATTTGTTTTAGTTCAATATGTGAAATTTTATCAAACAATTATTTATCTTAAAAAATTCTGTGTGGGGATATATTTTCTAAGTCCCAACACGTGGCCAAGGTGACGCCGACGTGTCAGCCGAGGTGCCACGTGTCCAAGACATGACGCCGAGGTGATCTCGGCAAGGCCGAGGTGATCTCGGCAAGGCCGAGGTTAACTCCGAAGATATCGGAATCCGAGATAAGCGGATAAGGCACAAGAGTCCTAGAATGAGGAAGGACTATAGCATGGATAAGGATAACACTCTTAGGGAGTTTATCTTTATCTCTTAGAGAGTCCAGGGTAAACACTAAGCAAGAGTCCATTGAAGCTAGGCTTCTGTTGGGACAAGGATTGAGTTAACTATAAAAGAGAGGCACCCACGTGGGTCTAAGGTACGCAATTTATGTTTTGAAAAGTGAAATTAGCACTATTGATTATCTTTGAGAGATATACTGACTTGATCGTCGGAGTGCTCCCGGGTGGACGAACCACCACCGGAATCTTCTCTTTCTGTTGCAGGTCAGCCAGGTGTCATCTATTCTGCCAGTGCTCTCTAGCTAAATACTAAGTTGGGCAGTGTGATCGGAAAATCACTCACACAATTTGGTGCCATCTGTGGGAAAGAAAGAAGAATAGATGGCCAATGACGGACAGAAGGAAAAGATTGGGGGCGACACTCCTGCTAGGAGTGGCAGACCTATCGACCTTGACGTCGAAGGAGACAACCGCAACACAGAAACTCGTGACCAGAATCACAGCAAGAAAGACGTTGGCTAGGATGGCGACGTGCCAAAGAAGCCAGATCGAAGTGGGTACTACAATGAGAATGACCTCCAAGTATGGAAGGATAGATGCCTGCGGAGGGATGAAGAGGTAAAAGAGATGACAAACAAATTGGAAGACTTGTAATCGGTCGTCAATTTTATGATGCAAAACAATGTCATGCAGCCACCATACCCACTGCAGGACACGCCGATCCCAGCGGCCAATGCCCAGAAGGGAGGGCAGAAGCAAGTCCCAATAGCCCCTCAGCATACCAGGAGTGAAAAACACTCTCACCAGCCTTCAAGGGAGGTCGGACGAGGAGAGTCAAGGAGAGAAGAATCACGGAGGATGCATCACGTGAAGGAGGCAGACCCCAAAGAACATCGACATGTTCAGGGGCAGGCACTCTGCTTCGACACAACTCACGGAGAAAGATCGAAAAGGACCCACCATGAAGCTGAGAGTAGTATGCCGAAAAGATTGAAGTCAGGAGATAGTCGAGCCCCTGGGCGGAGCAAAGAAGACTTGAGAGATTACCTCAAGAGGAAGCAGCAAAATACCGATGCCGAGGTAACTTCCCCTGAAAAGTCGAGAACACTATTCTCGGTGGAGCTAGACAAATTTGAGGCTCCGAAGAGATTCAGTATGCCAAGGTTCCAAATATACGATGGTAAGTCGGACCCCAACTTCCACGTTGGGTTATACTTGAACTCGATGGCATTATATAGTGGGAACGAGCCGTTGCTCTGCAAAGTGTTCCCCTCATCCTTCGGGGAGATTGCATCAGATTGGTTTCACAGACTACCAAAGGGAAGTGTGAAGACCTGGGAAGGCCTGGCCGAGATGTTTGTGGCCAAGTTCGTGACAAACAAGCTGCAGCCATTAAGAGTGGATGCATTGATGGCTCTGAAGATCAGCAAGGATGAAGGCCTTAGGGCCTATGCAAAAAGGTACTATGAGGTATTCAACCGAATACCAGAGTGTAATCAAGAGGTGGCGGTCGTATCTTTCAAGAACGGCCTAAAAGACAACTGTTCACTACGAAAATCTTTGGCAAAGACATTGCCAAAAAGCATGGAAGAGCTCATGGCGAGGATCGAGAAGTATGCCAGAGCCGAAGAAGATATATCGGGGACCAAAGAGGCAAAGCAGGAGAAGGGAAACGGCTCGCTGAAGCGAGGCCGAGGTAACAATGGATTGAACAACAAGAGACAGAACTGAGGGCTGCATATGCAATGGCAATTGTGTTCCGAATCCCAATTCACAAAGTCTTGGATCAAATTCGGAATCAACCCTATTTCAGAACACCAGTAAAGGCACCAGGAGAATTCATGGGAAGAAACCTTGGCAGGCATTGTGCTTACCACAATGAAAACGGGTATATGACTCAAGGCTGCAGAACCCTAAAAACACACTTGGAAGACCTGGTGAGACAAGGCCATCTGAGAGACCTTATCGATGAGGCCAGAACAAGGGAAGAACATGCAAGATTGCCTCAAGCGACAGCAGCTCTACCTCTCCCAGCACAGCAACCTCAAGCAGGAGGACCACAGGTAATTAATGTCATTCACTCGAAGGTCAGCGAAAACGAGATCAGGGGGGAGACCCAGAACGTGAAGCACTTGCAGCATGTCTACCAAGTCGGGAAAAAGAGACATCGGGCAGAGGAGTGCCAAGGACCGATAGTGTCCTTTTCTGAAGCCGACCTTGAGATGGTGCAGCACCCGTATAATGATGCCTTGGTAGTATCCCTCCAGGTTGGGGAATGTCGAGTAAGGCGCATCCTGATTGACCAAGGCAGCTCTTGTGACATCATGTACGTCCGATGTTACAAGCAGCTTAGCCTTCACCCAGAAGATATGGAGCAATCCAATAGCCCAATGGTCGGGTTCAATGGAGCGCCGACATGGCCACTAGGAACAACCAGCTTGGAGGTGCAGGCAGGCACCAAGAAGATAACAACAGAGTTCACCATAATTGGCACACCCTCCCCTTACAACATCATTTTGGAAAGACCATGGTTGCATGCAATGAGGGTTGTTCCCTCAACTTTGTATCAACTATTGCGGTTCCCAACAGAGCATGGGATTGAGGAGGTCAGAGGAGATCAGCTGCAGGCAAAGAATTGCTCCATGGCAGCAATGAAATCCACCTGTAGCATAAGAGAACCAGAGAAGGCAGAGATTGAAAACGAGGACATGGAGGTCCTAGAGGATGTCGGCAAGGAGCCGGCCGAAAAGAGTGAAGAAACACTGAAGAAAATCTTCGTCTAAGAGGGGGATGAAGAACGCTTCTTTCTTCTCGGCTCGGGCCTAGCCGAAGAGGAAGAAAGAGAGATGGAAGCTTTCTTGAGAGCAAACATTAAGGTGTTTGCTTGGACGCCTTACGAGATGCTTGGCATTGACCTCGAGGTCACTTGCCATAAACTGAATGTTGATAGGTCAGCAAAACCGGTAATCCAACGAGCAAGAAGACCGACGTTGATACACGTCGAAGCAGTGGAGGAGGAAGTAGACAAACTTCTCGAGGCCAGGGCCATTCGAGAGGTAGATTACCCGACATGGTTATCAAACACAGTAGTAGTGAAGAAGAAGAATGGTAAATGAAGGGTCTGTGTGGACTTTACCAGCCTGAACAAGGCCTGTCCCAAAGACAGTTTTCCTCTACCCAAGATTGACCAGCTGGTAGACGCCACTTTCGAGGCATGGAAGGATGAGCTTCCTGGATGCCTACAGGGGATACCATCAGATAGCCATGTATCCCCCAGATGAGGAGAAGACTGCATTTATCACCCCAAAAGGCCTGTACTGCTACAGAGTGATGCCTTTTGGGTTGAAAAACGCAGGAGCAACGTACCAAAGACTGGTAACCAAGATGTTCAAACACCTGATTGGCAGAACGGTGGAAGTTTACATCGATGACATAGTCGTGAAGACCAAGGAACCTAAAGGTCATCTAGCCGACCTGAAAGCAGTCTTTGACATCCTTAAAACATATTGGCTCCGACTCAACGCAGCGAAGTGTGCATTTGGAGTAGGATTTGGTAAGTTTTTAGGATACTTGGTGACTAGAAGGGGCATTGAGGCCAGCCCAGATCAGATTAAGGCCATCTTGGAATTGAAAAGCCCGACGTCGGCAAAACAGGTACAAATATTGACTGGAAGGGCCGCAGCCCTGAATAGGTTCATCAGCAGAAGCTCAGATAAGTGCAAACCTTTCTTCAACTTAGTGAAAAAAGCCATAGACTTCCTATGGACTGAGGAGTACGATGCCGCTTTGGCCGACCTGAAGAAATATTTGACCACAACTCCAGTTCTTTCAAATCTAGAACCTGGGGAGGAGCTGTTCCTATACTTAGCAGTCTCAGAACACGCAGTAAGCGCAGTAGTAATCCAAGAAGAAAAAGGGGAGCAAAAAGTTGTTTACTATGTAAGCAAAACCCTGGCCAATGCAAAAACAAGGTATCTACCCTTAGAAAAATTGGCACTTTCTTTAGTAATGGCTTCAAAGAAACTGAACCATTACTTCCAGACCCATAAAATTGTGGTGTCAACAGAACACCCCTTGAAGTCTTTACTACAACAAGGAGACCTGGCAGGAAGAATAGCCAAATGGGCAGTGGCCTTGGGACAGTATGACTTGGAGTACAGACCCAGAACAGCAATCAAAGGCCAAGTTTTGGCCGACTTCATGGCCGAGTTCACACCAGAATCCATCGCAAATCGGGCTCCGTTAAGCCGAGGTGAACGATGTCCAAGCAAGAAAGGAGAAGCCCAGCCGAATGTAGCAGAACAAAGGAAAAAGGAAAAACTCAGACCCTGCAGCATTTACATCGACGACTTTTTTCGACTGTTTGTCGATGGGAGCTCAAACCGGCAAGAAGCAAGGGCAGGAGTAGTACTAGTATCTCCAGATGGAGAGGTATTGGAACAGTCCATTCGATTGGGGTTCAAGGCCTCAAACAATGAAGCAGAGTATGAAGCATTGATTGCAGGACTAAAGCTGGCGGTTGCAGCAGAAGCCGATGAAGTGATAGTCTTCTGTGACTCCCAGCTCATAGTCAACCAAACAACGGGCGAGTTTGCAGCTCGAGATGAGAGGATGTCAGCCTACGCAAAGGAAGTCAACATGTTAGTAGCTTTGTTTTAAAATTGTCGATTACATCAGGTTAGCCGAGATAATAACAGTCACGCCGATGCATTGGCTAATCTGGTTAGTGCAATACAACCTGGAAAAGCAAGGACAATAATGGTCGAATACTTGTCAGGCCCGAGCATCAAACCACTGACCATAGAGCATGAAGCAATGTGTGTGGACATGGGACCAAGCTGGATAGATGCAATTGTTGCATTCCTGCAAGTAGGAAAGCTGCCAGATGACCACAAGGAAGCACACAAGATCAGATTGAAGTCAGCAAGATTCAGTCTAACAGCAGAAGGACATCTCTATAGAAGATCTTTCACTTGACCCCTTTTAAGGTGTGTACACCCATCACAAGTTGAAGATTTTGTATATGAAATACATGAAGGAATATGTGGAAGTCACACTGGGGGCAGATCACTTGCCCACAAGGCCATTACCCAGGGGTATTGGTGGCCCTACATGCAGAAAGATGTAGAAGCCTATGTGAAGAAATGTGAAAAATGTCAAAGGTTTGCACCATTGATATACCAACCAGCAGCAGACCTAAACCCAGTATCCAGTCCTTGGCCGTTTGCCCAATTTTGGCATGGATCTCGTTGGGCAACTGCCCCAAGCAACTGGACAAAGAAAGTACCTACTGGTAGCAACAAATTACTTCACAAAGTGGATAGAAGCTGAGCCCTTAGCCAAGATCCGAGATGTAGACGTGAAGAACTTCTTATGGAAGAACATCATCACCAGATTTGGGATTCCGAGAGCAATCGTTACTGACAATGGAACACAATTTGACAGCAAACTAATCAAGAACTTCTGTGCAAAGTTCAAGATCAAGAACTACTTTTCAACCCCAAGCTTTCCTCAAACCAATGGTCAAGCAGAAGCATCCAACAAAGTTATCCTAGATGGGATAAAGAAGAGGCTACAGGTAGCAAAAGGAAAGTGGGTGGATGAACTACCAAGTGTGCTCTGGGCATATTGGACTACGCCGAGAAGATCAACGGGGGAATCCCCATTTGCTATGACCTATGGCATAGAAGCTGTCATTCCGCTTGAAGTTGGCATCCCTGGGATCAGAACCCATGGAGTAGAGAATGGGACTAATGATGTACTCTTAGCCCGAGATCTGAACCTACTAGAAGAAAGAAGAGAGAAAGCTACAATTCAGCTCGCAGCCTACCAGTAGCAGCTTGCCAGAGCTTATAATAAAAGAGTCAACCCAAAGGAGTTCCAAGTCAGAGACCTAGTCTTGAGAAAAGTCGTCGGCAACAAGAAGGATCCCAGGGAGGGCAAGCTTGGCCCAAACTGGGAAGGACCCTACAGAATCACTTCGGTATTAGGCATCGGGGCATATCGACTTGAAGATAGTGAGGGCAAAGAGTTGCCAAGACCCTAGAATACTTGTAATCTGAAGTTTTTCTATCATTAGATTTTCCTTGTTATTTGCCGACATAATGAATAAAATTTTAGCAGAATTCTTCTATATTTGTGAACTGATGAAGATACATAACGTTGTTTCGAAATACGTGCATAATGAGACCCCAAGTGGAACTTAGATTCACATTAGGGGGGCAGAGAGAAGAAATGATGTTTAACACTTGTTGAAACTTGAGAAAAGTTTACAAGTTGAAGTTAAACCGAAATGATGTTTAACACTTGTTGAAACTTGAGAAAAGTTTACAAGTTGAAGTTAAACCGAAATGATGTTTAACACTTGTTGAAACTTAAAAAGTTTACAAGTTGAAGTTAAACCGAGATAATGTTTAACACTTGTTGAAACTTATGAAACGTTTACAAGTTGAAGTTAGACTAAGGTAAAACACTTGTTGAAATTTTATGAAACTAAGGTTATGTTTAGAAAGGTACTTGGGTACTTGCCGAGATAAATCATCAATTTGTATTGCCGAGGTGTTTCACCCCGAGAAGGTTGCACAAGACTGAAGAGCATTTTTAAGACACAAAATTATTCTAAGTATGAAAGTCATACAAGAGCTATAAAGGGAAGACAAACATACAAACATTCAAGAAAAAAGGAAGTTGTATTCATAAAAATCACCTCGGCCATACAAAGAGTTTACATTGTCCCAGAAACAGAGAAATACAAGAGGCAAAAAACAAAGAAAAAAAAACATCAAAACTCTGATTCCTCAGCATCATTAGCTAGCTGGGTCTGGATCTCAGAAGACTGCTGGGAGGACATCTTAGCTACCTTCTCGACCGCAAGCTCAGTATCAATCTCTTGAAGGGTCTGATCAAGGCTCTTGTCGGCGAGAGGCAAGTCCAAAGATGCCTGCTTAGGGGTAGCTTCCTTAGGGACCTCCTTAACCTCCTCATCTTGAGTCAAGTCTAGGACTTGCTTATTTTGAGGAAGAGACTTGGCCCCAGCAGCTTCCTTGGGCTTCCTCACCAAAACCTCCTCCTCGGACTCAGAGTCGTCGTCGGCGGCGGGTTGGCTTGGAGTTGAGGGGAATGGCAGAGGAAGGACATCGGCATTCTTGAGGGGCGAGTCCTCGGGGACATCAAGCTTTTTCAGCAAGCTCATCCAGCCAAGGGTGAAACCCCTGTTGCATGCTTGCTTCACCTATTTTTCGTAGTCCGCCGTGACGTCGGCCACCCCCTCGTTGTAGCCCTTTTCATCGGCTGCCTTGACTTCGGCTTCTTTGGTGGCTAGAGCGTCTTGCAATTCTTTTTGGGCCTGGGCCGTCTTTTCTTCGGCATCCTTCTTTTCGGCCTCAAGCACCTTTTTGATGGCCTTAGCAGAGTCCGCCTTTTCTTCGGCGTCGTTTTGGGCTTTGATGGCTGCCTCGGCCTGATCTTCCACCTTTTTCATTTTCGATTGCAAACTTTTGTTGGCCTTTTGAAGACTGGAGACTTCCCTCTTCATCTCAGCCATCCTCTCTCGGTTCTCGAAAGATTGTACTGAGAGCGAATGGGCATGCTAGATGGCTTGAAAATAAACAGAACAGAAGTTGTTAGAAAAAAATTACAAGTATGAAATGAACAAAAAGAAAGAAAACATTGCCAGACAAAGACACTTACTTGAACGGAGCATTGAAGCATCAGAGCATAGTTTTCATACTCGCTCAACTCGGCGTTTCAGTTGAGATCACCGGGGAAAAGCAGAGCGGTACTAAGGGCTACGCCGACGTTAATGTCATCAGCACTATCGTTGGCCATAACTGGCTTATCTTCTAGAGTGATTTTGGGGCCCCAGGGGGCATCATGTTTTTTGGACCCCGAGATGGTTGCAGAGAATGACCTCGGCCTCTTTGATTTCGGAGAATCGGATGGTTGGGCCTCGGCACGCCTCTTCTCCATGGTAGGCTGGGACTTGTCACTTTCAGCCAGTTTGGAGATCGGCAAAGTGTCCTCAGTGTCAACCTGAGTCACCTTGGCTTTTGGTTGAGCCTTCTTAATTCTTTTTTGTTTTGGTGGAAGCTGGGTTTGTGTTGGCTGAGCGTCAACGTCGGAAGGGATGCTGGCTAAGAGGTCTTTTGCAACAGCTTTCTGGCGGTCCATCTCGGAAGAAAACACAGTTCGTCGCCGACGATGTCGTTGAGATGGTAGGATCAGGTATGGAGCCGAGATTGACGGCTGCTCAGCAGGATCAGAGGTTGATCCTTGGTCTGTCCGAGATGTGGACACGACTTGTGGAGTTATGGCAGAAGGTGAAGAAAGGCTTTTCTTCTTCTTCTTTGGGACGTCGGGAATAGCCGACTTATAAGTGGGGATGAAGTTGAGAAGCAGAGGGGCCTTCCGCTTGTGGACTGGAAAATTCAGTAGTTTCTTCAAGTCTTTGCTGGGAAAGAAAGACTGACGGAAGCCCTTTGGTGGCTGAGGGAGAACTGCAAAAAAGAAAAAAGCGTAGACATTAGAGCAGAATGTTGAAAACTTTATGCAAGAAAGTAAGAAAATTTGTGAAGGGTGGCCCTTATCAGCTCATTTCCCGAAAACTGTTCGACTTAGGGGATAAAGATGGAGGTCATCATTTGGCTGAAACTCCCAATTACCCGAAACGATGAAGTAATCATCCCCCGCTCCCTTGTTGGAGTCAGGGAGGTCGACAACGATTTTGTATTCCGTGGACCTCGGCTTGAGGTAATAGATGTGGCCTTTTTTTGATTTAAGGCGATACATGGTATAACAGAACTGGAAGTTGGCAAGAGTAATCCTAGCATTCTCTTGTTTGGCTAACGCTATGGTACCATTAATAACTCGGTACGAATTGATTGCAAGTTGCATTGGGTTCAATCAATTAGAAATGGAGGATTTCACGGAAGAAAGGGTCAAGTGGAAACCTAAGTCCACACTCAATAAACGCTACTACTGGGAAAGGCATAAGGTTTACATTGGGCATAATGGAGTCATGCTCCCCAGCCAACCTCAGATGAACGTCGGCCGGGATTTCGAACTCCTGCCTAAAGTGCTCTAATTTGGCTGGGGTGTCTACCCTATGCTTCTACATACCCACGGCGTCAGCTTAAATGGAGGTATCGGATTTCAAGAAGAGGTATTTTTTAAGGGTTTAAAAGACCTCGGCTCAAAATCTAAAAATGTACTGCGGTAAGGGTTTGTATGAATCTAGAAGGAATTCGTTTCAGTTTTTCCTAAAACCTTGTCGGTTCTATAGACAAATCCCAAAACCTAACTCAATGGGGGCAAAGATTGAATGCATGGATTTGGAAAACAGAAAAAACAGGGATCCGTTTTAGAATCAAGAATGGTAATCAAGACAAAAGTTTGCACAGGTGTGTCCGGCCAAGAACAGTGGTAGAAATCAACAGGTGTGTAAACAAGTATATATTCAAGAAGATGATTTGGGAAAAAACAGAATCATGAAACAAACATATTCAAATATATGGTGGAATACAAGATGTAAGATGAAATATTAAAAATATGGACAAGATTGCAAAGACAGCAGGTAAAACAGTAAAGTTCAGTAAGATAAACAAGAAACTGAGACCAGAAGGAACAATGATTTACTAGAACAAAGGAAGCCGGTGTTGAGTTCGCCGAAGTCAGGCAAACGACGGCAACGGAAAAGAGCAGCAAGAGTCTCAGAGGAGGTGAACAACAGCAATGGCAGAACTTCAGAGCTTGGAAAAATGGAGGATTAGAGAAAGCTAGAGAGAGAAAGCTTCAAGTACGAAAGTGAAAGGATGGAAGAGGAAGAAACAAGTTTTGTCAAAAACTTAAAACGACGGCAAAAAGGGTAATTGATGAGCCTAGAAAAGTGGATTTGTCAAACGGCGCATACAGGCGCGAGACGACTTACGAGCGTGTACAAAGTACGATCTAGTAAAAGGAAGACGCGTGGCTTAAACGGTTGAGTTGTGTATAACAGCTCATGCGTGTGAAGAAGCCCTTGGGATTCTTGATCTTTAAAAAGACATATCGGCCTATAATGATGATCTCGGCTTAAGCCGATGTACTGGCAGGGAGAACCGATATAGGTTCAATCACCTCAAGATGACGAGGTAATAGAACCTAGGGGGCAGTTGTGGGGATATATTTTCTGCGTCCCAACACGTGGCCAAGGTGACGCCGACGTGTCAGCCGAGGTGCCACGTGTCCAGGACATGACGTCGAGGTTATCTCCGAAGATATCGGAATCCGAGATAAGCGGATAAGGCACAAGCGTCCTAGAATGAGGAAGGACTATAGCATGGATAAGGATAACACTCTTAGGGAGTTTATCTTTATCTCTTAGAGAGTTCAGGATAAGAGTCCATTGAAGCTAGGCTTCTATTGGGACAAAGATTGAGTTAACTATAAAAGAGAGGCACTCCCGTTGGTTTAAGGTACGCAGTTTATATTCTGAACAGTAAAATTAGCACTATTGATTATCTTTGAGAGATATACTGACTTGATCGTCGGAGTGCCCCCGGGTGGACGAACCACCGCCGGAATCTTCTCTTTCTGTTGCAGGTCAGCCAGGTGTTATCTATTCTGCCAGTGCTCTCCAGCTGAATACTAAGTTGGGCAGTGTGATCGGAAAATCACTCACACATTCTGTATTCAATATTTAATTTTTAGTTTTCAGCTTTCAATTTTATCAAACACTGGCTTGGAGGTGTTTGATAACCTAATTTAACACTTAAAACTGAAAAATATTAATCAATTAAACCATTTGATAATCATAATTGATATCATTTAAAATTCTAAACATTTTTTTAAAGTAGGCTAAAACTTGATGAAATTTTAAGTTACATGAAATTTATTTAATTCTAACTTATTTTATAGATACTAAACATAAATATCAATATATACTATTATAAACCCATTGCCACCACAACCATTATTGTCGCCGCCGCCGCCACCATTACTACCACTATCACCGCCACCACTACCACCACCACAACCACCGCCATGCCACCGCTGCTACTACCATTACTACCACTACCACCGTCATCACTATTATTATTATTGCCATAAGTACCACCGCCGCCGCCCCACCACCTTCATTGTCATTATTGCCATAACCACCCTCATCATTTACTACTGTCACTACCACCGCTGCCACCACCAACATTACCGCTACCACCACCACCACCGTACCATCGCTACCACTACCACCACCATTACAATATAAAAATTGAAATATATAATTTGAAAATAATAAATTTTAAATTTGATCTTATACATATCAAACAACTTATTTTTAGTTTATCATTTAAATTTTTATTAAACAACTTTTTAACTTAAAAAATTCAGTATTTATTTTTCAATACTTAATTTTCAGTTTTCAACCTTATCAACCACCACCATTACTAACTCTAGGGTCTCTGCGCGCAAATTAACCCATACATTCAATTAAAAAAAATCCAAGGTTTATAACAAAATAATAAATCTCAAGTTTTTAATTTTGTCCATTTAAATTCTAAATTTTTATTTGTTTTCAAACTAAGTCATTTACCTATTTCCGTTAAATAAAATTGACAAATGATATTTGTCATCAAACTCAATGAAAAATTATATTCATTATATTCTAGACATTTTATGTATACTTAGATTGAGTTTAATAACTAAAACATTATTTTTTTTGTTAGTTTATTTAACGGAAATAGGCTAATAATTTAGATTGAAAACAAATCAAAATTTATAATTTAAATTGATATAATTAAAAATTCATAATTTATTTTGTAATAATAATAATAATTATTTTATTTTATTTTATTTTATTTTATTTTATTTTTAATCCAAAAACGAAGAAAACCTTGAATTGGAATCGCCCCGAGAAATAAAGAATCCTAAGACAATAAAAGATGAAAATTTGTAATGATGTATATATAACAGCCGCTTAATTGCTTTAGATTTGTCTTCTTTTTTTTCCCCTCGATTTTATGTTTTTATTTTGAATAATTTACTAATAGTGACCTATATATTGATTGAAGATTTTTTCGTAATTACGCAAACATTCTTGATCAATTATGAAACAAGTTTTTTAGTAATTACACAAACATTCTTAGTCAATTATGAAACATAAATCTTTTATTTTTTTAACAAATTACAAATACACCCATCAGATTTGTTTAAAATATGAATCGATCCTATAATACTAGAAATTACAACTATCGTTTGTTATAAATTTTAATTTAACACAGTACTCAAGAAAAAAAATATATTCTCTTATGCAACAATAAATTATCAAAATTGTTTATTGAAACATATTTCTCATATCATTAAAAACTATTAATTGACTTAATGATTTATTTATTAACAAAATGGTTAATTGAAAAATATTTTTCATATCATTAAAAATTGTTAATTTACTTAATGATTTACTTATTAATAAAATTGGTCATTTGTTATGCGACTATGAGTTATGTATTAATAAAATTAGTTATATATATATATATATATATGTATATTTTTTTCTACTTCTTTATTAGTTCAGTGAATTATCCTAGTAATTTTTTTTGAATGAGAGAATTATCTTAATATTTGTTTTATATTTTTCTGTTGAGAAAAGTTATACACCATAATTTTTTTTATTATATAAATTCAGAAATGTTAAAAACTCATAAATTTACGCAAAATGATATGATAATAGAATTGGAGTCTATAATATTAGGTGTATAACAAATTAAAAAATGATACATTTCATACTACATAATTCTATCATATATTTAATGATTTATTTTATTTAATTTTATAAAATAATATTCTAATTTTTAAAAAATTATCAAAATACAAAACTTTTTTTTAAATAAGATCAAAATACAAAATTTAAATATAGTGTAATAATAACTCATGACTGGTATGAATCTTTTTAAAATAGTCTATCCATATATATAAATATTTATTTAAGTAGCACCGCTGAGATTGTTCAAAAAAGAAAAGAAAAAGAAAAAGAAAAAATAAGTAGCACCGCTGAGATAGAAAAAGAAAGCCGCCACGTGTTACGATTTTGGAGCAGTGTAGTGTTGGTTGTCTGTTATTTTATAATTTTAAAATTATATTTTATTTATTTTATTTTATTTTATTTGATATTTACATATTTTTATGAATAAGTTTATGATGTTATATGAGTTTTCTAATCTTTAAGGTTATCCTACAATATTTCCTAAATATCTAAATTATGGTTATTTAATTGGGTATATTATAAGACTTCAACAACGTTATTTTCTATACAAACAAAAAAGAAGTTTTTCTTCTTTTCTCACTACAACAAAAATATACTTTAGTGGCACTATACTAGTGGCATATTCTTAGAAAATGCCACAAAAAATGATATTTAGTGGCACGTTTTTTAAAAATGCCACAAAACGACAAACATAAAAGGCTCTAGTGACATTTCAATGAACAAGTGTCACAAAACTACAACAAAAACATACTTTAGTGGCACTACACTAGTGGCATATTTTTAGAAAATGCCACAAAAATGATATTTAGTGGCACGTTTTTTAAAAATGCCACAAAACGACAAACATAAAAGGTTCTAGTGACATTTCAATGAACAAGTGTCACAACACTACAACAAAAACATATTTTAGTGACACCATACTAGTGGCATGTTGTTAAAAAATGTCACAAAAAGAATATTTGGTGTCATTTTTTAGAAAAATGTCATAGAACTACAAACATACAAGACTCTAGTGGCATTTCAATTAAAAAAAGTGTTACTTCACTACAATAAAAATGTCAATACAACAAATTTACACTTTAGTGACACTACACCAGTAGCATGTTTTTAGAAAATACTACAAAAATAAAAATTGGCATTAAATGTTTTAGAAAAATGCCAAAGAACCACAAAACATATAAGACTCTAGTGGCATTTCAATAAAGAAATGTCACATCAATTTTATGGCATTTTATAAAATAATGACACAAAAAATTATGTTCGTGACATTTACTAATAGATGCCACTAAACTTTAGTTGCAATGGCATTTTTTTAAAAATGTCAAGACACTAGGTAGGAGCAAATTACTTTTTATTGCACTTAGGTGAAAAGTGTCATAAACAAATATTTTATGGCATTTTAAGAAATGCCACTAAGCTAAAAACTTTCCAAGCTTATAATGACATTTTTGAAAAAATAAAAAATGCCAATATATTGTCTAAATTTTTAAAATGCAGTAAATGATTAAAAATAAATTAATTAAACTCAACATACAATACAGGAAAAAGCATATTCGGCGACTAAATTTCCTGACCAAAAAAATTTGATCGCTGAAAGTAGCTTTCAGCGACCAAAACAGCATTAGTTGTCAAAAGTAAAGCTTTTTGGCGATTAAACAATTTTAGTAGTCAAAAGTCTGCAATTAGTGACTAAAACTAAGTTTGGTCGCTGATTATATGGGTTTTAGTGACTAAAAAATTTTTAGTAGCCCAAAGTAAAGCTTTTTGGTGACTAAAAAAATTTAGTAGCCAAAAGTCTACAATTGGTGACTAAAAATAAGTTTGGTCGCTAATTATATGGGTTTTATCGACTAAAAAAAATTTAGTAGCCAAAAGTAGAGCTTTTTGGTGCCAAAAAAAATTTTAGTAACCAAAAGTCTACAATTGGCGACAAAAAAATAAGTTTAGTTGCCAAAAGTGGTCATTTTTAGCGCGGGAGAACTAAAATCCTAAGGCGGGAATAAAAATTTTTTGTGACCAAAATTTTGGTAGCTGAAAGTGCATTTTCGACGACCAAATCCGATTTTGGTCGACAAAAGTTAAGTTTTTTAGCAACTAAAAAATAATTAGTAGGCAAAAGTATAGAATTGACGACTAAAAGCCAAAGTGGTCTTTTTTTTATTTTAGTAGTAAATAGTTTATTTTACATAAATTATGTTCAATAAAATAATGATGTTTACACATATACTTTTATATTAATATGGATGTATGTACTATATAAATAATATATGTTGCATATATAATCATGTTGTGCTATAGAGGTATAGTGAGAAGAGTGTGGTATATAAGGTTTATGGTGCGAGAGGTTGGTGGTTCGAGTCTCCGCAAGAGCGGATCAAATTGTTCTACAACGAATTATCATCACGAATAGCACTTGATAGCATCACAAATAGTGCCTACCATGACATTAAAGTGTCACTGAAAGGTTTTAGTCTTGATGGTGTAATGACACTTATAAGTGTCACTAACTCTTTTTTTAATGGCGCTTGATAGTGCCACAAATAATATCTACCATGACATTAAAATGTCATTGAAAGTTTTTAGCCATGATGGTGCAGTGGCACTTGCAAGTATCTACCGTGACACTCGTATCTACCGTGGCACCGATAGAAGTGGCACTTGTTCAAAATGCCACAAGACCAAAAAATGTCACTAAAAGAATAGTTTTGTGGCACTTTCAAATGTCACTAAACTAAGAAAATGTTGTAGTGTCTTCTTCTGCTCTGTTATTTTCTTTGTGAGTTTACTGTATTTAGGCCCAATCCTGAGATTTCTAAAACCCAAAACCGATAATCAGCTAATAAATATCACTAGATCATTTGGGACCCTTCACATATTTTTTTTTCCATTCAATGAAATTTTTTTAATTGTTTTATTGACTTCTTTTGGTAAATAATTTGCCATCAACGGCAAATAATTGAGCACTTCAATTGTTTTATTGACTTCTATTGGCAATCTCTCTTTCAATGCTTTTAGTTCCATCAATATCAGAAATCTCACCATATTTTAAAAATTCTTCAAGGTTCACACACCACACCTTCAACGATTCATCACTACAGTTTTTCAAGTCAAACAAAAAGCCAAAGTTTGGCTCATATATTTTGAATTGGTCGAACCTATTTTTGAGTGAACAAAAGGCTTGCTCAACAAAATAAAAGAAGTAACCAACTCTATGTTAGTTTGGGCCTTTTAATTTTGAATGGGCTTTTTAATTTTTTAATGAGTCAATTTATTTTAAGTTAGTTTGGGCCTTCTTCAATTTTTTTTGGACTTAAAACGTACCTAATATATTACACTAAACTATAATTGGAGGGGGCCTTTTTTTTGGGTCTATTTTAAGAGACCCTAAGCCATGGCCTAGTGGGCCTATGCCCAGGGCCGGCCCTGACTGTATTGAGTTTACAAATGAGTGTTGGGCAAATTAAGGTTCATGAATTCACTTTGATGTATACAAGTGATTTCGAAGGTCATTGTATCTTGGAAGAGGAATACCATTTAACTCGGTGCAGAAAAGAGTGTATCGTTCCTAAGGAGAGCGCAATCTGCGTGCCTTGACCACCATTCAGGCTTCTCTAAATTCTCTCTAATAATAATATTTATTTGTTGTTTTGGTTTATTATTAGTTTAGTATTTTTATTGTAATAGTAAATCCTGTTTAATTTTCTAACAATCTTAGGAACGATAATTAGGATTTTCCATTAGAAGTTGTTGCATTTTTCTATTAGAAATTGTTGCATTGATTATAATTTTATTTTGGAGCAAAAAAATATGGGATTTGATGAAACCAATTCCTGCAAGCTTAAGAAGTTTAATGGTCAAAATTTTAGATGTTGGCAACAACATGAAATTTTGGTTAACAACTTTGGGTCTTTATTCAGTAATTCATAAAGCAACTGTTTCAAAAAGAAAAAAAAAAGGTTTCTGAAAAAGAAAAGGATTCTCGAAAAAGTGAAACTTCTTAGGCTGTAGAAATTGTTGAGATGGGTAATGATTTAATTTCGTCCAAAAAATCTGATGATGATGATTTTGATAAAAAATATATTATCTTTGTCATGGTAGGATTTTAAGTGCTTTATCTCCTTCTATCTATAATATTTTTTTGCAGTACAAAAACTTCTATTGAATTATGAGAAGCACTTGATTTTAAATATGGGTCTGAAGATGCTAGTCTTAAACGTTACTATGCTGAAATTTTTTTAGACTTTCATATGATTGATGGTAAATTGGTTATGGAACAAGTGCATGAATTTCAAAATATTTTGTATGATCTGAAAAGAAAATGAATGGATTTATCTAATATTTTTATGGTTGCTTCATTGATTAAAAAATTACCTCCATCTTGGTTAGAATTTGGTAGAATGTTAAAACAAAAACAAGATGATTATACCTTTGATGAATTGCTAGTATCCCTACATATTGAGGAAAAGCACAGCGAAAAACAAGCTAAGTTTGTAAATTCTGATTTTCGAACCAAGGCACATTTTGTAGAAAATCTTAAACCCAAACATTTTAATTTCAAGAAAAATGGTGCACACAAGAATGGGAATAACAATCTTGATAATAAATCAAAAGGCAAAAATATTATTCAGAGAAAACTAATTACACTGCTAGAGATTGTTATCATCGAAAAGGTCAACCCCATAAAGACCGTGGTCCTCCAGTAACCCTAAACCACAAGCTAATGTTGTGACTGTGGGGTCAGCTCCACTAACCCTGCTAGCAGGTATTTTGTTAGTGATCCCGAGTTAAGTATTGTTTTTAACTCAAATGATTGGTTTATAGATTCGGGTGCTAATGTTCATGCGTGCGCTGATAAAAATATTTTTTTCACCTTATTATTAGGAATCAAGCACACGAACTGTAAGCATGGGAAATGGGAGCTTGGCCAGGGTACTAGGTAAAGGACAAGTTAGGTTGAAATTGACATCTGGCAATATAATCACCTTAGATAGAGTTTTGCATGTTCCTGATATTAGAAAAAATTTAATTAGTTCATCTTTGTTAATTCAACCTGGTTTTAAAGTTGTTTTGAATTAAATAAAGTTGTAATAACTAAGAATGGTAACTTTGTTGATAAAGGTTATCTTCGTGATAGTTTGGCCTTAATGTTATGAATTTTGATTTAAATAAAATTGCATGTTATTCTTTCTCTACTTATTCTATTGCTAATCTAGAATGTTCTAATACTTGGCATGGTAAACTTGGGCATGTTAATTTGAACGCTATTAAAAGAATGATGAGTTTAGAATTAATTCCAAAATCTGTAATTAATTTAAAGGAAAGATGTCAAGTATATATACAAGCTAAGAAAACTAAAAAACCTTTTAATTCCGTTGAAAAAGATACATCTTTGTTACAAGTTATACATAGTGATACATGTGACCTTAACAATGTGTTAACTCATGGTGGAAAAAGATATTTTATTACGTTTATTGATGATTTTTCTAAATATTGCTATGTATATTTAATAAGTCACAAAAGTGAATTATTTGATAAATTTAAAATATATAAAGCTTGTGTAGAAAATCAATTAGAAAAGAAAATTAAAATCTTAAGGTCTAATAGAGGACGCGAGTATGAACCAATAGAAATGGAAGAGTTTTGTGAACAACATGGAATTATTCACCAACGGTCTCCACCTTATTCACCACAATCTAATGGAGTAGCAGAACGTAAAAATTGAATATTGCTAGATATGATAAATGCTATGTTAGCTAGTTCCGGTTTACCTAACAATTTGTGGGGTGAAACTTTATATTCTGCTTGTCATATATTAAATAAAGTGCCTTACAAAAATTCGAAAAAAACACCTTATGAAATTTGAAAAAATCAAAAGCCTAGTTTAAAATATTTCAAAATGTAGGGGTGCTTGGCTAAAGTTTTAATACCACTTACTAAGAAAAGAAAATTAGGATAAAAAACTATTGATGGTGTATTTATTGGGTATGGCTTAGATAGTGTTGGTTATGGATTCTTAGTAATTAATTTTGAAAATTCTGAAATTTCTAATAATATAATAATGGAGTCAAGAGAAGCTGTATTTTTTGAAAATATATTTCCTATGAAAGATAAGTTATCTAAATCAATTGGTGAAAATTCTATGTCTAATAGTAGTATAGAAAATCATGCAGGAACTGAACTAATAAGAAATAAAAGAGGAAGAACAAAAAATAATATTGATAATGACTTTCTTACTTATTTAGTTGAAAATGATCCTAGAACATATAATAAAGCTATGGCATTGATAGATGCTACTTTTGAAAAGATGCTATACATAGTGAAATGGATTCTATTATGACTAATAATACTTGGTACTTAACTGATATTCCACCAGGTTGTAATACAACAAGCTGTAAATGGATATTTAAGAAAAAAATTAAGAACGGATCGAGCTATAGAAAAATTTAAAGCTCGACTTGTAGTTAAGGGGTTTAAACAAAAAGAAGGAATTGATTTCTTTGATACATATTCTCCGATAACTCATATAACCACTATAAGGGTCTTAATAGCCATTGCCTCAATTTATAAATTAGATATACACCAAATGGATGTCAAAACGACGTTTTTAAATGGAGAAATTTATATGGATCATCCCGAAGGTTTTGTAGCTCCTGGACAAGAAAGAAATGTATGTAAACTTGTAAAATTTCTTTATGGATTAAAACAAGCTCTAAAACAAATGGCATGAAAAGTTTGATAAAGTAATTCATTTATCACTTTTAATTATTTTGTCACAAGAACATTATGTTGACCAATTGCTAAAGAAATTTAATTATTGTGATACAAAAGTTATATTTACTCCATTTGATCCTAATGTTGCTTAAAGGAAAATATGCATGAAAGTATTTCTCAACATAAATATGTTCAAATAATAGGATCTTTGATATATCTTTCTAGTACAAGACCTGATATTTCTTTTGTTGTTTGTAAACTGAGTCGTTACACTATTAATCCTAGTTTAGAACATTGGAATGCAATTGAAAGAATTTTTAAATACCTTAAAGGTACAATAAATTATGGAATTCATTTTTGTGGGTTTGCTGTTGTGCTAGAAGGATTTAGTGATGCTAATTGGATAACTGAATCTGATGAAACTAAAGTAACTAGTGGTTATGTGTTTACTTTAGGTCATGGTTCAATAGCTTGGAAATCTTCTATACAAACTGTTATATCTAGATCTACCATGGAAGCAGAACTCATTGCCTTAGATTTGACTTGTACCAAGGCCAAATGGCTAAGGAATTTATTATCTGATTTACCATTATTTGATAGTTTTATACCTGTTGTCTCTATTCATTGTGATAATCAAGCTACAATTTCTAGAAAAATAGACATATTAGAATAAGACATAATTCTATTAAATAGTTATTATTACAAGGTGTTGTAGTACTTGATTTTGTGAGGTCTGAAAAGAATATAGCAGACCTTTCTCTAAAGGATTAGCGCGCAGGCTAGTCGTTGAATCATCAAGGGGAATGGGGCTGAAACCCATAAATTAGTCATCACAATGGATACCTAACCTTTATGATTGGAGATCCCATGAATAAAGTTCAACAGGTAATAAAAAAGTTGATGAGTGACTTGGAAGAGCACTAAAAATATTAGAGGGAAATTCCCTGGTCCTATTCCTATGATGATAATGCTCACTATTGTGACGGGTGTTAGGAAGAGTTTGAATGTATCCAAAGTAGGATTTCTACAGGGTGTTGGTCACAAATCACCATTGGAGAATACACATATATAAGAGTGGTAATGGGGTCGCTGTTGTGGGAAACTAGGTTGCTCCCTAAAGCCACTTGTAGAAACAAGATATGTGCGTATGACCGTTTAGCGCGCCAAACCGTTCTAGAACCATGACAATTGCTCATACTGTGCGTGTAGTAAGCTCATGTTTGATCACAAGGACCTAGTTTAAAACTTTGTTTACTACGATTTCTTCAAACTGAAACTTATTAACACCAAGTAGAGATTCAAGACACATTTAGAGATAGTCGAGAGAGAGAGAGGGCAGAGCCTCTCTATCTAGGTGATTCCCGGCCAAGCTCTGGCAACTTTCCGGTGATTCTTTTTCTACTTCTAAAATGTAAATCTACACTTCTAGAGTATAGATCTACCGTTTAGAGTGTAGATCTGGACTTTTTATGTCCGAAATAGGAGTTTTGAGAGTTTTCTCCTCCGATTTCGAAATAGATTTTTTATTTTTCGACACCTACAATGGTTCCTTCCTCTCTAAACCCTTCTCCCATACCATTGTGGGTGTTCTTCCTTCTTCGGCGACAGTGGCGGTGGCATTAGGCAACAGCGACAGGGACATTGTCGACAAGGACGATGGGATTTCAAGCAAATCTTGCTTTTCAGACCACATCTTTGAGCAGATTGGTAGCTTTTCCTGGATCGTAACTATTTTTTTGGTAGATTTGTTTTTGTTGTTGTTTTTTTTCTTTTGTTGTTTGGTTGGGATGACTCTTTGGGGTCTTATTTATGTACTCTTGTTGTTTTATTAATATATTGTTTTCTATGTTCCAAAAAAAGTAGAGGTTCAAATCTGGAAGACACCTACACCCACTGTGCAGTAAAAACACTCTTTTCAATTTTAAATTATGTGGGGGATTGTTATTTTATAATTTTAAAATTGTATTTAATTTAATTTATTTTATTTGATAGTTGCATCTTTTTAGGAATAAGTTTATTATGTCATATTAGTTTCCTAGTCTTTAGGGTTATTCTACAATATCTCCTAAATATCTAAATTATGGTTATTTAATTGCGTATATAATAAGACTTCAACATTGTTTTCTAAACAGGCAAAAAAAAAAAAGAAGTCTTTATTCTCCTCTTCTTCTGCTATGTTATTTTCTTTGTGAGTTTATTGTATTGAGTTTACAAGTGAGTGTTGGGCAATTTAAGGTTCGTGAATTCACTTTACTACACTTCGAAGGTCGTTGTATCTTGAGGGAAGAATACTATTCAACTCGGCGCAGAAGAGGATGTATCATTGACCTTTTCCATTTTCATATATGTGAGTCTCTTTTGGGGTACAAAATAGGATATCTTTGCAGTTCTTGGTCTTGTTGACAAAAACATCAAAACACATGATCTGATTCTGATTCTGATTCAGTTTCAAAACTAAAAGACCACAAAAGGGTTGTTATGAAAGAGAAAGAGAAGCCCACAAAGCTCAAATGGAATTTATTAAAGAACCTCTGATAATCACA
Source organism: Camellia sinensis (assembly GCF_055761805.1). Classification (NCBI taxonomy): domain Eukaryota; kingdom Viridiplantae; phylum Streptophyta; class Magnoliopsida; order Ericales; family Theaceae; genus Camellia; species Camellia sinensis. The sequence continues at coordinate 87,483,960 of NC_138963.1, forward strand.
GGCAAGGAAGGCAGTGGTCAAAGATAGTGAGAGGCCAAGGCAAGACCATAGCTTTAGTACCCACCATGGGTTACCTCCATGATGGTCATCTCTCTCTCATCAGAGAAGCCCACAAGCACACTAACCTCACTGTGGTCTCTATTTATCTCATCAACAACAACAACAACCCACCTCACCTCACCACATACCCATCTTTTGATTTTCAAGGGGATGTCAAGAAACTCAAAACTGTTCCTGGTGGTGTTGATGTTGTTTTCCACCCCCACAAGTTGTATGAGCATGGAAGAAGCGGCCGCAGCAGCAGGAGGGATGATGGTGGTGTAGAGAGAGAAGAAAAAGAAGAAGAAGACAGAGAGACGAGAGAGAAAGAGGGATGGTGGTTGTTCTTGAGAGGAGTTGCTACTGTTTTTGGAGCAAGGATCCTCTAGAGTGATTTTTTCCTAAAGTTTCCTAAAGTGCTACACTGTGTGGTTGAGATTTACTGGCAAGCCACATCAATTTTTCTGATGTGACTTGCCAGTAAATCTCAACCACACAATGTAGCACTCTAGGAAACTTTAGAGAAATTTAACTCTAGAGGATCCTTGGTGCTATTTTTGTTGCCAAGTTGTTTAATATATGTAGTTGAGCCTGATGTTGGCATTTTTGGCAAGAAAGACTTCCAGCAGTGGCGGATATCATGAAAAAAACAGGGATCATGAAAAAAATTTAAAGCTCTTTTCCAAATAATAATATTAGGAATTATGAAAAAAATATCATGAAATATTTTATGAAGATTTTTTATCCATTAATTAGTATATGGTATTTTTTTGTATGTATAATCTAACGATAGAAAATTTTTCTTGATCATTTTTATGATATTTTTTTCATAACACCAAGCATTACTCTTTCCAAAATGGTGAGTTTTTCAACTTGCTGCAGTTCTACTACAGTTTAGTAAAAATAAAAAATTAAAGCACTTTACCTCTTATCATTCTTTAAAAAAACTCTTGTGATTTTAGATTAAAGTGATACTTTAATTTTCTATCTATATTATACACTATTTTTTAGAGAAATTTATTTTCTAAAAAATTAGAATGAAATTAATATAATAAAAAAATAATTTTATCACCAATTTTATTCCTATTTTCTCTAAATTTAAAATTAAATTAATATTTTAATTAAATTATAATTAAGAATTTATCTAAAATATAAAACATAATAGAGAATTGATTTAAAATATAAGATTAATTGTGATCTAAAATATAATTAAATTGAAATTAGATTAAAAAGTTAGTAATTACAATAAATAGTTATTTAAGATTAATTGTGATTTAAAATATAATTAAAATTAAAATTAAAATTTAGAATTATAATAAATAATTAATAATTAATTGTGATTTAATTGAATTATTATTAGGAAAAATTGGTGATAAATCTAATGTATTAGATCCAGTAGATATTTTTTGTTAGTAAGAAGCCTTTTTATTATTTTGGGAAGACATTTTATTTCTAATTTTACCCCTTAATTTTTCTATTGACTTTTTTTATCTGTTGAACTTTTTTTGACTATCTGTTCAAATTTTTTATCTATTCAAATTTTTTGACTATCTGTTCAAATCTATATATATGTTCAATTTTTTTTTTTTACTATATGTTCAGTTTTCCCCTTTATTTGTCCAATTTTTAATCTGTACAAATTTTTTTATTTGTTCAACTTTTATTACCCATCCGTACACACAGATATATATATATATATATATAGAGAGAGAGAGATTGAAATCTGTTCAAATTTTTATCTATTCATTGATCTAATTGAAACTCAAATCTACGCAATATCCAACTAAATTTACTCTCTTTCTTCATTATTGATTGATCAATCTTCATCTAAAATTGAAACTGAAACTCAAATCTAAAACTTATATCTGTGCAAAATTGAATTGAAAATGAAACTCAAATCGAAATTGAAACTTAAAATCGATTGATCAAAAGATGAAGATGAACACAAAACCACAAAGCAGAGAGAACAAAGAACAACTTCACAAACTTTGAATCGTTTGATTTTTATCTTCATAAGATTTATACACACACATACATATATATATACATGTGTGTGCGTATCAAATCTCGCATTAGACAAAAGTGGATCGGAGTTCTGCAACTAAGGTGGACTATCCAGAAACTGGGGACCTGTAACATAGAACACTGTCAGAGTTGCTCAGTCGGGGATGGCCTGAAAACCCCTCTGGCATGGGAATGAGTGATCGGAGAAGATGAAGGGCTCTCTTTAAGTGTAGAGAGAAATAGTGTTTAGAGCTTTGTTGAGATCATTTAGGATGTGTTAAGTTACCTTCAATGTAAAGAAAGTGTGGCTTATATAGAAAACTTTACTTGTTGCCCAAGATGGTTTCATGGAGTTTGGGTACCTCAAGGCTTCTCTTAGCATTGCTCAAGGTGGAAGACTACATGGTAGTTGACCATGGGGATATATGCTCATTGTAACCATGTATATAATAGATCACATTCTCTCTGTTAACAGTTTCCATGTTCTAAGAAGGGGGGACTAGCTAAGGTAGCAGTCTGCACATGCATATGTTCGCAGCTTCTATGTTTCTCTGGGAGGTTCCCTCAGCTCGGTCCCGATGTGCTCCAGCTCGGCCTTCTATTAGATTGCTTGTAGAGATAGATTGGCCCATTCTAATAACTTTATGTGGGCTCAGCCCACTTTAGTTCTAATGATGGGTTCGATCCACCAGTTTGGTCTTATGAATTAGGTCCAGCAACTCGACCCAGCCCACCATTGCAGCTGGGCTGGCATTTTCACTGTGTGTTGGATTCAACCCGTTTATATTTTGTCCTTTCAATGTGTGCGTTGATTATGTGTTGCATTTACATGTTTTTACTAATCCGGATAGAAACCATGCGATGAAGGCATTGGATTGACTTGGAATCAGAGACTGCTTCGAGCAGATCATAAAGCATTCGCATGATGTGGTTGTTAAATCAATCGAGAGATTGTGAACCCTTGTGTTCATAGATCAATCACTCTGGTTTTATCATTAATTATTTGGATCGAAGAGTGGCAGAGATGAGTGGCGGTAGGGTTTGATGTTGTCGTCGTAGACCTCGCCACATACTGGAGTGGTGAACTTAGATCTGCACAAGATTAGAAACCTGCGAATGGTGAACTCTGAGTTCACCATCTTCATCCTCACTAACGACAACGTTGTTTAGCCAGTCAGGTACTCACCGATGACAACAACACCGTATATTTAAGTGGGAAAAAGAGACGGTGGTTCTGGTGGCCGTGGTGTGACAGCGAAGCTGAATAGACTCGATCTGTGTAGATTTGTCGGAACCTGAGAATCTTAATGGACTCGATCAGTGGCGGCAAATGAGAAGAGAGTGGCAACGTCGTAAGGGCAGAGTGGAGATCGGCGAGGAGACGACGGTGAAACGGTAGTGGTGTCTGAAATGAAAGACAGAAAGAGATGGAGTAATGAGGAGGAGAAAGGTTTTGATTTTTTTCACTGTGTATATCATATGTATATATATGGGGTATTTTGGTCATTTTACAGGAGATTGTCTTTATGGACAAAGTATTTTACCGTATGGACTTTGGACAAAGAAAATTCAAAATTAGATTTATGGATTGAGCGCCCTTGATACTAGGCATTATAAATTATGTACATAAGAGATGAGAGAGAAAGAAAATAACAAAAAATATGAGGTTTGAGGGCATTATAATCATTTCACATCTATAGTTAACGGCGTTAACAGTTATATTTTAGTCCAAAATCACATGGGGGTATATAGTCATTTTTTAAAAAAAATAGGAGGTAAAGTGTTATCAAGCCATATCACAGGGAGATAAAATAGACTTTGCTAAAAAAAAAATCATAATTTTGTTCAAAATTTATAATTAATGATCAAGACTTATTTAGATTGTAGTTCTACGTTATGAAGGGTAAATATACAACATTAATCTATGTTATTTAAACTGTAGTCCCACGTCAAGGACACTTTCAAAAAATATTTACAGATTAATAAATAAAAAAAAGGGCGCTCGAGCCAAAAATTCAAATTCAAATATTGTTTGGTAAGAGATTCAGGCACTGAATTAGCTTGTCTATAAGGACAAGTTCAGGTTAGATGACCAAAATACCCTCTCTCTCTCTGTATATATATAAAATATACACTGCCCAAAAATAACAATCGGTCATCTACTCTCTTTCTCCTTCTATCTATTTATCTCTATTCTCTCTTTTTGTCTCTTCCTCCGTCGCCTCCCACACCGTCTCCTCCTCTGACGCCACTATGATTGTTGCGTTGCCTCCTCCAATGCTGTTGACGAGCACCACCGCTTCTCCATTGTCAATTTCCACAACCCTACCCATCTTCGCCTCATATTTCTCTCTCTTTCTCTCTCTTCTTCTCGCCGCTATAACACCATAGCAGATCACCATTGTGTGTGGCGCAATCAAGTTGCCACTTCACCGAACACCTCAGTCCCTCACAGGCTGGATCAACTCGGTCCTCCGAGCTCACTTTTAGGGTTTTCAACCTCTTATCTCTGAATGGTGTCATGATGTCTTCGATTTCAGCCGCCGATCGTCATTCCTAGATAAAGTGCGTGTTTTCAATCGAGCGATTGCCTATGTAAGATAAATTGATGTATATTATTGATTGATGTATTACAAGATTGTTGTGTATATATTTTGTACAAGAATTCCTATTATATAGGAGATGATTCTGGAGTAGGTGAGGAGTGAGTGGTGGAGGTAGGTTTGGTGGAGTGTAGTAGGTGATAGGAGTAGTAGGTGGAGGTAGGTTTGGTGGTAGGTGTAGTAGTAATTTACATTTACATTAACAGCCCCCCTCAAACTCAAGGAGGATAGGTACTAGCCAACTTGAGTTTGGAGAGATTAACAAAACAGAAAAAATAAGCTGACAAATAAAATTAAAAATGGGATAGGAGACACTGTATGGTCATGTCGGACCGTTGTAGCAGACAGTTTACGGGGTCATGTCGGACCGTTGTAGCAGACACTGTGTGGTCGTGTCAGACCGATGTAGCAGACAGTTTATGGGGTCATGTCGGACTGGTGTAGCAGGACAGTTTACGGGGTCATGTCGGACCGTTGTAGAAGACAGTTTACGGGGTCATGTCGGACCGATTTAGCAGGACAGTTTACGGGGTCATGTCGGACCGATGTAGCAGGACAATTTACGGGGTCATGTCGGACCGGTGTAGCAGGACAGTTTACGGGGTCATGTCGGACCGATGTAGCAGGACAGTTTACGGGGTCATGTCGGACCGATGTAGCAGACACTGTGTGGTCGTGTCAGACCAATGTAGCAGACAGTTTATGGGGTCATGTCGGACCGATGTAGCAGAGGTTGTGGTGGTGCACCAAGGGGGCGACTTATACATGATACTGTGTATAACCCCCCCTCAAACTCAAATAGGTGTAAAGATAGAAACCTATTTGAGGTTGAAATAAAGGGATTGATAAAGCTGACCGGTGTAGAAGACACTGTATGAGTGTGTTTATAGGCTGCCCAAAAGATATACATGGATATAGATATCGAGCCCTCAAAAGTCGTGCCCTCAAAAGGTGTGCCCAATTTTTCAAAAGGCGTGCCATCAAAAGGCGTGCCAGATATGATGGCGAGGCACGTGAGTGCCTTGGCTGGCGTGCCCGTTTGTCAGGCGTCAAGAGGCGCGCGATGCGCGTGGCTGCCTCGGCTATTTAACCAAGACGGAGCCTGAGGCCGAGGCAGAAGACAAACAACTTGCGAAGAAAAACTTCTGAAAAACGTTTCGTTGTGCTGAGAGAGATAGTCTGTAACACTCTGTTGCGAGAGATGGCTTCGTCGTCCCGTGGTCTGCTGACTCTCTTTCCCGATCTCAACGAGTCAACAAGAGAGATAACGGGTGCGGTGTCCCGTGAACCTCAACCAAACACCACTGGGTTTGCTCCGTTGAACTTTCCGATGCAGTCGGTGGAGCAAAAAATGGCAGTGCAAACGGATGTGGAGGCAAATCAGTATACTTTGAAGGCATGTGTGGAGTCCATGATGGCGGTCACAAACTTGTCGCACCGGCTGCAGAGTAGGACAAATGAGGTGCAGCAATTAAACGCCCAACTGGCTCTGCTCCAACGCATGTATAAGGATGCGCGAGCAGAGATAAGCGTGCTAAGGGCAGAAAACAAGGAGCTGAAGCGGAAGGCCACCGTGATATTCCGATTTGGAGGTCCTCCATATGCTGCAGTGGAGGAGTATGGGGGAGTGAACGTGCTCGGCGGCGTGGAAAACACGGAGGCAACACTGTCAAGGCCCGCTCCGGACGGAGGCAAGAAGAAGAGACCGGCGGCAGAGTAGAGATAAAAAAAAAATCCCACTGTGGGTGTGGTTGTTTTGTTTGTGTGTTGGTTTTTTTTTTTTTTTTTTTTTTTTGATGTAAAAATGGGGAACAGGGTGAGCCCCGACATGAATAAAAGGAGTTTGGTGTGCAGGTCATCTTCGTCTTCTTCTTCTCTTGTTTTTTTTTTTTTTTGTTTTTGTTTTTGTGTTTTTTTTTTTTTTTGTTTATTGATGTTTAAATTGGGAGAAAATAGTAAAATAAAAAGAAACGAAAAGAGGGGACAAAATCCATGTGAGAAAGTGGAGTGAAGGGGAGAGAATCTAGAAAGAAGAATGGGTTGGTGCGTATGATGATGCTCCGGGAGAGATGATTATGTTGGAAAAAGAAGAGAGAGACTTGGGACCCTATGGATTGTCGAAAAAATAGAATAATAAAAAAAAAATGCACATGGGTTGGAAAGTAAAAAAAAAAAAAAAGAGAGAGAGAGAGAGAGAGAGGTGTATCTAATGATGATGCTCGTGTATGTTGCTCTCCCACTTGTTTTTTTTTGTTTTTTTTTGTTTTTAAAACTTTCTTTGGCAAAAGGGGAAGAGTGACTCAGTGGCGGCAGAAGAAAAAGAATAGTGGGAGCTTGGGGGAAGAGAAAATAATAAACATATGCATATAGATACAGTAAAATAAAAGAAAGGTAAGGGAAGCATCAGTGCCGAGCATGACCAGTGAGGGCCACGACGGGGACGCTGGCGAGCATGGCGTCGGTGAAGCCGCTGACTAGGTGGGTAGCGGCGGGGCCGGAGGTGGCGATGCAGACGCTGGGGAGGCCGGAGGAGCGTGCGTAGCCCTCGGCGGCGAAGAGGCCGCCTTGCTCGTGGCGGGGGAGGACGTTGCGGATGTGGATCTGTAGATGGCTGAGAGACTGATGAGAGTTGAAATTGTACAGAAAAGGCTTAGATCCAGAGTAGTCTACGTCGTAGCAAGGTAGACCTTCCACCAATGAAGGCGGTTGTTGAATGTTCTTGATCTGCACCGGAACAACTCCATCGGCGGGAGAGATGTATTGCTGCTGCTGATGATGCTGATGAGGCCATGATGTCGAGATCCAGATACGGATCAATATCAGGGAACAGATATTCCGAAGACTTGAGATCAGTACTGTCGTCGACGATCTTATGGTTCGGATTCGGAAGCAGCCACGACGCAGAGAGAGGCGGCGTCGGCCTTGCAGGTGAACTCGAGGAGTGATCATAAGTTTGATCTGATGTATGCGAAGAGGGCTTTTGTGCACTGGTATGTGTAGAAAATTTCAGCGGAATAGGTTGAGGTCCGGCGGACGGTCAAGGCAAGGTTGCCGCCCGCCGGAGGACGAAGAACACCAAGAGTTTAACCTATAGCTCTGATACCATGTAAGATAAATTGATGTATATTATTGATTGATGTATTACAAGATTGTTGTGTATATATTTTGTACAAGAATTCCTATTATATAGGAGATGATTCTGGAGTAGGTGAGGAGTGAGTGGTGGAGGTAGGTTTGGTGGAGTATAGTAGGTGATAGGAGTAGTAGGTGGAGGTAGGTTTGGTGGTAGGTGTAGTAGTAATTTACATTTACATTAACAGCCTAAGTGGGTTAGGTTTTTGCTTCAGAAGGAGCAAAACTTCCACCGTCACCATGGCGGAGCTACAAATTTAGATCTCCTCATTAGCATTATTGATATATATATATATATATATACATGTTTGTTTGATGTCTCTCTATCTCTCTCTAGATCTGAGTTTTGTAGTAATTGCTATTATTGTTGATGTTGGTGATGATGATGATCATGAAACTTTGCAATAGATTAGTTTTTTTTTTCTTTTTTTAATTTCCGTTTACTTTCTTCATCTTCTTATGAATAGAGTAAGAAAGATCAGATAAAAAAAAAAGATCTAATTTGATATGATTTGATTTCATTTTACTTTCTTATTCTTCTTCTTCTTCTTCTTATGGAGAGAGTGAGAAGATTTGTTTCAACATATTAAAAAATGCTATTTTAACAAATAAAAATTGCTATTTTTAGACCTATAAAAAAAATTTGTACAGAGAAAATTTGGACAGAAATAAGTTGAATAGATAGAAAAAAGTTAAACAGATAGGTAAAAATTTAGGAGATCAAGTGGCAAATTTTAACAAATTGAAAAATTTTAAACAGATAAATGGAAAAAAAAAATGAATGAATATATATAAATTTGAACAGATAGAAAATAATTTGAACATATAGATATAAATTTGAACAGGTAGTCAATGAAATGTCAATAGATAAAAAAAATAAAAATAAAAAAGTCAACAGATATATTAAGGGATAAAATTGGAAACAAAATGTCCTCCAAAACTTCTCACCAAACTATTTTAGAAAAAGTGAACCTCTCACCAACAAAAAAAAAATCACTGGGCCTAATACCTTAGACAATTGTTAAAGTGAATTTTTTTACCAATTTTCTCAAAAAAAAAAATTATGAATTTAATTATTAAAATTTGTAAGATTTATCATTTGATTGAAATTATTTTAGAAAATAAATACTGGACTATTATTTTCCCAATATTTTTCTTGGTATTTATCGGGTCTCTAGACTTTCTCATTATACAAATAAAAGTATCAATAAGTCTAGGAAGCCTCTACTTTACCCAAAAATTTACCAACGTCCAACTTGGCATCCACCTCAATGTGAGACCAGGGGCGGAGGGATGTATGAAATTAAATGAAATGTAGATATATTTTATTTATATTTCACTTACCTTTTTTCTTTTCATTTTCAAATCTCTTCCCAGATCTCCCAACCAAACACAGTTGATGTGTTACCGATTGAGATTTCAAATTATTTTTTTGGGCCAATATTTTTGTTTAGGGGAACTTCCATATAGGTTCTACTAAGTGAATTTATTGTCTAATAAGTCATGTGATAATTAATGGCATTTTTCATCATACACTATAAAAAAAAAGTCACTAATTGTTAATTTTCAGCGATAGTTTGAAAATTTTATCATAAAAAATGTCACTAATTATAAGTTTTAACGACAATTTAAAAAAATCATCACAAAAAAAGTTACTAATTTTCAACTTTCAGAGACAGTTTAAAAAATTTATCACAGAAAAATGTCACTAATTATAAGTTTTAGCGACAATTTATAAAAATTGTGATAAAAAAAGTCACTAATTGTCAATTTTTAGCGACATGTAGAAAATCGTCACAAAATTATTTTTAGCGACGATTGTACTAAGACTTATTTTTAATAAAACTTGATAAGAATTACATCCAACTATTAAAACTTATTGATAATTTAACCTTTTATTTATTGGCTTAATGTATTTGTATAGATTAATGTATATAGAGTTAGTTTTGTCAAGTTTAGTGGATGCGTTGAAGTTGAAGTTGAAGATTTAATTTTTTTTAGATGGATATCTTACAAGTGTTGGAGATTTTAATCGTATTTTATTATTATTTGTTTTGAAGATGTATGTTGCTAATTTTTTTTTTTTTCCTCAATTTTTTACACAAAACCATGTATGCAGGAATGCATGTGTTGGAGATGTAAATTTATTTATTTTTTAATTTATTATTCAAAACGCATAATTTTGATTGTCTAGTTTAAATTAAATGTTAAACGTTGATTATTGTCTTTTGTTACAGTTAAAACCACTGCAAGATCAAGAAATTAAGGTTTTCAAGATAAAAATTTAGCGATAAAATTATTTTTTAAGAATAAAATATCTTTACCGTCAAAAGTGTTATTAATTTATTTTTAGTGACAAAATGATTAATTACTATCCTTTTGGATAAAAAATTCTCTAAAAAAAAAAATTTTTTAGGATCAAATTATTTTATCTTTAAAAGTATATTTATTAACGATGTTTTCAAAATTTTGTCCCTAAAAGCTTCCTTTTTGACTTTTCAGAACAACATTTTAGTGACAATTCTCATGACAACTGAAATTAATCCCTAAATATTTTTAACAATGAAATTTATAATTTTAAAAATAAATAAAAATAATTTCTAAAACTCTTATATATTGTAGAAGGCTTACTATGATTGGACCGCCATGCCCTCAAACCCTTGTTGTATTCAGAATTTCATTGCATGCTCATACTGGTCGAAATATGAGATTACTTCTATCACTAGTTTCATTATCAACCTGATTTTTTTTTATTAATAAATGGTTCAAAGGTACGCATGTGCTTTGATCAATTATCAAATATCAAATTTTCTTATTATTTTCTTATGCTTTAACATAAAATCATAAATTTTACTCGTTTTGCTAATTACAACATTTCTAGTGCACCATTGAGCCATGTCCCATGATAGAGATGGTCATCGATCGAGTTTGAGACCGATTTGTAGTCGGCCTCCCACCTTTAGGGGTGTAAATTTGGCCTGGCCCGGCCCGGCCTACCCGAGCCTGGGCTCAAGTCGGCCCATGTTGGGGCGCATGAGCTCTTGCCAAAATTTGGGCTGGGTCAAGCCAGCCCACGGATCAGAAAATTAAGTTTAGGCCCAAGAGGTAATCAGGCCTTGGGAGGGCCAAAGTCGGGCCTCGGGCCGAGCCTAGGTAGGTCTGAACATATATATATATATATATATATATTTTTTTTTTCTACCAAATTTTTTTCTTTTCCACCAAAAATGGCACTGGGCCTCGGACAAGCTGGGTGGGCCAAGTTGGGCCTCGGATTGAGCTTTGAGTGGGGGCTGATGGGTTGGGCTCACGCGTCGAGCTGGGCTTCAAAATGACGGCCCAAGCCCAAGCCCAAGGTCCTAGGGTAGGCTCAGGCCTAACTGGGCCGCGGGCAGGCTTTGGGTCACAAGCCATTTTTACACCCCTACCCACCCTATATCATATCGGGGGCATGACAAATTGGGCCGAAGACATTGGCGAGGCAAGTGACGGATTAATTTTATAATTTAAAAAATATAAATATGAGAGAGTAATTTATATGAAAATTGGGCCGAGCTGGGTAATAGGCCGTTTTGGGCCATAGTACGAAGGGCTGAGTAAAAAGGCCATGAAATTACACCAGTCCAAAAGAGGCTTGAAGTTACTCCAGTCCAAAAGAGGCTTGAAGTTACTCCGGTCCCAAAGGGTTTACGGTAAGCTCGATCGTCACACATGAAGTTATCCCGGTCGGGACCACGGTATTGGTTATCCTGGTCAAGACATACCATGGTTAGCATCGGGAGAAACCAGGGTAAGAGCAGTGAATGGAAGAGCCGAGCTAAAGTTAGCTCGGTCTAGTCTGCGGCTTAGCATAGCCATGCTTACCTCGGTCATATTGGAGTCCGACTATGGTAAAACCATCTCACTTAGTTTAAGTAGTGAGGAGGGTGTTGAAGGATAAGCATTATCTTTTGGGAATATGACTCCTAGGAGGACTCTACATGGAGGAGTAAGAGTCCTAGTAAGATTGTGCCACGCGGAACCTATAAAAGCTCACAACATCACCTATAGAGAGGTAAAACCACTTTTGATTCTCAAATACACAGAGCTTTTTGTCTATTTGTCTATTTTGCTGACTTAGGCATCGAAGAGGTATCCGGCACACACCCGCCGGCTAGCTCACGTTTGTGTTTTCAGGGAATAAAGCGACGACGCACGGAGGAGCGCAATCTTGATCAACAGGATTCTACGGGAAGAATATTTCGTACCCATACAATTGGCGCCATCTGTGGGAAAATCAGACTAGAACAACACCTCTTGATCAAGCTTTTCCTCTTTAGAAGTAATGGCGCACAACGAAGATTTGCCGCAGTCCGCCATCGACGGACAAACACCAGAGGGGGGTGCAAGGCGCGAAGGCCTACCTTCTATCCCTCCCATGGCAGACTTGGAGCCATAGCGACAGAATCCCAGGAGGGATGCAAGGGGGAAGAGGCGGACTAACAGCCCCCGTCACTCTCGTTCCCAAAGTTCTGACAGACAAAGGCGAAGGATTGATCCTCAAGTTCTGGAGGACCGTGTGAATGAGCAAGATAAATTAATAAGGAAGATGGCGGCGGACAAGGAGGCCATGAGCTCCAGATCAAGGGAAAATGGGTGGCGACAGGAGAGGGGTGCAAAGGCAATGCGCCTCCTCGCCACTCAGAAGATCGTAGTAGGCATACCACGACATCGCAAGCAGAGAGTAGAAGCCTCAGGACGAGCGACACTCAATCAGGGACTTCCAGAACTCGTTACTCCAGGTCTGAGAGAATGAGATCACTAAGGTCTTACACAGAGGGAAGTACTTATCGGCCCTCACACTCGCACCAAACATCATCCAGGCAGACGAAGTTGCCTAGATCGTCTGACTTACAGACCGTGCTTGAAGAAAGGGCGCGACAGAAGGAGGATGCCAGGGCACGCGACCAACACAGAGTTTCAGCCCTTCGGCAGTTGGCTCCTCGGACGCATGGAAGCGTCGAGGTTGGAATGCCAGTACCACACCTTGCCTACGAACCAACAGATAAAGCATTGGCAAGACTACATAGCGCGCCGTTCATTCCGGCGATTGAGAACGCATCATTACCTTCAGGCTTCATCCAGCCTAAATTTACCACGTACGAAGGGAAGACAGACCCTTACATGCACCTAAGCCACTTCCGCCAAGTTATGGCGGTATATCGACGAAACGAGGCTTTGATGTGCATCATCTTCCCATCAAGCCTTGGTGACCTAGGCTTGACTTGGTTCGAAAAACTTCCAGAACGCAGCATAGCCTCCTGGGCGCAATTGGCGGAGGCATTCGTAACAAGGTTCAGAACGAACACCAAAACCCCGGTGGAAATTGATCAATTGCTCTCCATCGACATGGGCGAAAAAGAGTCATTAAAATCCTACAATAGCCGCTACTGGGAGGCCTTCAACCAGATTGGGGACTGCCCCACCAATCTCGCCATCGCACAGTACAAAAGAGGCCTTCCAGTCGGGAACAGACTAGGGGACTCAATCACTATGACACCGCCTCTCACGATGGAGGCCTTAATGGAGAGAGTGCACCAGCACATTCGGGTTGAAGAAGATGGCGCTCGTGCTAAAGCAAAGTCTAGCACGACGGCAGTACCAGATAAAAAGACCGCGGCAAAGGTCAACACGGTAGAACGTCCGAACAAAAACGGACGAGGCAGGCGGGACAACGGAGAAGACCAGGATAAAAGATGGTTAAGAGTCCGCACTGCCATTACCACGGTATTCAAAAAGCCAATTTACCGGATTCTAAGCAAGATACGCGATGAACCTTTCGTCAGATGGCCTGCCAAGCTAGGAGAGGCTCAGAAGGACTACGACGAAAGATCATGGTGCACATTCCATAAAGAAAAGGGGCACCGCACTGAAAATTGTACACCATTGAGATAACATCTAGAGGAGTTGGTGGCAACCGGTCACCTGGACAAATACATTGAAGGAGGGGAGCAGCCAGCCCCCCAAAATGACAACCACCCAAACGGAATGCCAATCGACGCCCCACCTCAAGGCGTGATAAACGTAATACATGGGATATGCGAACCTGAGCGCGTATGTGAGCTCAGGGGCATGATCAAAAAGGCTGAGCACTTAAAGGAGGTTCTAAGTGCACAACCCACAATCAAGAAAGGAAGAACGGAGGCCACGAACATCATGTCTTTTTCAGACAAGGACTTGGAAAGAATATATTGCCCTCACAACGATGCACTGGTCGTCACCCTCCACGTCAAGGACTACGACGTCAAGCGAATTCTGATAGACCAAGGTAGCTCGTGTGAGATAATGTACTACGACACCTTCAAACAACTGAAATTGGAGGACAAAGACCTGGCACCAGCTGTATCCCCCCTGATCGAATTCAACTCAATGCCAGAATGGCCAGTCGGCAAAATTATCCTGCCAGTCAGGGCAGGAAGCATGACAAAACAAGTGAAATTTTGGGTGTTGAAGGTCCCTTCCACTTATAACATAATCTTGGGAAGAACATGGCTCCATGCCATGAAATCAATAGCATCATCCTACCATCAAGTAATGCGGTTCCCTAACGAAGCCGGAGTAATTGAAGAGGTCTTTGGAGATCAAATTATGTCCAAGTAATGTTTCGTCACGATTAATGGCAGCCGCGCTACCAAGCGATATGTTCACTCGGTGGAAGAACCTGAGAGCAATGAAATGTTCGCAGATGTCGGCAAAGCAGCTGATCAAAAAGCAGTGGAAAACTTGGTAGAGGTAAGAATAGATGAAAAGAACCCGGATAAGTTCTTTTTGCTCGGTTCGTCGTTGTCCAACACTGAGAGATTAGAGGTCTTGTAATTCTTGACCTCTAACATCGAAGTGTTTGCCTGGACACCCTACGACATGCCAGGCATTGATCCAAACTTCATCTGTTACCAACTCAATGTCCACCCATCCGCTAGACCAATCATCCAGCGGACTCGCAAATCGGCATTCCACCACGCCGAGATAATGGTGGAAGAAGTGGGAAATTTGCTAGAGGCAGGAGCTATCAGAGAGGTGCATTACCCCAGATGGATTTCCAACACAGTCGTTGTACCAAAAAAGAATGGCAAATGGTGTGTCTGCGTCGACTATAAGACAGTCAACAAAGCGTGCCCAAAGGACAGCTTTCCCCTACCACGAATAGATCATCTGGTAGACCTAACGGCAGGGCACAACCGACTTAGCTTTCTTGATGCGTACAGAGGCTACCATCAGATCGCCATGTACGAACCAGACCAGGAGGTCACATCCTTTATAACTCCAAGAGGACTGTATTGCTACAAGGTCATGCCTTTTGGCCTAAAGAATGCAGGGGCAATATTCCAACGAATGGTCACCAAGATGTTTGAACCATTGTTAGGCAGAACAATGGAGGCTTACATTGATGATATGGTGGTCAAGAGCAAGGATGAGAACGACCATCTAAGGGACCTAGGTGAGATGTTCCAGATTCTGAAGAGGCACAAGTTGCGCCTTAATGCATCTAAGTGTGCGTTTGGTGTAGGATCTGGCAAATTCCTGGGCTTCCTGGTGACCAACCGGGGTATAGAGGCAGACCCCTCCCAGATCAAAGCTATTCAGGATCTGGAGAGGCCTAACTCAGTAAAAGAAGTATAGCATCTCACCGGCATGGCAGCTGCACTCAACCGATTCATTAGCCGGTCGTCAGACAGACTACGACCATTTTTTCAAGCGTTAAAAGCCAAGTTTGAGTGGGACGAAGAATGCGACCGCGCTCTGGAAAGCTTGAAAGAATACATGTCTTCTCCACCACTACTGGTGACCCCAATACCTGGAGAAGAACTCTTCCTGTACCTAGCAGTCTCTTAGCACGCAATTAGCGCAGTGTTGGTCCGTGCAGAAGGAATCCAACATCTGCCCATCTATTATGTCAGCAAGACATTGCTGGGTGCCGAAACAAGGTACTTGCCACTGGAAAAACTGGCCTTGACCTTAATGATGGCCTCAAGAAAGTTATCGCACTACTTTCACACCCACACCATAGTCGTCCTAACAGCTTTCCCATTAAAAGCTTTGTTTGAGAGGGCGAACTTTTCTGGGCGAATCTTGAAGTGGGCAGTAGAGTTGGGACAATTCGACATCAAGTTCCAACCCAGAACCGTGTTAAAGGCCCAAGCTTTGGCAGACTTTGTCGCAGAATTCACCCCAGAAAGTCATCATATCTACCCAGTCGACCTGACTGACGCAACCGAACCAGGGATAGAAGTTGACGCCGGAATAGCGCAACCCCTGGTGCAGGATATTCAGTCAAACCCCAACGCAGACCAGAGTAAAGAAAGCAAGGAAGAAGTGAACCATGCTACACCCAGCCAAGACTCACCAACAAATAAAAACTTGGTTCAACCAGATAGCAAGGAGCAGACAGCAAGCATGAACCTTGAAGAAAACACCAGCAACATTCTCAACCCCACAGCATCATCTGATCCCTCCATTTGCTAGAAGTTGTTCATTGGAGAGATGTGGAAGCTCTTCGTGGACGAAGCATCCAACCGCCATGGTGCAGGACTTGGCATAGTCCTCATCTCACCAGACGGCCTAGTTGTGGAGCAAGCAATCAACCTTGGCTTCCCAGCATCAAAGAACGAAGCGGATATAAAGCACTCCTTGCAGGTCTCAAATCAGCATTCTACATGAAGGCCACCGAGCTAATGGTCTACAGCGACTCACAGCTGGTGGTAAACCAAATTTCTGGCGATTACGAGGCAAAGGATGACAGAATGGCTAAGTTCCAAGACTTAGTCAGAAACGAGATCAAAAGATTCGACGCAGTAAGGATAGAACAGATTGGCAGGGAGGAAAACAGCAGAGCAGACGAACTAGCAGGCTTTGCTTCAATGGCAGATACATCCATCCCTCATCCGTTGCTAATTGACTACTTACCAAGACCAAGCATTGAAGACCCGGAAGCAGAAGAGGTATGTTGCGCCGAACTAGGCCCCTCATGGATGGATCCCATCATACTGTTCTTAAAAAATGACATCTTATCGGAAGAAAAGAAGGAGGCCAACAAAATTAGAGCAAAGTCGCAGCGATTTTGGCTCTCCTCTTCTATGGCATTGTACAAAAAATCATTCTCAGGACCTTGTCTAAAGTGTGTTCATCCCAGCAAAATAGAAGCATTCTTGTTCGAAATACACGAAGGGGTCTGCAGAAGCCACCAAGGAGGAAGATCGTTAGCTTACAGAGCCATTTTGCAAGGATATTGGTGGCCTTACATGCAAGCAGAATCGGAGAAGTATGTAAAGAAGTGCGAGAAATGTCAGAAGTTCGCACACCAAATACATCAGCCAGCTAGAGAGCTCCTACCACTAACCAACCCATGGCCCTTCGCAATGTGGGGCTTGGACATAGTAGGACCACTTCCAACAGCACCCGAAAATAGGAAGTTCTTTCTCGCAGCAACAGACTACTTCACAAAATGGGTGGAAACAGAGGCATTGGCATCAATCAAGGAAAAAGATATGAAGAAGTTCGTCTGGCCGAATATCATCACTCGGTTCGGCATACCTAAAGCCCTAATATCAGACAACGACACTCAGTTTGATGGCAGAATCTTTAGAGGCTTTTGTGAAGAATACAAGATAGAGTTCTACAATTCTACACCGGCGTATCCCCAAGCAAATGGCCAAGCAGAGGCATCAAACAAGGTTGTCTTGGATGGATTGAATAAGAGGTTAGAAAAGCAAAAGGCAAGTGGGCTGAGGAACTGCCTCATGTTCTGTGGGCTTACCGTACCACACCTCGGCGATCAACTGGAGAGACACCATTCTCTTTAGCCTATGGCATGGAAGCAGCAATCCCATTGGAAGTTGGCCTCCCCACAATTAGAAGCGAAAATTTTGATCCAGACTTGAATGGAGATGCCATAACATTGGAACTCGACCTCACCGAAGAAATAAGAGAAAGAGCACTGGTTCACATTGCCTCATACCAACAAGAGTTATCCAAGAAATACAACAAAACAGTGCATCCAAGGCAATTCAAGATTGGAGATTGGGTGCGCAAAGTAATGGGAAACATCGTGGTTCCGGGAGATGGCAAGTTAGGGCCCAATTGGGAAGGACCTTACAAAGTCATTGGGTTAGCCGGCAAAGGGGCATACCACTTAGAAGATGAGGACGGCAAGGCAATTCCTAGGCCATGGAATACTGCCAATCTCAAGTTATTTTACTTTTAGCTTTTCTTTAGAATACTTGTAATTTTTCTTTTCCCCAATAAAACAAGTAATTTTCTTTTTAGCATAAGTGTCTTTATTCTGTAAAAGTTGTTTTAATAGTTGGCTGGAAAAACCAACTTAGAGATTAGCTGGAAAAACCAACACCCTTCCTAAGCCTGGAATAAGGATCCAGGCCGCAAGACGTATGGTCGGAATAACCAAACACTTTACTTTAGGTTGGCTGGAAAAACCAATCTAAAGGTTGGCTGGAAAAACCAACAACCCTCCTAAGCCCAGGATAAGGATCCAGGCTGTAGGACATTTGGTCGGAATAACCAAACACTTTATTCTAAGTTGGCTGGAATAACCAATTTAAAGGTTGGCTGGATTAAACCAACTCTTAGTACTCTTCAGCCGAAGTAAGGATATCGGCTAAAGAGTGGTTGGTTAGATTAAACCAACTCTTAGTACTCTTCAGCCGAAATAAGGATATCGGCTAAAGAGTGGTTGGATGGATTAAACCAACTTTTCGTACTCTTCAGCCGAAGTAAGGATATCGGCAAAAGAGTGGTTGGCTGGATTAAACCAACTCTTAGCACTCTTCAGCCGAAGTAAGGATATCGGCAAAAGAGTGGTTGGCTGGATTAAACCAACTCTTAGCACTCTTCAGCCGAAGTAAGGATATCGGCTAAAGAGTGGTTGGCTGGATTAAACCAACTCTCCGTACTCTTCAGCCGAAGTAAGGATATCGGCAAAAGAGTGGTTGGCTGGATTAAACCAACTCTTGGCACTCTTCAGTCGAAGTAAGGATATCGGCTAAAATGAGGTTGGCTAGACTAAACCAACTCTTAGTACTCTTCAGTCGAGGTAGGCATCTCGGCTAAAGAGTGGTTGACAGCTATAATAATATTTCAAGTTTAGGACCGAGATAGTTATCTCGGCAGGAAAATGCATGTCTGTATACAAAATGGATGCAGGTATGGCACAGACCGAACAGAAAGATGAAAGGTTTCTCATTCATTCAAAAGCAAAAACAAACAGAGGTGCAATAGTAGGGGACTCAGCCTGGTTACAAATTTTTGTCCAAACTAAAAGAGAAACACACAATCAAGCAAAGAGATCATCCAGATCAGCATCCAACTCAACTCTGAGTCCGGTCTTAGCAGGAAGATCGGTTGTGGCAAGAACCTCTTGGTTGGGCTCAGTTGAAACAAGCTCCCCTTGGTTTGGCTCGGTTGGAGGCACCACAATAGTTGAAACGAGTGCTAGGGGGTTAGAAACCACTGGAATTGGAGAGATAGATCGACGACCAGGCTGGGAGTTGTCCTCAGAAGCAGAGTCTTCATCATCACCTTCCTCAAGAAATTTCTTCTGAAGGTCAGCAGCATACTCCGCCATGGAGCCCGGTATAAAATATGCAGGAGAATTGAAGACCTCAGTCTTCGGACCATGACCGAGCTGTGTCATTGCCGCCCTCCATCCGCACTTGAAGAACAGATCTTTGGCAACTTCGCATTGTTGAGTATAAGTTGCCTCTCCCTCCTTGAAGCCCCAAAGTTCGGCGTCATTCACACTCTCCTTTAGCTTGGTGATCTCGGTATCCTTCTTCTTCTCGAGCTTTGCAAGCTGGCGCAGGTACTTGTCTTTCAGCTCGGCTGCAGCCCTCTGTTTTTCTGCTTCGGCTGAATTAACTAGGCCGGTTAGCCTGGTTACTTCGGCTTCTAGCTCGGTTATCTGCCGCTTGGACTCTTTTAGCTCGGCTGTTTTTGCTTTGGCCTCTACCATGGCCTCCTTAGTGGTCCTACGAAGTTCCAACACACGCTTGTGTGCGACATGATTCTGTTGCAGGGCCTGCAAAAGGAGTGGTACAGTCTTCAGATAAATCGAACCGAAAGATATTGAAATTTAGGGATAAGAAACAGAACTTACCAAAACCATGGATTTTGTAGCCGAAGGAATGGCACGCAGCTCTGTAAGATTGTCATGGTGCACCATATCGGCTGGAAGGCAAACACTCTTGGACAAGTTGAATGCCATTAAGTGGTCCTCTTTAGAAACCACAGAATCAGTGTCCTCAATGGCTCAGTTCTGGAAAGTGAGCTTTGGAACCCACTTGGAAGAACTAGCGCGGTCAGAACGCTTCAGCGATGGACTTGGTGGAGGGCTTGAAACAGTGGTTCGAGGAATCACGGTTTCATCTTCGTCAATAAGTCATTGCTTGGTTACGGTAGTCCGGGCACGTTTACTCGAGCGAGATGAGGAGGGTTGTTGAGATAGAAGGGCCACCACGGTTTCCTGAGTCTGGGTGGGTGGTGGTACCTCGGCTTGGTGTGTTTCGGTTAGCAGGGCCCTTACTCTATTCCTCTTGGCCATCTCTTGTTCAGCAGTAGTACGAACCAGGTTAATTTGTGGCAAGGTTGGATCCGGTTCAGGAGATGCCTCCAACAAAAAGTCTGTTGCTCTAGCTTTTCGTCGACTGCTGTATCTGTACGTCGGTTCAAAATTCAGCAGCTTGGCCCAACTTCTTTCAGGATACCGTAGTGCGGCGCGAAGTGTGTTTAGGTTGGAGTAACTGTACAGTGACTTGAGGTGGGCTGAGTCTGCATAAAGAAGACAATTGTCAGTTCGGTTCAGGAACAGGAAACCAAAATAAAGAGAGGTATACAAAGAAGTCGAGGTAATTATACCGGGGGTTCCTTTCTTCCAGTTTATACTACGGCCTGGAATCTGGGCTTGGTGGTCTTCAAAATTCCCAGATACCCAGAGAAAATCATCATCGTTCAAGTCTTTATCCGGTGTGTCCTTTATTATTTTCTCTCGACGATGGCGTATTCTTACATAGTAGACCCAGCCATCTTCTTTTGATCCTATGGAATATTGATGGAAGAGTTCGGCTAAGCCGAGGTTAATGCCAGCTCGGCGGTTTAGTTCGGCTATACCATTAATTATGCGGTATGAATTTGTGGAAAGTTGGGTGGGGCATATCCTAGTTTGCCTAAGGAATTCACAAAGTAAAGGCTGTACAAGGAAGCGTAAACCACACTCCACAATGGAAATAACGTTAAAGGGTACAAAACCTTGGTTTCCCCATGGTGTGATATTTTGTTTGGCTAGGGTGAGATGGACATCGTCAGGAATGTTATACTCCCTTCGGAATTCGGCCAAGCCACCAGGTGTGTCCACTAAAAACCTATACTTTCCCATTTATGGCTTAAGTTATGAATAAATTAAATCAGAGTTTTAGCTCGGTCGAAGAAAGGTGCTAAGTAGCTCGGTTGAGCGCTCAAAGGAGTACCTAAGCAACCTAAGTCTGCAAAGTGAAAAATAAAGGTGTTAAGCACAGATCGATCGGACCGTGCTAAAAGAAATACAGGCAAGATAAATGAAGTCCTAGCTCGGCTATATGATTTGCTTCATGACTTAGCTCGGTTTGAGCAAGGAGTCTGTTGGCTCGGTGTCAGCAAGGGGTCTGTTAGCTCGGAGTGAACGATGGATTTGTTAGCCCGGTTGAGCCTCTAGGGGCAGAAGGCTGGTTTAGCCCCAAGTTGTAACTCGGTTGAGATTGAGGCTTTCAGGTATTCTGTTACAGATCTAGTACGGATCCATAACTCGGTTAAGTTAAATAAAGCAAAAGGTGGTTTGACTTGGTAAAACTACTAGCTTAACATAAAGTGCTAGTCCGGTTGATAGTCTGGCTGGATTGACATCAACTACAAACAACTTTTTACTCCGGTTACATCGTGATTTTGGATCAAATACAGCGTTCTACAGGTTGTTTCATGAATACAAAGTGGTTCTTACAAGGTCTTTTTTTCAGAAGGCATAGCACAAAATGGAAAAAATGTGTTTTGCAAAAACACAAACACTATGCTATGGATTGTTTAAAGCAAGTGCAAAAACAACAAAAACAAGAGAGATTTGAGTAACTTACCAGGTCAAGCGGCACTGGAAGATGAAAATGGCACTAGGAGGTAAGAGCTTCGCAGTTACCAGATTGAAGAGCAAAAGAGGCTCAGAAACGAAAGAGAGAGAGGGAGATGAATAGTGTGAGAATGATTCAAAAATGCTAGGGTTTGTTTTGTGTAGGAGAAAGGACAAAAAAAAGAGCGGAACTATTCGAAAAACACGGAGTACGAAGACGGCGTGACAACTGCATTGGGCCAATCAGAGTGTGCCACGTGTCCTTGGAATGAGAAGCGATTCAGTTGCTATGAATGAAGAGACGTTATGACCAGACAGGTAGAGCCCGGTGTAAATTTAGTTCGGATGGAAAGGCTCAAGTGTTTAGCTCGGTTGTGCGACTAAAGTTTTGTAGCCCGATTGGAAGGCTAAAACTTTTTAGCTCGGCTGGTAATAGGTAATCCCTATCATGCTGTGCAGATGGAATTAAGGGGCAATTGAGAGGGTAATTTATATGAAAATTGGGCTGAGCTGGGTAATGGGCCGTTATGGGCCACAGTACGAAGGGCTGAGTAAAAAGGCCATGAAGTTACACCAGTCCAAAAGAGGCTTGAAGTTACTCCGGTCCCAAAGGGCTTACGGTAAGCTCGGTTGTCACACATGAAGTTATCCCGGTTGGGACCACGGTATTGGTTATCCCTGTCGAGACATACCATGGTTAGCACCGGGAGAAACCGGGGTAAGAGCAGTGAATGGAAGAGCCGAGCTAAATTTAGCTCGGTCTAGTCTGCGGCTTAGCATAGCCATGCTTACCTCGGTCATATTGGAGTCCGACCATGGTAAAACCATCTCACTTGGTTTAAGTAGTGAGGAGGGTGTTGAAGGATAAGCATTATCTTTTGGGAATATGACTCCTAGGAGGACTCTACATGGAGGAGTAAGAGTCCTAGTAGGATTGTGACACGCGGAACCTATAAAAGCTCACAACATCACCTATAGAGAGGTAAGACAACTTTTGATTCTCGAATACACAGAGCTTTTTGTCTATTTGTCTATTTTGCTGACTTAGGCATCGAAGAGATATCCAGCACACACCCGCCGGCTAGCTCACGTTTGTATTTTCAGGGAATAAAGCGACGACATACGGAGGAGCACAATCTTGATCAACAGGATTATACGGGAAGAATATTTCGTGCCCGTACAAAATATTAATAAAAATCATATATGATATAGTATATTATGAATAATGATTCATAACTAATGAAAGTTAAAAAATGTAAAATGAGAAATAAATGAGTGAAAATGAATACTAAGTAAAATATTTTGAGTTTTTAATTTTATTATATTAAAAATAATTAAATTATATATGTATTATATACATAGATTTAGTAAATATAAACGGGGTAGGGATGTGGGGCAAGGGAAGTAAAACTCGTTCTTGCACCACTTTCTATTCGGGGGCGGAGAAAATCTATGTAGGGGCATGGGATGCAAAGGCGGAGTAAGGCGGGAGAAAATAACCATCCCTACCACAATACCCTTCAATAACTTCTCCTTTTTTGCCTTAATTTAATTACAACTATAAATTCAATATTAAATTGTCCAATTCTTCTAGAATGGATGTTCTTGATGTCTAGATAAATGACATGAAACATGCAACATTGAATGAAGTTTGAAGGCTCAAAAATCCATGGGATAAAGACAAGAAAATTAGTCAAGAATATGGCCAAAAAGCAACTGACGAGTCCTTAGATAAGGACTCATTGGAGGCTACAATCCTTCATAAGATGTGACCAAAGTGCATATTAGGGTATAGGCAATTTAAAGGTTTCCTAGAGAGAGAAAAGTAGTTATATGTTGAGAACTAGGAGAGTTAAAAGGGTAGCCAATTGCAAGCAAAGGGAATATACACCTTATGCTTCCCTATATTTGATGAGGCAATCATTGAAGAGACCCCTTAGTTATGGTGATTATAGGCAACAAAGGCCTTCAACTCCTAGAAGGGAAACCATGGTCAATAGAAGGCCAAATATGGGTCATTCAAAAGCGAACTTGAGTAAATCTTCAAATATGTCTCTTTACACTTGCGTACCAAGTGTACTTGATTGGTTTATGATAAATACTAAGCCAAAAATGATACTTACTGGTGTGAAGGAAGGAGTTGGTATCGCCGAAAAGCCAAAAATGATCAAACCTTCTCAAGTGACTCTTAATCAATGGGTTATGTTGAAGGATCCAAAGACAAAGCAAACATGCATGGTTCCGATCTTAACTAAATCTCAGAGAAGGAAAATGCAGAGAAAATTCACTAGGTATCAAAAAGAGTTGAACAATCTGATCAAGGGGGTACCATAGGCTAAAAATGATAGTGTCCAAGGACAGAAAGAGGTTGAAATCCAATCCTAGGTTTAGTAATTCATATTGAATTGAAAGCCAAGGAAGAAAATAGCATGGCTGATTGGAACAAGCTCTGCTAGAAACTGATGAAGATAAGAATGAGTCATTCGTAGGTTAGATAAAAAGATTGATTGAGATAAAAGCAGGTTTGTTTAAAGCCATGATGATTGAACAGACTAGACCTCTAAGCATGAAGGAAGATATGTTTGATTTAGTTTCTAATGGTAGTCGTCTCACATCATTACTCCAACTATGGAGGAAGATGTGTTTGATTTGGTAAAGACTACTCAATTTATTTCTATATAAACATAAGAAAATTGTGGGTGTTTGTATAATTTGTGTTATTCTGATACTTTAATCTTATCATAAAGATATAGAGTTCGCTTGTTACATGGAGGCCTTTGGTGAGTGGTTAGAAAGCTTTGTGTATGTTTGAGAGGGTTTTTTGTTAAAAGCTTCTATGTTTTTGGAAAGCTCTTGGAATTCTTGGAGCTATTTGGTTTGGATCTTATCTCTTCTCTTCTTTTCCCAAGGTTTGAAGTTTTAGGTGGGTTGGGTTAGGGTTCATAGGGGAAGGAGGTCACAGTGGAGAAGAAAAAGAAGAAGAATGAAGAGGAGCTAGCGCCGGTGAGGTGTATAGGAGGTGGCAACGATGGGAAAAAATGTTAGACAAAGTCGGGAAGGGATGGCCAGAGCTAGGGATGAGAGCTAGAATTAGGGTTTCACCATTTTAGTAATTTGATTGAAAAGTAAAATGGTATTAAATTTTTATTTTATTTATTTATTTATGATTATTTTTTGAAAAATAGAGTGCTCAACAAAATTTTGGAATGCATTTAGGGGCCCCTTTAATTCAAAAAACAATTTTTTTAGATGCATTTTAGCTGCTCTAATACCGTTCTTTTTACTTTAATCTTGTTTATCATTGTTATGGTAGGGCGCGTGTTTTGTTTACCCCATCCCATCCACAAATCACATTCTCAAATTAAAACAAAAAAGATAGCTTCTAACATCAGCACAATTTCCTAAAAAACCATTATTAATAACAAAATTGATGGACTAATATGACAACCTTCATGGTATCATCATGTTGTACATAAATAAATAGAAAATAGAATCAAAACTAAGATAAGGTTAAATATGAAGAAAAAAGTTATTTCATAAAAAATGAATTATGAACAACTCTCAAGTCAATGAAGGGATGATATTTGCAAAATGGGGCTGAAAACATAGAGAGGTATGTAGTCTTGTTAGAAGAAACAACAATTGTGAACTTCTTTGTTAGGATTATTATGTCGCTGTCGAATTGTAGAAACTAATCAAAATGAACAAAGAAAAGGAGCGAAGAATATTGTCCACTCAAGGTCTAGGAACAACAGAAGTGTTTAATGTTTATAGAGAAAAAATGGATGGAGCAGGCTCAGACTCAGGCTCGAATTTGGACTCGAGCTCAGGCTTAGGCTCAGGCTCAGGCTCAGGCTCAGGCTCAGGCTCAAAGCTTAGACTTAGACTCGGGATCAGGCTTTGTGAGGAAGATGTTTAAAGAAGGCTTTCACTGCTTGAATAACCCCATATTCATTATCCATGGCTTGGCAAGATCCATTACACATTCCTTTTCTTACATTGTCTCTTTAGTTTTAAGTCTTTCAAAATATATTGTACGGGAAAGAAATAAACCTTCTCGTATAATCCTGTTGATCAAGTCTGCGCTCCTCTGTACGTCGTCACTTTATCACCTGAAAATACAAACGTGAGCTAGCCGGCGGGTGTGTGCCGGAAACCTCTCTGATGCCTAAGTCAGTAAACTTGACAAATAGACAAAAGCTCTATGTATTCAGAAAGCAAAGTTGTGTATTACCTCTCCAAAGGTGATGTTTGTGAGCTTTTATAGGTTTCGTGTGGCACAATCCTAGTAGGACTTCTATTCCTCCATGCAGAGTCCTCCTAGGATTTAACCTCCTGAAGGATAATCCTTATCCTCCAACACCCCCCTCACTGCTTAAACCAAGTGAGATGGTTATTACCATGGCCGAACTTCAACATGACCGAAGTAATCATAGCTATGCTGAGCCGCAGAGTAGGCCGAACTATCCTTAGTTCGGTTCTTCCTTCTACTCCTCCTTATCTCGGTGCTCTCATGCACAAACCATGGTATGTTTAGACCGAGCTACCGAGTAGCAAGGTTCTGACCGTTCTAAACACAATACATCATGACCGGACCAACTCTAAGACCGGCCTAACTCCAAGTCGCTTCCGGACCGGAGTAACTTTACATTTCTCTCGGGCCGGAGTAATCTTTTACCTCTCTTGGGCCGGAGTAATTTTACGGCCTTTTTACCCAGCCCTTCGTACTTTGGGCCATAATGACCATCTCATAGCTCGGCCCAATTTTTACCAAAATTACCCTCTCAATTGCCCCTTAATTCCATCTGCACAGCATGATTGGGATTACCTGTCTGTCAGCCAAGCTGAAGTTTTTAAGCCTTTCCAGCCGAGCTAAAAAACCCTTTAGCCTCTCCAGCCGAGCTAAAACTTCTTAAGCCTTTCAGCTGAGCTAATTTTATACCGGGCTCTGCTTGTCCGGTCAAAATGTCTCTTCAATCACAGTGACTGAATCGTTTCTCCTTCCCAGGACACGTGGCATGCTCTGATTGACTGAGGACGGCTGTCACGCCGTCTTCGTACTTCGTGAAATTTGAACAGTCCCG
The DNA here is from genome assembly GCF_055761805.1 of Camellia sinensis. NCBI lineage: Eukaryota > Viridiplantae > Streptophyta > Magnoliopsida > Ericales > Theaceae > Camellia > Camellia sinensis. Next base: position 87,510,962 of record NC_138963.1, read on the forward strand.
CCCTTTTTCCTTAACCTAAAACGAGCTTCTTCATTTTTGCCATATTTTGCAACTTCTCCCTCTCTGTGCCTCTACTACTTCTTCAATCTTCTGAGCTCGTGTTCTTCACTATTCTTCATCTTTCTGAAAGAGTTTGTGATCTGCTGCTTTTTGCTTCCATCTTCAGCTCTTGCTTCCTCATCTGGTTAGTATTGTACATCTTACTTTGTTTTCGTATTTTTCTTTCTATGTTTTTGCGAAACATATTTTTCCATGTTGTTTTGCTTCTGTACTTTTATGGAAAAAACTTTACCATAGAACACATGAGTATATGTAATATCCTGTAGAAGACTAGTTTTCCGATCCAAAATCATGACACAACCGAACTAGGATATTGTTTAAGCTAGGTAGAAGTCTAGTCAGCTTGTAACCGGACTAACACTTCATGTTTACACCAGTAGCTTTGAATAAGTCAAACCACTTCTTGATAGACATTAGCCGAGGTAACCAACCGAACTAATTTTGTACTTAATCATACTGGTATACCTGAGCTCCAACCGATCTAGGCCTTTGGGGCTAAACCAGCTTTCTTAGTTTTTTAGATGGAACTCAGAAAGCTGCCCCTAGACGATCAACCGGTCAAACAGAACCGTTTCCACAACCGAGATATCTAGACGCTTGCCAAGCCCGAACTAACAAAGCTCAGCTCAAACCGAGCTACCAATCACCTTGCAGAAACTGAGTTAGAACCTGTAACATCCACATAGCCGAAGTAGGGCTCCTAACTTTTGTACTTTTATTTTGTAGCACGGTCCAATGATCTGTGCTTAACCCCTTTGTTTTCTACTTTGCAGACTTAGGTTGCCCAGGCACTCCTCTGCGCACTCAACCGAGCTACTGAGACAATTTTTTTGGACCGAACTAATTTATTCGTAATTTATACAATAAATGAGGAAGTATAGGTATCTAGTAAATACTCTGGGCGGCCTAGCCGAATTCAGAAAAGACTACAATATACCCGATGATGTCCACCTGATTTTAGCCGAAAAAGATGTCATACCTTGGGGCAACGAAGGCTTTGTCCCCTTCACCCTTTTGTCCATAGTTGAAACCGGACTACGATTTCCAGTCCAACCCTTAATTTGTGAGTTTCTTAGGCAAACCAGACTATGCCCAACCCAACTATCCACCAATTCCTATCGTATAATAATGGGTATAGCCGAACTGAACCGCCAAGCCGGTCTCAACCTTGGTCTGGCCGAAATCTTTCACCAATACTCCATTGGTTCGAAGGAAGACGGCTGGGTGTATTATCTTAGAATACGCCGTCGTCGTGAGAAAATAATAAAGAGCACACCGGATAAAGACTTAAACGACGACGATTTTTTCTGGGTGTCTGGGAACTTTGAGGATCATCAAGCCCAGATTCCTAACCGACGTATAAACTGAAAAAAAGGAGAACCTGGTAAATTTACTTCGGTTTTCTTGCGTGCTATTTAATATTTCGGGTTTTTTTTTAATTTTTCAACCGAACTAACAGCTGTCTTTTTTCGCAGATTCTGCCCACCTCCATTCTTTATACAGCTACCCAAATCTAGCGACTTTGCGCGCCGCACTACGGTATCCAGAACGTAGTTGGGCTAAGCTACTAAAGTTCGAGCCGACCTACAGATACAGCAGCCGCCGAAAAGCAAGAGTGACCAACTTTCTGCTAGAGGAGGCCCCAGAACCGGACCCAACCTTGCTAGAAATCAGACTAATCCCACTAACTGCTGAAGAAGAAATGGCCAAAAGAAACAGAGTCAGGGCCCTCTTGACCGAGACCAACAGACCCGAAGTACCGCTACCAACCCAAATGACTGAGACCGTGGTAGCTCTTCCGTCCTAGCAGCCATCCTCATCTCAGGTGAACAAGCGTGCCCGGACAAGCTAAACCGAGCACCGTCTAGTCGACGAAGACGAGTCCACCCTTCCACCAAGTCCTCAACCCATCCTTCAACCGGAGCAATCTGACCGAGCTGACTCTTCCAAATGGGCTCCAATTCTCACCTTTCAAGACCGAAATATCCAGGAAACTGACTCGGTCGTTGCTGAGAAGGATCACCTAATGGCTTTCAATCTAGCCAAGAGTGTTTGCCTTCCAAAAGATATGGAGCACCACAACAAGCAACTAAACACCGAGCTGAAGGCCATCCAGTCATCAACAAAATCAATGATCCTGGTAGGTGGCTTTCTGTTTTCTTTGTCTAACTTTTTCCCAACTGTTAGTCCGGCTAAAGAGAGTTATTTATTTTGCAGGCCATTCAGAAGAACAACATTGCACATAAGAAAGTGTTGGAGCTCCGGAAGACAACCAGGCAAGCCATGGCAGATACCGAGGCAAAGACAGCCGAGCTTGAGCGAGCCAAGAAGCAGATAGCCGAGCTACAGTTCGAGAACGGTCGCTTGACCGGACTTGTTAGCTCGGTTGAAGCTGAAAAACAAAAAATTGCAGCAACGGTGAAAGATAAATACTTGCGCGAGTTGGCCAAACTCGAAGGCAAAAAAGACGCCGAAATAGCCGATCTGAAGAAGAAGGTCGGTGATGCCAACGCCCAAGGTTTCAAAGAGGCGGAAGGCCTCTACATTCCACAGTGTGAGGGGGCGAAGGACTTATTCTTTAAGTGTGGCTGGAGGAGTGCTGTGGAACAGATCGGCTGTAGGCCTGAAACCGAGGTCTACAATGCTCCGCAGTACTTCATCCCAGCCTCACTAGCGGAATATGCTGCTTCGGTCCAAGAACAATTTTTGCAAGATTCAGATGATGAAGTCGATGAAAACGAACAAACTGTTACTCCGGTAGTCAACGAGCAAGTCAACGATCAACCAGCTCGGTTGGAGGCAACGGTTGAAGACCTGACTGTTGACCCATCGAATGATATCGTTCTGCCAGTTGCTACTGAGACTGATCTTCCATCTGCAACCGATGTTCAAGTTGATATTGACGCCGAAATTGAAGACCTTTTCACTTGATTTTGTACTTTTCTTTTTTGTTATTTCTTCACTCTTGTAACCGGGCTATGGCCCCTCCTTTGTATTTGCTTTTTGATGAATGAAAATTTTCTTGAACTCTTACTTCAGTTGATCTGTATGTTTGTACTTGTAATGATTTTTCCATGATCTTTTTACTTCCAACTGTGATCTCGGTTTTAGCCGGTCAATCTAACTACGCTTACTAGCCAACCACTCTTTAGCCGAAATAATTACTTCGGCTGAGGAGTACAAAGAGTTGGTTTAATCCAGCCAACCACTCTTCAGCCATACCCTTACTTCGGTTAAAGAGTATAAAGAGTTGGTTTAATCCAGCCAACCACTCTTCAGCCATACCCTTACTTCGGCTGAAGAGCACAAAGAGTTGGTTTAATCCAGCCAATCACTCTTCAGCCATACCCTTACTTCGGCTGAAGAGTATAAAGAGTTGGTTTAATCCAGCCAACCACTCTTCAGCCATACCCTTACTTCGGCTGAAGAGTACAAAGAGTTGGTTTTAATCCAGCCAACCACTCTTCAGCCATAACCTTACTTCGGCTGAAGAGTACAAAGAGTTGGTTTAATCCAGCCAACCACTCTTCAGCCATACCCTTACTTCGGCTGAAGAGTATAAAGAGTTGGTTTAATCCAGCCAACCACTCTTCAGCCATACCCTTACTTCGGCTAAAGAGTACAAAGAGTTGGTTTAATCCAGCCAACCACTCTTCAGCCATATCCTTACTTCGGCTGAAGAGTACAAAGAGTTGGTTTTAATCCAGCCAACCACTCTTCAACCATACCCTTACTTCGGCTGAAGAGTACAAAGAGTTGGTTTAATCCAGCCAACCACTCTTCAGCCATACCCTTACTTCAGCTGAAGAGTATAAAGAGTTGGTTTAATCCAGCCAACCACTCTTCAGCCATACCCTTACTCCGGCTGAAGAGTACAAAGAGTTGGTTTAACCCAGCCAACCACTCTTCAGCCATACCCTTACTTCGGCTGAAGAGTAAAGAGTTGGTTTAATCCAGCCAACCTCTAAGTTAGTTTTTTCAGCCAACTTAGAATAATGTTTGGTTATTCCGACCAAACGTCCTGCAGCCTAAATCCTTATCCTGGGCTTAGGAAGGGTGTTGGTATAATCCAGCCAACCTCTGAGTTAGTTTTTCCAGCCAACTTAGAATAATGTCTGGTTATTCCGACCAAACGTCCTGCAGCCTGGATCCTTATCCTGGGCTTAGGAAGGGTGTTGGTTTAATCCAGCCAACCTCTAAGTTAGTTTTTTCAGCCAACTTAGAATAATGTGTGCAATATTCCTAACTTCACTAAAGCTAACTTTTACAGAGAACAACTTAAGCTGAAAAGAATCGATTTGTTTTATTGGGGAAAGAAAAAATTACACGTATTTGAAAGAGAAAAGCTAAAAATAAAATAACTTGAGATTGGCGGTGTTCCATGGTCTAGGGATTGCTTTGCCGTCCTTGTCTTCTAGGTGGTATGCCCCTTTGTTTGCTAACCCAACCACTTTGTAAGGGCCTTCCCAATTAGGCCCTAGCTTGCCATCTCCTGGTATTAAGGTGTTTCCCATCACTTTGCGCAATACCCAATCTCCGATCTTGAATTGTCTTGGATGGACCATTTTGTTGTATTTCCTAGATAACTCTTGTTGATACGAGGCAATGTAGACTAGTGCTCTTTCTCTTCTTTCTTCGGCAAGGTCGAGCTCCAATGTTATGGCTTCTTTATTCAAGTCGGGATCAAAATTTTCGCTTCGAATTGTGGGGAGGCCAACTTCCAGTGGGATTACTGCTTCCATTTCGTAGGCTAAGGAGAATGGTGTTTCTCCTGTTGAGCGTCGAGGTGTGGTGCGGTAAGCCCATAAAACATGAGGAAGTTCTTCCGCCCACTTGCCTTTTGCCTTTTCTAACCTTTTCTTTAGTCCATCCAAGACAACTTTATTTGATGCTTCTGCTTGGCCATTTGCTTGAGGATACGCTGGTGTAGAATTGTAGAACTCTATCTTGTATTCTTCACAAAAGCCTCTGAAGATTCTGCCGTCAAACTGAGTGCCATTGTCTGAGATTAGGACTTTTGGTATTCCAAACCGAGTGATGATATTTTTCCAGACAAACTTCTTCACATCTCTTTCCTTAATTGATGCCAATGCTTCTGCTTCCACCCACTTTGTGAAGTAGTCTGTTGCTGCGAGAAAGAACTTTCTGTTGCCGGGTGCTGTTGGAAGTGGTCCTACTATGTCCAAACCCCACATTGCGAAAGGCCATGGGCTAGTTAATGGTAGGAGTTCTCTTGCTGGTTGATGTATTTGGTGTGCGAATTTTTGGCATTTCTCACACTTCTTCACATATTTATCTGAGTCTGCCTGCATGTATGGCCACCAGTATCCCTGTGAAATAGCCCTGTAAGCTAGCGATCTTCCTCCTTGATGGCTTCCACACACCCCTTCGTGTATTTCGTACAAGAATGCTTCCACTTTGCTAGTATAGCGACCCCGGTCTTTTCCCGTTTGATTATTGTATCCGGACTTAGGTTCCGTAGATTCTGTCATTGTATAATTGTTGTTGTTGTTGTCCCTTATTTTCTCATTTGGAATTATAGGATGTGTTTGGGCAGGTCTGTTTCAGGTTGGTGGGGTTTAGAAACCAAGTGTTGCTGTCCAGAATTTTGGATCTTCGCTCGAGCGAGGAGTTTGTCGCTCGAGCGAGATGTTGTTTTGGTTCTTCGCTCGAGCCGGGGTTTGGTAGCTCGAGCGAGAGTTTGCGTCTGGTTTGGACCTGTAGCTTTGCATTCTTGGCTCGAGCGAGCTTTTCTTCGCTCGAGCGAGTTAGTTCGTTCTTCGCTCGAGCAATAGTTCCTTCGCTCGAGCGTGAGTCTGGTTACAGACCTGAGGGTTTGGGTTCTTCGCTCGATCGAGTTTTCTTTCGCTCGAGTGAGCTTTTGGGTTGTTGGCTCGAGCAAGGTTTTCTTGGCTCGAGCGTATATTTTCTGTGTCTGGTCGCTCGAGCGACCAATTCTTCGCTCGAGCGAGCCTGTCAGGTTTAAATAGGCAGCAACGTGTTTCAGATCAGTTTTTCATTCCCTTTCAGATTCCAAAACCCTAGGTACGAGTTCTCTCTCCCTCTACGCATCTTCTCTCTTAGGATTGATCTACTTAGAGTGAGTTTCTACCTTAGATTCTTTATTAAAAAGATAGAGTGGGTCGAGGGCTTCCATTTAATCTGAATTGTTGGTAGTTTGGAGCACTTTTGAGTTTGGGCTTTCATCTCCATCTTCTCTTTTGGGGCTATTTCTTCGAGGTAGGGATTTCCTACTCCATCTTATAAGTTTTGATCTAAGTTTTAGTATTTTGATATGTTGGGGTACTTTGGTGATTTTGGGGAAAAACCCTAGTTGTTTAAATTAATTAATTTGTATAATTAATTTAAGGGAATTGGGGAATTTGGTTAAATTCTTGAAATTGGGAAATTTATTGCTTAAATGGTGTAGTTGGATAATGTAAATCACTCGCCCATTGAATTGTTGATATATTTATTTCCAGTCTAGAAATAACTGTTTTGGGCTATCGGTGGAGGATAGTCGTGATTATTGTAGACATTGCATGTGGATTAGGAATAACTGAAACTAATCACATTGGTTAAGTCATTAAGTTTGACTATTGCATTGATACAGAAAATACGTGTATTGATTGAGCATTGCATTTGCATACATTGTTTTGTGTGGGAGGAGATAGGGGATGTACTCCACGGTTTAGGGGAAGATAGGGGATGGACCTCTAAACCGGATTTTGTTTGGGAGGAGATAGGGGATGGACTCCATTAGCATCACTTTTATGTGTGCTTATTTATATAGAAGTGTTTTTATTGATACAGCACTAAAATGTGTATCAATCTGGAAGTATGAAGTGTTTTGATTTGAGCTTGAGTCTCATTTGTTTGTTGGCATAGGAAGAAGATGAATATGATGTTTATAATGCACTGCTGTAAGTTTGGCCGGGTTCTGAGCCATATTGATAATGTTGGAAAGTGGAACGTGTCATTGACATTAGAGTTATGAGACTGTAAAATGTTGAAATTGATTATCTTGGTTAACCATCTATTGAATGATATTGCTTTATTCAATGCTTATATTTGGTTTAGTATATTTCTACTGGGCTGTGGCTCACCCTTTATGGGAACATCATTTTCAGGTCCAGGTGATAAGCTACCTCCCAGGACTTAGCTTGGAAGGATTTGGATTGTGAAGACTATCTTTAATTGTTTGTTTTCATTTGATAAATAATCAAGCCAAGGGCTTTATTTGTATTTGAGTTAGAACTCATATTTTGTATCCAAGTGTTGGCTTGGAAAGATGTAAGCCTGTAGGGCATTTTATTTGATGTTACATGTAATGCTTTTATTTAGTAATACTCTGATGAATGAATTAATAAATTGTTTTCTTTAAATAATGCATGTCAATTGTATATATATATATATAATGGGTCTATTTTGAGGGCGTGACAACTTGGTATCAGAGCGTACCGGGTTTGAATACTTTGGGTACGTGGGAAGTGATTAGTATCACATTGGGTTTGTCTCGTTTAATAGAGACTTAGTGTAATGTTTTATGCTTATGTGATAACATGTTTATGTGATTATGTGGGTATGGAATGTAGTTTCTAGGATGTTGATTGGACCTTGAGTTTCTTATAGTCTTGTTGGAAAGGCACTTGATCACTGCTGCTTCCAATCGGAACTATAGTAACGCATTGGGACTATCATTATTCCGGGAATGAAATTCGTAGGTGCTTATGTGATTATGTGCTTACGTGGAATGAATTATTATTGTCCAATGCATTAGGACGCGAGTGTTTAGCTTCGGCACATCTATTAATGTGCTAATGTCTGTGTTTCCTTTATTTAGGATGTCAGGACGAGGACGAGGACGCGGTAGGCGTGGTAGGCCGGGTAGGCAGGAGGTGCCTGTGCCAGAGGAGATTCCGGTAGTTCAGGAGGGAATTGGCCAGGCCAACGTGGCCGAGCCAGTAGGCCAGCAGGCTATGGGTGCTCTAGCCCGAGAGATAGCAGGGGCATTCAGGGAGTCAGTTGGCATCCTCAGAGCTGAGAATCAAGCTCGGGATGTTGCTGTAGATGCAGGACCTTCCTTTCTAAAAAGAGAGTTCTTCCGGTCTAATCCGGATGAATTTGTGGGTGATCCTAAAGAGCCGCTTAAGGCAGATGAATGGCTCGAACAGACAACGAAGACGTTTGAGATGCTTGGCATTGAAGACGAGGGGTTGAAAGTGACCTTAGCATCTTTCCAGTTGAAAGGGGATGCGGGTCAGTGGTGGAAATTTACTAAGGGTCGTATAGGAGGTACATGGGAGGCTTTTGTGAATGCTTTCCAGGAGAAGTTCTTATCTCCAGCAGTTAGGGAAAAGCTGAGAGACCAGTTCTGCCAGCTTAAGCAGTCGAGTTCTTCAGTGGCCGAGTTTGAGGCTGCATTTACTAGTTTATCCAGGTTTGCACCTGAGTTGGTGGCGTCTGAGGAACGCCATTGTATTGAGTTTGAAAAGAAGTTGAGGCGTGGACTCAAGCTGAGAGTTGGGGGAACTATGATTCGGGATTATGGGCGTATGGTTGATGCTGCAGCCCACATGGAAATCATGATGCAGGAGGAGGAGGAAGGACAAAAGGGCTCCAAGAGGAGTCAGGATGGTCAGAGTGATGGTAGGAGACAGAAGGGTTTTAATCCTCAGCAGTCTCAGGGTAGCTTTTCTAGATCGACTTTTCCTGTGCCGAGTGCTAGTTCGGGGAAAGGCAGTCAGGGAGACATTACCTGTTTCAAGTGTGGCCAGCTGGGCCACAAGTCTCCAGTTTGTCCTCAGAGAGGAGGAGTGCAGAGAGCAGCATCATCTTTGGCTCGATCTCAGAGCCAGAGCCAGGGTAGAGGTCAGCCACTCTCGTGTTATCAGTGTGGTCAGCCAGGGCATATGAAGAGGTATTGCCCGCAGTTGGGTGGCACACCTGGTGCATCTGGTTTGAGGCCGATTCAGGGTCAGCAGCCAGCTCAGTCGGGTCAGGCCTCGAGGGCCAATCAGGGGGCTTCATCGTCCCAGTCAGTGCAGCAATCTTATGCTCCTAGGGGTGAGCAGGTTGATCAGAGGTTGTCTGGGCGTGTGTATGCTGTTACCGCGCAGGATCTTGTACCGGCACCATCAGTTGTGAGAGGTACCTTCTTGTTTTGCAACTCGGTTGCTAATGTTTTGATTGATACGGGTGCATCTCATTCCTTTGTGTCTGCTGCATTTGCATCTGTTTTGGAGTTGGAGTTAGCACAGTTAGCATCTCCTATATGTGTAGTGTCACCTCTTGAAGGTGAATTGATTTTGAAACAAGGTGTTAGGGGTTGTGATATAGAGGTTGATTATCATAGAATCCCATTTTCTTTTGTAGTTATGCCTATGAGGGGTTTCGATGTTATTTTGGGTATGGACTGGTTATCGTCATACCGGGCAGTTATTGATTGCTACCGCCAGAGGGTCACTTGTTGTACCGTGAGCGGAGAGTATTTTCATTTTCTGGGGGACCGGGTTGGTGATGTGTTGCCACCGGGTTATGTTCCACGAGGACGGAGTGAGCTTAGTGGTCTACTTGCTAACCTGTCGATTAGTGAGGATGATGAGTCTCAGATTGTGTTGCCAAGGGTGGTTTGTGAGTACGCGGACGTTTTTCCCGAGGATCTTGTTGGTTTGCCACCGCATCGGGAGATTGAGTTCTCTATTGACCTAGTGCCCGGCACGGCGCCGATTTCTATGGCACCTTATCGTTTTGCTCCAGCCGAGTTAGTTGAGTTGAAGATTCAGCTCCAGGAGTTACTAGATAAGGGTTTTATACGTCCTAGTGTTTCGCCGTGGGGAGCACCGGCCCTCTTTGTTAAAAAGAAAGGTGGTGCTTTGAGACTTTGTATAGATTATCGGAAGTTGAATCGGGCTACGGTTAAGAACAAGTACCCTATGCCTCGTATAGATGACCTGTTTGACCAGTTGAAGGGTTCCCGTTGTTTCTCTAAGATAGATTTGAGATCGGGTTACCACCAGTTGAGGGTCAGGGAAGAGGATATTCCGAAGACGGCATTCCGTACGCGGTATGGCCATTATGAGTTTTTGGTGATGCCATTCGGGCTCACCAATGCACCGGCAGTCTTTATGGACTTGATGAACCGGATCTTCCGGGAATTCTTGGATCGGTTTGTAGTCGTTTTTGTGGACGACATCCTTATCTATTCGCCTTCTGAGGAGGAGCATGAGGCACACTTGAGGGTGGTGCTTGAGTTACTTAGAGCCCATAGGCTGTATGCCAAGTTTGGGAAGTGTGAGTTCTGGCTGAGGGAAGTCAAATTCTTAGGCCACGTGGTATCAGGGGAAGGAGTGTCTGTTGATACATCCAAGGTAGAGGCAGTGCAGGATTGGGCACAGCCTAAGAGTGTATTTGAGATCCGCAGTTTTCTGGGATTAGCTGGGTATTACCGTCGGTTTGTGAAAGATTTCTCCAGATTAGCTTCGCCTTTGACTAGATTGACTCGGAAGGGAGTCAAATTTGTATGGAGTGAGACTTGTGAAAAGTCGTTTCAGGAGTTGAAAGTTAGACTGACCACCGCTCCAGTATTGATTATTCCAGAGAGAGGGTTGGGTTATGCAGTCTATTGTGACGCCTCACGAGAGGGTCTGGGTTGTGTGTTGATGCAAGAAGGAAAAGTAGTTGCCTATGGCTCACGTCAGTTGAAAATTCACGAGCAAAATTACCCTACGCATGATGTAGAGTTAGCAGCTGTGATATTTGCCTTGAAGATTTGGAGGCATTATCTTTATGGTGAGAAATTTGAGGTATTCTCGGATCATAAGAGTCTGAAATATTTGTTTACACAGAAAGACTTGAACTTGAGGCAAAGGAGGTGGATGGAGTTCATAGAGGATTATGACTTTGAATTGCATTATCATCCGGGAAAGGCCAATGTGGTGGCCGATGCCCTTAGCAGAAAACCTGTTAGTGTCATAGCTAGTATAGCCATCCAAGAATGGGAGATGTTGGGTGCACTTGGGGAGTTTGATTTACTTTTGGGCGAATCCGTTGAGGCTGCGGCCTTGTTTTCTGTTGTTGCACAGCCTACACTTGTGACTCGAGTGTTAGAGGCTCGGAGGGGTGATCTGGAGGTAGAATCGCTTTGTGAGAAGATTTCCGGTGGGAAGGTTGAGAAGGGTTTGACGGTGTATCCCGACCTGAGTGTGAGATACCGAGACCGTCTACTTGTGCCAGAGTCTTGTCGAGAGGAGGTTCTTCGAGATTTTCATCATTCACGTCTTGCGGTGCATCCGGGGGGCACTAAGATGTACCGGGATTTGGGTCGTCAGTTCTGGTGGCGGGGTATGAAGAGAGATGTGGCAGCTTTCGTATCTAAGTGCCTTACTTGTCAACAAGTGAAGGCCGAACATCAGAGGCCAGCGGGTTTGTTGCAACCCTTGCCTATTGCCGAGTGGAAGTGGGAACACGTCACTATGGACTTCGTTGTGGGTCTTCCGAGGACTCAGCGGGGTAGTGATGCTATTTGGGTGGTTGTAGACCGGTTGACTAAGTCGGCGCACTTCATTCCTATGCGCGTGAGAGATTCGGTAGATCATCTTGCCGACTTGTACATTCGGGACATAGTGAGGTTACACGGGGTTCCAGTGACGATTGTCTCAGATAGAGATCCTCGTTTTACTGCCAGGTTGTGGCAGAGTTTGCAGAGTGCCTTAGGCACTAAGTTGACCTTTAGCACGGCTTATCATCCACAGACTGACGGACAGTCTGAGCGTACTATTCAGATCCTTGAGGATATGCTTCGGGGTTGTGTTCTAGACTTTAGTGGGTCGTGGGAGAGGCACTTGCCGTTGGTGGAGTTTGCCTACAACAACAGTTTCCAGTCTAGTATCGGTATGGCACCATTTGAGGCCTTGTATGGCCGACCATGTAGATCTCCTGTTTGTTGGGCTGAGGTGGGTGATGCAACTCTGTTGGGTCCGGAGTTGGTAAGGGAAACGACGGAGAAAGTTGAGCTTATCCGTAAGAGGCTTGTTACAGCACAGAGTCGTCAGAAATCTTATGCCGACCGTAGGAGGAGACCTTTGGTGTTTGAGGTGGGTGATCATGTCTTTCTGAAGATATCACCTAGACGGGGTTTGATGAGGTTTGGGAAGAGCGGGAAGTTGTCCCCTCGGTTCATTGGTCCGTTTGAGATCCTTGAGAGAATTGGCGAGGCTGCTTATCGTTTAGCTTTGCCGCCACAGCTGTCCGGAGTACATGACGTGTTTCATGTGAGTATACTTCGGAAGTATGAGCCGGATCCATCACATGTGTTGGATTGGACCGATTTAGTGGTTGATGAGGATGTCTCATATGAGGAGAGACCGATTCGAGTCTTGGATAGACGGGATCAAGTTTTGCGAGGCAAAACCATTCCTTTGGTCAAAGTTTTGTGGAAACATCACGGAGTAGAGGAAGCCACTTGGGAGCGTGAATTGGAAGTCCGCGAAAAATACCCGGACATGTTTATTAATTTGTAATCTTGTATTTAGATTTTGTAATATTGTTGAACTTAAGAGCTTTATATATGTCTTAAGTTGTAAAACGTTGAGTATGTTTTAGTAAATGGGTGTATCTTGAAACTTGCTTCAATAAAGAAGTTTAGTATAGCATTGCATATGTTGATTACATTGCTGAGTGTGTTGTATATATCATGCAATTGAATATGATATGGGGATTGCTAACATTGGAAGGAATAATGCATAATAATGATACAGGTTGAAATATATGTCGTTTTATGTATATATTGTGAGATGCCTCTTGATAAAGAGATGAAATGACCAGTTTTGGGTCAAGATGTTTACTAATGAATTGTCAAAAAAAAAAAGAAAAAAGAAAAAAAAAGAAGAATCTGTTTTCAAAAACTTATGCTTAATTTCGGGGACGAAATTCTTTGAAGGGTGGGAGGTTATAGCGACCCCGGTCTTTTCCCGTTTGATTATTGTATCCGGACTTAGGTTCCGTAGATTCTGTCATTGTATAATTGTTGTTGTTGTTGTCCCTTATTTTCTCATTTGGAATTATAGGATGTGTTTGGGCAGGTCTGTTTCAGGTTGGTGGGGTTTAGAAACCAAGTGTTGCTGTCCAGAATTTTGGATCTTCGCTCGAGCGAGGAGTTTGTCGCTCGAGCGAGATGTTGTTTTGGTTCTTCGCTCGAGCCGGGGTTTGGTAGCTCGAGCGAGAGTTTGCGTCTGGTTTGGACCTGTAGCTTTGCATTCTTGGCTCGAGCGAGCTTTTCTTCGCTCGAGCGAGTTAGTTCGTTCTTCGCTCGAGCAATAGTTCCTTCGCTCGAGCGTGAGTCTGGTTACAGACCTGAGGGTTTGGGTTCTTCGCTCGATCGAGTTTTCTTTCGCTCGAGCGAGCTTTTGGGTTGTTGGCTCGAGCAAGGTTTTCTTGGCTCGAGCGTATATTTTCTGTGTCTGGTCGCTCGAGCGACCAATTCTTCGCTCGAGCGAGCCTGTCAGGTTTAAATAGGCAGCAACGTGTTTCAGATCAGTTTTTCATTCCCTTTCAGATTCCAAAACCCTAGGTACGAGTTCTCTCTCCCTTTACGCATCTTCTCTCTTAGGATTGATCTACTTAGAGTGAGTTTCTACCTTAGATTCTTTATTAAAAAGATAGAGTGGGTCGAGGGCTTCCATTTAATCTGAATTGTTGGTAGTTTGGAGCACTTTTGAGTTTGGGCTTTCATCTCCATCTTCTCTTTTGGGGCTATTTCTTCGAGGTAGGGATTTCCTACTCCATCTTATAAGTTTTGATCTAAGTTTTAGTATTTTGATATGTTGGGGTACTTTGGTGATTTTGGGGAAAAACCCTAGTTGTTTAAATTAATTAATTTGTATAATTAATTTAAGGGAATTGGGGAATTTGGTTAAATTCTTGAAATTGGGAAATTTATTGCTTAAATGGTGTAGTTGGATAATGTAAATCACTCGCCCATTGAATTGTTGATATATTTATTTCCAGTCTAGAAATAACTGTTTTGGGCTATCGGTGGAGGATAGTCGTGATTGTTGTAGACATTGCATGTGGATTAGGAATAACTGAAACTAATCACATTGGTTAAGTCATTAAGTTTGACTATTGCATTGATACAGAAAATACGTGTATTGATTGAGCATTGCATTTGCATACATTGTTTTGTGTGGGAGGAGATAGGGGATGTACTCCACGGTTTAGGGGAAGATAGGGGATGGACCTCTAAACCGGATTTTGTTTGGGAGGAGATAGGGGATGGACTCCATTAGCATCACTTTTATGTGTGCTTATTTATATAGAAGTGTTTTTATTGATACAGCACTAAAATGTGTATCAATCTGGAAGTATGAAATGTTTTGATTTGAGCTTGAGTCTCATTTGTTTGTTGGCATAGGAAGAAGATGAATATGATGTTTATAATGCACTGCTGTAAGTTTGGCCGGGTTCTGAGCCATATTGATAATGTTGGAAAGTGGAACGTGTCATTGACATTAGAGTTATGAGACTGTAAAATGTTGAAATTGATTATCTTGGTTAACCATCTATTGAATGATATTGCTTTATTCAATGCTTATATTTGGTTTAGTATATTTCTACTGGGCTGTGGCTCACCCTTTATGGGAACATCATTTTCAGGTCCAGGTGATAAGCTACCTCCCAGGACTTAGCTTGGAAGGATTTGGATTGTGAAGACTATCTTTAATTGTTTGTTTTCATTTGATAAATAATCAAGCCAAGGGCTTTATTTGTATTTGAGTTAGAACTCATATTTTGTATCCAAGTGTTGGCTTGGAAAGATGTAAGCCTGTAGGGCATTTTATTTGATGTTACATGTAATGCTTTTATTTAGTAATACTCTGATGAATGAATTAATAAATTGTTTTCTTTAAATAATGCATGTCAATTGTATATATATATAATGGGTCTATTTTGAGGGCGTGACAGCTAGGGTGGACACACTTTAGATAGGGTCTTGAGAATGACTTTTTGTATAATGCCAAAGATGGGGAGAGCCAAAATCGCTGTGACTTTGCTCTAATTTTGTTGGCTTCTTTCTTTTCTTCCGGTAGGATGCCGTCTTTCAAGAATAGTATGATGGGATCCATCCACGAGGGGCCTAATTCTGTGCAACATACTTCTTCTGCTTCGGGGTCCTCAATGCTTAGTCTAGGTAGGTAGTCGATTAGTAGTGGATGAGGGATGGAGGTATCTGCCATTGAGGCGAAGCCTGCTAGTTCATCTGCTCTGCTGTTCTCCTCCCTGCCTATCTGTTCTATCCTCACTACTTCAAATTTCTTGATTTCTGTTCTGACCAATTCTTGGTATTTGGCCATCCTATCATCCTTTGCTTCATAGTCGCCAGAAATTTGGTTTACCACCAATTGTGAGTCGCTGTAGACCATTAATTCGGTGGCCTTCATGTGGTATGCTGATTTGAGTCCTGCTAGAAGTGCTTCATATTTCGCTTCGTTGTTTGATGCTAGGAAGCCAAGGTTGATTGCTTGCTCCACAACCAGGCCGTCTGGTGAGATGAGGACTATGCCAAGTCCTGCACCATGCCGGTTGGATGCCCCATCTACAAAGAGCTTCCACATCTCGCCAACGAACAACTTCCAGCAAGTGGAGGGGTCGGATGATGTCGTGGGGTCAAGAATGTTGCTGGTGTTTTTTTCAAGGTTTATGCTTGCTGTTTGCCCTTCGCTGTCTGATTGAACCAAGTCTTTGTTTGTTGGTGAGTCTTGGTTTGTTGAAGCTTGGTTTGTTTCTTCTTGCTGTCTTTAGTCTGATCTGCCTTGGAGTCTGACTGAGTACCTTTTGCTAGGGATTGCGCTATTCCGGCGTCATCTTCCATCCCTAGTTCGGTTGTGTCAGTTAGGTCAACTGGACAGATATGATGACTTCCAGGAGTAAACTCTGCGACGAAGTCTGCCAAAGATTGGGCTTTTACTGCGGTTCTAGGTTGGAACTTGACGTCAAATTGTCCCAGCTCTACTGCCCACTTCAAAATTCGCCCAGAAAAGTTCGCCCTTTCAAACATAGCTTTTAGTGGAAAAGCTGTGAGGACAACTATGGTGTGGGCGTGAAAGTAGTGTACCAATTTCCTGGAGGCCATCATTAAGGCCAATGCAAGTTTTTCTAATGGCAAGTACCTTGTTTCGGCTCCTAGCAATGTCTTGCTGACATAATAGATGGGCAGATGTTGAATTCCTTCCGCACGGACCAACACTGCGCTAATTGCGTGCTGAGAGACTGCAAGGTATAGGAAAAGTTCTTCTCCTGGTATGGGGGTGACCAGCAATGGTGGAGAGGACATGTATTGTTTCAGGCTTTCCAGTGCTTGGTCGCATTCTTCGTCCCATTCGAACTTGGCTTTTAAAGCTTGAAAGAATGGTCGTAGTCTGTCTAACGATCGGCTTATGAACCGATTGAGCGCGGCCGCTATACCGGTGAGATGCTGTACTTCTTTTACTGAGTTTGGTCTCTCCAAATCCTGAATTGATTTGATCTGGGAGGGGTCCGCTTCTATACCCCGGTTGGTCACAAGGAAGCCCAAAAATTTGCCAGATCCTACACCGAATGCACACTTAGATGTGTTGAGGCGCAACTTGTGCTTCTTCAGGATTTCAAACATCTCTCCTAGGTCCTTGAGATGGTCATTTTCATCCTTGCTTTTGACCACCATGTCGTCGATGTAAGCCTCCATCGTTCTTCCTAACAATGGTTCAAACATCTTTGTGACCATTCGTTGGAATGTTGCCCATGCGTTCTTCAGGCCAAAGGGCATGACCTTGTAACAGTATAGTCCTCTTGGAGTTGTAAAGGATGTGACCTCCTGGTCTAGTTCATGCATGACGATTTGGTGGTAGCCTCTGTATGCATCCAGAAAGCTAAGTCGGTTGTGCCCCGCCGTTAGGTCTACCAGTTGATCTATCCGTGGTAGAGGAAAGCTGTCTTTTGGGCACGCCTTGTTGACTGTTTTATAGTCAACGCAGACACGCCATTTGCCATTCTTCTTTGGCACCACGACCGTGTTGGAGATCCATTTTGGGTAATGCACCTCTCTAATTGCTCCTGCCTCCAGTAGGTTACCTACTTCTTCCACCACTATTTCGGTATGGTGAAGTGCCGATCTGTGAGTGCGCTGAATGACTGGTCTGGCGGATGGGTGGACATTGAGTTGGTGACAGATGAAGTTTGGATCAATGCCTGGCATGTCGTAGGGTGTCCAGGCGAACACTTCGATGTTAAAGGTTAAAAATTCCAAAACCTCTAATCTCTCAGTGCTGGACAACGACGAACCGAGCAAAAAAAACTTATCCGGGTTCTTTTCATCTATTTTTACCTCTACCAAGTCCTCCACTGCTTTCTGATCCGCCGCTTTGCCGACATCTGCGAATAGCTCATTACTCTCAGGTTCTTCCACCGAATAAACGTATCCTTTGGCAGCGCGGCTGCCATTCACCGTGACGAAGCATTGCTTCGA
This sequence comes from Camellia sinensis, assembly GCF_055761805.1. Classification (NCBI taxonomy): domain Eukaryota; kingdom Viridiplantae; phylum Streptophyta; class Magnoliopsida; order Ericales; family Theaceae; genus Camellia; species Camellia sinensis. The sequence goes on from NC_138963.1 coordinate 87,528,525, forward strand.
CATGATCTGATCTCCATAGACTTCTTCAATTACACCGGTGTCGTTGGGGAACCGCATTACTTGGTGGTAGGATGACGCCACCGATCGCATGGCATGCAATCATGTTCTGCCCAAGATGATGTTGTAAGTGGAGGGGACCTTCAATACCCAGAACTCCACTTGTTTCGTCACACTTCCTGCTCTAACTGGAAGAATTATTTTGCCGACGGGCCATTCTGGCATAGAGTTAAATCCAATTAGGGGTGATACAGCAGGCGCCAAGTCTTTGTCTTGTAGCTTTAGTTGTTAAATGTTTCGTAGTACATGATTTCACATGAACTACCCTGGTCAATCAGAATCCGCTTGATGTCAAAATCCTTGACTCGGAGAGTGACGACCAGGGCATCATTGTGAGGGCAATATATCCGTTCTAAGTCTTTATCCGAAAAGGACATGGCATTTGTTGCCTCTGTCTTCCCCTTCTTGGTAGCAGGTTGGGCACTTAGCACCTCTCTTAAGTGTTCAGCCTTTTTGATTGATCCTCTAAGCTCGCATACACGCTCAGGTTCAAAGACTCCATGTATCACATTGATAACGCCTTGAGGTGGGGTGTCGACTGGTATCCCGTTGGGGTTATTGTGATCCTGGGGGGCTGGTTGCGTCCCTCCTTCAATGTACTTATCCAAGTGTCCTGCTGCCACTAACTCCTCCAGGTGTTGTCTCAATGGCGTGCAATTCTCAGTGCGGTGTCCCTTTTCTTTATGGAAGGTGCACCGTGATCTTTCGTCATAGTCCTTCTGCGCTTCCCCTAGTTTGGCTGGCCATCTGACGAAAGGTTCATCTCTTATTTCACTTAGAATTCGGTAGATTGGTTTCTTGAATACTGTGGTTATGGCTGTGCGGACCCTCAACCATCTTTTATCTGGGTCCTCTCCGTTGTCTCGCCTGCCACGTCCGTTTCTGCTCTGTCGGTCTACTGCATTGACCTTTGCTAAGGTTTTTTATTCTGGTACTGTGGTCGCCCCGGATTTTGCTTTGGCACGTGCGCCATCCTCTTCTACCCTGATGTGCTGATGCACTCTTTCCATCAAGGCTTCCATGGTGAGGGGCGGCGTCATGGTGATTGAGTCCCTTAGTCTGTTCCCGACTGGAAAGCCTCTTTTATATTGTGCAATGGCGAGATTGGTGGGGCAGTCCCCAATCTGATTGAATGTCTCCCAGTAGCGACTATTGTAGGATCTTAGGGTTTCTTTATCGCCCATGTCGATGGAGAGCAATTGGTCAATCTCCACCGGGGTTTTAGTGTTCGTTTGGAACCTTGTTACGAAGGCCTCTGCCAATTGCGCCCAAGAGGCTATGCTGCCCTCTGGAAGTTTCTCGAACCAAGTCAAGCCTAGGTCGCCAAGGCTAGATGGGAAGAGTATGCACATTAAGGCCTCGTTTCGCCTGTATACAGCCATGACCTGGCGAAAGTGGCTCAAGTGTGAGTAGGGGTCCGTCTTCCCTTCATATGTAGTGAATTTGGGCTGAAGGAAGCCTGATGGTAGGGGCGCTTTTTCAATCGCCGGAACAAACGGCGAAGTCTGCAGCCTTGCTAATGCTTTGTCCGTTGGTTCGTAGGCAGGGCGCGGTATTGGCATTCCAACCTCGACGCTTCCATGCATCCGAGGAGCCAATCGCTGTAAGGCAGAAACTCTGTGTGGATCCCGTGCCCTGGCATCCTCCTTGCATCGTGCTTTTTCTTCGAGCACGGTTCGTAAGTCAGATGATCTGGGTAACTCCGTCTGTCTAGATCTGGTTTGGTGCGTATGTGAGGGCCAATACGTGCTTCCTTCAGTGTAAGATCTTTCAGATCTCGTCCTCTCAGACCTAGAGTGACGAGTTCTGGAAGACCTGGATTGAGTATTGCCTGTCCTGAGGCTTCTACTCTCTCCTTGCGAGGGTGTGGTATTTCTACTACAATTTTCTAAGTGGCGAGGGGGTGTCTTATTTTTGCGCCCCTCTCCTGTCGTCACTTCTTTGTTCTTTATCTGGCGCTTCAAGGCCTCCATGTCCGCCGCCATCTTCCTTATCAATTCGTCTTGCTCCTTCACGCGGTCTTCCAGAACTTGAGGATCAATCCTCCGTCTTTACCTGTCAGGACTTTGTGAACGAGAGTGACGGGAGCTGTGTGTTCGTTTTCCCCTAGTATCCCTCCTGGTGTTATGTCGTTGGGGCTCCAAATCTGCTATGGGAGGGATAGAAGGTAGTCCTTCACGCCTGGCCCCCCCATCTGGTGTTTGCCCGTCGATGGCGGACTATGGTAATTCTTCATTGTGCGCCATTGTTTTTCAAGAGGTAAAGTTTGATCAAGAGGTTTTGTCCTGTTTGTTTTTCCCACAGACGGCGCCAATTGTACAGGAAAGAAATAAACCTTCTCGTATAATCCTGTTGATCAAGTCTGCGCTCCTCTGTACGTCGTCGCTTTATCACCTGAAAATACAAACGTGAGCTAGCCGGCGGGTGTGTGCCGGAAACCTCTCCGATGCCTAAGTCAGTAAACTTGACAAATAGACAAAAGCACTGTGTATTCAGAAAGCAAAGTTGTGTGTTACCTCTCCAAAGGTGATGTTTGTGAGCTTTTATAGGTTTCGTGTGGCACAATCCTAGTAGGACTTCTATTCCTCCATGCAGAGTTCTCCTAGGATTTAACCTCCTGAAGGATAATCCTTATCCTCCAACACCCCCCTCACTGCTTAAACCAAGTGAGATGGTTATTACCATGGCCGAACTTCAACATGACCGAAGTAATCATAGCTATGCTGAGCCGCAGAGTAGGCCGAACTATCCTTAGTTCGGTTCTTCCTTCTACTCCTCCTTATCTCGGTGCTCTCATGCACAAACCATGGTATGTTTAGACCGAGCTACCGAGTAGCAAGGTTCTGACCATTCTAAACACAATACATCATGACCGGACCAACTCTAAGACCGGCCTAACTCCAAGTCGCTTCCGAACCGGAGTAACTTTACATTTCTCTCGGGCCGAAGTAATCTTTTACCTCTCTTGGGCCGGAGTAATTTTACGGCCTTTTTACCCAGTCCTTCGTACTTTGGGCCATAATGACCATCTCATAGCTCGGCCCAATTTTCACCAAAATTACCCTCTCATATATTATTAGGCAAAATTCATTTTACCCCATTGTGGTTTGAGGGTGGAGCACTTTAGCCCCCTTATGATTAAAAAATAAGTAGATTGACCCCATATGATTTTGGACTAATTTGCACTATAACATCTGTCAGTGTTAACTACAAAATGGCCATTTTATCCTCATATAAAAAAACTTTCTCTTTTTATTTTTTTTATTAAAAGCATAATTTAACTTAATCATATTTTAATGAAACCATCTCTTAACTCTCCAATTTATTTAATCTAATTATACACACAACATTATTAATTATTGAACCTAATTAAATTCCTAACAGTACACACATGTATATAAATATACATATATATGGGAAATTCTGTTGTATATGTATGCACACAGAGTGTTGTCCCATATTTGAATGAATGAAAAAATGAATTTAATGAATAAAATCGTAAGTAAGCTGGTAGGATCGAATCCAATAGTTTCTTGAATTGAATCCAATTGTTTATTGCAAACTAAAAATCTCATTTTTATGTCTTTTCAACTATTGGGCAAGGGAGATACGGTGGTGACATGGGTTAGGGGGAAAAATGAGCGGCGGGGACAAGCTAGGAAGGAAGAGTAACGACGGCAGTTGTTAGGGACAGGAGATTAGGTAACAACAATGGTTGAAAAGGAAAACGAGGGTTACGAAATGGGCTATGGAGGTAAAAGGGATTGGCGGAGCCAGTCGGCAAAGGGGAATAGATTGGTGGAGCCAGTTGGAGAAGGGAAATGGGGTGTCGACATGCGTGGCCTATGAAATGAAGAGTGGCTTGCTCGAAGTAATCGGGAGGAGAAAGGGTATATGACTAGTTAGTGATAGGGTTTGAAGGGTTTCAATGGAGTAGATGAAAATGAGGGCATAAATGTCATTTTTATTTTTATTTCAATTTTTTTTGTTTTAATTTTTATTTAGAAAAGGAACCACTCTCCAAATTTTCCTGCGTAGTAGACATGATGTTAGTTTGGACGAAAAGTGTAATAATTGCAGTTAAATTTAAAACGATAGGGGAGGTATGTGCTTGTATTTAAATTATTAGAGGGTAAAATACTTCTGACTCAAACTACAAGGGAGTAAAGTGAATTTTATCATATATTATTTTTCTAGCATTGCACTGAGATTATAATTTCAAAACATTCCAATCATTGTATAGCCATATAATGTTTTCTTTCATACTAATAGTAGCAATATTTAATTTTTGGACTTTATCTGAAAGGGTGTCATTGAAGAGAAACCAGGTAAGCACTTTTGCAAACAACTTGAATTGCATCAACTAGATTAGGAAGTGAGAACTAATGATTTGTTATGGGTGAAGGACCTACTTCCCATAACTAGAAGGACTTTAGGATTATATGAAATAACCTTAGATGGTTTAGAGAGGCAATGTGAGTCATGATAGAGAGATGGGAGATGAAATATGAAAAAAATATGTGGTGTGAAAATTTAGCCCACAAGAGATCATTCACGAGTCCCGATCCCCTCCTTCACTTCTCTCCTTCACTTCCTACGTGCAACGGCTCTGATGCCCTAACCCAGATCCAATGGTCCAGATCTTCAAGAAAAAAAATTAAAACAAATTAAAACTGAAATTTTCCAACCCAAAGCTGTACAGGTTATACACATTTTGTTTTGGAACTCACTCTCACTCAGCCTCACACTCACCCCTTCTCCTCTACTGAACCCACCCTCACCGGTGACCCACTCTCAGTGGTGACCCACTCTCGACGACAATCCACTCCTAACAACGGCAACCCACTCCTAAAACCCAACCGATTGAGGTGGATTGATTATGTCTACTTTGCAAACCAGAGCCCTCATGCTCTTCTCTTCCACCTCACTGAACCCGTCTCACCGACAACCCTCTCGACGGCGACCACTTCTCCCAGTGGATTACTGGAACATAAATTTTACAAATCTCATTTTTTGCTTTTCTTTTATGAGTTTTCTTGATATGGGTTGTCAAGTTTTTTGTTTGATTGTGCTCTAGTCTTTCTGGGTATTCTTGAATTGGTGTTTGTGAGGCTATTTTGGTTAGGTTTTCTTTGTACTTGGCAAAATTTTGGGACATTGGTTGTTGTATCCTTGGTTTGAATATGCTGATTTTGCTCATATAATGCACTTGGGTATCTTTCATTTTTTTTTTTTTTTTTGAGAGCTATTTTAAAAAGCTGTGTGTTCACAAATATCTAATGGTTTGTTTGGTTTCTATGAAAACAATGGTGGAGGAAATTTATATATGAAGAAATGTATCTTGACTTGATTTTGATTATGATTAAAGATGGAATTTTTTTTTATATTTTCAGCAACAAATTTGGTGAATGATGGATTATTTAAGTTTTTGATTTCAGCTTAAAAATCTTATACTATGTGTTTAAGCTTTTCTCACAATGATTAAGGATGTAATTTTTTATTTTTATTTTTTTTAGATTTTCAGCAGCAGATTTGGTGCTGTGTGTTTTTAAGGATGGATTATTTTTATTTTTTGATTTGAGCTTCACAATCTGTTGCAGTGTGTTTAAGCTTCTCTCACATGATTAAGGATGGAATTATTTTGTTTTGTTTTGTTTTTATTTTAATTTTTTTTTCTGTAGCAGATATAACATTCTTTTCTGTAGCAGATATAACTTATATGACTTATTTGTAGCTAAGATTTGATTTATATGGCTTTTTAGTTTCATTTTGATATGGCTATGGAACTTGAGAATGATTGTGCTTGGAAACCAAAACAGGGAATGACATTTGATTCAGAAGAAGGTGCGTATGATTTTTATAATGCATATGGAGGAAGAATGGGGCTTAACATAAGAATGGATTATTCTAGGAAGAATATGTTCACTAACGAACTTATTGCTAGACTTTTGGTTTACAACAAGGAGGGATTTCAGAAGGTTGACATGCGAGACCCATTGACAAAAACCCTAGAGCTGAAACTAGGACTAGGTGTAAGGCTAGCCTTTATGTTAAATTAAATGAGGGTATTGGGAAATTTGTTGTGACTGATTTCAAAGAAAAACATAACCATGAACTTGTATCACCCGAGTGTGCCCACATGTTGCTGTCACAAATAAAGATATCAACTACCCAAACAATTGAGTTAGATTTGGCCGCACAATCAAGTCTTTGTTTAGGCCAGTCTTTTGAACTCATGGGTAGGGAAGCCGATGGGAGACAATGTGTAATAACCCTCACCACTGATTACTGATAACCCTATTGATTACTGCTAAACTGAGACTGATCATAAATAGTCATTGAATTGATTGAAATACTGAACTGATTGATTAAGTGTATCTGTTTAAGTGCATACCTATCTGTTGACTGTTAAAATTATCTGTTTATGTGGTATGCTTTAAACTGCAAATTGAAGGTCTTATCGGCGGCCGAATCTGAAATTGATTGATGATTTATGATAATTAGAAGTAATGTGATTTTAGGGTGTATTTATCCGAAATGTGATTTGGTATAATTAAATTAGATTAAATATTGATAAATTGCACTAATTGGCTTAATTCACAACTTTGCCACTTAGTGGCCCATTACTTGGAACATTTTTGAGCTCTCCTTATTAGACACAACACATTTCATCAGCCTTCTCCTTGCTATAGCCGACTAGAGAGAGAGACTGAGAGGAATAGAGTGATTTCAACAAATTTAGCTTGGTGACTTGAAGAAATTGAAGGTTGATTTCATAATTGAGCTTCCCTTCTCATAATTGAAGACTTAAGGTAGAGCCTTTACCTTCTTGATTGTGTATTTAAGATAGTTCTTGCATGGCTCATGTTATATTGAAGGGTTAAGTCTAGAATTGGTTCTATATGTTGAATTGTAGCATAAATCATGCATGCATGTTGCCATTCTTGAGTTTGAAGTTATTGTTCATGAAATTCCTTATGCATGTCCATGTTTTTGCATTGGATCATGAGTTCATCTTGTTTTGGAAGAATTAACTCATTAGAGCATGTGATTGAAGCTTTGAATTAGTTTAAACTCATGCATGTCATGTTTGAGTTATGTTCATGAAAAATTGGTTTGAAATTGGATTTAATTGAACTACCTTTGGGCTTTGATTTCTCAAATTGATCTTTGAAACATGTTATATTATGAGTTTTGAAGTGTTTTCCAGAAAATTAGCCCAAAAAGATTGAATTTGGTACATTGAAACTTGTTTTTGAGCTTGAGGTTCAAATCTGGAAATTCCAGATTTTGGACTCACGCTCGAGCGGAGTGACTGGTGCTCGAGCGTGAAATTCGTGGATCAGCACTTTACACTGTTTTACAGTGCGCTCGAGCGGGGTATTGGATGCTTGAGCGAAGACTTGTGTTACACGCTCGAGCGGGTATCGAGCGTCCAATCGAGCGTGATTTTCATACATCCAGTACTTTTAGCATGTTTTACAGTCCGCTCGAGCGGGGTAACTCGCGCTCAAGTGGAGTTTTGTGTTTGCCTGTACGCTCGAGTGGGTAAAACCACGCTCGAGCGAGACCTCTGTTTTCTGAAAATTCTGAAAAATTTTTAAAGTGCATCTTTGCATCCTCATTTCATTCTAGGCATTCTTAGGCCTAGTTTAAGGCATCTTAATGAGAATATTGATATAGAACCACACCGAGTCAAGATAGGGATTAAGTTATTATTTTTCCAACTGTGTAGCTTAGTGTGTGTTCACTCTGTAACTGTGTAGGGTTGGCATCCAGAGACGCATACTAGCTTATCTGTAGCCCAGAACTCTACGAGTAACAATGTTGTAAAGATATGTTCGAAAATGAATATTTTCTGAATAATCAACTGAACTGTTTTCTGAACTGTTTACTGTTAACTGAATGAATGTTTGTCCTCTATTCTGAACTGTATTGTGGCATCCTTAGCAACTACTGTTACTGTTACTGCTACTGTTATAGAGATCTCTGTCAGTTTCTATTTTGGAACTTCTGTTTACTGTTATAATGGCCATCATTGACTGTTCGGTCTTTCAAGACCTAATGTTTACTGCACTGTTCTGCTAATAGATGTACCACATATGACTGTTATGACTGAATGACTGATACACTGAATCAATTGACTATTTTCAATACTAAAAGGACATTCATTCTTAACCTCTTTACGCATTATGTTATTCACTGGGCTTTAGCTCACTGCTCATATATATATGTAGGTGTTCAGGCACCAGACCGGAGCTAGGAGCGTGGGTTAGACTCCCTTTTGTCAAAGCCAACCATTGTGCCTCACTGCGAGGTTCCGAGCCTGTCAAGTTAGGGCTTTTGGGGTGTTTTAGTTTCTCCATTTTTGTATCTGTTTTGTAATTACTATATAGACTGACTGATGTTGTACTGTACTGTTCTAATAGGGATTAAGTCCCTGTCCTGAATGATTGTATATATTGTACATACTGTTTTGGTACTGATTGTATATATATATATATATGAAAAGTCTTTTTGCATACAGACTATCACAGCTCATTGGACATCTTTTAATTACTGTTTGGCGATGTACTCTGTATTACTGTATTACTGTTAAGCAGGCCTTCGGTAATCTCGGATTACTGGCCGGTTACGGTGCTAAACCCATAGGGGCGGGTTTGGATCGTGACACAATGTCTTGGGTTTACCAAATTAGACACAAAAAAAAAAAAAAAAACTATTTGAGAACCAAAAGACAACAAAGTTTAGCATATGGGGAAGTAGACAATGTGTTGCAATACTTTAAAGAAAAATCTTTGCTGAATCCTTTTTTTTTTATGCTTTCCAGTTAGCTAATGAGGAGCAAATAACGAATATGTTTTGGGCCGATGCACAAATGATCATGGATTATGCCCAATTTGGTAATGTAGTTACATTTGAAACAACTTACAAGTTAAACAAAAAAACATAGACCCTTTGCATCTTTTGTGGGATTTTTAGAGGCTATGTCAAGAAAAGCACTGAAAACTTTGTTCACCAATCAAGATATTGCAATGGCTAAAGCCATACCCATTGTTATGTCTAGCACGAGTCACTGATTGTGTACTTGGCATTTGATGCAAAATGCATTAAAACATGTTAATTGTCTCTTCCAAGATAAGGAGGTAAAGGGTGTACTAAATAAATTCATATTTCACATTGAAGATGAAAATGAATGGAAGTTAGAGTAGGCTGAAATGCTTGACAAATATGATACTTATGATAACCATTGGTTGAAATTAACTTTTGCGGTGAAAGAAAAATGGGGCTGGCTATATGTTAGATCGACATGGGTTACAAGAATGAGTACCACACAACTTAGTGAATCTTTTAATGCTTTTTTGAAGGATTACATTCGTTCTGATTTTAATTTAAATAAATTCTTCACATATTTTGAAATGGTACTTTATGAGAAGCGATACAAGGAGTTAGAACCAAGATATGCTTTGTGCCTAAGGTTACCAAAGGTGAAAACGGCAATAATAATGTTAATTGAAATGGGTAATGTGTACACAAAAAGATTTTTAAGGAGTTCCAAATTGAGTACTTTTGTTCCATTGAATCGGACATAGAAGCAATTGAATATGGCGAGGTTTGTACCATATACTCAATTGTTGATGTTGTTGGGAAACATGCAAGGAAGTGAAGATGGAGAGGGATGGCTCTTTGGGTTGTAATTGTACAAGGTTTGAAATGGAATGAATTATATGTTGTCACTCTTTGAAGGTTATTAGAGACATATTGAAGATGAAAGAGGTTCCTTCACAATACATTCTAAAGAGGTGAACCAAACAAGCAAGAGCTAAAATTGTGAAGGACATTAAGGGAAATGACATTCAAGCAGATGTTAAATTCCAACAAGTCTCGCAGTATAAGACATTGATGACTGCATTTAGAGCAATAACATGCAGAGTTGCTGAAACTGAAAAAACTTATGATTTTTCAATTGCACAACTCGCTACATTATGTGCAAATGTTGAAAGCAAGTTAAGCGCTCATTTTGCTATTGAAAATGAAGTAAGTAATGATGATGAAGCTCAAAGCTTTGAAGTGGATTGCGAAGATGAGAATCATGTTGTGCAACCAAAAAAATTGAAGAAAAATAAGGCAACTAGTAACAGCAAAATGAGGGTAAAAGATGGATTCGAATTGGCATTGGTAGCGAATTCCAAAAAAAAAACCATACTAACAGCTTGGCTTCTTCAAAATCTATTGCAAGTCCAACAGTTAAACTTTCTCCATTATCTGTTGGAGGAGATATCTATGTTCATCAACATGTTCCTCCTCTTCAACCTCTTCCTCCTCTTCATCCTCTTCCTCCATCTTTTGCCATGGGTGGTAATTCAATTCCTCCCACATTGATGTATCCCACATATCATGTGAGTGTTAGTTTAACATTGTATTTTTTCTTTGTGGGTATAATATGTCACTCAAACCATGATTGCAAAGCCTAATATATGACATTGTTGTAGGCAAATAATTTGCGTGAGATGTATATAATGCCAAATTATGTGCCAAATTCAATGCCTCAGAGCTATTATGCTCAACCAACATTCTAGTCACTACTTCAGGATTCATGTGGGTATGACATTGGATTTCGATATTCTGAAGAATCAAATAGTCCAATGTGTAGTTAGGTTCTTCTTTTAACTTTGACAATTGTTATTACATTTTATGTACATTGAGTTTGCCCCTTTGTTGTGTCCATTGTGTTTTATATATATATATATATATATATATATATATATATATATTTGGGAAAATTCAGTTTACCTTATTGATGTAGTTGCTAAATTTGCTACTGTGTTTTTTTTTTTTTTTTTTTTAGGCTATCAACAGGCATAAAGATGCGGAAAGCACAAGAAATTTCAGTTATAGCAGCTTATAAACGAAAGCCAAAATCCTTAATGTTGCTAAAACTGTTGGTCAAACTGTTGCTGTTCATCATGCTGAAAATTGTTGTTGAAATTGGGCTGGAATGTTGTTTTGTTAATGTTGTTAATGTTGTTGATATAACTTATGGCTTGTATTTACAATTTGGAATTGGAAAGGAACAACATTACTGCTTTCTTTACAGCATGATTTTGTCAAAAGCATGATTGTTAGTTATTTAGTAGATATGAGAAGAATTAGTTTTTTTGGGGATTTGGATGACACTTAGATCAATTTTTGTTTATTTGTTTTTTCATTTTATATCTCATGAAGCCTCGTCCTTAGATCGTTAAATTCTTCTACTGTTATAGCATCACAAAGTCTAGTGTTGGAACGGATTGTGGACGTAACGTTTTTATCATCTTCATCCACAAACTTGAAGTAATTGCAATGGGCAATGTTACTTTATAATGCATGACAATCAGTTAGTTGAATAAGACAAATTAATTTGTAACTACTAAAGGATTAATATTTACAATACATACTTACATATTTTGATGGGCATACAAAGAACAAACACCCTTGATTTCCATGCTCATTGGTTGTTACAATATATATGGCGGTTGTTCTTCCACAATTGCACAGTCTCGGTTTTAATCTTATGTTGCTATCGTTAGTAGAAAAAGAAACTATTTTTTAATCTGCATACACAATACAAACAATCTCACAACTAAGGATCACAACCCCATTTTTTGAAAATTGATAAAGACATCTATAGCATATCACATACATCCTCACATTATAGCATATGATTCTTTAATTTAAGTGGAAGTCTAACAATGAAGTTCAAATACAATAAATCACTATTACAAAAAACAAAAAACTTCCAAGAAGAACTTCCCAAAAATGTCCATGTCATTACACCATCTAATAAAAATATTACTAATAGTTGTGATTGTCAATTATTTTTGAATAGTAAGGTTCACCATTCCAAATTTCATTTTATTATTAGCTATGTTATCTGAATCCAATGTTCAAGAAGCATTGGATATTATCAATGCTCCAAACACATCTCATTTGAGTCCTTCACATCATGCATATTTCGAAGCAATCATCCCTTTACTTGATCAAGAAACAGACTGAGTAGTTGTATGCATTAATCCAATGATATGTTAAGCTTCTGCATTCAAATTATCAACTTATGATTATCAATTTTTAACTTTTCAGATGCTACGCCCAAACAAGAATTATCTCACAAGTTCTTTGTCACTCCCCTATTGCAATTAGGTTGCAACATTGCCACAATTTATCTAAATCCAATACAACTAACCAGTTTCATGATCAAAAGCATGCATCGCAAACTACAAAAGAAGGTATCTTATTTGGATATTCATATGATGTGATTGGGAATTGATTAATTAACCATTCCATTAACAACCTAATATACAGCTAGATATCTATTGTAAAAGGAATATTGACAAACCCAGCAACAAAATAGAACAAGCGGAAGGAATGGGTTGTATACATCAAATCTCATTTCATCAATCAATTAACTAGCTAAACTGAAGAGAAGCAAAGTAACTGTTATATATCTCTGTTAAATCCATATAAGTTTCTTGGCCTCAACAGTTCATAATTGTTATATATCTCTATTCTAATATTGGCAAATTAAATAAGAAACATAGGAAGGGAAAACAAACTCTCCACACATCTCCACACAATGTTCATTACCAACCTTTTTTCTTTCCTTCCATAATTTCCATACACCAGGTTCAACAAAAAAAACAAAACAAAAGCAAAAACAAAAAAAAGTAAACAAACTCTCCATATTTCCATACACCAGATTCATCTTTGCCATCTTCTTGTAATACTTGCATTTTTAAGTATGGGTAATTGTCTAGTAGACATCCTAATCAAAATCCAGAAGTTCATAGCACTACAAATATAAAGGAAATAAAACCCAAATCAAAGCCCTATTTTTTGCCTGTTGGAATCCAAAATCAAATCCCTAATTTTGAAATTTCAAATCTATTTTCTCAATCACAACCCTAACTTTTTAATTTTAGTGTATCGAGGACGAACCTGGTTCATCTATGACCTGAGAACCCATGTTCTCCTCAACAAATTTCTTCGCTCCAGTCGACGGTGGTCACGGTGGATAACGCCCTCTGTCTCTGTTGGAGTCTACTCCCTACTTCGTCGACTGTGTATTCGGTGATATGGGTTCAGTGAGGTGGAGGAGAAGATGAGGGGAGGTGGACGATGGGCTATGGTTCGCGAAGCAGAAAATGAAGGTTGGAGTCATGGGTTGGGTTTAGGAGTGGGTAGCCATCGTCGGGAGTGGGTTACCGTCAGGAGTGGTCGCCGGTGAAGGTGGGTTCGGTGAAAGAGAAGGGGGCTAAGTGAGAGTGAGTTCCAAAACTCTATGTATAAGTTGTATAGCTTTGGGAGGGGAAAACAGCCTTTTCAATTTTATTTTTTTTTAATAGCTGTTGGATCTGGAGTGGTCAACCATTGCCAGTAAGAAGTGAAGGAGAGGCTTCAAGAAGAGGATCCAAACTCATCACTCACTACTTAGATGGTACCATTTAGAGTTTTGAAGACATCTATTTCAAAACTAGTTGACTTTAAGTAGATGGACGTTTAAATATATACATGAACCAAGGTTGGACAACTTAGAGAGAATTAATTCATATAATCTAAATGCTCTCCATCTAGAATCATTTAGTTTTAGATTTGATGCCTAACTTGATTTTAGGTGATCCATGTTGGAACAAACTTCTGTGTAAATAAAATAAATTGAAACTAAATCAAACAAAATAAAATAAATAACTTATAGAATTTATTTTATCGAATCGAATGAAAAAATAAAAAGACCAAGTCGAGTGTGTGACACTTTGTCCTTAAGACAGATTCGCCTCGCTACGGTGCTTACGGTTAAGTGGCGTCTATCTCCCAAAATACAATAATCTTCACAAATTTGTAGTAGCACTCCAAACAAATTTGTCTAGCGAACTAGAATCTATATTCTATACTCTCTTTATTTTTTCCTCAAAATTATATAAAGAATAATGCAACTAAAGAGCAAACTTAAACAGCAAAAATAAATTTTGCAGACTATTTTTCGGATGATGAACACTGCTAGAAATGTTGGTATTTATAGCCAACCAATCTGACCCGTACAGTACCAAGAAAGTGAACAGGTGTAGTATTTAAACTGAACAGATACTGCACTATTTCAACAGATAACTACTGGGCAGCTAAATCTATTAAAGCTGCAGCAGTTTAAAAAACCTTTCTGCGCGCATGTGTGGTGGTTTAGGCTAAAGTTCACTTTGTCCATAACTCCTCCCTTCTACAAACTTGGGGTGCCCAACCGAAGTGTTATAGTCTAGAGCTTATATACACAAAAAGTTCTCTTAAAGTTTCAATGTGGGACAACCCATTTCAAGGAAACCCACATTTCATTCTTTAAATGTCCATTCCACAAACCCAAAAACGACGTCAAGTTCTCATTCACTCATAAATGGTTTTGACGAACCGTCTTCACCGTGTGACTTGTCACGCGGTAACGAACATGTCACCTTTTCGGACCCACCCCAAAAGACGTTTGGGCCCCACTCTATTTTGGGCTCAAAGATGGCCCAAAATAAGCCTTATTACACCATTTTTCCAATAATCCCCCACATGAATGGAATTTGACGGAGAGAAAATGCAACAACATGATCTAAATACATAGAGTACAGAAATTGGAAATATTCTGCAAATGATAAGTAGTTTTTGGCTTTGAACCTTCCCTTGTGAGACACTATCGGATTTACTAGCTAACCAGTGAACATGATGTCTTGAACTGTTTAGCCGTTTGTGTAAGCTAAGACAATAGAACTCACACAGTATATCTCCAGACACAATTTAGTTCTCACTATTGTGTTCATTTTGGCCCTGAACAACCTTGTCTTTCATGAGTGCTCTAGAGAATTGTAGCCCCTCACAAATCTCATAGAACCGGCCCAGTTCACATCCACATAGGTGATTCTTATGAAAAGTATCCGGCCATACTCCACTAGGTTTACCTAGATATAAGAACCATTAAAATTTTACTTTACTTAAAACACTACAGACATCACTATTTCATCATAGAAATGGGTAGGAGTTTAACTCCCCAGTGATCCTTCTGAGTTAATCACAACTCGGTTGTCCCTTTGAACCTAGATCTTGGAATCTCCAGTCAACTAGGTTGGGTTACCGTTGTGGTAACTCTTATTTAATAGGCTTTAGTCACATTCCCCTCAATGAGTTTTCAACTAACTCTCTTGCTAACCCTTTGGTTAGTGGATCCGCTATGTTGTCTTTAGACTTCACATATTGAATGGAAATAATTCCATTAGAGAGTAGTTGTCTTACGGTGTTATGTCGACGACGAATGTGTCGCGACTTACCGTTATACATATGACTTTGTGCTCTACCAATTGTTGATTGACTATCACAATGTATGCAAATAGCAGGCACCGATTTTGGCCATATTGGAATATCTTCAAGGAAGTGGCGAAACCATTCTGCTTTTTTTCCCGCTTTGTCTAAAGCTATGAATTCTGATTCCATAGTAGACCTAGCTATACAAGTCTGTTTAGAAGATTTCCAAGATACAGCCGCACCACCCAGAGTAAAGACATACCCACTGGTGGACTTTGAGTCTCTAGTATCCGATATGCAGTTTGCATCACAGTATCCTTCAAGTACTGCTGGATATCTAGTATAATTCAGCCCAATGTTACGAGTAAATCGGAGATATCTTAGAACCCTTATAATTGCTTTCCAGTGTTCTACTCCCGGATTACTCGTATATCTACTTTATTTACTTACTGCATAAGCTATATCCGGGCGAGTGCAGTTCATCAAGTACATTAAACTTCCAATAATTTGGGCATACTCTAATTGAGAAATACTTTCCTGTACACTCTTAGATAGAAACAAATTAACATCTACAGGTGTTCTAGCAAGATGAACATCATCTTTGCTAAATTTTTCAAGTATTTTCTCAATGTAATGAGATTGTGACAAAGCATAACCTTCTGATGTTTTGGTAATTTTCATATCAAGAATTACATCAGCAATGCCCATGTCCTTCATGTCAAAATGTTTATTCAACATTTTCTTGGTATTTTTAATCATATCATTATTACTACCTATGATAAGCATATCATCTACATAAAGACATACAATGACATAACATTTGTTTGTGTTTTTAATATAAACACATTGGTCACACTCATTAATTTTAAATCCATTTGACATCATTGCCTTGTCAAATTCTCATGCCATTGCTTTGGCGCTTGTTTTAAACCATATAATGATTTAACCAATTTACACACTTTCTTTTCTTTTCCTGAAACAGAAAATTCTTCTAGTTGTTCTATGTAAATTTCTTCATCTAACTCACCATTTAAGAAAGTGGTTTTCACATCCATTTGATGAATTTCTAGATTGTACAAAGATGCAATAGCAATTAAGATTCTAATGGATGTTATTCTAGTAACCGGTGAATATGTGTCAAAGTAATCAAAACCTTCTTTTTGTCTATACTCTTTGACCACAAGTCTTGCCTTGTATTTATCAATTGATCCATCTGCTTTCATTTTTCTTTTGAAAATCCACTTGTACCCAAAAGGTTTACAACCTGGTGGCAAATCTACCAATTCCCAAGTGTGATTTTGCAAAATGGATTCAACTTCACTATTAATAGCTTCTTTCCATAAAGAAGCTTCAGGACTGGGCATAACTTCTTTAAAAGTTAAAGGCTCATTTTCTAACAAATATGTTAGAAAATCTGGACCAAAAGATTTTGAGGTTTTAGCACGTTTACTACGCTTAGGTTCCTCTTCCTCATTTTGATCTAACTCTTGCTTTTGATCATGTTCTTGATCATTACTAGTAATAGTATCAAATGATTTTTTATTAGTACTAGTCTCTTGTCTAGTCTTATATGGAAATACATGTTCAAAGAATGATGCATTCCGAGGCTCAATAATAGTACTTACATGTATTTCGGTATGTTCTGATTTATAAATTAAAAACCGATATGCACTACTATTCTTAACATAACCAATGAAAATACAATCAATGGTCTTAGGACCTATCTTAGTTTTTTTAGGACTAGAAATGGCCACTTTAGCCAAACACCCCTACACTTTTAAGTATTTGTAGGATGGTACTCTTTCATGTCACAATTCATAAGGTGTTTGATTCACTTTCTTTCGGGGTAATTTATTAAGTATATAATTAGCAGAAAGTATTGCTTCCCCCCACAAATTCTGAGGTAATCCAGAACTTATTAACATGGCATTCATCATTTCTTTTAAAGTCCTATTTTTCCTTTCAGCAATTCCATTTTGCTGAAGTGAGTAAGGAGCGGTGGTTTGATGAATTATTCCATGTTCTTTACAAAACTCACCAAAAGGTGATTCATATTCACTACCTCTTTCACTTCTTAGTTTTTTGATTTTCTTACCAAGTTGATTTTTAACTTCATTATTATATTGAATGAAAGTTTCCAAACCTTCATCCTTGGTTCGAATTAAATAAACATAACTATATCTAGTATAGTCATCTATAAAAGTGATAAAATATTTTTTTTCACCTCTAGTTTGAATTGATTTAAAACCACAAATGTCACTATAAATTAATTCAAGTGGTTCCGTATTTCTTTCAATTGAATGAAAAAGAGTTTTAGATAATTTTGCCTTAACGCAAATTTCACATTTATGATTTGAATCAATGTCAAATTTAGGTAAACATTTCATATTAATTAATCTACGTAAAGATCCATAATTAACATGTCATAGTCTACTATGCCATAAATTTGAAGACTCAAGCAAGTAAGAAGAAGATGTATTTTTATTACTAACAGAGGGTACAACGGTCATTACATTCATCTTGAAAAGGCCATAGACATGTAACATTTTCCTACATACATCTCATTCTTAGTAAGTACAAATTTATCACTTTCAAACACTAGCCTAAACCCATTCTTACTCAACAAAGATCCGGAAACAACGTTCTTGCGACTGTCCGATACATGCAGCACATTGTTAAAAGTGAGTTCCTTTCCAGATGTCATCTTCAGAACAATCTTCCCTTATCCTTCAACTTTGGAAGTTGAGGAGTTGCCCATAAAAAGTTGTTCACCGTTGTCCACTATAGAATAAGATGTAAACATCTTTTTTTCGGCACAAATATGGCAAGTAGCACCAGTGTCCACCCATCATTCTTCTTTTGCTTTTGCCTTTGCTACGGCAATCTTTGGCCCAATGTCCCTCTTTGTCATAGTTGTAACATTTGCCATTGAACTTGTACTTTTTATTTTCC
This sequence comes from Camellia sinensis, assembly GCF_055761805.1. Taxonomy (NCBI): domain Eukaryota; kingdom Viridiplantae; phylum Streptophyta; class Magnoliopsida; order Ericales; family Theaceae; genus Camellia; species Camellia sinensis. The sequence goes on from NC_138963.1 coordinate 87,546,840, forward strand.
CCCTGTTTAGAGCCTTGTGATGAACTTTCTTCAGAAGACTTTCGTTTCTTGGTTTTTAAAGCATGTTCCACCACATTTGCCTTAGACTCCATAAGATGCTTACCAGCTCGTTTTTCAGAATTGCAGTTGTCCTCTTCAATCCTCAAATGCATAATTAATTCTTCCAAAGGCATTTCTTTGCGCTTGTGTTTGAGGTAGTTCTTGAATTCCTTCCAGTCTTGTGGTAATTTCTCAATTAAGGCTGCAACTTGTAAGGATTCACTGAGAGACATGCCCTTTGCGTGAATGTCATGCAGAATGAGTTGAAGATCTTGAACTTGGCTAATCATAGTCTTAGAATCAACCATCACAAAATTCAAGAATTTGCTAACCACAAATTTCTTTGAGCCGGCATCTTCCGTTTTGTATTTTTTCTCCAAAGACTCCCAAAGTTCCTTTGCTGTCTTGATAGAACTGTAAACGTTGTATAATGTGTTGTCAATTCCGTTCAAGACGTAGTTCCGGCAAAGGAAATCAACATGTTTCTAGGCATCGACTGCAAAAATCACTTGCCGGTCGGTTTCATCCTCTTTCAAAATAGGAGCATCCTCACGGAAAAAACGAGTCAGGTTCAGAGTTGTAAGATAGAACAACATTTTTTGTTGCCATCTTTTAAAATCAGCTCCAGAGAATTTCTCTGGCTTCTCACCGTGATTTACCGGTACTGTCACAACAAGAGAGGGGGTTGGCGCAATTGCAACCACCACACTAGTACTTGTTTAGGCATTAGTTTCAGTAGCCATGAATTCTAAATTATAAAACAAAATTATAATTAGAATTTATACTACACAGAAAATTAAACCAAATTCACATAATTAAATTCTGTAAAAATAAAAGAAACAAGAAATGTAACTTTTATTTTTCAATTAATTTGAAAATAAAATAAAATTTTATTTAACCAAATTAATTCCACACAGGAAATTAAATTTCTGTAACACTTCAATAATTAAAATACTAAAACAGTATTTCAATTAATGAACACTCAGAAAATAATTTCTAAAAACCAAAATTAATTTCTGACAAAATTTCACAAATAAATATTCTGAATTGTTAATGACACCAGTATATTACTGCTAGTTGTCAAAGAAAATAGACAGCATATTACTACTATCTGTCAAATAGTATATAATCACTATTTGTTTTTCCAACCATAATATTATTTTATAAATCCACAGAAAATAATTTTTGTAAAAGAAGAAAGAGAAAAGAAAACAAACGAAAAATTCTGTAAACAGAATAATTTGAATCTGTCTTAAGATTGTTGAAACAAACTTCTATGTAAATAAAATAAATTGAAACTAAATCAAACAAAATAAAATAAATAATTTACAGAATCTATTTTATCGAACCGAATGAAAAATAAAAAGCCCAAGTCGAGTGTGTGACACTCTATCCTTAAGACAAATTCGCCCCGCTACGGTACTTACGGTTATGTGGCGCCTATATCCCAAGATACAATGATCTTCACAAATTTGTAGTAGCACTCCAAACAAATTTGTCCGGTGAACTAGAATCTATGTTCTATACTCTCTTTATTTTTTTCCTAAAATTATATGAAGAATAATGCAACTAAAAAGCAAACTTAGACAGCAAAAATAAATTTTGCAGACTGTTTTCCGGATGATGAACACTGTTGGAAATGTTGGTATTTATAGCCAACCAATCTGACCCGAATAGGTACCAAGGAAGTGAACAGGTGTAGTATTTAAACTGAACAGATACTCCACTGTTTCAACAGATAACTGCTGGGCAGTTAAATCTGTTGAAACTACAGCAGTTTAAAAAACCTTTCTGGAATATTCTGAATCTGTCTGGCAGTTTGAATCTGATTAACCTTAGTTTGAATCTGTTCAAACTGCTTAACAGATATGCAACTGCTATGAACAGATGTAGTTCAAAAACCTGGACAGATTTGAATCTGTCCAGGTTCAAACAGATGTGAAACCTGTATGGACTATTTAATCTGTTAGAAATAAATGGACAGAAAATTTATATTCAAATTTTGAATTAATTTCTCGCAATAATTTTTTTGGAAACATTTCAAAAGAATTTTGTCTAAAAAATTAATATTAGACCCGATCCACAACCTACACTCGGACGGACGGACGGCGCACGTGTGGTGGTTTAGGCTAAGGCTCACTCTAGCCATAACTCCTCCCTTCTACAAACTTGGAATGCCCTTTGGGGCTCAACCCAAGTGTTATAGTCTAGAGCTTATATACACAAAAAAGTTCTATTAAAGTTTCAATGTAGGACAACCCATTTCAAAGAAGCCTACATTTCATTCTTTAAATATCCATTCCACGAACCCGAAAACGACGTCAAGTTCTCATTCACTCATAAATAGTTTTGACGAACCGTCTTCACCGTGTGACTTGCCACGCAATAACGAACATGTCACATTTTCGGACCCACCCCGAAAGACATTTGGGGCCCACTCTATTTTGAGCTCAAAGATGGTCCAAAATAAACCTTATCGGACTATTTTTCCAACAGTCTCCAGTGTCAACTCTCCAACAACAATATTTACTCGGTACTCATAGGAATGAAATACATAATGCTAGATTAAAACATAGGATAACATAAATAAGTAGCCACGTAAGTAAAAGAGCAAAACAACAATTGAACTTTAGTTCTAAGAACCCAATAACAACAACAACAACAAAAAAACATAGATTGATATTGAAAAATAAAAACAAAGACATGAATTATGAATTTTGCATATATAGGCATCGATCTATTGGTTTTTCATGTCCATGTTGTGCTTGACATTCTCTGCGTCTCCTTTGATAGACTCCTTTGCTTCTTCAGCCTTTCCAACCACTGTCTCTTTGATTTTCTGAGTCGTATCCTTAACTGAACCCCATGCATCTTGGGCAGTTTGCTTCGCTTTCTCTGTTAAATCTTGTGCAGTGTCAGCCACCTTCCCGGCTACGTCTTTTGTTTTTTGGGTCATCTTAAAATTAATTATATAACATTGAGATCAGTAGTCAAAACATCCATACATATACATATACATATACATATAGACAAATATTAAATTATATGAAAAATAGAGCCAGTGCATGACACTCCCAATAAAATGAAGTCCGAAGAGAGTTATGGCCAAGACAAAGCCATGATTCAAACAATGGGGTCCAAAAGGAAGGCAATGAGCAAGTTTCGTCAAATGGACGGTGGGTTAAGCCAAATTTCAACGATTTTATTAATTAATCCAATTAACTGTAACAGATCAATGATTGTTATAATTAAGGCATGCTACTCACTACTTATAACCTCGTACTATAATTATTTAAATATTATTTCATGTGTTTTAAAATTATAAAATTTTACAAAGGGTTCATTTAAAAAAAAAAACTACAGAAATCATATAAAAGATCAAATTTTTTTTCCCTAATAAATTTTATTGCTTTTAGAAAAAGTTTTTTTCTTTTAATTTGATTTGACTTCTATCAAATGGACTATATTCGCCATTAGTTTTTGAATTTATCTGTGATAAATCTATTTCTATAGCATTATGTCCAAGGATTTATTTTTTTTATAGAGATAATGACATAATTAAAGAAATTGTTTGGTGAGAAAAACAAATTATCATTTTGAAAGAATTTTTTATTTTTTTATTTTTACCACACTGCCACAAGATCACCGTCGGACTTCTACCAACGTTGAAAAAGTTGCTAGTGGTAATCAGGGACTAGTAATGGTTATAATATGGACAGGTAGTTGACATGTGAAAAAATACAAAAATGACACGTGAACAGATAGGTAGACAATGTGGACAAATATGTGGACAATCGATAGATAGATATATAGGTAGAGGTAATATGGTCATTCAATTTTTATTTTTATTTTTTTTGCCCCCAAAAAAATAGAGTTTGGCCCTCTTGCTCCAAAAATTTTGAAATTGGACTAAACCTGAGTGCCTTATAAGTTTTTGGGGAGGAAGCATTAAATTTCGTAGATCCAACTCTTATGTGGAGTGAGCTTTCCAAACTTTCCAGTGGGCTTGGATGAAGTTAGGGGCCATTACATTAGATTTGTCAAAATATTAGAGAGTAAACCTTTTATTAAAAAGGGGTTTTCAAATTTTTGGAGGAATCATATTCCCTTGATCCCTCTTCCTCTGCCCTTGATTGCACCAAAAATATTAATGAGAAACCTTACTTTTCGACAGTTTTTAAAAATAAAAAAAGTGCTAGCTAGTAAATATGTCTCACATCATCTGCAGTAGAGGCAGCCTTATTTTTGACATCTTGGCCGACCTTCTTTGCCTCATTGGCACCTTGTTTTGCTGCATCTTGAGCCTTGTCACATGCTTGCGTAGTTGTAGCTTCATGGCGTAAACTTGTCTGCAAAACATGATTTAATATATTAACAACAATACTATTATAAATTATAAAACATAATAGCCTTCAATATATGCCATACTTTTTCTATATTATATATGGTTATAGGTTCAAATATTTTATATATTTATGCATAATGCATACGATATGAAAGACTTGTGAAACATTTGAGACTGGAAGGAAGTCGGAAGTTAAGTTCACCTACCTGGAAAGGACGTGGGGCAATGGAAACAAAAACCCTGGAGCTCAATGGGTTTCGTACTATGATTCCTTGGCCAGCGTGGTGGGATTTTGTAAGGATGGTTGTCAAGGCCATGCTTGCCATTTTACCCTCTTTCTTTCTTTCTTTCTAATACTTTGAGAGTTATTGTGTCAAGGACTTGTTCATATATGATTAATTGCTCCCTCTTCACTACTTCGCTGTTGAGTTATATGTAGATCCAAATGGCCTTGATTTCAGGTGATGTGTTGGCTTGGAGATTTTCTCTCATTTGCATGGTTAGAAAGCTTGCTTCTTGTTGAGAATAAGATACAAGGATGACCCAGTATTTGGGGTTGGTTTGTTGTTGTTTCCCGCGATTCATTTATTTATTATTTTATTTTTTTTGCCACAAGTTATGGACACATCATTCATGTTATCATCAATAGAAGTTCACTCCCCTTTATTTATTTATGGGAAAGTTGTGAATCAGTCAAAAATAAATAAAAATTACAAAGTGATGGAAAAATTTATAATTTCAATTAATAAAGTTAATGAACTTTATCATTGATGTGTGGACAAGTCTTTGGTGGAGACTATCCCTAATCACTGTCTTACTAATACGAACACTTTTGATACATTGATTTATGAGGATGGTCAATGGAATATGACTGCTATATATTAATAATCACATCCCTCCGGAGGTGGCTTCGGATATTTTAAAAATCCATCCCCCTCCCTGACAAGCCCTGTTGGAAGGGATCCATTTATGGAGGATTTTCTTCTGCGGCTGCCTATGACCTTCTCACAACCCAATCATACAATGTGAGTGATTGGAAGTAGTTGCGGAAACTCAAGATTCCACAAAAATTGAAAGGGTTCTTGTGGATTTTGTTACATCGGAAACTTCTTACCAATTGTATGCGCTTGAAAAGGCCTCACTACGGATCCTAGTTGTTCCAACTGTGAGGATATGGAAGACATGAACAACGTGCTAAGGGCCTGCCCAAAAGCAGTGGAAGTGTGGTCCTATTATATATTTTGTAGAATGTGGTATGTTGAAGGTTTGAATGTCCCACTTGAGGATTGGATTAAAACCAATTCAAAAAACAAAAACCATTTTAATAGCTGCACCTCTTGGGAATTGTTTTTTATCACCACACTTTGGCGTATTTGGAACAACAGAAACAAGAAGATTTTTGAAAACAAGAATTGTGATTGTTTTGAAAGTGCCAAATTCATTTTGGATTATTCTTTGGAAATCCACAAAGCTATTGGCAGATCCATCACCTGCCCCAAACCTTCTTATAAACTAATTCCTCCTATTGTAGGTTCTATAAAGCTTTACTCGGATGGATGCACTGGAAAGGGAACCAGAGCTAGTGGATTTAGAGGACTCTTTAGTGATGAAAATGGAGCATGGATAAGTGGCTCCTATGGGAGGTTTGGAGACATGGACTAGCCTTGAAGCCAAGCTGTGGTCTGTTTGTCATTCTTCAAAGGGGTCTCCCAAAAGTTATTGTTGAAACAAACGCTGAACAAGTTGTCCATCTGCTCCGAACTCCTCTTTATTGATGTATCTCTGCATACTTTGTATGGTTCTATCATCAATAAAGTTTTTCTCTTTGCCGATCAAAAAAAAAAAAAAAAAAAGTTGTCCATCTGCTGACAGAGGCCCGGGTGAAAACTTTCAGTTTCGAGGACTTGTGGAGAATGCGAGGATCATTATGCAAGGTTGCGAGTGCGAGATCAAACATGTAATGAGAGAAGGAAACGCATGTGCTGATGCTCTAGCCAAACTTGGAGCAAAGCAACTAAAGGACTCGCTTGTCGTGAATCACCCACCGGCGGAGATTCGCAGCCTCTTGGTTGCGGATATTTTAGGAGTTTCGATGGAGAAGGCTTCTACTCTCCTTTTTCTTTATGATGTACCTAAAAATAAATTTAAAAAAATAGAAAGAAATTGATTTTGAAAATATAGGCTGAATTGTAATTTTTCCTTTATTTATTTACTAGCGTTTCTAGCTACGCAAATGTGTGTTATATATAAATAGCAAAATAAATTTTTTTATAATTTAATTTGTAGATAAAATAAAATTTTATTAAAGAAGTTAAGTTTGAATATAATTTTAACGGTGTTAAGTTTTCAAATCAATCTTAAATAACTTACTATTTGGCTCAATAAACTTATATGAACTACAAAAAATAAAGTTAGTAAAGCTCAACTCATGTTGGCTCATTAAAATTTCATTCGAGATTGACTCGTTATATACACAAGTTAAGTTTAAAGATAATTTTAAGCTCATTAAGTTATCAAATCAAACTTTTTTTTTTAGGGAGGGGAGAGGGGGTTTACAATGGGGGATTATTAAATCAAACTTAAAGGGCATGTTTGATTGGGTGGATTAGAGCATGGGATTGGGATTAGTAATCCGTTGGCCCAATTATCCTATGTTTGTTTTAACATTTTGGTTTAGGATAATTAATCCAACAAATTTGTAGGATTATTAGTAATGGAGTAAGGGTGGGATTATTAATCCAATGGATATTAATCCAATTGGATAGTGAATACCACACTAATTTAATAGGATTATTAATACTTCACTATTAATTTTATGAATCAAACATGATCAAAAAACCTACTATTTAGTTTGTTTTCATCTCTACCTAAGGTTTAACCTTTTGATATAATTATACAAACCCCCTCAAACGTTAATTGCAATTAACAAATTAGATCATTCTATTAAATTGCCATTAAAAAACAAACAATGCCATAAAAAAAAAAAAAACTTTATTAAATTTCAAATTTATCATTCTTAATTAAATTGCCATTATTTTATATTTTATTTTTTGATATTTAAATTATTAACCATATATTATAATCACAAATATAGATATATAATATCAGTTTCTTACCCCTCTTTCTGTCATTCATCTCCTTTATCAACCATCATATCGACCGAAGTGTCCCAACCTTCTCTACCTCCCTCCATCATCTCACCACTAACCCCCATACTACCTCACCACTATCTCCACCAATTACCTTTACCCTTTCCTATTGCCTTACCACCACCTTATCGCTACCCTACCTCTTTTTGTCTCAGTTACAAGCAAAAAAAAGATTTGAGTTGGTAGCAGTCGACTGATGGCCACAATGGCTATAACTGTGGCACTGGTATTGGTGGTTTTGTGCAACGGTGATGAAGCAAGTGGTTTAGTGTGATCGATGAAGATGATGGAGGATAAGATGGGGTGGTTCGTGATAGGTTGTGTTGGTGGATGTGGGGCACTGGATTTGAATGGAGGGTGGATATGGATGGTGGTTCTCCCTATAGCCACCGCACTACCACCATCCTTCCATTACAAAAGCATCACCACCACTCTACCACCACCACCCTAATCCACCATGATCCATATACCTCAACCAATCTCCCATCTACCGTTGCCAACACTGCCAAAATATATAAATTTAAAAAATTAATAGTAACAATTTTTTATTTTAGATTTTAGATTCTTATATCAAATAATTTATTTTAGTTCAATACTTAAATTTTTATCAAACAATATTTTTAACTTAAAAAATTCAACACTCAATTTTTATAATTTTATTTTCAAAATTTAAATTTAAATTTTTAGTTTCATCAAATGACACCTTAGTTCAACACTTCAATTTTTATTAAACCATTTTTAAACTTAAAATTTTCAAAATTAAATCTTAAAATTTTAATTTTCAATTTTATCAAACAATATATAGATTAGATTAGATTGATTATTCGATATGAATTCCTAATTCAAGTATTTAAATTATTAATGTCTTGATTAAATGTGGTGGTGTTGCTGACTAATTTGACTAGCTAACCCTAGGGGTGTAAAACTGGCTCAGGTCGGCCCGCCATTGAGCTTAGCGAGCTCCTGCTAAAAATCAGGCTTGGCCATGCAGGCCTACTTGTGCAAATCTTGGCCTAAGCCCAGGCCTAGGAGGTACATGGGCCTCGGTCGAGCTGGCAGGTTGGGCTTGGGCTTGGGCTTGACCATTTTTTTAAAAAAAATTCCACTAAAATAACTTGAAATTGACATTAGGCCCCAATCGGGCCCCAAAATACACAGCCCAGGCCCAGGCCTAGGGTCATGGGTTGGGCTCAATCCTAGCCGAGCCAGGCTTCAAGTGGGTTACGGGCTAATGGGCCGATTTTACACCCCTAGTTAACTCCATAAATAAATTTGGGCTTCAATTATGTCACCTGACATATATGAATCCAATTTAAGGCCCATTATACAAAGGGTAAATTACCGGCCTATTCGATCTTTTAGAGTTTGACTACACATAGGTCATGTCCATATTTGAAAAGCACGAATTAGTCCTCACCTATCCGTTATTTTACTTTTTTTCCCATGAGGTATTGTATTGGTTGTCTCTCTTTATGTTTCCCTAAATAGTTTTCTTTGTTCTCTCTCTTCTTCCACCATTTCTACAGTCGACATATACCATCATTTCTCTCTATCGACCATCGTTCTCCTTTGTTGCCATCAACATCACTCGCCTCAATCACCGTTCTTCTTCGTCGTCGTCAACAATACTCACCTCAACCTTCATTTTTGTCCTCCTTCATCGTCCTTGTCGTCACTTGTCTTACACCACTGTCTTCTTCCCTCATGGCCATCATTGTCACTCATCTTCCTTCATCCATCTGTTATTTTCAACACCGTCGTTGCCACCATCCTCTTCCTCCATCACTGATCTATTATCTTTGATATCGATCTTCACCATCAACTTTAAATTTGGCCAATTTCAACCCCAATCTACTACTTCGATGTTGTTCTAGTATCGGAACCCTTGTTGACGTCAAGATATAGCCATGACATGATCGTTGGAGTTTCTATTAGTGAGATCGAGCCTCTCGTGAACTAGATCTACTGTGTATAAAAATTGAAAGAACTGGCCTAAATAAATTCATCAATGAGTGATAAACTTATCAGTAAATTTGTTGAATTCTCTGCTATTAGTTTGTATATGTAACTTCTATGTCTTTTTACTTTTTATATGTTTATTTTTCTATTTCTGCTAAAATCTCTTGAAGTCTTTTTTATCAAGAGCACATTTGGCTCTATTTTGTATTTGACGAATGCGCATTTTTTTTATAATTAATATATAAATTTTTGTATCCATAATCTAGTGTTTGATTACTGTGCTTCATGATATTGAGAAGTTGAACTTAGAAGCTGTAACAAAAGTCTCTAGATTGTAGCTTGTAGGAGCATATGTATAAACAGTTGAGTTATCCATTTAAATTCACAAATCGGGAAAGTATAAATATTAATTCCACATGAATTAATAATCTCTAATGCAACTTGTCTAAATTTTTAACCATGGTGCTTAATTTAAAATTAAAAATATTTATTACTTAATTTGGTGATTTAGTAGAGTGTACACACGTTAACAAATATTCGTGCTTCTGTTTTCTGTTTCCATTTTGCCTTGGTCTAAGGCTTTGTAAATGTGTGGCTGGGATGATACTACTGATTGTGGCCAAAGAACTATGAATTGGAGATGACATCATGGGGGTAGACACTACGCCAAAACAGGGCATTAACGGCGGTTTTTTTAACGGCGGTAACGAAAACCGCCGTTAAAGGTACTATTAACGGCGGTAACGAAAACTGCCGTTAATACCGCCGTTAATTTATCATTAACGGCGGTTTCGTAACCGCCGTTAAAAAAACCGCCACTAAAGTGTCTTTAACGACGGTAATGAAACCCTCTATTAACGGCGGTAACAAAACCGCCGCTAATGCCCAATCATTACCGCCATTAATGACGGCGGTCTTTGCCTGCGGAGCTCCGGCGAAACTTCGGCGTACTCCGGTGAAACTTCGGCGAGCTCCGGCGAAACCATCTACAATAAAGTAAAAGTAATGTTTAAATATTTATTTAGGGAATATATTTCATGAAGAGTGACTATGGCAGAGTGGTTGGTGTGAGTGGATGAGAGGTCTTGGGTTCAAAACTTGGGGAGTGCAAGAAGAAAGAACTTCTTTTTGAAAAAATCTGAACCTATTTACAGCGGTAAAAAATCGCCGTTTTTGGTCGATTTTTAACGACGGTAATTTACCTTTTTACGACGGTTGTACTTTTTTCGACACGCGCATAAACGGCGGTAACGAAACTGCCGTTAATACCGCCGTTAAAGATTTTAACGGCGGTTTTACAGCCTTTAACGGCGGTAAAAAACCGCCACTAAAGCCCAATTTTGGCGTAGTGAGAGATAATGTTGTTTTTGCCTAAAAGTTGATCGGACTCCAATGATTGGAGATGGCAGACAGAGATAGTTATCAGCGATTAGAGACAATGACTAAAGATGATAGTTAGACATGAGAAAAGTTATGCAATTGCTGATAATGAGGATAAAGAATGTGGGGAAACAGGTATTTTGGGGATATTAAGATGAAAAATGAGTAGGATTTATAAGTAAATAATTTTACTTAACAAGATTGATCTGTAAGTGGGAGCAGATTCAATTGACCAGACTTATTTACCTATAAATATCGTTCTTTCTCTTACATTTATACTATATATTAAGCAAAAGGGGATTTTTAACCCCAAGGCTTGTGGAAACTCCAATCTCCTAATCCTAATTTTCTAAATTTTTTATTTTAAAAAAAAAAAAAACCTCAGCATTTATTGACTTCTCCCAACCCAACCTCGGCATTTATTGTCTTCTCCTAACCCACAATCCCTTTTGACTTCTCTCATAATTATTGCAACACCCTTTTTAATTTCTCTCATGCACTATGGTTACACACAAAAATAAAAAAAATAAAAAAGATAAGAATTTAGCTATAGATCTCAAAAAGATATAACATCTAAATTTGAATTAGGATTTAATAATATAATTATGTATTTTTTATTATGTATATTTATCAAAATTTTAAATCTCTTAATGGGACTTCTCCCAACCCACAATCCCTTTTGACTTCTCTCATAATTATTGCAACACCATTTTCAATTTCTCTCATACACTATGATTACACACAAAAATTAAAAAAAAAAAAAGATAAGAATTTAGCTATAGATCTCAAAAAGATATAACATCTAAATTTGAATTAGGATTTAATAATATAATCATGTATTTTTTATTATGTATATCTATCAAAATTTTAAATTTCTTAATGGGATAAATTAATCAATTTTCCAAAATTATTGATTTTGAATTTACATAATAGATTAAAAAAATATTGACTGATTTATTTATTTAATAACAAAAATATTTCATAATCTCTCCCTTCTAATCTCTCTCACAAATTTTCAAAAAAAAATATTAAAACTTGCATTCCTTTTCTCTTCCCCAAAAAATCAGATAACATTTTTTATTAAAGTTATAGATATCTACCTATATTTTATATATTATATTATAACATAACGAAAAAAAACTAAAAAACTAAAAAAAAAAAATCTTTAAAGATACATATCTATCACATATCTTTAAATATTAAAATCTTTATAGATATCTACCTATATTTTATATATTATATTAGATAAACTTTAAATAAATAAAACTCACATATCTATTACATATCTAACTCACATCATAATTTACCTAAATAATAATAATTAAAAACAAATGGAAACCACTGATAAATTAAATTTAAAAAAAAAAAGATACCCACAACTCCATCTTAAATAAATTGAAAAAAAAATACCCGAATAGAAATCACACAAAAATAAAAGGTATATCTATCTATCTATCTATCTAAATCTATACTATATATTAAGTAAAATGGGGTTTTTAACCCCAAGTATTGTGGGAGTTCCAATCTCCCAATCTAAATTTTTTAATTTTTTGATTTAAAAAAAAAATCTTAGCATTTGTTAACTTCTCCCAACTTCCAAGTCTTACCCTCATAATAACACTTTAATGCATTAAGAACAAGTATAAAAAAAAATTTTGAAATCCAACACATATGAATTCCTTAAAAAGTCCAAACGCGTATGATTATTATTCCTCATAATAACACTTTAATGCATTAAAAACAAATATAAAAAAAAATCTTGAAAAGTCCAACACATACGATTATTATCAAAATATTAAACTTTAATATAATATAAAAAAGGGGAAAAAAAAGACATTTAAAATAAAATAAAAAAGAAAACATTTAAAAATCACAATTCACATATATAGATAATTGTAAACACAATCCGTGCATAGCACGGGTGATATGCTAGTATTAATATATCCAAAATGCCCTCTTTTTCTTTATCCCCAATTATCAATACTGCAATGAGTCCACTTCTCCACCAACATCCATGTCCGGTTGTGGGTGACCACGTTCGGCTACCAGCTCCAATCATTGGTGACCATCTCTGGTCATTGTCTCTAATTATCGGCGAATCTCTAACTATCGTCTTTGACCTCCGAGGATATTTTCCAAGAATGCTTTTTGACAATTGTCCAACCATTTTTCAAGCACAACAACATCATTCTCTACTATGTCACTACTCCCATCACTTCCTCAGATCTGGTCATGACAAGAGAAAAATAAGGGCAGGAGAAAGATAATAAATATTAGTGATAAATTTAGGGAGCAATATCCACACTCTACTTTGCTCCAAATACACTCATTTCTTTGTCCTTATTATACATAGAACATAGTATATTTGGAGCAAAGTGGAATGGGGATAATAACTACATGTAATGAGGATAAAGAAGATCGTGTATTTGAACAGAAGTGGAGTAGAAATAGTGACTTCCTAAATTTATCACTAACAACACTCATAAAAAAAAATTCAGACCACTTAAGTAATTACTGCCACTCACTCTTACACTCACATACACACACACACACACTCACACTCACACTCACTCGTTTATTCATTCATAGAAACACACTAATACACTTAAACACGCGCGCGCACACACACACAAAGACTAAAAAATTTATCACTGCAAATTTATTTATTAATATTCAGATTTTACAAATAACAGATCTTATTTAACCATATTTTTACAAACAAATCGATAGAGATCCATCAATATGTACACACATTCATTGGTACAAGCTTCAACAATCTTGTCATGATCAAATTAACGTCCAAAAATGACCAAATTTGAAGTCACAGTGAAGATCTGAGTTGAAAATAGTTAGATTTGAAAGTCATCGATGATGGCAACAAAGAAATAAGACGATGGTGAGAAATGTACGACATTTATGATGACGGGAGAGGATGGTATTGTATAGAATGGTGATGGTAGAGTATAGATCCACAACAATGCAGGTGATTGATGAATGGGGTAGTTGCGACCAAACAATGACGACGGTGGTTGTAACTGAACAATGACAACATTAGTGGCTAGTGGACATCATGGCTATAGTTAGGGGGCTCGTGGATTAGTTTTTGATAGTTCGGTTTGCGATTTGGACCCGTCCGCATGTTTGTAGTTTGAAGAAAATTGAACCCGCAACCGTCCGCAGTATGGATTGCGGTTTGTGCAGATAAGACTCACGGATGTGCAGATGATTGTGAGTGGTTTATAGATTGGGCTTTTCCTTTAAAATTTATTTTTGTGCTTTCTTTTTTTTCCATTTTTTAAATATTCTTTTTGGGACTTTTTCCCTCATTTTTTAAATATTATTTTGGGGCATAAAATCACATTTCTTATCATGAAATTGTTATCTTCCACATGATTTATCCCAAATAAATTATAGTCTATCTATCCAATTTACTTCTAAAAGGAAACAGACCATAAGTACAAGTTAGGATTAGTCAATTGAGTCACATTCACTTTACAAAAAATGTATAAGCTAAACAATGCATACAAATACAGATAGGTAAGTGTGAGTATAGGTAAAACTAGCAACTTACTCGTAATCCACAAAATAGAAAAATTTTAACATGCATCCGGCCCTAACAATTATGTAAAATCGCTCAAATAGGTAGGAACAATTCGAATCGGACGACTTCCGCAGTCTATGCCCAACCCTAGCGACAATAGTGATTGTTACATTCAAAACGTTAATATTACTTAAGAAATTAAGGCCCTGTTTGTTTTGGGAGATAGAATAGAGGGAATTGATAGTGAGAGGATTAATAGTGAGGGAATTGTTAATGAGGGGATTAATAGTGAGGGAATTAATAGTGAGGAATTGTTAAGTTATTTTTATATAAAATAACAAAACAAATAAAAAAATATAAAAATTAAACATTAATATTTAAAAAAAATTCTCAATATATAAAAAATAAATTTTTTTTTAATCCGTTCACTATTTTTTTAATACCATCTCTACCTCCTCTAGAATTACTAGCCCCCTCACTATATCTCAAAACAAATACCACATTCTCCATCCCCTTCTCACTGTCAAACTCAATCCCCTCCTCATGACCCTCAACAATCGGGCCTAAGTCCAATAAACAAAGGACGGATATTGGTCGAGTCGGGTCCTATACATTTCTTTGTTTACTAGAAAAAGAAAGAAAGAAAGGAATAAAAAGGACACAACTTGAGTAGAGAAATCCCAAACAAAACCTAGTTTGCAAGTCTGTCAGTATTTCCTGTGACAGAGAGGCAGGGCAGGGGAAAGAGGTAATGGGTCAGGGAACACCAGGTGGTCTGAACAGGCTAGGAGAGGAGCGGAAGAATGAGGGGGAGAAGAAGGAGAAGAAGTTCGAGCCGGCGGCGCCGCCAGCAAGAGTAGGGCGGAAGCAGCGGAAGCAGAAGGGGCCAGAGGCGGCAGCCCGTATTCCGACGGTGACGCCGGTAACGAAGTGCAAAGTGAGGCTGTTGAAACTGGAGCGAATCAAAGACTACCTTCTCATGGAAGAAGAGTTCGTCGCCAATCAGGAGAGGTTGAAGCCCCAAGAGGAGAAGACCGAGGAGGATCGATCCAAGGTCGACGATCTCCGTGGATCCCCCATGAGCGTTGGAAATCTGGAGGAGCTCATCGATGAGAATCACGCCATCGTCTCCTCCTCCGTTGGCCCTGAGTACTATGTTGCCATTTTGTCGTTCGTTGATAAGGATCAACTCGAGCCTGGTTGTTCCATTTTGATGCATAATAAGGTGCCATTTATTCTTCTTTTATTTTTTTTATTTTTTTCCCTTATTAATTGATGATGATGATGATGATGATGGGGAATTTAGGGTTTTCAATTACCATTACAATAATCTCGATATTGTGATTTCTTAAGAATTTGTCAATTGATGATGATGGGGATTTTAGGGTTTTGATTTACCATTACAATGGTCTTCGACCCCCTCAGTCATCACGAATGCCTCCGATTAGTGCAATGGGATATGTCTATTTCTCTCTCTCTCGAGTCAAAATGGGAGCAGGTTTGAAAAAAGATCTTAGAATGTCTAGGGTTGGGCAAGAGGATCTCTTAACCCATTCTTTTCTTCTCATTGAAGTTATTTCACAAAGACTTGCCATGGTATGAAAGAAGGGGGGAACAACACACTTGGAGAGCGCACTACAATGGAGAGTTGTATTTTGCATTGGAAAGGATGAATTGCTCCCGAAAAGGAATCTATTGATTCTCCTCCAATTGGTTGGACTATAGGTGTGATGATTTGCTTCACAGGCAAGGTGTCTGGTTCAAGTCCATGATGGCCCAACTGAGATAGGGAAAAGAATAGAAGAAGCATCTGACCCCTTCGTCGACGTTGCACTTGGCTTGGGGG
The DNA here is from genome assembly GCF_055761805.1 of Camellia sinensis. Classification (NCBI taxonomy): domain Eukaryota; kingdom Viridiplantae; phylum Streptophyta; class Magnoliopsida; order Ericales; family Theaceae; genus Camellia; species Camellia sinensis. Next base: position 87,563,099 of record NC_138963.1, read on the forward strand.
ATATAGCTCAGTTGGTATAGCTTTGCTCTTGCAATTGGGTCATTATGAGGTTGGATGTTTAATTGTCCAGACAGTAATGATAGTATCTTGTACCTGAACAACATCCCTAAAGTATCTTCTGATGATGCCAAACTCAAAAACTGAGTCTGCAACGTGCACTTTAAGGCTCTATGATTAGTAGGATTAATAGTGAGGGGATTGACAATTCATGGGGTTTGTGTAAGATTAGTTATTTAGATCCAGTTGGATTAGTGGTATAAATAATGCCCCTCATATCCGTGTTTGTTTTGCAATAGATATGAAAATAGATAATTCCAATTATATGTTTATTTTTCATTATTAGTTCTAGGATAAAAAAATTCATCAATTTTGTTAGATAGAATGTCCATCGGAATAATAATCCCAATCTTATGCTATAATCTGACCAATCAAGCATGCCGTTAAGTGTTTTGCAATTGCCCAATCATAAAGCAATATGCATTGTCCTCTCAATTAGAAACATTCCATCCGCTTGTTCTGTCATTTAGAAAAGCTTATTTGTATAAAGTATACATGAGGTTTGTAAAGTGTGTGAAAAAAACTGAGGCTCTTGTATTATTAAATGCTCCATGCTCAGGTTCTTTCTGTTGTTGGGCTTCTTCAAGATGAAGTCGATCCAATGGTGTCCGTGATGAAGGTTGAGAAGGCTCCTTTGGAGTCATATGCTGACATAGGTGGGTTAGATGCACAGATACAGGAAATCAAAGAAGCAGTTGAACTCCCTCTCACACATCCTGAATTGTATGAAGACATTGGTATCAAGCCTCCCAAGGGGGTCATACTTTATGGAGAGCCAGGAACAGGCAAGACCTTACTTGCAAAGGTGTGTACTTGTATGTTGCTCTATTGAATTGCTACTTGTTAATTTAATACCTTCTTTGCATCTGCCTTCTATTCTTTTATGTGTATTACCTTCACAAATGAAATTAAATTATGTTTTGCTTATGTTGTGTGCAGTCAATTTCTTTAATATAAGATTTGTCCCTGTCAATTGAAAACCATTCTTTTCAATGGCAAATAATTTTATCACTTTAACTTTTCTTGTTGCTTTGGTTTATTTTTTTGTGTCCACAATTTTGCAAATGCACGAGTTTAACCATTGTAGTCTTGTAGAGCTCAATATATTTTCTTGGTCATGTTGTCCATGTTAGGTAATTATGGAGCAACTTAGTACCTATGTTGGGAAGAAAAATTGATTGAGGTTATTGGCTTCGTCTAAAGGTTAAGTTAATCTATGCTTGGGGAGAAGCATTTGCAGAGGGAAAGCACGCTTTAAGCCTGAACTTTGGGGTTTGTGTTTCAAAATGGTGAGACTGTGGGAAGTTCTCTCTTGTTTAAATATGCATTTTGTTACTAGAATACATCACATTGAAATAAAAATGAAAGGGTTAGAAGAAAATTTGAAGTCATTTCGCTTGGTAAAAATGTTAACCTTAGAACTTATTTACTTTTTTTCTTATTATCAATCTTTAATGATAAATAAACTAAGAGTTCAAGATAAAGCCTTAGAGTATGATATGATATGATAGTCAGGTTGTGTGGTTAATGAGAACTGTAATTCTACAAACACTCTTAATGAACCCCAAAGTTCTTAGAATTATATCAGGATTATCTTGTAAATCATTGTATTTTCACATGTTTCTTATCCAACGTGCTTGTCTTCAAACATGAAATGGCGGGGACAGACACGATTTTCTGCCTTGATGGGGGTGAATAGTAAAACTCTCAATGAAATTATCAATTAAAATTTACTAAATGGTTTATCCAATTCATAGTTTCTACGAAACTGTACATGACAAAGGAAACCCACTTCCGATACAAGTATGATACTATTTTGAAAATTTTTGGCAAACATCCCGGGTGCTTTTTGGGAAGGAAAACTGAATAAACTACGTAGAAACTGTAGGTGCAAAAAATATATATATGAAAAAAGTTCACTAAAAAACACAAAAATACGGAAAACAAAAAACTCAACTCAAAAACTATATTTGAAAACTTAAAACCAAACAGATGAATGATTTTTTTTTATGGATTTATTTTGAAAGATTTGTAGCAAATAAAAAAATAAAAAATAAAAAGCTTTTATTTTTTATTTATTATTTATTTTTTATCAACAACAAAGGAGATAAATTAAATATAAAGGGGTACATAATGAGAACCAATCAATTTTGAAACTCTTCACTCAAAAGATTCCTTCTATGATATCAAAGAAAATTTCCTTACCCGACTCCCCTCTTGACCCAACCCCATTCCTAACCCACTCCTATTACTTGAATTGGGCCCTTTATGTTTTTAGGCCTACAAATTTAATAAACCATCCCCCCTTTGGACTAGGCTCACTTTGTCTTTTAAACATGTGCTCTCTCCACTCCATTTTATTAGTCCATCTTTCCATTTTAAGATGTCCCAAAATGTTAGTCCTATTCTAAAAATAAAAATAAAAAATAATTAAAAAAAAGTATATAATTTTCCAAAATTATTTCTTATAGATGGCTATAAATTTATTTAAAAATGAGAGCAAAAGGGTATTTTTGAAAATAAAGTTATGACATTTGCATTAAAGTACAATAATTGCTTGTCCCCTTAAAAAGGTAGAATTCTCAAAAGAGACTAACAAATTTGGATGGAGGGATACATTACGGGAGTTCTTCTGCTATTTTTGCCTTGGGTCCGGTCCCAAGCACTAGATATGAGGATGGCAAAGAGTGAGATGGATCGACACCAGACATTGGATCATTGCCATCAGAGGGTCACCTAACCTATGAGAAGTGAAGGGACACCTAGTTTCGCTTTCAGGTTTGATAGAGAGCATTGCTTCAATAAGTATTAACAACCCCTCAAGGAGATTCAGACTTCGATTGGGGAGGGATTGGAATCATTCATTGGTGTCAGCAAGGAGGACGGGTGCTTAGCTTCCTTTTGCATCAAAATGGCTTATTCCGAACCCTTGCTTGGGCTTTCATGCCCCGCTAGAGAGGATGTGGTTGGGAGTTCATAGCCACTTGGCTTGGAGTAAAGAGAGTGAGGAGTGGAGGGAACAGCATCGGCTGGAATGGGTAGATATTTGGCCGGGGAATGGGCTCAACTCCCGCCTTTTGGTTCCGGTGAGTCTATCGATTTCGGGTCAAAGAGAGATGGGTGGGCATCAACAGAATCGGATCCATGTTTTGATCGATAGCCATCGGAATCACCTTCGTTGGTGTCAGCTAGTTGCTCCAAGCCAGCACCGTAATCTCAGGTGATGGGACCAGCCAGGGAGGTGGCAAAGAGTGAAATCCGGGTACTGCATCCTCCCCCCCTTCTCTACTCCCGATGGGGACTCAAATGCTTGTTTGGTTGGCCATCCCTCAGATCCAAGAGAATAAGAATGCTTTAGAAGACCAGGAGACATGGAATGACAAATCCTTGCTCTGACAAATCTTTATGATCAATCGCAAGAGATGCGTAGCTTGAGGGCTTAGATGCCGCTTCGTACCTGGGGTGGCAAATGAGAACAATAATTGGATCATGCGACCAACCATAGGAGAAAAAAGAAGGCAGCCTCTCTAAACTTCATACAGGACGCAGTAACTACCTACCCTAATGAGGATATGTAAAGTCTTGTTTAAATGCGTAAGAGAGCCCTTCAGGAACTATGAGGAAAAGGTTGATGAAGATAGGTTGCTGCTGTTGATCTCTCCTAGGTAGAAGAATACACAAGGCTGGGCCTAGAGCAGAAGGCCTCCCTTACTCAACTAAGAGGGAATCCAGGAAGTGAGGCTACAGACTAAACCTAAGAGAGAGACTTGCTATCCTGCATGCCCTTAGCTTCAGGAACAAGTAGGTTGGGAGAGGGCTAAGTCTTCCTGGTTGTAAATCAATCGAATACTAGCAAGGGAAAACTAGAAGGGAGACTCCCTTAAAGAACTAATAGCGAATTAAGATAAGTAAAGCCACATACTACTGTTAGCTGTTACGCTCGTCCCTCTTGTGAGGTTTTTTATTCCTTAGAGTTCTAACAGCAGTAATAAAAACCTTCCTCCGCGCGTCGTCTAGCAGCAAGACTGGCTTAGTTAGCTACTGGCCTCAGGTTTAGACATTCTAGAACCAAACGTAGCTACACACAACTACAGGAACAAGAACCGCAAACTCATCTATTCTCCTCTTTCCTAGCTTGCTCTAAACATACAGTAGGAAGAGAGCTCCCATCTAACTAATCTATTCAAACCTGTCCTTGTCTGTTATAACCTTTAGGAACCTGGGGAAGAACTATATAGCAAATAGCTACTAGGGCTAACAAGCAGCTGCTAGTCCTTATGCCACTATCAGAACTTTAAGGAGACTTCAACTACTATTAAGGCAGGAAGAACTCAAAAGCAACGAAGCTTACAGTCCTCTCCCAGGGCATTAAGGAAAGAAAGCTACCATCCTAGAGGTAAGATTGAAGATATCTTCTCTATCTCTACCCCGTTCTTGGCCTAGCTACAGGAACAACAAGAACGGAGAGAAGGTAGTTCGCTATGCTACGCTTTGCTGCGCTACTTATGAGGTACCCCCCTACGTTCACTCACTGCGGTGGTCAGGCAACAAGAGCTAACTGGCAACCTAATACAATCCCTTCTACCCTTACCTTCTATTGACGGAGAGAGATAGAGAGGAGGTATAACACATTACATAGTGATAGAAAGATACAGGAAAGAACAAGACAATCTAACAAGAGAAGACAAGAAGACAAAAGAAGATTGTTTGCTAACTAGGGGAAAGACAAGAATTGCTTGGAACTATGGGAAGATTAGAATTCCCTTAATAGGGACCTATGAAGAAAGAAGCCAGACAAGAGGATAGAAGTAAAGAAGGGCAGCTGTAAGCTGCTAATTTCATGTTTCAGGATAATTGCTTACCCCTGTTGTGGTCTAAAAGAAATTGATCGTAGACCACCCTATCACTCTCATCTTAAATCTTTCTTATTGGCATGAAGGAATACGCTTTTAAGGATGTCTTTCACAAGAGTCCCCTTTCCTTGCTTATCTCTATCTCTACTAGGCGGCAAAGGGAAGATGCAAACCATATGAACTATTGAGCGGACCAGGGGTGGCTCTCCTTTGTCTTGGGTAAGAAGAATAGTTCATAAAGAGATGCATGTGAGACTCTTTCAAATGCTGTAATGGAGTCCTTGCTTTTTCAGTCTCTCTCGAGAAAGCATTTTTAGAATATTGAAGTAGGCGAGAGTAGCTTGTCGGGTATGTATGGTAGTCGTCTTGGTATTGGGTCCGCTTCAAGTCTTTTTCGTTTTGGACGGATTTCCCTTTCCATTGGTAAGCATTATGAGTAATTAGGTGTAGGTATTTCGGGGCGAGCTCCTGCGGTCCCGCCTTCATTTTATAACTAACGTTATTCGTTCGCCTCCGAGCTGCTAGTGTATCTCTGGTTAAGTGTTTTATTCTACTATTTCATTACTTACTAAAGTATAGAAGAATGAAGTATGCATGATCACTTCTGAGATTTTCTTCCTTCATATAAGGAATCCTCTTGATTGGTCGAAACTAGAAGACGGAAGGACGAACTGCTATTTTGCATAGGGGGAGTAAGATAGGCTAGGTGCTTTTACTCAACTCGTGAAGGTTCATTTCTAGTTAGCAAGGATAAGAAGGAAGCAAAGGTAGTTTAATAATATATCTGTCATTACGTGCGATTAACTCCACTATAAAAATTAAAAAAGGAAAGAACTTCATTTTCAGCACATTTATACGGAAAAGTAATTATTATTCTAAAAGCATAAGTAGTAAACATTTTCAACTAGGGTTTCCATACATGCAAACATAAAAAAGAAAACCAAACAAAGATAGTTAGCATAAATAGGAGTCTATCTCCAGTAAGCATCGGAGTAGATCTCTGCTAAAAAAAGACAAAGAACGCCATAAATGAAAACACGCTACTTTACGTCTACAGACACCTATTTAAACCTTCTAAAACTAAAAAGAGTCGACAGACTCTTCTATTCTAGTCTCCTCGGTGACTGCGGGTAACAGCACGCACAATTAGGGCTTCTTACTCCACCCGCAACGCTTGCTGCCTCTCCTCCAAACCCTTTATGCGCTCTCTGGTAGCACTAATGCGCGTTTCTTTCCTTGCAGGAACCATTGTTTTAACACTTCTCAAAAGGAAGTTTAGCACTCTACAGTGCTCTTGAATTTGATTTTGCAGTTGTCCCATTTCGGCAACAATTGCAGAAAGCTTGTTTGCAGCATCCATAGCCATACGTGCTAGTACTCAATTTCTTTGATTTGAATTTGATGGAGTGAAGACACTTATCAAGCCTCTATTTATAGAGTGGTAGAGTAATATCGTCATGCAGTACAAATTGCATGGCTTTACCTAATAAGGGAAGTGCCATGTTATTGGAATCTCGCTATTGCCGCTTATTTATAGTATCCATTCCGCGGGGGGCACAAGCTTAATGAAGACCCTGAGTTGAGTACGTCCCAGGTAGAAAGAAGGGATGGAAAGGACAGCGCATCCTTAGGATGAACTTTTCTGGTTCAGATATTCCATAGAATGTTCGAATGAGACATCGGCCACAAGAAGGCGGTCATTAATTCACTCAAAGATGCCAGAAAGGCACAAATAGCGCACGATTGGAAAAAGGGTTGACAGCCTTGACTCTTTCTTTCAGGCACTTGGCTTCATACTTCCTACACCCACCTGTGTCAGCCATGCAATTCGTACTGCATGGCGATATTACTCTGCCACTCTATAAATGGAGGCTCGATAAGTGGTTTCACTTCATCAAATCAAAGAAATTGAGTACTAGCACGTATAGCTATGGATGCTGCAAATAAGTTTTCTGCAATTGCTGCCGAAATGGGGCAATTGCAAAATCAAATTCAAAAGCACCGTAGAGTGCTAAACTTCCTTTTGAGAAATGTTAGAATAATGGATCCTGTAAGGAAAGAAGCGTATATTCGCGCTACCAAAGAGCGCAGAGAGGGTTTGGTGAGGCAACAAGCGCTACGGGCGGAGCAGGAAGCCCTAATTAGGCGTGTTGTCAGCCACGGTCATCGGGGAGACTAGAGTAGAAGAGTCCTTCGACTCTTTTTAGTTTTAGAAGGTTTAAATAAGTGTCCGTAGACGCAAAGTAGTGTGTTTTCATTTATGGTGTTCTTTGTCTTTTTTTAGTAGAGGTCTACTCCGATACTTACTGGAGATAGACTCCTATTTATGCTAACTATCTTTGTTTGGTTTTCCTTTTTATGTTTGCATGTATGGGAACCCTAGTTGAAAATGTTTACTACTTATGCTTTTAGAATAATAATTACTTTTCCGTATAAATGTGCTGAAAATGAAGTTCTTTTCTTTTTTTATTTTTATAGTGGAGATAATCGCACGTAATGACAGACTTATTATTAAACTATCTTTGCTTCCTTCTTATTCTTGCTAATTAGAAATGAACCTTCACGAGTTGAGTAAAAACACTTAGTCTATCTTACTTCCCATATGCAAAATAGCAATTTGTCCTGCCATCTTCTAGTTTCGACCAACCAAGAGGATTCCTTATATGAAGGAAGAAAGTCTCAGGAGTGATCCTGCACACTTCATTCTCCAATACTTTAGTAAGTAATAAAATAGTAGAATAAAGACTTACTAGAGATATACTAGTAGCTCGCAGGCGAACAAGTAACGTTAGTTATGAAATGAAGGCGGGACCGCAAGTCGAAAGACATACACCTGATTACTCATAATGCTTTACCAATGGAAAGGGAAATCTGTTCAACAACTATCATACTACTAAAGTACCAAGGAAACCTTTGGTTCCCTTTGTTTGAGTAAACGCCGCCTATTTTAGTTTACATTCATTACAAAGTAAGCCAAGTCTAACCGGTCACGACATGTTCTTTGTTGATATTTATTGAGGAGTTCGATAGAGTTTAGTTGACTGAATCCATAAACCTAGAAAGTAACCGTCACCGGTACTTTTTTTACTCTATAGGTAGGTATCAGTGGGCTTTGCATAATGTAATTGTAGTTAAGGCTGCATTGAAGTAGCGCTTTTTTTTTTGAAGATCTACTGAAGTACCAAAGGCGAACGGGGCTCCTAGGCCGGGACGTCTAGCAGAATGCTTGGCCTCTTGCACTGGAAGCGACGCCTGAAGGGTGAGCTTCTAGCAGTTAGCTTAACGCACTAGATAATAGGCATTAGGCATTCTGAGCTACAAGCAGGCAAGCAAATAAAGGGAGGCATTACGGGCTTACTACAAGAAGCAAAGCTTTGTAGACTCAACAAGTCGCTTATAGAATGCCGACTACTAAGTGAAGACCTTCCACTTAATAAGGGAAGGGGGGAGGGAAGCGAAACTTAGCGAGCTTTATAAGGCCGACCACTACATAAGCTGCTGGTGGAGAAAGCTCTTCGAGCTTCCATTCATTCGTTGCTAAGCCAAGGTCCTAGGCCTCCAAGTTAGCCCGCGTTTTTTCGAAGAATCCTGCACCCATGGGCATACTGCTTGGCAGGCCTTCCCTTTCCGTTGGAGCTTTATAGGCGTTGCCTCGTTCCCCAATCAGATGTTTGGATGTGAGTTATACTCCGCGAAGAGCCAACCAAGCGTATGGCCTTGCCTTGCCATTTGACCTCTCTTCCCGTATGACTAGGAATGTTCAGTGACAACCTCTCAATTGTCACCACTTAGCCTCTCTTGCTACCACAGTAGCACCTAGTGTGGTCAGCACCAATTGTGTTCGGGCAACGAAGCTTACACTCATTCACATTGGTTCATCCTGCTACGCCCTGGGCCTTTTGCTCTTCTAACATAAAAGGTGGCCTACCATTCATCAAGGCCCAGGAATCTGTTGGACATCTCAGCGGCGGGATTAGATACCCGCATCCAATCGAAGTTCCATTTTAGTGCCCCCTTAACATAAAGGGGAGCTCTTTCTAGGAGGGTTGCTTCACACAAGACATTGCTTAGGACCTACGAGTCACACGACAGGTGCACGATTGAATTTGCACATTCCATCCTTCGGCCCTTCGCCTATTGGCTTAGTAGGCAAGCTACCTTGATTCGTCTTCGGCTTCGATTCGTTATGCTCAGCAGCTCCAACAAGCCCTAGAGTCTCTTGCTGCCTAAAACTCTGCCAAGAAAGCGCTGCTTTACGTTTGATCTTATGTGCCCAGAGAATGCTATGCGTTCTCCACTTTCGGATCTCACAAAGAGAGAACGTGTTTTTTCCTCTGACTTTCTCTCTCATTCGTGGAGCGAAGAAAGCGGGCTTGGCCCCAGCTACCCGCTATCCTTGGGAAACCAAAAGAGCTACCGAAGGAAAGGGGTGCAGTCTCTTCCTTGGCCTTTGGATTGGAGAGGAGAGGGCAGAAAAGATTCGCACAAGTTTTTTTGCTTCCTGCACCCTTACTAGTAAAGAGGCCCTTCGACCAAGGAGGCATTCTGGTGGGAAGGCTGCCCATGACATAAGCCGCCATCAGTCCAGGAGAAAAGGAAGCTACCTTTCTTTGATCCACTTTCCCGGGCAGGGAAGAGAATAAAAATGGACCGCGGATGGTGGTCGTGGTAGGTTCGAGGATCTTACGCGGTGGAGCGAACTCTTCTATCTTGTTGCATTTCCTCTGGCGGCCTAGCTGCACCCCCTTGATCCATCGTACTGGAGCGATTTGAGAAGAACGATTAGGGTCATTCTATCTTTTCTATAATTCCCATAGAAGAAGTGCTTCGTTTCTGATCAATTCTTTGCTGCAATCGCTTCGATCCACCCCCTCGGTGAAAAACCGTAATACGCCCTGAGGAATTCCTCCCAGCAGACTTCCCTGTGCTCAAAGTGAATTGTCCAAGTGCTCTCCCTTCTTGGCTTTGTCTCATTGTCTATCTCGTAATCATTTGATTCCGTTCTACTCCTACTCCTCTTTCATCGTCGTTGGTCCTTCTTTCACTTGCTGGTAAAGATGCTTGATTGCAGCTGTCAGCTACCTCTACCTGGCTGCTACTTGCTTGGCCATCTCTTAAGAGATTTCCAAATCGACTATTTTCATTCTGAATCCCACCCATTCTAACCCAAGAGAAGCATTGGAGAAGACTTTCTTTCGGACTATTCTGTAACATCACAAGTCTATAACAGAAGAAAGATGGGTCCGCTATCTCCCTATGGCTTTCTAAGAAGCTAAACCCAATAACCAATAATCAGCCCTTAGGTGCAGCCATCTCTTTCTTTCTGGAGGTATCTTCCGAATCGAATTTATATGAATTGGGTTTGTTAAGCATATAAAGAGGGTTCATCCTTTCTAATAGAAGGGGGGCTCGGGGGATCTCAAGAATCAGAGAGGGAACGAGGAAGCGGCGTTAGCTTCAAGAGAATCTCCTCCGGCCGGCCGAACTAGCATTGACGATGGGGGTTGCAGTCTTGCTTTTATAGGAGCGAGACATTTGATTGTACTAGATTGGATACTTAAAATTAGAATAGATGAAGTGAGCTCGGGGCCAATGCTAATGTAGGACCCAAGCGGTGCCATTCATTGTCTACTCTAGTGGGAGGGAGTGAACAGACTAACCGCTTTCCTCTTATATGTCTCTTTTTCTTTCTGTTTCGAGTTGATTTTTTGTCTTTTCCTCCTTAATATAATACTATAAATAGTCCTTTTATTTTTTAGGGAGGGGTAAACCCAACCCAATCTCAACATTCAAGGGCTTGAGTCAATCTCCTGAATCCACTGGATCAACTACCACTTAACACTACTAAGACTTAATTTTTTCATATCCCCTCTACAGAACCTACTTTGGAATACAATGAGTTGCCAGTTTTTGAATGAAGGGTAGTCTATGCTGCTAGTGAAAGTGGGTACGGTAAGGGACGGCCAAAGGAAGGACACTACTCGACTGGATCCAAGGTCAACGACCCATGGTGGAGAAGAACCTGTGCTTGATGGGCTCGAGAAAGCCTAAGTTTCCCAGGGTTTCCGGACCCCTTAGAAAAGAGATTAAAAGTACACCACGAATCTCTTGTTTGTTGGAGGTGATTATTCTCTTTCTAGGTGGTAGTTTTTAGGTGATTTTATGTGCCATTCTCTCTCTGTTCCCGTCTTAGTTCTGTGCTTCCTATACCGCATGCTCCAGTAAGATCAATCTGCCAATGACACTGCCAATGTGGATTGGTATTCGTCGTATCGGAAGTCTTGCTAATAAAAGACTTCCAAGCCTATGTGGTTCAGCATTGTGGTCTTTATAGTAATAGTTGTTGCATTGCCAAGGCCGCCCCACGTGCGAATGGCATAAATCCAATTGGGTACGAGCGGTACTCTCTTTTAAGTTAACGAGTAAGCTCCCTTGTGCAAGCGCTAGTGAGTCTTCCAAGTGAGTGGAATGCTTAATGTACTTCGGTCGAGTGACTTTCTTACGCTTCTCCTTTCTTTTGTCTAAGTGGCTTCTCCTTTGGTTTTAGTCAAGCCAAGCTTCACGCTTTACTGCTTGCATTTTTCTTTTATTTTAAAAGGCTATATAGACTATTCTATTGTTACCATTACCTCCTCCTAATAGGAAGAAGAGCACTATTAACGGGGCAAATTCCCTTTTCTTCTATTCAAGGTGGGCCAGTGAGGGAAAGCTTTTGACAAGAAGTGGTATCTTTATTAATCAAGATATAGTGAGTGTGAAGTATACCGCACCGTGGGTACAAGATCGAAATGGATTGGAAGCCAAGTGAGATGTCTGTCTAATAGTAAGGAGGTCTCTAATGGAATCTAGTGGTAATGGATGTCCTATAAATATCCTATATAATCTAAAATGAAGAGTGAAGCGAAAGGCCCCTTAGTTTAGTAAGATGAAAGAGTTCAATCTGGCTCTCTTTAGTGACTTTACTTCCTTGAAGCAAGCACGAAGACAGATGTAGCAAGACCGGAAGACCAGCAACCCGAAGACCTGGCTTGGTACTCTAATGCAAGACAGATTTTAGCCCCTCTGGACAACAAAGACTGGAGTGAACTCAAGCAAGCCCTAACTAAAGCAGCTTACTGAAAGTGGCTTGAGCATTAACCTTTTCTTTTCATTTAGAAGAGAAAGAAATCCAGCAGAAGGGAACCCATGAACCAAGGGTAGCAATTCCTATTGAAGATAGATTTTTTGCTATTCCGCCCATTGATTCCTTCTACCATTCGGGCTTAAGCGAGTGGACTAGAAATCTCTTTCGCCTTAGAACAAGCAGTGGGTGCATGTAAGTCTCATCTCTATCAGAAAGAAGGACTACAAGCATGGGTTAAGCAATCACCTATGGACCTTTTATTTTTGTCTTCTGTCTACTCGGATTAAGAGTCGAGTGAGTATCCCCGTCTACTTTGTCTCGCTCCTAGGATTTGAGGTTACGGAAGCGGTGGCTCTGAATAGAATAGACCTACCTTGGCTTGATAAGCCTAGCGATCTCGGTATAAATAGTGGACGAAATTCCTTTCTTTTTCAGCCCTTTTTGTGCTGTGCTTCATCTCTCTTTTTTCAGTGATCCCAGTCCTGCTCTTTTGAATGAGAATAGATCCTTCGTTAGAATGAAAGAGGAGCTCATCAGTCTTGAGAAGACAGTCTCCCTATAAGGAAGTGTAGCAAACTCGTAATATCCGCTCTCTGGGTACAAACGGAAAGCGTTAAGCTATGCTAGCAATTCCTCTTAAGGAAGTCCTTTTCCGAATAGAACCTTTGAAAGCAGAGGCACCTCCTTTGGTGGATTGTAATAATAGAGCCGTAAACCCCTCTTCACCGAAGTAACTACCCGAAAACCGCTTTTACAAATACAGGACGTAAGCATCATGCATGAGTGGGAACTAACTTGAGTACTATCTCATCTCCCTTATGGTCGAGCGGATTCCATCTTCTCCCCAAAGTAGCACATCTAAAAGCCCCGTATTTACAATGTAGCGAACTCATTCATAGCACGACATGACATAAGCTACTTCTGGACAGGCAATAAATAGAATAGTAATAATAGCCGGGGCAACCTTTGGCTGGATTGAGACCTTCTAGGAAGTACAATTCCTGCAATTAGCTATCTATTTTCACCTAGACATAGTTGAACTTTGATTCCTTGGCCACTTAGATATAGATAGAACTCTCTTTTTATTTACAATGAGGACATAGATACCATGCAGTAACCAGAAAAGAATCCAATTCCTGAGCCCACATGAAGGAGGGATAAAGGGCACGCACCTATCCTTTGACAAAGACCAAAAGAACTCAAAAGAAAAAGGAAACCAATACTTAACAAGAATTGGAGGGGATAACAAAGATTTCCAACTCAAAATACAGGAAGAAGAAGATTGGTTTGGTTCGCTATTCGTTATTTACACTGGGGACTTAGTCAGACAGCGAGAAAAATCAGAAAAAGAGATCTCCTCCACTTTCTTTAAAACAAGTATGGATTCCGCTTTGATTCTCTAAAGCAAGGGATGACTACTTGATTAATGCAGGCAGTGAGGCCATCTTCTCTATTGCAGGTATTTCTTCTAGTTGAACTCCAATTAGCGGAATCTGAATCCACTCTAACTACGCCCTAGTAAGAAGAATAGATAGAGGGCACTTGCCCATATACAACTCTTGACTCACAGCATTCGGGCAAACACACGGGCTCAGTACTATTCTATTAAGACGCTTAGATACAATTAGATACATGTTCAAGAATAGATAGAAGGATGAAAATCAATCCGGATTCGTGGATTCCACTCAATCCCCTGACTCTTTTGTTTGAAAAGAACTCTGGACTATTGGATGAAAATCAATTAACCGAGTCGCTCGTGTGGGAGAGCATTCCCACGTCAATCCGACGTCCTTCGAGGCGGCACTCAGTCAGAAACCCCTCTCAATCCATAACTCTAAGTCAAGTAGTTCCTTCAGCTGTGAGTTATAGCTTAGTAGTGAAGCCCAGAGTTCTTGCTCAGTAGTTAACTACACTTGGGAGGAAGTTTAGAAACTATATAACTCAAAATTTTAGAAACTTGTAAATCTAGTAAATTTTGATCATTTCCCACTTTCATTTCTGAGTTTCACTTCTTATTCTATTTACTATGATCCAATCTAATTAATTAGTTTCAATTAATCAGTCAATTATACAACGACCATCTACAAAATATTGCAAAAATAAAGTAAAATAAGAAACAAAACTTTATATGGAAAACGTTTAGAATAATGATCTCCATTGGTAAAAAACCACAACTACCTTGGTAAAATAATCCACTAGAAGAGTTTGGACAATGACTCTACAACTGAACCAGTGTTACTAGAAAACGCTAATACCCTAGCAAATAATTTTTTGGAATGCATGTTCCGAAATATTGTACATTTTTGTTCCAAAGTAGTAATTTTAGTGATCTAAAGTTATCCCAAAATTTTTTGGGTAAACTATCAATAGGTCCTAATAGTTAGATTTAATTCCCATCAAGTCCTATTGAAAATAAGTCATGGTGAAATTGTCGCTAAAAATAATTTTTTGTGACAATTTTTTACATGTCTCTAAAAATTGACAATTAGTAACTTTTTTTTTTTGTCACAGTTTTGATAAATTGTCGCTAAAACTTATAGTTAGTGACTTTTTTGTGACACATTTTTTAAACTATCGCTGAAAGTTGAAAATTAGTGACCTTTTTTTGTGACGGTTTTTTTAAACTGTCGCTAAAGCTTATAATTAGTGACATTTTTTGTTACAATTTTCAAATTGTCGCGGAAAATTAACAATTAGTGATATTTTTTAATAGTGTTTAATGAAAAATGTCATTAATTCTCACAGGACCTGGACAATAAGTCTACCTGTTAGGACCTACACGTAAATTTCGCAAAGTATTTTCCGTCATGTTTTTTCAAGGTTTAATTAGGAGTAAAACATTCAAATATAATGAACTAAAATCTAAGTTGAGTGAAGTTTTGACAAAACAAAATGTCAAAAATGAGTCATAATGCTTACAGAAATTTGTTGTTACATGACTAGTTTGGGGTGGGGGGAAGCTACATTTTATTAGATGTCTACTTGTCGAAAGAAAATTACTTTAAAAATACCTTAAATTCTTGTAGTGTAATCTATATAAGTCTATTCTTATCGCACCACATTTTAGAGCACGTGGTGTACCATGTTCTCTTTCCACGTGCCGGAACAATCCACCTTTCAGGTAACATAGAACTCAACTATAGATGTGTTTAGCCTTGATGTCCTTTGCTACAAGCCAGCAAATTTGAATTCCACTAGCTAGTGATTCTGTCACTGATAGCAGCATACTCTTGTCTAGATTTATGCTCCTCATGGGTAATGGCACTGATTGGCCAATTGGCAAGAATAACTAATGCATTGACCTAACTGCAGTAAACTATAGTTGGTTTTGTAAAACAATTACAGAAGAGTTTTTGCAATTCTGTTCTATGCATTTTGAAATCAAGTTTTCTTCTATGTATAAGGATTAGGTTTCCTAGGCTTCGAAGGGATTTAGAGAGCCTAGAAAAAGTTTTATGTATCAGAGACTGAAAAGCAAATGTTTTAATAGTTTTTCCAAACTTGGTGATGTAGGGATTCTGAAATCTACTTACCCGCTCAATCAAATTAAAGCAGACTTCTATCAAGCACAACTCTCAGGATCTGTGTTCCACAGAATCAACAGCATCTCACTCAAGTGCAATTCGAGCTGTCCTCAGATCCTGCCCAAATAAGTCTAGTTTTAACCTGAAAAGTACCCAATACATAGATAACTTAAAGGCTTGCAAACTAATGTCAATTTAAGCAATTAAAATGTGTACTAAACTAATGCAATATAGTGTGCAATTATACCTGAGATTAGATCCGAGCACACTTTGTTTTATCTCTGTAGATCTTCTATCTTCATCACTTGGAAACTCGGGCCTATCATCTAACTTAGGCACCTAGCACTTGTCGTGTCCACAGAAATTTCTAATACACCAAGGTCCTGTTCGGTGCAGCTTTTTTTATTTTTGAAATTTGTGTCGTAGTGTTTGGTGTAGCTTGCTTATAGCTTGTAAACAAAAATACCTTAAATCAGCTGGAAAAAACTAATTAACTAGAAGCTGGGGGACAGATGCTTTTAGTTTTTGCTTTCTGATTATTAAATTTTAGCTTGAAAAAAAGCTGCACCAAACAGGCCCTAAACGATGAAACAAAATCTCCCTGCTTGGCTTGATTCTGACTTTTTGCTTGGGTCCTTTCTGAGTGTTCTTTTGATAATTGACCATAATGTTTTCAAATTGCCTTGTCTCATTATGAGTTTGTGGTTATTGAAAGAATTTTGTGTAAAAATCTTCAGCTATGGAGTCTGTTTGGTGTTCTTACAGGCAGTAGCAAACTCTACAGCAGCTACTTTCTTACGTGTTGTTGGAAGTGAACTGATCCAAAAGTACTTGGGAGATGGTCCAAAGTTAGTGAGGGAACTCTTCAGAGTAGCTGATGATCTCTCACCTTCAATTGTGTTCATTGATGAAATTGATGCAATTGGTACAAAAAGGTGAGAACTTGAACATTACTGCATGAAATAAAAACTTTTGGGTATTATTTAATTTTTATGCTCTATAGGTATGACGCTCACTCAGGTGGTGAACGTGAAATTCAGAGAACCATGTTGGAACTGCTGAACCAGTTAGATGGTTTTGATTCGAGAGGAGATGTCAAGGTGATTCTGGCAACAAACAAAATTGAAAGCCTTGATCCTGCTCTGCTTCGGCCTGGCCGTATAGATAGGAAGATAGAATTCCCACTTCCTGATATTAAGACAAGGAGGCGCATTTTCCAGGTACGAGCATGGCATGATTACACAAATACAAGCGTAGTTATTACATCAATGCCCATCAGCCCTATGAGCAAACCTGTTTGTGGGTGAAATGCAGATACACACTTCAAGGATGACTTTGGCTGATGACGTCAACTTGGAGGAATTTGTTATGACGAAGGATGAGTTTTCTGGAGCTGATATAAAAGCTATATGTACTGAAGCTGGTTTGCTTGCTTTAAGAGAGCGTCGTATGAAGGTGAGGCAATTTATTATGAAAGTAAATATGTGCATCAATTGTTTTTGTTGTACGTGTGACTAATTCTCTAAGAAGCATGGACACAAGCATGTGACACGATATGACACTGTTATTGCAATTTTCAAATGCGTAGGACACCACACGTGAGAGACACTAAGTATATGGTTTTATATAGTAATTATATATGTCATATATATGAATATTTCAGTGAAAGTTAATTATATATTTCATATACATGTAATATATTAATTATATCACATATAACACGAATTTATGAAGTAATATGTTATATCTATGTTGTTTTTCTTTTGTCATTAGATGTCAAGTGTTTGATGAGTGTTGGGTAGTGTCCGACAAGTGTTGGTGTTTGACATGTGTCATACACGGAAATGTCACCTTAGCAGTGTCTGTTCTCTTGAGCTAATTCTGATGGCATATTGCTTTTTGACTACTTTGAATTTTGGCTTCTGAAGTGGATATAGAACTAATCATTTATTCTGTTAATACTGTAGTGTGAGCTTTGTGTTTTTGCAACTGAAAGTTGTACTAGGTTACATCCTGTTTTCCATCAAACAAATAGCTATGCCTGCATCCTTGCTGGTTTTTATTCTTATGACATTGAAAGCTGATAAGGCTTAAAACAAAATCCAATTTCAACTTTTTAGAAGGAAAAAATGGAGTTAGCGCAGCAGGGGAAAAACCAGAGATAAATTGGAAGCACGTGATAGGACGAAAAGGAAAAGAGAGGAGATGAATCATCTCCCACAGGCCTGTTTTGTGGATATAATCTGCTGCTATTCTTGTATATCCCATAATTTATTTTGTCATTTGTTTGAAATTTGTAAATGCACCATGTCAGACCCATTCTATTGGCAACTTTATGCTGCGTTTGGTTGGGGGATTTGGAAAGAGAAAGGGAAAAGGAAAAGATATCTGAAACTAGATGAAATGTAGGTTTATTTTATTCACATTTCACTTATCTTTTTCTTTTTTCTTTCCAAATCCCTTCTTAAATTCCCTAACCAAACACATCGTTAGTGAGCTCAAGATGTACCCTTTTCAAACACAGGTAGAGCAAAACAAGGCAAGAGAAGACAAGAAAATATTAAAACAGCAGTATCAACAAGAAGAACAATGTAGTTAGTGATATTTAGAATAGATAGATAAACAAATATGTTGACCAACATGTGCAAATTATTGAAGTGTCGTTATCTAATAGAAGTGTTCCTTCCATCTGCCTCAGGTTACGCATGCAGACTTCAAAAAGGCTAAAGATAAGGTCATGTTCAAGAAGAAAGAGGGGGTGCCAGAAGGGCTTTACATGTGAAAATACTCTTCTCTCTATGGACACAGTTGTGTATTGTTTTTTTTTTTTTTTTTTTTTTTTTTTTTGAACTGGACAGTTGTGTATTGCTTGTTTCTCTAAATTTATGAAACGGATTTTCCATGTTCTCTTTGTTATTTGACTATTATTGATACACAAGATGATTTGCCGTCATTTGCGGGAGGAGGATGATAGTTGTTTGGATAAATTACATTTTGCCCCCTTTATATTTGGTTATTTTTTCACTTGGACATCATGTTTTTAATTTTTTCCAATTTATTTCAAAAGTTAACTTGTGTCCAAAATTAAACAAAAAATGACACATTGGTAGTCACATGTCATAAAAATATTTTATTGTATATAAATCATGCCTAACACAAATCTAAATTCTAATATAATTTTATATTTTTTATATTATTTGATAGTTAACTTAGCTTCTTTTTTTTTGGTTTAATTTTGAACGAAGGTTAGTTTTATGAATAAATTGAGAAAAAAATTAAAACATAAAGGGTCAAAGTTAGAAAAAATAAACATTAAAAAAATGACTAAACATAAAAAGGATTATAATTTTTCCGTAGTTGTTTTTGTCATGGTTATTAGAATCTTGACCGGATTGTAGGATTTTACGATCCTATGATCTTAATTAAGCCAAACGATTTGAATTGCACTAGGATTTTAAATTTAGTAGAATCCTAAAATGATTGCAATTCTATTCATAAAATCATGTAGAATCAAATATGATTTCGATTTTTTATGATTCCGATCTTATAATTTTTTTTTTATTATTTATTTCTTATATAAATGTATGTATATATGTATATCTATATAAAAAAATTTGACTACAAACTCTTTTTTCAGTCATCTCTTTCAATTTATATTAACATAGAAAGTGCATTTTATCAAATTTATCATTTTTCTTTAGTCTTTTTAAAATTGTATAATATATATTATCATTATCCATAATTTTATTTTGCTTTAAAAGTATAATCTTAAGATTCTTAATCCGATTTTACGATCCGATTAACGGGTTCTTTTCAACGATCCCACTTAACATCCTGATTTTAACATGGGGGGCAATAATATCTAGTCAATTTACTAGTGTTACTCTTACTAACACCTTTAGAATGGATGTTACGGTTACTCGAAATCATCTTTTTTATTTATTTTACTGTTGCAAGATTTTAGGTTATGAAGCTCTGCTTCCTGTCCTGAGGAAAATCAGAAACCCTTTTGTATGTTTGACAAGGCAGCTATTTTACGCCCCCATGCATGATTACTATTTTTCTTCTCTATTGTTGGATGAGTTTAATCCCTGTTTACACCATATTTTATTTTTGTCAATTATGACCTATTAATTATGGCCAAGTTTGATTATAATTTGTCGATTGAAATCATAAATTATTTTCGAAAAATAACCTTAACTACATTTATTTTTATTATTATTATTATTTCTGTCGATAAGCATGCTAATGTAACGTGGCATGATGAAATGAAGGACCAGAAAATTAGCAATTGCAACAATTTGAAGGTTAGTTATTGAGATCAATGAGCCAAAGATCAAATCAAGCATCAAATTTGTAAAATGGTTCCTGTCAAACATGGGATATGGATAATGTTGAGGAAATTATGGATTGGTTGAGAAAATCGTGGGTTTAGTTTATTTCTTTCTCTCGTGTTGCTGAACCTATAAATAGGCTAAGGGAGATAACAAAGAGGCATCAATCAAACATCCAAAACCACTCACAAAGTGTGAAGAATTACTTAGGAATAGTTTAAGTTAGCCATTTTAGAAGTAGATTAAGTGATTTTTCAACCCCCATTTCTCTTCTTTGTGTTGATTGCTGTATTTTTCATTTCTTTGTTCTTATTTAAATTCTTATAACTAGTAACAAGTGACAATTTAATTGAATAAATATGTATTCTGTTTCTTCTTTATTTAATCACCTCTAAGGAAGTTCTTAATCTGCTTAAGGCATAAAACTCAACCACAAAACCTGATTCTTTTTTATGTTTATTTGAAAATTAGTTTAAGTCAATCAATCAATTATTGTCAATTGGACCTAAACCAAATTTTTGCTAACATAAATTGGTATGCCTGGTGGGATCATTCTAACTTGGAGTAATGGCAATGAAGAAGCAGACTAATGCGTATGAAATCACGCCTTCAAGTGGCATGTTTACATCTTGTGAACCCATGGATGCAAACCACCAATGGAATGGTAGTGTTTCCATGATACAGATTATCAGTAGAATGCCTCATATTCTGAAAATGTCAATGTTATGGTGGTGGATCTACTGTTTATTGCCAACATGACATGATAAATGATACGAAAAAAATGATTTGGCATTGTGAGGATGAAATTTATTGGTGCGAGAGTGAAATTTTGAGCCTAAAAGAAGAAATTAATTCTCTTTATAGGAAAAGATTTCAAATAATTTAATCATCTCTGTATTATTTGACACAAAGAGATTTAAATTACTATGATGGAAAAATTCATCGACTTAAAGGCCAAATTTTTCTAATTGATGAAGATATTCAGTGTTGGAAGCATAAATTAGAAGGCATAACAGCCAATGAAAAATTAAGATGCGGAAATAATGTGGTTCATAGGGTTAATACACATATTTTTGAAGAGCCAAGGTATGTGGCTCGAAAGGTTAAGATAGTTTGTTTTCAGTTTTCTGGAAATTAAGTTTTTTGTTTTTCTTGTTTTTTGATTTTAGTGAATATTTTTAAAATTTTAAGTAATTTTTTTTACGTTTTTAGATGCACCTTACTTAAATGTATCTAAATAGTAAAATATTTGTGAAAATTTATTTTAAAAAATTAATAAATACACAAAAATACGAAAAATGTACTAAATTTTTATATATTTTTTTTTTATATTTTAGGTATTTAGTGAATTTTTTAAAGATTTTTTTTTCACAAATATTATACTTTTTTTAGTGTCTTTATGTTAGGTGTGTCCAAAAATTAAAAAAAAATACTTAAAATATTAAAAAATTCAGTAAAAACAAAAAAAATACAGAAAATGAAAAAGTAAAATTTTCTGTAAAACGAATTCTGAAAACTAAAACCAAACATTTGGAGAATTTTCATAGGCCATTAATGGCAAAAAATAAAAAAGAACAACAACCACTTCTCTAAAAAAATGTTAAAAACTCATCACAAAATGATTATGAAAATTCACTTGGGGGCATGATTTTAAGCCAAAGGTGACTGAAAATTATGAACTTGGGGGACATGATTTTAAGCCAAAAATGACTGAAAATTATGAATAAATCACGGTTGTTGAATGTGAATTGTTTGGCATTGTTCAAAGTGTCAATTTATTTTTTCATAACATTCAATTATATGAGTTTTGGGATCCAACATCCAATTTGGATTTGTGGATCACACCAAAAATTAATTTTCATGACATGGTTTGAAAAATAACAATGGTTAAAATATATTATACGTAATGAATTCTCTTTAATTAGCCAAAATATGACTAACAAATAATTGTTTTATTTTAAAAATACGGGATGTGACTCTTTATTATGTCACTCAACAGAGCCAAAGATGGAGCATACGCCAATCGATAGCGATAGATTAAAAATTACTATAGGTGTAATATAACTCTTCAAGAATTTGAATTATTTGTACCATAAAATATTTTATGTCGATTGTGGTGAACTGCCATATAAATCATTTAATGGGATTTCATTCTTCAATCCATTTAAATGAAGGCGGCATTGTTTACACATATTTTATTTTTCTGTCGATTGTCGTCTATTAATTATAACCAAATTCGATTATGATTTGTCGATTGAAATCAAAAACTATTTTCAAAGAATAACTTTAACCACATTTATTTCTATTATTATTATTATTTCTATCGACATGGATGCTAACGTGGCATGACAAGTGTGTTAAAGACGTGACATGATGACATGTTAAATGGAGGGCCAGAAAGTTAGCAATTGTAGCAATTTGAAAGTTTGTTGCTGAGATCAATGAGCCAAAGATCAAATCAAGCACCAAATCTGTAAAATAGTTCCTATCAAACATGGGATATGGATAATGTTGAGGAAATCATGGGTTTGTTGAAGAAATTGTGGGTTTAGATTATTTCTTTCTCTCATGTGGTTGAACCTATAAATAAGCCAAGAGAGATACAAAAAGGCATCAATCAAACATCCATAACCACTCACAAATCGTGAAGAATATGTTGGAACAATCTTCTGTGTAAATAAAATAAATTGAAACTAAATCAAACAAAATAAAATAAAAACTTACAGAATTTATTTTGTCGAACCGAATGGAAAAGTAAAAGACCAATTCGAGTGTATGACACTCTGTCCTTAAGACAGATTCGCCCCGCTTTGGTGCTTACGGACTAATGGCATGTATCTCCTAGGATACAATGATCTTCACAAATTTGTAGTAGCACTCCAAACAAATTTGTCTGGCGAACTAGAACCTTGTGTTCTATACTCTCTATAAAATTCCTAAAAACTAATATGAAGAATATATGCAAATGTGCAGAAAATAGGACAACAAAAATAATGATTTTTTAGACTGTTTTTTTTATGCCCCGGACTGCTGGAAATTGGCTTTATTTATAGGCAAAAAATTTGACCCGAATAGGTACCAAGGAAGTGAACAGATGCAGTATTTAAACTAAACAGATACAAAACTGCTATAGTTAAATAACTGTTCAGAAACTGCTACAGTTGAATTTGAATATGTCCGAAATTCAATCTATCCAGGTGCAACAGATTAAGACCTGTTTGGACTGTATGATCTGTCCGAAATTCAATCTGTCCAGGTACAACAGATTAAGACCTACTTGGACTGTATAACATATCTGAAACTGATTAAATCTGTTCGGCAGTTACTGCAAAAAATTCGGACAAAAGGAGGCACAACTTTTGGACAAGAATTTGAATTCAAACTCAAATTTGAATTAAAAAATTTAAATTAATTTTTCCTGCAAGAAATTTTGGAAAATATTCAAATAAATTTTGTCTAAAAAATTAATATTAGACTCGACCCAACCCGGCCGGGCAGCGGCGGCGCGAGCGTGCACACGCGCGTGTATGGTGGTTTGGGCCAAGATTCACTTTGTCCATAACTCCTCCCTTCTACAAACTTGGGGTGCCCCTTGGGGCCCAACCCAAGTGTTGTAGTCTAGAGCTTATATACACAAAGAAGCTCTCTTAAAGTTTCAATGTAGGACAACCCATTAAAAGGAAACCTACATTTAAATCTTTAAATTGTCCATTCCACGAACCCGAAGATGATGTCAACTTCTCATTCACTCATAAATGGTTTTGACGAACCGTCTTCACCGTGTGACTTGTCACGCTGCAAGGAACACATCACCTCTTCGGACCCAACCCAAAAAACGTTTGGGGCCCACTCTATTTTGGGCTCAAAGATGGCCCAAAATAAGCCTATATTACACTATTTTTCCAACAATCCCTTACATGAATGGAATTTGACGGAGAGAAAATGCAACAACATGATCTACATACAGAGAATACAGAAATTGAAAATATTCTGCAAAAGATAGGTAGCTTTTGGCTTTGAACTTTCCCTTGTGAGGCACTATCGGATTTACTAGCTAACCAGTGAACATGATATCTTGAACTGTTTAGCCGTTTGTGTAAACCAAGACAATAGAATTGACAGAGTATATCCCAGACACAGTTTAGTTCTCACTATTGTGTTCATTTTGGCCCTGAACAACCTGGTCTTTCATGAGTGCTCTAGAGAATTGTAGCCCTTCACAAATCTCATAGAACCAGCCCAGTTCACACTCACATAGGTGATTCTTATGAAGAGTATCCTGTCATACTCCACTAGGTATTCCTAGATATAAGAATCATTAAAAGTATTACTTAACCTAAAACGCTGCAGACATCACTATTTCATCATAGAAATGGGTAGGAGTTAGACTCCCCAGCAATCCTTCTGAGTTATACACAACTCAGTTGTCCCTTTGAACTTAGATCTTGGGATCTCCAGTCAACTAGGTTGGGTTGCCGTTATGGTAACTCTTATTTAATAGGCTTAAGTCCCATTCCCGTCGATGAATTTTCAACTAGCTCTCTTGCTAACCCTTTGGTTAAAGGATCCACTATGTTGCTTTAGACTTCACATATTCAATGGAAATAATTCCGTTAGAGAGTAGTTGTCTCACGGTGTTATGTTGACAACGAATGTGTCGTGACTTACCGTTATACATAAGACTCTGTGCTCTACCAATTGCTGATTGACTATCACAATGTATGCATATAACAGGTACCGGTTTTGGCCACATTGGAATATCTTCAAGGAAGTGACGAAGCCATTCTGCTTCTTTCCCAGCTTTATCTAAAGTTATGAATTCTGATTCCATAGTAGACCTAGCAATACAAGTCTGTTTGGAAGATTTCAAAGATACAGCCGCCCCACCAAGAGTAAAGACATACCCATTGGTGGACTTTGAGTCTCTAGTATCCGATATCCAATTTGCATCACAGTATCCTTCAAGTACTGCTGGATATCTAGTATAATTCAGACCAATGTTACGAGTAAATCGGAGATATCTTAGAACCCTTATAATTGCTTTCCAGTGTTCTACTCTTGGATTACTCATATATCTACTTAATTTACTTACTGCATAAGTTATATCCAGGCGAGTGCAATTCATCAAGTACATTAGGCTTCCAATAATTTGGGCATACTCTAATTGAGAAATACTTTCATGTACATTCTTAGATAGAAACAAATTAACATCTACAGGTGTTCTAGCAATATGATCATCATCTTTGCTGAATTTGTCAAGTATTTTCTCAATATAATGAGATTGTGACAAAGCATAACCTTCTGATGTTTTGGTAATTTTCATACCAATAATTACATCAGCAATGCCCATGTCCTTCATGTCAAAATGTTTATTCAACATTTTCTTGGTAGTTTTAATCATATCATTATTACAACCTATGATGAGCATATCATCTACATAAAGGCATATAATGACATAACATTTGTCTGTATTTTTAATATAAGCACATTTGTCACACTTATTAATTTTAAAATCATTTGACATCATTGCCTTGTCAAATCTCTCATGCCATTGCTTTGGCGCTTGTTTTAAACCATATAATGATTTAACCAATTTACACACTTTTTTTTCTTTCCCTGGAACAGAAAATCCTTCTGGTTGTTCCATATAAATTTCTTCATCTAACTCACCATTTAAGAAAGCGGTTTTCACATCCATTTGATGAATTTCTAGATTGTACAAAGAAGCAATAGCAATTAGCATTCTAATGGATGTTATTCTAGTAACCAGTGAGTATGTGTCAAAGTAATCAAGACTCTCTTTTTGTCTATACCCTTTGACCACAAGTCTTGCCTTGTATTTGTCAATTGATCTATTCGCTTTTATTTTTCTTTTGAAAATCCACTTGTACCCAAGAGGTTTACAACCTGGTGGCAAATTCACCAATTCCCAAGTGTGATTTTGCAAGATGGATTCAACTTCACTATTGATAGCTTCTTTCCATAAAGGAGCTTCAGGACTAGACACTGCCTCTTTAAAAGTTAAAAGCTCATTTTCTAACAAATATGTTAGAAAATCTGGACCAAAAGATTTCGAGGTTCTAGCACGTTTACTAGGCCTAGGTTCCTCTTCCTCATTTTGATCTAACTCTTGCTCTTGATCATGTTCTTGATCATTATTAGTAATAGTATCAAAAGATCTTTTATTAGTACTAGTCTCTTGTCCAATCTTATTCGGAAATACATGTTCAAAGAAAGATGCATTTCGAGATTCAATAATAGTATTTACATGCATTTCGGAATGTTCTGATTAATGAATCAAAAACCGATATACACTACTATTCTTAGCATAACTGATGAAAATACAATCAACGATTTTAGGGCTTATCCTAGTCTTTTTAAGACTAGGAATAGCCATTTTAGCCAAACACCCCCACACTTTTAAGTATTTGTAGGATGGTACTCTTCCATGCCACATTTCATAAGGTGTTTGATTTACTTTCTTTCGGGGTACTATATTAAGTATATAATTAGCAAAAAGTATTGCTTCCCCCCACAAGTTCTGAGGTAATCCAGAACTTATTAACATGGAATTCATCATTTCTTTTAAAGTCCTATTTTTCCTTTCAGCAATTCCATTTTGCTGAGGTGAGTAAGGAGCGGTGGTTTGATGAATTATTCCATATTCTTTACAAAACTCACCAAAAGGTGATTCATATTCACCACCTCTATTACTTCTTAGTTTTTTTATTTTCTTACCAAGTTGATTTTCAACTTCATTCTTATATTGAATGAAAGTTTCCAAAGCTTCATCCTTGGTTCGAATTAAATAAACATAACTATATCTAGTATAGTCATCTATAAAAGTGATAAAATATTTTTTCCCACCTCTAGTTTAAATTGATTTAAAATCACAAATGTCACTAAGAATTAATTCAAGTGGTTCCGTACTTCTTTCAATTGAATGAAAAGGAGTTTTAGATAATTTTGCCTCAACGTAAATTTCACATTTATGATTTGAATCAATGTCAAATTTAGGTAAACATTCCATATTAATTGATCTACGTAAAGATCCATAATTAACATGTCCTAGTCTACCATGCTATAAATTTAAAGACTCAAGCAAGTAAGAAGAAGATGTATTTTTATTAATAATTGAGGGTACAACAGTCATTACATTCATCTTGAAAATGCCATCAGACATGTAACATTTTCCTACAGGCATCTCATTCATAGTAAGTACAAATTTATCACTCTCAAATACAGGCCTAAACCCATTCTTACTCAACAAAGATCCGGAAACAAGATTCTTGCGAATGTCCAGTACATACAGCACATTGTTGAGAGTGAGTTTCTTTCTAGATGTCATCTTAAGTACAATCTTTCCTTGTCCTTCAACTTTGGAAGTTGAGGAGTTGCCCATAAAAATTTGTTCACCATTGTCCACTGTAGAATAAGATGTGAACATCTTTTTGTCGGCACAGATATGGTGAGTAGCACCAGTGTCCACCCACCATTTTTTAGGATTCCCGACAAGATTTGCCTCGGAAACAACTGCAGAAAGATTGATGTCATCTACACCATTGGAAATATTGTCCACTTCGGTCATATGGACTTGAGCAAGCTTCTTGCTTGTTCTTCTTTTGCTTTTGCCTTTGCTACGGCAATCTTTGGCCCGATGTCCCTCTTTGTCACAGATGTAACATTTTCCATTAAACTTGTACTTTTTATTTTCCCCCTCCCCCCTCCTTTAGAGCCTTGTGATGAACTTTCTCCAAAAGACTTTCGTTTCTTGGTTTTTGAAGCATGTTCCACCACATTTGCCTAAGACTCCATAGGATGCTTACCAGCCCGTTTTTCAGAATTGCGGTTGTCCTCCTCAATCCTCAAACGCACAATTAATTCTTCCAAAGACATTTCTTTGTGCTTGTGTTTGAGGTAGTTCTTGAATTCCTTCCAGCCTTGTGGTAATTTCTCAATTAAGGCTGCAACTTGGAAGGATTCACTAAGAGACATGTCCTCTGCGT
Source organism: Camellia sinensis (assembly GCF_055761805.1). Lineage (NCBI taxonomy): Eukaryota > Viridiplantae > Streptophyta > Magnoliopsida > Ericales > Theaceae > Camellia > Camellia sinensis. The sequence goes on from NC_138963.1 coordinate 87,590,996, forward strand.
GATTTTCATGCAGAATGAGTTGGATATCTTGAACTTGGCTAATCACAATCTTAGAATCAACCATTACAAAGTCCAGGAATTTTTCAACTACAAATTTCTTGGAGCCGGCATCTTCCGTTTTGTATTTTTTCTCCAAAAACTCTCAAAGTTCCTCTGCTATCTTAATAGGACTGTAGACGTTATATAATGTGTTGTCAAGTCCGTTCAAGATGTAGTTCCGGCAAAGGAAAACAACATGTTTCCAGGCATCGACCGCAGTAACCACTTGCCGGTCAGTTTCATCCTCTTTCAAAATAGGAGCATCCTCACAGAGAAAACGAGTCAAGTTCAGAGTTGTAAGATAGAACAACATTTTCTGTTGCCATCTTTTAAAATTAGTTCCTGAGAACTTCTCTGGCTTCTCACCGTGATTTACCGGTATTGTCACAACAGGAGAGGGGGTTGGCGCAATTGCAGCCACCACACTAGTACTTGTTTGGGCATTAGTTTCAGTAGCCATCAATTCTAAATTATAAAACAAAATTATAATTAGAATTTATACTACACAGAAAATTAAACCAAATTCACATAATTAAATTCTGTAAAAATAAAAGAAACAAGAAATGTATCTTTTATTTTCAATTAATTTGGAAATAAAATAAAATTTATTTAACCAAATTAATTCCACACAGAAAATTAAATTTCTGTAATACTTCAAAAATTAAAACACCAAAACAGAATTTTAATTAATGAACACTCAGAAATACTTTCTGAAAACCAAAATTAATTTCTAAAAAAATTTCACAAATAAATATTCTAAATTGTTAATGACACTAGTATATTACTATTAGTTGTCAAAGAAAATAGACAATATATTACTACTATATGTCAAATAGTATATAACCACTATTTGTTTTTCCAACCAGAATATTATTTTTGTAAATCCACAGAAAATATATATATATATATATCTATATTTTTTTTTAAAACAAAAAAAGAGAAAAGGAAACAAACGCAAAATTCCATAAACAGAATAATTCGAATCTGTCTTAAGATTGTTAGAACAATCTTCTGTGTAAATAAAATAAATTGAAACTAAATCAAACAAAATAAAATAAAAACTTACAGAATTTATTTTGTCGAACCGAATGGAAAAATAAAAGACTAAGACGAGTGTGTGACACTCTGTCCTTAAGACAGATTTGCCCTGCTTCGGTGCTTACAGACTAATGGCGTCTATCTCCCAGGATACAATGATCTTCACAAATTTGTAGTAGCACTCCAAACAAGTTTGTCCGGCAAACTAGAACCTTGTGTTCTATACTTTCTATAAAATTCCTAAAATCTAATATGAAGAATATATGCAAATGTGCAGAAAATAGGACAGCAAAAATAATGATTTTTTAGACTGTTTTTTGGATGCCCCGGACTACTGAAAATTGGCTTTATTTATAGGCAAAAAATTTGACCTGAACAGGTACCAAGGAAGTGAACAGATGCAGTATTTAAACTGAACAGATACAGAACTGCTGCAGTTAAATAACTGTTCAAAAACTGCTACAATTGAATTTGAATCTGTCCGAAATTCAATCTGTCCAGGTGCAACAGATTAAGACCTGTTTGGACTGTATAACAGATCTAAAACTGATTAAATCTGTTCAACAGTTACGGTAGAAAATTCGGACAGAATGAGGCACAACTTTTGGACAAGAATTTATATTCAAACTCAAATTTGAATTACAAAATTTAAATTAATTTTTCCCGCGAGAAATTTTGGAAAAGATTCAAATAAATTTTGTCTAAAAAATTAATATTAAAACCGACCTGACCCACAACTCACAACCGGCACGGTGACTGTGCGCGTGTGTGTGGTGGTTTGGGCCAAGATTCATTTTGTCCATAACTCCTGCCTTCTACAAACTTGGGGTGTCCCTTGGGGCCCAACCCAAGTGTTGTAGTCCAGAGCTTATATACACAAAGAAGTTCTCTTAAAGTTTCAATGTGGGACAACTCATTAAAAGGAAACTTACATTTAAATCTTTAAATTGTCCATTCCATGAACCCGAAAACGACGTCAACTTCTCATTCACTCATAAATGGTTTTAACAAACCGTCTTCACCGTGCGACTTGCCACGTGGCAAGGAACACGTCACCTCTTCAGACCCAACCCAAAAGACGTTTGGAGCCCACTCAATTTTGGGCTCAAAGATGGCCCAAAATAAGCCTATATTACACCATTTTTTCTACAGAATAACTTAGGAATAGTTTAAGTTCACCATTTTAGGAGTAGATTAAGTAATTTTCGAACCTCCACTTCTCTTTTCTCTGTCAATTGTTGTATTTTTCATTTCTTTGTCCCTGATTAAGTTTTTGTAACTAGTAATAATTGACAATTTAATTGAATAAATACATATTCTGTTTCTTCTTTATTTAATCACCTTAGGGAAGTCCTTAATCTGTTTAACGCATGCAACTTAACCGCAAAGTTTTATTCTTTTTTATGTTTATTTGAGAATTAGTTTAAATCTATCGATCAATTACTGTCGATTGAGCCTAAACCAAATTTTTGTTAACAATTGCAAAAAGGCATTATTGAATAAGTGAATATATGGAGTACAAGATGATATCACACTAGTATTATTAATAAATAAATAAATAATCATTTCACAGTTAGGTTAGTGAGGGAGGAGATGTTCATTTAATTTTATTTATGATTTTTTTTATTGATTAGTAATACAATGTAAAATAATGTAAGCCCAAAAAGTTACTTTGTTAACCAATTTTCTTACATGATACAATACTAGTTGAATTTGCAAGATGATGCAATTTATTATATTTTAGATAAACTTGAACTACGTAAAAAATATATGTATATTTTAAGACTACCAAACTTTAAAAAAATATATATTATTATTTGCTTGATCAGTCACTTAATTTATCTTAGTTAAATCGACTATTTCATTAGGATAAATTACACTTTACCAAATTATACTTCAACCCTTTGTCATTTTATCAAAAAACATATGACCTCCTTAAAGTTTGAGTTGTAACAATGAACCTCTCCCTGATATGTTAACTACCAAATTACAAAAGTAAATGGGGGGCTCTAAATGCACCTCAAAAATTAGGTTAGGCATCCTATTACTTTGAACATTTGAACGGGAAATTCTATTTCCACACACTTAATTAACTCAGTGCACATCTTTTCTCAATACACACACTTATTAATTTGATTATTAATTAATTTTTTCAATCCACACACTTAAAGTTACAATTACATCATTAGTCATAATCATTGTATGCACACCACTTAACTCTTTTTTTCACACACTTTTAATTGACTCTACTTCCACATTTGTAGACCCACCCACGCCCTTGAAAAAAGGCCAAAGTCTGAAGTGATGCTTCCTCTATTGAAAACTCTCAAAAATAGTGTTGAAGGTAAGACGACATTCCATTTTATTATTACATTTGTCATTTTGTTATTGCATCTATCATTTTCGGATCTTTGTGCACTCCATTGACATAAAATCCTCAATTTTGTTCTTAAGATTTCTGGTTTAGGCTTTTGACACTGGGTTTCCGAAACTATAGATTTATTTTGGAACTTAACCTCTGAATAAAATATATTATTTCGACCAATTAGTTCCGAACGGTTGCAATATTTTTGACATTTGAGTTCTGAAAATTACGTGTTTCGTCGGCACTAAAGTTTCGAATGGAATTTTTTTCTTTTTTTTTTCACTTGTCATTGCACGATCTCGCTCATAAGCGAGATGTTTCCACTTGTACATTGAAATCAGGAACTTGAAATCAGTTTTTCCACTTGTAAACAGGCACTGAAGTTCTGAATGAAATCAAAAGCGAGATGTTTTGAGAATATTGCTTTGTAGGTAATAGAGGAGTATAGAATGTGTAACAAGTAAAGTGACAACAATGGAAAAATTAGGGTTTAATTTTTTTTAACTCAAAAGGTATACATTGAGATTTTTTTTGCTCTTAAAAGATGTGTATAGAGAATTTTTTCATATAATATTATGGGTGTTGTTGAATGTCTATTATGGTCATTTTCATTTCGGATATAATTGTCATTAAATTAATATTTCATTAAGTGTGTACCCTGAGTTAATTAGGTGTATGGAAATAGAATTTCCCCACCTCAACAAAAAATTTTAAATTTTTTTTTTTTTGGACACCCCAAATGATACCCTATTATTCCCCTAAAAATCTTTAAAATTCTAAAAATATATTAGAAACCTATTTTCTACACCTTGTTAGTCTAATAGTTACAATAGAAGCACAAACTCATCCTTAACGATAAAGTCAACCCGTCATCGCCAAACCTTGTCGTCGCCAACAACCCCGCCGTCTCCAACACCCTTGTCGCTAATCCATCGTCTCCAACCCCTCTTTTGTCTCCAACCCCCCATTGTTTTAGGATATTTTAGCATTCCATCAATTTGGGAATTTTTATTTTGATTCTTTGAAAAATGTGAGTTCTACAGTTTCTTCAAATACCCAGTGCCGAATAAATGAAATATGCCAGGATGCTCGGTTCAAAACAACAGAAAATTGGTTAAGCTTTTTCATCTGAATACTCAATTCTGAATAACAGAAGATTGGTTCCAGCTGTTCTATCCAGATACTTAGTGCCGAACAAATTAAATATGTTCATATATTTAATTCCAAAATTATGAAATTGCTTCGAATATTTGGTACCGAACAAATGAAATATGTGCGAAAACTCAAATCCCGAACAACAGAAAATTGGTTCCAACTTTTCTATCTGGATAATCAATTCCAAAAATATTAAATTGCCTCAGTTCCAAACAATAATTTTGGGTACTTAAAAATTAAATACTTATCATTCATATCATTTAAATTATTTAAGGTTATAAACACAGTCAAAACACTTGATTAAAAGTACTTAAAACAGTATATATTTAGCATTCGACTTCCAACATCCAATCATCATTTGTGTCGAGTTTCTTTCCTTTTTGTTAAAAAGGACAACCACATCTTTTTTGTGCTAGTTAGCTTGAAATTCATTTGTCTCTAGACCTTTATGTTTTTTCTTATATCTCTATAATAACCATTTCTTTCAGCTCTCTTTGTAACAATTACAAAACTATTCATCCTTCTTATGTCACGAACCAATCGAATTAATGCTCCTAAACTCTTGAATATTTATATATAAGACAAAAATAACAACTAATATTCATATTGATAATACACATTACAATTACTAATTTTATGTGCGTAGCATACCTCATGAGTGATAAATTTACTAATAAATTCCATTAGACATTCTGTTGAAATTTTACTACTTCATATAAAAACATCACCCTAAACCATAATAGGAGAAGATAGAAAGTTTAAAAGTATGGAAATACAGAGTTGAATATTTTAATTGTTTTTAGATACTCATTACCGAACAAAATTAAATTTATTTAGAAATAAGTTTTTGACCATATGTAATTTGATTGGAGATATAATATCAGATAGTTCTCTTTGTTTGAAATTGGAATATGTGAACAATTAAATGTTTGGAAATACAGAGCCGAACATAGACAATTGTTTGGATATTAAACACTGAATAATGACCATTATTTCAAACACATTGTCAAATATATGAATTTTGTTTAGAAACAAGTTTCTGAATAACTGTAGTTTGTTACGTACTGAATTTTCGAACATATTGCGTAAACCCAACAGTCGAAAACAATGAACATGAATAGAAAACTTAACTTCTCCATAAAAATAAAAATAAAAATAAAAATTGCTTAGAAACATCTTCTTCATTGTCCATTGTTAACTTCAATATGAAATAGAATGCAAGAATGATAGATTTAAGCAAAATAGGGGTGAATATGAAGATGCAAAATGAAGAGAGTAAGAAGAAAATTGAAGAAAGAAGGAAAGATTGAGTTTGATTATGAATGGGTGTCCAAAACACCTAGACTTGTATTTTTTTTCAATATTAAGTACTTTTTGGGCATTTTAAATGGGGACCTAAAAATAATAAAAAAAAGTTTTATTAAATTGGGGTGTCCAATCTAATTTTTCGGGTGCAAATAGAGTCTTCTAGTGAATGGGGAATGGAGGTACTGTTGGGCCCCTCTCCCGAGGTCAATATTGGGACTAGGACTACGTAAAATACTGCACAATCTGATAAAATTGCATCAATCTGCACCAATTCACACTGTTCTATTCACTAACCACAAATTCAACATTAATTTATAATCCTCCTTTGAAATAGTTCCGCTCCACTATATTTTTAACCTCTAATGAAATATCAAGGTAAAATGAGTGAGAGAGAGATTTAAGATATAAAATTTATTACAAATTATTAGTTATATATATGAAAAATATTATGTAAAATTAGTTTGTGTTATATATACGAAAAATATTATACAAATTAGTATTATATATTAGGCAAATGCTTGATAATTTGTTAAGAATATTTTTCAATCCACCAATCTACCCAAAACTTCCCAAATCACGATTTGTCAATCCGCCAATCTGCCATTTGATTTATACTTTTTATTCACAAACTGTCCGAACTACACCGCACACACCTCTAATTGAGACTATTTTGATAATCTAAACCGTTCATATTGTAGAGTTTGTCGAGTAGAATATACATAACAAAAATTAAGTTATTGGACAGTCGTAACTACATGATCAAGGCCTTAAATATGACTTATTACCAAATTTATGTTTACCGTTTATTTTTTTCAAAACGTATGTGATATTGTGATTACAAATGTCCAATTGATTTGATTTTTTTTATTTTTTATTTTTATGAATGATCTACTTGACGAATCCTAAAATATGAACGGTTTGAATCATCGACATAGGCCCAATATCGATCCCTACAAGGGGCACAGCAAGTTGTTGTGCCTACCTAGGCATAGTAGTATCCCCTTGTCCCAGGGGAGCTTCTATATACGCACACCTAATCCCGTCTTTGCACATCCTTCTCAAAACACACACCAAAAAAATTAATTCCTAATTAATTTCCTCACTACACACACGGTGAGTTCCAAATGTACACACACACACACACACACACCCGACCCCAAATACACACACCTATTGAATCTGAAGCACATCTTCAACCTTGAAGCATTCCATCACCGCTGAAGCACCTATTGAAGCATTGAAGCACATCTGCAAACACATTGAAGCATTCCATCTCCTTACCGTGTGCAACCCAGGTGTGCAAATATATTGAAGCATTTCATCCACGAAGCTGCATCCCATTGAAGCATTCCATCAGATTTTCAATCCTCATTAGGTGAGTTTACTTTTGAATCATCATTCCTATTCAATCCTCATTTTCATCTGTAATGTAGAGTTTTTCAGTTGGAATGTAGAGTTTGTGATTTGGAACCGTCGTTCGGAACTAGTTATCCGAAACATAACAATGTATTCGGACGTAGGAATTCGAAAAAATTCAATATTTTCATCAGTAGATTTCCGAAATTTTTACATTCATTCGATAGTCAACTTCCGAAAAAATTGAATTTGGACAACAGTCAACCTCCGGAATTATGTTTTTGTTTCGGACAACAACTTCCGAACAGAATAGGTATTTTCGGTTGTGAACTTCCGAACAAGTTTTTTTTTTTTTTTTTCCCCTTCTTAATTAAAACACTTAATTATAACACTTATTATAATTTAAAACACTTATTATTTACACACACACTCATTACACACACTCTCATTAATTTTACACACACTCTCATTACAATTTAAAACACTTATTATTTACACACACACTCATTACACACACTCTCTCATTATAATTTAAAACACTTATTATTTACACACACACTCATTACACACACTCTCATTAATTTTACACACACACTCATTACACACACACTTATAATTTAAAACACTCTCTTTATTTACACACACACTTAGTATTTTTTGCAGATAATATGGATTCTAAATATCAACAACGTGTCCCACCTACTGCTTCAAATAGACGACGTCGTGAATTGGATGTAGACCATGAACGGGGACGAGGGCGTGGGCGAGGACGAGGTCAAGGTCGTGGTCGAGGTCGTGATCCAGTTTCGGTAGAATATGATATTCCCAGTGCCAGTCAAAGTGGGGGCCGAAGCCAAAGACGAGTTGAAGGTTATGATATGCCTGACATTGCTGTGGAGGATACCTCTTTACCTGATTCTCCTCCTGTCCAGGAAGAGTACCTTACTCATGCTTTTCTAGGTGGACCGACTGATTCGTCAATACTGCGAAGTTTCAATAGTCATGTGGCTGCAGCTATTTGACACGGGGAGGTAAACATTCGTCAGTAAAACTGAAATTCATTTGTATATGAGTTTTTTTTTTTTTTTTTTGTGTTTTGTATGGTAGTTTGTGATGAGATATCATTTGTGTTGTAGGAACGAGGGCCCCTAAAGTGTCATAATCACTCTTCCAAGATCCTTGCATGGCTATGGTGGTTAGTAGAGAACAACACCAGATTCAAAGCCATTATTGAGCAGTCTGGACTGTCACAGTTAGCTCGTTGCACTTATCGGTTCGTCAACAAGCTTCTAATCTCCAGTTTTGTTGAGAGATGGCAACCTGAGACGAACACATTTCACATGACAGTTGGTGAGATGACCTTGACCCTGGATGATGTTGGCACTATTCTTGGCCTTCCCATTGTAGGCAAATCAGTCAGCATACCAGATGTGACAGATCATCATGGAGTTACATTACTCATTTATGGCTTGGGGATTACTGAACGTGTAGCACATGAAGAGGTTTCTTCTGCTGGTGGCAATTCAGTCAGGCTTGAATGGTTGCGAAGTCAGTTTGCTGGTGTCACAGATTCAGACCCCGAGGAGGCGATACAGTGCGCTGCAATAGGGCTGAGCAAGGAATCCGTAAAATCCGTAATCCGATCCGGTCCAGTCCAATCCAATCCGATAGGTTTGGATTGGTTTTTTGAATCCGTGGTTCGGTTCTGGATTAGAAAATTCAAAATCCGTAGGCCACGGATCGGTTCCGGATTGAACCTTACGGTTCCGGATTGGAACCGATCCGGACCATCTAGAAATAAACTATATTTTTATACTATATACCTTCCCACACCATATAATTTCTTACATGATATAAAAACTAAAATGTAAACCTAATCCAGCAGCCTCACCTTCACGCCTCTCACTCTCATCTCATCTCAGGTCTCTATTCTATATCGATGGTGTCTCTCTCTCTTCTCTTTCCCATCTCAGACTGAGTTTTCTCTGTCTCACTCTCATCCATCTCAGATCAGATCGGTGTGCTGCTGCTCTCTCTCCGTCGGTGAGCTCTCTCTCTCTCTCTCGGTGTTCTTATCTCTCATCTCTCTTTCTCGGACCGGTCACTATTTTTGTTTATTTGTTCCCAGATCTCCATCTCAGATTAGATCGATCTATAGCTGTTGTCTTCCTCTTTCGGTGAGCTCCTCTCTCTCTCTCTCTCTCTCTCTCTCTCTCTCTAACACTTTGAAATAGGTTTAATCTCTAACACTCTGAAATAGGTTCCCAGATCATCCATCGCAGATTAGATCGATTGTTCATGTCATCTACAATGGATTTAGTGAATGTAAGTAGGAGATTTTTTTTTCTGTTTTTATTTTTATTTTTTTTTTTATTTTTATTGTGTTTTATGTTTACATTATGTTTTTATTTTTATTTTTATTATGTTTTTTAGATCGATTTTTTTTTTTTCTGTTTGTATTTCTATTTTCTGTTTTTATTTTTTATTTTTTTTTCTGATTTCATCTCTGTTTTGTATTTCTATTTTTTGTTGTTGTTTGTAACCATTGATGCACAAATCAGTGTTTATGGAAATTAAACTAGTTAGAAACATTGATTGGTTCTACTTCAAAGCACAAAAGTGTCAAAGATGTCTACGATTTAAAGCCTGAAAGAGCTTGAGTTAATGTCCAGGATTTCTGACCTCTCGGAGCTTATTTTTTATTTCTGCTTTTTAATGTGTTTTTTGTTGATGGGTTTTCATTTTTAACGCTATTCAATCCAGTTTCAAGATTCAATTTTTTTTTTGTCTGATACTTTCATCGAATACCTGGGCTGCATAATTTGTTGATGTTTGAAATTTTTTCTCTACTGCATTGTGTGAGCGTCTTTGCCATAAAATTTAATGATTTCAGAGTGTGTTTCTGTGTTAATTGGAAGATCCAGTTGCATATTGAATGTTTTTATTGATGGGTTTTCCTTCATGTTGTAATTTTATTTGATCCAGTTTGAAAGCTTTTAGTTTTTTTATTTTTATTTTTTGTTCTTGCGTCAAATACTTGGACTGTGTTGAGCTTTGAAAATGTTTCTGTAGAGCATTGTGTGAGTCTCTTTGTCATAGAGTTGAAAGAGTTTCAGAGTTTGTTGATGTGTTAATTAGAAGATCAAGTTTCATATAGTTACTTTTGGTTCTAATCAACTTGATCTTTGAGTTTTGTTGTGGTGTTTGTTCATTTGTTTACATTGTATATAATTTATTGAGGTTCTTTGTTTGGTTCTTAAGTTATGAATATTGAAATGGTAAGTATATCAATTCGAACCAAAAGAGAGATTGCATAAATAGTAATTTTTTTTTAGAAAGTAGGAACTAGGAACTGCTTGCATGTTGAATTTCTATTTTACAATGCTCTTTACCTTTTTCTTTTTATTCCCTCTTCTTTACGTTTTTCTTGTTGGAATTGATTCAGCATTATTGTTGATGTGTGTTTGCTTGGAATGGATGATGTTTGCTTAGAATGGAGGATGTTTGCTCCAGTTTATAATGGAATGGATGTTGTTTACTTGGAATGGGTGTTGTTTTTACTTATATTGTTTACAGGTTTACAGGAATGGAGTTGCTATTGGAATGGAAATGCTAGTGGCATAGGATGTTTACAGGTTTTCAGTTTATGGAAATGCTAGTGGAATAGAATGGAAATGCTAGTGAAATGAAAGTTTAATTTGGAATGGTTTACAGTTTATAATTTGAAATGAAAATGTAATGTCTATATTTTTTTTGTTATTTAATTATTTAAATCCGTGGTCCTAAACCGATCCAATCCGTGTTTCAACGGATTGGTTCGGATTGGTTCCACAATTTAAACAGATTGGATTGGTTCTAATTTTCCAGGAACCGTAGATAACGGATTGGTCTTGGTTTTCTCCCAATCCGGACCAATCCGGTCCACGCTCACCCCTACGCTGCAAGAGCTTATTTGTTGTTTCTGTTGGGATGTACACTCTTCAGTGACAAGAGTGGCGGCAGGGTTCCCGTTGTTTACCTCGGCTTGTTGATAGATTTGGGATCCATACATACTTATGCCTGGGGTGCTGCTGCATTAGCATTTTTATATAGACAGTTGGGGTTTGCTAGCTGGTCTGGGGTTAAGCAGATGGGTGGTTATATGAATCTTTTGGAGGCGTGGATTTATGAGCACTTCCGAGCATTCCGACCTCATCAGAACATGGGCTACAATAAAGACATGCCACACGTGTACCATTGGACATCTAGGAGAGAGGCGGGTTCCTCCATTGACCATTTGAAATCTGTTCGAGCCGAGCTTGACAGTTTAGTAGCTACTGATGTAAGTTTACTCATCCTGCGATAATTTTAACACTTCCATTTATCTTACCCTTTATGTACTTTAATGCAAAAACACTTTACGTTTACAGGTTATTTGGGATCCATACCATAGCTGCAGAGACCGGCATCCATGTAACCCGGTTACGTTCTACCATGGATGCTTAAAGTGCTTAGACGTTGTCGAACCCTATCATCCAGATAGAGTTTTGAGGCAGTTTGGCAGGGTTCAAACCATCCTAGATGCACCGCTAGCTCCCAGTCGTGGTGCGCGAGGCAACATATCTGCACGATATACAGTCATGTACAGATACTTGGATAGGATCTGGGAGGCTTGGGATAACCACGTGTTATCTGAGCAACGGAGGAGCACACCAGTTCGTCAGCTTTGCAATGTGTACCGAGTTACATGGATTGGTATAAGAATATCACGCACCTATATGTCGAGCACACTGATGAACCGCGTGTCCATGACCATCAGGATTTCAGCGAACATGCGGATGTAATCTATTATCCTCTCTTATGCATATGTAACTTACTTTTTTCTGATATGTTCCCTAAAATGTGATATTCGTATTGCACATGCACTGCAGATTTCACATCCTATTATTGACGCTGGTTATCAGGAGGGGATTCGCCATCCTTATCAACTTTACCAGGCTATCGAGAGTATGACACATGTTCTTGAAGGTCAGCACATTGACGAAGCTGGACCTAGTTCTGCTGGAGGTCGCTTTCCATCTTCGACATTGACATACAGTCGTAGGCCTAGGCGTAGGCATACAGCTAATTCGTGACATGTTATTTTGTTACATGTTATTTTGTTAGTTGATGAATATTTTTTGGTGTTTTTTGTAAGATGACATTGTTGTAATGGTAACAGTGGTTAATATTTTCTTATTAGAATGGAATGGTAACAATGGCATTGTAATGACATTTTATTATTAGAATGGAATGGTAACAATGGTCGTTGATTTTCTAAATGATATTTTCTTATTACAATGGAATGGTAACAATGGTCGATAACATTCAATCCACATTGCAAAACATAACACATCAACATCAAAAACACATCCATTAATTTCTTCCATAATTCTAACATTGTCAAATGTATACATGTGTCATGCGACATCAACAACATCAAAAGTCTCTCGAGTAGCTACATTATCATGAATAATGTCCTTGAAATGTTGAATGCGACGCACATATGCATCATCCCAGTCAACAGCGCAAGGGTGAAGGTATTTTCTCCAATTAGTGGCAATAGGAGAAACTGGATGGCCTGGCTAGAACAAAACCTGCACCAAATATCAATTGACTTAGTGGTCATACCTCATAACTTCTTGTACATGCACAAACCCAATTGATAAGTTTCTGTTATACCTGGACGAAATGATTTCCGTTGACAAACCCAATGGCAATCTCACGTCTATCAAGTTAAGGTACTGGCACTGTTCTAAGAGGTAAAAAGGTGAGACATTGCTGTAAAGACAAGTGGTATAACACAAGATTGTAGCACGATGCAACAAGATGCCCCATGTTAGGCATAGTCATCCAATGTGAGTATCCAGGACTGTCTTCAAAGTATGACAATATGCTTGTCAATTCTTCAAACCTTTCATAGGACCCATAAAGTGTAATGTATTCCTCTTTGTGTGTGTGCAGCTCACCCAATAGGTCACGCCTAACTTGAGCCCAATCATCTTCTGTATGACCAATTGAAGCAGCTATAGCCCTGAAACCACAATTCCCATCTGCAACTACATCCTTGACGAACTTAATGTATGGTTTCAACCCAACAGGGAAAACATCAACATATGCACCAGGTTTCACTGTTCTAGTAATGTATGCCTTCCCTTTCGGATTCACCTTCTCCTTTCCCTTAACAGGTCGCTTCTTCTTGGTTTGCAGAGTAGAAGCTAATGTAGTGATTTGAGTGTCCCTAGGTGAGAAGGAATCATGTCCAGATTGCACTAACTCAAATGCACACGGGTCACGACGGGTAGAAACATTGATCTTCTTATGATCCCGAGGACGTGTTTTGGGCTTCACCTCCGGCTCAACAAGAAAAGTGCTTCCCGGATATACAATCTCTTTTAACTTCTTCAAAAGCTCCAACTGCATGGTTCTATCACTTTCATTAAACTTGTTCACAAACAACTCTACTTCTGCATGACAAGTCACCTCCATTTCCTCTTCTTTCTTGCATATGGAGATATGAAGTTGCCTCCACTGTGAGTGTATGGTAGCAAGTGGTATAGGACGATCTTGTCTGATGTAGTCAGCAATCTCATGGGTGCAAGGTAAACCATGAGTGTGGCGAAGGACGCATCCACAAGCTTCAACATCAATACCAATGGAAATGGCTCTCTTACTCTCGACAAGCAAGTACTCCAATACAGAGATAGACACATTACCCCGTAGCTCCCTGAATTGAGAAGGTTTAAATTGATGTTGCACAATAGTTAGACTTTTCTCAAATGAAGCCTTGATATCAGTGTGTTGCAACTCAAGCAGACTGTGTATTTTCTCAAATGATGCCTAAAATGAGACTTGACATGAACCCAATTGTCTTTTAAGTTTTGCATGTGCACTCTCAACCCTGTTCAATTCAATGTAAGCCAAGTTAAAATCAAGTACATGGCACTTATTAATAACATATTGAAGAAAGGTAATCTTACCTGTTCGTTGTAACATTGCCACAATGCATGCACGTGTTTGTCCATGCCGCCACAAATTTGTCCTTGTAAGGAACCAACCAATTATCCATGACGTATTTGACTGCATCAGGATAACTACTGAATTCCTTAAGTAATGATTTAAGACGCTCCTCGTATTGAATTTCAAAAGATGAATACACTACAGAGTTCCACTCATGGTTGAACTTCTCCCATTTTTGCTGTGTCTCAAACATTTTCTTGCATTTGGTCAACACATTCTTACTGATATGCCAACGACATAATAAATGTCTGGCACTCGGAATATCTTCTGTATGGCATTCATCAAGGCTAGCTCTCTGTCAGTAACAATAACTGTTGGCACAACAAACCCATCCATGACATCACGCAATGTAGCTAACACCCACGCATAGTTATCGACCCTCTCATACTGTAAGTATACAAAAGCTACAGAGAATGTCATTTCAGTTGATGTCACTCCCACAATTTCAAGAAGAGGAAGCCGATATCTGTTGGTTTTATATGTGCAATCCATAATTAATATACGTGGGAAAGACCGAAATAAGTCCAAACTAGTAGGATGTGCCCAAAACAAGTCTGTCACAGTCATCGTGGACTCTTCAAACCGATGGCGCTCAATGTAATTGTTAAAATTCCACTTACTCCACCTACTACCACCTACTACACACCTACCTACTCTACTCTTCTATATATATGCATCATTGTAAACATATTCAATACATCTATCAATAATATAATCAATAATACATACAATTTATTCTCTCTCTATCAATTTATTTTACATCTCTCTATCAATTTATTTTACATGGTATCAGAGCAAGGTTAAGAACCTAGTCATTCTGCTTCACCGGCGGGCGGCAGCCTCGCCTTGGTCGCCCGTCGGACCTCTACACATACCTTCACTCCGCTGCCACAAATTCCATAACTGAATTGAACTCTTGTCTCTCTTCTTGGCTTGACTTTCAACCCAGATTATCAACTCCCTCGTTGCAACAAGATTCACCGGCATTGCTCGCACTTGGAGATGCCAAGGGTAAAGAATTGGCCTCTGGGTTGCCTCTTTTTGCAGGGACCGGTGCAGCATCAGTAACTTCGATAGTTTCTTCTTTTGTCTCCTCAACAAGAAGTTCTGCCTTCACTTCTGGAGCCTCTTCAGCAGCAACTTCAGGTTCCTCAACTTCCTTAATCTTGGCTTCAACTGCCGGGGCTTCAGCTTCCGGGGCAGCTGCTGGCTCCTCTGTTGTTGTTGCCACCTCAGTTGGTTTTTCAGTCACTAGCTCTGGGGCAGGTGGTGCTGCCACTGCCTCTTCTGGCTGGGTCTTGCTCAACTCAGTTGTTTCAATTTCTGGCAATGCTGTTGCTACCAGTGTAACCTCAACAGTGGCCCTTGGAAATGCAAATGAAAGCAGAGAGAGAGAATCTGAAAGCCAGAATGGAAGAGTACAGGCTGTCAGCCGAATAGCTATTTCTTTAATCAAAACCAAAACATATACACACAGAGGACGGCTCTCCCTCTCTCAGGTCTCTCTCAGCTAGTATAGTTGCTCATCATCTGCTAAACAATATACACAAACACATGTCTGCCTTTCTCTCTCATAACAAGTCTTTAGACTCTTCTTCATTTACAAAGCTTTCTGAAGAAGAGCAAATATACTAGAAACCATGCTGCTGGAAAAGGGTGTGCGCCTTGGCAATTTGATCCGATCTTCCAGTTTTGCTTCTTTATCACAGATTGGAGCTTACTATACATCTCGGGCTGCATCTCCCCTCCAAGAAGCCTGTAAACCTTCTTCTTACAGTGATGATGAGTCCACGGATAGCCCCACTCCAAATCACATTGACCATTACCCATAAAATATCACCATTCCACAATTTTGAAGTAAATAGTGCTGGTGGGCCCTACCACTAGCAAAAGCAATTTATAATAAATACCAACAGCTCACTCCTCAAAAGAAATTTCTAATAATTTCTCTTTCTCACTTTACTTTTTCCCACCCACCAAAACCTAATCATCCTGCTGGCCATGTATCTTCTTCTTTCCACCGAATACCACCCACCTTGTCTCCACTCCTGTTTGCACATGGCATGTCCCTCAGCCTTTTGACAAGTTATTTTTCTTTTTCTTTTTCTTCTTCTTATCCCCGTATTTATCATTTTCATTTTTCATATATATATATATATATATATTTCCAAAAACAAAAAAAAAACAAAAAAACAAAACAAAACAAAACAAAAACAAAAACCAAACTGCACACCAAACTCATTTTATTTATGTCGGGCTCACCCCGATCCACATTTTCCACCACAACCACACAAAAACAAAAACAAAAACCAAAACAACAACAACAAAAAAAAAAAAAAAAAAAAAAAACCAACATCACAACAACAAAAGATTTGTTTTCTTTTCTGCAGACGACCACCCACCGACCTCACTTCTTCGCCTCTTCCGCCGGTCTTTTCTTCTTGCCTCCGTCCTGGGCGGCCCTTGACGGTGCTGCCTCTGTGTTTCCCGTGCCGCCGAGCCCGTTCACTCCCCCTTGCTCCTCCACTGCAGCATATGGCGGACCTCCGAATCGGAACATAATGGTGGCCTTCCGCTTTAGATCCTTGTTTTCCGCTTTCAGCACACATATCTCTGCTCGCGCATCCTTATACATGCGCTGGAGTAGAGCCAGTTGGGCGTTTAACTGCTGCACCTCATTTGTCCTACTCTGGAGCCGGTGCGACAAGTTTGTGACTGCCGTCATCGTCTCCACACATGACTTCAATGTATACTGATTGGCCTCAATATCTGATTGTGCTGCTATTCTTTGCTCCACAGACCGCATAGGAAAGGTCAACGGAGCAAACTCAGGGGCGCTTGGTTGAGATTCACTGGCAACCGCACCAGTTATCTCTCTTGTGGACTCGTTGAGGTCTGGAAAGAGAGTGAGCAGACTACGGGACGAAGAGGCCATTTTCTGGGCAACAAAGTGTTTCAGAGTATCTCTCTCAGTAAACGAAGAGTTTTTCAGAGGTTTTTAGCAGGTTTTTGTCTCTGCCTCAGCCTCAGCCTCCGTCTTGGTTAAATAGCCAAGGCCGATACGCGTATTGTGCGCCGCTCGGCGCTAGACGACAACATGGGCGCGCAAGCCAAGGTAGTCACGCGTTTCGCCATAATGTCCGGCACACCTTTTTATGGATTGGGCACGCCTTTTGATGGCACGTCTTTTGACAGATTGGGCACACCTTTTGAGGGTGCGACTTTTTAGGGGTCCGACAAGACTCTGTAAACTGTCCCGACATTGATTCCGGTTAGCTTTTACAGCGGTCCGACATGACCCCATAAAACTGTCCCGACATTGATTCCGGTTAGCTTTTCCAACGGTCCGGCATGACCCCATAAACTGTCTCGACATTGATTCCGGTTAGCTTTTATAACGGTCCGGCATGACCCCATAAACTGTCCCGACATTGATTCCGGTTAGCTTCTACATCGGTCCGGTGTGACCTCGTAAACTGTCCAGACATTATCTCCTACAACGGTCTGACACGACCCTACCGTGTCTCCTATCCTATTTTATTTTATTCATCAGTTTACTTTCCTGTTTGTTCCTCTCTCCAAACTCAAGTTGGTTTCTGTTTATCCTCCTTGAGTTTGAGGGGGGCTGTTAAAATTCCACCTACTCCACCTACTACCACTACCACCTACTACCACCTACTCCACCTACTACACACCTACCTACTCTACTCTTCTATATATATGCATCATTGTAAACATATTCAATACATCTATCAATAATATAATCAATAATACATA
Organism: Camellia sinensis; assembly: GCF_055761805.1. NCBI lineage: Eukaryota > Viridiplantae > Streptophyta > Magnoliopsida > Ericales > Theaceae > Camellia > Camellia sinensis. The sequence goes on from NC_138963.1 coordinate 87,609,072, forward strand.
CAATTTATTCTCTCTCTATCAATTTATTTTACATCTCTCTATCAATTTATTTTACAGTAATTATACTTGGCCAATTCACCCAATAAGTGTTGCATCTGTGATCTTCCAGCTCTCTGTACCACCCTGTTTCGATGGCGTACATTGTAAATGGTTTTAAGTGTGCTTACATTGAGGGCATCTCGCTGTTTCAAGGTTACTAGGATTTCTTTTGGCTGAACCATGCTCTTTGACATATCCATTAACAATGCTTTCTCATCCTTTGATAGCCTCCCCGCATATGAATGTCCCTCGAGGTGCTCCGCAGGTGGATGATTGTGCAATCCGCATACTACGGTCAATGTCCATTCATCATGTGTGGTAAACCTGTGAGCCCTCATATCAAAAGGACAATCACACTTCTTCGTACCGGTTATTCTTGATGTATTGTTGCCATCATGTTTTAACTTCTTTGTTGCTCTATATTGGCCACTCCTCTCACAAGCAAGATACATAGTCTGATGTTTTGATTACAATGACCAAACCATTTCTCTTTCCAACTTCACGTACCCAGTTGAGCAATTCATCCTTACTTTTGAATACCTACAAAGTTAAATAAATATTATCAAACATTTACATTTGGTGAGCAATTCGAAACATAATCGTTATAATTTCGTAGACTGAACCTGTTCAGTTGTGAATTGAGTGGTGTAATCTAACACAAAATCTGCGCAAACCTGACTTCCTTGAGTTGACACATATTCCTGCATCTTTTGTATAACATTACAAATTTTTAATGGCATTATAAAGATTAATTTGCAATTTGAAACTATAAATTTGGTATGCAGTTTGCAAATTTGGAATATAAAATGGAAAAAAAAAATTTACTTCATTCGGAAGTAGTTGTCCGAATTTTTTTAAAAATTTCGGAAGTTGAATGTTGTAAAAGTTAACTTTGTTTGGACAACAACTTCCGAATTTAAATACATTGTTCGGACAACAACTTCCGAAATTTATTACTTTGTTCGGACATCAACTTCCGAAAATACATAATTATTTCGGTAGTAGATTTCCGAACCAAATAACACAATTTGACTCTGGTTATCCGAACGACACTGGGAAAAAAAAAATTTAACTCACATTTCCTTTGCTCTACTTCACATGAACACTTATTTGCTGATTTTCAAAAGGCAAATCCTCCATAACAATGATGTTTTCTCTACGAATGACGAAGGTTGATGAACTTGGAAATGCCAAAGCCCTTTGGTTTCACTTCTAGCTCAATGAACATCATATACAGAAATTGATAGAAGAAGTGAAACCAATTTGGACAACCTTCGTCATTCACAAATTGATAGAAGAAGTGAAACCAATGGTGTCACTAGCTACACACACGATGCAACAGATACAACAAATAGAAGCTATGAATGATTACACACACTCCCTGGAAGAAGCTATGAATGAGCATCCACAAGCTACACACACGATGCAACAGATGTGAACTCTGAGGTGTGCATTGAGATGTTTTCAATTAACAATGGTGTCTAAAATAGTAATTTCACTTAGGGATAAAATTATAATAAAATTAAATATCATTAAGTGTGTATATTGAGGGGATTAGGTGTGTGTATATAGAAGCTCCCCTTGTCCCAGTGAATGGTTACTATAATAGAAAAGTTAAAAGACAAAAATATCCCTTATATACTTCTCTTAGAGCATCCTCCAACAACACTTTATTCGTTCCTCAAATTTTAACCAAAAAATGAATTCCCTAGGTCAGAGTCTTTTTCAACTACATTATCCAACAATACTCCTTATTCTTTCTCCATTGGATTAAAATATTATTTCTTTGTTATTATTTTTTAAATTTAAATGGTAGAGAAATGATAAAATATCATTGAACGAACACATAAACATGTGATCTTACGGATCTATTAGATAATTTCTGATTATTAAAGACTCAGAATATCAAATCATGTTTGGTTTTAAATTTTAAAAAAAAAAAATAAGAAACAAAAATTCAATGGTAATCGACAAACAGAGCCAAGTACGATTAATTCAAAATCCAAAACATTTACAAAATATGTTTTTGCTTAAACTTAGAAGCGCATGTTGGCTGCCATATTGGAGTAAAATAAAAATTTTATATGTTTAGGAAAATTACAGTAACTCCCTACAAATGAAGTGACTGTAGCAACCTTTTTTAATATGTAGGGGTTTGACTAAGGGATTAGTTGCAGATAATTTTTTTGATTAAAAAAAACTCTTCATTTTAGCTAAAAAGTAAGTATAAGACATCTGTTGGAGATGCTCTTATGCTGGTTGTGCAGAGACAGAAGATGAAATATTTTTGCATTGTGAAACTTGCACCGAAAGCAATCCTCCTTCCTCTCCACTCCTTTCCAACTGTAGGGAATTTGGATAACGAATCAAATTTTGTATCCTCTATCAAGTCACAACAATAGTCACTGACAGTTTACATCTCCGGAAGCTTTCAATCATTACAAAGACCACCACCACAGATATTTATAAAGATAAAAGCATCAAACTTTTCTCATGGCCGTGTGCACGTAGCTGAATGAACCAGCATATAGAGGCAGGATAAGCTTTTTGTTCTTTTTAGGTTTTAATTTATTTGCTTTCCTTTTGATAAGTGCAGGATAAGTTAGAACACAAAGTGATAATCCATTACACAGACCATATTTGATCTGACACTGAGATGCAATGAATTCTCAGCTGCGTGTTATCTCCGCATCACACGATGGCGTTCACGTTTGCGGAAGCGCTCAAGCATGAACTCATCTGTTGCAGCTTGCCTTCGTCCTGCTGCATCTGTACCAGAATCAGTTGGTCTAGATTCCTGACCAGCATCCTCTACACCTCTCTCCTTGTACAGCTCGGGATGATCTGCAAGAATTTTAAACCTCATTAAATCATCAAAAAGTAAGTAGCAATACTAATAGCACAGTGTAGGATGAGGAGGGGGAGTAGGAATAGGGTTAGAAGCAGGAGTGCAATAGGCAGCAGTAACACGGTAGCAGTCAATGGAAAGTGGGACTAAAAAAACAATAACAAGAAATAAAATCCTGACTATCATGACGGGTGACTTCCAATTTTTCAGGAAAGGTGAGCTAAACTTAGATACGCTGTCAAAGGGACACAGCATATCCAAATTCCCTACAGTTGAAGTCCCAATTTGGCAGGAAGGTGAAGTAAACTAAAAAATGAAAGCTGCAGTTTAATGTTACATAAAATGGAACCGAGAAACAAGAAACTATTATAAACAACCTCTTCTAAGCTTTTCGGCATAGTCTCTGCCACGTTGGAAATAATCTGCACTATAACTTGCAGGGATGCTAGATTCTGTTTTCATTCGACCCATGCGCCTCTTTTCCTGTAGGAGCTTTTTGGCAGCCTCTGTTTCCTCAATATTCTTTAGCTTGAATCTGCAATCATTCGAAACCAGGAAATAAAACCCCTAAAAAGGTACGCACAGAAGATTGTCTATGACCATGGTAATCTACAAAAACGAGAAAACCATTTTCTTTCCCTTCTTTTGAGTCTCAGATAACTGACTCATGGCAGCAGTGTTAAATATCAGCCAACAAAAAACAGCCCTTTTGCCAACCTATTCTCACTCTCTCACGCAGAAGTGGTAAAAAAAAGGTATCTAACAGCAAAAACAATTGAAAAAATTAAATTATTATTTAAAAAAAGAAGAAAAGGATTGGAGTGTAACAACCGAGAAGAAACACTCATATTTTGCCACAGAGTATGTGAGGACATACTCAATGGGGAGTTGAACCTCAGCAATCCCAGTAGTCCATTGAGTAGAGCTTTCCTCTGAGTTCCGCCTCTTCACCTGAGTAGAGACAAACGCGCAGTTCGTATTACAAATGTCAGGCAGGGATCCACACACTAATGAAAAAGAAACGCATATGAACTGTACAGATTGGAAGAACAAAAAGGGGAGGCGGCAGTAACTTTCTCAACAAGCATAATTTAGAAAGCCCAATATTAGCTTATGAGGTTCATAGTTGTGTCATGAGTTGACCTTTCAAGTCCAACATGGTGACACTTGCATGTGTAGCGACCTTTGGAGAGCTCAGTCAAGGCATTTCGGAAGTGCTTGTGCGAGTGGCATTGGGGTTCCAAGTCAATGGTTTGACGCCCCATCGTGACCTGGCAGTCAGCAAGTGGCTCAGAATGCTATATTAAGAGGGTATGGTGTGCTGCTTACCAGTCTCCCCACATGTAGTGGGATTGAAGTGAGCAACCTTGAGGTAGCTTGGGGGGGCCTTTGGCACCAGGAATTAGGGATGGCAATGGGTAGGATATGGCTTGGGGGGGCCCTACCCCACCCCCACGCCCACCCCCATTTCTGCCCCTTGCCCCAACTCCCAACCCAACCCAACCCAACCCTAATGAAACTCTCCCCCACCCCCACCTAAACCCAAACCCACAAACGTAAGCCCCACCCCCAACCCTACCCGATCCGCAACACAATCAGAAATTTAACAATAATATTATAGCTCAATAATTAAAACTAGAAAAAGATATTTATAATTAAAAAAATATATTATATATTGTACATTTATTAAAATTATACAATAATAGAAACTTAATAATACATTGTATAAATATTATATATATTCTATAAAAATTCAACAATATATTATACACATATTACATATATATGTAATATTTTCGTTTATTTATTACTATATTTGCGAGTCGGGTAGGGTTAAAAAAATACTCTCCCCAACCTGAATCCAATCGGATTTTCCAAAGTTTCCCCAAATCTGACCCTACCCTATTCAACCACCCCCAAATCCATCCCATTAGGGACGGGGACCCGGCGGATCAGGGTATTTTGCCATCCCTACTTGGAATGGTGTCTTAGGTCTCCATGTGGGTTTGGGAGCTCCACGGATAGTGTCATTGAGGGGCATTAGTGCCAATACTGCGTGCATCTAAGGTTCGGGACATGCACCCGCTATGCCGCGAGTTCTATCATCATGTGGTGTTGTCCTAGACCGAATGGGTTGTCAAGGCCTCACCAAAGCCACGTGTGCCAACTCACGACATGTGCTTGGGTTCGGCCATGCTCATGGGGGTCTTGTAGCCTAAAGTTAGTAGTTTGGTGGCAACACCGCTAATCTTAGAAGCATGGACACTTCTAAGAAGGTGACGTATCTGTGTTGTATCCGTGTCGGACACCGACACTCTTCGAACACTCTTAGGACACGTGTCCGACACTCTTCAAAACGTGTCCTATTTTTTAAAATTTTTTAAAGACCCGGACACTCTTTTTGGACACTTGGAGGACACAAGTGTCAATCGCTTAAACATATGTGTCTATCGATTAGACACATGTAGAGAAACTAATTATAAGCTATGAAGCACGGACACGGACACGCATACGGACACGGACACGGGACATGTAAGAATTTATGTATTATTGATTGATGTCTTGATTGATAGATTACAAGATTCATTAATTACAATTCCTATACAATCTATATATAGAAGAAAATGTGGTAGTAGGTGTAGTGGAGGTGATAGTGGGTTAGGTGAAGTGGAGTGTGTAGTGGAGTAGAGGTAGGTGAAGTGGAGTGTGTAGTGGAGTAGGTGAAGGTAATGTGGTAGTAGGTGTAGTGGAGGTGATAGTGGGTTAGGTGAAGTGGAGTGTGTAGTGGAGTAGAGGTAGGTGAAGTGGAGTGTGTAGTGGAGTAGGTGAAGGTAAAGATGGGAAATTCTAACAGCCCCCCGCAAACTCAAGGAGGAGAGAAACTAACCAACTTGAGTTTGGAGAGAGTAACAAAACAAGAAAATACATAAAAATAAAAAAGGATAGGAGACACTGTATGGTCGTGTCAGACCGTTGGTGAAGACACTGTATGGGGTGTCATAACGTTGTAGAGGACACTGTATGGTGGTGTCAGACCGATGTAGAAGACAGTTTATGGGGTCATGTCGGACCGTTGTAGAAGACAATGTTGTGACAGTTTACGGAGTCTTGCTGGACCCTTGTAGAAACTAACCGGAATCAATGTCGGGACAGTTTACAGAGTCTTGTCGGACCCATAAAGGAGCTAACCAGAATCAATGTCGGGACAGTTTACAGAGTCTTGTCGGACCCATAAAGGAGCTAACCGGAATCAATGTCGGGACAGTTTACAGAGTCTTGTCGGACACTTGTAAAAACTAACCGGAATCAATGTCGGGACAGTTTACAGAGTCTTGTCGGACTCTTAAAAAGTTGCACCCTCAAAAGGTGTGCCCAATTTTGTCAAAAGGCGTGCCATCAAAAGGCGTGCCCAATTCATCAAAAGGCGTGCCATCAAAAGGCGTGCCATCAAAAGGCGTGTCCACTTTGTCAAAAGATGTGCCATGAAAAGGCGTGCCAGTTTGTCGGGCGGCAAGAGGCGCGCGATACGCGTGGCTGCCTCGGCTATTTAACCAAGACGAAGGCTGAGGCTGAGGCATACCATTCTGAAACCTCTGAAACCAACCCTTCGCTGAAAAAACTCTGCCTCTGCGGAGAGAGAAACTGTGGAACACTTTGTTGCCATTCTGTCACCAACCCTTCCGAACATTACCAGTCTGAAATTGCTATTTCGCTGAAACACTTAGCAACCCAAAAACATGGCCTCTTCTTCCCGTCCAGCTACCCAGAACCTGCTCACGCTCTTTCCAGAACTGAACGAGCCCACAAGAGAAATAACTGGTGCGGTGGCCAGTGAACCTCAACCAAACACCTCTGGTTTTGCTCCATTGAACTTTCCGATGCGGTCGGTGGAGCAAAAAATGGCGGTGCAAACTGATATTGAGGCTAATCAGTATACTCTGAAGTCATGCGTGGAAACCATGACGGCGGTCACAAATTTGTCGAACCGGCTGCAGAGTAGGACAAATGAGGTGCAGCATTTAAATTCCCAGCTGGCTCTGCTCCAACGCATGTATAAGGATGCGCGAGCAGAGATAAGTGTGCTGAAAGCAGAAAATAAGGAGCTGAAGCGGAAGGCCACTGTGATGTTCCGATTTGGAGGTCCGCCGTATGCTGCAGTGGAGGAGTATGGAGGAGTGAACGTGCTCGGCGGCGTAGGAAACACGGAGGCAGCACCGTCAAGGGCCGCCCAGGACGGAGGAAAGAAGAAGAGATCTGCAGCAGAGTAGAGAAGAAAAATCCCACTGTGGGTGTTGGGTGTGTTATGGTGATTTTTTTTTTTTTTTTTTTTTTTTTTTTTTTTTTTTTTTTCTCGTGTAAAATTATGATCGGGGTTGATCCTGACATGAATAAAATAAGTGTGTTTGGCAAACTCGAATGGTAGGTGTGGTAAGGCAGAAAAATCAACTGGAATGAATTTTTTTTTTTTTTTTTTTTTTTTTTTGTGAAAATAATAATAATAATAATAATATTAATATGGAAATCATGGAGTGGGCGGTGGTACAAAAATATTGTGTAGAAAAAGAGGGAGATGGTGGAAAAGAGAGGCCACTCATGTTATTAAAATAAATTAAGGAATTAAAAAAAAGTGATATTGGTTTTGTTTTCAAAAAGATGGATTAAAATAAATATAAAAAAAGAAAAAGAAAGTGGAGACCATGATGAAAGGTGGGAACAAGTGTGCTGGTGCTGTGTTGTAATGGTCAGAAAGAGAGATAAGAAAATAAAATAAAATAAATTTCAAGGTGCTGTGTTGTAATGGCATTGAAATATCCACCATCATAAAGAGTATCAGTGGTGCTGCATATGTTTATGAGCATTATTTGAGGCCTTTCTTTCTTAACCCACAGCAGACTGTTAACGTCTAGTATGTCCCAAGGAAGAAGGACATCTTCAGTAAGCCAGATGACATTCTAACTGCTGCTGAGAAGTACATAGAAGAACATGGCCCGGAAGCATTTGAGAAGCTTGTTAGCAAGGATAGGGAAACCAAGTTCAGGAGTAGCAATTACACGTATTTTGATGAGGACCACAGCTATTGAGCCTTGTTTGGCTGAGGGAAACACCTTTTTTCCGCTGCTGTTAGGAGTATCTTTCCGGTGGAGAAGCTGCTATGGACTATTTGGGGAGAGTGATGTCGAAAGCCGGAGCCTTGGATCTCGCCACCGGCGTCGGCGGAAAGATCGAGAAAGACGATGTTCTCTCCGCTGTCCAGAAGTATGAGCAGTATCACGGCTACTATGATGCCGAGAGAGAATGAGATGTTATGAAGATATGATGAGGAGGTAGGTATGTAGTAGACAATTCTAGCGGACTAGGTTGAGGTCCGGCGGGCGGCCAAGGCGAGGTTGCCGCCCGCCGGTGAAGCGAAAAAATATTAAATTCTTAACCTTGCTCTGATACCATGTAAGAATTTATGTATTATTGATTGATGTCTTGATTGATAGATTACAAGATTCATTAATTACAATTCCTATACAATCTATATATAGAAGAAAATGTGGTAGTAGGTGTAGTGGAGGTGATAATGGGTTAGGTGAAGTGGAGTGTGTAGTGGAGTAGAGGTAGGTGAAGTGGAGTGTGTAGTGGAGTAGGTGAAGGTAATGTGGTAGTAGGTGTAGTGGAGGTGATAGTGGGTTAGGTGAAGTGGAGTGTGTAGTGGAGTAGAGATAGGTGAAGTGGAGTGTGTAGTGGAGTAGGTGAAGGTAAAGATGGGAAATTCTAACAGGACACAGCAATTTCTAAAAAATAGGGACACGAACAAGGACACGGCAGGGGACACGGCAAATTTTTTAATTTTTTATAAATATTTTTATTTTAATACATATTAATTATTTTATTTATTTATTATATTTTTTAAATAATTAATTTTTTTATTTTATTTTACATACACGTGTTTATTTATTTTTTATTAATGTGTATGAGTATATATTATCTTACAATATGTATTATATATTATCTTATAAATATATTATATGTTATTTAATAACTATTATATAATATATAATAATAATAGTTAGACCCTCAGATAAAACGACCGAAGCAAGGGAGAGAGAGAAGGAGAGAGGGAGACAAGTCGAGGTCGCGATCGCGAGAGAGAGAGAGAGAGAGACAGATTGTGAAGGCGAGAGAGAGACAGATCGCGATCGTCTGGGGTGTTCGATTGTTCGATCAACTGATGGAGCTTGGAGCTTCGATCTTCGACTGGATTCATGGAGCTTCGATCTTCGACAGGTTTGTCTCTCTTCACTCTCTTCCTTCACACTCTCTCCTTTGTCTCTCCCTCCTTGCCGTGTCTCACGCCGTGTCCAGATCTGGACACGCATGTCCCCTACAAGAAAAACAATTAAATTAAATGGACACGGCAGATGGCGTGTCCCGTACGTGTCCCCGGCGTGTCCCCGTGTCCGACACCGCCACGGCGCTGATTTTGCTGTGTCTATGCTTCATAGATTATAAGCTTGAACAAAACAACTTAAGATATAATAATAAAACAAAAACCATATAAATTTATAAGAATTAGTGTTATATTGCGTTTTTTATTATCTTTAAATGATATATTCATATATATAACATATAATAAATATATAAAATTATATAATTCATGTGTCCACATGTCTTATCATGCATTTTTTTGAAAATTAACGTGTCGGCGTGTCCATGTCGTGTCCCGAGTCCGTGTCCATGCTTCTTAGCCACTAATCGTGGGAACATTTGGAAAGGCATGAAGCATGACCATCATGTAAGGGCACCTCACACTAAGCTTATGCGAAGGTATAGTGCTAATTATGGGCTATGGACCAACAATGCCTTAATCGTGCAACGCCTTAGGCACGCAATGGCCCGTGCAAAATACTGCTAAAACCACATCGATCCACATCAATCCGCACCGTTCTATCACTAACCGCGGATTAAACTTTAAATTCTATAATCCGTCTTCGAAACCGCTCCGCTCCACTATAGTTAATACATATATATTTTTTAGCCTCTAATGAAATATCAAAATAAAAATAAGTGCGAGAGAAATTTAAGATGTAAAATTTGTTACAAATTAGTAGTTATATATATGAAAAATATTACGTAAAATTAGTTTGTGTTATATGTATGAAAAATATTATGCAAATTAGTATTATAAATTATGCAAATGTTTAATAATTGATTAGAATATTTTCAATCCGCCAATTCGCCCAAAACTGCCCAAACCGCGATTTGTCAATCTGCTATTCGGTTTATAATTTTACTCTCAAACTGCCCGAACCGCACCGCACACAAAGATTATGTTGTAGGTGTGCAAGCGACCCTCAGTCATGCGTAGGGAAAAGAAAGGCCCCGTGGCTATTCGAGATGCACATAACAGGAGATCATATTCATGTGATGGAAGTTTGTCAGCTAGGATAGGGGGCTACACTAGCACAGGGTTGGAAAACATCAGTTGGCTTAGCTGTGGGCAACAATTCTTGTGGACAGTTGGATGGCAAGAGGCGTCTTGATGACATTGGACCCTTCGGTGGGGGCAAGCACCTTGCTCATGGAAGAGATCGTGTAGCGAAGCAGATGGTTGGCCATATGTGGATGTGCAGTTAGGGACAATATGTCTTTGGGAGGCATTTGAAGTGTGGGACTTAAGAAAGGGAATTGTTCTTGCATGAAAAAACATTGGGCCTACAAATATCAAGATGGGTGCAAATTCAACACTCAGATGGTCTAAAGAGATTAGTGGGCTTGGACTTGGTGTTGTTTAAGCACCACACGGGTAAAAATTTATTCCACTGTGCACTCAAAAGAGTCGGCTTGTGACATAATGTCATGTCTAAAGAAACTTAAAATGTACAAGGTATAGTAAAAAGAGAGAAAAAAAGAATGCTTTTAAAAAGCGACAAAAGAATAAAAACGAGAATATTAAGAAATATAAATGGGCTAACAAAGAGGTTTAAATGATAGTTAGAGATGCTAACCTTTATACTATATTAGGTTTAAAGAACATTTCCATTGTGAAGTTGAGAGAAATAAAAACAAGAGAATTTAATTAGATAAAGTGTATAAAAAGTGAGGATTCAAGGGTGTTAGCAAATGATAAGGAAAGGTCGAACACTTAATAAAATAATTTAATAAAAATATAATGACTAAGAAAAAGATTGATTAACCAACTCGGCCTAGCCCAGTTGGCCACCATGCCTTTCTTAGGGTTTAGTCCCAAGGAGGTTATAGGTTCAATTCCCCTTAGGAGGGTTGAATTAAGAGAGTGTAAACACATAGGTGATTTGCCAAGGGTTGGGAGATTTTCTCCCATAAGTGTTAATCTAACAACTAACATTTGCCGATCAAAAAAAAAAAAAGAAATAGATTGATAAGTGCGGGGAGTACTTTATATATAAAAATAAAGGAGATATCTAAAATTGCAATTATAGGAATTAAGTTGATGAGTTATATTTATCGCGGGAGAGAGTGCTTGACCCTCGCTTAAAATTTGCAACAACAATATCAGAGAATCAGTTTGGAATTATGCATGGTACAACTAAAAAGAAAATAGAGTACAGAACATGAGAAAGACAGGCATTTGACAAAGTGAACCACCTAAAAAATTATGCGCGTCCACACCCTCAAGTAGATGGGATGAGACTTGGCTGCATTGAGTTGGGTGAAGAAATTGTTAAGTGATGTAAACTGGAGTGTCAATGTATTCTCAACGAAGCACCTATAGCAATTAGCAACAGACTACATATAATAAATAAATAGAACTCTAACCAGATTATTTTTAACTAAACATCCATGGCAGCAACAAGATTGAAAAAAATATTCGTCATCACTTGGTAATTGTAAACCACTTTGAAAGAAGTACAAGAAACCCACCACAAGGCCAATTCACTCACTTTAAGATGTTCGGGGATTTTGTATAATTCATCCTCTGCATGTTTTACTTCATTCTCAACCTGATTTGCTACGTCAACGTTCTTTCCCCTTTTCTTTGCCAACTCTTGTTCTACATATCTCAACCTGTTCCAAGAAATAAAATGGTAGATAGAAAAGGGAAAACACTCCACTAATTAATAAATCTAATTTCTTTTGAAGAAACAATACAGAGTCAACCCCTTCAATATTAGCCAAATATTTCTGCAGGAAAAACAAACTAGTAATTCATTAATAACACAATTGCAACGAAATAAACTTCAATTCTCAGTGGCTTACCAAAAAAACTTTCATATGTGATTTTCCAAACTCCAAGAAACTTGATCATTCAGTAACATCAATGATGTATGTCCTTTTTGTAAATTATTAGTGTAGAAATATGAAATAATCGAAGCCCCAGTGTTGGCTCATTTGGACAAGACCACACTATTTTATTAACCCCCTACAATAATGAATTGGCCAGACAATTAGGTAATCAATTGCCCCTACAAATTGACTTCAAAATATGGAGAAATTAAGGCTCTGTTTGGAAGAGCTTTGGAATTGTAATTCTACCTCTTGGTTTGCACGTGGTGTTTGATTGTAGTTTTCAAAAATTAATTCCACATCCACTTTTGAAAACTCCTTTCCGGCGGAAAAATTTGGCAAACCTGGTCGTCCCCCGGACGTCCGGCAGGTTGACCGGAACGGTGTACTCCTTTTTTTTTTTTTTTTGCACCTGTTATTTTTATATTTTAAATAAAAAATATTTCTAGAATTTTTTTAAAATTTCTTTATGAGCTTTGAATAGGATTTTGGACTGTGTGTTTGGTTATGAGTTGTAAAGTTTTTTAATTAAATATCATATGTCACATCATTCATTTCAAACTCAATTCATTACTTTCCAAAACTCTTTTCAAAACTTATAACCAAACAAATTTTTCACACTCAAATCATAATTCCAAAACTCACACTCAAAATACAACTCTTATTCTCAAATCATATTTAGCAAACTCTACCAAACACTACCTAAGTACTTAAGTTGTTTCTATAGATAACATTAACATAATCGGGCATAAAGCCTACAGTCATTAAAAATTAACTCAAGTCCACTCGGCAGGAAAGAAAATATTTCAAACAGCATAATTTTTTTTTTTTTTTTTTTCAAGATGTGCAGCATGCAATACCTTGTATACTTTTTAAGAGAATTATGCAAGAATGGTATAAAAAATAGTCCTTGCCACTTGAGGACTTAAGACCACCTTTTTGGTGCCACCTCTATTCCACTGCTGAGACACCTTGCCAGACCTTTTTTGCAACTACCCGTTGAGGATTATGGAACTGCCACAACAAATAGTTGCTTGAAGTCAATTTTTCTATGCCCTACCCAAGTAGATCATATCAAATCAAGCTACGCAATGCCACACCATTTTTTTATGAAGAATCACATAGGGACAAATCAGAAAGGTCATGTACATTGATGCCGCACACCCCCCCCCCAGCCACCCAAAACACACACACAAAAAAAGTGAACTGCATGAAATCAAGCATATGCTGTTTAAATTATAACCTCAGTTCTTGGGCCTAATTGGAAGGGCAACAGAGTTGAATTTCAAGTTTCCTCCTTTGATATATGATTGGGAAGGTCGGGATGAGGGGAAGACGGATCACTTGGTGAATTAGGAGTAGTTTATCTTCCTAGAAGAAAAGGGGGCCTTGTCATTGGTAACATAATGGCTAGGAACATTGCTCCTCTTCTTGGAAAGTGATTATGGAGATTTCCCGTCGAATGTAATTCATTATGGCATTCCATTATTAAAAGTAAACATTGGGTTCAAGTCAATGGCAGAGATACTCCTGTGGTTAGTAGGGGTAATTTTCGATCTCCATGGACATCTATTTGTTGTATTCTCCCACTTATGTGTAAGTTTCTTTCTGTGAAAGTGGGCAATGGGAAAAATGTTCAATTTCAGGAGGATGTTTGAGTGGGGTGAATCTTCCTTTGACGGGGCATTCCCACATTTATATAGTGGTTTGTTCTCAAAATATTTTCATTGCTTCTTTGACATGCTCTAATTTGGCACCAATTTCTTGGAATTTTAACTTCATTAGAAATCTTAGTGATTAGGAAGCTCTTGAGTTGGCATCTATGTTATCTTTGCTTGATAAATTATCGTTGCCTCCAAAAGTTTGTCATAGACGGGTCTAGCTAAACGACTCTTTCAATATCTTTTCATGTGTGTCCTTTTTTGATATAATCATTGATAAGCCCAACATTTCTTCTTTTCCATTTCACAAGAGTATTAGGAAAGCGGTAGTGCCTCTTAAGGTGAAGGTTTTTATGCAGTCGTTAGCTCATGGAAGCATTATGACCAATGATATGTTTCAAAAGAAGAGACTGGCTCATTTTCTTTATCCTCAATGGTGCATCATGTGCAGAAGGAATGGGGAATCAATGGACCATATATTTTTGCATTATCTCATGCCTTTGAATTTATGGCATCGCATATTTCTTTTAATTGAAGACTTGGTCCTATGAGTTGTGGAAAGGAAAACTTGAAAAAGTTGTACCTTTGGATAATGGCTACTTCGTATTTAAGATCAATAATGAACAAGCTTTAAAGTTCATTCTTGAAGAGAGGTCGTATCATTTTGGGAGCAAAGAGATTGCTATCAAGAAATGGCACCCTAGTATGCCTCTTACTATGAATGTTTTCTCAAGTGTGACGACTTAGATAAAGGTTTTTAATGTGCCTCTTGAGCTTTGGACTGAGGAGGGATTGAGTTACATAGCAAGTCCAATCGGTAATCCATTGTATCTTGATGAGTTTACTCAAAATCATAGTTGTTTAACATGTGTTAGAATTTGTATTGAGGTGGAAGCTACCAAGGAGATTCCACCCTCCTTTGTTATTAACTTAGGATTTTTATTGACTTAGGATATGGTAAATCTTTTGAAATCAAAGTAAAAATTCCTTGGAAATCCCAAGTCTGTGAAAAATGCAAAAAATTTGGTCATAGTGTCATAGTACAAGGACCTGTCCATCTAAGCCTAAAACTCAAGCTCCAAGTATACCCAAACAAGAATGGAAGGCTATGGTTCAACAAGTGGCCGACACAATGGGAGCTAAGCCAAGTCAATGGGAAGAAGTGAAAAAGAAAAAAGGAAGTTGATGCTCCAGGAGTTGATATTGTTTCTACCCATCCTTCATTTTCATCAAATGTGTTTGATGTTCTCAACTTTTGTGTGGCTAATGCGAAGATTTTCTTTTTTTGTGAATCTAAGAGTGTGCCTAAATGAGGAAGAGAAAGAAATTGAGGAGATGTGGGTAATCTAAATGGGCTAGCTCTTCAAAGATCCTCACGTCCCAAGGGGGCTTCAAAAACATTTTTAGATGGAATATTCATTGTTTCATGGATAAATCCGTCTTCAAGAGATGAGAACAAGAAGCTCCTTGAGAGAATTTCAAATCTTAAGCTTGGTAGAGAGAATGCTAACCTCTTCCTCAAGTCTAAGAAATCTAGCCGTAAGACTTATATAAGATAGTAGGCATTGCCCTTTAGCTTTGCATGTTGTTTGTTGCCTTGGCCTAGGTCTTGGACTGTAAGAGTTTTTTTTAGTGCTAAGCCTTTGATTTGTATGCTTGCTTTGATGGATTGCTCGGCCGTCTTTCTTGTCCCCCTTGGGTTGTATTGAGCCTCACTGTAATATCTTTTTTTGGGGTATATCTAACACGCTTGCCTACCCAAAAAAAATAAAAATATATATATTCATCATTATAAGCAAATCAGCACTATCGCGATAGAAAATTCATCACAATCAACACTATTGAACCAGATAAATTCAATAGAAGAAGAAAGAAATTAACACAGAACCTGACAACCCAGGTGCAAAATCAAAACAAGGTCTGGTTAACCAAAAGAAAAAACAAATAAAGCAGATGCACAAAGAGATGCATAACATAAGAGAGAAATCAGACTATAGATGAGAGTGATGGAGATTCATAATAGAGGAGCAAAGAACATAGAAGGCACCAAAGACTATTGGGGGGAGGGGTGTGGGTCAGTGATGATGCAGCCCAACCAGATAACAAAAGTGGTGGACAATCTAGAGTGCAAAGTTTATGTGAAAGTACAGAGTTTCAGAACTCAAAGTAAGCGTATTAGTGTAACTGTGTAAGTGATTTAAGGGAAATACCATCTCTATTTATTGAAAGTGAGCACATGCACGTCGCTACATGTTCTAATCAATGTTGCTGACAAATCTATGTCCAAGGTGGCAGCAAATCCATGTCGTCAAGACATCAACAAATCTATGTCAGAGGTTGTTGAACATAAATTTCAACCAAATTTATGTTAAAATTTCAAATACGGTCAATCAATCAATGACACATACAGAGCCTACGGTAGAAATGTTGTAAGCAATCACTTCCTAAAAAGATCAATATGATCCATTGAAGTGCATAATAAAGTACAACAACATCGTGTTTCAACGATGTCATTCAAGATATCCAAGTGATACGTAGAGCCTACAAGACTTGAAGAACTCAATCAAAATATGACACTCAGCATGGGACTATGGCCATGTTTGTTTGGGCGGACTGGATTAGCATTCCCATGATTAATAGTCCTAGACTACCAATCCGTTGGATTATGTATCCTATCTTAACTAATAGTCAAGTTTAAAATAATTAATCCGTACTTCAATTGTTTAACCAAATATCGGATTAATAATTTTATTGGACTATTAGTCCAATCCTAAGTTCATGTCCACCCAAACAAACATGGCCTATAGGGAATAAAATTTGGGAGATTAACATGATCAACCGAGTTCATTATGATAACATTACAACATTGTCATAATAGTTTGAAATTTGCAACACGCGCTCTTATCACATGAATTTCAAATTCAAAATAAAGATAAAGCGTTCTCAGAAATCAAAGAGGATTAGTGGATCAAAGATTAGAAATCAGAAGGAGAGAGAAATCAAAGATTGGAGATCAACTAAAGAGTGAGACAGAGAGAACTCAGAAGACTACACCACAAACATATAGGACAATGGCAATCAATAGGCAAAAGGTTCCACGCCCAACAATTGCACCTTGTCAATTCAGGGACAATTCAATAAAAATATTTTTTTTCCTTAGATTTTCTTCTTTTAAATTTTATGTTCCTCACTAATCGAAGGTTTCATTTGATTAAAATGTGTAATTAACGATCTGGAATACAGAGCAAAAATAGGAACCTGCTATCGAATAATCAACACTGTTTAGTCCAAAAACTAAACAGTAGACATTTGTAACATGAATTTCGAAATGTGTTGAAACATTTCACCTTTCAAAATTTGTCTACAAAGGTTGTGACAAATCCATGCCATAATATTCAGTAATCAGTTAAGCCAAGTTGTTAGGCTGTTAAAACCCCATGCACTACATTTTGGTGAGAAGACTTGCATTTGAGGCAAAGGAACCAAGCTTCTAGAAGCTTCCAAGAGATATCTAATATGATAAGGTTTTCCTCTCAGTTCAATTGTCCTAAGGCAACTTGACTCGAGCAGGGCAGAGAGCCACAAAAATATGTTTGTCTTTAGCCACAAGCCTCAAATTCATTTGGCATCCCTAGGTCCTACCTCTTGGCAAAGATTAGGAGACCCATGAGGTGTGACCAATTATGTGTCCCTGACACATAGAGCTTTGTATGATGATGTGTAAGGAAAACATCGCTGCATACATTTCTAAGACACAGGGTCGGTGCACAAGTATACATAGAATGAAAACAAAGCGCGGGCGTGCACGCGCGCGCGCGCACACACACACACACAGATACGAAGTCTCAAACATGGCAATGGGTTTAGAAGAAAGTCTATCAAAAGGAAAACAAACAAATAAATAATAGAGAGAGTATCAAACATGTCAGAGAATAAGAAAAAGAAGACAACAAAGGGTCTAGTTGGAGAAAGAAAAAAAAAAAAAAAAGGAGGGGGGGAGGGGATCAAATATAGTTGGGGTATAGAAGATGTAGAAGACTGAAATAGAGGATGCAATCGATCGCTCTTCCGCATATTTTCTGTTATCTAATTCTATTTGTTTAGGGATTGCTTTTTCTCTATAAAAAGACCTTCCTAAACATGAGATTAGGTATCTTAGCAATTGTGTTTTCATAGAAAATATATTTTCTCTATAGAGAGTTGAGTTTCAAAAACTCATAAAATACTTTGCATCGTGCATCGTTTGCTCTATACTCTTGGTCGATTGGATAATCGGAGCCGTTCGTGAACGGAGATCGAAGCTGAAGCTTCAGGGAATCCTGAAGATCAAGAAGGCTAATTGGGTCATGTTGTGCTCGTAAGAGTTACTACAAAACATTGTGTTGGGTAAACCTAGGTGAAGGTTATAAGTCCTCTCAACTTTGTGTTTGTATTCTTTGATCATAGTGGATTTTCTCCAAATGTTGGGACCATGGTTTTTTACCCTGTTGGCTTTTCCAAGTAAAATCTTGTGTTCATGTGTTGATTGCTTTGTATTACAGTTTTCAGTTATCTTCCATTTTCATATCATTATACTGGAAAATTGCTTTTTGATTAATGGATATATTATATTGTCTATCTATTTTTGTCCATAATCATTGCTTCTGTTATGTCACTTTATTTCCTATCACATTCTGTTTCACAAGGTATTCTTGTTTTTTATGTGTTTCAGGACTATGAAGTTGACTTGATGATTACTTTGCAAAAGATTACCCAGAATTCTGTGTTTGTGGGTATCATGGGGTTTTAGGATTTTATCTTTTGTCAAATTGTAATTTGTACAAATTGAGTTGTAATATTGTGTCACAAAAATGAAAAAAGGAGAGATTGAAATAGGATATTTTGTGTAGGCCATTTCTGGTGATCAAAATTGGGGGTTTAAGAGTAGTTTAATTGTGTGACGGTATTTCGGTCATTGCACATGCTCAGTCAGCCCCACACAAGAAGTTTGGAAAATTCAATCCCTTACCCATCAAGGTAATGTTTGCATACATATTCTCACCATTTTGAAAACGGTTTTACGCAAAAATAAATAAATAAATATTGTTTTCCAAACTCTTGATTTAAAATCGTGTGCAAAATCGACAGAGCAATCGATCGCATTAGGAAAGAGATCGATCACTGTTGGAGATCGATCCCCTATCAGTCGCTATGCTTTGACCGAAAAAAAAACCTTGTGATCGAAAGGCGATCGATCCCTCTTGGATCGAACGATCTCGCTAGAGGATGCGATCAATTGCTCTACTGCATATTTTTTGTTTCCTAATTATAAAAAGACCTTCCTAAATACGAGATTAAGTATCTCAACTATTGTGTTTTCATAGAGGAAAAAAATAATAATAATACAAAGTTGAGTTTCAAAAACCCATAAAATACTATGCATTCTTGCATCGTTCGCTCTACAATCTTGGCCGATTGAGTAATCGAAGTCGTTCGTGAACAGAGATCGGAGCTGAAGTTTCGTGGAATCTTGAAAATCAAGAAGGCTAATTGGGTCATGCTATACTCGTAGGAGTTACTACAAAACATCGTGTTAGGTAAACCTAGGTGAAGGTTGTAAGTCCTCTCGACTTTGTGTTTGTAATATTTGATCATAGTAGATTTTCTCTGAGTGTTGAGAGCGTGGTTTTTTACCCTGTTGGGTTTTCCACGTAAAATCTTGTGTTCATGCATTGATTGCGTGTTCATGCATTGATTGCTTTTACTTGATTTAATCTCTTTAATCAACTTAATTGAACTTAAAATTAAGAATTTTAATTGATTGAAATATTCACTCTAGGCAGTGAATATTTGGACTCTATAATTTCAAAGACGGTGTAAGAATTTATGTATTATTGATTGATGTCTTGATTGATAGATTACAAGATTCATTAATTACAATTCCTATACAATCTATATATAGAAGAAAATGTGGTAGTAGGTGTAGTGGAGGTGATAGTGGGTTAGGTGAAGTGGAGTGTGTAGTGGAGTAGAGGTAGGTGAAGTGGAGTGTGTAGTGGAGTAGGTGAAGGTAATGTGGTAGTAGGTGTAGTGGAGGTGATAGTGGGTTAGGTGAAGTGGAGTGTGTAGTGGAGTAGAGGTAGGTGAAGTGGAGTGTGTAGTGGAGTAGGTGAAGGTAAAGATGGGAAATTCTAACAGCCCCCCGCAAACTCAAGGAGGAGAGAAACTAACCAACTTGAGTTTGGAGAGAGTAACAAAACAAGAAAATACATAAAAATAAAAGAGGATAGGAGACACTGTATGGTCGTGTCAGACCATTGGTGAAGACACTGGATGGTGGTGTCATAACATTGTAGAGGACACTGTATGGGGGTGTCATAACGTTGTAGAGGACACTGTATGGTGGTGTCATAACGGTGTAGAGGACACTGGATGGCGGTGTCAGACCGATGTAGAAGACAGTTTATGGGGTCATGTCGGACCGTTGTAGAAGACAATGTTGTGACAGTTTACGGAGTCTTGCTGGACCCTTGTAGAAACTAACCGGAATCAATGTCGGGACAGTTTACAGAGTCTTGTCGGACCCATAAAGGAGCTAACCGGAATCAATGTCGGGACAGTTTACAGAGTCTTGTCGGACACTTGTAAAAACTAACCGGAATCAATGTCGGGACAGTTTACAGAGTCTTGTCGGACTCTTAAAAAGTTGCACCCTCAAAAGGTGTGCCCAATTTTGTCAAAAGGCGTGCCATCAAAAGGCGTGCCCAATTCATCAAAAGGCGTGCCATCAAAAGGCGTGTCCACTTTGTCAAAAGATGTGCCATGAAAAGGCGTGCCAGTTTGTCGGGCGGCAAGAGGCGCGCGATACGCGTGGCTGCCTCGGCTATTTAACCAAGACGAAGGCTGAGGCTGAGGCATACCATTCTGAAACCTCTGAAACCAACCCTTCGCTGAAAAAACTCTGCCTCTGCGGAGAGAGAAACTGTGGAACACTTTGTTGCCATTCTGTCACCAACCCTTCCGAACATTACCAGTCTGAAATTGCTATTTCGCTGAAACACTTAGCAACCCAAAAACATGGCCTCTTCTTCCCGTCCAGCTACCCAGAACCTGCTCACGCTCTTTCCAGAACTGAACGAGCCCACAAGAGAAATAACTGGTGCGGTGGCCAGTGAACCTCAACCAAACACCTCTGGTTTTGCTCCATTGAACTTTCCGATGCGGTCGGTGGAGCAAAAAATGGCGGTGCAAACTGATATTGAGGCTAATCAGTATACTCTGAAGTCATGCGTGGAAACCATGACGGCGGTCACAAATTTGTCGAACCGGCTGCAGAGTAGGACAAATGAGGTGCAGCATTTAAATTCCCAGCTGGCTCTGCTCCAACGCATGTATAAGGATGCGCGAGCAGAGATAAGTGTGCTGAAAGCAGAAAATAAGGAGCTGAAGCGGAAGGCCACTGTGATGTTCCGATTTGGAGGTCCGCCGTATGCTGCAGTGGAGGAGTATGGAGGAGTGAACGTGCTCGGCGGCGTAGGAAACACGGAGGCAGCACCGTCAAGGGCCGCCCAGGACGGAGGAAAGAAGAAGAGATCTGCAGCAGAGTAGAGAAGAAAAATCCCACTGTGGGTGTTGGGTGTGTTATGGTGGTTTTTTTTTTTTTTTTTTTTTTTTTTTTTTTTTTTTTTCTCGTGTAAAATTATGATCGGGGTTGATCCTGACATGAATAAAATAAGTGTGTTTGGCAAACTCGAATGGTAGGTGTGGTAAGGCAGAAAAATCAACTGGAATGAATTTTTTTTTTTTTTTTTTTTTTTTTTTGTGAAAATAATAATAATAATAATAATAATAATAATAATAATATTAATATGGAAATCATGGAGTGGGCGGTGGTACAAAAATATTGTGTAGAAAAAGAGGGAGATGGTGGAAAAGAGAGGCCACTCATGTTATTAAAATAAATTAAGGAATTAAAAAAAGTGATATTGGTTTTGTTTTCAAAAAGATGGATTAAAATAAATATAAAAAAAGAAAAAGAAAGTGGAGACCATGATGAAAGGTGGGAACAAGTGTGCTGGTGCTGTGTTGTAATGGTCAGAAAGAGAGATAAGAAAATAAAATAAAATAAATTTCAAGGTGCTGTGTTGTAATGGCATTGAAATATCCACCATCATAAAGAGTATCAGTGGTGCTGCATATGTTTATGAGCATTATTTGAGGCCTTTCTTTCTTAACCCACAGCAGACTATTAACGTCTAGTATGTCCCAAGGAAGAAGGACATCTTCAGTAAGCCAGATGACATTCTAACTGCTGCTGAGAAGTACATAGAAGAACATGGCCCGGAAGCATTTGAGAAGCTTGTTAGCAAGGATAGGGAAACCAAGTTCAGGAGTAGCAATTACACGTATTTTGATGAGGACCACAGCTATTGAGCCTTGTTTGGCTGAGGGAAACACCTTTTTTCCGCTGCTGTTAGGAGTATCTTTCCGGTGGAGAAGCTGCTATGGACTATTTGGGGAGAGTGATGTCGAAAGCCGGAGCCTTGGATCTCGCCACCGGCGTCGGCGAAAAGATCGAGAAAGACGATGTTCTCTCCGCTGTCCAGAAGTATGAGCAGTATCACGGCTACTATGATGCCGAGAGAGAATGAGATGTTATGAAGATATGATGAGGAGGTAGGTATGTAGTAGACAATTCTAGCGGACTAGGTTGAGGTCCGGCGGGCGGCCAAGGCGAGGTTGCCGACCGCCGGTGAAGCGAAAAAATATTAAATTCTTAACCTTGCTCTGATACCATGTAAGAATTTATGTATTATTGATTGATGTCTTGATTGATAGATTACAAGATTCATTAATTACAATTCCTATACAATCTATATATAGAAGAAAATGTGGTAGTAGGTGTAGTGGAGGTGATAGTGGGTTAGGTGAAGTGGAGTGTGTAGTGGAGTAGAGGTAGGTGAAGTGGAGTGTGTAGTGGAGTAGGTGAAGGTAATGTGGTAGTAGGTGTAGTGGAGGTGATAGTGGGTTAGGTGAAGTGGAGTGTGTAGTGGAGTAGAGGTAGGTGAAGTGGAGTGTGTAGTGGAGTAGGTGAAGGTAAAGATGGGAAATTCTAACAGACGGTGAGGACTAGCTTGGAGATTGAAAATTTTCATTTGAAAATATAGGTTTTTCCATAACCATAACTCAAAGACAAAACCATAAAGTGGTTACTCTTTACGTCTTTAAAATATAGAATTGATCAGGTACTTCATGGATATCACAATGTATTAATGTCACACAACTAAATCAAGGGCCATTATGGCCCAATAAGTCTTTTTTCATTTCACCTACTAAGGAAAATATGAAATAAAATCACAAGAAAAAAAAGAGACGCGCATTAATGGCCTCTTGCACCTTTTGATCTTGTGTCTAGGCCTGCATCCATTTGTAGGTGCCTCGCCTACTTCAAGGAAAAGCACTAAGGTTGGGTTGGCTGGGACTTGGACCTTTTTTGGCACCTATGCACACCTTTCGACCCTAAGCTTTTATCCATAGATGAAGGTGCATTCTTGTGCCTGCAAACTGTAGGCATAAAACTGATGTTTGGATTACTTTGCCATGTTAGCCATTTATCAGTTTACGAATTCCCTTGGAAAATATTAGATATTTAAGCACAAATATGTTGATTGTCACCAAGCCTCGTATCATTTTCTAGTGAAAACAATATAATGATTATCTAGTGGTAAATATCAAAGTTTTAAAAGGCTTTATTGAGACTAACCTCGATGCTCACCTTGCCTTGAAACTGAGGTAAAACGCATCAAGGCTTTGATTTTTAGGCTATACTCTCCAAAGGCTTAGGTGTGCTTTGTATGCCTTTTCCGCATAAACATATAAGGAGTAGGCATATGAAGAGGTTGCCTTAGGGTCTTGTTAAACTTACTCCAGTAAATGTTTTAAACATAAAAAATATAAAATAACCCATTTTCCAACTATATTATATAGGAGTAAATGATTAATCAAGAAAAAAATAAAGTTAATGCTCAAGTGAGAAGCTCAATCACTAAGCTAAGAATGTCTTTCACTTTCAATAAATGCAACCTTCCTTCTTTCCAGTGAAATGTTCAATGTCTTAGGATAAAACTATTTGCACCTTTATATTAATTTTTATTTATTTTTTTAGTATTTAAAAATATTTAATTTATTTATTAAATATTAAAATATTAAATTCAAAATGCTTATGCCTCGCCTCATGAGGGGTAAAATGCCTCGACTTACACATTTGCCTTTAAAAACTTTGCCGAATATTACTTTTATTCATCTTCAACATCATCTGCTTCCAAACATCGATGAATGGCTCCCCACCTGATGTAGGTGATTTTATAAACACATCTACCACATAACAGCATATTCAGTTACTCTTATCACTTCATCTATTGACAATAAAAATAGTCATCTCTAAAAAGAAGCCAATTAATATGTAATTGATGGTGATCTCTCCCAAACAATGAGGCAATTCTACCCAAACCTTCAAAGTAATATCTTTATCTAACCATAACATGCATATCTACCAAAATATATTATATCATATACCATGTCCCCCCAAAACTTGAGGGGAAGTTCTTGCTCAACTAGACTACAAATTAACCATCATGCAGCCCAACAATGCTCCCAAATTCCACAAGATTTTTGAAGGCCCTTTCTCTACATCATTCACTACTTTCCCAACAAATTCTAGACCTTTTCACAAGATTTTTGTGAAAACCAATTATTGCAATTACTCATGCAGCTCCTTTTGTTTTTTGACAGGTAAGCTTTAATATGAAGCTAATGCAGGATATCAACGAAGAAGAGGATTCAAGGGTTAAGGTACATGTACAAAACTGGAACCTACTAAAGAAATTATTAAATGTTCAATGCATTCTAGTAATAAAGTCATCAGACAGTACATACAGATTCCAGACAACTAAACATGAACAATTAACTAAATCCGAGACAGATATTCATCACTAAATATAAAACAAAATAAACCAAAACTAGCAATTATTATGACACAGTCACTATCATTGAGCAATACTACTCTGCTGCATGAACAGTTGCACACTTTATATTATTTTTTAATATAATTACAATAATAATAATAATAACAATAATAATAAAACAACAAGAAGAAGAATGACAGTAACTATAATGATGATGATGATGATGATGATGAGGCTCAAATTAGTGCCAAATTTTACAATTATTCAACCATATCAGTGCATCAAAATTCCAAAAAACTAAATATTCATGCCTTAAACAAACTATACAGTTTCCTAATTCCTTAAAAAAAATCAGTGCCCAATTTCTGCAAACCAAAATCAAAGGAACTCTAGAAAACATAAAACCATATGAAGGGAGCAAACAAGGTGCACCAAAAGTTGAAAAGGGGAAGGAATTAAATCAAGGTATGAACTAAATAATTAAAAAGGCAACTATGAAGTTCTTATGAGCCCTAAAGAGTTATAAAATATTACTAAACTTAACGAAGCCTTCAACTACATGGTTTCACCTAGAAAAGTCCTTCATCACCATTTTGAATTGCTTAGGGCTGCATCTTGAAGGATACCATAGTCCATTATGTCTTTCCTCTCTATCTCAATTTTCAACCTTGTTCTTTTTAGCATTAAGACCATTCCTCATTGCACACCTATCAGCCTATCTTAGGGAACTTGTATGATCTTATACTTAAGTAATAACAACCAAATCTTTTTAACATCACTTCCAACTAGAGGCTATGGCATTCCAATAATTGGAACAAAAGTACCACATAACTACGAGATGGACAGACTTTGTTTGGATTAGTCCTCGATATTCAAAGAACTTCAAAAGAGATGAAATATAAATGAACCGCATCCTCCGCTCCCTCAATCTTCAAACGAAGTAATTAACTATCATCAACACATCAAAAACCAAAAAACCTAATTAGACACTATTCACCAATGACCTAATCATTTTGTTAAATAATAACAACAATAATAAAAATAACAATTACTAAGAAATAATAATGATAATAATAAGAAAAATAAGAATATTTTGATACAATTGCTTCCTATTGTTGTATTTTCCATGTCATCATCACGGGACTGTGCTGGAATAAAGGAATTAATTACACCAATGTTTTGGCCCCTTTTTTATTTTATTTTTTTGGTCCCTGTAAATTTTTTATTATTTTCCTTTGCTAGCTGATGTTCTGGTTGTAGATGCCATAAGGCTATTTGTAGAAAATACTGTATTATTGATTGATATATATTGTTGTGTTATATTACAAATCAGAGTGGCTCATTATATAGGAGAGGGTTTGGGTAGTAGGTGAGGAGTAGGTGAGGGTAAATTGGTGGTAGGTGTAGAAAATACTGTATTATTGATTGATATATATTGTTGTGTTATATTACAAATCAGAGTGGCTCATTATATAGGAGAGGGTTTGGGTAGTAGGTGAGGAGTAGGTGAGGGTAAATTGGTGGTAGGTGTAGTAGGTGTGGTAGTAGGTGGTGGTAGGTGTAGGTAAATTCTAACAGCCCCCCGCAAACTCAAGGAGGATAGAAACTAACCAACTTGAGTTTGAAGAGAGGAACAAAACAAGAAAATACATAAAAATAAAAAAGGATAGGAGACACTGTATGGTCGTGTCAGACCACTGGTGAAGACACTGAATGGTGGTGTCATAACGTTGTAGAGGACACTGTATGGTGGTGTCATAACGGTGTAGAGGACACTGGATGGCAGTGTCAGACCGATGTAGAAGACAGTTTATGGGGCATGTTGGACCGTTGTAGAAGACAGTTTATGGGGTCATGTCGGACCGTTGTAGAAGACAGTTTATGGGGTCATGTTGGACCGTTGTAGAAGACAGTTTATGGGGTCATGTTGGACCGTTGTAGAAGACAGTTTACAGAGTCTTGTCGGACCCTTGTAGAAACTAACCGGAATCTATGTTGGGACAGTTTACAGAGTCTTGTCGGACCCTTAAAAAAGCTAACCGGTATCAAATGTCGGGACAGTTTATAGAGTCTTGTCGGACCCTTAAAGGAGCTAACCGGAATCAATGTCGGGACAGTTTACAGAGTCTTGTCGGACCCTTGTAAAAGCTAACCGGAATCAACGTCGGGACAGTTTACAGAGTCTTGTCGGACCCTTAAAAAGTCGCACCCTCAAAAGGTGTGCCCAATTTTTTTAAAAGGCGTGCCATCAAAAGGCGTGCCCAATGCATCAAAAGGTGTGCCGGACATGATGGCGAGGCACGTGGGCGCCTTGGCTTGCGTGCCCGTTTGTCGGCTGGTGGTAAGAGGCGCGCGATGCGCGTGGCGGCCTCGGCTATAAGACAGAGGCTGAGGCTGAGGCAAAAAACCTGCAAGAGATATTCTGAGAGAGATTTCTGAGAGAGATTCTGTAACACTCTGTTTTCTGAGAGAGAATTCTGAGAGAGATACTGTGTAACACTCTGGTGCCTAGAAAATGGCTTCATCGTCTTCCCGCGGGCTGCTCACCCTCTTTCCCGACCTCAACGAGGCAACGAGAGAGAGAACTGGTGCGGTAGCACTGGAAACGCAACCAAGCGCCCCGGAGTTTGCTCCGTTGAACTTTCCGATGCGGTCGGTGGAGCAAAGAATGGCAGTGCAGTCAGATGTGGAGGCCAATCAGTATACTTTGAAGGCATGTGTGGAAAGCATGACGGCGGTCACAAACTTGTCGCACCGGCTGCAGAGTAGGGCAAATGAGGTGCAGCAGTTAAACTCCCAGCTGGCTCTGCTTCAACGCATGTATAAGGATGCGCGAGCAGAGATAAGCGTGCTAAGGGCAGAAAACAAGGAGCTGAAGCGGAAGGCCACCGTGATGTTCCGATTTGGAGGTCCACCATATGCTGTAGTGGAGGAGCAGGGTGGAGTGATCGTGCCCAGTGGAGTGGGAAACACGGAGGCAACACCGTCAAGGGCCGCCCAGGACGGAGGCAAGAAGAAAAGACCGGCGGCAGAGTAGAGAAGAAAAATCCCGCCTGTGGATGTGGTTTTGTTGTTTTGGTTTGTTTGTTTGTTTTTTTTTTTTTTTTTTTTTTTTTTTTTTTTTTTTTTTTTTGTGTGTGTAAAATTGTGATCGGGGTTGATCCCTGAGATGAATAAAATATGATTTGGTGTGCAAAGCTATATGGTATGAAGGGAATTGGAAAAAGATTAAAAAGAATGTGAAAGAAAAAATAAAGAAAAAATAATAAAAATATATTTGAAATCAAAAAATGAAAGATGGAGGAAATAAGGAAAGTGGTTTGGAGAAAATAAATAAAAATAAAAATAATGGAGTTGGAAATCAAACGGAGGAGAGATGAAGATTTTTTTTTTTTTTTTTTTTTTTTTTTAAGATAAAATAAAATAAAATAATAAAATAAGGAAAGTGTCATAAAAGGGATGCACATGGGTTCTGAGGTGGTTCATAATAATAATAAGAATAAACGATAGAGAAAGAAAAAAAGGGAGAATATTGGTGAGTGGAGGATGTTGGGGCAATGGTGTAATGATCAAAAAGAAAAAATAAAACATAAAATAATGATTTGAAAAACTAGTGATGGTGTGGGAATCTGTGAGTGGGGTGCAAAAAGAGGAAGGAAAGGGTTGAAAAGTGGACAAAGATGTGCATGTCCGTGAGTGGAGAGAGGAAGTGGGTTAAAAAACAAATGGTGGGTTTTGCGGAGAGAGAGAGACAAGAATAAGAAAATATTGCTTTCCCCAAACTTCAAATGGAACCTGGACAAACAAACAGTAAGCAATTGTTTTATCCTTTCAAAGAACACAGCATTAGTTGCTGCTGCCATTTGTGTCTGGGCCAGCATTTGCCATTGAAAGAAACCCTGGGCCAGTGTGCTTCAGCTTGAAATTCTCATCAGCAAACTTCTCTCCATAAATTGATTCTCCACCTCGTCCATCACCAAGTGTAAAATCACCGTCCTGGAGCATAAAGCTGGGAATAATTCTATGGAATTTGCTCCCCTTGTAGTGAAGAGGTTTCCCACTCTTTCCAACACCTTTCTCCCCTGTGCACAGTGCTCGGAAATTCTCTGCTGTTTTAGGAACTGCCTTCCCAAAGAGACCCATGACAATACGACCAGCAGGTTTTCCGGCAATCTCAACATCAAAGTAAACTTTGTGAGTCACTTCCTTTAAATCCTCCTTCGATTTCTTCGCCTGAGTGAGAGCTAGGGTTGCGAAGAGGACTAGCGTCCACACCAGTGCGAGTGAGAACGATCGAGTTCTTCTGGCCATTGTCTCTGGTTTTCGACACACCCTTTTGGTTTCGCCTCGCAGCTTTTGATACGTAGAAGAGGAATTGAAGAGATTTGGTGCTTGGACAGCAGCTGGGGAGGAAGCACATGCAGAGTGATCAAGGTATGTGTAAGAAAAATCTTAGCGGACTAGGTTGAGGTCCGGCGGGCAGCTAAGGTGAGGTTGCCGCCCGCCGGGGAAGCGAAAATATCAGGTTCTAAACCTGCTCTGATACCATGTAGAAAATACTGTATTATTGATTGATATATATTGTTGTGTTATATTACAAATCAGAGTGGCTCATTATATAGGAGAGGGTTTGGGTAGTAGGTGAGGAGTAGGTGAGGGTAAATTGGTGGTAGGTGTAGTAGGTGTGGTAGTAGGTGGTGGTAGGTGTAGGTAAATTCTAACACTATTTTATGCATTCAATAACAATTTTGCTTAAAGGTAAGGAGGTCAAATCCTCTCAAAGTGACCTTCCGTGCTTTTTCAGCCACTAAAGTACCATAGAGATAGAACTCTGGTTCCATCACATTTCTGCAAATGTTGGTGAGCACAGATAGAGCTGAATGGTGATGCTAGGGGGGAGAAGAAAAAAGGATCACCCCAAATGGAGATATGCTAGGGGGATGAGGGGAAGACCTTGAAATGGGATGCTGTAGTAAAAAAATATATATGAATTTATTTAATTTAACTAAACACGCAGTCGATCAAAATAGAATTGAATGACAAAAAATGATTTGTGTAGCTAACTCCACTTGATTGGATACAATTAGGGGTATTCAAATTACTCAATGAATCGAAGAACCGAACCAAATCAACCTCTTTGGGTTGGGTTGGTTTGGTTTTTGAGTGCCTAGTAAGAAGTACGGACATGGACAGTTGACATGACACAAACACGCTGATACGCAAATTTTTAAAAAATGCAGGACACCACATGTTATGGATGCATGCAAAACATATAATTTTATATATTTATTATGTCATATTTTTAAATATTTAATTTGTATTTTATGTCAAATATTTAATTTTATCAAACTTAGGTATGCTATTTTAGTAAAAAAAAATTAAAAATAGTCATCAGCGTGTCCTTAACGTGTCCCCAGCTTGTCCCCAGCATGTACCAAGCTTCCCAACGTGTTCGACTCTTTCCAATGAATCGAACACATGTATGTGACGTCCGAAAAGGAGTCTGTACTTCATAGTTGAGTGCATTGGTTTGGTTCTAAGTCTACAAATCATCAACCCGATAGGATTGGGTTAGTTCTTGATTTAAGCTTTGTCTAAACCAAACTAACTTGAAAACCAAACATATATATATTTTTTTAATTTTATTTATATTGGCATATTTTCACCCAATTGGTCTATTACAATGAACTTGATTTCACCAAATAATTTTTCACATACAAAAATTATTAGGTGGACGAAGGACATACTAGAAGACTAAGCTAGATTTCACAGTTGATTTAATTTGCATTGATTATATGAATGGATTTAATTTGTATTAGTTATGTTTACAGTTGAGTTAGATTTAATTCGTATTAGCTTGCATTAAACAATAATTTACTCTTTGTCTGTGTTATGTTTAAACGTTAAAGCCTTATTATTGATTTATTCACTTATTTTTAATATTGTCTGAACCAACCCAAGCTGCATTGGGTTGGGCTGGTTCTACTGCATAATTGGTTTGGTTCTGAGTCCAAAAATTTTGAACCGATTATGATTGGGTTGGTGCTAAATTTAGTATCAAAACCGACCCATGAACAACCCTAGACACAATGCTTGGTTTGGTTTCGTTTTGTTAACTACAAGCAGATAGTGTGAAATACTAAATTTAGCAGTGTGTAACAAAAATACCAAAAAAGAAAAAAGGGTATTCAAATTAAATAGATATGATTAGAGGGGAAGAAAACACAACACAGGTAGAGAAGGAAAGGAAGAAGAAATGAGCGTACATATTGGGGTCTTCGACCATGACAGCAGTTTCTTGAGCGAAGGTATCCTGCAAGACCAATTCGTCTTTCTCCCCATCCCCATCGTTCTTCTCGCTTGCTTTCTTTGCAACCAAACCACCACCACCACCGCCGCCGCCAACACCACTACGCTGCACTATTGTGCTACTACTTATTGCTGCAATTCCCCACTTCTTCTCCCTCTGTTTCTGAAGGAATTTCACCTCTTCTAACGCCAATCTGAACCAAAAATAAATGGGAATAGAAGAAGCACAAAACCCTAATAATATTAGATGGTTCAGCAAAATAGCCAAAAAAACAACAACAACACGATGCTCCAAAAAGTTTACCGCCTTTCTTCTTCGTCGCCATCTGAACCATTGTTTCTTAGAATTTGGTCTTCTTCTACTACGTCTTCTATATTTCTTTTCCGAAAATTTTTCGTCTTCATCTTCTGCTTCGGTTCACCCATATCCTCGACTGGGGCTATTTTTTGGCTTAATAATCAGCAGTTACATCAATTTGGAATTAATTTTTATATAAGAATTTTTTTTTAATTTGAAATGAGTTGAAATGTGAGATTTTCTAAATATTTCAAAATAGTACAAATAATGTGAAATGTAGGATATTTCAAAAGAAATACAAGAATTCATTAGTAAATTTTGAGTAAACGTATAATTTCAATTGTATTATTCTAATGTAATATTCAAACGTAACATTTCATTGTAAGATTCTAAAAAAAATTACAATACTCACATGAAACACTTTAGAAAAACCTTCTTCGTGTAACACTCAAAAAAGAAAAAAAAATTCCTTAGTACACTTTTTTCAAACGTAACACTCAAATATAAGATTTCAAAAATAATCATTAGTATTTTTTTTTTCTAAACGTAACACTCAAATGTAACACTTGAAAAAAAAAAACTCGTTATTGTAACACTCCGATGTAAGATTTCAAAAAATACTCCTTCGTATACTTTTTTTCAAATATAACACTGCAAAAATAAATAAATAAATAAAATAAAAAATTGCTTAGTGTAACACTCCAAAATAACACTCAAAAAAATTCATAAGTGTACTTTTTTTTATCGTAACACTCCAAAAAAAAAAAAGGTGAGATTCTTCAAATCATTCAAAAAGAAGTACAAAATTTTTGTAGTAAGTTTTTGACAAATGTATAATTTTAAACTGTGAGTGTTACGCCTGTGAAAAGTACACCAAGAATTTTTTTAATATTTTTGTGTGTTACATTAGAATGATATGTTTGGTATTGCATTGATTAGAGTGTTACGTTTGGAAAAAGTACACTAAGAAGTTTTGTATGTGTTATATTGAAGTGTTACGTTTGGGATTATATTGATTGGAGTGTTACGTTTGAAAAAAGTACACTGATGGTTCTTTTTCTTCTTCTTTTTTTGTATATATGTTATATTGGAGTGTTACGTTTAGGATTCCATTGATTGGAGTATTACGTTTGGGAAAAATGCACTAATGGTTTTTTTGTGTGTTACATTAAAGTATGTTACATTAGAGTGTTACGTTTGGAAAAATGTTGGAGTGTTGTGTTGTTACGTTTGAAAAAAGTACACTAAAGAATCTTTTAGTATGTTGTTGTAGACGCGCCCGAACGTCCCGGGAAAATCCCGTTTTGTTCATTGGGCTCACTACAGTTCGGACTCAATGTCACGGTTCTGAATCTAATCTCACAAAGTGCAATGCAAGATCGATAAATCAGCAAAGAGTCCAAATCTAGCAAATCATTTTGAAAAACTGATTTTTAGAAAGAAGTGCCAAACATAGACTGTTTTGCCAGATACAGAGTCGCCACCTAAATATTTTATTTTTGGGGAATTTAGGAAACCCTGACTCGTGCCTAAGGCCACGTGTCCGTCATCACCAAAGTTGCCTTGGCTTGGGAACTTGGGCACGAGAGGGGAAGGTCATGCAATGAACACCCCCACTCGCCCGATCAAAGATCGGCCTTTACTAACATGATATGTTATTTTTGAAAACGCATGCGCTCTTATTCCGGTTATTTAGCCTAAAATTACTATGTTATGCGCACGGCAAACAAGTATAGACTGGATCACCTGAGTTGGAACAAAACATCTCGTGTTTGTTTTTTAAAGCGGTTTGCTACTCACAAGTAGGCTAAATTGCGGATTTTGCCACCCTCAACTGAGCTTAGAAAACATGGTGATTTGCCACTCTCAAGTGGGCCTAAAACTCGCAATCAATGAATTGTTCCAATTCAAGTAATCCAACCTTCACCCACAGGCATTCAGGCAGTTATATCACATAAGCAAATAGCCTCATGGCAAGCATGCTATCATGGCAATCACTCACACATATGCAAGGATGTTAAAGCATAAACACTCACTGTACATGATCCTAGCTATGTCAAGAATGCCTAATGCAACACATACAAAGTGTAACTAAGATACGCTCGGCTATTCTAAAATGCCATGTGAAATGCAATTTGATACATGTATTCAAACAGGAATTGAAATACAATGCAGTTAGTATGATGCGCCGAGCTCGGTGCATGCAAAACAGATGAATGGATGCAAACATGCGAGCATAAGGATGCTAATTGAAACATGCCCTAAAACTAACCACCGTAAGCTGGTAAATAAAAGGAAGAAAGAAATGGGGGTTGGAAGACATGCATCACACACACGCACACTTATTTACAAAAGTTGTGCCCTCTCGACGGAGGGTCCGAATGAATAATACCGAACCAACTAGCTAATCTAATTAAACTAGTTATTACACACAAAATGAATAACAAGCTACAGCTAATTATTACACAACATTAACTAAGTGAGCAATCCAAATGAGCATGCAAACTAAATGAATGTGGGCTGCCCCAGCTCTACTTTGAATGACAAAGGATGCATGTATGCTTGAATTGCCTTGTTCGGAAATCCCTCGCGATGCCCCGACTTACCTCTGTTTGCAATTGACCTCAGAACACTGCACAAAGCTCCAGAAGGCTGAAACTCCACCAAGGGAACCTGTGGGAAGGCTACCGACCAGATATTGGCCTTGGAGACCACCGATCGACCACCTTTTGTGGTGAAAACCAGAAAATATGGTCGGCCTGCCACTTTATCTGGTCGACCGACCAGTTTCTGCCCCTGGTTTCTGGTTTTCTGCAACAGAAGGCAAGAGAGAGAAATGGCAAAGTATTCGCAACACATGTGTGCGCGACCACTCTCCCCATCATTGCATAAGCTCAAGGGAGTGTAGTCCTTGACCCCCGGGCCACCAATCACGCGTCTCGATGCATGATGGCCGAGGAGTCGAATTGCATGACTCAATGTAAAATAAATGCACAAACAAGCACCTAAAGCCAATAACTCTGTCATGGGTAGTCAGGAGTGTCGGCGACCGGGAATCGAGGCACATTTCATCATTTCAAGCATGAAACGTCCCTCGTTCCCCGTGTTTGGACTAACCCCTATTTCAAACACAATGCAACAAACAAGGCATGCACCAATGCAAATCTAGCATGCAATCTTAATGCAATGCAACTAAGTCATGCAAACATGCAAGGAATAACATGCAAACTAGCATACATAATGCTATGAACTAACAATGACATACTCAATGCTATGAACTACAATGGCATACTCAATGCAAAATGGACTTAAACCAAAATGGACGGGCATCAGCCACACCCAAATTAGTGGCCATTAGATGATGAAAATAAGGCATCAAAACACACACGATCATGCATAATGCAACGGCCCCAAGTCTAGGGCACAAAACACAACTTTCCAAACGCATTGAAAGGATGAAATATGCAGTGCAATGACACATGTTTCAGCTCTGAAATGGCATACAAAATGACTTCGAATTATGCAAACAACTCATGTAATGCATGTTGAATGGCTCAAGCATCGAAACTAGTGAAGTGTATTACACTATAGGCATGCAAGGCAATACTCAAATGGCCAAACCAACTCCAAACAGACCCTATGCAGGCCCAAAACAGTAGTAAAATGAGTTGGGATGATGGCTTGAAATGCACAAAAATGAAGCTCATGCAATGGCTCACAAAATAGAGTATAAAAGCACAACTCTGAAGGGCACTTAAAGAGTGGAAAACATGGAAGTATGACAGCCCTATGTGCTCTGAAATATCTTGCTCAATGATGCCAAAACATGAAAATAACTCAAGTTAAGCATGCAAGGGACTTCAAAATTCGAAGGTAGTCAAGGCTATTACACTACAAGCATGCATGGAAAGCATCTTTCGACCAAAAGGCCTCAAAACAGAGCCAAGGCAGCCCAAAATATAAACAAAACCAGGTTGGAGCAAGGCCAAAATATGCTAGAATTGAGGGCCAAAACATCATGCATTCTAAGCTAGTAAACATGATTTACACTACAAGCATATGAAGCATGTGAGAGGCTACCAAACCAGCCAAAAACAGAGTCATGGCATGCCAAATGATGACCAAAAACCCACTAAAATATGGCCAATACATGCAAGAATGACATGCTACTTTGATAAGCCACAGAAGGGATTACTCTACACATGCGAGAGGCAAACCCAAGGTGACCAAACCAGCCATAGACAGAGCCTAGGCAGGCCCTAAAATTCACCAAAAAGTGCCTGAACCGAGCCTTGAAATTATGAAAACATATGCTCCTTTGATAGGCCAAAAATGCAAGCAACAACCCCTCTCTAATTTAGGGCCTCAAAACCACATCCCAACCACTGAAAATCCACTAGATTTCAGTGGCTAAAAGGCCATGCAAGGGTTAACTTAAAGGCCTTATGGCATGACACAAAACAATGCCAAATAGGACATGCAAGAGGGAAGATGACCCTCAGCACCAAAAGAGCCTTAAACAAACACGAAAAACACTTAAATATGGAGCTTTTTCAGTTGACAACAAAGCTCAAATAAGCATGCAAGTATGGCTAAGAGTGTGATCAAGACAAAGCTTAAAAAAAGAGAAAAGAGATTACCCTTGAAGCTCAGCAAAACCAGCAAGTTCCTCAGCCAAAAACCACCATTTTAACCTCCAAAAAGGAACCTCTAGGAACCTCAGTTCAATGGTAAGGATGTATGGCTAAGAGTTGGGGTGTTAAAGGTCAAGAACAATATACACTTTTGGCTCAAAATATAGAGATATAGAGAGAGATATGTGTTTGTGCCTTAGGAAATTTTCAGAACCTAGTTCAAGGAGAGGAAGAGCCTCTCTTATAGAAGAAACAAAGGGTTCAAGCTTCTTGGAGAAACTAAACATGGATGCAATCCCTCCATACACGTGTATGGAGGATACAGTCTGTGCCCTCCAGCTGGCACAGCTGGCATCCACACAATCTGACAAAACAGGGGGAAAGGGGCCGACCAAAAAAGGTGGTCGCCCCGCTACTTTAAGTGGTCAGACGACCACCCAAAGTGGTTTCCTAGAAAAAAAGTGGTCGGCAAGGGGAAATGGTGGTCTCCACACTGAAAGCAAGCCAAAGGTGGGGTGGGAAACCAGAAAATGTGGCCCAAAGACCAAGAAAACCAGTTTCCCGACTAGTAAACCGGCTGGCAGGGAGAAAGTTGGTCTCCAAGGAAAAAAGCTGGTTTCCCACCCTTGTACCACTTCCAAACAAGGAAAACAAGGTTCTTGCCAAGAACGAAACAGCACGGATGCAAAACGAGAGTTCAGGGGACAAGACGCACGGTCAGGGGCCTCAAAAACTGGCTGTTGAGCACAAAAAGTGGCGTATGACCACAAAAGTGGTCTCCCAGATCACAGTGTCCCTCTAGACAGAGGAAACAAGGTGTGTTCCAAAAAACGTCTTCATCTTCTTCTACTACGTCTTCTATATTTCTTTTCCGAAAATTTTTCGTCTTCATCTTCTGCTTTGGTTCACCTATATCCTCGACTGGGGCTATTTTTTGGCTTAACAATCAGCAGTTACATCAATTTGGAATTAATTTTTATATAAGAATTTTTTTTTTAATTTGAAATGAGTTGAAATGTGAGATTTTTTAAATATTTCAAAATAATACAAATGATGTGAAATGTAGGATATTTCAAAAGGAATACAAGAATTCATTAGTAAATTTTGAGCAAACATATAATTTAAATTGTAATACTCAAACGTAACATTCCAATGTGACACTAAAAAAAATTACTTAGTATATTTTTTTCCAAACGCAACACTCAAATGAAACACTTCAAAAAAACCTTCCCACGTAACACTCAAAAAAAAAAAAATTCCTTAGTACACTTTTTTCAAACGTAACACTCAAATATAAGATTTTAAAAATACTCATTAGTATTTTTTTTTTCTAAACGTAACACTCAAATGTAACACTCGGAAAAAAAAAAAAAAAAAAAAAAAAAAAAAAAAAAACTCGTTATTGTAACACTCCGATGTAAGATTTCAAAAAAAACTCCTTCGTATACTTTTTTTCAAATGTAACACTGCAAAAATAAATAAATAAATAAAATAAAAAATTGCTTAGTGTAACACTCCAACATAACACTCAAAAAAATTCATAAGTGTACTTTTTGTTATAGTAACACTCCAAAAAAAAAAAGGTGAGATTCTTCAAATCATTCAAAAAGAAGTACAAAATTTTTGTAGTAAGTTTTTGACAAATGTATAATTTTAAACTGTGAGTGCTACGTCTATGAAAAGTACACTATGAATTTTTTTAATATTTTTGTGTGTTACATTAGAATGTTATGTTTGGTATTACATTGATTAGAGTGTTACGTTTGGGAAAAGTACATTAAGAAGTTTTGTATGTGTTATATTTTTACGTTTGGAATTATATTGATTGGAGTGTTACGTTTGGAAAAAGTACACTGATGGTTCTTTTTCTTCTTCTTTTTTGTGTGTGTATGCTATATTGGAGTGTTACGTTTAGGATTACATTGATTAGAGTATTACGTTTGGGAAAAATGCA
The DNA here is from genome assembly GCF_055761805.1 of Camellia sinensis. NCBI lineage: Eukaryota > Viridiplantae > Streptophyta > Magnoliopsida > Ericales > Theaceae > Camellia > Camellia sinensis. Next base: position 87,647,010 of record NC_138963.1, read on the forward strand.
CTAATGGTTTTTTTGTGTGTTACATTAAAGTATGTTACATTAGAATGTTACGTTTGGAAAAATGTTGGAGTGTTATGTTGTTACGTTTGAAAAAAGTACATTAAGGAATCTTTTAGTATGTTGTTGTAGACGCGCCCGAACGACTCGGGAAAATCCCGTTTTGTTCATTGGGCTCACTACAGTTCGGACTCAATGTCACGATTCTGAATCTAATCTCACAAAGTGCAATGCAAGATCAATAAATCACCAAAGAGTCCAAATCCAGCAAATCATTTTGAAAAACTGATTTTTAGAAAGAAGTGCCAAACATGGACTGTTTTGCTAGATACAGAGTCGCCACCTAAATATTTTATTTTTGGGAAATTTAGGAAACCCTGACTCGTGCCTAAGGCCACGTGTCCGTCATCACCAAAGTTGCCTCGGCTTGGGAACTTGGGCACGAGAGGGGAAGGTCATGCAATGAGCACCCCCACTCGCCCGATCAAAGATCGGCCTTTACTAACATGATATGTTATTTTTGAAAACGCATGCGCTCTTATTCCGGTTATTTAGCCTAGAATTACTATGTTATGCGCACGGCAAACAAGTATAGACTAAATCACCTGAGTTGGAACAAAACATCTCGTGTTTGTTTTTTAAAGCGGTTTACTACTCACAAGTAGGCTAAATTGCGGATTTTGCCACCCTCAACTGAGCTTAGAAAACATAGTGATTTGCCACTCTTAAGTGGGCTTAAAACTCGCAATCAATGAATTGTTCCAGTTCAAGTAATCCAACCTTCACCCACAGACATTCAGGCAGTTATATCACATAAGCAAATAGTCTCATGGCAAGCATGCTATCATGGTAATCACTCACACACATGCAAGGATGTTAAAGCATAAACACTCACCGAGTACTCCAAGCCAAAACAGAAGATAGTTAGTAATCATGCATGATCCTAGCTATGTCAAGAGTGCCTAATGCAACACATACAAAGTGCAACTAAAATAGGCTCGGCTATTCTAAAATGTCATATGAAATGCAATTTGATACATGTATTCAAACAGAAATTGAAATACAATGTAGTTAGTATGATGCGCTGAGCTCGGTGCATGCAAGACAGATGAATGGATGCAAACATGCGAGCATAAGGATGCTAATTGAAATATGTCCTAAAACTAACCACCGTAAGCTGGTAAATAAAAGGAAGAAAGAAATGGGGGTTGGAAGACATGCATCACACACACGCACACTTATTTACAAAAGTTGTGCCCTCTCGACGGAGGATCCGAATGAATAATACAGAACCAACTAGCTAATCTAAGCTAATCTAATTAAACTAGTTATTACACACGAAATGAATAACAAACTACAGCTAATTATTACACAACATTAACTAAGTAAGCAATCCAAATGAGCATGCAAACTAAATGAATGTGGGCTGTCCCAGCTCTGTTTTGAATGATAAAGGATGCATGTATGCTTGAATTGCCTTGTTCGGAAATCCCTCGCGACGCCCCGACTTACCTCTGTTTGCAATTGACCTCAGAACACTGCACAAAGCTCCAGAATGCTGAAACTCCACCAAGGGAACCTGTGGGAAGGCTACCGACCAGATATTGGCCTTGGAGACCACCGGCCGACCACCTTTTGTGGTGAAAACCAGGAAATGTGGTCGGCCTGCCACTTTATCTGGTCGACCAACCAGTTTCTGCCCCTGGTTTCTAGTTTTCTGCAACAAAAGGCAAGAGAGAGAGATGGCAAAGTATTCGCAACACATGTGTGCGCGATCACTCTCCCCATCATTGCATAAGCTCAAGGGAGTGTAGTCCTTGACCCTCGGGCCACCAATCACGTGTCTCGATGCATGATGGACGAGGAGTCGAATTGCACGACTAAATGTAAAATAAATGCACAAACAAGCACCTAAAGCCAATAACTCTGTCATGGGTAGTCAAGAGTGTCGGCGACCGGGAATCGAGGCACGTTTCATCATTTCAAGCATGAAACGTCCCTCGTTCCCCGTGTTTGGACTAACCCTTATTCCAAACACAATGCAACAAACAAGGCATGCACCAATGCAAATCTACCATGCAATCTTAATACAATGCAACTAAGTCATGCAAACATGCAAGGAATAACATGCAAACTAGCATACATAATGCTATGAACTAACAATGGCATACTCAATACTATGAACTACAATGGCATACTCAATGCAAAATGGACTTAAACCAAAATGGACGGGCATCAGCCACACCCAAATTAGTGGCCATTAGATGATGAAAATAAGGCATCAAAACACACACGATCATGCACAATGCAACGGCCCCAAGTCTAGGGCACAAAACACAACTTTCCAAACGCATTGAAAGGATGAAATATGGAGTGCAATGACACATGTTTCAGCTCTGAAATGGCATACAAAATGACTTCAAATTATGCAAACAACTCATGTAATGCATGTTGAATGGCTCAAGCATCGAAACTAGTAAAGTGTATTACACTATAGGCATGCAAGGCAATGCTCAAATGGCCAAACCAACTCCAAATAGACCCTATGCAGGCCCAAAACAGTAGTAAAATGAGTTGGGATGATGGCTTGAAAGGCACAAAAATGAAGCTCATGCAATGGTTCACAAAATAGGGTATAAAAGCACAACTCTCAAGGACACTTAAAGAGTGGTAAACATGGAAGTATGACAGCCCTATATGCTCTGAAATATCATGCTCAATGATGCCAAAACATGAAAATAACTCAAGTTAAGCATGCAAGGGACTTCAAAATTCGAAGCTAATCAAGGCTATTACACTACAAGCATGCATGGCAAGCATCTTTCGACCAAAAGGCCTCAAAACAGAGCCAAGGCAGCCCAAAATATAAACAAAACCAGGTTGGAGCAAGGCCAAAATATGCTAGAATTGAGGGCCAAAACATCATGCATTCTAAGCTAGTAAACATGATTTACACTACAAGCATATGAAGCATGTGAGGGGCTACCAAACCAACCAAAAATAGAGTCATGGCATGCCAAATGATGACCAAAAACCCACTAAAATATGACCAATACATGCAAGAATGACATGCTACTTTGATAAGCCACAAAAGGGATTACTCTACACATGCGAGAGGCAAACCCAAGGTGACCAAACCAGCCATAGACAGAGTCTAGGCAGGCCCTAAAAGTCACCAAAAAGTGCCTGAACCGAGCCTTGAAATTATGAAAACATATGCTCCTTTGATAGGCCAAAAATGCAAACAAACAAGACCAAAAGAGAGAGGGTCACCCCTCTCTGATTTAGGGCCTCAAAACCACATGCCAACCACTGAAAATACACTAGATTTCAGTGGCTAAAAGGCCATGCAAGGGTTAACTTAAAGGCCTTATGGCATGGCACAAAACAAGGCCAAATAGGGCATGCAAGAGGGAAGATGACCCTCAGCACCAAAAGAGCCTTAAACAAACACGAAAAACACTTAAATATGGAACTTTTTTTAGTTGACAACAAAGCTCAAATAAGCATGCAAGTATGGCTAAGAATGTGATCAAGACAAAGCTTAAAAAGAGAGAAAAGAGATTACCCTTGAGGCTCAGCAAAACCAGCAAGTTCCTCAGCCAAAAGCCACCATTTTAACCTCCAAAAAGTAACCTCTAGGAACCTCATTTCAATGGTAAGGATGTATGGCTAAGAGTTAGGGTGTTAAAGGTCAAGAACAATATGCACTTTTGGCTCAAAATATAGAGATATAGAGAGAGATATGTGTTTGTGCCTTAGGAAATTTTCAGAACCTGGTTCAAGGAGAGGAAGAGCCTCTCTTATAGAAGAAACAAAGGGTTCAAGCTTCTTGGAGAAGCTAAACATGGATACAATCCCTTCATACACGTGTATGGAGGATACAGTCTGTGCCCTCCAGCTGGCACAGCTGGCATCCACACAATCTGACAAAACAGGAGGAAAGGGGCCGACCAGAAAAGGTGGTCGCCCTGCTACTTTAAGTGGTCAGACGACCACCCAAAGTGGTTTCCCAGAAAAAAAGTGGTCGGCAAGGGGAAATGGTGGTCTCCACACTGAAAGCAAGCCAAAGGTGGGGTGGGAAACCAGAAAATGTGGCCCAAAGACCAAAAAAACCAGTTTCCCGACCAGTAAACCGGCTGGGGGGGAGAAAAGTGGTCTCCAAGGAAAAAAGCTGGTTTCCCACCCTTGTACCACTTCCAAACAAGGAAAACAAGGTTCGTACCAAGAACGGACCAACACGGATGCAAAACGAGAATTTGGGGAGCAAGACGCACGGCCGGGGGCCTCAAAAACTGGCTGTTGAGCACAAAAAGTGGCGCATGACCACAAAAGTGGTCTCCCGGATCACAGTGTCCCTCTAGACAGAGGAAACAAGGTGTGTTCCAAAAAACGTGCCAAACAGAGAATGTTAAGCGGTCCCAAACCGAGGTGCACGGCCGACGGCTCCGAAAATCGAAAACTAGTCTCCAAACGGGAATAGTGGCCTACGACCACGAAAAGTAGTCTACGACCACTAAGAGATGGTCTACAAGACCTCTCCCTCCCTTCGGGAAGAGAAAACAAAACTTGGTCCACGGATCGAGTCAAAGTACAAAGGGTCCCGAGGTTCGGAGGCGAGGCTCTCAGCCAAGAACTCTAAAATCTCGAAACGAGCACAACATGCGCAATCACCGAGCGCTCAATCGATGACGTCTGAGTATTAAGGTCGGTCAAAAATGGGGGTGTCTACAGTTGCATTGGAGTGTTATATTATTGGAGTATTACATTAGAGTGTTACATTCTTCTTCATAACGTGGGATTTGTTTCAGAAAGAGGAAAAATCCAAAACCTCTATAATACAGATTACCCAAATGTGTAATTTTACATTTGGAGAAACCCACTTTTATCCCTAAAAAATTAAACTTAAACATATAAGTGACTACCCTTTTATGTAATATTCACTTTAATGAGATTTTTGGATTCATAAAAAAAAAAAGGGACTAAACAGTTCACAAGATCATATTTTGGGATTTATTGGTGCTTTAGGCCTATTTTTAACCCTTTATTATTTTTTTATACACCCGATTTACTTTAAATACGAATTATTTGATTTATTTTAAATACAATTTTTTTTTTGAGTTTGGAAAAATCACATAATAAATAAAAAAAATTAGAGCATTTGGGCAAAAAAATTAATTTTTAATTTTATATGGCCAAATATTGGGAGCTTCTATTTCCACACACACATTTCTCTCTGTGCACACACTTAACGAAACTTATTTTTATTACAATTCTATCCCAAAGTAAAATTACTATTATGGACATCCACGCACAATTCAAATAAACACACAAGTTCAAAATACACATCTTACATTATAGGTTGCTGAAGCTCCACACTCCATGGTCACACACTCCATTCTTCCATACCCAGTTTACTAAACCTCCACACTCCATCCTCATCCTTTCAAACCATTAATTGTTAGCTTCCATTCATTAGTTTACGCACTAAATAACCCCATTCTTCATTCTTAGCATTCCTTAGTTTACACACTAAACTCCATCCTCATTCATCATTGTTATGGAACATTTCCCTTTTGAAAATTCAGATGTTCAGAAACAAATAACTGTTTATGAGAAAGATAATCAAGGAAAGGTGAGTTTTGCTATGTAAAAATCGTAAGTTTTTTTTTTCTTTTTTTTTCCAACGTCTTTTAGAAAACCAAGGTTGAAATGTATTAATTTATTCGATAGTCTACTACCGAATTAATTAGTTAACTTCGAAAATTGTATTCCGAACTAAATTAAAATATTTGACATGCAACTTTTGAACCATAAAAATAAATTCGAACACCTACATTCGAACAATAGAAGTTTTTTCGACATTGTACTTCTGAATGAAGTAAAAGTTTTGTTTTTTCATTTTATATTCCAAATTTGTAAATTATGTACTAAATTTGTAGTTTGGAATAGCAAATTTGTCTTTATAATGCCATTTCAAATTTGTAATATTATACAAAACTTGCAAGAATATGTCTCAACTCAAAGAAGTGAGGTTCGCGCAGATGATGTGTTGGATTACACTACTCAATTCACAACTGAACAAGTCTACTATACGAAATTATAATGTTTGTATTTTGAATTGCTCAACAAATGTAAATGTTTGATAATATTTATTTAACTTTGTAGGTGTTCAAAAGTAAGGATGAATTGCTCAACTGGGTATGTGAAGTTGGAAAGAGAAATGGTTTGGCCATTGTAATTAAATCATTAGACTATGGTGGAGGGAAAAAAAGACCCAAGATGTATCTTGCTTGTGAGAGGAGTGACCAATATAGAGCAAGAAATAAGTTTAGAAATAAGTTTTCCCTCCCCCCCAAACTATTACACGTTTTTCACACGCACCCCCATACTTCTATTTATTTCAATTTAGTACCTAAACTTTTCACAAATTGATCAATTAGACCCCTATCGTCACCTTTCGTCCACAATTAGACGGAATGTGATGAGTTATTCCCCTAAACTATCTTTTGGAGGGAATATAAGAGGGTTTTCCGCCATATGCAACCTCTCCCTTCTACTATATAACAGAGCCAAGCTCCCAACAAAAAAAAAAAAATAGAGCATTTGTTTGGTGGTAAAAGAGAATGAGGAATAGAGGGTCAAGAAATCTGGGAAGATCAAGCTCAACTGAAGGAAAATGGAGTTCAAGTGACATGGAAGACCTAAGATGCATTTGTTGTGGAAGACGAAGGGTGATACAAACATCATGGACTGATGCAAATCTTGGTAGGAGGTTCCTCAGCTATTCCACTAATAGTTGTAATCAGTTCACCTGGGTAGACCCACCTATGTGCTCACAGGCAGTGCAAATCATCCCTGGGTTGTTGAAGAAGGTCAATAAGCTAGAAACAAGATTACAAACAAGGAATAGAAGAGAGAGAAAGCTATGGATCTGCTTGGCTACCTCATGGTGCATCATTTTATCAATGTGGTTTGTAATATAGTATAAGAAAGAATGTAATAGGGGAACACTATTATGAATGAATGAATGTAATAGGGGAAATATTATGAATGAAATGTAATGGGGGAAATATTATGAATGAAATGTAATGAGGAAAGTATTTTGAATGAAAATTTTAGATTTTGTGTTAAAGTTTTACTCTTAAGAAAAATAGAGCATCACAGCCTTTGTTTGTCCCTTAAAAAACAATTTGTGTTCATCTTTACAAAAACATCGCATTATCATTTAATTAAAAACAAAAGTAGCATTGTGTGTTATTTTAACTATTTGTCATCCATCCATCAAAATAACTAATTGGTGGCCTCTTTGAATGGCCCATTGGCAACCAATGAATAAAAACCTATCACTAGCATCCATCCATCAAATGACATTCATTCAATGAATAACAAACCTATCAGTGGCATTCATTCAAAACACACAATTGGAATCCATCCATGTAATGGCAACCAAAACCAACACAAGCTACATTTACATAGAAATGAGGAGTACCATCCATTAAAATAGAGCATCATGCACAAAAACAACAGTTATAAATTTGTCATTCAAGTTTTCAAAACACACAATTGTTTGTGACAACCAAAACACTACCTTTACATAGTTAACAAGTTTAGGGCAATCATTCCAAACAAAAAATCATCACATGTACAAAAAACCCCAATGAGAAAGTCATGTAGATGCTTCCTTCTTGTATCCCACAAAAAATTTTTAAAAAAAAAATCAATAGTTTGGGGGGAGGGGGAAATGATATTTACTCTTAATCCTCATTTTTATTTCATTTGTAATGTAGGGTTTGTCTTAACTATTTTCAAAACGAACGCACACTCTGTTTCTCATTTAGAACTGGTTTTTCAAAAATAAGAGCAGAAATGAAGCAATGATGTTGAGATTGGAAGGGTTGCTGATGGAGGGAGTGACGAAAAGAGAGAGAGAAGAAGATGAAGACAATGACAGTGATGGTGGAATCGAAGAACATGAATTTGAAAGAAGCTTTGCCGTCAGAAATTTCAATTTTTCGATCAGAGAGTGACAAGCGAGAGCTTCGAAGCGTTTTGTTGGCCATTTTTTTGAGTTCTTGTTAGAGAGAAAAAGTCTAGATAAAGAACATATCTATCAAGGTAGCTGTTGCTCCTTCATCGTTCGCCGCCGCTGAAGGCTTGAAGAAAAAAGAGGAGGGAGAGGTGCTGCGGTAGTTTACCGGTAGTACGATGCGATCGAAAGGTTAAGCAACGACTCTGGCGACTACAAGAGAAGGAGTTTGAAGAGAGAGAAAGGGTTAAGGTTTGGAGATAGAGAGAGAGAGAGAGAGAGAGAGAGAAGAGAGTGTAAGAGAGTGTGTGCGCGTGTGTGTTCATTTTGAGTATTTGGGTCCGTGTGTATGATATATATATGTATAGGGGCATGTTGGTCATTTTGTCCACGCTTATCTTTTTAGACAAAGTATTTGGGGAAGCTTCTATTTCCCCACATACATTCCTCTCTATACACATCTTTCTCAGTCCACGCACTTAAAAAATTAATCTAAATTTATTTTGCTTACTCTACACACTTGTTATTCTAAATTTACCCTCAAAGGTAAATTGTGCATACACCCTCAGACACCCACAGAGAACACACACACCCATCTTTGTCAAATTACTACCCGTCTCTCACATACACATCCATCTCTCACAATCTCTACCGTTCGTCCCCAAAAATTTCATCCATTCATTGAGGACGTCTCATTGAAGCATTGGCATTAAAAAACATTGAAGAAAATCACATGAAGTATTGAAGAGAAATCTTCACATTTGGAGAATTTAGGTTAGTTTACTTATATTAATCCTCATTTCTATTTCATTTGTAATGTACGGTTTGTTTTAACTATTTTCGAAATGAACGCATACTCTGCTCCTCATTCAGAACTAGTTTTTCGAAAATAAATTTTTTGTTTGGAAGTCAAAGTTCAAAAATTAACATTTCATTTGACATTCAACTTCTAAATTTTATTATTTTATTCGACTTTTAAGTACCGAAAGGAAATTATTTTTCCAGTTTTCAACTTTTGAACTGTAGAGATATTGGCAATTTTCAACTTTCAAGCTATATAATTTTTTTTTCCTGTTTTGCATATTCTTTTTACAATTGTATGCTCATTAAATATATTACTTTTGTAGATAATATGGATTCTGAACAACAACAACGTTTGCCACCTATTGCGTCAAATAGAAGACGTCGTGAATTGAATGTTGAACGGGGTCATGGTCGAGGTTGTGATCTAGTTCTGGTAGAAGATGATATCCCCAATGCCAGTCACAATCAAAGTCGTAGTCGAAGCCGAAGATGAGTTGAAGATGATATGCCTGACATTGCCAAGGAGGATGCCCCTTTACCCGATTCTCCAACTGTCTAGGAAGAGATCCTTACTCATGCTTTTCCAGGTGGACCAACTGATCCATTGATATTGCGGAGTTTCAATAGTCATGTTGTTGAAGTTGTTTGGCACGGGGAGATAAACATTCCTGAGTAGAAGTTAAATTAGTTTGTATATTATTTTTTAATGGTGTTATATGGTAGTTTCTAATGAGATATTAATTTATTTTGTAGGAACAAGGGCCCCTTAAGTGTCATAATCACTCTTTGAAGATCCTTACATGGCTATGGTGGTCAGTAGACAACAACACCAGATTCAAAGACATTATTGAGTGGTCTAGGCTGTAACAATTAGCTCGTTTGCACTTATTGGTTCATCAACAAGCTTTTAATCTCCAGTTTTGTTGAGAGATGGCAATTAGGAACGAACCGTCACGACCCAAACCCGCCCCTAAGGGTTTGGCATCATAACTGGCTAGTAATTCGTGGATTACCAAAGGCCTCTGAACAGAATTACAAAATATAAGGGGTTGCGGAAGCAAATATATAAAACTTACATAGTCTATCGAGCTGTGCAGGCATACGTGGGACAGATAATTTTAAACTTTATAAACGCACTTGTGAAGTCATAAAAAGGCATTAGTCATACATCATTCCCATAGATAGATGAAACAAAAGTGGGACTTAGCCCAATGTATTATACCAAAAAGAAAACAGGTCTTAAAAGTTTGAACCACAAAAACTTGACTTCTCAAAGAGAACCTCCTCGGGAGGCATAGTAGCTATCTAACCCAACTCTCCAAGCAACAGCTTAGGCCTGGTCACGCGCCTGCTCAGTGAGCGAAAGCCCAGTCAATAATAACAGAGTAAAGGGTTAAATGAATGATGTCCTATAACTAATTCAGTAAACAAAAACAGATTCATATGTACATTCTTGTTCGAGTCATAAACAGAAATTGGAGTTCATATTTAATCTTATAGTACATCTGTTAGCGCTAACAAATCACATACAGAACATCAAGGGTCATACTTGTCAATTCCATATAGGAACCTCCGGCCGGGTACGGATAACTTGTCAGTTCCATAAAGGAACCTCCGGACTGGAAACAGATAACTTGTCAGTTTCATAAAGGAACCTCCGGCTGTGCACGTTGTTGTTCTAGTCATAAACAAAAATCGAAGTTCATGCTTAATATTACATAGTACATCCGTTAGCACTAATAGATCACATACAGAGCATCAAGGGTCATACTTGTCAGTTCCATTAAGGAACCTCCAGTACCGGGAACTTGTAACATACTTGAGCCATGGTATTGTTACCCCCGGCCGACGGCCATTAGACCACGGTATTATTACCCCCGGGCAAGGGCCTTGCTCATAAACCATGGTATTACTACCCCCGGGCAAGGGCTTGAGCGTGAGACTCAGGTCCTCGCTTGAGCGCAACTCTTGTCGCTCGAGCGGTCTGCAAAAATAGAAAACTTGTGGGAGCACACTTTTTATGCTAGAGCCAACTTTTGGTCGCTCGAGCAGAAGTGCAAAAACACAAAGTGGTCGCTCAAGCGACAAGCGCAGTAACTGTCGCTCGAGTGAAGAGCAGAATTCTGGAATTTCTAGATTGCTCTTCCTAGCTCAAAACTCAAATTCAAACCAACAAAACACATTCTTTTCGGCCCAAAACTTAAGAAAACACATGCAAACTTGTAAAATATGATGAATCAAGGATCATTTCATGAAATTAGGGCCCAAAAGTTTGCCAATTGCCCAAAATTCAACTTAAAGCTTACGAATATGATATTGACATAGAAAACATGAATTGTTATGAACTTAAACTTTTCAAAACATGATCAATTAAGGTCAAATAGTAAGAAATGTGGTGAAAACTCAAAACAAAGTCAAGATAGGCACATGCATATGAGATTTGTTTGAAATTCAAACTCCAAATGTGATGAATATATATGTATACATGCATGGAATTCATCTTCTTAAGCTTAATTCTCATGTTAATTCACCCATCACACTTGATTTCATGTAATAGCTAACTAAATTACCAACTAGGCTATAGAAATTCTTACCTTAGAAGCTTAATTGTGTCCTAGATGTCCAAATGGTCGAATCCCTTAGTTCAACACCTTGAATTCTAGTAATTCCCGTTTTTCCTTGTTAATGTCACTTGCTCTCTTGGTCTCTCTCTCTCTCTCTCTCTTGGTCTCTCTCTCTCTCTCTCTCTCTCCACGTTTGAGTCCAAAAGATGAGAAATGAAAGTGTAACTAATAGCCTTGAGTCATCAAATTGCCTTATATAGGCTTAGTTTAAAAAGTTTAATTAATAACTAATTAATTGACATTATTATATTCAAATCATTTGGTTCCGAATCAAATTCCTATTAAACCAGCCATAATGTTTTAAAAATTACAACTAACACTTAATTCAAGTCAATTTCGTGATCGGATGTTGATAAGGCCTTCAATTCACAAACTGAAACAAAAACACAAACATATATTTCTACAAGAGACAGATAAAAACACAAATAATGAAATATACATGTAATTAAATCAGGATTTCATCTTAATTACTTATTAGGCATACTTAATCATGGCTTAACAATGAATCATGGGTCGAGGTTGTTACACAAACACATTTCATATAACAGTTGGTGAGATGACCTTGACCTTGGATAATGTTGGCACTATTCTTAGCATTCATATTGTAAGTGGATCATTTAGCGTTCTAGATGTGACTGATCATCATGGAGTTACACTACTGGTTTCTGGCTTAGGAATTACTGACCGTGTAGCACATGACGAGGTTTCTACTGCTGGTGGGAATTCAGTCAAGCTTAAGTGGTTGCGAAGTCAGTTTGCTAGTGTCACAGATTCAAATCCAGATAAGGCCGTAGAGTGCACTGCTAGAGCTTATTTGTCATTTCTGTTGGGATGTACACTCTTCAGTGATGAACTTGTCCATTCATGTTAAAACCTATCACCTACTTCACCCACTAAACCTAACCCACTACACCACTACCACCTCACCTACTCCACTAAACCTAACCCACTACACCACTACCACCTCCACTTCACCTACTCCTTACCTACTACACACTCACCCTCTTCTATATATAGGAATCATGAATCATTGTAATAAATATAATATAACATCAATCAATCAATAATACATAAATTTTTACATGGTATCAGAGCAAGGTTGAGAAGCTAGTAATTCTGCTTCACCGGCGGGCGGCAGCCTCGCCTTGGCCGCCCGCCGGCCCTCTAGTGATCCTAACGTTGGTAGAGTATGATCTCTCCATTCCTCTGTGTTTGAATCTTAGACCACTGTTGAAGCTACTTGGACTGCTTGAGCTTCTCTCTAAGCCCTGGAACACGATCTTTCCCGATGAGTTCATACGCGGACTATCAACGGACACACCTCGGACTACTGTAGCAGGTGTTGATTCCGTTGTTGCTCTGCGCCTTGGGCTTCGTTCGATTCTCGTACCGGTGGGGATTTCGGACGACGCAGCCCTTCACTTCACTAATCGCACCCTAGGGGTGCTGGATTTTGGATTTTGATTCTTTGTGAGAACGATCGGGTTTTGACTGAGATTGGGCTTCTCGGAATCAAGCGAAAGCCTCGGGAGATCATCGTGCTCGTGACCAGACGATGAGGACGAAAGAGATAAGCGAGACGAAATTGAAACGGACTCGCTATCTGAGTCCTTTAGCAAAGGAAGACTGAGCGAAGACTCCAGAATCGAGCTCGAAGATTTTGAGCTTCGATGGAGAAAGTTCTTTAAAGATTTAGAGTTACTACTGTTATGCAAAGGGAAGGACGATGACACCTTGTGGTTGTTATCTTGCTTAGCATTGTTGTTGAGGTAAAGTTTCTTCAATCCTAGAAGCTCCTTCCACCACTAACATTGTCATGCGGTATTGCCTCGGGTCGGGGTGCTGACGTCGCTACAGTGTCTGTGATGTAATGGAGAGGATGTTGTTTGGTTGCATGCACTGCCAGCGCATGTTAAGCTGCGTTGTGCGTGGTGAGTTTTTATTGGTGCAGCTTTTCTCCCAAGTCTAGCTGTAGTCTGCTAGCTGGTTGATATATGGGGAAGACAGGAACAACTTTCTCACGTGGCTTGTTTTTTGAAATTGTGGTTGCCGGTTATGCAGCAGAGAAGAGTTGGTGGTTTGGTCCCTTTCTCTCCACTAGACCCCTTTTAATTATATCCATGATTCCCTTTCCTTTAACACCAAACCTCTCTCTTCCTTTTGACAGTTTGAAAACACATGCCAATGTTCCCATCATTTTTCTTTTTTATATATATATGTATTCCACCACTCTCACCACACCCCCACTCTCTTCTTTTATTTAAACATATCAAACCCTCTCTCCACTCATTCCTTTTATTATTTTTATTATGCACCTACTCAGACTCCATGTGCTCTTTGATCCTTTTTTATCAACCCTTCCACCCACATATATAAAACACACACACACAAAAAAAAAAAAAAAAAACAAACAAACAAACAAACAAAACAAAACAAAAGAAGAAGACGGACTGCACACCAAACTCATTTTATTCATGTCGGGGCTCACCCCGATCACCATTTTACACCACCAAAAAAAAAAAAAAAAAAAAAAAAAAAACAACACAACCACACCCACAGTGGGATTTTTCTTTTCCCTTCTCTACTCTACTGCAGGTCTCTTCTTCTTACTTTTATCTTGGGTGTCCCGTGCCAATCCGGCCTCCGTGTTTTCCACGCCACCGAGCACGTTCACTCCCCCATACTCCTCCACTGCAGCATATGGCGGACCTCCAAATCGGAACATCACGGTGGCCTTCCGCTTCAGCTCCTTATTTTCCGTCTTTAGCACACTTATCTCTGCTCGCGCATCCTTATACATGCGTTGGAGCAGAGCCAGCTGGGAGTTTAACTGTTGCACCTCATTTGTCCTGCTCTGTAGCCTGTGCGACAGGTTTGTGACCGCAGTCATGGTTTCCACACATGACTTCAGAGTATACTGATTGGCCTCAATATCAGTTTGCACCGCCATTTTTTGCTCCACCGACCGCATCGGAAAGTTCAACGGAGCAAAACCAGAGGTGTTTGGTTGAGGTTCACTGGCCACCGCACCAGTTATTTCTCTTGTGGACTCGTTCAATTCTGGAAAGAGCGTGAGCAGACCACGGGAAGAGGAGGCCATGTTCTGAGTAGCTGGACGGGAAGAAGAGGCCATGTTGCTGAGTGTTTCAGAGACGGGTTGGTTACAGAGTATTACAGAGTTTCTCTCTCAGTAAAGGAAGAGTTTTTTCAGAGGATTTTCAGAAGTTTTTTGTCTGCCTCAGCCTCAGCATCAACCTTGGTTAAATAGCCGAGGCAGCCACGCGTATCGCGCGCCACTTGACGCCAGACGACAAACGGGCGCGCCAGCCAAGGCACTCACGTGCCTCGCCATCATGTCTGGCACACCTTTTTATGACTTGGGCGCGCCTTTTGAGGGCGCAACTTTTGATAGCACGCCTTTTTATGGATTGGGCACGTATTTTGATGGCACGTCTTTTTATGGATTGGGCACGTATTTTGATGGCACGTCTTTTTATGGATTGGGCACGCCTTTTGATGGCACGCCTTTTGAAAGATTGGGCACACCTTTTGAGGGTGCGACTTTTTAAGGATCCGACAAGACTCTGTAAACTGTCCCGACACTGATTCCGGTTAGCTCCTTCAGGGGTCCGACAAGACTCTGTAAACTGTCCCGACATTGATTCCGGTTAGCTCCTTCAAGGGTCCGACAAGACTCAGTAAACTGTCCCGACATTGATTCCGGTTAGTTTCTACATGGGTCCAGCAAGACTCCGTAAACTGTCACAACAACTGTCACAACAGTGTCTGCTACAACGGTCCGACATGACCCCATAAACTGTCTTCTACATCGGTTTGACACCACCATACAGTGTCCTCTACACCGTTATGACACCACCATACAGTGTCCTCTACATGGTTATGACACCCCCATACAGTGTCCTCTACAACGTTATGACACCACCATCCAGTGTCTTCACCAATGGTCTGACACGACCATACAGTGTCTCTTATCCTCTTTTATTTTTATGTATTTTCTTGTTTTGTTACTCTCTCCAAACTCAAGTTGGTTAGTTCCTATCCCCCTTGAGTTTGCGGGGGGCTGTTAAAACCTATCACCTACTTCACCCACTAAACCTAACCCACTACACCACTACCACCTCACCTACTCCACTAAACCTAACCCACTACACCACTAGTGGTGAACCTGTGAGCCCTCATATCAAAAAGACAATCGGTTATTCTTGATGTATTGTTGTGCAATGGATGCTTCCTACTTCCAATCTCCAGGTGCTCCCTGTTTCTATCTAGTGGATGCTGTTTTAATGCCACTAGTATTGTACACTAGCTTGCCTCTCCACATCATTTGACCCTCCTTTGGTGTGCTGATTAAACTCATTGGAGATAGAGTTGACTGACTTCCTTGTAGCACTCTTCTTTTAACCTGCAATAAGATTGAATTATCCACAATCAAATATAAGACAGTTAAGTTACTATTTAAAAAAAGAAAAAAATAGAAGAAGAACACTGACAACCAGTTTCTTCTGTCTCATGTGTCTCTTGACCTCAAGTGCTTTTGCAGTTAATTGGCTCTGAGGTTGGCTTAGTTCAGTTTGGCTCCCTTGAGGTTGGTTTTCTTACATGTAGCTAAATCTGCAACTTCTCATGTTGTGTCCCACCTTCCCACAATTATTACAAGTCATTCTAGTGCCCTGTCTTCCTAACTTTGTGCCTTGAATTGGTGCCTCAATCCTTTCTTTTATTTTGTTTAGACCTCCCAACTCTCTTTTTCACATCAGGTGGCAGCACCTTTGCATAGTCAGTTCTTGGCCACATTTCTCTACCATTAATAAGAGTCAACATATTGTCATAGATCTTCAGATAAGTCTCCACCTTGTAGTACTGATGAACATATTTTCTAGTTCTTGACCCAAGAAATTTGCAGCAGCCACAACATGGGCACATGGAATGCCTGGCAGATCCTACTTCCTGTAGGCATAAGTCCAAGCTTGCAAGTCTAGCTTGTATTTCTTACCATATGGCCCTACAACCTCAAATTGCTCATTTCCATTCCATCTAAGAATCCATCCACCTGTATCCACTTTCATTTTCTCCAAATGATTTTGAATCTTAGGACATATAAGACCATTGTGTCTCTGCATTGCATCTCTTCTTTTTTGAACTGTTTCCATTAACAACAACCTAATCTTCTCTAACATTGTAACCACAGGTTTACTCCTAGCTTCCAAGATGCTTGAATTGAAGCACTCACATAGATTGTTTAGCAAAAGGTCATACTTTGAAAAAGTGTTGAAGTGGCTCCTACTTCAATGAATTGGTAGTCTTTCAAGTAACCAATCATATGCTTTAGAATCAACTTCTTTAATCTTTTCCATCACTCTGGTAAATGCAGGAACAGTTGTTGCCCTTACAGCCTTCCACAACAGATCTTTTAGGACCAACCCCTTGTATTCACCCTTAAAATTGTTGTACAAATGCCTCACACAAAACTTGTGTAAAGCATTTGGAAACAACTCAGCCACTGCATCAATCAAACCCTTTTTTTATCACTCATAAAGGTATAACAATGAGAGGTTACAATAATCAGACCATGTCCTAGCAGTTCTAGAAACCATAACCATGTTTTCTTCTTCTCTTTCTCAACAATTGCATAGGAAAATAGAAATATGCAATTGTTTGCATCTATCCCAACAGTAGTTGAGAGAATACAACCATATGACCCCTTCAAATGGCATCCATCAACTCCTATGACTAGCCTGTAAGCATTCATAAAAGCTTTCTTCAATGGACCCCAACACAAGTATAACCTTTTGAACTTTGACTCTGTATTGCTCCCATCAATAACCCTTAGATTACTCCTTTCATTAACCTTTGGAATCTGTTTCACCTTCATGCAAACTGTTGTTTCAGGATTAGTATTCCTAATCTTCTCAATGTAACTCCATTACATTGCAAACTGCTCAGCTGCAATACCCTCTACTTGTGTCAACACCTTGTTTCTTGCCCTTCTCACTTTTTTAAGTCGACCTTCACATTGTGCTCACTTGAAATAGTGTCTGCCAATGACTGAATTGGCCATGTAGGATTTAACCTAATTCTTTCAAGGTACCTCTTGACAATCCATTTGGAACTCACATGTGTCACATTAAAAGACCTATTACAAGTGTGCTCATCAATAAGTGTTTTGATCCTATAAGACCCATCATGTTTTACATATGATGCATAACAAACCCAAGGACAACCAACTTTGCAGTCTGCCCTCACTTTTTGTTTGTCTTTCTTAGTAAATGTTATATGTTTGCCCCACTTAATTGCACACTCCTTCACAGCATCCCTAAACATATCATGACTTTTGAACTCCATACGAAGTTTGAATTGAGGATTATGCATATCAGAGTGAACACTAAAACTAGGGTATTGCCTCCTATGAGAAGTACCTCCTTCATTAGATGAGCTGTCAATACTTCTTAGCTCATCAAAGGAGCTTCCAAGGCTTTGTAGGTCATCAACTGCCTCAGCCATTGTATTCTTACTACTTCCTACACCAGCAAACTCTAGCTCTTTGTCAACATTAGCCTCATACAATGCATCATCATCAGAAAAATCCATAGTCACTATCCTCATATTTCTCAAACTCATCAGATGAGGAAAAGTTTGAGGGATTAGGATCCTAGTCATCACTATCTTCATCTTCTGCTACCTGTATATCTACAAGTACTCCCTTTTTCTGACTTATTTTTGCACTTGACCCTATAACACCATCCATTTCTAAACAACCTACATAAACCTCTACTACTCTGTTTCCATCCACAAGTGTCTCCAACCTCATTACATCTTCATCAGTGTTAATCAACTCTAACCCAACACAATAATTAAGCTTATAGTAATAGATGTACATCCAGTGCAGCCTACTTCCTTGGCCATATTATCCAACTCCACAAGTGATATTTCATCAGAATTACAAAAGACAAAATAATTGATAAATCCACCACTATAAACCCTCTGAGGATTATAACTAACCAAACCCAATGATGCATTTTGGTTATGAAATAACAAGATCCGTTCTCTACATTTTTAAATGAAAAAATATGCTATTATGGACTAATTATACTAATAAATAAATAAAAATAGTATTAAACTACTATTACCATAAGACAATTCCAATTGAAGAAATCCATGTATGAATACATTTAAAAAAAAAAAAAAAAACTTTGTATTCTAAAAAAAGATTAAACTAAATTGATTTTTAATAAGCATTACATAAAAAATGAGTTTCTTTGAAGGACTGATTAAACTAAAACTAATCAAGTATTACACTATTCAAGTAAAACAATTACGATTAAACAAATCATTTTCAAAGACAAACAGACAAAGATGTATTCTAAAAAATGCCAAATCAAAATAGTATTATATCAGAAATCGATTTTTCATAATCATTAGTTTCAAAATTAAACAAATATTAAAAGTAAATACCATAAACGATTGGTCGCTTCCTTCGCTTGCCATCTTTCTCTCTTCGAACCCAACCCATGATTCAATGTTAGTCCGTGCCCTTCGTTCACTGATGAACTTTGATTTCGATTTCAAATAAGGAATTTGAAAACCCTAGAATTGATTTTGATCCTAACGAAGCCCTAATTGAACTGTCTACTAAACCAACTTATTTTGTAAGGAAACCCTCTTATATTCTCTCCAAAAGATAGTTCAGGGGGACAGCTCATCACATTCCGTCCAATTGTGGACGGAAGGTGACAGAAGGTGACGGTAGGGGTCTAATTGATCAATTTGTGAAAAGTTCAGGTACTAAATTGAAATAAATAGAAGTATGGGGGTGTGCGTGAAAAACGCGTGATAATTTGGGAAAAAAAATGATATTTACTCGAGGATTAATATAAGTAAACTAACCTAAATTCTCCAAATGTAAAGATTTCCCTTCAATGGTTCATGTGATGCTCTTCAATGCTCTTCAATGCCAATGCTTAAATGAGACGTCTTTAATGGATGGATGAAGTTTTTGGGGACGAACGGTAGAGAGTGTGAGAGATGGGTGTGTGTGTGAGAGACAGGTGCTAATCTGACAGAGATAGGTATGTGTGTACGCGATGGGTATGTGTGTTCTCTAAGAGTGTCTGAGGGTGTGTGCACAATTTATCTTTGAGGGTAAATTTGGAATGATAAGTGTGTGGAGTGAGTAAAATAAATTGAGATTGATTTTTTAAGTGTGTGAACTGAGAAAGATGTGTATAGAGAGGAATGTGTATGTGGAAATAAAAGCTCCCCCAAATATTTGTCTAAAAAAATAAGCGTGGACAAAATGACCAACATGTCTCTATATATATCATACATACGGACCCAAATACTCAAAATAAATACACGTGCATACACACTCTCCCTTCTCTCTTTTTTTCTCTCTTTATCTCCAAACCCTAAGCTTCTCTCTCTCTCTCTCCAAGTTTGGGAAGTCTCAAAAAAATCAAAAAGTCAAAAAATTACTCAAAAAGTTAAAAAATTATCACTATTCACTAAAAGTCAACAATTACGGTTACACGACTCTCAATATTAATTTTCCTCTATACATTAATTTATACAATTTTTTAATACACATTTTTCTATAAAAAGTCAAAAAATTAACCCACGCATTCATATTTTCAACCTCAACCTTTTAATCTAAAAAAACAAAAAATACTTATTTAAGACACCACAAACAATCCTTCTCTCTCTTCAGACTCTGTCTCTTGTAGTTGCCAGAGTCGCTGCTTGACCTTTCGATTGCATCGCGTTACCGGTAAACTACAGCAGTTCCTCTTCTTCCTTCTTTTTCTTCAGGCCTTCAGTGGCAGCGAACGCCAGAGAAACAGCAACTACCTTGATAGATACGCTCTCTATCTAGACTTTTTCTCTTTAACAAGAACTCGAAAAATGGCCAACACAACGCGTCAAAGCTCTCGCGCGTCACTCTCTGATGGGAAAACTGGACTTTCTGACGCAAAACTTCTTTCAAATTCATGTTCTTCGATTCCACCATCACCGTCATTGTCTTCCTTTTCTTCACTCTCTCTCTTTTCGTCACTTCCTCCACCAGCAACCCCCTCGATCTCAAGATCATTGCTTCATTTCTGCTTGTGTTGTTAATTAATTTATTGTTTTGGTTTGTTAGGGTTTCACATCTAGTTCGAATCGAGTTGAATCGGTGCGGACAACGGTTCTAGTGCTCAAATCTGATCCGTTGAAGCTGCGATTGGATCAAATCAGGAAGCAAACGGATGATCACTGATCTCTGGTTCTTGTTTATGCTTCGTATGCTTGGAAACTGAAGTTGGAGAACTCGAAGCTTGTTAGGGGTTCGCTGATCTTTCTTAGAACTACACGGATCTGTATATATGTATGTATGTATATATTTGTTTTCCATTTGTATTTAGACTTGGCCAAGTTTGGGAAGACTAAATAAGTGCACTTTTTGTCTTTTTGGACTAAAAAATTGAGGTTGAAAATATAGATGTTTGGGTTAACTTTTTGACTTTTTATTGAAAAATGTGTAATAAAAAATTGTAAAAATTGATTTGTAGGGAAAAATTTGAATTGGGAGTTGTGCAGCCGTAATTGTTGACTTTTGGTGAATAGTGTTAACTTTTTAACTTTTTGAGTAACTTTTTAACTTTTTGATTTTTTTGAAAGTACCCAAACTTGGCTTATATGACTGATACATACATAAATATGTATATATATATTTGTAAGTGTGTATATATGTATATCTTGAGTGTATGTATATCAGTGAGTAAACGTTTGTATAAGACAAATTTGGAAATTTTTTTTTTTGATGTTTATAACGATGATTGCAACAGATAAACAAAAAAATTGACACAAATTTTCAACAAATAAAAAAAAAAGTTGAATAAGTGGATAGAACTTAGAGAAAAAAAATTGAACAAATAGATAGAATTTAGGAGGAAAAATTGAATAGGTAATCAAAAAATTTAAACAAATAGATAGAATTTAGAAAGAAAAAAAAAATTGAACAGATAAATAGAATTAAGGAGAAAATTTGAACAAATAGGTGTGCATACATCTTTAACCCCAATTAAAATAACATTTTCTTTTCTTTTTTTGGTATTAAAATAAGGGTTTCGGATTTTTGAAATTGTGTTTTTATAATTCAAATATCGTTAATTTGATAAGACTCTCGTATATGTTATTCACGGAAAAAAAAAAAATTAAATCAATTCGATAATTTATTTTATTTTATTTAATTGTATTTGTCTTCATAACAATGGATGATTTATTTTAAAAAATATGCTAATCTTTCATTTTTTTGAAGACAAATATGATAAAATGAAAAAATACACGAATCAATCTAATTTTTTTTTATAAATAATATACATTAATTGATATACAAAATAAAAAATTTAAATTATTGAAATGAGACACGTGTTGGGTCACACAAGTGCCTCAAGTGATGTGAACCTTCCTTTTTTAAAAAACTAGTGGGTGGCACACACGATGTGTGTGCAATTTAAATAAGTAGGAATAAAAAAAATAATAATGAAATTAATATTATAATGTGTCCTTAGCTTAAGTGGTATGAGTTCTTGTACTTAAACCCATGGTTATAGGTTCAAGCCTTGCCCATCTCTTTGTTTAACTTTTTTTAAAAAAATAAAAAATACTGCCACATGACATGAGGAGAGTAAAGCTTCAGGACACCATAAGAAGCGTTCACTTTATAATAGTATAGATAGATAAAGTTCTTTTTAACTATGCGTTTGAATAAAACGGGTAAAAAAAGAGTTTGTTTTGCTCAAAAATTAAATAGGACAAATTTAACTTATTTATTAATTTACGGCACAACACGCTTTTTTTTAAAAAAAAAAAAAGAAAAAAAAAGAAGTGTATTTAGAATGAAGGGTTGTTTGGAATAAACTAAATAAGTATACTTTTTGACTTTTCATGAAATATGGGTTGAGTTTGAAGTGATGTAGTAGAGAGGTGATGTGACTTAAATAAGATGTGACTTAAATATGATAGTGACTTTTTAACTTTTTAACTTTTTTAGACTATACCAAACCAAGCCTGAATCAATAATTTTCCCATCATGGATAATTTAATAAACTAATAAAGTATAAAAGGAGACAAAGGAGACAAAAGAGAAAATAAAAAGGAGCAGGAGTAAAAGATTTTTAGGACTGAGCATAAAAATTGAAAAATTATAAATTGGTTCGATTCAGATTAAATCACACTGTTTGTTTTGATTTTTTTCAATGTATGATTCAATCTTGATTTTTAAAATAGGTGAACCACATACATTACGGTTCGGTCCGTGATTTTATCGTCATGATTTCGGTTTGAAATTGAACCGGACCCCTTAAATATATACATATATGTAATTTGTTATTTATAGTACTCAAGTATATATTCATAAGTTGTTAATCTTTTACTTACATGTTACAATTTTGTTCTTATATAAGTAGAGCTAGCTCTAAATAATTATTTAAACAATTTTGTTTGTAAAATGATGATATATTACTTGATCTTTGAATAATTTATGATTATGTTGTAGATAATAACAAAGTTTATGAAAATCGTGGTTCGAAACTAAACCGAATCGCGTTTTCAAGGTTCAATTTAGTATGGTTTCAAGATTTTCATGATTCTGTTTGATTCTAAATTTTTGTGGAACTAAATGTAGTGATTTGATCTTGATTTACTTCAAAATTGAATCAAATTGCGTTTTCATGGTTCGGTTTAGTTTGGTTCCAAAGTTTTCATGGTTCCATTTGATTTCAAATTTTATGGAACTGAATGTAGTGATTTGATCTTGATTTACTTCAAAATCAAACCAAACCAAACTATGCTTACCCCTAGAAATTTCAACCGTTCACAAACCATGCTTTTAAGAATTCGCTCCTCAATAAAACAATAATAAACAAATTGGACTATAAAGTTTGTAGTCTTGTTTATAAAATACGCTTTAATTAGGTGGTATTTGATAAGATTAAAAATTAAACATTAAAATTTGAATATTGAATTTTTTAAGCTAAAAACATGTTTAATAAAAATTTAATTGTTGAATTAAAAATAAGTTGTTCTATATGATCTATACACTAGTCTAAATAGTAAGGAAAGAGAGAAGAGGATATACAAACTTGCTAAAACAAGAGAGAGGAGAACAATAGATTTTAATCAGGTTAAGTGCATCAAGAGTAAGGACTCTAAAATATCGGTGGAGGATGAAAAGATTAAGATGCGGAAGAACTATTTTGAGAAGTTAAATGAGGAACATGGAGGTAGGTCAAAGGGGGGAGAAAGTAGGCCGTAATAAGGAAAATCAAGACTACAGGTTCTATTGTAGGATTAAGAACTTTGAAATGGAAATTGCACTTAAGAAGATGAATTCGAATAAGGCTTTAGCACCCGATGATATCCCTATTGAAACTTAGAAATGTTTGGGTAAGAAGGGAGTTGCTTGGTTGACTAGGTTATTTAGAAAGATTTTGTTGACTAAGAAAATGTCAAAGGAGTGGAGGAATATTATTTTAGTACCAACTATAAGAATAAAGGAGATGTCTAAAATTGCAACAACTATAGAGGAATTAAGTTAATGTTTCATATAATGAAAGTGTGAGAGAGAGTGATGAAATGTTGATTGTGAGATATAATAGAGGTGTCAGATAATTAATTTGGGTTTATGCATGGTAGGTCAACGATGGAAGCAATCTATCTTTTAAGGAGAGTAATAGAAAGTATAGAGAAAAGAAAAGAGACATTCATATAGTTTTTATCGATCTTGAGAAAGTATATGATAGAGTGTCTCGGAATATAATCTGGTGAGTGTTAAAGAAGAAAGGGGTGACAAAAGATTACATTGATATGATTAAGGATATGTATAAAGGTGTTGTACGGGGAGCAAATATTCCGGCGTGCCCGTATTCCTTTCTTCCGTGCTCCGTCGATATCCGATCACCTGCGAGCAAATAACGGTGAGCTACCCGGCGATGTGTGGCCGGAAAAACCCTCCGACGGTCAAGTTAGCACACACCTTAGAGGGAATAGAGAGAAGGGAGAGAGTGTTTGAGTGTAAGGATTTTCTTACAGAGTGTTCGTCTGTCTGCGTATGGGAGGCGCAGACATGCTTATATACCCTCTGCGCCCCATATCCACTCCCAGTCATCTCCTGACACGTGGCTCCGTTATCCCATCTGTCAGCATAAACCTTGCTGAACATCACCTAATCCAACTGCCTGCCCATTCTCCTAGGAGCTCGGCAGCCGGGCAATTCCATCTCGGCCATCGTCTGCCATGCTGCGCTTCATGCCCAAGTACTCCAACAGCTAAGCTTAGATGAGGACCGGACTCAGCGGCATCTCGGCAAAGCCGAGCTCGGGACTACTTACGCTTGTCTGCGGTCGACCTACCTGCCGAGCAAATAGGTAATTCGGTCCAACCTTGCCTTTCCTGGTGCTGGACTTTTCACCTGACCGGCTTCGTAATCACGGATCCTTGCAGCTCGGTCAGTCAACGCGTTGCCTTAACCGAGCAGCTTCCTTCAAGGCCGGGCCACACAACTTGGCCCAACACCTGTTCGGCCCAAATCTGTCTGGCACAACTCTGCCCGGCCCAAATCTGTCTGGCACAACTCTGTCTGGCCCAAATCTGTCCGGCACAACTCTGTCCGGCCCAAATCTGTCCGGCACAACTCTGTCCGGCCCAAATCTGTCTGGCACAACTCTGTCCGGCCCAAATCTGTCCGGCACAACTCTGTCCGGCCCAAATCTGTCTGGCACAAAGTCCATATCATTAATCTCCCTCTCAATTGCCCCTTAATTCCGTCCGCTGAAGCGTGACTGGGATTACCTATCCTGACCGGGGTAATACTTCCTCGGTCCTCAATATGCAAGATGGTGACCGCACTAAGAAAGCGAGCAAGGTCCGCTCCACAACTTCCTTCTTGGCGAGCAACATCAACTCGGTCAAGGAACTTCCAAGGTCGGCGAGCAAGGTCCGCTCCGCGACTTGCTTCTTGGCGAGCAACAACAGCTCGGCAAAGAACTTCCAAGGTCGGCGAGCAAGGTCCGCTCCGCGACTTGCTTCTTGGCGAGCAACAACAGCTCGGCAAGGAACTTCCAAGGTTGGCGAGCAAGGTCCGCTCCGCGACGTGCTTCTTGGCGAGCAACATCAGCTCGGTCAAGGAACTCCGAGGAAGGCGAGCAAGGTCCACTCCGCGACTTCCTTCTTGGCGAACAACATCAACTCGGTCAAGGAACTCCGAGGAAGGCGAGCAAGGTCCGCTCCGCGACTTCCTTCTTGGCGAGCAACAACAGCTCGGCAAGGAACTTCCAAGGTCAGCGAGCAAGGTCCGCTCCGCGACTTGCTTCCTGGCGAGCAACATTAGCTGGTCAAGGAACTTCCAAAGTCGGCGAGCAACGTCCGCTCCGCGACTTGCTTCTTGGCGAGCAACAACTGCTCGGCAAGGAACTTCCAAGGTCAGCGAGCAAGGTCCGTCCCCCGACATCCTTCTTGGAGGACAAGATCAGCTCGGCCAAAAAACTCCAAAGAAGGGGAGCAAGGTCCGCTCCGCGACTTCCTTCTTGGCGGACAAGATCAGCTCGGCCAAGGAACTCCAAAGAAGGCGAGCTAGGTCCGCTCCGCGACTTCCTTCTTGGCGGACAAGATCAGCTCGGCCAAGGAACTACAAAGAAGGGGAGCAAGGTCCGCTCCGCCACTTCCTTCTTGGCGGACAAGATCAGCTCGGCTAAGGAACTCCAAAGAAGGGGAGCTAGGTCCGCTCCGCGACTTCCTTCTTGGCGGACAAGATCAGCTCGGCCAAGGAACTCCAAAGAAGGCGAGCTAGGTCCGCTCCGCGACTTCCTTCTTGGCGGACAAGATCAGCTCGGCGAAGGAACTCCAAAGAAGGCGAGCTAGGTCCGCTTCGCGACTTCCTTCTTGGCGGACAAGATCAGCTCGGCCAAGGAACTCCAAAGAAGGGGAGCAAGGTCCGCTCCGCGACTTCTTTCTTGGCGGACAAGATCAGCTCGGCCAAGGAACTCCAAAGAAGGGGAGCTAGGTCCGCTCCGCGACTTCCTTCTTGGTGGACAAGATCAGCTCGGCCAAGGAACTCCAAAGAAGGGGAGCTAGGTCCGCTCCGCGACTTCCTTCTTGGCGGACAAGATCAGCTCGGCCAAGGAACTCCAAAGAAGGCGAGCTAGGTCCGCTCCGCGACTTCCTTCTTGGCGGACAAGATCAGCTCGGCCAAGGAACTCCAAAGAAGGGGAGCAAGGTCCGCTCCGCGACTTCTTTCTTGGCGGACAAGATCAGCTCGGCCAAGGAACTCCAAAGAAGGGGAGCAAGGTCCGCTTCGCGACTTCCTTCTTTCTTGGCGAGCAACATTAGCTCGGCTGAAACTTCGGAGTTAAACAAATCATCAACTCGCCAGCCAGAGTAAAACATCTCGGCTGGAACCTCGCAGTTGAGCAAATCATCAACTCTTCAGCCGGAGTAAATCATCTCGGCTGGACCCTCGGAGTTGAGCAAATCATCAACCCGTCAGCCAGAGTAAAACATCTCGGCTGGAACCTCGCAGTTGAACAAATCATCAACTCGCCAGCCGGAGTAAAACATCTCGGCTGGAACCTCGGAGTTGAACAAATCATCAACTCGCCAGCCAGAGTAAATCATCTTGGCTGGAACCTCGGAGTTGAACAAATCATCAACTCTTCAGCCGGAGTAAATCATCTCGGCTGGAACCTTACAGTTGAGCAAATCATCAACTCTTCAGCCGGAGTAAATCATCTCGGCTGGACCCTCGCAGTTGAACAAATCATCAACTCGCCAGCCGGAGTAAAACATCTCGACTGGAACCTCGGAGTTGAACAAATCATCAACTCTTCAGCCGGAGTAAATCATCTCGGCTGGAACCTTACAGTTGAGCAAATCATCAACTCTTCAGCCGGAGTAAATCATCTCGGCTGGACCCTCGGTGTTGAGCAAATCATCAACCCGTCAGCCAGAGTAAAACATCTCGGCTGGAACCTCGCAGTTGAACAAATCATCAACTCGCCAGCCGGAGTAAAACATCTCGGCTGGAACCTCGGAGTTGAACAAACCATCAACTCTTCAGCCGGAGTAAATCATCTCGGCTTGAACCTTGCAGTTGAGCAAATCATCAACTCTTCAGCCGGAGTAAATCATCTCGGCTGGACCCTCGCAGTTGAGCAAATCATCAACCCGTCAACCAGAGTAAAACATCTCGGCTGGAACCTCGCAGTTGAACAAATCATCAACTCGCCAGCCGGAGTAAAACATCTCGGCTGGAACCTCGCAGTTGAACAAATCATCAACTCGCCAGCCAGAGTAAATCATCTTGGCTGGAACCTCGGAGTTGAACAAATCATCAACTCTTCAGCCGGAGTAAATCATCTCGGCTGGAACCTTACAGTTGAGCAAATCATCAACTCTTCAGCCGGAGTAAATCATCTCGGCTGGACCCTCGCAGTTGAACAAATCATCAACTCGCCAGCCGGAGTAAAACATCTCGGCTGGAACCTCGGAGTTGAACAAATCATCAACTCTTCAGCCGGAGTAAATCATCTCGGCTGGAACCTTACAGTTGAGCAAATCATCAACTCTTCAGCCGGAGTAAATCATCTCGGCTGGACCCTCGGTGTTGAGCAAATCATCAACCTGTCAGCCAGAGTAAAACATCTCGGCTGGAACCTCGCAGTTGAACAAATCATCAACTCGCCAGCCGGAGTAAAACATCTCGGCTGGAACCTCGGAGTTGAACAAACCATCAACTCTTCAGCCGGAGTAAATCATCTCGGCTTGAACCTTGCAGTTGAGCAAATCATCAACTCTTCAGCCGGAGTAAATCATCTCGGCTGGACCCTCGCAGTTGAGCAAATCATCAACCCGTCAACCAGAGTAAAACATCTCGGCTGGAACCTCGCAGTTGAACAAATCATCAACCCGTCAGCCAGAGTAAAACATCTCGGCTGGAACCTCGCAGTTGAACAAATCATCAACTCGCCAGCCGGAGTAAAACATCTCGGCTGGAACCTCGGAGTTGAACAAACCATCAACTCTTCAGCCGGAGTAAATCATCTCGGCTTGAACCTTGCAGTTGAGCAAATCATCAACTCTTCAGCCGGAGTAAATCATCTCGGCTGGACCCTCGCAGTTAAGCAAATCATCAACCCGTCAACCAGAGTAAAACATCTCGGCTGGAACCTCGCAGTTGAACAAATCATCAACTCGCCAGCCGGAGTAAAACATCTCGGCTGGAACAGGAGAGTAAACCCCTCATCCACTATTATTTCGGACACAACAAAGCTCTTCAGCAAAAGTAATTCACTTCTATTACATTGACAAAAAGAGTATTTGCATTCAGAAGTGTAGGGGAAACAAGTCCCTCAAAAAATTACATAAGGCCGCATTCCATGGTCGGGGTACGCCTTTGCCATCCAAATCTTCTAAGTGGTATGCCTCCTTGCCCGGTTATCTTGTAAGGCTCTTCCTAGTTTGCCCCTAGCTTGCCTTCACCCGGCACTAGTGCGTTGCCCATGACCTTCCTTAAAACCCAGTCGCCCACTTGCCCGTGGCTATCGAGGTTGTCTCCGCGGTGGACGTCGCTGCATCGTCCTCTACTCGGATGTGCTCATTGATGCGCTGCATTAGGTGCCACATGGATGTCTGCTGGCTCATTGTAAGCGAATCCCTCAGCCTATGTCCGAGCGGGAGACCGCGCTTATATTGGGTGATTGCCAGTTTGACTGGGCAATCTAGGATCTCATTGAAGGTATCCCAGTACCTGGAGTTGTACGCCTTGAGAGTGTCGCTCGGTTCCATCCTGACACTAAGTAAATGATCGACTTCCTTTGGTGTTTTTGTGTTGGTTTTGAAGCGCGTCACAAAGGCTTCGGCCAACTGATGCCACTGTTGTATGCTCCCTTCCGGCAACCTCTCGAACCACTTCAAGCCCAGCTCACCTAAACTTGACGGGAAGATCAGGCACATAAGTCCGTCATTTCGCCTATGTCCGGCCATAACCTGTCGGAAGTGGCTCACATGCATGTAAGGATCGGTTTTTCCATCGTAGAGTGTGAACTTAGGCTGGTGGAAGCCTGTCGGAAGCGGTGTTGTCTCTATTTCCAGGAAAAAAGGGGTGGCACTTAACCTGGCCAAATCTGAATCCACTAGGAGTGGCGCTGCCTAGCGGGGTGGAGGCATTCTGACCTCCTCGCTGGCGTGAACCCCGTAGGATAACCGCTGGAACGCCGGTATCCTCTGGGCATCGCGCCGGCAAGCCCGCTCCTTCAAGACCGCCCGCAAATCCTCCGAATGAGCGGAGTAAGAGTACCTCGATGTCGTCACCGGACGCGAGGGCCGGTAGGTGCTGTCTTGCGCGCTAGACTTCTCTGCATGCGCGTCGGAATCACCAACCTGGTAACTTCTGGTAATAGATATGGACTGAGTACGTCGCTGACTCTGGCCGCCTGAACGACGGGATGGAGTGCGCTCACTGTGGTCTCCCACTCCAGCTACACCCTTCCCTTTGACATGCCGCTTCAGATCCTCCATCTCCGCCGCCATTCGCCGGATGACAGCGTCTTGATCCCTTAACTTATTTTCCAGACGCTTGGCGTGTGAATCTCTCCTCCGCCGGTGACCGTCTGGACTCCGTGAATGTCCATGACTTCTTCCGCGCTTATCCCGCGCGTCTCCTGACTGGCCTCCGGTGGGCGTCCCCAAGTCCGCCATTGGATGGATGGCGGGAGGGCCTTCTCTCCTTCGGGTGAACTCCGGGGTAGCTCCATCTATGGCAGACAACGGAAACTCATCGTTGTTCGCCATGGACGGCGATCAGATGAACCTAGAAGACAAGGTTTTGTCTGTCAAGCTTCCCACAGACGGCGCCAATTGTACGGGGAGCAAATATTCCGGCGTGCCCGTATTCCTTTCTTCCGTGCTCCGTCGATATCCGATCACCTGCGAGCAAATAACGGTGAGCTACCCGGCGGTGTGTGGCCGGAAAAACCCTCCGACGGTCAAGTTAGCACACACCTTAGAGGGAATAGAGAGAAGGGAGAGAGTGTTTGAGTGTAAGGATTTTCTTACAGAGTGTTCGTCTGTCTGCGTATGGGAGGCGCAGACATGCTTATATACCCTCTGCGCCCCATATCCACTCCCAGTCATCTCCTGACACGTGGCTCCGTTATCCCATCTGTCAGCATAAACCTTGCTGAACATCACCTAATCCAACTGCCTGCCCATTCTCCTGGGAGCTCGGCAGCCGGGCAATTCCATCTCGACCATCGTCTGCCATGCTGCGCTTCATGCCCAAGTACTCCAACAGCTAAGCTTAGATGAGGACCGGACTCAGCGGCATCTCGGCAAAGCCGAGCTCGGGACTACTTACGCTTGTCTGCGGTCGACCTACCTGCCGAGCAAATAGGTAATTCGGTCCAACCTTGCCTTTCCTGGTGCTGGACTTTTCACCTGACCGGCTTCGTAATCACGGATCCTTGCAGCTCGGTCAGTCAACGCGTTGCCTTAACCGAGCAGCTTCCTTCAAGGCCGGGCCACACAACTTGGCCCAACACCTGTTCGGCCCAAATCTGTCTGGCACAACTCTGCCGGGCCCAAATCTGTCTGGCACAACTCTGTCTGGCCCAAATCTGTCCGGCACAACTCTGTCCGGCCCAAATCTGTCCGGCACAACTCTGTCTGGCCCAAATCTGTCCGGCACAACTCTGTCCGGCCCAAATCTGTCCGGCACAACTCTGTCCGGCCCAAATCTGTCTGGCACAACTCTGTCCGGCCCAAATCTGTCCGGCACAACTCTGTCCGGCCCAAATCTGTCTGGCACAAAGTCCATATCATTAATCTCCCTCTCAGGTGTGGTGACCACTATTAGATCACCTGTTGGAGAGACAAGTGAATTTTCAATTACCGTAAGGTTACACCAAGGATCAACCTTAAGTTTTTATCTTTTTACTTTAGTTATGGATAAGTTGACGAGAAATATTCAAGATAATATGACATAGTGTATGCTTTTTACAAATGATATCGTGTTAGTGGATGAGACTAGAAAAGAAGTTAATACTAAGTTGGAGACTTGGAGAGAAGCACTTAAATTTGAAGGATTTAGGATAAGCAAAACTAAGACAGAGTACATGGAGTGTAATTTTAGTAACTGTAACCATAGAAGCATGAAGATTGAGAACCAAGAATTACTTAAGAGTTAACATTTCGTTATTTATGATCGATTATCACAATGGCTGCAGAGATTGGAGTGAATGTGATCCATAGAATTAAAGCAGGATAGCATAAATGGTGGAGTGTGTCTAGGGTATTGTGCGATAAACGAGTACCCACTAGACTAAAAATGAAGTTTTATAGAACGGCTATAAGACTAGCGATATTATATAGGTCAGAATGTTAGGCAACTAAGAAACAACATGTAAATAAAATGAGTGTTGCTGAGATGAGGATGCCAAGGTGGATGTGTGGTAAGACTAAAAAAGATAGAGTTAAGAATGAGTATGTTCGAAAATGAGTATGAGTAGTGCCGAGTATGGTCATATACAACGGAGACCAACAGAGGCAGTAGTGAAGAGATACGATACAGTAATGGTAGATTGAAGTGTTAGGGAAAGAGACAGACCTAGATTGACGTAGGCTAGTATAGTAAATAGAGATATGAATCTCCTTAATTTGACTAATAAAATGACCTTGGATAGAGTAGAGTGGAGAAGAAGGATTCATGTAGCCGACCTCATTTGATGGGACTTAAGGCTTAGGTTGGTTTGGTTTGGTATATTTCAATTTTTATATTATGATTGTGATGATGGTGGTGGTAGTGACAATGGCATAATGGTGGTGGTGGCGGTGGTGGCGGTAGCGGTGGCGGTAGCGGCGGCGGCGATTGCGGTAGTGATGGTAATGGTAATAAAATGATAGTGGTGCTTATGACAACAATGACAATGGTGATGAAGATGGTGGTAGTAACGGTAATGGTAACGGTGGTGGTGGTAATGGTAGCAATGGTGGTAGTAGTGGTGATGGTAATGGTGGTAGTAATAGCGGTAGTGGTGATGACAACAATGGTGGCATGGTGATGGTGGTACTGGTAGCAATAATGGTAGCGATGGTGGTTGTAGTGGTGGAGGTGGTGGGGGTATTGAGTTTATGATAATGTATATTGATACTTAAATTTAATATTTATAAATTTAGAGTGCTGCTATTAGCACCTACCAAAATTCTTTGGACCCCCCATTTCTTTGAACCCCAACCCTAAACCCTAAATTTTAATAATATTTTTTTGGACACCCTACTTATTACCAAATCTACACATATTCATAATATTTTTCACAATGAAATGCACACCCACCTAATTTTTCATCCCTCTTCTTCCTTGAATCACTCAATTTTCAGAGTTTGGAGCTTTGGTCCAATATAAAATTCTTGGACCCCAACCCTCCATCACTCTCGTCGCCGTCTCGGCCGTCAACGGAGCATTCCGATGACTCTCATCTTCTCTGAACGCTCTCCGTATCGCCGAATCAGTAACCTCTCTCATTATCATCTTCTTCGTTGCTTTTTGTATCTTCGTCATCGCTGAGATCGATCAAAGATACTTCAATGTCTATGGGATTTGCATAACCATTTGCAAGATGAGGAAAAATAGAATCATCGTCTGAATCGCCATCAGAATCATCATTTGAATCGCCATCAGAATTCTGAATGTAGCCCAAAACAATTTGTTCACCACTGTGTAGCCGAAAAAATGTATTTTGTTCAGAATTATTTTGTTGAACAATAATAATCCTGTTAGCACTGTATGTCCGAACAAAATTTGTTCATCACTGTGTAACTTGAATCCATTCCAATTCACAACTTAAAATAACATAAATTAAATCCATTTAAAATACATAACTTAAATCCATTCCAATTCACTCTTTTCCATTCTAAGTTAGTTTAACAAAAAAAATTACATAACTAACTATCTGCATTAATGTTCAGAACCTATGTATTGAACGAAAGGATTATGTTCAGTACTGTATTACCAAACATAATTCTAACAGTTAGCAAACCAGTACCGAACAGCTCGAACGAAACAAGAACGACCGAAAACGACCGAGAATGTTAATACAAGACAGATAAACTTATCAATGGAACGCCGGTCTCACTAGAATTGTTGTCATCGCCCTCCATTGCTCTACACAGTGAAATAAGTGATGAAGTATACGTTATGCTTGAAGCAAAACTTTCAAGTTCAATAGCGTTGATGATGGTGATGAAGATGATACATTCAGGATTTAAAATGATTATGAAAAATAATAGATTTAGGATTTATGTTAGTTGGTTATGGAAAGTAACATGTTTAGGGTTTACAAACATGGAATACGTATAGTTGGAGTTAGAGTTTGAGGTGGGAGTGGGGGTGGGTGTCCAATATTATAGAGTATTAGTTCTTATTGATAAGTGGGTGCTCCATTTAATAATGTCTTTTAATGTAATTTTACTTTAGGGTATAATTGTAATAAAAAAAAATTATAAAATGGGGGGTCCAAAAAATTTTGACAGGTGCTAATAGCAGCATTCGAAATTTAATCAGAATTAAATAAGTTTCATATGATTTAAAATTTTCTTAAATTTTAGGTTACATTTTAAGAGGTAATTAAATTTTTAATAATTATGATTATCAAACGGGCTTAATTAATTCTCACTTAATACAAAATTTCCAAACTCTTTTGGACCCGATTGCTCTAATTCAAGTGAGAGTGGGAGAAGTGGTCCTTTCAGAGGGAATCATGCAAAAGAAAGGGATTTGGCGGGGTAGCTGCCTCGGGTATGGATAAGAATCAATGTAGATGGTGCAGTCATCGACTCCTTTGGCTATGTATAGGGATGTAAATTGTGCCCGGCCCGACCCACCCAGGCCCAAGCTCAGGTCGGCCATGTCAGACCGCTCGGGTCCTACCAAAATTCGGGTTAGGCCACAAGCTAGAAAATTAGGCTCAAGCTCAGGCCTAGAGGTATTTGGGCCTTGAACAGGCCTAGGCCTAGGCTCGGATTTGCGTCGAGCCTGGGCGAGCCTAAACATTTTATTTTCTATTTTTTCTACCAAAAGTTTATTCTTTTTCACTAAAAATGACACTGGGACTTGGGTGGGCCGAGCCTCGAGCAAGCCGATGGGTCAGGACGGCCTTCAAAATGATGGCCTAGGCCTAAGGTCTCGGGCTAGGCTCAGGCTTGGGCCTAAGCGGGCTAGGCTCGAGCTTGGGCATTAGTAGGCTGAGCCCACCTCAATCTACAGGCGCGCCGTCCACATGCCGTAGGCCATTTTCACACCCCTAGCTATGTAACAATTGGATGTTTAATCCGGTCATGTGAAGGTCATTGGCAGGTGGGTTTTCAGTACTGTATCAGGACTGCTCATTGCCTTCATGTAGAACTTCAGGCCATATATGGTAGGGGCTATGGCTTTGTGCTACTGGAATTGGATCTCAAGAGTGTGCAATTGATAATTAATTTTGATGAATATAATTCGAAAGCCGTATTAGGACGGCAAATCAAGGAGTTGGCCGCTAAAGATTGGTGCTATGAGATTGGTTTTGTGCCTCGAGAGGTGAATGAATGAGTGTGCTGACAACCTAGCGTAAGCGGCTTTAGATGCTTGGTCTAGCCACCAAATCTTGCGAGATGGGAGGTTGAATTTAGGAGAAAGTGCTAGAAATGGTTTGGGAAAAACAGGCTTTTCCTAAACTTTAGTCTATTTTTAAAGTAGAACTCATGAGCCAAAGTTGGCGGGTCTATGTGGCAACGTGTTCTTTGTCGTGTGACAATTCAGGTCGAATATTTGGTTGCTCAAAACCATTATCGGGTAAATGAGATATTGATGCTAAAGTGAGCTTTATGAAAATGGTGTTTTGGTTAGTTTTCCACAAGGAATGAAGAAAAGCTTGTACCACATTGCTTAGGTAGGCAAACATGTTGTGGGTTTATAAGCCTTAAGTTTGCATCTTGGAGAAGACCTTAAGGGGCACCCAAGTTTTGTGGAGGGGGGGTTATGGGTAAAGTGCGCCTTAAAACATTGGACCCAAAAACAACCACGTGCACGCTGCCGCCTAGATGGGGCGCAGATGTGAGGTTGGGTTGGGCTTGTGTTGTCCAGTCCAATGCTTATCTTTTTAGGCCAAAAACTTTTGAATTTTATTTATTTATATTTTTTAATTAAATTCCTACCGTTTGGAATTTAAATTTCCATTTGAAATTCAAAATAAATTTTGTTTTGACCTTAAAACAACCACACGCGCCCGCCACCGCCCACTAGTCCGAATCGGACCAAATGCGAGTGTGAAGTTGGGTTGGGCTTGTGTTGTCCAGTTCAATACTTATCTTTTTGGGTCAAAAGCTTTTGAATTTTATTTGTTTATATTTTTTAATTAAATTTCTACCGTTTGGAATTTAAATTTCTATTTGAAATTCAAAATAAATTTCTTTTTGATCCCAAACACAACCACACATGTGCGTCGCTACTAGCCAGTCTGAACTGGACCATGCGCGAGTGTGAAGTTGGATTGGGCTTGTGTTGTCTAGCCCAATGCTTATTTTTTGGGGCTAAAACCTTTTGAATTTTATTTGTTTATTTCTTTTAATTAAATTCCTACCATTTGGAATTTAAATTTCTGTTTGAAATTCAAAATAAATTCCTTTTTGACCCCAACATTTCTGAACGTTGGCAGTTTGGTCCAACACACCTTTCTAGCTTTTCCCTTAAACTCAAACAGGTTCATGCCTGTTCAATTCTGTCCCAAACAGCCACCATTTTTTCTATAAATAGGCAGTCCTCTATTTGTTCTATTCATTCAATTTTCGTTCTTCTTCTTTTTGCATTTTTTTGCATTTGCTTATGTGAGAGAAAAGTATATACACAGACTGTGTTCGCTAAATAATTAGTGTGTAGTGCTTCTATTAATTGTTGTCAATCATTTTATCATGGGAGATAGACGTCCATATTCTGATAGCACTATAGAGATGATGAATCTATCTTAAAGAAACAGTGTCAAACGCTAGACTTAATTATTTTTTTAAAAAAATAATTTTGTAAGTATTTTTCTTATTTTTTGGTTTCATGTTATTTAATTTTTTGTTTTCCAGATTCTGTTTTATTTCTATAGTAAAAAAGAATCTGTTTTTCCATAGTTTAATTTTATATATTCTAATTCAATGTCTAGTACTCGAACAAAATCGCTTCTTTCTTAAACTATTCTTCGAATACAGTAAATATTGTCTGACATAGAGGTTATGGAAAGAGATGCAATTGTGGGAGCTCCTAATTCAGCAATAACATAGTTTGTTTTCTTTGGCTTCGGCCACCATTGTACCTTAAAAAAAGAAAAAAAAGAAAAAAAAAGAGTGCTAAATCAACTTATCAAACACTCCCTTAGATTATTGCTTAAATTTAAGTGTCTTTACAAAACACATTTTTAATGATAAAATGTGTATATAAACCGCGTTAATATCATAAAATTAGGAATCTATGTTGAGGAAAAAAAATATACGGTTGAAAGGGACGTGTGCCTAGTTTTGTTGACAATTGACCCCAAAATGGACAATTTTCCCCCTTATACCTAAAAATTAACATTTTAAAACTAAGTTGTCATTCAAATGTTACTTTAACCCATAATTAACTTGCTCTACTGAGCTCCGTTTTATTTTTATTTTTTTTTCTTCAGTAAGTGGGGTTTTGAGCCCCTTTTTTTTCCCAGTAAGTTTGCATGCACAAGGGGAATGTGCATGCCTAGTTTGGTGGACAAAAAATCCTGAATGGATCATTTTGCCCCCATACCTAAAATTTTACATTTTTCGAGCTAAGTAGTCATGCAAATCTTAAGCTATTCCATAACAGCTCTTTTGAGT
Source organism: Camellia sinensis (assembly GCF_055761805.1). NCBI lineage: Eukaryota > Viridiplantae > Streptophyta > Magnoliopsida > Ericales > Theaceae > Camellia > Camellia sinensis. The sequence goes on from NC_138963.1 coordinate 87,684,381, forward strand.
TCTGTTTTTTCCCGCAAGTTTGTATGTATGAAAGGAATGTGTGATGGTGGTGGCAATGGAGGCATCAATGACAATGGATAATGATGATGTTGTGGTGATGGTTGTAGTGGCTCTAGGGTACAGTGGCAACAGTTGTGCTGTGTAGTCGTAGAAGTGGAATCAGTAATAATGGTATTGACGTGGCTGTGGTAGCACTATGGTGGCTAAATTGTGGTACTAGAGTCATAGCGGTGACAATAGTAGCAGCAACAATAGTGGGAATGGTTTTTTTAGAATAGTGGTGGTGGTGACAATAAGAGTGGTATTGGTGGTAATGATTGACCCAACAGTCGTAGGCCAGTAAGAAAAATATTTTTCCACCTCTAATAAATAAAAAATAAAATAAAACAAAATAAGTACCAAATCCAATCATTTTCTAGACTACAAAAACAATCTCGGTTGACAATTATTTTTCATTATACAAAAAAAAAATCCAAAAACTGTTTTCACCCAAACAAAATCTCCATAATGTTTTAGTAAAAATTCTGTTCGTTTATCTCCTTTCATCACCATTACTTTCATAGCTCAAAATGGCACCTTCCAACAGCAGCAGATGATACAAGCGTAACTTGGACTTGGACTTGGACTTGAGTAGATGTGTATGAGAAGTATGAAATAAGCAAGTAAAATTCCTTTCCCTCACAACAAACAGCAACGGTGAAACAAGCACGGGATAAGAATCAGATTGACTCCACTATTGGCCCTCATTCACCGGATCTCTATGGTTAGAGGCCCGAGAGCTTAAATCCTTTTCACCTTGCCTAGTCTCCTCGGATTCTGACATTTTGGGAAGAGAATCTTCAAGTGCCTCAAGGAAAGACAGAACAGTGAACTTGTCTGCAAAAAAAGAAGAGATAACTATTGACCGTGAAAATAGTGTATATTACATATCAACCACCAAACTAAATACAGTCTTGGCTACTCTGAGCTAAACCAAATCTGTTAATTGATCATTCAGTTACGGCTATAGATTTTAAACCAACATTTTCTCCGCAATGTACAACTTTATGGAGCTGAGACTGATTCAACAACTCAAACTAATAAAGCCAACAAAGCCTCACTTTACTTATCAAATTCCTTTTCCTTTTTGAGATAAAAAAAATCAAAATCATTTTCTCCACAGTTTGCCAACTCTGGACCTGAAAGAGCTCTTATAACACTAAAAGCGATATAATCAGCAGATAAAAATAATTTGTCCTGAAATTAATCACAAACAAATTAAAGTCACCAAATTAATAATTCATCCAGTCATTGGGAGGTTGAAACTGTTGCTGGCTTACATTTACTTGGGTCAATTCCAAATTGAGTGAGATCTATCTGTCCAGTTCGAAGCACCTAAACAAAGAAGAAATCATAAGGCTCATAAAATTGGCCGATATTATACAAAAATATAAATTCATAATAGAAAGACAGGTGGTTGTTGTTGTTTGGGGGGGAACAATTTCTCACATAAGTAAATGAATCTATTTGTTGGCGGAAAGGAGGGCTCTGCAGTAAATCCATTAACTCCTCTGGAGTCCATTGGCCCTGCAATATCGCAACAATCTTCAGGAAAAAAAAAAAAAGCATTAACAAAAAATTTAATGAATCAACAGAACTCAAAAAAGACTTACCTCAGGTAAATATGATGTCAGCTGCTCTTCCATTGGAAGAGTCTCTAGTAAAGGGAATATCAAATCGGGCTTCAAAATATCCCCCAATCCAAAGCCTAAAGACCAGTGCAAAAGAGGAGAATCATATTATGGAAAAAATTAGTCAATGCACAGGAGATATTAGTATGAGACCCCATATATCTTCTCATTCAATAGGGTCATAAATCTTACAGAACAATTTAATGACTCTTTTTACATGTCACAATTGAGAGCTCCTAGGAAATAATTAACCTGAAGACATTCTTTAGTTAACCATCCAAGGAGAGGATCTGTAGACTGTCATATGTGGATCATGATAATGGTGTCAATTGCAGGCATATGTCTAAGCATTAGATTCATCCAACTCCCGACTCCCACAACACCAAAACCCGGCTAAATATTTGTATCTCTTACTGTATAGATCACAAGCACTTTACTACTTTGAAGCAACTTTTTTTTTTTTGCCGTGATAAATATAACCCTTCTTTCCAAAGTAATAATGAAATGGGTAAATTACAAATATACACCCCCTAAGGTATCTAACAAATACAATTGACTCCTTCAGGTTCTAGAAAATATATCCCGCTTTTTAAGATTTTAAATTGTGTAATAAATACCCCTTCCCTCAGTCAACTGTTATGTCAACTAACAGATTAGATGATGTTAACAGCTCTACTTATTAAAATACGTATTTTACCCTCACGATTTTTTCTTCTCCTCTATCAAAATACCCTTCTTCTTCTATATATATACGCATACAGTCAAACTACTGCTATGGTATTGCAAAATATAGAAAAAAAAAAGAAGAGAGAAGAGTTTCAATGGATTAAACTAGTCTTGTAACAAGTCGATATCGTTAGACGAGCCTTAGTTTGAAGAAAATTCGTAGGTCGTTGGAAGAGTTCTACTGTTGTGGCTCAAGTATAACCTACTGGTGTAATAAAGATTTTGCTTAACATGCATGCCATTTACAATAGATAACATGCCAATTCAAGAATAGATGCTCATCTCTTACATGCTTAAGGTTTGGTATCTGAAGAACAGGCCTTTGCCATTTGAGATATTTAGAGTTGTCTGATACAGAAGTTGGAAGAAATGGCTTCCATCATGAGGCAAAAGGAGAGGTTGGTAGAGAGAAAGGAGAAACAGGGTAATTTTGTTTTGGTATGAGAGGGTATTAGGTAATCTCTCTTTTTCTGTTATCCCTTAAAAGACAAACTCTGACAAGAGGGTATCTATATTTTTTCAAACCAAATGAGCATATTAGTATTTTTGGTAAACTTCACGGGTTGGTAGATGTTATGATTAGGAGGAGAGTGAATATAGCTTGTGTACAATAAACTAAGTGGACGGGTGAGAAAGCTAGGAAAATTGAGGACACCGGTTTTAAACTGTATAATAGTGGTAAGGATAGACGCAGGAATGGGGTAAGAATCATCATTGTCAAGGGTCTTGTGGAGAATGTAGTGTGGTCATTAGGAAAGGGAATAGGATTATGTTAATTAAACTAGTTATTGGAGGGAATATAGTGAACGTTATTAGTGCGTACGCCCCGCAAGTAGGATTAGATGATCAGACTAAAAGGGATTTTTTGGAACAAATAGATGAGATCTTACTGGAGATACTCGTAGGAGAAAACCTGGTTATAGGCGGAGATTTTAATGGCCATGTAGGCATAGATAAACTAGGCTATGAAAGGGTGCACGGTGGATACGGTTTTGGTCACAGAAATGAGACTGGAGAGAGTATCTTAGATTTTGCGTTGGCTTCTGACCTGGTGATGGCCAATACTATGTATGAGAAGAGAGAGGAGCATTTGATAACCTTTAAGAGTGGGTCAGTTAAGAGCCAAATAGATTACTTCTTAGTGAGAAAAGTGGACTGCCTAAAATGCAATGATTGTAAGGTGATTACTGGAGAGAGCCTGACCTCTCAACATAGGATTTTGATACTAGATTTATTCTTTAAAATGTGGGACCTAAAAGTGGTTAAAAGGGTGGGTGTCGTAGGATGAGATGGTAGGACCTAAAAAGGGTTAAACTAGAAATATTTAAGAATAAAATGGATAAGGAAGGTACTTGGGACAAGGAAGGTACTTGGGACTTGGAAGATGATGCTAACACTGTGTGGAACTCGATGGCCAATTGTATGAAGAAAATCTCAAGGGAAGTGCTTGGAGAGTCGAAAGGAACGAGACCTAACTCTAGGGAAACTTGGTGGTGGAAAGAAGAGGTTCAAGCGGTAGTTAAGGTAAAAAAAATAGTGCTTTAAAAAGTGGCAGAAGGATAGAACTAAGGAAAACCTTAAGAGCTATAGATTAGCTAATAAGGATGTCAAGAAAGTAGTGAGAGAGGCTAAGTCGAAAGCTTATAATGACCTATACACTAAACTAGATAGTAAGGAGGGAGAGAAGAGGGTATACAAACTTGCTAAGATACGAGAGAAGAAAATAAAAGATTTTAATCAAGTTAAATGCATCAAGAGTGAGGATTCTAAGTCATTAGTGAAGGATAAAGAGATTAAGGAAAAATGAAAGAACTATTTTGAGAAACTATTAAATGAGGAATATAGAGGTACGACAATAAGGTAAGAAATAGCCAGTAATACGATAAATCGAGACTATAGGTTCTATCGCAAGATTAGGAACTTTGAAATGTAGATTGCACTTAAGAAGATGAAATCAAATAAGGCTATGGGACTCGATGATATCCTTATTGAAGCTCGGAAGTGTTTGGGTAAAAAGAGAATTGCTTGGTTCACTAAGTTGTTTAGCAAAATTTTGTTGACTAAGAACATGCCAAATAAGTGGAGGAAGAGTATTTTCGTGCCAATCTATAAGAATAAAGGAGATGTCCAGAATTGCAACAACTACAAAGGAATCAAGCTAATGTGTCGTATAATGAAAGTGTGGGAGAGGGTGATGGAATGCCGATTGCGAGATATAATAGAGGTGTCAGAGAATCAATTTGGATTTATGCCTGGCAGGTTAACAATAGAGGCGATCTATCTTTTGAAAAGAGTAATGGAAAAATATAGAGAAAATAAAAGAGACATTCATATGGTATTTATCGACCTTGAGAAAGCATATGATAAAGTGTCCGAGATATAATATGGTAGGTGTTAGAGAAGAAAGAGATGACAAAAGGTTACATTGATGTGATTAGAGACATGTATGAAGAGATGGTGACCACTATTAAATCACCTACTAGAGAGACAAATGAATTTCCTATCACTGTAGGATTACACCAAGGATCTACCTTAAGTCCTTATCTTTTTACTTTAGTTATAGATGAGTTGACGAAAAATATTCAAGATGACGTACCATGGTGTATGCTTTTTGCAGACGATATCGTGTTAGTGGATGAGGCTAGAGAAGGAGTTAACACAAAGTTGGAGAGTTAGAGAAAAGTTCTTGCATCTAAGGGATTCCGGATAAGCAGAAATAAGACAGAGTACATGAAGTGTAAATTTAGTAATAATAACAATGAAAGCAGAGGAGAAGTGAAGATTGAGAACCAAGAACTGCCTAAGAGTGAACATTTTCGTTATTTAGGATCAATTATCACAACAGCGAGGGAGATTGATGCGGATGTGGCCCATAAAATTAAGGCGGGATAGTGTAAATGGAGAAGTGCGTCTGGGATACTGTGCGATAAACAAATATCCACTAGATTAAAAGCTAAGTTCTATAGAACGGCTATTAGACTAGCGATGTTGTATGAGACGAAATATTGGGCAACCAAGAAACATGTAGATAAGATGAGTGTGGCTGAGATAAGGATGCTAAGGTGAATGTGTGACAAGATTAGACAAAATAGAATTAGGAATGAGTGTATTCGGGAATGGGTAGGAGTAGCACCGATAGAAGATAAGTTGAGAGAATCGACTGAGATGGTTTGGTCATATTCAACGGAGACCAACAGAGACAGTAGTGAAGAGATACAATACTGTAACGATAACAGTAACGGTAGATGGAAGTGTCAGAGGAGGGGATAGGCCTAGATTAATGTTGGCTAGCATTGTAAATAGAGATTTGGATCTACTTAATTTGACTAACGAAATGGCCTTTGATAGGGCCGCGTGGAGAAGAAGGATTCATGTAGCCGACCCCATTTGATTGGACTTAAGGCTTGGTTTGGTTTCAAGGGTTGTATTTGTGATTTACCCTGATAAAATTTAATTATTCAAAAAGGTATTATAAGAATATCACCCAAGTAAAAAGTGGATGAAGATGAAACAAATGATCTCTATGCACCTCCACAAGTGTCAAACAGCACTTTGAAATCCAAAAATTGGTCAACACCCATCTCCCAACTATATAAAAAGCTTATAACTGTAATTTTGAACCTATACAAAGAAACCTCTCTACCATCAAATGAGCTCTGAATCATTTCTCCCCAAATGATTCACATAATGTGTAGTGGAATCAAACTCCACACCTTTTTCACCTCTTCCCCCACCCTAGCCCCACGCCAACAATGCCAACAGATCCTCCATTCCAAAAGGGAACACCCACCCCAATCAAACCATGAAGAATCAATGACCAAAGTTCCTTAACGACTTGATAATGAATTAAAAGACGGTTCACCAGTTCACAAAAAAATTAATATATCATAAACCAAAACTATGAGATATGCTTTCCAGGTGCATCACCAATTAAACTTGGACGCATACCCATAATCTCACCAAGTGTCTTCCATGTTCAGCATAGATACTTCTTACATTCTAAAGAGAGGGTAGGATAAAAGAAATGGGTTGACTGATAGACACCATTGTTGTGCAATTGGTCACTTTTCAATACTCTGCACTCTACTTCGTCAATGTTGGCTAGGAAAAAAAAGGTTTGAATGGTTTTGTAATGTGTAAGAGAAATTTTCTTAGTATTAAAACACGAAGGTAGAATATTTTAAAATATAAAAGGGAGAGTCTCTTTCTGATGATATCTAGAGGCTTAAATCATCAGAGCGTAGTCTCAGAGCCAAAAACAGCATCTTGTGGATACAATTTTGTAGGGTGGGACGAACCCTGCATAGTTATTTGGGTCCTCAGTTGAAATTGCTAATTTCTGCATAATTAACAAAATACATTACATCTATTTCCATGGTAACATTTACAACAAATCTGGCAGATGTATGAGATAACAAAAGAACCCTTGGTCCTAAAGAAACTTTGAAGCTGATGCAGTTTATTAACTACACAGCCCCAAAACAGAAAGTACAATTTTCCACATCACTAAAAGTTTGACTAGCATCCTCAATTTCCAGGTTAAGACAGAGCGACGAAACACTATAATCATGTAAACTATTACCTGCATCTGGATCTTCAACTTCACCTGTATGTCAATAACCAGGAATCAACAGTTGGCCGAAGGCCCAAGCAATCAAAAGCAAAAGAACTTACAAAAAAGATTTTCCTTAAAGGGAGAACTAAATTGTACCAGCAGCAGGCCCAATGTTACTCAGTATTCTCTGTAGATCTGCCAATTTCACAGGTCCAGAAGAGGTGACATCACTAGTTACTTCTGCACCAATGCTTGGGCCAACCAAATTCCCAGCCCTATAAAAGAAAATTTAGAAAAACACAAATTTGAGAGTTTACGTCAAAACATAGACCAGAAGATCATAAATCATATCATGGGAAAATAATGCAAAATGAAAAAGATGAAAGTAAGGCTTGTAACAGAATAGTGTCCCAACACAGGATATCCAAATTACAACATTTATTCTACACCCCCATTTTACAATATCTTGGAACTCTTCACATAAATCAACATACTTGATATGTCACGATCACAATATGATTATACCTCCTGAGAGAATTATCCAACTTGTGACAGAATTTAGTGTTCCTTTCTTCCTCTCTAAGCCATAACCCAATGGAGCACTATCTCCAACTAACGTCTCTCTCAAAATCAGCCGGAAATACGACACCTTCCTTACTAGCACCTCTATATTCCTCCATTACATCATCTGCAAACAAAACCACATTGAAAATCTATTGTCCCTCAACACAGCCCACAAGACAAAAACTGTTTTCAGTTACCTAGAAAGCACTTTTGTCAAAATTTTATACAACGATATGACAAGATTGATCAGTTTAAAATCACCAACCTTAAAAAAATAATTCTTTTTAGGTATTAAACAAATAAACAAAGCATTTGTGCAGGAGTTCACAATACCTCTCTGCAAAAATACAGAAAAAAAATACTAAATCCCTCCTAATCACATCCAAACAATCTTAAAAGACAGCCACAGTGAAGTCGGCAGGGCTTAGAGCCTTATCCCTATCACACTAAAAATTGCCAATCTAATCTCCTCTACATCAAACGGTCTTTCCAACCAGCTAGACTTCTGCCCTCAATTGAAGACCAGTCCAAACCTTCAATCCCTAACCTATCGACCCCATTCAAAGTATAAAACCTAGAATAAAAAGTAATAATTTCATCTATTGTATGATCTTCATTTTCCACCCTCCTAGAAGCCTTTCCCAACCTCTTAATAAACTTCTTCCTTTCCCCTTTCGCCACCCTATGAAATAACTTGGCATTATTATCCCCTCTTTTAACCTCATAATTTTAGCTTTTCGACCTTGTGAAATTTGCACCCTAAACACCACTTCCTCCAATTTGATCATTAAATCCTGCCTTTCTACTGTAACATATTCATCAAGAGCTCTCCCAGTTTCTAAATTCTCTAGCTCCTCGATTCTATTCAAGACCTCATTTCTCATGATCCATAAATCCCCAAAAATTTCTTTACTCCAAACCTTTAACTTATCTTTCACTATTTTAAGTTTCTTCATGAATTTAAAACCCTCTCATCCCCAAATCCTACAATTATGAATTACTAACACTCCTTAAAACAATCTCTAAAAGATTTTTTTTTATTTTTTGATAAATAAATCTTTAAAAGATTGATGTTCCAACCACATATTCTCAAATCTAAAAGGAGAAAGACCCCACTTGAAAGAACAACTTTCCAAGATCATAGGATAGTGATCCAATGTTGATCTAGGAATGACCTCTTGTCTTCCATTTGGAAAACTTTCCTCACACTCAACAAAAAATAGAAACTTGTCTAATCTATTACAGATGAAATTATGAGGGTTGGACCATGTGAATCGAGCATTAACCAAAGATGGATATCAAATCACTATCTCTAATTAACTCATCACGGTCCCTCATACTTCGGGTGACCCTTATGGATTTTCAAGACCAACCTAATACATTAGAATCAACCCCCTACACCACTTAGGAGAGCACAAACAAACCATAAAGGACAACTAAATTCTCCCACAAATAACTTCTTAATGTAGGGATATTAGGGCCTAAAACTCACATTGACCACCACTCACTATTATCCTCAGTCATAAATCTAACACAGAGTGAAAACTCCCCTAAAAACGACTCCATATCAACAACCACCCTACATTCCAAATAATTTAAATCCCCCCGAAGTTCTACATGAAGGTAAATCCACCCACCAACTCCACCTTTTCCTCACCCTAGTCATCTTCCTTGGTGCTATTGAAGATTTTCCACGCTAGTAGAATTTGTGTCTTCATGATGTTAGAGAGATAATATAGCCCTAGAGAGAGAGTTCCATCACTAAAGTTCTATTAGAAATATTTTCTAATTACATTGATGTATTCTTTTAACTTTAGATATTTCTGGGTTTCAAGGTTCAAATATTGGCTTTATGTTGTTATTATGGTAGGGATAATTTTATAAGGTAAAATACTTGTTATTGGGGTTTCACACAGCCTATAAATTGGCATCTCAAAGGAAATACAGACACTTGCAAATGGGTTAACAATAGTGTTGATTTGGAAAACTCTCTTTTTCTCACCTAAATTTTTCTATCTCGACTCTCCTTGTCTCTTCTTTTTCTTTTATGTTCTCCCCTATTTCTTATCTTCTCTCTTTGAATATGCTCTATTTACTACTCCCTTAGTCTTGGAAATATTCAGTGTGTTTGGTTTTAGTTTTCTAAAAAATGTGTTTTTTATTTTTCATGTTTTTTTGTTTTTAATAAATATTTTTAAAATTTTAAGCATATTTTTTACTTTTTTAGATGCACCTTACCTAGATGTATCTAAAAAGTAAAATATTTGTGGAAAAATATTTCAAAAAATTAATAAATACACAAAAATACAAAAAATATACTAAATTTTCATTTTATTTATTTATTTATTTTGTATTTTTGGTAATTAGTGAATTTTTTAAAGATTTTTTTACGAAAATTATACTTTTAAGTGTATTTATGTTAGGTGTGTCTAAAAATTAAAAAAATTGCTTAAAATATTAAAAAAAATTAGTAAAAACAAAAAAATAAAAAAAGCAAGAAAGTAGGATTTTCTGAAAAGTATTTTTAGAAAACCCAAACCAAGCAAGGTGATTCTATTTTTGTCTCAAATCTCTCTCATTCCTTCTTTTCTATTTCCTTGTATCCATCCTATAAAACCATGTACCAAATTGTAAAGTATGGCTCGCTTATTTTAAAAATTAGGACCAGACCATGTATTGAAAAAACCAAACCAAATAGTGCAATTTAGTTTGGATCGGACCAGTTTGCAAGTTTTTCAATTTTTTTTTTGGCTCAGCCCTATATATGATTGAGTTACTCAATCAACATTGGAAGTCGCAGCTTCAAATTCAAAATCAATACTCATCGAATCACAAATGATCCAAAAGTGGACTTTGATTTGTCAATCACATTGATTCATGTGAAGCTGTTTGCCAAAATGACTTTGATACATTCGACAAAGCTTCAAATTAGGATTCAATGCAGTCCAAACGAGATCTCGACCTCACAGTGTTCCAGCTAGGGTTCACAACCTTCAGCAACTATCACAAAGGCTTCTCAAACCAGAATGAATGCTCACTTTAACACACAATTTTGCCAAACTAGGGTTACGATTCTTAGGTTTGTGAATTCCTCACAATTCATACACTCCATTCATGGAACAAGAACAAGAACAAAATCTCAGCTCTAACACAAAAATGATGGAATCGAAGTCCAAAGAGACAAACCTGTAGAGAGAGAAACTCTAGAGAATTCTAGAGTGAGAGAAACTCTAAAGCAATCTTAGACATATTCAATGTCAAATGATTCAAAAGTTAGTTATGAGAGCCATAACAGCTATTTATAAACATAGGCACCTCCACTAACACACTCACATGCTTGGCACGAGTGTTATTAACCCGATCTATGCGACTGAACCGTGAGGTATGTGGACGGTTTCGAACATGATTGTGGTCGGCTGCAGTTCGAAGAACTCAATCTGTTCAGGTTTTGGCTCGGGTAGCCGGTGTAGTGACATTGAAACCAATCTACCCTACCCGACCTGACCGAATTATATTAATAAATAAATCTCATCCTTCCACGTGGCACCATCTCAATGGTGCCTGTGTCATCCCTATCCCTCACTCACCGAACAACCCCCTCTCATTCATTCATTTGTTTTGAGATTTTCCATCCCTCTTCTGATTTTCTTTCTTCCTCATCTTTCACTGTTTTTTTTGTTTTGTTTCTCATTGTCAGATTTCTCTCTCCCTGTCTAATCAACAGTGACGTCTCTGCAACTCCATCTCACCGATCTCCCCTCATGGTGTCACCAATATTCTAGCCAAACTTGTGACCGTCGGGGACTCTTCACCATCACTGAACACAAAGAAGGGATAATGTGAATAGTTTGTAAGGAAAAACACAATCTTTAACTATTTGTGTAGAAGGCACAACACCATTTTGGTAGATATCTCGCAAATCCGTAACTATTTGGTTGAATATTCTCAAATCTGTGCTTCATCTCTCCCAGATCTGTAAACATTTTGGTAAGATCTCTCAACTCTATAACTATTTGGTTGACCTCTCTCAGATTGTAAATATATTGGTAAGATCTCTCAAATCTATAACTACTCTGATATATATTTTTAGTACATATGTCAAATTCTTGCTTTATATATGTATTGCATTCTTCACTGCACCAAGTTTGTCTCGGTCTATTTCGAAAAGGTTATCAGTCCGGAATGGCTGAGGAGACTTCCAACCTGAGATGTTCAGTTTGGTAGATGATGGGCCAACGGTAAACCCAACCCAACCCGACCCGCAAACACCCCTATTCGGCACATCCCACTTACATCATTGTAGCCTAGGTGTACTATACTGGACAACCAAGTGGGAAGTCAAGGGTTCAAGCCAACATGCTTAGTTCCTAATTATATTCATACACAGAGGTTATCCACATTAACCATTAAGTCATAATCTTCATCACCAATTTTACCTTAAAGAATAAAAAGTTAATTTTTCATACACAAAAAAGAGCGCAGCCCATGTGGTGCATTGGGCACTTAACATTACTACCTTGATGAGATATCATCCTCAACCATGTCTTCAGAATTCTGTAACGGAACAGAAGCATCAGGCTCTTCCTCACCAGGGAACTCTACAAAAAAAGGAAAATATACATATATATATATATCAGTTCCAAGTTAGTGGGAAAATGTCTCACAATTAAACCTGATTGAGGTCTTAAGATTTGACTATCCCAGACACACTAAAAGCAAAATAATACCTGAAAATTTAAGCAAATATAAGTGTCCGTGAATCTAGGCATACTAAGAGTAAAAGTTTAACCTAAACCACATCCATTAAAATGAAACACTGAAATTTTTAAATCAACCAGATAGGATGCAAGTGGTTTAGAAGTACATGTTGATTTTAAGATAACATTGAGATGAAGGAGGGCTCAAAAGGATAGCTTATGTGCAAATATGACAAATAATTAGAGGTGCCAACTCATCACCTTTAAGAGGCAAATTGATCGTCTCCAAGAAAACTATGATTTTATGGTTCAAGAAAGTTGAATTTGGATTGTAATTAATAGCATCTTCACAATGTTGGGGGAAAAAAAATTGGCATACAAAACTTTTGCTCTTTTTTTTTTTATTTTTTAATTTTTTTTTGGGTCAAGTAAGATTCATTGTCATATTTTATTATTCATAATGTAACCAACTACAGTTTGTGATGCTGCATTTTAGGTAGGATGGGAATAGTGGTTCTGGAAAAGGATGCAGACGTGGTTTAGGTAATTTCGTCATTATCGTCAAGTCAAAATAGAATTCAAAGGTTCTAGAGCACAGGGTAATTTAGGTATACTAAAAATCTATCAGGCATGAGACGCCAATTGAGGTGTTGCCTTTTAATAATAGCATAGATGTTCCGAGCAAGTTTAGGGACAAAACACAAAGAAAGAAGTTAAGGTAGAAGAAATAGCAATTGCTCATCAGTGAAAGTTAAGTGTTATCTACTGGAACTACCTCCACGCACCATATAAAAATGAAAACTCCTCTAATCAGCATAATTCAAGTTGCTGAATTCAATTACTACCTGAGCATGAAATTTCCTCAATTACTGCAAGGATGTAGGTGCACATATCTTAATGTTTGAACACAGAATAGGGCAAAAAAAAGAAAAAATAATAAAAGAATATCAGGCTTCTCTTATGTAGGGATTGCACCGGAAAAAAAGATTGGGAATGAATGATGATGATGAATTATAAAAAGCCAAATTGGGGGGGGGGGGGGGGGGGGAAGCAAAGAAAGAGGAGAAAATAGAGATTACTAACGTATTTAGATCAGCAGATATTAGAGGTTGTAAATTTTCTAGATAATTAGAAAAATAGGACTAACATAACTAGAATTAGAAGTGTAGGCACACACTACGTGTGCACAAGTGAAACAATTAGATTGACAATTACAAATTGAAACGGTTAAACAGGGTCGGAAACTGTTCCAAACAGTTACAACGTGAACTGCCTTTGTCTACACCACCATGGCTGTTTGCTTTATAATAGTATTTACTAGATAATTAGAAAAATAGGACTAACATAACTAGAATTAGAAGTGTTGGCACACACTACATATGCGCAAGAGAAACAATTAGATTGGCAATAGGGTTAGAAAATTGCTCCAAACAGTTAACAGTGTGAGCCGGCTTCACTGTGGCTGTTTGCTTTATAGTAGTATAAATATGCAAACAAAAATTGTCAGCACAACAATTTTCAAGTAAGTCTGAACCAATTTCGTGAAAGTTAATTATTGAAAGTGACTTCTACCAGCATCACCTAAACAAGCTTATAATTGAATGAATTCTTCTAGAAGTCCTCAATTGGCCGACTAAGTATCCATATCTTCCCTTGAAAGACTTCCAAGGCTTAGAAACCAGTTTTGAGAGGCCCAACCGCCCCCAATGAATGTTACCTTAATTAGGACTTATATTTCAAGTTATATACCAAGCCAAGCTAACAAAAAAGTTTGTCAAACGAGACACGGATTCAGGTAATAATTGCGAACTATATCAATAACTGCATTGAGAATGAATAACATGGTGAAACTAAAACAACAGGAAGACCAAAATAGATGCAATTACATGCAGACAAGAAAAAAACAGATGGCTTATGATCTAGAAAAAAAACTATTACTTCAGATAGAGCATAGGGTAAACAGATCCATGTAGCTAATTTTAATAAACCAGGATAAGGTTTCATTATGTTGTGAAAGCATAGTTTGAGAACCAGAACACCAGGATAAGGTTTCATTATTTTGCAAAAGCAAATTTTGAGTATCAAAACACCAACTGAACTTCATATACCTAATGGTCGGTTGATGTAAAAGTTAACTGAGTCACATAATTGTGAGTCACCTTCTGCATTTGGCTCCTGGAACCAGTTCAAGCAAGAATGGTCAGAATCTCAAGCTCTACACAAACAAATGAAGAAAAACTTGATCAGTAGAAATGACCTGCATCCAAAAGAAGAACTTTCTATCATCCATATTGAACTTTAAGATGTAAACCCTTCCAGATGCTTGCGTAACCTGAGTAGTCAAAAAACAAATACAACAATGAATGAGCATTAAGAAATCCTAAAAAGATCTTATCCAAAAAAAGATAAATTGAGATACCTTCTCAAAAACTGCCTCCTCGGGAAAAACAATCTGATCCTATTTACTTTAGGTCAAAGAAAACCACAATATCCAGCCATGGCAGATATACAATAATATGAACACCACAGCTAATAACAACAAAATAAGATCTCACTCACACACACACAGAGGGCTATGCACCATTCTAAGAGACTTAAGCTAATAAGGACTTAGAACTCATATTCGTAAATAAGAAATGAGAAGTGAAATAAGCCACAAATACAAACACATACAAAATGAGTAGGACAGGGGCACTATGAGGATGTGAGAACAGCCGAATATATATGTCCATACATCCATATATATGTTTGAATAATTAAAAAAGTTTCTGTAAAAATTGGATGACATGAAAGATGAAGTTCAACAAAAAAAAATGCATATGTTTGTTTTTTCATCAGCAACAACAAAAATTATTAATTAAAAAAAGAAAAAAAAGAAACAAAGCTACAAAGAACATCAAGGAGAAGAAGAAGTTGACCAAGAGAAAAGAAAAGAAAGAAAAAAGTAACAAAATTACACATGGCAAATAGCCTTTCAGTCTCTAGAAATCAAAAACAAAGGCATCATGTCATATGAACAAGATGAGAATTCAAGTAAACTTGAAAACTGATTTTAAAGAATTTGGGGGTTTGATTTTGAAGTTAAAAACCTCCAAATACGAATATTTATAGGCTTGATAACCTTAAGTTTGAGGCCCATTTGGCCATTCTGGAAGTTGTGGTATGGTGTTGAACAAGTTGGGCTTGGCACCCATCGGTGAGATACCATAGTAAACTTGAAAATTGGTTTTAAATGATTTGGGGGTTTGATTTTGAAGTTAAAAACCTCCAAGTAAAAGTATTATACTAGTTTGATATAGGTTTCATAGCCTTAAGTTTGAGGCCTGGTTGGCCGTTTTGGAAGTTGTCGTACGGTGTTGAACAAGTTGGGCTTGGCGCCCATCAGTGAGATACCATAGACCCGTGCAGGGGATTAGGTTGCCTTTGTCCTTTGGTTGGTGTGACTCTACACACAATATATGATATTAGACTTGATTTTTGGGTACTACCATGATTTTGAAAATTGAAAATGGAAAATGGCTTTCTAGTAAAAAAGATGCATACATGCACTTCTATGTATTTATTGTATGCTTATATTTGTATCTCATGTGTTTAGCTTTTTTAGTTGTTTTCCTATGGAGCCGTCACATGCACGCTAACATTTTACAAATGCTAATAGTAAGGCGCCGACATGATGTTATGTATTAATTAACAATTCAACACGTATTAACTACCTTAAACTCTTGCTACAACTTATTTACTTTTGATACAATTTGATATGTTGGCATGTATGTTCATTTGAGAGGACTTAGAATGCATGTGAATAGGTTAAAATGGTAAAAATGTGAGAATATGTGCTATTTGGAATCCATGACAAAATTGAAAAATTGAAGACTTTGCCATCATTAGAAACAAATTTTAATGAAGTTAAAATGGTAACAAGTATTTTGGTAAATTTGGCATTATCTTTATGTTACAAAAAGTCGCCCGAGGCCCAAACCGACGCTCTTTCCAGACAATTTTTATCAAATAAATAAAACCAGACAGATTTCCATAAAATGTTACCGATGAAACGGGTAAACCCTAATGCAACTTTGGATCCAAAACTAACATATTTGTACCAAAACCAAGATATGGTTTTAATTGGACATTTTGGGCCATTGGGCCATTATTATTAATTAAATGGTGTCATTTTTCAAAATAACCGGGTTCACTTACCCTAATCACCCTCACTTAGTTCACCTAGGCAGGTTAGGTAAACCAGGGCGTAATACGCCCTCTAGCATTTCAAACTATGAAGTACTAACACTCCAAAACAGGTACTGTAGCGGTGTCGGACACGTACAAGACACACTAGCTTGTGTGTCCGTTTATTTAATTAGTTTGTTTTTAAGGGACACACCAACTAGTTTTTCTTCCCCTCTTCTTTAGTGCTTCTTATGTATGTTTGATGTTGAATGTTTATTACTTTTTTCTTAAATTTAAATAATAAATAGATCATCCATAAAAAGAACATAAACGATAAGAGTTAACTTATGGGTTTTTTTTTAAATATTGAATTAGTATTGGTTTTTTGTTAATTGTTTGTGGATGTAATATTAATCTACATAAATATATATATATATATATATATAATATTTATCATTGTCCCTGCCGTGTACATATCCCATTTTTTTGACCGTGTCTCTGCTTCTTAGATTCCAATTATCTTCATCTATGATTTTTTGCATGATTACATACAAGAAACAGAAAACACCAAAGTCAAAATCAAAAAAAAAGGAAAAACTAACTTTTATCCATTTCACTTTCTATGATTTGATGCATATTGACATGGAATCAAGTAAATGAATACAAGCTGCACAAGTCATACACAGTATACGGATGACAAAAACTATGAAAGGGATAAATAAGAATTAGGATACATCTTCAACAACATTATGAGTTCGATCGAGCCACTGAAAATGGGCCAATCCTTCTTCACCCTAACAAGATAAGAAAAGTTAACTTCACTTTACAAGTCTAAAATCAAATAATTACTAATGGGTACTAATGGGTTGATCAGATACTGCATGACAGTGCTTACATAAAGAAAAAGTCTGGAGTAATGAAAAAATAGTTCATGTTTAATATCTCATACCCTTGCTATGCGGACAAGCCCTTTACGTGAATCTGGAATAACCCGTTTCCCCTCCATTAACATTTTACCAGCACGAAATTCCAGAAAAACTTCCTATAAAATTAGATTGTAAGACAAGAAAGAACCTTTCCCAATATACAGATAAGCTTCATAAGTGTCACGAGACATGATAAGCTCCTAATGCTAAGGTAGCTAATGACAACAAAATTGGATGCTGGTTTATAAAAATTTAAAAAATAAATAAATAAAAAGGGAAAATGCAGCAGTAGCAGCAAGGAGGAGGAGGAGGAGGGATAATAAAAATATCTGAAAGTAATAAAAGCAATAGATAGATTTATCATTCACAGAATTACTATTCTAAAAGCTACGATACAAAGTACCAGCTAGTCTTGTACTTAATATGCAGTTTTAAACAAGAAGGACTAGTAAGTATGTGTATTAACCATAACTAAAAACTGAGTTCAACTGTGCAGAAGCTGACTATGCAACATTTATCATGCCACAACTTTGCAGCGAAGTGAACCACACGTATTTCAATCCAAAAAAATAAAAACTATGCAGCACAAAAATAATATTCCAGAAGCCAGTCGCAAAATAAAAATTGAAGAGGATCCTTAATTACTTCATTATGAGTCAATATATCTGTACCTGCATTGCAGGAAGAGGCTCGGTTGTTGATGAACCCATTAGTCCACTGTCAACACAGAAATATAGAAGATAACTGAAATGAGTAATCGCATGATTATAAGTACATCAATAAGAATGTTATGCTAAAACTTATATATCCAATCAAAGAGACTCATCAATTCAATATACCACTACCAGAACCAGTGGTTCCACACAAAATAAGTGCTATGAGTGTGTATATAGTAACTAGGGGAAAAAAAGCTACACATGCCCCAAGTGTTTAACAAAACACCAACCAAAAATCAATGAAACCTTGATAATGTATTTGGTTGCTTATAAAATGCAAGAACAAAAACTCAGCCTTTGATTTTTCTTTATTCGATTACACCCTCAAATGCTTCATGAAAAGTACAAAAAAAGCAAAATATATATATAATCAAAAGGAAAGTACTAAAACCATTACTCATTACTCATTCTACAAAACAGAATTAGCAATTAGAGCGCAAATTCCGTAATATATAATCAAATGATGGAAATTCCAAAACCCTAAATTATTAAACCCTAGCAAATTGCTCAGATCTAAAGCAAATTATGACACGAAATTGAGGGAAACAACAAGGAAATAAGCAAATAAGCATTACCTCTTCTTTTGTTGAGCAAATTATTACATGATATGATGTCGAAAGTCAACCCAAATCAGTTCAGAGAGAAGAATGAACAAGACAGAGAGAGCGAACGAACCTGAATATCAGAGAAATAGTCGGTGACGAAGCACAATCGGCGACAGAGCAATAATCTGTGTTCAATGGTGAGAGAGACAGACAGAGAGTCGGCGTTGAAACACAAGGGCACGACTGTTGTTGCATTCCAAACAAAACGTGAGTTCCAAATCAGCTGGTTTGTTCTAGATTTTCAAGAAAATTAAAAAAATTTATTGTTCATGTTTTTTATTTTTACTAATTTTTTTTAATATTCTAAGTATTTTTTTTTTCTAATTTTTAGATACATCTAAATATAATATTTATAAAAAAATTTATTTAAAAAATTTACTAAATACCGAAAATATATTTTAAAAAATGAGAATTTAATATATTTTTTCTATTCTTGTAGGTTTATTAATTTTTTAAAATATTTTACTTTTTAAATATATATCTTAGTAGTACATGTAAAAAAGTAAAAAAAAAAAAAAAAAATTGTTTACAATTTTAAAAATATTTACTAAAAACAAAAAAATACAAAAAAAAAAAAAACTCAATTTTTAAAAAATTGAATTCAGAAAATTCAAATCAAACACACTGAATAGATTTCTTTCCATTTTTTCATTTTTTTTCCAAAAAAAAAAGTTGAAAAAATTTCTTAAACTACCCAACTACTTTTCAAAAAATTGAGTTTTTTTTTTTCAGTCAAAAAAAATTAATTTTTTATTAAAAAAAATTTAGATGTACCTAACCTAAATACACTTAAAAAGTATAATATTTATAAATTAAAAATCCATCAAATACAAAAAAAATTAATATATTTTTTATTCTTGTGTATTTATTAAATTTTTTGAATAAATATTTAATTTTTTAGGGGAATGCAAGTTATGTATCTGTAAAAAATAAAAAATTTACTTAAAATATTAAAAAAAAAAATTAGTAAAAACAAAAATACACAAAAAAAATTTTAAAAAATCAATTTTTAGAACATCAATCAAAACCAAACAATGTATTGATTTTTTCAGCTCATATTTTAATTAAAAAACTAATTTCCAAAGAATACCTAAATGTAAAAGAGTGTAACAATGGAAAAGAATCCAAAATTATTTCGAATGGAATAATTTAAAGACCTAATCAGTGTGTTTGGTTTCAATTTTCTGAATTTAATTTTTAGAAAATTGAGTTTTTTATTTTTCATATTTTTGTGTTTTTAATTAATATTTTAAAAAATAAAGTAATTTTTAAAAAAATTTAGATACACCTTATTTAGATATGTCTAAAAGTAAAATATTTGTCGATGACATAGTTACGATACGACGAGTTCCAGAGGGAATAGGTCAGACTGGTCCACGCTTCTCCAACTGATATCTGAATGGCCAAGCCCACCTGAGAACCTATACAAGAGTTCAACGGGGAATGGGAGTCCCCCAGCGAACCCTCCGACGAGCAAGTTAGAGAGAGAAGTAGAATGTAGAGATATGCATCAGAGATAGAAAAACTTAACATTTTTCTTGTCTTCGACTTCGCTTATATCTCATAGTAATCATTTCGTTATCCCTGCCGACCTGTCACCTTGGCCGAAAGTCTATGTTCTAGCTCACCTTGTTCATGGTGGAGCTGTTCTATCTCGACGGAGAGTTGTTGTCGTAATAAACGCTGTGAAGGGCTGCATTAATGGCGATGTGTAGTGGCAATAACTTTGCAGATCTTTGTTTGCTGACGTGACTTTTCCTTTACCTGCCACATGTTTGAATATCATTGGCTCTTCATGCCATGTTGGCTTCCAGCTGTTCTGGACCTCATCAATTGAGTTGTGTATTGGGCTCTAAGTGATAGGCTTGGGTTGTTCGTAGTGGGTTATGGTCTTTATGGGCCTAACTACGTCATTTGTAAACAAATATTTTTAAAAAATCAATAAATACGCAAGAATACGAAAAATGTATTAAATTCTCATTTTTTTATATATATATTTTTGGTATTTAGTAAATTTTCTAAAGTTTTTTTCACAAATATTATACTTTGTAATTGTATTTATGTTAGGTGTATCTAAAAATTTTATAAAAAATTACTTAAAATATTTAAAAATTCAGTAAAAAGAAAAAAAAAATACAAAAAACACAAAATTTCAATTTTCTAAAAGTTGAATCCTAAACAAGCTGAATAGTGTTTAACAGTTTTCAAAAAGATAATTCTTGAAATTTTTTAACCCACTTTTGAAATATTAAAAATTATGTGAAACGTAACATTTGGCAAAAAAAAAAAAAAACATTTTAAAATAATTCATAAAAAAAAAAATTACTTGTCATATAAAATAATAATAATTATTATTATATAAATAAAAAAATAGTTGTGCCAATGTGAGGTTAGTTTTGGGAATATATTATTTTAGTAATTTTTTATTTTTTAGTTAAAATATGAAGTATAAAAAATTAGTATGTTTAGAATAATTTTTTACAGAAACATTGTGTAAAAAATAGAAAAAAAAATATTTTTTTTGACTTTTTGTATAATTTTTTATTTTTTTAACTTTTTCTAGTTACTTTTTAATTTTTTTTGGACCTTTTTAATTGTTTGTCAAAGCCGTGGTGAATTTCAATCACCAATGTGTTTGTACGAGCTGTTTTGGGAAATTTTACTATATACATTTTTTTAAAAGAGATGTATATACACTATTAGTTATGGTATTTTCTTATTTAATTATAATATTATTTTAGTTATAACTCATAAGACATTTGGTTATGCCTTATATGGTGTTATAATTTATTTATTTTAGTTATGAAATTATTTCATTTGTTTTGATATTATTAATGATTCCTATAAAAAAAAAAATATAAATAGAGTCTAATTTTAATAAATTAATAATATAGTTGTACAAAAAAAATTTGAAATTTATGTAAAATTAGGCAACTTGATTTGGGTTTAACTTGAACCGAGCTTGAACCAGGCTTGAACAGACAATTTCAGGTAACAAATTGGGCTTGGACGGGCCTGCACAAGTCTTAGCACAACTTGGGTTGAGTTTGAAAAACCTCCCAACCCAAGTTGCACGCCTGAAATTAGTAGTCTACAATTGATAGCGGGCGTAAGAGTATTTTTTGTTAAATTGCCTATAACTCGTTTGGGAACTTGGTTATTTTAGTTATTTTTTTAGTTTTTTAACTATTTTAACCTAGCTAAAAAAGTTACGTTTGGGATGACAATTGCCATTCTTTTGTAGTTAACTAGTGGCCGGGCACATGCATTGCACGTAGCACGTAGTTTATTTTCATCAACTGTTAGTACTGCAATTATGCATGTTTCTTAAATTGGTATGTGAGCCTATTTTGAAAAATATGTTAAAAGCTGACTTTTTGTTTTTTTTTTAAATATGCAAAAAAATAGAGATGTGATGTGATAAAAAAAAGTCAATAAGGCCTTGTTTGGGAATACGCTATTTTAGTAACTTTTTGATTTTTTACAAAAAATGTGCAAAAAAGTATAAAGAGTGATGTGACAACTTATAGTGACTTTTTTATTAAAATATATAGTTGACAAACGAGGTCTTGGCTTTTAACCTAGTTGTCAAAAGAGTATAGAGAATTTATTGGTAAATTGATTTATATCCAAAATACAACTAAGCAATAAATAAATACATATTCGGCTAAAGAATTTAAATGATAAAACAATGATTTGAACCATGATAGACAATTATAAATATTATATATATCAATATAAAAGCAGACATAGAAAATAAGAAAGAGTAATCATTTTTTTGTTTTTCAATCATTATCAATGTAAAAAATAAGGGGACGACCTTTTTTTTATTATTATAAGAAGGGACACGGTTTGTTTATATTTAGGGAAAATTAGTCTAAGGTCCCTCTCCCATATTTAGTAATGAAAAAGATTCACAATATTATTTTATGATGTCTAAGGTCCTTCAACCCCCATACTTATATATCACTGAGAAATTTCTCAAATCAAACCTCATTTTTTTTTTCTCTCTCTCTCTCATTCTAAACTCTTCTGCTAAATTCATCTCTTCTCCTCTTTCTCTCTCTCTCTCTCTGATCTCTGTATCGCTCGCATTCTCTATTATCCATCATTCTCTTGCCAAACCACCAAAAACCAAACCATTGTGGAACGCCATGAACTACTAATGGCCACCGTGGGCCACCAATCTCTCTTTCCGTGTGTGTCATTTTTCGTACAGCTCTTTCTTTTGCTATTTTTCCTTGTCAAAACTTCAGGGTACCAACACTGCAGGTGCATTAATTTTTTCAAATTCTTCACACACAGGAACATATTTGATCTAATCCCCAGTTATTTGTTTGTTTGTTTGTTTTTTTAATTTTATAGAATTTCATATTTTGTTATCTCCTTTGTTGTTGTTACAATTACAATTACTCATGAATTGTTGGCTCTGGAGTGGTGCTACGGATTTGGGGGTTTTTAAGGCGAACTTATGCTCTTGATTTTGTTATAAACGGCCATGGAGTACGGGCTTTCTGATAGTAGTGGTAAGCTGCTCATCATTAAAGACTGTTAAAGATGAAGTGGGTTTGATAGATGTTGGAAATCACAGAAATGGAATTTCTCTGATTCTGGAGAGAATTTCTCTGGGTTTGAGAAAATTTCTTTGGAAAGGTTTGACTGGAAATTTCTCTAGTTTGATCTAGGTTGGGGATTGCAGAGAAATTCTGGGAGTCCTGAGAAATTCTGAGAAATTTTGGGAAGAATTTCTCTAGACTTTGTATCAGTGGTTGCGTGTTTGGTTGTTGAGAAAATTTGTGAAATGGGAAGAAACTTAAAAATTTAAATATTATTAGGTTGAAGGTCAGCGATGAAGATGGTAAAGAAGATGAAGTGGGTCTGAGAGATAAGTAGAGAGCTAGAAAATGGAATTTCTTTGATTTTGAAGAGAATTTCTCTAAGTTTGGAAGGGCATAATTTTTATGGACTTTGTATCAGTGGTTGCGTGTTTGGTTACTAAGAAAATATGTGAAATGGAATAAACTTAAAATTTGTATATTATTAGGTTGAATGTCTGTGATAAAGATGGTGAAGAAGATGAAGTGGGTCTGAGAGATGAGTAGAAAGCTAAAAAATGGAATTTCTCTGATTTTGGAGAAAATTTCTCTGGATTTGGGTCCAGAGAAATTCTGTGAGTCCAGAGAATTTATCTGGATCCAATTTTCTCTGGATCAATTTGAGAGACCTTAGACATTATGAAAATATTATATGTCTTTTATGCTATAAAATCTTAATATTATGGATCCTAAAAAAAGATTCTCTTATATTTATATAGGACTCTAAGAAACATATATATCATTTTTGAGTGTTTAACTCAAAAAATAAAGAAATAGTTAGTTTATATAGGACTCTTCATGATTTTAAGAAAATATAGTAAATTTGAGAAGGTAAAATTGGGATTTAAAAAAGTAGAACACATGACACTTTTATAATAGTGGTAGATTTGATGGTTGTGAGGAGAGAAAAAAAAAAATTATTCTTTGAATGTGATATTTTATCTTATTAATTATTTTAATTTATTTTATCTTTATTAACTATTTTAATCAAAAAAAAAAAAAAAAAAACTAAAACACCCAAGTTCCAAACACCCTCTAAATAAGTTGAGAACTATATAGTTCTTTACGACTAGAGAACTATATAATTCTTTACGACTAGGCTAGTTAATTATTATTATCCAGGCTAGTTAATTATTATTATAAGGGGAGATATCAAATTAGTAGGGATTTGAAAAAATAATTACAAATCAATAATTTTTTTTTAAATATTTATAATTAAAATTGATTTGAAAAAATAATTACAAATCAATAATTTTTTTTTAAATATTTATAATTAAAATTGTAAGTTATTCTATAAATATGTAATTTTTTTCCCTCATTACACTGGGCTACAATTATCCCTCGTTGCAATTAGGTTGCTTTTATTAATTGATAGTGGCTATTAAATCTGATGGCCATATTCTGTTCAATTTGAGCTTATTTGGAAAAACTATAAATTAGTTGTTTATTAACTTAGTTGGATCACCTAATCTTTTTACTTTTCTAAACGTTTTTCATAATAAGTAAAAAATAAGTTAATTTTGTTACATTTTAAGTTAAAAGTTGCTTTTTTTAATATTGGTCTTACATCTTTTTAAATACATTTTCCAATAAACTTTCTCTTATTTTTGTAGAGATTCTAATTTTTGTAATTACCTTAAAATTCTAATATTAGAGATTATAATAAATCCATGAAACTAATCATTTTCTCGCAAATTTAACCCTAGAACACCAACGCATCGTGGGCGTATCTGATTAACCCTAATCACTCCCAATAACTTAGAAATCATTTTTATAACTCCTATATTAATTTTTAGGTCCTCTAATTATAGATTAATTGCTAAAAAATCTTAATTCTCAATAACACCGTTTTCACTCGGTTTCTTGCCTTTCTTTGCGATTTAATTCAACGGGACTGGAATTAATTATTTTAACTATTTTATTATATTGTGTTATCTTGTTGTACCCAAAATTTCTCTATAGTATTTAAATATTATTTTATTCATTTTAATTTGAAATTATTTTTTATAAACTCAGCACAATTAATTCTAAAATATAAAAAATGATACTTTTTTAATGTTTGGCTAGGGTAAACTACTAGTTATATTTGTTGAGTCAAAACCATCAAAACAAAAATGACTAACTTGATAACTAGTTTGATAGAGGTGAAATTTAGTGATTTATTCACTATTTTAACTAAAAAAATAAAAATAACTAGTGTGAGGCAGATGCTCCTAGTCCTACAAAAATTCTTATAAGAAATTACCAAAAAAAAAAAAAAAAAAATTAGGATTTGATCTCTATAACAAAATAAATTTGAAAAAATTAGTGAAATATCTCTCTCTAATTTTTTTGTAGTAGACGTTGTCCAATATGTATTTTTTATTTGTTAAAATACCTTAATATGATCATAGAGAAATTTCAGCTCATCTCTCTGTGAAATTTATGAAATTTCTATATGAAATTTCTCTTTGAAGAGTTGAAATTTTTTTGTGAAGATAAACTTCTCTATGCTGAAATTTCTTTATGTCTAAATTTCTCTATAAAAATATTGAGGGATCCCAATTATTATGAAAATATTGCATGTCATTTATCTTATATTAAACTAAAATCCCCAATGAATTTTAAGTTTTTAATTTTGTCAATTCAAACTCTAATTTTTTAATTTATTTTCAATCTAAATAATTTACTTATTATTTTTAAGTAAATCTAATGAAAAAAAATTGTATTTTAGCCATTAAGCTCAATGTAGATATATGTAGAATGTTTAAAATAATTTTTTTTATTAAATTTAATGACTAAAAAATATTTTTGCCCATTGATTTTACTTTAAAAAAATAGATAAATAGTTTAAATTGAAAACAAATAAAAATTTGAGTTTGAATTAACAAAATTAAAAACTCTGTGTTTATTTTGCTACATGGGTCAAACTCTTTTTTTCTTTTTTCTTTTTTTTTTTAAATTTATAATTTTCCCAATTTTTTTTATATTCCATTAACTCCTTTAATACAAAACAACTTTATTGTCACTGGTTACATCAATGGATATAATTAAGTATGAAAAATCAATATTAAAACAAATTTAGAAAGGAAAATGGTTTGTAGCTAGAATCCGAGCTTCCCCGAATCCCTCGCCTGCCCAAAACGACGTTGTTTTGGGCAGTTTTTTTTTTTTTTTTTTTTCTTCTTCTTATGCAGTCTGAAACTGAAACAGAGGGAGAGAGAGAACGAGGGAGAGAAAGAGCAGAGAGGGGAAGAAGGAATGGAAAGAGAGAGAGGGTCGATCACCGATCGCCGCTCGCCATTCGCCGCTCGCCGTCGCCTCCGCATCCGATCGCCCATCTCCTTAGCCCGTTTTTTTTTTTCAGATCGAAGCCCGATTTTTTTTTTCTTCTGAAAATGTGTTGATGATGATGATGGTGATGATGAATATGTTGTTGTTGATGATGAAGATGATGAATGGTTGTTGATGATGTTGATGTTGTTGATGTTGTGGTTGAATGGTTGTTAATGATGATGTTGATGAAGACCTAATGATGTTGTTGATGAAACTTTTTTTTCTTCTCTCTCTCTCTCTCTGCTACTCTCCTCTTCCTCATTCTTCTTCTTATTCTTTTTTTCTTTCTTCTTCTGCGTTATTGGAAAAAAAAAAAATCAAAACGACGAAACGACGTCGTTTTGAATTCGGGGGATTTGGGGAAGCTCGGATTCGAGCTACGTAGCATCACTGATTTAGAAATTCAAAATTTGTAAATGAAAGAAAATTTGGAGATTCTTTAGATCAAAATGGAGTAATTTAGGAATACAAAATCAATTTAGATAGGAAAGCACTTAGAGAAAATTGGTAATAAATGCAATCTAAAGAAAGTGTAAAGTATTAGGTCTAGTGAATATTTTTTGTTGATGAGAAGTACACGCTTTATAAAATGGTTTGGTGAGAAGTCCTAAAAAAATTTTTGTTTCCAATTTTACTCCTTAACTTTTTTTTATCTGTTTGACTTTTCATTCACTATTTGCTCAAATTTATATCCATCTGTTCAATTTTTTTGTATATTTGTTCAAATTTATATCTATCTACTCAAATTTTTTGACTATCTGTTCAATTTTTCCTTATTTGTCCAATTTTTCTCTTAAATTTTATTTATCTGTTTATTTTTTTTCCTAAATTCTATTTATCTGTTCAACATTTTTGACTATTTGTTCAATTTTTCCTCCTAAATTCTATCTATTTGTTCAATTTTTTTCCTAAATTCTTTCTATCTATTCAATTTGTTTTTATATGTTGAAAATCTGTGTCAACTTTTTTGTTTATCTGTTACAATCATCATCATGAACATCAATTTTTTTCCAGATCTGTCTCATATATACACTCACTCACAAATATATATATATATATATACACACTTATAGATATACATACATATACCAACACCTCTCTGTTATAATCCAAACCAAACCTTATCTACTTTAAACCCTATTACCATCATAGCACAGATTCATCATCATCAACAACAACTAAACCTTAAGCAAAAAGAACTACAAAAAAAAAAAAAACTCAAATCTGATGTTTCTTTATCACAGTGGACCAGTAATGTACACGACTACTCCATTTGCAACTCTCTCTTTCTCAATTTAGATCTCTAAAAATAAATAAATAAATCAGTAATTCAAATCAAATTACACATTGACAATAACTATAAATTCAGACCTAGAATTTGAAAATCAAACTAAAACCTAAATGATCATTGAATGATTTTGTAAAAGAAAAATGTGGATCTGTAAATGTGATAGTAAAAGAGATCGACGAACCTCAATGCTTCAGATTCTAAACCAATCGCCTAAGCCTTCAGAGGTAAGCTGCAAAAAATAATCTAGAGAGATAAACCTATAGAAAGAATGGATGGTCTAAGTACATACACATACACATATGTATGTATGTATGTGTAGACACCCCATTTTGATCGTTCCTAAGACTTGGGCGCTTCATTCCTAACACCCAATGATGAAAGTTACACTGCAAACTTTTCAATTCTCAGTAAAGAAATTTAGATTCAAGCTCTATTCCCAAACCTTACACCTCATTTTGGCCAAACTATTTTAGACCTTAAAACCTTTTTTTCAAAATATTTTTCCAAATGTTTCTACGATGTTCCGAGATTTGCATTTCGATTGAAATATTGCACTTTTTAATAAACCGAGTAAGGACAAAGTGGAAATAAATGGAAGAGAAGTGAACCCTTTGACAAATATTTAAAAAAATCTTATTTATAGGTTTGTAGTTGAAGTAAATAGGAGGGGATGGAAGAAAACTAGTTTAGAAAAAGATTGAGCATCAAACCGTTAAGAAATAAATGAACAACCTTCACTAAATTAAACATATTTTTTTGTGCTCTTGAAATTTAGATGTGAGGCCACCACCATTGGAAAGTGAACTTTTGGGGCTTCAATTTAGATTCAAGAATCACCTAAAACAGAGTTCGGATGAGGGAGATATGTCCATTTGAAGTTGGAGTTGAGAGTAGTTTTGTTTAACCCGACCGGGTTTGTTTAGATTCGGCCGTGGCTTGTTTAGAACCGGCCAGGTTTTAGTGAAAACTAGTCCAGAGTGCCTTTTTAGACCCGACCTTTCGTTATTTGGAACGACCGTGGGTTTTAAGACTCGGCCGAGTCTTAATAGCGCTAGGCAGAGTGTTTTATAGCAGTTTGCTCCCATACACGAGATTTTGCCACCTCGCAATTTCTGGAGATATTTTCGACCAAAACATCTCAAACTCTATAAATAAGACCTCCCACTTCAGATTTTAGGGTTAGAAAAACCTTCCAAGTGCTTAGAACTATCCTTGAACCTTCAAGATTCTTTTGTTTTTCAAATCAACTCTCACTCTCCATACACCATTAAAGCTTGGATTTGAAGCTTTCTTGTAAAGAATTCAAGACATTTTCAGAACCTAGAGGTTAGAGAGTTTTTCTAGGAGATATTTGCAAGAGCTTGGACATACTTTCATCTTAAAAGCTTCATTGATCTTTAAACCTTCTTAAACTATACATATACAATACATATACCATTAGAGCTTCTTCTTGAAGCTTTTTGTTGAAGTTTCGAACCATATTTTAGAAACTTGAGGGTGTTTAAAATTAAGTTTGTTAATTAAGAAGATCTTCCTCTTTTCAAGACGTGAACTTTGAACCTTTTCATCATCTTTTCTCTTACTCTTTTCCTCTATTTTTCCTGTCTTTACATATCATTTTTCAGAGTATTTTGGGGTTGAAATATGTGATTAAAAGTTACAAAAAGTAGAGGGGTTAGCCACTCTTTCTTAGGCTTATTTGCTTGATGTAACCTCTTTGTTCTCTTCCATTTTTGCTCATATTTTCCACCTCTTAAATCTGATTTTCAGCACTGTTTTGTGTTGTTTTTGGGCCGTTTAATATGTTAATTTATGCTTTGAATATTATAGTTGTATTGTTGTGAGTCCTCACGGATTTGGTGTGTCACGACCCAAACCCAATACCCAAAGGTTTGGCGTTGCAATAAGATAAAAATAAAATAATTCTAAAATTTCTGTAGTAGTAACGCAATGAATAATTAAATAAATTAAAATAAAATAATTGGGTACCAAAAGTTTCTTAAAAAGAAACAAAAATAGCATTTGGGTTTTTATTTTATTACAAGAGTCCAATTAAAAACATAGATAGTACAACCAAAAAAAAAGAAGACACTATGATTTATCCCCTATCTTGATCCCGCTAAATCTTGTCACCTAAAAGGGGTAACAATTATAAGCACATAGTAGAGTGATAAATATTATACTTTGAGTATAGGGGTACAAAATAGCCATGGATAGTTATTTAAACTAAAACGTTAACATAATTTAAGTTGAATAAACAAATTATTTAAGTGACAGATACTGAAATACAGAAATTACATAAATAACTATAACCACAGTACAGAACAGAATAGAACAAGCGTCACTAGAGTGACAATCAGAATAGGGGTCAATGGATTCATGACAAACAGAGGACCATAAGGTGGCCAAACAGGGGGCCAATGGTTTATTTAAGTCCCCCAAGGTGTGGGGCTTCCGTAGTGGTACTTACAGAAAATAATTGTTTACAAAATCATTGTCAAATAATTATTAAAAGTTAAACAAACATATCCATGGGTTTCAATTTAAGCAAATAGAGCTCATAAAATAATCCATGCGATTGAAACATTAACATAACCATAAAACATAAATTATATAAAATAAATTGTGGTAACTCAAAACATTCGTAAAATATATTTTGGTAATTCAAGACATATTTAAAACATGTTATGACAGCTCAAGGTATAATATAACTCATATCTGATGTAAATTTATCCCTATTTTTCCCGTGCTCCAGAGCCTCACTTGCTACGCTCCGTCTCCTTACACTTACTTCGTTTTTGTGCTTCCTTAATCTACTTCACTTCACTATTTATACCCACACAATGTGTGAGGCCCAAGCAAGAGCCACACACGTGGAACATACGTGGCAGCATTTCACTTTCCCCCTCCTTATTTACCCCTTAGCTTTGATTTACCCCTTGGCTTTGACCTTATCTCTTAGCAAGAGTCACCTAGGCCTTTGGCTAATGAGAATTGAATTACAAGTTTAAGGGTTATTATCCTCTTTGGTAATCCACAATGATCCCTAAAATGACGTATAATTCTAAGTTAGGTTTGCGTCTAAAAACCTTACCACCCAACTATAGAACATCACTTACCGCTCACTAAAATATTTAATATTAAAAATACGGTGTCTCACAATCTATTCCTTTAAACAAAGATTTCCATTATTTTAATAACATCTAACGTTATCCACAAGCTTTCACGAAGCACTTTTTGATATGCTAAGGAACTCTATTCATTTATTTATGTATTTATTTTATTATTATTATTATATATATTTATATATATATATGTATATTCTATGCATGAGTAATTGATCTAATCACGGTATTGACTTAAATTAAAAATTCAGATCTCACATTTCTCCCCTCCTTAAAAGAAGTTGGTCTTCAAACTTGGCATAGCTTGCTTTTCGAAGAGGTGTGGGTACTTGGCTCGTATTTGGCTTTCAGTTTCCCATGTTGCTTCTTCGACGCGATGATTTCTCCATGAGACTTTTACAAGAGGTACAGTCTTGTTTCGAAGAACTTGATCACAATAATCGAGAATATGTACAGATTGCTTTTCATAAGAGAGGTCTTCTTGAACTTCCAGGTTCTTATAATCAACAACATGCTCTGGATCCCGAAGATATCGATGAAACATCGAAACGTGAAACACATTGTGGACATTAGACAGTTCAGGTGGAAGCGCAAGGCGATATGCCACAGGACCAATCCTTTCTAGTATCTCAAATGGCCCGATGTAACGTGGGTTTAACTTTCCCCGTTTCCCAAATCGGATAACCCCTCTTGTTGGTGAGATCTTTAGGAACACATGATTGCCTATTTGAAATTCTAAGTCTCGTCTCCGTGTATCTGCATAGCTTTTCTGGTGGCTTTGAACAGTACGAATTCGCTATTGAATGAGCTGAATCTTATCACTTGTTATTTGCACGATCTCAGGTCCTAGCAGTTTTCTGTCTCCGACTTCCGTCCAGCATAGAGGTGATCAGCATCTTCTTCCATACGGTGCCTCGTATGGTGCCATATCGATGCTTGCATGATAGTTATTATTATAGGCAAACTCCACCAAAGGTAGGTGATCGTCCCAATTACCTTTGAAGTCTAGCACACACACACGTAACATATCTTCCAAAGTATGGATTGTTCTTTCTGATTACCCATCAGTTTGCGGGTGATAAGTCGTGCTAAATTTCAGAGTGGTCCCCAAAGCTTCTTGCAATTTTTTCCAGAAATGAGACACGAAGCGGGGGTCTCTATCAAATACGATTGAAACTAGGGTGCCGTGCAAACGAATGATTTCCTTAACGTACAGAGTGGCGAACTTAGTAAGGGAGTACGTGATTTTGATTGGTAGAAAATGCGCAGACTTCGTCAATCGATCTACGATTACCCATATTGCATCATTCTTCGAGATTGATTGCGGTAGCCCGACCACAAAGTCCATAGTAATGTGCTCCCATTTCCATTTAGGAATAGAGAGTGGTTGTTAAATTCTTGCAGGTCTCTAACATTTTGCTTTAACCTGTTGACAATGCAGGCATTTGGAGATGTGGCTTGCTATGTCTTTCTTCATTCCTGTCCACCAGAAATGTTCCTTCAAATCGTGATACATCTTCGTATTGCCAAGGTGGATCGCAAACCTCGAGCTATGAGCTTCTACCAATATTTTTTTCTTGAGTTTTGGAAAGTCGGGTACGCAAATTCGATTCTGAAATTTTAGTATCCCATTGCTTATTATGATGTCAGGATCAGGCGTGCCTCCTTGCTTCTCGTACTTTTTCTTCAAAAGTTTATCTTCGCATTGGCGGACTCTAATTTATTCAATCAGCTCGGGTTCCACGATTATGTTGGCAAGCAATCCATTAATCTTCCGGGAAACGAGGATACATGCCAAACTTTTGGTAATCTTTTGACTCAACGCATATGTTACCACGTTAGGTTTGCCTGGATGGTGATGGATCTCCACATCATAGTCCTTCATAAATTCTAGCCATCGTCGTTGCCTCATATTCAATTATGTCTATGTAAACAGATATTTGAGACTCTTGTGATCTGTGTAAATTTCGCAGGTTACGTCGTAGAGATAATGACGCTAGATTTTGAGGGCAAAGATTACTACGGCTAATTCCAAATCGTGGGTCAGGTAGTTCTTCTCTTGGGTCTTTAGTTGACGTAAGGCATATGCAATAACCTTCCCATTTTGCATAAGAGTGCAACCCAAACCATTGTATGAGGCATTACTATAAATTATGAACCCTTCTATTTCCGTGGGGAGTGCTAGCATAGGAGCCATCACAAGTCTGTTATTCAATTCTTAGAATCAACATTCCTGCTTGTCGGTCCATTCAAAGGGTGTGTTCTTCTGAGTTAGCTGGGTCAAAGGTAATGCTATCTTTGAGAAATCTTGCACGAAGTGCCGGTAATAGCTAGCTAGACCCAAGAAGCTTCGAATCTCAGATACGTTAATGGGTTGTGGCCAATCCACGATTGCTGCAACCTTTTGGGGGTAAACTAAGATGCCGTCTTTGTTGATGACATGATCGAGAAAGTGTACACTGGTGATCCAAAATTCTCATTTCTTCAATGTGGCATAGAGTTTGTGATCGCGTAGCGTCTGTAGAACTTTTTGCAAGTAGTGTTCATAATCTTCAAGCGATTTGGAGTATATAAGAATGTCGTCAATGAAGACAATGATGAATTCGTCAAGATAGGGTTTGAACACTCGATTCATGAGATCCATGAAAGCCATTGGAGCATTGGTGACGCCAAATGACATGACGAGAAACTCATAGTGCCCGTAACGGGTTCTGAAGGTAATCTTTTCAATGCTTTCCGTTTTGACTTTTAGTTGATAGTAGCCAGAACACAAGTCAATTTTCGAGAACACTTGGGCACCTTGTAGTTGGTCGAACAAGTCATCAATTCGTGCCAGAGGGTACCAATTTTTTATGGTGACTTTGTTCAACTCCAGGTAATCGATGCATAACTTCATCGTGCCGTCCTTTTTATTTACAAATAGTACTGGAGCTCCTCAGGGTGAGGTACTAGGTCAAATGAAATCTTTGTTTAATAGTTCCTGGAGTTGAGTCTTTAGCTCTTTTAATTCTGTCATAGACATACGGTAAGGGGCTTTTGAGATTGGTTGTGTACGAGGTTGGGTTTCAATGGTGAATTTAATTTCTCGGTCAACCGGGGTACCAGGTAGGTCTTCAAGAAATACATTCGAGAATTCTCGAACCACAAGGATTTCCTCAAGTATGGGGGCCTCTTGTTGAGTATTAATCACATAACAGATACAACTACAGCAACCCATTCTTAGAAGCCGTTGGGCTATCATGAAGGATATAACACATGGATGGGGAGAAACTCTAGTTCCGTCAAAGATAAGCTCGAGTTGGTTTAGTGACCGGAGGAAGACCTTTTTGGCTTCACAATCGATAGAGGCATGGTTGGCAGCTAACCAATCCATTTCTAACATTACATTAAGGGTACTAATGCAGAGGGGAATCAAGTCTACATGTAAGGTTTTGCCTTTTAAGGATACAGTACAAGATTTGTACACATTAGTACTAAAGATAGAATTACTAGAAGGAAAAGACAAAGACAATACATATCCTAAGGGTTCGGGTGTTGATATTAACTTGGAAGCAAAGTGTGGTGCAACAAAAGAATGAGTGGAACTAGAGTCAAAGAGAACATGAGTTAAATGACCACAGATAAAAAGTGTACACACAACATTCTCAGCAAGTTCTGGGTTTCCAATTACCAAGGCAAAAGCCCTTCCTTGGCGTTTTTGGTCCTTCTTCACTCCTCTAGGTACCGCGGGTTTTCGGACTGGCTCAGAGGGGCTGGCTGTAGGATTGACAAGCTTTGGACAATCTCTCAGCAAGTGGCCGACTTGGCCCCATCTAAAGCATGCTCCCGTGTCTCGCCGGCATTGTCCCTAATGAGTCCTTCCACAAGTACAGCAAGTTAGAATGATGCCACCTCTAGGATTTGCAGGACCTTGATTGCTTGAACTGGTTGTGCCCGTATTTACCCTCTTGGGAGGCGTGACACCGGGTCTTCTGTTATCTCTTTCCCAAAATCGCTTCCTTTGGCTTGGTTCCTCGGAGCGCAAGGCTTTAGCCCTTTTTTCGCAATGTATGCTCGATCCACTACCTTCGCCTAGGTTGATAGTTTCAAAACCTTCAGCCTGTTCTTGATTTCAGTATCCAATCCTGCTTCGAATTTCCTAGCTTTTCGAGTTTCGATGGGGATGACGTATGTCACAAATCGAGCTAGTTGCGTGAACTTGCTCTCGTATTCGGCTACTGTCATGGTTTCTTGCCTTAGATGTATGAATTTCGACGCCTTCTGTTCCCGCAATAAATCTGGAAAGTATTTTTCATAGAATATCTCTAACAATCTGGCCCAAGTCACAATATCTTTTTTCTCCAGGTTAAGCAACCACCATTATTGTGCATTGTCTTTGAAGGTGAATGTGGCGAAGGTTACTGTAAACGCGCTCCCGGGAACTCTCCGACATCTACGCTCGCGAGGGGGGCGCGAATCTCGTTTCGTTCCGAGCTTACTGCTACAGTTCGGACTCAATGTTACGGTTCTTAATCTAATCTCGCAAAGTACAATGTAAGACCGATAAATCACCAAAGAGTCCAAATCCGCCAAATCATTTTGGAAAACTGATTTTTGTAAAGAAGTGCCAAACATGGATTGCTTTGCCAGATACAGAGTCGCTACCTAAATATTTTATTAGGGGAATTTAGGAAACCCTAACTCGTGCCTAAGGCCACGTGTCCGTCATCACCAAAGTTGCCTCGACTCGGGAACTTGGGTACGAGAGGGGAAGGTCATGCAATGAGCACCCCCGCTCGCCCGATCAAAGATTGGCCTGTACTAAGCATGATATCTTGTTTTTGAAAACACATGTGTTCTTATTCCGATTGTTAAACCTAGAATTACTATGTGATGCGCACAACAAACAAGTATAGACTAGATCGCCTAAGTTGGAACAAAACATTGCATATCCATTTGTTTGAAAACGGTTTGAAGTTTGCTACTCGTAAGTAGGCTAAATCGCGGATTTCAATGAATTGTTCCAATTCAAGTAACCCAACCTTCACCCACAGGCATTCAGACAGTTTATCAAATAAGCAAATAGCTTCATAGTAAGCATGCTTTCATGGCAACAATAACACACATGCAGTATGCTAAAGCATAAACACTCACAGTGTACTCCGAGCCAAAACAAAGAACTGGTTAGTAATCAATGCATGATCCTAGTTCATGTTAAGATGGCTAATGTAACACATGCAAAATGCAACTAGAAATAGGCTCAGCTAATCTAAGATGGCATATGAGATGCAACATTTGATGACATGTATTCAACTTTGAATTGAAATACAATGCAGTTAGTATGATGCGCCGAGCCCGGTGCATGCAAGACAGATGAATGGATGCAAACATGCGAGCATAAGTATGCTAATTGAAAATGACCGTAAACTAACCATCAAAAGCAAGTAAGTGAAAGGGAGAAAGACGTGGGGTTGGAAGACATGGACACAAGTACGCACACTTATTACAACAATATGCCCTCTCGACGGAGGGTCTGAATGAATAATACAGACCAACTAATTAACTAACTAACAAGCTAATTATTATTACATAACCGAATGAATAACTAGGTACAACTAATTATTATAAAACTTAATTAATTAACAAATTAACTAATTAAATTACAAAACCAAATGCTAATTAGCAAGTAAGGAAAACAGTAAACAATGCTGTTCCAGCTCTGGTTGGGGGAGAAGAGGATGCATGCTCGGTTACTGCCCCCGAAAGCTCTCCGGTTGCTCTTTAGAGACTCTATTTGCAAGGTGTCCTCAAGGAATTCCTCCTGAACCTTACCAAAACCATGCTGAGGAGTGCACCAGTGGCCTGCCGGCCATAAGGAGCTTCTGTCGACCCCCCTGCCGACCAAGAGTGGGCACTGCCAGCCAAGAATGAAGGACTGTCGGCCATCTGCAAGGCACTACCGGCCACTGGTGTGCTGTGACACCAAGTTGCAGCAGAGCACAAAATAGAGAAAATGGAGGGTCTCCCAAGGATATGTATGCACTATGCCACTCCATATCACCTCAAAACATCAAGGGAGAGGCATAGTCGGATCCAAGACCATCGATCACGCATCCCGATGCATGATGGCCAAAGATCTAACTTGTGCAAATTCAATGTAGAATGAATACACAAAAACACATAAATGCCTAGAACTCTATCATGGATAATCAAGAGCGTCAGCGACCGAGAATTGAGACACGTTTCATCACTTGAAGTATGAAACGTCCCTCGCTTTTCGTGCTCGGATTAACACTTAATCCAAACAACAATGGAATACAAGCATGGCATACACAATGCGACTCAAGCATGCAATCATGTAATGCAATATGAACAACCTAACAAGGCTAATGGCATGCACAATGCTAATGCACGCAACAACTAAGTATACACAATGCAAATGATGGCATGCTCAATGCAAACGATGGCATACTCAATGCAATGTAACCTAAGCATACACAATGCAAAGTATAAGGCATAGGCAATGCAATGTAATGCAAGCATGCAAACAACATGTAATCAACCATGCTCAATGGACTTAAACCAAAATGGACAGACCTCAGATATGCCCAAATCAATGGCCAAAAGTGTTGGAATGAGGGCACAAAAGCAAGGTATGCATGCACAATGCATTAGCCCAAGAATTAAAGCATAAAGACACAACTCTCAAACATGAGCAAAGAGTGATAATCATGATAAGATGGCAATGAGGTAAACTCTGAAATATCATGTAAATGGATGCCAAACCCACTAAACAATGTAAGCATAGCATGCTAGGATGTTCAAAGCACGAAACTAGCAAAGGGACTCAAGCCAAGGCCACATGAATCAAACCCCAAAGGGCCAAGGACAACCAAAATAGTCCTAGATCATGCCAAAATGAATCTAAAACATGCATAGACCAAGGCCAAAATAAGTCAAAATGGAAAGCATAAAGCATAGTGTAAGTAAGGCCAACAAGGGGGATTGCACTACACGTATTACAACCAAACATGGCATGACTTAACCAACAGAAAACAGAGTTATGGCATGATAAAACAAGCTCAAAAACCCACTGAGATAGCATCCTAAGGACCTAAGCATAGAGGCATGCACAATGATCCATTCATAAGGCATAAAACACCAACTCTTCAAGGCATTGAAAGCATGACAAAGGCAAGTGTTTGACCATGAAACATGCACTGAAATAACATTTCAAATGATGCCAAAGCATGCAAACATCACAAGTATAGCATGGTAGGGGCCTCAAAGCTCAAGACTAGTCAAAGCATTTACACTATAGCTATACAAAACATGAGTGATATGACCATGGTAGCCCAAAACAGTTCTAGAACAGCCCAAAATATGAATAAAATCATGCTGGAGCATAGCCAAAATATGCTAGAATGATGAGTCAAAACATCATGCACATAAAGCTAGTAAGCAAGATTTGTTCTACAAGTGCATGAGCCACTCAAGAGACTACCAAACCAACTTTAGACAGAGTCATGACATGTCAAATGATGATCAAAAACCCACCGGAATGGGGCCAATACATGCTATCAAGACATGCTACTTTGATGAGCCACAAATGGGATTACACTACACATACAAGATGCATGTACAAGGTGACCAAAACAACCATGGAAAGAGTTAAGGCAAGCCCTAAAAGTCATAAAAAAGTTCCTGAACCAGGCCTCAAAAGTATAGGGATACATGCTCCTTTGATAGGCCAATAACTCAAGCAAACAAAACAAAAAAAGAGAGGGTCACCCCCCTCTGATTTGAAGCCTCAAAACTACATGCCTACCACTGAAAATCCACTGGATTTCAGTGGCTAAAAGGCCAAACCAATACTATTCTAAAGGCATTAAAGCATGGCACAAAACAAGGCCAAACAAGGCATACAAGAGGGTTGTACACCCCTAACACCAAAAAGACCTTAAACAATCATCAAAATCACTTTTAAAAAAAAAATTCATTTTAAAGCAAGGCCTAAAAAAATATGCAAGGATGGCCAAAATGAGATACAAACAAAGGCTTAAATGGGGAATATACTCACCCTTGAAGATCAACTTCGAAACCAGCAACCTCAGAGGCTAGAAACCAAGTTTCAGAGCTCAAGTAACCCTCTCAAGAACCTCAGCTCAAAGATGGTGGTGTATCACTATGTGTTGTAGTGCAAAAGTGTAAGAAAAATAGACTTTAGAGCATAAACAAACACAATATATAGAGAGAGAGTGAGAAATATAGAGAGAGAGAGATACAAATTCTCCAAAATTTTCTTCAACCTCTGATAGAGAGGAAGGGCCTCTCCTTATATAGAAGAATGCAAGAAGAAGCTTATTAAACAAGCTTGGCAAGAGCTTCATCCCTCCATACATGTGTATAGAGGGGAGATGAGTGAAAACCGGCTGGCTCAAAAGATCTGGCGTGAAACCTGCTGAGACAAGGTGTAGACACCCCATTTTGACCGTCCTTAAGACTTGGACGTCATCGTTTGAACACTCGATGATCATCCATGTTTGTGTTCGTCTTGAGTTCTCGGAGGTTTCGGTCGCGCGCTTTGCCTTAAGACCTCTTGACTTATTTGTTTTGTGCTTGGTTGTGTACCAAACATTTGTGTTTTTGCTTCTGAGGGCAGGGAATGGCTTGTTGGCCACCCCCACACCTCACCGGCCTTGGCTTGAGGCCACCGACCCTGTTTTCTTGTTACCGGCCAAATATTTTGGTCGGTCGGCAATGTTTTTGGCCGGTCGGCCATTTTTGTTAGTCAATTGGCCATATTTTCCAGCCGACCCCTTTCCATCTGCTTTTGGCAGATATTTTATGCCAGCTGTCACAGCTGGTATCCACAATACACCCCCTCCATATACGTGTATGGAGGGATTTGCTCCCTTGTGTTAGCTTCTCCAAG
This sequence comes from Camellia sinensis, assembly GCF_055761805.1. Taxonomy (NCBI): domain Eukaryota; kingdom Viridiplantae; phylum Streptophyta; class Magnoliopsida; order Ericales; family Theaceae; genus Camellia; species Camellia sinensis. The sequence goes on from NC_138963.1 coordinate 87,724,247, forward strand.
AAGCTTAGGAATTGAATTCCTATAAAAGGAGGGCCTCCCCTCCCTTTCCAGGGGTTGAACAACTCTGAGATATAACTTATATATCACTCTCTCTCTCTCTATATCTCCCTCTCTCTCTATATTTGTGTGTGTAATAGTGTTCTAAAGGAGTTTTTGTTCTTAGTTTTGCACTAAGACACCTAGTGTTACACTATACTTTGGTTGCTGAGGTTTTAAGGGTTTGATTTCAGAGTTTTGAGTTGGTTTTTGATCAGAAAGAGGTGCTGGAGTTGGTGTTCTTGAAGTGTTCTTCAAGGGTGAGAACTTACCTTTTTATTCCCCATTTTGCTTAAGGTTTTAGACCTATTTGAATATTGTTTTGAGCTTGGTATATAACTGATAAAAGTTCTATATTTTCATGCTTAAGATGTTTCATTAAGGTCACTTTTGTGTTGGGGGTTGTCCACCCTCTCTTAGGCCTTGTTTGGTCTCTTTTTGTGCCTTCCTCTTTGGGCTTTGTAACCCTTTTGTTTTGGCCTTCTCACCACTGAAATCTAGAGGATTTTCAGTGATAGAGAGGTGGTTTTGAGGTATTGTATAGGGGAGGGACACCCCTCTCCCTTTGTGACTCATTTGCTTGCATTTAGGGCTTATAAAGGTAGCATGTTTGCATAGCTTTATTTGGCTCCATTTCAGAGGGTATTTGGTGTTAGTTTATCATGTTAGGCCTCTATTTCATGTTGTTTTAATGGCCTATTATATGCATCATGCACTTGCTTTGTAATCCCCTCTATTGTCATAACATATACCATGCATTTAAACCATCATGCTTGCATGTTTTAGCTTGACTTCATGAAGCTTTTAGCCATGTTGTGACATGATTAAGCTCTGTTTGATTTTGATTCAGTCATGATTGCCATGTTTTGTATAGCCATCATGTATCCTAGCTTGTTAGCTTTGAGTGCATGAGTCATGAGCATGCTTTATTTGGATTATTTCAGTGATTTGGAATCACTTATCATGCCATTTCAGTCCATGCTCCATGCTTGTATGCTTGCATTTACCATCCTTTTAATTCCTTGAAGAGTTGTTCTTTTGTGCCTCAAAATAGGTCATTGTGCATGCCTCTTTGTTTAAGTCCTTGGGCTGCCATATCAGTGGGTTTTGGGGCTCCTTTTGGCACATTGTAACTCTGATTTTCCTTGATTAAGTCATGCCATGCTTGGTTGTAATGGGTGTAGTGCAATTCCCTCTTTTGGCCTTATGTACGCTTTGTTTTGTACTCGCCTTTCTTAGCATGTTTTGGCCTTGTTCTATGCATGTTTTAGCCTTATTTTGGTCTGCCCTGGGACTGTTTTAAGTCATCTTGGTTCTTTGGGGCTTGGTTGATGTGGCCATGGTTTGAACCCCTTTGTTAGTCTTGAGTTTTGGGCTTTGTTGCATGCCTTACTTTCATGGCTCGGTTGATTTGGCATCATCCTTTACACATTTTTAGAGCTTGTCATGCTTGTGATTTGTCCATATTTGTCTCTTCTTAATGTGCTTGAGAGTTGACTCTTCTCATGCCTAAGTGTTGAACCTTCACATGTGCACGTTTGGGTGTGTTTTGTCCATCATTTCTTGGTACTTTGGCCATTGTTTTGGGCATGGCTAAGGCCTATCCATCCTTAGTGTAAGTCCATGGATCATGCATTTATGTATTGTTGTAGGCCTACCGTATTGCATGCTGTCGCATCCTTGTGGTTGGTATCATTGTTGCATGCCTATGACTTTGTGTATTCCCATATCTAGGTTACATTGTAATATTGCATACTTGTTTCATTGCCATGATGTTTGCATGTTAGGTTGCATCACATTGTATTTGACATACTCATGTTACATTGCCTTAACATTCCCATGTTGCATTGCATTGGTTACATGCTTTGCATTGTATATGGCATACATACATTGCATTATGTTTGGTTCGGGGTGTCAAACCAAACATGAGGAATGAGGGACGTTCGTACTTGGAGTGACGAAACGTACCTCAATCCTCGGTCGCCGACACTCTTGATTCAACATGATAGAATGTGTAGCATTCATTTGTTTTGTTACATTCATTCATATTGATTTGCACACTTGACATCTTTCGCCATCATGCATCGAAATGCGTGATTGGTGGCCTGAGGGTCGAGAGCCATACTCCCTTGAGTTCATAGCATGATAGAGAGGGTGGTCGTGCATACATTTGGCTTGCAAATTCCATGCCATGCACTGTCTGTCCTCTGTTGCAGCAAAACCAGTGTTCTGCAGGAAGAAATGGCCGGTCGGCAACTTTCAGTGCCGGCTGACTATCAATATCCAACCGATGGTCCCATTTTTGGTCGATAACCATATTTCCATGGCCGGTGGTGTTTTCTCTTGGCCGGTGACATACTATAGTGCTCAGGGAGTGGTTCAGAAGCAACCTTAGGATTTTCACAATTATCAGAGGTGCAGAACAGTGCAAATAGAGGCAACAGAGGCATGGCAACGGGTTTCCGAGCAAGGCGAATCGAGCATGCATCATCCAATCATTTCGAGGCGGAGCTGCGGCGGCCTTTTGAGTTTCATACTTAGTTTATTTTGTATTTAATTTGTTAATTAATTAAGGGTGTGTAATAATTAATTAACTAGAGTAGTTAATTATTTATGTGGTTTGTATTATTCTTTCAGACCCTCCGAGGAGGGCAATGTTGTAATAAGTGTGCGTGTGTGTGTGATGCATGCCTTCTAACCCCACGTCTTTCTCCCTTTTATTGACCAGGTTATGATGGTTAGTTTAGGGCATGTTTTAATTAGCATACTTATGCTCGTATGTTTGCATTCACTTATCTGTCTTGCATGCACCGGGCTCGGCTCATCATCCTAACTGCATTGTATTTCAATTCCGAGTTGAATACGTGTATCAGTTGTTGCATTTCATATGCCATTTTAGAATAGCCGAGCCTATCTTAGTTGCATTTTTGCATGTGTTGCATTAGGTATTTCAGCATAGTTAGGATTCATGAATTGATTACTAACTAGTTTCTGTTTTGGCTTGGAGTACTAGGTGAGTGTTTATGCTTTAGCATCCTTGCATGCGTGTGAGTGACTGCCATGATAGCATGCTTACCATGAGGCTATCTGCTCATGTGATATAATTGCCTGAATGCCTGTGGGTGAAGGTTGGGTTATTTGAATTGGAACAATGCACTGAATGAGAGTTTTAAGCCCACTTGACAGTGGCAAAATCATGTTTTCTAAGCCCACCCGAGGGTGGCAAAATCCACGTCTTAGCCTACTTGCGAGTAGCACCTTCAAACCGTTTTTCAAAACGAATATGAGATGTTTTGTTCCAATTCAGGCAACCCAGTCTATATTTGTATGTTGTGCGCATTATATAGTGATTCTAGGCTAATAACCGGAATAAGAGCACATATGTTTTCAAAACTCGATATCATGCTTAGTAGTGGCCGATCTTTGATTAGGCGAGCGGGGGTGCTCATAGCTGACCTTCCCCAATCGTACCCAAGTTCCCGAGCCGAGGCAACTTTGGTGATGACGGACACGTGGCCTTAGGCAACGAGTCAGGGTTTCCTAAATTCCCCCAAAATAAATATTTAGGTGGCGACTCTGTATCTGGCAAAGCAGTCTATGTTTGGCACTTCTTTCTAAAAATCAGTTTTTCAAAAAATGATTTGCCGGATTTGGACTCTTTGATGATTCATCGGTCTTGCATTGCACTATGCGAGATTAGATACAGGACCGTGACATTGAGTCATGAACTGTAGTAAGCCCAAATGAACAAAATGAAATTTTTCCCGGGACGTTCGGGGACGTTTACACAAGGGGTCTGCCGGCCATCAGTGGTGGCCGGCAGTGGCTCATTGATGGCCGGCAGGCCTTATTAATGGTCGGTAGTAACAAAGGCATGGCCAACAGTAGCATAGGATGGTCGGCAGTGCACCAAGAGAATTATGCTGGAAGGACCAACACATGGTCCTAAAATGGGGCAGAAAGGATACAGGGTTTGGAAAGCTCAAACCTGTGACGTTCTGCCGCGAAAGTCGAGCACTCGACGAGCAATCGAACTTGTGGCTGGATGTAGCTACAAACACAACCAAGTCTTGAGGATGGTCAAAAATAGGGTGTCTACAGTTACCTTCTATCTTTCTGTGCAAGGTAGTGCTCGAAAAATCTTCTCTATATCTCTGACCCAAGCTTCTGCTACCAGTGGGTTTGTACTGCTGGTAAATATGGTAGGTTTCAAGTCTTGAAACTATTTTATTGTAGTTGGCTCTTCTCGTCATTCAAGTAATCCGCTATTAATGTTGGTTTGTAGGGCTCATAGAAAACTAGTAACTGTTCTTTCCATGATTTGCTTTAATGGATCAGTATCACTGACCGATGATCCGGTTCCATTTCCATCATTAGCCATTACTACAAGGTGAAAACGGTTAGTGGACTTCTTTTTTATCTTTTTTTTTTGAACCACTTAGTATGCATTTAATTATTACAATGTCATATTTATGATTCACAAGATATTATAACAGTACATATATAATTTTCACTTATGCAAAAGAAAAGGTAGTAGTACAATGTACTTACAACACAGTCAAGAGTTAGTGTCTAATTCTACTAATACAAAAATAGAAGGATTAGACAAATCATAGTTGGGTCACAAAAAAAGGTCTCCTGGTCGGATGTCTAGAAGGGATCGTTAGGCCACCATGAGAACTGGCTCCGGAAAATTAGGCCATGAAATAACCCCGTTAACTCCCCCTGTATAAGGGACTCAAACTCCCACTCACTGTGCTCTATTCCAAAGCAACTTCATACCACCTGGACTATGTAGACAGGAACACCATGATCATAACCCCAAAACTCCCGTCCGGTAATCCGTACTGGTATCTCCAAGTATGATGCACTATCAGTGAAGTCTACAGCTGAGGTATGGACAATGTGCTCTGGAAGAGGCGTCGTAGTGCGAATGTGGCTACTAAGGTATGCGTGTCCCTTCCTCTTCGCAAAGCTAGGGGTAGAGGTGTGACCAGAAAATGCGGCTATCCTAGGTCTGGAGGAAGACCAACAATATGGGTCGGCCCTATGTACCTCTCACGAGTGTTGCCTCGGCTAAGTCCTCAAAATAAGAAATCCTCATCAGGACCAGCCTGCAAATATACGGGTCGCCCCATGAGTCGATTAAGTGTCGGGTGGGCTTGCCTGATAAGACTCTTCGAATCACCCCAGCCTTCTAATAGGTTTAGGATAAGATGAACTCCTGAGGGCTTCATTAGATTCGCTATTTCCTACAACACAGGAAACCTTAGCCTAGACATATATATAACATGGTTTACTCGCATTAGACAAACTAAAATTTTGTTTTAGTTGGTATATTTTGTTTTTTTGAAATAATTTTCAATTCAAATAATGTGAATTGCAAATAATGTGAATAATTGTACAGAAAAATTCAAAAGCATATACTATTTTTATTTTTATTTTTTAAAAAATCATTGCTTTGATACCACTTTTGTCACGACCCAAACCCTGTACCCAAAGTTTGGCATTACAACAAGATAAAAATAAAATAATTCTAAAATTTCTGTAGTAGTAGCGCAACGGATAATTAAATAAATTAAAATAAAATAACTGGGTACCAAAAGTTTATTAAAAAGAAACAAAAATAGTCATTTGGGCTTTTATTTTTTTACAAGAGTCCAATAAAAAATACGGATAGTACAAAAAAAAGAAAGAAAAAGAAAACACTGTGATTTATTCCCCATCTTGATCCTACTAAATCTCATCACCTGAAGTGGTAACAACTATAAGTATATAACAGAGTGAGAACTATTATACTGTGAGTATAGGGGCATAAAATAACCATGGATAGTTATTTAAGCCAAAACATTAACATAATTTAAGTTGAATAAACAAATTATTTAAGTGGCAGATATTCAAATACAGAAATTACATAAATAACTATAACCACAGTGCATAGCAGAACAGAACAAGGGTCACTGGAGTGACAATCAGAACATGGGTCAGTGGATCCATGACAAACAAAGGACTACAAGGTGGCGAAACAGGGACCAATGGTTTATTTAAGTCCCCCAAGGCGTGGGACTCTAGTGGTGGTACTTACAAAAAATAATTGTTTATAAAATCATTGTCAAATGATTATTAAAAGTTAAACAGACATATCTATGGGTTTCAATTTAAGCAAATAGAGTTCATAAAATAATCCATGTAATTGAAACATTAACGTAACCATAAAACATAAATTATATAAAATAAATTGCGGTAACTCAAAACATTTATAACATATATTATGGTAACTCAAGACATATTCAAACATGTTATGACAACTCAAGGTATAATATAACTCACCTCTAATATAAATTTATCCCTACTTTTCTCGTCCTCCAAAGCCTCACCTACTACGCTCCATCTCCTTACTTCATTTTTGTGCTTCATCAATCTACTTCACTTCACTATTTATACCCACACAATGTGTCCCAAGCAAGAGCCACACACGTGGAACATATGTGGTAGCATTTCACTTTCCCCCCCTAATTTACTCCTTGGCTTTGACCCTTATCTTTTACCAAGAGTCACCTAGGCCTTTGGCTAATGAAAATTGAATTACAATTTTAAGGGTTATTATCCTCTTTGGTAATCTACAATGATCCCTAAAATGACGTATAATTATAAGTTAGTTTGCATCTAAAAACCTCACCACCCAACTATAGAACATTACTTACCGCTCACTAAAATATTTAATATTAAAAATATGGTGTCCCACAATCTTTTCCTTTAAACAAAGATTTCCATTATTTTAATAACAGCTAACGTTAACTACAAGCTTTCACGAAATTTTTTTTGATATGCTAAGGAATTCTATTTATCTATTTATGTATTTATTTTATTATTATTATTATTATTATCATTATTATATATATATATATATATATTCTATTCATGAGTAATTGATCTAATCACGGTATTGAATTAAATTAAAAATTCGGATGTCACATGGTGCGTTTAGGATGTAGCAGCCAATCCATCTGAGTTGATTGCTTTATTTTGCTTTGAATACTATAGTTTCATTGTTTTAATAGCATAATAGTCCTTGAGAATTTGGTGTGTTTAGGATGTAGTAACCAATTCGTTTGAGTTAATAGCTTTTCCTTTATCTTTATAGCTTTTTTTAAGTATATTGAAACCTTGTGGCCATGGGTGGTTTAGAGCTTAACCACCCTGCCACAAGTTTGATTAACTAGTTGTAAATCTTTCGCTTTCATACTATTGTTGTTTATCTTGAAGCTAGGTGATAGCTTCCGTGTTGAAGTGTTGAAAAACTCTCTTTTTGATCATTTTCGAAACATGGAAATGGATATCTCATCCTTATTCCATGAACAAAAGAGGAGTTGTGAACAATTTTGGCAAGTCGTTAGGGGTGTAAAAATGGCCCGAGGCCCGTGGACGGGCTTCAAGCCCGAGATAGGCCCGACTAGGCCTAGGTCTGAGCCCAGCGCAATACCTTGGGCTTGGACTTGGGCCTTTCATTTGTGGCTCGGCCCAACCTATTAGCCCGGCTCAACCCAACAAAATTCAGGCCCTACGGTCGGCCCGGCCCAATCCATCCACTCGGCCCTCTCTCTACCAATGGTAAAATTTCAAAAAATAAAAATAAAAACAACTTGTAACTGTTAAAAAATAAAAAATATAAACAAATAAAATAAATAAAAGATTGATCTTGTAAAACCAAAAACAAAATAACACAGTAGTTAATAGTTAATAATTTGTACAATTTTCTCTAATTGAATTATAAGATTTGAAATAAAAAATTATATAATTAAATAAATGGAGCTTTTTTTTCATAAATCCTATTCTTAACTGTTTTATACCATAAAACCCACATCATTTTTTATTATTCCATTAGGTCCATTCAGTGTAGTAAGACCAAAGTATTGTCCTTCCACTTCTCCCACGTATACTCCATTCTAAAAACAAACCATTCCAATTCCATCTCTTCACTCCACAAAACACTGATTTCCAAAAAAAAAAAATCTCATCGTTGGCCCCAAAAAACTTCCAAACCATAACCCTAGATTCACATTGCCTCACCACCGTTGTCCTCCACCGTCAACTGTTGTCGGCTACTACTATTCCATTTCATCTCACCGCTACGAAGGTTTACATCGGAAGGAGTGTGGCTCGTTGTTCCGTGTTTCCCATTGATCGACTGAGTGTGGTCTGTCGGTTTCCATACCCACCTACAATGAGGAGCAAAAGTAAGCACCATCATTCCACCCTTTGTTAGTATAATGTAATCACCAATGTATATACTTACATTGCCCTATTATTATTGTTGTTTTTGGATTTGATTTTGTAATGAAATCTCTATTTTCACTCTTTGTCCATCTTGGTCATGTTGATTTTTTTGTTGAATATGAATAACATTAAGAAACAAATGCACAATTTGCATTTCTTTCCACCCTTTGTTTTTTAGTCAATGATAACATAATGTAATCACTGATGTATATATTTACATGCCGTATTATTATTGTTGTTTTTGGATTTGATTTTGTAATAAACTCCCTATTTTCACTCTTTGTCCATTTTGGTGATGTTGATTTTTTTTGTTGAATATTACATTCATTTGTTATTAATGTTGTTTGTGGTTGTGATTTTGTAATGAATTCTTTGGTTTTTTTCTCTCTGTCAATGTTGGTATTGTTGATTGTTAATGTCCATAGGACTCCCAATCTTCACCCAAAAATCTGATGGAATATGATGTAAATATTCACTTTGTGACATCAGTGACAATATTCACATTATGAACATCAATGGCAGTATTCATATTATGGTTGTCAATCCTCTTTTGGTTCAATGTGAATTCCATTATACGCAATGTTAAAATTTACATCAGATTGTCAAATATTGGTAATGACTTGTTTGTGTTAAATTGTCATGTTCTATTATTTTGTAATACATTCCTTATCTCCTCCCTTGTGTCAATGTTAGACTTGTTGGTGTTGTTGGTTGTTGATGGTCATGAAATAATTACAGTCCAAACTTTGGATGGTTGCCAACCCTGTTTTGATTACATGTGAATTCTTGTAGGCATGTTGTAAATAATAATATCATATTGTTTCACTTCTTATTGATTAACATCAATGTCAATATGCACATTCCAAACATAATGTCAAGAATTACATTCTGAACATAATGTTAATATTCACATTGTAACATTTTGAACATAATGCCAGTAATTGCATTCTGAGCATAATGTTAATGTCCATATTGTAACATTCTGAACATAATTTTAATATTCACATTTTGAACATAATGTTAATGTTCACTTTGTAACATTCACATCGAATATTCATACCATATATTTGGCTGTGAACATCCACAGTCAAATATATAATGTAATGATGTGAAGATTAACATCATGTCTACCTCGTGTTAGTTTAATAGTTATAATATGTTATTATTCCATATTTCATCTGTTATTTTCCTCCTACTTTTTAGTTGTTACCCTTGTTGGAGTTGTTGACTATGATCAAATGATTTGAACTCCCAAAATTTTGTTCATTTTTTAGACACATAAACTAATGACATGATATATGATCCATGTGAATGTTCATACAATTTATTTGATTTTTATTGTTTTATCCTATGTTGTACAGTGTTCATGTGAATATTGACATCATGGTTTTGCTCAATGCAACCATGGTCACATCATTCAAACTTTGGATGGTTGTCAACCCTATTTTGGTTACATGTGAATTCTTGTAGGCATGTTAAATAATAACATCTTATTGTTTTACTCGTTATTGAGTGACATAAATGTCAATATGCACATTAATGTCAATAATTACATTCTGAACATAATGTTAATATTCACATTGTAACATCTTTTGGTTCAATATGAATTCCATTATACATAATGTCAATATTTACATCAGATTGTTATATATTGGTAATGGCTCCAAACTGATAACAATATCAACAACACAAGACCGTAACCATTATAGACATTTATGTCATGTTTTGTTTTTGCAAGTTAGTTGTTGTAATGTGTGATTGTTCTCACCTCTTTATGTCAATGTTGATTTGTCTTATGCTATCACTTCTTCATGTGAACATTTACACCAGCTATTCACATACTATTTCACCATAACCATCCCATTATTCACATGGCATATAATAATTTACACTTATTATCCCTATTCATTTGTGAACAGTAATATTAAATTTGTGTGTATTTGAACAAACAGGTCTTTCCCGTAGATTTGATGGCAAAAGAAAGAGAGAGGAATCCCTTGTCAAAGGCAAACCCGATCAAATAGCTAGTCCTGAACAAGTGAACATGACAAAGGTTAACTATCGGTCTAATATCACTGGATTGGGGAAACTATTGAAGGCTACAAAATTTACAAATGGTCAATTGAAATGCCTTAGGAAAACACCATTTTGGCCCTTATTTGATTGTTTGATCAGTAATGAAGTCGACCTCTACCATTGCATGAAATACGATGATGTCATTGTACGTATAATGTAGACATTCAAGCCATCTAGTGGGAGGTTTTACATCGGGGACAAGAGCATTCAGACTTTTAGAAGTGATGTATCACTTATGTTTGGGGTGGACTGCGGCACCAAGCTAATGGATCTCTCTTACGGTGTAAAACCAACGGTCGGCATCATACACCGAACGTGCAAGGATGTCAATCAGTTAAGTGCATCAAAAATATGTGAAATTTTGAACAAAGCATTAAAGGGCATAAAGAAACAAGGCAATGAAGAGGTTGCAAGATTAGTTTGCATGTATGCATGCGTGAAATTGTTCTTTTTCACATCCGAAGAAACAATTTGATGGACATTCTATTCATACATAGACCCATTAGACAACATGATTGAGTATGACTGGGCTGAGAGCATTTGGGCAACCCTGATGGGGTCAGTGGGCCAAGACTAGGGAAAACGAGGACGAGTCACCGAATGTGTTATGTTGTTAATGATAAATCCCATAAATCTTATTCTATATTTAATATGAATATTCACGAAGTCTGTTCACTCATGTTGTCAGCAAAACAAATGTGACACACACATCGGTACACACTGGTGGCAAGGTTGGCACGCGTATACGCTGATGTGAATATTCACAACATTATAGAATGTTAGGAACTTTCACATCAATGTGTATTGATGTAAACATTGACACCGGTGTTTTGCTCATGTTAGCACCAAAATAAACGTGGAACACACATTACTAGGCAATGGTGTGGAAGTTGACATCAATAATGTGAACATTCACATCATTGTTTATTAATGAAAAAAGTCACATTAGTAGACACTGGTGTAAACATTCACATCAGTGTGCTGCTCATGTGAACATTAACAACAGTGATTATTGATAGGAACATTCACGGTTGTGTTAAATATGCTGAAATCAACATTGATGTTTGTTATTTGTTTTAGTACTAGTTGTGTGAGCACACAACCATCTTACAACCCCGCAAGCATAATGCCATTCCGCAGTGTGTGAAGTGGGACCTCACAGCCTTACATATCAACATGAAGTCCATATCTTTCGCGAAGCTCGGTTTAAATGAGGTAAAAGTATAACAAAAAATATTGTGAACATTCACATACTGAGACAAGGAACTATGTAACCAACATAATGTTTCCAATTCCAAGTATATGGCGGCGAGCTGATGACATCCCCAATAGAAGCAAAGATGTACCATCATACCAATTTGAATGTGGAGCCAAAACATGAGGTTTTGTCGAGTGCACCACCAAAGCAAGATGAAATCAATGACGATGAAAGCAAAGACAATGAAGGCAGTGACAACAACGATGGAATTTCTGGCGATGCAATTGACCTAAATGATGTTAAAGATGACATCAACACCAGCTTTAATAACCCCAATGCTGAGAGAGGTATCATCGTAGCACAACCAAGTGAACCGGACATCGTGGATGTACTTATAAAAGAAAATAAAAAAGCTTGGGGTCTTGTACGACAATGGGAAGCAAAATACAAGCAGTTAGAAAAATCATGGGAGTTGAGGACAAGGGTGATTGCTGCACTTGAAGCCAACTTATTCGACCAATCAGGCCCATCCAATATGGACATGAAGATCAAGAATTGCATGGAGCAGAAGGATACAAAAATTTAGCGGTTGACAAAATTGGTCATCAACCTAGAATATGAAAAAAAAGATTCTTCAAAAACCTTTACAATGATCAGTCCGTCCACATTATCACGTAAATCGAAGCACAAAAGGTTCATGACAGCCTTAAGAAGTATCGCATTATAGCACTGAAAGACATTCTCAGCCCATCATCTAGGGTAAAGCGCATCAAGCAAAAGGTAAAGAGAGAGCACCGCCTAGATGACTTTCAATACCCCGACTTGCCTAGCCAAAAGAAAATGAAAGAGGGAGCTGAAGAGCAATCCCATACAGTCCACATTGTACAAGATTTAGACAAACATCCACAAACAAAGCACCCAACAAAATAAAAGAAGTTAACATTGACCAACAAACTGAAGGCTTTGGCCAACATGAGCAAACTCAACCAGTAGAAGGTCCAAAATTTGCACAAGAACGGCGGTGATGAGTAAGTGATTATACATATTCAGATTGAATTCTTTTTGTAATGATGTTAAGCTTCACATATGTGCTTAATAGATTAAATCATTTTATAATTGTGCAATGTTAACATTCACATTTTCTGTAATCACAATGCACAGGTTGCTTTTGTGGTGAGGGGACTCAAAGTCTAGAAACGTGTATTTGATGACATCATACACATCATCAAGGAAGAATCAATACACAACAACGTATGACACTCATAAATGTGTACAAAAAACACACACACACACAGATTGTAAAGACACTAGAAATAATGTACTGCCACTCTTCTGTTTGTGCAGGTGATAGATGCATATGGTGAAATACTACTCGAACTACAAGAGTTGGTCAACCCAATTTTGGAGGATTCGGCATTCATCTTTACAAGCACATATTTGGTAACAACTAGACTATTGGTTTGCTTATGTTTGATGTTGATAAGAATGTTCACATGAACATTATTTGATTTGCATGTTGAATAGATGTGAATGTTCATCTGAACATTATATGCTTATATTATTGACTTAAATGCTAGACAAATGTGCATGTTAACAACAACATTATATGACTGATTGAGAAGTTAACATGTGTGAACATTCACACCTGTAATACATTATAGGACTGCTTAACAAATTAACAAATGTGAACATTCACATCATTCACAGTGAACATTGATATAAATACTTAGTACATCATTATATGCCCATTGTATGCAAAACGTTATGCAAGAGTAACCCCCCACAAGAGAAATAAACTGATTGATGTCCATATCAATGACTATCAAGGCCAGAGATACTTCATCGTCCCAATACACAACGACTTCCATTGGACGATTATTGTCTACGACGTCAAAGACAATCTATGGAGGCATTATAACTCACTACGACCAAGACCCGGCATACATGACCCATATATTGACAAAGCATAAATAATCGTAAGTGGCTGACACATATAATACTTGTCATGATGTGTAATATTTGAACTTGGACGTATGCACTATGTTGCTTTGTGCCTAATATGAAATTTCATTGTTTCCTCCATGGCAGAGGGACTACATCGAGGCAGTGGTGCGCAACATCGGACCGTCATCACCACTATGGACAAAATTATCAGGCTAAAATCCATCGCAACCAATCATATCAGTAGACGTTTGTCCTCAACAAGCATCCGAATCGTAAGCCTCAAATCAATTTATACACATCTTCCACAACCATTATACACACCTAAATTTCAAAATCTAACAATAACAACTTTACATTTTCAGGGTGGATTGTGGGCCCGCAGTGTGTTACATCATGAGGGCGCATGTATACCGTGAGGAAATTGTTGACAGCTTTAATCGCTTTAAATGGTGTCAAATAAGAGACTCATTAGTACACCTTTTTCTAAATCACAGAAAGACAGTGCAATGTGAAAACCTATAGTGGGGGGTGTCCACCTATAACTGTTATCCAAAACTATTATCAACATTTAAGACAATTTAGTATTAATAGATTTGACATATTGGAGCAGACTAGCTTGATTGTAAATCAATTCTATATCACTATTTGTACTGCTATTTTTCATTTAATATATTTATATGCATTTTGAGGCCTATTTCATGTTGATCATTCATATTGAGATTGTATTTTATTTTTTTTTAACATATGACATGATGTGAATTTCTACATCATGGAAGGATCATACACATTCTTATGTTTAAAGCCCTACTACATGGATGTGAATATTACTTAAAGTGTTATTGTAACACAATATGACATGTGTGAATATGATATTTCTTAACATATAAATCAATATTGACAGCAAATAATTTGATCATGTGAATATTCTGATAATGTGAATATTCACATCGTAACTTTTGATGATGTGAATAGCAACAACGATGTCAATATTCACACCACGCCCATGCATGCATCATAATATACATAAGAACATCTTATTTTTGCTAACAAAAAGCACTCACAATTAAATTTCGTAATACATATCTGAATATTCACATATTTTGATTTGATGATATGAATAGTTACAGTGATGTAAATATTCATGTCATTTACTTTGATGCTATTAATGGTAACAAGAATGTGTATATTCACACCACAATAATGTTAAAAAGTTTAACCCATGCGCAAGTATTCACATAATATGATTATCTTATACAAGTGTGAATGTTCACATCATGTATTCATCCTTAACACACCAACAAAAATGTCAGTTTGCAACTCAAAAAAAAAAAAAAAAAAAACACAAATCAAATACTAATGCATTATTAGGTTTGCCAATGCATTATTATGTTTACCAACACAACGTAATCTTATTGCAACACAATGTTTGCCAACATAACACAATCTTATTTCAAAAATCAATATAAGAATCTCATGTAAAACATAATGTTGAAATGAAAAAATGTAGACCTTATATCGGCTCCTTGCATGATTTTCGATTGTGGCTTCCCAACTTATCACATCTCCCTGCAGCTCGACTTTTCGTGCTCCTTTCGAATACGACTAGCCCTATAGTTCGGACTCCCGCGGTTCTGAATTTGATTTCATAAGTGTAATGTGAAATAGTGAAAACATAAAAAGAGTCCAAATCTGGTAATTCTTTTGGAAAATCGATATTTGAATCAAATGCCAAAAATGGACTATTTTGCCAGATTTCAGAGTCACCACCTAAATATTTATGAGAAATTTAACAAATCCAAGACTCGTGCCAAAGGCTATTAGTCTATCATCACTAAAGTGTCTCAACTCGGGAACTTAGGTACGAGAGGGGAAAGCCATGAATTGAACACCCCACTTGCCTGATCAAAGATCGGCCTCTACTAATTATGATGTGATTTTTATTTATATTATATGCTCTTGTTCTGATTTATTAGCTATTTTACTATGTGATGCACACAAGGTATAGACTAATTTGTAAGAATTGGAACATTTGATTTCATGTTTAATTTGAAATTGTTTTGTGAATTTGCCACTTGAAAAAGTGAGCTTAAAATGGACATTTAATCAAATTATCCCAATTCAAACAACTAGCCTTCATCCGCAGGCATTCAAATAGTTATATCATTTAAGCAATTAGCCTTGTGGTATTCATGCTTATCATGGAAACAATCACACGCATGCGGTTATGCTAAAGTAATAAGTGTTCACCTAGTGCTCCAAGGCAAGCCAAAAGAAATAAAAAAGTTAGAAAAAATGCATGATCCTACAGATGCAAAATGACTAATGCAACATATGCAATATGCCATCTTAAATAGGCTCGGCTATTAACATGACATGTGAATTAATTTGATAGCATGCAGTAACGCACGTATTCAACGAAGTAATAAACGGCAATGCTTGTTAGAATGATGAACCAAGCCTCGATGCATGCAAGACAATGGATGCAACGTATAAGAATGCTAATTTGAAAAATGATGTTCTATTCTAATCATTGTAAATAATAAAGTAAAAGGAAAAAAGACGTGGGGTTAGAAGACATACAACTTATTACATTTTCCCCTCGCACAAGAGGGTGCGAATCAATGTCCGAGAGTCCGAATTAAACTAACTATTATAAAACTGAATGAATGAATAAGTAACTAACTAGCTAAGCTAATCTATTACAACAAAATAAACTACGAATGAATAAGTAACTAACTAGCTAAGCTCTAATTAACTAACTAGCTAATCTATTACAACAAAATAAACTAACCATCTAACGAAACATTGCTATAACAATATTAATTATGACAATCAATAATTAATTATAATACTAATTCAAATGACCATGAGGCACGACGATTGCATATGCGATGCCTAGAAGTTCCTCTGTCTACCCAGTTACTCTGTTCCACCCCAGTCACTACCCTCTACTTCTGCAAAACACATTGTCTTACCAAACATTGATGGCCGGCCAGCTCCCAATGAAGCCCGGCCGGGCCCAAATAAGGCCGGTCGTGCCTTAATTGTATGCAAAACTCTGTTTTTGTGTTCTGAGGTGAAAACAGTGCAGACAGAATTATTCTAAACTTTGTTTGTCCCTTCTACTCTTCTCTCTTATGGTAAGCCTTAAGAGAAAAATAAATTCATTTCCAAAACCATCAATGAGCAAATTGATTGCTTGATGAGTTAGGGCATGATTTTGGACAAAAATTAATGAATATAATGAATCAATAACTACCCCTCCTTCTTATCATAGAATGGACTCAAAGAGGGAGGTAAAAACGATTCAAGGTTCATCAAAACATCATGAATTGATGTAAGACAACCCTTGACACAATGGACTCGGCATAACGTCCGGCCGAACCCAAGTAAGATACTTCATTTTCTTTATGTGGGTCGGTTCATTTTAGCAATTTTCTTAGTCCATTTGTCCAAAGTGATGATTACGCCTACTAAACGAGAAGAAATGTCAAATGAGAGGTGATCCTAAACATGAAAGAGAGACCATACCGTTGACGATGAACCTCCGTAGAGATTAAGTCATTGAGCATAGGTCTCATTTTCATGCTTTGAATAACCATCAATCGGTTGAAATAACTCTCAAACAAAAGAAAAGAAGAAAAGAGAGTGGTTACAGAAATGAACACATGAATTTGATTATTACAATGAGACTCTTGATATAAAAATTAACCAAGGAAAACCTATCAAAGGATGGGTAACACAACACAACAAGCTAGATATGAAGACTTACAACATAACAAGCTATATATTCAAAGCATACACTAATTAAATAAATTAAGATAGCCCTAAAACAACCCTTAATATGCTAAAAATAGTGGCTAAAATCAAGAGAAGGTAGGTAAAAAGAGTAGAGGAAAAGTTATGGAACAAAGCCTAAGGAGGGGTGGCTAACCCCTTCGTTTTTTGCAATTTTAAATCACATATTTCAGTCTCAAAAACAGTCTAAGAATAGTCCCAAAACAACCCAAAAACAATGGCTAAAAGTGTGTTTAAAGAGCACAAAAAGATAGACAAAAGCAAGAGATATAAAGTTGGTAAGCAAGATCAAGGAGAGGTGGCTAACCCCTCCACTTTTGAGACTTTTAAACCATGTTTTTCAGCCCTTTTAAACTCTAAAAATCAGTATGAAAACCAAATAAAATAAATTGAAAACGAAGGGTATCAGCTATGGGATAAGGTGCAAGAAAGAGTGTTAAGCCTCTCTACATTTGGTAGCTCTTCAACCCCAAGTTCCAACACTTGAAATAGGTCCAAAATAGCAGGGAAACACAAGAAAAAGATTGAAATGAAAGCAAGAAAAAAAAGGGACAAGCTTATACCTTTTGAAGAGAGCAAGCTTTGGTTGTTGACCAAACTTGATTCCATACACCCTCAAGTTTACGAAATATGGTTTGAAACTCTAGCAAAAAGCTTTAAGAACAAGCTCCAATGGTGTATGAATTGTGTATGTATAGCTAAAGAAGGTTTGAAGGTCAAGAAAGCTTTTGTAAAGAAGTTATGTCTAAGCTTCTACAAATATCTTCTAGAACAATTCTCTAACCTTTAGGTTCTAAAAATATGCCTTGAATTCTCTACAAGAAAGCTTCAAATCCAAGCTTTAATGGTGTATGGAGGGTGAAAGTTAATTTGAAGAACAAAAGAAGCTTGAAGGTTCAAGAGCTCTCATCAATGCCTAAGCCCTTTGGAAAGTTTTTCTAACCCTTAATATTTGAAGTAGGAGGTCCTATTTATAGAATTTGAGCAAAAATGGTCAAAAATATCTTCAAACAAAGATATTTGTTCAATTCCCTCCAGCTTTCTGTCTGGTGCCATTAAGACCCGGCCAGGCTCGAAAACCCTTGGCTGGGCCTAAAAAGCATCCCAGGGAAATTTCTCATTGAGGCCCAGCCAGGCCTCAATTAGGGACGGCCGGTTCTAAATGGACCAGGCTGGGTCTAAAAATCTACACTTCAGGCCTGATTTCAAACGGTCATATCTCCCTCATCCAGACTCGATTTTAGGTGATTCTTAAGTCTAAATTGAAGCCTCGAAAGTCTAATTTTCAATGGTGGTAGCCTCACATCTAAATTCTAAGTATGCAAAGAGATACGACTATTTTAGTCAAGACTGTTCATTTCGATCCTAACGGATTGATGCCCAACTTCTTCCCCAACTAGTTTTCTTCCCTCCCTTCTTATTTCCTTCAACTCTAAACCTATAACTAAGATGTTTTAAAATATTTTTTAAAGAGTTCACTTCCCTTTCATTTATTTCCACTTTGTCCTTATTCGGTTTACCCAAAAATGCAATGTTTTAAACGAAATGCGAGCCTCAGAACATCGTAAAAGCATTTGGAATTTTTTTTTGAAAAAGAGGGTTTTAAGGTCTAAAATAGTTTGGCCAAAATGGGGTGCAAGGTTTGGGATTAGAGCTTGAATCCAAATTTTTTCATTGAGAATTCAAAAGATTGCATAGTAAAAAACTTTCATCATTGTGTGTTTAGAATAAAGCGCCCAAGTCCTAAGGGCGGTCAAAAATGGAGTCTATACACTCCCGCACCTTATTTGCTTCAATTTCTCACCCCTTGACGGGATTCTATTCTTTTTCAGCCTGCCCGGTGATTTTTTCACAGTTAATGGGTATACAGTGAAGTCCATGGGATCAAAAGATAGCTTTTCCACCGACGGTATAGGGAATATGACACCCGAATAGGCTACAAGATACGTCTTTACATGAAAGTAATGTTTCACACAATCATTGAGATTGTAGCGGGTCTTCTAAATACCAATAACAACATGGTTATATGGGAATCCGTTGATTTGCCATTTGAAGCAAGAACACGTACACCTTGCAATATCAACCATAACAGATGGTATAGAATGAACCTCAAACACATCCTCATTGGCTTTGCTCACCTGCCAAGACCTATTGTCATTGAACGAATCAAGAAGCATTGTTTCAAATGTAGGACAAATAAGCTCATTCCACTTGTTTGCTTGGTCACATCTCGCAGACATTTGCCACATCAACTGAGTACGAATTGTGTCCACCATTTGAGTGATAGGAAGATTGCGTGCTTCTTTAATCCAATTATTAAATGACTCTGCTGCATTGGATGTCATCTCCCCATAATGCATGCCCCTACATAACATCATAAACATTGTACAATATTGAATTAAATTTCTTCGAAATTGAATATGAAATTTCACATCATCACAAAACATAATTGAAATTTCATATCGCTACCATTCTAAACTTGACAAATAGAATACATCAGGAAGCTACTATTACCTAAAATATGAATTCGCCCAGTGCTCAGGTGCCAACTCTTTGAAAAAACTATGAGCTCGTTGCTTACCCTCCTCTTTTAATTTCTCAAGCTTTTCATGGAACCCTACCATAGTTAGCTCGTAAGCATAGTCACCCAAACTACTAACGAGGTGGTCCCTAAATGCATTATCAATTCCCTTTACCCGGTCTCTCAAATTGTTCTTCAAGTGTTGTAAGTAATAACCTTGGTGAGCCGATGGGAACACCTTCGACATCGCTTCTAACAGACCAAGATTACGGTTCGAAATAAAAGTAATTTGACGCTTACCATTAATAACTTTCCCAAGTTTGTGCAAGAACCACAACCAATTGGTCGTGGTCTCTGAATCAACAATCGCAAATGTAACAAGAAATAGACCTACAACACAACACTATTAAACAACTGTACACAATATTCCAATGTGAATAGTAACACAAGTAGTTTACAAAAACACTAAGCAAACAGGTCATGTGAATGTTTACACTATGTAATAGTCTGTCATATATCCACACTATGCCGCTCAATGTGAATATTTACATGGATACATAGCTAAAAAAAATACTAACCATTGTTTCCATCTTTTGCCATTGTTGCAAGTAGCTGACTTTTGTACTTTCCTTTGAGGAATGTTCCATCAAAGAATAATAAAGGCCGACAAGAATTGTACCAAAAAATACACACAACGAATGATACAAAGAAACGACAAAACTGTTGACTACTTGCGTGATAGTCAATATTGACATAACTTCCCAGATTGTAACGCATCACAGTAGCTAAATACCACCGCAACTGGTCAAACGATAATAAGTGATTTTCATTAATAACAGCCTTTGCTTTCTCTACGCCCAACCATACCACGTAGTAACTCACATCTAGCCCATAATCTCTCTTCAAAATAGTCATCACGTCACAAGGCTGAGTTAACGGCTTGTCCTTCACAATTTTAGATATAGTACTCAACACCAAATCAGAACTAACTCTTGAATTCTTCGATGTTCGGACATCCGTACCACAACTATGCATATCACTGAACCTCTTGATGTAAAAAAAACCATTTTCTCGTTGTGTTTAGTTTTGTTTAATCTTGTGTTGATCTTTTCTTGATTTCATTTTGAAGGTTAAGAGTCGGCACCTAGATATCTGCATAGATTGTCTATTCCCTGTGAGCCTTTGGATGCATGTATTGATGTGTCTACTCCATTAGGAGAAATTGTAGTGTTGGGAAATGTCTATAGATCTTGTGAGATAAACTTGGATGGTAGGATTGTTCTAGTGGAT
Source organism: Camellia sinensis (assembly GCF_055761805.1). Lineage (NCBI taxonomy): Eukaryota > Viridiplantae > Streptophyta > Magnoliopsida > Ericales > Theaceae > Camellia > Camellia sinensis. The sequence continues at coordinate 87,745,387 of NC_138963.1, forward strand.
TTGATTTCCTTAGAGATGCAGGATTTTGACGTGATTTTGGGAATGGATTTGTTAATAAAGCATCATGCCTCTGTTGGTCGTTTTAGAAAGAGGGTAGTTTTTATTATGCTGTGATGAATTTTTCTTTCAGGGAGATAGGAAAGGGTCTTCTATTTGTTTTATTTCTTCCCTTCAAGCTAATCGAATGTTAAGAAAATGGTGGCATGGTTATTTGGCTTGTGTGGTGAGTACCGAACAACTAGAGTAGAGGTTAGAGGAGTTGCCTGTAATGAGAAAATTTATTGATGTTTGTTTAGAGGATCTACTTGGTTTTCCTCCAGATAGTGAGTTAGAATTTTCCATTAGCTTGGTCCTTGACACAACACTTATTTCTAAAGTGCCCTATAGAACGACACCAATGAAGTTGAGGGAGTTACAAACTCAGTTACAGGAGTTGCTAGACAAAGGTTTTATTAGGCCTAGTGTCTCACTTTGGGAAGCACCTGTGTTGTTTGTGAAGAAGAATGATGGGTTTATGAGATTGTGTATTGATTATAAAGAATTGAACAAAGTCACAGTGAATAATAGGTATCATTTGCCACGCATTGATGACCTATTTGACCAGTTGCAAGGAGCTCAAGTATTCTCTAAGATTGACCTAAGGTCAGGCTATCACCAATTGAAGGTAAGGGATGAGGATGTTTCTAAGACTGCTTTTAGAACCAGTTATGGGCATTATGAGTTTTTGGTGATGCCTTTTGGTCTCATAAATGGACCAGCCACATTCATGGATTTAATGAACAGAGTATTTAAACCCCAGCTGGATAAATTTGTGGTAGTGTTTATTGATGACATCCTAATTTATTCGAGGAGTAAGGAGAAGCATGAGCAGCATTTGATGGTAGTACTATAGACCCTTAGGGAGAAGAGACTGTATGCGAAATTTAAGAAGTGTGAATTCTAGTTGAGTAGTGTATCCTTTTTGGGTCATGTGGTGAGTAAAGATAGGGTATCTATGGATAGCACGAAAGTGGCAGCAATTGTTGATTGGCCACGACCTACTTCTGTGACAAAGGTATGTAGCTTTTTAAGGCTTGCTGGATATTACAGACGGTTTGTGGAAGGGTTCTCCCGTATTGTTTTGCCACTTACCAATCTCACCAGGAAAGGGATAAAGTTTGAGTGGAATGATGATTGTGAGCATAGCTTCCAAGAGTTTAAACAGAGATTGACATCAGCTCCAATCCTTGCCTTACCGACAGATGGAGGTGGTTTTGTGATTTATAGTGATGCTTCACGACAGGGTTTAGGATGTATGCTTATGCAACATGGGAAGGTGATTGCTTATGCGTCACGATAGTTGAAAATACATGAGAGAAATTATCCTACGCACGACTTGGAGTTAGCAGCAGTGATTTTCGCTCTTAAGATCTGGCGGCATTATTTGTATGGAGAGTCATATGAGATTTACACTGATCATAGGGGTTTGAATTATATTTTCACACAAAATGAACTAAATTTGAGGCAAAGAAGATGGCTTGAGTTGCTAAAAGATTACGATGTGAATATTTTGTATCATTCGAGGAAGGCAAATGTGGTGACAGATGCCTTGAGTAGGAAGGTCACAGTTGGAGATGTAGCTGCTTTACCTATTGAGAGTTGTTTGGTGGAAGACATGAGACATTTGAGGCTTGAGGTTGTTACGCCTGTTGATAGGGCTTATTGTAGTCAATTAACAGTTCAGCCGACCTTGAGAGAACGGATTCGTTTAGCTCAGGCAATTGACCCCCAATGTAAGCATATTAAAGGAGAGATGACAGAGGGTAAGCATGTAGACTTTGTGGTTAGTGATGATGGGTTGCTTAGATTCCGTAGCCGAATTTGTGCTTTTGCTGGTGGTGATTCGAAGAAAGAGATTATGACAGAGGCACATAGTTCTAGTTACAACATTCATCTTGGAAGCACTAAGATGTATCGGGATCTTTATGAACATTTTTGGTGGAATGGTATGAATGGAGATATTGCAGAATTTGTAGCTTAATGTTTGGTGTGTCAACAGGTTAAAGTTGAATATCAGAAACCCATGGGGAAACTACAACCCTTACCTATACTAGAGTGGAAGTGAGATCATGTTACCATGGATTTTGTGTGCGGATTACCTCGTACTAGTAGTAATCACGATGCAGTTTGGGTAGTTATGGATAGATTAACCAAGTCAGCACATTTTATTGCAGTTCAAATGAACTATTCTCTAGCTCGATTTGCACAGTTGTATGTGAAGGAGATTGTTAGATTGCATGGTGCACTTGTGTCAATAGTGTCAGATCGGGACCCTTGTTTTATGTCTAAGTTTTGGGGTGCATTACAGTCAGCTATGGGTACTCGGTTAAATTTTAGTTCAGCTTATCACCCTTAGACAGATAGGCAATCGGAAATGACTATTCAAACCCTTGAGGATATGTTGAGGGCTTGTGCTTTGGAGTGGAAAGGTAATTGGGATGATTATTTGCCACTCATGGAGTTTGTGTATAATAATAGTTATCATTCTAGTTTGGGAGTAGCTCCTTATGAGGCTTTGTATGGGAGGAAGTGTGGGTCTCCTTTGTGTTGGTATGAGTTTGGTGAGAGGCAAATGTTAGGACCTGATTTGGTGGAGGATGCTACACAGAAAATTATCATCATCAGAGAGAGATTATTAACTACTCAGAGTAGACAAAAAAGTTATGCTGATCATCGTAGGAGAGATTTAGAGTTTCATGTGGGGGATACGGTATTCTTGAAAGTATCACCATGGAAAGGAGTCATCAGGTTTGGAAAGAAAAGAAAGTTGAGTCCTAGATACATTGGTCCATTTGAGGTATTGGAGAAGGTTGGTGAGGTTGCGTACCGTGTTGTTCTACCCCCTAGGTTGGCAGGAGTGCATAATGTGTTCCACGTGTCTATGTTAAGGAAATATGTGCATAGTCCATCGCATATGATAGATTATGAGCCGCTTCAAATTAGAGAGGATTTTTTGTATGAGGAGATGCCTGTTCAGATTTTGGATTCGAAAGAGAAAATGTTACGTACAAAGGCCATTAAATTGGTTAAGGTACTGTGGTGTAATCATCTAGTTGAAGATGCGACTTGGGAACGCGATGACGAAATGCGCAAGAAGTACCCACATTTATTTTCATGATTTACGCAGGTTAGTTTCGATGACAAAACTTTTCTTTTAGGGGGGGAGAATGTGAGAACCCGAATATAAAAATTACGTAAATAATTAAATAATAATAATATTACAATCTCAAATATTTTGATGGTGAATCCTAAAGTGCAAATTAAATATTTGGAGGATTGTTTAATTAATTTTAAACTATAAATAAATTTTTTATGGAAGTCCACAATTTTAAAGACTATTGATAATAATCTTAATAATAGTAACAATAATAATAATATAGTTAGTAAGGGGTCATTTTGAAAATTTATTATAGGAGGATAAAACCCTAATGGTGAGATATTAATTCTTTTCTAAACAACCCTAACAGCAGCCGTGAGATATAGAGAAAAAAGAAAGGAAGATGTCTTTTGTGAAAGAAATTAAAGAAGGAAAAAGAAATTGTGCAGGTAAATATTTTTATATATAAGCATGTATGTTGTTTTCTTTAATTAAGACCATGGTAATCATTGAGTTGCTGAAGTCATTGTTTTGTGTGGATGATGGATGGTGGTGTGAAGCTAGGGGTTGGTGATGGAAAGTTTTGGGTTACAATGGTGGATGGAAATTTTGATCCAGAACCAAAAACTTTAAAAATCAAGAAACCATATCAAACAAATGAATTTTGAACTGAAATTTTTATAGTAGATTAATTACATATTGAATTGCATATATGGATTTTTTCATAATTTTTGGGAGTCAAAATCCATATAAACTGATGCGTTCAAATCTGTCCAGAAAACTGGCTTAAAACAGTAAGTTCGGGAGTGTTGTTCTCTTTGGGTATAAATTCGAAAATGATCAAATCAGCGTCATTAGAACCGGTTACGAGTCTGGTTTCTTAAATTTTTGTCCTTGCATTGATTGCTCGTATATACTAAGAGAACCGTCAATTTCTTTAAAGTGCTGCAAAAAACAACATGTTTGGATATAATAAATTGTAGATAGTTATTTTGATAAGAAAATCAAGTGAAACCAATTGGGTTGGAAACTTAGGATATATTAGTTGATATCTGGAGGGTTTTGGAATTTTTTCGAATAGCATGGAGTGGGTTTTTAATTTTCAAAGTTAGCGAATAGATTGGGAAAATTTGTTTAAAACTCTGTTTTATCTTAAAGTTACTTTTAGTTAAGTTTCGGTCGGAACCCATGTCTTGGGTAATTTTAGACCTTGAAGAACATGAACTTAGGTATTATTTAAGAGTAACAGTGAGTGGGGTTAAGCTGTGTTAGTGCGCTTTAGTGTGGGATACTTAGTTTATTATTCTCTTTAGTATTTTTAAATTAGTAGTGATGTATAGTCTTCATACCTGGTTCAGGGCACTAGTTGGACTTTCATACTCTATTCGAGGATTATATTATTTCGTTTTTAGGTGAGTAGTTCATGCTACATATTTTTGTAAATGTTCCTCTATCCTGAACTGTTAGAAAATTAAATTGTTGTTTCAGGACTAAACTATTTTGATAAATTATTATATTATCAATAGAATCAAATTATTTCTGAAACATGTGTAAACTTAGCATACTGTAAACTATTTGTTTTGGTCTCATGTTTATAATGGTGAACTACCATGTTTTGTGAAACTGATGTGTATTGATTATTGGGACCATCTGTGTATTTTAGTCCAAAGAAATTATTCTACTGTGTGTGGTGACTCTGGCCACTAGGGAACAGATCCGGGTTGGGCTGTGATGACTCTAGTGCTCAACGATTGTAAGGAAAAGACCTAGGTTAAGCTAAGTGACCTTCAATCGGATCGTTTTAGAGAAAAGGCCCGGGTTGCCACCCTGAAGATAACTCTTAGTTCAGTATTGGATCTAATGGGGCTTATAGTCTTGAGAACTGTGTGACATGTTACTTGTTATTTCTTTGTACCCAAAAAATTATTGGTGTTCATGTTGTAATATGTTTTAAGTGGAAAATGTCATTTATCATGTTCTTGAGAGACATGAGTGTTTTAAATGTTGAACTGCAGAACCTTCTTTTTGAAACAAATTGTCTTTGCCAAACAGTATGCCAATCTAGTTTATGTGATATATATCTTATTTTGGAATCGAACCCTGTTTTCAAAACCGTATTTACGATCCATGTTACTACTCACTGAGCTATCAGCTGACTTAGTTGTTTATCACTTCCAGGTGTTAGAAAGATTTAGAGTGGCAACTTCTCTCCTCGTGCATCGCATACACCACGGTAACCCTTGTTGTCTCGTTCTTGACATACGTAAACTGAAACCCACATTGGATTGCATACTTACATAAAACATCAAGAAATTCTTGTGCACCTCTAACAAACCATTGTCCTAAATGCGTAACACTATTTGCCTAAGGGGCTGACAACAACACATTCTCCTTATGGTGGCAAAATCTCCGGAGTGCATCGATTTCTTCCTCACCCCCCATACGCAATGACCCAGAGCTACTCGACTGACCAATATCACTTTTCAACCCAACGACAACCTCTACGTGTTGTACCCCCATTGATTTAGCAAGCAATAACATGTTCTGAAATTCTTCATCATTGTCCAAATCACACCTATTAATCCCAAGTATCCGACAAAACAATGAAATAAAACAAGCAGACAACTCACTCAATTTTTCACACAAACACTCCACCAAACGTGAATAACACAATGCGTGGGCAACATTTATTACAGTTATACTGCAACCATATGTACACGCCAACATCATAAAGGTATCCATCTCTTGTAAAAACACAACAATACAACAGTCAACAACCACATTACAACCATACGAATAACAACACATACAATAATCCAAACTATATGAAAATTTACATTGTGCAAAATTAAATGCCTATGTGTACAGTTCAACAGCTAATTCCATAATGAAAACTATCACCACTATTTTTACACAACATAAAACATTTTATAATGTCAAAATGACACCACCAGAATGAGGTTACAGTAAACAACATGCAAGCAACCCTCTATAACTTCATATTAACAAGATGTGAGCATTTACATTGTTACATATACTTTGAATTATCTCGCCCACACAGAGCCTCATTAAGCAAATATCAAAAACTCACCAAACAAATACTTGGATCACCACATAAATCAAAACATAAAATAAAACGAACATACAAAGTATATGCATATATGTAAATTTTACATTGCCAAAACCAAACTCAAAATATCACCACTATCATTACAAATAAAATGTGAACATCCACATTTTTTACATAATCTGAATTACCTCCCCTCCTGTGGCCATGTAAAATGCATATAATTGACCAAATAGAGCATCTGATCCATATCAATCAACAAATAGAGCATCCCATCCATCATAAAAATCAAAACATAAACTGAACATGTATTCATAACCAAAATAATACTAACCTTAATCATGCAATCCTACACTCGTCCTGTAACTCGAAAACAATTGATTTCAACTAGTTATACTCCAGAAAATGTCACAACCGAACACTGTCCAATCCGTCGTCTTCACTCCAAAATCACTGAACTATACTACAACAGTAACAATAAAACCCTAGCATATCAAAGTCTTGAAACGAGTAAGCAAAATAGAAACGTATCCATCTGAATTAGAATAATGATCAAAAGCGTAAAGATAGAAACTACCAAAACAAAATAAACAAAAAAAAAAAAAGGAAATGCGGTATGTGTATCAACACTATATATAGGGCATAATAGTCCATTTAAAAATATAAAATTAGTAAAATGGACCTCATGGAATAAAAAGATAAGTACATGGGACTAATCATGCTATAATAATCCTTTGTGGATCTAATGGGTTACAACAACTCTAAAATGAATTTATCAATAAAAATCCTTTAAATAAATAACATTAATAATTTAAAAAAAAACAAAAAATAATAATAGTTTTATTAAATTAAAATCTAATTAACTTTATCTTGTTTTTTCTCTGGCAACCATCACAGGACAAGAACAAGAGAGGAGGAACAGAGAGAGAGAGAGAGAGAGAGAGAGTGAGAGAGAGAGAGAGAAATGGAGTGTGGGGCCCACTAGGCAACAGAAAAGACATTGATTCATTAAGAAGAAGAGCCTCCTACTGCCCCACCCCTGCTAGCCTACTCTATTTGTTGTATCTTATCAATCACTCAACTCACACTCTTCTTCATTCATTGAATGAAAAAAATAAAATAAAATCAAACGATCATAAATTAGTAGAGACATTCAAACGGTCATAAAAATTCAAACGATCATAATTCAAACGGTAATATATATATATATATATATTTATAAATTTATTTCACTCTTTAAAACTACTATAAATATCCTTTATTTTTCAAAATAAATCTCACAAATAATTCTCTCTATCTCTCTTAGACTCTCAATCTCTCTCAACTCTCAATTAATTTTGAATTGTCATTCCTAAGTGACAATTGCAATTGTGCAATAAGAAACTTTTATCAGAAGAAGCTAATTTCTGTATCGCATTCGCCAGTCGGTAACATTAATTAGTTTAATTAAATTTATGAGCTACTCATTTTTTTCATTAATTATTTGTGCACATATATTAATTATTATTTTTTACTCATTGTATTTACATATTATTTAAATTAATTGTTAATTCTTATATATTGTTTTACTTACATTACTATAGATTCTAATATTCCTAATATTTATGTCGATATTGATACATATACGATACAATATGAATCTGTTAATTCTCCTTCTAATATCACTCTTCCAACAGTTGGATCATCATCTAGGAGCAAAAGTAGTAGTGTTTGAAAACATTTTGAAAAAGTATCTATAAATAATCCTGATGGTACAAGTACATTTAAAGTAAAATATAAATATCGTACACATTTACTTAGTACTGCATCTACATGGAGTACTAGTCATCTAAAAAGGCATGCTAACAAACATTTACAAAGTCAACAACCTGATATTCGAAGTCAAATGCAATTAGGGGCTTCATCAATTGGTAATTTACAAACATTTTCATATGACCCTATACGTGCACAAAATTTTGTAGTTGATTATATTATTAAAAAAGAACAACCTTTTACTACTAGTGAATGTCCCGATTTTACCGAAATGATTCACGAAAGTTTTGTATTGCAGGATCAAAGTTTTTCAAGAAATGCTACTAAAAATAAGATTTTGAAGAAATTTGAGGATATTAAAAGTGAATTATTTGACATATTTAAAAATTTGAATGGAAGAGTTTGTTTAACATCTGATCTGTGGTCAAATAATAGTTTTGAATATCAATGTATCACTGCACATTTTAATGATAATGATTGGAAATTAAATAAAACAATTATTTCATTTAAATTAGTTGAACTTCCATACATTGGTCATTCGCTCAGTGTAAGAATAAAAAATGTATTATAGGAGTGGGCTTTACAAAATAAAATATTTATGGTTAGTTTAAATAATGCAGCATATTATAATCAAACTGTAACCTATTTAAAATCAACTTTACAATTACATGTTGATGGTGATTTATTTCATCTTCGTTGTTGTGTCCATATTTTAAATTTGATTGTTAAAGAAACTATGCGTGTATACAAGACTTCTGTATTTGTAATAGAAAATGCAGTTGTTACTATTATGTCTTCTGGTAATCGAATTTCGGAATAGAGAAAAATTTGTCAATGAGAAAATATACCATTTAGAAAATTAATTTTAGATGTAGAAAGTAGGTGAAATTCAATATATAATATGTTAAAAATAGTTTGTAAACAAAGAAGAGCAATAGATTTATTTTTTGCAACAACATCAATATGAGGAATACGAACTCCCAAAGAACTTAATTGGTGCCAAGTAGCCTTGTATAAAGATTGTTTAAAAGTTTTCGATACTTCAACAAAATTATTTTCTTATATATATATATATATATATTCTTACTTCACCATTTGTTTTATATATGCTAGTAGAAACAATTAAAATTTTCGTAAAATATATGGGTAATGAATATTATGTAACCATTATTACTTCAATGGAAGCAAAATTTGATAAATATTTTGATTATTTGCCTCATTTATTAGGTTTAGCCATAACAATTGATCCTAGGTGCAAATAAATTGGTTTACAAGAATTTTTAGAGTGTCTTGTCGTTGATCAAACATAGTTTGCCCCTATTATACAAACATGCAACAGATTATTTGAAGAATACAGGGCAACTGCATCTTTAAATACACCTCCACACACACCACTAGCAGGCTCATTTCTAGGCGAGAGATTAAGTGTTTTTCAGCAATAAAAAGTAGAAAAATATCTCAACATACAAGTTTAAGTAATTCTAAACTACAACGTTATTTGGAAAGCCTGTTAGTGGATGATTCCGATGATTTTGACACTTTGGAATGATGGAAACAAAATAAAACTATGTAGCCTGTGGTTTTACAGATGACCCGTGATATACTAACCGGTCATATTTCTACAGTTGCTTCGGAAATAACTTTTAGTGTAGGTGGACGGGTGCTGAGTGATTACCGGAGCATGCTTTCATCTAAAATGGTTGAGGCATTGATTATATCCAGAGATTATATGCATGCACTTACATAAAGATAAAATTATAGTGAAAATGAGCGAATTCAAAATGATTTAGATGACATATTATCGGGCAATGCGACTGAAATGTCTGTCTCCTTCGATAATTGATCAGTAATTTGTTTTTTACTATTTCATTTCATTTCGTTTTTTTTTTTATATTAGATTATTGAGGTGGAGTTAATGCAAACGATTGGTAGGCTAGCAGGTGCCAACCTAGTTTGGATGTACGTAACCTATAGTGATGCAATTGCTTTACCATCATTAATAATCTATACCTATTTTATTTAATAATATCAATTTTTGTAATATTTTATTTCATTTTGAAATAAAAATTATTCATTCAATATATGTTATATAAATTAATTAATATTGTAATATTGAAGGTTTCATTTTCATATATATATATATAATTATTTATTTCGAAAGAAAAAAATTACATAATTGCATACTTTTTTAGTTATAAGTTCATAATTAAAAAAGCATAAGTCATACGCATTTAAATTTAAATATCACCATGAAACGTAACCAAACAAAACGTCTCATTAATCTTAACTAAAATACTTTAGTATAAATTTTTTTTAAAAAAATTTATTCCTAATAAAAATAATAAAAAAAAGGGCCCGACCTGCGGTCAAAGCCTTTGGCCCTATTATGATTGGGTTTGGGCCTGGGCCCCACTTTTCGGCCCATGGGCCCGGCCCGACTCGCTAAAAAAGGGAGCCTGTAAGGCCCATTTGGGTCAGTTTGAACTCGGACCCGGATGGGTCAGGTCGGTCTGGGCCAGCCATTATTACATCCCTACAAGTTGTGTGTTTAAGCTTTTTTATAGTTAGCTTGATTTCGAGTTTCTCCCTTACTTTTCTTGTTGCTCATATAGAGCTCTTTACCGAAAGTGTTGAAAACTCTCTTCTAGTTCCACTTTGAAGCATGAAAATAGATGTCTCATCCTTATTCCATGAGTACAGAGAGGAGTTTACAACAATTTTTGAGTTGTTATTGTTTTTTATTTTTCATTTTAGTTGCTTCTATAATCATCACATACTATCTTGTAATATTTGATGATTCGTGAAGCATGCTTACTTCTTCCTTGAATAACCTCATGATAGGAAGGAGGTAAAGAGAATAGCCTCATTTTTTGTGTTTAGTAAAGCCTTTCCCAATTGCTTTTAAGATCATTATGCAACCACCTTGCGATGGTTGATGATTTGAAAAGCAAGTCTATTTCTTTCTTGAGTATCTTCATGATAGGAGAGGATAGAAAGAATAAACATCTCCTGGCAATACTCTGATTGCACTATTTTTACCTCAGTGCACAAAACAATTTTTTTAACTGAAAATGAAGCATGGCCATATTTTATTGGACCTGGCCGGGCCTCATTGTGGGCCGGACAGGCTTCAGAGTGTATAAATAAAAGACTGATGTTGGCATGACAGAGCAGTGGCTGAGGGTAAAACATGGCAGTTCTCCAGAGGGCAGACAAAGTAGTTTCTAAAAGATGTTCTCACTTACGCGCGTGTTGTTCTTGTTTTTGTTTCGTTAATATTTATTGTTGTAATATTAGTACATGTAATAGTTAGATAATTATTCATTTGGTGTTGTAATAATTAGTCGATTAGGCCATTCGGACTCTATTGTAAGAGGGCAAATTTGTAACACTAATGTATGTCTTCCAACCTTTATTTCTTTCTCCCTTTTATTTACATGCTTATCGTGCTTGTACAAAACATTATATTTTTGTTTCATATCATTTCCATGCCTTGTATTCATTTTTGCATGCATTAAGATTCAGCTCATCACACTTGATGTCGTTATCATTTCCTACTTGATTATGTGCGCAACCTCATGCTTTGAGTTGAATTATATGTCATGTTAACAATCGAATCTAATAGTTGCATTTTTGTATGCGTTGCATTTGCCATTTTGCATATTAGAATCATGCATTTTGTCTAACTATCTTATTTTCTTTGGTTTGTCACAGTTGAGTACTAGGTGAACATTTTTTGCTTTAGCATATCATATGTGGTTTGTATTACCATGTCGAGCATACTGCCATGAGGATAGTTGCTTACTTGAAATATTTCTATGAATGTCTATGGATAGAGGCTATGTTGCTTAAATTGGAATGACTTTGATTATTGTACATGTGAGCTCATTTTTTCATTGAGTTGCACATATTCTAAATGCTTTTAAAATCACATATGATCAAAGCATTCCAAAGTAAGTGACATGGTCTATACTTGTTTGCTTCACATAGTAATGTTAGCATTATTAATAAAATAGAATATGAGCATATAATATCTATAAAATTCACATCATGACTTAATAGATGCCGATCTTTGATCGGGTAAGTATGGTGCTTAATTCATGACCTTCCCATCTTATACCTAAGTTCCCGAACCAACTTTGGTTATAACGGACAAGTAGCCTTTGGCACAAGTCACGAGTTTCCTAATTTTTTCAAAAATATTAGGTGGCGACTCTAAAATCTGGCAATGCAGTCAATTTTTGGCATCTCTTGTGATTAATGGATTTTTTAAAGATTCGCCAGATCTGGACTCTCATTCGTTTTTCTATTTCACATTGCACTTGTGAAACCAGATTCAAAACCACGGGAGTCCGAATTGTAGGGAATCGCATCCGAGGAGACTAAACCCCTCCGAGGAGCGCGAAAAACCAGCTACAGTATGTATGTATATTCTTAAAAAATTTCTAAAGCAAATCACAAGGCAATGAGAAAAAATTCTTCACACTCACAATGCAAATCAACATTATATAATACATATTAAAAAATCAGATCGCATAGATCTATACTTGAAATAACATCAAATTGAAAGCAAATCAGGTCCGAGATCCAGCAAAACTTACACGATGAACACAATGATCGGCCATAGATAACATTCATGTCTTTAATTTCAGCAAAAAATAAGCTATGTCCATTAGATCATTCATAGATCAAGCACTAATTTATTATATACACAAATATAATGATATATAGTTGCCAACCCTACCAAGGTAAAGAAATTGAACTCACCAATTTTGGTAGACTAGTGGAGAACTCGATTAACAAAGATTTGAGGAAAGAAAAGATTTAGAGAAAGAGAGAGTTGTTGCCGCTTTTATAGATCTGAGTGATCTGTGCGATCTGAGTATATATCTGAGCGTGGGGCTTTGTTGCGGCGACGATATGGGTGGGAGCTGCAGGGTCAGGGTGGCTGACGAAGGAGGAAGCGGTGGTCCATGGTGCTGTGATAAAAGATAACAGAGGACGGTGAAGGTGCTGCAGCGGAACGATTGACCTAGATCTGGAGGCCAATCGATCGAACTGAAGATGACGGCAACGCCTAACATCTAAAGAGGAGGCGAAGGAAAGAGAGAGGGTTGAGTGAAAGACATCGATGACAGGTGGCAACTGCAGAGTTGAAGGAGGGAAACAGAGCAGTGAGAGAGAGATAAAGAGATGGAGAGAGAGACAAAAAGAGACAGAGATGATGGAAAGAGTTTGGTAGGGGTTTGAGGTGACTATGGAAAGAGTTCGGTTAGGGTTTGGGGTGGGTTTGGTTTGGTTTGGAAACAATATATATATATATATATATATGGGTATTTTGGTTATTTTGTAAGAACTTGTCCTTATGGACAAAATATATTAAACTATGGATCTTTATACAAACAAAATTTAAATTTGAGTTTTATGAATTGAGTGCCTTTTAAAAAAAATCAACAATGAAAAAGAATACAAAATAATTTGGAATTGAATAACTTAAAGATCTAATAGTGTTTAACGGTTTTCCAAAAAAAAAAAAAAAAAAAAAATCTTTAACCAAATTTTAACATATTAAAAATTGTGTCATATGTAACATTTGGCCAAAAATAAATAAATAAAATAAATAAAAAAACAAATCATAAAAAATAAATTTACTTGTCATATAAAATAATGATAATTATTATATAAATAAAAATATAATTGTGCCACTCTAAGGTTGGTTTTGGAAATAAACTATTTTAGTAATTTTTAATTTTAGCTAAAATATGAGGTATAAAAAAGAGAAAATTTGTGATAAATCCAATCAAAGGAGAGTATAAAGCATTAGGCCCAGTGAATATTTTTTGTTGATAAGAAATCCACATTTTGTGAAATAATTTGGTAAGAAGTCCTAAAAGATATTTTGTTTCCAAGTTTACCTTTTGAATTTTTTTATCCATTTGACTTTTAATTGACTATTAGTTAAAATTTATATCTATCTGTTCAATTTTGTTCTATCTATTCAAATATTTTGTTTATCTGTTCAATTTTTTTAACTATCTGTTTAATTTTTCCCTCATTATTCAATTTTTTTCCTAAACAATTTCTTATCTGTCACTCAAATTTGGAAGCCTATTTTTCCTATCTGTTTGAAATTCACAAACTAATTTTTCTATATGTTCAAAATTTGAACAGTGTATCCTATATCTGTTCAAAATTTGAACCATATCTCACTTATTTGTTTAAAATTTGTCTTATATTTATTTCATCATCATCATTAACATCAACAACATCATTATAAACAACTAAAAAAATAATAAATAACTTAAAAAATAAAAAAGTAGAGATCTATTCAATTGAACAAATTAGTGGCCTTCTCTACAGATCCAAATCTACCACACACCCATACACCAGATTTAAGCCACTATTTGTTTAATTTTTGATAGATCTGTTACATATATGTTCAACAACAAAACAAAACAAAAAAAATTATCTGTTCACTCTCAAATTTTTTATCTCTACCTGTCAAATTTTTTTTTTCTATTACAATCATCATTAACAAAAAAGAAAAAGAAAAATATAAAGATAATCCAGATCATCATCATCAACAAGAAGAAGAATAATAAGAAGGCAGAAGAAAACAAATAAAAAATCAATCAGGTGATAAAAGATCTCGTTTGCTTAAACACAGATTTGAAGGATTTCAATATCCAAATAGTTTTGGCTATGCATAGTAATAAATTCAATCTTGCATATGTTCAAAATTAAATAAGCAAGTTCAAATTCATGACCAAAACTATCATCATCTGGAGAGATTGATACATATATGTAGAACTTGATTACATATGGATCTGCAATATATGTATATATAGAGCTTAAACCTGAAAGAAAGGCTAAGAGAGTGGTAATTGAAGATCATCATCAGAGTACATTGTTGTTGCAATCGATCCATCCATAGAACCAGTTTCTGATGAAATTGATTTGTTTCTCCACCTCTGGTACCTCGCCACTGGAACCATTGATCTCTCTCTCTAGAGATCGCTTCACGATGAACATGAGAATAGCACCACCATTCTCTCTATTGCTTCTTGCCTTCTCGTCGTTACAGCCTCGCTTTATCTGCTATTGAAAACCGTCGCCATGTCCATTAACGTCTAAGATCTTAGAGATCTCATTTCACTGGCGTCGACTATGCTACCACCAGATCTGAGTTGAGGAGAGAGAGATGAGGAGGAGGATGATGCGATGTGAAGTCGCTGCCGAGCCTTGTTTCAGTGCTTCAATGGTGTACTCCACCTGGAAAGAACGACGGCGGAGAGGTGACGAAAACGACGGTGGAAACCCTAGATCGAATATGGAAACTGACATGGGTAAGCCCATAAAGGTTATAGCCCACCACTTAGGGCCCAATACATAATTCAAATACTAAGGCCCAGCGTTGCTGGAACTCAACATGGCATTAAGAATCAATGACATCTGAACACGTGGCAAGAGAAGGACAAGCCACATAAGCAGACAAAGATCCTGCAAAGTTATTGTACTGCACATCAGCCATTAATGAGGTCCCTTACAGCATTTATTGCGATAACCCCTCCCCGTCGGGACAGAACGGCCTTACCATGAACAAGGCAAGCTAGAGCATAGACTTTCGGCCATGGTGACAGGTCGGAAGGGATAACGAAATGATTACCAGAGGATATAAGCAGACGCCAAAGACAAGAAGAAGGGGAAGCTTTTCTATCTCTAATCTATCTCTACATTCCATCTCTTTTTCTAACTTGCTCGTCGGAGGGTTCGTTGGGGGACTCCTCGTTCCCCGTTGAACTCTTGTGCAGGTTCCACTGTGGGCCTGGTACCTCGGACATCGGTTTGGGAAGCGTAGATTAGTCCGACCCGTTCCATCTGGAACACGGTGCATCATCAGTTGGCACCGTCTATGGGAAACTTATTGCTCCGCGCGCCAGTTGTGCTCATTGTCACCAGAGACCCTTTCCCAATAACCCCTTCCTACCACCTACGAAGGTGGATGGTCATAACTAGATCCATGGCTTCTCACCACAATGTTGCAGACCAACAAGCCGACCCTCCCAATCCAAACAACCCACCGCAGTATTTTACCAAGCTCACCGATAGCATTAACCGCCTGGCCGAACAAAACCAAGCTTTGATTAATGCTCTACTCCAAAGAAACCTTCCCATGCCTCCTCTACCACCTCCAAATATCCCACTCAACCAAGAACGAGCCCCGAGCCATACTATCCAGCAGCCCCATCCACCAAACTTGGAAGGCTTGCAACCCCCTCCCCCAGATATAAACCCTCTACCTTGGATCCCACACCCATCGGCCCTGGCACCCACGCCCAAGGGAGAGGCCAGTAGCGTTCAGCCGCCGCTGCACTCCGGCGGTGACAACGTCCCTTTCTGGGACGCGGAACTCCGAGCCATGAAGCTCCAGCTCCAAGGAGTCATGTAGAACATACCGAATAAACCATCCACCACAGCCAACTCACCATTTGTTGCCTCCATCCGGGACAAACCTCTACCTCCTAAGTTTAAAATGCCCACGATCGACTCTTTCAACGGTACAAAGGAGCAGTTGATCACTTGGAGACCTACAAAACCCTCATGATCCTCCATGCATTCCCTGATGAAATCATGTGTCGGGCTTTCCTCGTAACACTCAAGGATCGGCTCGACTCTGGTTTAGTCAACTGCCAGCAAACTCTATTTCCACTTTCCAGCATCTTAGTGACTCCTTCCTCAGCCACTTCATTGGTGCCCAGCGCTAACAGCATCTGGCAACTCAACTCCTCAACATCCGTTAGACGGAGAGAGAGTTACTGCGCAGCTTCGTCACTGCGCAGCTTCGTCACCCGTTTCAACACCAAGGCCTTGCAGGTGGCAGAAAATGATGACAAGGTTATTTTCACGGCTTTCATGGCCGGTCTACGATCATCTGATTTCCTTTTTTCCCTCTCCAAAAATCCCCCGACCTCCATGGCAACCCTACTCTCCAAAGCCCAAAAATACATGAACGCCGAAGATTCCCTACCCGCCCGACAAGATCCTACAGCCAAAAACCCGACCCCTAGAGAAAAGAGAAAGGACTCAGAAACCAGAAACACCCAGTACACTCCCCAAACAAATCAGTATACCGACTGACCGCCTCGAGCCGACCGGTCGGCGCCAACTCGACAGCCCGGCTGGTTCTAACGATACATCCCCCTCAACTCCCCCATGGAACAAGTCTTGAACCAGATCCAACAAGATTATCCCCTAAAATGGCCCCAACTATCATGGTCTCCTTCCAACTGGCGAGACCAGTCCAAATACTGCCGCTTTCACCAGGACCACGGCCATAATACGGAGGAGTGTGTTAACCTCAAAGACCAGGTCGAGGGCTTGATACGTCAGGGCCGTCTCAGTCAGTTCATGGAAGCCCGCCCCTAGTAGAGGCAAATGACTGAACCCATAAGAAACAATCGCCGACGCACCCCTCCTCGCAACCCACACATCCTAACCAAGGTCATGACCGCCTTCCACAACAATCCCGGACACAAGATAACCCCGCCCCCCTGTTGGAGAGATCCGAGTTATTGCTGGCGGGCTTGCTTGTGGAGGACCATCCAGCTCGGCTCAATGAGAAGAACTCAGAAAAATAAGGCAAGGCTCAGACAAAGAAGTTATCACATTGGACCGCCCTTTCAAACAGCCCAAGCAATGGATGGAGCCCATCACCTTTACGGAGGCCGACTGCACAGGCATTCGTTACTCCCATGACGACCCCCTCGTCATCTCTGCCCTCCTCTCCAATTACAAAGTCAGACAGGTTCTCGTCGATAACGGTAGTTCTTCAGACATTATCTTCCTAAATGCCTTTCGCCAGCTCAAGGTCGAGGAAGAAAGTCTGACCCTTCTCCAAACCCCATTGGTCGGTTTTATTAGAGATTGGGTGACCTCCATCGGCTCCATCCATCTTCCCATCACAATCGGAGAATACCCGTGGCAGACCACAAAGTTGCTCACCTTCCTCGTCGTCGACTGTCCCTCTGTTTACAACATCATCCTCGGTCGCACCGCTCTAAATGCTTTCCAAGCTATTACATCCACTATCCATCTTGCTGTCAAATTCCCCACCGACCTTGGGTCGGCACAGTGAGGGGCGAGCAGACCGTGGCTAGGGAATGTTACGTCGCTTCACTTAAAGAGGTCAAGCTAAAGGAGGCTATGATCATTGAAGGGCTCGATGTCAGGGACGGGGATGAGTTGGTCAGAGGAGAACTAGTGGAAGAGTTTGTCGAGGTCCCCATCGATCCCAGCGACCCGACAAAAACTAACAAGATCAGCAACCAACTATCCTCCCAGGCCAAGGCTGACCTTACTGCCCTCCTGATTGAGCACAACGATGTATTTGCCTGGACCCACTCTGACATGCCAGGTATTGACCCCTCCTTCATCACTCATCGTCTCAGCATTGAGCCCCATTTCCGACCCTTCCGTCAGAAGCAGCGCATCTTTCACCTGGAGCGCAATACTCTTATCGTTTCTGAAGTAGATAAGCTCCTAGAGGCACAATTTATCAAAAATGTGAACTACCCCAGGTGACTGTCAAATGTGGTCCTGGTCCGTAAAAACAACGGTAAATGACGACTCTATGTCGACTACTCCGACCTTAACCGAGCTTACCCCAAAGACAGTTATCCCCTTCCTCGCATAGATCTACTTGTTAACGCCACGGCTGTCCATCAAATGCTCAGCTTCATGGATGCCTTCTCTGGGTACAACCAAATTCTGATGCACCCGTCTGACCGGGAACACACCTCCTTCATCACCTACTGGGGAACCTACCATTATTGTGTCATGCCATTTGGGTTGAAAAATGTCGGGGCCACTTACCAACGGTTGATCAACGCCGTCTTTCATCATCAGATAGGCCGGGACATGGAAGTATACGTCGATGACACGCTAGTCAAGAGCAAACTCTCCACTGATCATCTGGCCGACTTGCGAAAGACCTTCGGCACCGTACGAAAGTATCAAATGAAGCTCAATCCGGAAAAATGGGCCTTCGGCGTAGGATCTTGGAAGTTCTTGGGTTTTATGGTCAGTCAGTAAGGCATCGAAGCTAACCCCGAAAAGATCAAGGCCTTGATAGAAATGCAGTCGCCTAGAACGATTAAGGAGGTTCAGAGGCTTACTGGCAGAGTCGCCGCCCTCAACCGCTTCATTTCCTGCGCAACGGACAAGTGCCTCCCCTTCTTCAAAATTATTTGACAAACTTTCGAGTGGATGGCAGAATCCGAAGAGGCCTTTCAGTAATTGAAACAATGTATGGCCAACCCCCCCTACTTTCTCAAGCAATCACGGGTGAACCCCTTTTCCTCTACTCAGCCGTATCAAACACCGCAGTCAGTGCAACATTTATCAGAAAGATAACTCTGTCCAACGACCGGTCTACTACATCAGTCGAGCTCTAAGGGAAGCAGAACAGAACTACCCATTGCTTGAAAAAATGGCATTAGCCTTGGTCATAGCCTCAAGACGACTCTGACCTTACTTCCAGGCCCACCCCATTGTCGTCCTCACTGACCAACCGTTGAAGAAGATAATGTAACGACCAGAGTTGTCCGGCCGACTTATGCAATGGTCAGTCGAGCTCAACCAATTTGATATCTCCTACCGATCTCGAACGGCGATCAAGGGGCAGGCTGTCGTCGACTTCATCCTGGAGTTCACTAATCCAACTCCAACCCCGACCCCGCCGCCCAGACAACTTAACACTGAAATAGAAGATCCTCACTTTTGGACCTTCAATGTTGACGGATCATCCCACAAAGAAGGCAGTGGGGCTGGTCTTATCCTCACCGCTCCCGAGGGTGGTTATTTTAAGTGTGCTCTCCGCTTCTTGCTCGACGCAAGCAATAATGAGGCCGAATATATCAGGTCTTCGTCTAGCCAGAGGCATTGTTGTCAGCCATATCCAGGTGTTTAGCGATTCCCAGCTTATTGTCGGACAAATTACGAGAAAATTTGATGCCAAGGAAGACACAATACGGGCTTACAGGGATATTGCACTCCCCCTTGCTCGCCTCTTCAACACTTTCCACATCCAACAGATCCCTCGGGCGAAAAACTCCAAGGCAGATGAGATGGCTCAATTAGCTTCTGCAGACCAGTTCGACCTCAGCCATGGTGTCCGCCTCGAGTACTTGGCCCACCCTGCCACTTCCCCAAACCAGCAGCAAGTCCACTTCCTCCAAAACGAACCTATTCCATGGGCAGCCGACATCTTTCTATTTTTGATAAAGAGGGAACTGCCAGACGACAAACAACAGGCCGCCAAAGTCAGGGCCCGGTCATCCAACTACATTCTTATCAGCGGCCTCTTGTACAAACGTGGTTTTTCACGCCCATACCTGAGATGCCTGAATCCTACTCAGGCGACCTACGTGATGAGGGAAGTCCACGAGGGTGTATGTGGTAATCATTCGGGTGCCAGGTCACTAGCCCACAAAATACTTCGCACCGGTTACTTCTGGCCTACTCTCAATCAAGATGCCACTGAATTCGCGCTTAAGTGTGATAAGTGCCAACGCTTCGCCAACATCCCTTATGCTCCTCCTACAGAACTGATCACACTTTGCAGTCCTTACCCATTCGCCAAATGGGGGATCGACTTAGTTGGCCCATTGCCCACTGGCTGAGGCCAAACCAAATTCGCAATTGTCGCCATTGATTACTTCACTAAGTGGGTGGAGGCAGAATCCCTCGCCACAATTACCGAGCGGAACACAACCAGATTCATCTGGCAGTCGATCGTCTGCCGATTTGGCATCCCTCAAGCCATCGTCTCCGACAATGGCAAACAATTCGACCATGCCAAGTTCAGGAAATTTTGTGCAGAGCTTCAAATCCAACTCTGTTTCTCTTCCCCAAGCCAATGACTAAGTTGAGGTTACCAACCGTTCTCTTCTGAAGATTATCAAAACCAAGTTAGAAGCTGCCGGACTCTGGGCTGAGGAATTACCAAACGTACTCTGGGCCTATTGCAGTACCGCCCGAACCCCTACCGGGGAGACCCCCTTCCGCTTAACATACGGTGCTGAGGTGGCCATTCCAGTGGAAATCGGTCTGCCCACCCCAAGGTTTCTGCACCCGAATCCGGAACAAACTAAAGAGCTGCTTCGGGCAGACCTAGACCTAATTGAAGAGCTCCGAGAGACCACTACTTTCAGACGGGCCTCACACCAACAGAAAATGAGAACACACTACAACCGCAAAGTCCGATCGAGGGAGTTCGCTGTGGGGGACCTTGTTTTACGCGAAGCAACTCTCGCCACCAAAAATCTGACTAAGGGCAAGCTGGCAGCCAAGTGGGAGGGACCTTACGTTGTTAAGGCCAGACCTCGTCTGGGTACTTACCGACTTCAGGACATGGAAGGCCGAGACCTCCCCCATCCATGGAACGCCGAGCACTTGAAGCATTATTTTCAATAAAAGCCCTATTTTTGTATCAATCCTTTGCTGTACTTTCTTTTTGACAATCTACACACTTAGATGTTTTTGTCTTTTTCTTACATGGTGTAAATTTGTGATCAATGGGCTCCGCTTTAAATGACAACAATCTTAATATCTCAGTTATCTGTGTGAAATTTTCAGTAACACCTTGCTTGCAGCCTCAGCCAGACTGAGTTACTTAAAACCTCAGCCAAACTGAGCACGAAGAGCTCAGCCAGACTGAGTTACTTAAAGCCTCAACCAGACTGAGCACGAAGGAAGAGCTCATCCAAGGCCATTCTTGCAAATTCATGATTGTGGCATAGTTGCCATACTTAGTCAAATTCCAGGTCCATGCTTTTACGTTTTTCAACATTCTTTACATTTTTTAACTTTCATTTCCCAACCCAACCTAACCCTTCCTTTCTCAACACTCTGACCACACGATTTAACATTTCAAGACTCTCACATTTTAAGGCCTTTACATTTCAACGTTTTCATATTCTTTGCGTCATAGTTTTCTAACAAGCTAGAAAAGGCCCCACTGGGTCGTGATTTGAAACTTCACATTTTTTAACATTCTCACATTTTAAACTTCACTTTGCGTTGTGGTTTTCTTACAAGTTAGACTGGCTCCCTACTTCTCAACCTTTACTATGATTTGTACACAAGCCTTGTTTGAGTGATCATTCTCATTTTTTCAGATCTACAAGAAATAAAGGCAACAGTATGAAAAATACAACTCATAATTTTATTCATTTACAAACTTACACATAAGTTCACTACAGAAATTACACAACAAAAAAACAAACAAACAACAAAAACAAACTTTTTGTTTACGAATTTTCTTTACAATCAATCACTCCTCCTCGCTTGAGGCGAGGTCTTCTTTATCCACCCCCTTATCAAGGGGGGTCTGGGCCACGTCGTCTTCGTCTATTCTAACATTGCTGAAGTTCAAGTCTAGGAATAGCTCTTCTACTTTACTTTTAAACATCTTCCAACCGCTGTCCCAGAACTCAACCATCTCATGTTTGTAGAAGTCCGACCGCTGGAAGCTCTGGATCACTTCTTTTTTGCTCTTACTTCCAGCGGTCGCTTCTGACGGGCCAGCCCCCCTATCCCCCCTCTCTCGCCAAGTTGCTGGCGATTGCGGCATCAATGGCCATCTGGAAATCGGCGGACCCCTTAAACTGCTCTACTGCTGCAATACATAGGTCGGGGTACGCCGCCCTCTCAGACGCCAACTTGGTCTTCTCCTCTTCCAAGGCTTTCTCTAGCGCTGCCTTCTCAGCCACCGACTTGGCCCTCTCGTCCACCAGCACCTGCTCCAACTCAGCGATCTTCAGATCTGCTTCTTCCTTTTCCTTGATCGACTGAGCGCGCAGGTCTTCATTGCAGACCATGGCCTCGTCCCACCTTTCGTTGGCGACGGTGCAAGCTTTCTGGGCCTCTTCCAATTTTTTCTGCTCGCCAGCCAACTGGAACTCGAGCGACACCACCTTGTGGCATTCCGACTCCAGCTCTAACTTGGTGGCGAGCAGCTCAGCATTGGCACGGTCGGCAGAATTCCCCTGCACCATCGCCAACACTTCCATCTTCTTGGCTTTCTGGGCCTCTTCCAACCCCCTAACACACGTGCTCCGCGCGGTCTTCATCCACCCTGCAGTCTCCCTCCTTAAACTTTCAAGTTGGGCCTCCACCTCTTCCAACTTTGCCTTCAGTGGCCTCAGTTCGCCTTTTGCAGCCACTGCCTTGTTCAGTAGGGCTCCTGCTAAGGCAGTCGCCTCCATCTGGGTAGAGCACAACCCCCTTAGCAGTTCAGCCTCGGTGAAACCGGCCACCAAGCGCACGGCTGCGTCTTCCACCACCCCTAAGAGGCGATCTGCAGCAGTCTTGGCTTTAACTCTTTCTCCTTCTAATCGCCCGGACACTGCTGGGGCAAGGTAAATGGTAGTCTTCAGCCTAGCCCTCCCTCCTTCTCCTTGGGGCGCAGGCCCCCCCTTAGGCTGTTGCTCTACCCCTCCTCAGGGCCAGCCGACCCACTTTTCACTTGTATCTCGGGGCCCATGGCACTCATGTGTTCTTTTTCCACTTGGGCCCCCTGACCTTCGTCCCCTTGTGCCTCTGGGATAACCACCCTTTCTGGAGTAACCCTCATCCCCCCTTCCTCTGCCTTCTCCGCCATGGGGGTGTCCTCGCCACCAACCCTCATCTTCTTCAAACCGAGCGCATCCTTAGCCCCCTCAGTGGCAACTCTCTTCTTTTTCAACCTCTTCAGTCCTGCCTCCACCTCTCGTTTGCCCCTCTTCTTCAGTGGGCCTATGGGTTGTGGCAATGAGGCAAACTCAGTCAGGTTCTTGTCCCCTAAAGGCTTAGGGCGAGGTCGAATCCTCTCATTCATTACCAATTTCGGAGTAGGACCCAAATTTGCCTCTTTATATTTGTCCACTCGGGCGAACAATCTCATCTCCTCTTCCTCCTCCTCCTCCTCCTCCGCTTTCCTCTGCACATCCAGCTTTTCCCTTGTCGGATCCTCCTCCAATGGTTACGGTCCCAAGTTCAGGGCAAACAACGTCGAAGGAAGGACCAACTCGTCCCACCTCACTCCCTTCTTTTTCCTCCATTCCCTCACCCTCTTTAATCAGTCCTCGGTTTCCCCGTCCAACTTGGGCTCGACTGATTTGGTGGGGATTCCACGTTGTGCGAACTCCTACCCCACTGTTTGCCGTCACAAAGAACCATCTCGGCCTCCACCCCTTTACCAAAGATGGAAGACCTGCCACCAGACCTCGCCCCGCCACTGCTTGCAGAGTCACCCAAGTCTCCTGCTGACCAGAGGCTTTGTAGCAGGAGAAGAACTCCTCTACTGTCATTGCTGTCCCTCCGGTCGCCTGCTACCAGGCACTCGGGCAGGCCACTACTATCTTCCAGGCGTTTGGCATCAGCTGCCCTGGCGCCGCATCTAATTTGTTTAGCACATCCACCACTATTTGAGGGAGAGGTAGCCTCTAACCCCGTCGCAACGCTTCCTCGTACAGGCTAAATTCATCCAGCCGCACATCCGACGCTCTTTCTTTAGATGTCGGTAACCGTAGCCCTAACTCCGCAGGAATTTGGTACTTCCTCCTTATTCCCTCCAACTCCTCTGCCGTAAGTATGGATTTGTCCAGTTTGGTGTGCCAGCGGTCCGGCTCCACCTGACTAATAGGCCTCGCAGCTGTAATCATTGTCCTGGGGCAAGCCCGAACCGCCTGACTCGCTACTTCCCCCTCCCTTCGCTCCGTACGATATTGTTCCGCCAGATCCACCATATCGTCGTCGCCTAATAGATCAACCCTTGCAGTTGCTACTTCCTCTTGGGCCATTTCTCTTGTGTGTCTACGAGTGGCTTCGGACGCAGGCACAAGAAAGTTCACAAAATGTTGCAAAGATGTATCACTCGACACAAAAGAGTTTACTTCAGGAATGTTTTGGTTTTTTGCAAAAAGATAGGTAAAACGAATAATACCAAAAGCCCAAGGTTTGCCTATATTCCAAGGGTCACAACTAAATTACGCTAGTTTGAAAATTTTCAAAAATTTGCCAAAACTGTCTTTTCAACACCCTATGTTGACCTATCGCTTTATTTCTTGCTCAACGCCTAACCTTTCCCATTATGGGATTCCGCTACGTGTACGACCACGATCCACTGCCCCCTTCCCCTATCCTATCTTTTCCACTTCAAATCACCACAGGCCCTGCCACTCCTCGAGCCCCGTGCATCGCCACTTCTCTTTCCACGCGGCCACCCTTCCTGGTCGGCCCTCCTCATGGTCGGTCCCTCCACTCGACCACCCTTCGCGGTCGGCCCTCCTCATGGTCGGTCCCTCCCCGCGGCCACCCTTCGCAGTCGGCCCTCCTCATGGTTGGTCCCTCCACTCTGCCACCCTTCGCGGTCGGCCCTCCTCATGGTCATTCCCTCCCTGCGGCCACCCTTCACGGTCGGCCCTCCTCATTGTCGGTCCCTTCACTCAACCACCCTCCGCGGTCGCCCCTCCTCAGACTCGGCCCCTCCGTTCGGCCACCCATGTCCATCGGTCTTTCACTACCATCGTCTTCTCCATTATTCCCTTCGTTGGACTAAAGCTGCACTTGGGAATGGGGGACTACTGACATGGGTAAGCCCATAAAGGTTATAGCCCACCACTTAGGGCCCAATACATAATTCAAATACTAAGGCCCAGCGTTGCTGGAACTCAACATGGCATTAAGAACCAATGACATCTGAACACGTGGCAAGAGAAGGACAAGCCACATAAGCAGACAAAGATCCTGTAAAGTTATTGCACTGCACATCAGCCATTAATAAGGTCCCTTACAGCATTTACTGCAATAACCCCTCCCCGTCGGGACAGAACGACCGCACCATGAACAAGGCAAGCTAGAGCATAGACTTTCGGCCATGGCGACAGGTCGGAAGGGATAACGAAATGATTACCAGAGGATATAAACAGACGCCGAAGACAAGAAGAAGGGAAGCTTTTCTATCTCTAATCTATCTCTAAATTCCATTTCTTTTTCTAACTTGCTCGTCGAAGGGTTCGCTGGGGGACTCCCCGTTCCCCGTTGAACTCTTGTGCAGGTTCCACTGTGGGCTTGGTACCTCGGACGCCAGTTTGGGAAGGGTGGATCAGTCCGACCCGTTCCATCTGGAACACGCTGTATCATCAGAAACCTAGATCGAAAATGGAAGAGGAGAGGCAGAGAGAATGAGGAAAGAGAGAGAGAGATGGTTTGGTTTGGTTTGGTTTGGAAACTTTGGCTGACAAATAAGGAATGGTTTGGGATGATTTAAATAAGTGTATTTTTTAATTTTTTATGAAATATGGATTGGATTTTGAAGTGATGTGATAGAGAAGTGATGTGACTTAAATAAGATGATGTGACTTAGCCTCCGTTTAGAAAGTGAGTTGGCTTTTTGGCTTTTTGACTTTTTTGGCTATTTTAGCCTGGGACTAAAAAATCTGGTTTGAGAAGCGTTTTTTGGCTTTTTTGACTTTTTGGTGAGGTGTATTTATGGTAAATTACCAAACTGCCCTTGACATGTGTTTTACATGGCAACTCACCTTTGAATGGTCCCCTATGTCAGCGCCGTAATTGGACCGAAATTGTTTGAACATTTTTTTTTGGGGGTTTGGATTTGGCTATTTTGATGTTTTTTTTTTTAAATTTATTTTTTTGTCATTTTTCTTTTTTTATACATTAATTAGTTCTTGTTCTTTAATTTATTTTTTTTCCTTTTTTTTTATTGATATACAATAATTTTTTTTTATTTTTCAAAAATGAGTTTTTATGTGTTTTATTTATTTCTAAATTACGTCGCGAATGGTAATTTTCCTTTTATTCTTTTTGTTTGAACATTTTTTTTTTCTTTTGGGTTTGGATTTGGCGTATTTTGATGTTTTTTTTTAAAATTTTTTTTTGTCATTTTTCTTTTTTTATACATTAATTAGTTCTTATTCTTTAATTTATGTTTTTTTCCTATTTTTTTATTGATATACAATAACTTTTTTTTATTTCTCAAAAATGAGTTTTCATGTGTTTTATTTATTTCTAAATTACGCCGCGAATGTTAATTTTCCTTTTTATGTTTTTTTTAAAAAATATTTTTGAATGAGGCGCATTTTTCTCATTATTTTTTTTATTTACGTTTTTGTCATTTTTTAATTTGTACAGATTAATTTGTTTTTATATTTCAAAAATGGGTTTTCATGTGTTTTATTTATTTGAAAAAACATTTTTTTATGTCATTTATTTAAAATGATGTGAAAAATCATATATTGCCGTGGCACATGACAAAAATGAGGTGTGTTTTGTTTTTTTTGTTGTTTTGAACTTGTGTTTTTATGTTTTTAATTGACGTTGCACATGATAATTTCTGTATTAGTTTTTTTTTTCTTATTTGTTTCACCTTGTTTTCTTTTTCGAAAAGGGTGTTTTATGTGGTTTTTGGTTTTTCGTAGTTAGGCACGTCACCAACAGAAAGGGGGTATATTCCCGTGTAAACACATTCTACTGATACATGATAATATATTTGAATACAGTCTGTTCCACGTGTGTTACCAATGTTACAACCCTATGAAAATTAGGTCGACTATTATATATTTCTTAACATTCCGTTATTATGCATGTAACATAATTTGTCGCGTATGTGAAGGCGCACCAATGCCATATGCGGGTCCTCATCCCCAACCATTAAACCATCCTCGTCATGTTCAACTTCTGGTATGGCATTTACTATTGTCATAGCCTCTTCCTCGTCACAGATTGGGTGAACAGTTGTTGGAGTACCTGTGTTTCGCCATATATAATTATGTAATGCCATTGACGCACCTACTAACTAAACTTGCACATTTGCAAAGTCATACCGAGGCATGTCTCGAATAAACCCCCATCGATTTTTCCAGGCACCGAAAGTGCGTTCCACCATATTGCATAACGACGAGTGTACTTTGTTAAATAATTCCCTTGGCGTGTTTGCCGTCGTGTTCCGTGGAATACGTCGATATTCTTGTTGGTGGTAACGACTGCCTCTGAATGGTGCTAAGTAACCTATCCGTTTTGGATAGCCAGAATCGACAAGATAATATTTGCCTGCAGACAGGACAACAATGTATGACACCAAAAACAAACATTGTGCTTCATTTTCAAGTAATGCTGTTCATAAAAAATTATAGCCCCATAAATGCAGAATTCATGGCCGTGTGTTACCTTCGTCAGGATGTGGAAATGGGACATTGTCATTTGTTAGTATCTCGTTGAAGATGCGACTATCCTGCATACTTCCTTCCCATCCGCACGAAATGAATATGAAACACATGTCAAAATCGACCGCGGCCATGATATTTTGCGTGTGACAGTATTTCCTACCGAAATATGTTGCCGCATCTAGCCGCGTAACCCATGCGCTTACATGTGTTCTGTCTATTGCTCCAATACAGTCCTGCAAACAACCCAATTCTTTTGTTGCTTAAACGGGTAACAAGTAATGGTTTTTTCCATACGTCACGTCCAGTTAATAATAAAAACAAAATAACTGACACTATTTATTTATATGTCAATAATGTTTTTCAGTAGTACCTTGAACGGTAGGTATTTCTGTCTTGAACGGTAGGTATTTCTGTCTAGACCGCACGTATGGATATATACGATGCTGACTGTATGTGGGCCGGCAATTAACAACAGTGAACTCTTTTATGGAAGTTAATACATTATGCACGTGCTGAGACACAGTCTCCCCCAAATATTGGAACCGTTCTTGGATTTCCCGATTTTGCTTCCCTTTCAACACATGGATAAACATTGCAACGCTTTCTTCAACAGCTGAGCCATGTGGACGTTGCGTTACTTGTAACCCAAAATCATTTACTAATGTCTCACACAATGCGACAAAAACTTCCTTCGGTATACAAACATTTTCCTCAAATGGACCCATATGGCCTGCATATAGTTCGGACATCCATGCATTCCTGGTCAGTATAGAAGTGTGACATGGCGTTTTAGCCATGTGTTTTTCGTACCATTCTGTCGCATACTGGCATGCTTGTAGAAATGTGCAGTTGTGTTCTTGTTGCACCTAGACTGCCATTTGATTAAGCATTTCCCTTAAATCATCATTGTTCATGCTTCCATCCCAGGGATTTATCGCGTCTTCGTTGATGCGAAACCTACAAGAGTGGCACTCTTTCAATCAGTTTGCACGTGATTCATTGACTCAAATTATATTGAAGTTTGCAATTAAAAAATGCAGACATTGTTTTTAATGTAAGTAATGCTGTCACCAATGTCATTAGTAACGCATAATGATATGAATTGCACAAATTGTAAACCTGTTCAACTTCTGCTTTACATGTAGTACCATGGTGGTAACAACAACAAAAGTTGACGTCAAAGTAAAGTAACAGTTAAATTTGCAAAATATAGACATACAAAAGCTAGCAAGAAAACCGTTGGTGCCTGTCTAAAAAATGGCCACACATTTAATTAAAACAGAAGCATCCCATCCATTTCCCAAAAACCATGCACAACCATGCTTCCATTCCGTCAACCCATGCACTTAACTAAAAGTTTTGTTCACCATAGCTAGCAAGAAAAAAACAAAAAGGATAAAATAAAAACATGCACACACAACCATCCTATTTTAATACAGTGCCAACAATAACAGAAGTCAAAGCTTTCAAACGCAAGAGAAGGACAGGCATCTTCAACACTCGTAACACCGCTACATCACATCCGGCGACCCCCAAACAGGTTTGCAAAAGGCGCTAACGCAGTACACTGGAGCTGCTTCTGTGTAAGCCACCCTATGATGTGGTCGTCATCAAGCTGGCACATCATCGCCTCCTAGTAATCGGCGTTATCCATAAATGTCGAGGCCAAGTGGAATAACAGCGTACCAATCAGGGATGGAATACTCGTCAGGCGATGCATGCACTCTGAAATAGTGTACATCGATTCGTTGCCTGTGAGGTGCCTCACCGTAACCTGCTGATTCTTCGTACGCACCACATCTGTCAGATTGTTCATACTTTCCGCAATAACTAACGCTCCACTTGTTACCTTCTTCGACTTTGAAACACTTGTTGATGGCGTCTTTCTCCTTTTCCCCTTTTCAATCGGAACATACTCCAGTGAAGAATCTGAAGCCACGTCCTGTACTCCTGCGGGTATGGAATCAGCAAATGGCTGGGCTCCCAAACTATGCACTGAATCAGATGAGTCATCAGCAGCTTCAGGAAGTTTCTCTCCCGAGGTCCAATGGTGCTTCCCAGTAGTTGATGCCCCCATGAAGACCGTCTCCATCAACTCACGATGTTCTAAGGTTTTTTTCCTGAACTTGGCACACACCTTGTTTATCTGCAGAAATAGAGATATATGAAAGAGAAAAACGTTACATTTCATATAATTAATTAAAAGTTAACTAAAAAAGTTAAAAATGTACTGGTAAATGACAAATATGAAACTTGTTTGTACAAGTACTTACCGATTCCATCTTGTCCCACCACTCCTCAGGTGCCTGAAACATACCGATGTCACAGTCAAACCCTATCCCTGACATTCCTTTGCTTGAATCCATCAACATTGTCCACGATTGCCACTCTTTTTTTAAACTTTTGTACTTATTCTTCAACTGTTTCAGTCCATGTTTTCTTCCTGTTTTTTACTCAAATTTCCTTGCCAAGGACTTGTACCGTGCTTGGCTGAGGACTAGGAATGGGAGATTTTCTTTAGTAATCTCATTTGCAATCAACTGCAGGAAAACTCGGATTGAGTCACTGTCCCATGAGGCCTTGTCGCTGAACTGATTATGTGTCTCTTCAAGACTGCTTGACTTGTCAGTGACAACGCCTTTGCTTTTGGAATGGGTACGCGGAGAAGGACGTATGGAAGCCATTACTAATGTACGGTTACAAAAGATTACCATCACAAATTCGGTTGTAATATACAAACGCATAAGCCATTACACATTAATAACAACAAACAGAGAGATATGATGCTAAATTAGCCAGCATATAACCATTGCACAGTAATAACATACGTACACAGGTACCATGGAACTAAGTAGTGGACATAGTTATGATAGTCATTAATACGTTGACCGTTTCGTACTAACAAAGGCAAAGGCAGCTTAAAGTCATACTAGAACATACTACCAACATACTAACAACGTCGTAACGTGTTTGTACATACTGACAACATCCTAACGTTTCTTACATACGGAACAACAAAATGACAACGACAATGCATAGCACATACACAATAGTCTTAAGGACACGCAAGGATTGTTAAATGTCTATGACATCAGCTCGCAATTACATGACAATTTCGTTTCTGGGTGACACATAGTCTTGGTTCTCTCGCCTCGGTTCTTCGCACCAACCAATCCAACTGACACAGGACTGATGAGTGCAAATGATGGAACTATTAGTCAATGGGTTGTTAATGTTCATACAGTCATGACCGGTAAAGAATGGGTGACTCACCACAGGGCGGGGACATGCAAAGTAGGGACGTCCTGGATTTTTGGCGAACCTGGAAATCTGAACAATACAGGGGCCATGTCCACAGACACACATTCGTCGTGGCCATGTACTGGAAGTTGCAGTAGAGGTAAATGAAGCCATGCTATGATTTACAAACATTTGGAAGTGACAATGAATCATGTAAGTAATTAATTTATGTTATCCGTCTATCAGGTTAAATATTATCTGAATACGATGATGCACATGTTTCATAGGATAGGTATTCAAACTGTCAACTTCTTTCCGTTTATTTTAAAGAAAAGCAGCCTACATTCTCATGGTTTCACTGTAAAGGTGGTAATAGAAAGGTAAATATGTAATTTGGTAAATTTAGATCGGTCATGAACCGTAATCAACCGTAATCAACCCAAGCACCACGGTAAACAAACAGATCGGTCATGAACCCAACCCGTAATGAACCCAAACCCTAAGCAGATCGGAAGTAGGGGCCACACAGACGCAAAAAGGGAAACAAAATCAGAACGGCCATAAAGCATTACTTGCAGATCGGTTTGTGTTTGAGAGGGTTCGTTCATATTCGCCGCCGCGGATGCCTACTCCGGTGTCGATCGCCTCTGCGAAGCTGCCTCAGATGTCGTCGTCGCCGCTGGTATACATGAATCGCCTATTACGCTTCTTGTGTGCTGTTTGGAAAGGTTGTGTGTGTGATAAGGCGTTGTCCCTCAAAATCAGAGGGAACTCTTCAGGGTATTTTGGTAAATTTACCCCAATAAGGGTTTCAAACCAACCCGTGAAAGCAGTTTTGTCTCCATATAGCTAAATAAGCCTAATTTGTCTGGACGTGGCTAATTTAGCCCCAATTTTGCTTCCCAAATGGTGCCTTAAATAGGATAGTGACTTTTTGACTTTTTAATTTTTTTAAGTTATGACAAATAAAGCATAAATAATATATATAAAAGGGGTATTTTGTCTAATGCCTGGACCTTTTGGATAAAAAAAAAAATTGATTTTTGACTTTTGGCCTGAGTATCCTATGAAAAATTAGCATGTTTATAATATTTTTTTAGAAAAAACATGCAAAAAAATAGAAAAGAAAATAAAACCTTTGACTCTTTGTATAATTTTAGTTTTTTAACTTATTTTTAGTAAATTTTTAATTTTTTGACTTTTTAATTGATTGTCAAAGACGTGGTGAATTTCAATCATCAATTTGTATACACACTTCTTGAAATGGATGTATCACTTTAGTTATGTTATTTTTTTTATTTAGTTATAATATTATTTTAATTATGATTCACGAGATATTTGGTTATGCCTTTATGTGGTGTTATGATTATTTTTTTAGTCATGACTCAGAAAATATTATTTCATTTTTTTCTTCAGTTATAAGTTGCATATGTTACACGCTCTTTGAGAGGCGTGTACTATAGTCTTTCCCTTTACTTATACTAGCTTATCACCCGTACTATGTACGGGATAATTATAGATATTTGTATTTATTTTAGATTTTTTTTAATATATAAATTATGTTTTTAAAGATTTTTTATAAAAATAATTTAATAATCTTATCACTAACCACAGTGTATGAGAGAAGTTGAAAAGAATACTGCAGTAACTATACACATATTGTATCTATAATTATTTGTATGAGGGGATTTTAAATGCTGATCAGGGAATGTTAACCAAATCAATAAATGCAGGCATGTGGAAATACATGTGGATTGAAAAAAGTTAATAAATGCTGATCAGAGGATTTTGACCAAATCAATAAATGCTGAGTTTTATTTTTTAATAAAAAATTTAGAAAATTTATATTGGGATATTGAAAGTTCCACAAGCCTTGGGGTTAAAAACCCCTTTTTGCTTAATATATAGCATAGATATAGATAGATGTGTTGGACTTTTCGAGAAATTTTTTTTATGCTTGTTCTTAATGCATTGAAGTGTTATTATGAGGGATAATAATCATGTATTAGAACTTTTTAAGGAATTCATATGTGTTGAATTTCAAAGAATTTTTTTTATACTTGTTCTTAATGCATTAAAGTGCTATTATGAGGGTAAAATTTGAGAGTTGGAAGAAATTAATAAATGTTAAGATTTTTTTTTTAAATCAAAAAATCAGGAAATTTAGATTGAGAGATTGGAGCTCCTACAAGGCTTGGGGTTAAAAATCACCTGTGCTATGCACAGATTGTGTTTACAATTATCTATGAATCCAGCTTGTCTCAAGTTAAGATCAAGACTGGACCCGTCCAGTTCGGCCCATGGGGCTCATTTTTTTGGCCGATTTTGATAATCTGAACAGTTCAATGTGTAGAATTCATCGAGTACTACATGCTTGTAAAAAATCACATTGATCGGATATCAGTAGCTATGTGATCAAATCAGTTTTGTATAAAAAAAAATGGACGATAAAATAATTAACGGTTGATAAAAAACTGTTTTGTTCACATAGCTATCCATATTCGATCAACGTGATTTTTTACAGGCATATAGTACTCGACGAGTTCTATACATTCAACGGTTCGGATTATCAAAACGGAACCCGTGGTGGGCTCTCACGGGCCCAACAGCACGGTCCAGTCCGATCTTAGACTGGACTAAAGCCACTGCCATTATCTATATATGTGAATTGTCATTTTTAAATATATATATTCCTTTTTTATAATGAGAGAAGTTGAAAAGGATATTGCAGTAACTATACACAGATTGTATCTATAATTATTTGTATGAGGGGATTTTAAATGCTGATCAGGGGACTTTGACCAAATCAATAAATACAGGCATGTGGAAATACATGTGGATTGAAAAAAGTTAATAAATACTGATCAGGGGATTTTGACCAAATCAATAAATGCTGAGTTTTTTTTTTTTAATAAAAAATTTAAAAAATTAATATTGGGATATTGAAAGTCCTACAGGCCTTGGGGTTAAAAACTCCCTTTTGCTTAATATATAGTATAGATATAGATAGATGTGTTGGACTTTTCAAGAAATTTTTTTTATGCTTGTTCTTAATGCATTGAAGTGTTATTATGAGGGATAATAATCATATGTGTTGGGACTTTTCAAGGAATTCATATGTGTTGGATTTCAAAGAATTTTTTTTATGCTTGTTCTTAATGCATTAAAGTGCTATTATGAGGGTAAAATTTGGGAGCTGGGAGAAATTAATAAATGCTAAGATTTTTTTTTTAAATCAAAAAATCAGAAAATTTAGATTGGGAGATTGGAGCTCCCACAAGGCTTAGGGTTAAAAATCACCCGTGCTATGCACGGATTGTGTTTACAATTATCTATATATGTGAATTGTCATTTTTAAATATATATATTTTTAAATGTCTCCTCTTTTTTCATTTTTTATATTATATTAAAGTTTAATATTTTGATAATAATCATATGTGTTGGACTTTTCAAGGAATTAAATGTCTTTTTTTTTTTATATATTATATTAAAGTTTAATATTTTGATAAAAATCATACGTGTTGGACTTTTCAAGAATTTTTTTTTCTGCTTGTCCTTAATGCATTAAAATGTTATTATGAGGGATAATAATCATATGTGTTAGGACTTTTTAAGGGATTTATATGGGTTGGATTTCAAATAATTTTTTTTATGCTTGTTCTTAATGCATTAAAGTGTTATTATGATAGTAAGACTTGGGAGTTGCGAGAAGTTAATAAATGGTAAGATTTTTTTGTTAAATGAAAAAATTAGGAAATTTAGATTGGGAGATTGGAGCTCCCACAAGACTTGGGGTTAAAAATCCCCTTTTGCTTAATATATAGTATATATATATATATATATATATATTAAATGTCTTCTTTTTTCCTTTTTTATAATGAGAGAAGTTGAAAAGGATACTGCAGTAATTATACACAGATTGTATATATAATTATTTGTATGAGGGGATTTTAAATGCTGATCAGGGGATTTTGACCAAATCAATAAATGCAGGCATGTGGAAATACATGTGGATTGAAAAAAGTTAATAAATGCTGATTAGGGAATTTTGACCAAATCAATAAATGCTGAGTTTTTTTTTTAATAAAAAATTTAGAAAATTTATATTGGGATATTGAAAGTCCTACTGGCCTTGGGGTTAAAAACCCCCTTTTGCTTAATATATAACTAGCATATCACCCGTCCTATACACGGAATAATTATTTATATTTATATTTATTTTAAATTTTTTTAATATATAAATTATGTTTTTTAAGATTTTTTATAAAAATAGTTTAACAATCTTATCACTAATCATAGTGTCTAAGAGAAGTTAAAAAAAATATTTCAATAACTATGTAAGGATTGTATCTATAATTATTTGTATGAGTGGATTTTAAATGCTAATTAAGAGATTTTGATCAAATTAATAAATGCAGGTATGTGGAAAGACATGTGGGTTGAAAAAAATTAATAAATGTTGATCAAGAGATTTTGACCAAATCAATAAATGCTAAGTTTTTTTTTTAAATAAAAAAATCAAGAAATTTAGATTGGAATATTGGAGCTCCCACAAGGCTTGGGATTAGAAGTTCCCTTTTCCTTAATATAGAGATATAGAGTAAAGTTTAATATTTTAATAATAATCATATGTGTTGGACTTTTCAAGAATTTTTTTTGTGTTTGTTCTAAATACATTAAAGTGTTATTATGAGGAATAATAATCATATGTGTTGAGACTTTTCAAGGAATTCATATGTGTTGGATTTCAAAATTTGTTTTTATACTTGTTCTTAATGTATTAAAGTGTTATTATAAGGGTAAGACTTGAGAGTTGTGAGAAGTTAATAAATGCTAAGATTTTTTTTTTTAAAATCAAAAAATCAGGAAATTTAGATTGGGAGATTGGAATTCCCACAAGGCTTGGGATTAAAAACTCCCTTTTACTTAATATATAGTATAGATATAGATATAGATAGATGTGTTGGACTTTTCAAGAAATTTTTTTTATGCTTGTTCTTAATGCATTGAAGTGTTATTATGAGGGATAATAATCATATGTGTTGGGACTTTTCAAAGGAATTCATATGTGTTGGATTTCAAAGAATTTTTTTTATGCTTGTTCTTGATGTATTAAAGTGCTATTATGAGGGTAAAATTTGGGAGTTGGGAGAAATTAATAAATGCTAAGATTTTTTTTTTTAAATCAAAAAATCAGAAAATTTAGATTGGGAGATTGGAGCTCCCACACGGCTTGGGGTTAAAAATCACCCGTGCTATGCACAGATTGTGTTCACAATTATCTATATATGTGAATTGTCATTTTTAAATATATATTTTTTAAATGTCTCATTTTTTTCCTTTTTTATATTATATTAAAGTTTAATATTTTGATAATAATCATATGTGTTGGACTTTTCAAGGAATTAAATGTCTTTTTTTTAATATATTATATTAAAGTTTAATATTTTGATAAAAATCATATGTGTTGGACTTTTCAAGAATTTTTTTTTCTGCTTGTTCTTAATGCATTAAAATGTTATTATGAGGAATAATAATCATATCTGTTGGGACTTTTTAAGAAATTTATATGGGTTGGATTTTAAAGAATTTTTTTTATGCTTGTTCTTAATGCATTAAAGTGTTATTATGATGGTAAGACTTGGGAGTTGCGAGAAGTTAATAAATGGCAAGATTTTTTTTTTAAAATAAAAAAATTAGGAAATTTAGATTGCGAGATTGAAACTCCCATAAGGTTTGGGGTTAAAAATATCTTTTTGCTTAATATATAGTATAGATAGATTACATTGCATAGCTTCTGTTTGGCAAAATAGTTGGGATTAATTTAGCTTACCAAAAGATAAAATAGAATAAAATGTCAATAAGATAAGATAAAATATTAGATCTAAACTATAATCACTTTATTTTTTATTTCACAAAACTAAAAAAAAATTCAGAAAATTATCTCAAACGGATTTTTTTTTAACCAAGTTAAAATAGTCAAAAAGATAAAAAGTTAGGTTAAAAAAAGACTTAGGGTTATTTTAACCCATTTTAAGTCACATCATTTCTAACATTTTTTACATGTTTTTTAAAAAAAGAAAAAAAAAAAATTAAAAAATCAACTTTTATCCATCCTCCCAAAACAATCCTTAGACAGTCTCCAATTGGCTAGCCTAATTGGACGATCTAGTCCGACTCATTATGGGCTCATTTTAAATTTTTCTCAACAATTCAAATCGTTAAATGTGTGGGACTGATCGCGTATTTTGTTCTTATAAAAAATTATATTAATTAAATATCAATAATTATTTAATTAGATCATATGTACAAATTTAATTTGATTAGATGATTATTAATATTCAAGTAATTTAATTTTTTTTATAAAAATAAAATAATCAACGAGATCGTGAACGATTCGGATAGAGGTCAACAACACTATCCAATCCGGTTTAAAATAAAATAATCAACGAGATCTTGAACGATTCGGATAGAGTCCAACAACACTATCGAATCCGGTTTCGAATGGGAGAGAAGCCACTGCCTATATAAAAGTTTTTAACAAACGAAGCCTAGATAGTGGAATAGTTGAAATTCATTGGAACAGTACTGTGTGTGTTCAGTGGCTAATGAATCTTCATCTTCATCAAATTCATTCTACTTCCCTCCCAGCGAATCTCTCAAACAAACAAATGAAGCATTCATCGATTCTGCTAATATGCACCGTGATCTTAACCCTCACGGCACTCGCCTCCGCTTCCTCCGACGCCGCTTACCCCTCCCCTTACGGCGGCGGCACTTGCAAATCCGACGACAACAATCTCCTCATACCTGTGAGAAGAGAAGTGTACGATGATTTCCGAATCTTCGATATCAGTCACAGGTACACCCCCGACATGCCCTCTTGGGGCTCCGACGAAGGTCTAGGCCAGTTCCTCTGGCTTCCGGCCAGTATGAAGAATGGCTCTCTCGCTAACAACTCCGAGATGAAGCTCCCCACTCATACCGGCACTCACGTCGACGCTCCTGGTCATGTCTTCGATCACTACTTCGATGCCGGCTTCGATGTCGACACTCTCGACCTTGCAGTTCTCAATGGTAATCCCATCCCATCAATTTGACTAAAATTTGTTTTAACCATTTGTACAAAGAAATCTATGTTCAATCCTTACGTTTTTTAGGACAAAGAAATCAATCTTTTTTAGTACAAAGAAATCTATCTTCAATCCTTACTTTTTGTTTTTTGAAAAATGTTTGAGGCCACAATTTTTGTGGTTCAAATGGTTCAAAATTGTCAAAATTACGTCGTTTTGACAATTTTAAAGTTGTTTTGTAACGTCGTTTTGACAATTTCGAGCCATTTGAACCACAAGAATTGTGGCCCTCAACATTGCTGTTTTTTTTAGTACATAGAAATCCATCTTCAATCCTTCCTTTTTTAAATTTCATCCTTGATCGGTGGAAAAAATTAATTTGATAATTTTTAGAAATTTTTTCATCAAATTTGAATTTAATAAAAAAATGAAAATAAAAAATTGATAAAATATTGGAGGTGTTGTGATATATATTGATTGCGATTGTTTTGTTTTTTTTAATGTGTAGTGCGAAATTGGCACACCAATAATAGGTTTATTCTTGGCCATTGTTATTGTGAAGCGTGTAGAAATTGAGCTCATTTTTTAAACTTGTAGCATATTTATGTGGGTATCTGTTCGTCTTCAATTGGGTTGCTTTTTTTGACATTTTGCCATTAGTTACTGTCAGAGCATCTGTGACAGCATTTGTGACGATGTGGGCCACATTTTAAAAATATCTTCTTAGATAAGAGTCATTATTGTTATTTTTCTCCGTGTCCTCCTTCTCCCTATATATATATGTACATGTGTACCTATTAGTGGCAATATTGTTGATCTCAAAATTTGGGCGTCGGAAGGTAGAAAGATGAGGTCTCTGTTGGTATTGCCGCTGTGTGTTACAGTGCTAGCAATTTTCTCTTCGGCACTGTCATCATCACCGAGTGATGCTTACCCATCTGGTTATGGTGATGATTTGGGTTCTTGTAGAAAGAGACATACTGGTGAGGAGGGGTTGGTTCCTTTGAGAAGGGAAGTTTATGGCAACGGAAGAATTTTTGATATTACCCATAGGTTCACCCCTGAAACTCCTGTTGGGGGCACTGAGGGTGTTGGGCAAATCCTCTCACTTTCTATGAGCATGAAAAATGGCTCGGATTATAACTTCTCTATCATGAAGTTACCTGTTCATTCTGGTACTCATGTTGATGCACCGGGACATGTGTTTGAGCATTACTTTGATGCCGGGTTTGATGTAGATACTCTCGACCTCGATGTCCTCAATGGTATTAATTTTAGCAATAGTGTTTATATTTTTAAGCGTTATGTTTTCATCTTGATTAGTTGAGTATTTGAATTTATAAGGCATTATGGTTGATGAAATTATGGGAAACGGTTCTTTAGTAAAGTTTTTTTTACATAGGCCTTATCTATTTGGGAAATCAAATTAATTTGGGCTGATTTTTAGTGATTGGATAACTAATAGGAATTTAATACATCTACTCTTACTAGAAGTCAATAATTTTTAGATTGGAAAATGATATACAAGCTTACTTTTTAACCCTTTTGATGTGTAAGTGAGATGATTGATCTATAATTAGAGAATACATACATAGGCCTTATATATTTTGGAAATCAAATTAATTTGCGCTGATTTTTAGTGATAGGATAACTAATAGGAATTTAATACATCTACTCTTACTAGAAGTTAATATTTTTTAGATTGGAAAATGATAGACAAGCCTACTTTTTAGTTCTAATGATGTGCAAGTGAGATGATTGGTTGATATTTAAAGAATATATGAGAGAGAAATAGCTCATGAGAGTGATTGGTTGGTTGACCATTGGGCTTGAAAAGTTGGTCTAATTTTTGGGTTTGAATAGCATTAATAGTCAGATTTTAGAGTTCTGAAACACTTCATATTCTCAGCAAGTCCTGAAATTGAAAGGTTGGCCCATGTATAAGACTTCTTCATGGTTGGAACTTTGGGGTGTGGCAATCAAGGTTATTAATATCGTACCGTACCGCCCACTACAGTCTGGGTTGTCCCAATTTGACTTAAAAATGTGTAGAACTACTTGAGTTCCGTCCCATCAAAGTTTCAGACTATTCCAGTGGTAATTGGAATTTTCGGACTATACTGCCACTATATTTGTTAATAGCATTCTGGACTGCACGTTGTTGCAAGGTGTTTTTTAACTTTCCAAGGCTAAGGTCTTGTAGCAAACTGCTACAAACAGAGTTGATGATGAATGCTGATGTAAAGTGATCTTGACACATTACATCACATTATTGCACCTTATAATTTTGATAAATATTTTTTTTAATCTAAGCTTTGTCTATATTTATTCATTATATTTATATTAATATAAAGTATTCAAATGTTTTTTAAACAACTTTAAATTTTCAAAACAAAATATATATATAGACACGTATAACTTAACTTAAACATACTTGTAGAACATTTTCATAAATATTTTGTTAATACATTAATGATTTTTTTATTTTATTTATCAAATGTATGAAAATTTTAATAATAAATATAAATAAAGCCGCAACAGTAAGCAAAAACATACTGGCACCGGAAGATACCATACCAATGATAAAAACGGTATACTGACTGGTACAGGATTGACAACTTTGGTGGCAATCAGCCATGAAGGTGCAATTTGATGGGAAAAAGAACTACAGGTTTAGAAATTTAGAATGCTGTTCTTGTTTGAGTTAACTTTTTCTTCTTGAGAAAAATTTATGATAGATTGCTTTGCATTTTTTTGAAGGTGCTTTGTTTGGGTGAGTAAAGTGGAAACATGTTTCTTTTTATTATTATTAAGCCAATGCTATTCTTTGCTAATTAGGATGATTTTACTTTTTTTGATACAATGCTTGAAGAAAGATCTCCCGAGCATCTCGTTTCTAAGGGCTTGCTGTTTCTAAAGAGGCAGATATTTTTAAACTTTGAGAGGAATCGGTTGATTTTGTACTTATGTGTTGCTTCTTTGGTTGGTAGCTTTGGGTAATGTTGTTAGCTTTGTTTTGTGTCCTAGCTTTTCACATCTTCCCCGGCTGAACACTTTGTGGTTGGTGGGTCTATGTTGCAGACAATTGAGCTTTATGGGTTTAATGAACAACTTTTGTTTATATTACTAGGTGCATTTGGGAAGTGAAAACAATCAGAGACGCTTCAAAAGCTGTAAAGATCTTTAATTGGAACTAAAGAATATCATTACAAGACATTTGTTTTTATATTTCTATGGATTTTGTCATTTTTTGGATTTCTTAAGACACCCCATAGGGGGTGCCACTTAACCTACCAGATGGTGACATGTCCTTTGATGTTTTGGTGTCCTTGACTTTATTTTTTTATATCATTTATTTTTTTGTTTGCTTGTTTCCTTTGGATATGTGTACATGGAATTTTCCCTCTTTTTTCTCATGATGCAATTTAATTTTTTTATGAAAAGAAGTTACGACTACATGCATTCATATTTAATTGTATGTTTATTTGATAATTAAATTTGTTTTGTTTTGTTTTAACAGGTCCGGCTTTGTTAGTTGATGTTCCAAGGGACAAGAACATAACTGGTATCCATCTCCATTACATATACATTTAATCATAAACATTTTTTTTTTTTCACTTCCCTGTTGCCTGATCTATATATGGAATGGCACATATGTTGTGGTTATTTTAAGCAGCAGTTTTGCGCTCCTAGGATATATATAGATGAGTGACATTGGACAACAAGGATACAAAAAGGTTGCAACATGTCAAGTACTGGTTATGAGTTTCTTCTATCATTTGTGTACACTTTTAGTTTCATTGCCAATACTTTGATGCACTCTTAAGTTTCTAGAGATTGATAGGATAGATCTGTGACAGAACCTGTACTATCCAGGTTGATATGAAATAATCTACTATTCTTTATTTTTACAAGTCCTTATGGATGTTTCAACAGCCATTAAAAATATGATAACTATGTGTTGGAGTTGCTATGAGCATTTAATGTTTCCCATCCCATTATAAAACTAGGTGAATTAAATCATGGCTTTATATCTGTATTACAGCTGACGTTATGAAGTCCTTAAATATTCCCAAGGGTGTACGGCGCGTGCTTTTCAGAACATTAAACACTGACCGGTAAATTCCTGACAATTATAATTTTACAGAATGATCATATTGTGGAACATTTTTGGTTATGGTTTTTTATTTTTACGTGGTGTCTGATTTTTGCGGTATGGTATTTACTGTTTATCTTGATTGTTTGTTTTGAATGAAATTGTTGCATTTGGCATTTGATATTACTAGAAATTCCTGACCGTTATAATTTTACACAATGATCTTGGTTATGATTTTTAGGTTTTAAGTGGTGTCTGATTTCTGTGGTATTTACTATATATCATGAGTGTTTGTTTTAATGCAATTGTTACATTTGGCATTTGATATTACTAGAGATTGATTATATCGGGGTTAATTGAGCACACACTTTTACTGTTCCTTATATGAATTCAATATAGAGTATTTGCTCAGTGGTGTGTACAACAGTATCACTTGAAGTTCCAGATTTGGTTGAAAGTCTCTACTGACTTAATGCCTTTGCAAAAGAAAATAGCCATGATGGCATAACTGTGACCAATGTAATAACTGTGATGGCATGTCCTGGTTCATTTTCTTAAACATCAGTTTCTGCTGAGCATGTGTGGCTACAGACATGTTGCACCTTTTAAGAGTTGTTTTATGTTGGTCTGCCTCTGAGCCATCTTTAATTTCGCCTTGTTGATGGATATGGACATAATACACCTGGAGAAACTTTAGAAGCTATATAAAATTAGAGGTGATAAGAGCAAATAGCTTTCATAGGTTCTTCAAATTTGAGAATCTGAAAGGCTAGATGGTTGATAAGGTATGTCATAGCAGGTAGATGATGTTTTGCTTCCTAGAGGTTAACCCTTGTTAAATAACAAGATATAAATCAGTATTAACAATTAAACCATGCATTACTAGTTGCAAAATAAAGAACAGCATGCACAACATGTCTGATGTTAAACAGCAGTTGTTGCTTCTGCTGTACTTTGTCCTCTATGGAATGATTGTAATATCATATTTGTACTATTTCAAATTCAATGGCTGGTCACTCTTTGGCTTACATATTCACTTCAAATCATGGAAAGAAGATTTTGCTACATTCATCAGCTAAAATTTGTTTCAATTTTAGGCGGCTTATGTGGAAGAAGGAGTTCGACACAAGCTACGTGGGATTCATGAAAGATGGGGCACAATGGTTGGTGGATAACACTGACATTAAACTTGTTGGTAAGGACACCCACCATGCATGGATTTTTTGTCATATTACTTGTTAAGCATCTTAAGTGATGAGTGTTCAAATATTTTTTCCATTATGTTGCACCAGGAATAAGTTGGATTTTTTCCGGCCTATGCATAATTATTGACATAGTTATCAATTTTGTTTGATATATATCATATAACATCAAACACTTGCCCAAAAAAAAAAGCAAATAAAAAATAAAAGAACTGAGGAAATTCAAGCTGACAATTTCCTCATTGGCATGCTATCTCTTTGGCAAGATGATGCCCTTTCTATGCCTTAAATTTGATGTACATCACTCCCAAATCCCAACTAGTGTGACTATTGGTTTGCTGGCATAGTTTTAAAATCTCAATGAAATTGTCACCCATTTTTTTC
The DNA here is from genome assembly GCF_055761805.1 of Camellia sinensis. NCBI lineage: Eukaryota > Viridiplantae > Streptophyta > Magnoliopsida > Ericales > Theaceae > Camellia > Camellia sinensis. The sequence continues at coordinate 87,789,562 of NC_138963.1, forward strand.
TGCAATTGTTGCAACATCGTTTTTATAATGAAGTTTGCTGAGTCTAAGGCTAAGGCACCACCACATATGTTAGTCGACGAGGCTAACATGGCTTGACCCTAGAGGGGAGCGGTAAGGACACATGTCAGTGTGTAAGTGGTCCATGTGTCACCTCACAAGATTGACACTTGAAGGAGATGATGTGACAAGAATGTGGGTTGCCATGTAACAAGGTGGACTCATGTTTCTACTATTTTTATTGAATTGATCACACTAATGTTGAAAAAATAATCCATTGTCACTCTAGCATCCTACTAAACCTCTTCTCATGAAAGAGCATGAGGTGATAGTGTATATATAAATGTGGGCAAATTTCACTTTACCCCCTTGTTATTTGGCATGTGCGGATTACCCCCTGTCATTTGGAAATAACCACATAGCCCCCTTGTGCTTTGTGGACTGAAGTGCCTAGTTAGACCCCGTTAACGATTTAATGAAAAAGACTAAAATATGCCTATATATAAGTAACCTAAGTGTGTGAACCACAAATATTTTCGTCATTTGTTTGGGAGGCAAAATGCGTTTTAACCCCTTATGTGATTTACCTCATTGAAATTTGAAAATGAGTATAACCCCCCCTCATGTTTGAAACATGTTTAAGACTTACTTTTAAGTTATACGGATTGTTTAATGGCGCACTTTAGTTCACAAATCACAAGGGTGTTATGTGGTTATTTCCAAATGAGAGGGGTAATCTGCATATGGGCAAAACACACAAGTGGGTAAAGTGAAATTTGCCCTAAAAATGTTTATATTTCTTTAGTGCCTGAGATGCAGTGCTCTACTCTAAATGTAGACTCTAGCAGTCTAGTGTCTTGAAAAATATATGCTTTGTTAGATATTGCCCTTTATTTTGGCATTCGACAGATAGAAGCGAGTATGACAAGTCCTAATTGTGGATTGATTCATAGGTTGAACATGTGTCATATTGGTGGAAAACCATAACAAGAGAAGTTTGAGAAATTACAATCTAAAGGCCATTTTTTTGTTACTCATGATCATTGTGTTGTGCTTTTCTCCTTTGCCCAGCACTGCTAATGATTTTCAATTAGTTTAGTGTACTACATTTTTGGTTTATAGATAGATTCTTAGCAGTTGAGTTGCCTGGTAACTTATTGAATGAAATATTTCCAATCCACAAAAATCTAAATTCTTAATTCATTCAGAAATGTAACTCTCATCAATAATATCGTTATAGAATATTATAACATTGAGCCCAACTAGGGCCTGCTTGGACTTTCCTTCAATTTGAATGGGAATTCACAATTAGGGATGTGCGTGGTGTGGTTTAAGGGTAAAAGAGAAACTGTGTGGCGGGTGGCGGATTGACAAATTTGTCATTAGAAACCACCATTTTTCATCAAAAGCCAGCGGATCGGTTGGTAAATAGTGGCGGTTTCGACTTGGCGGTTCGGAAAACTTAATTCGCATTACAAAACTTGAATCAAAGATTAAAAAAACCTAATTTATAAATAGTCAAAATTAAAATAGATGTACATTCATCTAACGTTCAACATTGACAAACTAGGAAACTAAAAATTCAACAATCCTAAGAATTAATTTAAGGTCTCGAAAATCTAGTTGAGCCACTACATGTCCAACAGGGGTGAAATCTCAATGAATGCTACATGAGTGGCAATAATTTTTCTACTTACCAAATTGAGATTCTCTCTATTACATTATCCAATTGTTATGAAAAAACCAAGCTAATGTTATAATGACTTTTACTTAATTTAAAATAATGATAAGTGGAGATTGCACTTAAGAAGATGAAATCAAATAAGGCTTTAGGACCTGATGATATCCCTATTGAAGCATGGAAGTGTTTGGGTAAAAAGGGAGTTGCTTGGTTGACTAGGTTGTTTAGCAAAATTTTGTTGACTAGGAACATGCCAGATGAGTGGAGGAAGAGTATTTTAGTGCCAATCTATAAGAATAAAGGTGATGTCCAGAATTGTAACAACTATAGAGGAATTAAGCTAATGTGTCATATAATGAAAGTGTGGGAGAGGGTGATGGAACGTCGATTGCGAGACATAACAGAGGTGTCAGAGAATCAATTTGGGTTAATGCCTGGTAGGTCAACAATGGAAGCGATCTATCTTTTGAGGAGAGTAATAGAAAAGTATAAAGAAAAGAAAAGAGACATTCATATGGTGTTTATCGACCTTGAGAAAGCATATGACAGAGTGCCCCGAGATATAATATGGTGGGCGTTAAAGAAGAAAGGGGTGACCAAAGGCTACATTGACGTGATTAGGGACATGTATGAAGGGGTGGTGACCACTATTAGATCGCCAGCTGGAGAAACAAATGAATTTTCTATCACTGTAGGGTTACACCAAGGATCTACCTTAAGTCCTTATCTTTTTGCTTTAGTTATGGACGAGTTGACGATAAATATTCAGGATGACGTGCCATGGTGTATGCTTTTTGCAGACGATATTGTGTTAGTGGATGAGACTAGAGAAGGAGTTAACACAAAGTTGGAGATCTGGAGAAAAGCTCTTGAATCTAAAGGATTTCGGATAAGCAGAACTAAAACAGAGTACATGGAGTGTAAATTTAGTAACAGCAACAATGAAAGCAGAGGAGAAGTGAAGATTGAGAACCAAGAACTGTCTAAGAGTGAACATTTTCGTTATTTAGGGTCGATTATCACAACAGCGGGAGAGATTGATGCAGATGTGGCCCATAGGATTAAGGCGGGATGGTGTAAGTGGAGAAGTGCGTCTGGGGTATTGTGCGATAAACGAATACCCACTAAACTAAAAGGTAAGTTTTATAGAACGGCTATTAGACCAGCTATGTTGTATGGGACGGAGTGTTGGGCAACTAAGAAACAACATGTAGATAAGATGAGTGTGGCTGAGATGAGGATGCTAAGGTGGATGTGTGGTAAGACTAGACAGGACAGGATTAGGAATGAGTGTATTCGGGAATGGGTAGGAGTAGCACCGATAGAAGATAAGTTGAGAGAGAATCGTTTGAGATGGTTTGGTCATATTCAACGGAGACCAACAGAGGCAGTAGTGAAGAGATGCGATGCTGTAACGGTAGATGGAAGTGCTAGGGGACGGGGTAGGCCTAGATTAACGTTGACTAGCGTTATAAATAGAGATATGAATCTACTTAATTTGACTAATGAAATGGCTTTTGATAGGGCCGCGTGGAGAAGAAGGATTCATGTAACCGACCCCATTTGATGGGACTTAAGGCTTCGTTTGGTTTGGTTTGGTTTGGTGTATAAGTGCATATGATTATATTAGAACTATCAGCTAATATAAAAATAATAGAAAAAATCTGAATCCTAAAATACCTAATAAATTAGGAAATTTTTAGTAGTTTCCATTGACAAAAATTAAATATTACTGTTGTTTACTCTCCACAACCGAAGAAAAAAAGAGAGTATCCTAAACATTATTTTTTTTTTTCTCTTTAAAATACAAACAACCGGTGTCATTGCACTTCAGGATCAAAAAATAATATTCAAAAAAATAACCATAACTTGGAGAGCAAAAAGAGAGTAAATAAGAGAGCGAAAAGAGCGCAAAGAAAGAGAGCAGACTCAGAGAGAGACAAATCTGGGGATCTTTAACCATTTAGAGAACAAAAAGAGAGTAAATAAGAGAGCAAAAAGAGAGACAGAAAGCACTGAGCAGAGAGAGAGAGAGAGAGAGAGAGAGAGAGAGCAAAGAGAAAGAGAGAGACTATCAAAATGTGAGTGGTGAGCGCGAGCGAAGGTGAGAGGAGGCGACCAGCAGTGACCGGCAAGGCTAGCAATGGCGGCGATGAGCAAGGTGAGGAGGAGTGAGAGAGGAGGCGAAGAATTCTTTAGCAATCTGATGAATGAGATGAGATTTGGGGTGTGAATGAGATTTAATTGAGAATTGATTGATTGTGTGTTGTGTGTGTGTGTGTGTGAGTGAGTGAGTGAGTGTATGTACATTTGGTTTGATAGCTTTAATCCAATAGTTGGATATCAATTTTTTTTTAAGCCAATGGCAGGTTGGGTTGGTTAGAGAGGCGGATTGGCTTTTTGAAAGTGCCAACTGCGCCACCCCGCCACACCAGAACCCCAATCCACCCAACCCACCCTACTAGATCTCCAAAAATGTGCGGTTTGGCACAGTTCGGACTGTTTTGGCAGTATTTTGCATAGCCCTATTCATAATTTACATATCATTTTAATGTTGATGTTCATTACCATTAGAGCCATTTAGAAAAGTTTGGAACTTCACCATATTTCTTTTTACATGGTCATTTAGGTTTCCTTGGAATGAAAAACACTTTGCGAGACGGAATTACACTAAATTTTTTATATCAAGCGAAATTCGAAGGCCTGCTAAATGTCCCTTTGCATTTAAATGAGCCCATTCACTTTCCATGTAGCATGCCAATGTAGAAACTGAATATTGAATGGAGCCATTTGCAAAAAATCACATTCATCTCAGAAAATGATGTTTAAAAACTAACATTCGCAATGACCCATCTGTCTGTTCTTGATTGCAGGAATTGATTACTTATCTGTTGCTGCCTATGATGATCTGATTCCTTCTCATCTTGTTTTTCTAGAAGGCAGGGTAAGATAATATATCTCCAATGTGTTGGAATTTTTGTGTTTCACTTTCAGCAACCCTATTGCTCATCCTGCCTTGAAATATTTCTTCTAGTTGCTTCTGTCAATATTATATCCACTAGGGAGAATTTTACTTTTCCTAAACCTGGCAGTCACCTTCCTTTATAATGAAGTTTATTTCTTGACTTAAATTGTGCAGTCCGGATTTCATCACTTGTAGATTAGAGAAGTTCTAGCAAGATATCTTGTATTGATGATATTTTTGGGCATTATTCTTTGGCTGTGATTTAAGGATAATGGTTGTGTGCTAGTTTCTGATTCAAGTTTAAAAGGGTGTTTCTTACTGACACGAGATCAGTTCATTGGTTTGCTTATGTGATGATTATGTTGGCATTATGAATTGTGAGAGTTGCAATGCTTATTAATTTGTATAAACTGAGTGTAGAATCTTTAGTTGAAGAAAATGGTCCATTTTTCTTCCAGTTACTAGTAGAAAAAAGTGTCTATTCTAGGTTGATGTTTTCTGTCGATAAAATGGCATCACATGGAGATGATTTTATTATCATTATTTGGGTTCTCCTTTCTGTTTTTTGAATTGTTCAGTATCATGAAATGTTCATTGTAAAAATAAAGATTTACAATCGTTTGAATACTTGATCTCCTATAACTAATGTGGCTAGGCATAAACAATTTAGTGTGTTTGTCCTACTTTGTGTTTTCATGTCAAGGGTAGATTTAGAAACTTGTAAAATTAGCAACATTTACAATCTTATTTTAGTGATGGGCCTTAATACTTCTCAACAAAATAATCTGAAATGAATATATGAAAGATTAGGGATTCAAATTTTGGGAAAGAGATCAAGAGACATGGCAAATATTTGGAAATACAATGACTTGGAGAATTAGTGAACCGTAATTTTTTTCCCTAACTCTGTATCCAGCCCACTGATTAATTTGGGTATCATTTTCATCGTCCACTAGCAGGGGATGTGTTTGAACCGTTGTGGAGAGTGATGTGGTTGGTGAGATAGAAAATATCAAATAATTCTTGGGAAGAATCTATGCTATTATGTTTACATTATTTTGTTGCAAGATTTTTTTTGGAGTAAAATCTGATCTTAAATGAATGCAAATTTTATAATTGGGGTCATTCGTGTCAAATGATTGAATGCTTATACAGATGTAGTTGTTATGTATTTTGTTTTGGAATAATTTCACTTTGAATTTTTAAATTATGGGTTTTTTTTTGGTTATTATATTAATAATTTTATATCTATTTAAGTTTTTAATTTCAACCAATATGGGCCAATTCGAGATTCATGTTGTCCAAATCTATAATCCCTAAAAGTCCAACTTGATGTTTTCTGTCTCACATAATAAAATGGCATCACATGGAGATGATTTTATTGTCATTATTTGGGTTCTCCTTTTCTTTTTTTGCTTTTGTTTCTTGTTGGGAGTAGATGATCGAGTGCTGATATATCTTATCAGCTCTACTGTATGATAAGCAATTTTTTGGTTAATGTTGTTTGGATATAAGAAAATTTGTAATTTTCATTTCAATGGAGAAGAGTAGCAACAGTTTTGACACATTTCAAATGCTTTAGGAAATCATTCTGGTGGAAGGCCTGAAACTCGAAGATATTCAACTAGGAATATATAATGTCCATTGCTTACCTCTAAGGTTGCTTGGTGCTGAGGGCTCGCCTATCAGATGCATCCTTATCAAATGACATCGTCCTTGTAAGTGTTTATATTTTTTAAGCCATTGTGATGCTTGAAGTTCTTAATTATTTGAAATTGTTTAGCATGATGTTTTATATTAATGGTCCGTTTGTTTTGGCATAAAATATTTTTTGAAAACAGTTTTTTTCCTCATTTTCTAGTGGGTAATTGGTACATCAATGAAAAACAAGCTTATTTGGGGTGGAAAATGGGTGGAAAATGTTTTTCACTTTTAGAAGGTGGAAAACATTTTTTGAATTAAAATTTTGTCAATGCTATCACGCTACCACACCGGCACCACCACTTCCCACACCCTGCCACCACATTATCACCACCTCCTCCCCCTACCCCACTACCATGACCATCATCTCCCCCCCCCCCCCCACCACTACCGGCATTGCCACCCACCTCAGCACCACTATCGCCACTGCCGTTGTCTCCACCATCCCAACCTTACCACCACCACCGCCACTACCGCCATCTCTGCAGCTGCCCCCACCACCATACCAACACCACGACTAATACAACTATTAGCACATTAGTTTCAAAGTTACAACCGGATATAGGAAAACATTTTCTACAAAAAATATTTTCAGAAGAAACATTTTACATGATATTTTCCACCAAAACAAATGCAGCCTAAATGCCAAAATCAAACTGCACACCCACATTTATTATGTATTGAATGTTGAACTGGAACTTTGCATTAGAATTATAGTTTAGTGCGTAATAGTTTTGGGGTCCCGTGGCCTCTAATATTTTCATACATAATTGGGCAAATGTAATGAGAGATGAACATAATAAACAAATGACACTTCTCGCCCTCCTCAACTAATGTTGTGTTTGGTTGAGGGATTTGGGAAGGGATTTAGAAAAGGAAAGGAAAAAAAAATATGAAACTATTACCTTTTTCTTTTTTCAAATCTCTTTTTAAATTTCTCAACCAGACACAACATAAGGGAAATGATCTGCATGGTTATTCGCTTCTCTATGGGAGTGTGGAATTTTGGTGCACCATTTGCTTCCATATTTCTGTCATATCTATTGCTTCTATGGTTTTGTGGAGAAATTGTTTCGTTATCACCTTTTTAATGCTCAAAGCATACTCGTGAACTTTCCGCAGGAAACATCAAAAGCTGTGGGAGACGCATTCAGTGGAAGATCGTTGTGCTATATATATAAGTTCTATCCACGGGGGTTTGGTGCATCATGAAATGGTCATTGTAAAAATAAAGATTTTCGTTTGTTTTGAATACTCGACCTCCTATGACTTATGTGGCTAGGTTTAAACGATTTAGTGATTGTTTCTTCTACTTTGTGTTTTTCATGTCGATGGTAGATATAGAGTTTGTTTGGTATCTCTTAAATAGGTGCACTTATTTGGGTTATATCACTTTTATTTTTTTGCACATTTTTTTTTATTATAAAAAGTTATACTTATTTAGATTATTCCAAACAATTCCTTCGAAACTTGTAAAATAAGCAACATTTACTATCTTATTCAAATAAAGGACCTTAATACTTCTCAACAAAATAATCTGAAATGAATATAAGAAAGATTGGGGATTCAAATTTTGGGAAAGAGATCAAGAAGCATGGTAAATATTTGGTAATACAATGACTTGGAGAATAAGTGAAACCAATTTTTTTTTTTTCCATAACTTGGTATTCAGTCCACTAATCAATTTGGGGGATTATTCTCACCGTCCACTAGTTGGGGATATGTTTGAACTGTTGTGGAAAGTGATGCATTGATGATGTGTTGGTGAGAAAGAAAATATCAAATAATTCTTGAAATGAATCTATGATATTATGTGTATAGTATTTTGTAGTGAGAATTCGTTGGAGTAAAATATGATCTTAAATGAATGAAAATTGTATAATTGGGTTCATTTGTGTCAAATGATTGAATGTTTATAAAAATGTAGTAATTATGTATTTATTTTGGGAATAATTTTACTTTTTTTTTTAAAATTATGGACATTTTTTTTAAAAAATTTTGTTCTCATATTATTAATTTTATATCTATTTAAGTTTTTAATTTCAACCCATATTGTCCAATTCGAGATTCAACTAATATGAAATTCGAGACGGTTGCCAAAAACCAATAATTCCTTAAAGTTTAATTTGAAGATCATTTTAAAATTTAAATAAATTAAATCAAACAATAAAATACTCACTTCTTTTTATTTACTAGGGTGGAGAAAAATAGGGTACGTTTGATTTGAGCGTGGGAGATGAGTTTTAGAGATAAAAAGTACGAAAAGTTGTTTGGTTTTGTTTTTTTTAAAAGATGTTTTAAAAAATTATTTTAAGAAAGAGTTTTAGAAAAAGTGATTGATTTGATATGTATGAGAGAGATTTGTTTGGAAAACTTATAAACCAAACAAGTTTTGAGAAATTTTTTTAAGAAAATTTATTTAGTTTGATTACTTTTGAAAACTTATTTGTAAAAAATTTTTTCTAAAAATTTTTGAGAAACACAAATCAAACAAAGCCTAGTGTTTTAGTTGTAGGATAAAAGTTGTGGATAACTATACTTACACAGCAAATAACTTCATTACACCCATTTTCAAAAATTCAAACTTCTTATTACACTTTTCATAATACCAAAAATATCTCCATCCCTACCATTTTAATTTTTCTTTTACCTTCTTTTAACTTTTCAAATCCTAATTCTATATCCAATCCACCACCACCTCAAGCCACCACTGTGATTCAACCCCTCCCAGCATCGCGCAAACTCTCCTCTACGACCCAACCATCGCGCGAACACTCCATTGCAACCCAGCCACCATGCGAACACTCTACCGCAACCCATCCAGAGAGAGAGAGACTAGGGTTTAGATGAGGAGAAGCAGAAGAAGATGTGGTGGTGTATCTAGGTGACACGAGGGTGGAGGAATGGTGAAGGGAATAAGGAGAGAGAGGCTGGGGGTAGCAGCGATGGTCGGGAAATGGAAGAGGAGAGAAGGTGATGGTAGTCAGTGGAGTGGGAAAAGGTTGGCAATGGTGGTGGTTGGTGGTTAGCAATAGCTGACGGTGTTGGCCACGGTATGGAAATGAGAAGGGGGTAAAGAGAAAATTTGATCATGATTTTTAGGGTTTCTGTTCTAAAAGGTTATTTTTTTAAAGGTAAAATTATAAAAAAAAACTAAAAAATAATGAGGGTAATAAGGAAGTTTTATTTCCACACACAATTTTTACTTTGGATACATTTAATGAAAATATTTTTATTATAATTTTAACCTTGAACAAAATTTTCAATATAGACATTATATACACTCTATTTGAAATTCATATTTTCTCAGTACACATCTTTTAAAGAAAAAAAAAAAAAATCTCAATACACATTCATTAGAGAAAAAACACTATCTACTTCTATGTTACCTTAAAAATATTTTTTTTCTCACTCACTCCATTGTCATCTTCCAAAGGTTCTCATCTTTTCAATTCATTATCACCCTACTTTAGTTTACATTGTCACCTTCTAAAGGTGCTCATCTTTTCCAATCCATTATCAAACCCTCTCATTACCTCTGACTGAGTTTTCCACCTTCATCATCTAACAATCATTATTTAGGGGTGTGCTGGGAACAAAATAAAAAGTTGTCTTTTAACTTTTTATCTATTTTGAATCACATCACCTCTCATATTTTTTATTCATAAAAAAACAAAATAAGCTAAAAAAATAAAAAGTCAATTTTTTACTAACTTATCAAAACACCACTTAGTTGTTATGAAGATTTGTATGGCGGAAGTTCCGATTTTGAGAAGGATATTGTTGTTTATGACAAAAATATCAACGAAAATGTGAGTTTAAATATTAAAATTGTCCCTTTTTTTTATAGCATCATTTAGTAAACAAGGTCAAAAATTACTACATTTTTCGGCAACTAAGTTCCGAAGATTATTTTTTTTTGGGCAACCAAGTAAAGAAAATCATTTTTGTTTTTGTTTTTTTTGGCTGTCAAGTTCCGAATAATTTTTCCCCCGATCCCATAGTTCCGAACTCATGTTATAATTTTGATTTTAAATTTCTAAACCCGCATGTTATTATTGTTTTGAGCATTGTCAGCCTGTTTTAATTTTCTTTTCTTTTCTTTTCTATTGTTAGGTTTTCCATTGTTTGAGTCTTATCTATTGAAAATGGTGCAAAACATTTTGCCTTTGAGCTATATTACTCTACTCGCATATATTCTAGGTGATTTTTGCACCACATTCTAGGTGATTTATTTATTGAGTGCAATATCTTGTGAGATTTGAGTCGAAACATCTTTCGGAAAGAAATTCAAGTATCATATCTGGAAAGTAATTTCCCTATAAGAGCTCCAGCAAACCTAGTTTGTTCTTCTCGGCCCAGAGGGAGATGGATCAGTATGGAGGATGGATCCCAGTTCTAAGGCAGAGAAGCAGACAAGGAAGAGAGAAGAATGAAGGATGTGCAAGTGTCTTCACCATCTTTGTGGATAACATACCAATCTCAGTGAACCCGAAGGGACTCCACAATCTATTCACTAAGTTTGGTATGGTGAAGGATGTATTCATTCTGAATAAGCGAAGACGAATCACAAATACATGATTTGGTTTTGTTAGGTTTGATTGCAGAGTGGCGGCAAATGTTGCAGTGCAAAAAGGAAATGGACTCTGGGTGGATGATAAGGCAATAGTGCTAAAGCATGCCGCGTTTGGTAAGGAAATAAAAGGGGAAAAAAGGACTAACAGGGCTAGTGCGTCCTCAGGGAAGAAATCAAAATGGCCAATGAGGGGAAGACATAAGGTGGATCGATGTGTCTACAGATCGCAGGTCATATGCTAAGGCAGTAATAGGCAAAACGTGGGGTGGAAGAGATAACATCACAGTGAAGGCTGATGAAATAGGGAATGGGTGGTTGTATGAAAGTGTAGTGGTGCGCTTGAAGGAGAATTATGCTAACACTAACTTGAAGAAGGAAATTGAAGCAATAGGTGTGAAGGATGTGTTGGTAAGAGAAAGTGGAGGCCGAGATATGGTGTTCACTTTTAAGTCAGTGGAGGAGATGGCACTTAAATTGAAACCCATTAAGGAACTGATCATGGACTGGTGTGAGTTTATTTCTGAAGGGAAATCTAGTATGGTGTTGGAGCAGGAAAGGAATGTTTGGCTAAGTTGCTATGGGATTCCTTTGAATCTGTGGAATAGTATCAATGTAAAGAGGATTGGTGGGTTATGGGGGAAGTTTATATGTTTTGAGGGGGACATGGATCAACCAAGGTCCTTTGTGTGTGCTAAGATAAAGATTTCCACTAATTGATGGAACCAATTAATAAGGTAATTAACTTGGAGTGCAAAGGTATGATACATTCAGTGAGAGTTTGTGAAGAGCAAGTGGTGCTGGCTAAAATGACAAAAATGGTGTGCCAATGCCAGAAGAATCAAGAACTGGAAGAGCTGGGTAGTTCGAATGCTATAGACGAACATGGAATGGAAAAGGGTAATAGTGCAAAGGACAAGGATGGTGACTTGGAGTCTGACTCAAACCATGCTTTGGCATTTGTGATAACCCTGTTTCGTATTATGCTAATTGATCTTAAATATGATTGTGATTATGTGTTTAATATGATCTTGAGTGCCATTTATATGATTATATGTGTTTTTGAATTTCTATCTGTTCACCGTAGGAAAATCTGTTTGATTCTCTGCTTTGGAATTTAAATTGAAAGCTTTATTGGCCACAGAAACCGAAATTGACTACGCTATTATGATTGGCATAATTTTTAGAGCCTATGGTGAAATTTAATTGAAAATTTATTCGGATCAAAATAATTAGATTCAGAACGATTAATTACGCACCATTGATTAGCCTTAATCAAAATTTGATTAGGCCATCCTATATAAGGGCCTATATAGTTTTATATTATGGTTTTGAGCTCATTTTTGCTGAGATTACACTCTAGAGAGAGAGAGAGTGTGCTGGTTAGAGAGAGAGAGGGAGCCCAAGTTAGAGAATTGCTCAAGAAGCTTGAAGATCTTGGAGCTTAACTCAAGGATTAACTAGAATTTGGAAGACTTGAGCTCCTAGGTGAGTAAATGAGCATAAGTTCATTAGTTTGAGTTTGTAATTTTGTGAATTCAAGTTATAAGGTAATCAATAACAAGAATTGAGTTGAATTTGGTGAATCATAAGCATGCATGTAAGAGATAGCCATGAATTTGCATATTTGAGCATGAAATACATAATCTATGTTCTGTTTTGACTAAAGTTCATGCTTTTGATCATTTTTGATATCATCAAAGTTAAGGATGGAAATTATATTTCACATGCAAGCACAATTCATGAATGTATAAGCTTTAGTTGCATGAAATTGAAGTGTCGGAGATGGATTTGATATGAATCATGTATGCATGTAATTGATTCATGGGAATTGAGCTTCATGATGTTGTAAATTTGATATTTTCATCATGTTAGAGCGTGTACAAGTGAGTTATGAACCATATTATGCAAGTTACACTAATTTTAACACAAGTTTGAGCTTCAAGAACAATTTTGGGAATTTCAGAATTTGGCGTGTTCGCTCGAGCGGGGGGGAATGTCCGCTCGAGCCTGAAATATTAGTTTCCAGAACTTTTGTAGACATTAATGTCCGCTCGAGCCGGAAGATTCACGCTCGAGCGTCAAGCCATGTAGTTTGACATTCAGCTCGAGCGTCCGAAGTCACGCTCGAGCGTAATAATGAGATAACTAGCACTTTTGCAGACCAAAAGGGTCTGCTCGAGCGGGGAAACCTACGCTCGAGCGGGAATCCCTGTTTCAGAAATTTTGAAAAGATGTTTTGTGTTTCATTTTCCGTTCTCTTTCATTTCTAAGCACTCTTAGGCATGCATTGGGCTTTGTATATGACCTAAATGGATAAGAAAGAAGCCTATGAGAAATAATAAGTTAAGAATGGATTGAATAACTTATGACCCATTGTGTTATGAATTATGTAGAGTCGAGTGCAAGGCCGAATCAAGCACCAGATCACTGTGAGTAATATCTTAGTAAAGATATTTTTGTATACGCATTACTTCCTAAATGTTGCCAAAGTGGTAATTTCTAAATTTGTGAATTGTACTATGAATGAGTATTTTATCCGTTCGTACCTGTAAAATGAATGTTGTGAAAATGGAAAATGGGCCTAAGGCCGTTCAGTATAATTGACAAAGATGTAGATTGGGCCAAAGGCCGTTTTGCATAATTGATAAATGGACCAAAGGTCGTTTTGAGAGTGAATACGGATGCGACCGTGATTAAAGGCGCATCACTATGAATATGAGAATGTTGGACCTGAGGTCATTTTGTAATATGATAAGGAGGGCCGATGGTCCTTGGCACATGGATCCATTAGGCCTAAATTTTAAAGTTGGTCTATGAATGAGTATTGGACCCGAGGTCATTTTGTACAGATGGACCCAAGGTCGTTTTGTACAGGTGGACCCAAGGTCGTTTTGAGTGCAATGGACTTGAGGTTGTTTCGTACTTAGATATGACATGGACCTGAGGTCGTTTTGTACATGGATATGATATGTTGGACCCAAGGTCGTTCCATACGTTACTGTCTATGCATTTGATACAAGTGGAACTAGTAGTTCAAATGTTTAAATTATACGTATGACTTAATCATGAACGAATCTCATTCATTAACCTCTTTACTCTGGTATTATTCACTGGGTATCAGCTCACTCTGTATTTATATGTACGTAGGTGAGCAGCAGGATGTCCAACCCTAGTCCCAGCGAGCATTGAGAAACCAAGTTTTGTGAGGTCATCTAAGGTCGCCTCATGTAGAGGCTTTGCTTTTGTTTTATTACTCTTGGAGTCTTTTTGTGGTCAGGTAGTACAACCTTGACCGACCATGTATAGAATCTGAATTTTTGTTAACGCAGGCTGAATAATCTTGGATGTATGTATGACATACTTTTTGTGAATATGCTTATGGTGTGAGTTATTATGAGTATATAAGAATGTTGGTTAAGCCATGTAAGCACAGCTCTATGAACAATTCATAAGTTTGCTTCCGTTTTGGCCCCTTAACTCTGATAAAATATGTTTTACTTAGTTTGAGGCCGCAGGTAATCCCTTGATTACTGGCCGGTTATGACCCTAATCCATAGGGGCAGGTTGTGGTCATGACAGCATTGTTGGATGATGTGGCTATAGACATGAAGGCACTTGGAGGAACAAAGAGTGATGAGGTGGAGCAAGAAGTGTGTTACAAAAGTGACACTGTAGTTGCAGAGTCTAGAAGTGGAGCGGAGATGGTAGTAGGTATGGGGAATCACAATATAGGGCTATCAGCTGGTGTAGAGGCTTGCAGGCTCATGATGGGAATGGAAAAACACAATGTAGGGTCTGCGGTAGGTAATAGGAAAAGTCAGAGTATGGATGCTCATGTATCTACAGCAGGCTATATTAGAAGTTTAGGGGAGGCTAGTCCATCTAGACCTGGAATTGATATCGAAGTGGTGCTGGGCCATAACCAAGGGCCTAGTCAAGGAGTTGGGCTACAACATGCCCAACAGTCACTACAACAAATATTACTTTTTATAGCATGCAATGAATGCTATCTTAAGTAAACAATAACATTTGTTGGCATGCTATGTTAGCCCATGTTATTAAAAGTCTTATCACTTTTTATAGCATTTATAGAATGCTATGGATGAATGCTATCAAAAAAAAAATATTATTACATTCCTAAAATGCTATAAAATTGTTGAATATTCATTCAAAAATATAACCATTACAGTTTGTTCATGCTATAAAATATCTTCTATAACAATTTGACGAATTTACCTATGAACGTTATAATATGGTATATACACATTTTATAGCATTTTTTTGTATGCTATAAATACCTTTTCCATGGTAGGTTTTTTTATAACTAATGTTGCTTCAGATTCCAAATAAAAATAAAACATTTTATTTCATTTAACTCAATATTGAAAACCAAAAATTGCAAATATAATTAATATTTTCATTCATTACAAAAAGAATCATATCATCGTAGTGAAAAACAATTCATTAGTACAACCTTCATTAAAGAAAGAAAGTAATTACATTGTCTTAATACAATACCAAAAGATAATCTCCATATCAAAAAAAGATAGCTCAAATTCCAAACGTGATAATGTACATTTCAAAATAAAATTCATTCAAATACTACACTTCTTCAACTAGAGACTTCTCATCCTTCAAGCTTGCTTCTTATAGTTTGGTACCATTTTTTTTTTTTGAAGACACCAACTGCAAAATAATAATCAACGAAAGTATTTAGTAAATAAGTATGGATAATTAAAGAAAGTATGAATAATTAAATAATTTAAAAACTCAAGTGATTCAACCTTGCCTTAATAACCATGGATTGCTATAGCACATCATGAAGACGTGCCATTATAAAATCTGATTTCTAATTTAAATTTAATGTAAATGGCAAGAGTCAAAAAGTCCACCTAAAATAGTATTTGGTTCACTAGATGGAGTGGAATGGTATGATCATTTCATCAAAAATGTTTATTCTTATATTTGATTGACTAACAAAAATAATAAAAAATACATTGTAAATAGAACATCATACACCAATGTAATGGAAAGATCATTTTGTAAGGGAGCCAAAGGAATGGTCATTCCATTTTATTTCATTCCAATGAATTAAATGGATTATAAATAGAATGCACATTCAAATGGTAGCTTAAGGTGCTTGCAAGTAAGCAAAAAAATAAAATAAAAAATTGAGTAAGTAATACGAGTTTACTTGGGAGTATCACCAATTTATTAAAGCATGATCACGACCAAGATACTGGCTTAGTCCTTGCCCCACCTTTGAATCACTTTTTCAAAAACAAAACAGAGAGTCAGACACACAAAAAACCCAATTCTCGGCCATGAATAGTCAAGGATGTTTTGTAGTTAAGCATATTATCAAACATGTAATGAACAATCTACATCCAATAAAAAAGTAAAATAGAAATCAAAATTTAGGATCTTTTGTTTTTGTTTTTGTTTTTTTTTTTTAAAAAAAAGATAATAGTAAGCAACAATTTTACTAGAACCAAAAAAAAAAAAAACTATAGACATAACCCAATTATCCGCCAAAGGGTTTTAACAATTTAATTGAAAATCTATCAAGCCTTGAAAAAATTGGTACAGGTGAAACACTATTGAAGAAACAAGTTAAAAGAAAAATGAAAAATCTGAATCAAGGGGGCCCACAAACATCTAATTGTTCCCCAAAGCAAACGCATCCAGCAAAATCACCTAAGAAAAACAAAGAGAAAAACCATATGGAGTACTCACAATATAAATTCCAAGCTTTTGTTCTATTTATTCAAGGCTTCATATGAAACCAAGTAAAACTAATTAATTAATTATTTTTTTACGGAAATAAAACTTTGCTCATCGTAATTTATTAAACATTTAGATTTCAACAATTTTGATTTTTTTAACCAGTCGTAATCTTCAAAACACACACACACACACACACACACACACACACACACATATATATATATATATATATTGTGGGGGTGAAAATCTGACCACACTGCCCGTTTAGTGATCTGCTGGAGAGCACAGGTAGAATAGATGGCTTTAGCAACCTGTAACAGAAAGGAAAAGCTCCGGCGGTGGTTCTTCCACCCGGGAGCACTCCGACGATCAAGTCAGTATATCTCTCAAAGATAATCAAGTATTAAACTGAATACTCAAAATATAAATTGCATACCTTAGACCCACGGGGGTGCCTCTCTTTTATAATATACTTAATCCAAGTCCCACTAGAAGTATGACTTCTATGAACTCTAATTTACTGTTTAATCTGGACTCTTTAAGAGATAAAGATAAACTCCCTAAGAGCTTTTATCCTTATCTTGGTTAAGTCCCCTCTTTGCCTTAGGATTCTTGCCCCTTATCTCGGATTCCGATATCTTCGGAGATGACCTCGGCTTTCTCCGAGATTACCTCGGCTTAACTACCAGGGCACGTGGCACCTCGGCTGACACGTCGGTGTCACCATGCCACGTGTTGGTATTCAGAAAATATATCCCCACAACTGCCCCCTAGGTTCTATTACCTCGGCATTTTGAGGTGATGGAACCTATTCCGATATTTTGTCACCTCTTTTCTGAGTAATGGTTCGAAAACTGATTAGCCAAGATTATCTACTTTCAGCCGACGTGTTCTCTTCGGAGAACAAGGCTTTGGTCGTACTCTCCCACGCGCATGAGCTGTCATGCATATCTAACCGTTCCTTTTCACGTGTTTTGTTCTCATTGGAGCGTGTCTGTGACGCGCCTGGAAGCTGTCTGTTCGTTCGTCTGCGCCGTCTGACGCGTGCGTTGCTCTAGGCGCAATAATTGCCCTATTTTTGCCGCCGTTTCAAATTTTTTGACAAAACTCTTTTTTGCCTCTTCTTTTCCTTCACTTTTTCATTCTGTCTTCTTGTTCTTTCTCTCTCTGAAAGCTCTTTCTTCTCCGAATTTACCATCGCTTTAATCTCTCTTCTGGAACTGCTCTTAATCCCTCATTCTTGCGAAGCCTTCTCTGCTATTGCAACCAATTTCCGAGCTCGGCGAATATTGCCCCGGCTTCACTTGTTCCGGTAAGATTCATTCCCGTCAGTGTCAATTTCTCTTTCTGTGCTTTTGTCTGTCTGTTGCCATTACTGATTTTGTTCGAAGCCTTGGATTTATTTGTATCTTGAATTTGTGGTTATACCTTGAACTTCCATACTTTTTCACCATTCTCTTTGCCACTGTTCTTGATTCTCTCTTTTTTTTTTTTTTTTTTTCTTTTCTGCCCCAGATCTGTGCCTTTAATCTTGATCTTTATAGTTCTTAGGTTTGGGATTTGTGCGTAGAACCTTCAAATTTAGGGAAAACTGAAATAAGCCTTATCAGCCGTTTCTTAGATCTTTACCGAGGTTTTTGTAACCCTTCCTAAAAACGCCCATCTTCTGAAACATATTTTAATTTGACATAATGGGTATGTGGAGGCACAGGGTAAATACCCTAACAAAACTTGAATACTTTAGGCAGGAATTCTCCATCCCAGCCGATGTTCATCTTAAACTGGCTGGGGACAGTGATACCAT
The DNA here is from genome assembly GCF_055761805.1 of Camellia sinensis. NCBI lineage: Eukaryota > Viridiplantae > Streptophyta > Magnoliopsida > Ericales > Theaceae > Camellia > Camellia sinensis. The sequence continues at coordinate 87,808,013 of NC_138963.1, forward strand.
CATGCCCACAGACCATACGATGCCCTTCCCTATAGTAGCTTTCACCGAATGTGGACTTCGACTCCCACTTCATCCCCTTTTCCGTCATGTTCTTTATTTCTATAAGCTGAACCCCATGCAACTTACTATTAACTCCTATAGGGTGATCAATGGTATTATAGCCTTAGCTAGGCAAGAGAACCTTAAAATTACCCTGGCCGACCTTCAATACTGCTATACCATGTGCCCTCTTGACCTGAAGGATAGGGGTTTCGTTTATTACCTTAAACCGAGATCCACTCAGTACAAAATCGTAGCCGACCTCCCAGACTCCAACAAGGGGGCTGGAGATGATTTTCTCATTGCTTCTGGAAATTGGGAATTTGGCCCAGATGAAGATGTCCACCTCTACCCTCTTCCTCGAACAATTACAGAGGGCAAGAGTAAGAGCCCTGAGTCAACACTTAGTTGTTTTTATTTAAGTCCTTAATACTTTTTTGTTTCTGACGTCTGTTTCTTTGTCCTGCAGATCTTCATCAGCCACCGAAAAATTTTCGTCAATCCTTCTTCCCAGGAACAGATCTAAAAACACTCCTCAACCTCCCAATCCACAAACGAAAGGCCCCACTGTTACTAAACTTCATCCCTACATACAAATCCACTTTACCCGACGTCCCAAGAAAAAGAAAGAAGAGTCTTTCTCCACCCACAGCCACGACCCTAACTGCTTCCACATCCTGAACAGATCAAGAGTCCACATCTGACCCAGCCGATCTTCCATCAACCTCGGCCCCCTACTTAATACCAATTCCTGAGCGTAAACGTCGACGAAGGCTTGTAAAGACTGCCGAGATGGTTCGTCCAAGGCCTGTCGTTCAAGACCTTCTCACCGATCTTCCAACTGACGCCGAAGCCGTACCAACGCAATCAATGCTCCCACCCAAACCAAAGAGAGCTAAAAAGGCTCAACCTAAGGCCAGGGCTACAAATGCCGAGGCTGAGGATGCTCTGCCGATTTCTAAACTAGCAGAAAGCAAAAAATCAGCCTCTACTTCAACTAAGAGGTCTGCTGAGGGCCAACCCTCAGGGTCTACACAATCGAAGAAGGCGAGGTCATCGTCCGCGACGACCTCGGCTTCAAAGAAGCCCGATGTCCCCTGGGCCCCTGATCTATCCCTGGAGGATAGGCCCATTATGGCTAGTGAAAGTGCTGACGACATTAACGTTGGTGTCGCCCTCAGCACTGCTCTTCTCCTTCCGAACGACTTGGAGCGAAATGCTAAGCTTAGTGAGTATGAGAATTACGCTCTCATGCTCCAAAACTCCGTCCAAGTGAGTATTTCTATTTGTACTTGTGATTTTTTCTTCCGCTCTTTACTGAGAGTACTGTCTCACATTTCTGTTTTTCTGCAGGCCATTCAGCATGCCCACTCATTTTCCATTTAATCCTTCGAAAATCGTCAAAGGTTGGTTGATATGAAAAGGGAAGCATTTTCTATGAAGAGAGAGATCAAGTCTCTTGAAGCAAAAATGAAAAAACTGGAGGATCAAGCCGAGGCTGCAACTAAAGTTCAAACTTTAGCTCTTGAGAAGGCCGAAGCTGCTGAGGCCGTTAGAAAAGTTGCTGAGGCTGAGAAAAGAGAGGCCGAGGTTCAGAAGGCCCAAGCGGAGAAAGAACTTCAGCAAGCTCTGGCCACCAAAGAGGCCGAAATCAAAGAGGCCGATGAAAAGGCCTATGCCCAAGGTATGGCCGATGTCGCAGAAGATTATAAGCTTCAAGTCAGGCAGGCATGCAACAGGGGATTTTCCCTAGGTTGGATGTCCCTGATAAAGAAGCTTGATCTCCTTGTTGACTCGCCCCTTCGGAATGCTGATGCCATCCTTTTGCCATTTCCTCCTCCTCCACCTGAAGATGGATCAGAATCTGATGCTGATGCTGAGGATGAAGATGAAGAAGCCTTGGTGAGAAAACCCAAGGATGCCGTCGTAGCCAAGTCCCCTCCTCCTGCTGAGCAGGTTATGGACTTAACCTTGGATGAGGAGGGTGATGAGGCCAAGGAGGCAACTAGGGAAACTGCTACTGGGGAGCTATCGTCCAATCTTCTCCTGATAGAAAGAAGTGTTGAAGAATCATTAGCAGAGATTGATGCCGAGATACAAGCGGAAAAAGTGGCCGACGAGATTCCTCCAGAATCGTCCGAGGTCCCAGTCCCTGCAGTGGCTAACATTGAAGAAGCTTGACCAAATTGCTTTTTGTATTTTTTCCTTCTTTTTCTGTACTTTGCACTTTGTACTTTTTTACTTTCTGGGTAATGCAAAACTCTTTCTTTTGGCCGACGTGGTTTCTTTAATATGTAACTGCAACAGTTCTTCCTCTGGATGTTTTGATCTTGTGATATTCTGTTGACTGCTTCTGCATAGTCTTGTACTTAGAAAAAATCTTTTGTATGTTGCTTCCTTTGAGCAATCTTCTCGGGGTTACATACCTCGGGTATAACCATAAAACTTTTACTTCGGCAAGGTACTGTCCTGCAATCTTTTCATAAATTTCAACAAGTATAGAACATATATTTCGGAATGTAAACTTTTGCAAGCTTCTTCTTAAGTTTCAACAAGTATTAAATGGTAATCTTAGTCTTACCTACTTGTAAATTGCTACAAATTTCAACAAGTAATGAACAATATACTTAGCCTTTATTTTAACCTGTAACTTTCTGTATACCTCAGCGGGTGATCATATGTCGGCTTAACATAAACTTGTAAATTGCTACAAATTTCAACAAGTGTTAAGCATCTTCCCTAGGGTTTAAACAACCCACATATTGCTATGAGAACTTAAGCAATAACCTCGGCCTATCTTCGACTTGTAAATTGCTACAAATTTCAACAAGTGAAGATAAGGAATCAGCTTAATTCCAACTTGTAAATTGCTACAAATTTCAACAAGTGAATTAAGGAATAACATCGGCTTAACTTCAACTTGTAAATTGCTACAAATTTCAACAAGTGAAGATAAGGAATCAGCTTAATTCCAACTTGTAAATTGCTACAAATTTCAACAAGTGAATTAAGGAATAACATCGGCTTAACTTCAACTTGTAAATTGCTACAAATTTCAACAAGTGAAGATAAGGAATCAGCTTAATTCCAACTTGTAAATTGCTACAAATTTCAACAAGTGAATTAAGGAATAACATCGGCTTAACTTTGCCTGAGTTTGATATGTCTTCAATAAACATCCATGCATAACTTTATCAATCATATATGTCGAAAGATTCTGAAAAGACTTTATTGATGAAATCGGCCAAACAATGATGTTTATCTAATGATAGAAAAATTTCAAATTACAAGTATTCCAAGGTCTGGGTAATGCTTTGCCCTCATTGTCCTCAAGCCGATATGCTCCATTGCCTAGTACTGAAGTAATTCTGTAGGGTCCTTCCCAGTTTGGGCCAAGCTTGCCCTCCCTGGGATCCTTCTTGTTCCCGACGACTTTTCTTAGGACTAGGTCGCCAACTTGAAAATCTCTTGGATTAACTTTCTTGTTGTAAGCTCTGGCAAGCTGTTGCTGGTATACTGCGAGCTGAATTGCAGCTTTCTCTCTTCGTTCTTCCAATAAATCCAGGTCTCGGGCTAGGAGTATGTCATTGGTGCCATTCTCTACTCCCTGGGTTCTGATCCCTGGGATGCCAATCTCTAATGGGATGACTGCTTCTGTGCCATAGGCCATGGCAAAGGGGGATTCTCCTGTTGATCTTCTTGGCGTAGTCCGATATGCCCAAAGTACGTTGGGCAACTCGTCCACCCACTTTCCTTTTGCTGCCTGGAGCCTCTTCTTTATTCCATCCAGGATTACTTTGTTGGATGCCTCTGCTTGCCCATTGCTTTGAGGAAAACTTGGTGTTGAGAAATAATTCTTGATCTTGAATTTTGCACAAAAGTTTTTGATGAGTTTGCTGTCGAACTGTGTTCCGTTGTCGGCAACTATTGCTCTTGGAATCCCAAATCTTGTGATAATGTTTTTCCATATAAAATTCTTAACGTCCACATCTCGGATTTTGGCAAGAGGTTCTGCCTCTATCCATTTTGTAAAGTAGTCTGTTGCTACCAGCAAGTATTTTCTCTGCCCAGTTGCCTGGGGAAGTTGTCCGACCAGATCCATGCCCCATTGGGCAAACGGCCAAGGGCTGGATACTGGGTTTAGGTCGGCAGCTGGCTGATGTATCAAAGGTGCAAACTTTTGACATTGTTCACACTTCTTTACATAAGCTTCGGCATCCTTTTGCATGTAGGGCCACCAATACCCCTGGGTAATGGCCCTGTGGGCTAACGATCTGCCCCCAGCATGGCTTCCACAGATTCCTTCATGAATCTCGTAAAGAAAATCTTCAACCTGCAAAGGGTGTACGCACCTTAAAAGTGGTCCAGTGAACGACCTCCTGTAGAGATGACCTTCCGCTGTTAGACTGAATCTGGCTGATTTCAGCCTTATTTTATGTGCTTCTTTATGGTCTTCTGGCAGCTTCCCCTCTTTTAGGAATGCAATGATTGCATCCATCCAGCTTGGTCCAAAGCCCACGCACATTGCTTCTTGTTCGGTGCTCTGTTTATCTATGCTCGGGGCCGACATGTAGTCGATCATAATTGTCCTTGTTTTTCCAGTTTGAATTGAGCTGGCCAGGTTGGCTAACGCGTCGGCGTGGGTATTGTCATCTCGGCTAACTTGGAGTAATCTGCAGTTTTGGAATAGGGCTGCCAGTCGGATGACTTCCTTTGCATATGCCGACATTCTTTCGTCTCTGGCTGCAAATTCTCCTGTTGACTGGTTAACAATCAGTTGCGAATCACAAAAAACAATTACCTCGTCTGCCTCTGCTGCTGCTGCTAGCTTTAGCCCTGCAATTAATGCTTCATATTCTGCTTCATTATTGGAGGCTTTGAACCCCAGACGGATGGATTGTTCTACAATTTCTCCATTTGGAGATATCAGCAGTACTCCTGCTCCTGCTCCCTGGCGGTTTGAACTTCCATCGACGAATAGTCTGAATGAATCGCCGATGTAGATGCTGCATGGTCTGAGCTTTTCTTTCTCTTGCTTTTTTGTCTTTGACTGGGATTCTTTTTGCTTGTCGGGGCGATGCTCATCTTGGCTCGACGGAGCCCGAGGTGTGATGGCTTCAGGTGTGAGTTCTGCGACGAAGTCGGCCAAAACTTGGCCCTTTATTGCTGTTCTTGGCCTAAATTCTAGGTCAAACTGGCCCAGTGTTACTGCCCATTTTGCTATCCTTCCTGTTAAGTCTCCTTGATGTAATAAGGACTTCAGCGGGTGCTCTGTTAGGACCACAATTTTGTGTGCCTGAAAGTAATGGCTCAATTTCTTTGAAGCCATTACCAAGGCTAGCATTAATTTTTCCAGTGGTAGGTATCTTGTTTCTGCGTCAGCCAAAGTCTTACTTACATAATAGACAGCCTTCTGCTCCCCTTTTTCCTCATGGATTAGCACTGCACTGACTGCGTGCTCAGAGACTGCTAAGTACAAAAACAATTCCTCCCCTGGAATTGGGTTAGAAAGGACCGGGGTTGTGGTCAAGTATTTTTTTAGGTCGGCTAAGGCAGCTTCACATTCTTCTGTCCATAGGAAGTCCGTGGCTTTTTTCACCAGGTTAAAGAAGGGTCTGCACTTGTCCGAGCTTCTGCTGATGAATCGGTTTAGGGCTGCGGCCCTTCCAGTGAGCACTTGAACTTGTTTTGCCGATGTCAGACTCTGTAGTTCCAGGATGGCCTTGATTTGGTCTGGGCTGGCCTCAATGCCTTTTCTTGTTACCAGATATCCTAGAAATTTACCTGATCCAACTCCGAAGGCACACTTCGAGGCGTTGAGTCGGAGCCGATATCTTTTGAGTATGTCAAAGACCTCTTTTAGGTCGGCAAGATGACCTTCTGATTTCTTGGTCTTTACGACCATGTCATCGATGTAAACTTTTACCGTTTGCCAATTAGATGTTTAAACATCTTTGTCACTAACCTCTGATAGGTTGCTCCTGCGTTTTTCAGCCCAAAAGGCATTACCTTGTAACAGTACAGGCCTTTCGGGGTGATGAACGCGGTCTTCTCCTCATCTGGTGGGTACATAGCAATCTGGTGGTACCCTCTATATGCATCTAAAAAACTCATCCTTTCATGTCCCGAAGTGGCGTCTACCAGTTGGTCGATTTTGGGCAGGGGAAAGCTGTCTTTGGGGCAAGCTTTGTTGAGGCTGGTAAAGTCTACACAAACCCTCCACTTGCCATTCTTCTTTTTTACTACTACTGTGTTGGACAGCCATGTTGGGTACTGAACTTCTCGGATGGCCCTGGCTTCAAGGAGTCTGTCTACCTCTTCCTCTACTGCTTCGACGTGCATTAATGTCAGCCTTCTGGCTCATTGAATCACTGGCTTTGCCGATCTGTCGACATTCAGACTGTGGCAAGTGACCTCGGGGTCAATGCCAGGCATTTCATAGGGCAGGCGAACGCCTCTATGTTTGCCCTTAAAAAATCTTCTAGTTCTTTTTCTTCTTCTCTAGCTAAGCCTGAGCCGAGAAGAAAAAATCGTTCTTCGTCGCTCTCCTGGACGAGGATTTTCTTTAGCGCCTCTTCGCTCTTCTCGGCTGGTTCTTTCCCGACGTCTTCTAGGACTTCCATGTTTTCATCTTCAACTTCTGCTTTCTTTGGCTCCCGTATACTACAGGTGGACTTTATTGCTGCCATGGAGCAATTTTTGGCTTGTAGTTGATCCCCTCTGACTTCTTCAATCCCATGCTCTGTTGGGAACCGGAGTAGTTGATGCAACGTCGAGGGAACTGCCCCCATTGCATGCAACCACAGCCTTCCCAAGATGATGTTGTATGGTGAGGGTGTATCAATTACCAGGAATTCCGTCCTGATCTTCTTAGTGCCGGCTTGTACTTCTAAGCTTGTTGCACCCAATGGCCATGTCGGTGTTCCATTAAAGCCGACCATCGGGCCGCTTGATTGTTCTAGGTCATCGGGGTGAAGGCCTAGCTCTTTGTAACATCTGACATACATGATGTCACAGGAGCTGCCTTGATCTATTAGGATGCGTTTTACTTGGCACTCCCCAACCTGGAGGGATACTACCAAGGCATCATTATGCGGATGTTGGACCAGTTCTAGGTCGGCTTCAGTAAAGGCTATCATTGGCCCTTGGCATTCTTCTGGCCGATGTCTCTTTTCCCCGACTTGGTAGATATGCTGCAAATGTCTTACCCTCTGGGTTTCTCCTCTGACTTCGTTTTCGTTGACCCTTGAGTGGATCACATTAACCACCCTCGGTTCTCCTGCTTGTGGTAGCTGTGCTGGGGGAGGGGGTGCTGCTGGTGCTTGAGGCAACCTTGCCTGCTCTTCCCTTGTTCTGGCCTCATCGACCAGGTCTCTCAGAAGGCCTTGTCTTACCAGGTCCTCCAAGTGTGCTTTTAAGGCTCTGCAACCTTGAGTTGGATGCCCTTCTTCATTGTGGTAGGCACAACGTCTACCAACGTTCCTTCCCATGAATTCCCCCGGTGCTCTTGCCGGAGCCCTGAAATAAGGTTGATTTCGAATCCGATCTAAGATTTTATGGATTGGGATCCGGAATACCGTGGTTACCGCCTGTTTATTTCTTAATTCTATTTCTTGTTTGGTCGGCCCATTGTTGACTCGGCCTCGCTTTGGCGAGCCGTTTCCCTTTTCTTGTTTCACTTCTTTGTTTCCCGATGTATCTTCTTCGGCCCTGGCGTATTTCTCAATTCTTGCCATGAGTTCTTCCATGCTTTTTGGCAATGTTTTTGCCAAAGACTTCCGTAGAGGGCAGTCATCTTTTAGGCCGTTCTTAAAGGACACGACTGCTACTTCCTGGTTGCATTCGGGTATTCGGTTGAACACCTCGTAGTACCTCTTCGCATAGGCCCTGAGGCCTTCTTCCTTGGTGATTCGTAGAGCCATCAAAGCATCAACCCTCAGGGGTTGCAGCTTGTTGGTCACGAATCTGGCCACAAACATCTCGGCCAAGCCTTCCCATGTCTTTATGCTTCCTTTTGGCAACTTATGGAACCAATCAGATGCAATTTCCCCAAAGGATGAGGGGAATACTTTACAGAGCAACGGCTCGTTTCCGCTATATAATGCCATTGAATTCAGGTATAGTCCAACATGAAAGTTTGGATCTGATTTACCATCATAGATTTGAAACCTCGGCATACTGAATCTTTTGGGCGGTTCGAATTTGTCCAGTTCCACCGAGAAGGCTGTCTTCGGTTTTACTGGGGAGTTTACCTCGGCTTCTGCATTCTGCTGCCTCCTCTTGAGGTAGTCCCTTAAGTCTTCTTTGCTCCTCCCTGGAGCTCGGCTGTCTTTGGATTTTAGTCTTTTCGGTACACTGCTTTCGGCCTCGTGGTGGGTCCGTTTGGATCTTTCTTCATGGGTTGTGTCAAAATGGAGTACTTGCCCCTGAACATGTCGATGTTCTTTGGGGTCTGGATTCTTCATGTGGTGTGTCCTTCGGGACTCTTCTTGCCTCGGCTTTTCCCGTCCGACTTCCCTGGAAGGCCGGTGAGAATGCCTTCCGCTCCTGGTATGCTGAGGGACCTCGGGGATTGTTTTTCTTCCACCCTTCTGAGTGTTGTTCGCCGGCATCGGCGTATCTTGCAGCGGGTATGGTGGCTGCATAACATTATTCTGCATCATGAAGTTGACGACTGACTGAAGGTCCGCCAACTTGTTTGCTAGTTCTTTCACTTCCTCATCCCTCCGTAAGCACCTGTCCCTCCATACCTGGAGGTTGTTTTCATTGTAGTACTTTCCTTGGTTTGTTCTTTTTGACGTGTCACGTTCTAGGATGACGTCGTTCTCTCTGTGACCCTGGTCACGGGCTTCTGCACTGTGGTTGTCTCCTTCTATGTCAAGGTCAATTGGTCTGCCACTCCCAGTGGGGGCGTCATCCCCAATATTTTCCTGCTGTCCGTTACTGGCCATCTATTCTTCCTTCGTTCCCACAGACGACGCCAAATTGTGGGGGTGAAAATCTGACCACACTGCCCGTTTAGTGATCTGCTGGAGAGCACAGGTAGAATAGATGGCTTTAGCAACCTGTAACAGAAAGGAAAAGCTCCGGCGGTGGTTCTTCCACCCGGGGGCACTCCGACGATCAAGTCAGTATATCTCTCAAAGATAATCAAGTATTAAACTGAATACTCAAAATATAAATTGCATACCTTAGACCCACGGGGGTGCCTCTCTTTTATAATATACTCAATCCAAGTCCCACTAGAAGTATGACTTCTATGAACTCTAATTTACTGTTTAATCTGGACTCTTTAAGAGATAAAGATAAACTCCCTAAGAGCTTTTATCCTTATCTTGGTTAAGTCCCCTCTTTGCCTTAGGATTCTTGCCCCTTATCTCGGATTCTGATATCTTCGGAGATGACCTCGGCTTTCTCCGAGATTACCTCGGCTTAACTACCAGGGCATGTGGCACCTCGGCTGACACGTCGGCGTCACCATGCCACGTGTTGGTATTCAGAAAATATATCCCCACATATATGTATATATATTGTAGATACAATAATTCAAAGAAAAAGACAATGAACTATGTAGAGAGAGATAATTACCTTTGCGATTGACTCCAGAATACTCTAGTAGATGTAGAACAAAAGAGGAATTTGAGGAGGGCTTCTTGTAGGATTGGAAACTGCTTCAGAGAGTGGGTGCCGATAAGGTAAGAAAGATCCTTTCATTTGAATTAAAAAAAAAGATAAGGTAAGAAAGAGACCAATGAAAATATTAAGGGATTTTCTTTTAATGTTTTTCATAGCACTCACAAATTGTCATTAAAGTTTTAAATTTACATAATTTTACATAGCTTTTGTAAAAAGCTATTATGATTAAAGCAAATGTTATTAAAAATAGTAATGTCACCGCATATTACTTTTTACAACATTTTACTACAAAATGCTGTTAACTCATAATATTTTATGACATTTTGAAAAGAATGCTATAATTAAATGTTATAAAAAGTAATATTTGTTGTAGTGAGTGCAAAAATGGGCTAAAGAGGCAGGCAAGTAGTATTAAGGAGGGGATTGGTGAAGCTGGGCTGGCTGTGCAAAGTTCAAGTGTTTTTGAAGATAAGGAGGTGGAGCCCAACAGTAGACCTGTAAATTCCAAAAAGGGAAAGAAGAAGGTTAGCTATAAAAAACAAAATGGGAATCAACTATTTAAGAAGGGTTCACTTAGTCTACTGAGAACATATGGTCAGATAGGGGCCTCAACAAGCAGATCAGTCCCAAAGGATGCAATTTGGAGAGCAGCAGTAGCAACAATATCATTGTCAACCTCGGTAGAGAATGGACTAGATAAAGGGAGGTGTGTACTTAATAAAACTCAAGCAACATTGAAAATGGGAGAGGTTCTGGGAGTGCAGTTTAATGGAAAAGAGGATGAAGTGTTAAAGAAAATTGTGGGTCTTGAGCTAAATGATCAAGGAAGAATTAGAAGGGGGGATAGTGGCGGAGCTTAAGTAGAGTACCAGCCAGGGTGAAGCTAAGGAGTTTTCTTTGTTTTGTAATGATAATACTTACATGGAACATAAGAGGATTAGGTAAGAAGGTAAAGCAAGGAAAGATTAGGAAGTTATGGAAGGAAATGAAGGTGGAAATGGTAATGTTCCAAGAAACTAAAAATCTGCCATATCTGAGGATGAAGTTAGATTACTATGTGCTAGAGAAAATATGGAATTTATGGCTGTAGATTTCGAAGGAGTAGCTGGAGGGCTACTGTGTGTTTGGGATCCAAATGCTTTCCAGATTTCAGAGTGCTGCAGCAATAGGAGGTTCATAATACTATCAGGTACCTTCTTTAACTCTTTTGAGTGCACTGTTGTAAACATCTATGCACCTAATGAAATGGGTCTAAGAGGGAAACTCTAGGACAGTAGTAAAGTTAAGGGAGGATTTCCCTAAGCCTTGGTGTCTAGGTGGGGATTTTAATGAAATAAGAAACATTGGTGAAAGGAAAGGATGCTCATGGAGAGATCAGGGAATGAGGGAGTCTAATGAGTTTATACTTGCCATTGCTTGGAAGAAAGTTTACCTGGTGTAACTCAAGTGATGGTGAAAAGTGGAGTAAAATTGATAGAGTGCTAGTTGATCCTAAGTGGTTGGAGGTGTTCCAGCTGAAGCTGTGGGGCTTGCCTAGACTGCTATCTGATCATAGCTCTCTAATACTGATGGAGGATGAGAGGGACTGGGGTCCAAAACCCTTTAGGTTTCAAAATACATGGCTTCTTCACAAAAACTTCCACTCTTTTTTGGAAAAAACCTGGAAAGAGTTTGCTGTAGTGGGGTGGGCTGGGTATATTCTGCTGGAAAAATTAAAAAACTTGAAGGTTGGTCTAAAGAAATGGAATGTGGAGGTGTTTGGGAACATTACTAATAAGTTAAAAGCAACAGAGGTTGAGTTACATAGGTTAGAGCTTGTTGCTGATGCTAGAGATCTTGATGACACAGAAAGAAGGAGAAGGAGAGAGGTTAGAGGTGAGGTGTGGAGATTGAGCAAGATGGTGGAGAGATTGTGGTCCCAAAAGTCAAGGATGAATTGGGCATTGATGGGTGATAGGAACACAAGATTCTTCCATGTCATGACAAAATGTAGACAATCCAGGAATAAAATAAATTCAATCTTAGAGAGGGGGGGTGATATATGAGGATCCTTGTCTTGTGAAAAACAAAGTGTTTCAACATTTTCAGAGCCATTTTTTGGAAGAGTGGAATGGGAGACCTGGACTAGGAGGGTCATTCAACTCAGTGCAAGGAAGTGGAGATTTTAATAGGTTGGAAGCAAAGTTCTCAGAAGTTGAGATTAAAGCTGCACTGATGGATTGTGATGGGAATAAAGCACCAGGGCCAGATGGTTTTAATATGGGATGCTTTTAGAAATTTTGGAAAGTGATGAGGACTAAAGTGGTCAAGTTTGTGAATGAATTTCATAAGAATGGCAAGCTGGTAAAAGGAATTAACAGTTCCTTCATTACCCTTGTACCTAAAAAGGAGAATCCTGTAGGGTTAAATGACTATAGACCTATAAGCTTGGTGGGATCAATATATAAGATTATAGCTAAGTTATTGTCTCATAGGCTGAAAGTAGTGATGCCTCATATAATTAGTGAAACATAGACAACGTTTCTAAGTGGAAGGAACATCCTAGATGGGGTATTACTTGCTAATGAAGTGGTTGATGGGTGGAAGAAGGAAAAGAGAAAGGGTCTTGTTATCAAGTTGGATTTTGAGAAGGCATATGATTCCATTAATTGAGGGTTCTTACTCTCTTTGATTTCTAAGTTTGGTTTTGGGGATAAATGGATCAGATGGATCAAAGAATGTGTAACATCTGCGAGAATATCAGTGCTTGTTAATGGGTCTCCAACAGAAGAATTTAGTCCACAAAGGGGTTTACGGCAAGGGGACCCTTTGTCTCTTTTTCTGTTTAACTTGGTTGCTAAAGGATTACACATATTGTTGTCCAGAGCCCAGGAGTTAGGTCTGATTCAAGGGGTCAAGGTTGGATAAAATGGTGTTATACTTTCCCATCTTCAGTTCGCAGATGATTCCCTATTATTCTGTGTAGCAGAGGTTGAAGAGGTAAGGCATCTGAAAAAGGTGCTAAGATGCTTTGAGTTAATGTCTGGATTGGGAATTAACTATCATAAAAGTGTAGTGTGTGAGGTGGGGGTCTCAGATGATACCATGGACTGTTTTGCATCAGTTTTGAATTACAATGTAAAGTCCTTACCCCTTAGATATCTTGGGCTACCTTTAGGAGCCAATCTAAGGAGGAAAGCTACTCGGAAGCCTGTCCTAGATAAAGTCAGATGTAGGTTGGCTAGTTGGAAGAGGAAGCTACTGTCATTTCCTGGGAGACTAACTCTTGTGAAAGCTGTGTTATCTGCACTACCAGTGTATTATCTGTCCCTCTTTAGGATGCCTGAAGGAGTTGCCAAAGAAATCGAGAGGTTGCAAGCTGCCTTTTTGTGGGGTGGGTCAAAACAAAGGAGGAAAATCCATATGGTCAGATGGGGGGATGTGTGTAAAAGTATGGATCAAGGAAGTTTGGGCATAAGGCGGGTGAGAGTGGTAAATATTTGCTTACTTATAAATTGGTGGTGGAGGTTTAGTTGTGAGAATGAAGCTCTATGGAAGAAGGTTATATGCAGCAGATATAAGTTAAAGGTGGACAGCTGGTTGCCATCTGCTACATCTAGCAATAACTCTTCAGTGATATGGAAAAGTATCACTGTTCTTGCTGAGTAGAGCAACAATCTGCTAAAAGTTTTCCTGAACAACTTCCAATTAAAGGTTAGGGATGGTAGAAGAATAAGCTTTTGGAATGATAAGTGGTGTCAGCAACTGTGTTTGAAAGTGGTGTTCCAAGGCCTTTATAGACTGTCTCTAGAGAAAAATGACACATTGAGAGATATCTTTGATAGGAAAGATGCAGTGGGGGTGTGGAATCTATCATTTAGAAGAGTATTATATGTGTGAGAAGAGGTAGAGCTGCAGAATCTGTTAAATCTGCTGGCAGCAGGTCCTGCAATGTGCCTAGACCAGGTGGATAGACCTGTTTGGTTAGCATCTAAGTCAGGTCAGTTCTCTGTGGCTGCAATGTACAATATAGCTGTGCATAATTTAGGCCCAACACTTAGAATTTGTAAATTGGTGTGGTTGAGATTTATCCCTCCTAAGGTCCAGGTGTTTGGGTGGTTGTCTTGGAAAAAGAGAATCAAGACAGTTGAATTCTTACAAAGAATTGGTGTGCTTCAGGGGTCTGAATCAAACCCGTGTGTGTTCTAGAAGGCTACCACTGAATTTGTGAATCATGTCTTAATTTGCTGTCCTTTTGTGTAGAGAGTTTGGACTGATTTGCTGAATTGGTGGGGGACTCAAGGGGCATTTCCTGAATCTGTGGATCAGCTGCTGTTGTGGTGGGCAGGTGGGAGAATGAAGAGGTTGGAAAGAAAGATCTGGAGTGCTATTCCGTTGGCTGTGCTGTGGTCAATTTGGAAACTTAGAAATGAGTGTGTTTTTATGGCTGTTAACCCAAACTGGTATGAGGTGTGTGAACTGATTAAGACTAGGATTGTTATGTGGTTGCATCCACATTTGAAGGATTTTTCCTTCACAATTTATGATTTCATCTATAATATTAGGCAGGTCAGATTGTGCCTTGGAGGAGCAGTGATGCTGTAAGTTTGAATTGAGCCCAGATAAACCTGCATTGATTGATGATTTGAATGTTTGCTGTATTTTAATGGACATCATAGCAACATTTGTAATAGTTTTCTATGGGGTGTTTTTGGTGAACTGTAACTGAAAGGTGCTTTTTTGGCGGATTGCATCTGATATGGTGAAGACTGCAACTGGTTTTTTGGTGGTCTGCTGTGAGGTAGCTATTTGTTGGTTTGCATCTGTTATAGCTGCAGCTATGCTGGTATGGCTAGTATGTTTGTTATGTTCTAGTTGCTGCTCTGTAGGCTGCTATGTATGTTGCTCTGTATGCTCTGTTATGTTCTTGCTGGCTGAATGGAGTTGCCTCTGCCTCTACCTGTGGCTAGTAGGCTGTTGGAGTAGCCTCAGCCTGTTGTTGTGGCTGTATTTTTTGTGTTTTTTGTTCTTTTTTCTGTTGGTTCCTTACCAACTGGCGCTTGGAGCTTTCTGTTAGCTCCAAACTCCTCTTTATTGATGTATTTTATCATACCTCGTATGTTTATTCATCAATAAAGATTTATTTTGGCCGATCAAAAAAAAAAAAAAAAATCTATTGAAAATGGTGGTTCAACTTTTTTTCAATAGAGGTTTAAGTTTGGATGTGTGTACATCGATTTGAATTTTTATGTTTTTTTTTTTTTTTAAGGTAATGGAGCAATTAAATAAAAAAATTTTAGTAAAAAGTTCTTCACCATCACAGAGTGACCCCCACAACTAGGCAAAGTAAGGTTTCATCCTCATAGCTGATATATTTAGCTACTGTACTTTTTATATTTTTTATTTTTGACGGTAGTACTATTTGTGTACTAGATTGAACTATATTTTTCTTCATTTGAACATAGTGGTTCAACTTTCTTCAAATGGAGGTTTAAGTTTGAGTGTGTTTTGAATAGTATGTGTACACTTCTTAGTTGTTAGGGTATATTTGAAATAGAAGTATGTAAAGTGAGTATATATTACGTAAGAAAAATTATAGTCCTGTGATCTTGTGAATATTGATTTAAGAGTTTCAAATCAACAAAACTCAACAATAAAACAAGAACTAAAAGCAAGAAAACATAACGATTTTACATAGAAAAACCACAGTTAGAATCTATCTTGTGATTAAAAAACCACGGGCCTTTGGTCACAAGAACAATCCACTATGAAGTAGAGTAGTACAAAAGATTTCTTATAACGGCCAATCCAAGTACACATGCTTGCTCGAGAACAATAGGTAATTGAACTCTATCCTTCAATCTGTGGATATCCGCCTTCACAATAGAGATGTCGAATCCACTACTCACTTACTCTGTAAGAACACTCACAAATTATTTGGTGATTTGGTTTAGACTAGATGATTTCATGATAGACAAATGAGAATGAATCATCAAGCAAATATGAGAGAAATATACAATATAATTTCACCACAACACTCTTTCAGAAGACACGTTTAAAATAAAGACACGAGGGGTAAAAATATACAATTGAACGAGCATTCTATTTATAGACATAACACATTCGCGGGTGCGAGCCTCTTGATTGCAGGTGCGAGACTCTCTTCGTGGGATGCAGAGAAAAGTACTGGGAACATGTTTTCCTTGTGGCCTGTTTGCGGCTTGGTCGCGACCGCTATACTTCTTAATCGCGGGCTCGAGGTACTGGGTCGCAGGCGCGATGAAGCATGGCAGTCAAGCTGTTATTTCAGACTTTTGCAAGCTTCTTTTCTCCACGTGCTAAGACCATCTCCAACGGTGAACCAAATTCAGTATCAAATTTGAATTTGATGAAAAAAGTCACTTTTTTTTTGCTCCAATGGTTTCACCAAACCGATATCAAACTGAGAACGGAGCAAATTTTTCATCAAATTGAGAATCTGCGTGAGCCTTCACCAATTCACTATGCTGTATCGTTGCAAGTGGGGCCACGGTCAACTTGCTGGACGTCCGGCCGGTCGACCAAGTTCAAATATTCAGGTTCAAACAAGTAAAAAAAAATAAAAATATTTACCTTACCGATCGACCCCTGCCTTTGATAACAACCATTAGAAGAGCCTATATAAAATAGAGAAAGTGATCTTTTTTTTACCTAACTATTAGAGATACTCTAAGGCATGATTTTCTTCGTTCTTTTTACCAAACAAACAGCAGTCTTTGCCCATGCTCGCAATCACATGCTTGTGCATGTGTGTGTCCAACCAATAACTCACTTTTTCAACAAAGACAAACTCTGATTAATCCAAGATAGAAAATCAATCACATCATTTAAGAATCTATGAGCATGACTTTATCAAATGTTTCAAGACGGTTAGAACAAAATCAATAACCACGAAGAGAAAAAGAAAATATGTTTTGCGAGGAATTTTGTCAAAAACAACCAAGTCATAGGATAAGAATCCTAATTAGGTGTGTGAAATTGAGAGGAATGTACACAAAGTGTTAATGGTGTGTGAAAATAGAAGCTAAAATGATGGTGTCAGTAGATTTTATTTTTTATTTTTGGGTAAGCTGTGTAAGTAGAATTGCCTAAAAGTTGTCTATGATTATTTAAATTGTAAAATTACTTTTTTGTCCATTAGATTAGGTTTTCGTCGTTACTGATTTAAAAGGTCTGTATCCAATTAGATCACATGAACTAAAATAATAAATTTTACAAACTAAATAGATGAAATTGATAGTTAAAAAACAAAGTCTAAATCAGTAACTATTAAAGGTTAATTTGATGGACAAAAAGGTGTAAAAAAAGTTAAAATGGTAAAAAATTATTTAAAAAGTTAAAAAGTTATCACTATTCACCAAAAGTCAAAAATTACGACTGCACAACTCCTAATCCTAATTTTTCTCTATATGCTAATTTATACAATTTTTTAATACATATTTTTTCATAAAAATTCAAAAAGTTAACCTAAACATCCATATTTTTTTCCTCAACTTTTTAGTCTAAAAAGACAAAAAGTATACTTATTTAGGACACCCCAAACAACCCCTTATTATTACTTTTTTTAGGGCAATCGTTAGAATCTACACTAACGTAATCTAAGGAAAAATGGGAAGGGGACCACACCTATTACCCCACTTGAGGCTTGAATACGCAACCTCACAAGATCATGAGTTAAACATCTCATTACATAAGAACCGAAATCATACATTTTTAGGATTAAAAAGATGAAATTAACAGTTAGGGATGAAATATAATAAATAATAATAATTTTTACTTTTACAATTTCACACTTTTGATAAATATTGCTATGGAATTTCACTTTCCGCGCGCGCGCACACATATATATATATATTAGTGCTAATTTTCTAATATGGAATTAATTATATCTATTTATGCAATTTGTGGCAATAGAGCCATTTTATATCACATAGGACTTGATAAGTTATAGAACATAAGTTGTCCAAATAGGATTTTCTAAAAATACCCAATTATAATTTAGAAGATAAAAGTCTTTGTTTTGGGTAAATTACATTGACTGTCCTTGAAGTTTAGAGAAAATATAGTAAACTCTACAAATTTAACATAATTACACTGGACTCCCTTAAAATTTTAATTCATATAACACTTGGCTTGACTTTTATAAAAAATTCATTATTCATATATGAATGAAAAAATGATTTGTCATATCTTTTATATTGAAGTGTACATTTTATACTTGTATTGTTGTATCTTCATATCATTTGCATTAACTTTGGTCTTTTTAACCTTACTAGAAGGAAGGTTTTTGTAATTATGTTAAAATTGTAAAACTTGTTGTATTTTCTTTAAATCTCAAGGGAGGTCAGTGTAATTTACCCTCATTTTTTTCTGTCAAATGTTTTCAGATTAGAAAAAAGATTGGGAGCTCTAAATTAAGAGTTCTAATAGTTCTAATAAGTGTGTGGGCCTCATATGATGTGATGTTTTGGCCTTGGCTTTTTTTTTTCCTTCTTTTTTTTTTTTGTTTTTTGAATTTTCCACATCATTAGTGCTCTTTAGAATTTTCAAATTAGAGGGAAGTATCGTTTCTTTTTCAGATTATTGCCTTTGCTTTCTAGGTATCTCTTTACTAAATTAGTGATATACCATGTCTGGTCAACGGCAATATATCTTAGACTTAGGGTTTTATGGGTTGCTGTGGTTTGATGCTCAAGTGAAACCTGATGTTGAAAAATATAATGCAGTAAGTTTTCTATTTGTTAATTTGTTATTGTTATTATTTGAATAGAAAAATAAAAATGCATAGTTGTAAAGGTAGATGTGTAGGTGAAGATATACTTATAAAACCAGATTAGCCAATGTGAGAAGAAAAGGGCACCGAGAGTCTTTCTCACAAAGTTATCCATAATGCTGTATTGTATCCATCAAGTCAAAGTCAATTCTTTTGCTATCTCTTAACGTTCCCATATGATAGGGTCTCTTTCATATGTAGAAGCAGCTTCAGACTTGGCATCGTGTCCTCTTATGGAATATTGTTATTATTATTATTTTTTGTATATTGTATTTGAATTATAGATTTGAAAAGGTAAGACAAAATGTGAATGAAATGTAATTATATTTTATTTACTTTTTTTTTCTTTTCCTTTTAAAATTTATATTCAAATTTATGATCTAAAAAACACAGCCTAAATGATTGGTATGAAGGAAAAGGGAGAAGGGCAATAACACTTGAATCTGTATGTCAAGTAAGGTTGTAAAAAAACAAAACTATTTGAACTTGGCTCATTAAAACTTTTTCAATGTCAACTCATTATGTAAAAATATTAAACCTCAACACATTTTGAAACTTGTTAATTTTTTAAATTTGGTTTGAATTTGACTCAAACTCGACTTGATAAACTTCTATATGTACTATAAAGAAAAACCAAGCTATTCAAATTAAAAGCTTAAGTTATTTGAGTTTGACTCAGACCCTATTTGATAGAGCTTATTTCCAGCTTATTTCAGTTTTTAGCTTAATTTAAGCTATTTTGATGTGTTTGGTTCAGCTTAATAATACAGCTTATAGCTTTTTGTAAGTCAAAAATCAACTTATTCGTTGAGTGGGGGAGGAGAAGCTTAATTTATAAGTAAAAAATCAGCTTATATTCACAGTTACAAATAAGGTATAAGCTGTTAAGTTATAAATTATAATCACTTTTCCACAGTTCTACTAAACGGGGCCTCAATTAAAGTAAATTTGTGATCGACTTAAAAGATAAATAACTTAAACCTACTTTAAAATTTGTTAAGTTTCTAATTAAATTGAATACGAAATTATTAGTTGTATTTCTTCCGAGAATTTGGTTTTCAATGTCAGATTTTGTTCAACTTGGTTTGTTTACAGTCTGTTCATTGTTCAACTTGAGTTGTCTATAACTCATTCATGCCGACCCTTAATATAAAATAAAAACATATCAATTGAACACCTGTAGAGTAGAGAGTGTTTTACCCCTTCTTTCTTTATGGTCAAGTGATGGCATGCTCATGTCAAATTAAAGCAACATAACAAAGAAAAGAAGTCACAACAATTATATACACAGGACTCGGGGATGACTTCAAATTGATAAAGTGCTATGTGAAGGATGACTTATCAAGAAATGCATAGTTTGATCCAATAATAATAATAATAATAATAGGCTTCTTCATCTATCTTCTTCTTAAAACTCTTATATATAGAAGGCTCTATTGGTGGTGACAATATCCTCAGTCTTCGTGCATTCAACTACAAACACATTGCAAATTCAAGCTTTGCTCATTACTTGGCTTCAATGGCTCAATCCATGAAGCACTCTGTTGTTTGGGTTATGATCTTGTTATTAATGCTAATTGCAATGGACAATGTTTCTTGCAGATCTTTGCAAGGTACTAATTCTCCATCCTCTGATAATCACCAGTCTAGTTCTAACTCTAAATCCCCATCCTCTGATGGTCATAAATCGGGTTCTGATTCTAATAATCAGAATGAAAATAATCAAGGCGGAAATAATCAGGATTCTGGTTCTGGTTCTAAATCTCCACCGTCTAATGGTGAAGGATCTGATTCTGGTTCTAAATCCCCACCTTCTGGTGATCATGGATCTGACAATGGTTCCAAATCACCTCCACCTGATAATCATGGATCCGATTCTGGTTCTAAATCCCCACCTGAGTCTCCTCCTACTACAACTCCACCACCATCAACTACAACTCCACCTCCATCTTCTCCATCACCACTAAATTCTCCACCTCCTACTTCAACTCCTCCACCACCATCTCATTCAACTTCCCCTCCATTACCACCATCTTCACCTTCACCACCACCTCCTACTACTCCATCACCTTCACCTCCAACACCTAACCCATCACCTAATCCTTCAACCTCTCCAACCCCTACGCCGCCTTCATCTACTCCTTCAACTCCACCTCCTACTTCAACTTCTCCTCCACCACCACCATCTTCACTTTTATCACCACCCTCAACTCCTACCTCACCTTCACCACCAATTAAATCTCCTACCCCTCCACAATCTCCAACTCCATCTTCACCTACTCCAAGCACCCCACCTCCATCAACTTCAACTCCTCCTTCTCCTTTACCACCATCATCACCTTCTCCATCGCCTCCTACAACTACTCCATCCTCACCACCTTCTCCCCCATTGCCACCTTCTACCTCACCAAAGAAAGCCAAGTGCAAGAACAAAAACTACCCCCACTGTTATGACATGGAGTTTGTGTTAGGATCAAACACACACCCAGAAAATATCACACACACACAGAGAACACAATATTTACGTGGTTCGGCCCAATGCCTACATCCACGGACAGAAATGAGAATTTTCACTAAAATGGAGCAAAATACAAAATACAGAGGAGGAGATGAAACTCACTCAACTCACAGCTCTTTACTCTCTAATTTCTGATATCTCTCATCCTCTCCCTCCCATCTCTATTTATACACAAAAGGAGTAGGTGGGAGAGCCTTCATTCTTGACTTGGGTAGCCTCCATTCTTGACCCTTGCTAAGGTTGGTGGCTGCCAAGCTTGACTTGGTTGGTTCCCATGTTTTTCATGCATGTGGGTTGGAACAACAATTCTCCCCCTCCATACCCATATGCATGACTGACTTCTCACTTGAAGTCCATCCCGGCAATGTCTCTGCAAATTTCGAGTTTGTCTCTCGAGACCACCTTTGTAAGCATGTCAGCTGGATTCTTATCTGTGTGGATCTTGGTCAGTTCCAATAACTGCTTGTCCATCACTTCGCGTATCCAATGATACCGAACATCAATGTGCTTTGTGCGAGAATGGTACATTGAATTCTTGCTCAGGTCTATGGCACTCTGACTATCACAATGTACCGTGAACTTTTCTTGCTTTAATCCCAATTCTTGGAGAAACCGTTTCAACCACAACATTTCTTTCCCGGCTTCCGCTGCGGCAATATATTCTGCCTCGGTTGTGGATAAAGCAACACACTTCTGCAGCTTGGACTGCCAAGACACAGCTCCCCCTGCGAAAGTGAACAGCAATCCTGATGTAGATTTCCTACCATCAAGATCGCCTGCCATATCTGAATCAGTATAGCCTTCCAAGACTGGTTTAGCATCTCTAAAGCACAAACACATTTTTGCTGTACCCTTGAGGTACCTCAGAATCCACTTGACTGCTTCCCAATGCTCTTTTCCTGGATTGGAAAGGAATCTGCTTACAACTCCAACCGCATGAGCAATATCTGGTCGAGTGGACACCATTGCATACATCAAACTCCCTACAGCGGATGAGTAGGGAATCGCCTCCATCTCTTGTCTTTCCTTCGTAGATGAGGGACAAGAATTCTTGCTCAGCTTGAAATGATTAGCCAGTGGAGTACTGACTGGCTTGGCATCTTTCATGTTGAACTTCTCAATTACTCGTTCAATGTACTTCTCCTGTGACAGCCACAACTTCTTGGCTTTCCTGTCACGCACAATATTCATGCCCAAAATTTGCTGTGCAGGGCCTAGGTCCTTCATGTCAAAGGACTGTAATAACTCCTTCTTCAGTGATCTGATTGTTGTGGCATCTTGTCCAACGATCAACATGTCATCAACATAGAGTAGAAGTATGATAAAGTTTCCACCGGGAAATGTCCTGACATAAACACACTGGTCTGCAACAGTTCTCTTGTACTCATGACCTACCATGAATGAGTCAAACTTCTTGTACCACTGTCTCGGCGCTTGTTTGAGGCCGTAGAGACTCTTCTTCAATCTGCAGACTAAGTTTTCTTTCCCTTTGACTTCAAAACCTTCTGGTTGCTCCATGTAAATTTCTTCCTTCAGATCACCATGGAGAAATGCTGTCTTCACATCCATTTGTTCAAGTTCCAAATTCAAACTAGCTGCTAGTCCCAAAACTACTCGAATGGATGTCATTTTCACAACTGGCGAGAAGATTTCATCAAAATCAATACCTTTCTTCTGCCCAAAACCTTTGACAACCAATCGAGCCTTATACTTGACTAGCTTTCCGTTGCCATCTTTCTTCAACTTGAACACCCATTTGTTCTGCAATGCTTTTCGACCCTGTGGAAGTTTCACCAAATCATAAGTCTGATTCTTCTGCAAGGATTGCATCTCTTCTTGCATAGATTGCTGCCAGCTACTCTTCTCCTTATGATTTTGAGCTTCTTGAAAACTTTCTGGCTCCCCCTCATCGGTAAGCAAAATATACTCAGAAGCAGGGTATTTGGTTGACGGCTTAAATTCTCTTGTTGATCTTCGTAACTGTGGACCAACAGTCTCTGGTAGAGGGGGTTGTGGCTCCCCCTGCTCAACACCCTCTGCTTCTGGATCTTCTTCTTCTAGAAATCCATCCTGCAACTCTACATTATTGACTGCATGCTGCGGTAACTCTTCTTCATCAGTGGCATGCTGTGATGGTGCAGGGTTTGGAATAATTTCTGAAACATCATCAACTTTGGGTTTGGCTGGTTGCCCAAAGTCTTCAAAGGTCTGGCCTTCTTGAAACACCACATCTCGGCTTCGAATGACCTTTTTGTGTTTCGGATCCCACAATCTGTATCCAAATTCTTCATCTCCATAGCCAATAAAGATGCATGGAGTGGCTTTGTCATCCAGCTTCTGTCTGTGCTCTTTGGATACATGTGCAAATGCTTTGCACCCAAACACTCTCAAGTGAGAGTAAGAAATCTCCCTTCCAGACCATACTTCTTCTGGAATCTGAAAATTCAGTGGAACTGATGGCGATCTGTTGATCAAATAGCAAGCAACACGAACAGCTTCTCCCCAAAATGGCTTTGGTAGCTTTGCCATTTTGAGCATACATCTGACCTTCTCCACAATGGTTCGGTTCATTCTCTCGGCTATACCATTGTGTTGTGGGGTTCCAGGAACAGTCTTCTCATGCCGGATGCCGTGAGTAGCACAGTAGGCTTTAAATTCCTTTGATGTGTACTCGCCTCCATTGTCTGTTCGGAGACATTTCAGCTTCTTTTCAGTCTCCCTTTCCACCATAGCATGGAATGACTGAAAATGCTGGAACACCTCAGCTTTGGTCTTTAAGACATAAACCCATACCTTCCGTGATGCATCATCAATGAACGTCAGAAAGTATTTTCTACCACCCAACGATTCCACTTCAATGGGACCGCAAACATCAGAGTATACTCTGCTCAACAACTCTGATTGTCTTCTGGATGATGAATGGAAAGCTACTCTATGATGCTTTCCAAACAAGCAGTTGTCACAAGGATTTAATTTTGCATCTTTGGCAAAGGGAATAAGTGACTTCTTTGCCAAAATCTGTAACCCTTTCTCACTCATGTGACCCAGCCTTTTGTGCCACAAATTTGGTGACGTCTCATCTTCTGCTGCGTTGAGACTATTTGAATTCACCTCCACATGAGTCTTGTATAGTGTGCCAATTGCCTGTCCTTTGGCTACCACGAGAGATCCCTTTTTCAACTTCCATATGCCTTTGCCAAAGTAGTTCTCATAGCCTTGTCGATCTAAGGCTATCCCTGAAATAAGATTCAGGCGTAAATCGGGAACATGCCTGACATCTTTCAACACCATCGTGCACCCAACTTTGGTTTGGATATGAACATCACCAATTCCCACAATTTTTGAAAAACTGGAGTTACCCATTTTCACTGTACCAAAATCTCCAGCTTGGTACGTACTGAAGAACTCCTTCTGGGATGTAGCGTGGTAGGAAGCTGCTGTATCTACCACCCATTCGGTGTCGTTGTCTGACATATGGAGGCATTCTTCTTCTTCAACAGAAAATAATGCAATATCCTCTGAGACAGAAACTGCAGTGGTCCCATCTTCGGTCTTTGGCTGTCTATTGCCTTGTTGTTGTTGTTCTCCCTTCAAGGCATAGCAATACTTCTTTATGTGACCCTCCTGGCCACAATGGTAACATTTGAACCTTGGCCGGCTCGTTCCTTCTTTGAATTTCCCTCTGTCTTGAGATCTTCCTCTGCTGCGTCCTCTACTTTTGCTTCTTCCCCTGCCCCTGCCTCTGCTTTTAGTTTCTGTGACGAGGGCATGGGATTGATCTCCACCCATTTCTTTCTTTCTTGCCTCTTCACTAAATAAGGCATCTGTAACCATGCTCATGGTCAGTTTCCCTTCTGGGGCAGAGTTGCTGAGAGACACCACCAATGTCTCCCAACTGTCTGGCAAAGAACTGAGCAGCAATAGGGCCTGCATCTCATCATCTAACTCCATTTTGACAGTTGTTAGTTGGTTCACCAAATTTTGAAACTCACTGGTATGTTCAGCAACAGAGATACCGCCTTTCAACTTCAAATTCACAAGTCTCCTCATCAGGAGGGCTTTGTTCCGAGCAGTCTTCGACTGGTACATGCCTTCTAACTTTATCCAGAGAGCATAGGCATCAGTTTCCTGGGCGACATGGTGGAAGACACTGTGATCAATCCATTGTCTGATCTGGCCAATGGTCTTTCGGTTCTTCCGCTTCCAGTCTTCGTCTTTTTCCGTTGGTGGTTTAACTCCATTAAGCTCAATGGGGTCAAACAAATCTCGGCAATACAAGACATCTTCCATTCTAGGCTTCCAAATGGCATAATTGGAAGCATTTAACTTTATCATAGAACCTGAAGTCGACGTTGATTCCTCCATCATACAATAATGATCGTTGGCTGAAAAACAAGTTTTGCTGTGGAGTCCGGACTGGTCAAATTAGCCGAAAAAGCACTTCGGATTGCCAAAATAAAAACTTCAAATTTTTCAAAACTTATTTGCAAAATCGGACCGTACGGATGTGTCCGGAATACTCCAAATAGTCGGAAACCACTATTGGATCACCCAAATCGGATCTCAAATGGCTTAGATCAAGCCAAAACAGATTGAATGGTTCAGATGGGCAGAATCTGGTGCGCCTGCGAAGCACCAGATTATTCCTCCGGTTCTGCTGACGTCAGCGGCTCAGTCAGCGGCTTGGTCAGCGGCTTGGTCAGCGGCTTGGTCAACTCGGCTTCGGCTCGGCTTGGGGCGCGCGTGCTGATGGCGCGTGTAAGACACGCGCTGGTCCTCAGTCGTCTTCCTCCTTGAACCGCGCGTGGAGCGCGTGTCTGAGAGTGGGATCACGCGCCGGGTGCCTGAACGGCGCGTGTGGGCGCGTGTCTGAGAGTGGGATCACTCGCCAACTTCCAGGGGCGCGTGGAAGCGCGTGCAGCCTCCGTTTGGTGTCTGTTTTATATTTCTGGACTCCTCTCGTCGAGTCCTTGCTCCTGGTATGCTCAAAATCGGATTTCGAGCAATACGATTTCTGGGCAGTTTCGAAACAATACTCTGTTTTTCCGAAAAACGTATAATTCGGCTCTGATACCACTTTGTTAGGATCAAACACACACCCAGAAAATATCACACACACACAGAGAACACAATATTTACGTGGTTCGGCCCAATGCCTACATCCACGGACAGAAATGAGAATTTTCACTAAAATGGAGCAAAATACAAAATACAGAGGAGGAGATGAAACTCACTCAACTCACAGCTCTTTACTCTCTAATTTCTGATATCTCTCATCCTCTCCCTCCCATCTCTATTTATACACAAAAGGAGTAGGTGGGAGAGCCTTCATTCTTGACTTGGGTAGCCTCCATTCTTGACCCTTGCTAAGGTTGGTGGCTGCCAAGCTTGACTTGGTTGGTTCCCATGTTTTTCATGCATGTGGGTTGGAACAACAGTTTGTGTGCCCTAGCACTTGTCCTGGTGGATGTGAAGTAGATTGCGTCTCTTGTAGGCCTGTCTGCAGTAAGTCTTTCTCCATAATACTAAATTTTAATTGTTATTACATCGTGACATTGTTAAAAAGGTTCACCATTTAATTTTGGGGCTCATTACACTTTTATAGTCCCTCAATTATGCCATTGGGGTTTTGGTTATCAATATTTTAGCAATAAAGTTAAGAATAATAATGAATATACCAACTAGATACATTATTAGATGGGCTCGTTGCTAACTTTGTTTGTTTGTTTGTTTGTTTGTTTTTTTTTTTTTTGGACGCTAAGTGATAGACCAAACACTGTTAGGGGCGGAATTGTTAAGGGGCTGGTGGTGGCGCGCCCCCCCCCCCCCAAAAAAAAAATATAAAAAATGTTACTTATATCCCTTGCATAATCTCAAGTGTTTATAATATAATTAATATATTATTCTTAAATTTTAAGTAAATTTGATTTGATCCCTTCAAATCTAAATAAAATTTTTTTTTGTTGTTGTTATTCCTTGAAATCTCCTCTAGATTTTGTACTTATCCCAATATTTTTTTTAATTGCTCTTTATAATTGAATATTACCAAAAGAGTAATGTTAAAAGTCAAGAATTCAGACACAAAAAGAAAAAATAATATGTAATCTAGATTTAATTCTTGTATGGTGAGAATTCACACATTTATTTTTCTTAATATTTTTCTTTATAATAAACATTCATTTTACATTATTGTAATCATATATTTCATCAATATCAGTTATAATTTATATATATATATATATATTAAAATCAATAAAATTATGGTATTTCTTAAGAACATGTACCATAATTTAACACCATTATATAATTAAAATCATGATATTATAAGAAGTTTTAAATTCAAGAAAAAAGAATCAAAACAAAAGTATTAAATAATTATACGCAACACTGTTGTAAAAAAATATATATCAAAAGATAATTTGGCTTCCCTCAATTAAAAATTCTGATTCCATTTCTGAACATAGTATTCGTACCTGAACGTAGTATCTTGGTTGGTACGTGAGTTATTCTTAACATTATTGTTTGGTTTTAATTTTTTGAATTCAGTTTTTTGAAATTGAATTTTTTATTTTTAGTGAATATTTTTAAAATTTTTAGCTATTTTTTTTTTTTTACTTTTTAGATGCACTTTACTTAAATATATCTAAATAGTAAAATATCTATGAAAAAATTAATAAATACACAAAAATAAGAAAAATATATGAAATTTCTGTATTTTTTTTTGTATTTTTAATATTTAGCGAATTTTTTTAAAGATTTTTTTTCACAAATATTATACTTTTTAAGTATATTTATGTTAGGTGTGTGTCTAAATGTTTTTTTTTTTTGAAAATTGCTTAAAATATTAAAAAAATTCATTGAAAATAAAAAATATGAAAAATTGCTTAAATTTTCTAAAAAGTGATTTCTGAAAACTAAAACCAAATAAACTATAATATTTTAGTTGCGTTAATTTTGATCTCAAAATATTAAATGTACGTTAAAGTGGGGGTTCCTATTGACAATGCCACCAGTATTCATAATTAGTTTAAGAGATATCTTCCGAACAAAAAATTATACCTCAATAAATAAAAGTAAAATAAAAATCAACCCTTTACAAATTGACACAGTTGACATGTTGGAACCAAAATTATACAAAATCCATATTTTATGGACCAAAACTATATTATTTTTTTGCTAACGTATAATTTTTGTTCAAAAAATATGAACAGTGATGGCGTACATTTCAAGCTTGTGAATAATTTTAACACACATCTAATCATTTACCCAGCTGAAATATTGAGTACTAAGGGCATGTTTGATTGGAGGGATTAAAGCATGGGATTGAGATTATTAATCCGTGGACCCAATTATCCTATGTTTGTTTTGACACTTTGGTTTAGGATTATTAATCCAATGGATAATTAATCCAACAAATTTGTAGGATTATTAGTAATGGGGTAGGGGTGGGATAATTAACACCACACTAATTTGATAGGATTATTAATACTTCACTAATAGTGAAGTGAATCAAACATGACCTAAAATGATACAAAATATATAGGTATGAAATCAGGGTTTTATTATTGGAGAGACTGAAAAAAAAAAAATACTATATATACAAATACACACACATATATATACATAGAAAAAAAAATTAAATAGCATAGAAACAATCTCTAATAGGATGGAGACGTTGTTTGATACAAAATAGAAAAAGAAAACAAAATGATAGAATAATAAGTTATATATATATATATATATATTTTATACTGGAAAGTCATTTTATGTATAAAACGATATATATTTTTTTAAAGTGCTTTGACAAATAGTATTTTTCATAGAAACAAGGGGGGCCATAGCCTCCTATAATCTTCTCCTAATTCCATCCCTAGTCGTTGGGCAAAACTTTTTTAATTGACTTTTTAGAGTTGAAACTTTTTTAGTTTGGAACTAAAAAGTTTGTTTGGATTAACTTTTCTAACTTTTGTGAAAAAGAATATAAAATTATAATGATTTAGATGCGATATTTTATTTTATTAACTTTTTAATTTATTTTAACTTTTAGTAACCATGATTACCAGACGAAGTCATAATTTATTGACCAAAAGTAAAATTAATTTTTGAATTTATAAAAAAAATTACAATTGGCATGACTATCGACACAAATTAAAGCACTGCAAGATTGGGATTTGTTTTAAAGATGATCTGCATATGGATATGTGTCACACATTTCACTTTTTTATTATTTTTTTTATTTTGCCTTCGTTTGGGAAATAGATTGGTTTTTTAATTTTTTTTGACTATTTTAACTTGGAGCTAAAAAGTCTCATTTGAAAATGATTTTTTGACTTTTTAAAATTTTTGTAAAAGAAAAAATGTAATAATTATGAGTTGAATGTGATGTTTTATTTTATTAAATTAAAAAATCTATTTTTTTTTTATACCTAAAATAGCCCCAAACCCAACTTAACCCATCTTTTCAAACAAAGGCTTTTTATTTTTTTTTACATATTTTGTGTTTCAATTTTTTTATGCACCTTATAATACATTTTTTGGGTATATGTTTCGCAATTCTGTGGCAAATGTTACAAATAAATTTATGCATTTTTGTGATTAAAAAATGTTTCAATTAATATATATATATATATATAAAATATTGTCACAAAATTATATAATAATTATTATTTTTGTTTGGTAGCATCACCTCACCCTATATAGGTCCTGTTTGGTGGTATTTTTTTAAATTAAAAGTTAATAATCAGAATGTAGAAATTGAAAATACTCATTTCTTAGCTTTCAAATAATTAATTTATTTAAGTTATTTTAACTTAATAAATTATAAGCATAATCTACACTAAATAGTTTAATACAGAATCACAAATTAAAATAAGTTATAATCCTTTCTTAAAAGATGTAACAAATAACCCTGGGAAATTCTATTTTGTACATTCCACCATTTTACTATTTAATTATGACTAATTTTTTTTAATTATAACTCTTAAATTTTTTAATAATTTTTAGTTATAACTTTTTATTTTTATTTTTAATTATGATTCAAAAAATTGTAGAATTATATCATTTTATTATTAGTGAGACCATCTCTAATCCTGAATCAAATTTGGCATCAAATTTAAAATTTGGTGAAAAAAATATTTTTTCATGCTCGGTTTCACCAAATTGATATCAAATCGAGATTTCACCAAACGTTTCACCAAAATGAGGACAGGCTCCGCATTTCATCAAAACATTGTGCATGATCGTTGGAGGAGACCAACCGGTCGACCATCAAAAGGTTCAAACAGTTTCAAAAAAAAGGTCAAACAGTTGAAAAAAAAAATATATATTTTTGTCTTACCGGTCAACCATTAAAAGGTTAAAAAAGTTCAAAAAAAAAAATTTTTTTTTAGCTTAACCGGTCGACCGGCCGATCGACCAATCGGTTATCCTAGCACAAATTTGATAAAAATCAATTGTTAAAGCGGTATCAAATTGAGAAAAAAATCATTTTTTTACCCAGATTTAATGAAAACTTTAGTTCAGATTGGAGATGGTCTAATATTTTGGTGAAATTGCAGAGTGTGACATGCCGGGAGCAGTATGCCAAGACCCCCGTTTCATCGGCGGCGATGGAATCACATTCTACTTCCACGGCAAGAAGGACCGAGACTTCTGCCTGGTCTCCGACTCCAACCTCCACATCAACGCCCACTTCATCGGCAAACGAAGCCTCAACATGACTCGAGACTTCACTTGGGTCCAATCCATCGCCATCCTATTCGACACCCACAAACTCTTCCTCGGCGCCCTCAAAACCTCTTCATGGGACGACTCCGTCGACCGCCTCTCCCTCTCATTCGACGGCCAACCCATCTTCCTCCCTCTCAACGGCGGCGCACGGTGGCGCTCAGCAGCCTCGCCGGCCGTTTCCATCAGTAGAATCGGCGACACAAACAGCGTGAGCGTTGAAGTGGAAGGGAATTTGAAAATCACAGCGAAGGTGGTGGCGATCACAGAAGAGGATTCGAGAATTCACAAGTATGGGGTGACGAGAGATGATTGTTTTGCTCATTTGGATCTGGGGTTTAAGTTCTTGGATCTGAGTGATGGTGTGAGTGGGGTGTTGGGACAGACTTATGGGAGAGATTATGTGAGTAAAGTGAAGATGGGTGTGTTGATGCCTGTGATGGGAGGAGAGAGAGAGTTTGCGACTTCGAGCTTGTTTGCTGTGGATTGCTCTGTTGCGCGATTCAGAGGTCAGAGAGAGGCTGATTCTCTCATGGGTTTGGAAGCGGCGGGGTTGAGGTGTGGGAGTGGTATGGGTGGCCAAGGAGTTGTCTGCAAGAGATAGATAGACATGATTCTCTCTCTCTCTCTCTCCATATACATATATATATATATACATATTTGGTTTATGTAATTTTATGAAATGTGAGTAATAAAGGTGTGGAAGCCATTCGAGATGGTCTCCTCTGATTGATTGAATAAGGGGACTTCGATGTTAATTGGACTCTGGAATATGATTATATTGTTTTATGTTATATCAAGAAAATCTTGCACCTCCTGAAGGGGAAAAAAAAAATTTATGTTGGCACATGGGATGGAAGTGAAACTTGTACCAATAATTATATTTACATACTTGTATTTAGAGATGTGAGTACTTTGAGAGGAAAATTATAAATTAAATGCTAGATTAGTAGATTGGCAAATTATGATTTGAGCGATTTTTGACAGATTAGATGATTGAAAAATATTTTAAATAATTATTATACATTTGCATAGTCGGCTTTTTAGCTTTTTTAACTTGGGCTAAAAAATTTGGTTTAGAAAGGGCATTTTGATTTTTTGGCTTTTTTGACTTTTTTTGTGAGAGAAGAGTGTAATGGTTATGAGTTGGATGTGATGTTTTGTTTGTTGTGGCTAAAATAGCTACAAAAGCCCTTGCCAAATGGAACATTATGGTAATTTGTATAATTTTTTTCGATATATAACACAAAGTAATTTTACATAATATGTTTCATATATATAACTACTAATTTGTAATAAATTTCATATTTTAAATCTCTCTCACACTCATTTTTACATTGATATTTCATTAGAGCTTAAAAAATATATATGTATTAACTATAGCGGAACGGAATGGTTTAGTTGATTGATTATAAATTTTAAAGTTTAAACTACAGTTAGCGGTTAGAACAGTGCAAATTCATGCGAATCGGTGCAATTTTAGCAGATCGGATGATATTTTGCATAGCTTTACTTGTATCCTTCATGTGTTGATAATTTTTTTTTTCCCATTCTATCACCAGCACATAATTCCCCCTTGTATTAACCTGAATTTGTTGTTTAATTCATTTCTTCTTATTGATTGGGAGTTGGATTGGCAACATGTTATTTTAGTTTATTTTTTAATTTTTTACAAAAGACATAAAAAAAAAAAAATAGAGCAAGCGATGCAATGATTTGATTTGATTTTTTTGATTATTTTAGCCAACAAACCACTCTCCAAACAATATTTGAATGTTGTTATTTAGGCTCCGTTTGGGAAGAAAAAAGCCAGGCTTTTTTGGCTAAAATAGTCACAAAAAATAAAATAGGCTATTTTAGACACAAAAACACAAAATATCAAATCCAACCCATAATCATTACAATCCTCTCTCACAAAAAAAGTTAAAAAAGCCAAAAAGCCAAAAAGCCCTTCCCAAACCAGGCTAAAATAGCCAAAAAGCCAAAAAGTCAAAAAGCCAACCCACTTCCCAAACGGAGGCTTATGTTTATTATTAATACAATAATATATCGTATAATATAATAAATAAAACCCTCCCTCTCTGAGCCTTCAGCTGGGTGTGTCGCTTGGGAAGGGGGGGTGTTCCGATTGCTGGTCTACTCTCTCATCCTTCCATTCCATTTTTCTCATTTTCTTTGTCTTTTTACTTAATAATATTGGAAGCTTGTTCTTCCAATTATTTTTGGCGCTGCCACCACTATATTGTCGCCAGTTCTGTCATGTTCTAGCCTCCATGGATCCACCCTCACTAGATCTGCCTCGTCTCTTTTAGATTTGGCTTTGAACACTAGTGTTGGCTTCGCCTCTCCCTCTTTTTGATCTTCTAGATCTGATATTTGGTTTGTGCCCAAAATTTTATTCCTGCGCCCAAAACTTTAAGATATGATTTCAGATTTTCTCACAATTTAAAGACCAACGTTGTTTAACACTTTTGTTTCACGATAACCTTAATGTTCCATATTACCCAACGGGAATGGAGTTTTTAGATTTCAAATTGAAGGTTGCAGTGTAATAAAGTTTTGGATGTGTTTGGTGACTTGAATCTGATTATTTTTAGTTTGATTTTTTATTTTTTTATTATTTATTGTAATAATCCTCGTGTGGAGATTGTGTCTCTCTTTTGTGAGAGTTTTTCTCGTCCTCTATGGATGTTTGGATTCTTCTTCCTATGAAAATTTGTTATCTCTTTATGAGATCTTTTATTACTGTTGTATGAGATTGATTCGATTTTTTATTATTTTGCAATAAAGATTTTCTTTCCGATCTAAATATATATATATATATATATATATATAAAATATAAATATGATCATTATAACATACTTCAATAAAAAAAAGAAAAATGAGAGGATCTCCTTCAATCCAGAGTTTAGACTAGAGGGCACTGTTCGGGCTCGTGGGGCTCATCCTGAGCCCCATTTTGATGATCCAAGTTGTTTATTTTGTCGGACACGTCGTGTATTTTATCCACACAAAAAATTAAGTTGATCCAATAACCGTAACTTACTCAATTTATTGCGTTTTTAACGAAAAAAATATGTATTTTTAAAAATAAACCATACATTTTTTTGATTAAAAATGCGATATATTGAGTAAGTTACAATTATCGAATCGACTTAATTTTTTTGTGTGAATGAAAGGTACAAAGTGGCTTTCAAAATGAACAATTTAAATTATCGAAATGAGACTCGTAATAACCCTCGCAACCCAAACAACGCTCCCCAATATAAAATCTGGACTCCATAAAAGAAACAATGGCAAAACTATACAAATTGTAGAGAAATGAGCTCGAGCTCACAAACGTGGAGGCTGTAAAATTTATAAATATGAAAATAATTTAATTCTATAATTATAGAAACTCAATGACTAATTTAACAAAGAGGTCTATTAAAGTTAATTACACAGCAAAATTCAAAAATTAACCCAACAAAAAGGATTGATGCTAAGCCTTCTTGGTACAAGTATATAAGAGTGATCAACTCAGATTGACCCCAAAGCCTTCTGGATAAGAGCATATAAAGAGTGATAAATTGAATTAAAATAAAAATTAAACTGTTTATTTTAAAAAATAAAATTTTAATTTATTTTTTGAAAACAAAGGGAATAAATTAAATAGATTATTTTTGGATAAATTACAGATACATCTTCTCAGATTTTCTTAATATACAAATTATCTCATGTGGTTTGAAAAATTACAAATATCTCATTATCAGAATGTTTTTATTTAATAAAAATCAGGATCCTGTCCTTCATCTCTCTCCTTAACTCCTTACTTGTTGGGCCGAACCGTTCACATTTTAAGATTTGTTTTATATTATACTTGTAAAAAATCAAGTTGATCGGATATCAGAGACTACGTGTCTAACTAATATCTTATATAACAATAAAATTAACTAAATTGTTAAATGAAATATATTTCTGACATTATTAAAAATTGTTAATTGACTTTATGATTTCTTAATAAAATATGTCATTGATTATGCAATTATAAATTTGAAGGGACAACATTTACCTTGTTTGGTTTTTGGTTTTCAAAAATATTTTTTTGAGTATTCAATTCTTATTTTTATATTTTAAATATTATAATCAATAATTTTTAATTTTTAAATTCAGTTAATCTTAATATACTTTAAAAGTAAAAAATTTGTACAAAAATCTTTAAAAAAATTTATTGAATACAACAAAATATGAAAATGTATTGAATTTTTGTATATGGTGAATTGTTTTTTTGTATTTTTTTTCATAAATATTATACTTTTTATGTATTTAGATTAGGTGCATTTTAAAACAAAAAATTTATGTAAAATATTAAAAAAAAATCACTAAAAACAAAAAAACACATAGTGGTTCGTATTTTAAAAATGTAGGATATATTTGTAATTGGTAAATGCTAATAAGTGCTCCTATGCATATTTTAATATTAGAAAGTGTGTATAAAGAATCATGAAAATATGTAAAACTATTGAAAATTGTATTGATTTTAGTAAATATGTATTGAATTTAGTGAAATTTGTCTTGTGGTTTTTAAATTGTTTGTCTTTTACTTATACCCTAGGAATACTTGTTAGCAAGATCCTTTATAAGTTGGGTTAGGTTTCTCTTATGTTGTGATCTTAACATGACAGAACTTAAGAGGCTTGTAGAGTTTAACACAGGTCTTCTTTTAATGATTCAAACCGTTCATTTTGTAAGTCTCGTAATGTATATTATCAATGAAAAAATTTAGAACAATCCGATAATCGTAACATTTTTATTTTATTGCATTTGTCTCAAAAAAATAGATTGTCAATTTCTAATACATATTTGTCGTCATTTTTGCAGAGACAAATGCAATAAAATGAAAAAGTTATGATTGTTAGATCGAACTATAATTTTTTTTCATAGATAATATACATTGTAAACTTTACAAAATGAACGGTTTGAATTATTGAAATGAGACCCGTGTTGGGTCCTATAAACCCCTTAAATTTTGTCATGTTGAGATCCTAACATGAAGCCTATCCTTGTAGTTAACATATTATTTTTTTAGGATAAATTACACTTACCTTCCCTGAGATTTCTGACAATTACAAGAACCTTCCTTGTTTCAATAATTACACTAAGCTCCCTTACTTTTGAAACTATTGTCAAGTTTTCCCTATTATTAGGCTATTTAACAGAAATTGTTGATGTTATGATAATGTCATACCAAAAATGAAGAAATTACACATTAATTACTTTATCTATTCAAATAAGAAATTTCACTCACCTCCCTTCAAGTTTTGCATATATACTATCAAAAATTCATATACATATATTATGATTATTTAATAAAATTCTTAAATTTCATGCAATATTATATAAAATCTTTAAATTGTTAAGACTTTATTAAATCATTTAATGCAAAAAAAAAAAAAACTTAATTTTTATTGATGAAATACTTAAAACTAAATAATCTCTCTAAAATTAATGTTAGATAACAGCTTAATAATTTAATGTAAGTTTTATTTCACACCACATAAATAAACTAAAAAACTACCTTTTTTGTCAGCTAAGAAGAGCCAAAATCATCCATGCTCATATAGAGAAAATGGAAAATGAAAAATGAAAAAGGGAGACATGGAGAAAATGAAGCTGTGAGCTGAATGCTTTACTGTTCATATTACATTTTTCAAAAACTCTAAAAAAAAAAAAAAAAAAAAAAAACTCTACTTAGTCACATGGTTGTATTAGTGTTAATGGAATTTTATTTTTTCAATTAGTGGACAATTAGGATTTAAATTCAACTCATTCCTTTGCAACTTTTTCTTATCAATCAACCAGAGCATAACGGAATTGAATTTTTTTAAATGTTTATTTTTCCATTATGTTGCACTTTTCTTGTGGTTGATCAGTAGATATCAAAATATGAAATTGTTAATTATGTTTGAGAATTCATGCAACGTAAGATCCTTGGAAATTTCCATTCATCGGCTTATAATCTGTGTCTGTTCATGCAACTGAATATAATTGAGATTGTGAAATTTGATAGCATTCATATATCATATGTGTGTATTCAGGGGGAATATAATTGTGAAATTGTGCCGTGGGCAAGAACTGAGGTTGAGAGCCATAGCCAGAAAAGGCATTGGCAAAGACCATGCAAAATGGTCACCTGCAGCAACAGTTACTTTCATGTATGAGCCAGAGATCCATATCAATGAAGAGATGATGGAGACTTTACCACTTGAAGATAAAAGAAATTGGGTTGAAAGTAGTCCCACCAAAGTGTTTGACATTGATCCTAACACTCGGCAGGTTGGTTGAAACATCACACACACGTTTAAAATGTGGGTTTTTGACATTGTCCTGAGAGTAATGTATTATGTGACTTCTATAAGTTGGCTTCTAGAAGCATTGCAATGTTTGCCTTCTTTGTTTGGGTGTCCTTTTGAGTACTAATAACATTTGATGGGGCAATCTGCTTATATGACATGGAAATTGTTTCAAGGGTGAAGTATTAGTGGTGGAAACAAGATGACTACCAGTATATTTGTTGACACATTGGCTATCAAACTTATTTCCATAAGTAATTTTAGGTGGAAGAGAGGACAGCTAGTTTTTTAATTATCTACAAGATGCTTTCTTAATCGTATGTCAAATGAATATCTCAAAACCCGTCAAATACTTTTTGTGTTGCATTTTCCATTTAATATAAATACTTCATTTCATCCAATCCTATGAGATAAAAGGCATAGAGCTGAACATTGCAACAATCTAGTTGTGTCTGCGCTGGTAGGATTTGGAGAGTAAATGAAATTGATGTTCAGACAGAAGACTTCACCTGCCATGGAACAATTCTTGTAACATAAGGTACTACTTATTTCCTTGACATTTTTCTGTGTATGCTACAAGTAACTCTGTGAGGTCCAGATAAGAAGCAGTCGGTAGAAGTTTTGAGGAAGCAATGCTGGCTTCTCATAAAATGTTTCAAATTTGTTGATGATAATCTTACATTTGCGCAAAAAATCTTCTCAAATATACATCCATTTAGTTTGATTTGAGTAGGATTTCAACCTTGCAGAAATTTTATACAAATTCTTCTTAGGTGACAGAAATGTGTTACATAAAATGATTGACAGATATCCTGGAAATTGATGTACTTTTTTTTAGCTTCAAGTGCTCTGACTTGGCAGAAATGGTCAAGAAAAACCATGGCTAGAAGTCATTGAACATTTAAAGAAAGGGGATTTTTAACTCATATGTTCATCATACCAAAAGTTTAGTCGGTTTTAGGTGAGGCTTGACGTTTGCAACCAACAGAGGTCATCCAGCTGATACTAACAAACCCTAGGCTGCACAAGACAGCAAACTTTAGATTTGTCCAAATGGCAGGATGTGGATATGGAGATGGAACATTATTGCTTGAAATGGGTAGGTTAACTAGATATGAATCATATGATTTATCTTATTAATGCTGGGGGTTATTGGGCTAGGTTTGGGCTTGGGCTGTAGGTTCTCCGGGTTTTCAGTTGTGAT
The DNA here is from genome assembly GCF_055761805.1 of Camellia sinensis. NCBI lineage: Eukaryota > Viridiplantae > Streptophyta > Magnoliopsida > Ericales > Theaceae > Camellia > Camellia sinensis. The sequence continues at coordinate 87,846,260 of NC_138963.1, forward strand.
TTTTTTACTTACCCCCCAAAAAAAAGGTATGTTCTCCTGACTGGCACAATATGCAGATGGAAGTTGGAACTTGAAGTGGAAGACTTGGATGCGGAGAGGATTGCGGCCAATGTGCATAAGAGTGGGAGAATTTAGAATGCAATTTTCATAAATGATTAAATGGCAACCACCAGTTTGTGGCTTCAGTGTCATTCGCGTTTAATGGCTTTACTACATTTCAGTTTATGACCATGAAAATCACGACTTATTAAAATTAAAAAATTGTTGCTAAATTCACTGAGGTCTTCATCCTGCTTTGAACTATTAACTGAATTCCAAGAATGAGAGCGCTTTCTGAATTCTACAATGAAATGTCTTTAACCATAGTGAAATATCATGGTTCTTACAAATCAGGATCATCAGCAGAAGGCCTTGGACTGGATGATATTTTGTAGTTCCTCAATATATTTATCAGATCTGTTGTGCTATTTCTTACACATCATGACCATTAGCAAAAGGCCCCTGATAGGGTGATATTTTATAGTTCCTCAATAGGTTTGGCCCAGATCTTCCATTCAATTTGTTGTGTAGTTTTGTTTTTTTTTTTTTTGGGATTTTGTTCCTTGGCTTTTTAAATGTTACATAAGATCCATTTATGTAATCCATCCTTCAAATAAATCTACTGGTGCAGTCAAGCTTCTCAGTTGTTGCTTAATGCAATAGAAGTTCTTAAGCAAAAGCTGGATGCAGTTCACCTTTCGGAGGATACTGTAGAAGCCAACAAACAGTATGGCAAGTTGGGTGCACATATGCGAGGAGGTTGATCTCTTTGTTAGACCAGGTTCCTCGGTTGATTTCCTTGGATTTTAAGGAAGTCAAATTGCTTCTGTTTGCCTTCTGAGAGACATGTTTTGTCTAGGTATCGTCTTGCAAATTCTTGATCACTTAGATTATGGATAATAATCTTATCATCAGTATGTATGCTTTGAAACTTTTGGGAAATAGTTAACTTGTGTTTTCCTTGTTGAACATGTGATGATGCTTTTAATTAAACCTGCAAGAAGTCCATTAAAATGTAGGATAGATTGCCTCCATATTGATTCCTTGTTTAAACCATGTTGTGCTGGCTTTGTTGTTATATCACTTTCGGGGTCACTTGATGGATTTCTTGAATGAATGGTTAAGCTTTTGTATTATCAGGTTGTATATCCTTCGAGTTTTATAGTATCACGTAACTAGCATTTTATGAATTTGGAACGGTGAAAGGTTAAACACTCACTTCAGATCTTAAATGCTAGATTAGCTTACCCGTATTCCAGTGTTTACATGCACCTCTCTTTATATTCACAGTAGCTATGCGATTTTCACCCCTACTCTCTACAGCTTGACTCACAATGTGACTAATGTCACCCTTTGTTCTTGGAGGGAAGGTACATCAGCCTGCTGTGTGAGCTTCTCTCGGATTTATTTTGATAATTCAAATTATTCATATTGTAAAATTTATTAAGCAAATCATTTATAAAATAAGTTAAATTGATCGGACACTTGTAATCACATGAATAAAAGTTTGAATTGTTTTTAAAAAAAATATATATTAGGGGTTAATTGGTGAAAAATCCATTATGGAGCCAAATGTTATTTAGTTAGTTTACTCTTTTTTAGTGATAAGAACACACATTGAAAAGTCGTCGAAAAAGTCAACCAGCACTAGAAAAGTCATCGAAAAATTGGTTGGACGGCAGTTGGTGGCAATGAGATGGACAAATAGGTGACGTGTATAAATAGTGTGCATTTGAACAAATAATTGTATAGATAGGTGACACATATATAGATAATGAGATATTTGAACAGACAGTTGCAAGATAGATGGCACAGATATTTGGATAGATAGATAAGCTCTGAACAAGTGTTATTTTAGACAAATAAATGTCATTTTGGGCCAAATAGATTTAAGTTTACTATCAAAATAAATGGTTGTTGTTTCTTCTTCCTTTTTATTTTTTTTTATTATATATATATATATATATAAATGTAATCTTGTTATGCAGCTACAAAGCTCTTATTAACTTATTTTTTTTTCATAAATAATAGTAAATGATATGTTTGACAAGTTTTACAATATGAATAATTCAGATCATTAAAATAGATTCGGGACAAGGCGAATCGAGTAGCACAACAGCAGTCCCTCTTCATGTTTTTCTGCTTGATGGATAGATGGATGGTTGAAAAACAAACATGGGGAAGAGTGGTTGAAAGTTCTACCGATTGAAAAACTCATGAGTCTAATTATCCAAATTTTTTTTTTTATTTTTGATCGATTCCAATTACCCACTTTGATAACATATATTTCTCATTCATGCTGTTCAAGTTTAGGACTTGTTTGTAAAGTGTTAAATTAGTATACTTCTTAACTTTTTATGAAAAAGTGTGAAATAGTGATGTTGTAGAGAGGTGGACCTAAATAAGAGATAATGTGACTCAAATAAAATAATTGTGATCTAAATAAGATAATGTGTTAAAATAACATGCACTATTTTAGCACATGTCAAACAAACTCCTAGTTTGATTCTCATTCATGTCGACTAAGAGTGATAAACGAGCTACAGTTAACTGTTCAAGTTTAGTTTGATAGCTTTAACGAATTTTAAAATTTGTTTATGTTGGTTGTTAAATTTTCGAACTAATCTCAAATAAGTTTTTATCAAGTTGAGCTTAATTAGTTTGGTAATTTTATATAGTTTTTACTTATCGTGCCGAACTGAATGAGTAATTGACTATTCAAATTTGATTTGAAACTTTAACGAGTTTCAAAATGCGTTTAAATTTAGCTTGTTTACTTAACAAATTGAACTCAAACGAGTTTTTAATGAGTCTAACATGAATTGAGTTTGAATTGTTTGATTCGTTTATCACATTTCATGTACACTAGTCTGTGTGTGTGTGTGTTTTTTTTTTTAAAAAAAATTAAAAAGCACTTATCATTTTTATTTTTGAATGATATAATTTTTTTTTAAAAAAAAGGGAAATTACAAATACACCATTTGTGGTTTACTTAAAATATGAATTGTCCATTGTGATTTGGAAAATAATAAATATCTTCTTGTAATTTTTTTTATTTAACAAAATTAATTAAAAAAAATTATTCACTATTTACCTATATAATAATAAAATTATATAAATTATTAATTGAAATATATTTCTAACATTATTAAAAACTGTCAATTTACTTGATGATTTATTGATAAAAGGATTATTTGTTACGAAATTAGAAACTTCAAAAAATAAGATGTAATTTCTAGAATCACAGGAAACAATTCATATTTTAAGCAAAATTTGAGGAGGTGCATTTATAATTTATCCTAAATAGTTCAAGAATAACTGTGTTGTCTCCTAAAAACTAAATTATTTAAAAATAAATAACATTCCAAATGAAATTTATAAAAATAAAAAATAAAAAAACAATTTGCAAAAGAATCACCTTGTTTGGTTTAATTATTGAAAATTGTTATTGTTCTTTTTTAGTGAACTTCTTCATATTTAAGTCTTAAAAAAAAAAAACACACACACACACACATATACACACACACACACAGTCCTAACTGCACATAATCTAGATGAACTTTAAAGAGTACAAGTTTTCAAGATAAATTGCAAATTAACGGTAAAACTTACCGACTTTAATAATTATAATGATAAACTTTTCCATAGTTTTGCAATTTATTTCTGGTCTTGCGCTTTTCCCAACTTTAAAAGTAAATTATTTGTGAATAAATCCAAAAAAGGCTCCCTATAAAATTGAAAATATGGTTTTTACTATTTGTTTTTAGTCAAATTTTTTACTATTTAAGTGCATTTAAAAAAAAAAAAAAAAAAACCACAAAACACAATATGAAAAAAAAAATATACTCAAAACAAATTTTGGATTTAAAAGTTAAAGTATTTTCTGAGTTTTTCAGAAATGAAAACAAAAATATAATCAGACAAGCCCATATTTGTTGAACTACCAAGTAAAAATAAGCTGTGAGTAGGAATGGCAATGGGGGGCAATGGGGTGGATATTAATTCCCCATCCCCATTCCCCTATAATAAATTTTCCCCATTCCCCATTCCCCATTCCCCATGGGTACCACCCTCCCCATTTTTTAATGGGTATGGATTTTCTCCAACCCACTTTAATCCCCATTTTTATTTTTTATATTTAATGTTAACAACCACTTTTTTTTTTTTTTTTTTTTAAAGGTTCACAACAAAAATTAAATATACCTTCAATCTTTTTTCTTTCTTTTTAAATATATTTAATGTTAACAATTTTTTTTTTATTTTTTTTTATTTTTTTTTAAGGTTCACAACAAAAGTTAAATATACCTTCAATCTTTTTTCTTTCTTTTTTAATATATTTAATGTTAACAATTTTTATTTATTTATTTATTTATTTTTTATTTATTTATTTATTTTTTTAAGGTTCACAACAAAAGTTAAATATACCTTCAATCTTTTTTCTTTCTTTTTTAATATATTTAATGTTAACAATTTTTATTTATTTATTTATTTATTTTTTATTTATTTATTTATTTTTTTAAGGTTCACAACAAAAGTTAAATATACCTTCAATCTTTTTTCTTTCTTTTTTAATATATTTAATGTTAACAATTTTTTTTTTATTTTTTATTTTTTATTTAAGGTTCACAACAAAAGTTAAATATACCTTCAATCTTTTTTCTTTCTTTTTTAATATATTTAATGTTAACAACCTTCTTGTTTTTCTTTTGTCTTTTTTTTTTATAAAGGTTTTAGCTAAATATACCTTCAATCTTTTTTCTTTCTTTTTTAATATATTTAATGTTAACAACTTATTTTTTTATTTTATTTTTTATTTTTTTAAGGTTCACAACAAAAGCTAAATATACATTCAATCTTATTTTATTTTATTTGGTTCAACAACAAAATCAAATACACATTAATTAATTAATTAAAAAGTTTGTTTTATAATAATCAAATATATAATTTTGAGAAAATCAAAAAGTTTGTTTGAAGAAAGTGTTATAAGACTCATATTAAATTGCATCAGGGCATAAACAAGGAATTGTTAGCCACAGACAATTTAGACATTAAACCATCTTTCTCTTAGCAAATTTGAACAATTCATTTTAATTTATCCAAAATCTAATTATACCTTAACAAATCTGAACCACTCATTTTAAGATATCTATACATTACCACACCCAATCCATCCTCCATCTTCTTCCTTTAGTCCTCTACGAATTTTGTTGTTTGTTACTTTTAAAAAACAAAAAATGTTTTTTCAATTAAATTTTTACTAATTTCACAACACCATCACCACTATTCTCACTTTCACTGTCACACTACCATCACCATAGCCACTACCATCATCACTGCCGCCATCACCCCACCACTATGTAACAATTTCTACTTTCACCTTCGTTCCATCACCACCACCACCAAATATAAAAAAATATATTTTGAATTTTTTTTATAAAAAATATTTTTCATTAAAAAATATTTTCTATCTAAATAAATGAAGCATAACATTGGGAAACAAGCTGATTTCAGTTAAATTGTTCATAACTAAGAAAAATTCTTTTAATTTAAAAAAAATTATTTAGTATGACTTTGTATCCCCTTTCTGTTTTTCTAGCAAATAAATCATGTACCCATCATTTCTAACCAATCACAACTCATGCTTGTTTTGATTCTCTACAATTTTCTTATTTTCAAATACATTCATATATATATATGTTGTATAAATTGTGTGATAACATAAAACAAATAGATTCATACTCGTTAATTGAAATTTCAGAACAAGCAAACCATTCTGAAAATTACAATACACAACAAAATAAAATAACATAGAAAAGCAAACCGAAACCTACACTAGACAATGTCCTTCATTTTTTTTAAATAAATTTAAAAAATTCTAGATATGCATAAAATTTGACAAGAATAATGTGACAATGTTAATTAATGTGTGTTTGATTTTATTGTTGAGCCAAATAAAATAAAATAAGATTGAATGTATAGCTTTGGTTGTGAATCTTAAAAAAAAAAAAAAATGGTTGTGAACCTTAAAAAAAAAAATTTAAAAAAAGAAAAAAAAAATTAAATATATATTTAGCTTTGGTTGTGAATCTTAAAAAAAAAAAATGGTTGTGAACCTTAAAAAAAATTAAAAAAAGGAAAAAAATTAAATGTATATTTAGGTTTTGTTGTGAATCTTAAAAATTAAAAAAAAAGATGGTTGTGAACCTTAAAAATAAAATAAAAAAAGATTGGAGGTATATTTAGCTTTGGTTGTGGATCTTAAAAAAAAAAAAAATGGTTGTGAACCTGAAAAAATAAATAAATAAAAAAAAGAAAAAAGATTAAATGTATATTTAGTTTTAGTTGTGAATCTTAAAAAAAAAAAAAAAAAAAAAAAAAAAAAAAAAAAATATGGGGAAATTAGTGGGTACCCATCCCCAACCCATCCCCTGTGGATATTTAAAGAATATCACCTACCCTACCCAATGGATAAGAAAAAGAGGGGAAAACCCATGTATTTGGGTTGGGTCTCCATGAATACCCATAGGGTAGGTTATCCATTGCCATCCCTAGCTGTGAGGCAAATCTGAATGAAAAGAAGCAGAATTTTATACCAATAGTGTGTATTTAAAAAACTTACAAATACTGTGAACCAAATTTACACTTAGGCCAAGTTTGGCATCTACTAAATAATACAAAAAGTCAAAAAGTCACTATCCTATTTAAGTCACATCACCTTATTTAAATCACATCACCTCTCTATTACATCACATCAAACCCAACCCAAACCCAACCCATATAAGCCAATAAGTCAAAAAGTGCACTTTTTTAGAACATTCCAAACCAACCCTTAATAATTGATATATATATATATATATATAAATTTATTTGAAGAATATGAATTTCACATGAAAGGGGTGTGCAAATGAGATTCCCATTACATGTGCCAATCTCATTCCACTTGGGACATAACACAATTACATTAGGTGTTATGGACGCACTCAAACAACGGAATTAAGGAGGCCTAAATGAGATTACGAGGAACAACCGTCTATATTGGGCCGTCTCATACTGGGGAGATCTATCATTTGCCCTTAAATCCTTAAATTTAAAAATTTTGAAATTTTGCAATCCCAACAGTTTTTTGAAATAACCAAGAACAAATGATTTAAACACAACTCCTCAAATCTAATGAACTGTGTGTCCACCATTTAACAACAACACACCTTACAGACAACCCAACAACAACAACAAAAAAGGGCCTAGCTAAAAGGGCAAATAAAATAAATGTTATGAAAACATACTGAAAACACAACATATCAACAATTTTCACTAACAAGCACCAGAAAAATTTGTCATCAGAAGCATTGAAACCTGGATGATGAAGAAGAGCATAGACCTACACAGTGTATCGCTAAACTGCAGACCTTGTTTCTTCACTCCAGATGCTTTGGCTCAGTATGGTGGTGGAGGATAGATTCCTGGGTACGCACCTAATTGCAAAGCAAAATAAATAAACATTCAGCAAATTATGACATGGTGGATGGCAAAAGTAGAGTTTTTGACCAAAACCCATGCCCTTTTAAAATAAATTTCCCAAACCTAAGTAATTTTGAACTAATTTCCCAAATCTGTTTCATGTTATCATGAAATAACGTGTTATCAAAATAAAATCTCAAACTTTATGAGGTCGTGTTTTGCCTGAAGTCTGAAATTGTGTTTCAGATTTGACTTTGTGATTTGAAAAAACGACTTTATTAATATCATGTTTTCAAAATACTTCAATTACAGTAAACACTACTTCCCGAAACAAAATGAGTTTAAGAAATAAGTTCAAAACTGCACAAATTTGGGAAATTAGTTTTAAAATGGCAATGGTTTGGCAAACAAAACTCCTCAAGAGTACAGACCAGAAAGAAGAGTTACCTGGAGGATAATAGGGCGAGGCCTGTGGGGGTGGTGGATATGATGGTGGGGGATATGCTGAAGGTGGCGGGTATGGTGAAGGATAAGCAACTGGCTGAGGTGGAGGATATGAAGATTGTGGATACGCAGCTGAATTGGGTGGGTATGAAGTGTATGGCGATGGTGCCGGGTATGTAGCAGCTGGTGGTGTATAATAAGGGGCTACAGATGCTTGCGGTGGTGTAGAATACATGGGAACTTGGTGGGCACCCTGTGCTACATATGGTGGAGCTGATGGAGCATAGCTTGCTGCTGGCTTCTGCAATAAAATTTAAAGAATCATCATGTTAAAATTCAATGCCATAGCACTCACAAATTCACAATTGGGTAATGGTAAATTTACATAATTTACTAAGCAATATAGTACAGAACACAGAGCTTACTTTGGCATTTGGATAATGCAGTACGAGTCTTACTTCTCCTGCATGCCTGTAAGGAGGATAAGAAGTAGAAATATTGAAAAATGTGATTGTCCATTTATAGACCATTTGTCAAAATCTGCATGAAATAGCTAAATTGTACATGAACAAACAACATGCTACATTACACAAGACCAACAAAAAATAAAAAAGTAATTTGGTTTGATTAATAACTTGACCAGACTGTCTTGACATATTTTTTAGGAAGTTGAAACATTTTCAGATTCTAATCCACCTAATCTTAAATCAGAGAAGGATATTTTAAGATCTTTCTGGAAGAAATGAAGCCTACCAGTTGTCTTGTTCCCTTTAAGCCCAAATGACATGCTCCTCCCCTCTTTCAAAGGATCAAACAAAGAGACAACAAAAGGTTGAAAAGTAAAATTAGGGAAATGGATCACAAAATTTCCAAACCCAGCTTCCAACCCACAACTCCCTCCAAAGACAGATGCCTTTAATAGCTACGACGGGAAGCCCATTTTTTTCTTCTTTTACTCACAATCTCTTCACATTTTCTAATATTTGAATTTGCAATATTATTTAAAAGAAATTTAACATTTATATCTGGCGCTCATCACATATGCAGTGTTAAGTTTTTCAGAATTAATATTGGCTTCGCTTCCCAGTTTATGCTTACCACCTCCAACTTGAAATTCTCACCAAAATTCTATCAATTCCCTTCTATGCAAAACTAGAACTGTTAATTTAAAATCTCCCCCGAACTGGATGAGAATTCTTTGATATGCCTAGATGCACTGCCATAGTTGATATGAAATACGCTCAATCTTGCATGTAATACCTCGGTGCTAAGATGTATTATGTTTTTGCAGAATTTTCCACGACTTCTACAAACTTTTAAAGTGAATTGGTACCAGACAGATTTTTTGCAAAAACTCTCCAAGCTATTCCCGGTCATTACAACAGTAAAACTAACAAGGACAGCCAAGCACAATGGGCCCTTCCTCATAAAAATTCACCTCTTTAGGCACACAACTCACTTCAATCAAGAACTTGACATAGTAGATGGCTGAAGTGAAGAGAAAGAAGCTTGCTTCAACTATAATGTATGTTTAACTCCTAAATGTAAATCTGCAGCAAACTATTTTTCATTTATTTGCAATTAGGAGCAAATCTAATGAACCCATAGGATTCAACTAATCTGAAGGACAGTAAAAATATAGAAGGCAATTTCTAATTCACATTTTAACCACAATGACAAAGTTGAAAGATGGGGATAGTGAGTTTCTTCATTATTTTAGATAGTAAAAGCTGAAATATGGGTAAAGTATCTTATATATTATGCAAAGACATTGTTCATTACTAACCCCAAGTTAAGTGGGTTCATGTAACATCAAAAGAATTATATCAATATATTATCAGAAGATCAATTTCTAGGAACCAGCTCCTCTTTTACTCTCTTTCATAGTTTTAATTCCGCTAACCTTATAGTACCAGCTCACCCTGCATAGTTGATATTAAACTTGAGCAATGTTCAGTTAGTGAAGGTGGTGGATTAATACATGAACCAAACGACCTAGAATTTCTTTAGCAACACGATTAGAGCATTTCAGAGTGTATCGATGGTTTTGTTATTTCATTTATTTTCTCCTAGAAGCAAACCATAATTCTAAATTTAATCGAGAGATCACATTGGTTTTCAAATCATTCTTTCTTGGTATGGTCACCAAAATTCCTCCTTTTTCATGCTGTTCAGACAGGTCATTAAAAACAAAAAACCATCCCATACCGACATTTCCCAAGGAAATCCAATTCTATAATTTACACCGTTAGACAACCTCATAATAACCCAATTTATACAGGCGATGACATTGTATTACAATAATAATAATAAGCCAAAAATCTTTGAAAGCCATCAACATTGATAGTATGAAGTATTAGAAGAGAGGATTTACCGGCCAGTTTTAGTCTGTAGCGGCCAACCGCTATCATCGTAACCCTCAGAAAGAACCTTTTGCAATTGAACCCTACACACACCCACCCAAAAGAAAGTCAGACAAATCGAGACACAAACTCTAGCAGAAAGCTCAACAAAATAATAAAAAAAAAAAAAAGAGAGAAAAAACTTACTTTCCGCTGCCAATGAAATCGTCGTAAGTTAGGGTATTGCTGTTCCAAACCACAAGATTGAGTTCTCGAAGCCCTTCAATCAGCGTGAAGGTGAATTTCTCTTGAAACGTAGGGTTTTTGCCACCATCTATGTTCCAAATAACAATTGAAATCAAACGCAAATTTCTCAAAAAATTCATTTAAAAAAAAAAACAAAAACAAAAGCAAAACAGACAGATCTGAACCTGTGCAGGTGCGGGTACGGAACTTGTTGCTAGCGTATTCGAGGCAAACGTAGGGATCTTGCCTGGAAATCCATTCGGTGTCCTTCAATTTGTTGCAACCCACGACTGTATCAAATATTAGTAACCGGTTACAAATTCATAATCAACACAAACAAGAAGAAGAAGAAGAAGAAGAAGAAGAAGATGATGATGATGATGATGTACCTGTGACTTCAAGGAGGTGGCCCTGAATACCAGTGATCATCGACATTATTGAAGGAGCAAGAGCAGCAGCAGGGGATGACGATGCGAATGGAGTTGACTTGAGAATTGGTACATTTATTTGAATATTCTTCCCCAAAAGTCACCTTTATAACATGTTCGCTTGTAATTTTTGCAAGGGTGGATAATTGCACGGATTTGACTATTCTCTTTCTGATTGGTTATTTATTTATTTATTTATAAATTACTCCAATAAAGAAAATCAAAAATATTTGGGACCTATAATAGAGGACTTCACGACCTTCACTCATGTATTAATCATTAATGTGCTTGAATTTTTTTTAAGAGTTATGTCTGACAATGGCCCTGTTTAGTAGAACTTATTTTCAACTTATTTCAGCTTTTAGCTTAATTTAAACTATTTTGATGTGTTTGGTTCAGCTTAACAATACAGCTTATAATTTTTTGTAAGTCAAAAATCAACTTATTCTTTAAGTGGGGAGGAGAAGCTTAATTTATAAGTCAAAAATCAACTTATGTTCACAGTTATAAGCTATAAGTTGTTAGGCTATAAGTTATAATTACTTTCCCACAGCTCTACCAAACGGGGCCAATGACATAAATAATTCAGGTTATTTTAGAAGTTACGGAGTTGAATTTTGTGAGTATCTCTATAAAGAAATTAGAAGACACGATAAAAGGTGTTCTACGAATTAGAGTTAGAAATTGAGAATCGTCGTTGATTTCTCTCTCGTCAATTGGGAATTTTAAAAGTTATGGAGTTGTATTTTGCGAGTATCTCTATAAAGAAATTATAAAACACTGTAAAAGGTGTTCTACGAATTAGAGTTAGAAATTGATAATCGTTGTCCATCTCTCTCTCTCTCGTTAATTGGGAACCCAGTTCCGATTCGTAGCTCGAATTCGGAAGCTCGAATTTGGCTCGACACCAAAACGACGTGTCTTTTTTTTTTCTTTTTTCCTGCGTTTTTGTTGCAAAAGGAAGAAGAAAAAGAATGGAGAAGAAGAAGAAGGGTGGGTCTGAAATCAAACCCAAACCCCCCCACACACAGAGCAACAAAATCACCCACTCACACACACACACACACACACACACACACACAGAGCAGCAAACTAGCACGAGCCTCGTCGGCGTTCTTCGTCCGCCGTCGTCCTCCGTCGTCGGCAAAACTAGCACGATCGCATTGTCGGCAGCACGATCCCGTCATCGGCAGAACCAGCACGATCGTCCGCCGTCGTCCTCCGTCGTCGGCAGAACCAGCACGAGCCTTCTCTTCCTCTTCTCTCTTCACTCTTCTTTTTTTCTCCTCTCTCTCTCTGTATTCGAATGAAAAAGGAAAAAAAAATCGAATTCAAGCCAAAATCGGGCCACTAATTTCGAGCTATAGGATTGATTAGTGATGTGGGTTAATTTTTTAATTTTTTGATTATTTTAATTTGAAATTAAAAATTTTTAACTTTTTTTAAAAAATAATAAATAAAATAATTATAATTTAGATATAATATTTTATTTTATTAATTTTATAATTTATTTTAACCTAAACTATTTATGCCAAACGACGGTATAAGAGAATGAAAAGAGGAGATGGAGCGTATGGGCAGGTATATGCGTGGTTGCAAAAGTCGTCCGCGTAAATACGAACAGGGTGGAGTTTTCTTAGAATATACCTCGGCCTGCACTGGAATGGAAGTTGCTTCGAACTATATATTTTGTTTAGTTGGGCTGGGTAAACATGTAGTTGGTTCCCCCAATCTGCCTAGATTAATTTTTTTTTTTTTTTTGATCCGTAGAAAATCCATTAAAGAAAGCCAAACGGCACTTACAAGAGTCCATCTAACCCAAAACTTACACCATATAAAGGGAGAAATACAACCAGAAGCACAAAGGAAGGAGACTAAAAAAATATTCATATGCACATTTCGTGCTCGTGCTCGTACTGCGAAGCACAGCCGATCATAAGAGTTCGACAATAGAGAATGTTTGGAATAATTTATAGCCAAAAAATGTAGCTTTTTTACCCAAAACAATCCAACTTTTTGTCAAAAAAGCCACAAAAAAGTCAAAAAACCAAAAAGTCAGCTTTTTACCAACTTCTCAAAACACCACTAAGTTGAACTTCACCACTGATGGACTCTCCAACAAACAAAACAACAAAACCCACGATACAAGACAACTAGAAAATAGAAAAGCAAACCTACCAACAAAACATAAAAAAAGTAACAAAACAGCCAGCCAAATCTATGTTGGAACAATCTTCTGTGAAAAATAAATAAATTAAAACAAATAAAATAAATTACATACCAAATTTATTTTTACCGAACCGAATGAATATTTAAAGACCAAGTCGAGTGTGTGACACTCTATCCTTAAGACAGATTCGCCCCGCTACGGTACTTACGGTTAAGTGGTGTCTATCTCCCAAGATACAATGATTTTCACAAATTTGTAGAAACACTCCAAACAAATTTGTTCGGCGAACTAGAACCTTGTGTTCTATACTCTCTTTAATTTTTCTTAAAAACTAATATGAAGAGAAATTATGCAAAAGAGCAAACAAGGACAGCAAAATGTAATTTCCAGATTGTTTTTGAATGCTTGAACACTGCTGGAAATGTTGGTATTTATAGGCAAAATTAACAGACCCAAACAGGTGCTATTTTGAATGAACAGGTGCAAAATCGAATTGAACAGATACAGGTTTAAACTAAACAGATCTGTTAGCAGTTTTGGATCTGTAACTGCTGGGCAGTTTTTCACACTATTAAAACAGTTTGAAATTGTTAAGAATATTTTGGATTGAAGGAAGTAAAAATGGATAGAAAACTAATTCAATTTTTGGCACAAAATTTGAATTTAATTTCATTAAAAAATTCAAATAAATTTTGTTCAAAAAATTAATATAAGAATCGACCCGACCCACAACCCACACCTGCGCCCACCACGGCCAGACGGATGGTCGCCGCCGCGCGTACGTGCGTGTGGTGGTTTTAGCCAAGATTCTATTTGTCCATAACTCATATCTTCTACAAACTTGGGGTGCCCCTTGGGGCCCAACCTAAGTGTTGTAATCTAGAGCTTATATACATAAACAAGCTCTTTTAGAGTTTCAATGTGGGACAACTCATATTTATTTCTTTAATTGTCCATTCCACGAACTCGAAAACGACGTCAATTTCCCATTCACTCATAAATGGTTTTGACGAACTGTCTTCACCGTGTGACTTGCAATGCGACAAGGAATACGTCACCTCTTCGGAGCCACCCCAAAAAACGTTTAGGGCCCACTCAAAATTGGGTTTAAAGATGGCCCAAAATAAGCCTATATAAAACCATTTTTCCAACAATCCCCCCACATGAATGGAATTTGACGGAGAGAAAATGCAACGACATGATCTAATTACAGAGAGTACAAAAATTGGAAATATTCTGCAAAGGATAGGTAGCTTTTAACTTTGAACCTTCCCTTGTAAGGCACTATCGGATTTACTAGCTAACTAGTAAACATTATGTTTTGAACTATTCAGCCGTTTGTGTACACTAAGACAATAGAACTCACACAATATATTACCAGATACAGTTTAGTTCTCACTATTGTGTTCATTTTGGCCCTGAACAACCTAGTCTTTCAAAAGTGCTCTCATAGAACCGGCCTAGTTCACACTCACGTAGGTGATTCTTATGAAGAGTATCCTGTCATACTCCACTAGGTTTACCTAGACATAAGAATCATTAAAATTTTACTTAACCTAAAACGCTGCAGACATCACTATTTCATCCTAGAAATGGGTAGGAGTTGGACTCCCCTGTGATCCTTCTAAGTCATTCACAACTCGGTTGTCCCTTTAAACCTAGATTTTGGGATCTCCAGTCAACTAAGATGGGTTGCCGTTGTGGTAACTCTTATTTAATAGGCTTTAGTCTCCTTCCCCTCGATGAATTCTCAGCTAGCTCTCTTGCTAACCCTTTGGTTAGTGGATCCGCTATATTGTCTTTAGACTTCACATATTCAATGGAAATAATTCCATTAGAGAGTAGTTGTCTCACGGTGTTATGTCGACGACGAATGTGACGTGACTTACCGTTATACATATGACTTTGTGCTCTACCAATTGCTAATTGACTAACCCAATGTATGCATATAGTAGCCACCGGTTTTGGCCACATTGGAATATCTTCAAGGAAGTGGCGAAGCCATTCTGCCTCTTCCCCTGCTTTGTCTAAAGCTATGAATTCTGATTCCATAGTAGACCTAGCAATGCAAGTCTGTTTCGAAGATTTCCAAGATACAGCCGCCCTACCAAGAGTAAAGACATACCCACTGGTGGACTTTGAGTCTCTAGTATCCGATATTCAGTTTGCATCACAGTAACCTTCAAGTACTACTAGATATCTAGTATAATTTAGCCCAATGTTACTGTAGACACCCCATTTTTGACCGTCCTCAAGACTTGGACGTCACCGTTTGAACACTCGGTGATCATCCATGCTTGTGTTTGTTTTGAGTTTCCGGAGGTCTCGGTTACGCGCCTTGCTTCAGGATCTCTCAACTTGACTGTTCTGTGGTTGGTTTTGCATCAAACACTTGTGTTTTTGTTTCTGGGACAGGGAGTGGCTTGTTAGCCCCCCTTGAGACCCACCGGCCGTGTCTTCTTGATACCGGCCATTGGTGAAATAGTCCATTGGCCGGTCGGCACTATGAGTGGTCGACCGACACTTTATTTGGCCGGTGGCCTCATTTTCTGGCCGGTATCGCTTTTTCTCCTTTTTCAGGCATAACACATGCCAGCTGTGCCAGCTGGAGTGCACAAACCTGGCCGTCCATGCGCGAGTGTGGCTGTTTTGCCCCTTTTGCACCTTTTTGGTCTAGCTTCTTGAGGAAGCTTGGACCTTTGTCTTAGCTTCCTCAAAAAGCTTGGACACCTGTCCGAGCTTTCTAAAGAAGCCTTGGCCCCTTTGCTTAGCTTCCCTTAGAAGCCTTGACCTTTTAGGATAGCGTCTCTTGGAAGCTTAGCCTTTTGCTTGCTTTATATAAAAGCCCCTCCTCTCTCCTTTGTTTTGGTTCAGAAAATCCAGACCTAATACATACATATATCTGATATATCATCCTCTCTCTTTATATCTCTCTCTCTCTCTTCATTTTGTGTGTGTTTTATAGCCTAAAAGTGTGTTTAGTTCATAGTATTGCACTAAAACACACACTATTACACCATACTTTGACTTTGGGAGGCATTGAGGGTTTGTTTTTGAGGTTTTGGACTGGTTTCGATCAGAAGAAGAGGGCTGCATTTGCTGTTCTTCAAGGATTCTCCAAGGGTAACACTTTTACTTTATATTCCCCAATCTTGCACTAGTCTTTTACCTATCTTGCTTACTGTTTTAGACTTTGTGTATAACTGAAAAAAGTCTTATATTTGCATGCTTAAGATACTTCATTCAGGTTGTTTTGGTGTTGGGGGTCGACCTCCTCCTCTAAGGCCTTGTTTGGCCCTTTTGGTGCTCTCTTTGCTAAGCTTTGGTTACTATTGTGTGTTGACCTTCTCACCACTGAAATCCAGTGGATTTTCAGTGGTGAAGAAGGGGGTTTGAGGTCTTGCATAGGGGAGGGACACGCCTCTCCCCTTTGTGTCTCATTTGTGCATGCTTTGGCCTCATAAGGGTAGCATATGTGCTTGGTTGTTTTTGGTTCAATTTCAGAGGGTTTTAGGTGTTGTTTGGTCATAATATGTCTCTATTTTTGGTCGGATTAATGGCCTCTCCCATGCTTAATACACTTGCTTTGTATTCCCCCCATTTTGCCTAGAAATGCACCTAGCCATTAAACCCTCATGCTTGCATATTTCTACCTAGCTTTGTGAAGCTTTTGGTCATTATTTATCATGATAGAGGTCTGTTGGGTGCTGATTTGATCATATTTTCCATGTTTGATATAGCCACCATGCATTTTGGCTTGAGAGCCTTGGGTGTGTGGGTCACTAGCATGCTTTACTTGGCTTATTGCCATAATTTGGCATCATTTGAGATCATATTTCAGTCCATGTAATGTGGTCTTACACTTGCATTTGGCTCTCTTTCAATGCTTTGAAGTGTTGTAGTTTTGTGCCTCAAGAGTTGGTCATTGTGTTTGCCACCATGTTTAGACATTTGGGATGCCATCTAAGTGGGTTTTGGGGCTCATTCTAACATGCCATAGCTCTTATTTTGTTGGTCTAATGTCCATGTTTGTCTTCTTTTAAGTGCGCTTGAAAGTTGGCTTTTATGCCTTGGTCTTAGGCCCATTGGTTTGCATGCTTGTCTTACATGTTGGCACCATCATTTTAGTACCTTTGGCCACTGTTTTGGGGTGTGGTTGAGGTTCCTCCATCCTAGTGTAAGTCCATGCATTTGTGTCTTGTAGTATGATCATCACATTGCATGATTGTTGCATCCTTGTGGTTAATGCATTATTACATGATTATCATTTTGCCTAGTTGTCTATCTAGATAGCATTGTAGCATTGCATGCTTAGCACATTGCATATTTGCATGTTTGGTTGGTGTTTACATTTGACATGCTTTGCTAGCTTGAGTCATTTTGGCATACTCGAGCCATATTGCATACATGCATTACATTTTGCTTGGTTTGGGGTGTCAAACCAAGCACGAGGGATGAGGTGCGTTCGTACTCAAAGTGACGTAACGCGCCTCGATCCTCGGTCGCCGACGCCCTTGATCCCTACATGATAGGACGTGAAGCTTTCATTTGTTTGTTGCATGCATTGACATTGATTTGCTAACTTGGCCTCTTACGCCATCACGCATTAAAATGTGCAATTGATGACCGGAGGGTCGAGGGCCATGCTCCCTTCAGTCCATTGCATGATAGGGAATGTGGTCATGCTCACATTTGCTTGAAAATTTCATGCCATACACTGTTTGCCCTCTGCTGCTGTCAGCTGCAGGTTTCAGCAGAAAGAATTGGCCGGCCGGCAGTGTTGGGTGCCAACCGGCAGAACATGTTTGGCCGAGAGAATAATATTTGGCCGATAATCCCATTCCAATGGCCGGTGGCATTTTGTTCTGGCCGGTGGCATCCCAGAATACTCAGGGAATGATTCAAAGCAATTCTGGAGACTTTCAGAATTTTCAGAGGGGCAGGGCAGTGTAAACAGAGGCAACAATGCTATGGCAGCGAGTTTTCTGGCGAGACGAGTCAAGCATGCATCATTCACGCATCCCGAGGCGGGGATGTGGCCACCTTCTTTCTGCATTTAACTTGTTAATTAATTATAAATTCTGTAATGATTAATTTAGTATTATTGATTCGGACTGTAATATTTATTCGGACCCTCCGAGTGATTGTAATAAGTGTGCGTGAGTGTGTGCATGTCTTCCAACCCCACGTCTTTCTTCCTTTCTATTTACTAGCTTTCAATGGTTAGTCTAGAGCATGTTTCAATTAGCATACAGTATGGTAGCATGTTTGCATCCATTCATTCGTTTTGCATGCACCGGGCTCGGCGCATCATTCTAACTACATTTGCACTTCAATTCCAAATTGAATACGTGTTAGTTGTAGCATCACACATGTCATTGTAGATTAGCCGAGCCTACCTTAGTTGCATTTTGCATGTGTCACATTAGGCACTTAACGTGAACTAGGATCATGCATATGATTACTAACTAGTTCATTGTTTTGGCACGGAGTACTAGGTGAGCATTTATGCTTTCGCATCTCACATGAGTGTGAATGTTAACATGACATCATGATTACCATGAGGTTACTTGCTTATATGATATAACTGCTTGAATGCCTGTGGGTGAAGGTTGGATTGTTTGAGTTGGAACAACTCGTTGCAATCCGTGCTTTAGCCTACTTGCGAGTAGTAAATTTCAAATTATTTTTCAAACAAACGGATATGCAATGTTTTGTTCCAATTTAGGCGAGTTGGTCTATACTTGTTTGCTGTACGTACAATATAGTAATTCTAGGCTAATAACTGGAATAGGAACACATAATGCTTTCAAAACAAGATATCACGGTTAGTAGAGGCCGATCTTGGATCGGGCGAGAGGGGGTGCTCATAGCTGACCTTCCCCAATCGTACCAAAGTTCCCGAGCCGAGGCAACATTGGTGATGACGGACACGTGGCCTTTGGCACCGAGTCAGGGTTTTCTAAATTTTCCAAAATAAAATATTTAGGTGGCGACTCTGTATCTGGCAAAGCAGTCCATGTTTGGCACTTCTTTTCTAAAAATCTGTTTTTCTCAAAACGATTTGCTGGATTTGGACTCTTTGGTTCAGATTAAGAACTATGATAATTCGAGAGTCCGAACTGTAGTAAGCCCAATATGAACAGAACGGGACTCACCCTCCTGGGGCGTTCGAGCGCGTCTACAGTTTCTGGCGACTCCATTGGGGACTTAGAGAGCTTGACTCGAACTTGTGATATCCTGTTTTGATTTCACTTATGTGTTTCTTTCCATTGCATGTGCATTGGTGCACCTAGGACACCGTGTTTGCCATCTGCTATTCCTGAACAGTTTGCCGGAGGTTTACTTTGTCAAAGCATGCCATAAGGCTGACCGGTTACGGGCTCTGCCAGTATGGGAGCACAAACCCCGGTTTTGCCGGGACACCCTTTTTGACCATTCGACCTAGTGCATATTCGGAATCTATAGTGACCATTCCAAACTAGAACAGGTTGCTTACCCGATAGGTTGTTTGAAACCGCTGCGTGCGTAGTGAAACCCTAGTTCCTGACAAAATAGGACAGGGAAACCCTACCCCCAACATAGGGGTGTTTTGGCTCTCACTTATCTGCTATGTGCTTTAGGAGTGTGTCTCTACAGGAATGCGTGTGTCAGTTTGCAAGTTTGGGCATTAGGCCTACGGGCGCCAGTTCAGTGTTTAAGAATCAGTTATTTGCGAGTATCAGGTCCAGTTTTGGGAACAGTGATTCGGGGACAATAATCAGTATTGAGGAGCAGTGTATTCAGTTTATCAACCGTGTGTTGTGATACCCGACTGTGTGTTGTGTGTATTTATTTTACGCTGTTACGCTGTCCATTTTTCTGGTTATTTATTTCCTTATTGCTTTATTTATCTTCTTGCTAGGTAGTTTAGCACGATTGCTTCTGACCCAGTAGATATCCCCCAAGCACTCTGGACTAGAGGTTGCCGACTCCATCGATTTGAGAATCTAGTTGACGGACGACCAGTGTTTTATTCTCTACCCCCGGTTATCAGACAAAAGCCAAGAAGACGCGGTGTGTCTGAGCAGAGATCGCCCGAGCAGTGGTCGACCCTGCCAGTGGACAATCAGGCTGAGGTCTCAATTTTCGCTATAGAGAGGGAATATATACCAGTAATTCAATCAAAACAAAGCAGTATGACAAGCTTAGAGGAGATGGTGCGCCAGCTCTAGGAGAGCATGAAAGTTATGCAGCAAGATGCTGTCTGACAGGCGGAGTTTGCCAAGCAACAGGCCACAGTTATGACCGAACAAGCAGAGTTAATCGTAAGGCTACAGTAGCAAGCCGGGGCATTTGCTTCGCATCAAGTCCCTCCCCCACCAAGGGTTTCGATACCTGAGGAGACACCAAATGTTCAAAATGTCCAAAAGGATACAGACATTCCAACGGGGCCGGCTTCGCCCCTGATTCCACCGCAACTATCCAAGGCGCCCACGTCTATCAATGTACCCAACTCTCCCTTCGAGTTCGAAATGGACCCCACAACACTGAAGCTGAGTAAGCTGGAAAAGATGTTTAAGAAATCCCAAGGAGTCAAGTCCATTCCCGACATTGAGGACGGATATATGGACGCAGCTGTGACGCTGCCAGATCGGTTCAAAATGCCACAAATTGACCGATTTGATGGGTCTGGTGACCCCATGGTGCACCTGAGGTTGTTTTCAGATATCTTAAGGCCGATGGGCCTCACTAGACTACAGAAGCTGTCTCTGTTTGGCCGGACCCTGTCGGGTGTGGTGGTCATCTGGTACGTCAAATTAGAAGATGACGTCAAGAGAAACTGGGATGAGATGGTCGAGGCCTTCATTGCACAATATTCGTATAACACGTAAATCGAGATTACGACTTGTGATCTTGAGACGACAAGGCAGGAGCCTAAGGAGAGCTTTTCAGAGTTCGTGACCAGATGGAGAGCCAAGGCCTCGATGATGACCCTAAGGCCCACAGACAAGGATCAGATTAGGATGATTGTGCGCAATCTCCAGCCTAAGTTGATGCTGAAGATGATCGTGCTCCCCTTCCCTACCTTTTCAGATCTGTATGAGATAGGAGTACAGATTGAAGATGCCTTGAAGCAGGGCTTAATTGATAACGACTGGGAGCAACCCAGAAGAACTTTCAATCGCAACAACAATGCTGGCTCGAGTGGTGTTACAACTGCAAGAACCTCAGAAGTGAGTATGGTCACCACCATTCCCCCTCCCCCTCTAAGGATCGTGGTAGCTACGCCATTCTCCGGCGCGTCCGGAAGCAATACACAAACAGCCAAATACCAACCCAAAAGCCAAAGAGCCTTCGCCCCACTATACATATCCTTGTCCAAGGCTTTAGGGGTTTTAATCAGAAAGGGGCACCTGAAACCCCTAGAGCCATGGCCATTACCGGAAAAACTTCCCCTTACCCACAACCCAGCCAAATATTGCACATTTTATCAACAGCATGGTCAGGACACCGACCAATGCTACCGATTACGTCATGAGATTCAAGATCTCATCGATAACAGGGTTATCCTGCCTCCAGAAAAAGCCAACGTCACAACCAACCCTTTCCCTCTGCACAACCAAGCTCCACCTCCCAAACGTATCAACTCATCTAGACTGGGGTCGTGTCTTACGATCCTAGCATTTACATCACTTCTTCCCACCTACCTAAGCCGGAGGTGTTCCTTCCCGACTTCACTGACTTGTGCATGTTGGACATCTCTAGAACCCAACCCGAACCAATGGTGGTGACTGTCGAAGACAGAGCAGGGGAGATTGCAGAGGATGATGGGATTGCTGAGTCAAGGTTTGAACAGTCTGGGAGTCTCGCTGAGGAAGCCTACAATCCGAGTAATTACATTCTGTCAGCAGGCCGGGCTAGGCCAAGTGTAGAATTGCTAGAGAGGGCAGAGCTGTGTGTGATCCAGGGGATAGATTTGAGCAAGGGGTAGATGATTTGGCGGCTGTGGGAGAGGACTTTGCCAACTTCCAGTTTTTCAATGACCAAGATCCAGGGGACCCGATAGTCAACTGGTTTGATTATGAGGAATTGGCAGAGCCTACCGGGTGGCTGGATGATCAACCGGATGTTGTGGAAGAATTCCAACCAGAACAGGGCCCGGCAGGGACGGGAATATCAGTTGTGGCCGGAAGGGCCGGAAGTCAAAATGAATCGTCGGAGAGCGCCGGTGTCAAGAATTTCGCTCAGGATTGGAGCATTTTGAATACAGGAATTGATGAACAACCAGCTGTACTGACACAGTTGGAACAGGAAAGGTTTGAGGATTCTAAGAGAATCAGGAAAGCTAAGGCCCACGTGGGGACTGAAACTGCTGTGTGCACAGAGGCAGAGAATGCTGCGAGCATATGGATGGAGCGTACTGTGAGTACGAGAATGGTCATACCGGAGCCGGACAGGTGTCTGTCGGCTGCCGATGGGATGTGGTGGGAAGACGATGACCTATGTCTTGCCCACACGGACAAGGATTGGGGAAGTAACCAACCAGATGATACCTGGTATATCGGTGAGGTCGATCATATGACGAGAAGCGGGCGGTATTTCAAGCCCCCGCACCTAGACGAGCCGGAGGCATCAGGGAAGGATAGGGAAGCGGAGAAGCAGAAAGAAAAGCAACTTGAAGATGAGGCCGTCTTGAGATAGTTGAAGAAGATACAAGCAGACATCTCCATCTGGGGACTGCTTATGGCATCGCGAGTGTATCGACAAGCTGTCTTATCGGCCATAGACAAGGTCAAGCTCTCTATAGACACCACGCTCGAACAGCTGATGGGCTTGGTTTTTCCGGGAGGAGCTACCCCGATGTTGACCTTTTCTGATAAAGAGCTGCCACCTGAAGGTGCGAACCATAACAAGCCACTCTACATCTCCGTGGAGTGCAGGAACAAGTGGATACCCGTGGTGCTTGTCGACACAGGATCCGCCATCAATGTGTGTCCAGCAAAGACTGCCTATGCAATCGGTTTGAAGACTGCGGACTTTGTGCCAACAGCCCAGGTGATTCGGGCATACGACAATACAAGCAGAGAAGTCATGGGAACAGCGAAAATTCAGACCAAGGTTGGGTAGGGACAGCATGAAATTGACTTTCACGTCCTAGAGGTCCCCGCCACTTTCAATCTACTCTTGGGGCGGCCGTGGCTACATCAAGTGAAGGCAGTTTCTTCTACCTTGCATCAAATGGTGAAATACCCCCATGGAAAGGGAGTAGCCATTGTTTTTGGGAATTCATCGATCCATCCACCGCCGGAGATGTCTACACCAGTCCTAGAAATTGAGCACGGTATGGAGGATGTGTTCTTATCCGGTTTTACTCTGGCTGAGGCCCGGGTCGTGCAGGACATTTTGGCTGTTAATGAGGGGGTGTATGTCAGTGCTCAATCATATACCTCATAAACAAGCTTCAACACATCCCCGGGATGGGATTGGGAAAGAGCGGTCGGAAGGGCATCGCAGCATTGGCCGAGGTGCCACACAACCCACATACCTTTGGTTTGGGTTATCTGCCCACCAAAGAGGATTGGATAAAGAAGGGTAAGGAGATGGCTGGGAGAGCCAGAGCAAAGAAGGCGGGGAAGCCTTTTGACTTAATGCACCGGCCCATTCAGGGTACCCTAAACGGACGCTTTGTTTGGGAGGGGGAGGACTTTCCGTTTTGTGGCTTCCCAGAGCCGTGGCTGAAAGCGGAGAGGAAGCGCGTGCCGGGGTTTGAGATCTTCTTTGATCTGCAGTTATCCGGGGATGACGTTGCCGAAGAGCGGACAGACCCATTGGCTGAGGCTGAGCAGAGTAAGAAAGTGCAGTCTGAGGACGCTGAAAATGAAATGGGGGTAGCACTGGCATGTCTGCTTTCAGATCCTCCGATCGAACAGAAGTGCTTGGGGGATAACTTCTCGGTATGCATGATCGGGAATAGAACGGCTGCGGGCCTACCAGCAACTATTTTGGATGCATCTATCGCATCCTCTCTCATTTGGCAGTATGAAGAGGGATTTTTGTCAAGCAGGGCCGGGTCAGGTAGTGAGCCGGAATCTGATTCCACCGAGTCTTGTGAGTTGGAATCAGGTTCCAGCTCAACTGAGTCTGAGTCCGGTATTCCTGGGGGTGATAATCCAGATGCCACAGTCCTGTCCAGGTCGTCTTTTTCTTTCTCTTTTAAGTTTGTTGTAATAGAAGAATCGGATGGTTCGGAAGCACTTAATGAGAATGATGTGGATGTGGTTTCTGAGTACTTTTCTGTGCCTTGGTTTATTGCTTGAATCAGGACTTTCAAAATTTTGACAAAAACGACGAGGAAGAAATTCCTCCGGTTTTGCAACGATTAATTGATCAAGAGAAGGAAAGATTTGTTAAGCCTTTAGTGGATGAAATCACTACTGTGAATGTTGGTATTGAGAAGGACCCGCGGCTGGTCCAGATCGGGTCCACGTTGTCTTTGGAGGAACGCGAGCGCTTAGTCACTTTATTAAAAGATTTCAAAGATGTTTTCGCGTGGTCCTACGAAGACATGCCTGGAATCGATCCTGAGATTGTACAGCACCGGATCCCTCTCGACCCCGAGGCCCGACCCATCAAGCAAAAACTCAGAAGAATCTGCCCTGACTGGGCCATCAAGATTAAGGAAGAGGTCACCAAGCAAATTGATGCAGGGTTCTTGCTGGTATCCGAATACCCGACTTGGTTGGCCAACATTGTTCCGGTGCCGAAGAAGGATGGCAGGATCAGGGTATGTGTGGATTTCAGGGACTTGAACAGAGCTAGTCTGAAGGACGACTGTCCCTTGCCGCATATTGATGAGTTAGTGGATTTCACAGCGGGGCATGCTTTGCTCTCGTTTATAGATGGCTTCTCAGGCTATAATCAGATAGTGATGGCACCTGAAGACCGGGAAAAGACTGCATTCACCACCCCGTGGGGGACATACTGCTACAGAGTAATGCCGTTTGGGTTGAAGAATGCTAGAGCTACATATCAACAACCGCTACCACAATATTGCATGACATGATCCACAAAGAGGTTGAGGTGTATGTGGACGACATGATTGTCAAATCCAAAGAAAGAGAGGGCCACTACACCGCCTTGCAAAAGTTCTTTCAAAGGATCAGAGAATTTCGATTGCGGCTGAATCCTCAGAAGTGTACATTTGGTGTTACAGTGGGAAAGATACTGGGATTCCTGATTACACAAAGGGGCATTGAAGTCGACCCTTCCAAAATCAAGGCCATCTTAGAAATGCCACCACCAAGGACTGAAAAGGAGGTGCGAGGCTTTCTGGGTAAAGTGCAATTCATAAGACGGTTTATCTCAAAATTAACTTTGACTTGTGAACCACTTTTTGGTCTCCTGAAGAAAGGAACGAAGTTCCAGTGGGACGGCCGATGCCAAGCTACTTTTGAACAGATCAAAGAATACTTACAGAACCCACTCGTGTTGTCACCGCCAGAGCCGGGGAGACCGTTGATATTGTACCTTTCGATGACTAAGACTACAATGGGCTGCATGCTCGCGCAAGAATCAGAAGACAAGGTGGAGAGAGCCATTTATTACCTCAGCAAGAAGATGCTAGAGTATGAGACCCATTACACACCATTGGAAAAGGCTTGCTTAGCCTTGGTATGGGCTACCAGGAAGCTGCGGCACTACCTGTTAGCTTACTCCGTAATGTTGGTTTCACGTCTAGATCCCATCAAATATCTCTTCGAGAAACCGGCACTTACGGGTAGGCTAGCTCGTTGGTTGCTGTTGCTTTCCGAATTTGATCTGAAATATGTGACGCGCAAGTCAGTCAAGGGAATAGCAGTAGTAGAATTCTTAGCCGATCATCCAGTGGAAGGGAGTGAAGCAGTTGAGTATTTATTTCCAGATGAGGCCATTTTGCATATCGAAGATGAAACTTGGACGATGTGTTTTGACGGAGCGTCCAACCAGTATGGGTATGGGATAGGAGTTTTGCTGATAGCACCCGACAATTCCCGTATCCCTCTAGCCTTCAAACTCCAGTTCAAAGTCTCGAAGTCTCGAACAACAAAGCAGAATATGAGGCATGCATTACCGGTCTAAAAGCAGCCCTAGAACTAGGGGCAAAACGGTTGGACGTCATCGGGGACTCGAACCTTGTTGTGTCTCAAGCAAAAGGAGACTGGAAAGTCAAAGAGGAAAAGATGATAATGTATCACCAAACCTTGGACTTGTTAATTCCTCGGTTTGAGAAGCTAAACTTCGCTCATCTATTAAGAGAGAACAACAGGTTCACAGACTCATTAGCAACTCTATCTTCCATGATAGACATCTCGTTTGGAGTCCGGATGCGTCCAGTCATCATTGACCAGAAGTTTGCGCCGGCATACGGATCAATTGCTGCCATAGACGAGGTTCAGGACGAGAACCCCTGGTATTACGACATTTGGAATTTCTTGGAGAAAGAAGCATATCTGCCAGGGGTAAATGCCAAGGATAAAAGGGCAATCAGAAGAATAGCCGTTCAGTTCATCATCTGCAGAGGTAAATTGTATAAGAGAGGTCATCTGGGAATGCACAAGCTGTGCGTTGAAGCCGAAGAATCGAAGCGCCTGATGGAGGCCATCCATGGAGGGGAATGCGGTTCGCATATGAAAGGAGTAATGCTAGTGCGGAAGATCCTCAGACAGGGTTACTACTGGTCCACCATGGAGGAGGATTGTATCGGCTTTGTTCGGCGATGCCACAAGTGTTAGATCCATGCAAACCGCATGAACATCCCGCCGTCGAAGCTATACAATATGACTTCGCCATGGCCATTTTCAATTTGGGGAATCGACGTAATCAGGGCTGTTACCCCGAAGGGGTCGAATAGGCATGAGTTCATCCTAGTTGCGATAGATTATTTCACAAAGTGGATTGAAGCTCAATCCTATGCGGTGTTGAAGGCGTCGCACGTCGCAAAGTTCATCAGGAACAACATCATCTATCGATACGGGGTCCCGAACGAGGTCATTTCAAATAATGGTTCCCACTTCAAGAAGGAAGTGATCGACTTGTTGGAAAAATACAACGTGACTTTTCATAAGTCGTCTATATATCGGCCGCAAACCAATGGAGCGGTCGAGGCCGCCAACAAGAATATCAAACACATATTGCAGAAGATGGTGGAAACCTACCGGGATTGGCCAGACAAGCTGCCGTTTGCTCTGTGGGGGTACCGGACTTCAATTAGAACTTCTACTGGGGCGACTCTGTACTCATTAGTTTATGGGATGGAGGCCGTTCTACCTATTGAAATTGAGGTTCCGTCTTTAAAAGTGCTGGCTGAGTGCCAGATAGCCGAAGCAGATTGGCAACAGAGCAGATTTGAAGAACTCATGCTTTTTGACGAGCGCAGACTGAAAGCACTGTACCACGTTTAAGGCTATCAGCGCAGAATTGCCAGGGCTTTTAATAAGAAAGTTAAGTCTAGGAATCTAAAAGAAGGAGATTTGGTGCTCAAGGACAATCGAGCTCCCATTCACGACCCTAGGGGCAAATTCAGACCCAATTGGACTGGTCCCTACATCATCAAGTCTATCTGGTCAGGTGGAGCTGTGGTTCTGATGGATCTAGATGGCCTAGAGTTCTCCCAACCGATCAACATGGACAAGTTGAAGAAATATTACCCCTGAGAGGCTCGCTAGGCCGAAACCCAAAAGGGCGACCTAGGAAAAAGTTAGAGCATTGAAAAATTAGAAAATATAAAAACTGAGCTCGCAAGGTTGAAAACCCGCAAAGGGCGGCCTTGGCAAAAGTTAGAGCGTAAAAGGAGAGTGAAAATACTCGAGTGAACCCGAACCTGAACTACGTAAGGCTTGATTCCCATCTTTGGGATACGTAGGCAACTTCATCCTGAAGTTCAGCCATAAACTTTTCCCCGATCAACTTTGTCCATTTGATCATCTCGGCCATCTTTGTCTATTCAGCATTCAAGAGTTCGGTTATGATCTTCGGTGCAGTGCTCTTTAGACTAGGGGCAACTTTCCAGTTGCAGGGATCCGGGGTTGTGCATCTCAGTGACAGATTTCAAGTGTGTCTAGTTCTGATCCATATCAAAAATGGTTTTTGAAAAGTTTTAATAAAAGTTGACTTTGTTCAAATTAATCTTTTTACAACTTAGACCATTTTTGGACCAAAGCGAAAAATTTTCAGTACCCATAACCTTCAATTTCATTGATTTCAATACAGAGTTTTCCTACTCCTGCATACAAATTGAAGTTGCTTTTTATTACATTCATAAAGAAAACTTGAAAGTTCTAATAAAGCAATAAATCCGAGGCATAGACAAGTCAGGTGCTCCTACCCCCCCTTCCAGAGCTGGTCGAAGCCTCTAATGCCAAGCTGGGCCCAATCTGTGCCTCTTTATTAAGCCAATCTATGCACTCATCAGACAAAGTACAACTAAAAGTGGGAGCAGAGGCCAGGAGTTCCCTAGCCCCCCATGCTGTAACGTGCCGAGCAAGCTGTGCACCTCGAACCGGGAACGTAGTAGGATACTCTATCTCCTCTGGCGGGCAAGTCGGATCATGGCCAAACTGACGCTGGAACCGGAACGGGAAGTAGAACACACAGTGGGTTAAGCCAATCAACTGAATCCCAGTCTGCCGGGACATACTGTAGCCCATTGTCGGTAAGTTCAGCCAAGGGCACCGCCAAGCAATGCGATCTGTAGACAAACTGCACATCCAGTCATACCACCAGCCTTCATCAAGGGCATCGACCAGATGACGTCGGAAGAAGTAGTCGCGAGCTGAGTAGGCCGGGCAAGAGTCCACAACCTGCAACTTATCCATCAACTACACCTGGGAAGGGATAAAAAATGAGAGAATAAAGAATAGAGAGATGTACGATGTGAGAAAAGTAAGAAAAGGGTTTTGTGAGAAAAATCGAGCTCGAGGGCCGAGTGGTGTGAGCAATACATATGTGAGATAGGGTGGGAAACATTACCTGCAGTAGTAGTGGACTCCCCGCAAATCTGGTTGCCTCTCGGCGATAAAAGGCATCCAAGCCCATCAATGTCTCAGCTAGAGTCATGGCAATGCAGCCCTTGCCCTCCTTCAAGCCTTGGGCAACCTCAATTAATTGGATGCTAGACCCTCCGGAGCTCGAGACAAACAAGAAATGAGATAACATGCACAAACAGAGGGCATGTCGCCGAAAGCTTTGCCAATGATGGTCACTGCGGTCGCCGGCATCAGAAAACTGACAAATCAAACTCGGAATATCCAACATTCCGTCACAAATCAAAGATCGAGCGTCGTGCATAGTAAGTCCACACATTCGTCCTAAGGCTTGGACATGGCCAAAGCGAAGCTGAGACAAGATTTCCTCATAACGCTCAGATTCCATTAAAGCTTGGAAGTCTTCGAAGGTAGGACACACCTCTTGCCCGCCAAAGCTAAAGACATGTGTTACCGGATTCCAAAACCTTGCCGCGGCGTGGAGAAACGGAAAGTGCAGCAGAGTGCGACTCAGCATGAATAGTGCATTCATACTGAAAGCCCGGAAGTTCAGCTTTTTCGAGCCGTCCAAGTTGGCAATCCAAGCTGTGAGATTTTGGGCAAGAAACTCTTCCATTTGGAGCAAATCAGTATAGAATTGAGAAAAACTATGAAGCTGAAGCCTTTTGTAGGGGATAAGGTTGAGTGGAGGGCAGATGTCAACTTTCTGCTGGTCTCTGCCATTTATGGCTGGCCGGCTAAGTATAGTGCCGACCGACCACAATTTTTGGCCGATTATCGAAGATTCCGGCCGATGGCCACTTGTTGAGGCCGATCATTTTCCCCTGAGGCCGGTGGTATTCCTTCTTGCTCCCTGAGCTGTTTTACATGTTGAACATGCTGAGGACTTGTGGAATACCACCATTTCCAATGCCCTCCGGTGATGATTTTTGTGGAGTCACGCCCATTTGCTTATCGAGTTGTATTTTACTCTCTTTAAGTCTTCGTTTTGCTTACCAAGTTGTACTCACGCTCGGTTAACTTATCGAGTTTCTTTGTTTTGCTTATCGAGTTGTAAGTCGGTTCACTACCTGATTATTACGATGCAAGTGCTTAATTTTCAAACCAAGTTCAATTTCGTTCACATTGTTATGTGATACCATGCGATGTGATGCATAGAAAGCACAAATGTAACTCTTTTTTTTCAAACAAAATAGCTGTTTCATTTCCCTCATGTGTTTTGCGAAAATACACACTTTTGAAAAAGTAAAACCTGCCTGAGGCAGTGCAATGTGCTTAAACTACCAATAAAAAGGAAAGTAAAGCAAAAGAAGAGCAGGGAAGCAAAGTATCAGAATTGATACCGGTAACCTCCCCTTGCGATCAATGCACATCCTACGCCCTCGTTCGGGTCAATTACGCAGTTTGGCACCTTCATTACCCAAGACAGTGCGGAAAAGCGTACTTTTGGAATGTTAGTAGGCCTTCGAGTTGACCTCAGGCCGTGGCTTTTTTGAGCAAACCTCTGTACGTACGAGGAACACCTCTTCCCGTATCCTTTTTGTATCTTGTGAACTCCACAAATCGCTTCAATTATGCTGTGTTGCAGTGTTTTGCATTTTCAACATCACAAATAACTTATCTTTACCATATTTCAAGTTTCTTTCTATACACATTGCATGCGTTGTCGTGTTATGCTTTACTTACACGTGTTTAAGTTTCTTTCTATACACATTGCATGCGTTGTCGCGTTATGCTTTACTTACACGTGTTCAAGTTTCTTTCTATACACATTGCATGCGTTGTCGCGTTATGCTTTACTTACATGTGTTCAAGCTTCTTTCTATATACATTGCATGCGTTGTCGCATTATGCTTTACTCACATGTGTTCAAGTTTCTTTCTATACACATTGCATGCGTTGTCGCGTTATGCTTTACTTACATGAGTTCAAGTTTCTTTCTATACACATTGCATGCGTTGTCGCGTTATGCTTTACTTACATGTGTTCAAGTTTCTTTCTATACACATTGCATGCGTTGTCGCGTTATGCTTTACTTACATGTGTTCAAGCTTCTTTCTATACACATTGCATGCGTTGTCGCGTTATGCTTTACTTACATGTGTTCAAGTTTCTTTCTATACACATTGCATGCGTTGTCGCGTTATGCTTTACTTACATGTGTTCAAGTTTCTTTCTATACACATTGCATGCGTTGTCGCGTTATGCTTTACTTACATGTGTTCAAGTTTCTATACACATTGCATGCGTTGTCGCGTTATGCTTCACTTACATATGTTCAAGTTTCTTTCTATACACATTGCATGCATTGTCACGTATTGCTTTACTCACATGTGTTCAAGTTCCCCATCACACACATTGTACACATTGTCACGTGTTCTTTACTTATATGTGTTTGTGCCTTCGTAGCATTGTTATGCTTGCCCCAAATTGCATTGTTATGCGTCCTACTCGACTTGCATTGTCACGCACTTTCAATTGCATTGATTGCATACTGCTAACAATATTGTACCTGTTAAGTTTTCTTTCTCTTTCAAGCACGATATTGTATATACGGTTCATTTGAAGCTGGTGCAACCAGACGAACCGCACAGGTATTGTATTCTTCGCGTGAAACATAGCGAGAATTACATGATTCTCTTACATCCCTTCTGCATTGTAATGTAGTTGGATTTGTGTTGATTGCTTAAAACTGTTGCATGTTATGCTTCGTTACAGCTTTCTTTGCATGATCATAAGTTATGTTCGGCTTCTTGAATTGTCAGTTGCATTTTGCCCCCGCCTTCGAGCGCATATCTTATATGTTTGTCTAAGTCTTCGGCCTTGTCAAAAATGGATCGTCTCTGGACTTTGACATTTACTCCCGTCATTATGATGACTTTCGAGTTCTGTCAAAGAGGGGCAACTGTAGACACCCCATTTTTGACCGTCCTCAAGACTTGGACGTCACCGTTTGAACACTCGGTGATCATCTATGCTCGTGTTTGTTTTGAGTTCCCGGAGGTCTCGGCTACCCTTGCTTCAGGATCTCTCAACTCGACTGTTCTGTGGTTGGTTTTGCATCAAACACTTGTGTTTTTGTTTTTGAGACAGGGAGTGGCTTGTTAGTCCCTCCTGAGACCCACCAGCCGTGGTTTGAGGCCACCGGCCGTGTCTTCTTGATACCGGCCATTAGTGAAATAGTCCATTGGTCGGTCGGCACTATGAGTGGTCGACCGACACTTTATTTGGCCAGTGGCCTCATTTTCTGGCCGGTATCGCTTTTTTCCCTTTTTCAGGCATAACACATGCTAGCTGTGCCAGCTGGAGTGCACAAACGTGGCCGTCCATGCACGAGTGTGGCTGTTTTGCCCCTTTTGCACCTTTTTGGTCTAGCTTCTTGAGGAAGCTTGGACCTTTGTCTTAACTTCCTCAAGAAGCTTGGACACCTGTCCCAGCTTCCTAAGGAAGCCTTGGCCCCTTTGCTTAGCTTCCCTTAGAAGCCTTGACCCTTTAGGATAGCTTCTCTTGGAACCTTAGCCTTTTGTTTGGTCTATATAAGAGCCCCTCCTCTCTCCTTTGTTTTGGTTCAGAAAATCCAGACCTAATACATACATATATCTGATATATCATCCTCTCTCTCTATATCTCCCTCTCTCTCTTCATTTTGTGTGTGTTTATAGCCTAAAAGTGTGTTTAGTTCATAGTATTGCACTAAAACACACACTATTACACCATACTTCGACTTTGGGAGGCATTGAGGGTTTGTTCTTGAGGTTTTGGACTGGTTTCGATCAGAAGAAGAGGGCTGCATTTGCTGTTCTTCAAGGATTCTCCAAGGGTAACACTTTTACTTTATATTTCCCAATCTTGCACTAGTCTTTTACCTATCTTGCTTACTGTTTTAGACTTTGTGTATAACTGAAAAAAGTCTTATATTTGCATGCTTAAGATACTTCATTCAGGTTGTTTTGGTGTTGGGGGTCGACCTCCCCCTCTAAGGCCTTGTTTGGCCCTTTTGGTGCTCTCTTTGCTAAGCTTTGGTTACTATTGTGTGTTGACCTTCTCACCACTAAAATCCAGTGGATTTTCAGTGGTGAAGAAGGGGGTTTGAGGTCTTGCATAGGGGAGGGACACCCCTCTCCCCTTTGTGTCTCATTTGTGCATGCTTTGGCCTCATAAGGGTAGCATATGTGCTTGGTTGTTTTTGGTTCCATTTCAGAGGTTTTTAGGTGTTGTTTGGTCATAATATGTCTCTATTTTTGGTCGGATTAATGGCCTCTCCCATGCTTAATACACTTGCTTTGTATTCCCCCCATTTTGCCTAGAAATGCATCTAGCCATTAAACCCTCATGCTTGTATATTTCTACGTAACTTTGTGAAGCTTTTGGTCATTATTTATCATGATAGAGGTCTGTTGGGTGCTGATTTGATCATATTTTCCATGTTTGATATAGCCACCATGCATTTTGGCTTGAGAGCCTTAGGTGTGTGGGTCACTAGCATGCTTTACTTGGCTTATTGCCATAATTTGGCATCATTTGAGATCATATTTCAGTCCATGTAATGTGGTCTTACACTTGCATTTGGCTCTCTTTCAATGCTTTGAAGTGTTGTAGTTTTGTGTCTCAAGAGTTGGTCATTGTGTTTGCCACCATGTTTAGACATTTGGGATGCCATCTAAGTGGGTTTTGGGGCTCATTCTAACATGCCATAGCTCTTATTTTGTTGGTCTAATGTCCATGTTTGTCTTCTTTTAAGTGCGCTTGAAAGTTGGCTTTTATGCCTTGGTCTTAGGCCCATTGGTTTGCATGCTTGTCTTACATGTTGGCACCATCATTTTAGTACCTTTGGCCACTGTTTTGGGGTGTGGCTGAGGTTCCTCCATCCTAGTGTAAGTCCATGCATTTGTGTCTTGTAGTATGATCATCACATTGCATGATTGTTGCATCCTTGTAGTTAATGCATTATTACATGATTATCATTTTGCCTAGTTGTCTATCTAGGTAGCAGTGTAGCATTGCATGCTTAGCACATTGCATATTTGCATGTTTGATTGGTGTTTACATTTCACATGCTTTGCTAGCTTGAGTCATTTTGGCATACTCGAGCCATATTGCTTACATGCATTACATTTTGTTTGGTTTGGGGTGTCAAACCAAGCACGAGGGATGAGGTGCGTTCGTACTCAAAGTGACGTAATGCGCCTCGATCCTCGGTCGCCGACGCCCTTGATCCCTACATGATAGGGCGTGAAGCTTTCATTTGTTTGTTGCATGCATTGACATTGATTTTCTGACTTGGCCTTTTAGGCCATCACGCATCGAAATGTGCAATTGATGACCCGAGGGTCGAGGGCCATGCTCCCTTGAGTCCATTACATGATAGGGAATGTGGCCATGCTCACATTTGCTTGAAAATTCCATGCCATACACTGTTTGCCCTCTGCTGCTGTCAGCTGCAGGTTTCAGCAGAAAGAATTGGTCGGCCGGCAGTGTTGGGTGCCGACCGGCAGAACATGTTTGGTCGAGAGAATAATATTTGGCCGATAATCCCATTCCAATGGCCGGTGGCATTTTGTTCTGGCCGGTGGCATCCCAGAATACTCAGGGAATGATTCAAAGCAGTTCTGGAGACTTTCAGAATTTCAGAGGGGCAGGGCAGCGTAAACAGAGGCAACAATGCTATGGCAGGGAGTTTTCGGGCGAGACGAGTCAAGCATGCATCATTCACGCATCCCGAGGCGGGGCTGTGGCCACCTTCTTTCTGCATTTAACTTGTTAATTAATTAGAAATTCTGTAATGATTAATTTAGTATTATTGATTCGGACTGTAATATTTATTCGGACCCTCCGAGCGAGGGCAATTGTAATAAGTGTGCGTGAGTGTGTGCATGTCTTCCAACCCCACGTCTTTCTTCCTTTTTATTTACTAGCTTTCAATGGTTAGTCTAGAGCATGTTTCAATTAGCATACAGTATGATAGCATGTTTGCATCCGTTCATTCGTTTTGCATGCACTGGGCTCGGTGCATCATTCTAACTGCATTTGCACTTCAATTCCAAATTGAATACGTGTTAGTTGTAGCATCGCACATGTCATTGTAGATTAGCCGAGCCTACCTTAGTTGCATTTTGCATGTGTCGCATTAGGCACTTAACGTGAACTAGGATCATGCATATGATTACTAACTAGTTCATTGTTTTGGCACGGAGTACTAGGTGAGCATTTATGCTTTAGCATCTCTCATGAGTGTGAATGTTAACATGACAACATGATTACCATGAGGCTACTTACTTATGTGATATAACTGCTTGAATGCCTGTGGGTGAAGGTTGGATAGTTTGAGTTGGAATAACTCGTTGAAATCCGTGCTTTAGCCTACTTGCGAGTAGTAAATTTTAAACTATTTTTCAAACAAACGGATATGCAATGTTTTGTTCCAATTTAGGCGAGTTGGTCTATACTTGTTTGCTGTACGCATAACATAGTAATTCTAGGCTAATAACTGGAATAGGAACACATAATGCTTTCAAAACAAGATATCACGGTTAGTAGAGGCTGATCTTTGATCGGGCGTGAGGGGGTGCCCATAGCTGACCTCCCCCAATCGTACCCAAGTTCCCGAGCCGAGGCAACTTTGGTGATGACGGACACGTGGCCTTTGGCACCGAGTCAGGGTTTCCTAAATTTCCCAAAATAAAATATTTAGGTGGCGACTCTGTATCTGGCAAAGCAGTCCATGTTTGGCACTTCTTTTCTAAAAATCTGTTTTTCTCAAAACAATTTGCCGGATTTGGACTCTTTGGTTCAGATTAAGAACCGTGACAATTCGAGAGTCCGAACTGTAGTAAGCCCAATATGAACAGAACGAGACTCACTCTCCCGGGGTGTTTGGGCGCGTCTATAGTTACGAGTAAATTGGAGATATCTTAGAACACTTATAATTATTTTCTAGTGTTCTACTCTCAGATTACTCATATATCTACTTAATTTACTTACTGCATAAGCTATATCTGGGCAAGTACAGTTCATCAAGTACATTAAACTTCTAATAATTTGGGCATACTCTAATTGAGAAATACTTTCCTGTACATTCTTAGAAAGAAACAAATTAACATCTACAGGTGTTCTAGCAAGATGATCATCATCTTTGCTAAATTTGTCAAGTATTTTCTCAATGTAATAAGATTGCGACAAAGCATATCCTTCTAATGTTTTGGTAATTTTCATATCAAGAATTACATCAACGTTGCCCATGTCTTTCATGTCAAAATATTTATTCAACATTTTCTTGGTAGTTTTAATCATAACATTATTACTACTTATGATGAGCATATCATCCACATAAAGACACATAATGACATAACCTTTGTCTGTGTTTTTAATATAAACACATTTGTTACACTCATTAATTTTAAATCCATTTAACATTATTGCCTTGTCAAATTACTCATGCCATTGCTTTGGTACTTGTTTTAAACCATATAATGATTTAACCAATTTACACACTTTCTTTTCTTTTCCTGCGACAGAAAAACCTTCTGGTTGTTCTATGTAAATTTCTTCATCTAACTCACTATTTAAGAAAGCGGTTTTCACATCCATTTGATGAATTTTTAGATTGTATAGAGATGCAATGGCAATTAGCATTCCAATGGATGTTATTCTAGTAACATATGAGTATATGTCAAATTAATCAGACATTCTTTTTGTCTATATCCTTTGACCACAAGTCTTGCCTTGTATTTGTCAATTGATCTATCTGCTTTCATTTTTCTTTTGAAAATCCATTTGTACCCAAGAGGTTTAGAACTTGGTGATAAGTCCACTAATTCTCAAATGTGATTTTGCAAGATGGATTCAACTTCACTGTTGACAACTTTTTTCCATAAAGGAGCCTCAGGACTGAACATAGCTTCTTTAAAAGTTAAAGGATCATTTTCTAACAAAAATGTTAGAAATCTGGACAAAAAGATTTTGAGGTTCTAGCACGTTTACTACACCTAGGTTCCTCTTCTTTATTTTGATCTATCTCTTGCTCTTGCTCTTGATCTTGTTCTTGATCGTTACTAGTAATAGCATCAAAAGATCTTTTCTTATTATTAGTCTTTTGTCCAATCTTATTCAGAAACACATATTCAAAGAAATATGCATTCCGAGATTCAATAATAATATTTACATGCATTTTGGAATGTTTTGATTTATGAATCAAAAATTGATATGCACTACTATTCTTGGCATAACCAATGAAAATGCAATCAATGGTTTTAGGACCTATCTTAGTCTTTTTAGGACTAGGAATAGCCACTTTGGTCAAACACCCTCACACTTTTAAGTATTTGTAGAATGGTACTCTCACATGCCACATTTCATAAGGTGTTTGATTCACTTTCTTTCGGAGTACTTTATTTAAAATATAATTTGTAGAAAGTATTACTTCCCTCCACAAGTTCTGAGGTACTTTAGAACTTATTAACATGGCATTCATCATTTTTTTTAAAGTACTATTTTTCCTATCAGCAATTCTATTTTGCTGAAGTGAGTAAGGAGCAGTGGTTTGATGAATTATTCCATGTTCTTTACAAAACTCACCAAAATGTGATTCATATTCACCACCTCTATCACTTTTTAGTTTTTGGATTTTTTTACCAAGATGATTTTCAACTTCATTCTTATATTGAATGAAAGTTTCCAAAGTTTCATCATTGGTTCGAATTAAATAAACATAACTATATCTAGTATAGTCATCTATAAAAATGATAAAATATTTTTTCTCACCTCTAGTTTGAATTGATTTAAAATCACAAATGTCACTATGAATTAATTCAAGTAGTTCTGTATTTCTTTCAATTGAATAAAAAGGGGTTTTGGATAGTTTTGCCTCAACGCAAATTTCACATTTATGATTTGAATCAATATCAAATTTAGTTAAACATTCCATATTAATTAATCTACGCAAAGATCCATAATTAACACGTCCAAGTCTACCATGCCATAAATTTGAAGACTCAAGCAAGTAAGAAGAAGATGTATTTTTATTAATAACTGAGGATACAACTGTGACAACCCTCACCTCTGATTAGTGCTAATCTGTGATTAAGCATGATAAGTGATTGATTTGACTGAAATTTTGAATTGATTGCATGAGTAGGTTGTTTGATCGCATTTCTATCTATTTGATTACTTAATTGATCTGTTCATGTTTTAAGTTTTGAATTGCAAATTGAAGGCCTTATCGGCGGCCGAATCTGAAATTGATTAGTGTTATATGTTAATTAGAATTTATGTGATTTTATGGTAGATTCAATTGAAATTTGATTTGGTATGATTAAATTAGATTAAATGGAGCTGAATCGCATTAGTTCAAGTTATTTACGAAATTGCCACTTAGTGGACAATCCTAGGCCATTGTTTACCCTCCATGTTATGTATTTGAGGCATCATTCCTTCAGCCATTTCCTTAGACAAACAGTATGAGAGAGGAAAGTGAGAGAAAGAACTTGAGTTCATCAAATTTAGCTTGGGAACTAGAAGAAATTGAAGAGAGATTGCATATTTGAGCTTGTATACCTTGAATTCAAGACCTAAGGTAGAGATTTCACCTTCTCCATTGTGAATTTGAGTTGTATCTTGCAAGGTTCATGGTAATTTAGAGTTTAAAGTCAAGGATTAATTTAAAGAGTTGAATTATGAGCTAATTTATGCATGCATGTTCATATTCTTGCATTTTGAGGTTGTTTTGCATGAATTCATTGCATGCATGTGTATATTTTGAATGTAGTCCATGAATTCACCATGTTCTTAAGCTTAATCTTGCATTTGGCCAAGTTTTAGAGCACTTGATTCATAAGAGTTCTTCCATGATATTGTTTTACATAGTTCATGAGAGTTTCTTTGAAATTGTGTTCAATTGACTCACCCTTGGGCTTTGATTTTATAAATTGATCTTCAAAACATGTTATATTATGGGTTTAAAGTGTTTTCCTAGAAAATGGGCCCAAGAGGTTGAGTTTTGAAGTGTTGAATGCTTGGTTTGAGCTTTGATGGCAAATCTAAAAATTCCAGAATTTGGCTTCCTCGCTCGAGCGAAGGATTCCGCCCTCGAGCGACCATCGTTTGTTCAGAGCTCCGCTCAAGTGAAGGAATGATGGCTCGCGCGTAAATTGCAAGCTCTCAGGTTTTTGGTGCACGCAGACGCACGCTCGAGCGGGGGAACCCACGCTCGAGCGGGGGAACCTACGCTCGAGCGAGGACTGTGTCTCATGCTCGAGCGAGCGTCGAGCGGAAGTTTTCAACATCCTGCACTTTTTACATTTTTACAGACTGCTCGAGCGAGGAAGTTCACGCTCGAGCGACACCACTGTTTGACAAGCTCGCTCGAGCGAAGAAAGCCACGTTCGAGCGAGACCCCTGTTTTTTTAAAATTTTGAAAAGTGTTTTAAAATACATCTTTGCATCCTCATTTCATCCTAGGCATTCCTAGGCCTAGTTTAAGGCATCTTAATGAGGATATTGATGTAGGACCACACCGAGTCAAGTTGAGGGGCTAGTTTGTCTATCCCAAGTGTGTAACTTAGTGTGTGTTCATTCTGTAACTGTATAGGGTTGGCATCCGAGGACGCTCATTAGCTGCTTATAGCCCAGTGCTCTGTGAGTAACAATGTTGTAAAGATATGTTCAATTATGAATATTTTCTGAATGATCAACTGTTCTGTTTACTGAAACGTTATTGTTTAATGAACGAATATTTGTCCTATTTGTAAACTGCATTCGTGGCATCCTTAGTAACTTACTGTTACTGCTACTGTCACAGAGATCTCTGTCAGTTCCCAAGTTTGGAACCATTACTGTTTACTGTTATGATGGCCATCAACTGACTGTTCGGTCTGTTAAGACCTACTGTATTGTTTTGCTATTAGATGTACCACATATAACTGCTATGGTTTCTAACTGACTGATATGACTGTTTAATGACTGAAAGGACATTTATTCTTAACCTCTTTACACAGTTGTTATTCACTGGGCTTTAGCTTACTGTTGATATTTATATGTAGGTGTTCAGGCACCGAACCGATGCTAGGAGCGTTGGGGTAACTCCCTTTTGTCAAGCCAACCATCGTGCCTCACTTCGAGGTTCCATGTTAGTCCAAGCCAGGGCTTTTTGGGGTGTCTCAGTTCACCCTTTTGCTTCTGCTCTGTAATACTGTTTTAGACTTGTACTGTACAGTTTGAAGAAAGGACTTGGTCCCTAACCTGAATGTTTGTACATACGATGTATATATGTTTTGCTTATGAATGTGAATATGTTCAGAAAAGTCTTTTTGCATACAGACTGTCACAGCTCATTGGACATCTTTTATTACTGTTTTGGCTTCTGCTAGCCCATATACTCTGTATTACTGTCTTTGTTGTCAAGCAGGTCTTTGGTAATCACGGATTACTGGCCGGTTACGGTGCTAAACCCATAGGGCGGGTTTGGGTCGTGACAACAACAGTCATTACATTCATCTTGAAAAGGCCACCAGACATGTAACATTTTCCTACATACATCCCATTCTTAGTAAATACAAATTTATCACTCTCAAACACTAGACTGAACCCATTCTTACTCAACAAAGATCCGGAAACAAGATTGTTGTGAATGTCCAGTACTGTCACAATAGGAGAGGGGTTTGGTGCAATTGCAGCCACTACACTAGTACTTGTTTGGGCATTAGTTTCAGTAGCCATTAATTCTAAATTATAAAATAAAATTATAATTATAATTTATACTACACAGAAAATTAATCTAAATTCACAGAATTAAATACTGTGAAAATAAAAGAAACAAGAATGTAACTTTTATTTTTTAATTAATTTGGAAATAAAATAAAATTTTATTTAACCAAATTAATTCCACACAGAAAATTAAATTTCTGTAACACTGCAATAATTAAAAAATAAATAAATATATTTTTAATTAATGAACACTTAGAAATTATTTAAGAAAATCAAAATTAATTTCTGATAAACTTCACAAATAAATATTCTGAATTGTTAATGATATTAGTATGTAACTACTAGTTGTCAAAGAAAATAAACAGTATATTACTACTATTTGTTTTCCAACCAGAATATTATTTTGTAAAATCACAGAAAATAATTTCTGTAAGAAGAAGAAAGAAGAAAGAAGAAAGAAGAAAGAAAATAAACGAAAAATTCTATAAACAGAATAATTCGATTCTGTCTTAAGATTGTTGGAACAATCTTCTGTGAAAAATAAATAAATTGAAACAAATAAAACAAATTACATACCGAATTTATTTTTACCGAACCGAATGAATATTTAAAGACCAAGTCGAGTGTGTAACACTCTGTCCTTAAGACAGATTCGCTCCGCCATGGTGCTTACGGTTAAGTGGCGTCTATCTCCTAGGATACAATGATCTTCACAACTTTGTAGTAGCACTCCAAACAAATTTGTTCGGCGAACTAGAACCTTGTGTTCTATACTTTGTTTAATTTTCCTCAAAAACTAATATGAAGAGAAAGTACACAAATGAGCAGGATAGCAAAATGTAATTTCCAGACTGTTTTTGAATGCTTGAACACTACTGGAAATGTTAGTATTTATAGGCAAAATTAATAGACCCGAACAGGTGCTTTTTGAATGAACAGGTGCAAAACCGAATTGAACAGATACAGGTTTAAACTAAACAAATCTGTTAACAGTTTTGGATCTATAACTGCCAGTTTTGGATTTGTAATTGCTGGGCAGTTTTTCACACTATTAAAACAGTTTGAAACTGTTAGGAATATTTTGGACTGAAGGAAGTAAAAATAGACAGAAAATTAATTCAATTTTGGTACAAAATTTGAATTTGATTTCATTAAAAAATTCAAATAAATTTTGTCCAAAAAATTAATATAAGAACCAACCTGACCCACAACCGTGCCCGGCACAGCTCGGCCCGGCCGGACAGGCGGCGACGGTGCGCGCGTGTAGTGGTTTTAGCCAAGGTTTTATTTGTCCATAACTCCTCTCTTCTACAAATTTAGGGTGCCTTTTGGGGCCCAACCTAAGTGTTGTAATCTATAGCTTATATACATAAACAAGCTCTCTTAAAGTTTCAATGTGGGACAACCCATATTTACTTCTTCAATTGTCCATTCTACGAACCCGAAAACGACGTCAACTTCCCATTCACTCATAAATGGTTTTGACGAACCGTCTTCACCGTGTGACTTACTATGCGGCAAGAAACACGTCACCTCTTCGGAGCCACCCCAAAAGATGTTTGGGGCTTACTCAAAATTGGGCTCAAAGATGGCCCCAAAATAAGCCTACATAAAACCATTTTCCAACAACCTATAGCTTGGCAAGCCAGGAAAACAAAGACAAACAAAAAACCCATACAACCAAACTTTCAGCAAACGGCGAGTCAAATCTGACGGGGAAGGAGGTGGCAATGCAGGGGAAGAGAGGCGACATCCAACAGGCCAGGAGAAGGCGACAGATAAGACGATGAAGGGCGAAAAACTCTGGCGATGATGGACGACACTGAGAGGAGGCGGGACGGAGGGGAGAGGACAGATTCGACGAAAGCCACAGCTGAAGTTGAGACGGTGGGAAACAAACACCTCACAGAGAAATGAGAGGATGAAAAGCCAAAACTTCCAAGTTATTGGGCCAAAGCAAGGAAGGGAAGAAGAAAAAATGAGGGGTAGGAGGGGGGGAGGGGGCCGGAGGCCGCCAGAAGCCCCTCCCCCACCCCGACTGCCGCTGTACTCTTGAAACCCTAAGATGAGAAAAGTTTAGATTTCTATTGCCTAGATTAATTCAATCCCATCTTAAATGGACGATTTCAATCTAAGGCACTGGCTTTTTTCCAATCTTAAATCGAATTAGAGGGTGTTGTTAGACTTGTGGGAGCCCACCATAAGTGTCGTTTTGATAATCCAAACCTGTAAACAATCAAGTTGATCGGATATCGATAGCTACGTGATCAAATCTGTTCTGTATTAAAAAAATAGACAGTGAAAAAATAAACGGTTGATAGAAAACGGATCCGATGATATAGCTATCAATATTCGATTAACGTGGGTTTTTATAGGCATATAGTACTTGATGAGTTCTATATATTGAACGGTTCGGATTATCGAAACCGGGATCCGTGGTGGGTCCCAACGGATCCAACAACACCCTTTAGTCCGATCTAGGATTGGAGGAAGGTAGTCCCTTCAATCAAACGAGTAAATACATTCTAATTTAGCAATTTTTTTTGTGAAAAAACATTAAGTTTTGATTAGGGACAGATATACAAATTTTAATCTGCCAAACTTGACCCAACCGCATGAATTAGGAATTGTTCATAAATATTGATATATGTACATTATTGGATAAATTATAAATACATTTGTTAAGATTTGTTTAAAATGTAAATTGTCTTTTGTGGTTTAAAAAATTACAAATACCCTCTTATCAGGATTTTTTATTTAACAGAATTAACGGTAAAAATGAAATTTCTAACTACTTTTCTATACAACAATAAAATTACATGGATTGTTAATTGAAATATATTTTTGACGTCGTTAAAATTTATTAATTAATTTAATAATTTATTAATAAAATGGGTCATTTATTATGCGATTATAAATTTGAAAGGGCATGATATAATTTCCAGAATCGTAAGAATAATCTGTATTTTAAATAAATCTCAAAAAATATATTTATAATTTACCCTACATTATTATTTATACATTATATTATTTATTTATTCAACAAATAAAGTATTGAAAATTAAAATGGGCACTTTTCATTTTTGAGAAAAGCAAAATCTTCACTCCTCATTGTTAAGTTAAAAAAAGTATGATATATATATATATATATATATATTGTTGTAAAATTTGATTTGTTTTAAAATTTGATTTGTTTAGTAAAGAAATTAGAATTCTTTTCGTAAAAATATGAATTATTCAATTCGGCAACTCAATCTGTATCCACTCGTAAATCAGCCTAACCAGTTTGGTCGATTTTGAAATCATGAGGGGTTAGATGTGAATGAAAGTTTCTCAACCTAAACAGCTTTCAATTGAATGGTGGAAGATATGTCAACCGCTCAGACCTAACCCGCCAGTACCCTAATATATACTCTGCAAATTTAATTCAAAATTTTGTCTATAAGTGCCTTTATTATACACACTCTTAA
Source organism: Camellia sinensis (assembly GCF_055761805.1). NCBI lineage: Eukaryota > Viridiplantae > Streptophyta > Magnoliopsida > Ericales > Theaceae > Camellia > Camellia sinensis. The sequence continues at coordinate 87,890,561 of NC_138963.1, forward strand.
AATATTATACCAAATGCATGTTGAGATCGCAAAATGTTATAATTAAATAACTTTCAATCATAATTAAAAACTATAATGGTTTGTAATCAAATATTACTTGAGGTATAATTAAAAACATTTTTCGGTCATAGCCAAAATAAATACAAAAAATCATAACTAAGTTATAATTAACATCACAATATATCGTAATCAAATACTACAAAGGTCATAATTTAGAAATGATACAAACCCTTTTAGAGGTGTATATAATAAAATTTTCCTTTTGTCTATTATATTTATTTAAGAAAAATGCTAAAAACAACCCTCAGAGTTGTTGTTAGTGTCAAAAAAATTGTGTATTAAAATATGTAAAAGTATTTTAAAATATGTGAAAATTAGAATTATAAATATTTTAGACTTTTGTGGTGCTTAGGGTTGTCATCAGCAAAATTCTTTATTTAAAAGAAAAAAATTGGTGATAAATATAAAAGGGTAAATTACAAATACACTATTAGAGATTTACTTAGAATACAGATTGTCACTTGTAATTCTGAAAATTACAAAACTCCCATGTCAAGTTCGTCATTTACTAGAATTAACAGAAAAAATAAAATTCTTTAATTTTTTTTCTTTTACGAAAATAAAATTAATATAAATATTAATTGAAAGAAAAAATGCTTGGGAGTACTAATTTGGCACCGCCAATCCACCCATAATGACATAAAATGGACTATCTAAAGGGGTGAACCCCACACTCCTCTCTCTATCACTCTTTTTCATATCATTAAGAATAGATTAGAGATGCTAGATTGGTGAGATGTAGCATAGTTGAAATGAAGCATATAGCGTATTGACAATGTCAATTATTTTATTTATTTATTGAGTGAAAAACAAATTAGTAATAGTTTTATTCTTATACTTTTTCTGTTTGTTGTTTCTCTCCATTCTCAAACACCATCGCCGACCACATATGTAGGCCCTTAGAGAAGTCATCAGCGGCGATTAACAATGATGATGGACAAAAAGGCAGAGGTATTATGGTATTCAACAATGTTAGGTAGCTTAAAATTTTGTGGCTCAAATGACTCAAATCCCTCAAAACGACGTCGTTTTGACAGATTTGAGCCATTTGAGTCACAAAATTTTGAGCTATCAAACATTTTCCTATGACATTTCAAATTTTTTTTTTTTAGCCTAAAAAGAATAGAGTTTGCAGCAAGGGAAATGCTCTGGTGTGCAATCTTAAAGGGGTGCATAACATATGCAATCTACTACAAAAATGTGTAATTTTATCATAAAATTTCATAACATTAATCACAACATGTGTAATTTCACCACAAATTGGTGTAATAAAAATGTTCAAAATTTTATAGTTGATGTTGCAAAATTTTATGGCTTGGTTACAATATTTTTGTTACGCCAATTTGTTATGAGGTTACACATTTTATGATTAATATTATAAAATTCTTAAGTAAAGTTACACATTTTTATGATAGGTTGCATATGGTGTGGGGGTGCACACCGGACAGCTTCCTTTTGGGGAGGAGCTATTGCTTAAAAAATTTCAAAATTAGATCTTTGGCCTGAATACCCTATTTAAATTTTATTTATTTTTTAAATGAGTTTAAATATATTGTGAATTTAAATGAATCGGGTTTGGGTGTCTATTTAAATATATACTCTACTACTTTTTTGTGGTTAACAAGTAAACTCCTCAAGTCTATCCTCCGTTGACTTTGGAATCAACTACCTAATATCGGTTGTCGAAGTAGGATGAGGGACAAACCTCAGGTGTGTGCACCGACTCCACAATGCATCCACTATTTCAATCAGAGAGTGCAGTGGCCAGGATTCGACCTCACATCCAAACCCTCGATACGGTTCGTTTAACACTTAGAGAGCCGTCTTAGGACCACTGCACTAAACCCTTGGGAGTTGGCCCTGGGGAGTGTGGAAACTGGGACCTTAAAGTTTATGCCCCAAAACTTTACCAAAGTGTCACAATCCCTTGGGTTTATATACTACTACTTATTCAGCTTCTCTACCACATTACCAACCACAATCTCACCACCACATCGCATTGTTGTTGCCACAACCACTTCTATTGTTATCGCCGTTATCTCTTTATCACTACTACTACCACCACTATTTATTGAAAAAATAATAATAAAGTAAATGAATTCATCGTGTTTATTTGTCCAACTTTTATCCAATTAAATTCAAGTTTATTTGTCCAACATTTATCTAATTCAACTTAATTCATTTAAATCTATTTGTTATGTATTATATAGAAAAAATAAAAAAGTAATCAACTTATTATAAGCAAGCAAATTTTAAATTCATTTGAGGTAGGTTAAAAAAGTGTACAAATTAAGCCTAAACCATTCTGAAATTCACCATACTAAAATTCAATGTTTTCTTGATAGTCCTGTTAAAATGTGTGTCCAAATCTTTATGTACTAATGATTCGTTTGATTCAACTTTGAGTTTAAAGTGGACAATTATAAATCATTTTAGCTTTCTAGAAACTAGTCTATTTAATTTATTTAAATTCTTTTTGTATCATATGTCAAAGTAAAAGTTGAACCAAATATTTTAACATAGATTTTAAAAATAAAAATTATTTTAAAGAAATCTAATAAAATATACCAAGTGGCCTGAACATTAATCATAAAATTGTGTGAGAAAATTAGGATATAATAAATCTCGAGACAATATTCAATGCCTAGGAGAGTATTGCAAGCATGAAGCAAAAAAATAGGATTCTGACATTCCAACAAATGTCTTAGATGTATTGATAATACGAGAGTTATTGTCAATTATCAATCACTACAAATTGCGACGGCTCGGTGCCGTCGCAAATACTCTTCATGCCATCTCAAAAAAATTTTAGCGACGGCAAGTGGGGGGTCACAATAGAGGGCGTTGCAATGCCGTCGCTTTTTTTTAGCAACGACAATTGGTACCTTTTGCGACGGCAATTTGCTGTCGACTATAATATGTAAAAAAGTTAGATTTTTTGCGACAGCACCATTTTACCGTTGCTAAAAGTGTTATTTGAGACGGTAAAAAATGCTGTCGCGAATGGTTCTATTTTTGTAATGCTCTGCTATTTCATATATGAATCCATCACAACCAATATAACAACACATCTCAAAGCCATCATTTTCACTGAACTAAGAATTAAAATTTATAACTTCTCTATTTACATGTCCTTAAAATCTTGTACCCAACTCCAAGTTCTACAAACATGATGACAATTACAATAGAAGAACCTCATGGGTGTACAAGACAACAACAAAATAAGCTAACAGCCCTATTACAAAACTCTAAGTCTTTACAATACAATATTCTTGACTGTCAATCCCAAAACCGCTTACTTCAAATCACCACTGTAGTTGTACAACATTATTTTCTAAAAAATAGAATAGGGGTGAGCTATGTACCCAGTAGGAATACATTTAACCAAGTATTTAATCATTCGAATAAATTTATGGCACCCTTGAGACAAAACATAATAAGTAGTTATGAATACATGTAATCTTCATTGATTATGTAAATAAATAACGATTAAGCATGGACCATTACATTTTACACCTTTACAACACAACAATTAAACAATCACGTCAATGGAAAACAAACCATGAGTCCCATGTAAGAGTCCAACACAAGTTGCTTTAGTTTTAAAAACCATCCCTCACATTTGCCGACTATTATATGGCAGGAAGTGGGCATCTAAGAAAACCATCCGTTTTTCCACTTTCGCCGGCTATTATACGGCAGGATTGTGTGGACACACAAAAATATTTTTCCCACATTCGTTTAGCGATAAGCCTAGACAGGGCATTTGGGCTCCTTTTAAACTCCCCGCACGGGTACCAACATAACACCACATTTTCCAAAAATCGACTCTTACTTGGACTTATGCATAATTAACAGTTTCATCACATTTAATTCAATCAACAAACATCCATCATCACAATAGATGAAACACCACATAATATTCAAAGAATAATAACATTCAAGTCACAATTCCTTTACTATATCAACATCTACATCTTGCATCTCTTGATTGTTCATAATATTCCATGTATCAAAGGAAATTCCACTCAATTTAGTATTTTCTATTCAAATTGAAAAGTTAGGGTTTTACCAAATTTGGGGGTTTCTCTCCTTCATCATAGATATAGGTTTTAACAACATTTATATATATGTTCTTAGCAAAAAAGTTAAGAAATTTCAAGCAAAAGTCAAGCAAAATGATTTATTTGTGTAAAACATGGTTTTAATCCAACAAGATCCTCAAATTAGCTTATAAGTCACAACAATACCATGAAATCTCTGCAAAATAAAGAAATACTAAGATAAAAGTATCCCTACCTCAAAGAAATGAAAAGAAAACTCGGAGAAACCCAAAGTTGATGAAATCTCGAAGTCCTTGGATCAAAAGAAAGCCCTCGACACGCTCTCCAACCTTCCTCAAGGGACCTAGGTGAGAAGATTCTTCTAGATGAGCAGATCTAGCTATCTAAGTGGGAAAAAGTTGGGTTTAGAGAGAGGGAAGAGAGGCTCACGGTTTGAGAGGAAAGAGAAGGAGAAAATCATAAGAGAGAAGAGTGTTGGGTTTATTTATAGTAGTAAAAAAGTAGCCGTAAGGTCATTGTAAAGAATAAGCCCCAAACCCCCAAAGTAGGGCCCATTCGAACCCAAAAATTCTGGAAATAACACACAGAGGTCGACTCTTCGGGCAGAGGTGTCGACCCTATAGGTAGAAAAGACAATCTGGCACAAGCAACAGGGGGTCGACCCTTCGACAGAAGGGGGTTGACCCTAATTTCCAGCAACTAACACACAAATTCTGCAATATAAGAGGGTCGACCCTTCCTAGACAGGTGTTGACCCTATAGAAGACCAGTAGAGGCACTAAGAATTCAAACAGGTATAACTCCCTCTTTTGGACTCCGTTTTAGGTCGTTCTTGTGTCCAAATCGAAGCCCTGGAAACAAGCTTTTCAATGGTTCTAGCCTCACATTCAAATTCAAAGTATGGAAGGAGAAAACGGATAAAGAGTGAAGGTTAGTCAAAAACGAAAACTCAAATTTGGGGCTTTTGATATAATCTTGCCTAAATACCTTGTTAAGGCTTCAATCAAGGTTCCAAACATCCCCCAAGGGTCCTCAATCATAATATTTAAAGTTCACTTGCCAACCCATCAATGTCAAGGGTCCAACAACCATACAAGTTTTAAGGTGACGGGTACTAATTTACACCAATCCAATACAAATTAGAATCCGAGTCATTATAGTTTTTTTGTGACGGCATGCCACTGTCGCCAATGGTCCTAATATTTTTTGCGACGGTATGGTGCCGTCTTTAAAAAAAAAAAAACTACAATAAAATTATTAAAAATATTAAAATTACCTGTTATAAATGAAAAACAATTAAAAAAGAAACCAATAATTGCATAATAATATAAAAATTTCTGTATAGAAAAAATAATTTCTCCATAATAAAAATATTCTTGCATTCCTAACTACACATCAACAAAATTACCCCACTACATAATGTTCCATAATACATATATAATGTTTAAATACATAATGTTGTCATAATTCAAAATAACATAAACAAAAATTGCAAGTTTTGCTCATCATTCTCCGTGGGTAACAAAAACAAAAATTAGTTGCATTCTTCACAGACATACATTCCACAAGAAGCAAAACTCCTACTCGGAAAATATCTAAAAACAAAAAATAAATATAATTAATGACAATATAATTTTGTGTTAATATGTTAATTACAAAAAAACATAAAAATGTAACTACTATAAAATTACAAAGATAATTAAGTAAATAATTTTTCCTAGACTGAAATCCGGCTCTAACTCCCAAACCAAGAACCTGATTCGAGTCCTGTCTTCTCCCATAAGTTTCTTGTGCCTAGACGGTTGTGTGTGCCAAGTTTCATGCTACTCCGATGCCGTTTGGTGATTTTGGGATGTTAACACTTCAAATTCTAAGTTTTTTAAGAAACTAGTTTATTTCTTAAGAATGAAATTCGGCTCTAACTCTCAAACCGGGAACCTAATTTGAGTCTCGTCTTTTCCCAGTAGTCTCTCGTGCCTAGGCGATCGTGTGTGCAAAGTTTCATACTACTCCGACACCATTTGGTGATTTTGGGGCATTAACACCTCAAATTCTAAGTTCCTTAATAAACTAGTTTGTTTTTTAAGAGTGAAATCCGGTTCTAACTCTCAAACTGGGAACCTGAATTGAGTCACCGTCTTCTCCCACAAGTCTCTCGTGCCTAGATAGTCATGTGTGCCAAGTTTCTACTCTGATGCCGTTTGGTGATTTTGGGGCATTAACACCTCAAATTCTAAGTTTCTTAAGAAACTAGTTTGTTTCTTAAGAGTGAAATACAGCTCTAACTCCCATACTGGGAATCCGATTCGAGTCCCGTCTTCTCTCACAAGTCTCTCATGCCTAGGCGGTCGTGTGTGCCAAGTTTCATGCTACTCCGACGCCGTTTGGTGATTTTGGGACATTAACACCTCAAATTCTAAGTTTCTTAAGAAACTAGCTTACCTAGAGTGAAATCCGACCCTAAAGCCCAAACTAGGAACCCGATTCGAGTCTCGTCTTCTCCCATAAGTCTTTCGTTCCTAGGCGGTTGTATGTGCCAAGTTCCGTGCTACTCCGATGCCGCTTGGTGATTTTAGGGCATTAACACCTCAAATTCTAAGTTTCTTAATAAACTAGTTTGTTTATTAAGAGTAAAATACGGCTCTGACTCCCAAATCGGGAATCCGATTTGAGTCCCGTCTTCTCCCACAAGTCTCTCATGCCTAGGCGGTCGTGTGTGGCAAGTTTCGTGCTACTCCGACGTCGTTTGGTGATTTTGGGGGCATTAACACTTCAAATTCTAAGTTTCTTAAGAAACTAGTTTGTTTCTTAAGAGTGAAATACGGCTCCAACTCCCATACCGGGAATCTGATTCGAGTCCCATCTTCTCCCACAAGCCTCTCGTGCCTAGGCGGTCATGTATGCAAAGTTTCATGCTACTCTGACGCTGTTTGGTGATTTTGGGGCCATTAACACCTCAAATTCTAAGTTTCTAAAGAAACTAGTTTGTTTCGTAAGAGTGAAATCCAACTAACTCCCATACCAGGAATCCGATTCGAGTACTGTCTTCTCCCACAAGTCTCTCGTGCCTAGGCGGTCGTGTGTGCCAAGTTTCATGCTACTCCGATGCCGTTTGGTGATTTTGGGGCGTTAACACCGCGAATTCTAAGTTTCTTGAGAAACTAGTTTGCCTAGAGTGAAATCCGGCCCTAACTCTCAAACTGGGAACCCGATTCGAGTCACATCTTCTCCCACAAGTCTCTCGTGCCTAGGCGGTCGTGTGGGCCAAGTTTCGTGCTACTCCGACGCCATTTGGTGATTTTAGGGCATTAACACCTTGAATTCTAAGTTTTTCCAGAAACTAGTTTGCCTAAAGCGAAATCCGACCCTAACTCCCAAACGAGGAACCCAATTCGAGTCCCATCTTCTCCCACAAGTCTCTCGTGCCTAGGCGGTCGTGTGTGCCAAGTTTCGTGCTATTTCGATGCCGTTTGGTGATTTTGGGGCATGAACACCTCAAATTCTGAGCTTCTTAAGAAACTAGTTTGTTTCTTAAGAGTGAAATCTGGCTCTAACTCCCAAACCGGGAATTTGATTCGAGTCCCATCTTCTCCCACAAGTCTCTCGTGCCTAGGCGGTCGTGTGTGCCAAGTTTCGTGCTACTTCGACGCCGTTTGGTGATTTTGGGACATTAACACCTCAAATTCAAAGTTTCTTAAGAAACTAGTTTGTTTCTTAAGAGTGAAATCTGGCTCTAACTCCCAAACCGGGAATTTGATTCGAGTCCCATCTTCTCCCACAAGCCTCTCGTGCCTAGGCGGTCGTGTGTGCCAAGTTTCGTGCTACTTCGACGCCGTTTGGTGATTTTGGGGCATTAACACCTCAAATTCAAAGTTTCTTAAGAAACTAGTTTGTTTCTTAAGAGTGAAATCCGGCTCCAACTCCCAAACTGGGAATCTGATTCGAGCTTTGTCTTCTTCCACAAGTCTCTCGTGGCTAGGCGGTTGTGTGTGCCAAGTTTCATGCTACTATGTTAGAACATATGAAACGCGAAAAATATTTTCTTGATTATAATATACGTGAAGTATTGCAACATTAGTAATAGAGAGCAAAGGTAAATTGTATTTTGCACACAAACCAGTTATTTAGCAACAGAATTATGAAACAAATACAAAATTTAAAGATCTAATAAAACAAGCAAAAGCATATGTCACATACCTATATTGCCAGTATCAAACACAATGACCAATTTTGTTTAAAATGAAAAATCAATGATTCAAAAAAATCATTTAATACAATTTGTACAATATTTTTCCTAACAAAAAGCAAGTTCTAGATGCTAGGTAGAAAATGAGTTCTGGTGTGCCCAATGTTTAAAAAATTTGGTGCCACAGAATGTGTTTTTATTTGGACCACCGTCATGTTTATTAATTTGGTGCCACAGAATGAGTTCTAGTTTGACAAGTAAGTCGAAGGTAGAGGATACTACACAAGGTGGACCTCAGTAGAAATTATCTTTTGCTTCCGGGCAAATTTTTTATTTATTTGTTTTTGGATAACTCCATATTTGGTTCATTGAGGCAATTTTATGTGATATTCCAACTTCATATTTAAAATTATATATTTTTATTAAATTTTTAAAAACAACTTAATAAATATCAAGTGATAAATAATATGGAAAAATGTTTCAAGACCATCAAATAATCATTCCGTCCTCACTCATGAAAGAAAAACAAAGAAACATTGAACCATTCAAGTGTAGCATCCCAAGTATGTAGAACATTGTTAGGATCAGCTAAGTTGGTCTTCAACGCATTCAAGGCATCGTCCGTTCTCCATAATCACTTCTTTATTAGATATCCATTATAATAAAAAAAGTGATTATGGATTTAATCAACAATAATCAGAGTTACAGAATTGGGGCGTTACAGTGGGTATCTATCTACACACTTTGATAATTTGAAATTTTCAGAACACATAAAAATTGCACTAGTAAAGCTAAGTAAGTACCAAAATTTATGCAAAAATAGAATCCTATCGAGATTATATAATGTGAAAAAGCTCATCTCAAACTTCAAATTTCAAATTCAAGTAATTTTCAAATCATCAAACTCTTAGATAGTAATTCCTAGCTCCAAACTCTCCATAACTAAAGAAATATTTTAATGTAGTGATTGTCGATTTTTGATTACGCAAAAGTCAAAACCAAAATAACACAATCGAACAAGCATGTATAGCCTCAAAAAAAGGGTCAAAATCGAGGGTAACAGAAATCAATACGCACCTTCGGCATTACTGGAGACATGTAGTAACCAAGAAATCACCAGAAAAAGGCAAAGAAGAGCCGAGGCCGAGATCGCAGAGACAGCTCGATCCATGAGAAGAAGCTAAAAACCTAGATTCCTTATCAACTTTGCCGTTGCTCTCTGCCGTCGCTCAACGCCGTCCTCTGCCGTTGCTCGACGCCATCCTTTGCCCTACTCACAGTCGCGAGAGAGAGAGAGAGAGAGAGAGAGAAAGAGAGAGATGGGGATTTTTGGTTCAAAAGATTAGGGATTTTTGCTTGAGGGGGGAAAATTAAGCGACAATCAGATTTGGGGGGGTTTTTTTTTTTTTTGCGACGTCAAGTATAACCGTCACAAATGAAAATTTAAGGTTGCATTTTGTAACATTTACGTTTTTTGTTTATGTTTACAAAATTTTTATAAATTAGTTTTTGTTTATTTTTAGAAAAGCATAAACTACAAACGCATTTAATTTGAACAAAATGTTTAAAAATTTAAAAACATAAACTAAAAAATAAATTTGTCCAGGCCTAAAATATTTATATTTATTTTTTTGTTATTTTTGACACTAGGATTATACACATTATAATTGAAAAAAAAAATCATTGAAAAAAAAATTGATTGGAAAAAAATTAATTAAAAAAATAATCGAAAAAAAAATATTTGAGAAAAAAATTATTTCAAAAACAATTTAATTAAAAAAAATTTGTTAGTCAAATTTTAAAATTTCTGTTTAAAAACCAACGTAAACTCATTTTTTGAGTTTATAGTTTTTCCTTAAATTTATAAATTGAGACAACCATTTATAAACCAAAAAAATTATCAAAAAAGTTTTTATGATAGTTTTGTAAATTTTTGTAAATATAAACTAAAAACTGAAAACTGAAAACGAAATAGTTACCAAATGAATCCATGGCCGTTGCCGTTAACCTGTATTTGCAACGGGGGAAGGTTGTCGTCGCAAAAAAAAAAAAGAAGAAAAAAACTCTTCATTTTGCTAAAATCCTCTGTGTCCAGTTTGCTACACAATGAAAGTTAAGAAGAGAGAGAAACAAGAGATGATCAGGGATAGGGAAAGAGAGAGAGAAAGAGAAGATGAACGAGAGAGATATATATAGAGAGATAGAGAAAAGAGATGAGTGCAATAGAGAGAGAAGAGAGATGAGTGAGAGATACAGAGAGAAACCCATTTCATTTTTTGACTTTTTCCTCTTTCAACAACAATAGGCTCAGAGCAATAGATGTGTGTGATTGAGAGAAATGAATGATTCAGAGAGAAGAGAGATGAGTGAGAGAGAGACAGAGAGAGAGAGAAAAAAAAATAGAGAGAAACAAGATGAGCGGGAGAGAGAGAGAGAGAACAACAAAAAGAGATGAACAAGAGATATAGAGAGAGAAAAAAAGATAAGCAAGAGAGATAGAGAGCGAAGAGAGATGAGAGAGTTAGAGAGAAGAGTGATGAGTGAGTGTGAGAGAGAGAGAGAAAAGAGAGAAACAAAATGAGCGAGAGATAGACAAAGAGAGAGAGAGAGAAAGAGAAAGAAAGACAGCAAACAAAGATGAACAAGAAATATAGAGAGACATAGAAAAAGAGAGAGAGAGAGAGAAGAGAGATAGAGAGCGGAGAGAGATAAGAAAGCCAGAATGATGAGTGAGAGAGAGAGAGAGAAAAGAGATGGGCGAGAGACAAACAAAGAGAGAGAGAGAGAGAGAGGCCCACTTCATTTTTTGACTTTTTTCTCTTTCGACAAGTGATTAAGAGAAATGAGAGATGAACGATTAAAAGAAGAAAGAAAGAGAGAAAAAAAAAGAGATCGATAAATCAAGAGGGAGATTGGTAAATCGAGAAGAGAGGAGTGCGAGAGTGAGCAACGCAAGCATAGTGTGTGTGAAAGAGAGAGAGACAAGGAGTGATGAGTGAGAGAGAGAGAAAGAAAAAGAGAAGAGAGATGAGTGAGACAGAGAGAGACAAGAAGATGAAAAAATGGGTAAAACACTACAAGCATGTTTGGTAACCATTTCGTTTTCAATTTTCAGTTTATATTTATAAAAATTTAAAAACTATCATAAAAACTTGTTTGATAAATTTTTTGGTTTATAAATGGTGGTTTCAGTTTATAAATTTGAGGAAAAAACGTAAACTCAAAAAATGAGTTTACGTTGGTTTTTAAACAGAAATTTAAAAATTTGACTAACAATTTTTTTTAATTAATTTTTTTGCAAATATTTTTTTGTTCAATTACTTTTTTTCTTCGAATAATTTTTTTCAATTAATTTTTTTTAAATAATTTTTTTTCAATTAATTTTTTTCAGTTATTTTTTTTTCAATTATTTTTTTTTTCAATTATAATGTGTACGATCCCATTGTCATAAATAATAAATAATAAATATAAATATTTTAGGTCTGAACAAACATATTTTTTAGTTTATGTTTTTCAAAATTTTCAAACATTTTGTTCAAATCAAACGCGTTTGTAGTTTATGTTTTTCTAAAAATAAACAAAAACCAGTTTATAAAATTTTTGTAAACATAAGCTAAAAACGTAAAAGTTACCAAATGCTACTTCCAATGCCGTCTCATCAAAACAGTCTCGTTTTTTTTTTTTTTTTTTTTTTTTTTTTGAGACGACACCTATTACCGTCGCAAAAAACAATTTTATTTTTGACAGCATAGGTTACCGTCGCAAAAAATATGCATTATTTGCGACGGCAGTTGTTACCATCGCAAAAAGCTACTTTTTTGTGACATGAAGGGGTGTCATCGCTAAAAACCCATTTATTAGAGACGGCAAGTGGTGCCGTCGCAAAAAATCACTTTTTGTGACGGTAAATAATGCCGTCGCAAATGCTTTGGTGTTATAAAGCCCATTTTCTTGTAGTGAATAAATAGTCTTGTGCAATTGCCCTTACCATTTATAAATTTGAAAGAAAAATAGTTTGGTTTGATTTATTAAGTGAAAAAAAATATAAATTTATTTAATTTGGCTAAGCATATAGACTTTACTAAATCAGAATGACGAAAAATAACTCATGTGACTAACTTCACTTGATTGAAATGAAAGACTTGGTTTCATTGATTGGTTGATAATTTGGTTTAACAAATTTTCTTTTTAATGTACTAATGGAAGAGAAAATTAAACTTTGTCAAGTTCATGTTAGCACATTGGTTTTATTGTTTGGCTGAGTATTTCCAAACCAATACTCTTAATTAGAAGATGAAAATATTTTATTTATTTAAAAAGTAAATATAGAATATCTCACTACTCAACCAAATTTTAACCAAAAAAATTTCATTTTTCTCTTCTAAATATCCCCCTCCAAAATTAACCATTCATTTTCTCTCCATCCATTTTCCTTGACACCTATTCTCTTATAAAAAGTCGGAATCCTTTTACAATAAAGAGTTTTTCATATTGATCATTTAAAAAATGAGTTGTACAAAAACTGGTGGTCATGAATTCGAATTCTCCAAACTACTACTAAATTATATAAATTTGTGTTCATTAATACACATTTAATTTTCATATTTTTTCCCATTTTGACCGTTCATGTTCTACGTTTTTCTCCTAAAGCTAACTTCTGCTTAAAATTAGATAAAAAAATATCACATTAACTGTCATATAATATAAAAAATATATTATTATATTAGAGTTTGAGTTTGTGTCAGAGATATGAGTTATAGATAATAAAATATTTTTATTCTATATAGTTGTCAATCTGTTATTTTCGGTCTAATTTTAGAATAAATTGAAAAAATCTTGAAATATGAAGGGTCAGTGAAAAAAAAAAACTTTTAGAGTCAAAGTAAAAAAATAACCAAATATAAATGGAGCAAAGTGTAACAATAAGTTTTATTTGGATTATGAATTTAAGTAGGAATTTAAAAAAAAAGAAAAGAATAAGTGACGAAATATTAATGGAATTACTTTTCTCTATTTTTTTATTTTTGAGAGGGTAATTTATGTGAAAATTGGGCCGAGCTGGGTAAATGGGCTGTTATGAGCCGCAGTACAAAGGGCCGAGTAAAATGGCCATATAAGTTACTCCGGTCATGTGGATATTTTGAAGTTAGTCCGGTCCTAAGGCCGAGAAGCTAGTCCGATCCGACAGAAGATCGAAGTTAGATCGGTCTAAACCGGTCTTGGAGTTACACCGGTCATGACATGTTAGTTCGGTCTAACCACGCCATGGGTTGTGCATGAGAAGCCGACGTAAGAGCAGTAAAAGGAAGAGCTAGTTCGGCTTATTCTGCGGCTATGCACAGCCATGATTACTTCGGTCATATTGGAGTTCGACCGTGGTAAAAACCATCTCACTTGGTTTAAGCAGTGAGGGGGGTGTTGAAGGATAAACATTATCTTTCATGAGTATGAATCCTAGGAGGACTCTGCATGGAGGAATAAAAGTCTTATTAGGATTGTGTCGCACGGAACCTATAAAAGCTCACAACATCACCTTTGGAGAGGTAATACACAACTTTGCTTTCTGAATACACAGAGCTTTTGTCTATTTGTCAAGCTTACTGACTTAGGCATCGGAGAGGTTTCCGGCACACACCCGCCGGCTAGCTCACGTTTGTGTTTTCAGGTGATAAAGCGATGACGTACAGAGGAGCGCAGACTTGATCAACAGGATTATACGAGAAGGTTTATTTCTTTCCCGTACAATTTTTTTAATTTTTAAATTACTATTTAAATTTATAATTCCAACACAAATTTTAAATTGTTGACTGCCATATTCATAAATTAATTAAGAGCCCTGCTGGAGACCCCCAGCAGGGGAGACCCCCAGCAACCCCCACCTCCACGTGGGGGCCTGGTAATGGCTGAAATCAAAAAAAAAAAAAAAAAAAAACAGTTTTTGGGCCAATAGGAAGAGACCCCCAGTACCCCCACTGGGGTCTCATGCATTTTCCATTAATTAACATATGAGAAATAATTATAATTTATTCATCCAACTTGGAGTTGACAAAAATTAATGGTGGACAAGTCAACGCCACTAGTTTATGCAATAACTCTGGTTCTCAACTCCAACTGACTTCTTATTCACATAAAACAAAAAAGCCAGAACAAGTATTTAGAACATTTCAAAGGAAACTCGATGGATTTGCGGCTAAAGCAAATAGCAGGATTCACAAATAATTTTGTAAACAAGCTTGAAATATATTCAAAATTGGATTTTGTTTATTGTATAAGAGTGTTTAAGAACGTTGTTAGAAAATTCGAAGATTTTCGAAAATCTTTGAAGAAAAATTCGAATTCTTTAAAAAATGATGAGAGATTTAAATTTTTTAATAGTCACAACTAAGAACACAAAAGTTAAGAAGCACGGGTGCAGGTACGAGTATGGTACGGGTACGAGTGCGGGTACGCCGATACGGAAAAATCTAAAAAAAGTAGGATACGGGTACGGCTGCGATACGCCGATATTTTTTTTATTTTTTATAATTAATTTTTTTGATTATTAACATTATGTAAGTATGATTGATTATTAATTTTTGTGTTCTAATTTATTAAATTTTTTGATCTAATTTTTTTTTTTTGTTCTAAACATGATTGAATAACTTGGTTCTATACCTCTCTAATTTTTTTTTGGTTCTACATTAGATTATAACTCTCTGAAGAAGAAAGAAGAAACAAGAAAAAAAACAAAAAAAAAATAAAGATGAAGAGATTCTGACCAAGGGAAAAAAATGAAGGGACAAAAACAAGTTATTCAGGGGAAAAAAATTCTGACCAGTTATGTAACAAATTATGATCAGTTATTCAGGGACAAAAACAAGTTATGCAACAAGGGACAAAAAAAAAAAAAAAAAAATCATACCAGTTGCTTGGTTGCTAGATATGGCTGATATGAGGGGACGGAAATAGATGCTTGCTGATCTCTGCAAAAAAAAAAAAAAAATGAGACGAAGAAGAAGAAACGAAGAAGATGAGAGAATACGAGGTTGGAAAATGAAACAAAGAAGAAGAAGAGGAAGAAGACTCACCGAAACTCCTTGTGTCGCCGTCGCCGGAACGGAATGGCTAGGTCGCCGTCGCCTCTTTGCTTCTATGTCGCCTCTTGGTACTGTGTTGCTCAACTGATGAGATTAGGGCAAAAGTGATGAGATTAGGGCAAAACAAACTTCATTTGTATATATCATTTATTCTTTTTTAAAATTTTTTTTTTTTCTTAATATTGCTCTGGTACCCTTCAATTCTTCAGAAAATTTGATTTCTGCCCCCGACATACCCCAAACGCACCAAAGGCGTACCCATGCCGTACCCAATTGAACCAGATGTACCCGACTACTTTTTGCCGTAACCGGTACGCGTGCAGCCGTACCGGTACGCGTACCCGCACCCGGTACGTGTACGACACTATTTTTGGAGTACCCGTGCTTCATAGCACAAAAGTAAAGAGATGATGGAGATAAGAGATTGGGTGAAGAAGAAGATAAAATAGTTAGAGAGAGAATAATGGCAAGGCTCTCCTATGGATCTCCCACTTTCATTCTCAAGGTTGATAATGAGGAAGGGAAATTAGTTCTTTCCAAAGAGTTATCTCTCTAAAATCCATCCCTTGTAAAGCTATGGGGGGGTGCTATTTATAGGTACCTCATGACGTAGGATGAAGCCCATGTATAAGGCACATGGGGAATATTCTCTCTAACCACCTTGTCCGATAAGGTGACCTCTCCGAGGATGAGGAAAACCTCGAAGAGGAGATCAACCTCTCGATGAACCCTTCTTCTTAGCCACACCTAACCAATGATTTCCAATCATCCCAAAGGGTCAGGGGTAATTCTAGAGGATGTCCTGCTGCAGAAGGGTCAGGGGTAGTTCAAGAGAATGCCCTACCGCAAATATTGCCGAGTCTTAGGGACTCTCTAGATCATGTCACCTCGACTCGGGTATAGGCTAGTTTAACCGAAAAGTGAATTTATCTCCATTCACCGTCTTCGGGATTGGATCCTTTGTTCGGACTCCATCATGCCTATGGTTCTGGGGCGTAAATCCTAGAAAAGTTCCGAGCCCGCAAGTGTTCTGGGACTCATTAATAGAGCGACTTTTAGATTGCATTCGAATCTGTTCAAAGCCAAGCGCTTCGGATCTCTAGGTTCGTGGATCCGAACCCTTTCGAGGCCGGGCACGAGTAAGTCTCTAAGTTCATGGATTCGAACCCTTTCGAGACTTAGAGTGATTCAGCTCGTTTGATGGTGATTAATCTAGACCCACCAATCTTGGACTTTCTGATTGGGTCTAATTAATTGAGTGGACTCAAGTTAACTCCACTTATATTGGCCCCTTGCATGTATGAGAAATTTTTGTTTTCTCGGACATGCATATTTTCTCCTTTTCAGCCATGTTTCGCATTACTCATCGGGAACATTTTGTCGTCATGTAACTTTTGAATAAGATTGATAATCCATCGTAATTTATGGATAAAATCTACGATTAATAAGAAATATATATTTTTTTTTTCACACATTTTTTTTTAGAACATCTCAAAATATATATATATATATATTCACTCCAAGCAAAAATAATGCACCACCATCATTATTTTATTTTTTTTTATTCTCAAAAAGATAAGGCTCATACGTTTTTTTTTTTTTTTTTCTTTAAGTCAAACTTGATTTTACTTTTCCTTCAACAAACTTACATAATTCAAATTTACAGAAGCTCCAGAATATTCGAAGGCCTTATTGTATGACCAATGATACATTATTTTAATTTTGAAGTTTTAATTAAACTTTAACGGTATGACAAAAAATAAAAAAATTATAAAAAAAATCAAGGCTAAAACTTCACGTGGGATCAACCTCCATTAAACTTCTTTATTAAAATTTTTAATATTTTTGTTATTATACATATATGGAATTTTTATTGATAAGTTCAATTTAGAAGTGTTTTAACCCAAGAAATCCATGAAGGAATTTTTTAACCCATTTAGTCCTATGTATATATAGTTTTATTTCATAAAGTCCATTTTCTGGATTTACACTATTTTCTTGGACACTTATGCCCTTATATTTAATTTTGATACCCTTATAAATATTTTTTCAACGATTAGCAATTTAATGATGTGAACATTCATATTTTAAAATTCACATTTGTAGGAATGTACATTGGCCCATGGGCGGCCCGAAACCCGCCCGCGAGCCAGGGCGGGCTCGGTCCGTTGACAATGTGAATATTCACATTGATATGTTAAAATTCACATTAATAGGAGTGCAAAATTGGCCCCCGTCCCGTGGCGGCGCAAAACCCGACCGCAGCCCATGGGCGGCCCGGGGCGGGTCCGGTCCGGCCCGTTGACAATGTGAATATTCACATTGACATGTTAACATTCACATTGATAAGAGTATAAAATTGGGCCGCGGCCCATGGGCGGCCAAAAGCCAGCCCGCAGCCCGGGGCTGGCTCGGCCTGACCCGCTGACAATGTGAATATTCACATTGACATGTTAACATTCATATTGATAGGAGTGTAAAATTAGCCCGCGCCTTGTAGCTGCCCGAAACCCGACAACGGCCCGTGGGCGGGCCCGGCCCAGCCTGTTGATAATGTGAATGTTCACATTGATAAGAGAATAAAACTAGACAGCAGCCCAGGGCGGGCGCGACTCGGCCCGACCCGGCCCGTTGACAATGTGAATATTCACATTGACATGTTAACATTCACATTAATAGGAGTGTAAAATTGGCCCCCGTCCCGTGGCGGCGCGAAACCCGCCCGCGGCCCATGGGCGGCCCGGGGGGGGCCCGGTCCGGCCCGTTGACAATGTGAATATTCACATTGACATGTTAACATTTACATTGATAAGAGTATAAAATTGACCCGCGGCCCATGGACGAACAAAAGCCCGCCCGCTGCCCGGGGCGGGCCCGGCCCGGCCCGGCCCGTTAACAATGTGAATATTCACATTGACATGTTAACATACACATTGATAAGAGTGTAAAATTGGCCCGCAGCCCGTGGGCGGCCCGAAGCCCCACCGTAGCCCAAGGCGGGCTTGGCCCGACCCATGACAATGTGAATATTCACATTGACATGTTAACATGCATATTGATAGGAGTGTAAAATTAGCCCGCGCCCCGTGGCTGCCCGAAACCCGTCCACAGCCCGTGGGCGGCCCGAGGCGGGCCCGACCCGGCCTGTTGACAATGTGAATATTCACATTGACATGTTAACATTCACATTGATAAGAGTGTACAATTGGCCCGTGACCCGTGGGCAGCCCGAAGCTCGACCTCGGGCCAGGGCGGGCCCGGCCCGTTGGCAATATGAATATTCACATTGACATGTTAACATTCACATTGATAGGAGTGTAAAATTGGCCCGCAGCCCGTGGACGGCACGAAGCCCGATCGCAGCCCGAGGCGGGCTTGGCCCGACCCGTGACAATGTGAATATTCACATTGACATGTTAACATTAACATTGACAAGAGTGTAAAACTTGTCCCCTGCCTGAAGCTCGCCCGCAGCTCGGGGTAAGCCCAGACCCAAACCCGGGCCACTCCGGGCCGCCCACGGGCTTCGGGCCGCCCATGGGACGTGAGTCAATTTTACACTCTTATCAATGTGAATGTTAACATGTCAATGTGAATATTCACATTGTCAACAGGCAGGGCCGGACCCGCCTCGGGTCGCCCACGGGCCGTGGGCGTGTTTCGGGCAGCCACGGGGCACGGGCTAATGTTACACTCTTATCAATGTGAATGTTAACATGTCAATGTGAATATTCACGTTGTCAACGGGCCGGGCCCCCGTCGGCCCGAGGCCGGGCTTCAGGCTGCCCACGGGTCACGGGCTAATTTTACACTCTTATCAATGTTAATGTTAATATGTCAATATGAATATTCACATTGTCAATGAGCCGGGCCGGGCCCGCCCTGGGCAACGGGCGGGCTTCGGGCCGCCCACAGGCCACGGGCCAATTTTACACTCCTATCAATGTGAATGTTAATATGTCAATGTGAATATTCACATTGTCAACGGGCCGGACTGGGCTCGCCCCGGGCCGCCCATGGGACGCGAGTCAATTTTACACTCTTATCAATGTGAATGTTAATATGTCAATGTGAATATTCATATTGTCAACAGGCCGGGTCGGGCCCGCCCCGGGCCGCCCACGGGCCGTGGGCTAGTTTCGAGCAACCACGGGGCGCGGGCTAATTTTATACTCTTATCAATGTGAATGTTAACATGTCAATGTGAATATTTGCATTATCAACGGGTCGGGCCGGGCCCGCCCAGGGCAGCCCACGAGCCGCAGGCAGGTTTCAGGCTGGCCACAGGCCGCGGGCTAATTTTACACTCCTATCAATGTGAATGTTACCTTGTCAATGTGAATATTCACATTGTCAACAGGCCGGGCCGGGCCCGTCCTGACCCGGTCCCGGGCCCGGGCTTCGGGCTGCCCACGGGTCATGGGCTAATTTTACACTCTTGTCAATGTTAATGTTAATGTTAATATGTCAATGTAAATATTCATATTGTAAACGGGCCGGCCTGGGCCCGCCTCGGGCGACGGGCTGGTTTCGGGCCGCCCACGGGCCGCAGGCCAATTTTACACTCCTATCAATGTGAATGTTAACTTGTCAATGTGAATATTCATATTATCAATGGGCCGGGTCGGGCCTATTTTTTTGGCTTGTGGGCCGGCCCGGTCCGACTCGAATTTTTCCGGGCACCCACGAGGATCGACATGAGCCGGGCCCCTACACATTGATGATATAAACGTTTATATTGACGGTGTGAACATTCACATTAAGGGTATTTTGGTAATTATGTCACCCATATGATTTATTGAAATATAAGAAAATAATGTGAACTAAATGGAACATAAGTAGATGAAAAGGATATTTTGGTCTTCTTATCTCAAATTGGACTTAATGGAATAGTCAAAAAGAATATGGGTTGGATAGAATAAAACTCTTAGAAAATGGATTTATCAAAAAAGCTCCCTATATATATATATGCTTAGGCTATGTCAGCACCATTAACATCACACTTTTTTTTTTAGGAAAAGGACAAACCCTAATCCTTATCTTTCTTTCTTTTTTTTTTTGTTTTTTTTTTTTTGTTTTGGAAAATCCACTGCGGCTGACTCTTTCTCTACAAGACAAACCCAGATTTCAACATTTTCAACAAGGCTCTATTTCTGTAATAACGGAGGCCGACACCAGCTGCTTGCATTTAGATCTCTCTCTCTCTCTCCCTCTCTCTCTCTTTATGTTTCATCTTCCTTACCTCGCTACCGAAGAATTTTTTTTTTTCAGTTTGCACGTTGTTCATTGCTGCAGCTCCAGGCCCCGCCGTTGTCGGTGCTAACCACGTCGCCGACTCAGTGCGGGGCCGGTTTGCCCAACTGCCCATTGCCGTGCTGTCATTCTCGGCTTACACCACCTTTGGTGTTCATTCTCTTCCTACTCCTTCGGGTTTGCGAGCAAGTGTTCGCCGAAGCCCCATTCTTGAACTTTTGATTTTACTGATACATATAAATATATATATATATATATATATATATATTTTGTTGCTCATGAACCTGGACTTGCAAAGAATATATTTGGGATTTGTGTTCTTAACTTCTGAAATAGCTAGTGCTTTCTTATTGACGGAAATAAAGCTCTTGTTGAATCTTGATTTGCATGAGAAATGTAGTCTTGAAATTCATGTTTTGAAACTTGACCTTGTGTTGATAAATCTAATCTTAATAGAATATTTGATGCTTGCATTGAGCTATTGATGTTGAGGGTAGAGATGTTATAAGAATGATTGTTGTTGCTAGCTTTAAGGATAGTGGACGTCATGCTCGAAAACTCTTGATGAAGAATTCCTCGTAGAATTTGTTGATATGATGAAATACCTTGTCGAAGAATGAAGAAAAAAAAAAGAAAAAAAATATTATTGTTTGTTAAACTCAGATCATTAGAGAAATAAATAGTTGATGTCGACATTATGTTTGAACATTATTGCTTTTCGGCTTGAGAGGAACCGGTCCGAAGAGACAAAGTCTTGATTGTTGCATTTTCATGAACTTGCTCGGAGGAATAGAATTGTTGTAACTTAAATAGATCTTTATTGTTTGTTGGTATTGCCCTATTCCAAATAATGTCTGAATCATGATATGAAATTGATATTGCTCATTTCGTTTATCGGCTTTACTATTTCAGGAAAACGAATTCTTGCGCTAAATTCAAGACCTCGGGGCCCTCAGAACCCACACTAATGATAACAAGGGATATCCCTTGGAAGTCTGAATAGAAGTAAGGCTGTCCCTCACGAGTCCGAAAGTAGCATACACCTTGTTTCGGCAAGAAAGATCGCTTCTGGCAAGCAACCGAGTCTACCAAGCTCGTACTAACGGAAGTAAAGATTGTTCCTTAGAAGTCCGAGCAGAGGCAAAGTTGTCCCTCGGAAGTTCGAGTGGATGTACACTCTCTTCTCCAGCAACCAATGGAAGCAAAAGTTGTCCCTCGAAAGTCTGAGTAGAAGTACACTCTACTTCGACAAGAAAGATCCTCGCAGCTCACACTGATGGAAGCAAGGGCTATTCTTCAGAATTCCGAGTGGGAACACTCACTCTGCTTCAACAAGAAAGACCTTCGAAGCTTGCACTGATGGAAGTAAGGGTTGTTCTTTGAAAGTCTGAGTAGATGCACACTTCTACTTCGACAGCTAATGGAAGCAAAGGCCATGACCTTTGGGCCCTTAGAATCCGCACTAATGAGAGTAAGGGCTATCTCTCGGAAGTCCAAACAGAAGCAAGGTTGTCCCTTAGGAGTTCGAATAGTAACACACACCCTACTTTGGCAAGAAAGATCCCTCTGGAAGACAACCGAGTCTACCAAGCTTGCACCAACAGAAGTAAAGATTTTCTCTCAGAAGTCCGAGCGGAAGCAAGTTTGTTCCTCAGAAGTCCGAGGCTGTTCCTCAAGAGTCAGAATAGTAGCACACACCCAACTTTGGCAAGAAAGATCCTTGAATCTCGTATTGATGGAAATAAGGGCTATCCTTCGGAAGTCCGAGTGGAAACACACACTCTGCTTCAATCAAGAAAGACTCTCGAAACTTGCTCTGATGGAAGTAAGGGTTGTTCTTCAGAAGTCCGAATGGGAGCAAGGCTGTCCCTCAGGAGTTCGAATAGTAGCACACACCCTACTTCGACAAGAAAGATCCATTCTGACAGGCAACCGAGTCTTGATGGCTGTTCTTCAGAAGTCCAAGTGGGAGCACATACTCTACTTCAATAAGAAAGATCCTGGAAGCTCGCACTGATCGAAGCAAGGTATATTCTTCGAAAGTCTGAGTGGGAGCACATACTCTGCTTTAACAAGAAAGATCCTTGAAGCTCACACTGATGCAAACAACAGTTGTCCCTCAGAAGTCCAAATAGAAGCGAGGGTTGTCCCTCAGAAGTCTAGGTGGAAGCACACTCCTTTCTTTGGCAAGAAAAATCCTTCTTGGCTGGCAACCGAGTCTATTACTCATTCTTCTTCAAGGGGCGACAAAAAATTGAACACTGTCTCAATTAACATAGCATAATGAAGATACACAATATGGAAAAAATAAATTTCTAATAGAGATACACAATGTGGAGAAAATAAATTTCTTCATAACATAAGAAAGAAAGATAAAACTTCTTGGACAATGCAGTAAATACAAATTGTAAATTTCATAGATAGACTTCTTCTACAGAATGTTGACACTTTCCCTAGAGTTGCAAGGTCATTCGGAAAACTTTCACCAGCTGCTCGAGTTATGGCCGTCATACGTCATCATAGCCACGTCTTCTAAGATATCCTGAGGCCCTTGTTCTCTGAACTCTAGCTCATCTGCTTCGACTTTCTTTCTAAAGATCTTCTTAAGCGTTCGACACTTTTCTGTAGAATGTCCTAGTGATCGGTGGAAAACACAATAATTAGGACCCTCGCGGTCCTTCTTCGGCAAAAGCTCTTCGACGTGAGGCAACTTCAGTTCCCCGTCTGCCACCCATTCTTTAACTAAGGCCTTCTCCTCCTCAACACTACACGGGAAATGAGTGTTATTTTCACAGTTTTTTTCTCTTCTAACCTCTGAATTCCTCCCCTTGCGACTTTTGTGTAGAAGATGTGGAAGCCGCAGTGACAGAAGGTCCTCGGGATGACTTGAAGCTGGTTTTATAATTAGTCTCGAACCCAATCTCCTGAGATTGAGGTAAGCTGATGTTCCGAGATGCTTTAATTAGTACCGAGAAGGTAGGTAGCTTGTGATTAACATGAAGCATCTTATACCCATTATGCCCCTTCAACACAGATTTAAACCAAATAGCTTTCCTCCACAGCCTCATGACAGTCTATGGCTTTGTCTTGGAACCTCTTCACATATTCAAGAATGTCTTCACCCTCTCGTTGCTTTTCCTTACATAAGGTAAGTGCGGTCACCTTCTCAGCTTCTTGAAAGAATTTGGCATGGAATTTGTTGACTATCTCCTCCTAACTCCGAACAGAGTTTGGGGGCAAGTTAACGTAGCAATTATATGCTTGGTTGGTGAGGGACTTAGAAAATTCTCTCAGCTGAATGACGTGGTTTGAACCACAAATACCCAGAGTCTCAATGAACTGCACAACATGTTCTCGAGCATTTCCTTGTTTGCTATCGAATTTGTTGAACTTCGACACTGTGTACCCCTTCGGGTATGGATAACTCAACATCTCGATAGGGTATGGTGGCTTGATATCTAGATCGGGCAAAGAGGATAAGGTCCTCTTGCCCCATTCGAGATCGAACATGGCTTGCACATCGGTGAGAGTGAGAAATTGTTAGGGGAGAAAACTTGATGGTGGTATTCTCAGAACTTGGCTTGTAGACCCGAAGACCGAGCTTGGAGCGACTTGGCCATTTGGGTGTTAAGAATTCACCATCGGTGAAGACACTTGACGATATTGGCCATCGGCACCTATGGATAAGCCATTTGATGACGAGACATTGAATTGGGTCCCATAAAGTTATTGCACGTTGCGGCTATATTGGGTTAGACTTGCAAACTCAGCGTCGGAACCACAGGAGACTCACCCGGTACATAAGTAGAATATACAATTTGTGGAACAAAATTAGGCATGAGTGGAGCACCATTTGGTAGAGAAATTTCCATGGGCCTTCCTTGAACTTCCATCACCATTGGAACACCATTCATCGCATCAGAGACTCCTTTAACCATCGATGGACCATGGCTTGATCCTCTGATTGCGTGATTTTGCACTCCATATAGGCCACAGGTTGGCTATGACTTGTTTCTTCTAGAACTTGATTTTACACATCATTTTGAGCAACTTCAAGGAGAATTTGGGGTAAGTCTTGATGATTTTGACCATTTCCAACATCACCATGAAGTTGTTGATGCTTGCTGGCATTGACTTGACCTCCATTTGTTACCGGTGGTGCAAAATGCAAATCTATCACCAACATGGTGTGGATGAGATTTTGAAAGGTCGTGAGAATCACTTGTTGAGTGTATTGGAGTCCTTGAATGGCTTGAAGGATAAGAGGTGAGTCTTGAACTTGAGTCCTCTTATCACCACCATTGGAAGAGCCTTGTTGATGAACTTCTTCTTCACCCGCCTTCTTCACCGGAGTTATATAGATTCCGAAGCTTGTTGAGACCATTAACCAATTCACCTCCCCAGCAGACTCGCCAAAATATATGAGAGGGTTCAAGAACGACGTTAGAAAATTCAAAGATCTTTGAAGAAAAATTCGAATTCTCTAAAAAATGATGAGAGGTTTAGATTCTTCAATAGTCACAATTAAGAACACAAAAGCAAAGAGATGATGGAGATACGAGATTGGGTGGAAAAGAAGATAAAATAGTTAGAGAGAGAATAATGGCAAGGCTCTCTTATGGATCTTTCACTTTCACTCTCAAGGTTGATAATGGAGAAGGGAAGTTAGTTCTTTCCAAAGAGTTATCTCTCTAAAATCTATCCCTTGTAAAGCTATGGGTGGGTGATATTTATAGGCACCTCATGATGTAGGATGAAGCCCATGTGCAAGGCACTTGAGGAAAATTCTCTCTAACCACCTTGTCCGAGGAGGTGACCTCTCCAAGGATGACGAAAACCCCGAAGAGGAGATCAACCTCTCAACGAACCCTTCTTCTTAGCCACACCTAACCAATGATCCCCAATCATCCCAAAGGGTCAGGGGTAATCCCAGAGGACGCCCTGCCGCAGAAGGGTCAGGGGTAGTTTAAGAGAATGCCCTGCCGCAAATATTGCCAAGTCTTAGGGACTCCCTAGATCGTGCCACCTCGACCCAAGTATGGGCTAGTTTAGCCGAAGAGTGAATTTATCTCCACTCACCGTCCTCGAGATCGGATCTTTTGTTCAGACTCCATCACGCCCATGGTTTTGGTGCGTAGATCCCCGAAAGCTCCGATCCCACAAGTGTTCTGGGACTCATTAATGAAGCGACTTCTAGATTGTATTCAAATCTGTTCGAAGCCAAGCGCTTCGGATCTCTAGGTTCGTGGATCCGAACCCTTTCAAGTCCGGGCCCGAGTAAGTCTCTAAGTTCGTGGATCCGAGCTCACCAATCTTGGACTTTCTGATTGGGCCTAATTAATTGAGTGGACTCAACTCCTTTTACATTTATTTTTCAGGTTAATTTGAAATAAGTTTTGATTGAACAAAGCAGTAATTTGTTTGAACTTGAGTCAAACTTTTATTGACTTTTAAACCATATTTAAGCTTCAATTATTTATATAATAAACTGATTTCAAATAATTTTTTAATGAATTAAACACAAATAACTCAAGTAACTTGGTTCAACTTAGGACTCTATTTACTTGAGGAAGTATATCCAAGAGAAACACTAACACTTAAATGGTTCAATCCATATAGTGTTGAGAGAATTAAATCAACAATGAATAATAGAAGGATAAGTTACACTTAGAATACTTGCATTTTTATAAAAATCTCACTTTGATTCATTCATTTTCAATTGTAATAGTTAATCCCCCTATACTTTAAATTAAGTTTCAGTCTCATCCTTCTGACTATCTACCGTTAATAAAACTAATAAAAATTAAAAGTGGATGGACTACAGTGAGATTTAGGTGAAAGTGTGAAAACTAAAGTGAAATTTTAGTAAAAATGTAAAAAATAAAATAAAATAAGACAACAAAAATGTCACATATGTTTTAAATGACAAATTTTGTCAACTTTGTTAACGGTAGATGTATAGAAGGTTGAGATTATAACTTGACTTAAAATGTAGGGGTTAACTATTAAAATTGAAAGTAAATGGACTAAAGTAAAATTTTGATAGAAGTAAGCGTAATTTACTCATATACAATAACAAGATCAAAAACATCGATACTATAGACTTTTTGATGTGAAATGTAGACAAACCTTAATTATAAAATATGATAACAAGACTTCTTACAAGAAATAAAATTGAGATTTATGACGTTTTGTTCAAAACAAGAAGTTTTTAAGGAAAACTCGAATCTGAATAGCAAAAGAATGGCAGTTGGTTACTGGCCTCTTACACGGAGATGCGGCGGTGGAGGGATTGGAAGTAGCCATAGATTCAACTCCTCAAAAGCCAAACTTCCAATGCTTGAAACCCTAGAGCTAGGGTAGAGCTATATCAAGCTTTGTTTTGGAAAATATTTATGTTCAAAAAAATTACCTAGTTACTAGGGGTGAGCATGGTCCGGATTGGGGTAAAACCAGGACCAATCCGTTATTTACGGTTCTTGAAAAATTGGAACCAATTCAATCCGTTTAAATCGTGGAACCAATCTGAATCAATCCATTTAAACACGGATTAGATCGGTTTAAGACCACGGATTTACATAATTAATTAACAAAAATATATATATAACACTTTAATTTCATAAAAATATAATTATAGCACCATATTAGCTTCACAATAACAACATGCTTTTTCATAATAGCGACATACTATTTTAGAATTTAAACAACCATAAGAAAACTGGTTCCACCATAAGTATTTAGACCATTACAAATTAATATTAAAAACTAGCAAACAAAAATAATAAAAGAAGATACTATGTGAGTTTAGGTTTGGATTGAAATTTTATATAAAATAAGAGAAGATACTATGCAGGAGGGTATACAATAAAATTATAGATTATTTGTATACAGTCCAGATCGGTTCCAATCCGGAACCGTGGGGTTCAATCTGGAACCAATCCGTGTACTGCGGATTTTTAATTTTTCAATCTAGAACCGAACCACGGATTCAAAAAATCAATCCAAACCTACTGGATTGGACTGGACTGGATCGAATTACGGATTTCACGGATTTCTTGCTCAGCCCTACTAGTTACTTCCATTTGAGTGGATTTTATAAACCTAGAAAATGTGATAGTCAAAGAGTTAAAAGTTGTCTCTTAAATACTCAACACATGAATCCAAGAGATTCACTATGTGGTATGAAAAATGTTATAAATTCTAAATAATTTATCAAAATTTCTATTAAAATTCTCATATGAGTGTGGGATCCACACAAACTCACATGTGTGTGGGTCTCACATTATGTGAGAGCTTTGATAAAAATTTTGGTAGATTATTTGAGATTTCTAGCATAACTCTACAAAAGTATACTTTTTTTTATTATTTTTGTTGTCATATCACTTTTTTACACATCTTTTCCTAAAAAGTCAAAAAAATATATTTTTAGATTAAAATAATACTATATGCATCAATTGGTATATAAATTAGTGTACTAACAGATGATGTGACATAATTTTAGAGATTTTGAGTATTCGTAATTTGTATAATGACTAGGATCAATAATAATATCATAATATATATTAGTACACTAATTGATATACTAATTAGTGTATGTAATACTACTGCTTAAATTATCCTAAACAAATGATCTTAAACTTATTCAAAGTCCCATGATAAATTTTCTTTTAAAACATGTGTTAACTAACTTCTGGAAATTCATGTAATCCTCTAGTCTTTTGGGGTTGCATCATTAATTCTTCATATTCCCTCACAATTGCAAAATTCCCAGCAACATTGCCAAGTGGAAGCCTTATAGATTACTAGATTACATCACTTTTGCTCAAGAAAAATTAGTTAGGAATACTGTACCGTGCAACTTAAATGAGCTAATTATAATTTATTTTAATTTTAGAGTTTTGTGTCAAATTATTTAGTACAACTTCTACTTACAACTAGGATTGTGGGTGGTACAGTGTGGATAGTTTGAGAGTAAAATTATAAATCAAACTGTGAATAGCGGATTGACAAATAATCAAATCGTAATTTGGGCAATTTGGAGTGGTTTTAATTTATTCATTTTTGGTTACAACGGAAATAAAACAAGGGACTAAGCCCTTTCCAAAGAACGTCCTAACATATCATCAACAAGCAAGCTTCTAATCTCAGCTGGGCGTTCTTTCACCATCAGCATGTCCTCTGGTTGAGCTGCTTTTGGCAAGAGCATAAGCACACAGATTACCTTCTTTCCAAACATGTTGGACAGTGCAATTGCATCCTTTGAGTAAGATTTTTGTATCCTCCACTAGATGCTTGAAAGGGCATTTATCTCCTATCTCTTCCTCTAGCAGGTGCACCACTTGAGCTGCATCCATCTCTATGATCACATCATTTAAACCTTGCTGTAGCACAACTGTTTCCAAACTGGTTCCTGACTGTAGTCTGCCATAATATCCACAAACCCATGCTCTTCTTTCATTTCTGATCAGGCCTCCAAAGCCTCCATTTCCTCATGATTTCCTACTGCCATCAATGTTGAGCTTCAGTTGTCCTGCAGGTGGTAATAACCAGGAAATAAGTTGATAAGCTGGTCTAGGAACTGGTATAGAGTTAAGGAAAGCTAGATGGATCTCCCTAGAATAATCTAAAATGTACTTGAGACTCTCTTGGTAACCAGTAGGTTTTCCTTCAAACACAAACAAGTTCCTGTTTTTCTAGATTTTCCACAAGGTTACAGTAAAAACTAGATACCAAGAGAGGTCAGCATTAAAATGATTTTTGTTTTTAGCATTACTCATGAACCATTTTATCCAGCTTTTCCTTCGCATATCAAGGTACCAATGTTTGTGAAAAAGAGCAAGCCAAATTTCTTTGGCCTTATAACAGTCTCTAAATAGATGCTGGCTGTCCTCAGTCATATTACAGCTGGGGCAGTAAGCATCTTGAGTTAAGCCTCTGTGCAGTCTCATTTGATTAGTAAGCAATTTGCCATGCCTCACAGTCCACAAGAAACCTTTAAGTTTCTGTGGTAATCTGAGTTTCCACAACCAATTCCAATCCTCATCATTATCATTCCTGTGCAAAATAAGCTCATGGGCAGAGGAGATAGAAAAAATCCTATTTGGAGCCCCCTTCCACATAGGTAAATCCCTGTGGAGATTACTAGGAGAAACAGAGTTCAGATTGTATTAGCCAAGTGGGGTGAGAAATTGTTATTCACAGTAGCCTCATCCCAATTACCATCCTCCCCTATCAGCTCTCTCACAGTACTACAAACTATGACATTGCTCTAAGAGGGAGGATTAGTATGTGGGACAGTCATCTCAAAGGAACATTCTCCACAACACCAATCTTTCCAGATATTGACAATGTTCCCATCACCCCATTTTCCATTTCACAACTCTTCTCAAAAAATTTCTGGTGGTCAAAATGCCTCTCCAAACATGGGATGCATTTCATCTTTTTTTCTAGTCATGGAAGGAAGTTTTAGATAAGTATTTCTTACGAGGAAGATCACACCATAGACCTTCTTTGTCACTGATGAGATTCCATCCCAGTTTAGAGAGCAAAACAAGGTTTTGATCCCTTGCTTTTTTGATCCCTAAACCCCCTTGCCTTTTCATATTGCATACCACATCCCAATTTACAATATGTGTTTTGTGTTTCTTCATTGTATCACCCCAGAGAAAGTTCCTGTTCAGCTTGTCAATATCATTACAAACAAATTTAGGAAAGAGCATAGTTTGCATAGTGTAACTAGGAACAGCAGACGTCACAGATTTGATGAGGGTAGCTCTACTAGTCATGGATAGGATAGTAGCTTTCCATCTAGATAATCTTTTTTGCATTTTACTTACAATGTCATTGAACAGCCCTCTATTTAGCCTACCATGTACCAGTGGCACACCCAAGTATTTCTCTAAATCATGAGTAATAGGAATCCCACATAGAGTACTTAGTTCTCTAGCTCTCCTTCCATCAACATTAGGAGAGATAAAGAGCTTAGACTTATGTGAGTTAATTTTCAAGCTAGAGATATAGCAGAACTCATCTATAACCTATCTGATTGTCTCATAAGTTTTTATATTAGCCTGCCCAAATAGCATAGATCATCAGCAAAGAGGAGATGGGTCAGGACTGGCCCTCCTCTAGTAATTTCCACACCTTTCCAACTTTTCTCCTTAGCTTTAAGGCTGATCATTTTGGATAGTCTTTTAAGGCAAAGAACAAACAGATAGGGAGAAATGGGGTCTCCTTGCCTCAATCCTCTAAGAGGTTTAAACTCCTTCAGAGGTTCTCCTTCCCAAAGGATAACAGTGCTAGCACAAGTAACACAACACATAATGAGCTCAATGAGGTTAGAGTCCAAGTTAAATTCCTCTAGGGTTTGTTTAAGAAAATCCCAAGGAATTTTGTCATAAGCTTTCTCCAAGTTAATTTTTAAAATCATACCACCTTTCTGACCTTTCTTAAGATTCAAAGTATGTAAAATTTCTTGAGACATGATAATGTTGTCACAGGTATTTCTACCTGGGAAAAAACTGCTTTGATTAGGTCTCACAATCTTATTCAGAAAAGGTTTGAGCCTACTAACAAGAATTTTAAAGACGACTTTGTAAGAAACATTACATAAACTAATAGGTCTGAACTGCTTTATATTCTCAGGATTGTCAATCATAGGGATCAAGGCAACTAAGGTTTTGTTGACATCACTAGGAATGTGATTAGTTTGAAAACAGTTTTTGACATAATCACAGACATAATTACCAATAACAGACCAAAATTTATGATAGAAAACAACTTGGAACCCATCACATCCAGGGGCTTTAAAAGCACCAATGTGCTTCACAGCCCTCCACACCTATCATTAGTGATAGCTTTAGTAAGCTCAGTATTATCCTCAAGAGTCAGCTTGCAAGCCACTAGTTTGTTCCACTGCTTCAGAAAGCAGTTGGGGGACTAGTTAAAAAGATTAGTAAAGTAATTAAGAATCAAATATTTAAGTTGAGCAGGTTAATCCACTCACTCACCACTATCATTTTTAAGCATATCAATCTTCCTTCTCTTACGTTGGGCCAGGGTAGCAAGGTGAAAAAATCTAGTGTTTCTCTCACCTTGAGTAATCCAATTGGCTCTAGATTTTTGGAACCAAAGAAGCTCCTCTTGATAAAGAAGTTTGTTATATTGATCCACAAGATCAATTTCAAGGTTGTGGAGATTATGTGAATAGATTTGGGCTTGGGATTTTTGAATCCCTTCAATCCTCCCCAACAACCATCTCTTCCTTCTGAAGATATTACCAAAGACCTCTTTATTCCAAACACTAGCATCTTGGGCTAGAGTTTCAAATTTTTGACTCAGAGAGGAGGCTGGTTTATCCCAGCTATTACTCACCACAGACTTAAAGTCCTCATGAGTAATCCAGGCTGCCAAAAATTTAAATGGTTTACAAGAAGGATTGAAAGGAGACTTACCTTGAGTGAATACCATCATGGGAGAATGGTTTGAGTACGTATGAGGAAGGTTCCGAACAGATCCATCTGGAAAGGTAGTTCTCTATTCAGTATTACACATTGCTCTAGCCAGTCTAACCATTGTGTTGGCCCATCCTTTTCGATTATTACTCCAAGTCAGCCGTGGACTAGTACAACCTAAGTCCATGAGATTGCAATTGTTAAGTTTGTCATTGAATTTCCCATTTCTTCTCTGATCTTGGCTTATACTTTGACTGTTGGATGGGTATAGGCTTCTTTTTTTTCACTAGTAGAGGTGAAATCATTAAAATCACCAGCTACTAGCCAAGGTTACTTCATAGATTGAGCAATGGCCTCAAGGTGATCCCCAAAGCTCATCTCTCTTCCTGGCATTAGGGCTTGCATAGACAGCTGAAAGTAACCAGTCTTGATAGTCTTGTCTAGAAATGGTAGCTGTGATTTGTTGTAAACTAGCCTCAACAACTCGCACATTTACCACAATGGGATTCCAGATCATCCAAATGCTTCAATTTCGGCCAACTGGGTCAACATGAGTTGAAGCAGTAAACCCCATACAGTTGAAGAACATCCCATAGTTGTAAACTCTACTTTGGTTTCCATAAGCATAATAATTTCAGGTTTATAGATTTAGACTAACTCTCTCAAAGTTCGTTTGAATTTCTTGTTACCTGGCCCCCTACAATTCCAAATAAGCAGATCCATAGATGGTATATAATGGGAGGGTAGCGGGTTTTGATCATGTAGCTTCAGATAGCCCCTGATGGCTTGGATGTTTGTGTCCACCGACTTGAGTGGAGTCATTGATAGGTAGTGACACTCCTAGCTTGCATCCACTTGTCTTCGTGGGTGGATTCTCAACTTTGTTCCTTCGTTTCACTATTTGGAGGTGATGAGGTGAAATACTTCTTTACCTGGTGTTAAGCACACTAGTACTCTGTCTTGGATCATCTTGTGCATCTCCATGGGGTAGTTCTCTCCTTCCTCTTCTATGTTTATCTGGGGGTTTTCTTACTCTGGGTTCAGTGGTGTGCACTACAGCTTGGTTGATATGGGATGGAGGTAATGGGCTTGTGATCTGATTGGGAGCTTGGTTACCCTCTTCTACTTGCAGAGGGAGGACTGGTGTTTGCTTTGAAAAGTTTTGAGGGATTGAAGTCTCACCTATCCCCAGTGCTGCCTCTTGATTTGTAATCTCCATGTTAGTATCCTTTTTCTTCCCCAGTCTAATCTCTTCTAACTTTTTAGCTTTAGTCATAGCAGAGTGGTTGGACTCATTCTTCCTCTCATATGGTCGTGATCTGTATTTGAATCCCCCTTCCATTTGGGCTTTCACTTTTCGGCCCATGTTATTCCCTGTTTAGGCTTTGTTGTTTTTGGGATATTCTCTCCCATCCTATAATGCTTCAAACCTATTCCTTTGTTGAGTGTTATTTCTTCTTGGGTTTGGGCACTTGTGGTTTCTAATAGACTTGGGGACTGTCATCCACGGCCCAAATTTGGATGGGCTAGGATCAATGTTTGGTGATGCCTGTAGATGTTCTTCATGCCCAGTAGTAGCTGGTCCCTGTGATGTTGTCTCCGGCATGATCCCATCACTGTAACTGTTCCTCCGGTGACCTACCCTGCCACAAGAAAAGCAAAATAAATGCAAATAGTCATATTCAACATGATATATGTATTTACCTATCGCGATTTGGGAGATTAATGGCTTTCGGGGGTCCATTTCAACGCAGACCCAAGCATATCGACCTCTAGCGGCCATGGCTGTGTTGATGTCAATCTTTAGTGGAGTTCCCAACACCTTCGCAATGTGAAATAGAACTTTCTCATTATAGTATTCTATGGGCAG
Organism: Camellia sinensis; assembly: GCF_055761805.1. NCBI lineage: Eukaryota > Viridiplantae > Streptophyta > Magnoliopsida > Ericales > Theaceae > Camellia > Camellia sinensis. The sequence continues at coordinate 87,924,523 of NC_138963.1, forward strand.
ATAAGGAAACCTCACCCACATTGCTGTAGTATCCTCCTCCGCTTCATCCGATTTAAAGTCTTGTTGCCATCTTCCAACAGTTACATAATGGTCTAGGGCTACCCATGGTCCGCTCGTAAATACCTTAGTATAATCTTCCATCATATCAAATTTAACGATAAAGAAACCATGTTTAATAACTAGGGCTTCAAAATTGCCCTGAAGACCCCAGATCTTCTTGACTTTGGCCATAAACAACTTATAGCCTATAGTTTTCCCCAAAAGACTTACAATCAAACATTTCCTCCATGGTTCTCTGACTTTCCTCCACAGGTTGGATGGGATTGTGACTTTGGAGATGCTATCTCGCTCCTCCACCATCGCCTCAACCTCTGTTTCAGTTATGTCCGTGATGCTTGGTTCATCCTTATTAGAGGAGAAAGACTCCACATCACAATCGAAGTTCTTTTCATTCACAGATTCGTTGAATCTTGAACGAATGAGGGCTTGTTTGAAAGATTTCGGGACTTCAAAAACCTTAGCAGTCGCCTGGTTATCAGCAATGACAGGTGCCCCTATTTGAGATTCATTATCCTCCGCCATGATTTTAGGGCTTTGAGGATTAGAGTTGAGATCTCCGTTGTTGGTTTCCAGCGACACAGTTTCACCCACGACTGCATCCTCATGATCAGTAGTGCTTTTGATCTTCTTGGTGCTCCGGATCAAGTGATCCTTTTCCTTCGTTGAGCACCCATGGTCGTTTGTCCGTTCACAGAGTTGCAGAGCATCACTAACGGTCATTTTTGACATCTCCCTTTGTTACCTTACAAAAGTTTTTTTAATTTATTAGTTGATTGAAGAATATTCTTAAATAATTATCAAGTATTTGCATAATATATAATATTAATTTATATAATATTTTTCATATATATAACACAAATTAATTTTGCATAATAGTTTTTATATATAACTACTAATTTGTAACAAATTTTACATCTTAAATCTCTCTCTTTCACACTTATTTTTACTTTGATATTTCATTAGAGATTTAAAAAATATATATATATGTATTAACTATAGTGAAGCGGTTTCAAAGGCGATTATAAATTTTAAAGTTTAATTTGCAGTAGCGGATGAATGAATGTCGATTGCGGAGAGGGGTGCTGTTGTGCTTTATGGCACAACAATTACTGTTGTGCCCCTTGGGGGATTTTTTTCCAAATATTTTTCGATGATCTAAATCGTTCATATTGTAGGGTTCGTCGAGTAGATCATCCATACAAAAAAAAAAGTTGATTGGATATCTGTAACCCTATAACCAAAGCAAATTTGTTTTTATAAAAATTAACGGTTAACATAACTTTCATAAATTTTTAAAAACAATTGAGATCTAATCATAGAGTTATGAATATCCGATTAATTTGATTTTTTACAAGAATAATATTCTTGACGAGCCTTACAATATCAACAGTTCGGATTATTAAAAAATACTTGGGAAGACCTCCCAAAAGGGGGCAGCAGTAACTGTTGTGCCTTAACGCACAACAACACCCCCTTATCCTATGAATTGAATGATATTTTGTACAGTCATCCTTGAAGCTTATCAAGGAAAAATAGGTTAAATAAGCTATAATTTGAGAAAGGAATGTTTTTGGCTTCAAATTTTAATTATCGACGTTTAGTTGTAATAAACTATCAAACATTATAACTATCAAAAATGTTTGAGCACTCTAAAATAAGAGTTCTATAAAAGTTCTAAGGGGTAAACCCATCTATTGATGTGATATTTTGACTTGTTCCATATCATTAAAGTTCAATTAAAATTCTAAAATTAAGAGCGGTATCATTGGTCATAAACTATAAACCAAACAGGCCTCCGTCCTTGAACCCCAAAACCCAAATTGCATCTCACTCCCTCCTCTTCGCTACCTTCGAAACTGTGTATGATTAATGCAGCTAATAAAAGGGCCAAAAAAAAAAAAATCTACACAATTATTTTTATTCTAAAAGATAAACAAATAACAAACATGCAAGTAGAGAGAGCGCAAGACAATTGATTAATCTTTTAAATACAAAAAATAATTTAGAAAAACATATAAAATCTCCATATTCTTTTCCTTTTCTGTAATTTTGTTTGAGAAATTCTAAATAAGTTATTTACAAAGCTCAAAGTTAGTAAATGCAAACTATATGAGGTGAGGGGCGCCATACAAACAATAATATGCATTTGTTTTCCCACAACAAAATGAGTAAAAAATCTTTTTTGATTTCGCTCTCCGAAAACCCAAGACAAACCGAGGCTTCTCAAGCGCTATCCTTGATTCTGCCGACATGCAGGCGACCGCAGTTAGCAGGACCTCGCTGCAACGCTTTTACTCCCACTGGGTTGTCCTTGCTCTGTTATATAAACAAAATAAATTATCATCCCGGGAAAATAGTTCAGATATGTTTCATCTTAAAATACTTATGCTAGCTATTTTCTTTCTTTTTAAATTTTCTCTCAAAAAAGTAACAAGAAAAAAAAATTATCACCTCAAAATAAAGTTATGTCCACCTCAAAATGCTTATGCTATTTTTTTTTTTCCTTCAAAACTCTCTCAAAACGAATGCCAAAATAAAATTAATCAGCTTGGGAAAAAGTTGAGATATGTTAGACCTTAAAATTCTTATGCTAGCTGTTTTCTTTCTTTCAAAATTTTCACTCCTGAAAAAAAAAAAAAAAAAAAAAAAATGGATGATATGGTTAAATTACCAGTAAGCAGGTCCCAGCATCAGTGTCACAGACAGGAAACTCTTGTGGGCAGCAGCTAGAGTGGTCGGCACAACAAGTAGCAGACTCGAGGGGGCAGCATCCCCAACCAAAGCAAAAGCCACCATATTCGTAGACACAGCAACAAGTGCTTCCCCCGGGGCAACTATAGTAATCGTCACAAACTGTAGGGGGTTTTACTGGGGATGGAGGGGATGGACCGGGGTTGGGAGGGTTTGGACCGGTCTTGATTGGGTATGAGGCTGCTTGTGCAATTCCACACTTGCCACTATTTGTATTGACATTGCGCTCCATCTTGATGTACCCGTTCTCACCCCAGTGGGGACCCCATGAGTTCTTCACAAGCCAATAATCTACACCGTCTTCTGAACCATATCCAACGGCTACAACACCGTGGTCGAGATTTGTCCCGCAGAGTCCAGTAAATACACCCTGAAAAGATTGAAGGAAACAGTCAATTTGCAACTAAAAAAATCATGACATAATAATTGTTTGTTTCAGCTTGTTAAATAAGTTAGCATCCCTCAGGTTCTAATATCATGCCTTAATATGAAGAGAATTACTCTGCCAAGCTTGTAAGTTGTTTTTGTTTTTTGTTGTTTTTTTTTTTTTCCCCGGGGTTATTTTTGTCCTTAATTAACTTATAAAAAAATTATGTCATTTTTTTTACTTTTATGTCCCATACTGGACATCCCTAAAACTAAAAAAAATTCAAAAAAACTTTATTAAGGAAGGGGATACGCCAAATTTTATCAAAAAATGCCTATAAAAGTTTGCCTCCTTTTCTTTTTCTTTTTTTAATTTTTAGGATTGAGGGACCTAAAAATTAACATCTTTCAACTTTAAAGTTGAAAAAAGTTCACTAAAAAACAAAAATAAGCCTAAAAATAACATAACTTGTAAGCTGCAACCAAAAGAACCCTAAGGTTTTCAGAAAAATGCATTTACCGATTCATAAAGTTGGAAAGCCCTTCCCCCAGCTTCAATGGCAACGCTAACTGGTTGATAGGACACAGCCTTCTTCAGCGACTTCTCGTCATTTTCTGGAACATCTTCGTATCCTTCAATGCTAACAACATGGGCATTTTTCTGAAATCAAAATATTAAAGCGTCTATAACATATATATGCTAATTTAACCAGTGTACAAAAACATTCTTGTTCTTTTTTTCTTTTTTTTTTTTCTGTGTTTTTTTAAGTTTGGTATAAAGACAAACCCGGTAGGGGTCGCATGTGCCATCAACAGCTCGGTAAGGGTAATCTTCCTCAGAATCAATGCCACTGTTGTTAATGATGAAGTCAAACGCATAGTCCATGAGACCTCCATTGCACCCCATATTATAAGATCTGTCACAATCCACCAGCTCCTGCTCCGACAAAGAGATCAGATCGCCTGTTACAATCTGATTTATCCCTTCCACAGCAGCAATCGTTGAGAAGGCCCAGCAACTCCCTTCATTTTAAAAAATTAATTGATTAATTTAGATGAAAAGAATTCGGAAAAGAGACGCAGAGTATATGAAAGCATTTGGGGCAAATAGAATATAAAAATACAGGACACTTTCCAATATCCTTTTTCAGGTTTTGAACAATAACATTTTTCAGAGTAGTGCAGGACAAACTGAAAAGCAGTACAAAATTATCATCCAGAATGATGTGACCTATTGTGGTTTAAAACATAAAGGCCATTACTATAAGCCATAACTAAAAACATGCCATTGTCACCTATTCAAGAAGAAAATACTACATAAAAAAATTTGGTTGTTAGCATATTCCAAAATTTTCTAAACTGAAAATTAGCAATGGTTAATAGCAGACAAGGTTAACACCATTCAAGCTCCAAAACTTCAAGAGATGGCCCAACCACCTGACATGGACTCTTAGGCCTCGTTTGGCAAGAGGCTATTTTAGCCAATTAGCCAAAAAATTACTAAATTAGCCAAAAAGCCAACAACCCATACCAAAAAGTCAAAGATTCTCTTTTCTCTCTACTTTTTGCACATCTTTTCGTAATTAGCCAAAAAGTCACCCCAAACATACAAGTTTTTTTTACCTACCTTTTTAGCCAAATAGCAAAAAAGTTACTAAATTAGCCTGTTCCCAAACGAGGTCTTAAAACTAAATTAAATACTCGTGTCAGAGACACCCGACCCGACACATAAGTAAGGGTGTAGAACAATACGTCTCCGATACTTTCTATTGAACAGTTTTTATATTTTTGTATTTAACATTATCATTATATCTCTAGTTTTGTTAGAAAATGAGTAAAATGCATTTTTGACACCATATGTTGCATATAATATTATTTCATCTCATATAATATAGTAGATTAAAAATATAAAAAGATGACCCTTTTTATCAGGTCAGCATACTCTCTTAAATTTCAAATTTTAGGTTTGAAGAGGCTGTTACAAAGGTGCATTTTGTATCTCAACTAAATTGACAACATCACTGAATGCTACGAATTACAATTACATACAAGAAGGAAAATGAATGCCATTAAATAAACTCAAAACTATCAACAAGGAAAGAAATTTCACTGCATAAAGATTATATAGGTCTCTCTCACATGGTCCACCAACACCCAACTATCTCTATTATCCGAGATTGGTGTCCCATGCCAATTTAATCAACACCTTAGGGGTGTTTGTCTCATGGGATTGGACTTTATATCCAATAGATTTACTAGTCCATCATTTAGTTAGAAAAGTAAAGGTTAGACTAATAGTCAAATACACGTCATTTCCAGCCAAATAGTCCAGGGAAGGGACTATTTATCTCGCAACTAATGGTCCATTGCATTGCAATCCTCCCTAATCCAGCCCATCCAAACAAACACCCATCTATTCTAGTTTAATTAGGTAGAGAACCAAATCTCGTACCTCACCAAACTTGCTTCTGATTTTTTGCTACTAATATGGTTCATAACAAGTATGTTCATATTATGCCCCAAAAGGCTAGTCAAACCTCACCAACTTACCATAATTTTTGCTTATAATAGATCCGTAACAAGTACGTGTATGTGCAAAATGAAGGGGAACCCAATTATGCCCCCAAAAGGGTAGTCAGATTACATGATCAGGTTGTTTGTTTGATAAAAAAAAGAAATGTTAAGAAACACAAAAAAAATAAGATAATTTTACCTGAAAATGATGAAACAATCAAGGAAGTTTCTGCCCAAAAGGAATTACTTTACAGTAAAATATATCAATTGCGCATCAAATACAACAAAATTTTCCCAAAATTTTCAGCACAATAAGAGCAATTTTCCATCTAAGCAAACATAGAGCTAAAAAATACATAATTTTACTTGAAAGAGACAAAAAAACAAAAGTTTCTATCTAGCAGTAAAATATATCAATCTGGCATCAAATAAAACAAATTTTTAACTAAAATTTTCTCCACAATGATAGCAATTTTCTATCTAAACAAACAGACTAGTTAATGAGGTCCTGGTCCCACGCACCCATACGAGTCTCCCGTTCCCATAACCATAAATTTATTTATCTGTATCATATGATGAGTCAAAATCAAACACATTATACATCTATGCAATACACACGAGAGACAGAGAGGACGAGCATAATATGATGTAGGGCCACGCTTCTCCCTAGTCCGAGGAGCGTGCGGTGGCCTGATAATTCGAACCGTATAATATGTAAATATTGATGAATATTTTATTTTATATAAAAAATTGCGTTGTTCGGATATGATAATCGAATCAGATTTCGGTCACCAATAAATATAATTTTCAAAATAAATTGTTAACAAAAATCTTATCCAATCAAGTAAAGAGATATCATTAACTATTTAATGGGATCAGATTTCTGTCACCAATAAAAATAATTTTTAATCCACAAAGTGACGGAGGACTTACCGCACTGGCCTTGATCTTTAACAGAAACAACAGCTCCTTTCTTCGTCCAATCCACCGACTCCGGCAACTTATCGCCGGCCTGGAAAACGTAGCGATCGCTTGTCTTCGGACTCGACAACCGCCTCTTCGTCTCCATCCTCACACCCAGAAACATGGACCGGTACTCCTCGTTGCTCAGATTGGCGAACCGGTTCAACCCAACCCTGTAAGTCCGGTTCTCTGCAGCATTGTGCTCGTCGACGAACCTGAGATTGTCCTTGAAGATCTCGAACCGCCTCCCCTTCTCGCCGATCGCATTGCTGGCCTTACCGCCGTGGTGAACGAGCCACTTGTCGTAAATAGCCATGGCCTCAGCGTCGGTTCTGTTTTGATTGTGGGTTTGGTCGTAGGTGATGATTGACATGTCGAGTGCGGATGAGAGGACGAAGCAGAGGAAAAGGAAACAGGGTATGGAAGAAGATCTGAAGGATGCCATTGTTGATGATGGGTTTTTTTTTATATATATATATATATATTTTTTTTTTCCTGATCTGTGAGAGAGAATGGAAATTGAGGAAGAAGAAGAGGAGGTATATGACGGGAAAAATGTGAATATAATATATTTATATATTTTTTCTTCTTTTTTTTAAAATATTTTTTCTTAAATTCTCTAATCAAACAGCATCAACGAAGAAGAGAGAGAGGAAAGAAGGAAGCTTATACCCGAAGGAAGAGCATAAAGGAAGACGAGAGGGGAAAGAAAAGAGGAAGCTTAATCCCGCAGGAAGAGGAGTAGTTGTTTACTCTGCCACGACATGCTCCTCTAAAGTGGTGACCCTCTTTAGTGTGACTGTGGGGATCAGATTCTCTGTTCCAATCTCTTAACACTCCTTTGGATCATTGACCTGTTTGTTTAGGTCTTGGGAGTTTTTATTTATTTATTTATTTATTAATATTCTAAAAAAAATATAATTTAAAAAATTCACTCATTTTTTAAACTAATCTGTTTTTTGAAATTACATTTTGAAAATGTGATTTTAAAATTGAAATTGTATTTTCAACATATAATTTCACATTGAAATCGCATGTTGATAATACAATTTAAAAAAGTAAACCCATGCCATTATAAATTATATTTTCAACATGCGGTTTCAAAATCAAATTATATGTTGAAAATGTAATTTCAATTTAAATTTTATTTTCAAAATACGATTTTAAAAAGTAAGTTAGCTTCTCAAATAATTTAAAAAATGAGTTAATTCTCTAAATTTTTTTTATAGAATATTTAAAAAAAAAAAACTCTTGGTCTTGGACTACAAATATCGTGTTTTTGGAAGTTATGTATATATTTTATCCCGTGTTATATATAGCCTCCGTTTGGGAAGTGGGTAGATTTTTTGGTTTTTTGACTTTTTTGGCTATTTGAGCTTGGGCTCAAAAGCTTAGTTTGAGAAGGACTTTTTGAGTTTTTGGCTTTTTTTACTTTTTTTTGTGAGAGAGAAGTGTAATGATTATGGGTTGGATGTGATGTTTTGTTTGTTGTGGCTCAAATAGCCTATTCTGTCTTTTGTGACTCAAAGAGCCAAAAGAGCCCAAATGAGCTCTTCCCAAACGACACCATAGAATTAATTTAATAATACATAAATTTTTTAATAATGTATTAATTTTTAAGTTAATTTGTAAAATTATAATTATAATACACAGAGATCATCTTTTTAAATTTTATAAGTGAAGATAATATTTCAAAGTAAATATTCTTAAAATATTATAATCATCTAATTGAGTTATTTTTCTTAAAATAATAAATTTAATCTCTAACTAATGAAGTAATCTATGTTAACAATAAATAAGATGTTTTCTCAATGAACCTAATATCTAAAACATATATATGCTAAAAAAACTAATAATAAACTAAATGTCATAAATCTTGATAAATTAAAACTCAATAGATGTTGTTCATCATGTTCAAATGTTCCAAAAAGTACCTGTAAAATAAAAAAAGTGTTAACATTTTTTTGTTATCATTTTTTATAGACAAACAATTTTTTTAAAAAAAATAGATATATTATCTTATAAGGGGTGTTGATTTAAGGGGAATTTTTTTTCAGGTCCCTAGTATTAAGACTTTACAGCATAAAGGACACTCAATATTTTCATAATGTCTAAGGTCCCTCAAGTTGATCCAGAGAAAATTGGTCTAGAGAAAATTCCTCAATATTTTCATAATTTCTTCACCTGTTTCAATTTGCAGCGTTACCACCATGGGTTTGTTTACATGGTCTAGAGAAATTCTTTGGTTTAGAATGAATTTTCTTTGGTCTGAACTGAATTTTCTCTGGACTTTCTCTGGGTTGGTCCAGAGAATTTCTCTGGTTTGGTTGATCTGAATTTTCTCTGGGTTGTTGGACTGAAATTTGAGAAGCTGATGCATACTTACCTTGATTGAATCACCCATGAGATTTGTGATGATTTGCCAAAATCTACCTGGATCTCCATAATACTGAAATTCTTGAATCGGGAAAATTTAGTTTAAAAACCAAAGAATTTCTCTAGACCAACCCAGAGAAAATTCGGTTAAAAAACCAGAGAATTTCTCTGGTTTCAATCCAGAGAAAATTCAGTTCAGGTGAATGGCCATGGCTATGGGAGTTTCCCTATCTTGAAGTTAATGTGAAAATCCAGCGAATTCTCCACTATACATGAACACCAATAGTATTGCTTATACTAGTTGTATTAATAAAACAGTCAAGTCTTCTTCACAAACCCATTATTCTTGCAACTTTGCACAACTTGTGGATAAAGATTTGCCATCATCTTCATTATCATCATAATGAGTGTCAGCAATAGTAGTAGCCACAATCATTGGTTCTGAATGAATGGTTTCTGTTACCACATCATCTAGATGCACATGAACCTCAGGATCTGATGGATGATCTGGAGAATTTTGGAAATCAGATGGTGATTTAAGGTCAGCATCGTCCCTTCCAACCATACCATCATTAGAGGAAAATCCACAGAATTCCTCGCCATATGCCCCATTAAAATCCCTATAAATATTTCTCTCTCTAGAATATGAAAAACTAACTTCTGAATCTGGTTCAAGTGGCGGACCATTTTTTATTATTTCTGGGAACTGCTGCTTTGCAAAGTCACCAGCCTGTGGACTATTATCTACTACTGAAGTTGAGCTAATAGCTATCTCCCCAAACAATGGAGAACCATCCACTCCAGAAACTATGTCATCGTACTCATAGCCCATGGCTGCCACTCTAGGGGCCGTCGTCATCACCGAAGACCAAGCCACCTTGCACACCATCGGCGGTCATAGCTTCGGTTACCATTAATGCCGCGACAGCTTTGGTTACCATTGGTTCATGCCGATACCATCTCCACCTCATCTTGGTGCTTCACTTCAGACTATCACTCGTCGGAGTCGGATCCATCGATGGCTATTTCCATAGGCGTAGCAGCAGAAGAGGAAGACACAACGTTATTGTTGCTGGGGCTAGGCCTTATCTAATGAAGAATCAACAACGCGAAGTCGAAGAGAGAGAGAGAGAAATTGTGGGCAAAGAGTCAAATTTCTCTGATATATGTTTAGGGACCTTAGACATCAAAAAATAATTTTGTGGATCTCTTCCATTACGAAAAGTGGGGGAGGGACCCTAGACTAATTTTCCCTTGATTTAATTGTCCTCACTTTTGTGTTGTTATTTCACTTCATGCTCTTCACAACCATTATTTTGTTGTTGCTGTTGTTGTTCCACTTTAATATTTTCATTACCAATGCGTTGCTCCACTTCATCCAATACTTGTAAACAATTCATATCATTTTCAATTTCCTCCAACATAACTATCAATGATCGCATGCCTTGGAAAGTCTTTTTTAATTTTTATTTTATTTTATGAATTTCTTGAATAGGCCATGAGGTTGGAAGTGTGTTAACTATGACATGAACTAATATTGCAATGTGGGGTTGGAAACTTTTTTTTCCTAAATTTATAAAACACTTGTTTTTTATGTAACATATGCTCTCGTATAGTTAAATTTGGAGTCATCCGCTCTTACTCAAGTTCAATCCATAGAGGATGAACTTCACGCTTCTCCTCTATTAAAGTATCCATTAAGTCTTAGGTATCTTTGATTTCAACTTTTGAAAAATTGTTTCCTTTATTTTATTCCAGTTCGATGGCAAAAGGTCTAATATTGTTTCCATCAATTTTTTTCCATTTATTTTTTTCCTAATTTTTGCATTGCCTGACATATTTTGATTTTCCAATCAACAATTTTTTTTACTGGTAAACCCTCTTTAAGCACGACATATCTTAATATTTATGAAATCAAGATAGGTGTCATCGATTAACTGGTGCAAATCGCTTTCTCCATTTTTTATAACAAATTTTTTTGGTATCTGTATCCAATTAGGTTCATAGCCTTTACTAAATGAGCTTCTCATTGTTGTCCCTTCATCAACCAATTTAATCCACTCTGCAAAGTCACATAATTCATGACACGTATGATTAGAAATATCTTGTGCTATAACACACATATTTCTGGTAAGATGCAAAACTTGACAATGCTCCCAAATTGTTGACTTAGGTGATGAAGCTTCCACTGTTTGTTCATGCCCATCTTCAGGTACAACAGGCAATATCTGTCCAAAGTCACCACCAAGCACAAATAGTTTTCCACCAAAAACCCTATCCTCTGAACAATGTTCTGCATTTTTCAATATGTCCCTAAATGTATGATCAATAGCTTCAAAAGCATGACGACTAACCATTGGTGCTTCATGTCATATAATTAGTGATGCCTCTTGAATTAATCTCGCCAAATTTGTCCCTTGATTTACTGAACAACATGATGAGTTATCAGGGTCAAGTGGAATCTTGAAACGAGAATAAGTAGTTTGTTTCCCGGGTAAGAGCAAAGTTGCAATACCTAATGATGCAGCAGAAAGAATGATCTTCTTATTGGATCAAAATTTTTCATTTAAAGTGTTCCATAAATACGTATTTCTAGTTCCTCCACTACCATACACAAAAAATAAGCCCCCATGATGAGTGAAATAAACTTCCATTATGGTGTTAAACACTTTCAATCGGTCATCATTCAATCCCATGTACAAAGATTCAAAATATTGCATTTCTGAAATGCTATCGTAGTTCAGTTCCTCTCTTATGAGCCTATTAGTAACCATTTGACCTAATCGAAATGATGGTAGTCACATCGGAGGAAACTCTTTAAGAGACCTTCCATTCTGATTTAGTATGTGCTCAATTTCAAGCAATCCTAAAAATTTCAATTCACATTCTTCGAGATGTATATTGCCATTCCGAATTTGCTTTTGTACCCTATTTTGTAAATCATCAGTAAGGTCAAACCAATGATTCTCCCACAATTCATATGCATTTGTAAACCTCGGAAAACGTTAGCATTAAGCAAAGCATATTTTGCAGTTGAGCACCCGATGCCCATGTTGAGGCTTCTGTTAAAGCTGTGTCCCACTCATTATCATCGTCAAGTAAGCCAAGTGCAAGGCATGCAGATTGAAATGTTGGGTGCACAATGCCATTAACGGTTTTAATATCTTCTTAACATTTTGCACCTCTAACCTTGGTAAGCAACATACGTAAATAATATCATTCACCAGAATTAGGATGTGCATAATACAATCTACCTATGCATATTTGTTGTTGCCTTGTTTTCTACTTCTTCTGTTTCTGGTTCCAAACCCATGAGCTAGGAAACTTATCATATGTTAATGCATTAGCCTCTACATGATCTCTGTTTGCTTGAAACCACCTTGTAAACATTGTCTCGTGAACCCCCGCCTGATTAATAATTGACGAAATGTTATCTGTGTCTCTAAATAGAATAGATTGTTCTCCAGGTAGATGGTGTTGTAACCCTTCAACTGAAGGGTATTGCTTTTGCAATTCAAACTCAAATATATGCCATCAACATTAGGGATGGCAATCTGAACCCGGCCCGACGGTGACCCGATCCCCCGACCCCGAATTGAACGGTTATTCCCCGAAAAATATCCCCCACGAGCCGGGGATGGTATTCAAAAAAAAATCCCCAATGATGTTCAGGCCGGGGACGGGGATACATGTCCTAACCCTGGACCCGGCCCGGCCCCGTCCCCGACCCCTGCCTCGAGGTAAGATTACTCTTATGCCCTCCTACATATATATGTGTGTGTAGGGTTTGGTTGATATACACTGCTCCTTCTCTCTCATTGTCACACAACACAACGCTGCTCTCTCTCTCTCTCTCTCTCTCTCTCTCACACAACGACGGCCACTGCTCGTCCATCACTCTCACTCTCACACAACGACGGCCACCGTTCATCCTTTACCACTGCTGATCCTTCCTCACCGCCGCTCATCTCTCACCATCGATCCTCCCTCACTGCCGCTAATCGATCTTGGGATTTCGATCTAGGGATTTCAAGGTTATCTCTCTCTTTTTCTCGCGTTAAACTAATCGATCTAGGGATTTCGATCTAGGGTTGACATACATACATATATGTATATATATAAATATATATATATATATATATGAGTGTATATATATTTATATATATATATATATCTGTTTCAACCTTTTTTTTTTCTTTTTTCTTTTTCCTCTCTAAATTTACATATCTGAGTTTATGGAATGATGAAGTGATTTTGTTTTATTATTATTATTTTTTGGCAGATCTGTTTTCAGCCCTCTACTCTGCAATTTCAAATCTACGTTCTCCTCTTCAATTTCTGATTTTTTTTTTAGAGTTGTTAATGATGATTGTTGTTGAAAACAGATTAAACTGTTGATGATTGTTGTTGCAAAATAGATTAAATTGTTGTTCTTGTGTTGTGTGTTGAACCAAAAAAAAAAAATGGTCGGGGATATTTCAGGGTCGGGAAAACCTGATCCCCGTTAAGGGGCGGGGGCGGGGGGAGTGATGGGTTCCCCGCCGGGGATCGGGGGCGGGGACGGGGATTTTTTCACCTTCGGGGATCGGGGACGGGGAGTGCGATCCCCGGCCCGGCCTGTTGCCATTCCTAATCAACATTCAATTGCAGAGATATATCGACAATCTAAGTATTGTTTTACCTCATCAGCCTCTCTACACCGACTTTGTCCATCAATGTTAAGTCGATTAACATTATCTTCAATTACAATTGTTGCATGATTACGACCTTTATGTATGTACTTATATAAATACTTGATCAATTTGTTGTGTGCACAATGCTCAATATCGATAAGGGCATCATACAGTACAATAAGATCACGGTTGTATGGAATAACCCATATGTTGTCAATTTTAAATCCATTAACCATGTATTTTTTCTTTGTATCCCTTCACCTATAGATGGCAAATCCATTTTCATCAATACTCGTTTCACTGCAAAATTCTTCGGATAATGTTTTGAACATTTTCCATTCACTATACATGGGGCATTAGGGTTAGCACTGCCACAAGGACCATGCATCATGCACCTCATTACTGTTTGAAATGCTAATGGATCTTCATCCATATCAGGAATTTTAGAACAAATTATATCATCAATTTCTTCTGGTGATTTTATCTGGTCATCTGCTGATAATGTCAGATAATGTGTAAATGCGGTAATCTTCGCTTTTGAAATTTGATGACGTGAATATATAATCAAGAAAAAATAATATTATTTGTTAACTTTAAACTAAATTTAGCTAATCTAATTGTCCAGTTCAAATAAAAACAAACCTACAATTGTTTTGCCGAAGAATTTTCGCTTCTTGAAATATGCCATCAGTTGTTTCAATTTAATTCAAAAAACTCTCGCAAGTATATCCGGTATATCCTCTGTGCATTGATTTGGAATGCATTCTACCTCCTGTTGAATTTATGACCAATTTGGGTTACATGTGAATGTGACAAAAAAGTCAGGAAATCCCACATTTCGACATATTGCGATCATATCTTGGTAATGCTGAATCATATTTCGTGGGCTACCTGTAAAAGATGATGGGAGTATAAATCTCCTACCAACAGTTGATGCATGACTGTCACCCGTAGTCACAGCTTCTTCTAAACCTCTGTACAAATCAGTCCGCAACACATTCTGTTTATGCCTGATAAGTTTAGTCTATCTTGCTCAATAGCTGCATAATAATCAACAACAAATTGTTGGAACAAATGTCCCCCTTGCAATAGCGTTTTCCCTTCTCCAACTCGAAATTGAAATCTAAATGCATAAAACTCTCTTATTGACACTCCTTTTCGATTGTTGTTTGTACCCAGAGTAAAACTTATAGACCTTCTCCATTCATTAGTCCCATAGGGAAAAAGTAATGGATATTGAAGTGGCATGTGTGAAGGATGTATTTCATTAATCCTTTGTAAATGTCATTCAATTTTCTAACAATTATGTCACGATTTCTAGTGCTTTTAGACCTATCACTAACAATTAATGCGGCAATTTCAGTTGTAGTGGGTCTAGTCTACTGTCTTCTATCCCTCAAACTTAAAATGCGAATATGCAATTCTTGAGCACCATTCTGACAGATCATGTCTCGAGCAGTGCGAAAAATTGATACATATGGATTGATGACATTCAACATTGACTGTAAACCTTCTAATCTGGACGTATCAATTCCTGATATGCCACCACACCTATTCATAACGTCCATTCTATTGCAAATTTCATGCTCAGTGTCACAAATATAGAGTTGTGCAAATTTAAGCCTTTTCCCAGCTTCTGGTAGTAAAGAACCAATTTTATGAAAATTTGCTTCACTAATACGAAAGACATAAGGACCCCTTCCATCTAACACTGATTGATCGATTTTCCCACCACACGGACGTGAAAGATAATAGAGAGTTATATGTCCTTATGTGTTCCCTGAATCTCATACTAGTAAACTGTTGTTGCAAAAATTCAGGAGCTTCTGGCAATAAAGGCAACATCACTTGTCCACTTTGACAACAGAGACTAAATTTTGGTCGACTCAATGGACTATCACTTACTCTTTTCTTTTTCTACATCATTGCTTGACATCTAGAGCATGTTATTGTTCTCCCACCAAAGTTTGAGCGGTCTGAAATTTTTCTTCTTCTAAAACGTGTGGTAAATGTACTACTTGAAATTATTTAGATTTAGATTATAATTATGAATTTCTAATGTTTGTAAGAAATTTATATAGAATACACAGTTGGCTAAATGTTTATTACCAGGTGGATGTGCTCTATTTGAAGTTGGTGGTGCAATATTAGGAGCTCACACTTCTGAATCATTTGTGTCTAATTCATTAGATACAAGAATCTGAATTCCAACGTGATTAACATCAGGAGCATTGTCATTATTGCGACTGCATGTTTGTCTGAAAGCACCATGTTGCATTCTTTTGAGTCACAAGACTGTGATCCTCAAATGTTGATTCTCCTTTTCTATTTTCCGAAGGAGATCTTTTAATGTAGGATCATTGCGATCATATCGTGTTAAAAGTAATCTTCTTCTTGCCACCAGTCGTGCCAACTTGGAGGAAAGATATTTTCGATATTGATTTTCATATTCTTTATCAACACCTAATATATAATATAAAATCATATTATTATCTTTGTGATTCTTAAAAGATTATCGAAAATGTGAAGGTCTCACTAATAAGATTGTAAGAAAGTTTCAAATGTAACATTGTTGTGTAGAAGTCAATAGATTACCACTATGACGGGCACTACTTCGTAATCTTTCAAACATCAAATGATAGTTATCAAATGTCGAGTCTCCTTTTCTATATTGAGAAGACGATTCTTGAATGTTGGATCATTACAATCAGAATGCCATGTCAAAAACAGTCTTCTTTTGGCTACCAACTGAGCCATCTTAGACTTAAGTCATGTTTGATTAATTTCTCAATTAAAAATCATATCCATCCTGAATAAAGTATTAAGTTGAAGCTTATATAACTCATGCTATTGGTTTATAGTATAGATAATGACATAAGGATGTGTAACATATGACTTTCATGAAAAAAAACATGATAGTCTATAGTTATTTGTAGTTAATTTTGTACATTGAAATGATTAACTCCTACATGATAACATCTGCTGTAGAATCCATATAAATAAAATGTATCAAAGATCTAAAATCATGCAGGCTATATATTTATTATATATATAGATATGATAATCACTAATTGTTTCTAGTCATATTAAAATCTACTAAGAAAACCCACAAACATGATAGTCTATTGTAGTTAATGTTGCACATTGAAATCATCAACTCCTACATGATAACATTTGCTATAGAATTCATAAAAATAGTATGTAACCAAAGATCTAAAAATTTGTAATTCAACTTCAAACCTAGAAATATCAAATGATTATCCAATTGGTGTTGACATATTTTGGCAGTGGTACCTCAAGTTTGCATATCTTATTCTTCAATAGAATTCAAACTGGAATACAAAAGACAAAGAATAGAAAATCTCAGTAAATATCATTATTTATTGTAAGTACATAAAAAAAAAAAGTTTAAAAATCAATTATAAACATGCATCACTGAGGAGCTAATGCAACTTTTTGTACCAAAAATTATAAGACAATAATTTTAAAGTAAGCAAAGATAACATAATCAAATTATTGTTATACATGAAAAAACTAACAAAACACAAAGGAAAAAGGGGATTTATTTTGATTTATTGTTGGATTTTTTTTAAAGATTCTTTAAATTACAAAATAAACACAAAGTGGTATCCTTTTGTGGATGTGTATTTTTTTTATTAATTTATTTAATTGAGAGTGGGATTTAATTAAGTTATAGATATTACTAAATTTTATGTGATAAATGTCTGATTGAGTGAATTGTGGGTGATGGATATGCAAGAGTAAATTGTAGGAATAAACTTGTGGGTTTCTTCTTTTTATTTTTTATTTTTACATAACGTTTTTACATAATGTGATAGACATTGAATATTTATAATTTGTATATATGTTTTTAATTTATTTAAGTTACAGATATTTGATTATTTTTATTATTATTTTTTTGTTATAATTTGATACATAGACATTAGATATTTGTAATTTATATATTTTTTAATTTATTTAAGTTATAGATATTTGTGAGTTTTTTTTAATAAAAAAATAATGTGTTAAAGATTGGATATTTGTAAAAAAAAATTTATTAATTTATTTAATAATTATAGATTTTTTTTTTTTTAAAAAAAGAACTTGGATGGATATCCAAAGTGTAAAACGTTTGAGAGGATGAACATGGGAACGTGGGAGAGTAGAAGTCTAACGGGTGGGAGTTGTTTATTTATTTATTTATTGACCACCTTTTTTTTTTTTTTAACAGCTTGTGAGAGGGGATGAGAAAAGCTATACACTAAAAAAAGAATTGCCATGTATTTTACAAAATTAGAGATTATTTTATTTTTACCACTATACTTTGTCACGATTTTCAATGACCTCCTAGACTACTCTTATTTTCTTGCGTACCCCTATACTATTTAAGTTACTATCAATTTTGCTCCTGCCGTCAGATTTAAAATGGAAAAAGTTAAAAAAAATTACATTTTGGCTCCAAATTTCAAAAGAAAGAGCAGACCCACCCAGCAAACCACCACCAGCAACCATCACTTCAAGCACTTCTATTTCCTTCTTTATAACTCTGTTTCGCCTTATTTTTATGCTGTTGGATTCAACTCACAATCTTGTTTTCATATCACATCTCACACGTCTCGTTCTTTCTCTTTTTGCATGCTATTGGAGCTCCGAAAGTTGATTAAAAAAAAAAGACTTTTCTTCGAGCCATCATTCGGACTTCATATCTTTCTCGATTCTTGACGATTCTACTTTATTCTTTCGCCATTCTCTTTACCTCACTTCCTACTTCACCTTACACTACATCGCTTTCTCACTTCTTCGTGAAATGGGTGGTTTTGGTATGCCGAAAGTTATTTGAAAACTAATTTTGAAAATTTCAAAACATTTATCTTTTGTTTCTTTCTTCTCCATCTTCCTCATTCTTCTTCTTCTTTACTTATAACATGATGTGGAACATGGTTCTAGGTGGTAACGAAACTGGTGATGGTGGTGGTAGCGATGATGGTTCTAAAAAGTTATATATGATACTTTCTACCTATCCATGTACAAACCTTTTGCAATGTATTAGTTTCTCTACAAAAATTTGGTCACTCTAATGGGATGCAATATTGAGAACAAGTTCTTAAACTCTGGGAAGACAGTAGAAAGTTGATTATAAAATACCTAGGTGCAAATTTTATATGGCTGCTTCTTTCTTACTCAGGGAGGTAAAGGACGAAAATTCTGTTGGTGGAGTTAGATGAACATAAATATGAACTGATTCAAAATCCTGCTGCCTATGCATCACCAATGGAGGCATAGACATTAGTGGGCCATGATTGAGATCTAACATACAGTTAACCTTTTTTAGAAGAGGAAAAAAAAAGATAAGGCATCAAAGATATGCCTATAGTTCATATTATAACGAACCCTCCATAACCAAAAATAGTTGGGTGTATCTAAACAGGGACTAATAAAATGCAAATGTAAAGAATAAGAATATTTGCAAATTCAAAGAACTATCAAGTTGAGCTTCCACTTGATATAAAGCAAGATATAATCTTATTCATCCTTCATTAATCACCTTGTACAAATTCTACATCCGTCATCTCCATCAAATTATTCATGGCCAGGGAACACAAAATAGATAAGCCTAGTAATTTAGATAACTGATTAAACGTTGTGGAAATTTGTATCATGAAATAATATAATGAGGATGGCCATATTTTCCATACTGTCAAAACCACCAATCCACCATACGGTTGAAATAGAAAGAAACAAAAGATGAATGCTTTGAAATTTTTGAAATTAGTTTTTAGACAACTTTCGGCATACCAAAACCACCCATTACGCTAAGAAGTGAGAAAAAGAGGTAGTGTAAGGTGAAGTAGGAAGTAAGGTGAAGAGAATGGAGAAAGAATGAAGTAAAACCGTCAAGAATTGAGAAATATATGAAGTCCGAAAGATGGCTCGAACAAAAGTCTTAGTTTTTTTTATTAACTTTCGGAGCTCCGATAGCATGCAAAAAAAGGAAGAACGAGACATGTGAGATGTGATATGAAAACTAGATTGTGAGTTGAATCCAACAACGTAAAAATGAGGCGAAACAGAATTATGACGAAGGAGATAGAAGGGCTTGAAATGGTGGTTTGCTAGGTGGGTCTGCATCTTTCTTTTAAAATTTGGGGCCAAAATGTAATTTTTTAAACTTTTTCCGTTTCAAATCTGATGGCAGAGGCAAAATTGATAGTAACTTAAATAGTATAAGGGTACGCGTGAAAATAAGAGTAGTCTGAGGGGGTCATTGAAAATCGTGACAAAGTATAGGGGTAAAAATGAAATAATCTCACAAAATTATCAGAATTTGAGAATGGGATTTTGAAGTCTTTTGAAACAACACTACAATATTCTGCAGTCTTTATCATCAAAATACAAAATCACAAATGCTTGGAACAGAAATTAATTATTAAAGCAAAAGAAAAAGAAAAATCGAGACATGCATTTTGATTGGTAATTCAAGAACAAAACATAAATTATTAAAGCAAAAGAAGAAGAAGAAGAAGAAGAAAAAAAAAACTTAGACATGTACACTGCAATCTTCTGCAATCTTTATAGTCAAAATACAAAATCACAAATACTTAGAACAAAAAATAAATTATTAAAGAAAAAGAACAAGAAAAACAAAGACATGCACACTACAATTTTCTACAATCTTTATAATCAAAATACAAAAACACAATTGCTTGGAACAAAAATAAATTATTAAAGCAAAATAAAAAGAAAAACATAGACATGTACACTACAATTTTTTGCAATCCTTACAATCAAAATACAAAAACACAAATGCTTGGAACAAAAAATAAATTATTAAATCAAAAGAAAAAAAAGAAGAAGAGAGACATGCACACTTGTTGATCTCTTTTCTTTGATGGGTCACCATTTGCACCTTACTTACTAGCGGTAACCCATGCAATGCACGGAAAAATAGATCATATATATTTTGTGTGATAAATAAATCATTTTAATCTTAAATTATGTCTTAATAGCGACAAGCCATAATGTTAAGCCATCTAGGTAGATGTTAACAATAACTAACCCACACAATTTTACAATAAAATTTGATATGCATAAAAAATTATTAATTTTAAAACTTGTTGAGAATAATAGTATGACAATCACTTGATAACATAAATAACTTGTATCAAACTTAGCAAAACATTAAAAAGAAGAAATTCTATAAACTCAAGAAAGTTATCATAAATTTACTTGGACTTTTAAATCAATGGTGTATATTGTTATTGTGGGATCAAATTATGAATAAATATCAACTTTTAATTATAATTTATAAGTAATTTTAAAAAAATTTTAATCTAAGTTTGTTGCCATGCTCATAAATAGAACTTCTCATACAACTCATTAATTGATTATGTTAGCAACTCTCTATCTTTGATTTTCTCTATTAATGATACACGCTGAGAGGGTAATTTTTGGTAAAAATTGGGCCGAGCTATGTGGTGGGCTTCGTGGCCCAAAGCACCAAGGACTTGGTAAAAAGGCCGCAAGGTTATTCCGGCCCAGGAGAGATAAAAGATACTCCGGCCCAAGCTGTTAAAGTTACTCCGGTTCAAGAGCGATAGATTTACTCCGGCTCTGCGGAGATAATTGACTTACTTCGGTCAAAAGAGATAAAGTTACTTCGGCTAAAGGAATGTAAAGCTGCTTTGGTTTTGACAACTTGAGTTAGTCCGGTCTCAAAAGGTAGTCCGGTCATGATTGAATTCGGGATAGGTCGGTTGTAATGTTGTTACTCAGTGGATCGGTCCAAACACACCACGGTTCATGTATGAGAGAACCGAGATATGGTGTAGCATGAAGAAGAACCGAACTACTGTTAGTACGGCCTACTTTGTGGCTCGGCATAGCCATTTTTACTTCGGTCAAATGGAAGTTCGGCCATAAAGAAAACCATCCCACTTGGTTTAAGCAGTGGGGGAGGGTGTAAAAGGATAAGCATTATCCTTAGGAGTATGAATCCTAGGAGGACTCTGCATGGAGAAATACAAGTCCTACTAGGATTGTGCCATATGAAACTTATAAAAGCTCACAAGCATCACCTTGGAGGAGGTAATTGAACTCAATTCTTTCTGAGCATAAAACTTTGTCTATTTGTCAAGCTTACTGACTTAGGCATCGGAGAGGTTTTCGGCACACACCCGCCGACTAGCTCACGTTTGTGTTTTCAGGTGATAAAGCGACGTCGTACGGAGGAGCGTGGACTTGGTCAACAGGATTATACGAGGAGAATTATTTCCTCCCCGGACAATTGGCGCCGTCTGTGGGAAGAACAGACAAGAACAAAAACCTCTTGACTAAGCTTCTCCTTTTCTCATTCAATGGCACACATTGAAGACTTGCCGCAGTCCGCCGTCGACGGACTAACTCCAGAAGGGGGCGCAAGGCGTGAAGGATTACCTGCTGTCCCTCCCATGGCGGACTTGGAGCCCCAACAACATAATTCCAGGAGGAGTGGCAGGGGAAGGCGGAATAGCAGCCCTCGTCACTCTCAAAGTCCTGACAGGCAAAGGAGGAGGATTGATCCCCAAGCCCTGGAAGATCGCGTGAAGGAACAAGATGAACTAATTCGAAAGATGGCGGCGGACATGGAGGCTTTGAAACGCCAGATGAAGACTAAAGATGTGGCGACAGGAGAGGGGCGCAAGCACAAGACGCCCCCTCGCCACTCAGAGAATCGTAGTAGGAATACTACACCCTCCCAAGGAGAGAGCAGAAGCCTCAGGACAGGCGACACTCACTCCTTATCTTCAAGGACTCGTCACTCCAGGTCTGAGAGGACGAGATCCGAAAGATCATACACTGAAGGAAGCACGTATTGGCCTTCACATTCACACCAAACCAGGTCTAGGAAAACGGAGCTGCCCAGGTCATCCGACTTACGAACCGTGCTCGAAGAAAAAGCACGATGCAAGGAGGATGCCAGGGCAAGGGATCCACACCGAGTTTCGGCCTTACAACGGTTGGCTCCTCGGACGCATGGAAGTGTCGAGGTTGGAATGCCAATACCGCGACCGGCCTACGAACCAACGGACAAGGCATTGGCAAGACTACAGACTTCGCCGTTTGTTCCAGCAATCGAAAACGCGCCTCTACCATCAGGCTTCCTTCAGCCGAAATTCACTACGTATGAAGGGAAGACAGACCCGTATTCACACCTGAGCCACTTTCGCCAAGTCATGGCTGTATACAGGCGAAACGAGGCTTTAATGTGCATACTCTTCCCATCAAGCCTTGGCGACCTCGGCTTGACTTGGTTCGAGAAGCTCCCAGAGGGCAGCATAGCCTCCTGGGCCCAATTGGCAGAAGCGTTCGTAACAAGATTTCGAACAAACACTAAAACGCCGGTAGAGATAGACCAGTTACTCTCAATCGACATGGGTGAAAAAGAGACCCTCAGATCTTACAACAGTCGCTACTGGGAGACATTCAACCAGATTGGAGACTGCCCCACCAATCTAGCTATTGCGCAATATAAAAGAGGCCTACCGGTAGGGAACAGACTAAGGGATTCAATTACCATGACACCACCCCTCACCATGGAAGCCCTGATGGAGAGAGTGCATCAGCACATCAGGGTAGAAGGGGATGGCGCACGTGCCAAGGCAAAATCAAGTACGACCGCAGCACCAGAAAAGAAAACCCCTGCCAAGGTCAACACGGTTGACCGAAGTAACAAGAACGGACGTGGCAGACGAGATAACGGAGAAGACCCAGACAAAAGATGGTTAAGAATCCGCACTGCCATAACAACGATGTTCAAAAAACCAATATATCGAATTCTGAGCGAAATCAAAGATGAGCCTTTTGTCAAGTGGCCAGCCAAGCTAGGGGAAGCTCAGAAAAATTACGACGACAGATCACGGTGCACCTTCCACAAAGAAAAGGGGCACCGAACTGAAAATTGCATGCCACTGAGACAGCACTTGGAAGAATTGGTGGCAGCAGGCCACTTGGACAAATACATTGAAGGAGGGACGCAACCGGCCCCCCAAGATCATAATGACCATCCCAATAGAATGCCAATCGATGCACCACCCCAAGGCATTATCAATGTAATTCATGGAGTTTTTGAACCTGAGCGCGTGTGCGAGCTCAGAGGTTCAATCAAGAAGGCTGAGCACTTCAGGGAAGTATTAAGTGCCCAACCTACCATCAAGAAGGGGAGGACAGAGGCAACAAACGTCATGTCCTTTTCGGATAAGGACTTGGAACGAATTTACTGCCCCCATAATGATGCCCTGGTTGTCACTCTCCGAGTCAAGGATTTTGACGTCAAGCGGATTCTGATTGACCAGGGAAGTTCATGTGAGATCATGTATTACGACACGTTCAAGCAACTAAAGCTGCAAGACAAAGACTTGGCACCTGCAGTTTCTCCCCTGATCGGATTCAACTCCATGCCAGAGTGGCCTGTCGGCAAAATAATCCTTCCAGTCAGAGCAGGGAGTGTAACAAAACAAGTGGAGTTCTGGGTATTGAAAGTCCCCTCCACATACAACATCATCTTGGGCAGAACATGGCTGCATGCCATGCGTTCGGTAGCGTCATCATACCATCAGGTAATGAGGTTCCCTAACGACACCGGTATAATTGAAGAAGTTTATGGCGATCAGATCATGTCAAAACAATGCTTCGCCACAGCAAATGGAAGCCGAGCTGCCAAAGGATACGTTCATTCGGTGGAAGAACCAGAGAGTAATGAACTATTCGCGGACGTCGGCAAAGAAGCTGATCAGAAAGCGGTGGAGGACTTGGTGGAGGTAAAAATAGATGAGAAGAACCCGGATAAGTTCTTCTTACTTGGCTCATCGTTGTCCAGCACTGAAAGATTAGAGGTCTTGGAATTCTTGACCTCTAATATCGAAGTGTTTGCCTGGACGCCCTACGACATGCCAGGTATTGACCCTAACTTCATCAGTCACCAACTCAATGTCCACCCATCCGCCAGACCGGTCATCCAACGCACACGCAGATCGGCACTCCACCACGCCGAAATAGTGGCAGAAGAGGTAGGCAACCTGCTGGAGGCAGGAGCAATAAGAGAAGTGCACTACCCAAGATGGATCTCCAACACAGTCGTAGTGCCAAAAAAGAATGGTAAATGGCGTGTCTGCGTCGACTACAAAACAGTCAACAAGGCGTGCCCAAAAGATAGCTTTCCTCTACCAAGGATAGATCAACTGGTGGACCTAATGGCAGGGCATAACCGACTTAGCTTTCTGGATGCATACAGAGGCTACCACCAGATCGCCATGCATGAACCAGACCAGGAGGTCACATCCTTCACAACACCAAGGGGGTTATATTGCTACAAGGTCATGCCCTTTGGCCTAAAGAACGCAGGGGCGACATTCCAAAGGATGGTCACCAAGATGTTCGAACCATTGTTAGGCAGAACAATGGAGGCTTACATCGACGACATGGTGGTCAAAAGCAAGGATGAGAATGACCATCTTAAAGACCTAGGCGAGATGTTCCAGATCCTGAAGAAACACAAGTTGCGCCTCAATGCGTCTAAATGCGCATTCGGAGTTGGATCTGGCAAATTCTTGGGCTTCCTGGTAACCAACCGAGGTATAGAAGCAGACCCCTCTCAGATTAAAGCAATCCAGGAGCTGGAGAGACCAAACTCAGTCAAAGAGGTGCAGCATCTCACTGGCATGGCGGCTGCACTCAACCGGTTCATAAGCAGGTCATCAGACAGACTACGACCATTCTTCCAAGCTTTAAAGGCCAAGTTTGAGTGAGATGAGGAATGCGACCGAGCTCTGGAAAGCTTGAAGGAGTACATGTCTTCCCCACCACTACTTGTTACTCCAGTACCTGGTGAAGAACTCTTTTTGTACCTGGCAGTCTCTCAGCACGCAGTCAGCGCAGTGTTGGTTCGTGCAGAAGGAATACAACACTTGCCCATCTTTTATGTCAGCAAGACATTGTTGGGAGCCGAAACAAGGTACTTGCCCTTGGAAAAACTAGCATTAGCATTAATGATGGCATCCAGAAAATTGGCGTACTACTTTCATGCCCACACCATAGTCGTCCTCATGGCCTTTCCACTAAAAGCTCTGTTTGAAAGGGCGAACTTTAGTGGGCGAATTTTGAAGTGGGCAGTGGAGTTGGGACAATTCGACATCAAGTTCCAACCCAAGACAGCAATAAAAGCCCAATCTTTGGCAGACTTCGTCGCAGAGTTTACTCCTGGAAGTCATCATATCTGCCCAGTCGACCTAATTGACACAACCGAACTAGGGACGGAAGTTGACGCCGGAATAGCGCAACCCCTAGCAGAAGGTAGTCAATCAAGCATCAAGGCAGACCATACTAAGGACAACAAGGAAGCAACGAACAAAGGCTCACCAGCAGTTCAAACAGAGGACGAAGGGCAGACAGCCAACATGGACTTTGAAGAAAACACCATCCTTGACCCCACGGCATCGTCTGAACCTTCCACTTGCTGGAAACTATTCGTTGGAGAGATGTGGAAGCTCTTTGTGGATGGAGCATCCAACCGACATGGTGCAGGGCTTGGCATAGTCCTCATCTCTCCAGACGGCCTGGTTATAGAGCAAGCAATCAACCTTGGCTTCCCAGCATCCAACAATGAAGCGGAGTATGAGGCGCTTCTCGCAGGACTCAAGTCGGCACATTTCATGAAAGCAACCGAACTAATGGTGTACAGTGACTCTCTGCTGGTGGTAAACCAAATTTCTGGCGAATACGAAGCAAAGGACGACAGAATGGCCAAGTACCAAGAGTTAGTCAGAACAGAGATCAAGAAGTTTGATGTGGTAAGGATAGAACAAATTGGCAGGGAGGAAAACAGCCGAGCGGATGAGCTAGCAGGCCTGGCCTCAATGGCAGATACATCAATCCCTCATCCATTACTCATCGACTTCTTACCAAGACCAAGCATAGAAGACCCCGAAGCAGAAGTATGTTGCACAGAATTAGGCCCTTCTTGGATGGATCCCATCATCCTGTTCCTAAAAGACGGCATCCTACCAGAAGAGAAAAAAGAAGCCAACAAAATAAGGGCAAAGTCGCAGCGATTTTGGCTATCTCTATCTTTGGCATTATACAAGAAGTCATTCTCTGGGCCTTACCTCAAGTGCGTTCATCCCAGCAAAGTAGAAGCATTCCTGTTCGAAATACACGAAGGGGTATGTGGAAGTCATCAAGGGGGAAGGTCGCTCGCTTACAGGGCTATTTCACAAGGATATTGGTGGCCATATATGCAAGCAAACTCAGAGAAATATGTGAAGAAGTGTGAAAAATGCCAGAAATTCGCGCACCAAATACATCAACCAGCAAGAGAACTCCTACCCTTAACTAGCCCATGGCCTTTCGCAATGTGGGGCTTAGACATAGTAGGACCACTTCCAACAGCACCCGGGGGCAGAAAATTCTTTCTCGCAGCAACAGACTACTTCACAAAGTGGGTGGA
Source organism: Camellia sinensis (assembly GCF_055761805.1). NCBI lineage: Eukaryota > Viridiplantae > Streptophyta > Magnoliopsida > Ericales > Theaceae > Camellia > Camellia sinensis. The sequence goes on from NC_138963.1 coordinate 87,951,706, forward strand.
AGCAGAAGCATTGGCGTCAATCAAAGAAAAAGATGTGAAGAAGTTTGTTTGGCAGAATATTATCACTCGGTTTGGCATACCAAAAGCACTGATCTCAGACAATGGAACTCAGTTCGACGGCAGAATCTTTAGAAGCTTTTGTGAAGAATACAAGATAGAGTTCTACAATTCCACACCGGCATATCCTCAAGCAAATGGGCAGGCTGAAGCATCAAATAAAGTCGTCTTGGATGGACTAAAGAAAAGGCTAGAGAAAGCAAAAGGCAAGTGGGCAGATGAACTTCCTCACGTCTTATGGGCTTACCGCACCACGCCTCGGCGATCAACTGGAGAAACACTATTCTCCTTAGCCTATGGAATGGAAGCAGTGATCCCACTAGAAGTTGGCCTCCCCACAATTCGAAGCGAAAATTTTGATCCAGACTTAAATGGAGAAGCCATAGCCTTAGAACTCAACCTTGCAGAAGAAAGAAGAGAAAGAGCGTTAGTCCACATCGCCTCATACCAACGAGAGTTAATCAGAAAATACAGCAAAAAGGTGCATCCAAGACAATTCAAGATTGGGGATTGGGTACTACGCAAAGTAATGGGAAACACCTTGATCCCAGGAGACGGCAAGTTAGGCCCAAATTGGGAAGGTCCTTATAAGGTGGTTGGGTTAGCAGGCAAAGGGGCATACCACCTAGAAGACAAGGATGGCAAGGCAATCCCTAGGCCATGGAATACGGCCAATCTCAAGTTATTTTACTTTTAGCTTTTCTTTTCCAAACATATGTACTTTTCTCTTCCTTCAATAAAATAAGAAATTCTTTTTAGCACGAATTATCCTTTGTAAAAGTTAGCTTGAAAGACTAAGTATATTGCAAGCATTCTATTCTAAGTTAGCTGGAAAAACTAACTTAGAGGTTGGCTGGATTAAACCAACACCCTTCCTAAGCCCAGGATAAGGATTCAGGCTGCAGGACATTTGGTCGGAATAACCAAATACTATAAGTTAGCTGGAAAAACTAACTTAGAGGTTGGCTGGATTAAACCAACACCCTTCCTAAGCCCAGGATAAGGATCCAGGCTGCAGGACATTTGGTCGGAATAACCAAATACTATAAGTTAGCTGGAAAAACTAACTTCAATAGTTGGCTGGAATAAACCAACTCTTGTTACTCTTCAGCCGAAGTAAGTGAATGGCTGAAGAGTGGTTGGCTGGAATAAACCAACACTTGTTACTCTTCAGCCGAAGTAAGTGTATGGCTGAAGAGTGGTTGGCTGGAATAAACCAACACTTGTTACTCTTCAGCCGAAGTAAGTGTATGGAAGAGTGGTTGGCTGGAATAAACCAACTCTTGTTACTCTTCAGCCGAAGTAAGTGTATGGCTGAAGAGTGGTTGGCTGGAATAAACCAACTCTTGTTACTCTTCAGCCGAAGTAAGTGTATGACTGAAGAGTGGTTGGCTGGAATAAACCAACTCTTGTTACTCTTCAGCCGAAGTAAGTGAATGGCTGAAGAGTGGTTGGCTGGAATAAACCAACACTTGTTACTCTTCAGCCGAAGTAAGTGTATGGCTGAAGAGTGGTTGGCTGGAATAAACCAACTCTTGTTACTCTTCAGCCGAAGTAAGTGTATGGCTGAAGAATGGTTGGCTGGAATAAACCAACTCTTGTTACTCTTCAGCCGAAGTAAGTGTATGGCTGAAGAGTGGTTGGCTGGAATAAACCAACTCTTGTTACTCTTCAGCCGAAGTAAGTGTATGGCTGAAGAATGGTTGGCTGGAATAAACCAACTCTTGGTACTCTTCAGCCGAAGTGAGTGTATGGCTGAAGAGTGGTTGGTTGGAATAAACCAACTCTTGTTACTCTTCAGCCGAAGTAAGTGCATGGCTGAAGAATAGTTGGCTGGAATGAACCAACACTTTGTACTCCTCAGCCGAAGTGATTATATCGGCTAAAGAGTGGTTGGCTAGTACGCATATTTTAACCAGCCTAAACCGAAATAACAATTGAAGTAATAGAAGACATTACAAAATACAGGCATACATATCACAACCGGAATAAGAGTTGCATAAAATTTTCATTGCAAGAAAGGTCATTACAAAGGGGCTTAGTTCGGTTACAAAGAAAAGAGTACAAAATTAAGAGAAAAGTTCATCTATCTCGGCGTCAAAAGCCGCATCATCACCAACTCGAAGACCGGTTTCAAGAGGAAGCTCACTCTCGGCTGCCAGGTTTCCTTCGGTTGGAACCACGTTTTCATTCGGCTGCTCGTTAGGAAGGTCCTCTACCATGGATTCCAACCGAAGTGATGGGTCGGCACCAACAACCGGAATGTCTTCAGGAGCAGAGGAGTCATCAGTGTCTGAGTCCTCCAGAAACTCTTGTTGCAAGGCGTCTGCATACGCCGCAAGGGACTTCGGTATAAAATAAGCTGGAGGGTCGAGGACCTCGGTCTGTTGATCATGACCGAGCTTCTCCACAGCCGCCCTCCAGCCACACTTGAAGAAAAGCTCCTTTGCGGCGTCGCATTGTTTGACATAGGCCTCCTCTGCCTCCTTGTAACCTCGCTTGTACCCCTCCTTTTCGGCCGCCTCCATGTTCTTTTTTAGTTCGCTTATTTCGGCGTCTTTTCTCTTCTCAAGCTTCAACAACTCCCGCAGATACTTGTCCTTCATAACGATGGCGGCTTTCTGCTTCTCCGCTTCAGCCGAGTTAACCAGATCGGCAAGCCGGCCGTTCTCAGCTTGCATCTCGGCCACTTTATTTTCCACTTCTACTAGTTCGGCCGCCTTTGCCTCGGCTTCCGCCATTGCTTGCCTTGTAGTTTTTCTTAGTTCTTGAACTTTCTTGTATGTAATATTGTTCTTTTGTAAGGCCTGGCAAAAACAAAGATTTCTTTTCAGCCAAAGTGAAAGTTGGAAAATTTAGGCAGAAAAAACAGACAAAGCTACTTACCAAGATCATGGACTTGGAAGCAGACCGAATTGACTTCATTTCGGTGTTTAGTTGCTTCAAGTGGTGCTCCATGTCCTTGGGGAGGCACACACTTTTGGCCAGGTTAAAGGCCAATTGATGGTCTTTTTCAGCCACGACCGAGTCAGTAGCTTTGATGTCTCGGTCGTTGAAGGTCAGCGGCAGAGCCCACTTCGGAGATTCAGCTCGGTCAGTTTGCTCCGGTTGGGGGGAAGGTTGAGGACTCTGGGGGATGGATTCAACCTCATCGACAAGTTGCTGTTCGGTCGATGTATTTCGGGCGCGTTTGGAAGGGCGAGATGAAGAAGGCTGCTGAGAAGGGAGGGCCACAACGGCAGGATGCACCTCGATGGATGGCTGTACTTCGGCTCTGGTAGATGCAGTTAGAAGGGCCCTGACTCTGCTCTTCTTTGCCATTTCTTCCTCAGCAGTTAATGGAACAAGTCTTATTTCGGGCAAAGTTAGGTCCGGTTCTGGTGCTTCCTCAAGTAGGAAATCGGTCACTCTTGCTTTTCGGCGACCACTATATCGGTAGGTCGGTTCAAAATTTAGAAGCTTGGCCCAACCTCGTTCTTTAATCCGTAGTGCGGCTCGCAAAACCGCAAGGTTGGGATAGCTATATAGAGAATGGAGGTGGGCAAAATCTGTAAAAAAGAAGTGTTAGTTCGGTCAATAGACTAAAAACCGAGATAACATACAAGATAGAAGACCGAAGTTAAAATTACCAGGTTCTCCCTTTTTCCAATTTATAGGTCGGCCAGGAATTTGGGCTTGAAAATCCTCAAAATTCCCAGAGACCCAGAAGAAGTCATCATCATTAAGGTCTTTGTCCGGTGTGTGCTTAACTATCTTCTCTCGGCGACGGCGGATCCTAAGGTAATAGACCCACCCAGCATCTTTCGAGCCGATGGAATATTGATGGAATATTTCGGCAAGGCCAAGGTTTAAACCGGTTTGGTGGTTTAGTGCGGCTATTCCCATAATAATACGGTATGTATTGGTGGACAGTTGGGTGGGGCATAACCTAGTCTACCTAAGAAATTCGCAGATCAACGGTTGTACAGGAAACCGTAGTCCGGTCTCTATTATGGATTGAAGAGTAAAAGGAACGAAACCTTCGTTGTCCCATGGAATGACGTCCTTTTTTGCTAAAGTCAAATGAACGTCATCCGGTATATCATAGTCCTTCCTGAATTCGGCCATCCCACCAGGGGTCTCAACTAAATACCTATACTTACCCATTTGTTGTATAATTTAACAAATAAATTATTTCGGTGCAATAATCGTGCTCAGAAGCTCGGTTGAGCGCACGCAGGAGTGCCTGGGTAACCTAAGTCTGCAAAGTAAAAAACAGAGGGGGTTAAAGCACTGATCAATGGACCGTGCTACAATTTAAAAGCAAGGTATAAAAGCCCTACTTCGGCCTCAAAAAACTGGTTCTTTCATCAGAAGGTCTGGTAGCTCGGTTTGAGCAGTTTGCTCAGTAGACCGGTTTAACGTCTAGGGGCAGCTTTCTGAGTTCTGTCTAAAAAACTAAGAAAGATGGTTTAGTCCCAAGGCCTAATTCGGTTGCAGTGTGAGGAAAGTTACTTCGGTTGAGCCCCTAGGAGCGGCTTTCTGAGTTCGGTTTAAGAACCAAGAAAGCCGGTTTGGCCCCAAAAGCTTATTTCGGGCGACCACCGAGGTTCCTAGTTTGCTATATTCAAAACTCGGTGATCTTATTTCGGCTAGAGTGAAGTAAGACGTTAATGACTCCTAGTTCGGTTATTGACTACAGTGATCTACCTGTTTTGGGCAAACAGGATCTAGTTCGGTTGCTATGTGATTTTGGATCTAAAACTGGCTTTCTACATAATAGTTCATACACACGTAGAGTTCTACTGGTTTTTTCATAAAAGTACGAAAGCAAAGCAACAGATGAAGAAAAGTGTTTTCAAAAGCATACAAAACAAAAACAGGCGAAAGAACAAGAAGAATACGCTTGCTTACCCGAGTAAGAGAGAAGCTAAGAGATGGAGGCAATGGCAGCAATAGAGGCACGAACACAGCAAGCTCAAAGCTCAAAAGCTCAGGAAACAGAGGAGAAGAGAAAGTGAAGAATGAAAGGTGAAGTGATTCAAGAAAAAAGAAAGGTTGTTTTGTGAAAGAAGGGAGAGAAAAAGGCGGCAAAAAGAGGCGGGAACTGTACAAAATTTCTGCAGGGCGGCGTAACAGTTGGCCACGGCTTATCAGAACCTGCCACGTGTCACTGGAATGGGAAGCGTTACAGACGCTATGATTGAAGAGACGTTTTTTACAGGATAAAACGGAGCCCGAAATAAAATTTAGCTCGGCTTAAAAGTTCGAGAATTTTTAGCACGGCTGGAGAGGCTAAAATATTTTTAGTTCGGCTGGAAAAGCTTAGAACAGGCGCCAGCTCGGCTGGTGGACTGGTAATCCCAATCATGCAATGCAGATGGAATTAAGGGGCAATTGAGAGGGTAATTTTTGGTAAAAATTGGGCCGAGCTATGTGGTGGGCTTCGTGGCCCAAAGCACCAAGGACTTGGTAAAAAGGCCGCAAGGTTATTCCGGCCCAGGAGAGATAAATGATACTCCGGCCCAAGCTGTTAAAGTTACTCCGGTTCAAGAGCGATAGATTTACTCCGGCTCTGCGGAGATAATTGACTTACTTCGGTCAAAAGAGATAAAGTTACTTCGGCTAAAGGAATGTAAAGCTGCTTTGGTTTTGACAACTTGAGTTAGTCCGGTCTCAAAAGGTAGTCCGGTCATGATTGAATTCGGGATAGGTCGGTTGTAATGTTGTTACTCAGTGGATCGGTCCAAACACACCACGGTTCATGTATGAGAGAACCGAGATATGGTGTAGCATGAAGAAGAACCGAACTACTGTTAGTACGGCCTACTTTGTGGCTCGGCATAGCCATTTTTACTTCGGTCAAATGGAAGTTCGGCCATAAAGAAAACCATCCCACTTGGTTTAAGCAGTGGGGGAGGGTGTAAAAGGATAAGCATTATCCTTAGGAGTATGAATCCTAGGAGGACTCTGCATGGAGAAATACAAGTCCTACTAGGATTGTGCCATATGAAACTTATAAAAGCTCACAAGTATCACCTTGGAGGAGGTAATTGAACTCAATTCTTTCTGAGCATAAAACTTTGTCTATTTGTCAAGCTTACTGACTTAGGCATCGGAGAGGTTTCCGGCACACACCCGCCGGCTAGCTCACGTTTGTGTTTTCAGGTGATAAAGCGACGTCGTACGGAGGAGCGTGGACTTGGTCAACAGGATTATACGAGGAGAATTATTTCCTCCCCGTACACACGCATATCATATCAAAGTATAAATCCTTCTCCATAGTTTGAATAATACTTGCATAGTTCCTACATCATTAAAAATTATATAAGAAAATAGTTTTAATCCATTTTATTTATAACAAAAATGATGAAAAATTAACCGAATTGTACTTGAAGAAATATAACAAATGATAGCTTTAATCCTTATATACCAAAAAAAAAAAATTATATAGGTTACTCAATGAAAAAATAGTCGAATACAAATAAAGTCATGGACGTTGAATTAAATTATATGGGCTCTAAATTGATAGTATAATCTAACAAATCAACTAATAATAACATAAAGATATTAACAAATATATTAGTACTTCCCTATCATCTTTGTATTATATTCATTATTAATTTTATATATTATATGAAAGTTTTACTCATCTCGATCCTTTAACAAAATGAGGACCAAGAAAACAAATTTGATAAGAAATTAATTCTAAACTTTATTATTGAAAGAACAAAAATTTCAAAGAGAGAATTTAGAGATGGGATTGAAGAAATACTATAACAAATGACAACCTTATTTAAAAAACAAAAACAAAAACAAAAACAAAAACAATGATCTAATGCCAACTATTTTTAATAACTAATAGAAAGAATATCAAATTATTACCTTGGATAAATATCGTGATGAAAATTAATTTTGTAAGATTTTTGTACTGTCTTCTCCCATGCAGCCTTCATTATTTCATTATTAATACTCTTCTTATTCAGAGCTAACCAATTTCATTATTAACACCCTTCTCATTCAGAGCCAATAATTTATTATTATTATTATTTTTTATCTTTATCACTAGGTAGATAACAACGAATAATAAAAATTATCAAGAGGAGGTTATGAATTTAAGAAGTTATACATAAGGGCATTTCATAAGATAAAAAAATTTAAAATAAAAAAAGATAATATGTGATAGAAGGAGAAAAAAAGAAGAAGAGTAAATCAAAATAAAGATTCAGATATATGTGTTTTTATTTTTAGTTTTTATTTTTTTTATAGATATATCGATTAACAAATCATATCTTTATCTAAATTTTATTATTTTAATTTTTTGTAAATCATTTATTTAATCTTTATCTATATCTATAGGCTACGAAACTAATTTTTATAATATTTATCAATTTTAATATGTTTATTTATCTATAAGTCATGAAATTAATTTTTTTAAATAATTTTTTTAATTTTTATCTTTATCTATACGTCATGAAATAAATTTTCATAAATTATTTATGAATTTTTATATGTTTATCTATACTGAAATTAATTAAAGTACAAAATGAAGGGGGGAAAATGAGTAATTTCGTTTTTTTTTAAAATCAATTATTTAATCTTTATCTTAATTTGTAGGCTATGAAATTAATTTTTATGAGTTATTTATCAACTGTTATATCTTTATTTATGGGAAGAAATTTTAAATTATCTATAAGTTATGAAATTAATTTAAAAATTAATTGTTTAATTTTTATCTTTATCGGTAGACTATAAAATTAATTTTCAGTTTTTATATGTTTATCTATATGGAGGAATTTTGAAATTCAAATCTTTATCCATAAGTAATGAAATTAATTTTAATTTTAATCAATCAAAAAAAAAATAGAAAATAAAGAAAAATAGAAAACATGAAAGGCAATCAAAGAAGGTTGCCATATAAGAAAGAGAGAGTTTTAAAATTATGAGAATGTAATGTCCTTTTTTTTTTAAAAATCAATTATTTAATCTTTATCTTTATTTGTAGGCCATGAAATTAATTTTTATAAGTTATTTATCAACTTTTATATGTTTATTTATGGGAAGAAATTTTAAATTATCTATAAGTTAAAAAATATGAATAAATCAAAATAAAGATTGAGACATATATATATATATATATATATATTTTATAGATATATAGATTAATAAATCATATCTTTATCTAAATTTTATTATTTTAATTTTTTGTAAATAAATTATTTAATCTTTATCTGTAGGCTACGAAATTAATCTTTATAATATTTATGAATTTTAATATGTTTATTTATCTATAAGTCATGAAATTAGTTTTTTAAATAATTTTTTTAAATTTTTATCTTTATCTATAGGTCGCGAAATAAATTTTCATAAATTATTTATGAATTTTTATATGTTTATCTATAATGAAATTAATTAAAGTACAAAATGAAGGGAAAAAAAAAGGAGTAATTTCATTTTTTTTAAATCAATTATTTAATCTTTATCTTTATTTGTAGGCCATGAAATTAATTTTTGTAAGTTATTTATCAACTTTGATATGTTTATTTATGGGAAGAAATTTTAAATTATCTATAAGTTATGAAATTAATTTTTTTAATTAATTGTTTAATTTTTTTTCTTTATCAGTAGACTATAAAATTAATTTTTGGTTTTTATATGTTTATCTATATGGAGGAATTTTGAAATTCAAATCTTTATCCGTAAGTAATGAAATTAATTTTAATTATAATTAATCAAACAAATAGAAAATAAAGAAAAATAGAAAACATGAAAGATAATCAAAGAAGATTGCCACATAGGAAAGAGAGAGTTTTAAAATTATGAGAATGTAATTTCGTTTGTTTTTTGAAAATCAATTATTTAATGTTTATCTTTATTTGTAGGTCATGAAATTAATTTTTATAAGTTATTTATCAACTTTTATATGTTTATTTATGGGAAGAAATTTTAAATTATCTATAAGTTATGAAATTAATTTTTTGAAATTAATTTTAATTTTAATTAATCAAACAAATAGAAAATGAAGAAAAATAGATAAAACATGAAAAGCATTATCTATAAGCTATGAAATTAATTTTTTTAAATTAATTGTTTAATTTTTATCTTTATTAGTAGACTATAAAATTAATTTTCAATTTTTATATGTTTATCTATATGGGGGAATTTTGAAATTCAAATCTTTATCCATAAGCAATGAAATTAATTTTAATTTTAATTATAATTAATCAAACAAATAGAAAATAAAGAAAAATAGAAAACATGAAAGACAATCAAAGAAGATTGCCACATAGGAAAGAGAGAGTTTTAAAATTATGAGAATGTAATTTCGTTTGTTTTTTGAAAATCAATTATTTAATGTTTATCTTTATTTGTAGGCCATGAAATTAATTTTTATAAGTTATTTATCAAATTTTATATGTTTATTTATGGGAAGAAATTTTAAATTATCTATAAGTTATGAAATTAATTTTTTGAAATTAATTTTAAGTTTAATTAATCAAACAAATAGAAAATGATAAAAAATAGATAAAACATGAAAAATAATCAAAAAAGGTTGCCATATAAAAAAAAGAGAGAGTTTTAATATTATGAGAATTTAGGAATAAATATTTGAAATTTTTTTATAAAACAATTACAGTTGGTTATATATATAGTATAGATAGATAGATATACTAATCATCTGCATAGCAAAGACAAATTACATGGTTACTTAAATTTTTATTGCTAGTTGTTCTTGAAGCCATATATATATATATATATTAGCGGTTGGAACTCGCGATGCGCGTGCTATTCAAATAAATAAAAATAAAATAAAATAAAAAATTATTATATATTGTGTGCTAGTCAAATGGTAAGAGTGTTATTTATTTGATATACGTCTAAGGTTCAAATCCCCTTTCACTAATCTATCAAATTTTTTTTTAAAATTTAAAATAAAAAAAAAAGTGCACACGTAGTAACATAAGAAACAAAGTTTCAAAACACCATAAGAGGTGTTCACTTTATAATAGTATAAATAAATAGATATATATATACTCCACAGTGGGATAAAAACCGAGGATTTGGATTACCACAAACAAAAATGATTTAGACCTCTAAAAGAAGAGCTCTAATGGAGCACTAATTTGTCTTTTTCTTCCCTCTTTTTTGTCTTTTACTTCATTGTTTTTTTTTTGTTTTTTTTTATTGGTTGACAGCTCATTAGAGCTGTCCTTTTGCAAATCTAATTAGAGTTCCGGAGCATTACCCTTACCACAAAATGTTGAGAAATTTGTGTCAGCACACTTTTGGCACGTAACATCAACTTCAATAGAGACATGCACACTATAATCTTCTACAATCTTTATAATGAAAATACAAAATCATAAATACTTGGAATAAAAAATAAATTATTAAAACAAAAGAAAAAGAAAAAAAAAATGAGACATGCATTTGATGCATCTTGACTGATAATTTGAGAGGTAGGGTGGTGGATGGTGGTCACCACTGATAAATGATATTTGTAGTACGGGATTGCTGTAATCGAGGATTGCTGGTGTTCACTGTTGATGAAAGAAGTTGATGAAGTATATGTATAGATATTTGTAGTAGTAGATTGCTAAATGGTTTAAGGGGATATGAATAGACGGGTAGATTTTTGTTTTATATCTATCTGTTGTAGGAGTTGAATGTGGAAGAATAATGGTTTAAGGGGATATGGATGCATGGGTAGTGTGTGAGTGATTTTCTGATCACACTGCACGTTTAGTAATCAGCTAGAGAGTACCGGCAGAATAGATGGCTTCAGCTAACCTGTAACAGAAAGAAAAGGCTCTGGCGGTGGCTCTTCCACCCGGGGGCACTCCGACGATCAAGTCAGTATATCTCTCAAAGATAATCAAGTGCTAAACTCACTACTCAAAGCATAAAATTGCGTACCTTAGACCCACGGGGGTGCCTCTCTTTTATAGTTTACTTAATCCTAGTCCCACAAGAAGCCTGCTTCTATGGACTCTAATTCAGTACTTACTTTGGACTCTTTAAGAGGTAAAGATAAACTCCCTAAGAGCTTTATCTTCATCTTGACTAAGTCTCCTCTTTATTCTAGGACTCTTGTCCCTTATCTCTCATCCGCTTATCTCGGATTCCGATATCTTCGGAGATAACCTTGGCCTTGCTGAGATAACCTTGGCATCACGACCAGGACACGTGGCACCTCGGCTGACACATCGGCGTCACCTTGCCACGTGTTGGTACTTAGAAAATATATCCCCACAACTGCCCCCTAGGTTCTATTACCTCGACATTCTGAGGTGATGGAACCTATATCATTCCATTTTTCCAGTACGTTGGTTTTCAGTATCTCAGCCAAGATCATTATTTTGGCCGATATCCTTTTATTGAAGAACAAGAATTTCAAGAACCCTTCCACGCGTATGAGCTGTTATACACCATAATTCAATCGTTTTTAATCACGCATTTCTTTCTTACTGGCTTGTGCCTGTGACGCGCCCATAAGTCATCTCTTTCTTACGTGCGCCGTCTGACGTATGCGCTCTTCTAGGCGTATTGATTACTTTTTTGCCGCCGTTTTCATTTTTGACAAAACCTTTCCCTTTCTTCATTTTTTCACTTTTGCATATGATTTCTCTTGTTTTTCCTCTCTCTAAACTCTTTCTTTCGAATCCGCCATTGCTCAAGCTCTAAGCTTTGTAATTGTCTTCCATCCTTTCTTTCTGTGAAGCTTTCGCTACTCTATTACTCCTGCAACCTTCGTCTGACTTCGGCAATCTTCATACCGGCTTCACTCTTTCCTGGTAAGCTACTGTTCCTTTCGTTTTCAATTCTGTTAACATTCTTCATTACCTGTTGCCTTTACTGCATCTATTGAAACTTTTAATTTGCGATTCATACACCTGAATGCGTTGATTTCCGCTTTTTGCTTATGCCCTAAATACATGTACTGCTCATAGTTCTTCTTGCACGCCTTGCCACTGTTCTTGGCCTTCAACCCTTTGTATTCTGCATGTTCTTGATGGTCCATCTCTGTTCTTGATTCTGAAACTTCGTATTTGTTTTCTGTTTTTTGTATCTTTTCCAGATCTGTGTCTTTGGTCTTCATCTTCATAGCTTTAGGTTTGGGATTTGTTTGTAGAACCCACATTTTTGGGGCAAAACTGAAACATCCCTTTCAAATTGCTTCATCAACTAAAACCTAGGTTTTTTGCCGAGGTCCCAATAACCCTATTTGAACCATCTTCTTGTTGAAACTCAATACCTTTAGTTATCCCGACATCATGGGTATGTGGGAACATCGGGTAAACACCCCTTCTAAGCTGGAATTTTTTAGGCAAGAGTTTGAAATCCCAGCCGATGTCAATCTGAGGTTGGCTGGGGATGATGACTCCATCATGCCTACCAAAAACTGCATGCCCTTCCCTGTGGTTGCCTTTATCGAGTGTGGACTCCGACTTCCACTTAACATCCTTTTTCGCGAGATTCTTCATTACTACAAGTTGAATCCCATGCAACTGGCCATTAACTCTTATCGAGTGATCTACGGCATTATTGCCTTAGCTAAACAGGAAAACGTTAGGATCACCCTAGCCGATATCCAGTACTGCTATACCATGTGTGCCCTTAATTTGAAAGAAAAAGGCTACATTTATTACCTTAAGCCGAGGTCTACAGAATTCAAAATCGTAGCTGACCTCCCAGACTCCAACAAGGGGGCTGGAGATGACTATTTCATTACCTCGGGAAATTGGGAGTTTGCTCCAGACGAGGATGTCCATCTCTACCCTCTTCCTCGTTCAGTTTTAGAGGGCAAGGGTAAGAGCCCAATATTCAGCTTTGCCTGTTATTTTTTGAAGTCTTAAATACTTTGTCTGTTTCTGACGTCTGTTCTCTTGCAGTTGTTCGTCAGCCACCAAAAAATTTTCGTCAATCCTTTGTTCCCAGCAAGGATTTGAAGAAATTTCTGGGCTTGCCAATCCACAAAAGAAAGGCGCCTCTGCTTCTCAATTTTATCCTAACTTATAAGTCAACCTTGCTCGACGTCCCTAAGAAGAAGAAGAAAAGCCTCTCTCCACCTTCTGCTATAACTCCATTGACTGTATCCACATCACGAACAGATCAAGGATCAACATCTGATCTAGCAGATCAACCATCTTCTTCAGCTCCATACTTGGTTTCCAATTTCTGAACGAAAATGTCGGCGACGACTTGTCCTTACTGCTGAGATGGGTCGCCCTAAGCCTGTTGCCAAAGATCTTCTGGCCAGCATTCCATCATCTGTTGATGAACAACCTGCATTATAGCGATCCCGGTTTCCCCTTTTCTTTAACTGTTGTACCCGGACTTAGGTTCCGTGGAGTTGGTTGTTGTATATGTCTTGTTTGCATCCTTTACTCCTTGCATTCGAGTCTTGAATTATGTTGGGCGAGTTTGAAACAGGTTGGTTGAACTTAGAAACCAAGAGTAGTTGCCCAGATTTTGGCCCTCGCGCTCGAGTGGGCCCTTCGTTGTTGTCTGTCCGCTCGAGCGGGGTTTTCGACGCTCGAGCGTAGTTTTCCATCTTCCAGTATCTCCTCTGCAGAGTTGTACGCTCGAACTGGAGGTTTGACGCTCGAGTGGGTTGTTGTGTGTGACGCTCGAGCGGGGAGGTTTGACGCTCGAGCGAAGACCTGGTTCTGTAAAAGTTCTGGGAATGTGTATCCGCCGCTCGAGCGGGATGGTTGACGCTCGAGCGGGAGTCTGTGAGTGACGCTCGAGCGGGGAGTTTGACGCTCGAGCGGGGAGACTTTTATATAAAGCCGAGATCCGGCTTTTGGATCACTTTTTCAAGATCTTTTCTCTCTCTTACTTTTCCAAAAAGCCATTTTCAGAGCTTCTCACTCTAAAACCGGCCCTTCTCTCTTAGATTTGATCTAGTAGGAGTTGTTTTCTCACATTGGGCCTTTACAAAAGTTGTGTTGATCGTCGAGGGCTATCTTTTAATCTAAAAATTTCAGGATTTGGAGCATTTCCGTTTCTTCACCTCCTTCGTTAGGTCCCATTATTTGAGGTAGGGATATCCTACTCCTCTTTATGAGTTTTGTCTTTAAATTTTGGCATTTCGATATGTTGGGAGTTGTTGGGTAATGTAGACGCGCCCGCGGAGGGGGACCCCGCTGCTACAGTTCGGACTCGATTTGTGTCACGGTTCTTAATCTGAACCAAAGAGTCCAAATCTGGCAAATCGTTTGAGAAAACAGATTTTTTGAAAAGTAGTGCCAAACATGGACTGCTTTTCCAGATACAGAGTCGCCACCTAAATATTTTTAAAATGGGAAAATTTAGGAAACCCTGACTCGGTGCCGAAGGCCACATGTCCGTCATCACCGGAGTTGTCTCGGCTCGGGAGCTTGGGTACGATCGGGGAAGGTCAGCTATGAGCACCCCCTTTCGCCCGGTCCGAAGACCGGCCTCTACTAACCATGATATCCGATTTTGAAAACGCTATGTGTTCTTATTCCATTTATTAGCCTAGAATTACTATGTTATGCGCGCAGCAAACAAGTATAGACTAGATTGCCTAATTTGGAAATAAACATTGCATATCCGTTTGGTTTGAAAATGCTTTGGAATTTGCTACTCGCAAGTAGGCTAAAAAACACGGATTTCAATGAGTTCTTCCAACTCAAACAATCCAACCTTCACCCACAGGCATTCAAAACAGTTTAACACATAAGCATTTAGCCACATGTTAAGCATGCTGTCATGGCAATATTCACACTCATGTGATATGCTAAAGCGGAAATACTTACATAGTACTCCGTGCCAAAACAAAGAACTTGTTAGCAAACATGCATGATCCAAGTCCATGTTAAGTGCCTAATGCGTCGCATACAAAATGTCGCTAAGATAGGCTCGGCTAATCCTAGACATGTCATGTGAAAATGCACAATTATTACATATTCAGTTTGGAATTGAAGCATTGATGCAATTAGCATGATGTACCGAGCCTAATGCATGTCAACAAATGCATGAATGCACGCATGCATAGCATAAGGTATGCTAAATTAAACGTGCCCTAATATTAACCATTAAAGCGGGTAAGTAAAAGGGAAGAAAGAAGTGGGGTTGGAAGACATACACACCACCCACACACACTTATTACAGATTTACCCTCGCTCGGAGGGACCGAATAAATATTACAAATTAATTAACTACACCAGCTAATTAATATTACAAATTAACTAATTTAATTAACAAATTGAATAAATTAAATAAAGCGAGAAAACGCCTCGGGAAGCGCGCCACCATGCGCAAGCTGCCTCTGTTTTCCTTCCTTTCCTCCTCTGGAGGCTGTCAAAGCCTCAGGACTGCATCCTTGGACAGAGGGGATCACCACCGGCTGAATGAAACTTCCACCGGCAGTGTAGTATGGCCATCGGCACAAAATAGGGTCTGGCGGCAGAGAAAATGGTGCCGGTCGGCACATTACACTGCCGGTCGGCAGAGTATTCCTGCAGCACCTGCAACTCACAGCAACAGAGGGCAAAACAAAGCATGGCAACACAATTCAAGGCATGTATGCACCAACCATGTCCCTTATCATTGTGATGACTCAAAGGGACATGTGCCTCGGTTCCCGGACCACCAATCACGCATTTCCATGCATGATGGCCCAAGGGACCAAGTATGCAACTTTGATTTCAAATGTATGCAAACCAATCAAACAAAACTCCCAATCCCTACCACACAAGTCAAGGGACAAGGAATGCATGCAAGATGCAATGCAACCTAGGCATACAAGCTAGGAATGCAACATGGCATGGCAAGGCACTTATGCAATCATGCAAGCATACATATGGCAATGCAAATGGATGGCAAGATGGACTTATACATGAATTAAGCAACTCTAAAAAGGCCTAAAACAGTAGCCAAAAGTGCTAAAGAGTGAGAGCTAAATGGCATGCACACACACATGCACATAAGGACCAACACTTAAGCACAAATCAAACAACATTCAAGCACACTTGAAAGGAGGAAACATGGACAATTAGCATGCGACATGAGCCCTAAAATCATGTTATAAAATGATGCCAAATCAAGTTATAAATCAAGTCAAGCATGCAACAAATGGCCTAAGTGTTCAAAGTAAACCAAAGTGGCATGGAACTATACTTAACAAGACCAAACAAGGCATGCATTAAGCAACCAAAGACAGGTTTATAGCACGTTAAATCAAGGCTAAAGGGCTCTTTAGATGGCATCTAAATGGCCCGAATACAAAGGCATGCACCATGGCCAAAACATGGAGCATTGCAACACATGCTTTCAAAGCATTAAAGAGGCATGCAAGGCAATCAAACAAGCATGGAAATGGGACTGAAATAGCATGTAGGATGATTCCAAATCATCAAAACAATGCAAAGATGGCATGCTACACATGCACATATTCAAGGCCAACAAGCCTAAATACAAAGGAGCTATATAATGCATGCAAAAAGCAACCCAAATACCTATGGACAGATCTAAAACATGGCAAAATAAGCACATAATCTTCACAAATGCAAGCCTAAAACATGCTCCAACAAAGGCTAACAACCTAGAACATGTTAAGGCACAAATAAGGCATTACATGGCAACTATGCTAAACATGCATGAAGTTCCAAAACCAACTTGAAATCATGTTATATCATGGATATATAAGCATGAAAAACAAACCAAATATGCTCAACACACACTCAAGCATAGGCTTCCTTAAGAGGCCAAAATATGCCCTTTTCAAGGACAACAAGGAGAGGGGGTGGCCCTCTCCTTCTTAGGACTTCAAAGCATCATCTTCACCACTGAAATCCCTCAAGATTTCAGTGGTGAAGAGACCTCAACACCAAAATCCTGGAGCTAGCACAAAATGGCTCAAAATGAGGCCTTTTGAGGCCTAAGGGTGGTCAACAACCCTCAAACAACAAAACACTCTTAATAAACAACAAAGAGGGCTTAAAAACAGAAATTTTTTATGTTATACAATAATCACAAAAACAGCTCTAAGACTAGTAGAAAATCAATGCAAAAATGGGAGAAAAAGGGACTAGTTTCTCACCCTTGTAGCCCTCTTCAACAATGGCGCTCCAATGGCCTCCTTGAGCTTGAATCCAACACCAAAACTTCAAAACACACTCTTTAGAACCTCAGCTCCAAGAGGAAGGTGAAACACTAGGTGTTTGTGTGCAATAGTAAGGCACAAAACACCTAGTGAACAAAATGAGAGGGAAAGAGAGATAGATGTGTGTATCTAATCCTAACCCTAGAAAACCAGAGCTTCTCTCTGTATTTTCCTCCCTAAAAAATGTCTAAGAGCCCTCTTTTTGCCTTAGAGAGAGCCTCTCTCTATATCCCTCTTGTAAAGCTTACAAGACAAGCCTTGCAAGAGGGAGATCCCTCCATACACGTGTATGGAGGGGAGCAAAAGCAATACAGCTGTCTAAAAATATCTGCAAAAGCAGATGAACAGCAATCGGCCGGCAAAAAATGCCATTTTGGCCAAAAAGAGTGCCGGTCGGCAACAAAAAGTGCTGATCGGCAACAAATCGTGCCGGCCGGCAAACTATATTGCCGGTGGCAGCAAAAACCAGCCGGTGGCATCTAGCCACTGCCGGTGATGGGTGGGGATGGTCTACAAGCCCCACTCTGCCCCTCCAAGGCAAGATGCAAGTGTTTGGTGCAAAACCAGACACTAAACGGTCGAGTTCGGGGATCCTGAGGCAAGGCGCGAGAGCCGAGACCTCCGGGAACTCCAAACGAACACAAACATGGATAATCACCGAGTGTTCAAACGGTGACGTCCAAGTCTTGAGGACGGTCAAAAATGGGGTGTCTACAGTTGCCCCTCTTTGACAGAGCTCGAAAGTCATAACAATGACGGGAGCGAATGTCAAAGCCCAGAGACGACCCATTTTTGACAAGGCCGAAGACTCAGACAAACATACAAGACAAATAAGATATGTGCCCGAAGGCAGGGGCAAAATGCAAGACAATGCACAGAGCCGAGCATAACTTATGATCATGCAAAGAAAGCTGTAACGAAGCAAACATGCGACAGTTTTAAGCTAGCATACCAAACTACACTACAATGCAGAAAGGATGTAAGAGAATTATGGAATTCTCAATACGTCTCACTCGGGAGATACCATACCTGTGCGGCTCGTCCGGTTGCACCAGCTGCAAATGAACCGTACATACAATATCGTGCCTGAAAAGAAAACAAACTTAACAGGTGCAATATGGTTAGCAACATGCATGACAATGCAAATGTGGTGTACTCGAAATGCGTGACAGCGCAAAGCAAGTGGGGAGCATGACAATGCTGTGGAAATACAAACATGTAAGTGGAGCATGCGGTCTACGCAGTCAACAAAATTGATCATGAACATGCGGTCTACGCAGGTGATGATATTTAGCAAATATGCGGTCTACGCAGGTGATGAAACTGAACATGCGGTCTACGCAATCAAGACATGCGGTCTACGCAGGTAATGAGATTTGAATAAGCATGCGGTCTACGCAGTCAAAACATGCGGTCTACGCAGGTAATGGAATTAAACATGCGGCCTACGCAAGCAAAACATGCGGTCTACGCAATCAAAACATGCGGTCTACGCAAGTAATGAAATTTGAATAAGCATGTGGTCTACGCAGTCAAAACATGCGGTCTACGCAGGTATTTGTAATTAACATGCGGTCTACACAATCAAAACATGCGGTCTACGCAAGTAATGAAATTTAAACATGCGGTCTACGCAATCAAGACATGCGGTCTATGCAAGTAATGAAATTTAAACATGCGATCTACGCAATCAAGACATGCGGTCTACGCAAGTATTGGATTTTAAACATACGGTCTACACAATCAAAACATGCGGTCTACGCAAGTAATGAGATTAAGCATGCGGTCTACGCAAGGAAAGAAATGATTACAAGCATGCGGTCTACGCAAGGAAAACATGCGGTCTACGCAGGTAATGAAATCGATAAATCATGCGGTCTACGCAAGCAAAACATGCGGTCTACGCAGGTATTGGAATTAAACCTGCGGTCTACGCAATCAAAACATGCGGCCTACGCAAGTATTGTAATGAACATGCGGTCGACGCAATCAAGACATGCGGTCTACGCAAGTATTGTAATGAACATGCGGTCTACGCAATCAAAACATGCGGTCCACGCAAGTATTGAAATTTAACATGCGGTCTACGCAGGTAATGAAATCGATAAATCATGCGGTCTACGCAAGCAAAACATGCGGTCTACGCAGGTATTGGAATTAAACATGCGGTCTACGCAATCAAAACATGCGGTCTACGCAAGTATTGTAATGAACATGCGGTCGACGCAATCAAGACATGCGGTCTACGCAAGTATTGTAATGAACATGCGGTCTACGCAGGCAAAACATGCAGTCTACGCAAGTATTGAAATTTAACATGCGGTCTACGCAGGCAAAACATGCGGTCTACGCAAGTATTGAAATTTAACATGCGGTCTACGCAGGCAAAACATGCGGTCTACGCAAGTATTGAAATTTAACATGCGGTCTACGCAGGCAAAACATGCGGTCTACGCAAGTATTGAAATTGATAATGCGGTCTACGCAATCAAGACATGCGGTCTACGCAAGTAATGAAACTGATAATGCGGTCTACGCAATCAAGACATGCGGTCTACGCAAGTAATGAAACTGAACATGCGGTCTACGCAAGGAAAGAAACGATTACAAACATGCGGTCTACGCAAGTAATGTAATTAACATGCGGTCTACGCAAGTAAAGAATTAAGATGCGGTCTACGCAAGGAAAGAATTATCATGCGGTCTACGCAAGTAAAGAAATTAACATGCGGTCTACGCAAGTAAAGAAATTAACATGCGGTCTACGCAAGTAAAGAATTAAGATGCGGTCTACGCAAGTAATGGAATTGAGATGCGGTCTACGCAAATAAAGAATTTAACATGCGGTCTACGCAAGGAAAGAATTATCATGCGGTCTACGCAAGTAAAGAAATTAACATGCGGTCTACGCAAGTAAAGAAATTAACATGCGGTCTACGCAAGTAAAGAATTAAGATGCGGTCTACGCAAGTAAAGAAATTAACATGCGGTCTACGCAAGTAAAGAATTTAACATGCGGTCTACGCAAGTAAAGAATTAAGATGCGGTCTACGCAAGGAAAGAATTATCATGCGGTCTACGCAAGTAATGGAATTGAGATGCGGTCTACGCAAATAAAGAATTATCATGCGGTCTACGCAAAATGCAATTGAGATGCGCAAAACAGCGCGACGGAATGCAATGCACGAAACAGTGCGACGATTTGAAATGCACAAAACAGTGCGATGCGCAGAACAGCGCGAACATTTTTGAAATGCACAAAACAGTGCGATGCCAAGTGTGACATGCATGCCACACGGAATGTAAATGGGCTTGAATGCGCAACAACGCACGTATTCCAGAATGCATGACAATGCATGGAATGGAAATGCAATGATGATGCATGAGAAATGTGCACGATAATGCAAAGGGGTGCGTGTTGCAACGCATGTAACACGTGCATAACAATGCAAATGTGTGGCACATGACAGCGCAATGTAATGCACCGAAGTAGTGTGATGAACTCGTGCAACACACCTGGGGCAACTTTTGAATTCAAAAAGGATACAAAAAGGATACACCTTGCACGAATTCGAGTGCCACGCACTGGAAACACGGCCCGAAGTCAAAACGGAGGCCGGTTGAATGTCGGAGATGCACTTTCTTGCACTTTCTTCAGCTATGAAGACCCAAAACAACTCAAATGGCCTAAACAAAGCTGTGGGAACCCCATCGGCCGAAAGATGAGGCCACCGGCTGGCCATCGGCACAAAAACAATTCCATCGGCACAAAAAATTGCCGGCCGGCACAAAACATTGCCGACCGGCAAACAGTTGCTGGTGCGGGGCAGTTTTGTCTTTTCAACTTGGGTGTTATAAAATAGGGCTTCATGCCCTATTTTCTCATTCTTCTCACGCCAAAAACCCTTGCTCTCTCTCTCTAGAGTGCTTCTCTCTCATTTTTCGCCCGTTTCTTCGCGTTCTACGCTCGTTTCATCGTCGGATTCGCGATCCTCTTCGCGTTTCGGACATTTTCCACCGATCACATTCTTGTTTCGGTGCTTCGTTCGGCGTTCTCGCCTTTTCGGGGTTTGTTCCCCTCACTTTCCTCTTCATTTCCGTGCCTCTTCACATTCCAGCCTTCCCGGCCATTTCCGACCCTCTCGGGAGTTGACTTTTCAGTTGACTCTTCGCATTCCGGCTCAGTTTTCCCTTTTCTGGCCATTTTCACACCACTCTCTTCATGGCGGACGACATTCCACGTGGCGGGACTCCCCCGGACCATGAGATGGATCCCGGGGTCGAGCTCCTACCACTGAGCGAGCGCTCGTTCGATCCGGTGACCTACCGGCCAGCGATCCACGTTCTGCCCCCGGACGGCCTGCGTCAGTTCCGGAGCTTTGAGAGGTACGCGGCGCCTGAGCTACTACTACGCGAGCCTACCTCCCACCTTTCATTCGGCACTTTCGAGGTAACTCTTCATCTTCTGATTTACTTTCTGCAATGTAGGATACAAAACTGCCATAGTTAGCTGTATTCTCTAATTGCTGAAATCTGATATGCCGTAGACCGTAGTTGACTGTAAACATACATACAACTGATATCTGCTTGAGACTGACACATGCACACACACTGCACTAGCCCTGAATTACTCAAACACACGGCACACACTGTATTCCACTGCATACACACTGGCACCCAGTATTTGTCTGAACCTGACAAACTTGCATACATGCTATATCTGTTCTGAAACACCTAAACACGCTGACACAGCACACGTATTTTACTGTAAGCAGACCGGCACCCGGTATTTGCCTGAATCTGACAAACTTGCATACATGCCATATCTGTCCTTTCAAAACTGCATGTTGAATATTGTCTTGCAATTGTTGTTTTCTGTTTGCAGGAGGGTTCCCATACCATTCGCGGGTATGGGAATACTGGTGCACGAGAGTGGTATGATGAGCTCCCTGATGCGGTCCAGCGCATCGTGGACCGAGCGGGCTTCGGCACCTTCTGCCGAGGGCTCTCCAGGTTGTCCACATGCAGACCTCTCCTTGCCGCTCTGGCGGAGAGGTGGTGGGACACCACGAATTCTTTCCATTTTTCTGCTGCAGGGGACATGACGATGACCCCTTATGACTTCTCGATGCTCACAGGCATCGGGGTAGGGGGAGATCCGATCCCTTTCGACACAGACATGGATGAGTGGACCGCCGCTCAGGTCCATTTACTGGGGGAGGCCCCACCACTAGCTCGTCTAGGCTTCGTCCGATACTCCTGGTTCGAGACACAGTTTCGGGTCCAGCCCGTTTTGGAGGAGGTGCAGATGACCCCGGAGGATGAGGAGAGGTATGCTCGCGGCTTCCTCACGTTCTTGTTCGGGACTACTATCTTCGCCGACCGGGCGAACACCGTGCCTCTCTGTCTTCTCAGCGCACTGGTGGACGTCCGAGACATCCTGCACTATGACTGGGGCGGCGCTGCTCTGGCCACCCTGTATGGATATATGAGCTCGGCTTCTCGCGGCAGTGGCCAGCTGCTTGGAGGTTACTGGCGGGCTTGGGAGGTACATTTCTTCTCCACTTTTCATTCCTGTCTCGTACTTTCTGTACTCAGTACACTGCACACACTGTGGTCTGGTCTATACTTGCTGTATACTGTACACACGGCACACACATACATTCTGCTTTACACTGACTGTACACTGTTCACACTGTACACTGCACACAATACACTGCACAAAACACGGCTCTGCCATTTCTGCTTTATTCTATCGGTCATACTGACATCTGTTTTGCAGTTGTGGGTTTACGCCTACTTTCCTAGGCTTGCACCCGTGCCAGTCGCGGAGCCTCCTCCGGCTGTCCCGTTCTCGAGTCGCTTCGACGGGAGATGCACCCGGCGACCACGGGAGACATTCGGCTTCTTCCGTCGATACTTCGATACCATTACCCCGGCCGAGGTATGCTTTACTTTCAGTTCATTCAGCTTCGCTTTCCCACTGCATGTTTCAATAACAGTAGATAACAAACTGTCTGTCATTTTCAGATCACATGGCGGCCATGGGCTGCCTTGCCGTCGGCGATGCGGGGTCGGTTCCCTGGTGCTGAGGAGACCTCGCGTTTCCGGATCTTGCTAGAGGGCCCGGTCTGTCGGGCTTGGTACCTGGGGGAGCGTTTTCTATGCCAGACCCGCGGGTTACCTGAGCAGATAGTCCCGGTTCACCCTCCTGCAGAGATGAGGGAGACCGAGGGGCTGACCCCTGAGCAGCTGGATGATTACTCCATCGGCTGGGAGGAGGCCGGCTTCCGAGGCACCGGCGACTATCAGGAGTACGTGCGGACGTACCTGATGCGTCCCTTGAGCGGTCGTCGAGCAGGGGGGGCCAGGCCTGTAGCATCGGCGGCTGGGGCCGGAGCGGGAGCAGGGGCTGGATCTTCGAGGAGGGCCCGGGTCCGTGGCAGGGGCGGAGTGCGGGGAGGACGAGGAGCTGGCTGGCCTGCCCTGCCCGCTGTACTGACTTTCCAGGGGCAGGGTGGGTCGACCTATCAGATCCCTTTCGCCCCTCCACCGGCTGGTCATGAGTTCACTGATGTCCCCGACTTACCGCCGGTATGTTCTACTGCATTTTGTACAGTTATTCATTTCAGTTTACTTGATATTCCACAGAATATTGATGCATCTGATACTTTTGCAGGCCTCTTCTGAGTACACCCGTCAGTCGTTGGCGATGAATGCCTCGATGATGGGGATGCTCCAGCGGACTTTTGACCTCCTAGCCGTCTACAGCATACCGGTATGTCCTTCTGACACTGGCCTCAAACCATTCATACACTGATTCGCATAATCTGATGCACGGCACAACCCGTGATACACTGATCTTACAGCATCTGACACACTGCATACACTGCATTCTGCACTGTTAAACTGCCCACGGCATTCTTATACTGCACTTATACACTGCATTCTGCACTGTTAAACTGTCTACAGTATACTGATGCATTTCCTTTTCATGTACTTTTCAGCCTCCTTTTCAGATTCGCATGGCGGGAGGTGCTCCAGCTAGACCTTCTGTCCCTGCCCGGGGGAGAGATGAGGAGGGCCGGATATTTCCCCGTACCAGGGGAGGGCGTACTCACGTCGGGAGTAGCTCGCGAGCTCCAGTCCCGGACGACGACGACGAGGAGGAGTCAGAGGCGGAGGCAGGGTCATCGGAGGAGGAGACCGGAGACGGTTCTAGCTCGGGCTCTGACGACGACGCTAACGATGCTCCTGGACCTTTGTCCAGGAAGAGGACCAGGACGGACTGACAGCCCTTGGAGTCGCTGGACATAGATGTAGATTTTTGCTATCTTTTCTTTCTTTCTTTGTACTTTTCTTTTTATTGGTAGATAGATTACCTTGTACTGCCGCAGGCAGATTTTTGTTTCCAAAACTTGTACGTTTGAAAAGCTAAGTAAATGAA
The DNA here is from genome assembly GCF_055761805.1 of Camellia sinensis. NCBI lineage: Eukaryota > Viridiplantae > Streptophyta > Magnoliopsida > Ericales > Theaceae > Camellia > Camellia sinensis. Next base: position 87,976,323 of record NC_138963.1, read on the forward strand.
ACAGACTTTTTATCTGAAAAAGTGTTTACATTTACACATTTCATGCATTGCATCGCATCTCATCATGTTACACCTCAATGTAAATGGAATTGATTGGTTGTCTGAAAATTGAACACTTGCACTGTAATAATCAGATAACTAGACAGCCAACAGCCAAAATAACCCAAGCAACCCACTGCCTGATTCTGGACACACAGCCCTTACTCTGTTGGGGATTAATCTGCATACAGCCCATAACACAGCATTCGATTCATTCTGCACACGGCAAATTCTGAACAAACGGCCCAATCTGACAGGACGGACCTCAAAGATGGAACCGGTTGGAGTCGAGACACGTTCAAATGTAGAGAATGGCACAGTATTCTGAGCATAGATGATTTTTGAAATTGAATAAGGGTTTTTCAAACCGGGATGTCGAGCCTACAACTGAACACAGCGGGGAGGACTCAAACAAAGAGGTACACGACCTAAACACAACGAGACACGCTCAGGAGAGACTCAAAACAAAAGACGAGACTGTCAAATGAAAGAGACACGACACACAGACGCGTAAACGAAGATGGGAGACCTCGGACCACGAGGAGCCAGTTCAATCTGGGTATTGTTTCCCACCCTTTCTGATTTGTGATCCTCAAATCACTCGGCTCTCAAGCTCGGATTTTCTCTCAAAACCCTTTTCCTCATTTTTCTCTCAACTTACACCTCTCTATTCTTCATATCTCTCATTTTTCAATCCCTCCCCGGGGTGATTGATGGATAAATAGAAAGTTGCGGGTTCACGCCCGATGCCGTTAGCTCACAGCTATTCTTCCGGCAGGCAGAGTGCTCTTCTGGCAAGTACGTCGATAACGGGGGAAAGACAGAACGCCTGGCTCAACTGTGCCCCTAGCTCATCATTTTAACTATTCTTTCATTTTTGCCTTCTAATAAAACGGTTTTGATCAAAACGAGGGTGAGATTAACGTACTTGTTCAACTTTTGATTTGAAAAGCATGCAAGTCAGGCAGCAAGCACTGAAAATTTTCCTTTTGGGTCCAAGACAAAGGTCCAGTTTTGGAAAATAGAATAGTTTTCGAGAAAATAGTCAACTTCAGTAAAAATTTTCAAAAACTATTTTTCAAACAGCTGATGCTTAACAAGCATGGAGCTTACCCTTCGAGACGCGCAACCTCGGATCGGAGGCAATGGAAAATTGCCCCTGGTTTGAAGGGGGGTGTGAGGCAACGGAAAGTTGCCCCTAGTCTGAATGGCGTCTCACGACGGCTTGTGGCAACGGAAAGTTGCCCCTTGTTTGGGATGGTGCCGCAGCAATCCGCGGACAGTCTTCATTGGCGGTGGTCGAGCTCTTGGACACAGCGATGATGAAGACGGTCACAACACATATATGGACACAGTCGCCTTGGGAGCGTTGGCGACTAGACTTTGAGATGAAATCGAAACCATTGCATGGACTGAGACGCTTATGAAAGCGTTGGGGGCTAGACTTCATGATGAAGTTGCCTACGTATCCCAAACATGGGAATCAAGCCTTACGTAGTTTCGGTTAAGGTCCACTCGGGTATTTTAACCTTCACTTTGTTTGGCTCTCACTTTTGCCAAGGCGCCCAATGCGGGTTTTCGACCTTGCGAGCTTCTTTTCATTTTCTATTTTTTTTCTTTTCTTCTTTTTTTTCTTTTCTTGCTTTTTTTTATTTTTTTTCTTTTTTCTTTTTTTTTCTTTTCTTGCTCTAACTTTTTCCTGGGCTGCCCTTCCGGGTTTTCGGCCCAGCGAGCCTCTCAAAGGGTAAAAGTGTAGCAAGTCCATGCCAAATGTTTTTGAAATTGAAGCCTCTCTGTGTCTAGGAGAACGGCTGTTGCACTGATTTGCAGAAGAATCCATCACGGTTGCTCCACGAGCTTCTTCCGGCGAGATCCACTCCTTCTGATTTGGCTTTTGGTGCCTCTTGCTCGAGGGCTACTTCAAACTGGCCACACGGGCCTTTCATGGCGTTTGTCCGTTGAACTTTCTGAACGTTCTGAACGAGTTCAAAGTCGGAAAACAAATGGGTTGAATCTTGAGGCTGAGAGCGATCCTAGGCTGCGCAATCTCAAGAGCGATTCCACATAGGTCTTCGCAGGGCCGCGTAAAACATTTGCTTTTGAAAGTTTTTAAAGAAGCGACGAATCGCTCGTGCCGAAGATAGTGTGGAACCAATCTGGATCAGGCCAGGGTCCTTCTCAGTACTCACGCCGATAAGCATGATTTCATTCATAAAAAGGCTTAGCACGCCTTTCTTTCTCTCAAAATGATCAAAATTTTACAAAACTCGAGGAATTCCTTCCTCTTCGTTTTTATCACCGCAGTGTTCAAAAGGTTTGTTTTTTTTTGAAAATTCTAGGTTATTGCAATGAGTTTGGCACACAGGAGATCAGGCGAGATGTACTGTCAGCCCAATCAAATTCTCTGGTCCTTATGCTGAAAGCAAGCATGAAGTTGAGATAGCAACAGCTGTTTCAATCGGCTCTGTTGGTGCAACTGGCCCCTCGGCAGGAACAGACTCAAAACAAAAACAGATAATTACAAAACAAGACGGTGTTCGGGACAACAACCCCTGAATCACCGGGTATTATATACAACAGGGACTGACTCGATACAATCAGACAGACCCTTAAGCAAAAAAAGACTGACTCCAGACAAAGAGACAGACTCAAAACAAAAGACTGACTCGACATCCAAGCCAAGATTTACAAAACTCGGTTTCACCGGTGCTCAAAAATGTGTGCCAGACGCTTCAAAAATACACCAAATGTTGCCCGCAGGCGGTTCACTTTACATACTCGCAGTATCTGAGCCCTCGAAATCCAACAACTGAGTGGTGACGGGCTTGCCTGAGGTGGGCGGTAGGATAACCTTGTTATCAATCAAATCCTGCACTTCATGACGAAGGCGGGAACATCCATCGGTGCTGTGACCGGACTGTTGATGGTACGCGCAGTACAAAGTAGCATCATGGGTGGTGGGGAGATTCTTCGGGAGTGGCCGGGGCTCCAAAGGCTTAAGATGCCCATTCTTCGCCAATATTAGCAATGCCCTAGACAAAGGCATGTGGAGGTCGTGAAAGACCCTGCGCCCTCGGGGCAGGTACTTTGCAGTTTGAGGATTCTTGCCAGATGCGCTGGCGAAAGGATCAGCTGGCGCTGCCTTGGCTTTTTGAACCTTCCCCGGTGCAGGGTTGGGAACTACAGGAACTGTCTGGGTATGACGGGGCCCATCCCGGTTTTCTCCTGGCTTGAACTGCCTTTGATCGGAGTGGGGAAAGCATCATCCACAGCTTTGGTCACTATTGCAGACGTTTGTTGTTTGTTCATCCCTCTGGCCTTCAAAGCCTCGACTGCCCACAGCAGTTGTTCAATAGGGTCGGCGTCTACCTTTGCCTTGTCTTTTCCTTTGGCCTCAGCCTGATCAAGGCTCGGGGTTGATACTGGCGTGTCATGGCTATAGCCGGAAGCCACCTCTGGCTGGCTGAGCTCTATCACAATCCGCCCCAGTAACGGGGGCTCCTGTGGTACGAAATTCCCGGCATACGGCGCCGCTGGTGGTGAAGCCGACATTCCATAGGCGAGGTCTGCAACAGACCTTTGGAGATCGCCTATCATCCCCATCAATTCGAAGGTGGTGGGCTCACGAGCCTGGTATAACTGGGGAGCCCAGACCGGGTGCACAACGGGCAACCTGGGCGGATATGACATACTGATGCTGGCCTCATTCTGCGGAGTGGTTCCCTGCTCCGATACAGCTGCCATAACCACAATTTCTTCTGAACTTTGTGCCGCCATAAATCCTGCCTCAGCAAAGGGGAGACACTGGCTGTTCTGTATCAACTCTGCAACTCTCTGAACTGAAAGAAAAACAGACAGCATTTCAGCCCAAACTGATCAAACACGGGTGTAGCCAAACAATTGTACCCTACTGCTGATCACTGTTCCCAGATTTCTGTTCCCAAAATACTGAATCTGATACCCGCGGATAACTGATTCCTGATAACTGATTCTCAACAATACTGATTCTGGCGCCTTCGGGCCCGATACTCAAACTCGTAAACTGGTATATGCGTTCCTGTAGAGATACGCTCTAAAAGCACATAGCAAGTAAAGAGAACAAAACACCCCTATGTTAGGGTAGGGTTTCCCTGTCCTATTTTGTCAGGAGCTAGGGTTTCACTACACACACAGCGGTTTCAAACAACCTAACATCGGGTGAGCAACCTGTCCTAATTTGGAATGGTCACTATGGATCCGAATATGAACTAGGTCGAATGGTAAAAAAGGGTGCCCCGGTAAACCGGGGTTTGTGTTCCCACACTGTCAGAGCCCATAGCCGGTCAGCCTTATGGACATGCCTTGACAAGACAAGCCTCCGGCAAATCGTTCAGGAATGGCAGATGGCAAACACTGTGTTCCTAGGCGCACCAATGCACATGCAATGCAAAGAAACACATAAATGAGATCAAAACAGGATATCACGAGTTCGAGTCAAACTCTCTAAAACTCCCCAGCAGAGTCGCCAGAAACTGTAGACGCGCCCGCGGAGGGGGACCCCGCTGCTACAGTTCGGACTCGATTTGTGTCACGGTTCTTAATCTAAACCAAAGAGTCCAAATCTGGCAAATCGTTTGAGAAAACAGATTTTTTGAAAAGTAGTGCCAAACATGGACTGCTTTGCCAGATACAGAGTCGCCACCTAAATATTTTTAAAATGGAAAAATTTAGGAAACCCTGACTCGGTGCCGAAGGCCACATGTCCGTCATCACCGGAGTTGTCTCGGCTCGGGAGCTTGGGTACGATCGGGGAAGGTCAGCTATGAGCACCCCCTTTCGCCCGGTCCGAAGATCGGCCTCTACTAACCATGATATCCGATTTTGAAAACGCTATGTGTTCTTATTCCATTTATTAGCCTAGAATTACTATGTTATGTGCGCAGCAAACAAGTATAGACTAGATTGCCTAATTTGGAAATAAACATTGCATATCCGTTTGGTTTGAAAATGCTTTGGAATTTGCTACTCGCAAGTAGGCTAAAAAACACGGATTTCAATGAGTTCTTCCAACTCAAACAATCCAACCTTCACCCACAGGCATTCAAAACAGTTTAACACATAAGCATTTAGCCACATGTTAAGCATGCTGTCATGGCAATATTCACACTCATGTGATATGCTAAAGCGGAAATACTTACATAGTACTCCGTGCCAAAACAAAGAACTTGTTAGCAAACATGCATGATCCAAGTCCATGTTAAGTGCCTAATGCGTCGCATACAAAATGTCGCTAAGATAGGCTCGGCTAATCCTAGACATGTCATGTGAAAATGCACAATTATTACATATTCAGTTTGGAATTGAAGCATTGATGCAATTAGCATGATGTACCGAGCCTAATGCATGTCAACAAATGCATGAATGCACGCATGCATAGCATAAGGTATGCTAAATTAAACGTGCCCTAATACTAACCATTAAAGCGGGTAAGTAAAAGGGAAGAAAGAAGTGGGGTTGGAAGACATACACACCACCCACACACATTTATTACAGATTTACCCTCGCTCGGAGGGACCGAATAAATATTACAAATTAATTAACTACACCAGCTAATTAATATTACAAATTAACTAATTTAATTAACAAATTGAATAAATTAAATAAAGCGAGAAAACGCCTCGGGAAGCGCGCCACCATGCGCAAGCTGCCTCTGTTTTCCTTCCTTTCCTCCTCTGGAGGCTGTCAAAGCCTCAGGACTGCATCCTTGGACAGAGGGGATCACCACCGGCTGAATGAAACTTCCACCGGCAGTGTAGTATGGCCATCGGCACAAAATAGGGTCTGGCGGCAGAGAAAATGGTGCCGGTCGGCACATTACACTGCCGGTCGGCAGAGTATTCCTGCAGAACCTGCAACTCACAGCAACAGAGGGCAAAACAAAGCATGGCAACACAATTCAAGGCATGTATGCACCAACCATGTCCCTTATCATTGTGATGACTCAAAGGGACATGTGCCTCGGTTCCCGGACCACCAATCACGCATTTCCATGCATGATGGCCCAAGGGACCAAGTATGCAACTTTGATTTCAAATGTATGCAAACCAATCAAACAAAACTCCCAATCCCTACCACACAAGTCAAGGGACAAGGAATGCATGCAAGATGCAATGCAACCTAGGCATACAAGCTAGGAATGCAACATGGCATGGCAAGGCACTTATGCAATCATGCAAGCATACATATGGCAATGCAAATGGATGGCAAGATGGACTTATACATGAATTAAGCAACTCTAAAAAGGCCTAAAATAGTAGCCAAAAGTGCTAAAGAGTGAGAGCTAAATGGCATGCACACACACATGCACATAAGGACCAACACTTAAGCACAAATCAAACAACATTCAAGCACACTTGAAAGGAGGAAACATGGACAATTAGCATGCGACATGAGCCCTAAAATCATGTTATAAAATGATGCCAAATCAAGTTATAAATCAAGTCAAGCATGCAACAAATGGCCTAAGTGTTCAAAGTAAACCAAAGTGGCATGGAACTATACTTAACAAGACCAAACAAGGCATGCATTAAGCAACCAAAGACAGGTTTATAGCACGTTAAATCAAGGCTAAAGGGCTCTTTAGATGGCATCTAAATGGCCCGAATACAAAGGCATGCACCATGGCCAAAACATGGAGCATTGCAACACATGCTTTCAAAGCATTAAAGAGGCATGCAAGGCAATCAAACAAGCATGGAAATGGGACTGAAATAGCATGTAGGATGATTCCAAATCATCAAAACAATGCAAAGATGGCATGCTACACATGCACATATTCAAGGCCAACAAGCCTAAATACAAAGGAGCTATATAATGCATGCAAAAAGCAACCCAAATACCTATGGACAGATCTAAAACATGGCAAAATAAGCACATAATCTTCACAAATGCAAGCCTAAAACATGCTCCAACAAAGGCTAACAACCTAGAACATGTTAAGGCACAAATAAGGCATTACATGGCAACTATGCTAAACATGCATGAAGTTCCAAAACCAACTTGAAATCATGTTATATCATGGATATATAAGCATGAAAAACAAACCAAATATGCTCAACACACACTCAAGCATAGGCTTCCTTAAGAGGCCAAAATATGCCCTTTTCAAGGACAACAAGGAGAGGGGGTGGCCCTCTCCTTCTTAGGACTTCAAAGCATCATCTTCACCACTGAAATCCCTCAAGATTTCAGTGGTGAAGAGACCTCAACACCAAAATCCTGGAGCTAGCACAAAATGGCTCAAAATGAGGCCTTTTGAGGCCTAAGGGTGGTCAACAACCCTCAAACAACAAAACACTCTTAATAAACAACAAAGAGGGCTTAAAAACAGAAATTTTTTATGTTATACAATAATCACAAAAACAGCTCTAAGACTAGTAGAAAATCAATGCAAAAATGGGGGAAAAAGGGACTAGTTTCTCACCCTTGTAGCCCTCTTCAACAATGGCGCTCCAATGGCCTCCTTGAGCTTGAATCCAACACCAAAACTTCAAAACACACTCTTTAGAACCTCAGCTCCAAGAGGAAGGTGAAACACTAGGTGTTTGTGTGCAATAGTAAGGCACAAAACACCTAGTGAACAAAATGAGAGGGAAAGAGAGATAGATGTGTGTATCTAATCCTAACCCTAGAAAACCAGAGCTTCTCTCTGTATTTTCCTCCCTCAAAAATGTCTAAGTGCCCTCTTTTTGCCTTAGAGAGAGCCTCTCTCTATATCCCTCTTGTAAAGCTTACAAGACAAGCCTTGCAAGAGGGAGATCCCTCCATACACGTGTATGGAGGGGAGCAAAAGCAATACAGCTGTCTCAAAATATCTGCAAAAGCAGATGAATAGCAATCGGTCGGCAAAAAATGCCATCTTGGCCAAAAAGAGTGCCGGTCGGCAACAAAAAGTGCTGACCGGCAACAAATAGTGCCGGCCGGCAAACTATATTGCCGGTGGCAGCAAAAACCAGTCGGTGGCATCTAGCCACTGCCGGTGATGGGTGGGGATGGTCTACAAGCCCCACTCTGCCCCTCCAAGGCAAGATGCAAGTGTTTGGTGCAAAACCAGACACTAAACGGTCGAGTTCGGGGATCTTGAGGCAAGACGCGAGAGCCGAGACCTCCGGGAACTCCAAACGAACACAAACATGGATAATCACCGAGTGTTCAAACGGTGACGTCCAAGTCTTGAGGACGGTCAAAAATGGGGTGTCTACAGGTAATTTTGAAGAAGTTCGGGCCTTTGTGTAAATTTACAAAAGTTGGGTTTTTAATCATATAAAACCTAAATGCATGTTTGGCATGGAAAAATGAAATGAATGTTAAAACATTAATGAAAATGGAACTTAAGGGTTGTAATGTTAATTATGGAAAATGCCCTAATTACATTGGTTAATTAATTTGTGAAATTAATTGTGAGAAATGAGGAATTGAATCGGAAATGTTGAGATTGGGAACGTATGGGATTAAAGGGTGTAGTTGGATTTTATATCGCTCGCCTAGTTGGAAATGTTGATTTTATATATCCATTTGTTGCATTTATTTTTCTGTATAGAAATAACTGCTTTGGGCTATCGGTGGAGGATAGTCTTGATTGTTGTAGACAATGCATGATGATTAGGCAAACTAAAACTAATCACCGGAATGTGTCATTGAGTATGACGGTTGAATGAATACATTAAATGTTATGTATTGGTTGATGATGTGTATAATTATTGTTTATATGCATTGTGTTGTGTTGGAGGAGATAAGGGATGTACTCCGCGGTTTAGGGGAAGATAGGGGATGGACCTCTAAACCGGATGTTGTTGGGAGGAGATAGGGGATGGACTCCGTAGATAGAGCTCATATGCTTATCTAGTGATGTATTGACAGAGCTCATATGCTTGTCATTGGAAGTGTGATAGTGCTCATATGCATATCTGTGGAAGTGATGATATAGCTTGTATGCTTATCTGTTGTTGTGTGATATAGCTAGTATGCTTATCTATTATGAAATGGGAAGTGTTTGATATGAGTTACTGTCTCATATGAACTGTTTGGCCAGGTTTTGAGCCGTTGTTATAAATTGAGAATTTGAAAGGAATTGGAACAATGAATGGTAATATGGACTTGTATGTCATGAAAATGTAAAGTGTGATAAAGGAAAGTATCAGTGATGGCCATCTATCAACTGCTAGCCTTTTAGTCATTGCTCATATTTGGTTTAGTGTATTTCTACTGGGTTATGGCTCACCCTATATGGGAATATCATTTTCAGGTACAGATACCATGCCACCTCCAAGGACGTAGCTTGGGAGGCTAGAGGCAGGCGGACTTTGTTGTTTTATTTCTTGATGTATTACATGTTTATTCAAGCCAAGGGCTTAATGTGTAAATGAGTTAGCACTCTTTTGTTGTAACCAAGTGTTAACTTGGAAAGCTGTAAGCCCGTAGGGCATTTGCTTTTGTTGATTAACATGTAATAATTTTGTAAAGAACTACTCTGATGAATAGAAAAATGTTTATCTTTATTACTAATGCATGTCTATATTGATGGGTTTAATGTGTTATTTTGAGGGCGTTACAACTTGGTATCAGAGCGTACCGGGTTCGAATACTTTGGGTACGTGGGAAGTGATTAAGATCACAATGGGTTTGTCTCGCTTAATAGAGACTTAGATGTAGTGTTATATGCTACATGCTTAATTGATAACATGCTTATGTGACTATGTGGGTATGGGATTTAGTTTCTAGGATGTTGATTGGATCCTTGGGTTTCTATGAGTCTTGTTGGAAAGGCACTTGATCAATGCTGTTTCTAACCGGAACTCTAGTAACGCCTCGGGACTATCATTATCCGGAGATGAAATTCGTAAGTGCTTATGTGTTTATGTGCTTACGTGGAGTGAATTATAGTTGTCCATGCATTAGGACGTGAGTGTTTAGTTTTGGCACATTTGTGAATGTGCTAACGTTCTGTATTACCTTTATTAGGATGTCAGGGCGAGGAAGAGGTGCTAGGCATGGTAGGCCTGCGAGGCAGGAAGCACCTTTACCGAATGATATTCCGGCAGTGTAGGAGGGTGTTGGTCAGGCCAACGTGGCCGAGCCAGCGGGCCAGCAGGCTCTGAGTGCCTTGGCACGAGAGATAGCAGGAGCTTTGGGTATTCTCAGGGTTGGGAATCAGACAGCTGAGGCAGGGCCTTCTTTCTTGAAGAGGGAGTTCTTCCGGTCTAACCCAGATGAGTTTGTTGGGGATCCAAAGGAACCACTGAAGGCTGACGAGTGGTTAGAACAGATGAGTAAGACGTTCGAGATGCTTGGCATCGAGGACGGAGCTTTGAAAGTGACCTTGGCATCCTTCCAGCTGAAGGGAGATGCAGGTCAATGGTGGAAGTACGAGAAGGCTCGTGTTGGTGGAACATGGGAGGCGTTTGTGAATGCTTTCCAGGAGAGGTTCTTGTCTGCAGTTGCTAGGGAGAAGCTGAGGGATCAGTTTAGCCGGCTTAATCAGCAGGGTATGTCTGTGGCAGAGTTTGAGGCCACTTTCACTAGTTTGTCCAGGTTTGCACCTGAGTTGGTGGCGTCCGAAGAACGCCGTTGCTATGAGTTTGAGCGGAAGTTGAGGCGGGGCCTCAAGCTGAGAGTTGGTGGGTCTTACATCCAAGAGTATAGACATTTAGTAGATGCTGCAGCTCATATGGAGCTCATGATGCAGGAGGAGGATGAGGGGCAGAGAGGCTCCAAGAGGAGCCAGGATGGCCAGGGCGATGGCAGGAGACAGAGGGGTCCTAATCCTCAGCAGTCTCAAGGTGGTTTGGCTAGGTCGACCTTTCCAGTGCCGAGTGCGGGCTCTGGGAGAGGTAGTTAGGGGGATTTTACCTGTTACAAGTGTGGCCAGCTGGGTCACAAAGTTTCGGTTTGCCCGCAGAAGGGAGGGGGTCAGCGAGCTGCTTCTTCTTCAGCTAGACCTCAGGGCCAGAGTCAGGGCAGAGGCCAATCTTTGTCTTGCTATCAGTGTGGTCAGCCTGGGCACCTGAAGAGGTATTGCCCACAGTTGGGTGCCACATCGGGAGCGTCTGGTTCTAGGAAGACACAGGGATTTCAGCCAACTCAGTCTATACAGGGCTCGAGGGCCAATCCGGGTGCCTCGTCATCCCAGTCGGTGCAGCAGTCGTATGCTCCGAGAGGTGAGCAGGTGGATCAGGGGCCTACAGGGTGCGTGTATGCTGTTGCCGCGCAGGATTTAGTACCGGCTCCATCAGTAGTGAGAGGAACTTTTCTGTTTTGCAACTCGGTTGCTAGTGTGTTGATTGACACGGGTGCATCTCATTCTTTTGTATCTGCTGCATTTGCATCTGTTTTGGAATTGGAGTTGGCACAGCTAGCATCTCCTATTTGTGTAGTGTCACCTCTTGGGGGTGAGTTGATCTTGAAACAAGGTGTTAGAGGTTGTGATATAGAGGTCGCCGACCATAGGCTTCCTTTTCCGTTTGTTATCATGCCCACGAAGGGCTTTGATGTTATTTTGGGTATGGACTGGTTATCGTCATACCGGGCTGTTATCGATTGCTACCGCCAGAGGGTCACGTTATGTACCTTGAGCGGGGAGTGGTTCCATTTCTTGGGAGACCGGGTTGGTAGTGTTTTGCCACCGGGGTATGATTCGCGAGGGCGAAGTGAGCTTAGTGGTCTACTTGCTAGCTTTGAGAATGGTGAGTGTGGTGAGACCTAGCTTGTGTTGCCAAGGGTGGTTTGTGAGTATTCGGATGTCTTTCCCGAGGACCTTGTTAGTTTGCCACCTCATCGAGAGATAGAGTTCTCTATTGATTTAGTGCCCGACACAGCGCCGATTTCTATGGCACCTTATCGTTTTGCCCCAGCTGAGTTGAGTGAGTTGAAGGTTCAGCTCCAGGAATTGCTAGATAAGGGTTTCGTTCGCCCTAGTGTTTCGCCGTGGGGAGCACCGGCTCTCTTTGCTAAAAAGAAAGATGGTGCCTTGAGATTGTGTATAGACTACCGGAAGTTGAATCGGGCTACGGTCAAGAATAAGTACCCTATGCCCCGTATAGATGATTTGTTTGACCAGTTGAAGGGTTCCCGTTGTTTCTCTAAGATAGACTTGAGATCGGGTTACCACCAGTTGAGGGTCAGGGAGGAGGATATTCCTAAGACGGCATTCCGTACGCGGTATGGCCATTATGAGTTTCTGGTGATGCCATTCGGGCTTACGAATGCACCGGCAGTCTTTATGGACTTGATGAACCGGATTTTCCGGGAATTCTTGGATCGATTTGTAGTCGTTTTCGTGGACGACATCCTTATCTATTCGCCTTTAGAGAAGGAGCACGAGGAACACTTGAGAGTGGTGCTTGAGTTGCTTAGAGCCCATAGGCTGTATGCCAAGTTTGGGAAGTGTGAGTTCTGGCTGAGGGAAGTCGAATTCTTAGGCCACGTAGTATCCGGGGAAGGGGTGTCTATTGATGCATCCAAGGTTGAAGCAGTGCAAGATTGGGCACAGCCTAAGAGTGTGTTTGAGATCCGCAGTTTTCTGGGATTAGCTGGTATTACCGTCGGTTTGTGAAAGATTTCTCCAGGCTAGCTTCGCCGTTGACTAGATTGACTCAAAAGGGAGTCAAATTTGTGTGGAGGGCGACTTGGAAAAGTCGTTCCAAGAGTTGAAGGTTAGATTGACTACCGCTCCGGTTTTGATTATTCCGGAGAGAGGGTTGGGTTATGCGGTTTATTGTGATGCCTCACGAGAGGGTTTGGGTTATGTGTTGATGCAAGAGGGGAAAGTAGTAGCTTATGGCTCATGTCAGTTGAAAATTCACGAGAAGAATTACCCCACACACGACCTAGAGTTAGCAGTAGTGATCTTTACCTTGAAAATTTGGAGGCATTACCTTTATGGTGAGAGATTCGAGGTGTTCTCAGACCACAAGAGTTTGAAGTATCTGTTCACACAGAGAGACTTGAATTTGAGGCAGAGGTGATGGATGGAGTTCATTGAGGACTACGATTTTGAGTTGCACTATCACCCGGGAAAGGCCAATGTTGTGGCCGATGCCCTTAGTAGGAAATCCATTAGTGATGTAGCTTGCATAGCCATCCGGGAATGGGGGATGTTGGGTGTACTTGGCGAGTTTGATTTGTACTTGAGCGAATCGGTTGAGGCTGCGGCCTTGTTTTCTGTTGTCGCACAGCCTACACTTGTGACTAGAGTGTTAGAGGCGCAGAGAGGTGACCTTGAAGTAGAGTCCTTCCGAGAGAAGATCTCCGGTGGGAAAGTTGAGAAGGGTTTGACGGTGTATCCCGACCAGAGTGTGAAGTACCGAGACCGTTTGTTTGTGCCGGAGTCTTGCCGAGAGGAAGTACTCTGAGAGTTCCATCATTCACGCCTTGCGGTGCATCCGGGAGGCACCAAGATGTATCGGGATTTGGGTCGCCAGTTTTGGTGGCGGGGTATGAAGAGAGATGTGGCTGTTTTCGTATCGAAGTGCCTTACTTGCCAGCAAGTGAAGGCCGAGCATCAGAGGCCAGCGGGTTTGTTGCAACCCTTGCCTATTGCCGAGTGGAAGTGGGAGCATGTCACTATGGACTTCGTTGTAGGTCTTCCGAGGACTCAGCGGGGTAGTGATGCTATTTGGGTGGTTGTAGACCGGTTGACTAAGTCGGCGCATTTCATTCCTATGCGCGTGAGAGATTCGGTAGATCATCTTGCCGACTTGCATATTCGGGACATAGTGAGATTGCACGGGGTCCCAGTGACGATCGTCTCAGATAGAGATCCTCATTTTACTGCTAGGTTGTGGCAGAGTTTGCAGAGTGCCTTGGGCACTAAGTTGACTTTTAGTACGGCTTATCATCCTCAGACTGACGGGCAGTCCGAGCGTACTATTCAGATCCTTAAGGATATGCTTCGAGGGTGTGTCCTAGACTTCAGTGGGACGTGGGAGAGGCACTTGCCATTGGTGGAGTTTGCCTACAACAACAGTTTTCAGTCTAGTATCGGTATGGCACCGTTTGAGGCCTTGTATGGCTGACCGTGTAGGTCTCCAGTGTGTTGGGCCGAGGTGGGTGATGCACCTTTGTTGGGTCCGGAGTTGGTTAGGGAGACGACGGAGAAAGTTCAGCTTATCCGTAGGAGGCTTGTTACAGCCCAGAGTCGCCAAAAGAGTTATGCCGACCGTAGGAGGAGGCCTTTGGCATTTGAGGTAGGTGATCATGTTTTCTTGAAAATATCACCTAGGCGAGGTTTAATGAGGTTTGGGAAGAGTGGGAAGTTATCCCCTCGATTTATTGGGCCTTTTGAGATCCTTGAGAGGATTGGCGAGGTTGCTTATCGTTTGGCTTTGCCGCCGCAGTTGTCCGGAGTTCATGACGTGTTTCATGTGAGTATACTTCGGAAGTATGAGCCGGATCCATCGCATGTGTTAGATTGGACCGACTTAGAGGTAGATGAGGACGCCTCGTATGAGGAGAGACCGGTTCGGGTCTTGGATAGGCGGGATCAAGTCCTGCGTGGCAAGACCATCCCTTTGGTAAAGGTTTTATGGAAACATCACGGAGTGGAGAAAGCCACTTGGGAACGTGAGTTGGAAATCCACGAGAAATATCCGGACTTGTTTGTTGATGAGTAATCTTGTATTTAGATTTTGTAATATTGTTGGACTTAAGAGCTTTATAAATGTCTTAAGTTGTAAAACATTGGTAATGTATTGGTTTAATGGAAGTATGTTGTAGAACTTACCCTTATATGGGAGTTGATTATGATATTGCATGTGTTGGCTATATTGTAGAATTGGAGCTGTATCATGTATATTGATTATGATATGAACTGTGAACCATGTATGTTGAAAATGGTTGGAAATGGGAGAAAATTGCATGTTCATAATGCACTTGTAATATGGGTTGTGAAATGCCTCTTGAAAAGAGATGGAATTGACCGGTAATGGGTCGGAATGCTTAATATTATGTCGTAATGTTGTTGGACATGGAGAAAACTTTTTCTGAAACTGTGTTTAATTTCGGGGACGAAATTCTTTAAGGGGGGGAGGTTATAGCGATCCCGGTTTCCCCTTTTCTTTAACTGTTGTACCCGGACTTAGGTTCTGTGGAGTTGGTTGTTGTATATGTCTTGTTTGCATCCTTTACTCCTTGCATTCGAGTCTTGAATTGTGTTGGGCGAATTTGAAACAGGTTGGTTGAACTTAGAAACCAAGAGTAGTTGCCCAGATTTTGGCCCTCACGCTTGAGCGGGGATTTTGACGCTCGAGCGGGCCCTTCGTTGTTGTCTGTCCGCTCGAGCGGGGTTTTCGATGCTCGAGCGTAGTTTTCCATCTTCCAGCATCTTCTTTGCAGAGTTGTACGCTCGAGCTGGAGGTTTGACGCTCGAGCGGGTTGTTGTGTGTGACGCTCGAGCGGGGAGGTTTGACGCTCGAGCGGAGATCTGGTTCTGTAAAAGTTCTGGGAATGTGTATCCGCCGCTCGAGCGGGATGGTTGACGCTCGAGCGGGAGTCTGTGAGTGACGCTCGAGCGGGGAGAATTTTATATAAAGCCGAGATCCGGCTTTTGGATCACTTTTTCAAGATCTTTTCTCTCTCTTACTTTTCCAAAAAGCCATTTTCAGAGCTTCTCACTCTAAAACCGGCCCTTTTCTCTTAGATTTGATCTAGTAGAAGTTGTTTTCTCACCTTGGGCCTTTACAAAAGTTGTGTTGATCGTCGATGGCTATCTTTTAATCTGAAAATTTCAGGATTTGGAGCATTTCCGTTTCTTCACCTCCTTCGTTGGGTCCCATTATTTGAGGTAGGGATATCCTACTCCTTTTTATGAGTTTTGTCTTTAAATTTTGGCATTTCGATATGTTGGGAGTTGTTGGGTAATTTTGAGGAAGTTCGAGCCTTTGTGTAAATTTACAAAAGTTGGGTTTTTAATCATATAAAACCTAAATGCATGTTTGGCATGGAAAAGTGAAATGAATGTTAAAACATTAATGAAAATGGAACCTAAGGGTTGTAATGTTAATTATGGAAAATGCCCTAATTACATTGGTTAATTAATTTGTGAAATTAATTGTGAGAAATGAGGAATTGAATCGGAAATGTTGAGATTGGGAACGTATGGGATTAAAGGGTGTAGTTGGATTTTATATCGCTCACCTAGTTGGAAATGTTGATTTTATATATCCATTTGTTGCATTTATTTTTCTGTATAGAAATAACTGCTTTGGGCTATCGGTGGAGGATAGTCTTGATTGTTGTAGACAATGCATGATGATTAGGCAAACTAAAACTAATCACCGGAATGTGTCATTGAGTATGATTGTTGAATAAATACATTAAATGTTATGTATTGGTTGATGATGTGTATAATTATTGTTTATATGCATTGTGTTGTGTTGGAGGAGATAGGGGATGTACTCCGCGGTTTAGGGGAAGATAGGGGATGGACCTCTAAACCGGATGTTGTTGGGAGGAGATAGGGGATGGACTCCGTAGATAGAGCTCATATGCTTATCTAGTGATGTATTGACAGAGCTCATATGCTTGTCATTGGAAGTGTGATAGTGCTCATATGCATATCTGTGGAAGTGATGATATAGCTTGTATGCTTATCTGTTGTTGTGTGATATAGCTAGTATGCTTATCTATTATGAAATGGGAAGTGTTTGATATGAGTTACTGTCTCATATGAGCTGTTTGGCCAGGTTCTGAGCCGTTGTTATAAATTGAGAATTTGAAAGGAATTGGAACAATGAATGGTAATATGGACTTGTATGTCATGAAAATGTAAAGTGTGATAAAGGAAAGTATCAGTGATGGCCATCTATCAACTGCTAACCTTTTAGTCATTGCTCATATTTGGTTTAGTGTATTTCTACTGGGCTGTGGCTCACCCTATATGGGAATATCATTTTCAAGTACAGGTAGCATGCCACCTCCAAGGACGTAGCTTGGGAGGCTAGAGGCAGGCAGACTTTGTTGTTTTATTTCTTGATGTATTACATGTTTATTCAAGCCAAGGGCTTAATGTGTAAATGAGTTAGCACTCTTTTGTTGTAACCAAGTGTTAACTTGGAAAGCTGTAAGCCCGTAGGGCATTTGCTTTTGTTGATTAACATGTAATAATTTTGTAAAGAACTACTCTGATGAATAGAAAAATGTTTATCTTTATTACTAATGCATGTCTATATTGATGGGTTTAATGTGTTATTTTGAGGGCGTTACATGCATAAAACCTTCCTCCACCGAAGCCAAAAAGAATAAAAAAGGCTCAACCAAAGGCCAAGGTTGCTCGGGTTGAGTCTGAAGACACTCAGCCTATTTCAAAGTTGGCTGAGAGTGATAAATCTCAGCCTTCTGCTGGGAAGAGGCACTCTGAGTCTCAACCACCAGAATCCCAACAATCAAAAAAGCCGGGGTCTTCTTCCGCAACAACTTCGGGATCAAAAAAGCCTGATGCCCCTTGGGCCCCCACAATTACTTTGGAAGACAAGCCTGTTATGGCAAGTGATTGTGCCGATGATATAAACGTCGGCGTCGCACTCAGTACCACCCTGCTTCTCCCAGGTGACCTGGAGCGGAACGCCCAGTATAGCGAGTATGAGAACTATGCCTTAATGCTACAGCACTCTGTTCAGGTAAACGTCGTCTACTTGGTAAATTTTTCTTTCTCTTTATTTCACACTTCGAATATTCCTTAATACCTCTGTTTTCTTTCAGGCCATCCAGCATGCCCACTCTTTCTCAATGCAGTCTTTTGAGAACAGGGAGGCTTGCCGAGATGAAGAGGGAGGTCTCTAGCCTCTAAAAGACCAACAAAGGCCTCTAGTCAAAAATGAAGAAGCTGGAAGACCAAGCTGAGGAAGCCATCAAGGCTTAGACCGAAGCCGAAGAAAAGGCTGAGGCTACTGAGGCCATTAGGAAGGTGGCCGAATCGCAAAGGAGAGAGGTCGAGGAAAAAATGGCCCAAGCTGAAAAAGAGCTTCAGGAGGCCCTGGCCACCAAAGAAGCTAAAATCAAAGACGCTGACGAAAAGGCGTACTCATAGGGTATGGCCGACGTTACTGAGGCCTACGAAAAACAAGTGAAGGAGGCATGCAACAAGGGTTTCACCCTTGGTTGGATGTCCCTTCTTAAAAAGCTTAATGTTCCTGATGACTCTCCATTGCGGAAGGCCGACGCCATTCCCTTGCCCTTTCCTCCAGCCCCAACTCCAAGTGAAGATGTCGGCAAATCTGATGTTGAGGACGAGGCTGAGGAGGAAGAGGACGAGGCTTTGATTAGAAAATCAAAAGATGCTGATAGGGCCAAGTCCCCTCTTCAGAATAAGCAAGTCCTAGACTTGACTCATGATGAAGAAGGCGATGAGGTTGTCCAAGAAGCTGTTCCTGACATCGCACCAGCCGACATCCCTTCTGAGGTCAAGACTGTTGAAGAAACTCTCCAAGAAATTGACGCCGAGATAGCGGCAGAGAAGGAGGCCGAGGTGGTATCTGATCTTCAAATTCAACAATCTGGAGGAGAGGAGCCTTAGTTTTATGTTCCCCTTTTGCTTATTTGTATTTTGTTGCTTCTTTATCTTTTGGAACAATGTATGCTTTTTGTGTGGCCGATGTGCCCTTTGGTGAAGGAATATAACTTTTCTTTTCTAAGTGCTTGCACTCCTGCTTTCTTTTTTTGTCTTTGCATGATTCTATACTTAGAATATTCTGCATATGTACACTCTTCCTCCTTTGTGTAACCTTCTCGGGGTGACACACCTCGGTTATGCCAACCGATGATCTACCTCAGCAAGTTCTTGTCTTTGGTTTAACTTCAATTTGTAAATTGCTATAAATTTTAACAAGTGAAGATAAACAATTATCTCGGATTAATTTCAACTTGTAAATTGCTACAAATTTCAACAAGTGAAGATAAACAATTATCTCGGCTTAACTTCAACTTGTAAATTGCTACAAATTTCAACAAGCGTTAAGTATTACTTCAATTTAACTTCAACTTGTAAATTGTTACAAATTTCAACAAGTGAAGATAAACAATTATCTTGGCTTAACTTCAACTTGTAAATTGCTACAAATTTCAACAAGCGTTAAGTATTACTTCAACTTGTAAATTGCTATAAATTTCAACAAGTGAAGATAAACAATTATCTCGGCTTAACTTCAACTTATAAATTGCTACAAATTTCAACAAGCGTTAAGCATTACTTGAGTTTAACTTCAACTTATAAATTGCTACAAATTTCAACAAGTGAAGATAAACAATTATCTCAGCTTAACGTCAACTTGTAAATTGTTACAAATTTCAACAAGCGTTAAGCATTACTTGAGTTTAACTTCAATTTGTAAATTGTTACAAATTTCAACAAGTGAAGATAAACAATTACCTCGGCTTAACTTCAACTTGTAAATTGCTACAAATTTCAACAAGCGTTAAGTATTACTTGAGTTTAACTTCAATTTGTAAATTGCTACAAATTTCAACAAGTGAAGATAAACAATTATCTCGGCTTAACTTCAACTTGTAAATTGCTACAAATTTCAACAAGCGTTAAGCATTACTTGAGTTTAGCTTCAATTTGTAAACTGCTACAAATTTCAACAAGTGAAGATAAACAATTATCTCGGCTTAACTTCAACTTGTAAATTGCTACAAATTTTAACAAGGGTTAAGCATTACTTGAGTTTAACTTCAACTTGTAAATTGCTACAAATTTCAACAAGTGAAGATAAACAATTATCTCGGCTTAACTTCAACTTGTAAATTGCTACAAATTTCAACAAGCGTTAAGCATTACTGTCTTCTCTCTGCCCCCAATGTGAACCTGAGTTCCACTTGGGTTCTCATTATTCAGAAACAATCATTATGCATCTTTTATCAATTCACAAGTCTTTGGAGAACTCTACTAAAATTTTATTGATGATGTCGGTAAAAAATAACAAGGAACATCTAATGATAGAAAAATTTCAAATTACAAGCGTTCCAGGGTCTTGGCAATGCTTTGCCGTCATTGTCTTCAAGTCGGTATGCTCCATTGCCCAATACCGAAGTGATTCTGTAGGGTCCTTCCCAGTTTGGTCCAAGCTTGCCTTCTCTGGGGTCCTTCTTGTTGCCAACAACTTTTCTCAAGACTAGGTCGCTGACCTGAAATTTCCTTGGATTGACCTTCTTATTGTAAGCTCTAGCAAGCTGCTGCTGGTATGCTGCGAACTGAATTGCAGCTTTCTCCCTTCTTTCTTCTAAGAGATCCAGATCTCGGGCTAGAAGTATGTCATTGGTCCCATTCTCTACTCCCTGAGTTCTGATCCCTGGGATGCCGATCTCCAGAGGGATGACTGCTTCTGTGCCATAGGCCATGGCAAAGGGGGTTTCCCCTGTTGATCTTCCCGGCGTAGTCCGATATTCCCAGAGTACATTGGGCAACTCGTCTACCCACTTTCCTTTTGCTGCCTGCAGTCTCTTCTTTATCCCATCCAAGATTACTTTGTTGGATGCTTCTGCTTGCCCGTTGCTTTGGGGAAAACTTGGTGTTGAAAAGTAATTCTTTATCTTGAATTTCACACAGAAGCTCTTGATGAGTTTGCTATCAAACTGCGTTCCGTTGTCGGCAACTATTGCTCTTGGAATGCCAAATCTGGTGATGATGTTTCTCCACATGAAGTTCTTGACATCCATATCTCGAATTTTGGCAAGAGGTTCTGCTTCTATCCACTTCGTGAAGTAATCTGTTGCTACCAGCAAGTACTTCCTTTGCCCAGTTGCTTGGGGCAACTGCCCAATGAGATCCATGCCCCATTGGGCAAATGGCCATGGACTGGATACAGGGTTCAGGTCAGCAGCTGGCTGGTGTATCAAAGGTGCGAACCTTTGGCATTGTTCACACTTCTTTACGTAGGCTCTTGCATCTTTTTGCATGTAGGGCCACCAATACCCCTGGGTAATGGCCCTGTGAGCTAGCGATCTGCCCCCAGCGTGGCTTCCACAAATCCCTTCATGAATTTCGTATAGAAAATCTTCAACCTGCAAAGGGTGTACGCACCTTAAAAGGGGTCCAGTGAAGGACCTTTTGTAGAGATGTCCGTCCTCTGTCAGATTGAATCTTGCCGACTTCAATCTGACTTTGTGTGCCTCCTTACGGTCTTCTGGCAGCTTTCCCTCTTTCAGGAATGCAACAATTGCATCCATCCAGCTTGGTCCCAAGTCCACACACATTGCTTCTTGCTCTATGATCGGCTGTTCTATGCTCGGGTTTGACAGATAGTCAATCATTATTGTTCTTGTTTTTCTAGTTTGCATTGAGCTTGCCAAGTTGGCCAACGCGTCGGCGTGGTTGTTATCATCTCGGCTGACTTGAAGAAGTCGGCAGTTGCGAAACAAGGCTGCCAGCCTAATGACTTCCTTTGCGTATGCCGACATCCTCTCATCTCAGATTGCAAACTCTCCTGTTGTTTGATTTACTATAAGTTGAGAATCACAAAAAATTATTACCTCATCTGCTTCTGCTGCCACTGCCAGCTTTAGTCCTGCAATCAATGCTTCGTATTCTGCCTCATTGTTTGAGGCCTTGAACCCTAATCGAATAGATTGTTCCAATATCTCCCCATCAGGGGATATCAACACTAATCCTACCCCCGCTCCTTGCCGGTTTGAGCTCCCATCGATAAACAGGCGAAAGGAGTCGCCGATGTAAATGCTGTAGGGTCTGAGTTTGTCCTTTCCTTGTTGTTTTACCTTTGGCTGGGCTTCTCCTTATTTACTTGGACATCGTTCATCTTGGAACGGAGCCCGATATTCGATGGATTCTGGCGTGAATTCCGCTACAAAGTCGGCAAAAACTTGGCCTTTAATTGCTGTTCTCGGTCTGAACTCCAGGTCATACTGGCCCAAGGCCACTGCCCATCTTGCTATTCTTCTAGTTAAGTTTCCTTGTTGTAACAAGGACTTCAGCGGGTGCTCTGTTAGCACTATAATCTTGTGCGCTTGAAAGTAATGGTTCAGCTTCTTTGAAGCCATTATTAAGGCCAGCATTAATTTCTCTAGTGGTAGGTACCTTGTTTCTGCATCGGCTAGGGTTTTGCTTACATAATAAACAGCCTTTTGCCTCTCGGATTAGCACTGCACTTACTGCATGTTCTGAAACTGCCAAATACAAAAACAGTTCTTCTCCAGGTTTAGGTGTTGAGAGGACTGGAGCCGTGGTCAGATACTTTTTTAGGTTGGCCAAAGCGGCCTCACATTCCTCAGTCCATAGGAAGTCCGTGGCCTTCTTCACCAGGTTGAAGAAGGGTTTACATTTGTCTGAGCTTCTACTGATGAACCTATTTAGGGCTGCGGCCTTTCCAGTTAGCATCTGCACCTGTTTTGCCGATGTCGGACTCTTCAACTCTAGGATGGCCTTGATTTGATTTGGGCTAGCCTCAATGCCCTTTCTTGTTACCAGGTACCCCAGAAACTTACCTGATCCAACCCCAAATGCGCACTTCGATGCGTTGAGTCGGAGCCGGTATGTTTTGAGTATATCAAAGACCTCTTTTAGGTCGGCAAGATGACCCTTAGGTTCCTTGGTCTTTATGACCATATCATCGATGTAGAATTCTACTGTTCGGCCAATCAGGTGTTTGAACATTTTGGTTACCAGCCTTTGGTAAGTTGCTCCTGCGTTTTTCAACCCGAAAAGCATTACTCTGTAACAGTATAGGTCTTTTGGGGTGATGAACGTTGTCTTTTCTTCGTTTGGGGGGTACATGGCGATCTGGTGTTACCCCCTGTAGGCGTCTAGAAAACTCATTCTTCCATGCCTTGAAGTGGCATCTACTAGCTGGACAATTTTGGGCAGGGGAAAGCTGTCTTTGGGACAGGCTTTGTTGAGGCTGGTAAAGTCTACACAGGCCCTCCATTTACCGTTCTTCTTTTTTACCACCACTGTATTGGATAGCCATGTTGGGTAGTGTACTTCTCTAATGGCCCTGGCCTCCAAAAGTCTATCTACTTCTTCTTCTACTGCTTCGACGTCTGTCAACGTCGGTCTTCTGGCTCGCTGAATTACAGGTTTGACCGACTTGTCAACATTCAGTTTGTGGCAAGTGACCTCGGGGTCAATGCTAGGCATTTCGTAAGGTGTCCAAGCGAACACCTCAATATTTGTTCTTAGAAAAGTCTCCAACTCTCTTTCCTCTTTTTCGGCTAAGCCGGAGCCGAGAAGAAAGAAGCGTTCTTCATCCCCCTCCTGGACGAGGATTTTCTTTAGCGCCTCTTCGCTCTTCTCGGCTGGTTCTTTGCCGACGTCTTCTAGGACTTCCAAGTCCTCATCTTCAATTTCCACCTTCTCTGGCTCTCGTACGCTGCAGGTAGATTTCATTGCTGCCATGGAGCAACTCTTCGCCTGTAGCTGATCGCCTCTAACTTCCTCTATCTCATGCTCTGTTAGGAATCGCAGTAATTGATGCAATGTTGAGGGAACTGCCCCCATTGCATGCAACCATGGCCTTCCTAAGATGATGTTGTACGGCGAAGGCGTGTCAATCACCATGAATTCTGTCTTGATCTTTTTAGTGCTAGCTTGTACTTCTAAACTTGTTGCGCCCAGTGGCCACGTCGGCGTTCCATTAAAGCCGACCATCGGGTTATTGGATTGCTCCAAGTCATCAGGATGAAGGCCCAGCTCCTTGTAACATCTAACATACATGATGTCACAAGAGCTGCCTTGATCAATCAGGATGCGTTTTACTTGGCACTCCCCAACTTGGAGGGATACTACCAAGGCATCATTATGTGGATACTGGACCATCCCTAGGTCGGCTTCAGTAAAATCTATCGTCGATCCCTGGCATTCTTCAGGCCGAGGTCTTTTATGTCCGACCTGGTTTATGTGCTTTAGGTGTTTTACCCTCTAAGTCTCCCCTCGTATGTCGTTTTCGTTCACCTTTGAGTGAATTACATTGACCACCCGTGGTCCTCCTAACTGTGGTTGCTGAGCTGGGGAAGGCGGAGCTGCTGGTGCTTGAGGCAATCTTGCCTGTTCTTCTCTAGTCCTGGCCTCATCAACAAGGTCCCTCAGATGTCCTTGCCTTACCAAGTCTTCTAAGTGTGCTTTTAGGGCTCTGCAGCCCTGAGTTGGGTGCCCTTCTTCATTGTGGTAAGCACAACGCCTACCGACGTTTCTTCCCATAAATTCCCCTGGTGTTCTTGTTGGTCCTCTAAAATAGGGTTGGTTTCGTATTTGATCCAAGACTTTATGGATCGGGACTCGGAATATAGTCGTTACAGCCTGTTTAGCCCTCAATTCCGTTTCTTGTTTGGTCGGTCCATTGTTGCCTCGGCTTCGCTTCGGCGAGCCATTCCCTTTCTCCTGCTTTGTCTCTTTGTTTCCCGATGCATCCTCCTCGGCTTTGGCGTACTTCTCGATTCTCGCCATGAGTTCTTCCATGCTTTTTGGCAATGTCTTTGCCAAAGACTTCCGTAGTGGGCAGTCATCTTTCAAGCCGTTCTTGAAAGACACGACTGCCACCTCTTGGTTGCATTCGAGTATTCGATTGAACACCTCCTAGTACCTTTTTGTGTAGGCCCTAAGGCCTTTATCCTTGGTGATTTTTAAAGCCATCAGTGCGTCGACCCTCAAGGGTTGTAGTTTATTTGTCACAAATCTAGCCATAACATCTCGGCCAGGCCTTCCCAAGTCTTTACGCTTCCCTTCGGTAGTTTATGGAACCAATCTGATGCAATTTCCCCGAAGGACGAGGGGAATACTTTGCAGAGCAACGGCTCGTTCCCACTATATAATGCCATTGAATTCAGGTATAGCCCAACGTGGAAGTTGGGATCTGACTTACCATCATATATTTGGAACCTCAGCATACTGAATCTCTTTGGTGCTTCAAATTTGTCCAGTTCCACCGAGAATGGTGTCTTCGGTTTAACCGAGGAAGTTACCTCGGCTTCAGCATTCTGTTGCTTCCTCTTGAGGTAATCTCTCAAGTCTTCTTTACTCCTCCCTGGAGCTCGGCTATCTCTGGATTTCAATCTCTTCGGCACACTACTTTCGGCCTCGTGGTGGGCTCGTTTTGATCTCTCTCCATATGTTGCGTCAAAGCAGAGTGCCTGCCCTTGAACATGCCGATGTTCTTTGGGCTCTGGATCCTTCGTGTGATACGTTCTTCGGGACTCCTCTCGTCTCGGCTCCTCTTGTCCGCCTTCCCTGGAAGGTCGGTGAGAGTGCCTTCCGCTCCTGGTGTGCTGAGGGACTTCGGGAATTGTTCTTCTTCCTCCCTTCTAGGTATTAGTTGCTGGCATCGGCGTATCCTACAGCGGGTATGGTGGCTGCATGACATTGTTTTGCATCATGAAGTTGACCACTGACTGTAGGTCTGCCAACTTGTTTGCCAAGTCTTTTACTTCTGCATCCCTCCGTAGGCACCTATCCCTCCATACCTGAAGGTTATCTTTGTTATAGTACTTGCTTTGGTCTGTCCTCTTCGAAGTGTCGCCCTCCTAACCGACGTCTTTCTCTCCGTGGCCCTGGTCATGAGTTTCTGCATTGTGGCTGTCTCCTTCAACGTCAAGGTCAATTGGTCTGCCACTCCCAGTAGGAGTGTCGCCCTCAATGTTTTCCTTTTGTTCGTTACTGGCAATCTATTCTTCTAAGTTCCCACAGACGGCGCCAAATTGTGTGAGTGATTTTCTGATCACACTGCCCATTTAGTAATCAGCTAGAGAACACCGGCAGAATAGATGGCTTCAGCTAACCTGTAATAGAAAGAAAAGGCTCCGACAGTGGCTCTTCCACCCGGGGGCACTCCGACGATCAAGTCAGTATATCTCTCAAAGATAATCAAGTGCTAAACTCACTACTCAAAGCATAAAATTGCGTACCTTAGACCCACGGGGGTGCCTCTCTTTTATAGTTTACCTAATCCTAGTCCCACAAGAAGCCTGACTTCTATGGATTCCAATTCAATACTTACTTTGGACTCTTCAAGAGATAAAGATAAACTCCCTAAGAGCTTTATCCTCATCTTGACTAAGTCTCCTCTTTATTCTAGGACTCTTGTCCCTTATCTCTTATCCGCTTATCTCGGATTCCGATATATTCGGAGATAACCTCGGCCTTGCCAAGATAACCTCGGCATCACGACCAGGACACGTGGTACATCGGCTGACACATCGGCGTCACCTTGTTACGTGTTGGTACTTAGAAAATATATCCCCACAGATAGTTACATATATATATATATATATATATATATATTGTAGGAATTCTGGATATGATGAATATTTTATTCTTTTATTTTTATTTTATATTTTATTTATAAACGTGGGAGAGTAGAAGTTTTGTTTTGTTTTTCTTTTATTTATTTGTTTGACAGCTTTTTATGGATAGATGGGTGATTTATATATATATATATATATATCTATTGTAGGAGTTGTGGATATGATGAACATTTTGTTTTTTTATTTTTATTTTATATTTAATTTATAAACTTGGGAGAGTAATGTGGGAGAGTGGGACTGTTTTTTATTTATTTATTTGTTTGTTTGTTTGATGTGTGAGAGTAACGTGGGTGGGTAGGAGGTTTTTTTTTTTTTGACAGCTTTTTATTGTTTTGAAAGTGGGGAGGAAAAGAGCTATACACTAAAAAGAGAATTGCCGTATTTTTCAAAATTATTTGAAGACTTTTGAAATAATGCTACATTCGGTAATATATATAGTATAGATAGATAGGTAAATTTATTATTTAATAGGTTCTATAATAATTAATGATATGTTTTTATTAAATACTATTAAAAAGTGTTATTAATTGTTAATTTTTAATAACAGTTTGAAAATTGTATTACAAAAAATTTCACTAATTATAAGTTTTAACGACTGTTTAAAAAAATCATCACAAAAAATTTACTAACTTTTAACTTTTTGCGACAGTTTGAAAAGCTCATCACAAAAAAACATCACTAATGTTTTTGCGAAAATTTATAAAAGTCATAATAAAAAAAAGTCACTAATTGTTAATTTTTAGCGACTTATGTAAAAAATCGTCACAAAAAATTATTTTTAATGACGATTTTATTTGGACTTATTTTCAATAGGACTTGATAGGAATTAAATTCAACTATTAGGACCTATTGGTAGTTTACTCTTTTTTTTTAGATGGTATCCTATTTATTTTGAAAAATTGTCATTAAATTAACAATTTCTTAGAATTATGAAACTCTTCCGAGGAAGGGACTAGCAATTCCACAGGAAAAGTAATATTGAAATCTAATATCAGGGGTTTGGAGGAAAAAGATAATTTTGTCCCTCATTTTACAAAAGTAGCATAGTTACTTTTTATATAAAAAGAATTTTTATATTTATAGATGTAATCCCACTTAACTAATATCACTATATAGTATATAAATAAACATAATTTATCTTATATCTCCAATTTAATACCATCACACTAGTAATCTCCTCAATCTCATCGTATTAATATTCCCTCACTCAAACAAACGGGCCATAGGGTGAGAAAGGAAAAAAATTGATTATGGTCTCTTATTTAGGTGAAAAAATAAAATAAAAAAGTGATTGTGTTTTCTCAATATCATGTTTGAATGAGTAAGAAAGCAAATCATATGTGAGTGGGATATGAATGCGATTTATTTTCATTTCTTTGTATTTGAAGGGGCAATATTGGTATTATAAATATTTCACAACTAATCAATTTGTTTATCACAAAATCTCATAACTTTTGGTGAGAAATGAAAGAGAGTTCACTTTCTTATCATTTCTTATCATTTCTCACCCAACTTATGAACTAAAGATGAAAAAAGAGTTCTCTTCCACATAATTTTGTACTTCGCAAACCTGAGATTGTCCTTGAAGATCTCAAAAGGAAAGGGACTAAGCGCATCCCTAACCGTCTCTTTATTTTCACTATTTCTATACGTTTAGGAGTCAAATATAAAATAATTCTCTCCAAATGTCTCCCTCAACTCCCTATTTAAGGGAGTATACTTTTAGCTCCCTATATGGAGGGTTTTAATCACTCCCTATAATTAAAAAAATTATTCTTTCTCTCTCTTCCCTCATATTTTTCTCAAATGGTGGATGCCGGGGAAGAAACTTGGAAAATTTTTTTAATAAAAATTATAAAGAAAAAATATTGGTATAATATTTAAAATATATAGAGAAAAAATATAAAGTATTGTTAGAGATGACACTTTTTAATTAAAATTTAAAGAAAAATTATAGAGGATGGTTGGAGATATTCTAAAGGTAGACGTGAATTTGGACTAGTCTAAAGGAAGATGAGAGAAAAGAGATGGTATAGAAAACTTAATTCCGTTGGAAAGGAGGTAGTTGTTTACTCTGCCACGACATGCTCGTCTAAAGTAGTGACCCATCTTTACTGTTACTATGGGGATCAGATTCTCTGTTTCAATTTCTTAACACTCCGTTTGAATCATAGCCTGTTTGTTTTGGAATTAGACTAACAGTGAGGTGGAACCTATAAATATTATGTTTGTTTTGAAAAATATTAACAATACTATGGAATTATGAAACCTTTCTAAGGAAGAGACTAATAATCCCATAAGAAAGGTAACATTGAAATCTAATTTCATAGAATTGGAGGTAAAATGACCATTTTACCCCTCATTTTACAAAAATAACAAAGTTACTTTTATATAACAAGGGTTTTATGTAATTTTATAGATTTAATCTCATCCAACTAATATGCATAAATAAACACAATTTATCTAACATTTTCAACTTAATATTACCACAATAGTAATCTTTTCACTCAGTCTCACCGTATTAATAAATCTCCTTACTAAAACAAACGGGCCATAAAGTCAGAAAGGAAAAGAAATGACTATGGTCTCTCATTTAGGTGAAAAAAATAAAAGAAATGATTGTATTTTTTCATTATCATGTTTGGATGAGTAAGAAAACAAATAATGTGTGAGTGGAATATGAATGCGATTTGTTTCATTTCTTTGTATTTGAAAGGGCAATATTGATATTATAAATGTTTTATAACCAATCAATTTATTTTTTGCCAAATCTCATTACTTTTGATAAGAAATGAAATAGGCTTAATAAGAGAGTTCACTTTGTCACAATTTCTCATAATTTCTCATGATTTCCCACAATTTCTCACCTAACTTATGAACCAAAGATGAAAAAAGAGTTTTCTTCCACATAATTTTTTATCATTTCTTACCAAATCATCTTATCCAACGTATAATTTGTTAATCAATCAAGGCCTAGGCTTGCTTCTAGTCCAAAACATGTGCAATTTACACTGCTTTGGGGTTCACAAAGGTCCGTCTTAGTAATCCAAACCGTCAATTTGTAAAACCAGTTGAGTAGATCATTTATGTAAAAATTAGGTTAATTGAATTTTGGAAGTCATATAGTTAATTTATATTTGCGTGAAAAAATGGGCGGATATATTTTTAAAACTATATATATTTTTTTTATATAAAATGTGATTTGATCATTAGTTTTTGAAGTCTAATCCACTTAAAGTTTTGTATGGATGATTTACTCAATAAATTTTATAATTTGACGGTTCGAATCATTAAAACAAATCCAAAATGAGTCCAAAATAGTGAAAACTATACCCACCAGTCCAACATCGACCGGAGGCAAGCCTATCTCATCAATTAACCCCTTTGTTAATTCACTATATATTTATGAATTTGTATATTTTGATTATTAATGTGAGTGTTCTGTCAAATAGAATTATTTTAATATTAATTTTATTATTCTATATTATTGCATTGTGTCAGTTTTAATTCATGAGTTCGTAATGTATTATGTCAAAAAATCTCCACCATTTGTTAAAAATAAATGTATGAAAAAAAAAAATTAAATTGTAAGAATATTTGATTATTTGAATTGAATTAGTTATAAGAATAATTGATTTCAACTTAATCTTAATTTCCTAATTAATAAAAACTATATCGTATTATAATATTTTTGGATAAATTACACTCATCTCCCATGACGTTTGGAGAAAATACAATTAGTCCTATACTTTTAAAATAATTGCATTGGTCTCTTTTAAAATTTTAATTCATATAATAATTAAGTTCTTTTTTCATCAATAATTCGTTAGTCATATGAATGACAAAAAATATTATATCATGAATTTTCAGCTAAAATATATATTAATCTTTGTTTACTCTAGTGTTTATTTACCCACTATTTGAATTAGTTTTAATCACTTTAGTTAGACTAAAAGGGAGATCAATGTAATTATGTCAAAAATGTGGAGCTAATTATATTATTTCCAAATGTCAGGAGAAATAAGTATAATTTATCCTATATTTTTCTACTTTTCAAGATAAATAATATATTATCTTCAATTAAAAAAAATTATATTAGTTATAAAATCTTATTTTACGTATTTTTTAATAAGTTTAATAGAACTAAGAGCATCTCCAACCATTATCACTATAATGCCATTACTATTGCTATAATTTGGCAATGAATAATGTTATTTGGCCACATTATAACAATAGTGCTCCAATGGTCATTTGCTATTTTGGCAAATCTCAACCAACCTTCCCTCCAAATTTGTAGGTGTTGTTTGGATATAGGTTTTTTTGTGATTTTATTTTTTGTCTTTTGTGACCTTTTTTTAACTGTTTGTAAAAAAAATTATATATTTATATTATTTGCGACTAGACAAATATAAAAAATGAAACAAAAATTGAAAGATTGAATTATTTTTGTATTTATATTTATATTTATATTAACAAATATATTTATAGTTGATTTTTTTAACATGACCATTAATTTACAGCTGATTTAATTTATATATTAAAAACAATTTGACAAATATATTTATATTTATATTTATATTTATATTTATATTATTTTTTAATATGACCGTTAATTTATAGCTGATTTTTATTTCTTTTTATTTTTATTTATTTATTTATTTTTTAGGCCAAAAGAGCACAACGGCTCTTTTGCCTTCCCGAGATAAATCACCACCGTCCACGTAAATGATTTCCAACGGATGAGATGAATATCCAGAATGATCCAACCCTCTCCATCTCACTCTCACTCTCACTCTATCTCCCTCTTCCTCTCACTCTCACTTCTCTCTATAATCATCTTACTCTCTTTATCATCAAGATAGACAATTCTCTCTCTGTTCTTTGTCTCTATCTACCCCCCACCCCTCTCTTGATCTCACTCATCTCTCTCTCTCTCTCTCTCTCTCGCTCCCTCTCGCTCCTAGAACCCAGATCTTTGCAGCTGTTTCACTTCTACAGCCCCGCCGTCTGCCAATCATCCTATGAATCGATCATCCATGTCTCCAAATCTCACAAACCCACTTGAATTGATCATTCATGTCTCTAAATCTCACAAACCCACCTCCAAATCTCACAAACCCACCTCAATCGATCATTCATGTCTCAGACTCGTTGGTTAAAGAGGAGTCTCTGAATATGATCGATCTTGGTTCTGAAGAATTCGGGTAATTAGTCTTTGGATTTGATCTGTTTCTGTGTTTGTTTTGTGATTTAAAGTTGTTTTTGTTTTGTTCTTAGTTTTTTTGTTGGTGGGTTTTCAGTGGTAGGTGTTCTCATTACAGGAGGAGATGCAAAATCAGAGCCCCCTGTTGTGATGAGATCTTTGATTGCAGACATTGCCATAATGAAGCCAAGGTCTCTCTCTCTCTCTCTCTCTCTCAATTTAAGTAGGCCCAACTCCACAGTTTGATCCACAAAATTAAGAATTTGACACCCAAATGATGAACACAAACAAGATCATCCAAAGAACAAAGAAGATTTAGGTATTTTTTTTCCTCACTGTGTTGATTTTCTTTTTCTTTTTTTTTAAATTTTCTGTGAAATTGATGGTGAAATTGATGAAATTGGTTTTGATGGGTGAAATTGTTGGTGAAATTGATTGGTGAAATTGATTTTAATTAATTTTCTATGTTGATGAAATTAATTGTTTGGAAATTGCTTCAAATTGGTGAATTTTTTTAAAATTAATGTTTTTTGAATTTTTGAAATTGTTGGGTGAATATTGTTTGGAAATTTGGAAAGGATGATGAAACTGTGGAGTATTGAAGTGGGTAAAAATTAATCAAGTTTTGGTACTAGGCCCAATGTTATGCTCGCTCCGAGGTCGAGCTAAGTTGGACCACGGCCCTATGGCCAACACTTGCTCCGAAGCAAGACAATCATAGGAGTTCGGCCCAATGTACAAGCATCACTCCAAAGTGGGCCGAGCATCATGGTGGACCTCCTGGATGGACAGACAACCACTCCGAAGTGGGCTGAGCAACATGTTGGACCTTCTGGTTGGACAACCATTCTAGAGTAGACCAACTTAAAGAAGGCCAATTCACTGAAGATCATTCTTGGGTCCACAAGAGACAAACAACTCTGCTCCTCTCCCTTTGTGTGAACAGAACGTGGAGACATAGAGGTGCAGAGGGACAAGGCGCACACATGACAGACCTGCATCTGAGTGTCAAGTGAGTGGTCGTTCTCCTCCAATAAGAAATGACCGCTAATGAGACAAACAAAACAAACCTGCACCCGAGTGTCAAGCGGAGTGGCCGTCCTCCTCCAATGCGAGACGACCATGAATAAGACACATTGGACAGATGGCGGAGAGAGAAGGTCTTGGAGGACAAGCAACCTTCTCCTATAAAAGGCGAGCACTATTCACCCTCAAGAGATACGAAAATCCATACACTCGATACATACACACCCTTTGTATTCTCTCATCTCTCTTCTTCCTCTCCCTGAGTCTTAACTTTACCATCGGAGGGGTTTCTGACCAAACCCCGATCGAGCCGCCTGACCGTTTATTATTCTGTGCAGATCTTCAATTCCCAAAGCATGCTATTTATCCACGAAGTTTAACCCTTCTTCATAGTGCGGAAATCACCCTCGCACAATTGGCGCTGTCTGTAGAAAAACCACTGCTTGCTTCGTGACAAACTCCGACGATGGAAATCGAAGATGCACCCCACTCTGGGCTAGCAGAGATGACTCGAATGACGGAGAGAACCAAAGATAAGGGTCTGGCATTCCCTCCAGTGCACGATGACCTTATGGACCACGACGATCAGACACCCAACGCGGCGCAACGACGCCGTGTCATTGCCGTTGAGACGTCTCAACATCTTTTTGTTGAGAAAGACCACCGTGACCGGATCATCGACTCAATGGGTTTGGAGATCACTGAGCTTCGTACCCAATTAATGAAGTTCATGGCGACCCCAACAGAGCCAAGAAAATCTGTTGGTGGACCATCGCCAAGGAGACGTACCCCTCCTCTCCCTCCGCCTCACAAAGAGCACTATAGTCATGGCCTTACTGGTAGAAAGCATAGCCGGCCGATTCCGGTACGCAGTGAAGGGGCCAGTAGTAGGACGAATAACCTCCAAAAAAATAACCCACGAGAAAATTCTCATAAAAAGCAGAGGATTGTCAGCCGCCTATCTAAAACCTTTCATTGTCACCGCGACGAGTGACCATACGACTTAAGAAGTTGGTTGAACAATAACAGAGAAGAGGCACGATGGCTATGTAGAGAAGGAGAACATCGACGAGATAAGGAGGAGGAACACCAGCTCAATAAGGAAAGAGACCAGTTGGACCGGTCCATACACCAACAAGAGCGTCGCGCTCTAGACTGGTTAGTGTCCACCCCTTTCTCCCCAGAGATAGAAGCTGTAGAACCTCCACGGAAGTATAGCCCACCGAAATTCATTCTCTATGATGGGAAGACGGACCCTCTGACTTATATTAGCCATTACCGCCAAATAATGTCCCTTTAGAACCGCAACGATGCGCTCATGTGTAAAGTCTTCCCTTCTAGCCTAGGAGAACTTGGCCTTCGATGGTTTGACAAACTCTCAGTGGTTTAATTTATGACTGGACGCAGCTCTTTGAGGCGTTCTTAGCCCGATTTGTCTCCAACAGCAGAGTCTTGAAGCAGTTAGATACCTTGTTCAATATCCGAAAGGATAGGAAAGAGACCCTACACCAGTACACGCGACGGTATTGGGAGGAATATGGCGACTTGGAGGAAAATGTTTGCAGTGAACAATTGGCCGTGCTATACTTCAAGCAAGGCCTACCTTCTTCGCACAAGTTAAGGCAGTCGTTGACGAAACGACCTGCCCCCACCATGAAGGATTTGAGGGCACGAATAGAGCAACAAGCTCATGTGGAAGATGATGCAGCTTTAGTACATGTTACGGTTGCTGAAGAAGTTAGACTGCCTCGACCACCTAGGACTGAGCAGTCAAGGAGGGATGAGCAGCGCAAGAACTATGGCCAAAAGAACCGCTCCACAGTGAAAAACGAAGAGGAGAGGGCCAAGTCTTATGAAGGCATCACTACCGTCTTCAAAGAGCCAATATACAGGCTCGTCGAGAAACTTAAAGGGGAAGCCTTCTTTGTTTGGCTAGCTAAGATGCCTGGAGATCGTGCTCGGTGCAATCAGAAATTACGTTGCACCTATCATCGAGAGAAGGGACACAAGACGCAAAATTCCAGAGCTCTCAAACAACACTTGGAGGACTTAGTTACGGCGGGACACCTCCAACAATGGATAGACGTTGATAAGACGAGGGAAAACCAAGGACTAGACCAAGCCCCTCCTGAAGAGAACCATGCCCCGAGGTTCATCATCAACATTATCCATGAAATGACTAACCCCGAAAGAGAAAACATCATTTGAGGAGAAATCCAACGAGCCACCTACATTCAACAGGTAATGTCGGTAGGACCTCCTCCCAAAAAGTCCAAGATAGAAGCTAGACCTTCTCGGTTTAACGTCGTGTTCACTGAGAAGGACCTAGAGAGAATCCAGCACCCCCACACTGATGCCCTCATCGTTACAGTTGGTGTGGCCAACAAGTTCGATGTGAAGCGAGTCTTTATTGACCAAGGGAGTGATGCAGACATCATGTATTACGAGCTTTTCAAGAAGCTTGGCCTCAGTAAGCAACACCTGCCACCTGCCACCTCCCTTTTAGTTGGCTTTAACTCGCAAACAGAATGGCCGCTCGACCTAATAACTCTGCCTATCATAGCTAAGTCCAAGGTGGTCTCTGTTGACTTCTTGGTGGTAAACACCCCATCTCCCTAAAATGCCATCCTTGGCCGACCTTGGATTCACCAGATGGAGGCAGTCTTTTCCACCTATCACCAACTCGTTCACTTTCTAACCAAGTATGGAGTAA
Source organism: Camellia sinensis (assembly GCF_055761805.1). Classification (NCBI taxonomy): domain Eukaryota; kingdom Viridiplantae; phylum Streptophyta; class Magnoliopsida; order Ericales; family Theaceae; genus Camellia; species Camellia sinensis. The sequence goes on from NC_138963.1 coordinate 88,011,584, forward strand.
AGGAGATTCGCAGAGACCAAGTGGCGGCCAAACACTGCTTCATTGTCGCCATGAAAACCAAACAAGTCTACGACCAAGTGCAGATGGTGGAAGTACCTGACCAGCCAGTTTTGGAAGACGTCGGCGGAGTGCCAACCGAGAAAATAGTAAAAGACCTAGAGACGGTCTTGGTAGAAGAAGGAAACCTAGACAAGTTCTTCCTGCTTGACACTTTCCTCACTGTTGGAAAGAAAGAGCAATTACTGGCTCTACTCCGTAAAAACATCGAAGTGGTCGCCTGGTCGGCCTATGACACTCCTGGGTTGGATCCTAATTATGCTTGTCATTGACTCAACGTCCAATTAGGAGCGCGGCCAGTTGTTCAAAAGAGTAGACGGTTATCCGCGTAACACACCGATGCAGTGATCGAAGAAGTGGACAAACTTTTAGCTGCTGGAGTCATTCGAGAAGTGTAGTACCCAAAGTGGTTGTCCAACACCGTCGTGGTGAAGAAGAAGAATGGCAAATGGAGAGTCTGCGTTGATTTCACTAGCCTTAACAAATCTTGCCCCAAGGATAGCTTCCCCCTTCGGTCAACTTGTTGATGCAACGGCTGAACATGAGTGCATGAGCTTTCTAGACGCCTACAGTGGCTACCACCAGATCCCCATGTTCAGTCCTGACCAGGAGAAAATAGCTTTCATCAGCCCTAGAGGCACTTACTACTACAAAGTGATGCCTTTTGGCTTGAAGAACGCTGGTGCGACCTACCAGCGAATGGTCACCAAAATGTTCAAGGACCAGCTCAGTAAAACCATGGAAGCATACATTAATGACATGGTCGTCAAAAGCAAGTTGGCCGAGCACCATCTAAGGGACCTTGAGCAAGTGTTTCGAATTCTAAAGACTCATAAGCTTTGACTGAACGCCTCAAAATGTGCCTTTGGAGTAGGATCAAGGAAGTTCTTGGGGTGTATGGTGACTAGGCGGGGCATTGAAGCCAACCTCGACCAAATCAAAGCCCTCAAAGACCTCGAAGCGCCTACAAAGGCTAAGGAACTCCAGAAACTTGCTAGCATGGCTGCAGCACTTAACAGTTTCATCAGTTGATCCTCTGATCGGATGAAGCCCTTCTTCCAACTTCTAAGGATGAAAACTAGTTTTGAATGGGGAAGCCAGTGCTCCGAAGCACTAGAAGATTTGAAGAAGTATTTGTCCTCTCCTCCCCTTCTATCTACATCTGTCACCAACGAAGAGTTTTTCCTTTACTTGGTTGTTTCTAATCATGCTGTGAGTGCAGTGTTGGTCAAAGAGGATGGAAAGGAGCAAAAACCAGTGTATTACCGAAACTAGATACTTTTCATTGGAGAAATTGGCATATGCCCTATTAATTGCCTCTAGGAAGCTTGTTCACTACTTTCAAGGACATACCATCAACGTCCTCACTGAATTCCCCCTCAAGTTGGTGTTCAGTCGAGCAGATTTCTCAGGCCGAACAACAAAGTGGGAGGTGGAGCTTGGAGAGTTTGACATCAAGTTCCAACCTCGAACAGCCATCAAAGCTCAAATCCTGGCAGACTTTGTTGCAGAATTGACCCCGGGACCAACTGTCCCGCCGAAGGGAGCTCGGCTTTGTTCACTATGACTACCAACAAAAAGGGCAATCCCCAACCGAAGCATGGAAACTTTTTTGTCGGAGACGTATGGAAGCTGTTTGTGGATGGTTCTTCTAACCAAAAAGGCTCAGGGGCAGGAGTTGTCCTTATTTCTCCTGAAGGATTCATGTGGGAGCAGGCCATCCGATTGGGCTAGAAAGCTTCTAATAATAAAGCAGAGTATGAAGCTCTCCTAGCCGGCCTGCGAAGTGTCGAACACTTCAATGCGGAGGAGCTACTTGTCTTTAGTGATTCCCAATTAGTGGTCAACCAACTCTCTGGAGTTTATGAGGCTCACGATGAGCGGATGGCCACTTATGCAGAACAAGTCAAAAATTTGATCGGAAAGTTCCAAGCCATCAGAGTCGAGAAGAATGGCTGAGAGGGAAATGGTCACGTTGATGTTTTAGCTTGCCTGGGTTCCTCAGTCGACTCCAGAGACGGTCACAAAATATGGGTGGAATATGTACCCCAGCCAAGTATTCAACTAATCGAAATGGTCCTTTGCACTAACTTGGGCCCAAGTTGGATGGACCCACTCTTGGCCTTCTTGAAGAATGGCACCCTTCTTGAGGACAAAAAAGAAGCGCACAGGACAAGGCTTATGTAGACACCCCATTTTTGACCGACCTTGAGACTCAGACGTCACCAGTTGAGCACTTGGTGATATTTCATAATGTGCTTGTTCAGAAGTTTCAGAGTCGCGACCGTGAGCCCTGCCTCCGGACTTTCGAACCCTCTTCTGTGCCTCGTCTCGGTTTGCGAACCAGACCCGGTTTTCTCTGTTTCTTTTCCTGAGGGAAGGGAGAGGTCCCGTAGACCATCTCTCAATGTCCGTAGGCTACATTTGGTGGTGGTAAGTCATTTTGCCCATTTCGGAGTCCGGTTCCCGGTTTTCGGGGCCGTCAGGCCGTGTGCCTCGGTTCGGGACCGCTTAACCATCTCCTATTGCTCTGATTTTTGGCATACATCTTATTTGCTCCCTTTTGAGGGACACTGGGGGCTGAGAAACCCACTTCGTGGCCGAACGCCACTTTTGGTGTTTAACAGCCCATTTTCGGGACCCCGAACTGCGTGTTTTGGTCCCCGAGCATTCGTTTTGCAACGGTTTTCGTTCATTTTTGGCAGGTACCTCTGTTTTATCACAGGGAAGGTCACTGAAGGGTGGGAGGCCAGCAATTGTTGCAGCAGCCAGTTATCCCTCCTCCGGAGCCTCCCGGCACCCGTTTTTCCAACTTCCGGGCTAATGTTGAATACCTTGGAGTTAGCGTTGTCAACTTTCAACCATATATCTGTGATCTACACACTTGAGAGGCCACTAAAAGTTGGTGGCCGGCCATTAAGGTCACTTGACCCTTTTGACCCCTTTCTTCCGGGCTAATGTTGAACCCCTTGGAACCTTTTTCTTGAACTTCGAACCACATATCTGTGATGTACACACCTGGGAGGCCCCTAAAAGTTCATGGCCGGCCAGTAATTCCTTGACCCTTTTGAACCCCTCTTTCCGAGCCAATGTTGAACCCTTTGGACCCACTTTCTCCAACTTTCAACCACATGGTTGTGTTGTACACACATGGGAGTACCTCCCCAGTAGCTGGCCGGCCAGAAAATCTCATTGAACCTTTTGACCCCTAGCCGGCCGGCTAGGTGGTGTGGCCGGCTGGCCACCTCCAGCAAAAGTGAGAGGCCGGCCGTGTTCCTTGCACTGTGCACTTTACAGCTGTGGGGCAATGTCCCCCAGATATTTTCTGTGTCCGGGGGATATTTTGTGGGGGAGTTTTGCTCTCCTTCTCCCCCACCTTTACACCCCCTTTTGAACCCTTTTAACCAGCTGGTGGCCTCACTTAAGAGGGTTAGAAAAAATCTCCTTCAAGCTTCCATAGCCAACTCCATCTTCTTCCTTCTCAACTCTTGAAAAAACCCTAAGTCCCTAACCATTATTCCTTCTACACCACCAAGCTCTACCACCACCATCTCATTTCCAGCAACAAGGAAGGATTCTTGAAGGCTAAAGAAGCTGCAAATCCATCCAAAAAGCAACAAAAGTTTGAATCTTCAAGGGTAAGTAACACTTTTACCCTTTTAACCCTTTCTCTTGATCTATTTCTAAGACTCACTTATTTTTGGTTTCAAGCTCCGGCCCTAACTGAAAAGGACCATCTTTTGAGCTCATCTTCACTTCTCATTAAGGGCTCAACCCTGTTTGAGCCCTCCATAATATACTTGCTTCATTGATCCTCTTGTATGTCATAGTTTTGCATGCTATTTTTGGCCCATGAGCAATCTGTTTTTGAGCATGTTATAAACTGATATAAGGCTTATTTTGAGCCCCTCTTCAACATTGGAGAAGGGCTCAACATTGTTTGGTGCTTCCATGTGTCACTTGTAGTTATATCCCCTATTTGGCCCCATTTTTGCATAAATTGATAGCCCTCTTTGCTTCTGTTTTTGGCCCTTGGTCCGAACTATAAGTGGCCTTATTTTGGCCTATACTTCATGTTTCATTCACACTTTTTTTCTGTTTGGTGATTATTTTATATACTTCATGTTATAGCACCTTTTGAGCCTTGTCTTGCATCACATTTTTGGCATATTTGTATACTGATTTGAGGTCTGACATATACTGTAAATGTTCATATTTTTGGTCCATATTCAGTGTTGTAGAAGGAAATTTTTCAGTTTGAGTTTTGCTTATACCACTTGCTTCATTACCCCTCTTTTGGCCCCTATTCTTGCATGCTATTTTTCCCCTATCTATACTTGCTGTTTGGCCATGTTTATAACTGTGAAAGTGCATCTTTTTGGACTGTATAGCTTCTGTCTTTGCATTGCATGTCCATATTGTGCATGTTTGGCATAGCTATAGGCCATTTCGGGTGCCTAATGTTGCATTTCGGGGCATTTCCATGCATTTCATGTCATTTCGCTTCATTTCGGGACTGTTTTTCCCCCATATTTTAGTGCTGAAATTCCATTAGTATGCTTGCATATCATTTTTGCCATATTTCATCACATTTTAGCATCGCCTCGGTTTGCGTGCCAGTGTGCACGCATTTCAAGGCACTTCATTTTCTGCCATCGGCATCTTATGTGAGTGTGGCTGAGGCTCTCTCATGTTAGTATAAGTCCATGTTGCATTTTCCATGTCATTCGCATCATTTTAGCATCGCCTCGGTTTGCGTGCCAGTGTGCACACATTTCGAGGCACTTCATTTTCTGCCATCGGCATCTTACGTGAGTGTGGCTGAGGCTCTCTCATGTTGGTATAAGCCCATTTGTCATTTCCATGTCATTTCATGATATTTTATCATCGCCTCGGTTTGCGTGCCCGTGTGCACGTATTTCGAGACACATATCATTGCCTCGGTTTGCGTGCCCATGTGCACGCATTTCGAGACACATATCATCGCCTTGGTTTGCGTGCCCGTGTGCACGCATTTCGAGGCATCTCATTTTCATTGCATTTTACCATTGCCTCGGTTTGCGTGCCCGTGTGCACGCATTTCGAGACATCTCATTTTCATCATATTCTGCATTGCCTTGGTTTGCGTGCCCGTGCGCACGCATTTCGAGGCCTCTCATTTTCGTAGCATAGTACATACTAGGTTGAATCTTAGACAGCATTCTGTCATTTTCTCGGTTTGCGTGCCCGTGTGCACGCATTTCGAGACATATCATTCCATAGCATTGAGTATGTTAGGATTATATCTTAGTTGCATTTCATGCATATCATGCATATTGCATCGTGTCCGGAATAGGAGTTAGTCCGGGCACGGGAAACGAGGTACATTTCGTACTCCGAGTGACGAAATGTGTCTCAATTCCCCAGTCACCGACACTCCGGATTATCCATGATGGAGTTAGGTTTTAGCTGTAATTTCATGTGCATTCATCCTATATTGAGTTGTGCATTTCGACTCCTCGGCCATCATGCCTCGGTATGCGTGATTGGTGGCACGAGGGTCGAGACATGCATATATCTGTGCAAATACATTGCTATGCCCCTTTCCTGCTCTCTGTTGCAGCAAAATCAGGAATCAGCAACCTTTTGGGGCTTGGCACGCATTTCAAGAACAGGTGGAAACAGAGGCTAATTGGGGCATTCCGGTGGATTTCCGCGCAAGACAATCCGGACATGCATCATCCATCAGAAGCAAGGCAGTCCCTGGCCTGCACGCCAGTTTTATTTGCTTTCTTAGTTAATTCTTTAATTAATTAGAGTTTTGTAATATTTTTGGACTGTAATATTTTTTATTTGGGGATTGTAATATTTGGACTGTATATTTATTCGGACCCTCCGAGTGAAGGCACAACTGTAATAAGTGTGGGTGAGTGTGATGTATGTCTTCCAACCCCACGTCTTTCTCCCTTTTATTTATCCGCTTACGATGGTTAGATTAGGGCATGTTTAAATTAGCATACAGTATGACAGCATGTTTGCATCATTCATCTGTATTGCATGCACCGGGCTTGGCGCATCATACTAACTGCATTGTATTTTCAATTCCAAGTTGAATACATGTTAGCTGTAGCATTCATATATCATCTTAGAATAGCCGAGTCTGCTATAATTGCATTTTGCATGTGTTACATTAGGCATTTCTGTATAGTTAGGATCATGCATAATTTCTAATGAATTTCTATTTTGGCTTGGAGTACTCGGTGAGTTTTATGCTTTAGCATCCTTGCATGCGTGTGAGAGCTGCCATGAATAGCATGCTTACCATGAGGCTATGTGCTTATCTGATATAACTGCCTGAATGCCTGTGGATGAAGGTTGGGTTATCTGAATTGGAATAAATCATCAAATGTTTCAAGCCTACCTGCGGGTAGCAAACCCTTTTTCAAAAAACAAGCATGAAATGTTTTGTTCCAATTTGGGCGGCTCAGTCTATACTTATATGATTGTGAGCATCACATAGTAACCTAGGCTAATAAACCGGAATAAGAACTCACAATGTTTTCAAAAATTGATATCATGGTTAGTAGAGGCCGGTCTATGACCGGGCGAGCGGGGGTGCTCACGAAGTGACCTTCCCCAATCGTACCCAAGTTCCCGAGCCGAGGCAACTTTGGTGATGACGGACACGTGGCCTTTTGGCACCGAGTCAGGGTTTCCTAAATTTCCCAAAATAAAATATTTAGGTGGCGACTCTGTATCTGGCAAAGCAGTCCATGTTTGGCACTTCTTTCAAAAAAAATTTGTTTTCTAAAACCGATTTGCCAGATTTGGACTCTTTGGTTCAGATTAGGAATCGTGACTACAAAGTCGAGTCCGAGCTGTAGCGAGGTCCCCCCGCGGGCTTGTTACAACATAGAACTGCTCGGTTTTGGGTCTCCCCATCTAGCAAGCTTTACAAGAAGTCCTACATGGGCCCTTATCTACTTTGTGTTCATCCAAGTCTGGTGGAAGATGTGCTTTATGAGATCCATGATGGAATCTGTGGGAGTCACACTGGTGGTCGGTCCTTGGCACACCAAGCCTTAACACACAGGTATTGGTGGCTGCGCATGCAAAAGGAGGCCCAACAGTATGTTCGCAAGTGCGACAAGTGCCAAAAGTTTGCTCCTCTTATTCACCAGCCAGCCAAAGCTCTAATCCCCCTTACCAGTCCTTGGCCATTCACTTAGTGGGGCTTAGACATTGTTGGACCATTAGCTAGGGGAGCTGGGATAAAAGGTTCTTCATTGATGCAACTGACTACTTCACTAAGTGGGTGGAGGTGGAGGCCTTGTGCAAGATCAAAGAAGTAGACACTAAGAAGTTTGTTTGGCGCAATGTTGTGACTTGATTTAGCATTCCTAGAGTCCTTCTCTCTGACAATGGCACACAATTTGATGGCAAGATCTTCAGGAGATTTTGCGCTGACTTAAAGATAGAGTTCCAAAACTCCACTCCGGCCTACCCGCAGGGCAATGGCCAAGTTGAAGCGTCCAATAAGACGATCATTGACGGGATAAAAAGCGTCTTGAAAAAGCCAAAGGCAAATAGGTAGAAGAGATACCAAATGTCCTCTGGGCCTACCAAACTATTCATCGCCGGTCGACCGGTGAGACACCTTACTCTCTTACCTATGGGATGGAAACAGTCATCCCTTTGGAGGTTGGCCTTCCTACCATCCGTTCTGAGATCTTTGAGCTAGCAGACAATGATAAAGCCATCGCCCAAGCTATGGACATGGCCGAAGAGCGTAGGGAAGCTGCCCTCATTCGATTGGCGGCTTACCAGTAGTAACTCACTAAGAGCTTCAACAAGAATGTGCATCCAAGGCAATTCCTACCAGGTGACTTGGTACTCAGGAAGGTGATGGATCACAAGAAAGTTCCTGGAGAAGGGAAACTCGGTGCTAATTGGGAGGGGCCCTACAAGGTTACTTCAGCACTTGGCAATGGCGCATACTATCTGGCTGACTTAGCAGGTAAGGCAATCCCTAGACCATGGAACATTGCCAACCTAAAGAAGTACTTCCAGTGATGTGATTCTTAAGATGAAATACTTACAGTAATGTATTTCTCAGAACATGCCTTGATGTAATCAAAAGTTATAAGTATCAATGAATGGAAATTTGTTTTACAATTTGTCCTTATTTACTTGTGTTGTACATTTATGCTCGGTGGAGCAAATTGGCCACGGGTCTTAACTCAAGTCAATCCCGAATGCTCGACCTTTTGGTTGGAACGGGATGCCAAGTGGTATAACTTGGTGGAATTTGTGCCAAGTATTCTTACTTGGAGCACGGTTCATATTCACAATTCGCACTCGAAGAAAGGCCGAATTACACTACAATGAGTTAAATCATGCCAAAACGTGACCAAGTTAGGTGGCCAAAACTTTCACAATTTTTTCTCTCTCAAGGCATGAAGCATGGTTTGACCGAACAGATAGCTTTCTAAGCGACAGAGCTCATGCTCGGCTGGGGGCATCAAAACTCACTCAATTTTCTCCAAGGCACGAAGCCTAATCAGATCGAACAGACGGCCTACTGGGCCACAGAGCCTCTGCTCGGCCGGGGCAAACATTACATAAAAGCAAAAATTAAAGATAAGTAGTTCAACACTAGCGAAAATGTAAGAACGAGTGCATTGAAATGAAACTTCAATTACAAAAAAGAGTTCAGCCTTACAAAAGAAAAGATCTAATCAACCAAACTCCAAGACAAATAAAAAAGTGCAAGCTGCAAGTTCAACACTTGGGAAATTTAGAAGGTACTTCATTACAAAAGGGAGCTCAGTTTGTATCATAGCCTATCCAACTGAGTACTAAAGCAAAAGTTGAAGATACTTCATTAACTTCCAAGTTTCATTACAAAAGAACTACTAAAGCAGAAGTAAAAGCAAAAACTCAAGGCAACCTAACAACTTACTCCTCGTGTTGCTCCTTCTCATAGTGTCTATCCTCACAGTGCTCCTCCTCTGTAGGATTGACAGTCTACCTAACTAAGGAAGAGCTTGGCAGGAAAGGAGAAAGGTCAGAAGGATCAACATCCATAGCTCCATCCTGCTGAGGCCTTCTCCTCCTAACCCTTGCAGCAGTCTTTGAAGGGACTGGGATATCGTCAATATCATAAAGAGGAGAAGCCTCTTCCACCTTAGTAGCGCGCAGAGCCCCAGTCCAACCCTTAGTAAAGATCTTGTCCCTCAGCTTCAAAATCTCCTCCAAATAGGTCTTTTCGGCCTCGTCATAGCCCCTCTGTTCGGCCTCGTCCACCATCCCTTGATAATTAGCCTTCAAAGACTTCAAAGCAGCATCGACATCTGCAGCCCTCCCTTCGGACATGAACATCAATGCTTCGGCCTTCTTCTTTGCATTTTTCATCTCCTTTAGATCCTCTCTGGTCGCCTTCAAGGACATATCAGCATCAGCCAACATGTTGATCGTCTTAACCCTCTCTTGCTCCTCACGATGTCGCCTTTCATCCATGATGTGCATCCTCTGAATGCACTGCACCAAACCAAAATGTCATGTTCTCAACAACCAAATTTAAGGAAATGACAAAGACATAGAAGAAGACTTATTGCGGTTAGCATCTGCACCAAACCCTTGATCAACATGTCGCTTGAAATGTTTTTCTCCTCCATGTCCAAAGGTAGCAGCAATGCCTTTGATAAGTCAAAGGCTAAGTCGCTTGAGTAGATTGTGCTGTCCGATGTAGTCAAAGGCCGTTATGCTCCAAGGGAGGCACCCATTCTTCAACCGAGCCCTACTCATTAGAACCCCCAGCAACTTCTTTACCTTTGGACCTCTTCCTCTTTGAGGTCCTATCAGTGGGGAGAGCAAGAGTAGCAACGGGAGGATGAGGAGCAACATGCTTTGTTCCACCTTTAGACCTCTCAATCGGTGGAGAAAGAACTCGTGTGTCGACCGTCGAAGTAGCTAGAAGGTCCTCATCATCAGATCCAAAGTCTAAGGCATCAAGATTGAGCTTTTGGCGGCGAGCCATTTCATTTGATAAGTCTGGCGACGGAGAGTAGCCTCTACTGTGTGATCCACGTGATGAACAAACAACAGCGGATGAGGAGGCTCTGGTGATATGGCCAACTTGCTCTTCGGTTTCTATCTCAGGTGAGTCCCTCAAGAAGTTAGTTACTTCAAGTTTCCGTTGGATGAGATGTCTATAAGTTCGCACATAGTCAAGCAAACGTGGGGCCACCGATCTTCGTACCTTAGTGCTACTTTGATATCCCTCGGATGCTCTTTCTTTGGCCTCATTTTTAGCTTTTTTGAACCTACAAGTACAAACAACAACACTTAAAAAAAAAAAAAATCACAGGCGATGAGTGAATGGACAAAAGGAAACTAAAATAAAGAATGACCTAGGTGGCCATTCTCTCGTGGAACCCGTTTTGATCGGCCCACCTCCCTGGCCACAAACTCCCAATTACCTCCGACTTGAAGGAAATCAGAGCAATGTTTGTCGTTATCAGGAAGTTCAGTGACAAGTTGGAGGTCCAATGACCGAACTTTGACATAATAGGTTTTACCGCCTTTATTATGACACACGGAGTAGCAATGAAGGATATCCCAAATACCCAAGTCCAAGTCTAAGAGGTCGTTCAAGACCGAGACACCGTTTACCAATCTAAATGTGTTCATTGATATTTGCATTAGTGTAAGTTCAAAATAAGAAAAGAATCGACGCAACAAAGGGTTCAATGGAAACCTAACACCCCCTCTACGATGGAGGCAATTGAGAAAGGCATTGTGGTGCTCGTACATGACTGATCCGCGTCCACCGCCACCAATGTCAATATGACATCATTGGGAATGTTATATCTTCAGCAGAACTCATCCATTCCCGCCGAGGTGTCCACTAAGTTCCGAAACTTAGCCATAGGAGGTGCGACGTTCCACCAAACAACTACACTAAGGATGACTTGCAAGGTTGGAGGTACAATGGCCGACCGAGCAACTGTATGCTAGACAACTTTCAATGTTACACTTAACCAAAAAAGTAACGGTGAAGGTGGAAAGGAAATACATGGGTTCTATGACTTACAGTGTCAAAATCAAGTGAAACTCGATGGCGAGCGTCTCCGATGAAGCAATCCCACTGTGGCAACCAAGAGAAAAATTGCGAGTTGTAAAAAATAAAAAAAATAAAAATAAAAAAAATAAATAAATAATAGTGGCCTGAAGACTTACAAAACCAGTGTTAGCAAGGCAAATCAAAAAGTGACAACGGTGGGCACTGCGAGAGAAGGAACACAGGCACAAGAAATGGCACCGAAATGCCGTCAATACCATCGGGAAAATAAGAAATACAGAGCTTACGACGCTGGAAATGGAAAAGCAAGATAACGGGGGCAAAATGGACAGGCCATAGGTGATGAGACGGCGGTAGGATCACCCCTTCACCATCAAAAAAGTGTTGTTCAAGGTGTCTGCGAAGCCTTAACCAACATGAAATAAAAAGGAGATGGGTCTCTTTGACTTGAAATTCTAGAGAGAGAAAATGGGAAAACCACAACATTGGAGCAAGCTATCAACTTCCTGGAAACAAATTTAGAATTTATAGAAAGCGTTCCAAGGTCAAGCTCTCAAATTTTAAAATTGTTTTAAAGTTCCAAGGAAAGAAAACGTAAATATAAAGAAAACAGAGTATTTTGTTCTAAAAAAGGGCCCTGTGCTTTTCTAAAGTAAAAAAGTGGAGGCAAGATGGGTTTGTTTTATTTTTTAAAAATTGATGGCTCTTCTTCACGTCACGTCGGTAGCCCAACCCACTAACAAGACATAAACACGTAGCAGCTCGACAGTCGAATATGTACGTGTGCTAGTGCCGAGCTTAAAGTCCAATAGTAAGACGAAGATGGTGACACTGAAAAGATGAAACCAAGCATTAGTGATCACCGAGCAGCATGAAAGAGCTGGTGTGAACCAAGCTACGGAATAATGGAAACCGACCGAACTCATTCGTCGACGGTGACGAACCAAGCTAGCGACCGAGCTGTGAATTTAATGGGATGCTCCTCTAAGGCCGAGCATCGGCAAACCCATGGCTGAGCAACAGCCCAACCGAACAACAAAGACCATAGAAGAAAAATGTTGTTGGATATGAAAAAAGATGATGACCGAACGAGAATGAACTGAGCAGAAATGAAGGCAGTGTTGTGCGTAAATTAAAAAGACTGAGCTGGGTAAGTCATGCGTAAAATAAACAGGAGTTGTTCGGCCCATCATGTCTCAGAATAGGCTTGTCCGAGCAACAACATCAACCGAACAAGATTGAACCGAGCAAAATTGAAGACAGCTGTGCAACACAAAACACAAATTTGAAGACCAAAATAATGATTGAGCTGCGTAAATGTGTAAATTAAGCGGAGTTGCTTGGCATTTCAAGTGTTGAAAAAGTCTTGACCGAGCAATGACGTCCAAACTGATCAATGCATGAAGAAGTGGGCTGAAACAATTGATTTGCCAATTACGTCCAAACAAGATAGTGCATGAGTAGGACTTGGCCGACCAAGCACCGAGAACATCACGTTGATTTTCTAGATGGGACCGAGCAATCAAAATTTTTCAGTATTTATTTGTGCTGGAAGACGCACTTGCTCAGAGCATATTATACAATTTTCGCAGTCATTCAGCCCACCAATAAATTCGCTTGGATAATGCATGTGGAAGTTAAGCAGAAGAGTATTTATCCTGTGACAATGCACAAAAAGTCAAGCAATTGGCCCACCAAACACTTCCTTGGCAAACTTACAAGATTTGAATAAGTGGAATACCAAGTCTGTAGCCATCAAATGCCCAGCAAATAATATTTGCATGCCATTACCATGCATGGCAATCAAGGTAGGGCCCACAAAGCATTACCCATCAACATTATCAAAACAAGGTAGAAATTGGCTATGATAAGGCACACTTGGATTGCTTTGAAGCACGTTGTGTTGCTCGGTCCAATTGTTGAACTTTAGAAATATATATATACCAAAAAAAAAGAAAAAAAATGTGTATGTACATATATTTTCAAAAAAAAATAATAATAATAAAAAAAATTTGTGTGTATATATATATTTTCAAGTCAAGCAGCGACGCTCAGTCGACTAAAAGAGCCCCAAGCTAGACAGTTACGAGGTAGTGAAGATACACATTTAGTTTGGGGGCATAACCGTGCTACAAAATTTTGGGCAAACACAAACATTGGGCCAAACAATAATTTTGAATCCAACTCACGAAGCTCAAATTAAGTTGTGATCAACCAAACTTCGAAGTTTGTGACAAAATTGGCTTCTGCTTCGCTAAACATAAGTGCAAGCCAGGGGGCAAATGAAGTGGGTAAAAATTAATCAAGTCTTGGTGCTAGGCCCAATGTTATGCTCGCTCCGAGGTCGAGCTAAGTTGGACCTCGGCCCTATGGTCAACACTTGCTCCGAAGCAAGACAATCATAGGAGTTCGGCCCAATGTATGGGCGTCACTCCAACGTGGGCCGAGCAGCATGGTGGACCTCCTGGATGGACAGACAACCAGTCCGAAATAGGCTGAGCAACATGTTGGACCTCCTGGTTAGACAACCATTCTAGAGTAGACCAACTTAAAGAAGACCAATTCATTGAAGATCTTTCTTGGGCCCACAAGAGACAAACAACTCTGCTCCTCTCCCTCTGTGTGAACAGAACGTGAAGACATGGAGGTGCAGAGGGACAAGGCGTACACATGACAGACTTGCATCTGAGTGTCAGGTGAGTGGTTGTCCTCCTCCAATAAGAAATGACCGCTAATGAGACAAACAAAACAGACCTACACCCGAGTGTCAAGCGAAGTGGCCGTCCTCCTTCAATAGGAGACGACCACGAATAAGACACATTGGACAGATGACGGAGAGAAAAGGTCTTGGAGGACAAGCAACCTTCTCCTATAAAAGGTGAGCACTATTCACCCTAAAGGGATCCGAAAATCCACACACTCAACACATACACACCCTCTGTATTCTTTCCTCTCTCTTCTTCCTCTCCCTGAGTCCTTGACTTTACCATCGGAGGGGTTTCCGGCCAAACCCCGGTCGGGCAGCCTCACCGTTTGTTATTCTGTGCAGATCTTCAATTCCCAAAGCATGCTGCTTATCCATGAAGTTCAACCCTTCTTCATAGTGCGGAAATCACCCTTGCACAAGTATAAATATTGAAACTGTGTTTGGAAAGGACGATGAAAAAGGGAGGGAGGGAAGGAGGAGGTTGGTTGAAGCTGACTTGGTAGCTGCCAAAGCTTGTGCCATATTTGACACAAGTTTTGGCATTTGTCAAAGATAGCAACTGCTAAAAGTTGCCATTGGAGTTGCCTTTCTATCCACTGCTGCCATAATTTGGCAATAGTAGCTCCAATGGCACGCCATTGGAGATGCTCTAACTAAGATAGTCAAAAATGTCATAGCACCTTTTAATGAAAATAATATTAAAATATATAATTAATTATTTAGTAAACGAGTTATTCAATTGGAGTTTTAAAATGTGTTAAAGTTGCTTTATTTATCTTTCGAGATAATATCAAACTAGTTTTAATTAATTCAGTCACGAGTCAAGCTTAACTAACTTGATTTTTTTTATTTTTATTGTTTATAATGCATATAATTAAATCGAAATGAATAGTAAATTGGTTAAATTTGATTGCAAATTTTGTTAACTTTAAAATGTGAGGGGATTTGGTCAAAGTCTCTTCATGATAAAATTTTAACGCATTAAGAACAAATACAAAAAAAAAAATTCTTGAAAAGTTCAACACACACTACTATTACCAAAATTATCTTTAGTGACTAATTTAATATTTTAAACTTTAAAATGATATAATTTTTTATTTAGATGTCTATTTTTAATAAAATTAGTATTTTTAAAATTCTCTCATCAAAATCTATCAAATAAGATCCAGGTTGATTATGAAATTTTTGGAAAAAATTTCTTACCGTCGAAATTGACGTAAGCAGTAACATGTTATTCTATTTTGTAGTAACATGTTACTCTGGTTGACAATAACATTTTACTGTCTGTTCTGAATAAAAAATTAACAACAAAAATAGAGTACAACCCTCCCTGTATATGAACTCACACTACTTCTAAAAACTCATATATACTCGTAGAATACTCAATTGCAGCTTCTAAAACCCTCTTTATGCTAATCGAAAATGGCACATCGTAGAATATCAACTTACATAGTCAATTTATACAATAAAGTTTGTATCTGTTTCTCTCCAACCACTATTAATGTCTGTGAAAAAGCTGGAAACGATAATAAATTTAGAGCGGTGAGGGACCCTATTGAAGGCTTCGGCAGACCGCGTCGCCACGAACAATGGATGGTGGATGGCTCTAGTCATGAGTCTTTCGTAATAACTCTTCCTATGTTCTTATTTCTCTCCTCAATCGTCGTCTTCTATTTCTTCTCTCTCTTCATTAATTTGCTCTGTGTTTTTTAGAGAGAAAGAGAGAGATCGATAAAGAAGTTCAACTTCTCATATATATATATATATATATATATGATAGAGAAAAATTATCCAAAGAAATATGGAAACGTATTTGTCTGTTCTTCAAAAAGAACATGTACACTTTTAGCTCAAGAAGTTTATGAAATAAAATATTTTGAGCTAATCTTTACACACTAAAGTGTTGAGCCAAGGGAGTTTTAACTAAATTTTCCTAAAATGTGGTGTATATACATATGATCTAGGTGCATAAACCATTGAGAAGGCCTAGATACACAACATAGTTAGCCTAGTGGGCAGTTAAGGAGATCTAACCTAATATTGTGGGTGAGTCGAATAGTCCATCTAAGGGATGATCTCGTGCACTTAGATGGAAAGCATCATGTCAGTTAACAAGGTCCATTCTCAACTGGATAATGCTATGTGTACTAATTAATGTACCAACTAGTATACTAACAGATGATGTGGCATAATTTTAGAGGTTTTGGGTATCTGTAATTTGAATAATAGGTGGGGTCAGTAATAATGACATAGTACTAGTTGGTACACTAGTGTGTACATTAATTGGTGCATGTAGCACCACCGTTCTCAACTTGACTCGAGCACCATTGTTAGTTGATTGGGAATAACCTAATTGACCTGAAATAGAACAAGTAGTTAATGTTTGTAGCAGTAATGATATGTGGCGCAATGTAAAGTGGCTATTTTTACTTGTAACCTCCGCCAACTAACAAGAGGATGTAACTCATAGTTTTGATTAGGGATGACAACGGGTTAGATATGGGTCGGGGCCCTCCTATTCCATTCTCCCATTTTCGCAGTTGGTCCTTACCCCCGACCTAACCCTCATGAATCTCTCCCACATTCCATCCAAACCCATAAATGTAACCCCTACCCAACTCTACCCAATCTATAACACAATTAGAAATTTAACAATAATACTAAAACTCAATAATTAAAAGTAGAAATGATGTTTATAATTAAAGATATATATTATATAACATAGTATAAACTCAATAATACATTGCATAGATATTATATATATTTTATAAAAATTCAACAATATATTATACACATATTACATATATATGTAAAATTATTATTTATTTATTACTATATTTGTGGGTCGGATAGAGTTTGGGTAAAAAAATACTCCCTCTCACCCTCGACCCAAACCCAATAAACTTTTTAAAAGTTTTTCCAAATCCGACCTTATCCTATTTAACACTCTCAAACCCATTCCCGTAATGTCGGGGGAGTCACAGACTCAGTGAATATAAGTATTTTATCATCTCTAATTTTGACATCTTGAAATGATGATGGAAAACATGGCATCTATTACTAGAGAAAACGCTAAGAGAATTATTCTCCTTACTTGAGTATAACATGAGAAACAAGTTCTATATATACACATATAACTGCACTGTGAAATGTACTATATTTATTCTACATTAACTATCCATTGTCTTCTTCCCAAGTATAATTCTAAGACAATTAAAGGACTCTTGAGAATGACACTCACTAATGTGTTCTTAAATGTTTATTAGCGGGTTCTTGCTAAGATGAAGATCAACCCACCATCTTAGAGTGTAACCTGTCTTCATCTCTTTAGGCTCATACACCATTTATTTATTGATATCATTAAAATATATCAAACTTAACTTATACCAACTTGATGTCAAACAAGTATTTAATGACTTGAACAAGAATCAAATTTAAAAAAAAAAAAATCAAATACATGTAATTTAATTCATTTTAGAGTTACAAATAATAGGTAGGAAATGTGAAACCTTTTAGAAATACAAAATTATAATTAATAATTAACAAATTTAATGTGATTGTGTTTAGCATAGTCTGGGTGTTGATTTTTGACCACACAACCAAGAGGGGGAACTCAGCTGGAGAGCACCAGCAGAATAGATTAAGCCTAACAACCTATACAAGAAGATAAGAATCCGGCGATGGTTCGTCTACCTAGGGGCACTCAGACGATCAAGTCAGTAATCAATATCTCTCAAAGATAGCAAATTACGCTTAAACTCACAAGAAAAAACTTACCTCAGACCCATGAGGGTGCCTTACTTTTATAATGATTAGTGTCCAACTTCCCCTAAAAGTCTTACTTCATGGGACTCTATCATTTACAAGGATAACATCTATCATAACTCACACTATTCAGATTAAGATGAACTCTCTCAAGAGTCCCATCTCTATCCAAATAGGTAGCTTGATATCATCTAGGGCTCTAGTCCTCTATCTAAATATCTCAGATTCTAGTATCCCCGCAGAATACCTCGGCAGTGCCCTAAACATCTCGGCAAACATGATCTGCCCACGTGGCACCTCGACTGACACCTCAGTGTCACCTTAGCCACGTGGCGTCATCTTAAAATACTTCCCCACAACTGCCTCCTAGGTTCTATTTCCTCGGCAACCTGAGGTGATGGAACCTACATCGTTTCATCTTCTAACATGCTAGAGATACTCTTCCGACCGAGATCATGACTCACCAGCGCATTGAAACAAGGACTCAAATGCCCACTCGTCAAGAACCGAGAATCAAGAACCATCATGTTCTATTTCATCCAGGTCCAACATCTTGACAGAGATCACACTACTAGTAGAGATCATGATTCACTAGTTCAAGAACATCAAGACCCTAGTATCAACTCATCAGGAACCAAGAACAAACAAGCTTTGTCCCAGCTAAATTCAACATATCAACCGAGATCAACATCTCAACCAAGATCATCATCTCAACCAACATCAACATCTCAACTGAGATCATCATCTCATCACCTCGTTGCTTTATATCAGTCATGCGTCACTCTATCACATCGAAGCTGCCCACGCTGCCTAACATGCACGTCATCTAAGGCAGTTACATAATGTTTTGCCACCTTTTCTTTTTCGGACAAAACTTCCTTCACTCTCTCTCTAGAAGTCTCCATTGTCATTCCTTCGAAGCTCTATTACAACTCTGGCCACCACTTTCGGCGTGCACTCAACAGTTCCACTTCGATCAGAGCATTGTCTAACTCCAGTGAATCCCATTTCGACATTTATTTCCTCGGCTCCACTTTGTAAGTCTTTGATTTCTTTTATTTTAACTTCAGTTCTCCACTATTTTCAAATATATTCCTTCTATGGATTGTTACACATCGCACACGGTATCTGTATCTACATTGCCATCTTGTATTCATATTCGAATCCCATTGTTCTACATGCCTTCGTTTGCTTTGACTTATATTTTGTCTTTCATGTTCTTGAGCCCATCTTCACATTTTCTGTATTTGACACATATCTTCTGGCACACTGTCACTGAATTTTATCAATTTTGTTCATACCCTAAATCTGTCAATGCTCTATTTTTCTCGTACTCTTGAATCTTTGATCACTGTTTCATGTTTTTTAGACTTGTTTCTTCTATTTGTTCTTGCTTGTTAGTAGATTACTGCCTCTAAATCTTGTACATTTGCATAGACTTAGGTTTGGGATTTGCTACAATCCACACTTAGGAAAACTGAAACAAATTTTGCCCTCAAACCTTCTTTAGAACCCTGAAATTGATAACCCAGTAGTCCTTAGGGTTTCGCTGAGGTCTTTAACCCACATAGTCCAACCTTCCTTGCCAAAATTTCCCTAGCTGAGGTCATGGGGATGTTCAAATGGAGGGTAGACTTCTCTAATAAACTAGAATACTTTCATCAGGAATTCTTCATTCCAGCCGACGTTCATCTAAGGTTGGCTGAGGAGGAAGATTCCATGATACCTGGAGAGACATATATGCCTTTCCCTGTAGTATCTATCATCGAGGATGGAGTCAGATTCCATTTGATATCTTGTTTTGCTTCGGGTCAAGGTGCTTTGTTTTGTATTTGAACATGTTGTCTTTTTTAATGTAAGTCCTCTTTTTGACGAAGTGTTGAATACTTGTCTCTGTCTTTACTATCTTGTATGATTCCATACTTAGAATATTTTTGTACTTCTCCCAAGTATACTTTAACTGTGTAATCACTTCGGGTTAGAACACATTTGACATGTACCACCTCAGATCCACATCATTTCAGGTGCACCCTTAGTTGGTCACCTTGGACCAACTTACCTCGAAGTTCACCTTTTACTGTGATCTTAGCCAACAGGCACTTCATAAAAACTCTTTGAATAACATTCAACAAGTATTGCTTCCGTACTTGTACTTGGTGTCTTTTTTCAAGACTTCACCCTTCCAACATTTCCAAGTTTGATGACCTGGTTAGTGATCTTGGGTAACCAATAACTCGAGTGTCCCCCTCATCTGAATACCTCAGCTGACTCCAATTTGTAAATTTTTTCAAAAATTTCAACAAGTGTCAAACCTATTCTTGCTTCCTTCATCTGGATACCTCAGCTGACTCCAACTTGTAAATTTCAACAATTGTCAAGCCTATTCCTTATTCATACTTCCTGTCCCTTAATGTGAACCTTAAGCATGCATCTTCAATTTTGTCGAAGTCTGATTCAAACAAATCTTAGTCGAGGTTTTCTACCTCGGTGTCTCTGTTAATCTGACTAAATCAAACTTAGTTCAACTCTGCCGTCATGGCAAGTCTAAGTTCTTCGTCATGTTTCATTCGGAAACATCACCAACTTAGTTCAACTCTACCATAGGTAAGTTGAGTTCAACTCTACCATATGGTAAGTCTAAGTTATTCATCATGTTTTATTCAGAAGCATTGCCAACTCAGTTTAACTCCACCATAGGCAAGTTGAGTTCAACTCTACCATATGGTAAGTCTAAGTTATTCGTCATATTTTATTCGGAAACATTGCCAACTTAGTTCAACTCTACCATAGGCAAGTTGAGTTCAACTCTACCATATGGTAAGTCTAAGTTATTCGTAATGTTTCATTCGGAAACATCGCCAACTTAGTTCAACCCTACCATATGGCAAGTCTAAGTTATTCGTTATGTTTCATTCAGAAACATCGCCAATTTAGTTCAACTCTACCATAGGGAAAGTCTAAGTTATTCGTCATGTTTTATGCTGAAACATCGCAAACTTAGTTCAACTCTACCAGCATGGCAAGTCTAAGTTATTTGTCATGTTTCATACTAAAATATCGTAAACTTAGTTTAACTCTACCATCTTGGCAAGTCTAAGTTATTCGTCATGTTCGCTAGGGGAACATCGTCATAAGACTTTTCAATCTTATCGCAAAATCATGAATTTCAATAACATTTTCATGCTTTTTTACATAGGCTTTGGCATCTTTTTGCATGTAGGGCCACTAGAATCCCTGCGATATAGCTCTGTGGACAAAGGATCTGCCCCCTACATGGTTTCCACATACTCTTTTGTGGACCTTGTATAAAAAGTCTTCAACCTGGGAAGGATGTACACATCATAATAGAGGTCCAGTAAAAACCCTTCTGCATAGATGGCCTTCTGCCGACAGGCAGAACCTGGCCGACTTCAGTCTGATCACGTGTGCTCCTTTTTTGTCTTCTGGGATTTGGGATTTGCTTACTTAGATTGAGCTCTTCTCTTCTCAGACTTAATCATCTAGGCCGAGATCTTATTTTCTGAAATCTGGGATCTGCTTACTCAGGTTGAGCTCTTCTCTTTTCGGATTTAATCATCTAGGCTGAGATCTTATCTTTTGGAATTTGGGATCTGCTCACTTAGGCTGAGCTCTTCTCTTCTCGGACTTAATCATCTAGGTCGAGATCTTGTCTTTTGGAATCTAGGATCTGTTCACTCAGGTTGAGCTCTCGTCTTTTGGAATCTAGGATCTGTTCACTCAGGTTGAGCTCTCGTCTTCTCGGACCTAATTATCTAGGCCGAGATCTTGTCTTCTAGAATTTGAGATTTGCTCACTTAGGCTGAGCTCTTTTCTTCTCGGGCCTAATCATCTAGGCCAAGATCTTGTCTTTTGGGCACCAGTTTTGGTTGCTGGTGTTGGCAAGTCCTGTAATGGGGATATCGGCTGCATCACGTTGTTCTGCAGCATGAGGTTGACTATTGTTTGTAGATCTGTCAACTTATTTGCCATGTCTTTCAGTTTCCTTGTCTTTTCCCCAGCATTTGTCCCTCCATACCCAAAGGTCGCTTTCATAGTAGTACTCATCTCGGCTATCCTTCTTATTCCCTTTTCAACCTTTAGCGACATTATTCGCCTCAGGATTCACTTTTTTCGTTATGGTCCCCTCCTTCAGTGTTAGGATCCACATGCTCTTCCTCCTCATTGTGGATGTCATCCCCAATCCTCACTTCCTGTCCGTTGTTGACCATCTATAGTTACTAAGTTCCCACAAATGGTGCCAAATTGTAGGTGTTGATTTCCAACCACACAACCAAAAGGGGAACTTAGTTGGAGAGCATCAACATAATATATTAAGCCCAACAACTTGTAACAAGAAGATGGGAATTCCCGCGGTGGTTCATCCATACGGGAGTACTCCGACAATCAAGTCAATAAATCTTATCTCTCACAGATATCAAAACAGTACTTAATGCACAAGTCAAAGCATCACAAATAAAAACATACCTTAGATTCATGATGGTGCCTTACTTTTATAATGATTAGTGTCTAACTTCCCGTAAAAGTCTTACTTCATGGGACTCTATCTTTTTCAAGGATTACATCTATCACAATTCACACTATTCAGATTAAGATGAAATCCCTCAAGAGTTCCATCTCTATCCAAACAGGTAGCTTGATGTCATCTAGGACACTAGTCCTATATCCAAATATCTCGGATTTCAGTATCCCTGCAGAATACCTCAGCAGTGCCCTAAACATCTCGGCAAACATGATCTTCCCACGTGGCACCTTGACTGACACCTCAGCGTCACTTTAGCCACGTGGCGTCATCTCAAAATACTTCCTCACACATAGTCAAAAAGTTCAATTAAGTTATCATATCACTCTCATAATACGAATAAGAACTTTGTCATGCAAAAAGGGAAGAAATCAAATCAAATGATATTCCGAAATCCTAATACATAAATTCCTAGAATTCTAATTGTGAAATAAATAAATAAATAAAAATAGGCCCAACAATGAAGCTTGTCTCACACCAGTAGAATAATCTTTTTTGGACTAGAATGAGAGAGAGCTTTTGATTGTTCCAACTATTGGTCAAACAAGCCCTTGAAGAAGCTAGAAAATAACCGTGGGCTTTATTTGGGCTTCAAAACTAGTTTATGAGCTTTTAGGCTTTGTTTGACTAGAGACTACTTGGCTAAAATAGTGAATAAAAATAAAATAAGTTAAAATAGTCAATAAGATAAAATGTCACATTCAGGTCATAATCATTTCATTTTTGTTCTCACAAGTATCAAATCAATTATATATAAAAAAAAAAGATTCAACTATCATCTCAAACGTAACTTTTTTAGCTAAAATAGTTAAAAAATTAAATAGCTGACAAAAATAATATATTCCCAAACAGGATCACAAAAACCCCAAATGTATCCAACTATGGCACGATTAAAATAAAAATGATTTTTTTTACTATTTTATATCACTAGAGAGTACTGAACAAGATCTCATTTGTTTTTATTAATTTCTTAATAATTATTTACAAAGAAAACTAATCATGGTGACCATATGATAAAAAAAAGTGATATATAATACTTTTCTTAAAATAAAATAAAATGAAATAAAAAGAGATCATGAAAGTAGGCTCGTAGTGGGCTCATGGGCTAAATTGCAGAGTGGCCTGTTTGACGATATTTAATTTTAGCTTAAAAATTAAAAAGTCATTAAAAGAAATTAAAAATTCAACAATTTATATAAAAAAAAATTAATAATTCTCTTTTCTTTTTAGTTTTTGTATATCTTTTTATAAAAAGTTAAAAATTTATCTCAAATATACTAAAAAGTCAAAAAATTACTTAGCTTGTTCCCAAACCTTTTAGAGAAGTTGCACTATTAAATTAATCAATTTTAATAATAATATTCATACATAGGTAATCATAATTTTTTGAAGAAAAATATACAATCACATTCACTTGCACACTCAAAAATTTTCCTATATAAAGAGAGTAAATATGTGAGCTCTATATAACATAAATGTGAGTTTCACACTCACTCAATCTGTAAGTGTAAATGTATCTTTTCTCTTCTTAGAGTCCACCTCATTCAAAGCATTTTTGAAAAATTACAGTTCAAATCATGCCAATTTAAAACGTTACTAAACCTTTACAGTACTAATGAAGTACTGACCATTGTTTTTAAAAACAGATTGGATCAGTTGGTTTAACCGGTTGAACCGTCAATCAGTTCATCCTATGCTCTGGATAGGCCCTTAGAACCAGATGGTCACAAGAACTGGCCTTATTTTGAAGAATCGTTTAGAACAACTATTTAACTGATCAATCATAAGAACCAGTGCTGAATGCAAAACTGAAACGTTATGATGACCGGGTACGTTATTTGTCTCATTGTCTTTGAGTTATGTTGGGTTTACTCTCGTTATAGTGTTGGGTTTTAATGCAAGGTTTTGTTAACTGTTGGGTTCATTGTTTATGAAAACTTGCTCTCAAAATTCTCGTTCCTATTTATTTCGATTCCAAGTTTCATTTGTTTCGGAAGGTACGATGTTGGATCCGAGTTGTCTCGGGTTGAGTTAGTGAATTTTTCTATCTGGGAGAAGAGCCGCACGTGCGGGGGGCTTGGGCCGCATGTGTGGGGGGCTTGGGCCGCACGTGCGGTGAGGAAAGGAAGCTCTGGGATGGTTACTGCATTATATTCAGGTGCGGAGAGAAGTGTGGGGATGAGAGCCGCACATGCGAAGGAGGTTGCTGTAAGTGCAGGAATGGGTGCCGCACGTACGGGATGAATCTAAGTTCGAAAATCTGTATTTTTCTCTCTTCTTAGGCTGTGTGTATATCACTTTTTGTATACCTCTCTCTCTCTCTCTCTAAAAACCCATTTCTCTTCCTTCTCTCTACATTTACCTACACTAAACAAGATCAAAACCTTGATTTCTTTAAATCCATTAGAGTTTTGACCCAACATTCTTCACCAATTTTGGAGAGCTAAGCGAAGGCTTCGTTGTGTGCGGCGGAGATCGGGTTTTGACACCGTTGGATTTGGAGCTTTCATCTCTTTTTCCTTCAAGAACTTGAGGTAGGGATTTTCTTTGAGTTATATATATATATATATATATATTTACAAGTTATGTTGTTGTTGAGACTCCTCCTTATTGTGTTGAACTTGATTTTTATTCATGAGTTATGGATGATTTTAAATGTGGGTTTCCAAAAATATTTTTATAAAAATCCTTGAGATTTTTGAGCCACATTGTTATGGAGAACTGTTATTTTGAAATAATTGCTTTTGAAATGTGGAGAAAATATTATTTGTGGGAGCCCTAGAGATTTGGGAATTTTCCTTTTTGAGGAAATGTGGTGATGTTATGAAATTAATATTGATCAATTATTTTTTGATAAATGTTGAAATGAGAAATTTCATGGTGTGAGAGAATTAGTTGATTGGAAGTTGTTGTTGAAAATGAGATATAGTCATGAAAAGACTAATTTGTTGAGAATGCATAAAGTGCGGAAATGTTGCTACTCTTGATGGGTTTAAATGAATATATGGTTATCTTGTGAAATTGTATTGGAAAGTGAAATGGGGATTGTAATCACAATGGAAAAGGTTGTGTGGAAGACTTAAAAATGGAAGAACATTACATTGCATTGATAATTATTACATTAGCATTTCGATTCACTTGGTTGTTAGAAATTTTAAATTGGGGTTTGAAACCTTTGCATTGAGAAAAGAATATTTGTAAAACAAGATCTCATTGAAATGTCATGAGGTAAATACATTGGTAAGTCCCGATAAGGGGCGTAGGTGAAATTGATTAAGTTGGCCTGAATGTCTATGGTGAAAGACTAAAAACACGCGCGGAGGAGGTACCACGTGCCTTCCGTTTAGCTACGGGTAAAGTGGGGATTTGGTAGTGCTTGTTATGCCTACTTGCAGACATCAACCTAGGGATTACCTGAGTCGTATTTACCGCCCTTTGAGCTTAATGCAAAATTATTGAATTGTTTAATTTCCATAGTTTTCATTGAGCATGACGATTTTCAAAAAGATGGTAACGTGATTTTTTTTTTTTTTTTTTTAAGGCATGGCATGGTATGTGCATTTCAATTTTGAGACTTGTGTAAAATGTATATACTTTGTTAATAATTTCTTATTGGGTTTTATGCTCACCCTATGGGATTTTGGTGCAAAAAATGATGTAGTGATTTTGCTAAACTAGGGCGTGGATGTGTATGTTGAGAGCACCGAGCTCTTATTTTGTTGTGATCATATTTTTGCAAGCCAATGGTTATATTTGTATGTGTTCGAGCAACCATTTTTTTGTAACCAGGCATAAGCCTTGGATTTTGTAGCATTTAGGGCATTTATTTACTTTTGATTGGATATTCTACATGTTATAGATTCATGTATTAAAAATCGTTGAATGTATACTTGCATGTGAGATTATTTTGTAAAAATCTCTTGTTTTATGTAATGTAACTGTTGGAGAATTACATTATATCATTATAAAGAGTCGTGGTTGATGCACTTTTATAGTGTATTTTTTATTTTTGGGCGTTACAAATGCTAAAGTGCTCTTCAATTAAAAAAACATAGGCCCCGTTTGGTGTAGCTGTTAAAACGGCTTATAGATTATAGCTTAACAGATTATAGATTATGACTTTAATCAGAAATTGTTAATCTGTTTGGTGTAGCTGTTGGATTATAGATTTAAGTTGTTGAGTAGTGTTTGTTAAATAAGTTGTGAAATAGCTTTTTCAATTAATTTTTATTTTTTGTTTGTCTACATTTCTCATAAAAAATAATAATAATAATCTATAGTCCATTTAAGTCTTTTTCTATTTTTAAAAAAATAAAAAATAAAAAAATTTAAGAGTGTAATCATAAATTAACGTGTCCACAGCAGAAACTGATAATCAGAAGCAAGGGGTAAGCAGTTTCTCAGAATAAGCTTTTTTGATCAGAAACTGTTTGAAATAAGTTTAACCAAACAGTCTAAAATAACTTTTTCAAAACTAAAAGTCATAAGTTGACTCTGAAAAACTGAAACAAACACCCCCTAATAGAACCATAATTTAACTAGTCTACTGTAAGAACCGTTCAGCCGAATAGAAAGGTGAAGTGCTAAAGTGCTTGAGAGGGTAATTTTTGGTGAAAAATTGGGCCGAGCTATGAGATGAACTTTGTGGCCCAAAGTACGAAGGACTGGGTGAAAAGGGCCGAGAAGTTACTCCGGCCCAAGAAAGATAAAGTTACTCTGGCCTAAGAAGAGATTAAGTTACTTCGGTTATAGGATTGTAAATGTACTTCGGTCCGGGAACAACTTGAAGTTAGACCGGTCTTGAAGTTATATCGGCTTTAGTGGTATATCGGTCTTGGAGTTATACCGGTCGAGAGTCATTGGTTCGGTCCAAACACACCATGGGTTGAACAGGTGAGAACCGAGATAAGGAAGAATAAAGGGAAAGGCCGAACTAAGGATAGTTCGGCTTACTCTGTGGCTCAGCATAGCCAGGTTTATCTCGGTCGTATGGTAGTTCGGCCATGGTGAAAACCATCACACTTGGTATAAGCAGTGGGGGGGTGTAAAAGGATAAGCATTATCCTTTAGGAGTATAAATCCTAGGAGGACTCTGCATGGAGAAATAAACGTCCTACTAAGATTGTGCCACACGAAACCTATAAAAGCTCACAAGCATCACCTTGGAGGAGGTAACAAAACACAATTCACAATTTTGCTTTATGAAAACATAGAGCTTTGTCTATTTGTCAAGTTTACTGACTTAGGCATCGGAGAGGTTTCCGGCACACACCCGCCGGCTAGCTCACGTTTGTGTTTTCAGGTGATAAAGCGACGTCGTACGGAGGAGCGTGGACTTGGTCAACAGGGTTATACGAGAATGCGTATTCCTTTCCCGTACAATTGGCGCCGTCTATGGGAAAAACAAACAGAACAAAACCTCTTGACTAAACTTCTCCTTTTCACAATCAATGGCACACATTGAGGAATTAACACAGTCTGCCATCGACGGGCTAACTCCGGATGGGGGCGCAAGACGTGAAGGATTACCCTCTATCCCTCCCATGGCGGACTTGGAACCTCAACGACATAACTCCAGAAGGGATGCTAGGGGAAGACGGACTAACAGCCCTCGTCACTCTCATTCACAAAGTCCTGACAGACAAAGGAGGAGGATTGATCCTCAAGCCCTGGAAGACCGCGTGAAGGAGCAAGATGAATTGATAAGAAAGATGGCGGCGGACATGGAGGCCTTGAAATGCCAGATGAAGAAAAAAGAAGTGGCGACAGGAGAGGGGCACAAAAACAAGACGCCCCCTCGCCACTCAGAAAGTCGTGGTAGGAATACCACACCCTCACAAGGAGAGAGCAGAAGCCTCAGGACATGCGACACTCATTCCTTATCTTCCAGAACTCGTCACTCCAGGTCTGAGAGGACGAGATCCGAGAGATCATACACTGAAGGAAGCACGTATTGGCCTTCGCATTCACACCAAACCAGATCTAGACAGACAGAGTTGCCCAGGTCATCCGACTTAGGAACCGTGCTCGAAGAAAAAGCACGATGCAAGGAGGATGCCAGGGCACGAGATCCACACAGAGTCTCTGCCTTACAGCGGTTGGCTCCTCGGACGCATAGAAGCGTCGAGGTTGGAATGCCAATACCGCGCCCAGCATACGAACCAACGGACAAAGCCTTAGCAAGACTACAGACTTCACCATTTGTTCCGGCGGTCGAAAACGCGCCCCTACCGACAGGCTTCCTTCAGCCCAAATTCACTACATATGAAGGGAAGACGGACTCGTATTCACACTTGAGCCACTTTCGCCAAGTCATGGCCGTATACAGGCGAAACAAGGCCTTAATGTGCATACTCTTCCCATCAAGCCTTGGCGACCTAGGCTTGACTTGGTTCGAAAAACTTCCAGAAGGCAGCATAGCCTCCTGGGCTCAATTGGCAGAAGCGTTCGTAACAAGGTTCCGAACAAACACTAAAACACCGGTGGAGATCGACCAGTTACTCTCCATCGACATGGGGGATAAAGAGACCCTTAGATCCTACAACAGTCGTTACTGGGAGACGTTCAATCAGATTGGAGACTGCCCTACCAATCTCGCCATTGCTCAGTATAAAAGAGGCCTTCCAGTTGGGAACAGACTAAGGGATTCGATCACCATGACACCACCCCTCACCATGGAGGCCCTAATGGAAAGAGTGCATCAGCACATCAGGGTAGAAGAGGATGGCGCACGTGCCAAAGCGAAATCAAGTACGACCGCAGTACCAGAAAAGAAAACCTCAGCAAAGGTCAATACAGTAGATCGGCAGAATAGAAACGGACGTGGCAGACGAGACAACGGAGAAGACCTAGACAAAAGATGGTTAAGAATCCGCACTGCCATAACAACGGTGTTCAAAAAACCGATATATCGGATTCTGAGCGAAATAAGAGACGAGCCTTTCGTCAAGTGGCCAGCCAAACTAGGAGAAGCTCAGAAAGACTACGACGACAGATCACGGTGCACCTTCCACAAAGAAAAGGGGCACCGAACTGAGAATTGCACGCCGTTGAGACAGCACTTGGAAGAGTTGGTAGCGGCAGGACACTTGGACAAATACATTGAAGGAGGGACACAGCCAGCCCCCCAGGATCATAATAACCCCAATGGAATGCCGATCGACGCCCCACCTCAAGGCATTATCAATGTGATACATGGAGTCTTTGAACCTGAGCGTGTATGCGAGCTCAAGGGTTCAATCAAAAAGGCTGAGCACTTTAGAGAAGTACAAAGTGCCCAACCTACCTTTAAGAAGGGGAAGACAGAAGCAACAAACGTCATCTCCTTCTCAGATAAAGACTTCGATCGAATATACTGTCCTCAGAATGATGCCCTAGTCGTCACTCTCCGAGTCAAGGATTTTGACGTCAAGCGGATTCTGATCGACCATGGTAGTTCATGTGAAATCATGTACTATGAAACGTTTAAACAATTAAAGCTGCAAGACAAAGACTTGGCGCCTGCCGTATCTCCCCTGATTGGATTCAACTCCATGCCAGAATGGCCCGTCGGCAAAATAATTCTCCCAGTCAGAGTAGGAAGCGTAACAAAACAAGTGGAGTTCTGGGTATTGAAGGTCCCCTCCACTTACAACATCATCCTGGGCAGAACATGGCTGCATGCCATGCGATCGGTGGCATCATCCTACCACCAAGTAATGCGGTTCCCCAACGACACCGGCATAATTGAAGAAGTCTATGGAGATCAGATCATGTCAAAACAATGCTTCGCCACTGTGAATGGCAGCCGCGCTGCCAAATGATATGTTTATTCGGTGGAAGAACCAGAAAGTAATGAGCTATTCGCAGATGTCGGCAAAACGGTGGATCAGAAAGCAGTGGAGGACTTGGTAGAGGTAAAAATAGATGAAAAGAACCCGGATAAGTTCTTTTTGCTCGGTTCGTCATTGTCCAGCACTGAGAGGTTAGAGGTCTTGGAATTCTTAACCTCTAAAATCGAAGTGTTCGCCTGGACACCCTACGACATGCCAGGCATTGATCCAAACTTCATCTGTCATCAACTCAATATCCACTCATCCGCTAGACCAGTCATTCAGCGCACTCGCAGATCGGCACTTCACCATGCCGAAATAGTGGCAGAAGAAGTAGGTAACCTGCTGGAAGCAAGAGCAATTAGAGAAGTGCACTACCCAAGATGGATCTCCAACACAGTCGTAGTGCCAAAAAAGAATGGTAAATGGCGTGTCTGCGTCGACTACAAAATAGTCAACAAGGCGTGCCCAAAAGATAGCTTTCCTCTACCAAGGATAGATCAACTGGTAGACCTAACGACGGGGCACAATCGACTTAGCTTTCTGGACGCATGCACAGGCTACCACCAAATCGCCATGCATGAACCAGACCAGGAGGTCACATCTTTTACAACTCCAAGAGGACTATACTATTACAAGGTCATGCCCTTTGGCCTGAAGAACGCAGGGGCGACATTCCAACGGATGGTCACCAAGATGTTTGAACCATTGTTAGGCAGAACAATGGAGGCTTACATCAACGACATGGTGGTCAAAAGCAAGGATGAGAATGACCATCTCAAGGACTTAGGAGAGATGTTTGAAGTCTTGAAGAAGCACAAGTTACGCCTCAATGCATCCAAGTGCGCATTCAGAGTAGGATCTGGCAAATTCTTGGGCTTCCTTGTAACCAACCGGGGTATAGAAGCAGACCCCTCCCAGATCAAAGCAATCCAGGAGTTGGAGAGACCAAACTCAGTCAAAGAAGTACAGCATCTCACCGGCATGGCGGCTGCACTCAATCGGTTCATAAGCAGGTCGTCAGATAGACTACGACCATTCTTTCAAGCTTTAAAGGCCAAGTTTGAGTGGGATGAAGAATGCGACCAAGCTCTGGAAAGCTTGAAGGAATATATGTCTTCCCCACCACTACTTGTCACCCCAGTACCTGGTGAAGAACTCTTCTTGTACCTGGCAGTCTCTTAGCACGCAGTTAGCGCAGTGTTGGTTCGTGCAGAAGGAATACAACACTTGCCCATTTTTTATGTCAGCAAGACATTGTTGGGAGCCGAAACAAGGTACTTGCCCTTGGAAAAATTAGCATTGGCCTTAATGATGGCCTCCAGGAAATTGGCACACTACTTTCATGCCCACACCATAGTCGTCCTCACAGCCTTTCCACTAAAAGCTCTGTTTGAAAGGGCAAACTTTAGTGGGCGAATTTTGAAGTGGGCAGTAGAGTTGGGACAATTCGACATCAAGTTCCAACCCAAGACCGCAATAAAAGCCCAATCTTTGGCAGACTTCGTCGCAGAGTTTACTCCTGGAAGTCATCATATCTGCCCAGTCGACCTAACTGACACAACCGAACTAGGGACGGAAGTTGACGCCGGAATAGCGCAACCCCTAGTAGAAGGTAGTCAATCAAACGCCAAGGCAGACCAGACTAAGGACAACAAGGAAGAGACAAACAAAGGCTTACCAACAGTACAATCAGAGGACGAAGGGCAGACAGCAAGCATGGACCTTGAAGAAAACACCATTCTTGACCCCACGACATCATCTGACCCCTCTACGTGCTGGAAGTTGTTCGTTGGAGAGATGTGAAAGCTCTTTGTGGATGGAGCATCCAACCGGCATGGTGCAGGGCTTGGCATAGTCCTCATCTCCCCAGACGGCCTGGTTTTAGAGCAAGCAATCTACCTTGGCTTCCCAGCATCAAACAACGAAGCGGAGTATGAAGCGCTTCTCGGAGGACTCAAATCAGCATGCTATATGAAGGCCACTGAACTAATGGTTTACAGCGACTCACAGCTAGTGGTAAATCAAATTTATGGCGACTATGAAGCGAAAGATGATAGGATGGCCAAGTACCAAGAGTTGGTCAGAACAGAGATCAAGAAGTTTGATGTAGTAAGGATAGAACAAATTGGCAGGGAAGTAAACAGCAGAGCAGACGAACTAGTAGGCTTCGCCTCAATGGCAGACTCCTCCATACCTCATCCACTACTAATCGACTACCTACCTAGACCAAGCATAAAAGACCCCGAAGCAGAAGAAGTATGTTGCACAGAACTAGGCCCCTCTTGGACGGATCCCATCATCCTGTTCCTTAAAGACGGCATCCTACCAGAAGAGAAAAAAGAAGCCAACAGAATACGAGCGAAGTCGCAGCGATTTTGGCTATCTCCATCTTTGGCATTATACAAGAAGTCATTCTCAGGGCCTTACCTAAAGTGCGTCCATCCCAGCAAAGTGGAAGCATTCTTGTTCGAAATACACGAAGGGGTGTGCGGAAGCCATCAAGGGGGAAGGTCACTAGCTTACAGGGCCATTTTGCAAGGTTATTAGTGGCCATATATGCAGGCAGACTCAGAGAAATATGTGAAGAAGTGTGAGAAATGCCAAAAATTCGCGCACCAAATACATCAACCAGCAAGAGAACTCCTACCATTGACTAGCCCATGGCCTTTCGCAATGTGGGGCTTGGACATAGTAGGACCACTTCCAACAGCACCCGGTAACAGGAAGTTCTTTCTCGCAGCAACATACTACTTCACAAAGTGGGTGGAAGCAGAAGCATTAGCATCAATCAAGGAAAAAGATGTGAAGAAGTTTGTTTGGCAGAATATTATCACTCGGTTTGGCATACCAAAAGCCCTAATCTCAGACAATGGCACTCAGTTCGACGGCAGAATCTTCAGAAGCTTTTGTGAAGAGTACGAGATAGAGTTCTACAATTCTACACCGGCATATCCTCAAGCAAATGGCCAAGCAGAAGCATCAAATAAAATCGTCTTGGATGGACTTAAGAAAAGATTAGAGAAGGCAAAAGGCAAATGGGCGGACGAACTTCCTCATGTTTTATGGGCTTACCGCACCACGCCTCGACGATCAACAGGAGAGACACCATTCCCCTTAGCCTATGGAATAGAAGCAGTAATCCCACTGGAAGTTGGCCTCCCCACAATTCGAAGCGAAAATTTTGATCCAGACTTAAATGGAGAAGCCATAACATTAGAACTTGACCTTGCGGAAGAAAGAAGAGAAAAAGCACTGGTTCACATTGCTTCATACCAACGAGAGTTAATCAGAAAATACAGCAAAAAGGTACATCCAAGGCAATTCAAGATCGGCGATTGGGTACTGCGCAAAGTCATGGAAAACACCTCAGTACCAGGAGATGGCAAGTTAGGGCCGAACTGGGAAGCTCCTTACAAAGTGGTTGGGTTAGCAGGCAAAGGGGCATACCACCTACAAGACAAGGATGGCAAAGCAATCCCTAGGCCATGGAACACGACCAATCTCAAGTTATTTTACTTTTAGCTTTTTCTCTTTCAAACATATGTAATTTTTTCTTTCTTCAATAAAACAAGCGATTCTTTTCAGCATGAGTTGTTCTCTGTAAAAGTTCGTTTTAGTAAAGTTTAGGAACATTGCAAACATTTTATTCTAAGTTAGCTGGAAA
This sequence comes from Camellia sinensis, assembly GCF_055761805.1. Taxonomy (NCBI): domain Eukaryota; kingdom Viridiplantae; phylum Streptophyta; class Magnoliopsida; order Ericales; family Theaceae; genus Camellia; species Camellia sinensis. The sequence continues at coordinate 88,045,193 of NC_138963.1, forward strand.
AACTAACTTAGAGGTTGGCTGGAATAAACCAACACCCCTCCTAAGCCCAGGATCAGGATCCAGGCTACAGGAAATTTGGTCGGAATAACCAACTGTTGTTACTCATCAGCCGAAGTAGGGGTATGGCTGAAATTGAGTTGGCTGGATTAAACCAACTCTTTGTACTCTTCAGCCGAAGTATGGGTATGGCTGAAGAGTGGTTGGCTGGAATAAACCAACTCTTGTTACTCTTCAGCCGAAGTAAGGGTATGGCTGAAGAGTGGTTGGCTGGAATAAACCAACTCTTGTTACTCTTCAGCCGAAGTAAGGGTATGGCTGAAGAGTAGTTGGCTGGAATAAACCAACTCTTGTTACTCATCAGCCAAAGTAAGGGTATGGCTGAAATTGAGTTGGCTGGAATAAACTGTGTACTCCTCAGCCGAAGTAAATATGTCGGCTAAGGAGTGGTTGGCTTGTGAGCATAGTTTAACCAGCTAAAACCGAAACAACAGTTGAAGTAATAAAGGACATTACAAGTGCAAGCATACGAATTAAAACCGGAATAAGAGTCCAAGCAAAATTTTCATTCATTGAAAAGCCATTACAAAGAAGGGACATAGCCCGGTTACAAAGACGAAAGAACAAAAAAGAGAAAAAGTACAAAATCAAGAAAAAAAGATCTTCAATTTCGGCGTTGAAGGCAGCATCGGCATCAACTTGAAGACCGGTTTCTGGCGGAAGCTCGTTTTCAGTCGCAAAAGTGGTTTCGGTCGGAACCACGGTTTCACTTGGTTGTTCAATAGTTAGATCTTCCACCGTGGGCTCCGACCGAACTACCTGATCTACATTCGCAACCGGAGTATCCTCAGGGGCAGAGTCTTCATCAGAGTCTGAGCCCTCAAGAAACTGCTGTTGCATGGCATTGGCATATTCCATGAGGGAGTTCGGTATGAAGTAGGCTGGAGGGTTGAAAACCTCGGTCTGAGGTTCATGACCGAGCTTCTCAACGGCTCCCCTCCAGCCGCACTTAAAGAACAGCTCCTTGGCGGCCTCACATTGTTGGACGTATACATCTTCCGCCTTCTTGAAGCCTCTCTTTTCGGCCTCTTTGGCACTCTCCTTAGCCTCTGATATTTCGGCATCTTTCTTCCTTTCCAGCTTCACCAGCTCGCGTAGGTACTTGTCTTTCAGAGCAATAGCAGCTTTCTGTTTTTCGGCTTCGGCCGAACTAACCATTCCGGTCAGTCTGCCGACCTCACCCCGTAGCTCGGCCAATTCCTTTCTGGCCTCCTCCAACTCGGCCGCTTTTGCCTCAGCTTCTGCCGCTGCTTGCCTGGTTACTTTCCTAAGCTCCAGTACTTTCCTATGAGTGATTTGGTTTTTCTGAAGGGCCTGACAAAGCAAAGATTTCCCTTTAAGCCGAAGTAGAAGTTGAAAAAAGAAAGTAGACAGCAAAACTACCGAAGTTGCTCACCAGAATCATGGATTTAGTCGTAGACCGGATGGCCTTCATTTCGGTGTTTAACTGTTTCTGGTGGTGCTCCATGTCTTTGGGCAGACACACACTCTTGGCCAGATTAATGGCCAACAGGTGGTCTTTCTCGGCAACAACCGAGTCTGTATCTCGGATGTCTCGGTCGTTGAAAGTTAGTTTTGGTGCGCAGCTGCCGATAGTTCGGTCAGAAGGCTCCGGTTGGGGGCTTGGTGGTAAGCTCGGCGTAAGAACAGGTTCTTCATCAACCGAAACTTGTTCGGTTTCGGCAGTTCTGGCACGCTTGGTTCGGCGGGAAGAGGACGGTTGTTGAGAAGGGAGGGCCACAACAGCAGGCTGCGATTGGCTGGGTGGCGTTACTTCGGGCCTAGTTGTTTCGGTCAGAAGGGCCCTGACTCTGCTTTTCTTTGCCATCTCTTCTTCAGCGGTTAGTGGGACAAGTCTTATTTTGGGCAAGGTTGGGTCCGGTTCTGGAGCGTCTTCAAGAAGGAAATCGGTCACTCTGGCTTTTCGGCGACCGCTATATCTGTAGGTCGGCTCAAAGTTTAGAAGCTTAGCCCAACTCCTTTCTTTAAACTGTAATGCGGCTCGGAGTATGTTCAGATTTGGGTAACTATACAAGGAAGCAAGATGAGCTGAGTCTGCAAAAAGGATGCAACTGTTAGATCGGCTATGACATCTGAAACCAAAGTAAAAGAAAAACATGTATGAAATCGAAGTAACTATACCAGGTTCTCCTTTCTTCCAGTTTATACTTCGGCCTGGGATTGGGGCTTGCTGATCTTCGAAATTGCCCGATACCCAGAAAAAGTCATCATCATTTACATCCTTATCCGGCGTATCTTTTATTATCTTTTCTTTATGGCGGCATATCCTAAGGTAATAAACCCAGCCATCGTCTTTGGAACCTATGGAGTACTGGTGGAAGATTTTGGCTAAACCGAGGTTCAGGCCTGCTTGGCGGTTTAGCTCGGCTATACCCATTATTATCCGGTATGTATTGGTGGATAACTGGGTTGGGCATAGTCTGGTTTGCCTAAGAAACTCACAAATTAAAGGCTGGACTGGGAATCTTAGTCCGGTCTCTATAATTGAAAGGAGGGTAAAAGGTACAAAGCCTGCCTCGCCCCATGGTATGATATCCTGCTTGGCTAGGGTAAGGTGTACATCGTCTGGAATGCCATAATCCCTTCGGAACTCGGCCATGCCACCAGGGGTCTCTACCAAATATCTATACTTGCCCATTTGTTGTATAAATTATGGATAAGTTATATCGGTGCAAAAATTGTGCTCAGTAGCACGGTTGAGCGCACGAAGATGTGCCTGGGCAACCTAAGTCTGCAAAGTAGAAAACAAAGGGGTTAAGCACTGATCATTGGACCGTGCTACAAATTAAAAGCAAGGTATAAGAGCCCTACTTCGGCCTCGTGAACTGGTTCTACCTTGGTTCGTCAAAAGGTTTGGTAGCTCGGTTTGAGCAGGTTGCTTATTAGACTGGTTCATCGTCTAGGGGCAGCTTACTGAGTTCGGTCTAAAAAACTAAGAAAGCTGGTTTAGCCCCAAGGCCTAAATCGGTTAAAGTATGAGTTTTATTACTTCGGTTGAGCCTCTGGGGGCAGCTTTCTGAGTTCGGTTTAGAAACTAAGAAAGCTGGCTTAACCCCAAAAGCTTAGCTCGGTTGAAGACCGAGGTTCCTAGTTTAATATGTTCAAACTTCGTTCGGTGATCTTATTTCGGCTAAAGTGAATCAGGAGTTGGTGACTCATTGAAACTGTTGTTTTTTCTACGAAGCCACAGTTCGATTATTGTCTGATTGATCTACGTATATGGCACAAACAGTCTCTTAGTTCGGTTGGGACAAGATTCTGGATCAAAAGCAAGTTTTCTAAAGGATATAACATATATTCACACCTTCTATTGTTAAAGATTTTTCTTCATAAAAGTACAGAAGCGAACCAGAAATGGACAAATGTTTGCAAAAAACATACAAAACAAAAATATACAGATGCTAAAGCAAAACGGAGCAAGAAGGATAGGCTTGCTTACCAGATGAAGAAGATCTAGATGGAAGCGGCAACAGTAAAGGAGGCACACACGAGGTATACTTCACAGTTGCAAGAAAAATGAAGAACTCGAAGAGAAGAAAGTGAATGGCAAAAATGAAGGGACCTAGCCTCAGGGATTGTTTTTGTTAGAAAGCCCAAAATTTGGGCGGGACTGTTCAAAAATTTCGTGGTACGAGGACGGCGTGACAGCTGCTCACAGCCTATCAGAGCCTGCCACGTGTCATTGGAAAGTGGAGCGTTACAGTCAGTGATTGAAGAGACGTTTTTACCGAACAAGTAGAGCCGGAGTAAAATAAGCTCGGCTGGAGAAACTAAAGGGGTTTTTTAGTCCGGTTGGAAAGGCTTGAAATATAAACTCGGCTGATCACCAGGTAATCCCAATCATGCTGCGCAGATGGAATTAAGGGGCAATTGAGAGAGTAATTTTTGGTGAAAAATTGGGCCGAGCTATAAGATGAACTTTGTGTCCCAAAGTACGAAGGACTGGGTGAAAAGGGCCGAGAAGTTACTCCGGCCCAAGAAAGATAAAGTTACTCCGGCCTAAGAAGAGATTAAGTTACTTCGGTTATAGGATTGTAAATGTACTTCGGTCCGGGAACAACTTGAAGTTAGACCGGTCTTGAAGTTATATTGGCTTTAGTGGTATATCGGTCTTGGAGTTATACCAGTTGAGAGTCATTGGTTCGGTCCAAACACACCATGGGTTGAACAGGTGAGAACCGAGATAAGGAAGAATAAAGGGAAAGGCCGAACTAAGGATAGTTCGGCTTACTCTGTGGCTCAGCATAGCCAGGTTTATCTCGGTCGTATGGTAGTTCGGCCATGGTGAAAACCATCCCACTTGGTGTAAGCAGTGGGGGGGGAGGGTGTAAAAAGATAAGCATTATCCTTTAGGAGTATAAATCTTAGGAGGACTCTGCATGGAGAAATAAACGTCCGACTAAGATTGTGCCACACGAAACTTATAAAAGCTCACAAGCATCACCTTGGAGGAGGTAACAGAACACAATTCACAATTTTGCTTTTTGAAAACATAGAGCTTTGTCTATTTGTCAAGTTTACTGACTTAGGCATCGGAGAGGTTTCCGGCACACACCCGCCGGCTAGCTCACGTTTGTGTTTTCAGGTGATAAAGCGACGTCGTACGGAGGAGCGTGGACTTGGTCAACAGGATTATACGAGAAGGCATATTTCTTTCCCGTACAGTGCTCCACAATAAAAAGAAAATGTAATTTAGCTGGTCAACCGTAAGAACCGATCAGCTAGATGCAAAGGTGAAGTGCTAAAGTGCTCTGTAATAAATAAAAAAAATCATTTCAAATTATGCCAATTTAAAACCTTGCTAAACCTTTACAGTACTAATGAAGTACTGAACAATGTTTTTAGCCTCCGTTTGGGAAGTGGGTTGGCTTTTTGGCTTTTTGGCTTTTTTGGCTATTTTAGCCTGGGTTTAAAAGCTTGGTTTGGGAAGGGCTTTTTGGCTTTTTGGCTTTTTTGAGTTTTTTTGTGAGAGAAGAATGGAATGATTATGGGTTGGATGTGATGTTTTGTTTGTTATGGCTAAAATAGCCTATTTTGTCTTTTGTGACTAAAATAGCCAAAAAAACCCAAGAACCAACTTGCCAAACAGAGGCTAAAATTGGATTGGATCGATTGGTGCAGCTGGTTGAACCGTTAATTAGTCTATAGTCTGGTCCGGATGGACCCTCAGAACTAGATGGTCTCAAGAACTAGCCTTATTTTGAAGAACAGTTCAGAACCACTATTTAACCGATCAATCATAAGAACCGAAGTGCTAAAGTGCTCTTCAATTAAAAAAATATAATGGAAGCATAATTTAACTGGTCAACTATAAGAACCGATCATCCAGATGTAAAGGTTAAGTGCTAAAGTGCTCTGCAATAAGTAAATAAAAGCGTGAATTATAGTAATTGTTTCTATAATTTGAAACTTGTATCATTTTTATTCTTAATTTTTTAATTATGATATATTTGATCATGAATTTTGAATCTTGTTCTAAATAAAGACAATTGACGATGTCATTACTTAATTTCAAGGGCAATGTCATCAATTTAATAAAATATATACTAATTTGAAAAAAAATAAATGTCAAACAAATATTTTAAAAATTTTAAAGTTTATTTCTACGTACTAAAGATAAAATTATGTAAATTGATAAGTCTTTTACACATTTATTTATTTATCTATTTTACCAAATTAATTTTTGTTATGTGTTTGGATGATAATCATGTAGTGGGCGGTTATTTTTATTTTTATTAAATTAGTTTCTATTTTTTCGAAAGTCAAATATGGCGATAATTTTGATATTATTATTGAATCAATCCATTAAGTAAAAAAAATTCAAAACTAAAAACATTTCATATATTAAATGTATCGATTGCACATTAAAAGCTTAATAATCACCTATTATATGATTAACATCCAAACTCAAAAAAAAAATTAATTTGGTAAAATAAATAAATAAATAAACGTGTAAAAGGTTTATCAATTTTGCATAATTTTATCTTTAATGGGTAGAAATAATTTTAAAAAATTCAAAAATATTTTTTTGACATTTATTTTTGTCAAATTAGTTTATATTTTATTAAATTGATGACTTTGCCCTTAAAATTGAGTAATGGTATCGTCAATTGTCCGTATTTGGAACAATATTCAAAATTTAAAATCAAATTTATTATAATTAAAAAGTCAGGGATCAAAGTGATACGAATTCTAAATTATAGAGACTGTTAGTGTAATTTGTCCTAAATAAAAAATGTAATTTAACTAGTGAACTGTAAGAATCGATCAGCCGGATGCAAAGGTGAAGTGCTAAAGTGCTCTGCAATAAAGAAAAAAAAGAAATATGTAAGAGCATCTCCAACGGTGCATTTCTTTTTTCATCAAATCTGAGTAATAAATGACCTATTTTACCAAATCTGATATCACTCGCTCCAACGGTGAACTTTCATCAAATTTGCGTCGGGACAACCGGTTGGTCGACCGGTTAGGCGAAAAAAATTTTTTTTTTTTTTTGAACTTTTTGAACCTTTTAGTGGTCGATCGGTTGGTCGACCGGCTGGTCGACCGGTAAGGCAAAAAAAAATTTTTTTTTTTTTACTGTTTGAACCTTTTCTTGGAACTGTTTGAATCTTTTGGTGGTCGACCGGTTGGTCAACTGGCCGAGCAACCGGCTAGTTGACCGGTTGGTCTCCCCCAACGGTCACAAACAGTGTTTTGATGAAATCAGTATTCTGTCCTCAGTTTGATGAATTGTTTGATGAAATCTCATTTTGATATTGATTTGGTGCAACTGTTGGAGCACCAAATAGTAACTTTTTTACCAAATTTTAAATTTGATGTCAACTTTAGTGAACCGTTGGAGATGGCCTAATGGGCATGAATCAAACTTGTGTTGGCAAAGAGAAGCAATGCATCCAAACACTTAGCCATATATTATTGTTGGCAAATATGGCGAGATATATATTATTTATCATTATCTTACATTAATTAGAATCCATTTCCTACACACAAAAATAAAAATAATTAAGATTCATAAAATGATAAAATTTTAAATTAAAAATATATTAATAATATAAGTGTATATTTTTATAAATATAATTAATTTATTTATAATATGGAGTCGAAATCATGCTATTATGGGTGTACAAATACAATACAACCACTAAACTAGCTCCGTATTTGCGTAATACATATAAGAAGTTTAATATTTATACAATTTTTGAATTTTTTTTTATTCTCAAATGGATAAATATCTAAAATATTAAGCTTAAAATAAATTAATAATACAAGTATAACTTATATATATATATATATATTTAAAAATTATTTGTGACGTAATTATGACATCATGGTTTAATCTAATTTGCTCCGACGGTTGAACAGTTGATCTGTCCAGTCCATTTTCCGATTCACTCACTGGTTCAGATTTCAAATAATTGGCATTGACAACTAAGCTGACACATCAAATGATAAGTTATGCTGATGGAAATTGTAAGAAAAATGATTTGATTTCTTATTTTTTAATTGTCAAATTCGATTCAAAATATATAAAGGTAGAACCCACACATCTTTTATGATGGGTCGCAGTTGTAATGGGTGTGTTTGGTAACTTTTTGTTTATTTTTTATTTATTTTTAGAAAAACATAAACTACAAACGCGTTTGGTAATTGATAAGATATTTAAAAAAAATTTAAAATATAAAAAAGAGTGAGAAATGGTGAGTGGTGGCAAGTGGCGACGGAAGACGGTGGTGGAAAGTGGTGACGGTGGGTGGTGGGTAGCTGGTGGTGGTGGTGGTGGTGGTGGTGGGTGGGTGGGTGGGTGGGTGGGTGATGGTAGTGGATGGTAGCGAGTTGGTGGTGGTGGTGGTGGCGGGTGGTGGGTGGTGGTGGCAGGTGGGTGGCGAGTGGTGGTGGTGAGTGGATGGGTGACGGTGGCGGGTGGTGGGTGGTAACGAGTGGGTGGTGGTGGTGATGGTGGTGGGTGGTGGATGGTGGTGGCAGGTGGGTGGCGGATGGCGGGTGGTGGTGGGTGGTGATGATGGGTGGGTGGGTGACGGTGACGGGTGGTGGTGGTGGTGGTGGCGGCGGCGGGTGGTGGGTGTGGGTGGTGGTGGCAGGTGGGTGGCGGATGGCAGGTGGTGGTGGGTGGTGACAGGTAGGTGGTGGATGGTGGTGGTAGGTGGGTGACAGTGGCGGGTGGTAGGTGGTAACGAGTGGGTGGTGGTGGCGGGTGGCGGGTGGTGGTGGCAGGTGGGTGGCGGGTGGGTGGGTGGTGGTGGTGGTGGTGGCGGGTGAGTGGCAGGTGGCTGGTGGTGGTGAGTGGCAGGTAGTGGTAAGTGGTGGTGGCGGGCGATGGATGGTAGTGGCGGGTGGATGGCAGGTGGGTGGTGGGTAGTGATGGTGGTGGTGGTGGTGCGGGTGGGTGGTTGTGGCGGAAGACGGTGGTGGAAAATGGTGGCGGGTGGTGGCTAGTGTTGGATGGTAAAAAAAAAGAAAAATTGAAAACTCAAAAATGGAAACACATTTTTTGTATTTTCATTTTTTGACAAAATTTATAAACTGAGACCATTGATTTATAAATCAAAAATTTTACAAAACAAGTTTTTATTTGAGTTTTTAAAATTTTTATAAATATAAACAGAAAACTGAAAACGTAAGTGTTACCAAACGGCACCAATGTGTTTACCTTTATGTGTATATAAATAACGAACTTTTATTTGCTAAAAAAAAAAAAAAAAAAAAACCAAGACTCAAAATTATCGTTAAATATTGGTTCAAGAATGAACATTTCGTATGTAGTGTAAAGCCCGGTTCCGCATTGACATAGTTAGATGGTAGAAATTGTTAGAAAAATGACTTTGATTTCTTAATTTTTAATTGTCAAATTTGAGTCAAAATATATAGGAGTGAACTCACACATCTTTTATGATGGGTCTCGATTGTAATGTGTTTACCTTCATATGTATATAAATAACGAACTTTTATATTCTCAAAAAACCATTTGTAAGTGTATGTAAAATTGACTCAAAAAATTATCATTAAGGTCAAGTTTGGCATCCTTCAAAAAATTCAAAAAATCAAAAAGCTACTATTTAGTCACATCACTTCTCTAACACATTACTTTAAACCCAATCCAAATTCAACTCATATTTTATAAAAAGTCAAAAAATACACTTATTTAATCTTTCCAAACTTGACCTAAATATTGGTTGAAGAATGAATATTTCGTATGTAATGGAAAGTTTTGTTCCTCGTTGACTTTCTGTCAACCTAATGAGGTGTATATATAGTCCAACACCAGATTGGATGCAGGTGTGATCGGTCCGTCTATTTATGTATATTTTTGTTCCGCCCTACACCAGATTGGATGTAGTGTGATCGGTCTGTCTATTTATATATGTTTTTGAAACAAAAATATTAAATTTTTATTTTAAATCAAATTTTTTTTTCCTCAAAAAATAGTTTGTCTAGTTCTGTGGGGACATATTTTTTGAATGACGACACGTGGCCGAGGTGTCACCGCAATGCTAGCCGAGGTTCCACGTGTCATGGTCATGATGCCGAGATGATCTCGGCTAGGCCGATGTTATCTCCAAAGATGTCGGACTCCGAGATAAGCGGATAAGGGACAAGAATCCTAGAGTGGGAGGAGACTTCAGTTTGGGTAAAGATGAGACTCTTAGAGAGCTTATCCTAATCCTATCGGGAGTCCAAGATTAGCAGTAGTCCTGAGTCCATTGGAGTTAGGCTTCCATTGGGACTATGATTGAGTTGGCTATAAAAGAGAGGCATCTCTATGGGTCTAAGGTATGTCTTTTTATGCTCAAGCTAGTGAGTTTAGCATTATTGATTATCTTTGAGAGATATTGAGTACTGACTTGATCGTCGGAGTACTCCCGGGTGGACGAACCACCGCCGGAGTCTCTTCTTTCTGTTGCAAGTCAGCCAGGTGTCATCTATTCTGCCAGTACTCTCCAGTTGAAAACTGAGTTGGCAGTGTGGTCGAAAATCAACACCCACAACTTGGCACCGTCTGTGGGAACGAAAGGAAAATAGATGGCCAACGACAGACCGAAAGAGAAGGTTAGGGACGACACCCCTACTGAGAGTGGGAACATATTGACCTTGGCGTCGAAGAAGACAACTACAACAAAGAAACTCGTGATAAGAATCACGGAGAAGAGAACGTCGGCCAGGAGGGCGACGTGCCGAAGAAATCAGACCGAAACAAGTATTATAACGAGGACGACCTCCAGGAATGGAAAGAAAGATGCTTACGAAGGGACGACGAGATGAAAGGAATGGCGAACAAATTGGCGAACCTGCAAACGGTTGTCAATTTCATGATACAGAACAACGTCATGCAGCCACCGTTCTCGTCACAAGATACGACGATTCCAGCAGCCAAGAAAGATGCCCAGGCAGGGAGGTAGAAGACAACTCTTACGACTCCTTAGCACGATAGGACCAAGGAACATTCTCACCGGCCTTCAAGGGAGGTTGGACAAGGAGAATCAAGAAGGGGAGATTCACAGAGGACACATCGCACCAAGGAAGCTGACTCCAAAGAACATCGGCATGTTCAGGGGAAAGACCTCTGTTTCGACGCGACCAATGGAGGGAGGTCCAAAAGGACTCGCAATGACACAGGAAGTAGTGCACCAAAGAGGCTGAAACCCAGAGATAGCCGAGCTCCTGGACGAACCAAGGAGGATCTGAGGGATTACCTCCAGAGAAAGCGACAAGATGCCGAGGTGACCTCACCTGTCAAGCCGAGATAACACTGGATATGAGAAGACAAGAGCTCAGCCCAAGTAAGCCGATCCTGGATTCCAGATCTCGGATCCCAGATCCCAGAAGACAAGATCTCGGCCTAAGATAATTAAGTCCGAGAAGAGAAGAGCTTGGCGAGATTATGTTTAACACTTGTTGAAATTTGTAGCAATTTACAAGTTGAAGTTAAACTGAAATCATTGTTTAACATTTGTTAAAATTTGTGGGCAATTTACAAATTGAAGTTAAATCGAGATTATTGTTTAACACTTGTTGAAATTTGTAGCAATTTACAAGTTGAAGTTTGTAGCAATTTACAAGTTGAAGTTAAACCGAGATCATTGTTTAACACTTGTTGAAACTTGAGAAAAGTTTGAAAGTTAAAGTTAAACTGAGATTATGTTTAACACTTGTTGAAACTTGAGAAAAGTTTACAAGTTGAAGTTAAACCGAGATTATGTTTAACACTTGTTGAAACTTGAGAAAAGTTTACAAGTTGAAGTTAAACCAGGGTCATGATTAAGGAAGGAATGATATAGGTTCCATCACTTCAGGATGCCGAGGTAATAGAACCTAGGGGGCAGTTGTGGGGACATATTTTTTGAATGACAACACGTGGCCGAGGTGTCACCGAAGTGCCAGCCGAGGTTCCACGTGTCATGGTCATGATGCCGAGATGATCTCGACTAGGCCAAGGTTATCTCCAAAGATGTCGGACTCCGAGATAAGCGGATAAGGGACAAGAGTCCTAGAATGGGAGGAGACTTCAGTTTGGGCAAAGATGAGACTCTTAGAGAGCTTATCCTGATCCTATCGAGAGTCCAAGATTAGTAGTAATCCTGAGTCCACTAGAGTTAGGCTTCCATTAGGACTATGATTGAGTTGGCTATAAAAGAGAGACACCTCTATGGGTCTAAGGTATGTCTTTTTATGCTCAAGCTAGTGAGTTTAGCATTATTGGTTATCTTTGAGAGATATTGAGTACGGACTTGATTGTCGGAGTACCCCCGGGTGGACGAACCACCGTCGGAGTCTCTTCTTTCTGTTGCAGGTCAGCCAGGTGTCATCTATTCTGCCAGTGCTCTCCAGTTGAAAACTGAGTTGGCAGTGTGGTCGAAAATCAACACCCACAAGTTCATTGTCTCTACAATCGTTGTTTTAGTTATTTCAAACTACTATAAAATCATAAATAGATCACGAATTTTAAGTGTGATGTATGTTATTTAATCATAAAATTTTTATTTTGTCAAAACGTGATATTTGGGAGTGTGATTGTTAAGGGTCATTTTCGATCACACTTTTTAACTATCATTAAAAGATAATTCCATCATGTGTTTTGACCGTGATAATAAACATTTAGATCATGGATTTTAAGTATGATTAATAACCAATAAAACTTAAGACTGAGCTTAAATAATATATGATTGATAATGAGATAAGGTCACAGTTATATGCAGTGGCGGAGCCACAGTTGGACGAGGGGGGTCACGTCCCCCCCCCCCCCTCAGTTTTGATATAATTTTGTTGTTGTTGTTATTGCTGCATTGTTCACACACAATATGTAGTTTATTTAGTACTCTTAGAGCGTCATGTGGTGTTATTTATGTGGTGGTCTAAATCAATAATATAGTGTCAAATTTTATGAATGGAACTTAATAACTCATTATTGTTAGGTAATAGGTGAATCACTTAGTGTGAGTTGCGATTGTTTATATCCAAAGCACCACGTCATCAACACCACATAATATTTTGGGATTATCTAATAATTTATATTCAAAACACATTTTTATAATCAATACTGCCTCTCTAATATTTTTCTATCAAATAAAAATTGTAGAAATTTTATAATGATTTGTGCTATAAATGATTTGCTTCTATTTTCTAAAATTAAGAATTTTAATTTGTAATTTTTTGTACTAAAATTGCATACTTACATTACTATTATATCTGAGTTATTTCACATTATTATAGAATTTTGATTAGTTGGTATTAATAATAAATAATTAAATTTTAATGCTTAGATTTAGCTCATAAAATTATTATTATTTTATTGTTGATCACCAAAAAAAAATTTTGAATTATAAAGTGCCCCCTGTAGACACCCCATTTTTGACCGCCCTTAAGACGTGGGCGCTGCTGATGGTTTACTTGGTGGCGAAAGTTGTGCAGTGCAAGGGTTCGATTTCTTCGGCAAGAAGAGAGTCAAATCCGAACTTCATACCCCTTTTTGGACCAAAACGGTCTTGATCAAAAGATTTTAGACCTTGAAACCCTCTCTTTCAAAATAGTTTTTGAAAAAGTTCCTACGATGTTTCGACGCTCGCATTTTGTTAAATGTTGCGCTTTTTGGTAAACCGAGCAAAGGACAAAGTAGAAATGAATGAAGGAGAGATGAAATATTTTGAAAAACCTTTCAAAATACCTTGTTTAGGGGTTTGGAGGTGAAGAAAAGAGGAGGGGAGGGAAGAAAACAAGTTGGAGAAGAAGTTCGGCATGAATTCCGGTAGGATCGAAACTTAGCATCCTTCACTCAAAGTGGCATAACTTTTTTCACAGTTGTAATTTTGAAGTACGGTTACCACCATTGGAAAGAATACTTCCAGGGCTACAATTTAGGCTCAAGAATGACATGAAAAGTAGTCTATATGAAGGAGTTATGTCTGGTTGAAGTCGGGCCCAAAAAGTAGATTTTTCAGTTCAACCAGAGGTGGAGGATGTGGGCCATAAATGGGATTTTTGGGCCATGTGTCGGCCATGAATGGCCAATTCCGGCCCCATGCCATCCAAAAGTGACCCATGCCGGCCATGGATGATCAAGTGCCGGCCAACAATGGTCATGTGCCGGCCATAGATGGCAGAAAGCAGTTTTTGGCAGATATTTGTTGTCCAGCTGGTACAGCTGTCTCTCTTGAGATATTTTCAGCCTAAAGCTTGTATCTTGCTATATATTGAAGCCATATATCTCATATTGAGGGGGTTGGAACAATTTAGCAAAAGGTTTGGGAGCCTCTCTCTCTAAAACCTCTCTCTAGTTTTCTCTTTCTCTTAAGCTTTTGTGCTAGAAGCTTGCATACAACCATCTTCAACCTATCAACCCTTAACAAGAGTGGATTATCTTTGGGTTGAGGTAGCTTGGGACTTTTTATGAGCTCCAAAAGGTGGTTTTGGCCCAAGAAAAGTGGTTATTCTTGTGTTGTGCTTCAAGGGTGAGCATCTCCCTCTTTTAAGCTTATTTTTGTACACAATCTTGGCCACCTTCGCATGCTGATTTTGACCTAGTTGTCAACTACAAAAGCCTTTGTTTTTAAGTGTTTAAAATGATGGTTTGAGGCCTCTTTGAAGTTAGGGGTGGTCCACCCTCCTTTGTTGCTTATTTGCTAAGTGTTGAGCCATCTTTTAAAGAATTTCAAACAACCTTTTTTTAGCCTTAAAACCACTGAATTCCAGAGGAATTTCAGTAGTAGAAAACTTGTTTTAAGGTCCCAAATAGGAGTGGGAGGGGGGGGCTCCCCTCCTTGTCTCTCCATGCTATACCTAGTTAGCCTTGCAAGGTAACATGTTTTTGTGACTTGTCTTAGCTTAGCTTGAGCATGCTTTTGGCTATATTTTAACATGTTTAAACTCTGTTTTTAGCTGGTTTGGCCACTCATTACTTGCATATTGCACTTGTAGTGTAAACTTGCTCACTAGCCTAGTGTACTTGATGGCTTAGCCTATTAATCTAGCATGTGTATGCTCCACTCCAGCATGTTTTTGGCTCTAATTTAGCATGCTTTAGGACTATTTTGAGCGGTCTGGGCCTTTTGAGGCTTGCTTTGTATAGCTATAGTGCAAGTGCCTTAACTAGCTTTGAGTTTTAGGGCCTCTAGCATGCTTTGCTTGTGATGTTTGCATGTTATGGCATCATTTAGCATGTGATTTCAGAGCATATATCATTGACACACTCTCACATGTTCCACTATTTCATTGCTTTTGTAACAACCCTCGTCACTGTTTACCGATTAACCATTGATTACTGCTAAACTGAGACTGATTGTGATTGATAACTAAAGTAATTGAACTGATTGAAATACTGAACTAACTGACTGAAATCTGAAACTGATTGATTGACTGTATCTGTTTAAATGCATTTTTATCTGTTGCTTGTTAATTGATCTGTTCGTGTTTTTATGGTTAATTTGCAAATTGAAGGCCTTATCGGCGGCTGAATCTGAAATTGATTGATATTCTATGATCGTTAGAATTAATGTGAATTTATAGCATATTTATCTGAAAACTGATTTGGTATGATTAAATTAGATTAAATAATGATTAAATTAGATTAAATATTGATAAATTGCATTGTTACACTTATTCACAATTTTGCCATCCTTAGTGGCCACTACCTAGGACACCTTTGAGCCTTATTTCACTCAAACAAAAACATTTCCTCATCCCCTTGTCCTTGCTAGCCGACCAAGAGAGAGTGATAGTAAGAATAGTGAATTCAACATAGAGATTGGGCTTGAATCTTGAAGAATTGAAAGCTTAAGTGCATAATTGAGCCTCTAGACTTGTAATTGAGGAACCTAGGTATGAATTTCATCCTTCTTATTGTGTATTTAAGTTCCTTCTAGCATGGATCATGGTAGTTGAAAGAGTTAAGTCAAGAATTGGTTCATTAATGTTGAATTGGAGCTCATTCCATGCATGCATGTTTGAATTGTTGAATTTGAGTTGATTCCATGGAGAATTGTCTCATGCATGCTCATGGTTATGTTAAGTCCATGCTTTCATCTTGTTTTTGGAACAATTGGCTCCTTAGAGCCTCAAATTGAAGCTTTGAAATGGTTTTAATTCATGCATGTTTGCATGTTCTTCATATTCATGAAAATTGGTTTCAAATTGAGTTATTTGTAACACCCTTGGGCCTCGATTTTACAAATTGAGCTTTGAATCATGTTAAAGTATGAGTTTTGATGTGTTTTCTGGAAAATTGGCCCAAGAGGATCGAAATTTATGGTTTAAAACTTGGTTTTGAGCTTGAGGTTCAAATCTGGAATTTCCAGAATTTGGACTCACGCTCGAGCGGGGTGACTGGCACTCGAGCGTGGAAATCGTGCTCCCAGCATTTTGTTCTGTTTTGAAGTCCACTTGAGGGGAAGAATTGATGCTCAAGCAGGACATTGTGTCTCATGCTCGAGCGGGTGTCGAGCGCCCAATCGAGTGTGATTTTCACCTATCCAGCACTTTTGACTGTTTTGAAGAACGCTCGAGCGGGTAACTCTATGCTCGAGCTGAAACCTTTGTCTGCATGTCTGCTTGAGCGGAGTAACCTACGCTCGAGCGTGACCCCTATTTTCTGAAAAGTCTGAAAATGCTTTTAAAGTGCATCTTTGCATCCTCATCCCATCCTAGGCATTCTTAGGCCTAGTTTAAAACATCTTAATGAGGATATAGATGTAGAACACACCGAGGCAAATTAGGGATTAAGTTATTATTTTCCCAACTGTGTAGCTTAGTGTGTGTTCAATCTGTAACTGTGTAGGGTTGGCGACTGGGGACGCACTCTAGCTTTACTGTAGCCCAGAACTCTGTGAGTAACAACTGTGTAAAGATATGTTCAAAATGATTATCTTCTGAACAAATGAACCGTATGCTTTCTGAACTGATACTGTTAATTGAATGAATGTATGTCCTATATTCTGAACTGTATTGTGGCATCCTTAGCAACTACTGTTTACCGTTACTGTTACAGAGATCTCTGTCGCTTCCCTTGTTGGAACCACTACTGTTACTGATTGATGGCCATCATTTACTGTTCGGTCTTTTAAGACCTACTGTTTACTGTACTGTTATGTTAATGGATGTACCACATATGACTGTACTGACTGAACAACTGAAATACTGATTTAATGAACTGTTTTCATTACTGTAAGGACATTCATTCTTAACCCCTTTACCCATTGTGTATTCACTAGGCTTTAGCTCACTGCTCATATATATATGTAGGTGTACAGGCACCAGACCGCAGCTAGGAGCATTGGGGTAAACTCCAGTTTTGTCGAGCCAACCTATGTGCCTCAATGCGAGGTTCCGATCCTGCCAAGTTATGGCTTAGGGGTGTTTTAGTTCCCCCTTTTGTCTTTGTAACCGTTTTGTTTACTGTACTGTACTGTTTAATAAGGATTAGGTCCCTGAACTGAATGATTGCATCCCTGAACTGAATGATTGCATATATGTACATACTGTTTTGTCTGACTGTATATATTTGAATGAAAAGTCTTTTTGCATACAGATTATCACAGCTCATTGGACATTGTTTATTTACTGTATTGGCTTCCGCCAGCCCCTATACTCTGTATTACTGTATTACTGTTAAGCAGGCCTTCGGTAATCTTGGATTACTAGCCGGTTACGGTGCTAAACCCATAGGGACGGGTTTGGGTCGTGACAGCTTTGTGCCTTGTTTGTGAGCCAATATATGAGCATATCTTTCTTGCCATCTATGCTGCAAGTCTAACATGTTTTTGCTACTATTTTGACCTGCCTTAGGTCTGTTTTGAATGGTCAAGGTCATTTGAGCATTGCTTAGTATGGTTATAGTATAAAGGATTTTGACTAGCTTTGAGTTTTGAGACCTTTAACATGTTATGCATGTGATGTTTGCATGGTATGGCACCATTTAACATGTAATTTTAGTGCATATAGTGTATTCACACTCTCATATACTTCACTTCTTCATAGCTTTTGAGGATTGTGTATTATGCCTTGCTTATAGGCCAACATGTGTGCATGTTTTTCTAGTATTTTGAGCTCCCATTTCAGCATGTTTAGACCATTATTTTGGCATGATTAAGCTCTGTCCAGAGTTGGTTTGGTCATTTGTGCTATGTATTGCATGCCTCTTGTGTATTGCTCTTCACTAGCTTTGGTGCTTTTGGCCTTTTAGCATGCCTTGCATGCATTGCTTGCATGATTTAGTGTCTTTCGCATGTCATTTTAGTGCTGAAATTTCTACAATCTTCCTCCATGCTTCACTCTTTCATTTGCTTTGAAAGTGGTCTTAAGCCCCTTGTTGGCTTGAGCATGGAATTGAGGCTCTCATGCCTAATGGTTTTAGCCTTCTCTTGAGGGTTTCTACTAACCAAAAGCATGGGGCTTCTTTCATGCTCAAGGTACTTGTGGCTGAGGCCATTTTTCCCATTAGAGGACTTTCACATCGGACAAACCAATTAAGGAATGGTTTGGTAACTTAAAATGTGTAAACAAGAATTGAGCTAAGTAAAACATGACAAGATAAACATGTGTTGCTGTTGCATTTGCATTGCATTGTGTTCAATCAGACGTCATATTGAACACAAGGTGAATCGGTCCATTTCATACTCAAAGTGATGAAAATGGGCCAATTCCCTTTGTCTCCATTGCATTTGATCACTCTTTATAAGGTAGTGGTCTTAGTGTCTTGTTTGTTGTGCATTCATTGAATTTGTGCAAGTTGGATCCTTGGCCATTATGCATTGCATGCTTGGTTGATGGTTTTAGATCCAATGATGCCTCTCCTTTGAGGTTTTGAGATGATAAGGAGTGGCACAGTACACACATGTCCTTGGGAGACCCTCTATTTTCTCTGTTTGGTGCTCTGTTGCAGTTCTGTGTCACAGCACACCAGTGGCCGGCAGTGCCTTGCAGATGGCCGGCACTGCTTCATCATTGGCCGGCAGTGCACACCCTTGGCCGGCAGGTGGCCGACAACAACTCCTCATGGCCGGCAGGCCACTGGTGGATTCCTCAGAGTTGGTTTGGTAAGGTGGAGCAGAAAGTTCCTAAAAATACCCTGCAAGCAGAGCCTCTCAAGAGAAAATCGGAAGGCGTTTCGGGGCGAAAACCGAATGCATGCATGTTCAATTTCGTAAAGCAGTGCTGAGGCAATGGAGTTAGCATTTTATTTGTTTATTTGATGTACATTTGGTTTTGTAATTTAATTAATTAGTGTGCTAATTAGTTGATTGTTGTAACAATTAGTAAGTAGTTTACTTGTTATTCAATTTGATTTGTAACAATTAGTCTAATTAGCTTAATTAGATTAGTTGATTAGCTTAGCTTAGATTGGCTTAGCTTGTTCATTTGGACCCTCCGTCGCGAGGGTACAATGTTGTAATAAGGGGGTGTGTGTGTGTGCATGTCTTCCAACCCCTACTTCTTTCTCCCTTTTACTTATCAGCTTTTGATGGTTAGTTTAGGGACATTTTCAATTAGCATACCTTATGCTTGTATGCGTGCATCATTCATTTGTCTTGCATGCACCGGGCTCGACGCATCATACAAACTATATTGTATTTTAATACATATTTGAATACTTATATCAAAGTGTTACATTCATATGCTATCTTAGATAGTCGAGCCTACTTAGTTGCATTTTTATATGTGTTGCATTAGGCATTTTAACATAGTTAGGATCATGCATTGTTTTTAACTAGTTTTCTGTTTTGGCTCGGAATACACTGTAAGTGTTTATGCTTTAGCATTCCTGCATGAGTGTGAGTGATTGCCATGTTTAGTATGCTTGCCATGAGACTATGTGCTTAAATGATTAACTGTATGAATGCCTGTGGATGAAGGCTTTATTGCTTGAATTGGAATAATTCATCAAAATGTGCGTTTTAAGCCCATTTTGTGGAGTGGCAAAATCACGTTGTTTTAAAGCCCACTTGAGGGTGGCAAATCCGCGCTTTAGCCTACTTGCGAGTAGCATTTTCAAACCATTTTAAAAAATAAACATGAGTTATTTTGTTCCAATTCTCGTGATTGAGTCTATACTTGTATGTTGTGCGCATCACATAGTAAAATAGATTAATAACCGGAATAAGAACACATGTGTTTTCAAAAACAACATATCATGTTAGTAGAGGCCGATTTTTGATCGGGCGAGCGGGGGTGCTCATTTCAGGACCTTCTCCTCTCGTACTCAAGTTCCCGAGCCGAGGCAACTTTGGTGATGACAGACACGTGGCCTTAGGCACGAGTCAGGGTTTCCTAATTTCTCAAAATAAAATATTTAGGTGGCGACTCTAAAATTTGGCAAAGCAGTCCATGTTTGGCACTTTTTGATTAAAATCGATTTTTCAAAATGATTTGCTGGATTTGGACTCTTTGGTGATTTATCAGTCTTACATTGCACTTTGTGAGATTAGATTCAGAACCATGACAGGAGTTCGAACTATAGTAGCATGAACCCAAATCTGCGCCCTCTCCAAAAGGGGGGCGCGCGGGGGAAGTTCGGGCGGTCTACACCCCCTTTGCCTTAATTTCTTGGCTCCGCCACTGGTTATATGCAATTTTCATTACGGTTAGTGTGTGTGATAAAAAAAAGGTTCAACCACAAAATGTGACAATCAATCATAGGATATAAACTGTTATTAAAATCTGAATAGAACTAATATATAAAATATAATCGATAGCATTTGTACAAAAAATTTCTTTGAATTACAATATTGACCACATATAAATAGCTAATAACCTCACATATTTTGTAAATGAAAGTCGAATGTTGGAAAAATATATACAATAAAAGTTAAGGAACAAAAGGTTTTTTTTACTGTAATTACACAATAAAATCTAATTAAAAATAAAAAAAAATTTAAGAAAAACTCAAAATTCTTGAATGTTCTATTTTCTTTAACCATATTTTGCATCTCTCCAAATAATTTTTTACTTGAATAAAAATAGCACAAATTATTTCAGAGGTCACTAGAAGCGTAAGAATAAAGTTACTATTTTTTTCTTTTCAACCGCGACAAGAAAAAGAATCCAGTTGACAAAATCAATGGTACAATTGTCCAAACACCTAAAAATCTAAACACAGCTTCTATTAACTATGTTCTGAGTTGATATTAATTTCCCTAGTGTATATACTTAGTCCATGATCTAGTGACCAATTTGCAGAGTCAAGTGTCCTGTTGTATGAGTTAGGGCAGTCCACAACGTATCAATGCCATAATCAATGCCTCGTTTAGAAAATTGATTATTCTAGTTGGCTTTTTAATTTTTGATTATTTCAGTCTGGTTATAAAAATTGCGTTTGAGAAGTTGGTTGTTTTTTTTGGTAGTTGATTTAATGATTCGGATGTGATATTTTATCTTATTAATTATTGTAGTCTATTTCAACCAAAAAATATATATAAAAAAAATAAAATAAATAAATAAAAAAGCAACTTGTCAAATACACCCAATCAAAACAATAACCAATGAGTGTGTGTTTAGTTGTCCACATTGCACTGTCTAGAGTAACTATCTTACTAGTGTCAAGAGTGACCCTTGAAAATGCAGCAGATACTTTAATTCTCTTCTACAATATAGGTTTTTCATCATCTAACGATGCAGAGCATAAGAAATTTAAAGAAGACTAAATTTAAATAAGTAATGATATTTAGATATTGACATGATGTTATAGAGAAACTAATAAGAATTTTCTATAATTATATTTCTAATATTATTAGAGTATTATTTGATTATTATTTTGGAAAATTTGGCTATAAACCCCCTTTACCTTCCTTTCATTGTTAAAAGGATTAAGAAAAAAATTATACTTTCTAAACCCTCTCATAATTATAAAGTCTTGCATAAAGGACAAATTTATTATTTAAATATTTTATATAACTATTATACCCACTCTCTTCCACACTCTCTTCCTTTCCATAGATGGCCTCTTCAAGAAGAGCGCCGAGCTCTGCAACTTGTATGGCACTGAAGCCGCCGTCATCACATTTTCCAACGCCGGCAACACCTTCACCTTCGACAACCCCTCCGTCGACTCCGTCCTCGACCGTTACCTCTACATGACTTCATCATCCTCCAGAGCCTCCGCAAGCTTCTCTTCCCTCTTTCGACATAGGGTTTCAACTCAAATCTGTGCACCATGAACGATTCCGATCTCTAATCTCCCAAGATCGACCTACGTGAACCGTTGTAGAATCGGCGAATCCCTCATCAACAATCGTTGATCAAACACAGTTCCTACAAATCGCACTAATACATATATATATATATATATATATGTTTTGAGTCTTTAAGATCGGAGATTTGAATAATTTTTTAGTAGAAGAGAGACCTGTTACATCAAGTTTTCGACAAAGAATTCGAATTGTGAAAGAGTACAGAGACGAATCGCGCGACTGTTCAAAATTTTCATATTTGAACACAGTTCTTCAGATTTTTCATATATATATATATATGTGTGTGTGTGTGTGTGTGTGTTTGTGTGTGTGTGTGTGTGTGTGTGAGAGAGAGAGAGAGAGAGAGATTTTTCATTTGGATAGTGTTGTTAAGTTCTTAAATTGATCTATTGATGAGTTGTTACTATGTTCTCTCAACTTTTTGTTGTAAAATTGTTTTTGATTTTGATAAATTTTTGTGTCGTAAGTGAGCAATATGGATTGTGTATATGTATAGATAACAAAGAAGTCAAAAAGGTGATACGAAAGAAGCAAGTAACTGTGAAGAAACAGAAGAATAGTGGTTGTGAATGATATAATTTCATTTGATAGAACCAGAGTAAAATTTTACTCTAGTTCTATTGCTCTGTTTTTTTCATTTGACAGAACCAGAGTAAAATTTTACTTTTATACAGAGTAAAATTTTACTTTTAGCTTCAAAGTCTCACAGTTTACTTGTTTTTCAGAGTAAAATTTTACTTTTATACAGAGTAAAATTTTACTTTTAGTTTCAAAGTAAAATTTTACTTTTATACAGAGTAAAATTTTACTTTAGTTTCAGAGTGTAACATTTTACTCTTATTCAGGGTAAAATTTTATTTTTATACAGAGTAAAATTTTACTTTTAGTTTTAGAGTGTAAAATTTTACTTTTAGTTTTAGAGTGTAAAATTTTACTCTTATTCAGAGTAAAATTTTACTTTCATACACAGTAAAATTTTACTTTGAAATACACAGTGAAGATGACTTAATAGGAGAGGTGATAGATATGAGGGTATTACAGTAAAATAAACAAGTTTTAAAATATTAGGGGGTTTTGAAAGTACTTATATAATTCTTGTCCTTTTGAAAGACAAATTAGATAGTGAGGGGGCTTTCACCAAATCCCCCTATTATTTTGGGAAATTTGGCTATAAACCCCCTTTACCTTCCTTTCATTGTTAAAAGGACTAAGAAAAAAATTATACTTTCTAAACCCCTTCATAATTATAAAGTCTTGCATAAAGGACAAATTTATTATTTAAATATTTTATATGACTATTATACCCACTCTCTTCCACACTCTCTTCCTTTTCATAGATGGCCTCTTCAAGAAGAGCGCCGAGCTTTGCAACTTGTATGGCACCGAAGCCGCCGTCATCACCTTCTCCAACGCCGGCAACACCTTCGCCTTCGGCAACCCCTCCGTCGACTCCGTCCTCGACCGTTACCTCTACATGACTTCATCATCCTCCACAGCCTCCGTAAGCTTCTCTTCCCTCTTTCGACATAGGGTTTCAACTCAAATCTGTGCACCATGAACGATTCCGATCTCTAATCTCCCGAGATTGACCTACGTGAACCGTTGTAGAATCGGCGAATCCCTCATCAGCAACCGTTGATCAAACACAGTTCCTGCAAATCGCACTGATACATATATATATATATATATATATGTTTTGAGTCTTTAAGATCGGAGATTTGAATGATTTTTTAGTAGAAGTGAGACCTGTTACATCAAGTTTTCGACAAAGAATTCGAATTGTGAAAGAGTACAGAGACGAATCGCGCGACTGTTCAAAATTTTCATATTTGAACACAGTTCTTCAAATTTTTCATATATATATATCTGTGTGTGTGTGTGTTTGTGTGTGTGCTTGTGTGTGTGTGTGTGTGTGTGAGAGAGAGAGAGAGAGAGAGAGAGAGAGATTTTTCATTTGGATAGTGTTGTTAAGTTCTTAAATTGATCTATTGATGAGTTGTTACTATGTTCTCTCAACTTTTTGTTGTAAAATTATTTTTGATTTTGATAAATTTTTGTGTCGTAAGTGAGCAATATGGATTGTGTATATATAATAGATAACAAAGAAGCCAAAAAGGTGATACGAAAGAGGCAAGTAACTGTGAAGAAACAGAAGAATAGTGGTTGTGAATGATCTAATTTCATTTGATAGAACCAGAGTAAAATTTTACTCTAGTTCTATTGCTCTGTTTTTTTCATTTGACAGAACCAGAGTAAAATTTTACTTTTATACAGAGTAAAATTTTACTTTTAGCTTCAAAGTCTCACAGTTTACTTGTTTTTCAAAGTAAAATTTTACTTTTATACAGAGTAAAATTTTACTTTAGTTTCAGAGTGTAACATTTTACTCTTATTCATGGTAAAATTTTATTTTTATACAGAGTAAAATTTTACTTTTAGTTTTAGAGTGTAAAATTTTTCTTTTAGTTTTAGAGTGTAAAATTTTACTCTTATTCAGAGTAAAATTTTACTTTCATACAGAGTAAAATTTTATTTTGAAATACACAGTGAAGATGGCTTAATAGGAGAGGTGATAGATATGAGGGTATTACAGTAAAATAAACAAGTTTTAAAATATTAGGGGGTTTTGAAAGTACTTATATAATTCTTGTCCTTTTGAAAGACAAATTAGATAGTGAGGGGGCTATCACCAAATCCCCCTATTATTTTTATGTTTTGTAAGATATTTAGGTCAAGAATATTTTGTTAATTTTTATTATTACTGTCATGTGTTGTAAAGGTCGCCTATGGGACATTTTGTGAGTCAAGTTAAATATTCTCCATACATAAAAATAAAAGTTGAATTTAAAGTCAAAATTAGAATTGGTTCGTTTGGTTTAGTTTTTGAAAAGAATTTTGAGTTTTGAATTATCTTTTGAAAGATAAGTTGTTAAAAAGATTTTTGAAAATTAAATATTTATTTGGTTATGAGTTTTGAAAATAATTTGGGAATTATTTGTAGTCTTTTTTTTTTTTTTTTGTAGTTTGGGAGTGAGAAAAAAATTAATTAATTGATGTGTAGAATGAGAAAGAGTAGAGTAAAAGTGATTGATTGATTTATTAATAAATAAGAAAAAAGAGAAGGACAGAGGAGAGAGGAAAAATAATTTTAAATTTTTTTTTTTTGAAAATTAATAAATCAAACATGTTTTTTTTTTTTGATTTTTTTATCCAAATATTAATTTAAAAACGGAAACAAACGGTACCAAAGCTTCTTCTACATTTTAAAATATATAATTTTACTTTTACGTTTCTAGTTGTTGCATTATTCATTATTATAATTCATTTTTTACTCGCTCTATCTTTTGGTGTCATCTTTATAGATAATAAGACAGACATAAAAAGATATTAAAATTAAAAATAGATATTTATGAGGTGTTTGGCATGTGCAAAAAATAGGGGAGCTTTCCTACATCCTACTTTAATTAGTGTTACCAAAAAGCAATCTAAGACGGGAGGTGAATTAGATTTCTAAAAATAAAAATTAATAATACCCAATAAAAATAACAAGTAGTACAACAAATAATTAATTGATGATATATATAGATGAATAACAGTTAATGATTAAGATAGATTAGCAATGGATTTTAACTATCACAGTAAATGAAAGTTAATATATCAGATAGTTATATCAGTTAAGTAAAGAGATTAGGGATGAAGAGGGAAACATATCTACAGTGGTTCAGCTTTAACTTAATCTACATCCACTTCTCAGGCTTCACTTGAGATTTTTCACTATTTTCTAGCTTCACAGCGGTGCTAGCAACTACTTCACAAATGGAGCAATCCTCCACACAGATTTTACACAGACTTTCCAAGTCTTCAAACCCTTGCAAATCTTAGGTGATTCACAATCACTCTTAAGGAATTAAGAAACCTAAGTGTGCTACACTCTTACAATGTTGGGATGATAGGTTTTGCTTTCACAAAAAGCTAGAAATGAAACTCTCTCTCCAGAAATATTTCAGAGATTGAAGCTCTGAGTTATATTAGTAAAAACCTCTCAAAGGTGTATATGCTTAAAGCTAAAGCTCATTGCAATTTCTGAAGGGAAAATAAAAATCAGATGAAGAACACTTTAGAGAATAGAGAAAATGAGATTGATGAAAGATTAGAAATAATTTCTTGCTTGTGTTGTTGTTGTTGTTGTTGTGTCGACTTTAGCAGTAGGAGCACTTTTATTTGTTTAAGGAGAAATTCATCCGTTTTGTATTGCGTGTATTAAGAAGATTGAGTGAGATTTTGATTAAATCTACTCTACTCAAACTTGCATTCCCCATACATGATTAGATGTTGAAGGAGTTGAAAAATGGGTCTGATTGTTGGCAAGTATTTTTGAAAAATAGCCATTGCAGCACAGAGTGGTCGTCCATCCAGATGTCCAGATGAAGTTTTACTCTTGGTGGTCATCCGCCTGGACGTCCTCTTGGATGTCCCGTCAAGTCGCGGTCGTCAAGGATGACTGTCGCGGTCGTCGAGTATATTGCTGGTTTGATAACCGGAGTGAAGTAGAACTGAACTGGAGTAAAATTGGGCCAAAATTCCATGGTTGGTTGTTCAGCCGAATGTCTGGCCAGTTGTCCTCTCAGACGTCCGGCCCCTTGTGGACTGGGCTGCTTTGCTCTGCTGTTGGGCTGCTTCGCTATAAAAGATCTTTAACAAATGAAATTAATAAGTATCCTCAATTTGTAATATTTGAATTAATATTTAACTCTCAAAATAAATCAAAACAGATAATAAATAATCATCAAAATAAAATATGTCTAAAAATCTCCCTATTTTTTATGATGGCACATCATGATGCTTTTGATTTGTTTTTAAGCAAGGAAAACTCCCCCTCAAGTTATGCTCCCCCTGAATGTTTACTTAAATAGAATAAAGCAAGATAACAAATAATAAGAAAATCATGATCATGAGTAAAGCACATTAAATTAGACAAATAAAGTGCACAAAATGTGATACCAATATTTTATGTTCAGGACTGTTAGAAGATAGAAAGAGAACAAGATCAAAAAAAAAAAAAAAAATCATTAGAGTTTTACCAATATTTCTCCGCCTGTGACATTATCAAAAAATACAGAAATCACTACTCAGAATCAGGAGGTGGTGGAGGGAAGTGATAGTGATAGATGACATCAACTCAGGCCTCAATAT
Source organism: Camellia sinensis (assembly GCF_055761805.1). Taxonomy (NCBI): domain Eukaryota; kingdom Viridiplantae; phylum Streptophyta; class Magnoliopsida; order Ericales; family Theaceae; genus Camellia; species Camellia sinensis. The sequence goes on from NC_138963.1 coordinate 88,072,156, forward strand.
GATCAACATGAGTGTTGAGTGCGCCAAATTGCTGAATCAAATAGCTTTAAGCTTCGCCAAATTGAGTCATTTGCTATGCCATTTGTTGTTCATATGCTAGGCGTTGATTGTAGCGTTCCTGCTCCATAGCTAAAAAGTTCGTCCAATATGCAAGAGGCGGTTAGTGGGGTGGTGGTACGGTAACTTGAGGATGATCTTGAGGATCTTCCATGGGAATGTCAGGAGCAGCCATACCTCCTAGCAGAACATCACCTTCTCCAAAAATAGGGCGATAAGATGAGGATATACCATTTTAGGAAAATTTACCAAGTTTTGCCATCCCATGGCTTCAAGTTTAGCCATCAAGAGAGCATCATACTTTGGGGCAAGATTGACTCTTCAGCCCGTAATGATGGAGTGGGATGACATGGTTGCACATTCTTGGTCTTGGTGTGGTGTGAGGAAGTCAATAGTTGGATATTGTCATTTTTTGATGTGAAGACTGTCCTGCCTCTCAGACTCAAGGCTTCTTAGTGCGAGGAGCCATAACGGTTGACTAAAAAAAATAGAACAACCATTCAACAAGTTCAGATCAAGCAATGAAAAAAAAATATTAGGTCCTCCAAATGAATTTAACAATGGTAGGCAAAAAAAATGTTTGGAAGTTTGACATAAGAATTTCAGCAGATTCAGTATTCATGAAAAGAGTTTAATATTTTGAAGCAACTACGAATGGATTTTTAGGCATAATGATAGTACACAAGAAGTAAGACCTAGTAACTAATCTGATAACATCACATAATATGGATGTTCAATTCATAGGTACAAGATAGTTAAATATTTAAGATGAAATAAGTAATGAAGATTTGAAGTTTAAAAAAAAAAAAAATTGACATCATCCTAGATTTTGACATATCAGGACAAGAATGTATATATATATATATATATATGAATGTATGAAGCCAAGATGATAATGTTTAGAAATCAATAGCACAAATCAATGAATATGGGTCAAGCATTATCAATCTATGTTAGATTAAGTAAATAAAACAAGTACTTAGCAAGAATCATGGAAGGATTTCACCATTTTTTAATTTTAAACAAAACCCACACATGAATGTAGAGCTTAAGTAAATTCATGGAAGAAATTAAGCAAAAACATGAAGGAAAATAAAGAAGGTTAAAAAAAACTTACTTGATTGTGCAAGAGGGTTGATAAAATTTGTGATTTTAGAGAGTTTTAAGGGAAGGAGATATGAGGGTTTAGGAGTTAGGGCACTTAGAAGCGAGGAAGAAAGAAAAATGAGAGAGAGAGAGAGTAGTCGGGTTTGGGGTTTTTAAAACTAGTCTAGGTGGGCACTGGTCGACCCCCTGGTTGTTCGCCAGAACGACCGGTTAGGCCAAATTTTTTTTTCCTGCTCTGCTACAATCCTGCCCTTTGCTGGTTACTAAGAAATGGCTAGGACTTATGAAGATGTGGTTTTAGATAGATAAAAACAAACTGTTAGGCAACAAAAATATGTTGAAGAAGAAATGTATGAGTCACTTGATAGCATTTAATTGATATGGAGATATAAATCCATATCAATGTAACAGTACACATACATCAGTTTAAGAAAAATTCACATTTTACATTCACAACAAAATTTTTAAGTGGAATTAGACATTCCAAGTTTGCCACGAATAAATTGAAGCGTTCCTCGCTTAGAGATTTTGTGAAAATATCTGCCAGTTGATTGTCGGTGTTTATAAATTCAAGAACAATATCCCATTTTTTTAACATGATCTCTTAAAAAGTGGTGCCGAATTTCAATATGTTTTGCTTGTGAGTGTTGAACCGGATTTTTGCTTAAGTTGATGGCACTAGTATTATCACATTTAATAGGAATGTGATCATAATGCAAATCAAAGTCCTTCAATTGTTGTTTCATCCATAGTACTTGGGCACAACAACTTTCGGAACCTATGTATTCAGCTTCGGGCATTGATAAAGTACATAATTTTGCTTTTTGCTAAACCAAGATACGAATGAGTTACCAAGGAAGTGACAAGTACCGCTAGCGCTTTTTCTATCAATTTTGCACCCGGAATAGTCAGCATCCAAGTAACCAATTAAATAAAAAACACCTCTAGGATAAAACGGTCCCAAATTTTGAGTACCAACAAGATATCTAAAAATTCTTTTAACAGCGCTAAGGTGTGAATCCTTAGGATTTGATTGATATCTAGCACACATGTAAATACTAAACATAATATCCGGTCTACTTCTTGTTAAATAGAGAAGTGAGTCGATCATACCTCGATATTTTGTTTGCTCAGTGGACTTACCATTTTCTTTGCTCAATGCGCTCATAGGTGTTCCGACTATTTTTGAATCATACATACCAAACATTTTGAGTAGTTCCTTTGTGTATTTACCTTAGTTGATGTAAATCCCTTCCTTACATTGTTTGATTTGAAGCCCAAGGAAATAATGTAGCTCTCCCATCATGCTCATCTCAAACTCACCTTGCATACACTCAGCAAATTCTTTACACAAAGTTTCATTAGTAGCACCAAATATAATGTCATCTACATATATTTGTACAATAAGTAAATCACCATATTTGGTTTTAACAAAAAGTGTTGTGTTAATCTTTCCTCTAGTAATACCATTTACAATCAAAAATTTTCTCAAACGTTCATATCATGCATGAGGTGCTTGTTTCAAACCATATAAAACTTTTGAGAGCTTAAACACATGATTTGGAAAAACATGATTTTCAAAATCAGGAGGTTATTTGACATAAACTTTGTCATTTATAAAACCATTTAAAAAAGCATTTTTACATCCATTTGATAAAGTTTGAAATTTCTATAACATGCAAATACAAGTAACGCGCGAATGGCTTCTAATCTAGCAACCGAAGCAAAAGTTTCATCGAAATCAATACCTTTTTCTTGATTGTATTCTTGAGCTACAAGTCTAGCTTTATTTCTAACAATGGTGCCGGATTCATCAAGTTTGTTTCTAAAGATCCATTTTGTACCAACAATAAAGTGATCTTTAGGTCTTGGCACTAAATTCCAAACTTTGTTTCTCTCAAATTGGTTGTGCTCTTCATGCATAGGTCTTGGCACTAAATTCCAAACTTTGTTCGTTGAATTCAACTTCTTGAAAATTCTTTGGCTCAATCTGTGAAAGAAAAGCTAAGTTACCGCTAATATTTCTAAATAAAGAGCGAGTGGCAACACCTTTGGTAGGATCACCTAGGATCAAATCCTTACGATGATTATGAACAAACTTCCATTCTCTTGGCAAATCATCATTGTTTCCACCTTCTTCTTGAGGAGAGAGAATAGGTTGTTCATCTTCTTTGTTCACTTCACGTGGTTGATCCATTTCTTTGTCAATGTTTGAATCTTCTACACTTGTTTCCAATTCTACAAGATCATTATTAACCACTTGCTTTGGAGAAGAAATGTTAATTTCATCAAATACAACATGTATAGATTCTTCGACAACAAGAGTTCTTATATTAAAAACACGATAAGCTTTACTAGTCAAAGAATAGCGAAGAAAAATTCCTTTATTAGATTTTGAATCAAATTTACCCAAATTGCCCTTACCATTATTATGCACATAACATTTACAACATGATACATGCAAGTGACTAATGTTGGGCTTTCTACCATTCCAAATTTCATAAAGGGTGTTTTTGAGAATATGTCTAATCAATGCACGATTTAAAATATAACATGCAGTGTGAACGACCTCAACCTGAAATTATATAGGAAGATTATTTGCGTAAAGTATTGTTCTACTCATTTCTTTTAAGGTTCTATTTTTCCTTTCTACTATACCATTTTGTTGAAGGGTCCTAGGAAAATTATGTCCAATATAATGCTCATCACAAAATAATTCAAAATTTTCATTTTCAAGTTCTCTACCATGGTCGGTTCGAATCTTAGTAATAAGAAAACATTTTTCATTTTTCATTTTACGACAAAGTTTTGTGAAAAAACAGAAAGTTTCATCTTTGTGTGCTAAAAACATAACCCATGTAAATCTTAAAAATCCATCAATAACTACAAGACAATAATGTTTACTACCAAGACTAGATGTCTTTGAGGGACCAAATAAATTCATATGCAATAATTGTAAATGTCTAGTGGTGGAAATAAGAGATTTTGATTTAAAAGATGTTTTGGTTTGTTTTCCTTGTTGACAAGCACCACAAAGTCGATCTTTTTCAAATTTAATTTTTGGAAGCCTAACGATCAAATCCTTTTTAAAAGTTTAGCAATTAAAGCCATGTGAGCATGATTAAGTCTTCTATGCCATAACCAACTACTATCATTACTAGCATATAAACATTTAACATTATTAGCATAGAGATCTTTGAGATGAAAAACATAAACATTATCAAGGCGAATTCCAACAAATAGTGCTTTGTGATTAATTGTGCTTTCAATTGTGGAATGTGATTTATCAAAAATAACTCGATTTCCTTTATCACGTAATTGGCCAATACTAAGTAAATTATGCTTGAGTCCATCTACAAGGAGAACATTTTCAACAGAAGGGTAGGAGAAATACCAATGCTACATATACCAATAATTTTTCCTTTCTTGCTGTCATTGAAAGTGACAAATCCTCTATCTTTGGATGATAGAGTAGTGAAGAAAGATTTATCTTCGGTCATGTGTTTAGAGCATCCACTATCAAGGTACCACCTCCTTTCTTTAGCTTTGGACTTAAGGCATACATACAAAATGATAATCAAATGTTAGATTTTGGTACCCATGATTTCTTGGGTCCTTGGTTAGTTTTGTTAGTTTCCTTAACAATCCAAATCTTTTTAATTCCCATGTTTATATTCTTATTGAATGGTCAAGTAGATATATAGTGGCCTTTGTTCATACAATAATGACAAGTAATGTGAGGGTGTGTCATAGGAGGTGTTTTTTCAAAGATTGTTTTGAGATTCTTTCATTTCTTAATAGGGTCATATCCAATGGCCACCTAATCAAAAAACATCTTTGATTTCCAAGAAGCATGTTGAGATTTTCTCTTCTTTTTACAAAATTTTCAAGAGTTTTGTTCAAATTACTAACACTATTTTTCAGAACATCTTTCTCATTAGAGACAATGATAAAATCATTTTTCAAAGTAATATTCTCTTTTTTCAATTCATCCACATTGTTAGATAAAGATGCAACGTATTTCTTTAACACATTATTTTTCGCACATACTTTTCTAAACTCATCTTGTAATTCATTGAAAGCACTCTCAAGATCTTCATAATTAAAGTTTACCCCATCTTGAGTGGATTCTTCTTCTCCTAGAGCATGAGGCACAGGTTAGCTACTTCATTATTTTTAGCTTCATCATTTGAGCTATCATCATCACTTTCTCCCCAAGCTGCTACCATGGCCTTCTTGTTCCTTTTGTAGACTTTTCCAACTTTCTTTAATTTTGGACAATCCATCTTCACGTGTCCCGGATTTTTGCACTCATAGCAAATGATAGGTTCTTTATTTTGGATGTCATCGTTGTTGTATTCTTTCTTGAAAGGTTTTCTTCCTCCATGATTGTTTTTCTTGTACTACTTTTTGAGAATTCTACTAAACATGGCATATCCTTCATCTTCACTAGAGTCTTCATTTTTGTCTTCATGGGATGAGGCTTTGAATGCAATTCTATTTTTCTTTTTATCCTCATCATTATCATGTCCTTTCATAGTGATTTCATGAGTCATAAGAAAACCCATGAGCTCATCTAATCCAAGAGTTGCGAGGTTCTTTGCTTCAATAATGGCTGTGACTTTAGCTTCTCAATTCTTTGGTATAAAAATTTTCTCACCAACTCACTGTTAGTATAGGTTTTGCCAAGAGATTTCAAAGAATTTACAATTTCAGTAAATGTAGTAAACATGCTTGAAATAGATTCATCAGATTTCATTTTAAATAATTCATAACTATGAACAAGCATATCAATACGAGATTTTTTTACTTGGTTGGTTCCTTCATAAGTTACTTCAGGTTTGTCCCAAATTTCTTTAGTAGAGTCACAACTAGATATTCTGTTATACTCCTTAAAGTCTAAACCACATACAAGGGTGAGTTTGGCTTTGGCATTGGCTTGCAACAATTTGTTTTCCTTCTCATCACATTCATCTTTGGTTTTAGGTACACTAATATTGTCCACTAATTTGGTAGGGATTTTTGGACCTTTGGTGACTATAACCCACACAGCATAATTTGTGGCTTATAGATATAGGATCATCTTATCTTTCGAGTGACTATAGTTATTTCCATCAAACAAGGGTGGTCTATTGGTGGCTTGACCTTCAACAGTGCTGGTACTAGTTATGCTTGCCATGGATCGAGAACTCTCAGATGATTAAATCTAAGCAAGAGTCTAGGCTCTAATACCAATTGTTACCCAAAAGGCAATCCAAGAGGCGAGTGAACTGGATTTCTATAAATAAAAATTAATAATACCTAATAAAAATAACTAGTACAACAAATAATTAATTGATGATAGATAGATGAATAACAGTTAATGATTAAGATAGATTAGCAATGGCTTTTAAATATCACAGTAAATGAAAGTTAATATATTAGATAGTTATATTAGTTAAGTAAAGAGATTAGGGAAGTAAAGGAAAATAGATTTATAATGGTTCAGCTTACCAAGCCTACATCTACTCCTTAAGCTTCACTTGAGATTTTTCACTATCTTCTAACTTCACAGGGGTGCTAGCAACCACTTCACAAATGGAGCAATCCTCCACAGATTTTATACAAACTTTTCAAGTCCTCAAACCTTTGCAAACCTTAGGTGATTCACAATCACTCTCAAGGAATCAAGAAACCTGAGTGTATTACACTCTTATAATGTTTGAATGATAGGTTTTGCTTTCACAGAAAGCTAGAAATGAAACTCTCTCTCAAGAAATATTTCAAAGATTGAAGCTTTGAATTATATCAGTAAAAACCTTTCGTAGGTGCATATGCTTACAGCTAAAGCTCAATGTAATTTCTGAAGGGAAAATAAAAATTAGATGAAGAACATTTTAGAGAATAGAGAAAATGAGATTGACGAAAGATCAGAAATGATTTCTTGCTTGTGTTGTTGCTGTTGTTGTTGTTGGTGGTGGTGGTGTGTCTATTTTAGCAGTAGGAGCACTTCTATTTATTTAAGGAGAAATTCATCCGTTGTGTGTTGTGTGTGTTGAGAAGATTGCGTCAGATTTTGGTTAAATCTACTCTACTCAAACTTGCATTCCCCATATATGATTAGACGTTGAAGGAGTTGAAAAATGGGTCTGATTGTTGGCAAGTATTTTTGAAAAATAGCCGTTGCAGCACAGAGTGGTCATCCACTTGGATGTCCAAATGAGGTTTTGCTCTTGGTGGTCATTCCCCCAGACGTCCTCCTGAATGTCCGCCCAGATGTCCAGTCAAGCCCTGGTCATCAAGAATGACTGTCGCGGTTGTCGAGTATACTGCTAGTTTGACAGCCAGTAATACTGAATTGGAGCAAAACTAGGCCAAAATGCCATGGTCAGTTGTCCCCCCCGAATGTCCGGCCCCTTGTGGACTGGGCTGCTTTGCTCTGCTGCTGGGCTGCTTCGGCTGGGATAGTTCTGGGTTGTTCTTCTTAGCCTGTTAATCTCTATTTTTGGCTATAAAAGATCTTTAACAAATGAAATTAAGAATTATCCTCAATTTGTAATATTTGAATTAATATTTAACTCTCAAAATAAATCAAAACAACTAATAAATAATCATCAAAATAAATTATGTCTAACAATTACTTATGTTCTAATTAGTCCAAAGTTTATTCTAATATTCCACTTAGTCCTGCCCTTATGTTCACATCATAGGCGCCTTTTTTTCTTTTAAACACTAGTCAAAAACTCTACAATTTTGTTTTTTTGCCAAAATCAAAACCCTACCATTTCGTTTTTCACCAAAATCAAGACCCTAACTGTAACGCCCTCAAAATAAGACAAGCATTTACATATAAACTAACCACATTCCTTTATTTCATTGAGTTTCATTACATAAGTATTACATGTTAACATCAAAACAAAATGCCCTACGGGCTTACAGCTTTCCAAGTTAACACTTGGTTTCAACAAAAGAGTACTAACTCGTTTACACATTAAGCCCTTGGCTTGAAGTTACATGTAATACATCAAAAGTAAAACAACTACACTATGTCCGCCTCTAGCCTTCCAAGCTATGTCCTTGGAGGTGGCATGCTTCCTGTACCTGAAAATGATATTCCCATATAGGGTGAGCCACAGCCCAGTAGAAATACACTAAACCAACCATGGACAATGACTAAAACATTAGCAATTGATAGTTGGTCAACACTGATACAATCACATAAATTACATATTTATGTCAACGACTTACAAGTCCCAATTACTTTTTATTTTCCCTTTTTCAACAGATAAGCATGCTAGCTCTATCATCATTTCCACAGATATGTATAAAAACTATATCTCACATTCAGATAAGCATACAAGCTGTATCCACACTCTACAACAGATATGTATATCAACAATATCCACAGATAAGCATACAAGCTATATCCACATTCTACAACAGATATGTATATCAACAATATCCACAGATAAGCATACAAGCTATATCCACACTTCACAAAGATAAGCATATGAGCTCTATCTTCACTTCTCTAGACAAGCATATGAGCTCTGTCTACGGAGTTCATCCCCTATCTCCTCCCAATACCTATCCGGTTTAGAGGTACATCCCCTATCTTCCCCTAAACCGCGGAGTACATCCCCTATCTCCTCCTCTACACATAACGTATATAAACACATTGGTTCTATATACAATCACACAATACACACAATTAATGTATTCTATCAACCGTCAAGTTCCATGACACGTTCCATTGATTAGTTTCCGTTTACCTAATCATCATGCATTGTCTACAACAATCTCGACTATCCTCCACCGATAGCCCAAAGCAGTTATTTCTAAAACAGAAAATAAATGCACAAATGGATATTCAATCAACATTTCATTTCCTCATTTCTCACCAATTAATTATCCCAATTAATTAAACAATGTAATTAGGCCATTTTCCATAATTACCATTTCAACCCTTAGGTCCCATTTTCATCAATGATTCAACAATCATTCTATTTTTCTATGCCAAACATGCATCTAGGTTTATTATGAATAAAACCCCAACTTTTGTAAAATTACACAAAAGCCCCAAACTTTCACAAATTTACCAAACCAAGCCCAACATCTCAAAATACCAAAATTTAAAGACAAAACCCATAGAGAGGAGTAGGTTATCCCTACCTCAATTTCGGAGTCCCAAAGGAGAAGACGACAAAACCCAACGTGCTCTAAAACCCGTGATTTTCAGATTAAAATGAAGCCCTCGACGATCAACAACTTTTTTGTAAAGGCCAAAGGTGAGTAAATCACTCCTACTAGATCAAAACCTAGAGAGAAGGTAGAGTCTAGAGTGAGAGGCTCAACAATGGTGATTTTGGAAAAGTAAGAGAGAGAAGAGAAAGTGAAAAAGTGATTTGGAAAGTCACAATTTCGGGATTTAAACCCAGTCTTCCGCTCGAGCGTAAAACACCCCGCTCGAGCGGCCACTCACAGACTTCCGCTCGAGCGGCCAACCTCCCGCTCGAGCGCAGAATGCACTCGCCCAGCACTTTTGCAGAACCAGGCCTCCGCTCGAGCTCCCAACCCTACGCTCGAGCTCACAACACTGCACAACAAGATACTGGATGGATGTAATCTACGCTCGAGCGCCAACACCTCCGCTCGAGCGTACAGGCCAAAAATCTGGGCAACTAGTTTTGGTTTCTAAACTCAACCAACCTGTAACAAACCCGCTCAACACATCCTATAACTCAAATACAAAGTAAGAAAGGATGTAAACAAGATAATAAACAACTACCAACATCCACGGACACATGTCCGGATCACTATACAACAAGGGTAAACCTGGGATCGCTATAACCTCCCCCCCTTAAAGAATTTCGTCCCCGAAATTAAACACAAGTTTTCAAAAACAAGTTTTCCTCCATTTTAAACAATGTTACATTTTAACATTCAACAATTCGACCCATTACCGGTCATCCCATCCCTTTAACAAGAGACATATCACAATATGTAAACAACATATGTATTTTCAACATGCATCAACATTATGCACTATCCCTCCAATTTCAACAATATATTTAACGCATATAATGTCACTTTCAACTTCCATAAGAGGCAAGTTCCAAAACATACTTCCAATAACCAAAACATTTTCAATGTTTCACAACTTAAGACATATATCGAAGCTCTTAAGTTCAACAAAATGTAAAATTTAAATATAAGATTACATAACAACAAACAAGTCCGGATATTTCTCTCGGACTTCCAATTCACGTTCCCAAGTGGCTTCCTCCACTCCGTGATGTTTCCACAAGACTCTCACCAAAGGAATGGTCTTGCCACGCAGGACCTGATCCCGCCTATCCAAGACCCGAACCGGTCTCTCCTCATACGAGGCATCCTCATCTACCTCTAAATCAGTCCAATCCAACACATGTGATGGATCTGGCTCATACTTCCGAAGCATACTCACATGAAACACGTCATGTACTCCGGACAACTGCGGCGGTAAAGCTAACCGATAAGCAACCTCGCCAATCCTCTCAAGGATCTCAAAAGGACCAATAAACCGAGGGGATAACTTCCCACTCTTCCCAAACCTCATCAGGCCTCGCCTAGGTGATATCTTCAGAAAGACATGATCACCTACCTCGAACGCTAAAGGCCTCCTCCTACGGTCAGCATAAGATTTCTGCCGACTCTGGGCTGTAACAAGCCTCCTACGGATAAGCTCAACTTTCTCCGTCGTCTCCCTAACCAACTCCGGACCCAACAAAGGTGCATCACCCACCTCGGCCCAACAAACTGGAGACCTACACGGTCGGCCATACAAGGCCTCAAACGGTGCCATACCGATGCTAGACTGAAAACTGTTGTTGTAGGCAAACTCTACCAATGGCAAGTGCCTCTCCCACGTCCCACTGAAGTCCAGGACACAACCCCGAAGCATATCCTCGAGGATCTGAATAGTACGTTCGGACTGTCCGTCAGTCTGAGGATGATAAGCCGTACTAAAGGTCAACTTAGTGCCCAAGGCACTCTGCAAACTCTGCCACAACCTAGCAGTAAAACGAGGATCTCTATCTGAGACGATCGTCACTGGGACCCCGTGCAATCTCACTACGTCCCGAATATACAAATCGGCAAGATGATCTACCGAATCTCTCACGCGCATAGGAATAAAGTGCGCCGACTTAGTCAACCGGTCTACAACCACCCAAATAGCATCACTACCCCGCTGAGTCTTCGGAAGACCTACAACGAAGTCCATAGTGACATGCTCCCACTTCCACTCGGCAATAGGCAAGGGTTGCAACAAACCCGCTGGCCTCTGATGCTCGGCCTTCACTTGCTGGCAAGTAAAGCACTTCGATACGAAAACAGCCACATCTCTCTTCATACCCCGCCACCAAAACTGGCGACCCAAATCCTGATACATCTTAGTACCTCCCGGATGCACCGTAAGGCGCGAATGGTGAAACTCTCGGAGTACTTCCTCACGGCAAGCCTCCGGTACAAACAAACGGTCTCGGTATCTCACACTCAGGTCGGGATACACCGTCAAACCCTTCTCAACTTTCCCACTGGAGATCTTCTCTCGGAGGGATTCTACCTCAAGGTCACCTCTCTGTGCCTCTAACACTCTAGTCACAAGTGTAGGCTGCACCACGACAGAAAACAAGGCCGCAGCCTCAACAGATTCGCCCAGTAGCAAATCAAACTCGCCAAGTGCTCCCAACATCACCCATTCCCGGATGGCTATACAAGCTACATCACTAATGGTTTTCCTACTAAGGGCATCGGCCACAACATTGGCCTTTCCCGGATGATAATGCAACTCAAAATCATAATCCTCGATGAACTCCATCCATCTCCTCTGCCTCAGATTCAAGTCTCTCTGTGTAAACAGATACTTCAAACTCTTGTGATCCGAGAATACCTCGAACCTCTCACCATAAAGGTAGTGCCTCCAGATTTTCAAGGCAAAGATCACAGCTGCTAACTCTAGGTCGTGTGTGGGGTAATTCTTCTCGTGTATTTTCAACTGGCGTGAGCCATAAGCTACCACTTTCCCCTCTTGCATCAACACACAACCCAAACCCTCTCGTGAAGCATCACAATAAACCGCATAACCCAACCCTCTCTCCGGAATAATCAACACCGGAGCGGTGGTCAATCTAATTTTCAACTCTTGGAACGACTTTTCACAAGTCTCACTCCACACAAACTTGACTCCCTTCCGAGTCAGTCTAGTCAACGGTGACGCTAACCTAGAGAAATCTTTCACAAACCGACGGTAATACCCAGCTAATCCCAAAAAACTGCGGATCTCAAACACACTCTTAGGCTGTGCCCAATCTTGCACTGCCTCAACCTTGGAGGTATCAACAGACACCCCTTCCCCGGATATCACGTGGCCTAAGAATTTGACTTCCCTCAGCCAGAACTCACACTTCCCAAACTTGGCATACAGCCTATGGGCTCTAAGTAACTCAAGTACCACTCTCAAGTGTGCCTCGTGCTCCTCCTCAGAAGACGAATAGATAAGGATATCGTCCACGAAAACAACCACAAATCGGTCTAAGAACTCCCGGAAAATCCGGTTCATCAAGTCCATAAAGACTGCCGGTGCATTGGTAAGTCCGAATGGCATCACCAAAAACTCGTAATGGCCATACCGCGTACGGAATGCCGTCTTAGGAATATCTTCCTCCCTGACCCTCAACTGATGGTAACCCGATCTCAAGTCTATCTTAGAGAAACAACGGGAACCCTTCAACTGGTCAAACAAATCATCTATACGGGGCATAGGATACTTATTCTTAACCGTAGCCCGATTCAACTTCCGGTAGTCTATACACAATCTCAAGGCACCATCTTTCTTTTTAACAAAGAGGGCCGGTGCTCCCCACGGTGAAACACTAGGGCGAACAAAGCCCTTATCTAGCAATTCCTGGAGCTGAACTTTCAACTCAACCAACTCTGCTGGAGCAAAACGGTAAGGTGCCATAGAAATCGGCGCCGTACCAGGCACTAAATCAATAGAGAACTCTATCTCTCGGTGAGGTGGCAAACTAACAAGATCTTCGGGAAAGACATCCGAATACTCACAAACCACCCTCGGTAACACAACCTGGGTCTCACCACTCTCACCACTCTCAGAGCTAGCAAGTAGACTACTAAGCTCACTTCGCCCTCGCGAATCATACCCCGGTGGCAAAACACTACCAACCCGGTCTCCCAAGAAATGGAACCACTCCCCGCTCAAGGTACATAATGTAACCCTCTGGCGGTAGCAATCAATAACAGCCCGGTATGACGATAACCAGTCCATACCCAAAATAACATCAAAACCCTTCATGGGCATGACAACAAACGGAAAAGGAAGCCTATAGTCGGCGACCTCTATATCACATCCTCTAACACCCTGTTTCAGAATCAACTCACCACCCAAAGGCGATACCACACAAATAGGAGATGCTAACTGTGCTAACTCCAATTCCAAAACAGATGCAAATGCAGCAGATACAAAAGAATGAGATGCACCCGTGTCTATCAACACATTAGCAACTGAGTTGCAAAACAGAAAAGTACCTCTCACTACTGATGGAGCCGGTACTAAGTCCTGCGCGGTAACAGCATACACGCGCCCCGTAGGCCCCTGGTCTACCTGCTCACCTCTCGGAGCAAAAGACTGCTGCACAGACTGGGATGACGAAGCTCCCGGATTGGCCCTCGAGGCCTGCACAGACTGAGCTGGCTGAAAACCCTGCGTCTGCCTAGAACCAGACGCTCCCGAAGTGGCACTCAACTGTGGGCAAAACCTCTTCATGTGCCCAGGTTGTCCACACTGATAACAAGTCAAGAGCTGCCCCCTGCCCAAACTCTGACTCTGCGGTCTAGCTGAAGAAGAAGCCGCTTTCTGACCCCCACCCTTCTGCGGGCAAACTGAAACCTTGTGACCCATCTGGCCACACTTGTAACAAGTGAATTCCTCCTGACTGCCTCTCCCCGAGCCTACACTAGGCACTGGAAAGGTCGATCTAGCAACACCACCCTGCGACTGCTGAGGGTTAGAACCCCTCTGCCTCCTGCCATCACCCTGACTATCTTGGCTCCTCATGGAGCCTCTCTGGCCCTCATCCTCCTCCTGCATCATAAGCTCCATATGAGCTGCAGCGTCCACTAGGTGTCTATACTCTCGAATATAAGACCCACCAATTCTTAACTTGAGGCCCCGCCTCAACTTCCGCTCAAACTCGTAGCAACGGCGTTCCTCAGACGCCACCAGTTCAGGTGCAAACCTAGACAGACTGGTAAAAGTAGCCTCAAACTCGGCCACTGACAAGCCCTGCTGATTAAGCCGGCTAAACTGATCCCTCAGCTTCTCCCTAGCTGCTGCTGATAAAAACCTCTCCTGAAAAGCATTCACAAACGCCTCCCAAGTACCACCAACACGAGCTTTCTCGTACTTCCACCATTGACCCGCATCTCCCTTCAGTTGGAAGGATGCCAAGGTCACTTTCAGTGCTCCGTCCTCAATGCCAAGCATCTCAAACGTCTTCGTTGTCTGTTCGAGCCATTCATCTGCCTTAAGCGGCTCTTTAGGATCCCCGATAAACTCGTCCGGATTACACCGGAAGAACTCCCTCTTCAAGAAGGAAGGCCCTGTCTCAGCTGCCTGATTCCCAGCTCTAAGAATACCCAAAGCTCCAGCTATCTCTCTGGCCATGGCACCCATAGCCTGCTGACCCACTGGCTCGGCCACATTGGCCTGCCCAACTCCCTCCTGCACTGCCGGAATCTCACCCTGTAACGGTACTTCCTGCCTTGCAGGTCTACCACGCCTAGCACCTCTTCCTCGTCCTGACATCCTAATAAAGGCAACACAGAACGTTAGCACATTCATAAATGTGCCGAAACTAAACACTCACGTCCTAATGCATGGACAAGTGTAATTCACTCCACATAAGCACATAAACACATAAGCACTTACGAACTTCATTTCTGGATAATGATAGTCCCGAGGCGTTACTAGAGTTCCGGTTAGAAACAGCATTGATCAAGTGCTTTTCCAACAAGACTCCCAGAAACTCAAGGATCCAATCAATATCCTAGAAATTAAATCCCATACCCACATAGTCACATAAGCATGTTATCAAATAAACACATAACATATGGTACTACATCTACGTCTCTATCAAGCGAGACAAACCCATTGTGATCCTAATCACTTCCCACGTACCCAAAGTATTCGAACCCGGTACGCTCTGATACCAAGTTGTAACGCCCTCAAAATAAGACAAGCATTTACATATAAACTAACCACATTCCTTTATTTCATTGAGTTTCATTACATAAGTATTACATGTTAACATCAAAACAAAATGCCCTACGGGCTTACAGCTTTCCAAGTTAACACTTGGTTTCAACAAAAGAGTACTAACTCGTTTACACATTAAGCCCTTGGCTTGAAGTTACATGTAATACATCAAAAGTAAAACAACTACACTATGTCCGCCTCTAGCCTTCCAAGCTATGTCCTTGGAGGTGGCATGCTTCCTGTACCTGAAAATGATATTCCCATATAGGGTGAGCCACAGCCCAGTAGAAATACACTAAACCAACCATGGACAATGACTAAAACATTAGCAATTGATAGTTGGTCAACACTGATACAATCACATAAATTACATATTTATGTCAACGACTTACAAGTCCCAATTACTTTTTATTTTCCCTTTTTCAACAGATAAGCATGCTAGCTCTATCATCATTTCCACAGATATGTATAAAAACTATATCTCACATTCAGATAAGCATACAAGCTGTATCCACACTCTACAACAGATATGTATATCAACAATATCCACAGATAAGCATACAAGCTATATCCACATTCTACAACAGATATGTATATCAACAATATCCACAGATAAGCATACAAGCTATATCCACACTTCACAAAGATAAGCATATGAGCTCTATCTTCACTTCTCTAGACAAGCATATGAGCTCTGTCTACGGAGTTCATCCCCTATCTCCTCCCAATACCTATCCGGTTTAGAGGTACATCCCCTATCTTCCCCTAAACCGCGGAGTACATCCCCTATCTCCTCCTCTACACATAACGTATATAAACACATTGGTTCTATATACAATCACACAATACACACAATTAATGTATTCTATCAACCGTCAAGTTCCATGACACGTTCCATTGATTAGTTTCCGTTTACCTAATCATCATGCATTGTCTACAACAATCTCGACTATCCTCCACCGATAGCCCAAAGCAGTTATTTCTAAAACAGAAAATAAATGCACAAATGGATATTCAATCAACATTTCATTTCCTCATTTCTCACCAATTAATTATCCCAATTAATTAAACAATGTAATTAGGCCATTTTCCATAATTACCATTTCAACCCTTAGGTCCCATTTTCATCAATGATTCAACAATCATTCTATTTTTCTATGCCAAACATGCATCTAGGTTTATTATGAATAAAACCCCAACTTTTGTAAAATTACACAAAAGCCCCAAACTTTCACAAATTTACCAAACCAAGCCCAACATCTCAAAATACCAAAATTTAAAGACAAAACCCATAGAGAGGAGTAGGTTATCCCTACCTCAATTTCGGAGTCCCAAAGGAGAAGACGACAAAACCCAACGTGCTCTAAAACCCGTGATTTTCAGATTAAAATGAAGCCCTCGACGATCAACAACTTTTTTGTAAAGGCCAAAGGTGAGTAAATCACTCCTACTAGATCAAAACCTAGAGAGAAGGTAGAGTCTAGAGTGAGAGGCTCAACAATGGTGATTTTGGAAAAGTAAGAGAGAGAAGAGAAAGTGAAAAAGTGATTTGGAAAGTCACAATTTCGGGATTTAAACCCAGTCTTCCGCTCGAGCGTAAAACACCCCGCTCGAGCGGCCACTCACAGACTTCCGCTCGAGCGGCCAACCTCCCGCTCGAGCGCAGAATGCACTCGCCCAGCACTTTTGCAGAACCAGGCCTCCGCTCGAGCTCCCAACCCTACGCTCGAGCTCACAACACTGCACAACAAGATACTGGATGGATGTAATCTACGCTCGAGCGCCAACACCTCCGCTCGAGCGTACAGGCCAAAAATCTGGGCAACTAGTTTTGGTTTCTAAACTCAACCAACCTGTAACAAACCCGCTCAACACATCCTATAACTCAAATACAAAGTAAGAAAGGATGTAAACAAGATAATAAACAACTACCAACATCCACGGACACATGTCCGGATCACTATACAACAAGGGTAAACCTGGGATCGCTATACTAACATTGAACTCCTTCTTCTTCAATCAAAACTCTACGATTGGCAAGTACTGTTCATTCTGGCAACAAAAATTGCCAAGAACTATTCATTCCAACAACAGAGATCGCCAAGAACTGTCCATTCCGGCAACAGAGATTGTCATTTCAATCGATATCCACAACGGTGAACAAAAGTAAGTTGTTTTCTTCAATTTCATACTATTTTCTGAAACTAAATCCACTAGTTCATATTCTTTCATTAAAATTAGTAAATCTGAATATTTACATTTCAATGTTTGAGCTTTAATGTTTACTGATTCGACATTCAGCCTTTGAAATTTATAGATTAGAAATTTCTGTTTTATGAATGCTCTGCTTTTCATGTCACATTGGTATAAGTAAATGCAAATATTTACATTCCAATTATTTCAGCTTTAGTGTTTAGGGACTCAAAATTTAAGATTTTTAATTTATGAATTACAAATTTTGATTTTATGAATGTTTTGATTCGTGTTTCAAGTATTAATTTTCTCATTGTGAATGTTTGAATTTTGTTTCCATATTACATTGATTATGTTGAGTCACATTGTTGATATTCCATTGTTCACATTTATGTTTCGATTATGAATCTCTTATTGTGAATGTTTGGAGATTGTTTTCCATGTTACATTGATTATGTTGAGTCATATTATCGATATTCTATTACTAACATTCGTATTTCAAGTATGAATCTTCACATTGTAAATGATTGGAGTTTATTTTCATTGTTACATTTATTATATTGAACCATATTGTTGAGATTCCAATAGACTCAAAACACAATTGGTAGTGTTTGGAATTTGTTTTGATATTTCATTGATTATGTTTAGTGAATTGTCACATTGTCGGGATTGCATTGCTAACATTCGTGTTTGAAGTATGAATATTCTCATTGTGAATATTTGGAGTTTGTTTTCTATGTTACATAGATTATGTTGAGTCACATTGTCAAGATTTTGTTCTTGATATTCATGTTTGAAGTATAAATCTTCCCATTGTGAATGTTTGGAGTCTAATTTTCATCTTATATTGAAAATGTTTAGTCATATAGTTAATATTCCAATATTCAAATTTTTCATTCAAATAATGTCCTAATTGTTTTTGAGTAGGAATTTTCTCATTGTTAGTGTTTGGAGTCTTTTTTTCACGATACATTGATTATGTTAAGTGAATAGTCACATTGTCGAGTTTCCATTGTTGACATTCATGTTTCAAGTATGAATCTTCTCATTGTGAATGTTTGGAGTTTGTTTTCCATGTTACTTGATTACTTTGATTCATATTGTCAAGATTCCATTGTTGACATTCGTGTTTAAAGCGTAGACCTTCTCATGTTTGGTATAGCGATCTGGGTTTTCCCCCGTCCTTTGTGGTATTCTGGACTCGAGTTCCGAGTTGTGTGCTGATATCTGTATCTTGTTTCCATCCTTTAATTTCTTACATTTGAGTTTTGGGATGTGTTGGGCAGGTTTGTAACAGGTTGGTTGTGATTAGAAACTAAGTGTCGCTGCCCGATTTTTTGGTGTCTTCGCTCGAGCGGGGATTTTGTCGCTCGAGCGAGCTTTGAGTTTGTGTCTTTTTGCTCGAGCGAGCACTCTTGCGCTCGAGCGTGCGTCTGCATCTCTTTTGACCTGAAAGTTGTGTTTCTTGGCTCGAGCGAGCTTTCCTTCGCTCGAGCGAGCGAGCTGTATATTTTGTGTTTCTTCGCTCGAGCAAGCACTTTTGCGCTCGAGTGTGCTTTTGGGTTGCAGACCTGAAGCTTCACATTGTTCGCTCGAGCGACGCTTCTTGTGCTCGAGCGACCACTCCTTTGCTCGAGCGAGCCTCACATATATCAGTTCGCAGCAGGGGTCTTCTTCTCCATTTTTGATCCTCTTTCTTCCTTAAAACCCTAGATTGGCAGCTTCTCTCTCTAAATTCTCTCTCTCTACAAATACACCTTGTTCTAGAGACCTTCTAGCCTAGTCTCTTTGTTAGAAAGGTTGAGCATCGCGGGGGCTACGTTTTGATCCGAAAAAGTTTGGATTTGGAGTACTTTCATGTTCTTCTCTTATTCTCCTTTGGGTTTCTCCATTTAAGGTAGGGATTTCCTTGCTCTTTTTCAATGCCTCGTTCATAGATAGACATGTGGTAGTTTTGTATTGCATGAAAATCATATCCTTGTTGGATTTCTTTGAAAATCATGAAAAGGGAACCTAGGGTTGGTTGTTTGAGAATGAGTTTGTTATCATTGATTGTTGTTTGGGCTAATTGGGGAGTAATCTAGCAAGATATTGTTGAAAGAAGAGAAAGCCCTAAATTATATTTTAATTTGGCAAATTAAAAAAGGAGGATGGTTGAACAATGTTTGTAAATTAATATTGTTATTATGGGTTGTGTAAATGAGTTAATAGCTAAGGGATTAACTATAGCATTGAGGTTATTTTGAAATGAATGTATTGAACAGAGATGGGTTATAGCTTTATTATCCGTGGAATTGATTTTTGTGAAATGAAAAGAATGAATTGGTTTTGTGAAATGGGAAAAGTGGGTTGGAATAAGTGGTGGAATATGTTGACCTCGAAAATTATGGAAGTTGATCTTGAAAATGGAAAGTGAAATGATAACTCTATGTGAGTCTCGAAAAATAAATATGAGAGTTGAACCATTATATCATCAGTGTTGAATACACACATTTGGGGGTTTTTACCTTTAATTATCGTACTAGTGTCATGCTGGGTTTAAGATCTCATGAGAGTTGAGTCTTTTTAATAAGTGTGTTGAATACTTGCATTTAGAGGTTTTGTCCTTGGTCATCGGTGGAGGATGACATTGTTGTGTTGAATTATTGTGTATGCATTACACTTGTGTTGATTGAACATTTTTGAATAGTTTATGTGTATGTATTACACTTGTTGGTTGTGCTTTGTCGTGTTGAGATGATTGGTGTTATATACCGCGCTTAGAATGAGGGGTACCAGTACCTTCCAGCTAGCGCCTGATGAACTTGGCAGAGGTACCAGCACCTTCCAGCTCGTGTCTGGAGAACTTGGTAGAGGTACCAATACCTTTCAGCTTGTGTCTGAAGAACTTGGCATATCTATGGTAGGTAGAGCAGAGCTTTTTATCCTCATTGTCTCAGTGTATCTGAGTATGTTATGGGTTACGTTGGTTACAGTTTTGAAAGGCCGAGCTGCCTCATTTGTTGATCACATACTTGTTAATGATTTGTTGTTTCCCTTTTTACTAAAGGTGTGCATGTATAAGTATGAATGTGTTTGGAACAGACATAAATACTATTTTGAGATTTTGGAAAATGTGAAGGAAATTGGGTATTTGTGAACATGTTTGAGAAAGGCAAATTTGTTGTAAGTACAGAAAATGGGATTAAAGTAATGGGCTTGGTGAAATTGCTTTCTAGAATTGTTATTGTCATGAATTTTGGGGAAAGTGTTAAATGAAAAGAAAAGAAAGGTGAATCGCTCATAGTGTATGAGTAAATGGCTGATTTTGGGGAAAAGTTCATACATATGTATATTTTGTATAAACTGCCACATTACTATTCTAATATGAAATTGAGCATTCATGATCATAGCTATCTGTAAGTTGTTATTGTTGAGGATCATGTTGAAATCCCTACTGGACTATATGTTCATCCCACGTTGTTGAATCTTTTTCAGGTGATAATCGGGATATGCTACAAGATTTTGGGTCTTCTTATTTGTTGGCCACAGGGCCTCTTTTGTGTTGGCGGAATGCCATTTATGTAAAATGGTTACACCCTTCTTCTTGATCCTCTAAGGATGTAAGCCCACGGGCAGTTTATTTTGTATGCTCAAGTTGTATTTAATTTGCATTCGGATGAGAGAATAGTTATTTGTTTCTACTATTTGAATATTTGAGTTTATTTCCGCATGTTATCTCCAAAATGGAATTTAATTAATGGATTTGGTAATGATTTCGAGTAATAAAAAGTGGGGTGTGACATTTGGAGTCTTTTTCTCACATCACATTGATTATGTTGAGTCGTGTAGTTAAGATTCCAAAATTCACATTATTGATTCGAATAATGTCGTAATTGTTTTTTAGTATGAATCTTCTTATTGTTAATGTTTGGAGTTTGTTTTTCACATCACATTCATTATATTGAGTTACATTGCAAGCATTTCATTGTTCATATTTGTGTTTGAAGTATGAGCCTAATTTAGCTATTGTGGCATCCATTTTGTCACAATAGCTAATTTGGGACGTCTAATATTGTATTAGATGGAAATGTTGTACCTTTCGTGGCATGCATTTTGTTTGCTATGAACGTAATTTGGCCTTAGCTTGGTGTTTATCCATGTCTTTCATTATTTGCATTTGATTCCATTCTTGTTTCAATGTTAGCAATAATTGGTAGTGTGGGTTAAGATTTTATTCCTAGGCCTTTTTAGCATGAGCAGCCTTGAAGAATAAATGGGGGTTGCATGTGGGCATTGCAGCAAAAGAATGCTGTAGGATGGAGTTGATTGTGATTTATTATATATTCATCTGATTTGAAATTTAAAATCTTTTGTCTCAATATAGGTTAGTAATGTTCTAACTAAGTTCAAACTTATATACTTGGCTTAATCCTGTCCATAATAGTAAAATTGATTGAGCTGTGCATTTTGATTGTGGAATTAACATAAACAGTATAAGTTTATCGTATCATTGACTTGCTAATATGCATACACTCATAGTTCAAACTTACACACTCATAGTTTGCATTTGATGTTTGCGTATATATATATATATATATGTCTGGAAATTAGGATAACATGTCACATGTGCAAAAATATCAAAAATATCATTACTCCAAATTTAGGTAGCATCTAGTACTTATCAACATCCACACTATGTAAACATTCTATTTGCCAACATGTATAGGATGGAAAAGAAGCTACATATACAATGGTAAAATTGAAACCCAAGTATCATGTCTAATAATAGGGCACCTCATGCATCCAGCCCGGTCTCATATTTCTCATATTGAAGTTACTCGTCTCATCAAAAGGAAGACTGAATGTGAGCCCCATATGTGATTCTTGTTTTACTAGGACCTCCAAGATTTAGATTCTAAACTTATTTTATTTTATTTTATTTTTGGTGGGGTCTTTTTATACAAATTTCCATAGGGACAAAAACATGATATATAGATAACACAAGGCCAAATGGTAATGAAAAATACTATACATAAATAGTTTTCACCTCACAATGAACACTAATAAATGATGGCTCTGTTACATTGATATGTAGTGATAAAGAAAATCTATTTATGTATTACTTTTAAAAAACTCTAGCTAGACAACCATTTTAAGGTGCTAAAAACAAGAAACAACTTTCTACTGGATTTGGTATCGACGATGATTCAAAAGAATTGAATTCAGAAGGCAGGGTCCCATGGGGACCTATTTTTCTTGTGGTGAGAATATTGTATGGAGGACTTTGACTACATCTTATATTCTTTACCACTACGTTAGGAGATTTATTGGGTTCAGTAAGGTGT
Source organism: Camellia sinensis (assembly GCF_055761805.1). Taxonomy (NCBI): domain Eukaryota; kingdom Viridiplantae; phylum Streptophyta; class Magnoliopsida; order Ericales; family Theaceae; genus Camellia; species Camellia sinensis. Next base: position 88,095,136 of record NC_138963.1, read on the forward strand.
GTGCCTAATTTTCATGTTACATTGACAATGTTGCGTTATATAGTTGATATTCCAATATTCAAATTGTTCATTCAAATAATGTCCAAATCTTATCATTGTTAGTGTTTGGGACATGTTTTTCACGTCACATTGACTAGGTTCACATTGTTGAGATTCCATTATTTGCATTCATGTTTGAAGTATGAATCTTGTCAATGTGAATCTTTGGATTCTGTTTTTCATGCTACATTGATTATGTTGAGTTACATTGTCAAGATTCCATTGCTGACATTCGTGTTTGAAGTATGAATCTTCTCATTGTGAATGTTTGGAGTTTGTTTTCCATGTTAAATTGATTATATTGAGTCATATAGTTGAGATTTCAATATTTACATTCAGTTAATGGTCACAATGAGAAGATTCTAATGTTGCCTTTGCTGTTTCGAATAATGTTCTGATTGTTCTCAATTATAAATCTTCCCATTATTAATATATAAGGTTTTAAACAACAAATTCATATGATTTTTAGATGCTCTCATATTATTTGACTCTTTACATATTATCTATGAGTGATGTAATGAAATTTGGTACTCATCAATAATCATTTTAATAGCATTGTTAATTACTCATTCCTCTTAACGTCTTGTCTCTATTTTTTGTTTGACATTTTGTTGATAGATGTTATATCAACACTAAAGACAAAAATAAAAAAAAGAACAAACAAATTAGGAAGAGGTATCTCCTATTAATATGAAACCCAATGTTGATATGAACAAAGTGAAGTACCGTTCAAACATGATTAGTCTGGTAAAGATGATGTCAACAACGAAGTTTACTAATGGGCATCTGAAATATTTGAAGAAAACTCCATTTTGGATGATGTTTGATACAATGATAAACACAAAAATTAAGCTCTCATCATGTATGAAATACGATGATGTGATAACAAAGAATATAGAGACATATAACCCTGCATCAAATTCTTTCAAAATTGGCCCCAAATCTCTCAAATTGTTTGCACATAACATCAAATTGATTTTTTGAGTAGACTGCGAATCTGTGCCAATGAAAACTTCGTATGATTCGAAGCCAACATTTGGACTTATCGGCAAGAGGCGCATAGACACACAGAGGCTTACATAGAAAAATATTTGATCTTTGATCAAGGAGGCATTGGTTGGGAGAAAGAGATTAAATAATGAGGAGATTGTTAGGTTGATAAGTTTGTATGCTTGTTTGAAGCTCTTTTATTCCATAACTGGCGAGACAATTGGATGGGCATACTATGAATACATGGAGCCTTTGGACAAGATGAGGAAATATGATTGGACAAAAATCATTAAGTCTACATTAATTAATTTCATTGAACTGCATCATCGATGTCTAGAACGAGTGACTGACTGTGTTATGGCTTTGATGGTATGTAACAATACATCTGCTCAGATAAATATTACTGTGTACATTTGAAACTATACATTTACATTAGTTTACAATCATATATTTTTTTTTTACATGGATATTGACTAATAAAAAGTATTTTGGTACATTATATGTAGTATTGGCTATCTGAGCACACCAAAATAGTGGAACCAATAATGGCAAATAGAGCACCTCGATTTCTGAAATGGGATCTAACAAAACTTCACAAGAATGTGAAGAATTTGTTTTTGTCGTCAATCAATGATAATCAGATTAGATACCAACATTATCCAATGTGAATAATATTATTTATTGTACTAAAATTAATAGTAATCTCTCTTACCAGGTTTATAAAAAGAAACTCACACAGACAGACCATGAGAGCACATTGTTCACGCATGCAAGAATTCGAGCAAAGGAGAATCAAAAAGATGCAACTCAGAGTACTGTTCATCATGAAGTCAAAATTAAGGAAGAAATGGACATGTGTACTGGCATATAAGAGGATGACATTGATGGAACATACAATGTAGAGTTAGGGAATCAACTACAATTTTAGACCAGTGTGGATCATGAAGTTAAAAACTGATAAAGAAATGGACATAAGGGCTGGCATACCAGAGGATGACATCGATGCGACATATGATGGAGAGTTTGGCAATGAAACACAATTTCAGAGTAGTGCACATGATGACTATTGCATATCTACATGCACATGGGGTGCATCAAATCATTGTGTCAAAGGTTGCTCAAGATAACATTATAGAGAAAATGGTTGCTGACCATCAAAAAGCATTGGACCTCATCAAGAAAAAAAAAATTGAGAATTAGAATCTGTAGGAAGGAAATGACATGAAAGACAAAATCATCTTGGAGTTGAAAACATCAATATGTAACCAGAAGGAGAATCCAACAGCTCAGAATGACTTGTCCTCCATCAAGCTTACAATTGATAAAAAAAATGTTGAGATAGAAAGGAAAAACAACTTCATAATTGACCTTTAAATTGAGAAGACTATACTCTAACTTGAGAAGACTATGCTAGAAGATAAAATTGATGATGATGAGGTACATGTTGTCATGAAACAGATAGCCAAAAAATAGGAGACTACGAATGTAGAATTGAAGCAAAATTTGAAGAAAAAGACCCAAAAAACTCCAACATCTTTCGTGAAGCGCATCAAAATCAAGCAAAAGAAAGAACTGAAGTTGTCGGATTTTTATATCAAGACAAAAAGGGCCACAAATAGAAAAAGAAGATTGGAAAATTTGGAAAAAAATGACTGTAGCTCGACTTTTCGTGCTCCTTTCAGATACGACTAGCCCTACAGTTTGGACTCCCGTGATTTTGAATTTGATTCCACAAGTGCAATATGAAATAGATAAACACAAATGAGTCCAAATTCGGCAATTCTTTTGACAAATCGATTTTGAATCAAAATGTCAAAAATGGACTGCTTTGCCAGATACGGAGTCGCCATCTAAATATTTTTGAAAAATTTAGGAAACCCATGACTCATGCTAAAGGCCACGTGTCCGTCATTACCAAGATTGTCTCGGCTCGAGAACTTAGGTACGAGAGGGGAAGGTCATGAATTGAGCACCACACTTGCCCGATCAAAGATCGACCTCTACTAATTATTATGTGATTTTTATTCACATTATAAGCTCTTGTTCCGATTATTAGGCTAACTTACTATGTGTTGTACATAAGTATAGACTAATTGCAAAAATTGAAACACTTTAACTTTATGTTTGTTTGGAAAATTGTTTTGAATATGTACCACTTGAAAAAGCGATCTCATAAGTACATTACTCAAATTATTCCAATTCAAGCAATTAGCCTTCATCCACAAGCATTCAAGAGTTATAGCAACTAAGCACTTAGCCTCATGGTATCATGCTTTGTCATGGCAACAATTACACGCATGCGATATGTTAAAGCAAATAAAGGCTCACCTAGTACTTCAAGGCAAGCCAAACAAAGGAAAATAATTAGAAAAATGCATGTTCCTAACTAATGCGATATGACTAATGCAATACATGCGATATGCAACTAATAAGCTCGATTACTAGTTATGACATTCGAAACAACTTGATAGCATGCAGTTTCAACATGTATTCAATGAAGTATATAAACTACAATGCTTTGTTAGAATGATGAACCGAGCCTCGATGCATGCAAGACAAATGGATGCAAACATGGAATATGCTAAATGAAACATGATGTTCTATTCTATCCATCATAAGCGGATAAATAAAAGGGAGAAAGACATAGGGTTGGAAGACATACACATTATTACATATTTGGCTCTCGCATAAGAGGGTTTGAATAAATAAATTAGCCAAGCTACTTAACTAATTATTACAAACCAAATGAAATAAACTACCTACGTTAGCTAATTATTACAACACCACGAATTAACTAACTACTTTAGCTAATTAAATAAGTACAACACAGAATTAACTAGCTATTCTACTTAGTTTAATACAAAAACTAACTAACTAATTACAGTGCACAATTAATGAGCTAATTAATTAACTATTATGAGCCCCGATGAATGAGGGTTGACCCATGCATGCACACGGATTTCCACCTGAAAAAGTCCCATGTTTTACTGCCAGAATGCCTCTATTGCACAGTTAGAAAATTGCACTGTTTTTCCACCTCAGCCTCTGCTCTGCTCTGCTTTGCTAGAAAAAGGACATTGCCTGGCTGGAAAAAGTGGCCGGCAACGTAGAAGTAGTGGCCGACTGGCCAATAATAATGGCCTGTCGCCTAGTAAAAGTGGACTGCCGGTCACTAATGTTGGTTCTTTCCTGCTGCAACAGAGAACAAACAGAGCACAAACAGAGGATTCTCAAGGGATGTTTGTCCACCATGCCTCTCCTTATCATCAAATAGCTCAAGGGAGGGATAGGCTTGATTCGTAAGCCATCAATTGGCGCAATTTCATTGTATGATGACTTATAAACCAAGGGATACAATTTTGATAAATGCACAATAAAAGACTCTCAAAACCTCCTCCCTATGATGGATTGATCAAGGGAAGCAGTTGACCTTGGAAACTTGAACCATTTCATCCCTAACAAGTATGAAATGACCCAAGTCTCCATGTGTTCAATTAACATCCGATTGAACACCAAATCATTTTATTATCTTGCTTCATTGCAACCCTAATTTTATTACTCCATTTTAATTACCTTCCATCCATTAGTTAATTAAGTCCAATATGAAGATTAAGGTCCACTAATGGAGAGAAGTACAAAATCAAATGTTGTTTTAGGCATGAGAGGGAGATCATGCTGTTGGTAATGAACCCCCAAAGGGATTAAACCATTAAGCACAATAACACCCCTTTAAGTTTAAACAACACTCATTTTGGAGCAACTCTCAAAACAAAGAGAAAAAGCCAAGAAAGATGAGAGGTTGCAGAGATGCTTAGAGGTGAACACAAGTATGGAAAGTAAGAAATAAATGCTATCAACTCAAATAGGTTGGTGACTAAGACCTAAACCACTAAGCCTATGACGACTATTGCACTACAAGCTTACTATATAAAGCATGAACGAAGCTAACTCATAAAAAAAGTCCTAAAACAATCCTAAAATAGTCAAAAGAAATGATGAAATGAAGACAAAAACAACTACAACAACAAGCTAAAATAATGAGGGATTAAAAATAGCACACAAGCACAAGGAGGGGAGGCTAACCCCTCCACTTTTGGGGCTTCAAAACATAATTCTAGCCTTTGAAAAACCTCTAAAAATCAGTGGTAGAAAGCTCAAAAAAAGTTGATGAGAAGATAGGAAACACAAGGGTAAAGGCTTAAGAAGCAAGGTTCAAAGAAGGTTTGTCAACCCCTTTACCTTTAATGGTCTTAAACCACAAGTTTCAACCCAAAAATACAGGTAATAAACAACTCAAAAATAGCAAGAGAAGATGAGAAAAAGATGGTACAAAAGAACTAGAATATATACCTCTTGAAGAGGAATGATCCCTTGAATTCCAAACCATTATTTCACACTCTCAAGAGCCTCAAGAGCTAAAATGCAAGCTCAAATCACCTTAGCAAGGAACTCTCTAGGTTTGATTTAGAGTGTTTAGAAAAAGGTTATGTAAGTTGCAAGAGAGAGAGAATTGTAGAGAGAGAAAATTTTCAAACTTTTGCTCTCCAAAATTTTCTAAATTCAAATTTTTTTCTAACCTCTCCAACAAAAGAGAGGGTCATCTATATATAGAAATATATGAGAGACCCTCGAAAATATGCTTACAAACATAGCTGGAATGATGCATGTATCTGTGGAGACAGCTGACAGAAAATATCTGGTTTTTTGCACTAGTGGCCGACAGGCCACTAATAGTGGACAACAGGCCACACTAGTGGGGCTGCAGGTCCCTGGACGCTCAGGCTTGAAAAACCACTGTTTTGGTCCAAAACTAGGCACAAGGTTTGTAGGTTCAAAACTGAGTTTCCTGCTGAGAAAGTCAAGCATTTAACAAGCGTACACATTTATCATTGAGTGATCAATCAGTGGCGCCCAAGTTTTAAGGGCCGTAAAAAATGGGGAGTCTACAATGACAGTGAAAAGCAATGTGAAGTTGTAGATCTAGATTTCCAAGGCTATTTGCACAAGCTTTGAGACCTTAAGAATCCTAAGCATAATAAGTTTAGGTTGACCAACAAATATGAGGTTTGGAAGATCAAATCTGAACAAGACAAGCAAAAGCTAAGGAATATGCATAAAAATGGAGGTTACAGGTAAGCAAAGTTCAAATGACTTGTATATCTTTATTTACCTACCATCCTGGTCTTATTACATCTAAATTCAAAATGTAGGTTAACTGTTTGGTGATGAACCACCAAGGGGACTTATGTTTTCTATGAAGATCTTGAGTCAATAATACAAGACAAGTCCATAACAAACAATGTATAGTGCTTTGTACATTGTTCATTAAACATTACATATATTAACATTCACATCATAATCACATTAACATTGAATATATACAAGTCATAGATGCATATGGGGAAATTTTACGAAGCAACCAGGAATCAATGATGACAAATTCACAACAATTTAACAAATCATTTTTTTTCAACTACTTGTGTTTGGTATAATTTGTTATTTTATTATTTTATTTTTTTATCCTGAATTGAAAACAAGTTTGATCCCTTACTTATAAGACTCATTACTCACAAAGTGTTGTTAATGTTTACAAAGCATGATTAAAGATGAAAACCCAGAACTACGAACCAAACTCATTGATCCTCACATTAAGCATGCAAATCAGTACTGATATCTGCACTTCCCACTCCACTTTAAGTGTCATTGGACCATAGTAGTGAGCGACGTGGATGATGGAGTGTGGGAACATTACAATTCAATGAGGCCCAGAGATGGTTTTGAAGACATACACTTAGCTCAAGTAAACATAGTGGTAATTTAAACATTTCATTCTATAATACAAAGAAATATGCATGTTGAGTTACATATTAATGCAGTTAAAATATTGTTTATCCAACACATCTAATCATATTCACAATCACAGAAAACATATATGGAATCACATATTTAGAAATTGCTCTCAACATCAGATATGGCAGATACATTGACACCCTTAGACTATGTCAAGCCATTGCAATCAGTTGTTGCATGCTCCCATCAAGATCCAAAATCATGAGTACTTACAATTAATACTCTCATTGACATAGCACCTACAACCAATGTGAACATATAAATGTATTGATTCTGTTTTTTTTTTTTTTTTCTGTTGTCTTAATTGCGGAGTTACACTTTGCTACATAATGAGGCAACATTCCCATCAAGAACTGATTGAACCTGTGTTGGACACGAAAGCTTGGTTTGATATGAGAGTTGTGTTAGTCGAAACATTCATGAATGATCCTGAAAGAACAAGTCATGCAACTTTTGTTGTTAAAACCAAGGAGGATGCATCTAAGGACTGCAGTTCATATTTTCACACCCCATCATTTTGTTTTGATGTATTGATGACACAATGTTAACATCAGGTTTTGTCTAAGTACAATATGCTTTGTATATAACATACCAGTCACTAACATAAGAACTTGGAGTATTGTTAGTTAGTAAAAAATGATTCCACAAAGTTATTGATATGAATAGATATATACGTTTTGTCTATCAAGAAATGTAGTTTTAATATGAATGTTGTTTCTTGGTCTCATTCATGATGTATGGGTATTGTTAGTCATTAAATGTGTTTATTAAGTACAACATAATGTGAAAGTCACATACATATATCATATGCTCACCCTGCCAACACATATTGGAGATATATGTAACTTTTCTACATTTTATTTTGGAAAAAATCAAAACAAACTATTTCAAAGAATAAAGAAAATGTAAATAAACTACAAAATCAGAAATTCCATAGAACGAATCACTTTTTTATTGACAAATTGTATCAAAATATGAAAATTCACATTGACAAGCACACACCAACAAGTACACTAACACATAAACTACTAAATTGTACATTAATGCAAATGTATGTAACGTTCACAACAATATCATATTTATCTAAAACAAATTGTGCACTATAAATATTCACAAGTCAATGTAATATTCACAACGATAACTAACACATGAACCAATAGAACTCTATATTTGATCTTTACACAACTTTGAACGTGGCTACCCATTTCTTACATCTACCACACCTCAAATCTGTTCAAAAAATATATCATATTCGATCCACCAACACATATTGTGTGTATATGTAAGAAGATAACATTTTATTTTGCTAAAACTAAAATACAAACTATTTCAAAAATAAATAAAATGAAAAAAAAACTACAAAATGACAAATTGCATAGAATGAATGAATCCCTTTTTATTAAAAAATTGTGTCAAAATACGAAACAAGTACACCAAGTCATCAACTAATAAAATGTGTATCCAATGCAAATGTATGTAACGTTCACAATGGTATCTATTTATCTAAAAACAAAGACACTGTAAATGTTCAAAACTGAATGTGAAATTCACAACGTTCACCAATGTATCAACCAATATAACTCTGTATTGGCTCTTTGCACGACTTCCGATTGTGCTTGACCATCTTTCTACATCTGCCACACCTAATTTGACTTACTTTTTCCCTTTGAGATGGTGTTATACTCTTTCTTGGCCAATCAGTTGGCCGTTTTACAATTGAAGGTAATATGAAGAAATCACTAGAGGAAAAAACTAGTTTCTCCACAGATGGTATAGGAAAAATAGCCGCTGCATATGCTTCCCGATAATTCTTCACGTAAAAATATTTTTCAACACAATCATTAAGATTATATGCACTTCTTTAGATAGCTGTAACAGCATGTTCACAAGGAAATCCATTTACTTGCCACTGGTAGCAAGAACAAACACGACGTCCAATATCAACTGTAACTGAAGGAAACGATTACACCTCGAACACATCATCATTAGCTTTTCTCACATTTTATGACCTACTGGTATTGAATGAATCCTGGAGCTTAGTCTCAAAGGTAGGACAAATAATTCCATTCCACTTGTTTGTAAGTTCCCTTCGTTCTGACATTTGACACATTACTTAATTTTTGGACAGTATCAACCAATTTTGTTATTGGAAGATTCTTTTTTTCCTTGATCTAATTGTTGAATGATTCAGCAGCATTGGATGTCATCTCACCATATCGTTGTCCCTTGACATATGACAACAAAAATTGTCACATGTTAATACCATATGTGACATTTCACACTGTTAGAACATCACAAAAATATAAACAATGTACATATAACCATCATTATATTACATGAAATACATAATTGTACACACTTTACCCAAAGTAAGCATTTTCTCAATGTTTAGGTTCCAACCCTGACAAGAAGTTATATGCTCTTTGCTTTCCCCTACTCTTCAACCCTTCTAGTAATGTATGAAAACCCGCCACAGTAGGTTCATATGCATAATCACCCAACTTCCTTATTAAGTGTTCCTTGAAACCATTCTTCATACCCTTCAACTTGTCCCTAAAAGTATTCTTTAGGTATTGTAAACATCATCCATGATATGTTGATGAAAATGCCTTTTGTATTGCATCCAAAAGGCCTAGGTTACGATCATATGCAAATGCCATGCATCTATCATCAGTAATTACCTTTGACAGTTCATATAGAAACCATGACCAATTTGATTCACTCTCTGAATCAACAATTGCAAAGGCTACTGGAAACAATCCTAAAAACAAAACCACTATTAACAGTTACAAATGACACCAAAAAGTAAACAAGTGTAAAACTTCACATTAAAAAGCTAAACAAACCTTGGTTACCGTCTTTAGCTGTCACTGCAAGCAACTGTCCTTTGTATCTCCTTTTTAGAAATGTTCCATAAAAAAAAAAAGCAAAGGGCGATAATATTTGAAGCCATTGACGTACGCAACGAATGCTACAAAAAAAACCTTTTAAACTGGTTAGTCTTCAAATCATAATTAATATTGATATGGCCTCCCGGATTATAATGCTTAACAGCATCACCGTACCATTTTAGTTTGTCAAACGATATTAAGTAATCACCATGCATAGCCTCCCTCGCTTTCTCAACACCTAACCATGCAACATGGTAATTGATATCAAGTCCATAGTCTGCCTTGAAAGTATATGCCACATCAATGGAGCGCGTTAATGGTCTGTCTCTAACACGTTCAGATATGACATTTCATACTAAATTAGAGTCGAGCTTCGGATTTTTTGAAGTACGAACATCAGCACCACAACTATGTAGCTTTGTCCATCTCTTAAGGTAGAAAAATTGGGTTGCTCTTTGAGCTCTACTGTGCACAAACCACAAACATCCCCTATCATCTCTATGTGAGCATACAGTAGTAATTTGTTCTGAATCGTTCTTCAAATATTTGAATTTAAACCCATATTGTACTGCATATTTGAATAAAACACTACGAAACTCAAATACTCCTCCTGTAAAACATTGACCAACATGCGTAACACCATTTGCCCAAACTGAAGACAACAAAACCTTTTGACTGTGTGCACAATAGCTACGAAGCAAATATGTTTGATTCCCATGTTCAATGCGTGGATTTGCTAAACTACTATGTCCATCAATCCCTAATTTTTGCTCAACAACAACATCAATTCGTTCAACTCCAATTGATTTACCAAACAATAACATGTTTTGCAATTCCTCATTGTTATTCAAATGACAATTCTTATACCCTGGCAGTTGGTAAAACATAGTAATTGAATCAGTAGATAAATCAGACCATTTGTTGCATACACATTTCACCAACTGGTCAAAGAAAAATGATTGTACCACATTTACCACAAACATGTTTGACCCGTAGTAGAACAACAACATGAACAAATCCATTTGTCTCGTACCACACTACAAAATCATCAAAAGTATGTAAAATTATTTGGATATTCAATCACATTCATATGTGTGAAGATTTGCTAACGTAGTGAAATGCATCATGACTTCTTTTAAATAATTCAAATATTTACATTATACAAAAAAATCCCTACCCTCCTCAACAAACAATCATAAACCCTACATTTATCATCATACACACCACATACAACAAATTTAAACTCACAACACACACTCATACATACAATTTCAATTATACAACTCATATACTGATAATGTGAACTTCCAGTTCACTTAATGCTCAATAATAGCTTGTTCAAATTGCATGATGACTTTTTAAATAGTTTGAATATTTACATCATACAAAAAAAATAATAATAAAAAAAAATTAAAAAAAAATACCCTACCTCCTCAACATACAATCATAAACCCTATGTTTATCATTATACACAACACATACAACAAATTCTAAGCTCACAGTACACACTCATACATACACTTTTAATTATACAATTCATATACTGATAGTGTGAACTTCTAGTTCACTAAATGCTTAACAATAGCTTGTTTAAACTTTGATGGAACAAAACTTCATCATTCAAAATTTTACATGAACACAATGATTTCATCACTACAACGAATCAATTACTAATCACATGACATAAATATCACCATAATCAATTGATGATAAACAATGAAGAACGATGAAGAACAGAACAATTCGCAACAGCAATCTCAAACAAAAACTAACATTCTCCAGAATATTGATTGAGAACTAGACAAAATCACTAATCGCGCAAAATCTAGAGCTTCAGAAATCGAAAAATCGCACCCAATCTATAGCTTGAGAAATTGCAAATTGCGCCAATTATGAGCTTTACAAATCGCAAATGGCAAAGAGAAATCAGAAATTACAAAGAATCTGGAATCCAAACACAATCACAAACTTCCTAAATATGATATTTAAATAACAAGCTATATATAATGGTAAAATGGTCAATATATATATATATATATATATTGAGAGGGTAATTTATATTTATAAATTGGGCTGAGCTGGGCAATGGGCCGTTATGGGCCACCATACAGAGGGCAGAGTAAAAGGACCTTGAAAATTAGTCCGGTCGTAGAACCTTGAAGTTAGTCCGGTCCCAGACGGCCCTAAAGTTAGTCCGGTCCCTGAGAGCCTATTGTTATCTTGGTCCAGGATAGTACTACGGATAGCTCGGTCGCCAGGTTGCCACACTCAGAGTTAGTACGGTCACGGTATAGCGCAGCTAGCTCTGTCGGACCTAGCTAATGGTTAGCACTGTCTAAGCAATACTATAGTCAGTACTGGGAAAACCGTGGTAGGAGCAGTGAATGGAAGAACTGAGGTAGAGTTATCTCGGTCCAGTCTACGGCTTAGCATAGCCATGCTTACCTCGGTCATGTTGGAGTCCGGCCATGGTAAGACCATCTCACTTGGTTTAAGCAGTGAGGGGGGTGTTGGAGGATAAGCATTATCTTTCAGGAGAGTGAATCCTAGGAGGACTCTACATGGAGAAGTAAAAGTCCTACTAGGATTGTGCCACACGGAACCTATAAAAGCTCACAAACATCACCTATGGAGAGGTAACACAACTTTGATTTTCGAATACACAGAGCTTTTGTCTATTTGTTTGTTTTACTGACTTAGGCATCGGAGAGATATCCGGCACACACTCGCCGGCTAGCTCACGTTTGTATTTTCAGGGGATAAAGCGACGTCGTACGGAGGAGCACAGACTTGATCAACAGGATTACACGGGAAGAATATTTCGTACCCGTACATATATATACACACATATATATATATATATAATAAAATTGAAAATAGGACCTCCGGGTCTAAAAGTGTAAACTTTAGAATTTAGTAAAATAAAAAAAAAAGATGGACTGATTGGTATATAAGAATCTCAAATAAGATTTTCCGGTAATTTTTCTGCTAAAATAACACATTATTTGGGTTACAATTATTTTATTTAATTACATCACATCATTTCAAATCCAATTTATATTTTATATTTTTCATAAAAATTAAAAAAATATACTTATTTAGATTATCTCAAATACTTTATTAACTTTTTTCATTATCTTTATCATAATACTATTTAGATTATTCCTAAAAATATTAAAAAAACAAAACTTAAAAAATAGTACTCCCTCCGTCCCAAAATATTAGTCCCTTATTCCATTTTTCATTGTCCCAAAATATTAGTCCCTCTTCAAAAATCAAGTACAAAAATAATATAAATTTTCTATTTTGCCCTTCTTTTAAATTAATAAACAATATAAAAAGTACAATTATGACATTGATATTCTCAAAAAATGTACTATCAAAAGGTTAATTTTGAAAAATTAACTTTTTTTAAATGCAATAATTATACTATCAAAAAATGTTAGATTCCTTAAAAAAAACCATTATTTTAAGACGGAGAGAGTATTAAACAAAAATTATTATTCTTATATTATAATTCTTTTAAATTACACACGGATCACGCGTGCTTCACCGTACTAGTCCTTTACGTAAACCCAAATATCACGTGCATGATATGTCTAAAGCCTGTTTCGCGAAAAAAGTAATAAAGGAATCTAGGCAGTGGCTCGTGTTGTCTCTGACAGATTGCCACGGTGTACTATGGGTATTAATTTTGTTATTAAATAAATAATTAAATATCTTATATAAATATAAAATTTATATTTTTATTAATCTCACATTAAAAAAATTTAAGATCTATAATAAATTTTTTTTTTTTTTTTGATTGCCACGTCCTGTCAAGGCCATTAGGTAATTTAGGATTGATTTGACATAAACTAAATAATACAAAAAGTCAAAAAGTCACTATCCTATTTAAGTCACATTATCTTATTTAAATCACATCACCTCTCTAACACATCACATCAAACTCAACCCATATAAGTCAATAAGTCAAAAAGTGCACCTTTTTAAAACATCTCAAACCAACCCTTAGGTTAGGTTTGGTATCCTTTAAAAAAAATTAAAAAGTTAAAAAGTCACTATCCTATTTAAATCACATCATCTTATTTAAGTCACATCACCTCTCTACCACATCACTTCAAACATAACCCATATTTTATAAAAAGTTAAAAAATACACTTATTTAGAACATCCCAAACAACTTCTTAGACTTTATTTCAAATACAAATATCATACCCCATTCATTCTATTTTATTAGTTTATTATTTTATTTTTCTTAGGATAAATTACAATGATACTTTTTGAGATTTTTATTTAGGAAGATTTACCAATAAATCCCAAATATTAAACTTATGAACCAATTTTTCTTAGGATAAATTACAATGATACTTTTTGAGATTTTTATTTAGGAAGATTTACCAATAAATCCCAAATATTAAACTTATGAACCAATTGGTCCCATTTTTTTTTTAATAAACCGTTTAGTCCTTGGATATTTTGAGGGACCTTAATACCCTCATTTAGATGTTATTAGATGCATGCTCTTTATGAGGATGTGTCACGTGCCACACACAATATGTCATGTGACACACACAATGGGTGCCACACATCAACAAAGTACACCAAGGCCCTTTATGAGGGTGTGTCACGCGACACACACAATGGGTGTCACACATCAACAAAGTACACTAAGGCTCTTTATGCTTTTTTCCTTGGAGTCTCACGCGACACACACAATGGGAGTCACGTGACACACACAATGGGTGTCACACATCAACAAAGTACACTAAGGCTCTTTATGCTTTTTGTCTTGGAGTGTCACGCGACACACACAATATGTCACGTGACACACACCACAATGGGTGTCACACATCAACAAAGTACACTAAGGTTTTTTATGCTTTTTGCCTTGGAGTGTCACGCGACACACACAATGGGTGTCACACATCAACAAAGTACACTAAGGTTTTTTATGTTTTTTGCCTTGGAATGATGTATGTCACGCGACACACACACGGAAGGGTATAATTGATCACTCAATGTTACTAAACAAAGGAAATAGGATCAACTGGTAAGATATTTCCCCACTAATAGGACTAATCAGAACAATAAAAATAACCTTAGAACCAATCGGTAAAACTGTTTGTGAGATAGGATTTATTGGTAAATATCCCTTTTATATTAATATAAATTGTCTTCTCATATTTCAAAAAGATGTATTTAAATACAAGTGCTAATTTATAAATTTATACCTCATTAAATTCTAATTAAGATTTTTTAAATCTTCAAGTCCCATTAATTTTTTAATAATCGAAATTACCCTTTAAACAATGATTGTTCATCATTTATGATTATTTAGAAAGAAAAATGATGATTTGACATTTATTTTGATTTACAAAATTTTAAAACATCAATTTTTAAATTGAAAAAACTAAAAAAAAAATGTGAAAAAAACCTAATATTTTATTTTGAAAAAATTGAAAAAAATTAAATTATTTTTTTGTGCAAAATTGAAAATTTTTGTATCCATAAAAGAGCATAATGATAGAGCATTGACGCGCACAACTAGAAAAAAAAAATTAAAAATGAAAAAAAATGATAATGTTCTCAGTTTTAAAACTGAAAAAACTGATAATATTCTCGGTTTTATTGGATAGTTGAATCAAACCAATAAGTAAAAAGGCAAAAATGTTTAATCTCATGATCTGTTTTTTCATCAGTTAGTGAAACAATTATCTAGAATATTACTATGCAAAATTGATAATGTTCTTAGTTTTAAAAATTGAGAAAACCTGATAATATTCTCAGTTTTACTAAATTGGATTTATTGGTTCAAAAAATCGTAGATTGGACCTGAGTTACCATAACATTTGTAAATAAGACTTTTAAGTAATTAACTCTTTAAAAATTATAGAGTAATGTTAGGAATACTAAATTTTATACCAAACAAATGCTTAAATACCTCACACCCCACACCCATGTGAGACATTTGGTCATTTGTTTGGTAGAAAATTTGGGGCCTATAGCATTTTTTTAAATTATATTCTCCTATCTGAAGTTTGTAATCTCATTATAAATTGTCCCATGAATTGTTACACTTTTTCATACTATTTCTTCTTCCTATCATCATTTTACAACTTTTCATCATTAAATTTAACCTGGACATGTTTTTATTGAGTGATGATAAACAAATATATATAGAATTTTCAAACACAATAATATAACTTAATGATGACCTTTCACTTAAAAAAAAAAACACCCATAAACATTATTTATATTTACAATAATATCACTATCACAACATTTTTGTGATATTTTTTTATATAAATTTTCACATATGAATATAATTTTTCATTTATATTTCCATCATTATATCACAAAGGCCCTGTTTGGTAGGGCTTATTTCAGCTTTTAACTTAATTTAAGTTATTTTGATGTGTTTGGTTCAGCTTAACAATACAGCTTATAACTTTTTGTAAGTCAAAAATCAACTTATTTTTTTAGTGGGGGAGAAGAAACTTAATTTATAAGTCAAAAATCAGCATATATTCACAGTTATAAGCTATAAGCTATTAAGGTATAAGCTATAATCACTTTCCCATAGCTCTACCAAACGGGACTAAAATATTATTGAGTGGTGATATGTACTTGAGTGTTTGAAAACACAACTTTTCATCGTTAAATTCTAACTGAACATATTCTTATCAAGTAATGATATATAAACATAACTTTTATATAGAATTTTCAAACACAATGATATAATTTAGGGTGATTCTACTTACACCACTGTTTTACCTCCTTACACCCTCCATCTCATTACACCACTTAAAAAAAAAAATAAATTCTCATTACACCTAATATATTACCAAAACAAACCCTATGATAAAAAAACTCTTCAAAACCCATCGCTTTACACCCATACTTTGTGTTGGGTTTGTTCGGTAATACAATGCTAAACAATTTGATTTACTCTAGTTCCATGTTACCGGATAAAATTTTGTTTCCCAGTATTATGTTACCATTCAATTGGATAATTTTAGTTCGCTTCCCAACAAAATCAGTAGAGTCCACATTGAAGTGCCTGTTTGGTCACACAATACGAAACAATTTATAAAAATTCGGTGCTAAAACGCTGGAATAAATTGTTTGTTCCAGCCTTTTGTTGCTATACAGTTACAGAGCCACTTCCTTCCAAATAATGTAGTAATAATTTGTACTGGGCCTGTTCGATAATAAAATGCTAGTGAATTTTAATTATTGTAATGTTATGTTGCTGGAAAAAATAGATTTGTCTAGCGTTCTATTGCTATACATTTACAAAGCCACTTTGTTCCAAATGATAATTTGGGCTTGTTCGGTAATTTGATACCAGATTTATATTTTTTGTTCTATAATTTACCGAAAACTTATCTTTTATTCGGCAATTTGATACTAGACTTATATTTTTTGTTCAACACTGTAATGCCGGACTATGTTATTTTGTTCGATTTTGAAACACTTGTAGACGTCCCCGAACGCCCCGGGAGGGTGAAGTCCCGTTCTGTTCATATTGGGGTCACTACAGCTCGGACTCTCAAATTTGTCACGGTTCTAAGTCTGAACCAAAGAGTCCAAATCCGGCAAATCGTTTTGAGAAAACAGATTTTGAAAGAAGTGCCAAACATGGACTGCTTTGCCAGATACAGAGTCGCCACCTAAATGTTTTTTAAATGGGAAAATTTAGGAAACCCTGACTCGGTGCCAAAGGCCACGTGTCCGTCATCACCAAAGTTGCCTCGGCTCGGGAACTTGGGTACGATTGGGGAAGGTCACTTCGTGAGCACCCCCGCTCGCCCGATCAAAGATCGGCCTCTACTAACCATGATATCTATTTTTGAAAACATTGTGAGTTCTTATTCCGGTTATTAGCCTAGGTTACTATGTGATGCACACAGCATATAAGTATAGACCGGGTCGCCCGAATTGGAACAAAACATTTCATGTTTGTTTATTTGAAAGTGGCTTGATGGTGCTACCCGCAAGTAGGCTAAGACGTGGATTTGCCACCCTCAGGTGGGCTTAGAAAAATATGATTTTGCCACTATCTAGTGGGCTTAAAACTCACAGTCAATGATTTGTTCCAATTTAAACAACCCGACCTTCACCCACAGGCATTCAGGCAGTTATATCACATAAGCATATTGCCTCTTGGTAAGCATGCTATCATGGCATTCACTCACACGCATGCAAGGATGCTAAAGCATAAAACTCACCGGGTACTCCAAGCCAAAACAGAATTTACATTAGAAATCATGTATGATCCTAAGTATACAGAAATGCCTAATGCAACACATGCAAAATGCAACTATAGTAGGCTCGGCTATTCTAAGATGGCATATGAAATGCTACAACTATCATGTATTCAACTTGTAATTGAAAATACAATGCAGTTAGTATGATGCGCCGAGCCCGGTGCATGCAAAACAGATGAATGAATGCAAACATGCTATCATACTGTATGCTAATTGAAATATGCCCTAATCTAACCATCAAAAGCGGATAAATAAAAGGGAGAAAGACGTGGGGTTGGAAGACATGCAACACACACACGCACACTTATTACAGTTGTGCCCTCGCGCAGAGGGTCCGAACAAATAATACAGTCCCAAATAAAAGAATATTACAGTCCAAATAATATACAAATTCCTAATTAATTAACGAATTAACTAAGAAAACTGTAAAAAACTGGCGTGCAAGCCAGGGACTGCCTTGCTTCTGATGAATGATGTACATTTAGGCTGCCTTGCGTGGAAATCCACCGGGATGCCCCAATCAGCCTCTGTTTATACATGTTCTTGAAATGCGTGCCAAGCCCCAAAGAGTTGCTGATTCTTCGTTTTGCTGCAACAGAGAGCAGGAAAGGGGCATAGCAATGTATTTGCACAGATATATGCATGTCTCGATCCTCGTGCCACCAATCACGCATACCGAGGCATGATGGCCGAGGAGTCGAAATGCACAACTCAATATAGAATGAATGCACATGAAACTTACAGCTAAAACCTAACTCCATCATGGATAATCCGGAGTGTCGGTGATTGGGGAATTGAGACACATTCCGTCACTCGGAGTACGAAATGTACCTCGTTTCCCGTGCCCGGGCTAACTCCTATTCCGGACACGATGCAATATACATGATATGCATGAAATGCGACTAAGATACAATCCTAACATACACCATGCTATGAACGTGAGATGCCTCGAAATACGTGCACACGGGCACACAAACCGAGAAAATGGCAGAATGCAATCTAAGATACAACCTAGTATGCACAATGCTATGAAAATGAGATGCCTCGAAGTGCGTGCACACGGGCACGCAAACTGAGAAAATGACAGAATGCAATCTAAGATACAACCTAGTATACACAATGCTATGAAAATGAGATGTCTCGAAGTGCGTGCACACGGGCACGCAAACTGAGGCAATGGCATGGAAAATGTAAAATGGACTTATACTAACATGAGAGAGCCTCAGCCACACTCACATAAGAGGCCAACGGATGAAAATGGAGTGCCTCGAAATGCGTGCACACGGGCACGCAAACTGAGGCAATGATGGAATGCGATGTAATGACATGGAAACATGATATGGGCTTATACCAACATGAGAGAGCCTCAGCCACACTCACACAAGAAGCCGAATGATAACAATGAAGTGCCTCGAAATGCGTGCACACGGGCATGCAAACCGAGGCGATGACAAAATGCGATGTAATGACATGGAAACATGATATGGGCTTACACCAACATGAGTGAACCTCAGCCACACTCACATAGGATGCCGACGGATAAAAATGAAGTGCCTCGAAATGCGTGCACATGGGCACGCAAACCGAGGCAATGGCAAAATACTATGCAATGACATGAAATGATGATGTGGGCTTATACCAACATGAGTGAGCCTCAGCCACACTCACATAGGATGCCGACGGATAAAAAGAAGTGCCTCAAAATGCGTGCACACAGGCACGCAAACCGAGGCAATGGCAGAATGCTATGTAATGACATGAAAACATGATATGGGCTTATACCAACATGAGTGAGCCGCAGCCACACTCACATAGGATGCCGACGGATAAAAAGAAGTGCCTCGAAATGCGTGTACACAGGCACGCAAACCGAGGCAATGGCAGAATGCGATGTAATGACATGAAAACATGATATGGGCTTATACCAACATGAGTGAGCCGCAGCCACACTCACATAGGATGCCGACGGATAAAAATGAAGTGCCTCGAAATGCGTGCACACGGGCACGCAAACCGAGACAATAGCAAAATGCGATATAATGACATGAAATGAATAGAAATCATTCTAATAGAATTTCAGCACTAAGATATGGGGGAAAACAGTCCCGAAATGAGGCGAAATGACACCAAATGCATGGAATTGTCCCGAAATGCAAAATTAGGCACCCGAAATGGCCTATAGCTATACCAAACATGCATAATTGGCACATGGAATGAAAATACAGAAGCAAGGAAGCCCCAAAATAAGCATTTTACTAGTACAAAACAAGGCCAAACAGCAAGCAAAGATAGGGCAAAATTAGCATGCGAAAATGGCCCTAAACATGGGATTAAGAAGCAACTCATAGCTGCTGTCTTCAAACAGGTTAGGACCCTTCAACAACATTGAAGAGGGACCAAAAATAAGCACTTTCACAGAACTGTAAAAACCTCAAAAACAAACATAGATAAGGCTAAATTTTTATGCAAGAAAACGGACCAAAAGGTGGCCAAAGAGGCAAGTGGTATATGCACAACCCAAATTGAAAAATTCCCTTCTACAACATTGAA
The DNA here is from genome assembly GCF_055761805.1 of Camellia sinensis. Lineage (NCBI taxonomy): Eukaryota > Viridiplantae > Streptophyta > Magnoliopsida > Ericales > Theaceae > Camellia > Camellia sinensis. The sequence continues at coordinate 88,115,729 of NC_138963.1, forward strand.
GAGGGACCAAAAATAAGCATGTTTACAGAACTGTAAAAACCCAGAAACAGTATACAAACATGCTAGAAATGCAATGCAAAATAAGGCTCAAAAGAGGCTATAACATGAGGTATGCAAAATATTCCACAAACGGCCAAAGACCCTTAATGATACATGTAGAATGGGCCAAAATAAGACTATTTTCTTAACTGTAAAATGGCCAAAAACCAAAGCATGATAGGCTAACAAAACATGCAAAAATGGGGACAGAAAGTGAGATATAACATGAAGTGGCATATGGAGGTCCCAAACCATGAAAGACCCTAAAAAAAACATGAAGAATGGACCAAAATGAGACTATTTTCAGAACTGTAAAATGGCCAAAAACCAAAGCATGATAGGCTTCCATAGCATGCAAAAATGGGACCAAAATGGGAGTATAAAGGCAAGTATAACATGGAGGTCCCAAAAAGTGTTGAGCCCTTCTTCAATGTTGAAGAGGGGCTCAAAATAAGCCTATTTACAGTTTATGTCATGCTCCAAAACAAATTACACACGAGCTAAAAAAATCATGCAAGAAAACGGTATTTACGAAGGGTATTGAAGCAAGTGGCATATGGAGGGCTCAAACAGGGTTGAGCCCTTAATGAGACATGAAAATGAGCTCAAAAAAAAGGTACTTTCAGTTTTGGTCGGAGCTCAAATGTATAAGAAGGAGAGGCTAAGAAATATTGCAAAGAAAAGCTCAAAAAAGAGAAAATGGCAACTCACCTTTGGAGACAAGTCTTTTGTTGCTTCTTGGACCAATTTGCAGCTCCTTTAGCCTTTGAGAAGCCCTCCTTGTTGCTGGAAATGAAGTGGTGATGGTAGAGCTTGGAGGTGATGAAGAAAACAAGGTGTAGGACTTAAGGTTTTTTAGGAAAATGAGAAGGATGGAGGGAGATATGGATCTTGAGGCTTGAAGAACAAATTTTCTAACCGCCAAATGTGATGCCACCAGCTGGTTATATGGACAAAAAGAGGGTGTAAAGGTGGGGCAAAAAGGAGGTAAGCTTTCCCCCACAAAATATCCCCCGGATTGGGATATTTTCTGGGGGAAACAGCTGCACAGCTGTAAAGTGCAAGTTGAGAGGAAGCAGGCCGGCCCCTTACTTTTGCTGCAGGTGGCCGGCCAGCCACCCCCCCTAGCCGGCCAGCTAGGGGTCAAAAGGGTCAAGTATAATTAGTGGCCGGCCACCACATATTGGTGGCCTCCCAGGTCTACTCTTCACAACCCCGTGGTTCGAATTTGGAAATTCTAAAACAGGAGAGAGAACAAGCCAATTTTAGGAGGGGTTCAAAAGGGTCAAAAGGAATTAATGGCTGGCCATAAACTTTTAGGGTCCTCCCATGTGTGTACATCACAAATATGTGGTTCAAAGTTCAAGAAAATGGCCCCAAGGTGTTCAACATTAGCCCGAAAGGAGGGGTTCAAAAGGGTCAAATTGAATTAATGGCCAGCCACCACTTTTTAGGATCCTCCCAAGTGTGTACATCACAAATATGTGGTTTGGGTTTGAAGAAAATGGCTCCAAGGTGTTCAACATTGGCCCGGAAGTGCGAAAAACGGGCGTCGGAGGAGTAAAAAATTGGTTGTTGAAACAATTACTGGCCTCCCACCCTTCCATGACCTTCCTAGTGATGAAACAGAGGCACCTGCCAAAAATGAACAAAAACCGATGCAAAACGAATGTTCGGGGGCCAAAACACGCAGTTCGGGGTCCCAGAAACTGCCCGTTAAACACCGAAAGTGGCGTTCGGCCACGAAGTGGGTTTCTCAGACCCCAGTGTCCCTCAAAAGGGAGAAAATAAGATGTATGCCAAAAATCAGAGCAAATGGAGATGGTTAAGCGGTCCCGAACCGAGGCACACGGCCAACGGTCCCGAAAAATCGAAAACCGGACTCCGAAATGGGCAAAATGGCGTGCGGCCACAAAATGTAGCCCACGGCCACTAAGAGATGGTCTACGGGACCTCTCCCTCCCCTCGGGAAAAGAAACAGAGAAAACCGAGTCTGGTTCGCAAACCGAGACAAGGCACAGAAGAGGGTTCGGAAATCCGGAGGCGGGGCTCGCAGCCAAGACTCTGAAACTTCTGAACGAGCACATTATGCAATATCACCAAGTGCTCAACTGGTGACGTCTGAGTCTCAAGGTCGGTCAAAAATGGGGTGTCTACAACACTGAACAACAGTCGCAGACCAACCCAGAAAATCGAAACAAAAACCTACCAAACTAATAAAAAAAACTCACCATTTTCACTTTTTTGATAGTTTTTCACTAGCGTTTCTTCATCCATTGCTTTTTTTGATGATCAAAACACTATGATTATTACTTTTTCAAAAGAGATGTGCAAGAGAAAAGAAAAGTTGAGAAAGAAAAAATAGGGATTGAAAATCAAGGGATGTAAGGAGATAATCAAATATATTTAATTTTAGTGTTTTATCCTTTTAAGTAATTTCACACATGGATAAATTTGGAAAAAGAAAACAATCTCATATGGAGGGTGTAAGGAGGTAAAAGAGTGGTGTAAGTAGAATCACCCTATAATTTAATGGTGATCTTTTACTTTAAAGCAAAACACCCATAAACATGATTTATATTTACAACAATACCACTATCACAATATTTTTATGATATTTTTGTATAAATTTTTATAGATGAATATAATTTTTCATTTTTATTTCCATCATTATATCACAAAATATTATACTTCTTAAGTATATCTAAATTATGCGTATCTAAAAAATAAAAAATAAAAATGCTTAAAATATTTAAAAAATTCAGTAAAAATAAAAGAATACGAAAAATAAAAAATAAAAAACTTAATTTTTTATGTGAATTAAATAAAAAAAATGATTGTTATTTCCTTGACATGACATGAACAAAATATTTTTATTATTTTATTATTTTGTATGTATACGGGGACAAATATATTATTTTGATATGATAGGGGAGTACAAATGATTTATGCACTAAATTGTTTAAATGAGTGCTGTACTTTCATGAATTTGTAATTGTTTTTTTACTTTTCATTTTTTTGGATATTTTTCAAAAAAAAAAAAAAAAAGGATTTCTAGGATTGAATGGGCATTTTGGTTCATATATCCTTCTAAAATTTTAAATCTTAGGGATTTTAACCATCAAATTAATTTTTGTTGTTCTTAAACTTTTGCACAAATATATATGGTGGACCTCTCCCTAATTGTCTCAAAAAAAAAATAAAAATAAATAAATAAATAAATAAATAATCACAGGTTTATGTGAATATTAATTGGAAATTATTGAAATTTGATTTAAGAAGAAGTTTTAAAAAGTTAACTAATGCCTAGTAAGAAACACAATAAAATTTGAAAATAATTGTCGAATGAGCATAATTTGAGGCAATCACTTTCAAGTGAACCACTATGATGGATAGTAGATATGCAAATGAATTTTAGGAGAAAAAATGTCATTTTGATAAAATTTAATAATATTGAAAAAAATAATATTTATTAATTTTGTTACTTTGTAACATGTGTATTTTTAGATTAGAAAATATATCTTAGTTTATTTTTTGAAAAGTATCATGATTTAAGGGAATTTGAAAAACATTAATTTATTGATCAATGAATCAATAATGAAATACATTTTGATGTTTTGAAATTGGAAAAAAAAAATTGATTTTAGATTTCATAAACAATGTTTTCGAAGGGTTAAAGTTTAAATGTCAAATATATTACCATATTAATCATATCACAATGATCAACGACCAATAGTTCATTGACATGCTTATGTTCATATTTTTAAAATTCAAAAAATTAAGAAAAATAGATTGGAATTTTAAGTTTTAAAAGGCCATAATATTTTTATTTATATAATAATATAGATTTCAAAATTATAATAAAAGATCTTCGTTACATTATCTAAGAGTTCATAATGATTTTTTTTTAAATTTAAAGTAGTAATAAATTTTCATAATTATTTTACAACGCGACAATGTAATAGTGGTGATCTAAGTCCAAAATTAAGAAAATTTATTCAGCGATCTTGCGGTATGGCCAGATGGTGCACTATGAGCATTGTGATTAACAAAAAAAAAAATAAGATCAAATTTGATGTGGAGTGATGGTAGAATGCCATGTTGAGTGATGGGAGAACGCCGAGTATGGCATTTGAAGATTGATGGGAGCAGTGCCGCATGTTGCTAGGTGGCGGCCAGGACCACCTAATAGTTTTAATTTTTTTTTTTTGTTTTTTTGTTTTGGAAATTAATGGAAAGTAGTTGGGCCTGAACCAAGATAAAAAATTAAGGTTTTGTTTGGTTTGTATTTGAGAAATATGTTTTGAAATAAAAAGTACGAAAATTTATTTGGTTTGATTTTTTTTCAAAAGATGTTTTAAAAAATTATTTTGAGAGATAGTTTTAGAAAAAGTGATTGATTTGATATGTATGTGAGAGAGATTTATTTGGAAAATTTGTAAACCAAACAAGTTTTAGAAATTTTTTTTGAAAAAATTTATTTGGTTTGATTACTTTTGAAAATTTATTTGTAGAGAATTTTTGCTAAATTTTTTTGACATACACAAACCAAACAAGGCCAAAAACACTGGCAATGCCAATGTTCATTATCTCTCAAACTTCTATGCCATCAATCATTTTCTTGTTCTTAGATCAAATCAAATTAAGCCTTAAATCCTATCAAATAGGGTTGGTTATATGAATTCTTTTTCTCCACGCGACCCTACCACATAATATTTCGTTAGTCAAATTAAGTAGATGTATATATTTATTTATAACGTTAGCCAAACGTTATAGTTGTGTAAAAAAAATTTCCAAGCTCAAAGCCTTACCAATACACCAATATGATGAACATGACTGAAACTAATCAGCTTCACATTATGTTCTTCCCTCTAATGGCTAAAGGCCACATGCTTCCAATCATGGACATGGCCAAACTCTTCGCCGCCCGCGGTGTCAAAACCACCATTGTCACCACCCCTCTCAACGCCCCTGTTTTCTTCTCCAAAACCACCCAATCATCGAAAAATCGCAGCATCAATATCGCCATCAAAGTCCTCAACTTCCCTGCCGAAGAGGCTGGTCTTCCTCAAGGCTTCGAAAGTCTTGATCTAATCACCTCCCATGAAACCCAGATGAAGTTCATCACCGCCATGAACAGGCTTCAACAACCTCTCGAACAGATTCTTGAAGAATCTCGGCCGAATGCCCTCATCGCCGATATGTTCTTCCCATGGACAACAAATCTTGCAGCCAAGTTCGGAATTCCCAGATTGGTCTTCTATGGGTCTGGTTTTTTCACAGCATGCATTACAGAGAGCTTAAATAAACACAAGCCTCACGAACATGTGAACTCCGACACAGAACCGTTTATCGTGCGTGTCCTTGCACACCAGATCAAATTAACCAGATTACAATTAGCAAGACTTCGATTGGAGAATGAGCAATCGAATGAGTTTACACGATTGCTGGACAGACTTGACGAGTCTTTCGAGAGTAGCTACGGAGTTATTTTCAATAGCTTCTATAAGCTCGAACCTGCTTTCGCCGATCAGTACAAGCAAGGAAGGAAAGTCTGGCATATCGGCCCTGTTTCGCTCTGTAACAGGGACGATGACGACAAGGCTCAGAGAGGTAAGGAAGCATCCATCGACCAACACGATTGCTTGAAATGGCTCGATTCCAAGAAACCCAATTCGGTCGTTTACGTATGTTTTGGGTCTCTGACTCAATTCAGAGACTCGCAGTTGATTGAGATCGCAAAGGGGCTTGAAGCTTCGGGGCAAGAATTCATATGGGTGGTGAGGAGAGAGAACGAGGAAGATGATAACAATCCCAATTGGATGCCAAAAGGGTTTGAAGAGAGAACGAGAGAGTCAGAGAAGGGACTGATAATCAGAGGTTGGGCACCGCAATTGATGATTCTTGAACATGAATCAGTGGGAAGCTTTGTGACTCACTGCGGTTGGAACTCTCTGCTCGAAGGAGTGAGTGCGGGGTTGCCGATGGTGACGTGGCCGATATTCGCAGAGCAGTTTTTCAACGAAAAGCTTGTGACTAATGTGTTGAAGATAGGGGTTGCAGTGGGAGCTGAAGAGTGGGTTCAGTTTGGGGAACAGAGGGTGGTGGTGGGTTGGGAGGCAATAGAGAAGGGTGTGAGGAAAGTGATGGTGGTGAGTGAGGAAGCAGAGGAGATGAGAAACAGAGCAAGAGGTCTGGGAGAGATGGCTAAGAGGGCTGTTGAAGAAGGTGGGTCGTCTTGGAATGATCTGAATTCTTTGGTTGAAGAACTCAGATTGTTTCGCGGGCTTTGAGTAAGTATGCGTCGAGCAAAGAAATCATCCCTTATTTCATGGTGTTTAGTTCGTGTAAAATAAATTGATGTATATTATTGATTACAAGATTGTTGTGTATTTTGATATTTTGTTATGTTTACAATGATCAAATATATAGAAGAGAAGAAGGTAGTAGGTGAAGTGGTAGGGGATGAAGTGGAGGTGGTAGTGGTAGGTTAGGTGAGGAGGTGAGTGTGTGTGGTAGGTAGTAGTGGGTTAGGTTTAGTGGGTTTAACAGCCCCCCTCAAACTCAAGGAGGTTAGACACAAACCAACCTGAGTTTGGAGAGAGTTACAAAACAGAAAAATAAACTGATAAATAAAATAAAACAGGATAGGAGACACGGTATGGTCGTGTCAGACCGTTGTAGCAGACAGTTTACGGGGTCATGTCGGACCGTTGAAGCAGACACTGTGTGGTCGTGTCAGACCGTTGTAGAAGACAGTTTATGGGGTCATGTCGGACCATTGTAGAAGGACAGTTTACGGGGTCATGTCGGACCGGTGTAGCAGAGGTTGTGGTGGTGCACAGTGCGCCATGAGCGACTTATACATGATACTGTGTATAACCCCCCCTCAAACTCAAATAGGTGTGAAGATAAAAACCTATTTGAGGTTGAAAAGGGATTGATAAAGCTGACCGGTGTAGAAGACACTGTAGGAGTGTGTAGATAGACTGCCCAAAAGATATACATAGATGTAGATATCGAGCCCTCAAAAGTCGTGCCCTCAAAAGGTGTGCCCGCACCCTCAAAAGGCGTGTCATCAAAAGGCGTGCCCGAGTCATCAAAAGGCGTGCCATGAAAAGGCGTGCCAGGTTGTCGGCGTCAAGAGGCGCGCGATGCGCGTGGCTGCCTCGGCTATTTAACCAAGACAGAGCCTGAGGCCGAGGCAGAAGCAAAAAACTTGCGAAATCCTCTGAAAAACTCTTCGTTGTGCTGAGAGAGAGACGCTGGAACACTCTGTTGCGAGAGATAGTCTGTAATATTCTGTTGCCCAGAGAGGGGCTGTAACACTGTTGTGCTGAGAGAAAATGGCTTCGTCGTCCCGTGGTCTGCTAACTCTCTTTCCCGACTTGAACGAGTCCACAGGAGAGAGAACGGGTGCGGTGTCCCGTGAACCTCAACCAAACACCACTAGGTTTGCTCCGTTGAACTTTCCGATGCAGTCGGTGGAGCAAAAAATGGCAGTGCAAACGGATGTGGAGGCGAATCAATATACTTTGAAGGCATGTGTGGAGTCCATGACGGCGGTCACAAACCTGTCGCACCGGCTGCAGAGTAGGACAAATGAGGTGCAGCAGTTAAACTCCCAGCTGGCTCTGCTCCAACGCATGTATAAGGATGCGCGAGCAGAGATAAGCATGCTAAGGGCAGAAAACAAGGAGCTGAAGCGGAAGGCCACCGTGATGTTCCGCTTTGGAGGTCCGCCATATGCTGCAGTGGAGGAGTATGGGGGAGTGAACGTGCTCGGCGGCGTGGAAAACACGGAGGCAGCACCGTCAAGGGCCGCCCAGGACGGAGGCAAAAAGAAAAGACCGGCGGCATGGGCGAAGAAGTGAGGGCGGTGGGTGGCCGGCTGCAGAAAAGAAAACAAAGCTTTGGGTGTTTGTTTGTTTGTTTGTTTTTTTTTTTTTTTTTTTTTTTTTTTTGTAAAAGTGTGATCGGATTTGATCCCGACATAAATAAAGGATAAGTTTGTGAAATGAATACGAGTTATGTTGTTTTTTTTTTTTTTTTTTTTGTTAAACCGTCCTTTTGCCTTGGGTAAGATAGTATAATAAAATATATATATATATATATATATATTAGTATGGAGAGAATGATGAGGATAATGTGGTGTGGTGGGTGGAGGATGAATCATGTATTTTAAAAAGAGAGTTGATGGGTGGTTAGTCTCGTGGGTCAGAAGAAAAAGAGGGAATGGGTGATATAAAAAAAAAAAGAAAAGAAAGTGAAAGTGAGTGAGAATATATTGATGATGAAAAGTGGGAAAGGTGACAAAGTGAGGGATGTCCGTGAGTGGAGAGAAAAGAATAAGAATTATGATTATTATTATAAAATAAATAAAAAAAAGGTGCTATGTCTTGGAATCAAAGTTTGCTTCTGGGTCTTTGTGGTGGGTCTGTGAAGATTTCCATTGGGTGCTTTGAGACTGCCTCTGTAATGCAGTGTGGTAATTTCACTCGAGAAGCAACAATAGAGGAGAGAACGATGATGGAACACAGATAGAGCCCCTGCGGTGTGTATTCAACACACACTGGTGTTGTGCTTTCTTCTCTCCCCCATCTGGGAGACAGAGAGAGATTGAGAGAGGGAGCGCCGTGTGTTGCTCTGTGGTCATGCATGGCGACCGAGAGAGGAGGATTTGGCAACACTGGGTTTTGTTGTTGGAGTTGTTGATTGGCATTTCTGGATTGTAGTTTCTGCAATCAGAGACTGGCCATGGGACTGTCGAAACATAGCTTAAATGCTGCTGCTGCAAATGATGATGATGAGAGAGAAAGTAGAGAGAGAAACAAGAAAGCAAGATTCATCTTTTCGGTGTGTGTGCGCCTGTGAAATTCTTGGTCTGGGTTTGGTTTAGAGAGAGGAAGGAGTTGAGAGGGTTTTTGTGATCTCAATTGATGAAAATTGATTGAGACTGCATACACAGTTGATATTTTTGTTTGAGATGATGAGATATAGATGACAAGTAGAGTAGCAAGCCTGTGGGTTGGAATTGGAGCAGTCCGAATTGGTGTTAGTCTGCAGGTGGAGGAGGCTGCCATCGCCGACATAGTGGTGGCGGAGAATGGTGCTGTTGAGGCAGGCGGCAGAGTCAGGCGGAGAGGAGTGGTCCGTCGGTGGCTGGTGCAGGGAGAGAGAGATGGCAGCGGCGGAGATGAAGCTGCAGGTGGTGGTGGAGAAGTGGCGGCAACAATGGAAGAGAGTAATCAGAAATAGTTGGAAGATGAGAGGTCCGGCGGGCGGCTAAGGCGAGGCTGCCGCCCGCCGGTGAAGCGAAAATACTAGATTCTTAACCTAGCTCTGATACCATGTAAAATAAATTGATGTATATTATTGATTACAAGATTGTTGTGTATTTTGATATTTTGTTATGTTTACAATGATCAAATATATAGAAGAGAAGAAGGTAGTAGGTGAAGTGGTAGGGGATGAAGTGGAGGTGGTAGTGGTAGGTTAGGTGAGGAGGTGAGTGTGTGTGGTAGGTAGTAGTGGGTTAGGTTTAGTGGGTTTAACAGTTCGCATATTAGATTATTTACGTTTGTTAGTGGTGGTTGGTGTTATTGTTCATGGTGTTTAGTTCTTGTTGGTGCACATTTTAATATTAAATTATTTACGTATATTTGATTACATTTATTTGTAAGATAAAATGTATAAGTAATGTGTTAGTTACATTGCGGGTATTTGGGAAGAAGTTTTTTTAATGTTTTTTTTTTTTTTTTTTTTGGCTAAAATAGTGTTAAAAGATAAAATAGACTAAAATAATCAATAAAACAAAATGTCCCATCAAACTTATAACCATTTTACTTTTTTTTCTCACAAATATTACATCCAACTATAAAAAAATCTAACTATCTTTCCAAACACAAAAATTTTAGCTTCTTAAAATAGCTAAAAATTAAAATAGCTTACTAAAATAGTAACTTTCCAAACACTTACATTATCATGCACATCAATTTTCATTCATTATCATCTATACTATCTATCTATATATTATATAAGGGAAAAAAAAGATTTTTAATAAGAAGTTGAGTATTTCAATATGTCATACTAATTTTTTTGATTTTCTTATTTTTTAACGGTTAGGAAAATCTCCATTAGCTAGCTTTTATTTAATAATCCTACATTGGAAGAAGAAAGAAAAAAATTAGTTGTTTTACTCATATAAAGTGAATCTTATACTCTCATTTCATTTAATATTGTAGTGTTGTGCATGTTTCAAATCAATATAGTTTAAATTTTAAAAGTTTTAATTAATTAATTTTTGTGTAACTTGGTTGGTATTTTGACCTAACCGATTAAACTAAATCATTTTTGATTTGATCTATTCATTGGTTTAACCGTGATTTTAGCAGTGTTATCAAAATATATTGATTAGATTTGTTTGATTCAAAATAAATTAAAGATTGATCTGATTAATGATTGAAAGACTGAGATTGCTAAGAAGAAAAAAATAAGTTTTTTTGCTCATATAAAGTGAATTTTATACTCCCATCCCATTTAATATTGTAGTGTTGTGCATATTTCAATTCAATATAGTTTAAATTTTAAAAGTTTTAATTAATTAATTTTTGTGTAACTTCGCTGGTATTTTAATCTAGCCGATTAAACTAAATCATTTTTGGTTTGATTGATTCATTGGTTTAATCGCGATTTTAGCAGTTTTATATTGATTAGATTTGTTTGATTTGAAATAAACTAAAGATTGATCTGATTAAAGATTAAAAGACTGAGATTGCTTGATTAGAAATATAACGATCATGGTTTTACCCTGACCTTTATTATGTTCTGGACTCGGGTTCCCTGATTGTATATTGTTATCTATGTCTTGTTTCCTCCCTTTAATTCTTTGAATTTGAGTTTTGGGACTAGTTGGGCGAGTTTGGAACATGTTGGTTGTCTTTTGGTACAAATGGTTGTTGCCCAAATTTTGGCCTCTTCGCTCGAGCAAGACTTCTTGCGCTCGCTTGAGCGAGCCCTGTGAAAATGTTTCTTCGCTCGAGTGAGGATTCTTGCGCTCGAGCATGCGTCTGCGTTGGGTGGCAGACCTGAAGCTTCACATTCTACGCTCGAGCGACGCTTCTTACGCTCGAGCGAGGCGACCTTTTTGTGTCTGGTCACTCGAGCGAGCCTGGTGTACATCAGTTCACAACAACGCCATTTTGCTTCATTGTTGATCTTCTTTTTCACTCACAAACCCTAAATCTGCAGCTTCTCTCTCTAGAAACCACTTTCTCTCTAAGGTTTCATCTAAATTCATTGAGTTCTTGACCCTAGTGTCTTTGAGAATAAGGTAGAGGGCTTCAAGAGCTTCGTGTTGATCCAAGTAAGAGTTGGTTTCGTCATCTTTGGAGTTTCGATCTTGCTTGTCCGTCTTCTACACTTGATGTAGGGATTTTCTACACTTTAATATGATTTTTAGATTAGTTATTTGCTATTGTGTATACATGATGAGATTTGGTTGTGATTTGGATAAATCTAGGATTTGGGTGTGAAATGAAAAGAGGGGTATTTGATGAATACGAGATAAGTGAGTATGAGGATTGAAGATAAGATCATGTTGTGCCAAAATAGTTGATTTTGGTGTTTGGATTGATATTTGGAAAGAGGGAGATTTTGCTCTAATTTTGATTAAATTATTATTTTGTATAAATAATTGGGATTAATATTGAAAATGTGAAATTAGAAGGTTGTGGGTTATAGATGGTGATATTAGATATGTATTATCTTACACTTTTTAGAAGTTTTGAATAAACTATTTATCTTGAGATTGAATATCTGTTTAGAGATAAATGTATTGGGCTATCGGTGGAGGCTAGCTATGATTGTTGTAGAAATTGCATGCGGATTAGGAGATTTAATGCTAATCAAAGGTTGGTTGTCATTGTATATGGCTATGTTTATAAATACATTGTATATGTATGTTTATTTGGGAGGAGAAAGGAGATGGACTCCGCTGAAAGCAAGCTGGCCAGAGTGTCCTGGGTGAAAGACCCGAAATCATATACATGCATGGGTGCCGATTCCCGCGGACGAAATATCCGTAAAATGGCATATTGGAGAAAACATACATGGGTGCCGATTCTCGCGGACGAAATATCCATAAAATGGCATATTTGAGAAAATATACATGGGTGTCGATTCCTTCGGACGAAATATCTGTAAAATGGCAGGTTTGAAGTGTTTATGTGTGTTTTGTATGGTTGGAAGACCATTGAATTGTAGTCTCATTTTGTTTGTTGAAAGATAATGAATTTAATCTATGAATTGAGTAGCATATATGAACTTGAAATGAATTGATGGAAAATGGAAATAAGGTTTGGTCTTAGTGACATATGAATATGTAGGCCTTGTGGATGTTTTAGTATCGGTATTGTTTATGAACGTAGTATTTATTCCTTTGTAAACCTAATATATTGTGTTAGATTATCTCTACTGAGCTATTGGTTCACCCTATACGGGAATATCATTTTCAGGTGCAGGTGAAATGTTTTCTCCAAGGCAATAGCATGGATGGACTTTCGGGAAGTAAGAGCTTTTTAATTATATCTTATGTGTGTATGTTTGTTATTTGCAAAGCCAAGGGTTTAAGAAGTAATGAGCGAGACTCAATTTGTGTAACCAAGCAATGATTTAGAAAGATGTAAGCCTACATGGCATTTAACTGGTTGTTAAACAGTGAACTCTGATGTATGAAAGTATGTTGTTTCTCATATTTATTTCGCATATGAGTTATCTTTATTGTATTATTTTGGGGGCATTACAACTTGGTATCAGAGCATACCAGGTTTGAATACTTTGGATATGTGGGAAATAGTTAGTACCACAATTGGTTTGTCTCCTTTGATTGAGATGTTAGCATGTATTGCATGCTTATGTGATAACATGCTTATGTGATTATGTGGGTATGAAATTTAGTTCCTAAGATGTTGATTGAGTCTACGGATTTGTGGAAGTCCTATTAATCACTGCTATTTCTAGTTGGAACTCTAGCAACGCCATGGGACGACCATTATCTAGAAAGAAAATTCATATGTGTTTATGTGATTACATGTCTATGTGGAATGACTTATTGTTGTCCAATGTATTAGGCCACGAGTGAGTTAAATTTGGCACGTTTATAAATGTGCTAATCCTGTTGTTATCTTTGTTAGGATGTCAGGACGTGGATGTGGTAGTAATAGGTGTGGTAGGCTTAGGAGGCAGGAGGCGCCTTTATCAAATGATATTCTGGCACAGGAAGAAGGAGTTGGTCAAGCCAATGTGGCCAAACCGGTTAATCAATAGGCCATAGGCGCCTTAGCCCATGAAATAGTCGGAGCATTTAGGAAGTCTATGGACATTCTCCGAATTGAGAATTAAGTCCAGGCCCAAATAGCTGAAGCAGGGCCATCTTTTTTAAAGGAGGAGTTTTTCCGGTCGAATCCGGATGAGTTTTTGGGTGATCCTAAGGAGCCATTGAAGGTAGATGAGTGGCTAGAACAGTTAGTGAAGACGTTCGAGATGCTTGGCATCGAGGATGATCAGTTGAAAGTGACCGTGGCGTCCTTCCAGTTGAAGGGGGATGCGGGTCAGTGGTGGAAGTATGCGCGTGGGCGCATTGCAGGAACTTGGGAGGCTTTTGTTGAGGCTTTCCAGGATAAATTTCTACCTCCCACGGTTAGAGAGAAGTTGAGAGATCAATTCTCTAAATTGTTGTAGTTGAACACGCCAGTGGCTGAGTTTGAGATAACCTTGCACTTGAGTTGGTGGCGACTGAAGAGCGCCGTTGTTTGGAGTTTGAGAAGAGGTTAAAGACCGGGCTAATGTATAAAGTTGCCAGTTCCATGACAAGAGATTATGGGCGCCTTGTGCACTCTGCAGCCCACCTTGAAACTATTATGCAGGTAGGAGATGAAAGGATGAGGGGCTCCAGGAGGAGTTAGGATAGTCAGGGAGATAGTAAAAGGCAGAGGGGTTCCTACCCTCAGCAATCCTAGGGGACTCAGTCGAGGTTCACTTTTCCAATACCGAGTTCAGGTTCTGGGAGAGGTGGGCAGGGAGATTTTACTTGCTTTAAGTGTGATCAGTTGGGCCACAAGTCTCCAGCTTGTCCTCAGAGAAAATGAGGACAGCGAGAAGCATCATCTTCGGCTCATTTTCAAAGCCAGAGTCAGGAAAGAGGCCAGCCGCTCACTTTTTATCAGTATGGGCAGGCAGGGCACCTGAAGAGGTTTTGCCCACAATTGGGTGGTACATCTGGTGCGTCTGGTTCGAGACAGACACAGAGTTACCAGTCGACACAGTCAGTACAGGCCTCGATGGCTAATTAGGGAGTCTCTTCGGCTCAGTCTATGCATCAGGCTTATGCTCCGAGGGCTGAGCAGGTTGAGCAGAGGCCTACTAGACGTATGTATACAGCTGTAGGGCCAGATCTTGTACTTGATCCTTTTGTAGTGAGAAGTACCTTTTTGTTTTGCAATTCAGTTGCAAATGTGTTGATTCATACGGGTATATCCCATTCTTTTATTTCATATGTGTTTGCATTAGTTTTAGGTTTGGAGTTGGCACAGCTAGCATCTCCTATTTGTGTAGAGTCACCTATTGGTGGTCAGATTGTCTTGAGATAGGGATGTCGGGATTGTGACATCGAGGTTGCTGGTCGTCGATTACCTTTTGCATTTGTATTGATTCACATGCTTAGTTTTGATGTCATATTGGGTATGGACTGATTATCGTCATACCGGGTTGTTATAGATTGCTACCGCCAGAAGGTTACTGTATGTACCTTGAGCGGTGATTCCTTTTATTTCTTAAAGGACCGGGTGGATAGAGTCTTATCACCGGTATATGATTTTCCTAGGTGGAGTGAACTTAGTTGTCTCCTTGTTGGCTTTTTGAGTAGTGAGTGTGATGAAATTCGAGTTGAATTACCGAGGGTAATTTGTGGATACTCGGATGTTTTTCCTGAGGATCTTGTCAGTTTACCATCTCACCGAGAGATCGAGTTCTCTATTGATTTAGTGCCTAGCACGGCACCGGTTTCTATGGCTCCATATAGATTTGCACCTGCTGAATTGAGTGAGTTGAAGATTCAACTCCAGGAATTGTTAGATAAGAGTTTTATTCGCCTTAGTACTTCACCTTGGAGAGCGCCGACTCTCTTTGCTAAAAAGAAAGATGGAGCATTATGGCTTTATATTGATTATCGAAAGTTGAACCGGGTTACTATTAAGAATAAATACCCAATGCCTCGAATAGATGATCTGTTTGATCAGTTGAAGGGGTCTCGTTGTTTCTCTAAGATAGACCTGAGATCGGGTTATCATCAGTTGAGGGTAAGGGAGGAGGATATCCCGAAGACGGCATTCCGTACACGGTATGGCCATTATGAGTTTCTTGTGATGCCTTTTGGGCTAACTAAAGCTCCAGCTGTGTTTATGGATTTAATGAATCGAATCTTCCAGGAGTTCTTAGATCGTTTTGTGGTTGTCTTTGTGGACGACATTCTGATTTACTCACCCTCTGAGGAGGAACATGAGGAACATTTACGAGTAGTACTTGAGTTACTTAGGGCCCATAAGTTGTATGCTAAGTTTACGAAATGTGACTTTTGGCTGGAAGAGGTTAAATTCCTAGGGCATGTAGTGTCAAGGGAAGGGGTGACTGTAGATTCATCCAAGATAGAGGCAGTGCAAGATTAGGCACAACCTAAGAATGCTTTCGAGATTCATAGTTTCTTGGGTTTGGCTGGGTATTACCGTTGGTTGTGAAAGATTTCTCTAGACTAGCTTCACTTTTGACTAAGTTGACTAGAAAGGAAATCAAGTTTGTGTGGAGTGAGACTTGTGAAAGGTCGTTCCAAGAGCTCAAGATTAGACTCACCACTGCTCCAGTGTTGATTGTACTAGAGAGGGGTTTGAGTTATTCAGTTTATTGTGATGCTTCACGGGAAGGTTTAGGTTGTGTATTGATGCAAGAGGGTAAAGTGGTAGCCTATGGCTCACGGCAGTTGAAAACACATGAGAGAAATTATCCCATCTATGACCTAGAGTTAGCAGCAGTGATGTTTGCCTTGAAGATTTGGAGGCATTATTTGTATGGTGAGAAATTTGAAGTGTTCTCTAATCACAAGAGTCTGAAATATCTATTTACACAGAAAGACTTAAATTTGAGATAGATGAGGTGGATGGAATTCATAGAGGATTATGATTTTAAGTTGCATTATCATCCGGGGAAGGCCAATGTTGTGGCCGATGTTTTGAGTAGAAAGCCAGTTAACAGTGTAGCTTCTATCGCCATCCGAGAATGGGAAATGTTGGGTACTCTTAATGAGTTTGACTTGCAACTGGGTGAGTCTGTTGAATTCGCAGCTTTGCTTTCAGTAGTTGCACAACCTACACTTGTGAATCGAGTGTTGGAAGCGCAAAAGGGTGACCTTGAGGTGGAATCGTTCCGGGAGAAGATTTCCAATGGGAAGGTAGAAAGAGGCTTGACTGTGTATCCCGACTTGAATGTGAGATACCGTGATCGCTTGTTTGTACCGGAGTCTTGCCGAGAGGAAGTACTTCAAGAGTTTCACTATTCGCGCCTTGCGGTGCATCCGGGAGGCACAAAGATGTATCATGATTTTAGTCGCCAGTTTTGGTGGAGAGGTATGAAAAAGGATGTGGCTGTGTTTATATCAAAGTGCCTTACTTGTCAACAAGTGAAGGTCGAGCATGAGAGACCAGCGGGTTTGTTGCAACCCTTGCCTATAGCTGAGTGGAAGAGGAAGCATGTTACGATGGACTTCGTTGTGGGCCTCTCGAGGACTCAACGGGGTAGTGATGCCATTTGGGTGGTCGTTAACCGATTGACTAAGTCGGCGTATTTTATTTCTATGCGCGTAAGTGACTCGATAGATTATCTAACCGACTTATACATTAGGGACATAGTAAGGTTGCACGGGGTCCTTGTGACGATTGTTTTGGATAGAGATCCGCGTTTCACTGCTCGGTTATGGTAGAGTTGCAGAGTGCCTTAGGCACTAGATTGACTTTTAGTACTGCGTATCATCCTCAGACTGACGGGTAGTCCGAGCATACTATTCAGATCCTTAAGGATATGCTTCAAGGCTATGTCCTTGACTTTAAGGGTTCATGAGAGAGGCATTTGCCCCTAGTGGAATTTGCCTATAACAATAGTTTCCAATTGAATATTGGCATGGCACCATTTGAGGCCTTGTATGGTCGACCGTGTAGATCTCCAGTGTGTTGGGCCGAGGTGGGTGATGCACCTTTGTTAGGTCTAGAGTTGGTTCAGGAAACTACGGAGAAAGTTACACTTATCCGTAAGAAGTTAATTACAGCTCAGAGTCGCCAGAAAAGTTATGCTGACCGTAAGAGGAGCCCTTTGTCTTTTGAGGTGGGAGATCATGTCTTTTTGAAAATATCACCTAGATGGGTTTTGATGAGGTTTGAGAAGAGTGGGAAGTTATCCCCTCGGTTTATCGGTCCTTTTGAGATCCTTGAACGGATTTGAGAGGTTGCTTATCGTTTAGTGTTACCGCCACAAATTTTCAGGGTTCATGACGTGTTTCATATTTGTATGCTCCGGAAATATGAGCCGGATCCATCGCACGTGTTGGATTGGACCGACTTAGAGGTAGATGAGGATGCCTCGTATGAGGAGAGACCGATGGAAGTCTTGGATAGACGGGATCAAGTTTTGCGAGGCAAGACAATTCCCTTGGTAAAAGTATTGTGGAAACATCGCGGAGTTGAGGAAGCGAATTATGAACGTGAATTAGAAGGCCGAGAGAAATATCCGGATTTGTTTGTTGATGCATGAGCATGTATTGAGAATGTATTGTAATAATGAAAAGTCTAAGCATTGTATATGTTTTAACTTATGAAAACATTGTACATGTTATGGTTGTTTGGGAAGAACATGGATTCAATATAAACATTACTTATGTTTTGAGAATTTGGAATATTGATGATGTTGTATCATTTTTTTGAAAGCATTGTATATGCTATGTACGATTTTTGAAAATTTGGACTTTGGTTAAACATTGTAAATGTTTTGGAAAAATTGAAAATTTCATTTTAATTTGGGACTTGTGGATCGAGTCGGTGTGAATAGATGACCGGAGGATGGGCCATGGTGTTGGACTTGTGGGAATAACATGGTTGTGAATAGTTCAATTATGTTTTAGAGCCTGATTTGTAATTTCGGGGACAAAATTTCCTAAGGTGGGGAGGTTATAACGATCCCGGTTTACCCCGACCTTTATTATGTTCCGGACTCGAGTTCCGTGATTGTATATTGTTATGTATGTCTTGTTTCCTTCCTTTACTTCTTTGAATTTGAGTTTTGGGACTAGTTTGGCGAGTTTGGAATAGGTTGGCTGTCTTTTGGTACAAATGGTTGTTGCCCAGATTTTGGCCTCTTCGTTCGAGCAAGGCTTCTTGCGCTCGAGCGAGCCCTGTGAAAATGTTTCTTCGCTCGAGTGAGGATTCTTACGCTCGAGCGTGCGTCTGCGTTGGGTGGCAGACCTGAAGCTTTGCATGCTACGCTCGAGTGACGCTTCTTGCGCTCGAACGATGCGACCTTTTTGTGTCTGGTAGCTCGAGCGAGAACTCCTTCGCTCGAGCGAGCCTGGTGTACATCAATTCACAACAATGCCGTTTTGCTTCATTTTTTATCTCCTTTTTCACTCACAAACCCTAAATCTGCAGCTTCTCTCTCTAGAAGCCACATTCTCTCTAAGATTTCATCTAAATCCATTGAGTTCTTGACCCTAGTGTCTTTGAGAATAAGGTAGAGGGCTTCAAGAGTTTCGTGTTGATCCAAGTAAGAGTTGGTTTTGTCATCTTTGGAGTTTCGATCTTGCTTGTTCATCTTCTGCACTTGATGTATGGATTTTCTACACTCTAATATGATTTTTAGCTTAGTTATTTGCTATTGTGTATAGATAATGAGATTTGGTTGTGGTTTGGACAAATCTAGGATTTGGGTGTGAAATGAAAAGAGGGGTATTTGATGAAAATGAGGTAAATGAGTATGAGGCTTGAATATAAGAACATGTTGTGCCAAAACAGTTGATTTTGGTGTTTGGGTTGATATTTGGAAAGAGGAAGATTTTGCCCTAATTTTGATTAAATTATTATTTTGTATAAATAACTGGGATTAGTATTGAAAATGTGAAATTGGAAGGTTATGGGTATAGATGGTGAATTAGATATGTATTATCTTACACTTTTGGAAGTTTTGAATAAACTATTTATCTTCAGATTGAATATTTGTTTAGAGATAAATGTATTGGGCTATCAGTGGAGGATAGCTATGATTGTTGTAGAAATTGCATGAGGATTAGGCGATTTAATGTTAATCAAAGGTTGGTTGTCATTGCATATGACTATGTTTATAAATACATTGTATGTGTATGTTTATTTAGAAGGAGAAAGGAGATGGACTCCGCTGAAAACAAGCTGGCCAGAGTGTCCTAAGTGAAAGTCCCGAAATCATATACATATATGGGTGCCGATTCCCGCAGACGAGATATCCGTAAAATTTCATATTTGAGAAAACATTCATGGGTGCCGATTCTCGCGGACAAAATATCCGTAAAATGGCATATTTGAGAAAATATACATGGGTGCCGATTCCTTCAGACAAAATATCTGTAAAATGGCAGGTTTGAAGTGTTTATGTGTGTTTTGCATAGTTGGAAGACCATTGAGTTGTAGTCTCATTTTGTTTGTTGAAAGATAATGAATTTAACCCATGAATTGAGTAGCATATATGAACTTGAAATGAATTGATGGAAAATGGAAATGAGGTTTGGTCTTAGTGGCATATGAATATGTAGGCCTTGTGGATGTTTTAGTATCGGTATTGTTTATGCATGTAGTATTTATACATTTTGTGGACACCCCATTTTTGACCGTCCTTAAGACTTGGATGTCATCGTTTGAACACTCGATGATTACCCTTGTTTGTGTTCGTCTCGAGTTCTTGGAGGTTTCGGCTACGCGCCTTACCTCAAGACCTCTCGACTTGTTTGTTTTGTATTTGGTTTTGCATCAAACACTTGTTGTTTTGCTTCTGAGGGTGGGAAATAACTTGTAGGCCATCCTCACACCTCACCGGCCATGGCTTGAGGCCACCGGCCATGTTTTGAGGCTACTGGCCATTGGTGAAATATACCATTGGCCGGTTGGCATTTGGTGTGGCCGGCCGACCATATGTTTGGCCAACGACCTCCTTTTCTGGCCGGTACCACCTTTTTACCTTTTTCAGTCATGGTGCATGCCAGATGTGCCAGCTGGAATGCACAAGACCTGCCCCCGTGCATATATGTGGTTGTTTTCCACCTTTGACCCATTTTTTTTGCACCCATTGCTCAAGGCTTCTTGAGGAAGCATTGACCCCTTGTCTTGGCTTCCTCAAGTAGCTTTCACCTTTGGGGTAGCTTCCATTGGAAGCTTGGTTCTTTTGACCCTTTTTGCAATAGCTTCTCTAAGAAGCTTGGGGCCTTTCCTTTGTCTATATAAGGAGTCTCCCCCTTCCTTTGTCTTGGTTCAGCAAAATCAGACCTAGAACATAAGGGCCTAAGAGTGTGTTTTGTTCTTAGTTTTGCACTAAAACACACACCATTACACCATACTTCGACTTGGGAGGTCTTGAGGGTTTGTTCTTGAAGTTTTGGGTCAATTTTGGACAGAAGAAGGTGGCTGACCTTGCTGTTCTTGAGGTGTTCTTCAAGGGTAACATTCTTACTTTATTTTCCCCAATCTTACACTAGCTTTTAGCCTATCTTGCATACTGATTTAAGCTTTGTGTATAACTGAAAAAAGTCTTATTTTGAGCTCCTTTTGAAGTTTGTTTAAGATCACTTTTGTGTTTGGGGTCGTTTACCCCCTCTTAGGCCTCGTTTGGCCCCATTTTGTGCTATTTTTGGTGAGCTTCGTGACCATCTTGTTTGGGCCTTCTCACCACTGAAATCTTGAGGGATTTCAGTGGTGAGGATGGTGTCTTAAGGTCCTAAGAAGGAGAGGGCCATCCCCTCTCCTTGTTGCCTTCAATATTGGCCATTTTAGCCTCATGTGTGAGCACTATTTTTGAGTTCATGTTGGCCATGTCTTAAGTGTTATTTGTGCTTATCTATCCATGATAAAGCACTGTTTTAACTTGGTTTACACACACCATGCTTGCCATGCATACTTGTCTTGTAATGCCATGAATTGCCTTAAACATGTGCCTAGCATTTAGACCACTATGCTTACTTGTTTTGGCTTAGCTTTGTGAAGCTTTTGTGCATGTTTTAGTGTGCTTGAGGTCTGTTTTTGGTCATTCGAGTCATCCATGCTTTGCTTTGTATAGCTACCATGTAATCCCCCTTGGCTTGCCTTGAGTTTTAGACCATTGTTGCATACTTAGCTTGTCTTGTTTACTTGGTTTTGCACCTTCTATAATATGATTTCAGAGCTTTCTATGCATGCCATGTATCCATGTTTATCCTCTTTTAAGTGTGCTTAAAAGTTGCTCTTTGGTGCCTAAGTGTTGGACTTTGTGTGCATGCATGCTTGTATGTGTTTTGGCCCTTATTTCCATGGCATTTGGCCACTGATTTGGGCCTATTTGAGAGCTGCCCATTTTGGTTTAAGACCATTCTCACATGTCGTTGCATGCTCATCCATCTTGCATGCTTGTTAGTTTGCATAACTTGCATGCTTGCATGTTTACATTGCTTGTTCACATGCTCATATTGCATGCTTAGCTTCCATGGGTTGCATAACATTAAGCACGCATCTCTTGTCTCTTGAATTGATTATGATGGAGGTTGGGGCCCATTGTTTGTTTTGTGCATTTCATTCCATATTGAAATTGCACATTTTGACTCTTTGGGCCATCACGAATTGAAATGCGCGATTAGTGGTCCAAGAATCGAGTACCATGCCCCTTTGAGTCATAAACATGATAAGGGGTGTGGTGGTGCACACATTTGCTTGAAATGCATTGCCATGCCTTGTTTTGCCCTCTGTTGCTGTCAAAATAGGTTCTGTAGGAAGAATTGGCCGGTCGACTACATACAGTGCCGACCAACCATGTATTGCTGGCCGAGAGCCACACTAGTGGCCGATGACCACATTCCCTTAGCCGGTGATCATTTACCTTGGCCGGTGGCACTCCACAGTGTGCAGAGAGCATACATTGGGACTTGTGCAGTCTCCAGAGGAGCAGAGCATGGTAAACAGAGGCAGCTTGTGCATGGCATTAGATTTCCGGGCGAAGTCAATCCGAGCATGCGTGCATCCCTCTTCCCGAGGCCTTTTACCGCTTTCCTTAGCTTAATTGATTTGTTAATTAATTAGGTGGTCTGTAAATTATTTAATTAGCTTGTAGGTTAATTAAATTGTATTATTCTTTTGGTCCCTCCGAGCGAGGGCGAATTTGTAATAAGTGTGAGCGGGTGTGATGCATGTCTTCCAATCCCCACTTCTTTCTCCCTTTTAATTACCTGCTTTTGATGGTTAGTATTAGGACATATTTCAATTAGCATTCTTATGCTATGCATGCGTGCATCCATTCATTTGTATTGCATGCACCGGGCTCGGCGCATCATTCTAATTGCATAGTATCTCAAATCTAACTTGAATATATGTTATCTGTGCATTTCACATGCCATCCAAAGATTAGCCAAGCCTATTCTAGTGACATTCTGTATGTGATGCATTAGCCATTTTAACATGAACTAGGATCATGCATGATTACTAACTAGTTTCTGTTTTGGCTTGGAGTACTCGGTAAGCATTTATGTTTTAGCATCCTTGCATGAGTGTGAGTGTTGCCATGATAGCATAACTTACCATGAGGCTATGTGCTTACGTGTTATAACTGCTTGAGTGCCTGTGGATGGAGGTTGAATTACCTAAATTGGAATAATGCACTAAACTGTGAGTTTTAAGCCCACTAGATAGTGGTAAAACTATCTTTTCTAAAGCCCACTTGAGGGTGGCAAAATCTGCATTTTAGCTTACTTGCGAGTAGCAAACCATTTTCAAATAAACAAGCATGACATGTTTCGTTCCAATTTAGGCGACTTAGTCTATACTTGTTTGATGTGCGCATCACGTAGTAAATCTAGGCTAATAACCGGAATAAGAACGCATAATGTTTTCAAAACTAGATATCATGGTTAGTAGAGGCCGATCTTTGATCGGGCGAGCGGGGGTGCTCATAGCTGACTTTCCCCAATCGTACCCAAGTTCCTGGGCCGAGGCAACTTTGGTAATGACGGACATGTGGCCTTAGGCAAACGAGGCAAGGTTTCCTAAATTACCCCATTAAAAAATATTTAGGTGGCGACTCTGTATCTGCAAAGCAGTCCATGTTTGGCACTTCTTTTCTAAAAATCTGTTTTCCAAAATGATTTGCCGGATTTGGACTCTTTGGTTCAGATTAAGAACCGTGACAATTTGAGAGTCCGAATTGTGGTGAGTCCAAATGAACAAAACGGGACTCATCGTCCCGAGGAGTTCGGGGACGTCTATAGTTTCTGGCGACTCTGCTGGGGAGATAGAGAGCTTGACTCGAACTCATGATATCTTGTTTTGATTACACTTATGTGTTTCTTTGCATTGCATCTGCATTGGTGCGCCTAGGACACCGTGTTTGCCATCTGCCATTCCTGAACGGTTTACTGGAGGCTTGTCTTGTCAAGGCATGACCATAAGGCTGACCGGTTGCGGGCTCTGCCAGTATGGGAACACAAACTCCGATTTTTACCGGGGCACCCTTTCTGACCATTCGACCTAGTGCATATCGAAATCCGTAGTGACCATTCCAAACTAGGATAGGTTGCTTACCCGATGTTAGGTTGTTTGAAACCGCTGCGTGCGTAGCGAAACCCTAGCTCCTGACAAAATAAGACAGGGAAACCCTACCCCAACATAGGGGTGTTTTGGCTCTCATTTGCTTGTCATGTGCTTTTAGAGTGCGTCTCTACAGGGAATGCATGTATGAGTTTGTAACTTTAAGTATCAGGCCTGTGGGCATCAGCATCAGCATTTGAGGAATCAGTTTTACCCGAGGGTATCAGTTTTGGGACAGATATTTGGAGAACAGTGATCAGTATTGAGTACAGTCGTTCAGCTATCCGTTCTAGTGAAATTGGGCTGAGATGCTATCTGTTTTCTCTTTTGCTAGGTAGTCCTGGAACTATAGCTTCAGAAGGCTCCATTATCCCCTAGGTACATTGGACTTGTGCTGATAGACTTTGTCAAGTCAGAGATTCAGTTCAAGGGCAATCAGTATTCCTTCACCAGAGACAAGGTAAAAACGCCAGTCAGGCACAGATCATCAGTTCAACAGTCCTCGGATCAGCGGTCATTATTCATCTTACCTGTGCACAGTTGGGTTGAGATATCTGTTTTTTACCTCAGGGAGATATACCGGCCACTCAGTTAGACCAGGACAATATGTCGAGTCTGGAAGAGATGGTGCGCCAACTCCAGGATAGTATGAAAGCCATGCAGCAAGACGCTGCCCATCAAGCGAAATTTGCCAAACAACAGGCCGTGGTCATAGCCCAACAGGCAGAGACAATTGCCAGATTGGAGCAGCAAACTGGAGTATCTACTTCGCACCAGGCTCCTCCTCCACCAAGAGTTCCCATGCTCGAGGAGGCAACCCACGTCCAGGATGATACGGACATTCCAGTCGGGCCAGCTCCGCCCCCGATCCTACCCCAGCTATCCAAGACACCCATCAACCTACTGGACTTCCCTTTTGAGTTAGAGACGGATCCAACGGCGCTAAAGATGAGCAAGTTTGAAAAGATGTTCAAGAAGGCTCAAGGCATGAAATCCATTCCGGACATAGAGGACGGTTATACCGACTTAGTGGTGACATTACCGGATCGGTTCAAGATGCCACATATTGATCGATTCAATGGCTCTGAAGACCCAATGGTACACCTCCAACTGTTTTCTGATATCTTGAGGCCAATGGGTTTGACAACAGCCCAGAAGCTGTCACTATTCGGCCGAACCCTGTCTGGGATAGCCGCAATCTGGTATGCAAAATTGGAGAACTCTATGAAACAGAATTGGGAAGAGATGGTTGAGGCCTTCAGTGATCAATACTCCTACAACACACAGATTGAGGTCACAACTCGTGATCTTGAAGTCACCCGCCAAGAGCCAAAGGAGGGTTTTTCAGAGTTTGTGGCGAGGTGGAGAGCAAAAGCCTTGATGATGGCTACAAGGCCTTCCGACAAAGACCAGATAAGGATGGTTGTGCGCAACCTCCAACCCAAACTGATGCAAAAAATGATCGTGCTCCCCTTTCCTACCTTTTCAGATCTGCATGAGATGGGGGTACAGATCGAGGATGCTATGAAGCAGGGCCTTATTGATCAGGAGAAGGAGTAGCCTAGGAGGGCGTTTACCTGCAGTTCGAATGCGACCACTAGCGGTGATGTAGCTACAAGATCTTTTGAAGTGGGCATGGTCGCCACCACCACACCAAGAATAGCCACCCCCTTTGTTGGTGCATCCAATCCAAACCCCCAAACTTCGGACTATCTCCCCCGAGGCAAGAGGGTTTTCACCCCACTCTTTATGCCTTTGTCTAAAGCTCTAGGGGTCCTACTCAGGAAAGGACACTGAAATCGTTAGAACAACGGCCTCTACCTGATCCTCTCCCTGCAAAGCATGACCCGGCTGAGTACTGTGCTTTCTATCAACAAACCGGTCACGACACTGACAATTGCGTCTGTCTTCGTTACGAGATACAAAATCTGATTGACAATGAGGTCATCGTCGCACTAAGCTCTGCAAAGTCTATCGGCACTTGATCAGTGAATTTGTGGGGGATAATGTGACTATGTGATCGGGATGAACCACCTGCGGGCGACACTCAGTTTACTCCAGATGTGGCGTTTGGCACGCACTGTTTTGAGCATTTGCGAATGCTAGTTTTGTACTTTCTGACTTGGGTATTGGGTCAGTCTTGTCGTTTTGTATTGAGTCAGTCTTTTCATACTGAGTCAGTCGGGTCTGTCTTGTTGTATCGAGTCAGTCCTGTTTCGTTAGAGTTGGGTGATTTCGGGGGTGTTACCTCGGACATCACTTGCTTGTTTTGTGTTTGTCTTTTTGCTTTCTTTTGAGTCTGTTTCTGCCTTGAAGCCAGTTACGCCAACAGATTTGAATGAACAGCAGTGGTTTTTCATGCTTTTGTGTTTGCTTCTGCCGTGTGCTAGTTGTGCCAGAAATTCTAAATGAGATGGTAGTATTTGACTAGAAGTTGTGTCTTTTCTGTGCCTTGAATTCATTGCATCGACCTAAGTTTTCCAAAACTTTTTTTTCGAAATATTGTGATAAAAACGAAGAGGAAGGAATTCCTCGGGTTTTGCAAAATTTGATCAATTGAGAGAAAGAAAGGCATGCTAAGCCCTTAATGATCGAGATCATGCTTGTTAATGTAAGTACTGGGAAGGATCCTGGCTTGATCCAGATTGGTCCTACACTGTCTTCAGCACGAGCGATTTGTCGCTTTCTTAAAAGATTTCCAAAAACTATTTTGCGGGATCTTGCAAAGACCTGTGTGGAATCACTTTTGAGATTGTGCAGCCTAGGATCGCTCTCAGCCTCAAGAGTCGACCCCTGATTGTCAAACCTTAGACTTAAATTCAGAATGTTCAATGGTCAACTACAACGTGAGGCCTGTGTGGCCAGATTCAAAGCTGCCCTCGAACAAGAGGCAGGGAAGTTGGATCAAGAAGACCAAATGTCATCAAAAGAAGCTTGCAAAGCTAGATCAGAAGCACCCCTGGAACTAGGGGCAAAGAATTTTAAATGTGCTCGAAGAGCCGAAGATGGATCATTCCACAAATCAAAGAAGGTCGGCAAGAATGCCAAATCCCAGAAGGGAGGAAAGAAGATAGTTTCTGCTGAAGAACAACTGAGTTCCTATCCACAACGCTAAGGGCAAAATCAGCCCCTCGTTGGATGGACTCATGCATCGTCAGCGAACAGCAGCCATTCTCCTGGATTCAGATGACTTCAGGATCCTAAAACCATTTGACATGGACAAAGCTACACTTTTACCCTTGAGAGGCTCGCTGGGCCGAAAACCCAGAAGGGCGACCCAGGTAAAAGTTAGAGCACGAAAACAAAAGGAAAAAAAAAAAAAGAGAGAAAAAGAGAAAAAATGCAAAAAATGAAGAAAAGATGAAAAAAGAAAAGGAAAAAAGAAAAGAAAAGATGACAAAAATGAAAAGAATTGAAAAGAAAATAAAAACAAAGCTCGCAAGGTTGAAAACCCGGAAGGACGGCCTTGGCAAAAGTTAGAGCGTAAAATGAGAGGTTAATACCCGAGTGTGCCTTACCCCCTGAACTACGTATGGCTTGATTCCCATGTTTGGGATACGTAGGCAACTTCATCTTGAAGTCCAGCCACAAACACTTCGAATTCGATTATGTCCATGTGATGGTTCTAGTCATCTTTGTCTTCTCTGTATCCAAGAATTTGGTTGTGTTCGTCACTCTGAGGACTGACTACAATGTGCTGCGGTGCCATTCAAACAAGGGGCAACTTTCCGTTGCCATTCAATGTGTTGCGGTGCTATTCAAACAAGGGGAAACTTTCCGTTGCCATGCAGTGTCCTTCAGACAAGGGGTAATTTTCCATTGCCTCCGATCTGAGGTCGTGCATCTCAAGAGTAGGTTCTGTGCTCGTTGAGCAGTGGCCGTTTGCAAAAATAATTTTTGAGAATTTTTACTGAGGTTGACTGATCTCTCGAAAATCATTCCATCTTTTCCAAAACTGGACCATTTCTTGGACCCAAAAAGAGAAAATTTTCAGTGCTCATAACCTAACTTGCATGATTTTCAAATCAAAAATCGAACAAGTATATTAATCTAACTCTCATATTGGTCAAAATTGTTTTAGTAGAAAGCAAAAACAAAAAATGGTCAAAATAATGAACTAGGGGCACAGTTGAGTCAGGCTTCCTGTCTTTCCCCCGTTGTCAATGCATCTGCCAGAAAGGGCACTCTACCTGCCAGAAAAGGGCACCACTAAAGTTGACCGCAAAAAGGCAGAAAACTCTCACATCCTCCAAGCAACGAGGTATCAAGCCAAGTGCGAAGCACGAACCCGAATGGGACAAGATATTCCACTCCCTTATCTGGACAGATCTGATCACGTCCAAACTCCCCAGCAGAGCATCATCAACCGATGTTAGTTGCAGATTTGCTACACACCCAGTTGTAGCGCAGCCCCTCTGTGGAAGAAGCTCGCTGTTGTGAACAAGAATGAGAATCTGGTAGAATACCAGAGGCAAGAGCCGACAATTTCCAGCTTATCCATCAACCACCCAAGGGAGGGATAAAAAAATGAGAGATTGAAGAATAGAGAGATGTGCGCAGAGAGAAAAAGTGAGAAAAAGGGATTTGTTTAGAAAAAACAGAGCTTGAGGGTCGAGTGATGTGAGAATCACAAATGAGAAAAAGGATGGGAAATAATACCCGAAAAAAAACTGGCTCCTCGCGTACTGAGAGGTCTCTCGTCTTTGTAACACGTCTGTGTGTCGTGTCTGTCTCGATTCTTGCTTTGAGTCGTCCCGAGCATGACTCGATGTGTTTAGGTTATTTTAACTTTGTCTTCCGTTTTTGAGTCGTTTTGGCTGTGTTCAGTCTTAGGCTCAATACCCGATCGAGAACTTATTTCTCAATTTCAATCAAATCGTTTTGTGCTCGGAGTGCTGTGCCATTCTCCACATTTGTGCAAAACAAGGATTTGTTCTTTCATAAAAACCGCAGGGTTCAACCCAGGTCATGCAAGAACAGTAAAACAAGGAGCTATTTGAAGCTATATGGGTTCCAGACTACAAAGCAAAAGAAAAGAGGGAAAACCGAAACATCTGAGTGTGTTTCACCTTCAGCAAATTCCGTGATTGTACTCCGGATGTACCTCTTCAGGCCTTGTCAGTGCTCCGAAGAATGAGTGTGCCTCTACTCCAAGCTTAAGCTTGCTTCAAGTCAGAATGGCAATTAAAGCAGTAGCAGATGTTATCTCTCGCCAATATAAACAGGATGTACCCTTTTCAAGCGGAGTGTGTTACAAACCCCTCCGAGTGGTAAATCGGAAGTCGCGTTTGGATTTGGTCTCGTTAAGGCTTGTATTTCCTTATTTGGCATTTTGTTTCAAACGCGCTTTTGAAGTTGCACATTCGTTGCATTGTTATGCACATCTATCTAGCATTGTTATGCACCGTTACTTGCATTATCATGCACCTCTTTAACTTGCGTTATCACGCACGTTCTAGTTGCATTGTTATGCACAGTTCAATCGCATTGTGATGCACACTCTTTAGTTTCAAAACATCGAGATACGTCCCTACGTTTTTCTCTGTTCTTGAAACACCGGGACACGTCCCTATGTTTCTCCTTCTTTTCCGAAACACCGGGATACGTCCCTATGTTTCCCCTTCTTTTCGAAACACCAGGATACGTCCCTATGTTTTCCCTTCTTTCCGAAACACCGGGATACGTCCTTATGTTTCCCCTTCTTTCTGAAACACCGGGATACGTCCCTATGTTTCCCCTTCTTTTCGAAACACCGGGATACGTCCCTATGTTTCTCATTCCTTCCGAAACACCGGGATACATCCCTATGTTTCTCATTCCTTCCGAAACACCAGGATACGTCCCTATGTTTCTCATTCCTTTCCGAAACACCGGGACACGTCCTTATGTTTCTTTTTTTTTTTTTCCGAAACACCGGGATACGTCTCTATGTTTCTCCTTCTTTCCGAAACACCGGGATACGTCCCTATGTTTCTTCTCCTTTTTGAAACACCCGGGATACGTCCCTATGTTTCTCCTTTTTTTTTTCTGAAACACCGGGATACGTCCCTATGTTTCTCTTTCATTCCAAAACACCGGGATACGTCCCTAACCACCGGGATACGTCCCTATGTTCCTCCTACCTTTCTGAAACACCGGGATACATCCCTATGTTTCTCCTTCTTTTTCCGAAACCCTGGGATACGTCCCTATGTTTCTCCTTCTTTTTCCAAAACCCTGGGATGCGTCCCTATGTTTCTCCTTCTTTTTCCGAAACACTGGGATACGTCCTTATGTTTCTCATTCCTTTCTGAAACACCGGGATACGTCCCTATGTTTCTCATTCCTTTTCGAAACACCGGGATATGTCCCTATGTTTCTCTCCCTTTCCGAAACACCGGGATACGTCCTTATGTTTCTCCTTCCTTCCTAACCACCGGGATACGTCCCTAACCACCGGGATACATCTCTATGCTTCTCCCCTTTGGTTAAGAGCATTTGGAATACGTTCCAATGCTTATACCTTTTCGAAACATCGAGATACGTCCTACGTTTCTCTCTCTCCGAAACACCAGGATACGTCCCTATCTTCTTTCTTTCCAAAACACCGGGATACGTCCCTATGTTTCTCCTTCTTTTCGAAACACCGGGATATGTCTGTATGTTTCTCATTCCTTTCCGAAACACCGGGATACGTCCCTATATTTCTCATTCCTTCCAAAACACCGGGATACGTCCCTATGTTTCTCATTCCTTTTCGAAACACCGAGACACGTCCCTATGTTTCTTTTTCTTTTCCGAAATACTGGGATACGTCCCTATGTTTCTTCATCATTCCGAAACACCGGGATACGTCTCTATGTTTATTCTCCTGTTCGAAACACCTGGGATACGTCCCTATGTTTCTCCTTCTTTTTCTGAAACACCGGGATACGTCCCTATGTTTCTCTTTCATTCCGAAACACCGGGATACGTCCCTACGTTTCTCCCTCTCTAAAACACCGAGATACGTCCCTATGTTTCTCCCTCTTTGGTTAAGAGCATTTGTAATACGTTCCGGTGCTTGAACCACTCTGAAACACTGGGATACGTCCCTATGTTTCTCCTTCGCTTCGAAACACCGAGATATGTCCCTATGTTTCTCCCTCTTTGGTTAAGAGCATTTGGAATACGTTCCAATGCTTATACCTTTCCGAAACACCGGGATACGTCCCTATGTTTCTTGCATGATCATAAGTTATGCTCGGTTTTGTGCATTATCTTGCATTTTGCCCCTGCCCTCGGGCGCATATCTTTGTCTGCTGCTTGTATTCTTTGTCTAAGTCTTCGGCCTTGTCAAAAATGGGTCGTCTCTGGGCTTTGACACTCACTCCCGTCATTTTTATGACTTTCGAGTTCTGTCAAAGAGGGGCAACTGTAGACACCCCATTTTTGATCGTCCTTAAGACTTGGACGTCATCGTTTGAACACTCGATGATTACCCTTTTTTGTGTTCGTCTCGAGTTCTCGGAGGTTTCGGCTACGCGCCTTACCTCAAGACCTCTCGACTTGTTTGTTTTGTGTTTGGTTTTGCATCAAACACTTGTTGTTTTGCTTCTGAGGGTGGGACATAGCTTGTAGGCCATCCCCACACCTCACCGGCCATGGCATGAGGCCACCGGCCATGTTTTGAGGCTACCGGCCATTGGTGAAATATACCATTGGCCGGTCGGCATTTGGTGTGGCCGGCCGACCATATGTTTGGCCGACGACCTCCTTTTCTGGCCGGCACCACCTTTTTGCTTTTTTCAGGCATGGTGCATGCCAGATGTGCCAGCTGGAATGCACAAGACCTGCCCCCGTGCATATATGTGGTTGTTTTCCACCTTTGACCCCTTATTTTTGCACCCTTTGCTCAAGGCTTCTTGAGGAAGCATTGACCCCTTGTCTTGGCTTCCTCAAGAAGCTTGCACTTTTGGGGTAGCTTCCATTGGAAGCTTGGTTCTTTTGACCCTTTTTGCAATAGCTTCTCTAAGAAGCTTGGGGCCTTTCCTTTGTCTATATAAGGAGCCTCCCCCTTCCTTTGTCTTGGTTCAGCAAAATCAGACCTAGAACATACATATGTCTGATATACACCTTCTCTCTCTATATCTCCCTCTCTCTCTTCATTTTGTGTGTGTTTAAGGGCCTAAGAGTGTGTTTTGTTCTTAGTTTTGCACTAAAACATACATCATTACACCATACTTCGACTTGGGAGGTCTTGAGGGTTTGTTCTTGAAGTTTTGGGTCGGTTTTGGACAGAAGAAGGTGGCTGACCTTGCTGTTCTTGAGGTGTTCTTCAAGGGTAACATTCTTACTTTATTTTCCCCAATCTTGCACTAGATTTTAGCCTATCTTTCATACTGATTTAAGCTTTGTGTATGTAACACCCTAAAAAAAAAAAAACATTAAACCCATCAATAGAGACATGCATTGATATATAAAAGCTCCACTTTCTTCTATTCATCAGAGTTCCATTACCAAAAGTATTACATGTTAACAACAAAAGCAAATGCCCTAAAGGCTTATAACTTTCCAAGTTAACACTTGGTTACAACAAAAGAGTGCTAACTCATTTACACATTAAGCCCTTGGCTTGAATATACATGTAATACATCAAAGAAATAAACAACAAAAGTCCGCCTGCCTCTAGCCTCCCAAGCTACGTCCTTGGAGGTGGCATGCTACCTGTACCTGAAAATGATATTCCCATATAGGGTGAGCCACAGCCTAGTAGAAATATACTAAACCAAATATGAACAATGACTAAAAGATTAGCAGTTGATAGATGGCCAACACTGATATTTTCCCTTATCACACTTTACACTTTCATGACATACAAGTCCATGTTACAATCTATTTTCCAATTCTGTTCAATTCCCAATTTATAACCATGGCTCAGAACCTGGCCAAACAACTCATATGAGGCAATAACTCATGTTAAGCACTTTCTCATTTCATAATAGATAAGCATACTAGCTATGTCACACACCAACAGATAAGCATACAAGCTATATCATCACTTCCATAGATATGCATAAGAGCACTATCACATTTCCAAAGACAAGCATATGAGCTCTATCAACACATTAATAGATAAACATATGAGCTCTATCTATGGAGTCCATCCCCTATCTCCTCCCAACAACATCCGGTTTAGAGGTCCATCCCCTATCTTCCCCTAAACCGTGGAGTACATCCCCTATCTCCTCCAACACAACACAATGCATATAAACAACAATTATACACATCATCACACAACACATAAATTTAATGTATTCTTTCAACAGTCATACTCAATGACACATTCCAGTGATTAGTTCCAATTTTCCTAATCATCATGCATTGTCTACAACAATCAAGACTATCCTCCACCGATAGCCCAAAGCAGTTATTTCTATACAGAAAATAAATGCAACGATAGATATATAATCAACATTTCAACCAGGTGAGTGATAAATGAACCAACTACACCCTTTAACCCCTTCCCTTTCCAATTTCCACATTTTCAAATCAATCCTTCATTTCCAACAATTAATTATATAAATTAATCAATCAATGTAATTATGACATTTTTCATAATTACCATTACAACCCTTAGGTTCCATTTTCATTAATGTTTCAACATTAATTTCACATTTCCATGCCAAACATGCATTTAGGTTTTACATAAATGAAAACCCCAACTTTTGTAAAATTACACAAAGGCCCAAACTCTCTCAAAATTACCCAACAACCCCCAACATATCAAAATGCAAAAAATTAAAGACAAAGCTCATAAAGAGGAGTAGGATATCCCTACCTCGAAGTTAGAGCTCGGATAGAGAAGAGACCAAAACCAAAGTGCTCCAAAGACCAAGATTCTCGGATCAAAACGACGCCCTCGACGATCAACACAACTTTTACAAAGGCCGAAGAGAAGGAACTCACTCCTACTAGATCAATACTTAGAGAGAAGTCAAGGTTTTAGAGAGAGGAGCTCTCAAAATGGGTTTTAGAAAAAGTAGGAGAGAGAAAGGAAAGTAAAAAGTGATTTAAAATCACCCAGCGGATAACTCATATACGCATGACCCGCTCGAGCGGAGAACACAGCGCTTGAGCGCCAAGAACAAAAATCTGAACACGCTCGAGCGCAATAAGGCCCGCTTGAGCGCCAAGACACAAGAATAAAGCACTTCCGCTCGAGCGCGAAAACCAGTCCGCTCGAGCGTAGATTTCCTCCTCCCAGAACTTACACCCAGAAGGTACTAGCCGCTCGAGCGCCACCAAACCCGCTCGAGCGCCACCGCTCGAGCGTAAAAATCACATCTGCAGAAGTTTTGCAGGAACACGAAATACTGGAGGTGTGCAATCCCCGCTCGAGCGCAAGAAGACCCGCTCGAGCGGATCGCCTAAAAACTGAACAACAAGGAATTGAAACCAAGGCCCAACCAACCTGTAATAACCTTGCCCAAAACATCCTAAAACTCAATCAAGTGGAATTAAAGGACGGCAACAAGATAGATACCACTACCAACTTCACGAAACCGAGTCCAGAATACAACAGAACAGTAAAGGGACAACCGGGATCGCTATAGTGTATAACTGAAAAAAGTCTTATTTAGAGCTCCTTTTGAAGTTTGTTTAAGATCACTTTTGTGTTTAGGGTCGTTTACCCCCTCTTAGGCCTTGTTTGGCCCCATTTTGTGCTATTTTTGGTGAGCTTCGGGACCACCTTGTTTAGGCCTCCTCACCACTGAAATCTTGGGGGATTTCAGTGGTGAGGATGGTGTCTTAAGGTCCTAAGAAGGAGAGGGCCATCCCCTCTCCTTGTTGCCTTCAATATTGGCCATTTTAGCCTCATGTGTGAGCACCATTTTTGAGTTCATGTTGGCCATGTCTTAAGTGTTATTTGTGCTTATCTTGCCATGATAAAGCACTTTTTTAACTTGGTTTAGACACGCCATGCTTGCTATGCATACTTGTCTTGTAATGCCATGAATTGCCTTAAACATGTGCCTAGCATTTAGACCACTATGCTTACTTGTTTTGGCTTAGCTTTGTGAAGATTTTGTGCATATTTTAGTGTGCTTGAGGTCTATTTTTGGTCATTCAGGTCATCCATGCTTTGCTTTGTATAGCTACCATGTAATCCCCCTTGGCTTGCCTTGAGTTTTAGACCATTGTTGCATACTTAGCTTGTCTTGTTTACTTGGTTTTGCATCTTCTATATTATGATTTCAGAGCTTTCTATGCATGCCATGTATCCATGTTTATCCTCTTTTAAGTGTGCTTAAAAGTTGCTCTTTGGTGCCTAAGTGTTGGACTTTGTGTGCATGCATGCTTGTATGTGTTTTGGCCCTCATTTCCATGGCATTTGGCCACTGATTTGGGCCTATTTGAGAGCTGCCCATTTTGGTTTAAGACCATTCTCACATGTCGTTGCATGCTCATCCATCTTGCATACTTGTTAGTTTGCATAACTTGCATGCTTGCATGTTTACATTGCTTGTTCACATGCTCATATTGCATGCTTAGCTTCCATGCCTAGGTTGCATAACATTAAGCATGCATCTCTTGTCTCTTGAATTGATTATGATGGAGGTTGGGACCCATTGTTTGTTTTGTGCATTTCATTCCATATTGAAATTGCACATTTTGACTCTTTGGGCCATCACGCATTGAAATGCGCGATTGGTGGTCCAAGAATCGAGTACCATGCCCCTTTGAGTCATAAACATGATAAGGGGTGTGGTGGTGCACACATTTGCTTGAAATGCATTGCCATGCCTTGTTTTTCCCTTTGCAGCTGCCAAAACAGGTTCTGTAGGAAGAATTGGCCGGTCGACTACATACAGTGCCGACCGACCATGTACTACTGGCCGAGAGCCACACCAGTGGCCGATGACCACATCCCCTTAGCCGGTGATCATTTACCTTGGCCGGTGGCACTCCACAGTGTGCAGAGAGCATACCTTGGGACTTGTGCAGTCTCCAGAGGAGCAGAGCATGGTAAACAGAGGCAGCTTGTGCATGGCATTAGATTTTCGGGCGAAGTCAATCCGAGCATGCGTGCATCCCTCTTCCCGAGGCCTTTTACTGCTTTCCTTAGCTTAATTGATTTGTCAATTAATTAGGTGGTCTGTAAATTATTTAATTAGCTTGTAGGTTAATTAAATTGTATTATTGTTTTGGTCCCTCCGAGCGAGGGCGAATTTGTAATAAGCGTGCGCGTGTGTGATGCGTGTCTTCCAATCCCCACTTCTTTCTCCCTTTTACTTACCTGCTTTTGATGGTTAGTATTAGGACATATTTCAATTAGCATCCTTATGCTATGCATGCGTGCATCCATTCATTTGTATTGCATGCACCGGACTCGGCGCATCATACTAATTGCATAGTATCTCAAATCTAACTTGAATACATGTTATCTGTGCATTTCACATGCCATCCATAGATTAGCCGAGCCTATTCTAGTGACATTCTGTATGTGATGCATTAGCCATTTTAACATGAACTAGGATCATGCATGATTACTAATTAGTTTCTATTTTGGCTTGGAGTACTCGGTAAGCATTTATGTTTTAGCATCCTTGCATGAGTGTGAGTGTTGCCATGATAGCATAACTTACCATGAGGCTATGTGCTTACGTGTTATAACTGCTTGAGTGCCTGTGAATGGAGGTTGAATTACCTAAATTGGAATAATGCACTAAAACTGTGAGTTTTAAGCCCACTAGATAGTGGCAAAACCATCTTTTCTAAAGCCCACTTGAGGGTGGCAAAATCTGCATTTTAGCTTACTTGCGAGTAGCAAACCATTTTCAAATAAACAAACATGACATGTTTCGTTCCAATTTAGGCGACTTAGTCTATACTTATTTGATGTGCGCATCACGTAGTAAATCTAGGCTAATAACCGGAATAAGAACGCATAATGTTTTCAAAACTAGATATCATGGTTAGTAGAGGCCGATCTTTGATCGGGCGAGTGGGAGTGCTCATAGCTGACCTTTCCCAATCATACCCAAGTTCCCGAGCTGAGGCAACTTTGGTAATGACGGACACGTGGCCTTAGGCAAACGAGTCAGGGTTTCCTAAATTCCTCCATTAAAAAATATTTAGGTGGCGACTCTGTATCTGGTAAAGTAGTCCATGCTTGGCACTTCTTTTCTAAATATCTATTTTCCAAAACGATTTTCCGGATTTGGACTCTTTGGCTCAGATTAAGAACCGTGACAATTTGAGAGTCTGAACAGTGGTGAGCCCAAATGAACAAAACGGGACTCATTCTCCTGGGGCGTTCGGGGACGTCTACATCTTTGTAAATCTCATATATTGTGTTAGATTATCTCTACTGAGCTGTTGGTTCACCCTATGCAGGGATATCATTTTCAGGTGCAGGTGAAATGTTTTCTCTAAGGCAATAACATGGATGGACTTTCGAGAAGCAAGAGCTTCTTAATTATACCTTATGTGTGTATGTTTGTTATTTGTAAAGCCAAGGGTTTAAGAAGTAATGAGCGAGACTCAATTTGTGTAACCAAGCAATGACTTGTAAAGATGTAAGCCTACATGGCATTTAACTGGTTGTTAAACAGTGAACTCTGATGTATGAAAGTATGTTGTTTCTTATATTTATTCCGCATATGAGTTATTTTTATTGTATTATTTTGGGGGCGTTACAACTTGGTATCAGAGCATACCGGGTTTGAATACTTTGGGTACGTAGAAAGTGGTTAGTACCACAATGGGTTTGTCTTGCTTGATTGAGATGTTAGCATGTATTGTATACTTATGTGATAACATGCTTATGTGATGATGTGGGTATGAAATTTAGTTCCTAAGATGTTGATTGAGTCTACGGGTTTGTGGAAGTCCTATTAGAAGAGCATTTGATCACTGCTATTTCTTGTTGAAACTCTAGCAACGCCGTGGGACGGTCATATTCTCATTTATATAAAAAAAAGTGAATCTTATACTCTTATTTAATAAGAAAAAAGTGAGTTGTTTCACTTATATGAAGTGAATCTTATACTCTCATTTAATATTGTAATGTTGTGAATGTTTCAGTTTAAAACAGTTTAAATTTGAAAATAAAATTTGAAAGTTTTAATTAATTAATTTTTGTGTAAGTTGGTTGATCTTTTGACCTAACTGATTAGGCTAAATTATTTTTTGTTTGACTGATTCACTGGTTTAACTGTGATTTTTGCGGTTTTATCAAAATATATTGGTTGGATTTGTTTGATTCGAAATAAACTAAAGATTGACTTGATTAAAGATTGAACGACTGATTGCTTGATTAGAAATAATTTTCCGCCCAATCAATTGTTAACTTTTATTTTATAATCTCACATCGAAAAAATAAGGAAAAAAAAATGAGTTGTTTCATTTATATAAAATGAACCTTATGTTTCTATTTAATATTATAATATTGTGCATGTTTCAGTTCAAGACAGTTTAAATTTTAAAATTAAAATAATATTTAAATTTTTTAATAAATTAATCTTCATATAAGTTGTTGGTCTTTTGACCTAACCTATTAAGCTAAACCGTTTTTGGTTTAACTGATTCACCAGCTTAATCTTGTTCTTAGCAGTTTTTTTACAATATATTGGTTGGATTTGTTTAATTCGAAATAAAATAAAAATTGATCTAATTAAAGATTAAATGATTGACATTGTTTGATTAATAAACTTTTCGCCCGAACAATTGTTAATTTTTATTTTATACAATTCCATATCAAGAAAATGAAGAAAAAATGAGTTGTTTCAGTTATATAAAGTAAACATATGTTTCCATTTAATATTGTAGTGTTGTGCATGTTTCAGTTGAAAACAGTTTAAATTTTAAAATAAAATAAAATTTAAAAGTTTTAATTAATTAATTTTTGTATAAATTGATTAGTCTTTTGACGGATTCTAACGATTTTATCAATATATATTGTTTTATTTCTAAAGGTATGTTTAAGTTTTGTGACAAATTTTAACATAAAATAAACTAAAGCTAAAAATGTTATAAATGAAATTTATTTTTATTTTATCATAAATATATATATATATATATATTTTAATTTATTCTATTTTTTTCATCTTTACTAGTTAAATTATGATAGTTGCTATATATATATTCTAATAAAATGGTTAAAATTTATTTCCTTCTAAATTATTTTTCTATACTTTTAAATTTTTTTATGTTATTATTTAATTTTTAAAATTATTTTTAATTGATGCTTGGGTTCATATACTAGTTATATATGTGAGCACATGACTTGGTATCTAATAGTGTGGTGCAAATTTTTTTATTTTATAAAAAAACTATTTTTCAAAAACATGAGTAATTTAAACCCAAAACCTTGAGTTTCATTAAGAATATTCTTATCATTTAAAAAATATATATATATTATAATATTAATTTTTTTATTATTTATTTTTATACTTATTTATCTAAATTACACGCGCATCGCATGTGCCACCCACTAATGTATTTATATGCGTCTATTCTTATTCATTATATGATAATAAAGAAGATAAGAGGGTGAGAAACACCTAAATAATAGTGACGGAGCACGTTAATTTCTATTTCTATTTTTATTTTCATTATTTTTTCAAAAATCGAATATAATGACAATTTTGATATTATTATTAAACCGATTTATTAAATTAAAAAAAATCAAAATCAAAAATATTTCATATATTAAATATATCGATTACACATAAAAACCTAACAACCTACATGATCACCATCTAAACACATAATAAAATTTAATTTAGTAAAATAAATAAATAAATAAGTAAATGTCTAAAAGATTTATCAGTTTTACATAATTTTATCTTTGGTGGATAGAAATTATTTTTAAAAAATTAAACATATTTTTTTGGCATTTATTTTTATCAAATTAGTTTATATTTTATCAAATAGAGGACTTTGTCCTTAAAATTTAGCAACGGTATCTTCAATTGTTTTTATTTGAAACATGATTTAAAATTTAAGATCAAACGTGTCACAATTGAAAAGTTAAGGACCAAAATAACAAGAGTCCTAAATTATAGAAAGGACAAATTACAGCAGTAGTCCCTGTAATTTACTTTTTTTTCATTTTGGTCTTTGTTGTTTCAATTTGCTTAATTTTGTCCCTTAATTTTATGAATTGTGTTATATTAGTCAAATAAATAATGGTGATTGATGGACGGATAATCATATGATGTTTTAATTTGGTCCCTGTAGTTTACAGGATGTGTCAATTTGATCCATACTGTTTTGACCTTATAAACTACAGAAATCAAATTGACACATCTTATAAACTACGGGGACCAAATTGAAATATTAGTTGATTTTCTATCCATCAAACTTAATTGTCATTATTTATTAGAGTAATATGACACAATCTATAAAATTAAAAAATAAAATTGATCAAATTAAAATAATATAACTAAAAAAAAAAAAAAGAATAAACCATGAAGACCATTTGCATAAAAGATAAAAAAAATCCACTCTCCCTTGTATGCTCTCTAGCACAGCCATCAATGTTTAGTTTGAGCTTCCCTACTGCACTTGGTAACAATTGAGGATATATAGATAGGACGTGAAAGCCATTTGAATCTCGATGGCATTAATAGGTGAATGAGGTTAAAACTGACCCAAATGAACGAGGGCCCACCTCAACTTGCATGAGATGATCTATTTGTTTATGTCTAGAATATCTTTAAAAACATGCAGTTAAACTTATTTGGTTCCTAAGAAAAACTTTATTGTAGAAGGGCAATTTCATTTCAATGGATATGTAAAAAATATATTTAGATTAATGATAAATGTTATAAATATTAAAAAGTAGAAATATAAATTTTTTCATAAATTTATAATTATTTTTTAAAAGAATCTCTTCTATGTAATTTTCCCTATTATATATATACCTACATCTCTATAGATTAAGGTATACACTCACTCTAATCTTAATTTGAAAAGAAAAAAGAAAAAAGTGTACTCTCATTCTGAGTTTCTATCTCTTTTTTTATAGGGATTGTGCGTATCAGATACTGCAGTACATGATTGTGGACCGGAGTTTCGCACCTGATTAGACTATCCAGGAGTTGAGACCCTGCAATAATGAGCATCGTTAGAGCTATGCGGCCGGGGTTGGTCGGATAATCCCTCTGGTGTGGGAGTAAGTGATCGGAGAAGATGGAATAAGCTCTCTAAGTGTAGAGAGTTGTGTTTCAGTGAATATGGTTAAGCTCCACTTAGAACTCCTTGCTTGTTTCCTTAGATGGTTTTATGGAGCTTTGGTGCTGCCAGGTTCCCTTTAGCATTACTTACGGTAGGGGACTGTCAGGTAGTTGACAAGGGATGTATATACTCACTGTAGTCATGTTGATAACAAACCATATTCCCTTGATTAACCATTTCCGTAATTCTAGGCGAAGGGGACCAGCTGAGGTGGTAGCTTGCACATACATGCATTCACAGCTTCCGTGTTTCTCTGAGAGGTTCCCTCGATTCGGTACCGTTGTGCCTCGACTCGGCCCTCTACGAGATTACTTTTAGAGATGGGCTGGCCCCGTAGGATATCTTTGTATGGGCTTGACCCATTTCGGTTCGTTCGGTTCGGTCGGTTCAGTCCAAGGATCAGGTCCTGCAGCTTGGCCCAGTCCAGCATCGTGGTTGGACTGATCTTTCCACTGCGGGTTGGGCCCAAGTGCTTGAGGACTTGGGTGGATTTGTTGATCATGGAACTGGGCTGAATTAGCTCACCTAAATGTTCATCTGACCCATTTGGTCTTGGGTTTCGTGGATTGGGCCGGCCAAAGGCTTGGATCTGACCCGTTTCATATTTAGCCCCTTTATTTTCCCCCTAGCTTGCGCTAAGGTTCCCTTTAGGGGGAGCTACCATTTAGTACCCCATCTGTTGCGTCGCTTCGGTTCTACTCCAGTTCGGCCTTGGTGGCGGTTCAATCCTTACACATTCGCTTCTGTATGCATCTCCTCATTGGGACACGTGGCAATGTGGTACTGGTGCGCAGAGATAATGTGCCGATTCTGTACAGGGTGACGTGATTTCGTACCGTCACGCCGTTCGGGGGCAATAAATACCCTAGTGTTGTTGCTTCAACCCTTTCGTTTGTTCCAATCTTGAAAACCCAAAGACCTTTTGATTCTTCTTCCTTGGTCCTGACGGTGTTCTGCCCTGATTCTTGCCGCCATTACTGTTGTTGTTCTCATTCCAGTCCTAAAGACCTCCGCTCTTTGCTGTTCCTTTTTCCAACCTCTGTAAGTTCCCCTGAAACTTATCTTTTCTTTTGTTTTCATGTCCTTGTCATGACCCAAACCCGCCCTTATGGGTTAAGGTCATAACCGGCCAGTAATCGAGGGATTACCTACGACCTCAAACCAAATCAAACATATTTTATAACGATAATGGGGCCGAACGGAAGCAGACTCAAAAATTTTATCCGACGAGTTGTGCTTACATGGTAAAGCAAACATTCCATAATAACTCACACATATAGCCAAAATTAACATCTTATATGTCCAGGAACTTTCAAACATACAGTCAGCCAAACAAAAATCTTATGTACATGGTGATCCAACATATTTACCAAGATAACAAAGAGAAAGCAAAAGAAACAAAACAAGTCTCATGCGTGAGAAGTTCGGGCTGACTCCACAAAAACTTGACTTCTCTCATGTCTCTCACTGAGGCTAGGATTGAACATCTCTTTGCTCACCAACACACATATAAATGAGAGTAAGCGATAGCCCAGTGAATAATATCAAAATAAAGAAGTCAAGTGAATGGAATTTGTAGCAGATATAACAAACGGCCATAGGCCCATTTATATCTTTATCTAATACATCAAATGGCCTCAGGCCCAAACATAACAAACGGCCTTAGGCCCAATTTGTTCGCGTCAAACGGCCTTTGGCCCATTCATTCTCGTCTAACGGTCTTCGGCCCAATCATTCATGTCAAATGGCCTTTGGTCCAATCATTTATGTCAAACGGCATTTGGCCCATTCATTCATGTCAAACGGCCTTTGGCCCAATTTCTTCTCATGTTTGTATTTATGTGTGTCTCATACTCATGATCATGATCATATTTGCATTCAATTAGTCTTATGCAAAAGACTGACAGTTAAACTATTCATCCATAATTCAAGATACAAATCCACAAGGCTTATACAGTAACAACGTTCGGAAAATAACGTACTTGAACATACCTTTACTAAGATATTACTCACAGTGATCTGTCGGATTATTTGTCCTTGCGCTTGACCCTACATATATCATAAGCATAATGGGTCACAAGCGATTCAATCCGTTCTTAATTTATATATTCCTCTTAGGCCTCTTTCTTATCTTCTTAGTCCATTTACAATGCTCAATGTATGTCTAAGAGTTCTTAGAAATGAAAGACAATGAAAAACAAAACACAAAACCACTTTTAAAAATTTCTTAAATAGGGTTCTTCGCTCGAGCGCAGCTTCGGTTGCTCAAGTGGACCCCTTTGGTCTGCAAAAGTGTTGGTTGCCTCATTTTTTCACTCGGGCGTGACTTTGGACACTTGAGATAAAAGTCAAAACCTGTGACTGGGCACTCGAGCGTTACTCCTCTCGCTCGAGCAGACATCAATGTCTGCAAAACTCCTGGGAGCTAACGTTTTCTGCTCGAGCGGCGATTTTCTCGCTCGAGCGGACTCGACGAATTCTGGAATTTCCAGAACTGTATTGAAAGCTCAAACTTGATGTTCAAAGGCCCAAAACTCATGTTTTTGGTACAAAAGCATGGAAAGACATTATATGACACAAGAACATAAGTAATTTGGGATCAATTGTCTATAATCATGATCTATCTCTCAAATCATTTCAAATTCTTCTTGTTAATTTCAAGACTCAAATAATCATGCTCCCTACTTAGATGAATCATGAATGCATGTAAATTATTGACTTTAATTCCATTTCAAAGGGTACAAGTGGTATTTAAAATCATGAAGCTTAATGAAATTATGCATGCATGTGAAATTTGGTGCTTAATTCTTCATGTTCAACATGCCTCATGCTTGATTATGCAAATTTCATGGCAATTCATGGCAATTCTATACATGCATGTGCAAATAGACCTTAAATTCATCATAATCAACTCAATTCTTGCTCTCAATTGCGCATCTTGCTTGAATTCACTTATTTACGGACTTAAACTCATGAAGCTGAGTTCAATTACTCACCTAGAGGCTCCAATATTTCCAATTATAGTTAAACCTTGTGTTAATCTACTTGGCTCTCTAATTCCCTTGCAAAATCTTCAATGTTGGCCCCTTTCTCTCTCTAAATTCAGTTCACTCTCTCTCTAGAGTGCCTATTTTAGATCTTTGAGCTAAAGCCAAAATGAGTATAAGTGTAATGGGGCCCTTATATATGTTTTCCTTAATCAATTTAATTAAGGCTAAGTAATCATGTTTAATTAATCGGTTCGATCTAATTATTTTGATCCAAATCAATTTCTAATTAAATTTCACCATAGGTTTTAAAAATTACGCTAATCACAATGGTGCAGACAATTCTAGTTTCTGAAACCTCTACGGTCTTCAATTTTCAAATTATGACAGTAAATTGCACAGATTTTCCTATGTTGAACAGATATAAGTTGCATAGATTTTCCTACGGTGAACAAATATAGTTTCAAAAACATGAATAATCACATAGTTACTACTAAAAATCATATTAAGCATATAATCACAATCATAATTAAGATCAATTAGCATATCACGGGACAGGGT
This sequence comes from Camellia sinensis, assembly GCF_055761805.1. Lineage (NCBI taxonomy): Eukaryota > Viridiplantae > Streptophyta > Magnoliopsida > Ericales > Theaceae > Camellia > Camellia sinensis. The sequence goes on from NC_138963.1 coordinate 88,160,400, forward strand.
TATCACAGTCCTGATCGCCCATTTTGGCTCTCGCGCTATTGTTTTCGGCGACCGGTTCTATTTCCTATTTAGTTGAGTTTTGTCTTGGCTTTATTTGGTTTAGAAAATGGGAAAATTCCGTGTGTTGGTTGATATTCTTGAGGCCATGGCCTTGTTCCGCCGAGATTTCGGTATTCCTAACGACGTTACCCTTTCGCTGGCAAAGGTCGACGCCAAGCACATGGGTACAAAACACACTGTTGCATTCCCTGTCACCGCCATTGTTGAGGGAAGGGTTCGGTTTCCCCTTGATCCCTTGGTACGCCATTTCATGCACCAAGTTCAACTTACCCTTATGCAGGTGTTTGTAAATCTGTTCTGAGTTGTCTGTGGCGTCTCCGCTCTTAACAGGCGGTTGGGTCAGAACCTGGACATCTGGGATATTCTGGATTGCTATACTCTCTTGCACAATAAGGATCATAGCACCTATTATCTCCGTGTCCGCTCAGCTGACTGTCATTTTGTAACTGGCTTACCTGATTCGGACAAACACAACGATGATTTTTTGCAAGTCGGTGGTAACTGGGAGTTTCCTGCTGGGACTAAGTTCCAATCCGAACAAATGCCCCAAAAGGATGGCTACCTAGGTTTGAGTTCTGTACCCTAGTACTTCTGTACTTCTGCACTTCTGCACTTCTGCTTGTTTGTTTGAATGTTATGCTAATGTTGTTCCCCATTTCTTTGCAGAGGCTTCCCGTTATCAATGCAGATCGAACCGCGAGAATGCAAAGGCAATTAAAGTCATTTTGAGATATAAGAAAAGATTCGGCCCCGAACTGTTGGATTATCAAACAACCTACCGTACCACAATCCAGAAAAAAGCAAGGCCAGCTGCATCTCTTCTTGACTTTGATACTGAAACTGACTCTCCATCTACTCTTCTAGTTACAAACCGTTGCCTCGGTCGAAGCTTATCTGTTGAGAGGACCCCTTCTCCTGTGCCTATCTTCACAGGGGGAGGATCCATGGCAAAGAGAAGGGTACTGGTGGACCTTGAGGCAGAAGCCTTTGGCTCCCCTTCAGCTCTAGAGACTTCTTTGGTTAAGGCCGAGCCGAAGAGTCTTATGGATATAAAGCTTGAGATATGAGCCTCTGGTCTTTTCGCTATTGCTGCTGATCCTACTACTTCGATCGTTAAGAGGGCGAAGAAGAGTAGAAGCGAGACTGGCAAGGCCATTGTTGGTGAGGCTTCTGGGGATCCTGTTGAGGATGAGTCATTTGAGAAGTGGGAATCGCCTATGCTGTACCAAGGCAGACCCATTTCTATCTCTGATTCGATTATTGCTTCTGGGGACTTTGCTTTCGATTTGACTAAAACCCTGTTGATGCCAGTAGATATGGTAGATCATAACGGACCTTCGGACATTCCAATCTTGAAGGGAACCCTTCAAATGATGACTGCTGTAAGTGCCACTCCATTTATTTTTTGTGTTCTTTATTGATTTGTATCATTTCCTTTCCTTTAGTACTTGCTTGTTTGCTGCAGTGTATTCAGAGGATGCATTTGTCCATCACCCGAGCTGAGGAACTAGAGAAGGTCGTACTGGACGTGGCCATGACTGTTGAGAGGTTGACAACAAGTTTGGAAGCTGAGAATGAGGGACGCAAGACTGCTGAGAGGGAGGTATTTTGCCTGAACAAGGTTATCACCTCGGCTGAGAAGTCCAAGGAAGCTGGTATTGGGGTCTAGGCCCAACTTGAAGGGAAAGTGGCTGAGCTGGAGATGGTTATTGCGATGATGGCTGCTGAACATTCGGCTTTGGAGGCTAAGCACTAGCAGCAAGGTTGGGACGAAGATGGAGCCATTTATAAAGAAGAGGTGCTGGTATTACTAGATAAGCTTTTTCTAAAGGACTGGACAAGTGCTCTGACCGCTGCTCAAATTCTTAAAGGGTCTCCTTTGTTTCAAGATATTCCTGCTCCCTCAAAGTCCTTGGGTCTGAAGGCTGCTGCTACCCCTGCTACTTCTCTAGCTAAGACTTCTCCAGGAACTGATTCTACAAACAAGACTCTGGAGAGCGATACTGCCAATGAAATGGTGAATGATGAAGGGGGTGAAACCCTGGAAATTGAAGCTGTGAAAGATGTGGTTAAGGAGGCTCCTGTTTTCCAAGAAGTTGGAGCTGCCTCTACTTTTCCTCCCTAAGATAGCCCGGACTAGATTGTGGATGCTACTCCTGAAATTGCTCCTGCTGATGAAAGTTGAAGTGACCTTTGGAATGATTTGAAGTTTTTCTTTTTACAATTTGCTTTTTCTTTTTTTTTTTACTTTTTTGTTGTATTAGAGCTCAGTTGTCCTGACGAGTTGCTCCCTTAAGTTGGTCAAGACAATTTTTCTTTCTTCTTGTTTCTATTTTGTGAGGCCAGTTGTGCCTTTGATAGAATTTTCCTTTTGATATTGCAATCTGATATGTTTTGCTTTCATACTTGCGTTGTTCATATTGTTTGCCCCCAGCCAAGCACTGTTAGGACCAAAGGCCCGAATAGATGCTCAATCTGCATGGTTATATTGATCTTTGTAATTGAATGAGAGTAACTTACTTAGGTCTAGGTTGACTTCAAGAAAAACAATTGTTTGCCTCCACCTAGAGCTAAGTAAGATTGGTACTGAAGAACTCGCTCTCTAGGAGAGCTGCTTAAGTTGATGTTGATTTTGATAGCATAAGTGCCATTGAATAGCACAAAAAGATTCAAAGGAAATATGTCATACTCAGGTCCAGGTTGGTTCCGAGAAAACAATTGTTTTCCCCCACCTGGAGCTGAGTAAGACTACTATTGAAAGTTTGGTCCTGAAAGAATTATCCAAGTCTGTTCCAACTTTGTTTGGATGCAGCAGTATTGAAGTGTTGATGTGATAATACTTAAGAAATTTTGTGATTTCCAAGAAAAAGAATTGGGCATCAAAAAATTCATTAGGGCAATTTCCACTAAGCAGTTCCACTTGGCTAAGATCCATTTTGGTGGCCAAACATAACTCCACAAAGCAATCCCACTTGGCATGTTTGAGTGCTGACCAAAACTAAATTTTGTTCAGTCGTTCCGAAACTTTTTTCGTTTGGTTAAAACCAAAGCTAAATCCATTTGGTAAACACCAAAGCTAAGTCCGTTTGGTAAACACCAAAGCTAATTCAGTTTGGTAAACACCAAAGCTAAGTATGTTTATTTTGAAATATGCCCCTAGGGTTTGGATTATAAAGTCCAAGTTAAGCAATAATCTGTTCTGACCACAAAGCTGTACAGGTGCTTGGAAACAAAAGTTCAAAGAAATAGGGAGGCATTTTCATTAAGCAAAAGAAAAATGCTTTTACACTTGATAGATAATTGTGGGGTTTAGTCTATTGATAGTACTTTTTGAGGCTTACTACATTCCAGGGCTGAGGTATGGCCTTGCCCTTGATATCCTCCAAGTAGTATGCTTCATTTTCAACAACGACTGTAACCTTGTATGGACCTTCCCAGTTAGGTCCTAATTTTCCTTCACCAGGCACCCTTTTGTGATCCATGACTTTCCTCAAAACCAGTTCCCCATGTATGAATCGCCTTGGGAAAACTTTTTGGTTAAAACTCTTGATGAGCTGTTGTTGATAGGCCACAAGTCTGAACAGTGTTGTTTCTCTTCGGCCTTCTGCTATATCCAGTGCTTGTGCAATAGCTTCCTCATTACTTGTATCTTCAAACAGTTCCAATCAGAGGGTTGGGAGACCAACTTCAAATGGAATAACAGCCTCCATTCTGTAAGTTAGGGAGCAGAGTTTTTCCCCCGTTGAGCGTCGTGCCGTGGTTTGGTAGGCCCATAACACATGGGGTAACTCTTCAACCCACTTCTCTTTTGCACTTTCGAGCTGCTTCTTTACTCCGCTGATGATGGTTTTGTTTGACGCTTCTACCTACCCATTGCTCTGTGGATAGCCCGAAGAGGAGTTTTGATATTCAATCCTGTGGTCGGCACAAAATTTTCTGCAGATCTTTCTGCCAAACTGTGTTCCATTGTCTGCAATCAATACTCGCGGGAACTTGAAACGGACCACGACATTCCTCATGACAAATTGCTTTGTGTCTGGTTCTTTGATGCTTGCCAGTGCTTTAACTTCAACCCACTTGGTGAAATAGTCGGTTATAGCGATGAAGAATCGTCTATTTTCAGTGCCTCGTGCCAAAGGTCCAACGATATCCAGACCCCACTGGGAGAAAGGCCACGGGCTAGTAAGTGGAGTAAGAGTTTTGGCTGGCTGATGAATTAGTGGAGCAAACCTCTGACACTTGTCACACTTCTGAACGTACTGCTATGCATCTTGCTGCATTCGTGGCCACCAGTACCCATGAGTGAGGCTCGATATGCCAATGACCTTCCACCAATGTGGCATCCATAAATCTTATCGTGAATTTCGTAAATAACATTTTTTACTAGATTTGGATGCACACATAACAGATAAGGATCGAGATAAGAGTGTCAGTATAGCTTTCTTGATGGTGAGATCCAAAATCGAGTTCATCTGTGTCGAACTTTGTTGGCTTCCTTATTGTCTTTGGGGAGAGTGCCAGATTTCAGAAAAACAAGTATTGGATCCATCTAGTTCGGCTCTAGGTTAGTGCGGAGGACTGGAGATGCAATGCTCGGTTCTAGCACAAACTCAACCCAAACTTTTCTAGCATCTTTGGCATCTGTTGATGAGCCGAGGCAGACTAGAGCATCAACGTGACTGTTTCTGTCCCGATTAATTCGTTCCACTCGTATGGATTGGAATTTTTTAAGTAAATCTCTTGCCTTGTCTGCATACATGGCCATTCTTTCATCTCATGCTTCATAGACCCCAGTGAGTTGGTTGACAACCAACTGAGAATCACTGAAAACCAGCAGTTGTTCTGCACTGAAGTGTTCGGCACTGTGTAAACCGGCTAACAGTGCTTTATATTTTGCTTCATTGTTAGAGGCCTTCTAACCAAGCCTACGAGCTTGCTCCCAGATAAATCCTTCCGGAGATATAAGTACTACCTTTGCCCCCAAGCCTCAGTTATTGGATGATCCATCAACGTAGAGCTGCCAGATTTTACCAATAAAGAGTTTCCATGCTTCTGAAGCGCATTGCTCTCCCAGTTTGGTGGTGCGTGACACCTGTATCGAGCATGAGTTTTGATGTTCGGTGTTCTGGGTGGGAGCAAATTCGGTGACAAAATTTGCCAAGACCTGGGCCTTGATTACTGTCTTGGGTTGATACCGAATGTCAAACTCAACAAGCTCAACCGCCCATTTCGCTGTTCGGCTAGAGAAATCGACTCGGCTAAAGACAGATCTAAGGAGGAATTTAGTGAGGACATTAATGGTGTGACCCTGAAAGTAATGTTGTAGCTTCCTTGAGGCGATAAGTAATGCGTAAACCAGCTTCTCCAAGGGTAGGTATCGTGTTTCGGCATCTAGGAGAGTCTTGATAACGTAGTACACAGGCCTTTGTTCCTTTTCAACTTCGCGAATCAGTACTGCGCTTACGGCTTGTTCTGAAACTGCCAGATACAGGTACAGTTCCTCTCTTAGTTTTGGAGTAGACAGGAGAGGTGGTGTGCTGATATACTTCTTGAGGCCTTGTAGTGCTTCGGTACATTCAGGACCCATTCAAATGTTGTCTTTTTCCTTAGTAGCTGAAAGAAAGGCTTCATTCAATCTAAAGACTTGCTAATGAACCGATTCAGGACGGCTGCCATTCCGGCCAACTTCTTTAGTTCCTTAGCCTTTGTTGGCATTTCGAGCTCTTGTATTGCTTTGATTTGATCTATATTTTCCTCGATTCCTTTGTGAGTTACCATGTACCCTAAGAACTTCCTTGTTCCTACCTTTTGAGGCATTGAGGCGAAGCTGATGGTTTTTCAAGATATTGAAAACTTCTCTCAAGTCTGTGAGGTGATTTGTAGCAAGCTTGCTTTTCACCACCATGTCATCTATGTAAGCTTCCATAGTCCTGCGAGCTACTCCTTAAACATTCGAGTGACCATTCGCTGGTAGGTTGCTTCGGTATTCTTGTGGCCGAATAGCATTACTTTATAGCAGTAGGTGCCCCTTGGAGTAATAAATGTTGTCTTCTCTTGATCTGGGCCGAACAATGGTATCTGGTGATAGCCGCTATAAGCATCCAGAAAGCTCATATGCTCATGCCATGCTGTTGAGTCTACCAGTTGATCTATACGAGGCAAAGGAAAGCTGTCCTTAGGACAAGCTCTATTAAGGCAGGTAAAGTCGACGCAGACTCTCCATTTTCCGTTCTTCTTTTTTACTACAACTGTGTTGGATAGCTATTGTTGGTACTGAATTTCTCGAATTACCCCCGACGCTAGAAGCTTGTCGACCTCTGCAATTACTACTTCGGTGTGCTCAATTGAGGATCTTCGGCTTTTCCGCACAATGGGCTAAGCGAAAGGGTTGACGTTGAGTTTATGGAAAGCAAAATCTGGATTTAACCCTGGAGTATCATATGCTGACCGTGCGAATACCTCCATATTTTCCCTCAGCAAATCGAGCAACTGAAGTTTCTCATCAGCACCTAGTGAGGTACCGATAAGGAAATAATTTTCTAGATCATCTTCCTTCACTAGGACTTTTTCCAAATCCTCTACTATCTTCTTCGCTGGGGTTCCTTCAACATCCTCCAAGACCGGCTGTTCGGCTACTTCAACTGTCTGAACTCGATTGCGGATGCTCGATGTTTAGTTCTGGTAGGGGGTTTCCTTGGTCGGTCACCACTTTGTCTTGATCAATGTAGTCTTGGAGGTGCCTAGCAGCTACCAAATCCTCCAGGTGCTGCTTCAATGCTCTGTAATTCTGAGTCATACGCCCCCTATCTTGGTGATAGGTGCATCTGAGCTTTTGGTTGCGCCGAGCTGGATCTCCCAGCATTTTTGGTGGCCAAGTAAAGAATGGCTCTCTCTTGACTTTTTCCATAATACGATAGATAGGTTCCTTGAAAATTGTTACAACTGCTTCATAGGATTTAGACTTGTCTACTTCGTTCACTATGAGTCCTCGGGGTTCCCCTCGGTCTACTTTTCTTTTGTTCTGAGTTGTTTGTTCAGCTGATGCCATCTTGATGGGGATCTAATCATCTTCGAGGCGAGTGTACTGCTCAATCTTGGTACACAAATCCTTCAGTGTTGTGGCTGGGTGCTTGGTAAGTGATTGTCTCAGTTTGCTTTCCGAACGCAGACCGTATTTAAAAGACATTACAGCCATCTATTTATTGCAAATATTTTCCTCCAAATCGTTATATTCTTCCCACTACCTTCTAGCATAATTACGCAGCATCTCTTTCTGTTCCTTTTGGAGACCAAACAAGGTGTTCGCTCTTTTGGGATCTTAGTGTTGGAAATGAATCTGGCTAAGAACTCTTCAGAGAGCTGCTTCCAGTTGTAAATGAATTTGGCGGGGAGTCGATTGAACCATCGAAGTCCAGATTCTCCCAATCTGGATGGAAAGACTTTGCATATCAGTGCCTTGTCTCAGCTCCATAAGGACATCATCTGTCGATAATGGCTGATATGTGTTAGTGGGTCTGATTTCCCATCGTATAACGTGAACTTTAGTGGAGTGAATTTCTTGGGTGGTCTCATAGCTTCGATTTTCGGGGAAAAATGAGAGGAGACGAGTCGATCCAGTGCTCGGTGCCCTCTCTGATGGACGGTACGGTCAAGATGTAGAGCCTAATGATCTCGTTGTTGCTCATTTTGTTTGTTGCCGACCAACCAAGTACAGAGATCCTAAGGAGGATACTCTGTCTGCTGGCTGGCTGTTTTCTGCCTCTTAGCCCTTCTCCGGCGTGAACCACAGGTGTGGCTACTCGTTACTTCACTTTGCATCGGGATTGGCTGACTTTGCATCCCAAATTCATTTCTGGGGACCTTCTTCACTGGTGGTTCCCGGGATGGGTTCCTCTGGCGCAGACAAGAGGGCTCTGCATCGGCCCTTTTCTCCGTCGGGTCGTTCATCATCCTTTTGAATTGTGCTTTCAGTTCCTATATCTCTATTCCCATGGAATCGATGATTCGATTTCTGTAATCCTTCTCCAATAGCAAATGGTGGGAAGAACCACCAGCAAAGGGCTGTTGATCAGATTCGATAGCCCAGTTGTTATTTTCGGTCTGTTCCTCCAGAACTGTTGGCAGTGCAAAATCTTTATCCTTCGTCTTCTCCATTTGTGGAGTCAATGCCAAGGGTGGAATATCCTCAATTTCCATCGCTGGAATCAAGTACAGAACTCAAAGATGAAGGGTCCATGCTCATCGTACCAATTGTGCATATTGGATACCGCACTAGATGATTGTGGACCAGAGTTCCGCACCCGATTGGACTATCCAAGAGTTGAGACCCTGCAATAATGAACATCGTTAGAGTTGCCCGGTTGGGGTTGGCTGGATAACCCCTCTGGTGTGGGAGTAAGTGATCGGAGAAGATGGAATAGGCTCTCTAAGTGTAGAGAATTATGTTTTAGTGAATATGGTTAGGCTCCACTTAGTTACCTTCAATGTGAAGTGAGTGTAGTTTATATAGAACTCCTTGCTTGTTTCCTTAGATGGTTTTATGGAGCTTTGGTGCTGCCAGGTTCCCTTTAGCATTGTTCAAGGTAGGGGACCGTCAGGTAGTTGACAAGGGATGTATATACTCATTGTAGTCATGCTGATAACAAACTAGATTCCCTTGATTAACCGTTTCAGTAATTCTAGGTGAAGGGGACCAGTTGAGGTGGCAGCTTGCACATGCATGCATTCACAGCTTCCACGTTTCTTTGAGAGGTTCCCTCGATTCGGTATCATTGTGCCTCGGCTCAGCCCTCTGCGAGATTGCTTATAGAGATGGGCTGGCCAGTAGGATATCTTTGTATGGGCTCGACCCATTTCGATTCGGTCCAAGGATCAGGTCCTGCAGCTTGGCCCCGCCTAACATTGTGGCTGGACTGACCTTTCCACTGTGGGTTAGGCCCAAGTGCTTGAGGACATGGATGGATTTGTTGATCATGGAACTGGGCTGAATTGGCTCACCTAAATGTTCACCTGACCTATTTGGTCTTGGGTTTTGTGGATTAGGCTAGCCCAAGGCTTGAATCCGACCTGTTTTATATTTAGCCCCTTCATTTGCCCCCTAGCTCGCGCTAAGGTTCCCCATGGGGGGAGCTATCGTTCAGTACCCCATCTGTTCAGAATATTTCCAACCAACCACAAGTCGGGGCACAAATAGTATTTTCTCTTATAGATTTTGAGTTTATGATAATCCTGGTACCTATGATATCTTCTCTATTGATTCTCTTTACCAAACATGTCAAGTATATTTTTTTATGCTTATAATATGGATATGATATGTGATTGTAATGACCTAATTTTTTTTTTAAAATAGCCAGTACATAATTTAATTGAGCAAATTTTCGAATTTGATTGCTGTGTAAATTCTGTGTGAAAATAGTTCGATTCTATTTTTTTTTTAAAAATAGAACTCGATCTCAGAAAATTATGAAATGTTTATATGTTGTTCCCATATGAGTCTAGCATGTTGGGTAAACATTTCAGGATTTATTGATGAGTATTTATTTTATAAAAATTCGCGGACTGATCGGTGTTCGGTCTAGTGTACAACAGAATTTGAAATTGAGTTTTGGGTGTTTGGACCATGATTTGAGATAAATTAGTTGGGTTTATTTTGGTATATAATTGGACCATTTTTGACTTATGGGTGAGACCCATGATTTAGATTCAATTTAATTTAAATTTGTTTATGACTCATGTTTAACTGTTTGGTCCTTTTTAATTATGTGATTGGTAGTAACCACCTTGGGAGTTGTTATTATTTATTATATAGGATTATAATAAATATTTGATAGTTGATTTTATGGTGTGTACCATATGGTGAAAAATTATATATTTTATAAGGAATGAAATTAGATATATTTTTTGGTAGTGAGCAAAATATTATACTTTGTGGTGTGCAAAAATATTATATTTTATGGTGAGAAAAATTATATCATTTTATAATTTATATTATAAAATTTTGAAGTATTATTACAAAAATTATATTATATTTTTTTTGGGGAGAAATCAACTCTTGAAAAAGCAAACCTACACCCACATGGGGTTGTTTCCCCTTTTTGCCTTGCCCATTATTTTTCCTTCCCATTCATTTCTTTTGGGGTTTGGAGCAGATAGCTCCTGGTCGTCTCTTTCTCTCTCTCTCTCTCTCTCTCTCCATGCTCACCATTGTTGCTCAATCTTTGAACTTAGAGTGAGAATCTTTAAAGTGAGGTTTTGCAAAAGTGTTGTAAATGAAAGTTAGAGAGCTCGTGATCTTCGTAATGGTAGTCTCGGATTCATGATCGAGCAAGATTTGCCTACCAGATCTGCTCTTCTTTATTATTTGAGGTAGGGACTTTCTTCATATTATTACATTCAAATATGTTAGGGTTATTTTGAGAAAATATATATTCATAGGAGGCATTACATATATATATATATTTCAAATTTTTGTTTGGTAATTTTTGGAAGAGAAATTATGTTGAAATGTTAAGAATATTGTTATTTTGAAATTGATTTGAAAAAATCATCTTGTGTTGGAAATACTTGTTAAAAATCCGAAAATAAAATAAAATAAATAGTTGTATGAGTTGTATCTACCTCATATTATGGTTAGATAATTTATTTTGAAAAAATAAAGTTGAAATATTTATCTCATTTTTGAGTTTTGGAATTTATTTTTGAGAAGAAAAATAAATTGATATTGATGAAGGTGTGAATTGTTAAGTTGAGATTATATAATGATTTTAGGATTTAAGACTCTAAAAGTATGATATTCATGAAGTTTTGTAAATGTTAATTTATTAATTTTAGAAAAGTTGTGAAATTGTGGTTTGTAGAGATTTGGAAAAAATGGCTAGGCATGAAATGTGGGGGTATTTTGAGTAATGAGTCATGTGAATTTATGTTTAGTGTTATTAATTTGGAAGATGGTGAACTTAATAGATTTACTAATTTGATGAATTAAATTGGTTTGGTTAATATTTAAAATCCTTCGTAATTAACGTGGTGTTATTGGGTTTAAATTCCTAACTTTTAATATTATGACATTAAAAGTGATGATGTTGACCAAGAATGAGATTTGGGGAAATTAAACGAGATTAAGTTGATATGATATGGTATTTGGTCCATAGTTTTACTAGTTGAGTTATGTTATCATAATAATATCTAAAATTTATATATGAGATATTCAAATTATTTTGGCGGATTTTGACAATATAGGAAAAGAATATGATTTTAGCTCGTTTGGAGCAAATGGATGAATTGGATTAAAATAAGAATGAGTTATCAAAATTTTTATTTATTTATTTATTTTTCCTTGGTTTGATTTGATGCGGTTGATGTTGATAATCGAAAAGTGAACACTCACATTATATTTTATATTTATAGTCAAGAGAAGATTTTGATATAATTGATTAAATGTTAGAATATTCACTTATGCTTATTAAGAATTATGATTGAATTTGAAGATCTCGAGATTTCACTTGCATGAGAAAAATAAAAATTTGATTCTATTTAATGTTTGGAATGGGGATGAGTTTTGAAAAGATTTTAATTACATTTCATTGATAAAGTATGTGAGTTAGAAATCTGTCACGCCCTCAAAATAAACCCATTATATATATATCATTGGCATGCAATATTAAAAGAAACCAATTCATTATCTCATTCATCAGAGTATTACAAAAAGAAAACATTACATGTAATATCAAATTAAATGCCCTATGGGCTTACATCTTTCCAAGCCAACACTTGGACACAAAAATATGAGTTCTAACTCAAAAAAAAATAAAGCCCTAGGCTTGAATGTTTATCAAATAAAAACAAATAACTAAAGATAGTCTTCAAAATCCAAATCCTTCCAAGCTAAGTCCTTGGAGGTAGCTTATCACCTGGACCTGAAAATGATGTTCCCATAAAGGGTGAGCCACAGCCCAGTAGAAATATACTAAACCAAATATAAGCATTGATTAAAGGAATAGCATTCAATAGATGGTTAACCAAGATAATCAATTACATCATTTTACAGTCTCATGACACTATTGTCTAAGACACGTTTTACTTTCCAACTTTATCAATATGGCTCAGAACCTGGCCAAACTTACAACAGTGAACTATATATATCATATTCACATTCTTCCAATGTCAACAAACAGATGAGACTCAGGCTCAAATCAAAACACTTCATACTTCCAGTTTGATACACATTTTAGTGCTGTATCAATAAAACACTTCAATATAAATAAGCACACATAAAAGTGATGCTAATGGAGTCCATCCCCTATCTCCTCCCAAACAAAATCCGGTTTAGAGGTCCATCCCATATCTTCCCCTAAACCGTGGAGTACATCCCCTATCTCCTCCCACACAAAACAATGTATGCAAACACATAACATATACAACACATAATCAATACACATAATGTTTGTATTAATTCAGCAGTCAAAATTGATGACTTAATCAATGATTAGTTTCAGTTATCCCTAATCCACATGCAGTGTCTACAACAAGCACGGCTATCCTCCACCGATAGCCCAAAACAATTATTTCTAAACTGAAAATAAATATATCAACAATTCAATAGGCGAGTGATTTAAATTATCCAACTACGCCATTTAATCAATGAATTCCCCAATTCCATGAATTTAACCATATTTCCCCAATTCCATGAATTAATTATACAAATTAATTTATTAATACAACTAGGGTTTTTCCCAAAATTACCAAAGTACCCCCAACATATTAAAATATTAAAACTTAGAACAAAACTTATAAGATGGAGTAGGAAATCCCTACCTCGAAGAAAATAACCCGAATGGAGAAGACAGAGATAAATACCCAAATTCCAATGTGCTCCAAATCACTAAATGTTCAGATTAAATGGAAGCCTTCGACTCACTCTATCTTTTTAATAAAGGATCTAAAGTAGAAACTCACTCTAAGTAGATCAATCCTAAGAGAGAAGGTGTGTAAAGGGAGAGAGAACTCGTAACTAGGGTTTTGGAATCTGAAAGTGTATGAAAAACTGATCTGAAACACGCTGCTGCCTATTTAAACCTGACAGGCTCGCTCGAGCGAAGACTTGGTCGCTCGAGCGACCAGACACACGAAAACCTTGCTCGAGCGAAGAAAAGCTCGCTCGAGCCAAGAATGCAATGCTTCAGGTCTGCAACCCTGGAGCACGCTCGAGCGACAGAATGCTCGCTCGAGCAAGGAACTCAAAAACATACACCTCGCTCGCTCGAGCGAAGAAAATCTCGCTCGAGCGAATAAGCACTGCCCTCAGGTCTATACCAGACGCAGTCGCTCGCTCGAGCGAAGAAAATCTGGATCGAGCCAGAGGACACAAAAACAAACCTCGCTCGAGCGACCAAATCTTGGCTCGAGCGACCAACCCAAAAACTGGACAGCAACACTTGGTTTACGAACCCAACCAACCTGAAACAAACCTGCCCAACACATCCTATAACTCCAAATGAGGAAATAAAGGACGACAACAACAAATATACAATGAAAGAATAAACGGAACCCAAGTCCGGATACAATAATCAAATGGGAAAAGACTGGGGTCGCTATAAAATCGATGAAAACTTGAACCCACTTTGGTGTCATATGTTATTGCTATTGATGAACCTATTGCTTAGAAGTTTTAGTTTTGATAACTGGTAGGGGATTGCCACGTTGGTATTTAAATGAGGAGATTTTTGGAAAGGTAAGAAAATGTTTGACTTTGGAAGTTTGTTTTATATAAGGAATATTGTTGAATTATCTTGAAAAGACTAAGTTAGAAGTTGTTAACTTACATGTGATAAATACATGAACATTGGCACTGTTATATTATCTCCTGGGATTGTATCATGATATTACATTGATAGGGATATGAAAATTGATCACAATGGAGAATTGCGTGGTGGAAATTAGAAATAGAATCATATGAAGGATTGTACATTTTGCATTATCATTTTATCGAACCACTATTGAAATTGATTTTTAATCTTGCATTGGAAGGTTATGGTTTTAAAAGAGAAATTATTTTATGAAACAAGATCTATTGTTTTGTTTTTAGTAAATACGTTGGTAAGTCCGGATAGGGGGTGTAGTTGGTATTGGTTAAGTTGGCCTGAGTGTCCATGGTGAAAGAGTAGAAACTCGCGCGGATAGGTGTCGAGCCTTCCAGTTAATACTGGTAAAAATGACAGATTGGTAGTACTTGTATAGTCTACTTACAGACACCAGCCTAGGGATTACCTGGGTTGTATTTACCATCTTGAAATTTTATTGAAATTGTTAGATTAATGTGTTTTGAAAATGGCATTGTGCGTAAGATTTTCAAAAGATGAGAAAAATATTTTGAGCATGACATGGCATATGCATTCATCTCATAAAACTATATAAAATGGATTTGATGAATTATTTAATTATTTGATTTAATTGATAATGAGGTAATTGAATGAAATGAAAAGGATGTCTTGTTGCTATTGAAACATGTTTATTTATTTAAGTTAATTTGTTATGGTTAATTAAATAAATTGGATTTAAGGGATTATGTATTAAAATCATATGGTTTTGACATGATATGATTTCACGTATATGTACGAGTATTTTGGTACCCGCATATCTTCTAATATTTTAATATGAGATTGCTTGGTGAGCTAGTGGTTGCTCACCCCCTGCTTGTACATGTGTACAGGGAATGCTTTTCGGATTTGAAGATCAAACAATGATTTTTTTACCATTTCATAAGTGTAATGTAGTGATGGATTGTGCTACTTCATTTGTTGTTTGGCTGAGTGCTATTTTTTTTGTAAAGAGCAGTGTCCTCTCTTTTATTGTAAGTCTCAGGACGTTTCTTTTATTTGTATGTAAATGTCATTGTTGTATAACGAGAGGGAATATGTATATTTAATTATTCATCATTTCATCCAAGGATGAAATGTTATTTGTAAATGGACTTAATTAATGAATATTGGTAAGGTTATCCAAGTAATAAAATATGGGGCGCTACAGTGATCATGCTACTATACACACCTTTTTTTAGGGTGTGTACTATATATAAATTGTGATATTTGTGGTGTTGATTATCACAAAATGTTATAATAAAGTAAATATATTTTCAGCCGTATTAAAAAAATAATAATAATAACCAAAATAGTGGTCATATAGCGATCCCAGGTTTACCCTTGTTGTATAGTGATCCGGACATGTGTCCGTGGATGTTGGTAGTTGTTTATTATCTTGTTTACATCCTTTCTTACTTTGTATTTGAGTTATAGGATGTGTTGAGCGGGTTTGTTACAGGTTGGTTGAGTTTAGAAACCAAAACTAGTTGCCCAGATTTTTGGCCTGTACGCTCGAGCGGAGGTGTTGGCGCTCGAGCGTAGATTACATCCATCCAGTATCTTGTTGTGCAGTGTTGTGAGCTCGAGCGTAGGGTTGGGAGCTCGAGCGGAGGCCTGGTTCTGCAAAAGTGCTGGGCGAGTGCATTCTGCGCTCGAGCGGGAGGTTGGCCGCTCGAGCGGAAGTCTGTGAGTGGCCGCTCGAGCGGGGTGTTTTACGCTCGAGCGGAAGACTGGGTTTAAATCCCGAAATTGTGACTTTTCAAATCACTTTTTCACTTTCTCTTCTCTCTCTTACTTTTCCAAAATCACCATTGTTGAGCCTCTCACTCTAGACTCTACCTTCTCTCTAGGTTTTGATCTAGTAGGAGTGATTTACTCACCTTTGGCCTTTACAAAAAAGTTGTTGATCGTCGAGGGCTTCATTTTAATCTGAAAATCTCGGGTTTTGGAGCACGTTGGGTTTTGTCGTCTTCTCCTTTGGGACTCCGAATTTGAGGTAGGGATATCCTACTCCTCTCTATGGGTTTTGTCTTTAAATTTTGGTATTTTGAGATGTTGGGCTTGGTTTGGTAATTTTGTGAAAGTTTGGGGCTTTTGTGTAATTTTACAAAAGTTGGGGTTTTATTCATAATAAACCTGGATGCATGTTTGGCATAGAGAAATTGAGTGAATGTTAAATCATTGATGAACATGGGACTTAAGGGTTGAAATGGTAATTATGGATAATGACCTAATTACATTATTGATTAATTGGGATAATTAATGGCGAGAAATGAGGAAATGAAATGTTGATTGAATATCCATTTGTGCATTTATTTTCTGTTTAGAAATAACTGCTTTGGGCTATCGGTGGAGGATAGTCGTGATTGTTGTAGACAATACATGATGATTAGGCAAACTGAAACTAATCAATGAAATGTGTCATGGAACTTGACGGTTGATAGAATACATTAATTATATGTATTGAGTGATTGTATATAGAACCATTGTGTTTGTATACGTTATGTGTAGAGGAGGAGATAGGGGATGTACTCCGCGGTTTAGGGGAAGATAGGGGATGTACCTCTAAACCGGATAAGTATTGGGAGAAGATAGGGGATGAACTCCGTAGACACAGCTCATATGCTTGTCTAGAGAAGTGAAGATAGAGCTCATATGCTTATCTTTGTGAAGTGTGGATACAGCTTATATGCTTATCTGTGAATGTGGGATATTGTTGTTATACATATCTATTGAGAATGTGGATATAGCTTTTATGCTTATCTGAATGTGAGATATAGTTTTTATACATATCTGTGGAAATGATGATAGAGCTAGCATGCTTATCTGTTGAAAAAGGAAAAATGAAAGGTAACTTAGACTCATAAGTTGTAAGACATAAATATGTGATTTATGTGGATGTATCAGTGTTGACCATCTATCAATTGCTAATATTTTAGTCATTGTCCATGGTTGGTTTAGTGTATTTCTACTGGGCTGTGGCTCACCCTATATGGGAATATCATTTTCAGGTGCAGGAAGCATGCCACCTCCAAGGACATAGCTGGGAGGCTAGTGGCGGACATACTTTTGTCGCTTAACTTTGATGTATTACATGTAACTTCAAGCCTAGGGCTTAATGTGTAAACGAGTTAGTACTCTTTTGTTGTAACCAAGTGTTAACTTGGAAAGCTGTAAGCCCGTAGGGCATTTTGTTATGATGTTAACATGTAATACTTATGTAATGGAACTCTAATGTATAAAAGAATGTGGTTAGTTTATATGTAAATGCATGTCTTATCTGATGGGTTTATTGTTGTTATTTTGAGGGCGTTACAACTTGGTATCAGAGCGTACCGGGTTCGAATACTTTGGGTACGTGGGAAGTGATTAGTATCACAATGGGTTTGTCTCGCTTGATAGAGACTTAAATGTGGTATCATATGTTATGTGCTTAAGTGATAACATGTTTATGTGACTATGTGTGTATGGGATTTAATTTCTGGGATGTTGATTGGATCCTTGAGTTTCTGGGAGTCTTGTTGGAAAGGCACTTGATCAATGCTGTTTCTAACCGGAACTCTAGTAACGGCTCGGGACTATCATTATCCGGAAATGAAGTTCGTAAGTGCTTATGTGTTTATGTGCTTATGTGGAGTGAATTACAGTTGTCCATGCATTAGGACATGAGTGTTTAGTTTTGGCACATTTATGAATGTGCTAACGTTCTGTGTTGCCTTTATTAGGATGTCAGGACGAGGAAGAGGTGCTAGGCGTGGTAGACCTGCGAGGCAGGAAGTACCGTTACAGGGTGAGATTCCGGCAGTGCAGGAGGGAGTTGGGCAGGCCAATGTGGCCGAGCCAGTGGGTCAGCAGGCTATGGGTGCCTTGGCCAGAGAGATAGCAGGAGCTTTGGGTATTCTTAGAGCTGGGAATCAGGCAGCTGAGGCAGGGCCTTCTTTCTTGAAGAGGGAGTTCTTCCGGTGTAATCCGGACGAGTTTATCGGGGATCCTAAAGAGCCGCTTAAGGCAGATGAATGGCTCGAACAGACAACGAAGACGTTTGAGATGCTTGGCATCGAGGACGGAGCACTGAAAGTGACCTTGGCATCCTTCCAACTGAAGGGAGATGCGGGTCAATGGTGGAAATACGAGAAGGCTCGTGTTGGTGGTACTTGGGAGGCGTTTATAAATGCTTTTCAGGAGAGGTTTTTGTCTGCAGCAGCTAGGGAGAAGCTGAGGGATCAGTTCAGCCGGCTTAATCAGCAAGGCTTGTCAGTGGCCGAGTTTGAGGCTACTTTTACCAGTCTGTCCAGGTTTGCACCTGAACTGGAGGCGTCTGAGGAACGCCGTTGCTATGAGTTTGAGCGGAAGCTGAGGCGGGGCCTCAAGTTGAGGGTTGGTGGGTCTTACATCCGAGAGTATAGACACCTGGTAGATGCTACAGCTCATATGGAGCTTATGATGCAGGAGGAGGATAAGGGGCAGAGAGGCTCCAAGAGGAGCCAGGATAGTCAGAGTGATGGCAGGAGGCAGAAGGGTTCTAACCCTCAGCAGTCGCAGGGTGGTGTTGCTAGATCGACCTTCCCAGTGCCGAGTGTAGGCTCCGGGAGAGGTGGTCAGGGGGAATTCACTTGTTACAAGTGTGGCCAGCTGGGTCACAAGGTTTCTGTTTGCCCACAGAAGGGTGGGGGTCAGAGAGCTGTTTCTTCTTCAGCTAGATCACAGAGTCAGAGTTTGGGCAGGGGGCAGCCCTTGACTTGTTATCAGTGTGGACAACCTGGGCACATGAAGAGGTTTTGCCCACAGTTGAGTGCCACTTCGGGAGCGTCTGGTTCTAGGCAGACGCAGGGTTTTCAGCCAGCTCAGTCTGTGCAGGCCTCGAGGGCCAATCCGGGAGTTTCGTCATCCCAGTCTGTGCAGCAGTCTTTTGCTCCGAGAGGTGAGCAGGTAGACCAGGGGCCTACGGGGCGCGTGTATGCTGTTACCGCGCAAGATTTAGTACCGGCTCCATCAGTAGTGAGAGGTACTTTTCTGTTTTGCAACTCAGTTGCTAATGTGTTGATAGACACGGGTGCATCTCATTCTTTTGTATCTGCTGCATTTGCATCTGTTTTGGAATTGGAGTTAGCACAGTTAGCATCTCCTATTTGTGTGGTATCGCCTTTGGGTGGTGAGTTGATCCTGAAACAGGGTGTTAGAGGATGTGATATAGAGGTCGCCGATTATAGGCTTCCTTTTCCGTTTGTTGTCATGCCCATGAAGGGTTTTGATGTCATTTTGGGTATGGACTGGTTATCGTCATACCGGGCTGTTATTGATTGCTACCGCCAGAGGGTCACGTTATGTACCTTGAGCGGGGAGTGGTTCCATTTCTTGGGAGACCGGGTTGGTAGTGTTTTGCCACCGGGGTATGATTCGCGAGGGCGAAGTGAGCTTAGTGGTTTACTTGCTAGCTTTGAGAGTAGTGAGTGTGGTGAGACTCAGATTGTGTTACCGAGGGTGGTTTGTGAGTATTCGGATGTTTTTCCCGAAGATCTTGTTAGTTTGCCACCTCACCGAGAGATAGAGTTCTCTATTGATTTAGTGCCCGGCACGGCGCCGATTTCTATGGCACCTTACCGTTTTGCTCCAGCAGAGTTGGTTGAGTTGAAAGTTCAGCTCCAGGAATTGCTAGATAAGGGCTTTGTTCGCCCTAGTGTTTCACCGTGGGGAGCACCGGCCCTCTTTGTTAAAAAGAAGGATGGTGCCTTGAGATTGTGTATTGACTATCGGAAGTTGAATCGGGCTACGATTAAGAATAAGTATCCTATGCCCCCTATAGATGATTTGTTTGACCAATTGAAGGGTTCCCGTTGTTTCTCTAAGATAGACTTGAGATCGGGTTACCACCAGTTGAGGGTCACGGAAGAGGATATTCCGAAAACGGCATTCCGTACGCGGTATGGCCATTATGAGTTTCTGGTGATGCCATTCGGGCTTACCAATGCACCGGCAGTCTTTATGGACTTGATGAACCGGGTTTTCCGGGAGTTCTTAGACCGATTTGTGGTCGTCTTCGTGGACGACATTCTTATCTATTCGTCTTCTGAGGAGGAGCACGAGGCACACTTGAGAGTGGTGCTTGAGTTACTTAGAGCCCATAGGCTGTATGCCAAGTTTGGGAAGTGTGAGTTCTGGCTGAGGGAAGTCAAATTCTTAGGCCACGTGGTATCCAGGGAAGGGGTGTCTGTTGATACATCCAAGGTTGAGGCAGTGCAAGATTGGGCACAGCCTAAGAGTGTGTTTGAGATCCGCAGTTTTCTGGGATTAGCTGGGTATTACCGTCGGTTTGTGAAAGATTTCTCCAGGTTAGCGTCACCGTTGACTAGACTGACTCGGAAGGGAGTCAAGTTTGTGTGGAGTGAGACTTGTGAAAAGTCGTTCCAAGAGCTGAAAATTAGATTGACCACCGCTCCGGTGTTGATTATTCCGGAGAGAGGGTTGGGTTATGCGGTTTATTGTGATGCCTCACGAGAGGGTTTGGGCTGTGTGTTAATGCAAGAAGGGAAAGTGGTAGCTTATGGCTCACGTCAGTTGAAAATACACGAGAAGAATTACCCCACACACGACCTAGAGTTAGCGGCTGTGATCTTTGCCTTGAAAGTATGGAGGCACTACCTTTATGGTGAGAGGTTCGAGGTATTCTCGGATCATAAAAGTTTGAAGTATCTGTTTACACAGAGAGACTTGAATTTGAGGCAGAGGAGGTGGATGGAGTTCATCGAGGATTATGATTTTGAGTTGCATTATCATCCGGGAAAGGCCAATGTTGTGGCCGATGCCCTTAGTAGGAAAACCATTAGTGATGTAGCTTGTATAGCCATCCGGGAATGGGTGATGTTGGGAGCACTTGGCGAGTTTGATTTGCTACTGGGCGAGTCTGTCGAGGCTGCGGCCTTGTTTTCTGTTGTTGCGCAGCCTACACTTGTGACTAGAGTGTTAGAGGCACAGAGAGGTGACCTTGAGGTAGAATCCCTCCGAGAGAAGATCTCCAGTGGGAAAGTTGAGAAGGGTTTGACGGTGTATCCCGACCTGAGTGTGAGATACCGAGACCGTTTGTTTGTACCGGAGGCTTGCCGTGAGGAAGTACTCCGAGAGTTTCACCATTCGCGCCTTGCGGTGCATCCGGGAGGTACTAAGATGTATCAGGATTTGGGTCGCCAGTTTTGGTGGCGGGGTATGAAGAGAGATGTGGCTGTTTTCGTATCGAAATGCCTTACTTGCCAGCAAGTGAAGGCCGAGCATCAGAAGCCAGCGGGTTTGTTGCAACCCTTGCCTATTGCCGAGTGGAAGTGGGAGCATGTCACTATGGACTTCGTTGTAGGCCTTCCGAGGACTCAGCGGGGTAGTGATGCTATTTGGGTGGTTGTAGACCGGTTGACTAAGTCGGCGCACTTTATTCCTATGCGCGTGAAAGATTCGGTAGATCATCTTGCCGACTTGTATATTTGGGACATAGTGAGATTGCACGGGGTCCCAGTAACGATCGTCTCAGATAGAGATCCTCGTTTTACTGCTAGGTTGTGGCAGAGTTTGCAGAGTGCCTTGGGCACTAAGTTGACTTTTAGTACGGCTTATCATCCTCAGACTGACGGGCAGTCCGAGCGTACTATCCAGATCCTCGAGGATATGCTTCGGGGTTGTGTCCTGGACTTTAGCGGGACGTGGGAGAGGCACTTGCCATTGGTAGAGTTTGCCTACAACAACAGTTTTCAGTCTAGCATCGGTATGGCACC
Source organism: Camellia sinensis (assembly GCF_055761805.1). Taxonomy (NCBI): domain Eukaryota; kingdom Viridiplantae; phylum Streptophyta; class Magnoliopsida; order Ericales; family Theaceae; genus Camellia; species Camellia sinensis. Next base: position 88,182,073 of record NC_138963.1, read on the forward strand.
GTTTGAGGCCTTGTATGGCCGACCGTGTAGGTCTCCAGTGTGTTGGGCCGAGGTGGGTGATGCACCTTTGTTGGGTCCGGAGTTGGTTAGGGAGACGACGGAGAAAGTTGAGCTTATCCGTAGGAGGCTTGTTACAGCCCAGAGTCGACAAAAGAGTTATGCCGACCGTAGGAGGAGGCCTTTGGCGTTTGAGGTAGGTGATCATGTCTTTCTGAAGATATCTCCTAGGCGAGGCTTGATGAGATTTGGGAAGAGTGGGAAGTTATCCCCTCGGTTTATTGGTCCTTTTGAGATCTTTGAGAGGATTGGTGAGGTTGCTTATCGGTTAGCCTTACCGCCGCAGTTGTCCGGAGTGCATGACGTGTTTCATGTGAGTATGCTTCGGAAGTATGAGCCAGATCCATCACATGTGTTGGATTGGACCGATTTAGAGGTAGATGAGGATGCCTCGTATGAGGAGAGACCGGTTCGGGTCTTGGATAGGCGGGATCAGGTCCTGCGTGGCAAGGCCATTCCTTTGGTGAAAGTCTTGTGGAAACATCACGGAGTGGAGGAGGCCACTTGGGAACGTGAGTTGGAAGTCCGAGAGAAATATCCGGACTTGTTTGTTGATATGTAATCTTGTATTTAGATTTTGAACTATTGTTGAACTTAAGAGCTTTTATAAATGTCTTAAGTTGTGAAACATTGAAAATGTTTGGTTTATTGGAAGTATGTTTTGGGAACTTGCCTCATATGGAAGTTGATTGTGACATTATATATGTTGAATATATTGTTGAAATTGGAAAGATAGTGCATAATGTTAATGCATGTTGAAAGTACATATGTTGTTTACATATTGTGAAATGCCTCTTGTTAAAGAGATGGGATGACCGGTAATGGGTCGAAATGTTAAATGTTAAAGTGTAACATTGATTAAAATGAAGGAAAACTTGTTTTTGAAAACTTGTGTTTAATTTCGGGGACGAAATTCTTTAAGGGGGGGAGGTTATAGCGATCCCAGGTTTACCCTTGTTGTATAGTGATCCGGACATGTGTCCGTGGATGTTGGTAGTTGTTTATTATCTTGTTTACATCCTTTCTTACTTTGTATTTGAGTTATAGGATGTGTTGAGCGGGTTTGTTACAGGTTGGTTGAGTTTAGAAACCAAAACTAGTTGCCCAGATTTTTGGCCTGTACGCTCGAGCGGAGGTGTTGGCGCTCGAGCGTAGATTACATCCATCCAGTATCTTGTTGTGCAGTGTTGTGAGCTCGAGCGTAGGGTTGGGAGCTCGAGCGGAGGCCTGGTTCTGCAAAAGTGCTGGGCGAGTGCATTCTGCGCTCGAGCGGGAGGTTGGCCGCTCGAGCGGAAGTCTGTGAGTGGCCGCTCGAGCGGGGTGTTTTACGCTCGAGCGGAAGACTGGGTTTAAATCCCGAAATTGTGACTTTTCAAATCACTTTTTCACTTTCTCTTCTCTCTCTTACTTTTCCAAAATCACCATTGTTGAGCCTCTCACTCTAGACTCTACCTTCTCTCTAGGTTTTGATCTAGTAGGAGTGATTTACTCACCTTTGGCCTTTACAAAAAAGTTGTTGATCGTCGAGGGCTTCATTTTAATATGAAAATCTCGGGTTTTGGAGCACGTTGGGTTTTGTCGTCTTCTCCTTTGGGACTCCGAATTTGAGGTAGGGATATCCTACTCCTCTCTATGGGTTTTGTCTTTAAATTTTGGTATTTTGAGATGTTGGGCTTGGTTTGGTAATTTTGTGAAAGTTTGGGGCTTTTGTGTAATTTTACAAAAGTTTGGGTTTTATTCATAATAAACCTGGATGCATGTTTGGCATAGAGAAATTGAGTGAATGTTAAATCATTGATGAACATGGGACTTAAGGGTTGAAATGGTAATTATGGATAATGACCTAATTACATTATTGATTAATTGGGATAATTAATGGCGAGAAATGAGGAAATGAAATGTTGATTGAATATCCATTTGTGCATTTATTTTCTGTTTAGAAATAACTGCTTTGGGCTATCGGTGGAGGATAGTCGTGATTGTTGTAGACAATGCATGATGATTAGGCAAACTGAAACTAATCAATGAAATGTGTCATGGAACTTGACGGTTGATAGAATACATTAATTATATGTATTGAGTGATTGTATATAGAACCATTGTGTTTGTATACGTTATGTGTAGAGGAGGAGATAGGGGATGTACTCCGCGGTTTAGGGGAAGATAGGGGATGTACCTCTAAACCGGATAAGTGTTGGGAGAAGATAGGGGATGAACTCCGTAGACACAGCTCATATGCTTGTCTAGAGAAGTGAAGATAGAGCTCATATGCTTATCTTTGTGAAGTGTGGATACAGCTTATATGCTTATCTGTGAATGTGGGATATTGTTGTTATACATATCTATTGAGAATGTGGATATAGCTTTTATGCTTATCTGAATGTGAGATATAGTTTTTATACATATCTGTGGAAATGATGATAGAGCTAGCATGCTTATCTGTTGAAAAAGGAAAAATGAAAGGTAACTTAGACTCATAAGTTGTAAGACATAAATATGTGATTTATGTGGATGTATCAGTGTTGACCATCTATCAATTGCTAATATTTTAGTCATTGTCCATGGTTGGTTTAGTGTATTTCTACTGGGCTGTGGCTCACCCTATATGGGAATATCATTTTCAGGTGCAGGAAGCATGCCACCTCCAAGGACATAGCTGGGAGGCTAGTGGCGGACATACTTTTGTCGCTTAACTTTGATGTATTACATGTAACTTCAAGCCTAGGGCTTAATGTGTAAACGAGTTAGTACTCTTTTGTTGTAACCAAGTGTTAACTTGGAAAGCTGTAAGCCCGTAGGGCATTTTGTTATGATGTTAACATGTAATACTTATGTAATGGAACTCTAATGTATAAAAGAATGTGGTTAGTTTATATGTAAATGCATGTCTTATCTGATGGGTTTATTGTTGTTATTTTGAGGGCGTTACAGGTCATAACCAAACATCACATATGTATAATCAAAGATTTTATTTATTTATTTATTTATTTATTTATCATAACTAAAATAATGGCCATAATCACTGTCACAATAAATTATAACTAACAATATAATAAGTTATAACTAGATCATAACCAATAGTATAATTAGACATAAATCATTATCATTATCATTATCATAATTAAGGCATTTGTTTGGATTGTTGTTGGCTATTTTGACATTTTGAAAGCTAGAAATGTAATTAGAGCGTGCTAGCAATGATATAAAAGTCCTTATAAATATTTACTAAGCCAAAATTTATCAAACAATTGTGATGAGATTCTCTTAGTCCCAACGAATAAGACTTTACTATGGTGTGTTGAAAGAAGAACCAATATTTTTAACGTGAATTCGAAACAGAATGTGAGGGAGAGACTGACAAAAAATTAATTGATTAAATGAATAACACAATTACAAATATTACCTTTAGTAAGGGCAACTTCGAAACTTTAACCAAGTTTTGGAATTATAAGAGTTAATTTACTCCTATGAAAAGTAAGTATTGAAATTTAAACATATATAAAATGACAAAAACGTAAAATCAGGATTTGGTCCGGGGGGGTTGACATTATTGACATGTGTCCTTCCATGATCTCTCAACTCTGTCACTTCATGCTCCATGATGATTCTCCATCTCCTCCATTTTATGCTCCATAATCTTCTACTTTTCTACATGTGTTTCATGTCTTTTCATAATTTCTATCAACCTCCAAATGTATAAGAATATGCCATGTGTCTTACTCACATATAAAAATAATATGGTGTAAACCATTGTACATATAAGGAACACACTGATGCAATATACAATCATTATTATTGAGATTGGAAAATAATAATTTTTTAGTGACTTTAACGACCAAAAATAATGACCACAGTCATGATTCATGGTGGGTCTTAACTACTAGTTGAGGTAGGATCAAGTGGGTTTAAATTTTTTGTAGTGAGATCTTTACATTACAAAAAGAATGACAAAAGACATTAAGAATTGAATGAGAAATTGCCTTATAAAATTGGCCTCATGAATGACATATTGGGGAAGATGTGTAGTTACCTATCCCACATTGATCGTAGAGGAAAGTATTTATGGATATTTAAATCTTAATTTTACCTACGAGTGTAAGCCCTTTAGGACATCCAAATTTTCTGAAGGAAGGGAGTTATGGATGCTTCAAGAATGGGTTTAGACCAAAACTGTGGTCCGAATTGGTGATACAAAAAATGTCGTATGCACGTCGGCCGCCTGGACCTGGCCGGGATCTTGGATCTTGAGGCTTGCTGGATAAGGTGTGGGCTTGGGCCAGGTTGGTAGCCTACTCATCTTATTCTTTTTCTGACTTAGGTCATATAGTGGCTGCTGCGGAACCTTGTAACTTTTGTATTGAATGGTGATTAAATCTATTAGTTTTGCAGGAATAATCATTGCATTTGTCGCTGGACTTTATGTTTGAAGGCTCATTCTCCATCGTGTATAAATAGAGGCCACCTTCTCTTGGCTATCTCCCTAGAAATTTTTCTTACCTTCTTGTTATTCTGTCAGTTTGTCTCACCCAATTCTTCTAGTGTAACAGAGTGCAATTGTTATTTTGTTCACCAGAATTATGCAGAAGTGCCCTTGCTATAGCTGGTTATATCCATCGCATCCAGGGAGTAGACACCGACGTTCCTTTAGCACCCATTTGTGAGGTAGTGAATCCGTTTTAAGGAAATTGTGTAATACACATGCTTCGGTTTGCTTCTTTTTATATTTTTTTTATTTTATTTTTAGAATTTTCTTTGTCTTTATTTCTCTGTTCTTCAAGTTGTAATTTTCAAATGAATCAAATGAACGATTCATAAAAAGAAATCTTTACATGGTGTGAGGACATGTTTTTTGGGTTGTCCACGTGGCTGAGTTTGTTAGTTGAGGTGCCACGTGGATGGACCAAGTCGCCGAGATATAATGTGAATATATCTGAATATGAGATATTTAGATAGAGGACAAGAGTCCTAGACGATGTTAGACTACTTATTTGGGTAAAGTTGGACTCTTAGAAGAGTTAATCCTAATCTAAATAAGAGATTCTTGGATAAGTGATATCTTGTAAAGGAGTCCTATGAAGTTAGACTTCTAAGGGAAGTTGGGCATTGATCATTATATAAAGAAGGCACCCTGTGGGTCTAAGGTATGTTCTGAACTAGAGTTATCTTGTGTTGATAGCTTGTGAGATAAAGTTTTTGAGTTGATCGTCAGAGTGCTTCCGAGTGGACGAGCCACCGTGGTAATTCTTATCTTCTTATGTGCAGGTGTTTAGCATAATATATTTTGCCGTCTGTGGGAAGTTGGTAGGAATAGATGGCCAACATCAAGCAAAGAGGCCAAGAAAGATCATCTTGAGTCTTGATTCTTGGTTCTTGGTTTTTGAGGAGTGGACATTTGAGTTGTTGTTTCTTGAAGTCGACAAGTCATGATCTCGGTTGGAGAAGTATCTCTAGCATGTTGTGTAGCCGACATGTTAGGAGATCAGACAATATAGGTTCCATCACCTCAAGTTGTTGAGATAATGCAGAGGTTGTTAGCCGAGGTGCCATGTGGATGGACCAAGTCGCTGAGATATGATGTGATATTATTTGAATCTGAGATATTCAGATAGAGGACAAGAGTCCTAGAAGATGTTAGACTACTTGTTTAGGTAAGGTTTGACTCTTAGGAGAGTTGATCCTAATCTAAATAAGAGAAGTCTTGGATAAATGATATCTTGTAAGAGATAGAGTCTCATGAAGTAAGAGTTGTAAGAGAAGTTGAACATTGATCATTATATAAAGAGGGCACCCCCGTAGTTCTTAGGTATGTTTTGAACTAGAGTTATTTTGTGTTTATATATTGTGAGATAAAGTTACTACCTTGATCATTGGAGTGCACCCGGGTGGACGAGCCACCGTGGTATTTCTTATCTTCTTGTGTGTAGGTGTTTGGCTTAATCTATTCTATCACATGCTTTCTAGCTAAGTTTTCTAGATCTCTACAGAGAGATCTGTATGGTTGTGAGGTCAGAAATCAACACCCACAATTTGGCACCGTTTGTGGAAACTTAGTAGGAATAGATGACCAATATCGAGTAAGGAGGCCGAGAAGGATCATCTTGATTCTTGGTTCTTGGTTTTTGATGAGTGGACATTTGAGTCCTTGTTTCTTGAAGTTGACGAGTCATGATCTTGGTCGAAGGAGTATATCTAGCATGTTGTTTAGTTGACATGATGAGAGATCAGACGATATAGGTTCCATCACCTCAGGTTGCCGAGACAATAAAACCTAGGGATAGTTGTAGGGACATAATTTTTGGGTTGTCCACATGGCCAAGGTTGTTAGCTGAGATGCCACGTGGATGGACCAAGTCGCCGAGATATGATATGATCATATCTGAATCTGAGATATTCAGATAGAGGACAAAAGTTCTAGAAGATGTTAGACTACTTATTAGGGTAAGATTAGACTGTTAAGAGAGTTGATCCTAATCTAAATAAGAGGAGTCTTGGATAAGTGATATCCTGTAAAGGATAGAGTCCCATGAAGTAAGACTTCTAAGGGAAGTTGGACATTGATCATTACATACAGAGGGCAACCCCATAGGTCTAAGGTATGTTCTAAACTAGAGATATTTTGTGTTGATAGCTTGTGAGATAAAGTTACTGACTTGATCATCAGAGTGCCTCTGAGTGGATGGTCCACCGTGGTATTTCTTATCTTATTATGTGCCGATGTTTACCTTAATCTATTTTGTCGCGTGGTCTGCCATTAAGTTCCCTAGATCTCTGCAGAGAGAACTGTTTGGTTGTGAGGTTGGAAATCAACGCTCACAATTTGGCGCTGTCTCTAGGAACTTAGTAGGAAAAAATGGCCAACATCGTGCGAGGAGATTGAGAAGGATCATCATGATTCTTGAGTTTTGGTTCTAGGTTTTTGACAGGTGGACATTTGAGTCCTTGTTTCTTGAAGTCGACGAGTCAAGATCTCGGTCGGAAGAGTATCTCTAACATGTTGTTTAGTCGACATGGTGGGAGATAAGATGATATAGGTTCCATCACCTCAAGTTGTCGAGATAATAGAACCTAGGGGCAGTTGTGGGGACATATTTTTTGGGTTGTCCACGCGGCTGTAGACACCCCATTTTTGACCCTCCTTACAACTTCGACGTCACCACATGCACACCTAATGATGAATGTGTATATGTTTGTCAAGTGCTCGAAGTCCTCGGCAGAATGTCATAGCTTTGAGCCTTTAAACCCTATACACCTCTTGCCTTGTTTTGGACCACAACCATAGTTCTTCAAACCTGAAAAATCTTGAGACCTGCTGGCCACCACTGTTGGCTGCCGGCCACTTATGTGGCCGGCCGGCTAGAATTAGTGGCGTGCCAGCCACAAGTGTGTTTTGGTAAATAGTTTTTGCCAACTGTGCCAGCTGTTTCCACTGATGCATGCACTTGCTTACACGTGTATGTTTTGATATTTCTGAGGGAGTTTGATGTTGGTCTATCTATAGAGGACCTCCTTTCTTGCTTTCAAGGTTGGAAAATTTTGGGAGCAAAATATTTTCTCTCTCTACAATTCTCTCTCTCTCTTGCAAATTTCTTGAGCCTTTGCCTATACACTCTAAAGCAAACCTTGCCAACTTTGAGCTGAGGTACTTTTGAGCTTACTTTGAGCCCTTGAGGGTGTGTATGTGTTGAATTGTTGCTTAGAAGTGTTCTCCTCTTCAAGAGGTATAAGGCTTGGCTTGTTTGCTCGTTTTGTTTGTTTGTTTCCTTTCTTATTGTTTTTCTACTATTTTTGGACTATATAAACTCTGTAATTTTGGGCTGAAACTTGTGGTTTAAGGCCTTAAAGGGTGGAGGGGTGGTTCACCTTTCTTTCCACCTTGCTTCTCTAGACTTTACCCTTGTGTTTCCTACCTTTACACTATCTTTTTTTGAGCTTTTAAATACTAAATTTCAGAGGTTTTTCAGTGGCTAAAAACATGTTTTAAGGTCAAAAAATGGAGGGGATAGCCTCCCCTCCTTATGTTTTGTTTACTAGCTTACATAGTTCCATATTTTAGCTTATTGTTCTAGCTATTTTTGTCTTAATTCCAGCATGTTTTAGGATTGATTTAGCACTATTTTAGGACTATTTTTAGTGGTTCACTGCATTTGAGCTTTGTAATGTATGCTTGTAGTGTAATTGTCCTCATAGGTTTGGTGGTCTAGGCCTTAGGCACCAACCTATTTGACTTGATAGCATTTGTTTATGGCTTTTCATACTTGTTTTCACCCCTAATCACTTCTGCAACCTCTCTCCTTTCTTGGCTTTTGCTTTGCCTGGAAAGTTGGTTCAAATTAGTTGCTTGTTTAAAGCATAAGATTGAGGTCTTGTGTTTAATGATTTAATCCCTTTGGGGGTTCATTACCAACGGCATGACACTTCTCTTATGCCCAAAACAACACTTGGTTTGGTGCTCCTTTCCATTAGAGGACTTAAAGCTCACTTTTGGACTCAATTGATTAAAGAATGGTTAGTAATTAAAATGAATTAATAAAATTGGGACTAAAAGTGATGCAAGATAATAATAAACTTGGGTTCAATTGGACGTTAATTGAACCTATGAGTCCTGAGTCATTTCATACTTGTTATGGATGTAAACGGTTCAAGAGTCAATGTCAACCACTTCACTTGATCAATCTATGATAGGGAGGGGGTTTGAGAGTCTTTATTTGTGCATTTATTGAACCTGCACACTTTGGTTCATAGGCCATCATGCAATGAAATTGCATCGATTGATGGTTTGTGAATCAAGTTTACTACCCCTTTGAGCTGTTTGATAATAAAGAGAGGTAAGTTGTGCAAACAACCCTTAAGAATACCCTATGCTTGCTCTGTTTGCTCTCTGTTGCAGCAGGAAGAACCAGGCATTAGTGGCTGGCAGACCACCACTTTTGGACTACCAGCCACTTTGTCAAATGTAGCAGTTGACTTTTGATACATAACAGAGTTGGTTCTGAGGTGAAAAATAATACAAGTGTTCTATTGTGTAACAGAGGCATCTGACAGTAGAACAGCGGCCCTTTCAGGTGAAAATCTGTGCACATGCATGAGCATTCCTCGTTTCCCGAGGCAGAGTAGTTAGAATAGTTAGCTTAATACTTCTCTTATATTATATTCATGTTGTAATTAGTTAATTTGTAATTCATTAGTTAGTTCTAATTTGTTAAATAATTAATTAGTTAGTTACATAAACTATTTAATTTGTTATAATAATTAATTAGCTAGTTTAATTATTTAAATTCGGTTTGTAATAGTTAGTTAATTCGTAGTAATTAGTTAGCTAGATAATTCATTCAGACCCTCCTGCGAGAGGGCGCATAGTTGTAATAATGTGTATGTCTTCTAACCCTACGTCTTTCTCTCTTTTATTCACCTGCTTATGATGGTTAGTTTAGGGCATCATGTTTTGTTTAGCATACTTCATGCCTTGCATCCATTGTCTTGTATACATCAAGGCTCGGTTCATCATTCTTACTTGCATCGTTAGTTAAATACTTCTTTGAATACGTGCTTAGGCTACATGCTACCAAATTGATTCATATGCCATATTAGTAGCCGAGCCTAGTAATTGCATATTGCATGCGTTGCATTAGTCATATTGCATAGTTAGGATCATGCATTATTCTAACTCTGTCATCTTTTTTGGCTTGGAATACTAGGTGAGCTTTTATTAGTTTTAGCGTATTGCATTGTAAGTTAGTGTTTCCATGTCAAAGCATGTTCACCATGAGGCTAATTGTTTAAGTGATAAACTGTTTGAATGCCTGTGGATGAAGGCTAGTTGCTTGAATTGGGATAGTTTGATTCATGCACATTTAAGCCCACTTTTTTCAAATGGCACATTTACAAACTCTTTTCAAAACAAACATGAGATCAAGTATTCTAATTCTTGCAAATTAGTCTATACTTGTGTGTGTGTGCATCACATAGTAACACTAGCCTAATAATCGGAACAAGAGCATATGATGTAAATAAGATTCACATCATGATTAGTAGAGGCTGATCTTTTGATCGGGCGAGCGGCGGTGCTCAATTCATGACCTTCCCTTCTCGTACCTAAGTTCCCAAGCTGAGACATTCTTAGTAATGACAGATACATGGCCTTTGGCACGAGTCATGGATTTCTTAAATTTCCCAAAAAATATTTAGGTGGCGACTCTGTATCTGGCAAAACATTCCATTTTTGGCAATTTGATTCAAAATCGATTTTCCAAAAGATTTGTCAGATTTGGACTCTTTGGTGTTTATCTATTTCACATTGCACTTACGAGATTAGATTCAGAACTGCGGGACTCCGATACTGTAGGGCTTATTTTTCTTTCAAAAGGGGGCACGAAAGTTTGAGCTATAGTTTCTGGCGACTCTACTGGGGAATTAGAGAACTTGACTTGAAATTCATGATGTGAAATTTTATCTACACTCATATGTTTCTTTGCATTGCTTTTGCATTGGTGCGCTTAAGTCACTATGTTGGCCATCTGCTATTCCTGAACGGTTCGCCGAAGGCTTGGCCAAAAACTTGCTAAAAGACTGACTGGTCGTGGGCTCTGCCATGATGGGAACACAACCATTGGATCTGGACTACCGCTATACCATTTGATCCTCCTTTCACTTCTCGGTGTTATGTATGAGAGGTATATTAGGTAGTCTTGCTGAGGTACCCTTTTTGACCATTCGGCCTAGTTGCATATCGAAAAGCCATAAAGACTGTTCCAAACTAGGACATGATGCTCACCCGAAATGCAGGATTGCATGAAAACCGCTTTGTTTGAATAGTGAACCCTAGTTCCTGACGAAACTAGGACAAGGTAACCCGACCCCCTCATAGGGGTGTTTTGGCTCTCACTTAATTAGTATGTGCTTTACAGTGAAACTGTACAGGAATGTGCATAGCAGTTGCAAGTTTGATATCTGTTTTGGGGAGGAGAGGTGGAATTCAGTGTGGAGTGCAGTCTTGCAGCTTTGATCATGTCTGTGTTGATAACATCATTAGCTGAGGTGTTGTGCAGTTTCTGATTACTGCTTTCTTTTTTGCTTTATTTCTTTTGCTAGGTAGTTTAACACCATAGGTTCAGAAAGTTCCAATATCTCCCAAGTACTCTGGACCAGGGTCAGAAGGCTTTGCAAAGCCGGGGATCTTGTTCAAGGGACAACCCGTGTTTACCTCACTTCCACCGGTTACAAGACGAAGAAGAATCAGGCAGAATTCACCAGTTTAGTTTTACAGCAGTCACCCCTCAATTCACCTATGTCTAGTCAGGTTCAGGGACAGTCTTCTACTTCTAGCCCAGCACGAGATCATTCGCCTATTCCGATGACGTAGTATCCCCCAGTCAGTATGGAAGAATTGATACATCATCTACAACAGACAGTTGAAACCCTATAGCAAGATGTTGCCTGCTAGGTCGAGGTCACAACCCATCAGGCCGAGGTATTAACCAGGCTACAATAACAACAACCGCAGCCGGCTGCGGCCTCTACATCCCATGCACCTCCTATAGGGTATCCCAACACCCAGAGCCACTGCTCATACTGCCAATGTCCAAGAAAACCAGGGCAATCCAGCAGAAAGAATCCCAACACAAGCCTCCAAAGTACCTGTTCATCAAACTGAGGCTCCGTTTGAGTTTGAGGTCGACCCAACTGTACTCAAGGTCAATAAACTAGAAAAATTGTTCAAGAGAGCACAAGGGGTTAACTCTATTCCAGACATAGAGGACGGGTATACTGATTCTGCAGTGACATTGCCAGATCGGTTCAAAATGCCTCACATCGATCAATTCGATGGCTCTAGAGATCCAATGGTTCGCCTTCGGCTGTTTTTTCAGACATCTTATGGCCGATAAGCCTGACTAGACTATAGAAGCTATCTCTCTTTGGCTATACCAAGTCTAGTATAGTGGCTATTTAGTATGCGAAGTTGAAAGACTCTGTCAAGTAGAGTTAGGAGGAGATGGCTGAGGCCTTCATTGCACAATATTCGTACAATACATAGATCGAGGTCATAACTCATGATCTCGAAACAACACGCCAAGAGCTGAAGGAGGGCTTATCTAAATTTGTGACAAGGTGGAGAGCTAAAGCCTCGATGATGACTACGAGGCATTCTGAAAAGGATTAGATTAGGATTGTTGTCCGAAATTTGCATGGCACGTTGTTGCAAAAGATGATCGTCCTACCTCTATTTACATTTACAGAACTCCATGAGATGGGTGTGCAATGAAGCAGGGGCTGATTACAAATGAGAATGAGCCGAAAAAAAGCCGTTTGTCCGCAGTTCCAATGCTAGCAGTGGTAGCATAGCTGCAAGGTCGTCAGAAGTAAGCATTGTCACCACAACCAAGATTGCAGATAACACCAGCCAACCCTACCTGATCCCAAAGGACCTTTAACCAGCTGTACATGACCCTGTCTCAAGCCATGAAGGTACAAGTCAAGAAAGGGCATCTTAAACCTTTAGAACCTCACCCTTGCTAGATACTTTCCCAGCAAAACACAACCCCGCAAAATACTGTGCATTTCATCAACAGCATGGTCATGATATCGACCAGTGCTTTCGATTGAGTCATGAGATTCAAGACCTCATTGACAACAAGGTGATCACACCACCTCAAAAGCCCAACGTGACCACAAACCGACTCCCGGCTCACAATCAAGTTCCTCCACCTCGAAATCTCAACCTAATCTATACACTGACCACCCCTTACGACCCCAGCGTATATATTACCCCCTCCCACCTACCAAAACCGACGTTGTTCATTCCAGAAGGCGCAGATCTGTGCATAATGGACTCGTCCAACCCCCAACCCAAGCTTGTGGTGATGCTTACAATAGAAGGGGAGTCCATCTTGAAGGAAGGTACTAGTCTATTACCGGAGTGTTTTGGGAACTTACCTAATGGGGTGTATGATCCAAGTTGCTACATTGTGCCAACTAGTCAAATTAAACTCGAACTAGTACTGCCAACCTGCGTAGATGTCAATGTGGTTAGAGAAGATGGCTCGAGCCAGGGGTTGGACGATCTAGCAGAGCTCATGGAGAAGGACTTGGACAACCTGCAGTTCTTTGACAAGTAGGATCAGGGGGATGTACAGATTAGTTGGTTCGACTTGAATGGATCAACTGACAACTCTGGATGGCTAAGTGATGAGCTGGACAAAGAAAAAGAAGCTGGAATGAAACTAGAGAGAAAGGAAGCGGGGATCGCTGTAGTGGTTAGAAAGGCCGATTAGAAAGGAAAGCTTTCAAAGAACGCTAGCGTGGAAAATTCAACTCAAGAATTGGGCATTATGAGCACTGCGAATACGAAACAGGAAGCTATACTGAGGTAGTTTGAACTAGAAAGGGTTGAAGACAACCAGGAAGTTGTAATGGCCCAACACCCTGTGGGGGATACTTATGATGTGAAAATGATACAAGTAGAGCCGGACAACTGTTTGTCGGCCGTTGAGAGTAAATGGTGGGCCGATGATGATCTGCATTTGGCCCATACCGATGAAGGCTGGGGCGAGTGCCTTTCGAACAACACATGGTATGCGGAAGAAATTGACCATCTGATAAGAAGCAGGCAGTATTTTAAGTCACCGCACCTGGGTCAAGTAGAGACGTCTGGAAAAGATAGAGAGGCCGAGAAACAGAAAGAGAAATAGCTAGAAGAAGAGGCAGTGTTGAAACAACTTAAGAAAATCCAAGCTGACATCTCCATCTGGGGTCTTCTCATGGCCTCCCGGGTACACCGACAAGCAGTGTTGGCGGCAATGGACAAGAGTAAATTGTTCATTGACACTACCCCTGAACAGCTTGTGGGATTAGTCTTCCCAAGTGGTGCTAGATGAACTCTGACATTCTCTGATAAAGAATTGTCGCCGGAGGGCTCGACTCATAACAATCCCTTGTACATATTTGTGGATTGCAGGGAGAAATGGGTGTTGGTGGTGTTGGTAAATACCGATTCGGCCATAAATGTCTGTCCTTCTAGCACTGCCTATGCAATAGGCCTCAAACCAGTAGACTTTGTTCCCACAACCCAAGTAATTTGGGCATATGATAACATAAGCAGAGAGGTCATGGGCACAGTGCAAGTCAGAGTCCAGGTGGACCCAGCTGAGCAAGAGGTTGAGTTTTATGTCTTGGATGTGCCGGCTACCTTCAATTTGCTGTTAGGAAGGCCCTGGTTGCATTATGTAAAGGCCGTCTCCTCCACTCTCCATCAAATGTTGAGATACCCTTATGGGGGAGAAGTGGCGACTGTTTTTGGAAATTCATATATCCATCCACCGCCAGAGGTAACTACGCCAGTGCTAGAGCTCACCCATGGTGAGGAGGATGTATGTCTCTCAGGATTCACTCTAACTGAAGCCCGGGTAATGCAGACCATCCTGGCTGTAGACAAAGGCATGTGTGTCAGCGCCCAGTCTATCTATTTCATGAACAAGCTACAGCATGTTCCAGGAATGGGACTTAAGAGAAGTGGTCGGAAAGGTGTTGCTACACTAACAGATGTGCTGCACAACCCACATGCCTTTGGTCTGGGCTATGTGCCCACCAAAGAGGACCGGATCAAGAAGAGGGAAGAGATGAAAGGCAGAGCCAAGGCCAAGCAAGCTGGGAAACACTATGAGCTCATCCACAGGCTAATCCGGGGGACACTAAATGGCCACTTTGTTTGGGAGGGAGAAGATTTCCCTTTTTGCGACTTTCCCAAGCCTTGGGTGAATTCCTCGAAGCAGCGTGTCCCCAAGCTCAAGTTCGTTTTTGACATGTAGCTGCAGAATAATGATATTGAAGAAATGGCTGAGCTAGCATCAAAGTTGAACAGAGCATGGAAAGTGACTCAGACGGCAGTGAACTGAGAGTAGGGGTAGCACTGGCTAGTTTCCTGACAGGTCCTGTGGCCAACCTAGAGAACTTGGAGGATAACCTTACCGTCTCCATGATCGGGGAAGAACCAGGTGTGAACCCAACCAGCAGCATTTTGGACATATCAGGGGCACCATCTCTTATCTGGCAACTGGAGGAAGGCTATCTGTCCTGTTCTGAATCGGGTGATGAGCTAGAATTTGATTCCACTAAGTCTATGGGGTCGGGATCAGATTCAAGTTCTTGTGAGTCTGAGTCTGATATTCCTGGGGGTGGTAACCCGGATACTAAAGTCCTAGCTAGGTCTTCATTCAACTTTTCTTTTGAGTCTGTAACCGAAGATCTGGACCTTTTGAATGAAAACTCTGCAGATTCTGTGCACTTTTCTGTGCCTTTGGTTTATTGTATTAACCAAGATTTTTAGAATTTTAATGAAAACGAGGCTTTGAAAAACTTGATTAACCAGGAGGAAGAGAGGTTTTCTAAACCCTGTACTGATGAAATCATTGCCATTAATGTGGGTATGAAGAAGGATCCGTGCCTGGTCCAGATCGGGTCCAAGTTGTCTTCGGAGGAGCGCGATTGTTTAATCGTTTTTTTAAAAGATTTCAAAGATTCTTTCGTGTGGTCCTATGAAGACATGCTTGGAATCGATTTTGAGATTGTACAGCATCAGATCCCTTTTGACCCCGAGGCCCGACTTGTCAAGCAGAAGCTGCGTAGAATCCGTCCGGAGTGGACGCTGAAAATTAAAGAAGAGGTCACCAAGCAGATCGAGGCAGGTTTTTTGTTAGTATCTGAGTATCTGACTTGGTTGGCCAATATCGTCCTAGTGCCGAAGAAGGATGGTAGAATTCTTGTGTGTGTAGACTTTCGGGACTTGAACAGAGCCACTCCGAAGGATGACTTTCCTCTGCCGCATATTGATGAGTTAGTGGACTTCACTGTGGGCTATGTATTACTATCATTTATGGACGGGTTTTCTCGGGTACAACCAGATTCTGATGGTGCTCAAGGACAGAGAGAAGACCGTATTCACTACGCCGTGGGGTATCTACTGCTACCGGGTTATGCCGTTTGGTTTGAAAAATACTGTAGCTACCTATCAGAGGGCTGCGACCACCATTCCGCATGACATAATCCACAAAGAGGTCGAGGTGTACGTAGACGACATGATTGTCAAGTCCAAAGAACAAGATGGCCACTACATCACCTTAAAAAAATTCTTTCAACGAATCAAGGAATACAGATTGAGGTTAAACTCGCAGAAATGCACCTTCGGCATAACGGCAAGAAAAATGCTGGGCTTTTTGATCACACAGAGAGGCATTGAAGTAGATCCTTCCAAAGTCAAGGTCATCCTAGAAATGCCACCACTAAGGACTGAAAAGGAGGTACGAGGCTTTCTAGGTAAAAGTGCAATTCATAAGACGGTTTATTTCCAAATTAACCTTGACTTGTGAGCCACTATTTGGTCTCCTAAAGAAATGAAAGAAATTTCGATGGGATGATCAATGTCAATTCACCTTTGAACAGGTTAAGCAGTACCTCCAAAATCCGCCTGTTTTGTCATTGCCAGAACCAGGGAAGTCTTTGATTTTGTACTTGTCAGTAACAGACATGACCATGGGATGCATGCTCGCTCAGGAATCTGAAGATAGGGTGGAGAAATCCATCTAGTACTTGAGCAAGAAAAGGTTAGATTACGAGACCTGCTATACTCCTTTGGAGGAAGCTTGCCTAGCCTTGGTATGGACTACCAGGAAGTTGAGACACTACTTGTTAACTCACTTTGTAATCTTAGTTTCGAGATTAGATCCCATCAAATATCTCTTTGAAAAATCAGTGCTTACGGGTAGGCTGGCTCGTTGCCTGCTTCTTCTCTCCGAATTTGATCTCAAATATGTCACCCACAAGTCCGTCAAGGAAAAAGCTGTAGCGGAGTTCCTGGCAGACCACCCGGCAGAAGAAGATGAGGCAATGGAATACTTATTTCCAAATGAAGCCATTCAGCATGTTGAATAGAAAACTTGGACGATGTACTTTGACGGAGCATCCAATTAGTACGGTTATGGGATATGTGTGTTGCTGATAACATTTGACGATTTCCATATACCCTTAGCCTTTAAACTTTGGTTCAAGGTATCCAATAACGAAGTAGAATATGAAGCGTGTATTGTTGGTTTAGAAGTCGCCCTATAACTAGGGACAATAAGATTGGATGTTATCAGGGACTTAAATTAGTTATTTTTCAAGCAAACAGAGACTGGAAAGTCAAAGAAGAGAAGATGAAGCTTTATCATCAGACCCTGGATATTCTGATTCCTAGCTTTGAAAAGCTGACTTTCACGCATCTACTGAGAGAGAACAACAGGTTCACTGATGCTTTAGCAACTCTATCTTCCATGGTAGACTTCCCACTTGGAGTCCAGATGCATTGATTATCATCAAAAAGAAATACATGTCGGCTTACGAAACTATTGTCGCGATAGATGAAGTGCAAGACGAAAACCCCTAGTATTATGATATTTGGAACTTCCTGGAAAAGGAGATGTATCCACCAAGGGCAAATGCCAAGGACAAACAGGGAATATGGTGAATAGTTGTCCAATTTATCATCTGCGGGGGTAAGTTATATAAAAGAGGTCATTTGGGAATGCATAAGTTATGTGTGGAAGAAGAGGAATCAAAGCGCCTTATGGAGGCTATCCACGGTGGAGAATACGGAGTGCATATGAATGGTGTGATGCTAGCTCGGAGGATTCTCAGGCAAGGTTACTACTGGTCAACCACGGAGGAGGATTGTATTGGCTATGTGCGACGATACCACAAATGTCAAATTCATGCCAATCGCATTAATATGCCGCTGTCAAAGCTTTACAACATGACTTTGCCATGGCCTTTCTCAGTCTGGAGAATCAATGTTATCGGTGAAGTTACGCCAAAAGGGTCGAATGGGCATGAATATATCTTGGTGGCAATTGATTACTTTACAAAGTGGGTGGAAGCTCAGTCATATGCAGTGTTGAAAGCATCGCATGTGGCTAAGTTTATCAGAAATAATATCATTTGCCAGTACGGAGTCCCGAACGAGATCATATTAGATAACAGCTCCCATTTCAAGAAAGAGGTGATAAACTTGTTAGAGAAATACAATGTGACTTTTCATAAGTCATCTACATACAGGCCGCAAACCAATAGAGCTGTCGAAGCCACCTGTAGACACCCTATTTTTGACTGCCCTTAAGACATGTGCGCCTTAGGTTGATCACTCGATGATGAAAGTTATGCTGTACAAACGTTCGATTTCTTTAGTAAGAAGAGCTTCTAAATCGCAACCTTACTCCCAATTTTGGACCAAAACTATTTTGGATCGAAACTTTTTTGGACCTTAAAACCTTATTTTTTTCAAAATATTTTCCAAATTCTTCTACAATGTTCCAAGACTCGCATTTCGTTTAAAAGTTTCACTTTTCGATAAACCGAGCAAGGACAAAGTGGAAATAAATGGAAGAGAGGTGAACTCCTTGAAAATCTTTAAAAACTTCTTATTCATAGGTTTGGAGGTAAAGAAAATTGGAGGAGAGGGAAGAAAATTAGTTGGGGAAGAAGTTAGGCATGAAACTGTTAAAAGAGAACTGAGCAGCCTTCACTAAATTAGGCCTATCTTTTTGTACACTTAGAATTTAGTTGTTAGGCCACCACCATTGGAAACTGGACCTCTGGGGCTTCATTTTAGACTCAAGAATCTCCTAAAGCTGAGTTCGGATGAGGGAGATATGGCTGTTTGAAGTTAGGCATCAATCCGGTTAAGTTAGAAATAAGCATCCTTCTCTAAAATAGACATATCTCTTTTCACACTTATAATTTAGATGTAAGGCTTCCACCATTGGAAAGTAGGCTTTCGGGGCTTTAATTTACACTGAAGAATGACCTGAAACCGAGTCCTGATGAAGGAGATATGCCCATTTGAAGTCGGGCCTGGAAGCAGATTTTATGTGGCCGGCAATTCACACTTCTAATGCAGATATTTTTGGCCAGCTGTCTCCCAAAAGCTCCAGCTGTTCCAGGCATGATATTTTCGACCTGAGGGGCCTTTTTCAATATATACCAGGCCTTCCTTCATGGTTTAGGGTTACAAAAAATTCCAAAACTTCCAAAACTTGAAATTCTCTCTCTATCTCTATCTTGCAACCTATACACCCTCTCTTTACACTTCCTAAACCAATATTGGAGCTCTCCTTGCTGAAATTATTGAGTCAAAATTTCAGCCATTGAGAGTGAGAACTTGTTGGTTTGTGAACAAAAGTGTTATTCCTCTTCAAGAGGTATAACTACTAGCTCCTTTGCACTACTTCTTTTCTATATTTTCTTGCTGATTTTGAACTATTTTTCAACATTTTTTATGGCCTAAAGCTTATGGTTTAAAGCTATTAAAGGTAGAGGGGTTAATCACCCTTCTTTGAACTTTGTTCTCTAAGCCTTTACACTTGTGTTTCCCATACCTTCATCAACTTTTTTTTGATCTTTTTACCACTGATTTTCAGAGGTTTTCAGAGGCTAAAAAAGTGGTTTTGAAGTCCCAAAAATGGAGGGGTTAGCCACCCCTCCTTTGGCTTGTTTACTAGCTTAAATTGCTCCATGTTTTAGCTTATTATTTTAGCTACTTTTGTTTTCATTCAGCATAATTTTGTATTGTTTTTGGGCTTCTTTTGGACTTTCTAAACTCTGAAATTTTGGGCTGAAACTTGTGGTTTAAGGCTAATAAGGGTGGAGGGGTGGCTCACCATTCCTTCTACCTAGCTTCCAAGGTCTTTACCCTTGTGTTTCCCACCTTGTGGTCACTTTTTTTCTGAGCTTTTAAATACTGAATTTAAGAGTTATTTCAGTGGCTAAAAACACTTTTTGAAGTCTAAAATTAGAGGGGTTAGCCTCCCCTCCTTGTATCTTGTTCACTAGCTTACATAGCTCTATGTTTTAGCTTATTGTTCTTTCTATTTTTGTCTTAATTCTAGCATGTTATAGGACTTATTTAGTACTATTTTAGGACTGTTTTTAGTTGCTTGTTACATTTGAGCTCTGTATTGCATGCTTGTAGTGTAATTGTCCTCATAGGTTTGGTGGTTTAGGCCTTAACCACCAACCTATTTGAGTTGATAGTATTTCTTTATGGATTTCCATACTTTTGATCATCTTTAATCACCTCTACAACCTCCCTCCTTTCTTGGCTTTTGTTTTGCTTTGAAAGTTAGTTCAAACTAGTTGCTTATTTAAAGCATGAGATTGAGGTCTTGTGCTTAATGGTTTAATCCCTTTGATGGTTCATTACCAACGGCATGAAGCTTCTCTCATGCCTAAAACAACTCTTGGTTTGATGTTTCTTTCCATTAGAGGACTTAAAGCTCAACTTTGGACGTAATTGATTAAAGAATTGAGAGGTAACTAAAAAGAAATAATAAAATTGGTTACTAAAAAAAGGTGCAAGATAACAATTGGTTAGGGTTCAATCAGATGTTAATTGAACCCTTGAGTCTTGAGTTGTTTCATACTCATTAGTGATGAAAACGGTTCAAGATTCATTGTCAACTACTTCTCTTGATCTTTCATGATAGGGAGGTGATCTTGAGAGTCTTGTTTTGTTGCATTTATTGAACTTGCACACTTGATTTATAAGCCATCATGTAATGAAATTGCATCTATTGATGGTTTGTGAATCAAATTTACTACTCCTTTGAGCTGTTCAAATGATAAGAAGGGGTAAATTGTGCAAACAAACCCTTGAGAATACCCTGTCCCTGCTCTGTTTGCTCTCTATTGCAGCAGGACAATCCAGTCAACAGTGGCTGGCAGACTATCATTAGTGGATGGCAGGCCATCTGCCGGCCACCAGTACAAAATCCAGCAATGTACTTCACAATAGGGAGGTGGTCTTGAGAGTCTTGTTTTGTTGCATTTATTGAACTTGCACACTTGATTTATAAGCCATCATGCAATGAAACTGCATCCATTGGTGGTTTGTGAATTAAATTTACTACTCATTTGAGTTGTTCAAATGATAAGAAGGGGTAAATTGTGCAAACAAACCCTTGAGAATACCCTGTCCCTGCTCTGTTTGCTCTCTATTGCAGCAGGACAATCCAGTCAACAGTGGTCGGAAAACTATCATCAGTGGATGGCAGGCCATCTGCCGGCCACCAGTACAAAATCCAGTAATGTACTTCTGAAGCAGAACATAATTGGTCTAGAGGCAGAAATTAGTGCAAGTGTTCTACTGTGCAACAGAGGCATTTGGCAGCAGAAACAGTGGCCTTTTTTGGGTGAAAATTTCGCGCATGCATGAGTATCCCTCTGTTTCCCGGGGCTAATCTGTTAATTTAGTTACTCTCTTTCATATTGTAATTAATTAGTTAGCTAATTAGAATTTTGTAATTAATTAATTAGTGTAATTAATTAGTTAGTTCGAATTTGTAATAATTAGCTAGAATAGTTAATTAGTTGTGATGTTGTAAATAACTAGCTATCATAGTTAGTTAATTCATTTTGTAATAGCTAATTAATTAGTTTAGCTAGTTAATTAGTTTATTCGAACCCCCCTTGCGTGAGGGTACAATATTGTAATAATGTGTATGTCTTCCAACCCCACGTCTTTCTCTCTTTTATTTACTAGCTTATAATGGTTAGATTAGGGCATCATGTTTTGTTTAGCATTCTCCATGTTTGCATCTACTTGTCTTGCATGCATTGAGGCTCGGTTCATCATTCTAACTTGCATTGTTAGTTTAAATACTTCTTTGAATATGTGCTTAGATCGCATATTATCAAATTGATTCATATGCCATATTAGTAGCCGAGCCTAGTAATTTCATATCGCATGCGTTACATTAGTCATATTGCATAGTTAGGAATCATGCATTTTTTTCTAACTCGTTTCTTTTATTGGCTTGGAGTACTAGGTGAGCCTTTACTCGCTTTAACATATTGCATGTTAATGTTGCCGTGTTTAGCATTCTTACCATGAGGCTAATTGCTTAAATGCTATAATTGCTTGAATGCCTATGGATAAAGGATAGTTGCTTAAATGCTATTCAAAACAATTTTTAAAACAAACATGAATCAAGTATTCCAATTCTTGCAAGTTAGTCTATACTTGTGTGTGCGCACCACATAGTAATGTTAGCCTAATAATCAGAACAAGAACATATAATGTAAATAAGATTCACATCATGATTAGTAGAGGTTGATCATTGATCGGGCGAGCGGGGGTGCTCAATTCATGACCTTCCCCTCTAGTACCTAAGTTCTCGAGCCAAGACAATCTTGGGGATGACGGACACGTAGCCTTTGGCATGAGTCAGGGGTTTCCTAAATTTCCCAAAAATATTTAGGTGGCGACTCTGTATCTGGCAAAGCAGTCCATTTTTGGCATTTTGATTCAAAATCGATTTTTCAAAAGATTTGCTAGATTTGTACTCTTTGGTGTTTATCTATTTCACATTACACTTGTGAGATCAAATTCAGAACCACGGGAGTCCGCTATTGTAGGGCTTATTCGCCTTCTGAAATGGGGCATGAAAAGTTGAGCTACACCACCAATACGAACATCAAGAACATCTTGTAAAAGATGGTTAAGACTTACAAGGACTGGTGAGATAAATTGCCGTTCGCACTCTAAGGCTACAGAACTTGGATCCGGACATCTACAGGAACAACCCCTTATTCTCTCATCTATGGGATGGAAGCCATTTTGCCAATTGAAATAGAAGTCCTGTCGCTGCGAGTTTTGGCTGAATGTCAGACAGCAGAGGTGGATTGGCAACAGAGCAGATTTTAGGAGCTGATGTTGTTTGATGAGAGAAGGCTGAAGGCATTGTATCATGTTCAGGGCTACTATCACGCCCCAAAATTCGGGCAATTAAATATTAAATTAGGACTAAACCTCAATTAATATTCCATCATCCAAATCCTAGGGGTGAAACACAAAACTAAACGCTAGCCAAACCATCCACCATAATTCCATAACTAACCAATACCTCCAACATTAAAGTAACAATACAAAATGTCAAAATAACTTAAATAATGTACGGTTACAAACCATGCCAAATTATCCCAATACTAAAGTCATAAAAAAAATAATAAATACATAAACTAATGTCAACCCTAAGCTCAAGAAAACAAAAGAAGTCCAAACGACATGTCCTACGATCATAGTTATTTCTTGTCACTACCATAGTCTCAACTAATCTTGAAAAAGAAGTTCGGCTGCGCTCAAACAAAACGCACCCGAGTTGCCAAGAGACAAAACGGGTCAGTATATAAGTATACTGGTATGAGTACAAGATTTAACACCCACGTGTCCACTAAACACAAACAAAAAATACATTTAATTCTTATTACGAAACAAGACAAGTAGTTCCAACCGCACCGAGACGAATGGGTAGTTTCCTGAGATATGGTGGCATTTAGTTTTTTGTCCGTACACAACGAAATATAAATTGATTATAAAGTGAACCAAATAAAAATAAAAATATGGTGGGTCAGCCCTGCATAAAAAAAGTTAGTAAGACCCACCATCCTGCAAAAAAAATAAAGTTAGTATAATTTAATCATAAGTAATTTGCTGAATAAGTATAAAAAATGCACCGTTTCATGCTTACATAATTCGAATTGACCAAAACTCAAAGAACGAAAGTTGTACAGAATCAAATTTCCTAAAAGACATCACGAACGAATTTAACATAAACTGAACAGGTTGAGAGAAAAACTTGATAGAAAAACTTAGACGGAATTCAATCAAAAAATCTGAAGCTGAAAACAAACAAAAACTACCCTGAGCTGATTTTTTTCGAAAAAGTTCAAAACACGAAAAGTGTGCAGAATAATGTTTTACTTCAATTTACGAGAAACCAATAAAAATGAGCTCATTTCATAGGTTAAAACAGCCTCTAAAATCTATATTGCTAAATGAATCAAAACTACAATAACCAAGATCATCCGATTATAAGTTCTAATCGATCTTTTTAACAAAAAGTTAAAACACAAAAGTTGTCTAAAATCACGAACACATGCCTCTGCGCAAATTTCATAATTTATCAAGGTCGTTTACTATTTTTCAACATGTACAAATCAATACAATTCACATTATAACAATAAACTCATCATTAAATTCTTTGTACCTTAACTCCACCATTTCGGTCTACACATATATCCCATGTGCCTCCCATATACCTAACACCGCTCCGAAGCCAAACTTGCACGAGGATATCGTCCCGAGTTTGACTCACACTCCCCGGATGGTTAGCATATATGTACGCGCGTAAATCAAAGTACTCATCTACTCATGAGAACGAGACAACAATATATATATACACAACATCTCACTCATGAGAATAAAAATAACAATGCCAAGCTTAAGGCAATCAAATAAATCTCATAATCCTCACTTTTTTTTTATACACTCTTTCTCACCAACGCTCAAATAAAACAATAATCCATGAAGTCATGGTGAAGTGTAAGGAATTTATCTATGGGTTCCGAATTTATTTTAATTTCATATATCCATGAGGGTGATTATAACCATAAAATAAATTCATATAAAAATCATAAACCTGGCATACACAACTAATCAAAAATAATTAAAATCAATCAATCAATTAAAAACCCTAAACCTTACATACACAACTAGTCAAAATAATTAAAATCAACCAATCATCTAAAAACCCTAAACTATACCTACACAACTAATCCAAAATAATTAAAATTAATTGATCGTCTAAAAACCCTAAACTTTTCATACACAACTAATCCAAAATAATTAAAATCAATCAATCATCTAAAAATTCTAAACTTTACATACACAACTAATCAAAATAATTAAAATCAATCAATCAACTAAAAACCATAAACCTTACATATACAACTAATCAAAATAATTAAAATCAATCTATCATTTTTATATAAATACAAAATCAAACTAACATCAAATAAATATAAATAAATAAATAAAAACAACGAATTAAATATAAATAAAGGGAAGTGAATTTTATACTCACAATATTTTTTTAAAGATTAAAATAATATTTAAAGAACTAATAGAGCCACCAAAACAAAACCCTAATCCTAATCTCCCTTGTCCTCTACCTCTTCTGCCGTCTCTCTCTTATACACACACCCAGCCGCACTCTTTTTTTTTTCCGTCTTTGATTACTCTCTCTCTCTCTCGCGGCTGCTCTCTCCTTTTTTTTGTTCTCTTTTCTCTGAGAGCCTCCAACACTTTTGTAACCTAACAGACATTTATATAATATTATATAAATACAAATAAAGATAACATATATAAATATAAGATCAATATATATATATATATATAAATATAAATATTTAAATTAATTATATTTAATTAAATATCACATCATATTAATTAAATAACATATTAAATTAATTAAATATCATATTAAATTCTTATGTAGCCAAGTAATTAATAAAGATAAAAATAAAATAAAGTAATAATAATAAATAATGACTTACGAAAAATCAGGGTCTCTACAGCTACCAGCACAGAATTGCTAGGGCTTTTAACAAGAAAGTTAAGTCTCGGAATCTCAAGGAGGGAGATATGGTGCTGAAAGATAACCGAGCGTCCATTCATGACCCTAGGGACAAGTTTAGATCCAATTGGGCTGGTCCTTACATCATCAAAGCTATCTAGTCAGGAGTAGCGGTTATTCTCATAGACTTAGATAGCCTAGAATTTTCACAGCCGATCAACATGGACAAGTTGAAGAAATATTACCCCTGAGAGGCTCGCTAGGCAGAAGTTAGAGCATGAAAAATTAGAAACAAAGAAGAACTGAGCTCGCAAGGTTGAAAACCCTAAAGGGCGACTTTAGCAAAAGTTAGAGTGCAAAATGAGAGAGTTAATACTTGAGTAAACCTGAACCCAACTACGTAAGGCCTAATTCCTATCTTTGGGACACGTAGGCAACTTCATCCTAAAATTCGGTCGTAATCACCTCCAACTCAACTGACCTGTTCATGTGTCTGATCAAGTCATCTTTGTCCATCATCTGAGAGTTCAGTTGTAATCTTCATTTTGGAAAGAATAGCCGGTTACAATGCAAAGCAGTAGTGGTATGTAATCAGAGGCAGTTATGATCTTTCGATTCGAGGTTGTACATCTTGAGGATTGATTCCATGCGTGTCAGGTGGCGATCATCTTCGAAAATGGTTTTGGAAAGTTTTAATAAAAGTTGATTTTGTTCAAAATTTTACCTTTTACAACTTAGACCATTTTTGGACCAAAAGGAAAATTTTTAGTGCTCACAACTTTAATTCCATTGATGTCAACATAAAATTCTCCAACTCTCTGATACAAATCAAAGTTGTTTTTACATCATAAAACTTGAAAAGAAAGGTCAAAGCAATAAACTAGGGGCATGGGTGAGTCAGGTGCTCATACATCCTTTGTTCGTGCTTATGGAAGCTTCTGAAGCCAAAGTAGGCCCAGTTTATGCCTCATCCTCAAGCCAAGCCAAACACTCGCTAGAAAGGGCATAACTGAAACTAAGGGCAGGGGCCAGATGCTCTCTCGCCCTCCAAGTAGTGAGGTACCTAGCCAAGTGTAAAGCAAGAATCGGGAATGAAGTCGGACATTCTACCCCCTCCTTTAGGCAGGTCTGATCATGCCCAAACTAGCATCTGAATCAGAAGGGATAGTAGAACACGCAGTGCATGAGGCCAATCAACTGTATGCCAGGTTGCCAAGTCATGCTGTAACTCATCTCAGTCAGATAAAGCCAAGGGCAACGCCAAGCTATGTCAGCTGCAGACCTGCTACACATCCAGTTGCACCACCATCCCTCGTTAGGAAAATCCACTAGCCGATGGTGGCAGAAATAAGCTCGAGCTGAGTACTCGGGGCAAGAGTTCACCACATTCTGCTTATCCATGAGCCATCCCTGGGAAGGGATGAAAAATAAGAGAGATTAAAGAATAAGGAGATGTGCGTGTGTAGGCTCAACTTTCTTCGCGCGCCCCCCTTTCGAAGAAACGCAAATTGGTCCTACAGTTTGAACTCCTGTCACGGTTCTGAATCTAATCTCACAAAGTGCAATGTGAGACTGATAAACACCAAAGAGTCCAAATTTGGCAAATCGTTTTGGAAAATTGATTTTGAATAAAAAAGCGCCAAAAATGGACTGCTTTGCCAGATTACAGAGTCGCCACCTAAATATTTTATTTTGGGGAAATTTAGGAAACCTTGACTTGTGCCAAAGGCTACGTGTTCGTCATCAACAAAGTTGCTTCAGCTCGAGAACTTGGGTATGACAGGGGAAGGTCCTAAAATGAGCACCCTCTCTCGCCCGATCAAAGATCGGCCTCTACTAATCATGATATGTTGTTTTATAAACCCCATGTGTTCTTATTCCGGTTATTTAGCTAACTTTACTGTGTGACGTGAGCGTAAGCAAGTATAGACTAAATCGCAAGAATTGGAACAAAACAACTCATGTTTGCTTTCGAAAATGGTTTGAAAGTGGCACTCGCAAGTGGGCTAAAACGCGGATTTGCCGCCCTCAAGTGGGCTTAAAACATGATTTTGCCACTTCGCAAAGTGGGCTTAAAACCCACATTTGATGAATTGTTCCAATTCAAGTGATCAAGCATTCATCCATAGGCATTCATGCAGTTTAGCATTTAAGCAAATAGCCTCATGGCAAGCATGATAACATGGCAACACTCACATTCATGCAAGTATGCTAAAGCGTAAAACTTACAGTGTACTCCAAGCCAAAACAAAATCTAGTTAGAAATATGCATGATCCTAACTATACAAGATGCCTAATGTACACATGCAATGATGCGACTAAATAGGCTCGGCTACCTAATCATGGAATTTGCAACACCTTGATAACATGCTTCTAAACACGTATTCAAATACGTATATTGAAATTGCAATGTAGTTTGAATGATGTGCCGAGCCTCGATGCATGCAGGACAAATAAATGATACACGCATGCAAGCATAAGGTATGCTAATTGAAAATGATCCTAATCTAGCCATCGAAAGCGATTAAATAAAAGGGAGAAAGACGTGGGGTTGGAAGACATGGACACACACACGCACGCTTATTACAATATTGCGCCGAAGGAGGGTCCGAATAAATAAGCTAAGCTATACTAAGCTAAGCTAATTATTTACAAAACGAAACTAATTAACTATTCTAGCTAATTAATTATTACAACACAATTGAAATAAATCAACTAACTATTCTAAGCTAGCTAAAATATTACAACACAGATTAAACTAATTAATTACAATACATGTATTAATTAGCTACAACTAGCTAAAAAGTGATAAAGTGGCCTCACAGGCGAGGGAGACAAGCATGCTCGGTTGGCTTCGTCCCAAAAAATCCATCACTTTGCCACCGGGTGCCTCTGTTTGCATGTGTTATAATCTCTGAACATCATACCAACTTCCAGATTGCCTTTGCTTCAACACATGAACACATTGGACAAGCTTTGCACTGATGGCCGGTCGGCTACTGCAAGTGGCCGGTTGTCTAGTACAAGTGGTCGGTCAGCTACCTCAAGTGGCCGGTCGGCCACCTGCTTTTCCAGACTTCTGGTTTTGCTACAAAAGAGAGTAACAGAGGCAAAGCAGTGTATTTGAAAGGAAATATGTGTACTGCCACCCTCTTCATCATTTCTCAAGCTTAAAAGAGTGTGGCACTTGGCTCTCAAGCCACCAATCAAGCATTTTCATGCATGATAGCCAAAGAACCAAGCCGGTACAAGCTTAATGAATGCGCACATAAGACTCAAATGGCCATCACCTTATCATGCATGATCAAGGGTGACGACGACCAAGAAATATGACACGTTTCATCACTTTGAGTATGAAACATCCCACATTTCTTGTGTTTGGATTAACATCCGATCCAAACACATGCAATGCAACACAAATGCTTATCTTGCACAAGTTTTACTTGGTCCATTTTTTTTACACATTTTACATTACCAAAGCCATTCTTTAGTCAATTTGTCCAAAGTGATTGTCCTCTAATGAGAGAGGGGTCAACCAAAGGATGGTTTAAGACATGAGAGAGGTCATGCCTTTGGCTAGTAAAAGCTCTCAAAAGAGAGTTAAAGCCATTGAGCACAAACTCTATCTCAAGATTAAACGCAAATTATAAGGTAACCAACCCTCAAAACAAATGGAAAAATAAAGAAATGAGGGAGGTTGCAGACTTTTTTAGTGCTGAAATGGAATGACAGATGATGCTAAAACATGCAAGCAACACATGCACAACATGTTCAAAGCCAAAAACATCAAAGCTAGTAAAGAGCATTACACAAGAGGCATGCAATACTAAGCTTAAATGACTAAACCAGCTTTGGATAAAGCTTAAACATGTCAAATTAGTAGCCAAAACATGCTGAAATTTAGACACGAAAGGCAAGAAAAACATGCTTATGTGTTGGCTCGCAAGCTAGGCTCAAAACACGACTCTCAAAATCAATGAAAGAGTGATATACATGCACACATGACAGAGGTTATGGTGCTGAAATTACATGCAAAATAAGGCTATAACATGCAAACAACTCAAATACTTCGTGCTCAAAGCCTCAAAACAATGGACTAGTGAAGATTGTTACACTATTGCCATGCAAAACAAGCCCCGATGGACTTAACCAACCCAAAACAGAGTTAAAGCATGTCAAAATAGTAGCTAAAATGTGCTGGAATCAAGCAAACACAAACCAGAATAATAGGCTAACTCATTAGGCATGTTAGACTAGTAAGCATAATTGCACTACAAGTGCAAAAAGCAAGCAACAAGTGCCCCAATCAACCAAAAACAGAGTTGAGACATGTCGAAATAAGGCCTAAAACATGCTTGATGTAAGCTAACACAAGTCACAAAAACATGCTACTTTATAATGCTAACTAGGCATGGAAGAGAGAGACAAAGAGGGGAGGCTAACCCCTCCATTTTTGGACTTCAAGACACACTTTTTACCACTGAAATAACTCTAAATTCCAGTGGTTTAAAGGCCCAAAAAGTTTGACTTTTACATGCTAAGAGATGATGCAAAGGCACATACAAATAAGCAACAAGAAGGGGGATAAAACCCCTAAGCATAAGATGACTTCAAACCAACATGTTTAGGCCCAAAATTCAGAACTTTTTGTAGTTGAAAACTAGGCTCAAAACAGCACAAAAAGATGATAAAACAACTATGTACAAAGAGCTTAAAAGAGGTAAGACTTACCCTTGAAGCACAACACTAAAATAGGTGCAATTTTGAGCTCAAACCAACCTTGGGAGCTCCAAATAGGCCTCCAAGAACCTCAGCTCCAAGATGAAGGTATTTGGTCAAGGGTCTTAGTGCAAATGTGTAGAGAAAACTCACTTTCAAGCACAAAATAGAAAGAGAGAGAGAGAGAGAGAGAGAGAGAGAGAGAGAGAATTCTACAGAGAGAGGGACAAAATTTGCTCACAAAATTTCTATAGAGAGAGAGGCTCCCAAAATTGCTTACCCTTAAAACCATAGAGAATGGCCTTAATATATAGCAAAAATACAAGCCTTGGTCAAAATATCTGAATTGGGACAGCTGGAGGTTGTGTAGAACAAATGGAGGGAAAAGATCTGCAAAATATCTGAGTTTTGGACACAAGTGGCCGACTGACCACCTGTGGTAGCCGACCGGCCACTTAAGTGGCCGACAAGCACAACTAGTGGCCGACAGTAAAAATCTGCTCTTCAGGTCTAACTTCAAATAGGAGTATCTCCTTCGTCTGGACTCCTTTTCAGGTCATTCTTATGCCTAAATTGAAGACCTGTAAGTCTTCTTTCCAATGGAGGCAGCCTCAAATCAAAATTCCAAGTGTGCTAAGAGATATGCCCCTTTTTGTTTAGACTGCTCAGTTTTGGTCCTCATGGATTCATGCCCAACTTCAACCAACCATATCTCCCTCATCAGGACTCGGCTTTAGGAGATTCTTGAGTGAAAAATGAAGCCCCGGAAGTCTTCTTTCCAATGATGTGGCCTCATAGCTGAAATCCAACTGTGCAAATGGATAGGCCTGATTTAGCGAGGGCTGCTCGACTCTCCATCTTAACGGTTCATGCCAACTTCTTCCCCAACTTGGTTTATTCCCTCCTCTTCTCTCTTCTTCAATCCCAAACCTCTAAACAAGATGTTTTGAAAGATTTTTTTTAGAGATTTCACCTCTCTTTCATTTATTTCTGCTTTGCCCTTGCTCGATTTACCGAAAAGCGCAACATTTAAGAAAATGCAAGCCTCAGAACATCGTAAAAGCATTTTCAAAAATGTTTTGAAAGAGAGGGTTTTAAGGTCTAAAATCTTTTAGTCCAAAATTGGGGTGTAAGGTTTGGATTTGACGCTCTCCTTGCCGAAGAAATCGAACCTTTACACAAGATAGCCTGTACCATCGAGTAAGCAATCAGTGCCACCCAAGTCTTAAGGGCGGTAAAAAATGGGGTGTCTACAGCATGGAGGGAAAAGTAAAGAAAGGGTTTTGAGAGAAACATCGAGCATGAGTGTCGAGTGATATGTGAGGCATATATCAGAAAGGGTGGGAAACAATATCTAAAGAAGTAGTGGACTCCCTAGAAACCTGGTGGTCTCTCGCCGATGAAAAGCAACCAAACCCATCAAGGTCTCGGCCAGGGCCAAACCGATACAGCTCTTACGTTCTTTTAGGCATTAGGCTACTTCAATCAACCGAATGTTGGTTTCGCCAAAACTAGGGGCAAGAAGGAAATGTACAAGCATACATAAATAGAGGGCATGTTGCCAAAAACCTCGCCAGAGGAGGTCGCCCCTGTCACCGATGTCAGAAAATCGATGAATCAAGCTGGGTATGTCTAGTTCTCCATCATGAGCCAAAGATCAAGCTTCGTGCAAAATGAGCCCACACATTCATCCCAAAGCTTGGGTGTGGCCAAAACGGGGCTGTAGTATGATTTTCTCATCGCGCTGGGTTTTCATCAATGCCCATAATTCTTCAAGAGTTGGGCACATTTCTTGTGTTACAAAGAGAAATACATGGGTAATTGGGTCCGAGCATCGGGTCGCGACATGGAGGAACAGAAAGCAAAGTGGAGTATGGCTTAACGGAAAAAGTGCATTTATGTCGAAACCCCATAAATTTACCTTTTCCGTGCTGTCTAAAGTAGCTTTCCAATCCATGAGCTTCTTAGCAAGGAAAATCTCCATTTGTAGAAGAAACAACAGCTAAAATAAGGTTCTGGAGAAGAAATCACGAGGGATGACCTTTTGTAGAAGATAAGGCTATAAGTAGAGGCCAGCTGTCAGCAATTTGGTGATCCTCACATTTGTGGCTAGTAGGCCACCAGTGGTGGCCGGTAGGCCACTAATTATGGTCGGCAGCTCCCTCTTCTGGTATGCCGTCCACTTATGTGTTGGGTAGTGTTGGCAGCCTGGTTTTTGTCTTGATCTTTGTGTTTTGAGGTCTTGTTTTGAGTCTTTTGGTCTCAGCAAGTGTACATATTGGTGTTAGAGTTGTTTTTGCTTTGCTTATCGAGTTGTATTTTGTATTTGGTTGTTGGTTGTCTCGTTACTGGATTAAGAACATCATGCCAATGCAAGTTTTCATTTTAAAATTCGATTCCATTTTCATTTTCATGCAAATATGGTGCTTATGATGCAAAAATGATAACATTTTTCATAAAAACTGTGAGGTTTTATTCCGATCATGGTTTTTACAAAACAGGAGTACAAGTTTCAAGAGCAAAAGTAAAACCTATCTGAAACTATACATGTATTAATGCTATAAAACAAAAAGAAACTACGTAAAAAAAATACAAAAAATCGGCGCCAGTCATCTCAAGTTCGAGAGGCCCTCTTCGTCCTCTTCCTTGGAGGGGACTCAGGGGCACTTTCTCCATCAGCATCACTGTCAGAATCAGACTCTGAACCAGAGCCCGTATCATCTCCGCTCCTGGACCTCAAGCCAACATCATCATCTCCGCTCTTAAATGACTTAGAATGTTGACTCGCTGCCTCCTCGGAGTCGCTAGTCTCAGCATCATCATCGCTCAAAACGGGCTCTAAGGGACTGCTCCGGCCTCGAGTTCCCCTATCCCTACCTCAATCATGGCGCACATCTCGGCCACGTGCTGGGGCCTTCCTCTTTCTCCTTTTTGTTGTTAGAGGAGGTGCTGCCGGTGCTGGTGCCACTGCTGCCACTGCTGCCATCGGTATAGATGGAATCTGGAAAAATAGTTGTCAATATATCAGCTACAGTGTGTGTATCAGATACAGGTGTAGTATACAGAATGAGCATCATGCAGAAACCAGATACAATATGAGTACAGTATGTGAGTACAGTGTGCCAATACAGTGTATCAGTGCAGTTTGGGAAAGACTACAGTTGAGGTGCCAAAGTATCAGTGGAAATATGATGGTGTGGTGCACAACAGAGTTAGTAATGAAATGCATGCTAAAATGGAGGAAAGTACCTGAATATCGTAGAGACCAAGCAATGTCTCTCTCCTCTGCACCATGCCGATCAGAGAGGCAACTAGCTCGAGGAGGCTCTCTGTATACTCCGTGTGTGCCTGCAAATGCATTTGACTAATCAATATCTGAAATAAACATATCTGAAATGGAAATGTGGGGTGCAAGTTGTAAAGTGTGATCCATACCTGAGGTGCGCCTCGAGCTCTGACATACTCATGCCTTGCCTCTATCGACTCGATCGGAATCTGGTAAGCTGTCTCGATTGGCCGCCAGCATGTGAGCGTAGTGGG
The DNA here is from genome assembly GCF_055761805.1 of Camellia sinensis. Lineage (NCBI taxonomy): Eukaryota > Viridiplantae > Streptophyta > Magnoliopsida > Ericales > Theaceae > Camellia > Camellia sinensis. The sequence goes on from NC_138963.1 coordinate 88,215,825, forward strand.
AATCTCCGGCCAACCAATCATCTGCCCAATAGGAGGGGCCCCTCTAGTATGGGCCCTGGTTGCCCGAGTTACCTCACTTGCCACAAGAGCTCCTACTCCCTCGCCTGCACGAACGTCTATCTGAGGAGGCATAAGATAAGTCTGGATGAGTGTCGCATAGTCGCCCTTTGCTCTGAACAAGTCAACATCTAGGCCCACCATGAACTGGATGATCACATTAACCGGTAGGCTATCTACTATCCTCATGCACGCTGGGGGTGGCATCGAAACAACTGGATTGGACGAGCGTATGGTTTGGCGTACAAACCGCTCGCTCAGGAACCAGGCCCACCAGACTAGGCCCTCCAGCAAAATCCAGAAGCGAGATGTGGCCCAAGCCCTGGGCTGGTATCTTCGCCCAGGGCTGCCATGTGATCTATAAACAAAGAATGTACAGAATGTTAGTTGTCGTTAGTTACCGAAGTATGGATCAGAGCAGTAGTAAAGCAAAAATGACTATGAGTTTCAGGTTACCTCGTCAGTCGCCACCGTATCGAAGTATCGACGGATGAAGACGAATGTCGTGTCGTTATGGCTTCGACGCCGACACTGACCGTCATGCCGTCGTGAATACGGTACCACGAGGGAGATCTCCTTTATAGGCTCTGGAGCCAAAGCTGGGAAGTAGGCATAAACCCACAACTGCAAAGAGAGGGCATTGGTGTTAATGCATGAACAAATATGAAATAGAAAGTGCAAAGTAGAAAGCACAATGCATGAACAGATATGAAATAGAAAGTGCAAAACAGAAAGCACAATGCATGAACAGATATGAAATAGAAAGTGTAAAGCAGAAAGCACAATGCATGAACAGACACAGAAAGTGCACAGCAAAAAGCATAAGTTTTGAATAGATATTAAACAGAAAGTGCAAAATTAGAAAGGTGCAGTGCATACCTTCCAGGCTCTCCAGTAGCCTCCAACTCGCTCTCCCCTCATTCGGGAAGTGGAGCTCATGTAGCCTTAGAGAGTGGTGAGGCCAGCTCCGCCCCCAATCATAAAATTGCACCCGGGGTAGTGTCACTAGGGTGCTCAGCAAATATAAGCCTACGGTGTTCCACTTGTTCGAAAACAAGCTGGTACCGAGGAGAAACATCAAGAAGCCCCGAGTGTACTGCTCCATCTACTCTGGTGTCTCAGGCTAGCTCCTGCGGAATTGCTCGGCAAACCAACTGTACCTCACCATGGCAGGGCAGTATAAAGGTAGGCGTGCTCCCAACAGGTGAATCTAAGTGGCCTCGCACTCGCCCATACCCGTGTCAAAGGGGATCGAATCACCCCCTACTCTTAAGCCTGTGAGCATGGCAAAGTTGTAGGGAGTCATCGTTATCTCCTCGGCAGAAAAGAGGTGAAAAGAGTTGGTGGTGTCCTACCACCTCTCCAACAATGCCCTGAGAAGAGTTTGGCTCGCTATGCGCCGTGAGAGCCTAGAGCAAAATAGGTCGAAGCCAGCCTTATCAATAATGTCGCGGACCTCGGCGGGGAGCTCATCATACCAGTCTCTCACCATTGTCGCTCTATATCCCCAATATGCACAAGAGTCCTCCTGTGGCAGAGAAAAGGTGAATCAGATGAAAGACAGTGATAAAAGAGCATTCGGATAAAATGTAGTGCAAGAGATGCATTTAAAGGAAAGGTAAGAATGCATGAAAATAGAGTTCATACCTCGGTGGCGCTAGCAGAAATATGGGAATCTGGCTCCCTCAGTAAGAGGTCCTCTGGCATGCCACGAGCGAAGACACTGAAACGCCTGATGCCTTCAGGTGGTAGCATATGTGTACGAGGATGATACGTCATTGGATCAAAGGGCCACACCCTCAATGGTAATGGCTCCGGCTCGAGCTCTAGAGCAAACTCCGCCTCAAGATTTGCCGCAATGTCCTCTGTCGCCTCACTAGGCTCAGCAATCACCGGCTCCTCAACCTCGGCATGAGGTGATAATGGAGGTGGAACCTCAGGAGGAGCTCCGTCATGAGGTATATTATCCGCCATCTGGAAAGTAGGTGAAAAATGAAGAGAAATGGAGAAAAGAGGGTAAACTTGAAAAAAGTCAACCCTAGAAGAAAGAAAATGTGAGAAAAAGTCAAAACCCGGGAAAGTTCACGAAACCCAAGAGAAACTTAAGGGAAACAAGCCTAAAATGTTGAAAATGTAGGGAAAAAAAAAAAGATGAAATCAAAATCTGATCAGTTAAAAGTGTAGAGAATCAAGAGGGTTTTACGAAAAAAGTTTGCATAGGGCATTGGAAAATGCATATAAAGCATGAATCTAGAGAGAGGAAGCACCTAGAGAGAGAGGGTGAAAATTTCAAATGTGTATGTATATGAAAAGTGAAGCCTTGAGGTGTATATTTAAAGACCTGAAGCAAAATGGCAGTTTTGCCCCCGAAAAAGCATGGGTGGCCATCAGGCTACTATTTGTGGCCGACAAGCTTAACTGGTAGCCGACAGGTGGCCAGCGGCCTTCCCTTGTGGTCGGCAGGTGGCCAGTGGTCCTCACTTGTGTCCTAGTGCTGCTTTGTGCCTTTGTTCCACGAGAGGTGTATAGGAGGTCAATGTTTGGGTCCAAATTGATTTTAAGGGATCTCGAAACTGTGTGTTAGCACGCAAATGTGCCCTACTTGCTAATATAAACGAGGTGTATCATTTTTCAGCATGTTGCAAAGTCTCCGAGAGGTAAATCGGAGGTTGTCACGGAATATTGTTTTTATTCGTTTTGTCAAATTACATCTTTGTCCTCTTCTGTTGCATAGAATATGCATTTTCACAGAAATGCGCATTTTCACATACACTTATGGTTACACGCGTGTCCTACATCATTCATGATTCATACATAGAACATGTTTTTAGTTTTGCATAGAATATGCTTTTGTTTCTTGCATAGAACATGCTTTCAATTAACATCATGTGTAGGCTGTCAACCTCGTATAGAACATGTGTTGTCACTGTATTGATTTGTAATCTTGTTCACTTTGTGCATCTATTGTACTTGTTCACTTTGTGCATCTATTGCACTCGCTCACTTTGTGCATCTATTGCACATGCTCATTCCTCTTTGCATCTTTTTCTTATATCTCAAGACGCATGAAGCGCGGCCTTGGGCGGGTTTTATCTCAGGACGCGTGAAATATGAGCCCGAGCGGTTTTTCTTCTATCTTAGGACTTGTCAAACGCGAGCCCGAGAAATTTTTTTTCTATCTCAAGACGTGTGAAGCATGACCTTGAGCGGTTTTTGTCTCTGGACGTGTGAAACACGACCCTGAGCGATTTTCGTTTCTCAGTTTCTTAGGATGCGTGAAACGCAACCCTGAGTTGTGTTTTTTTTCTCGTCCTACGTTTTGGCATGGTTAGGGTGTGTTTTAGATCTTTTTGCATGGAACCTGTGTTGGTTTTAGGCTTGAAGTTGCTCATTCATATGTTGTTATCTTGTTATTACTTATTGCATCTGTTATTGCTAACTGCATCATCTTGCATGATCATGAGTTTTCAAAATAGCCGGCTTCGCGAAGTGTGTGAGTCTAGCTTTCAAAGTTTTCTTCATGCATATCGTTTGCATCTTGCCTCAGAACTACGCTAGTTTGACTCCTTGCAAAGGGATACGTAGGCAGCTTGTGAGTGCGACCATTTAATTTATGTCTTGATTGTTTGTCCAAGTCTTACGACCTTGTCAAAATGGGTCATTTTCGGGCTTTGACATTCACTCACGTCATTTCATGACTTCAAGTTCTATCAATGAGGGGCAACTGTAGACATCCTATTTTTGATAATCCTTACGTCTTGGACGTCACCACTTGCACACCCAATGATGAATGTATATATGTTTGTCAAGTGCTCAAAATCCTCAGTAGAATGCCATAGTTATGAGCCTTCAAACCCTATACACCTCTTGCCTTGTTTTGGACCACAACCATAGTTCTTCAAGCCTGAAAAATCTTGGGACCTGCCGGCCACCACTGTTGGCTGCCGGCCAGAATTAGTGGCCTGTCGGCCACAAGTGTGTTATAGCAGATATTTTTGCCAGTTGTGCCAACTGTTTCCACTGATGCATGCACCGACTTACACGTGTATGTATTGATATTTCTAAGGGAGTTTGATGTTTGTCTATATATAAAGGACCTTCCCTCTTGCTTTCAAGGTTTAAAAATTTTAGGAGCAAAATATTTTCTCTCTCTCTCTCTCTTGCAAATTTCTTGAGCCTTTGCCTATACTCTCTAATCCAAGCCTTGCCATCTTTGGGCTGAGGTACTTTTGAGCCCTTGAGGGTGTATATGTGTTGAATTGTTGCTTAGAAGTGTTTTCTTTTCAAAAGGTATAAGGCTTGGCTTGTTTCCTTGCTTTGTTTGCTTCTTTTCTTACTGTTTTTGGACTGCATAAACTCTATAATTTTGGGCTGAAACTTGTTGTTTAAGGCCTTAAAGGGTGGAGGGGTGGTTCACCTTTCTTTCCACCTTGCTTCTCTAGCCTTTACCCTTGTGTTTCCCGCCTTTACCCTATCTTTTTTTGAGCTTTTAAATACTGAATTTCAAAGGTTTTTCAATGGCTAAAAACATGTTTTGAGGTCCAAAAATGAGGGGATAGCCTCCCCTCCTTATGCTTTGTTTACTAGCTTACATAGCTCCATGTTTTAGCTTATTGTTCTAGCTATTTTTGTCTTAATTCCAGCATGTTTCAGGACTGATTTAGCACTATTTTAGGACTATTTTAAGTGGTTCATTGCATTTGAGGTTTGTAATGTATGCTTGTAGACCTTAACCACTAACCTATGTGAGTTGATAGCATTTATTTATGGCTTTCCATACTTGTTTTCACCCCTAATCACTTCTGCAACCTCCCTCCTTTCTTGGCTTTTGCTTTGCTTTGAAAGTTGGTTCAAATTAGTTGCTTGTTTAAAGCATGAGATTAAGGTCTTGTGCTTAATGGTTTAATCCCTTTGGGGGTTCATTACCAACGGCATGACACTTCTCTCATGCCCAAAACAATACTTGGTTTGGTGCTCTTTTCCATTAGAGGACTTAAAGCTCACTTTTGTACTCAATTGATTAAAGAATGATGGTAATTAAAATGAATTAATAAAATTTGGACTAAAAGTGATGCAAGATAGTAATCAACTTGGGTTTAATCGGACGTTAATTAAACCCATTGAGTCTTGAGTCATTTCATACTTGTTATGGATGTAAATGGTTTAAGAGTCAATGTCAACCACTTCACTTGATCAATTTATGATAGGGAGGGGGTTTGAGAGTCTTTATTTGTGCATTTATTGAACTTGCACACTTTGATTCATAGGCCATCATGTAATGAAATTGCATCGATTGATGGTTTGTGAATAAAGTTTACCGCTCCTTTGAGTTGTTTGATGATAAGGAAGGGTAAGTTGTGCAAACAACCCTTGAGAATACCCTGTGCTTGCTCTGTTTGCTCTCTGTTGCAGCAGGAAGAACCCAGCCACATTTTGTGGCCGGCAGGCTACCTTTTGTGGACGGCAAACCATCATTTGTGACCGACAGGCCACCACTTTTGGACTGTCGGCCACTTTTGTCAAATGGAGTAGTGGACTTTTGAAATAGAACAGAGTTGGTTCTAAGGTGAAAAATAATGCAAGTGTTCTACTGTGCAACAGAGGCATCTGGCAGCAGAATAGTGGCCTTTTTCGGGTGGAAATTCGCGCACATGCATGAGCATTCCTCGTTTCCCAAGGCAGAGTAGTTAGCTTAATACTTCTCTCATATTATATTCAGGTTGTAATTAGTTAATTTGTAATTCATTAGTTAGTTCTAATTTGTTAAATAGTTAATTAGTGTATTTAATTAGTTAGTTACATAGACTATTTAATTTGTTGTAATAATTAATTAGCTAGGTTAATTATTTAAATTCAGTTTGTAACAGTTAGCTAATTCGTAGTAATTAGTTAGCTAGTTAGTTCATTCGGACCCTCTTGCATGAGGGTGCATAGTTGTAATAATGTGTATGTCTTTCAACCCCACGTCTTTCTCCCTTTTATTTACCTACTTATGATGGTTAGTTTAGGGCATCATTTTTTATTTAGCATATTTCATGCCTTGCATCCATTGTCTTGCATACCATCAAGGCTTGGTTCATCATTCTAAGTTGCATCATTAGTTAAATACTTCTTTGAATACATGCTTAGACGGCATGCTATCAAATTGATTCATATGTCATATTAGTAACCGAGCCTAGTAATTGCATATTGCATGCGTTGCATTAGTCATATTGCATAGTTAGGATCATGCATTATTCTAACTCTGTCATCTTTTTTGGCTTGGAATACTAGGTGAGCTTTTATTGGTTTTAGCGTATTGCATTGTATGTTAGTGTTGTCATGTCAAAGCATGTTCACCATGAGACTAAGTGTTTAAGTGATAAACTATTTGAATGCCTGTGGATGAAGGCTAGTTGTTTGAATTGGGATAGTTTGATTCATGTACATTTAAGCTCATTTTTTTCAAATGGCACATTTACAAACTCTTTTCAAAACAAACATGAGATCAAGTGTTCTAATTCTTGTAAATTAGTCTATACTTGTGTGTGTGCGCATCACATAGTAATGCTAGCCTAATAATCGGAACAAGAGCATATAATGTAAATAAGATTCGCATCATGATTAATAGAGGCCAATCTTTTGATTGGGCGAGTAGGGGTGCTCAATTCATGACCTTCCCCTCTCACACCTAAGTTTCCAAGCCGAGACAATCTTAGTGATGATGGACACGTGGCCCTTGGCACGAGTCATGAGTTTCCTAAATTTCCCAAATATATTTAGGTGGTGACTCTGTATTTGGAAAAACAGTCCATTTTTTGCAATTTGATTCAAAATCGATTTTCCAAAAGATTTGTCGGATTTGGACTCTTTGGTGTTTATTTATTTCACATTGCACTTGTGAGATCAGATTCAGAATTGCGGGAGTCCGATACTGTAGGGCTTATTCATCTTCCGAAAGGGGGCACGAAAAGTCAAGCTACAGCGGCTAAGGTTGTTAGCAAAAGTGTCACGTGGATAGACCAAGTCGCCGAGATATGATGTGATCATATCTGAATCTAAGATATTCAAATAGAGGGAAAGAGTTTTAGAAGATGATAGACTACGTATTTGGGTAAGGTAGGACTCCTGTTAGAGTTGATCCTAATCTAAATAAGAGGAGTCTTGGATAAGTGATATCTTGTAAAGGACAGAGTCCCCTGATATAAGACTTTAAGAAAAGTTGGACATTGATCATTATATAAAGAGGGCACTCCAGTGGGTCTAAGGTATGTTCTGAACTAGAGTTATTTTGTATTCATATCCTGTGAGATAAAGTTGCTGGCTTGATTGTTAGAGTGCCCTGATGGACAAGCCACCGTGGTATTTTATCTTCTTGTGTGTAGGTGTTTAGCTTAATCTATTCTGCTGCATGTTTTGTAATGCCCTGACACAATTAACATTAAACTCTACTCATAATAGTATATCATTTGATCAAGAATCTGATATCTTCTATTCATTTTATGTTTGATCATTATAAAAGGTGACATATGTAATGTATATTCATAAATCCTACATATGACATTGAAATGGGAGTAGAAAGGGAATTAAAATCATATAAAGAAATGTCCTAATAGCTTACAACTTTCCAAGATGATACTTGGTTACAACAAAATGAGTTTAAACTCAATACAAATAAAGCCCGAGGCTTAAACAAATAATTGCATCCAAACAAACCAAAAAGAAGCCTTAAGCTCCGAGTTCTCCCAAGTTATGTCCTTGGCGGAGGCATATCATCAATACCTAAAAGTGGTTTTCCACATAGGGTGAACCAAAGTCCAGTAGGAATACAATGACACAGTATATGAATTTTAGCAAAATCATAAGGTGAATGCACTATGCATTCCATTTTCCAAACATTTCTTGTTTTCCATCTCAAAACAATGCGATGCCAGATTATGAATCAATTCATGAAAATAATCCTTTTACACAGAAAACAAGGCAGTAGATACAACACACTAGGAATCTCTAGGTACGTGTCTGCAAGTAGGCTATAAAAGCACTACTAAAGCCATTCTACTAGTACTAACCAAAAGGATTGGCACCTAACCGTGCGGGTTTCTAGACTTTCACCATGGACACACAAGCCAACATAATAAAACTACAACCACATCCCCTAAGTAGATTCACCACAGTATTCACCAATTTTTCTCAAAAAATAATACATTTACAATGTTCAATGTTTGCACAATGCACAATGTATGAGAAATTAGTTTAAATTCAACCTAATCCTCAAGCAATGTCTACAGCAATCAAGACTATCTTCCACCGATAGCCCAAAATAGATATTTCTATTCAATAGATAAACTCTAATCAAAAGATACAGTTTCATCAATTTCAATAGAAGTGATAACACATATCCAACTCCACCATCATCATTAACATAATCATTATTCTAATTCCACAATATTCAATATCACTTTCAATTTCCTTCTTTACAATTTCAAATATCCAAAATTAGGGCAAAAATCCCCTTTTCTTTCCAAAGTCAATTTTGAGAAAGCTATCCACTATTTCAACACAACTTATCCATAACCATATTCCTACAACCATTTTCAAGAATCAATTTGGAAAACCTCTCTTTTGATTTCAAACCAAACCCTAGGTTTTACCAAAGTTTCCCAAACACAACCTTTTTGAAAAGACAAATAACTAGGCTAAAAATCATAAAAAGAGTCAAAGAAATCCCCACCTCAAAGGAGAAGACCAAAGGAAACAAGAAGTAGAACTCGATGGAGCCAAAAACACTAACTTCTCCGATTAGAACGAAGCCCTTGACGTGCTCTATCTTTTACTCCAAAGGACAAGGGTGAGGAAATGCACGGATTAAGAGTATTTGGTGCAAAAGCTCAAGAACTAGAGTGAGAGAGAGAGAGAGTAGATTTAGGTTTTGAAATGTTTAGAGAGAGAAAGAGATGAAAAAGTGGTCCAAAAATGCTATTTCTCGGAGTGATATATGCACAGACTGCTCGAGCGAATGAATGGTTGCTCGAGTGACGGACACAATACGTGACACTGTTCGAGCGAACAAAACCATCGCTTGAGCGCACAATGACCCCTCTTAATAGTTCAGACTCGTAAAAGTTCGCTCGAGCGTAGATATCAAACTTTTAGTAGTTTTACAAACTGTAAAAGACTGCTCGAGTGGAAGAATGGTCGCTCGAGCAAATGAGGAAAATTCTAGGCAACAACACTTTGAAAAAAGCTAACTTCCCAATCTGTCTCAAACACCACCAAAACTCCTAAAAGCCCAACTCAATAAACAACAAGATGGAAATGAGTTGAACAATAATTAAATACACGAGTTCTCGGATCCAAAGCAATAAATGGGTTGGGTTTAAACTAGAATCGTTATAATCTCCCCCTTAAAGAAGTCCATCCCCAAAATTTAAAATCAACTTACATAAAAATAAATTGAAAACATTTCCATATTATTTAGATTGTAACGAAGATATACCAAGTTTCTCAATATCAATTATCAAAGTTCAATCTTCCTCAAAACATATACAATGATCATAAAGTACAACAGTTACAAAATTTTTAACATAAGTTTCAAACATCAATAAATAAGTCTGAATACTTCTCACGGACTTCCACCTCAAGCTCCCAAATTGCCTCATCAACCCTGTGGTGTCACCACAGCACTTTAACTATTGGAATAGTCTTGCTTCGCAAGACTTGGTCTCGAGAGTCTAAAACTCGCATAGGTCTCTCTTCATATGAGGCATCCTCATCTACCTCTGACTTGGTCCAATTCAACATGTGTGATGGATGAGGCTCATACTTCCAGAGCATACAAATGTTGAACATGTTATGCACCCCAGATAGTTGGGGTGGCAAGGCCAAATGATAAGCTACCTCTCCGATCCGCTCTAAAATCTCAAAAGGCCTAATAAATCTAGGAGACAATTTCTCACTCTTCCCAAACCTCATCAAACCCCGTGTCGATGATATCTTCAAGAACACATGATCTCCTATCTTAAAAGATAACGGTCTTCTCCTATGGTCGACATAGCTTTTCTGGCGACTCTGAGTCGAAGCCAACCTCTTATGAATAAGCGCAACTTTCTCAATCATTTTCTAGACTAGTTCAAGCCTAGCATAGATACGTCATCCACCTCGACCCAACACACTAGAGATCTACATGGTCGGCCATATATGGCCTCAAACAACGCCATATCAATATTTGCCTGAAAACTGTTATTATAGGCAAACTCCACTAACGGTAAATGCCTCTCCCATGACCCCTTAAAGTCAAGAACACAACCTCTAAGCATATCTTCTAAGATCTGAATGGTCTGCTCGGATTGCTCGTCGATCTAAGGATGATAGGCGGTGCTAAATGTCAATCTAGTTCCCAGGGTATACTGTAATGAGGATCTCTATCCAATACTATAGTCACAGGGACCCCATAAAGTTGAACTACGTCCATAACATAAAGGTTGGCAAGATAATCTATCGAGTCACTCGTATGCATAGGTACAAAGTGTGCTGACTTCGTTAACCAGTTGACTATCACCCACATGGCATCATTACCTCGTTGAGTCCTCAGAAGACTAACAACAAAATCCATCATGACATGCTCCCAATTCCACTCGGCTATAGGTAAGGGTTGCAACAAACCCATTGGTCGTTGATGTCCGGCCTTCACTTGTTGACAAGTAAGGCACCTCGAAACAAACCAGGCTATGTCTCTCTTCATCCCCCTCCACCAAAACAGACGGCTAAGGTCGTGGTATATCTTCTTGCCTCTCGGGTGTACTGCAAGGCGTAAATGGTGAAACTCTCAGAGTATCTCCTCTCTATAAGATTTTGGCACGAAAAGACAGTCCACATACCTCACACTAGAGTCAGAATATACATTTAAGCCATTTTTTACATTTCCACTAGCTATCTCCATTATGAAAGTCTTTACCTCATGATTACCTCATTGTGCTTCTATAACTAGGCTCACTAATGTAGGTTATGCAACTACAGTAAACAAAATGGCCAATTCAATGGAATCACTAAGATGCAAGTCAAACTCGCCAATAGCACCCAACATCTCCCATTTCCCGATAGCAATACTGGCTACAGTTCTTACTGACTTCCGACTCAAAGCGTCAGCAACTACATTGGCCTTCCATGGATGATAGTGTAACTCGAAATCATAATTCTCCACAAACTCCATCCACCTCCTCCGTCTCAAATTCAAATCTTTCTGTGGAAATAGATACTTCAAACTCTTATAATCAGAAAACACCTCAAATTTCTCACCATATAAGTAATGCCTCTAGATTTTTAAAGCAAAGATCACTGCCATTAGTTCTAAGTTATGAGTTGAATAGTTTCTCTTATAGGTTTTCAACTGCCGCAACTGTAGGCTACTTTCCTTCTTGCATCAACACATAACCCAAGCCTTCCCATGACGCATCACAATAAATTGAATAACCCAAACCCCTCTCCAAAATAATCAACACCGGCGTAGTGGTGAGTCTAACCTTAAGCTCTTGGAACGACTTTTCACAAGTCTCACTCCACACAAACTTCAGCCCCTTCCTCGTCAATCTAGTCAATGGTGAGGCCAATCTGGAGAAATCCTTTACAAAATGTCGATAATACCCGGCTACGCCCAAGAAACTCCGAATCTCAAAGGCATTCTTAGGTTGTTCCCAATCTTGCACTGCTTTTATCTTAGAAGAGTCTACAGTCACTCTTTTTCCAGAAACAACATGACCTAAGAACTTAACTTCTTTTAACCAAAACTCGCACTTCCAAAACTTAGCATATAATCAATAGGCTCTAAGCAACTCAAGTACAACCCACAAGCATTCCTTGTGTTCCTCATCAGATGGTGAGTAGATCAAAATGTCGTCAACAAAGACAACCACAAAAATGGTCTAAAAACTCACGAAAAATTTGATTCATCAAATCTATAAACGAAGCCGGTGCATTAATTAGCTCAAAAGGGATCACTAAGAACTTGTAGTGGCCATACTGCGTACGAAATGTCATTTTCTCAATATCTTCCTCATTCACCCTTAACTGATGATAACCCGATCTCAAGTCAATCTTAGAAAAAGCAACAAAAGCCCTTCAACTGGTTAAACATATCATCTATACGAGGTAATAGGTACTTATTCTTAACGGTTACCCAATTTACCTTCTGCTAATCAATACACAATTGCAAGGTGCCATCCTTTTTCTTAGCAAAAAGAGTTGGTGCTCTCCAAGACGATGTACTAGGGCGAATAAAGCCATTATCTAACAGCTCCTGGAGTTAAATCCTCAACTCACACAACTCGGCGGGTGTAAATCGATACGGTGCCATGGAAATCGGTGTCATGCCAGGCACTAAGTAAATGGAGAACTCGATCTCTCGGTGGGATGGCAAACTAGTAAGATCCTTGGGAAAGACATCCGGGTATGCACAAACTACTCTCGATAATGTAACACGGACCACATCACTCTCACTACCCAAGAGTGTTGCAAGAAGAAAACTAAGCTCGCTCCTACCATGAGGGTCATAAACTAGCGATAAGACTCTATCAGCTTGGTCTCCCATAAAATAAAAACAGTCACCACTCGAGGTACACACCGTAACTCTTTGACAGTAACAATCTATAACCGCACAATACGAGGATAACCAATCCATACCCAAAATGACATCGAAACTCGACATGTCCAACAATACCAATGCAAACCCTTATGGCTTACAACTTTCCAAGGCGATACTTGGTTACAACAAAATGAGTTTATACTCAATACAAATAAAGCCTGAGGCTTAAACAAATAATTACATCCAAACAAATCCAAAAATAAGCCTTAAGCTCCGAGTCCTCCCATGTTATGTCCTTCGTGGAGGCATATCATCAACACTTGAAAGTTGTTTTCCATATATAGGAATATTCTAATTGTTATGACCCGAACCCGCCCCATGGATTAGGATCATAACTGGCCAGCAATCAAGAGATTATCTATGTCCTTAGACAGAAATCAAATCATACTTAATAATAGGGGGCCAAAATGCGGAAGCAGAATTTGAAAAGATTGTCCAATGAGCTGTTGTAGACACCCCATTTTTTACCGACCTTAAGACTCAGACGTCATCGATTGAGCGCTCGGTGATTGTGCATGTTGTGCTCGTTTCGAGTTTTCGGAGTTTTCGGTTGAGTGTCTTGCCTCCGGGCCTCTGAACTTTTTGTGCTTTGGCTCGGTCTATGGACCAAGCCTTGTTTTCCCTTCCCTGGAGGGAGAGAGAGGTTTGTAGACCACCCTTTTGTGGTCGTAGACCACTTTTCTCGCTTGGAGACTAGTTTTCGATTTTCGGAGCCTTCGGCCGCGCGCCTTGTCTCGGGACCACTTAATGTTCTCCGTTTGGCTTGGTTTTTGAACCATGCCTTGTTGACCTTGCCTAGAGGGACACTGTGGTCTGGGAGACCACTTTTTGTGGTCGTAGACTACTTTTCCCTTGTAGACCGCTTTTGGTGCCCATAAACTAGTTTTCGAGGCTCCCAGCTGCGCACATTGCCTCCCGGACTTTCGTCTTGCATCCTTTTTGGTTTGTTTTTGGCACAAATCTTGTTTTCCTTGCTTGGAGGGTGGAATAAGGTTGGGAGACCAGTTTCTCTCCCTGAAAATCACTTTTCTTCCCGCCAGCCAATTTTCTGGTCGGCCAACTGGTTTTTTTGGTCTTTGGAACACCAATAGTGGTCGGCCACCACACCATTGGCTTGATTTCAATGTACAGACCACCTCTCTCCCATGGCCGACCACTTGCCTTCCTGGCAGACCACTTGTGGTGGTCGGCCGACCACTACAAGTAGCTGGCCGACCAGTTCAAGTGGTCGGCAGCTTTCTAGCACCTTTTTAGAGATCTTTTCTTGCCAGCTATGACAGCTGGAAGGCACAGAAGCCATCCTCCATACACGTGTATGGAGGGATGGCTTTAAGCCCTTAGCTTCCTCAACAAGCTTGTTGCTTGTTCTTCTATATAAGGGAGGCCCTCCCTCCCTTCTCCAGGTTTAGAAAATCTTGCTTGAGCTATACATATCATCTATATCTATACTTCTTCATTTCTCCCTTGTTTTGTGCTTGAAAGTGCATTTTTATCATACTATTGCACACAAACACACACTCAAACACCACCCTTTTGTTGCTGAGGCCCTTTGAGGTTGGTTTTGAAGTTTTTTGACTAGTTTTGATTAAAAAAAGCTGCCAGAGTTATTGCTTTAAAGTTGTTCTACAAGGGTGAGCTTCTAACCTCTTAGACCCTTGTTTTCGATTAAGCTTTTGGACCTATTTGCATGCCTATTTTGGCTTGACTTTCTACTGCAAAAAGTTCTAATTTTTAGTCCTTAGCATGTTTGTTTAAGGTCTCTTTTGTGTTTTTGGTGGTCTACCCCCTCTTGTGCCTTGTTTGGCTTCGTTTTACACCATCACTTTAGGCCCTCGAGATCATTTTCTCTTGGCCTTTTAACCACTGAAATCCAATGGATTTTCAGTGGTAAAACTTGTGTTTTGAGGTCTTAAATAGGAGAGTGTCATCTCCTCTCCTTGTGTTTTGTATGCTTGCTTTGTATGCCTCATGTTTGAGCATGTTTGTTAAGCTTATGTTGGCTCCATCTTAGCATGTATTTGGGGTTAGTTTGACATGTCATACCACTATTTTGATTTGGTTTGGTCAGCCCATGCATGCCATTTACACTTGTAGTGTAATCCTTACAAACTAGCTTTGTGTGCTTCATAAAGTAACATGTATTTCTAGCTTGTGTTGGCTCCATCTCAGCTTGTTTTTGGTGTTGTTTTAGCATGCTATACCTCTGTTTTAGGTTGGTTTGTTAGCCTCTTGCATGCCCCATGCACTTGTAGTGCAATTCCATTTACTAGCCTAACGTGTATCATGCTTCAGATCATCATTCTAGCATGCTTTAGGCTCAATTCTAAGAAGCTTTTGTCCATGTTTTAGCATACTTAAGCTTTGATTTGTGTTGTTTTGGCCATGCATGCATTGTTTTGTATAGTCATGGTTCAATCTTGCTCACTAGCTTTGTGTATTGAGTCCACTAGCATGCATCACTTGAGCTATTTTCATGATTTGGCATCATTTGTGTTGCGGTTTCAGTCCATATTTCAGGTTCATACACTCACATTTGTCACTCTTTCAATGCTTTGAAGGGTTGGTTTTTATGCCTTCATGCCTAAGCTTGTGAGCTATCATTTCAGTGTGTTTTTAGGGTTATTTTGCCTTGATATAACTCTAATTTTTGTTGGCGAAGCCATCCCATGCTTGGTCTTAGTAGGTGTAGTGTAATCCTCCCTTTTGGCCTTGCATATTTCATGCTTCATGCTCACCATGCTAGCTTATTTTGGCTTCCTTCCATACATGTTTTAGCATCATTTTGACATGCTCTAGGACTATTTTAGGTTGTATTTGCCATATGCTTCATGAATTGCATAGTTGTAGTGCAATTGGCCTTGCTAGCCTTGTGTTTTGATGTCGCATGCATGCTATTTTTAAGCTATTTGGATGATTTGGCATCATATAATACTTGATTTCAGAGCATGTAACATTGTCATATTCTCATGCATATCACTCTTTAATTGTGGTTTAAGAGTTGTGCATTGTTGCCCTGTTTGTGGCTTAGTATGCATGCATGCATGCTTAGGCCTTTGAGCTCCTATCTCAGCATATTTTGGTCTTTGTTTTGACCTACATAAGCTTTGTTTGTGGCTGGTTCATGCATTTGTGCCATGTATTGCATGCCCCCTTTGTAGTCATCTTTGCTAGCCTTGTGCCTTAAGGACTTTAGTATGCTATACTTGTTTTGATTGGATGGTTTGGCATCATTTCTTACTTAATTTCAGAGTTTATAGTGTCGTTACGCTTCCACATTTTTTACTCCTTGAGCACTCTTGAGAGTTGTGCTCTTAGGCCTAGTTGATGGGCCATTGCATGTGCATGCATTTGTCTTAACCTTCATGCCATCTTTTTAGCATTATAGCCACTGTTTTGGCATGACTGAGGTCCGTCCATATTTGGTTTAAGTCCATTGAGCATGTTTGTTTTCATGCTGTTGGCATTCTTATGTTGCATTGCATTGTGCATGCATATAATTAGCATTGATAGGTTGATCATATTGCCTTGCATTGTGTATGCATGCATTGCATTTGTTTGGATTAGGTGTTAATCTGAGCATGAGAAACGAGGGACATTTCATACTTGAAGTGATGAAACGTGCCTCAATTCTTGGTCGCCGACACTCTTGATCACACATGGTAGAGTTTAAGGCATTTATGTGTTATTTGTGCATTCATTTACATTGAAATGTGCAATCTTGCCTCTTTGGCTATCATGCATCGAGATGCGCGATTGGTGGCTCGAAGGTCAAAAACTGCACTCCCTTGAGCTCAAGAAATGATAGGGAGGGTGGTTGTGCACACATACATTGCAAATACATTGCCATGCCCCTTCTTGTTCTCTGTTGCAGCAAACTGGAAGTATGGCAGCAAAACTGGTCAGCCGACCAGAAAAACTAGCTGGCCAACCACTTTTTCTGGTCTGCAACAAAGATAGGTGGTCGGCAGGTGGTTGGCAACACCAATAACTGGTCGGCAGCCCTCCTGAGGGTCTCCAAGATAAGTTAGAAGCTATCTGGAGCCTGGTGCAAGGTTCTGACAACAGTTGCAAACAGAGGCAAATCGGGGCATCGCGATGGATTTCCGAACGAGGCGACCGAGCATGCATGCACTCCTCTCTCTCTGAGGACATCTCTTTACTGCTTTACTAGGCTGATTTGATTAGCTAGTTATGCTTTGGTTCTGTACTTAATTAGTTAATGCGCTTAACTGATTAATTTGTGTTTGTAATAACTAGTTAGTTAACTTGTTAGTTAATTAGCTTTATTTTGTAATAATTAGTTAGCTAGTTTTTTTTTGTAATAATTAGTTTAATTAGCTTAGATTAGCTAGTTAGCTTCTTATTCGGACCCTCCGTCGAGAGGGCACAACTGTTGTAATAAACGTGTGTGTGTGTGATGCATGTCTTCCAACCCCCATTTCTTTCTCCCTTTTACTTAACCGCTTACGATGGTTAGTTTTAGGGCATATTTCGATTAGCATACCTTATGCTTGCATGCGTGCATCTATTCATTTGTCTTACATGCACCAGACTCGGCGCATTATACTAACTGCATTGTATTTCAATACATTTACTTGAATACGTGTTCAACAGCATGTTATCAAGTTGCATTCACATGACATCTTAGAATAGCCAAGCCTATCTTAGTTGCACTTTTGCATGTGTTGTATTAGCCATCTTAACATGAACTAGAATCATGCATGATTTCTAACTAGTTCTCTATTTTGGCTCGGAGTACACTGTGAGTGTTTACACTTTAGCATACTGCATGAGATGTGTGTGTGTTGCCATGTTAGCATGCTTGCCATGAGGCTAACTGCTTAAGTGATTAACGGCTTGAATGCCTGTGGGTGAAGGTTGGATTGCTTAAATTGGAACGATTCATCAAATGTGTGTTTTAAGCCCACTTGAGAGTGGCAAAATCATATTTTCTAAGCCCACTTGAGGGTGGCAAAATCCACGACTTAGCCTACTTACGAGTAGCAAACTTCAAACCATTTTCAAACAAACAAATATGAAATGTTTTGTTCCAACTTAGGCGATCTAGTCTACACTTGTATGCTATGCGCATCACATAGTAAGCTAGCTAATAACCGGAATAAGAACATATGTGTTTATAAAAACAACATATCATGTTAGTAGATGCCGATCCTTAGGCACGAGTTAGGGTTTTCTAAATTTCCCCCAAAATAAAACATTTAGGTGGCGACTCTGTATCTGGTAAAGCAATCCATGTTTGGCACTTCTCTATTAAAAATCGATTTTCCAAAACGATTTGCCAGATTTGGACTCTTTGGTGATTTATCAGTCTTGCATTGCACTTTGCGAGATTAGCTTCAGAACCGTGACACGAGTCCGAATTGTAGTAGCTAAGAACAAAGCGATTCACGCCCTTGCGCGCGGAGAGCGGAGTTTCGAGGCTGTCTACAGCTGTGCATACATGGCACAACAAAAACTCTTCTCATATATGTAATAACTCACACTATACAAACATCCATAGTATGTATTACATAAGTCCAAGATCATTCAAAAGTCAGTATGAACAAAAACCAAGGTTATACACAAGTTTGGTCACCTATGACCACAAAAAAAAAAAAAAAACAAAAACGAAATCAAAAGCCTCTTGCGTGAGGCGACCTTGGTTAACTCCTCATGACTCAATTTCTCACAGATCACTGGGGCTAAGGCTGGACATCCCGTTGTTCACCTACATACATATAAATAAGGAGTGAGCTAATGCCTAGTGAATAATACCAAAGTAAAGGGGTTCATGAATGAGATTCATTAAATCATAATCTATAAACTACACTTGTTGATCAATATCAAAGCGAAATGACCTTAGGTCCAATATATCATATCCAAACACAAAACGACCTCGAGTCCAATTTGTATACAAAATGACCTTGGGTCCATGTAGACACCCCATTTTTGATCGCCCCTAAGACTTGGGCGCCTCAGGTTGCTCACTCGATGATAAAAGTTGCGCTGTACAACCGCTCAAGTTTTTCAACAAAAGGTTTCGATTTTTGAGCTCATAATCCCAACCTTACACCCCATTTTGGCCAAATTATTTTAGACCTTAAAACTCACTTTTTCAAAATACTTTTCCAAATGTTTTCACAATGTTCCGAGGCTCACATTTCGTTTAAAATATTGCACTTTTTGGTAAACCGAGTAAGGACAAAGTGGAAATGAATGAAAGAAAGGTGAACTCTTTGAAAAATATTTAAAAACATCTTATTTATAGGTTTGGAGTTGAAGAAAATAGGAGGGGATAGAAGAAAACTAGTTTGGAAAAAAGTTAGGCATCAAACCGTTAAGAGAGAAATGAGTAGCTTTCACTAAAATAGGCATATCTCTTTGTACACTTAGAATTTAGATATGAGGCGCCTATTTGAAGTCGGGCTTGCGAGCAGTTTTTTGTGGCCGACCGTACAAGTCTTTGGCCGGCCAACCAGGTGTCCCCATAGGCCAATTTTAGTGGTCGGACGTCCCCCATATGGCCGGCCGGCTAAGTGTTTCGGTAAAACAGATATTTGTTGCCAACTGTCCCCCCATGTGTATGCACTACACCAGCTGGCTCAATATAGATATTTCCAACTAAGGCACCTGTTCTTCTATATATAAATGACCACCCCTCTTGAAAGTAGGTTAGAAAAAATTCCTAAAGGCCAAAAACTTGCATAGTACACACACACACACACACACACTCTCTCTCTCTCTCTCTCTCTCTCTCGCTCTCTCTCTCTATCTCTATCTTACAACCTATGCACTCTCTCTCTACACTTCCTAAATAAAAAATTTGGCTCTTCTTACTGAGGTTCTTGAGCTCAAATCTCAGCCCTTGAGAGTGAATACCTTATGGTTTGTGAACAAAAGAGTTACTCCTCTTCAAGAGGTATAACTTTGACTATCTTTACACTACTTCTTCCTTCTCTTTTCTTGTTGTTTTTATACTGTTTTTATGGGCTGAAACTTGTGGCTTAAAGCTATCAAAGGTAGAGGGGTTAACCACCCTTCTTTGAACCTTGTTTTCTAAGCTTTTGTCCTTATGTTTCCCACTTCTGTTTGAACTTTTTTCTAGCTTTCTACCACTATTTTTCAGAGACTAAAAATGTGGTTTTGAAGTCTCAAAAATGGAGGGGTTAGCCATCCCTTCTTAGGCTTACTTACTAGCTTCATTTCTCCATTATCTTAGTTCATTTTTTCTAGCTCTTTCGTACTAATTTTCAGCACTGTTTTAACTGTCTTTAAGACTGTTTTTGTGTATTTATTTCATTTATGCTTTGTATAGTATGCTTGTAGTGTAGTGTTCCTTATAGGTTTGGTGGTTTAGGCATTAGACACCAACCTATTTGAGTTAATAGTATTTCTTTTATGCTTTTCATACATTTTTCTCACACTTGTTCTAATCATCTCTGCAACCTCCCTCGTTTCTTGGTTTTCTCTTTGTTTGTAAGAGTTGTTTCAACCGAGTGTTGTTTAAGCATGAGAAAAAAAACCCTTCCATGCTTAATGGTTTAATTTCTTCAGAGGTTCATCACCAAGGCATTGCATCTCTCTCATGTCAAAAACAACTTCTTGTTTGATAGTTCTCTTCATCAGTGGACTTAATTCTCATTTTTTGGACTAAAATGACTAAATAATGGAAAGGTAATTAAAAAAAGCCAATCAATTGGACTAAAATGGCATAAGATAATAAAATCAAGCTAGGTTTAATCGAACGTTAATTGAACCCATTGAGTCTAGAGACATTTCATACTCTTAAGTGATGATAATGGGTCAAGAATCAATGCCAACCACTTCCCTTGATTAATTTCATGATAGGGAGAGGCATGGGAGGATAAACATTCCCTGGAAACACTTTATTTCTTTTCTGATGCAGCAGGGTGGTATCAAAATTAGTGGCTGGCCAGCTACCCATTGAATCCGGCCGACCACTTTTTCTGGCCGGTCGGCCACCTCTTTTTAGTTAGTCAATGTCATTTTCCTACAAAACAGAGTAGAAACTGAGGCAAAAACAGATGTATTTTCTGCAATAGAACAGTTCTGGCAGCAAAACAGAGGCGTTTCCAAGAGGATGTTCTCATTGGCACGTGTGGTTCCTTAACTCCCGCTCGTTTTTAAATAGCTTTCATAGCTCTTAGTTAATCAGTTAATTAATTAGTTAAATCCTTTGAACTTATAATAGCTTAGTTAATTAATTCCATGTTATACTTTATTAATTCAATTCATTAAATTTTGAATAATCAATTAGTTAGTGTGGCCAATTTATTTTGGTATTGTAATAGTTAGTTAATTTGTAATAATTAGCTAGGACATTTATTCAAACCCTCTTGTGCGATGGCAAATATATAATAATTGTGTATGTCTTCCAACTCCATTTCTTTCTCCCTTTTATTTACTCGCTTATGATGGGTAGCATAGAGCATCATGTTTCCTTAGCATTTTCCATGATTTGCATCCATTCTTCTTGCATGCATTAGGTTCGGTTAATCATGTTAACCTTGTTGCCAATCTTACTTACTTGAAATGTGCGCTATCACATGCCTTGAGTTATCATATGCCATGATAGTAAATCGAGCCTATTAGTTACTGTAAACTCGACTTTTTCGTGCCCCCTTTCAGAGAGCTCGAATTGGTCCTACAGTTTGGACTCCTGTCACGGTTCTGAATCTAATTTCACAAAGTGCAATGTGAAACTGATAATCACCAAAGAGTCCAATCTGGCAAATCATTTTGAAAAATCAGATTTTGAATCAAATAATACCAAAACTGGACTGCTTTGCCAGATTACAAAGTCGCCACCTAAATATTTTATTTTGGGGAAATTTAGGAAACCCTAACTCGTGCCAAAGGCCACGTGTCCGGCATCACCAAAGTTGCCTCGGCTCGGGAACTTGGGTACGAGGGGGGAAGGTCATGAAATGAGCACCCCCACTCGCCCGATGAAAGGATCGGCCTCTACTAAGTATGATATGTTGTTTTATAAACACATGTGTTCTTATTCCGGTTATTAGCTAACTTTACTATGTGACGCGCGCGCAAACAAGTATAGACTAAATCGCAAGAATTGAAACAAAACAACTCATGTTTGTTTTCGAAAATAGTTTGAAATTGCCACCCTCAAGTGGGCTAAAACACAGATTTGCCACTTCGCAAAGTGGGCTTAAAACTCACATTTATTGAATTGTCCCAATTCAAGTAATCAAGCCTTCATCCACAGGCATTCATACAGTTAATCAAATAAGCACATAGCCTCATGGCAACACTCACACTCATGCAAGTATGTTAAAGCATAAAAGCTTACCGAGTACTCCAAGCCAAGAAACAAAACAAAGTTAGAAAAATGCATGATTCCTAACTATGTTAAGAGGCCTAATGCAACACATGCAATATGCATTTGATAACATGCTTTTAAACACGTATTCAAGTAAGTGTATTGAAATTGCGATGCAATTTGAATGATGCGCCAAGCCCGGTGCATGCACGACGAATGAATGATGCAAATATGCAAGCATAAGGTATGCTAATTGAAATATGATCCCTAATCTAACCATCGAATGCGGATAAATAAAAGGGAGAAAGACGTGGGGTTGGAAGACATGCACTCACGCACGCACACTTATTACAACATTGCACCCTCTCGAAGGAGGATCCGAATAAATAAGCTAAGCTAAGCTAAGCTAAGCTAATCTAATTAAACTAATTAGACTAATTATTACACAACAAAATAAAGAAATAGCTAAGCTAAGCTACTTAATTATTACAACACTTAACTAATTAGCAAACTAATTAATTAAATTACAAAACCATGCTAACTAACAAGTAAAGCACTAAACTATACTTCTTTAGTTTTGCTCTAAGAAGTTGAACATGCATGCATTCAATTTTCGCCCTGAAAAACCCACCGGTTTGCTTTTGAGAGGCTCTGTTTGCAGGGTTGACCAAGAACTTTCTGCTCCACCTTACCAATTCAATGTTGGGGAATGCACCAGTGGCTTGCCGATTATGAGTGTTTGCTGTCGGCCATCTGCCGGCCAAAAAGGCGTTCTGCCAGCCAAGGACGAAGCACTGCCGGCCATCAGTGGGCCACTGCCGGCCACTGGTGTGCTGTGTTACCACACTGCAACAGAGCACAAAT
This sequence comes from Camellia sinensis, assembly GCF_055761805.1. Classification (NCBI taxonomy): domain Eukaryota; kingdom Viridiplantae; phylum Streptophyta; class Magnoliopsida; order Ericales; family Theaceae; genus Camellia; species Camellia sinensis. The sequence goes on from NC_138963.1 coordinate 88,238,663, forward strand.
AAAGGAAAAGGAAAAATGAGGGTTTTCCAAGGGTATGTTTGTACTGTGCCCCTTCCTTATCATCTAAAAACATCAAATGAGTGGCACTCTTGGATTCAAAACCACCAATCAAGCATTTTCAATGCATGATAGCCAAAAATCCATGTTGTACACTTTCAATAAATGCACAAAAACAAGACTCTAGACCACTACCTTGTCATGGATTAACAAAGGCAATGGAGACAAAGGAGATTGGCTCATTTCATCACTTTAATTATGAAATGCTCCAATCTACCATGTGTTCAATATAATGTCCGATTGAACACATGCAATGCAAATACAAAATGCTTATCTTGCACATGTTTTACTTGTCATGTTTTGTTTACACATTTTAGCATTACCAAGCCATTCTTTAACCGGTTAAGTCCAAGGTGATTGTCCTCTAATGAGAGAGGGGTCAACCAAAGGATGATTTAAGACATAGAGATCATGTCGTTGGTTAGTAGAAACCCTCAAAAGATGATTAAAACCATTAAGCACAAGCTCTATTTCAAGCTTAAACACAACCAAAAAGATAACCAACCCTCAAAGCAAATGAAAAGTGAAGAAATGAGGGAGGTTGCAGATATTTCAGTGTTGAAATGGCATGAGAAATGATGCTACAACACGCAAGCAACTCATGCACAACATGTTCAAAAGCCAAAAACACTAAACTAGTGAAGAGCACTACACTAGAAGCATGCAATACAAAGCTTAACTGACCAAACTAGCTCAAAATAGAGCTTAAACATGCCAAAACAGTGGCTAAAACATGTTGAAATTGAAGCACAAAAGGCTAGAAAAACATGCTAACATGTTAGGCTATAAACAAGACTCAAAAGCAACTCTAAAAAGTAATGAAAGAGTAAAGCAAATGAGCATGTGACAGAGCTATAAACATTGAAATTACATGTAAAATGATGCTACAACATGCAATCAACACATGCACAACATGTTAGAGGCCTCAAAACATTAAGCTAGTGAGGGTATTTGTACTACAACCATGCAAGGCAAGACTCATATGACCAAGAGCACTCAAAACAGAGTTGAAGCATGTCAAAACATTAGCAAAAATGTGCTGGAGTCAAGCTAACACAAACTAGAATAATGGGCTAACTCATTAGGCATGCTAGATTAGTAAGCATAATTGCACTACAAGTACAAAGAGCAAGCTTCAAGTGCACCAACCAACCCAAAACTGAGTTGAAACAAGTCAAACAAAGCCTAAAACATGATGAGATCAAGTCACAAAAATGTAGAAAAATATGCTCACATGTTAGGCCATCTACACTTGCAAACAAGACACACCTATTTTGGACCTCAAAACCAAGTTTTTACCACTGAAATTTCCTTGGAATTCAGTGGTTAAAAGGCCAAAAAAGAGTTGTTTTAAAAGCTTTGAAAGATGGCATAACACTTAGCAAACAAGCTACAAAAGAGGGTGGACCACCTTTAACTCCAAAAAGGCCTTTAATCACCATTTTTAAACCTTAAAACCAGAGGTTTTTGTAGTTGAAAACTAGGCCAAAAATAGCATGCAAAGGGGCCAAACAAGCAACTAAAATAAAGCTTAAAATGGGTGAGCCTTATACCTTTGAAGCACAGCAACAAACAACAGCAATTTTGAGCTAAAACCAGCTTTGAGAGCTCAAACAAGACCTCCAAGAACCTAAGCTCCAAGGTGAAGGTGTTTGGTCAAGGGTCTCTATGCAAAAGTGTAGAGAATTCTCACTTTCAAGCACAAAATAGAGAGAGAGAGAGAGAGAGGATTCTAGAGAGAGAGAAATGTAGAGAGAGAGGTTTTAGAGGGAGAGGCTCCCAAACTTTCTTCCTTAAAATGTTCTAACCCCAAAACCATAGAGAAGGCTCTCCATATATAGACAAATACAAGCCTCAGGTTGAAATATCTGAATACAGGACAGCTGGAGCAATGTGGAAATAGCTAGAGATAAATATCTGCAAAAAATCTGAGTTTTGACATCAGTGGCCGGCCGGCCATCACTAATGGTCGGCATAGGTCCATTTCTAGCCGGAAAGGAACACTCTTGGATGGCACATGGCCGGCAAAGGCCATTCATGGCCGGCAAAGCCCATATGTAACGCCCTCAAAATAAAAGCATTAAACCCATCAATTAAGAGATTCAGTAACATTTGAAATAACCATATTCTTCCATTTCTTCAGAGTCTTATTACATAAGTATTACATGTTAACAACAAAAGCAAAATGCCCTACGGGCTTACAGCTTTCTAAGTTAACACTTGGTTACACAAAAAGGAGTACTAACTCATACACTTTAAGACCTTGGCTTGTATTTACATGTAATACATCAAAAAAGTAAAACGACACCATTGTGTCCATCTCTAGCCTCCCAAGCTATGTCCTTGGAGGTGGCATGCTTCCTGTACCTGAAAATGATATTCCCATACAGGGTGAGCCACAGCCCAGAAGAAATATACTAAACCAACCATGAACAATGACTAAAATATTAGCAATTGATAGATGGCCAACACTGATATAATCACATAAATCACATATTTATGTCATACGACTTATGAGTCCAAGTTTCTTTTCATTTTCCCTTTTTTAACAGATAGGCATATAAGCACTACCCACATTCTCAACAGATATGTATAACAACAATATCCACAGATAAGCATAAAAGCTATATCCACATTCTACAACAGATATGTATAACCACAATATCCACAGATAAGCATAAAAGCTATATCCACACATCACAAAGATAAGCATATAAGCTCTATCTTCACTTCTTTAGACAAGCATATGAGCTGTATCTACGGAGTTCATCCCCTATCTTCTCCCAACACTATCCGGTTTAGAGGTACATCCCCTATCTTCCCCTAAACCGCGGAGTACATCCCCCATCTCCTCCTCTACACATAACGTATACAAACACATTGGTTCTATATACAATCACTCAATACATATAGTTAATGTATTCTATCAACCGTCAAGTTCCATGACACACTTCATTGATTAGTTTCAGTTGGCCTAATCATCATGCATTGTCTACAACAATCACGACTATCCTCCACCGATAGCCCAAAGCAGTTATTTCTAAACAGAAAATAAATGCACAATGGATATTCAATCAACATTACATTTCCTCATTTTTTTCAATTAATTATCCCAATTAATTAAACAATGTAATTAGGTCAATTCCCATAATTAACATTTCAACCCTTAGGTCCCATTTTCATCAATGACTTAACATTCATTCCATTTCTCTATGCCAAACATGCATCTAGGTTTATTATGAATAAAACCCCAACTTTTATAAAATTACACAAAAGCCCCCAAACTTTCACAAAATTACCAAACCAACCCCAACATCTCAAAATGCCAAAATTTAAAGACAAAACCCATAGAGAGGAGTAGGATATCCCTACCTCGAAGTTTGAGCCAAAAAGAAGATGAAGACCCGAAGGCCAACGTGCTCCAAATCCAAACTTTTTCAGATTAAAACAAAGCTCTCAGTGCCCTCTATCTTATTAACAAAGGCCCTAGGCTAGATTCACACTCTAGGGAGATCAATTCTTAGAGAGAATATAAGTGTAGAGAGAGAAGGTCTCGGATCTAGGTTTGATAAAAAAAAAGAAGTGAAAAAGTGAAGTTCAAAATCGCTACTGTCCGCTGATATAAAACAGGCTCGCTCGAGCGAAGACTTGGTCGCTCGAGCGACCAGACACAGAAAACTCTCGCTCGAGCCAAGAAGCTCTTGCTCGAGCCAAAAACTCAAAAGTGCGCTCGAGCGAAAGAATGCTCGCTCGAGCCAACAACTCGAACCCTCAGGTCTGCAACCAGACGCACGCTCGAGCGACAGACCTCTCGCTCGAGCGAAGAGCAAACCAGACCGCTCGAGCCAAGAAAAGCTCGCTCGAGCCAAGAAACACAACTCTCAGGTCCAGAACCAGGTGCAAGCTCTCGCTCGAGCGAAGCCACTCTGGCTCGACCCACCAGACACAAACTCAACTCTCGCTCGAGCGACCAACTCCTCGCTCGAGCGAAGGTCCAAAAATCTGGGCAGCAACACTAGGCTCCCAAACACAACCAACCTGTAACAAACCTGCCCAACACATCCTATAACTCAATACGAAGTAAAAAGGATGCAAACAAGATAATAAACAACTACCAACATCCACGGACACATGTCCGGATCACTGTACAACAAGGGTAAACCCGGGATCGCTATAACCTGCCCCTCTTAAAGAATTTCGTCCTCGAAATTAAGCACAAGTTTTCAAAACAAGCTTTTCTCAATTTTTAAACAATGTTACACTTTAACATTTAACAATCCGACCCATTACCGGTCATCCCATCCCTTTAACAAGAGGCATTTCACAATATGTATACAACATATGTACTTTCAACATGCATTAGCATTATGCATTAACTTTCCAATTTCAACAATACAATCAACATATATAATGTTACATTCAACTTCCATATGAGGCAAGTTCTCAAAACATACTTCCAATAAACCAAACATTTTCTATGTTTCACAACTTAAGACATATATAAAAGCTCTTAAGTTCAACAAAATGCAAAATTTAAATACAAGATCACATATTAACAAACAAGTCCGGATATTTCTCTCGGACTTCCAACTCACGTTCCCAAGTGGCTTCCTCCACTCCGTGATGTTTCCACAAGACTTTCACCAAAGGAATGGTCTTGCCACGCAGGACCTGATCCCGCCTATCCAAGACCCGAACCGGTCTCTCCTCATACAAGGCATCCTCATCTACCTCTAAATCAGTCCAATCCAACACATGTGATGGATCTGGCTCATACTTCCGAAGCATACTCACATGAAACACGTCATGTACTCCGGACAACTGCGGCGGTAAAGCTAACCGATAAGCAACCTCGCCAATCCTCTCAAGGATCTCAAAAGGACCAATAAACCGAGGGGATAACTTCCCACTCTTCCCAAACCTCATCAGGCCTCGCCTAGGTGATATCTTCAGAAAGACATGATCACCTACCTCGAACGCTAAAGGCCTCCTCCTACGGTCAGCATAAGATTTCTGCCGACTCTGGGCTGTAACAAGCCTCCTACGGATAAGCTCAACTTTCTCCGTCGTCTCCCTAACCAACTCTGGACCCAACAAAGGTGCATCACCCACCTCGGCCCAACAAACTGGAGACCTACACGGTCGGCCATACAAGGCCTCAAACGGTGCCATACCAATGCTAGACTGAAAACTGTTGTTGTAGGCAAACTCTACCAAGGGCAAGTGCCTCTCCCACGTCCCACTGAAGTCCAGGACACAACCCCGAAGCATATCCTCGAGGATCTGAATAGTACGCTCGGACTGCCCGTCAGTCTGAGGATGATAAGCCGTACTAAAGGTCAACTTAGTGCCCAAGGCACTCTGCAAACTCTGCCACAACTTAGCAGTAAAACGAGGATCTCTATCTGAGATGATCGTCACTGGAACCCCGTGCAATCTCACTACGTCCCGAACATACAAATCGGCAAGATGATCCACCGAATCTCTCACGCGCATAGGAATAAAGTGCGCCGACTTAGTCAACCGGTCTATAACCACCCAAATAGCATCACTACCCCGCTGAGTCCTCGGAAGACCTACAACGAAGTCCATAGTGACATGCTCCCACTTCCACTCGGCAATAGGCAAGGGTTGCAACAAACCCGCTGGCCTCTGATGCTCGGCCTTCACTTGCTGGCAAGTAAGGCACTTCGATACGAAAACAGCCACATCTCTCTTCATACCTCGCCACCAAAACTGGCGACCTAAATCCTGATACATCTTAGTACCTCCCGGATGCACCGCAAGGCGCGAATGATGAAACTCTCGAAGTACTTCCTCACGGCAAGACTCCGGTACAAACAAACGGTCTCAGTATCTCACACTCAGGTCGGGATACACCGTCAAACCCTTCTCAACTTTCCCACTGGAGATCTTCTCTCGGAGGGATTCTACTTCAAGGTCACCTCTCTGTGCCTCTAACACTCTAGTCACAAATGTAGGCTGTGCAACAACAGAAAACAAGGCCGCAGCCTCAACAGATTCGTCCAGTAGCAAATCAAACTCGCCAAGTACTCCCAACATCTCCCATTCCCGGATGGCTATACAAGCTACATCACTAAAGGTTTTTCTACTAAGGGCATCGGCCACAACATTGGCCTTTCCCGGATGATAATGCAACTCAAAATCATAATCCTCGATGAACTCCATCCACCTCCTCTGCCTCAAATTCAAGTCTCTCTGTGTAAACAGATATTTCAAACTCTTGTGGTCTGAGAACACCTCGAACTTCTCACGAAAAAGGTAGTGCCTCCAGATCTTCAAGGCAAAGATCACTGCTGCTAACTCTAGGTCGTGTGTGGGGTAATTCTTCTCGTGTATTTTCAACTGACGTGAGCCATAAGCTACCACTTTCCCCTCTTGCATTAACACACAACCCAAACCCTCTCGTGAGGCATCACAATAAACCGCATAACCCAACCCTCTCTCCGGAATAATCAACACCGGAGCGGTGGTCAATCTAACTTTCAACTCTTGGAACGACTTTTCACAAGTCTCACTCCACACAAACTTGACTCCTTTCCGAGTCAGTCTAGTCAATGGTGACGCTAACCTGGAGAAATCTTTCACAAACCGACGGTAATACCCAGCTAATCCCAGAAAACTGCGGATCTCAAACACACTCTTAGGCCGTGCCCAATCTTGCACTGCCTCAACCTTGGATGTATCAACAGACACCCCTTCCCCGGATACCACGTGGCCTAAGAATTTGACTTCCCTCAGCCAGAACTCACACTTCCCAAACTTGGCATACAGCCTATTGGCTCTAAGCAACTCAAGCACCACTCTCAAGTGTTCCTCGTGCTCCTCCTCTGAAGGCGCATAGATAAGGATGTCGTCCACAAAGACGACCACAAATCGGTGTAAGAACTCCCGGAAAATCCGGTTCATCAAGTCCATAAAGACTGCCGGTGCATTGGTAAGCCCAAATGGCATCACCAGAAACTCATAATGGCCATACCGCGTACGGAATGCCATCTTCGGAATATCCTCTTCCCTGACCCTCAACTGGTGGTAACCCGATCTCAAGTCTATCTTAGAGAAACAACGGGAACCCTTCAACTGGTCAAACAGGTCATCTATACGGGGCATAGGGTACTTATTCTTAACCGTAGCCCGATTCAACTTCCGGTAGTCAATACACAATCTCAAGGCACCATCTTTCTTTTTAACAAAGAGGGCCGGCACTCCCCACGGCGAAACACTAGGGCGAACAAAGCCCTTATCGAGCAAAACCTGGAGCTGAACTTTCAACTCAACCAACTCTGCTGGAGCAAAACGATAAGGTGCCATAGAAATCGGCGTCGTGCCGGGCACTAAATCAATAGAGAACTCTATCTCTCGGTGAGGTGGCAAACTAACAAGATCTTCGGGAAAGACATCTGAATACTCACAAACCACCCTCGGCAACACAATCTGGGTCTCATCACACTCACTACTCTCAAAGCTAGCAAGTAGGCCACTAAGCTCGCTTCGCCCTCGCGAATCATACCCCGGTGGCAAAACACTACCAACCCGGTCTCCCAAGAAATGGAACCACTCCCCGCTCAAGGTACATAACGTGACCCTCTGGCGGTAGCAATCGATAACAGCCCGGTATGACGATAGCCAGTCCATACCCAAAATAACATCAAAACCCTTCATGGGCATGACAACAAACGGAAAAGGAAGCCTATAGTCGACGACCTCTATATCACATCCTCTAACACCCTGTTTCAGGATCAACTCACCACCCAAAGGCGATACCACACAAATAGGAGATGCTAACTGTGCTAACTCCAATTCCAAAACAGATGCAAATGCAGCAGATACAAAAGAATGAGATGCACCCGTGTCTATCAACACACTAGCAACCGAGTTGCAAAACAGAAAAGTACCTCTCACTACTGATGGAGCTGGTACTAAATCCTGCGCGGTAACAGCATACACACGCCCCGTAGGCCCCTGGTCTACCTGCTCACCTCTCGGAGCAAAAGACTGCTGCACAGACTGGGATGACGAAGCTCCCGGATTGGCCCTCGAGGCCTGCACAGACTGAGCTGGCTGAAAACCCTGCGTCTGCCTAGAACCAGACGCTCCCGAAGTGGCACTCAACTGCGGGCAAAACCTCTTCAGGTGCCCAGGCTGTCCACACTGATAACAAGACAAGGGCTGCCCCCTGCCCAAACTCTGACTCTGCGGTCTAGCTGAAGAAGAAGCAGCTCTCTGACCCCCACCCTTCTGCGGGCAAACAGAAACCTTGTGACCCAACTGGCCACACTTGTAACAGGTGAATTCCCCCTGACCACCTCTCCCGGAGCCTGCACTCGGCACTGGGAAGGTCGATCTAGCAACACCACCCTGCGACTGCTGAGGGTTAAAACCCCTCTGCCTCCTGCCATCACCCTGGCCATCTTGGCCCCTCTTGGAGCCTCTCTGCCCCTCATCCTCATCCTACATCATGAGCTCCATATGAGCTGCAGCGTCCACTAGGTGTCTATACTCCCGGATGTAAGACCCACCAACCCTCAACTTGAGGCCCCGCCTCAACTTCCGCTCAAACTCATAGCAACGGCGTTCCTCAGACGCCACCAATTCAGGTGCAAACCTGGACAAACTGGTAAAGGTAGCCTCAAACTCGGCCACTGACAAGCCCTGCTGATTAAGCTGGCTGAACTGATCCCTCAGCTTCTCCCTAGCTGCTGCACACAAAAACCTCTCCTGAAAAGCATTTATAAACGCCTCCCAAGTACCACCAACACGAGCCTTCTCGTACTTCCACCATTGACCCGCATCTCCCTTCAGTTGGAAGGATGCCAAGGTCACTTTCAGTGCTCCGTCCTCGATACCAAGCATCTCGAACGTCTTACTCATTTGCTCTAGCCACTCATCAGCCTTCAGTGGCTGCTTCGGATCCCCGACAAACTCATCCGGATTAGACCGGAAGAACTCCCTCTTCAAGAAAGAAGGCCCTGCCTCAGTTGCCTGATTCCCAGCTCTAAGAATACCCAAAGCTCCTGCTATCTCTCTGGCCAAGGCACCCATAGCCTGCTGACCCACTGGCTCGGCCACGTTGGCCTGGCCAACTCCCTCTTGTACTGCCGGAATCTCACCCTGTAACGGTACTTCCTGCCTCGCAGGTCTACCACGCCTAGCACCTCTTCCTCGTCCTGACATCCTAATAAAGGTAACACAGAACATTAGCACATTCACAAATGTGCCGAAACTAAACACTCACGTCCTAATGCATGGACAACAGTAATTCACTCCACGTAAGCACATAAACACATAAGCACTTACGAATTTCATTTCCGGATAATGATAGTCCCGAGGCGTTACTAGAGTTCCGGTTAGAAACAGCATTGATCAAGTGCTTTTCCAACAAGACTCCCAGAAACCCAAGGATCCAATCAACATCCTAGAAATTAAATCCCATACCCACATAGTCACATAGCATGTTATCAATTTAGCACATAGCATATGATACTACATCTAAGTCTCTATCAAGCGAGACAAACCCATTGTGATCCTAATCACTTCCCACGTACCCAAAGTATTCGAACCCGGTACGCTCTGATACCAAGTTGTAACGCCCTCAAAATAAAAGCATTAAACCCATCAATTAAGAGATTCAGTAACATTTGAAATAACCATATTCTTCCATTTCTTCAGAGTCTTATTACATAAGTATTACATGTTAACAACAAAAGCAAAATGCCCTACGGGCTTACAGCTTTCCAAGTTAACACTTGGTTACACAAAAAGGAGTACTAACTCATACACTTTAAGCCCTTGGCTTGTATTTACATGTAATACATCAAAAAAGTAAAACGACACCATTGTGTCCATCTCTAGCCTCCCAAGCTATGTCCTTGGAGGTGGCATGCTTCCTGTACCTGAAAATGATATTCCCATACAGGGTGAGCCACAGCCCAGAAGAAATATACTAAACCAACCATGAACAATGACTAAAATATTAGCAATTGATAGATGGCCAACACTGATATAATCACATAAATCATATATTTATGTCATACGACTTATGAGTCCAAGTTTCTTTTCATTTTCCCTTTTTTAACAGATAGGCATATAAGCACTACCCACATTCTCAACAGATATGTATAACAACAATATCCACAGATAAGCATAAAAGCTATATCCACATTCTACAACAGATATGTATAACCACAATATCTACAGATAAGCATAAAAGCTATATCCACACATCACAAAGATAAGCATATAAGCTCTATCTTCACTTCTTTAGACAAGCATATGAGCTGTATCTACGGAGTTCATCCCCTATCTTCTCCCAACACTATCCGGTTTAGAGGTACATCCCCTATCTTCCCCTAAACCGCGGAGTACATCCCCCATCTCCTCCTCTACACATAACGTATACAAACACATTGGTTCTATATACAATCACTCAATACATATAGTTAATGTATTCTATCAACCGTCAAGTTCCATGACACACTTCATTGATTAGTTTCAGTTTGCCTAATCATCATGCATTGTCTACAACAATCACGACTATCCTCCACCGATAGCCCAAAGCAGTTATTTCTAAACAGAAAATAAATGCACAATGGATATTCAATCAACATTACATTTCCTCATTTTTTTCAATTAATTATCCCAATTAATTAAACAATGTAATTAGGTCAATTCCCATAATTAACATTTCAACCCTTAGGTCCCATTTTCATCAATGATTTAACATTCATTCCATTTCTCTATGCCAAACATGCATCTAGGTTTATTATGAATAAAACCCCAACTTTTGTAAAATTACACAAAAGCCCCCAAACTTTCACAAAATTACCAAACCAACCCCAACATCTCAAAATGCCAAAATTTAAAGACAAAACCCATAGAGAGGAGTAGGATATCCCTACCTCGAAGTTTGAGCCAAAAAGAAGATGAAGACCCGAAGGCCAACGTGCTCCAAATCCAAACTTTTTCAGATTAAAACAAAGCTCTCAGTGCCCTCTATCTTATTAACAAAGGCCCTAGGCTAGATTCACACTCTAGGGAGATCAATTCTTAGAGAGAATATAAGTGTAGAGAGAGAAGGTCTCGGATCTAGGTTTGATAAAAAAAAAAAAAGTGAAAAAGTGAAGTTCAAAATCGCTACTGTCCGCTGATATAAAACACGCTCGCTCGAGCGAAGACTTGGTCGCTCGAGCGACCAGACACAGAAAACTCTCGCTCGAGCCAAGAAGCTCTTGCTCGAGCCAAAAACTCAAAAGTGCGCTCGAGCGAAAGAATGCTCGCTCGAGCCAACAACTCGAACCCTCAGGTCTGCAACCAGACGCACGCTCGAGCGACAGACCTCTCGCTCGAGCGAAGAGCAAACCAGACCGCTCGAGCCAAGAAACACAACTCTCAGGTCCAGAACCTGGCTCGACCCACCAGACACAAACTCAACTCTCGCTCGAGCGACCAACTCCTCGCTTGAGCGAAGGTCCAAAAATCTGGGCAGCAACACTAGGCTCCCAAACACAACCAACCTGTAACAAACCTGCCCAACACATCCTATAACTCAATACGAAGTAAAAAGGATGCAAACAAGATAATAAACAACTACCAACATCCACGGACACATGTCCGGATCACTGTACAACAAGGGTAAACCCGGGATCGCTATACCATACATGGCCAGCAACTTCCACATCTAGTTGGCCAGAAAAATCTACTTTTTGGGCCCAACTTTAAATGGGCATATCTCCATCATCTGGACTTCTTTACAGGTCATTCTTCAACCTAAGTTGAAGCCCTTGAAGTCTTCTTTCCAATGGTGTCCACCTCACATCAAAATTCTAAGTATAGAAAAAGATATGCCCAGTTTAGTAAAGATTGCTCAATTTTGGTTTAACCAGATTGATGCCGAACTTCTCCTCAACTAGCTTTCTCCCTTCCTCTCCTCTTTTCTTCAACCCTAAACCCATAAATAAGGTGTTTTGAAAGATTTTTCAAAGAGTTCACGTCTTTTTCATTCATTTTCACTTTGTCCTTGTTCGGTTTACCAAAAAGTGCAACATTTAACAAAATGCGTGCGTCAGAACATCGTAGGAACTTTTTCAAAAATATTTTGAAAGATAGGGTTTTAAAGTCTAAAATCTTTTTGATCAAAATAGTTTTGGTCCAAAAATGGGGTGTAAGGTTAGGATTTGAAGCTCCTCTTGCTGAAGAAATTGAACCTTTGCACTATACAACTTTCATCACCAAGTAAACAATCAGTGACGCCCAAGTCTTAAGGACGGTCAAAAATGGGGTGTCTACAGTTATATTTTTGTATGTGTTGCATTAGGCACTCGCATAATAAAGCATGCACAGTTCTAATTCTTTATTTTTCTTTGGCTTGCCCTGGAGTACTAGGTGAGCATTTTTTGCTTTAGCATATTGTATGCGTGCGATTGTTGCCACGTCAGGCATGATTACCATGAGGCTAAGTGCTTAATTGATATACCTGTTTAAATGCCGGTGGATGGAGGCCTTTTTGCTTAAGTTGGAATAATTACATTAATGTGCACATGAGCCCACTTTTTCAAGTGGTGCATTCACAAAACTCTTTCAAAATAAACATAAAATGAAAGTGTTCCAACTTTTGCAAATTAGTCTACACTTCTATGCGTCACCTAGTAAAGATAATAATTGGAACAAGAGCATATAATGTAAACAAGAATCACATCATGATTAGTAGAGGCCAATCTTTGATCGACTAGGGTGCTCAATTCATGACATTCTTCTCTCATACCTAAGTCCCCGAGCAAAGACAGTTTGGTGATAATGGATAAGTGACCTTTGGCACGAATCTAGGGTTTCCTAAATTTTTCAAAAAAATATATATATATTTAAGTGGCGACTCTGAAATCTAGTAATGCAGACCATTTTTGGCATTTTTTTTATCCAAAATCGATTTTCAAAAAGAATTGTCGAATTTGGACTCATTTGTGTTTATCAATTTCACATTGCACTTGTGAAATCAGATACAGAACCACGGGAGTTCGAATTGTAGGGCTATCATATCCGAAAGGAGCATGAAAGGCAAGCTACAGTCCATCACATGCAAAACGACCTTGGGTCCAATTCATACATAAAACGACCTTTGGTCCATCATATGTAAAACGACCTTGGGTCCAATTCATAAACACAGTTATGTGCACTTTTAGATCCATGATCGTGTTCACATTCATATTCGTATTCAAAACGACCTTAGGTCCAATCGATCCTTACAAAATGGCCTTAGGCTCATTTAACAGTCATACAAAATGGCCTTAGGTGCATTTAATAGTCATACAAAACGGCCTTAGGCCCATTTAACAGTGATACAAAATGGCCCGAGGCCCATTTTGTAGTCATACAAAACGGCCTTAGGCCCAATCTATATCTTCATCGAATAAACAGAACGGCCTTGGGCCCATTTCATATTCATACATCAATCACTTCACATATTTCATTCGAATCAAGCGGATATAATACTCATTCACAATACCAATTCATAAGTTTAGAAACTTACTACATAAGTAACATTCAAAAAATAATGCGTACACAAAAATATCTTTACTAAGATATTACTCACAGTGTTCTGGTGCTTGATTCGTCTTTGCACTTGACCTTACATATTTCATAACACATTGGGTCATAATACAATTCAATTTATTCTTTAGTTTACTTAAACTTTCTTAGGCTTCTTCTGTGCCCTTTAATTCATTTAGGATGCTCAATGTGGGCCAAAGACTACTCAGAAATGGGAAAAAAATGGAAATTGGAACATAAAACAGGTTTTCAAAAGTTTCTAAAACAGGGCACTCCGCTCGAGCGCAACTTTGGTCACTCAAGCAGTTTGTAAAACGCTGTAAAAGTACTTGTTGCATGATTTTTATGCTCAAGCAAGATTTCTGTCGCTCAAGCGATGAATCTTGCAAAATGCGGTTCACTCGAGCGCAAGGTTTGAGACTAGAGCTACTCACTACTACAAATATAGTTAAAGATCACACTTTGACAAAAAAAAATCTCGCTTTTATTAGAAGTGTGGTAAAAAAAATTAGACTGATATTTTAATCACACTTAATTTGATTGAGTGTGATAATATTTATTTTTTATGTCATTTTTCAATTAAGTGTGATTATATATGTATTTTTTAATCACACATTCTAATTAAAGTGTGATTATTTATATATTTTTTAATCACACCTTCTAATTAAAGTGTGATTATATATACACTACTACTTTTTAATCACACTTTTCAAATAAGTGTGATTATATATATATTTTTTAATTACACATTCTAATTAAAGTACGATTATTTATATATTTTTTAATCACACCTTCTAATTAAAGTATGATTATATATACATTATTACTTTTTAATCACACTTTCAAAATAAATGTAATTATATATATATATATATATATATTTATATTTATATTTAATCGCACTCCTGTGGTTGTATAAAATATTTAAATTTAATTTTTATATAAAATATACAATTCCCGCGCCTCTTTTACTCATGAATGACAGAGAACGACTCTTTCCATTCCCTCCCTCACCGCTGATTGTCAAAGGTGGCGCTCTCTCTCTCTCTCGCTCGTTAAACTAATATCGATCTCTGTTTTCTTCTTTCAAAGAGTCGATCTATCTAGTGGCTGCTGCTTTTCTCATGCTCCCTCACCACTCCTCCCTCACTACCGATTTTCAAAGGGTATTCTCTCTCTCTCTCTCTCTCTCTCTCTCTCTCTCTCTCTCTGTCTCTCTCGCTAAACTAATAATTGATCTCTGTTTTGTTCTTTCAAAAAGTCGATCTAGTGTTTTCGATTTAGGGATTTCGATCTAGGGTTTATATATATATATCTATACTATTATTAAAAGCCAACAGCTTTTATGGTGTCATGAAGCCACTCTTTAGAAACTTTTCTTAATTTTTCCTAAAATAACCTTAACTTTTTACAGTTACATCAATTTTAATTAGAGATAAAATGGTAAAACAAAACAATCAATTTCACTTTCCCACTTCCCACTCTCCACGTCTCCTCATTGCAGTTACAATATACACCGAAATCCCCTCTGTATCTACATAACTTCCACATAGAGAAGACCCCAAACGAAACAACGATACAGACCTATCTTCCACAGAGATCTCCATGGGACACGGTACTTAAAAGCCAACAGCTTTTATGGTGTCATGAAGCCACTCTTTAGAAACTTTTCTTAATTTTTCCTAAAATAACCTTAACTTTTTACAGTTACATCAATTTTAATTAGAGATAAAATGGTAAAACAAAACAATCAATTTCACTTTCCCACTTCCCACTCTCCACGTCTCCTCATTGCAGTTACAATATACACCGAAATCCCCTCTGTATCTACATAACTCCCACACAGAGAAGACCCCAAACGAAACAACGATACAGACCTATCTTCCACAGAGATCTCCATGGGACACGGTACTTCATCCTTTCCCTGTGATATGAATTAATTGATTCACTGTCTAATTGCAGGTGAAAAGGGTCGCCATAGCAAAAAGCACAAATCTTCTTCCAAGGTTCTTCCATTTCCCCTATTTGTCTATGTTTTGATTTTGCTTTTCCTGTTTTTGTAAAACAAAATTGCGTTTTTTGTTTGCAGGAGGATCATAGGCCCACAGTTGTAGAAGACGATGACTCCTATTATGTTGAGGATTTAGATGATGATTATCGTGATGGTATAACTCTGAATTTAAATTGAATTGCTTTTTTTGGATGATTTGGATAACCTGAGTGAGTGAATTATGTGTTTATAATAGTATAGATGATTAAAGGTGATAGGGAAGGAAAAAAGAGAGATTTTAGCAAGCTAGAACTTAAACCAGATCAACTATACATTTTTAAATCTCCCTCTTATTATCAATTTTGATATACATACATACATATATATATATATATATATATATATTGGTTAACAAAGATCAAAGAAGCAAAAATAAACAAACCCATAAATCAAAAACAAAGTTTTCCAGACATATTTTTCTGGATTCACGAATTAAAAACACTGAAATGGGGGGTTTTTGCATGAGCAAGCAAATCTTTTTTTTTTTTTTTTCCTGTATCAAACGAAGTCCTTTATTGCATAGACTCACTGGAAGAACATTTTTAACATTACTGTCATTCTTTTTAGGGAACTTTTTCTTTTAGCATGTGGACCTCTCTATCTATGCTTTTGGCCACCAGGTTTTTGATGAAATGCTGGAACCATTGCAAATTAACAACACTTAGCTAATAAACTTCTAAAAATACGCACCAATTATATAAGTTATTTCCAGCAACTTTGATTGATCCCTGCTTACTAAGAAGAAAAAAAAAAAAAAAAAAAAAAAACAACAACAACAACAACAACTTAGGCCTTTTAATTATCCCTTTTTCATGTTTCGATTGGTCTTAATGTTTGAAATAATTTTTTTATTTTTTTTTATTTTGATATTGTCTGTACTCCAATTGATTACTTAAACAAGGTTTCAAATGACTGTTCTCATTAAGGAAAAAGTTGGTAATTGAATTCTTCTTTGTATGTTCTATTATGTTTTCATTATTCTTGACCGTAAGCAAAATGCTTATCGACACTTTAGAATTTGATGTTCAATGTTCTCTTTTAAACCTTGATGCTTTTGTTTTTGTGTTTTATTTTGTCTCAATCCCAAAAAATACGCATATGTGTAATTGTGGGTGTATTAAAAGAATGTCGTGTAAAAAAAATGTAGTGTAAAGAATGTGTGTTTAAAAAATATAGTGTTCTTCAGTATTCTTAAATTTTACATAATTGTAAGTGTTTTGAGAGTCTTCAATTTGAATTTTTTGGTGTATTACTGTTAATTATACTTTTCATAGAAAATAAAAAGATCCATCATGTTATATCAAGTTCCTTCTGAAAAAACTTATATTGTAAGTTTATATTCATTCTTTTATATATATATTTAAAAAACTGTGAAGCATAAAATGTGTTAATTATACTTTTCATAGAAAATAAAAAGATTCCTTCTGAAAAAAGAAAAAAAAGAAAAAAACTTATATTGTAAGTTTGTATTCATTTATATATATATATATATATATATATATATATATATATATATTTAAAAAATTGTGAAGCATAAAATGTGTGTAATTGTTTAGACTTAGACTTAAAAAGTTTTGGATTTTTTTTTCCATTTGATTTGGACTATGTTAATCTATGTCAAAATGTAATTTTTAAATTTTTTAGTTTCATTTATAAAAAACTTTAATAATATTTACATTTTGTGCCTTTATATATAATAAGCCAATTAGAAAGCCAAAATTATTATTGTACTCTATTAGTCAAAGTACACATGTGTACAATTGTGGCTCATTTTAACAACGTAAAATTCTAATTTAATCAATGTACATTGTATGTAATTAATTTTTACAAGTATCTTATATATTTTCTGCAAGATTTGTAAGATCTTCAGTCTTATCTTACCAAATTGAGATTTTATATGAATTTTTGTTGTAGGGTTTTTTTTAGTTACGATTAGTAAATATTATATTTTTTTCAAAAAAAATTGAACAAATTTTAACATACATATATTTTATTTATCAAATATCTTAATATCAAATGTTACATTACACATAGTGATACATGTAATTTATATATATATATATATAAAAGAAAATTTAATGTGAATTTCACGTTATAATTCCAAACAAATTTGCACACGCATTGCGTGTGCCGGACTACTAGTACTCATATATCTGAGTGTACAATACATGAAGAAAAATCATGAACCATAACAGAATAGGGCCTCTCATTTTGGTGATTTTAGTCAACAAATTGAGATGTCAACATTTGAATGGTCAGTAGAAATATGAAAAATGTTTAGGTTCTGCATTTTTTTTAATATTAGTTTTTTTATTTTAGAGTGCAATCACTATAGCCCATATCTTTGTGTACAATTATTGGTATGTATTGGTGACCATTGGTTCAATGGTTAAGACTTGGCCTAATAACCTTAAGGTTATGGTTTCAAGTCTTGGGGCCACCACTTTGTGCATTATGCTAAAGGTTAGGTGTGTACTCAATCTTTTTCCACCCAAACACACATTAATGTGTACTAATTGCGCGTTGTTTTTTTTATCTTTTCAATCATTTGTGCTATCTTTCCTTCATATTTCTTCTTTCTTAATTGTTTATTGTTTTGTCGGAGAGAACACAACAGTCATATTTCTATTTTGTCATTGGAAAGTATTAAAACTTTTCTAATTTATTAAGTAATCAGGATTTTTTGAGATTTTCTTTGACTCTCTGAAAAATTGGGGCATTTAAAGATGAGGATTCTTTGAGATTTTCTTTGAAAGTCTTAGGCGATAGATTAAGCGACTTAATAATTGAGTTACCTCTCATGTATGATATTCATAGTAAATGATGCAAGAAAAATGTGATGTTCGATTTTTTATTTTTTATTTTTTGAATGATATGACAATAATATATTTATAAATTGTGATTAATATAATGAGTTTTGCGTTTTAAAATAAAGGGATCATAACACATAGTTATTCTGTATAATTTTTCTATTTTATATAAAAACATGTGGCCTCAAATTCTTATTTCTATCTCATTATTTAAAATACATGTGTGTAGATGGAAGTTGTGAATTTAGTTTGCATCTACTATGGCTGTCTAATTCCAAATTGAGTTCAAAGGGGTATGTGTGTATATGTGTATCATAACAGTGTGTATGTGTGTATGGCTGTCTACCTTAGTCTGCCATGTGTTTATGTGTGTATCATAACAGATTGCTATTGACAGATTGCCATCCCTATTGACATATATGCTATTTGAATATGTTGATTTTTTTTTGAATGATATGCTATTTGAAAATTTGTTGACAGATATGATATTAAGTAGAGCTTCAATATGCTATTTGAATATCTTTTGTGTGGAGCTTGAATAGAATATATTGACAGATATGCTATTTTTTAATTTGAATATGCTTAAAATATGTTGAAAAAATGTTGAAAATATGCTGCTGGATGGAATATGTTGGGGAAAAAAATTTTCTGATATGCTACAATTCGGGGATTTTTCGGGTTCGGGGGCGGGGATGGGGAGGAGGGGATGGGCTCTCCGTTGGGGATTGGGGGCGGGGACGGGGACGGGGAATTTATCATTTTTGAGGATCGAGGACGAGGAGTGTGGTCCCCGGCCCGGCCCTGCCCTGCCCTGCCCCGCCCCGTTACCTTTATTATTTATGCCCCTTTTGTGTGTATATATTTATGATTATGATTATTATTGGTGGAATTTTATAGATATGGGTTTTCATTGTGAATGAGGGTCTTCGGGTGGTAATGATACGTGTCTGTAAATCAAAGTTGAAATTGGTAAGTTTTTGTTGATGGTTGGTGGGCTTTATAGGAGGTGGGTCTATGTTAGTTGCTTTGTAGAATATACAACTCCATTACACTAGTGACTATACATATATAAGCATAAGGTGGACAATATCACTTATTTTATCTGGGAAAAGAGGACCCATATACATTCATCTATACATATATAAGCATATGGTGGAGAATTTGAGAGAGAGAACCATACAGATTTTATATGTAAAGTGGGTTTTTGAATTGGGTTGTGTAGGAGAGGGTTCAAGAAAGGAGTTGGAAAATTCGAAGATCTTCGAAGATCCTTGAAGAACAATTTCGAATTCTCTAGAATATGATGAGAGGCTTAGATTCTTCAATAATCTCAACTTAGGAACACGACAACAAAGGAGATGATGGAGATAAGAGATTGGGTGAAGAAGAAGGCAAAATGGCTAGAGAATAGAATAATGGCAAGGCTCTCCCATTGATCTCCCACTTTCACTTTCAAGGTTGATAATGGAGAAGGGAAATTAGTTCTTTCCCAAGAGTTAAAAATCTCCAAAATCCATCCCTTGTAAAGCTATGGGTGGGTGCTATTTATAGGCACCTCATGATGTAGGATGGAGCCCATGTGCAAGGCACATGGGGGATATTTTCTCTAACCACCTTGTCCGAGGGGGTGACCTCTCCGAGGAGGTGACTTCTCCGAGGAGGTGACTTCTCCGAGGAGGTGACCTCTCCGAGGAAGTGACTTCTCCGAGGAGGTGACCTCTCCGAGGAGGTGACTTCTCCGAGGATGAGAAAACCCCGAAGAGGTGACCTCTCCGAGGAGGTGACTTCTCCGAGGATGAGAAAACCCCGAAGAGGTGACCTCTCCGAGGAGGTGACTTCTCCGAGGAGGTGACTTCTCCGAGGATGAGAAAACCCCGAAGAGGAGATCAATCCCTCGGCGAACCCTTCTTCTTAGCCACACCTAACCAATGATCCCCAATCATCCCAAAGGGTCAGGGGTAGTCCCAGAGGACGTCCTGCCGCAAAATATTGCCGAGTCTCATGGACCCCCCGGGGTCGTGCCACCTCGACCCGGGTATAGGCTAGTTTAACCGAAGAGTGAATTTATCTCCACTCACCGTCCTCGGGATCGGGTCCTTTGTTCGAACTCCATTACGCCCATGGTTCTGGTGCGTAGATCCCGGAAAGCTCCGAGCCCGCAAGTGTTCTGGGACTCATTAACGGAGCGACTTCTAGATTGCGTCTGAATCCGTTCGAAGCCAAGTACTTCAGATCTCTAGATTCGTGGATCCGAATCCTTTCGAGTCCGAGTGCCTCGG
The DNA here is from genome assembly GCF_055761805.1 of Camellia sinensis. Taxonomy (NCBI): domain Eukaryota; kingdom Viridiplantae; phylum Streptophyta; class Magnoliopsida; order Ericales; family Theaceae; genus Camellia; species Camellia sinensis. The sequence goes on from NC_138963.1 coordinate 88,259,422, forward strand.
ATCTCTAGGCTTGCTTAATACCCTTTCGAGTCCGGGCCCGAGTAAGTCTCTAGGTTCGTGGATCCGAACCCTTTCGAGGCTTAGAGCCATTCAGCCCGTTTGATGGCGATAAATCTGGGCCCACCGATTCTTGGACTTGCGATAAATTCGGGCCCACTAATCTTGGGCTATTGGGCCTAAATAATTTAGTGGGCTTAAATTAGCTCCTCTTACATTTGCCCCTTGCGTGTGCGAGAAATTGTAATTTTCTTGGACATGCATACTGTCATTTCTTCGACCCTGCTTCGCATCACGTTTCCCAAAAAAAAAACATGTTGTCACGACAGAGCCTATAGATAAAGTTGATGACGCACTTCAATTTACAAAAAAAATTGACAAGCAAAAATTTAATTTTTTTTTTTTTTTTTTTTTTTTTTTTTTTTTTTTTTTTTTTACATCTCAATATATATATATATATATATTTTTCATTCCAAGCAAATAAAGCACACCGACCATCATTTTTTATTTTAGAAGGATAAGGCCCATTATTTATTTTTATAGGACCATAAATTTTTGACCTAGTCTCTTTTTATCAAACCCTATACTCAGCCGCCCCTCTCTCTAAAACAGAGACCAACCCAGGCTTTTTGTTCTTCAACAAATCTGAGGCTAACGCCATTTGCATGTTGGTCGGCGCAGCTCCAAGCAACACCATCGAAGACCCACGCCACTGTCACGGTTGGCCAGTACTGGAACCAGCTCGCCATGGTAGCTGCTTGCTCATGCTGCTAACGTCCTGCAACCTCGCCACTACCTTCAGCCATGATTTGATCAACGCTGACCACCGTTAACAGCCACAGCTTCGGCTAACACTGGTTCACGTCAACGTCTGCTGCAACTCCCCGTGACGGCGTTGTCCTTATCACCGACCCGACCTACCGCTGGCCCTCTCTTTGCCTCTTTGCTTCCTGCCCCGATTGTCCGACGCTGACCACGCATGTTGCCCGTTCAACGCGACATGCGTTGTCTTGCCCAGCGCTATTTAGCTCATCACCGGTCCTCCCTCTCAGCTTATCAACACTTTTCAGAGTTCCGAACCCCCAGATCTTGGCCTTGATTTCACACCCACTGAAATTCATCGCCCTTGGTTCCAGCCGTGATTAATCAACACCAACCACACCGCCGACTCAGCGCGGTGCCGGTTTGCCCAGTTGCCCAATGCCCGCGCTGTCATTCTCGGTTTGTGAGCAAATGTTGCTGAAACCCCATTCTTGAATATTTTTTTTTTTTGATTTTTCTGATACATAAATATGTATATATGTATTTTTTTTGTTGCTCATGAACCTGGGCTTGCAAAGAATAAATTTGGGATTTGTGTTCTTGACTTCTAAATAGCTAGTGCTTGGTCATGGAGAGAAAAGAAATGCTCCGATATTGAATTTTGCTAATCTTTGTTTTATAGAGTAGCTGAATCACCGAGTTTGAACATAAATATCTGTTGATAATGCTTGATGAAATACATTTTGAATCCTCACTTGGGATCTGAACTATACTGCTGAGACTTGTTAAATCCGAGAATGATGAAATTTTACTGCTCACTTATGTGTTTGAACCACTGTTACCAAATCTTGAACTCATGTTGACAAATCTAACATAAATAGAATATTTGATGCTTGCATTGAAATATTGATGTCAAGGGTGGAGATGTGATAGGAATGATGTCACGCTTGATGCCTTGCGCCAAGACCGAACCAGCCTACCATTGGCCTCTCTTTGCTGAAACTCTTCCTCCGGCTTCGACGGTCCAATGCAAACCACACACGTTCGCCCTCTCAACGCAACGTGTGTGGTTGCTGACTCTTCTGTGGTACCAGCGTTGATTCCGGCTTCAACTTGTCTGACGCCGACCACGCACGTTCGCCCACTCAACGCAACGTGCGTGGTCTTGCCCAGCCTAGCTCAGTCCTGTTGATTACAGTCTATAAAACCTTTCTGATTTCAACTTGAATTCCAACATCGGCTTCGGACTTCACCCCTCTAATAGTCCCAAATTTGTGAGTATGAAATTCGGCTCCCTCTTCCTCTTGTTGAATATAAATTTTGTTATCGAATGATTGATTGTTGCAACCCCGAGAATATTAGATATCATGCTCGAACTCCTGATGTAGAATTCATCGTAGGACTTGTTGATATGATGAAATACCTCGTTGAATAATAAAGATGATATATTGTTGTTTGTTTAACTTGTGGATGCTTGAGAAATACATAGCTGATGCCAAAATTTTGTGTGACCGTTGTAGTTTTACGTCGGCTTGAGAGGAACCAGCCCGGAGAGACAAAAACTTGATTGTTGCATTTTCATGAACTTGCTCAGAGTAATAAAATTGTTGTAGCTTAAATAGATAATTATTATTTGTTGATGTTGCCCCATTCTGATAATGCCTGAATCATGATCTGAAATTAATATTGTTTGTCTCAGTTGTCGGCTTTGCTATTTCAGGCAAATGAATTCTTGATTGAAATCCACGACCTCGGGGCCCTTGGAACCCGCACTAATGAGAGCAAGGGCTGTTCCTCGGAGGTCCGAACAAAAGCAAGACTGTCCCTCGGGAGTCCGAAGGTAGCACACACCCTACTTTGGCAAGAAAGATTCCTCTGGAAGATAACCGAGTCTACCAAGCTTGCACCAACAGTAGTAAAGATTGTCTCTCAGAAGTTCGAGTGAAAACAAGGCTGTCCCCCAGAAGTCCGAGCAGAAACGAGGCTGTCCCTCGGAAGGCTCTCTCTCAGAAGTCCGAGCAGAAACAAGGCTGTCTCTCGGAAGTCCGAGTGGATGTGCACTTCTACTTCGGCAGCTAATGGAAGCAAAGGCTATCCCTCGGGAGTTCGAGTAAGAGTCCACTCTACTTTGAAAAGAAAGATCCTCGGAGCTCGTATTGATGAAATCAAGGGCTGTTCTTCGGACCCGCACTAATGAGAGCAAGAGTTGTCCCTCGGAAGGCTCTCCCTCAGAAGTCCGAGCAGAAACAAGGCTGTCTCTCGGAAGTCCGAGTGGATGCACACTTCTACTTCGGCAGCTAATGGAAGCAAAGGCTATTCCTCAAAGCTCGCACTGGCGGAAGCGAGATCTGTTCTTCGAAAGTCTGAGGCGGAGAACACACTCTACTTTAGCAAGAAAGATCCTCAAAGCTTACATTGATGGAAGCAATAGCTGCTCTTCGGAGGTCTGAGTGGGAGTATACTTCTACTACGTCAAGAAAGGTCTCTTCAGGTTGGTAGCCGAGTCTACTATTCCCCTTTCTTCTTCGAGGGGCAGTAAAAAATTGAAAACTGTTTCAAGCAACATAACACAATGAAGATATACAATGTAGAGAAAATAACTTCTAATGGAGATACATAATATAGAGGAAATAAATTTCTTCATAACATAAGAAAGATAGAACTTCTTGGACAATGTAGTAAATGCAAACTGTAAATGTCATAGATAGACTTCTTCCACGGAATGTTGAAATTTGCCCCTAGAGTTGCAAGATCATTTGGAAAACTTTCACCAGCTGCTCGGGTTGTGGCCATCATGCACCATCATAGCCATGTCTTTGGATCTTTCTATACAGACTGATATCCACATCTCCGCAAGACTTTTCATGGATCTGTTGTAGTCGGAAGCTCGCTTCTTGTTGGCCAACACACCGGGCTAGGAATCCGGTACCTCCTCGGAAGTAAAGTTCACCTTGAATAATTGTGAATTGGGCAAGCTTGGCCATAGTCAGTTTTCTAACTTTGCTTCTGAGTTGTTCGAGGACTTCTCCTCTCCAGTCCTCCGGAAGGTCTTTGTCTTCGGGTATTATTGAAGGTTCCGTTCTCTTCTTGATAACAATTGTTGCCTCTTCCTCTGGAATGTCAACTCTTGCCCCTAATGTTGAGAGGGCATCTGAAAACTTGTTGTCGGAGAGAGGCACATGCTCTATTTCGACCTTCTGAAATTTGTCAAGAAGCCTTTGGACTGCTGTTCGATATGTGGCCAAGGCAGGTTCCTTTAAGACGAATTGTCCTGAAACTTGCTTCACTATCAGCTTTGAGTCCCTCCGGATCCGAATCTGATGTGCTAAGAAGTAATGTCTGAGCTTTTGGGCGGTAAATACCCAAGCTAAGCAATGTCTCTCTATCGGAGTATATTGGACTTCTGCTCCTCGAATCTTCTGGCTGATGTAATACACCGGACGTTCTGCTCCATCTACATCTTGGACCAATAATGCCCCTATGGACTTGGGGGTTGAAGTTAAGTACAACATTAGAGGCACCCCGGGCTGCAGGGCTATCATGGTCTGAGGCGAGGTCAAGGCTGCCTTGATTCTCTCGAAGGCCTTTTGGTACTCCTGGTTCCACTCGAACTTGGCATCTCCTTTTAATAAAGAGCCGAAAGGTGCAGAGATCTCTGCCAGTGCTGGGATAAACCTCCGAATATAAGACACCTTCCCGAGGAACTTCTTTAACTCCTTCTGAGAATGTGGGGGAGGCATTGCTTTGATAGACTTGACCTTGTCTTCATCTGTCTCGATACCATGCCTATGTACAAGAAACCCGAGGAACTTCCCGGCCGTCACCCCGAAAGCACATTTGAGAGGATTCATCCTCAATTCGAATTTCTGGCACCTCTTGAATACCTTCTCAAGGTCTCGGAGATGGTCATCTTCTTTCTTGGGTTTCACCACTAGATCATCGACATAATCTTCCACCTCATGATGGATCATGTCATGAAAGATTGCAGTCATAGCCCTTTGGTAAGTTGCACCGGCATTCTTGAGTCCGAAAGGCATGACTGTATAGAAGAAGTTTCCGAGAGGTGTTCTAAAAGCAGTCTTTTCTACGTCCTCTTCAGCCATCTTAATCTGATTGTATCCACTGAATCCATCCATGAATGAGAACATCTGGTGTCCCGAGGTAGTATCCACGAGGGTGTCGATGTGAGGAAGAGGGAATTCATCCTTCGGGCAAGATTTGTTCATATCTCGAAAGTCTACACATACTCTGATTTGGCCATTCTTCTTCTTTACTGGCACGATGTTTGCTAACCACGTGGGGTACTGTATTGGCCGGATGAAACCAGCCTGTTGAAGTTTTTCAATCTCCTCCTTAATCTTCTCTTCGAGATCTGGATGATATTTTCGAGCAGCTTGCTTAATTGGCTTGGAGTTTGGGAACACATCAAGATAGTGGGAGACTAGGTCAGGATCTAGTCCGGGCATTTCCTTATATGACCAAGCAAACACATCTGAGTATCGGCTTATCAACTTTAACAACTGTTCCCGCTTCTCTGGGCTAAGGCTCGAACTTACGAATACCGGCCTCGGTGCATCTTGTCCATCACTCAGATCTATTTCAATAAGTTGTTCGGGCTGAGGCTTCGGCCCATCTTGCATACATTCTGGAGCCACTTCAAGCTTTATTACTATATCATTGTCAGGAGGCTCTTCTTTTGACTCGGAGTCGGTGACTGAAGAAACCGACTCCCCGCACCTTCATAAATAGTACACCATCTTGCCTCCTTCTCGAACTTTCATCACCTTCCGAGGAATAGGCGGACTTTCTGGTCTAGACATCGCCCGCTTACTTGATTCTGCCATCGACTCCTTGTCATCTTTGATATCCTCCCAACGAGGAATTTTGACCCCTCGAGGCTTAGAGGTGGTGGGAACTTCTTCGACAGCCAGTTCGGTGAAGTAGATGGCATCAGAATAATGAGCTTCATGGATCTCGAAAGGCCTTTCTGTAGCCTGAATTGTCACCGTCTTCTTTCCCCATTTAGCCTTAACACACTGATGATAACTTGATGGTACAGCCCCATATCTATGCATCCAGGTCCTCCCTAGAATGATGTGATAATTTGCTTCAGAATCGATAATATGGAACTTGGTGGCCGAGCGAATTTCTCCAACGGCTAAATCAACTGTTACGCATCCGATAGTAACTTTCCTTTCTCCACCGAAGCCAGTGATAACTATCGGCTGCTTCACAATGCGTTCTTCAGAGATTCCGGCTTTTTCTAGAGTAGCGCGAGTCATAATGTTGATAGAGGCTCCACTATCTAGAAAGGCCCTTTTGAACTCAACCCCGTTAATAAAAACAGTCACATAAAGCGGGCGATTGTGAGAAAAAGGATACTTTCGATCAGCCTCGGAGAAAGTAATGGCACTAGATTGCTCTTTTGCCTTCCTCGGGATAGACCCCTCAGTCGACATGCATTCCTCATGGTGTGCCTCGGCTATATTAATGATAGACTTGGTGATTTCCGTTCTTGCCTCCCTGGAAAGTCCAAGCTGGTCAAAGAACTGCTTGAACTTTACACAGTCTTGCAGGGTTTTGGCATAGTGATCCGGATCTTTTTCCACTCTTGGAGGCTCGTAGTTAACCATCTCCTCGGTCTCCTCAAAATAAGATGCCACATAAACATGGTGTCCTCCTCTTCCATAGTATTCTTCTCCTCCTTCTGGATCAAAGGGATCTTCGCCATGAGTCATAAATGTTCTGCCCTCTGGATCGAGAGCACTTCCATAGTAAACTTGCTCACCCTCTGGCTCGAGGATGTCATCCAGATAACAGTCATCGTCATCGAGATTAGCGATAGCCTCGATCATTGGGCCTTCATAAGCTATCATAGCAACATTCTTGCCCTTGTCTCGGTGTTGAGGATACGGTTGTTCTCGGATGTCTTGAGTCCCTCGCTTTTTGAACCTCAATTCGTCTGCCTCGACTTTATCTCTGAAGATTTTCCTGAGAGTCCAACACTTCTCTGTCGGATGTTTCAATGTACGATGGTAGACACAAAATTCAGGGCTCTCACGGTCCTTTTTTGATGGCATTTCTTCAACATAAGGCAATTTTAGCTCTCCGTCAGCCACCCATTCCTTAACTAGAGCTTTCACTTCCTCGATTCCACATGGATAAGAAACATTCCCCTTTTCACCATTATATTGCTTTCTTTTCTGGCCTCTATGACCTCCTCCTTGTGAATTTCGGGTATCCGGGGCAGAGGCAGCAGCAACGATAGGTCCACGAGATGACTTGAAACTAGTCTTGTAACTGGCTTTAAATCCGGACTCCTGAGCCTGAGGAATGCTAATGTTCCGAGCTGCTTCTATTAATGCCGAGAAGGTGGGTAGCTTGTGGTTAACTAGAAATATTTTGTACCTGCTCAATGCCCCTTCTAGACAAATTTGAACCAGATAACTCTCCTCAACTGCTTCATGACAATCCACGGCCTTGTCCTGAAACCTTTTGACGTAGTCAAGGATGTCTTCACTTTCTTGTTGCTTCTCTTTACACAATGTAAGTGTGGTCACCTTCTCCGCCACTTGAAAGAACTTGGAGTGGAATTTGTTAACCATTTCCTCCCAACTTCGGACAGAGTTTGGGGCCAAATTAACATACCAACTATATGCTCGGTCGGTGAGGGACTTAGAGAATTCTCTCAGTCGGAGGACGTGGTTCGAACCATGAATACCTAGAGTCTCGATGAATCGCACAACATGTTCTCGGGCATTTCCTTGTTTGCCGTCGAACTTGATGAACTTCGGCACTGTATACCCCTCAGGGTATGGATAGCTCAGCATCTCAATGGGGTAAGGCGGCTTGACGTCTGGATCAGGCAAAGAGGGTAAGGTCCTCTTGCCCCGTTCGAGATCGAACATGGCCTGCACATCGGCGAGAGTGAGAAACTGTTGAGGGAGAGAGTTTGATGGTGGTATTCCCGGGACTTGGCTTATGTACCCGAAGATTGAGCTAGGGGCGTCTTGGCCATTCTGGTGCTGCGAATTCATCATTGGTGAGGACATTTGACGATACTGGCCATCAGCGCCTATAGACAAGCCAGTTGGTGATGGGATATTGAATTGAGGCCCATAGAGTCCACCGCACGGCGCCGCTATACCGGGTTGTGCTTGCAGATTTGTTGTCGGCACCAAAGGAGGCCCGCTTGGTGCTTGGGTAACATTCACTGGTGGCGTAACAAGATTAGGTACAGGCATAGCTCCCTTTTGCGCCATCATGCTCCTTATGTTTTCCTGGACACCAGCAGTCGTTGGAGCGCCATTCATTACACCAGAAACTCCCCTAGTCACCATTGGATCTTGGCTCGGCACGCCATGGAGCCCGGGCATGGGCAAACTGCTGCCGCCTACTGTGGTTTGAGCATGTGTTACTGTGGCCGTGTTGCCATGAGCCATAGGCTGATTGGGGCCTACTTCTCCTTGGATTTGATTTTGCGCTCCGGCGGGAATAACTCCACCACCAGTTTGATTTCCGTTTGGCGCTGGTGCAAAGTTAGAACTCATCACCAACATGGTGTGAGTGAGATTCTGAAGAGTGGTAAGAATCTCTTGCTGAGTATTTTGAAGTCCTTGAATGGCTTCAAGCAAAAGTGGTTGATCTGGAGCCATGGTTCTGTCATCACCACCATTAGAGGATCCTTGTTGGTGAACTTCATCTTCTCCCGCCATCCTTGTTGGAGTTGTGTGGATTCCAGATCTCGTTGAGACCATTAACCAATCCGCCTCCCCAGCAGAGTCGCCAAAAATGTAGGAGAGGGTTCAAGAAAGGAGTTGGAAAATTCGAAGATCTTCGAAGATCCTTGAAGAACAATTTCGAATTCTCTAGAATATGATGAGAGGCTTAGATTCTTCAATAATCTCAACTTAGGAACACGACAACAAAGGAGATGATGGAGATAAGAGATTGGGTGAAGAAGAAGGCAAAATGGCTAGAGAATAGAATAATGGCAAGGCTCTCCCATTGATCTCCCACTTTCACTTTCAAGGTTGATAATGGAGAAGGGAAATTAGTTCTTTCCCAAGAGTTAAAAATCTCCAAAATCCATCCCTTGTAAAGCTATGGGTGGGTGCTATTCATAGGCACCTCATGATGTAGGATGGAGCCCATGTGCAAGGCACATGGGGGATATTTTCTCTAACCACCTTGTCCGAGGGGGTGACCTCTCCGAGGAGGTGACTTCTCCGAGGAGGTGACTTCTCCGAGGAGGTGACCTCTCCGAGGAAGTGACTTCTCCGAGGAGGTGACCTCTCCGAGGAGGTGACTTCTCCGAGGATGAGAAAACCCCGAAGAGGTGACCTCTCCGAGGAGGTGACTTCTCCGAGGATGAGAAAACCCCGAAGAGGTGACCTCTCCGAGGAGGTGACTTCTCCGAGGATGAGAAAACCCCGAAGAGGAGATCAATCCCTCGGCGAACCCTTCTTCTTAGCCACACCTAACCAATGATCCCCAATCATCCCAAAGGGTCAGGGGTAGTCCTAGAGGACGTCCTGCCGCAAAATATTGCCGAGTCTCATGGACCCCCCGGGGTCGTGCCACCTCGACCCGGGTATAGGCTAGTTTAACCGAAGAGTGAATTTATCTCCACTCACCGTCCTCGGGATCGGGTCCTTTGTTCGAACTCCATTACGCCCATGGTTCTGGTGCGTAGATCCCGGAAAGCTCCGAGCCCGCAAGTGTTCTGGGACTCATTAACGGAGCGACTTCTAGATTGCGTCTGAATCCGTTCGAAGCCAAGTACTTCAGATCTCTAGATTCGTGGATCCGAATCCTTTCGAGTCCGAGTGCCTCGGATCTCTAGGCTTGCTTAATACCCTTTCGAGTCCGGGCCCGAGTAAGTCTCTAGGTTCGTGGATCCGAACCCTTTCGAGGCTTAGAGCCATTCAGCCCGTTTGATGGCGATAAATCTGGGCCCACCGATTCTTGGACTTGCGATAAATTCGGGCCCACTAATCTTGGGCTATTGGGCCTAAATAATTTAGTGGGCTTAAATTAGCTCCTCTTACAGGTTGTTTTGTATTATCAGAGAAGTTGAAAATATTTCAAGTTTTCATATTGTGTTATGCAATTCTAATCTTATAAAGCTTCATAGAGCCTTTGAAGTACTGTCATGAACTCTCTCTCTCTCTCTATATATATATATATATATGTGTGTGTGTGTGTACAATTGGGTAGGTACTAGAAGAGGAGACACATCCTATCCTAGTGTCCCTGCCATGACCCACCATTGAATTCTTGTCAAGCCATTGGTTGGTGTATTGCTAAGTGTAGACTTTTTGCCATCTATTCTATAATTTTATTTTATTTTTGCCTGTGAAAAAATTCTTAAACATAAGTTTCCAAAACACAAGCAAATTACTGGGTGCTTTAATAGTGCGTTTCCTATATGAGGTGAGGGGAAAATAATATATTGTAGTTTATTAGTCAAGTGAAAAAAATAAAAAAAATTATTTGTCATGCCTTAGATATTTATGCATCTTGGTGTGTGTGTGTGTATGATGGTTTTGCTTTTTCTTTTGAAATTTGTGAGAGAATGAATTCTTGTTAAAGCATCTTTAATATGCACATTATTGTTGTTTTGTGGAGCAAGCAATTGCCAAGGATCCCATTCTATCAAGGTGCAAAATTATTGCAGAACCTTGGGACTATGAAGGCCTTTATATTGTTGCAAGATTTTCAAATTGGGATCGATAACTCTTGTTTAACAGTTTCCCTTTTTTTAGAGTACATTTGACATGAATCATGTAGTAGTGCAGAGAATATTGTTATGTTGTATTGTGATTTTGTGTTGTAAATAAGTTTTCATGTTCATAAATGTATTGCTTTTGTTTATAATCTTCAAGGACTCAATAATTTTATTCCTCAAATAAAGGACAATTTTAACGTGTGCAATAGTATTGGTACATGGTAACCAAATTGAAAAAGCAGCCTTTTTTAGAGTAAAAATTCTCATGGTCTTCTCATATGTAACAATAATATTTATGCACCTTGTATTCATGCTCTGTTCCCCATTTATGTCTTAGCAGCTGGATGTACTTGGCTGAAAACGGAATCAGATCTTTCACCCAAAGACCTTAAAATATACTTTATTTATTGAGAGGGAGACAAACATTACCATAATTTAGACAAATTCTACTTAGTAGGTGATTTCCTTTTCTTAATATATGGAGCCTAAGTAACCAAGGCATGGACCAAATTGGTCTCCCCTCCCCCCCGTTTAAACATTTTAAAGTAGTTGAGCATTCAATTGTACATTGATATTTTATGTATCTTAACACGTAATAGGCACCGGAAACACTTACCACTTGTTACGAGCATGTTTATGTATGGCACCTACGATATGTGTGGCTCAAAAGCCTCTTGACACAACAACTTCTCTCAAAACATACTTCAAACTCCAATGGTGGTCTAAGCATGCATTATCAGTCCTGTAAAGGAGTGCCCTGACTCCCAGTTTTAAGTCAAAGACTCATATTGTACTACCTATCTATCCACCACAAAGGCACCTCCCAGTGCTTATGTTGTAACACTAGACCTCTATGGGTTAGGACCAAGATCTAGGGAGCTTCTCAAGCTCTGCATGCTGTTTCTATATGACCTTAAGTGTTGCATTTTGCAATCCTTCTAGTGTTCTCGGTGCCTAGAATTAAGGGTTGCCTGAGGTCTGATTGTCATGATCTTGGGGTCACAACTCTTTTTGTCAATCTTATAAAGAAAGGAACCCATGTGTTCTCCGAACCACATGTCACATCATCCTCCAAGATGTGTCAGCCTCTTCATGTACTTCGTCATGTGAAGTGGATCTTCCTGATATTGTCTCTTGTTCTAAGTAGGCAAGTTTCAACTTGCCTTTCGGAGCTTATAAATGACTATTTTGATTTTTTGCACTATTTCAGCAGCAAGTGCGTTGGAGTCTGTGCCTTAGTGTCCCTATGGAAAAGTCACTCCTTATTTTGTTGCTGCTGACCTCTTTCTCTCGTTGGTTCTCACTGAAGTTTGAGCTCCTCAGATCCCATACTACCCTACATGTTATATCGTACGTCTAAACCATGGTTTTTAAAAATGGGCCACAATGTAACTGTTATGTAACTGTATGGGTGGTTATCACCGTCCATTATGGCCACTATAGTGGTGTGATTGAGACACCTATTTGTTGTGTAATCTGGAGTTGCCCACTGAAAACCCCACCAATTTAGTGCTTTTGCTGCTGCTGCACTTAGTTGCTGTTGCTGCAGAGTTGTTTTTGCAGTTGCTGCAAGTTGCCCACTGAAAACCCCACCAATTTAGTAGCTCAGACCATATCTTCCACGCTTTAGAGCATTGTAACAGAACATGGTTGCTAGATTCAGCTTCACTTTTACAAAAAAAGGCAGACATTACTATAGCACCATTTTTTTGGCAAATAGTCAGCTGTTTTCACCCTCCATTACCAAGCGAACCCGCCGAAAAACTGGGTTCGGGAGGGGCAACATTAAACCATAATAGCTTAGGCACAAGCAAATTGGATCCATGTTGGTCCTCAGCCCACCTTCAGCCATAGAACTTTGAGTTGAACATGGAAGCAAGATCAAAGAGTTGAAGAAGAAATATGTCACAAGAAGTGTGATCAATATAAGAAGAAATGCTCCTAATTTTAAGGTTTTCATTCTCTCTCTCTAGCCAATCTCTTTATCTAGACCAGTGTTTTTAAAGGCTCAAGGCGCATTAAGGCGCCGAAGGTCTCTTGGAGCCTAGGCGCAAGGCGCAAGGCGAGGCGCGGGCTTTATTGAAGTAAGGCGCACAGTATTCGTAAAAAATAGAAAAATTAATATAGACTAATCATTCATAGTACTAAGATAATTTTTTAAAAAATAAAAAGTAATCAAGATTCAAGACAAAATATAGAATAATTCTCAAAGCCATGAAAGTGCATATTACATAACATTTCAATTTTTAAAGATCAAATAATCCACATTCAATAAAATAAAAACATAAACACTAAACATCTAAAACATAAATATTCAACAAATACTAATATATGTCTTAACACTTAAAAACATCAACACCAATTTTCTATTAATGTATAATGTATGTAATTTAATGTATGTAATGTATGAATTAATTAATGTTATGAATCAATTTTCAATTTTTTTAATTAATGGTGAATTAATTAATTTCAGTATAATGATGAATCAATTTCAGTATAATATAATCATAATAAATGTAATATATCTATTTTTTTATTTATGTATGTATGTATGAATTAATTAATTAATTTATTTGTTTATGTAATAATCAGGGTTATGAAAGTCAAATAATTGAAAAAAAAAATTATTTATTTATTTATCATAATCAATTTATTTATTTATTTATTTATTTATTTATCATAATCAATTTATTTATTTATGAATTAATTAATTTATCATAATCAATTAATTAAGTTATTTATGAATTTATCATAATCAATTAATTAAGTTATTTATGAATTTAATTATCAATTAATTAAGTTATTTATGAATTTATTTATTTATTTATTTATTTATTTATTTATTTATCATAATCAAAAGAAAAGAAAAGAAAAAAAAATAAAAAATAAAAAATAAAAACAGATCACCTTCAACGAAGGTAAAAGAAAAGAAAGAAAAAAAAAAAAAAAAAAAAAAAAACAGAGAACCTGCGAAGACGATCGAAGAAGAAGGAGAAGGGGAGAGAGTCGATCTGCGAAGCCCAGACGTTGTCGATCGAAGTTGAACTCGAGCCTGCGAAGTCGATCGAGAACCTGCGAAGTCGAACCTGCGAGAAGTCGATCGAAGTCGAGTCGCGAGAAGTCGAGTCGCAGACTTCTTTTTTGGAACACAGGTTCGTAATCGATCGATTAGGGTTCCTATTTGTCTCATATGCTACATGGGTCGTAATCCTCTGTGATTACGAGCCATTCGAAAGGTTATCTGAGTCGTTAGATCAGATCTACGACTTGAACACTGAGTCGCGCCTAGGCGATCGCCTTGCGCCTCTCTCGCCTTGATCAAGTCGCGTCTAAGGCGAGCGCCTGGTTCAATCCGCGTCGCCTGGTACCTGTACAGGCGCAGATGCTGAGCCTCGACTCGCCTTGCGCCTAGGCGTGCGCCTAGGCGCGCCTTTGACAACACTGGTACCACCTACTTTGGTTTTATGTGCCAATTACACATCTTTGAATTACTGAATAATGAAATCATTACCTTGCCTCAAATCATTTCCTACAATTTTTTAAGATTTATGCATCACAAGAATATTAATCTTATTTTGTGATTAGGCGGGACATGATTCGAACTTGCAGTCCACTCATGGGAAAAGGGCCCCCTTTTATTTTTATTTTTAGTCCTTTACTTCAAAAGAAATTTCTTGAAAATCAGTTAAAAGCTGCACAGAATCCTGTTGAACTTAGGTTAAAATTGTGAATTTAATAAACACCATTTTTAGACACTAAAAACAAATAAACATAATACAATGAACTAATCAAATATGTCTTTAATTTTACACAGTGTAGGCTCACTCTTGGACAATATTTTTTTTTGTGTGACTAGGTAGTGGAACTCTTTGAAAAAAAGTGTGAGGTGGTCCCTATTTGTAAATTATTATTTTTAAATAATTAAGTCCAAATTTTACTATAACTAAGTTGTTGGTTATAGTAAAATTTCTCTTGAACTTGCAATTCTTGCGGGTAAAGCGACATTTTGTTTTTATATGCTTCATGTCATGCTAGATGTATTTAATGTTAAGACATTTGAAGGGGTATGATCAGTCGGACTTTGTCTTTTGTAAGACAAGGACAGTCTCTACAAAAATAGTAAGTTTATTCATATGCTTCTAGCCGTTTCTGAATTGATTTGTGTTTTTATTTTTCAGGTCAGAAATTTCTTGGAGAGGTGCAAAATATGGTCAAAGAATTCAAGAACTTAGTTTTTCAAGTTTTTTCATTTTTTAATATATGTAAGCATAGTGTAAAACTTTTTATTTAATTCATTTGTATATACTTTTAAACATATTTAACTTTCATTTATGAAATATATGACGTTATTCCATTCAATATATGATTGTGATTCAAAATATAGTATATAGTGTGTATTTCATTCTTCAAATGTGCGTACAAAAATAATATTGATTATTCTTCAAATATGTCAAACTCTTTTTTTATCGCACGCATTAACTGTGATAAGAAATGTATATAACATGTGATCTTATTTGATTACTAATCACATGTTTAATAGATATTAATCACACTTGAAATCTATGATCTAAATGTTTATTATTACAGGTTTTATTAGTTATTAATCATACTTAAAAGATGTGATCTAAATGTTATTAATTACATTTTAAAAAGTGTGATTTAAATGTTATTAATCACATTTAAAAGGTGTGATCTAAATGTTATTAATCACACTTAAAAGGTGTGATTAAAAATGACCCCTTTTAATCACAGTCCCAAAGATCACACTTTAATAAAACTTAAAAGGTGTGATTAAATAACATACATCACACAAAAAAAGTGTGATCTTTATCTGTTTTTGTATTAGTGACTGTGCAATTCTCTGTAAAACTTCTAGGAGCTTGATTTTTACACTCGAGCGAGACTTTCTTCGCTCGAGCAGACAATTCGAATTCTGGAATTTCCAAAATTTTGTTTCAAGTTCAAAACATGTTTCCAATGGCTCAAAGCTTGTAAGTTGATACTAAAAACATGGAGAAACATTGTATAATATAAAAACATAGGTAATTTGAAACCTATTGTCCAAAATCATGGTCCACCTCCCAAATCATTTGAAATTCTTCTTGACAATTTCAAAATTCATACAACCAAGCTCCATAACTTCATAGATTATGCATGCATGTGAAATATGGGCGCTAATTCCAGTTCAAATGGTACAAATGATGCTCAAAATCATGAAGCTCAACAAAATTATACATGCATGTGAGAAACAACTCTCAATTCAACATGGGTTATATGATTCAACAATGATTCATCCCCCCTTTTCCTTCCACCCCCTTTGACCCCCTCTCTCTCTCATTGGTTACATTTTCTTTTTCTTTTTCTTTTTTTTCCTGCTCCTCCAATCACCATCCGCCACGTGGCAAAGGGGGGTGAGGGGGTGACCCCCAAAAGGGGGTCCCAAGCATTATTCTATATGATTTAGGCTCAAACATGCAAGATCATGACAATTTCTTACGTGCATGTGCATATTAACTTCAAATTCATCATATTACATTTAAATCTTGCTCTTAGCTACATAACATCTTTGAATTCACTTAGTTATGAACTTAAACTCATGAATTTGAGTTCAATTACTCACCTAGGAGCTTCAACCATTCCAATTATAGCTAATTCTTGAGTTAATCCTCATAATTCATGAATTCTCTTGCAAAATATTCAAGGATGATCCCTTTCCCCCTCTCTAAATTCGGCTCACTCTCTCTCTAGAGTGTGTATTTGTAGATTTTTGAGTTCATCCCATGAGCTTAAGTGTGTTTAGCACATATATCTATATTTGGCTAATCAAATCACTAATCAAAGCTTAGTGTTAGTTAACTACGATGTATATAATTAAATTAATCTAATTATTTTGATCCGAATTAATTTTTAATTAAATTTTACCGTAAGCTCTAAAAATCATGCCAATTATAATGATACAGTCAATTTTGGTTTCTGTTGCCTCTACGACCCTCAATTTCAAATTATAACAAGAAATAGAATAGATTTCTCTACGGTGAACAAATATAACTCCAAATTTAAATATAATCACATGAGTACCATTCAAATTCACATCAAGCACATAATCACAAGTATAATTAACGATTAACAGTATATCATAGAGCAGGGTTGTCACATTCTTCCCCCTTTTAGGAAGTTTGGTCCCTAAACTTATGTTACCTTCCATCGGAAACAAATGTGGGTAGTGTTGTCGCATCTCTTCTTCTTTCTCCCATGTAGCATCCTTTCCATAATGTTCTTTCCATTCCCCTTTCACCATTGGACTGGATTTGTTCCTCAATTTCTTTACTTGTCGATCAATGATCCGTTCTGGCCATTCTTTGTACTCTATATTTTAGTCAAGTGCTATTCATTGACAATCAATTACGTGGAATGGATCTCGAAGATAGTCCCTCAACATTGATACGTGGAATACGTTGTGTATTTGTTCCATTCCCGGCGGTAAAGCAACTTTATAAGCAATTGGACCAAGCCTCTCTAGAATTTGAAACAGTCCAATGTAACGAGGTTATAATTTACCCTTTTTACCCAACCTTAATTGGCCTTTCATTGGATTTACACGAATAAACACATGATCACCGACCTTATACTCAAGAGGCCTTCTTCTAACATCCGCATAACTCTTTTGCCGGCTCTATGCTGTCTTAAGCCTCTGTTGAATGACCTTGATTTTATTAGTAGTTGTCTGCACCAGTCTAGGTCCGAGCAAGACCCTATCCCCAACTTCAATCCTGCATATCGGAGATCTACATTTTCAACCATACAAAGCTTCATATGGTGCCATACCAATGCTGGAGTGGAAACTTGTATTACATGCAAATTTAGCTAATGGTAGGTAAGTCTCCCAGGTCCCTTGAAAATCCAAAGCACACATTATGAGCATATCTTCTAGAGTCTGTATAGTTCATTCTGATTGTCCATCATTTTGTAGATGAAATGCTATACTAAACCTCAACTCTGTTCCCGTTGCCGCTTGAAGAGTTTTCTAGAATTTAGATACAAATTTCAGATCTCTCTTTGACACAAGACACCGGAACTCCATGCAAACAAACAATTTCATCAACATAAATAGTGGCTAATCTATATGCATCATATGTAGTTAGTCTATCAACTATAACCCGAACAGAACCCATACCAAAAGGTGTCCGAGGTAGGCCAACAACAAAGTCCATGATTATGTGCTCTCACTTCTATTCTGGAATAGAGAGAGATTGAAGTAGACTCACTGGTTTTTGGTGTTCAGCTTTGACTTCCTGACGCTAAAGACATTTAGATACATACTCTGCAATCTCACGTTTCATATTTCGCCACCAGTAACTCTGTTCAAGTCCTGATACATCTTGTTATTACCCGGATGCATAGTAAATATTGATTTATGAGTTTCATCAAGAATTCTCCTCTTTAACTCAAGGATGTTTGGAACACATAACCTGCATTGGAATTTCAACACTTCATTTGCAACACTATCCCCTATTTTCGGATTAGTAGCAAATTCATTGATTATCTTCTTGAGGAATTCATCCTCTTTTTGTCTCTGCTTAATCTCGTCAATGATTGCCGGTTGGACCACAATGGCGGCTATTAATCCGCTTTGCTCATGTAATACTACTTCAATCTCGAATTTCTCAAAATCTTGCAGGATTTCCTTATGTTCAGTAAGTAGGCAAGTTAAGCTCCCCGTTGACTTTCTGTTTAAGGCATCAACAACTGTATTGGTTTTCCCGAGGTGATACTGAATCTGAAGGTCATAATCTTTTATTAGTTCAAGCCATCTTCTCTGCTATATATTCAATTCTTTCTAAGTAAAGAAGTACTTCAAACTTTTGTGATCTGTGTAAACTTCGCATTTCGCCCCATACAAGTAGTGCCACCAAATTTTCAAAGCAAATACAACTACAACCAATTCTAGGTCATGTGTTGGGTAGTTCTTTTCATGTGGTCTCAATTGTCGAGAGGCATAAGCAATTACCCATCTTTTCTGCATTAATACACAACCCAGACTTTTATAAGATGCATCACTATAAATCACAAAGTTTTCCGTACATGTGGGCAATGTCAACACTGGTGTAGTAGTCAATCTCGTTTTCAGTTCTTGGAAAGCAGATTCTCTTTCATCATTCCATTCAAATGGTTATCCTTTGCGTGTAAGTTTGGTAAGAGGTACAGCTATTTTTGAAAAATCTTTCACAAACCTTCTGTAGTACCCGACTAAACCCATGAAACTGCGGACTTCCATTATATTTGTTGGAGTAGGCCAATTCACATTCTATTTTCTATTTTCTATGGGTCTACTAAGAAAACAACCTCATCCACCCAAAGTTCACATTTCTTTAGTTTAGCAAATAATTTCTTTTCTCTACGTGTTTGCAAGACGGTTCTCAAAGGTTGTTCATGTTCAAGTCTACTCTTTGAATATATCAGAATATCATCAATAAAAACCACAACAAATTCATCAAGATAAGTATTGAAAATTCGGTTTACAAGGTCCATAAATGCTGCAAGTGCATTAGTTATTCCAAATGGCATAACAAGAAATTCGTAGTGACCATACTTTGTTCTGAATGCGGTTTTCTTAACATCTTCTGCCTTCACCTTCAACTGGTGTTATCTGGATCTCAAATCGATTTTTGAAAAGACTTGTGAACCCTGTTACTGATCAAATAAATCATCAATTCGGGGCAATGGCTATTTGTTCTTGATCGTTACCTTGTTTAGTTCCTGATAGTCAATACACAAATGTAAGGTTCCATCTTTCTTTTTTACAAATAACACTAGTGCACCCCATGGTGAAGTGCTTGGTTAGATAAACCCTTTGTCAAGTAAGTCTTGCAATTGTTCTTTCAGATCTTTCATTTCAACAATAGACATTCTGTAGGGGGTTTTTGAGATAGGTTGGGTGCCTAGGGCAACATCAATGGTAAACTCTATTTCTCTGTCAACCAATCCCCTTGGCAGTTCATCAGGAAATACATCCAGAATTTCTCTAACAACAGGAATACTATCCATTTCAATGCTCACAGATTGTTTAGTCAAGATACTACATAAATAACCCTGACACCCTTTCTTAAGCAGTTTACATGCCTTCATTGCTGAAATCAGATAAGGTGGAGGCACTAACCCATTACCCACAAATTCAAATTCAACATGTCCTAGCGGTCTAAACACAACTCATTTTGTTACGCAGTTGATAGTGGCATAGTATTTAGACAACCAATCCACATCCAAAATTACATCAAAGTGCCTAATGTCCAAGGGTAACGAATCCACATACATGGTAGCACCGCCAATTTGCATATCACAAACACGATACACAGATGTACACAATACGGATTCCCCAGAAAGAGCAGATACACATAACAAATACGACAATGACTCTAGGGGTCTAGTCAATCTAAAAGCAAATATAGTAGACACAAAGAAATGTGTTGAGCCAAAATCAATTAAAACAAAAGCATCTTAGCTTCAGTATTTCGTGTGTCACTTGGGACAAGTTCAAAGACCTTTCCTTGTCTCATTGTGTCTCTAGTCGCAGCAGGCCTCATAGTGTTGCTCGGTTTTGGGATGGATCTGGTCGAACTAGTAGCTGGTTTCCCACTTCTTTGTTGCTCAGTTTGGGTGCAATCCTTTGCCATATGCCCCATTTCACCACATGTGTAACAAGCCCCTGAAATACGATAACAAACCCCGCGGTGTTTCTTACCACACTGAGTACATGTTGGTGTTGAATCTCTAATAGAGCCCGAAGTACTAGAGGATCCCGTATTCCGCTTCGTCAACGGTCCCTTCTTTGAAAAGAAGCACTGTCTCTTACTTTTCCAGTCAATTGGTGGTTTACTTTGGTTGGCCATATTAGTTTCTAACATTAAAGCTCGATCTACCACGTCAACATAGGTGGGGAATTTCAAAACATTCACCCTTTCCAAAATATCATTATGGAGACCACCATCAAACTTTCTCACTTTTTTGTAGTTGGTGTCAACCATATGTGGAGCAAATCTAGCTAATTCAGTGAATTTGGCCTCTTACTCAGCCACAGTCATATTGCTTTGCTTCAGTTTCTCAAATTCTGACGCCTTTCTATCACGACACACTGTGGAAAATATTTTTCATAGAAGGGTGCAAAAAACCATACCCAGTTGATGCCCTTGTTATCATTGCGAATTAGCATCCACCACCTTCTTGCTTCATCTGCCACTGTAATGGTGGCCAATTATACTTTTTGTGTCTCAAGGCATGGGAATACTTCAAACAACTTCTCAATACCAAGGACCTAAGCTTCGGCCTTCAATGGGTCCACACCCCCGTGAAACAATGGTGGCTTTATTTTCTTGAATTCTTTAGTGAGGGCTATTGTTCGGTCATCGTTTTGCAAATCCTGTAAAGGTTGTACCGGAGGTGAGGGTGGTGGCTGTTGCCACTGCTGTTGTTGCCTCAGTGTTTCTGCCATATCCTGCATCACTCTCTCCATTCGGTCTAGCCGATCAGTGGAGGATTCTTTTAGCTCATCGGCTCTTGTTCTGACCATTATCTAATGAGACTTGCATTATAATTCATACAGAAAGTATACACAGTCTTCATTTATAAAAACGGCACATACATACAATTAGGCAACAATTATATGTCATGTAGTTGCATATTTCAAATCATTTTAGTAAAATCTCAATGCATTCAAACACATATTTATCATATGAATGCAACTCAAATCTTTTCTAGACACTTTATTGCTCATTTGGACAAGTGTTTGAGTTATTACTCGTGCTCTGATACCATTCTGTCATGACCCGAACCCGCCCCTGTGGATTAGGATCATAACCGGCCAGTAATCATGAGATTATCTATGGCCTTAGACAAAAATCAAATCACATTTAATAATAGGGGGCCAAAATACAGAAGCAGAACTTGAAAAGATTGTCCAATGAGTTGTGCATACATGGCATAACAAAAAAGTTTCTCATATATGTAATAACTCACACTATACAAACATCCATAGTATGTATTACATAAGTCCAAGATCATTCAAAAGTCAGTATGAACAAAAACCAAGATTATACACAAGCTTGGTCACATATGACCACAAAAGAAACAAAAAGAAAATCAAAAGCCTCTTGCATGAGGCGACCTTGGTTAACTCCTCATGACTCAGTTTCTCATAGATCAATGGGGCTGGGGTTGGACATCCCGTTGCTCATCTACATACATATAAGTAAGGAATGAGCTAACTCCCAGTGAATAATACCAAAGTGAAGGGGTTCATGAATGAGATTCATTAAATTATAATCCATAAACTACGCTTGTTGATCAATATCAAAGCAAAACAACGTTAGGTCCAATATATCATATCCAAACACAAAATGACCTCGGGTTCAATTTGTATACAAAACGACCTTGAGTCCATCATATGCAAAATGACCTTCGGTCTAATTCATATATAAAACGACCTTTGGTCCATTATATGCAAAACAACCTTGGGTCCAATTCATATACACAGTTATGCACACTTTTAGATCCATCATGTTCACATTCACCTTCGTATTCAAAACGACCTTAGGTCCAATCGATCCTTACAAAACGGCCTTAGGCTTATTTAACAGTCATACAAAATGGCCTTAGGCCCATTTAATAGTCATACAAAACGGCCTTAAGCCCATTTAACAGTTATACAAAACAGCCTTAGGCCCATTTAACAGTCATACAAAACGGCCTTAGGCCCAATCTATATCCTTATCGAATAAACAAAACGGCCTTAGGCCATTTCATATTCATACGTCAATCACTTCACATATTTTATTTCGAATCAAGCGGATAGAATACACATTCACAGTACCAATTTAGAAGTTTAGAAACTTACTACATAGGTAACATTCAGAAAATAATGCATATACAAAAATATTTTTACTAAGATATTACTCATAATGTTTTGGTGCTTGATTCGTCCTTGCACTTAACCTTACATAATTCATAACACATTGGGTCATAATATAATTCAATCCATTCTTTAGTTTACTTAACTTTCTCAGGCTTCTTTTGTGCCCTTTAATTCATTTAGGATGCTCAATGTAGGCCGAAGAATACTAAGAAATGGAAGAGAACGGAAATTGGAACATAAAATAGCTTTTCAAAAGTTTCTAAAACAGGACACTCCGCTCGAGCGTAACTTTGGTCACTCGAGCGGTCTGTAAACCTCTGTAAAAGTACTGGATGCATGATTTTTACGCTAGAGCGAGATTTCTGTTGCTCGAGCGATGAGTCTTGCAAAATATGGTTTGCTCGAGCGCAAGGTTTGACGCTCGAGTTACTGTGCAATTCTCTGTAAAACTTCTAGGAGCTTGATTTTTGCACTCGAGCGAGACTTTCTTTGCTCGAGCGGACAATTCGAATTCTGGAATTTCCAGAATTTTGTTTCAAGTTTAAAACTTGTTTCTAATGGCTCAAAGCTTGTAAGTTGATACTAAAAGCTTGGGAAAACATTGTATAATATAAAAACATAGGTAATTTGAAACCTATTGTCCAAAATCATGGTCCATCTCCCAAGTCATTTGAAATTCTTCTTGACAATTTCAAAATTCATACAACCAAGCTCCATAACTTCATAGATTATACATGCATGTGAAATATGGGCGCTAATTCCAGTTCAAATGGTACAAATGATGCTCAAAATCATGAAGCTCAACAAAATTATGCATGCATGTAAGAAACAACTCTCAATTCAACATGGGTTATATGATTTGGGCTCAAACATGCAATTACGTGCATGTGCATATTAACTTCAAATTCATCATATTAAATTTAAATCTTGCTCTTAGCTACATAACATCTTTGATTTCACTTAGTTATGAACTTAAACTCATGAATTTGAGTTCAATTACTCACCTAGGAGCTTCAACCCTTCCAATTATAGCTAATTCTTGAGTTAATCCTCATAGTTCTTGAATTCTCTTGCAAAATCTTCAAGGATGATCCCTCTCTCTCTCTAAATTTGGCTCACTCTCTCTCTCTCTAGAGTGTGTATTTGTAGATTTTTGAGTTCATCCCATGAGCTTAAGTGTGTTTAGCACATATATATACATTTGGCTAATCAAATCACTAATCAAAGCTTAATGTTAGTTAACTACGATATATATAACTAAATTAATCTAATTATTTTGATCCGAATTAATTTTTAATTAAATTTCACCATAAGCTCTAAAAATCATGCCAATTATAATGATACAGTCAATTTTGGTTTCTATTGCCTCTACAGCCCTCAATTTCAAATTATAACCGGAAATAGAATAGATTTCTCTACGGTGAACAGATATAACTCCAAATTCACATATAATCACATGATTAGCATTCAAATTCACATCAAGCACATAATCACAATTATAATTAATGATTAACAGTATATCACCAAGCAGGGTTGTCACACTAACACAGTACATGAATTTTAGCAAAATCATAAGATGAATGTACTATGCATGTCATTTTCCAAACATTTCTTGTTTTTCATCTCAAAACAATGCGATGCCAAATTATGAATCAATTCATGAAAATAATCCTTTTACATAGAAAACGAGGTAATGGAAACAACACACTGGGAATCTCTAGGTATGTGCCTGCAACTAGTCTATACAAGCACTACCAAAGCCATTTTATTGGTACTAACCAAAAGGATCAGCACCTAACCACGTGGATTTCTGGACTTTCACTAAGGACACACAAGCCAACATAATAAAACGACAACCACACCCCCTAACTAGATTCACCATTGTATTCACCCATTTTTCTAAAAAATGAATACATTTACAATGTTCAATGTAAGATGATGCACAATGCACAATGTATGAGAAATTAGTTTCAATTCAACCTAATCCTCAGGCAACGTTTATAGCAATCAAGACTATCCTCCACCGATAGCCCAAAATAGATATTTATATTCAATAGATAAACTCCAATCAAAAGATACATTTTCTTCAATTTCAATGGGAGTGATAATACATATCCAACTCCACCATCATCATTAACATAATCATTATTCCAATTCCACAATGTCCAACATCACTTTCCATTTCCCTATTTATAATTTCAAATATCCAAATTAGGGCAAAACCTCCCCCCCTCCTCTTTTTTTTTCCAAAATCAATTTTGAGAAAAGCTTTCCACCATTTCAACACAACTCATCCATAACCATATTCCTACAACCATTTTCAAGAATCAATTTGGAAAACCCCTCTTTTGATTTCAAACCAAACCCTAGGTTTTACCAAAATTTCCCAAACACATAACCTTTTTGAAAACATAAATAACTAGGCTAAAAATCATAAAAAAGAGTCAAAGAAAACCCTAGCTCAAAGGAGAAGACCAAAGGAAACAAGAAGTAGAACTCAACGGAGCCAAAAACACTAACTTCTCCGATTAGAACGAAGCCCTTAATGTGCTCTATCTTTTACTCTAAAGGACTAGGGTGAGGAAATGAATGGATTGAGAGTATTTGGTGCAAAAGCTCAATAACTAGAGAGATTGAGAGAGAGAGAGAGAGAGGAAAGAGAGAGAATAGATTTAGGGTTTTGAAATGTTTAGAGAGTGAAAAAATTAAAAAAGTGATCCAAAATGGCTATTTCTCGAATTGATATACGCACAGATTGCTCAAGCGAAGGAATGGTCGCTCGAGCAACGGATACAATAAGTGATACTGCTCGAGCGTACAATGACCCCCTCCTAGTAGTTCAGACCTGTAAAAGTTCGCTTGAGCACAAAAAGCATCGTTCGAGTGTGTAGACACCCCATTTTTGACCGTCCTCAAGACTTGGACGTCACCGTTTGAACACTCGGTGATTATCCATGATTGTGTTCGTTTGGAGTTCCCGGAGGTCTCGGCTCGCGTGCCTTGCCTCAGGATCTCCGAACCCAACCGTTTAGTGTCTAGTTTCACACCAAACACTTGTGTTTTGCCTTGGAGGGGCAGGGAATGCCTTGTGAGGCATCCCCACACACCACCGGCAGTGGCTAGAGGCCACTGGCTGGTTTTTGCTGCCACCGGCAATGTATATTGCCGGCCGGCACTATTTTTTGCTGGTCAGCACTATTTAGTGCCGGTCGGCACTCTTTTTTTCCAAAATGGCATTTTTGGCCGGCCGACTACTGTGCATCTGCTTTTGCAGATATTTTAAGACAGCTGTCTTGCTTTTTGCTCCCCTCCATACACGTGTATGGAGGGATCTCCCTCTTATGAAGCTTGTCTTGTAAGCTTTACAAGACAAGAAGTTCCATAAACGGAGGGGCTCTCTCTTGTTGCAAGGGTTAGACACTTGAGATATTTTAGAGAGCTTAGACAACCATTTTTAGGGTTTAAGTTCTAGGGTTAGGGTTTGATACACATTATCTCTCTCTTTTTCCCTCTTGTGTGTGTTAAAGTGTGTTTGTGTCTTACTATTGCACACAAACACATAGTGTTTCACCTTCCTATAGCTACTGAGGTTCTAAAGGACTGGTTTTAGTGCTTTGGTGTTGGATTCAAGCCAAAGAGGGCCATTGGAGCACCATTGTTGAAGAGGTCTTCAAGGGTAAGAATCTCACCCCTTTATTCCCCATTTTTGCACCTTATTTCTACCTATCTTTAAATCGTTTTTGAGCTTAGTGTATAATACTAAAAAGTTCTTTTTTTAGACCCTCTTGATTGTTTATTAAGGGTGTTTTGTGGTTTGAGGGTGTTTGACCCCTCTTAGACCTTGAAAGGCCTTATTTTGTGCTATTTTGTGCTAGTTTCGAGACTTTGGTGTTTGGGCCTCTTCACCACTGAAATCTTGAGGGATTTCAGTGGTGGATATGGTGCCTTGAAGTCTCCAAAAGGAGAGGGCCACCCCCTCTCCTTGTTGTCCTTGAAATGGACCATTTTTGGCCTCTTGAGAGAGCACCTAGCTAGGCTTCATGTTGACCATGCCTTAGTTGTTTTTTGTGCTTAATATGTCATATTATACCTCTGATTTTTGTTGGTTTTGGTACACCATGCATGCTTAGCATACCTACCATGTAATGCCATGTTATTGCCTCAATGTGCCTTAGGTTGTTAGCCCTTGTTAGAGCATGTTTTAGGCTTGGTCTTGTGAAGCTTTTGTGCATATTTTGCCATGTTTTAGGTCTGTCCATGGTTGTTTGGGTCAGATTTGGCATGCATCATATAGCCCCTTTGCATTTTGGCTTGTTGGCCTTAAGTGTGTGAGTGTATAGCATGACATTTTTGCATTGATTTGGTGATTTGGGACCATCCACCATGTCATTTCAGACCTTATAGTATGCTTGCATGCTTGCTTTATTTGTCTCTTTAATGCTTTGGAAGCTTGTGTAGTATGCTCCATGTTTTGGCACTTGTGCATGCCTTTGAATTTGAGCCATTTAGATGCCATCTAAGTGGTCTTTTGGGCTTTATTTTATGAGCTAAAATTCTGTTTTTGGTCAATAAGTTCATACCATGTTTGGTCTTGCTAAGTGTAGTTCAATACTCCATTGGTTTGCTTTGAACACTTAGGCCATTTGTTGCATACTTGGCCTGATTTGTTGCTTGGTTTGACACCACCTTAACATGATTCTCAATGCTTACTTTGCATGACATTAGTCCATGTTATACCCCTTTCAAATGTGTTTGAGAGTTGTCCAATATGTGCCTAAGTGTTGGCCTTTCAACATGTGTATGTGTGCATGTGTATTTGGTCCCTCATTATAGCACTTTGGCCGCTGTTTTGGGCCTATTTAGAGCTGCCCAAATCTTGTTTAAGTCCATCTTTTCATCCATTAGCATTGCCTCATGTGTGCTTGTATGCTTGCATAAGTGCCTTGCCATGCCATGTTACATCCTTAGCTTGCATGCCTAGGTTGCATTGCATTTTGCATGCATGCCTTGTTCCTTGACTTGGTGATAGGAATTGGGCCTTGATTTGTGTGTTTGGTTTGCATTTCATTTGACATGAAAGTTGCATACTTGATTCTTTGGACCATCATGCATGGAAATGCGTGATTGGTGGTCCGAGAATCGAGACACATGCCCCTTTGAGTCACAAACATGATAAGGGACATGAATGATGCATATATGCTTTGAATTGTGCTACCATGCTTTGCCTTGCCCTCTGTTGCTGTCAATTGCAGATTCTGCAGGAATACTTTGCCGACCGGCAGTGTCAAGCGCCGACCGGCAATCCCTTCTCTGCCGACGGCTTCATTTTGTGTCGATGGCCATAACACACTGCCGGTGACAGTTTCATTCAGCCGGTGGCACTCCTCAGTGTCCAAGGAACCAGTTCTGAGATTTTGGCAGCCTCCAGAGGAGTAAAGGAAGGAAAACAGAGGCAGCCTATGCATGGCGGTGCATTTCCGAGCAAGATCCGGCATGCGCTGCATTTGGCCCTCCTCCCGAGGCGGTTTATCTGTTTTCCTAGCTTAATTAGTTTATTAATTAATTAGGCGATTTGTAATATTAATTAGCTTGCGTAGTTAATTAATTTGTATTATTTATTTGGTCCCTCCGAGCGAGGGCAAATCTGTAATAAGTGTGGGTGAGTGTGTGCATGTCTTCCAACCCCCACTTCTTTCTCCCTTTTACTTACCTGCTTATGATGGTTAGTAATAGGTCATGTTTAATTTAGCATACCTTATGTTATGCATGCGTGCATCATTCATCGGTATTGCATGCACCGGGCTCGGTACATCACGCTAACTACATTTGTACTTCAAATTCAAAACTGAATATGTGATAGTTGTGCATTTTCATATGCCATGTTTAGGTTAGCCGAGCCTATTCTAACTGCATCCTGTATGTGTTGCATTAGACAATTGACATGAACTAGGACATGCATGTTTGCTAACTAGTTTATCGTTTTGGCACGGAGTACGATGTAAGTATTTTCGCTTTAGCATCTCGCATGCGTGTGAATTTTGCCATGACAGTATGTTTACCATGTGGCTAAATGCTTACGTGATATTACTGTTTGAATGCCCATGGGTGGAGGTTGGATTGTTTGAGTTGGAAAAACTCGTTGAAATCCGTGTTTTAGCCTACTTGAGAGTAGCAAATTCCAAAGCGCTTTTCAAAACAAGCGGATATGCAATGTTTATTTCCAAATTAGGCAATCTAGTCTATACTTGTTTGCTGCGCGCATAACGTAGTAATTATAGGCTAATAATTGGAATAAGAACACATAATATTTTCAAAAACGGATATCACGGTTAGTAGAGGCCGATCTTCGGATCGGGCGAGAGGGGGTGCTCATAGCTGACCTTCCCCAATCGTACCCTAGCTCCCGAGCCGAGACAACTCCGGTGATGACGGACATGTGGCCTTCGGCACCGAGTCAGGGTTTCCTAAATTTTTCCATTAAAAAATATTTAGGTGGCGACTCTGTATCTGGCAAAGCAGTCCATATTTGGCACTTCTTTTCAAAAAATCTGTTTCTCAAAACGATTTGCCGGATTTGGACTCTTTGGTTCAAGACTCAGAACCGTGACACAAAATTGAGAGTCCGAGCTGTAGTGACCCCAAATGAACAGAACGGGAGCTCACCCTCCCGGGGCGTTCGGGGACGTCTACAGAGTGCAGATATCAAACTCTCAATAGTTTCACAGATTGTAAAAGACCACTCGAGTGCAAGAATGGTCACTTAAGTGAACAAGGAAAATTCTGGGCAACAACACTTTGAAAAAAATTAACTTCCCAACCTGTATCAAACACCCCCAAAACTCCCAAAAAGCCGAACTCAATAAACAACAAGATGGAAATGAGTTGAACAATAGTTAAATAAACAAGTTCTCGGATCCAAAGCAATAAATGGTTCGAGTCTAAACCAGAATTGTTATATGTTCTCTAGCTAAGTTCCCTAGATCTTTGCAGAGAGATCTGTTTGGTTATGAGGTCAAAAATCAACATCCATGTGTGGGATTCTATCTATTCTATAGTTACTTATCCTATCTTATTGGGTTGGTTCGCAGGTACAATCTTTGTAATTTTATGGTGTACTTATAGCTTGGTTAGTTCCTATTTGGAAGGCTACAATTTCTTAATGGCCGCAGTTTCTACTCCTGTTAATAGTTTAGCATGTTATTGACTTAGTGAAATCCTCTATTTCGTATACTGGAAAAAGAAATGATCCGTCGAGTGGTTCCTTTTGTAAAAGATACCCTAATTGTAGTCTCTTTCCTAGTACACGGAAGACTGAGGATATCAAGTCTGGTACACCGACTAAGAGTGAGTGAAGTCATGGGATGTTATCTCCTGAATTTTGATGAGGATTCCAATAGAAATCCTTTTGTCTCATTTGTGATTGTGAGTTGAATGAATAAACAAATGAAATCAGGAAAAAGATCGAAGAATTTTATTAGTTCTATTATTTATGCTTTGTAATTCAATTTACAAATCCGGATCTGTTTTATTTTTGTTTAAATACACTCATTTTATACAACAATGTTAACATATATTATTTTTGTTTCTAAAAGAAATTTAAAAAATAGATTTTTTTTGGCAAAGTATCTTCTAACAGCTTTATATTTCTAGAAAAATAGTAGCCTTGTTCTCTTTCTTTAAGAGAGAGAGAGAGAGAGAGAGAGAGAGAGTTGTGGATGATTCATAGTCTTGATTTTAGTTTTATTTGCCTAATTGCTTTCTAGCTTTGATTGATATAACTCTAGGGAACTAAAATTAATTTAGTTACTTAGAGTTATTAGTTTGTTTCCATTAGTCATTTGTTTAGTATTTTTTCTAACAATTTATTCTTTAGTTAATTTATTTTATTGCATAAGGTTGCTAGAAGTGGAAAACAAAAATTAGTTTAATTACATACGACTCTTTAATTTTATATTAGTTGTTTGAGTCTTATTTTGTTATTATGCTAACTTTCTTTACAAGTATACTTATGTGAAAGGACAAGAAAAAATAAGAACAAAACACAACTTTAATTTGGACTACTAACAATTTTGTAATAGAGTTACCTAAGCATGGGAAAAAAGGAATTTTGGACTTTCAGTTTTGTGGACATTTTTCTGGACTCTTTTGTGGATTGGTTTTGTTTACACTATTTTGCTTGCAATTTTTATTGATTATTTTTTGGTAGTAATTTTTAATTGCTTGTAAGTTTGGTAGCAATTTTTATTGCTTGTAATTTTTTATTTTTGGGACTTGAGATTTTATTAACCTAGTGTATCCCCTTCAAAGTTAGTTTTGAATTTGTTTCCCTTTGACAATGAGTTAACAATATTTTGGAAGCTTTTTCTAAGGTTAATTGGGTTTTAAGTGGGGCTATTGTGACCCCTCCAGTCTTTTTAGAAACTTTCCTAACTTTGTTTGATTTCTGAAGTTAGTGGTGAGATTATTTTTGAATTATTTTTCAGTGTTTTGAGATTTTTTTGTGTTAATTTTTTTTTTTTGGAAAAACAAAATAGTTGAAATTTTGTTGTGTTTTTCAGAAATGACAACTATTACCGATGCTGCTGCAACTAGTACTAGAGTGGTGAATGATAATGGGAATCTGAATCTCATATCAACAAATTGTCAACCCCTACTGTTAACCCTATGATTAATCCTGTTATGACTCATATTTCTGTTCTGGGGGGATCACTCAATCATCATGAGTGCTCGGAAAAGTTCATCGGCATGAATTTCAAGGGATGGCAACAAAAGATGTTGTTTTACTTAACAACTCTCAACCTTGGGAGGTTCTCGAGTGAGGATCCACCAGCCATGGAATAGAATAAACAAGATAAACAGAAGCTCATGGCTCTAGACACTTGGAAGCAATCTGACTTCTTTTGTAGGAACTATGTTCTCAACAACTTGCCACATACAATTTTCAATGTTTATTAACCTAAGAAGTTGGCAAAGAAGTTGTGAGATTCCTTGGATAAGAAATACAAAACCGAGGATGTTAGGGTGAAGAAATTTTTTGTTGGTCGATTTTTAAATTTCAAAATGGTGGACTCAAAAATCATCATTAGCCAGATCCAAGATTTTTAAGTAATTTTGCATAAGATTCATGCAGAGTGAATGTTCCTGAGTGAATCATTCCAGGCAACTGCTTTGATAGAGAAGCTGGCTAATGGCTGGAAAGACTTCAAGAACTACTTGAAGCACAAGCGAAAAGAGATGACAGTTGAAGAGCTCATTGTCAGGCTTTGTATTGAAGAGGATAACATGAAGAAAGGGGAAATGTACCCTCACTGTCAAGGCCAATGTGGTTGAGCATGGCCAGTCTTCGGGGGTTAAGAATAAGCAACTTGTGAAAAAAAGGCTCGAAATAGGTGGTGTCTGAAAGAGGCTGGTCTACAAGTTGTAAAAACCTATTTGTAGGTTTTTTGGGAAGTGCTACAATTGTGGAAGCGATGGGCATTGCGCTATTAATTGTCGCAAGAAGAAAAAGCCAAAAGTGAACTTGGTGGGATCTAATCCAAGGGAATGTTGGGTGGACACTAGGCCACTCACCACATCTATGTAGAAAAAAAAGATGTTTACAACCTTCGAGCCGATTACAAACGGCGAGAAGTTGTTCATGCTGCAACCTTGACCATCGAGGGAAAGGAAAAGTGGTCCTGAAGATAACTTTAGGAAAGGTGCTGACTTTGAACAATATCCTCTTTGTGTCGAACATTATAAGAACTGTAACGCCCTGGAAATATGGATATCAAATAACCCACTATAATGCCCCACTAACACTCATTCTCATTAGGTAAAGTGGAAGCTTAATTAATTACAATCATTCAATACAAGAAACATTTCTGAATCCATATTCCATTCATTAACACCCCTAAGGTATTACAAATCATATCACGTGTATTAACACATTCATTGATTCTAAAACATGAATCTATAGTATGTGATCAATAAGAAACATCATCTAAACTACTACAAGTTTATGCCTTAAAGGTTGCAACTTCTAAGGCATAGCCCGATTACATCAACAAGAGTTACAAAACCTAATACAAGTAAGCCCTTGGCTTTATAAAAGAAAGTAAACAAAAACGAGCTTCAAGATCCAAGATCCTCCCATGTCATCACCTTGGTAGAGGCACACTACCAACACCTAAAAATGTTTTTCCACATAGGGTAAGCTAAAAGCCCACTAAAGATAATCTTAATGGCATGTATGATACTTAACAATGGCATATGGTGAATGCAAATAAAATTCCATGATGGAACATAAGTATTTTTTTAATCTTTGAAACAATGTTGTGCAAGAGTTCCAAAATCCACAATTCAAACGCTTCTTCAAATTAGAAAATAAGACAATAAATACAATGCTGTAAATTCTTAGGGCTAGTGTCTGCAAGTAGGCTATAAAAGCACAACCAAAAGCTACTTTACCGGTTTCTAATCGAAGGAATTGGCACCTGATTGTGCGAATTTTCAGACTTTCACCATGGGCCTATAACCAAATTAATTATCCATAACCACACTCATTACATAGATTCACCATTTTATTTACCTTTCTTTCACAAAACGAATTTCCAAGAATTCTCAAAGTGCACAATTATAAAACAAATAATTCAATGATATGTTCCATGAAATGCATGAATTATAAATATTTCAATTCACCTAATCCACGTACAATTTCTACCACATGGTAATGCTATCCTACACTGATAGCCAAAGACAATGATCTCTAATTCAATTATTATAAGATAACCATAATAATACATAATCCAAAGTTTTCCAACTTTTCAATCCATCTAGGGTTTGAGTAAAATTGGGGTTCCTCTGTAAATATAGTTTTCTCAAGTTCCATAGCCACAATTCATTTACAAGAAAAATCAATATGAATATTTAGCAAAATTTGAGAATCCCCCTTCATTTATGCATCAATATATATAATCAAAACCCTAAATTTTCATATATTGCCAACTATCAAAATAGCACATAACCAAGCAAAATATCATGCTCATCGTCAAGAAAATCCTTACCTCAAAGCAAAAATCCTTACCTCATGCCCAAAAATCCATAGCGATGAAAACTTGAAATTTTTAGATCAAAACAACGCCCTCCACGCACTCCACCTTTTTATCTCAAGCATTAAGGGTAGGAAATGAACGAAAAATAGATGAAAACCAAGGTTTGATAGTTTGGTGGCTCAAAAATGGCAGAAATAGGTGTGATGAAGAAGATAGGAATGAAAAAGTAACTTTTCTCGCACTGGGGTGATATTTATAGGTTGGGCCATTGCGAGCGCAAACTACAAATCATAGAAGCAAAAGACACAATTACAGGCGCGACCTCCAACACCCCTGGTGAGATCCCAAAGTCATGACGTACCCTTACAGCCCTACACGGGTCATGCAACTTTCCCAGGTAGGGGACCTAAAAGTGTGCTTTGGTTGTGAGCGTGAAACTATCTTGCGGGTGCGACGTGAACATCGTGAACGTGACCATACAGATCGTGGCCTCTTTTGCGACCTATCACGGGCCATGCAATTTCTTCAAGCCTAAACACCTAAAGGTGGTTTTGGTCGCGACCTGATTACGACTCCTCACGGGCGCAACCACGCCTCTACGGCAAGCTGTCCCGAATCCAAATCTCAAAATCAAGGTTCCCTACAAAAAACAAAAAACAAAAAAAAAAGAAAAAAAGAAACCCCAAACAAGTGCGAACTCAAAAGAAAAGAATAATAAGGGTCGGGTCTTAACCTGGGTCGCTATAAAAACCTTGTCTTGGGGTCCCTCCTATGTAAGCATGGTTTTCGCATGGTTTTTTAATCCGATAAGGCCGTGTTGACCAAAAGTGAAGATTATGTAAGAAAGGGGTACATGTTAGGTGGTATGTTTAAATTAAATGTAATGATTATTATCCCTAAGATTAATGAGAAAACTTTTAATTCTGCTTACATGCTCGAGTCTTCTAATTTATGGTATGGTAGACTAGGTCATATGAATTTTGAATCTTTGTATAGATTAATCAAATTAGATCACATACCATCTTTCGAGATTAATCCGCTTCACAAGTGTGAAACTTGTGTATAAGCAAAGTTAACTAGGACTTCATTTCATTCTATTGAAAGAAGCTCTGACTCTTTGGACTTAATACATAGTGATGTGTATGACTTGAAGTTCATACAATCTCGAGGTGGCAATAAGTATTTTATTACTTTTGTTGATGATTACACTAAATATTATTATGTGTATTTACTTAAAAGTAAATATGTGGCTATTGAAAAATTTATTGTTTTTAAAAATGAAGCTAAGAATCAACTAAGCCGAAAGATTAAGGATTTGAGAAATGATTGTGGTGGTGAGTACGAATCACCATTTATTGACATTTGTGCTCAATATGGGATCATCTACCACGCGCCCTACTCCCCTCGGTCAAATGGCATTACTGAGCGAAACAATATGACATTGAAGGAAATAATGAATGCAATGTTGATTAGTTCTGTATTGCCACAGCACATGTGAGGGAAATCTATTCTCTCCGCGAATTACATTCTAAACAAGGTACCTCGTAAAAAGGTGGACAAGACCTAGTATCAATTATGAAAAGGCCACAAACCTTAATATAAATTCTTACGAATATGAGGGTGTTTTGCAAAAGTAACGGTGCCTATACCTAGGCTAGTTAGAATAGGCCCAAAATCTGTGGATTGTATATTCATTGGTTATGTACAGAATAGTAGTGCATATTGGTTTCTTGTGCACAAGTCTGATATTTTAGATATACACAAGAATATCATTATGGAGTCATGGAATGCTTCTTTCTTTGAAGACGCATTTCCTCTCCGAACCCAAGAAGGGGATCCGAGTTCCTTGAAGCAAATTAATGAAGTTGCTAGTGATAGTGATCAAGTTGAGGAGTTAGATGAACCAAGAAGGAGTAAAATGGCTAGGACTTCCAAGTCCTTTGATCCAAACTTCTTGACTTACATGTTGTAGAATGAGCCTTAGACTTTCCACAAAGCGGTGACTTCTTTAAAAAGTCTTTTGTGGAAAGAAGCTATCAAAAGTGAGATTGACTCCATCTTACAGAGAAACACTTGGGAGTTGGTTAATCTATCCCCAAGTAGTAAGTCTTTTGGTTGTAAATGGATCTTTAAAAGAAATATGGGGGTTGATGGGTCAATTGATAAGTATAAAGCTAGACCAGTTATCAAAGAGTACATGCAACGTAAAGGCTTGGATTATTTTGATACATACTCACTTGTGACAAGGATAACATCCATTTGCATGGTGATTGCGATAACAATTTTGCGTAATCTATAGATTTATCAAATGGATGTTAAGATAACTTTCTTAAACGGAGATTTGAATGAAGAAATCTACATGGTGCAACTTGAAGGGTTCTCAACTCCATGGCAAGGGAAGAAAGTCTATAAGATTGTCAAATCTTTGTATCATTTGAAGCAAGCTCCTAAACAGTGGCATGAGAAGTTTGACAATGCAATGTTGTCAAATGGGTTTAGAATCAACGAGTATGATAAATGTGTTTGTGTCAAAGACACTAACAGAGTTTATGTCATTTTGTATCTATATGTTGATAACATGTTCATTGTTAGTAGTAATGATGATTAGAATTACCGAGAATTTGTTAAACTATAAGTTTGACATAAAGGATGTGGGCATTGAAGATATTATTATGGGTATTAAGATTACCATAATATCCGGTGATATTGTACTTTCATAGTCTCATTATGTTGATAAGATACTTGAGAAGTTTGGTGAATCAGATACGAATGTGTCAAGGACACCTGTAGACTTGAGTTTGCATTTGACAAAGAATAATGGGGACTGTGTCTCTCAACTAGAATAGTATTGGGTTATTAGAAGTTTGATGTATCTAATGAGTTGCACCAAGCCGGATATAGCCTACTCGGTTAGCAGGCTTAGTAGATACACAAGTAATCCTAACGTTACTCATCGAAAAGGGCATTGTGTAGGTGTTAAAGTTTTTACGCTACACTCGGGATTATAGGCTGCATTACACCAGATATCCAGCGGTACTAGAAGGTTATAGTGACACAAATTGTATATCTGATATAAAGGATTCGAAATCCACTGGTGGATATGTGTTCACCCTTGGAGGAGTAGCCGTGTCTTGGAAATCTTCTAAGCAAATGTGTATATCGAGATCAACAGTGGAATAGGAGTTTATTTCTTTGGACAAAGCAATGGAAAAAGCTGAATGGCTCCACCATTTCATGAAGATATTCCACATCGGCCAAAACCTGTGCCAATTATCTATATACATTGTGATAGCCAATCAATCAGCTTTTAGACAGGTATAGAGTAATTTGTATAATGGAAAGTCTAAATATATCCGCCATAGACATAATTTCATACGACAGCTACTATCTAATGGGGTTGTCTCTATAACCTATGTAAAGTCTAAAGACAATATTGCGGACCCATTAACCAAAGGGTTAAATCGAATGTTAATAGATAAGTTGTCAAAAGGAATGGGATTGAGGCCTTTAGTGAAGGGTGTTACCGGAATGGATACCTAATCTAGTTGACTGGAAATCCCAAAATCTAGATTCAACAGGACAACCTAATTGTGTGTAACGGTGGTATGTCACTGAGGACATGAAACTTCCTATCATTCCTTTATTCAGTGATGTTTGTGAGTGTTAAGGTTAAACTAAGCTTTTAATGACTCCTGTGTATTGAGCAATCAAACAAGGTATAACATGATACTCAATAAGAGTCACCTATGTGAGTATGAAGTAGGGCCGCTTCTTTAAGAATTAATAAGGCCTAATTCTCTAAACCCTCAATGAATGAGGCGAGTGTTCAGGGCTAAACAAAACACAATAGTGAGAACAAAACAATAGTTGGTGTAATACCTATGTGAGGTTTGTTGTCTCGGTTTACGCAAACGACAGAACAGTTCAAGACTTTGTGTTCACTATTAAGCCAATAAATTCGATAGACTTTCACTAAGAGATGTTCATAGCCAAAAGCTACCTTTTCTGATGCAGGGGTTATTGTCTGTACTCTCTCTTCAAGTCCTTGTTATTGAGCATTGCCCATGTTTCGTTATTCGGTCAATTTTTATTCATGTGGGGAATTGTTATGGTTTTTCGGTGACTTTAATGTGAAATTAAAGTCAGTCCCAACTACCGGTTGAGGTGGGTCCAAGTGGGTCTAGATTTTTTGTAATGAGATCTTTACACCACACACACACAAAAAAAAAAAAAAAAAAAAAAAAGACCAAAAACCATGAAGAATTGAATAAGAAATTGTCTCATTGTAGACACTCCATTTTTGACCAACCTTAAGACTCAGACATCATCAATTGAGCACTTGGTGATTGCGCATTTTGTGCTCGTTTCAAGGTTTCGGAGTTTCGGCTGAGAGCCTTACTCCCGGACTTCGGGACCTTTTTGTGCCTTACCTCGGTTTGCGAACCAGGTCTTGTTTTCTCTACCCAAAGGGAGGGAGAGGTCTTGTAGACCATCTCTCAGTGGCCGTAGGCTACTTTTCGTGGTCGTAGACCACTGTTCCCGTTTGGAGACCAGTTTTCGGTTTTCAGAGCCGTCGGCCGTGCACCTCGGTTCGGGATCGCTTAACTTTCTCCGTTTGCTCCGATTTTTGGCACACACCTTGTTTCCTCTCTCTAGAGGAACACTGTGGCCCGGGAGACCACCTTTGTGGTCGCACACCACTTTCGATGCTTAACGGCCTGTTTTCGGGGCACCCGGCTGCGCGTTTTGACCCCCGAACCCTCGTTTTGCATCCGTCTTGGTTCATTTTTGGCATGGACCTTGTTTTCATTGTTTGGAAGGTGGTACAAGGGTGGGAGACCATCTTCTCTCCTTGGAGACCACTTTTTCCCCGCCGGCCGATTTTCTTGTCAGGTAACTGGCCTCCCTCATTTTTGGGCCACAATTGCTGGTCTCCCACACACCACTAGCTTGCATTCAGTTGAGAGACCACCAAATGGGGCTGCCGACCACTTTTTGTTGAGTTGACCCTTTTAAACTGGCTGGCCGACCACCTGAACTGGTCGGCCCCTTTCCTCCTGTTTTGTCTCAGTGAGTTGATTCCAACTGTGCCAACTGGGAGGCACAGACTGGATCCTCCATACACGTGTATGGAGGATCTTCCACCTTGGCTTGAAGCTTCTTGGAGAAGCTTTAGTCCCTCTTGTCTATAAAGGAAGGCCTCCTCTTCCTTTGCAAGGGTTCTAAATTTGGCTGAAGCATACACACATACATCCCCCCCTTGTCTCTATATTTTGTGTTCAAAAGTGCTAAGTTATTGCCCCTTTGCACACTACCTCTTAGCC
The DNA here is from genome assembly GCF_055761805.1 of Camellia sinensis. Classification (NCBI taxonomy): domain Eukaryota; kingdom Viridiplantae; phylum Streptophyta; class Magnoliopsida; order Ericales; family Theaceae; genus Camellia; species Camellia sinensis. Next base: position 88,298,173 of record NC_138963.1, read on the forward strand.
TAACACCTCCAACACCAACCTCAGCTTCTTGGAGAGTCTTGAGAGGTCCTAAGGAGCTGCATTTTTGTCCATAAGCTGCTGGAGTTGTCTCTATATTTTGTGTTCCAAAGTGCTAAGTTATTGCCCCTTTGCACACTACCTCTTAGCCTAACACCTCCAACACCAACCTAAGCTTCTTGGAGAGTCTTGAGAGGTCCTAAGGAGCTTCATTTTTGGTCCATAAGCTGCTGGAGTTGCTGAGCTACAAGGGTAACACCCTATTCCCTCTTTTGAGTTTTATTTTGCTCCATCTTTTAGCCATACTTGCAAGCATTTTTTAGCTTTGGTGTAAACTGAAAAAAGTCTTATTTTGAGGTCCTTAACATGTTTGTTTAACATCATTTTTATGTTGGGGGTCATCTACCTCCTCGCATACTTCATTTTGCCTTGTTTTGAGTCATGCCTTAAGGCCTTTGTTTTGAGCTTTGTTTGACCTTTTGACCACTGAAATCCAGAGGATTTTTAGTGGTTATTATGTGTTTTTAAGATCCAAAATCAGAGAGGGGTGACCCTCTCTCTCCTTGTTTTGATTTCTAACATATTTGGCCTAACAAAGGAGCCCTTATTTGCATGCTTCCAAGGCATGTTTCAGGCCATTTTTGGTGAGTTTTAGGACCTTCATAGGCTCTGTCTAGAGCTTGTTTTCCATATTGGGTGTCCATCTTGCATGTGTAGAATAACCCTCTTCATAGCCTATCAAAGGAGCATGTCATTCTTGCATGCATTGACCATGTTTCAATGAGTTTTTGGGCTTTATTTGGCATTTCATACCTCTAAATTTTTCTAGTTTAGTGACCTCTTGAATGCTTCATATACTTGTAGTGTAAACCCTCTTCACTAGCTTGTATTGCATACTATTTTGGTCTTTGATTCTAGCACTTTTTGGTCATGCCTTAGACTGATTTTGTGCATATTTTGGACTGCCTTAGCTCTATTTTTATGCCTCATGGTCAAATGATGCTTTCTATGCATAGTTGTAATGTAATACCCTTGCCTAGCCTTGAGTTTTGAAGCCTATTGCATGCTTATACTGAGGTGTTTTCATGTTTTGGGGCCATTGAGCATGTCGTTTCAGAGCCTATACTTGTCCATATTCCCATGTTTTCCATTCTTTGAACGTGTTTGAGAGTTGTGCATGAATACCTCATTTATGGGTCATTGCATGAGCTTCATTTCTATGCATTTTGAGCCATCATTTAGACAATCTTCCCACTGTCTTGGACCTGCATAGGGACTGTTTGGGGCTGGTTGGGTCATTTGAACATTGCTTTGTGTACCTCTAGTGTAATACACTTCACTAGTTTCGGTATCCGGGCCATCTAGCATGCATTGTGTGAGGTGTTTACATGATTCGAGACCATCTTGCATGTCATTTCAGAGCTGGAAAATGTGTGATTATATGGCATATTTCATCCCTTGCCATGCTTTGGTAGAGTTACATTTGCTGCCTTAGGTTTGGTCCCTTGCATTTGTGCATGTTTGCATGTGTTTTTGTTGCCTAATTTCATCATGTTTGGCCACTGATTTTGGTGTGGCTAAGGCTCACCTATCTTAGTTTAAGTCCATCTTGCATTGTATATGTCATTTAGTCCATGTTGTTGCATGATTGACCATTGCATTGTGTATGCCTTGATCATCTTATTGATAGTCTTCATATGTGCATTGTGTATGCCATGTAGCGTCATGTGCATTGAGTATGCCATTCTTAGTTCATAGCATTGCGTATGCTAGTCACACCCTTGCATGTCATCCCTTGTATGTTTGCATCATTTAGTCGCATTGCATTTAGGTTACATGCTAGAGTTGCATTGGTGCATGCATTGTGTGTTGCATCGTGTTTGGAATAGGAGTTAGTCTAAACACGGGAAACGATGGACGTTTCGTACTCAAAGTGACGAAACGTGCTTCAATTCCCAGTCGCCGACACTCTTGACTACCCATGATGGAGTTTAGGCCTTATTGTGTTCATATGTGCATTCATTTCATATCGAGTCGTGCAATTCGACTCCTCGACTATCATGCATCGAGATACATGATTGGTGGCACGGGGATCGAAGACTACCCTCCCTAGAGCTTATGCAATGATGGGGAGAATGGCCGTGCACACATATGTTGAAAATACTTTGCCATGCCCCTTTCTTGCTCGCTGTTGCAGCAAACCAGAAACTAGCAGCAAAAACTGGTCGGCAGTATTCCTACAGGTTCCCATGATAGAGTTTCAGCCTTCTGGAGCTTTGTACAGTATTCTGGGACCAGTTGCAAACAGAGGCAAATCGAGGCATCACGATGATTTCCCGACGAGGTGACTCGGGCATGCATGCATCCCTTATCATTCAAAGCAAAGCTGAGGCGGTCCATCATATGTAGTTTGCATGCTAGTTCATTTGCTTATTTAGTTAATTTGTTAATTAGCTAATGTTGTGTAATAATTAGCTTGATTAGCTTAGATTAGCTAATTGGTTATGTATTATTCATTCGGCCCCTCTGAGGAGGGCAATGTTGTAATAAGTGTGCATGTGTATGATGTATGTCTTCTAACCCCACGTCTTTCTCCCTTTCACTTACTTACTTTCGATGGTTAGTTTTAGGGCACGTTTCAATTAGCATCCTTATGCTCGCATGTTTGCATCCATTCATCTGTCTTACATGCACCGGGTTCGGCGCATCACACTAACTGTGTTGTATTTCAATTCCAAGTTGAATACATATTATCTGTTGCATTTCATATGCCATGTTTAGAATAGCTGAGCCTATCTTAGTTGCATTTTGCATGTGTTGCATTAGCCATCTTAACATGAACTAGGATCATGCATTGATTACTAACTAGTTTCTGTTTTGGCTTGGAGTACTCGGTGAGTGTTTATACTTTAGCATCCTTGCATGCGTGTGAGTGACTGCCATGATAGCATGCTTACCATGAGGCTATTTGCTTATGTGATATAACTGCCTGAATGCCTGTGGGTGGAGGTTGGGTTATTTGAATTGAAACAATGCATTGAATGAGAGTTCTAAGCCCACTTGAGAGTGGCAAAATCATGTTTTCTAAGCCCACCCGAGGGTGGCAAAATCTACGTCTTAGCCTACTTGCGAGTAGCACCTTCAAACCGTTTTTCAAAACGAACATGAGATGTTTTGTTCCAATTCAAGTGACCCAGTCTATACTTGTATGCTGTGCGCATCACATAGTAATTATAGGCTAATAACCTGAACAAGAGCACATATGTTTTCAAAACTCGATATCATGCTTAGTAGTGGCCAATCTTTGATCGGGCGAGCGGGGGTGCTCATAGCTGACCTTCCCTAATCGTACCCAAGTTCCCGAGCCGAGGCAACTTTGGTGATGCCGGACACGTGGCCTTAGGCAACGAGTCAGTGTTTCCTAAATTTCTCCAAAAATAAATATTTAGGTGGCAACTCTGTATCTGGCAAAGTAGTCCATGTTTGGCACTTTTTTCTAAAAATTAGTTTTTCAAAACGATTTGCCGAATTTGGACTCTTTGATGATTCATCGGTCTTGCATTGCACTCCGCGAGATTAGATACAGGACCGTGACATTGAGTCCAAACTGTAGTAAGTCCCAATGAACAAAGCGGGATTTTTCCCGGGACATTCGGGGACGTCTACACTCATATAGTTAGCTTCATGAATGAGGTATCCGGGAATGTGTGGGACCACCTATCTCACATTTATTGTAGAGGAAAGTATTGATGGATATTTAAATACCTTGTTTTACCTAAGAGTGTGAGCTTTTTGACAATGAAGAATTGAATGAGAAATTGTCTCATAAAGTTAGCTTCATGAATGAGGTATTCGTGAATGTGTGGGACCACCTATCTCACATTTATTGTAGAGGAAAGTATTGATGGATATTTAAATACCTTGTTTTACCTAAAAGTGTGAGCTTTTTGGGGCATCCAAATTTTCCGAATGAAGAGAGTTATGGATGCTTCAATGATGGACTTAAGCCAAGACTATGGTCTAAGTTGGTAATGCAAAAAGTGCCACACGAGCGCGCATGCCGCTTGGACCGAGCGGGTTCAGATCCGTGGATTGTGGATCTTAGACTTGGGCTTGAGGCTTGTCGGATTGGATAAGGTGTGGGCTTGGGCCGGGATGGTGGCCCACTCATCTTATTCTTTTTCTGACTTAGGTCATATGGTGACTGTTGTAGAACCTTGTAACTTTTGTATTGAATGGTGATTAAATCCATCAGTTTTGTAGGATTAATCACTGTATTTGTTGCTAGCCTTCATGGATGAAGGCTTCTCATCTCTACTCCATTGTGTATAAATTGAGACCATGTTCTCTTGGTTTTCTTTCCAAAAATTTTTCTTGCCTTCTTGTTATTTTGTCAGTTTGTCTCATACAATTCTTCTAGTGTGAGAGAGTGCTACTGTTATTCTATTCACCGGAGTTGCCTAGAAGGTGCCCTTGTTGTAGCTGGTTATATCCATCATATCATGTGAGATAGATGTCGACGTTCCTTCAGCACCCATTGGTGAGATCGCAAATCTATTTTAAGAAAACTGGGTGATACACAGGTTTCAGTTTGACTCCCTTTATATTTTGTTTATTTTATTTCCAAAATTTGATTTGTCTTATTTCTCTGCTCTTAAGTTGTAATTTTCAGTTTTTATTAAATCTATTATCTCTGCTTTGTAATTCAATTTATAAATATGAATCTGTTTTATTTTTATTTAAACACTCATTTTATACAACATGAATGAAATGTAATTCAGAGTTTGATAGAGGATAGAAATTTTTTTCTGACATTGTACCCTGTTGTCAACTAAAATTTGACAACGGGTTATTTTTAATAGAGGCAACAACAATTCAACTTATTTTTTAAAAAGTAACTTTAAATTAATGACAAATTTTATGAACATTGTTAATTAAAGTCTTAAAATTTTAATGTATTTGTAATTATTTTGTGAAATTCCCATTGGATTGTAATTTTTCCTTTTTAATATGGGTTAGTTATACTTTATTCATTTTTTTTTGTTGGTTTTTGAATTTTTTTTTTATTTTTTCCATTTTAGCTCACCATGTTTCAATTTTTTTTTTTTTTTGAATTTACTTCTAAAACTTGCCTCGGTTCAAAATTAAATAGAAAATACAATGTTAGCCGTCACATGACATAAAAAAAATATTATTATATTAAATTTTGAGTTTATATTATATGTGTGAGTTATATATAATAAAATATTACAAAAATTATAAAAAAAATTCCAGAGTTTGAATCTTGTAACAAAATAAATCTCAAATTTTTAATTTTATTAATCTAAAGTTTTAATTTGTTTTTAATTTAAATCAATTTTTACTTTCATGAAGTAAAAATACACTTTTTCCGACAATTTTACTTAATGGAAAAAATCAAATGGTAAAGATTGAAAACAAATTAAAAATAAGTGTTTAAATTGATAAAATTGAAAATTTAGGATTTATTTTGTTACAATGCTCAAATCTTGTGATTTTTCTTCTTTTTCTTTTTTTTTTTGTAATTTCACCGAAAATATTTTTATATCACGTGATTATCAATATGTTATTTTTTTTGTCTAATTTAAACATAAATTAATTTTTGAAATAAATTGAAAAAAAAAAACTTAAAATATAAAGGACCAATATGATAATAATAATAATAATTTAAAGACCAAATTAAGAAAACTGCCAAACATAAAAGTAAGAGAAGTTAGAGCATCAGCATCAATATCTTTAAAATAACAAAAAGTTAAAGTATAACTACCAAATCATCAAATTCTTTCTCCATCAGTCTGAGCAAAATTTTGTTAAATTTATTTTTTGTTAAATTTGCTATAGTAACTCGTTTGATGAAGCGAAGAACTGTTCATCGCTACAACACGCGATTTGGGTGTAATCGGACGTCCGCCCGGAAGTCCGGCAGATCAACCCGCCGGTCAACCGGTCAACGGCAATTTTTTTTTTTTTAGTTTTATCTTTTGTAAAACATAAGAATTGTTTAGTTGATAGGTCATCAATTTAATTATAAAAAAAAAAAAAACAATAACAAATATTTTAATAAGATTGAGTTAAAATAGAGAGTTTGATGCAGTGAATGACTAGCTAAAATATGAAAATAGCTTTTTAAGTTATACTTTGACTTAAAATTTGCTGAGGCTGATGCAGATGCCCTTACCATTTTAATATTTAACGAGGGAAGGCAGAATGACAAAGTAGCTCTGTAAGGTTTTTTGGTTTATTGTTTTTGTTTTGAGATTTCAACTATTGAAATAAAATTTTATTTTAATGAGTTTTAAAAATATTAGGATTAATTTCGCTTAACTTGTCTTAATTATCATCTAATATCATGTTATTCCTCTCAATTTTAAAACCAAACATTTAAACAAATTACATTTTACCACAATCAACAATCATTGAATATTACTTTATCGTTCAAACTAAATGTATGGTTTTAAATTTTTAAAATTAACAAAATGATGAAAATTGTTAAAAATCTTTAAAATATGATTCCCAAATTCACCCCTAATAATGTGATAGGATGGTTAGGCTTTAAGTGATTAATTTTTAGGATAAATTATAAATACACCTCCTAAAGTTTGCTTAAAATACAAATTCACCCATATAGTTTGAAAAATTACAAACACTCCTTTTGTCGTAATTTTTATTTAACAGAATTAATTGAAAAAATAAAAATAGTAACTTCTCTCCTACACAGTAATAAAATTACTTGCATTATTATTTGAAATAAATTTATGATATCATTAATAACTGTTAATCTACTTTATGATTTATTAATAAAAAAAAGTTCATTTGTTATGAAAGTCAAAATTTCAAGGGGCGAGATGTAATTTCTAAAATTATAAGGGGCAATTCATATTTTAAACAAGTATCAGCAGGTATATTCGTAATTTATTCTAATTTTTAAATCGATCAATAATTGACATATGCTTATTTTGAAAAGTAGACATTTTAACCAAAAAATTAAAAAAGTCACTAAAAAAATAACTCTTCTTTCCATTATTTATATGTTTTTTTTTGTAAAAAGTTAAATCAGTAAAAAAATCAAATTTCCAAAATAGGCATAGAATAGTCTACATTTAAGAGTATCAAGTTTTTTGTCGAAATTGATATTTATTGCAAATTGAGATGGTTAAAATTCTATTAAATTTAAAAAATTACTATTCAATGTAATTTTGAAAAAATATGTACAAAATTATTGTAAAAATTACAATTTTAATTATTAATATTGATAGAGTTTAGTACTAAATGTAATTATTTTGTAGAAATACACTAGTGTGTAATTTTCCTTAAAATTTTTGAGCATTTTATAATGAGTCATTCCAAGATACACACTCTTAAAAGAGTATGTAACTATAAACTATGCACAATAGGTAAGTTACGACGTTTGTAGGTTTTCTTTTTCTTCTTTTCTTCTTCTTCTTCTTTTTCTTTTTTTCTTTTTTTTCTTTTTTTTTTTTAACTCAAAAAAGAGGATTTACAAGGCAGGCCGTAAGGCATGCAACAAAGCCATGGAAGGGTTAGACACCATTGGCAAGGCAGACGACCACAGAAAGCCTCCTTTGCAACCCAATGGGCAGCCCCATTAGCCGACCTAAGACTCCATTGAAATAAGAAATTTCTACCACAAGCTAGAACTCTAATGTCCACGATAATGGGATCACATTCCCAGAGGGAATCATTTTCAGACGCGCACAACATGATAATAGCCTTGTTGTCACTTGCTATCTCGACATTAGAAAGGTTTAGAGCATGGGCCATAAGGCAAGCCCACCTGATCGCCATAGCTTCCCCTTGTATAGCAGATCTGATCTCAATTCTCTGGACAACCCCATCTACCAGCAGACCATGGTTATCCTGAAACAGAACTGCAAAATTGATGCCTTTGACGACTCCGACTTAAACGCAACATCGCAGTTGGCTTTAAGTTATTCCCGTGAAGGAAGATACCAAGCAATAAACGGGTAAGCACCAGGTAAGACAGCGTTACTAGCCTCAGACGTACAAAGAACAGAGATGCCCTCAAATTTCCTACAAGCTCAATCTGCTATAGATATATAGGGGTATAAATTTGGCCTACGGGCCCGCGGCCACCCAAAACCCTCTTGTGGCCCGGTGCGGCTCGGCCTGGCAAGTCCCGTCCAGGCCTGAGCCCGAGCCCAACCCAAGATTTTGGGCCTGAGCTGTCTGTTTCGAAACTCGGCCCACTAGGCTTGGCCCGAAGCCAGACCCGTCAGCCTGCTCAAGGCCCAGCCTACCCCAGACTTAGTGTCATTTTTTATGGAAAAAATAAAATTTTGGTAAAAAAAAATAAAAATTAAAATTAAAAAATGGTCATGCTGGACCCGAGGCCCGAATACCCTTTGGGCCATGGCCTAATTTTTTGGCCCATATGCCGACTTTGCCAGAATTTTGACGGGAGCCCGCGTGGCCCGACAGTGGGCCGGACCGGGCCAAATTTACACCCCTGGACATATAGTCTCAAACAGGTCCACAGGGGAATGGTTGAAAGTCCATGCATTCCTAGTCTTCCAAATGTGCCAAGCCAGCCATATTCATTACTACAAATGTGATAACTAAATTTTTTTCAATCATAACTATAAAAAAAAAAAAAAAAAAAAAAAAAAAAACATAAAGAGCTATATCAAAATTGTGACGCCTCAAAAGTCAGGAACATCAAATATTATATTAACCATTGAATACATGATTTATCTAAGGTTACAAGAGTAGGAAACGTCAATAATGAGTCATTTGGCTAATAACCAAGCAAGATCCTAAAAAGGTCGGAGAAATCAAAATAGCATCCCTTCTAAGTCCAACCACCTTAGATAGCAAAGCTACCTTTTTGACAGATCTTGACAAGGTATTAGCACAAGGCCTACATGAGTTGACGAAGTATAAAGATAGGTTACAAATGTTATATATAAACAAATTACAAAATCATGTCTTAAATACAACATGGGATCTATCACTTATAATCTCCAAACACGTTTAACATAACTAGTTCCTAACTCTCATAGGATAGCCGTACGTCTTTAAATACTTTAGCTTTGCCTTCGATCGGTCTAATAGTCTTCAATACTTGGCATAAAACGCCGTGATCTTTGAATGTCCAGTAAACGCACACACACTCCGTCCCTTTTTTCCAATCCAATACACCATTATATTTACAGCAAGCAAGTAGTGAAGCATGATATTCAAGTCAATAACAGCAATTTTAATAATAGAGGAAAGGAACATGTCATTCAAATAGATAACAAAGGTTATAGTGTTAGTGGCTAGTATTCTAGAAATCCCCCAAAGAGATTTCAACCTCCCAACCACAAGAATTGGACACCGCATTATTTGGAACTCCCCCTTTTGCTACTTTGTTGTAGAACTAACCTCGGATGCCTACCAACGGTTATATACCGCGTAGCGCCAATCGCAGGGCCTCAAAAGGGACAGCAAAAAGAAAAAGGTTTTATCACCCAGAACCCAACCTTATTCTTTCAAAAATGTTTTATCCTCCTGAATGTCCCATTCGGACCCAACCTTATCTCACCAATCAAACCATCGCAAAGAGTCTGAATATGTCTGTTCCATTCTAGGGTTTACGCGATAACTGCTTGCGCAAGACTCAACATTCAATTAGGGAGCACATCCCATCAATCCATACATAACACATTATCATCTCTTCATTATTCAAGTGATTGAAAACCCAATACCACCCCAATGAAGCATTCTGTTGAGTTAGATGTCTTAAATTAAAGTTAGAATAACTTAACAAGATAGTAATATCCACATAAGCATGAGCATCATCAATTGAAGAAGATAAGGAATATAACCATAGCACATTCAATATCATACCAAGATATGATCATGTACTAATAAGTATATTCATGAACACAAGAGCATAAATCACCCATGCAAAACTAAATTTCTAGATTCAGTAGTATTTAAAGATTAAAATCAAAAGGGCTATTTTCAGATCTTTCCCGAACCTAGCCTTCCTATGGTTCGTACAGAATTTAATTAATTTAGTTTTCAGAACATGTTTCGGAAATGTGATAAATTTTCTATATTTTTAGTTATTTAAGAAATACTCCAGTGCTGTCCAGATTCGTTGACTGTTGTGAAAATCGGATTTTCTTTCAAACCACTCACTCTTTTTCAATGAAACCAATTTTACTTGAAAGATAACTCTTTAAGTAAGATTTTGACATAAAACTGAGGTCCAGAAAATTTTTATACATTTTTCTATAAGTTTCGAAATTTGGATGTAAAACAGATTTTTCTGGCACAGTTCTTGAAAATAGAAATTTGGTGAGAAAAGAGGCAACTAGAGGAAATTTTCCACTTATCTTGTGATGAAAACTTGCTAAATAATATGTATCAAACTCAAAAATTTAAGGTGAAGGTGTGCCTTTGGAAATTTTGTGAGTTTGATATAGAAAAAGGTAGTCTTATACCGATTAAGAGAAATACAAGAATGATAGAATCAAGGCTCAACTTCTTTCATTTTTAATATAAGAATGCCATCAAAACACATCTGAAATGAATATTTAAAACTTCTAAGAGCATATATTTGAAAGAAAAAATAAGAGCGAATTGTGTTGTGGCTTACTTGATTGCCTAGTGAAGTGTTTGGACAATTTCTTTTCTTTTTCCTTTTCTCTACCACCAAAGCTCTCTTCCTTTCTTTTTCTCTCCCTCGGTTGAAATATGTAGTGTGTGAGTGTGTTTGATGTGCAAAAATGCTAGGGGAGAGGTCCTATTTATAGAAAAAAATTTGTGGTGGAAAGTCTAAAAAGCCCTTGGTTGGAATTGGATGGAAAAATTTGTAATTGGTTGGAATAGAATGAAATGGAGGTTGATTAAAAAGATTAATTATAACTTGGAACATAATTTAGTCCTAGTTTGGTCAAGGTAAAACTAGATTGAAAGTTTGTACAAGCATATCTCCATGATTTGGGGATTTAGTCAAAATTCTTCATGAAATCAATGATTCTTGTCCCAAAAAGTCCACAACAAAGGGTTCCTCTAAGGTGGCTGGCCATGTGGGCTGATTTGAGGGTATTAATTTATTTTTTTTCTTGTATACAAATGTTGGAAATTGCAAAATATAGTGTAGAAAATAAGTGTAAAGGTACAAATGTGTATATATATATATATATAATGGTTGCTAGTTTGGAGTCAACATGTGATTCAAGAAGAACATGAGGGCCAAAATCTTAATTTATGAATTTGACCATTTAATTAAGTGTAGTATTTAATATATTTAAGATTTGGAAATTTAATTCGGTTAAAGTTTATCTGTTTTGAATTAAACGGCGAATTGTATTAAGAACCGGAAACCTAGAATTTCTTGTATGAAAAATATACTTAGAAAGTAATTTAATTATTATTAGGGTTTTAGAAATGGTTCCTGAATTCCGGTTTCAATCAGGGTTTTCGAGTTTTCGGTTGGCACGCATGCTCGATTCTATAATTAGAATTGGAGACAAATAAGGATTTGAAGGTCTTTATTGAAATAATTCAAAAGGCAGGGACTTAATAGGTTTTACAAAGGTTATGGGCCTCACAAAAATACCACATAGGTATTAGTTTAAAAAATATATAAAAAATAAAAAATACCACTTAGGTATAACTAAGTCTTTTAAATCATAATCAAAATAATAAGGGTAAATTACAAATACACTTTTGAGATTTGCTTAAAATACAAATTATCTACATGATTCTGAAAATTATATCTCATCCAATTTCAGAATAAATAACCCATTTTATTAATAAATCATCAACTCAATTAACAGATTTTAATGATGTAAAAAAAATTAATTAATAATTTAAGTAATTTTATTATTGTACTGGAGAATAGTTAAGAACTTTATTTTTTTCAATTAATTCTGTTAAATAAAAACTTATGCCAATGGGGTATTTCTAATTTCCCAAACTATAGGAGAAAATTCATATTTCTTAGGGGGTGTATTTGTAATTATAATAGAATAAATTATGAATACACCCATGAGGTTTGTTTAAAATACAAATTATCCATTTAATTTGAAAAATTACAAATATGACCTTATCAAAAAAATTTATTTAATAAAATTAACGGAAAAAATGAAGTTCCTAATTTTTTCCCGATATAATAAAATTACTTAAATTATTAATTGAAATAAATTCCTGACATAATTAAAAAAAAAATTGTTAATTAAATTAATGATTTATTAATAAAAATGTTTATTTGTCATGAAATAAAAAACTTCAAAGGATGGGATACAGTTTCTAGAATTACAAATGGCAATTCGTATTTTAAACAAATCTTAAGAGGTGTATTTTGTAATTTATCCATTATACCAATAGAGTAATGTTAGAGACCTACATATTTAACTCACAAATTCACCTATAATGATATGACAAATGAATTGTGTTACCCAAAAGACAACCTAAGAGCGGGAGTAAATTAGATTTTTACAAATAAAATAATAATACCCTAATAAAAATAATGACTAGAACAATAGATAAATATAGTTAATGAAATAAAAATAATTAAAACAAATATTGTTAATCATATTATTTAATTTTGATGATGTCTAAAATATATTAGTTAATATACATATTATTTGACACAAATTATTATCTTTTTAAAATATATATATTTGTTAAATATTATTTAAATAAAATAATATTATCTTTTTAAAATATATATGTTAAATATTATTTTAAATATTTTCAAAAACTTTACTATTCACTTTTTGAAAAATAGGGTTAATTACTATTCATCTTTTGACAAATCAATTAATTATATTATTTTGACAAAAATGATTATTTTAAATATTTTCAAAAACTTTACTATTCATTTTTTTGAAAAATAGGGTTAATTACTATTCATCTTTTGACAAATTGATTAATTATATTATTTTGACAAAAATGATTGATTGGTTGTATTATTTTGACAAATTTGATATTTATGGGTTGTCTTATTTTGACAAAATTAATAGGGCAAATTACATATACACCCCTCCAGGTTTGGTTAAATTACAGATACCCCCCTGAGGTTTCGGAAATTACATCCCGCCCCCTGAGGTTTGTATTTTCATAACAATTTACCCCCTGAGGTTTATATTTCATAACAAATTACCCCCTAATTTCTTATGCAAATATAGCATTCAGGGGGGAATTCGTAATTTCTCAAACCTCAGGGGGGTATCTGTAATTTTGTCAAACCTGGAGGGGTGTATATGTAATTTGCCCAAATTAATATGGAGTGGTAAAATACATTTAGTTTAAAATCTTTACAACATATACAATATTTTAAAGATGACATATATTTTCAGATCCATCATAAATATTATTTATAGAGATTTTTCTGTATGCAAAATTTTGATCAGAACTTATATAACATTATATGCAGAATACATCACGTGCGCTATTAAATTTTTTACACTACATTAATTATATCATATTATAATTAAACAAGAAGAACAAGATGGAGTTATGTATATATGTATATATATATATATTATAAACTAGATGGAGAAAATTATTTGTTTGTTTGAAAGTTGTGAACTTTGTATTAAATTGTCTACAAAAACGGTGGCTCCATGTTTGAAAAAAACAAGAAGAAAAAATCAATCTTATTTTTATCTTTTTAATTCTTATCATTTGCTGACTATTTAAATTTAAGGAGTGTGCTTATGTAAGCAATGACATAAAGAGCCTGCTTATGTAAGCGATGACATTAGGAGCGTGCTTATGTAAGCCATGACGTCAGGAGCGTGCTTATGTAAGTCATGACGTCAGCAAGGAGTGTCCAACGGGCATATTTTTGTGTATAAATAGAAGTGTTGGATGTGGAGAAAAACCAAGAACTTGAAGAGAAAATATTTCTATGAGCTCCAAAATTCTGAGTATTCTGCTCTTTCACTTTCAGATCTAAGTCTAGTTTTTGTTCTTACACTTTCATATCTACTCTTTGTGAGAGAATTATTGTAAAAGTGGGTTCAATTACCACTTATTCTTATTCCTTATTTTTGTGAGAGATTTTGTAAGGGTAAGGCATTTATTGTTGAGTGAGGCTCAATAGATAAGAGTAAGTCCTGTGCCAAATCCACAAGCTTGGTGGTGTATTCATTCAATTGATAGTAAAGAAATTCTCAAGGAGGTTCCTTGGGGAGTGGACGTAGGCCTGGCGTGCCGAACCACTATAAATCGCAGTGTTTGATTTTCTCTCTCTATCTCTTCTACTTTTATATTGATAATTATTATTCTGTTTTTTTTATTTATTAAAATTCTGAATATTGTGTTATTTTTAATATTATAAAATTTTTAATAACCCAATTCACCCCCCTCTTGGGTTGCCTATCTGGGATAACAATTGGTATCAGAGCCTAGACTCTAGTTTTTGTGACTTAACCGTCTCAGAGTAGATCATGGCAACCCCTAGTTATTCCTTACCCGAGGGACAAGCATCTAATAGGCCACCTCTATTTAGCGGCACAAATTTTAGTTATTGGAAAACTAGGATGACCATACATATTCAATCTAATGATTATGAATGTTGGAAAATTATTTGTAATGGTCCAAAAATTCCTACCAAACCTATAGATGGACTTAGGGTACCAAAACCTGAAGATGAGTGGGATGAATCAGATACTAGAATGGCCCAAATTAATGTCAAAGCTACAAACATGTTGTACTGTGCTTTAGATGCCAACGAGTTCAATAGAATTTCCACATGTAAAACCGCTAAAGAAATTTGGGACAAGCTTATAGTGACTCATGAGGGAACCGAACAAGTTAAAGAATCTGAGTCAGTTTGCTAGTCCATAATTATGAACTTTTTAAAATGAAGCCTGATGAAATTATTCCTCAAATGTTTACTCGTTTTACTGATATTATTAATGGTTTAACTTCTCTTGGCAAAATATATACTAATGCTGAAATTGTAAGAAAAGTGCTTAGGTCATTGCCAAAAAGTTGGGAGACAAAAGTCATTGCCATTACCGAAGCCAAGGATTTATCAAAGCTAAGTCTAGATGAGTTAATGGGATCTCTCTTAACTCATGAGCTCATAATGCAAGAAGGAAAGGAAGAGGAGGACAACAACAAGAAGAAAGGAATAGCTTTCAAATCCACCTCGAAACATCAAGAGGATAAGGAAGATGATTCAGATGAGGATGAGGAAATGGCATTCATCACTAGAAAGTTCCAAAGGTTTGTGAGAAAGAAACAAGGTGTACGAAATTTTTTCAGAAAAGACTTCAACAACAGGGATTTTCAAAGAGGAGAAAATCACAAAAAATCTGAAGTAACCTGCTATGAATGCAACAAACCTGGACACTACAAATCAAAATGTCCAGAACTTAAGAAAAAATTCAAGAAGGACAAAAAGAAAGCTATGATTGCAGCATGGGGAGAAGATAGTGATGAAAGCGACACAGAAATCGAAGTTTGCAAAAACGAGGTTGCTAACCTATGTTTAATGGCACTTGGAAATGAAAATGAGGTAAATGACGAATCCTTTACATTTGATGAATTACAATTAGCTTTTGATGAATTACATGCAGAATTTAAGAAACTTAGTTTGAAAAATAATTGTCAAAAGAAAGTAATTTCAAGTTTATCAAAAGAAAATGAATCATTGACTTCCAAGATAAATGTTTTAGAAAATGAAGCCATGAAAATGAAAAAGGAAAATGAGATTTTAACTCAAAAAGAGTCTTCAATTTCTGAAAAACATTTAGTTGTATTGCAAAAAGAAAACGAGTCTTTAAAAAATTAGCAAATTATTTTAAAAGAAAATATTGAAGACTTGAAAACTACTCTTTCAAAGTTCACTCAAGGTAGAGAGACTTTAGATAAAATTCTTAAAAATCAAAACCGTACTTTTGGTAGAGCCGGAATTGGATATAAACCTTTTTCAAAAGTAAAAACTGCCAAAAATGGTTTTGTATATGCATCTTCTAATCACTCTCATCTCACATGTCATTTTTGTGGAACAAAAGGTCATATTTCACCTTCATGTCCTATTAAAAGAAATCCTTTTGCTAAAATAAAAAAGATGTGGGTTCCTAAGGATATCTCAAGGGTATCAAATTCTAATTTTTATGGACCCAAGAAAAAATGGGTACCAATAGAGAAATCAAATTTTTGTAGGTATGTTTCAAGACAAAATCCAGTAACGATAGATGGTATCTCGACAGTGCATGTTCGAGACACATGACTGGAAATAAAGCTATGTTCGCCACACTCCAACCAAAGGATGGCGGATATGTGACTTTTGGCGACAATAGCAAGGGTAAAATCATTGGTGTAGGAAGTATTGGTAAAAATCCCTCTCCTATTATTGAAAATGTTTTATTTGTTGAAGGTTTAAAACATAACTTGCTTAGTATTAGTCAATTATGTGATAAAGGCTATAGAGTTATTTTTGAGAAAACTCATTGCACTATTGAAAATACCTTAGAAAACAAAACTTTATTTGTAGGTTATAGACATGAGAATGTATATGTGTTTGATTTACATGATTTATCTTCTCATTTTAACATTAAATGTTTATCTGCTATAAATGATAATGGTTGGCTTTGGCATAGAAGATTAGGTCATGCTCATTTTGATTTAATTTCCAAGCTTTCAAAAAATGAGTTAGTCATAGGTTTACCAAAAATTGTTTTTGAAAAAGATAAACTTTGTGATGCATGTCAATTTGGAAAACAAACTAGAATTTCTTTTAAATCCAAAAATATCGTTTCAACTACTAGACCGCTTCAACTCTTGCATATTGATCTATTCGGACCATCTAGAACATTAAGTTTAGGAGGAAAATCTTATGCCCTTGTTTGTGTTGATGATTACACTAGATATACATGGGTATTATTTTTAGCACACAAAAATGAAGCTTTTTATAATTTCTCAAAACTTTGTAAAAGAATTCAAAATGAGAAAAATCTTAATATTTGTAGTATTAGAAGTGACCATGGTAGAGAATTTGAAAATGATGATTTTATTAAGTTTTGTGATGACTTAGGAATAGATCATAATTTCTCAGCCCCTAGGACTCCTCAACAAAACGGTGTGGTTGAAAGAAAAAATAGAACTCTTGAAGAAATGGCTCGTACTATGCTTTGTGAAAATAATTTGCCTAAATATTTTTGGGCGGAAGCTGTAAACACTGCATGCTATGTTATAAACCGTGCCATGATTAGACCTATTCTTAAGAAAACTCCTTACGAACTTTGGAAAGGTAGAAAACCTAATATTAGTCACTTGCGTGCTTTTGGTTGTAAATGCTTTGTATTAAATAGCAATAAAGATAATTTAGGAAAATTTGATGCTAAATCGGATGAAGCTATATTTCTTGGTTATTCTATGTCTAGTAAAGCTTATAGAGTATTTAATAAAAGAACTCTACTTGTTGAAGAATC
This sequence comes from Camellia sinensis, assembly GCF_055761805.1. Classification (NCBI taxonomy): domain Eukaryota; kingdom Viridiplantae; phylum Streptophyta; class Magnoliopsida; order Ericales; family Theaceae; genus Camellia; species Camellia sinensis. The sequence goes on from NC_138963.1 coordinate 88,315,614, forward strand.
TGTGCATGTTGTTTTTGATGAATCTAACGATATTATTTCCAAGAATCTTTTAAGTAATGATATTGTAGAAAATCAACCAAGCATGGAGAGTATTTATAAAAAGGAAAATGAAGAAAATCCATTACGCAAACATGACGAAGAAATGACAATGGAGAATCTTCAAGAAATATATGCTCTTCCAGAAAATGACTCAAATCTACCAAAAGAATGGAAGTATGCTCATGGCCACCCCAAAGACCTCATCATAGGTGATGCGGCGGAAGGTATAAAAACTCGTTCCTCTGTTAGAAATATTTGTGGTAACTTGGCATTTGTTTCACAAATTGAACCAAAATCATTTTTAGAAGCTGAAAATGATGAAAACTGGATTTTAGCAATGCAAGAAGAATTAAATCAATTTGAAAGAAATGAAGTTTGGTTTTTGACCCCTCGACCTAAGGATCATCCCGTTATTGGTACAAAATGGGTTTTTCGAAATAAAATGGACGAATCTGGAGTTGTTACTAGAAATAAAGCTAGATTAGTAGCTCAAGGCTATAATCAAGAAGAGGGAATTGATTTTGATGAAACTTTTGCACCAGTTGCTAGACTTGAAGCTATTAGAATGTTACTTGCTTTTGCGTGTTTTAAAGATTTTAAATTATATCAAATGGATGTTAAAAGTGCTTTTTTAAATGGGTACATTTCGGAGGAAGTCTATGTTGAACAACCTCCCGGTTTTGAAAATCATAAATACCCGGATCATGTTTTCAAACTTTCAAAAGCCTTATATGGCTTGAAACAAGCTCCTAGAGCATGGTATGAAAGATTGAGTAATTTTCTACTTGACAAAGGTTTTTGTAGAGGAAAAATTGATACAACACTTTTTATAAAAATCAAAAAGGAAGATATGCTAATCGTTCAAATTTATGTTGATGATATCATTTTTGGTGCTACTAATGAAAATTTGTGCAAAGAGTTTGCTAAAGACATGCAGGGTGAGTTTGAAATGAGTATGATGGGGGAATTAAATTACTTCCTTGGTCTACAAATTAAACAAACTAATGATGGAATCCATTTAAATCAAACGAAATATATCAAAGATCTACTCAAAAGGTTTGAAATGGAATCATCAAAGCCTGCAGCAACTCCAATGAGCACATCGATAAAAATCGACAAAGATGAGCAAGGTAAACCCGTAGATGAGAAGAAATATCGAGGTATGATTGGTTCTTTACTTTATCTTACTGCAAGTAGGCCCGACATAATGTTTAGTGTTTGTATGTGTGCACGTTTTCAATCCGCACCAAAAGAGTCACACATCATCGCAGTCAAACGTATTTTCAGATATCTTGTCGGCACTCAAAATTTGGGATTATGGTATCCTAAGGGAACCACCTTTGAACTTTTTGGTTACTCAGATGCCGACTTTGCGGGATGTAGACTTGACCGAAAAAGCACTAGTGGCACTTGTCATTTTCTTGGACACTCACTCACCTCTTGGTTTTGCAAAAAACAAAACTCAGTGGCTTTGTCAACTGCTGAAGCAGAATACATTGCCGCCGCTGGATGTTGTGCACAATTGCTTTGGATGAAACAACAACTTCAAGATTTTGGACTTCACTATGATCATATTCCTATAAAATGTGACAACACAAGTGCCATTAACCTTTCAAAAAATCCTATTCAGCACTCGCGTACTAAACACATTGAAATAAGGCATCATTTTCTGAGAGATCATGTACTCAAAGGTGACATTGAACTCGAATTTGTGCCTACAAATTGTCAATTAGCTGACATATTTACCAAGCCTCTAAATGAAGAACAATTTTGTTATATTAGAACAGAACTTGGTATGATGAATACTCCAATATAATGTTTATATTAAAAATAATTTTTTAATAATTAAATAAAATAAATATTGTAATAATAATTATTATTATAAAAAATAATAACCATAATAATAATATACATATATTTATATATATAATTTTTCTCTCTCTCTTTTCCGTTCCGTCTCTATCTCTCACCCACTCTCTCCCTTACTCTCTCTTTTTCTCCTTCTCTTGCTGTCTCGCTCTCCCCTACTTCCTCTACCCTTAGCCGACTCCATCTCCACCCTCACCATAGCCTACAACCAACTCCACCATCCACAAAATCATCGATCACTTTCATCACTATCACCATCCATCCAAATCCCTCACTAATCTTCCAAACTCCATCACTTCTCCACCCGAAATCTGCATCACCATCTTCACCGATTCACCAAGTTCCATCACCGATCCATCAAGATCCGTGACTGATCCATCAAGATCCATTGCCGATCTACAAAAATTCGTCACCGATCTACCCAATCGTCTCAATTTCTTCCGTTCATCAAGGTTATCACCGATCAACATGTTAAAATTTTTGTTGCACTGTGTTGTATTTTTTTTTATATGTGCTCCAAATTTTCTTGGATTTAATATTGGTTGCTTCTACCTTGATTGAAGTATTTGTTTTTATTTTTATTTTCTCCTTTTTTGCTAGTGCACTTGGTGTAGTTGTTTATGGCCAGATCTTAAGGGCCTTTGGTGTCATAGATTGGTAATTTATTTCTTCAATTTTATGAAATTTCTAGTGCATTAACTCAGGGGGAGACTCATATTTTGAGATTAACAATCATTATAAATATATATATATATATATATATATATATATATAAAAAGGGACATGTGTATATTCTGTGCATAATTTTAGGGGGAGTATATATATACATTTTTTTTTCTTATCTGCCATACTCCTTATCTGCACCAACAAACAATTTTTTTGTGCAAAGTCAAAATTTAAAAAAAAATAAATAATAATAATAATAAATAAATAAAGGAAGAAATGCTCACAATTTTATTTCAGAAAAAAAAAATATTACTCGATTACAGGTAAATTTTCAGAAGGTCTCACAAATTTTTTCTTTTTCACTTCTCTCAACAATTTTTCATGAGCCTCTGTTACATGCCTCTCTCTATTTTCGATTTCTGTGAGTCTTGGCATTATCACCGTTGCATAATACTGCACTGCATTCTCCAACTGTGCATTTTTTTCTTTTTAGCTCTTTCTTCTCCTTACACATATTCACTACTTGTTGTTTTAACAAGCACACCTCATCTCTCCATTGTTGATTTTCTTGTCTCTTGCTTGTAATCGTCGCGCCATATTGGAAACTGCAGTCATGGCCTGTGTACTAAGAGCCATAGTGTGATTAATAGCATCGAAATCATTTCGATTGCCAATACCACTAGAACCCTCATTTACAGGCATAGCATGTGCCTGCGTCACTGGTACTCTCTCATTTGCCTGCATTACAGGCACCTCATGCAGGTCCGACTCATTGATAGCCAAGGTAAGGAATGACATGATTACAAAAGAAGCTAAAACAAATTTTTCTCTCAAAACACTTGATGATTTTGTATCTTTGCCTCTGATCTGTGTCACTTTTTATACACTCCATTGCTCCATTCCTCGATGCATATCTGCTATCTCTGCTCAAATCTTTTGTTTGTCCATACTTCCTGCGCTCGAGATGCTCCAAAATCCCCACAATGATTCCGACAAGACAGCCGGCCCCTTATTTTATTTTTGGCGACCCAGATTATTGTATCCACTGTGTTTGTTTCTTATCTTCATCTTTATTTTGATGATGTCAAAGGGGGAGAAAAAAATATGATTTTGAAAATTATATGTCGCAGGGTTGTCAAATATTTTGTCAAATTTATTTTGTGTCAAATCCATACAAATATTGCCATCATCAAAAAGGGGGAGATTGTTAATCATATTATTTAATTTTGATGATGTCTAAAATATATTAGTTAATATACATATTATTTGACACAAATTATTATCTTTTTAAAATATATATATTTGTTAAATATTATTTAAATAAAATAATATTATCTTTTTAAAATATATATGTTAAATATTATTTTAAATATTTTCAAAAACTTTACTATTCACTTTTTGAAAAATAGGGTTAATTACTATTCATCTTTTGACAAATCAATTAATTATATTATTTTGACAAAAATGATTATTTTAAATATTTTCAAAAACTTTACTATTCATTTTTTGAAAAATAGGGTTAATTACTATTCATCTTTTGACAAATTGATTAATTATATTATTTTGACAAAAATGATTGATTGGTTGTATTATTTTGACAAATTTGATATTTATGGGTTGTCTTATTTTGACAAAATTAATATGGAGTGGTAAAATACATTTAGTTTAAAATCTTTACAACATATACAATATTTTAAAGATGACATATATTTTCAGATCCATCATAAATATTATTTATAGAGATTTTTCTGTATGCAAAATTTTGATCAGAACTTATATACACATTATATGCAGAATACATCACGTGCGCTATTAAATTTTTTACACTACATTAATTATATCATATTATAATTAAACAAGAAGAACAAGATGGAGTTATGTATATATGTATATATATATATTATAAACTAGATGGAGAAAATTATTTGTTTGTTTGAAAGTTATGAACTTTGTATTAAATTGTCTACAAAAACGGTGGCTCCATGTTTGAAAAAAACAAGAAGAAAAAATCAATCTTATTTTTATCTTTTTAATTATTATCATTTGCTGACTATTTAAATTTAAGGAGTGTGCTTATGTAAGCAATGACATAAAGAGCCTGCTTATGTAAGCGATGACATTAGGATCGTGCTTATGTAAGCCATGACGTCAGGAGCGTGCTTATGTAAGTCATGACGTCAGCAAGGAGTGTCTAACGGGCATATTTTTGTGTATAAATAGAAGTGTTGGATGTGGAGAAAAACCAAGAACTTGAAGAGAAAATATTTCTGTGAGCTCCAAAATTCTGAGTATTCTGCTCTTTCACTTTCAGATCTAAGTCTAGTTTTTGTTCTTACACTTTCATATCTACTCTTTGTGAGAGAATTATTGTAAAAGTGGGTTCAATTACCACTTATTCTTATTCCTTATTTTTGTGAGAGATTTTGTAAGGGTAAGGCATTTATTGTTGAGTGAGGCTCAATAGATAAGAGTAAGTCCTGTGCCAAATCCACAAGCTTGGTGGTGTTCATTCAATTGATAGTAAAGAAATTCTCAAGGAGGTTCCTTGGGGAGTGGACGTAGGCCTGGCGTGCCGAACCACTATAAATCGCAGTGTTTGATTTTCTCTCTCTATCTCTTCTACTTTTATATTGATAATTATTATTATGTTTTTTTTATTTATTAAAATTCTGAATATTGTGTTATTTTTAATATTGTAAAATTTTTAATAACCCAATTCACCCCCCTCTTGGGTTGCCTATCTGGGATAACAAATATTCTAACAACTATATCAATTAATGATTTTAGCACAACAAAAATATAAAATATAGGTATGGCAATTTAAATAAAATAAAGAGATAAGGGAGAGAGAGGCAAACAAATTTATAGTGGTTCGGCTTCAACTCGGCCTACGTCTACTCCTCAAGCTTCATTTGAGATTTTTCACTATTTTCTAGTTTCACAGGGTGCTAGCAACCATTTCACAGATGGAGCAATCCTCCACAGATTTTACACAAACTTTCTAAGTCAAAAACACTGAGTGTACTACACTCTTACGAGGTTGAAAAGAATGTGTTTTTGCTTTCACAGGAAGTTACAAGAATTATCTCTCAAAGATAGATATAAAAATGAAACTCTGGTTTTTCTGTAAATCTCACACAGGAAAGATGGGCTTAAAGCTATACGTCTCATTATTAATTTGAATATTTTCCACTCCATCATTACTAATTTGAATATCTTCCGCTTGAACCTTTTGGGCTGCTGCTATGCTGGGCTGTTTGAACCTTTGTTTTGGACTATTTAAACCTCTGGTTTGGGCATTATTTTTGGGTTGAAATAAACTCATGATTTAAGCAAATATTAAATACATTCAAACAATATTTAGGATAAAAGTTTAGGTGAGAAATAATGGGACAAAATAAATTTTGATTCTATTTTTCTCTTTCAAATAAATTAAAATATAATTAAATAAATCATCAAAATAAATTTTGGATTCTATTTTTCTTTTTCAAATAAATTAAAATATAATTAAATAAATCATCAAAATAAATTTTGGATTCTATTTTTCTTTTTCAAATAAATTAAAACATAATTAAATAAATCATCAAAATAAATAAGTCTAACAAATTGAATCCTTAATCATTGAGTGTGTAAGTAGGTTAAAAGTCAGTTTATTAGCATTTTATTATTTTTTTTGGTCATATCAGCTCTCTACTTTTTTATACGTTTTTTTATAAAAGGTTTAAAAAATTAAAAAAATAAATTAATCTACTTTTTAAAATAGATTATAATTCATTATGAGTAAAAATAGGGCAAATTACCTACACCTCCCTTGGGGTTTAACAAAATTATAAATTCCCCCCCCCCCGAGGTTTCAAAAATTACATCTCACCCCATCGCAATTAACTAAAGTGCCTTTTTGACAAATAAGGGCAAATTACCTACATCCCCTTGAAATTTAGCTAAATTAAAGATTCTCCCCTAAAGTTTAACTAAATTATAGATTTCCCTGAGGTTTAGCTAAATTATCACTTTTAATAAGTTATGAAATGCAAAATTAAAATGGAAAAACACTTATCACACTACAAAAAACTAAAGTTTTAGAGACCAAAATTTACGGATAAAATTATTTTTAGGGCATCAAATATTTTTTGTTGCGAAAAGTGTCGTCGTTATATTTTTAGCAACGAAAATTGAACATTAGTGATTAAGTATTATCTTTTTGGTATCAAATTTTTTATCTCAAAAAATAAACCATTTTGAAACCAAATTATTTTGTCCATAAAAGTCTACTTATTATTGACATTTTAGAAATTTTATCACTAAAAGCCTTATTTTTTACTTTTTAAGGCGACCTTTTAACGACTTATCCTCACAACGATAGAAATTAATCTATAAATGTCTTTTACAATAAAATTTTCACTTTTAGAGATCAAAAAAATTGATCTTTAAAACTTTTATATATTGTAGTGTCAAATGGTGAAAATATCATAAAATTAACAAATAATTAAATAAGTTAAAAACACAAGAAATAACTTGTCAAAAAATTCTTAGAATATGTTTGGTTTGATTTTTAGAAATTTATTTGTTCAAAAATTAAAAATTAATTTGGTTAAGAAATAAAAAATAAAAAATAAAAAATAATTATTATTTTTATATAATTTTATCTTTTGAGTGCTTAGAAATAATTTTTATAAATTAAATATATTTTTTCATATTTATTTTTATTAAATTAGTTTTTATTTTTTTAAATTCTAAATTTGTTTTTTAAACAACAAATGAAACAAGGTTCCAAAAACTTAATTTTTTTTTTTCATCTAACATAATTCTTTTGTAAATTTTGTTGATTTATCAAAGAGATTTTAGCATGGGCAATGTCGTCTATCAATTTATATTTTGGTGATGTCAACTAACTATTTTTAACGTTTAAGTAACAGTAAGAATTAAATTATTTTGTGAAAATAAACCTAAGGGGACGAAATGTAACTTTTAAAATCTCAAAAAAAAAATTATAATTTAGTTAAATTTTAAGAGAGTTGTGGATATTTTACCGACAAAAATATATAAATTTTTGAGAGGTCTCAAATATTTTTATTATTAATAATAGTAGTAAGAAATTTTTTAGCAGAAGTTGCGGGTGGCTGTCATCATAACTGTTTTAACTGTAGATTTGCCGCTTTGCGTGATGTCTTTATCCACAGACATCTTTCTCTCTCTTTCTGTCCTCTGCGTATATGCATGTGCTGCTTCTATCCTAGCGTAACGTATGCTTTAATCACGTGATCAAAGAAACCAGGTGTCATGCCATCAGCTATTCCAAATCACCAAGGATCCTTTAGAGTATTTTTTTCCTAAAATTTTTTAAAGTGGTGTATTGTGTGGTTGAGATTTAATGTTGAAAAATTGATATGACTTGTCATTAAATCTCAACCACACAATACATCACTCTATGAAACTTTAGAAAAAAAAAACTCTAGAGAATCCTTACTCATTCCAAATGCTACTCTTCTTCACACATTTAAACACAGTAGCGGTTGAGTGTGTAATTTAAATAAATAAAAATAAAATTAAATATTTATTATATAATGTATATGTTTAAGTGATAATTTTTTTTTATTAACTTTAAGAGAATCTATATGCCAAATCTTATATGAAACTCCAATAATTAAATTTTATCTTAAATTTTTACTTCACCTCATATGTCAAACATGACATGAATTTGACAAAAATTAAGAGCATGACATGCTTCTCAGCTCATGTCAAATTTTTAATTATAGCACTTTTTTACAAATAAAATAATATTTTAATTCATCTTTAATAAAATTTAGTATATAGATTAGAGAGTTTCAAGAGATGTCAAATTGACATAGGCTTGGTTTGCAAAATGGGTTAGTTTTTTAATTTTTTAACTTTTTTGATTATTTTAACCTGGAGTTAAAAAGTTTGGTTTGAAAAAGATTTTTACTTTTTTTTAATTTTTTTGACTTTTTTGTGAGAGAAAGAATGTAATAATAATGAGTTGTATGTAATATTTTGTCTTATTAAAACTAAAAACTTATTTTATTTTTTGTAATTATTTTAACCCCAAACCCACGTCCCAAACAATGCCATATATTAAGTTGCCACACAAGCTTTCAATTTAATTTGACATACTAAAATTTGGCATATGATGCCCTCAAGTTCAAAAGAATGGCTTCAAAACACCCATTCAAGTGTTCTCTTATATAATAATATTGATAGATAACAATATGTACGTAAAATATGTTATATATTTGATTAAAATATGTAGTTTTATATATGCAAAATCTATGCAAACATATATGTGTAATCAAAATTCACCCAACATATGAATTCTATCATGTAGAATATTTGAATTAAAAAAAAAAAGGATGTATTTTTCTACATAAATTATGTAAATATATATTTGCCGGATTATGTATATACATATATTTTGTGAACTTTTTTTTTTAATAAATTAAAAAAAAATCAATTAAAGATACCATGGTAGAATTTAAAAAAAAAAATGAAATGTTTCGTTTGTTTTGACGTAAATGTTTTTTCAAAAATATTTTACTCATTTTTCGTTGTTTGGTTAAACAAAGAGTAAGAAAAATATTTTTGTATTATTTTTTCAAAAATGACTTAACTTGAAAAATTATGTAAGTCAATTTTTACAAAGTTGACTCCCACTCACTACCTTTTTAACACATTTAGCTTCTAAATAAATATCTTAACTCACTAAAAAGTCATAAATGACACTTTATTGAATTAAAATTTCTCTTTTAGATAATAAAATATTTTTGTTTCAAGTGTGATGTCCCGAGTCTCGAACCCAACTTGAACTTACGTAGTTGGACTTATCGTTTTATTTTTTGGAGCCTTGAATGATGTATTAGCATATCTTAAATTTAGATTTCTTTTTATATTTGAGTAGTTTTCACTATTTTGCTCTTTTAGCCCTCCACACATTGAATCTTTATGTGAAGTGACCTATTGGAAAGATTGTTCATGGGGCTTCAATTTAGGCATAAGAAGGGCCCAAAACGAAGTTCAGATGAATGAGTTATAGCTCTTTAAAATTTAGATTGGCCGCAAGTGCGGAGGGTTGGCTACAGGTGCGGTGGTAGTGCCAAATCTGGTTTCCCTTCTAAAAAATCTATAGGTGCGGGAAATTTCTCCGCATGCGTAGTAGAGGTTTTGCAGGTGCAGCCGGAGGCTTCATACGTGCAACCAAGCGTGCTTTTGTCTCGATTTTTGTGCCCTTTTGCCTCAAAAACCAACATTCTCTCTCTTTTTTCTCATTTTTATGATATCTCTTTCTCTCTCTAAAACTTTCTTCTCTCTCACTTTCTCTCTAAACTCACCCATAGTTTCACAAATCTCTTCATCCTCCAATATCAAAGAAGATTTTGCTGCTAGTTCCTTATACCAAAATAACGGGCGTGTCAAGGGCATTATGTTTTGACCGGGGGGAGATCGATTTTCAACAAATTCAAAATTTGGGATATTTGAGCTTTGATTATTCTCTTCTCTTCAAGAGATAGGAATTTCTTTACTTCTTTTCAATATTTTGCTATAAATAGATATGTGGTAATTTTTATTGCATATAAAACACGATTTTGGAAAGTAATTTTGGAAGGCATTTAGATCAGGTTTAGGGTTTGGAGGTGAATGGGTTTAATCTTGTGTTTGGTGTTGATTATGATAGTATTTTGCTAATAGAACATGGTTGTGAAAAATTAATTGAAATGGCCTATTTTATTTACTTAGTCAATAATTTTGGGAAATGAAATAAAAGTGATGATTTTTAGCAGTCGTTGAGCCACATGAGTATTTGTGAAACACAATGGCAAGTTGGAATGGGAGGGAAATTAAAGTGTTGTTATGAATTTAGATAGCTATGATATAATGCTATACCAAAATTGTTGCGAAAATCAAGTTAATGGAAATAAATTAATGTTGTATAAGTGTCGAACATTATAAATAATGGAATTTGGTTTTGAAAATTTAAAGAGAGGGTTATGCATGTCTTAACAAATTGAAAAATGGAAATCGAAGAAAAAAGGAATTAAAGGGTGGTTATGAAACCAGAATGTGTTGATTGTTGAGGATTGGAACTAAAGTTTTAGAGACCAAAATTTATAGACAAAATTATTTTTAGGGCATCAAAAATTTTTGTTGCGAAAAGTGTCGTCGTTATATTTTTAGCAACGAAAATTAAACATTAGTGATTAAGTATTATCTTTTTGGTATCAAATTTTTTATCTCAAAAAATAAACCATTTTGAGGCTAAATTATTTTGTCCCAAAAGTCTACATATTATTGACTTTTTAGAAATTTTATCGCTAAAAGCCTTATTTTTTACTTTTCAATGCGATCTTTTAACGACTTATCCTCACGATGATAGAAATTAATCTATAAATGTCTTTTACAACAAAATTTTCACTTTTAGAGATCAAAAAAATTGATCTTCAAAACTCTTATATATTGTAGTGTCAAATGGTGAAAATATCATAAAATTAACAAATAATTAAATAAGTTAAAAACACAAGAAATAACTTGTCAAAAAATTCTTAGAATATGTTTGGTTTGATTTTTAGAAATTTATTTGTTCAAAAATTAAAAATTAATTTGGTTAAGAAATAAAAAATATAAAATATAAAATAATTATTATTTTTATATAATTTTAACTTTTGAGTGGTTAGAAATAATTTTTATAAATTAAATATATTTTTTCATATTTATTTTTATTAAATTAGTTTTTATTTTTTAAAATTCTAAATTTGTTTTTTAAACAACCAATGAAACATGGTTCCAAAGACTTAATTTTTTTTTTCATCTAACATAATTCTTTTATAAATTTTGTTGATTTATCAAAGAGATTTTAGCATGGACAATGTCTTCTATCAATTTATATTTTGGTGATGTCAGCTAATCATTTTTAACGTTTAGTTAACAGTAAGAATTAAATTATTTTGTGAAAATAAGCCTAAGGGGATGAAATGTAATTTCTAAAACCTCAAAAAAATTTATAATTTAGTTAAATTTTAAGAGAATTGTAGATAATTTACCCGTAAAAATATATGAATTTTTGAGAGGTTTCAAATATTTTTATTATTAATAATAGTAGTAAGAAATTTTTTAGTAGAAGTTGCGGGTGGCTGTCATCATAACTGTTTTAACTGTAGATTTGCCGCTTTGCGTGATGTCTTTATCCACAGACATCTTTCTCTCTCTTTCTGTCCTCTGCGTATATATGCATGTGCTGCTTCTATCCTAGCGTAACGTATGCTTTAATCACGTGATCAAAGAAACCAGGTGTCATGCCATCAGCAATTACAAATGCTACTCTTCTTCACGCATTTAAACACAGTAGCGGTTGAGTTTGTAATTTAAATAAATAAAAATAAAATTAATATTTATTATATAATGTATATGTTTAAGTGATAATTTTTTTTTTATTAATTTTAAGAGAATCTATATGCCAAATCTTATGTGAAACTCCAATAATTAAATTTTATCTTAAATTTTTGCTTCACTTCATATGTCACATGACATGAATTTGACAAAAATTAAGAGCATGACATGCTTCTCACCTCATGTCAAATATTTAATTATAGCACTTTTTTGGCAATAAAATAATATTTTAATTCATCTTTAATCAAATCTTTAATTATAGCACTTTTTTAGAAATAAAATAATATTTTAATTCATCTTTAATAAAATTTAAAATATAGGTTAGAGAGTTTCAAGAGATGTCAAATTGACATAGGCTTGGTTTGGGAAATGAGTTAGTTTTTTAATTTTTTGACTTTTTTAATTATATTAACCTGGAGCTAAAAAGCTTGGTTTGAGAAAGATTTTTACTTTTTTTTTATAACTTTTTTGTCTTTTTTGTAAGAGAAAAAATGTAATGATAATGGATTGTATGTAATATTTTATCTTATTAAAACCAATAACTTATTTTATTTTTTGTAATGATTTTAAACCCAAACCCACGTCCCAAACAACGCCATATATTAAGTTGCCACACAAGCTTTCAATTTAATTTGACATACTAAAATTTGGCATATGATGCCCTCAAGTTCAAAAGAATGGCTTCAAAACACCGATTAAAGTGTTCTCTTATATAATAATATTGATAGATAACAATATGTACGTAAAATATGTTATATATTTGATTAAAATATGTAGTTTTATATATACAAAATCTATGCAAACATAAGTATTATGTGTAATCAAAATTCACCCAACATATGAATTCTATCATGTAGAATATTTGAATTAAAAAAAAAAAAGGATGTATTTTTTTACATAAATTATGTAAATATGTATTTCCCGGATTATGTATATATGTATATTTTGTGAACTTTTTTTTTAATAAATTAAAAAAAAAATCAATTAAAGATACCATGGTAGAATTAAAAAAAAAATGAAATGTTTCGTTTGTTTTGACGTAAACGTTTTTTCAAAAATATTTTACTCATTTTTCGTTGTTTGGTTGAATAAAAAGTAAGAAAATTATTTTTGTATTATTTTTTCAAAAATGACTAAACTTGAAAAATTATGTAAGTCAATTTTTACAAAGTTGACTCACACTCACTATCTTTTTAACACATTTAGCTTCTAAATAAATATCTTAACTCACTAAAAAGTCTTAAATGACACTTTATTGACTTAAAATTTCTCTTTTAGATAATAAAACATTTTTGTTTCAAGTGTGATGTCCCGAGTCTCGAACCCAACTTGAACTTACGTATTTGGACTTATCGTTTTATTTTTCGGAGCCTTGAATGATGTATTAGCATATCTTCAATTCAGATTTCATTTTATATTTGAGTAGTTTTCACTATTTTGCTCTATTCGCCCTCCACACATTGAATCTTTATGTGAAGTCAGAACTATTGGAAAGATTGTTTATGGGGCTTCAATTTAGGCACAAGAATGGCCCAAAACGAAGTTCGGATGAATGAGTTATAGCTCTTTAAAATTTAGATTGGCCGCAAGTGCGGAGGATTGGCTGCAGGTGCGGTGGTAGTGCAAAATCTGGGTTTCCCTTTTGAAAAATCTATAGGTGCGGGAAATTTCTCCACATGCGCAGTGGAGGTTTTGCAGGTGTGACCGGAGGCTTCATACGTGCAACCAAGCGTGCTTTTGTCTCGATTTTTGTGCCCTTTTGCCTCAAGAACCAACATTCTCTCTCTTTTTTCTCATTTTTATGATATCTCTTTCTCTCTCTAAAACTTTCTTCTCTCTCACTTTCTCTCTAAACTCACCCATAGTTTCACAAATCTCTTCATCCTCCAATATCAAAGAAGATTTTGCTACTAGCTCCTTAGACCAAAATAACGAGCTTGTCAAGGGCATTGTTTTGACCGGGGGGAGATCAATTTTCAACAAATTCAAAATTGAATAACGTTTGAGGGCCCGAAATTAGGGGCTCGAATTTGGCTCAAAACCCAAAACGACGTCATTTTGGGTTTTGATTTTTTTTTTCTTTCCTTCCTTTTCTTTTCTTCCTTTTCTTCCTTTTCTTTCTTCTTCTTCGTTGAGTTGAACAGAGGCGAGAGAGAGAACACAGAGGCGAGAGCTAGAACGCAGGTCGTCGTCGTCGCAACTCGTCGGCGTCCCAGCTCGTCGGCCGATCTCGCAGCTCGTCCCTCGTCGCTCGTCGGCATCGGAGCCCCACCTCCACCTCTGCCTCCGCCCGCCGCCGCCGCCGCCTCCGCCTCCACCTCCGCCCGATTTTGTTGGCCCCTCCAGTCGTGTTCTTCTTCTCCTCCTCCTCCTCCTTCTTCCCCCTAATTTCGAGCCAAATTCGAGCCCCTATATTCGGGCTCTGTAGCATTACTGTTCAAAATTTGGGATATTTGAGCTTTGATTATTCTCTTCTCATCAAGAGATAGGAATTTCTTTACTTCTTTTCAATATTTTGCTATAAATAAATATGTGGTAATTTTTATTGCATATAAAACATGGTTTTGGAAAGTAATTTTGGAAGGCATTTAGATCAGGTTTAGGGTTTGGAGGTGAATGGGTTTAATCTTGTGTTTGGTGTTGATTATAATAGTATTTTGCTAATAGAACATGGTTGTGAAAAATTAATTGAAATGCCCTATTTTATTTACTTAATCAATAATTTTGGGAAATGAAATAAAAGTGATGATTTTTAGCAGTCATTGAGCCACATGAGTATTTGTGAAACACAATGACAAGTTGGAATGGAAGGGAAATTAAAGTGTTGTTATGAATTTAGATAGCTATGATATAATGCTATACCAAAATTGTTGCGAAAATCAAGTTAATGGAAATAAATTAATGTTGTATAAGTGTCGAACATTATAAATAATGGAATTTGGTTTTGAAAATTTAAAGAGAGGGTTATGCATGTCTTAACAAATTGAAAAATGGAAATCCATGAAAAAAGGAATTAAAGGGTGTTTATGAAACCAGAATGTGTTGATTGTTGAGGATTGGAACTAATGAAGTGGTTAAAGAATTTATACAATATTAAAATTGTTGAGGTAAGCCTAATTAAAATTTGGTATTATTGGAATTGTGGAAGCAGTATGATCACATTATTTAGGTTATGAGATTTCAAGCTACTTACTACTTAAGGGTTTTATCATTGACCATCGGTGGAGGGTAGTATTAATTATTGTTAGATAGTTTACACGTGTTATGTGTGTAACAACCCTCATACTGTTTACTGATTAAGGACTGATTGATTACCGATAATCACCGATTACTGTTAAACGAAACGGACAATGACTGATAACTGACTGATAATTGAACTGATTAAAAGTACTGAACTGACTGACTGAAACTGGAAACTGAATTGACTGAGTATATGTTAGTTAACTGCATTCTATCTGTTTGATTGTCTGATTATCTGTTTATGTTTATATGTTTAAACTGCTAATTGAAGGCCTTATCGGCGGCCGAATTAGAAACCGATTGATGTTCCGTGACCCTCATAATTAATGTGATTTTATGGTATATTTATCTGAAAACTGATTAGGTATGATTAAATTAGATTAAAATAAGCCAATTAAAGAGTTTGCCATATTTACCATTTTGCCACTATCTCATATACACACACTTGAGCCTTATACTTGAATCAAAACACATTTTGATCAGCCATTTTTCTTGCCTCAACCGACCTTAGAGAGAGAGAGACTTGAGGAGTTGGTTTTCATCTTGCATTGCTTGGAACTTGGTAGAATTGATTGGTAATTGAAGTGTATTTGCATATTTGAGCTCCCTCACTCCTAATTCTACAAGACTAAGGTAGGACATCCATCTTCTTGTTGCTGTTCTTGAGTTCATTCTTGCATGATTCATGTTAATTTGTAGAGCTAAGTCATGATTTGGTTCATTAATGATGGATTGAAGATCATTTCTTGCATGCATGTTGGTATTGTTGCATTTTGAGGTTGATTACATGGACATTAGTGCATGCATGCTCATATTGTTGTTATAGACCATGTTTCCATCTGATTTGAAAAGAAATGAGCTCATTTGATCAAGCTTTGGAGCTTTAATTTGGTTTAAAACTCATGCATGACATGTTTGAATGTTGTTCTTGAAAATGGGTTTGAGTGTGGTTTTAATTGACTCACCTTTGGGGCTTGAATTCATAAATTGAGCTTTGAAACTTGTTATACATTGAATTTAATGATGTTTTCCAGAATTTGGGCCCAAGAGGTCGAGTTTGGAGTGGTTGAATGCTTGGTTTGAGCTTGGGAGGCAGATCTGGAAATTCCAGATTTGGCTTCCTCGCTCGAGCGAAGGATTCCCCGCTCGAGCGAGCACCTTTGTCCAGGGCTCCGCTCGAGCGACCATCGAGCGACGATCGCGCGTAAAATTTCAGCATCCAGTACTTTTACTGTTTTGCAGACCGCTCGAGCGAAGGATTCCTCGCTCGAGCGAAGCCTTTGATTTTGGACTTACGCTCGAGCGTAGAAAGTCTCGCTCGAGCGAGGCTCCTATTTTCAGCAAACTTTGCGAAATGTTTTCTAAGTGTATTTTTGCATCCTCATCCCATCCTAGGCATTCTTAGGCCTAGTTTAAGACATTTAGATGAGGATATCGTTGTAGAACACACCAAGGCAAATTAGGGATTAAGTTATGAGATTTCCCAACTGTGTAGCTTAGTGTGTTCAACCTGTAAACTGTGTAGGGTTGGCAACTGGGGAGACACGCTCTAGCATACTGTAGCCCAGAACTCTGTGAGTAACAATTGTGTAAAGATATGTTCAACTGATTATCTTTCGAATACTGAACTGAACTGTTTACTGAACTGGTATTATTTACTGAATGAATGTACGTCCTTTATTTCTGAACTGTGCTGTGGCATCCTTAGTACTTACTGTTTACTGTTACTGTTATTGCGACAGAATTCTCTGTCGGTTCCCTCGTGGAACCACTACTGTTTACTGACTGATGGCCATCATTACTGTTCGGTCTTTTAAGACCTACTGTTACTGTTATGCTAATGGATGTACCACATATGACTGTTTACTGTACTGAACAACTGAAATACTGATTGAATTGAACTGTTTTCATTACTGTAAGGACGTTCATTCTAAACCCCTTTACGCTTTATGTTATTCACTGGGCTTTAGCTCACTGCTCATATATATATGTAGGTGTACAGGCACCAGATCGGAGCTAGGAGCGTCAGGGTAACTCCAGTTTTGTCAAGCCAGCCTTTGTGCCTCACTCCGAGGTTCCGAGTTGCCATGCTATGGCTTGGGGGTGTCTTGTTTGTTTTTCCCCCTTCTGTACTGTTTTACTGTTCTGTACAGACCGAGTGTTACTGTACTGTTATCTAGGGTCAAGTCCCTAGTCTAAATGATTGTAAATATTGTGTATACTGTTCTGTACTGGTTATGTATAAATGCATGGAAAAGCCTTTTTGCATACAAACTGTCACAGCTCAATGGACACTATTTATTTACTGTATTGGCTTCCGCCAGGCCCTGTACTCTGTTTTACTGTATTACTGTTCTGCAGGCCTTCGGTAATCTCGGATTACTGGCCGGTTACGGTGCTAAACCCATAGGGCCGAGTTTGGGTCGTGACAGAGTGGTATCAGAGCGATACTTACCACGAGTTATACCGCACACACGTGTCCAAATGAGCTATAGGGTGTCCTAGAAAAGTCATTAGGGCATCTCATGAGCATGATAAGTGTGTGGTTATGTTATGACTGAATGCATGCTAATGTGTTAAACTGGTAAACAAATGACTGCTTATGTTTAAAACTGTTATAACTGCTTATAGTGAAATGGACAATGCAAACGAACCTGAATCCTCGTCTACCGAGGCAAGAATGGAAAGAATGGAAAGAATGATAGAACTGATAACTGCTAGACTTGAGCAACAGAACCAACAGCCTCCTCCTCCTCCTCCGGTACAGCCGGAACCTAATGCGAATGTGGATGATGGGGATATTATTGCTCTCACCCATAAATTCAGCAAGATGAAACCGCCATCCTTTCAGGGAGGCCTTGAACCGTTGAAAGCTGAAGCTTGGGTTCTGGAAACAGAAAAATTATTCGAAGTGTTTCCGTGCTCAGAAGCGAACAAAGTATTGTTAGCTACCTTCACTCTGCAAGAAGAGGCTAGAAGGTGGTGGATGTTAATCCGTGATACAAATACTGTTATGACTTGGGCTCAGTTCAAGGAGTCCTTCTTTGAAAAGTACTTCCCACAGTGTGTCAGGGATAGGAAAGTAACTGAGTTTGAACAACTGAAGCAGGGCACAATGTCCGTCGCAGAATACGAGACGCAATTCACTGAACTTGCCCGTTATGCACCGCATATGGTGGATACTGAATATAAGAAGGCCAGGAAATTCGAAGGTGGCCTTGATGTGGCAATACTTGACCGGATAAATGTTTTGAAATTACCGACTTTTGTGGGTGTTCTCGACCGGGCATTGATGGCCGAGTCGAACATTGCAGCGGTGAAGCAATCTGAAACACCAATAACTGAATGGCATGGTAAAAGGCGGGGTTTCAAATTCAAGAAAGGCAAGCACAACCCAGCCAACAAGAAACAGAATACGGGGACAACAACTAGCCCCAGCCAAGGGAGTGGGTTTATACCACCCTGTCCTGAGTGTGGCAAGAAGCACAAGGGGGTTTGCTACAGAATATCTGGAGCCTGCTACAGGTGTGGCAAGGTGGGCCACATGGTTAGAGACTGCCCCTCTGCTCCGCAAGCTAGTGGTAAAGCTGCACCAAGCGCAGCAGCATCAACTGTAGCACCAAAGCTTAACCCTAAAGCTACCGGAAAAGAGCCTATGAGGCAAGGCCGAGTGTTCGCACTAGTACCGGGAGATGTGCAGAATACCAAGACCGTTGTGTCAGGTATTCTCTCTATCTGTACTCAAAATGCATATGTACTGATTGATTCGGGGTCTACGCATTCATATGTGTCGCATGCCTTTTCACGAAAATTGAATAGACCCTTAGAACCCATGAACTATCTGCTAGCCGTATCATCACCCGTAGGAGGATCCATGACATGTGCTTATATGTACCCCGCATGTGAAATCATTGTTGGGGATATGCATCTGTTTATTGATTTACTGCCATTGAACATTGATCATTTTGACGTAATATTGGGGATGGATTGGTTACAAAAATATCATGCCACTATTGACTGTGTGACCAAGCAAGTTGTTTTCCGTCCACCTGGTCTGCCTGAATTTGTGTTTAATGGGAGTGGAGTAGTACCTCCTCCGTATTTGATTTCATCTGTGAAGGCTGTTAAACTGATTAGGAAGGGCTGTAAAGGATATCTGTGTTCTGTACTGACTGTGTCTACTGATGATAGTATTAAAACTGATGTGAATTGTATTCCTATAGTCAGAGAATTCCCAGATGTTTTTCCAGATAATCTTCCAGGAGATTTGACTGACAGGGAGATTGAATTTACCGTTGATGTGATTCCCGGAACACAACCAGTTTCTAAAGCTCCATACAGAATGGCTCCAACTGAACTGAAAGAATTGAAAGTACAACTGCAGGAACTGCTGGATAAGAAGTTTATCAGACCTAGCACTTCGCCATGGGGTGCTCCTGTTTTGTTCGTCAAGAAGAAAGATGGCTCACTGAGACTGTGCATTGACTACCGTGAACTGAATAAGGTAACTGTAAAGAATAAATACCCATTACCGCGCATTGATGATTTATTTGATCAGTTACAGGGTGCACAAGTATTTTCCAAAATTGATCTCAGATCCGGATACCATCAGGTGAAAGTTAAACCAGATGACATTGATAAAACTGCTTTTAGAACAAGGTATGGACATTATGAATTTCTAGTTATGCCTTTTGGAGTCACGAACGCACCAGCTGCTTTTATGGACCTCATGAACAGAATTTTTAAACCGTACCTTGATGACTTTATTGTTGTATTTATCGATGACATATTGATTTACTCCAAAAGTGTAGAGCAGCATGAACATCATCTGAGACTTGCCCTACAAACCTTAAGAGAACAGAAACTGTATGCTAAACTGTCTAAATGTGAATTTTGGCTTGACCATGTTATGTTTTTGGGGCATGTTGTTAGCAAAGATGGAATTTCTGTTGATCCGCAGAAAATTGAAGCTGTAGTGAACTGGCCTAGACCAACAAATGTGACTGAAGTCCGAAGCTTTTTGGGATTGGCTGGATATTACAGAAGATTTGTCAAAGATTTCTCCAAAATTGCCCTACCATTGACTCAGTTAACTCAGAAGGGGACATCATTTGACTGGACTGACCAAAGAGAATCTGCCTTCCAGGAGTTGAAAACTCGACTTGTGACTGCACCAGTTTTGACTTTACCCTCAGGTACGGATGGTTATACTGTATTTAGTGATGCTTCTCATAAGGGTTTGGGATGTGTTTTAATGCAGAATGGGAAGGTTATTGCTTATGCTTCCCGACAACTGAGACCACATGAAAAGAACTACCCAACCCATGATCTGGAACTTGCTGCAGTAGTATTTGCACTGAAAATCTGGCGTCACTATCTCTACGGGGTGACATGTGAAGTATACACCGACCACAAGAGTTTAAAGTATTTCTTCACACAAAAAGAACTGAATATGAGACAGCGGAGATGGCTGGAACTGATTAAAGACTATGACCTACAGATATTGTACCATCCGGGAAAAGCCAATACCGTTGCCGATGCATTGAGTCGGAAATCAATTGGAAACGTAGCATGTTTGCTCACAGGACAGAAAGAGTTGCTTTGTGACCTTGAAAAATCTGAAATCGAAATTGTTTTACGAGAACAAGGTGGAACCTTAGCTGCTATTTCTGCCCGACCGGCACTGATTGAAGAGATTAAAGAGAAACAGCAACTGGATGACTTCTTGAAAAAGATCATCGAAGAAAGAGAATCTAAACCGAGGCCGGGATTCAAATTTGAGAATAATGTACTGAAATTTCAAGAAAGATTGTGTGTACCAAATGATACTGAACTGAAAGGAAGAGTTCTGCAAGAGGGCCACAATTCGAAATTGTCTATCCATCCGGGGAATACGAAAATGTACCAAGATCTGAAACAGAATTTCTGGTGGCCGGGAATGAAGAAAGAAATTGCTGATTTTGTATCCAAATGTCTTCATTGCCAACAGGTCAAAGCTGAACATCAACGACCTGCCGGACTATTGCAACCCCTACCCATACCAGAGTGGAAATGGGAGCATATCACGATGGATTTTATCGTCGGATTACCTCGCTCCAGAAAAGGTATGGATTCCATTTGGGTTATTGTTGATAGACTAACCAAATCTGCTCACTTCTTACCTGTCAAGACGATTTATAATGCGGACAAATTGGCTGTTATTTATATTGATGAAATTGTAAGACTGCATGGAGTGCCTGTGTCTATTGTTTCTGACAGTGATTCGAAGTTTACATCGAGGTTTTGGCAAAGCCTACAGACTGCATTGGGTACTGAACTGAGACTAAGTAGTGCCTACCATCCTCAGACAGATGGCCAATCAGAAAGGACCATCCAAACTCTGGAGGATTTACTGAGAATGTGTGTCCTTGATTTTCAGGGAAACTGGGAAAGTCATTTGCCCTTAGCTGAATTCGCCTACAACAACAGCTACCATTCGAGTATAGGTATGGCGCCTTTCGAGGCATTGTATGGCAGGAAATGTAGGTCTCCAATTTGTTGGGCAGAAGTTGGAGATGGGCCTTTGCTTGGGCCCGAGATTGTGTATGAAACAACTGAAAAAGTGAAACTGATACAGCAAAGACTGAAAACTACGCAGAGCAGACAGAAGAGTTATGCCGATGTCCGAAGGCGGGACAGAGAGTACGAAGTGGGTGATCACGTTTTTGTGAAAGTGACACCGATGAAAGGCCAGACTCGTTTTGGAGTCAAAGGCAAGTTAGCGCCGAGATATGTCGGACCGTATGAGATTATTGAGAAAATCAATCCGGTGGCGTATCAAGTCGCGCTCCCTCCTGAAATGGAACACATGCATAATGTTTTCCACATTTCTATGTTAAGAGATTATCTCCGGGATCCTTTCCATGTGATCGAGCCTGCTCGGATAGTGTTGAGTGATGACTACACTTACGAGGAACGGCCTATACAGATTGTAAACCGACGGATCAAGAAACTGAGGAACAAAGAGATCCCGTTAGTGAAAGTTGACTGGCAAAACCACGGTGGCGTGTATGCCACTTGGGAAAGGGAAGATGACATGGCCAAAAGATATCCTGAACTGTTTCCACTGAATCCTGTTTTCTTCCAGAATGAAGGTAACTCGAGTTTAGAGGACTAAACTCTTTATAAGGAGGGGAGACTGTAACAACCCTCATACTGTTTACTGATTAAGGACTGATTGATTACCGATAATCACCGATTACTGTTAAACGAAACGGACAATGACTGATAACTGACTGATAATTGAACTGATTAAAAGTACTGAACTGACTGACTGAAACTGGAAACTGAATTGACTGAGTATATGTTAGTTAACTGCATTCTATCTGTTTGATTGTCTGATTATCTGTTCATGTTTATATGTTTAAACTGCTAATTGAAGGCCTTATCGGCGGCCGAATTAGAAACCGATTGATGTTCCGTGACCCTCATAATTAATGTGATTTTATGGTATATTTATCTGAAAACTGATTAGGTATGATTAAATTAGATTAAAATAAGCCAATTAAAGAGTTTGCCATATTTACCATTTTGCCACTATCTCATATACACACACTTGAGCCTTACACTTGAATCAAAACACATTTTGATCAGCCATTTTTCTTGCCTCAACCGACCTTAGAGAGAGAGAGACTTGAGGAGTTGGTTTTCATCTTGCATTGCTTGGAACTTGGTAGAATTGCTTGGTAATTGAAGTGTATTTGCATATTTGAGCTCCCTCACTCCTAATTCTACAAGACTAAGGTAGGACATCCATCTTCTTGTTGCTGTTCTTGAGTTCATTCTTGCATGATTCATGTTAATTTGTAGAGCTAAGTCATGATTTGGTTCATTAATGATGGATTGAAGATCATTTCTTGCATGCATGTTGGTATTGTTGCATTTTGAGGTTGATTACATGGACATTAGTGCATGCATGCTCATATTGTTGTTATAGACCATGTTTCCATCTGATTTGAAAAGAAATGAGCTCATTTGATCAAGCTTTGGAGCTTTAATTTGGTTTAAAACTCATGCATGACATGTTTGAATGTTGTTCTTGAAAATGGGTTTGAGTGTGGTTTTAATTGACTCACCTTTGGGGCTTGAATTCATAAATTGAGCTTTGAAACTTGTTATACATTGAATTTAATGATGTTTTCCAGAATTTGGGCCCAAGAGGTCGAGTTTGGAGTGGTTGAATGCTTGGTTTGAGCTTGGGAGGCAGATCTGGAAATTCCAGATTTGGCTTCCTCGCTCGAGCGAAGGATTCCCCGCTCGAGCGAGCACCTTTGTCCAGGGCTCCGCTCGAGCGACCATCGAGCGACGATCGCGCGTAAAATTTCAGCATCCAGTACTTTTACTGTTTTGCAGACCGCTCGAGCGAAGGATTCCTCGCTCGAGCGAAGCCTTTGATTTTGGACTTACGCTCGAGCGTAGAAAGTCTCGCTCGAGCGAGGCTCCTATTTTCAGCAAACTTTGCGAAATGTTTTCTAAGTGTATTTTTGCATCCTCATCCCATCCTAGGCATTCTTAGGCCTAGTTTAAGACATTTAGATGAGGATATCGTTGTAGAACACACCAAGGCAAATTAGGGATTAAGTTATGAGATTTCCCAACTGTGTAGCTTAGTGTGTTCAACCTGTAAACTGTGTAGGGTTGGCAACTGGGGAGACACGCTCTAGCATACTGTAGCCCAGAACTCTGTGAGTAACAATTGTGTAAAGATATGTTCAACTGATTATCTTTCGAATACTGAACTGAACTGTTTACTGAACTGGTATTATTTACTGAATGAATGTACGTCCTTTATTTCTGAACTGTGCTGTGGCATCCTTAGTACTTACTGTTTACTGTTACTGTTATTGCGACAGAATTCTCTGTCGGTTCCCTCGTGGAACCACTACTGTTTACTGACTGATGGCCATCATTACTGTTCGGTCTTTTAAGACCTACTGTTACTGTTATGCTAATGGATGTACCACATATGACTGTTTACTGTACTGAACAACTGAAATACTGATTGAATTGAACTGTTTTCATTACTGTAAGGACGTTCATTCTAAACCCCTTTACGCTTTATGTTATTCACTGGGCTTTAGCTCACTGCTCATATATATATGTAGGTGTACAGGCACCAGATCGGAGCTAGGAGCGTCAGGGTAACTCCAGTTTTGTCAAGCCAGCCTTTGTGCCTCACTCCGAGGTTCCGAGTTGCCATGCTATGGCTTGGGGGTGTCTTGTTTGTTTTTCCCCCTTCTGTACTGTTTTACTGTTCTGTACAGACCGAGTGTTACTGTACTGTTATCTAGGGTCAAGTCCCTAGTCTAAATGATTGTAAATATTGTGTATACTGTTCTGTACTGGTTATGTATAAATGCATGGAAAAGCCTTTTTGCATACAGACTGTCACAGCTCAATGGACACTATTTATTTACTGTATTGGCTTCCGCCAGGCCCTGTACTCTGTTTTACTGTATTACTGTTCTGCAGGCCTTCGGTAATCTCGGATTACTGGCCGGTTACGGTGCTAAACCCATAGGGCCGGGTTTGGGTCGTGACAATGTGTTATTGAATTATTTGCATAAATTCAAATAATGTGGAATTGTGATGAGTTGGATGATGATGGTGCTATATAAAGGGTCTGTTTCATTCCGGTTAGCTATCGGTAAAGTGTGGCGCCTTGAAACAGGTTTTGTTCCCTGCCCACTTGCACCCAGTAAAGTGTGAATTGAGGTTCCATTCCCTTTTGGCTTAGGTCCGAAAGTGTGGCACTTTGGGATAGGTTTCGTTCTCTTTTGGTTCGCACCCGGTAAAACGTGTTGCGGTGATTGTAGCTTAGCGAAGCCGGGTTATCTTATTTGTGTATTGTTAATTTGTTTTTTGTTTATGTATTGGGACACGAGGGTGCACCATTAGCCTTCCATGCCTATGGCAGGTAAAATATGGAAATACGTGTTGATATTATTGCTATTTATGTTTTGTGCTTCATTTGCTCTTGTGCTTAAGGCCATGAAAAATGGTAGACGTCCTTGTGTGTATAGTGAGTTGGGATACATAACGAGTTTATTTGTTTAGTTGATTTATGAGGCTTTGGTAATAAATGAGTGAGATTCATAAACGGAGTAATTGATATGTACAAGAGAACGATTTAAACGTGTGGACTTGTTTTCGAAAGTAAACATTATGGCTTAGTTCTTTGGACTAAAATGGGAAGATTTGAAAGATAAGAGATGGCTTTTTTTCTTGTATGTTAAAGGGGATCTTTTAGAAAATGTATTTATGCAAGTGTATTTTAGATATGAAATGTCACATTATATATATATTTACTATGTGGAGCATTTATGATCTTCTATACTTATAGGTTCGTTATTATTTAGAATCACTGAGATCTATACTGAACATTCGTGTTTATCCCAAGTTGTTAATCATTTTTAAGACACAAAGTTGAAGAGTAGTTCATGATCAAAGGATCTCCTTTTATTGTTGGCCAAGGGGTCTAATTCTTATAGGCGGAATGTCATATTGTGTAAAGAGGATTAACCCCTCCTACTTCATATATTTTGTTTCCAATATAAGCGTAAGGGCACTGTTATAATTTAATTGAAGGAAAATGCATTGGACCCCCAGTGGGAGTGACCCCTACCACCCCACTGATTTTTGATTGGCTAAAAATTTTTTATTTTTTTATTTTTTTATTTTTTACCATGCTCTCACAGTCCTTCACGTGGAGGTGGGGGTGCTGGGGGATCACCCCTCACTAGAGTCCCCAGCAATGCTCTTAATTGAATTGAATTTGTCATCATTGTATTTTCGAGAGAAAATTGTATTGTCTAATCATTAATTTTCAACTTGGCATTTATATTATTGTTGAAATGGACTTTAATCCCGTATTTGGTAATGTTAATCGGATTATAAAATACGGGGCGTGACATCAAATGTCAACCAAACGTCTAAAAATAAAAATAAAAATATTTTTTTTTTGTGTAAAATATTTTACGCCGAAACAAACGGAGTCTAAATATGAAAAAAGTCTAATAAAAACAAATCAGAAATTTAAAAATTGATATATATATATATATATTAGTGAATTTTCTTAGACGTTTTAATTTTTTTTTAAAACTTTTCGATCATTAAAAACAAAAAATAATAAAACATTACTTTTTTAATAGTTGTAAAACAAAACTTTATGCCTCATTTGGCAACCCAAAAAAGGCCACATCTCTTTCGAGTTTTTTTGTCTTTAGTATTTTTTTTTTAAATTATGTCAAAATTTTTTTACTTTTCTGGTACGTCTTGTCGAAATGAATCTAAATTTTTTTTTTTTGAAAAAATGTAAAAGAAAATTGAAAAATCCAAAATAAGCCCAAAAAAAAAATTCCTCATATTTTGGTTATTTTTGTCTTTTTTGGATTTTTTTTGAAAGTTTTTGAAAAGAATTATAAATTTCTAGTTCAGCTTTTTGAGCTGAATTTAAAAATTCAAATTTTTTAAAAAAATTTAAAAAAAGTTTACTAAAAACAAAAATAAGCAGAAAAAATAAGCCAAAAAATAAATTAATCCCAAAACAAGCCTTTCTGGCTACTATTACTATTATTATGAGCTACTACAAGTTTTGTTTACATTGAGGGAATAAAATATAAATTTTGATCAATTTAAAAAAATAGAATTTACAAATTAAAAGTGGTGTCAATATAGTTTTGGGTAAATTAGAAATACACCCATTGAGATTTTTTTAAAATATAAATTGCCCATTGTAGTTTTAAAAATTACATTCAGGTTTAATTAACACGTTTCTAATTGCATTCAAGTTTTTAACAAGTTTTTGATACACCTCTTCAAGTTTTTAATTGCATAAAAAATGATAATTTTTTATTAATAAATCATTAAGTCAATTAATTTTTTTAATAATATCATAAATTTATTCTAGTCAAGGGAAAATTATTGGTAAATCCCATTTAGGAGAGTTTTAGTCCAATAAGTCCTACTTTTAAAATAATACACCTTAGAGTCTTTTTTTTATAGATTTGTGTTCTGTAAGATCCCATGTTACTTTGTGGGTTTGGTGTTTATGACGTTTGTGCCCTTTGTATTTTGGTGATTGAAAACGTTTTTGGGAGGGTTTGATAAGAATCCCATTTATTACGTTGATTTCGTTACAGACTATATGGAAGATTATATATTGCCATATTCATAGTTCTGTCATTGTGTTCCCCCACAAAGGTCACCCAGCCAAACCTCCACCCAAACAAGCACACCAACCCACTACCCCCTCCATCACATCCCTAGCATGTTCATACCCCCCCTCCCTCCCCCCCCCCCTCAAACACCCATTTCGCCCAACCCCCACCAACAACACACCCACAGTTAGACCACCCACACCAGCCTACATCTCACAATTCTGTCATTGTATTTCCCCACAAAGGTCAACCAACCAAACCTCCACCCAAACAAGCACACCAACCCACTACCTCCTCCACCACATCCCTAGTATGTTCATACGCCCCCCTCTCCCCCCCCCCCCCCATCAAACACCCATTTCGCCCAACCCCCACCAACAACACACCCACACTTAGACCACCCATACCAGCCCACATCTCACAATTCTGTCATTGTATTCCCCCACAAAGGTCACCCAAACAAACCTCCACCCAAACAAGCACACCAACGCAATACCCCCTCCACTATATCCCTAGCATGTTCATACCCCCCCATCAAACACCCGTTTTGCCCAACCCCCACCAACAACACACCCACACTTACACCACCCCAAAAACCCCAAATATTATGAACAAACGCAACATTCTCCTACTGTTACATAATAGTCCATCAACATTTCAAACACTAAATGGGGCAAACACAACCAAGTTATACATACCATACATTAAACATGTAAAACAAAAAATAACAACACATTCACAGTTAACATTGTTTCTCATATTCTAAACGTGAAAAGTGGACACTTGTTGCGGCGAGGCGTTGTCATCGTATTTGGATTTGCAAACATTGAATGGAATACCCAACACACGTATGAAAATCACCAACAATAGCAACCCTCGCCATTGCACCACTACATCACGTTTAAAAATTGAAATCAAATGGGATTTGTGTCTATTTTGATGTTGTACAACATTCACGATTGTGCGATTTTATTCCATATTTACACCGTCAAATCTGTTATGCAATCCTGCTAACCACACGATTCAAAAACAAACCTAACCCAATCCCCACACTTACGTCCCAAATCTCGGAATGATTTGGCCCAGAAAAGGTAATCCAACACTTGGTCCGTAAAGTCGGTAGCCAAACTCGTTGCTCAATCCCCACACAGCAACCACTACAACTTCAGCCCGACGTCTACAAACCACCCCCGTTAGGTTAACGTTTACAAATTTCCTTGAAATGGTGCTCACGCAAACTTCGTCGCCAACGACCACAGATCACGATCACAAGCCCTAGAAACCTTCAAACCCACAGAGTATTTCGTTGGTTCCACATTCACCACCTACAACTGAAGAGTTGCTCACGTTAACCAAAATGTCAAAATATGACACTACCAATGTGGGTAACCCATAACTAAATTTGACACTACCAATGTGGGTAACCCATAACTAAATGTGGGTCCTATATGAAACGTGGGTTATCAACTAAACACTATCAATCCCAAAAACCCGTGCTTTTTCAAAACGTGCCATTTACCCAAATAATTGAAACAAATTAGCCCAAACCTAATACACAGCCTATAAGGGGCAACAACGTAAACCAACACATAATGGGATCACTGTGTGTACAAAATAAAAAATGGGACTAATTAGTTTCTAATTCCACCTTATGGGATTTATGGGTCAGTTTCTCTTTAATTAACAATTCAGGTTATTTTATTGTTATATAGGAGAATAGTTAGAAATTTTATTTATTTTGCTAATTCTGTTAAATAAAAAAAATTCTATGTTGGGAGTATTTGTAAGTTTTCATATATTTTATGCAAATCTTAATAGGTATATTTATAATTTTTTCTTACAAACCACAATTTTAGATAACCAAATGTTGTATCTTCATTTATATACTTGTAAAATGTATATATACAAATTTAATTTTGAGTTCCTATTATCTCAATGAAAAATTCTAAAAATAAAAAAGCCTACGAAAATCAGATACAACACTCTCATATTGCACGAGTCTTAAATTTTTTTGGGGGGGTAAAATACAAATATATTCTTTGAAATTTGCTTAAAATACATATTGTCCCATTCAATTTAAGAAATTATAAACATCCTAAATATCTTCTTGTCAAATTTTTTTATTTAACATAATCAATAAAAATAAATAAAATTTCTAACTACTCTTTAATACAACAATAAAATTATTTGAATTGTTAATTGAAATATTTTTATGATATTATTAAAAATTGTTAATTGACTTGATAATTTATTAAGAGAATGGGTCCTTTGTTATGTGATTAGAAACTTAAAGAGGCAAGATAGAATTTTCATAACCATAAGAGGCAATCCATTTTTTAAGCAAATTTCATGAGATGTATTTATAATTTATCTTACTTTTATTTTATAAATCTCACATATACATACACACACACATACATATATATATATACTAGCGGTAACCCGTGCTATGCACGGGCAAGTAATAAAAAATGGTAAATAATGTTGAACATGCTAAAAATTAATAATTAAATATTATGATATTTTTATTTAGATGGGTATTGAAATTATATATTTAGTGATCTTACTATATTTAATTAAATAAATTTTAGAAGAAAAAAAAGTTGAAGTGAAAATTAAGAGTAAGAGTAGATTCTGTAAATATAAGATATAGATAAAAACAAATTAAGTTTAAATTTGAAGATAAACTATAAATATATATATATATATATATATAAGAAAATTAGACAAATCCTAGAAAAATGAGGTAGAGAGAAATTCAGTAATTGAAAAAAAAAAAAAACAAAGTTGAAATTTAAAATTAAAAAATAAGATAAGACAAACTTGAAAAGAAAAATAAAATATAATATAACTCTAATAACAGAAGAAATGGAGAGGGTAATAATTAAAAAATTAGATAAGAGTGAAATGCCACTTATAATTTTTTAAAATTTGTAAAAAAAAAAAACTAAAATAAAATCAAGGTAGTATGTTAAAAATCAGATAAGATTTAAGTGCCACTTATAATTTTTTAAAATTTAAATTTTGTGTAGTTAAAAAATAAGCAATTATGTTATCTTATTATACAAATTTTAACTCTATTTTGTGTCTACTACCTATAATTTAATCAAATTTTGTCTTCTAAAGCTACTTAATTGAAATAAGAAAGAATAAAAAATTATAAGAATATAGAAAGTGAAAATCAGATAAAAATAGAATAAACTTAATTAAAAATCAAAAGCAAGAATCGATCCTGTAAATATAAGATAAAGATTAAAAAAAAAAAATCAAATGCAAATTTGAAGATAAAGTATACGAATATAGAAAGAGAAACTTAGATAAATTGCAAAAGTAGAAGAGAGCAAAAAACACAATATGAATTTAAAACATGTGCTTCTTTTCACATAAACTTAATTAAAAATCAAAAGCAAGAATCGATCCTGTAAATATAAGATAAAGATTAAAAAAAAATCAAATGCAAATTTGAAGATAAATTATACGAATATAGAAAGAGAAACTTAGATAAATTGCAAAAGTAAAAGAGAGCAAAAAACACAATATGAGATTTAAAACATGTGCTTCTTTTTACATAAGATGCTAAAAATCTTGCATAATTGGTTAAATCACCCGTTTAATTTCTTTAGAACGTTATTTTTGTTCTCCAATCTTTTTGCCTAATTTCATATTGTCATAGAAGTTAGGTTTTGAGATTTATAAATTTATTTATTTATTTATTTCAAATATCCTTGGGTAAGACATAAATTGATGAAGAAATTTGAATTAGAGTCAAACTCATCTTTTATTTTTAAATATTTTGAAAATCTTTTTTCTTTAAATATTTTGAAAATCTTTTATATCCATGCCATAAGTAATTAAAAAGTGAAATAAAAAATATAAAAAAAGATAAGAAAAAATAGAAAAATAGAATGAGAGAAGAATGGATGTGCCACGTAGGAAAGAGGTTCATGAAATATTAGGATTGAGAGTTTTGATGAAGAAATTTGAATTAGAGTCAAACTCATCTTCTATTTTTAAATATTTTGAAAATCTTTTATCTTTAAATATTTTGAAAATCTTTTATATCCATGCCACAAGTAATTAAAAAGTGAAATAAAAAATATAAAAAAAGATAAGAAAAAATAGGAAAATAGAATGAGAGAAGAATGGATGTGTCACGTAGGAAAGAGGTTCATGAGATGTTAGGATTGAGAGTTTTGAATTTTTTAAGAGATCACTACATTTGCTTATATATAGTATAGATAGATATAAGAAAAAAATATGTTGAATTTTGTAATATGTATTATATTTTTTGGTACATTATACACTTACTTCCCTTGAAGTTTAATAAAATTACAAAAACGTTCCTTGAAGTTTTTGAAAAGACTTAAACATCTCTTGAGGTTTAGTTTTCAATTATACTGATCTTTCCTAAGCTTTAATGAAATGTAAAAACCTTCCCTAAGATTTCTGAAATGACAGACCTCCCTTGGAGTTTAATAAAATTGCAGAAACCTTCCATAAGATTTCCAAACCAGCAGAAACCACCCTTGAGGTTTAGTTTTTTTTATTATAGATTATTTTTTCTGTTACTTTATTGTAAACTAAGGCCTTGTTTGGCATGATCTAAAAAGGTCAAAAAGTCAAAAAGTTACTATCCTATTTAAGTCACATCATCTTATTTAAGTCATATCACCTCTCTAACACATCATTTCAAACACAACCCATACCCAACTCATATTTCATAAAAAGTCAAAAAGTGTACTTATTTAGATCATCCCAAACTACCCTTAAGTAACAGAATATGCTTTACATCATTAAATAATTTGATTATATTTTTAATTTATCATTTAGTACTGTGTCCGATTACAAATAAATAAATAAATATATATATATATATATATATATTATTCCCATTGTGATTTTGGATAAATGAGGCATACATAATCAACGCATAACAAACAAAAAATAGGAATTGTATTTCTCTATTTGTTTATTTTATTTTATTTTATTTGGTAATATGACACAATTTTATAAAGGGTAAAACTATAAATGTAATTAAAATTGTTAAGTGTAACGCCCTCAAAATAATAACATTAAAACCCATCAACTTAAACATGCATTGGTATAAAAGATAAGTATTCTTCTATTCATCAGAGTAGTTCCTTACAAAAGTATTACATGTTAACAACAAAAGCAAATGCCCTACGGGCTTACAACTTTCCAAGTTAACACTTGGTTACAAAAAGAAGAGTACTAACTCAATACATATTAAACCCTTGGCTTGAATTTATATGTAATACATCAAAAGAAGGTAAACCAAACAATCTGTCTGCCTCTAGCCTCCCAAGCTATGTCCTTGGAGGTGGCATGCTACTTGTACCTGGAAATGATGTCCTATAAAGGGTGAGCCACAACCCAGTAGAAATACACTAAACCAGCCATGAACAATGACTAAAAGATTAGCAGTTGATAGGTGGTCAACACAGATACATCCACTTATATCACATTCGATTTCATGACATTAAGTTCATGTTACAATTTATTTCCCATGTCCTTTCAAATTTTGATTTTTTTGAAAACAAGGCTCAACACCTAGCCAAATACCTTAATGAGGTTTAGATTCATCTTTAAAACACTTTCAAAATTCATGAGGGATACACATTTTAATGCTGTATCAATAACACATAAACCATTCCCACACTTTGGGAAAGATACACATTTCAGTACTGTATCAACATAACACAGAATCACTTTTATACTTTACAATTGATAATGATATACATTTTAGTGCTATATCAGATCAATTCAAACACTTTCATAAGTCTCAAATAATACACATTGTAGTGCTGTATTAATGAAACAAAAATACTTCTAATTCGCAGCCTGATACACGTTGTAGTGCTGTATCACTGTCACACAGAATCCGGTTTAGAGGTCCATCTCCTATCTTCCCCTAAACCGTGGAGTACATCCCCCATCTCCTCCCACACAACACATGTATATAAACATAGATCATATACAATCAATCAATACATAGAATTTATGTATTATTCTACTTGCTAAATTCAATAGCATACTCAATCGATTGGTTTTAGTTTGCCTAATCATCATGCAATGTCTACAACAATCAAGACTATCCTCCACCGATAGCCCAAAGCAGTTATTTCTATACTGAAAATAAATGCACCAAATGGATATATAATCAACATTTCAACTAGGTGAGCGATAAACGAATCTAACTACACCATTTAATCCCATACACCTCCAATTCTAACATTTCCAACTTAATTCTTTCTTTTCTTCAAATTAATTATACCAATTAACTCATCCATGTAATTAGAATATTTCTCATAATTAACATCACAACCCTAAGGTTCCATTTCTTTACCAATAGACCATTATTGATCTTATTTCTCTATGTCAAACATGCATATACGTTTATATAAACAAAACCCCAACTTTTGTAAAATTATACAAAGGCCCAAACTTTCTCAAAATTACCCAACAACCCCAACTCATCAAAATGCTAAAATTCAAAGACAAAACTCATGAGAAGGAGTAGGATATCCCTACCTCGAAGTTAGAGCTCGAACGGGGAAGTTGAAGAAAACCAAAATGCTCCAAACTCAAAGATTCACGGATCAAAATGGAGCCCTCGACGATCCACACACTCTTTACAAAGCCCGGAGGATAGTGAGACACTCTAACTAGATCAAACCCTAGAGAGAAGGGAGTTTCTAGAGAGAGGAGCTCTCAAAATAGCTTTTTAGAAAGTAAGAGAGAGAGAGAATGTAAAAAGTGATTTTAAAATGTCCAGCTGCCAACTGATATACGACATTCCCGCTCGAGCGGAGAACACAACGCTCGAGCGTCAAGAACAAAAAACTAGGTACGCTCGAGCGCAAGAAGACCCCCTCGAGCGCCAAGACACAAGAATAAAGTACATCCGCTCGAGCGCGAAAACCAGTCCGCTCGAGCGTAGATTTCCCCCTCCCGAAACTTACACCAAAAAGAACTACCCGCTCGAGCGCGACCGCTTGAGCGTAAAGAAACCCGCTCGAGCGTAAAAATCACACCTGCAGAAGTTTTGCATGGACACGAAAAACTGGGAGTGTGCAATCTCCACTCGAGCGCAACAAGGCCCGCTCGAGCGGAACGACCAAAAACCTGGCAACAAGATTTCAGACCAAGGTTCAACCCACCTGTTCGAAACAAGCCTAACACATCCTAAAACTCAAACAAATGGAATTTAAGGATAACAACAAGATAGATACAACTACCAACTCCATGGAACCAAGTCCGGAATACAACAGAACAGTAAGTGACAACCGGGATCGCTATATTGAGTAAATTACAAATATACTTTTTAAAATTTGTTTAAAATACAGGTTGTCTCCTATGGTTTTGAAAATTATAAATACGCCTTTTAAGAATTTTGTATTTAATAGAATTAACATAAAAAATAAATTTTTTAACTACTTTCATATATAATAATAAAATTATTTGAATTTTTAATTAAAATATATTTCTGACATTATTAAAAATCGTTAATTAACTTGATGATTTATTAATAAAATGGGTCATTTGTTATACGGGGGCAATTCGTATTTGAAGCTAATCTTAGGAAGTGCATTTGTAATTT
The DNA here is from genome assembly GCF_055761805.1 of Camellia sinensis. Taxonomy (NCBI): domain Eukaryota; kingdom Viridiplantae; phylum Streptophyta; class Magnoliopsida; order Ericales; family Theaceae; genus Camellia; species Camellia sinensis. Next base: position 88,350,642 of record NC_138963.1, read on the forward strand.
ATCTTAAATTATTTGATGATGGCTTCTTTAGTTCCAGTTTTCAAAATCTTCTACTTTTTTATTTTTCTTATTTTAATATTTTTAATGAATTTTTTAACTATTTTAAGTAATTTTTTTTTTAATTTTTAGGCACACTTAACATAAATACACGTAAAAAGTATAATATTTATAAAAAAAATATTACAAAAATTCAGTACATTTTTCGTATTTTATTGTATTTATTAATTTTTTAAAATATTTTTCACAATTATTTTACTATTTAGATACATCTAAGTAAAGTGCATCTAAAAAAGTAAAAAAAAATACTTAAAATTTAAAAAATATTAACTAAAATCTAAAAATACGAAAAAAAAACTCAATTTTCAAAAAATTAAATTTAGAAAAGTGAAACCAAACACACTAATATTTTTCTATTATTCTTTTATGATAAAAGTAAGAAAAAAAAATCTATAATAAAAAACTATAACTCAATAGTGGTTTTTATAATTTCATTAAACCTCATGAAGGTTAAAAAAAAAATTTGTCATTTCAAAAACTTACAGAAAATTATACATTTTGTTTTAGATGTGTTATATAACTGTATTTTTTGACTTTTTGACTAAAAGAATAGAGAAAAAAAAATGTATGTTTGAAATAATTTTTTACAAAAATATATGTAAAAAAATATTACAGCAAAATCAAAATGACTATTCTATCTCTATTAATTTTTTAACTTTTAGATAGTTGAATTCAAAAGGCAAACCCTTTAAGCTTTCCCTACAAATTTTTCCCAAAATAGTAGTATGAACTTTTTCACCTTTTTAATAATTTTTTAATTTTTTAACTTTAATAAATTATGTCAAACCAAAATCTCAAGAGAGATAAGAGCAATTGAAAACTAAACGTAAGTAGAAATTTTCGTTTCAAAAACCTCCAGAGAGGTTTGTGCAATTTCACCAAACTTCAAGGGATAATTGTAATTTACGGTATATTTTTTAAATAATTGATGCCAAAAATAACGCTATAAATCATAATAAAAATATTATAAAAATGATCATAAAAGAATTTTTATTTTTAAATTATATTTAAAATAAAACACCACACAATAATCATCATAATACATTTTATAATTTTTTTATTTTCATAACTCCTAATATTATTCAACAGTAAAAGGTACGGAAAAGCCCGCCGATTGCAGCCCCCACATCTAGCTTTCCGTAACGTCCGCTGGCCACCGACACCCACTTCTTTTCCACTGTTTGGTTGGAGAGAAAATTACAGCAAATTATCTTTACTTTAATAAAAGCAGATACAATTAACTTTAATCTGCTTTCCCACCTGTTTTTCTAGGGACCGATCACGGCTAAAATTTCAAAACCCAAATCCTATTTGGAAAATGTCTCGTAGTTCAAATTTTGTGGCTCAAAAGTGGCTCAAATGGCCAAAACGATGTCGTTTTGACCATTTTTATGTTGTTCTGTACTCAAAATGACGTCATTTTGACCATTTGAGCCACTTTTGAGCCACAAAATTTGAGCTACGTAGCATTGTCGATCCTATTTTAATCACACACACTACAAATTAAAAAATTAAAAATTAAAAAAAAAAAAACAGAAAATATGATCACAAATCCTATTCTAAACTTTAATCATCCGTCCATGATGATATCGATGATGGCGACGATGATGAGTTTGGGCAGCACTCAAAGCTATTCTCATCCATCTTTTCCACTACAAAATGTCCCAATGAACCTTTGGACTCAACCAAGTTGTCTCTGCACAAAAACTCATCACTGCAAACTCTCTCTACCTCCCTATCGATCTCGTGCACGAATACATGGGTTTTGGCTCCGCCACCGCCTCTCTTGCTCCTCGCCAGCACTCCGGCTGTGAATATCGCCCCCATTCTCCCCGGCGCCGCCGCGAAGTACCCACGAGGACCGTCCACCAAAATCACGTCCCAATCGACTTCGTAGATATGGTTTGGGAGGTCGTTAATGGCTAATTTACAGTCGGAGAAGAGGAGGTTCTGTACGGGTCTGCACTCGTTTCGAATCTGTTCTCTGGCGTAGTCGATTAGGTTGTAGAGATCGCTCACTTTGGTTGTGAATTGAAGATCGTAGGCTTCGATTTGTGGGTGTTTCTCTTCGAGTTTTGTGATTAGGTATGAGCTTTCGTCGATGAAGACTGTTCGGCCTTTGTGGTTGAGGGAGTTCCAGAGGAGGGTTTCGTGGGTTAGGCCGAAGACGAGGAAGTTGCAGGAGGGGGTGGTGGGGCAGCGGCGGAGGACGGCGGCGATGGATTTGAGCTCAGCGGAGGATAACCGGTCGGCAGTGGCGGTGGAGTTGGAGGTGGCGGCGTAGTGAAGAAGGGCGTCGAAGACGGGTTTTGGTAGTCTGGAGTTGGAGGAGGCTGCGGCGGCGCTAGTGGTGGTTCTTGTGGTGGTGGTAATGGAGTCTCTGGTGGTGAAGAGAGTGAAAATAAAGGCAAAAATGAAGAAGGAGACGAAGAGGAGGAGCCAAATACGATGAGAAGCTCCTCCATGCTTGTGTACTGAAGGGTGGAGGACGATCAGCCTTGCGCTGGTTTTCATTTTAGAGAGAGAGAAAAACTTGTTGCGAGCGAGAGAGAGTGAGACTGTGAGAGTGGTAGTGGCGGTGTTCCAGTTGCAGTAATGAATGGAATTTCTCTTTATATCTTTAAATAAAAAATAAAAATAAAATAAAAATACTGTTTGACATTATAACAAAATAATTTTTTAATTTTGTTAATTTAAATTTAAATTTTTAATTTATTTTTAATTTAAACCATTTATTTATTTTCATTAAGAAAAATCAATAGAAAAATGAGTATTTAAGTTATTAAACTCAATAAAAAATAATAATTTAGATATTTTATGCATATTAAAATTGAATTTAATAATTAAAATATTATTTTTTTATCTGTTGTTATCATGATCATCAAGAACCATAAATCTTTCTCACTATATCTGTATGAATGAAGAAAAAAAAAAGGGGAGAGAGAACAACAGACCATCACCACAAACACCACCACAAATCTATCTGTTTCAAACCCAAAGAACCAAAAATAAAATAAATAAATAAAAATGTCATCAACAACAACCACATCATCGTGCAAAAACAAGATCCTGTGCAATTTCAGGTACATTTCGGGCCAATAAAATCTAAAATTATGACTCATATCAATGGTGGGTTAACATTAAAATAAACAAAGATTATATACATTTTAGTTAAAAAAATAAAAATAAAAAATGATAATATCATTTTTTTCATATATATGACTAACGAATTATTGATAAAACATAATTTAAGTTTTATGTGAATTAAAACCTTGAGTAAGGTCAATATAATTATGTCAAAAATGTTACACTTACTGCATTTTCTTCGACCTTAGGGAATTGTGTAATTTATCCTTTTAAAATTATGAGAATAATAATAATTGTTTTATTGTAAATAAAGAGACACAAAATATCATATTAAATATTTAAAAAATGGGTCATGATATAATACATACTCTCAAATGTAATATAAGTTATGACATTTGTGATATTGATGATTACAAATGTCATACTAAATCTTTTTCAGTTATAACTATAAAAAAAGGGCAAATTACATATACCTCCCTCAAGGTTTAGTTAAATTACAGATACCTCCTGAGGTTTCGAAAATTGCAGATACCCCTGAGGTTTATATTTTCATAACAAATTACCCCCTGAGGTTTATATTTTCATAACAATTTACCTCATAATTTGTTATGCAAATAGTATCTTCAGGGGGTATCTATAATTTCTCAAACCTCATGGGGGTATCTGTAATTTTGTTAAATCTCGAGGGGATATATGTAATTTGCCCAATTTTTTTTTAAAAAAAAAGTCATAATCAAACACTAAATAAGGTATAACTAAAAATCTTTTGAATTATATAACCAAAATAATATTATAACTAACATCATAATGAGTTATAACTAGCATCACAATGAATCATAACTAGTCATAACTAATAGCACAATAAATCATAATTAAATACCACAAAAGTCATAACTAAGGCATAAGACACCCACTTAAAAAGAAAAGTATCATAGAATTTCCCACAAAAAATTTGTACATAAATTTTACTAGAAAATTTAAAAATTAGTGTACATATAAAAATAATTAAAAATTTATGATAGTGTAACTTTTTTTTGTGTAAAAAAACACAACAAAATTGCACTATATTCTCGCTCTAATATCTTTCCACTACCCATTTAAAAGTAATTTCTCAATTTTATTTATGTATCATTACTGGACTTGTTTGGTAGAGAAAGGACAGTAGATTAAGAAATTATTAGTAATGTTAGAGACGTATATTTGAAACTCCTAAATACACTTTTAATGATGTGGTCAGAAAGTATAAACTCTAAATAATTGAGTATGTATCAAATTAAAAATTGACATCTATCATTTTATATTATTATGAGTGTTTTGTTAGGAGTCTCATCTATAAATTATTTGGCTCGTTTGGAAGAGAAAGGACAGTGGAATGAGAAATAATTTAACACTTCTCGAGCAATGTTTCATTCCATTTATAGGTTGACGCCTAACATTTATCTCTTAAAAATTCAACACAAAAGTAATTGATTTCATAATTTATAGTTTATAGTTTAAAACTCCACTTGGATTTGTTCCAAAAATCATTGAAGTTGAATCGTATAATTGGGACACAACAGTTGGCCCAGTGATATCCGTGTAATTATTTTTTGGGATAATAAGGTCAAGTTTGGCATCCCCTATATAATTCATCTTTTTATCTTTTTATTTTTTTTCATCACATCACCTCTCTACTTTTTTACACATTTTTTTCGTAAAAAGACAAAAAGTACACTTATTTAGATCATCCCAAACAACTCCTAAGAAAGTCAAAAGTTCAAATTCAAGTTCAAGTTGACCGAGTAACTGTAGTCATTTGGTTTGGCAAAAAAATAAAAAATAAAAACAAAAATAAAAGTCACATAAGTAACATGTGGTATTACAACAGATATGATTAGCATTATGATTAATTTAGAAATAACGCCACAATCATTATATTTATATATTAGTCAATAATATATGCTTAAGACCCTTACTAGAATGAAAAGTAGTTAGCAAAAAATTGCTAATAATATTTTAGAAATTTAAAGATTTGGTCTAAACTCTCTCATAATAAAACTTTAATACATTACGAACAATCACAAACAAAATTTCTTTAAAAGTTCAGCATATATCACTATTATTAAAATATACTTCGTGAGTAATTTAATATTTTAAACTTTAAAATGATATAACTTTTGATTTAAATATCGATTTTTAATAAAAGTAATATTTTTAGAATCCTCTCATCAAGATTTATCAAATAAGATCTATGTTGGCTATAAAATTCTTAAAAAAATCAATAAATAAATAAATTTACCGTTGAAATTGACATAAACAGTAACATGTTATTCTGGTTGACAGTAAAGTTTTACTGTCGCTACGAGTTTACAAAACAAATCACACAATTAGAGTAACATGTTACTGTCATATGAACATGGCATAAAAAATAAAAAAAAATAAAAAAAATGATCGAACAAACAACAATCAAATAATCAAACAAATAATTAATCAAAAATTCAACATACATGATCAAACTGAAGCAACAATCAAACAATAATTAAATGAAGCTTTAATTCTAACACGAACAGTGATAAAATGAAGAACAATGATCATTGAACACTGATTATTGATCAGTTCAAGATTTCAATGATTGAAGAATGAACTATGATTGAAGAACAATGAACATATATTACTAAAAAACAATGAACAATAAAGAATAGTGAACAATGATTGAATAGTGAACAATGATCACTATACAATAGTTAATGAACAATGGTCATTAAATGAAGTTTTAACGTCAATCACTAACAAATTTGATTCAAATATTTGAGATATATATCAAGGGCAAGATTGTCTAGAAAAAAAAAAAAAAAAATATTAGTATGTCTTTTATGAAGAACATGTCTCCTTCTTAGAGGGTATAGAAAGTAAAATATTTTTTGGGTATCCTTTACACACTAAGGCCATGTTTGTTTTGGCGGACTGGATTAGCATTCCCATGACTAATAGTCCTAGGACTACGAATCCGTTGGATTATGTATCCTATCTTAATTAATAGTCAAGTTTAAAATAATTAATCCGTACTTCAATTGTTCAATCAAACATCGGATTAATAATTTTATTAGACTATTAGTCCAATCCCAAGCTCATGTCCACCCAAACAAACATGACCTAAGCATGTTGGACCTAGCGGTCTGGCTAAGTTTCCTAGGAAATTAATGATAAGAAGAATATTTTTCTTTCCAAATTAGTCATAAGAACCATATATTTCACAAGGTGGTAGAACCGGCGAGGTATAATGGGTGATGCTCCGGAGCTTTAATTAGAGCTGGAAAAGGACAGCTCTAATGAGCTGTCAACCAATAAAAAAAAAAAAAAAATAGTGAAGTAAAAGACAAAAAAGATGGTAGAAAAAGATAAATTAATGCTATATTAAAGCTCTTCTTTTAGAGGTCTAAATCATTTTTGAGGTATAATTTGCTTTTGAAGCAAATACATGTTGTGTTTTTTATTTTAATTTTATTAATTAAAATAGTGGGATTCATAACTTTTTATCTCTTTTAAAGAGATAATAATAAGACAAGTGCCCTGAGATTAGAGTGGTGTAGGGTAATAGTCTACCAAATAACTTCTCCGATGATGATGGGATGACTGACCAAATGGAGAAATAGAAAAGAGGAATTACACTGCACCAAGGATCTTCTAGAGTGTTTTTTTCCTAAAATTTCTTAAAGTGGTGTATTGTGTGGTTGAGATTTAATATTGAAAAATTGATGTGACTTGTCATTAAATCTCAACCACACAATGCACCACACTAGGAAACTTTAGGAAAAAAAAACTCTAGAGGATCCTTGCTCATTACACTGACACGATGTCAATAAGAAATATTTATATAAAAATAAAAATATATTATAAATATTAATAATTAAAATCATGAATTTTATTTTTTATTTTTTTAATTAATTTTTCCTGCACCCACAGTTGTGTTACTCCCCCAAATAGAAATGATGCTGTCATAGTTCATTGATTTTTATTTTTTTTTTGGTTTATTAATTTCAAACAAAATTTGAGACCTTCAAAAAATTTCCACACTTCTACCCCTAATGATATGTGAAGATTAGTATCAACTTTTAATTAGCCATAACCTAATGATTGAGGGCCCAATTCCATTACTACATAATTCTGGGTGAATTTATGGGTCAAATGTGTACCTCTTGAAATTTGTTTAAAATATGAATTATCACTTGTAATTTTGTAAATTGCATCCTGCCTCTTGAGATTTTTCATTTCATAACAAATAGATCATTTTATTAATAAATCATCAAGTTAATTAACAGTTTTTAATGATATTAAAATTTTATTTCAATTAATAATTCAGATAATTTTATTATTATGTAAGAAGTTAGAAATTGTAGCGATCCTGATTTTTGTAAGTTATTATTTATTATTATTACTTTATTTTATTTTTGTTGGAAAAATGGTTTATAAGGCTTATTTTGGACCAACTTTGAGCTAAAAATTGAGTGGGCCCTGAATGTCTTTTAGGGCGGGTCCGAAGAGGTGACGTATTCCTTACCGCGTGGCAAGACGCATAGCGAAGACGGTTCATCAAAACCATTTATGAGTGAATGGGAAGTTGACGTCGTTTTCGGATTCGAGGAATGGACATTTAAATATTTAAATGTGGGTTTCCTTTTAATGAATTGTCCCACATTGAAACTTTAAGAGAGATTTTTTGTGTATATAAGTTATAGACTACAACACTTGGGTTGGGCCCCAAGGGGCACCCCAAGTTTGTAGAAAAGAAGAGTTATAAGCAAAGTGAATCTTAGTACAAACCACCACACACGCGCCGCCATCCGGCCAAGCCGAACCGTGCGCAGGTGCGGGTGGTGGGTCAAATCGGTTCTAAATATTAATTTTTCAAGCAAAATTTATTTTGAATTTTTCCTAAAAAAATTAATTTAAATTTTGTAATTTGAATTTGAAATTCAAATTGTTGTCCAACAGTTTTTCCAGCCCGAACTGTTTTTTCTACCTGTTCAATTCGGATAGATTCAGATTCAAAAATCTAGACAGTTAGCAGTTGTAGATCTGTTTGAATTGGTTTTGCACCTGTTCATTTTGATTCTCAACAGGTTTATTTTCAAGCAGATTTAAACTGTTTTTGACAGGTTTTAAACTGCCATAAACTGCTGCAGCTACACAGATACAAACTACACGGTTCAAATAGTTCAATTTGTCCAGCAGATCTATTGGTTTTGGACTGCATCTGTTCATTCAAATTTTGCACCTGTTCAGTTCAAAATGGGACCTGTTCGGGTCAGATTTTTTGCTTATAAATATAGCAATTTTCCAGCAGTCTTGGTGTACTGAAAAATTTATTTTGCTATCCTATTTTCTGCACAATTGCATATATTCTTCATATTAGTTTTTAGGAATTTTATAAAGAGTATAGAACACAAAGTTCTAGCTCGCCGGAAAAATTTGTTTGAAGTGCTACTACAAATTTGTGAAGATCATTGTATCTTGGAGATAGATGCCATTAGTCCATAAGCACTGAAGCGGGGCGAATCTGTCTAAAGAACAGAGTGTCACACACTCGACTTGGTCTTTTATTTTTCATTCGGTACGATAAATTAAATTCTGTAAGTTATTTATTTTATTTTGTTTGATTTAGTTTCAATTTATTTATTTACATAGAAGATTATTCCAACAATCTTAAGACATATTCGAATTATTCTGTTTACAGAATTTTTCGTTTGCTTCCTTTTCTCTTTCTTTATTTACAAAAATTATTTTCTGTGAATTTACAAAATAATATTCTGATTGGAAAAATAAATAGTGATTATATACTTATTTGACAGATAGCAGTAATATACTGTCTATTTTCTTTGACAACTAGTAGTAATATACTGGTGTCATTAACAATTCAGAATTTTTATTTGTGAAATTTTTTAAGAAATTAATTTTAGTTTTCAGAAATTATTTCTGAGTGTTCATTAATTAAAATTTTGTTTTAGTGTTTTAATTATTGAAATTTTACAGAAATTTAATTTTTTATGTGGAATTAATTTGGTTAAATAAAATTTTATTTTATTTCCAAATTAATTGAAAAATAAAAGTTACATTTCTTGTTTTTTTTTTATTTTTACAGAATTTAATTCTGTGAATTTGGTTTAACTTTCTGTGTAGTATAAATTCTAATTATAATTTTTTTTTATAATTTAGAATTGATGGCTACTTAAACTAATACCCAACAAGTACTAGTGTGGTGGCTACAATTGCGCCAACCCCCTCTCCGGTTGTGACAATACCGGTAAATCACGCTGAGAAGCCAGAGAAGTTCTCTGGAACTGATTTTAAACGATGAGAACAGAAAATGTTGTTCTATCTTACAACTCTGAACCTGTCTCGTTTTCTCTTTGAGGATGCTTCTATTTTGAAAGATGATGAAACCGACCGGCAAGTGATTACTACGGTCGATGCCTAGAAACATGCTGATTTACTTTGCCAGAACTACATCTTGAACGGACTTGACAACACATTATACAATGTCTACAGTCCTATCAAGACAGCAAAGGAACTTTGAGAGTCTTTGGAGAAAAAATACGAAATAAAAGATGCCGACTGAAAGAAATTTGTGGTTGGCAAATTCCTGGATTTTGTGATGGTTGACTCTAAGACTGTGATCAGCCAAGTCTAAGATCTCCAACTCATTCTGCATGACATTCACGCAGAGGGCATGTCTCTCAGTGAAACCTTCCAAGTTGCAACCTTAATTGAGAAATTATCACAAGACTGGAAGGAATTCAAGAATTACCTCAAACACAAGCGCAAAGAAATGTTTTTGGAAGAATTAATTGTGCGTTTGAGGATTGAGGAGGACAACCGCAATTCTGAAAAGCAGGCTGGTAAGCATCCTATGGAGTCTAAGGAAAATGTAGTGGAACATGCTTCAAAAGCCAAGAAACGAAAGTCTTCTGGAGAAAGTTCATCACAAGGCTCAAAGGGGTAAAATAAAAAGTACAAGTTTAATGGCAAGTGTTACATCTGTGACAAAGAAGGACATCGGGCCAAAGATTGCCATAGCAAAGGCAAAGGCAAAAGCAAAAGAAGAACAAGTAAGAAGTTTGCTCAAGTCCATATGACCGAAGTGGACAATATTTTCAATGGTGTAGATGACATTAATCTTTCTGCAGTTGTTTTCGAGGAAAATCTTGTCGAAAATCCTAAAGAATGGTGGGTGGACATTGGTGCTACTCGCCATATCTGTGCCGACAAAAAGATGTTCACATCTTATTCTACAGTGGACAATGGTGAACAACTTTTTATTGGCAACTCCTCAACTTCCAAAGTTGAAGGACAAGGAAAGATTGTACTTAAGATGGCATCTGAAAAGGAACTCACTCACAACAATGTGCTGCATGTACCGGACATTCGAAAGAATCTTGTTTCCGGATCTTTGTTGAGTAAGAATGAGTTTAGGCTAGTGTTTGAGAGTGATAAATTTGTACTTACTAAGAATGGCATGTATGTAGGAAAATGTTACATGTCTGATGGCCTTTTCAAGATGAATGTCATGACCATTATACCCTCAGTTATTTATAAAAATACATCTTCTTCTCACTTGCTTGAGTCTTCAAATTTATGGCATGGTAGACTAGGATATATTAATAATGGATCTTTGTGTAGATTAATTAGTATGGAATGTTTATCTAAATTTGACATTGATTCAAATCATAAATGTGAAATTTGCGTTGAGGCAAAATTATCCAAAACTTCTTTTCATTCAATTGAAAGAAGTGCGGAACCACTTGAATTAATTCATAGTGACATTTGTGATTTTAAATCAATTCAAACTAGAGGTGGGAAAAAATATTTTATCACTTTTATAGATGACTATACTAGATATAGTTATGTTTATTTAATTCGAACAAAGGATGAAGCTTTGGAAACTTTCATTCAATATAAGAATGAAGTTGAAAATCGACTTGGTAAGAAAATAAAAAAACTAAGAAGTGATAGAGGTGGTGAATATGAATCACCTTTCGGTGAGTTTTGTAAAGAACATGGAATAATTCATCAAATCACCGCTCCTTACTCACCTTAGCAAAATGGAATTGCTGAAAGGAAAAATAAGACTTTAAAAGAAATGATGAATGGCATGTTAATAAGTTATGGATTACCTCAGAACTTGTGGAGGGAAGCAATACTTTCTGCTAATTATATACTTAATAAAGTACCCCGAAAGAAAATGAATCAAACACCTTATGAATTGTGGCATGGAATAGTACTATTCTACAAATACTTAAAAGTGTGGGGGTGTTTGGCTAAAGTGGCTATTCCTAGTCCTAAAAAGACTAAGACAGGTCCTAAGACCATTGATTTCATTTTCATTGGTTATGCCAAGAATAGTAGTGCATATCGGTTTTTAATTTATAAATCAAAACATACCGAAATGCATGTAAATACTATTATTGAGTCTCGGAATGCATCATTCTTTGAACATGTATTTCCAAATAAGACTGGACAAAAGACTAGTACTAATAAAAGATCTTTTGATGCCATTACTAGTAATGATCAAGAACATGACCAAGAGCAAGAGTTAGATCAAAATGAGGAAGAGGAACCTAGGCGTAGTAAACGTGCTAGAACCTTAAAATCTTTTGGTCTAGATTTTCTAACATATTTGTTAGAAAATGAGCCTTTAACTTTTAAAGAGACTATGTCCAGTCCTGAAGATCCTTTACGGAAAGAAGCTGTCAATAGTGAAGTTGAATCCATCTTGTAAAATCACACTTGGGAATTGGTGGATTTGCCACCAGGTTGTAAACCTCTTGGGTACAAGTGGATTTTGAAAACAAAAATAAAAGCGAATGGATCAATTGACAAATACAAGGCAAGACTTGTGGTCAAAGGGTATAGACAAAAAGAAAGTCTTGATTACTTTGACACATACTCACCGGTTACTAGAATAACATACATTAGAATGCTAATTGTTATTGCATCTTTGTACAATTTAGAAATTCATTAAATGGATGTGAAAATCGCTTTCTTAAATGGTGAGTTAGATGAAGAAATTTACATGAAACAAGTAGAAGGATTTTCTGTTCCAGGAAAAGAAAAGAAAGTGTGTAAATTCGTTAAATCATTATATGGTTTAAAACAAGCGCCAAAGCAATGGCATGAAAAATTTGACAAGGCAATGATGTCAAATGGTTTTAAAATTAATGAGTGTGACAAATGTGTTTATATTAAAAACACAGACAAATGTTATGTCATTGTATGTCTTTATGTAGATGATATGCTCATCATAGGTAATAATAATGATATGATTAAAACTATTAAGAAAATGTTGAATAAACATTTTGACATGAAGGACATGGGCATTGCTGATGTAATTCTTTGTATGAAAATTACCAAAACATCAGACGGATATGCTTTGTCACAATCTCATTACATTGAGAAAATACTTGACAAATTCAGCAAAGATGATGATCATCTTGCTAGAACACCTGTAGATGTTAATTTGTTTCTATCTAAGAATGTACAGGAAAGTATTTCTTAATTAGAGTATGCCCAAATTATTGGAAGCTTAATGTACTTGATGAACTGTACTCGCCCGGATATTGCTTATGCAATAAGTAAATTAAGTAGATATACGAGTAATCCAGGAGCAGAACACTGGAAAGCAATTATAAGGATTCTTAGATATCTCCGATTTACTCGTAACATTAGGCTTAATTATACTAGATATCCAGTAGTACTTGAAGGATACTATGATGCAAATTGGATATCGGATACTAGAAACTCAAAGTCCACCAGTGGGTATGTCTTTACTCTTTGTGGGGCGACTGTATCTTGAAAATCTTCCAAACAGACTTGCATAGCTAGGTCTACTATGGAATCAGAATTCATAGCTTTAGACAAAGCTGGGGAAGAAGCAGAATGGCTTTGCCACTTCCTTGAAGTTATTCCAATATGGCCAAAACCGGTGCCTGCTATTTGCATACATTGTGATAGTCAATCAACAATTGGTAGAGCACAGAGTCATATGTATAACGGTAAGTCACGATATATTCGTCGTCGACATAACACCGTGAGACAACTACTCTCTAATGGAATTATTTCTATTGAATATGTGAAGTCTAAAGACAACATAGCAGATCCACTAACCAAAGGGTTAGCAAGAGAGTTAGTTGAAAACTCATCGAGGGGAATGGGACTTAAGCCTATTAAATAAGAGTTACTACAACGGGAACCCAACCTAGTTGACTGGAGATCCCAAGATCTAGGTTCAAAGGGACAACCGAGTTGTATATAACTCAGAAGGACCACTGGAGAGTCCAACTTCTACCCATTTCTAGGATGAAATAAATGATGTCTACAGTGGTTTTGGTTAAGTAATACTTTTAATGATTCTTATATCTAGGTAAACCTAGTGGAGTATGGCAGGATACTTTTCATAAGAATCACCTATGTGAGTGTGAACTGGGCCGGTTCTATGAGATTTGTGAAGGGCTACAATTCTCTAGAGCACTCATGAAAGACCAGGTTGTTCAGGGCCAAAATGAACACAATAGTGAGAACTAAACTGTGTCTGGGGATATATTGTGTGAGTTCTATTGTCTTGGTTTACACAAACGGCTGAACAGTTCAAGACATCATGTTCACTGGTTAGTTAGTAAATCTGGTTAGTTAGTCTAGAATATTTCCAATTTCTGTACTCTTTGTATTTAGATCATGTTGTTGCATTTTCTCTTCGTCAAATTCCATTCATGTGGGGGATTGTTGGAAAAATGGTTTATAAGGCTTATTTCGGGCCAACTTTGAGCCCAAAATTGAGTGGGCCCCGAACGTCTTTTGGGGCGGGTCCGAAGAGGTGACATGTTCTTTGCCGTGTGGCAAGACACACGGTGAAGACGGTTCGTCAAAACCATTTATGAGTGAATGGGAAGTTGACGTCATTTTCGGATTCAAGAAATGGACATTTAAAGATTTAAATGTGGGTTTCCTTTTAATGGGTTGTCCCACATTGAAACTTTAAGAGAGTTTTTTTTGTGTATATAAGATTTAGAATACAACACTTGGGTTAGGCCCCAAGGGGCACCCCAAGTTTGTAGAAGGGAGGAGTTATGGACAAAGTGAACCTTAGCCCAAACCACCACATGCGCGCCGCTGCCATCCGTTTGTCCGTCCGGCTGAGCCGAGCCATGCCGGGTGTGGGTGGTGGGTCGGGTCAGTTGTAAATATTAATTTTTTAGACAAAATTTATTTTGAATTTTTCCTAAAAAAATTAATTTAAATTTTGTAATTTGAATTTGAAATTGAAATTGTTGTCCAACAATTATTCTATAATAGTTTTTCCAGCTCGAGCTGTTTTTTCTACCTGTTCATTTTGGACAAATTCAGATTCAAAAATCTGGATAGTTAACAGTTAGCAGTTGCAGATCTGTTTGAAATGGTTTTGCACCTGTTCATTTTGATTCTCAACAGGTTTATTTTCAAACAGATTTAAACTATTTTTGACAGGTTTTAAACTGCCATAAACTGTTGCAGTTACACAGATACAAATTACACAGTTCAAATAGTTCAATCTGTCCAGCAGATCTGTCAGTTTTTGGACTACATCTGTTCATTCAAATTTTGCATCTATTCGGTTCAAAATGGGACCTGTTCGGGTCAGATTTTTTGCCTATAAATACAACAATTTTCCAATAGTCTTGGTGTACTGAAAAATTCATTTTGCTGTCCTATTTTCTGCACAATTGCATATATTCTTCATATTAGTTTTTAGGAATTTTATAAAGAGTATAGATTCGTCGGACAAATTTGTTTGGAGTGCTACTACAAATTTGTGAAGATCATTATATCCTGGGAGATAGACGCCATTGGTCCGTAAGCACCGAAGCGGGACAAATCTGTCTTAAGGACAGAGTGTCGACTTGGTCTTTTATTTTTCAATTTATTTATTTACACAGATGATTATTCCAACATTGGCTTTATTAATTACGTGATTACATGAGAATTTAATATGGTATTTAATTAATTTAATGTGTCATTTAATTATATATAATTAATCTGAATATTTATAAATTTATATTTGTTATATATAAAAAGAAAGTATTTTATATATTGATAAAATATATATCATATTTATATATATGTTGTATTTATGTTATATTTGTAAGATATAAATATAAGAATAAATTAGGTTCATATAATGTACCAGACCTAGTAATCACAAAAGTGTGTGTGAAAGTTTTCCCAGAGGAGCAGCAGCACGGGAGACAGTGAGAGTATGAAAGTTTTCCAAGAGGAGCAGCCGCACAGAAGAAAGTGAGAGAGAGAGAGAGAGAGAGAGAGAGAGAGAGAGAGAGTATAGCGATCTCGGGTTTACCCTTGTTGTATAGTGATCCAGACTTGTGTCTGTAGATGTTGGTAGTTGACTATTATCTTGTTTGCATCCTCTTTACTTCATATTTGAGTTATGGGATGTGTTGGGTGGGTTTGTTTCAGGTTGGTTGAGTTTAGAAACCAAAACTAGTTGCCCAGATCTTTGGCCTGTCCGCTCGAGCGGAGATGTTGGCGCTCGAGCGTGGAATACACCCATCCAGTATTTGTTGTGCAGTGTTGTACGCTCGAGCGTAGGGTTGGGAGCTCGAGCGGAGGTCTGGTTCTGCAAAAGTGCTGAGCGAGTGCATTCTGCGCTCGAGCGGGAGGTTGGCCGCTCGAGCGTAAGTCTGTGAGTGGCCGCTCGAGCGGGGTGTTTTACGCTCGAGCGGGAGACTGGGTTAAAGTCCCGAATTTGTGCCTTTTCAAATCACTTTTTGCTTTCTCTTCTCTCTCTTACTTTTCCAAAAAGCCATTTTCAGAGCTTCTCACTCTAAATCGGCCCTTCTCTCTTAGATTTGATCTAGTAAGGATCGTTTACTCACCTTTTGTCTTCACAAAAGTTGTGTTGATCGTCGAGAGCTTCCTTTTGATCTGAAAATTTCGAGGTTTGGAGCATTTTGGTTTTGGTCTTCATCTCCTTTGGGGCTCCGAATTTGAGGTAGGGATAACCTACTCCTCTCTATGGGTTTTGTCTTTAAATTTTGGTATTTTGAGATGTTGGGCTTGGTTTGGTAATTTTGTGAAAGTTTGGGGCTTTTGTGTAATTTTACAAAAGTTAGGGTTTTATTCATAATAAACCTAGATGCATGTTTGGCATGGAAAATGGAATTAATGTTGAATCATTGATGAAAATGGGACCTAAGGGTTGAAATGTTAATTATGGGAATTGACCTAATTACATTGTTTAATTAATTGGGATAATTAATTGAGAGGAATGAAGGAATGAAATGCTGATTGAATATCCATTGTGCATTTATTTTCTATTTAGAAATAACTGCTTTGGGCTATCGGTGGAGGATAGTCGTGATTGTTGTAGACAATGCTTGATGATTAAGTAAACTGAAACTAATCAATGAAATGTGTCATGGAACTTGACGGTTGATAGAATACATTAATTATATGTATTGTGTGATTGTATATAGAACCTTTGTGTTTGTATACGTTATGTGTAGAGGAGGAGATAGGGGATGTACTCCGCGGTTTAGGGGAAGATAGGGGATGTACCTCTAAACCGGATAGGTATTGGGAGGAGATAGGGGATGAACTCCGTAGACAGAGCTCATATGCTTGTCTAGAGAAGTGAAGATAGAGCTCATATGCTTATCTTTGTGAAGTGTGGATACAGCTTGTATGCTTATCTGTGGATATTGTTGATATACATATCTGTTGTAGAATGTGGATACAGCTTGTATGCTTATCTGTGGATATTGTTGATATACATATCTGTTGTAGAATGTGGATACAGCTTTTATGCTTATCTGAATGTGAGATATAGTTTTTATACATATCTGTTGAAAGGATGATAGAGCTGACATGCTTATCTGTTGAAAAAGGAAAAATGAAAGGTAACTTAGACTCATAAGTTGTAAGACATAAATATGAAATTTATGTGATTGTATCAGTGTTGGCCATCTATCAATTGCTAATGTTTTAGTCATTGTTCATGGTTGGTTTAGTGTATTTCTACTGGGCTGTGGCTCACCCTATATGGGAACATCATTTTCAGGTACAGGAAGCATGCCACCTCCAAGGACATAGCTGGGAGGCTAGAGGCGGACATGTTTTGTTGTTTTACTTTTGATGTATTACATGTAACTTCAAGCCAAGGGCTTAATGTGTATCGAGTTAGTACTCTTTGTTGTAACCAAGTGTTAACTTGGAAAGCTGTAAGCCCGTAGGGCATTTTGTTATGATGTTAACATGTAATACTTATGTAATGAGACGCTAATGAATAATAGAAGGTGGTTTGTTTATACGTCAACGCATGTCTTGTTTGATGGGATTAATGTTATTATTTTGAGGGCGTTACAACTTGGTATCAGAGCGTACCGGGTTCGAATACTTTGGGTACGTGGGAAGTGATTAGTATCACAATGGGTTTGTCTCGCTTGATAGAGACTTAGATGTAGTATCGTATGTGATGTGCTTAAATGCTAACATGCTTATGTGACTATGTGGGTATGGGATTTAATTTCTAGGATGTTGAGTGGATCCTTGAGTTTCTGGAAGTCTTGTTGGAAAAGCACTTGATCAATGCTGTTTCTAACCGGAACTCTAGTAACGTCTCGGGACTATCATTATCCGGAAATGAAATTTGTAAGTGCTTATGTGTTTATGTGCTTATGTGGAGTGAATTACAGTTGTCCATGCATTAGGACGTGAGTGTTTAGTTTTGGCACACTTATGAATGTGTTAACGTTCTGTGTTGCCTTTATTAGGATGTCAGGACGAGGAAGGGGTGCTAGGCGTGGTAGACCTGCGAGGCAGGAAGTACCGTTACCGGAGGAGGTTCCGGCAGTGCAGGAGGGAGTTGGACAGGCCAATGTGGCCGAGCCAGTAGGTCAGCAGGCTATGGGTGCCTTGGCCAGAGAGTTAGCAGGAGCTTTGGGTATTCTTAGGGCTGAGAATCAGGCAGCTGAGATAGGGCCTTCCTTCTTGAAGAGGGAGTTCTTTCGGTGTAATCCGGACGAGTTTATCGGGGATCCTAAAGAGCCGCTTAAGGCAGATGAATGGCTCGAACAGACAACGAAGACGTTTGAGATGCTTGGCATCGAGGACGGAGCATTGAAAGTGACCTTGGCATCCTTCCAGCTGAAGGGAGATGCGGGTCAATGGTGGAAATACGAGAAGGCTCGTGTTGGTGGGACTTGGGAGGCATTTGTGAATGCTTTTCAGGAGAGGTTTTTGTCTGCAGTAGCTAGAGAGAAGCTGAGGGATCAGTTTAGCCGGCTTAATCAGCAGGGCTTGTCAGTGGCCGAGTTTGAGGCTACTTTTACCAGTCTGTCCAGGTTTGCACCGGAACTGGTGGCGTCTGAGGAACGCCGTTGCTATGAGTTTGAGCGGAAGTTGAGGCGGGGCCTCAAGTTGAGAATTGGTGGGTCTTATATTCGAGAGTATAGACACCTAGTGGATACTGCAGCTCATATGGAGCTTATGATGCAGGAGGAGGATGAGGGTCAGAGAGGCTCCAAGAGGAGCCAGGATAGTCAGAATGATGGCAGGAGGCAGAGGGGTTCTAACCCTCAGCAGTCGCAGGGTGGTGTTGCTAGATCGACCTTCCCAGTGCCGAGTGCAGGCTCCGGGAGAGGTGGTCAGGGGGATTTCACCTGTTACAAGTGTGGCCAGTTGGGTCACAAGGTTTCAGTTTGCCCGCAGAAGGGTGGGGGTCAGAAAGCTGCTTCTTTTTCAGCTAGACCGCAGAGTCAGAGTTTGGGCAGGGGGCAGCTCTTGACTTGTTATCAGTGTGGACAACCTGGGCACATGAAGAGGTTTTGCCCACAGTTGAGTGCCACTTCGGGAGCGTCTGGTTCTAGGCAGACGCAGGGTTTTCAGCCAGCTCAGTCTGTGCAGGCCTCGAGGGCCAATCCGGGAGCTTCGTCATCCCAGTCTGTGCAGCAGTCTTTTGCTCCGAGAGGTGAGCAGGTAGACCAGGGGCCTACGGGGCGCGTGTATGCTGTTACCGCGCAGGATTTAGTACCAGCTCCATCAGTAGTGAGAGGTACTTTTCTGTTTTGCAACTCGGTTGCTAATGTGTTGATAGACACGGGTGCATCTCATTCTTTTGTATCTGCTGCATTTGCATCTGTTTTGGAATTGGAGTTAGCACAGTTAGCATCTCCTATTTGTGTGGTATCGCCTTTGGGTGGTGAGTTGATTCTGAAACAGGGTGTTAGAGGTTGTGATATAGAGGTCGCCGACTATAGGCTTCCTTTTCCGTTTGTTGTCATGCCCATGAAGGGTTTTGATGTTATTTTGGGTATGGACTGGTTATCGTCATACCGGGCTGTTATTGATTGCTACCGCCAGAGGGTTACATTGTGTACCTTGAGCGGGGAGTGGTTCCATTTCTTGGGAGACCGGGTTGGTAGTGTTTTGCCACCGGGGTATGATTCGCGAGGGCGAAGTGAGCTTAGTGGTTTACTTGCTAGTTTTGAGAGTAGCGAGTGTGTTGAGACTCGAATTGTGTTGCCGAGGGTGGTTTGTGAGTATTCGGATGTTTTTCCCGAAGAACTTGTTAGTTTGCCACCTCACCGGGAGATAGAATTCTCTATTGATTTAGTGCCGGGTACGGCGCCGATTTCTATGGCACCTTACCGTTTTGCTCCAGCAGAGTTGGTTGAGTTGAAAGTTCAGCTCCAGGAATTGCTAGATAAGGGCTTTGTTCGCCCTAGTGTTTCACCGTGGGGAGCGCCGGCCCTCTTTGTTAAAAAGAAAGATGGTGCCTTAAGATTGTGTATTGACTATCGGAAGTTGAATCGGGCTACGATTAAGAATAAGTACCCTATGCCCCGTATAGATGATTTGTTTGACCAGTTGAAGGGTTCCCGTTGTTTCTCTAAGATAGACTTGAGATCGGGTTACCACCAGTTGAGGGTCAGGGAGGAGGATGTTCCGAAAACGGCATTCCGTACGCGGTATGGCCATTACGAGTTTCTGGTGATGCCATTTGGACTTACCAATGCACCGGCAGTCTTTATGGACTTGATGAACCGGATTTTCCGGGAGTTCTTAGACCGATTTGTGGTTGTCTTCGTGGACGACATCCTTATCTATTCGCCTACTGCGGAGGAGCATGAGGCACACTTGAGAGTGGTGCTTGAGTTACTTAGAGCCCATAGGCTGTATGCCAAGTTTGGGAAGTGTGAGTTCTGGCTGGGGGAAGTCAAATTCTTAGGCCACGTGGTATCCGGGGAAGGGGTGTCTGTGGATACATCCAAGGTTGAGGCAGTGCAAGATTGGGCACAGCCTAAGAGTGTGTTTGAGATCCGCAGTTTTCTGGGATTAGCTGGGTATTACCGTCGGTTTGTGAAAGATTTCTCCAGGTTAGCGTCACCGTTGACTTCACTGACTCGGAAGGGAGTCAAGTTTGTGTGGAGTGAGAATTGTGAAAGGTCATTCCAAGAGTTGAAAGTTAGATTGACCACCGCTCCGGTGTTGATTATTCCGGAGAGAAGGTTGGGTTATGCGGTTTATTGTGATGCCTCACGAGAGGGTTTGGGTTGTGTGTTGATGCAAGAGGGGAAAGTGGTAGCTTATGGCTCACGTCAGTTGAAAATACACGAGAAGAATTACCCCACACACGACCTAGAATTAGCAGCTGTGATCTTTGCCTTGAAAATCTGGAGGCACTACCTTTATGGTGAGAGGTTCGAGGTATTCTCGGATCACAAGAGTTTGAAGTATCTGTTTACACAGAGAGACTTGAATTTGAGGCAGAGGAGATGGATGGAGTTCATCGAGGATTATGATTTTGAGTTACATTATCATCCGGGAAAGGCCAATGTTGTGGCCGATGCCCTTAGTAGGAAAACCATTAGTGATGTAGCTTGTATAGCCATCCGGGAATGGGAGATGTTGGAAGCACTTGGCGAGTTTGATTTGCTACTGGGCGAATCTGTCGAGGCTGCGGCCTTGTTTTCTGTTGTTGCGCAGCTTACACTTGTGATTAGAGTGTTAGAGGCACAGAGAGGTGACCTTGAGGTAGAATCCCTCCGAGAGAAGATCTCCAGTGGGAAAGTTGAGAAGGGTTTGACGGTGTATCCTGACCTGAGTGTGAGATACCAAGACCGTTTGTTTGTACCGGAGTCTTGCCGAGAGGAAGTACTCCGAGAGTTTCACCATTCGCGCCTTGCGGTGCATCCGGGAGGTACTAAGATGTATCAGGATTTGGGTCGCCAGTTTTGGTGGCGGGGTATGAAGAGAGATGTGGCTGTTTTCGTATCGAAGTGCCTTACTTGCCAGCAAGTGAAGGCCGAGCATCAGAGGCCAGCGGGTTTGTTGCAACCCTTACCTATTGCCGAGTGGAAGTGGGAGCATGTCACTATGGACTTCTGTAGGTCTTCCGAGGACTCAACGGGGTAGTGATGCTATTTGGGTGATTGTAGACCGGTTGACTAAGTCGGCGCACTTTATTCCTATGCGCGTGAGAGATTCGGTGGATCATCTTGCCGATTTGTATGTTCGGGACGTAGTGAGATTGCACGGGGTCCCAGTGACGATTGTCTCAGATAGAGACCCTCGTTTTACTGCTAGGTTGTGGCAGAGTTTGCAGAGTGCCTTGGGCACTAAGTTGACCTTTAGTACGGCTTATCATCCTCAGACTGACGGGCAGTCCGAGCGTACTATTCAGATCCTCGAGGATATGCTTCGGGGTTGTGTCCTGGACTTCAGTGGGACGTGGGAGAGGCACTTACCCTTGGTAGAATTTGCCTACAACAACAGTTTTCAGTCTAGCATCGGTATGGCACCGTTTGAGGCCTTGTATGGCCGACCGTGTAGGTCTCCAGTTTGTTGGGCCGAGGTGGGTGATGCACCTTTGTGGGGTCCGGAGTTGGTTAGGGAGACGACGGAGAAAGTTGAGCTTATCCGTAGGAGGCTTGTTACAGCCCAGAGTCGACAAAAGAGTTATGCCGACCGTAGGAGGAGGCCTTTGGCGTTTGAGGTAGGTGATCATGTCTTTCTGAAAATATCACCTAGGCGAGGCCTGATGAGGTTTGGGAAGAGTGGGAAATTATCCCCTCGGTTTATTGGTCCTTTTGAGATCCTTGAGAGGATTGGCGAGGTTGCTTATCGGTTAGCCTTACCGCCGCAGTTGTCCGGGGTGCATGACGTGTTTCATGTGAGTATGCTTCGGAAGTATGAGCCAGATCCATCACATGTGCTGGATTGGAGCGATTTAGAGGTAGATGAGGATGCCTCGTATGAGGAGAGACCGGTTCGGGTCTTGGATAGACGGGATCAGGTCCTGCGTGGCAAGACCATTCCTTTGGTGAAAGTCTTGTGGAAACATCACGGAGTGGAGGAAGCCACTTGGGAACGTGAGTTGGAAGTCCGTGAGAAATATCCGGACTTGTTTATTGATATGTAATCATGTATTTGAATTTTACATTTTGTTGAACTTAAGAGCTTTTATATATGTCTTAAGTTGTGAAACATTGAGAATGTTTTGATTGTTGGTAGTATGTTTTGGAACTTGCCTCATATGGAAGTTGAATGTAACATCATATCTGTTGAACATATTGTTGAAATTGGAAGGATAGTGCATAATGTTGATGCATGTTGAAAGTACATATGTTGTTTACATATTGTGATATGTCTCTTGTTTAAGGGATGGGATGACCGGTAATGGGTCGAATTGTTGAATGTTAAAATATAACATTGTTTAAAATGGAAGAAAACTTGTTTTGAAAACTGGTGCTTAATTTCGGGGACGAAATTCTTTAAGGGGGGGAGGTTATAGCGATCTTGGGTTTACCCTTGTTGTATAGTGATCCAGACTTGTGTCTGTAGATGTTGGTAGTTGACTATTATCTTGTTTGCATCCTCTTTACTTCATATTTGAGTTATGGGATGTGTTGGGTGGGTTTGTTTCAGGTTGGTTGAGTTTAGAAACCAAAACTAGTTGCCCAGATCTTTGGCCTGTCCGCTCGAGCGGAGATGTTGGCGCTCGAGCGTGGAATACACCCATCCAGTATTTGTTGTGCAGTGTTGTACGCTCGAGCGTAGGGTTGGGAGCTCGAGCGGAGGTCTGGTTCTGCAAAAGTGCTGAGCGAGTGCATTCTGCGCTCGAGCGGGAGGTTGGCCGCTCGAGCGTAAGTCTGTGAGTGGCCGCTCGAGCGGGGTGTTTTACGCTCGAGCGGGAGACTGGGTTAAAGTCCCGAATTTGTGCCTTTTCAAATCACTTTTTGCTTTCTCTTCTCTCTCTTACTTTTCCAAAAAGCCATTTTCAGAGCTTCTCACTCTAAATCGGCCCTTCTCTCTTAGATTTGATCTAGTAAGGATCGTTTACTCACCTTTTGTCTTCACAAAAGTTGTGTTGATCGTCGAGAGCTTCCTTTTGATCTGAAAATTTCGAGGTTTGGAGCATTTTGGTTTTGGTCTTCATCTCCTTTGGGGCTCCGAATTTGAGGTAGGGATAACCTACTCCTCTCTATGGGTTTTGTCTTTAAATTTTGGTATTTTGAGATGTTGGGCTTGGTTTGGTAATTTTGTGAAAGTTTGGGGCTTTTGTGTAATTTTACAAAAGTTAGGGTTTTATTCATAATAAACCTAGATGCATGTTTGGCATGGAAAATGGAATTAATGTTGAATCATTGATGAAAATGGGACCTAAGGGTTGAAATGTTAATTATGGGAATTGACCTAATTACATTGTTTAATTAATTGGGATAATTAATTGAGAGGAATGAAGGAATGAAATGCTGATTGAATATCCATTGTGCATTTATTTTCTATTTAGAAATAACTGCTTTGGGCTATCGGTGGAGGATAGTCGTGATTGTTGTAGACAATGCTTGATGATTAAGTAAACTGAAACTAATCAATGAAATGTGTCATGGAACTTGACGGTTGATAGAATACATTAATTATATGTATTGTGTGATTGTATATAGAACCTTTGTGTTTGTATACGTTATGTGTAGAGGAGGAGATAGGGGATGTACTCCGCGGTTTAGGGGAAGATAGGGGATGTACCTCTAAACCGGATAGGTATTGGGAGGAGATAGGGGATGAACTCCGTAGACAGAGCTCATATGCTTGTCTAGAGAAGTGAAGATAGAGCTCATATGCTTATCTTTGTGAAGTGTGGATACAGCTTGTATGCTTATCTGTGGATATTGTTGATATACATATCTGTTGTAGAATGTGGATACAGCTTGTATGCTTATCTGTGGATATTGTTGATATACATATCTGTTGTAGAATGTGGATACAGCTTTTATGCTTATCTGAATGTGAGATATAGTTTTTATACATATCTGTTGAAAGGATGATAGAGCTGACATGCTTATCTGTTGAAAAAGGAAAAATGAAAGGTAACTTAGACTCATAAGTTGTAAGACATAAATATGAAATTTATGTGATTGTATCAGTGTTGGCCATCTATCAATTGCTAATGTTTTAGTCATTGTTCATGGTTGGTTTAGTGTATTTCTACTGGGCTGTGGCTCACCCTATATGGGAACATCATTTTCAGGTACAGAAAGCATGCCACCTCCAAGGACATAGCTGGGAGGCTAGAGGCGGACATGTTTTGTTGTTTTACTTTTGATGTATTACATGTAACTTCAAGCCAAGGGCTTAATGTGTATCGAGTTAGTACTCTTTGTTGTAACCAAGTGTTAACTTGGAAAGCTGTAAGCCCGTAGGGCATTTTGTTATGATGTTAACATGTAATACTTATGTAATGAGACGCTAATGAATAATAGAAGGTGGTTTGTTTATACGTCAACGCATGTCTTGTTTGATGGGATTAATGTTATTATTTTGAGGGCGTTACAGAGAGAGAGAGAGAGAGAGAGAGAGAGAAGCTGAGAGAGAGTGGGAGAATAGAGAGACGACAATTGAGAAAGGAAAAAAAATTAGGGTTTTATTTTGATGACTTTATTAATTCTCTAAGTGATGTTTTGATCTTTAAAAAAATATTGTGAGTACAAAACCTACTTCCCTTAATTTATGTTGAATTAGTTATATTTATTTATTTATTTAATGTTGGTTTAATTTTGTATTTGTACATAGATGATGGATTGATTTTAATTATTTTAGTTAGTTATGTATGCAAGGTTTAGGGTTTTTGTTTATATTTATTTTGTGATTGTAATCACACATGGATATATGAAATTAAAATAAATTAGGAACTCATAGATAATTCTTTACACTCCACCATGACTCCATAAATTGTTGTTTTATTTGAGAGGTGGTGACAAAGAGGGTATACATATAAAAAAAAAAAAAAAAAAAGAGTAAGGATTATGAGATTTATTTGAATGTCTTAGGTTTGGCATTGTTATGTTTATTCTCATAAGTAGATGCTGGATTGTATATATATATATTGTTGCCTCGTTCTCAGGAGTAGACGAGTGGTTTGATTTACGCGCGTACGTATATGCTAACCATATAAGGAGTGTGAGTCAAACTCAGGACAATATCCCCGAGCAAGTTTGGCTTCGGAGCGGTGTTAGATATACGGGAGACACATGTGATATATATGTAGATCGGAAGTAAAAGGCCGAAGTGGTGGAGTTAAGGTACAAATAATTAAATATAAACTTATTGGTATAGTTTGAATTGTTTTGAGTTGTACATATTGAAAAATAGTAAATGACCTAAATCAATTATGAAATTTGGGCAGAAGCATGTATATGTAATTCTAGACAATTTTCGTATTTTAACTTTGTACTAAAAAGATCGATTAGAACTTGTAATCGGATGATCTTGGTTACAATAGTTTTTATTCGTTTTAGCAATGCAAATTTTAGATACTATTTCAACTCACGAAACGGGCTCATTTTTATTGGTTTCGAGTAAACTGAAATAAAACATTATTCTGAACATTTTTCGTGTTTTGAACTTTTCCAAAAAAAATCATCTTAGGGTAGTTTCTTTTCGTTTCTAGTTTCAGATTTTTCAGTTGAATTCTGTCTAGGTTCTTCTATCAAGTTTTTCTATCAACCTATTCAGTTTTTACTAAATTCATTTGCGCTACCTTTTAGAAAATTTTATTCTATACAACTTTTGTTCTTTGAGTTTTGGTCAATTCGAATTATTTAAGCATAAAACGGTACATTTTTTATACTTCTTCAGCAAGTTACTTATGATTAAATTACACTAACTTTATTTTATATTTTTTTTCAAAATGGTGGATCTTATTGACTTTTTATGTAGGGCTAACCCACCATATTTTTATTTTAATGTTGTCCATTTTATACTCAATTTATATTTAGTTGTGTACGGGTAAAAAACTAAATGCCACTGTATCTCGAGAAACTACATCTTCATCTCGGTGTGGGTGGAACTACTTGTCTTGTCCCGTAACAAAAATTAAATGTACTTTTGTTTGTGTCTGGTGGACACGTGGGTATCAAATCTTGTATTCATACCAGTATACTTGTATACTGACCCGTTTTGTCTCTTGGCATCTCGAGTGCGTTCTATGAGCGCAGCCAAGCTTCCTTTGTAGGATTAGTTGGGACTACGGTGGTGACGAGAAATAACTATAATTGTTGGATATGTCATTTGGACTTCTTTTGTTTTCTTGAGTTTAGAGTTGATATTAGTTTATGTATTTATTATTTTTTTATGACCTTAGTATTTTGACAATTTGGCATTATGGGTTATTTTTCAACTTTGCATTATTGAAGTTGTTTTGACTAATTGTTGTTACTTTAATGTTGGAGGTATTGAATAGTTATGAATCTATGATGCATAGTTTGGTTGGCGTTTATTATTATTATTTTTTGTCCCTTATGTTTTTTTTTAGCATTGAAATTTACTTAAATGTTACGGAAACGAGAACATTTAGATTTTGTTTCACTCCTAGAATTTGGATGATGGAATATTGATTGGGGTTTAGTCCTAATTTAATATTTAATTGTTCAAATTTTGAGGTGTGACAGAAATTTAATTTTTTTAGTTAATTCTGTTAAATAAAAAATTATGATAAAGGAGTATTTGTAATTTTTGAAACCATAAGAAACAACCCGTATTTTAAACAAACTTTGGAGGTGCATTTATAATTTATCGATTTATAAATTAAAAATTAATAAAAATAAAAAATTCTTCCTCTAGCTTTCACATAAACATTTCTTTTGTCTCTATCTTTGTGTTCAAAAGAAAAAAAAAATCATATGGAAGGAGGTTATCATTTGTCCATATATATAATATTTTATCATAATATATTTTTAATTTAGTGGGTCTATTAAAGGTTGTTGGTGAAAATATCAAAAGAATTATATTTTATTGATAAATAATACAAAAAAAATATGAGATACAAATAGATCATGCTAAGGCACGGATATTTTGGTAAAAAAAAAAAAATGAGTAGATGAGGGGAACAATATATAGGCCACTAGGATCTTACAAAATACACCAAAAATAATGATCATAAAATTAGAGAAAATAGAGAGTCTACCAATATTACCTTCCAATTAATTTACATTCATGAACAAGACAAAAGGTCACAAAAAAAAAAAAAATGAATCTCCATTCATGAACATGACAAAAGGTCATCAAAAAAAAAAATAAAAATAAAATAAAAGATATTAAAATGGTCCAACAATCCCCCACTTATTTTAATATCAACAAGGACTAGAGAGATTACCAAACAAAAATAGACCAGTATGCATCATGAAGGTGTGCTCTACATTGAACTTTCATTAATGAAACAACCTCTACTCCAGAGTCAGTAGTGGTCTTAGACATGAACTATGACTACTTGGGGAAAATAAAGTATTACTGCTCACACATAATGATCCAGGTGTTGACATGAGCTTTTACGGCCTTATGCCTATCTCAGTTTTCATGAGCATAGTTGAGAATAAACCTTGTTCTCATAGAAAACGACCCCACTTCCATGCTCACATAGGTGAAATTTGTCAAGGATGTTCGTGTAATTTACACATCCCACTCAACAAGAGCTACAAAATTTCATTAAGAGTACAAAAACTCAACCCTCTAACATTACAAGACAAATGCACTTATATCATAGGGATGGACAATAAAATATTAAGGAGTGCATTTTTTACAATCACCATATGATTTGTTTTTCCCATTGAACCTAGTTACAGAATCTCTGGTCTCCAGATTGGGTGTCCTCATACATGGTTTATGATTTTATAGGCTTCAAACCCATCCCCCTCGATGTATTCTAGACCCTATCTCCTCGCCAAGGCCTTGGTTAATGGATCCGAAAGATTATCACAAGATTTTACATAATTATTTGACCCCTTTTATTTCTAGATTTGAAAATAAATTTATTTTCATGAAAAATAGTATCACCTGATTCAAAAGTAATATTATTTTCCATATCAAAAAAATCTATAAGCTGTACTATGCAATGCATACCCAAGAAAAGTATAAGTGGTAGCTTGTTCACGCAATTTAGATCGTTTAGGATCTGCAAGCCTCACAAAAGCTAAACAACACCAAACCCTCAAATAACCTAGATTTGGTTTATGCCCCCGCCACAACTCATAAGGTATAATTTTAGTCTTTTTGTGTGGCACTCTATTTATCACATGGCAAGTTGTCAAAATAGTCTTACCCCATAGATTTAAGGGGACACCTGAATCAATAAGAATAGCATTTGTCAAGTCAATTAACGCTCTATTTTTTCTTTCAGCTATGTCATTAGATGAAGGTGAATGTGGTGGAGTAGTCTCATGAATAATTCTCAATGACTGAACAAAAGAGTTGAATCCAAGAGGTTCATACTCCTGGCCTCTATCACTTCTAATTCTCTTCATCTTTTTACCAAATTGATTTTCCACTTCAAGAAGGAATTCTGTAAATTTCTCAAATGCATCACTTTTATTTTTTAATAAATATACGTTTGTATATTTTGAAAAATCATCAATAAAATTGATAAAATATCGGTTACCACCATGAGTTAAAATTCCTTCAAACTTACACAAATCATTATGAAATAATTCTAGCAAATCGGTATTTTTCTCAACACTTTTATGAGGCCTCTTGGTAATTTTTACTTTATTGCAAACTTCACATCTCTCAAAATTTTTTGTCACTTTAGGAATTAATCCTAAACTACTCATGATTCCCACATATTTACTGTTAATATGACACAAGCGAGCATGCCAAAAATTAATAGAAGACAACATATAAATCGAATTGGTAGATGGATTATTAATCTCAACATTCAGTTTGAATATACCATCACAAGCATAACCCTTACCCACAAAAATACCCTTCTTGGTAATCACATATTGATCAAATTCCATGGTTTGCTTAAAGCTAGCCTTATTCAACAAATAACTTGACATCAAATTCTTCTTCCTGGCAATATATAAAGCACATCTTTTAACGTAAGCACACGTCCAGAGGTGAACTTAAGATCAACCTGACCACTCCCAAGTATCTTGGTTTGACTATAGTCACCAAGCATAATTGTTTTCTCATTATCAAAGGGAGTATACATCTTGAACCAAGTTTTATCATAACAAACATATTTATTAGCACTAGAATCTGCCCACCAACCGTCTACATAATTAATCATGCAAATGTTTGTAACCATCGCCACAAATTGCTTCTCGATAACGTTAGCCTTTGGGGTAGGTGCACGTTTTCAGAATTTGCAAGTTCGAGCAATATGTCCACTTTTGCTACAGACAAAGCATGTAAAATTTTGTGGAGGTGATGGACCTTGATTCTGTTGGACAATCTTCACTGTATTTAAAAAGATTAAATTCTGTTGTGTACAAAACAACAACAAGAATAAAAGAAATAGAGAAAAGGAGAGAATATGTTTGATTACAAAAATCAAACTCAAAATAAAAATAAATAAATAAAACCACAGATTTTATTTTGTTACAAAAACAAAATTAAAATCTGATTAAATAAACAAATAAAAACAGAATTAAATTAAACAACTTACTTGGTTAATTTATATGAATAATTTTTCTGATCAAGTCCAGTGTTTAACACTGTGTCCTTAAGACAGATTCGTCCTCTCCACGGTGCTTTCAGAATTTGGACGTCTATCTCCCAGGATGAAATGATCTACCACAAACAATAGCAGCACTACAAATTGTTTGCCTTACGAACACACTAAGTGTTTACACTCTTTCTCTCGGAAATAAAATGCAGCAAGATGAAGAATATAATTTGCAGAGTATGGAGTACGAGAATTGGAATGAAATCCAAATGGGAGGCTAGTCTATTTATAGATGTAAAGGTGGCTTTTGGATTTGAATTGAACAGGTATGAAACCTGTTAGATTCAAATTTAAACAGATTTGAATCTGTTTATTCAAACAGATAGAAACGGGAAGGGCTCTGTTTGGATGAGCAATAAATCCAAAACAGTTTAATTCTGTTTGAAAACGGGAAGGGCTCTGTTTGGATGAGCAATAGAACAAAAAATCCAAACCAATTTAATTTGAATTATGGATTTTATTTTAATAAAAAATAAAATTAAATTCAAATGTTTTTTGCCCAAAAAGATTAGAAGCCCAACCCAACCACACAGCACGCACCCGCGCCCAAGCCCAGGCCGCTCGACCGACCGGACGGACGGCGACGGCGGCGCGCGTGTGGTGATTTTTGGGTCCAATGGGTCTAGCCCATTTTGCCCATAACCTCTCCCTCTAAAACACTTGGGTACCCCTTGGGGCACACCCCAAGTATCTCACCCTAAGCCTTATAAACCCTTTCAAAACTTCCCACCAAATCAATGTGGGACAAGCCAATTTACAACCTTAAGGAATTTCTACCAAAACTCCATTTCCATGGAGCACACTTTGGCTTCAATTTCCCATTCACTCGGTAATGGTTTTGAGCAACCAAATATACCACGTGAATCACAACGCGGCATAGAACGCGTTACCACTTTGACCCGAGTAAATCGACACTCGGGACCCACCTAAAAAATAGACCGAACTTAGGAAAAAATTCTGGTTTTATCTAGAATTTTATAACCATTTCCAACAGATTCTTATTTGGATTAATCCATTTATTGTGAGGTTTACCATAATTCTTCATATTCTTTTTATAAGGTTTCAAATAAGCATTCCTGGAATTATGACCTTTGAGTAAGTTATTATTTGCTGAAACAAAGTTTACCTTTGTAATAGAATTGTCATTACCCTCTTGTGTTATTAATGCATCTTGGCCTCTAGTCTCCTCTTCGACTCGAATGCAAGTGATCAACGCCTCTAAGGAAATCTCCTTTTGTTTGTAGCGTATGCTCTTTTGGAATTCTTTCCAAGATGGTGGTAACTTGTCAATAAATCCTACAACTATCAGGTTGTCACTAATCTTGATGCTTTCAAATCTTACTTCTGCAACTATCATTTGGGAATATTGTGCTTGCTCCACAACAAATTTTCCATCCACCATTTGGAAGAGAAAAATCTGCTAACTGCATACTTTTTTGCTCCTGCCTCTTCAATATCATACATAGTCTATACAGCTTTTCAAATTTTATTTACGGAAGTGTAAGTGGTATCATAGTAATCATAAAATTGATCAGCAAGGCAATTTAAGAGATAAAAATGACATTAATACTTATTTATATTGTATAAAGCCACTTTTGCTTCATGTGTCTCGTAGTCTTCATCATTTATCTCATCGGTTGAGATTTTGTTCGGATTCTTCTCAGTAAGAACATAAGAAACTTTCAAAAGGCTAAGGTAGAAAAGAACTTTTCCATTCCATCTCTTAAAATGAACTCCCTTGAACTTAAAAGGCTTATTGAGATCTCCAATTCCATCATTGATTTTTTTTTCTGGTACTTGTTCCATTTTGATCTCTTTAAAATTGTTGGTGAAAATATCAGAAGAATTATATTTTATTGATAAATAATGCAAACATATATATATATATATAGATATGAGATATAAATAGATCAGGCTGATGCACGGATATCTCGCTTTCTTTAATGAGATCAAGCCCATTACAGTAGGAAAAATCCAAATACCAATGCAACAGTTACAAAACTATGACTTGTCCCCTCCAGGATATAACAACTCGACCAGTTGTCGTATGGTTCAGGCCAACTCTGTACAAGATGATGAACCCAAAGCTTCACCGCGAAAAATACCCTTCTTTGTTTAGTAATCTCTCAAGTGTAAAATTAGTTGGTAGAAAAAAATGAGTAGATGAGGGGAACAATATATAGGCCACTAAGATCTTACAAAATACACAAAAAATAATGACCATAAAATTAGAGAAAATAAAAAGTCTCTAAATATTAACTCACCGCCAAGCCCATGACCTTCCAATTAATCTCCATTCATGAACAAGACAAAAGGTAAAAAAAAAAGAAAAAAAAAGACAAAAGGTCACCAATAAAAATAAATAAATAAATAAATAAAACATATTAAAATGGTCCAACAATGGCTAAGATTTATTTCTCGTATAGCTCACAACAAGAATTTAAATGTACAATTAAGATTTTCATTTTTGATAGATTTAAGTGATATTGAGTGCACAAACTTTCTCTTTTAATTATAAGATCATATGTGAATTGAGATAAAAGACAGAGATATGTAGAAATAGACGATAAAAGAAATTGGGCACAAAGGGATGGGGACATGAAGTGCATAGCTCTTTCGTGGTTGAACTTTCTCTTCTTTCTAATCCTAAGTAGTCTTTGTCATTGCAAGTCGTCCTTTTGCAAAAAAAAAGGACTCTTTTTTTGTTTGCTCACTAGCATTGGGGGTAAATCTCAATTTTCCAAAGAAAAGAGATAGACACTTCGGTGTAAAAAAGAGAGAGTGTGTCCTTTCTAGCAAGCAACTACACCAGAAAGTTCAATCCCTACTTCGCTAGTTAGAATATAATGGATATATCAATGATCGATTACGAGCGCTCTTCTAGTGTCTGCCAGTTATGTGTTTGATCTTTTTCTTGAATTTTTTTATTATAAAAAATACAAAAAAGGGTTTTTGTTAATGGTGATTCTAAGGGTTAAATTATCAAACAAATAGTAATTTTATATTTCTCATAGAAGTTAGTTAATTATAGAATGTGTAATTATTATTTTTTATTAGTAAATCCCATATATGAGACTTATGTCTAACTAATCTTGAAATTACAGAGCCCAAATATTATGTGCTTAGAGGGGGTTGAATAGGCTATTTAATTGAAAATCCAATTATTGTGGTTCAGTTTTAGTTGATTAAACAGATTAATACATGAATAAGCAATCAACACATGAACACAAAATTTTATGTGAAAAACTCGAAAGAGAGGAAAATCACAGTTCTAACACTCAACACAGTCTACTAAGATCAAAGAATACAACACAAAGACGAAATAACTTACAACCTTCACCTAGGTTTACTCAACACGATGTTTTGATCTCCGTTAAATGAACGGCTTCAATTACCCAATCAACTTTGAGTGCAGAGTGAACAATGAAAAGATATGCAAGTTTTTGAAGCTTAGAATTATCCTAGAGGTCTCACAATTTTTTGGCTGTGTAAAATGTTGGAAAAATTGGTTTATTATGGCTTATTTTGGGCAGACTTTGAGGCCAAAATTGAGTGGGCCCCGAACGTATTTTGGGGCGGGTCTGAAGAGGTGAAGTGTTCCTTGTCGCGTGGCAAGTCACACGGTGAAGACGGAACGTCAAAACCATTTATGAGTGAATGAGAAGTTGACGTCGCTTTCGAGTCTAACATTAATTTTATTTTAGACAAAATTCATTTGAATTTTTTCAATAAAAAAAAAATTATTGTGAAAATTTAATTTAAATCTAAATTCAAATTTTTAGGTTCCTGAGTGGTTTCCTAAAGTTTGCCAAATAGATTAATATTTATATTCCAAACAGTTTTTAATAAATCTTTTCAATTGAATTGGCTTTATTTGATTAAACTGTTCTAATAGTTTAATAAGAAATATTCCAAACAGTTTTAAATTTTGTTCACCAAAGGCTATGTTTTCAAAATTGTTTGGAAGGGAAAAAGAAAACTGTTCCATGTGATACGGGCAGAAACTGTTTGAAACAGTTTTGCACCTATTCACTACATGTTTTGTACCTGTTCGGGTCATTTGTTTGCCTATAAATACAATTCATTCCAGCAGTGTTTGAACACCCGAATTTCAGTCTGCAATTATTGCTTTTGCTGTCCAGATTTCTTTTAGTGCATTATTCTTCATTTTAGATTTAGGAATAAATATTCAGAGAGTTAGATCACAGGTTTGGTTCGCCGAACAATTTGTTTTGGAGTGCTACTACAAATTGGTTACGATCATTGTATCTTGAGAGATAGATGCCACTCAACTGTATGCACCGTAGCGGGGCGAATCTGTCTTAAGGATAGAGTGTCACACACTCGACTTGGTCTTTGAATTATTTATTCGGTTCTACAAAATAAATACTGTAAGTTTTATTTTATTTTGTTTGAATTGTTTCATTTTATTTTATTTACACAGAAGATTGTTTCAACAATCTTAAGACAAAATCGAATTATTCTGTTTACAGAATTTTTCGTTTGTTTCCTTTTCTCTTTCTTCTTTTAAGAAAATTATTTTCTGTGGATTTACAAAATAATATTCTGGTTGGAAAAACAAATATTGATTATATGCTATTTGACAGATAGTAGTAATATACTGTTTATTTTCTTTGACAACTAGTAGTACGATACTGGTGTCATTAACAATTCAGAATATATTTTTGTGGATTTTTTTCAGAAATTAATTTTGGATTTTAGAAATTATTTTCTGAGTTTTCATTACTTAAAATTCTTTTTTAGTATCTTAATTATTGAAGTGTTACAGAAATTAATTTTCTGTGTGGAATTAATTTGGTTGAATAAAATTTTATTTTATTTCCAAATTAATTGA
Organism: Camellia sinensis; assembly: GCF_055761805.1. NCBI lineage: Eukaryota > Viridiplantae > Streptophyta > Magnoliopsida > Ericales > Theaceae > Camellia > Camellia sinensis. The sequence goes on from NC_138963.1 coordinate 88,385,669, forward strand.
AAAATAAAGTTATTTTCTTATTTCTTTTATTTTACAGAATTTAATTTCCTGTGTGGAATTAATTTGGTTGAATAAAATTTTATTTTATTTCCAAATTAATTGAAAAATAAAAGTTACATTCTTGTTTGTTTTATTTTTACAGAATTTAATTCTGTGAATTTGGTTTAATTTTCTGTGTAGTGTAAATTCTAATTATACTTTTGTTTTATAAAATTAGAATTGATGGCTACTGAAACTAATGCCCAAATAAGTACTACTGTGGTGGCTGCAATGATGCCAACCCCCTCTCCTGTTGTAACAGTACCGGTAAATCACGGTGAAAAGCCAGAGAAGTTCGCAGGAACTGATTTTAAAAGATGGCAACAGAAAATGTTGTTCTATCTTACAACTCTGAACCTGGCTCGTTTCCTCCATGAAGATGCTCCTATCTTGAAAGAGGATGAAACTGACCGGCAAGTGGTTGCTGCAGTTGATGCCTGGAAACATGCCGATTTCCTTTGCCGGAACTACATCTTGAACGGACTTGACAACACATTATACAACGTCTACAGTCTTATCAAGATAGCAAAGGAACTTTGGGAGTCTTTGGAGAAAAAATACAAAACGGAAGATGTCGGCTCAAAGAAATTTGTGGTTGGCAGATTCCTAGATTTTGTAATGATTGATTCAAAAATTGTGATCAGCCAAGTTCAAGATTTTGAACTCATTCTGCATGACATTCACGCAGAAGGTATGTCTCTCAGTGAATCCTTCCAAGTTGCAGCCTTAATTGAAAAATTACCAAAAGGCTGGAAGGAATTCAAGAACTACCTCAAACACAAGCGCAAAGAAATTTCTATGGAAGAATTAGTTGTGCGGTTGAGGATTGAGGAGGACAACCGCAATTCGGAAAAGCGGGCTGGTAAGCATCCTATGGAGTCTAAGGCAAATGTGGTGGAACATGCTTCAAAAACCAAAAAACGAAAGTCTTCTGGAAAAAGTTCATCACAAGGCTCTAAAGGGGGGGAAAATAAAAAGTACAAGTTTAATGGCAAATGTTACATCTGTGACAAAGAGGGACATCGGGCCAAAGATTGCCGTAGCAAAGGCAAAAGCAAAAGAAGAACAAGCTAGAAGCCTGCACAAGCACATATGACCGAAGTGGACAAGATTTCTAATGGTGTAGATGACATCAATCTTTCTGCAGTTGTTTCCGAGGCAAATCTTGTCGGAAATCCTAAAGAATGGTGGGTAGACACTGGTGCTACTCGCCACATTTGTGCCGACAAAAAGATGTTCACATCTTATTCTACAGTGGACAATGGTGAACAACTCTTTATGGGCAACTCCTCAACTTCCAAAGTTGAAGGACAAGGAAAGATTGTACTCAAGATGACATCAGGAAAGGAACTCACTCTCAACAATGTACTGCATGTACCGGACATACGCAAGAATCTTGTTTCCGGATCTTTGTTGAGTAAGAATGGGTTTAGGCTAATATTTGAGAGTGATAAATTTGTACTTACTAAGAATGAGATGTATGTAGGAAAATGTTACATGTCTGATGGCCTTTTCAAGTTAAATGTAATGACCGTTGTACCCTCAGTTATTAATAATACTACATCTTCTTCTTACTTTCTTAAGTCTTCAAATTTATGACATGGTAGATTAGGACATGTTAATTATGGATCTTTGCGTAGATTAATTAATGTGGAATGTTTACCTAAATTTGACATTGATTCAAATCATAAATGTGAAATTTGTGTTGAGGCAAAATTATCTAAAACTCCTTTTCATTCAATTGAAAGAAGTACGGAACCACTTGAATTAATTCATAGTAACATTTGTGATTTTAAATCTATTCAAACTAGAGGTGGGAAAAAATATTTTATCACTTTTATAGATGACTATACTAGATATAGTTATGTTTATTTAATTCGAACCAAGGATGAAGCTTTGGAAACTTTCATTCAATATAAGAATGAAGTTGAAAATCAACTTGGTAAGAAAATCAAGAAACTTAGAAGTGATAGAGGTGGTGAATATGAATCACCTTTTGGTGAGTTTTGTAAAGAATATGGAATAATTCATCAAACTACTGCTTCTTACTCACCTCAGCAAAATGGAATTGCTAAAAGGAAAAATAGGACTTTAAAAGAAATGATGAATGCCATGTTAATAAGTTCTGGATTACCTACCTCAGAACTTGTGGGGGGAAACAATACTTTCTACTAATTCTATACTTAATAAAGTACCTTGAAAGAAAGTGAATCAAACACCTTATGAATTGTGGCATGGAAGAGTACCATCCTCCAAATGCTTAAAAGTGTGGGCATGTTTGGCTAAAGTGGCTATTCCTAGTCCTAAAAAGACTAAGATAGGTCCTAAGACCATTGATTGCATTTTCATTGGTTATGCCAAGAATAATAGTGCATATCGGTTTTTGATTCATAAATCAGAACATTCCGAAATGCATGTAAATACTATTATTGAATCTCGGAATGCATCTTTCTTTGAACATGTATTTCCAAATAAGACTGGAGAAGAGACTAGTAACAATAAAAGATCTCATAATACTATTATTAGTCAGGATCAAGAACATGATCAAGAACAAGAGTTAGATCAAAATGAGGAAGAAGAACCTAGGCGTAGTAAACGTGCTAGAACCTCAAAATCTATTGGTCCAGATTTTCTAACATTTTTGTTGGAAAATGAGCCTTTAACTTTTAAAGAGGCTATGTCCAGTCCTGAAGCTCCTTTATGGAAAAAAGCTGTTAACAGTGAAGTTGAATCCATCTTGCAAAATCACATTTGGGAATTAGTGGACTTGCCACCAGGTTGTAAACCTCTTGGGTACAAGTGGATTTTCAAAAGGAAAATGAAAGCAGATGGATCAATTGACAAATACAAAGCAAGACTTGTAGTCAAAGGTTTTAGACAAAAAGAAAGTCTTGATTACTTTGACACGTACTCATCGGTTACTAGAATAACATCCATTAGAATGTTAATTGCCATTGCATCTCTATACAATCTAGAAATTCATCAAATGGATGTGAAAACCGCTTTCTTAAATGGTGAGTTAAATGAAAAAATTTACATAGAAAAACCAGAAGGTTTTTCTGTTCCAGGAAAAGAAAAGAAAGTGTGTAAATTGGCTAAATCATTATATGGTTTAAAACAAGCGCCAAAGCAATGGCATGAGAAATTTGACAAGGCAATGATGTCAAATGGTTTTAAAATTAATGAGTGTGACAAATATGTTTATATTAAAAACACAGACAAAGGTTATGCCATTGTATGTCTTTATGTAGATAATATGCTCATCATAGGTAGTAATAATGATATGATTAAAACTACTAAGAAAATGTTGAATAAACATTTTGACATGAAGGACATGGGCATTGCTGATGTAATTCTTGGTATGAAAATTACCAAAACATCAAACGGATATGCTTTGTCACAATCTCATTACATTGAGAAAATACTTGACAAATTTAGCAAAGATGATGTTCATCTTTGCTAGAACACCTGTAGATGTTAATTTGTATCTATCTAAGGATGTACAGGAAAATATTTCTCAATTAGAGTATGCCCAAATTATTGGAAGCTTAATGTACTTGATGAACTGCACTCGCCCGGATATAGCTTATGCAGTAAGTAAATTAAGTAGATATATGAGTAATCCGGGAGTAGAACACTAGAAAACAATTATAAGGGTTCTAAGATATCTCTGATTTACTTAATTATACAAGATATCCAGCAGTACTTGAAGGATACTGTGATGCAAATTGGATATCGGATACTAAAGACTCAAAGTCCACCAGTGGGTATGTCTTTACTCTCAGTGGGGCAGCGGTATCTTGGAAATCTTCCAAACAGACTTACATTGCTAGGTCTACTATAGAATCAGAATTCATAGCTTTAGACAAAGCAGGGGAAGAGGCAAAATGGCTTTGTCACTTCCTTGAAGATATTCCAATATGGCCAAAACCAGTGCCTGCTATATGCATACATTACGATAGTCAATCAGCAATAGGTAGAGCACAGAGTCACATATATAACGGTAAGTCTAGACACATTCGTCGTCGACATAATACCGTAAGACCACTACTCTCTAATGGAATTATTTTCATAGAATATGTTAAGTCTAAAGACAACATAGCGGATCTACTAACCAAAGGGTTAACAAGAGAGCTAGTTGAGAATTCATCGAGGGGAATGGGACTAAAGCCTATTAAATAAGAGTTACCACAACAGCAACCCAACCTAGTTGACTGGAGACCCCAAGATCTAGGTTCAAAGGGACAACCGAGTTGTGAATGACTCAGAAGGATCACTAGGGAGTCTAACTCCTACCCATTTCTTTGATGACGTAGTGATGTCTGCAGCGTTTGAGGCTAAGTAAAATTTTAATAATTCTTATATCTAGGTAAACCTAGTAGAGTATGGCAGGATACTCTTCATAAGAATTGCCTATGTGAGTGTGAACTGGGCCGGTTCTATAAGATTTGTGAAGGGCTACAAGTCTTTAGAGCACTCATGAAAGACCAGGTTGTTCAGGGCCAAAATGAACACAATAGTGAGAACTAAACTGTGTTTGAGGATATACTGTGTGAGTTCTATTGTCTTGATTTACACAAATGGCTGAACAGTTCAAGACATCATGTTCACTGTTTAGCTAGTAAATCCGATAGTGTCTCACAAGGGAAGATTCAAAGCCAAAAGCTACCTATCCTTTGCAGAATATTTCCAATTTCTATACTCTCTTAAATTTAGATCATATTGTTGTATTTTCTCTCTGTCAAATTCCATTCATGTGGAGGATTGTTGGAAAAATTAGTTTATTATGGCTTATTTTGGACAGACTTTGAGGCCAAAATTGAGTGGGCTCCGAACGTATTTTGGGGCGGGTCCGAAGAGGTGAAGTGTTCCTTACCGTGTGGCAAGTCACACGGTGAAGACAGAATGTCAAAACCATTTATGAATGAATAAGAAGTTGACGTCGTTTTCAAGTCTAACATTAATTTTATTTTAGACAAAATTCATTTGAATTTTTTCAATAAAAAAAAATTATTGTGGAAATTTAATTTAAATTTAAATTCAAATTTTTGGGTTCCTGAGTGGTTTCCTAAAGTTTGTCAAATAGATTAATATTTATATTCCAAACAGTTTTTAATAAATCTTTTCAATTGAATTGGCTTTATTTGATTAAACTATTCTAATAGTTTAATAAGAAATATTCCAAACAGTTTTAAATTTTGTTCACCAACGGCTATGTTTTCAAAATTGTTTGGAAGGGAAAAAGAAAACTGTTCTATGTCATACGGGCAGAAACTGTTTGAAACAGTTTTGCACCTGTTCACTACATGTTTTGTACCTGTTCGGGTCATTTGTTTGCCTATAAATACAATTCATTCCAGTAGTGTTTGAACACCTGAATTGCAGTCTGCAATTCTTGCTTTTGCTGTCCAGATTTCTTTTAGTGCATTATTCTTCATTTTAGATTTAGGAATAAATATTCAGAGAGTTAGATCACAGGTTTGGTTCGCCGAACAATTTGTTTTGGAGTGCTACTACAAATTGGTTAAGATTATTGTATCCTGGGAGATAGACGCCACTCAACCGTATGGACCATAGCGGGGCGAATCTGTCTTAAGGACAGAGTGTCACACACTCGACTTGGTCTTTAAATTATTTATTCGGTTCTACAAAATAAATACTGTAAGTTTTATTTTATTTTGTTTGAATTGTTTCATATTATTTTATTTACACAGAAGATTGTTCCAACATAAAATATTTGGGATATTATAAAACAAATTATGTAGGCCTTTATATGAAAAAATAGTTTTCCAAAACTAATTCAGGATAGGTTTTGTATTTGTGTGTGTCAATTTCCGACCACACTGCCAATCAAGCACTCTGCTGGAGAACACTGGCAGAATAGATTAAACCCGAACAACCTGTCACAGAAAGAAAAGATTCCGGCGGTGGCTCGTCCACCCGGGGCACTCCGACGATCAAGTCAGTAAAATATCTCTCAAAGATAACCAATAATGCTTAACTCACTAGACGGAGCATAAAAAGTATACCTTAGACCCATGAGAGTGCCTCTCTTTTATAGCCAACACAAACATAATTCCAATAGAAGCCTAGCTTCAATGGATTTAGGATTACTGCTAATCTTGGACTCCCAGTAGGATTAAGATAAACTCTCTAAGAGTTTTATCTTTATCCAAACTAAAGTCTTCTCCCATTCTAGGACTCTCGTCCCTTATCCGCTTATCTCGAATTCCGGTATTGCCGCAGAATACCTCGATAGTGCCCCAAATATCTCGGCAAACATGATCTGCCCACGTAGCACCTCGGCTAACAACCTCGGCCACGTGGACTACCCAAAAAAATATGTCCCCACAACTGCCCCTAGGTTCTATTACCTCGGCATCCTGAGGTGATGGAACCTATATCATTCCTTCCATTTAGCACGTCGGCTAAGCTTGCTTCATCATCTATTGCCGAAGTCAGAACTCGTCGGTTCAATATGACCAAGACCTATAGTCTGCTTTCATAAATGCTTTAGAACCAACGACCAAGTTCGTTCAAGTTTCTCAACCGAAATCGTCCTCCTAGCCGAGGTATTTGCTTCATTAAATCAAGAACTCCAAGAGTTCCAGCATGCGTATGGGTTGGCACGTATAATTTTTCAACCGTTTCTGCCACGCATCTTTTTTCTACTGAGCTGTATCTGATACGCGTCATTAAGTTGCCTTGCATCTGCGTATTTGGTCAAAATCTCTTCACTCTCTCTGTCTTTTCACTTATGTATCTTCGTTTTTGTTTAAACTTTCTCTTTCAAATCCTCTATTGCTGCTTTTGTGAAGCTTTCTGCAACCAGTTTCACTCTCCCCTCTGGCGAGGCTTCTGCTGCACTTCCTTGCTTAAGGCCACCGTCTAATCTCGGCGAACTTTACTTCGGCTTCATTGCTTTACTCGTTCATGTCTTTTTGATCATTTAACCTATATCTAGAACTTCACCATGTACTGAACATGTTTGTTTCATGATTCTGTTTTTGCCTGATCCATTCTTGAGTATACACACACTTGCACACAAATTTGTTGATTTTCTGCCACTGTTCTTGGCCTTATACATCTGTATAAGCTTTGTCACAGTGTTTTTTGATAGTTCATCACTTTTCTTGATTCTGAATCACATTCTTGTTTCTGTTTTCTGTAGATTCTTGCCTTCAATGCTTGTCTTCAAACCCCGAGGCGCCAATCGCTGAGAAGAGCCTCGATCAAACTCTTTGGAAAATCGACACTAAGCTCGAGGCTGAGCTGCCGAGAAATCTTCTCAACTGTCTTCTAGGGCCGAGACACAATCCACCACTGACGTCGAGTAGACTATTTTTGATGTTTTTCTTTGTACCTTGTACTTTTTTGTTACTTTTGAAACAATGTAGTCTCAATGTTTAGCTCTTTATTTGGCTGATATGCCCTTTTGTTATCTAAACAATTTATTTTTCAATGTCAGGCCGAAGTTCCTTCTTTCCTTATCTGAATGCATTTTTCAATTTCTTCTTTCAAGTGTTTTGAATGTTTGCCCTCTTCTTAATGCCTTGTATGATTTCATACTTAGAATACAATTTTGCATGTCTTCAACATATACCTTAACTATGCAATCTTCCCAGGTTAACATACCTCGGACAAAACTTCCAATCCTTGCTTATCTCGGTCTCGGTTTAACACTTGAAAACATTGTAACAAATATTTTCACAAGTGTTGCTTTTACTTCTTAAGACTTTTGTCTTCCATTACCTTCCAAGTCTTGATAACATAGTTATCTCGGCACGTGTATAAATACTACTTTCATTCATAACCTTGGATTTAACTTCCACTTGTAAATTTTCTCAAAATTTCAACAAGTGTTAAATCAATCTTCTTTCTCGGTTTAACTTCAATTTGTAAATTCTCTCAGAATTTCAATAAGTGTTAAACATAATCTCTGTTTAACTTCAACTTGTAAACTTTTCTCAAGTTTCAACAAGTGTTAAACATCATCCCGGTTTTAACTGCAACTTGTAAATTCTCTCAGAATTTCAACAAGTGTTAAACATCATCTCGGTTTAATTTCAACTTGTAAACTTTTCTCAAGTTTCAACAAGTGTTAAACATAATCTTGGTTTAACTTCAACTTGTAAACTTTTTTCAAGTTTCAACAAGTGTTAAACATAGTCTCAGTTTAACTTCAACTTGTAAATTCTCTCAGAATTTCAACAAGTGTTAAATATCATCTCGGTTTAACTTCAACTTGTAAACTTTTCTCAAGTTTTAACAAGTGTTAAACATAATCTCGGTTTAACTTTAACTTGTAAATTCTCTCAGAATTTCAACAAGTGTTAAACATAATCTCGGTTTAACTTCAACTTGTAAATTCTCTCAGAATTTCAACAAGTGTTAAACATCATCTCGGTTTAACTTAAACTTGTAAACTTTTCTCAAGTTTCAACAAGTGTTAAAAATCACCTCGGTTTAACTTCAACTTATAAACTTTTCTCAAGTTTCAACAAGTGTTAAACATAATCTCGGTTTAACTTCAACTTGTAAATTCTCTCAGAATTTCAACAAGTGTTGAATATCATCTCGGTTTAACTACAACTTGTAAACTTTTCTCAAGTTTCAACAAGTGTTAAACATAATCTCGGTTTAACTTCAACTTGTAAATTGTCTCAGAATTTCAACAAGTGTTAAACATAATCTCGGTTTAACTTCAACTTGTAAATTCTCTCAGAATTTCAACAAGTGTTAAACATCATCTTAGTTTAACTTCAACTTGTAAACTTTTTTCAAGTTTCAACAAGTGTTAAACATCATCTCGGTTTAACTTCAACTTGTAAACTTTTCTCAAGTTTCAACAAGTGTTAAACATAATCTCGGTTTAACTTCAACTTGTAAATTCTCTCAGAATTTCAACAAGTATTAAACATCATCTCGGTTTAACTTCAACTTGTAAACTTTTCTCAAGTTTCAACAAGTGTTAAACATAATCTCGGTTTAATTTCAACTTGTAAATTCTCTCAGAATTTCAACAAGTGTTAAACATAATCTCAGTTTAACTTCAACTTGTATATTCTCTCAGAATTTCAACAGTGTTAAACATCATCTCGGTTTAACTTCAACTTGTAAACTTTTCTCAAGTTTCAACAAGTGTTAAATATCATCTCGGTTTAACTTCAACTTGTAAGCTTTTCTCAAGTTTCAACAAGTGTTAAACATAATCTCAGTTTAACTTCAACTTGTAAATTCTCTCAGAATTTCAACAAATGTTAAACAGAATCTCGGTTTAACTTCAACTTGTAAATTCTCTTAGAATTTCAACAAGTGTTAAACATCATCTCGGTTTAACTTCAACTTGTAAACTTTTCTCAAGTTTAAACAAGTGTTAAACATAATCTCGGTTTAACTTCAACTTGTAAATTCTCTCAAAATTTCAACAAGTGTTAAACATAATCTCGGTTTAATTTCAACTTGTAAATTCTCTCAGAATTTCAACAAGTGTTAAACATCATCTCGGTTTAACTTCAACTTGTAAATTCTCTTAGATTTTCAACAAGTGTTAAACATCATCTCGGTTTAACTTCAACTTGTAAACTTTTCTCAAGTTTCAACAAGTTTTAAACATAATCTCGGTTTGACTTCAACTTGTAAAGTTTTCTTAAGTTTCAACAAGTGTTAAACATGTTCTCGGCTTGTGAAATTCCAACTCCCATGCATCATTCTCCTGCCCTTTGCCCCCTAATGTGAACTTAAGTTCCACTTAGGTTCTCATTAGACACGTGGCTTTGACATTGATATTGCTCTATGGGCAAGGGATCTGCCCCCTGCATGGCTTCCACATACTTCTTTGTGGAAAAAATTCTTTAACTTAGGCCAAGCTCTTCTCTTCTCGGACTTAATCATCTAAGCCGAGATCTTGTCTTCTGGGATCTGGGATTCCAGATCTGGAATCTGGGATCTGCTTACTTGGGCTAAGCTCTTGTCTTCTCGTATCCAGTATTAGCTCGGCTTCGCTTCGGCGAACCATTTCTCTTCTCTTGTTTGGACACTTTTGTCCCCAGCGTGTCTTCCTCGGCTCTGGCATATTTTTCTATCTTGGCCATCAACTCCTCTATGCTTTTTGGCAATGTCTTTGCCAGTGATTTTCAAAGTAGGCAGTCATCCTTCAAGCCGTTTTTAAACGACATGACCACCACCTCTTGGTTGCATCCTGGTATTCGGTTGAATACCTCATAATACCTTTCGGCATAGGCCCTACAGCTTTCATCCTCGCCGATCTTCAAGGCCATTAGGGCGTCTACTCTCAATGGCTGTAGTTTGTTTGTCACGAACCTGGCCACAAACATCTCGGCCAGGCCTTCCCAGGTTTTCACAATTCTTTTTGATAACTTGTGAAACCAGTTCGATGCAATTTTCCCGAATGATGAGGGGAACACTTTGCAGAGCAACGGCTCGTTCCCAGAGTATAACGCCATCGCGTTCAGGTATAATCCGACGTGAAAGTTGGGGTTCGACTTCCCATCGTATATCTGGAACCTCAACATACTGAATCTCTTCGGGACCTCAACTTTGTTTAATTCTTCTGAGAACGGTGTTCTCGGCTTGACCGGGGAGGTTACCTCGGCATCTTGTTGCTTCCTCTGTAGGCAATCTCCTAGATCCTTTTTGGTTCGTCCAAGAGCTCGGCTATCTTCAAATTTTAGCCTCTTTGGTGCACTACTTCTAGTGTCATCATGAGTCCTTTTGGACCTTTCTCCACTGGTCATGTCGAAACAGAGTTCCTTCCCCTGAATATCCCGATGTTCTTTGGTGCAGGTTTCTTTTGTTCGACGTGCTTTCTGGGATTCTCTATGCCCGACCTCCCGCGAAGGCCAGCGAGAATGTCCCTTGGTCCCACCATGCTGAGGGACTACAGGAACCGTTTTCTGCCCCCCTTTCTGGGCCGCTGGAATCGGTGTATCTTGTAGCGGGAACGGTGGCTGTATGATGTTGTTCTGCCTCATGAATTTGACGACCGTTTGCAGGTCTACCAATTTGTCCGCATTCTCTTTATCTCATCGTCCCTCCGCAGGCATCTATCTTTCCATACCTGGAGGTCATCCTCGTTATAATACCCGCTCCGATCCGATTTCTTCGGTACGTCGTCCTCTTGGCCGACGTCCTTTCCTCTGTAATTCTTATCACGAGTCTCTTTGTTGCAGTTGTCTTCTTCAACGTCAAGGTCAATATGTTTCCCACTCTCAGTAGGGGTGTCGTCTCCAACCTTCTCTTTCTGTCCGTCGTTGGCCATCTATTCTCCTTTCTTTCCCACAGACGGCGCCAAATTGTGTATGTCAATTTCAGACCACACTACCAATCAAGCACTCTGTTGGAGAACACTGGCAGAATAGATTAAACCCGAACAACCTGTCACGGAAAGAAGAGATTCCGGCGGTGGCTCGTCCACCTAGGGGCACTCCGACGATCAAGTCAGTAAAATATCTCTCAAAGATAACCAATAATACTTAACTTACTAGACAGAGCATAAAAAGTATACCTTAGACCCATGAGGGTGCCTCTCTTTTATAGCCAACACAAACATAATCCCAATAGAAGCCTAGCTTCAATGAATTTAGGATTACTGCTAATCTTGGACTCCCAGTAGGATTAGGGTAAACTCTCTAAGAGTTTTATCTTTATCCAAAGTGAAGTCTTCTCCCATTCTGGGACTCTCGTCCCTTATCCGCTTATCTCAGATTCCGGTATTGCCGCAGAATACCTTGGCGGTGCCCAAATATCTCGGCAAACATGATCTGCCCACGCAGCACCTCGGCTAACAACCTCAGCCATGTGGACTACCCAGAAAAATATGTCCCCACAGTATTCTTTTTAAAATCAATTTAGAAAAACTTTTTCCATTCAACTAAAACACAAATCTAATTTAGGATAAATTTTTGTATTTTTTTAAAACTCCATTTGTGAAAAACCTTTTCCAATATAATTGAAACATATATGCAAACCTTACTTGATCACGTAATGGAGGGAATCTTGATTTCTTGTGTAATAGGATAACTAAATATGACACTTTTACCAAAATACACTAACATTTCTAAAATATTCTCACACTCCAAACTAACTAAATTTGTTATAAAACATAGCTAACAAAATATATTTTATAACTGGTCTAGCTAAAAATTTTATGACGCAAAAAGTTGTGATTGAAAATGACACTATTGTCATTACTTAAATACATGGCAAGTAAACTTATAATTTGTCTTCGTTTGAGAAGAGTTAATTTAGCATGAATTTTTGACTTTTTAACTAATTTGTCTGGCTTAATTAGTTTCATTTGGGAAAAACTTTTGGTTGTTGTTTATTTATTTATTTATTTATTTTGTTTAGATGTGATGGTTGTGAGAAAAAAAGTAAAATAATTAAGGTTTGGATGTGACATTTTTTGCTAAATTAATTTATTTTGTCTTTTTATACTTATTTAGACATTTTAATTCTTCCCAAAAAAGCTTTGTGAGCGAGTCTTACTACTGAAATCTTATGACCATAAATCTATATGATTTTAAAGTTTATTTTATTATATAAAATATATATATTTCATATCTGTAATATATGTTGGAAAAATATGATTTTTATAGGCTTATTTTGAGTTAATTTTGAGTTAATTTTCATGTCGCATGGCAAATCACACAGTGAAGATGGTACGTCAAAACCATTTATGAGTGAATGAGAAGTTGACGTCGTTTTCGGGTTTGTGGAATGGACTATTAAAGAGTAAAATGTGGATTTCCTTGAAATGAGTTGTTCTACTTTGAAACGTTAAGTGAGTTTATGTGGGTATATAAGTTTTAGGTGGCAACACTTGGGTTTGGCCCCAAGGGGCACCCCAAGTTTGTAGAAGGGAGGAGTTATGAACAAAGTGAACCTTGGCTCAAATCACCACACATGCGCGCGCTGCTGTCCGGCCGGCCGGGCTGAGCTATGCCGGTTGTGGGTCGGGTCGGTTCTTACATTAATTTTTTGGACAAAATTTGTTTTAAATTTTTTTCAAAAATTCTTACGGAAAATTAATTCAAATTTTGTGCCAAATTTGAATTCAAATTTTTTGTCCAATCAAGTCTCCTCCGGTCCAAATTTCCAACAAATTCAAACTATTTTTACAGTTTTAAAACTGCCCAGCAGTTACAGGTTCAAAACTGCTGTAGATTTGTTTAAAATTGAACTGTATCTGTTCATTCAAATTTCATACATGTTCGGTGCGAAACTGGCCAAGGATCACCTTATTGCCTACAAATAGAGATCATTTCCAGCAGATTTTCAAATCAAGAAAAATTATCCTGCTTCCCGTTTTTGCACTCTGCTTGCATTATTCTTCATATTATTTTTAGGGAAAAAATTCAGAGAGTATCGAAAATAGGTTTTGTTCGCCGTACAAATTGTTTGAAGTGCTACAACAATTTGTGTAAAAATCATTACATCCAGGGCGAATCTGTCTTAAGAATAGAGTGTCACACACTCGACTTGGCCTAATTTTGTTCTTATTCATTTCGGTAAAATAAATTTTGTAAGTAATTTATTTTTATTTGTTTGATTTGTTTCATTTTATTTATTGTACACAAAAGATTGTTCCATCAATCTTGAGATAGATTCGAATTATTCTGTTTAAACAAAATTTTTCGTTTGTTTCCTTTCTTCTTTTTTCTTCTTCTTATAGAAATTATTTTTTGTGATTTTACAAAATAATACTCTGGTTGGAAAAAAAAATTGTAACAATATACTGTTTGAAAAATAATAGTAATATACTGTTTATTTTCTTTGACAACTAGTAGTAACTGGCAGTCATTAAAAATTCAGAATATTTATTTGTGAAGTTGGTCAGAAATTAATTTTGATTTTCAGACATAATTTATGAGTTTTCATTAATTAAAATTCTGTTTCAGTATTTTAATTTTGAAGTGTTACAAAAATTTAATTTCTGTGTGGAATTAATTTGTTTAAATAAAATTTTATTTTGTTTTCAAGTTAATTGGAAATAAAAGTTACAATTCTTGTTTCTTTTATTTTTACAGAATTTAATTTTGTGGTTTTGGTTTAAATTTTCTATGTAGTATAAAATTCTAATTCTAATTATATTTTATAATTTAGAATTCAAAACTACTGAAACTGGTCAAACTAAAGTTCAAACCAGCACTGGTATGGTGGCTGCAATTGCACCAACCCCTCCTCATGTTGTGACTTTGCTAGTGAATCATGGTAAAAAGCTAGAGAAGTTCTTAGGAACTGATTTATGCGAAGGCAAAGGAAGATCAAGCAAGAAGCTTGCTCAAGCCAATATGATCAAAGTGGACAGAATTTCCAATGGCATTGAGGACATAAATCTTTTTGCAGTTGTTTCCGAGGCAGACCTTGTCGGAAATCCTAAAGAATGGTGGGTGGACATTGGTGCTACTCGCCATATCTGTGCCGACAAAAAGATGTTTACATCTTATTCTATAGTGGACAACGGTGAACAACTTTTTATAGACAACTCCTTAACTTTTAAAGTTGAAGGACAATGAAAGATTGTTTTGAAGATGACATCTGGAAAGGAACTCACTCTCAACAATGTGTTGTATGTACTGGACATTCGCAAGAATCTAGTCTCCGGATCACTGCTGAGTAAAAATGGGTTTAGGCTAGTTTTTGAAAGTGACAAGTTTGTACTTACCAAAAATGGATGTATGTAGGAAAATGTTACATATTTAATGGCCTTTTCAAAATAAATGTAATAACTATTGTCCCCTCTGTTATTAATAAAAATACATCTTCTTTTTATTTGCTTGAGTCTTCAAATTTATAGAAGACTTGGACATGTTAATTATGGATCTTTGCGTAGATTAATTAATATAGAGTGTTTACCTAAATTTGACATTGATTTAAATCGTAAATGTGAAATTTGCGTTGAGGCAAAATTAATTAAGACTTTTTTTCATTCAATTGAACGAAGTATGGAGCCACTTAATTTAATTCATAGTGACATTTGTGATTTTAAATCAATTCAAACTAGAGGTGAAAAAAAATATTTTATCACTTTTATAGATGACTATACTAGATATAGTTATGTATATTTAATTTGAACCAATGATAAAACTTTGGAAACTTTCATTCAATATAAGAATGAAGTTGAAAATCAACTTAGTATGAAAATTATAAAAAAAAACTTAGAAGTGGTGAATATGAATAACCTTTTGGTGAGTTTTGTAAAGAACATGGAATAATTCATCAAACCACCGCTCCTTACTCACCTTAGCAAAATGAAATTGCTAAAAAAAAAAAATAAAAAAAAATAAGACTTTAAGCCCATGTTTGATTGAGGGATTAGAGCATGGGATTGAGATTATTAATCCGTGGGCCCAATTATCCTATGTTTGTTTTAACATTTTGGTTTAGGATTATTAATCCAATGGATAATTAATCCAACAAATTTGTAGGATTATTAGTAATGGGGTAGGGGCGGGATTACTAATCCAATGGATATTAATCCAATTGGATAGTGAATACCACACTAATTTAATAAGATTATTAATACTTCACTATTAGTTTTGTGAATCAAATATGACCTAAAAGAAATGATGAATGCCATGTTAATAAGTTTTGGTTTATTTCAGAACTTGTGGCGGGAATGAATACTTTCTGCTAATTATATTCTAAACAAAGTACCCTGGAAAAAAGTGAATCAAACATCTTATGAAATGTGACATGGGGGAGTACCATCCTACAAATACTTAAAAGTGTGGCGGTATTTGGCTAAAGTGGCTATTCTTTGTCCTATAAAGACTAAGATAGGTCCTAAAACCGTTGATTGCATTTTCATTGGTTATGCCAAGAATAATAGTGCATATCAGTTTTTGATTCATAAGTCAGAACATTCTGAAATACATGTAAATACTATTATTGAATCTCGGAATGCATTGTTCTTTGAACATATATTTTTAAACAAGGCTGGAGAAGAGACTAGTACTAATAAAAGATCTTATGATGCTATTACAAGTCATGATCAAGAACAAGATCAAGAACAAAAGTAAGAGATAGATCAAAATAAAAAAGAGGAACCTAGGCATAGTAAACGTGCTAGAACCTCAAAATTTTTTGGTCCAGATTTTCTAACATTTTTGTTAGAAAATGAGCCCTTAACTTTTAAAGAAGCTATGTCCAGTCCTGAGGCTCCTTTATAGAAATAAGCTGTAAACAATGAAATTGAATTTATCCTACAAAATCACATTTGGGAATTGGTGGATTTACGACCGGGTTGTAAACCTCTTCGGTACAAGTGGATTTTTAAGAGAAAAATGAAAGCAGATGGATTAATTGAAAAATACAAGGCAAGACTTATGGTCAAAGGATATAGACAAAAAAAAGGTCTTGATTACTTTGATACATACTCACCAGTTACTAGAATAACACTCATTAGAATGCTAATTGCCATTGCATCTTTGTACAATCTAGAAATTCATCAAATGGATATGAAAATAACTTTCTTAAATGGTGAGTTAGATGAAGAAATTTACATGAAACAACCAGAAGGTTTTTCTGTTTTAGGAAAAGAAAAGAAAGTGTGTAAATTGGTTAAATCATTATATGATTTAAAACAAGCGCCAAAGCAATGGTATGAGAAATTTGACAAGGCAATGATTTTAAATGGATTTAAAATTAATGAATGCCACAAATGTGTTTATATTAAAAACACAAGCAAGGGTTATGTTATAGTATGTCTTTATGTGGATGATATGCTCATCATAAGTAGTAGTAATGAAATGATTAAAACTACCAAGAAAATGTTAAATAAACATTTTGACATAAAGGACATGGAGATTGCTGATGTAATACTTGATATGAAAATTATCAAAACATCAGAAGGTTATGCTTTGTCACAATCTTATTACATTGAGAAAATACTTGACAAATTCAGCAAAGATGATGATCATCTTGCTAGAACACTTGTAGATGTTAATTTGTTTCTTTCTAAGAATGTATAGAAAAATATTTCTCAATTAGAGTATGCCTAAATTATTGGAAGCTCAATGTACTTGATGAACTGCACTCGCCCAGATATAGCTTATGCAATAAGTAAATTAAGTAGATATACGAGTAATCTAGGAGTAGAACACTGGAAAGCTATTATAAGGGTTCTAAGATATCTCTGATTTACTCGGAACATTGGGCTTAATTATACTAAATATCCAGCAATTCTTGAAGGATACTGTGATGCAAATTGGATACCGGATACTAGAGACTCAAAATCCACCAATGGGTATGTCTTTACTCTTGGTGGAGCGGCTGTATCTTGGAAATCTTCCAAACAAACTTGCATTGCTAGGTCTACTATGGAATCCGAATTCATAGCTTTAGATAAAGCTGGGGAAGAAGTAGAATGGCTTCGCCACTTCCTTGAAGATATTCTAATGTGGCCAAAACTGGTGCCTGCTATATGCATACATTGTGATAGTCAATTAGCAATTGGTAGAGTACATAGTCATATGTATAACGGTAAGTCATGACACATTCGCCGTCAACATAATATCGTGAGACAAATACTCTCTAATGAAATTATTTCCATTGAATATGTTAAGTCTAAAGACAACATAGCGGATCCACTAACCAAAGGGTTAGCAAGAGAGTTAGTTGAGAATTCATCGAGGGGAATGGAACTAAAGCCTATTAAGTAAGAGTTACCACAACGACAACCCAACCTAGTTGACTGGAGATCCCAAGATCTAGATTCAAAGGGACAACCGAGTTGTGAATGACTCAGAAGGATCACTGGGGAGTCTAACTCCTACCCATTTCTTTGATGACATAGTGATGTCTACAGTGTTTTAGGTTAAGTAATACTTTTAATGATTCTTATATTTTGGTATACCTAATGGAGTATGGCAAGATACTCTTCATAAGAATCACCTATATGAGTGTGAACTGGGCCAATTCTATGAGATTTGTCAAGGGCTACAATTCTCTAGAGCACTCATGAAAGACCAAGTTGTTCAGGGCCAAAATGAACACAATAGTGAGAACTAAAATGTGTCTGGTAATATACTGTGTGAGTTCTATTATCTTGGTTTACACAAACGGATGAACAGTTTAAGACATCATGTTCACTGGTTACTTAGTAAATCCAATAGTGTCTCGCAAGGGAAGGTTCAAAGCCAAAAACTTTCTATCATTTGCAGAATATTTCCAATTTCTGTACTCTTTGTAATTAGATCATATTGTTGCATTTTCTCTCCGTCAAATTCCATTCATGTGGGGGATTATTGGAAAAATATGACTTTTATAGGCTTATTTTGGGCTAACTTTGAGCCCAAATTTGAGTGGGGTCCACATGTCTTTTGGGGTAGGTCCAAAGAGGTGACGTGTTGCTTGCCGCATTGTAAGTCACACAGTAAAGATGGTACATCAAAACTATTTATGTGTGAATGAGAAGTTGACGTCGTTTGTGGGTTCATGGAATGGGCTATTAAAGAGTAAAATGTAGGTTTCTTTCAAATGGGTTGTCCCATGTTGAAACTTTAAGTGAGTTTATGTGGGTATATAAGTTCTAGGTGGCAACACTTGGGTTGGGCCCCAAAGGGCACCCCAAGTTTGTCGAAGGGAGGAGTTATGGACAAAGTGAATCTCGGCTCAAACCACCACACACGCGCGCGTGCCGCCATTTGACTGGTCGAGACGAACCGTGCTGTACGCAGGTGTGGGTTGTGGGTCCGGTTGGTTCTTACATAAATTTTTTGGACAAAATTTGTTTGAATTTTTTCCAAAAATTCTTCCGGAAAACTAATTCAAATTTGGTGCCAAATTTGAATTCAAATTTTCTGTCCAATCAAGTCTCCTCCGGTGAGATAGATGCCTTTTATCCGTAAGCACTGAAGCGGGGCAAATCTGCCTTAAGGATAGAGTGTCACACACTTGACTTGGTCTAATTTTGTTCTTATTCATTTCGGTAAAATAAATTCTGTAAATAATTTATTTTTATTTGTTTGATTTGTTTCAATTTATTTATTGTACACTGAAGATTGTTCCAACAATATATATTATATATTTATATTTATATAATACAAAAATATGTAAATGATTACATATTTTATGAATAAGAATAATGTGAATTTTTAGAAAGTATAAATATTCACTCTTTTAATAAATTATAATAATATGAATTTATTTTAATAAATTGAAATAAATTAACAAAATATGTAATATGTGTCACATTTATTTTTGTGAGAATACTTTTTTAAAATTTTGAAAGTAATTTAAAACTATTTTAAAAAAACTAAAAATTGTAAATCTATTTTTTATATTTAAGATTAGATGTTTTCAACTTTCAATGAAAAAAACATATATATATATATATTTTTTTTTAAAAAAGTGTCAAAAGATGTGATTTTTTGAGGTGGAGATTTTTACAGGAAATGGGCATGAAACAACGGATGGTGGGGGGGCATTGTTTATTTTTGTTTGGCAGGTACTAGGCACCTTGATCAATTGCAATAAATGCATTATCTACCCTTAGATTCTTTTTATATTTATTTTTGGTGGTACTACATCCACCAATTAGTGTACACACTAGTGTACCAACTAGTATTATGATATTATTATTGATCATATTTATTATATAAGTTACAAATATCTAAAACCATACAAATGATGTCACGTCATCTATTAATACACTAATGTGTACATTAATTGATACATATAACATTATTCTTTTATTTTTATTTTATATTTTGGATCTTTAACTTTTTATTATCTATCTTTAAAATAGCAATAAATGCATTATCACTACAAGAATAAACACGTTTGCCGACTAAAGATTTGGTCGGTAAAAGTCCAATTTTTGGTCGGCAAAACATATTTCCGACCAATTTTTTTGGTCGCCAAGTTGGTCGGCAATTGAGGGTCGCGGAAAGTAATTAGCGACTAAAAAGATTTTTAGTCGGCAAAACGTTCTATTTAGCGACTAAATTGTTGGTCGCTAAACATATAATTATCGCGACTAACCTATTTAGTCGCGAAAAGACTTTGGTCGGCAAAAATTACATTCAACGACCATACATGTTAGTCGCTAATTTGGTCGGCAAAAATTACATTCCACGGCCAAAACTTCTTCGTCGCTAAATAATAGTTTCTACGACCAAAAAATTTGGTCACCATTTGTTAATTTTCGCGACCAAAACTTTTAGTCGGCAAAAGTGAGATTCCACGACCAAGAATTGTTTTGGTCGGCAATAGATGTATTTTTTGCGACCAAAACTCTTGGTCGGCAATTGTCATTTTTTGCGAAAAAAAATTATTTATTTGTCCCCACTAATAAATTGGTCGCCAAAAGCAGGAAAACAATACACCTGGAATTCCTAATAATTCATTCAATCCATAATAAACCTATAATTTTAAAGCATCATACAAATCAACTAAATCATTAACATTCGACACAATACATAATTCATTAACATTCGACACAATCCAACATTCAATCCAATTTTTTTTTTTGAACAATCAATTTTTGTTTATAAACATTCAATCCAATATTGAACAAAATTCATTCAACCCAACCTAAATATAACATTAAAATTCATCATATTTTCCTGCTCAATCCCAAACTTTACAATCATTCCATTCAAAACATTAATTGAGACAAGTTTTAAACATCCATCCATTGAAAACCAGTAAGTAATTGAACAAAAATTAAAAGGAAAATCAATGAAGGAATCTAAAAAAAATTCTACAACAGGAAGGAATATATATGATTTTGAAGCATCAGCCTTGTGCTTGATCGTTTTTGGAAGTCACCTACAAATAAAATAAGAAAAGTTAGAATCTAGAAACATATCCAAAATGAAGTATTCTCATAAAAAAAAATTAACCATATGGCAAAAAATTTATATGATTACATTACAAACATTTGATGATGACTATACCACAATTAATATCCTCCAATTCAAATCTAAACTAGAGGCAATTCAGATCCTATATATAAAATAAATGCACAACATGACCCTTCACCATATTGTTCCCTTAATGCTGTGGACACTGAACATTGATTTGTTTGGTGAGATAACCAACATTACACACAACTTAAAACAATATCATCACTTTACTATTATAACCTCCAACAAAGATATAACACCTAATAAAAGTTGGAAAAAAGAAGTGGGAATAAAAAGAAAGCTAAAGCTGAAATGAACAAATTTGAATCATCACAGTTAATTAGGTGATTGCCTTCAAATTCAGAAACACATTGAAAACATAATGAGAAACATATATAGTTTTCAAGATCTTGTTTCTCATTATGTTTTCAATGTGTTTATGTTTACTACCACCTAATTAACTGTGATGATTCGTTACTCTGTCCTTTTACGTTACTCTGTCCTTTTAGTTCCTTCTCAAACAATATATTGCATATTTACCAACAAAAAACAAGCCCTAATATGTTACTCTGTCCTTTTAGTTCCTTCTCAACAATTAGGATTGCTGACTTTTGTCCTTTTTTATATGTTGTGTGTGCATGCAGTGGGGAAGAGTGTATTAAAAATTAATAATAAATAAATAAATAAATAAAAAGCAAAGTTACTATTGAATTAACAATAGAATCCAAAATATTTGACCTGAGCACATAGAGCAAAAAGAAAGTTGGTTGGACAATCATATTTATGCCATGTATATGTGGATTTGTTCTATCATACAATTTTTTTCTATTAAAAATATGCTATCACATGCATATCTGCAGGTCCTATAAAAATGTCAACCTAAAAAGATTTTGCCATCAAATTAGGTCACATAAGCACACTTATCTATTGAGTTACAGAAATTGATGAAGCAAATTTTAGTGTTAAATGCACCATCTCGCTACTGCATATTAGCAGATTTCCTAGTTTACCTTGCACCACAATATCCTTACTTGAAGTATTGACCAATAAAACATTGGTTACTATTGTTTTTACAATCAGTTCAATTTAGATTGTCACAGATTTGATATTGAGAGATATATCTCAACAAGTGTGCGATACCAAAGCAGGCCAGATGACAACAAATCATGCTCCATATCATTTACAAATAATTTTTTGATAGTGGAGAAGCTTAGATGACAAAATTATACTGCTCATGTCCATGGACCAATCAATTGATGTAATAAAACAAAAACTGCTCTCATTCCACGCCATGGTAAAAGATAATGCAAATGATAAAATGAAAGTTGTTAATATTATTGACTTCATCAAACTTGATACTATAGGCAAAATGTGTCAATAAAATAATAGTTTATTCCCCCCATAAAAAATAAGTGCACAAATCCAAGTACTTGGAAGTTTTCCCAATAAATTTATGAAATGGAGCCAGTAGTTATAATATTCTAAGATTCCATTCAGCATCAGGGTTAATGTATGTAACTAGTAGATAAACTCCAAGAGATAGACCAGACCATAGTAAAAGATAATGCACATGATAAAATGGAAATAAGTTCGTAAAACTAAAAAATCTGGGAAACCTGTTCATAGCCACCAAGTCTGATGACTGCTCTCCATAACCTAACTCACATATAGAAGAAACATTAGTGCAAATCAGGAAGCGCCCAAAAAATTAAAGCAAGCAAATTTGGCAATTAGGGTCACTCATAACTCACTTGAGGCAATTTAATGGCTCTCCATAAAATCTTGGGGTTTTGAATTCCAAGCACCTCTCTTTGTGGAAAGTTTCCAGCTCCTTCATGAATGCTGCTTGCTCTTCCTCTGTTCCGGCCTCATCGCCCCCATTAGCATTTGTTTCCAAGAACGACTTCTTTGAGGTCTTGTATGATAAATCCCTGCAAACAAACAAGCTATACTGCTGGTTACTAGTATCATGAGAGGGAATCCTTCCCATATAAATCTTTTTGTTCCTATTAGGATGTTTTGTAGAGGGCAAAGAAAATGAAAGAGAAATGAGAAATAAAGTAGAAGTTCATTTATTTTTTCTTTTAGGGAATGCCATAAGTTTTCCTCCTGTTGTTGCCAAAACTAGAACAGGTAATTTTAAAATGCTTAGATAGTTAGAGTTGCATTGGTGAAGAAGAAAATACTTACAAATACTTCAATGATTTGAGACCAAACAGAGCAGGAGCTATTTCCCCAGTCAAATCACTAGAGGAAAGGTTCCTGAATGAAAGAAATGCAACTCCATTTAGAGATTAAATGGTTATGGTCAGTGTTGATATATAGGCATAAAATTTTTTAGGATACTCACAATGACGTCATTTTTGGTGAATTGTTACCATTGTAGCTGCAATTTACATTATTCCATGAAGAATTCATTGGCTTGCACGGATCTCCTTGCCAATTTTTCTTCACCCGATACGTCAATGAGATATTCACCATAGCATTAACTAATATTTTAGAAGGTAAAAAGAGAATGATATGAAACAAGTTAAGCCGAATAGAGGAGAATGAAACAAGAACAGATGAAAAGCAGTATAGATGAGAAAAATTAACATGGTGTTTGTGCAAATTAATTTCAAACGAGTGTTGATTTGTAAAAATTAAGAACCTGACATTGAGAAGTTATTACAAGCAATAAAATGCTGCAAAACAAAGAAACCTGTATGCTTGTCTACATCAGGGCCACGTCCAGAAATATAATGAGGGCATGAGAGTGATTGAGTTACTTGAGAGGGTAAAGCTAGCGGCTGATGGTGGAAACCGTGGTGACTAAGAGTAGCAGCAACACTGCAGGAAAAAAAATGCTAGGGTTCACAAATTAGGGGTGAAAGAGAGAGAGAGACAGACAGAGACAGAGACAGAGGAAGAAGGAGGAAATGCCTGGTGGATGAGAGCTTCGGAGGTTGGTTGGGGCGAGGAACTCATGCGTCTGTGGTAAAGAGGAAAAAGCAATTGGCGAAAAGAATCGATTACAAATTATAGCCAAATCACTAAATCTAATCTACCACACCAATAATCAGTTCAAAAGACCATAAATCTAGAACACAAATCAAAACCCATTTACTTATTTCACAGAAATCAAAATCCTACAACATCAAAAAAAAATAAAACTCTAGAGTTAGAGTGAAATGGGAAGAGAGAGAAAGAAAAACTTGAATGTCGATGGGAGGCGAGACAATGGTGAGCGGCAGTGGCCGTGTGATGATGTGCGACAGTGGAAGATGAGAGGCGGTAGTCATGTGCAATGGTGAGATGAGCGGCGGTGGTGATTCATTCCCTGTGTGAAAGAAAGAGAGCAAGAGAGAGGGAGAGAGAACCTGCTTGCTTGTGAAGGACTAAGAGACTGATAGCGCGAGACAGAGGGAGAGAGAACCTGTGATCTGAGGCGGTGGCGGTGGTGATTTGCGGTTGCGGCCGTGGCAATGTGCGACGTACGGTGAGCGACGGTGGTGAGGGACTGTGCTGAGATGAGGTGGGGTGAGGTTTGGTGGTGATGTGTGAGAGAGAGGACTTTTGTGTTTGTTCGAAACGAGAATGGAAGAAGGCGCGAATATTAAAAGTAATTTCCCCCGCAAAGTTTTAGACCAATTTAGCGACTAAATTGGTTATTTGTCGGCAAATAACGCATATAGTATGACTAAAACTTCTTGTAGCTAGAACTTTTCGTAAAAAAAACTTTAAAAAAATCCCTATATACCAAAAATACAAATAATAAAAAAAAATACTAAAATTTAATATATTTTTCGTTCTCGTAGATTTATTAATTTTTGAAAATATTTTTTTACAATATTTTACTTTTTAGATATATTTAAGTAAGATACATCTAAAAAAGTAAAAAAAAAAATACTTAAAATTTTTAAAATATTCACTAAAAAAAACACGAAAAACAAAAGCGTGAGAGAATCGATGGCAGAAAGAGAGAGAGACACGTGTTTAAGCCCTAACTCATTTTAGTGTGTTTGAAATCCCTCTAGAGTTCCTCACCAAATTAATTTAAAAATCCCTCCAAAATGATAATAAATAAAAAGTAAAAGAAAGAGATAGAGACAGAGAGAGAAAAAGAGAGAGAGAGAGACAGGGAGAGAAAGAGATAGAGAGAAACAAAAGATGAGTAACAGATAGACAAAGAAAGAGAGAGAAAGAGAGCCAAAATAGATGATCGAGAGAAAAACATAGAAAAAGAGAGAGATAGAGAGAGAAGAAAGATGAGTGAGAGAGACAGAGAGAGAGATAGAGAGAAGAGAGATGAGTGAGAGAGATAGAGAAAGAAAAAATATGAGAGAGATAGAGAGAAGAGAGATGAGCGAGAGACAAAGAAAAAAAGAGACAGAGACAAGAGTGATGAGTGAGAGAAAGAAAAGAGAGAGAGAGAGAGAGAGAGAGAGAGAGAAAGAGATAGAGAGTGAGAGACAGAAAAAGATACAAAGAGAGATGAGAGATGAACGAGAAAGACAGAGAGATAAACGAGAAAGACAGAGAGAAAGATAGAGAGAAGAGATATGAGCGAGAGAGACAGAGAGATGAACGAGAGAGACAGAGAGAGAAGAGAGATGCGAGAGAGCTCAAGAAGAGAGATGAGCAAGACAGATAAAGAGAAGAGAGATGAACGAAAGAGACAGAGAAAGAAGAGAGATAGAGAGAAGAGAGAAAGATAGAGACAAAGACAAAGACAGAGACAGAGTAGGAAAGAGAAAGAGATAGAGACAGAGACAGAGAGAAACAAGAGATGAGTAAGAGATAGACAAAGAGAGAGAAAGAGAGCGAAAAGAGATGATCGAGAGAAAGACATAGAAAAAGAGAGAGATAAAGAGAGAAGAAAGATGAGTAGGAAAGACAAAGAGAGAGATAGAGAGAAGATAGATGAATGAGAGAGATAGAGAAAGAAAAAAGATGAGAGAGATAGAGAAAAGAGAGACGAGTGAGAGACAAGGAGAAAAAGAGACAAAGACAGACACATAGAGAAGAGTAATGAGTGAGAGAGAGAAAAAGAAGAGAGACAAAGAGAGAAAGAGATAGAGAGTGAGAGTCAGAAAAAGAGACAGAGAGAGGAGAGATGAACGAGATAGATAGAGAGAGATAGAGATTAGAGAGATGAGCGAGAGAGACATAGAGAGAAGAGAGATGAACGAGAGAGACAAAGAGAGAGATAGAAATAAGAGAGAAATGAGCAATAGAGACAGAGAGAAAAGAGAGATGAGAGAGAGCCAGAGAAGAGAGATGAGCAAGAGAGATAGAGACAAGAGAGATGAACGAAAGAGACAGAGAGAGATAGAGAAAGGAGAGAAGAGATAGATCAGTGAGAGACATAGAGAGAGAGACAGACAGACAGACAGATAGACAAACAGACAGAGAGAGAAGAGTGATGAGTAAGAGAGAGAAAGAAAATAAAGAGAGGAAGATAAAAAAATGGGTGAAAAGAAGCAAACAAAGAGAGAGAGAGAAAAAGAGCGAAAAAGATAAACGAGAGAGATACAGGGAGAGATGAGCGAGAGAGATAAAGAGAAGAGAGACAGAGAGAGATGAGAGAGATAGAGGAAAGAGAGATAAGCGAGAGACACCGAGAGAGAGACAGAGAAGAGTGATGAGTGAGAGAGAGAAAGAGAAGAGAGACATAGACCAAAATAGAGACACAGAGAGAGACAGACAGACAGAGAAGAGTGATGAGTGAGAGAGAGAGAAAGAGAAGAGAGACAGAGATAGAGACACAAAGAGAAAAAGAGAGACAGATAGATAGAAAGAGAGAGAAAGAGTGATGAGTGAAAGTTAATTTTTATTTTTCCTTCAGCGACGAAAATATTTTAGTTGCCAAAACTATATATACCGCAACCAAAATAATTTTTAGTCGCTGAAATTAAAGTTTTGCCGACCAAACTTTTGGTCGCGAAAGATAAAAAATAATTTTTTATTTTTCTTTTAGCAACGAAAATATTTTAGTTGCCAAAACTATATATACCGCAACTAAAATAATTTTTAGTCGCTGAAATTAAGGTTTTGCCGACCAAACTTTTGGTCGCGAAAGATAAAAATTAATTATTTTTTTCTTTCAACGACTAAAATATTTTAGTTGCCAAAACTATATATACCGCCACCAAAATAATTTTTAGTCGCTGAAATTAAAGTTTTGCCGACCAAACTTTTGGTCGCGAAAGATAAAAAATAATTTTTTATTTTTCTTTCAGCGACGAAAATATTTTAGTTGCCAAAACTATATATACCGCCACCAAAATAATTTTTAGTCGCTAAAATTAAAGTTTTGCCGACCAAACTTTTGGACGCGAAAGATAAAAAATAAATTTTTATTTTTTTCTTTCAGCGACCAAAATGTTTTAGTTGCCAAAACTATATATACCGCGACCAAAATAATTTTTAGTCGCTGAAATTAAGGTTTTGCCGACCAAACTTTTGGTCGCGAAAGATAAAAAATAAATTTTTATTTTTCTTTCAGCGACCAAAATATTTTAGTTGCCAAAGCTATATATATCGCGACCAAAATAATTTTTAGTCGCTGAAATTAAAGTTTTGCCGACCAAACTCTTGGTCGCGAAAGATAAAAAACAATTTTTTATTTTTCTTTCAGGGACGAAAGTATTTTAGTTGCCAAAACTATATATACCGCGACCAAAATAATTTTTAGTCGCTGAAATGAAAGTTTTGCCGACCAAACTTTTGGTCACGAAAGATAAAAAAATATTTTTTTATTTTTCTTTCAGCGACGAAAATATTTTAGTTGCCAAAACTATATATACAGCAACAAAAATATTTTTGTAGTCGCCAATTGTGGCAAATTTAGCGACTAATTTTTTTTTAGTCGCCAATTGTGAGATTTTTAGCGACTAATTTTTTTTTAGTCGCCAAAAATTAATATACCCCGACTAAAAAAATTTAGTAGCTAAATATTGTACTTTTACCGACTAACATAATTTTTGGTCGCCAATTCCACAACTTTTGGCAACCAAAATATTTTTAGTCGGCAAAAGTGGTCGCCAATTATGTATTTTCTTGTAGTGTATGTACCCTTGAGATTCTTTTATTTTGTATTTTTATTTTATATTTTGGATCTTTAATTTTGTATTATCTATCTTTAAAATTAGTAATATATTATTTTACCTGATTGGGCTCTATTGTAATTTTTAATATTATCGCATATCAATAATAAAAATAAAATCTCCATTTCTCTCTCTCTCTCTACTTAGAGCATCTCTCTCTAAGATTTTTGCTGGGGTGTGCCACCAGGGATGGGAAGGGTTCTGGCTGTCTATCGGCTTCTTCTCTCCTCTTTCTACAATTTTTTTATTAGTATTTTAAGCTTAATAATATTGGAAGTATGTCCTTCCAACCTTTTTTGCCACCTACCCACCTCCATTGATCACTATAACAAATTACACTTTTAGCGACTAAATTTTTAATCTCAAAAAGTTATATTTTAGTCGTCAAAACATTTTGTCTACTAAATATTTTGGTCGCCAGCTTTGTCACTGGATGATTGTCGGGAAAGGTATTGGCAACTAATTTTTTTTTAGTTGTCGAAAGTCGCCAATTGGCGACTAAAAATTTAGTCGCTCAAAATTTTCAATATATGTGTTTTTTTGTTTTAGCGACTAAATGTTTAGTCGCCAAAAATGGTTGGTTTCTTTTTGGCTACCAATTATTTAGTCGCTAAAAACGTGACACTCCTTTTTGGCTACTAATTATTTAGTCGCTAAAATCATGGCACTCATTTTTAGCTACTAATTTTTTAGTCGCCAAAAACTTTTATTTTTTTTTGCTACTGACTGTTTAGCAGCCAATAAGTTCCTTTTTTTATTTTTTGGGTACTAAATGTTTAGTTTCCCAAAGCTCTATTTATTATTATTTTTTAAATGCACAAATTGAATATTTTTCATTAATTTCTAAATTATATGCATTCCATTATAAATGTAACATGTAACCTATACATATATAGAATAATACATCTATCAATTATAATCTAAATCTATTATTAATAATACCCATTTCATTATCAACTATCCGAAAATTTTAACTTGTAACATTATATTCCAAATATCATATATATCCATACCAACCAAGTATAATCCATCTAAATTAAATATTACATACAAAAACACTGGATTTCCAAAATAGATGATTGAACAAAAATAAATGTCTTCCATATATAGAACAAACGCTTTTCGCACACAAAAATAAATATTCACAACAGCCCACGCAAAAGCAATCTGCAAAATAAATAAATAACCATTTTCTTCTATGTTTTCCCACGGCCAAATCATCAATCAAACAACGACCTCATTGAACTTATTTGAAGCCCACGACCTGGTAGCATCCGAAAGCTTGCTTTCCTCAATTTGTACTTGCCTCAATTGTCAACAATTCAGAAGAAATAACTCAACAATCTCAGCCTCAATCCCATGGCAATGCATTATATCAACAATCTCCAAATGCTTACAGTTTTTGAACATCAAAACTATAGCGATCCCGGGTTTACCCTTGTTGTACAGTGATCCGGACATGTGTCCGTAGATGTTGGTAGTTGTTTATTATCTTGTTTGCATCCTTTCTACTTTGTATATTGAGTTATAGGATGTGTTGGGCAGGTTTGTTTCAGGTTGGTTGTGTTTGGGAGCCTAGTGTTGCTGCCCAAATTTTTGGACCTTCGCTCGAGCGAGGAGTTGGTCGCTCGAGCGAGAGTTGAGTTTGTGTCTGGTGGGTTGAGCCAGAGTGGCTTCGCTCGAGCGAGCGATTGCGTCTGGTTCTGGACCTGAGAACTGCATTTCTTGGCTCGAGCGAGCTTTCTTCGCTCGAGCGGTCTGGTTGTTCTTCGCTCGAGCGAGAAGTCTGTCGCTCGAGCGTGCTTCTGGTTGCAGACCTAAGGGTTTGAGTTGTTGGCTCGAGCGAGCATTCTTTCGCTCGAGCGCACTTCTGAGTTTTCGGCTCGAGCGAGAACTTCTTGGCTCGAGTGAGTGTTTTCTGTGTCTGGTCGCTCGAGCGACAAAGGCTTCGCTCGAGCGAGCGTGTTTTATATCAGCGGGCAGTAGCATTTTTGAACATCACTTTTACACTTTCTTTTTCTTTCAAACCCTAGATCCGAGACTCTCTCTCTCTAAACTTACATTCTCTCTAAGAATTGATCTCCCTAGAGTGTGAATCTAGCCTAGGGCCTTTGTTAAAAAGATAGAGGGCGTTGAGAGCTTCGATTTAATCTGAAAAAGTTTGGATTTGGAGCACGTTGATCTTCGAGTCTTCATCTCCTTTTTGGCTTAAACTCCGAGGTAGGGATATCCTACTCCTCTTTATGAGCTTTGTCTTTAAATTTTGGTATTTTGAGATGTTGGGGTTGGTTTGGTAATTTTGTGAAAGTTTGGGGTTTTTGTGTAATTTTACAAAAGTTGGGGTTTTATTTATAATAAACCTAAATGCATGTTTGGCATAGAGAAATGGAATAAATGTTGAATCATTGATGAAATGGGACCTAAGGGTTGTAATGTTAATTATGGAAAATGACCTAATTACATTGATTGATTAATTGGGATAATTAATTGTTGAGACTGGAAGTGTATGGGGTTAAAGGGTGTAGTTGAATTGTTTATCACACATCGAATTGAAATGTTGATTGAATATCCATTTGTGCATTTATTATCTGTTTAGAAATAACTGCTTTGGGCTATCGGTGGAGGATAGTCGTGATTGTTGTAGACAATGCATGATGATTAGGCAAACGGAAACTAATCAATGGAATGTGTCATGGAATTTGACGGTTGATAGAATACATTAACTGTATGTATTAAGTGATTGTATATAGAACCAATGTGTTTGTATACGTTATGTGTAGAGGAGGAGATGGGGGATGTACTCCGCGGTTTAGGGGAAGATAGGGGATGTACCTCTAAACCGGATAGTGTTGGGAGAAGATAGGGGATGAACTCCGTAGATACAGCTCATATGCTTGTCTAGAGAAGTGAAGATAGAGCTCATATGCTTATCTTTGTGAAGTGTGGATACAGCTTATATGCTTGTCTGTGAATGTGGGATATTGTTGTAAACATATCTGTTGAGAATGTGGATATAGCTTTTATGCTTATCTGTGAATGTGGGATATAGTTTTCATACATATCTGTTGAAATAATGATAGAGCTAACATGCTTATCTGTTGAAAAAGAGAAAATGAAAAGTAACTTGGACTCATAAGTCGTAAGACATAAATATGTGATTTATGTGAATGTATCAGTGTTGGCCATCTATCAATTGCTAATGTTTTAGTCATTGTTCATGGTTGGTTTAGTGTATGTCTACTGGGCTGTGGCTCACCCTATATGGGAATATCATTTTCAGGTACAGGTAGCATGCCACCTCCAATGACATAGCTTGGGAGGCTAGAGGTGGACATACTTTTTGTCGTTTTACTTTTGATGTATTACATGTAAATTCAGGCCAAGGGCTTAACGTGTATGAGTTAGTACTTTTTTGTTGTAACCAAGTGTTAACTTGGAAAGTTGTAAGCCCATAGGGCATTTGCTTATATTGTTAACATGTAATACTTTTTGTAATGAAACTTAGATAAATGGAAGAATGTGGAACTTTTACATAACAATGCATATCTTTATTGATGGATTTAATGTTGTTATTTTGAGGGCGTTACAACTTGGTATCAGAGCGTACCGGATTCGAATACTTTGGGTACGTGGGAAGTGATTAGTATCACAATGGGTTTGTCTTGCTTGATAGAGACTTAGATGTAGTATCACATGCTACGTGCTTAATTGATAACATGCTTGTGTGACTATGTGGGTATGGGATTTAATTTCTAGGATGTTGATTGGATCCTTGGGTTTCTGGGAGTCTTGTTGGAAAGGCACGTGATCAATGCTGTTTCTAACCGGAACTCTAGTAACGCCTCGGGACTATCATTATCCGGAAATGAAATTCGTAAGTGCTTATGTGTTTATGTGCTAACGTGGAGTGAATTACAGTTGTCCATGCATTGGGACGCGAGTGTTTAGTTTCAGCACATTTGTGAATGTGCTAATGTTCTGTGTTACCTTTATTAGGATGTCAGGACGAGGAAGAGGTGCTAGGCGTGGTAGACCTGCGAGGCAGGAAGTACCGTTACCGGGTGAGATTCCAGCAGTGCAGGAGGGAGTTGGCTAGGCCAATGTGGCTGAGCAAGTGGGTCAGCAGGCCATGGGTGCTTTGGCCAGAGAGATAGCAGGAGCTTTGGGTATTCTTAGAGCTGGGAATCAGGCAGCTGAGGCAGGGCCTTCTTTCTTGAAGAGGGAGTTTTTCCGGTCTAATCCGGACGAGTTTATCGGGGATCCGAAGGAGCCACTGAAGGTTGATGAGTGGCTAGAGCAAATGAGTAAGACGTTCGAGATGCTTGGCATCGAGGACGGAGCACTAAAAGTGACCTTGGCATCCTTCCAACTGAAGGGAGATGCGGGTCAATGGTGGAAGTACGAGAAGGCTCGTGTTGGTGGTACTTGGGAGGCGTTTGTGAATGCTTTTCAGGAGAGGTTTTTGTCTGCAGCAGCTAGGGAGAAGCTGAGGGATCAGTTTAGCCGGCTTAAACAGCAGGGCTTTTCAGTGGCCGAGTTTGAGGCTACTTTTACCAGTCTGTCCAGGTTTGCACCTGAACTAGTGGCGTCTAAGGAACGCCGTTGCTATGAGTTTGAGCGGAAGTTGAGGCGGGGCCTCAAGTTGAGAGTTGGTGGGTCTTATATCCGAGAGTATAGACACCTGGTAGATGTTGCTGCTCATATGGAAATTATGATGCAGGAAGAGGAGGAAGAACAGAGGGGCTCTAAGAGGGGCCAAGATGGCCAGGGTGATGGCAGGAGGCAGAGGGGTTATAACCCTCAGCAGTCTCAGGGAGCAGTTTCTAGATCGACCTTTCCGGTGACGAGTGCAGGCTCGGGGAGGGGCAATCAGGGGGAGTTTGCTTGTTACAATTGTGGCCAGCTGGGTCACAAGGTTTCAGTTTTCCCGCAGAAGGGTGGGGGTCAGAGAGCTGCTTCTTCTTCAGCTAGACCGCAGAGTCAGAGTTTGGGCAAGGGGCAGCCCTTGTCTTGTTATCAGTGTGGACAGCTTGGGCACCTGAAGAGGTTTTGCCCGCAGTTGAGTGCCACTTCGGGAGCGTCTGGTTCTAGGCAGACACAGGGTTGTCAGCCAGCTCAGTCTGTGCAGGCCTCGAGGGCCAATCCGGGGGCTTCGTCGTCCCAGTTTGTGCAGCAGTCTTTTGCTCCGAGAGGTGAGCAGGTAGGCCAGGGGCCTACGGGGCGCGTGTATGCTGTTACCGCGCAGGATTTAGTACCGGCTCCATCGGTAGTGAGAGGTATTTTTCTGTTTTGCAACTCGGTTGCTAGTGTGTTGATTGACACGGGTGCATCTCATTCTTTTGTGTCTGCTGCATTTGCATCTGTTTTGGAATTGGAGTTAGCACAGTTAGCATCTCCTATTTGTGTGGTATCGCCTTTGGGTGGTGAGTTGATTTTGAAACAGGGGGTTAGAGGTTGTAATATAGAGGTCGCCACCTATAGGTTTCCTTTTCCGTTTGTTGTCATGCCCATGAAGGGCTTTGATGTTATTTTGGGTATGGACTGGCTATCGTCATACCGGGCTGTTATCGATTGCTACTGCCAGAGGGTCACGTTATGTACCTTGAGCGGGGAGTGGTTCCATTTCTTGGGAGACCGGGTTGGTTGTGTGTTGCCACCGGGGTATGATTCGCGAGGGCGAAGTGAACTTAGTAGTCTACTTGCCAGTTTTGAGAGTGGTGAGAGTGGTGAGACCCAGCTTGTGTTGCCGAGGGTGGTTTGTGAGTATTCGGATGTCTTTCTCGAAGATCTTGTTAGTTTGCCACCTCACCGAGAGATAGAGTTCTCTATTGATTTAGTGCCGGGTACGGCGCCGATTTCTATGGCATCTTACCGATTTGCTCCAGCAGAGTTGGTTGAGTTGAAAGTTCAGCTCCAGGAACTGCTAGATAAGGGCTTTGTTCGCCCTAGTGTTTCGCCGTGGGGAGCACCGGCCCTCTTTGTTAAAAAGAAAGATGGTGCCTTGAGATTGTGTATAGACTACCGGAAGTTGAATCGGGCTACGGTCAAGAATAAGTACCCTATGCCCCGTATAGATGATTTGTTTGACCAGTTGAAGGGTTCCCGTTGTTTCTCTAAGATAGACTTGAGATCGGGTTACCACCAGTTGAGGGTCAGGGAAGAAGATATTCTGAAGACGGCATTCCGTACGCGGTATGGCCATTATGAGTTTCTGGTGATGCCATTTGGGCTTACCAATGCACCGGCAGTCTTTATGGACTTGATGAACCGGATTTTTCGGGAGTTCTTAGATCGATTTGTGGTTGTTTTCGTGGACGACATTCTTATCTATTCGCCTTCTGAGGAGGAGCACGATGAATACTTGAGAGTGGTGCTTGAGTTGCTTAGAGCCCATAGGCTGTATGCCAAGTTTGGGAAGTGTGAGTTCTGGCTAAGGGAAGTCAAATTCTTAGGCCACGTGGTATCCGGGGAAGGGGTGTCTGTTGATACATCCAAGGTTGAGGCAGTGCAAGATTGGGCACAGCCTAAGAGTGTGTTTGAGATCCGCAGTTTTCTGGGATTAGCTGGGTATTACCGTCGGTTTGTGAAAGATTTCTCCAGGTTAGCGTCACCGTTGACTAGACTGACTCGGAAGGGAGTCAAGTTTGTGTGGAATGAGACTTGTGAAAAGTCGTTCCAAGAGCTGAAAGTTAGATTGACCACCACTCCGGTGTTGATTATTCCGAAGAGAGGGTTGGGTTATGCGGTTTATTGTGATGCCTCACGAGAGGGTTTGGGTTGTGTGTTGATGCAAGAGGGGAAAGTGGTAGCTTATGGCTCACGTTAGTTGAAAATACACGAGAAGAATTACCCCACACACGACCTAGAGTTAGCGGCTGTGATCTTTGTCTTGAAAATATGGAGGCACTACCTTTATGGTGAGAAGTTCGAGGTATTCTCGGACCACAAGAGTTTGAAGTATCTGTTTACACAGAGAGACTTGAATCTGAGGTAGAGGAGGTGGATGGAGTTCATCGAGGATTATGATTTTGAGTTGCATTATCATCCGGGAAAGGCCAATGTTGTGGCCGATGCCCTTAGTAGGAAATCCATTAGTGATGTAGCTAGTATAGCCATCCGGGAATGGGAGATGTTGGGTGCACTTGGTGAGTTTGATTTGCTACTGGGCGAATCTGTTGAGGCTGCGGCCTTGTTTTCTGTTGTTGCGCAGCCTACACTTGTGACTAGAGTGTTAGAGGCACAGAGAGGTGACCTTGAGGTAGAATCCATCCGAGAGAAGATCTCCAGTGGGAAAGTTGAGAGGGGTTTGACGGTGTATCCCAACCTGAGTGTGAGATACCGAAACCGTTTGTTTGTACCGGAGTCTTGCCGAGAGGAGGTACTCCGAGAGTTTCACCATTCGCGCCTTGCGGTGCATCCGGGAGGTACTAAGATGTATCAGGATTTGGGTCGCCAGTTTTGGTGGCGGGGTATGAAGAGAGATGTGGCTGTTTTCGTATCGAAGTGCCTTACTTGCCAGCAAGTGAAGGCCGAGCATCAGAGGCCAGCGGGTTTGTTGCAACCCTTGCCTATTGCCGAGTGGAAGTGGGAGCATGTCACTATGGACTTCGTTGTAGGTCTTCCGAGGACTCAGCGGGGTAGTGATGCTATTTGGGTGGTTGTAGACCGGTTGACTAAGTCGGCACACTTTATTCCTATGCGCGTGAGAGATTCGGTAGATCATCTTGCCGACTTGTATATTTGGGACGTAGTGAGATTGCACGGGGTCCCAGTGACGATCGTCTCAGATAGAGATCCTCGTTTTACTACTAGGTTGTGGCAGAGTTTGCAGAGTGCCTTGGGCACTAAGTTGACCTTTAGTACAGCTTATCATCCTCAGACTGACGGGCAGTCCGAGCGTACTATTCAGATCCTCGAGGATATGCTTCGGGGTTGTGTCCTGGACTTCAGTGGGACGTGGGAGAGGCACTTACCCTTGGTAGAGTTTGCCTATAACAACAGTTTTCAGTCTAGCATCGGTATGGCACCGTTTGAGGCCTTGTATGGCCGACCGTGTAGGTCTCCAGTTTGTTGGGCCAAGGTGGGTGATGCACCTTTGTTGGGTCCGGAGTTGGTTAGGGAGACGACGGAGAAAGTTGAGCTTATCCGTAGGAGGCTTGTTACAGCCCAGAGTCGACAAAAGAGTTATGCCGACCGTAGGAGGAGACCTTTGGCGTTTGAGGTAGGTGATCATGTCTTTCTGAAAATATCACCTAGGCGAGGCTTGATGAGGTTTGGGAAGAGTGGGAAGTTATCCCCTCGGTTTATTGGTCATTTTGAGATCCTTGAGAGGATTGGCGAGGTTGCTTATCGGTTAGCCTTACCGCCGCAGTTGTCCGGAGTGCATGACGTGTTTCATATGAGTATGCTTCGGAAGTATGAGCCAGATCCATCACATGTGTTGGATTGGACCGATTTAGAGGTAGATGAGGATGCCTCGTATGAGGAGAGACCGGTTCGGGTCTTGGATAGGCGGGATCAGGTCCTGCGTGGCAAGACCATTCCTTTGGTGAAAGTCTTGTGGAAACATCATGGAGTGGAGGAAGCCACTTGGGAACGTGAGTTGGAAGTCCGTGAGAAATATCCGGACTTGTTTGTTGATATGTAATCTTGTATTTAAATTTGGAATTATTGTTGAACTTAAGAGCTTTTATATATGTCTTAAGTTGTGAAACATTGCAAATGTTTGGGTTTATTGGAAGTATGTTTTGGAACTTGCCTCATATGGCAGTTGATTGTAACATTTTATATGTTGAATATATCGTTGAAATTGGAAAGGAAATGCGTAATGTTGATGCATGTTGAAAGTACATATGTTGTTTACATATTGTGAGATGCCTCTTGTTAAAGGGATGGGATGACCGGTAATGGGTCGAATTGTTGAATGTTAAAATGTAACATTGTTTAAAATGGAGAAAAACTTGTTTTTGAAGACTTGTGCTTAATTTCGGGGACGAAATTCTTTAAGGGGGGGAGGTTATAGCGATCCCGGGTTTACCCTTGTTGTACAGTGATCCGGACATGTGTCCGTAGATGTTGGTAGTTGTTTATTATCTTGTTTGCATCCTTTCTACTTTGTATATTGAGTTATAGGATGTGTTGGGCAGGTTTGTTTCAGGTTGGTTGTGTTTGGGAGCCTAGTGTTGCTGCCCAGATTTTTGGACCTTCGCTCGAGCGAGGAGTTGGTCGCTCGAGCGAGAGTTGAGTTTTTGTCTGGTGGGTCGAGCCAGAGTGGCTTCGCTCGAGCGAGCGATTGCGTCTGGTTCTGGACCTGAGAGCTGCATTTCTTGGCTCGAGCGAGCTTTCTTCGCTCGAGTGGTCTGGTTGTTCTTCGCTCGAGCGAGAAGTCTGTCGCTCGAGCGTGCTTCTGGTTGCAGACCCGAGGGTTTGAGTTGTTGGCTCGAGCGAGCATTCTTTCGCTCGAGCGCACTTCTGAGTTTTCGGCTCGAGCGAGAACTTCTTGGCTCGAGCGAGTGTTTTCTGTGTCTGGTCGCTCGAGCGACAAAGGCTTCGCTCGAGCGAGCGTGTTTTATATCAGCGGGCAGTAGCGTTTTTGAACATCACTTTTACACTTTCTTTTTCTTTCAAACCCTAGATCCGAGACTCTCTCTCTCTAAACTTACATTCTCTCTAAGAATTGATCTCTCTAGAGTGTGAATCTAGCCTAGGGCCTTTGTTAAAAAGATAGAGGGCGTTGAGAGCTTCGATTTAATCTGAAAAAGTTTGGATTTGGAGCACGTTGATCTTCGAGTCTTCATCTCCTTTTTGGCTTAAACTCCGAGGTAGGGATATCCTACTCCTCTTTATGAGCTTTGTCTTTAAATTTTGGTATTTTGAGATGTTGGGGTTGGTTTGGTAATTTTGTGAAAGTTTGGGGCTTTTGTGTAATTTTACAAAAGTTGGGGTTTTATTTATAATAAACCTAAATGCATGTTTGGCATAGAGAAATGGAATAAATGTTGAATCATTGATGAAATGGGACCTAAGGGTTGTAATGTTAATTATGGAAAATGACCTAATTACATTGATTGATTAATTGGGATAATTAATTGTCGAGACTGGAAGTGTATGGGGTTAAAGGGTGTAGTTGAATTGTTTATCACACACCGAATTGAAATGTTGATTGAATATCCATTTGTGCATTTATTATCTGTTTAGAAATAACTGCTTTGGGCTATCGGTGGAGGATAGTCGTGATTGTTGTAGACAATGCATGATGATTAGGCAAACGGAAACTAATCAATGGAATGTGTCATGGAATTTGACGGTTGATAGAATACATTAACTGTATGTATTAAGTGATTGTATATAGAACCAATGTGTTTGTATACGTTATGTGTAGAGGAGGAGATGGGGGATGTACTCCGCGGTTTAGGGGAAGATAGGGGATGTACCTCTAAACCGGATAATGTTGGGAGAAGATAGGGGATGAACTCCGTAGATACAGCTCATATGCTTGTCTAGAGAAGTGAAGATAGAGCTCATATGCTTATCTTTGTGAAGTGTGGATACAGCTTATATGCTTATCTGTGAATGTGGGATATTGTTGTAAACATATCTGTTGAGAATGTGGATATAGCTTTTATGCTTATCTGTGAATGTGGGATATAGTTTTCATACATATCTGTTGAAATAATGATAGAGCTAACATGCTTATCTGTTGAAAAAGGGAAAATGAAAAGTAACTTGGACTCATAAGTCGTAAGACATAAATATGTGATTTATGTGAATGTATCAGTGTTGGCCATCTATCAATTGCTAATGTTTTAGTCATTGTTCATGGTTGGTTTAGTGTATGTCTACTGGGCTGTGGCTCACCCTATATGGGAATATCATTTTCAGGTACAGGTAGCATGCCACCTCCAATGACATAGCTTGGGAGGCTAGAGGCGGACATACTTTTTGTCGTTTTACTTTTGATGTATTACATGTAAATTCAGGCCAAGGGCTTAACGTGTATGAGTTAGTACTCTTTTGTTGTAACCAAGTGTTAACTTGGAAAGCTGTAAGCCCATAGGGCATTTGCTTTTGTTGTTAACGTGTAATACTTTTTGTAATGAAACTTAGATAAATGGAAGAATGTGGAACTTTTACATAACAATGCATATCTTTATTGATGGATTTAATGTTGTTATTTTGAGGGCGTTACAAAAACTATAGCTACACTTGTCAATCCTTTACAACCCCTCAACCTCAATTTGCTCAAAGAATTACATCAAAACTATTCATTTCTTTTCCATTTTACTAACGCAACCAAACCACAAAAAGGGGGCATTTAGTTTCTTCCCCTTCATTTTCTTTTCCTTTTCATTTCCGTTCACAAATTGAAGGACCCAAATCAAATAAATAGCCTAAAGAAACCACAACAAAATTCAACATGAATCTGATACTAAAAAGAGTTATATTTCAACTACTTCTAAAAGCTACATTTTCCCCTCCATTTATCTTTGTAGAGAAAACTGAGTCTTAACCATTCCCCTCCATTCAATAAAATTGAGATTTCAAATTATGGTCAACCAAGGAAACACATGTTCATTAAACCAAGGGTTTAGGCCACAACAAGTAATGTTCTTTCCCCTTTTTATCAATTAGACAAGGAAAAATGTTTATAAATGCCATAATGACATTGTTAAAGTCGATCAATTTCTATCTTTTCATGCTATGACAAAACAATAGACCCATTTCTCAATGGCTATCTAATAACAAACTGGCATGACATTTAAATGCAAATCAAGGCCTCTTATGAAACTTGAGGATTACAAGTTTTTTTTTCTCATCTTAGGGACAATTGAAATTAAGTAAATTTTAGATTATTTTTCTCACTTTAACTCATTAATTAAAAGAGAAATAATTTTGAAATAAAACTTCATTAATCTACAAACACAAAGCACAGAGTCACTTCATTGCAAAATGCTTTAAAAGAAAAAAAAAATCAATACCAAAAGATATTTGAGGTTGGTTGTGGTCTCATTCGACGAAAACAGCCCTAATTTGCTTATCATTTCCTCGCACTGTTGCAAAGCTTCACATCCCTTTCTCAGAGATTCCTACAAAGCTCCATAATCAAACACTCTAATCAGATATTCATATACTGATATTTACATCAATACATTCATATATAGAGGAACCTGATCAATGCCAGGTTCAGAAATTGATAGATGAATCTTTCGAGCTTGATTGAACAGAACAGGAAGAGACATCAAAACACTACAAATATAATTAACTACTAAAATATAAACTTAGATACATACTGTTTGATTCTGTCATTGTTTTGAGTTTTACTTTCTTGAAAGAAGATGGTATTTATAATTGGAAAACCTTAGCACCATTTTTTTCCCTTCTTCTTCTAATCTTTATGTTGTCTTTTCAATGAGGCTAACAACCCTTTGATCTACATATATATAGATATATGTAAACCCTAATAAGGATAGGAGAAGGGAATGTGCCTAAATAAAATAATTATTGGGCCCTCCCATTAAGGAACCCAAATAACTTAAAACAGGCCTTATACCTCCATGTCACATATCCACATACAAAATAATAAACACACCAAGATGGACCTGTCACGACCCAAACCCACCCCTGTAGGTTTAACATCGTAACCGGCCAGTAATCCGTGATCACCGAAGGCCTAATTAACAGTAATGATAGTAATGCAATGTAAAGGGGCTGGCGGAAGCCAATCAGTAATAGTCTACATCGTCCAATGAGCTGTGAAAACCTGAATGGGAAAACTTTTATGGACATAAGCACATTCATAGCCATAAATACATACCTACCAAAAACACATATACAAAGTAGCATACAGGTTAGGGACCTAATCCCTTCACCATAACTGTACAATCAGAAGCCTTAGACATTCAGTACATTAA
Source organism: Camellia sinensis (assembly GCF_055761805.1). Taxonomy (NCBI): domain Eukaryota; kingdom Viridiplantae; phylum Streptophyta; class Magnoliopsida; order Ericales; family Theaceae; genus Camellia; species Camellia sinensis. The sequence continues at coordinate 88,426,583 of NC_138963.1, forward strand.
CAGAGACAAAAAGGGTGAAACTGAAACACCCAAAAATAGCCTTGACTCGTGCAAGTTCGGAACCTCGATATGAGGCGCGATGGTTGCCTTGACAAAACATGAGTCTAAGTTAGCGCCTCTAGCTCTGGTCCGGTGCTTGGCCACCTACATATACATATATATACATATATATAAACTGTGAGCTAAAGAGAATAACAAATATGTAAAGGGGTTAAGAATGAATGCCCTTTCTGTAATTAAAACAGTCAAATGCATCTGTAGATCAGTTATTCGATCAGTGCCTCATATTTCATGTCATGTAAGTCATTAGAAATCATAGCAGTTATACGTGGTACATCCAATAGCAGAACAGTACAGTAAGTCTTAATAGATCGAACAGTCAGTTGATGGCCATCAAAACAGTAACAGTAGTTCCAAGGATAGGAACTGACAGAGATCTCTGTAACAGTAACAGTAACAGTAACAGTAACAATAGCAGTAGCAGTAGCAGTAGCAGTAGCAGTAGCAGTAATAGTCAGTTGCTATGGATGCCACGAGTATAGTTCATAAAATAGGACAAACATTCGTTCAGTAAACAATATCATTCAGAAAACAGTACAGTTAATCGTTCAGAAAATAATTTATAATTTAACATAGCTTTACAACATCGTTACTCACAGATTACTGGGCTATAGGCAGGCTAATCAGCGTCCTTGGGAGCCAAACCTACATAGTTGCAGAACGAACACACACTAAATTACACACCCGGAAGTAATAACTTAGCCCCTTGCTGGCTTTGGTGTGGTTATAAATCATTATCCTCATTATGATGCCTTAAACATGGCCTAGAAATGCCTAGGATGGAATGAGGATGCAAAAATGTACTTAAAAATATTTTTCAAAACTTGCTGAAAACAGGAGTCTCGCTCGAGCGTGGCTTCCTTCGCTCGAGCGGACATGCAGAATATGCTTGGTCGCTCGAGCGTAGACTCCTTCGCTCGAGCGATCTGTAAAAATGTGAAAAGTACTGGTTGTTGAAAATCTTCGCTCGATGCTCGCTCGAGCGTGAGACACAGTTCCTCGCTCGAGCACAAGTCTTGTCACTCGAGCGTGTTTCTGCACATGCAAAAATTTTGAGAGCTTCCAATTTACGCTCGAGCCAGCCTTCTGTTGCTCGAGTGAGAGTATGAAAACAAAGTTGGTCGCTCGAGCGAGGAGGCGAAATTATGGGTTTTCCAGATTTGCTCCCAAAGTTCAAACCATGGATTTAACACGCCAAAACTCATCCTTTTGGGTCAATTCTCTGGAAGATACTTAGAAACTCATAACACAACATGTTTTGAATATCATTTCATAAAATTAAAGCCCAAAAGTGTGTCAATTGTACACAAAATCAACTTGAAATGGAAGAACATGGTTTAATTATGCCATGCATGTACTTATTTGAATTCATGACCTCCAACACATGATCATATGAGCTATTCTTTCCAAAAACATGATGAATTCTTAGATTACAACTATAATATGAACATGCATGTGGGAATTTCATGAAAACAACTTCAAAATTCCATGATATGGCCATGCATGCATGAATTAATTCTCAAATCCACTCTTTAAGCTATTTCTTGACTTTAGTCCCTAATTTCCATGAATCCATGCATTAAACAACTTCAATTCACAATTAAAAGTGTAGATTCCTACCTTAAGTCTTGGATTTCCAAGTGTGGTAGCTCAATCTTCCAAATCCTCTCCAATTTCCTCTAAATTTCAAGCTATTCACTTGTTGAATTCAATCTCTTCCTACTCTCGTCTTTCTCCCTCACGGTTTTGCAAGGAGGTGGATCATGAATGGTGTGTCAAACATATATAAAATAGGAACAAGACAATGATCTTGAGGGAGCCCACTCAATGGCAAAAATGTAATTAACTTAGGCTCAATTAATTAGCATTGTTTATTTTAATTTAATTGTTCCAAATCGAGTTTCAATTAAACCTACTATAATATCCTATAATTCCTAACTAGCATATAACACAAGTCAATTTTTGAATTGGTCGCCGATAAGGCTTCCAATTCACAACTCGAAATTAAAATGTGAACAGATCGCCCTATATCAAATAGATAGAAATGCAATTAAAATAACACTCACATAATCAATTTGGGATTTCATCTCAATCATTTACTTAGCATGCTTAATCACGAATTAATGCTAAACATAGGTCAGGGTTGTCACAGGACCATGGCCCAAAACTTTATAGATCACAATAATAATTTTGGGCTCATGCCAGTCAATCCATCTGAATCACTTTCAACCCGTTTTTCACAAACCAAACAAAATATAGTTAAAGACAACCTATTCTTACATTCTCCCACTTAGGCAACATTGACTACTAATTTAAGAAAATATTTTATTTAAGAATAATTACTCTCGAGTTAAACAACTTTAGTGGCCACATAAACATGATTCAGAATAGAAACATCTCAACACAGAATCCCGTTCAATGAGAAATATTAAGGTTATAGCAATCCTGGTTTTGACCCGACCCTTGTGGTATCCTGGACTCAAGTTTAGTGATTTCATACTGTTGTTTATATCTTGCTTCCCTTGTATCCCCTTAAATTTGGCTTTGGAATTGTTGTGGTTGCGTTTGGAACTTGTTGGCTGCTTGTTTTTCTAACTTTTGTTGCCCTAGATTTTGGCCCTCCGCTTGAGCGAGATTTGCAAATTCTCAATACTTTTTGCAGGTCTTCAAAACTAGTGAGTGCGTGTATTCTACGCTCGAGTGGCGTTTCTTACGCTCGAGCGGGTTGGCGCTCGAGTGGCCATTTTTGAGCTCGAGCGATTGGTCTGTTATCTGTAAAACTGCTGGAAGTGTGCATTCTACGCTCAAGCGTCAATTCTTGCACTCAAGCGGAAAAAAATATTGTGTCTAATGCTCGAGCGTCAATTCTTTCTCTCGAGCGGACTGTGCATATATTAGTCCGAGAAAGTCACTTTTTCATATCTCTTTTCCTCACTACTTTTCAAAAACACCTAGATCTTCATCATCTCTCTCTAAAAAAAACTCTCTCCCTCTACATTTTCTCATTGATCTAGTGGGTTCTCTACCCTAGTGCCTTTGTTAAAAAGTTAGAGCATCTCAAGATCTTCGTTTTCATCCAAATAGAAGTTGGTTTCTATGTTGTTGGAGTTTCCCCTTTTGCTTTGCTCAACTCCTAACTTCGAGGTAGAGATTTTTCTACACTTTTATATGGCTTTTAACTTAGCTATGGGTTGCTGTGTAACAATGGTGGAATTTGGGGTGTTGTGAACAAACCTAGGGTTTGGGTATTAAATCAAAAGAGGGGTTTTTAAGTAAATGAGCTATAGATGGTTATGGGATTGAATATGAGGCTATATTATGTCAACATAGTTGATTTTGGCATTTGGTTTGAAATTTGGGAAAATGGGAGGTTGCCCTAAAATGTTTTAGATATTTATGTTATATAAGTAAATGAAATTGACATTGCAAATATGAAATGGGATAGACGTTAATATAAATGATAGTGTTGGAAATGCATTACCTCACACCTATGAAATCTTGAATAATTTATCTATTTTGAGATTGAATATCTGTTTAGAAATATATGTATTAGGCTATCGGTGGAGGATAACCATGATTGTTATAGAAATTGCATGAGGATTAGGTGAATTGAAACTAATCTCTTTTTGGTTGTCATTGAATATGACTATGTTTTAAATACATTGTATTTGTATGACTGCTTGGGAGGAGAACGGAGATGTACTCCACTGTTTGGGATGAGATAGGGGATAGACTCCGTTGAAATTAAGTTGGCCTGTGTATCCAGGGTGAAAGTCCCGAAACCATGCGTATACATGGGTGCCTATCCCAAGGATAAATTTTTTGTAAAATGGCAAGTTTGAAGTGTTTGTGTGATGATTGTGTTAATTCGGGAACCACTGAGTTGTAGTCTCAAATGGGTTGTTTGAAAGATAATGAAATTGGCTCATGGATTGAGATGAAAAGGATTAACTTGAATTGACGAGAAGGATAAAGGATTAAGATATGAATTTCGTTACTTTATGATTATATAGAATATAAATGTTTTATCATTGGCATTGTAAATGCACATTGTACTTATATCTTCGTCAAAATTCATATATTGTGTTAGATTGTTCCTACTGGGCTTTAGCTCACCCTACTTGGGAAAAGCCATTTTTAGGTGATGATGATATGCCTCCGCCAAGGCAATAACTTAGGAGGAACCTGAGCTGAAGGCTTCTCTTTTTGCATTGTGCTAATTGTTTTAATTTCAAGCCAAGGGCTTTACATATCTGTACTGAATTTGTATCCGTTTTGTTGTAACCAAGCCACGACTTGAAAAGATGTAAGCCTATAGGGCATTTACTTATGCTAAACTCTTGTATATCATTAGCTTTATGAAATAAAAGAACATTATATTTTGATTTATGTTGTTATTTATATATGTTCTTGGTTGGATTTATGGTTTTATTTCGGGGCGTGACAACTTGGTATCAGAGCGTACCGGGTTTGAATACTTTGGGTACGTGGGAAGTGGTTAATACCACAATGGGTTTGTCTTGCTTTACAGAGATGTTTGTATGCTCGTAATGTTATGTGATTATATGGGTATGAGATTTAATTTCTAGGATGTTGATCGAGTCCACGACGTTTCTAGGAGTCCTGTTAGAAAGGAACTTGATCATTGTCGTTTCTAACTGGAACTCTGGCAACGCCGTGGGACGATCATTACCTGGAAATGAAATTCATATGTGTTTATGTGAATATGTGCTTACATGGAGTGAACTACTGCTGTTTATAGCATTAGGACGTGAGTGAGTTAGCTTCTCTTTTGTTACCTTTATTAGGATATCAAGACGTGGTCGTGGTGGTAGACGTGGTAGACATAGGAGGCACGAGGTGCCTATATTGGATGAAATTCTAGCACAGGAAGAAAAGGTTGGTCAAGCCAACGTGGTTGAACCGGTTAGTCAACAGGCCATGGACGCCTTAGCCTGCGAAATAGCTGGAGCATTACGGGAATCCGTAGACATTCTCAGGGCTAAGAATCAAGTCTAGGCCCAAGTAGCTGAAGTTGGGCCATCCTTTCTAAAGCGAGAGTTTTTCTGGTTAAATCCGGACGAGTTTTTGGGTGATCCCAAGGAGCCATTGAAGGCAGATAAGTGGCTAGAGTAGATAGTGAAAACGTTCGAAATGCTCGGCATCAAGGATGACTTGTTCAGAGTGACCTTAGCATCCTTCTAGCTAAAAGGAGATGTAAGTCAATGATGGAAGTATGCACGTGGACGTATTGGGGTGACTTGGGAGGCATTCGTCAACGCCTTCCAAGACAAGTTTTTGCCTCCCAAAATTAGGGAGAAGTTGAGGGACCAGTTCTCTAAATTGGTGCAGTTGAACACACCAGTGGCCAAGGTTGAGGCCATATTCACCAGTTTGTCAAGGTTTGCGTAAGAAATCGTGGCGACTGAGGAGCACTGTTGTCTGGAGTTTGAGAAGAGGTTGAGGACTGGACTCATGTTCTGAGTGGCCGAGTCCATGATTAGGGATTATGGGCGCCTTGTGGAAGCGGCGACCCCATCTTGAGACTATTATGCAGATGGAGGAAGAAAGAATGAGGGGCTCTAGGAGGAGTCAGGATAATCAAAGGGAGAGCAAAAGGCAAAGGGGCTCTAACCCCCAGCCGTCCTAGGGCGCGCAGTGGAGGTCCACTTTTCTAGTACCAAGTTCGGGTTCTGGGAGGGGTAGTCAGGGAGTTGTGACTTGTTACAAGTGTGGTCAGTTAGGCCATAAGTCTCCAGTTTATCCTCAAAAAGGAGGAGGACAACGGTTTGCACCACCTTTGGCTTGTTCTTAGAACTAGAGTCAGGGGAGAGGGCAGCCGCTCACTTGTTATTAATGTGGGCAGGCAGGGCACATGAAGAGATTTTGCCCTTAGTTGGGTGACATGTCTGGTGCGTCTGGTTCGAGGCAAACAAAGAGCCATCAGCCTGCACAGTCAGCACAGGCCTCGAGGGCCAATTAGGGAGCCTCTTCGGCTCAGTCAGTGCATCAAGCATATGCTCCAAGGGGTGAGCAGGTTGAGCAGAGACCCACCGGGCGAGTGTATGATGTTATAGTGCTAGATCTAGTACTAGGGCCTACGGTAGTGAGAGGTACTTTCTTGTTTTGCAATTCGGTTGCTAGTATGTTGATTGATATGGGTGCATCTCATTCATTTATTTTGTCTGCATTTGCATTGGTTTTGGAGTTAGAGTTGGCTAAGTTAGCATCTTCTATTTGTGTAGAGTCACCTATTGGTGGTGAGGTTATCTTAAAGTAGGGGTGTCAGGGCTATGATATAGAGGTCTCCGGTTGCCGACTTCCGTTTTCATTTGTATTGATTGACATGTCTAGCTTTGATGTTATTTTGGGTATCGATTTGCTGTCATCATACCGGGCTGTTATAGATTGCTACCATCAGAGAGTTATTGTATGTACCTTGAGTCGTGACTGTTTTCATTTCTTGGGGATCGGGTGGATAGGTTCTTATCATTGGTATATGACCCGTGTGGATGGAGTGAACTTAGCTGTCTTCTAGCAAATTTCTTGAGTAGTGAGTGTGATGAAGTCCGAGTCAAGTTGCCAAGAGTGGTTTGTAAATACTCGGATGTTTTTCCAGAGGACCTTACTAGTTTGCCATCCCACCGTGAGATTGAGTTCTCCATTAACTTGGCGTCTGGTACGTCACCGATCTCCATGGCACCGTATAGAGTTGCACCTGTTGAGTTGACTGAGTTGAAGATTCAACTCCAGCAGTTATTAGATAAGGGTTTTATTTGCCCTAGTACTTCACCTTGGGGAGCACCGGCTCTCTTTGCTAAAAAGAAAGATGGAGCATTGTGACTTTGTATTGATTACCGGAAGTTGAACTAGGCAACTGTTAAGAACAAGTACCCAAGGCCTCGTATAGATGATTTGTTTGATCAGTTGAAGGGGTCTTGTTGCTTCTCTAAGATAGACCTGTGATCGGATTATCATCAGTTAAGAGTAAGGGAGGAGGATGTTCCAAAGATGGCATTCTGTACGTGGTATGGCCATTATGAGTTTCTTGTGATGCCCTTTGGGCTAACCAATGCCCCAGCGATATTTATGGACTTGATGAACCGGATCTTCTAGGAATTCCTAGACTGTTTTATAGTTGTTTTTGTGGACGACATTTTGATTTATTCACCCTCCGAGGAAGAGCACGAGGAACACTTGCGAGTGGTACTTGAGTTGCTTAGAGCCGACAAGTTGTATGCTAAGTTTGGGAAGTGTGAATTCTGGCTGAGGGAAGCTAAGTTCTTAGGCCATGTGATATCCGGAGAAGGGGTGACTGTAGATTCATCCAAGATTAAGGCAGTACAAGATTGGGCACAACCTACGAATGCTTTTAAGATCCATATTTTCTTGGGGTTGGCTGGGTATTATCGTCGATTTGTGAAAGATTTTTTTAGGATAGCCTCACTGTTGACTAGATTGATGAGGAAGGGGATCAAATTTGTGTGAAGTAAGACTTGTGAGAAGTCGTTTCAAAAGTTTAAAGTTAGAATTATCACTACTCCAGTTTTGATTATTCTGGAGAGGGGTTTGGGTTATTTGGTGTATTGTGATGCCTCACGAGAAGGTTTGGGTTGTGTATTGATGCAAGAGGGGAAGGTAGTAGCCCATGGATCCCGACCATTGAAGACTCATGAGAGGAACTACCCTACTCATGACCTAAAGTTAGTGGTGGTGATTTTTTCCTTGAAGATTTGGAGGCATTACCTATATGGGGAGAAATTTGAGGTATTTTCACATCACAAGAGTCTGAAGTATCTTTTTACACAGAAGGACTTGAATTTGAGGCAGAGGAGGTGGATGGAGTTCATAAAGGACTATGATTTTGAGTTGCATTATTATCTAGGGAAGGCCAATGTTGTGGCTGATGCCTTAAGTAGAAAATCTATTAGCAACATAGCTTGTATTGCCATCCGAGAATGGGAGATGTTGGGTACTATTGGGGAGTTTGACTTGCATCTTGGCGAGTCTGTTGAGTCTACAACGTTGTTTGCGGTAGTTGCACAACCCACACTTGTGAACCGAGTGATAGAAGCACAGAAGGGTGACCTTGAAATAGAATCCCTCTGGGAGAAGATCTCCAGTGGGAAGGTAGAGATGAATGTGTATCCTGACTTGAGTGTGAGGTACCGTGACCATTTGTTCGTACCGGTGTCTTGCCGAGAGGAATCACTCTAAAAGTTTCACCATTCACGCCTTGCGGAGCATCCAGGAGACACGAAGATGTATCATGATCTTAGTCGCCAGTTTTGGTAGAGAGGTATGAAGAAGGATGTATCTGTGTTTGTATCGAAGTGCCTTACTCGTCAGCAAGTGAAGGCCGAACATCAGATGCCAGCGGGTTTGTTGCAACCCTTGCCTATAGCTGAGTAGAAGTGGAAGCATGTTGTAGACTCGACTTTCTTCGCGCGCCCCCCTTTCGGAGAGGTGCGAATTGGTCTCCTATAGTTTGGACTCTGTCACGGTTTTGAATATAATCTCACAAAGCGCAATGTGAGACTGATAAACACCAAAGAGTCTAATCTGGCAAATCATTTTGAAAAATCTGATTTTGAATCAAATAATGCCAAAACTGGACTGCTTTTCCAGATTACAGAGTCACCACCTAAATATTTTATTTTTGAAAAATTTAGGAAACCCTAACTCGGGCCGAAGGCCACGTGTCCGTCATCACCAAAGTTGCCTCGGCTCGGGAACTTGGGTACGAGAGGGAAAGGTCCTAAAATGAGCACCTCCGCTCACCCGATCAAAGGATCGGCCTCTACTAAGCATGATATGTTGTTTTATAAACCTCACGTGCTCTTATCCGGTTATTAATCTAACTTTACTATGTGATGCACACATACAAATATAGACTAAGTCGCAAGACTTGGAACAAATCGACTCATGTTTGATTTCGAAAATGGTTTGAAAAGTGCCACTTGCAAGTGGGCTAAAGCACGGATTTGCCACCCTCAAGTGGGCTTAAAACATGATTTTGCCACTTCGCAAAGTGGGCTTAAAACTCACAATCGTCGAATTGTTCCAATTCAGGAAATAAAGCCTTCACCCACAGACATTCATGCAGTTTAGCACTTAAACAAATAGCCTCATGGCAAGCATGCTATCATGGCAACACTCACACTCATGCAAGTATGCTAAAGCGTAACACTTACAGTGTACTCCAAACCAAAACAAAAGCTAGTTAGAAATATGCATGATCCTAACTATACAAGATGCCTAATGCAACACATGCAATAATGCAACTAAATAGGCTCGGCTATCTAAGATGGCATATGGATACAACAATTTAATACATGTATTCAAATAAGTATTGAAATACGATCCAATTTGAATGATGTGCCGAGCCCGGTGCATGCAAGACAAATGAATGGATGCAAACATGCAAAGCATAAGGTATGCTAATTGAAACGTGACCCTAAACTAACCATCAAAAGCGGTTAAGTAAAAGGGAGAAAAACGTAGGGTTGGAAGATATGCACACACACGCACGCTTATTACAACATTGCACCCTCTTGAAGGAGGGTCCAAATAAATAAGCTAAGCTACACTAAGCTAAGCTAAGCTAACTAATCTAATTAAACTAATTAGACTAATTATTATAAAACAAAATAAAGAAATAGCTAAGCTACGCTACTTAACTATTACAACACTTAACTAATTAGCAAACCAGTTAATTAAATTACAAAACCAATGCTAACTAAACATGTAAAGCATTAAACCACACTGCCTCAGCTCTACTTTGAAAAGTGGTTATGCAAGCATTCGGCTTTCGCCCCAAAACGCATTCCCGTTTGCTCTTGAGAGGCTTTGTTTGTAGGGCTGCTCCAAGAACTTTCTGCTCCACCTTACCAATTCACTGCTGAGGAATGCACTAGTGGCCTGCCGAACATGAGAGCTTGATGCCGGCCATCTGTTGGCCAAAAGTGTGCTATGTTGGCGAAGGATGAAGCACTGCTAGCCATCAGTGTACTAGTGCTGGCCACTGGTGTGCTAAAGCACCACACTTCAACAGAGCACATACAAAGGAAAATGGAGGGTTTTCCAAGGATATGTTTGTACTGTGCCCTTCCTCATCATCTCAAAACATCAAAGGAGTGGCATTCTTGGATCCAAAACCACCAATCACGCATTTTCAATGCATGATGGCCAAAGATCCAAGTTGTACACTTTCAATGAATGCACAAAACAAGACTCTACACCACCCCCCTATCATGCATGATCAAGGGTGATGGAGATAAAGGAGATTGGCTCATTTCATCACTTTAAGCATGAAATGGACCAATCTACCTTGTGTTCAATATAACGTCCGATTGAACACAATGCAATGCAAACACAACATGCTTATCTTGGTCATGTTTTACTTGTCCAATTCTTGTTTACACATTTTAACATTACCAAGCCATTCTTTAGTCAATTTGTCCAAGATGAGTGTCCTCTAATAAGAGAGGGGTCAACCAAAAGATGGCTTAAGACATGACAGAGATCATGCCTTTGGTTAGTAGAAACCCTCAAAAGAGAGCTAAAACCATTGAGCAGAAGTCTCAATCTCAAGCTTAAACACAACCTTAAGACTAACTAACCCTCAAAACAAATGAAAAGTGAAGAAATGAGGGAGGTTGTAGAATTTTCAGTGCTGAAATGGCAGGAAAAATAGTGCTACAACATGCAAGCAACACATGCAAGACATGCTCAAAGGCCAAAAGGGATAAACTAGTGAAGAGCACTACACTAGAGGCATGCAATATCAAGCAAAAATGACCAAACCAGCTCTAGCCAGAGCTTAAGCATGCCAAAATAGTGGTTAAAACATGCTGAAATGGTAGTATAGAAGGCAAGAAAAACATGCTCATTTATTGGCTCATAAGCAAGGCTCAAAGCACAACTCTCAAAAGCAATAAAAGAGTGATATATGCGAGAGTGTGACAGAGATATATGCACTGAAATCACATGTTAAATGATGCTACAACATACAAGCAATACATGCACAACATGTTAGAGGCCTTAAAACACAAAGCTAGTAAAGGCCATTTACACTACAACCATGCAAGTAAAGGCCATTTACACTATAACCATGCAAGGCAATGCTTATATGACCAAGAGGGCTCAAAACAAAGCTAAAGCATGCTAAATCAGTAGCAAAAACATGCTGAGATCAAGTCACAAATAGGTAGAAAAACATGCTCACATGCTAGGCTATCTACACATACAAACAAGACAGAAGGAGGGGAGGCCACCCCCTCCTATTTTGGACCTCAAAACCAAGTTTTTACCACTAAAATTCATCTGGAGTTCAGTGGTTAAAAGGCCAAGAAAAGGTTGTCTTTAAAGCTTGAAAAGGGGCACAAAAGGCTTCATAAGCCATAGAGCAAAAGAGGAGGCACCTCCCTTAATTCAACAAGGCTTAAACCACTATTTTAAAACCTTAAAAACAAAGTTTTTTGTATGGTTGAAAAACTAGGTCAAAGCAGTGTAAGGAGATGGCCAAGCAATCAGTTAAAATAAAGCTTTAAAAGAGGTAAGCTTTACCTTTGAAGCACAGTAACAAAACAGCCACAACTCTGAGCTAAAACCAACCTTAGGAGCTCAAACAAGGCCTCCAGGAACCTCAGCTCCAAGATGAAGGTATTTGGCTAAGGGTGCTAGTGCAAATGTGTAGAGAATTCTCACTTTCAAGCACAATATATATATATATATATATAGAGAATTCTAGAGAGAGAGAGATAAATTTTGCTCACAAAATTTTTGTAACCCTTTGCATGTAAGAGGAAGGTCCCTATATATAGAAGATACAAAATCCTCTTGAAAAGATCTAACCATCCATGTGCAAGCAGATGCTCCAATCTGTGCAAACATCTGTTAAAAAATATCTAAAAATATCTATTAATGCACTGGTGGCCGGCAGACCAAAGCCCATGGTCGACAGTGCCCAAAAGTGTCCGGCAGTGCTCCAAAAGTAACATGCTAAAAGGACCAAGACATGGTCCAAAAATGAGACAAAATTGATGCAGGGTTTGGAAAGATCAAACCTGGGGTGCTCCACCGCGAAGTTTGAGCGCTCGATGAGCAATCAAACTTGTCACTGGATGTACCTACAAGAACATGCAAGTCTTGAGGACGGTCAAAAATGGGATGTCTACAGTTGCCCCTCTTTGACATAACTCAGAATCACGAAGATGACGTGAGTGAATGTCAAAGCCCAGAGACGACCGATTTTTGACAAGGCCACAAGACTTAGACAGACATTCAAGATAACAATATAGATGCGCCCGCAGGCTGGGGCAAAATGCAAATGATTTGCATGATGCCGAATATAACTTATGATCATGCAATGAGGGTTGTAATGAAACATCTAGATACAAATGTTATGCAAAGAAATGCTACAGCAAACTCGTACATAAGCAAGTTAACACAAACCAAACTACATTTCATGCAGAAAGGATGTAAGAAAATTATGCAATCTTAACTACGCCTTACACAGAAAAAGTAAAGAACAACGACTGTCAGGCGCACCCAAGGTGGCAAACATGATCCTAACGTGTGGCACACGCGAGGAAAGAAGTAGTAATAACAAGTGAAACACATCCAATTGCTATGTAACCAAAACAAAGAGCGGTATAAGCATCAGAATTCGTCTAGATATATTTAACCAAAGCATCCTAACGCACCACACGCGAGAGGGAAAAGGGAGCGGTGCAAACACCGGAGGGTGGTATAAACATCAGAGCACGTTCCAATGTTTCTAACCAAAACAGAGTGGTATAAGTGTCGAAACATGTTCCAAACACTTCGAATCGGAGAGTGGTATAAACATCAGAGCACGTTCCAATGTTTCTAACCAAAACAGAGTGGTATAAGCGTCGGGCACACAGTCCAAACGCTTCTAACCGGGGCAACATGTTGGTGTAAACACCGAGCATACCCGAATGTTTCTAACCAACAAAGAGGTATAAGCGTCGGACATACATCCCAAACGCTTCTAACCAGAAGGATGGTATAAACATCGGGCACGCAACCCAATGTTTCTAACCAACGGGGTGGTATAAGCGTCGGACACACATCCTAAATGCTTCTAATCGAGGGGTGGTATAAACATTGGGCACACGACCCAAGTGTTTCTAACCAACGGGGTGGTATAAGCGTCGAACACACATCCCAAATGCTTCTAATCGAGGGGTGGTATAAACATCGGGTGCACGACCCAAGTGTTTCTAACCAACGGGGTGGTATAAGCGTCGGACACACATCCCAAACGCTTCTAATCAAGGGGTGATATAAACATCGGACACACGACCCAAGTGTTTCTAACCAAAGCAAGGAGGTATAAACACTGGTCGTACCCAAATGTTTTTAACCAAAGCAAAGAGGTATAAACACTGGGCGTACCTGAATGTTTCTAACCAAAACAAGGAGGTATAAACACCGGGTGTAGTATAAACACCGGGCGTACCCGAATGTTTCTAACCAAAGAAAGGTGTTCAAAGGACAGGAATGATCTTACCCGGAATCCCTCTGAATAAACTATACATACAATATCGTTTCGTTGTATCAGCTTTGAATGAACCATACACACAATATCGTGCCTACAATAAGAAAGAAACTCAACAGGTACAATGCAATACAAATGCATATTCCATGCAAGATGACTAACTGTAACACAAATGTTAGAGGCATGCTTCTGTGCACAACATGCAAGAAACAAAATAGAGGCATATCCAATGCAACATAATCAGTGACACATATTCAATGCAACATGCATATTCTATGTAAACATGATAATGCATGTTTTATGCAACAATGCAAAATGGTCCATGCAACAATAAAAGCAATGCGCATTCTATGCAATGACAAAAGTGAGTGTACTAAAGATGACTCAAAGGCAACCTCTGATTTACCTCTTGGAAGAGTTGTAACATGCTAAAAAGGATACACTCTATTCGTGTTGATGAGCGATGACCATCGTGCATTGGAAATGCGATTCTGAGCTTCTGTGAAGACATTCTGAGTCAAACATTGAGCATACCTTGTACTTCTCGGAATCCAAGGACACAAATCAAAGGGAAAGAGACAAAGGAAGCTTGTGGAAGCATGCTGGACATTAGGGGAGGCCGCTGGCCCCTTGCCGGCCATTGGTGGCCAATACCGGCCATCAATAAACAAGTACTGGCCATCGATGTGCCACTGCCGGCCATCGATGGCAGATTGGGGCAAATTTGGCTTTTCACACTTGGATCTTTAAAAACAAGTGGTGGCACTTCATTTCCTCACAAACCCTTGCACAAAATTCTTTTCCCTTACTCTCTAGGTGTTCCTTCTCTCTAGATCCGCGCATTCTATGCGTTTTCCAACACCCTAAAACCCTCTAGTTCTCTACACTTTGAACCGATCAGAATTTGATTTCGACACTTTTTTCGTTATTTCCACCATTCTAGGCTCATTCCCCTCGAGTTTCTCCCAACGTTAGTACACTTTTCCGGGTTTTGACTTTCTTTGACTTTTTCCCCTCTCCTAGGGTTGACTTTTTCAAAGTTTCACCCTTTTCTTCATTTTTCCTCTTTTTTGCTTCTCTTGCATCTATTTCAGATGGTAGATGATATCCCATATGACTAGGTTATCCCCACACTTCCTCCGGTAGAGTTTGAGGCAGACTTTGCGGCCGAGCCGGAGCCATTACCGCCGAGCATACGCCCTTTCGATCCAGCGAGGTACCACCCCGAGACTCATATAGTGCCTACTGCAGGAGGCATCAAGGCCTTCACCGACTTCGCTGAGGATGCGCCAGATGACCTTTTACTGAGACAGCCAGCATCTTATTTGTCGGCTATCGCCGTAGAGGTACAAACACTGTTTTCTGCAGTATTACCTTTAACTGTTTGTATTTCTTGCACTGTTTTGTTCTGATTGCATAGACTGCCTTGACCTAACTGTACTATCATCACTATTTTGTATTCAACTGTACTTCATTGCTCGATTTGATTATGTCTCATGCATTACCACATGACGGGTCTCGCTTTTTCTAAGGCTACGGTATGACGACCACTCGAGACTGGTACGGCGAGCTCCCAGTTCGAGTCCGTAACAATATTGACGAGACAGGGTTCGGTCTCTTCTGCTCTAGCCTGACGTGGGTTGTAACGAGCCACCCTCTCTTAGGGGCTTTAGTGGAGAGATGGTAGGACACCACCAACTCTTTCCATTTTTCCACTACGGGGGAGATGACGATGACCCCTTATGACTTCGCTATGATCACTGGCTTAGGAGTAGGGGGCGATCCGATCTCCCTCGACCCTTATGTGGGAGAGTGGGAGACAGCATGGGCCGTACTGCTTGGGGCACACCCATTGACACTCCAGGCGGGCATGGCCCGGTATAGCTGGTTCGAGGAGCAGTACAAGGGGGTCTGAGCCCAATATAGTCGAGGAGACGGAGCAGTACGCGAGGGGCTTCCTCATATTCCTTTTCGGTATCACCTTGTTTTCGAACAGGTGGAATATCGTGGGCCTAGACTTGCTGAGCGCATTGGTAGTACTCCATCGAGTTCAGTTCTATGACTAGGGCGAAGCCGGCCTCACCACCTTGTATGGATACATGAGCTCGACTTCTCGCATGAGTGGGAGCTTGATCGGCAGCTACTAGCGAGCTTGGGAGGTACGCAGTTTAGTTCTCCCTTTTTGTTTTACATTTCCTGCTCAACATTTCTTACTTTACATTTGTTCAATACATGTACTTTTTGCTTTGCATGTTCTGTATCTACTTATACACTGTATGCTTTTTGCTTTGCATGTTCTGTATCTACTTATACTCTGTATGCTTTCTACTTTACATGTTCTGTATCTACTTATACTCTGTATTGATCACATTTTCCTTACAGTTGTGGATGTATGCAGACTTCCCAGCTTTTGCTCCAGAGCCTGTAGATGAAACCCCAGCGACAGTCCCATTTTCTCAGGTATACGACGGCCAGCTCCGTCGTAGGACCTGGGAAAACTTCATGTTTTTTCCGCGAGTACTTTGACGTGGTTGCAGCACATGAGGTAACCCAAAACAAAGTTATCTTGCTTTCAATCAATCTTGATATACCCATTAATCAATTGACGGCGACTAATCATCTGTTTATTTTCTTATTCTCAGATCACATGGCAGCCGTGGGATGCGATACCATCGGGGCTTCGAGCCCAGTATGGCACAGCTAGGGTCATCACTCGCCACCATGTCCTCTTTGATGGCCCGATCTGCCGCGCTTGGTTCTTGGGTGAGCGTTTCACACGCCAGACTTTAGGACTGCTTGCCCTATTCATACCGATGGCACCTCCAGTATCCATGAGAGAGGCACACAGACTTTCTGTTGATGAGGTGATCCAGTTTATGGTAGGGCTGGAGACGGATTACTTCCGCATGGAGGGTGACTATGCGACCTTCGTCTAGACATATCTGATGCCGCCTCTGACCGGCATCCGCGGAGATGAGGAAACGAGAGCTCTAGCTGCGAGAAAGAGAGGCAGAGGGGCCAGAGCGACCAGGTCCCATGGCAGGAGAGATTCTAGGGAGAGACAGAGAGTGGGATGGCCAGAGCTGCCTACTACACTGACTTGCTGGGGACGTTCTGGAGAGACTTATCAGATTCCCATTGAGCCCGCATCCACTGGTCACGAGCTTGTCAGAGTTCGAGGCCCAACCCCAGTATATCCCATACTTTACATTTTGTGCATTCAGTTCATTTCAATTATGCTTTATAGACCACTGATCATCTCAACACATTTACAGGCATCTATAGAGTACACCAGGTAGGCTCTCGAGCTAGCAGCCTCTCTAATGGGGATGGTTCAGACGAGCATGAACCTGCTTAACCTCTACAAGATTCTGGTAATTTCCTTCAATTTGCATTTCATGCCATGAAATTCTCTGCTAATGCATTAGCATTTTAATTGTTCCACACTACACTAATCTGATTCATTACATCAAAACACTGCATAGATACACTGCTCCCATACATTTTACACATACACTGCATCAATACACTGTATCTGATGTACACCACCTGACATACACCATAACTATTGTATTCTGACAAACTTCCATTTTCAGACCCCTTTCCAGACTCCAGCTCCACCGGATGCCCTAGCAGAAGCCACAGCAGGACCTTTAGTACCTCCTCCAGTAGTAGTAGGCTCAGACATGCAGCCAAGGTAGAGCTAAGGGCATCCACAGCAAAAGTGGCCCTTCAAAGCCCATTCTGGGCGATGATGATGACAAGACGAGCGAGTAGGAGGATGAGGCAGCGAGTCCATAGTCAGAGTCATTTGAGGGAAGAGACGATGACGCCGGCTCGGATTCTGCTAGCGGTGAGGCTGGAGAAGCTGAGGAGGGTTCCAGTTCAGGCTCTGATCCAGATTCAAACAATGGTGCCGATGGTGATAGTACTCCAGAGTCCGCTCCGCCGAGGAAGAGGACGAAGAGGGCCTCTCGAGCTTGAGATGGCACTGATTTAGATGCTTTTTTCTTTTTGCTAGTAGTGTTAGCACATTGTGTAGCCTTAGGCAATTTTATTTTCTTAAAACTTGTGCTCTTTGCAAAAAGTGACCATGATTGGAATGAAAACTCAGCTGTTGATTAAAAAGTGTTGCATTCTATATTCTGAGCATCGCATAACATCGCACAACATGAAAATGAGATTGATTCTTTTGAAAACTGCACATTCAAATTGCATTGTCTTAATCAAGTAGTGAGTCAACTAACAACTGAAAGAAAAAAAACAACTCGATAAACGATACAAGGCCTTGACAGGCTAATCAATGTAAATACAACTCGATAAGCAAATTATAACAAATCAATAAACAACATAAATATAACTCAATAAAAAAAACAAACGATTACAACTTAAATAAACATACTTAAGCCCAAAAGGACCAAAACAAGACCTCAAAAGGTACGAATAACAGAATTCCACTGCAACAAACAACTGAATCTTCACAAAGAAGGTCACTGAGCCTGAAAGAAAGTTGCCGGCCATAGAGGATGGCCTGTCGGCCATCATTTCCCTGTGCCGGCCATCAATGTGCCCCTGCTGGCCATTGATGAGCCCCTGTCGGCCATCAATGAGCCACTGCCGGCCATCGATGAGCAGAACCTCCGAAACGTTGACACTTGGCCTCCATTCACTGCCTTATCTTCTACAAAAGTTCCAGCTTCGTGATTTCTTCATTTCAACTCTGTTTTTGGCCCAAATGGAGCCATTCTTTGCCGAAAAACTCTCAACTTGGATTGCAACTTTAGATGGCTCGGAAAAGTTAAATTTCTGGGGTTTCGGGATAAATGCACTGTTCCCGCTAAGCCGCACCCCATTGTGTTTTCCATTCCTCCATACCGCGGCTAGATGTTGGAATCCGGTTACACATGTTTTCAACTTTGGCAAGTAAGAGATATGCCCTACAATCAAAGAATTCCAAGCTTTGATGGAATCTCGGCGTGACGAGGAGATCCTGCCCCAATTCTGTTTTGGCCACATCCAAGCTTTAGAAAGGATGTGCGAACTCACTTTGCATGATGCTCAGGTTCACAACGGGGAGTTGGATATTCCTAGCTTGATTCATCGATTTTCTGATGCCGGTGACCGCGTTTGGTGAGGTTTTCGGCAGCATGCCCTTTGTTTGTGCATGTTGGCTCATTTCCTGCTTGCCCCTGGCTTCAGAGGGTCTAGCATTTGCTTAATCAAAGTTGCTCAAGGCTTGAAAGAAGGCAAGAGCTGCATTGGCTTAACACTAGCCGAGACTTTGATGGTCTTTGATGTTTTCCATCGCCGGGAGATGACTAGGTTCGCAGGAAGTCCACTACTCTTGCAGGTAATGTTTCCCACCCTTCTCACATGTATTTCTCACATCACTTAGCCCTCAGACTTTGTTTTTCTCTCAAAACCCTTTCTCACTTTTTCTCTCCACGTACACCTCTCTATTCTTTAATCTCTCTTATTTTTCATCCCTCCCCAGGTATGGCTCATGGAGAAGCTGAAAGTAGTGGACGCTTGCCCCGCATATTCAGCACGCGGCTATTTCTTCCTTCCACGGCTAATGGATTTCCCAAATGAAGGATGGTGGTGCCAATGAATATGCAACAGGTCTGCTGTTGACATTGCCTGGCGCTGTCCCTGGTTTGATCTGCCTGAGATGAGCTATAACATGTCTCGACAGCCTAGATTCAGTTGATTGGCTTTACACACTATGTCTTCTACTTTTCATTTCAGTTGCAGCATCAGTTCGGCCATGACCAGACTTGCCCGGAAGAGGGGATAGAGTACCCAGCTTCATTTCCGATCCGAGGCTCACAGCTAGCTCGGTATTCCACTACATGGAGGACAAGAGAACTTCTGGCCCCCGCTCCCAATTTCAGTTGTGCCCTTTCTGGCGAATGCATAGCTTGGCTTGAAGATGAGGTACAAATCGGGCCTACTTTGGCATCTGAAGCTTCCACAAGCTCTGGGAGGGGATGTAGGAACACCTGATGCAACTATGCCCCAAGTTTATTGCTTTAATCTGTACTTTCAAGTTTTCTTTTGAATGTAATAAAAAAACAACTGCAATTTGTATCAAGAGTTAGAGAACTCTATATTGAAATCAATGAAAGTGAAGGTTGTAGGTACTGAAAATTTTCCTTTTGGTCCAAAAATGGTCTAGGTTGTAAAAAGATTAATTTGAACAAAATCAACTTTTATTAAAACTTTTCAAAACCATTTTTGATAAGGATCACAATTGGACACACCCGGAGATCTATCACTGAGATGCACAACCCCAAATCTAACAACTAGAAAGTTGCCCATTGTCTGAATAGCACTGCACTGTACTGTAACCAATTCTGATAGTGAAGATCACAACCGAACTCTTGGATGCAGAAAAGATAAAGATGACCAAAATAATCACATGGACACAGTTGATTTGGAAGTGTTTATGGTTAGACTTCAGAATGAAGTTGCCTACGTATCCCAAAGATGGGAATCAAGCCTTACGTAGTTCGGTGCGGGTTTACTCGGGTTTTAACACTCTCCTTTTGCGTTCTAACTTTTGCCAAGGCCGCCCTTTCTGGGTTTTCAACCTTGCGAGCTCAGTTTTTCTTTTTTCAAATTTTTTGTGCTCTAATTTTTGCCTAGGTTGCCCTTGCGGGTTTTCGGCCTAGCGAGCCTCTCAAGGGTAGTATTTCTTTAACTTGTCCATGTTGATTGGTTGGGAGAATTTGAGGCCATCTAGGTCTATAAGAATGACAGCTCCACCCGACCAAATTGATTTGATGATGTAAGGACCAGTCCAATTAGGTCTGAACTTGCCCTTAGGGTCGTGGATGGGTGCTCGGTTGTCTTTGAGCACCAAATCCCCTTCTTTCAGATTCCTGGACATAACTTTCTTGTTGAAAGCCCTGGCAATTCTGCATTGATAACCTTGAACGTGGTACAGTGCTTTCAGCCTCCTCTCGTCGAACAGCATAAGTTCCTCAAACCTACTCTGCTGCCAATCTACTTCCGTTATCTGGCACTCAGCCATAACTCACAACGATGGAACCTCAATTTCAATCGGCAGAACAGCTTCCATCCCATGAACCAGAGAATACAAAGTTGCCCCAATAGAAGTCCGAATTGATGTTCTATAGCCCCAAAGAGCAAATGACAGCTTATCTGGCCAGTCTCGGTAGGTTTCCACCATCTTCTGTAGAATGTGCTTGATTTTCTTGTTGGAGGCCTCAACAGCTCCGTTGGTTTGCGGTCGATATGTGGATGACTTATGAAAAGCCATGTTGTATTTTTTCAACAAGTCAATCACTTCCTTCTTGAAGTGGGAACCATTGTCCGAGATGATCTCATTCGGGACCCTATAACGACAGATGATATTATTGCTGATGAACTTGGCTACGTGTAACGCTTTCAGCACTGCATAGGATTGGGCCTTAGCCTACTTTGTAAAGTAGTCTATCGCCACCAGGATGTACTCATGCCCGTTTGACCCCTTCAGAGTAACTGCCCCAATAACATTAATTCCCCAGACTGAAAATGGCCATAGTGAAGTCATGTTGTACAGCTTCGACGGCGGGATGTTCATGCGATTTGCATGGATCTGGCATTTGTGGCATCGCCGAACAAAACCAATACAATCTTCCTTCATGGTTGACCAGTAGTAACCCTGTCTGAGAATCACTCCGCTCATGTGCGATCCGCACTCTCCTCCGTGGATGGCCTCCATTAGGCGCTTCGACTCCTCTTCATCAACACACAGTTTATGCATTCCCAGATGGCCCCGTTTGTATAATTTACCCCCGTAGATAATAAACTAAGCAGTCATTCGTCGTATTGCCCTTTTATCTTTGGCATTTGCCCCTAGCAGATAAGTCTCATTTTCTAAGAAGTTCCAGACGTCATGATACCAGGGGTTTTGATCTTGTACTTCATCTATTGTAGCAATCAGCTCATAGGCCGGCACATACCTCTGTTCAATAATGACCGGACGCATCCGAACTCCCAAAGGGATGTCTATCATGGAAGATAGAGTTGATAAAGCGTCAACGAACCTGTTGCTCTCTCTTAACAGATGCGTGAAGGTTAGCTTCTCAAACCTAGGAATCAGAACATCCAAGGTTTGGTGATAGATTTTCATCCTTTATTCTTTAACCTTCCAGTCTCCTTTCGCTTGAGACACAACCAAGTTTGAGTCCCCAATGACGTCCAACCGTTTTGCCCCTAGTTCCAGGGCGGCTTCCAAGCCAGTGATACATGCCTCGTATTCTGCTTCGTTGTTCAATACTTTAAACCGGAGTTTAAAAGCTAAAGGTATGTGGGAATTGTTGGGCGCTATCAACAATCCCCCTATCCCATACCCGTACTGATTAGACGCTCTGTCAAAGTACATAGTCCAAATCTCTTCTTCGACCTGCAGAATGGCCTCATCTAGGAACAGATACTCTACTACTTCATCCCCTTCCACTGGGTGATCAGCTAGGAACTCCGCTACTGATCTCCCTTTCACAGGCTTGCGAGTCATATACTTCAAGTCAAATTCGGAGAGAAGAAGCAGCCAATGAGCTAGCCTACCCATAAGTGCTAGTTTCTAGAAGAGATTTGATGGGATCTAATCTCGAAACCAGAATTACGGAGTGATCTAACAGGTAGTGCCTCAATTTCTTGGTAGTCCATACCAAGGCCAAACAAGCCCTTTCCAGCGAAATATAACAGGTCTCATATTCCAACATCTTCTTGCTCAGGTAATAGATAGCCTTCTCTACTTTATCCTTAAATTCCTGTGCAAGCATGCAGCCTATAGTCATGTCGGTTACTGACAGATACAAAATCAACGGCTTCCCCGGCTCTGACGGTGACAACACCGGTGGGCTCTGTAGATACTACTTGATCTGCTCAAAAGCAACTTTGCATCGATCATTCCATTGGAATTTCTTTCCCTTTTTTAAGAGACCAAATAGTGGTTCACAAGTCAAGGTTAATTTTGCAATAAACCGTCTTATAAATTGCACTTTACCCAGAAAGCCTCGCACCTCCTTTTTAGTCCTTTGTGGTGGCATTTCTAAGATGGCCTTAATCTTGGAAGGATCGACCTCAATGCCCCTTTTTGTAATCAAGAACCCCAACATTTTCCTTGTTGTGACACCAAAAGTACAGTTCTGAGGATTCAATCGCAACCAATTTTCCCTGATCCATTGGAAAAATTTCTTCAAGGCGGTGTAGTGTCTTTCTCTTTCCTTGGACTTGACAATCATGTCGTCCACATACACCTCAACCTCTTTGTGGATCATATCATGTAAGATCATGGTCGCAGACCGTTGATAAGTAGCTTCAGCATTCTTCAAACCAAACGGCATCACCCTATAGCAGTAAGTTCCCCACGGCGTAGTGAAGGCAGTCTTCTCCCTATCCTCGGGTGCCATCAAGATCTAGTTGTACCCGAAAAATCCATCTATAAAAGAGAGCAGCGCATGCCCTGCAGTGAAGTCCACCAATTCGTCGATGTACGGTAGAGGAAAGTCGTCCTTCGGACTAGCTTTGTTTAGATCTTTGAAAGCTACACATACCCGAATTTTGCCATCTTTCTTCGGCACCAGAACAATTTTGGCCAACCAAGTAGGATACTCAAATACTAACAGAAACCCTACATCTATCTGCTTGGTGACCTCTTCTTTGATTTTCAGAGCCCAGTCCGGGCGTATTCTCCAAAGCTTCTGCTTGACAGGTCGGGCCTCAGGGTCAAGAGGGATCTGGTGCTGTACAATCTCAGGATCGATTCCAGGCATGTCTTTGTGGGACCACACGAAAAAATCTTTGAAATCTTTTAATAAAGTGACTAAGCGCTCGCGTTCCTCCGAAGACAACGTGGACCCGATCTGGACTAGACGCAGATCCTTCTCAGTACCAACATTAATTGAAGTGATTTCATCAACCAAGGTTTTACAAACCTCTCTTCCTCTCGATCAATCAAATGTTTCAAAATCAGAGGAATTTCTTCCTCATCGTTTTATCAAAGTTTTGAAAGGCCTGATTAATGCAATAAACGAGCAACACAAAAAAGTACTCAAAAATAGCGATGGTACCATTCTCATTAACAACTTCTAGTTCGTCTGATTCCTCGGTTACAACCGACTCAAAAGAAAAGGAAAAAGACGACCTAGACAAAACAACGGCATCCGGATTATTAACCCCAGGAATACCGGACTCTGACTCAGAAGAACTGGAATCTGATTCCAACTCCACAAACTTTGTGGAATCAGATTCCGGTTCACTACCTGGCCCAGAACTGCTAGACAAAAAGCCTTCCTTGTACTGCCAAACGAGAGAGGGTGCGATAGATGCATCCAGAATGTCGAAAGAAGGGCCCACAGCCGATTGATCTCCAATCATGGAAACAGAGAAGTCATCCCCCAAGCTTTCTGATGTGATCTGAGGATCTGAGAGGAGACAAACCAACGCTGCTCCCATTTCAAGTTCTGTGCCATCAGACTCATCCTCTTTGCACTGTTCAGCCATAGCTGGTAGGTCAGTCTGCTCTCCGACAACTTCATCCCCTTACAATTGTAAGTCGAAAAAGATCTTGAAGCTGGGCAAACGCCGCTTCTCTGAATTCAGCCATGGCTCAGGAAAGCCACAAAATAGGAAATCTTCCCCCTCTTGGACAAAGCGGCCATTCAGGGTTCCTTGAATAGGTCTATGCACCAACTCATAGTGCTTCCCAGCTTGTTTAGCCTTGGCTCTTCCCGCCATCTCCTTTCCCTTTCTCACCCAATCCTCTTTGGTAAGCGTATAACTTAAACCAAAGCTATAAGGGTTGTGTGGCACTTCGGCAAATGCAGCAATGCCCTTCCGGCCGCTCCTTCCTAATCCCATTCCGGGTACATGTTGAAGCATGTTCATAAGGTAAACAAATTGTGCACAGACATACAGTCCCTCATCAACAGCTAGAATATCTTGTACTACCTGAGCCTAGGCCAATGTAAACCAAGACAAGAAGACATCCTCCTCGCCGTGTGCAATTTCCAAGATTGGCGTAGTAACCTCCGGTGGCGGATGTATGGAAGAGTTCCCAAAAACAATTGCTACCCCCTTCCCATGGGGGTATTTCAATATCTGGTGTAGGGTGGAAGAGATAACTTTCACTTGGTGTAGCCACGGCCGTCCAAGGAGTAAATTAAAGGTGGCTGGAACATCCAAAGCGTGGAACTCGATGTCCTGTTGTGTCGGGCCAATCTGAGTTTTGATCCGTACTGTCCCCATCACTTCTCGACTGGTATTGTCATAAGCCCGAATCACCTAGGCTGTTGGTACAAAATCTGCAGGCTTCAACCCAATAGCATAGGCCGTATGCGACGGACACACATTAATTGCAGATCCCGTATCAACTAAGACAACGGGTACTTCTCTTTACACTCCACAGAGATGTATAACGACTTGTTGTGCTCAGAGCCCTCAAGAGGTAATTCTTTATTTGTGAAAGTCAAAGTCAGTGAAGCGCCACTCGGGAACACCAGTCCCACCAACTGCTCGGGGGTTGTATCAATAGAGAGCTTAGCCTTATCCATTGTTGATAGGACGGCTTGTCTATGCACCCGTGAGGCCATGAGCAATCCCCAGATGAAGATGTCTGCTTGAATCTTTTTCAGCTGCTTCAGCACAGCTTCCTCCTCAAACAGTTTGTCTTTCTACTTCTCTGTTTCCTTGTCCTTCTCTGATGCCTTTGCCTGGTCCAGATGTGGAGGCTTAAAGTACCTCCCACTCCGAGTCATGTGGTCGACTTCTTCGGCACACCACGTATCATCCTGGAGATTCTGTCCCCAGTCTTCATCAATATGGGCCAGACGCAAATCATCGTCTTCCCACCACATTCCCTCGACAATTAACAAACAACTGTTCGGTTTCGCCATAATTGTTCCCGTGTTCATAACACATTCTGTCCCCGCAGGGGTTTTGGATTTTTTAGCCCTCTAATTAGTCTCGATCCTTTCTTGTTCGAACCGCTTCAGCGCGGTGTCTTGTTCTATATCAGCTGTACAAATGCTGCTCAATTCCCGAGCAAAATTCTTTATACCGGTGCTCTCCAACAAATTCCCTTTGTCGTCGACCGTTCCAATCGTTGCAGACGTTCCTGTTTCTGACAGTCCCTGTTTCTGTTGAGACCCCTCATCAATGTCTGGCTCATCACTAAGCCACGCTATATTATCTGTTGATCCATTCAGGTTAAACCAGTTGATGCGCATATCCCCCAGATCCTGCTCATCGAAAAATTACAAATTAGCGATGTCCTCCTCAAGCTCTGTTAAACCATCCAGTCCCTGACTTGGCCCGTCCTCCCGGACTACATTAACCTCAGTTCCCTTTGGCAATTCCACCCTCGGCTTGGCCTGATCGGTTGGTGCAATAAAGTGGCAAGGGTTGTATGCTTCCTCAATTAAGCTCGCAGATCCCTCAAGCATGCCCTATTCTATCATAGCCACCACCACGGGTTCAGGTTGGGATATGGACGTACTCATCATGCGCAAGTCTGTGCTTTTTGGGATGAACAACGCCAGCTTAGGCAGGTGGGAGGGAGTGATATATACGCTAGGGTCGTATGGGACGGCCATTGTTCGGATCAGGTTTACTTGCCTGGGTGGAGGGGGTTGGTTATGTGGTGAGAGAGGGTTTGTAGTGACGTTTGGCTTCTCAGGAGGCGCTATCACTTTGTTGTCAATGAGATCTTGAATCTCATGACGAAGTCTAAAGCATAAGTCAGTATTATGTCCATGCTGTTGATGGAAGGCACAATACTTAGCTGGGTTGTGTATAGGAGGGAGGGGATTTGGCAATGGGCGTGGTTCCAGGGGCTTCAGATGTCCTTTTCTAATCAGGACCCTCAATGCCGCAGACAGAGACATGTAAAGTGGGGTGAAAACCCTCTGGCCCCAGGGTGGGTACTTTGCAGGTTGTGAGGTGGCTCCAAATGTGCCGGTAAAGGGTGTGGCTATTTTTGGTGTGGTGGAGACCATACCGATGTCAGAGGTCCTCGTAGCTGTATTGCTACTCGTAGCTGCATTCGAACTGCGTGTAAAGGCCCTCTTGGGCTACTCTTTCTCCTGATCAATCAGACCCTATTTCATGGCATCTTCTATTTGTACCCCTATTTCATGAATATCAGCAAAGGTAGGGAGGGGTAAGACAATCATCTTCTGCAGCAGCTTTGGTTGCAGATTCCGCACGACCATTCTTATCTAGTCTTTCTCAGCTGGCCTGGTGGTCATCATGGAGGCCTTGGCCCTCCACCGAGTGACGAAGTCAAAGAAGCCCTCCTTCGGCTCTTACCTAGTTACCTTGAGATCACGAGTTGTGACCTCAATTTGATTATTGTAAGAATATTGGGCGACAAAGGCCTCGGACATCTCTTTCTATCTCCTCTTCACTGAATCCTCTAGTTTAGCATACCAGATGGCCGCAATACCCGACAGGGTTTGACCAAAAAGGGATAGCTTTTGTAGTCTAGTCAGGCCCATCGGCCGTAGAATATCTGAAAACAGCCTCAAGTGGACCATAGGATCGCCTGAGCCATCAAAGCAGTCTATGTAAGGCATTTTAAATCTACCTGGTAATGTCACTGTTGAATCTGTGTAGCCATCCTCTATGTCTAGGATTGAGTTAACTCCCTAAGCTCGCTTGAACAGCTTCTTGAGCTTGCTTAGTTTCAAAGTTGTAGGATCGACCTCAAACTCAAACAGTGCATGCGTTGGGTAAGCCGATGCTTTGGAAGTTTGAGGTGGGACTGGCCCTGCTGGAATGTCCGTATTCTCCTGGACATTAGCTGCATCCCCGGGTATTGGAACCCTAGGTGGGCGTGGGTGCGAAGCAGATGCTGCTACTTGTTGTGGTTATTGTTGTTGTTGAAGCTTAGAAATCAGCTCAGCCTGCTGGGCTACAACCTCTGTTTGGCGAGCGGTAACCTCCGCTTGGCGAGCAGTGTCCCGCTGCATGGCCCCGATGGTTTGTTGGAGTTGACACATCATATCCTCCATGCTGACTGAGGGGTGCTGATCTGACAGAACCGATGTATATTCCCTGTCTGAGGTAGAAGCTGAAAACCGGACTTCGCTGAGCACTGATAACAGACGAACTGGTGAATTATGCCGAACTCTCCTCCGTCTTGTAACTGGGGGTAGCGAAGCAAACACCGGTTGTCCTCTCACAAGATGCCTAGATCGATAAAGCCTCCTTACCTTGGTCCAGAGTGCTTGGGTGGTAACTGCTTCGTCGGAAGCAATGGTGAAAATACAACCTTGCAAAAAGAAAAATAAAGCAAAAAGAAAAAAACAATTAGCAAACGCATAGCACCTCGGCTTAGATAAAGACAACACACAGTTGAAATCGTAAGCTGGACAATCGTACTTAAACATTGATTTCTGTTCCCAAATTTTCTGCCACAATACTGATATCCTCAAATACTAATGTCCTCAGACTGATACCCAGACTTGCAACTGATACATACATTCCTGTAGAGACACACCCTAACAGCACATATCAAGCAAGTGAGAGCCAAAACACCCCTATGATGGGGTAGGGTTTCCCTGTCCTAGTTTCGTCAGGAACTAGGGGTTCACTACGCACGCATGCGGTTTCAAACAATCTTGTATTTGGGTAAGCAACCTGTCCTAGTTTGGAACAGTCTCTACGGCTTCAGATATGCAACTAGGTCAATTGGTCAAAAAGGGTGCTTCAGCAAGACCACCTAATATATCTCTCGCTCCAAACACCGAGAAGTGAGAGGAGGATCAAATGGTACAGCGGTAGTCCAGATCCGAGGTTTGTGTTCTCATCGTGGCAGAGCCCGTAACTGGTTAGCCTTTTGGCAAGCTTTTCCAAGCGAGCCTCCAGCAAACCGCTTAGGAACAATAGATGGAAAACACAGTGACTTAGGCACACCTATGCAAATGCAATGCAAAGAAACACACAAATGTAGATAAAATAACATATCATGAGTTCGAGTCAAGTTCTCTAAATCCCTAATAGAGCCGCCAGAAATAGTAGACTCGACTTTCTTCACACGCCCCCCTTTCGGAGAGGCGCGAATTGGTCTCCTACAGTTCGGACTCCTGTCACGGTTCTAAATCTAATCTCACAATGTGTAATATGAGACTGATAAACACCAAAGAGTCTAATCCGACAAATCATTTTGAAAAATCAGATTTTGAATCAAATAATGCAAAAACTGGATTGCTTTGCCAGATTACAGAGTCGCCACCTAAATATTTTATTTTTGAGAAATTTAGAAAATCCTGACTCGTGCCGAAGGCTACGTGTCCGTCATCACCAAAGTTGCCTCAGCTTGGGAACTTGGGTACGAGAGGGGAAGGTCCTGAAATGAGCACCTCCGCTTGCCCGATCAAAGGATCGGCCTCTACTAAGCATGATATGTTGTCTTATAAATCTCGTGTGTTCTTATCCGGTTATTAATCTAACTTTACTATGTGATGCACATATACAAGTATAGACTAAGTCGCAAGACTTGGAACAAATCGACTCATGTTTTTTTTTTTTAAATGGTTTGAAAAGTGCCACTCGCAAGTGGGCTAAAGCGTGGATTTGCCACCCTCAAGTGGGCTTAAAACATGATTTTGCCACTTCGCAAAGTAGGCTTAAAACTCACAAACATCAAATTGTTCCAATTCAGGCAATAAAGCCTTCACCCACAGGCATTCATACAGTTTAGCACTTAAGCAAATAGCCTCATGGCAAGCATGCTATCATTGCAACACTCACACTCATGCAAGTATGCTAAAGCGTAACACTTACAGTGTACTCCAAACCAAAACAAAAGCTAGTTAGAAATATGCATGATCCTAACTATACAAGATGCCTAATGCAACACATGCAATAATGCAACTAAATAGGCTCGGCTATCTAAGATGGCATATGAATGCAATGATTTAATACATGTATTCAAATAAGTATTGAAATACGATGCAATTTGAATAATGCGCTGAGCCTAGTGCATGCAAGACAAATGAATGGATGCAAACATGCGAAGCATAAGGTATGCTAATTGAAACGTGACCCTAAACTAACCATCGAAAGCGGTTAAGTAAAAGGGAGAAAGACGTGGGGTTGGGAGACATGCACACACACGCACGCTTATTACAACATTGGGCTCTCTCGAAGAAGGGTCTGAATAAATAAACTAAGCTACACTAAGCTAAGCTAATCTAACTAATCTAATTGAACTAATTAGACTAATTATTACAAAACAAAATAAAGAAATAGCTAAGCTAAGCTACTTAACTATTACAACACTTAACTAATTAGCAAACCAATTACTTAAATTACAAAACCAATGCTAACTAAACATGTAAAGCATTAAACCACACTGCCTCAGCTCTGCTTTGGAAAGTGGATATGCATGCATTCGGTTTTCCCCCCAAAACGCCTTCCCGTTTTCTCTTGAGAGGTTCTGTTTGTAGGGCTGCTTCAAGAACTTTCTGCTCCACCTTACCAATTCACTGCTGAGGAATGCACCAGTGGCCTGCCGGCCATGAGAGCTTGTTGCCGGCCATCTGCCGGCCAAGAGTGTGCTATGTTGGCGAAGGATGAAGCACTGCCAGCCATCAGTGTACGAGTGCTGGCCACTGGTGTGCTGAAGCACCATACTGCAACAGAGCATAGACAGAGGAAATGGGAGGGTTTTCCAAGGATATGTTTGTACTGTGCCCCTCCTTATCATCTCAAAACATCAAAGGAGTGGCATTCTTGGATCCAAAACCACCAATCAAGCATTTTCAATGCATGATGGCCAAAGATCCAAGTTGTACATTTTCAATGAATGCACAAAACAAGACTCTAGACCACCATCCTACCATGCATGATCAAGGGTGATGGAGACAAAGGAGATTGGCTCATTTCATCACTTTAAGCATGAAACGGGCCAATTTACCTTGTGTTCAATATAACATCTGATTGAACACAATGCAAACACAACATGCTTATCATGGTCATGTTTTACTTGTCCAATTCTTGTTTACACATTTTAACATTACCAAGCCATTCTTTAGTCAATTTGTCCAAGATGAGTGTCCTCCAATAAGAGAAGGGTCAACCAAAAGATGTCTTAAGACATGAGAGAGATCATGCCTTTGGTTAGTAGAAACTCTCAAAAGAGAGCTAAAACCATTGAGCACAAGTCTCAATCTCAAGCTTAAACACAACCTTAAGACTAACCAACCCTCAAAACAAATGAAAAGTGAAGAAATGAGGGAGGTTGCAGAATTTTCAGTGCTGAAATGGCATGAAAAATAGTGCTACAACATGCAAGCAATACATGCAAGACATGCTCAAAAGCCAAAAGCGATAAACTAGTGAAGAGCACTACACTCGAGGCATGCAATATCAAGCACAAATGACCAAACCAGCTCTAGACAGAGCTTAAAAATGCCAAAATAGTGGTTAAAACATATTGAAATGGTAGCATAGAAGGCAAGAAAAACATGCTCATTTATTGGCTCATAAACAAGGCTCAAAGCACAACTCTCAAAAGCAATGAAAGAGTGATATATGTGAGAGTGTGACAGACATATATGCATTGAAATCACATGTTAAATGATGCTACAACTTGTAAGCAACACATGCACAACATGTTAGGGGCCTTAAAACACAAAGCTAGTAAAGGCCATTTACACTACAACCATGCAAGGCAAGGCTTATATGGCCAAGAGGGCTCAAAACAAAGCTAAAGCATGCTAAATCAATAGCAAAAACATGCTGAGATCAAGTCACAAATAGGTAGAAAAATATGCTCACATGATAGGCTATCTACACATGCAAACAAGACACAAGGAGAGGATGCCACCCCCTCCTATTTTAGACCTCAAAACCAAGTTTTTACCACTGAATTATTCAATGGTTAAAAGGCCAAGAAAAGGTTATCTTAAAAGCTTGAAAAGAGGCACAAAAGTCTTCACAAGCCAAAGAGCAAAAGAGGAGGCACCCCCCTTAATTCAACAAGGCTTAAACCACTATTTTAAAATCTTCAAAACCGAGTTTTTTTAAGGTTGAAAAACCAGGTCAAAGCAGTGTAAAGAGATGGTTAAGCAATCAATTAAAACAAAGCTTTAAAAGAAGTAAGCTTTACTTTTGAAGCACAGTAACAAAACAGCCACAACTCTGAGCTAAAACCAACCTTAGGAGCTCAAACAAGGCCTCCAAGAATCTTAGCTCCAAGATGAAGGTGTTTGGCTAAGGGTGCTAGTGCAAATGTGTAGAGAATTCCCACTTTGAGGCACAATATATATATATATATATAGAGAGAGAGAGAGAGAGAGAGAGAGAGAGAAATTTTGCTCACAAAATTTGTGTAACCCTTTGCATGCAAGAGGAAGGTCCCTATATATAGAAGATACAAAATCCTCTTGAAAAGATCCAACCCTCCATATGCAAGCAGATGCTTCAATCTGTGTAAACATTTGTCAAAAAATATATAAAAATATCTTCTGATGCACTGGTGGCCGGCTGGCCATCAGTGATGGCCGGCAGGGCCTCATTGATGGCCGATAGAGCACATCAATGGCCGACAGACCAAAGCCCATGGCCGGTAGTGCCCAAAAGTGGCCAGCAGTGCTCCAAAAGTAACATGCTAAAAGGACCAAGACATGGTCCAAAAATGAGACAGAATTGATGCAGGGTTTGGAAAGATCAAACTTGGAGCGCTCCGCCGCGAAGTTCGAGCGCTCGACAAGCAATCAAACTTGTCACTGGATATACCTGCAAGAACATCCAAGTCTTGAGGACGGTAAAAAATGGGGTGTCTACACATGTCATAACGAATTTTGTTGTGGGCCTCCCAAGGACTCAACAAGGTAGTGATGCCATTTGGGTGGTAGTTGACCGGTTGACTAAGTCAGTGTACTTTTTACCTATGTGTGTGAGTGATTCGGTAGACTATCTTACCGACCTTTACGTAAGGGACATAGTGAGGTTGCACGAGGTCCTTGTGACGATTGTCTCGGATGGAGATCCACATTTTACAGCTCGGTTGTGGCAGAGCTTGCAGAATGCCTTGGGTACTAAATTGACCTTTAGCACCGCATATCACCCTTAGATTGACGGGCAGTCTGAGCGTACCATTCAAATCCTTGAGGATATGCTTCGAGGTTGTGTCCTTGAATTCAAGGGGTCTTGGGAGAGGCACTTGCACTTAGTGGAGTTTGCCTATAACAATAGCTTTCAGTCGAGTATTTGCATGGCACCATTTGAGGCCTTATACGGTCGACCGTGTAGATCTTCGGTGTGTTGGGCCAAGGTGGGTGATGCACCTTTGTTGGGGCCAGAGTTGGTTCCGGAAACAACGGAGAAGGTGGCACTTATCTGTAAGCGGTTAGTTACAACTTAGAGTCGCCCGAAAAGTTACGTCAACCGTAGGAGCAGACCTTTGTATTTTGAGGTGGGAGATCATGTCTTTTTGAAGATATCACCTAGGCAGGGTTTGATGAGATTTGGGAAAAGTGGGAAGTTGTCCCCTCAGTTTATTAGGCCTTGAGATACTTGAGTAGATTAGGGAGGTAGCTTACCGTTTGGCGTTACCGCCACAGCTTTCCAGAGTTCATGATGTGTTTCATATTAGTATGCTTCGGAAGTATGAGCCGGATCCATCGCACATGTTAGATTGGACCAACTTAGAGGTGGATGAGGATGCCTCATATGAGGAGAAACCGGTGAGGGTCTTGGATACTCGGGACCAAGTCTTGCAAGGCAAGACAATTCCCTTGGTTAAAGTGTAATGGAAGCATCACGGGGTTGAAGAAGCAACTTGGAAGTGTGAGTTGGAACTCTATGAGAAATACCTGGACTTATTTGGTGATGTTTGAACATGTATTACATTGTTGTTATGATAAATAGAATATGAGAACATTGTATATGTTTTAAAAAATAGAAACATTGTATATGTTGTTTATGTTTTGGAAGTACGAGTTTATTATAAACATTGCATATGTTTAGAGAAAATATGAATTATATATTCAATACTGAGAAATTGTGTATCTTGTTGATGAGAATGAATAACCGAAGAATGGGTCATGATGATGGAATTGATCAGTCATTACTATTGTAGTTGGTTTAAATAGAGTTTTAAAACTTGATTTGAAATTTCAGGGGCAAAATTCTTTAAGGGGGGGGGGAGGTTATAGCAATACCGGTTTTGACGTGACCCTTATGGTATCCCAGACTTGGGCTTAGTGATTTCATATTGTTGTTTATATCTTGCTTCCCTCGTATCCCCTTAAATTTGGCTTTGGGATTGTTGTGGTTGTGTTTGGAACATGTTGGTTGCTTGTTTTTCCAACTTTTGTTACCCAAGATTTTGGCCCTCCGCTTGAGTGGCACTACTTATGCTCGAGTGGGATTTGCAAACTCTCAGTACTTTTGCAGGTCTACAAAACTACTGGGCATGTGTATTCTATGCTCGAGCGGGTTGGCGCTCGAGCGGCCATTCTTGCACTCGAACAATTGGTCTGTTGTCTGCAAAACTGCTGGAAGTGTGCACTCTGCGCTTGAGCGTCAATTCTTGCGCTTGAGCAGACTGTGTGTATATCAGTCCGAGAAGGTCACTTTTTACATCACTTTTTCACATATCTTTTCCTCTACTTTCAAAAAAACCTAGATCTTCATCCCCTCTCTCTAAAAACTCTCTATCTCTCTGTCTCTCTTTGTCTTTCTCTCTCTCTCTCTACATTTTCTCTTTGATCTAGTGGGTTCTTTACCTAGTGCCTTTGTTAAAAAGTTAGAGCATCTCAAGATCTTCGTTTTTATCTGAATAGAAGTTGGTTTCGACGTCGTTGGAGTTTCCCCTTTTGCTTTACTCAACTCCTACCTTCGAGGTAGGGATTTTTCTACACTTTTATATGGCTTTTAACTTAGCTATGGGTTGTTGTGTAACAATGGTGGAATTTGAGGTGTTATGAACAAACCTAGGGTTTAGGTATTAAATTAAAAGAGGGGTTTTTAAGTAAATAAGCTATAGATGGTTATGGGATTGAATTTGAGGCTATATTATGTCAACATAGTTGATTTTGGCGTTTGGTTTGAAATTTGGGAAAATAGGAGGTTGCCCTAAAATGTTTTAAATATTTATTTTGTATAAATAAATAAAATTGATGTTGTAAATATGAAATGGGATGGATGTTGATATAAATGATGGTGTTGGAAATGCATTACCTCACAATTGTGAAATCTGGAATAATTTATCTGTCTTGAAATTGAATATCTGTTTAGAAATAACTGTATTGGACTATCGGTAGAGGATAGCCATAATTGTTGTAGAAATTGCATGAGGATTAGGTGAATTAAAACTAATCTCTTGTTGGTTGTCATTGAATATGACTATTGTGGACTCGCCTCTTTTCGCGCCCCGTCTTTCGAAAAGGGTTTAAAAGAAGGCCTCAATGTTCGGACTCCCGCGGTTCTGAATCTAGTCTCACAAGTGCAATGTGAAATTGATAAACACCAAAGAGTCCAAATCCAGCAAATCTTTTTTAAAAATTGATTTTAAATCAAATAATGCTAAAATTGGACTGTTTTGCCAAATATAGAGTCGCCACCTAAATATTTTGTTTTGGGAAAATTTAGGAAACCTTGACTCATGCCAAAGGCCACGTGTCCGTCATCACCAAAATTGCCTCGGCTCGGGAACTTGGGTAGGAGAGGGAAAGGTCCTGAAATGAGCACCCCCTGCTCACCCGATCAAAGATCGGCCCCTACTAATCATGATATGATTTTTATAAACATTATGTGTTCTTATTCTGGTTGTTAAACTAGCTTTACTATGTGATGCGCACAAGCAAGTATAGACTAGTTTGCAAGACTTGGAACAATTCAACTCTTGTTTGTTTGTGAAAATGGTTTGAATTTGTCACCTCAAGTGGGCTTAAAGATGCGGTTTTGCCACCAAACATTGTGGGCTTAAAACATGATTTGCCACTCAACAAAGTGGGCTTAAAACTTACATTCGTTGAATCATTCCAATTCAAACAGCAAGCCTTCATCCATAGGCATTCATGTAGTTTAGCATTTAAGCACATAGCCTCATGGCAAGCATGCGAAACAGGGCATCATGGCAATCACACTCATGCAAGTATGCTAAAGCATAAAACTCACCGAGTACTCCAAGCCAAAACAAAAACTAGTTAGAAATATGCATGATCCTAACTATGTTAAGTGTCTAATGCAACACATGCAATAATGCAATTAATAGGCTCGTCTACTAATATGGCATATGGATTAATTTGAACAACATGCGATTAAACACGTATTCAAAGAAGTATTTGAAATAACAATGCAGTTTGAATGATGCGCCGAGCCTCAGTGCATGTAAGACAAATGAATAGATGCAAACATGCAAGCATAAGGTATGCTAATCGAAATATGATCCCTAATCTAATCATCAAAGCGATTAAATAAAAGGGAGAAAGACGTGGAGTTAGAAGACATACACACACGCACACACACTTATTACAACATTACGCCCTCGCGAAGGAGGGTCCGAATGGATAAGCTAACCAACTAGCTACACAAATTAAGCTAATTATTACAACACAATATTTAACTAACTACTCTAAGCTAATTAAATATTACAATACTTAACTAACAAATTACAAAGCAATTAAGTTAATTAATTATAACACGAATTAATCAACTAATTAACTAGACAAGTTAACTAAACGGTCTCAGGAAATGAGGGATATATGAATGCTCGATTTCTCCACTCGAAAAGCCACCATTTTGTTGCTGTGAGCCTCTGCTAGCATATTTGAACACCAAAAATTTTGCCAACTTCCAGAATACCTCTGCTCCACCTCAAGAACACACTGTGCAAATTTCATTGGTGGCCGACAGGGGGCCTGTCGGCTACCACTGGTGGTCGGTCTGCCACTGATGACATGAACTCCTCTTCTTGCTACAACAGAGAGCAGACAGAGCAAAACAGTGTATTCTCACAAATTATTTGCACACTTTGCCTCTCCTTTTTATGGGGAGATCAAAGGAGGGACAAAATTTGGGTTTACAAACCATCAATCAAGCAATTTCATTGCATGATGGTTTGTGAAACTAATTGTGCAAGTTCAATGAATGCAAAATGAGACCAAAGGACCATCACTCTCTCATGCATGATCATGGGAAATGGAGACCAAGGAAAATGGCACATTTCATCACTTTTGAGTATGAAATGTCTCATTTCCCTTGTGTTCAAACTAACGTTCGATTTGAACACATGTAATGCAACATAAAGAATGCTTATCTTGCACACTTTTACTTGCCAATTTTTGTTTACTCGTTTTAATTACCAAACCATTCATTAGTTAATTATCCATTGGTGAGTGTCTTCTAAAGCGAAAGAAATGTCAACCAAGGGGTAGTTTAAGGCATGAGGGAAGCTTCATGCCGTTGGTAATGAACCCTCAAAAGAGGATTAAACCATTAAGCATGAGCCTCAATCTCAAGCATAAACAACCCTAAGGTTAAAAGAACCCTCAAAACAAATGAAAAAGTGAAGAAATGAAGGAGGTTGCAGAGATTGTATGTGCTGAAAATGAGTGATAAAAGCACTAAAAACATGTAACAAACTCACACCAATGCTAGTTAAAGCCTTAAAACACTAAGCTAGTGAAGAAATTAACACTACAACCATGCCATAAAAGACTCAAATGAAACAACCAGCCCAAAATAGAGCTAAATCAGGTTATTTCAGAGACAAAAACATACTAGACTTAAGTTACAAATTGCTAGAAAAATAGGCTAACACATAGAGCTATCTAGGCTAGCAAACAAGACATAAGGAGATGATGCTAACCCCTCCTATTTTGAACTTCAAAACATGCTTTTAGCCATTGAAATGGCTTTGAAAAATAGTGTTTAAAAGCTCTAAAAAAGATGATGCAAGGGTGGAAAACACAAAGGCAAAGGCCTCCATAACAAGGTACAAAGAAGGGCTATTAACCCCTCAAACTTTAATGGCCTTATGACCCACGCTTCAGCCCAAAAATACGGAGTTTTTATAACCCAAAATCAATTGGAAAACATGCTAGAATGAAGACAAAAGTAGCTAAACCATGGAGCTTTAAGCTAGTAAACAAGCCAAAGGAGGGGTGGCTAACCCCTCCATTTTTGGGACTTCAAAACCATGTTTTTAGCCTCTGAAAATCTTTGAAAATTAGTGGTAAAAAGCTCAAAAAAAAGTTGATGAAAGAATGGGAAACACAAGTGGAAAGGCTTAGAGAGCAAGGTTTAAAGAAGGGTGATTAACCCCTCTACCTTTAAGACCCTTAAACCACAAGCTTCAGCCCATAAAAACAGGTTTTAAAGAGCTTAAAAACAACAAGAAAAGATTGAAAACAAATGGTGTAAAGATGGTACAAAGGCAAGAGAAAGTATACCTCTTGGAGAGGAGTGAACCCTTAAGCCATAAACCACAAATTTCCACACTCTCAAGTGCTTCAAGAGCTCAAATCCAAGCTCAAACTACCTCAGCAAGAAGCTCTCTAGGTTTGCTTTGGTGTATTTGGGAATAGGCTATGAAATTTTCAAAAGAGAGAGAATTATAGAGAGAGAGGATTGCAGAGAGAGAGGATTTTTTTCAAAATATTTCTTCACTCCTAATGTTTTCTAACCTTGAAAGCAAGAAGAAAGACCTTCTATCTATAGAAAAACAGCCCCTCAGGTCAAAAATATCAAGCCCTGGATAGCTGGAGCTTTTGAGGGACAACTGGCACAAAAATATCTTGGTTTTTCACCACTGGCCGACATGTTTTAGTGGTGGCTGGTCGGCCATCAAAAATCTACTTCCAGGCCCAACTTCAAATGGGCATATCTCCTTCATCCGGACTTCTTTGCAAGTCATTATTAAGCCTAAATTGAAGCACCGAAAGTCTAATTTCTAATGGAAGTGGTCTCACATCAAAATTATAAGTGTGCTAAGAGATATTCCTATTTTAGGGAAGGTCGCTCAGTTTTGGCTTAACCGGATTGATGGTTAACTTCAACCAGCCATATCTCCCTCGTCCGGACTTGTCTTTAGGAGATTCTTGAGTGAAAAATGAAGCCCCGGAAGTCCAATTTCCAATGGTGGTGGCCTCACAACTAAAGTCCAAGTGTACAAAATGATAGACCTGATTTAGTGAAGGCTGCCCGATTCTCTCTTAACGGTTTATGCCCAACTTCTTCCCCAACTAGGTTTCTTCCCTCTCATCCAATTTTCTTCAACTTCAAACCTGTAAATAAGATGTTTTAAAATATTTTTGAAAGATTTCACCTCTCTTTCATTTATTTCCACTTTGTCCTTGCTCGGTTTACCGAAAAGTGTAACATTTAACGAAATGCAAGCCTCATAACATTGTAGAAATTTTTTTTCAAAAATATTTTGAAAGAGCGGGTTTTAAGGTCTAAAATCATTTTGGTCAAAATAGTTTTGGTCCAAAATGGGGTGTAAGGTTGGGATTTAGAGCTCCTCTTGCTGAAGAAATCGAACGTTTGCATAGCACAACTTTCATCATCGAGTGATCAATCAGTGGCGCCCAAGTCTTAAGGGCAGTCAAAGATAGGGTGTCTACAACTATGTTTTAAATACATTGTATATGTATGACTGCTTGGGAGGAGAAAGATGATGTGCTCCACTATTTAGAAGGAGATAGGGGATGAAATTAAGTCGGCTTGTGTGTTCAGCGTTAAAGTTTCGAAACCGCGCTTATACATGTGTGCCAATTCTGAGGACAAAATTTTCATAAAATGGCAAGATTGAAGTGTTTGTGTGATGATTGTGTTAATTCGGGAACCACTGAGTTGTAGTCACAGATGGGTTGTTTGAAAAATAATGAAATTGACTCATGAATTGAGATGAAAGGGATTAACTTGAATTGACTAGAAGGATAAAGGATTGAGATACAAATTTTGGTACTTTATGATTATATAGAATATAAATGTTTTATCATTAGCATTGTAAATGCATATTGTACTTATGTCTTCGTTAAAATTCATATACTGTGTTAGATTGTTCCTACTGGGTTTTGGCTCACCCTACTTGGGAAAAACCATTTTCAAGTGATGATGATATACCTCCGCCAAGGCATTAACTTGGGAGGAACCGGAGCTGAAGACTTCTCTTTTTGTATTGTGTTAATTGTTTTAATTTCAAGCCAAGGGCTTTACATATCTGTACTGAATTTGTATCCATTTTGTTGTAACCAAGCCATGACTTGGAAAGATGTACGCCTATAGGGCATTTACCTATGCTAAACTCTTGTATATCATTAACTCTATGAAATGAAAGAACATTATATTTTGATTCATGCTATTATTCATATATGTTCTAGGTTGGATTTATGGTTCTATTTTGGGGAGTGACAAATATCGAACTGTAGCAGTAATTATGCTATTGAACAACATAACACCTTCCACAATTGCAAACACTAATATCTCACCAATATAGATTCCTATATGTGGTAAAGTGTAGTGTGGAATTTCAGCATAATTGATCCAAAAATTATATAACATGCTAATTCCACATTCAGTCCTCTGTAAAGTCTTGAAAGGACCTTGCAATGAATCTCATTCATTTTTCCACATCTAAAAGAAGCCTTTATACCTTTAAACTGAGTTCTTTCATGCTTTAAACCAAGTATCATATTTTATGGATCCATATACACTTCTGAACCAAAGTGTTAATCTTTATGTCTCAAAATCAAAATATAACTGCAAGAGCTCATTCATATACGAGAATACATATATAACAATTAC
This sequence comes from Camellia sinensis, assembly GCF_055761805.1. Classification (NCBI taxonomy): domain Eukaryota; kingdom Viridiplantae; phylum Streptophyta; class Magnoliopsida; order Ericales; family Theaceae; genus Camellia; species Camellia sinensis. The sequence continues at coordinate 88,466,946 of NC_138963.1, forward strand.
CAGTTATGTGTACACACACAACACTATAAACAAAATGTGAATAAACACATTAAACTTTATTAATTGAAATACACCATATATAATATTCATGCTTAAAAAAATTCTTTAACCAAGCACATAAAAAACTATAAAGTACCCATATGCCCAATATATTTAGCAAACTAAAGCCCTTTATTTAGAGGATCAACTAGCATGCATTCTGTAACATGTGCTCATAAATAATATCATCTTTAACGACTCTCTAATTCTGAAGTACTTTAAATTTATATATTTAACACCATCAAAACTTTTATTATTCTGCATAGAGAAAATTAAAATCATATATCATAACACATCTTTATAGGTTTGAAAATGAAATTAACAATTCCAAGCTCTAAAATAAAATTCTTTAATTACATAACTTAAGTTGAGCTCTAAAACATGTTGCATAGTGAAAAATTATAAGAGATTTTATGAAACTCCTTCATGAAACAACACTTCATGCACACATAAAAATGTAACCAATAATAGACACTATATCATCTGAGCAATTACCAAAGTCAACATTGGACCAATAATATTAACATGAATAATCCTTTTATTTATATGTTCCAACCCAATGGTCAAGGCTTAAATTAAAATAATAATTGTCTAATCAACTAATTGTATGTGCACTTAAAATAATAATTGTCTAATCAACTAATTGTATGTGCACCAAGTTTAATTCAAAAGTCTTAATTCATTAAACTCTTATAACAGTAGCATACGAGACATTCCTCATGAACTCTTTTTCAAAATCATTTTATGAATACTAAATGTTACTTAATTAGTCTCGATCACTAAGAGGAGCAATGTAAAGCTCTCAATACTGCATATTAAATTTAGTAAGAATGTGATCTAGGTATGCTCTTTGAGATGAGACAAATAATCTTCTAAGTTATTTTTAAGTATCTTAATGCCAAACACATAAAATACTCTATCAAGATATTTTATAGCCAAAAAATTATTAACAGCAATATCTTCATATCAAGTATTAATTTGAAATTATTACTAGTATGTACAATTCTATTGGTATAAAGAATCAAGAAAAATAAATTGCTCCCACTGACCTTGAGATATATGCATAAATTAATAGTATTATCCATAAAGCCAAGTAATAGTCTTTGGTGAACCTTTAAATTCCATTGCTTAGAAATTTGTTTGAAACCATTGATAAATTTGTTTAACTTACAAAACAAATTTATTTTGTTTGGCAAAGTAATAGATAAAAATGTCACAATATCACTATAATCATTATAAAACTATCTTTATGACATTGGTAAGGACAATACCCTTTTCAAATCACAGTCTTTTGCAATAGCTTTGTATTATTTTTTTTATCTTTAAAAATACTCATTAGATTTCAAAATTTTTAAAAAATATAACATGATCTCATATCTAATTAATAATTCGTATCAATTCATTTATCATTTTACAAATCTCCAATATTTTCATCATACATAACAATCATCTCTTCAATCTCTTAATATTGCTCATTTAGAAAAATAATATAATCACAAAGATCTTTTAATTGTATGAGAATGTCTAGGAGGTTGCATGTGTTATACATGTTCAACTTATATCAATAGAATGAATAGACACTCCAGGTTCTACTTGCACTCTCACTTTCTCTATGTGAGAATGAACGGACCAATTTATTATAAGAGACACAAGTATACAGGAAGATTTATATATTTGAGTTTTAAACTGTTCACCAATCTAAAAACTTCACATTTTAAGCTTAAAAGATTCTCAAAAACAAGATAATAAAATCATTGACAACTTACAAAGTAACAACAAATAGCTATGGGTCCCATTTTAATTTCAAAAGCACTTAAAATTTTACTTCTATGCAATTCCAAACTCAAAAGTTATTCTAAATTTTCTACCAGTTCACAATTCAAAAGTGTTTTAAAAATATTTTTAACTTAATATCATATGTAAAGTATACACAAGTATACATACTAATTAAACATATTTTATCACAAAAACACACATATAATTTAAACATGTTAACATATTAGAGTCCAATTACGACGCTCAAGTACTCAACTTTCTTCCGAAGTTACAAGTATAATATATTTAAATTGATCCCATAATTTTGTGAAAAATTAATAATTAAGAGGTTATGTACATTAACCAAAATTATCATATTTACTATAATATCTACGTTGAATTAATAATTTTAAAATCTTGATCAGTGTGTTTTTCAACATAAATGAGATAGACAAATGCATAACATCAATACTCATTTATAAAATTAATAGAATAATTTCTCCCACACACTTTATGATAATTATCATCCAGGTAAAAATAAAAATCTATTTCAATTATTATTATTATTATTATTATTATATTTATTACCAAAATTAAAAATAATAACCATGACATTAAAATTAAATATTATCTCATGGACAATATAAAAACAACATTCTTTAAAATAATATTTGTACGAACTTAAATAATATGACCAGAAAATATATATTTTTTTGTTTTTGTTTTTTGACACATGCACTTTTAAGCAATTTAACAAACAAATAAGGAGATTCTAGAGATAGAAAGAACGTCATAACTCACAAAATTCTATAGAATTTTCTTACTCGAATTACTAATATATAAAGAGATTTACAGAATATTCTGAAAAACCATTCAAGAGAGATAAACAATTTGTTTAAAACAAAAATATTATATATAGCATTGCAAAGTATGAGGTAGATTTTCTTATAAGAAATCATCTGCTGAAAATTTTAAAACTCTACTTCCTTAAATGGTTAACATTGAATATAATTTCAATCTTTTATACTATATTGAGACATTAATATAAAGGGTTAAGAAGGCACATTCTCAAGTATGTCAATATTTAAATCAATTAGTCTTAAAGCTAACTCAATATCTTTTAGTTGATTCATAATGAAAACCTTAATAGAATATATTTGATTATCATAAAAAATATCTCCCTTCATTATCTTCAATTCAATACAATATGAATCAATTATATATTGACAATAATAATCTCATCACCACAAATAATGTTCTCAAATATTTTTAAAATGTATCACTTCTAGACTGAATATATAGAAAGTACTTTAATATCTCAAACTTTCAATGATACATAGGCAATTCCTATAATTTCACAAAATTATGTTGCGAATAAACTTTAGCAATATTCTCAGATGTACCAGAATGTATCACTATATAAATACCTTTGGGTTGAATATATAGGACACAATCAACATCTTTAAACTTCAATAAAATCTTAATTAATTATATATGTGTAATAATTATAATCTCACAACAATGGACTGGAAATAAATTTTAACAATATTGTCAGATGTTTCAAAATGTATCATCATATAAATACCTTTGGGCTAAATATATAAGACACATTCTAGCACCTATAAACAAGTCAACTAGGAAGAATAATTTATCAAGAATTATCTCCTTTGGGTAGATAAATTCTTTTAAAATCAATAAAATTTCCCCTACTAGCGACTCATACCAGATCTGACTCATCTCCTTTAGATCTGCCTCTGGCCACCAGTGTTGGCGTCGCTTCTCCCTCTTTCTGATCTTCCAAATCTGATGTTTGGCTTGCGCTCAAACTTACACATTCGCGCCCAAAACTTTAATATCTAGTTTCAAATCTTTTCACAATCCGAAAACTGATGTTGTTTAATACGCTCATTTCATGCTAGGCAACCATCTCAACCTCAATGTTCCATCTTGACCAGCGTAGGTGGGATATTCAGATTTCAAGTTGAAAGTTGTGGTGTAATGGAGCTTTGGATGCATTTGGTTACTTGGATCTGGTTGTTTTCGATTTGCAATTTTTTATTTTTATTGTTTGCTGTAATAATCCTATTTGTGTGAAGGTTATATTGTAAGCTACGTCTCTTAAGAGGAGACTTAATGTGGCTCACATACATATTAATATTTGTAAACTATATATATGTATATTATTTATTTGTTTATCCTTACATGTATATTTATCTTTTGATAATTATGTGTAGAGACCCTAATTTTTGGTAATTACACATGAAACCCTGAGCCTTAGTTTAATATCATTTTAGCACCTAGTTTCGTAAAAGTCTGCAAAATGGCCCAATAAAGAATAATTTTCCTGTATATTATCGAAATTAACCGAGAACACCACCTTATAATTGGAAATACCCTAAAACTTGGTTTTTATTTATTTACCTCTTAGTTTATAAATTAATTCATACATTTTATTTTTATTTTTATTTTTGTTTTTGTTTTTCTTTTATTTATTATTTATTTGAATATTTATTATTTATTTGAATAGAATATTATTTATTTGATTATGTACATAGGTGTCACAAATAATATTTTGGTAGAAAATTGATTGAAAAACAAAATATAAAAATATCTAGATATTTATGCTCCCTTAGTCATTAAGCTAAGACCAAGCTTATTTCCTATAAATTAGGAGCCTTGTCTCAATTCCACACTCACACACACATACCAGCAGCCAAGGAGAGGGTGAGAGAAGGAGAGTGTGATTAGAGGGAAGTAGAGAAGAAGAAGAAAAGAAAAAGAAGAAAAGAAAATGAAGAAAACGGTGCCTTCTAGGGTCAAGGTACGAACACACCCTTCCATGTCTTCTCCAATTCTTTCACCCATCTCATCCTATTGTCTAGATACCCTCTTGTGTTGCATATTAATGGTATATAGGGTTTTTTGATGTGTATGAAAGTGTGGGTTTGATTTAGTGACTTTGCCTTACAAATTTTCCAAATTATGCACTGCTGCAACTTCTCTAATTTACAAGAAATATCAAACCTATTTATTTTTCAAATTGAATTTAGTGTAGGCTATTTGGTGTGTTTAGAGCTTGTGATAATTTTACTAGCCCCTAATTATGTGGTTTTAGGGCTTGGATATTTTATTTAGAAATCTGGTCCTGAGTCTCTGAAAAACAGTCCACTTCTTTCAATTTTATAAAATTCCATAAAAATCATCTCATGTTGGTTCTTCTGTCAAAACTTAGAATTCTGAGTCATCTTTCCAATGGAATTTATTTGGGTGAAAATCATTGGGTAGATTGAGAGGAAAGCTAGTTTTTCCAAAGGGTAACAAATCTGGACAGGTTTTTGAATATAGCTTGTAGATGAATTTCTGGAGGTGCTGTGCAAATTCTGAGAATTGGAATTAAAACTAGACAGGTTAATTATTATTTCTGTGAAATTTCAGCCCCTAATTTGACCTAGAAGTATTTTTCCCAAAGCATTCTTGTTAGCCCTGCAAAACCGAACTGTGCTGGAAATGGTGTTTTATTGTGTTATTTGTCTCTAAGTATTTCAAAGCATGCCTAATGTTATTTGCTTGCCTTACCATACTTATGTATGCTTATCATGGGCTATATTTCTTCTCTTATGTTTGTCCCATGCTCTTTTATATTACCGAATTACCGAATGTGACTAACTTGCTTGGCAAAAGATCCAATAAACGGGAAATGATAAGGGTTGGCAATGGGTGACGTTCACATTAGTGTTGGAATAATTTATACATATGAATGGCATGAATTATGATGGGATTAAAACCAAATGAGTTAAGTCTTGCGCAAGCAGTTTAAGCGAGCCCCTAGGTTGACACGGATGTATTCAGACTCTATGCGGTGGTTTCGGGGTATAAGCGAGCCCTTTGGTATGGTATGTGCAGGGTGTAAGCGAGCCCTAGGCACGATTTGGGTGTAAGCGAGCCCACTTGTTTGGCTGTCCCTTTTGAGGTCCATCAATGTTACTGACCGGTAAATAACCAGGAGGTGGGCATAGGTGGTAAGGTCTACAAAGCAGCAAAAGGGGGAGTTCTGAATAGTCCGGTGTTCAATCCTTGTGGTTGGATAGAAGGATCTCTTTGGGGGATTCTAGATGTCTAGTCTAACTACTAATTCATAGACCCTTGTTGTAATATTGTATGTTATGTTACCTATTTTGTTCTGTGTATGGTTGATTGGTTGATAGAAGATATGGGGGCGTGCGTGTTTTTACTAGGCATTCCAAGCTCATGGCGTGTCATGCCAAGTGATGAAGCAGTTTACAATGGTAAAGGTTATTTCGAAGGCAAACAAGATGAAATGTTGGAGCTGTGGTTCATTTGAAGACTTAGAGTAGTTGTTTTTTTTCCTTTTGACTTTTGGTTTGGCAATGTTTTGGTAATCCTGTAATGGAACATAAACGAATTATCTGTGCTATTAACTCTGGTTATATATGTATATTAAGATGTTTTGGTTATCTACCCTACTTGTGTTGTATTATTGTGTGTATTTAACGGCCCGAAAGTTGGGGCGTTACATTATGGGTGATAATTATTGAGGTTGCCTAAAATATCAAGAACTCTAAATGATGGTTTGGCTAAGGCCTATCAATTTCCACTAAGTTTCTTTGATGGTGTAACAAGCCCGCCGGGGGGGGGGGGGACCTCGCTACAGTTCGGACTCTCGATTTGTGTCACGGTTCTTAATCTGAACCAAAGAGTCTAAATCTGGCAAATCGTTTCGAGAAACAGATTTTTGAAAAAAAGTAGTGCCAAACATGGACTGCTTTGCCAGATACAGAGTCGCCACCTAAATATTTTAAAATGGGGGAATTTAGGAAACCCTGACTCGGTGCCGAAGGCCACATGTCCGTCATCACCGGAGTTGTCTCGGCTCGGGAGCTTGGGTACGATCGGGGAAGGTCAGCTATGAGCACCCCCTTTCGCCCGGTCCGAAGACCGGCCTCTACTAACCGTGATATCCGTTTTTGAAAACTTTACGTGTTCTTAAACCAATTATTAGCCTAGAATTACTATGTTATGCGCACAGCAAACAAGTATAGACTAGATTGCCTAATTTGGAAAGAAACATTGCATATCCGTTTGTTTTGAAAATGCTTTGAAATTTGCTACTCGCAAGTAGGCTAAAATACGGATTTCAACGAGTTTTTCCAACTCAAACAACCCAACCTTCACCCACAGGCATTCAAGCAGTTATAACATATAAGCATCTAGCCACATGTTAAGCATGCTGTCATGGTAACATTCACACTCATGTGATATGCTAAAGCGGAAATACTTACATAGTACTCCGTGCCAAAACAAAGAACTTGTTAGCAAACATGCATGATCCAAGTCCATGTGAAGTGCCTAATGCATCGCATGCAAAATGTTACCAGAATAGGCTCGGCTATCCTAAACATGTTATGTGAAAATGCACAATTATCACATATTCAATTTTTTATTTGAAGTACGAATGCAGTTAGCGGGATGTACCGAGCCTAATACATGTAATTCAAATGCATGGATGCACACATGCATAGCATAAGGTATGCTGAATTAAACGTGCCCTAATCTACCATCATAAGCAGGTAAATAAAAGGGAAGAAAGACGTGAGGTTGGAAGACATACACACACTCACGCACACTTATTACAGATTTGCCCTCGCTCAGAGGGACCAAATAAATATTACAAATTAATTAACTACGCAAGCTAATTAATATTACAAATTGCCTAATTTAATTAACAAATTAAATAGACTAATTAAAACAGGAAAACGCCTCGAGAAGCGCGCCACCATGCACAAGCTGCCTCTGTTTTCCTTCCTTTCACTCTTCTGGAGGCTGTCAAGAACCTCAGGGTTACATCCCTAGGCACTGGGGAGTACCACCGGCTGGGTGGAATCACCACCGGCACTGGTATATGTCCATCGGCACAAAATTGAAGCTGTCGGCAGAGAAAAGGTTGCCGGCCGGCACCTTACACTGCCGGTCGGCAAAGAAAGTCTGCAGGACCTGCAATTCACAGCAACAGAGGGCAAAACAAGGCATGGCAGCATATTTCAAGGCATGTATGCACCAACCATGTCTCTTATCATTGTGATGACTCAAAGGGACATGTGCCTCGGTTCTCGGACCACCAATCACGCATTTCCATGCATGATGGCCCGAGGAACCAAGTATGCAACTTTGATTTCAAATGCATGCACACCAATCAAACAAATTAGGCCCAATTCCTATCACCAATTCAAGGAACAAGGCATGCATGCAAGATGCAATGTGACCTAGGCATACAAGCTAGGAATGCAACATGACATGGCAAGGCACTTACGCAATCATGCAAGCATACATATGGTGATGTAAATGGATGGCAAGATGGACTTATACATGAATTAGGCAGCTCTAATAAGGCCCAAAACAGTAGCCAATGTGCTAAAAAGTGAGGGCTAAATGACATGTACACACACATGCATGCAAGGACTAACACTTAAGCACAAATCAAACAACATTCAAGCACACTTGAAAGAGGCATTTGTGGACTAAAAGCATGCAACACAAGCTCTGAAATCATACTATAAAATGATGCCAAATCAAGTTATAAATCAAGTCAAGCATGCAACAAATGGCCTAAGTGTTCAAAGCAAATCAATGAGGCATTGAACTACACTTGACAAGACCAAACAAGGCATGCATTAAGCGACCAAAAACAGGTTTATAGCACGTTAAAACAAGGCTAAAGGACTCTTTAGATGGCATCTAAATGGCCCAAATACAAAGGCATACACCATGGCCAAAACGTGGAGCATTGCAACACATGCTTTCAAAGCATTAAAGAGACATGTAGGGCAATCCAACAAGCATGGAAATGGGACTGAAAAAAAAGCATGTAGGATGATTCCAAATCATCAAAACAATGCAAAGATGGCATGCTACACATGCACATACTCAAGGCTAACAAGCCCAAACACAAAGGAGCTATATCAAGCATGCAAAGATCAACCCAAACGACTATGGATAGAGCTAAAACATGGCAAGATATGCACAAAATCTTCACAAGACTAAGCCTAAAACATGCTCCAACAAAGGCTAACAACCTAGAACATGTTAAGGCACAAATAAGGCATTACATGGCAACTATGCTAAGCATGCATGAAGTTCCAAAACCAACTTGAAATCATGTTATATTATGGATATATAAGCATGAAAAACAAACCAAACAGGCTCAACACACACTCAAGCATAGGCTTCCTTAGGAGGCCAAAATATGCCCTTTTCAAGGACAACAAGGAGAGGGGGTGGCCCTCTCCTTCTTGGGACTTCAAGGCATCATCTTCACCACTGAAATCCCTCAAGATTTCAGTGGTGAAGAGACCTCAACACCAAAATCCCGGAGCTAACACAAAATGGCTCAAAATGAGGCCTTTTGAGGCCTAAGGGTGGTCAACAACCCTCAAACAACAAAACACTCTTAATAAACAATAAAGAGGGCCTAAAAACAGAACTTTTTTATGTTATACAATAAGCACAAAAATAGCTCTAAGATAGGTATAAAATTAATGCAAGAATGGGAAAAAAAAAAGACTAGAATCTCACCCTTGAAGACCCCTTCACAAATGGTGCTCCAATGGCCTCCTTGAGCTTGAATCCAACACCAAAATCTCAAAACACACTCTTTAGAACCTCAGCTCCAAGAGGAAGGTGAAACACTAGGTGTTTGTGTGCAATAGTGAGACACAAAACACCTAGTGTACAAATAAGAGGGAAAGAGAGATAGAGAGTGTATATCTAACCCTAACCCTAGAAAAACCAGAGCTTGGTCTGTGTTTTTCTCTCCCAAAAATGTCTAAAAGCCCTCCCTTGCCTTAGAGAGAGCTCCTCTCTATATGCCTCTTGTAAAGCTTACAAGACAAGCTTTGCAAGAGGGAGATCCCTCCATACACGTGTATGGAGGGGAGCAAAAGCAATACAGCTGTCTAAAAATATCTGCAAAAGCAGATGAACAGCAATCGGCCGGCTAAAAATGCCATCTTGGCCAAAAAGAGTGCCGGTCGGCAACAAATAGTGCTGACCGGCAACAAAGAGTGCCGGCCGGCAAACTATATTGCCGGTGGCAGCAAAAACCAGCCGGTGGCATCTAGCCACTGCCGGTGATGGGTGGGGATGGTCTACAAGCCCCACCCTGTCTCTCAAAGGCAAGATGCAAGTGTTTGGTGCAAAACCAGACACTAAACGGTCGAGTTCGGAGATCCTGAGGCAAGGCACGCGAGCCGAGGCCTCCGGGAACTCCAAACGAACACAAACAAGGATAATCACCGAGTGTTCAAACGGTGACGTCCAAGTCTTGAGGACGGTCAAAAGTGGGGTGTCTACAGATGGAAGGAAACTAACAAGGTTCATCTAATAATGTATCTATCTGATAAGGGTTTCTAACCTAGCAGTTATAAACAGGCCTATGGTTTTCCATCAATAAGGCACTCAAGTTCTGCATAGGTTAGAAGACACTTATTCCTAAAGTGTAAGGTGAGTGATATAATATTGAGAGATTCAGAAGAAATACACACATCACACAACTTGATTAACAATGGCTGGAGGAGGTTAGTATAATTTTATTCCGCTGTATATCCATGCACATGATTATATTATATATGTGTATGATTTTCCCACATTGTGGTATCAAAGCTTATCAGCTTATCTCCAAATCCATGTTGCTCAGTATATAGATTCACCTTGTTGACGTTCTTATAAATTTTTTGTCAATCTCCTTTTGCAATTGTATAGTTGTTTGTCCTTCATCATGACTAGGATAATCTATAATTTGGATTTATATCAATTTGTTTTATATCAAATGTGTTAACAGTTTCCAAATTAATGCTTACATAGCTTACATACAGGCAATTGTTGGTTGCCTTGTTATATATATGCATAGAATTTCTAGCCTAATAAACAGGGCTCCAAACTGATCTGAATATTACAGTGTTCGTAATGAGTTTTGATCATCATCAAACATCAAGCTATATTTATATATATATTTTTTATATACAGAAAACACATAATATTATTTGTGCATTTACATGATGATTGATGTCTTCTATTATAAACCGTCCATTTATAAAGTGATTTTAAATGGATTTTTTTTTTAAAAAAAAAAATTCAATAGTTGTGGAATAGTTTACAGAAATTAAATATCTTGGGACCATTATATTTGGGTTTGTGTTTTGTTCCATTAAAGGTCATACGGTGTCGTATTTATAAGATGGTTAAGCATTACAGTAATTTGAGAATAGCCACAGTATCTTAAGTTATTGTTATGTGTATAAAGTTAGAGAATAATTATATGAGATCGCATCTTATTACTTGCATTTAAATTAGTAAAATTAATTATTTTACCCATAGAAAGATAATTGTTTTATTAATTTATTTGGAATAAGATAGTAAGTTAAATATCAAAATAAAAATTTTCTATGTCCACATATAATGGAATTTTTTTATTTTGTGAGAGATATTTACTAGTCTTATTAATAAAGTTAAGTAGATTCGATACAAGTTGCAATCTTTACCGACATGGAGATTAGAATTTACTTTATTTTTATTTTTCCATAGCATGATTTGTTCTTGGTTGTTGCAGTTATTCCTATTACATTATTGAGTTCTAAATCATCTCATATTTCATTTTTGAGCGGTGAAAATTTTTTTGACTGTAAAGATAAGGTTCTTTTGAGTTTGGGGTCCATGGACCTTGATTTGGTGCTTCGTGTAGACGAACCACCTGTTCCCATGGAATCAAGTATGCTAATTGAGAGGGCTTCTTATGAGCAGTTTGAGCGATCTAATCGCTTAAGTTTAATGCTCATCAAGTCCCATATCAATAAGGGCATTAGGGGTTCAATCCTTGACTGCAACAAGGTTAAGGTTTTCATGAAGGCTATTGGAAAGCATTTTGTGACATCTGATAAGGCATTAGCCAACAACCTAATGAAGAAGCTCTTAGGCATGAGGCTTAATGGTTCAAAAGGTGTGTGTGAACACACTATGGAAATGTAGGACATTGTAGCTCAACTTAAAACATTGGAGATAGAGATTTCTGAGTCGTTCTTAGTACATTTTATCCTTAACTCTCTTCCTATGGAATATAGTGCTTTCAAAATTTCCTATAACACACAGAAGGAGAAATTGTTAGTAAATGAACTTTTGGCCTTGTGTGTTCAAGAGGAAGAGAGATTGAAGCATGAAAAACTAGAGACTGCCAATCTTGCATTTCATGGAAAAGGAAAAGGCCAAAAAGACAAAACTATTTCACAACAGAAAGCGCAAATGAAGCGTTATGGAAATAAAGGTGAATGCTTCTTTTGCAAGAAAAAGGGACACATGAAGAAGGATTATCCCAAGTACAAGAAATGGCTCGAGAAAAAGATGTAATCTATTCTCTCTTGTGTGTTATGAATCTAACTTTGTTAAAGTTGCTAATAATACATGGTGGATTGATTCTAGTTCTACAATTCATGTTGCCAATACTATGCAGGGCTTTCTCAGCCTAAAGAAACTGACAACAAGTGAACAAGGCATCTATATGGGAAATGTGATGCATTCACATGTAGAGGCTGTGGGAACTTTCAGACTGATTTTAAATTATGGCTTTGTTTTGGATTTTAAAAACACTTTTTATGTTCCATCATTTTCTAGAAATTTAGTTTCGATTTCAAAATTAGTACCTTTTGGATATACATTTAATGTTGTTAGTTCGAGTTTCAATTTATTGAAAAATAATGCCATTATTGGCAATGGTTTTTTAACTAATGGTTTATATAAATTTGATTTGGATCTTTCATATGAAAATAGTCTTTTAACCTTACATGATGGAATTGGCATAAAGAGAAGCATTACCCATGAGAACTCCTCTATGTTATGGCATAGAAGATTGGGACATATCTCAATAGAAAGGATAAAAAGATTAGTGAACGATGGAGTTTTAAATACTCTTGATTTTACCAATTTTGGTACTTGTGTGGATTGCATTAAGGGAAAGCAAACCAACAAGTCCACTAAAGATGCCAAAAGGTGTTCTAATATTCTTGAGATCATACGCACAGACCTCTGTGGACCATTTACTCCACCTTGTTTCAATGGTCAGAGATATTTTGTCTCATTTATTAATGATCATACGTGATATATGTATCTCTATCTTTTATTCGATAAGGCTAAGGCACTTGATGCTTTTAAAGTCGATAAAGCTAAGGTAGAGAAACAAACATAAAAGAACATTAAAATCGTGAGATTAGATAGGAGTGGAGAATATTATGGAAGGTACACAGAATCTGGACAAATACCTGGTCCATTTGCTAGGTTTCTTAAAGAAGAATGCATAATTGCACAATGTTCAATGCCTGGTACACCACAAGAGGAGACTTAATGTGGCCCACATACATATTAATATTTGTAAATTATATATATGTATATGCATATTTATCTTTTGATAATTATGGGTGATAATTATTGAGGTTGCTTAAAATATCAAGAACTCTAAATGGTGGTTTGACTAAGGCTTATCAATTTCCACTAATTAAGTTTCCTTGATGGAAGGAAACTAACAAGGTTTATCTGATAAGGGTCTTTGACCTAGTAGTTATAAATAAGCTTGTGGTTTTCCATCAATAAGGCACTCTAGTTCTGCATAGGTTAGAAGGCGCTTATTCCTAAAGTGTAAGGTGAGTGATATAATATTGAGAGATTTATAAGAAATACACACATCACACAACTTGATCAACAATGGCTGAAGGAGGTTAATATAATTTTATTCCGCTATATATCCATACACATATGATTATATTATATATGTGTATGATTTTGCCACATATATCCCTCATTTGTGAGCATTTTTTCTTTTCCTTTATGGAGATTAGGATTCTTCCTCCTACGAAAATTTGCCATCTCTTTATGAAATCTTCTACCACCGCTGTACGAGATTGATCCAATTTTCTTATCGGTTTTACAATAAAGATTTTTTTTTCCTTATCTAAAAAAATAATTAAAATAAAATTTTCTTCATTTTTCTTGTAAAAAAGTGGCACATGTGAGTATGCCTTATGCTTGAAGGATCCTTGTTTGTATGTGCTTTATTATGTTTAGATGACGCCACTACAACAATTTGCACTTTTGGCCATCAAATTTGGTGACAAAAAAAAAATTAGTTGCCAAAAGTTGTGGAATTGGTGACCTAAAATTATATTAGTGGACAATGTGAGTGAAATAACTTGAATCATTTATCTGAAAACTAAATTAAGCAAACACTGATAGGTATGACAATGCGATAAAGGGATCTCATGCTTAGGTTAGTCAATGGCCCAATTGTTTGTTCCTTTTTAAATACTTGCACCTTGTTCATTGGCTTTGAGGTTATCATTGATTTTGTTGGGTCTTTGAGAGGCAGGAATTGGGTGGCTTTTAGATATTTGTTGTGTTTGACCATGTGGTCGTGAATCATGAACATTGGATTGTGGTGACAAGTTTGTGGTGGAAATAAGTTCTTTGATGGCTGGAGATTGCTGAGTGGTTCTTCCCAAAGTAATGGACAACCATGAAGTGTTATTGACAGAAGATCATAAAGGGAAGAAAACTAGATCATAAGCGGGCATCGTAGGTGCTTGATTTTGAAAGATATTAGGTGTAGATATGAATTATGTGACACACTAGAGATTTGAAAAACAAACTTGATCATCAAATAAGTGATAAATTTATCAATCTCTCTTGTTTTTATGAATAAATTTACATTAATAAATTTATCTATAAGGACCTATAGGTAAATAAGTCCAGTTAATACAATTGATTGGTAAGTGTCCCTTTATTTAACTTCCACTATTCTTCTTCATTCTGCATTTGGTCAAGGTTTTACATGCATAATTCTAATGTCAAAAGATGAATTATGTGTTTCATATCATGCTCTTGGGGGACATGAACATTATTTAAGCACTACAAATGATTTTCTCTTGCCAACTTTGGTTTTATGCTTCACTTGTTATAAGGGCTTCTGTTACTTCTCAACATTCAGGATAAGGTTTCCATATCCATGGCAATAGGGGACTTCCACTGTAAATGCTAAGGATGCTTTTATAATGATGGTTGCAGCTATGATTGCTCTTGTTGAGGTTGATTTATTCTAGTGAATTTTTTAAGTATATTGATTTTATATATAGTTGATGTATGGATATCACCGGTAGCTCGTATGATTATTTGTTTTGTATGAAATTATTATTTTAAGTTGGAATATATTTGGTTTGTATGCAATGTTGACATTAAAAGTTATTCTTTTGTTTAGATGGTTGTAAGTGAAATAGATGCAGATTGTGGAATTGATGATAATATATATGTATTGTTTTGTTTGTATACATGTTGCAGGTTGCATGAGATATATACAGGTTGTGGACAAATTGATTAAAAAAAAAACATAAAATGATGTTTTTGACGACTAAACAATTGGTAGTTGAAAATGGAATAAATATTCTAAGCGACTAAATAGTTAGTAGCCAAAAAAAGAATTAAATGGAAACAAATCTTTGGGCAACTAAATATTTAGTAGGCATAAACAAAAAAAACTTTAGGCAACTAATGATTTAGCAGCCAAAAAAAAAAAAGTGCTTTTGGCGACTAAAATTTTAGTAGCTAAACAAAAAATTAGACGTTAGGCGACTAAACCATTTAGTAGCTAAAAGAAATAAGATGAATAAAAAAGAAAATTAGTAACTAAAAGTTTGGTCGCCCTAAATGGTTAAGTTTTTGGCGACAAAAAATTTTAGTCATTGAAAATATAATGTTAAATTTATTATGAACTTTTGGCGGCTAAAAAATTAGTCCCCAATTGAAGACTTTCAGTGACTAAATAATTTTTAGTCGCCAATTGAAAACTTTTGGCGACTAAAAAAATAGTCGCCAATTGAAGACTTTCACCGACTAAATAATTTTTAGTTGCCAATACCTTTCTTGACAATCATCTAGCGACAAAGCTGGCGATTGAAAAGTTTAGTTGGCAAACATTTTGGTGACTAACATATGACTTTTTGTAACTAAAAATTTAATTGCCAAAAATATAATTTGTTGTAGTGCGTAAATAAATAAGTGAAACTTTTGTTATGAGGAAGCTAAAAAGATGTACTGAAACAAGTAGCTGAAAAAATTAAAGCTGCATGGTCTTTTCTTGTTATTAATTTTAATTTTTAATTAACTTTTGTGTAATTTTCACTGGAAAATATTTTCTTATGAAAAGTCACAATAGCCGTTACAATCATTTGACTTAAACGTAGAGTGGGAATTAAATGAACCATGGTTGTATGGCGTAGCTCAGTTAAGCTGTTTATAGGTTTTTTATATTATTTTATTTTGGGAATTTGTGTTAAATTATTTATTGCAATTTTAATTACAACTTGTTAGATATAAATAGAGAGTGTTCTTAATAAATCTCATTATTAAGATTTATGTTTCATTTAATTCATATTTTTTTTTAGTATTTCATTAAATCTTAATTGGTGTAATATGACAAAATCACCCTTCCAACTTTATACGCTTGTTTTTATTTTGAAATTAATACACAATAAATAACATCAATTCATTATTCTATGGAGAACATCTCTCCCTTATTTCATAAAGAAAATCTCTCATCATTCTAGGGAAATCTTTCATTCCAAGGGGAAAATCTCTCATTTATTTCATGGAGAAAATCTCTCTCTCATTCTTGGGGAGAAAATTGCTCCCTTACTGCACAAAAAAAAAAAAAAAAAAAAAAAAATCTCCCACATTCTCAAAATTCTAAATCATCTACCTTCTAAAAATCTCGTACTACATGTTGATGTGAACTTTCACATTATAAATGCATGCTAATAAATAATATCTCCTCACGAAACTGTATGCACATTCAATATTACATGAATGTGTGAACATTCACATCTCTATGTACACATTATGTTTGTGCTACTATGACTACAAATATATAACTAATTTTCCAAAAAACAAAAATACATATCAAAGTACAGTGTGAATATTCATAATAAACAACAAACATATAACTAATCTTCAAAAAAATAAAGCTCATATCAAAATACAATGTGAATATTCACAGTTTATAATTAACATACAACTACCCTTAAAAAACTACACTTATACCAACGTGAACATTCACACTGTAACGTAAAAATATATAACGAAATTGAAAAAAAAAGTGAAAATAAACTATTTCGATTTCAATGGTAATAAAAATTATTGTTCAACCAACAAATATAGTAACAAAAATAACAAATATACAACTAAACTTTCGAAAAAACAAAATTCATATCACAATACAATGTGAATGTTCATAGTTTACAATTAACATACAATTAGTCTTAAAAAAACTAAACTCGTACCCATGTGAACATTCACACTACAAAGTGAAAACACGCAATAAAATTAAAAAACTGAAAATCGACTATTTCGATTGTTCAATGAAAATAAAAATGATTGTTCAACCAAAAAGTATAGTAACAATCAATATATAACAAATCACCAAACAATATATATATAATTATCAAATAGTTCATACATAGTGACATACCTTTTTAGAAAAATCTATATATAATCAGCTCTAGTATAATACCAGTGAATAAACTATACAATATCGGTGGCTACACGAACCGACAAAGAGATTACAGTTTATTTATAATAATGGCAAAAAAACGATTGTTCATCGCTGATTTACTATCATCTCTATTGTGAGTGCATCATCATCTCTATCATTGATCTACATGTATAACTAACATTTTCTTCCAAATGTTCTTCCATGGCAGGACTTTATTGTAAAATAATTGTAAAGAAAGATTTTTGATCAAGTGAATCCCTTATATTGAGGTAAAGAAATTACTAAAAATAATAATCTTTTATATTTATATATAGTATTTTATATATATAATAATTGAAATGTGTTTCATAATAATTTTCTCTCTTCTAGATATATGGTAATATATATATATATATATATATTATATAATAAAAATTTACAAGGGTAAAATAGTACACATAATACTTTTAATATGGGAAAAAAAGACCCATTGAAATATAAGTTCAAATATATGGGATTAGGTGGAACACAAGAATACTTTGTAGACTTATTGGGCTATAAATCTTCTAAATGATATTTATAAATAAATCTCTCATATAAGTAATTTAAGTAAATTGAAAAAAAAAAAAATTGATTATCTAAAAGTGGGAGTGAGTGTAATTTTAACTTTAGCTTACTGAGTGTCTGTTTGGCAATTTTATTTTTTTAGTAATTTTATTTTTTTTAAAACTTTTTAATGAGGTAAAAAAAGTTGGTGTGTTTAGAATGGATTTTAGTTGAATAGATGATTGTGAATATATATATATATATATATATAATTAATTGATATGTATAATGTGACATTTCATTTTTTTAACTTTTCAATTTTTATTTTTATTTTTTTTGCAACTTTATGATTTTTTTTAAAATTAGGGGCCTAGAGCATTTAAATATAGTATTAAGTACTAATATACCATTTTTAAATAGACAAATGCGATTCAATGAAAGAGCTATCGATATCCAATTAGTTTGATTTTTTATACTCGATGTATCATAAAAAATAAACGATTTGAATTATCAAAATGGGCTCAAAAATTAGGCCCATTAGCTATACAATAGTTGCTACTGTGCGGGAGGCACAACAACCACCCCAATTCCATTTGATCTGTGCACATATGTACAAATCAATGCCCATAGCATTTTTCTTCTGGGTTAGGCTTTCGTCTAGTGCTTGAGTAGAAGGGTGTTGTCCGAGTTTGAGGGGTTCATCATTGGTACTGTTTTGACAATCTGATTCGTTCATTTTTTAGGAACTTTCATGTATGTCTTACACAAAAAAATTAGATTGATTCAATAATCATGACATATTTAATTTATCACGTTTGTCACAAAAATAAATAAATAGATAGTCTATTTTTAAAAACACACTTGTTGTCTATTTATTTGGATACAAATACAATAAATTGAACAGTTCGATTCATCAAAATAAAATCCGTAATGGGCCCATGGGCCCAAATAATACCCTCCAGTCCAAATTTTGTATTGAAGGGAAGTTTGTGTTCATGGACGAATCTATAATTATCACTATGGAGATGCAAAAGCACGTTTGATAGTACAAATACTTATAATTTTTAATTATTTTAAATTTTTTAGTATAATATATGATTATTTTCAAATTTTTGGGGGTGCGGTAGATCCATCATTGCTTGTGTTAATATGTTTGTTGTAACTTCTGCTTATAATTTATGAAATAAAAATAATTTAAATAACATTCACAAAAAAATTAATTATTTAGAAGTTAAAGTATATGGGTTTTTAACTTTTATATTTTTATTATATATGTTCAACTTATAGGAAGTAGCACCAAATAAATCCTATGTTTCATTATTATCCATTATGAATAAAGACTCAATACTCTTGGAACACCCGGTCTACCCCAAATATCAAGCTTATATGGTCAACCCAAGCTCAATCCTAAAAAACTTATAATTTTCCAAGCCTGTCTATGATATATATATATATATATATATATATGAGTTGTTAAATGGAGAAAAAAAAGGAACCTAAAAAAAAAAAACCCTTTTTTATTTTAATAGATTGATAAAGGCTTAAAAAAAATACTGAAAAAATAAAGCTATAACAGTGGGAGGAGGAGGAGGAGGAGGCCATGTGATTGAAGTTTTTTTTCCGTGTTTGGGTGGAGTCGGCACTGTGTCTGTGTACAAGAAAATGAAGGGTAAATTACACTTACCTCGCTTAATGAAATTTCAGAAATTTCACTTAAACCTCCCTTTAAGGTTTAAACCTCCATTGAGGTTTATTTTTTAATTGTATTGAGCTCTCTTGAAATTTAATAAAATGTGGAAATCTTTCCTAACATTTCTAAAATGATAGAAATATCTCTTGAGGTTAATTTTCAATTACACTGATCTCCTATGAGGTTTAATTAAATTGTAGAAACATTTCCTAAGGTTCTCTAAATGACAAAAACCTCTTTTGAGGTTTAGCTTTTTATTACTGATTCTCTATTCTGTTATTTTATTGTAAAAAATTACAAAAAAAATATTGACGTCATTAAAAAATTTAATTATATTTTTAATTTACCTTTTAAAATTATATCCAGTTACAAAATAAATAAATAAATGAATGAATGCTTGTTTATACAAAACCCCAATAGAAATTGTTTTTTTTTTTTTTTTTTATCACTTTGTAATTTGACACAATTTTAAAGGGTAAAATTGAAAATGTAATTAAATTATTTGATGATGTGAATATTTTTTGTTATTTTTGTAATGATGTCAGAGGGTTTTCGATAAAGGAGGTACATACAATCCATAGTAATTATAGGCATAATAAAAAGAGAGAATAGAAGTTATATTTCTTACTTCTTTGTAATTGGACACAATTTTAAATGGTAAATTGAAAATATAATTAAATTATTTAATGATATCAATATTTTCTGTTATTTTTTGTAATAAAGTAACAGAAGAGGGAATCAGTAATAAAAATCTAAATTTCAAGAGAAGTGTATGTCATTTCAGAAATCTTAGGAAAGGCTTATGCAATTTGATTAAACCTCAGGGGAGGTTTCTACCATTTCAAAACTTTTGGAAATGTTCTACATTTCATTAAACCTCAAGGGAGGATAGTGCAATTAAAAACTAAACCTCAAGGAAAGTTTCTATAATTTTATTAATCTCAAGGGAGATAAGTGTAATTTACCCAAAATTGAAACTTGAAAGGTTTTAAATAAAATTGAAAAATATCTTAAATTAAAAACTATATATTTCCAATATATTATACAAATAAAATAAAATAAATAGATATATTAGTGGATTGGGCCAGACCAGGCAACATACCTAAATCTCAAGCCTAACCCATTAATTTAACAAGCCTAAAATACCGGCACAACCTGACCCTATGGATTAGATTAATATTACCAAGCTTTGAAAATGTAGGATTGGACTGTGCAGGTTGGGCGGGCTAACGAGCCAATACTCTTCTCTAAGTTTGAACAGTTAATTACTTGTTTGACTTTGTTGGATAAATTTAAAATTATATAAAAATATCAAATAACATGAGGTTGATTTGACAAAAACTTGTTTAATATTAGCTCGAAAGTTTAACGAACCAAACTTAAACAAATTTTAAAACTCATTAAAATTTTCAATTAAAACTTAAACAATTGACTGTTTGACTCATTTATCACTCTTACTCAATAAGAACTAAAAACCATGAATATGATGTTAGTCTAAACTAGATTAGGTACATTTTTCATTACATCATCAAATATATAATATTACTCAAAAATATTCCATTACAATCATATGCATTACAATCATACAAAATAGAAGAATTTAAAATCTGATAGAATAGAATAGATTATTCATTATGGGGAGGATATAATGATATCATTAGAATTTGGCAGGTAAGTATAATGATATACTTAACTCGTAATTTGGATATAACGAGATCATAATTTGGATATAACGAGGATCTGCACTCGTTTATACTTAACTTAATAGATGGTTATATCATAATTTGGCAGGTAAGTATTGTGATATCATTCTATTTTCAGATCCTCGTTATATCATTGGTAAGTATAATGATATCAAGAGCCTGCCAAATTCTAAACTTACCAATCCACAAATAGAATTAAACGAGTGCAGATCCTCTCCTTGGTGAAGATGCACTTAGCTCTTTATTTGGTGGGTTATTGGGCCTATTTTTAGGCTCAATTTTAATAATTCAAATTGTTCATATTTTAAGATTTATTGAATATATCGACCCTGTTTGGTAGGGCTTATTTTTAGCTTGTTTAAGCTTTTAGTTTAATTTAAGCTATTTTGGTGTGTTTGGTTCAGTTTAATAATACTTATTTTTAGCTTTTCATTTAATTTAAGTTATTTTTGTGTGTTTGGTTC
Source organism: Camellia sinensis (assembly GCF_055761805.1). NCBI lineage: Eukaryota > Viridiplantae > Streptophyta > Magnoliopsida > Ericales > Theaceae > Camellia > Camellia sinensis. The sequence goes on from NC_138963.1 coordinate 88,488,717, forward strand.
AGTTTAATAATACAGATTATAACTTTTTATAAGTCAAAAATCAGTTTTTCCTTTGAGTGGGGGAGGAGAAGCTTTTCCAATCAGCTTAACAAGCAGCTACAATTTGAGGAGCAAAATGACTTAAATGCCCCTCACAATTTCAAGTTATTACAAGTGTACCATGTATATAAATCAAAACACTCTCATTTTTGTCTCTTGTACGAAGTTGTCTGGCGATTTCCAGGGATTTTCAATCGATTTCTGACAAACCACAGATCTCTCTCTCTCGCACGAACATGAACCAGAGATCTCTCTCTTCTCTTTCTCTCTGTGTGTGCGCTACATCGATGGCGCCATACCTAGGGTTTTTTGTCGTCAATCTTGAGTTCGGAGGGTGGAATGTCGCCTAAAATCCACACAAATTTCAGATCTCTGTGTGGTCTCCTTTGATCTCAAATATCATATCTGTTATATATGTATATATGTGTGTGTGCGTGTGTGTTTGTAGTGTTTGAGGACTTCGTATGAAGTTGGATGATTGCCGAAGGGGTTCGTGTCAGCGAGGACGAGATGAGAATGTACTCTTCGTATTAACCATCGCGATCTCTCCATCGCGATCTGAACCAGAGACCCTGGCGATGACAATCGCCTGACAAAACCCTAGTGATCTCTCTCTCTCTCTGTCTCTCTCTCTCTCTGTGTGGATCAATCTCAAACCTTATCGTTGAATCATTGTCACTGTGCCCCGCCGGAGCTAGGGTTTTCAGTTTTTTGCGTGTGTGTAGAGGTTTTCGGTGTTTTTTTAATAAAAATAATATTAATTAATGAATAAAAAATAATAATTGATGCTAATTAAGCTATTAATTGATATTAATTAATTTGTAATGAAAAAATGAAAAAATTTATACTAATTGGTACTATTAATAATTTTAGTATTAATTAATGCTAATTAAGCCATTAATTGACACTAATTAATTTATAATGAAAAATGAAATAATTTTATACTAATTGATGCTATTAATAATTTAAGTATTAATTGATGCTTATTAAGCCATTAATTGCAAGTAATTAATTTATAATGAAAAAATGAAATAATTTTATACTAATTGATACTATTAATAATTTTAGTATTAATTGATGCAAATTAAGCCATTAATTGACATTAATTAATTTATAATGAAAAAATGAAATAATTTTATACTAATTGATACTATTAATGAAATGATAATTTTTGTAATGCTAATTATATTAACTTTTATTAATGAAATAATTTTTTTTTAATTAAAACTGAAAAATATGACAAAATAATCATTTATAATCATTTTTATATCATATAAAGGCAAAAAGGATAATTACACAATAAAAAATTATTTTACAACTTATTAACCAAACATTACTCAACTGCTTAAATCCATAATCCCACAGCTCCACCTAACAACTTAACAGCTTATGTTTACAGCTATAAGTCATAATCTGTTAAGTTATCTCGTTTGGTAGAGTTGTGAGAAAGTGATTATAACTTATACCCTAACAGCTTATAACTTATAGCTGTGAACATAAGTTGATTTTTGACTTACAAATTAAGCTTCTCCTCCCCCACTCAAAGAATAAGTTGATTTTTTACTTACAAAAATGTATAAACTGTATTGTTAAGCTGAACCAAATACATCAAAATAGCTTAAATTAAGCTAATAGCTGAAATAAGCTAGAAATAAGCCCTACCAAACAGGACAATAATCTATAATTACTTTTACACAACTCTACCAAACGGGAACATCATAACTTTAAAAATTCAAATTGATCGGATATTGAAAATCACGTATTCAGATCATCGAATTGAAAATCGTATATTAAAAAAAATTAATAAATAATTTTATTTTTTAATAAAATAATATTTAATTTGATGATCCGAACACATAATTTTAATATCCAATTAACTTAATTTTTTATAAATATAATATACTCGATAAGTCTTAAAATATAAACTATTGAAATTATTGAAGTTAAACTAAAAAAAGGGATTCAATGACCCACCGAATAAGAGCAAGTACACAAAAGTAAAGAGTGGATCCTTACTCCAACTAAACACGACATAACCAGCAAGCTATTACGCACACATGCAATTGCTAAAAGTTACTGACCTTACATATATATATACTAGCGTATGCCCGTGCCTGCAGGCACGGTGTAAATAATGTTAGGATTAAAAAAATAATGTTAGGATTAAATTCACAGAACTCTTCACAAAAACTCACTTTTACTTATATAATATATAGCTAGTTAGACAGATGTGCCTCATCAAAAGTGTAATTAACTTTTTAAAAAAAAAGGATAAGGAGAGATTCTCTCTCTAGGACTCATGCATCACAATTGACAAACACATTTCCAGAGACATGGTTTTCATTTTTCTTCATCTTTCTCACCTCTAGGATCCCCAAATTCCTCATACATATATACACACACATTTGCAGAGATCAAAACCCCATAATTTGTATCATCATCAAAAACCCACACTCTCTCTGTGCAAAAATGACTTCAGTGATATACACGTTTCTTTTTTTGATCTCTCATTTTTAACACCATGTGAGAGTGTAACTTAACTGGTTTATCGAGATGTAAGTAGCCAAATCTTTTGAAATGGCATATAGTTGTCCTGTAGCATGTCTAAAATACCTGTTTCCTACCTCCTCGAATTTCCAAGATTCAAGTTCATGGTACCTCACTCCCCTGTTCCACAGAAGGCACAAATAAGACATCTAAAAGCTTAACACTTTCTCAACATCCAGTTAACAGCAAGAATTTTAGGACAAAATTCCACTTACTTCTGCACCCGTGGCTTTTTCCTGTATCTTGCCAAAGTTTCTCCTAGTGTTGCTGCAAAATTTACATCTTACCCAATGCAACAAAATAAATAAATAATTTGTAGAGTTACAAACATATATAATTTCATTTTCAAGTAAAACTTGTTGAATCAATCATATCAGTCGTAGATTTGAATTTAGAGGTTCATATGAACATGGGCATCTGAAGTTTCTACCCCGATTGGGAATTTAAAAGTTGTAACACATTGAGTGTCTTGCATCTATGTATTGGATTTTAGACCTTCATGTATGCATTTTATTTTTATATCAAGTACTAAAAACAAATTTCTTACCTATATTTACATGAACATCATCATCAACTTTGACATAAAAATCTGCATCCCATGAAGCAACAGCAGCAGCAAAATATGACTGTCTTCACATAAAAATCTGCATCCCACGAAGCTTGAGTCTGCATAAAAACGCAATTCAAGTAAAATTAATACATTAAAGACTATCAAATCTTATGAATTTAATAGTTTGTTGAACTTAATTAGCAAGAAAAACAGAGTAAGGGTGTTGAATACTCACAGAGGCCGACTATAGGTGGTAAATTCGCAAGCTTTGAATAACTTATTCCCTGCAGTGTGAGATAAAATCGACATGAGATCTTTGAATAACTTATTCTTTGCTATATATTTTTCTGGGATAGTATATGACCCCGATATGTGACATAGAACAAATAATTTTCCTAGCCGTTTAGTTGTGTTTCTGTTTGTAGTTTTTTTGAAAAACGAAGACAATGAAAAATTCTAAAAATGGCCATCATTTTAAGTACTTGTTTAGTTGCGTTTTCATTTTCTGTCATCTGTTTTTCATTTTTGGAAAAATACCCAGAAATGTGACATAAAACTGGATAATTTTCCTACATAGCCATATCAGAATATTTTCCTAAAATTGATTTTCTGCAGACAGGCATTGATTGGAGGAAATTATGGCCTTCTCAACACTACAACATTTATCCCTAATTCGGATTATTACGGGTTAGTCAATATTGAGATTTTCTAAAACCCTTTACTATTTAATAAAGCTGAAATTATCATTTTGACACATTTATTCTATATTAATGTTTGGTTGGCTCTTCTACAGTGCTCTTCTGTGGCATCGCTTAATGGGAAAGATTGTACTTCAGACCACTTATGACAGTTCCCCTTATCTATGCGTATATTCTCATTGTTCAAAGAAAGAAGTAAGTGCAATATTCTTAACCTTTTTTAGCTTAATTTCTCTTTCTTCTCAATAATATATCATTTAGCTATCACTTCATTAATTAAATTCATTTACTCTATTTTATCTCAGTCGGGCATTTCACTGCTTCTAATCAACATGTCAAATTCTACTACCTATGAAGTTTCGGTTGCGGATGACTTGAACTTCTATCCTGACAACTATGATGATAACCAACAACAAATCCACAGGGAAGAGTACCACTTGACTCCAACAGATGGCAATATTCAAAGTGATGTGTTGATGTTAAATGGTGTCCCCTTGGTGCTCACAGAGTCAAAGGATATACCAGCTATGTATCCAGTGCTCGTGCATGCTTCAAACCCTATCAGTGTTGCACCTGATTCTATTGTTTTTGCAACTCTTAAAGATTTCAAAGCACCAGCTTGTTCTTAGGAATTTTTCTTTATGTCACGTTATTAGAGATCTTTGATTTATTTATTTATTTTTTGGGTATATATTTACAAATGGTAATAATGGGATTCTCTTATTTTGTTTCATTTCGTCACATTAATCAGAAAATAGAAGTTAAAAACACCATGAAATGTCACATTTCTGGGTATTTTGAATAATGCCCCAGGGCTATGTAGTAAATAATCAGAAAATATTCTCACCTAATAATCAGAAAATTTTCATTTTCTGATATGGCTATGTAGCCATATTCTCACCTAAATATTCTCACCTACATAGCCATATTCTCACCTAAAAACACTTAAATTAGGTGAGAAGTGTTTCATTTTCTGTCATCTGCTATGAAGAATGAATAATGCCCCTGCTCTCATGAGTCATATCCCCAGTTTAAGGTGAATACATAATGAAATGTATTGAAAATTTTATTACGCATGTATAGACTGACTATGCATTTTTGTGGAAATGATGATAAACAGAAATGAACCCAAGTCAAGGATTTCAAAGCAAACTGAATATGTTCGCAATTAGAATCTCACCTGGAAATTTTTTGCTTTCTTCGCAAGCCTTTGAAGGCAAAATCTGAAATTTCAAGCAGAAACTGAATTCATTACCCAACTAATAAAAAACGCAAAACTATATGAATTGAGGATGATACATGTTTTCTTCTAACTGGGCTTAGCAGAACTAACAAAATCATGTAAATTAATGATACAGAAAGATGGAAGAAAAAAAAAAAAGTTGTTCACGATTTATAGACATGAAACCATAATGAACAATATGACATGGTAATCTATATAACAAAAGAAACAAAATCTGATTCAAACATAAATTCAAATAAAGAGATAATTTGTCCTCTTAATTTCTGAAATATTAATATTAATGGAAGAAGAAGAAGAAAAACTGTTCGCTTCTGATTCCGATTTAATATTAATATTCAAAAAATATAAAATATAAAATAAAAATCAGAGATGGGTATAGATGATTTACAGTTTCTCTGCGATGGAGGACGGAGGTGCCGTAGTGGGTTGAGATCTAATAGGGAGAAGAGATTAAATAATTCAGATTAATTATATATTTATAATTTATAATAAGATTATGTTTATGTTTATGTTTTAAAAAAAATAAATAGTTAATATGATTTTGATAATTTTTTTAAAAAGTGGAGTTTGATCATGAGTCTATATTTATTCCATTAACTTGATTTTTTATGCAAATGATGTACTCAACGAATCCTATAATATAAATCATTCAATTCATGAAAATATGATCCGAAACACTAACACCCATCCCAAATCCACACCTAGAAACCAATATATAACACATTTAATTATCTAACACACACAAATCCTATAATTATCTAGTATTCCTCAATTATCAAACACATCTGCTAGAAAAATATGTGGAACATGGACATGTGTTTTCCAATTCATGGTCCAAACCATATGATTTGACAGAGCTTGTAAACAATTTGAATCCTAATGTTTGAATCCAGAAAATTTATGGATGAAATCACAACCACTCCAACCACAGAGGATATCAATCATATACCTACAAATCAACAATTTTATGGGAAGAAGAATACCATGGTTGCAATAAGAGCAATGAATTTCTAGTTGAAAGTAGAAATCAAAGACATAAGAATACCATGTAATCCTCTTTATCATCAAATGTTGTTTCATATTTGTGTGGGTGTGTTTTGAGTTATTGACTCCTAATATTATTGTTTCATACAAATTTAACTAAACCCATCAAATCCATTTCAAATTATTAAAAATCAAAACCCATCAAACCCATTTCAGAAATCACAACCACTCCAACCACAACAATTAAAATAGCTTACACCGAATTAAAATTAGAGACTTACAGTTTCACCATCTCTCTGCGTTTACTTTGGGAAGACAAATTATTAGAAATTAGAAATCAAATTATTAGAAATCCATTTAACTTTGAATTTCTGCGAATTAAACCCATCAAATCCATTTCAAATTTCAGAAATCAAAACCCATCAAACCCATTTCAGAAATCACAACGTACTCAATTTTCAAACAGATATAAAATGCATGACACAATGTCAACCAATAGCTAAAGGATCAACTATGGAATAAGTACAAAGCTAAGCACAAATTTCAACTTATTGTCTTGTAAACCTTTTGGCAATCCTAGAATAAAAATATATGGGAGAAAGAAAAAGAATATTACACAGTTGCAGCAACTGGGTTCCTTGGCAATCACATAACTAAGCCAATTAAGTATTACCTAACGGGTCAATTCAAAAACTCATCTACAAAAAATAAATGCACAAATAGATAAATAAATAAATAAACTTTTAAAGGATATTAGACCTGGTTTGGAATAAGTTATTTTAATAATTTTTAATTTTTTTATTAAAATATAAGGTAAAAAAATTAATATATTTTGAATAACTTTTTAATTTTTTATGAAAAATTGTACAAAATAGAGGGAAATTTTTTTCTTTTTATTTTTTGGTATAGGTCGTTTACTTTTAAAAATTTTTTTTTTATTTTTTAAATTTTAAGCTAAAATATTGAGAGCTAAGACAATGAAATTTTCAAAAGACAATGAAATTCTTAAATTTTTTTATTTTCTAGTCAATTACCATGAAATCAAGAAAAGACCCAGATCCAAATTCATAAAACACTATCTGATCATGTAAACTCAATTCAGAATTAAAGGAAAAATAAATAACTCCATAGAATTGTTCAAATCTCTAGTTACAGAAGCGAATTTAAATGCCAAAGAATGAAAATCAAACCTAGAAATGAACGAATCCAGTTGATCTTGAACCACAAAATATCTATAAAATTCAATAAAATATCTATATATGTACATACGATCTCCCTCTCTGTATTAGTGTGTGTGTAGTAAAGATTAAATCATGCTGCATACTTCTAAGCATATCTTCACACAAACTCACAAGGTACTATTGTTGACTTCCTCATTGACTTGTTACATTTAAAAACAAACACAGGTCTTAATCTCTGCAATTTCCAAATCAAAGAAGATGCAGAGCAATCCCATTGCTATATTTTCTTTCTGTCAAGAGGCTATTTACAATCTCAATTATGCCTAATTATAGATTTTTTCTTTATATAGTGAAAAATTGAACAAACAAAACAACACCAACAACACCACCATCAATCCAAATCATCAATCGACTAAAAACACAACAATTAGTTACCTTACCCGTATTTTCTCTACCAGGTTTGCCTTGTCGCTCTTCACCATCGACAGTTACCTCTGTTTCATGAATCTTCTTCTCCACCACACGTTCCTTTTCCTTTGAATCCTTATATTTTCGCCCCAAATCTTTTTCAGACTTTGCTGCTACTCTTACTCTTACTCCTAGAATCCTTAACTTTGTTGCTACTCTTACTGTTTTCTTTCTCTCCCACTAAACCCCCACTTGATTCAATCTTCTCACCACCACCACCATCGTGCTTTCTACTACTTTTACTCTTCGAATCAACCAAAGCTTTCGACTTTGAAGTCTTATCCCCATCAATCCTTGAACTTTCCACTTTCAGTAATTGAAAAAAGGAACATGATACTTCAAACATAGAGAAACAACCCATGCATTGCTCTCCTACGTAATAAACTCCCAAGTGTTCATAACTAACCTACCTAACTCTTAAAAAAGACAAAAAGCATTGAATGGAAAAAAAAACATTCCACTCTGCTCCCCCAAATGATGAGCTAACCAACATAAAACCCACTCCAAAATGTCTGGAAAGTTGTTTCCTCCAAACCATTTGGGTTCAAATATATTGCACCCGAAATTCTCAGTGGCCATAAATTTAAAGTTAGCAGCATGTTCCTAAAATAATACACATGAGAAGCATCTATAAAGAAGTTACACTTACAGGTATTGCCAGGGCAACAGGATCCACTGGAACATTGAAGGGCTCAGCAGCATCCATTTTCATAACCATCTTAATGACCTGTGAACACATAAGATGATTCATTAATAAATAAGTAAAAATGTTCTAACCACATTTCAAGCAAAGATTGTGTTTACATAGGTGTCAACAAATATGATTTACATGTATATAAAGGTCGTACCCAATGCATATTGCTCCCATTAGACATCAACAACAGGGCGGTTTTTAATTCTTGCTTTTCGTATTGAGGATCCTGATGAAGCGAGTTTGCTTCTTTTTGATGCGTCCTTCCATTCTGCACCTGTTCTGCATTGCTACCTGGTTCTATACTGGAGGCAACTATTCCACCTATTAGAAATAATTTATAAATTCAGATCTTATAAATTATCAGCAAACCCAAAATAATTTATAGTTTTTTGGGTTATTTATCATTATAAATTATTTCACCTGATTAGAAATAATTATCATCATATAAATTCAGAAATAATATTTCACTCTGAATCTTCGGTAATCTCTCTCCCGCTTAAGTTTTTTGGGTTATTTAAAATTTTAATCTGAATTTATATGAGAAAATCTCTACTGTAAATTATAAGAAAATCTCTAACTGTTGGTAAATTATTTTATCATCAGGTGAAAATAGTGAAATAATAACTCTCACTCTGAATCTTCGGTCTAAGGGGTCTTAACTGTTGTCCAGTATAAGAAAATCTCTAAACCATATATTTTCTTAGTTTAAAATATATGCTGGTATATTTTCTTAAAATGCTACTGGTATATTTTCTTAAAATGCTATTCTTAACCATTAAGTATAAATATCATCCAGAGTGAATTTAAGTATAAGTATATATTGATGAGTATATTCAATATATTCCAGTATAAGTATATTCAATATATAAATTATTTCCAGTATAAGTATATATTGATGAGTATATTCAATATATTCCAGAAGCACTGGCCTGATGAGTATATTTCCAGATGAGTATATTTCCAGTTTATCATCATGATGAGTATAAAATTATTCCAGTATATTAATTTACCAGTTTATCAGTAAACTGGAAATATACTCATCAATAAACATTTCCGGTATACTCATCAATAAATTAATTTACCTGATGAGTATATTTCCAGAAGCACTGGCCTCACATCCGCTTAGTTAAAATCTCTACTGTAAACATTTATATGATGATAAATTATTTCACCTGATGATAATTATTTCACCATTAGACATCAACAACAGGGCGGTTTTTAATTCTTGCTTTTCGTATTGAGGATCCTGATGAAGCGAGTTTGCTTCTTTTTGATGCGTCCTTCCATTCTGCACCTGTTCTGCATTGCTACCTGGTTCTATACTGGAGGCAACTATTCCACCTATTAGAAATAATTTATAAATTCAGATCTTATAAATTATCAGCAAACCCAAAATAATTTATAGTTTTTTGGGTTATTTATCATTATAAATTATTTCACCTGATTAGAAATAATTATCATCATATAAATTCAGAAATAATATTTCACTCTGAATCTTCGGTAATCTCTCTCCCGCTTAAGTTTTTTGGGTTATTTAAAATTTTAATCTGAATTTATATGAGAAAATCTCTACTGTAAATTATAAGAAAATCTCTAACTGTTGGTAAATTATTTTATCATCAGGTGAAAATAGTGAAATAATAACTCTCACTCTGAATCTTCGGTCTAAGGGGTCTTAACTGTTGTCCAGTATAAGAAAATCTCTAAACCATATATTTTCTTAGTTTAAAATATATGCTGGTATATTTTCTTAAAATGCTACTGGTATATTTTCTTAAAATGCTATTCTTAACCATTAAGTATAAATATCATCCAGAGTGAATTTAAGTATAAGTATATATTGATGAGTATATTCAATATATTCCAGTATAAGTATATTCAATATATAAATTATTTCCAGTATAAGTATATATTGATGAGTATATTCAATATATTCCAGAAGCACTGGCCTGATGAGTATATTTCCAGATGAGTATATTTCCAGTTTATCATCATGATGAGTATAAAATTATTCCAGTATATTAATTTACCAGTTTATCAGTAAACTGGAAATATACTCATCAATAAACATTTCCGGTATACTCATCAATAAATTAATTTACCTGATGAGTATATTTCCAGAAGCACTGGCCTCACATCCGCTTAGTTAAAATCTCTACTGTAAACATTTATATGATGATAAATTATTTCACCTGATGATAATTATTTCACCATTAGACATCAACAACAGGGCGGTTTTTAATTCTTGCTTTTCGTATTGAGGATCCTGATGAAGCGAGTTTGCTTCTTTTTGATGCGTCCTTCCATTCTGCACCTGTTCTGCATTGCTACCTGGTTCTATACTGGAGGCAACTATTCCACCTATTAGAAATAATTTATAAATTCAGATCTTATAAATTATCAGCAAACCCAAAATAATTTATAGTTTTTTGGGTTATTTATCATTATAAATTATTTCACCTGATTAGAAATAATTATCATCATATAAATTCAGAAATAATATTTCACTCTGAATCTTCGGTAATCTCTCTCCCGCTTAAGTTTTTTGGGTTATTTAAAATTTTAATCTGAATTTATATGAGAAAATCTCTACTGTAAATTATAAGAAAATCTCTAACTGTTGGTAAATTATTTTATCATCAGGTGAAAATAGTGAAATAATAACTCTCACTCTGAATCTTCGGTCTAAGGGGTCTTAACTGTTGTCCAGTATAAGAAAATCTCTAAACCATATATTTTCTTAGTTTAAAATATATGCTGGTATATTTTCTTAAAATGCTACTGGTATATTTTCTTAAAATGCTATTCTTAACCATTAAGTATAAATATCATCCAGAGTGAATTTAAGTATAAGTATATATTGATGAGTATATTCAATATATTCCAGTATAAGTATATTCAATATATAAATTATTTCCAGTATAAGTATATATTGATGAGTATATTCAATATATTCCAGAAGCACTGGCCTGATGAGTATATTTCCAGATGAGTATATTTCCAGTTTATCATCATGATGAGTATAAAATTATTCCAGTATATTAATTTACCAGTTTATCAGTAAACTGGAAATATACTCATCAATAAACATTTCCGGTATACTCATCAATAAATTAATTTACCTGATGAGTATATTTCCAGAAGCACTGGCCTCACATCCGCTTAGTTAAAATCTCTACTGTAAACATTTATATGATGATAAATTATTTCACCTGATGATAATTATTTCACTATTTTCAGCAGAGAGAGTTATTATTTCACTGTTTTCACCTGATGATAATCTGAATCTTCTGTTACAAACCCATCAAGATCTGAATCGGTTGTAGAGAGAGTTATATAATATGATAATCCAATCCACAAAACAGAGAGAGAGAGAGAGGTTTTACTTTCGGGTATGGCGAGGGTTTTGGAGAGAGAGCTTCTCGTATACCAGAGCGTCGAACAGAGCTTCTCATATACCCTACAACAACACATTTCAATTTTCTTTTTTTTTTTCCCTTACAAAAACCCTTAACAAAAAATCCCAAATTCTACAACAACAACAAAAAACCTAATTCTACAACAACAGATTTCAATTTGTAGTTATATACCTGGTTCGGGTCGTAGACAGAATCGGGCTGGTCGGAGAGAGAGAGTCGAGAGAAGACAGATCGTCGACAGAAGAGAGTCCGGCGGGACTGAGCAGCGAGAAGCGAGACTCGATCGTCGGAGAGAGAGACTCGACTCGATCGTCGGATGGAGGGAGGCTCGGTCGGTGACAGCCTCGGTCAGGTCGAAGAGAAGGGTTGTAAGGGAAGGAGGAGTAGCGTAGCGAAGAGGGAGGGTGGGTATCGAAGGGTTCGAAGGGTCTTCAATGGCTGTGGTGATGAGAGACACTGTGACAGAGAACGTGGGAGAGAGGGAGCTGAAGAGAACGTGTTTGGGGACGTGGGAGAGGGACAGATGAACTCAAACGGGTGGAAAATGCATCTGATTCATCTTGGCCATTGATCTAAACTCAGGATTCATCTTAACCCTTAAAACCAAATGTATCTCACATACATTTTAAGACATTTTCAAAATCCCTCTTGCCTTATTATATAGATATATATATAGTTACTGAACTTATTTATATATATACACATATTTTTTAGGAGTTGCTAAACTTACACAGAAGTCAAATGCATGCTGGACTCAACCTCACGGCACGATCTGAGTTCCTCAACCAAAGCATTCAGATCATTCCAAGACGACCCACCTTCTTCAACAGCCCTCTTAGCCATCTCTCCCAAACCTCTTGCTCTGTTTCTCATCTCCTCTGCTTCCTCAGTCACCACCATCACTTTCCTCACACCCTTCTCTATTGCCTCCCAACCCACCACCACCCTCTGTTCCCCAAACTGAACCCACTCTTCAGCTCCCACTCCAACCCCTGTCTTCAACACATCAGTCACAAGCTTTTCGTTGAAAAACTGCTCTGCGCATATCGGCCACGTCACCATCGGCAACCCCGCACTCACTCCTTCGATCAGAGAGTTCCAACCGCAGTGAGTCACAAAGCTTCCCACTGATTCATGTTCAAGAATCATCAATTGCGGTGCCCAACCTCTGATTATCAGTCCCTTCTCTGACTCTCTCATTCTCTCTTCAAACCCTTTTGGCAACCAATTGGGATTGTTATCATCTTCCTCTTTCTCTCTCCTCACCACCCATATGAATTCTTGCCCTGATGCTTCAAGCCCCTTTGCGATCTCAATCAACTGCGAGTCTCTGAATTGAGTCAGAGACCCGAAACATACGTAAACGACCGAATTGGGTTTCTTGGAATCGAGCCATTTCAAGCAATCGTGTTGGTCGATGGATGCTTCCCTTCCTCTCTGAGCCTTGTCGTCATCGTCCCTGTTACAAAGCGAAACAGGGCCGATATGCCAGACTTTCCTTCCTTGCTTGTACTGATCGGTGAAAGCAGGTTCGAGCTCATAGAAGCTATTGAAAATAACTCCGTAGCTACTCTCGAAAGACTCGTCAAGTCTGTCCAGCAATCGTGTAAACTCATTCGATTGCTCATTCTCCAATAGAAGTCTTATCAACTGTAATCTGGTTAATTTGATCTGGTGTGCAAGGACAGGCACGATAAACGGTTCTGTATCGGAGTTCACATGTTCGTGAGGCTTGTGTTTATTTAAGCTCTCTGTAATGCATGTTGTGAAAAAACCAGACCCATAGAAGACCAATCTAGGAATTCCGAACTTGGCTGCAAGATTTGTTGTCCATGGGAAGAACATATCGGCGATGAGGGCATTCGGCCGAGATTCTTCAAGAATCTGTTCGAGAGGTTGTTGAAGCATGTTTATGGCGGTGATGAACTTCATCTGGGTTTCATGGGAGGTGATTAGATCGAGACTTTCGAAGCCTTGAGGAAGACCAGCCTCTTCGGCAGGGAAGTTGAGGACTTTGATGGCGATATTGATGCTGCGATTTTTCGATGATTGGGTGGTTTTGGAGAAGAAAACAGGGGCGTTGAGAGGGGTGGTGACAATGGTGGTTTTGACACCGCGGGCGGCCAAGAGTTTGGCCATGTCCATGATTGGAAGCATGTGGCCTTTAGCCATTAGAGGGAAGAACATGATGTGAAGCTGATTAGTTTCAGTCATGTTCATCATATTGGTGAATTGGTAAGGCCTTGACCTTGGAATTTTTTTTTACACAACTAGAACAAGAAATGATGGATGGCATAGAAGTTTGAGAGATAAATGAACATTGGCATTGCAAGTGTTTTGGTTTTTATCTTGGTTCAGGCCAAAAGTACTTTCCATTAATTTAATAAAAAACAAAAATAAAATTAAAAATATTAGGTGGTTTCGGTCGCCACCCGGCATCATGTGGCACTGCTACCATCAATCTTCAAATGTCATACCCGGCGTGCGCCCATCAAATTTTATCCTTTTTTTTTTTCAATGAATCACAATACTTATCGGGCACCATCTGGTCATGCCGCAAGATCACTAAATAAATTTTCTTAATTGTGGACTTAAATCACTATTATTACATCTTGGCATTGTCAAAAAAATTATGAAAATTTATTACTATTTTAAATTTAGGCCTCGTTTAGGATGCTACCTTTTTAGTCAATTAGTCAAAAAGTTACTAAATTAGTCAATTAGCCAATTAGTCATACCAAAAAGTCAACAATTACGGCTTCTCTCTACTTTTTGCACAGTTTTTCGTAATTAGTCAAAAAGTCATCCCAAACATACAAGTTTTTTTTACCTACCTTTTTAGTCAATTAGCTAAAAAGTTACTAAATTAACCTGTTCCCAAACGAGGCCTTAGAAAGAACCATTATAAATTCTTAGATAATGTAACAAATATCTTTTATTATAATTTTGAAATCTATATTATTATATAAACAAAAATATTGTGGCCTTTTAAAAATTGAAATTCTAATCTATTTTTTTAAATTTTTTTAATTTTAAAACTATCAATGAACTACTAGTCATTGGTCATTGTGATATGATTAATATGGTAATATATTTGACATTTAAACTTTAACCCTTTTAAAACATTTTTTATGAAATCTAAAATCATTTTTTTTTTCGAATTTCAAAACATCAAAATGTATTTCATTATTGATTCATTGATCAATAAATTAATGTTTTTCAAATTCCCTTAAATCATGATACTTTTCAAAAAAAATAAACTAAGATATATTTTCGAATCTAAAAATACACATGTTACAAAGTAACAAAATTAATAAATATTATTTTTTCAATATTATTAAATTTTGTCAAAATGACATTTTTTTTTTCCCCTAAAATTCATTTACATATCTACTATCCATTATAGTGGTTCACTTGAAAGTGATTGCCTCAAATTATGTTCATTCGACAATTATTTTCAAATATATTGTATTTCGTACTAAGCATTAGTTAACTTTTTAAAACTTCTTCTTAAATCAAATTTCAATAATTTCTAATTAATATTGAATTTTATTTTATTTTTTTTGAGACAATTAGGGAGACGTCCTCCATTTATACTTGTGTAAGAGTTTAAGAACAACAAAAATTAATTTGATTGTTAAGATTCCTAAGATTTAAAATTTTAGAAGGATATATGAGCCAAAATGCCCTTTCAATCCTAGAATTCCTTTTCTTCTTTTCCTTTTTTTTTGAAAAATATCCCAAAAAAAATGAAAAGTAAAAAAACAATTACAAATTCATGAAAGTACAACACTCATTTGCGCAATCTAGTGCATAAATCATTTGTACTCCCCTATCAGATTAAAATGACATATTTGTCCCTGTATATATATATATATATAAAATAAAATAATACAAATATTTTGTTCATGTCATTTCAAAGGAAATAAAAATAAACTTATTTGATTTAATTCACACAAAAAATTAAGTTTTTTTTTTTTTTTTTATGTTCCATATTTTTTTTTTACTGAATTTTTTAAATATTTTAAGCAAATTTTTATTTTTATTTTTTAGATAGGAATAATTTAAATATAGTTAAGAAGTATAATATTTTGTGATATAATGATAGAAATAAAAATGAAAATTTATATTTGTATATAAAAATTTATACAAAAAATATCAAAAAAATGTTGTGATAGTGATATTGTTGTAAATATAAATCATGTTTATGGATGTTTTATTTTAAAGTGAAAAGTCACCATTATATTATATAATTGTGTTTGAAAATTCTATATAAAATTTATGTTTGTATATCATCACTCAATAAGAATATGTTCAGATAATATTTAATGATGAAAAATTGTGTTTTCAAACACTCAATTATATATCATCACTCAATAATATTTTGTGATATAATGATGGAAATAAAAATGAAAAATTATATTCATATATACAAATTTATATAAAAATATATCATAAAAATGTTGAGATAGTGATATTGTTGTAAATATAAATAATATTTATAGGTGTTTTGTTTTAAAGTGAAAGGTCACCATTATATTATATAATTTTGTTTGAAAATTCTATATATATTTTTATATCATCACTCAATAAGAATATATCCAGGTAGAATTTAACGATGAAAAGTTATAGAATATAGTTACGATGATAGGAAGAAGAAATTGTAGGAAAAAGTGCAACAATTCATGGGATAATTTATCATAAGATTCCAAATTTCAGAGAGGATAATGTAATTTTTTAAATGTGAAAAGAGAATTTTTATTAAATAAAAATCTCAAGAAGTATCAATGTAACTTATGCTAAAAAATAAAATAATTGACTAATAAAATAGAAGGAAGAGAGTATGATATTAGTATTTGAAATAAAGTTGAAATTACCTAATAGAATGAAGGGTGTATGATAATAGACTAATAAAAATATCAGTCTTTAATGGCTACCCACGCTTATCCTCCTTTATCACAATACGGGGTAATTATTCAATAATCTCAGAATATGGACATGTAATATTCTATAGTATTATATGTGTGTTTGGTAGAGCTTAAATCCAACTTATTTTAGCATTTAACTTAAATTAAGTGATTTTTGTGTGTTTGGTGTAGTTCAAGTGATCACCTTTTAGCTTAAATTAAGTCAAAAAGGTGATTATTCTTTGAGTGGGGGAAGAGGTGCTTTTCAGATTCAACTTAAGCACGCAGTTGAAATTTGAGGGGCAAAATGACTTAAATGCCCCTCACAATTTCAAGTTATTATAAGTGTGCCATATATATATACCAAACATACTCATTTCTATCTCTTCACACGAACCAGAGAGACGATTTCTGACAAAAGGAGGTGATTTCCAACGAACCAGAGCTCTCTCTCTCTCACACGAACCAGTGAACCAGTGCTTTCTCTCTTCTCTCTCTTTCTCTCTCTCTCTTACATACGAACCAGAGGCATTAAAGCCCTAGCACTATGAAACCCTAGCTCTCTCTCTCTCTCGTTCTCTCTCTCTCTCTCTCATCGCGATTGATAGCGTGACAAACCCTAGCTCTCCGTCCCTCTTCGCGACTGACGCTGTGACAAAACCCTAGCTCTCTCTTTTCGTGATTGCGGCTAGGGTTTTACAAGGGGCTGCTGACAGTGAGATGAGAAGGAGGAGAAGGAGGAGAAGAAGAAGAAGGGGCTGTCAGCCTGACAAAACCCTAGCTCTCTCTCTCTCTCTCTCTCTCTTCGTGATTTACGTTGTTGTTGGTCTCTCTTTATTTCTATGCCTTCATCGTTGTCCTCCATCTTCCATCGCGACCGGCCGTGCGAGGCGATCTCAAACCCTAGCGCCGCCACGTCTCTACTGTGAGTGCTGGAGCTAGGGTTTTCAATGTTTTTTTAATAAAATAATAATAATAATAATAATAATAATAATAATAATGCATTTTAGCTATTGATGAAATAAATTTTATACTAATTTATACTAATTAATAATTTTAGTATTAATTGATGCTAATTAAGCCATTAATTGACACTAATTAATTTATAAAGAAAAAATGAAATAATTTTATACTAATTGATACTATTAATAATTTTAGTATTAATTGATTCTAATTAAGCCATTAATTGATACTAATTAATTTATAATGAAAAGATGAAATAATTTTATACTAATTGATACTATTAATAATTTTAGTATTAATTGATGCTAATTAAGCCATTATTTGACACTAATTAATTTATAATGAAAAGAAGAAATAGTTTTATACTAATTGATACTATTAATAATTTTAGTATTAATTGATGCTTATGAAGCCATTATTTGACACTAATTAATTTATAATGAAAAAAAGAAATAATTTTATACTAATTGATGCTATTAATAATTTTAGTATTAATTGATGCTTATTAAGCCATTAATTGACACTAATTAATTTATAATGAAAAAATGAAATATTTTTATACTAATTGATGCTATGCTATTAATAATTTTAGCATTAATTGATGCTAATTAAGCCATTAATTGACACTAATTAATTTATAATGAAAAAATGAAATAATTTTATACTAATTGATGCTATTACTAATTTTCATATTAATTGACACTAATAAATTTATAATGAAAAAATGAAATAATTTTATACTAATTCATACGATTATTGAATGATAATTTTTGTAATACTAATTATATTAACTTTTATTAATGAAATAATTTTTTTTTTAAAATTAAAACTGGAAAAAATACAAAATAATCATTTTTATATCATATAAGGGCAAAAAGGATAATTACACAGTAAAAAGTTATTTTATAGCTTATTAACCAAACATTACTCTGTTGCTTAAATCCATAATCCCACAACTGCACTAAACAGATTAACAGGTTATGTTTACAGATATAAGCTATAATTTGTTAAGTTATAATCTATAATCACTTTTTCACAGCTCTGCCAAATGGGGCCTATGATTGGTGAAGAATGTGGGTAGGTAAGGCATTGTGCTGAGTAATTAGATAACATTAATAATATATTGAATGATGATTGGTTAGAGAGTATAAACACGTGATACTCCAAAAATATTAAATAATTTCCCTACGTGGGTTGGTGTTCATTGGTCAGTCAAGATTACCCAAACCTTTTTTTTATTATTTTTTTTTATTTTTTATTTTCCAATTTTTGATAAGAGTTTGAACATAGTTTTTTTTTAGTTTTTATTTTTTATTTTACAAGAAAATCCTCCCTACTCTCCCGCAGGTCCAAGGCAGCGCCCCTTTGTAGAGATTACCAAGGTGTCCTGTTAGCCGTTCCGAACGAGGAGACTATAACCTGAGAACTTGCCCCGATCTCCCAAGACAAACTCCGCTTAAGTCAAGACTCGCACAACGAGGGAGCATTGAACCCAATTTAAACATAGAGCATGTTTGTTTTGAGGGATAAAGGTGTGGGATTGGACTATTAGTCCCACCGGACTAATAGTCCATTGTTTGTTTGAAAAATTTTGCTCCGGACTAATAGTCCCCCCGGACTATTAGTCCCACAAATATGGGACTATCCTATCTCATGGGAGGAGGTGGGATAGAAATCATGGGATTGGTATCCCATGGGATTATTTTGTGAAATGTCTATTTTACCATCCATGCTATTACTTAGTAAACAATTAGAAAAGGGTAAAATAGTCATTTGAATATTTATAAATTATTTTTTTAGTGTTTTTAATTTAAAACTATATATTAAATAAAAAATTTAAATTATAAATTATAAATTTAATTTAATTAAAAATAATAAATTAAAAATTATGGCCTTATAAATTAAATTTTTTTGGTGTTTTAAAAAATTAAATTTACATATTAAATAAAATTATTTTTTAGTGTTGTTAATTTAAAATTATATATTAAATAAAAAATATAAATTATAAATTTAATTTATTTAAAAATAATAAATTATAAATTATGGCCTTATAAATTAATTTTTTTTAGTGTTGTTGAAAATTTAATTTATATATTAAATAAAATTATTTTTTATTGTCGTTAATTTAAAATTATATATTAAATAAAAAATATAAATTTAATTTAATTTAATTGAAAATAATAAATTAAAAATTATGGCCTTATAAATTAAATTTTTTTAGTGTTATTAAATTATAAATTATAGATTACAAGGATAAAATAGTCTTTTGAACATTTATCCTTCTCTATAATATCCCAAACAAACATGGGATTCAATAGAATAGTCCAATCCAGATTTCTAATCCCATGACTAAACAAACATAGGATACAAATTTAGTCCAACCAAATAGTCCCGGGACAATGTATCACAGGACTAATAGTCCGATGGATTACAATCCCCCCTATCCAGTCTGTCCAAACAAACGCACCCATATTTGATTTGTGCATTTCTTGTTTTGCTGAGAAGCTATACTTGTAACTTCTACTTCTACAATAGACTCTTCCAATCGGTAAACTTTAATATTGGTGATGGTCCTAGACCACACAAGAACATGGCATATATACACCTCATAAAGACTCTTCCGCTCAGTAAATTTGGGAGACCACACAAGAACGTGACATATATACACCCTTTTTCTTCTTTTGAAATTTTTTTTTTATTCTTTTATTTTTTATTTTTCACCCTTTATTAAATTTTTTTTAATGTGAGCATAAAGCCTTCTTCATCTTGTGAATAGCTTACCAAACTCGGGGATATTGGGGATGATACTGCACTTTTTGATTTTTTAATTAAAAAAATAAGAGAAAAAAAGATAATTGTTTGAGATATGTTTTTAATTTTTTATGAAAAAATATACATTATAATATTGTAAGAAATACCAAATTTACAGTATTATCCCTACCCCCCATGCGTACTAACAGTGACGAACTTCCTTGGCAATACGGATTGCTTTTTCATTGTGTAGTAGCTAGGGAGAATTGAGAAGATATATATATATATATATATTGTTTTTTTTTTTTGTACATGTTCCCTTTTCGCACGTGAAGTTCAGCTTGTACTTATTTAGGTTAAGTTTGGGTAGTTTAAAAAAAGTTAAAAAGTCAAAAAGTTACTCAAAAAGTTAAAAAGTCATCACTATTCACCAAAAGTCAACAATTACGGCTGCACAATTCCCAATTCTAATTTTTCCCTACAAACTAATTTTTACAATTTTTTATTACACATTTTTCCATAAAAAGTCAAAAAGTTAACCCAAACATTCATATTTTCAACCTCAACTTTTTAGTCTAAAAAGACAAAAAGTGCACTTATTTAGTCTTCCCAAACTTGGCCTTACTTTAATTTGTGGTTACAAATTTGACTTTGCTTTTTCTTTTCACCCACCTATGCAAATGTTTTATTTTTTGTATTTTTATTCTTTCTAATTATTTTGATTATGTAAGAAATTTAAAAATACAATTACAATATATTATGTTTTTGTAATTTTTATTTTTTTTTTGTAATAATTTTGATTATGTAAGAAATTTAACATGTGTATGAAATTGAATGTTGTTGATTATTGCAATATTTTTTTATTTGTTGTGAATTTGGTACAACAAATTATTTCCTTATAATTAACGATATAATAATATAATCACTTTCAACAACATACATCAGTGCTACACAACATACAACGAATATAACACCCGCCATAGCAACAATTGCGTCGGCCTTAAACGTGCACTTGCTGTCGCAGTGCGTATGTAATACTCGCTCTTATAGTCTCCATATGGGGATCTGAGTCCCTTGATTCCATGATATCGCCAACCTAGGTGTATTCGGGGTGGTCAGGCATTTGCGGCGCAACGTACTCGTTGTCGTCTAGGATATTGTGCGTGATCGGGTCAGATTGACTGTTCTGGCGTATGAAGTTATGTAAAGCCATCGACGCACATACGAAGGGCACTTGATCGGAAAATTTTATCTTCGACATATTTCGCAAAGCCTCCCACCTCGACTTCCAAGTATTGAATGTCCGCTCAATACAACTACGCAAGAAGTCATGTGCCTTGTTGAATCGTTCGTACTCGTTTTGTGGTATTCGGTTGCAATAAGCATTTTGGTGATATTGATGCCCCTTGTACAGGGCTAGATATCCTGTCTTTTTGCTGTACCCGCTATCGACCAAGTAGTATTTGCCCGAAGTTGAGGAAGCCTCCCACATCGACTTCCAGCAGCTTCTGCTTTCCATGCACCTCTTGCGGGTATCCCTGCACCAAGAATCACAATCCGGTAGACCCGATCACACCGTAAGCCTCCAAGGCACCAGTGTACCAAACCAAGCCTCCGTTTGAATTCGAAGTTGACCTGACCGCACTTAAGGTCAACAAGTTGAAGAAACTTTTCAAGCGGGCACAGGATGTGAACTCAATCCCCGACATCGAAGATAGATATACTGACTCTGCAGTAACCTTGCCAGACCGGTTTAAAATACCACACATAGATCGGTTCGATGGCTCTAGAGATCTCATGGTTTATCTACAGTTGTTCTCAGATATTCTACGGCCGATGGGCCTTACTAGACTTCAAAAGCTGTCGCTTTTCGGCCGGACCTTGTCAGGAATAGCGGCTATCTGGCATGTAAAGCTGGAGGACTCTGTGAAGCGAAGTTGGGAAGAAATGGCTGAGGCCTTCATCGCACAATACTCATATAACACGCAGATCGAGGTCACAACTCGTGATCTTGAGGCAACCTGTCAGGGGCCAAATGAGGGCTTCTCAGATTTTGTAACGAGGTGGAAGGTCAAGGCTTCGATGATGACTACTAGGCCATCTAAGAAGGATCAAATCAGGATGGTGGTTCGCAATCTGCAAGGGAAATTACTGCAGAAGATGATTGTCTTACCGTTATTCACGTTCACTGAGCTCCACGAGATAGGAGTTTAGATTGAAAATACAATGAAATAGGGGTTGATAACCAATGAGAAGGAGCAGGCCAAGAGGCCTTTTATGCGCAGTTCCAATGCAACCACTAGCGGAAGCATATCTGTGCGGCCATCTGATGTGAACGTCGTTACTACCATAACCAAAACTGCCAACCCTTTCGCCAGCACAAATCCACAAACCTCAAACAACCAAGCTTGATCTCAAAGGGTCTTTACCCCACTCTACATGCCTTTATCACAAGCCCTGAGGGTGCTGATCAAAAAGGGGCACCTCAAGCCATTATAGTCTCGCCCACTACCCGATCCTCTTCCACCTAAACACAACCTAGCCAAATATTGTGTTTTTCACCAGCAGCATGGTTACGACACTGACCAATGCTTTAGGCTGCACCATGAGATTCAAGATCTTATTGACAACAAAGTGATAGCACCACCCCAAAAGCCAAATGTAACCACCAATCCTTTCCCGACCCATAACCAAGTTCCCCCACCCCAGAACTTAAACCTAATACATACACTAGCCATCCCCTATGACCCCAGCGTATATATTACCCCTTCTCACCTACCCAGACAGGTCGTGTTCATTCCTGAAAGCACGGACTTGTGCATGATGGACACGTCCACACTTCAACCTGAACCCGTGGTGGTGACAGTGGTAAAAGAAGAGAGGTTGGCTTTAGAGAAGAGTACAAGTCTATTGCCTGAGTGTTCTGAGGATTTGACTGAGGGGGAATATGACCCGTGTTGTTACATTGTGCTAGTTGATCAAGCCAAGCCTGAAGTGGTATTGCTAACAGCAGTGGAGGTCAATGTGGTTCAAGAGGATGGCTCGAGCCAAGGTCTGGATAATCTGGCGGACCTGGAAGAGGACTTAGACAATCTGCAGTTCTATGACGAACAAGATTAGGGGGACGTGTAGATTGACTGGTTTGATTTGAATGGGTCGACAGACAATTCGGGGTGGTTAAGTGATAAACCTGACATGGAGGAAGGAACTGAACCAAAACCTGAAGAAAAGGAAGAAAGAATAGCTGGAGTGGCCGGAATGGCTGAAGGAAAGGGGAAACTGTCGGAGAGCACGGGCATCAAGAATTTACCTCAGGAACTGGGTGCCGTGAGTACCGCTGATACAAAACAAGAAGCCGCGTTGAAGCGGTTTGAAAAATAGAGGGATCAAGACAAACAGAAAGTTGAAATAACCCAACACCCTGTGGGAGATGCTCATGATGTGAGAATAATCAGACCAGAATTGAAGAATTGTTTATCGGTTATCGGAGGTGTATGGTGGGAAGATGATGATCTACCTTTGGCCCACACTGACGAGGATTGGGGTAAGTCCCTACCAGACAATACTTGGTACTCTGAAGAGATTGACAACATGACAAGGAGTGGAAGGTATTTCAAACCCCACACTTGGACCAAACTGAAGCCTCTAGGAAAGATAGAGAAGTTGAAAAGCAGAAAGAAAAATAGTTGGAAGAAGAGGCAGTGCTGAAACAACTGAAGAAGATCCAAGATGATATTTCAATCTGGGGGTCTACTCATGGCTTCTCAGGTGCATCAACGGCTATATTATCAGCAATGGACAAAGCCAAATTGTCCATTGATACGACTCCTAAACAGCTTATGGGGCTGGTCTTCCCAGGAGGCCCTGTGCGAACTCTAACCTTTTCAGATAAAGAACTGCCACTGGAAGGCTTAGCACATAACAAACCTCTGTACATATCAGTAGAGTGCAGAGAAAAGTGGGTACCAGTGGTATTGGTCGACAATGGATTAGCAATCAACGTCTGTCCATCCCCCACAACTTATGCCATTGGCATGAAACCAACAGATTTCGTGCCTACAACCCAAGTGATTCGGGCATATGACAATACGAGCAGAGAGGTTATGGGAATGGTACAGATTAGAGTTCAAGAGTGCCCAGCTCAACAGGATATTGAGGTCCATGTTCTAGATGTGCCGCCACTTTCAATCTACTGCTAGGGAGGCCCTGGCTACACCAGGTGAAAGCTATCTCCTTTACCCTTCATCAAATGCTACAAAACCCTCATGAAAAGGGAGTGTCTATCATTTTTAGGAATTCGTCTATCCATCCTCCACCAGAGGTAACTACACCTGTGTTGGAAATCGTTCATGGCAAGGAGGTTGTTTTCCTTTTAGGGTTCACTCTAGCTGAGGCTCGAGCAGTGCAAACTATCTTAGCAACTGATGAGGGCTTGTATGTCAGTGCCCAATCAATCTATTTCATGAACAAGCTCCAACATGTGCCAGGAATGGGAATAGGAAGAAGTGGCTAGAAAGGCGTCACAGCATTGGCCGATGTGCCACATAATCCACATGTCTTTGGTCTTGGCTATACGCCTACCAAAGAAGATTGGGTCAGGAAGAGGGAAGAGAGAAGAGATGGCAAGCAGAGCTAGAGCCAAGCAGGCCGCGAAACGATATGAGCTTGTTCGCAGACTGATCTGGGGAACACTAAATGGTCATTTTGTTCGGGAGGGTGAAGACTTCCCATTTTGCGGCTTTCCCGAGCCCTGGTTGAATTCTGAGAAGCAGCGTCTTCTTGGCTTTGAAATTTTCTTTGACTTGCAGTTGCAAGACAGTGATACAGAGGAAAAAGCTAAACCAACTGCTGAAGCTGAGAAGAGCATGGAAAATGACTCGGACAACAACGAGCTTGAAGTAGGGGCAGCATTAGCATGTCTCCTTTCGGATCCTCCGGTCGATTCATAGAGCTTGGGGGATAACCTAACTATCTCCATAATCAGGGACCAATCGGGGTGTGAACCCATCTAGCAGCATTTTGGATGCATCTGAAGCACCATCTCTCGTTTGGTAATTTGAGGAGAGCTACCTGTCTAGTAGTTCTGAGTCGGGTAGTGAACCAAAATTTGATTCCACAGAGTCTGTGGAGTCAGAATCAGATTCTGGTTCTTCTGAGTCTAAGCTCAGTATTCTTGGGGGTGATAACCCGAATGCCAAGGTCTTGTCCAGGTTGTCTTTTTCTTTTGCTTTTGAGTTGGTTGTAATCGAAGAGCTGGATGAGTTGGACTTTATGAATGAGAATGCTGCTGCAGATTCTGAGTATTTCTCTGTGCCGTTTGTTTATTACATTAATCGGGACTTTCAAAATTTTAATGAAAACAAAGAGAAAGGAATTCCTCTGGTTTTGAAAATTTTGATTAATTGAGAGGAGGAGAGGTTTGCCAAATCCCTTGTTGACGAAATCATTGCTTTTAATGTGGGTATTGAGAAGGATCTACGTCTGGTCCAAATTGGGTCCACGTTGTCTTCGGAGGAGTGCGAGCACTTAGTCGCTTTATTAAAAGATATCAAAGATGTTTTCGCGTGGTCCTACGAAGACATGCCTAGAATCGATCCTGAGATTGTATAACATCGGATCCCTCTCGACCTCGAGGCCCGACCTGTCAAACATAAGTTGCGAAGAATATGCCCAGATTGGGCTTTGAAGATTAAAGAAAAGGTCACCAAGCAGATTGACTCAGGGTTTTTGCTTGTGTCTGAATATCCAACATGGTTGGCCAACATTGTTCCAGTCCCGAAGAAGGATGGTAGAATCAGAGTCTGTGTTGACTTCAGAGATCTGAATAAGGCCAGTCTGAAAGACGACTTTTCCTTGTCGCATATCGATGAATTTGTGAATTTCATTGTGGGCTATGCATTGCTCTCCTTCATGGATGGATTTTCTGGATATAACTAGATTTTGATGGAGCCCGAAGATAGAGAGAAAACTGCCTTCACTACGCTGCGGGGAACCTACTACTACAAGGTGATGCCATTTGGGCTGAAGAATACCGGGGCTACCTATCAAAGGGCTGCGACCACAATTCTGCATGATATGATCCATAAAGAGGTCGAGGTGTATGTGGATGACATGATTGTCAAGTCCAAAGAAAGAGAGGGCCACTACATCGCCTTGAAAAAATTCTTTCAATGGATCAGAGAATACAGACTGAGGTTGAATCCACAGAAGTGTACTTTTAGTATAACAACGGGGAAAATGTAGGGTTTCTTGATCACACAGAGGGGCATCGAAGTAGATCCTTCCAAAATCAAGGCCATCCTAGAAATGCCACCACCAAGGACTGAAAAGGAGGTGCGAGGCTTTCTGGGTAAAGTGCAATTCATAAGACGATTTATTTCAAAATTAACCTTGACTTGTGAACCACTTTTTGGACTCCTGAAGAAAGGAAAGAAATTCTGATGGGATGATCGATGTCAGTTCGCTTTTGGGCAGATTAAGCAGTACCTTCAGAATCCACCTGTGTTGTCACTGTCAGAGCCAGGGAAGCCTTTGATTCTGTATCTGTCAGTCATAGACACAACTATGGAATGCATGCTTGCTCAGGAATCTGAGGATAAGGTGGAGAAAGCCATCTATTACTTGAGCAAGAAAATGTTAGATTACGAGACCCGCTATACTCCATTAGAGAAAGCTTGCTTAGCCTTGGTATGGGCTACCAGAAAGTTGAGGCACTACTTATTAGCTTAATCCGTAATTTTGGTTTCGAGATTAGATCCCATCAAATATCTCTTTCAGAAACCAGCGCTTATGGGTAGGCTAGCCTGTTGGTTGCTTCTTCTCTTCGAATTTGATCTCAAGTATGTCACTCGCAAGTCGGTCAAGGAGAGAGTGGTAGCATAGTTCCTGGCAGATCACCCAGTAGAAGGGGATGAAGCGGTAGAATACTTGTTCCCAGATGAAGCTATTTTGCAAGTCGAAAAAGAGACTTGGGCAATGTACTTTGACGGAGCGTCTAATCAATATGGTTATGGGATAGGTGTGTTGCTGATACCACCCGAAGATTCCCATATACCTTTAGTCTTCAAACTCCAGTTCAAGGTATCCAATAACGAAGCAGAGTATAAGGCATGTATCGTTGGTTTAGAAACCGCCCTGGAACAAGAGGCAAAAAGGTTGGACGCCATCGGGGACTCGAACCTAGTTGTGTCTCAAATAAATGGAGACTGGAAGGTCAAAGAAGAAAAGATGAAGATTTATCACCAAACTCTGGACATTCTGATTTCTAGGTTTGAAAAGCTGACTTTCACGCATCTACTAAGAGAGAACAACAGGTTCGCTGACGCTTTGTCAACTCTATCTTCTATTATAGACATCTCACTTGAAGTTTGGATACATTCGATCATCATTGAGCAGAGATACACGCCGGCCTATGGGACTATCGCCGCAACAGATGAAGCGCAAGATCAAAACCCTTGGTACTATGATATCTGGAACTTCCAGGAAAAGGAGGTTTATCCACCATGGACAAATGCCAAAGATAAGAGGGCAATATGGCGGATGGTCGTTCAATTTATCATCTACGAAGGTAAACTGTACAAGAGAGGTCATCTTGGAATGCATAAGTTGTGTGTTGAAGCAGAGAAATCAAAGCGCTTGATGGAGGCTATCCATAGCGGAGAGTGCAAAGCGCACATGAACGGAGTAATGTTAACTCGGAAGATTCTCAAGGAAGGTTATTACTGGTATACTATGGAAGAGGATTGTATTAGTTTTGTTGAACGATGCCACAAATGCCAAATTCATGCCAATCGCTTGAATATCCCGTCGTTGAAGCTGTACAACATGACTTCACCATGGCCTTTCTCAGTCTGGGGAATTGACGTTATTGGGGTAGTCACGACAAAAGGGTCGAACGAGCATGAATACATTCTAGTGGCAATTGACTACTTTATGAAGTGGGTAGAAGCTCAGTCTTACGCAGTGTTGAAAGCAGCGCATGTGGCTAAGTTCATCCGAAACAATATCATTTGCCACTATGGAGTCCCAAACGAGATCATTTCAGATAATGGCTCCCACTTTAAGAAAGAAGTGATCGACTTGTTGGAGAAATATAATGTGGCTTTTCACAAGTCATCGACATATAAGCCGCAAACCAATGGAGCTGTTGAGGCTGCCAACAAGAACATTAAGCATATTTTGCAGAAGATGGTTGAGACCAATTGGGACAGGCCAGATAAATTGTCATTCGCACTTTGGGGCTATAGAACTTCAATCCGGATGTCTACAGGGGCAACTCCTTATTCTCTTGTCTATGGGATGGAAGCTGTTCTGCCAATCAAAATAGAAGTCCCATCGCTACAAGTTATGGCTGAGTGTCAAATAACAGAGGCGGACTGGCAGCAGATCAGGTTCGAAGAACTGATGCTGTTTGATGAGAGAAGGCTGAAAGCATTATACCTTGTTCAGGGTTATTAACGCAGGATTGCTAGGGTTTTTATCAAGAAGGTTAAGTCTCGGAATCTCAAAGAAGGGGATTTGGTACTAAAAGACAACCAAGCACCTATCTATGTTGGACTGGTCCTTACATCATCAAAACTATCTGGTCGGGTGGAGCTGTCATTCTCTTGGACCTAGATGGCCTAGAATTTTCCCAACTGATCAACATGGACAAGTTGAAGAAATACTATTCCTAAGAAGCTCGCTAGGCCGAAAACCCGAAAGGGCGACCTAGGCAAAAGTTAGAGCATTGAAAAATTAAAAATAAAGAAAAACTGAGCTCGCAAGGTTGAAAACCCTAAAGGGCGGCCTTGGCAAAAGTTAGAGCGTAAAAAGAGAATATTAATACTCGAATGAGCCCGAACCAAACTACGTAAGGCCTGATTCCCATCTTCGGGATACATAGGCAACTTCATCCTGAAGTTCGACCGTAAACACCTCCAAATCAACTGTCTTGTCCATGTGTTTGATCAGGTCATCTTTGTCTGTTCTTTACCTGAGGGTTCGGTTGTGATCTTTACTCTGAGAGAAGAGCTGGTTACAGTGCTAAGTAGTGTTATTCAATCAAGGGGCAATTTGTGATCTTTGAATTCGAGGTTGTACATCTCGAGGATAGATTCCGTGCATGTCAAGTGGTGATCCTTTTCGAAAATGGTTTTGAAAAGTTTTAATAAAGTTGATTTTTGCTCAAATTTTGCCTTTTACAACTTAGACCATTTTTGGACCAAAAGGAAAAATTTTCAGTGCTCACAACTTTAATTTCATTGATTTCAATACAAAGTTCTCCAACTCTCAATACAAATCAAAGTTTCTTTTATTACATCAAAAAAAAAAATAAAAAAATAAAAATTTAAAAGAAAAGTCAAAGCAATAAACTAGTTACATAGATGAGTCAGGTGCTCGTGCATCCCCCGCTTATGCTTGTGGAAGCTTCTGAAGTCAAAGTGGGTCCGGTTTGTGCCTTATCCTTGAGCCAAGCCAGGCACTTGCCAGAAAAGGCGCAATTGAAACTATGGGTAGGGGCCAGAAGCTCTCTTGCCCTCCAAGTAGTGAGGTACCTAGCCAAATGTGAACCTCGGATGGGGAATGAAACCGGGTACTCTACCCTTTCCTCTGGGCCGGTTTGATCATGCCCAAACTGATGCCTGAACCTGAATGGGAAGTAGAATACACAGTGTGTAAGGCCGATCAGCTAAATGCCAGGTTGCCGAGTCATGCTGTAGCTCATTTCGATCAGATTAAGCCAAGGGCAACGTGTAGACACCCTATTTTTGACTGCCTGCAAGACTCAGACGCTTGGTTCAATACACTCGATGATAAAAGTTGAATTGTGAATTCGTAGCGATTCGGAATCAATCAAGCTTCTGAAATAACCTCACACCTTCAACATTTACCTTGTTAGAACCTATGAGTTTCATTTTTGGATTTTTTCCTACCCTGAGCTGAGTTTGAACAAAAAAAAAAAAAAACAGGGGAGGCCATCAAGGCCCAGCCGTGCATCAGTGATGGCCGGCTGTGGCTATGAATGGCTAGCGGGCCCTCGATGGCGATAAACACTGTTTTGGGTGAGAGGCCGCCAGCTGTCCATTTTTGAAGATATTTATCACCTTTTGAGCTCAAATTCCATAAAATAGAAGCTCTGGGATTGTTTTGAGGGTTGAACAAAAATCTAGAAGTCATATATACGCCTTGAGAGCTCTTATCCCCTCCTTCTTCCATTGTAAGTCATCTTTGAGCTAACCTAGCTTGTTCATACTACCTATATACACCATACACAACCTTGTCTTACCACCATAGAGCCTTGGTTGATCTTGGAGAGGTATAATTTAAGGTTGAGAGTGCATTGAAACCATGTTTGAAGCATCAACAAAGAGTCCAAATTCGGCAAATCTTTTGGAAAATCGATTTTTGGGTCAAAAATGCCAAAATTTTACTGTTTTGCTAGATATAGAGTCACCACCTAAATATTTTATTTTGGAAAAATTTAGGAAACCCATGACTCGTGCCAAAAGCCACGTGTCCGTCATCACCAAAGTTGTCTCGGCTCGGGAACTTGGGTACAAGAGAGGAAGGTCATGAATTGAGCACCCCCGCTCGCCCGATCAAAGATAGGCCTCTACTAATCATGATATGATTTTTATCAACATTTAGTGTTCTTATTCCGGTTATTAGGCTAGCTTTACTATGTGATGCGCACAAACAAGTACAGACTAGTTTGCAAGAATTGAAACAATTCAATTTCATGTTTGTTTGTGAAAAGGGTTTGAATTTTTCAGCTCAAGTGGGCTTAAAGTTTGCGAATTTGCCACTCAACAAAGTGGGCTTAAAATTGGGAATTTGCCACTAGACATGGTGCGCTTAAACATGCATTCGTTGAATCGTTCCAATTCAAACAACAAGCCTTCACCCACAGGCATTCAAGTAGTTTAACAAGCAAGCATTTAGCCTCATGACAAGTATGCTAATCATGGCAATCACTCTTACTCATGCAAGTATGCTAAAGAATTAAAACTCACCTAGTACTCTAAGCTAAGAAGATACGAGTTAGAAAAATATGCATGATTCCTAACTATACAAGATGTCTAATGCATCACATGCAATAATGCAACTAATAGGCTCAGCTACTAATATGGCATATGGATCGACTTGATAACATGTGGTTAAACAAATATTCAAAGAAGTATTGAAATAACAATGCAGTTAGAATAATGTGCCGAGCCTCGGTGTATGCAATACGAATGAATGGATGCAAGCATAAGGTATGCTAATTGAAACATGTCCCTAATCTAACCATCAAAAGCAGATAAATAAAAAGGAGAAAGACGTGGAGTTGGAGAACATACACATTATTACATTACGCTCTCACAAAGGAGAATCCGAATGAATAAACTAGCTAACCGAGCTAAGCTAAGCTAATTAAGCTAATTATTACAAAACTTGAATAAATAGCTAAACTAATTAACTAATTTATTACAACACTTGAAATGAATAATTAACTAACTATCTAAGCTAATTAAGAATTTAACTAGGCTAAGCTAATTAAATAATACAATAACAACTAATTAGATACAACTAATTAGACTAATTAAATATTACAACACAATTAATACGCAATTATGACAATAATACTAATGAAATAATTAATTGCATTTGATAAAGACACAATGGAAGATGGATGAAGGTTGCATGCGCATCTCTTGAAAGCTACTCTGTCTGTCCAGTCCATCTCTGTTTCACCTTCAACCACTGCCTCTGTTACTGCAAGACTGCACTGTTGGCCATACACTAAGGGTCGGCCATGTATCACTGATGGCCGACCGGGTATACAAATGGCCGGTTGTGCATCAATTTGGTGCAAAGTTTTGTTTCTGTGCTCTGAGGTGAAATCAGTGAAAATAGAGCATTTTCAAGCTCTGTTTGTTCTTCCTCCCTTCTCTGTCATAGAAAAGCTTCAAGAGTGGGTTGGGGTTGATTCCAAAACCATCAATGAGCAATGTGATCACTTGATGATCTCGGATTCAATTTTGGACAAAAGTTGATAAAATGCAAAGAATGAGACCACCCCTTCCTCTTGTCGTGGAATAAACTCAATAAGGGTGGTAGAGACGCTTCAAAAATCATCAAAATGCTATGAATTAACATGTGACGACTCTTGACACAAGTAACTTGGCATAACGTCCGGCCAAGTTGAAGCAATTTTAAGCCTTCTTCTTTAAGTGTGTTGATCCAAGTTTTAAACCAATTTTATTAGGCCTTGCCATTCATTAGTCCATTTGTCCATGGTGGTGTTAAAGTCCTCTAAACAAGAAATAATGTCAATCAAGAGGTTCTTCTAAGACATGAGAGAGAGACTACATCGTTGACGATGAATCTCCGAAGAGATTAAGCCATTAAGTGTAGGTCTCCTTTACATGTATTGAACAACCTCAATTGGTTGAAACCGTTCTCAAGAATAAAAGATATGGATGGTTGGTTGATTAGTGAACTGAGACTCCAAACATCAAAAATGAACAAAGAAAGCATAATAAGTAACAAGTATGCTAACTTATGAGACCACAAGTGTATTAAACAAGGTATGAACCAATTGAAAAGGCCTAGACAACCTCAAAACAACCCTTAATACATGAAAATCAGAGGTAAAACATGCATGAAAAGAGCTTGAAAAGCTAGACAATAAAGAAAAGAATTAAGGCTAATAAGCAAGGATAAGGAGGGGTGGCTAGCCCTCCACTTTTGAAGCTTCAAAACATGATTTTTAGCCTTTCTAAACCTCTCAAAATCAGTGTAAATATCAAAGGAAAAGAGTGGAAAAGAGAAGGTTTGAGTTATGAATAAAGGTATAGAAAGGGCAAGCTCTCTCTACCCTTTTGGTAACTCTTCAAACCCAACTCCAATCACTTCAAATAAGCTCAAAACAATTCAAAACAACAAGAATTATGAAGTAAATGATAGAAATGAAGGCAAGAGAGAAGAATACAAGCTTACACCCTTTAAGGGGTAAGCTTGTTGTTGATGCTTCAAACTTGGTTTCAATGCGCTCTCAAGCTTGAATTATACCTCTCCAAGATCAACCAAGGCTCTAGAGTGGTAAGACAAGGTTGTGTATGGTGTATATATGTAGTATGAACAAGCTAGGTTAGCTCAAAGATGACTTGCAATGGAAGAAGGAGGAGATAAGAGCTCTCAAGGTGCATATATGACTTCTAGATTTTTGTTCAACCCTCAAAACAATCCCAGAGCTTCGGTTTTATAGAATTTGAGCTCAAAATGTGATAAATATCTTCAAAAATGGACAGCTGGCAGCCTCCCGCCCAGAACAGTACTTATCGCCATTGAGGGCCGGCCGGCCATCACAGATGCACGGCCGGGCCTTGATGGCCTCCCTTGTTTTTTTTGGTTCAAACTCAGCTCAAGGTAGGAAAAGGTCCAAAAATGAAACTCATGGGTTCAAACAAGGTAAATGTTGAAGGTGTGAGGTTATTTCGGAAGCCTGATTGATTCCAAATCACCGTGAATTCACAATTCAACTTTCATCGTCGAATGTATTGAACCAAGCATCTGAGTCTTGTGGGTGGTCAAAAATGGGGTGTCTATAGCTTCCCCTCTTTGACAGAGCTCAAAGTCATAAAATGAAGTGAGTGAATGTCAAAGCCTAGAGACGACCCATTTTGACAAGGCTGTATGACTTGGACAAGAAAGCAAGACATAAATTAAATGGTTGCGCCAGCAAACTGCCTACGTATCCTTTTGCAAGGAATCAAACCAGCGTAGTTCTAGGGAAAAATGCAAATGATATACATGATACAAGAGCATAACTTATGATCATGCAATGAGGTTGTGCAATGAAACATTTGAATGCAAATGCAATGCAAAGAAAATGCCACAGTTAAACAAACTGAAACAAGGCACATCAATTCCAAAAGAAGTAAGTAAATAAGCACGCCTCGTGTGAGAACCACGAGCCAAACCACATTTCATGTAGAAAGAATATAAGAAAATTAAAGCTCAACTACACAATGTGCAAGAAAGGCGAAGAGTAACATAACCGTCAGGCACACC
Organism: Camellia sinensis; assembly: GCF_055761805.1. NCBI lineage: Eukaryota > Viridiplantae > Streptophyta > Magnoliopsida > Ericales > Theaceae > Camellia > Camellia sinensis. Next base: position 88,523,198 of record NC_138963.1, read on the forward strand.
CGAGGTCTCAATCGAGATCCTAATGCGTTGCACGTCAAAGGAAAAAAAATGGCATAAACACCGGGATGCACCCGAATGTTTTTAAACCAAAGGGTGGTGTGAACACCGGGACACACCGAATGTTTTTAACCGAAGGGGGTGGTGTGAACATCGGGACGCACCTGAATGTTTTCAACCGAAGGGGTGGTGTGAACACTGGGACGCACCCGAATGTTTTTAATCGAAGGGGGTGGTGTGAACACCAAGATGCACCTGAATGTTTTTAACCAAAGGGGGCGGTGTGAACATCGGGACACACCTGATGTTTTTAACCGAAGGGAGTGGTGTGAACACCGGGACGCACCCGAATGTTTTTAACTGAAGGGGTTGGTGTGAAGACCGGGGACACACTTGAATGTTTTTAACCAATGAGGGTGGTGTGAACACTGGGACACACCTGAATGTTTTTAACCAAAGGGTGGTGTGAACATCGGGACGCACCCGAATGTTTTTAACCGAAGGGTGGTGGTGTGAACACCGGGACGCACCTGAATATTTCTAATCGAAGGGGGTGGTGTGAACACCGGGACGCACCCGAATGTTTTTAACCGAAAGGGTTGGTGTGAACACCAGGACGCACCCGAATGTTTTTAACCGAAGGGGTTGGTGTGAACATCGGGATGCACCCAAATGTTTTTAACCAAAGAGGATGGTGTGAACACTGAGATGCTCCCAAATGTTTTTAACTGAAGGAGGTTGGTATGAACACTGGGATGCACCTGAATGTTTTTAACCGAAGGGGGTGGTGTGAACACTAGGATGCACCCGAATGTTTTTAACCGATGCAAACAATCCTAACGTGTCTCACGCGAGAGGAGGAAGAGTGGTAGGAATGTGATTCAAAAGGCACGAATGATTTTACCAGGAAATCCTCTGAATAAACCGTACATACAATAACGTGCATTTCCTCGAATGAACCATACATACAATATCGTGTTGGTAAGAAATGATGAAATGAATTGCGAACTGAACATAACAAGTCATTAATGACCAGAACAGCTTAAATAAGATAAATCATGAAGTTAAACTAATGAAATAAAATCAACATAAATTAAATTATGCGCTTACAACGAAAAAAAATGAAATGGATATCTTACTCCATCTCGTCACTTCTTTCAATCTCTTTGCTATTTCTCCTTCATTCTTCGTTTCCTCCTCTCTCTTTTTTCTTTCTTTTTTTCTTCTTATTTTTTTTCAGCACTCATTTTTTCTTGTTAACATACAACTCCTTACTCCATTTAAATAAAAAGCCACAATCAAACACTCAAAAATTGAAATCGAAAATTAAAATTCAAAATTAAAACCCGAAACTATAACTCAGAATTTAAAATAATGATGAAACAAAATAAAATAAAATAAATCAGCAACACACAAAACAACACAAAACAGAAAAAAAAAAAAAAAAACAGAATTGAAATCACCGAAGGTCGGCCGGGCCTCAGCGATGCACGGCCAGGCTTCGATAGCGCTGGCCGGCCTTCGACAGCGACAAAGGGTAGTACGGTAAAAGCCATACCCGTGGCTCTTTAAAACACAAAATAGCTCCCATTTAGATCACAACCTAGGTCGAATATCCCCCATTTTCCTCTCTAAACTTCCCTTCTCTCTAGATTTCCTCTTTTTCTTGAGTTTACCCTACAACCCTCACAAAAATTTCCTAAAACAACTTGTTTTCCTCTTCATTTTGAACTGATTGAAAATTGTTTTGGTTGAAGTTTGGGTTTTCTCTTTGTTTTTTCCTCACTTTCTCACATCTTTGCCCAAACTTTTCTTGTTCTCCTTTGATTTTTCATCCCCTCTTTACTTTCTCCTCCTTAGGGTTTGAGATTTTGGATTTCACCTATTTTCACTCATCCCCTTCACTTTTTCTTCACTTTTTCCATGGTTAGTGACGTGGTTCCCATTCCAAAGCCTGCCATAGGTGTTGGTGATGCCCTTGGTGCAGACATGGAGGCGGAGAAAGTCACTGCATTGTTTTCCCTGCCGAGAGGCCTTTTGATGTGGCCACATACTAGCCGTATACACATGTGCCACCCCCTGGCGGCATCTTGAGATTCGAGGGCTTCATTCCAGGGTTGGATGTGGATACTTTACTGCGAGAGCCCATGGAGCATATCTCTGCCGACGCTTCCACAGTACATAACTTTTCCTCCATTTACTTTGCATTTTACTTTGCACACATGTTGAGATGTTGAGCTTGATGAACAAACCACTTATCCCTGCTGCACATATATTGATAAAACTTCCAATTGATAGGTGATCGCCAGGAGGATAGGCGACTATGACTCTATCTCTGCCCCCCAACGTTGGCATGAGCGGTTTCCGGCAGAGGTCCGCACTTTGGTAGATACTGCTGGCTTTGGGCCCTTCTGTTCCAGGCTCATACAGATGAGGGATGAGTCTTGGCTTTATGGGGCCCTGGTGGAGAGATGGTGGGACACCACCAGCTCATTTCACTTCTCTTCTACCGGGGAAATGACACTGACCCCATATGACTTCTCGATGTTGACCGGTTTGTGGGTGGGGGGTCGGCGGCCCAGTTTGTTTCGATCCAGATATGACTAAGTGGAGAGATACACGGCCCCAGCTTCTTAGGGCGATCCCAAACACTACTAGCCATGGGATGGTGCACTACAGCTGGTTCTTGGAGCACTTCTCTGGCACATAGCCAGCCACTGCAGACGAGGTTGCCCAGTACACCCGTGGCTTCCTTATATATCTTCTCGATACTACCCTATTTGCAAACAGGAAAAATACCGTGGGATTATACATTCTAGGAGCCTTAGTACATCTTTCTCGGGTGGTGGATTACGACTGGGGTGGCACAGGTCTGGCCACCTTATACTGCTACATGAGCTCCATTTCCCGCCGCAAGGCAGATTCACTCTGCGGCTACTGGAGGGTTTGGGAGGTATATCTTACACTCACCTTTCTGATATGCTTTAAATTATGTTCACTGTTGCATTTCTTGCTCATTTGATCCGTTTTCTCATGTCATCTATCTGCCTTTGGTTTGCAGCTTTGGGTCTACAAATATTTCACTTCGTTGGCTCCAGTTCCAGCGAGGCCAATCGAGTTGTCTGTACCCCGCTCCCGGTACTACAACTCACGGTTTGAGCGACGCCGCCTTGTAGATCGCACCTTCCCATATTTTCACCATTTCTTTGACACTATCACAGCAGATCAGGTATTGCACTATTTCTCACACTATACGGTCACTCTCATACTGTTGTACTGTTGTACTTTACCATATTGCCATTCTCATACTGCACCGACTTCTGACACTGCACTAATTCTAACACTACACTGCCATTCTGACATTGCACTGATATCTGACATTGCACTAATTTTCTCATACTACACTGATATCTAACACTGCACTAATTCTGACACTACACTACCATTCTAATACTGTACTGCCATTTTGACATCGCACTGATATCTGACACTGCACTAATTTTCTTAGGTTGACTGGCACCCTTGGGCAGGCATTCCCCAAGTGTCAAGGGCGACCTACACCGCTATCTGGCATGCTTCCACGATGAGGATCCTGTTCAAGGGCCCTTTTGGCCGGGCATACTACCTGGGAGAGAGATTCATCCGCCAAATGCAGGGCGTTGCTGACCTTGATATTCCACATCCTCCTCCTGCCGGCATGAGGGTAGTAGATGATTTACAGGATGGTCCTGAGCTCGACCTCTTGATGAGAGGTGAGGACAGTGATCGTCACAATGAGCCCGGTGACTTTACGACTTTCTTACGCACTCGGGTGATGGCGCCTCTTACTCCAGGCGTGGCTCGAGCTTGTTAGAGGTTGTTGCTGCTCCTGCTGCTGGGGCTAGAGACGCGCCCATTAGAGGTGCCCCTGTCGTTGCTCACATTCCTAGATTGCCTGTGCTTCCCACCGAGATTATGTACATGCGTCTAGATGGAGTGATTGAGCAAATCCCACTTAAGCCCATCAAGGAAAGGGACCACAGACTTGTGTTTGTCCCTGGTGTTGAGCAGGTACACATTCTTTTAATGCTAGTCCATGTTGCACTTTAGCTTATTCTCAGCCATTACTGTTTACTATTTGATTACTTCTGCCTGCTTTGCTCAGTTTCTGTTCTTTTACAGATTCCCTGGGTGTACAGTGACGAGCTCCTTCGGACGATCGACCAACTACTCATCATGGTATGAAGGAGGTAGATTAATTTAGTCACTCACGGGATTGAGGTACATTCTGTGTGTAGCCCACTGTCATTGCCATACTGTACATTTCTGATCACTCTATCTGATATCTGGTATCTTTTTCAGCTTGAGCTAGCGCCAACAGTGCCTGCAGGACATTCTGTAGCCAGTAGGTGGAGACGGGGCCCAGTGAGAGGCCGAGGAGGCGCTGATCGAGTGAGAGGTTGAGTGAGGCAGCGCTCGCCTTCCGAGGAGTCTTTCGATGGGTCCATGACTCCTAAGGATGAGGGAGAGGAGATTGACCTGCAGTCGAGCAGCCCTAGTGATGACAGCGATGCACCTCCTCCACAGCCGAGGAGGAAGAGTGCGAGGATGGACTACTGATGAGGATGATGATTTTGCTTTACTTTGCTTTTGCTTTTGTTTTTGTTTTGTTATGTAGTTATAAAACTAGCTTCGGATCATCCTTGTATTTCTCAAAAACTTTCTTTTGTTTTGGTTGTTTAAAACAATGATCGGGGTTGGTCCTGCCAGTTTATGAAAGACAAGTTTTGTTGAATGATTTCTTTGCACAATATGATGAACTGCATTACCCTTGCATTTGTAACCTTCGAAACTGTGAATGCTTTGCTCTTGAATTGATTCATGAATCGGATAATGACTTACAACCAATCAAAACAAAAAAAATAACTCGATAATGGAAAAACGAAATGAAAACACCTCGAAAAAACTAACACACACTTGGTACAAACAAAACAAAACTCAAAAGTACAATTGAAGTCAATTTAAACAAAGGCTAGGTTTCATGCAACAAACCTGCACTAGGCCAGTATTAAGACCCGGTCAGGCTTCACTGATGCACGGCCGGCTATCATTGATGCACGGTCGGCCATCAATGTGATGTCGGTCAATGCTGTCCAGGAGTCATGCTCAGCTCCTTCTAAGATTCTATAAATAATGCTCTCATGCTGCTTTTCTAGAAAACTCATAAGTCCTTGATATTTATTATTTGTTAGCAGGCTTCGTGATTGGGTAGCCACTTTGGATGACTCGGAAAAGATGAATTTTTGTGACTTCGGCCTGAATGCCCTTTTTTCTTTGAGCCGTACTTTTATTTGCTTTCCATTCCTACATGACGCGGCTAGATGTTGGACCCAATCACACATGTCTTTAGCTTAGAGGGACAAGAAATATGCCCAACAATTGAAGAACTTCAGGCATTAATGGAATCCCGGCGTGACGAGAAAGTCATACCTCAACCCCGCTTTGGCCACGTCCAAGCTTTGGGGCGAATGTGTGGGCTCACTCCACACGAGGTTCGATCTTTGGTCCACAATGGAGAATTGGATGTTCCTAGTCTAATTCATCGATTTTCTGACGTTGGTGACCGAGGCGACCTTCTTTGGCGTGGTTTTAGGCAACATGCCCTTTGCTTGTGTATGCTGGCACATTTCCTTCTTGCCTCTAGTTTTGCTGGGTCTAGCATTCGATTGGTCGAAGTGGCCCAAGGTTTGAAAGAAGGAAAGAGTCGCATTGGCATGGTGCTGGCCGAGACTTTGATGGGCTTAGACGCTTTCCATTGGCGAGAGACCACCAAATTCGCGGGAAGTCCACTACTTCTTTAGGTAATGTTTTTCACCCTTTCTAATATGTGTTTCTTACATCACTCGGTACTCAAGCTCTGTTTTTCTCTCAAAGCCCTTTTTCTCACTTTTCTATCAACATACATTTCTTTATTCTTTAATCTCTTTTTTTTATCCTTCCCCAGGTGTGGCTAATGTACAAGCTGAAGGTAGTGGACTCTTGCCCTTCATACTCAGCCCGAGCATACTTCTTCTGCCAACAACTAGTGGATTTCCCGAATGAGGGATGGTGGTACCACTGGATGTGTAACAGGTCTGCTACTGGCATTGCTTGGCGTTGCCCTTGGTTTAATTTGGCTGAAATGAGCTACAACATGACTCGACAACCTGGCATTCAGCTAATTGGCTTGACACACTGTGTATTCTACTTTCCGTTCCAGTTTAGGCGTCAGTTTGGACATGATTAGACTTACTCAGAGGAGAGGGTAAAGTACCCAATTTCATTCCCCATCCGAGGTTCGCATTTGGCTAGATACCTCACTACTTGGAGGACAAGAGAGCTTCTGGCTCCTACCCCTAGTTTTAGTTGTGCCCTTTCTGATGAATGCCTAGCTTGGCTCAAGGATAAGGCACAAACCGAGCCCACTTTGGCATCAGAAGCTTCCACAAGCACAAGCGGGGGACGCAGGAGCACCTGACTCATCTATGCCCCTAGTTTATTGCTTTGATCTTTACTTTTCAAGTTTTTATAAATGTAATAAAAGCAACTTTGATTTGTATCGAGAGTTGGAGAACTTTGTATTGAAATCAATGAAATTAAAGTTGTGAGTACTGAAAATTTTCCTTTTGGTCCAAAAATGGTCCAAGTTGTAAAAGGTAAAATTTGAACAAAAATCAACTTTTATCAAAACTTTTCAAAACCATTTTCGATAAGGATCACCACTTGACACACATAGAATCTATCCTCGAGATGTACAATCCCGAATCCGAAGATCACAAATTGCCCCTTGATTGAATAGCACTGCTCAGCAATGTAACCAGCTCTTCTCTCAGAGTAAGGATCACAACCGAACTTTCAGATAAAGAATAGACAAAGATAACCTGATCAAACACATGGACAGGACAATTGAGTTGGAGGTGTTTACGACCGAACTTTGGGATGAAGTTGCCTACATATCCCGAAGATGGGAATCAGGCCTTATGTAGTTCGGTGCAGGTTTACTTGAGTATTAACACTCTCCTTTTATGCTCTAACTTTTGCCAAGGCCACCCTTTAGGGTTTTCAACCTTGCGAGCTTAATTTTTCTTTATTTCTAATTTTTTGTGCTCTAACTTTTGCCTAGGTTGCACTTCTGAATTTTCGGCCTAGCGAGCCTCTCAGGGATAGTATTTCTTCAACTTGTCCATGTCGATCGGTTGGGAAAATTCTAGGCCATCCAAGTCCATGAGAATAACAGCTCCACCCGACCAGATAGTTTTGATGATGTAAAGACCAGTTCAATTGGGTCTGAACTTGCCCCTAGGGTCATGGATGGGAACTTGGTTGTCTTTCAGCACCAAATCCCCCTCTTTGAGATTTTGGGACTTAACCTTCTTATTAAAAGCCCTAGCAATCTTGCGTTGATAACCCCGAACATGGTATAATGCTTTCAACCTTCTCTCATCAAACAACATCAGTTCTTTGAACCTGCTCTGCTGCCAGTCCGCCTCTGCTATCTGACACTCAGCCATAACCCGCAGCGACGAAACTTTTATTTTGGTTGGCAGAACATCTTCCATCCCATGGACAAGAGAGTAAGGAGTTGCCTTTGTAGATGTTCGGATTGAAGTTTTATAACCCCAGAGTGCGAATGGCAATTTGTCTGGCCAGTCCCTATAGGTCTCAACCATTTTCTGCAAAATATGCTTGATGTTTTTGTTGGCTGCCTCAACAGCTACATTGGTTTGCGATCGGTATGTAGATGACTTATGAAAAGCCACATTGTATTTCTCCAACAAGTTGATCACTTCTTTCTTGAAATGGGAGCCATTATCTGAAATGATCTCGTTTGGGACTCCATATCGGCAAATGATGTTGTTTCGGATAAACTTAGCCACATGCGCTACTTTTAACACTGCATAAGATTGAGCTTCCACCCACTTCGTGAAATAATCAATTGCCACCAGAATGTATTAATGCCCATTTGACCCTTTTAGTGTGATTGCGCCGATAACATCGATTCCCCAAACTGAGAAAAGCCATGGTGAAGTCATGTTGTACAGCTTCAATGGCGGGATATTCATGTGATTAGCATGAATTTGGCATTTGTGGCATCGCCGAACAAAACCAATACAATCCTCCTCCATAGTAGACCAGTAGTAACCTTGCCTAAGAATCTTTCAGGCTAACATTACTCCGTTCATGTGCGCTCTACACTCTCCCCCATGGATGGCCTCCATTAGGCGCTTTTGATTCCTCTGCTTTGACACACAACTTGTGCATTCCCAGATGACCCCTCTTGTACAGTTTACCTTCGCAGATGATAAATTGAACAGCCCTTTCATCTTTGGCATTTGCCCCTTGAGGATAAATCTCATTTTCCAAGAAGTTCCAACTATCGTAGAACCAAGGGTTTTGATCTTGCGCTTCATCTATTGCGACAATAGTCTCGTAGGCCGGTGTATATCTCTGCTCAATGATGATCAGATGCATCCAGACTCGAAGAAGGATGTCTATCATGGATGATAGAATTCATAAGGCGTTAACGAACCTGTTGTTCTCTCTTAGTAGATGTTTGAAAGTCAGCTTCTCAAACCTAGAAATCAGAACGTCCAAGGTCTAGTGATAGATCTTCATCTTTTCTTCTTTGACCTTCCAGTTAGGTTCGAGTCCTTGATGATGTCCAACCTTTTTGCTCCTAGTTCCAGGGTGGCTTCCAAACTAACAATACACGCCTCATATTCTGCCTCGTTATTGCATACTTTGAACCGGAGTTTGAAGGCTAAGGGTATATGGGAATTGTCAGGTGCTATCAGCAACACCCCTATCCGATAACCGTACTGATTAGACGTTTCGTCAAAGTACATTGTCCAAATCTCTTCCTCGACTTGCAGAATAGCTTCATTTGGGAATAGATACTCTACTGCTTCATCCCCTCCACTGGGTGATTTGCCAAGAACTCTGCTACAGCTCTCCCGTTAACCAACTTACGAGTGACACACTTCAGATCAAATTCGGATAGGAGAAGCAACCAACGAGCTAACCTACTCGTAAATGCTGGTTTCTGAAAGAGATATTTGATGGGATCTAATCTCGAAACCAAAATTACGGAGTGAGCTAACAAGTAGTGCCTCAACATCTTGGTAGCCTATACCAAGGCTAAGCAAGCTTTCTCCAGCGGGGAGTAACGAGTCTCATAATCTAGCATTTTCTTGCTCAAATAATAGATAGCCTTCTCCACTCTATCCTTAGATTCTTGAGCAAGCATGTATCCCATCATTGTGTCTGTTACTGACAGATACAAAATCAAAGGCTTCCCCTAAACAAGCATGTATCCCATTGTTGGATTCTGAAGGTACTGTTTGATCTGCTCGAAAGCAAATTGACATCGATCGTCCTATCAAAACTTCTTTCCTTTCTTCAGGAGACCAAAAAGTGATTCACAAGTCAAGGTTAATTTAGAAATAAACTGTCTTACGAATTACACTTTACCTAGAAAGCCTCACACCTCCTTTTCAGTCCTTGGTGGTGGCATTTCTAGGATGGCCTTGATTTTGGAAGGATCTACCTCGATGCCCCTTTATGTGATCCAGAAATGAAGCATTTTTCCTGCTGTTACGCTGAAAGTACACTTCTGTGGATTCAACCTCAGTCTGTATTCTCTGATCCGTTGAAAGAATTTCTTCATGGCGGTGTAGTGACCCTCTCTTTCTTTAGACTTGACAATCATGTCGTCTACGTACACCTCAACCTCTTTGTGGATCATATCATGCAGAATTGTGGTTGTAGCCCTTTGATAGGTAGCCCAAACGGCATCACCCTGTAGCAGTAGGTTCCTACGACGTAGTGAAGGCAGTTTTCTCTCTATCCTCGGGCGCCATTAGAATTTGGTTATACTTGGAAAATTCGTCCATGAATGAGAGCAATGCATGACCCACAGTGAAGTTTACTAATTCATTGATGTGTGGCAAGGGAAAGTCGTCCTTCGGACTGACTCTATTCAGATCTTTGAAATCCACACACACTCGAATTTTGCCATCTTTCTTCAACACGGGAACAATGTTGGCCAACCAAGTTGGATACTTAGATACTAGCAAGAACCCTGCGTCCATTTGCTTGGTGACCTCCTCTTTAATCTTCAAAGCCCAATCCGAGCATATTTGTAGACGCGCCCTCAGGCCTCATGCTACAGTTCGGACTCGATAGGTGTCACAGTCCTGTATCTAATCTCGCAGAGTGCAATACAAGACCGATGAATCATCAAGGAGTCCAAATCTGGCAAATCGTTTTTGAAAATAGATTTTTTTTTTAAAGAAGTGTCAAACATGGACTGCTTTGCCAGATACAGAGTCGCCACCTAAATATTTTTTATGGGGGATTTAGGAAACCTGGACTCGGTGCCAAAGGCCACGTGTCCGTTATCACCAAAGTTGCCTCGGCTCGGGAGCTTGGGTACGATTGGGGAAGGTCAGCTATGAGTACCCTCTCTCGCCCGATCCGAAGATCGGGCTCTACTAACCGTGATATTCGTTTTTGAAAACATTATGTGTTCTTATTCCGGTTATTAGCCTAGAAGTACTATGTTATGCGCACAGCAAACAAGTATAGACCAAATTGCCTAAATTGGAACAAAACATTTCATGCTTGTTTCAAAAATGGTTTGCTACTCGTAAGTAGGCTAAAAATGCGGGTTTTGCCACCCTCAAGTGGGCTTTAGAAAAGATGGTTTTGCCACTATCTAGTGGGCTTAAAACTCACAGTTTTAATGCATTATTCCAATTTAGGTAATTCAACCTCCACCCATAGGCACTCAAGCAGTTATATCACATAAGCAGCTAGCCTCATGGTAATCATGCTATTATGGCAACACTCACACGCATGTGGTATGCTAAAGCGTAAATGCTTACCTAGTACTCTGAGCCAAAACAAAAGCTAGTTAGTAATCAATGCATGATCCTAGCTCATGTTAAGATGGCTAATGCAACACATACAAGATGCGACTACAATAGGCTCGGCTATTCTAAGATGGCATGTGACGATGCTACAACTAACATGTATTCAACTTTGGAATTGAAATACAAATGCAGTTAGTATGATGCGCCGAGCCCGGTGCATGTAAGACAAATGTATGGATGCACGCATGCTATCATACTGTATGCTAATTGAAACATGCCCTAGGCTAACCATCAAAAGCTAGTAAACAAAAGGGAAGAAAGACGTGGGGTTGGGAGACATACACACACTCACGCACACTTATTACACAATTGCCCTCACTCGGAGGGTCCGAATAAATATTACAAACCACCTAATTAACTCTCAAGCTAAATAATTAATTATAAAAATTTCTAATTAATTAACAAATTAAATGTAGAAGAAAGGTGGCCGCAGCCCCGCCTCGAGATGCGTGAATGATGCATGCTTAACTCGTCTTGCCCGGAAACTCGCTGCCATAGCACCATTGCCTTTGTTTACACTGCCTTGCCCCTCTAAAAATTCTGAAAGTCCCCAGAACTGCTCCTTGAGCGTTGTGGAATATTACCAACCAAAAGAATATACTACCGGCCATGGGAATACTCTCACCAGCTAAATATTGTGCTCTCGGCCAAACATTATTTGCCGGTCGGCACTCAACACTGTCGGCCGGCCAAATATTCCTGCTGAAACCTGCAGTTGACAGCAGCAGAGGGCAAGCAGTGTATGGCATGGAATTTTCAAGCAAATGTATGCATGGACACACTCCCTATCATGCAAGGGACTCAAGGGAGCATGACCTTCGACCCTCGGGCCATCAATTGTGCATTTCGACGCATGATGGCCTAAGAGGCCAAGTTTGCAATTCAATGTGAATGAATGCAACAAAAGAGATGAGTGCCAACACCCTATCATATTGAAGTCAAAGGCATTGCTTACCGAGGGTTGAGATGTGTTTCGTCACTTGGAGTACGAACACTCCTCACCCCTCAAGTTTGGTTTGACACCCCAAACCAAACAATGCAATGTATGTATACAAACTTGGCTCAAAGATGCAACATGAGGCTAAGATGCAAAACATGCCAAATGTGATGCAAGCTAAACATGCAAAGGTACAATGCTAGGCATGTAAGATGCAATGCAATGCAATCAAACATGTAAGCTGTGACATGAAATGCGACTAGCTAATAATATGCAAGCATGCAAGTATGATACAATGCAAACATGAAACCAATGCAACATGATCATGCAATGGTGGTCCTAAGACACAAAGGGCAGCTCTCAACTCACTCCCAAAATAGTAACCAAAAATGCCAAAAAGGATGGATGAATGTTCACGCAAACATGCATACTAATAGGCCCACAACAAGGAGCATTTTACTACAACTACCCCAAACACTCATGACATGCATCATGCAACCAAAAACAGATTTTTAATGTACCAAAATAAGTCCCAAAACCCATTGTTATGGCAACTCAAAGCCTAAAACACATAGGCATGTACAATGCTCATTTCAAGGCACAACAAAACAACTCCCCTAAAGCATGAAAGAGATGATGAGTGTATGCATACAAGCATGATTTATGGACTAAAACATGGTCCCTAATGATTCCAAATCATGAGAATAAGCTAGGCTAAGCATGCTAGAGACTCACATGCTCAAGGCTCACAAGCCAAAATGCAAGGAGGCTACCCTAAACATGGCAAATATGATTAAATCAATACCCTACAGACCTTAAACATGGCAAAATATGACCAAGGACTTCACAAAGCAAGGCCAAAATATGAGAGCATGGTGGTCTAATGGTATAATGCACTTTTAGACAACATGGAGGAATGTAAAGCAAGTATAATATGCATGCAATGGGTCATTAATCCGACCAAGATAGAGGCAACATATGACCTAAACAACACCCAAAACATCTGATATGGAACCAAAAACAAACCAAACATGCATGTTACCCTTATGAGCCAAAACATAAACAAAATGAAACACCAAGGGAGAGGGGTGTCCCTCCCCTATGCAAGACCTCAAACCCCCTTCTTCACCACTGAAAATCCACTGGATTTCAGTGGTGAGAAGGCTAATACACCAAAGAAATCAAAACTTAATAAAGGAAGCACAAAAAGGGGCCAAACAAGGCCTAAGAGGGAGAGGTCGACCCCCAATGCCAAAATAACCTTAATGAGATATCTTAAGCATGCAAATACAAGACTTTTTTCAGTTATACACAAAGTCTAAAACAATGAGCAAGATAGGCAAAAGTCTAGTGCAAGATTGGGAATCTAAAGTAAAAGAGTTACCCTTGAAGAACCCTTGATGAACAGCAAGTGCAGCCTTCTTCTTTTGATCAAAACCAGTCCAAAACCTCAAGAACAAACCCCCAAAGCCGCTCAAATTCAAAGTAAGGTGTAATGCTATGTGTTTTAGTGTAAAATTAAGAACAAACACACACAAAATGAAGAGAGAGAGGGAGATATAGAGAGAGAGGATGATATATATCAGATATATATGTGTATAGCTCTGTTTTTTTGCTGAACCAAACAAAGGAGGAGGAGGGGCTCTTATATAGGCAAGCTAATTGGCCAAAGCTTCTATGGGAAGCTACTCAAAAGGGTCAAGGCTTACAAGGGAAGCCAAGCTAAGGGTGCAAGGCTTCCTGAGGAAGCTAGAACAACTGGCAAGCTTCTTGAGGAAGCTTTGGCAAAGGGTCAAGCTTCCTCAAGAAGCTTTGACCAAAAGGGTGCAAAAAGGACAAAACAGCCACAAGCATGCCCCGGGGCAGGTTTGGTGCATTCCAGCTGGCACAGCTGGCATACACCATGCCTGAAAAAGGTAAAAAGGTGCTACCGGCCAGAAAAGGGGGTCACCGGCCAAACAGATGGCCGGCCGGCCATACTAAGTACTGACCGGCCAATGGTATAATTCACCAATGGCCGATAGCCTCAAAACATGGCTGGTGGCCTCAAACCAAGGCCGGTGGGTGCCAGGGGTAGCTAACAAGCTACTTTCTACCCTCAGAAGCAAAAAACACAAGTGTTTGGTGCAAAACCAAACACAGAACAGTCGAGTTGAGAGATCTTGAGGCAAGGCGTGTAGCCGAGACCTCCGGGAACTCAAAACGAAACACAAACATGAGTAATCACCGAGTGTTCGAGCGGTGACGTCCAAGTCTTGAGGACGGTCAAAAATAGGGTGTCTACAGTATTCTCCGCAACTTCTGTTTGACGGATCGGGCCTCAGGGTCAAGAGGGATCCGATGCTATACAATCTTAGGATCGATTCCAGGCATGTCTTCGTAGGACCACATGAAAACATCTTTGAAATCTTTTAATAAAGTGACCAAGCGCTCGCGCTCCTCCGAAGACAACGTGGACCCGATTTAGACCAGACACAGATCCTTCTCAGCACCCACATTAAAAGCAATGATTTCATTGGCAAGGGGTTTTGCAAACCTCTCATCTTCTCGATTAATCAAAATTTTCAAAACCAGAAGAATTCCTTCCTTATCGTTTCCATCAAAATTTTGAAAATCGTGGTCAATGCAATAAATAAGCAGCATAGATAAATACTCAGAATCTGCAATGGCATTCTCATTCACAAAGTCTAGCTCATCTAGTTCCTTGTTTACAGCTGAGTCAAAGGAAAAAGAAAAGGACGACCTAGACAAAACCTTCGCATCCGAGTTATCAACCCCAGGAATACTGGACCCAGACTCAAAAGAACCAAAATCTGATTTCAACTCCACAGACCTTGTGGAATCAGATTCTAGTTCATCACCTGACTCAGAACTGCTAGATAGGTAACCCTTCTCCAGCTGCCAAATGAGGGATGGTGCTTCAGATGCATCTAAGATGCTGCTAGAAGGGTTCACACTTGGTCGTCCCCGATCATGGAAACGGTCAGGTTATCCCCTAAGCTCTCTGAGTTGATCTAAGGATCCGAAAGGAGACATGCTAGTACTGCTCCTACTTCAAGTTCGTTACTGTCAGAATCACTTTCTATGCTCCTTGCAGCTTTAGCAGTTGGTTCAGCCATTTTCTTCGTATCACTGTCTTGCAACTGTAAGTCGAAGAACATTTCAAAACCAGGAACCCGCTACCTCTCAGAGTTGAACCAAGGTTCAGAGAAACCACAGAATGGGAAGTCTTCGGCCTCCTAAACAAAATGACCATTCAGGGTTCCCTGGATAGGTCGGTGCACAAGCTCATAGCGCTTCTCGGTCTGCTTAGCTCTGGCTCTTCTGGCCATCTCTTTCCCTTTCCTAACCCAATCCTTTTTGGTAGGCGTATAGCTAAGACCAAAGGCATGTGGGTTATGTGGCACATCAGCCAATGCTGTAATGCCCTTCCAGCCATTTCTTCCCAACCCCATTCCTGACATATATTGGAGCTTGTTCATGAAATAGATTGATTGGGCACTGACATACAAGCTCTCATCAGCTGCCAAGATGGTTTGCACTGCCCGAGTCTCAGCTAGGGTAAATCCAAAGAGGAATACATCCTCCTTCGCATGAACAATTTCCAGCACAGGCGTAGTTACCTCTAGTGGAGGGTGTATAAATAAATTCTCGAACACAATGGCCACCCCTTTTCCATGGGGGTATTTCAACATTTGGTGGAGGGTAGAGGAGACTGTGTTTTACTTGGTGTAGCCACAACCTTCCCAATAGTAGATTAAAAGTGGCCGGCACATCCAGAACATGGAACTCAATATCCTGTTGAGCTGGGCCCACTTGAACTTTGATCTGTACTGTGCCCATAACCTCCCTGCTAGTGTAGTCATACGCTCGAATCACCTGGGCTGTAGGCACAAAATCTACTGGTTTCAAACTGATGGCATATGTTGTACGAGATGGACAGACGTTGATTGCTGACCCAGTATCGATCAATACCACTGGCACCCATTTTTCTCTACACTCCATTGATATGTACAGAGGTTTGTTATGTGCTAAGCCTTATGGCGGCAATTTTTTGTCTGAGAAAGTTAAAGTTGGGGCAGCACCTCTCAAGAAGACCAATCCAACTAGCTATTCAGAAGTTATATCAATGGACAATTTGGCTTTATCCATTGCTGATAACACAGCTTTTCGGTGCAAACGAGAAGCCATAAGCAGACCCCAGATTGAAATATCGGCTTGGATTTTCTTCAACTATTTCAGCACCGCTTCTTTTTCCAACTACCTTTCTCTCTACTTCTCTACTTTTTTATCCTTTCTAGAGGCTTCAGCTTGGTTCAAATGCGGGGGCTTGAAGTACTGCCCACTTCTAGTCATATGGTCCATCTTTTCAGAGTACCAGGTATCGTCTGACAACTCTTCACTTCAATCCTCATAAGTGTGAGCCAAAATCAGATCATCGTCTTCCCACCATGCACCTCCGATAGCAGACAAACAGTTGTCCAGCTCCGTTTTAATCATTCATTTTATCAAAAACATCCCCCACAGGGTGTTGAGCTATTCCAGCTTCCTGTTTGTCTTGGTCCATTTCTTGCACAAACCACTTTAACATGGCTTCCTGTTTAGTATCCACGATACTCACGGCGCCCAATTCCTGAGCTAAATTCTGAATACCGGTGCTCTTCGGTAGTTTCCCCTTGTTTTCGGCCATTCCAACCATTGCAGCTATTCTCGCTTCCTTTTCTTCAAGTTTTAGTTGAATTTCCTTCTCTTTGTCAGGCTCGTTACTAAGCCGCCCGATGTCATCTGTCGATCCATTCAGATCAAACCAATCAATTTGCACGTCCCCCTAATCTTGTTCATCGTAGAACTGCAGATTGTCTAGTCTTCTTCCAGCTCCGCTAGATCATCCAGACCTTGGTTTGGACCATCGTTCCGAACCACACTAACTTCCAATGCCTTTGGCAATACCACTTCGAGTTTGGCTTGATCCATTGGCACAATATAACAGCACGGGTCATACATCGTCTCAGCTAAGTCCGCAAAGCTCTCAAGTGATGGACTGACATTCTCTCCCAAGGCCAACCTCCCTCTTTCTGCTGTTATCACCACCACGGCTTCAAGTTGTAGTGTGGAAATGTTCATCATGCACAAGTTCATGCTCTCAAGGATGAACACAGCCGGTTTAGGTAGGTGAGAAGGGGTAATGTATACACTGGGGTCATATGGGTTGGCCAATGTATGTATTAGATTTAGGTTCTGGGGTGGAGGAACTTGGTTGTGGGCTGGGAGAGGGTTGGTAGTCACATTTGGTTTTTGGGGTGGTGCTATCACCTTATTGTCAATGAGATCTTGAATCTCATGACACAGCCTGTAGCATTGGTCGGTGTCATGACCGTGCTATTGGTGAAAAACACAGTATTTGGCCGGGTTGTGTTTAAGCGGGAGAGGATCAGGTAGTGGGCGTTGTTCTAACGGCTTAAGATGCCCCTTTTTGATCAAGACCCCCAGGGCTTTGGATAGAGGCATATAGAGTGGGGTAAAGACCCTTTGAGACTGGGCCTGGCTGTTTGAGGTTTGTGGATTTGTATTGGCGAAAAGGTTGGTAGTTTTGGGTGTCGTGGTGACTACATTCGCATCAGATGGCCGCACAGATGTGCTTCCACTCGTGGTTACATTGGAACTGCATGTGAAAGGCCTCTTGACTTGCTCTTTTTCATCAGCTATCAGTCCCTATTTCATTGCATCTTCAATCTGAACCCCTATCTCATGGAGCTCAGCGAATGTAAACAATGGCAAGACTATTATCTTCTGTAGTAATTTTCCTTGCAGATTGTGGACCACCATTCTGATTTGGTCTTTTTCCGATGGTCGGGTAGTCATCATCGAAGTCGTGGCCCTCCACTGGGTCACAAAGTTTGAGAAGCCCTCCTTTGGCTCCTGTCAGGTTGTCTCAAGATCACGAGTTGTGACCTCGATCTGGGTATTATAGGAGTACCACGCGATGAAGGCCTCAGCCATTTCCTTCCAGCTCCGTTTCACAGAGTCTTCCATCTTTGCATACCAGATAGCCGCTATCCCTAACAAGGTCTGGCCGAAAAGCGATAGCTTTTGAAGTTTGGTGAGGCCAATTGGCTGCAAAATGTTTGAGAATAACCGTAGACGGACCATGGGATCCCCAGAGCCATCGAACCGGTCTATGTGTGGCATCTTGAATCTGTTCGGCAGAGTTACTATAGAATCGATATATCCATCCTCGATGTTAGGGATTGAGTTCACACCCTATGACCGCTTGAAAAGCTTTTTCAACTTATTAACTTTTAGTGTAGTGGTGTCAACCTTGAATTCAAATGGCGCCTCAGTTTGGTACATTGGTGTCTTGGATGCTTACGGTGGGATGGGGTCTACCGGAATGCCAGATTCTTTTGGACATTGGCAGTGACTCCGGGTGCTAGAATACCCACTGGAGGTGCATGGGATGCAGAAGTTACTGCCGGCTGTGGTTGCTGTTGTTGCAGCCTGTTTATCACTTCGGCTTGATAGGCTGTAACTTCAGCTTGGCAGTCAGCATCTTGTTGCATGGTTTCAATGGTTTGCTGCAGATGATGAAGCATGTCTTCCATGCTAACCGAGGGATGTTGAGCCATCAGAACTGGCGAATAATCTCTTACTGGAGTGGAAGTAGAAGACTGAGCCTAACTGGGCGCAGGTGAAGTAAAAGGTGACTGTTGGACTGTCCTCCATCTCGTAACCGGTGGAAGTGAAGCAAACACTGGTTGTTCTCTAACAAGATCCCCAGATCTGTAAAGTCTTCTCACACGAGTCCAAAGTGCTTGGTGGGTAACAAGACTGTCTGAAGCAATTGTGATTAACTACCTTGCAAAAAGAAAGCGAAAATCAGAAATCACACAACACCTCAGCTCAGATATGAACAAGACACAGTTGTAATAAAAAACTGTAACACTGTACTCAATGCTGATCTCTGTCCCTAAATCTGATACCCAAACTTGCAACTGATACATACATTCGTGTAAAGTTTAACTCTAAAAGCACATAGCAATTAAGTGAGAGTCAAAACACCCCTATGATGGGGTAGGATTACCCTGTCCTAGTTTCGTCGGGAACTAGGGTTAACTATTCAAATAATACAATTTCACGCAATCCTATATTCGGGTAAGCAACCTATCTTAGTTTGGAAAAGTCTCTACAACTTTCGATATGCATCTAGGCCAAATGGTCGAAAAGGGTACCTCAGCAAGACTACCTAATATACCTCTCACACCTAACGCTGAGAAGTGAAAGGAGGATCAAACGATACAACGGTAGTCCAGATCCAAGGGTTGTGTTCTCATTGTGGCAGAGCCCGCAACCAGTCAGCCTTTTGGCAAGCTTTTGCAAGCAAGCCTCCGGCAAACCATTCAAGAATAGCAGATGGCAAACACAGTGACTTAGTGTAGACACTCCATTTTTGACCGACCTTAAGACTCAGACGTCATCGATTGAGCGCTCGGTGATAGGGCATGTTGCGCTCGTTTCGAGGTTCCAAAGTTTTGGCTAAGAGCCTTGCCTCCAGGCCTCTGAACTCTTTGTGATTTGGCTTGGTTTGTGGATCGAATCTTGTTTTCTCTTATCAGAGGGAGGGAGAGGTCTTATAGACCATCTCTTTGTGTTCGTAGGCCACTTTTTGTGGTCGTAGGCCACTTTTCTCATTTGGAGACTAGTTTTTGATTTTTGGAGCCTTCGGTCGCGTGTCTTGTCTCGGGACCGCTTAACGTTCTCCGTTTGGCATGGTTTTCGAACCACACCTTGTTGCCTCTACCTAGAGGAACACTGTGGTCCGGGAGACCACTTTTGTGGTCGTATACCACTTTTGATGCCTGTAGACTAGTTTTCGAGGCTTTTAGCCCCGTGCTTTGCCTCCCGATCTCTCGTCTTGCATCCGTTTTGCTTTGTTTTTGGTACAAACCTTGTTTTCCTTGTTTGGAAGGTGGTACAAGGATGGGAGACCAGTTTTTCCCTTGGAGACCACTTTTCCTCCTGCCAGCCACTTTTCTGGTCGGATAACTGGCTTTCTTGGTCTTTGGGCCACCTTTTCTGGTCGGCCACCATACCACCACCTTGCTTTCAGTGTGTAGACTTCTCCCACCTATGGCCGACCAGTTTTTGTTCTGGGAGACCACTTGAAGTGATCGACTGACAATTTTAAGTAGCTGGCCGACCACTTCAAGTGGTCGGCTGCTTTTTGGCACATTTTTGGAGATATTTTCCTCCAGCTGGCTCAGCTGGAGGGCACTGAAGCCATCCTCCATACACGTGTATGGAGGGATGGCCTTGAAGCTTAGCTTCCTTGGGAAGCTTTAGCTTTTGGTTCTCTATGAGAGAGAACCACCTCCTCCCTCCTCTAGGTTCAGAAAATGGCCTTAAGAGTTATAGATACACCCTTGTATCTATCTTGCCCTTTACTTCATTTTTGTGCTTCAAAAGTGTAGTTTTGTCTTACTTTAATACACAAACACACACTCAAACACCATCCCTTAGTTGCTGAGGTGCTTAGGAGTTGTTTTTGGTTTTCTTGGGTTGGTTTGAGCTTGAAGAAGCTGCTAGAGTTGCAGCTTTAATGGTGGTCTTCAAGGGTGAGTTTCTAACCCTTAAATCTCCAATTTTTTCTTAAGCTTTTGAGCCTATTTGCATACTGTTTTAGGACTAACTCTTAACTACAAAAAGTTCTAATTTTTGGTCCTTAAGATCTTTGTTTAAGATCACTTTTGTGTTTGGGGTTGTTTACCCCCTCTTAGGCCTTGTTTGGCCTTGTTTTTGTGCCTTCTTTTTAAATTTTGGGATCACCTTATTTTGGTCTTCTCACCACTGCAATCCAGAGGAATTTTAGTGGTGGGGATGGTGGTTTAAGGTCCCAAAAAGGAGAGGGTCATCCCCTCTTCTTGTGTTTTGTACACTTGCTTCATATGCCTCATGTTTGAGCATGTTTATTAAGATTGTGTTGGCTTGTTCTTAGCATATATTTGTGGTTATTTTGCTGAGGCTTAACACTATTTTTGCTTGGTTTGGTCACTCCATGCATGGTTTACACACTTGTAGTGTAAATCACACACACTAGTCTTGTATGCTTCATGAAGTAGCATATCATTCTAGCTTGTGTTTAGTCCATTTCAGCATGTTCTTGGTGTTGTTTTGCCATGTCATACCTTTGTTAGGGTTTGGTTTGGTCACCCTTTGCATGCTCCTTGCACTTGTAGTGCAATTCCATGATTTAGCCTAACATGCATCATGTTTTAACATGTCATTCTAGCATGCTTTTGGTTTAACTTCAAGAAGCTTTTGTCCATATTTTAGCATGCTCTAGCTCTGATTTAGGTTGTTTTTGGCCATGCATGACTTGCTTTGTATAGCCATGGTTCAATTTAGCTTGTTAGCTTTGTGCACCAAGTCCATTAGCATGCTTTACTTGGACTATTTGAATGATTTGGCATCATTTATTATGTGATTTTAGTCCATGTTTCATGCTCATGCACTTGCATTTATCACTCATTCAATGCGTTGGAGGGTTTGCCCCTTTATGCCTTATCATGAACCATTGCGTATGCCTTCATGCCTTAGCTTGCGAGCCATCATTTCAATGTGTTTTTGGGGTTATCTTGCCATGATATAACTCTAAATTTTTCTGGTTAAGTCATCCCATGCTTGGTCTTAATAGGTGTAGTGTAATCCACCTTATTTGCCTTGTATGCACCACGCCTTATGCCCTTCATGCTAGCTTGTTTTGGCTTTCTTCCATGCATGTTTTAGTATCATTTTGGCATGATCTAGGACTGTTTTGGGTTGCCTTTGCCATATCCTTCATGCTTTGTATAGCTGTAGTGTAACTGGCCTTGCTAGCTTTGTGTTTTGTTGACTCATGCATGCTATCTTTGAACTATTTAGATGATTTGGTATCATTTAATACTTCATTTTAGAGCTTATAGCATTGCCATATTCCCACATCATTCACTCTTTAAGTGCCTTTGAGTGTTGAGCATGGTTGCCTAGTTTATAGCCTAGCATGTATGCCATCTTGCCTAGGTATTTGAGCACTCATCTCAGCATGTTTAGGTTTTTGTTTTGACCTACTTGAGCTCTGTCCATGATTGGTTCATGCATATTTGCCATGTATTGCATGCCTCCTTTGTAGTCTTCTTTACTAGCTTCAGGCCTTAAGGACTCTTACATGCCTTACTTGCTTTGTTTGAATAATTTGGCATCATTTCTTACCCCATTTCAGTGTACTTGGTATTGTTACACTTCCATGTTTGTCACTCTTTGAGCACTCTTGAGAGTTGTGCTCTTAGGCATCTTTGATGGGCCATTGCATGTGCATGCTTGTATATGCTTCATGTGCCTTAATTTTATCACAAATGGCCACTGATTTGGGCATGACTGAGGTCTACCCCCTTTTGGTTTAAGTCCATTTAGCATGCTTGTTTATATGTTGTTCACATGCTTATTATTCATTGCATTAAGTATGCCATCTTACATTGCATTGTGCATGCCATGTGGTTATTTGCATTGTGTTTGCCAAGTTGTTTCTTTGCATTGAGTATGCATGTTCCTAACATTGCTAAATTTCCCTTGTAGCATTGCATCATGCATGCATGCATTAGAATTGTTTGCATGCCATTAGCCTTGTTAGGTTGTTCATGTTGCATTGCATGTTTGCATGCTTAAGTCATATTGCATGTTTGCATGCTCGAGTCGCATTGTGTATGCCATGTTATGTGTTGCATTGCTATTTGGAATAGGTGTTAGTCCAAACACCAGAAACGAGGGACGTTTCATACTTGAAGTGATGAAACGTGCCTCAATTCTCGATCGTCGACGCTCTTGATGATACATGATAGAGTTTCAGGCTTTATGTGTTTACTTGTGCATTCATTTTATATTGAATTGTGCAATTTGACTCTCGGCCATCACGCATTGAAATGCGCGATTGGTGACCTGAGGGTCGAGAACCGCACTCCCTTGAGTTCATGACATGATAGGGAGGGTGGTTGTGCACACATATCTTGCAAATACATTGCCATGCCCTTTCTTGCTCTCTGTTGCAGCAAATTGGAATTCAGCAGCAACAACTGGTCGGCCGACCAATATTACTAGCTGGACGACCACTTTTCTGGTTTTTCAGCACAGAAAGTGGTCGGCAGGTGGTATCCTTCCTTAACAACTGGTCGGCAGCCCTCTCACAGGTTCCCATGATGGAGTCTTACCTTTTTGGAGTTTTGTGCAATGTTCTGGAAACAATTGCAAACAGATGCAAATTGGAGCATCGCGACGGATTTTCGAGTGACGCGACCGGACATGCATGCTTTCTTCCCTCTAAGGGCACCTCTGTTTACTGCTTTATTTAGCTTCTTTACTTAGCTAGATTAAACATTCATTTTGTACTTTAATAGTTAATGCGTTTAGCTATTTCAATTTGTTTTGTAATAATTAGTTAACTAAGATTAGTTAATTAATTTGTTTTGTAATAATTAGTTTAATTAGCTTAGATTAGCTAGTTAGCTTCTTATTCGGTCCCTCCGTCGAGAGGGCGTATTATTGTAATAAGTGTGAGTGTGTGTGATGCATGTCTTCCAATCCCCATTTCTTTCTCCCTTTTACTTAACCACTTACGATGGTTAGTTTTAAGGCATATTTGGATTAGCATGCCTTATGCTTTGCATGCGTGCATCCATTCATCTGTCTTGCATGCACCGGGCTCGCCGCATCATACTAACTGCATTGTATTTCAATTCCAATTTGAATACATATACCAAGTTGCATTTCACATGACACTCTTAGGATAGCTGAGCCTATCTTAGTTGCATTTTCGCATGTGTTGCATTAGCCATCTTAACATAAGCTAGGATCATGCATGATTTCTAACTAGTTCTCTGTTTTGGCTTGGAGTACACTGTGAGTGTTTACGCTTTAGCATACTGCATGTGTGTTAATGTTTCCATGAAAGCATGCTTGCCATGAGGCTAATTGCTTAGTTGATTAACGGTTTGAATGCCTGTGGGTGAAAGTTGGATTACTTGAATTGGAACAATTCATCAAAATCCGTGTTTTAGCCTACTTACGAGTAGCAAACTTCAAACCATTTTCACAAACGAACATGCAATGTTTTGGTCCAAATTAGGGGATCTAGTCTATACTTGTATGTGGTGCACATCACATAGTAATTCTAGCTAATTAACCGGAATAAGAGCACATGTATTTTCAAAAACAAAATATCATGCTTAGTAAAGGCCAATCTTTTGATCGGGCGAGCGGGGGTGCTCATTGCATGGCCTTCCCCTCTCGTACCCAAGTTCCTGAGCCGAGACAACGTTGGTGATGACGGACACGTGGCCTTCGGTACAAGTCAGGGTTTCCTAAATCCCTCCAAAATAAAATATTTAGGTGGCGACTCTGTATCTGGTAAAGCAGTCCATGTTTGGCACTTCTTTATAAAATCAATTTTCCAAAACGATTTGCCGGATTTGGACTCTTTGGTGATTTATCGATCTTGCATCACACATTGTGAGATTAGATTCATAACCGTGACATGAGTCTGAACTTGTAGTAGCGAAAGAGCGAACGAATTTCGCGCCTTCGCGCGCGGAGCTCGGGAGTTCTCGGGGCCCGTCTACACTTAGGCGCACCAATGCAAATACAAATGCAAAAAAACACATAAGTGTAGATAAAATGTCATATCATGAGTTCGAGTCAAGTTCTCTAGTTTTCCCAGCGAAGCCACCAGAAAGTGTAACTCGGCTTTTTCTCATCCCCTTTCGAAAGTTTGAAAGAAAGCCCTACAGTTCAGACTCCCGCGGTTCTGAATCTAATCTCACAAGTGCAATGTGAAATTAATAAACACCAAAACTGTCACGCCCCAGACTTGCCCCTAAAAGTTTGGGCATGACCTAAGCAGAAAAGGACACTTAACCTGGTTTCATAGAGGGGCCTGACCGGAAGCTGTAATAATAAGTGATATAAACCAGAAAATATGACATCCATTGAGCTACTAAGTCATGCCAGGATCATAAACATTTCATAGGACAAGTACATCAAAAGCCAAAATACATTTGAGAGTTAGTTATTTATAGGCATATACAAATCCAACCCCGAGGTGGGGTTTATAACAAAATTATTAAGTACATACTAAATAGCAAAAGTGTAAGCCATCATCTAACAACTCCACAAAAGTAGGGTCCCGACCCCAAGCTTGGCTGTGCCTAGGCTGACAAAAGTATGACGATGCCGAGTTAAGATCGACCTCCTGGTTGATTACCTACAGAAACAGGCATAACACAGGGTGAGCCAAGCTCAGTGAACAATAGTACTGGTATGCTTGTAAACTTAATTAATGCTGAAATCATGTAATCAGTCTGTCTCTGTACAGCTTGTTAGGACAACGTAATCGGTTTATAATCGTCATAATGTGGCCCCTGGCCTAAGAACTTCACACATTCAGAAAAAAGTCCTTGGGTTCATAATTCACAATTCATCACATAGACCTTTGGTTCTTTTTGATTCACAAGCTTACAATAGTATAAGTTCATATTTCACACATCGGCCCTTGGCCTCATAATTTCATCGTTCACAAATGGCCCTTGGCCACATTGATTCACAATTCACAAATGACCCTTGGTCATGTAGTTTCACATTAGGGCTCGTAGCCACATTGACTCACAAATGGCTCTAAGCCACATTGGTTCACAAGTTCATAATTGCCTTGATACATTCCGTTAGTCACAAGCTTTCCCATAAGATGTGTACAACTTCACAACCTTTTTCAATGTTTCCACAATTTCGTATTGAATCACTTATAGCAAATATATCATTTCATGCCAACACAAGTTCGATAGCGAAGTTCGTAATGTCAATACATAATATGATAATACTTTCAACAAGTGTCACAACGTCAATAATAATAAGTACTGAGTAGAGGTACATTGAAGTACTATTACTCACTGTGTTGTGTCGGTGCACTTCCTCTTGAGGCGTTTCCTACACACATGAAAAATCACATTAGTCCCTTTATCCTTGTTAAATCAACATTCGGTTCACTTACTTTGATTAAATTAACAAACATTCAAACAATATAAATTGCAAGTTTTGACAACATTAGAGGACCCAACACGCAAAACGGAGCATCCCAACTTTTCTGACTTGAGCCGCACGTGCGGCTAGGATCTCCTGCACGTGCGGCACACCTCCCGCACGTGCGGCATTGAGGCCCCGCACGTGCTTTTTTTGTAGTGTTGAACTCCAAAATTTGCCATTTTCCCCGCACATGCGGCAGTGACTCCCGCACGTGCAGCCTTAGGCCCCGTACGTGCGGCGATTCTGCATCAAAAAGTCCGAAAATTCTGCACAATTCCTTCCTCTTGTAGACATGTTTAGGGCCTCAAAAATCTAGCTTTAAATTACTAATATATAAGCTCAAAGCATATGAATACATGTGAACAAGGATCGAATTACATATTTCATTTGAGTAAAAATCAAATCATGAATCCACAACTTAAATTCACTCCAATTCATAAGATTCCTACTTGTTCTCACATCTCAATACATAAACACAAAATCATGCCACATACTTGAATTCAAACAAGTCAATTGAAGAAATAGAGTAAAGCCTCTCATAGGTACTTCAAATTGAGTCAAAACATGCAAAGTAAGGTCATCTTGCTAATTTACTTCTCATACTCACAACACCACAATCCCAACTCTTAGGTACATGATTATAGAAACATCTTCACATAAATTATGACAAGAAGGGTTGTGGATGAAAATTAGACAAACATTTACATACCTTAAGCCCAAATCCCAACCTTCTTGAGGACCTTCTCTCTCTACCCTTCAATTCTTAAGTTTAGAGTTATGAATTCCTTGGTTTGTCAAATGACCAAGAACACACATATATATATTTCCATAAAGAGAGAATAAGACGAAAATCAATCGTTTACACATCCGAAAATTAAAATTTCACAGAAGTGCTTAATATTACCTAAAAATTATGCTGGTTCCAAATATATGATCAATTTTGACTTATTAAGCCGCTAAGGCCCTCAATTTCTACTTTATCGTTCTAGTAGTAACAGATACATTTCTTTCCTAACAGATACAATTCATTCCACAAGGCATTACACCATAGTTACTTGAACTTATTTTCTTGTACAGTTTCATCTTAGGCATTTAACAACACAGAATAAAGGACTAACATATATCACAAGCACATATGAGGGTCGGGTTATTACAAAAACAGTCCAATTTTTGCATTTTTGACCCAAAAATCGATTTTTCAAAAGATTTGCCAGATTTTGACTCTTTGGTGTTTATCAATTTCACATTGCACTTGTGAGATTAGATTCAAAACCACTGGAGTCCGAATTGTTGGGCTTTCTTTCAAACTTCCGAAAGGCGACGCGGAAAAGTCGAGCTACACAACGCCAAGCAATGTCAGCAGCAGACCTGTTGCACATCCAGTCGCACCACCATCCCTCATTTGGGAAATCCACTAGTCAATGGCAGAAGAAATAGCCTCGAGCTGAGTATGCAGGGAAAGAGTCCATTACCTTCAAATTGTCCATAAGCCACACCTGGGAAGGAATGAAAGAAAAGAGAGATTAAAGAATAAAGAGATGTATATTAAGAGAAAAGTGAGAAAAGGACTTTGAGAGAAAGACAAAGCATGAGTGCCGAGAGATGTGAGAAACACATATGAAAAAGGGTAGGAAACATTACCTAAAGAAGTAGTGGACTTCTCGCAAATTTGGTAGTCTCTCGCCGATGGAAGACGTCTAAGCCCATCAAAGTCTCGGCCAATGTCAAGCCAATGCAACCCTTGCCTTCTTTCAAACCTTGGGCCACTTTGACTAGTCGAATGCTAGACCCACCGAAACTAGGGGCAAGAAGGAAATGGGCTAGCATACATAAGCAGAGGGCATGCTGCCTAAAGCCCCGCTAAAGAAGGTCGCCTCGGTCACCGACGTCAGACAATCGATGAATTAGACTGCAAATATCCAGTTCTCCATGTAGAGTGAGCCCACACATCCGTCCCAAAGCTTGGGCATGACCAAAATGGGGCTGGGGCATGATCTTCTCATCGTGTCGGGATTCCATTAATGCCGAAAATTCTTCAATTGTCGAGTACATTTCTTGTCCCCCGAAGCTAAAGACGTGTGTAATCGAGTTTCAACATCTAGCCGCGGCATGAAGGAACGGAAAACAAAGTGGAGTTCGACTCAATGGAAAAAGTACATTTATGTCGAAACCCCGAAAATTCACTTTTTTCGAGCCGTCCAAAGTCGTAATCCAATCCACGAGGTTTTGGGCAAGAAATGGCTCCATTTGTGGCAAAAACAGCAATTAGAATGAGTTCTAGAGAAGAAATGACGAAGGTGAAGCTTTTGTAGAAGATAAGGCAGTGAGTGGAAGCCTGCTATCAATAATCTGGAGGTTCTGTGAATTGGTGGCCGGTAGGCACTGCTGATGGCCGGCAAGCCACTGCTGGTGACCGGTAGGCTGCCTTGGTGGCCGGTAGGCCATTTCTTTTGGCCGACACCTTTCCTATCAAGTCTGTTGTCCACCTTTGTACTGAACAATGCTGAAAACATGTGTCTTGTTCTGCTCTTTACATCATTTGAGATCATGTTTTGAGTCCTTTTGGTTTTAAGTAAGTTTGTTGAGTTGTTGTTATTTTTTTTATCGAGTTGTTGTTATAGTCGTACGTTGCATTTTGTATTTCAGTTGTTGGTCGGTTCATTACCCGATTAAGCATCGTATTTTAATCAAGCGTTCTTGGTTTCAAATTTCATGTATATATGGTGCTCATGATGCAAAAATGACAACACATTTTTCATAAAAACTGTGCCTATTTTTATTCTGATCATGGCTTTTTTACAAAAGTAGAGAACAAATTTTAAAGCAAAATGGAACTTCATAAAGCTATACATGTACTAATGCTACTAACAAAAAAGAAATTAAGCAAAAATACAAGTAAATTAGCGCTAGTCATCTCAGGCTCGAGAGGCCCTCTTCGTCTTCTTCCTGGGTAGGGACTCAGAGTTGTCTCCATCAGTACCACTGTCTGACTCAGATGCTGAGCCGGAACCGGAATCATCACCGCTCTCTACCTCAAAGCCTGACTTAGCATCGCCTCTGCTCTCAGATCTCGAGCCACCATCATCTCCACTCTTGGAGGACTCAGATTGCGGACTCACTGCCTCCCTAGAGCCACTGGTCTCGGCATCGTCGTCACTCAACACTGGCTTTGGGGGACTCCTCCAGCCTCGACCGCGACACCCCTCTCAGCTGCATGCTGGGGCCCGTCTCTCTCTCTCCTCTCTGCTGCTGGAGAAGGTGGTGATAATGCAGGTGCAATCGCCACCACTAGTGCTCTCGGTACCGTCGGAACGTGAAAATATACAGCATTGGCATATCAGATATGATGTATAGTTGTAGTTGCAGTATGATGAAAGTGGTGGAATGCAATGAGCCAGATACAATACAAATGCAGTGCAGTGTGTCAATGCAGCATATCTGTGTGATGTGACAAGAGGCAAAATGCATACTGTGATATGGCTATTAATGCTTTAGTGAGAATGATGTGCACAACAATGTGGAAAATGCTACAGGAAGAAAATAAGGGAAAATACCTGGATACTGTGGAGACTGAACAGTGCCTCCCTCCTCAGTATCATGCTCTCGAATGAAGCTAGTAGCTTAAGCGGTCTCTCAGTGTACTCGAGGGGTGCCTGTAAATGTATTGGGAATGATCAGTATTCGAAAGGAACAAATATTAGAAAAAAAATGGAAAGCTGAAGAAAATGTGGTACATACCGGAGGTACGTCACGAGCTCTGACGTATCTATGCCCGGCCTCTGTTGGCTCGATTGAAATCTGGTAGGGCATCCCGACGGACCTCCAGCATGTTAGCATGGTCAGGATCTCTGGCCAACTGATAACTTGTTTAGCAGGAGGGGCCCCTCTAGTCCTGGCCCTCATCGCCCGAGTCCTACCTGCCATGGGAGCACCTGCTGCTTTGCTTACACGAGCACCTATCAAGGGAGGCATGAGATGTGTCTGGATGAATGTCAAATAATCTCCCTCCCCAAGGAAGTAGTCAGCATCCAGGCCCCCGGTGAACTGAATCATCACTTGGAATGAGAGGCTCTCTGTAGTCCTCATAGATACAGGAGGTGTCATGGGAACTACCGGCTCAGGTAAACCCAAAGTCTAGCGGATGAATTGCTCGCCAAGAAACTAGGTGTGGACTCGCCTTTTTCCGTGCCCCGCCTTTTGGAAAGGTTTGAAACGAAAGGCCTCATAGTTCGAACTCCCGCGGTTTTGAATCTAATCTCACAAGTGCAATGTGAAACTGATAAACACCAAAGAGTCCAAATCCAGCAAATCGTTTTGAAAAATTGATTTTGAATCAACATGCCAAAATTGGACTGCTTTGCCAGATACAGAGTCGCCACCTAAATATTTTATTTTAAAAAATTTAGGAAACTCTGACTCGTGCCAAAGGCCACGTGTCCGTCATCACCAAAGTTGCCTCGGCTCAGGAACTTGGGTACGAGAGGAGAAGGTCCTGAAATGAGCACCGCCGCTCGCCTAATCAAAGATCGGCCTCTACTAATCATGATATGATGTTTTATAAACATTATGCGTTCTTATGCCGATTATTAATCTAACCTTACTATGTGATGCGTGCAAGTAAGTATAGACTACATCGCAAGAATTGGAACATTTTAAGTCATGTTTGTTTGCGAAAATGGTTTGAATTTGCCACCCTCAAGTGGGCTTAAAAGATGCGGATTTGCCACCAAATATAGTGGGCTTAATTAACTAAACACTTAACTAATTAATTACAAAGCAATTAAGCTAATTAATTACAACATGAATTAACTAACTAATCTACTTAAATAATTACAACATTTGCATGAATTAGCTGCCACTAACTAACTAAGCAAAGAAACTAAAAGGCATCGGGAAGTGAGGGATGCATGCATGCTCGATATTCCACCCGAATGGCCACTGTTTTGCTGGTGCAAGCCTCTGTTGCACAGAAGCACTTACACTTTCCTCTTCTCTAGATCAAATTTGTTCTGCCTTAGGAACATTCTGCTGAATTTCATTGGTGGCCGACAGGGGGGCCAGTCGACAACTACTGATGGTCGGTCGGCCACTGGTGATGGCAATCGACCACCACTGGTTTGGACTTCCCTGATGCAACAGAGAGCACAACAAACCAACACAGTGTACTTTTGCAGGTTTGATTGTACTGTTTACACTCCTTATCGTCAAACAAGCTCAAATGAGTGAAACTCTTGGCTCTCAAACCACCAATCAAGCAATTTTCATGCATAACAATACTCAAAAAGACCACCACCCTATCATGCATGATCAAGGGTGATGGTGACTAAGGAAAGTGGCACATTTCATCACTTTTGAGTATGACATGTCCCATTTTCCTTATGTTCGAATTAACGTTTGATTCGAACACGTGCAATGCAATACCAAAAATACTTATCTTGCCTCTTTTACTTGTCTAATTTTGTTTACTCATTTTAATTACCAAAACCATTCTTTAATTGATTTGTCCGTTGGTGATTGTCCTTTAATGGAAAGATGGCTCAAACCCCAAGTAGCTTTGGGCATGAAAAAGGCATTACACTGTTGGTAATGAACCCCCTAAGGGATTAAACCATTAGGTGTAACACCTCCATTTCACACTTAGGCAAACAAGGGGTTTAAAACCACTTTCAAAACAAACAAAAGAGTGAAGAATGGAGGGAGATTGTAGAGATTTTAAGTACTGAAATGGAGTGCAAAACAACACTAAAACATGCTATTAACTCAAAACAATGATGATTAAAGCATTAAAACATCAAGCTAGTGAAGGAAATTATACTACAACTATGCAATACAAGGCTCAAATGAATTAACTAGCCCAAAACAAAGCCCAAACAGGTCAAAACAAAAACATGTTGGACTTGAGCCACAAAAAGCTAAAATAATAAGCTAACATGTGAGGCTAATTAGGAATGCAAACAAGACACAAGGAGGGGAGGCTAACCCCTCTAATTTTGGATTTCAAAAGTTGATTTTTACCACTGAAAAACATCTGAGATTTAGTGGTTAAAAGGTCAAAACAAGTTTTTTTGAAAGTGGTGAATAATAGCACAAAAGCTTAACAAGCTAAGAAGTAAGAAGGGTGAACTTCCCCTAACTAAAAAAGGGCCTCCAACCACCATTTTTAGATTATAAAAATAGAGGTTTTTACACTTCAAAACTGGCCTTAAAACAATTTAAAAGGATGGTAAAACAAGTATATAAAGCAAGTAGAAACAAGGCAAGTGCTATACCTTTGAAGCAAAGCACAAAACAACCAATAATCCAAGCTCAAACCACCTTCTAGAGCTCAAAGAAGGTCCCAAGTTATCTCAGCCAAAGGTGAGAGTATTTGGTTAAGGGTTGGTATGCAAAAGCTAAGAGAAACTAGGCAAATGTGTGCAAAATAACAAGAGAGAGAGAGAGAGAGAGAGAGAGAGAGAGAGAGAGAATTCTAGAGAGAGAGTGATATTTTTGTTCTAAAAATGCTAACCCTCCAAAATGGGGGAGGAACCCCCCTATATATAGAAAAACAAGTCTTGAGCTTAGAAACATCTCACCATACACGTGTATGGAGATGCAGCTCAATGAGCTACAGTTGGCACAGCTGGCAACAAATATCTGGAAAAAGAGACCAATGACTGTTGGCCACCATTGGTAGCCGACAAGCACAAGCCATGGTCGACAGGCTCTGAGGCTGGCCGACAGGTCACCCACTCTTCCAGACTAGAGGCAACAAGCTCCAGGTCTAAAAACATGCACAAAATAGATAAGGTTTAGAGGCTTAAAGACAAGGCGCTCCGCCGAAGACTTCGGGCGCTCAAAATGAACATAAACAAGCACAATCATCGAGTGCACAAACGATGATATCCAAGCCTTGAGGACAGTCAAAAATGGGGTGTCTACAGGTGCCTCTCTTTAACAGAACTCAGAAGCCCTGAAATGACAGGAGTGAATGTCAAAGCCCAGAGACGACCCATTTTTGACAAGGCCGAAGATTTGGACAAACGAACAAGCAGGACAAAGCAAATGGTTGTGCCTGCAGGCTGCGTATGTATCCCTTTGCAAGGAATCAAACCAGTGTAGTTCTAGGACAGGATGCAAATGATATGCACGATGCAAGAACATAACTTATGATCATGCAATGACGCTGTAATGAAAGATGTAGATGTAAATGTTATGCAAAGAAATACTACATTTAAATCGAAACAAGGTACAACAAACTCAAACATGAACAGAAGTAAGCAAACATGAACCAAACCACATTTTATGCAGAAAGGATGTAAAAAATTATGCAAGCCTAACCACAGATCAAGCAGGAAAGGCAAAGAACAACACAACTATCGGCCACACCCGAGGTGTCCAACAAGATTCCAACGCGTTGCACACGTGAGGACAAAGATAGTGTGAACACAGGGACACACTTGAATGTTTTAAACCGGAGTGTCCTAACGCGCCGCACGCGAGAGGAGAAGAAGGTGATGTGAACACAGGGATGCACCCGTGTGTTCTAAACCAAAGCATCCTAACGCGCCGCACGCGAGAGAAAAAAGAGGTGGTGTGAACACCGGGATGCACCCGCGTGTTCGAAACCAAAGCATCCTAACGCGCCACACGTGAGAGGAAAAAGAGGTGGTGTGAACACCGGACGCACCCACATGTTCGAAACCAAAGCGTCCTAACGCATCGCACGCGAGAGAAGAAAGAGGTGGTGTGAACACCGGGATGCACCCGCGTGTTCGAAACCAAAGCGTCTTAACGCGTCGCACGTGAGAGGAGAAAGAGGTGGTGTGAACACCGGGACGCACCCGCGTGTTCGAAACCAAAGCGTCCTAACACGCCGCACGTGAGAGGAACAAGAGATGGTGTGAACACCGGAACGCACCCGCGTGTTCGAAACCAAAGCGTACTAACACGCCGCACGCGAGAGGAACAAGAGGCGGTGTGAACACCGGGATGCACCCGCGTGTTCGAAACCAAAGCGTCCTAACGCCTTGCACGCGAGAGAAGAAAGAGGTGGTGTGAACACCGAGACGCACCCACGTGTTTGAAACAAAAGCATCCTAACGCATCGCACGTGAGAGGAGAAAGAGGTGGTGTGAACACCGGGACACACCCGCGTGTTCGAAACCAAAGCGTCCTAACGCGTCGCACGCGAGAGGAGAAAGAGGTAACGAGAACACCAGGATGCACCCAAAGGTCTCTAACTGAAGCATCCTAACGCGTCCCACGTAAGAGGAGAAGAAGATGGTGAGAACACCAGGATACACCCAAATGTCTTTAACCGAAGCATCCTAACGCGTCGCACGTGAGAGGAGAAGAAGGTGACGAGAACACTAGGACGCACCCAAATGTCTCTAAACCGAAGCATCCTAACGCGTTGCACGCAAGAGAAGAAGAAGGTGATGTGAACACAAGGACACACCCGTGTGTTCTAAATCGAAGTGAGTGGTTCGAAGGACAGGAATGATTTCATCTGGAATTCCTCTGAATAAACCGTACATACAATATCGTGCATGCATAAGAGAGAGACTCAACAAGCATAACATAGTAAGAATGCATGTTCTATGCAAATGTAGTGACAGAATGTTCCATGCGAGATGAATTGGAAGCATGTTCTATGCATGTTTTATGCATGAAAAAGTAGAAGCATGTTCTATGCAATGATGAAGAAGTGCACATTCTATGCAACAAACAGAGAAATGCATATTCTACGCAGTGGCAAAAGCGTACTTGATAAAACCAACTCAGCAACTCCGGATTTACCTCTCGGAAGTGTTGTAATATATTCAAAAAGGATACACCTCGTTGATGTGGGTCAGCGATGAACCATCGTGCGCTGGTTTGGAGTTTTCCGCAGTGGCAATTTGAACTCAAAAGTGAACTTTTCTTGCACTTCGTGAAAAAAAAAAAAAAGACACAAAATAGCATCAAGACCTAATTTTAGGAGCACTGGGAACCTATCAGCCACAAGGGGAGGTCGTCGACCACTCGTTGGCCACACCTAAAGGTTGTCGACCACCAATGGTGGCCGGTCGGACACCAATGACAGTTTCGGGGACATTTTGGACATTTCACATCGGGTCTTTAAATAAACACACCCAAACTTCATTTCCCCACTTCTCCATTGCTGAAAATCATCATTTTCTCTCTCTAGACACTTTTTCCCTCTAGTTCCGTGCTTTTTACGCATTTTCCAACGCCCCACGAACGTTTGATTCGCTAAAATCTCTTGATTTCCTTCGTTTTGAACCGATTGAAATTTGATTTTGGTGCTTTTTTCTTCATTTTCACCACTTGAGGCTTGTTTCCCTCAAGTTCTTCTTGGGTTCTGTGCCGTTTCCCGAGCTTTGACTCTTTCTTCCCTTTTCTCTCTCCTAGGGTTGACTTTTGTTGACTTTTGGCATTTTCCACCCATTTTCCTTATTTTCACCCACTTTCTCACCTTCTTTCTAGATGCGGACAACATTCCACATGACAGATCTTCTTCGGGGATACAGGTAGATCCTGAGCCTGTACCATTACCACATAAGGTTCGACCCTTTGACCCAGAGACATATCATCCTGGGACACATGTGCTTCCACCCGACAATATTCGTCATTTTAGAGGGTTTGCACGAGGTGTGCCAAAGGACATCTTGCTACGAGAGCCAGAGTCCCATTTATCCTACGACGCCACCGAGGTATACACTATATTCTTACATTTTCCTCAATGTACCCTGCATTTCTTGCATAAATAACATTCTTGCACTGTATGTCTGGCACTGCCTTTCATCTGCTCATTTTCATTACAAGAGGACTCACACTCTATCAGAGGATACGAAGCCACATCCGCGAGGGAGCGGTATACGGAACTCCCCGTCGGCGTCTGCCAGATCATCGATGAGGCCAACTTCGGCTTGTTCTATATGGGGCTATCACGCCTTATAGCAAACAGGCCCTTACTTAGCGCACTAGTAAAGAGGTGGTAGGATACCACCAACTCTTTCCACTTCTCCATCGCGGGGGAGATGACGATGACTCCCCGTGACTTCACCATGCTCACTGGCATAGAGGTGGGAGGTCATCTGATCCCTTACGATACAGACATAAGTGAGTGGGATGATGCTTGGATCTACCTATTGGGGGCTCGTCCGCCTATCTTCCAATCAGGGATGGTGCGATACACTTGGTTCTCAGAGCATTTCAGAAGGACAGACCCAGAGACCCCTAAGGAGATCGAGCAGTACGCCCGAGGCTTCTTGATGTTCCTCTTCGGCACCACTTTGTTCGCCGACATTGCGAACATTGTAAGGCTATATTTCTTGAGCGCCCTAATGGACTTGTCTCAGGTCCAGCTTTACGACCGGGCGGCGCTGGCCTGGCCACCTTGTACGGATATATGAGCTCGACATCCCGCAGGAGCGGGAACAGAGTCGACGACTACTAGAGAGCCTGGGAGGTATGTTTTACTTTTTTGCTTTGCATTTCCTACCGTGCTTTCTGCTTTGCACTTTCTGTACACTACACACACATAGTCTAATCTCTGCTTTGCACTTGTACTTTCTTTACGCTGTACTATACATTCTATTTTCTGCATTCTCTCTGTATTCTGCATTCTCTGCACATTGCGCACATATTCTGCTTTTTGCATTGCCTGTGTTTATCTATTGTATACTCACTGTTGCCCTTTTGCTTTTTGTA
This sequence comes from Camellia sinensis, assembly GCF_055761805.1. Classification (NCBI taxonomy): domain Eukaryota; kingdom Viridiplantae; phylum Streptophyta; class Magnoliopsida; order Ericales; family Theaceae; genus Camellia; species Camellia sinensis. The sequence goes on from NC_138963.1 coordinate 88,559,882, forward strand.
ACTATGGGTATATGCATACTTTACGACCCTTGCCCCAGAGCCGGAGGTGGAGATGCCTCTTACTGTACCTTTCTATTATCAGTACAACGGCAGGTGCGTGAGGAGGACTAGGGAGACCTTTCCGTTCTTCCACCGGTACTTTGACACCGTGACTACGGTAGAGATAACTCAAAACTCATAGTTATTGCTACTTTACTTCAGCTTTGCTTCATATTGCATATCTGATGGCGACTGACAATCTGTGCATTCTCTGTTTGCAGATCTCCTGGCAACCCAGGGCGATGATACCTGAAGGTATCAGGGACCAGTTTGCTGGCTCTCGGGGGACTTCCCGTTATCGGCTTGTACACAAGGGCCCGGTCTGCTGAGCTTGGATCTTAGGCGATTGCTTCATACGTCAGACATTGGGTTTACCGCAGTAGGTAGTTCCCATGCCGCCTCTGCCATCCATGCGGGCTACAGAGAGCCTCTCTTCTAGGGAGGTGATCAACTTTACTCAGGGCCTGGACACCGACTACTTTCTCCGAGAGAGAGACTATATGACATTTATCCAGACGCATCTCATGCCTCCCTTGAAGGGTACTCGTGCTTGTACAAGGAAGGCAGCAGACATCATTTCGACGAGCAGGGCTTGAGCATCGAGGGATAGAGCCAGAGGGGTGCACCCCGCAAGACAGGGCTTCGGTTGGCCAGAGCTTCCGACCAAGTTGACATTTTGGCGGTACACTGGAGAGGCTTACCAGATTCCGATTGAGCCTCCAGCGGCTGGTTATAGATATGTCAGAGCTCTTGACTCACGTCCAGTATGTACTGCAGTTTTCATTTTTTCTATTCTCTCTGATATTTATTCCTTCTGAACATTGATCATTCCCAATACATTTGCAAGCACCTGCAGGGTACATTGAGGGGTTACTCAAGCTGGTCGCTTCATTCAAGGGGTGATATTGAGGAGAGAGGCATTGCTCATTCTCTACGGTATTAAGGTATTCTCTTCAGTTTTACATTTCAGGCATCAAATTTCCAATGACACACGGATACTGACATTCCAACTGAAAACTTCTCATATTTGCACTAATACACCGCATCTATAGATCGCATCTGACACACTACACTCACACATTGTATCTGACTTCTACATTGCATTTGATACATATGCTGTAACTGATATGAACTGTCATTTTCAAGTTCCACCCGTACCAATAGGACCAGTAGCACCTGCACCGGTAATACCTCCTCCAGCAGCAGGGAGGTGAGAGAGACAGGTTCCGACACGCGGCCGATGGGGGCATCGCGGTCAAGACTGGAGAAGCCCTTTATCAAGATAGCAGGAGCCCTTCAGAGCCCACTCTGAGTGATGACGACGATGAGACTAGCGAAATCGAGGAGGCCGTGGGTCAGCACGCCAAGTCATCTGAGAGTGGAGACGATGACACTGACTTAGGTTCTACTAGTGGAGATGATGCTGAGCCAAGCTTTGACACAGAGAGCGGTAATGACTCGGGTTCGAAGGGAGGTGCAGACAGCGACGCTGACGGAGACAGCTTTGAGACCCCGCCTAAGAAAAAAACGAAGAGGACCTCTCGAGCCTGAGATTGCTGGCGCTGATTTATGTATTTTTGGCTTTGCTTCTTTGTGTTAGTAGTTTTAGCACTTTGTACAGCTTTAGACAGGTTTTATTTTGCTTTTAAAACTTATACTCTTTTGTAAAAAGTGACCATGATCAGAATGAAAACAGCTTTTCGATGAAAAAATGTTGTAAGCACCGCATAACATCGCATAGCATAAAAACGAGATTGATCTCCATTGATGGAATTTGATCATTGTATTGGCACTTTCTTAATCAGGTAATGAACCAACCAACACTTAACAAACAAAGTAAGACAACTCGATAAACAACTAATAATAGCAACTTGATAAACAACACAATAACTCGACAACCAAAAAAAAAACAAATACAACTCAATAAGCAACACAACAACTTGATAAACAACACAAATACAACTCGATAAGCAAAACAAGACGAATACAACTCAAATGAACATGCTCAAGCCCAAAGGGACTAAAAACAAGGCCTTGGAATGCACAAAAAATAGAACAAAGCACAGGTTCTCAGCACTCTCAACATACGGGTGGACCACAAGATAGACCAAGAGGCCGTCGGCCACAAATGGGGACTGTCAGTTACCAGTGGTAGTTGTTGGCCACCAGTGGTGGCCGGTCGGCTACAAATGTGGCCTGTCGGCTATCACCGCTGGCCGGTCCACCATCAATGTGAGGGACCTCCCTAAATTGTTGCCACCTGTCTTCCACTCAGTGCTTTATCTTCTACAAAAGCTGGGACTTCGTAATTTCTTCATTCCAACTCTATTTTTATTACAAATGGAGCCATTCTTTGCCGAAAAACTCTCAAATTGGATTGCAACTTTGGATGGCTCAGAAAAAGTGAATTTCCAGGGTTTCGGAATAAATGCATTATTCTTACTAAGTCGTTCTCTGCTGTGTTTTCCGTTCCTCACGCCGCAGCTAGGTGTTAGAACCTGATTACACATGTTTTCAGCTTTGGGGGACAAGAAATATGCCCTACAGTTGAAGAATTCCAAGTTTTGATGGAATCTCGCTATGACGAGGAAATCTTGCCTCAGTCTTGTTTTGGTCACATCCAAGCTTTAGGAATAATGTGTGGGCTCACTTCTCATGAAGCTCGATCCTTGGTTCACAATAGACAGTTAGATATTCCCAGCCTCATTCATCAATTTTCTGACGCTGGTGACCGCAGCGACCGTCTTTGGCAGAGTTTTCTAGAACATGCCCTTTGTTTGTGTATGTTGGCTCATTTTCTTCTTGCCCCAAGTTTCGGCCGGTCTAGCATTTAGGTAGTTGAGGTGGCACTAGCCTTGAAAGAGGGAAAAAGTTGCATTGGCTTGGTACTGGCCAAGACTTTGATGGGCATAGACGCCTTTCATCGGCGAGAAACAAGCAAATTTGCAGGAAGTCCACTACTTCTTCAAGTAATGTTTCCCACCCTTTCTAATATGTGTTTCTCATATCACTCGGCACTCAAGCTCTGTTTTTCTCTTAAAGCCCTTTTCTCACTTTTTCTCTCCACATATACCTCTTTATTCTTTAATCTCTCTTTTCTTTCATCACTCCCCAGATATGGCTCATGGACAGGTTGAAAGTAGTGGACTCTTGCCCTGCATATTAAGCACGAGGCTATTTCTTTTGCCAACAGCTAGTTGATTTCCTAAACAAAGGGTGGTGGTGCCATTGGATGTGCAACAGGTCTGGTGTTGATATTGCTTGGTGCTGCGCCTGGTTTGATCGGCCCAAGATGAGCTACAGCATGGCTCGACAACCCGGCATTCAGCTGATTGGCTTGATACACTGTGTATTCTACTTTCCATTCCGGTTCAAGCTTCAGTTTGGACACGACCAGACATGCCCAGAAGAAGGGGTAGAGAACCTGGCTTCATTCCCAATCTGAGGTTCACAATTAGCTTGATACCCCAATGCTTAGAGGACAAGAGAACTTTTGACTGCCACTTTGAATTTCAGTAGCGCCCTTTCTGGTGAGTGTTTGGCTTGGCTTGAAGATGAGGCGCAAACTGGGCCTGCATCGGAAGCTTCCACAAGTACAGGGAGGGGACGCAGGAACACTTGACTCATCTGTGCCCCAAGTTTATTGCTTTGATCTAACTTTTCAAGTTTTCCTTTAATAAAAGCAACTTTGATTTATATCAAGAGTTAGAGGACTTTGTATTGAAATCAATGAAATTGAAGTTGTGGGTACTGAAAATTTTTCTTTTGGTCCAAAAATGGTCCAAATTGTAAAAAGATTAATTTGAACAAAATCAACTTTTATTAAAACTTTTCAAAACCATTTTTGATAAGGATCACAACTTGACACACCTGGAATCTATCCTCGAGATGCACAACCCCGAATCCAGAAATGAAAAATTGCCCCTAGACTGAATAGCACTACTCAGCACTGTAATCAACTCTTCTCTTAGGGTAAGGATCACAACCGAACTTTCAAATAATGAGTGGACAAAGACACCTTGATCAAACACATGGACACAGTTGATTTGGAAGTGTTTACAGTTGAACTTCAGAATGAAGTTGCCTACACATCCCGAAGATGGGAATCAGGCCTTACATAGTTCGGTACGGGTTCACTCAGGTATTAACACTCTCCTTTTGTGCTCTAACTTTTGCCAAGGCCGCCCTTTTTGGGTTTTCCACCTTGCGAGCTCAGTTTTTCTTATTTCTAATTTTTTGTGCTCTAACTTTTGCCTAGGTCACCCTTCCGGGTTTTCAGCTTAACGAGCCTCTCAGGGTTAATATTTTTTTAACTTGTCCATATTGATTGGTTGGGAAAATTCTAGGCCATCCAAGTCCATAAGAATGAAAGCCCCACCCGACCAGATTGATTTGATGATATAAGGGCCAGTCTAATTGGGTCTGAACTTGCCCCTAGGGTCATGGATGGGAGCTCGGTTGTCTTTCAGCACCAAATCCCCTTCCTTAAGATTCCTGGACTTAACTTTCTTGTTGAAAGCCCTGGTAATTTGCGTTGATAACCTTGAACATGGTACAGTGCTTTTAGCCTCCTCTCATCAAACAACATTAGTTCCTCGAGCCTGCTCTGCTACCAATCCGCTTCTGCTATCTGGCACTCAGCCATAACCGGAATGACGGAACCTCTATTTCAATCGCCAGATCAACTTCCATTCCATAAACCAGGGAATACGAAGTTGCCCTAGTAGATGTTCGAATTGAAGTCCTATAGCCTCAGAGAGCAAATGGCAATTTGTCTGGCCAGTCCCTATAAGCTTCAACCATTTTCTATAAAATGTGATTAATGTTCTTGTTGGCGGCCTCAACAGCTCCGTTGGTTTGCGGTCGGTATGTGGATGACTTATGAAAAGCTACATTGTATTTCTCCAACAAGTCGATCACTTCTCTCTTGAAATAGGAGCCATTGTCTAAAATGATATCATTCAGGACCCCATAACCACAAATGATCCTGATAAACTTGGCTACATGTGACATTTTCAGCACTGCATAGGATTAGGCTTCGACCCACTTTGTAAAATAGTCTATTGCCACCAGGATACACTCATGCCCATTCGAGCCTTTCGGTGTAACTTCCCTAATAACATCAATTCCCCAGACTGAAAAAGGCCATGGTGAAGTCATGTTGTACAGCTTTGACGGCGGATATTCATGCGATTTGCATGAATTTGGCATTTGTGGCATCGCAAAACAAAACCAATACAATCCTCCTCCATGGTAGACCAGTAGTAACCTTGCCTGAGAATCTTCCGGGCTAGCATTACTCCATTCATGTGTGCTCCATGGATAGCCTCCATTAGGCGCTTCGACTCTTCTGCGTCAACACATAGCTTATGCATTCCCATATGACCCCTCTTATACAACTTAACCCCATAGATGATAAACTGAACAGCCATTCGTCATATTGCCCTCTTATCTTTGGCATTTGTCCCTGGTGGATAAACCTCATTTTCCAAGAAGTTCCAGATATCATAATACCAGGGGTTTTGATCTTGTCTTTCATCTATTCCGACGATCAACTCGTAGGCTAGCGTGTATCTCTGGTCAATAATGATCGGACGCATTTGGACTCCAAAAGGGATATCTATCATAGAAGATAGAGTTGATAAGGCGTCAACGAACCTATCGTTTTCTCTTAACATATGCGTGAAGGTTAACTTTTCAAACCTAGGAATCAGAACATCCAGGGTTTCGTGATAGATTTTCATCATTTCTTCCTTAACCTTCCAGTCTCTTTTTGCCTGAGACATAACCAGGTTCGAGTCCCCAATGACATCCAACCTCTTTGCCCTTTGCCCCTAGTTCTAGGGCGGCTTCCAATCCAGCGGTACACGTTTCGTATTCTGTCTCGTTGTTAGATATTTTGAACCGGAGTTTGAAGGCTAAGGGTATGTGGAAATTGTCGGGTGCTATCAGCAACACCCCTATTCCATAATCGTACTGGTTAGATGCTCCATCAAAGTACATTGTCCAAATCTCTTCCTTGACTTGCAGAATAGCCTCATCTCGGAATAGGTATTCTACTGCTTCGTCCCCTTCCACTGGGTGATCTGCCAAAAACTCTGCTACCACTCTCCTCTTGACAAACTTGTGAGTTATATACTTCAAATCAAATTCGGAAAGAAAAAGCAGCCAATGAGCTAGCCTACCCACAGGCACTGGTTTCTCGAAGAGATATTTGATGGGATCTAACCTCGAAACCAGAATTACAGAGTGAGCTAACAGATAGTGCCTCAACTTCCTGGTAGCCCATACCAAGGCTAAGCAAGCCTTCTCCAGCGGGGTGTAATGGGTCTCATAGTCCAATATCTTCTTACTTAGGTAATAGATGGCTTTCTCCACTCTATCCTCAGATTCCTGAGGAAGCATGCATCCCATTGTTGTATCCGTTATGACAAATACAGAATCAACGGCTTCCTTGGCTCTGGCGGAGACAACACGGGTGGGTTCTGAAGGTACTGCTTGATCTGCTCAAAAGCAAACTGGCATCAAGCATCCCATTGGAATTTCTTTCCTTTCTTCAGGAGACCAAAAAGTGGTTCACAAGTCAAGGTTAATTTTGTAATAAACCGTCTTATGAATTACACTTTACCCAGAAATCCTCGCACCTCCTTTTCAGTCCTTGGTGGTGGCATTTCTAGAATGGCCTTGATTTTGGAAGGATCAACCTCGTTGCCCCTCTGTGTAATCAAGAAACCCAGCATTTTCCCTATTGTTACACCAAAAGTGCACTTTTATGGATCTAGCCTCAACCAATATTCTCTGATCCATTGAAAGAATTTCTTCAAGGCGGTGTAGTGGCCCTCTCTTTCCTTGAACTTGACAATCATGTTGTCCACATGCACCTTGACCTCTTTATGGATCATATCATGTAGAATTGTGGTTGCAACCCATTGATAGGTGGCCCCAGCATTTTTTAACCCAAACGGCATCACCCTATAGCAGTAGGTTCCCCACGGCGTGGTGAAGGCAGTTTTCTCTCTATCCTCGAGTGCCATCAGAATCTGGTTATACTCGAAAAACCCATCCATGAAGGAGAGCAACGCATGGCCTGCGGTGAAGTCCACAATTCATCGACATGCGGTATTGGAAAGTCGTTCTTCGGACTAGCCTTGTTCAGATGTCTGAAATCCACACATACCTAAATTCTGCCATCTTTCTTCGGCACTGGAACAATGTTGGCCAACCAAGTCGGATACTTAGATACTAGTAAAAACCCTGCGTCTATCTGCTTGGTGACCTCTTCCTTAATCTTCAAAGCCCAATCCGGGCATATTCTCTGAAGCTTCTGCTTGACGGGTCAGGGGGGTCAAGAGGGATCCGATGATGTATAATCTCAATATTGATTCCAGGCATGTCTTCCTAGGACCACGCGAAAACATCTTTGAAATCTTTTTAAAAAGCGACTAAGCGCTCGCACTCCTCCGAAGACAACACGAACCCGATCTCGACCAGACGCGAATCCTTCTCAGCACCCACATTAATTGGAATGATTTCATCAACAAGGGGTTTTACAAACCTCTCATCCTCTTGATCAATCAAATGTTTCAAAACCAGAGGAATTCCTTTCTTGTCGTTTTTATCAAAATTTTGAAAGTTATGATCAATGCAATATACAAGTGGCACAGGGAAGTACTCAAAAACTACCACAACATTCTCATTCAAAAGATCCAGCTCATCCAATTTCTCGATTACAACTGACTCAAAAGAAAAGAAAAAACAAGACATAGACAAAACTATGGCATCTGGGTTATCAACCCCAGGAATACCGGACTCCGACTTAAAAGAACTAGAATATGATTCCGACTCCACAGACTCTGTGGAATCAGATTCTAGTTCACTACCTGATTCAGAACTACTAGACAGAAAACCTTTCTCCAGTTGCCAAGTGAGGGATAGTGCATTGGATGCATCTAGAATACCACTGGAAGGGTCCACACCGGATTGGTCTCCGATCATGGAAATGGTTAGGTCATCCCCCAAGCTCTTCGAGTTAATCTGAGAATCCGAAATGAGACATGCCAGCGCTGCTCCTATCTCAAGTTCACTGCTATTGGACTCATTTTTTGTGCTCTATTCAACCTTAGCAATTAATTCAGTTTGTTCCTCTGTGGCTTCATCCTCTTGTAGCTGTAAGTCGAAAAAAATCTCAAAGCTGAGTAGACGCCGCTTCTCAGAGTTCAACCATGGCTCAGGAAAGCCGCAAAATGGGAAGTCTTCCCCCTCCCGGACAAAGCGGCCATTCAGAGTTCCCTGAATTGGCCTATGCACAAGCTCATAGTGCTTCCCACTTTCCTTTGCTCTAGCTCTTCCGGCCATGAGGGTTATATGGCACTTCAGCAATGCAGTAATGCCTTTCTGGCCACTCTTTCCTAATCCCATTCCGAGTGTATGCCGTAGCTTGTTCATGAGATAAACTGATTGAGCACTGACATATAAACCCTCATCAACAGCCAAGATATTTTGCACCACTCGAGCTTCAGCCAAGGTAAAACCAGACAAGAAAACATCCCCGTCGCCATGTAGAATCTCCAATACGGGTGCAGTAACCTCTGGCAGAGGATGTATAGATGAATTTCCGAACACAATGGCTATCCTTTTTCCAAGAGGATACTTCAGCATTTAATGCAAAGTGGAAGAAACAGCTTTTACTTGGTGCACCTAGGGTCGCCCAAGTAACAAGTTGAAAGTAGTCGCAACATCGAGGACATGAAACTCAATATCCTGTTGGGCCGGCTCGACCTGTGTTCTGATCTGAACTGTTCCCATCACCTCTCTGCTTGTGTTGTCGTAAGCCCGGATAACATGGGTCGTTGGTACAAAATCCGCTAGCTTCAAGCCAATGGCATAGGCTATGTGAGACAGACAAACATTGATTGCAGACCCAGTGTCAACCAATACAATCGGCACCCACTTCTCTCTACACTCAACTGAGATGTATAGCGGTTTGTTATGTGTAGAGCCTTCGGGCGGCAATTCCATATCCGAAAAGGTCAAAGCTAGCGCAGCACGTCCTGGGAAGACAAGTCCCACTAGTTGCTCTGGAGTTGTGTCGATAGACAGTTTGGCTTTATCCATCGTTGACAATACAGCTTGCTGGTGTACGCGCAAAGCCATAAGCAACCCCTAGATAGATATGTCTGCTTGAATCTTCTTTAACTGTTTCAGTATAGCCTCTTCCTCTAACAGGTTTTCCCTCTGTTTTTCAGCTTCCTTGTCGTTTCCAAATGCTTCGGGTTGGTCTAAGTGTAGAGGCTTGAAGTATCGCCCGCTTCTAGTCATATGATCCACCTCCTCAGAGTACCAAGTGTCATCTGGCAGGTCTTGGCCCCAATCCTCGTCAGTGTAGGCAAGATACAGATCATCATCTTTCCACCATACTCCTCCGGTAACCGACAGGCAATTGTCTGGTTTCGTTGTAATTACTCTTACATCATAGTCATCCCCCGTAGGGTGTTTGGTTTTTCCAACTTTCTGACTATTCTCGTCTCTTTCCTGCTCAAACTGCTTCAGTGCGGCTTTTTGTTCCGTATCAGCAGTACTAATAATGCTCAATTTCTGATTTAAATTCTTAATACCGATGCCCTTTGGCAATTTCCCTTTGTCCTCGGCTGTTTCGGCCCTTGTAGCAGTTCCTGCTTCTGGTTGTTCTAGCTTTGGTTGAAGTCCCTCATCCACATTAGGTTCATCACTGAGCCACCTAGAATTGTCTGTCGACCCGTTCAGATTAAACCAGTTAATATGCATATCTCCCGAATCTTGCTCATCAAACAACTATAGATTGTCGATGTCTTCCTCCAAGTCAGCTAAGTCATGTAATCCGTGGCTTGGTCCATTTTCCCAGACCACACTAACATTCACTTCTGTTGGTAACTCCACCACTGGTTTGGCCTGGTTGGTTAGCACAATATAGCGGCATGGGCCGTATTCCTCATCAGATAAATCCACGGAGCCCTCAAGCATTGAGCTAACACTCACATTCTCCACCAATGCTGCCCTGCCTTCATCTACCACAGTCACCGCCACAGGTTTGGGTTGGGATGTGGACGTGTTCATCATACACAAATCTGTGCTCTCAAGGATGAACAATGCCTGCTTAGGTAGGTGGAAAGGGGTGATGTATATACTGGGATCGTAAGGAATGGCCAGTGTATGGATGAGGTTTATTTGCCGGGGTAGAGGGGGTTGATTATGTGGTGGGAGAGGATTTGTAGTGACATTGGATTTTTTAGGAGGTGCTATCACTTTGTTATCAATGAGATCTTGAATCTCATGACGCAATCTGAAGCACTGATCAATATCATGACCATGTTGTTGGTAAAAAGCACAATATTTAGCTGGGTTGTGTTTAGGAGGGAGAGAATCGGGCAATGGGCATTGTTCTAACGGCTTCAGATGCCCTTTTTTTATCAGGACCCTCAGAGCTGTAGATAAGGACATATAGAGTGGGGTGAAGACCCTCTCGGCTCAGGCCTGATGGCTAGAGGTTTGGGGAGTTGTTTTGGATATGCCGGCAAAGGGGTTGGCAGTCTTGGGTGCGGTGGTAACCATGCTCACATCTGAAGGCCTTGTAGCTGCACTACCGCTAGTAGTCGCATTGGAACTGCGTGTAAAAGCCCTCTTGGGATGCTCCTTCTCATGGTTTATCAGACCCTGCTCATTGCGTCCTCTATTTGCACCCCTATTTCGTGAAGGTTAACAAAGTAGACAAAGGCAAGACTATCATTTTCTATAATAATCTTCCTTGCAAATTACAGACCACCATTCTGATTTGGTCCTTTTCAAACGGCCAGATAGTCATCATAAAGGCCTTGGCCCTCCACCAGGTCATAAAATCTGAGAAGCCCTCCTTCGGCTCCTAGTGAGTTGCTTCGAGATCATGAGTAGTGACCTCGATCTGGGTGTTGTATGAGTACTGCGCTATGAAGGCCTCGGCCATTTCCTCCCAATTTCTCTTCACGAAGTCTTCAAGTTTGGCATACTAGATGGCCGCTATACCCGACAGGGTCCGGCCAAAAAGCGACAGCTTCTGTAGTCTGGTGAGACCCATGGGTCATAGGATGTCAGAGAATAGTCGTAGATGGACCATAGGATCCCCGAAACCATCAAACCGGTCTATATGCGATATCTTGAATCTATCTGGCAATGTCACCGCCAAATCAATATAGCCATCCTCAATATCAGGGACCGAATTCACACCCTGTGCCCGTTTAAAGAGCTTTTCCAGTTTGCTCACTTTCAGTGCAGTAGAGTCGACCTCGAATTTAAACGGCGCCTTTGTTGGATAAATCAGTGCCTTAGAGGCCTGAGGTAGGATAGGATCCGCCTGAATGCCAGCATTTTCCTGGACATTAATTGTGACCCCGGGTGCTGGAATTCTCGCTGGGGGTGCATGGGATGCTGAGGCTACTGCAGGTTGCAGCTGCTGTTGTTGAAGCCTGTCTATTACCTCTATTTGGCGGGCTACAACCTCGACTTGGCGAGCTATGGTTTCAGCTTGTCAGGCAGCATTCAGCTACATGTTCTCAATAGTCTGTTAGAGTTGGCGAAGCATATCTTCCATGTTAGCTGGAGGACTTTGAACAGCCGAAACTGGCGAATACTCTCTGTCTGGAGTAGAAGTAGATGATTGGGCCTGACTAGGCACATGCGAGGTAAATGATGACTGTTGAATTAGCGAATTCAGCCGAATCCTCCTCCGTCTAGTAACCGGCGAGAGTGGAACAAACACTAGATGTCTCCGAACTAGATCCCCAGATCTACAAATCCTTCTAACTCGGGTCCAGAGTTCTTGGGAGGTAATAGAATCATCTGAAGCAATAGTAAAAGACTACCTTGCAAAAATAAAATAAAGCAAAAAAAACAAAAATCAGAAACCGCACAGCACCTCGGCTCAGACAAAAATAACACACAGTTGCGATCATAAGCTGGAGAACTGTACTTAAACACTGATTTCTACCCCAAAACTAATACCTAGACTTGTAACTGATACATACATTCCTGCAGAGTTTCTCTCTAAAAGCACATAACAAGCAAATGAGAGCCAAAACACTTCTATGATGGGGTAGGGTTACCCTGTCCTAATTTCGTCAGGTGCTAGGGATTCACTACGCAAAACAAGCGGTTTCATACAATTCTTGCATTTGGGTAAGCAACCTATCCTAGTTTGGAATAGTCTCTATGGCTTCCGATATGCAATTAGGTCGATTGGTCAAAAAGTAGTACCTCAGCAAGACTACCTAATATACCTCTCACACCTAACACCGAGAAGTAAAAGGAGGATCAAACGGTATAGCGGTAGTCCAGATCCAAGGGTCGTGTTCCCATCATGGCAGAGGCCACAACTAGTCAGCCTTTTGGCAAGCTTTTCCAAGCAAGCCTCTGCCAAATCGCTCAAGAATAGCAGATGGCAAACATTGTGACTTAGACGCACCGATGCAAATGCAACGAAACACATGACTGTAGATAAAATAACATATCATGAATTCGAGTCAAGTTCTCTAAATCCTAGCAGAGTCGCCAGAAACTGTGAACTCGTCTTTTTCTACGCCCTGCCTTTTGGAAAGGTTTGAAATGAAAGGCTTCACAGTTCAGACTCCTGCGGTTCTGAATCTAATCTCACAAGTGCAATGTGAAACTGATAAACATCAAAGAGTCCAAATTCGGCAAATCATTTTAGAAAACTGATTTTGAATCAAAATGCCAAAATTGGACTGCTTTGCTAGATATAGAGTCAGCACCTAAATATTTTATTCTGGGGAATTTAGGAAACCCTGACTCGTGCCAAAGACCACATGTCCATCATCACCAAAGTTACCTCGGCTCGGGAACTTGGGTACGAGAGGGGAAGGTCCTGAAATGAGCGCCCCCGACCAAAGATCGGCCTCTACTAATCATGATATGATGTTTTATGAACATTATGTGTTCTTATTCCGGTTATTAATCTAACCTTACTATGTGATGCACGCAAGCAAGTTTAGACTACATCGCAAGAATTGGAACATTTCAAGTCATGTTTGTTTGCGAAAATGATTTGAATTTGTCACCCTCAAGTGGGCTTAAAAGATGCAGATTTGCCACCAAACATAGTGGACTTAAAACATGATTTTCCACTCAACAAAGTGGGCTTAAAACATACATTCATTAAATTGTCCCAATTCAAACAACAACTCTTCATCCATAGGCATTCAAGCAGTTTAGCATTTAAGCACATAGCCTCATGGAAAACATGCTAGACAGGGCAACATTCACACTTATGCAAGTATGCTAAAGCATAAAAACTCACCGAGTACTCCAAGCCAAAACAGAAACTAGTTAAAAAGATGCATGATCCTAACTATGATAAGATGTCTAATGCAACACATGTAATATGCAATTAATAGGCTCGGCTACTAATATGGCATATGAATCGATTTGAACAACATGCGATTAAATGCGTATTCAAAGAAGATATTGAAATTGCAATACAGTTTGAATGATGCGCCGAGCCTCGGTGCATGCAATACGAATGAATGGATGTAAGCATGCGATACACTAATTTAAAATATGCCCCTAATCTAACCATCAAAAGCGATTAAATAAAAGGGAGAAAGACTTGGGGTTGGAAGACATACACACACGCACACACACACACACATACACACACACACACACACTTATTACAACATTACGCCCTCGCGAAGGACGGTTCGAATGAATAAGCGCTAACTAGCTATGCTAATTAGAGCTAAGCTAATTGCAACACTATTTAACTAACTATTCTAAGCTAATTAAATATTACAACCCAAATTAATTAACTAAACACTTAACTAATTAATTACAAAGTGATTAAGCTAATTAATTACAACATGATTTAACTAGCTAATCTACTTAAATAATTACAACATTTGCATGAATTAGCTACCACTAACTAACTAAGCAAAGCAACAAAAAGGCCTCAGGAAGTGAGGGATGCATGCATGCTTGATATTCCACCCGAATGGCCACTGTTTTGCTGCTGCAAGCCTCTGTTGCATAGAAGCACTTACACTTTCCTCTTCTCCAGATCAAATTTGTTCTACCTCAAGAACATTCTGCAGAATTTCATTAGTGGCCGACAAGGGGGCCGATCGGCCACTACTGATGGTCAGTCGGCCAACAAAGGTGGCCAGTCGACCACTAGTGGTGGCTGTCTGCCACCACTGGTTTGGACTTTCCTGCTAAAATAGAGAGCACAAAAGAGCAAAACAGTGTACTTTTGCAGGTTTGTTTGTACTGTTTACACTCCTTATCATCAAACAAGCTCAAATCAGTAAAACTCTTGGCTCTCAAACCACCAATCAAACAATTTCCATGCATGATAGCCAAAGAACCAAGTTTGTACAAGCTTTATGAGTGCAAAACAAGACTCAAGAAGACCACCACCCTATCATGCATGATCAAGGGTGCTGGTGACCAAGGAAAGTAGCACATTTCATCACTTTTGAGTATGAAATGTCCTATTTTCCTTATGTTCGAATTAACATCCGATTCGAACACATGCAATGCAACATGAAAGATGCTTATCTTGCCTCTTTTACTTGTCCAATTTTGTTTATTCATTTTAAATACCAAAACCATTCTTTAATTGATTTGTCCATTGGTGATTGTCCTCTAATAGAAAGATGGCTCAAACCCCAAGAAGCTTTGGGCATGAAAGAGGCTCTACACTGTTGGTAATGGACCCCCTAAGGGATTAAACCATTAGGTGTAACACCTCCATTTCACACTTAGGCAAACAACGGATTTAAAACCACTTTCAAAGCAAACAAAAGAGTGAAGAATAGAGGGAGATTGCAGAGATTTTAAGTGCTGAAATGGAGTGCAAAACAACACTAAAACATGCTATTAACTCAAAACAATTATGATTAAAGCATCAAAACATCAACTTAGTGAAGAAAATTACACTACAACTATGCAATACAAGGCTCAAATGAATTAACCAGCCCAAAATAGAGCCAAAATAGGTCAAAACAGAGCTTAAAACATGCTGGACTTGAGCCATAAAAAGCTAAAATAATAAGCCAACATATGAGGCTAACTTGGCATGCAAACAAGACACAAGGAGGGGAGGCTAACCCCTCCAATTTTGGACTTCAAAAGTTGATTTTTACAACTGAAAAACCTTTGAGATTTAGTGGTTAAAAGGTCAAAAAAAGTTGTTTTGAAAGTGGTGAATAATAGCACAAAAGCTTAACAAGCTAAAAAGCAAGAAGGGTGAACCTCCCCTAACTAAAAAAGGGCCTCAAACCACCATTTTTAGATTATAAAAACAGAGGTTTTTACACTTCAAAACCAGCCTTAAAACAATTTAAAAGGATGGCAAAACATATAAAGCAAGTAGAAACAAGGTAAGTGCTATACCTTTGAAGCAAAGCATAAAATAGCCAGTAATCCAAGCTCAAACCACCTTCTAGAGCTCAAAGAAGGTCCCAAGTTATCTCAGCCCAAAGGTGAGAGTATTTGGTTAAGGGTTGGTATGCAAAAGCTAAGAGAAACTAGGCAAATGTGTGCAAATAACAAGAGGGGGAGAGAATTCTAGAGAGAGAGATATTTTTGTTCTAAAAATGCTAACCCTCCAAAATGGGAGAGGAACCCCCCTATATATAGAAAAACAAGTCTTGAGCTTAGAAACATCTCACCATACACGTGTGTGGAGATGCAGCTCAGTGAGCAGCAGCTGGCACAGCTGGCAATAAATATCTAGAAAAAGAGACCAACGATCGTCGGCCACCACTGGTAGTTGACAAGCACATGCCATGGTCGACAGGCTCTGAGGCTGGCCGACAGGTCACCCACTCTTCCAGACTAGAGGCAACAAGCTCCTGGTCCAAAAACATGCACAAAATAGATAAGGTTTAGAGGCTCAAAGACAAGGCGCTCCGCCAAAGACTTCGGGCGCTCAAAATGAACATAAACAAGCACAATCATCGAGTGTACAAACGATGGCATCCAAGCCTTGAGAACGATCAGAAAAGGATGTCTACCCCGGGCTCAGCAAACTGGGCCCTCCAGCAGAAACTAAAAACGGAAGGCCCCCCAGGCTCCGACGTACTGGTCCCTAACTCCAACAGACATTGACGTCCAAGGCTGCTGTCACGACCCAGACCCATCCCTATAGGTTTAGTGTCGTGACCGGCCAGTAATCTACGATTATCGAAGGCCTGACTGAACTAAGCAAATAAACGGGGCTAGCGGAGGCTATTACATAAGAAGACAAAACGTCTAATGAGATGTGAATTTACATGAGACAAAAGATATTGCTATATACATATACATAGACATGCATAAGTACATCATGCATTCACAAGTTTCTCAAAAGACAATAAAAAGAGAAAAGTCATTCCTATCAAAAACAAAATAATGTCAGTGATAACCGATCAAAATACATGTGCGAGCTACAAAATGGTGCACACTGGCCACCTCAAAACTTGGATAGATGGAAACCTCGCGGTGAGGCACAGAAGTTAGCTTGACAAAATCAAAGCAAGGTCGACGTCACTATGCCCTTTCTTGAGCTGCATCACCTACATGACATATCAAAATATAAGCTAGAGCCTAGTGAATAACAAGTGAATAAAGAGATTTTCAATGATAATTTTAATGTAAAATAAAACACATACTAAACAGGTTCATATGACATTTGAGGAGCATAACATATCACGTAGCATAGTTTAAAGCAATAAATACAGGCTGTCTAGAAGACCGAACAAACGGTCATAGAGGAAATCAAATATAGGGGAGATGTAACACTATTCCCATTAAATATAAATTCAGGCCCTTCAAGTAAATGAAACACAACTTGTTTGGTTGAGCAATCAATTGTGGCACAATATTTCGCTAGCCAATCCGTTCCCAAGATAACATCAAAATATATAATGTCTAAAGGTAACAAATCCACATACAATTCCTGTCTTCCACAAGAATCTCACATGCAGGATATATAGATGCACAAATCATAGTTCCTCCCGCCGGAGAGGTTACAACTAACACATAGTCCATTGGTTCCGAGGGTCTAAGTAGTTTTGGAGAAAAAGCATGGGATACAAAAGAATGAGTAGTTCTCGAATCAATTAGCACATGCATTCTGAGAACAGATAGGAAGAATACCAGACACAACCGTGTCTATAGTCTGCACATCACCCGGTACCAATGCAAAAACCCATCCTTGCTTTAGAGTTTCTTTCCCCGTGGCTGCTTTCGAATTTACCCTTGGTGCTGACACTAATGCAGTTGAGTTAGCCCTAGACTGGCTTGTGCTTTGAGACACTAAAGGACAATCCTTAATCATGTGGCCTATTTTTCCATAACGAAAGCATTCACCAAATTCTGCGACAAATTCCATTATGTCTCTTTCCACATTCTGGACAAATGGGTTTATCAGTCCCTTGGCTTGAACTAGTAGATGATCTTGTATTCTGTCTTTTGTTCAGTTGAGTGTAGAAGTTATTCCGATGCTTCTTGAAATTAGATCCCGGTCTTTTACCCTTCCATTCAATCACCGGTGCCTTCACTTGCTTTAGTGCGGCAACATCCGCCTCAGCTATGATGGATCTATCCAAAACATCAACATATTTTTCTAATTTGAGTACACTAACTCGATCAAGAACCTCAACATCCAAACCGCCTTCAAACTTTCTAGCATTCTTATACTCAATGTCTACCATATGTAGCGCGTAGCGCGCAAGCTCTGTGAACTTAGCTTCATATTTCGCTACTGTCATAGTACCTTGCTTCAACTGCTCAAATTCTGTCACCTTGCGGTCTCTCACACACTGTGAAAAATATTTTTCATAAAAAACTTCTTTAAACTTTGCCCAAGCCATGGCGGTTTGCTGATTTCGAACAAGCATCCACCATCTTCTCGCTTGTTCTTGCAAGGTAAAAGTTGCTAACAGAACCTTCTGTTCTTCGGTACACAGAAACACTTCAAATAACTTTTCAATCTCCAAATTCCAAGCTTCAGCTTTGAGCGGTTGAAGGCCTCGCGAAAAGGTAGGCGGTTTTAGTTTATTAAACTTTTGTGTCAGGGTAATAATGTCACCGTTGTTGAGTGGCTCCACTAGAACTGGTGGCGGAGGAGGTGGAGGAAAGGGTTGTATCGGTTGTTGTCTTAGTGCTTCCATCAACAACTCCACCATTCACTCTAACTGATCCATTCTTGCGTCAGAAGTTTCGGATGTCTCTGCAGGTCTTGTTTCTTCCATTGGCTATATGTAAATAGAGTGATAATAAACATAGGACACATAAGGTTTATACATGCATTATTACCACATAGGCACATCAGATAAACCACACACACTCACACATGCAGCTAATATGCCCTAATTTCTCTTCTAGGACATCCTATAGCTCATTTGGACACGTGTGTGCGGTACAACTCGTGCTCTGATACCACTTTGTCATGACCCAGACCCACCCCTATAGGTTTAGTGTCGTGACCAGCCAGTAATCCGCGATTACCAAAGGCCTGACTGAACTAAGAAAATAAACGGGGCTAGCGGAGGCTATTACATAAGAAGACAAAATGTCCAATGAGCTGTGAATTTACATGAGACAAAAGATATTTCTATATACATATATATAGACATGCATAAACACATCATGCATTCACAAGTTTGTCGAAAGACAATAAAAAGAGAAAAGTCAATCCCATTAAAAACAAAATAATGTCAGTGATAACTGATCAAAATACATGTGCAAGCTACAAAAAGGTGCACACTGGCCACCTCAAAACTCGGATAGATGGGAACCTCGTGGTGAGGCACAGAAGTCAGCTTAACAAAATCAAAGCAAGGTCGACGTCACTATGCCCTTTCCTGAGCTGGGTCACCTATATAACATATCAAAATATGAGCTAGAGCCTAATGAATAACAACTGAATAAAGAGATTTTGAACGATAATTATAATGTAAAATAAAACACATGCTGAACAGGTTCATATGACATTTGAGAAGCATAACATATTACGCAGTATAGTTTAAAGCAATAAATAAAGGCAATCTAGAAGACCGAACAGGCAGTCATGAAGACCGAAGATCAGATTTGATAGCCAACATCATATTAAACAAGAGTTCCATGAAATGGAACTGACAAATTTGCAATCATACAAATGGTGCCAGGGTTGCCACAGTAAACAATGAAAATAGTGATAGAATTATCATTCATTAACATAAGAATCTTTCAGTGTATGCATAAATCCGAAGCAAAGAAAAGGTAATTGAAATTAAACATATTTGTACAACAGTGTTACTCGCAGTCAGGTCCATGTTACAGATGACTGGAATGAGGCGTTTGACCTACACAGACAGATATAAGCTTTGTTCACTTAATTCACCAAACATCCAACTAGTTAGTTCCATAACTTAGGAATTGATTGCTTTAAATGTAGTTTACTCTTGTTAAATGCTCATGCAATGCAAATGGACATCAATTACAGGTGTGAAACATGTTAACGGAGATTCGAAAGTGGGGTAAATAACATAGAAAAGTGAAGCTGAAGCCACCAAACAGCCGCATGTGCGCCATCAGGTGCTTTTTAAGAAGAATGCTCTCCAATATTCCTCTATTTTCCGCGCGTGCAGGCTCCATAGCCGCACATGCGGTTTTGGGTGTTCCAGAACCGAATTTTTGCTCTGTTTTTTTTTTTTTTTTTTTTGGGTTTCAAATTCCTCAAAACTCAAACCCAAAATCAATTAAATTAAAGGCCAAAATTAACAAACACAGTAGATAAACAGTTCCAAGTTCAAACCAAGGATAGAATTAAGATTTAAGCTTGAGTTCCTCAATTTCATTGACAACTTCATAGGTAACAAGAAAACAAAGATATTTGCATATATTAATTTTATGCTTCAACAAAATTATGGATATTTGAGTTAAAGTCATGCAAGATTAAGTAATTAAGCTTGGGTAATGCCACATATAAAAGGGTATGGAAGGGTTTGTTCTATTAGGGTTATAATACAACTCCTATTACTCAACCCTTCTCTCTCTCTCTCTCTCTCTCTCTCTCTCTCTCTCTCTCTCTCAACGCCATGAGTTCAAGGTGACAATTCATCTTCATGCAAGAATTTAAGAAGAACTCTTACCTTTCTAAGTAAAGTTCATAAGGTTGCTCTAAATTTTCCTCCTCTCCTTTACCTTTCCCTCTTTCCCTCTTTCCCTTATTACTCTCTCACTCAACTCTAGAACACTCTTAACTCTCTCAGATTTCTATCTCTCTCTCCCTTATATTGAGCTCATATATATATATATATATATGTGTGTGTGTGTATACCTCTCTATATGTAACTTATGTAACTTAGATTAGTTAAGTGTGAGTCACTTTATTTAAATTACTTAATTAATTACATTACTACCTATCTTAATTTTTGGTGAATCAACCCTACTCACTTAGTCCATTAACTAATTTTATAACTCTACGATTTAACGAATCAGACAGGTCTTTTC
Source organism: Camellia sinensis (assembly GCF_055761805.1). Lineage (NCBI taxonomy): Eukaryota > Viridiplantae > Streptophyta > Magnoliopsida > Ericales > Theaceae > Camellia > Camellia sinensis. The sequence goes on from NC_138963.1 coordinate 88,580,423, forward strand.
ATAAAGGAACATATCTATTAGGGGTAGGCGCGAGTCGGTTGCGGCCACAGAACCTCCAATTCGCCATCCCTCCACCAGATTGGCGGATTAGAGAAAATTAATCCGCATTCGTCCGCCAATCCGGCGGATGTGGATTGAGCGGATTAGCGGTTTGGCAGATGGATGCGAATCGGTTTAGCGGTTTAAAATTTTATAAATTTTCAACATAATTCAACTTGTGCACTTCCTAAAAAAAAAAAAAAAACAAAAGAAAGTATTACAGTCAATGACTTAAAAAAACTATTACAATCACTGTATGTCTCATCTAAAAAAGAAAGTTTGAAACTTTAGAATATCGCAATCATTGCATGGCTCATCCACATATTACAATCACAGCATAATTAATCCACATAAAGTATTATAATCTGTGGTTTTTAAAATATAATAACAATTCAAACCACCAAAACCATAAACAGGGCAGCAGTAGAGATTGTAAGTCTTTGTATTGTTACATCTATATATGTTTTTGAAAACAAAAACCAACCAGCATATATCATATTTTCTATTTATTATTTTTAGAATTAAATTTAAAAATCAAAAAATATAGATAAATAATATGTTTATTTTTTTCAATTCAAAAAATATATTCAAGTTGAAATTTTTTTTTCAACAGAATATTTAAACTCTTTTTCAATTGAAAATACAAACAAAATATTTAAACAAATTGAAAACATAAAGTCTTATAAATTATTAAGGGTACTCGCGGTTTGGCGATTCGGTTGCGGCCAAAGGAATCTCAAATCTGCCATCCGTCCGCCAAATTGGCGGATTGGAGAAAATCAATCCGCAACCGTCCGTTCGTCAGCACGCATCCGTCCAAAATGCGGCGGATCGGTTCGGTTTGGTCGGCTTTGGCGGATCGGTATGTCCATTGCTCACCCCTAATATCTATTAACAAACACAATGCATAAAAATAGGCATATAAGGCACAAATAAATGCATAATTCAGATTAATCATAAAAGTAGCAGCTAAGGAAAAGGCGGGTGTTACAGCTGCCAAGTGATCTACAAACAGGGAATATATAGGTTGTTAGTCATCGTCAATTGTTGATGAAGCAAAAATAACTGTGAGTTTTGGGGTTACCTCCTCCGCAGTCACTATGTCAAAGTATCGGTAGAAGAATGAAAAGGTCTCTTGGGTCCTACGTAAGCATCTGTCATCATACCGATGAGGGTACGGTACAACGGGGGTATCTCCACCTCCGGCTCCAAAACAAGGGTTGGAAAATATGCATATACCCAAAGCTATAAGGAAAAGGCAACAGTGAGTATACAAAGTACAAATACCGAGAATACAAAATGTAGAATACAGAAAGCAGAAGGCAACAATGAGCATACAGTGTATAGATGCAGAGGATGCAAGATGTGCTCAGTGTATAGATGTAAAGAATACAGTATACAGTGTACAGAAAGTGAAAAGTGGAAAGCACAGAAATGGAAGATGGAAAATGAAAGCAGAAATATAAAGCATACCTCCCAGGCTCTCCAATAGCCTCCAATCTTGTCTCTCCTCCTGCGGGATGTCGAGCTCATATAGCCATATAGTGTGTCGAGGCCAGCTCATCCCTTGTCATAGAGCCAGACCTGAGGTAGGGTCACCAGAGCGTTCAGTAGATACAGTCCTACGGTGTTCCACCTATTGGAAAACAAGGTGGTACCGAAGAGGAACATCAAAAAGCACTCGGCGTAATGCTCAATCTCCTCTAGGGTCTCTAGCTCTCTCCCGTGGAAATGCTCGGTGAACCATGGCCAATCGGAAGAGAAGTGGGCGTGCTCCCAGGAAGTGTAGCCAGGTGACCTCTCACTCACTCATATCCATGTCGTAAGGGATCGAATCACTCCCTACTCCTACGCTTCTAAGCATAGAGAAGTCATAGGGAGTCATCATCATCTCCCCAATGATGGAGAAGTGGAAAAAGTTGGTGGTATTCCACCATCGCTCCACCAATGCGCCAAGAAGTGGTCGACTCATGATAGCGCGATAGCCCAATGCAGAACAGGCCGAAGCCAGCCTCATTGATAAATGTAGCGTACACCGACAGGGAGCTCTATACCAGTCCCTCGCTGACGTGGCTCCGTAGCCCCTGATGGAGTGAGAGTCCTCCTATGATCAGAATAGTGATATACAGTGATATGAGAACAGGCAGATAAAAGGCAATGTAAGACATACAGTGCAAGAGTGTGGTTAAGGCAAAAAATGTACCAATAGGCAAGAAATGCAGTGTAATCATATAGTTGAAGCAAGGAACACAGTTAAAGCAAGAAATGCAATATAAAACGAAGAAAGCATCAGAATACATTGTATACTTCGGTGGCGCCATGGGACAAATGGAAGTCTGGCTCCCGCAACAAAAGGTCCTTTGGCGCGCGTTGCGCGAACTCTCTAAAATGCCTAATACCGCTGGGTGACAGTACGTGTCTGAGGATGATATATTGCCGGATCGAAAGGGCATACTCTCAGCGGTAATATCTCGGGCTCAGGCTTGGCCTCCATCTCTACCGGAGGTGATAATTGGGGTGGAATCTCGAGGGGAGCCCCATCATGTGGAATATTGTCCACCATCTGGAAAGAAGATGAGAAAGTGGTGGAAAAATGAAGAAAAACAGAGGAAAAAGGGCAAACTTGAAAAAAGTCAACCCAAGAAGAGAGAAAATAGAAGGAAAAGTCAAAAACCCGGGCACAAAACCCGAGAGAAACTCGAGGGGAACAAGCCTCAAGTGGTGGAACTCCAAGAAAAAGCACTGAAATCAATTTTCAATTGGTTCAAAATGGAGGAAACAAAAGAGGGTTTAGCGAATAAATTTCGCGTGGGGTGTCAGAAAATGCATAAAAAGCCCGAATCTAGAGAGAAGAAGTACCTAGAGAGAGAAAGGGAGGAATTTTAGACATGAGGAAGTGAGGAAATTAGCTCTTGTGTCCTATACTTAAAGACCCGAGCCGAAAAGACCCAAATATCCCGAATCTGTCATCGGTGGCCGGCAATGCTTCTCTGTGGCCGGCAGGTGGCCAGTGGCCTCCCTTGAAGTTCTGATGCTGTTTTGTGTCCTTGGTTTCCAAGAAATGTAGGGATGTTTCACTGTTGGGTTCAAATTGTCTCTACGGAAGCTCAAAACTGTGTTTTTGGTGCACGATGTTCGTCACTTGTCAACATGAACGAGGTGTATCTTTTAAACATATTGTAACTTTTCTGAGAGGTAAATTGTAAGTTGCTACTGAATTTGTTTTCGTCAAATTATGCTTTTGTACCTTGCATAAAATATGCATTTAACTTTATTGCATAAAACATGCATTTCACATGTATTGTTGCAAAAGATATGCATTTCACATATGTCGTTACATAAGATATGTATTTCACATATATGTTGCATGCACGTCTAGCATCCATTATGATTCATGCATAGAATATGCTTTCGTTCTGATTTCATGCATAGAAAATGCTCGCGTCTCATGTATAGAATATGCCTTCAACTAACATCATATATTGGTTATTTATCTTGCATAGAACATGCATGGTTATTGAATCGCACTGGTTTAATTCTTTTCTTTCTTCCTTTGCCAACACAGACAAACGATATTGTATGTATGGTTCATCTAGAGATGTTCCAGATTAAACTTTGTGCATCTATTTCACTTGTTCACTTTGTACATCTATCGCACAATTCACTTTGTGCATCTATCGCACTTGTTCACTTTCATGCATCTATCGCACACCTCTCTATTATTTTACCTCGAGACGTACGAAGTACGTGCCTGGGTGGTTGTTTCTCAAGACGGATGAAATGCGGCTCTGGGCGGGTTTTACCTCAGGACGTACGAAGTACGCGCCCAAGTGGTTATTTCTCAGGATGCATAAAACGCGGCCCTGGATAGGTTTTACCTCGGGACATACGAAGTACACGCCCGAGTGGTTGTTTCTTGGGATGCGTGAAATGCGAGCCCGAGCGGTCTTCCTTGTTTCTCAAGTTGCGTGAAATGCGATCTTGAGCAATTTCTTGCTTCTCAGGATGTGTGAAACACGACCCCGATCAGTTTTTCTCATTGTGTTTTCTTTCCTCGTCTCTTGTTTTGGCGTGGTCAGAATGTGTTTTAGATATTTTTGCATGGGAATACCATCTCTTTGCTCTATTTGCTCTCTGTTGCAGCAAGAAATGGTGCACCACCAGTGGCCGACCGGCCACTGTTTCTTGCCGGCAAGCCATCACTGTTGGACGGCAACATTTTGAGCAGAATGCTTGTGAAGAAGCAGAGTAGAGTTGATCTGGATGAGGAAAACCAATTCAAGGGTTGTGCAACAGAGGCTTTTGGGAGCAAACAGTGGACGTTCTTCGGGTGGAAACTTAGCATGCATGGGCCTCTTTCGCTTCCCAAATTAGTTAACTAGTTTAATTAGTGACTAACGTAGTTAGCTAATTAGTTTTGTATTGTACTTATTTAATCAGCTTATAATAGTTAATTAAATTAATTTGTCATTGTTGTAATATTTAATTAGCTTAGATAGCTAGCTTATTCATTCAAGTTTTGTAATAATCAGTTAAGTAGTTTAGCTTAGCTAGTTTATTCGTTCGGACTCTCCTTCGTAGAGCGCAATGCAATAATGTGTATGTCTTTCAACCCCACATCTTTCTCTCTTTTATTTATCCACTTTTGATGGTTAAATTAGGAGCATCACATTTCAATTAGCATATCGCATGTTTGCATCCATTCATTTGTCTTGCATGCACCAAGGCTCGGTTCATCATTCTAACTGCATTGTCGTTTCAATACCTCTTTGAATACATGTTTTCAACGCATGCTATCAAATTGTTACAAATAACATGTTAAGTAGCCAAGCCTATTCTAGTTGCATTTTTGCATGTTGCATTAGCCATCTTGTATATTTAGGAATCATACATATTTTCCTAGCTCTTTTGTTTTATATTAGCTTGGAGTACTAGGTGAGTTTTTACTCGCTTTAGCATAGTTGCGTGAGTATGGTTGTTGTCATGATTAGCATGTTTGCCATGAGGTTAAATGCTTACTTGTTATAACTGCTTGAGTACCTGTGGATGAAGACTCGTTGCTTGAATTGGAATGATTCAAATGAATATACGTTTAAGCCCACTTTGTTAAGTGGCAAAATCAAACCCTTTTCAAAAAACAAACATGAATTGAATTGTTCCCATTCGGGCAAACTAGTCTATACTTGTAGATGTGCGCATCATATAGTAATGCTAGCCTAAATAAACCAGAACAAGAGCATATAGTTGACATAAGATTCATATCATGATTAGTAGACGCCGATCTTTGATTAGGCGAGCGAGGGTGCTCAATCATGACCTTTCCCTCTCGTACCTAAGTTCCGAAGACGAGACAATCTTGGTGATGACAGACACATGGCCTTTGGCACAAGTCATGGGTTTCCTAAATTTTCCAAAATAAAATATTTAGGTGGCGACTCTGTATCTGGCAAAATAGTCCATTTTTGGCATTATTTGATTCAAAATCAATTTTTCAAAAAGATTTGCCGAATTTGGACTCTTTTGTGTTTATCAATTTTCATATTGCACTTGTGAGATTAGATTCAAAACTGTGGGAGTCCGAACTGTAGGGCTTATTTCAAACTTCTGAAAGCGGGGCGCGAAAAAGCTGAGCTACAACCATGCATCCCGACAACCAAGAAAAAATGGCATTCCTCACTCCAAGAGATAGTTATTGCTATAAGGCCATGCCCTTCGGCCTAAAGAATGCCAGGACAACTTACCAAAGGCTTGTCACTACAATGTTTAAAGAGCAAGTCGGCCAAACTATGGAAGTGTATATTGACGATATGGTGGTAAAGTCCAAAGCAAAACATACCCACCTGGCCAACTTATCCACAACCTTTGATATTCTTCGAAAATATATAGGATGAAACTCAACGCCTCAAAATGTGCATTCGACATTGGCTCTGGCACATTCCTTGGTTATATTGTGAACCATCGGGGAATAGAAGCCAACCCAAAGTAGATTACGGCAATCATGGAACTCGACTCACCACAATCAGCCAAAGAAGTGCAAAAGTTAATGGGTATGGCCGCAGCCCTCAATAGATTCATCAGCCGTTCTTCAGACCGATGTCGGTCGTTCTTCCACACCTTCTGGCAGGGAAAGGCATTTTAGTGGACCCCCGAATGCCAAACTGCCCTCGACGGATTGAATGTTTATCTCTGTTCGACACTGTTTTTAACAACCCTATCACGGGATGACCCACTCATCCTGTACCTCGCAGTATTGGATAGGCGATCAGCGTCGTATTGCTGAAAGAAGAACTAGGCGAGCAAAGGCCTATTTTCTATGTTAGCAAGGCAATGGTGGCCGCCGAAACAAGGTATTTACCATTGGAAAAGTTTATTCTGGCCCTCATGGTGGTCGCTAGAAAATTAATTCACTACTTCCAAGCCCATACCATAACTGTGCTGACGGACTACCCTCTCCGAATAGTATTTTGCAACGCAGAATCGTCAGGGCACGTTTTGAAATGGGCCTTAGAACTTAGCCAGTACAACATCTAATTCTCTCCGTGAACGACTATCGAAGGTCATATTCTGGCTGACTTCATTGCCGAGTTCACAGGCTATCATGCAGATTTTGAACCGCCGCAGCCTGCCGTCTAACCCTAACAGAAGTGGTGGATGTACATCGGAGATATTTGGTAGATGTACTACGATGGTTCTTTAATCCAATGCGGTAGCGGGGTAGGAGTTGTGATTATGACCCCCGAGAGCGCAATAATCGAGCAAGCGGTGAAACTTGGTTTTGATGCATCAAATAACGAGGCCGAATATGAGGCTCCACTAGTTGGCCTTCGTAACGCACTCCATTTAGGCGCCAAACGCCTTCAAGTTTTCTGCAATTCAAAGCTAGTCATCAATTAACTGAAGGGGCAGTATGCAGCTAAGGATGACCGAATAGCTGCTTACGTAAAGACGGCAAATTCATTACTCATACAATTCGATTTCCACGAGCTGAATCAGATTACCTGTGATCAAAATTTCCATGCAGGTGCTCTTGCATGCCTAGCCTCCGTCATCAATTCGGAAATCAAATGAACCATTGAGATGGGATTCATCCCCGAGCCGAGTATCAACCACCCTGAACCCGCCAGTGTTAACGTCATTGATTTGGAGCTGAGTTGGATGGACCCCGTTGCCGCATTTCTGTCCTCAGAACAACTTCCAACAGATAAGAAGGAGGCCCATAAGCTACGAAACAAAGCCCTACACTACTATTTAGATCCCAATAGGAATCTCTGGAAGAAGTCTTTTTCAGGGCCGTATTTGGAGTTTGTGCATCCAGACCTAGTGAAGGATTTCTTAGCCTAGATATATAAAGGCAATTACGGCGCCCATTCTGGAGGACGTTTGTTGGCCCACCAAGCCATAACACAGGGGTATTATTGGCCCACCATGCGAACCGACGTAGAGAATTACATAAAGAAATGCGAACAATGCCAAAAATTCTCCTCCTTAACTCATTTGCCTGCAGAAGAATTAAATGTTGTCACTAGCCCTTGGCCTTTTGCCCAATGCGGACTGGACATCGTTGGACCACTCCCAAGAGCACCAGAGAATAAATGGTTCCTGATTGTTGCAACGGATTGTTTCACAAAATGGATTGAGGCGGAACCATTGATACATATCCAAGATACAGACGTAAGGCGTTGTGTGTGGAGGAACATTATAACACGATTTGGCATACCTCAAGCACTTATTTCCAAGAACGACACCCAATTTGACTGCAGTGTCTATCATGAATTGTGCGGCACATACGGTATACGGCCATACTTTTCCTCACCAGCTTACCTGTAGAGCAACGGCTAGGCTAAGGCCACCAATAGAGTGTTCCTAGATGGAATCAAGAAGCACGTAGAAAAGGCCAAAAGAAAGTGGATTAAAGAACTACCCAGTGTCTTATGGGCTCATCACACCATGCCAAGGCGACCTACCGATGAAACTCCATTCACTTTGTGTTTCGGTACAGAATCCATTATTCCTCTCAAAATCAGCATGCCTACTTTAAGATCGAAGGCATTTGACTCAGGGCAAAATGATATGATGTTGGCCTTGGACCTCAATCTAATTGAAGAGTGTCATGATCGAGCTCTTGTGCATATGGCACGATACCAGCAGCAACTCGCCAAGTCGTATAACCAGTGCGTGCAGCAACGCCAATACACCCCAGGCGAACTAGTTCTTAAGAAAGTGCTTTGTGCCACCAAAAATTTGGCAGACGACAAACTGGGCTCCAATTGTAACGGTCCTTACCAAGTCGACTCAATTGCTGGGGCAGAAACATATCGGCTCTTGGATATGGTGAGCAATAAGCTTCCCCGACCATGGAACGCAACCCACTTGCGCAAATTCTACCATTAAACGGCATCGATACCAACTTTTTGTAATGATGTAATGACTCAGTTTCTTTTAATGTATCTTTACAGTTCATCAATGAATCAAGTCTTTTCCACAAATGTATCTTTGTAGTTCGGTGAATCTTCATAGCTCATATCTGCTTGACTTATTAAAGGTAAAAGACTCTGAATTCGAAGCGCCCCTCGTGCAGGTCACGATCAGCTGAATAAGCCTCTGAATTCATTGTAATGATGTAATGACTCAGTTTCTTTTAATGTATATTTATAGTTCATCAATGAATCAAGTCTTTTCTAAAAATGTATCATTGTAGTTCAGTGAATCTTCATAGCTCATATCTACTTAACTTATTAAGGTAAAAGACTCCGAATTCGGAGTGCCCCTTGTGCAGGTTATGATCGGCCGAATAAGACTCCTAATTCGGAGCACCCCTCGTGCAAGTCACGATCGGCCGAATAAGCCTTCGAATTCGGAGTGCCCTTTGTGCTTGGCACAATTGGCCAATATAAGACTCCGAATTCGGAGCACCCCTCGTGCAGGTCACGATCGGCCAAATAAGCCTCCGAATTTGGAGCACCCTTTGTGCTTGGCACAACTGGCCAATATCAAACTTCGAATTCGGCGCCCCCTTTATGCAAGTCACGATTCTCCGAATAATATGTCTTGAACGATTGGATTTTTTTGAACTAATTATAAAAGATAATACAAGTGACATCGTATCGGGTGAAATAAACAAACGCTTGGTACTAAAGTAATTCAAGTTTTATTAGAACAAACAGTACAAGACATTAAAATTACAAGAGAATACAAAACTACTGCATCCTTATCGTTTGCCTCCTCTTCATATCAGTCTTCTCAGCATCATACGCTTCAAACAGAAGTTTGTAACTTTAGTACAGGGACGAAGAGTCGTCAATACCTGCAGCCTGAAGAGCCTTGAGCCATTCATGTAACCACGGTTCTCGTAGTGACAAACATCATTGGCCAGTTTTTCCTTGGTTTTTTCGATACCGACATTTTGACCATCAAAAAAGCCTTCCTCATACGTGTGGGATTGAATGGATTCTTTGGAAAATACAGCGGCCATGTCCCGATCGGCTATGGCGTAGTCTATCAGACGCTGGTTTACTCTATTAATGACAGCCATATTTGCCGACCGTGCGGGCATTTTTTTGGCAGCCCTGGCTTTGAGTATTTCGCTCTTCACCTTCTCGGCGCGACGTTCTAAATCTCGAATCCATCCATCTTTTTGAACAATTTCTTTTTTAACAGCCCGCAGCCGCATGCCGGTCTTGTATGCACAATAGAGTCCCTTGATCGAGCCATGGACTCCGTCTCTAAACACCTCATAATCGCTTCGCCCGATCATGGATTATTGTACCTCAAGCGAAAATATTTGACGAGTAAAGTCCACCGCTACATTGGGGTCGTGAATGATAGAGTTCGCTTCAGTCATGGACTTATTGCCAATAAACACAGCAAAACTAAGAGGGCGTGGCGATCTGCTCGGCTTCAGTCAAGTAGAGGCCCGTACACTTGCCGCCCTGTCATTGTCTTTTTGTTGAGACCCGCCTTTGGGCAATTTCTCCACTTCGCTCCTCCTTGGAGACCTTCTTCATCGACGAGGTAAATGTCGTCTTCCTTGTTCCTCCAACGCCACAGTATTCGCATGAGAAACTGTTTCATGATCCATTTCTGCATCTAGCTCTGCTAAACTCCTTTATTCACCTTTGCTATTGAAAAATAATCTGCCAGACATACCCTCACACTATAGAAATTGCACAGATGCTTTCACCTCTTCCCCTTGACTCGCTGCTCATTGAGACTGGATACCCCTCTCGTGGGCTGTGCAAGGGTTATTTAATGACGCCCCATTTATTAATTACAACATGCACCGCTAACGATGCACTTGCGGTCGCCGCCATCGCCACTGTTAATCGGCCAAATTAAATCTTGTATAGACGAATTATTCTGTTGCCCCACTAGATCATGGAGGCTGTGTTATGTACTCAGCTAAAAAATCATGCTCAACTGGGCCAAGGCCAGATATCTCGTGTACTCGGCTCATCCATAGATGGCTGAATTACTCTGCTGCCCTAATTGATCATGGAGGTCGTGTTTTGTACTCGACTTAAACTTCATGCTCAATTGGGGCAAGGGCATGTCTCACCTACTTGCCTCATCCATAGATAGCTAAATCATTCTTCTACTCTAATTGATCGTGGAGGCCATGTTTTGTACTAGGCTTAAACTTCATGATCAATTGGGGCAAGGCCAGATATCTCGTGTACTCGGCTTATCCATAGATGGTTGAATTATTCTTCTACCCCAATTGATCATAGAGGCCATGTTTTGTACTCAGCTTAAACTTCATGCTCAATTGGGGCAAGGGCAGATGTCTCATCTACTCGGCTCATCCATAGATGGCCAAATTATTCTTCTGCCCCAATTGATTGTGGTGGCCATGTTTTGTACTCGGCTTAAGCTTCATGCTCAATTGCGGCAAGGGCAGATGTCTCATATACTCGGCTCATCCATAGATGGCCAAATTACTCTGCCGCCCCACTTGACCTTTTACCGCAGTTCATTTTTTGCTTCATGCATCACAAATAAGTTCATTACAATAATTTCAAACACAAACCATTGCTATACTTTCATTTGTATGCACACATCACTTCTCAAAACTGGCATTTTTCATTCATAAACTGAATACAGGCAAAGTATCATTTTATCAATGAAAACCACCCTAAATACAAAAACATTACGAATAATGTATTAACACCAAAACAACTACAAATAAACACACTTGTTAAACATCTTCAAAATCCTCTAGGTCCAATTCCAGAGGTTTGACCTCCAGCTACTCGTACGGAATCGGCAGATCAAGAGTCACTTTGGCAGCCGCCAAAGCTTTAATCCAGCCATGCTTAAAGCCTCGATTTTCAAACTTCAATGCTTCGTCGGCATATAAACCTTTGGCTTGAAATTCACCAACATCAAACGCTTTAGCTGCATCCGTCTCCTCTTGCTCTCGAGCCTTCTTTGCCTCCTCCAACATGGCCATCAATCTTAAGTTCTCCGCCTTCGCCAACTTCAACTTGTCATCCATGCTGGCAGCCCTCTCCTCGACGCTCCTGGCTTTCTCTTCTTTAGCTGCGGCCTTCGCCCTCTCCTCTTCGACCCTCCTAGCTTCGGCCTCCGCCTTATCCATCACCGTCTTAAGATCGGCCATCACTACCGCAGCCTTGTTTCTTTCATCTTGAAGTTAGATTTTAATCGCACCGAATCTCTCTACGACATCATAGTGATGACGACCGATCTCCGCTATCCTGCCCGCTGCCTAAACAAGTAAAATAACAACATTAAACAAAAAAGTAAACATAAAAATGGCAGAACAGATTCATCCTAATGCACTTACCAGTATAGCTGACTACGCCGCCAAGGCAATAGAAACAACGTCCGGCTCAGCACGGAACGCGGCCTTATTTGACTAAAGTGAAAACGCCGATACCACAATGAGGGCCACCGCGGCATCTTTAATGGCCAACCCGCTGGATGCAACTGGTGCATTTTTTATCCTTGGGTGCATGACGAATAGCTCGGTCGAATCTGGAGAAAACGGCTCCAGCCTTTACCGTTTGTCAATCAATTCTTCTGGTGATTCAGTAATAAATTTGGCGGGGCACTTTTCGCCCCTTTGATCGATTTGGTCAGAGCCCGAAGTCTCCATCGCCTGAAGAGCGGGGACTTCGTCGGCCACGATCAATTCTTAAGTTGCTACAACGGCCGCCGGATGGGAAGTTTCTAGATTCCCTCCACCATTGGCTCTCCTGCGTGCCACCATCTTCTCCGTATTTCTTCTCGTAGCAAATTGGGCAAGTGACTCACTGCCCATTTCTTCAGAGTCAACTCCAGGCAAATCTCCTAATTCGAAAAAAATGTCCTCTAGAGAAGCAATCTCCACTCGGCCTGAAGTAGAGAGTTGGTTGCTACCTCCTTAGTTAGCCAACTCAACTTCTCTATTCAGCTCTTCTTCTTCCGAACGGATCCCCTGTCTAGCATCTTTCACGTCTAAACTATCCTCTTCTAAACGACCCTCTGGTTCAGTCTCTTCGGCGCCCGAACCCTCAAGACCAATGTTCCTTAAGCTCTTAAAGCTAGGGAATATGAGTACCGTGAGATGATGCTCTTCTCTCAGCACAGGGATATGTTCCGCCGCTGAAAAGGTTACGTAGGGTGGGTCATATCTCAGCAGAATGTGTGCCTCGTGCCCTTGTCCTTGTAGATTGGCTCGCTCTTTGTATATAAGGGTCGTCTTCAACTGGTTAAGAATGGCTAGGTCTGCCGATGGAAGGACTCTCTTTAAGTCGTTACCTGCAAAAAACAAACGAGATCAGTCATCTTTTGGAGCCGAATATAACGTCTAAACTAAAGATAGTTTTTAGCCACCTGGCTCTCCCTTTCGTCTAGGCACAGGGTCTTGGCAATCTTCTCCTTCGCTGAATTCCCAGTTGCCTCGAACGGCGACCATGACGTCATCAACTCTTTTCTGGACCTAGCAAGCATAGTCACCAAATGATGATCTATGTCCTTGGCTCTAAGAAAATAACGACACTGATGATCAATTGACTTCGCCAGGACATAGCAATGTCAAATCGCCGGAATTCCCAGGTTAAGCCCTAGTCGGCAGTTTAGTTCCACTAAACCCATAACTATATGGTAAAAATTCATATTGGGTGAAGAGGGAATGAAACTCCAGTAGTACAAAACAGTCCTAAGGAAGAGGTGCAAGGGAAAACAAACCCCACCCTCAACAATTGGCAGGAGAGGGAAGATTATAGTGTTTGTATCAGCCCTCTCCATGTCAACCACACTGTTTGCCACAAGGGACAGGTGGACGTTGTCAAGAATCAAAAAATGACGACAGAAGACGACGACTCACTCCTTGAAAAGGAGAGCTTTCAAATGAGTCACCATTCCAAACAAGATAGAAGATAAATAACAATCCACAAAGGGATTGGAATGTGAACAAAAGATGAAGAGAGTGAGAGACTTACAGGATAGAACGATGAAGCAAAGTGAAGCGATATGAAACAGAGTCGGAAACACAAGAGTTGTGAGGGAGGAAGAACGGTATGAAGAATGTGAAAGAGCCAAAATTCAATACATATGATTTTTAAAACGTTTTAAATAAACGTCAAATTATGAAGGGGTGGGAAGCAATGATGACCCCAAATTGTGACTGACCTGACACATCAATACTAGAAGACGCGTGTGCCGTATTTTCGACTTCCAAGATTTTTTGAAATATTCAACCGACCACACCGAATAACAGATGTTAATCGGATGTTCAGGGGGAAATTGTGGTAGCCGAATAAATGAAACCGCGTCCTAGGTAGACACAATGCAAGTCGGCAGAACATGCCGAATCTATGGTCACAGATAAGTCGGCTATATTAAGCCTAGCGGGCCAAAGCCGAATAAAACCAAGCTTAAAGGGCCGTTTGAACCAATTATCCCATGGGCAACATAGAGGGTCCATGAATGAGGTCGAAGCCCATGAGGAAATAGTGGGCCCTTGGAAGGTCACAAGAGAAACAATATATAAGAAAGGAGAGGAGGGTAGAGAGGGCATTCTATTCTTGGACAATAGAGTATTCCTAAACCCATTACTCCACATCCATGATTGGAAGCATGTGGCCTTTAGCCATTAGAGGGAAGAACATAATGTGAAGATGATCAGTTTCGAAGATGTTCATCATATTGATGAATTGGTAATGCTTGGTTTTGAAATTCTTACTCAACTAGAAAAAGAAAATGACAAGGGAAATTAATTGATGTCAGGCAATGCTATTTATTGTCAACCATAATTAACAAGTCTAGATCCTCTCTGTGAGGGCAGCCCAGATGGGGCCACATCACCAGTAAGGAGACAGATGGCTAAGATCATAAATATAAAAATATATATATATATATATATATATATCTTCTAACTCTTCTCTTCTTCACCATCATCTTATCTATCCTCTCTCCTTCAACTTTTCTCATTCTTTAACGGCTGCCCCACACTTGTCCTCCTCTATTATAATACGTGGGTTGGTGTTCTTTGGTCGGTGAAGATTGCCTGCAAACCCTTTTTTTTCAATTTTTGATAAGAATTTGCACATGGTTGATTCGAGCATTTCTTGTTTTGCTGAGAAAACATACTTCTACTTCTACAATAAAGATTCTTCTACTCAGGCCTCGTTTGGAAATATCAATTTTTAGTCTAAAAGTCAAAAGGTCACTAAAAAAAAATCAAAAAACCAACAACCTATATCAAAAAGTCAAAGATTCCCTTTTCTTTCTACTTTTTGCACATCATTTCATAAAAAACTAAAAAGTCATCCCAAACACACTAGTTTTTTTTTTTACATTATATTTTAACTAAAAAGGCAAAAAATTACTTTAAAAAGATGTTCCTAAACTTTAATATTGGTGATGGTCCTAATGAAGACCACACAAGAACATGACATATATACACCTTTTTTCTTCTTCTGCAAATTTTTTTTCTTATTTTTATTTCACCCTTTATTTATTTTATTTTTTTAATGTGAGTATAAAGACTTCAATACCTCACCAAACTCAATTAAGGGCGAAGCATAACCATCTTTCTTTATCTTCTCACCATCTCTACTATTTTTCTCTATCTAGATTTTTTTATTTTTTTACACTCTGGTTTGTTTTGTTTGAATTCAATTGAACATGTCTTGGAGAGCAAAGAAAGGAAGAGGCGTCTAGGTTTTACATTCTTATTTTAATTAAAGGATTTATATCTTGATCTAGTTTATCAAAAAAAAAATGCTTTGAATCTAGATTTATTTTGTGGTGGGTGTGATTTGGTAATTTTTAGAGAAAGAAGAAGGAAGAAGAACAAGAATAAGAAAAAGAACAAAAAGAAGAGGTGGTGCATTTGGTGGTGGTTTGTGGTGGTGAGATTTGAGGTTAAAGGTGATGAACATTGCTTGCTTTATCTCTCTCCCTCAAACTTTGGAGCTATGTGATAAGAGTTTTTGCTACGGAGATACAAATCTTTAGATTTGAGAAAGAAGAAGATTTGAAAATCATGGTGTGGGGGCCGAATAATGGGGGTCGTAAATAGGCCGAGTATATGAACTTGGGGAACTGGGATGTATGTATAGTATTCGGCTTCATCCCACGTCCAAATCATACCCTATTCAGTCAAATAGCCGAATAGGGCAAGGGCCGAGTAAAAAGCAATTTGCTACAAAGGAAGTCGAATGACGAACAGAAAGTGGGCCTAATCCCGAGGCCCAAGAGAGAAAGGATATAAATAGAAGAATATCAGCCAGTAAGAGGTATATGAGAACTATTGTGCTTAATTTAGAATACAAGTAAACTTGAGTGTAAAGACTGACTTGCCCGTCGGAGTGCTAATTCCGACACCCCCGACCGGAGTGTTTGTTACTTTTCAGGTGACTAGAAGAGGGTCACTAGCATCTCCCAGGATCAGAAGAGTATTTCTGAAGCCACTTCTCCACAATTGGCGCCGTCTGTGGGAATACTCAAATATATTTATGGCAGGCGTAACAGAAGATCCTCCAATAGCCACTGATGAAACCACGCAAAGAGACGACCTCACTCCAACAAACATGCTTGGACCGGAGACTATCGCCGCGAGACGTGCCTTGAACTTCGCCTCACCCTCGACTTCGGAGCATGAGACAATGCAGGCAATCATGGAACAAGCAAAGCAAAATGAACAGAGGTTGGAGAACATGATCGCTGAGAACGAACGTCTTCGTAAAGATTTGGCCTTGGAAGTGGCGAAGTCCAAACAAGATGTACGCCTAAATCTGGAACGATCTCCGAAGGCAGGTGGTCGACAACCTCGAGCCCGACAAGACGACACTGATAGCAACCCCGACTCGTTATCCTCGAAGCCCAGGAAGAAGGGGTGACCTGAAACTACCAGCTCTTCTGAAGAAAGTCCCCGTATAAGGCACAAGCGAAGAAGGAACAGTTCGAACGAAGATCAACACAATCCCTTCGTACAACGGATTGCAAAGGCAGTGCTACCCAAGAAATTCAAAGCACCGTCATTCACCTTGTAGGACGGCAAATCAGACCCCACCAACCACATCCGCAACTACAAGCAAGCCATGACATTGCATGCAGACGACGAGGCCCTCATGTGCCGAATATTTTCCAGCAGTTTGGGACCATTGGCTATCAGGTGGTATTATAAACTTTAGCCGCCTTTGATCAAAACCTTCCACCAATTACAGAAATCTTTCAGGGCCAGATTCATCACCAACGAGGTCCAGCCGAAACAAGCCAACTCTTTTTGGGCAATGCAAATCCTGCCAGGAGAAACACTGAGAGCATATTCGGCGCGATATTGGGAATGCTTTAATCTTGTTGATGATGCTTGCAACGACTCTATGGCCATCACCACCTTCAAAATGGGATTACATCCAGATAGTGCCCTCCGCAGTTCCTTGACTAAAAGACCCCCCAAAACAGTCTAGGGGTTAATGAAGAAAGTAAAGGAATACTGTAGAGTGGAAGATGACGCCTTGCGGGTTAAAGCCGGACGCATGGCCAACAAAACGACCCCTCCTGAAATTGCTCAGCCAATAAGTTCCATACCACCTCAGAGTCCTAAACCACGACAGCGGGCTAAACGAGACAAGAGACGGGATTCTCGCCAATCAAGTGATCAATGCTCACATCGAGTAAATGAGCAACTGTAAGTTGATAGTAGGGGCACAAAGCGCACCGACAAGAAATATACGGAGCTGTCAGAGCCAATCAGCTCGGTTATGTCCAAAATCTAACATCTTTCGTTCTTCAAATGGCCATCCAAAATGGTAGGACCTCCTAACACGAGAAGGCGGGACAGGCAGTGTGAATATCACAAAGATCACGGTCATGATACGGACAGTTGCTATGCTTTGAAAGACCACCTTGAGGAATTGGTGCAAGATGGTCGGCTCCAGCAACATGTCCGAAAGAGCGCAATCAAAACAGTTGCCCTTCGGCAGGATTCACCTTCACACGACGTCATTCATATGATATACAGCCTTCCAACGCCTCTTACCGTACACGCAATTCAGTCAGCCCCCTAGAAGCAACGCACACCAACGAAATAGCCCCACGAAGCTCCGAGTATTATCTTCGATGATTCCGATCTTATCGGCATAACACTCCCCCACATTGATCCATTGGTCATTGAACTAAACGTAAACCGATTTACCATTGAACGCGTCCTCATAGACCAGGGGAGCACTTCGGAGGTTATGTATTACCAGACCTTCATCAAACTCGGCTTCAACGAATCAGATCAGTCTCCGGCTCCTTATCCATTATTTGGCTTCATCGCAAATCCAGAGTACCCGTTGGGGAAAATCACACTACCCGTTCGAGCAGGCTCCCAAAGAGTGGGTGTGGAATTCTTGGTCGTCAAGCTCCCTTCACCATATAATCTCATCATGGGTTGAACTTGGTTGCATACTATTCAGGCCGTGCCAAGCACCTATCATCAGCTGCTACTCTTCCCGACCGAACACGGCATTGAGCAAGTCTATGGTTCCCAGCAATCCGCATAAGCATGTTATCTCCTTTCTGGAAAGACACCAACAGAGTCCCAGGTTAACTCCACTGAAGTGCCGAATCGAAACAACCTCGACGGTGTCGGACGGCTCCCTAGCGAAAAGCCACGGAAGCCCTAGGCGATACCAGCAGCAGCTTGGCAAGTCGTATAATCAACGCGTTTAGCTGCGCCGCTACGCACCGGGAGAGTTACTCCTGAAGGTACTTCTGGATGACAAGAAACCGGTTGATGGAAAATTGGGTCCTAATTGAGACGGCCATTATAAGATAGATTCCACATCGGCTCAGAAATATGTCAAGAAGGAGTCTACCACGGCCCTGGAACTCGACGCACTTGCGAAAATTCTGTCGTTAAACCCGACTTCTGGGGAATGATCCTAGTTCTAAATGATTCGCCATGTATACATTCCACTTTTGTAATGCAAGGATTCTTGTTGGAAAGTTTTAATCCCACCCACTGTGAAATCCAGTTAAAAAGTGCTCCGACAAAAAAAGCCTCTAGATTCGGAGCGCCTTTTGTGGATATCACGATTGGCCAAAAAGCCTCCGGATTCGGAGCCCCATCGGCACAGGACGTCGTTGGGCCGAAAAAGCCTCCGGATTCGGAGCGCCCTTCATGGATATCACGATTGGCCAAAAAGCCTCCGGATTCAGAGCCCTATCGGCGCACGACGTCTTTGGGCCGAAAAAGCTTCCGGATTTGGAGCGCCCTTCGTGGATATCACGATTGGCCAAAAAGCCTCCGGATCCGGAGCCCCATCAGCGCATGACGTCTTTGGGCCAACAAAGCCTCCGGATTCGGAGCGCCCTTCGTGGATATCACGATTGGCCAAAAAGCCTCCGGATTCGGAGCCCCCTCGACGCATGACGTCTTTGGGCCGAAAAAGCCTCCAGATTCGGAGCGCCCTTCGTGGATATCACGATTGGCCAAAAAGCCTCCGGATTTGGAGCCCCATCAGCACATGACGTTTGACCGATAAAGCCTCCAAATTCGGCTGACCCAATAGTGTCCCACCGGGCGACGCTCAAGGGCCGAGTAATATTCCGAATTCGGAGCGCCCTCCAAAATGAAAAAAAAACATTTACACATCAAAGCAGGGATATGTAAGTTGAGCTGGCACAACCGCATGAACAAAGAAAAACGTGCCAACATTCGAAAAAAGATGCTTAATTAAGCATATAAAAATTCAGAATGAGATACAAACTTTTAAAATAAAACATTTTATTCGATTAAACAGTAATTACAAAAACGCAATCCGCGTTCGAGCATTACAATATCTATTTTCATACGGCGTCGCCTTCGTCCTCACCCTTCTCAACTTTGAAGGCGAAAAAGGGGAAGTGGTCGTGTTGGTACAGTGGCAGCGCCGAATCAACTCCCACTGCTCGGAGAGCATCTGCAGCTTGAAATGCTTTGATCTGACCGCGCTTAAATCCACGATGTTCACACTGACGAGACAATCACCCTTGAGGTGGAAAGCTTTGACACCATAGACAACGTCAAGGCCAAGATCCAAGATAAGAAAGGAATTCCCCACAAAAACAGTAAAACTCAACGGTCGCGGCGCTACGTCGGCCTCATTTCTCGGTCGCGGTTACGGAGAACTTCCCCGTTGTTATTTCTCCCTTCGGGGGTGATCTGCTTCGACGACTTGGAGGCTGACGTTTTTCCTGTTCTTTGAACGCCCTACCTCTCGCACGGGTGGGTTCTCTACAGCGATTCATTGCAGTATCAAGCTTAGCCAAAGTTCGAGCTTTTTCTCTGCTGTTAAACTCCATTTGACATTCACACTTATCTAACCCCACGCGAAGATTCCGAGGAGATTTATTTCTAATCCTTGTAATGACCCCGAGGCAATTTCATTAACACTGAACTCCAAAAGACGAACGCCGATCGATATTGGCCACAGCCACTCCATGTGCTAATTTTCGGTTTTTTGGAGTTAAAAAGGCCTAATTATCTAAACGGAAATTATAGATGGGCTGACAGTCTCTGGATTCGAAGCCCCTGGTGCATGACACCTTTGGGCCGATTAAGCCTTCGAATTCGGAGCCTCATCGGCGCATGACACCTTTGGGCCGATTAAGCCTCCGAATTTGGAGCCTCATTGGCTCATGACACCTTTGGGCTAATTAAGCCTCCAAATTCGGAGCCTCATCGGCCCATGACGCCTTTGGGCCGATAAAAGCCTCCGAATTCGTAGCCTCATCGACGCATGACACGTATGGCAAATATATATTTAATGAATAATGCTCATGACAAGCCGACATATAACCGTTTGGAATTAAATGCCTAGTTGACTTCGGACGGTCAATGTTTATATAATGAAACACATGCAAACACGTGTGTGCCGAATGCAAATTACAATGAAACATTTAAAATATGACGTTTTATTCAATCAGACAATAATTACATAATTACATAGTATTTTTATACGGCGTCGCCCCCATCCTCACTCTTCTTGACTTCAAAGGCGGAAAATGGAAAATGATTACGTTGGTAGAGTGGCAATACCGAATCAATGCCCGAAGCTCGGAGGGCTTCCACAGCTTGAGATGCCTTGATCCAACTGTGCTTAAAGCCATAATTTTCACATCGGCAAACTTCTTCGGCGAGTTTCTCTTTGGTCTTCTGAATTCCGACGGGCCGCCATGGAAGCCTTTTTCATACGTCGCGGCTCTCGCAGTCTCAATCGCGAACATGCTAACCGTATTACGATCGGCGATCACATCACTAATCAGCCTTTGACTAACCCTCTCTTCGACAACCGGGTTGGGGTAACTGGTTGATTAGGGCCCAGCAGACTTGATTTTCCTTAGCTCACGCTCGGCCTTCTCGGCGCGAGCTTCTAACTTCCGAATGCGTTCATCTCTCTATTCTATGTTGCAATGAGCGGCGCAGAGACGTATGCCGATCTCATAAGCCGTGTACAGTCCCGTCACCGCCCCGTGAACACCTTCACAAAACACTTCGAAGTCTGGCCGACCTACCATCGACTGCTGAACTTCAAATGAAAAAATCTATCGAGTAAACTCGACTGCCACATTTGGATCTCGAATGATCGAATCTGCCTCTGTCATTGGTCTATTACCCACGAAGACCGCAAAACTTAATGGGCGAGGAGTTGCGTCGGATTCCCTTCCAGGACGGGGTTAAGGAGACTTACGTTGTGGTTGTTTGTCCCTCCTAGGTGACCTACTTCGACGACGAGGAGATTGGTGTCTCTCCCGATCCCTCGAAGTCCTACTGCCTGTGCGTGAAGGTTCACCGCTTCGATTCATGGCACCTTTCAGCTCAGCTAGCGTCTTCGCTTCATCTCTACTGTTGAAGAAAAGCTTATTTGACATTCGCACTTGTTTAATTTTCCTCAAAGAGCTGGACTGAGTTGCTGACTGAGCACATAAATAGGACCCTCGTTCATGAATTACACATCCATTTATTCATATGTATGCAGCGCCCCCGAGGCGACGTCATTAATGCCAAACGCCAGAAGCCCGATGCCGAGAGATGTATGGCGCAGCCATTCCACGAACTAGGCCTATTCGACTAACGAAGCTCGTGCACTAGCTAGGGCAAGGGCAGATTGATTAATCTGATCGGCCAAATATTTAAGCCCGATGCCGATAGATGAATGTCGCAGCCATTCCACGAACTAGGCCTATTCAGCTAACGAAGCTCGTGCACTGGCTGGGGCAAGGGCAGATTGATTAATCTAATCGGCCAAATATTTAAACCCGATGCTGATGGATTTATGCCGTAGTCATCCCACGAACTAGACCTATTTGGCTAACGAAGCTCGTGCACTAGCTGGGGCAAGGGCAGATTGATTAATCTAATCGGCCAAATATTTAAGCCTGATGCCGATAGATTTATGTCGCAGCCATTCCACAACTAGGCCTATTCAGTTAATGAAGCTCGTGCACTGGTTGGGGCAAGGATAGATTTATTAATCTGATCGGCCAAGTGTTTATGCCTAATGCTGATCGATACTTGGTATTAAAAACAAAGTGTAGCCATCCTGCAATCAACAGCAATATCATTCATCAATAACAAAAGCTAGCACAGATAACAGCAAGGCAAAAAATGAAATTTTCATTAGGAAATTGGGCACAAATTGTAGCCATTTTACACATGAAAATTACCAAACAAAAAGCTGTAAAAATGCATTCGAAAACTCCTAAAACAATAAGCAAAAAACGAAACAGCAAGCAAAAAAGGTGTCGCCCAAATTAATCCTCAGAGTCAGACTCCAGCGGCTCAATATCCACTTGCTCGTATGGAATTGGCATAGCCGATGTCATATCAGCAGCAGCAAGGGCTTTGAGCCAGCCGTGTTTGAATTCTTGATTTTCAAATTTGGAGACTCCCTCTACATATTCAGCAAGGGCAGCACTTTTTCCGGCCTCTAATGCCTTAGAAGCCTCCGAGTCGGCCGCTTCCTTCGCCTTCTTTACTTCCTCCAACTCAGCCTCCAGTTTGGAGACCGCCTCCTGGGCCAATTTCAACACCCCCTCGCTCGCGTCCGCCCTCCTCTCGGCGGCTAATCTCAGTTCCTCCACATTCTGTGCCCTTTCTATCTCGGCTTCGGCCCGCGCGCCTTCCATCTTCACCCTTAAAGCCTCAAACTCGGCCATGCTCCTTTGGCTCTCAACTTTCATTTGAAGACGGCTGAGCTGTTCGATGGCGTCATGATGGCGACAGCCCATCTCCGTTATCCTTCCGACGGTTTGCAAAACAGGAAGTTAAGACCAAAATAGTATTTGCATAAAGTGAAAAAACAAAGTCAAGATTTATACCAAAAGGCCCGATTATGCAACCAATGCTATTGAAACCAGATCCGGCTCCACCCGGAAAGCCGCCTTGTCAGCCGGCAGTGAAACGGATGTAGCCATGCTAAGCGCGACCGCTGGATCTTTAATTACCGAAGCATCAGAAGGGATCGGCGTGTTTTTTATCTTCGGTTGAATAACGAAAGGCACGATCACATCTGATTCCTCTAAACGAGGTCGTTTGTCGGCGCGGATATCTTCTGAGCCAGCCTCAACCTCGGCAGAGCGCTTCCCGGCCCTTAGTTCAGCCTCTCGATCGGCCTGCACAACCAACTCGGCCTTGGCACTTCGGTTTTCTACCATCCCCTCCTTAATAACAGGCAAGGAGGGCTGAGATTCGCTAACAAGCAGGGAGGGCTAAGTTTCAGTAGCAAGAGGCACTCCGGTTCGAATAGCCTCTGCCCTTCGTCATGCTTCCATCCTTTCCGCATTCGCCTTTTTGGCAAGTTATGTGAGGCTTAACCTAGCCATATCTTAGGGGTAAGCGCCGGAAAGGTCCTCCAGACCGTGAAAAATGTCGTTGGGTGGAAGGTCCTCTCGGCTCGAAGTGGACGGAGGGTCGGCTGAGTTGAGGCCGGCTTCCTTAAAGGCTAACTACAAAGCCTCGTCTTTGGTTTCGGACTGATCGGACTCGGCAACCTCAACTACTTCTGGTCTTTCCGAATCGGACTCCTCAAGACCGACTTGCCTCAAATTCTTGAAATCGGTCAGGATAAGGGCGGTAAGAAACTCCTCACCCTTCGGAACTGAGATGTTCTCTGCCGCTGTAGACACCCCATTTTTTACCGTCCTCAAGACTTGAATGTCACCATTGGAACACTCAGTAATCCTCTTTGTTTGTGTTTCGTCTTGAGTTCCCGAAAGTCTTGGTTGCGCGCCTTGCCTCAGGATCTCTCGACTCGACTGTTCCGTGTTTGGTTTTGGCACCAAACACTTGTGTTTTTGCCTTGAAGGGCGGGGAATGGCTTGTTGGCCATCCCCACATTCCACCGGCCTTCCCCTAGCATCACCGGCTGTTTATGGGTGCCACCGGCCATGGTTTTTTAAAATCAATGGCCGGTCGGCACTATATTTGGCCAGCCGGCACTTTATTTTGCCGGCGACCTCTTTTGCTGGCCGGTGTGACTCCTTTGCACCCTTGAGGCATGGTGTATGCCAGCTGGCAAGCTGGCATGCACCATCACTCCTCCCCGTGCAGTTTTTGGCTGGTGTGAACCTTTGAACCCCCTTTCCTTCTAGAAGCTTGAACCCTTTGGCCAAGCTTCTTGCAGAAGCTTGGCCAGCTGTATTAGCTTCTCCAAGAAGCCAAGAACCCTTTGCACCCTTTGCCCCTTTCATCTAGCTTCTTGGAGAAGCCTAGAATCTTGGCCTTTGCCTATATAAGCACTCATCCTCTCCCTTTGTTGGAGGTTGTTGTTTTTTTTGGAGCTTTTGAATCAAAAACCAGAGGTTCTATATCTATATATCTGATATATCATCCTCTCTCTCTATATCTCCCTCTCTCTCATCCTTAGGGTGTGTTTGGAAGCCTAAAAGTGCATTTTGACCTTACTTTTGCACTAACACACACATCATTACACCTTGCTCTGAGATTGAGAGGCATTGAGGGTTGTTTGTTGAGGTTTTGGACTGCTTTTGATCAGTAGAGAGTGGCTGGATCATCTGTTCTTCAAGGTTTCTTCAAGGGTGAGACATTTGCTTTAGTTTTCCCAATCTTGCACTAGTTTTCTACCTGTCTTGCATGCTGATTTAAGCTTTGTGTATAACATGAAAAAGTCTTGTATTTTCGTGCTTAACATCTTTCATTAAGGGCGTTTTGGCATTGGGGGTCGAACTCCTCCCCTTAGGCCTCTTTTGGCCTATTTTGGTGCCCTTTTCTTTAAGCTTTGTTTACTTTGTTGTGTTGGTCTTCTCACCACTGAAATCCAGTGGATTTTTAGTGGTGATGGAGTGATTTTGAAGTCTTGTGTAGGGGAGGGACACCCCTCTCCCCTTTGTCCTTCTTTTACCTTTGTTTTGGCTTAAAAGGGCAACATGCATGCTTGGTTGTTTTTGGTCCCATCTCAGAGGTTTTTGGGTGCCTATTAGTCATGTTATATCTCTGTCTTTGGTCGGATTTGTAGCCCTTAGCATGCATCTTGTATTTGCTTTGTAATTCCTTATCTTGCCTAAAAATGTGCCATGTGTTTAGCCTAGTATATCTTCATGATTTGGCTTAGCTTATTGAAGCTTTTGGTCATGATTTGTCATGCTTTAGGTCTGTTGGCCACTATTTTTGTCATGTTTGTCGTGTTTTACATAGCTCCTTTGCATTCTAGAATTTTGGCCTTGAGCAAATGAGTCATTAGCATGCTTTGGTTAGGTTGTTTAAATGATTTGGAGTCACTTCTCATGCTATTTCAATCCCTATATCATGCTTGCATGACAACATTTATCATCCTTTTATGCCTTGAGGTGTTGTAGTTTTGTGCCTTGAAATGGGCATTGTACATGCTTGTATGTTTAAGTCACTTGGGTTGCCATTCATGAGGGTTTTGGGGCGTGTTTTAATGCATTAAAACTCTGTTTTTTTTTTTTTTTGTTGTTTCATTTATACCATGTGTGGTTATGATAGTTGTGGTAGAAGGCTTCTTTTATGCCTTAGCCTTATGCTCTTTGGTATGCAAGTTCGCATGAGTATTTGCCCATCATTCCATCACTTTTGGCCACTGTTTTGGGGTGTGGCTGAGGGTCCTCCATCTTAGTGTAAGTCCATGGATCATATATTTGCATCTTGTAGTATGCTCATGACATTGCATGTTGTGGTATCCTTATGGTTTGTGCATTGTCACATGCCCACCTCTTTACATACTTGCCTATCTAGTGTGCATTGTAGTATTGCTTGTAGTGTTGCATGCTAGTGGCATTACCATGTTGTTTGCATGATAGTTTGCATTGCATCACATTTGACATGTTTTGCATCTTAACTTCTTGTTGCATTTTTTAGCCATGTTTGCACAGCATGCATTGCATTGCTTGGTTTGGGGTGTCACACCTAGTGTGAGGGTGAGAGGTGTTCATACTACAAGTGATGAAACACATCTCAATCCTCGGTCACCGAGGCCCTTGACTTTGACATGATAGGGTCTTGGTCCTCATTTGTGTGTTGCATGCATTTTACATTGAATGGCAAGTTTGGTCCCTTAGGCTATCATGCGCAATTGATGGCCCAAGGATCAAGGACCATGCTCCCCTGAGTTCAATACATGATAGGGAACATGACCATGCTTACATGTGCTTGAAATTCTATGCCATGCACTACCTGTCCTCTGCTGCTGTCAAAACTGTTTTCTGTAGGAAGTTTTTGCCGACCGGCAACATTTAGTGCCGACCGGCCATTAGCGAATGGCCGATAATTTTATTAGAAGCCGACAGCATTTTACCATGGCCGGTGGTCATTTCACTTAGCCGGCGGTGTTATGCAGTGCTCATTGAAGATACCCTGGGACTTTGGCAGTTTTCAGAGAAGCAAGAGGCAGTAGTGCTATGGCTATGGGTTTCCGGGCAAGATGGATCGAGCATGCATCATTCACGCATCTCGAGGCGGGGGCTGTGGCCATCTTCTCTCTGCATTTAATTTGTTAATTAGATTAGAAATTCTGTAATAATTAATTTAGTATTATTTTATTCAGACTGTAATATTTATTTAGACCCTCCGAGTGAGGGCAATTGTGTAATAAGTGTGCGTGAGTGTGTGTATGTCTTCCAACCCCACGTCTTTTTTCTCTTTTATTTACCCGTTTATGATGGTAGACTAGGGCATATTTAAATTAGCATACCTTATGCTATGCATGCGTGCATTCATACATTTGTCTTGCATGCACCGGGCTCGGCGCATCATTCTAACTGCATTTGTATTTCAATTCCAAATTGAATACGTGTTAGTTGTAGCATTTCACATGTCATTGTAGATTAGCCGAGCCTATCTTAGTCGCATCTTGCATGTGTTGCATTAGCCATCTTAACATGAACTAGGATCATGCATATGATTATTAACTAATTTTTGTTTTGGCTCGGAGTACTCGGTAAGCATTTATGCTTTAGCATACCGCATGCATGTGAGTGTTGCCATGATAGCATGATTACCATGAGGCTAGCTGCTTATGTGATATAACTGCTTGAATGTCTGTGGGTGAAGGTTGGATTGTCTGAGTTGGAATGGCTCATTGAAATCCGTGTTTTAGCCTACTTGCGAGTAGCAAATTCCAAAACATTTTTCCAAAACAAACGGATATGCAATGCTTATTTCCAAATTAGGCAATCTAGTCTATACTTTTGTGTTGTGCGCATAACATAGTAATTCTAGGCTAATAACCGGTTCAAGAATACATAATGTTTTCAAAATCGGATATCATGGTTAGTAGAGGCCGATCTTCGGATCGGGCGAGAGGGGGTGCTCATAGCTGACCTTCCCCAATCGTACCCAAGTTCCTGAGCCGAGGCAACTTTGGTGATGACGAACACGTGGCCTTTGGCACCGAGTCAGGGTTTCCTAAATTCCCCCAAAATAAAATATTTAGGTGGCGACTCTGTATCTGGCAAAGCAGTCCATGTTTGGCACTTCTTTTCAAAAATCTGTTTCTCAAAACGATTTGCCAGATTTGGGACTCTTTGGTTCAGATTAAGAACCGTGACACAAATCGAGTCCGAACTGTAGCGAGGGCCCCTCACAGGCGCGTGCTACAGCCGCCGAGAAGGTCGGCTCGTAGCGGAGAAGAACGTGGGCCGCCCTCCCCTATTTTTGCAGACTCGGCCGACCAAAATATCTGAGCTCAACCTTGATTTCCAAAAGAACGGCGTCGTTGGTTGAAGTCAAGACTTTCTTCAAATCGTTCCCTGCACAAGCAAAGCCATGAAGTCTCAAAAACGAAGCTTTATGAATATAACAAAAAAATTAAATAAAAGAAGCTACACGGCCACCTGGTTCACCCCTCCGTCTAGGAATAGGAATGAGGTGATCCTCGCCTTCGCGAAATTCTCAATTACCTTGGACAACGACCATAACATCAACGACTCGCTTCCCAGAGCTGGAAAGCATAGTCACTAGTTGATGGTCGGTGTCCTTGGCCCTAAGGAAATAACGCCCATGCCAACCAGAAGACTTGGACAAGGCATAACAATGCCGAATAGCAGGAATGCCGAGGTTAATCCTAAGGCGACGGTTTAGTGCGATAATCCCCACTACGATTCTAAAAAAATTAACATTGGGTTAGGAAGGGCTTAACCCCAATGGCAGAGCACAGCCCTAAGGAGTGGATGAAGTGGAAATCGGACTCCACCCTCTGCGATTGATAGGAGAGGGAAGACGATCGTGGATTCATCAGCCCTCTCTATATCGAGGGTGCCGTCTGCCACGAATGACAGACGGACGTCATCAGGAATGAAAAAATGACGTCGGAAGCCAGAATTCGATCCGAAAAGAGGAGATCTTTCAGGTGTTTTACCATTTCCTACAGTTTACATGAATGCTCGAAACCAAAAACAAACCAGGCAAAGAGAACTTACGAGAGACGAAGAGGATAGTGAAGAAAAGGAAGTTGCAGAGACAACGCGGAAGACAGTCCAGCGGCAAGTATCTGAAAGCGTGTGTATTTGAAAAGACGTCAAAATTTTAAATCATAATAAGTAGGAGAGTACGAAGGGGCGAAAAGTTGAAATGATGACCGAGAAGTGTATTTTCAGACATCTGCCTTGGAAATGGGGTCAGCCACCGAATTTCGGCTCTAATTTTTCGAGTTCGAAACCAAACACTCCAACCAACTGTCCTTAGTGGAATGTTTGGGGGGCAATTGTGGGGGCCGAATAATGGGGGTCGTAAATAGGCCGAGTATATGAACTTGGGGAACTGGGATGTATGTATAGTATTCGGTTTTATCCCACATCCAAATCATACCCTATTCAGTCAAATAGCCGAATAGGGCAAGGGCCGAGTAAAAAGTAATTTGCTACAAAGGAAGCCGAATGACGAACAGAAAGTGGGCCTAATCCCGAGGCCCAAGAGAGAAAGGATATAAATAGAAGAATATCAGCCAGTAAGAGGTATGTGAGAACTATTGTGCTTAATTTAGAATACAAGTAAACTTGAGTGTAAAGACTGACTTGCCTGTCGGAGTGCTAATTCTGGCACCTCCGACCGGAGTGTTTATTCATTTTCAGGTGACTAGAAGAGGGTCACTAGCGTCTCCCAGGATTAGAAGAGTATTTCCGAAACCACTTCTCCACACATGGTTTCATTTTCTTGAGAGACTTAAAAATCACTTCTAGTGCGTGTCTCTACTTCCATTTGAGGAGAGAGAGAATATCAAGGCTATGTTTGGCATGTTTATTTGGGTTAAAATAGTTATATAAGACAAAATTGATTATTTTAGTTAAATAGGACAAAATGTCACATTCAAATCATAATCATTTTATTTTTTCTTTCACAAAAGTCAAAAAAATAAAAAATCCTATCCCAAACGAGACTTTTTAGCCCCAGGCTATAATAGTCAAAAAGGCAACTCACATCTCAAATGAAGACAATATCTAAAGAATGGAAACAAAAAAGAAGAAGGTTGATTTTTTTATTATTTATTTGTTATCAATCTCAGCTGTCAGTCTCTCTGCGTGGGTAATGTGGCCCTATCTAGGTCTTCCCCCACAGGAGTCACTAGAGAGGATCCAGATTCCTAAGAGAATGCGTCAATTATGAGTTTGGATTCTCTCCAGTGACTCCTGTGGGCGACTGCCCAAATGGGGGCACATCACCCACAAGGAGACCGACTGTTGAGATTGATTATAAAAAAAAAAAAAAAAAAAAGAACAAAGAAAATCTGCCTGCTTTATTTTTTTTCTTTCCCTTCTTGAGATACTAGATTGAGGCTGTGTTTGGTTGTGTTGTGAAAATGTAATTCCACCACTCCATTTGCATTTCATATTTGGATTGAGTTTTCAAAATGTAATTCTCCTTCCTGTTTGGCAGATTTCTCTCTGTTTCGCCTTCTCTACTCTTCCCACTCTTCCCAACGTACATATTCTCTCTCTTTGATCTTCTCTATTTCTAAAAAGCTTCATGTGCAATGAAATTTAAAGCTGAAGATGCTTCACAGCTGATACGTATATCCTCCTTCAATTGATCTGGTGTAGACTAACTAAGAAGGTGGAATGGGTTTCTAATCTGGACAAAAGTGGCTGAGCCGATCGTCCACCAGGACATCTGGCCGGTCGACCGCCACTCTTTGACAGTGGATTTGCTCAAAGGTAGAGAGTTAGTTGCAATGGAACTTGTTGTTTGTTCTTGCATTTTACCTTCACAGAGCCCCCTTCTCCCCTCCCCCCCCACACACACACACACTATAGATAGAGCAACACTCTTTAACGATGAATTTACTCAAAGGTAGAGAGCTAGCTGCAATAGAACTCATTGCTTTCTTGCATTTCACCTTCACAGGACCCACAAAGTGTCGAGAGAGAGTAGAGAGAGAAAAAGGACACACACACACAAAATATATAGATAGAGCAACACTCTTTAACGATGAATTTACTCAAAGGTAGAAAGCTAGCTGCAATAGAACTCATTGCTTTCTTGCATTTCACCTTCACAGGACCCACAAAGTGTCGAGAGAGAGTAGAGAGAGAAAAAGGATAGAGATGGATAGTTTGAAATTGGTGAGCATGGGGGTCTAGGAGCCACATAGAGGTGAGTTAATCAAAGGCTTGGGGATGTGAAGTGTGGACTTGTTTTGTCCGTAGGATTGGTTTATGATCTGACGATCTGGATTTCATTTTAAAGTGAGATGCATTGAATTGGGACTTTGTTTGATGGCATGTGTAGTGTCAGCTTGAAAAGTGCAAAATGGTTTGAAAAATCATTTTGACGTTTTAAATGCTAAGCGAGAAACATGGAAGTTGGAATGCCAAGGAAAAAAAAAAAAATACAATCACTGTGTTTAATTTAAATTTTTTAATTAAGTTTTTTGAAATTAATTTTTTTTAATTTTTGTATTTTTTTATTTTTAGTGAATATTTTTTAAATTTTAAATATTTTTTTATTTTTTTAGATGCATCTTACTTAAATATATCTAAAAAGTAAAAAATTTATGAAAAAATATTTTAAAAAATTAATAAATACATAAAAATATAAAAAATATACTGAATTATTGTATTTTTTTTTGTATTTTTGGTATTTAGTGAATTTTTAAAAGATTTTTTTTATAATTTTTTTACTTTTTAGGTGTATTTATGTTAGGTATGTCTAAAAAGTAAAAAAATTACTTAAAATATTTAAAAAATTCAATAAAAATAAAAAAACACGAAAAACAAAAAAGTAAAATTTTCTGAAAAGTATTTTGAAAAACTGGAAACCAAACAAGGTGTTAAGTTAACTGATTGAAATCAATTGAAATGTGTGATGATATTTTAATTTTTGTTTAACTCCAACTTAGATAATATTTGATAAATTTTTTAGTTATTTATTTAAAATAATAATATAATAAATAGTAAATAATTTGTTACAATAATTATTAAAAATATAAAAATATTTTAACTGAAAAATATTTAAAAAAATTCGAACCAAATATATAATCAAAAGTTATTTTAAATCCGTAATTGAATATTTATTTTGAAAAAAAAAAATATGTCTTTTGTAATATTTTCAATTAAAAAAATTGATTAATGTTATTCTCTATTAATAATTAATTTTTTTATTTGAATTTTAAAAAGAGTTTAGTTTTGAGTGTTGATCAAAATTTTCAATAGAGTTTTGAGTAGTGTGTTTGGTTATGAGTTATAATAATTTGAATTAAGTTTTGAAATTTATTTTCAAAACTCATATCCAAACAAATTTTCTTATTTCACATGTCACATCAAACATTAAAAACTCAATTCAACGCTCAACTCAAAACTTAATTTAAATTTTTTTTCAAAACTCAAAACTAAACAAATTTTCTACACTTAAATTATAATTTTAAAATTTACAAAATCAAAATAGAACCATATTCTCAAATCATATTTAAAAAAATTTATCAAACATTACCTGAGATTTTCTCTCTCCTCAAATGGAAGTATAGACACCTACTGACAGTGATTTTCAAATCTCTCAAGAAAATGAAACCATGATTTTCAAATCTTCTTCTTCCCCAATCTTCTTCTTCCCCAAATCTGAAGATTTGTGTATCCCAGGCAAAAACTCTTATCACATAGCCCCAATGTTTGAGAGAGAGGGAGATAAAGCAAGCAATGCTCATCACTTCTAACCTCAAATCTCACCACCACAAACCACCACCAAACCCACCATCTCTTCTTCTTCTTCCTCCTCTCTCTCTCTAAAAACTACCAAATCACACCCACCACAAAATAAATCCAGATTCAAAACACACCCCCCCCCCCCCAAAAAAAAAAAAGTCCACTGCCCCTACAATTAAAGGGGATCAATAATTAGATTTACTTTTCCACATGTATTTGTATATGAACCAGTAAATTTTGTTGATTTTTCCCTCAAAACTAGCCCTGTTTGGCAAGTGAATCCACAAAAAGATTAAGATAAAACAGTTATCAAATCCTTAATCATTTTATTTTTTCTTTCACAAACATCACATCTAATTATACAAAAAAAATCTAATCAACTTCCCAAACACAAAAAATTTGACCTACTAAAATAACCAACTTTTCAAACCCGGTAAATGACTAGGCTATAGGACTAAATTGAGATGACAGCATTCAAGAATATATTATTTCATGGTGAAAATTATCAAGAAGAGATCAAACTATCATAAACTAAGAAACAAAGAATCAGAACATCCTCAAATACAAAAGAAACACCCTGAACTTCGGAGGTCTTGAGTTCAACTACCACTGTCAATGCCTTGTTTTGCCTGTTGTAATTTGACCCTTTCCTTTCATTCTTTTTTCTCATACCCCTGAACTTCAAGATCCATCGCAATCTCAAGAAGCTGAAAGTCCGAGAATTGGGCAACAATGGGAAAACAAACATAAAATCCTGAATTGGGCTTCTTGGTTTCAAGCAATTTCAAGCACTCGTGCTCATCAATTGATGCCATTCAAGGATGCTAGTTTGATTGAAGAACCTACCAGGCTACTTACTACTCACCTCAATTTGACTGGTTTAAAGATTTCAAAATAGCATTTGCTTGCTGCAATATGTTTCGAATCTTATTGCTCATCCTGGATTGTCAACGAATTAATAATTCCTTGTCGCACTTAAAATATTTCAAAGATTCATCATAGGTACTTCAGAACTATTTTATAGACTGCAACTATCTGCTAATTGATAATTATATGCTTTTGCATCAAGAGAACATTTTAAATCAGTTGAACTACGCATTTATATGTCAATATTTATTGTATTTAGTGAGGTCATTCACAATTGGACAAACTAGTTTATTGGCTAAATTCAGAAACCTTGTTTAAGACATAATAAGAACAACAAATACAGATCATAAAATTCATTTGAGATAATATGGATTTGTTTGAGTACACCATTTTAAATGCGATTATGAACTCATTTCTTGTATCAGAGCATTGAGGTCAGAATAAGATGATCCACCCTCTTCAACAGCCTTCTTCGCCATATCCTTAACTGCCCTAGCTCGGGTTCTCATTCCCTCAGCTTCTTCCCCAGCCTCCATAACCCGCTTCACTGCTTTTGCTATTGTTTCTCCCTTGATACAATCACTTCCTGCTCCAAACTGCCATTGCCGAGCACCAACCCCAACCCCAATTCTCAAAACCTCAGTCACCAACTTCTCATTATAGAATTGCTCCGCAAATCGTGGCCAAGTCACCATTGGGACGCCGGCACAAACACCTTCCAGGAGCGAATTCCACCCGCAGTGAGTCACAAAACCCCCAATCGATTCATGATCAAGAATCAA
This sequence comes from Camellia sinensis, assembly GCF_055761805.1. NCBI lineage: Eukaryota > Viridiplantae > Streptophyta > Magnoliopsida > Ericales > Theaceae > Camellia > Camellia sinensis. The sequence continues at coordinate 88,614,199 of NC_138963.1, forward strand.
AACTTGAGGTGCCCAACCTCTTATGATTAGTCCCTTGTCCTTCATTCTCTCCTCAAACTCCTCCGGCAACCGCTTCTCATCACCGTCTTCTTCGATCTTGCCTTTCCTCACAACCCAGATGAATTGTTGCCCTGAAGCTTCAAGCCCCATCGCAAGCTCAAACAACTGAGAAGCAGTAAAATCGCCCAAACTTCCAAAACATACGTAAATTACAGAATTGGGTTTCTTCGAATTAAGCCATTTCAAACACTCAACCTCATCAATGGCTGATTCTTTACCTCTCTGAGCTTTGTCTTCTACCTCCCGATTGCAGAGCGAAACAGGGCCAATATGCCAGGCCCTTCTTCCCAAAACATTCCTGTAGTAATCAGCATAGTCCGGTTCAAGCTCGTAGAAACTATTGACAATAACTCCATAGCTTGTCAGCTCCGTCTCTTTAACTTGCTTCAGCATCGTGGACAAGCCAGTCTCTGTATCGGATCGTTCATTCTCCGGCAGCTGCGACCTAGTTAACATTATTTTGTGAGGAAGATTAGGCACCAGAAAGGGTTCATCGTCGGAGGACACACTCGCCTGAGGCATGTAAAGCCTCAGATTCTCGGAAGCGCACAAAGTGAAGAAGCCAGTCCCATGGAAAACCAGCCTCGGAATATTGAACTTGGCTGCGACATGAGTGGCCCAGGGGAAGAACATGTCTGCGACGAGGCAATCAGGGCGGGAGTCTTGGAGGAGTCGCTCGAGCGGGTCTTGTAGCATGGTGGTGGCCTTCAAGAAGTTGGGAAGCATGTCGGTGGAAGGGATTTGATCGACGCTCTCGCAACCTTCCACTAAACCGGCCTCGACTGCTGGGAATTTGAGGGTGAGGACAGAGATAGAGTGATGGGTTCTTTGGATTGATCTGGTGAAGTAAGGGGCGTTGAGAGGGGTGGTGATTATGGTGGCTTTAACGCCATGGGAGGCGAAGAGCTTTGCCATGTCCAGAGTTGGGATCATGTGACCTTGAGCCATCACCGGAAAGAAGAAGAAATGAAGCTTAGCCATTTTGTTTTGGATTGGATCTATTCAACCAACCTACTCTACTACTGGGATGTTCAGAGTAACAATAGAAATTGAAAATCAGAGATGAAGACTGAGGAAAGCAAGCCAATTTGCTTCAACGGCTATGTGACAACGCCTATTGGAAGGAACGTAATGCATACATATATGGAGGGTTTAGGAATTTTATCATAAGAAAATGTAAGGTATATATTATATTTAGGGATAAGCTCAGTCCATTCCTCATGTCTCTCTATATACTTCTTCAAAACTTTCTTGTGGGCCTCAAAGTCAGACCCATATGGATGATCCGAAATAAAAGTTATTTATGCCAAAAAAAAAAAAAAAAAAAAAAAAAAAAAGAAAGAGAAAAATCAGATTTATCATATAACTGTAAATATAGGAAAAAAATTTATATTTTATTTTATAAAAAGAAAAGATTATGGTAATCACTCTTCAAAAGGTATGTATCATGTGTATTTTATAATTAAAGAAGAAAATAGTATAACTTCTTACTTTCTGCTAAAAAAAATAATAAAAATAAAAAATAAAACACACATAAGGTATAACTATAGATCTCATGAGCTGTAATTAAAAAAAAAAAAATTGTCATAACTTAAGAAGAAAATGGCATAACTTAGGGGTTCATATGGTAAGAGGTGTGTATAGTAAAATTTCCCTTTGCAAAATGAATGATTTAAATTTACAAGATATTCGATGAAACTGATATGGGAAAATTACACTAACAATTTTTATAGTTTAGGGCTTGTGTCACTTTGATCCCTAACTTTTTAATTGTGATACATTTAATCTTGAATTTTGAATTTTATTCCAAATAAGGACAAACAAAGATGTTTTCTTTGCAAACGGTCCATTTCAAGTGTAAAGTCGTCATACAACCTATTTTGTGTTAGTTAACTTATATTTTGTTTGAAACGTAATTTTTTTTTTTGTTAATGAATAATGTTGTAACTTTTTTTTTGTTATAAAATTCTATTTTATTTTGGCTTTTAGAATCTATTTTCAGAAAGAAAAAAAATAAGAAACTAAAAATTAAATTGGTAAAAAAAATTATTTTTATATAATTTTATCTTTTGGAAGGGTAAAAATAATTTTTTTATATTTATTTTCGTTAAATTAATTTTTATTTTTTCAAAAGTCAAACATACGCAACAACTCATAGTATTATCAAACAAATCCATTAAATCAGAAAATCTAAATCTAAAAACATTTCATGTAAATATGTTGATTACACATTAAAAGCCTATTAACCATCTATTACATAATAATCATCTAAAAATATTTGTTAACAACATATACAACCATCATAACCATCCAAAAAATCAACAAAAACAATCACTCATTAAATGATCATTATCTAAATACATAGTAAAAATTAATTTGATAAAAAATAAAAATAAATAAAAAGTAAAAGATTTATTATTTTTTATAATTTTATCTTTAGTAGATAGAAATAATTTTTAAAAATTTAAAAATAATTTTTTGACATTTATTTTTATCAAACTAGTTTATATTTTATCAAATTGACGACTATGCCTCAAAATTAAGTAGCAGTGTCTTCGATTGTTCTTATTTAGAACGAGATTTAAAATTTAGAGTCAAATGTGTCATAATTAAAAATTAAAGATTAAAGTGACGCAAGTCCTAAACTAGAAGAACTGTTAATATAATTTGTTCAACCGATTTTTTACATAAATGACTTATTGTGAGACTTATAAGGTCGATAGTTTTGAATCATTGGTGTGAGTTAGAATTAAAACCCACAATAGGATATGAAGAAAAGCTTATCTGGTGATGGTTATACATCTTATTTTTCATTTCATTTTCTCACGCCAAAATAAAAAATAATGTGAAAATAATGGTTGCACGTTATGCACATGATACTCCTTTGCACATGTGATTGAAAAGAGGAAGTGAAAGTAAAATTATATGTAACATTTTTCATTTAGGATTCCATATACATCTTGTTGTCAAAGTATGAGGGCGAAGGAGACTTTGTTTTCTGTACGGGGAAGAAATAATTCTCTTCGTATAATTCTGTTGACTAAGTTCACGCTTCTCCGTACGACGTCGCTTTGTCACCTGAAAACACAAACGTGAGCTAGCCGGCGGGCGTGTGCCGGAAACCTCTCCGATGCCTAAGTCAGAAAAACTTGACAAATAGACAAAGCTCAATGTATTCAGGAAGCAAAATTGTATGTTGTGTTATGTTACCTCCTCCAAGGTGATACTTGTGAGCTTTTATAAGTTTCGAGTGGCCCAATCCTAGTAGGACTTTTATTCTTCCATGCAGAGTCCTTCTAGGATTCATACACCTGTAGGATAATGCTTATCCTTTTACACCCTCCCCACAGCTTAAACCAAGTGGGATGGTTTTCACCATGGCCGAACTACCAATTGACCGATGTAAACTGACTAAGCAGAGCCACAAGGTAGGCCGAACTATCCTTAGTTCGGCCCTTCCTCTTACTCCTCATCTCGGTTCTCTTTTGTACCTTGATTTGTTGGGACCGAGCTACCGAGTAACAAGGTCTTGACTGATCTATCCAGAATACGTCATGACCGGACTAACTCGGAGACCGGTCTAACTCCAAGTTGTCCAAACCGAAGTAGCTTTATAATTCCTGAGCCGAAGTAACTTCATCTCTTTCGGCCGAAGTAATTTTATTTCTCTTGGGCCGTAGTAACTTCTCGGCCCTTTTTACCCAGTCCTTCGTATTTTGGGCCGTAAAGTCCATCTCATAGTTCGGCCCAATTTTCACCAAAAATTACCCTCTCAGTTGCCCCTTAATCCCATCTGCACCGCATGATTGGGATTACATGGTGACCAGCCGAGCTAATGTTTTTAAGCCTTTCCAGCCGGGCTAAAAAACCTCCTTTAGCCTCTCCAGCCGAGCTTACTTTACTCCGGGTTCCGCTTGTCCGGTCAAAACGTCTCTTCAATCACTGACTGTAACGCTTCACTTCCCAATGACACGTGGCAGGCTCTGATAGGCTGTGAGCAGCTGTCACGCCGCCTTCGTACTACGAAAATTTTGAACAGTTTCCACTTTTTTTTTTTTTTTCCCCTTTGCCTTTTCACAAAACAGCCCTTTCATCTTTGGATCATTCACCTATTCTATTCATCTTCTCTCTTCGTGCCTCTGTTTTTCCAACTATCAAGCTCGTGTTCTTCATTTGCTGCCATTGTTTTCGTCTCCAGCTCCCCCTTCTTCAATCTGGTAAGTAGATCCATCTTCCCTGTTCTATTTTTCTTTTGCATTTGTTCTATGCGTTTCGTTTACTGTACTTTTGCAAAACATTTTCTTCCATTTCTGCTTCGCTTCTGTACTTCCTTGAAAAAAAACATTAGCAGAACTTATGCGCGTAAGACCAATTCTGTAGAAAATTAGTCTTGAATCCAAAATCAAGTAGCAACCGAACTAGGATACTGTTTGTCCTATATAGGTAGATCACTTTAGATAATAACTGAACTAGAACTCCAGAAATCAGTAGTTTCAGTAGATTATCAACTCCTGAATAACTCTAGCCGAGATAAGCCCATCGAACGAAGTTTGACTTTAATAAATAAGGAACCTCGGTCTGCAACCGAGCTAAGCCTTTGGGGCTAAGCCAGCTTTCCTAGTTTCTAAACCAAACTCAGAAAGCTGCCCCTAGAGGCCTAACCGAAGTAACAAAACTCATAGTTCAACCAATTTAGGCCATTGGGGCTGAACCAGCTTTCTTAGTTTTTTGGACCGAACTCAGAAAGCTGCCCCTAGACGATGAACCGGTCTAACAAAAATTGTTTCTAAAGCCAGTATGCTGAGATGCCTGCCAAGATTTGGCTAATAAGAACCTTGCTCAAAACCGAGCTACCAAGCACTTTGGTTGAACCGAGATAGAACCTGTCCATAAAGCCGAAGTAGGACTCTTTTACCTCGCTTTTAATTTGTAGCACGGTCCAATGATCTGTGCTTAACCCCTGTGTTTTCTACTTTGCAGACTTAGGTTGCCCAAGCACTCCTACGTGCGCTCAACCGAGCTACTGAGCACAATTTTTGCACTGACATAACTTATTCTTAAATTATACGATAGATGGGGAAGTATAGATACTTAGTAAATACTCCGGGCGGCCTAGCCGAATTCAGGAAAGACTACCAAATACCTGATGACGTCCATCTGGTCTTGACCGAAAAAGACGTCATTCCCTGGAACAATGAAGGCTTCGTCCCCTTCACCCTTTTATCCATTATAAAAACCGGACTACGGTTTCCAGTCCAGCCATTGATTTGCGAGTTCCTTAGGCAAACCAGACTATGCCCAACCCAACTATCTACCAACTCCTACTGCATCGTTATGGGAATAGCCGAACTGAACCGTCAAGCCGGACTAAACCTTGGCCTGGTCGAAATCTTCCATCAATATTCCATTGGCTCAAAAGAGGATGGATGGGTTTATTACCTTAGAATACGTCGCCGCTAAGAGAAGATAATAAAATATACACCGGACAAAGACTTAAACGACGACGATTTTTTCTGGGTCTCTGGGAACTTTGAGGATTTTCAAGCCCAAATTCCTGGCCGACCTATAAATTGGAAAAAAGGAGAGCCCGGTAATTTAACTTCGGACTTCTTCCTTGCATTTTTACTTCGGCTTTGTTAGTCTATCAACCGAGCTAACAGTTCTTTTCTTGCAGATTCTGCCCACCTTCATTCCTTATACAGTTATCCAAACCTTGCAACTTTGCGAGCCGCACTACGATATCCAGAACGTAGCTGGGCCAAATTGCTGCAATTCGAGCCGACCTACCGATACAGCGGTCGCCAGAAAGCCAGAGTAACTGACTTCCTTCTTGAAGACGCCCCAGAACCGGACCCATCCTTGCCCGAGATTAGACTAGTCCCACTTACAGTTGAAGAAGAGATGGCAAAAAAGAATAGAGTCAGGGCCCTTTTAACCGAGACAACTAGGCCCGAAGTAACACCACCCTGCCAATCGCAGCCTGCTGTTGTGGCCCTCCCCTCTCAACAGTCGTCCTCTTCCCACCGAACCAAGCGAGCTCGGACTGCCGAAACCGAGAAAACTTTGGTTGATGAAGAAGAACCTGCTCTTCCACCGAGCTTACCACCGAGCCCCCAACCGGAGCCCTCTGACCGAACTACCGGTAGCTGGGCCCCAAAACTTACTTTCAACGACCAAGACATCCAAGATACAGACTCGGTTGTTGCTGAGAAAGACCCCCAGTTGGCCTTCAATCTGGCTAAGAGTGTGTGTCTCCCCAAAGACATAGAGCACCACCAAAAACAGTTAAACACCAAACTGAAGGCCATCTGGTCTTCGACTAAATCCATGATTCTGGTAAGCAACTTCGGCCGTTTTTCTGTCTACTTTCTTTTTTCAACTTCTACTTCGGCTAAAGGGAAATCTTTTGCTTTGTCAGGCCATTCAGAAAAACCAAATCATTCATCGGAAAGTGCTGGAGCTTAGGAAAGTAACAAGGCAAGCCATGGCAGAAGCTGAAGCAAAAGCAACCGAGCTAGAGGAGGCCAGAAAGCAAATGGCCGAGCTACAAGGTGAGATCGACAGACTGACCGGACTGGTTAGTTCGGCCGAAGCCGAAAAGCAGAAGGCTGCCATTGCTCTGAAGGACAAGCACTTGCGCGAGCTGGTAAAGCTTGAAAAGAAGAAAGACGCCGAGATAAACCAGCTGAAAGAGAGCGCCAAAGGCGCCGAAAAGAAAGGCTTTAAGAAGGCAGAGGATATATATGTCAAACAGTGTGAGGCCGCCAAGGATCTGTTCTTTAAGTGCGGCTGGAGGGAAGCCGCTGAGAAGCTCGGTCATGATCCACAGACCGAGGTTTTCAACCCTCCAGCCTACTTTATACCGAACTCCCTCATGGAATATGCAAATGCCATGCAACAGCAGTTTCTTGAGGGCTCAGACTCTGATGAAGACTCTGCCCCTGAGGATACTCCGGTTGAGCATGTAGATCAGGCAGCTCGGTCAGAGCCCATGGTGGAAGATCTAACTATTGAACAGCCAGGTGAAACCGTGGTTCCGACCGAAACCACTCTCGCGACTGAAAACGTCCTTCCGCCTGAAACCGGTCTTCATGTTGATGCCGATGCTGCCTTCGACGCCGAAATTGAAGATCTTTTTTCTTGATTTTTTCTCTTTTTTGTTACCTTTTGTCTTTGTAACCAGGCTATGCCCTTTGTACTTGCTTTTTAATGAATGAAAATTTTGTAGAACTCTTATTCCGGTTTTGATGTGTGCTTGCACTTGTAATGTCTTCTATTATTCCAACTGCTATTCCGGTTTTAAATGGTTAAACTATGCTTATCAGCCAACCACTCCTTAGCTGACATAATTACTTCGGCTGAGGAGTACGATGAGTTGGTTTTGTAGTCAACCACTCTTCAGCCATACCCATACTTCGGCTGAAGAGTACCAAGAGTTGGTTTATTCCAGCCAACCACTCTTCAGCCATACCCTTACTTCGGCTGAAGAGTACCCAGAGTTGGTTTATTCCAGCCAACCACTCTTCAGCCATACCCTTACTTCGGCTGAAGAGTACTAAGAGTTGGTTTATTCCAGCCAACCACTCTTCAGCCATACTCATACTTCGGCAGAAAAGTATTAAGAGTTGGTTTATTCCAGCCAACCATTCTTCAGTCATACCCTTACTTCAGCTGAAGAGTACCAAGAGTTGGTTTATTCCAGCCAACCACTCTTCAGCCATACTCATACTTCGGCTGAAGAGTACTAAGAGTTGGTTTAGTCCAGCCAACCATTCTTCAGCTATATTCATACTTTGGCTGAAGAGTACTAAGAGTTGGTTTATTCCAGCCAACCTCTAAGTTAGTTTTTTCTAGCTAACTTAGAACATGGTTTGGTTATTCCGGCCAAACGTCCTGCAGCCTGGATCCTTATCCTGGGCTTAGGAAGGGTGTTGGTTTATTCCAGCCAACCTCTAAGTTAGTTTTTTTCAGCTAACTTAGAGTATTGTTTGGCTATTCTGACCAAACGTCCTGCAGCCTGAATCCTTATCCTGGGCTTAGGAAGGGTGTTGGTTTATTCCAGCCAACCTCTAAGTTAGTTTTTTCCAGCTAACTTAGAACAAAAGGTTTGCAATATTCCTATCTTTACTAAAACTAACTTTTACAAAGAACAACTCATGATAAAAAAGAATTGGTTGTCTTATTGAGAAAAAAGAAGAAATTACATGTTTGAAAGAAAAAAAAGCTAAAAATAAAACAACTTGAGATTGGCCGTATTCCATGGCCTAGGGATTGCTTTGCCGTCCTTGTCTTTTAGGTGGTATGCCCCTTTGCCTGCTAACCTAACCACTTTGTAAGGACCTTCCCAGTTTGGCCCTAACTTGCCATCTCCTGGTACCAAGGTGTTTCCCATTACTTTGCGCAGTACCCAATCGCCGATCTTGAATTGTCTTGGATACACCTTTTTGTTGTATTTTCTAATCAACTCTCGTTGGTATGAAGCAATGTGAACCAGTGCTTTTTCTCTTCTTTCTTCTGCAAGGTCGAGTTCCAATGTTATGGCTTCTCCATTTAAGTCTGGATCAAAGTTTTCGCTTCGAATTGTGGGGAGGCCAACTTCCAATGGGATTACTGCTTCTATTCCATAGGCTAAGGAGAATGGTGTCTCTCATGTTGATCGTCGAGGTGTGGTGCGGTAAGCCCATAAAACATAAGGAAGTTCGTCTGCCCACTTGCCTTTTGCCTTCTCTAGTCTTTTCTTAAGTCCATCCAAGACGACTTTATTTGATGCTTCTGCTTGGCCATTCGCTTGAGGATATGCCGGTGTAGAATTGTAGAACTCTATCTTGTATTATTCACAAAAGCTTCTGAAGATTCTGCCGTCGAACTGAGTGCCATTGTCTGAGATTAGGGCTTTTGGTATGCCAAACCGAGTGATGATATTCTGCCAAATGAACTTCTTCACATCTTTTTCTTTGATTGATGCCAATGCTTCTGCTTCCACCCATTTTGTGAAGTAGTCTGTTGCTGCGATAAAGAACTTCCTGTTGCCGGGTGCTGTTGGAAGGTCCTACTATGTCCAAGCCCCACATTGCGAAAGGCCACGGGCTGGTCAATGGTAGGAGTTTTCTTGCTGGTTGATGAATTTGGTGTGCGAATTTTTGGCATTTCTCACACTTCTTTACATATTTCTCTGAGTCTGCTTGCATGTATGGCCACTAGTAACCTTGTGAAATAGCTCTGTAAGCTAGCAATCTTCCGCCTTGATGGCTTCCACACACCCCTTCATGTATCTCGTACAAGAAAGCTTCTACTTTGCTAGGATGTACGCATTTTAGGTAAGGTCCTGAGAATGACTTCTTGTATAATGCTAAGGATGGGGAGAGCCAAAATCGCTGCGATTTCGCTCTTATTCTGTTGGCTTCTTTTTTCTCTTCTGGTAGGATGCCGTCTTTTAAGAACAAGATGATGGGATCCATCCAAGAGGGGCCTAGTTATGTGCAACATATCTCTTCTGCTTCGGGGTCTTCTATGCTTGGTCTAGGTAGGTAGTCGATTAGTAGTGGATGAGGTATGGAGGTATCTGCCATAGAGGCGAAACCTGCTAGTTCATCTGCTCTGTTGTTTTCCTCCCTGCCGATTTGCTCTATCCTTACCACTTCAAATTTCTTGATCTCTGTTCTGACCAACTCTTGGTACTTGGCCATCCTATCATCCTTTGCTTCATAGTCGCCAGAAATTTGATTTACCACCAGCTGTGAGTCGCTGTAGACCATTAGTTCGGTGGCCTTCATGTAGTATGCTGATTTGAGTCCTGCGAGAAGTGCTTCATACTCCGCTTCGTTGTTTGATGCTGGGAAGCCAAGGTTGATTGCTTGCTCTATAACCAGGCCGTCTGGTGAGATGAGGACTATGCCGAGCCCTGCGCCATGCCGGTTGGATGCTCCATCCACAAAGAGCTTCCACATCTCTCCAACGAACAACTTCCAGCAAGTAGAGGGGTCAGATGATGTCGTGGGGTTAAGAATGGTGTTTTTTTCAAGGTCCATGCTCGCTGTCTGCCCCTCGCCATCTGATTGTACTGTTGGTGAGCCTTGGTTTGTTTCTTCCTTGTAGTCTTTAGTCTGGTCTGCCTTGTAGCCTGACTGAGTACCTTCTACTAGGGGTTGCGCTATTTCGGCGTCAACTTCCATCCTTAATTCGGTGGTGTCAGTTAGGTTGACTGGGCAGATATGATGACTTCCAAGAGTAAACTCTGCGACGAAGTCTGCCAAAGATTGGGCTTTTATTGCGGTCCTGGGTTGGAACTTGATGTTGAATTGTCCCAACTCTACTGCCCACTTCAAAATTCGCCCAGAAAAGTTCGCCCTCTCAAACAAAGCTTTTAGTGGGAAAGCTGTGAGGACGACTATGGTGTGGGCGTGAAAGTAGTGTGCCAATTTCCTGGAGGCCATCATCAAGGCTAATGCCAGTTTTTCCAGTGGCAAATACCTTGTTTCGGCTCCCAGCAATGTCTTGCTGACATAATAGATGGGCAAGTGTTGAATTCCTTGTGAACGAACCAACACTGCGCTAATTGCGTGCTGAGAGACTGCCAGATACAAGAAGAGTTCTTCATCAGGTACTGGGATAACGAGCAGTGGTGGGGAAGACATATACTCCTTCAAGCTTTCCAGAGCTTGGTCGCATTCTTCATCCCACTCAAACTTGGTTTTTAAGGCATGAAAAAATGGTCGTAGTCTGTCTGACGACCTGCTTATGAACCGGTTGAGTGCAGCTGCCATGCCGGTGAGATGCTGCACTTCTTTTACTGAGTTTGGTCTCTCCAGATCTTGGATTGCCTTGATTTGAGAGGGGTCTGCCTCTATACCTCGGTTGGTCACGAGGAAGCCCAGGAATTTGCCAGATCCTACTCCGAATGCACACTTGGACGCATTGAAGCGCAACTTGTGCTTCTTCAGGATCTGGAACATCTCGCCTAGGTCCTTAAGATGGTCATTCTCATCCTTGCTTTTGACCACCATGTCGTCGATGTAAGCTTCCATTGTTCTGCCTAACAATGGTTCAAACATCTTGGTGACCATCCGTTGGAATGTTGCCCCTGCGTTCTTCAGGCCAAAGGGCATGACCTTGTAACAGTATAATCCTCTAGGAGTTGTAAAAGATGTAACCTCCTGGTCTGGTTCATGCATGAAAATTTGGTGATAGCCTCTATATGCATCCAGAAAGCTAAGTCGGTTGTGCCCCGCCGTTAGGTCCACTAGTTGATCTATCCGCGGTAGAGGAAAGCTGTCTTTTGGGCACGCCTTGTTGACTGTTTTGTAGTCGACGCAGACTCGCCATTTGCCATTTTTCTTTGGCACTATGACTGTGTTGGAGATCCATCTTGGGTAGTGCACTTCTCTAATTGCTCCTGCCTCCAGCAGGTTGCCTACTTCTTTCGCCACTATTTCGGCGTGGTGGAGTGCCGATCTACGTGTGCGCTGAATGACTGGTCTGGCGGATGGGTGGATATTGAGTTGGTGACTGATGAAGTTTGGATCAATGCTTGGCATATCGTAGGGCGTCCAGGCAAACACTTCAATGTTGGAGGTCAAGAATTCCAAGACCTCTAATCTCTCAGTGCTGGACAACGACGAGCCAAGCAAGAAGAACTTATCCGGGTTCTTCTCATCTATTTTTACATCCACCAAGTCCTCCACCGCTTTTTGATCTGCCTCTTTGCCGACGTCCGTGAATAGTTCATTGCTTTCAGGTTCCTCCACCGAATGAACGTATCCTTTGGCAGCGCGGCTGCCGTTTACCGTGACGAAACATTGCTTTGACATGATCTGATCTCCATAAACTTCTTCAATTATTCCGGTGTCATTGGGGAACCGCATTACCTGGTGGTAGGATGATGCCACCGAACGCATGGCGTGCAGCCATGTTCTGCCCAAGATGATGTTGTAAATGGAGGGGACCTTCAATACCCAGAACTCCACTTGTTTTGTTACGCTTCCTGCTCTGACTGGAAGAATTATTTTGCCGACGGGCCACTCTGGCATGGAGTTGAATCCAATTAGGGGAGAGACTGCAGGCGCCAAGTCTTTGTCTTGTAGCTTCAGTTGTTTAAATGTGTCGTAGTACATGATCTCACATGAACTACCCTGGTCAATCAGAATCCACTTGACGTCAAAATCCTTGACTCGGAGAGTGACGACCAGAGCATCATTGTGAGGACAGTATATTCGATCCAAGTCCTTATCCGAAAAGGACATGACGTTTGTTGCCTCTGTCTTTCCCTTCTTGATGGCAAGTTGGGCACTTAACACCTCTCTAAAGTGCTCAGCCTTCTTGATTGATCCCCTGAGCTCGTGTACACGCTCAAGTTCAAAGACTCCATGTATTACATTGATAATGCCTTGAGGTGGGGCGTCGATTGGCATTCCGTTGGGGTTATTGTGATCCTGGGGGGCTGGTTGTGTCCCTCCTTCAATGTATTTGTCCAAGTGGCCCGCTGCCACTAACTCTTCTAGGTGTTGTCTCAATGGTGTGCAATTCTTCGTGCGGTGTCCCTTTTCTTTGTGGAAGGTGCACCGCGATCTTTCGTCATAGTCCTTCTGGGCTTCTCCTAGCTTGGCTGGCCACTTGACGAAAGGCTCATCTCTTATTTCGCTAAGAATCCGATATATCGGTTTCTTGAACACCGTGGTTATGGCAGTGCGGATTCTCAACCATCTTTTATCCGGGTCTTCTCTGTTATCTCGTCTGCCACGCCTGTTTTTGCTTTGACGATCTACTGTATTGACCTTCGCTGAGGTCTTCTTTTCTGGTACTGCGGTCGCACTAGATTTTGCTTTTGCTTTTGCTCGTGCGCCATCCTCTTCTACCCTGATGTGCTGACTCTTTCTATCAGGGCTTCCATAGTGAGGGGTGGCGTCATGGTGATCGAGTCCCTCAGTCTGTTCCCGACTGGAAGGCCTCTTTTATACTGTGCAATGGCGAAATTGGTGGGGCAGTCCCCAATCTGATTGAATGTCTCCCAGTAGCGACTGTTGTAGGATCTTAGGGTCTCTTTATCGCCCATGTCGATGGAGAGTAGCTGGTCGATCTCCACCGGGGTTTTAGTGTTCGTTCGGAACCTTGTTACGAAAGCTTCTGCCAATTGCGCCCAAGAGGCTATGCTGCCCTCAGAAAGTTTCTCGAACCAAGTCAAGCCTAGGTCACCAAGGCTAGACGGGAAGAGTATGCACATTAAGGCCTCGTTTCGTCTGTAAACGGCCATGACTTGGCGAAAGTGGCTCAAGTGTGAGTACGGGTCCGTCTTCCCTTCATATGTGGTGAATTTCGGCTGAAGGAAACCTGATGGTAGGGGCGCGTTTTCGATCGCTGGAACAAATGGTGAAGTCTGTAGTCTTGCCAATGCTTTGTCCATTGGTTCGTAGGCTGGGCGCGGTATTGGCATTCCAACCTCGACGCTTCCATGCGTCCGAGGAGCCAACCGCTGTAAGGCAGAAATTCTGTGCGGATCCCGCACCCTGGCACCCTCCTTGCATCGTGCTTTCTCTTCGAGCACGGTTCGTAAGTCGGATGATCTGGGTAATTCCGTCTGTCTAGATCTAGTTTGATGCGAATGAGAGGGCCAGTATGTGCTTCCTTCGGTGTATGATCTTTCAGACTTCGTCCTCTCAGACTTGGAGTGACGAGTTCTGGAAGACCATGATTGAGTATCGCCTGTCCTGAGGCTTCTACTCTCTCTTTGTGAGGGTGTAGTATTCCTACTACGATTTTCTGAGTGGCGAGGGGGCGTCTTGTTTTTGCGCCCCTCTCCTGTCGCCACTTCTTTTTTCTTCATCTAGCGTTTCAAGGCCTCCATGTCCGCCGCCATCTTTCTTATCAATTCATCTTGTTCTTTCACGCGGTCTTCTAGAGCTTGAGGGTCAATTCTCCGTCTTTGCCTGTCTGGACTTTGTGAATGAGAGTGATGGGGGCTGTTATTCCGCCTTCCCCTAGCATCCCTCCTGGAGGTATGTCGTTGGGGCTCCAAGTCCGCCATGGGAGGGACAGAAGGTAATCCTTCACGCCTTGCGCCCCCATCGGGAGTTAGTCCGTCGACGGCGGACTGCGGCAATTCTTCAATGTATGCCATTGATTGTAAAGGGGAGAAGCTTTAATCAAGAGGTTTAGTTCTGTCTGTATTTCCCACAGACGGCACCAATTGTACGGGGAAGAAATAATTCTCCTCGTATAATCCTGTTGACTAAGTCCACGCTTCTCCGTACGACGTCGCTTTGTCACCTAAAAACACAAACGTGAGCTAGCCAGCGGGTGTGTGCCGGAAACCTCTCCGATGCCTAAGTCAGAAAAACTTGACAAATAGACAAAGCTCAATGTATTCAGGAAGCAAAATTGTATGTTGTGTTATGTTACCTCCTCCAAGGTGATGCTTGTGAGCTTTTATAGGTTTCGAGTGGCCCAAACCTAGTAGGACTTTTATTCCTCCATGCAGAGTCCTTCTAGGATTCATACTCCTATAGGATAATGCTTATCCTTTTACACCCCCCCCACTGCTTAAACCAAGTGGGATGGTTTTCACCATGGCCGAACTACCAATTGACCGATGTAAACTGACTAAGCTGAGCCACAAGGTAGGCCGAACTATCCTTAGTTCGGCCCTTCCTCTTACTCCTCATCTCGGTTCTCTTTTGTACCTTGATTTGTTGGGACCGAGCTACCGAGTAACAAGGTCTTGACCGATCTATCCAGAATACGTCATGACCGGACTAACTCGGAGACCGGTCTAACTCCAAGTTGTCCAAACCAAAGTAGCTTTATAATTCCTGAGCCGATGTAACTTCATCTCTTTCGGCCGAAGTAATTTTATTTCTCTTGGGCCGTAGTAACTTCTCGGCCCTTTTTACCCAGTCCTTCGTACTTTGGGCCGTAAAGTCCATCTCATAGTTCGGCCCAATTTTCACCAAAAATTACCCTCTCATTTTCAAAATTATTTATTTATTTTTATTTATTGTGTTTATTTCATTTTTAGTGTAAAAATGTTATATTTTAATTAAGAAAATTTATTAAGAAATCTTTTTACAAGTACTTGTATCTCAATTAGTCCATAACATATTGTAGCAAGTCCGCGAGGGGGACCGCTACGGTTCGGACTCGATTTTGTGTCACGGTTCTTAATCTGAACCAAAGAGTCCAAATCTGGCAAATCGTTTTGAGAAACAGATTTTTGAAAAAGTAGTGCCAAACATGGACTGCTTTGCCAGGTACAGAGTCGCCACCTAAATATTTTTAAAATGGGAAAATTTAGGAAACCCTGACTCGGTACCGAAGGCCACATGTCCGTCATCACCGGAGTTGTCTCGGCTCGGGAGCTTGGGTACGATCTGGGAAGGTCAGCTATGAGCACCCCCTTTCGCCCGGTCCGAAAACCGGCCTCTACTAACCATGATATCCGATTTTGAAAACATTACGTGTTCTTAATCCATTTATTAGCCCAGAATTACTATGTTATGCGCGCAGCAAACAAGTATAGACTAGATTGCCTAATTTGGAAAGAAACATTGCATATCCATTTGTTTTGAAAATGCTTTGAAATTTGCTACTCGCAAGTAGGCTAAAACATGGATTTCAATGAGTTTTTCCAACTCAAACAATCCAACCTCCACCCACAGGCATTCAAAGCAGTTTAACACATAAGCACTTAGCCGCATGGCAAGTATACTGTCATGGCAACACTCACACGCATGCGGGATGCTAAAGCATGAATACTTACATCGTACTCCGTGCCAAAACAGTAAACTAGTTAGCAAACATGCATGTCCTAGTTCATGCTAAAAATGACTAATGCATCACATGCAAAATGTAATCTAGGCTGGCTCGGCTAACCCTAAACATGGCATGTGAGAATGCACAACTATCACATATTCAGTTTAGAATTTGAAATACAAATGTAGTTAGCGTGATGTACCGAGCCTAATGTATGCAATACAAATGCATGAATGCACGCATGCATAGCATAAGGTATGCTAAATTAAACGTGCCCTAATCTACCATCATAAGCAGGTAAATAAAAGGGAAGAAAGACGTGAGGTTGGAAGACATACACACACTCACGCACACTTATTACATCTTTACCCTCACTCGGAGGGACCAAATGAATATTACAAATTAATTAACTACGCAAGCTAATTAACAATTACAAATTGCCTAATCAACTAAGCAAATTAACTAAAACTAAGAAAACAGGGAAAATGCCTCGGGAAACGCGCCGCCATGCATAGACTGCCTCTGTTTTCCTTCCTTCACTCCTCTGGAGGCTGTCAAAACCTCAGGACTGCATCCCTGGACACTTGGAAGTGCCACCGGCTAAGTGGAATTACCACCGGCAGTGGTGTGTGGCCATCGGCACAAAATGAAGCTGTCGGCAGAGAAATTGTTGCCAGTCGGCACCTTACACTGCCGGTCGGCAGAGTGTTCCTGCAGAATCTGCAAATGACAGGAACAGAGAGCAGGGCAAAGCATGGCAGCACAATTCAAGGCATATATGCACCAACCATGTCCCTTATCATGATAATGACTCAAAGGGGCATGTGCCTCGATTCTCGGACCACCAATCACGCATTTCCATGCACGATGGCCCAAAGAACAAAGTATGCAACTTTGATTTCAAATGCAATGCAAACCAATCAATCAAACAAACTAGGCCCAATTCCTATCACCAATTCAAGGAACAAGGCATGCATGCAAGATGCAATGCAACCTAGGCATACAAGCTAAGAATGCAACATGGCATGGCAAGGCACTTATGCAAGCACACAAGCAAACATGAGGCAATGCAAATGGATGGCAAGATGGACTTATACATGAATTAGGCAGCTCTAAATAGGCCTAAAACAGTGGCCAAAATGCTACAATGAAGGACCAAATACACATGCACACATACATATGTTGGAAGGCCTACACTTAGGCACAAATTAAACAACCCTCAAACACATTTGAAAGGGGGAATCATGGACAATTAGCATGTAACATAAGCATTAAAAATCATGTCATAAAATGATGCCAAATCATATTAAACAAGACAAGCAAATGCATGCAAGCACGGTCCAAGTCCTTGAGGCAAGTCACGAAGCTTTGAAGCACATTTAGCACAACAATCACGGCATGCATTAAACCACTAAAAACAGATTTTTAGCATGTCAAAACAAGGCTAAAGGACTCCTTAGATGGCATCTAAGTGACTCAAATACAAAGGCATACACAATGGCCAAAACATGGAGCATGCAACACATGCTTCCAAAGCATTAAAGAGACATGCAAGGCAATCAAACAAGCATGGAAATGGGACTGAAATGGCATGTAGGATGATCCCAAATCATCAAATCAATGCAAAGATGCCATGCTATACATACACATGCCTAAGGCTAACAAGCCAAAATGCAAAGGGGCTATGTGATGCATGTCAAAATCAATCCAAACACTTATGGACAGACCTAAAACATGTCAAAATAAGCACATAATCTTCACAAGACTAAGCCTAAAACATGCTCCAACAAAGGCTAACAACCTAAGACATGTTAAGGCATAAACAAGGCATTACATGGAAACTATGCTAAGCATGCATGGAGTACCAAAACCAAGCAAAAATAGAGGCATAACATGACATATTAAGCATAAAAAGCAGTCAAGTCATGGTCAATACACCCTCAAACATAATGCTCTCTCAAGAGGCCAAAACATGCCCTTTTCAAGGACAACAAGGAGAGGGGTGGCCCTCTCCTTCTTGGGACTTCAAGGCATCACCTTCACCACTGAAATCCCTCAAGATTTCAGTGGTGAAGAGACCCCAACACCAAAATCCCGGAGCTAGCACAAAATGGCTCAAAATGAGGCCTTTCAAGGCCTAAGGGGGGTCAACTATCCTCAAACCCCAAAACACTCTTAATAAACAATAAAGAGGGTCTAAAAATAGAACTTTTTTGTATTATACACTAAGCTCAAAAACGAATTTAAGATAGGTAGAAATACAATGCAAAAATGGGGTAAAAAGGGGTGAGATTCTTACCCTTGAAGCCTTCTTCAACAATGGTGCTCCAATGGCCTTCCTTAGCTTGAATCCAACACCAAAACCTCAAAATCAGTCCCTTAGAACCTCAGCTCCAAGAGGAAGGTGAAACACTAGGTGCTCTTGTGCAATAGTATGGACTAAAACACACACAAGAGCACAAAGGAGAGGGAAAGAGGGAAAGAGAGAGATAAGGTGTAACAAACTCTAACCCTAGAACTCAAACCTTAACAATGGCTGTATATCCTCTCCAAAATATCCTAAGTGTCTCTCCCCTAAGCCAAGAGACCTTCCTCTCTCTATATGGCACTTCTTGTCTTGTAAAGCTTACAAGACAAGCTTCATAAGAGGGAGCAAAAGCAAGACAGCTGTCTTAAAATATCTGCAAAAGCAGATGCACAGTAATTGGCCGGCCAAAAATGCCATCTTGGCCAAAAGGAGTGCCGGCCGGCACTAAATAGTGCTGACCGGCAACAAATAGTGCCGGCCGGCAATATACATTGCCGGTGGCAGCAAAAACCCAGCCGGTGGCCTCTAGCCACTGCCGGTGGTGGGTGGGGATGGTCTACAAGCCCTACCCTGCCTCTCAAAGGCAAGATGCAAATGTTTGGTGCAAAACCAGACATTAAACGGTCGAGTTCGGAGATCCTGAGGCAAGGCGCGCGAGCCGAGACCTTCGGGAACTCCAAACGAACGCAAACATGGATAATCACCGAGTGTTCAAACGGTGACGTCCAAGTCTTGAGGACGGTCAAAAATGGGGTGTCTACAGTTGCCCCTCTTTGACAGAACTCGAAAGTCATAACAATGACGGGAGTGAATGTCAAAGCCCAGAGACGACCCATTTTTGACAAGGCCGAAGACTCAGACAAACATGCAAGACAAACAGGATATGCGCCCGAAGGCAGGGGCAAAATGCAAGACAATGCACGGAGCCGAGCATAACTTATGATCATGCAAAGAAAGCTGTAACGAAGCATACATGCGACAGTTTTAAGCTAGCATACACCAAACTACACTATAATGCAGAAAGGATGTAAGAGAATTATGCAATTCTCAATACGTCTCACTCGGGAGATACAATACCTGTGCGGCTCGTCTGGTTGCACCAGCCTCAAATGAACCGTACATACAATATCGTGCCTGAAAAGAAAACAAACTTTACAGGTACAATATCGTTAGCAACATGCATGACAATGCAAGAATGGATGCAAAATGATATGCAATATATACAAAACAATGTATAAACAATGCAAATAAAGATGCAATGTAATTAAAACAATGCAAACTATATGCAAAGCAATTGAATCACGATCCAATCACAAGTGACTCGAAACCACACCTATGTCAAATAGATTGATGGAGGTAACAAGTCTGTCTACCACAGAACGGTCAACTGAACTGTGAGCATTGTAGACAGACACAAGAACAAGTATTGGGTGGAATGACATAAGTGGGGAAACGACCCGCTGGAGAAAAGACAATGATCCTAATGCTAGATGCAAAAATTACACTACAATGTAATGGAAATGAATATGTCACGTGGGCCAAACCAAATCTTACCTAGGTAGGGCATGTACGCATACAAGCCACGTCTAACATAGAACGGTCTACTGAACTATGCTTCGACACGAGAAGTATGGGCACATACCAGACCAAGCTCAACATGAAAAGGCGCAAGCCATAGGTGGGAAATGATGCAATGAATGCATGCGATCTACAATGCAGTGGATGTGGCACGCGGGCCAGACCAAATCTTGCCTAGGAAAGGCATGTACTCGTACAAGCCATGTCTAACACAGAAAAGGTGCCGCAACCCTCAAACCAACATACCAGCGTGGAATAGGCGCGTACACATGCAGAACTGTGTTTTAACGTGAAAAGTAAGGGCACATACCAGACCAAGCTCAACATGGAAAGGCGCAAGCCATAGATGGAAGGTGTGATGCAATGTGTGTATGCAAACTACAATGCAATGGATATGGCACGCAGGCCAAACCAAATCTTGCCTAGGAAAGACATGTACACATACAAGCCATGTCTAACACAGAAAAGGTGCCGCAACCCTCAAACCAACATACCAGCGTGGAATAGGCGCGTACACATGCAGAACTTACCAGACCAAGCTCAACATGGAAAGGCGCAAGCCATAGATGGAAGGTGTGACGCAATGTGTGTATGCAAACTACAATGCAATGGATATGGCACACAGGCCAAACCAAATCTTGCCTAGGAAAGGCATGTACACATACAAGCCATGTCTAATACAAAAAAGGTGCCGTAACCCTCAAACCAACATACCAGCGTGGAATAGGCGCGTACACATGCAGAACTGTGTTTTAACGTGAAAAGTAAGGGCACATACCAGACCAAGCTCAACATGGAAAGGCGCAAGCCATAGATGGAAGGTGATGCAATGTGTGTATGCAATCTACGATGCAATGGATATTTACAAAATGCATGACAATGCAGTATGATGCAATCTACTGGGGAAAATGCAATGGATGCATGTAAGCTACAATGCAAATGCATGACAATGCACTATGATGCAACGACTATGATTGCAACTTTCCCTATCTTACCAACAGGGCGATATACTAGGTTGGTTCAGTATCCAGAACTGAGGCGCCGACATGCTGCCTCAATCTATGGGGCTTCCATACAGATTTCCAGCCGAGGGTACACCCCTGGGTATTTAAACCAGACTTTAGTCTCGAAATTCCCGAACCTTTGCGTTCTAGGCATAAGCCGTTTGAACTCTAGTTTTCACCATCCCTGTTGGTCTTCTAGGAACTCACCGCAAACATAGGCAAGTGGCTTTACCAGACCACCGAAAGTCGTTCGGGCACGACAAACACCGAAGGAATTGCACCTCAAGAGGATTTAAGGTCTCCTAAACCGGGGATACCTGCGCGGTTCGTCTGGTCGCTCCAGCCTCAAATGAACCGTACATACAATATCGTGCCTGAAAAGAAAATAAACTTAACAGGTACAATGTTGTTAGCAATATGCATGACAATGCAAATGAACTGCACACATCAATGTGCCGAAGGTTTTGCACCTCCCAAGGATTTAAGGTCTCCTAGACCGTGGATATTGCATGAGGAATGCGCCGAAGGTTTCGCACCTCCAAAGGATTTAAGGTCTCCTAGACCGTGCGTGTTTAAGGTCTCACCAGACCGTGAAGCAACATGCATGACAATACAAGAATGAGGCACGCATGCCACATGGAATGTAAAATGATGCGAGTGCGACACGCATGCCACACGGAATGCAAAATTTTGAAAATTGGACTTATACGCCACGCGAGGCCGGTTTATATTCAAAACAATGCAATGTACTAACAAGTACAAGCAAGGTGCGCAAAATAGCGCGATAGGATATATGCAAGATGCAAGTGAGGTGCACAAAACAGTGCGATGCGGTGCGCAAAATAGCGCGAGTGATTTTGAAATGCACAAGACAGTGCGATGCGCTAAACAGCGCGATTGATTTGCAATGCACAAAACAGTGCGATGAAAGTGCGCAAAACAGCGCGAATGAAATGTAATGCACAAAACAGTGCGATGCGCTAAACAGCGCGATCGAAATACAATGCACAAAATAGTGCAATGCGCTAAACAGCGCGATTGATAAACTGCACAAAACAGTGCGATGCACAAAACAGCGCGAACAATAAACTGCACAAAACAGTGCGATGCGCAAAACAGCGCGAACAATTTTGGAATGCACAAAACAGTGCGATGCGCAAAACAGCGCAATCGAAATACAATGCACAAAACAGTGCGATGCGCTAAACAGCGCGATTGATAAACTGCACAAAACAGTGCGATTGATTGCATGCTCTATGCAAATGACGACACGCATGCCAATGAAAAAGTGACACACATGCCGATGAAAATAAGGCACGCGTACCGATGCAAATGGGGCACGCATGCCAATGCAAAATGGGGCACGCATGTCGATACAAAATAGGGCATGCATGCCGATGCAAAATAAGGCACGCGTGCCGATGCAAATGGGGCACGCATGCCGATGCAAAATGGGGCACGCATGCCGATGTAAAATAATACAAATGGAATAAATGAGACACGCATGCCTCATAAGATGCAAAATGATGCAAGTGTAGCACGCATGCCACACTGAATGTAAGACGATGCTAAGTGTGACACGCATGCCACACGGAATGTAAAAGGACTAAAATGCGTAACAACGCACGTGTTTTGGAATGCATGACAATGCATGGAATAAAAATGCAATGACAATGCATGAGAGATGTGCATGACAGTGCAAGGGGTGCGTGTTACAACGCATGTAGTATGGGCATAACAATACGAATGTGAGGCGCATGACAGCGCGATGTAATGCACCGAAGTAGTGCGATGAACGCGTGCAACACACATGGGGCAACTTTTGAATTTAAAAGGATACAAAAAGGATACACATTGCACAAATTCGAGTGCCACGCACAAGAGACACGACCCGAGGTCAAAACGGAGGCCGGTTGAGCGTCGGGGATGCACTTTCTTGCACTTTCTTGAGCTATGAAGACCACAAACTACTCAAATGGCCTAAACAAGGCTGTGGGAACACCACCGGCCGAAAGGGGAGGCCACCGGCTATCCACCGGCTACAGAATAACTCCATCGGCACAATATAATGTCGGCCGGCACAAAATGTTGCCGACCGGCAAACAGTTGCTGAGTCGGGGCAGATTTGACTTTTCACCCTGGGTGTTTTAAAATAGGGTTTCAAACCCTAATTTCTCACTTCCCCTCCGCCGAAATCCCACACTCTCTCTCTCTAGAGCTTTTTCCTCTCCTCGTTTCTCCGTTTCTTCGCGTTCTACGCCCATTTCGTCGTCGGATTCGCGATTTTCTTCGCGTTTCAGACATTTTCAACCGAACAAAACTTTGTTTCGGTGCCTCGTTTGGCGTTCCCGCCTTTTCGGGGTTTGTTCCCCTCACTTTCCTCTTGATTTCCGTGCCTTTTCACATTCCGGCCTTCCTGGGAGTTGACTTTTCGGTTGACTCTTCGTATTCCGGCCCGGTTTTCCTTCCTTCGGCTATTTTCTCATCACGCTTGACATGGTGGACGACATTCCACGTGGCGGGACTCCCCCGGACCACAAGATGGATCTCGGGGTCGAGCTCCTACCTTTGAGCGAGCGCCCGTTCGACCCAGCGACCTACCGACCGGCGATCCATGTTCTGCCCCCCGACGGTCTGCGCCAGTTCCGGAGCTTCGAGAGGCACGTGGCACCCGAGCTATTGCTGCGCAAGCCTACCTCCCACCTTTCATTCGGCGCTTCCGAGGTAATTCTCTGTCTTCTGTTTTACTTTCCGCAATGTAGGATACAAAACTGCCGTAGCTAGTTGTACTCTTTAACTGCTGAAATCTGATATACCGTAGACTGTAGTTGACTGTAAACATATATACAACTGACATCTGTTTGAGATTGGCACATGCACACACACTGCACTAACCCTGAATCACTCAAACACACGGCGCATACTGTTTTTCACTGCAAACACACTGGTACCCGGTACTTGTTTGAATCTGTTAAATTTGCACGCATGCTATATATGTTCTGACCCCCTCAAACATGTTGACGCATCACACACTGTAGTTCACTGTAAGCACACCGGCACCCGGTACTTGTCAAAATCTGTCAAACTTGCATGCATGCTGTATCTGTATGTTTTTCAAAATTGCATTTTGAATGTTGCCTTGCAATTGTTTTTTTCTGTTTACAGGAGGATTCCCATACCATCCGCGGGTATGGGAACACTGGCGCTCGGGAGTGGTACGATGAGCTCCCTGACGCGGTCCGACGCATAGTGGACCGGGCGGGCTTCGGCGCCTTCTGCCGAGGGCTCTCTAGGCTCACCACGTACAGACCTCTCCTTGCCGCTCTGGCGGAGAGGTG
Organism: Camellia sinensis; assembly: GCF_055761805.1. Taxonomy (NCBI): domain Eukaryota; kingdom Viridiplantae; phylum Streptophyta; class Magnoliopsida; order Ericales; family Theaceae; genus Camellia; species Camellia sinensis. Next base: position 88,638,228 of record NC_138963.1, read on the forward strand.
GTGGGACACCACCGATTCTTTTCACTTTTCCACAGCAAGGGACATAACGATGACCCCTTATGATTTCTCGATGCTCACAGGCATCGGGGTAGGGGGTGATCCGATCCCCTTTGATATTGATATGGACGAGTGGACCGCCGCTCAGGTCTATCTGTTGGGGGAGGCCCCACCTCTTGCTCGTCCAGGCTTCGTGCGGTACTCCCGGTTCGAGGTACAGTTTAGGGTCCAGCCCGTGTTGGAGGAGGAGGCACAGATGACTCAGGAGGACGTGGAGAGGTACGCCCGCGGCTTCCTGATGTTCTTATTCGGGACGACCATCTTCGCCGACAGGGAGAACACCGTGCCTCTCTGTCTTCTCAGCGCACTGGTGGATGTCCGGGACATTTTGCATTATGACTGGGGTGGCGCCGCTCTGGCCACTCTCTACGGGTACATGAGCTCGGCTTCGCGCGGCAACAGCCAGTTGCTCGGAGGCTACTGGCGGGCTTGGGAGGTACATTTCTTCTCCGCTTTTCATTTCTGTCCGATATTTTCTGTACTCTGTACAGTGCACACACTGTAATCTGCTTTATACTTGCTGTATACTGTACACACGGCACACATATTCATTCTGCTTCACACTGACTGTACACTGCTCACACTATACACTGCACACAATACACTGCACAACACACGGCTCTGCCATTTCTGCTTTATTCTGTATTCTGCTTTATCTGATAGTCATACTGACATCTGTTTTGCAGCTGTGGGTTTACGCCTACTTTCCTAGGCTTGCCCCCGTACCAATCACAGAGACCCCTCTGGTTGTCCCCTTTTCACGCCGCTTTGACGGGAGATGCACCCGGCGGCCGCGAGAGACTTTCGGCTTTTTCCGCCGATACTTCGACACCATCACCCCCGCGGAGGTATGTTTTACTTGCAGTTTATTTAAGCTTCGCCTTTCCACTGCATATTTTAAAGACAGTAGATAACAAACTGTGTTGCATTTTCAGATCACTTGGCGGCCGTGGGCTCCATTACCGACGGTGACGCGGGATCGGTTTGCTGGTGCTGAGGAGACCTCGCATTTTCGGATCCTACTGGAGGGCCCGGTCTGTCGGGCTTGTACCTAGGTGAGCGTTTCCTACGCCAGACCCTGGGGTTACCTGAGCAGATAGTCCCGGTTCACCCTCCTGAGGACATGAGGGAGACCGAGAGGCTCACCACCGAGCAGATGGACGACTACACCATTGGCTGGGAGGAGGCCCGCTTCAGAGGTATCGGCGACTATCGGGAGTACGTGTAGACGTACCTGATGCGACCTCTGAGCGGCGGCCGTCGAGCGAAGGGGGCCAGGCCTGCGGTGCCAGCGGCTGGGGCAGGAGTAGGAGCTGGAGCGGGAGCTTCAGCTTCGAGGAGGGCCCGGGTCCGTGGCAGGGCGGAGCTCAGGGAGGACGGGGGGCTGGTTGGCCCGCCCTGCCTGTTGTACTGACTTTCCGGGGGCAGGGTGGGGCGACCTATCAGATCCCATTCGCCCCTCCGCCAGCTGATCACGAGTTCGTCGGTGTCCCCGACTTACCTCCGGTATGTATTACTGCACTTCTGTACAGTTTATTTGATATTCCACAGAATACTGATGCATTTGATTTTTTTTTTTTTTGCAGGCTTCTTCTGCGTACACCCGGCAGTCATTGGAGATGAATGCCTTCATGATGGGGATGCTCCAGCGGACTTTTGATCTCCTGGCCCTTTATAGCATTCCGGTATGTTCTTCTGACACTGGCCTCAAACCATTCATACACTGCTTCACGTAATCTGATGCATGGCACAACACCTGATACACTGATCTCACAGCATTTGACACACTGCATACACTGCATTTTGCACTGTATCTCTACATTCTGGACTGACAAACTGCTCACGCATTCATACACTGTACTCATACACTGTATTCTGCATTGATACACTACTCACGGTATTCTCATACTTGTACACTGCATTGTGCACTGACACACTGCTCACGGCATACACACACTGTACTCATACACTGCATTCTGCACTGATAAACTGTCTTCGGCATCCACACATTGTACTCGTACACTGCATTCTGCACTAATAAACTGTCTACAGTATACTGATGCATTTCCCCTTTTGTCTACTTTTTCAGCCTCCTTTTTAGATTCCTATAGCAGGAGGTGCTTCGGCAGGACTTTCCGTCCCTGCCCGAGGGAGAGACGATGAGGGCCAAGTATTCCCCCGTACCAGGGGAGGGCGTACTCATGTCGGGAGTAGCTCGCGAGCTCCATCCCGGACCATGATGATGACGAGGAGTCAGAGGCGGAGGCAGAGGCGGAGTCCGAGTCATCGGAGGAGGAGACCGGACGCGGTTCTAGCTCGGGCTCTGACGACGATGCTGATGATGCTCCTGGACCCTCGTCCAGGAAGAGGACCAGGACAGACTGACGGCCCTTGGAGTGCTCGACACAGATGCGGATTTTTGTTATTTTTCTTCTTTCTTGTACTTTTCGTCTTTTCTTTGGTAGTTAGATTACCTTGTACTGTCGCAGGCAGATTTTGTTTCCTTCAAAACTTTGTACTTGAAAAAGATTATGAAATGAACAAATTTTTGCTTAAAAAGTGTTACATTTACATATCTCATGTATTGCATCGCATCCCATCATGTTATATCTCAATGTAAATGAAATTGATCGGTTGTCTGAAAATTGAACACTTGCACTGTAATAATCAGATAACTAAACAACCAACAGCAAAATAACCCAAGCAACCCACTGCCTGATTCTGGACACACCGCCCTTACTCTACTGGGGATTAATCTGCATACAGCCCATAACGCAGCGTTCGGTTCATTCTGCACACAGCAAATTCTGAACAAACGGCCCAATCTGACAAGACGGACTACAGCAGTGAAACCAGCTGGAGTTGAAATACAATCGGATATAAAGAATGGCACAACATTCTGAGCATAAACGATTAACTTTCGGAAAAGGGGTTCTCTTAACCGGGGTATCGAGCCTATAACTGAACGCAGCAGGGAGGACTCAAACAAAGAGGTACATGACCTAAACACAACGAGACACGCTCGGGAAAGACTAAAAACAAAAGACGAGACCGTCAAATCAAAGAGACACGACACGTAGACGCGTCAATGAAGACGGGGGATGTCTGATCATGAGGAGCCAGTTTCTCTGGGTATTGTTTCCCACCCTTTCTAATTTGTGATTCTCACATCACTCTGGCACTCAAACTCGGTTTTTCTCTCAAAACCCTTTTTCTCCCTTTTCTCTCAACTCACACCTCTCTATTCTTCATTCTCTCATTTTTCATCCCTCCCCGGGGTGATTGATGGATAAATAGAAGGGTGTGGGTTCATGCTCAACACCGTTAGCTCACGGCTATTTCTTCTGGCGGGTAGAGCGCTCTTCTGGCAAGTACGTCGACGACGGGGGAAAGACAGAACGCCTGACTCAACTATGCCCCTAGTTCATCGTTTTGACCATTTTTTGTCTTGGTTTTCAACTAAAACAGTTTTGATCAAACTGAGAGTCGGATTAACGTACTTGTTCGATTTTTTATTTGAAAACCGTGCAAGTCAGGCTGTAAGCACTGAAAATTTTCCTTTTGGGTCCAAGACAATGGTCCAGTTTTGGAAAATGGAATAGTTTTTCGAGAAAATAGTCAACCTCAGTAAAAATTTTCAAAAACTATTTTGCAAACAGTCAATGCTCAACGGGCATGGAACTTATTCTTTGAGATGCGCAATCTCGGATCGGAGGCAATGGAAAATTGCCCCTGGTTTGAAGGGGGATGGGAGGCAACGGAAAGTTGCCCCTAGTTTGAATGGCGGCTTACGACGGCTCATGGCAACGGAAAGTTGCCCCTTGTTTGGATGATGCCGTAGCAGTCCGCAAACAGTCTTCATTGGCAGTGGTTGAACTCTTGGACACAGAGATGACGAAGACGATCACAACAAATATATGGACACAGTCACCTTGGAAGGTGTTGGCAACTGGACCTTGGGATGAAATCGAAACCATTGCATGGACTGAGACGCTATGACAGCGTTGGGGGCTGGACTTCATGATGAAGTTGCCTACGTATCCCAAACATGGGAATCAAGCCTCACGTAGTTCCGGTTAAGGTACACTCGGGTATTTTAACCTTCACTTTTCAGGCTCTAACTTTTGCCAAGGCGCCCAATGCGAGTTTTCGACCTTGCGAGCTTCTTTTCATTTTCTTTTATTCATTTCTTTTTTTTTCTTTTTTTGCATTTTTTGTTTTCTTTTCATTGTTGTATTTTTCTTTTTTCTTTTTTTTTTCTTTTGTTTTTTTTGTATTCTTCTCTTGCTCTAACTTTTGCCTGGGCCGCCCTTCCGGGTTTTTGACCCAGCGAGCCTCTCAAAGGGTAAAAGTGTAACAAGTCCATGCCAAATGGTTTTTTTTTTTTTGAAATTGAAGCCTCTTTGTGTCTAGGAGAACGGCTGTTGCAATGATTGGAGACTCCATCGTGGCTGCTCCACGAGCTTCTTCCGGCAAGATCTACTCCTTCTGATTCGGCTTTGGTGCCTCTTGCTCGAGGGCTGCTTCAAAACTAGCCACATGGGCCTCCTCTGACGGTTGACTGTTGAATATTCCGAATGAGTTCGAGGTTTAAGACAACAGGTCGAATCTTGAGGCTGAGAGCGATCCTAAGCTGCGCAATCTCAAGAGCGATTCCACACAGGTCTTCACAGGGTCGCGTAAAACATTTGTTTTTGAAAGTTTTTAAGAAAGCGACAAATCGCTCACGCCGAAGATAGTGTGGAACCAATCTGGATCAGGCGAGGATCTTTCTCAGTACTCACGCCGACAAGCATGATTTCATTCATAAAAGGCTTAGCACGCCTTTCTTTCTCTCAAAATGATCAAAGTTTTGCAAAACCCGAGGAATTCCTTCCTCTTCGTTTTCATCACCGCAGTGTTCAAAAGTTTTTTTTTTTTAAAAACTTAGGTTAATGCAATGAGTTTGGCGCGCAGGAGAGCAGGCGAGATGTACTGTCAGCCCAATCAAATTCTCTGGCACTTATGCTGAAAGCAAGCATGAAGTTGAGATAGCAACAGCTGTTTCATTCGGCTTTGTTGGTGCAACTGGCCCCTCGGCAGAAACAGACTCAAAACAAAAACAGATAATTACAAAACAAAACGGTGTTCGGGACAACAACCCCAGAATCACCTGGTATTATATACAACGGGGACTGACTCGATACAACAAGACAGACCCTTAAGCAAAAAAAGACTGACTCAAGACAAAGAGACAGACTCAAAACAAAAGACTGACTCGATATCCAAGCCAGGATTTACAAAACTCGGTTTCACCGATGCTCAAAAATGCGTGCCAGACACTTCATCCAAAATATACCAAATGTCGCCCGCAGGCAGTTCACTTTACATACTCGCAGTATCTGAGCCCTCGAAATCCAACAACTGGGTGGTAACGGACTTAGCTGAGGTGGGTGGTAGGATAACCTTATTATCAATCAAATCCTGCACTTCATGACGAAGGCGGAAACAACCATCGGTACTGTGGCCGGACTGTTGGTGGTACGCGCAGTACAAGGTAGCGTCATGCGTGGCGGGAAGATTCTTTGGGAGTGGCCGAGGCTCCAAAGGTTTAAGATGCCCATTCTTCGTCAATATTAGCAATGCCCTAGACAAAGGCATGTAGAGGTCGTGAAAGACCCTGCACCCTCGGGGCAGGTACTTTGAAGCTTGGGGATTCTTGCCAGATGCGCTAGCGAAAGGGTCGGCTGGCACTGCCTTGGCTTTGTGAACCTTTCCCGGTGCAGGGTTGGGAACGACAGGAATTGTCTGGGCATGACGGGGCCCATCCCGGTTCTCTGCCTGGCTTGAACTGCCTTTGATTGAAGCGGGGAAAGCATCATCTACAGCTTTGATCACGATCGCAGATGTTTGTTGCTTGTTCATCCCTCTGACTTTCAGAGCCTCGACTGCCCACAGCAGTTGTTCGATAGGATCAACATCTGCCTTCATTTTATCTTTTCCTCCGGCCTCAGCCAGGTCAAGAGTTTGGGTTGCTACTTCAGAGCGAGGCCCAGTTGTTGCAAACATGTCGCGGCTGTAGCCGGAAGCCACCTCTGGCTGGTTGAGCTCTATTACAATCCGCCCCAGCAGCGGGGGTTCTTGTGGTACGAAATTCCCGACATACGGTGCCGCTGGAGGTGAAGCCGACATTCCATAGGCGAGGTCTGCCACAAACCTTTGGAGATCGCCTATCATCCCCATCAATTCAAGGGTAGTGGGCTCACGAGCCTGGTATAACTGGGGAGCCCAGACCGAGTGCACAATGGGCAATCTGGGTGGATGTGACATATTGATGCCGGCCTCACTCTGCGGAGCGGTTCCCTGCTCCAGTGCAGCCGTCATGACCACAATTTCTTCTGAATTTTGTGCCGCCATAAATCCTGCCTCAGCAAGGGGAGACACTGGCTATTCTGTATCAACTCTGCAACTCTCTGAACCTTGAAAGGAAAAACAGACAGCATTTCAGCCCAAACTGATCAAACACGGGTGTAGCCACACAACTGTACCCTACTACTGATCACTGTTCCCAGAAATTACTGTTCCCGAAAACTGAACCGATACCCGCGGATAACTGATTCTCACAACTGATACTGATACTGGTGTCCCCAGGTTTGATACTCAAACTTGCAAACTGACATGTGCGTTCCTGTAGAGCAACACTCTAAAAGCACATAGCAAGTAAAGAGAACAAAACACCCCTATGTTGGGGTAAGGTTTCCCTATCCTATTTTGTCCGGAGCTAGGGTTTCACTACCCACACAGCGGTTTTCAAACAACATAATATCGGGTAAGCAACCTGTCCTAGTTTGGAATGGTCACTATGGATCCGAATATGCACTAGGTCGAATGGTCAAAAGGGTGCCCTGGTAAAACCAGGGTTTGTGTTCCCATGCTGTCAGAGCCCATAGCCGGTCAGCCTTATGGACATGCCTTGACAAGGCAAGCCTCCGGCAAACCGTTCAGGAATGGCAGATGGCAAACACTGTGTTCCTAGGCGCACCAATGCACATGCAATGCAAAGAAACACATAAGTGAAATCAAAACAGGATATCACGAGTTCGAGTCAAGCTCTCTAAAAGACCCCAGCGGAGTCGCCAGAAACTGTAACAAGTCCGCGAGGGGGACCGCTACGATTCGGACTCGATTTTGTGTCACGGTTCTTAATCTGAACAAAAGAGTCCAAATCTGGCAAATCGTTTTGAAAAACAGATTTTTGAAAAAGTAGTGCCAAACATGGACTGCTTTGCCAGGTACAGAGTCACCACCTAAATATTTTTAAAATGGGGAAATTTAGGAAACCCTGACTCGGTGCCGAAGGCCACATGTCCGTCATCACCGGAGTTGTCTCGGCTCGGGAGCTTGGGTACGATCGGGGAAGGTCAGCTATGAGCACCCCCTTTCGCCCGGTCCGAAAACCGGCCTCTACTAACCATGATATCCGATTTTGAAAACATTACGTGTTCTTAATCCATTTATTAGCCTAGAATTACTATGTTATGCGCGCAGCAAACAAGTATAGACTAGATTGCCTAATTTGGAAAGAAACATTGCATATCCATTTGTTTTGAAAATGCTTTGAAATTTGCTACTCGCAAGTAGGCTAAAACACGGATTTCAATGAGTTTTTCCAACTCAAACAATCCAACCTCCACCCACAGGCATTCAAAGCAGTTTAACACATAAGCACTTAGCCGCATGGCAGGCATACTGTCATGACAACACTCACACGCATGCGGGATGCTAAAGCATGAATACTTACATCGTACTCCGTGCCAAAACAGTAAACTAGTTAGCAAACATGCATGTCCTAGTTCATGCTAAAAATGACTAATGCATCACATGCAAAATGTAATCTAGGCTGGCTCGGCTAACCCTAAACATGGCATGTGAGAATGCACAACTATCACATATTCAGTTTAGAATTTGAAATACAAATGTAGTTAGCGTGATGTACCGAGCCTAATGTATGCAATACAAATGCATGAATGCACGCATGCATAGCATAAGGTATGCTAAATTAAATGTGCCCTAATCTACCATCATAAGCAGGTAAATAAAAGGGAAGAAAGACGTGAGGTTGGAAGACATACACACACTCACGCACACTTATTACATCTTTACCCTCACTCGGAGGGACCAAATGAATATTACAAATTAATTAACTACCCAAGCTAATTAACAATTACAAATTGCCTAATCAACTAAGCAAATTAACTAAAACTAAGAAAACAGGGAAAACGCCACGGGAAACGCGCCGCCATGCATAGACTGCCTCTGTTTTCCTTCCTTCACTCCTCTGGAGGCTGTCAAAACCTCAGGACTGCATCCCTGGACACTTGGGAGTGCCACCGGCTAAGTGGAATTACCACCGGCAGTGGTGTGTGGCCATCGGCACAAAATGAAGCTGTCGGCAGAGAAATTGTTGCCGGTCGGCACCTTACACTGCCGGTCGGCAGAATGTTCCTGCAGAATCTGCAAATGACAGGAACAGAGAGCAGGGCAAAGCATGGCAGCACAATTCAAGGCATATATGCACCAACCATGTCCCTTATCATGATAATGACTCAAAGGGGCATGTGCCTCGATTCTCGGACCACCAATCACGCATTTCCATGCATGATGGCCCAAAGAACCAAGTATGCAACTTTGATTTCAAATGCAATGCAAACCAATCAAACAAACTAGGCCCAATTCCTATCACCAATTCAAGGAACAAGGCATGCATGCAAGATGCAATGCAACCTAGGCATACAAGCTAAGAATGCAACATGGCATGGCAAGGCACTTATGCAAGCACACAAGCAAACATGAGGCAATGCAAATGGATGGCAAGATGGACTTATACATGAATTAGGCAGCTCTAAATAGGTCTAAAACAGTGGCCAAAATGCTACAATGAAGGACCAAATACACATGCATACATACATATGTTGGAAGGCCTACACTTAGGCACAAATTAAACAACCCTCAAACACATTTGAAAGGGGGAATCATGGACAATTAGCATGCAACATAAGCATTAAAAATCATGTCATAAAATGAAGCCAAATCATATTAAACAAGACAAGCAAATGCATGCAAGCATGGTCCAAGTCCTTGAGGCAAGTCACGAAGCTTTGAAGCACATTTAGCACAACAATCACGGCATGCATTAAACCACTAAAAACAGATTTTTAGCATGTCAAAACAAGGCTAAAGGACTCCTTAGATGGCATCTAAGTGACTCAAATACAAAGGCATACACAATGGCCAAAACATGGAGCATGCAACACATGCTTCTAAAGCATTAAAGAGACATGCAAGGCAATCAAACAAGCATGGAAATGGGACTGAAATGGCATGTAGGATGATCCCAAATCATCAAATCAATGCAAAGATGCCATGCTATACATACACATGCCTAAGGCTAACAAGCCAAAATGCAAAGGGGCTATGTGATGCATGTCAAAATCAATCCAAACACTTATGGACAGACCTAAAACATGTCAAAATAAGCACATAATCTTCACAAGACTAAGCCTAAAACATGCTCCAACAAAGGCTAACAACCTAAGACATGTTAAGGCATAAACAAGGCATTACATGGCAACTATTCTAAGCATGCATGGAGTACCAAAACCAAGCAAAAACAGAGGCATAACATGACATATTAAGCATAAAAAGCAGTCAAATCATGGTCAATACACCCTCAAATATAATGCTCTCTCAAGAGGCCAAAACATGCCCTTTTCAAGGACAACAAGGAGAGGGGGTGGCCCTCTCCTTCTTGGGACTTCAAGGCATCACCTTCACCACTGAAATCCCTCAAGATTTCAGTGGTGAAGAGACCCCAACACCAAAATCCCGGAGCTAGCACAAAATGGCTCAAAATGAGGCCTTTCAAGGCCTAAGGGGGGTCAACTATCCTCAAACCCCAAAACACTCTTAATAAACAATAAAGAGGGTCTAAAAACAGAACTTTTTTGTATTATACACTAAGCTCAAAAATGAATTTAAGATAGGTAGAAATACAATGCAAAAATGGGGTAAAAAGGGGTGAGATTCTTACCCTTGAAGCCTTCTTCAACAATGGTGCTCCAATGGCCTTCCTTAGCTTGAATCCAACACCAAAACCTCAAAATCAGTCCCTTAGAACCTCAGCTCCAAGAGGAAGGTGAAACACTAGATGCTCTTGTGCAATAGTATGGACTAAAACACACACAAGAGCACAAAGGAGAGGGAAAGAGGGAAAGAAAGAGATAAGGTGTAACAAACTCTAACCCTAGAACTCAAACCCTAACAATGGCTGTATATCCTCTCCAAAATATCCTAAGTGTCTCTCCCCTAAGCCAAGAGACCTTCCTCTCTCTATATGGCACTTCTTGTCTTGTAAAGCTTACAAGACAAGCTTCATAAGAGGGAGATCCCTCCATACACGTGTATGGAGGGGAGCAGAAGCAAGACAGCTGTCTTAAAATATCTGCAAAAGCAGATGCACAGTAATCGGCCGGCCAAAAATGCCATCTTGGCCAAAAGGAGTGTCGGCCGGCACTAAATAGTGCTGACCGGCAACAAATAGTGCCGGCCGGCAATATACATTGCCGGTGGCAGCAAAAACCCAGCCGGTGGCCTCTAGCCACTGCCGGTGGTGGGTGGGGATGGTCTACAAGCCCTACCCTGCCTCTCAAAGGCAAGATACAAATGTTTGGTGCAAAACCAGACATTAAACGGTCGAGTTCGGAGATCCTGAGGCAAGGCGCGCGAGCCGAGACCTCCGGGAACTCCAAACGAACGCAAACATGGATAATCACCGAGTGTTCAAACGGTGACGTCCAAGTCTTGAGGACAGTCAAAAATGGGGTGTCTACACATATTCTTATAATTTAATAAATTTTATTATTCAGACATTTGATCTACTAAATCCTAATTATTATATTTAAGGTATTTTATGAATAATTTTACTTAATAAATATTTTTTGAACGTTGAGCGATTTTCTGAGCGATTTTCGTGATGTGAACATACATAAATGTTCACATTGATAGTGTCAACATTCACATTGTTAGTATCAACATTCACATAACGAAACATTCACAGTGTCAATTTAAATAATATTATTAGGAGCATTTTGGTAATTATGTCACCCATAGAATTTATTGAAATATAAGAAAATAATTTAGATTAGGTGGAACATAAGTAGGTAAAGAGATATTTATGAATAAATACTATTTTAATTAATTTTTTTCACTTTTAGATACATTTCTTAGGCACAATTTGGCATAATATAAAAAATTGCACCTTTTTTTTTAAATCTTTTTATTTTTTTAAGTCACATCACATCTCTACTTTTTTGTAAATCTTTACATAAAAAGTCAAAAAGTACTTATTTAAATCATCTCAAATACCCTCTAAATGTGATTAAAAATTGAAGTATATGTAAAAAATCTCAAAAATATTTGCTGAAGAATAATCAAAAAATTATTACTCTGTGTGTGTGTGTAGTATTTAGTGAATTTTTAGATTTCTTCATATATATATATATATATACTTTACTTTTTTGGTACATCCAAAAAAAGGGACATTCGGCCAAAAATTTAAATTTTAATTTTATTAGGCCAAGGTCCAAGCGAAGAAATTGAGAAATTCTATTTTCACATACCTAATTAATTTAAGGTAAATCTTTTCTCAATACACACATATTAATTTGATTATTAACTAATTTTCTTAATCCACACCCTTAAAATTACAATTACATCATTCACTCATAATCATGGTACACACACTTTACTCTCAAATCCACACACTTTTATTGACCATAATTCAGATTTCTAGTTCCACCCACAAAAGTGAAGACCAAACTGACTTTCATTCAAAAAAAAAAAAAAGGAAGAAACCATTGAAGACCCTTGTTTAAAGTAAGTAATCTTTGAGCTTTCCTCACCTCCATTGAAGAATGTGAAGACCTCCATTGAACCTCCACTAAAAACCATTGAAAACCCTTGTTTAAGGTAAGTAATCTTTCCATTTTATCATTTTGTTGTTACATTGTTGGCCAACAATTATAATTGGGCATATCAAAAAGGGTCTCTATTGCTCGATTTATATGACCCGCCACATTGCCATAGATCTTGATAACATTGTAGAAAAAATCTTCGAAGAGTCTGTAACTTCTTCTTTCAAGGTTGATTATTTCCATGATATCTTCAATCATATCGAAGTTCTTGGCTAAAGCGAGCTTGTTGACAATCATAGTGTAGAGAGCTTCATTGGGCTGATAGTCTTTGCGATTTGAGAGTTGGGATAAGAGAGAGAGTGTTGAATTGGGATTTTTGAGAGTTTAGAAGAGCTTGAGAACCTCATTGGGGCTTAACCAGTCTTTGTGGTTGAGAATGGTGGGATTATTGAAATCTGGAGATGACCTAGATGAAGAAGCAAACTGACAAAAAATTAAGGTTTAATTTTTTTAATTTAAAAGATGTATATTGAGATTTTTATCTTTAAAAATATGTACAAAGAATTTTTCTATATAATATTATGAGTGTTACTGGATATCTATTATGGTTATTTTTACTTAGGATATAATTGTCATTAAATTAATGTTTCATTAAGTGTGTGTCATGAGCTAGTCAGGTGTGTGGAATTAGAATTTCCCGTTGAAATCATTTGTCCGTAAGGCATGATTTGGTAAATTGACCAAACTACCCCCCACACATATATATACCCCTCTGACTTCAAACTAGGCTTGTTCAAAAATCCGTTCAAACCGGTAATCTGGACCGAACCAAACCGAATCATACGGTTTGGTTCGGTTCTATTAAGAATTGGTTTGGTTTCGAATTAAGAAATATGAGAACCGTAAAAACGGTTCGGTTAATGGATTTTATGAAAAAACTGCGGTTCGAACCGAACCGAACCGAATTTTAAAAGATATATATATATATAATATCAAGTTTTATTTTTATTAATTGGTTTTTTATAATTTTAATGATATTAGGATGGTATAGATATGTAATATTAAGTAATGCCTTAATATTATTAGTTTTTATCATAAGTTAAATGTAATTAGTTTGAGTAATTATTTTGTTAATATTAACAATTTATTCTTGTAAATAGAAATTTTTGGAACCGTAAACCAAACCGAAACCGAACCGTTTTTTCAATTTGGTTATGGTCCGGTTTTACAAGTGTAACGGTCTGGTCTGGTTCTCAAAATCACAGAACCGTTAGAATCGGTTCAGTTCTTGGATTTTCTCAGAACCAAACCAATTCGGACCGTGTACACCCCTACTTCAAACCCTAATTAGAATCCCTATCTCTTTCTATCTCATCTTTGGTTCTTGACCTCTTCCGTCGTCCCCGACCTCCTACACCGTCCCCGACCGTCACGCCTCCTCCACATTGCTGGAGTTCTACTTGTAAAGCCTTCATGGTCCGCCACTGGAGTCGCCTCATTTCTCTCTCTCTCTCTCTCTCTCTCTCTCTCTCTCTCTCTATACCTTTTGGCGAACAACAATCTTCAAAAATCACCAGAATCTTTGCCAAAGCCACTGCCGCTTGCCTTCAAGGGCACTCTCAAACGTAGATAGATCTCTATCATGTTTCGAGATCTATGTTGAGTTCTTCTCTCCTCGCCAAACTCCAATCTTTCGATCTCCATCCATGGACTCCGCTCTACTTTGATTCTTCATTTTTTTCACCAAACAAACTCCAAACCACCACGATGACGACGATTCTAAGGGCTAAGGTATGTTTAACAAGGGATCTTCGATCATGATGGGCATCTCGAAGTTCATCAGTTTTATCACCGGCGAAGCCTCTCTAGAAAATGAGGATTACAATGACTCTCACTGCCAAAGATTCAAAGATTCGATCAGATATCTACTTTCAAATCTCTTTCATTGTCGCTCAAAACTTAGCAGATTCATTGATCGATTATTCTGCAGAGCAAAAGGGGAAAAAGTCATTTCATCTCTAAGGTTTATAAAGAAATTTGTGCGATCTTGTGCTAGGGTTTACAAAGGCTCATATTTGGGCTTGTAATCATTGTTTGTTGTGCAATGCATGAAGGTTTGGTTTGTTTGTTAGAAAAATCTGTTAGATGGTGATGGTTTAGCTCAAGGTCTATTTGTTTAAATCCAACACAAACAGATACGAGCCTTCACTGATTGACCATATTATTTGTTTGTTTGTTTGTTTTTTTTTTTTTTTTTTTTTTTTTAATAGTTGATGATGATGATGAAGATTACAACAAAATTTTTTTTTTTTTTTTTTTTTTTGGGTTCTTGTGTTGAGGACCAGTTGCAACAGATAGTAGTTGGTTTGGCTCTGTATTTCAACAGATATTTCAACTGATAGGATTTTGGTTTGGCTTGGTATTTCAACAAATAGGAAAAACAAAATAAAAAATTGAACAGATAATAAAATTTTGACAGATATTTGAATAGATAGTCAAAAAATTTGAATAGATAGTCAAAAATTTTGAACAGATAGATATAAGTTTGAACAGATAAAAAAAGGTCAATAGATAAAATTTAAAATAAGATGTCCTCTCAAAACAATAAAAGGGTTTCACACCAAACTATTTCACAAATTATGGATCTCCTCACCAATAAAAAAATATCCTCTTTAGATTGGATTTTTCAACAATTGTCTCTTTAAAAAATAACTAAAATATATGGAAAAAATAATCACCAAAGAAAAAACAATACAAAAGATAAGAAGTTAGAAATATTTTCGATAACCATACGAAATAAGGTCAATATTATTATATTAATTATGTGGAGCTCAATCAATGGCGCAGTTGAAACTTTATTGTAAGCAAAATTACTCACCTCTATTAGGTATTTTTGAAGAATTTGATCCCCTCTATTTTTATTCATAAGGTTGCAACATATCTTGAAATTACAAAATCAACTATCTATAATTAAGATGTGATTATAAATATTATCCCTTCCTTTTAGTTGTAATTTATAATTATGATTTGTTTACATGGATTTCTTATAACCATTGATAATAAAATGAAGATCTCTATCAAAATCTGAAATAAGAAATAACTCACTTACTATGTCATGTGATTTTCATTTATTTAAAACACTAAATACATATATTAATTAATAATTAAAAGGTTTAGAACATCTACAATGGACTCTTTAAACAAAATCTGTTAACTATTATGACTAGCATCATTATATTTAAGTCATTTTAACGGACTAATTATTACAATAATTATTTTAACCAAAAAACAAATTTCAAGACTAGTTATATTTGAATAGCATTGGAAAGCTTTTTAAACAATTTATTTATATAGATAAGTAAAATAAAGAGTAACATATAGGACTACATCTATACTATTATATAAGCAAATACGTTAGTAGGTCTTTGAGACTTGAAGTCTCAATATAATTTTTTCAAATTATTAAATTGATAAATTGTAAAAATAGAAATGTCATGAAAGTATTGGATTCATAACATGGTAATATCTGTTTAACATTTAATTAATAGAAACTAAATATGTGATGAAAGTATCTGCTTGTTTGATTTAGACTTTCAAGATTCACTTTCTTGAAAATTAAAATTTTTTGTTTTCCATGTTTTTTGTTTTTACTGAACTTTTTTAATATTCTAAGCATTTTTTTTTTAATTTTTAGATACACCACTAGAAGAAATTAGGGATTTAACGGCGCTTAATTAACGATGTTTTATTAAACGTCACTTTTTCTAATAATTAACGGCGTTTTTTAAATGTCGCATTTGATATGAATCAAAACAATCTCGTTTTATGAATAGAAGATGCTTTGAAACGCCTTGAAGTCATGTCTCCCTACAAACCCTATTTTGTCTCTCCAAACCTTTATTTTAAAAACCCACCACCATCTAGTTCAAATCTATTACTCACTCAAATCTCTCACTCTCTTGCTCTCTCTCGATTCTTCTTCAGAGCGATTGCAATTTCGAAATTTCTCAGAGCCAACCTATCTACATTCGTACGGCTTCAATCTCGTAGTTTCTCAGAGCGATTGCAATTTCGATTTCGAAGTTCGATTTTGAGCACTGCCATCTACAATCTCAGAAAAACCAATCAAATCCTTCAAAATCTGCTTCAGCTCCGTGATTTATCTCAAAATGGCATCACGGCAATTTCGATTTTGATTTCGAAGCTCTCTCTGTCTTTCGATTTCAAAGGTCTCTCTCTCTCTCTCTCTCTCTCTCTCTCTCTCTCTCTTTCTCTCTCTCTCTCTCGATTTCAAAGGTCTCTCTTTTGATTTGGTTGTTGATTTTTGTTTGTGCAGATCAAGGCATTGCATATGTGGAGATCAAGGCATTGAGAGAAGGCAGAAAGGTTCGAATCTACCCTTCTCTCTCTATATATATATATGATTGTCGTAAATCTGATTCAGTGATTCTGTTTTGTTTGTGTTGGTTTAGTGATTATATATATATATATATATGTATGTATGTATATACTATAACCCTCTTCTGTTTTGTTGACTTGGTTGTTGCCAAGTTTTGATTCTGTAATGCGATAGTATTGCTCTATTTCAATCAATGAGAAACTTATGCTTTTTTGGGCTCCTCCTTATAAGTTTTTTTTTTTTTGGACTTATTTTTGGGACTTAATTTTGTAATAGATCCCAATATTCTATACATGTAAGAATTTTGGGCATTGTATTGGATTAATGACAGGTGATTAGGTGCTGCTAGTGGCCTTTTTTTTTTTCTTTTTTCTTTTTTTTTTCCTTCTGGTTTTGGTTTTGGTTTGAATATTCAATGAATTTTTCTGTTTTACAATTAGAAAAAAAGAAAAGAAAAAAGAAATAGCTTATTTTTGTAATCGTTTTGATTATGTATGTTTATCTAAGGTCTCTAGACAAAAGGTTAAATATGCTCATGATGAAGCTAATTAAGGTAGCCATATATAAAGGTTGACTAAGTTTCTTGTAGGTTTTATGGTTGTGTGACTCTATTAGATATCTATGAATGTTTGATTTTGATCTTTCTCAACAAAAAAAAATAAAATAAAATTAATGTTTTATGAGACATATCAATAATGAATTTGATTCACACAATTTAAATTCTAAATAAATTTAAAATATTTTTGTCTAAAAAATGTGTAAAAGTTGTCTCACCTTCTTCTTCTAAGTTCCATGGACATATTTTTGGTTCCTCACTTGGTGACTCCTCTAAATTATCATCAGAATCAAAGTTAGGACTTGATTGTGATTGTGAATGTGAATGTGATTCCTCCTTTGGTGGCTGCTCTTTGGTGTTTTTTGAATCATCATCATCATCATCAGAAGTATTCGAGCTTTTGTACACTTATTGGTTTGGGTAGTGCGTTTAAACTTCCCACATCCATGAGTTCCTGCCAAAATTATTCTATTATTGATTGATTTGAGTGATTCATCATCATCAGAAGTATTCGAGCTTTGGTACACTTATTGGTCTTTATTGATTGATTTGAGAGAGCAATGTATTTCTTGAATCTATCATAATCTATCAAGAGCATTGGCACTTCATTAGAAAACTGACAATTTTTAGATTCTATAATGGAAAAGGCCTTAACTTGTTGTCTTTGCATATCATACCGAGCTAAATAAACACAAGAAACATGCAGGGAGAATGATGCTAAACTTTCTTCCTCAAAGCATATGACCTTTAAGAAAACTCTTCAAGACCATTATTGCTTGTTTCTTAATTGGAATTATTTGTTATATTTTGTTTTCTTTTTCAGAGAGAGATGGGGGGGAAACATGTAGGTAGTGTCAGTCTGTCATGTAGATTTAGATGATATATTTTGTTTACTCTGTCATAATGAATTTGGTTATTATGTTTTGGGAATCTTCCTTCACTTTGTATATAATTCCATTGGGTTTATTCTAAATTTTTCTCAAAATTTAACTAATCAATTTTTGTTGATCAGCATTATGCAAAGGCTGGGCTTAAAACAAGCTTGGTGATACAATCCCAAGATCCTACTGCTAACTATCTTCTAAATTGTAAGGTTGGAACTTCTCCAATCACATGCAACAACAACCTTTCAGTTGTTAGGCTGGAAACTACTAAAGTGTGTTTTTCTATTTTCCTACACATTTCCCTATATCTAATACAACTGTTTAAATTTAAGTAGTTTTGACTCTAGATAAATTGTTCCCAATAATTGCAGATGCTGATTGAACCTCTCAATCAGCTAAAGCAAGCATATGCTCGTCTTAATATGACCCAAGGAGTGCTTGAAGGGGTGGCTATGTGATAATCATTTTGATTATTTGGATTTCTTGTGTCTGAAAGACATTGTTTCCTCAATTATGCTTTTATCCATGGGCAGTTCTCATGTTTTTTTTTTTTTTGGTGATACGGTAGGTGGTTGGAGAAGAGCTTAGGGTTCTCCCTGGCATGGATTCTATATTTTCAGCCATAGCACTTCAGAGGCTTGTAGGATTCTCCGGGAATGTTGCTCAAAGAAACCAACAGGAAGATAAATTTGATGTAATTGTATATGATGGTATTAGTACTGATGAAACTAATTGGACTATTTAATTTTATTCATTTCTCTGCATGTTGTGTGGTTTGAAAATTTAATAAAGCCTAGAATTAGGTGAGGCCAAGGATTATAATTTCTTTATCAATTGAAGAATAAGTTCATTTATACTTTGCTTAGTAGGGTTTGCCAAATATGGATGTTTGCACTACTTTTGCAATTGCGTTTAATGCGAACACCACTCAGAACTATGTTGGTTCTAGAAGTTTTATTCAAGAAACACAAGTGAGTTTCTGAACCTCTTCCTTGCATTTTTAGCTCATCATTCTTCATCACAGCAACTGAAACCACAACTCCTACCACAAGGATCACATTTGTCTGAAACAGAGATAGTTAATCTATTCAATGCCTTTAGAGATTTGCTCTACACCAACCTTTTGTCATGCCTTATTTGCCTCACTGTCAACTTGTATTATTGTTACATTCATCAGTTGCTGGGTATTCAAATATTGATTTCTCTGAATTCACCTCTTATCTTGGTACTGTTTTTGTAGATAACTAGTTCAGTTTTAGATAATTTGTTGGATGTTGTTGAGGAGGTACAGGTAGCATGTGTTGAGCATCAAAATCTGACCTACTCAAGTTTTTGTCCTCCATCTGGTAAATATATATCCCTGCATTTTTGTTACCTAGATGTGATGCTCATTGACAAAATTAAATGTTTAACAATTAAGATCATCCTTGACTAATGGAATGTAGTGTGGTCAACATAGTTCCATATCTGTTATAAATAATATATATCCCCTATATATGTAACTGTTAGCACAAACATGCCCTAGAAAAGGATTTTATGTTACTAGAGATGGGGTCCTTTCATCGTGTGGAATACACTTGGAATAAGAAAGCGACATTCCATATCTGTTACAAATAATAATATGGAATGATAGGAGTAATTGGAAAGCAATGAATTCAAAATGCAAGAGTGAACTAATCGATGACTGATGAAACACACTGTCAGTAAAAATGTTTACTTTTATTCCTATGGACGGTAGAGGGTCAGTAGAATCAAATGTATATAGATGAACACAAATATATACATTTGAGTTTGGATAATTAAAAGCATAATGTGTGGTTATAGCAAACGATAGCAGAATTTTAAGATTCTCATATATATTCACTTTGTTTCCTTATTCTGATGTGTCAAGAGTAATTAAATCCAAATTTAGGCCTGTAATTGGCAAATATTTTATTTGGATAATTTGTTTTTCCAAGTTTTTAATGGTATTCTAATTGATATTCCATCTTTCATAAAGCTGATAACAGGTTAAAACAACTGCTGCCTCTTTATCCCTTTTGTCTTGCTCACACCCAATTGCTCTCTTTGAATTTGCTCAAACTTTTCTCTTAAAAACTTTAATTTGAAATAAGAGAGATAAAATCTAAATACTTTAAATGCTGCAATTTAAGCAATAAGGGACTAATCTTGCCTATGTGGTTGTTGTAATGGACTCCTCTCCATTTGCAACAATCTTACTTATCTTCTTCATTCCCCCAAGAAAAGAGCATACCATAATCATCTATGGCAGCTTCTTTAATAGTAGTAATGAAAGCACAACCACAAACAACAATCTTATGAAAGTATGCCACTGTTCACTTAGTAGTCATCCCACTGTTTGGCCAATGCTACATCAACAACAATTTCATACATTTTCATTCCAAGAGGTGAGCAATCATTTAATCAAAGCCTTTTTAACAATACAAGACCCTAATAATTAAAATACTTTTCTTATTAAATGTAGGTTCACCTTTCAAAGAAATTCAAAGAAAGAGAAGAAGAAGAAGAAGAAGAAGAAGAACTAACAAGGTAAAAGTACCTACATCGCTAGTTTTTAATTTCTTTTCTAAATCTATTAAGACGTGATGTGATTTGGCCCTTGCTCTCAAGCCTTGATGATGATATCATGCTTTTGAAGTTTTTGTTTGGGTCACATTTGAAAAAGAGCTCTCAATAAGTAGTTCCATAGAGAGATTTGTTTTAGGATATTAATTAATGACTTTGGATGGATACTTAGGCCTTTCCACGGTCATTCTCTCTCTCTCTCTCTCTCTCTCTCTCTCTCTCTCTCTCTCTCTCTCTCTTGTGTGTGTGTATTTTCTTCTATTTTTCTTTTCCAAGCATCTTGACATATTTGCATATTTATTCTCTTGATTTGGAGGAGCTTTTTGTTGGGATTGGAAAAAAAATTTCTTATCGACTTTCTTATGAAAGTATGTTTTGGGATTTTGGATGTTATTGGAATATGCCACTGATGGAAAACAGTTTTTGCTTATGCTGTCTTCTTACCTTCACTTTGGTATTATTATTATATGTTCTTTTACAGTTAATACGGCGCAGAAGTTGGTTTAATTGATTGCATTAGTAGGCTAACCAAGAATCTGCTTTGCTCATTTTGGGTGGAAAGGTAAGAAGCAAGGAACATAGCTCTCATTTTGGCATGTTTGTATTGCTTCTCTTTTGATTGATGAAGAATTTATTATCCAATTTTCTATTTATTAATGCCAATGATGCAGAATGTAACTACCTGTTGACTTTTTTCTTTATTATCAGCTGTGGATGAGCGCTCATAGAACTCCTAAGCAACCTAGATCTTTTGTATGATATTGCCTTTGTGAAGTTGGGCTAGCTGGATGATATTTCCTTTGTGACCTCCCAAGCATTTCATCGTTTTTATTGTTAAATTTCTATTTGTTTATTATTGTGCTAACTAAGATTGTAGAAAATTGATGTGGAACTTCTGTTGAAATCATATTTTTTTGCTTGTCTTGTTGAATTTGTTATTTTGGTTTAGAATAATTATATAATGCTTGCCTAAATTTATTCAATATATTGAAATAGTAGCAAACTTTTATCCATATTATTCTTATTTTTTAGTCTTATTACAAGTATTTTTTTTTAGTTAAATCTCAAAGAATTGCACAATTTCAAAAAAAAAAAAAAATGAAGCTATAACGGCGTTTTCAAACGCCACTATAGTATAGTGTAACGATTATATTTTTAAAACAAAAAAGAGTTATCACGATGTTTTTAAAACATTGCTAAATACGGCATGACGCCATTTTACTGTTATGCAGTACATTTTACTATCGCTAAATACGCCGCCTTTCAAAAACGCCGCCTATACTAATATAAAGATGGTTTTAAAGCGTCGTAAAGCTTCAACGACGGCCGCATCTTCGGCATTTGGTACTAAACGTCACAAAAAGAATTAGCGGCGTTTTAAATAGATATAACGGCATTTTTTAAACGCCATTAAAGTCTAATTTTCGGCTGTGCACCTAACATAAATATACTTAAAAAGTATAATATTTTTGAAAAAAATCTTTAGAAAATTCACTAAATACCAAAAATATAAAAATAAAAAAATACAATAATTTCATATATTTCTCGTATTCTTGTTTATTTATTGATTTTTTAAAATATTTTTTTACAAATATTTTACTTTTTAGATACATCTAAGTAAGGTGTATCTAAAAAAGTAAAAAACTTGCTTAAAATTTTAAAAATATTCACTAAAAATAAAAATAAAAAAACACGACAATAAATACTTAATTTTTAAAAAATTAAATCTAGAAAATTGAAACCAAACACACTGATTGGGTTTCATAATATGATAATATCTTTTTAACGTTTAATTAATAGAAACTAAATTAAAGTAAGTTTTAAAATGAAAGAATATGCCACTATTGATTCATTAATTAACGAATTAGGCCTAACTTAGTTGATCACCATGACTCTTCTAAGGGTGAAAAGGATGTTACGGGTTCAACTCTTCCTAAAAGGGAGTTGAATTAAGAGGCAATCACTTGGTGTTTTACAAGCATGGGGATACTTACTCTCATAAGTGCTAATCTAAGAACTGATTTTCACTGATAAAAAAAAAAGGAATTGTTTTCAAAGTTCCTTACAATATAATCTTTTTAAAAATGTTTACACAAAATAAAAAATTAAGTTTTTAATTTATAAATCCTTTTTTAAATGTTTATACAAAATATAAATTGTTTCTATTCTTCTTGCAATAATATTAGATAATTTATTTTCAAATTCTGTTTAATCCTTTTGCTCTGTTTTTCTCCTAAACTTGAGGTAGGGATTTCTTCAACATTCTAGTACGATTCTAAATTCAGTTATGTGCTCCTTGTCAAGTATTGAGATTTGGGAAATTGAGATTTTGATTTTGGGTTTTTATTTTGAAATATAAAAGACGAGTTTTCGATTGGGTTCTTGAAGAAGGTTGCGGGGATGTATTTATTGTTGAGTTATGTTGAAATGTTGGAAATCCCTTCTTTATAGGTGTTTTTGAAAGTAAAGGGTGTGTTTTGAAAATCACAAATGTTCGATTTGTGAAGGAAAAAGGAATGATGTTGGGTTTTTGTAATGATGACATTAATGTATATATAGATAATGAGGGTAGAGTTGGATATATGTATCACTCCCATTTTGAAAAATTATGAGATTATACTTGTTGTGGAAATTATCTATTGAATAGAAATATCTATTTTAGGCTATCGGTAAAGGATAACTTTGATTGTTATAGAAATTACATGAGAATTAGGTCAATTGAAACTAATTATTCATACATCTTAGATTAAGCATTGTTTTATACTCAAAAAATGAAATGTATTGTTTTGAGAAAAATGGGTGCATAACTTGGTAAATCTGGTTAGGAGGTATGGTTGTGGTTATTATGTTGGCCTGTGTGTCTTTAGTGAAAATCCAGAAACCTACGCAGTTAGGTACCGATCATTCCGATTAGTACCGATAAAATGACTTTAGTAGTGCTTGAATAGCCTACTGGCAGACACGCACCTAGAGATTATCAGTGTTTTGTATCCACTACCCTATTTTCTAATTGGAAATTGTTTATCGAATTGAATCACATATAATTGAGACATGGCATTGTTTTGAAAGAGAAAGCATGATGTTTTGGAAAAATGGCATGGCATTGCATTGCATTTACCATATGATTTTGTTAAGCTTCATATATTGTGTTTGAGTATCCCTATTAGGCTTTAACTCACCTACATGGAAAATAACTTTTAGGTTCTGATGATATGCCTCCATCAAGGACATGACTTAGGAGGATTTGGATCCAAGAGCTTATTTTGTTTCTTTTGGTACAATTATTTCTATACAAGCCATAGGCTTTAACTGTATTGAGTTGAACTCACTTTTGTTATACCCAACCATTGACTTAGAAAGATATAGCCATTAGGGCATAAACTTACTTGTACCTCCTTTTATTTCAATTCATTTACACATGTCATATGCTATATATTTAGGATATAGGATTTATGAATGTATACATGCATATGTCATATTTTATATGATTGAGGAATGTAAATGAAAAGTTAAATATATCGCAAGTTACACATTTTATGGAATATTATGCTTTAGTTTGTTGTTATTATTTCGGGGTGTTACAACTTGGTATCATAGCTACCGAGTTTGAATACCTTGGGATCATGGGTGTGATTTTTACCACAATGGGTTTATCTCACTAGATAATATTAAAAGTAGGCCTGCTATGCTATGTGATAACATGTTTATATGACTAGATGAGTATGAGATTTAATTTATAAAATATTGATTGGGTCTACGAGTTTCTAGAAGTTCTGTTAGAAAAGCACTTGATCACTGCTATTTCTAACTGAAACTCTGACAATGTCGCAAAGCGGTCATTATCTAGAAAGGAAGTTCATTTATGCTTATGTGATTAGGTGCTTATGTAGAATGAATTACTTGTTGTCCACCATATTAGGATGTGAGTGAATTAGTTTTGATACATCTATAAATGTGCTAATCAACTGTATTACCTTTATTATAATGTCAAAATGCAGATGTGGTGGTGATAGACATGGCAGGCCTATGCGGTAGAAGATGCCGATCCCAAATGAAATTCCGGGACAGAAGGAAGGTGTTAGTCAAGCCAACGTAGCCGAGCCAGCAGGTCAGCAAGCCATGGGCGCTTTAGCCCATGAAATGGCTGGAGCTTTGCAGGAATCCATTTTCATTCTCTAGGCTGAAAGTCAAATCTAGGCCCACGTTGCAAAAATAGGGCCATCTTTTTTTGAAAATGGAGTTATTTTGGTTGAATCCGGCCGCATTTATTAGGGATCTGAAAGAGCCATTGAAAGCTGATAAGTGTCTAGAATAAATAACGAAGATGTTTGAAATGCTTGGCATCGACGATGACGAGTTAAGAGTGACCTTGGCATCCTTCTAACTTAAGAGAGATGCAGATCAATGGTGGAAGTATGCATGAGGGCGTATTGCAGTAACTTGGGAGGCTTTTGTCAATGCCTTTCAGAACAAGTTTTTGTCATCCACAACAAAGGAGAAATTGAGAGAGCAGTTTCTGAAGCTCATGCAGTTGAGCACACCAGTAGCCGAGTTTGAGGCTGCTTTTACTAGTTTGTCGAAGTTCGCACTAGAACTTATGGCAACAAAAGAACGTTGTTGCATCAACTTTGAAAAAAGGTTGAGGATTGGGCTACTTTTTAAGGTGGCTAGGTCTATAATTAGGGATAGAAGTGTAAAAATGGCCCGTGGCCCGAGGTGGGCCCAATCCGTTTAGGCCTGTTTAGGATTGAGCCCAGCCCGAGACCCTAGGCCATCATTTTGAAACCCGACCCGGCCCGTAGGCCTGCTTAAGGCCCACTCAAGGCCCGACCCGCTCGAGGCCTAGTGTTTTTTAGTGAAAAATAACAAAATTTTGGTAGAAAAATTAAAAAAATAAAAAAATTTGTTCAATCCCGCCCCAAGCCCGAGCCTAGGCCCAGGCCCAAGCCCACTGGCCCGCCCAATGCCCAAATACCCCCTAGGCCTAATTTTCTGGCCCGTGGACTAGGCCGGCACGGCCCAAATTTTAGCCGAAGCCTGCGAGGCTCGACATGGACCAGCTCGAGCCCAAGTGAGCTGGGCCAAATTTACACCCTTAATTAGGGATTAGGGTCATCTAGTGAAGGCGGTAGCTCACTTAGAGACTCTGATCCAAACTGAAGAGAAACAAATGAGAGGCTCTTGGCAGAGGAGCCAGGATGTTCAGGGGAAGTCTAGGGACAACAAACAGCAAAGAGGTTCTACCCCACGACAGTCTCAAATAGTGCAGTTTAGATCCACATTTCCCGTATCGAGTTTTGGTTTGGGGAGAGGTAATCAAGGTGGTTTCACTTGTTTCAAGTGTGGTCAGTTGGGCCACAAGTTTTCAGTTTGCCAGCAAAAAGGTGGAAGGCAACAATTTGCACTATCTTCAGCTCATCCTCAGTGCCAAAGTCAAGAAAAAGGGAAACCGCCTACCTGTTATCAGTGTAAGCAATTGGAATACTTGAGGAGATTTTGCCCTCAAGCATGTGGCATATATGGTACATCTGGTTTGAGACAGACACAGAGCCATGAGCCTACCCATTTAGCATAGGCCTCGAGGGCTAATCATGAAGCCTCTTCAATTCAATTTGTGTATCAGACCTATGCTCCAAGGGGTGAGTAGGTAGAGCAGAGACCTTCAGGGCGTGTGTATGTTGTTACCACGCTGGATCAGTCGCCAGCACCTTCTGTTATGAGATGTAACTTTTTGTTGTTCAACTTTATTGCCAACGTGTTGATTGATACTGGTGTATATCATCTTTCATTTTGTCTGCATTCACATTAGTTTTGGGGTTAGAAATCGATTAGCGTCTCCGCTTAAGGTAGAGTCACCAATTGAGGGTAAGGTTGTCTTGGATCAAGGATGTTGCGGTTGTGAGATAGAGGTTGCCGTTCGCCAAATTCCTTTCGATTTCATTTTATTGAACATATCGGGTTTTGATATAATCCTGGGCATGCACTAATTGTCTTCATATCATACCATCATAGATTGTTACCGTAGCAGAGTTACCGTGTGCACCTCGAGTGGTGATTATTTTTATTTTCTGGAGGACCGAACTGATAAGATTTTGTCGCCATTGTATGACTCACGTGGTCGTGGCAAGCTTAATTTCCTCCTTGCAACCTTCTCAGGTAATGAGAGTGACGTGGTTCAAGTTGATTTGCCAAGGATAGTTCGTAAACACCCAGACGTCTTTCCAGAAGACCTTACTAGTTTGCCATCTCACCGAGAGATTGAATTCTCCTTCGATTTAGTCTCCGGCATGGCATTGATTTTCATGGCACCATATAGATTTGCACTTGTCGAGTTGTATGAGTTAAAGATTCAATTCCAAGAATTGTTACATAAGAGCTTCATCCACCCTAGTACTTCACATTAGGGAGCACCAACTCTTTTTGCCAAAAAGAAAGATGGCACATTACGGCTGTGCATTGATTATCGAAAGTTGAACCGGATAATTGTTAAGAACAAGTACCCATTACCACGAATAGACAATTTGTTTGACCAGTTGAAGGGGTCTCGCTTATTCTTTAAGATTGATTTGAGATTCGAATATCACCAATTGAGGGTGAAGGAAAAGGATATTCAAAAAACGACATTCCGTACACGGTATGGCCCTTATGAGTTCTTAGTAATGCCTTTTAGGTTAACTAATGCACCGACTTCATTCATGAATTTGAAGAAACAAATCTTTTGTGAGTTCTTAGACCGATTCGTAGTTGTCTTCGTCAATGACATCTTAGTCTACTTAGTCATCGATAAGGAACAAGAAGAACACTTATGGGTTGTACTTGAATTGCTTAGAGCACACCTTTTATATACTAAGTTCGGGAAGTGTGAGTTTTTGGCTAAAAGAAATTAAGTTTTTAGGGCATGTGGTATCTAGGGAAGGGGTGACTGTAAATTTATCTAAGATAGACGCAGTGCAAGTTTGGAAGAAACCTAAGAATGCTTTTGAGATCTGAAGTTTCTCAAGCTTAGTCAGGTATTATCGACGTTTTGTGAAAGATTTCTCAAGACTGGCTTCACTGTTAACCAAATTGACTATGAAAGGAATTAAATTCATGTTGAGTGAGACTTGGAAAAAGTCGTTTCAAGAGCTTAAGATTAGACTCACCACTGCTCCAGTTCTAATGATCCTAGAGAGATGTTTGGGTTATTCGATTTATTATGATGCATCTTGAGAAGGTTTGGGCTGTGTATTGATGCAAGAAGGGAAAGTGGTAGCATATGGCTCACGGCAGTTAAAAACTCATGAGACAAACATTCCTACTCATGATCTAGAGTTAGCGATGGTGATTTTTGCCTTATATTTCAGGAGACATTACCTGTACAAGGAGAGATTTAAAGTGTTTTTCAACCATAAGAGTTTGAAGTATCTGTTTTCACAAAAGGATATCATAACAATTACAACAATGAATTATAACAATGTCATAATATACACCATGGTGTCATAACAATGACACTATCAATCATAATAATACGACAACGACTCATAACAAATGTAGTTATTTCCCACAAATTATCATAACATTGGAATCATAACATTTTTTTAACTATGATTCACCATAACAAATCATAAATTTTACTAATGAATCATAACCATAGAACGTTGATTGTAACTCTTTTTTTTCCCAAAATCTGACAAAGTATCATAACTTTTAAATTTTCAAACATAGTTGATTGTGTAATCAATTGGTATAGCATATAGCACAAATATCATAACATTGTCCTAACTTTTGTCGTTATAGTTCAAGCCATTGTATATTCAGAGTAAATGAAAAATTATAATTGATTGCAAAATCAATTGGGTTGAAAAGCTACAATGGATTGTTCAATCAATTAGTAGCCACTGAGGGATTGAACAATCACAATTGATTATGCAATTGATTGATATGGGTTTATATTATTGTTATTTAATCAATTGTACAATCTATTAGACTATAAGGGAGATTGTAGGGATCCTTGATATAATAAACATAATTGATTCAATAATTAATTAGTTTCTCAAATGTTTCATCCAAACTTGAAAACAATGTGATCAGGGATGGAGCCGGGAATTTACTATTGGGGAGGAGAGGCAAACGCATGGCAATGAATAAGTTCAAGCAGTCAAGCCAAGCCATGCCAAGTTTAAACAACTAAAATCAATAACTTACTGTTAAAAATAAGTTAATAAATGACACTCTATTGTGTTCTAAAGGAGTTGATCGAACGGTAAAGATTTGAGGATAAAATTCAAAATCTCGAGTTCTAGTCATCCTAAGGGCTGCTAGACGTTTTCCCGATTGTTAATTTCAGTGCACTCGAACACCCAATTACCAAACAAATAAAAAATCAAAAGTAATATTACATAATTCATTTTGTACATAATAGTAACAAATTACCAAATCATATTATGTACAAGTTTTCGAGGCTATTTCATACTAATGAATGAGAGAGAAAAAATGGTTAAGTGAAAAGAACATTAAAATACAAACCCCGAAAATCACAATAATTCGTAACAAAATCATAACAAATCGTTATATAACTACAATTGATTGATTGTAACAAAGATTTTTTTTTTTTTTTTTTTTTTTGGTGGTGTATCTCTTCATAGCATAACTACAATAATTTGAATCTAATACACAAAAACTCATAAGGATTTCAAGGAATATAGTAATTAAATTACCAAAATTGCAGGTAACATATATACATATAACATGGTTTGTTGAAACTCGGCAGGGGCCAGGACATCTTCCCCTCCCCCCCCGAACCTCCTCCCTCTGCCCTGAACGTGAGAGTTTTTTAGGGAGAGAATGTAACCACCCCCCCCCCCCCCCGAACCCCCTCCCTCTGCCCTGAACGTGAGAGTTTTTTAGGGAGAGAATGTAACCAGTTGAGAAGGTATTAAATTAATCTTTTAAAATTATTTAATTGTTATTAATTTGTGGATATCCAATGGTTAAAAGGTAATATGCACATGATGTACACACCCTAACAACTCCCTAGTAGTATAGTGGTATTAGGTTATACATATAAGATAAAAAAAAAAAAAAAAAAAGTATTCGTTTATACACCATTGAATTAATAGGACGGATTGCAAAAAATTGGTATCAACTCAAAATATTGCAATGTCATGAAAGTATAAACAATTCATACATTAGATTATGCAATTGAATCTTATACTTCCACCTCTTTATAATTATTTTAAATTTATATCATTTTATTGCAATTGTCCTGAATTAATAATACCATTGCAATAACTCTTGTTTGTTGTGCCATAAATGCCCTTGGATGAGATGTGTACGATATTAGTTGAAGGGCAAAACTAGTACTTCGTACACCAAGCCTTACATTATTTTTAGAGAAATAACAAGTCAATGTGTGTTTTGGAAAAAAAAAAAATAATTAATTAATCATAAACTTTACAAACTTCAATTATTAATGTCATATATTTTTTATAAGAGATTAAGAGTACAGTGAAATTGAGTGATAAGACTTTTAGTATGGTGGTATTGGATTGAAGATATATATTTGTTTATATGACACTGGATTAGTAATACTATAAATTGTATTAATATATAAAATTAAAAAACAATGAA
This sequence comes from Camellia sinensis, assembly GCF_055761805.1. Taxonomy (NCBI): domain Eukaryota; kingdom Viridiplantae; phylum Streptophyta; class Magnoliopsida; order Ericales; family Theaceae; genus Camellia; species Camellia sinensis. The sequence continues at coordinate 88,668,270 of NC_138963.1, forward strand.
AAATATTTCTTTGACAAATAAATTATTTGAAAAAAATAATAATATTAAAAATATTTTAATCCATCATAATAAACTAACTAATGCAATCAAAACTAAATAAAATTCTCTAAGTACCCTTCTTCTACCCTTCTATTCAATGTAGGACAATGGGCATAATGGTCTTTCACTGAGTAATCCCATCACTAGATTTGGGTGGCGCTAATAGACCTTACATTTTTTCTAAGGACCCTGCCTATTGATTTTTTTTTAATAACAATTATAACCTCAATTAAAATTACTATAATGGACACATATTGAAATGAAGCGCGCACCTTCACAAAAATAACACTCAAAATTGAACACTAAACCTTATCAAACTAAATTGAGCACCCAACTGCAATTGTTGTGTAAGTTGAACATCGGCTGCAATTGCTGTGATCATTGAGCCGCTGCTGGTTGTTAGAAGCTATTGGGTCTCTTATTAGATTAACATTGTTGCTCACTATAAAGGGTGATGATTCGCTGTTGTGGTATTGTTGCTTTACACTTTATCTGTCTATGAATTATTTATTCAGTTTTCTTACTGAAGATCAGAAGAAGATAAATGTTGGTGATGTTAGGGTATGGCTAGAATCAGAGATAGAACTGAAGATTTTAAAGAAGTTGTGCAACGTACAGCTTTTTCATAAGGTTATAACTTATAATAAGGTTTGCTAACTCATTGAATCAATTAGCCATTTCAAATTGATTGACCATTTTAATTAAGAACCCTAGAAACCCATCACCGAATTTATTAGGTTTTAACTTTAGTGAGTGTTCAAATTGTTATGGGATGTACAGTTAGGTGGGTGTGTAATGTTTTAGAAGAGGGATAGTTTTGGTATTATGTAGAGGGTTTTTAGAAATTTTATTAATGTTGAAATTTTATAAGAATTCAAAAAAAAGGAAAGTCCTTAGAAAAAAATGAGAGCTATTCGCTCCACCCCTAGATTTCTAGTCCCATATGTTTTTCTTCTATTGCTTTGGCAAGCTAGCAAAAAGCTAGCTTTTAGCTTTTTTACCCAAGTCACTACCCAAAAAGTTAACTTTTTTAGTTAAAAAAGTCAAAAGTCAGCTTTTTACTAACTTCTCAAAACACCACTATGTTAGTCCAATCAAGGAGAAAAATTGCTAGTCCCACCACAACCAAACACTCTATATGTGGTATTCCATCACTGTAGTCCAATTCCCTCACTCATGAAGCCAAACAATCATGGAGTCAAACAAACATAGCTTAGGAATGTAATATTTTGAGAAAGTAAAACAAATTTGTAATTTCTCTTTAAAGGTTGAATTTCATGTCTTCCCAAGGAAAGCTAAATTTGCTACCGTACAAGATTCACAATCCACTTGGACTAATAGTCTAGTGGAGAATAAAGCAATCAAATAAGCTAGCCCACCACACTAGCAATCCACACCTTTAATAAGTCGGCCAAACAAAAAGAAAGTCTAGAGTGGTGAACAACTAACTTATTTGGTGTTTATTTCTATATTTATAAAATTATAAATAATTTATAAAATTTATCACATATGTAGTGGATAAAAATCAAACCACTTAGGCTACGATGGTGACGCGGTAGAGATAGCTTGATTCTTGACATGAAAACACTTAGATTAAGGTAAAAAGGAGTGGCTGGAGCAGCCTGGGAACCTCCGATGCCTAAGTCAGTGATAGAACTAGATAAATGTGCAGGATTATCTTAGTGGGGTTCAGGTAAAAGTGTTTACATACCTCCGTTGTGTTGATTACTTCCCTTTTTATAACTTGCTCCTACTAACTGTTGTTGGCTAATAGGCTTCCCCTCACTCCTCACGTCAAACCCCTTTCCTTAGGGATTATGTTCCACCAAGTGCAGATTTCTAGGAGTTGGTTGAGCCTAAAATAAAGGGATGTGGGTTGACTAGGTCTACGCCCTTCTTGGGTGTGTGTTTTGATACCTTTCTTTTGTCCTAAAACTTCTCTAGCCTAATCTAGTTCTCGGCTATCAGGCCAGACTCAAACTACCCTAGGCTGACTTTTCATTTTGCTGGCGATGCTGCCTTCCTGCTGCCAACCCAGGTATTTCAGTCTTGCCTTATGTTGATTCATTTTTTGCCTCCCACAATTTTGCCCTAACTCTAGCTTCTTTTTCTTTCTGTGCTGAAAAAGGAGTCAGAGTTTTGATTACAATTGCAGGAGCTTTTGCCCATAATCCTAGGGCTTTGTGCTTATCGTTTTAATTTTCAAACAGCATGATTTCCCTTCGTCTATCGCACAGCCTCTGTCCAGTGGCCTTACGCCATATGTCCAAACCCAACGGGTTTGTCATACAAAGCAATGGGCACGTCCGTTAAAAATTATTCTTGGCGCTATAAATTTTCCACCAAAGTCCCTCATTCTTCAATACTCACTAGTTTCTTCTGAAAAAAGTAAGAGAGAAGATTCCAGCAATAGCATTTTCAGTCCAATGATTTTTCATTATGATCCTCCTTTGGTTGTCTGTAAATCCCTCTCTTTCTCTTTCATTTCTTGGTTTTTGTTCATTTTTTGGTCATATGGGCAAGTATCGCATCTTTCTAGAATTTCCTTCCTCCTTGGCCGCCTTTCGCAAACAATTTGGCATTCCAAATGATGTCCAAATTCGTTTGCGGAAGGATGTCAACAACCTTGAGGATGGCCCAGATTACACTTGCAGGCCTTTTATTGCCATTACTAAGGGAGAGATAAGGTTTTCCCTAAACCCACTTTTGAGAGAGTGCATGTGTTCTTAGTTATTTACCCCCATTCAACTCTCTGCTAACATTTACAGAGTTGTGAATAGGGTTTTTAGGTTGAACCGAGCCTAGGGCACCCATCTTGGTCAGATAGAGATTCTGTCTGTCTATGATCTTGCAGCCTACAATGCCAAGGCCCCAACTGAGAACCTTAAGTATTATTTAAGGCCAAAAAATGCCTCAAAGAGACTCATTGCCCTTCTACCCAAAACCAACAAGGACCTAGAGGAGGATATTGTGATGATTTCTGAGAGTTGGAATTTGCAAGCTTTCCCCATACCTAGCCTACACCCAGAGCCTTCAGAAGAACAAGTCTTTTCCGTTCTATATTCCTTATTTTTCCTTTGAATTTGTATGGCTGACTTGTTCTTTAACTGTTCATTCTCTTTCTGCCACATCCCAGCACTAACGTATTGAAACACCGTCGTGAATACATCATTCGTCAAAAGGAACTGGAGAAGATCTGGACCATTTCTCAAGAGGAGAAGTTTGCCCCCAAACTTTTGGGTATTGAATCCTTTGCATCCCATCTAAAAGACAAAAAAACGATCGTCCCAAGCTTCTTCAAAACAATAGGAAAGCTCCACTAGTGGTCCTGCTAAAAGAATTTATGATCCTATCATCGACCTTATTGACCCATCCATGGACGTAGAGGTTAAAAACTTGGTTGCTATCCTTGTGTGATGTTCTTCAAGGACTATGAAAACCACTACCCCTCCCTCGGTCAAGAAGAAGAGAAAATTGCAAAAACGTACTAAACTCCTGACAGTGAAGCAAAAAGTAGGAGCCATGCTTTCTGCTATCGTTACTACTACCGCTGGTGCTGGTGGGTCCATTACCCCTGAATCTGTGAAACCGAAACGATTTACCCATCCTGTCGTTGATGTTGACCTTGAAGATCCTGCTGCAAAATGCCCCAAAACATAACGGGGTAGCAAGATTATGTCCTACGAGGTTCTTAATGATCAGTTCAAGCCTCAGATGTTGCTCCCTAACCGCCATTATGTGTCCAAGAATGACAGCCTAATGGAGGTTCCTGAACTAGGCTTTCAACTCAACAAAGGATTTACCCTGCCCAGAGATATGGCCTGCCTCCAGCCTTTGGATGATGCTTCTCTAATCCGTACCGGTGTGGTCAATGCTTTAAGGGTAAGCTTTTTTGTACTCAAGCTTTCTCTATTCCCTGCATTTTGATTGAATTTAATCATTTTTCTCTTCCGTAGGCCATCCAAGTTTGTCATAAAAGTTTGATTAGGATGGACTCTTACAAGACCGAAGCCTGCATCCAATCTATCAAGGCCTCTGGTGCTTTGAAAGTTGCCACTGATATGGAGAAGAGACTGAAGTTGATGTCTGACTAGAATTTGAAACTTCCAACTGAAAAAGAACTGGCTGAAAGTGCAGCCCAACTGACCAAGATCCAACTAGAAGAGTCCCAAGAGAATCTGGCCTCTATTCTTACTGCAAATGAGACGTTAAAGAAGGAATAGAAGGAGAAACTGGATAAATACCGCAAGGATATTAACGAGAAATATCTACAATAAATCTATAAACTTCAGGACGATCTGTTTATTGATGGCTAAAAGGCTGCCTTGGCTAAGGCTGGGGTTACTCTTGATTACTCCAAGTATTCTAACCCAATTCTGCCTTAGAAGAAAAATTCACCGCCAGTAGAGAAAGCTGAAGAGAAAGGCTCTGAGAAAGACCCTGAGGAGGAGGTGGAGACTGTTCTGGATGCGAGTGCCGAGAATGCGGCCGCTCCTACTGATGAGGTTGAACTTCTTGCCATTGAGCCTCAAGAAAAAACTTCTACTAATGTTCTTCCTACCACAAAAATTCCTACCCCTGCTGAAGATAGGGATGTTGGAACTATTTTTTCTCAAGCTACTAAAGTTGGTGTTACCTAGACCCCTGCTATGATAAAGGATTAAGAAACTTGCCTTTTGTTTTTGTTTTTTTGTTTGTTTGTTTGTTATTATTATTATTATTATTATTATTATTATTATTATTATTATTATTATTTTACTGTGGCCTAGAAACTCTTGTATGGTCCAGTCTTTTTGATGTAATTACAACTTTTTGCAAATAGAAGGCTTTTGTGTTCGATTTTTATCTAAGTGTTAAGAGTACTTTTCTAAATGTTTTTTCTTGAGATAGGTATGTAAGGAACCCTATTTGCCTCCTTAGCTTGGATGGTTTTGATAACAAAGACAACCAAGCTATAAAAAAATGGTAAAGTGCTAAATTTGAAGAAATCAGATTAAGGCAAAATTGGAAGAAATTGTAATGACGTGGAAATTTTGGAAACACTTGACTAAGTAAAATTGTGAAAATTTTGACCTAAGTGAAAGTTGAGAAAAAATTTTGACTTGAGTAAAAATTTCAAAACAACTTTGATTAAGTAAAAATTTCCAACTACCCACATATGTAAGAGAGGCTACTTTTTTGGACGTAGGAAAACTTTTGATAAAATTCCCTTTAAGTCCAAGGAATCATAATCCATAACAAGATTTGCCTACCTTTTTGGTTCAGAAACTGTGCAATTAGTTTAAAAAAAAATTTAGTCGCAATGACATCAATCCAAAGCAGGATTGTTCTAGTTTTCTGATTTTGAATCCTTCCTATACTCCTGAATAGGCATGTTGCTTAGAGAATAACCATTTGAAAGATTCTTTAATGATTTGTTTTCGTATAAGAACATTGTTGCGATCCAGGACAGGATTATATCTTGTACTGGATTACCCTTTGTTCTTGTACTCAAGGTTATAAATTGTACTTAAGCAAAGAACCATTTGGAAACAGAATTAAAAAATCTTGTAAAAATTGCGTATTCACAAGTTGTTTATGAAACAAATACTTAATAAAATAAATCCTAAGGTTTGCACTATTCCAAGGATGAGGTACAGTCTTACCATCCATATCTTCCAAATGATAAGCCCTATTTCCACCTACTGAAACGACTTATATAAGCCCTTCCAGTTAGGACCTAACTTTCCATCAATTGGATTCTTCTAACTACCCAAAACTCTTCGCAAGACCAAATTTCCTGGCTGGAATTCCCTAAGGTGAACTTTCTTGTTGTACCCTTTTGAGAGTTGTTTTTGGTAATTCGCCAACTTGACCAGAGCTATTGCTCTCATTTCTTTGATTAAATCCAGACTACGCGCCAATGCTTGTTCATTCTGCAACTCTTTGTAAATTTTTGATTGTATTATGGGCAATCTAACTTTGAATGGGATAACGACTTCAGTTCCAAAGGCCAAGTCATAGGGTGTCTCACCCGTTGCCCTTCTAAGTGTCGTACGATAAACCTAGAGAACGTTGGGCAGTTCATCAACCGACCTTCCTTTTAGCCATTCTAAATGCTTCTTCATTCCATCCAATAAAATCTTGTTAGAAGCTTCTGCCTGACATTGCTTTGAGGATAACAGGGAGTTAAGAAAAAGTTTTTTATTCTTAATCCTGAGCAGTAATTTTTGAAGAGGGTGCAATCGAATTGTATGCCATTATCATAAATGAATGCATGTGAGATACCAAACCTGGTTATGTGTTGCGCCATGCGAAGTTCTTAATATTCTTGTCTTTAATTGTGATCAGCGGCTCAGTTTCCACCTATTTAGTGAAATAGTCTGTTGTTACCAACAGAAATTTCTTACCTCCTCTGCCCTTTGGAAGTTGGCCGATCAAATCCATACCCAACTGGGCAAAGGGCCAAGGGCCTGGTTAGTGGGTGAAGATCTACCGCTGGCTGGTGGATTAGAAGAGAAAAACACTGGCACTTGTCACATTTTTTAATGTACACTTGGTTATCCTTGTGCATAAACGGTCACCAATAGTCTTGAGTGATTGCACGTTCTGTTAAAGACCGCCCCTCCCCCTAGTATGCATTCCACAGATTCCTTCATGTAGCTCATATAGGATGTTATCAACAAGGTCTGGGTGGACGTAGAATAGGTATGGACCTGTGAAGGAGTTTCTATACAAGACTCATTTTTCTGAAATCCTAAATATGGGCATTCTTCTCTTGACTTTATTGGCTTCTTTCCTATCTTCAGGGAGTGCGCCCTCCCTAATGTACTTAACAATTGGATCCATCCAGCTCGAACAATAACTAGTGCACAAGATTGGTTGTATGTCTTGCTCAGCTTCTGGCGAGATATTGGATAGATGTAAGAACTAAATTGCAATGGTTTTGGTTTCTATCTTTTTCACTACTGAAGTAAGGGTGGCTAGGGCGTCTGCATAGGAATTCCATTCCCTGCCTATCTGGACAATCATGTCCTAGACCCTGTTTAAATAGGCTTGCATCATTTCGTACCTGGCGACATACTCTCCAGTGAGCTAGTTAAACACTAACTGAGAGTCACAGTGTACTGTAAGGTCTTGAATGTTGAGAAGTTTTGCAATCCGTAATCCTGTGAGCAGGGCCTCATATTCTGCTTCGTTATTCGAAGCTTTGAACCCTAGACGAATTGTTTGTTTGTGGAAAATGCTTTCAGGGGAGAGCAAGGCCACACCAACTCCTGCTCCTTTCAGGTTTGATACACCATCCATGATGAGTTTCTAGTTGTCCATGTCGTTGACATATAGCTTCCATGTTGAATCATTGCCTTGTCCTAACTGAGCTTGTTGCCCAGTTTCTATGGTACTAGACTGTTGTGATAATGCCAATTCCAGCTTTTGTTTCTCCTGGATTGTGCCATGTTGCCCCCTAGTTCTGGGGCTGGTGACATATCAACTATAGAACTCTGTTGAGGTTGTTCAGTTGAGAATTCTGCGTTAAAGTCAGCCAGAACTTGGGCTTTGATGGTAGTTCTAGGTTGAAAAGTGATGTCAAATTCCCCTAACTCCACGACCCACTTAGCGATGTGCCCAAAAAAATTAGCTTTGTGAAAAAGGCTCCGTAAAGGATGCTGGGTTAGCATTGTGACAGGGTGATCTTGGAAGTATTGTATAAGCTTCCTAGTTGTAGTCATTAAGGCTAGGGCTAATTTTTCCAAGGGCAAATACCTGGTTTCTGTGTTGTTTAGAGTTTTGCTGATGTAGTCAACCGAAAATTGGGTGTTTTCCACATTTCTAACGAAGACTAAGCTCACCACATGCCTTGACACTGCTAAATATAGGTACAACCTTTCACCCCATTGAGGAGTTGAAAGTAGAGGAGATGAAAAGAAGTACTGTTTTAATTCCTTTAGCTCTTGATCGCACTGTTTATTATAATCAACTCTTCATCCCTTCTTGAGGAATTGAAAGAATGGTTTACATTTGTTTGAGGAGCGGCTTATAAAGCGGTTAAGCACTACTTCTATACTTGTTTGAGTTTGCAAGGTAGCTATAAGTTGAGAATGGCTTTCACTTGCTGAGGGTGTTTACTTTGATCCCCCTTCTCGTCACCAAATTGCCTAGAAATTTTCCTAACTCGACACCAAAAGCACATTTAGCAACATTTAACTTCAATTTATAGGTCTTGAGGATATTAAATGTGGTCTCCAAGTCTTTTAAATGTTTAGTTTCTAGCCTGCTGTAGACAACCATGTCATCAATATAAATTTCCATGAATTTTCCTATATGGTCAGAAAACGTGGTGGTAACTAGCCATTGGTAAGTGGCTCTAGCATTGTTTAGCCCAAAAGGCATCATTCTATAGCAATACAGCCCTCCTGGAGTTATAAAAGCAGTTTTTTCCTAGTCTGGCTCATTCATTGCTATTTGGTGATAGCCCCTATAGGCATCCAAAAAACGACATCCATCAATTGGTCAATCCTTGGTAAGGGAAAACAGTCTTTAAGGCAGGCTTTATTAAGGCTTGTGAAGTCTACACATACCCTCCATCTTCCATTCTTTTTCTTAACAACAATGGTGTTGGACAACCAAGTGGGGTAGTGTACTTCTTTTATGGCCTTTGTGTATAGGAGTTTTTTGACTTCCTCGACTACTACCTCAACGTGATCTACATTAGACCTTTTACTCTTTTGAATTACTGGTTCATATGCATGATCAACATTGAGACAATGACTGATAATATTGGGGTCTACCTTTAGCATCTCATAAGGTACCTCAATATTATCCATTAAAAACTTAAAAAGAAGTTATTTTTATCCTGCTTAGATAGAGAAGATCCGAGCAGGAAGTACCTTTTTGGATTGTCGGGTAATATTTAGATTTTATGGAGTTCTTCTATCATGCACTCCTCTGGATCCTTTCAATCTCCCCCAAAACTTTTGAGTCCAAAATTTCGACTAAGCAGACTCGCTTCTAAGCCAGCTTAACTTCTTTTTTCCTTAAGGGTAGCATTAAACATCATCGTGCAGATAGTTTGTCCCCTCGAATGGTTTCAGTACCTCCCTCTTTATTAGGAAATTTCAGGTCTTTGTAAAGTGTGAAGCGTATTGCTTTAAGCTAGTGCAGCCATGGTCTACCCATAATAACATTGTATGTTGAGGGCACATCCACGACTAGAAAGCATACTTGAAGGCATACGGATCTTACTCTAACTGGTACCGTCACCTTTCCGACTGGCCAAACCAAATTTGAGTTAAAGCCTAGCAGTGGCGAGTCAACCTTCTTGAGATCCTAATCCTTGAGGCCTAAGCTCTGGCATAGTTTATAGTACATAATTTCAGCTATGCTACATTCATCAACTCGTATTCTCTTTATCCCAAATCCATCCATGTCCATAGTTTATAGTACATAATTTCGGCTACGCTACATTCATCAACTAGTATTCTCTTTATCCCAAATCCATCCATGTCCAATTTAATAATCAAAGCGTCCGAGTGAGGCTGGACCAACCCTTGCATGTCTTCTTCAAAAAAGGAAATGATTGGGCTTTTAGGGCTGGCATCGATCCTTGGCTTTTTGCTTCCCAATGAATACTCTACTTTGTAAACCTCCCTGACATGCGCTACTTTATGCATCTCTCCTCTGGCCTGTGCTACTCTTTCTGGGTGCACAACTCCATGGATGACATGGATCATACCTCTTGGGTCCTCCACTATTGTTTTATTCCCTTATTACTGATTGTTTTGCCTATTCTGTTGTTGTTCTCCCAAGAACTTGTTCAGATGCCTAGTGACTGTCATATCATTAAGATATCACTTGAATGAAAAGTAGTCTTCCATCCTACATCATTGTGGTAGGTGCACTTTGCACTTTGGTTTCGTACCTTTGGATTTCCCTTCATTTTGGTTGGCCACTTGAACTAGGGCTTATTTTTAGTCTCTGGAAGTATTTGCTAAATCAAAAGTCTGAACACAGTTTGAATTATGTAATATGTGTGACGCCCCGAATCTACACTATTGGTTGCAGTCCAGGGAGAGTCACTAATGAGTCCTATGGTCAATAACCAAGTAAGATCCCAGATCGCCGGAGGAGTCAAATTAGTCTCCCTTCTAAGTCCGGCTTTCTTAGGCAACGCACCACCCTTTTGATAGATCTTACCAGGTATTGACATAAGGTCTCATAAGCAACGATATGGTGTATACATATAAATATTAGAATATCAGTTCATAACAACCACGAATATCCTTAATTTCAAAAGCTTGTTCCATTACATTACATCCAAAAAGAAAATTTAAAACTTCACATGAGCCTTACAAAATATCAAAAAGGAAATTTTTAACTTTTCTAATATAGCCAAAAGTCTTCGAAGGCTCATCGCCTCCAGCTATAAACTCCTCTTCGGCACTTGGCATGATACGCCGTGAGCTTTGAATGCCCAGTCAACACACACACACCTCGTCCCTTTTTCCCAGTCCAATACACAATCACAATTATAACATCAAGTAGTAAAGCATGATACTAAATGAATAAATAAAGGGTTACAAGTTAGATGTTAGTAAACTAGAAATCCCCCAAAGAGATTTCGTCCTCCCAAACACAAGAATCGAACGCGGATTATTCGGTATGCCCCCTCTTTTGCTGCTTTGTTGCAGAACTAACCTTGGATACCTACCAATGGTTATATACCGCGTAGCGCCAACTACAGGGTCTCAAAAGAGATGGTAAAATAGGGCCTTGCCCAAATCTCTCCTCACACCAAACCACTTGCGCAAGACTTTAGCTTCCAAATAGGGAACGCATCCCAACAATCCATACATCACATATTATCACCCTTTCATTACTCAAGTGATTGAAAACCCAATACCAACCTAATTAAGTTTTCCGTTGAGTTAAATGTTTTAAATCAAGGTTAGACCAACTTAACAAGATAATAATACCCACATAAGCATGTATCATTAAGATGAAGGAGATAAATAACATAACCATAACACGTATACTATTATGCCAAGATATGATCAGAAGCTAATAAACATTTTCATGAATGCAAGAGCATAAAACACCCATGCATAACAAAATTTCCAGATTTGATATCACATGAGGATTAGAATGAAAAGGGCAATTTCATATTTTTCACCGGACTCGGCCTTCCTATGGTTCGTAGAGAATTTAATCTAATTTCCAGAACATATTTCGGAAATGGGATAGCTTTTCTAGATTTTAAGTTATTTAGAAAACACTCCAGTGCTGTCCAGATTTGTCAACTGTTACGAAAATTTGATTTTCTTGCAAACCGCTCACTATTTTTCAATGAAACCAATTTTAGTTGAAAGCTAACTCCTTAAGAAATATTTTGACATAAAATATAGGTCCAGAATAATTTTCTACATTTTTCTAAAATTTTCTAAAGTTGGCTGCGAAAACATATTTTAAGGCACAATACCCAAAACAAGAAGATTTGTGAGAAAAGGGATCCACTAAGGGAAAATTTTTGTTTCTTTTGTCATGAAAACATGCTAACTAACATATATTAAACTCAAAAAATTTTCTTGAAGGTGTGCCTTTGAAAAGTTTGAGAGATCGGTATAAAAAAGATAGTTTTGTACCGAAATGAGAAAAAATACAAGAGAGGTAGAATCAAGGCTCAACTCTTACCATTTTTAACACAAGTAACTCATCAATAACACATCTGAAAACATTATTTAGAACCCTTAAGAGCATGTATTTGAAAAAGGAAAATGAAAGAGAAGGTTGTGTTGTGGCTTACTTGCTAGGCTTGAACAAGATGGCTTCTCCTCTTCCTTCCTCTCCCTCTCAAGACTTCTCTCTTGCTCTCCTTCCTCTCCTCTAGGCTGAATGTGTGTGTTAGTGTGTTGTTTGTGTTTGCCATGCTAGGGAGTGGTGGTATTTATAGGCAAATTTTGTTGTAATAAGACATAAAAGCCCACTAGTTGGAATTGGATGGAAAAGTTAGAATTTACTTGGAGTGTAATGGAATAGGAGTGATTAGGGAGCTTAACCATAGAATTAGGCACTATCTAGTTGGTCCCTAGTTGAAATGAAACTAGCATTGGAAAGAAAACCCTAGGTTTAGGGGTATTAGGTGTTAGGGTTTCTAGAATACCATGATTACAATTCTTGAAAATAGGTTCCTCACATCTTCCTAGGGTGGCCGGCCATTGGGAAGGGTGATGGGGCTTATTTTTTATTCAATTTAGGTACTAGGGGCACATCTCCCAATGTATATATATATATATAGATCTCAAATTGATTGATGGTACCTATAATATAAAAGTACATGTACTAGTTTTGGGGAAATTCTTGAATTAAAATAAAGAGTGAGGGCTTGGAATAAAACTCATGTTTTGGAACCCTATTTATGTAGAATTAAATTAAATTAGTCTAAGGAACCTAATTCAGCTAGGATATTCCCGTTTAAAAATATATATATATATGCTAACCGACAAGATTTGAAATAATTCAAGAAACTGAGGGGCATTAAAAAAATAATTCAAACATTAGGGTTTTAAAGATAATACAATTTTCCAGGGGCTTCACAATATGTGTCCTTTTTAATGGTCTGGCTTTTAGCCTTCTTTGCATCCTTGCGCAGAGTACTAGTCTTTTGTGTGCTAGTTTGCGTACTACCCTATCCTGCAGACTTCTGGTCTTCCTCAAGCTTACTATATCCATCAAACCTGAACTACAAGTCCATAATAGTTTTGGATGGGGTCATGGTTAATGATTGCCACAAGTTGTCCTCTAGTTAGATTCCTCGCCTAAAAGTTGAGATTGCCACCTTATCTGAGCAATCCTCTTCTATCTCATGGAAAGTTTCCCAGTAAAGTTGGGCGTACTGCTTAATAGTCTGATCCTCTGTTTTCTTTAGCGCCATGAATGTGTCTAGTCCCTTTGCCCTTTTACTATTTGCTATGAACCGCTCAGTGAACTTATCTACCAGTTGTTTCCAATTGTTAATGGGTTTGATCCATTGTCTTCTTTAGCGCCATGAGTGTGTCCAGTCCCTTTGCCCTTTTACTATTGACTATGAACTGCTCAGTAAACTTATCTGCCAGCTTTTTCCAACTGTCAATGGATCTGACCTGGAAATTGTCATACTAAGCACATACTATTATGCCTAGACAAGAAGCGAAGATTTTGGCATATAAGTGTCTCGTTTTCATTCCAGAAGGCCATGGCGTGGCGGTAATGGCGTAGCTGGTCTAAGGGGTCTGATCTTCCATCATAAAGTTCGAACTTTGGGATACTAAACTTTTTTGGTGGTTCTGTTGTAGAAATCCTCTTTGTCACGACCCGAACCCGCCCCTCTGGGTTAAGGCCATAACCGGCCAATAATCACGAGATTACCTATGGCCTCAAACCAAATAAGACAAAACTCATCAGAGTAAAAGGGGCCAAACGGAAACAATTTTAAAACTTTGTCCATAGAGCCGTGCTTATATGCACATCATAACATTCCAGACATACATATGTTAATAACTCACAGCAGAAACTGTAATGACATAAAATTCTATACAAACAGGATCATCCAAACTAAGTCAACCCATGAAAACTATATACAGACGGATTCAAAACTTCGCCAACCTGACAAAATGTAAATACATAACAAAAGAGCGAAGATGGGTCTCGTGCGTGAGACACAAGGGCTGACTCTCTCAAAACCTTAGTTGTTCCATACAGACTTCACTGAGGCTGGGTCTGGACCTCTCTTGGCTCACCTACAAACACATGAATGAGCGTGAGCGAAAACCCAGTGAATAATATCAAATAAAATACAGAAGTTACATAACAATGTAGAACGACATGTTCCAAACGGCCTTGGGCCCAATTCATATTTCTATTTAACAGATATATAACTATACAAAATTCAAATCAAGTGACTGTAGTTCAAAACATTCTGGCCTTTGGCCCATTTAGATTTCCATTCATGTCAAAACGGCCTTCGGCCGATTCATTTATGTCAAAACGGCCTTCGACCCATTCATTTCTGTCAAAATGGCTTTCGGCCTATTCATTTACGTCAAAACGGCCTTCGGCCCATACATTCGTGTCAAAATGGCCTTCGGCCTATTCATTTACGTCAAAACAGCCTTCGGCCCATACATTCGTGTCAAAACGACCTTGGGTCCATTCATATATGTCAAAACGACCTTCGGTCCACTTATTCGTATCGAAACGACCTTCGGTCCATTCGTTTACATCAAAACGGCCTCCGGCCCATACATTCGTGTCAAAACGGCCCTCGGCCCGCTCATTTATGTCAAAACGACCTTGGTTCCATTCATATATGTCAAAACGACCTTCGGTCCACTCATTCCTATCAAAACGACCTTCGGTCCGTTCATATATGTCAAAACGACCTTTGATCCATTCATATAGGTCAAAACGACCTTCGATTCGTTCCTTTGTTATCAAAACGACCTTCGGTCCATTTATGTTTATCAAAACGACCTTTGGTCCATTTATGTTTATCGAAACGACCTTTGGTCCATTTATGTTTATTCCTGTCAGACTTTTGTCCACAATCCCAATTAGCAACTTATAAAGCTTATAAGGGAATAATAATTGGACATTCACAATCATTCAAATATCGATATTACTCACAGTGATCGGCTTGTGGATTTGCCCTGGAGCTTGACCCTACATATTTCATGAACACAAAAGGGTCACTAACAGTTCAATCCATTCTCTAATTCACATATTCCTCTTTAGGCTTCATTCTTAACTCGTTAACTCATTTACAATGCTCAATGCATGCCTAAGAGTGCTTACAAGTGAAAGAGAATGGAAAAATATAACACAGAATACATTTTCAGAGTTTCAGAAAACAGGGTCCCCGCTCGAGCGTAGAATACCCCGCTCGAGCTGACCCTTAAGGCCTGCAAAAGTGCTGATTGCATCAAAAATACGCTCGAGCGTTAAATAGGGCGCTCGAGCGGAAGGCCTGTTAAAATAGCTCCCCTGCTCGAGCGTGAATTACCCCGCTCGAGCGGACATCAAGTCTGCAAAATTACTGGGAGCACGCATTTCTCGCTCGAGCGGCAGGTTCCCCGCTCGAGCGGACCTCAAAATTCTAGAAAACCCAAAATTGTGTTCTTGAGCTTCACTTCGACTATCAATCAACAATTTATTCATGTTATGGCTCAAATTACTCATAGACATGTACTAACATGGTACAAGCATAATTTACAACATACTGAAGCTCAATTTCATAATTTATTTGCATGCATGTCCCAAAATATCACAACCTCATCACCAATATGTTCAAATTCAAACATTCAAGGCTTATACTCCCATGATTTGTACATGCATGCCCTCTTGACTTCATATTCACTTCAAATAATGTAATTAGTGCTCATTCCCATAAAATTTAACAAAGGCCTGCTTGCATATGGGATTACACTACCAATCTCTCATAATTTCACAAATTACATGCTAGATTTGTGATTCCATGGGAGTTCATTACATGCATGCACATATCAAGCCTCAATTTCAACAAAATGATCTCAAATCATGCTCTTGATCACAAACAACCCTTGAACACACAAGATTACACATTAAACTCATGAATTCAAGAATCAATGCTTACCTAGAGGCTCAATCTTCACAATTATGGCCAAGTCTTGCACCTAGCCTTCCCAATTCACAATTTTGAATCAAAATGCCCAAAGGTGCCTCCCCTCTCTCTCAAAGTTGACTCTCTCTTTTCTAGAGAGTTAAACTTCAGCCAAAATGATATAAGGGTGAGGAATTGATCATAATAAGGCCCCTATTTAGCCCCACTCAACACATTATTTCATTATAAAATATTTGGGCACTTAATTCATCAATTTAATCGATTTATTCTGACCCAAATCAATTTTCAATTAAACTCCACCGTAGGCTCTAAAAATTATGCCAATCACAATGGCGCAATCAATTTCGGGTTCTGTGGCCGATAAGGCTTTCAATTTAATTCCCAAAGTAGTTTACTCAAACAGATATTCCTACAGTGAACAGATAGAATTGCAAAATCACATAATGGCACATAAAGTCATGCTGAACACATAATCATATTCAAATTAAAGACCAATTTAGCATATTACGAAACAGGGGTATCACACTTTTTGTGAATGATGACACTAGTAGGACCAGTCTTTTATCAGTTGCTCTAAAAGCAATCCCTTTTGTCTATTTCTAAGAAAGACTTCAAATTTTAGGGTCTAGTTAGGTAATTTCTTCAGTTCGCCGTGTATTCGTCTTTCGTAGAGCCCTGTGGCTAGTAATCTTGCCACTAACGGCCTTGTGGCTTGGCCTACCCCATGGGTTGTTCTGTCCTAATATTTTTCACTACTAATCTAGATTGTTGTCTGGTCTAGTCCTGGGCTGCCCTCTCCCACTTCTGGGTGTTAATAAATTCCCGCATGTCTTCTATAGGGAAGTCGGAACTCTGGATTAGACCTAACCTCCTTGGACGTTTTCCTTGTGCTATTTCTCTTTTATGCATAAAGGATCTTACGTTGTTTGAACAAATGTAGTCCTCTGTTTGATACTCTTTTTGCTTGAAAGAGGTTTGGTGATGCACCTTAGATTGGAGCAAACTACTCATCACATGACTGGTTTCGCCAACCCTACGGGTCTCAAGTTTGCGTCAGTCCGCGTCCGTAACTTAGATCGTTGTGATTGCCTCTTTCTTGGAGGGTGCAAGCATCCCTCATTTTTCCCTTAGAGCACCAGTTGTTGGTTCTAGTCTTGCTTTAAGGCCTTGACTTGGTTGGCAAGCTCCTTAAGCTACTGGTTCATGGCACATATGGTTTGATCATGGCTAGCCAACTATTGCACCCAATTGTTGCTTCTGAGTTTTCAATGGCGAGCGGGTTTCTTTTTTCTTGTTCACGTCGTTCTTGCGAACTTTCGACATTCAAAGGACACCTTCGTTGGCTTGAGGAAAGGTTCTCATAATGTTCATCCTTAGCAAATTGGTGGATAATCTGGAATCTCAGCAAGTAGAGCTAGGCTTTTGGCTGCAGAATTCCCACAGACGATGCCAAATTGTGGTGGGTAAAAATCAAACCACTTAGGCTGCAGCGGTGACGTGGCGAAGATAGTGTAGACACTCCATTTTTGACCGCCCTTAAGACTTGGGCGCTTTACTCTAAACACTCGATGATGAAATAGTATACTGTGTAATTGTTCAAATCTTTAACAAAAGAGTTCAGTTTTGAGCTTCAAACCCAAACCTTGCACCCCATTTGGACCAAAACCTATTTTCTAGCTTGACTACTTAAAAAGCAGGAAAACCAAAAAATGACCTGCATGCCACATCCTTTTGGCTAGCCAGCCATCCTCTTGGCCGGCCGGCCGGCCATGTTTATCGAGAGCAAATATTTTGCAACAACCAGCTACTCCCATGTACAAGCTTTGGACCAGCTGTCTCTTTTGCAGATATTTCCATTGATAGCGATTGAAAGTCTATAAAAATAGCACCTTCCCTCTGAATTTAGGGTTGGAGAATTGTTGGACAAGCCAAGAGTTCCCTCAAAGCTTTCCTCCACTATCTTGAATATAGATACAATATACATACACCATTAAAGCTCAAAGTTGAAGCTTTTTGCTGAACCTTTGAACACAATTTCAGATACTTGAGAGTGTTTAGATTGTGGTTTGTGAACTAAAAAGATCATCCTCTCTTCCAAGAGGTGGACTTTTTTACCATCTTCTCTCTCTCTTTTTCTTGTCTTTAATACTGATTTTTAGAGTATTTTAGGCTTTAAAATGTGACTTAAACCTTGTTGAATGTGGAAGGGTTAGCCACCATTTCATAAGCTTGTTCTCTAATGTTGCTCTCTTGTTGTTCTTCATGTTTTTGCTTCTTTTCTTTCATTTTAGCACTGTTTTAGGTACTTTTTGATTAAATATGAACTGTATATATGTGTTTAAAGCTAATGTAGATAGTTTGATTCTTGTCTCATATCTCTCTTCTTGGAAGATATTGTAAAGCTCTCTTTTAGTTCCTTCTTTGTAGTATGGAAATGGATGTTTTATCCATGTTCCATGAGTAGGAAGATGAGCTTACAATCATCTCTCCACAGCTTTCATTTATTGCTTTTACTTAGTTTAGTTTTGCTTTTGCTTCATAGCTATATGAGAGCTCTTTCATCAAGACCATTAGAGACTCTCTTCTAGTTCCTTTGAAGTATGGAAATAGAGGTTTATATACGTCTTCCATGAGTAGGAAGAAGAGTCACTTTGGTTTTCATAATGATGGAACCTCTTGTGTTTGAGCTTTGCCTCCAAGAATGGCTTCTTCTAAACCTATTCCCTCTAAGCTTGAGTATTCACTTGCTCTTGTTTTACATGAGATTCAAGGGTTTTCACCATATCTTTGAATGTATCTTTCATAATTAGTTTTGGTTAGCTTTGTATCCATTAATTATTATCTCGTTGCTTCACTAATCATAATTTAAATACCCTTGGGATGTTATCTGTGAAGCAGACCTACTCTCTCCTTAAGAATTTTTCATGATAGGAGAGAGAAAAAGAATAAACATCTTTTGGAAACCCCTTGGTCTTGCTCTGTTCTAGTTCTGGCTGCAACAGATCCTCCCCCAGAATCCTTGGTTGGTGGCCATCATCTTGTATTATCGACCACTTCTTAAGACTGGCCGACCCAATTTTTTGGTACGGCTGTAGTGCTTTTTCAATGAAACAAAGCAGATCTTGAGGCCCAAAACAGAGTCATTTTCAGACGGTAAACAGAGCAGGTTCTGATAATGAGTAGTAGGGGTTTCCGGAGGATGTTCTTGCCCGTGCGCATGTGATTTCTCGCCTCCCGTTCAATTCCATTAGATTAGCTTCGAGATTCATTTTTAATTAATTAGTTGCTTTCATTTGAATTTGTAATAGTTAATTAATTCATTCATTCAACTGTGTTTGTAATAATTAGTTAATTAGGAGATTTGGACCCTCTTGTGCGAGGGCAAATCTGTAATATGTGATGTATGTCTTCCAACCCCCATTTCTTTCTCCTTTTTATTTACATGCTTACCGTGGTTGTATACCATATCATATTTTCATTCCATATCATTACCATGCTTTGTATCCATTTTTGCAGAAAATTCGGCTTATCATGCATAATGCTCTTATCAATTCCTACTGATTATGTGCGCTGCCTCATGCTTTGAGTGGCCTCACATGTCATATTAGTAGCCGAATTTAGTAGTTTCATTTTGTATGTGTTGCATTAGTCATGTACATTGTTAGGGTCATGCATTTTTCTAATTGTTTTTTTTTTTTCTTTGGCTTGCCTCAAAGTACTAGGTGAGCATTTTTACTTTAGCATATTACATGTGTGTTTGTGTTGCCATGTCAAACATACTACCATGAGGCCACATGCTTCTTTGAAATACCTCTTTGACTGCCTGTGGATGAAGGCTATTTCACTTCAGTTTGAATGACTTTGATTATTGTACATATGAGCTAGCTTTTCCGTTAAGTTGCACATATTCAAACTCTTTTCAAAAATGCATGAAATCAAAGCATTTCGAAGTAAGTGACGTGGTCTATACTTGTTTGCTTCACATAATAATGTTTAGTATATTAATAATCAGAACATGAGCATATAATGTCTATAAAATTCACATCATAATTAGTAGAGGCCGACATTTGATCGGGTGAGTAGGGTGCTCAATTTATGACATTCTTGTCTCATATCTAAGTTACCGAACCGAGACACTTTGGTTATGATGGACAAGTAGCCTTTGGCACGAGTCACGAGTTTCCTAAATTTCTCAAAAATACTTAGGTGGCAACTCTGAAAATCTGGAAATGTAGTCTATTTTTGGCATCTTTAATGATTAATGGATTTTTTATAAGATTTTGTTGGATTTGGACTCTCATTCGTTTTTCTGTTTCACATTGCACTTGTGAAACTAGATTCAGAACCACAAGAGTCCGAACTGTAGGGCTATTGTACCCCGAGAAGACTAACCCCTCCGAGAAGCGCGAAAAGCCAGCTACAGATAGCTTGATTCCTGACCTAAAAAACACTTGGATAAAGGTAAATAGGGGCGGCTGGAGCAGCCTAGGGACCCTCCAATGCCTAAGTCAATGACAAAAGTAGATAAACGTGCAGGATTATCTTAGTGGGGTTCAGGTAGAAGCGTTTGCATATCTCCATTGTGCTGATTGCTTCCCCTTTTATAGCTTGCTCTTACTAACCATTATTGGCTGTTAGGCTTCTCCCCATTTCTCACGTCAGCCCCACTCCTCACGTCAGCTCCTTTTCCTTAGGGATTGTGTTCCACCAGGTGCAGATTTTAAGAGTTAGTTGAGCCTAAAACAAAGAGATGTGGTTTGACTGGGTCTGCCGCCTTTCTTCTGTCCTAAAACTTCTCTGACCTAGGCTGATTCTGAGTTGTCAAGCTAGAGTCAAACTACATTGGGCTGACTTACCATTTTACTGGCGATGCTACCTTCCTGCTGCCAATTCAGGAATTTCAGTCATACCTCCCACAGTATACATGTAAAAAAATTAGTTACGGTGATAATGTTGTGAGTTTCTGTTGTGAGTTTCTTGTTTTCAGTTACAAAAGAAAAGAAATAAGTTTATTTTTCATAAATAAAAAACCCAAAAAAAAAAAAAAAAGTGTTTGTTGTGCACAAGAGTTCTGAACATAAATGAAAAAAGATATTTAGTGCCTTGCAAAAAGTGATGAATGGTGACCAATATGGTGGTTAGAGGTTGGGGTGGTCAAAAGTGACTTTCAAAGTTAGAGGTCACAGGGTGGCCGAAGGGCTCAAAGCATGACCAAAGGTCACATGTGGTGAGGGGTTGTCAAATAATTTGTGTTTCAATATATATTTATCAAATAATTATTCAGTTTGTACACTCTAAATTTTAATGTATACCTGAGTTCTTAAAAAAAAATTATTATAATTTGCTTCCTTGAAATTTTGTTTAATGATGAAGTCTCCTTTATTATGTTGTAAAATCTACTTTTAAATGTTAATTTATTTTTTTGAATTTTATAATCTTTGCTAATTTATTTTTGTTGATAATTTTTTTTTCTTATGTGATAAATTCATGCGCAAGTATATCAAATGTATACTTATTATTTGATAAAATCCCTCAACAAAATATTTGCTTCACTTTAGAAATGACCATCATAAGTATATTAGGGTCAAGCACCGCAAGGGTGGAAGACAATTATACTGTTATAGACATAATATTTAAGGGTAATTTGGGAACTTATTAAAAAAAAGGAAGTTTTTTTTATTTTTTTAGTTTTTTTACATTAAAAAAAATCACAAAAAAACCAATTTTTTTTATACAAAAAAATCACCAAAAAGTCAAAAAAAAATTTAAAAAAAAGGATAAATAACAATTTAACTTCCTGTGGTTTACTCAAAAAACACGGAACTCCTCTATAGTTTTATTTGTAACA
Organism: Camellia sinensis; assembly: GCF_055761805.1. Classification (NCBI taxonomy): domain Eukaryota; kingdom Viridiplantae; phylum Streptophyta; class Magnoliopsida; order Ericales; family Theaceae; genus Camellia; species Camellia sinensis. The sequence goes on from NC_138963.1 coordinate 88,689,767, forward strand.
CTTAAACCCCTAGACTTTATGGCATGTTGTAATTTCTGACGGACATAATAGAAATTTACAAAACGACATCGTTTTGTACAATGCCTGATCAAAAACAAAAAAGAAAAAAAGAAAAAAGGGGAAAGAAGAGAGAGAAGGAGAAATATAAATGTGAACATGTATACATATATACAGAAAGAAGAAGCCTATGATTTCATTTTTTACAATATCTAATAACCAAGAACCCTTTGGGTGGAGAAGTTATTTGGTGGTCTTCGATTTGGATTTGGATCTGGATTTGGATGTGTATGTGTGTTTTCTGATCCCTAATCATTCCATATATATGGAGAAATATATATATACAGGAAGGAGAAGTTTATGATTTCATTTTCTTTTATGTCTAATATTCAAAAACCCACCTTTTGGGTGGAGAAGTTATTTGGTGGTCTTGGATTTGGATTTGGGTGTGTATGTGTGTTTTCTAATCTCTAATCATACCATATATATATATATATAGAGTTGTATGAGCATGTATATACATGCCCTTAGTTTATATTTTTTTAACTCCATAATTGATTGTCCACCCTCCTACCTTATCTTACACTCCAACTTCATATTATTTAGAAACCCTACCTTATCTTACACTCCAACTTCATATTATTTAGAAATCCATCTGGGCCAAAACCATAAATCTCCAACTATTTTTCTAGCTCAATCTCTAAATAGAAAAGTGAAATTAGTTTTCAGAAACTTTAATGAACATTAAATAGTGCTAGGAAAAGGTAATGCATTTTCAACAACAAAACCATAACTTTTTGTAAATAGTCCATAGTTGCAAATACCCACCAACCTCATCCCATCTCCTCTACTCAACCAACACCCACCACCTACCACCTTTTTCTCACGGCACCCATGGTAGTAGCCACCATTACAATTTGGGTCTTGGCTTAGTTAATAAAGTATGCCTATGTATATAATGTATGTGTGTCTATAATGATAAAGAGAAGATGAAGGATGATGGTAGATGCCATGGTAGAGAATGATAGACATAGATTTTAATTTATGGGTAAACTTTATTTGAATTAACAGAATGGTAGAGCTAGATTTTATAAGAATAATGAAACAAAAATGAAAAGGAAAGATGGAGAAATGAGGGAGATAAGCTAGAGAGAGAGAAGCATTTTAGAGAGAGAAGCACCGTCCTTGGTTTTCAAAAAACTTGGGAAGAAGAAGAAGGTAAGGAATTATCCAGTGTGGTTGAGGGGGAAAAATTTTGGTTTTATGATCGTGACACGCTCTATTGAAACAAACGGTTCCGTTCGAAATTACACTTTTGTATAAAGTTCAAGGAGTTTAAGTGTTACAAATGAAATTATAGGGAGGCTCCATGTTTTTTGGATAAATCACAAGAGGTTAAATTATAATTTACCCATAAAAAAATTACCTTTTACCAACTTTCCAAAATACCACTTAGGGGTGGTTTGAGATGTTCTAAGTGTATTTTTTAACTTTTTATGAAATATAGATTGGGTACGAGTTGAATTTGAAGTGATATAATAGAGATGTGATATAACTTAAATGAGATAATATAACTTAAATAAAATAATAATTTTTTAATTTTTTTTTAAAATTATAACAAACAACGTCTTAGTATTGTTCTCTCCCATTTGTTTTGGGAGATAGAATGGAGGGGATTGATAATGAGGGGATTGTTAGTGAGGGGATTGTTAGTGAGGGGATTAATAATGAGGAACTGTTAAATTATTTTTATATAAAATAATAAAACAAATAAAAAAATATAAAAAATTAAACATTATATTTTAAAAAAAATTCCCAATATATAAAAAATAAAAAAATTTCTAATCCCCTCACTATTTTCTAATACCATCTCTACCTCCTCCTTACCAATTCTCCTTCCAAGAGTATTAGCAATACCAAGGGACTAATAGTCCTAAGGCTTTCTCTGCAAACAAACAGGGACTTTAGTAATACTTTGAGGCCATGTTTGTTTGGGCGGACTGGATTAGCATTCTCATGACTAATAGTCCTAGGACTACGAATCCGTTGGATTATGTATCCTATCTTAACTAATAGTCAAGTTTAAAATAATTAATCCGTACTTCAATTGTTTAACCAAATATCGGATTAATAATTTTATTGGACTATTAGTCCAATCCCAAGCTCATGTCCACCCAAACAAACACGGCCTGATATTACTAGTCTCAATACCCTCCCTATAACCCAAAACAAACGGGCCTTAGTAAAGTCCCAACTCCGTCAACGCAGGCGCTGACTGTCCCATCATGGGCTCTTTTGGGAACACAGAAAAACGCAAGGTTTGCGTTTTTTTAGCAAAACGCAGCTGGCGTTTTTGTTGTCATTTGGGAAGTGTAAAAAGTAAGTTGTAAAATTACATATCTACCCTCAACACTTATATTTTGTAAGTTTTGGTGAAATGTAAATTTTTTAAGTTGAGTGAGGGTATTTTAGTCAAATTACTTTCAAAAAATTTGGTTAAAAGCAACTTTTTACCAACTTCTCAAATCACTCGCAAAAAATTTGGTTAAAAGTTAAAAAGTTATTTTTTACCATCTTTCCAAAACAACCCATCTAAACCTCTTAGAAGGTGATTGGAGCTCGTCAGGGCGCGCCAAAGTATTGCCTGTGGATGTCCAATGGTGGTTGGTATTGACCAAAGCTGGTCAAAAAAGGAGTGAAAATTTATAGTTTGAAAATTTATTTGAAGGAAAAAACTAAATAGTAAATTTATCTATAACAAGCGCTAATTAAGGTCTCGTTTGGAAACACATTAATTTAGTAATTTTTTAGTTATTTGATTAAAATATAAATTTAAAAAATTAATATATTTGAGATAATTTTTTGACAAAAGATGTACAAAAAGTAAATAAAAAATAAAATTTTTGACTTTTTGATATAAATTGTTGACTTTTTGACTAAATTTATAACTAGTAAATACATTTATAATAAGTGGTAAGTTGGATCTATATTTTTTTTATTTCAAAATGAACTAAACTACCTTGTTTTTTGAAAAACTACCTTGATTTCCTACTTAGGTTTTGTTTGGAAGGGGAATTGATTTTTTAATTTTTCTGACTATTTTAATCTGAGACTAAAAAGCTTAATTTGAGAAGGACTTTTGGCTTTTTAAATTTTTTTGTGAGAGAAAGAATATAATGATTATGAATTGAATGTGATGTTTTATCATATTAAACTAAAAAGCTTATTTTGTTTTTTGTGACAATTTTAGTTAAAAAATCCTCAAACCCAACTTCCCAAAACATAAGCTTAAAATATGTATTTATTTAATTAAATTGTCACTTGTTATTAGTTACAAGACCTTAAACAAGAGCAAAGAAATGAAAAATACAACAATCGACAGAGAGAAGAAGAATATGGGTTGGAAAATTATCACTTAATCTACCCGTAAAATGAATAACTTAAACTACGCCTAAATAATTCCTCATAATTGGTTATGGATTATTGATTGATATCTTTTTGTATCTCTCTTAGACTATTTATAGGTTCAGTCCATGATTTCCTTCACAGTATTCATATCTCAGGTTTGATAGGAACCATTTTGCAGATATGGTGCTTGATTTGATTTTTGGCTCCTCGATCTCAGTAATTAACTTTCAAATTGCTGCAATTGCTAACTTTCTAGCATTCCATTTAATATGTCATCATGTCACATCCTTAACAATTCTGTCATTGCACGTTAGCATATCTATTGACAAAAATAATAATCAGTGTATTTGGTTTAAATTTTTGGATTAAGTTTTTTTGAAAAATGAGTTTTTTGGTTTTCGTATTTTTTTGTTTTTAAAAAATATTTTTAAAATTTAAATTTTTTTTACTTTTTTAGATGTACCTTACTTAGATGTATCTAAAAAATAAAAAATTTGTGAAAAAATATTTTAAAAAATTAATAAATACATAAAAATATAAAAAAAATGTATTGAATTTTTGTATTTTTTTTTGTATTTAGTGAATTTTTAAAAGATTTTTTTTACAATTTTTTTACTTTTTAGGTGTATTTATATTAAGTATGTCTAAAAAATAAAAATAAAAAATTGCTTAAAGTATTAAAAAAATTTAGTGAAAAAATGGAACCAAGCAAGCTGAATAATAAAAATAAATGTGATTAAAGTTATTTTTTGAAAATAGTTTATGATTTCAATCAACAAATTATAATCGAGATTGACCAAAATTAATAAGCTATAAGTGACAGAAAAATAAAATATAATGCAAATAAAAATAAAAAGATGATACAATCTAAATAAATCAATAAGAGTTGGTTTGGGATGTTCTAAAAAAGTGTACTTTTTGACTTATTGGCTTATATGGATTAGGTTTGGGTTAGGTTTGATGTAATGTGTTAGAGAGGTGATGTGATTTAAATAAGATGATGTGACTTAAATAGGATAGTGACTTTTTGACTTTTTATATTATTTAGTAGATGCCAAACCTGGCCTAAATTAATAAATCACCTTTTTGTTAATTACCAAAAATAGGTCATATGAATTCATAAAGGTGAATTCCTAACTTTTATTAATAAATTTTGAAAAATGATTTAGATTACTAAAAGAGAAACATTAAAAGAGTATTAATTTATTTTATGTTATTTATTTATTTATTTATTTATTTTTAAATGGATGCCAGCTCTGTAGAACTACTTCTAGGTCATGTTTGTTTGGGTGGACATGAGTTTGAGATTGGACTAATAGTCCAATAAAATTATTAATCCAATATTTAGTTAAACAATTGAAGTACAGACTAATTATTTAAAACTTGACTATTAATTAAGATAGGATACATAATCTAATAAATTCGTAATCCTAAAACTATTAATAATCCGCCCAAACAAACATGGTCCTAGAATAGCTCTACTAGTGATCTCGATTACCATTGATAAATTTTTCCCTTCTAGAAACTACCGCCACGGATGAAAGAAAAATACTTGGGACCTCTAATTAGAGGTACCACTAGTGACGTGGTAGTGGGTCCCACCCACTGCCACATCAGTGCTGTGTCTTGGATTTTTTTTTTTTTCGCCTTTTCCACCTCATTAGAGGTGTGTTAGAGCCTCTAAATTAGAGGTCTCTAGCATTGCCCCGGATGAAAAGAGTCTGACATGTGATGCACAAAAGACGTTATTGTGTGTCTTACAAGTATTGAAAAATGTTTGGATTTTTTTTTTTTAAACTCCACAATTTTTTTTTCAATAATGGCTTGAACCTTTTTTTTTTCCTAAATCAAGATTTCCTCTTTAACTTTTTTTTCTTTGATTTTTTATTTGCGGGGTTATTGGATCCACTTTTAAGCCTAATTTTTATAATCCGAACCGTTCATATTTTAAGATTTGTTAATTATATTATACTTGTAAAATATCAAATTGATCAGATATCAAAAAGTATGTGTTCAGATCATTGAATTAAAAATTATTTTTTTTAAAATTTAATAAACAATATTTCGAACACATACTTTTTGATATCCGATCAACTTGATTTTGTACAAGTATAATACATTTAACAAATTTTAAAATGTGAACGGTTCAGATCATCGAAATTAAACCCAATTACCCAGTAAGTAGGAAGTCAAGGAGGATAGGCAAGGAGGGGATCTTGATTCTTTTTTCCCACCTCCTGACTCCCTCTTCACTTGATTGGCCACTTTCTTTCTTTTTTTCTCTTTTTTTTTCTTCTCCTCCAATCACCATCTGTCACATGTGTGTGTGGTGGTGAAAGTGGTGATAGGAAGAAATTTCAATCATCACCCTTTTTTTTTTTTAATCTTAATCATTGATATATATATATATATATATAGGTTTCATTTATGCATGTGTAGATTCACATTACCAATAATTAGGATCTAGAAGGAATTGTGAGAACCCTATCTCAATCATCATTGATAAGTATTATACCCATTTCTTCAAAAAAAATAAAAATAAAAATAAAAATTTTTTTTTTATACCCATGTGCTTGCTGACAAAAGGAAACTAAGAGGAAATTTCTCATTAGCATATCCGCATGAAAAAGATTTCACACCTCTAAGCTCTAAAACTGTGGGTGTGATTTGATGTTTTGATTTTTTTTTTTTTTTTTGTTGGTTGAGAGTTGCCACATTGGTAGAACTCTGTTTAAGTCTTTACTAGTAGGGCTATTAACCATTACTGCGTATCCGCATAAGCTTGCTACGTTACTTTCTAAGGTCTACTTTGACAATTGAATTAACAGTGCTGCTACAGACCTCCACTGGGGGTCGATCCCCAGTGACGTGGCGGGCCTTCATTGGCCAATTTTTTGTTTTTTTTTTTTTTTTTTCTTTCTTCCAATCCCGCAGTGCCACGTGGCACTGGGGTCGGTGGGGGTCACATTTGCTGGGGTCCGGCGCATTTCTGTTGAATTAAAAGTTAAAAGGCTTGATTTGACAGAAAAGTTTGAATTAAAATAACTATAAAAAGGTAAAATAAATTTTAAAAATTAATAAAATAAAACATTATATTCAAATTATAATTATTTTATTTTTTTATAAAAGTTAAAAAAGTCAAAAAAAATTATCATAAATAATATTTTTTAATTTCAAATTAAAATAACTAAAAAATTAAAAAATCAAAAAATAACCCATATCCAAACGAAGCCTAATTTTTTTAATTTTTTTGAGTTGCATTATTATTATTATTATTATTATTATTATTATTGTATTTTTTTTTTTAAAGTCAAAAATTTAATTTTTGAACTTCTTAAAATAGACTTATATTAGCTTGATATGGTCTAAAAGAACTCTTATATCAAAATAGGTATGACAAAATAAATTTTGACATTATTACAATACATCACTTAGGAATTGTTTGGGATGACTTAAATAAGTGTACTTTTTGTCTTTTTACGAAAAAATATACAAAAAAATAGAGAGATGATGTATGAAAAAAAGATAAAAAGATAGATTATTTTAAAATTATCAAACTTAGCCTTAATGTAGTGATATATTATTCTGTTTGTATCCTTTTTGACAAAAAAATTATCAATTATTTGTGTCACGTGACAATAAAAGATGGAGAACCAAAAATTTTATGAGACCCACCGCCAAAGTAAATGAAGAGGGGGTTAGAATTGAATTATTTAATTAATTAAATTTGCCAAGTTACTAGGTTAATTAATTAATTAATTTTTTATTTGACTTAATTTGATTTGTTAAAGTGAACTTCAACTGTTTCTAATAATTAGGAGATTGTTCAGACTTATTTCCTATTTTGGAGGCCCCTAAATTAAGGTCTTATATCCTATTTTGATGTCTTATCTTTTAGATGGTTGTTCAGAGATAAAGCTTATATCAGATTTGAATATCTTTCGTATCTAACAACAAAGCTACAAAGGTCGGACCATTTTTTTCTAGAATCAAGGCGAGTGGATTTTTTTTGAGACACGTGACAACTCGTGAGGGTATGGAAGAACAACACAGTCTATAATTAAGGAATTTGTTTTTCCAAATAAGGCAAGGTTGGTTTTTTGAATTCCTTTAGGACAGACATGCACAACAAATAGAAAAAGATCTATGCAACAACAAAGGAAATATTTTTCACCAATCAAGCAGAAGAAATTTAAATTCAAATATAAAAGGATATGCGGTGATCTATGGGAGCTCAATAGACCAAGTTAATAAAGATAGGCCTTGACCGTTGAAGAATAAAATCGTTCCATTCTTAGGGGGTCAAGATTAGTATCAAAGACAAGAGTTCCTACATTTCTAAGAGTTGAGTAGAAATAGGAGTTTTCCCAACACTATATAAAGAGCTCCAATTGCAATATTTGAAAAGGTCTCTGACCAACACTTGATCAAAAGTCTCTCAATATATGTCTTTTAATTCATTTTAGCTTCATAACTTATTTATCTTAGCTTCATAGCTTAAGTATTTTAGCTTAGTTTCATAACTTCTTTATCATAGCTTTATAGCTTACTTTCTTTAGCTTCTTAGCTTAGATATATTAGATTAGCAATTGTACTTCATTTTCAATCAATGCAAGTCATAAGTTTAGTCTAATTATCTTTAGCACCTACAAATTTGTTAAAAGTCCTCTTCATTAGGGCAAAGTCTGCACTAATAGCGGTTCTTCTTGGCCATACACAATCATTTCTCTGTGTTAGAAGTCAGAAATGTTCAACAATTTCTACACCTTGAACTAGGTTCACAAGTTCTGACACGCCCACATTTAATTAACAAGTTTTTTTTTTGTGTTCACACCTATAGGACTTCTTGAGTGGCAACAGGAAATTTCTGAGAAGTGCAAACATGTTTACAAGTTATACACTATTTTATTATTTATTCTAGAGAAAATTTCACCAAATTGTCGACCACCCGATCATCTACCTAGTCGACCACCCAATAAATGGAAATACTGGACAATTTTCACCAAGTGATCGACCACCAGGTCATTCACCCCGGTCGACCACTCGATCGACTATCTAACATCTCTCAAAACTAAGGAAATTTCACCGAGTAGTCAATCACCCGGTCATCCGCTCGGTGGACCACTTGATCCACTACTTTATATCTCTCAAAACTAGGCAATTTTCACCAAGTAGTCGATCACCCGGTCATCTACTAGGTCGACCATCAAATAAAAAATAAATATTTTGTAAAATTAAATTTTAGAGTAGAGAGTCTGATGAAGTGTGTACATAAAAAAAAATACTAGTTAAAATACAAAAATAGATTTTTAGTTATAATTTGACTGAAATTTGCTAAGTTTGATGCGAATACTCTTATACCATGTATATCAATAATAAATAAATAAAAGATTTATTATACTTTTTATTCTTATACTATCGTCAAATTATTTATTTAGTTCTTAAACTATCGATTGAACCTACTAAATCCCTACAGTATATAAATCAAAATCTATTTTAGTTTTTAAACTATTGATTAAATCTATTAAGTCGTTAAAGTATTTAATTCTAACATACTTAGTCCGTATAAGGATTATAAAAATTAAATATAAACCCCTATGTAGTTAAAATTTTATTATCAAAAATTTTAAATTTTTATTTTCAAAAATTTTAAATTTTTATTCTGTTTTTAAAAAGTGAGTGTCAACTGGTGAATTTTTTTTATTTGGGTAAAAGTAATTATTTATAATATTTTCTTATGTATCTTCTAATTGATTGTTTTTAAATTTTTTGCTAATTTTTTTTTATAACTTAATTAATATATTATTTTGTTCTATTATTATTTGTAGTGAAGTGATATTATTCAAATTAACTATTTTTACTTCTTTAGTATATCTATTACATATTTTTATTCACAAAATTGAAAAGTCATACTATAATAATATATTTTTTTTTTATAAATATTCTAAAAACTCAAACAATTTATCCAAGTAGCCCACTTTTCAAAAACTAACCTGCTTTTTTAAAATGCAAGTTGAAAATGTCATTTGCAATTTCATATTGACTTGACTTACTAATATGTAGATGTGGAACATGTCAATATGAAATTGCATATTCAAGATACAATTTCACCACGAAATTGTATTGAAATTGTATCTTGAACCTACGATCTTAAAATGTATATTAGTTTGATAAATTGTTTGAAAGTTGGTTATTTACATAAATAGTTTAATTTTTTGGAATATTTCACCCACAAAAAAAAAAAAAAAAAGTGTCCTAGTACTAAGGACTAGTTTGGAAATAAGCTATTTTAGTAATTTTTTTATGTTTTTACAAAAATATGAGGTGAAAAAAATTAAAGTGAATTACACTAACGATCTTGTAGGTTGGGTGTCACTTTAGTCTCTGGTATTTCAATTGTGATATATTTATCCTTGAATTTTAAATCTTGTTACAAATAAGGACAATTTAAGACATTGTTGCTCTATTTCAAAGGTGAAGTTGTCAATTTGATAAAATACAAACAAGTTTGATAAAAATAAATGTGAAAAAATTACTTTTAAAATTTTAAAAATTATTTTTACTCACCAAAGATAAAGTTATATAAAAGCGAAAATTTTTTTATTTTTTTACCAAATTATTTTTCAGTATTTGTTTGGATGATAATCATGTAATGAGTGGTTGTTTTTGTTGATATTTTTGGATGGTTATCATTTACTAGATGATTGTATTTGTTGTTAACATATATTTTTGGATGGTTATTAACTTTATAATTGATATTTTAATATATGAAATATTATTAGTTTTGAATTTTTTTAATTTAATGGATTGATTTGATAATGATATCAAAGTTGTCGCCATGTTTGACTTCTGAAAAAATAAAAACTAATTTAACAAAAAAAAATATCAAAACAAATTATTTAAAAAAATTATTTCTACCCTCTCAAAAAATAAAATTATATAAAAATGATGTGTTTTTAATTTATTTTTTTTCTACCAATTTAATTTTTAGTTTCTTAGAAATTTTTTTGAAAATAGATTCTGAAAACCAAACCAAACAAAACTTTATAACAAAAAAAGTTCCAACATCATTCATTAAAAAAAAAACCATTATATTTCAAACAACGTATAAGTAAACGATCACAAAATTAATTGCATGATGACTTTGCCCTTTAAATGGAGTAACAATGTTTTCAATTGTCCTTATTTGAAACGAGATTCCAAATTTAGGGTCAAATATATCACAATTAAAAAGTCAGAAATCAAAGTGGCACAAACCCCAAATTATAGAGACTATTAGTGTAATTCGCCCCCAAAATTAATATGTTTGAGATATTTTTTAACTTTTTATGAAAAAAAACATGCAAAAATGTAAAGAAAAAAATAGAATAGTTCTTTAACTTATTGATTTTTTGACTTTTTAGATATCTTTTGAACTTCCCAAACTTACGCTAATTACACAAAGCAAAACAAAACACTTTTAAAAAAGAAAATAAAATTTTAAAATTATTTTGAAATAAAATCTTAATTAGGTAAGATCTTTTTATAATTTATAATATTTATGAGCGTATATTTTATTTTTTTAATTCTTTCAAGAAATAAGTATGTTTGAATTAAATATTTTAAAATTTTAATAGATTCAATCAATAGTTTAGAGATTAAATAGATTTTGATTTATATATTTTAAAATTTTAGTATGCTCAATTAATAATTTAATAACTAAATAAATAATTTAACGATAATTTATGAATAGAAAATATAATAAGCTAATAAATAACTAACAATAATAAATAAATAACAATAATTTGCCAAAAGAGTTTGGTCAAATACTCCCAAAAAATAGTCCAACACGTGTTAGTCCTTTATAATTTATAATATTTATAAAAATATATTTTATTTTTTAAAATTCTTTTAAGAATTAAGTATGTTTAAATTAAATATTTTAAAATTTTAATAAATTCAATCGATAATTTAGAAATTAAATAAATTTTAATTTATATATTTTAAAATTTTAATATACTCAATTAATAATTTAGAAACTAGATAAATAATTTAATAATAATTTGTGAATAAAAAATGTAATAAACTAATAAATAAATAACAATAATTTGCCAAAAGAGTTTGGTCAAATACAAATAGTCCAACACGTGTTAACCCATTTCAAAGTACTTGTCAAGATCTAGTTAGGGGCGCTTTGGCAACCTGTCAAAAAAAAAGTCAGTTTTTTGACTTTTTAATTTTTTAGTCAAAAAAAATTAATATTTTTATTTAAAATAATCTAATTTTTTATTAAAAAAGTCATTAAAAAAAAATAAAAAAAATCAACTTTTTATCAACTTTTTAAAACATCACTTAATCAACTCAAGTTCCGAGAAATTTGGTGCCTGCGTGCGTGAAGCATAACGAGTATTGTTGTGCGCTGATTGAGGCACATTTTGAGTTTTATTTTAATAATTTAGATTGCTTGATTTTTAAAATATATTGTATAGAGTATGTTTGTAAAAATTTAAATTGATCAAATATTAGTAATTTTTTTAAAAAAATTATCTAAATTTATAATTCAAATATAAATCTTAATTTATTTTTTTTTTTTAAATTTAATATATACCTTAGATTGTTTCTCCATACCCAACATCAAAACCCCATTTTCACATCCTTCGTGACTGGAACCGTCTCAAATCACCCAAACCATCAAATTTATTTTATCATTCATCCATTGACCATTGACCATTGAATTAATGAAAGGGGCAGAATTGTTTTCAGTTGGGCAGCGCAATTAGATTGCCTATTCCGGCTGGATTAAGGGTCATTACGGTGCTCCTAGCACAACAGTGATTGTTATGCTTTAGATGTTATTTGACAAGTTAGTTTATGATTAAAATAGTTATAAAAAATAAAATAGATTATTTTAGTCACAATAAATAAAATATCACATTAAACTCATAATCATTATACTCTTTTCTCACAAAAAAAGTTAAAAAATTCTTCACAAACCAAGCTTTTTAACCCAGGCTAAAATAGTCAAAAAATTAAAAAGTCAACCCACTTCCCTAACGGAGGCTTAATTTGAAATATATTATGAACTTATTTTTATAATCTGAACCGTTCACTTTGTAAGGTTTATTGAGTATTTCGTGGCTATCAAAAATCATATTAATCAGATATCAATAACTATATGATTGAATTGCATATTTTTTATGTCATTTCTCAAAAGAAAAACTTATTATTTATTTTTTTGATTATCGATCATATAGTTATTAATATCCAATTAATATGATTTTTGGTAGGTATAAAATAATCAACAAATCCTACAAAATGACGGTTTTGATCATAAAAATAAACCCATAATACATTTCAAATTGAGGCACAACAGTCACTGATGTGCTAAAGGCACAGCAGTGACCCTAAATCCATTCCGGCTTATTTAGGACTCATTTCAAGTCTGTCTCAATAATTTAAACCGTTCAACATGTAAAATTGGTTGAATATTTCATCTTTATAAAAAAAAATTACATTAATCGGATATCGATAGTCGCTTAATCAGACCATATTTTTGTCAATATATTTTTTTTAAAATCATATTTACTATTAACAGAAACGTGAATTGATCAAGTAGCTATCAATATCCGATCAATCTAATTTTTTATAAAAATAAAACAATCGACGAGTTCTACATATTAACGGTTCGAATAATTGATTTGAACTTCTTGATAGGCCTACAAAAACCTAACAATATAGTCCAATCTAACTAAAACTAAGCCTTAGGCCTTGTTTGGGAACGGACGAATTTAGTAATTTTTTGGTTATTTGGCTAAAATATGAGCTAAAAAAAACTAGTATGTTTGAGATGATTTTTTGGTTTTTTACGAAAAAATGTGCAAAAAGCAGAGAGAAAAAAGAATCTTTGACTTTTTGATATGGATTGTTGATTTTTTGGCTAATTTAGTAACTTTTTGACTTTTTGGTTAAAATAAAAGGTTCCCAAACGAGGCCTTAAAAGAAAATCTAACCAGTAAACACCAATTGCTTGGTTAGGTTTTTCAAAAAATACTTTTCAGAAAATTTTACTTTCTTGTTTTTCGTGTTTTTTTGTTTTTACTGAATTTTTTTAATATTTTAAACAATTTTTTTTACTTTTTAGACATAGCTAACATAAATATACCTAAAAAGTAAAAAATTGTGAAAAAAACCTTTTAAAAATTCACTAAATACCAAAAATACAAAAAGAAGTACGAGAATTCAGTACATTTTGTGTATTTTTATGTATTTTTTAATATTTAAAAATGTTTTTTCACAATTTTTTTACTTTTCAGATACATCTAAGTAATGTGCATCTAAAAAAGTAAAAAAAAATGTTTAAAATTTTAAAAATATTCACTAAAAACAGAAAAATATGAAAACCAAAAAATTCAATTTTAAAAAAATTTAATCCAAAAAACTCAAACCAAACGCACTACCTGGCCACATCTTCTCACCTACATCCTTTTGGGATATTTGGCTCGCAAGAAACCATACGTAGCATTTGGTTTAGTTTCAAAATTGTGATTCTTGTTTTAGAATTATAATTTGAGTGTGAAATTGTGAATTGAGTTTTGAAAAAAAAGAAATTTGTTTGATTATGAATTTTGAAAAGAATTTTTGAAGAGTTGTATTTTGAATTTTTTGGATTTTTTTTCAAATATTAAAAAAAATTTAAGAATTTTTTTCTTTGTAATATATAATTTTTATTGAAAGATTTTTAAATTTTTTTTTTTATTTTGTAAATATTTTAGTTTTTAGTTTTAATAGTTTAAACTCAAAACACAAAGAGTGTGTTTGATTGGATAGACTGGATAAGGAGGGATTAGAATCCATCGGACTTGAGTCCTGGGAGTGTGAATCCCCCGGACTATTTGGTTGGATTGGATATGTATCCTGTGCTTGTTTTTTCATGGGATTAGATGTCTAGAAATGACTATTTTTAGTGAATCCACCGTTTGGTTGAACGGATTAGATAGGATAAATGAACAAACGACTATTTTACCCTTTTTCAATTGTTTACTAAGTAATAGCAATATTAAACATATCTTTAATATTTTAATTATTTTTAGCTAGATTAAATAAAAATTTATTTTATTTTATTTTTTACACAATTAAATAAATTTATTTTTTTTAAAATAAATAAATAAAATATCAATAAAAATTTATATTATTTTTTAATTAAAATTTTAAATAAATTTGTTTTTAAAAATAATAATAATTAAACAATGAAATTAAATAAAACAACTATTAACATTTAAATAATGAAATTAAATAAAATATAAACAAAATTTTAAAATAAAACACCAATAAAATATCTATAAAAAATTATTTAAAAATAAATAAATAAAACATGAATAAAAAGTTAAATAAAATTATTTTATTTTTAAATTGAGACATTTAAATTTTATTGAATTTTATTAAATATAATACATAATTAAATAGTAGATGGTCAAAATGGTCATTTCACCTCCTAATCCCAACAGTAAATAATCCCCCCAAAATTATCCCACACCCCCCAGGATAATATAATCCTCCATATGAGGGATAAGGAGTCCGGCCAAACTCCATGTCCGCCGGACTAAAAAAAAAAAAAACATCGGATTGAATTTACTGTGCGGATTACAATCCGCACAGTAAATAATCCCCCCCTTAATCCGCACAGTAAATAATCCCCCCCTTATCCCCCAATCAAACACACCCAAATAGTAACAAAATACATAGCTCAAAACTCAATTCAAAAATTATTTTCAAAACTTATAACCAAACACATAACTTGAAACTCCACACTATTTTCAAAACTCTACACTCAAATCGTAACTAAACACATAACAAAAAAATCAAAATATTTAAAAATATTTTTATAAAATAAAATCAAATAAAACAAATTTCAATTTTTTAATATTTAAAAAAATATAGCATAAAAATGTATAAAATATAATGCACATTAAAATAAATAAATCAATATTTAAAATATAAAATATTTATCCTAAAAAAATAAAAATAAGAAAATTTGTCAATATTTTAAAAAAATAAATTCAAAAAATTTTAAAAGACAACACTCAAATCATGATTCTAAAACTAATTTTAAAAAACAAAATAAAAAATATATTTTTTTTGCAATTTTTTTTTTTAAATGGAGTTTTGAAAAGAGTTTTGATTTTGAGTTTTAAAAATAATTTTGAATTGAATTTTGAATTGTATGTTTAATTATGAATTTTGAAATTAATTTTTAAATTAATTTTTGAATAATTTTAAGTTATAAGTTTAACGAGAATGCTACGTAGCTCAAATTTCGTGGCTCAAAAGTGGCTCAAATGGCCAAAACGACGTCGTTTTGAGTACAGAACAACATAAAAATTACCAAAACGACATCGTTTTGGCCATTTGAGCCACTTTTGAGCCACAAAATTTGAGTTACGAGACATTTTCCTAAGTCTAATTATAAATTTTAAAAAGTATTTTAAAATTTTGAGTGTGGAATCAAACGCAGCCATAGTTTTTCCAAACCAACAACCCTGCCCATTGGCAAACAGCTTTAAAATACTGTCTGCCATGCCATGGAGAACTTTCTAGCTTATCCAAACAAGCCCAACAAGCCCAAATGAACTCTATGGATTAAATGGAAGATTCATGTTAGAAATATTAAATAATTTATTAAATTTTTTATCAAATCTTTTATGGGGGCATATTCTGTGAATAACGGCACGTGGCTAAGGTGACACCGAAGTATCAGCCGAGGTGCCATGTGGCCTGGTCACACCGCCGAGATTATCTCGGCTAAGTCGAGGTAATTTGCGGAGATACCGAAATCTGGGATAAGCAAATAAGGAGCAAGAGTCCTAGACATGGGAGGATCTCAGTCTGGATAGAGATGAGGCTCAAGAAGAGTTTATCTCTATCTAGATAAGGGTCTAGGATGAGCATGGAGCCTGAGTTCATTGAATTGAGGCTTCTAAAGAAACCAGGTCACTGCTGGTTATAAAAACAAGGCACTCTCGTAGGTCTGAGGTAGGTTCTTTCTGGTGAGATTAAACACTATTTGCTATCTATGAGAGATATAGATCATTGACTTAATCGTCGAAGTAACCCCGGGTGACGAACCACCATGGTATTCTTGTCTTCTTGTTGCAGGTTGTTAGACTTAATCTATTTTGCCGATACTATCCAGCTGAGTTCCCCATTTGATTGTGTGGTTAAAAATCCACACCCACAATTTGGCGCCGTTTATGGAAACTTAAGGAGAATAGATGGCCAACAACAAGCAGGAAGAAAAGATTAGGGATGACATCCACAGTGGGAGTGGTGAGCATATAGATCTCAACATCGCGGAAGAAAACTGCAATGAAAGAACCCAGGATCTGAATCCTAGGTAAAAGGACATCGGCAAAGAGGGTAATGCCCCGAAGAAGGGTGGCCGATATGAGTATTACAACAAAATCGATCTCCCGGTATGGAAGGATAGATGCTTGAGAAGGGACTACCAGATAAAAGGGATGGCAAACAAGTTGGCAGACCTACAGTCGGTTGTTAACTTCATGATGCAAAACAACGTGATGCAACTACCGTTCTCGTTGCTGAACACGCCGGCACCAGTAGCCAAGACTGAAGCCTAGAAAGAAGGGCAAAAAACAATCCCAGTAATCCCGTAGCATGGCAAGGAAATGAAGCGCTCACATCGGCCTTCACGGGATGCTGGGCGTGCAGAATCAGTAAGAGGTGAGTCGCAGAAGACGCTATGAACAAAGGGGACCTATGTGAAAGTACCTCGGCATATCTAGGGAAAGGGCCTTTGTTTTGATACGTTGAATGGAGAGAGGTCCAGAAGGATGCATAATGACACCGGGAGCAGCGCCCCAAAAAGGCTGAAATCTGTCAATAGCCGAGCTCTTGGCCAAACGAAGGAGGACTTGAGAGACTACCTCCAAAGGAAGCGGCACAACGCCGAGATCACATCCCCCGTAAAGCCGAGAATGCCATTCTCAGTAGAGTTGGATACGTTTGAGGCCCCAAAGAGGTTCCACATACCGAAGTTCCATATTTACAACGGTAAGTTTGATACGAACTTTCATGTTGGTTTATATTTGAATTCGCTGGCTTTATGGAGTGGGAACGAGCAGTTGTTGTGCAAGGTGTTCCCCTCATTCTTTGGAGAGATTGCATTGGATTGGTTCCACAATTTGCCATAAGCAACTGTGAAGAGTTGGGAAGGCTTGGCCGAGATGTTTGTGGCTAGGTTTGTTACGAACAAGCTGTAACCACTAAAGGTAGACTTCCTGCTAGCTTTGAATATTAACGAGGGTGAAAGCCTCAGGGCTTACGCCAAGAGATATTATGAGGTGTTCAATCAGATTACGGCCTGTAATTAGGAGCTAGCGGTCATATCATTCAAAAACGACCTGGATAATGAATGCCCGCTTCAGAAATCGTTGGAAAAAAACTCTACCAAAGAGTATGGAGGAGCTCATGGCACGGATTGAAAAGTATACCAGAGCAGAAAGAGGATACACAAGGAGCAAAAACGCCAAAGCAAGAGAAAAGAAACGGCTCGCTGAAGCAAGGTCAAGGTAATTCTGGCGTAAACAGGCATGAAACAAGGTTGAGGGCTGTATAGCCAGTCACCATGATATTCAGGATCCTAGTTTACAAATTTCTGGAAAGGATCAGGAACCGACCGTATTATAGAGTGCCAGAGAAGATCCCTGGCAAGTTTTTAGGAAGGAACCTTGGGAAGCACTGTGCTTATCATAATGAGGATGGGCACTTAACTCAGGGGTGCAGGGCTCTGAAGATGCACTTGAAGAATCTGGTCAGACAAGGTCACCTAAGAGACCTAGTAGATGAGGCCAAGACGAGGGAAGAGCATACAAGGCTACCCCAGGCACCAATAATACCACTTCCATCACCGCCATCGCAACAAGCAGATGGGCCTCGGGTGATCAATGTGATTCACTTGAAGGTCAATGAGAATGATGTATGAGAGGAGACTCAGAGAGTAAGGCACCTGCAACATGTGTATCAGGTCTAGCAAAAGAAGCCTAGAACAAATGAGTACTAGGGACCAATGGTTTCTTTTACTGAGGCAGACCTAGATATGGTGCAACATCCACACAACGATGCCCTGGTGATAACACTGAAGATTGGAGAGTGTCAGGTGAGGCGCATACTGGTTGATCAAGGAAGTTCTTGTGGCATCATGTATGTTAGATGTTACAAGAAGCTTGGCATTCACCCAGATAATCTGGAACAATCTAACAGCTCAATGGTTGGATTCAATGGAAAGTCGATGTGGCCTCTAGGAGGCACGAATTTGGAGGTGTAGGCAGGCACCAAGAAGGTAAGAACGGAGTTTACAGTAATTAACACCCCTTCCCCTTACAATGCTATCTTGGGTAGACCATGGTTGCATGCAATGAGGGCTATTCCCTCAACATTACACCAGCTGTTGCGATTCTCAATCAAACATGGGATTGAGGAGGTTAGAGGGGATCAGGTTTAGGAAAAAAATTACTCTATGGAAACAATGAAGTTCACCTGCCACGTGCGAGAAGCAGAGACAGTAAGAATTAACGACGAGGATATGGAGGTCCTAGATGATTTCAACAAAGAACTAGCCGACAATAGTAAGAAAGCTTTGAAGAGAATTCTAGTCCAAAAAGAATGATTTTTCCTTCTCAGCTCAAGCTTAGCCGAGGAGGAGGAAAGGGGGTTAGAGGTTTGCCTAGACGCCCTACGAGATGCTATTGACCCCGAGGTCATTTGCCATAGGCTCAATATAGACAGATCGGCTAAACTTGTCATCTAATGGGCAAGGAGACCGACATTGATACTTGTGGAGGCGGCCGAGGAGGAAATGGACAAGCTGTTGGAAGCCCAGGCCATTCGGGAGGTGAACTACTCTACCTGGCTGTCCAACACCATGGTAGTGAAAAAGAAGAATGGCAAATGGAGGGCTTGTGTGGACTTCACCAGCTTGAATGAGGCTTGACCGAAGGATAGTTTCCCACTACCTAAGATTGATCAATTAGTGGATGCCACTTCAAGGCATGGAAGGATGAGTTTCTTGGACGCATACAGAGGCTACCACCAGATAGTAATGTATGCCCCAAATGAAGAGAAAACGACGTTCATCACCCCTAAAGGACTCTATTATTACAGAGTGATGCCTTTCGGGTTGAAAAATGCAAGAGCAACCTACCAGAGGTTAGTGACCAAGATGTTCAAGCACCTGATTAGGAGGACAATAGAGGTCTACATCATTGACATAGTCGTGAAGACTAAAGAACCTAGGAGCCATCTGGTCGTCTTACAGGCAGTTTTTGTTATCTTGAAAGCATATCGGCTTCGGCTCAATGCCTCTCTAAATGTGCATTTGGAGTCGGATCCAATAAATTCCTGGGATACTTGGTGACCAAGAAGGGCGTTGAAACAAGCCTGGATCAGATTAGGGCTATCCTTGACTTGAAAAGCCCGACATCAGCCAAGTAGGTCCAGATTTTGACCGGCAAGGCAGTAGTCTTGAATAGATTTATCAGCCGAAGTTCTGATAAATGTAATCTATTTTTTCAATTGTTTAAAAAGGCCACAAATTTTTTGTGGACAGAAGAGTGCAAAGTCGCCTTGGCCGACTTGAAAAGGTACTTGACAACAGCTCTAGTTCTGTCAAATCCAATACCTGGAGAACAATTGTTCCTATACTTGGCAGTTTCAGACCACGCAGTAAGTGCAGTGGTAATCCAAGAAAATGAAGGAGAGCAAAATGCAGTATGCTATGTGAGTAAAATCTTAGAAAGTGTAGAAATCAGATACTTGCCCCTGGAAAAATTGACACTAGCCCTGGTGATGACTTCCAAAAAGTTAAATCACTACTTTCAAGTCCACAAGATTATGGTGCTGACTGAGCATCCCCTGAAGTCCCTGTTGCAGCATGGAGATCTAACAGGCAGAATAGCTAGATGGGCAGTGGTGCTAAGCCAATATGACTTGGAGTTCAAACTTAGAACAACAATCAAGGGTAGGTGTTGGCCGACTTTGTGGCTGAGTTCACTCCTAGCTCAATCCCAAGGGGGGCTCCTGTGAGCCATGGCTTAGGATGCCCAGGGGAATAAGAGGAAACCCAATTAGGGCCAAAGAACCCCACACCAGCAGCACAGAAGAAGGAAGAGAAGCCAAAGCCCTATGATATCTACATCGGAGACTCCTTCCGACTCTTTGTCGACGAAAGCTCAAATTGGCAGGGAGCGGGGGCAGGAGTAGTGTTAGTATAGGCAGATGGGCGAATGATAGAGCAGTCTATTCGTTTGGAGTTCAAGGCGTCAAACAACGAAGTAGAGTATGAGGCGCTAATTGCAGGGCTGAAACTAGCAACAGCTATGGAAGCTAATGAAGTAGTAGTCTTCTGTGACTCCCAGCTCATAGTAAACCAGGCAACTAGAGAATATACAGCCCGAGATGAGAAAAATGATAGCCTATGTCAATGAGGTTGTCAGGCTACTAACACTATTTGAAAATTTTCGTCTACAACATGTTAGCTGAGATGACAATAGCCACGCCGACGCCTTGGTTAACCTGGCTAGCGCTATGAAATTAGGTGAGGCTAGGACAACAATGGTTGATTATTTGTTAGGCCCCAGTGTAGAGCCTTTGATAACGGAGTACGAAACAATGTGCATGGAGATGGGTCTCAGCTAGATGGACGACATAGTTGTGTTCCTCAGAGAGGGCAGACTGCCAGACGACCGAAAAGAGGCACACAAAAATAAGTTGAAGTCGGCTAGGTTTTGCCTATTAGCAAAAGGCCATCTGTATAGAAGATCCTTCACTGGACCTCTACTTCAGTGTGTACACCCCTCTCAGGTAAAGGACTTTTTTATATAAGATCCATGAAAGAGTTTGCGGAAGCCATGCAAGGGCTAGATCACTTACCCACAGAGCCATATCCTAGGAATACTAGTGGCCATACATGCAGAAGAATGCCGAAACCTATGTAAAGAAATGTGAGAAGTGTCAAAGGTTTGCACCTTTGATACATCAGCCAGCAGCAGACCTGAACCCAATGTCCAGTTCTTGGTCGTTTGCCCAGTGGGGCATAGACCTAGTGGAACAACTTCCCCAGGCAATTGGACAGAGAATGTAAAGAAATGTGAGAAGTGTCAAAGGTTTGCACCTTTGATACATCAGCCAGCAGCAGACCTGAACCCAATGTCCAGTTCTTGGTCGTTTGCCCAGTGGGGCATAGACCTAGTGGAACAACTTCCCCAGGCAATTGGACAGAGAAAGTTCTTGTTAATAGCCATAGACTACTTTACAAAGTGGGTAGAGGTCGAACCCCTTATGAAGATTCGAGATATTGATGTGAAAAATTTCATCTAAAAAGAACATCATCACTAGATTCAGAATCCGAAGAGCAATAGTAGCAGATGATGGTACCCAATTTGACAATAAGCTAATCAAGAGCTTCTGTGTAAAGTACAAGATTAAGAACTATTACTCTACTCTTAGCTTCCCTTAGAGTAACGGTCAAGTAGAAACATCCAACAAGACCATCTTGGATGAGATCAAGAAGAGGCTGGAAGCAGCCAAGGGAAGATGGGTGGAAGAATTGTCCAATATGCTGTGGGCATATCGAACTACGCCGAAAAGATCAATTAGGGAGTCTCTTTTTGCCATGGCTTATGGCACTGAAGCAGTCATCTCACTAGAGGTCAACATCCCTAGAATCAGAACCCAAAGAGTGGAGAATGGAACCAACGAGGCATTCCTTGCCCGGGATCTAAATCTGTTAGAAGAAAGAAGGGAGAAAGTAGTAATTCGGCTAGAGGCATACCAACAGCAACTTGCTAGGGCTTACAACAAGAAGGTTAACCCAAGGGAGTTCAAGATTGGGGACCTCGTCCTAAGTTGTCGACAATAAGAAAAATCCCAAGGAGGGTAAGCTTGGCCCAAACTAGGAAAGACCATATCGCATCATCTCGGTTGTCGACAATGGAGCATATCGGCTGGAAGACAGTGATAGCAAGAAGTTGTCAAGACCCTGGAACACTTATAATTTGAATTTTTTTTATCATTAGTTTTATTTTTTGTGATATGATTTTATTAGCCGAAATCTTAATAAAATGCTAGTTTGATTCTGTTTTTATTATTGTTGAAAAACTTGTGCGATATGACTGAAATAGTCTTATGACGATGTTTCCATATAAAACATGATAAATAACTGTAACAACCCCACCACGTATAATAATTAGTACTTAATTAATTAAGGAGATTTGAAATTTAATTATCAATTATTCCAATTCAATCTGGGATTTACGAAAATTATGGAGATTGATTCATATATGATTCTATTAAAAATTTATTTTGAAATTAGAAATTAAGGGTCCAAATGGCTTAAGAAAGTAAAATTGAGAAGTTGAATCAATTTGATTTTAATTACGGACCCATTTAGGAGTTTAATTAAATATTCGATTTAGTTTAGTAAAATTGAGATTCGATTAATTAGGTCTTAATTGGAGTTAATTAAGTTAATTAAATTATGAAGATTGAGAATTGTGATTATTACAAATTAAATTTATTTATGGGGTGTCCAATTTGAATATGTAATTTATTTGACGGAAATTTGGAGTCTGATTAGAAATTGAAGGCCTAAATGATTTGAGAAATCAAAATTGATGATGACAATAAGTTTAATTAATATTTGGAGCCTTTTGGGAGTTTGATTAAAAATCTGATTCAGAATGATAAAAATTAAATATAATTAATTGGGCCTTAATTGAAGCTAATTTGACTAATTAAATTATGTAGAACTTGTGATTAGATATGATTAATTAAATTATGATCAAGATTATCTCAAATGATGTGATGATTAATTAAGCTAATGGATAATCAGTGTAATGATCTAATCAAGTTAATTAAATAAGCTGAGGGAATTGGAGTATTCTAGAAATATGAGAAATGAGAAAGAGAGCTTATTACCTATATATGTAATGTAGTCACCTCTGCTGGAGCAAAACTCGTGGGCCTAAACAAAACAAAAATAAATAAAAAAAAGGAGAAAAGAAAGTGGAATAAGGAAATGAGTGTAAGCT
The DNA here is from genome assembly GCF_055761805.1 of Camellia sinensis. Classification (NCBI taxonomy): domain Eukaryota; kingdom Viridiplantae; phylum Streptophyta; class Magnoliopsida; order Ericales; family Theaceae; genus Camellia; species Camellia sinensis. Next base: position 88,713,253 of record NC_138963.1, read on the forward strand.
ATACATCATCTATGTTTATGCTTTTGGCTGTAGCAAGAACAGCCGAGTGAGAGGCAGAGAAAATCGTGAGTGAGTGAGAGAGAGAGAAAAAAGAGAGCTCAACTTTTAATGAAGAAAATCCAAAGTTGTGCTGGAAATTGTAAAAGAAGAAGACTCAAGGGAAAATCATCAATAATTTTTGAAATTAGAGCTTGAGGTATGAAAATTATACTTAATTGATGTAGAATCTTCATATCACACTTGAAATTAAGAAAATTATGAATCAATCTCATGAATTTTGGAAGAAGTTGAGTTAGGTTCATGAGCATGGATAATAAATTTAGAAATTAATAATTTGAGTGTGATTTTGTAGTCATGCATGAGATTAAGTTTCATTGTTACATGCATGAGCAAATTTATAAGTTTTAGTACTCTCATCTTGGATTTTGAAGAATTTGAGATAATCAATTCATGTTTTGAAGATAAATGAGGTTTTGATTTTAAATCCCTAACACATGCATGTAATATAATTTAAGAGTTTAACTCAAATTAAACATATTATGGAACATTTATTATTTAAGGAAATAAGTTTGGAAAGTAGTTAGTTTGAATTTGAATTTGGATTTGATATGAGAAAAATTAATAAAAATCTAAATTAGAGCAATTTAAGATTTTAATTATGGATTGAGCTTGACTATGTAGAATTGGTTGGATTTTGATAAATGTTCCATGCATGCAAATGATTTTTTTAAGGAGTTTATAATTTTAATTTCATGTTTTGAAGGAAAATAGAAAGAGCTTGAAGTCAATTTTATATAATTAAAAAGAAAATGAGAAGTTGGAGTTATGTTTATGATTATGAAAATTAACTTAGAAATTAATTATTTTGGGTTTTATTTTGAATATCTTATAGAAATTTGAGCCTTATTTTTATATGCATGTAATTTGGAGAAATTGAGGAATTAATTCATGAACATGGTTAAGGTTAATCAATATAGAAACAATTATAATTCTTCAATTGAGCTTGGGTTTGGAAACCTTGATATATATGAGATGTAAATTTACACGCATCATAGATTTCTTGGAATTGATTTCATGTTTTGATGAAATAAGAACTAAGCTTTGGAAAATTATGAATTTATGAACAAATGAGTTCAATTTTCAAATTAAAGGAGTTTGATGTAAATGATTTAAAATTGATCATATTTTCTTGATTATTTAAGAATTGTATGTTTTTAGATAGGCCATGGATGAAACCAAGTCTTGAAATTATTTTGAGAGCTCAATTCAAGTTTTAGAATTTGTGAGCTTGGAGTTGGGCTTGATATGAGGAACATGAATTGAGTTGAATTTAAGATTCAAATCTTGTAAAATTGGCCCTTATATTCATGTTAAAAGTTATATGGTGGAAATATGAGTTTTATGATATTAATTACATTGGTTGGAACCAAGTTTTAAAGCTCAAACATAATCTAGAAAAAAAAAAAAAAATCAGAATTTGACATGTCCGCTCGAGCGTGGAGAGTCTCGCTCGAGCGTACCCTGTTTTACTAGACTCCTCGCTCGAGCGTCAAAAGTCTCGCTCGAGTGTAATTTGCAAGCAACCAGTACTTTTGCAGACCAAAAGGGTCTGCTCAAGCGACCGAAGCTACGCTCGAGCGGAGGGCCCTGTTTTAGAAATTTTGAAAAGATGTTTTATGTTTCGTCTTCCATTCTCTTTCATTTCAAAGCACTCTTAGGCATGCATTAAACATTGCTAGAGAACATGAAAAGAGCCAAAGAATGTTAAACAAGTTAAAGAATGGAATGAATTGTAATATGACCCAATGTGTTATGAATTATGTAAGGTCAAACGCAGGGACGAATCAAGCACCAGAACACTATGAGTAATAACATAGTAAAGCTATGTTCAACTTTATTTATTTTCTGTATGATGAAATAAGATTTGTTATCTGAAATGTTATGTTCTATACAATGAATGATTGTCCAATTTCTGACATGTATTCGTGGCATCCTTAGCATCATGTGATATATGTTAGCTATTACCCGGTATCAGAGGTTCCATTATGGAACTTAATATGTCTGCACTCTGTTACCCATACCGGAGGCTTCATCATGGGGCTCAGCATGTTTATTCTCTGTTACCCGGATCCGGAGGTTCCTTATGGAACTAGTTATTCATAACCACCATGTGTCTGCATCTGTTCTGTACTTGTTCTGTTAGCGCTAATGGATGTACCACGTATGATTAATCATGAACTTTGATTTCTTTATTTGATTTGAACAAGAATATGAATATGGATCTGTTTATGAATCTGAATTATGATTTCTGAATTAGGTATGGACATCATATATTAAAAGCCTTTACTCTGTTATTATTCACTAGGCTCTAGCTCACTGTATTATTTATATATATAGGTGAACAGGCGTGTAACCAGGCTTAGAGGCATCTGCCAGGAATCTGTTTTTGTCAGCCAACCTATGTGCCTCCCGTGGAGGTTCCTGATATGTCAAGCGACTATAGCTATGTGATTTAAAGTTTAAGTTTTGTTTTCTTGATTGGTTAGACAAGTCTTGTGTATTTTGTAAATAGGGCTAAGTCCCTTTTTGTCTAATCTGTATATATATAATGACATAAGGATGATGTGTTTATACATATATATAAAGTTTAAAATTTTTCTATCTCATATAAGTCTGCACAGCTCAATGGACGTTGTATATTTGTTATTTGCTTTCGCTAGCCCCTAATATTATGTTAATTTGTCTCAAAGGCCTTCGGTAATCCCAGGATTACTGGCCGGTTACGATGCTAAACCTATAGGGACAGGTTTAGGTCGTGACAATAACTTAGACTTATCACATAGTAGAGTTGAATTATACTTACCATATGATAGAGTTGAACTAAGTTGGCAATGTTTCCGAATGAAACATGACGAATAACTTAGACTTATCACATGGTAGAGTTGAATTATTCTTACCATATAATAGAGTTGAACTAAGTTGGCGATATTTCCGAATAAAACATAATGAGTAACTTAGACTTGCCATGATAGCAGAGTTAGACTAAGTTTGATCTAGTCAGATTAACAGAGACACCAGAGTAGAAAACCTCAGCTAGGATTTGTTTGAATCAAACTTGGGCAAAAAACAGAGATGCGTGCTTAATGTGAACATAAGTGGTACTTAGATTCACATTAGGAGGCAGGAAGAAGGAATGAGGAATAGGCTTGATATTTGTTGAAATTTTTTATAACAATTTATAAGTTGGAGTCAGCCGAGGTAATCAGATAAGGGGATACCCGAAGTATTTGTTACCCGAAATAACCAACCAGGTTGTCAAGCTTGGAGGGGTTGGAATGATGAAATTTTAAAAGACAGCAAGCACCAGTAAGGAATCAATACTTGTTGAATGTTATTCAAAGAGCTTTTATAAAGTGCCCGTTGGCCGAGATCACAGCAAAAGGTAAACTCAAAGGTAAGTAGGTTCGAGATGATCAACAAAGGGTGCACCCGAGATGAAGTGGATCCGAGGTGATACATGTCAGATGTGTTCCAACCTGAAGTGATCACACAGTTAAGGTATACTTGGAAAAATTGCAAAAATGTTCTAAGTGTGGAAACATGCAAGATACAGAAGCAATGAAGTAAGCATACACAAAGAGAAGCTGTAGACACCCCATTTTTGACTGTCCTCAAGACTTGGACGTCATCGTTTGAACACTCGATGATCATCTATGCTCGTGTTCGTTTTGAGTTCCCGAAGGTCTCGGCCACGCGTCTTGCCTCAAGATCTCTCAACTTGACTGTTTGGTGCTTGGTTGTGGACCAAGTACTTGTGTTTTTGCTTTTAAGGGAAGAGGGTGGCTTGTTGGCCATTTTCTCAACCCATCGGACAAGGCATGAAGCCATCGGCCTCTTTTTCTTGCCATCGGCCAAAGGTGCTGGCCGATCGGCACTGTTTTTGGTCGACCAGCCACCTTTGTTGGTCAATCGGCCATATTTTCTGGCCGACCCCTTTCCATCTGCTTTTGGTAGATATTTTATGCCAGCTGTCACAGCTAGCATGCACATTTCATTCCCTCCATACACGTGTATGGAGGGATTTGCACCTTGTGTTAGCTTCTTCAAGAAGCCTTGGAATTGGATTCCTATAAGAAGGGAGCTCCTCCTCCCTTCTCAAGGGTTAGAAAAAATCTAAGGAGAAGTTATATATCTATCTATCTCTATATCTCCCTCTCTCTACATTTGTGTGTGCATTTGTGTTCTAAAGTGCATTTTGTCTATACTTTTGCACTAGAACACCTAGAGTTACACCATCCTTGTGTGCTGAGGGACTAGGAGGTTGGTTTTAAGGTTCTTAAGCTGGTTTTGATCAAAGAGAGTTGCTGGCCTTGTGTTCTTGAAGTTGTTCTTCAAAAGTGAGATTCTAAACTTTAGATACCTCATTCTTGCTTAAGCTTTCACACATACTTCTATATTGTTTCAAGCTTGACTCTAAACTACAAAAATTTCTGATTTTGTATGCTTGTTATGGTTTCTTAAGGTCACTTTTTGGTTGGGGGTTGTCTACCCCCTCTTAGGCCTTGTTTGGCCTTGTTTTGTGCCTTTACTTTTGAGCTTTGGGATCATCTTATTTTGACCTTCCCACCACTGAAATCCAGAGGAGCATCTTATTTTGATCATCTTATTTTGTCTACCCCCTTCTCATATGCTTGTGTTGTTGGCTTATAAGAGTAGCATGTTTACTTAGCATGTCTTGGTTCTATTTTAGCACTTTTTAGTGGCTTTTAGGACCTGCCTTAACTCTATTCCATGTTGGTTTGACGGCATCTTGCATGCTTCACATACTTGTAGAGTAATCTTGCATGTTTGCATAACATGCATCTTGTGTTTGGACCACTATTCTTGCATGTTTTGGCTTGACTCCAAGGAGTTTTCCCTCATGTTTTACCATGATTAAACTCTGTTTGGTGTTGTCTTGGTCATGCATGCATTGTTTTGCATAGCCTCGGTTCATTCTTGCTTGTAAGCTTTGTGCCTTGAGTTCATTAGCATGTGTTACTTAAAGTATTTTCATGATTTGGCATCATGTGAAATGTAATTTCAGTCCATGTTTCATGGTCACACACTTGCATTTATCACCTATTCCATGCTTTGGATAGTTTGTGTTTCATGCCTTAAGAATAGGTCATTGTGCATGCCATCATACTTAGGCCTTTGGGATGCCATCTAAGTGGGTTTTTGGGCTCATTCTAACATGCCATAACTCTGATTTTATTGGCCTAAGTCATGCCATGTTTGGTTGTAATAGGTGTAGTGCAATTGCCTTTTTTGGCGTTGTATGTGTCTTGTTTTGTGCTCACCTTTCTAGCATGTTTTGGCCTCATCCCATGCATGTTCTAGCCTTGTTTTGGACTGCCTTGGGACTGTTTTGGGTCACCTTGGTCCTTTGGGGCTTGGTTGATATGGCCATGGTTCAAGTACCTTGGCTAGCTTTGAACTTGAAGTCCATTAGCATGCCTTACTTGTGTTATGTGTTTGATTTGGCATCACTCTTAACATAATTTCAGAGCTTATGGTGTCACCATACTACCATGATTGTCACCCCTCGCTCATGTTTGGGTGTTGTGACCTTATGCCTTAACTCTTGGACCATTGCATGTACATGCTCATTGTGCGTTTCATTCTATCACTTCATCATTTTGGCCATTGTTTTGGTGTGGCTGAGGCCTATCCATTTTCAGTGTAAGTCCATGGATCATGCGGTTTATGTGTCGTTGCATGCTTATCGCATTGCATGTTGTCGCATCCTTGTTGTTGGTATTGTCGTCTCATGCCTATTACATTGCATGTTTGTACGTTTAGGTTGCATTTTGCATGCTTGCTAGTTTGTATTTTGTCACATGCTTGACTAGGTTGCGTTGCATTGCATTTTCCATGCTCATGTTACATTGCCTTGCATTTCCATGTTGCATTGTACTTGGTTGCATGCATTGCATTGTGTTTGGTTTGGGGTGTCAAACCAACTACGAGGAACGAGGAACGTTCGTACTTGAAGTGACGAAACGTGCCTCAATCCTCGATCGCCGACGCTCTTGATCAAGCATGATAGAGTTCTAGGCATTCATATGTTTTTTTTTGTCGCATTCATTCCACATTGATTTGCACACTTGGCTCCTTTGGCCATCATGCATTGAAATACGTGATTGATGGCCCGAGGGTCGAGAACCATACTTCCTTGAGTTCATGACATGATAGGAAGGGTGGTTGTGCACACATTGCTTTGAAAATGCATTGCCATGCTCTGTTTGTCCTCTGTTGTGGCAAAATAGCATTCTGCAGGAAGAGATGGCCGGTCGGCTACAAATTTATGGCCGAGGGCTCCATTATTGGTCAATGACTAATTCCCCTTGGCCGATGGCCTTTCCACTTAGCCGATGGCCTCTGAAAGCACCTAGAAGGTGATTCAGAAGCATCCTTGAGACTTGCACAGTTTTCAGAGGTGCAGAGCAGTGTAAACAAAGGCAGCATGAGCATGGCGATAGATTTCCGAGCGGAGCCGAGCATGCACGCATGGCAAAATCATGTTTTCTAAGCCCACTTGAGGGTGGCAAATCCACGTCTTAGCCTACTTGCGAGTAGCATTTTCAAACTATTTTCAAATAAACCAACATGAAATGTTTTGTTCCAATTTAGGCGATCTAGTCTATACTTGTGTGTTGTGCGCATCACATAGTAAATTCTAGCTAATAAATCGGAATAAGAACGCATATGTTTTCAAAAACAAAATATCATGTTTAGTACAGGCCGATCTTTGATCGGGCGAGCAGGGGTGCTCATAAATGACCTTCCCCTATCGTACCCAAGTTTCCGAGCCGAGGCAACTTTGGTGATGACGGACACGTGGCCTTAGGCACGAGTCAGGGTCTCCTAAATTCCCCCCAAAATAAAATATTTAGGTGGCGACTCTGTTTCTGGCAAAGCAGTCCATGTTTGGCACTTCTTTCTTAAAAATCAGTTTTCCAAAACGATTTGCCGGATTTGGATTCTTTGGTGATTTATCGGTCTCGCATTGCACTTTGCGGGATTAGATTCAGAACCGTGACATTTGAGTCCGAACTGTAGCATGTAGCCCTCGGGGCGCGTCTACAGTTTCTGGCGACTCTGCTGGGGATTTAGAGAACTTTACTCGAACTCATGATATCTTGTTTTGATTACACTTATGTGTCTCTTTGCATAGCATTTGCATTGGTGCGCCTAGGACACCGTGTTTGCCATATGCTATTCCTGAACGGTTTGCCGGAGGCTTGCTTTGAGAAGCATGCCATAAGGCTGACCGGTTGCGGGCTCTGCCACAACGGGAACACAAACCTTGGTTTTTACTGGGGCACCCTTTTGACCATTCGACCTAGTGCATATCAGAATCCATAGTGACTATTCCAAGCTAGGACAGGTTGCTTACCCGATTACAGGTTGTTTGAAACCGCTGTGTGCGTAGTGAAACCCTAGCTCCTGACAAAATACGACAGGGAAACCCTACCCCAACATAGGGGTGTTTTGGCTCTTATTTGCTTGTTATGTGCTTTTAGAGTTGGCCTCTACAGGAATGCGCGTATCAGTCTGCAAGTTTGGGTATCAAGCCTGCGGGCATCAGTACTTGGGAATCAGTTATATCTACAGGTATCAGATTCAGATTTGGGGCAGTGATTTGGGAACAGTGATTAGTGGTTGAGGACAGTTCATTCAGCTTGTGTTTACCAAACTGTGTGTTATGTTAATTTAAGCCGTTATGCTGTCCTTTTTCCTGTTCATTATTTCCTTATTATGCTTTATTTATCTTTTTGCAAGGTAGTTTAGCACCATTGCATCCGACTAGGCAGATATCCCCCGAGCACTCTGGGTTAGAGGTCGTAGACTTAATCGATCTAGGGATCTGATAAACGGACAAGCAGTGTTCCTTTCTTTACCCCCGGTTACCAAACGGAGGTCAAAAGGGCGCAGTGTATCGGTACAGCGGTCGTCAGATCAGTGGTCTACCCCATCAGTGGACAGTCAAGCTGAGGTCTTAGTTTCTACTGTAGGGACAGATATACCGGTTGTGCAGATAGATCAGCACGATATGGCAGGCATAGAGGAGATAATGCGTTAGCTCCAGGAAAGTATGAGAACTATGCAGCAGGACGCTGCCCGTCAAGCAGAATTTGCCAAGCAACAAGCCGAGGTCATGGCCCAACATGCAGAATTAATCGCCAGGTTACAGCAGCAAACCGGAGCATCTGCTTCACACCAAGTTCCTCCCCCACCAAGAGTTCCAATACCTAGGGAGACACCAAATGTCCAGGAAGATACGGACGTTCCGACAGGGCCGGCTCCGCCTCCAATCCTACCCTAGCTATCCAAAACACCTACCAACTTACCGGATTCTCCCTTTGAGTTTGAGGTAGACCCCAGAGCGTTGAAAGTGAGCAAGCTTGAAAAGCTGTTCAAGAAATCTCAGGGTGTGAAAACCATTCCAGATATTGAGGACGGATACACCGACTCGGCCGTGACACTGCCAGATCGGTTTAAAATGCAGCACATCGACCGCTTTGACGGGTTTGGGGATCCTATAGTGCATTTACGGTTGTCTTCGAACATACTAAGGCCGATGGGCCTCTCCAAATTGCAGAAGCTTTCTTTGTTTGGCCGGACCCTGTCGGGTGTAGCGGCTATTAGGTATGCAAAATTGGAGGATGCTGTTAAGAGGAATTGGGATAAGATGGCTGAGGCCTTTGTAGCTCAATACTCTTACAATACGCAGATCGAGGTCACAACTCGTGATCTCGAGACCACTAGGCAAGAGCCGAAGGAGAGCTTCTCCGATTTTGTGACCCGCTGGAGGGCTAAGGCCTCGATGGTGACCATCAGGCCGGTCGACAATGACTGAATACGGATGGTTGTGCTCAACCTCCAGCCCAAGCTCATGCAAAAGATGATCGTCCTCCCCCTCCGTACCTTTGCAAATTTACATGAGATAGGGGTGCAGATCGAGGACACTATGAAGCAAGGCCTCATTGATCATGAGAGAGAACAGGCCAGGAGGGCATGCAACTGCTGTATGAATGCAGGCATAAGCAGTGTTGCAGCTGCTAGAGCTTCAGATGTGAGTATGGTTACCACCACCACCACCCCAAGAACCCTTTCAGCTACACCATTCACCGGTGCGTCCAGAAATAGTTCACAAAGCAACCAAGTTTCCACCCAGAGGCCAAAGAACCTTTACCCCACTATACATGCCTTTGTCCAAGACCCTGGGGGTTTTGATCAGGAAAGGGCACTTGAAGCCCCTAGAGCCGCGGCCATTGCCAAAAAAACTTCCCCTCTCCCACAACCCAGCTAAATATTGTGAATTTCACCAACAGCATGGTCATGACACTGACCAGTGTTATAGATTGTGTCACGAGATTCAGGATCTTGTTGACAATAGGGCGATCGTGCCTCCGGAGAAACCGAATGTCACAACCAACCCTCTCCCACCACATAACCAAGCTCTACCTCCCAAACGCATCAATTTGATCCAAATAGGGGTTGTGTCATACGACCCTAGTATATATATCACCCCTTCTCACCTACCTAAGCCGGAGGTGTTCATTCCTGACAGCAATGATTTGTGCGTGTTGGACATCTCCCAAACCCAACCCAAAATGGTGGTGGTGACTATCGAAGATAGAATTGGGTCGACTATGGGGGCAGATGAGATTGATAATACAGAGCCTGAGGGGTCTGCGATCTTCATGTACAACCTGAGCGGTTGGATTACGTCAGTAGGCCAGGCTAGGCCGAATGTGGAATTGCCAGTAGGGGCAGAGATTTGTGTAGTACGAGAGGATGGACCTAATCAGGGGCTGGATGACCTGGCAGAACTGGAGGAGGACATCGCAAACCTTCAATTCTTCGACAAATAGGACCCAAGAGACGTGGCTATCGACTGGTTTGATTTGGATAGGGCAACGGAGTCTACTAGGTGGCTTGACGACCAGCCAGATGTTGTTGAACAACCTCAGCTAGAGCAGGGTCCGTCAAGGACGGGAAATCAACTATGGCCGGAAGGGCCGGGAATCTGGATGCATCGCCGGAGATCGCCGGTGTTAAGAATTTCGCTCGGGATCCGGACAATTTGAATATAGGAGGTGTTGGACAGCAAGCTACGCTGAAGCAGTCTGAGCGAGAAAGGATCGAGGATTCTGAGAGGGCCAGAAAGGCCAAGGCCCCTGCAGGGATAGAACGTGTTGTGTGCACAGGAACAAAGCATGCTACGGGCACAGGAACGGAAAGTATTGTGGGCACAGGAATAGTTGTAACGGAGCCGGATAGGTGCCTGTCAGCTGCTGATGGCATGTGGTGGGAAGATGATGATCTATGTCTTGCCCACACAGATGAATACTGGGGGAGTAACCAGCCAGATGATACCTGGTACATTGGCGAAGTTGATCACATGACTAGGAGTGAGTGGTATTTCAAGCCCCCGCACTTAGATCAACCAGAAGCGTCCGAAAAGGACAGGGAGGCAGACAAGCAAAAGGATAAATTTCTCGAAGAAGAGGCTGTGCTGAAACAGCTGAAGAAGATACAGGCAGACATCTCCATCTGGGGACTGCTTATGGCTTCACGAGTCCATAAACAAGCTGTCCTTTTTGCTATGGACAAGGCCAAACTTTCAATAGATACCACGCCTGAGCAGCTGGTAGGATTGGTTTTTCCAGGAGGAGCTTCCCTGACGTTGACCTTTTCTGACAAGGAACTGCCGCTTGAGGGCACAAACCATAACAAACCGCTCTACATCTCTGTGGAGTGTAGAGACAAGTGGGTACCGGTAGTTCTTGTCGACACGGGGTCTGCCATTAACGTGTGCCCGTCGAGGACGTCATATGCAATTGGGTTGAAGCCCGCGGACTTTGTGCCAACTACCCAGATGATAAGGGCTTATGACAATACTAGCAGAGAAGTGATGGGGACTATGCAGATTCAGACCAAGGTTGGTCCAGGACATCACGAGATTGACTTTCATGTCTTGGACGTTCCTGCGACCTTCAATCTACTCTTAGGGCGGCCGTGGCTGCACCAGGTTAAGGCGGTTTCTTCCACCCTGCATCAGATGTTGAAATACCCTCACGGGAAGGGGGTGGCTATAGTTTTTGAGAATTCGTCAATCCATCCGCCGCCAGAGGTGTCTACACCGATTTTGAAAATCGAACATGGCACGGAGGATGTGTTCTTATCAGGATTCACCCTAGCCGAGGCCCAGGTTATTCAAAATATCTTGGCTGTTGATGAGGGGTTATATGTCAGCGCACAGTCAGTGTACCTCACGAACAAGCTCCAGCATATCCCTGGGATGGGATTAGGAAAGAGTGCCCAGAGAGGCATTGCAGTATCGGCCGAAGTGCTGCACAACCCGCATACATTTGGTCTAGGTTACCTGCCTACCAAGGAGGACTGGGTGAGGAAAGGCAAAGAAATGGCCGGAAGGGCCAGAGCTAAGCAGGTGGGAATGCATTTTGAGTTGATGCACAGACCTATTCAGGGTACCCTAAATGAACGCTTTGTCCGGAAGGGGGAAGACTTTCCATTCTGCGGCTTCCCAGAGCCATGGTTGAATGCCGAGAAGAGACGCCTGCCGGGTTTTGAGATCTTCTTCGATTTACAATTGTCTGGGGATGATGTTACCGAGGAGCAGACAGACCCATCAGCTGAGGTTGAGGAGTGTAAGGAAGTGGATTCCGAGAGCACCGAGATTGAAATGGGGGTAGCACTGGCTTGTCTACTATCAGATCCTCCGATCGTACATGAGTGCTTTGGGGATGACCTCTCAGTGTCCCTGATTGGGAATGAAACGGCTGCGAGCCTATCTTCAAACATTTTGGATGCGTCCATCGCACCCTCCCTCGTCTGGCAATACGATGAGGGATTCTTATCGAGCAACACCGGGTCAGGTAGTGAGTCGGAATCTGATTCCATCGAGTCTTGTGAGTCGGAATCAGGTTCCAGGTCGTCTGAGTCTGAGTCTGAGTTCGGTATTCCTGGGGGTGACAACCCGGATGCCACAATCCTGTTTAGGTCGTCTTTTTCTTTTTCCTTTGAGTCTGTTGTAACAGAGGAATCAGGTAACTTGGAAGTGATTAATGAGAATGGAATGGCTGTGGCCTTTGAGTATTTTTCTGTGCCTTTGATTTATTGCATTAATTCAGACTTTCAAAACTTCGATGAAAACGACGAGGAAGAAATTCCTTTGGTTTTGAAATATTTGCTAGATCAGGGGTAGGAGAGGTTTGTAAAATCGCTGGTTGATGAAATCATCCAAATTAATGTTAGTACTGAGAAGAACCCGCGGCTGGTCCAAATCGGGTCCACGTTGTCTTCGGAGGAGCGCGAGCACTTAGTCGCTTTATTAAAAGACTTCAAAGATGTTTTCACGTGGTCCTACGAAGACATGCCTGGAATCGATCCTGAGATTGTACAGCACCGGATCCCTCTTGACCCAGAGGCCCGACCTGTTAAGCAGAAGCTCAGAAGGATCCGCCCGGACTAGACTATCAAGATCAAAGAAGAGGTCACCAAGCAAATTGACGCAGGGTTCCTGCTGGTATCTGAATACCCAACTTGGTTGGCCGACATCGTTCCAATGCCGAAGAAGGATGGCAGAATCCGGGTATGTGTGGATTTCATAGATTTGAACAAAGCCAGTCCGAAGGACGACTTTCCTCTGTCGCATATCGATGAGTTAGTGGACTTCATAGCAGGGCATGCATTGCTCTCATTTATGGATGGCTTTTCAGGCTACAACCAGATTGTAATGGCACCCGAAGACTGGGAGAAGACTGCTTTTACCACCCTGTGGGGGACCTACTGTTATAGAGTGATGCCGTTTGGGCTAAAGAATGCTGGAGCTACATATCAATGGGCTGCGACCACAATATTGCACGACATGATCCACAAGGAGGTTGAAGTGTACGTGGACGACATGATTGTCAAGTCCAAAGAAAGAGAGGGCCACTACACTGCCTTGCAAAAGTTTTTCCAAAGGATCAGGGAATTTCGATTGTGGCTGAATCCTCAAAAATATACGTTTGGTGTTACAGCAGGGAAAATGCTGGGGTTCTTGATTACACAGAGAGGTACCGAAGTCGACCCTTCCAAAATCAAGGCCATCTTAGAAATGCCACCACCGAGGACTGAAAAGGAGATGCGAGGCTTTCTGAGTAAAGTGCAATTCATAAGACGATTTATTTCTAAATTAACCTTGACTTGTGAACCACTCTTTGGCCTCCTGAAGAAAGGAAAGAAATTCCAATGGGACGGCCGATGCCAAGCTGCTTTTGAACAGATCAAGCAATATTTACAGAACCCACCCGTGTTGTCACCGCTTGAGCTGGGGAAACCGTTGATTTTGTACCTTTCAGTAACTGAAACTACAATGGGCTGCATGTTTGCACAAGAGTCTGAGGACAAGGCGGAGAGAGCTATCTACTACCTGAGCAAGAAGATGTTGGAATACGAGACCCGCTACACTCCACTGGAGAAGGCTTGTCTGGCCTTGGTATGGGCTACCAGGAAGCTGCAGCACTACCTGTTAGCTCACTCTGTAATGTTGGTTTCAAGATTAGATCCCATCAAATATCTCTTCGAGAAATCAGCACTTACGGGTAGGCTAGCTCGTTGGTTGCTTCTGCTTTCCGAATTTGATCTGAAGTATGTGACGCGCAAGTCAGTGAAGGGGAGAGCGGTAGCAGAATTCCTAACCGATCACCCAGTTGAAGGGGATGAAGCAGTTGAGTATCTATTCCCAGACGAGGCCATCCTACATATCGAAGAAGAGTTTTGGACGATGTACTTTGACGGAGCGTCAAACCAATACGGGTATGGGATAAGGGTGTTGCTGATAGCGCCCGACAATTCCCGTATACCTCTAGCATTCAAACTCCGATTCAAAGTCTCGAACAATGAGGCAGAGTATGAGGCGTGTATTGCTGGACTAGAAGTAGCTCTGGAACTAGGGGCAAAATGGTTGGACGTCATCGGGGACTCGAACCTTGTTGTATCTCAAGCTAAAGGAGATTGGAAAGTCAAAGAAGAAAAGATGAGAATATACCACCAGACCTTGGACTTGTTGATTCCTCGGTTTGAGAAGCTGAACTTCGCTTATCTGTTAAGAGAGAACAACAGGTTCGCAGATTCACTAGCAACTCTATCTTCTATGATAGACATCCCTTTTTGAGTCCGAATGCGTCCCATCATCATTGACCAGAAATTTACGCCGGCTTACGAGTTGATTGCTGCCATAGATGAGGTTCAAGATGAGAACCCCTGGTATTACGATGTCTGGAACTTCTTAGAGAAAGAGGCATACCCACCAGGGGCAAATGCCAAAGACAAGAGGGCAATCCGAAGAATGGCTGCTCAGTTCATCATCTGTGGAGGGAAGCTATACAAGAGAGGTCATCTCGGGATGCATAAGTTATGTGTTGATGCCGAAGAGTCCAAGCGCCTAATGGAGGCCATCCATGGAGGAGAGTGCGGAGCACATATGAACGGGGAGATGCTAGCCCGAAAAATCCTTAGACAGGGTTACTACTGGTCCACTATGGAGGAGGATTGTATTGGTTTTGTCCAGCGATGCCACAAATGCCAGATCCATGCAAACCGCATGAACATTCCGCCGTCGAAGCTGTACAACATGACTTCACCATGGCCATTTTCTGTCTGGGGGATTGATGTGATCGGGGCTATCACTCCAAAGGGATCCAATGGGCATGAGTTCATTCTAGTCACGATAGACTATTTCACAAAGTGGGTTAAGGCCCAATCTTATGTGGTATTGAAGGCTTCACATGTTGCGAAGTTCATCAGGAACAACATCATCTGTCGCTATGGGGTCTCAAACGAGATCATTTCAGATAATGGTTCCCACTTCAAGAAGGAAGTGATCGACTTGTTAGAAAAATATAATGTGGCTTTTCACAAGTCATCTACGTATCGGCCACAGACCAATGGAGCAGTCGAGGCCGCCAACAAGAACATCAAACACATTTTGCAGAAGATGGTGGAAACCTACCAGGACTGGCTAGATAAGCTACCATTTGCTCTACCGGACGTCAATTAGAACTTCTACTGGAGCGACTCCATATTCATTGGTTTATGGGATGGAGGCCGTTCTACTTATCGAAATTGAAGTTCCATTATTACGAGTACTGGCTGAGTGTCAGATAGCTGAGGCAGATTGGCAGCAGAGCAGATTCAAGGAACTCATGCTCTTTGATGAGAGAAGGCTGAAAGCACTGTACCATGTTCAAGGTTATCAACGACGAATAGCCAGGGCTTTCAACAAGAAAGTTAAGTCCAAGAATTTGAAAGAAGGATATTTGGTGCTCAAAGACAACCAAGCTCCTATCCACGACCCTAGGGGCAAGTTCAGACCCAATTGGACTGACCCTTACATCATCAAGTCTATCTGGTCGGGTGGAGCTGTCATTCTGATGGACCTAGATGGCCTAGAGTTCTCCCAACCGATCAACATGGACAAGTTGAAGAAATATTTTCCCTGAGAGGCTCGCTAGGCTGAAAATCCAAAAAGGCGACCTAGACAAAAGTTAGAGCACAAAAAATTTGAAATTATAAAAACTGACCTCACAAGGTTGAAAACTCAGAAAGGGCGGCCTTGGCAAAAGTTAGAGCGTAAAAGGTGAAGGTTAATACACGAGTGAACCTCAGTCGAACTATGTAAGGCTTGATTCCCATCTTTAGGATACGTAGGCAACTTCATCCTGAAGTCCAGCCATAAACACTTCCCCGATCAACTTTGTCCATGTGATTGCCTTGGTCATCTTTGTCTATTCAGCATTCAAGAGCTCGGTCGTGATCTCCGGCGCAGTGCTATTCAGACTAGGGGCAACTTTCCAGTTGCTGGGATCCGGGGTTGTGCATCTCAGTGACAAATCTCAAGCGTGTCCAGTTCTGATCCATATCGAAAATGGTTTTGAAAAGTTTTAATAAAAGTTGATTTTGTTCACATTAATCTTTTTACAACTTAGACCATTTTTTGACCGAATAGAAGATTTTCAGTACCCACAACCTTCAATTACATTGATTTCAATACAGAGTTCTCCTACTCTTGAATACAAAATTGAAGTTGCTTTTCATTACATTCATAAAGAAAGCTTGAAAGTTCTGATTAAAAGCAAATAAATCTAGAGCATAGTTAGGTGTTCCTGCGTCCCCTCCTAGAGCCGATCGAAGCCTCTGATGCCAAGCTCGGCCCGATATGTGCCTCTTCATTGAGCCAATCTAAGCACTCATCAGAGAGGGTGTAGCTGAAAGTAGGAGCGGGGGCCAGAAGTCCTCTCGTTCTCCAGGCTGAGGCATACCGAGCTAGCTACGTGCCTCGAACCGGAAATGTAGCAAGGTACTCAATCTCCTCCTCTGGGCAAGTCTGATCATGTCCGAACTGGCGACAGAATCAAAACGGGAAATCGAAGACGCAGTGTGTCAAGCCAATCAACTGGATCCCGGGCTGACGGGTCATGCTGTAACTCATTGCCGGCAGATTAAGCCAAAGGCAGCGCCAAGCGATGTGGTCGCAAGACAAATTGCACATCCAGTTGTACCACCATCCTTCATCCGGAGCATCGACTAGACGTCGTCGGGAGAAATAGCCGCGAGCTGAATATGCTGGACACGAGTCCACAACTCTCAACTTGTCCATCAACCATACCTGGGGAGGGATAAAAAATGAGAGAATAAAGAATAGAGAGATGTACGTTGAAAGAAAAGCAGAGCAAAAGGTTTTAAGAGAAAAATCAAGCCTGAGGGCCGAGTGATGTGAGCAATATATGTGAGATGGGGTGGGAAACATTACTTGCAATAGTAGTGGACTCCCTACAAACCTAGTCGTCTCCCGACGATGAAAAGCGTCTAAGCCCGTCAATGTCTCGGCCAATGTCATGGCGATGCAGCTTTTGCCCTCTTTCAAGCCCTCAGCGACCTCAATTAAACGAATACTAAACCTGCCGGAGCCTGGGGCTAGCAAGAAATGAGATAGCATGCATAAGCAGAGCGCATATCATCGGTAACCCTGCCAATGATGGTCGCCGCGGTTACCAGTATCAGAAAACTGACAAACCAAGCTCGGAATGTCCATCTCTCTGTTGTGAATCAATGGCCGAGCGTCATGCACAGTAAGGCTGCACATCCGTCCTAAGGCTTGGACATGGCCGAACTGGAACTGAGGCAAGATTTCCTCGTCGCGCTCGGATTCCATTAAAGCTTGGAAATCCTCGAAAGTGGGACACATCTCTTGACCGCCAAAACTAAAGACGTGTGTTACCGGATTCCAAAACCTTGTCGCAGTATGGAGGAACGGAAAACGCAGCGGGGTGCAGCCCAGCGTGAATAGTGCATTTATGCCGAAACCCTAGAAATTCAGCCTTTCCGAGCCATCCAAGTTGGCAATCCAAGTTGTAAGGTTTTGGGCAAGAAACTCTTTCATTTTGGTGCAAATTAGTGTTGAAATGAGGAAAACTATGAAGCTGAGGCTTTTGTAAAAGATAAGGTGGTGAGTGGAAGACAGGTGTCAACATTCTGGAGGTGTTTGCCATTTTTGGCCAATCGGCCAAAAATAGTGCCGACCGACCATCTCTTTTAGCCGATCGGCTAAAACTGTTGGTTGATAGCCATTTCTTGTGGCCGGTGGCATTTCCCTTTGGCCGATGGCCTTCCTTTTTGTTCCCTGAGCTGATTATGTATGGAACATGCTGAGAACTTGTAACTGGTTCCACTTCCAATGCCTTTCGGTGATGATTTTGTGAAGCCGCGCCTGTTACTACAATTTGTTTATCGAGTTGTTGTACTCTTGCTTATCAAGTTGTATTTTACATTCTTTAAGTCTCTGCTTTGCTTATCGAGTTGTATTTACACTTGGTTAGCTTATCTAGTTCTTTGTTTTTATTATCGAGTTGTTTTTGTCGTTACTCGGTTCACTACCTGATTATTATGATGCAAGTGCTTAATTTTCAAACAAAAGTTCAAATCTCATTTACATTGTTATGTAATGCGATGCGATGCATAAAATGCATAAAATGTAACACTTTTTGAACAAAACAGCTGTTTCATTTCATCATGTCTTTTGCAAAAAGTACATAGTTTTGAGAAAGTAAAACCTACCTGAGGCAGTACAATGTGCTCAAACTACCAGTAAAAAGAAAAATAAAGCAAAACAAAAAAGAGGAGAAAAGCAACAAAGTGTCTGAACAGAGCAAAAAAAAAAAAGAAAAGCAGCAGAAAGTCTGGATCAACATCAATGGTCTTAAGTGCGGGAGTCGGTCCTGGTCCTCTTCCTGGACGAGGGTCCAGGATCACTGCCGCAATCTCCATAGTCAGAGTCTGAGCCGTCTCCGGCCTCGCCCTGGGACGACGCCGCCTCCTCGTCAGAATCATCGGAGGAGGGCTCTCGCGAACTACTGTCAGCATGAGCGTGCCTATGTCTGCCCCGGCTATGGAATGTCATCCCCCGCCTGGCTCCCCCTCATCCTCGAGCAGGAACAGATGGTCCAGCTGGAGCACCTCCCGCAACCGGAATCTGGAATGGGGCCTGAAAAGGACAAATAGCAAATGCATCAGTCATGTTACGCAAAGCAGAGTATGAATACCGAATACAGTGTATGAGTACAGCGTATAAATGCTGTGAGCATTGTATCAGTACAGAATGCAGTGTATGGGTCCAGTGTATGAATGTCGTGAGCAATGTTGTGAGCAGTATGTGGGTTACAGGGTATCAGTGCCGTGAGTGTTATGTATCAAGTGTCGTGTTGATAGTGTGATGCATCAGATTATGTATGAAACAGGTTAGGTAGAGTTTGAGACTATGGTTGAAAGAACTTACCGAGATATTGTAGATGATCAACAAGTCGATACACCGCTGTAGCATCCCTACTGCTGAGGCTATCAACTCTGGGGACTGGCGAGTGTACTCGACGGAAGCCTGCAAAAATGTTGAAGTCATTAGTATTCTACGGGATACCAAGTGAATTGAAATGACTGTATAATGCAAAGTCTAGCAGTACATACCGGGGTCGAGCCATAGACTCCAACAAGCTCATGATCAGCAGGAGGAGGAGCGGAAGGGATCTGATAAGTCTCCCCACCTTGCCCTCGACATGTGATCCTCGTGGGCAGCGTTGGCCACTCAACACACCGTCCCCTCCGAGATCCACTCCTACCATGGGCCTGAGTCGCCCTCGGTGCTCCTACTCCAGTAGGCGCCGCAAGCCTCTCCCTCTTGACTCGGCGAGCACCAGTCAAAGGCCGCATGAGATAAGCCTGAATGAACGTAATCGCCCTCGTCTCTAAAGTGCTCTGA
Organism: Camellia sinensis; assembly: GCF_055761805.1. NCBI lineage: Eukaryota > Viridiplantae > Streptophyta > Magnoliopsida > Ericales > Theaceae > Camellia > Camellia sinensis. Next base: position 88,732,622 of record NC_138963.1, read on the forward strand.
GTCCCAGCCGATCGTATAATCCATCATCTCCTCAAAGGCATACCTCTCAGTATGCCTCATGTGGGTGGGAGGCGGCCTCGGGACTACCTGCTCCGGTAAGCCAAGGGTCTGCCGCAAGAAGCACTCACCCAAGTACCACGCTCGGCAGACTGGACCCTCCAGTAAGACCCTAAACCGGGCAGTCTCTCGAGCACCGACATACCGCTCCCGAACTACGTCAGGCAACGGGGCCCAAGGCTGCCAGGTGATTTGCAAATAATACACAGTTTGTTATCTACTGTTATTGAGAGTACGATATAAAGCGAAGCTTAAATAAACTGTAATGTTTGACATACCTCGGCTGTGGTGATGGTGTCAAAATAGCGACAGAAGGACATGAAAGACTCCCGTGGCCTCCGCTCGCATCTTACATCAAAGCGGTGGGAAAACGGAACCATAGGGGGCATCTCCTCATCCGGCATTAAGGCAAGCCTAGGAAAGTAGGCATACACCCACAACTACAGAATGCAACAGAACAGATATGAGTATGCTTATCAGATAAAACAGTATACAGATAAAGCAGAGTGCAGCATGTGTAGTGTATTGTGCAATGTGTGTAGTGTACAACCAGTGTAAAGCAAATTATATGCGCGCAGTGTGTGTGATGTACAGATGATGAAAAACAGAATTGAAAAGATAGAAAATGGAGCATGTACCTCCCAGGCTCACCAGTAGCTTCCAAGCAACTGCCCACTGCGGCGGGAGGATGAGCTCATATATCCGTAAAGAGTGGCCAAGCCCGCGCCACCCCAGTCTTAGCCGCGGATCCGCGTCACGTCCACGAGTACGCTCAGTAGGTAAGGCCGACAGTGTTCACCCGGTCGGCGAAGAGCGTGGTCCCCAACAGGAACATGATGAAGCCATGGGCATACTACTCCTTCTTCTCCCGAGTAGTAGGCACCTGGATCCGGAAGTGATCCTCGAACCATGAGTACCTCACAAACCCTGACTGGGCAAGAGGTGGCTGAGTGCCGAGCAAGTATAGCTGAGCGACGTCCCACTCGTCCATATCTGTATCAAAGGGGATCGGATCACCCCCTACTCCGATGCCTGTGAGCATGGAGAAGTCAAAAGGAGTCATCGTCATCTCCCCGGTGGTAGAAAGGTGGAAGGAGTCGGTGGTGTCCCACCACCTCTCCACCAAAGCAGCAAAAAGAGGCCTACTCACAGTGAGGCGCGAAAGTCCCATGCAGAAGGTCCCAAAGCCAGCCTGATCGACAATACGGCGAACCGCATCGGGTAGCTCTATATATCATCCTTAAGCAACGATATTCCCATACCCCCGGAAGGCATGGGAATCTCTCTGTGTTAAAAAACAAACAGATGCAAAGCAGTGTCACATGTACAGTGTTTGAATGCCTTCAAAATTGGGAAAAATGCAGTGTGCGTATATATATATTCGAGTTTACACAGATATTGGGTGGGCTAAGCATACGACGTAACAGTTTGTTTGAATTGTTCAGTTGAGAATACAGCGTGTGTGCATGTGTTCAGATTTAAACAGATATCGGATGTGGGTGTGGGTGTGCTCACAGTGAACTACAACATGTGATACATCAGTGTGTCTAAGTTAAGCAGTTAAAGAACAGAATCGACTATCGCAGTTATATGTTCTACATTGCAGAAAATGAAACAGAGGAAGAGTATACCCCAGAAGCGCCGTAGGACAGATGTGACTCTGGCTCGCACAGCAAAAGCTCCAGTGGCGCGCCCTGCGCGTAGCTCCTGAAATGGCAGATGCCGTCGGGAGGCAACACGTGTACCGCCAGCCTGTAAGTCGCCGGATCGAACGGCCAGATGTGAAGAGGTAGGAGCTTGACCTCAGGGTCCACGTCCATCTCCGGGGGAGTCCCACCACATAGAATGTCGTCTGCCATCTCAAAAGAAGCGTGAAAATGGCCGAGAATGTGAAAAACGGGCAAGAATGCGAAAGGTCAACCCAAAAGTCAACCCCAAGAGGATGAAAAATAGGAGAAAAGGGTCGGAATATGGAAAAGGCACGAAAACCAAGTAAACTTGGGAGGAAACAAACCCCAAGTATTGGAAACCAAGAAAGAAACACCGAAAACTGACTTTTGTTCGGTTTAAAGTGTGCGAAACGAGAAGGGTTTCGCGAATCGAACGACGAAAAAAGGTCGAAAATAAGAGAAAAACAAGAATCGAAGGTCGGGAAATCACCTAAAAAGGAAGAGGAATGTTTTTCGAGCTTGGAGAAGTGAGGAAATGAGGTTTGGAACCCCATATTTAAAGACCCATGGCCAAAGGACAAAACTGCACCCGAAACTACCATTTTTGGCCAGTCGGCCAAATTGTTAGCCGATCGGCTAAATATTTGGCCGATGAGCTTATTTTGTGGCCGATTGATGGCCGGTGGCCTTCCCCTGTGGTCGATACACCTCCCACACCCTTGTTTTGGTCAGTTATGTGGTTTGGGACCTTCATTACTCAAGACAGTGCAAGAAAGTGCACTTTTGAAGCTTAACCGGCCTTCGTGTTGACCTCGAGCCGCGTCTTCTGTGTGCGATGCTCAGTGCGCGCAAGGAGTATCCTTTCTCGTATCCTTTTGTATCTTGTGAGTTCCGCAAACCGCTTTAAATATTTTGTATTACAATGCTTTGTTATGACTGTAATAAGCACGCTCGTTACGCGTCTTGCATTGAACAATGCCTCGTCTTGTTTTGAAGTTGCATTTCAACATCGCGAGTGATGTGCCTTCACCATACTTATGCTGAACATGGGTCTTTCTTGTTACACACATTGTTATACGTTGTCGCGTATACTTTACTTACATGTGTTCATGTTTTTCCTGCTATACACATTGCTATACGTTGTCGCGTATGCTTTACTTACATGTGTTCATAGTTTTCCTGCTATACACATTGTTATACGTTGTCGCGTATGCTTTACTTACATGTATTCATGCTCTTCTTGCTATACACATTGCTATACGTTGTCGCGTATGCTTTACTTACATGTGTTCATGCTCTTTCTTGCTATACACATTGCTATACGTTGTCGCGTATGCTTTACTTACATGTGCTCATGCTTTTCCTGCTATACACATTGCTATACGTTGTCGCGTATGCTTTACTTAAATGTGTTCATGTTTTTCCTGCTATACACATTGTTATACGTTGTCGCGTATGCTTTACTTACATGTGTTCATGCTCTTCCTGCTATACACATTGCTACACGTTGTCGCGTATGCTTTACTTACATGTGTTCATGCTCTTTCTTGCTATACACATTGCTATACGTTGTCGCGTATGCTTTACTTACATGTGTTCATGCTCTTCTTGCTATACGTTGCCGCGTATGCTTTACTTACATGTGTTCATGCTTTTCCTGCTATACACATTGCTATATGTTGTCGCGTATGCTTTACTTACATGTGTTCATGCTCTTTCTTGTTATACACATTGTTATACATTGTCGCGTATGCTTTACTTACATGTGTTCATGCTTTCCTTGCTTTACACATTGCTTACGTTGTCGCGTATGCTTTACTTACATGTGTTCATGTTTTTCCTGCTATACACATTGTTATACGTTGTCGCGTATGCTTTACTTACATGTGTTCATGCTTTCCTTACTTTACACATTGCTTCCGTCGCCGCGCATGCTTTACTTACATGTGTTTGTGCCTCAACTGCATTATTATGCACTCCTTGCTTGCGTTGTCGCGCATGTTCTATAAGCATTGTTATGCCTATTTCAGTTGCATTGTTTTGCATCCCTTCCGCATTGTTATGCATCACACTTAAGTTGCATTGTTATACACCCCTTGCTTGCGTTGTCGCGCATGCCCTCCTTGCATTGTTACGCTTGTTTCAAATTGCATTGTTTTGCATCCTTTCCGCATTGTTATGCGTCACACTTAGGTTGCATTGTCATGCACCCCTTCACTTGCGTTGTTACGCACTTTTCACTTGCATTGCTATGCATGTTTCTAACGATGTTGTACCTGTTAAGTTTCTTTCTTTTATAGGCACGATATTGTATGTACGGTTCATTTGAAGCTGGCACGACCAAACGAGCCAGACGGTATTGTATGTACTCCGCGTGAGATGTAGTGGGAATTGTATAATTCTCCTACATCCTTTTTGCATGAAATGTGGTTTGATTCTTATTTGCTTGCTTAAATTATTGCATGTTATGCTTCATTACAGCTCTCTCTGCATGATCATAAGTTATGCTCAGCTTTGTGCATGTCCTTTGCATCTTGCCCCTGCCTGAGGGTGCATATCTTTGTTATCTTGTATGCTTGTCCAAGTCTTCGGCCTTGTCGAAAATAGGTCGTCTTTGGGCTTTGACATTCACTCCCGTCATTGTTATGACTTTCGAGTTCTGTCAAAGAGGGGCCACTGTAGACACCCCATTTTTGATCGTCCTCAAGACTTGGACGTCATCGTTTGAACACTCGATGATCATCTATGCTCGTGTTCGTTTTGAGTTCCTAGAGGTCTCGGCCATGCGTCTTGCCTCAAGATCTCTCAACTTGACTATTTGGTACTTGGTTGTGGACCAAGCATTTGTGTTTTTGCTTTTAAGGGAAGTGGGTGGCTTGTTAGCCATTTCCTCAACCCATCGGCCAAGGCATGAAGCCATCGACCCTTTTTTCTTGCCATCGGCCAAAGGTGCTGGCCGATCGGCACTATTTTTGGTCGACCGGCCACCTTTGTTGGTCAATCAGCCATATTTTCCAGCCGACCCCTTTCCATCTGCTTTTGGCAGATATTTTATGCCAGCTATCACAGCTGGCAAGCACATTTCATTCCCTCCATACACATATATGGAGGGATTTGCACCTTGTGTTAGCTTCTTCAAGAAGCCTTGGAATTGGATTCCTATAAGAAGGGAGCTCCTCCTCCCTTCTCAAGGGTTAGAAAAAAATCTGAGGAGAAGTTATATATCTATCTATCTCTATATTGCCCTCTCTCTACATTTGTGTGTGCATTTGTGTTCTAAAGTGCATTTTGTCCATACTTTTGCACTAGAACACCTAGAGTTACACCATCATTGTGTGCTGAGGTACTAGGAGGTTGGTTTTAAGGTTCTTGAGCTGGTTTTGATCAAAGAGAGTTACTGGTCTTGTGTTCTTGAAGTTATTCTTCAAAGGTGAGATTCTAAACTTTAGATACCACATTCTTGCTTAAGCTTTTACACATACTTCTATATTGTTTCAAGCTTGACTCTAAACTACAAAAAGTTCTGATTTTGTATGCTTGTTATGGTTGCTTAAGGTCACTTTTTGGTTGGGGGTTGTCTACCCCCTCTTAGGCCTTATTTGCCCTTGTTTTGTGCCTTTACTTTTGAGCTTTGGGATCATCTTATTTTGACCTTCCCACCACTGAAATCCAGAGGATTTTCAGTGGTAGAGAAGTGGTTTTGGAGTCTTGTATAGGAGGGGGACACCCATCTCTCCTTATGTCTCATATGCTTGTGTTGTTGGCTTATAAGAGTAGCATGTTTACTTAGCATGTCTTGGTTCTATTTCAGCACTTTTTAGTGGCTTTTAGGACCTGCCTTAACTCTATTCCATGTTGGTTTGACGGCATCTTGCATGCTTCACATACTTGTAGAGTAATCTTGCATGTTTGCATAACATGCATCTTGTGTTTGGACCATTATTCTTGCATGTTTTGGCTTGATTCCAAGGAGGTTTCCCTCATGTTTTACCATGATTAAACTCTGTTCGGTGTTGTCTTGGTCATGCATGCATTGTTTTGCATAGCCTCGGTTCATTCTAGCTTGTAAGCTTTGTGCCTTGAGTTCATTAGCATGTGTTACTTGAAGTATTTTCATGATTTGACATCATGTGAAATGTAATTTCAGTCCATGTTTCATGGTCACACACTTGCATTTATCACCTATTGCATGCTTTGGATAGTTTGTGTTTCATGCCTTAAGAATAGGTCATTGTGCATGCCATCATACTTAGGCCTTTGGGATGCCATCTAAGTGGGTTTTTGGGCTCATTCTAACATGCCATAACTCTGATTTTATTGGCCTAAGTCATGCCATGTTTGGTTGTAATAGGTGTAGTGCAATTGCCCTTTTTGGCCTTGTATGCGTCTTGTTTTGTGCTGATCTTTCTAGCATGTTTTGGCCTCATCCCATGCATGTTCTAGCCTTGTTTGGACTACCTTGGGACTGTTTTGGGTCACCTTGGTCCTTTGGGGCTTGGTTGATATGGCCATGGTTCAAGTACCTTGTCTAGCTTTGAACTTGAAGTCCATTAGCATGCCTTACTTGTGTTATGTGTTTGATTTGGCATCACTCTTAACATAATTTCAGAGCTTATGATGTCACCATACTACCATGATTGTCACCCCTCGCTCATGTTTGGGTGTTGTGACCTTATGCCTTAACTCTTGGACCATTGCATATACATGCTCATTGTGCATTTCATTCTATCACTTCATCATTTTGGCCACTGTTTTGGTGTGGCTGAGGCCTATCCATTTTCAGTGTAAGTCCATGGATCATGCGGTTTGTGTGTCGTTGCATGCTTATCGCATTGCATGTTGTCGCATCCTTGTTGTTGGTATTGTCGTCGCATGCCTATTACATTGCATGTTTGTACGTTTAGGTTGCATTTTGCATGCTTGCTAGTTTGCATTTTGTCACATGCTTGACTAGGTTGCGTTGCATTGCATTTTCCATGCTCATGTTACATTGCCTTGCATTTCCATGTTGCATTGTACTTGGTTGCATGCATTGCATTATGTTTGGTTTGGGGTGTCAAACCAACTACGGGGAACGAGGAACGTTCGTACTTGAAGCGACGAAACGTGCCTCAATCCTCGGTCGCCGACGTTCTTGATCAAGCATGATAGAGTTCTAGGCATTCATATGTTTTTTTTTGTCGCATTCATTCCACATTGATTTGCACCCTTGGCTCCTTTGGCCATCATGCATTGAAATGCGTGATTGATGGCCCAAGGGTCGAGAACCATACTCCCTTGAGTTCATGACATGATAGGAAGGGTGGTTGTACACACATTGCTTTGAAAATGCATTGTCATGCTCTGTTTGTCCTCTGCTGTAGCAAAATAGCATTCTGCAGGAAGAGATGGCCGATCGGCCATCTTCAGTGCCGGTCGGCTACAAATTTATGGCCAAGGGCTCCATTATTGGTCGATGACTAGTTCCCCTTGGCCGATGGCCTTTCCACTTGGCCGATGGCCTCTCAAAGCACCTAGAAGGTGATTCAGAAGCATCCTTGAGACTTGCACAGTTTTCAGAGGTGCAGAGCAGTGTAAACAGAGGCAGCATGAGCATGGCGATAAATTTCCGAGCGGAGCCGAGCATGCATGTATTTGTCCCTCTTTCCGGGGCCTCTTTACCGCTTTAGTAGCTTAATTAATTTGTTTAATTAGTTAAGTGTTGTGTAATAATTAATTAGCTAGTTAGTTAGTTAATTAGTCAATTTGTATTATTCTTTCGGACCCTCCGTCGAGCGGGCAGATTTTGTAATAAGTGTGCGTGAGTGTGTGAATGTCCTCCAACCCCACGTCTTTCTCCCTTTTACTTACCTGCTTTTGATGGTTAGTTTAGGGTCATTTTCAATTAGCATCCTTATGCTATGCATGTCTGCATCATTCATCTGTCTTGCATGCACCGGGCTCGGCGCATCATACAAACCGCATTGTATTTCAATACCAAGTTGAATACATGTATCAATTGTTGCATTTCACATGACATTTTAGAATAGTCGAACCTACTTCTAGTTGCATTTTGTATGTGTTGCATTAGCCATCTTAACATGAACTAGGATCATGCATTGATTACTAACTAGTTTTTGTTTTGGCTCGGAATACTCAGTGAGTGTTTATGCTTTAGCATCCTTGCATGAGTGTGAGTGTTGCCATGATAGCATGCTTGCCATGAGGCTATTTGCTTATGTGATATAACTGCCTGAATGCCTGCGGTTGAAGGTTGGATTACTTGAATTGGAACAATTCATTGAAATGCGAGTTTTAAGCCCACTTGACAGTGGCAAAATCATGTTTTCTAAGCCCACTTGAGGGTGGCAAATTCACGTCTTAGCCTACTTGCGAGTAGCATTTTCAAACCATTTTTAAATAAACCAACATGAAATGTTTTGTTCCAATTTAGGCGATCTAGTCAATACTTGTGTGTTGTGCGCGTCACATAGTAAATTATAGCTAATAAACCGGAATAAGAACGCATATGTTTTCAAAAACAAAATATCATGTTTAGTACAGGCCGATCTTTGATCGGGCGAGCGGAGGGTGCTCATAGATGACCTTCCCCTATCATACCCAAGTTTTCGAGCCGAGGCAACTTTGGTGATGACGGACACGTGACCTTAGGCACGGGTCAGGGTTTCCTAAATTCCTCCCAAAATAAAATATTTAGGTGGCGAATCTGTATCTGGCAAAGCAGTCCATGTTTGGCACTTCTTTCTTAAAAATCAGTTTTCCAAAACGATTTTCCGGATTTGGACTCTTTGGTGATTTATCGGTCTCACATTGCACTTTGCGGGATTAGATTTAGAACCGTGACATTTGAGTCCGAACTGTAGCATGAAGCCCTCGGGGCACGTCCACAGAAGCATTTAGACAAAAAGAAGACTTGTTTTCAGAGATAAAATTTGTTCAAACTACAGAGGAGAGGTCGGCTCGGCCAAATTAAGGCTTCCATTGTTCAAATTGCCAAAAAGTTACAACTGTTCAAGAAAAAAGAACAAAAACGAAAGAAAAGTTTCTAAGTATGGGGATCTTGGATCGTGTTTTCGAACTATTCAGTCTCGACTGTTGGCATGGTTTCGGCCTCGGTAAACAGTTGCTTCGACTTCTCAGCCTCAATCTCGAGAAGGGTCTGGTCAAGACTCTTCTCGGCAGATTGGATCTCAACCTCTTCTGGAGCCTTCTGGGTAGAGGTATCTTTGGGAACCTCATCCTCCTCCTCATCTTGAGTCAAGTCCAAGATTTGATCATTCAGAGTTGGGAACTTGACCCCAACAACAACCTCCTCCTCTTCATCAGCATCCTCAACGTCAGCCTCCTCCTCATCGGCCTCCTCGTCCGATCCTTTGGGAGTTGGAGGGAAAGGCACTTGGAGTTGGTTAATATCTTAGAGTGGAGAATTCATTAGGATAGAAAGTTTGTTAAGAGCTGTTGATAAAAGCCTCAGTTGTAGACTTGGTTGACCTAGGCTTTATAGGCATCATGCACGTCGGCTTGGCTTTCAACGTAGGCCTTTTCATCAGCTGCCTTGATTTCAACCGCCTTGGTCGCCATGGCCTCTTGAAGCTCAGCCTCAACTTTGGTAATTTTGGCTTCAACCTCTTTGGCCTCAGCCCTGAGCACCTCGGCTACAGCATCAGCTACCTCAGCATTTTCCTCGGTCTGGTCTTGCGCATGTTTGGTAGCCTGACCTGATCCAGCAGAACCTTTATTTTGGCCTCGGCATTGTTAAGGGAGACAAGGAAGCCAGCAGCCTCTTGGGTCTTGTGGACCAATTCTTTCTTGAAAGCCTCGGCTTTCGTTGCAAAGGAGTGGGCATGCTGGATGGCCTAGAATAAAAAAATAAACAAATTTAGTAAAATTTCTAAGTATGAAGAACTTAAAGTGAAAAGCCAAAGAATACAAGTGTTGAAAACTTACCAGGACAGAATGCTGTATCATCAGAGGAAAGTTTTCATACTCACTGATCTCAGCCATACAATTTAGATCGATAGGCAGAAGAAAAGCAGTGGAGAGAGCGGCACCGACCTCAATGCTGTCAATGGCACTGTCACCAGCTGTCATGGGTCGATTGCCAACTGAAATCACTGGAGCCCAGGGCTCATCGGCTTTGAAAACGCCTGCGCCTGCTGTAGCCTCAGACCTCGGCTTCTTCGACCGCACGGTGTTGGATGGCTCGGCCTCGACAAGCCTCTTCTTGGACATAGAAGCACTTTTCTCGATCTTGACCAATTTGGAGATCGACACAGTATCTTTAGAGCCTATTTGAGTAACAGGGGCTTTTGCCTTTGCCCTCTTCACCCTTTTTGGCTTGGGCTTGGGTTGGGATTGAGATGGGAAAGATTAAATGGTAACCACTTCTGGCAAGTCGGCCAGGAGATCTTCAACAATGGCTTTACTATGAACCATGTTGTCGGCGGTTATAGCAACGGTAACTCTAGTGCCGAAATGGATCGCAGGTGGGGCAATGGAAGGGTTGGCTGGATCGTAGAATCTTGGCGTTGGCGACTCCGAGGAGTTCGGCGTCGGCATTGGTGCTGAGATGGTGAAATTAGTTAAGTTGGATCAGAAGTTGAGGGCTGGTCCACTGGGTCAGATGAGGAGGCTTGATCTGGCCTGGGCGAAGAAGTCGCTAAATGAGTGGCCGTCGATGTCTTGCTTCTGGGAGTGTCGGGCAAAGGACCCCGGTATGTTGGTATGTAATTAAGCAGCAGTAGGGCTTTGCGTTTTTCAATTGGCAAGCCCAATAGCCTTTTCAGATCTTTGCTGGGAAAGAAAATTTGGCGAAAGTTTTTTGATGGTTGGGTAAGAACTGCACGAGCGAGAAGGAAACATTAGTACAAATAAGAGAAATAAGGTGACAAGTCTTAAACAGAAACATAAAAGTTACACTTAGTTCTTACCCTTATCCTCTAAACACCGATCGACGCAAGGGAAATGGATGAAGATCGTCCTCAGAAGCAAATTCTCAATTGTCCAAGGCAATCAGGTAGTCATCTCTAGCACCTTTTTTGGAGTCAGGAAGGTCGGCTATAAGTTTGTAGGCGGTGGATCTGGGCTTGAGGTAGTATGTATAGCCTTTGTCAGACTTAAGGCCACACATGGTGTAGCAAAATTAGATGTCGGCTAGTGTAATCCTGGCATTTTCTTGACATGCCAGTTCGATTATACCATTAATAAGTCGGTATGAGTTAATGGCTAGTTGCATGGGGTTGAGTTTGTAATAATGGACGACTTCTCTAAAGAGGATGCCTAAAGGAAGCTGAAGTTCGCACTCGATAAATGCTATGACAAGGAACGACATAGTGTTCCTACCAGGCATGACGAAATCCTCCTTTCCAGATAATTGTAGTTGAATGTCGGCCGGAATAGAGAACTCCTGTTTAAAGTATTCAAGTTTGGTCAGGGTGTCTACCCTCCACTTGAACATGCCCATTATCTCAGCAAAGAAGGGTTTGATAACGGATCTTTTGTAAAAAGTTTGGTAAGGGTTTAAGGACCTCGGCTAGAACCTGAAAAGTACTAGGGTGAGGATTTTATTGCCTAGAGGAGATTGTGTTTCAATTTTCCTAGATATGTGATTTCTAGCAAATCCCAAGCCTAAAATCTACAGAGATGAGCAAGAATCAGAGACCGAAATATGAAAACAAACAAGAAAGCAACAGAGAATCAAGAACGTGGAAAGTTACAAATTATGAAACATTGAGCAAGTGTGTCCACGTGTGCAATAATCAGGAGCAATGACAAATTGATCAACAAGAATTTATGGCATTCAACAAATGGCAACACACGGACATCTAACAGATACAGTATAAAGCCAGCATGACGAAGCAACAGTAAAACAGATTCAAGAACAAATTTGCAGTGTCTCAACATGGCAATCGGAATCAGGTAGTGAATAAAGAATTCAAGCAGCAAGAGACATACAAATAGATTCATAAATAGTACCATGCTCAAGAATAGCAAAAAATTGAAAGATGAAAAAAATGAGAAGAAAGAAATTGAGAACTTACGGAATATAGCCGATAACAAGGACACCGAAGTAAGGTTTGCCGGAACCAGACGGACATGAATGCTTCGCCAGAGGTACGGAACGGAGCACAGTTACAGAGCTTCGAAGGTATGAAAATGGTGGTTTTTGTAGAGAGAGAAAATCTGAGGCAACTAGGAAAATCAAATTTGCAAAGTGAGAAAACGAAGAGAGAGAGAGAGAGAGAGAGAGAGAGAGAGAGAGAGAGAGAGAAAGTTTTGTTAAAACTGAAAAGACGGCAAAATGCAATGAAATACCTTGGACAACGTGCTTGTCAGGTGGCGCAGAGAAAAATGCCACAACCTGCTAGTGCATGTCAGGTACGAACCAGTAGGGAATGGACACGTGAAAACGGTTGGAATGACTGTGCGTGACAGCTCATGCGTAGTGGGAACTCTTGAAATTCTTGAAATAATAAGGCAGTAACCTCGGTTAGAAAAGCAATCTCGGTTGAGAAGCTTAAAGCACTTGATTCATGATTCTTGATCCTTGATAGGGTGGACAGTTGAGTCCTGGTTAAATGGGGCCAACAAATCATGATCTCGGTAAGAAAGAAGAATGAATTTTTAGCCGACATGTAGTGTGGACAAATGATATAGGTTTCATCACATCAGGTTGCCGAGGTAATAGAACCTAGGGGCAGTTGTGGGGACATATTCTGTGAATAACGGCACGTGGCTAAGGTGACACCGAAGTGTCAGTCGAGGTGCCACGTGGCCTGGTCATACGGCCGAGATTATCTCGGCTAGGCCGAGGTAATCTGCGGAGATATTGGAATCTAGGATAAACAGATAAGGGGCAAGAGTCCTAGAACAGGGAAGGATCTCAGTCTGGATAAAGATAAGGCTTAAAAGGAGTTTATCTCTATCTAGATGAGGGTTCAGGATGAGCATAGAGCCTAAGTCCATTAAAGTGAGGCTTGTAAAGGAACTAGGTTACTGGTGGTTATAAAAACAAGGCACCCTCGTGGGTCTGAGATAGGTTCTTTCTAGTGAGTTTAAGCACTATTTGCTATCTATGAGAGATATATATCACTGACTTGATTGTCGAAGTGCCCCCGGGTGACGAACCACCATGGTATTCTTGTCTTCTTGTTGCCGATTGTTGGGCTTAATCTATTCTGCTGGTGCTCTCCAGTTGAGTTCTCCGTTTGCTTGTGTGGTCAAAAATCAGCACCCACATCTTTCATATAGGTGTGAGATCCATACATATGTGAGTTTGTATGGATTTCACACTCATATAAGAGATTTGATAAAAAAATTCAATAAATTATTTGAGATCTATAACATTTTCCTAAATGGAAACTCCTTGTCATCCTTTCATCCAAATCAACACTGACGGCTGTGTTCTTGGTCGAATTACTTTTTTATTGGGGAAATCTTAATATACATTTTAAAAATGGTGTATGTATACATTTTTAATTATATCATTTTCTTTTCTAATTATGACTATTTTTTTTTAGTTATGACTTATGAGTTTTTAAGTTTGTCTCATATTATGTTTAGTTATGATATCTTTTTCTTTTATTTTTTAGTTATGACTCAAAAAATTAAAATTATGTTATTTTTCTTTTTAGTTTTAAGGTGCATATGGTGTACACGTTTTGAATGGTGTACCCCATAGTGTTTCCCTTTTATTGTTATTATCCATCAATCAAAGTACTTCACTATGGATTCAACCTCTTGTTTTTCATTGCATGTCTCTTCTTTAGTGTGATTGGACTATATCTCTCATCTATGAAGGTATGAGAGGTACTTACACCATAATATGGTAGACCTTTTCACACTAAATCATAGCCTAAATAAGTGGTGATTCATAAACGTTCCCGTAGGAAGAAATAAATCTGAAAGTTGCTTAGATTTGAAATACAAGAACACAATGCTTTGAAGCATTGTGACTATTAGGTTTGGAGACTCAATATCAATGGTTGTAACCATTGATAAAGAGACATCATGTAAGCTATAAATAGATGGCTGAAACAATGGAACAAACTACTTAAAATTGTTAATTATTTTATCTCTTTATTTTCATTTCCGGATTGTATGTTCTTCTTGTGTGATAAACATCCTCAGGGAGTTATTAATCTTAGTCATTGTTAGTTGTTTATCTTTCAATCTATGCCTATCGAGGGGCAAACATTGTTGCGAAAAAATTAGCTAAAGTCATTTTTTGGCACAAGAAGGATCCATTGTAATATATCCTTAACCTCCTTGTTTGGTTAAATCTTCTGCATCCAATGACAGCAGTGGGATGGCTACCTCACGCTGTGTAGCCAACTAAATAATATTTATCTATAAAGTTTGCCTCTTTATCAAAACCATAGATTTAAACCTAGGATTGAACTTCCCACACGTTAGCCATTTCAATTTAAGAGAGTATTTAAATTTAGTAAATCTATTTTAAGATTGATTTTAATAATCGGAACTGTTCACTTTTTATGACTTATTAAACAGAATATTCATATAAAAAATTAAGATAATCGGACAATGGTAATTGTATATTAGAATCAAAATTATATTATAAAAAATTGATGACTATTCTTAAAATTATATTTGTTGTCCATTTTTTAAAAACAAATATGATTCAAACATATAGCTATCGATATTCACTCATTTTGACTTTTTGTATAAATATTATATTAAGCGAGTCTTAAAAGATGAACGGTTCGGATCACTAAAATCGGTCAAAAAATAGACTTACCAAGCGCAAACGCTCTTTCAAATTATTATTTAAACTTGAGAGAAGTAAAACCCTTAAAGTTATTGAAATTTGATACACACAATCCCAATCCCAATTAATTTTTTAATTTTCATATATAAAAAAAATATTATATACTACAAATTTTTATTTCGAAACAATATAATACAAATTTAAGCGTTAAGATCCTCTAGAGTGTTATTCCTAAAGTGATCTCCTAGAATGATTCATCCAAGGGTTGAGATTTAGTCTCACCAAAACGACGTCGTTTTGGTGAGTAATTTTGAAAAAAAAAAAAATCAGGTTTCAAAACATCATTGAATACGTTCCTGTTCAAGCATGAAAGGGAGAGAGAGAAAGAGAGAGAGAGAGAGAGAGTGGGGGGGAGAGAGAAGGACTGAGAGAAGGAGAGAAGAGGAGGAGGATGTCGCCGCCCGCCCCTTCCCACCCCCGACGCGCTGCCGTCACCGTTGCCATACTCCAACAGATTGAAGGACTCTATCACCGCCTTCGTCTTCAATCTCTTTCGCCTTTGCCTTACCTTTAGTTCAATCGCATTCACAGACCACAGATCCGCCACTCCAACACCTTGATCTCTTTCGCCTCCACAGTCTTCCGCCGTTGTTCATTGTTGTTTGTTGGAGCAAATCAAAGATATATTCTTCTTTCTTTGTTTTGATTGCAAATTTAAACCGATCAATTTCTTGAATCTGAACAACTATGCTCTGAGAAAAACTCATTGATTGCTAATGGTTATAGCTTTTAGAAGATAACCCATGATTTGAAGGCATCAATTTGTATTCTGCAACTGTCTTTGCTGTTGAAGAATGAAATAAGCATTTCCATTGATTAGAAATAGAGAAACAGAGATCAGAAGAAGTAGAAGAAAATTCAAATCTGAAATCTGAATTTTTTTTTTTTTTCTTTTTTTGAAAGTTTTCTAAGATACCCATCTTAGATTTCATTGAAAATTTAAGATTTGAGGTAGAGATTAGAGAAAAAGCAAAGAGAGAGAGTAGTGAAGATGTTGAGTGACTTTGATTTTTATTTCTCTTTCTCACTCACTGCTAGTAGCTGTTGGGTAGTTGAAGTTTGAAAAATCAAACTGTACCATAGAAATAAAACAAAGCATGGTCCTTCAAATCCGTGAGGAAGATAAACTCTTTGAAATTTGTTAAAAAAAATTATTTGAAAAAACGCTGGGTCAGGAAAAAAAAAAAAAAAACAAGGCATGGTCTTTGTTGTTGTTGTTTTCGGTTTTTTTATTTTTTTAAATATCAAAACAACTTCGTTTTATATCCTCTAATATCAACCATTGGATCTAACCGTAGAGAGATCACTTTAGAGAAGAAACTCTAGAGAATCCTCACGCTAAATTTAAAATTATTGAAATTCGATACAAGCCATCACAATTAACTATTAATTTATTTTCTGAGTAACATATAAGGTCTCGTTTGGAAACAGATTAATTTAGTAATTTTTGACTATTTGGCTAAAATATGAGCTAAAAAAAATTAATATGTTTAGGATGACTTTTTGACTTTTTACGAAAACATGTACAAAAAATAGAGAGAATAGAGAATCCTTAACTTTTTAGTATGAATTATTAATTTTTTAATTTTTTTAATAATTGTTTGACTTTTTGATTAAAAAAACAACTTGCCAACCAAGGCACGGTGACATACATATAGTCGTTGGAGCAAACTGGTTTGCTTTCACCTCTCCCCATCTTTGATTTTTCAATATCCATTGTTGTTGCTCTGAACTTCCCAGTAATTCCAGTACTTGGTTGGATAGATCCAATCCAAAATGGGTAAGCTTAAATTCTTCTTCTTTCCGATGATGGCTCAAGGCCACATGATCCCAACTCTGGACATGGCTAAGCTCTTCTCTTCCCATGGCGTTGATGCCACCATAATCACCACCCCTCTCAACGCCCCTCACTTCACCAGATCAATCCAAAGAACCCATCACTCCTCAATCTCTGTCCTCACCATCAAATTCCCTGCTGCCGAGGCCGGCTTGCCCGAAGGTTGCGAGAGCATCGATCAAATCTCTTCCCCCGACATGATTCCCATCTTCTTCAGGGCCACCGACATGCTCCAAGACCCGCTCGAGCGACTCCTCCAAGACTCCCGCCCCGATTGCCTCGTCGCAGACATGTTCTTCCCCTGGGCCAGTCATGTCGCAGCCAAGTTCGATATTCCAAGACTGGTTTTCCATGGGACTAGCTTCTTCGCCATGTGCGCTTTGCAGACTCTGAGGCTTTACAAGCCTCAGAGGACTGTGTCGTCCGACGATGAACCCTTTGTTTTGCCTAATCTTCCTCACAAAATAATGTTAACTAGATTGCAGCTGCCCGAGAATGATCGACAGGGTACAGAGACGGATTGGACGAGGTTTCTGAGGAAAGCGGAAGAGGCAGAGCTATCAAGCTATGGAATTGTAGTCAACAGTTTCTACGAGCTCGAACCGGACTATGCCGATCATTACAGGAACGTCTTGGGAAGAAAAGCCTGGCATATTGGCCCTGTTTCGCTATTCAATCGGGAGGTAGAAGACAAAGCACATAGAGGTAAAGAATCGGCTATCGAGGAACTCGAGTGCTTGAAATGGCTCGATTCCAAGAAACCCAATTCTGTGATTTATGTATGTTTTGGTAGTACGACCGATTTTACTGTTTCTCAGTTGTATGAGATTGCGATGGGGCTTGAAGCTTCCGGGCAACAATTCATCTGGGTTGTGAGGAAAGGCAAGAACGAAGATGAAGAAAACGATGAGAAGTGGTCGCCAGAGGGGTTTGAGGAGAGAATTAAGGACAAGGGACTAATCATAAGGGGTTGGGCACCACAAGTTTTGATTCTTGATCATGAATCGATTGGGGGTTTTGTGACTCACTGCGGGTGGAATTCGATCCTGGAAGGTGTTTGTGCCGGTGTCCCAATGGTAACATGGCCGGTTTTTGCCGAGCAATTCTATAATGAGAAGTTGGTGACTGAGATTTTGAGAATTGGGATTGGTGTTGGTGCTCGGCAATGGCAGATGAGAGTAGGAAGTGACTGTATCAAGAGAGAAGCGATAGCAGAGGCGGTGAAGCGGGTTATGGAAGCAGGGGAAGAGGCAGAGGGAATAAGAAGCCGAGCCAGGGCACTTAAAGATATGGCGAAGAAGGCTGTTGAGGAAGGTGGATCGTCTTACACTGATCTGAAAACTCTAATACAAGAATTGAGTTCATAATCGTGCTAAAAAGGTACTCAAACAAAACCAGATTGGCTTTAGATGAAATGTGTGATTTGTATTTGTTGTTCTTGTTATAGTTTTTGTCAACAGTGTTGTTAATTTGTTAGGTTATGAGTTTAGCCAATAAACTTGTTTGTCTAGATTCTAATGGTAAAAAGACTCCAACTACAAAGCAGTCAAATCGAGAGATGAGAAAAGAAAATAAATTATTATGATTTATCGCATTTTTATTTAGTTTCTCATCATTACTTATTTTATTAATCATTTAAATAAGTGATAAAAAAAATCTCCCTCTCTGTATCTTTTCTGTTTTTACCAAACCTCACAATCTAAACAGAGTGTAAATTTTCAGAACATGCTGCAACTGTTTGAAAAGATTAATCAAGCTTGACCCTTTAGCAATAAATAAATAAATTTCTTAATGTGACTTTGGCTTAAAAATTAGACTCATATTTTAAATTCAATGATGCGACAGTTTATTATAATTTATAAGACAACTTGTCTTCTCCAATTATCAACAAATTATTTCATTTACATATTATTAAATTTAGACAACAGATCTAAAAAAATAAACTTCCGTATCATTTTTAATAAATAAAGCTGAAGGACGGGTGAGGAAGGTGAGTCCAGATCCCCTCCTTGAGCTCCCTCCTTCATTCCCTCCTTGCAGGGGCCTTTGGGTCCACTTTGATATCTAGTTTTGATAATCTGAACCGTTCATATTTTTAGATTTATTCAGTATATTATACCTGTAAAAAATCAAGTTGATCGGATATCAGAAAGTATGCGTTCAGAAAATTGGGACTACAAACTATTTTTTAATAAACAGTTTTCCGAACGCATACTTTCTGATATCTGATCAACTTGATTTTTTACAGGTATGATATACTGAATAAATCTAAAAATATGAACGGTTCGGATTATCAAAACTGGACCTCAAAGTGGACCCGAAGGCCCCTACAAGGAGGGAATGAAGGAGGGGCCTCAAGGGGAGGATCCCAATTCGAGGAAGGTGCCTTGGTCCCAAATTTTTGTTGGGCTTTGGTGTGGGAGACCTTTCAGCTTTCGTTGGTGAGAGATCTTGTTAGATTTTCTTGTACAGAGAATAAGTTTATTCATTAATAACAAATATCAAAATATAATAAAAATATCTCAAGTATCAGAGCATTCCCCGTAATTCTCTCTACAAATTTAACAAAAATAAACACCCAAAAAAATTATTTTAAAATTTTTAAATATATTTTGACCCAAAAAGAAAAAGCAATATAAAAATAATGAGTGTTTTTTGTTTTTTTAGTTGTTTTTCACTAAAGTAGATTTTGAAAAAAAATTAAAAAAACAAATTATGAAAACTCAACTAGATAGAGCGTTTGGATTGGTCATGGTGCAATGGTAATATCGGTCCAAGTGTATGGCCATTGAAAGTATTGATTTGAGCCCTAACTCGAAGAAGGCCCCATTTTGTGTATGGTTCACATAATGTGTATATATATATAGGAAAATGTCTCGTAACTCAAATTTTGTGGCTCAAAAGTGGTTCAAATGGTTAAAACGACGTCGTTTTGGCCATTTTTATGTTGTTCTGTACTCAAAACGACGTCGTTTTGACCATTTGAGCCACTTTTGAGCCACAAAATTTGAGATACGTAGCATTGTCGATATATATATATATATATTTGTTTTAATTTTGTTAGTGAGTGTTATAAAAGTATTGGTAATAAAATTGTCAATAATTACATATTTTTTATGACACATACTTCAATGAATAGTAGGTAACCATTCTAAACTTCGTAATAAGTATCTTAACTTTGTTATAAGTATCTTTAAGGTTACTGTTAAAGAATTCACACTTTTTTAAAGCTTGTTTTTGTAAATATTAAATTTTTGCATTGTCACAATCTTTATTTTTTATTTTTTATTTTTTTACATTAAATTCACTAGCGATTTTGGAAAAAATATTATCTTAATTTTGAAATTTTATTGAAACATGATACTTTTACAATGTTAATGGTTCTAATTTTTTTCTGAGTTAAAAATTTTGAAAGATTTATACATATAGAAGGAAAGAAAAATACACCAATTGAATACTAAATTATATATATATTAAATTAATTTTTTCTTAAATGAATGTATTGCTTACAAAATATTATGAACAAAGCCTGTTTGCCATTGCTTTTACAAAAAAGGGTACTTCAAAATTAAAATTGATAAAATATTAGTTATGATCAACTATGTTACAAAAACGAGTAAGGGTATTTCCAATTTATCAATTCAAATTGAAAATAATATGGTATAAGACTTGATTAGAAAGTTTAATTAATAATTTTGCATAAAAAAAAATAATAATAACTTTTTGATGAAACTAAAATATTAATTTATTTATTTTTAGATTCGTAGGAAATTAAAAGGACAGAGGTTTGAGATTACAACAAAAGAAATAAACTAGGGAGCTAATCTCTCTCATAGCTAACTCCAATCATATATGCTATGACTAGAGCTCTAACACTCACGGGTGAGTCCTTAAGAACTACTACATGCTCATCCTAATCTACCCCTAAAGTTGCAAGTTTATCTGCACATTTATTCCCTTCTCTCAAAGTGTGCTTAAGAGTGCTCTTGCTCCTAGTTAGCAGGAATTTGGTGTCTTCAATCAGTGCTTTGTAGGGGGAGTTGTGGCTTGCTCCATTCTGAATTTGGTTTATGGCCATTTCAGAGTCTGATTCAATCTCCACCTTCATGGTGCCTTTCTGGGAGAGGATGGTTAGCCCTTTTTAAATTGCCTATAGCTCTATTTATAGGCTTGTGCTGTTGCCTAGCTTGCCATATCCAAATTCTAGTTTCATTTTCTCTTGAGCATCCATCAGTATTGAGTTTGCGCTTACCTGCATTGGGAAAACTCTAGCTAATTAATCTAGTTTAACTGTGATTAGAGTGTAAGGGAAACTGAAAAGCTTCTTGGATCTCATTAGCATAGTCCAAGATGCTTTTTTAACTCCCTTGAATGGGTTGAATGATATTTTCAAAAACCATTTTGTTGCGATCTTTCCAAATTCGCCAAAGTGTTACAATGAAAACAAGGTTCCAATTTTTATTCAAAAATGTGTTTTTGTTTTTCATATTAGAAATAACCCATTCAGTAAGAGGTTTTCCAGTTCCATCCTCCCACAATTTTTCATTTTTAAGCATAACCCGTACTTCCTTTGCTTTCACACAACTCCTCAAGAGGTGATTCATATCCTCACTAAAAGTTCCACACTTGGGGCACAGGTCATTAGGAACAATATTTCTAGCAAGTCTCAAATGATTGGTTTGTAGTCTCTCTTGCAAGATCAGGCACATGAAGCTTCTAAGTTATTTAGGGGTTTTGATTTTCCATATCTAGGTCCAGTCAGTGCCATCTTTTTCTTGTTGAGCAATAATTTTGTAGGCATCTACAGTTGAGAATTTACCACTGCAAGATCCATTCCAATGAGGTGAGTCATTATAAGTGACATATCTTGGTCTGTGGGTTTTCATGATTTCCTATTTGTCATAGGGGTGAGGGCAGTTTTCCACAGAACTTAAGCCACAATTTCCCTCATCATCCAATATCTTACTGACAGTGTCACCCTCATTTATAGGATTGTTCCGTGGCTTAATTAGGGGTTGTTTGCCACACCACCACTCATTCCACGACGACACTTGTTCCCCATTACCAACGGTCCGTTTCACTCGTTGTCTTAGAATGTCTTTGTACTTAACAATGTTTCTCTAAATATGAGAAGCTCTTCTTTTACTTGGCTAATCATAAATGATGTTTTTACTAAGTTTTTTAGCTTGAAGCACGATATATCAAAGTTTGCCCTTTTCACTAAGAATTTTCCAACCAAGTTTAGTCCACTGGGCAACTATGAAGCGCCGACACTTCAAAACAAGTGCCGTATCCATGTCGGACACACGGACACTTCAGGGACACGTGGACACTTCGTGGATACAACACTTGTTTTGAAGTGTCAGTGCTTCATAGTTGCCCAGTGGACTAAACTTGGTTGGAAAATTCTTAGTGAAAAGGACAAACCTTGATATATCGTGCTCCAAGCTAAAAAACTTAGTAAAAACATCATTTATGATTAGCCACGACTAGATCCATGGCTTCTCACCATAACGTTGCCGACCACCAAGCCGACCCCCCCAATCCAAACAACCCACCATAGTATTTCATCGAGCTTACCAACCGCATGGCCGAGCAAAACCAAGCTCTGATAAATGCTCTACTCCAAAGAAACCTTCCTATGCCTCCTCCACCACCTCCAGATATTCCCCCCAACCAAGAACAAGCCCCGAGCCATATTATCCTGCAACCTAATCCACCCAACATGGAAGGCTTACAACCTCCTCCCCCAAATATAAATCCACCACCTCGACCTCCACATCCATTGGTCCCGGCACCAACCCCTGAAGGAGAGGCCAGTAGCGTCCAGCCCCTACTACCCTCCGATGGTGACAACATTCCTCTCTAGGATGCCGAACTCCGAGCCATGAAGCTCCAACTCCAAGGGGTCATGCAGAACATCCAGTATAAACCTTCTACCACAGCCAACTCGCCATTCGTTGCCTCCATCCGGGATAAACCTCTACCCCCCAAGTTTAAAATGCCCACCATCGACTCTTTTGACGGTGCGACGGACCCGGTCGACCACTTGGAGACCTACAGGACCCTCATGATCCTCCATGCTTTCACTGACGAAATCATGTGCCGGGCTTTTCCCGTGACACTCAAGGGGTCAGCTCGACTTTGGTTTAGTCAACTGCCAGCAGACTCTGTCTCCACTTTCCAGTACCTCAGTGACTCTTTCCTCGGCCATTTCATTGGAGCCCAGTGCCAACGACGTCCAGCAACCCAACTCCTCAACATCCATCAGATCGAGGGGGAGTTGCTATGCAGTTTCGTTACCCGCTTCAACACCAAAGCCCTACAAGTAGCGGAAAACGATGACAAGGTCATCCTTACGGCTTTTATGGCCGGTCTGCGATCGTTTGACTACTTTTTCTCTCTCTAAAAACCCCCCGACCTCCATGGTAGCCCTACTCTCCAAAGCCCAAAAATACATGAATGCTAAAGATTCCCTAGCCGCCCGACAAGATCCTATAACCAAAAACCCGACCCCCAGAGAAAAGAGAAAAGATTCAGAAACCAAAAATACCCAGTACAATAACCAAACATCTCAGTACACTGATCGACCCCCCAGAACCGACCGATCGGCCCCAGCCCGACCACCGGGCCGGTTCGAGCGGTACACCCCCCTAAACCCCCCTATGGAACAAGTCCTCCATCAAATCCAGCGGGACTACCCCCTAAAATGGCCCCAACCATCACGGACTCCTTCCAATCGGAAAGACCAGTCCAAATATTGTCATTTTCACCAGGATCACAGCCATAATACCGAGGAGTGTGTTAACCTTAAAGATCAGGTCGAGGGCTTGATTCGTCAAGGACGCCTCAGCCGATTCACAGATACTCGCCCTCAGCAGAGGCAGCGGACTGAACCCATCAGAAACAATAGCCGGCGCACCCCTCCCCGACAGCCACCACAGCCTAACCAAGGTCATGATCGCCCTCCACAGCAACCTCAGGCACAAGGTAACCCCGCCCCACCTATTGGAGAAATCAGAGTTATCTTCGGTGGGCTTGCTTGTGAAGGACCATCCCAGTCGGCTCAGCGGGCAAAACTCAAGAAAATAAGGTAGGGCTCCGACAAAGAAGTTGCCACGTTGGACCGACCCTCCAAACACCCCAGGCAGTGGACCGAGCCTATCACCTTTACGGTCGCCGACTACACAGGCATCCATTATCCTCATGACGACCCTCTCGTCATTTCCGCCCTCCTCTCCAATTACAAGGTCAGACAGGTTCTCATCGACAATGGCAGTTCTTCAGACATCATCTTCCTCAATTGCTTCTGCCAGCTCAAGATTGGGAAAGAAAGTCTGTCTTCCCTCCAAACCCCTTTGGTCGGTTTCACTGGCGACCGGGTGACCTCCATCGGATCCATCGATCTTCCTATCACAATTGGCGAGTACCCGCAGCAGACCACAAAGTTGCTCACCTTCATTGTCATTAATTGCCCCTCTGCCTACTATATCATCCTTGGCCGTACTGCCCTAAATGCTTTCCAAACTATCACATCCACTTACCACTTTGCCAGCAAGTTCCCCACTGATCTTGGGGTTGAAACAGTGAGGGGAGAACAGACCGTGGCCAGAGAATGTTACGTCGCCTCACTTAAAGAAATCAAACTGAATGAGGCTATGATCATTGAAGGACTCGATGTCAGAGATGAAGACGAGCTGGTTAGAGGGGAACCAGTAGATGAGCTCGTCGAAGTCCTTGTCGACCCCACCAACCCGGCCAAAACCGCCAAGATCGGCAGCCAACTATCCCCCCAAGCCAAGGCCGACCTCACTAACCTCCTAGTTGCACACAACGACGTGTTCGCCTGGACTCACGCCGATATGCCGGGTATTGATCCCTCCTTCATCAGCCACCGTCTCAATATTGAGCCCCATTTCCGATCTATCCGCCAGAAGCAGCGCATTTTTCACCCAGAACGCAATAACCTTATTGCTTCTGAAGTAGACAAACTCCTTGAGACACAGTTTATCACTAATGTGGACTACCCCAGATGGCTGTCGAATGTGGTTCTGGTTCGTAAAAACAATGGTAAATGGCGACTCTGTGTCGACTACTCCGACCTCAACCGAGCTTGCCCCAAAGATAGCTACCATCTCTCTCGCATAGATCTGCTGGTCGACGCTACGGCCGGTCATCAAATGCTCAATTTCATGGATGCCTTCTCTGGATACAACCAAATCTTGATGCACCCATCTGACCAGGAGCACACCTCCTTCATCACCGACCGAGGCACCTACCATTACCGTGTGATGCCATTTGGGTTGAAGAATGCCGGGGCCACTTACCAACGGTTGGTCAATGCCGTCTTCCATCATCAGATAGGCCGGAACATGGAAGTATATGTCGATGACATGCTGGTCAAGACCAAGCTCTCCACCGATCATCTGGCCGACCTGCGAGAAACCTTCGCCACCCTACGAAAGTACCAGATGAAGCTCAATCCAGAAAAATGTGCCTTCGGCATAAGATTTGGAAAGTTTTTGGGGTTCATGGTGCGTCAACGAGGCATCGAGGCTAACCCCAAAAAGATCAAGGCCTTAATCGAAATGTAGTCACCAAGAATGGTCAAGGAGGTTCAAAGGCTTATTGGCCGAATGGCCGTCCTCAACCGCTTCATTTCCCGAGCAACGGATAAGTGTCTCTCCTTCTTCAAAGTCCTTCGGCAAACTTTTGAATGGACACAGAATCTGAAGAGGCCTTTCAACAGTTGAAACAGTGCATGGCTAACCCCCCTTACTTTCTCAAGCCCTCACAGGCGAACCCCTCTTCCTCTATCTAGCTGTGTCATACACTGCAGCCAGTGCAGCACTCATTAGGGAAGACAATTCTATCCAGCGACCGGTCTACTACATCAGTCGGGCTCTTCGGGGGGCGGAACAGAACTACCCATTGTTAGAAAAAATGTCCTTGGCCTTGGTCACCGCCTCCAGACGACTCCGCCTTTACTTCCAAGCCTATTCTATAGTGGTCCTCACTGACCAACCGTTGAAGAAGATAATGCAGCAACCAGAGCTTTCCGGCAGGCTTATGCAATGGTCGGTCAAACTCAGTCAGTTTGATATCTCCTACCGACCTCGGACAGCAATTAAGGGACAGGTTGTTGCCGACTTTGTCCTGGAATTCACTAACCTCACCCCAGCCACAACTCATCCACCCCCACCAACCCCTACCGAGCCAGAGGACCCCCATTCTTGGACCCTCAACGTTGACGGATCATCCCGCAAAGAAAGCAGTGGGGCTGGTCTCATCCTTACCACCCCTGACGATGGTTATTTCAAATCTACTCTTCGCTTCCTATTCGATGCAAGTAATAATGAGGCCGAATATGAGGCACTGATAGCAGGTCTACGCCTAGCAAGAGACATCGGTGTCAACTACATCCGGGTGTTCAGCGATTCCCAGCTTATCATCGGGCAA
Organism: Camellia sinensis; assembly: GCF_055761805.1. NCBI lineage: Eukaryota > Viridiplantae > Streptophyta > Magnoliopsida > Ericales > Theaceae > Camellia > Camellia sinensis. The sequence goes on from NC_138963.1 coordinate 88,758,432, forward strand.
ATTACGGGAGAATTTGACGCCAATGAGGACACCATGCGGGCATATAGGGATATTGCTACCCCCCTTGCTCGCCTCTTCAATACCTTCCACATCAAGCACATCCCTTGGGTTGAAAACTCCAAGGCAGATGAGATGGCCCAATTGGCTTCTGCAGACCAGTCAGACCTCAACCACGGTGTCCGCCTCGAATACCTGTCCTAACCGACCATCTCCCCCAACCTGCAGGAAGTCCACTTTCTCCGAGATGAACCTATCCCATGGGCGGCAGACATCTTTCTGTATCTAACAACGGGGGAACTTCCAGATGACAAACAGCAGGCCGCCAAAGTCAGGGCCCGGTCGTCCAACTACATTCTTGTCAGCGACCTCTTATACAAACGTGGTTTTTCACGCCCATACCTCAGATGCCTCAATCTTGCTCAAGCAACCTACGTAATGAGGGAAATCCATGAGGGTATCTGTGGTAACCATTCGGGCGCCTGGTCCCTCGCCCATAAAATACTTCGCACTGGTTATTTCTGGCCTACTCTCAATCAAGATGCGACTGACTTCGTATTCAAATGCGATAAGTGTCAACGTTTTGCCAACATCCCCCATGCTCCTCCTACAGAATTTATCACGCTTTGCAGCCCCTACCCATTCGCCAAATGGGGGATCGACCTAGTTGGCCCATTGCCCACTGGCCGAGGCCAAACTAAATTCGCAATTGTCGCCATCGACTACTTCACTAAATGGGTGGAAGCAGAACCCCTTGCTACCATTACTGAGCGGAACACAACCCAATTCATCTGGCAGTCAATCGTATGCAAGTTTGGCATCCCTCAAGCCATCGTCTCCGACAACGGCAAACAATTCGACAACGCCATGTTCAGGAAATTCTGTGAAGAACTCCAGATCCAGCCATGTTTCTCTTCCCCAGGTCATCCCCAAGCCAATGGCCAAGTTGAGGTCACCAGCCGTTCTCTCTTGAAATCAAAACCAAGCTGGAAACTGCTAAGGGACTTTGGGTTGAGGAATTACCCAATGTACTCTGGGCTTACCGCACCACCTCTCGGATTCCCACTGGGGAGACCCCCTTTCACCTAACATACGGCGCTGAGGCGGTCATCCCAGTGGAAGTCGGTCTGCCAACCCCAAGGGTTTTACACCCGAATCCAGAACTAATCGAAAAGCTGCGTCTGGCAGACCTAGATCTGATCGAAGAACTCCGAGAAACCACCACTGTCAGACGGGCCTCATACCAACAGAAAATGAGAACACATTACAACTGCAAAGTCAGACCGAAGGAATTCGCCGTGGGGGACCTTATTTTGCGAGAAGTAACTCTTGCCGCCAAAAATCCAACTGAGGGCAAACTGGCAGCCAAGTGAAAGGGACCATACGTTGTGAAAGTCAGACCACGTCCGGACACTTACCGACTTCAGGACATGGAAGGTCGAGACCTCCCCCATCCTTGGAACGCCGAGCATTTGAAGCGCTATTTTCAATAAAAGTTGTATTTTTGTTTTGTCCAATTGTTGTATGTTCTTTTTGACAATCTGCACACTTGAATGTTCTCATTTTCTCCTCATATGGTGTAAATTTATGATCCAATGGGCTACACTTTGTATGACAGCAAGCTTGTATCTCAGTTATTTATGGTATTCCAATAACGCTTTGGTTGCAGTCTCAGCCAGACTGAGCACAAAAAGCCTCAGCCAGACTGAGCATGAAGAGCCAGCCAGACTGAGTACAAAAAGCCTCAGCCAGACTGAGCATGAAGAGCTCGGCCAGACCGAGTCACTTAAAGCCTCAGCCAGACTGAGCATGAAGAGCTCGGCCAAATCGAGTCACTAAAGCCTCAGCCAGACTGAGCACAAAAGGCCTCAGCCAGATTAAGCATGAAGAGCTCGGCCAGACCGAGTCACTAAAAGCCTCAGCCAGACTGAGCACAAAAAGCCTCAGCCAGACTGAGCATGAAAATCTCGGCCGGACCGACTCACTTAAAGCCTCAGCCAGACTGAACATAAAAAGCACGTCCAAACCGAGTTATTTCAAGCCTAAGCCAGACTGAGCCACCATTGCAGCTTCATGAACGTGAGCATAATGGCCATACTTAGTCAAATTCCAGTCCAACGTTTTCCAAATCAGACTGCATTGAATTTCGCATCTTTAACACTCCTACAAGTTAAACTTCACTCTGCATTAAATTTTTCTTACAAGTTAAACTCCACTTTACATTGAGTTTTCCTTACAGTCACTCTGCATTGAGGTTACCTTACGTTTTAAACTTCACTTTACATTGAGTTTTCCTTACATTTTGCACTTCACAATGATTTATACACAAGCCTTATACAAGCCACCATTCTCATTCATTTCAAATGCACAAACAAAAGCAATAGCATGAAAACACGACTCAAAATTTTATTTATTCACAAACTTGCGCATAAGTTTATTACAGCCATTCAAAAAAAAAAAAAAAAAAACAACAACAACAACAACCAAAACTCTAAGTACATATTTTCTTCACTCCACTCACTCCTCTTCTTCACTTGAGGCGAGATCTTCCTCTTCAATGCCCTCATCTAGGGGAGTCTGGGCCACGTCGTCTTCGTCAATTCTAACACTGCTGAAGTCTATGTCTGGGAACAGCTCTTCTGCTTTACGCTTGAACATCTTCCAGCCACTGTACCAGAATTCAGCCATTTCGTATTTGTAGATGTCCGCCGCTGGAAGCTCTGGATCACTTCATCTTCGCTCCTGCTCCCAGCGGCCGTCCCCGACAGACCAGCCCCCTCTCTCGCCAAGTTGCTAGCAATAGCAGCATCGATGGCCATCTGAAAGTCAGCAGACGCCTTAAATTGCTCCACTGCTGCGACGTACAGATCGGGGTATGCTGTCCTTCCAGAGGCTGCCTTAGTTTTTTCTTCTGCCAACTCCTTCTCCAACCTCGCCTTCTCCTCTATTGCCCTAGCACGCTCATCTTCCAGCTCCTTCTGCAGTCCAGCAACCTTCTGGTCTGCTTCATCCTTTTCTTTGATTTGCTGGGCGCGCAGTTCTTTATTGCTGGTCATAGCCTCTTCAAACCGCTCGGTGGCGACCGTGCAGGCATTTTGAGCATCCCCCAGCTTCTTCTGCTCGCCAACCAGCTGGAACTCGAGCGACACTACCTTGCGGCGTTTGTCCTCTAGCTCCAACTGGGGGCGGTCGTGGCTTAAATCCACCTAAGTCCTTTTCCCCCAGGGTTTGGGGCGCTGTCGGATCCTCTCCCTCGCGATCGGCTTCGGTGGTCGGTCTGCCTAGGACTCTTTGAACTTACTGGCATTGGCGAGGATGGTCATATCCTCAGCCTCTTGCGCTTTCTTTCTCGCCTCTAACTCCGCCAGTCCCAGGTCTCCACCGATCAGCTGAGGACCCAACCCTGCCGCAAACAAGGCTGACGGCTGAACAAGCTCGTCCCATTTGGAGCCTCTTTCTCCCTCCACTACTTCACCTTCTTCACTCTCGCCTCGGCTGCTGCCCCCAGTTTTGGCTCCACAGACTTGGTGGGCACTTTCCAAACTGTGCACACTCCAACCCCTCCGTTGGCGGACACATAGAACCACCGCGGCCTCCACCCCTTTATCGATGACGGCAACCCCGCCACCAGTCCCTTTCCTGCTGCCGCCTGCAAAGTGACCCAAGTCTCTTGCTGCCCAGACGCCTTGTAGCACGCAAAAACTCCTCCACCGTCATTTCAGCCCCCTTGTTCGCCTTTGGCCACACGCTCGCACAAGCCAGCAAGATTTTCCATGCATTGGGCATCAATTGGCCTGGAGTTACCTCCAACCGGTTCAACACGTCCACCACTATCCGGGGTAAGGGCAACCTCAAACCCCCCTTTAGCGCCTCCTCGTATAGGGCGAATTTCCCCGGTCGAACATCGGATGCCCTCTCCTTTGATTCCGACAGTCTCAACTCTATCTCTGCGGGAATCTGGTACTTCTCCCGCATACCCTCCAGCTCCTTCGCGGTAATGATCGACTTATCGGCCTTTGTATGCCAGTGATCTGGCTCCACTTGGCTGATTGGCATCGGCGCCGCCATCATTGTGGACGAGCGAGGTCGCCCCGACGGCTCCCTCCACTCCCCACTTGCCTCTCCGTCCTGTATTGCTCTGCCAAATCCACCTCATCGTCGTCCCCCAATGGATCAACCCTGGCGTTTGCAATATTTTCTTGGGCCATTTCTGTGGTGTGTCTACGAATAGTTTCGGATGCGGGCGCAAGAAAATTTAGAAAATGTCGCAAGGGTGTATCACTTGCAACGAAGGAGTCTGCACTTATAATGTTTTGATTTTTCGAAAAAAGGTAAATAAAACGTGTAATACCAAAAGCCCAAGGCTTGCCTGTATTCCAAGGATCACAATTAATTTTTGCCAGTTTGAAAAATTTTCAACCATTCGCCAAAACTGTCTTTTCAACACACATAATGACCTTTCGTTTCACTTCTGGCCCAACGCCTCACCTTTCCCACTACGTGATTCTGCCACGTGTATAGCCATGATTCACTGCCCGCTTCCTCTACCCTGTCTTTTCCACTTCAAGTCACCACGTGACCCGCCACCTTTCGAGCCCCGCACCCCGCCACCTCCCCCTTCGCGGTCGGTCCTCCTCATGGTCGATCCCTTCACTCAGCTACCCTTCACGGTCGGCCCTCCTCGTGGTCAGTCCCTCCACCCAGCGACCCTCCGCGTTCAGCCCTCCTCATGGTCAGTCACTCCACTTGGCCACCCATCGAGTCAGCCCTCCTCGTGGTCGATCCCTCCACTCGCCGACCCTCCGCGGTTGGCCCTCCTCATGGTCGGTCCCTCCACTCGGCCACCCTTTGCGCCCGGCCCTCCTCATGGTCGGTCCATCCACTCGGTCACTCCTATCGGTCGGCCTCCATCCTGTCGGTCTCTAACAACCCTCATTTTCTTCATTATTCCCTTCGTTGGACTAAAGCTGCACCTAAGAATGGGGGACTATTGACATAGGTAGGCCCATAGAGGCTACAGCCCACTATAAACAACCCAAGCCCACCTCTTAGGGCCCAATACCTAATACAATTAATGAAGCCCAGCACCGCTGAAGCCCCACATAGCAATAAGAACCAAAGACATCAAGACACATGGCAAGAGAAAGGCAAGCCACATCAGCAGACAAAGATCTGCAAAGTTATTGCTATGCCACATCGCCATTAATGAAGCCCCCTTACAGCATTTATTGCGATAACCCTTCTCCATCGGGACGGCACGACCTCAGCCTGAACAAGATAAGCTACAGCATAGACTTTCAGCCAAGGTGACAGGTCAGAAGGGACAACGAATGATTACCAGAGGATATAAGCAGACGTTGAAGATAAGAAGAAGGTTAAACTTTTCTATCTCTACTCCATCTCTACACTCCACTTCTCGCTCTCTAACTTGCTCGTCGGAGGGTTCGTAGGGGGACTCCTCATTCCCCGTTGAACTCTTGTGCAGGTCTTTAGGTGGGCTTGGTCATTCGGACATAAGCTTAAGGAGCGTGGATCGGTCCGACCCATTCAACCATCACGAACTGCAAAGATCTGCAAAGTTATTGCTATGCCACATCGCCATTAATGAAGCCCCCTTATAACATTTATTGCGATAACCCCTCTCCATCAAGACGGCACGCCCTCACCCTGAACAAGGTAAGTTACAGCATAGACTTTCGGCCAAGGTGACAGGTCGGAAAGGACAACGAAATGATTACTAGAGGATATAAGCAAACGTGGAAGACAAGAAGAAGGTTAAGTTTTTCTATCTCTACTCCATCTCTACACTCCACTTCTCTCTCTCTAACTTGCTCGTCGGAGGGATCGCAAGGGAACTCCCCGTTCCCTGTTGAACTCTTGTGCAGGTTTTCAGGTGGGCTTGGTCATTCGGACATAGGCTTAAAGAGCGTGGATCAGTCCGACCCGTTCAACCATCGCGAACTATATCATCAGCTTGGATATCCCAACGGCCAAATCCAAGGAATTTCAAATTCTGTAGAAAAAAAAACAATAAATGATATCTTTCACGTAAAGAGATATCATCCTTTTGTAATTGAGGATGACCCCTAAGCCATTGATGAAATAGTTCTCCGCTATGTTTGGTTGGGAAATTTGAAAAATGATTTGGAAAAGAAAAGGAAAAATGTGAAATATAGGTATATTTTATTCACATTTCACTTGTCTTTTCCTTTCTTTTTTTTTTTAAATCTCTTCTCAAATCTTCCAATCAAACACAATATTAAAGGTAAGAGAAGAATGGTAATTTCGAGACCAAATTTACGTAAAAGAACAACAAAATACAACATTGAAACAGGCCACTTGTGCTACCAAGTATCGTGTTGTTAGAGCATCTCCGGCAGAATCGTTATATCATCAATTTTGTTATTTTAATTAGTTTCAAGCTTGAAAATGAGTCTCCAACAGCCTCATCAGAAGCTTGCTAAAATGATTTTGTGCTACAGTAACTCGTCAAAGAAGATGAGACACTGTGCTCTAGCCTTATAATTTTTTATTATTTTTTTCGTTCCTCGCGTTGATCTCTGGACAAGTGCCCTCTTTAGCTTCTTTTTTTTTAATAAATATTATATTTGAAAGAATAAAAAATAAAAAATAATATTTAAAAGGAGAAAGATAGCTAAAGTAGATAGCCTTGTTGGAATACATATTAAAAAAATGACTAATTAAAATAGTAAAGTAAAATTTTAAATAACTATTTTGAATATTCTTGCTGGAGATGCTCGTAGGCTTGATTTATGGAATTCCTTAACCATTGACAGATGTGTATAAAAAACAATAAAATACGACATTGAAATAGTATAATAATCTAACGATATTATAATCCATGTCTATAAATTGTTCATGGGTGTCTAATCATCACACCTCAACTATGTTTCAAAAAAACAAAAATGGTTGAGATTATTAAAAGAGGAGCACTAATAGCTTTAATGTTGATATAGGTCTTATATGATGGGACGTTTTACTCCTTTTTTTTTTTCTTTTTTTTTTTTATTTTTCAACTTATTAGAGCTAATTCAGTGGTACAAAATTAATCGGTGCCAATCACTTATGTGAATGCTAGTATTTGGGCATCTCTAAGATGTTTAGATTTTAAACCATTATTTATGGATGTTGTTAAGACTAGCCCATGTCATGAGTCAAACCATTTTAATACTTATTCAAATCTTACATTCTTACAAATAAAAATATTTAAGACTACAAAAAAATATATATATTATGAGCCTCTCTCTTTAGAGCATCTCTAACGATGAACTTTTTTTTTCATCAAATCTGATGAAAAAAATAGTGATTTTCTCAATTTGGTATTACCTCCTCCAACGATTGCATCAAAATAATACTGGCTGGGGACAACCGGTGGGATGACCAGCCGGTCGACCGGTAAGGTGAAGAAATTTTTTTTTAGCCTGTTTGAACCTTTTGGATCCTGTTTGAACCTACTTATTTGAAAGGAGCCAGTCGACTGGTGGGTCAACCGGCCGGTTGACCGGTGGCCCCACCTCCAAGTTCTTGCACAGTAAAATGGTGAAATCTTACGCGTATTCTCAGTTTGATGAAATTTTTGTTTCATTCTCAGTTTGATATCAGTTTTGTGAAAACATTAGAGAGGGAAAAGGTGACTTTTTTCATCAAATTCAAATTTGATGCTGAGTCTGATGCAACTTTAGAGATGGTCTTACTAAAAATTAGAAAGAAATGTTAAATTAATTTTCTCTTTTATAAATATTTTTATTTTTATTTTTAAATTTTTTATAAATTTATAATTATTTTATAAAAATACTACTCAATTGTAATTTTTCCAAATAAAAACTCTACTAAAAAACGAAAAATATAGCAAGTCAGACAAGCAATTAGGAATGGCCCAGCAATTGGAGATTTTGTAATCTTGTTACAATGTTTTATGGGTTGGATTTTTTTCAATTTTATAAATTTAGCCATTGTTATGTTTGTGTTGGTGATGGTTGCTAGGATCTCATTTTAATAATTAAAATTATTTATTTTATAAAATTTTGTGAGTATATTATTTATAAAAAAAATTAAATTATTCTGATTATTATAATATTTTTAATTTATAACATTTATCTATAATAAAAAAAATAGACATCAGATGCGTTCAAGAAAATAAATTATCTATTTTTTTAATAAATAAATGTGATAAATAAAAAAAATATAATTATTAAATTGATTTAGTTTTTTTTATACATAATATATATTAAAAATTTTATAAAATAAATAATTCAAATAACCAACCACAGGAGCTCTCAGCTCATACCTATTAATTAAGTTCATATTTAGGTCAAGTTTGGAAAGATCTAAAAAAGTCAAAAAGTCAAAAAATTACTCAAAAAGTTAAAAAGTTAACACTATTCACCAAAAGTCAACAATTACGACTGCACAACTCCCAATTCAAAATTTTCCCTACAAATCAATTTTTATAATTTTTTATTACACATTTTTCAATAAAAAGTCAAAAAATTAACCCAAACATCCATATTTTCAACCTCAATTTTTTAGTCCAAAAAGACAAAAAATGTACTTTTTTAGTCTTCTCAAACTTGACCTTAAATTTGAAAAAAACTTGTTCTATCCCATTCGACTCATAAATTTACTTTAGGCTTCGCTGGGAAGATTGAGACTAATTTAGTCGTAAAAAATAAAATTATTTTTTTGATTTAATAAGATAAAATATTATATATATTTTTTTATAAAAAATTAAAAAATGTTTCATAAACGAGGTTTTTTAACGTTAAACTAAAATAATTAAAAAATCAACTCCCTTTTAAACAAATCTTTATCTTCTTTTATTTAATAAAAAAAAAATACACAAAAATGATATAACTTGCTATTTAAATTAATAAAAATTAAAATCATAAACTTATCACGTTTTTGTAATTATTTTTTAAGCTACCCGTGAGAGGTAATTTCCCCATAATTTTCCCACCCATATTAACGTCGGACCATGATTCACTGTGCCTTCTCGTCGGCGGCGGTGGCTTCCGTTTTCCGGCGAGACTTAAGCTCTTCAATCAAATCCTCCACATCATTATACGACGACCCACCTTCCTCCACCGCTCTCTTCGCCTTCTCCGCCAAATCTTTAGCCCTCGCCGCCATCTCCGCCGCCTCACCACCACCCATCAACCGCTGCACCGCCGCCTCCACCTTCTCCCTCCCCACCACAGTCTTCCTCTCCATATTCCACGACGCCCATTCCTCGCTCCCAATCTTAATCCCTATCCTCAGCACGTCAGTCACCAGCTTCTCATTGTAAAATTGCTCCGCCGAGAGCGGCCACGTCACCATCGGCACTCCGGCACACACACCCTCCAACGTCGAATTCCATCCACAGTGTGTCATGAAACCTCCCACGGAAGCATGTTCCAAGATCAGCAACTGCGGTGCCCAACCTTTGATTATCAGTCCTTTATTGGTTTTCTTCATCCTCTCTTCGAACCCATCCGGAATCCAATTCTCATCTTCTCCGGCGGATTCTTGGATTTTTCCTACAGCCCATATGAAGGAGCAATCGGAAGCCTCGAGTCCGTGTGCGAGCTCGAGGAGCTGTGTGGGGTTCATGCGAACTAAGCTCCCGAAACTCACATACAGAACAGAATTGGGTTTCTTCGAATCGAGCCAATTCAAGCAGCTGTGTTCATCAATGGCGGATTTCTGGCCTCTCTCAGCCTTATCCTCAACATTTCTATTACACAGCGAGACGGGACCAATAATCCATGCTTTCCTCCCCATTTGATTTCTAAAGTATTCAGCATACTCTGGTTCCAATTCGAAGAAGCTGTTCATCACTTGCCCAAAACTGTTCAGCTCCGTTCTCATCGGCTTACCCGGAAACTCAGTTCCCGATCGGGCGTAAATCGAAAGCTGAGATCTCGTCAGTTCGATCCGATGAGGAAGACCCGGCAACACAAAGGGGTCTGAATTCAACTGAGGGGCGTGGAGTTTGATGCTGTGTTCGCAGCAGCGGGAGAAGCAGCAATTGCCGTTGAAGATGAGTCTGGGGATGCCGATGGAGTCGATAGAGTCGGCGGCCCAGCGGTGGAAAGAGTCGGCGATGATGCAGTCAGGGCGGTGGAGGAGGAGGAGGTGGGTGAGTGGGGATTGGAGGATTGAGGTGTCGGTGAATGGAGGAGCGGACATGTCGACGGAGGTGATGGTTTGGAGGTGTTGGCCGGGGGGGAGAGGGAGGGGGTGGAGGTGGATGTCGAGGCCGGAGTTTTGGTCGCGAGCGATGGCGTTTTGGAAGACGACGGCGTCGTTGGGGATGGTGATGACGGTGGCTTTGACGCCATGGGAGGCGAAGATTCTGGCGAGGTCGATCATGGGGATTAAGTGGCCTCCGCCCACGAATGGGAAGAAGAACATTTCGACTTTGCCAGCTTCGGAATCCATGGTTATGGGCTGCAGAGGAGAGAGGTTGTGTGAGTTGTGTGAAAGAGAGTAAGAGAGAGAGAGAGAGAGAGAGAGAGAGAGAGAGAGAGATTTTAGTGCGGGATAGGACAGGACAGGACAGGACAGGATAGATAAAACTAGAGAGAGCGAGCGAGTAAATAATTCCCTCAATTGTGGTAGCGGCGCCAACATACATGACCCCCGGCACCGCTGACCCCGAGGGGGTGACCCCAGCACCCTACAGCACCCTACCTTCACATGGAGGGCAGTAAGGGAACGAAAAAAAAAAAAAATGGGCCAACCAAAAAATAGTAGGAGCAGTGGACGTCACCCCTATTAGAGATTTAGGACATATTTTTTATTTTCATCTCAATTACTTATAATAATGTAAAATTTATATAAATAAATTTTACACACATATCAATGGTCAATATAAAAAAAAAAAAAAAAAAAGTTCCAAACATTTTTTGTAACTCTCTCTCCGAAGATGTCATCCATATCAATTTAGTAAATTTTAAATTAAATTATAATTTAAAATTTTATTTTTATATTTTAGTTACTCTCTTTTTTATATATACATTTCATTAAATTTTCTATTCTAAAATTCTATTTCAATAAAATATTATTCTTTTATTTTTTTCAAAAACAATGGTGTGAAAAGAACTTAATAAAGCCTCCGTTTAGAAAGTGGGTTGGCTTTTTAACTTTTTAATTTTTTTTGACTATTTTAATCTGGGACTAAAAAGTCTGATTTGGAAAGGATTTTTTAGTTTTTTTTGACTTTTTTGATTTTTTTTTATGAGAAAAGAGTGTAATGATTATGGGTTGGATTTGATATTTTATTTTTTTGTGGCTAAAATAGCTTATTTTATTTTTTGTGACTATTTTAGCCCCTAACCTACCAAAACCAACTTCCCAAACTATGCCAAAGAAAATAAAGAAATGAACAGATAAAGGTGTGAATTAAGACAGTGAAGAAAACTTAAGAAAAAAATAATGAAGCAAAAAGAATTATGAACAAGCAAATATAAACGAAATTATCTCACAAGGACAAGTGAAAATATATGAATTTCAAGAACGCAGCTGAGATTTATCCCACAACATTCAAACTTGAGATTATCACAGAAATAACTTGGATTAAAATTTGGATAGTGTGACGCCTAATTTTTTTTTTTTTTTGAAACGTCATAAGATTTAAATAACGATAACTTGTTAGATAAAGTTTTAACTACTAATTAGGAACTTTTAAGTTCTTACATAGTTAAAGTCCAACAACAAAATAAAACTATAAATTCACACCCAACGTCACAACATAATTAAATCCTAATACAAGAGATAACAGAATTTTATTTCGATAAAATCTTGACTCTAAGTCAGCCAAGGTTCGATATTGGTAGCAGCTCCAATTTCAGCCTCAGTCCCTTCTTTAACATAATCTGGCATGAAACGCCAGGGCAACAAAATATATGCCATGAGTTTTGCAGCACAGTAAGAAAACGTAACCAACCTACCATTCTTTTTAAGAGAAAAATAATATTCTAAACATGAGATAACAATATAATTATGGAAAATTTACCAATAAATCCCATTTCACAAACTATTAAACCAATTAGTCCCAACTTTATTCTTTTGTTCGGATAAGTCCTATCAGTGGGGAAGTTTATTTCTTGTTAATCCTATTTTTCATATTTAGTGTACCTGTGTGGATAATTTTACCCATTATTGTTTTGTTTCCATATACTGTTGGGGCCATCAATGTGATCCCTCACTTCACCATCACTTCACCATCTTCCTCCCTTCTGTCTCTTCCTCCCTTCTGTCTGCAAGCTCACCCGCGCTTCTCTCTCTCTGAAATTTCGTTCCCTCCAAACCCTTCCACACAACAAAAAAGAGTAAAATCGAACTCCTTCCGACTCACCATCAACAGCGACAAAGCAACGAACACGAACGCGAAGTTCCACAACAGATCCAGAATCACGATCGGCTTCGAGTACGCCCAATCACTCTGCTTCTCTTCGATCTGCTCCGCCGTCGCCTCTCTTACCCTCAACTTCGGCTCGCGCATCATTCTCCGACTACCGCGGAAGCTCGGCGGGCGACGCACGAACCGGCGGCTCAGGAAGATCTGATGGGTCAGCAATGGCGTCGCATCGATTAGCTATTGTGTGTGTGTGTGTCTGCCCCTCGTAATGTATGTATGTATCTGTGTGTGTGTATCTGTGTGTGTATCTCTGTGTGTGTGTATATGTATCTATGTGTGTGTGTATCTGTGTGTGTGTGTGTGTATCTCTGTGTGTGTGTGTGTATCTCTGTGTGTGTGTATGTATGTATCTGTGTGTGTGTGTATCTGTGTGTGTGTGTGTGTATCTGTGTGTGTGTGTGTATCTGGTGTGTGTGTGTGTATCTCTGTGTGTGTGTGTGTATGTATCTATGTGTGTGTATCTGTGTGTGTATGTGTATCTGTGTATTTGTGAGCAACAGTTAGATGAGGGTAATTACGTCCCTCACAATTAAATGGGACTAAACAGTTTACTAGAATAAAAATGGGACCAATTGGTTCATAAGTTTACATTTTGGGATTTATTGGTAAATCTCCCTATAATTATACACAGAAATTACAACCATTAGAATAATTTTAGTAATTTTTATAAATTAGGTGACACTCGAAATCTCACCAAAGAGATTTAACTTACCAACCACTAAGCATGGCAACGGTTAATTTGAAACCCTCCCTTGGTCAAATATTTAAGTGTTACCAACTGTAACTACCAGGGATGCCCACATCCGGAGTTATATACCCAAGTAGTGGCATCCGTGGTCTGCCCCAAGGAAACAGTCTGCCAGGGGTAAGTAACCTCCCTGTGTGCCACCTGCACATCCACCCTTATTCCAAAACCGAATACCGAAAATGGGTCAAATAAGTCTCGTGCCATCTTAGAGTTTCGCAACACAATTTACGTGAGAATTCTCAAAACCAGTGCTCACCCTGAACAACCGGTGTTAACCGTCAACTCTTAATTCCGTACAGTCTTTAAACCAAGACTCACCCCGAACAACTGGTATTAACCGTCAATTGTTAACTTTATATATGCCGTTAATCATTTCAGTTAATTTTGATATTAATCACAAATAATCTCAAATTTTTAATCACAAGTAATGCTATACCAACTCATTAAAATTCTCAATCATAAAATATTGCATGTGTCACACAATACTAAATAAAAGTACAGAATTTAAATAAACAATTTATTTAAACCATGGTATGAAATAATAACTTAGATACAAGAATTAAACCCTAAATACACACATGCACAAATTTTTGATTTACAAAATTAGACTAGCATAATATTAAAGTGGTGATTTTATTCTGTTCAGAAAAATTTTCAGAGTATATATCTTGCAAATAAAATTATAAATACATTACTTATACAACTCTAAAATTCATATCAATCTACAGGATACTCAATAAACATGTTATGGTTATTTTTCAGAAAGCATTTTCCAAAAATAACTTATAAATAATTCTAAACAAATTCCAAGGGTGTTTATGACACAGATTTGTCACATTTCCTTACATTAATTCCATGCTTAAATTTATAGATCAAACCCATAATCTAAAAATTTATCATGAAACTAGAATTCTCAAATTTCATCTTTTAGTTAGAAATTACCAGATTTGGCTTAGTATAGAATTTTAAATAAATTTTCAAATACATGGTAAAATCTGTCTCACAGTTTCAGATTTAGTTAGAAATTTGTATAAATTCGTAGAAAGCTCAAAAATTGTTTCCAAAAATATTTGGATAAACTAGACATCATTATCAACAACTTTGTAGAAGAAATCATCTCGAAATTTTGAGTATAAAATTATCTAAAAATTCGGGTAACATGATGGCAGATTCAAAACAGATTATTCTCAACACAGTTTCAGATTTAGTTAAAAATTTGTATAAATTCGTAGAAAGCTCGAAAATTGTTTCCAAAAATTTCTGGATAAACTAGACATCATTATCAACAACTTTGTAGAAGAAATCATCTCGAAATTCTGAGTATAAAATTGTCTAAAAATTCGTGCAACATGCTGGCAGATTCAACATAAATTATCTTCAGCACAATTTAGACAATGTATCATATGTACACAATCTGAAAATTTCAATTATGTAAAAAAAATGAAAGGATTGAGAGGGTTTTCTTACCTAGTAGTAGGGTGATAAAATGGTTGAGAACTTTGGTTTTCTTAACCTCCTACTCTTCTTCCTCTCCTACTACTAAACTTGGTTGCTTAAGAGATTTCTCTCTTTTTTTTTTTTTTTTTTTTTTTTTTTTTTTTTTTTTTTTTTTTTTTTTTCTTCTACCGAATGCTTGCATGCACAAGGAAGGCTTGCATGCATATATATATATATATATAAAATGTTAGTTGAAGACATCTCTCTCTCCCTTCCATTCTTTTCATTATTTTATCTTGCTCACTTTCTCAAAGTTCCAAGAATGAAAGCTTTCCCTAAATTCCAAGAGGGATGGTGGTTTCTTTCCCTAAATTCCAAGAGGGATGGTGGTTTATGGTTCCTATACCACCATGCAAACAAGCAGGTGGCATAGCTACGAACATCTCTTTTTTTTCTTTTTCTTTTTCTTTTTTTTGTGTGTGTGTATTTGTATGAGTTCTGAAAATTGATACACTAAGATTTTTATCTAAGGTATTTAGTAAGAATAATTATTATATTGAATAAACAACAAATATTGAACACCCACAAAATTATTATTCTTAATAGGATCTTTGTAAGTGATAGGATTTGGTTAATTTAAAACTAATTAATTAATTAATTTTTTTTTTTCAAGAATAGTTTAAATATGAGTTTTCACAGATAGTTTAACATCAAAATTCTTCATTCAACCTTGAACCATCTTGAGTTTTTATCTCCATATCTTGTGATTTTAGATAACACAGACAGCAAAGTTGTTTTCACTTCTTTTCCTCATAAAATTAAAACCCATTTCTAGAAACTTCACATGAAAATAAAAAATTATATCTTAGGTTTTAAGTTGGAAGACCCAATCATATGATTAGAGTTGTAAATTGAAAACCAAAAAATAATATTATAAAAATATCATAAAAGCACCAAAGCAATGAGATCAAGTAAAAAGAGTAAAACTCATGCCAAATGAAAAAAAAACAAAAGTGTAATTGAGATTTAAAATGAACAGATTCAATGAATAAAACCAAAGGATCAAGTCAATAACTTGTACATAATGATGATGATGATTTTGGTGAAGAACTTGAAGTTGCATACACCTTCAATGGAGGAGAGAGGAGGATAGAGAAAGACGAGACTGTTGAGCCGCAATACAAGGTCGAACCCATTGGGGGCAGATAATTGGTCAGGCTAAATTTGAGCATTTTCCTTCTTTTGTTACAGGCACTCACGGGACATCTGGGTGGACGACCGACCATGACTTTTTTGGCCCAGCTTTGCTCCAGAAAATATAATAAAAAATTGATTAACCTATGAACAGTGACTCGCTTCATTAGGTAAGGCACTGTAGCAAAGGCAAAATAAATGAAGGTTATAGCGAGTCTAATGGAGCACATATTTACAGTTTTTGCTCTCTATAATAGCTTCAAAGTCATTGTAGAGAGGCTGATGTTGATGCTCTTAAGGTCAGCTTCTCTCCAGTCCGTTATCAGATTGGGTTGTGTTATTAGACTTGTGATGTTTTATTACAGATTTTGTTTTGATAATTCAAATTATTCAATAAATAGAACTCATCGAGTACTTTATTCCTGTAAAAAAATCACGTTGATCAAATATCCATAACTACTTGATCGGATCAGATTTCTGTCAACGATAAATATAATTTTCAAAATAAATTATTGACAAAAATATGATCCGATCAAGTAACTATCGATATCCAATCAACGTGATGTTTTACAAAGATAAAATACTCGACGAGCTCTACATAATGAACGGTTCGAATTATCGAAACAGGACCCGTAGTGAACCTCACAAGCCCAACAGTACCTTCCTGTCCACTTTGCAGACTGGAGACAAGGTACCCCAAGATGTTAAGGATGTCAAATAATTACTAAAATTTATACCAAATCTCTGATGTAGGTGTGTGATCAACGCAAACCTGCCACACTTATGTGATAGATTTGGTAAAAAATTTGATAAATTATTTGGGATTCTAGCATAACCCATTCCCTCCCTCCTAGGGCTACAAACAAGCCAAGCCGAGTTGAGTTTTAGTATATTTAAATTTATTTATTAAGATTTTAACGAGTTCGAACTTGCGTTTAAGCTCAATAAAAATTTACCGAACCGAACTCAAGCTGAGTTGGCTTAAATTTGACTCGAGCTCAAATCTATTCACGAGCCTTAACGAACTAAAAAATTTATAAATTCATAATTATGTATAAAACTAAAGTTACAATTCAAACTTTGATTATACAATTATATATAAAATATATATAAACATACTAAAAAAAAGTCAATATTTTACCAAATTAATAATATCTACCACTATTATTATATAAATATACTATGTATAGTTAACTATTATATAAATAACATATTTATTTTGTTTTTTATACATATTTTTATATTATTTAATATATAAATAATAAATATTAAACGAGCTAAATTTTGGAATATTTAAACTTATTTATTAAAAATTTAACGAGTTTCAATTTGAGCTCAAAACGCAAAAAAAAATTTAATAAACTATATTCGAATGAGCACTTATCAAGCCCAACTCAAATCTATTTAAGAACAAATCTATTCATTGCAGTCCTACCCTCTCCTAGTGTTTCGGTTGCTCTTCAACTAGAAAATGCCCTGTTTGAATGGAAAAATTATTCCATGCTCCTAGGCATCACTTATTCATGCTACTCACCCATCACCATATATTATGCATGTTTCTATTTTTTAATCACTTAACATAAAATTATAAATTTTATATTAACACATTGTTTGACATAAATATGAGTGGTGGAACCCATTACATCAAATAATGAATTAACACATAAAATGATGCATTGAAATAATATAAAAAGATGACAAGTGTAGGATCTTATTTTCATTATTATCAAGTATTCAATTTTTGAGAAAAATAAGTATGACCGGCGTATAAAAAATTAAATTAATCACACATCAATAGCAATTTCATCAATTGTAATTGTATCTAAAAATTAAATGGTAAATACAATTTGAAATATAAAATAAAAAAAAAAATGAATAGTAAACGTAATTTGAAATATAAAACTAAATATAAATATAATTCGATGAAATATCTATCGATATCCGATTAATTTCATATTTTGTAAGTATGTTCTTCTCAATATATCTTAAAAAGTGAGCAATTTAAATTATGGTCTCAAAATGGGACCCATCTGCCGCACAACAATAGCTGTTATGCCCTATATTGCATCTCCAATTCTAAATTATTATAGTGGATGAAAATTAAATTAATGAATTTATGTAAAAAAAAATTAATAATTAAAATGTAAACAATAGTTGTTGTGCCCCCACATTGCATACACTCCAATTCCAAATTATTATTAGTGGTTGAAAATTAAATTAATGAATTTATGTATAAAAAAATAATAATAATATTTAAAATGTAATTTTATCATTTTTGGAAGGTGTGAGTATAATGATGTTTACACACTTAATCCTATGTGACTGAATGGTAAAGCCCAATTAAGATTTGTAATAAAACTTGGAGGTGATTCTTAGTACTAATCCCAGTCCCAATTCGGATTCGAGACTCTCTTGTCTTAGAGGTTTTTTAAGATGATCTGTATAAATATATTTTTTAATTTCTTACAAAAAGATATATAAAAGGAATAGAGATAATATGACTCAGCTAAGGACACTTATCTAAATAAGTGCATTTATTTAAAAGAGGTTAAACAAACTCTTAGTCTTAGTCCCAGTCCTAATCTCAATCTCATGACATTATTCTTAAACAAACATGATTTACATTGATCCACAGTATTATTTGCGCAACACCAATTACCTTTGAATTAACAAACAAGGCCTAAAAGAATTCATTCAATAATTCTAAGATCACTATATTTTTACCATATTATGTGATAAAACACTGTATTGATTTAGGGTTGGTTTGCGAATTGATTTTTTAATAAGTTTTTAATTTTTTATCCAAAAAGATGTGTGAAAACAAAGTAATTAACTTTTTAATTTTTTGATTAATTTATTATGTTCTCATACAAGGTCTTGATAACTATAAAAAAAAACGATATGCAAGTTCACTTTTTAAACCCGCAAGTTCACTTTTTAAACCCACAATCTAGACTTAAGTGACAAGATTAGTTTATAATTAAACAAAACATGATAGAGAGAATTACATGAGAGTAATTGATTGATTGATTAATTATTGAACTTGAAAAAATAAGTCTAATTTTTTTTTTTTATTTAGTATATCATTACTTTAAGTCCAATTACTGATGCTTGTAGCGTGTTAAGGTAGTGTTTGACACTTGACATAGCAAACACAATTATATGATTTTTTTTTTTTTTTTAAAAAAAAAAAACATGACATCATATTTATTTATTTGTTTGTTTTTTAAAAAATTGCTTCATGTAATTTGAGCTCATGGGCTTACCACGATTTTATTTTGATAATTTAATTTATTTATTTTATAAAATTTTATGATTTATTTATTTAAAAAAAATAAATTAAATTAAGAATGATAGTTATAATTAAGGTTTTGGTCCAATGATTTACAGCACGCACACCTCGTCGCGAGATGGGAGTTCAACTCTTATAGTTAATAAAAAAACAAAAAACAAAATATTAAATAAAATTTCTTAATTTTATTATATTTTTTTAATTATATTTATTATTCATCTTTTGTAGAGCTAATATGATAAAATCATGTCTCTATTAGTTTCATATTTATTTTATTTTATTTGTTATAAAAGATCTACATGCGAGTTACAAAGGCCAAGTTTGGGGACTTCAAAAAAAGCCAAAAAGTCAAAAAGTTACTCAAAAAGTTAAAAAGTTAACACTATTCACCAAAAGTCAACAATTACGGCTGCACAACTCCCAATTCAAATTTTTCCCTACAAATCAATTTTTATAATTTTTTATTACACATTTTTCAATAAAAAGTCAAAAAGTTAACCCAAACATCCATATTTTCAACCTCAATTTTTTAATCCAAAAAGACAAAAAGTACACTTTTTTAGTCTTTCCAAACTTGGCCAACAAATTAAATTATTCCAATGGGATACCATGTGAAGCCACAACCTTGAGAGAGTCCAACATTGTGGTGATGAGGTCTATCATTGGGATCAAGTGGCCTTCACGCACGAATGAGAAAAAGAAGAACATTTCTATTTCAACAATATTAAGTAGTTCAAAATTTTGTGATTTAAATGGTTCAAATCACTCAAAACGACGTCGTTTTGACAGATTTTGAGTGTAAAACGACATCGTTTTGACAGATTTGAGCCATTTGAGTCGAAAAATTTTGAACTATTAAATATTTTCCTTTCTATTTTGCGGGTTTTAGAATCCATGGTAATGAGAGATTGTGTGAATTTGCTAACACAACGAACAAAACCAACTTTCTCATCTCATTAGCTGAATCAATGGGACGTCCACACAAAAAAGTATAGAAAAAAATATTGAGAGGTTATTTTAGCCTCATTCAAATAAATAAAAATTTATAATTTTTTTTTTTTTTTAATCAGAAACTGGCGCGGATAGATTTGGCAGAAGTGTCATGAGGCATGTTTGAAATTACAATTTTACCTTTTTAATTTTTGAATAACCCACCAACTTAGCATTCTAACATATGGGAGCAATTTAGTTATCTCATACCCCCAACAAATCAATTATCATGTACTTGCACGACTTTGCAGGCACATCTTTTTGGAAATAATTTAATTATTTTTTATTTTAATATCATTTCAAACACATTTTTTAACACAATAATCAAACAAAAAATTCAATTCATCTTTCTTGTTAAAATTCAATGTATTATTGATTGTTGTTTTACAAGATTGTTGTATTGTTATTTGTATCTGTATATTACAAGTCCTATATATAGAGAGGTTTTGGGAGTAGTAGGTGTAGAGTGGGTGGTGGTAGTAGGTAAAGTGGAGGTGGTAGGTGGAGTGGGTGAGGAGTAGTGGAGGTGTGTAGTGGTAGTGGTAGGTTTTAGTGGTGTAGGAGGTGTACATTAACAGCCCCCCTCAAACTCAAGGAGGATAGGAACTAACCAACTTGAGTTTGAAGAGAGTAACAAAACAGAAAAATAAACTGATAAATAAAATAAAACAGGATAGGAGACACGGTATGGTCGTGTCAGACCGTTGTAGCAGACAGTTTACGGGGTCATGTCGGACCGTTGAAGCAGACACTGTGTGGTCGTGTCAGACCGTTGTAGAAGACAGTTTATGGGGTCATGTCGGACCGATGTAGCAGGACAGTTTACGGGGTCATGTCGGACCGTTGTAGCAGGACACTGTGTGGTCGTGTCAGACTGATGTAGAAGACAGTTTATGGGGTCGTGTCGGACCGTTGTAGCAGACAGTTTACGGGGTCATGTCGGACCGTTGTAAAAGACAGTTTACGGGGTCATGTCGGACCGATGTAGAAGACAGTTTACGGGGTCATGTCGGACCGTTGTAGCAGACAGTTTACGGGGTCATGTCGGACCGTTGTAAAAGACAGTTTACGGGGTCATGTCGGACCGTTGTAGAAGACAGTTTACGGGGTCATGTCGGACCGATGTAGTAGGACAGTTTACGGGGTCATGTCGGACCGTTGAAGAAGCTTGTGGTGGTGCACCAAGGGGGCGACTTAGGGAGTGCGCCATGAGGTGACTTGAACATGATACTGTGTATAACCCCCCCTCAAACTCAAATAGGTGTGAAGATAGAAACCTATTTGAGGTTGAAACAAAGGGATTGATAAAGCTGACCGGGGTAGAAGACACTGTATGAGTGGGTAGATAGGCGGCCCAAAAAAAAAAAAATATACATGTAGATATATATCGAGCCCTCAAAAGTCGTGCCCTCAAAAGGTGTGCCCGCACCCTCAAAAGGCGTGCCATCAAAAGGCGTGCTCGAATGCATGAAAAGGCGTGCCAGTTTGTCGGCGAGAAGAGGCGCGCGATGCGCGTGGCTGCCTCGGCTATTTAACCAAGACAGAGCTGAGGCAGAGGCGAAGACAAACAATTGGCGAAAATCCTCTGAAAAACTCTTCGTTTTGCTGAGAAGGTTTTGTTGAGAAGATACTCTGTAACACTCTCTATAACACTCTGTTGCCCAGAAAAAATGGCTTCGTCGTCCCGCGGGCTGCTTACCCTCTTTCCCGACCTCAACGAGGCCACAGGAGAGAGAACTGGTGCGGTGGCCAGTGAACCTCAACCAAACACTGCTGGGTTTGCTCCGCTGAACTTTCCGACGCGGTCTGTGGAGCAAAAAATGGCGGTGCAGTCGGATGTGGAAGCCAATCAGTATACGTTGAAGGCATGTGTGGAGTCCATGACGGCGGTCACAAATCTGTCGCACCGGCTACAGAGTAGGACAAATGAGGTGCAGCAATTAAACTCCCAGTTGGCTCTGCTCCAACGCATGTATAAGGATACGCGAGCAGAGATAAGCGTGCTAAGGGCAGAAAACAAGGAGCTGAAGCGGAAGGCCACCGTGATGTTCCGATTTGGAGGACCACCATATGCTGCAGTGGAGGAGCAGGGAGGAGGCAACTTGCTTGGTGGTCTAGGAAGCACGGAGGCAGCACCGTCAAGGGCCGCGCAGGACGGAGGCAAGAAGAAGAGACCGGCGGCAGAGTAGAGAAGAAAAATCCCACTGTTCCGTTGTTTTTGTTTTTGTTTTTTTGTTTTTTTGTTTTTTTTTTTGTTTTTTTTTTTTGTTTTTTTTTTTTTTTTGTGTGGTGTAAAATGGTGAGCGGGGTGAGCCCCGACATGAATAAAAGAAGTTGGTGTGCAGTTCATCTTCTTCCTCTTTGTTTGTTTGTTTGTTTGTTTTTTTTTTTTTTTTTTTTTTTTTTTTTTTTGTTCACAAAAAAAAATAAATAAAGAAATAAATAAAGTGAAAAAAATAAAGTGAAAGAGAAATGTATGAATATGAAAGGAATAAAAAAAATAAAAATAAAAAGGAAATTGGAGATTCAAACGTGTGGGGTCGGTGGCTTATCAAAAAGAAAAGAAAAGCGAAGATGGGTTTTTAAACTAACGAAGCGTGAAAATAAAGAAAAGAAAAGTGAAGATGGGTTTGTAAAAAAAAGAAAAAAGAGGATGGGTGTGTGTGCAAGATTGGTTTAAAAAAAAAGAAAAAGGAGGATAAGCTGGATAATAAAGAAAAGAAAAGTGAAGATGGGTTTTGTTTTTTTTTTTTTTTTTTTTTTTTTAAAAGAAAAAAAAGAGGATGGGTGTGTGTGCAAGATTGGGTGTGTGTCTGGGTGCATTGGAAAGTGTATCATTGTAGGCCTGCTGATTTAATATGTGGGCATGTTCGGTTTGGTATATATATATATATATATATATAGAGAAAAGAGAAAGTAGGTTGGGGCGGTGGAAAAAAAAATAAAAAAAAATAAAGTGAGAGAGAGTGGAGGCCGAGAGAGTTAGAGAGGGCATCATAAAGTTTGGGTGCATCGGAAATGACCCTTGCGAGCTGATGAAGTGGGCATCTTAAGATTCATAACCTTGGATGAAGCTCTATAAGCACCTCCACCAGAAGCCCAATTGGTGGGTCTACTGCGATCAAATATAGGAGTGGAGAGAGACAAAGAAAATGTGGGTGGTGGCTGGTCCAGCAATATGCACCAGATTTTCAACCTTCGGTAGTAATGTAATTAGCCAGGCATGTGTTGGGCATATTGGTCCTACTGAGCTTGCTGGCTATGCTCTTGTGGTTACAGTCCTCTTCAGGTTTGCCAATGGCATCCTGCTGGGAATTGGAATGAATGAGGGCGGCCATGCGATGACGTCGGAGTCGGACCGGGGGTGGAATATGGTGGGGTAAGGTAAACCGACCTCTGAGTGCACAAAACACAGACAGCAGGTTGAAGAAAGGAAATTTTAAGGTATGTGTAGAAAATTTTAGCAGACTAGGTTGAGGTCCGGCGGGCGGCCAAGGCGAGGTTGCCGCCCGCCCGCCGGAAGGCGAAGAACACCAAGATCTTTAACCTATAGCTCTGATACCATGTTAAAATTCAATGTATTATTGATTGTTGTTTTACAAGATTGTTGTATTGTTATTTGTATCTGTATATTACAAGTCCTATATATAGAGAGGTTTTGGGAGTAGTAGGTGTAGAGTGGGTGGTGGTAGTAGGTAAAGTGGAGGTGGTAGGTGGAGTGGGTGAGGAGTAGTGGAGGTGTGTAGTGGTAGTGGTAGGTTTTAGTGGTGTAGGAGGTGTACATTAACATTTCTAAATATAAAAACTAAAATAGCCTATTAAGGCCTTGTTTGGTAAGTAGTTATTTTAGCTTAAAAGTCAAAAAATTATTTAAAAAATCAAAAAGCCTATAGCATATACCAAAAAGTTAAAAATTTTATTTTTTCTCTACTTTTTGCATATCTTTTCGTAAAAAGTCAAAAAATAATCTCAAATATGCTAGTTTTTTTTATCTTATATTTTAACCAGTTACTAAAATAACTTGTTCTCAAACGAGGTCTAGTCAAAAAATCAAAAAACTTAAAAAATAGTCACTTCTTAAATACCCACAAAATTGACCAATGAAAAAATGTATTTTGTTTCGTATTGGGGATTTTAGAAAATTAATTTAAAATTATTTTTTTGACTTTTTTTTTTTAAAAAAAAAACATAAAAAATATGAAAAATTATATGATCCAAAATAAATTAAAAATTATAAGATAACTTTTAACTCACTTTCTAACCCTATGTTTGGGAAGTTGGGTTTGAAGATTTTTTGGCTAAAATAACTACAAAAAATAAAATAGACTTTTTCGCCCAATAAGACAAAACATCACATTCAACCCATAATCATTACATTCTTTCTCTCATAAAAAAGTCAAAAAAATTCAAAAATTCAAAAACACTTCCCAAATCAAACTTTTAATCTCAGATTAAAGTAACTAAAAAAATCATAAAATCAAAAACCAACACACTTCCCAAACAAAGCCTAAAACAGCCCATCGTGTCACGCCCTAAGCTCCGTGACAACGCCGCACACTCATTTAAGTGAGCATGCAAGGCTAAGAGTCCAACACATAACCAATAATGTAAAATACTCAAATTAAATCCTTAATTATCATAATGCTAAAATCCATAAAAATAGATAATTCTTATCATTTGAAATTGTCCACCGAGTCCACTAATATAATCCACTAACAAAATAATAATCCAGTACTTAAATCATAGTCCTACTCTCGGCACTTCCACAAGTAAAAATCTCGCGCAACTCTTCTCAGAATCTAAAAAAATAAAATAAAACAAGGGTAAACTAGAAAACCCAGTAAATAATCAACTATCACTGCTAGTTAGATCAAGTATACAAAACAATAAATAGTCGATAACCAATAAATATAATTTTTGCTACAATTCAATAAATGAACAATTATTTATATGATGGTTTTATTGCTAAAAATAAACAATGTATAATACATTTTAATTGAAAAGCCAACAAGATAATTCAAAATAAATTCATTGTTCAAATCGATGATTAGATGTTCAGATGGTTCAATGATTTGATTCACAAAACTCAAGTCTTGGTGACTACGGTCACTTAGCCCATAACAAGGCCCAGAACCACACATAGGCCGGTGGTAAAGCCCCAAAAGAAACTAGTTTTTGTGCCAATAAATAACCCCCATCGGCTAGGGTCCAAATCAAAGTCACACTAGAATGATGTTCAAAATTCAAACAATACACAACTTTTAAATAAAATATTCGATATTTTCAGAATAAACATTTGGTACAATTTTCAGAATAGTTTCACAAAATATTCAAATAATTTTCATAATAATATTCGATATTGTTTTATACTTGACCCATATTTTATTTTAAAAGAACATAAAGGGTAAAAATAAATATTTATAATTTTAAACGATTCAATAGGAATAAAAATGAATCAATTGTGATGGAGGATTACTTACCTCAAACGCCTAAAAACAATATTCCAACACCAAGTCCAAACACTCCGTTCTACCACTTTAATCACACAAACCTAATAATTAGAATCTCAAATAAATTAATATTTTTGTGTCTTTCACACATCCACAAAACCCACTATATATATGAAAAGCTCAAAAAATACCAAATCAATTCTCCAAATTAATAGTTAAATACACTTTATCTAATATAGCAAACTCTATTGTCAAAACTACACCCACACAATAGATTGCACTTTTATCATCAACCTACACAAAGCACTATACACGTTGAACCATACATCCATTAGGCGTCTCCACAGGTTTTATTTTCCATCACCTTAGGCCTCGTTTGGGAACAGACTAATTTAGTAATTTTTTTGGTTAATTAGCTAAAAAGGTAGGTAAAAAAAATTTGTATGTTTGGGATGACTTTTTGACTAATTACGAAAAGCTGTGCAAAAAGTAGAGAGAAGCCGTAATTGTTGACTTTTTTGTATGACTAATTGACTAATTGACTAATTTAATAACTTTTTGATTAATTAACTAAAAAAGTAACATCTCAAACGAGGCCTGAGTCAGCCTATTGATCTATTTACATATAATAAACAATGGTGTAGAGAGGTACCTTAATCAATAGGCATCAAGAATGCTCCCCTCAATTCTTACTGTCGCTTCCCTCGAATCCTCTGCGCGACTGTGAAAACAAAATAATATAAAATTCTTTTTTCTTTTCTTTTTTATTTTATTTTAAAGGATAAAAAATCTAATTTTTAAGATTATTATCAATTCTTACAATTTATTTTAATTATTGATCTGTCTAAAAATAATTCTATAAAAACTTTGGATTTTACCCATCGTGTCAACGAATTCACACTTGTCCCGACATGTGGGAAAATAATATGAGAGACAGAAAAGGATACTGGAAGGTGAGACTTGGATTCCTTTATGATTCTAGTGTTTTAGTTGCGTGTTGGAATGCAACAGTCAGGACATTGACATTACGAAAATAGGTTGAGACAACAAGCTTTTATTTCTAAAAAGATGATTAAGATCATCTCTCACGGTTCATCAAATTTCATATTAAATTTAAAATTTAGTAAAAGAGATACTTTTTGAAGTTCAAACGATTTCACCAAATTGGTATCAAATGGAGAATTGAACAAAAAAATCATCAAACTGAGAATAGGATACAAATTTCAGCAAATTACTGTTTGTGACCGTTGGAGGAGAGAAACCGGTCAACCAGCCGACTGCCCGGCCGATTGACCAACCCGTCAACCACTAAAAGGTTCAAACAGTTCAAATAAGTTGGTTCAAACAATTCAAAATATATATATATATATATATATTTTTGCCTTATCGGTCGACCACTAAAAGGTTCAAACAATTCAAATAAGTAGGTTCAAACAATTCCAAAAAAAAAATTGCCTTACTGGTCGACCAGCCAGTCGACCAACCGGTTGTCCCTGGAGCAGATTTGATGAAAATCAACCATTGGAACATTCTGTATCAGATTGAGAAAATGGTCATTTTTTTACTCAGATTTGGTGAAAAATTAGGTGAACTGTTGGAGATGCTCTAAGGTATTTATATTTATAAAAATTTTATAAATTGATTTTTGTTTATTTTTGCTCTAAGGTATTTATATTTATAAAAATTTTATAAATTGATTTTTGTTTATTTTTAGAAAAATAAAAATTACAAACGCGTTTGATTTGAATAAAATATTTAAAAAAATTTAAAAACATAAACTAAAAAATATGTTTGTTCAGCCTAAAATATTTATATTTATTATTATTATTTATGACGATGGGATAACACACATTATAATTAAAAAAATTAATTAAAAAAATAATTGAAAACAAATTTAATTGAAAAAAAAATATTTGGAAAAAAAATGAAAAAAAATATTTGGAAAAAAAATGGATATTTACCAATAAATCCTATCTCACAAACAGTTTTACCGATTGATCCTAAGGATATTTTTATTGTTCTGATTAGTCCTATTAGTGGGGAAATATCTTATCAGTTGATCCTATTTCCTTTGTTTGGTAACATTGAGTGGTCAATTATATCTTTCTGTGTGTGTGTCACATGACATGCATTATTCCAAAGCAAAAAGCATAAAGAGCCTTAGTGCACTTTGTTGATGTGTGGCACCCACCGATCACCCTCATAAAGAGGGGAAAGTTACCAATAAATCCTAAATGTTGAAATTGTATTATATCCTTCCGTGTGTGTGTCACGTGACATACATCATTCCAAGGCAAAAAGCATAAAGAGCCTTACTATACTTTGTTGATGTGTGACATCCACCGATCACCCTCATAAAGAGCCTTAGTGCACTTTGTTGATGTGTTGCACAATTTGCAGTGGTTGTGATACAATTGTGTGTGTCATGTGATATACATTATTCCAAGGCAAAAAGCATAAAAGAGTCTTAATGCACTTTGTTGATGTGAGGCACCCACCGATCACCTTCAATATGACACATGCCAAACACAAATTTCGGAGACACATGCCAAACACAAATTTCGGAAACACACAAACATGAGGGTGTGCCACACCAAAACATCACCTACTCACCCAGTCAGACTAATAAGTAGTGGTATTTATGTCATTCAACATTATAAAGAACCAAATAGATCAAAAGAAAAAAAGTTAAGACTAAATGAAGCACAATTTTAACATTTTAGGATTTATTGGTAACTTTTCCTTTAAAAAATAATTGAAAAATAAATAAATTGGGGAAAAAATATTTGAAAAAAAAGTTAGTTAAAAAAAATAATTGAAGAAATAATTATTTGAAAAAATAATTGAAAAAAAAATTAATTGAAAAAAAGGTTAGTTAAAAAATTTATTTGAAAAAAAATTAATTGAAGAAAAAAATTGAAAACTGAAAACGTAAATTCATTTTTTAAGTTTACGTTTTTTCTTTAAATTTATAAACTGAGACAACTATTTATAAACTAAAAAAATTATCAAACAAATTTTTATGACAAATTTTAAAATTTTTATAAATATAAACTAAAAATTAAAAATGAAATAGTTACCAAACAAACCCTAAACTTTTATTCTCAAAAATATCACTACTTAGGTGGCACTCCCCCTCCTCATTCACCTATCTTTTCACTTATCTCTTCACTGACTTTTAATTTTATAAATTAAAAAGTGATCTTAAAATTCTGGTATAATTTTATATTACAGTCTCATTCAAGAATAGATTATTTTAGTAATTTTTTGACTTTTTACATAGAGATATATAAAAAAATAAAGAGAGTGATATGACAACTTAATTTTTCCTCAATCTTGGTACCCGAGTCAAGAATCAGAGTCTTATAAGTGAGTAAGAATGTTCTTTCTATCTTTCTTGTAATATCTATAATTTTTCAAGTATTCAAATAATGTTCTCTTTATCTTTTTTATAATGTCTATAATTTTTCAATTATCCAATAAAAATTTTATATTTTCATATATATTTTGTCTATTGTCTTTTACTAAAAGTCTGAAAGTAGTGATATAAGTAAAGCAAAGTAATATTCACCAAGAGTGAGAAATTATGTTTTATGTCTACTTGTTGAAATGCTTGAAAGTATTTGTAACAAATAAAATAATGCGGACATGAAAAAACAAAATTTTAAAATAATTTTTTAAATAATCAATATTTTTTATTTTAATTAAAAATTTTATTATTGTGATTATTATAAAAAAAAATTCTACGTCATCTATAAAAAAAATATTATTTTATTTCACATTATCAACCTTTATCATGTCTACTCATTATTATACCATTAGAGATGGCAAATTGATGATATCACCTTGAGACTGCTTGCCCCCATTTGGATGGCAACAAGTCAAGTCATTTTCAAAATCACATATGATGAGAAAAGTCTCCCATGACTTTTTGATAATTTTTTTTTTAATTTATTGTTTGTAATTTATGTAAGATTTTTTGTTTGGCCCTTTGAATATTTTTTTCTTGCTCAGTATGATGTTAACTTTTTATTATTATTATTATTATTTTTTGTCAAGATTGTAGAATATTAGATTTATTAGTAAAGTTAAATTATAATTATATGAGTTGATAACTGCTCCATCAACTCGAGCCTCTGATTTTTTCCTTACCACACTCAAAAGTGTGACTATAAAATATTAACTTTTCTTTTAATATAATTGCTTTTATAATTTTTTTTTCAAAAATATATATTATTTTTGTCATTTTCTTTTACACTCCATTTGAGAACTTTTAGTGGAGAAAAGGAAAGAAAAT
Organism: Camellia sinensis; assembly: GCF_055761805.1. Taxonomy (NCBI): domain Eukaryota; kingdom Viridiplantae; phylum Streptophyta; class Magnoliopsida; order Ericales; family Theaceae; genus Camellia; species Camellia sinensis. Next base: position 88,788,261 of record NC_138963.1, read on the forward strand.
ATTACATAAATTAAAAGAAAATGGAAGATTATAGAACAGATTCACTCAATTTGATTTTAAATTGAGAAAATAACCAATTAGTCTCATTTTGCTATTAATATTATTATTGAGTCTTATCAAGTTTGAATATGAGCAATTAAGTCCTATTTGTCATAAATATTACTAAAAAAATCATTGTTTCATAATGGTGTATCTTATTTCAATTTTACTAATAATAATTTATAAATAATTTTAACTTAATTAAGATTAAAATTTTTAATTGAATAAAATATTAATATTATATTTAAAAATATAAGTAACAATTGGATCGAAGCAAATTTAGTATAAAATGCATCATTTTTTATTATTTTCAATTATGAATTTTATTTAGTATAAACAATTTTAAAATGTTAAATTCTATTAAACTTCCAAAAGAGTTATGAAAATTAATAATATGACAAATTTATATATTTCTCAATGCATGAGATGGTTGATGAATCTTATACTTATGTTTTTGTTTATGAAAATTCATTTAATTCAACTATTAAAAATATTATTCTTATAAAATTTTAAATAAATTAAAATTATTTATGAATTTTTTGGTTCATATTTTAATGAAAGATAAAATTAAAATAAAATATAACTATTTTATAAGAATTTATAAAAATAAAAAAGAAAATATAACTTGTTTCTCCATATTGAAATTTGATATAACTTAATAGTAATTTTTGAAACAAAATAAAACTTATTGATAATTTTTTCATTGTGATTTATAATATTTTATAATTTTTACAATTAAAAATATAATTTTGCTTAAATTAAAAATACTTATGAAATTATTGTTCATATTAGTTGTTTTGGGTATTACTTATAAACTAACTTTTTTATTTATTATGAAAATGCATACAAAAAAGTAAAAGTAATGTGACTCAAACAAACCAATAAACACTTACTTAAAGTGTTACCAAATGAGGGGTAAAATTGGAATAGTATACTCCATTATGGAAGAAGGAACTTGTTGAGAATATTTTATGAAAAATAGGAATTAGATGTCCATAATAAAAAAATTGATAGAATTCAGTAGTAATCTTAAGAGTAAAATAATATTTATTAGTTATTTTCCCTTCTAAATTTTCAAACACATTTTTTTCATTTTTCATTTTTTTTAATCTTTTTTAAATCTTTTAATCGGTTTTTTTTTTTTTTTTTGAACTTTTAAGATAAAAGATCTAGATAAACGTAAAAAAAATTAAAATGTTAGTTAATTTTTTTCACTAAATACAAAAAAATTACAAAAGTATAATACATTTTCATTTTTTTTTAATATTTATTGAATTTTATTAGATTTTTCACAAATATTTCTTTTTAAATACATTTAAATTAGGCATAACTAAAAAAAACTTAAAAAAAAAAAACTATCCGTTTAGTTTAGTTTTTGAATCATGATTTGAGTTTTGAATTGTATTTTAAGTTTTGAGTTTTTGAAATGAGTTTTAAAAAGAAAAAATTTGTTTAGTTATTAGTTTTAAAAAGAGTTTTGAATTGTATTTTGAAATTTTTTGGATTTATTTTTTTCTAAATATTTAAAAATTTTCTTAATTTTATTTTTCTAGGGTAAATATTTTTTATTCTGAATATTTACTTTTTTTAATGTATGTTGTATTTACTACATTTGTGCGCTGTGTTTTTTTAAATATTTAAAAAATTATTATTTTATTTTAAATATATAATTTTTATTTTAAATATTTAAACAAAATTTGAATAGTTTTTTATTTATTTTTTAAATATTTAATTTTTTTTTAAATTTTAAAAAATTTTGGATCGCCCATATATATTTAAATCATACAAATTATTTGGCCAATACTTAAAAAAATAACAAAATATTTTTTCAAAAAAATTAAAAAAAAATAAAACAATAATTTTAAAGACTAAAATAAGAAAATATTTTTTTGAATCTTTTTTCAATAGAATTTTGAAAAGAGTTTGATTATAAGTTTTGAAAAAAAAATGAATTGAATTTTGAATTATGTGTTTGATTATAAATTTTGAAAAACAATTTAAATTTTTTTATTCAAATCATGATTTTAGTGTAAACCAAAAATTAACTAAACACAACAAAACTCAAGAAAGACGGTGTTTGGGAAGTAGGTTGAGAGGGTATCTTAGCCTCACATTTGAAATAGCAGAAAAGCATATAAATATATATATATATATATATATATATTAGTTTGACAAAAATAAATGTCAAAAAGTTATTTTTGATTTTTTAAAAATTATTTCTACTCTCTCAAAAAATAAAATTATATAAAAATAATAAATCTTTTATATATATATATATATATATATTTTCACAGAATTAATTTTTAGTATGTGTTTGAATGATGATCATGTAATGAGTGAATATTTTTGTTGATATTTTTTTAATGATTATCATGTAATAAATGGATGTTTTTGTTGTTAACAGATATTTTTGAATAATTATCGCTTAATAGATGGTTATTAGTTTTTTAATATTTAATCAATATGTTTAATATATGAAATTTTTTTAGTTTTGAATTTTTTGATTTAATGAATTGGTTTAATAATGACATTATCGCTATGTTTGATTTTTGAAAAAATAAAAACTAATTTAACGAAAATAAATATAAAAAAATTATTTCTACCCTCTTAAAAGATAATATTATATAAAGATGATGTGTTTTTACTTTTTTTTTCACCAATTTTATTTTTTGTTTCTTAGAAAAAATTTCTAAAATAAATTCCGAAAATCAAACCAAACAAAACTTTATAATCAAGAAAGTGCCAGCATTATTCATTAAAAAAATGCCATTACATTTCAAATAACATACAAGTTAACCAACACAAAAATAAGTTGCATGATGAATTTGTCCTTAAAATTGACCTTTTGCAAAGAAAACAATCTTTGACTGTCTTTATTTGAAATAAAATCCAAAATTTAAAATCAAACGTAATTAAAAAGTCAAATACCAAAGTGACACAAACCCTAACTTACAGGCCTGTTAGTACAATTTGCTCTATTAATTACATAAATTCATGTATGGACACACCTGGGATTTTTATACGGGGAGATAATAGATATACTATCAAATAATTTTACAGTCCCGTTTTGTAGCTCGAAAAAGTTGAAACTCGAAATGGCTAGAAATGCAAAACGACGCTATTTTGCTATTTTTTTTTTTCCTCCTCTCTGTTACAGAGAGGATGAAGAAGAAAGATGAAGAAGAAGAAAGAGGGCTGGGTTTTATCAAAAGAAGAAAGGGGCTGGGTTTCAACATCAACAACCATCATCAACATCAACATCATCACCAACATCATCATCATCAACAAATTTTTTTTTTTTCATCAAACACAGATTTTCAAAATCAAAAATACAATCTCTATAATTTAGAGATAATTATAATAACTACTATAATACAGAGTTTTTTAATATCGTAAGGGACGATCGCCCGCTCTTGCCCCGCTTGGGTCAAGTACATGTGAACCAACACAAACTTGTAAAATTTATTACTAATCTGCAAATAATAGTATTTGTTCAATCACAAATAGGGAGTGTCTGCAAATATTTAATGTTATAATAGTTAAAAATGGGTACAAAAGACACTATATGGTACAAAAATTTACACTACATTGGTGAACCCAATCAATTATGATCCCGAGGACATGCCTACTAAAATTACAGGAACAAATAATGAAAAAGGACTGAAGACATAGGCAGTGCGGGTTGATCATGACTTACCTCTAAATTCTGTAATCCATCCGGCAAAATGAAGAGCTTTAAATCGTCATGATCTTCAATTATGGTATCTCCCGCTAGAACGCTGGATCTGAAGAGCAGCTCTAACAACATTTCCCCTTGTAATGATTCCAACCTTTGACAAAAAAAAGAGCGCAATGGGATACTAATTATTGCTACTGGGCACCCAATAAAACTAAATCTGATAAATGAACATAGGTAGAAATATGTTACCAGCCTGCCATCGCTATCTACAACCGGCAAGCGACGATATTTTGTTTCGAGCAATAACCTGAAATTAGAAAATTTCAACTTTTGAGGAAAGAAAATAATTATTACATTTTAAATGAACAACATAGTTTTCTGGAAAATGCATTGATGTAGAATACAGTAGGGAAAGAGGGGGAAATCTCAAATACGACCATAAGCCTAAACACACTCAATGTTATTTATCTCAAAAATTGATCATTACAATGTTCAAATATATATATATATAGGATCAAAGCCCTAATCTAATTAGGAAACTAGCCTAATATTATTTAGAAATCAAATCAACATCTCTTACTAATATTTATGTAATTAACAACAAATAAAAATAATATACCATAACATGTATGAGACCAAAAGGTCTTCATGGCCACGGGCTTCACCTAGGCTTCCAAATCCGATAATTGGCTTCCAGCTAGTCAAGGGCTGCGCCATCATGCATCGTTGAATGTCCGTCCTTTTTTATTTTTATTTTTCCTTTCTTCCAGTGCATTTTGTGTCTTTTATTTATAAGCAGAATCATGCAGTATAATCCAGGAAATGATATTCACAGTTCTCTTGTGAGATGTGATGTGACCCCAAAAAATGAGTGAGAGAGGCTAAAAGAGGATTGTGAATATCATTTCCCTAACGTGATTAAGCTTTGGTCTCATCTTTGCAGAACAAGTTCGTTCCAAATACCAAATTGAAAACAATTTGAACCTAATAAAAACCCATTTTCCCATCAATTAAGAGATCACAAGAAAAGTGAGTTTTATTACTAGTAAAGGATAAGATAGATCACAGAAAGGGACCTGTAACTAACTTAGGTTGATGTATATGAAATAAAAAAAGAAGCAAGTACCTGACAGCATCTTCAAGATTGGTGGTTTCACAAACAACAAGTGGAGCAGGTGTCATCAAATCGCCAACAACTTTTCCATGAGTTTTACTAAGCAGTCTCTGAATCTTATTAAATGTCTGCAATATTGTCCAGCATCAGTAAACTAATAGTTTGAGAGGCAATCTTTCACAAAACTGATAGCTAGAGGGTTCGTTCATCAATCAACTAAACATATATTCCAAAAACAAAGCATAATAGAATAGCAGCCTTCAGTTCAGATTCCAGGGCATGCTTAGAGCTAGAGGATTCTCATATCACATCAAGTTTTTATACCTCCATACATGCAGAAAAGAAAAGGACAATATACACATTCCTCAAAAAATAGATTACCAAGGAAAAACATCATTAAATTATTCTACAATAGAAACAGTGATTGTTGAATGGATTACAGGTTCTAAGTATACATACTAGCACTACCAGAGTAGAAAAAATCATTTGAGATCCATCACAAAGGTCTAAGATATGACTCACACATGGAATCAAAGCAATAATTTATAGATTGAAATGAGACAATAAGAAACCACCCCAAGTACTTGGGATTCAAAGCTTTTTGAGTTGAGTGAAAAATCAAAATGAGAGAAGATTTGAACACGGTGGTATATGTAGCCAACGAAACAATGAAATATAGGTTTAATATCAATCATTAGTTAAAATTTGAGAAATTGAGCGTACTGATGAAATACTAGATTTTAGTTCAATATACAAGATATGGTTGTGCTCTGTCACCTTTTCTATGCAAGATGTGGCCTACAACTGTCAAGAAATAATTTTATTTGAACTCTACAGGTCATGCTTATATTCATAGCTATCAAACAACTTTAAGGGCCATTTCATATAGTCACTGATCTAACTGGTAGATCTCTGATGAAAACCTTGAGACTGCAGAAAAAAGGAAAAGGGTACGTGTTGGTACAACATAAGGTCTTCAATAAATTCTGTGGGTCATATGCATTTACATACTAATAGAATAGAATTATGCAGACTTAAAATGTATGATAAAAGACCATAGAAAAGGATGTCAATAAATTGTCAGCTATAAATGTTGAAATTTAAGATCAATGTTCAACTCTTGCAATGATCAAAACTACACGTATTAGCAACACACCCATACAAGCAAATGTGCTGTTCTTTTGAGAACTCCCCACCTACATCAGTCTTTACAGGAAAGATCTGATTAATATGAGTACGCTATTTTTTAAAGGGTATTTTTGCAATGATCAAAACCTTAGTAGCAAGAACCTTGAGGGTGATAGAGATTAGAGGCGGTCGGTCGTTGACTTCTGGGAAGATGGTAGGCACTTCAATGACTTAAGATCACCGGAGGTGGAGGAGTAGAAGACCAAGGCAAGCTTAGAGAGGGAAGAGGTGACAGTGAGAGACCTTGAACACTTAATATATGTTATGTGATTCTTGTTGCTCTTGCTGTGTGTTTGTGGCTGCACTTATGATGCCGTTATATAGACTCCAGGAGTATTGGAGCCCAAGCAACCTCAAAACAGGTGGCAGGTTCTCCTCAACTCGACGGGAGGGTGATATTAGCCCTACTAGCTGTGTCCTATGATTCAAGTCCTCAGGGAGGTTGCATCATAGGAACTGCAGGGGTAGGTGTGATATCTTGAGAGGCGTATCATATGTGCATCAAATGTAAGTGTAAGGTCAACGTCTCTTTCTCTAAGCCAGGTTAAAGGGGGAGCTATCACTGCAGGGAGATAGCTACACGACCTTGATGATCCCGAGGTCTTAGCCTTTAATCCACAATCCTCCGATGGTCCCAAGCAGGAGTGCCTAGGTCCTGCTCCCGACCTAGGCAGCTAAGAGGGTGAATGCATTGGCTCACCTCAGTAGCTAAGTAAACATAGGTGAGCCAAGAGTCCGGCTGTATTGCTATGGAGTTGGGTGAGTGGGTAGATAATACATTTCTTGAGTTATGAAGGGCCATGAAGAGCTCTAAGTGAGCTAGCTCCATGCGACCTTGTTTCATTCTTGGTGGTGTGCATGGCCCTGCTTAGGCTAGGCATACAATCTTGACTCATCGTGGTGCCTCAGGGGTCTACCACGTAGATGCGTGATGGTGATGACATACTCATCGTGGTGCCTCAGGGTCTGCCACGTGGATGTGTAATGGTGCTGACGTGACGCCCGTAGGGCTCGCCACGTGCCAAGTATAGTATAGATACCCACAAACCTCTTGCTCGGGTGGTATTCCTTCCTCAAGAAATCCGATTCCATGCTCTCTATGAAGCATGGGCATGGACATGTGACATGACACGACACGGACACGGACACGGACACGGGGACACGTAAATTTTCAAAAAATGGGGGACACGACACGCAGGGGATACGTTCAATATATATAATTAATTTTATTTATTATATGTCATAAAATTATTAAAAAATATTAAAAGGTAATAAAAAATACAAAATAACACTATTAAAATTATAAAAAACAAACATTTAATTGATTTAACATCATATATATCATTAACAAAACTAATCAAAAAAAAAAAATTTACATACTCAAATAATAGAGGTACAGAGAGAAAAAAGAGAAAAAAAAAAAAATAGAAGACAGAGAGAGAGAGAGAGAGAGAGAGAGAGAGAGAGAGACTGATGTTAGTCACTCACCATATAAAAGAAAAAATAAAAGAAAAGAAAAAATAAAATGAGATAGAGAGGGTGACTGCAAGAGCGAGCGAGAGAGAGAGAGACAGCGACTGAGACTGAGACAGAGATCGGAGAAAAATAAGATGATCGAAGAAGAAGAACGAAGAACGAAGAAGAAGAATGAAGCAAATCAGCGAAGGTGTACCTTAGATGACGACTGACGACGGACGATGAGCGACAACGAGCGACCAGGTCTTCTCTCTTTCTCTTCTGTTTTCTTCTGTTCTCTCTGTCTTCTGTTCTAACTCGATTTCGATTCAGGGCAAATATGTTCTGTTTATTTTTTTTACAAATCGACCCCAATGAAGTTTTATAAATTATGAAATTGACCCCCGAATGTGTCCCGACAGTGTCCTAACGTGTCCGGAACGTGTCTGGATGTAAAAAATTCAAAAAAAAAAAAATAGGACACTTTCTGCTGCGTGTCGGACACGTGTCCACCGCGTGTTTGACGCGTATCCGTGTCCGACACTAGTACGGAGCCCTCGGAAAGGTGTCCTTGCATCATAGCATACTCCCAACTAAAAAACCTATAAGAAACGTAATCCCAACTGAGATAGAACCTCTCAAATATACAAATCTCATAGAAACAAAAGAAAATCAACTTATTCTAATAGTTACTGTTTACATATATATATATATATATATATATAATTAGTTGACATCAATCTCTAATATTTATTCATATTTTATTACATATATTATAACTAAGTAGAAAACAATGATTGTTAGAAACTTTTATATGCCCCCTCTTGCCCTCACTCCCGCTTCCACTCCCATCCCCGCCCCCCAATTTGTGCAACTAAGATCAAAGCTATACATGATTGTGTAATGCCTATCACCAGAATCACAACAGCAACATTCCACAATTTGTTACAAAAATATATAGTACATGGAAACTGATAATGGAGAAAGTGGCAAAACTAGCATGAGAGCATGAGCAATCATAGAGAAGAGTTCTCTTACGTACTTTCCAGGAGCTATCAACATCAGGAAACAGGTTTACATCTGCTTGACCACCACCTAATAGCCAGAAATAGAACACATAACTGTTTTGAATTCTTTGGGAAGAATGAATACAAAGACCACTAAACAGAATCTCTACGAGAGTTGATCAATGGTAAGCAGCTAATAATGACAGAGTGTACAAACAGCACCAATCTAACTATCAAAGAAAATGGAAAAATCACCAGACCATATATACAGAGCGATATTATGTAAACAAGAAAGACACCTCACAATAATGACAATGATGCCCACACTTAAATAACTAGAATTCTTGATACCAAACATATTAAAAACCAGAAACCAACAAATAACAAAATTTTCCCAGAGAAAAGTTAAATCTGGAATGATACCTGAGATAGAGTCGAGTGCTAACAAGTCATAGTCTGAAACAACACCAACCTGCAGCCACAACATACTTTTAATCAAATAGAGTCAACCTACTTTAAAAAGTTACACAAAGAGAAAGTGAAATGGTTTTCTTTCTCAAAATTCAAACTTTGCCTCATCATTTACCGATACCACTTCGAGGGAATATCAACCAATTGAAACAAAGAAGCAATGAAGGTGACCAAAAGTGGTCTGATTTACCATATACAACTTCCATTTTTATAATTGGAAAGTACAATAGTCTGATCTACCATGTAGGCGTACACTCTAGGTATCTAAAAGAGGGGACAAGAAGCAATGAAGGTGACCAAAGGGGAAAGCTACAGAGTCAGAAGTTTACACAAAGCCTCACTCAACTGGAACATCAAAGCTGGAATATAATAACAACATGAAGCATGCATGCATAATCTAATTACATATAACCCAAGAGATGAAAATAGGTCATAGTTTGTCTATTCAATACCATACATTGAAAAAAAAAAATTGTAATCAATTTGCATACTTAATTGCCTACTTCATTTTAACTTATCCCAATTCTAGCCAATCAAGTAACTTACAAATAACAAACTTTAATTGTAAACATGAAGCCTCATTAGCATAATCAGCATGAACTTCTTGTATCATAATCAAATGAGCACTTCTTTATATATCCCCCCCACCGCCATTACACTGTAGAGCAATGAAGGTGCATCCTCTCTCTCCTCCACAGCCTAAACATCCCACCCCTTGTTGCATGTTCTTCTAATCTAATAATAGATGGTTAACTCTACCACGAAAGTGCACTGTAAATGCCTATTTTAAAGAACAGTATCTGATTCTTCTGCCGTAAGTTAGTAGTCAAATTGTGCTACTTACGTTGACAACTTGATTTAAAGCCAGCCTGCACATGAGTAACATGCTTTAGGCAGCTGGATTTATATAAAGCAAAAGAACAAACCAAATTTCATCCAAGATAGCTCTTGAATCACACGTCACATATTGTTTGCTTCTCAAGTTCTTAATTTCCAAAGAAAAATTCATAATAGCTAAAGATTTTCAATTCATGCTGAACATTTCATAAAGGAAGTCACATGCTTCATCTTCTTTTCCCAATACAGGATTAGGACGAGATTCATGGCCAAAAAAATTCATTCACAAATCCTTTCAAATTTCAAGCAGGAAATTTACCATTTCTTGGCCATGAAATTTATAGGTGTCCATAATGACAATTATAATCACTTCCTCACCTAAATATACAATCAAATACAATTCTATTGAAAACTAGAGTGACACATGTGGACACACCAATCACAACATTTATATCATAATTCTCAGAGAAAATTAACTTGTATAATTTGAAAAAAAAAAAAAATTTGTTGTGTCCAGTCCACAAGGAGCTGTATCTGCTAGACAATAATATAATCAGACAAATCATCAACCACAAAATCCAATATCTAGAACCTCACAATTTGATTTGTTGTATGTGCATCTTAAAAAATAAATAAATAAATAAATAAAACAGATACGGACAATAACATTACCAATTTCCAATCATCATCAATCACAGGAAAGCCGGTAATTCTTTTATCCACAAGAGTCTCGAGAGCTGTCGATAACAAGGCCAGTGATGAGATAGTGAAAGAAAAAAAAACGATATTTACAACAGAAATAACATATCAATCTTAATTATACCTTCATCAACAGTTGTCGTGGTTTTCACAACATGTAAGTCTTCCTTCTTCGTCATAAAATCACCGACTGTGTAAACCCCACCCCTTGGCTGCAAAAATCAAAGAGTAAGAGCCAAAACCAGAGAAAGATCTACTTGTGCTCGTGAAGAGAGAGAGGTTACTGACCGGCGAGGAATTGCTCATGCCGGAGTCGGCGGCGGAAGCAACGAGATCGCCGAACCGTCGGCGAGAGATGCGAGAAGGTCGTCGGTGCAGCTGGAGGAGTTTTTGATGCGTGAGGGTTAAAGGTAACTGAAAGTGATGATGACGGCGGTGGTGGTGGTGGTGGCGGCGGCGATGTGCGGCGGGAAAGCGAGCGAGGGCGAGAGGATCGAAGAAGACAATCGAATCCATTGCCGTGGAAGGTACGGATGTGTTAGGGGTGAAGAAAAGCGATGATGATGATGAAGATTCGAGAGAAATAGAGAAGGTGGAGAGAGTTTACATATTCGATGTGAGTGAGAAAGTGAGTGGTGGACTGTGGTACAGCGATGTTTGTGTGGAATAATAATAATGCGTTCCTTCCTTCCTTCCTTCGTTCCGTGGGTGGGAGTGAAAAGGGGTATTCATCGTCGGTGGGATATTCAACTCCGGAGGGGACAAGGTCCCGTGCTCTACCAACTGTTTACATGGAATCGACCCACTTATGGATATCATGTGGGCGAGGTTTATTAGTTTAAAAATGATCTGCGGCCCGAAATCTGCTCGCGATTCGGAATAACCTTTTTGGATTTGGGTCTGAGCACAGTTCAAGTCTCTGAATTTGGGTCATCATTTTGAATTTTGATTTGGTCTGTTGACTTGATCCATCGACCCGCTTAAGGTCTGACTTAAGGTCCGACTTGCCCGAAATTTAATATTTTTTTTAGGAAAAAATAATAATATTTTAATAAAAAAATAAAAAAAAATGATTAAACCCGCCTAATTTCGAAAAAGGCTCAGTCCACCGATCCGTCCAAGACCTGAATATCCTTAAGCCTGAGTCTAATTTTTTGACCCTTGGACCGACGAGGCCCGACTCAAATTTTGACAGGAGCCTACGAGGCTTGACATGGGTCGGGTCAAGCCAACTAGATTTACACTCCTAGAGAGGTTATTGTGTGGCAAAAGGGGTATTGTTTCATACCACTAGAGACTATCCTTATCAAGTTGTCTTTTACTAAACTAATAAAGAGTTTTGTTTTGGATGTGACTTGCTTTTTAGGTGTTTGATTATTCTAATTTGAGATTAAAAAATTTCGTTGGAGATTTATTTTTTGATTTTTATGTGAGAAAAAATGAAATAGTTATAGGTTGGGTGTGATATTTTACCCTATTTAACTAAAATAAACAATTTTATCCTATATAATTATTTTAGTCTAAATATATATCCCAAATGGAGCCAAAAAATTGAATTTTATAGTTTCAAACAATTATGTTGTTGAGGCATTATACTGCAATGCCCAAGACCATTACATAATTTTTCTATCATGTGGACCCACACAATTGGTGTGAGTTAGCTAACTCTCTCCGATCCTCATCATCCCCTGATTCCACACTTTCCTTTTTTTTTTATTTAATAAATTACAAATACAATTTATTTAAAATACGAATAATTCTGTAATTTTAAAAACTGCATTTCTTACCGTTAAGTTCCTAATCACGTAATAAATTGTTTAGGTTTATTAATAAATTATAAAATTAATTAATAATTTTTTAATAATATTAATTTAACAATTCAAATAATTTTATTATTATATAAAAGATAAATTAATTTTTAATTTTTTCATTAATTTTGTTAAATAAATTTTTTTTGATAATGTGTTGTTTGTAATTTTTAAAATTATGAAAACAATGTATATTTTAAACCAATTTTAATAGATGTGTTTATATTTTGGGTTATTTTACTTACACCACTACTTTACCTCTTTACACCCTCTTTATGAGCTTTTTTTTTCTTTCAATTTTATCCATGTGTGAAATTACTTTTAAAAACAAAACACAAAAACTAAATATATTTATTATCTCCTTAGACCCTTTAGTCTTCAATCCCTACTCTTTTTTCTCAATTTTTCTTTTCTCTTGCACGTCTCTTTTCAAAAAGTAAGAATCATAGGCCATGTTTGTTTGGGCGGACTGGATTAGCATTCCCATGACTAATAGTCCTAGGACTACGAATCCGTTGGATTATGTATCTTATCTTAACTAATAGTCAAGTTTAAAATAATTAGTCCGTACTTCAATTGTTTAACCAAATATCGGATTAATAATTTTATTAGACTATTAGTCCAATCCCAAACTCATGTCCACCTAAACAAACATGGCCTTAGTATTTTAATCATCAAATAAAGCAATGGATGAAGAAATAGTGGTGAAGAACTATAAAAAAAGTGAAATTGTGAGTTTTTTTTATTTGTGTGGTAGGTTTTTGTTTTCATTTTTCTATACTGTTCTTTGATTTTTGTTCGGTGTTTCGAAATCGAAAAAAATAAAATAGTCCGGCATTACATTGCTGAACAAAAATTTAAAGTTTGGTAACCAAATGTCGAATAAAAGATACATTTCCGATAATATAAGGCCAAATTTTTTAATTTGTTCGGCTACTCATTACTATGTATTTTCAGTTTTTTTTTTTTATATATTTTTTATTTTTTTGCTTGGAAGGATTATACTTATACTCATTACAACAACACAAGTATTGTATTATTAGTGAACTCCAGTCATAAATTCATTACAAACGAGATTTGTTGAGTGTTTTTATGAATGCAATTTTTTCTTATTTTTAATTTGTATTGAGTTTTATTAATAATTTGGCATATAAATGTATTAATTATGTTTAGATTTTTAGTAGTCGTCAAACATTAATTAAATGGGCTTCTAACGTTAGGAAGAAGACTGGATTTGTCATTGTTATAAAGACATCAGATGCGAGAGATAATGGCAAAAAACCAAGACTTACACTTACTTGTGAAAGATGTGGTTACTATAGAGACAACAGGAAGATCAAGGGGGAACTATTGAGGTTGACATGTTCTAAAAAGTGTGGATATCTGTGCGGGGAGCAAATATACAGGCAAGCCCGCACTCCTTTCTTCCAAGCTCCTGTCTGTCCGACTGACTTGCGAGCACAACGGCGGTGAGCTACCCGGCGGTGTGTGGCCGGAAAATCCCTCCGACGATCAAGTTAGACACACACACAAGGATAGAGGGAGAGAGAGGACTCAATTGTGTTTAGTGTTTATCTCACCAAAATGTCATCTGTCCAGGCATGAGGGGCACAGACTCGCTTATATACCTTCTACGCTCCAAATCTACTCCCATTAGTCTCTCGACACGTGGTGCTGCTATCCCATCTGTCAGCACAAATCCAGTAATCACCACCTAACCAAACTGTTAGGATACCTCGACGGAGCTCGACAGATCGGTGGAACCTCCTCGGTTTCTCCTGATCGCGCTGCGCGGCATACCTTAATGAACCACTCGCCGAGCTCCTGTACAACCGAACTCAGCTACATTCCGGCAAGCCAAGCTCGAGGTAGGTCGAGCCGGTTAGTCGTCGGTCTTCCTGCCGAGCTAACGCATGAACTACGAAACCCATGGAGACAGGCAGACATCTCGACCGAACTCCCAGTAGACCGGTTTCCGCACCAACAAGCCAAATAGCTCGGTCCCACATGCCCTGTGCCTTAACCAAGCAAAAACCCTTCTGGACAGGCCCAAGCTACTACGGCCCAATTGTGTTCGACTCACAATTTGCCCGGCCATTACCACGGCCCACAATTTTCCTGGCCTTTACCACGGCCCAATTCAGCTCATAAATCTCCCTCACAATTGCTCCTTAATTCCGTCCGCGCAAGCGTGACTAGGATTACATAATTTGACCGGGATAGACTCTTCCTCGGTCCTTAGTTTGCAAGACATCAACCGCACTATTCCTCTTGCTCGGTTTCTTGGCTTCCTTGGCTGAAGCCTCAACTTGCCTTCCTGGCGGGCAAAATCAACTCGGCGAGGAACTCCAAAGAAGGCGAGCAAGGTCCGCTTCGCGACTTCCTTCTTGGCGAGCAAGGTCAGCTCGACAAGGAACTACAAAGAAGACGAGCAAGATCCGCTCCGCGACTTCCTTCTTGGCGAGTAAGGTCAGCTTGGCAAGGAACTCCAAAGAAGGCGAGCAAGGTCCGCTCCGCGACTTCCTTCTTGGCGAGCAAGATTAGCTCGGCAAGGAACTCCAAAGAAGGCGAGCAAGGTCCGCTCCGCGACTTTCTTCTTGGCGAGCAAGATCAGCTCGGCAAGGAACTCCAAAGAGGGCGAGCAAGGTCCGCTCCGCGACTTCTTTCTTGGCGAACAACATCAGCTCGGCAAGGTACTCCAAAGAAGGCGAGCAAGGTCCGCTCCGCGACTTCCTTCTTGGCGAGCAACATCAGCTCGGCAAGGTACTCCAAAGAAGGCGAGCAAGGTCCGCTCCGCGACTTTCTTCTTAGCGAGCAAGATCAGCTCGGCAAGGAACTCCAAAGAAGGCGAGCAAGGTCCGCTTCGCGACTTCCTTCTTGGCGAGCAACATCAGCTCAGCAAGGTACTCCAAAGAAGGCGAGCAAGGTCCGCTCCGCGACTTCCTTCTTGGCAAGCAAGATCAGCTCGGCAAGAAACTCCAAGGAAGGCGAGCAAGGTCCGCTCCGCGACTTCCTTCTTGGCGAGCAAGATCAGCTCGGCAAGGAACTCCAAGGAATGCGAGCAAGGTCCGCTCCGCGACTTCCTTCTTGGCGAGCAAGATCAGCTCGGCAAGGAACTCCAAGGAAGGCGAGCAAGGTCCGCTCCGCGACTTCCTTCTTGGTGAGCAAGATTAGCTCGGCAAGGAACTCCAAAGAAGGCGAGCAAGGTCCGCACCGCGACTTCCTTCTTGGAGAGCAACATCAGCTCAGCAAGGTACTCCAAAGAAGGCGAGCAAAGTCCACTCCGCGACTTCCTTCTTGGCGAGCAAGATCAGCTCGGCAAGGAACTCCAAGGAAGGCGAGCAAGGTCCGCTCCGCGACTTCCTTCTTGGCGAGCAACATCAGCTTGGCAAGGAACTCCAAGGAAGGCGAGCAAGGTCCGCTCCGCGACTTCCTTCCTGGCGAGCAAGATCAGCTCGGCAAGGAACTCCAAAGAAGGCGAACAAGGTCCGCTCCGCGATTTCCTTCTTGGCGAGCAAGATCAGCTCGGCAAGGAACTCCAAGGAAGGCGAGCAAGGTCCACTCCACGACTTCCTTCTTGGCGAGCAAGATCAGCTCGGCAAGGAACTCCAAAGAAGGCGAGCAAGATCCGTTCCGCGACTTCCTTCTTGGCGAGCAACATCAGCTCGGTGAGGAACTCCAAGGAAGGCGAGCAAGGTCCGCTCCGCGACTTCCTTCTTGGCGAGCAACATCAGCTCAGCAAGGTACTCCAAAGAAGGCGAGCAAGGTCCGCTCCACGACTTCCTTCTTGGCAAGCAAGATCAGCTCAGCAAGGAACTCCAAAGAAGGCGAGCAAGGTCCGCTCCGCGACTTCCTTCTTGGCAAGCAAGATCGGCTCGGCAAGGAACTCCAAGGAAGGCGAGCAAGGTCCGCTCCGTGACTTCCTTCTTGGCGAACAAGATCAGCTCGGCCAGGAACTCCAAAGAAGGCAAGCAAGGTCCGCTCTACGACTTCCTTCTTGGCGAGCAACATCAGCTCGGCAAGGAACTCCAAGGAAGGCGAGCAAGGTCCGCTCCGCGACTTCCTTCTTGGCGAGCAACATCAGCTCGGAAAGGAACTCCAAAGAAGGCGAGCAAGGTCCGCTCTGCGACTTCCTTCTTGGCGAGCAAGATCAGCTCGGCAAGGAACTCTGGTCTTTCCACCAAAATGATTGTCAATTGCCCCTTTTCCTCGGCCTTCTGACTGACGTCTTCCAAAACCAAACTCCCTAGATCTCTTCCACGGTTGTTCGCACCGCCATCCTCTGAGCTTTCCGCTGGGATAAAGCATCTCGGCTAGAGCTTTGAGTTGAGCAAATCATCAACTTATTTGGTCAGAGTAAATCATCTTGGTCGAAACTTCAGAGTTGAGCAAATCATCAACTCATTTGGCCAGAATACATCATCTCGGCTGAAACTTCAGAGTTGAGCAAATCATCAACTCATTTGGCCGGAGTACATCATCTCGGCTGAAACTTCAGAGTTGAGCAAATCATCAACTCATATGGCCGGAGTACATCATCTTGGCCGAAACTTCAGAGTTGAGCAAATCATCAACTCATCTGGCCGGAGTACATCATCTCGGCTGAAACTTCAGAGTTGAGCAAATCATCAACTCATCTGGCCGGAGTACATCATCTGGCCGAAACTTCAGAGTTGAGCAAATCATCAACTCATTTGGCCGGAGTACATCATCTCGGCTGAAACTTCAGAGTTGAGCAAATCATCAACTCATTTGGTCGGAGTACATCATCTCGGCTGAAACTTCAGAGTTGAGCAAATCATCAACTCATTTGGCCGGAATAAATCATCTCGGCTGAATCAGAAAAGTTCTTCAGCAGAAGTAATTCATTTCTATTACATTGACAAAAAGAGTATCACATTCAGAAGTGTAGGGGAAACAAGTTCTTCCTCAAAAAATTACTTAAGAACGATAGGAATATGATAGTTTGAGGTTAGCCGCATTCCATGGCTGGGGTGCGCCTTTGCCATCCAAATCTTCTAAGGGATATGCCCCCTTACCTGCCAGACCGGTTATGTTGTAAGGCCTTTTTGTCTGTTGCCACCGGGATTGTCTTCGCGGTGGACGCCGCTGCATCATCCTCTACTCGGATGTGCTCATTGATGCGCTGCATTAGTTGCCCCATGGATGGCTGCTGGTTCATTGTAAACGAGTCTCTCAGCCTATGTCCGACCGGGAGACCGCGCTTGTATTGGGTGATTGCCAGGTTGACCGGGTAATCCAAGATCTCATTGAAGGTTTCCCAATATCTGGAGTTGTATGCCTTCAGTGTGTCGCTCGGCTCCATCTTGACACTGAGAAGGTGGTCAACTTCCTTTGGCGTTTTGGTGTTGGTTTTGAAGCGCGTCACAAAGGCTTCGGCCAACTACTGCCACCTTTCTATGCTCCCCTCCAGCAGCCTCTCAAACCATTTTAAGCCCAGCTCGCCCATACTTGACGGGAAGATAAGGCACATAAGAGCGTCATTCTGCCTATGTCTGGCCATGATCTGTCGGAAGTGGTTTACATGCATATAGGGATCGGTTTTTCCGTCGTAGAGCGTGAACTTAGGCTGGTGGAAGCCCGCAGGAAGCGGTGTTGTTTCTATCCCCACGGAGAAAGGGGCAGGGCTCAGCCTTGCCAAGTCTGTGTCTAGAAGGAGAGGCGTAGGTAGGCAAGGTGGAGGCATTCTGACCTCTTCACTAGCATGAACCCCATAGGATAGCCGCTGGAATGCCGGCACCCTCTGAGCCTCTCACCGGGGAGCCCGTTCCTTCAAGACTACCCGCAGATCCTCTGAACGAGCGGAATAAGAATACCTCGACGTCGTCGCCGGACGTGAGGGTTGATAGGTGCTGTCTTGCGCGCTGGACTTCTCTACGTGCGCGTTGGAATCTCCAACCTTGTAACTTCTGGTGATTGAGATGGACGGAGTATGCCGCTGGCTCTGACTGCATGAGCGGCGGGGTTGGGTGCGCTCACTGTGGTCTCCCACTCTAGCTACACCCTTCCCTTTGACATGTTGCTTAAGATCCTCCATCTCCGCCGCCATTCTCCGAATGACGGCGTCTTGGTTCCTTACCTTGTGTTCCAGTCGCCTGGCGTGCGATTCTCTCCGCCGCCGGTGACCGTCTGGACTCCGTGAATGTCCAAAGCTTCTTTCGCGCTTATCCCGCGCATCTCTTGAATGTCCTCCTGGAGAAATCTCCAGGTCCGCCATCAGAGGAATGATGGTGGGATGTCCTTCTCTCCGTCTGCCCGACTCCGGGGTAACTCCGTCGACGGTGGATAGTGGAATCTCCTCGATGTTCGCTATGGATGGCGATCAGATGAGCCTGGAAGACAAGGTTTTGTCTTTCAAAGTTCCCACAGACGGCGCCAATGGTACGGGGAGCAAATATTCAGGCAAGCCCGCACTCCTTTCTTCCAAGCTCCTACCTGTCCGATCGACCTGCGAGCACAACGGCGGTGAGCTACCCGGCGGTGTGTGGCCGGAAAACCCCTTCGACGATCAAGTTAGACACACACACAGGGATAGACAGAGAGAGAGAGGGCTAAGTTGTGTTTTCTTATTTTTAATTTGTATTGAGTTTTATTAGTAATTTGGCGTATAAATGTATTAATTATGTCTAGATTTTTAGTAGTCGTCAAACATTAATTAAATGGGCTTCTAACGTTAGGAAGAAGATTGGATTTGTCATTGTTATAAAGACATCAGATGCGAGAGGTAATGGCAGAAAACCAAGACTTACACTTACTTGTGAAAGATGTGGTTACTATAGAGACAACAAGAAGATCAAGGGGGAACTATTGAGGTTGACATGTTCTAAAAAGTGTGGATATCCATTTCTATTAAGGGGGAAAAAATTACCTACAAATGATGAGTGAATGTTGTATATCTTATGCAGAGTGTACAATCATCCGCCTGCTGAACATCTTGAAGGGCACTCATTTGCTGATAGATTAGCTAAGGAGGAAACATCCTTATTAGTTGACATGTCAAAGAGTATGGTGAGACCAAAAGAGATGTTGATTACATTGAAACGAAGATATATTGGTTAAATCAAATCGTATTTCTTACTTCGAACAATTTCTAGAGAAGTTGAGACCATATATTCATCACATAAAAAATGTACAAGCAGATGACAATTATAGTTTCAGGGCAATAGCTAGATTGATTGGTTTAGGTTAAGATGATTGGCAACAAGTTAGGAGAAGCTTGTTCACTGAGCTGCATTCAAATGTAGTGCACTACGTGCAACTATTTGGTTCACAAGAAAGGGTTGATAACTTTACCTCTATCTTATCCTACTTCGAATCTAACCTTGGATTTAATCATTGGATGACTATGTTCGACATGGGCCATTTGATAATATCATACTACCGAGTCATTCTTTATCATTTATCCATGCAACAATGGTTGACATTTCTACCACTTAGAGCAATACCGATTGCAACACCTAATCGAAGAGATATCTGCATAGGATTTGTAAATGGAAACCATTTAGTGTAGGTAACTACCAAGCCTACTTTGATCATTACTATGTCTTATTTTGTAATTCTACTTATTGATTTTTTTGTTATAGGTTTATTTGCAACTTGGTCATCCAGTACCTTCGATAACAAATAATTAGATTCTTTTTCATCACATGTGTGCTAATGGATGAGAGAAATTATATACTATCTGTATTCATCAATTTCATACTCTTGTCAGCCCTAATGTAGTTACTACCGAAACTGTCAATATAGACGAATTGTGATAAATAATTTTATGGATACTTTTTTATCTATGATTTTATGGATACGTGTTTGATTTATGAATGTTTGAAGGAAAAAGTAAATCTTTTAATGTACAGCGACAAGTGCCTAAACAAATCTATTATAGTTTGGTAACATGACACTAAAGTAATCCAATTTGTATAGCGATGTTTTTCCGAACAGCACTTCACAACTAATCGAAATTAATTTCTTGTTATCATCCAATTGAACGACAACATATTGCTAGGAAAAAAAAGTTTGTCCGGTAACATGGCACTAGATGAATTCAAATTCGTTAAAATTATATTACCGAACAGGTTCAAATTATTGCTTGGAAAAATGACTCTGTAAATGTATAGCAACAAAATACTGGACAAACCTATTTTTTCCGGCAACATAGCACCGGAAGAATGTAATTTGTCTAATACTGTGCAAATGAACAGACACTTCACTATGGGCTCCACCGAACCCCTCGTCTTCCCTGTTTTCTCTTTCCTCTGCTGCTTATCTTTTTTCCGTCTACAAATTAGTGGTGTAAAGAGATGAAATAGTTAATTTATGGTTATGTTTTGTAATATATTAAGGGTGTAATGAGAATTACATTTTTTTAGTGTTTTAATGAGATTGAGGGTGTAAAGAAATAAAATAGTGGTGTAAGTAAAATCACTCTTATATTTTTACCTTTTTTTTTGTTTTTATGAACCGGCTTCTTTGTGTCCAAAATGTGAATGAATGATGTTGTTAGAGTTCATTGGTCCATGATTCGAATTGTATATAGATGATATATATATATATATATATATGCACTTATATATAAAAGAGAGTTAGTATGTGCTACAATACAAGATGACTTCTATTTTTCTGTCCACTTTTGCCCTTATTTTGTATGATGTGTTTTCTTTTCTTTCTTTTCTTTATTATTTGCTTTGGGCAATTTCGCAATTTTATATTTTGTTTAAATAAGAATTTTATGGGAGTGTTCAAAGATTAAAAATGCCAAATATTATTACTTAGGCAGTCATCTAAAAAATAATATATTTGTTCAAGATACTCTTATGCCACTTCAAATTATTTTCCTTTTTTATCCAATTAATAGTAAAAAATAATTAAAATTTTTTATTGCATCCTAGTCAAACATAATGCAATAATCTCCAATTCTCATTTGAAAGTAATGATATACGAATAGAATTGGGAAAATTATAAATAAATAAATAAAATAAAAAAAACCTAGAGTTTGAACCCTACAACAAAATAAACTCGAAATTTTTTATTTTATCAATTTAAACCATCAACTTTTGATTTACTTTCAATCTAAACCATTTGCCTATTTTTGTTAAGTAAAATAAATGAATATATATATATATATATATATTTAGTCATTAAATTCAACAAAAATTATATTTTAGATATTTTTTATATACTTACATTGAGTTTAATGACTAAATATAATTTCTTTTATTTAACAAAAATAGACAAATAATTTAGATTGAAAACAAATGAAAAAGGTTTAGAGCTTGAATTGATAAAATTAAAATTTCAGAATTTGTTTTGTAACATGGTTCAAACCCTGAGATTTTTTTTTCTCGTGATATTTCCAATAGAATTTTATACAAATTTATATATAGAATAATATAACTTCTTTTGGTTATTTCATTTCCAATCAAAATACAATCTATCATTGTCTTCATAATTTCAAAAATGTCATTGACACTTCATTATAAATATTTTTTTTCCCCTTGTATAATTTTTTTTTTATTGTAGTTGTGAAATTTAAATTTACTAGAAAAATTATTATATTTGTGAAACGTAATTTTATTACAATAGCGTCCCATGGCTTGCACGGGCATTTTTTTCTAGTGTATATATATATATATATATATATGAAGGATCTTTTAAAATAAATAATTGAAATTATAAAAATGAAATCCGTAATGAGTTCATGGAATTGAACAAAGAAACTTGTAATGGACTCGTGGGACCAAACAACATCTCCCAATTGAGATTTTGAAATTGAACTCAATTGTTTTTCTTTTTTAATTAACAATTTTATTAACATGTATTTCTTAAAAAATTTAAAAAAGATTATAAAGCATATTGTCCAGACCATTCATGATGTAATTTCTGCACAAAAAGTCAGTAGGTTTCCATGCATTCACAGCGGCAACAACTTGCCAATCGCTTTCACCCTCTTTGAGTACATGAGCATGTTCATGGAGAAACCGGACAAGATTGAGAGTTATAAGATAAAACAACATCTTTTACTGTTATCTCTTAAACTCTATGCCGTTAAATTTTTTCGATTTTTCTCCATGATTTATAGGAACTTGAACATGGTTATAGATAATAGCTGGAGTTGATGTAACAACTAGATTTGGTGTAACAGCCGAATTTGGTGTACCAGTTTTTGTAGCCATCATTTTTTACAAAATTAAAAAAAAAAATCAAAATCCAATTAGTGTGTTTGGTTTGAGTTTTCTGGATTAAGTTTTTTAAAAACTGACTTTTTTGGTTTTCGTTTTTTTTTTTGTTTTTAGTGAATATTTTTTAAATTTTAAACATTTTTTTTTTACTTTTTTAGATACACCTTACTTAGATGTATCTAAAAAGTAAAAAAAAATGTGAAAAAATATTTTAAAAAATTAATAAATACATAAAAATAAAAATATACTGAATTCTTGTATTTTTTTGTATTTTTGGTATTTAGTGAATTTTTAAAAGATTTTTTTGACAATTTTTTTACTTTTTAGGTGTATTTATGTTAGGTGTGTCTAAAAAGTAAAAAAAATGCTTAAAATATTAAAAAAATTCAGTAAAAACAAAAAAATACGGAAAATAAGAAAGTAGAATTTTCTGAAAAGTGTTTTTTGAAAAGTGAAAATAAGCAATTTTCTAGTTACAAAAATCATAAAAATAAACTATTGATTTGAAATAAAATTATAAAAGCAGGCTTTTAATACAATGAAGATTGATTAATAAATCAAAGAAAAAACGAATATGTGTTAGACAATCTTCTTTGTATTTGAAGGATAGTTTAAGAAATAATAATTCTATTCAAATACTAAACATCGAAACAGAATATATAAAAATAAAATATAAAAAAAAATAATTTTATTTTATTACAGAAACAAAACAGAATCTACAAAATAAAACGAAATGAAACCTAAAAAAATCTAGAAATCCCCTAGATATTGATTTTTGATTATGTATCAATTTTAAGCAGTAAATAACAATTTCAATCAAACAATCAAGACAAATTGACACAACAATTTTAATGTGGAAAAACTACAATTGGAGTGCCTTCAATTGTGATAAAAAACTACGGCCAAAGCCACAAAACAATCTACTAAGAAGACACAAAGGAATTACACCAGTGTACTCTCAATTACCTAACGAATCTACGTCCAAATCGAACCGACCCCTATGTGCCCCTTCCAGCCCCATCTTCACCTCAGAATTGTCTTGCCTAACGTCGAATCCACAACACTGATGTCGAATCCAAAATGTCAATATCGAATTCACGACGATGAGCCACTCCAGAATCCACCAAAGTTTCAGGCCCAAATTCCATGGAATCTACCGAAAACAACTCTCTCTCTTTGAATAAAACAAACTAAACAAACCATTTGATGTAATCCACTAAATTCATGATTAATCTCTCACAAATATCAAGTAAACAAGCAAATAAGCTCCAGATAAAAATCCTAATACCCAAGAAGAAGATCTGGAAGTCATAATCCTAAAATCTGATAGAACCACATATTTATAGAAAATAGGGCCGCGATATCCGCTCGAGCGCAAGAATGGCCGCTTGAGTGGAGTGATTAAAACACGTGTGACTAAACAGGGTCTATGCTCAAGCGCAGGAATGGTCGCTCGAGCGAAAAAAAAAACTCCCAATACTTTTGCATGCGAGTGAAACTTCTGAAAGGTTGCGATCTCCACTCAAGCACCGATTGTGGGCTCGAGCGGAAAAACAACTTCAACTGCAATTTTGCTTTTTGCTTCGGGGGCATTCCTCTCGACCTCGCCTAGGCACTGCCTCCAGACCCGCCAAAGGGCGTTGTCCCCTAGACCCTAGCAAGCTGATCGGGCAACTCGATCCCCGACATAGCCAGCGAAGTGGTAAACATGAAAGAATAACACCACAAACTTCTCCGCAAGGCGCAATTCAGGTTGGATTCGCATCTAAAAAATCATAGCCTAACTGAAATAAAATAACGAATAAAATTATAACTAAAAGGAGTTTTGTCAAACGGGATTGCCAAGAACAAAAACCTAACAAAACCAAATAGGAAAAATACTTACAAAATTATTTTTCTGAAAGATGAAGTCTAGCATTTGACACTGCTTCCTTAAGACAAATTCGTCCTCTCTACCACACTTTCAGAATATGGACATCTATCTCCCAAGATAGAATGATCGATGACAGTCAGTAACAACACAACAAACTAATGGCCCATCAAACACATTTGGTGTTTATACTCTCTCTCTCTCTCTCTCTCTCTCTCTCTCTCTCTCTCTCTCTCAAAGAAAATAAATGCATATGCAAGACGTAGAAGTAGAAGAAGGCACGAAAATTGAAATAATTGAACAAATGAAGAACTTCATATTTAAAGAAGTGGTGGCTGATCAGGACAGAAGTTACATGCATGAACCTGTTTGGAAAAGCTGAAAGAGTGTTTGGACGAAACTGCCAATGTTTAGAAACATTGGGGTCAATTCAAAAATAAATTTGAATTTTGAACAAAAAATTAAAATTCCAATGATAGGAATGTAATTTTTAAAAATAAAATTGAAAAGCTTTTGGCCAAAAAAAATAAGCATTGGGTTGGACAACACCAATACCAACCCAACCTCACACCACACATCTACACCCAATCCCAGGCCGGTCTAGGTTATAGTGATCCCGGTTATCCTTTTACTGTTCTGTTGAATTCCAGACGTGGTTCCGTGGAGTTGGTAGTTGTACCTATCGTGCTGTCAACATTTAAACCTTTTTTGTTTGAGTTTTAGAATGTGTTGGGCTTGGTTGTTACAGGTTGGTAGAGCTTTAGCTCCCATTGTTGTTGCCCAGTTTTTTTTGAATAGTCTGCTCGAGCGGGTCTTCTTGCGCTCGAGCGGGGTTTACACACTTCCAGTATTTCGCGCCCCTACAAAACTTCTGCAGGTGTGTTTTCTATGCTCGAGCGGGCTTCTTGTGCTCGAGTGGGTAGTTCTTTTTCTGAAAAGTTCTGGGAGGTGAAAATCTACGCTCGAGCGAACTGGTTCATCACGCTCGAGCGGATGTGTTTTGCTTTTGTTTCTTGGTGCTCGAGCAGGACTTCTTGCGCTCGAGCGGGACTTCTTACACTCGAGCGCTACCCAATTTTTGTGCTTGACGCTTGAGCGTTCTATTCTCTGCTCGTGCGGGTCATACGTATATGAGTCATCCGCTGGGTAATTTTAAATCACTTTTTACATTTACTTTCTCTCTTACTTTCCCAAAATCGATTTTGAGAGCCTCTCTCTATAGGATCTCCCTTCTCTCTAGGGTTTGATCTAGTTAGAATGTCTCCCTATCCTTGGGCCTTTGTAAAAAGTGTGTTGATCGTTGAGGGCTATATTTTGATCTAAGAATTTTGGGATTTGGAGCATCTTCGCTTCCTTCATCTTCTTTGTTGGGTTTCATCTTTGAGGTAGGGGTTCCTACTCATCTTTATGGGCTTTGACCTAGATTGTGAGCTTTTGTATAAATGGTTTTGGATTTTGGAAGTCAGGGTTTCGAATGTGTGAATTTGAAAAGAGGGGTTTTGTTTCTTTTGAACCATAACTGTGTATTTGGGTTTCAAAATGAGTATGTTGATGTTTTTGGTAATATTTGGACCCTTGGGGGTCAAGATTGAGAAGAGGGGGAGAAAGTTCTAAATTGTGTATAAATTAATTGGTATAATTAATTTGGGAAAGTTATGGATTTGTGAAATTGAGTTGAATATAATGTTAGTGGTTCATTATGAGATGAAATAGTGGAGTCAGATTAATAAATCGTTCACTTTTGAAAATGCGGATAATTTATCTGTTGGTGCTTCTACTATCTGTTTAGAAATAATTGCCTTGGGCTACCGGTGGAGGGTAGTTTTGATTGTTGTAGACAATGCATGATTATTAGGCAAACCAAAACTAATCGATTGGATGTGTCATTGAATATGACGGTTGAAAGAATACATTAATTTTATGTATTGGTTGAAATTGCATATGATAACTATTTATATACATTGCTTTGTGTGGGAGGAGATGGGGGATGTACTCTACTATTTATTGGAAGATGGGGGATGGACCTTTAAACCGGAAATTGTTTGACATTGATACAGCACTACAATGTGTATCATTTGTGAAGTCTAGAAGTGTTTTACTTGACATTGATCCAGCACTAAAATCTGTATCATTTGTATTGATTGATTGAACTTGTATATGATAACTGTTTTTATACATCGCTTTGTGTGAGAGGAGATGGGGGATGTACTTCACGGTTTATTGGAAGATGGGAGATGGACCTCTAAACCGGAAACTATTTGACATTGATACAACACTACAATGTGTATCAGGTGAGAAGTATAGAAGTGTTTCTATGTTTACTTGATATAGCACTAAAATGTATATCATGTAGAAAGTATGGAAGTGTTTTGTTTGATTTGATATAGCACTAAAATAAATATCATTTGAGAAGCATGGGAATGGTTGTCTGACTGTGATACAACACCAATATGTATATCTATTATGAAGTATGAAATGTTTAAAATGAGTTATTATCTCACCTGAAATAGAAATACCGTAGCCATGAGATGTGATCTCATTCAAAATGATTGGCCTAGTTCTGAATCGCAATTATAATCGAGAATCTGATAGGAAACGGAAACTGGAATAGAACACGGATATATTAGTCATGGGATCGAATAGTGTTATAAGTTGTTGTGTACGAGTTAGACATTTATCAATCACTGACATTTTAATTATCGTTCATACTATGTTTAGCATATCTCTACTGGGCGTTGGCTCACCCTATATGGGACATCATTTTCAGGTTCAGGTGTTGTGCCGTCTCCGAGACCTTAGCTTGGAAGATTGAGGGAGTTGAAGATTCTTATTTGTTAATTTTGTTGTATTACATGTATATCAAGCCAAGGGCTAAATTTGTATTCCGAGTTAGTACTCTTCTTCTGTAACCCAAGTGTTGACTTGGAAAGTTGTAAGCCCATAGGGCATTTACTTTTATTGTTAACATGTATTACATTTTGTAAGAATACCTAGATGATTGTAATATAATATCTCTTTTCTGTACCTTGAATGTATGATTTTATGGGTTATTTTTTGAGGGCGTTACATAGGTGGTGGTGGTGCACGTGTGGTTGTTTTTTAGTTCAATGGGTCAAGCCCACTTTATCCATAACCTTCTCTTCCACAAAACTTGGGTGCCCCTTTGGGCCCTCCCCAAGGTCCAAACTCAAGGTTTATAAATCCACATAGTGCTAGCCTACCCAAGCAATGTAAGACAAAATTTTCTTCATCCCTTATGGAAAACCCACCAAAACATCGTTCTTATGGTACTCATTTTGGCATCAATTTCTCATTCACTCTATAATGGTTTGGAACAACCAAATATACGACATGAATCTCAACGCGATAAAAAACGCGTTGCCACCTAAACTTGTTGAATTTGGCATATGGGTCCTACCTTATTTTTTTCCAAAACCATTTCTAATAGTTAAGGGAGCGATGGATTCCAATTGAGGTGTCATGTGAAATATGTATAGCCGAAGCAGAGACCCTTGTTCATTGTTAGTGATTGTGTGTTTGCAAAAGAAGTTTGGGATATGAGTCCTTTATACATGGTGGCTTAGTTACAATACGAGATCGATTTTTAAAGTGGGTTGATGAGTTAGAAAGTCAAGTTGATAAGAGTGGACTAGAACTCTTCTTTGCTCTTTGCTGGGGCTTGTAGAATGCTCGCAACCAATCTGTTTTCAATAAAGTCCATACTGCTGTTGAAGATGTTCTACAACGGGTGTGTGTTCTAGTGCAAGACTTTCAGCAGATAAATCAGAGGGTGGGTTTGCGACATGTGGCAAGGCCAGTCAGATGGAGTGCACTATAGCTGGTTTGTTTAAGATTAATTTTGACAAAGTAGTCTTTGACCAACATCGAATGATTGAGGTTGGCGTCGTTGTTTGGAACTACATAGGTACAGTGATTACGTCATCATTCGAGAAGATTTTGTGTTGGACTGAAGTTGATGGGCCATAAGCGTTTGTGCTATCGCGAGCGGTGGCTTTTGCAACGGACCTAGGACAAAGAGATGTCCACTTTGAAGGTGATTTTTTCACAATCATAAAGGCCATCCAAATGGGTGAGTTTCTTTCCTCTCTTTTTGGACACATACTGTAAAAGTCCTCTATAAAGTGTGGTGGATTTTGAAGTTTTTGCATTTCTCACACCAAATAGCTTAGGAATAAGGTAGTACACTGTTTGGCTAGAATGGTGGTAACATTGCCTGGTTTAACTGTTTGGATGGAGTATGTTCCACCAGCTTGTCTTCTTTTATTGTTTCTGAGTATGTTTTGAGTTTTTGAAGTTACTCGTTCTAAAAAACAAATTGAGAAATTTGATCAAAACCACCTCATAATAAAATTTTAATGCAATAAGAACAAGTACCCAAAAAAAAGGTTTTAAAAGTCCAACACACACCACTATTATCAAAATATCCTTAGTAACTAACTTAATATTTTAAACTTTAAAATGATATAACTTTTGATCTAGATATTATTTTTTAATAAAATTAGTATTTTTAGAATCCTCTCATCAAGATCTATCAAATAAGATCTATGTTGACTATGAAATTTTTTTTAAAAAAAATGTAAAATTTTTACCATAACAATTAACGTAAACAGTAAAAAATTTACTTGATTCATTGTAAAATTTACTATAAAATTATAATTTTTAAATAGTAAAACACCATCATTATCACTATGGGCCCGTTTGTTTTCAAAAGTAGGTTAGGTGGGATTATCAGTGATGGGACTGTTAGTGAGGGGACTGCTAGTGAGAAAAATAAGAAAAATTGTGTTTGTTTGATAACCAATGAACTAGCAATAGTTCTTGTCTGTTTTGAGAGGTAAGAGTGGGATTGACTATGTAAAATTTCACAAATACCCTTGTTGCATTACTATCATATTTGGGCTTATACCAACTAATAAATGCATTACCCAATTTAATTACTCAAAAACTAAAATTGAAGTTACATAATTGAAAATAGTATAGAATCCAACTATCCATAAATTTTTACTCAATGTTATTCTATTTTTTTAATATTATTATTAAAGTATCCAACTATCAATAAATTTTTACTCGATATTATTCTCTCTCTCTCTCTCTCTCTTTAATATTGAAGAATCCAACTATCAATAAATTTTTACTCAATGTTATTCTTTTCTTTTTTTTAATATTAAAGAATCCAACTATCAATTAAT
Source organism: Camellia sinensis (assembly GCF_055761805.1). NCBI lineage: Eukaryota > Viridiplantae > Streptophyta > Magnoliopsida > Ericales > Theaceae > Camellia > Camellia sinensis. Next base: position 88,817,834 of record NC_138963.1, read on the forward strand.
TTTTACTCAATGTTATTCTTTTTTTTAAATTTTTTTTTTAAAGAATCCAACTATTAGTAAAATTTTACTCAATTAATTGTGTTGAATATTACACGAGCCTTATTCGAAGTATTATGACCCTCATTCCATGGGAATTGGGAATGCTATTGCGCGGGCTGTGCAACAACAACTGTTGTGTAGCGAAATAGGCCCATTTCGATAATTCAAACCGTTCATATTTTAAAATACATCAAATAAAACTTTCCTGTAAAAAATCAAGTTAATTGGATATCATTTACTCATTCATCCACTCATATTTGTATTCATTTTAATACTTCAAATCACAATTATTTTTTATTTTTGTAGATACAAATGTGAGTGGATGAATGTGTAAACTGTTAATGTACCACTAAACCTAACCCACTACACCCACTCAACTCCACTAAACCTAACCCACTCTACCTACCACCTCCACTTCACCCCCTACCAGCACCACCACAATCTGCTACCTTCTCTTCTATATATAGGAGTTGTAATCAATATACACAATATCAATCTTGTAATATACACAACAATCAATAATACATTGAATTTTATCATGGTATCAGAGCTAGGTTAAGAAGCTAGTAATTCTGCTTCACCGGCGGGCGGCAGCCTCGCCTTGACCGCCCGCCGGACCTCTACTCTCTCTCTGCAAGTTCAACCAACCTCCATGGCTTTTCTAGCTCGAAACTCACCTTGCTCCATTCTCATCAATAAAAACACTAACAGACACATACAACAAGCTCACTGCGACCCTACGCCCAGCTGGGTCGTCGACGTCTCCCTCCGCGGCGAGTCCGAAGACCTCATCTTCGAAAAAGCCGGCCGGACAGGGTTCATGACTGGTTCAATCTCCCCTTCCATCTGCACTCTCGACCACCAGCGCCACCCTCCTTCGACGGGCCTCCACCACCACATCCGCCGTCATATTACGAACCACCGCCACCAACTGTGTATGGAGGCGGCCCAGGCGAACCATACCAACTGTTAGGGTTGTCCCCCAAGCAGAGAGTACTTTCTCTCTCACTATCCGTGACGGCCAGGTCATCCTTGCCCGCTCCAATCACTCCGATCCTTTCCAGCACTGGATCAACGATGAGCAGATCCGTCCACGAGTGACGGATGAAGAGGGCTTTCCCAGCTTTGCTCTGGTCAATAAGGCCCCTGGTCAGGCTATCAAAGTGCCGAAACCCATCCCCCATCTTGCTTTTTCTTTTTTTAATAGTCCCACCGAGAGAGGTCCACTTTCCTCCCCCATCAACACCTTTCTTTTTTTAATTTTGTTTTTCCTCACTGGACTGCCACTATCCTCATCCCACAACTCATTCTCTTTCTCTCTCTTTAATAATCAAACCCATCTTTTACGCACGCCACTGATACACAAACCCAGCATAATCATCACTCCCACTAAAATCACATCCTTCACATACCCATTATTTTTCAAACCCATCTTTTACACTGCCCCATATATATAGATATATATATATATATATATTATTATTTTCTTTTATTTTATTGTTTTTGTTTTGTCAAGAGGGGGCACACGTAAAAGAAAAAAAAAAAATAATAATAATAATAATAAAAAAAACACACAAACAACCCACAATTTCCATATTTGTTGCACAATCCACTCATTTTATTCTTATCGGGATCAACCCCGATCCACATTTTACACAAAAAAAAAAAAAAAAAAAAAAAACACAACAAAACAAAACAAAAAAAACACAAAAACAACAACAAAAATACACAAAACATCACAACAACAACAGCTTTGTTTTCTTTTCTGCAGAACCCACCGACCTACTCTACCGCCGGTCTCTTCTTTTTGCCTCCGTCCTGGGCGGCCCTTGACGGTGTTGCCTCCATGCTTCCTACTCCACTGGGCATGATCAGTACTCCCTGCTCCTCCACTGCAGCATATGGCGGCCCTCCAAATCGGAACATCACGGTGGCCTTCCGCTTCAGCTCCTTGTTTTCTGCCCTTAGCACGCTCATCTCTGCTCGCGCATCCTTATACATGCGTTGGAGCAGAGCCAGCTGGGAGTTTAAATGCTGCACCTCATTTGTCCTACTCTGCAGCCGGTTCGACAAGTTTGTGACCGCCGTCATGCTTTCCACACATGCCTTCAGAGTATACTGATTGGCCTCCACATCCGACTGCACAGCCATTTTTTGCTCCACCGACTGCATCGGAAAGTTCAACGGAGCAAACCCAGTGGTGTTTGGTTGAGGTTCACGGGACACCGCACCTGCTATCTCTCTTGTGGACTCGTTGAGATCGGGAAAGAGAGTAAGTAGACCACGGGACGACGAAGCCATTTTCTCTCGCAACAGAGTGTTACAGACTCTCTCTCTCAGCACAACAGTGTTACAGCCTCTCTCTCTCAGCACAACGCAGACTTCTTCAGAGGTTTCTCTCAGTTTCTTGTCTGAGCCTCTGCCTCGGCCTCAGCTCCGTCTTGGTTAAATAACAGAGACAGCCACGCGCATCGCGCGCCTTTTGACGCCGACAACCTGGCACGCCTTTTCATGGCACGCCTTTTGATGCATATGGCACGCCTTTTGATGGCACGCCTTTTGAGGGTGCGGGCACACCTTTTGAGGGCACGACTTTTGAGGGCTCGATATCTACATCCATGTATTTTTTTTTTGGGCAGCCTATACACACACTCATACAGTGTCTTTTACACCGGTCAGCTTTATCAATCCCTTTGTTTCAACCTCAAATAGGTTTCTATCTTCACACCTATTTGAGTTTGAGGGGGGGTTATACCAGTATAATGTATAAGTCGCCCATGGCGCACTCCCTAAGTCACCCCCTTGGTGCACCACCACAATTTTCAACAACGGTCCGACATGACCCCGTAAACTGTCTTCAACAACGGTCCGACATGACCCCATAAACTGTCTTCTACAACGGTCTGACACGACCACACAGTGTCTGCTACATCGGTCCGGCATGACCTCGTAAACTGTCCTGCTACATCGGTCCGACATGACCCCATAAACTGTCCCGACATTGATTCCGGTCAGCTTCTACATCGGTCTGACATGACCCCATAAACTGTCTTCTACAACGGTCCGACATGACCCCGTAAACTGTCTTCTACATCGGTCCGACATGACCCCGTAAACTGTCTGCTCCAACGGTCCGACATGACCCCATAAACTGTCTTCTACATCGGTCTGACACGACCACACAGTGTCTTCTACAACGGTCCGACATGACCCCGTAAACTGTCTGCTACAACGGTCCGACATGACCCCGTAAACTGTCTGCTACAACGGTCCGACACGACCATACCGTGTCTCCTATCCTGTTTTGTTTTTTATTTATCAGTTTACTTTTCTGTTTTGTTACTCTCTTCAAACTCAAGTTGGTTAGTTCCTATCCTCCTTGAGTTTGAGGGGGGCTGTTAATGTACCACTAAACCTAACCCACTACACCCACTCAACTCCACTAAACCTAACCCACTCTACCTACCACCTCCACTTCACCCCCTACCAGCACCACCACAATCTGCTACCTTCTCTTCTATATATAGGAGTTGTAATCAATATACACAATATCAATCTTGTAATATACACAACAATCAATAATACATTGAATTTTATCATAAACAATATCTGATTAACTTTATTTTTTACAGGCATGTTCTACTTGATGTATTTTAAAATATGAACTGTTCAGATTATTGAAATGGGCCCCAAAATGAGCCCATTTCGCTAACTGTTGCACAGCTTGTGCAGCAGCATCCCCAATTCCCATTCCATGAGTTATATTTTTCATAAATAGCCCCATAAAATCTAATAACCTGTTTACTACAATTTGCCCATTTATTATAAATTTTAAGTATCTTTCCTACAAATACAACATAATGTGCTTGTTTCCCTGCCGTTCCTATTAGCATATTTAAAAATTACAAAAAAATATTTAAAAGAGAGAAATTTAAGACATCAATATACATTCCTTGCCAAAACATAATGTATCATAAGACATATCCATACATGAAACAATTTTCAACCACAAAAACATGCCATGGAAATCCACCATGAAAGGGCAAGTCTACATTCCTTAATTTCCATGCAAAATTATGCACCACGAAGGTGCATCCACAAATAATAAGCCATAATACTTATGCATCACATAATATATTATATCAAGTCGTGTGACAAACAAAAAGACCATCATAAAGTGGATGCCAGATTCAAATATGACATTCCAATAGCAAAGAAACCCACTCCATCTTGTTATTCTCATCTAAACTGAAGAACAAGTCAACTTTGTCCTCATCTTTCACTATCATAGATGCTGCCATCAACCTTTGGGTATTACTCATTGACAACTTTAGAAGTTCTGCATTAACCAACCTCCTCTGTTGGGATAGGTCATGTGAATATCCTACCCTATGAGCAATCTCCACCATAATGAAGGATCCAAGATTTTTTGCCATGTTTGATAGTTCTATGGGAATCTCCTTAGCATGTCGACTCTCTTTTTTCCCAGTTTTAGTAGAGTCAGCATGGTTGGGAACATTACTTGAAGTAGACATTGAACAATCCATATCACCCACATTCATACTAAACTGTTCAACAGGAGACTCATCTCCTTTTCTGTTGTTGCATGCTCCTTTTCCATGGCTACAACTGCATGAACAGGATCCTCAGCTAGCTCACCAGTCACCCTATCCTTCATAAGGAGAATAAGCCAATCTTCATAGAATGAGAATGTCCCGTTTCGCATCCCTTTTGTATCTGACACCCTCTACACATGTGGTTATCCAATTATTAAAAAGAACATATTGATTTATAAGTAAACAATTATGCAAATAACAAAATAAAAATAATGTATACCTTGACATAGTTCAATCAGATGTCGTCACTATCAACCCACACCATTTTTTGTTCATCATCCCAACTAAAACCACTTATCTTTAACATATCTTGAAGAGTGTTATATTGTTTTCTCCACAACTTAATCTTCGACTCGATGTGAGGAGTGGCTCGAAGATCAATTTTAGGAAATGCACTTAAGATATTTTTCCCACATTCATTGTACAAGCCTGCCCTAAATTGATTGTTATCATGCTTCCACTTGGGGATTACTTATGGTTACATCCTTCATGGTTGTAATAAGGAAGACTTCCTTATGGTTATTTCAAACCCTTCAAGGTTTCCCCTTCTTACGAGAGAACTAGTAGTACATGTGTCATCCATACCTATATATATGTATATTATAAATTTAAATCATAACATACATATGTCAATCATAAATAACAAATCAACTTACAGAATATTTGTTACAAATACCACACAAAAACTAAACAAATTTGGTTTGAATTACATGTCATAATAAACTCTCACTAATAAATAAAAATCATCATACAACACTAATTTATTAGCCTTTGCTTGCTTGCCATTCATTGAACATTTGGGTTTCCAAGGCTGCTCACCATTCACTCTATTGATCAGATATTTCAACAACGTCAATCATTTCATCCCCTAATTCAGCAACAACAGCAGTAGGAGGATGAGGATTCATTTCCTCATTCTCATTATCATCAAGATCTATAAGAATTAAACGTTGTATGAGACTGTGGAGAAGGCAACATGCAGTAATAATACAAAATTGAGTCTTGATTAGAAAGTAAGAATAAGTCCTCAATATTGCCCACTTAATTTTAAGTAGCCCAAAACACATCTCAATGACGTTACAAGCAAAAGAGTGCCTCATGTTAAAAAACTCTTGTGGAGTTATTGGGGCACCCTCTTTTCTCTATGTGGAAAGATGGTAACGTTGTCCTTCATATAGTGCAAGAAAACCCTCTCCATTTGTGTAACCTGTATCTACGAGATAGTAGTGGCCTATAATTATATAAGATGGCTCACCATGTATGTAAGAAAATAATTGTTTAATATAGATATAGTGTACTTATATATATGACAATATGTGATTATCATACCAATAGACACTTTCAACCCATTGGGTCTATTGACAGCATCTCTAAATGCCCTAGAATCAGAAACAGATCCTTCCCATCCAGGCAAGACATATATGAATTGCATGTCTTGGGAGCACACACCCAATACATTCAAGGAAATTTCTCATTTTCTTGTTCTATACCTTAGATTGTCTATTGCAGGGGCATGAACCTTAACATAGCTACCTTAACATAGCTAGGCTACATCTAAAGCACCAAGACAATCTTAACAATAGAACAATAATATAAAATTAATACACTTAATACAAAAATATAATATGTAATTCAGCCAATTTGTAAATATATTGTACCTAAAAACAACTCCATTTATCATCTATACAATTACCAGTGATCGGTTCAGGAGTCTTAAGTAGGAGACCATGAAGACGCAACACAACCTTGAGAATATTATTGAAGTGCTTACTAACTATTTGACCATTCTACATGAAATTAAATTTAATTTTGCGGTTCTTAGTATGCTGTGCAAGCACATTAAAAAACATTGCTACTTGCTTCTCTAAGACAACATACTTTGAATTAGACAATCCAACACTTCACACCAATCCACACAAAAGCTTGAAAGTATGCCTATTCATCTGAAGTTGATTACGACACTTTATGTTACTATCGTTGAACAATATATTCAAATGGTTGATTTGTTTTTCATAAGAGTGAGGTGATCTACGTAATTGCAACCTAGTTTCATTCTTCTTGAATGCAACATGTAAAATCACTACATACATTGCATATGCGTAATTAATGGATGAAACAACATGTTGGAGGGCTACAAATGCCTCTATGAGATCCTTCTCCTTTTCTTGGTGGCATAATTATTATCTATCTACAAAAAATCAATAAACAATAAGTGGCTAAAGTCAACACAAAAACTAAAACAAATAATAGATAATAGAAAGTGTTTAACATGATAATGAAAGTCAATTTTAATGTCAAGTCAATTTCTCTATATTTTTAATGGCAAATCAATTTATCTATCTATATATATATATATATATCTATTTTCCCCATTTTTTGCACAATAGATCAAACAAATAATCAAATCATCAACATATAAATTGAACTGTGTGTTTGAGTTCGAGTCTACAATCAACAACATATACACTATAAGAAATTGCATTTTTCGCAATGCAACAAAATATGTTGCTAAAAGGGAAAACTCGTCGGCAAAACGTTTCACCGACACACAGAGCTACGTCGGTAACCCATAAGTAAAAGTGAGTCAGCAAAACTTTTTGCCAACGAAATTACCATTCGTTGGTAAAAGCAATGCCTTTAACGACAAACATAGTTGTCGATAAAAACCTTTATCCATCGTTGGCAATTTACATTGCGTCAGTAAAAATAGTTCAAATATGATGATTGTGTGGCACTTTTCTCGACACAAATTTGCATCTGCAAAAAATATACTTTTAATAACAAAATATGAGTCAACAAAAGTAAACTTTTGGCAACACATTTACATCGGTAAATGTTGCCATTTGCCAACGATTTGTTTGTTGAGAAAGTTTTACTTTTGGTAACGACAAATTTGCATTGGCAAAAAATACACTTCTAACAACACAATATGAGTCAGCAAAAGTAAACTTTTGGCAACACATTTACTGACAAATTGTTTATCTAGAAAGCTTTATTTTTTGGCAATGACAAATTTACATTGGCAAAAATAATTGAAAATCATTTATATTTTTTATAAGATTTACAGATTTACAAGAGGCATCTCTCAGGCACAACAAAGCTATCGGCAACAAAACACAAAAAACAAAAACTAAATAAGGCACCAGAGCCTAACAACTAAACATCACTTCCCACCAAACCAAAAAGAAACTAACAAAATAAACACAACTATCAGACTGTAACAGAAAGCAGCAAAAAACATCAGATAGCAACAAACTGCAACATACAAACTAATAGCCAACATCCAAAACAGCCAGAGGCATGCACCCAAAAAAGAAAAATAACAAACTGTTACAGAAATGGAAGAACATCAGCATATCAACATCCAGAACAGCAACAAATTACAACACACTGGCAAAACAGCAATATACTGGCTAACAGCAGTAGACAACAACAAACTGCAACAGACAACTAACAACCAACATCCAAAAATAGCCAAAAGCATGCACCAAAAAAAAAAAGAAAAACAGAAAAATTGCTACAGAATTTGAATAATAGCAACATATCAGTATCCAGACAGTTTGTACAGTAGCAAAAGCATAGCAAGCCAAGAGTACATCAGCATAGATGCATAAAAACACAACAGCACACCAGCACACAACAGTACTACAACAAGACAATAATAGTGTAATAGGCTAGCAGCATAGTAGGAAAACAACGCACGACACATGAGCACTACAACATACTAGCAGTATATCAACAAAACACACCAGCTCCAACAGCACAAAAACAAACTAGCACCAACACCTGTTCAAACAGCAAACTAGCAAACCAGCACCAGAAACACACTAACCTATTCAGGAACCACACTAACCTGTTCAAGAACCACATATAACAATATGAATGTCTAGAACAGGTCCAAACAGGGCATATAAACCACCTAGGAAATGGAAACTCAATCAATGTTGTCACAAATAAAAACAATAATCATCCAGGCCATCACAAAAGAAGCCCATGTACAACTCACATGGGATAGCAAATCCAAATAAAAACAATATCAAACATAAGTACCAACATCTGGAAGGAACATGAGGATAATCCAATTTCTCTATAACCTGTATTTCTCTGTGAAACATATAAAAAAATCTATATATAACAAATAATACAAAACTAAACTTAACACAACATTATAACAATTAGTAATATAACCAAATTAACATCAAATGCATTTCAATATCCCAAAATTTATTCAAATATCCAACAATACTAAACATAAGAATCCTAAAATGTGTTTAATTATATCCAACAATCCCAAACATAATAATTCCAAAAAGTATCCAAATATTCAACAAAATAACCTATAAAATGAAACAAAGAAACATAAAATGAATGCCTACGCGCAAAACGACAAATTATCATATCTGTAATAACCATATATATCACTACTGAACCACGAACATCCATCACGAACTTGTGAACAAAAGGATAAAAACATGAGTATTTTATCAATATATTAACTTCAAAACTAATATACAAATATAGTTAAAATTAATTGAATTAATTAAACTTATTTCATTTTTAAGTGTAAAAACATGAGTATTTCATCTCTTTTTGAATTAGTTAAAAATGAGCCTAATTTCCAAACCAAAAGTTTTGTGCTTATACCGTGAGTTTTTACAAGTCACTTTTGTCCTTAATAAGGTGTTCAAACCAATTCTTAGGCATTTTCATGATTATTACATGGTTTTCCCTATTTTAAAGTTGAAGAGTTCAAAAAATGCAAATTTGAGCTTAATTTTGAAATCAGGAGTCTAGTGCTTGTTCTGTGAGTTTGTATAAGTCACTTTGGTCCTTACTAAGTTTTTGAACTGATTATTGGATATTTCTATGGCTAATTCAAATTTTTGATGATTTTCTTCATAGAGTTTTGTATCCTATTTTTAAACCTAAAGTGTTATGTTTTAGATTGTTATAGAAATGTATTGCATGTTGTAAGTTTATATAATTTTAGATTGTTGACACATGTTATTCAAGTTAAATAAAAGAAATCAGTTTAATGAGGTGTCAAATTTACCTTTATTTCAACCGAGAGAAGTTTCATCCGCCCTTACACCTGATACATCCTCCCCGACACTGTTGATTGGAACTAACCCCGGAATGTTTGTTAGATCTATCCCATTTTTTGCAGCCAACATTTGAATAATAACTTGCATTGTACTCATGTTTTGAGCCTGGTCAAGTAACTACTTTCCCTAGTCAGCTAATTATTGCCGCTGGTCAACTAACCGATGTCGAAAAACAATCACCTTGAAGTTAGGAGCCTTAAAATGTGTGGAAGATGAAGTAATGTCCTTGCGGATCCCATATCCCTCCAAGTAGACCAACCTCTTCCCAAGTACTTCCTTGGAAATCTGCTCCTCAGATAATGGATGTGTGACACTTGGTTGAGACTGCTCAGCAATCTTTGAAACCATAATGGCCTATGAATGAAATATAAGTAGGCGTAAAAACATAATATCAAAATACGGACATATATTATTGAAATTGAAATAGTTATGGTTACATGATGTTCCTTAGCCATGCTATTTATCCACAATCCCCCATGTCGGTGACGTTTATGGGTGTCCTCGAATAGTTTCGTAATAGTCGGTTTGCTTCCTTGTACCTTTCATTTCATTAGATTTTCTAGTCAAACAACAATTATGTATTTATAATTTAGTATGTTCAAATTTGTAAATTTACACTTACAAGGATAGATGCTCATGATGCAAACGATCTCGAGCCGCTTGTATGATTATACTTCACACAACCTCTTGCTTTCATTGCATTCTTTGACTTTTCCTACAAATAAAAACAAAAATAGGTAACATTAATTAATACACAAGGAGGATATTACTTTAGTAAATATTTTTACAAATACCTTCCAATCGTCAGTTTCCCATCCATTCCTAATAATCATGTGTACAAGGATATAATGTCTGACTTTTGAGGTCAGATACTTTGTCTTCTTTAAGGGATTTGTAGTGTATGTGTAATCTACTTTTCCATTCAGGGTATAAAGTTTGGCACTTTTGATCAATAATACATCTCATATCCACATCATTATTGTAGTCCCCAAAGTCAAAAGTTTGCTGCAATTGGAAACAATAAAAATCAATATATTTTATATATCATTGCAATTAAGATAAATAACATGTTGAATATATAATACTTATAATTCAAATTACCCCAACTCTTGTAACAATGGATTCTCTTAGCCCAAAGTCAATGGCTATCCATCCACCATTTTCGGACTGGGGCATGAACTCGAATTTGTTAACCAAGAGCAGCTGCTAGTGGTGTGGCATAATCCCCTTCTATTGCTTTAGTCAAATGGTTAAGTGTAACAGGTATTTGATTACCATGTTCCTTTTTAATCTTCTTCATATTCTTTCCTCGGGTCGGTCCTTCTACGCTTCTTGCCCAAAATTGGAATTGATGCTATTATGACCAAAATTTTATTCAAGTTAGTCGACATAAAACATGAATGCGTTAAATAAATATTGAGATGAGAAATTATCATTTCATTTAAGTGGTTATTTATTTCTCACCTCCACTGTTAGTGACAGTACATGGGCTCGAAAGGTGGTCAGGTTGAGTGACTAAGGTAGGGAGCTGATTGGGCCTAGTATATAATGCAGGAAAATGGATAGGTTGGGTCGACACCTCAGGTGTGCTCTCTGAATGATTAACTTGTGCTACTAAAGGTCATCTCGGAAGAGTAAGTGTAACTTCATCAGTAGTACTTCTCTCTTCCGTAGGTGTTTGTGAAGCTATTAGGCGAGCTGCAGACCTACTTGTTTTCTTACCATGACCCATATGAATATCCTGACATAATATAAAAATGAATTATTAGTTCATTTTCAATAATTTAAAGATGCATATTAAAAAAAAGAGAGTTTGAAATAACTAGACATAACACAAGTAATATAACAAGTGAAAAAAATAGAGAAATTATTTTTTATACACACATGTATTACCTCAATCATTTGAGAATCAAAAGGCTCGCCATCATCACTTGAAGAACTCAGTCCTTCATCATCATCAATTGGTTGATAGTTCTCGTCATTATCACTTTCACCCACTTTTCTCGTTCCCACGCTAGAACTTTTACTATTGTCCTTTTGAATAGAACCAAACATTGAATTCTTGAGAGTCTTTATCCTTAGAGCATCAAATCTGATTTTATTTTTTTGAATTTTTTTTCTTTTGTCCTTCTCATATTTCATCATCTTCTAGACCAAGTTGCCAGGCTTCAGAAATAATTTACCGTTTCTGGCCATCTTTACAACTACATATATGGCATAGAATTAAATGAAATGAAATGTGAAACAATGCTATGAAATTTGGAAAAGAAAATGCCATGAAATGTAAACCAAGCAATTTATTATTAAATTATAATGCTTGTCCATATAATAAAAAAGCAAACACTACATATTATAATCTATATCAAGATCTATATTAGAATCTACATCAACATCAGGTTGTCTATGCAGTTTATCATCTTCATCATCATTATACTCTATCATTGTGTCATCTTCATCATCATTGTGAACTAAATTCTCTGCCATTAGTTGATCATTGAAAATGATCTCATGATCCATATCATCCCTGCTGTATTGAACATCATTATCTTGGATCAGTACCCCAACACCATCAGTGGTTTCATCATGTTGAATAGCATCATTAGAGACATCATCTCGCTCTGGTATATCCCATACTCCCCGATGCTTAACCTGTTCGACAACTCTCCAATTTTTGCCTTGTTGGTATCGTTGACATAGAATACTTGTCTCACTTGACTACATAGAACAAATTGGTCATCTTTATACCAAAGTCTTCTAACATCAATACTTGTGACATGTTTATCGGAGTATATTCTATTCTTGTGATCGATGTCATACCATTCACATTGGAACAAAACTACTGTACCCCTATGCAAGTGTTTCAATTCCCATATTTTGCACAAGTAGCCATAAAAATTAATATGGTTCCCATTATGGTCCCCTTCTACAACCAACCCACTATTTTGGCACATATGATGATTTTCACGATTTCTAGTATGGAATTGAATTCCATTGCAGATGTACCCAGAATAAAAGTCAATTACTGATCCAAGACCATTTGCTAATGACCACAATTCGTCAGTTGCTTCAAGTGACCCTTTCGTTCACAAATCATTCATCTACATAAAACACCATATAACAAGTGTACTAAGTTAATGTGAATTAAAACTTATTACGTGAGTATTTAGTTAAGTTATTTAGTATATCTAACACGATTTTTGAACCATTTTGGAAATTGTTCTCGTTGTACCTGAGTTATGTCACGTCCTTGTAGATTACGTACAATATTCTTATGCTCCCTACCCAAGGAAATGTGATACACGTAATTAACTTAGAGAGCTCAAAACAAAATGGAATAATTGTGCTTAAACATAATTAAATTGAAATACATACTCAATCTATGGCTCATCCTCAAAGCTATTGTACAACACAAACCAGTGAGTTATTTCTCGTTCATTCTACAAAGGGTCAAGAGCCCTTGTGATAGGTGAGAATAGACGAACATTTTGGGTGAAGACCTCTATCCCAGGACCACGTTCACAAATATCATCATTTTGTTCGGGGTTTATCAATCCCTTTTAAGTACATTGAACAAAATGTAAGACACGTTTTGAGAATGTAAGCCTTAGCGATAGAACCTTCTGGACGTGCTCTATTACTGACATACCCTTTCAAAGTCCCGAGAAACCTTCAATCAAAATTGACAATGAAAATTATGCTTGTTGATGCAAGAAAATTACTCTTTTGCACAATAATCTTTTATGGGTGGATTTTTGCACAATAGTTTACTTATAAAAAATTAATAAATAACCATATGTTTATAATGATTACCTTGCGATCAGATACATTCATCGATAACCACCGGTCTAGCAAACATGGCCTCACGGGGCAAGTGAACAGCCAAATGGACTATCATTACAAAGAAAGCTGGAGGAAAATTTTTCTCAAACTTGCAAAGTATGGGCACAATTCATTCCTTCATTTTTTTCAAATCAATCTGCCTTAATTTTTTTAGCACAGTTCTTGGAAGAAGTTGCCCAACTTAAATAGTGTTGTATAGATCTCCTTGTTTACAAAACCATGCATGCCAATTAGAAGAAGTCGCTGAAGCAGGACATAACAATCATGGCTTTTCATGCCCGATAATCTTCCATTTTTAGAAGTCACACATTTTGAGATGTTTGCTGCATAGCCATCTGGATAACTAATAGACTTCAAGAATTCACAAAAATCATCTATTTGTCGAGAATCCAATGTGTAGGATGCCCAAGGCTTCACAAACAGATCCCGTTATCTTTCCTTTATAGATGTAATTCTTGTCTTATGCCTATTTCTTACAAATCATCATGTGCTTTGTACATGTCTTTGTTTTTTCCATCTATGGCCAATATCATCCCATAAAAGTTTTCACAAATATTCTTATCAATGTGCATGAGATCAAGAATGTGTCGAAGCTTTAGTTTCTTCCAATACGGTAGCTCCCACATTATGCTTTTCTTTGTCCAATTAAATTCTTCAGACTCTTATGGTCTTTTCTTGTTGGTAGGATCCTTTCCAAACTTGACTCCCCACAATTGATCCAATTAAGCCATTACTTTTTCCATTGGTAAATCCAAGGATTTCTTCCTAAGCTCAGTTAAACCATCAAACTTCTTGTCCTTTCTCCAACAGTGGTTATCAGGCAATAAGTAAGCTCGATGACCCACCCACCTGATCTTACTGATCAACCCATGTGATAACGGATTATCATTACAATAAAGGCAAGCCAAATAACCTTTAGTTCTCCATCCGAATAAGTCACCATATGCAAGGAAGTCATTTACGGTCCACATTACAGTTGCATGCATCTGGAAGGTCTGTTCAGTGGAGGCATTGTAAGTCATTACGCCATTCTCCCACAGCTCCTTCAACTCATCAATTAATGGCCTTGGGTAGACATCAATATTAATCCCTGGTTGATTATGTCCAGGAATAAGCAAGGACATTATAAAAAATGGGGCCTTCATACATCTCCAAGGCGGGGCGTTATAGGGTATGAGTATAACAGGCCACATGCTATAGGAAGTGCTCAATTTCACAAAAAAAGTTAAACCCATCAGTGGCTAGGCCCAACCTAACATTGTGAGTCTATCGGGCAAACTCTGGATAATTTAAATTAAATTCCTTCCACTTTTTACAATCAGCCAGATGCCTCATCACACCATCATCAACACGCTTATCACTATGCCATCTCATGTCTTTAGTCGTCTTCCTAGACATGTACAATCTTCTCAACCTAGGTGTCAATAGAAAGTAATGCAATATCTTGTAAGGGATCTTCTTACCCTTACTATCATTTACTCTGTACCTAGATGCTTGACAAGTGGGACATTTTTTCAAGTGAGCATTCTCCTTCCAGAATAGTACACAATCATGTTTACATTCATCGATGAGCTCGTATCCCAAGCCCAAGTCACGTAGTAACTTCTTGCACTCATAAATTGACCCTGGCACCACATAGCCTTCTGGTAGGAATCACCTTTGTATTTCCAAAACCTTGTCAAGATACTTATTACTCCACCTATTTTCTACCTTCACATGTATCATCTGAATAATGAATGATAACAAAATATCTGAGTTTTTGCAACCTGGGTACAAGCGACATTGGGAAGCATCTAACAATTTATCAAAGTTTCATACATCCTCTCTTTCTAGAGTATCACCCTCCATACAATTCCCCCTCTGATAGTCGTCTATTAGTCCATCATATTCATCTTGATCCTCATCATACTTACTATTGCTTTCATCAAGGTTATTGTGTTCTGAAAGTTCACCGTGTTCTAACCAAGTGGTGTATGATACTATTACCCCATTTATGAGCAAATGAGCCTTTATAATATCATACTCCTGCTTATAAAAGTTACAACAATTGATACATGGGCACTTAATCTCCCTAGCCTCACTCAAATGAGTCTTTACAAATTCAATAAATGAGTTCTCCTTATCTACATATGGCTGACTGAATCTGTTAGAAATTAACATCCAACTCCTGTCCATAACTAATCATGAGGTAGTAGTTAATACCAATGGGGTACAACCTTTATTAGTAATAGACAATGAATAAGTCACTTCAAATGTCCTATAAATTTTCAATTATCAAAAACACCACTAAAATAATATCATATGATTTTCAAACTACCTAATAATTTTACATTTCAAATTGCATAACAATTTTTAAAAAATGTTAATAAGAATGTACATGTTTGACCATCCAAATCTCAATTTCTCCTTTTAGTAAATATATATATATATATATATAAAACAATGAAAGCATATACATTTAGATAAATTTCAGCAATATTCAAATTTTTTTCTTTTCCAAACAATCCTTGTCCACTCATGAGAAAATAAATTTGTTCACATACTTTGTGATTATGTGAACAAAACACAAAATTTTATTGATCTAAAACTGCGAATCCCACATTCAAAAATTATATTAACACCACTTAAAATTATAGATTTATTGATTTACTCTTTTGTTTTATTCACTCACTTCAATAGTGTGTGAACAAAATCAAACTCTACTTATGAACACAAAAGCAAGGCACAAAATCCACATGAATTGAAAGATGGACATCACACTTTGTCTTCTTCTTAAGTTACCCATTGTCAACTAAACTAGATGAACAACTACTTTAATATTGTTTGGGAATCATAGATTTTAGTCAAAAAGTCATTATAAATTGTCACATCATTTTCTCTCATTTTTTGTATATTTTTTCATAAAAAATCAAAAAGCCAACTAAAATAGTCAATTTCCAAATGAGAAATATCTTTTTTTTCTCCTTCTCCTTTTTCTTCTTCACCAAACTATCATTATCTGATTAATCATCACTTGGTGCCAAACAATAAGGTTAACAAAGTGATTTTTATTGCTTTTTTGGTAGGACACATCTCAGTTTTTTACCTTTAGCATCTTCTTTGCCTTCTCAATTTCAAGATGATCAGGATGACTTGTAACAAAACCGCCTTCCATATTTCTTCTTTTGGGATGGTGACTTTCAACTTCACCATTAATATGTTAATCAGTTATAACTGAATATTTGTTCTAGTAATAATCTTTTGTCTCTTCACTTTATTTATTTGTTTTTAATTTTCCTATAATTTTCTATTAACACCTAGATGTATGTTTCTATTTTTGTTTTCTAAACTTATATATATATATATATATATATATATATATATATATATATATGTATATACACATATATATTTTAGGGGAAAACTGCAATATTTCATGATTTTCAAAAATCACGGATTTTCAAAAGAAGAAGTACTAAATAATATATTTAGAAATGCTTTAAAAATGATCACAAAGTAAAGGATAGAGACATTTCAAGCAATGTTCTTTTACTGAGTATATCAGATCAAAATACAAAATGAGGACATTGATATACAGATCCTATTCTAAACCTAATTAAATCAAATAACTATAAAACTTACTTCGATTTCACATCAATAGTTAAATCACTTCATATAGCTTATCAACAGCTTATCGACAGTCTCAGTTCGAACAGCAAAATCACATGGATATCAAAGACAGATCGAAGAAAACCAGATTAATAATAAAAAAATAGACAAATAACCCATAGAATACGTTAGTTAAATAAAAACACACGATGAAATAATTATCTTCCATTAATCCCAATTACTTGTACAAAAAGGTAACATATGCAGGTATACATTCACAAGTCTAACCCTGAATTTATGTTACATGATAAGGAAACAGAATGAAAGTTGAACAAATAAAGAATGCTCTAAAGGCTTATAGCCTTCCAAGACAGTACTTGGTTACAACAAAATAAATTTAAATCTAATACAGTTAAACCCCTAGGCTTTACAAAATAAATACAATAAAACAACTACAATGAAGCTCTTACTTCTAAGTCCTCCCAAGCTATTGCCTTGGCGGAGGCATATCATCAGCACCTGAAAATGGTTTTCTCATATGGAGTGAGCCAAAACCCAGTAGAAATAATCCTACATAGTATATGAATTTTAACAAAGATATAAGGTTGATGCATATGCAATGCTCGTGTTAAAATATTTTATATCTTTTCCAAATCCATGAAATGTCAGGCTCATATCAGAATTCATAAACCACTTCCTTTACAACAGAAAACAGAGCAGTGAATCACACCTTGGGAATCTCAAAACAAATCCAACATTTTACGAAAATTTCGTCCGTGGGAAATCGTAAACCGATACCCATATAAACATAAACTCTACAAGCACTACTATTGCCATTTCATGGAAATTTCATCTGTGAGATTGGCACCTATGTATACACACGATTTTTAGGAATTTCACCATGGACACTTAGGGAAACTTATTTCAACGAGACAATACATATTTCCCAGATTTACCCATTTTCTCAAAACGATAAACATTTTCAATGTATAAATGTGAAATAATGCTTGATGTAAATGGATGGGACAATAGTTGCAATTCTCCTACTTCTCATGCAATTTCTACAACAATCGTTGCTATCCTCCACCGACAGCCCAAAACAAATATTTCTAAACAGATAAATAATTTTCAATAAAGATAAACTTTTCAAATTTCAAGATGTGAGTGATAATACATATCAAACTCCACCATCCTCATCAATATCAACCCAATTCCACATTTCCAACATTAATTTTATTTATCCTTTCAAAATCAACATTTGATATATTCAAGGTAAAACCCCATTTCTTTATAAACCAATTTCAAAGGTAAAAATCCACTAATTCATCATAACTCAACGATAAATACATTCTCTTAATTATTTCCAACAAAGCATTTGAAAACCCTTATTTTAAAATCAAGTCAAACCTTAGGTTTGCCCAAAACTCCTCCAAATCACAATGTTATTTTATAATGACAAATATCTAAGTTAAAAATCATAAAAAAATGCAAAGAATCCCTACCTCAAGCTTAGAAGATGAGAGAAAAAGTGAAGGAACTTTTATAACACCCAAACCCAACTTCGGTCGGATCAAAAGAAAGCCCACGATGTGCTCTACATTTTTAACAAAGGGACACAGGTAAAGAAGTCGACGGATCTAGATGTATTTGTAGAGAGAAGTAGAGCTTTAGATAGATAAAAAGAGAGAGAGAGAGAGAGAGAGAGAGAGTGTGTGTGTGTAGATCTAGGGCTTTTAGAATGTTTAGAGAGAGAGAGAGAGATATATGAAAAGGTGATTTAAAAAGTAACTTTTATGGACTAATGTATGTGCAGACCGCTTGAGCTAAATAAGTGTTGCTCTAGTGACTAGACACAATAAGTGTGACCGCTTGAACACAAGAAGTGACCGCTCGAACGAAGAATACAAACTTTTAGAAGTTTTACAAACAGACAACCATTACTCGAGTTCAAGAAAGACCACTCGAGCCAATATCGCTCGAGCGTAAGAATGACCGCTTGAGCGAAAAATGCCAACTCCCAGTAGTTTTGCAGGCTTTCAAAAGTACTAAAAGTTCTTAAAAACCGCTCGAGCATAAGAAGTGTTGCTCGAATGAAGAAGCAAAATTCTGGACAACAACAATTTGAAAAATAAGCTACCAACCTATTCCAAACCAACACATTCCAATAGTCAAACTCAAAGAGTAATAAGGGGAAACAAGACATGAACAACTATATAAGACAATGAAACTCGGATCTAAAACATCAAATGGGTCGGGTCTAAACCAAAATCGCTATAATCTTCCCCCCTTAAGAAATTTCATCCCTGAAATTTTAAATCAAACAACAATCCTATAGGGGCAGACTGAAGCACTAATGGCCTTGCACAGCAACAGCAAATCGTGGAACCCGACGATCAACAAACGTCTATGCAGGTGTGCAATTGTAAGGGGGAGAGAACTATGAATTGTGAGAGAAGGCTGTGCAAGAGTGAAAATCGAAGAGAGTGATGGAGGGGATTTATTTATCTTGAAAAAAAAAAAGGGAATTTTGAGAGGGAACATTCCACTGCCTTAACAATTTTTAGAGGCAGATCACCAAAAAAAAATAATAATAAATAAAAATAAGTTTTAGATTTTTTTTTTGAAAAAATTAAAACTAATTTGAGAACAATAAAAATCAAAATATATATTTTAAAAATTTTAAAAATTAGTTATGACCTCCTAAAAGATAAAATTATACAAAAATAATAAGTTTTTTTTTTTTTCACCAATTTTTTTTTTTAGTTTTTTAGAAAAAAAAAATCTAAACCAAGTTTATGAAAATAGAACCAAGCATATTAAAATTGATAATCTAACCACATTATTTGAAAAAGTTTAGATTATCTCAAATTAGACATCTCAACTTAAGAGTGTATTTGGGCTTGATGGGTTCATTTTGTGATCTAATTCGATGATCACTTTAATTTTATAATTCAATAACTAGAATGTTTAAAACTCTTTGAAAAGTTACAATAAAAACACAACTCACTAAATCACCTTGTTTCACAAGTAAAACTTTTACTGGCGAATAGTGTTATCATCGCTAAATGTTTAACTCTTTACCCATGCCAACTTGTCGTTGCCAAAAGTAAGCACACTAATAGCAACGCTTATTGTCTTATTAAAAAATAAGTCTCGTAGCTAAAATTTTTGAAATTTTGGCGCCAACTAATAATTTTGGCACTCAATGAATGTTATTACATCTGTAAATGTCTACTTTTTCCAACGAAATTCATCACTATGTCGCCAAAAATGTACTTTTGGCTATGAAAAATTGACATCGTCGCAAAAAGTAGTTGCCAAAAGTGCAATTTCTTATAGTGATACTACAACCTACTACCAACATATACTAGCGTCATCTTTTTTAGGTGATTAGAGAAGTGAGAGCATTCCACACTTAGGCCTCGTTTGGCAACAAGCCGGTTTAGCCAAAAAGTTACTAAAAAAGCCAAAAAGCCAAATAGCAAGGGCTTTTAGCCAAATAGCAAGGGCTTAGCCTCCGTTTGGGAAGTGGGTTGGCTTTTTGGCTTTTATGGCTATTTTAGCCTGGGCTAAAAAGTTTGGTTTGGGAAGGACTTTTTGACTGTTTGGCTTTTTTGACTTTTTTTGTGAGAAAAGAGTGTAATAATTATGGGTTAGATGTGATGTTTTGTTTGTTGTGGCTGAAATAGTCTGTTTTGTCTTTTATGGCTAAAATAGCCACAAAAGCCCTTGCCAAACAACACCTAAATTAACCTATTTCCAAACAAGGGCTTATACACTGAAACAACACTTTCAAATCTCAAATTATACAGGAATTAGAAAAACAAAAAAACAGAAGTTTATATTTTGACAAGTAATTGAAAAGCCAACACTAATATTCTTCAGCAAACCTGTAAAAAACTATTAGCACTTAGTAGTTCCAATATCCCAGGTATAAAAATTTCACAAAGTTATTTGCATACATTTTATTTTGTGCAACTATCATTCATAGATAATTAGATCTCTATTTTAACATGAAATAAACCACAATTATTGTAACAAAATAATTTGTGGGTCTTAGTGGTTATGCTAATCTCTGTGTGTGTGTATCATTTTGTCTGTTTAGGTTGTTTTGTAATCTAGTTTTTATCATTTTCTATTAGGAAAAATTGATCACAAATCCAGAAATCAACCTCAAAAAGGCTTATTAAAGAAATACAAGAACAATTTTCCTCACTTGAAATCTTTAGAAATCTGATAGCTTGCTTAAAAAATTTCTGGGTTTGAAGCAAGCAAAAATTTCTGGGCAGGGTTAAAGAATAGAGAAGAAACCTTAAAATCTAGTAATAAATAATAATAATAAAAAAACTGAAATACATTGATAACTTGATTCAAAAAAAATGTTTTAGCTTGCTTCAAACCCAAAAAAATTAAAAAAAGAAAAACGAAACCCATTCACAAATCACAAACCACAGAAAAACATGAAGAAAATTGAGGTAAAGAAACTCATATCAGAACCCATTCACAAATACAAAAAAAAATTCCAAATAAATTGATAGCTTGCTTTAAAAAAAAATGTACTACCGATGCTCAGCTGAGAGTCATTTATGGAGCTTCTCTTTTTGCCCAGAAATGTGGAAGTGAAAGTGATAAAAGCTAGGGCAACGACATAACAGGGTAAAATAGTAAATCTCCCCCTAGTACCAACGGACTATTTTTTTAATACCATGTAGACAGACTATGAATCCCAACACTGAAGGCTCATCAAAATCCTAAGGTATTATGAATCCCCTCCCTAAATTTGAAAACAAAGATAATATTACTGAGTCCCACCTCTATCTTAATCCAGTCCCTTCCTCTATTCCCCAAACAAACGGGTCCTATAAGTATTAATAAATAATTACAAAAACATAACTTTAATAGAGTAAAATTAAACAATAATTTTAACAGAGTAAAATTTTACTATTAATTTAAAACAAAGTATTAGCAAATAAATAATATATTACATATTCTTATAGCGAATCAGAGTAAAATTTTACTGTTATTTAAATAGAGTATCAACAAATAAAACACTTTGACATAAATTATCAAAACAATCGAAGTAAAATTAATCTAATAAATGACAGTTCAATCACTATATGATTGTTGATTACATATTAGTAACAGTCAAATAGTGATTGAATGTATCTCTAACTCTAACATGAACACTAATTTAATGAAGTGATCGAGTGAAACTTAATTTGAACAATGATTGAAATATATATCTATAAGAACTTGAACCCAAGCTTTGAGTTGGCATGCTACACAAGAACTGCAAGCCCTTCACATCCATTAATTATCAGGAAGTCAACCTCCTACTCATTAGTGTCTTTGAGAAGAAGCAAACCAATGAAAAAACACTATTTAAAATGGAATATATTTGAACCTACCTAAAAATCGATCACGAAATGCAAAAATTTCAAAAGAATCATTGTCAAACAAAGTAAGAATTCGCCATCTTGAAGATTTCTCTATTACTTCTCACAAATCATTTTCGATTATTGAATAATTAGCTAAAGTTTCACACGAGCTGTAATATATAAAAATACTAGTGTATATTCGTACCTGAAGGTATAGTGTAAATAAAAATAAGTGAATAAAAAGGAGAAAATAAAAATAAATAAATAAACAAATACATAGAAAATAATGGGAGAAAATAAAAAAAATAAAAAGAAAAGATGGAGGAAGGTGTGATCATAGGATCATGGAAAGATGAGTGAGAAAAGGAAAAAAGTAAGAGAGAGAAGTGAGAAAGTAGAAAATGTACATGTAAGACATTTTTAAAAAATATATCTCAGCCATTATTTTATAATTTGAACAGATATAAGCCATCCAATGTCCTAATGCGACCAAAATAAGTTGAAGATTAAAAAATCATCATACTTTATTATATAAATATATATGCAAAAATATATAAGTGACTACCAATAGAAGGAGGGTAAAATAGCCCATAAAATTATAGTTTTATACCAATATGGACTTCATGTATCAAAGACATTGACATGAGAAACATATCACACTAAAACATTTTAAGTTGGACTTTTCCAAGAATGCAAGCTATTTGAGAGAATTTTGGCCAAACTTCCCTTAAAAACCTATCCTTAAACCTCATTAAAAGAATAAAATTAAAGGAGACGCTTCTCCCTAGTTCATAAATTAAGGTAGAGACTTCTCTGTCGGGTTTATGGGGCCCATCGTAGGTCCTGTTTCAATGATCCAAACTGTTTAATATGTAGAGCTCGTCGCGTACTTTAAGTCTACAAAAATCACGCTGATTGGATATCAGAAGCCCCTTGATCGGAAAATATTTTTGTTAATGATAAATATAATTTTAAAAATAAATTATTGACAAAAATATATTCCGATCAAGCGGTTATTGATATCCAATCAACGTAATTTTTTACAAATATAAAGTACTCGATGAGATTTATATATTAAACAGTTTGAATTATCGAAACGAGATTTATAACAAATCTCATGAATCTAGCAATACACTTTAATCCACGCAATTGATCGGAGAAAAGTCTCCTAAAAGATTAAAGACTATTAGAAAATTTTCAAACAAAAAATAAAACATATATTCCCCTTATCTAACTATGAGTAGTGCTGGGTAGCTCGAAATGAGCTACCCCGAATCCCCCTAATTTTTTTTTTTTCCAGAAGCAGAGAAGGAGGAGAGGAGGAGGAAGGAGGGAGGGGGAGGAGGAATGAGGGGACTGGAGGGGGCCTTTCAGAAGTAGAGAAGGAGAAGAGGAGGAGGAAGGAGGGAGGAGGAGGAGGAAGGAGGGGACTGCGACGGCGGGGCTGGGCTGGGTTGCGACGACGACCGGCGACTGGGCATCGGTGATCGACGATCGTCTTCTCTCTCTCTCTTTCTCTCTTCCCCTCCCCTCCCCTCTGCTTCTCTCCCTCTCCCTGTTTCAGAGTCGAAAACGGAGAAAGAATAAAAAAAAAAAAATCCCCAAAACAACATCATTTTAAAAATTAGAGGGATTAAGAGGGACCAAATTCAAGTTCTCAAACATTACTCAGCCTCCGTTTGGGAAGTGGGTTGGCTTTTTGGCTTTTTGACTTTTTTGGCTATTTTAGCCTGGGCTTAAAAGCTTGGTTTGGGAAGGACTTTTTAGTTTTTTGACTTTTTTTATGAGAGAATAATGTAATAATTATGAATTAGATGTGATATTTTGTTTGTTATGACTAAAATAACCTATTTTATTTTTTGTAACTAAAATAGTAAAAAAAAACCTATAAACTCACATGCCACAGGCCCATCTAACTACTTGACTTGGTCAAGTGGGGTCATTCCCCAAATCAAACGTCGGATTTCGTCCGCTTCTATTTAATCTCAGGGCCCGTTTGTTTTGGGAGATAGAATGGAGGGGATTGATAGTGAGGGGATTAATAGTGAGGGGATTGTTAGTGAGGGGATTGATAGTGAGGGGATTAATAGTGAGGGGATTGATAGTGAGGGGATTAATAATGAGGAATTGTTAAATTATTTTTATATAAAATAATAAAACAAATAAAAAAATATAAAAAATTAAACATTATATTTAAAAAAAAATTCCCAATATATAAAAAATAAAAAAATTTCTAATCCCCTCACTATTTTCTAATACCATCTCTAGCTCCTCCTTACCAATCCCCCTTCCAAGGGTATTAGCAATACCAAGGGACTAATAGTCCCAACCCTTTCTCTGCAAACAAACAGGGACTTTAGTAATACCTTGGTATTACTAGTCCCAATACCCTCCCTATAGCCCAAAACAAACGGGGCCTCAGGGTCTGTAAACACTGGGATGTGACGCCAACTATAAAATGCACACAGCTCCAAAACCTCTGATTTCGCTGTTCGCAGTTACGTCTCATCTCCTCTGTCTATCTCTCTCTCTTCCTTTCTCTCTCTCCCCCCATCTGCGCCGTCGCCGTCGCCACCGGCGGCGATATCACTCCAACCTCCGTCGGATCTCCGACCAATCTACCCTATCTATCCCCTTCCCTCTCCTCTCTCTCTCTCTCTCTCTCTCTCAATCCAAAAAACAAAAACAAAAACAAAAAAAAACTTCAATTTCTAGGGTTTGATTTGGTTTCCTTTTTGTCTAATTTTGTTTTTGCTATGTCCTTTTTGCTTTCTAGGGTTTGTTTTATATAAATAATAGAGAGGAGAGGGAAGATAGGGAAAAAAAAACAAGAAAAAAAATTGAAAAATTCTGAAAAAGAAAATTCTTTTGTATTTGGGATTGGGTTGATATGGCACAGGTTCAAGTTCAACCTCAGGCACCGAATGCTGCTGGAAACCAGTTCGTGACGACGTCGCTGTATGTCGGTGACCTCGAGGTGAATGTGACCGATTCACAACTCTATGACCTGTTTAACCAGCTGGGTCAGGTGGTCTCTGTTCGAGTATGTAGGGACTTGACTACTCGGCGATCACTCGGTTACGGCTATGTTAATTATGCCAACCCACAAGATGGTTAGTTCTTTGTTTGAATATTGAATGTGTTTACTTCAATTAAAATGTGATGCTTGGTGTTTCAACTGGTACATTGCTATGATGACTAATTGATTGTATTTATTTAATGTCCAGTTTCATAAAGCATGCTACTTTATTGTTGGATTGTTTGTGTTGTAGCCTTAGAAGTACTTAAAAATTGCATTGAAGTTTGAAACTTTTATGGAGGTGCAAGTTGGAGCATGCCATACGTTCGTGGAAGTGCAATTATTTTGTGTTGTTTCCTTTTAAATGCACTTCTTCTTAAAAGTATTCCAGTGCCTTTTACTGCATTACTTTGAGAAAACTAATCAATTTCAACTCTTACCCTATTTACATGCTTGTTTCTTTAATAGTCGACTTTGGTGACCTTAAGACTTATTGCCAATAGTTTTAGTAAATGTAGTGGACCATACTGCAGTTTGAATTCAAATTGATTGGTGAAAAATATGGAATAGTTGTAGCCCCCTCTTGGAGCTTTCTTAATCTATAATTACTAATATCATGAAAAGGGGGGATGCATTTACTTAAAGCCAATCCAAAAGGAAGAGGACCAAAAAGGGACTAATGAATTAATCATACTTTTTTGGCATTTGATTTACTTCTCATGTGAATTCCTGATCTTTGTTTAATTAATTAATTTATTTTTTTAAACCTCTTGATACTTACCCTCAAAAGGAAGGAAATAAATTTCTCAGCAGTGCAAGTGGTAAATGTTTCTTTTATGGTATTGCCTATAAAAGATTGTTAGGTTACATTTACATTGAGATCTTTACTTTCGGAACCAAGACAAAGTCTAGACTGCTTAAAGTTTAAAGAATGATAGGATTAGAGAAGAATACAAAGAATGAAAATAGGAGAGGGAACCTAACCAATCAGGCTTGGGTTCTTATGTACTCACACTAACTTGTGGGATAGAAACTAAGGTAGTGTTTGGTTCACTGGAATGAAACAGAATGGAATGATCATTTCATCAAAATGTTTATTTCCATATTTGGTTGACTTAAAAAATAATGACAAAATGCATTACAAATAGAATCACTATTCACCATTTCAAGAGAATGGTCATTCCATATGAAAGCCTAATGAATGATCATTCTATTCCAACTCATTCCAGTGAACCAAATAGAGCATAAGGGAACAATGTAGAGGGCCAAGTAATCTTGGTGATCAATGCCAAGACCTTGAAAATTCCTTGGACCCAATACTAAGCATGCACACTTTTAAAAAGGTGGACGTTCGTGGCAAACTCGTGTCAAGCTACGACATTCACTAGACACTCCCCAGTGTGTGTTAGACATGCATCCAAGCTCATTATGTTTATTTTTTATTTTGATTTGAAACTAGACACGCTTCAAACACTTTGAGTGACACACGCGTCCATCATTTAGACACACATCTAATCCATTGCAAGTTCGAAGAATGATAACTTAGGATCCAATGATAAAATAAAAATAATGTGGATTTATACCTTTTAATTCATCTGTTAGAATTTTTCATTTTAAGCATTTTAAAAGCCCTAAGTTTTCAAATTTATGTATCGATAGATTTCTAAAATAGATATTTGGATTTTTTATTTACACATCTTTTCCAATTTGTAGAATGTGGAAAATATTTTTTTTACTATTTTGATATGTTAAAATAAAAGCGTATTTTACTTTTTATTCATAATTTTTAAAAATATATAGAATACCAAACCAAACCAAACTAACCCTTAAGTCCTATTAAATGGGGTTGGCTGCATAGAATATGGAAAATTATTTCTAATTATTCTTGTCACTATTGTGGTGTGTCGTGCTTTTGTTTGATAAATGTAGTGTTTGCTTGCTTGTATTTGTGTCTCGTGTCCATATTCGTGGTTCTTAGGTTACCAATAAGCTTGGCTTGGGCTGATTTCTTGAACGGGACAGGATTGATTAGTCTACATTACTAATTCAAAATAAGTTCCTAGGAAGGCACTTTTTAAATAGACAATTGATGTTTTTTGTTTTTCTTTCTGAACTTTTATCCCATCCTTTTACATGGTTTTTAAAAATCAATACATTCTGTATTATTAAATTCATTTCCATCCCATTCTATTTGAATAATTGAATTCTTTGCTTCATATATTTTCCTTTTCAACTTGACTCTTTTCTTGGGATGCATGGGTTGGGCATGCAAGGCACTTAAGGGAACCATATTGAAAGACTGTGATACTATCCTATTAAACTCTCATTTGAAGTCCTGGGAGATTGGTTTTTGGTTTTGCTAGCATGGAGGATGAATTCTTTCCTCTGCGTGAACAACGTGAGTACTACGTGAATATTGCATATTTGTTTCCATCTAAAAATCTAAGAATGTCTGCACCCATAAGAAATGGTAGTCTGCCTCAAAGTAGAATAATGTTGGAGGATTTTAGTGCGGATTAGGTTTGACTACCTTAGCAAACCTTGTGATTATTCAAAACAAACAAAGCATGTCGGAGCCTCAAAATGCTTTTGTCGGTTGAAGGCAAATCCTTGATGCGTCATTAGTGGCCAATGAATGTGTGGGTTCCAAGGTCAAAAACAAGGTTTCAAGTATCATTTGTAAATTGGATATGGAAAAACCTTATGATCACATGTGTTGGGACTTGTTGCTTTATTTATTGGAAATGATGTGTTTTGGAGAGAGGTGCGTTAGAGCAATTTAGTTTTTTGTTATTGTGAATCACTAGAGACTTCTTTGACAACTTGAGGGGTCCAAGGCAGGATGGTCTTATCTTGCTTCTTTTTTGTATTATTGTCATGGGTGTACTTGAGGGATGATTAGGAAGATGGTAGGAGATGTTCTCTTATAAGGCTTTTATGTTGGTGATAGGGGAGGGAAGATGGTGACAATTGAGCATTTGTTGTTTGTGGATAATACCATCAATTTGGTGTGGTAGATGAGAATGAGTTGAGGCATTGAGAGGGTTTTAGGTTTGAGGAATAATCTTGTGAAGAGTGAGATCATACCCATAACTGTGGGGGAGGTTGCAAGCATGGAGTGGTTGGCGGCTGACTTGGGATGTAGGGTGGGTGTTTTACCAACAAAATACTTGGGTTTGCCATTGGGCATATCCTTCAAAAAGAAAGTTGTGTGGGATCCAATTGTGAAGAGGTTTGAGAAGAGATTGGCTGCTTAGAGGAGGCTATATTCTTTCTAAATGAGGAAGGCTTGCTTTGAGTAAAAGCACGGTGTATAGTTTGGTGACCAATTTCCTCTCTATCTTCATTATTCCTACATCAGTGGCTTAGAGCTTGGAACAACTGATAAAGGGATAGGGAAAGAGTAACCACTTGGTGTTTGTTTGAGAGAGAAAAAAACTTAGAGAATAATTAGACAATTACCCTTTTATATTGATAATAAGTAGCTTACAATGGAAGCTTTGGAGGCACAAATAAGGAAATAACATAATAAGGAAATAACAGAATAAGGAAATACCAGCTAATAGAATAATTAATACACAATAACCAAAGATATTATTCTATCACTCCCTCTCAAGCTGGTGCGAAGATGTCTCTCATGCCCAGCTTACTAAGCACATCATGGTGCTTCGAATTCCCATTGGTGAGTTTTTCTTTAATGAAGTGGTGATTAATCTCCACATATTTCATTCGGTCATGCTGAATTGGATTGTGAGTTTTGTTAATAGCAGCCTTATTATCACAGTACAGTTGCATGGAATCAGTATAACTAATCCCTAGATCACTTAGTAGCAACTTGATCTAGAAGAGTTCACATACACCTTGTGCCATGGCTCTAAACTCGGCTTCTGCACTAGATTCGGTGACTACATTTTGTTTCTTGCTCCTTCAAGTAACCAAATTACCTTCAACAAAGGTACAATAATTAGATGTGGACCTTCTATCAGTTACTGATCCTGCCTAATCAGTATATGTGTAAGCTTCCACTCGAAGATGATCATCTTTGGAAAAATAGAGACCCTTTCCTGGAGAAGATTTTAAGTATCTAAGGATGCGCATTACTGTAGCCAAATGTGTCTCATGAGGAGGATGCATGAACTGGCTAATTACACTAACTGCCATGGCAATGTCAAGACGAGAATGGAATAAGTAAATGAGTTTATCCACTAGTCTTTGATAACTTCCCCTGTCAACAATAGTTCCCCCTCTATCATCACTTTTTCTGGTTTAGCTCCAGTGGTGTATCACAAGCTTTACTCCCAAGCATCTTGGTTTCTTTCAACAGGTTAAGAGCATATTTCCTCTAACAGATGAAAATTCTTTTCTTGGATTGGGCAACCTCAATACCTAGGAAATATTTTAGATTTTTCAAGTATTTTATTTCAAACTCGCTTGCCAAATATTTCTTCAACCAGGGTATTTCCTCACTACCATTTCTTGTGAGCATTATGTCATCCACATAATCAATGAGAGTTGTAGTCTTACTATGTGAGGAATGCTTCACAAAGAAAGTGTGATCAGGCTGACTCTATTTGAAACTATATCGGAGCATAGCCTGAGTGAATCTCTCAAACCAAGCTCTTGGAGACTGTTTGAGACCATATAATGACTTCCGAAATCTACATACTTTACCCTTTGTCTGATGGTTCTCAAAGCCATGAGGGATGTCCATATACACCTCTTCTTCTAGATCACCATGTAAGAAAGCATTTTTTTATAACAAACTAATGACGTGGCCAATCCAGATTAGCTGCAAGAGAGAGAAGTACTCTGACTGAATTCATCGTAGCCACTGGTGCAAAGGTCTCCTGATAGTCTACTCTGTAAGTCTGAGTAAAGCCCTGTGCTACTAGTCGAGCCTTGTAACGCTCAATTGAACCATCCGCTTTATGTTTCAAAGTATACACCCATTTGCATCCCACAGGTCTTTTGTCCTTAGGTAATTCAATTAATTCCCAAGTGCCATTCTTATGAAGTGCTTGCATTCCTTCTATCATGGCATGTTTCCACTTAGGGGTAGCAAGAGCGTCTCGAAAATGATTAGGTATACTAACAGATAAAACTTTGGACACAAAGGCTCTATAAGGAGACAAATTAGAGTATGATACAAAATTAGAAATGGGATGTTTAGGACAAGACGTCACACCCTTTCGTTGGGCAATAGGAATATCAAAATCAGTATACTTAGGAGAAATAAGGGTTTTAGAGTTACTTGGACTCTCATTAGAAGAAGAAGATAGCAGTGGATGATCAGAAGTGGTCTCTTGTATCCACGTAACTTTCTGTTTGTCTTTGTCCCTGACATAGATTTTTTCCTCCAATTCACTAGATTCTGTATTACCACCACTAGTAGTTAGTTCACCTTACTTTTTCCTCCAATTCACTAGATTCTGTATTACCACCACTAGTAGTTAGTTCGCCTTTTGTGTTCTTAGCCACTGGTGATGAGCTAGGAACTGATACAGACCCAAGAATCCCTCCACACCAAGGGTCCCCCTGAAGGAAGGACGGGGACCCCAAGGAGGACTGTGACAAGAATAGGACTGTGACACAAAGAATGTTACATTTATGGAGACCACTTACGAGAGGGAGGATGGTAACACTTATACCCTTTTGAGTAGGAGAGTAACCCAGAAAGACACACTTCAGAGAGCGGAGATCAAATTTACCACAAGAAGAAGCATGATTATGGATAAAATATACACAACCAAAGACTTTGGGGGGAATAGAGAACACAGACTCAGAACCTAAGAAAACCTGGAGAGGAGATTTTTTGTACAAAACTTGGGTTGGGAGACGGTTGATAAGGTAGGCAACAGTGAGAACTGTGTCCCTCCAGTAAGACCTAGGCACATGCATAGAAAAAGACATGCAACGAGCTATATCAAGAAGATGACAATTCTTTCGTTCCGCAACCCCATTTTGTTAAGGAGTGTTGGTGCAAGAAGTTTGATGAATAATGCCATGGATGGAAAAATAGCTTGTTAGACCAGAATCAATATACTTACCCTCATTATCAGAACGTAATATTTTGACAATCGCCTCAAATTGAGTATATATCATTTTATGGAAATTACAAAACACAGAAAGACCTCACTTTTGTCTTTCATAAGATACACCCAAATAGTATAAGAAAAATCATCAATGAAAGTCACAAACCGTCTATGACCTTTTAAAGACACAACACAAGATGGACCCCAAACATTACAGTGAATTAAGGAAAAAAAGTACTAAACTTTTATCAAAGCTTGGAGCAAAAGAAACTCTATGTTGTTTTCCTAGTTGACAAGACTCACAATGAAACTCGGAGACATTATTGTTTGTAAAAACAGAAGGAAATAAATGCTTAAGTAATAGAAACGATGGGTGCCCAAGATGTTGATGCCACAGCCATAGGTCTTCCTTGGTGGTTGAAAACTTGATAGAATGAAGTGCCATCTTGTCCGCCTCATCCAAGATATAGAGACTATGTTCTACTCTACCACTACCAAACGTTTTCCTCGTGATAAGGTCTTGAAACAGACAATGATCAAGAAAGAAAGTCCCACTACAATTCAGGTCATGGGTAAGACGACTCAACGATAAAAGATTAACAGAGAAATTGGGAACATGCAAAACATAAGATAATGGTAGAGAAGGAGTGGCATGGATTAAACCTTTCTTAGAAACAGAAGAAATAGTACCATCAGCAATCCTAAAATTTTGTTCGGACCTGAAGAAGGCTTGTATTCTGAGAATAAATCAGAAGACCCAGACA
This sequence comes from Camellia sinensis, assembly GCF_055761805.1. Classification (NCBI taxonomy): domain Eukaryota; kingdom Viridiplantae; phylum Streptophyta; class Magnoliopsida; order Ericales; family Theaceae; genus Camellia; species Camellia sinensis. The sequence goes on from NC_138963.1 coordinate 88,850,215, forward strand.
TATGCTCTGAGGCACTAGAATCAATAATCCAAGGTGACTTATGAGATAGAAAAGCACTTGGAGAAGCGACTAAGTTACTTGAGTAGGCAAAAGACGAGGAGGATGTACTGGATAGAGTAGTACAAGAGCAATGATCCAATAGGTAGCACAAAGCTTCCTTTAACTTAGAAAAAGACATTCCAGATATATTACTACTAGGAGGAGCAACTGAAGAGGCGTTAGGAGTATCCACTGCACTGGTATGATGTGCACGTGGATTAAACCCGCGTCCTCGAGGTCGTCCAGAGCGACCCCCGTGACTACCAGAACGGTCACCACGACCATCAGAAGGAATCCCATGAAGCTTCCAACAAGTCTTACGGGTATGTCTCGGCGGGCGGCAATAATCACAGAACAGTGTATCCTTCTCTGAAGGACTAGGGGAAGTAAGAGGCAAACCAGTACCATCCCTAGGAGAAGCAGAAAGTAAGGCTGAGCGCTCTGTAGAGGTAGGTGGCAGCATAGTAGAATGACGACTCTCCTCAATCTATACATAAGCAAAGGCCTAATAAAGGGAGAGAAGAACATCCATACCAAGGATACGACTTCTAACAGGATCAAACTGTAAGTTGATACCTTTTAAAAATTTAAAACCGTCACTTGTTCAATAAACTTTTGGTAACCCACTGAATCAGTTGTGCAAACTGGCTTATAATCCTGCAGATGATCAAGACGTTTCCAGCCATTGTTAAGAAAAGTAAAGCACTGAAGGACGGTAATCTCCCCTTGTACTGAGCGCTCAATAGAACGACGAAACTCAAAAGTTTGTGAGAAGTTCCCTTTCCGGGAATAAGTAGTGGCCACAGTATCCCAAATATTCTGGGCGGCATCCATAGACAGGTAGCCTTCCCCTATATTAGGTACTATGGAATGAATGAGCTATTCCATAATTAAAGAATTGGTAATCTCCCATTAGTCATAACCAGGATCAGTAATGCCTGGTGCCATGATCCTCCCATCAACGTAACCCATTTTCCCTCTACTCTTCAAGAAAAGTGTCAAACACTGTGACTAAGCAAAGATAGTTTTGACCATTAAATAAAGAGGTGGTGATTTTTAGGCTAGGGTTTAGGTTTTCGGATGTAGTAGTCATATTGGTACTCTAGGTGGCTGCTATGAAGCACGGACACAGACACGGATACGGACACGGACACGGACACGGACACGGTACACGGCAATTTTCAAAAAATGGGGACACGGACACGGCGGGGGACACGGCGAATTTTATTTTATTTATTTTATATATTTTTATGTGTTATGTAGATTCATATTACATTCATCCTAAATTAAAATTAACAAACACTAACATAGTAACATTAATTGAATAAACATAACTATTACATTTAAACAAATTAATAGATCATCCATTCACAAAAAATTCACAAAAAATCATAATAAACGATAACAAGAACTAAGACGAGAAGGGGAAAACATTCAACATCCAACAATATTTTTCACAAAAGCACTAAATAAGAGAGGCAAAAGATTAAAAAAATAAAAAAAAAATTAAATTAAAAAAAATAAAAATAAAAATAAAAATAGCCCTGCCGTGTCCCCGCCGTGTCCCTGCCGTGTCCCCTGCAAAAAAATCATTAAATTAAAGGGACACGCCATCTGGCGTGTCCCATACGTGTCCCCGGCGTGTCCCCGTGTCCCCGGCGTGTCCCCGTGTCGGACACCGCCACGGCACTAATTTTGGAGTGTCCATGCTTCATAGGTGGCTGAGAAGTGGTGGATTCGCTAGTAAGGTCAGGCATTTATACTCTACAAACCGAATAGCAACCTGCACTATTCACAAATACTTGAAGAGGGAATAAAATCAACTTGACCAAGCAATATCAATTATAGACCATTATAGGAACATACCAATCAGTCAAAGTTGAGTAATGGGGCCATGAAATGACCCAAAAAATAAATAAACTAAATAGAAAAAGAACCTCCAATCAAAATAAGGGCTAAGCTATTCTCAAATAAGGCAAAAACTTGCTAAACTGGAGGAACAGTTGTGGAGATGAACCAATCAAAACATGCAGTGGGTCAAAGAAGCCTCAGAGTGGCTGTCGGCTGTAGCCGAAATAGGCTGGGAGCTTTCGGCTTGGGCCATGACAGGCTAAGGAGCTTTCGGCTTGAGCCGAACAACAAACAGGGACTGTTGGCTGGTCCTGGGTGCTCACCAGTGAGTATCACAGGCCTTGGACAGATCTGAAAGGATCGAAACATAGAGGGCAGCAGTTAGGTGGTGATGGGTGAAGGTGGAGAATGAGATGGTAACCCTAAAGCTCCGATACAATGTTTGTTTGAGAGAAAAAAAAAACTTAGGGAATAATTAGACAATTATTCCCTTTTATATTGATAATTGGTAGCTTACAATGGAAGCCTTGGAGACACAAATAAGAAAATAATTGAATAAGGAAATAACAGCTAATAGAATAATCAATATACAATAACCAAAGATATTATTCTAACACTTGGTGGACTGGAAGGCGATGTGCCTGTCTCGGTTTAAGGGTGGCTTGGGTATTAGAAAGCTGGAGTTATTTAACAAGACTTTGTTGGGTAAATGGTTGTGGCACTATGAAGCACAGGTACGAGTACGGGTACTGGTACGATATGGGTACGTCGATACGGTAAAATCCTAAAAAAAATAGGGTAAGGGTACGGATACGGGTACGGCTTGGTACGCTTGTAAAAAAATATTTATTTTTAATTTAGAGTAATGCAAAAATTAATTAAATGGTTTAATTTGTTAAGGTCCAACCTATAATTAACATTTAATGCCAAAAGGAAAAGTATAAATCAAAATTAAATGTCAATATATTAAATAACTTACAAACCATAGTTTAATTTTAAAATCATGCTAAGCATAAAACAAAAACTAAAAAAGAAATTTAGTAAAATGAGTTTTATCTCTGTAGTAGAAGGAAAACATTATTTCAACTGAGGCACGGTACGGTTTGGATATGTACTAGGTACGTCTAGGTACATCAAAAATTAAGAAGAAAAAATTTGGGTACGTGTTTCTGGTACCTGGTACATATGTAGAAGTACCATACGAGGTACGGTACGGTACGCCGGTAAGTACCCGGTACGGGTACGGCATGTTTTTCGAAGTATCCATGCTTCATAGTTGTGGCACTTTGCTTGGGAAAGGGAGAGTCTGTGGAGAAACGTGGTTGATGTTAAATACATAATTAGGGATTAGTTTACAACTCGAATTAGGGGTTCTCATGGATTGGGTATGGGGAAGAACATAATGAGGGTCAAGAATGATTTGTTCCCTCTTGCTTGTTGTAGGTGGTGGGAACATAGTTTAGTTTTGGCATGATTCTTAGTGTGGGCGGGGGCTTTTGTGGGAGATTTTCCTAGGTCTTCATATTTTGGCTACCGACTAAGAGGTTTGGATGATTGGGAAGTGGAGTTTGTTGAGGCTTTTTTCAAAATCCTACGGGATAATCAAGTTTGAGTTTGGGTAGAGGATGAGCTAGTTTGGAATGGTTCTAGGAATGTGTTATTCTCGGTTTCTTTCTTTTATGAGCTGTTAATAGGTGGACGTGATGTCCATTTCTTTTTAAAGGGGATATGGAGGTCAAAGGCTTTTCTCGAGGTGGCATTTTTTGCTTGGACAGCTGCATGAGAAGCTCTTTTGAGTCTTTGACAATTGGTAAGTTGAGGAGTGGGGGCAAATGTGTGATGAAAAGGTGCTTCTTTGCAAAAGTGAGGGGGAGAATGTTAATCAGCTATGAAGCACAGACACTTCTTCGGAGGCAATGTATGGGTGTTCGACATGTGTCGGACACAGACACGCAACGGACACGCGATGGACACGTGCTAGACACTTTGTCTAACATGTCCAGAATTTTTATTTTTCATTTTTTCCCAGTCGAACACTTTGCGGGCACGCTCAGACACTTAAGGGACATTGCGTGGGGAGAGAGAGACTTGTAAACCGTAGACAAAGCTGTCGAAGCTTTTGAAGGTCCCTATTGAAGCAATCATAGATTCGGAGGTAGGTTTCTCTCTCTCTCTCTCTCTCTCTCTCTTCGTCTCTCTTTTTCTCATCCTCTTCGTTCTTCTCTTCATTTTCTTCTTCTTTTCTTTTTTTTCCCCCTTTGACTTTGTTTCCCTCTCTCTCTCTCGTTTCTCTTTAATTATATATTTTTTGAATTTTATTTTTTTCCCCTTTTATGAGGTCATCCATTGGATATGTGAACAAAAATTTGCAACCCCTCTATTTTTTAATAATCATCTTTGGCTCTCTTTTCCTAAACATGTATAGAGCAAATTAATTTTATTTGAAGAAAAAATAAATTTCTTGAAATTGCTAAATTTATTTATTGGGTAAAGTGTTGAAATTGATAAATAGATGATGGCATTGGCTGGCGGTATATATATTTTAAATTATTTGTTAATTTTATTTTGAATTTTTTATTACTTCTCAATTATTTTGAATTTTTTTATGACATATAATAAATAAATAAAATTATATATTTTGAGCGTGTCCCCAGCGTGTCGTGTCTCTTATTTTTTGAAAATTTGCGTGTCCGCGTGTCCGTGTTTTGTCACGTGTCCATGTCCATGCTTCTTAGTTAATTAGCTTCTTTGGAGTCTTTGACAATTGATAAGTTGAAGCCTAGAGGCAAATTTGTGTTGAAGTGGTGCTTCATATATAAAAGTGAAAGGGGAGAGTGTTAATCATCTTCTTCTTTATTGCTTACTTGCTAGGGAGGTGTGGAACATGTGTTTTCGATCTTTGGAGTGTAGTGGGTGATGCTTTACACAGTCCGAGATTGATTGTTTCTTGGAGCAGAGGCTTCCAAGAGTTAGATTTTGGAGGGCGTGGGAGCCTGTTGTTGCTTTATGCCTTATGTAGAGCCTATGGAATAAGAGAAATAGGAGGTGTTTTGATAGCTATGAGAAGTCTATTTGTATTTCAAAGCTATTGTTTTTATCTCCCTATTTTTTTGTTGAAGGAGAACCTCCTTTTTCTTGATTTTGTCGACTTTTTGGAGATGTATGTCCCTTTAGATGCATGTTTCGGATTTTTTTTTTATCCTTTTTTTTTTTGTCTTTTGCATTTTGTATACGCCGTGAACTGTTTTGTGCCCTTTTGCAGCATTTGATTAATGAATTTTACTTGATAATTTTTTTTGGTCTGTGCCCATAAGAATAGAAGCCTGTCTCAAACTAGAATAACACTGTACATTAGGGATAAAGCAAGACTACTTGAGTAAACTGACCGAATTAGCTTGACTTCTTTTGAATAAATTATTCATTCCAAAACAATTAAGAGGTCAAGGTTCACAAAATTTGAAACCTTCAAAAACTTCTAATGTACCTTGGTAAGAAAATTCTACAATACTGTGCAACGATGAGCTGGTTTTGAAGATAGTACTTCAACCATTTTGGCCCATCTAATCAGGATTATGAACTAGAATGTTCTTAACTGTGAAAACAGCTAATTCTAATACCTCTCAATAGGACTGAACTCCATAAATCACAAAAGCAAAACAACAATGAAGGTGAAAATCAACATTGGTTCCCTTTGCGTATACACTATATCTGAGATCATAAAATAGTTTGTCAGAATAAGACATGTCTTTCTTTTTTCTACTTGAATGTCACTTGTGATCTTAAGCACGTGGGGACCATGTTGCTTTTTTCTTGTTGAAAGTGAAAAAGGAAATATTTTTCTTTTGAACTGTGCACTTAGAACATTTTGGCCTTTCTTTCTTTCTTTCTTTCTTCTGCCTTACGTCTTTGGCCTTTGTTGATGACAGCTTTGAGGGCAATGGATACGCTGAACTTCACTCCTCTAAATGGAAAGCCCATTAGGATAATGTATTCTCATCGTGACCCTAGTACGCGTAAAAGTGGGGCTGGAAATATTTTTATTAAGGTATTGATATAATTTTTCCCTTTCCTTCTTTTGGTCGTTATTACTTATTGGGTAAATTACATTGACCTCCCCCGAGGGTTTATGACAATTACATAAACTTACCCTCAGGTTTTTTAAATTACACTTACCTCCCTTGTCAGTTATGTCTGTCAAACTAAGCTAACAGAAAGTATGTTTTTACCTTTTTACCATCATTTGTTTATTCATATGAAAATCAAAAAATGTCGGCACGCTAAAAAAATACTAAACTAAATTGGTAAACTTTATAACACCCAATCACGGTCGCCTTTCTTCTTCCTCCACGGTCTACACTTTTTCAATTTGTTTCACATACAACAAATTATTATTATCATTTTAACACATGCATAAATCCTACACTACATAAATGCATTTCTTACTTATTTGATTTTTTTTTTTTTAACTTTTTGATTTATTGAACTGAAAAAGCTATTTTACCAACACCCCCCCCCCCCCCCCCCAAAATATATATATATATATATATTCAAATGAACTGACTTGTATGCCTTAGCAAATAAGACTGCCATAATCCATATAATTTTCATATTGTTATATCTCTTCGATCAACTTTAAAGTAGTGTTTGATCCTCCCCCCCCCCCCCCCCAAAAAAAAAAAAAAAAAAAAAAAAAAAAAAACCTTTAAAGTAGTGTTTGGTTCACCGGAATGAAAAGAATAGAATTAAATGGAATAAAATGGGCATTTTTTAAACTGTATAACTATTCCCTTACAATGAATGGTAATTCTATTTTTAATACACTTTTTATCAACAATAATTTTTTTTTTTTGGAATGAACCAAACCAAACATCCCACTCCAATAAACCAAACACAACATAAGTTACTTTTTCTTCCAAATATTACTCTAATTAACATAACAATATAAGAACTAGTTGTAAAAATGGGTTTGCATCATTTAATTAACCTTTGAAATCTATTGCCCGTATTAGAAAAACACATTAGTTAAACACCTATTCAAAATTTTATTACAAAAGTTAATGTATTATCTAAATTCAATTCTTACATAGTAGGATCTATACTTAAAGACCACATTAAATTTTCTTGAATAAATTTCTAAGTAAATTTTTTAAATATGTTACATTATTGATAGAAAAAATGTTTGAATCATTTAGTCATTGCCAATTGTTGTGTGTTTTTTTTTTTAAAAATATATATATATATATATATATATTTGTTGTTCACTTTTCAGCAAAAGAATTGAAGATGTGACACAAAAGTAAGTGTGGAAGTGCATATAGATTTTTTTTTTAAAATGTATATTTAAATAGTGTATTTTACCAACAACTCAAAATATTATGAAGTGTTAAAATATTAATTTGACTTTTAAAGGGTAAATGTGGCATTTTAGAAAAATAAACTAATGAGTTCAGCAAGTTCAGTTAATGCTAGTAATGGACAGAGTACGGCTGGGGGAATTTATAATCTGTCAGTGAACCAGAGGGGTGGTAAGTGTAATTTCAGAAACCTGGGGGGAGGTTTCTGTAATTGTCATAAACCTCAGGGAAGGTCAGTGTAATTTACCCTTATTAGATGTTGGAAGTCTTTTTGGTCTCTTTTTTGTGTGCTGACGAAGTTTTCATGTGTTTTGGTGTTGGCAGAATTTGGACAAGGCAATTGACCACAAAGGACTGCATGATACATTTTCTTCATTTGGGAATATTCTCTCTTGCAAGGTGGCTACTGACTCATCTGGTCAGTCGAAAGGCTATGGGTTTGTGCAATATGATAGTGAGGATGCTGCCCAAAAAGCAATTGAGCAGCTTAATGGTATGCTGTTGAATGATAAGCAAGTATACGTGGGACCCTTCCTACGGAAACAGGAAAGAGATATGGCTGCAGACAAGACAAAATTCACAAACGTCTTTGTAAAGAATCTGTCAGAGTCAACGACAGAAGAAGATCTGAAGAAAATATTTGGTGAATTTGGAACAATCACCAGTGTTGTGGTGATGAGGGATGCTGATGGAAACTCTAGGTGCTTTGGTTTCATCAACTTTGAGAATGCAGATGATGCTGCTCAATCTGTTGAGTCTCTTAATGGACACAAATTTGATAACAAGGACTGGTATGTTGGGAAAGCCCAAAAAAAATCTGAGAGGGAACTTGAATTAAAACTTCAATTTGAGCAGGCTGTTAAGGAGGCAGCGGACAAATCTCAAGGGTTAAACCTGTACATAAAAAATTTAGATGATAGCATTGGTGATGATAAACTTAAGGAATTGTTCTCTCCATTTGGTACCATAAGTTCATGCAAGGTTTGTGGCATCTATATATTTACTGATAAGAGTTGGTTCTGCTAGTATATTGTTTAAGAGTTTACTGAAAATTTATTGTTTTGATATACAAACAGGTTATGCGAGACCCTAATGGGATGAGTAGGGGATCGGGATTTGTTGCATTTTCTACTCCCGAAGAGGCATCTAGAGCTGTGGGTTGATATGTCTTCAACAATTACATAAACTTCATCATAGAATAACTACTACTACTACTACTGCTGCTGCTGTTGTTGTTATCATCATTATCATTGAATCTTTACTGCATTTATGAAATCATTACTTGTTGTGGAATAACAGTTGGTCTTTTGTTTTTAATGCTTTTTGTGATAGCTCTTGGAGATGAATGGCAAAATGGTTGTCAGTAAACCTCTTTATGTTGCACATGCACAGCGTAAAGAAGATAGAAGAGCAAGGTTGCAGGTATGTAGACAAGGTGTTTTCAGCTTCCAACCAACTGTAGAGGAACTCCAAAGGGACATTAAAAGGGGGACACAAACAAACAAACGGAAAGGGCTAGATTTTAGTGGTTAAGATGTCAACACATAACTGTCTTCTGCGTCCTTCATTTGAGTTTGCCACTTTGTGAAGAAAAAAATATAATGCATTTTCTTCCTAGTTTGACTCAAAAGAAGATGCAGCTCAGATGAATGAAACATGAATTGATTGTTCAGTTGTGGATCTCTTTGCTCCGAATTTGATTCTTTTAGGGTTATCATGGATATGTGTATGCATGGAAAAACGTGGTTGGTTACATGAAAATGGTAATTCTATTGCTTGTGCAGGCTCAATTTTCTCAAATGCGTCCAGTTGCAATGGCACCTTCAGTTACTCCTCGTATGCCAATGTACCCACCTGGTGGTCCTGGTATCGGACAACAAATATTCTATGGACAGGCTCCTCCTGCTATCATGCCTCCCCAAGTAATCTCATTGTTCTCGATTGTTATTACCCATTCTTTCATAGGTTAGACATTTGAATGTTCAATGCTGCAGCCAAATGAATGGTATCCTTATATTGAATGAGTAAAACATCTATAATCCTTTGCCTCAGAGAATTTAGCCATTCTAAACTTGAGATAACAATGATCATTTTAGTTATGAAGACTTCATATTCTTTCTTTTAATTTGGAGCTTTAGAAAAGGAACAGAACTGAAAGGCAAGCAATGTGGTTGTCTCTTTCTCAAAGATCTGAGAAATACATGCAACTGCTCTGTTATGGGCTTCTCCTCTGGACCAAGGATAAAAAAGGATGAAAAGAATGATTTGGCTTACCCATGAATAAGGTAGAGACCATGTATATATAATAGATTCATGATACAATTTAGGAGACGATATAAACTAGGAAACAATATAAATAAGACACTAAATTAGTGATTGACACAATCACAGATTATATACATAATACTAAAAATAAAAAGATTTTATGTACTCTATATTCAATACTCTCCCTCAAGCTGGTATGAAGATATTCAACAGTCCGCAGCTTGCCAATGGATGATTGGAGTAATGTTGGTCTTATGGACTTTGTGAACATATCTGCTAATTGCTGAGAGGAAGAGACAAAGGATGGACTCACAATACTAGTCTGAACCTTTTTTTGAATGAAACGAATATCAACTTTTATATGTTTAATACGCTCATGAAGGACAGAATCAGAGGATAGTATAATAGCAGGCTTGTCACAAAATAAGGAGGCAGGACTAGTCTTCCCAAAACCTAACTCTGCTAGTGTAGAACAAAGCCATAGAATCTCACATGTTCCCTGTGCCATTGCTCAATACTCAGCTTCTGCAGAAGAGCTAGAAACAAATGCCTGCTTCTTACTCTTCCATGATATAAGATGATCACCATAGAAAGTATAAAAGTCAGAAGTAGAACGCTAATCAATTGTAGATCCTGCATAGTCAGCATCAGTGAAACAAGAGAGCCTAGATTGATGAGCGGCTGTAAAGAATAATCCCAAGCCAAGAGAGGTCATTAAATATCTCAAAATGTGATGAATTGCATCAAGATGTTCTATACGACGTGCATGCATGAATTGACTAACAATACTGACTGCAAATGTCAAGTCAGGTCTAGCATTGGTCAAATAAATTAGACGTCCAACAAGATGTTGATACATGCTTAGGTCCTCTAACAACTCGTCAGATTCTGATGTGAGCTTGACATTGGGATCCATAAGAGTAGAAGCAGATTTATACTAACATACCAGTATCTTGAAGTCAAGAGTGTACTTTCTCTGAGATAAGGAAATTTCCCATTGTGAGTGACTACCTCAATCCCAAGAAAATACTTGAGACTCTTCAAATCCTTAATATCAAATCCCTTTTTACTTGATCAATGCCTATAGAATTATCACCTGTGAGAATAATATCATTCACATAAACCAGCAAGACTATACATTGACCAGTTGAATTACGACGGATGAAGCAAATATGGTCGGAGTGGCACTAAACAAACCCCATGGAGATGATGAGAGAACTGAAACGACGAAACCAAACTCGTGGAGACTGTTTCAAGCCATATAAAGACTTGCGCAATCGACACACTTTCCCCGAATACTCCCTCTCAGCCCAAAAACCAAGAGGAGGTGCCATATTAATCATCTCAAGAAGATCCCCATGAAGAAAGGCATTCTTAACATCATAAAGAGGCCAAGAGTGGGATGCTACAAGAGAGATGAGAAGACGAACCAAGGTAAGCTTGGCAACAGGTGCAAAAGTGGCTCCAAAATCCTTGCTTGGAACTTGAGTGACGCCCTTGGCCACCAAGCGGACTTTGTAACGGTCAACGGAGCCATCAGCTAGATACTTAATAGTGAATACCCATTTGCAACCCACAGTACTCTCGCCAAAAGGTAAAGGAACTAGATCCCAAGTATGATTTTGTTCTAAAGCTATTTTCTCAACTTGCATAGCCTTTACCCATTTTGGATTTTGAAGGGCCTCTGACACAGAACGAGTAATAGCATTGGATTCAAGCTTGCCAAGAAAAGAGCGATAGGTAGGGGAGATCCTATCATATGAACGATACTGAGAAATGGGATGATTAGTACTACTCAAATAACCCCAACAGTTTGGAGGATGTTGATCTCGAGGGGGATTACGACGAGGAGGTGGAGGGGATGTATGTAAAGGAGAAGTAGTACCTGACCCAAAGACCGGAGACGAGGCAGAGGGGAGTTGAGAGTAGGCGATGAGAGTATACCTGCAATGAGGGGGGGTGAAGGAGGCGAAGGCGGAGAATGAGGACAACCTCATCCGTCCAAAATAGGAATAGGGTGAACACTAGAAGGAACGGGAGTGGAAGCCTGCAAAGGAGGGTTAGTACCAAAAAAAGAGATCCTCACAAAAAGTAACATCTATAGTGTGGTGAAAGTGACGAGACACAGGATCAAAACACCTATACCCTTTTGACATAGAAGAATATCCTAGAAAGACACAACGAATAGACGTGTTATCTAACTTGGTACGAGCAGGACTCCAATCCTAAACAAAATAGGTACACCCAAAGACACGGAGCATGAGAGGAAATAGAGTAGTGTGGAGTATAAGAACATGAAATGGAGTAAGACCTGCAACACACGACTAGGGGTCCTATTAATAAGATAGATAGCGGTGGGCAATCCATATGCTAATAGGACTTAGGGACACTCATACCACAAATGAGACACTACAAAATAGGCATAATATGACGATTTTTACGTTCAACTATACTATTTTGCTCAGGAGTTCGTGGACATGTAAGTTGAAGAATACTAGTTTGATTAAGATGGGAGCGAAAAGTATTGGAAATATATTCCCCACCATTATTAGAACAGATATTCCTAACAATTGTACGAAACTAAGCATAACCATTTGCAAAAACTGAACAAAAATGAAAAACGCGTCAGACTTGCGACAGAGCAAATATAGCCAAGTGCATCTAGTGTGGTCAAGGTTCTGAAAAGCGATTGCGGTCGCCATAACGGTGGCGGTGGCGTGGTTGCGGGTGCGGGGTGTAAAGGCTGTAACGTAATGGTTGCGGTAACTGGAACAGTGAATGTTTTTATTTTTCGCACAATTTGAAAAAAAACTTATCGATACGCATATTTATTTTTTTTCAAAATCATATTTATTGGGTTTTAAAATAAATTTTGATCAAATTTTTTTTTTTTAATTTTAAGTATGATCCAATTTATTTTATATTTTTAAATCACTATAAAATGAGTTTTTTACATTTTATTTCAATAATTAATGACTTCATGTCATAAATTCATATTAAACTTGTGGCAAAATTTTCTAAATAAAATAAACTAATAAATAAAAACTGACATGTATAAAATATATATTAATATATAATTGTAGGTGTTATGTTTTTTTAGATATTTAAAAAAAAAACAATAATTAACTATTATAAGATAACTAGTCACAAAAATAAAAGAATAAATATACTTATAATAAGAGCTTATATATATGTACATATATATTTTAATCAAGAGCTACCAAATAGATAATGACCACACAATAAAATCAGTGTATTTGGTTCAATTTTCTTAATTCAATTTTATGGAAATTGAATTTTTTGTTTTTCGTATTTTTTGGCTTTTAGTGAATATTTTTAAAATTTTAAGCAATTTTTTTTACTTTTTTAAATGCATCTTACTTAGATGTATCTAAATAGTAAAATATTTGTAAAAATTAATAAATATATAAAAATACAAAAAATATATTGAATTTTCATATATATATATTTTTATATTTTTGATATTTAGTGAATTTTTAAACTTTTTTTTATAAATATTATATTTTTTAAATGTATTTATGTTAGGTGTGTCAAAAAATTAAAAAAATTGCTTAAAATATTAAGAAAAATTAATGAAAACAAAAAAATATGAAAAATGAAAAAATAAAAATTTTATAAAAATGAATTTTGAAAATAGAAACCAATCACAGTGAATAATTTGTTTTTTGTTTTGTTTTGTTTTTACAAACAGTAGCTGGCACACAAACAAAATAATAATAAAAAAATGATTTGAAGAGGCAACCAAATAGAGTGAAACAATAATAATCACCTTGCTTGTTTCTACTTTTCAGAAAATTCTACTTTCTTATTTTCCATGTTTTTTTGTTTTTACTGAATTTTTTTAATATTTTAAGCAATTTTTTTACTTTTTAGACACACCTACATAAATACATCTAAAAAGTAAAAAAATTGTAAAAAAAATCTTTTAAAAATTCACTAAATACCAAAAATATAAAAAAATACAAGAATTTAGTACATTTTTTGTATTTTTATGTATTTGTTAATTTTTTAAAATATTTTTCACAAATTTTTTATTTTTTAGATACATCGAAGTAAGGTGCATCTAAAAAAGTAAAAAAAAAATGTTAAAAATTTAAAAATTATTCACTAAAAACAAAAAAACATGAAAACTAAAAAAGTCAATTTTCAAAAAACTTAATCCAGAAAACTCAAACCAAACACACTGAATAATTTATTTATTTATTTTTGGTTGCAAACAACCGCTGGCTTACACAACCAAAACAATAATAAAAAATTGATTTCAAGAAGCAATTGTATTTGCTAAGTGTCTCGAACTTCAACATTCATCATCATCAACTCAGACTAAAAAAAAAATCATCTCTTGATTTCTCAATAAATTTGCAAGATGCATCGATGGTTGTTCATCTTCAACAACATCGGTTCTTCAACTTCAACAACATCGGTTCATCATCTTCAACAACATCAGTTCTTTATCTTCCTTCTTCTCTCTCTTTCTTACTCCTCCATCTTCCCTCTTCATCTTCAACAACATCAGTTATTCCTTCTTCCCTCTTCACTCTTATTTTTTGAACTCAACTATCTTGCAAAGTAGACCAATCAACCATAAAGGTATGTACAAAATCTGTATCATATATATATATTTTTTAGCTTTTTTTTTTCTTTTTCCGACAAGTGTTCAGAACATTGTGTAACGGTGCGTAACAAGTTGTTACGGCACTGTTACGGCCACTACGGCAGCCGCTACGGCCGACACACCTGTGAATCTCAATCACACCGCAAAAGCGGGGGTAACGCGTGGTGCCTACCGCCGCAACTGTTACGTAACGACCGCAATAGTTACGTAACGCCACATTTTGAAACCTTGATTGTGGTCATCAATATAGGTGACATAATATCGATGGCTAGAAAAAGCAAGAATAGGAGACAGATCCCAAACATCGGAATGTATAAGGTTAAAAGCAATAGGGGCACGAGTCATATGAGGTATGTAATTGGTACGAGTATGTTTAGATAATTCACGAACCACACAATGAAATTTAGAATCTTTGCAAGTTTTATTTAATAAAGGAAAAAGTTGACATAAGTATTAAAAATTGACATGACCCATACGTGCATGCCACAATTCTAAAGTTTGAACATTAAAAACACAAGATATAGAGGCAGGCAAAACAAACGCCTGAAAACTAGTTAAAGTAGAAGGAGGTTGGTCTAGTGGATCCCCAAAGTAGTAAAATCCATCGCACTCATATCCCTTGCCAAAAATCCTCTTCGAACTCGGGTCTTGTAACAGACATGAAAAAGGTAAGAAAGTACCAGCATAATTGAAGGACTTGGTAAGCTGACTAACGGATAGTAGATTATATGTAAAATTAGGAATATGCAAAACAGAGGATACAGTAATATCAGGAGACACTTGACCCTTATGACGAACTAAGGAGAGAGAACCATCAGCAAGACAAACAGATTGGTCTATAGTAGTAGGAACTGGAGATGAAAGAAGAGAAAACTCACTCGTCATATGATCATTAGCCCCAGAATTCAAAACCCATAAGGGACCAGCAGACCGAACATGAAAAGCAATAGAAGTACCTGTAGCGAGAGTAGTAGTAATAGAGGAGGATGGGGCAGAAGAACTAGTAGTCAAAGTCCCAAGTTAAGTCTGAAGCTGGCCAATCTAAGTCTGTAATTGCTGTAAAATAAGAATAGTCGGAGACCCAAAAGCATAAGAGGCCTCCACGAAAGTAGCAGTGTGAGGTGTGCCAGAACCACGAGAGCGAGAAGATCGTTGCCTTAACTTAGGATGAAAGAGAGCCTTGACATGACCAGGAGCCCCACAACGATGACAGGTAACTGAACCAGTAGAATCTCGGGAACCCGAGTTTGCGGCAAGGGCCATCTAGTCAGATAAGACAGGAGTCACTGGAGTAGTGGTGTGCAGAATCAGCGATGACGCTCATCACTATCAATGGTGGCAAAGGCCTCATAGAGGGATGGCATGGGCAATGTGTCTAAAATCTGAGTTTGAAGAGATTTAAATTCAGAGCTTAAACCTATCAGAAACTGGTAAGTGTGCTGGCGGGCAAGGCAGTTGGACACAAGAGCGGTGGCGTCTGCTGGTAACTTAGTCAAGGGCTCATATTGAGCCAATTCCTCCCAATGAGCCTGAAAGTATCCAAAGTGTTAAAACCTACCATCACCTACTACACACCTACCACTACCACCTATTACCACCTACTCCACTACATCTCCTATATAAGGAGCCCCTCACCATTTGTAATTAACATATCAATCAATAATACATCAATTTTAACATGGTATCAGAGCAAGGTTGAGAACCTAGTAATTCCGCTTCACCGGCGGGTGGCAGCCTCGCCTTGGCCGCCCGCCGGACCTCAACCTATTCCGCTTATTTTCTACACATACCTTCCCATCATTGCCCAAATCCTCCCTCTCTGGTTTCTGACCAACAATGACGAAGCCATATTTTCTTCTCTTTCTCATACTCCTCAATTTCTCTCTCCTCAAAGCTTCAAACCCTGACATAGAGCCATTAATAGAGTTCAAAGGAGCTTCAGACCCATTCAACAAGCTCAACACATGGAACCAATCCACAGATCCTTGCTCTTGGTATGGCGTCTCGTGTCACCAAAACCGAGTCTCGCGACTCGTTCTCGAAGGCCTAGACCTCCACGGTACATTCCCTCCTGACCTCAAAGCCGTACTCTCAGCAGGCTCTCCTGATCCGAGTCACAATCCTCGACCTCGTCTACGTCCTCGCCTTCATCAGTCGTCTCTTCAGCGTCCTCCGCTACGAGAGCATGATCCACGAGTTCGATCCCTACTTCAATTACAGGACCACTCTGTTCCTGACCGAGACGGGCTTTTACGAGTTCTGGAACTGGTTCGATTCCGAGAGCTGGTACCCTCTAGGTCGCATCATCGGCGGCACTCTCTACCCAGGTCTCATGGTCACTGCCGCTCTAATCTACTGGCCTATCAAGTTCCTCCGATTCACCGTCCACATCCGCGAGGTCCGCTCTGGTTGGCTTCTGCGGCTCGTCCTTGGGACCCACTCCTGGTTGATGCTGGCTTGGTGCGAGCCTTCTTCGTCGCCCAAATTTTAGTACTCTGTTTCCTTCACCATTTTTCCGTAAGAGAGAATAAGATCAAAGTGAAGCTGATACAGAAAGAGAGGCAAAAAAGGTGGGTTACGCGTGGAGAGAGAGAGAGAGAGAAAGGGGCACACCCAATTCACTTTTCTTTTTTTAATCACACCCATTCACCGCCCAAATTTTATTTTTTATTATAAAACTTAATTGGTGCTCTATTTTTATTCATTATTATATATTCATCATCACCATGCTTATCATTTCATCACTATCTCCATATTTTTTTTATTATTCGATTCCCTTACTTTTTCAAAAAAAAAAAAAAAAAAAAACATTCATCATGCACACCAAACTCATTTTATTCATATCGGGACTCACCCCGATCACCATTTTACATCAAAAAAAAAAAAAAAAAAAAAAAAAAAAACAAACAAACAAACAAAAAACAAAACAACCGCACCCACAGTGGGATTTTTCTTCTCTACTCTGCTGCGGGTCTCTTCTTCTTGCTTTTCTCTTGATTGTCCCGTGACTGCCCAGCCTCCATGCTTCCTAGACCACCAAGCAAGTTGCCTCCTCCCTGCTCCTCCACTACAGCATATGGCGGCCCTCCAAATCGGAACATAACGGTGGCCTTCCGCTTCAGCTCCTTGTTTTCTGCCTTTAGCACACTTATCTTTGCTCGCGCATCCTTATACATGCGCTGGAGCAGAGCCAGTTGGGCGTTTAACTGCTGCACCTCATTTGTCCTACTCTGCAGCTGGTGCGACAAGTTTGTGACCGCAGTCATGGTTTCCACGCATGACTTCAAAGTATACTGATTGGCCTCAATATCAGTTTGCACCGCCATTTTTTGCTCCACAGACCGCATCGGAAAGTTCAACGGAGCAAAACCAGAGGTGTTTGGTTGAGGTTCACTGGCCACCGCATTGGTTATCTCTCTTGTTGACTCGTTGAGGTCGGGAAAGAGAGTGAGTAGACCACGGGACGAAGAGGCCATATTCTGGGTAGCTGAACGGGAAGAAGAGGCCATTGTTCAAATGTTTCAGAATGCAAATATTCAGATATTTCAGAATGAAAATGTTCAGCAGTTTCAGACTGGTTTGCACAGCCTCCGCCTCAACCTTGGTTTAAATAGCCAGGGCCGATCCGCGCATCGCGCGCCACTTGACGCCAGACGACAAAACGGGCGCGCAAGCCAATGTGGTGACGCGCCTCGCCATCATGTCCGGCACATCTTTTTATGACTTGGGCTCGTCTTTTGATGGCACGTCTTTTTATGGATTGGGCACGCCTTTTGATGGCACGCCTTTTGAAAGATTGGGCACACCTTTTGAGGGTGCGACTTTTTAGGGGTCCGACAAGACTCAGTAAACTGTCCCGACATTGATTCCGGTTAGCTCCTTCATGGGTCCGACAAGACTCAGTAAACTGTCTCGACATTGATTCCGGTTAGCTCCTTCATGGGTCCGACAAGACTCTGTAAACTGTCCCGACACTGATTCCGGTTAGCTCCTTCATGGGTCCGACAAGACTCAGTAAACTGTCCCGACATTGATTCCGGTTAGCTCCTTCATGGGTCCGACACGACTCTGTAAACTGTCCCGACATTGATTTCGGTTAGTTTCTACAAGGGTCCAGCAAGACTCCGTAAACTGTCACAACAACTGTCACAACATTGTCTGCTACAACGGTCCGACATGACCCCATAAACTGTCTTCTACATCGGTCCAACACGAGCCAGTGTCTTCTACATCAGTCTGCCATAAACATACAGTCTTCTACAACGGTCTGACACGACCATACAGTGTCTCCTATCCATTTTTTATTTTTCAGATTATTTTCTTGTTTTGTTACTCTCTCCAAACTCAAGTTGGTTAGTTCCTATCCCCCTTGAGTTTGCGGGGGCTGTTAAAACCTACCATCACCTACTCCACCTACTCCACCTACCACCACCTACTACCACCTACTACACACCTACCACTACCACCTACTACCACCTACTCCACTACATCTCCTATATAAGGAGCCCCTCACCATTTGTAATTAACATATCAATCAATAATACATCAATTTTAACACAAAGAACTCTGACACAGAGAGACCCAAAGCAGACTGGGAGGCATGAGCAATGTCTTGATAGAGTTCAAAGATGCGAGCATCATTATGAGCATGGGCATACATCTGAGACAAGGTATGCCAAAGACTTGAAACAGTGTCGCAATAAAGAAACATGTGATAAATATGATCCTCCCTGTAGTTGAACTTCTATCCTAAAATAGGTTAATTATCTATATCCCACAAGGCACGTGTAGAATCAATTGCTGTAGGCTAAATAGAAGATGAGAGCCAATGGGCCTTTCCTTTTCCCTCTAAATAGAGTTTAAGGGAGCGGCTCCAAGCAGCAAAATTTTTCTCATTTAATACCACACTCATAATGCGATGAATAGAAGAGTGATGAGAAAGAGAAAAATCAGATGTCACTGGTGCAGGTTTGGTGGGCATATTGGAATCAACATGGGATGGGTCAGTCATGGTGGATTAATAAGGGCTAGAAAACACAAAATCATAGCAACATAGTTTAAAAAAATATAAGAAGCCGGAAAAAACTCAACGGCTATTCCAAATAAATGTTACCGAACAAATCTGGTTGTCCACTAAATAAAAAAAGGCCAAAAAGTGCTTAAAACATTAGCACCACATCTTAGAAAGGGAAAACAAAAAGAGACTATACTGTCCTAAAAGAGCTGCCGAAGCATCTATGGCCAGGAAACACCTTGATTGGCAGCCAACAAGACCCTCGGCAGCATTAGGGCAACTTGCTGAGGGGTGTAGAGGGTTGGGTAGGTGGTTTCGGGGGGTCTAGGCTGGAATAAAGGGCCGGAAGGGGATTATTGGCACTCAAGGAGGAAGGAAGAAGATGAAACAGTGGTTAGGCAGTGGGATAGAGGTGTTGACAGTGGCTGGGCAGAGAACTAGGGTTTCTATGCTTTGGCTCTGATACCAAAAAGGATGAAAATAATGATTTGGCTTACTCATGAATGAGGTAGAGGCCATATATATATAATGAATTCATGATACAATTGAGGAAACGATATAAACAAGGAAGCAATATAAATAAGGTACTAAGGGTTGGTTTGGGATGTTCTAAAAAAGTGCACCTTTTAACTTATTGGCTTATATGGGTTGGGTTTGATGTGATGGGTTAGAGTGGTGATATGATTTAAATAAGATGATGTGACTTAAATAGGACAGTGACTTTTTGACTTTTTGTATTATTTAGTTTATGCCAAACCAACCCTAAATCAGTGATTAACACAATCACAGATCATATAAATAATTCTAAAAATAAAAAAGATTTTATGTACTCTAATTTCTACATTCAACAGATAACACTTTGGTTGTATTGATTGTATGAAGAACATATTTACTTTCCGTGTCAATGGATATTTTCTTAGAAAGCTTGAATTTATGGTTCTTTGGTTGTTTGAAAAAGAGTGCATTGGTTATTTAATAATTTTTTTGGGAGGAATATGAGGGAAATGGAATAGAATGAGTAAGAAAAGATCTTTAGGAGGTTACCTTTGGCTTTCTAATGCAGCTTGATCTGCAAGGAGATACTACACATGCTTGGCGTGTATGCCTTGCTAACAAGACAACTTGGTACAACATCTTGTATTTTTTTTAATTAAGTTTGAGCAGTTTGAAATTCCTTAGCTATTCTCCAAAAAGACATTCACTTCTTTGTCTAGTTGCATTGAAATAATCTAGACAATAGGTGGAACTAAAAATTGATGCAGGGAGGGTGCCAATAACCAAAGTTGCAAAGGGAATAGAAAGAAGAAGAAACATATTGGTAAATTCAAGACAAAGGAAGAAATAGTTTTGTCCAGTCATTCCATCTATTTGCAATTACTCTCTATTCCATTTTGATAATCCCTTTTGAGAAATTTTAATTTTTTAAGAAGACACGGACACTTGAATTCAAATTTTAAAACATTAATTTCAAAAATACTTTTCTATTCCTATTTTTAAGGATGCCTGAGTCATTATGCAGAGCCGTTCATAAAGCAGACTTTTTGACACCTATGTAGAATCTTTAGATATATTTTCATATGACTCTACATGAAGTTACAAGTTCAATCTTCTCTGTTTAGTACTTGAAATGACTGGAATGTAGCATATAAGCAGTGGCTTGCAACTATAGCGTTTTGGTAACTAATTTTTTTGCTTCGGTTTATACTTTGTCAGCCTGGTTTTGGGTATCAGCAACAACTTGTTCCAGGCATGAGGCCTGGTGGGGCTCCCATGCCAAATTTCTTCATGCCTATGGTTCAGCAGGGTCAGCGCCCGGGCGGCAGACGTGCAGGAGCTGTTCCAGTGCAGCAGAACCAACAGCCAGTTCCATTTATGCAGCAGCAGGTGTCATTGCTTTTTGCATCAATTTTTTGAATTTCATACTTGCGTTTGTCATACTTTCTCTGATGGTTTGTTTGAATGATAGATGCATCCTAGGGGGAGGGTGTACCGTTATCCCCCAGGGCGTGGCCTGCCTGATGTTTCCATGTCAGGTGTTGGTGGAGGCATGTTTTCTGTGCCTTATGATATGGGTGGTATGTCTTTGCGTGATGGTGGAATGTCTCAACCAATTCCAATTGGGGCTTTGGCATCTGCTCTTGCAAATGCTTCTCCTGCAGACCAGAGGACGGTAGGCATTTTGTTTGTATTACTTTATTTGTTTGCTTTTGGGGTGAGGGAAGTAGGGGAGCTTTACACTATATTTGGTAACTTGGGGGAGAGAAGAAAATTTATAAGAGAAGAAAGAAAAGATTGTGATTTTTTTCCCTTTTGTTTGGATAGATAAGAGAGAAAAGAAAAGAAATGATATTGATTTCTCTCCTATCTTGTTTGGTTAAGCTATATAAAAGAAAAGAAAACAAATGAAATGATGTAATGTTATATTACCAAATTAACCTTTTTATAGGTGTTAGTCTTTTTATTTGTTCTATATCTAAAAGGGTAGCTTTGGTATTATTGCAAAATAATATTTAGTGGTTTCATTTCTCTCCACTTTTGGAGAGATTGAAAATAGGGGTTATGAGAGAAATGTGTTTCTCTCCATTTCTTCCAATTTCTCTCATATTTGGTAATCCAAACAAACAAGGGATTGAAATACATTTTTCTCTATTTCTTTTATTTTCTCTTCAAATCACTCAAACCAAAGTAAGTGTTATGCTTTAATATGTTTTAGTACCATGTTACATGGACTCTTTAAAATAAATCAAGTACTCGTGTTGGACACCTGGCACGTGGATAAGGGTGTGAAATGTGTCCAATATTTGTAGTTAACACGATCATTATATATACTAATCTATACTAATAATATTAAGGGAGAACAACAATTGGTGTTGCTCTCACAAACTGAAGTTGTGTATTTTATTTTCTCCCAAAAACCCATACTATTAGCATTTTGATATATTTTTTTCCTTTTTAGGATTGGTTTGGGAATAGGCTATTTTTGTAACTTTCTGGCTTTTTGGCTAAAATATGAGATAAAAAATAATAATATGTTTGGGATGATTTTTTGACTTTTTACAAAAAAAAAAACGTACAAAAAAGTGGAGAGGAAAGGGGATCTTTGAATTTTTTTGTATAGTTCTTTGGTATTTTTAGTAACTGTTTTGGCCTTTTAGCTATTATAGGGAGTTCCCAAACTTACCCTTAAATCAAAAGGGTAAACATGTAAATATAAATCTACTAATTCAATTACTTCAGAACTCAAATCCTAATTCCATTTAAAAACTTCCCATCCAGGTGAGTCAGGATAAGTATTAACCCATCTTCTAAAAATTCAGTTACTTAGATATATGTCTTTCTTTGTAATGGCAAAGTAAACAAAATGGAAATCAGCAGATTGGATGACACCATGAGAGAGAAGAAGAGGGTTGTTGGGTGTTAAATTCATGAAACGTTGTCTGGTTGCTACATGATTAATGAAGAAAAAGAGGGAAGAAGGAAGAAGAAAAAATAGAAGGGACGAAGGAAAGGAAAAGTGAAGGAAAGAAGGGGAAAAAGAAAAAAACGAATGACATAGAGGGGGGTGTTGTGCTACAGAAAGAGACGTATCATTTTTTTCACATAACTACATTTACGCACATCATTTTTTTTTTCAGTTTTTCACATGACTACATTTTGTTTAGGCACATCATTATTTTACTGTATATTTGTTTATATGTCTATCATTTTAGGATTGTTCATTAATTTCTTATCATTTTTGTTTTTAGTGGCCTCTCTTATAGTTTAAGAGCAATTTAGAAATATTTAAAGTGAGCTAAATATTGTTTTATTAATTTCATATATTGCTTTACTACTATTATAAATAAATTCGAATCAATTTAATAAATTCTGCATACGCATTGCGTGTGCACAACTTCTGGTATGTATATTTTGTTCTATGTATGTTACATATAAATATTATTTTATCTCACATGATAGATTAAAAATATTACCTTTTTGCCGAGTCTATACCCTTAATTTTGAGGTTTGATGGGTCCAATCTCTAGATTGCCAATCGAGGTTATTAATGTAGATGGTCTGCCAAACAGTTGCCAGATCTCGTAAATGGTGGATAAGTTTACTATCTTGATTGCTCTACGTAATCAAAACTCAAACAAATTAACAAAAATTTTAAAGGTATACTAATTTGATTTTTTCAGAGGTAGTGTTTGAAATGCTACCCATTAGGAAGATTACATTAACATATAACAGCTGCATTTTATAATCATCTTACAACATATTATATTTCTAGCACACATTCTGATCTGAAAATGCAATCTGCTGTTGTAATGTATTTAACTCAAGTTTTCTGTGTTTGTTGGCCAACTTTAGATGTTGGGCGAAAATCTGTATCCGCTTGTGGAACAGCTGGAGCCTGAGATGGCGGCTAAAGTAACTGGCATGCTTCTGGAGATGGATCAGACTGAGGTTTTGCACTTACTGGAGTCGCCAGAAGCTCTGAAAGCCAAGGTAGCAGAGGCTATGGAAGTCCTGAGGAACGTTCAGCAGCAGCAGCAGGCCGGCAACCCTGCTGATCAACTGGCCGCATTGTCGTTGAATGATGGCCTCGTTTCTTGATTGTGTCGGAACCCAAATTGTGAGTTTGGTTGACGAACTTGTTTCCTGATTATGCAGACATCATCAAATTGGGAGTTTGGTTTGATTTCAAAAACAGTTTTTTAGGCGTGGTTTTGTTAATTGTTCTAAGGGAAGACTCATAGTAGGGAATGCACTTTGTTTTTGTACCATTGGCATTATTCTTTTCGAGTGTTATGAATATTGCGACATTTCTGTTGTGTTTTGTTTCGACTGTTTTTTGTGTTGTGGGTTTGAGCACACTAAAAATGGGCAGGGATTAGTAGCAGCAGTTCCGTCCAAGGCTTAGGCGTTTTATGAGATTTTAGATTTGTTTCTGGCTCTAGTTGGATTTATTTTGAATGGGAATCAAAAGTGTGAATATGAATCATAAATAATAAGGTGCGAGCCCCAGAATGCTGCTCTGACAGACTGTTTCGGGTAATTATGGGACGGTTGGACACATGTACAATTGATGTTAGTTAGGGTAGGGACTACCTAGTGGCCCGGATTAGCCTGTTTGTTCTGCCCACCTGAACTTATCTGAATGGGGCTTTTACGTTTATATGCTTTGCAGAATCAAGATTTGCAGTGCTGTTGTGAATTTCTATTTCCCAGTTGTAGGAACATCCATGTAAATGGTTACTGGTATGGTGAACCTGTGTCGGAACACGTTGACTGCAATAGTGTGTGAATGTAATCAAAATGATGTCCGACTGCAATAGTGTGTGAATGTAACCAAAATGATGTCGTTATAGATAGTATAAAATGACGTTTAACTTAAAAAGTTGACTGGCGATGTGCTTTAATTTCAGCCTATGAATGAAGAGTTTGTTGCACACTTTACTGTTGACGTTTAATTTTAGCCTATGAATGAAGAGTTGGGCGATGTTTTATACTTTAAAGCCTTATTTGTTTATTGGATATAAAGGTTAGATATGAGTGTGAGACTAGATATAATATAAAGTGGGTTTTACATATTTTTTTTGTCTTATATTCTGTGTTTGGTTGCTCTAGATAGTATATGATGCAAAAGAGGTTATCGTCGGATATAACTCATTCTTTATCCAAATGTCAAACAAAAATAATTATTCTCTTCTTATACCTACTTATATTCTATCTTGACCAAACATAGTATAAGTGATATCAGAGTATATATAATCCATCTCATATCTTATAATATATTATACTACATTCTTATCGTTAGATATTACATATCCTTCTCAAATTTTTATATCAAATCTGAACAATCAAACAGGACCTAAGAAGATTTTAAGAGAGGACGGCAGAATCCCTAACAAAAAAGAGAGCCTTCATGTTTTTTATTGAACCCATGTTAAATAAATGCAATCTAAATTGACTTCTTAAAATTTTTTGAGAATAATACTAGAGATTTCAAAAATTCTATCAAAAGTTTTATCAAATGTCTCACATGGGTGTGGGATCCTGTTGGCACTAAAATTTATCTCTCTGTCGAATAGTTACAATAAATACAGAGAGTTGATCCAAGGGATGCTAGAGGTGAAAATCTTAAGTTTCCAATGGGAGGTGTACCCTAGAATGTAGAGCTAAGTAACGCAATTAAAGGAACAGATATGGTGGACGCAATTTTCTTCTATCGATTCCTCTGATAATACGATAAGATGGGGCCAAACGTGGCCCAGGTGTCAAGTTATGAGATAAGGCACGCACATAATGCAGGATACGTGGTTTATTTGCAAAGAAAAGGAGTGATGCAGCAGAGGAGCAGTTATCAGAAGTTACGAAGATCATGGGTAGTTATGCAAGAAGTGGAGGGAATTTGCTCCATGATGGGACACGTGGCAGCAGAGAAGCAGCAAAGCGAGTAACATAAAGGCTGGAATTTCAAAGGAAAGAAGGACGATCAAACACACAACTCATATGGAATTAGGAGTAATTTAACTTAGTTAGCAATAGTTTCTGTATTTAGTAGTAGTCTGTGTAGAATTCAGCCTCTGTGGCCAAGTTCCTCTTTGTCGATTGTCATGTACATTGGTCTTGTAATTTAATTCTTGTAATTAAGTGGCAAGTTTACTTGTTCTTCAATCAATTTTCATTTTATTCACATTTGTTTTTTTGCATTATAACCTCCAAAAAAGTCCTTGAATCTATCAAGGCATAGGACATTCAAACCACAATTGCTTGATTTGTTGTTGTTTGTGAAATTCTGGGCTGTGTTTGGAACGATTTCCAAACCATGATTCTACCCCCACATTCCAATATGATGTTTGGATAGGATGTTCAAAGTAGATTTCCACAACATTTAGAAAACTCTGTGTGAGGCGCGATTTTCAATTTTTTTTT
The DNA here is from genome assembly GCF_055761805.1 of Camellia sinensis. NCBI lineage: Eukaryota > Viridiplantae > Streptophyta > Magnoliopsida > Ericales > Theaceae > Camellia > Camellia sinensis. The sequence goes on from NC_138963.1 coordinate 88,876,292, forward strand.
TTTTTAAATTTGGCCTAACCGGTCGTCCCACCGGCCATCCAGCTGGTTGACCTGAACAGTGCAAATTTATTTATTTATTTATTTTTTGCAATTGACATGTTAATTTTTATATATTCGAAAAAAATATTTTTCAAATTTTTTAAAATTTTTTATGTGCTTTAATAGAATTTTGTGTAGTATGTTTGGTTATGAGTTGTAAGTTTTTGTATCAAATATCATATGTCACATCAAAAATTTCTTACTCAATTCAAAACTCTTTTACCAAACAAATTTTCCACACTCAAATCATAATTCTAAAAATCACAAACTCAAAATACAACTCCTACTCTCAAATCATATTTAGAAAGCTCTACCAAACGCAACCCTGGGTTTTCTGTTGAATCTCATCTGTCGATTTGGCCCAAACCAGATTTTTGCTAACATATTTTGGCACGCTCGGTGGGACCTGTCTAATTTGGAGTGATGGCTAGGAAGAAACAGCATGAAGTCTTTGAAGACCCTGAGAAAAGGGTTGAAGATGGAGAATAACTGGATGGTGGGCTTGAAGGAGTGGAAGACAACCTAGCTGATGGCCATTCAGTGGCCAGGCAGGAAATAGGCCAAGGAAACAGCCAAAATATGGCCAGTCTAGTTGCCCTCCTGTTGATCTAAGAAGGGCTCTTTTGTTGCATACTTAGCAAACAATTGGTTCCATGTCTGCATATGAGAACCAAGTGATGATAGATGACTTGCTTGCTTTGTTTGAGAAAGCCAACATCAAATCAAGCCAATCAAGAAGGATTGGAGATAAAACTCAGGTAAGTAAAGCACAATTTATACCACCTATGACCTCTCAACAGCATGGAAATGTAAATGTAACTTGTGCCATTTTATAGACCTCCCACACTCCAAGAAAGATATGAGGAGGGAATGACCATAAATCCTGTGTTTGAGAGAGAGTACCCCACAAACTCAGTGTTTAATCATAACTTAAATATAAATAATATGGCAGTGAGATCTGGGGAGCAACTAAGGCCACAAATGTATGGTACTCCTACATATGGTATTCCTGCATTTGATAGGCCTGGTTACCATGAACAAAGAAATAGGCCAATGAATCAAGTAAGGCCTCAGAATGCACAGCACCATGTCATACAACAACCCTATTATGAACCTAACATAATACATCTAAGGCCTAGAGGGCCTGGTCCTCCTTTTCCTTACTTCCAACCAAAAGTTCAAGGAGGGAGACAACAGCAGCAACATTTAGACCCTCAGGTTAAATAATAGGCAGCAAATAATGAACATCATATAAGAAATGTATGGTCCAGGCTTGAGAAGGCCAGATAGACCAATGTTTAGGAGTCCTTACCCTTCATGGGTGAAAACAATTCCCATTCCAAGAAATTATAGGATTCCTGAGTTTACTTTGTTTACAGGAGAAGAGAGACGGTCAACTATAGAACATGTAGGCAGGTTCATTCTTCAGTGTGGAGAACCTGGTTATGATGATAATTTAAAACTAAAACTCTTCCCCCATTCTCTGTCAAAAGTGACATTTACATGGTCTATTAACTTGCCAGAAAATTCTGCCCATACTTGGCAAGAAATGGAGAGTCAATTTCATGCCCAGTTCCTTAGAACTGAGCTTGAAGTGACAATAGTGGATTTGTCAAAATTTAAGCAAAGGTAGGGAGAAAGTGCAGAACAGTACATCGATAGGTTTAAAAAAGAAAAAAATAGATGTCATGTGTACATGCCTGAAATAGAAGTTATAAGGTTAGCCCAGAATGGTTTAGACTTTGAACTTAGGAAAAAGTTTGAAGGTATGATGTTTAGAGACCTGTTTGAGTTGTCTTCAAGGGCAACTAGTTATGAGGCCATTCTTAGAGAAGAGCAACAGAGAAATGCAGCCTCATTAGGAACTTATTATCAAGAAGTTGAATTTGATATGGATATCGATATAGATGTTGTTCAAGTAATAGGTAAAAAACCTGTGATTTGTGAAACATTAAAGAAAGCTGACAAACCTGTAAGTATGCCAGCAACACAGCCAGCCAAAAAGAATGTGACTGTATCACATAGGCAGTATTCTTTTGATATATCAAAAGCAAATGCACTATTTGATGAATTATTAGCAAATAAATTTTTAACTTTGACTCCAGGCCACAACATTCCCAAAGAAAGGGACAGGGTTGGCAAAGAGTATTGTAAGTGGCATAATTCTTTCAGGCATTCCACTAATAATTGTGTTACATTTTGCAATTGTGTACAGGATTTGATTCAGAAGGGAATGTTGAAGTATGCTAAAAAAGATAAAGGGGTCATGGCAGTTGATGGTGATCCATTTCTCAATATTGGGGAAATTAATATGGTATTAACTGATTTTCAGTCAAATGATCAAAAGAAAAAGGGAAAAGACCCTAGAGTTCTCTTGGTAGAGTTAGAAAAACTTCACAAGGAGAGAATGGAAAAAATGGCAAAGGAAACAAAAGGGAAAAAAGTTCAAGAAGAACCTAGTGAGAGTTTCGTTTGTTTTAGGTGTGGTACTCATAAAGAAAAGGCTAAGGCCATTGTGATTAATGGAATTCAAAAAATTGGAAAAGATGTTGGCCTGAGGTTTAACACTATGGGTAGTGGTGATTTGCAAATTTTTGATAATGATTGTATGGTCTATGATGGGACAGATCCAGGAATATTTGGTCCCGCAGAGAACTATGGCAAGGATGATGCTCTATTTTTATTCCAAGGAGCTCCTGTTCATCCATGTTTTGGTGGATCAAGCAATGTCAGGGCTATGCTCAAGCAATACAAGGGTGCTAAATCCTATGGAAGTCCAAAGGTTGTGACCAGGCCATACGGTGGCCAACAACAGCAGTCTGGTTTGTCATACAGTGGTCATTAACAGGTGGGAAGGCCATATGGAGGGCAACAACAGTTTGTAAGACCATTTGGAGGATTTCAACAGCAACATCATGGCCCAAGAATGAGGCCAGAAATACATCCAGTTCAACCAAGGATCGTGAAGCCACCAGTACCATCTCATCTAGGGTGGCAAGGGGTTTGTTACCCAAAGTTCCCAATAAGTGGTTGGAGGTAAATGAGAGAAAGAAAAACTCAAAAAAGGAAAGAACAAAGGAGATTCCATGCTATGATGTCTACAGCTGCAGGTGATAGGCCAGCTGGAAGACAGGATCTAGTATGGACTAGAGTTGGATTGGTTCCTACTGCTGGAGCAGTAGAGAAGGAAGAGAAGGGTTCAACTCCTAGAGCCCATCCAGTTCAGCCAGTTCAGCCAATTCAGCTTTTGAAAAGGAAAATGGAGCCCCAAAAGGAAGATGATAGACTTGTTGGGAAACTCTCTGAGAAGGCTTTGCTGAGGTAGAAGCTGAAAGAATTAGAGAAAGATCTAATGTCTAATGAAGATGACAGTATTAAGAAAGATGTAGCAATGAAGGATGATTAGGATCAAGAAATGGTCACTGATAACATGAATATTAATGAAGAGGTTAAGGAAAATGAAGTCAAGACAGATAGCTCTGATGGTGACTTTGGAGAAAAATTAGCTGCTATTCATTTTGGTTCTTTACCTCCATCCAAGGAGTGTAACATGATTATGGCCATCCCCTAGAGATTTCAGGCTATGCCAAACCAGCCAGATGAATTGGCAGGAGATGTTGAAGATCTGACTGAACCAGCAATTCAGGAAGCAGTGGTTGAGACACAAACCAAGCCACTAAAGTCAATTGAGGTGGTTAGGTCTATTGATGGAGAGAAAGTTGTGCTGAAAAAACCAGAGGATAAGCTCATCAGGCATCTAAAGCCTTTATATGTTAGACCTTATTTAGAGGGGGTCCCAGTAGAAAGGGTTTTGATTGATAATGGAGCCATTGTCAACATTCTTCCTTCTAGGACACTGAAAGCTATTGGGAAATCTGTTGATGACTTGCTCCCTACTGATGTGAACATAAGTAATTTTGCTGGTGGATCATTTGAGGCCAAAGGAGTGGTGGCTTTATAACTTCAGGTTGGTTCCAGGTCAATGGGAACAACTTTCTTTGTAATAGACTCCACTTCGAACTACAATGTGCTACTAGGTAGAGATTGGATACACCTTAATCGTTGTGTACCCTCTTTTTTGCACCGGGCATTGATTTTCTTAACCAATGGTGGTAAAGGAGGGATAGAAGTTTATTGGGTAGATGCAAATCCCTTTGTTGCAAATGTTAATAACATAGAAGTTGTGTTGTATGATGAGGATTTGGGTCCATTTGTGATTGATGAAGAAGAGGTTAAGTCTCAGGGAAAGAGTTTGACAAGTGAAGAATTCAAGGCCTTCATTGAAGAAGGTTTTAAGCAAATAGGCCAGGAATTGGCCAAGCCAAGCCTGATGCAGAAGTAGAAAAGACTTGTGATAGAAGAGGTTGCTGAGGATGAAGAGTAATGCAAGTACAAGTGACAGAAGAAGACAAGCTGGATGAGACAGCTAATGTAATTAGATCTATTTTTTCTAGGCTTTTTTATTTCTTCTTAGAAAGTAAGTTTGGCTCTACGTGTATGCCCAATTGTTCTTGGGTAGAATGTGTTATTAACAGTAGCCCTCTGAATTATAAAGAGGTGCAACTGGAGCATCTAAAGGCTGCTCCTTCCAAACTTGATGACCTCAAGGCAGATATGCAGGACCCTTTAGATGAATATAACTTAGGGAATAAGGCCTGTAAAAGGCCCATCTATGTAAATGATAATCTATCTAATGAATGTAAGAGCAAGCTTGTTGGTTTGCTTTCTGAGTATGTAGATTGCTTTGCATGGACTTATGAAGAAATGCCTGGATTAGACAAAACATTGGTAGAGCATAGACTCCCAATTAAAGGAAATTTCCTTCCTCATAAACAACCTCCAAGAAGGATGACCAATGAAGTTACCTTATTGGTTAAGGAGGAAATTGAAAGATTACTCAAAGCAAGTTTTTTTAGAACAACCAGGTATGTTGAGTGGCTGTCTAATATTGTCCCTATAATGAAGAAAAATGGCAAGTTAAGAGTATGCATAGACTTTAGAAATCTAAATCTGGCAACTCCTAAGGATGAATATCCTGTGCCAGTGGCTGACTTATTAGTGGACCCAATAGCCAAAAATAGGATTTTGTCCTTTATGGATGGTCATGCTGGGTATAATCAGATTTTATTAACCCAGAAGATACACATAACAGCCTTCAGGTGTCCTGGTGCTTTAGGGACATTTGAATGGGTAGTCATGTCTTTTGGATTAAAGAATGCAGGCGCAACATACCAAAGGGCAATGAATTTTATTTTCCATGATTTGATTGGCAAATACTTAGAAGTGTACATAGATGATGTAGCCATCAAGTTTAACAATTTTGATGAGCATTTGGAGCATTTTTAGCAGACATTTCAAAGAATGAGAACTTACAAACTCAAGATGAACCCTTTTAAATGTTCATTTGGGGTATCTGCTGGAAATTTTCTGGGCTTCTTAGTACACCATAAAGGGATAGAAGTGGATGCCAACAAAGCCAAAGCAATTTTGGAGGCAAAACCCCCAGCCAACAAGAAAGAGTTGCAAAGTTTTCTTGGAAAAGTAATTTTTTTGAGAAGGTTTATAGCCAATTTAGCTAAAAAAACTTTAGCATTTTCTCCATTGATAAAAATTAAGTCAGATCATGAATTTAAGTGGGAGACATACCATCAAGAAGTTTTTGATCTACTCAAAAAATATTTGGCAAACCCTCTAGTGCTTATGGCCCCAGTGGCAGGAAAGCCTTGGAAGTTGTATATCTTAGCTTCTGACCTGTCGATTGGTTGTTTATTGGCTAAAAGAAATACTATGGGTTATGAGCAAGCCATTTACTACTTAAGTAGAAGGCTAAATGATGCTGAGGCTAGGTATAACTCTGTCGAAAAGATGTGCTTGGCACTTTATTTTGCAGCCATTAAACTGAGGCATTACATTTTGCCTGCAGAGGTGTATGTAGTGGCACAAACAAATGTGATTAAATATATGTTGTCCAAGCCTATCTTGAGAGGAAGACAAGGCAAATGGATACTAGCTTTAATTGAATATTGTTTCAAATATATTCCACAAAAAGCGGTTAAGGGGCAAGCCTTGGCTGATTTTCTAACAGAACATCCTTGTTCCTCTGTCGATTTAGACTTGTATGAGGTCAATGTGGTGGAAAATGAACCTTGGAAGTTAATGTTTAATGGTTCAAAAATAGATGAAGGAGTTGGTGCAGGTGTTATGTTAATTACACCAAACAAGCAAATGTACCAATTTGCTTATCAATTGGAAGCACAACATATTCAGTCTTGCAATCAAGCTGAGTATGTAGCTTTGATAATTGGTCTAGAGTTGGCTATAGAATTCAAAATTAGAAGCCTCCAAGTTTTTGGAGATTCATAGTTGGTTATTAAGCAAGTTTTGGAAGAATTCAAGTGTATAAGTAGTGTTCTAGGGGAGTATCTAACTAAGGTCAAATGGTTGATCAGTTTCTTCGACCACGTTACCTTTACACACAGCTATAGACTAGAAAATAAAGAGGCCAATGAGATGGCTCAAGTAGCTTCTGGTTTAAAAATACCTAAGGGAGCTCAAGAAAGGGTGATTTGAATTAAGAGAAGAAGCTTTTCTGCACTTAGAGATAGGTGTAGAAATTTTTTGCCCATTCTCACTTTGGATGTAACAGAGGAAGATTGAAGGTTTCCCTTAATTAAATACCTGTCGAATCCTAGTGAAAAGAGTGATAGGAAAATAAGATATCAAGCCCTAAATTATGTAATCATGGGAGAAGATTTATTCAGGAAAGCCCATGATAGGCTGACTTTGCTTTGTATTGGCAAGTTAGACCAAATGAAGGCCATGGCTAAAGCACATGAAGGAATTTGTGAAGCCCATCAAGCTGATGACAAAATGAGATGGTTGATTAACATGTATGGTTATTTCTGGCCATCTATTAGAAAAGATTGCATAATATATGCAAAAGGATGTCAGAATTGTCAGAAACATGGTAATATTCATAGAGTTCCAGCCATAAATCTTCATTCAATAGTAAAACCTTGGTCATTCAGAGGATGGGCTATGGACTTGATAGCGCAAATTTTCCCAACCTCTTCAAAAGCACACTCTTATTCGCTAGTAGCTTCTAATTATTTTACTAAATGGGTAGAAGCAATACCTCTGAAAGTGGTAACACAGACTCAAGTCATTGAATTCTTAAAAAAGAATGTAATTCATAGGTTTGGTTTACCCTAGTCCATAACTGTCGATCAAGGCACAGTGTTCAATGGGGATGAGATTAAAGGGTTTGCCACAGAATATGGCATTCAAATATTAAATTCCTCACCCTATTATGCCCAAGCAAATAGGCAAGCTGAGGCAACAAATAAGATTATCAAAAACACTTTAGAAAGGATGATTGAAGACAATCCTAGGGTTTGACATAACCTCCTATCAGAAATGCTTTGGGCTTATAGAAATTCAAAAAGAAACGGCACATGAACAACTCCATATGAGTTGGTGTATGGGCATGATGCTGTGTTTCCTTTAGAAGTAACAGTGAGATCCAATCGACTGGCTAGGCATTTGAATATTCCTATGGATGAATATACAGAAGCCATGTCAATTGAGTTGCGAGATTTAGAAGAAAAAAGGATTATGACATTTAATCACTTGATAGCCTAGAAAAAGAAGGTTGAGAGAAATTACAACAAGAAAGTGAAAAGTAAGGTGTAGACGCGCCTGTGGGCCCACGCTACAGTTCGGACTCCATTTTAGTCACGGTTCTTAATCTGAACCAAAGAGTCAAAATCCGGCAAATCGCTTTGAGAAAACAGATTTTTAGAAAAGAAGTGCCAAACATGGACTGCTTTTCCAGATACAGAGTCGCCACCTAAATATTTTATTTTGGGAGAATTTAGGAAACCCTAACTCATTTGCCTAAGGCCACGTGTCCGTCATCGCCAAAGTTGCCTCGGCTCGGGAACTTGGGTACGATTGGGGAAGGTCAGCTATGAGCACCCCCTCTCGTCTGATCCGAAGATCGGCCTCTACTAACCATGATATCTAGTTTTGAAAACATTGTGTGTTCTTATTCAGGTTATTAGCCTAGATTTACTACGTGATGCGCACAGCACACAAGTATAGACTGGATCGCCTGAATTGGAACGAAACATGTCATGTTTGTTTATTTGAAAATGGTTTGATGGTGCTACCCGCAAGTAGGCTTAAGACATGAATTTTGCCACCCTCAAGTGGGCTTAAAACTTGCATTCAATGCATTATTCCAATTTAAGTAACCCAACCTTCACCCACAGGCATTCAAGCAGTTATAACACGTAAGCATATAGCCTCATGGTAAGCATGCTATCATGGCAACACTCACACTCATGCAAGGATGCTAAAACATAAATGCTTACCGAGTACTCCAAGCCAAAACAGAAACTAGTTAGTAATCATATGCATGATCCTAGTTCATGTTTAAAATGGCTAATGCAACACATGCAAAGATACAATCTAGATAGGCTCGGTTATCCTAAACATGGCATGTGAAATGCAACAGATAACACGTATTCAATTTGGGATTGAAATACAATGCAGTTAGCATGATGCTCCGAGCCCGGTGCTGCAAGACAAATGTATGAATGCACGCATGCATAACAAAAGGTATGCTAATTTAATTATGTCCTAATACTAACCATCGAAAGCTAGTAAATAAAAGGGAAGAAAGAAGTGGGGGTTGAAAAACATACACACACTTACATACACTTATTACACAATTGCCCTGGCTCGGAGGGTCCGAATAAATATTACAAAACAAATAAATAATTAACTCTTCTAACTAATTAATTATTACATATCTTTTATTTAATTAATAATTTAAATGCAGAAAGATGATGGCCGCAGCCCCGCCTCGGAATGCTAGGATGATGCATGCTCGACTCGCCCCGCCCGGAAACCCGTGCCATGCCACTGTTGCCTCTGTTTACACTGCCTTGCTCCTCTGAAAAATCTGAAAGTCCCCAGACCCATTTTGAATCACCCTCTGAGTGCTCTGGGGTGTCACCGGCCACAATTCAAGTTCACCGGCCATGGGGATGGACTTATCGGCCAAAAGTTTCACCACCGGCTGGACATTGATGGTCGGTCGGCACTGTATGTGGCCGGCCGGCCATTTCTTCCTGCAAAAACCTGTTTTTGACAGCAGCAGAGGGCAGACAGTGCATGGCAAGGAAATTCAAAGCAATGTATGCACGGCCACTCTCCCAATCATGCTATGGACTCATGGGAGTGTGACCCTCGGTACTCGGGCCACCAATCACGCATTTCGATGCATGATGGCCTAAGGCACCAAGTTTGCAACTTAATGTAAATGCATGCATAAAAGAGATGAATGTCTTATGCCCTATCATGTTGGGGTCAAGGGCATTGGCGATCGAGGGTTGAGGCGTGTTTCGTTACTTTGAGTACGAACACACCTCACCCCTCATGCTTGGTTTGACACCCCAAACCAAACCATGCAATGCATGTATACAAACATGGCTCAAAAATGCAACGTGGCTCAAATATGTAACATGAGGCTAAGTTACAAGGCATGCCAAATGCAAGGTAACCTATCATGCAAGAATGTAAAGTGCCATGTATGCAATGCTACAATGCGATGCAACCTAACATATGATGCAAGCATGGTATAATGTAAACACGTAATTAGAGGCAATATGTCAAACATGCAACTATACACAAGGAGAGACTTAAACCGAAATGGGAGGCCTCAGCCACACCCCAAAACAGTGGCCAAAAGATGATGCAAAATGGGACAAATTATGCATGCAAGTGTGCACACACCAAGGCCTATCACCCAAGCATGAAGGGCTACTCTCAAGAACACTCAAAGGTGATATACATGGACATTAAACACTCATGTTAAACTCTGAAAAGCATGCCAAGAATGATGCCAAAACATGCTAGGGAATGGATGCAAAAATGGAAGGGATTCAAGGCCACAAAAGAGAGCATTGCTCAACACCTACCCTAAGCACTCATGGCATGAACTAAGCAACAAAAAAAAAAAGAGTTTCTATGCATCAAAATACACCCCAAAACCCACTGATATGGTAGCCTCAAATGCCTAAACATGGTATCATACACAATGACTCATTTCTAGGCACAAAAGAACAATCCTTCAAGGCATGAAAAGGATGATGAATGCAAGCATACAAGCATGGATTAGGGACTGAAATAGCATGAGAAGTGATTCCAAATCGCTGAAATAACCCGACTAAAGCATGCTCATGACTCACACTCTCAAGGCTCACAAGCTAAAATACAAAGGGGCTACCCTAAACACGGAAAATATGACCAAAACAGTTCCCAACAGACCTTAAGCATGGTAAGACATGGCTAAGAACTTCACAAAGTTAGGCCAAAACATGAGAGCATGGTAGACTAAATACATGATGCACTTCTAGGCAAAAGAGAGGAATACAAAGCAAGTATATTAAGCATGGAAGGGGTCACTAATCCAACCAAAGACAGAGGCATAATATGACCCAATAACACCCAAAAACCTCTGAAATGTAGCAAAGAACAACTAATCATACATGCTACCCTTATGGGCCAAAAATGCAAACAAAAGAGAGACCAAGGGAGAGGGGTGTCCCTCCCCTATACAAGACTTCAAAACCCCTTCTTCAACACTTAAAATCCACTGGATTTTAGTGGTGAGAAGGCCAATACACAAAATTCCCCAAAGCTTATCAAAGAGAGCACAAAAAGGGCCAAACAAGGGCTAAGAGGGGGAGGTCGACCTCCAACACCGAAATGACCTTAATGAACGATCTTAAGCATGAAAATACAAGACTTTTTTCAGTTATACACAAAGCTTAAATCAGCATGCAAGATAGGTTAAAGACTAGTGCAAGATTGGGGAATATAAAGTAAATAGTGTTACCCTTGAAGAACACTTCAAGAACAGCAAGCTCAGCCCTCTTCTTTTGATCAAAACCGACCCAAAGCTCCAAGAACAAACCCTCAAGACCTCCAAAGTTGAAGTATGGTGTAATAGTAAGTGACTTGGTACAAAACTAAGAACTAAATACACTTTTAGGCCCTCAAACACACACAAATGAAGAGAGAGAGGGAGATATAGAGAGAGAAGATATATATATATCAGAATATATATATTTTAGGTCTGATTTTGCTGAACCTCCCAAATGGAGAAGAGAGGTCTCCTTATATAGACAAGGCAAAGGCTCAAAGCTTCTTAGAGAAGCTAAATGAAAGGGTCAAAGGGACCAAGCTTCTAAGAGAAGCTATCTCAAAGGTCCAAGCTTCTTGAGGAAGCTAAGACAAAAGGCCAAGCTTCCTCAAGAAACTTGAGCAAAGGGTGCAATCTTCTAGAAGAAGTTTAGATAAAAAAAAAGGGGCAAAGGGGCCAAAACAGCCACACACGTGTGTGAGGGGAGGGTCTGTGCATCCCAGCTGGCACAACTGGCATGCACCATGCCTGCAAGAGGCAACAATGTGGTACCGGCCAGAAAAGGAGGCCATCGGCCAACTAAATGGTCGGTCGACCACACAAAGTGCCGACCGGCCATCACCAATGGTCGGTGGCAAGAAGACACGGCCGGTGGCCTCAAGCCATGACCAGTGAGGAGTGGGGATGGCCAACAAGCCATTCCCTGCCCTCCAGACAAAAACACAAGTGTTTGGTGCAAAACCAAACACAACACAGTCGAGTCGAGAGGTCCTAAGGCAAGGCGCATAGCCGAGACCTCCGGGAACTCAAGACGAACACAAACGTGGATGATCACCAAGTGTTCAAACGGTGACGTCCAAGTCTTGAGGACGGTCAAAAATGGGGTGTCCACATAAGGTGTTTTCTAAAGGAGATTTGTGTGGAAAACTATCTTGCTAATTGGCTTAAAAAAGCCCAGAATATGGCAAATGGTCTCCAAACTGGGAAGGACCATTTAAAATACATAAGGTCCTTAAAGGAGGGGCTTATCATCTTGCTTCTATGAAAAGTGAGCCACATAGGAGAGTCATTAATGGCAAGTATCTTAACAAATATTATCCAACTATGTGGGAATGTATGAACAAGTCCTGAAAACATGGAAAGGGACATGCATGATAAGCCGGAGTAAAATATGACAAGCTTGAATAAAATATGATAGATTTTCCATTAAGATGCCAGCCAAAAGTACAATTCCAATAAGTACAGATCAAAATAATTGCATTTGGTCTAGTCTTTCTAAAAATACATGGAAAGTCTACTCCAGGCTTGAAGGGCAGTTTGGTGCTTGATTTTATTCTGCCTGAGTCTGTTTGGGCCTGCCTAATGGTAAGTTGTAGACACCCCATTTTTGACCGTCCTTAAGACTTGGACGTCACCGCTTGAACACCCGGTAATCATCCTTGTTTGTGTTTGTCTTGAGTCCCCGGAGGTCTCGACTACGCGCCTTGTCTCAGGACTTCTCGACTCGACTCTTTTGTGTTTGGTTTTGCAACAAACACTTGTGTTTTTGCTGTGGAGAGCAGGGAATGGCTTATTGGCCATCCCCACACATCACCGGCCATGGCTTGAGGCCACCGGCTGTTTTTTGTTGCCATCGGCCAAAAGTTTGGCCGGCCGGCACTATAAATGGTCAACCGGCCATCTATTTTGGCCAAATTGTATTTTTGGCCGGCCGACCACTGTGCATCTGCTTTTGTAGATATTTTATGCTAGCTGGCATACACTTTTCTCCCCTCCATACACGTGTGTATGGAGGGATCTCCCTCTTATTAGCTTGCCTTGGAAGCTTTACAAGATTGAATCCCCTATAAGAGGAGGTCTTTTCTCCCTCTTTTAGGTTAGACAAAAAAAATACAGAGGGAGCTCTGGATTAGGGTTAGGGTTTGTGTATCACCTATCTCTATATCTCTCTCTCTCTTTTTGCCTTTGTGTGTGTATAAGTGTATTTGTGTCTTACTTTTGGGCACAAACACATAGTATTACACCTTTTCTTGGTTGCTGAGGGGCCAGAGGTATTTTCTTGAAGTTTTTAGACTGGTTTGGAGTCAAAGAAGCAGCTGGAGTGCTGTTCTTGAAAGAGGTCTTCAAGGGTAACAACTTTACTTTTAAATCCCCCCTTTTTGCATAGCTTTTTTGACTGCCTTGCAACTATTTTTAGACTTGGTGTATGACATATAAAAGTCTTATTTTTGCCTACTCTAAATAGTTGTTTAAGAGTACTTTGAGCTTTGGGGCTGTTTGACCCCTCTTAAGCCTTGTTAGGCTCTATTTTTGTGCCATTTTGGTGAGCTCCGGGACCATTGTGTTTGGGCCTCCTCACCACTGAAATCTTGAGGGATTTTAGTGATGAGGATGGTGCCTTGAGATCCTAAGAAGGAGAGGGCCACCCCCTCTCCTTGTTGTCCTTGAAAAGGGCCATTTTTGCCTTTTGAGGGAGCATCTAGTTTCATGTTGATCATGCCTTAACTGATTTTTGTGCTTATATTGCCATGATATAGCATTGTGTTAAGTTGGTTTAGGCACACCATGCTTGTTTAGCATACATGCCTTGTAATGCCATGTTTTGGCCTTAACATGCTTTGGGTTTTGATCCTTGATTCTAGCATGATTTTGGACAAGCTTTGTGAAGTTTTTGTGTTTATTTTAGCATGCTTAAGTTCTGTCCTTGGTTGTTTTGGTCGACCATAGCATGCTTAGTATAGCCACCTTGCATTTTGGCTTGTTAGCCTTAGGTGTGTGAGTGTGTAACATGCATTACTTGCATTATTTCAGTGGTTTGAAACCACTTACCATGCTATTTCAGCCCTTATAACATGCTTGCATACTTGCATTTAATGCCCCTTTGATGCTTTAAAAGGTTGTTGTCTTATGCCCCTTGTTTTGGCCCTTGTGCATGCTTGCATGTTTAGGCCACTTAGATGCCATCTAGGTGTATCCTTAGCATTGTTTAGGTCTGCCTTGGACCTGTTTTAAGTCCTCCTAGTCTTGTGAGGCTTGGTCGACTTAGCCATGGTTTAAGCCCCCTTGGGCTAGCCTTAGACCTTGGACTTTGCTTGCATGCTTTACTTGCCTTGATTAGTTGGTTTAGCACCTCTCCTTCATGCAATTTCAGAGCTTAATGTGCATGCCATTAGTCTACGTTTGTCCTCTTTTAAGTGTGCTTAAGAGTCGCTCTTTAATGCCTAAGTGTTGATCCTTGTATGCATGCATGTTTGTGTGCACATTTGTCCCTCATTTTTGAGCACTTTGACCACTGTTTTGGGCCTAGTAGAGAGCTGTCCAAATTAGTGTAAGACCATCCTCTCATGCTATTGCATGCATGTCTTGCATACCATCGCATGTTTGCTCCATTTTACCTTGTGTTGCATGCCATGCGTAATTGCATTTTGTTGCATTGCTTGAGTTGCATGATATGTTGTTGCACGTTTGTGTATTGTCCATGTTGCATGTTTGTATGCTTGCTCCATGTTCATGTTTGCATGCTTGCTCCATGTTCATGCTTGCATGCTTGCCCTCATGATCATATTGCATACTAGTTTGCATGCCTAAGTTGCATTCCATCTAGCATGCATGCCTTGTCCCTTGATCAAGTGATAGGGATTGGGCCTTTGTTTGTTTGTGTGCATTACATTTGACACCAAATGGCACACTTAGTTTCTTGGGCCATCACGCATTGAAATGCGCAATTGATGGTCCGAGAATCAAGGAACATACCTCTTTGAGTCATAAACATGATAAGAGGTGTGTTTGGTGCAAACATCACTTGAAATACATTGCCATGCCATGTTTTGCCCTCTGCTGCTGTCAAAACAGGTTTCTGCAGGAATCTTTGGCCGGTCGACTACACAGAGTGCCGATCGACCAAAAGTCTGGGGCCGATAGCTCAACCAATGGTTGATGACCATCCTGCCATAGCCGGTGACCATTTGTCTTGGCCGGTGGTGTTCCACAATGTCCAAACAGTGCACCTTTAGAGTTTTGCAATTTTCAGAGAAGCAGAGCAGGGCAAACAAAGGCAACTTGTGCATGGCAATGGCTTTCCGAGCGGAGCCGAGCGCGTATCGCATTGGGCCCTCTTCCCGAGGCTGTTTACTGTTTTTATTAGATTAGTTAATTTGTTAATTAATTAATTGGTCTGTAATATTTAATTAGCTTGTAGGTTAATTAATTTGTATTATTCTTTCGATCAATCCGAGCGAGGGCAAATTTGTAATAAGTGTGCGTGAGTGTGTGCATGTCTTCCAACCCCCCACTTCTTTCTCCCTTTTACTTACCTGCTTTTGATGGTTAGTATTAGGGCATGTTTACTTTAGCATACCTTATGCTATGCATGCGTGCATCATTCATTAGTTTTGCATGCACAAGGCTCGGTGCATCATGCTAACTGCATAAAGTATTTCAAATCTAACTTACATGCTATCTGTGCATTTTCACATGTCGTCTTAGATTAGTCGAGCCTATTCTAGACTGCATTCTGTATGCGTTGCATTAGCCACTTAACATGGACTTGGATCATGCATTGATTGCTAACATGTTCTTGTCTTGGCTCGGAGTACATTGTAAGTATCTTTATGCTTTAGCATCTCGCATGAGTGTGAATGTCAACATGACAGCATGCTTACCATGTGGCTAGATGCTTATGTGACATAAACTGCTTGAATGCCTGTGGGTGAAGGTTGGATTGTTTGAGTTGAAACAACTCGTTGAAATCCGTGCTTTAGCCTACTTGCAGGTAGCAAATTTCAAACTGTTTTTCAAACAAACGAATATGCAATGTTTCGTTCCAAATTAGGCGATCTAGTCTATATTTTTGTGTTGTGCGCATCACATAGTAATTCTAGCTAATTAACTGGAATAAGAACGCATAACATTTTCAAAATCGGATATCATGATTAGTAGAGGCCGATCTTTGATCGGGCGAGCGGGGGTGCTCATAGCTGACCTTCCCCAATCGTACCTAAGTTCCCGAGCCGAGACAACTTTGCTGATGACGGATACGTGGCCTTAGGCAAACGAGTCAGGGTTTCCTAAATTCTCCCAAAATAAAATATTTAGGTGGCGACTCTGTATCTGGCAAAGCAGTCCATGTTTGGCACTTCTTTTCTAAAAATCTATTTTTCTCAAAACGATTTGCCAGATTTGGACTCTTGGGTTCAGATTAAGAACCGTGACAATTTGAGAGTCCGAACTGTAGTGAACCCAATACAAACAGAACGGGACTCATCCTCTCGGGGCGTTCGGGGACGTCTACACAAGTGGACCGCCTTCTGCTTGAGCAAACAAAGTTGGGATTTGTTGAGAAATGATGGTTTGTCTTTGTTCAGCAACAGCTCCTTGAGTTCTCACAAGTGCTAGTTGAGCTTCTAGTTGGTTTTCTTCTACTGTGAGGTTAGCAATTTGGATGGTGAGGGCTTATGATTCGATGGAGGCCTCAGTCAGAGCAGTGACTATTTTTTTTCATTTGGTCCACTTGAGTTTCAGTTGTCTTTGGCTTAAAGTGGAATTGATAGATAACTGCCAAGTGTCGGGGAAGTTCTAAAAGGAAGTTTTGGAAGGCTTGCACTTGGTCTGAATCAAATAATTGAGGCATTAGAGGTGCGATGGCTTTTAGGCATTCAGTTAGGACTGTGGTTTGCGAAAGGGCTAGATTATCCAAAGATTGATCAAGCAAGTTGAAGAACTGGTCCATCATTTTTTTATCTTCACCAGTCAGTTGTTTTTTTTAGCCTTCGACAGAAAGACTGGCAACAGTTTCTTGTACAGTAGGAATGCCTAGAAGCCAGTTTTTAATTAAAGAAGAAGATACAATTGTAGGCCATGGTAGTAAGAAAGTGAATTTAATCATTGGTGTAACTTAAAATAAAAAAAATGTGTGTGAAAAGATTAGGTGATTACTAGTGATTTTTGAGCAATAGAAGTGTTGGTGTTGGTGACCATAGCCTTTGGAGTTAGCTCTTGGATAGGACTATGAATGTGAGAGGTTTGGACCCCCATGTCCATGGTAAAAGGATGAGTAATCTCTTCATGGGAAGTTCTTTCTTCATCTAAAGGTGATTCACTTTCCAAGATTTTAGTATCAGCCATGTCAATTTCATCATTTTGATTCGATAGTGGGATTTGATTGTTTTGATGAGTGTTATCATTTGGATCAAGGGTAGGCTCATGAATAGGAGAGCTACTGTCGATGGGAGATGTTTAGCTATCGGGGTTATTAGTTAAATCAGTTGGGTTTTCTCTGACATAACCTGAGTCAATTGGAGTCTTTCTGGCATGGCCAGGGGCTTCTGATTCCTCCGAGGAAGAGGCCATACCAGGAAAATTTATGACCTCATTGGTTCCATGGCGTACTCCTCTAAGAGGAAAGGCCATCAAATCCCCTAGGGCTATCCCTTAAGGAATATCAGCCATAGGGTATACCAATTCAGGGGCTAATCCTCTTGAGCCCACTCTTTCTGGGTCAACTCTTTCTGGATCAGCCTGTTTTTCCCTAATACCAGTCTGTTCTTCTTGAGTGAGTTGGGGATTCATGTGCCTTGAGTTTGTTTGAGGAGAAGGCATTTTTGTCTGGTCTTCAGGCATAGAAGGTGGAACAATCTGGGCCTCAGGCAATCTCTCAGAAGCAGAAGAAGATATAGCTAGAGAGAGAAGCTTTCTTATCTTGTATAATTGAAAGTATGACTAAAAGAGAGGAATAAGAGTGGAATAAGGTGTCAGTATGAACAAACATAATACATATTGACTCAGTAAGAGTTTGGATGAAAGCTATACCTTTATTAGAAGAGAAGAAGAACTGCTAGAGGAAGAGGATGCTGGTATAGTAGGGGCTGTGACTTGAGGAGGAATTGGTTGTTCTTGCCTTCTTTTTGACCTCCTCTCAAGAGCAACACCACCCTCCAATTGAGACCGAGAAGGTAAAAGTTCTTGGAGTTCTTCTTGCCTACTCTTGGTCCTCCTCTCAATCTCTATACCTTGGTTGTAATGTATGAACCCCTTATAGCTAGTGGTGTTTAAATGATTGCCTTTAGATTTCTTTAGGGTGTTCATTGGAGCCTTGCCTTTGTCCTTAGTTGGATCAGCCTGGGCAGGCATCTCTATAGCCAAAGAGGTAATCTTGCTAGCAGGTTGTGCTACATATATATATATATATATATATATATATATGTGTATATATATGAGTGAGCATAAATGACTAAACAAACTCAAAAAGTAAGCAGTATACATAAAGAAAGGAAAAAGTGGTAGAATTACCAATGGTCATCTCTACTCTTCTTCTGTTGTCTGGGTGCACATTCCAAAGACAAGCCTGAAGATCTTCATTAAAGATCAAGGCACTAATTAAAGACTACCATTCATTAAACCTTGTAGTAGTAAAGGAGGTAATCTGGCAGTAGAAAAAGCTGAATTGATCAAATAACTTTTGATTTTTAGCCAGCAGATTTTCATTTCTTGAGAGATTTTGAATTGAATCCTGGATCCCACTTGTTCATGAATGGTAAAGTGTAAGTAAGGACAAGGGACAGTTTGATATAGTCCCATTTGTCTGTCCCACTAGTAGGGACTATAGCTTTCGAAGCTACAGTTGGAAAGCCTGCTGGTAGAGATAGATCTACCTACTAGAATGTATTTGGGAGTGAGAATTTGAGCCCAGAAGTCTTTTTGTTGTTGCCTCCAAGTGTCACTCAATGTTTGAGGAGCAGTATTGATATATGGTAATCCGGTGGAAGTGAACGGAAAGTTATGGAAATGGATGAAAGCTGAGGGTCTCTATCGACAGGTAGCTCAAATAGAATAGTGAAAATCTTGGTAAATGAATTGGATGAGGCTGGTCGAAAAGATAAGAAGAATTCAGCATAACTTTTGCAAGGAGAGAAGTAAGGGGTTTGAGTGGTAGGCTTAATTTCAGGGAAATAAGCATAGAGCTAGCCTTGAAAGAGCCAAAAAGGACCTCCACCATTATGATCTATCTCTTCATCGACTAAAGAGAAAAGACCCCTATATAATGTGCCCAAAAAAAAAGGGGCAAAGGCCAATTGTGTGCCTTCTTGGATACAAGTTGCCAGGGCCAAATACTCTTTGGTAATTTTGAGACCTGGGACACATAGAAAATGTTGGGAGAGCCACAACAAGTAAAAAGCTATCCTTTATTTTTTGGTGGAAAATTGTTGATATTTTGTTTGGAACTTTCCATAACTGAGGTCAGTGTCAAGTAGGATTACTGATTGAGGAGTTAAAAGGGCACTTCTATGTTGGCGAGTAACAGGGAGGCCAGTCAAATGTACAATATCAAGAATGGTGGGAGAGATCATACCAAACTTTAAAATGACAGAGTTACATGACAGAAACCAAAAACAAGCTGCAGCACCAATAGCCCATTTGTCCATATCTAGGGCTAATGTTGACAGTCGAATGACATCATAAATGCCAAGAGCTCTCCGAAGGTCAATATCGTAAACCATCATGCGATGAACCCATAATCTCCAATTAGGGTTTGGTTTTTTCCACAAACGTAAGGGGTTAGGGCTCGAATGCCACTGGTTCCAGGCTAGTTATATCACTTTAGTATCTGCAATGGGATAATAGAGGATAAGTTCATCTGGGATTTTGGCAAAAAAGGTTGGACCTAATTCCCCTTAGGCAGAGGTGTTGCTGCTGGGAATAATGCAGCTGTTAAAAATATGTTGGTGAAGTATTGATTGGAACTCAGTTGGGAAACGTTGCACAAATGGCATCTCTGCTTGTTTCTTTCTTTTGGTTTGAGCTTGTTTGGGTGCCATTGCAGTGTACAAGCAAAAAGAAGGGTTTTCAAAGCAGAAGGCGAAGAACAAAGTAGAGCAGAGGGCATGAAAATGGTGAAGTGATGATTTGAATTCTGATGTTCATATAGCTTGTGGTGGATCCTCTTGATTAAGTTTGGGCATGTCACTAACAATTGGGCTTGACGATTGAGCCTTTTTTGTTTGAATTCATATTAATTTTAATTTAACGTCTGGATGTTACTTTAAATATTTGGGCTTCGATCTGTGGGCTCGTTTTTATAAGCCTAAATGCATCGCCCAAATATATAAATGTCCAAGCCTTATTTTGTCCTTTCTGATATTTATTCAAAACAAAAATATCTTTTTATCTTGAATGAGAGGGGCATTGTTGGCACTAAAATTTATCATCTCTGTCGAATAGCTACAATAAATACAGAGAGTTGATCCAAGGGAAGCTAGAGGTGAAAATCTTAAGTTTCCAGTGGGAGGTGTACCCTAGAATGTAGAGCTAAGTAACGCAATTAAAGGAATAGCTATGTCAGACGCAGTTTGCTTTTATCGATTCCTCTGATAATACGATAAGATGGGGCCAAATGTGGCCTAGGTGTTAAGTTATGAGATAAGGCACGCAGATGATACAGGATACGTGGTTTATTTGCAGAGAAAATGAGTGCTGCAGCAGAGGAGCAGTTACCAGCAGTTGTGAAGATCATGGGTAGTTATGCAAGAAGTGGAGGGAATTTGCTCCATGATGGGACATGTGGCAGCAAAGAAGCAACAAAGCCAACCGCATAAAGGCTGTAATTTCGAAAGAAATAAGGACAATCAAACACACAACTCATATGGAATTAGGAGTAATTTAACTTAGTTAGCAATAGTTTCTGTATTTAGGAGTAGTCTGTGTAGAATTCAGCCTCTGTGGCCAAGTTCCCCTCTGTCGATTGTCATGTACATTGAACTTGTAATTTAATTCTTGTAATTAAGTGGCAAGTTTACTTGTTCTTCAATCGATTTTCATTTTATTCACATTTGTTTCTTCGGATTACAACCTCCAAAGAAGTTCTTGAATCTGTGAAGGCATAGGACATTCAAACCACAATTGCTTGATTTGCTATTGTTTGTGAAATTCTAGGTTTTCTGTCGAATCTCGTCTGTCAATTTGGCCCAAACCAGATTTTTGGTAACAGATTCACACAATAGGAGTCACATGTGGGTCTCACGCCCATGTGAGACATTTGGTAGAATTTTTGATAGAATTTTTAAATCTCTAACATTTTTAAAATTTTAAAGTCCACTGACTTATAATTTAGGTTTAAAAAATATTTCAAAACTACTTGTACTTAAAAATTTTATCTCAAAATGGCATGAGTTGCAAATAACTCCATTTATCCCACAGCCACTTGTTTCTATTAATACATTATATAAATTTTTCTTTTACACAGGACAAGTAAACAAAGGTTAATACTTCAGTCCCAATGCAGAGTAGGGGTGCAACTCAGGTAGGTTCGGTCGGGTTAGAAGATTATTTAAGCCTAATTCAAGTTGTATTGAGACTTATCTAGACCCATCCAGGCCCGAATTGTAATCCGAGATTTTCTGCCCAAGACCGACCCAAGTTAAACCCAAATTACCCGAGTTGTTCGAATTGTAAATGAATTTCAATTTTTTTTTTTGTAGCTACATTATTTAATTATTAAAATTTGATTCTATTTACATTTTTTTTATATAGAAAATCATTAATACCATCAAAAACAAATAATTTATATAATGTAAGAGAGATGCCGCTATAGTAGTCTTTATAATTTGTGAGTGAAAATAAAAAAAAGTAAGATTTTATGTTATTTGTATATATAATATATACTTGATTTAGGCCAAGTTTGGCTACTACAAAATAATCCATCTTTTTATCTTTTTTCTATCACATCACCTCTCTACTTTTCTACACGTTTTTTCATAAAAAGACAACAAATACACTTATTTAGGTCATCTCAAACAACCCCTAATAATATAATTTACTTTAACATCATATAATAACTAATAATTTATATGTATATTTAATGTTTTTATATATCTATATATTTATAATTTAGAATTCAGATTGCTCGGATTGTTTGACGTTTTTACCCAAACTCTTCCAAATTTAATTCGGACTTCTAAATTTTTGTCCAAACTCGTACCAAATTTAAAAATATCTTATCCAAACCTTAAAAGAATTTAGGCTGAAGTTGAGCCCGCCTAAATTGCACCGCCTAAATTGCACCGTAGTGCAAAGTTGCATTTTAAAAGCAAAAAAAAAAAAAAAAAAAAAAAACACACACAGAGCAATGGGGGTGCTTTTAAATACACCAATTAAAATTTCTTTTGCATCCACCTTCCTCTCTTACATGCATTGGGAATTGAACTCACACCTTGAATGGGTGTAGAGGGAACTAATGTGTATATAGCAGCAACAGATTAATGTAACAACAATCCAAATGCCATTACCTACTGCCCCTCATCTTAAAGATAACAGTAACCTTTTTTGGAAATTCCAACAATAGACACTTGTAAAAGATACTTTCATATGAACAAAACAATTTTCCATCTTGTTTCTACGTTCTTTGCGACAAGATTTCACAAACTATTCACAACCCTAACAACGCCCCTCTTAAAAGGGTACACTGTTAGTTAACCTATTGTCAACAATGCATATATCCTCTGTTAACACACCAAATGGGGCACAAACTAGCTCCGATCCCGTCTCATATCAGCCATCTTGCTGATTAGCACGCCTCAGCCTTAACCCTACATCCACGTCATGGTCATACTGGATTAAATCAAAGCTTTGTGTATCATTATTTTGAGTTTCTGAGGAATTCCCTGCCTGGTTTTGCCTCTCCCCTGAATCCTCTCCAAAGTTATGCAGCCTACGACCCACCAAATAGCGGTCATCACGTATAGAATTGTGGAGGTTGGTGAACCAGACATGGAACCTCTTGGCGCAAAAGCATAACAGGCTGAATCCGAGGCATCCCAACCAGGCAAACCGATAAACAGCTGAGTTTACTACCAATGGGTATCCAAATATCGGAAAAATTCCTCGGGCTAAAACATAGGGTACACACAACGCGGTAAGCAGTTTCATAATGATTGGCAATACAATCTCGCGCAGCACCCAAAAGCCCTGCAGTCTCGAGAAACCATGTAATCTCACTCTCTCAAACTTTCTTCGCCAACTATCATCAATCAGAGGCACAATATGATCCAGCATAACCTGATCAGTACAAAAATAAGTGCCAAACACAGAATGTCAGTTTGGAAACAGAACATCATACATCTAATATAATTCTCTTTATAAAGTGATTGCAAAACAATCAAGATCTAAAACAGGATTAAACTCAAATCCCACAACTATTTATCGAAGTGTAAGAAATTATGGGAGAATAAATTGAATTTCAAAAGTTAAAAATTTCCAGATAATGTAAATAGAATTGGAATATTAGTGTTATAAGAAAATAAAAAATGTACCACGTATAATAGTATCAAATTTTAAAATTAGAATTATTTGGCACTGGAGATTGCTAGAAACCCTATAATTGAAAGGAAAAAATATGGCAAGTTGAAAGAAATTGATGGGAAAAATAAAGGAGTAATAAGTTAAAAATCAGTTATTCAGTGACGTTTCCTCAATCAAAATTGCCATCTGTGATTGGCTAGAAATTGTTCAATTTCATCCTGGCAGGCTGCCACACATTTCAAAATATAAATGCCTTTGTGAAAGTAAGAAGTTCAAAGCTCACCAATCTAGTCCAGATCTTAAGAAAGATGAGTCCCAAAGCCCAGTCCTGATACAATAGGAAAAGTGGGCTTTCATCCACAGGCACCCGCATTGGCACAATTACCAGGAGTTCAAAGAGCAGTCCAATTAACACCGGGATGACAAAAATCTGGAACACAATGGTGATGTAAGAGTCGAAAGCATTGAAAAGCTGATTAGCAAAAAAGATGATTGGGATGGCATTTTCTTACCCATATTGACAACAGTGCAGAACTCTTCAAAACAATGCCACCCCATTTCCAAATTTGGCTTAACAGAACCTTTGCTCTCCTTCTTTTAATGTATTCAATGGAATACCTGGCTCCAGCCACGGCACTCCAAATCACATAGCTTCCAATGACAAAAGCATATAAATCTAAAGAAATAGAAGCAATTAGTTAATGTTATCGTTCTAAAATTAAGAAAATAGAGTGACTGAGAATAAATTATATTCAATCATATTACCATTGCACTTGATGCCATGAGTTATTGGGAGACGAGGGATGGCATTGAAAAGAGCTCGTCCGAGTGAAACAGGTACAATTATGACAGCAGAGTTAACAATAAGTAGAGTCATCCAAGCTATCACCAACAGTAGTACAATACGAAGCACAAACCCGTACCTGCTAAAATACATAATCAAAAAATATTAGATCGTAACAAGAAGGATGTGGAAAAGGCGTTGGACAGAAGGGTAAATCATGACATTTGATGTAGGGTGAGTACAGTGTAGACTTTCCACTAGAAATAGGGAGTAAGTCGGGTGGGTTGGGCTACGCCGGCTCAAGACTTGTCCAGGCCTAGTCCAAGTAGTGCTCAACACTACACAGACCCGACTTGCAGGCCCAAGATATTTAGCCCAAGCCCAACCCAAGCTCAATAAATTTAGCTCAGGTTGCCCACAAAAGATTGGGCTGGGCAATTATTGAGGTTAATTTTTTTGGACCTTTGTTGGATTAGAAGTCTAAAAGTAATTTATTTAGGCTGATTAAAATTTATTCTAACTTGTTTATAACATGTTCATAAATTCACAATCTAAAAAAAAATATCACAACAAAATCACAAAAAGAAAATATTGCTTATAAACATTCCATTAACTGAGTCTTTCTCTTCATAAAAAAACTTGTTCATAAGTAGTTCATTAGAATCAAAACATCAAACCACCACAATTCAGCCAATATATTGTGTTGGATTTAATCCAACAGTTAGGGTGAAATCTCATAGATCCAATGGTCAGAATAGGTCATATTTATATAATATAATATAATCTAATATGTAATTATATATGGAACACGACCTCAAGTTTCCCAAGTCCTCTGCCCAAGCCCAGCCCAATCTTGTGTTTCAATATACATCGCCCATGCCCTAAAATTTTACGGGTTGGGCTCAAGTTAGATTCACCCATATTGCACCCTATCTAATAGCAAGCCCAAAATTAATAAGATGCAGCAACAAAAGTCTCTAGTTTTAGGGCTAAATTTATTAGTTAATGTGGCCAAAAGCTTGGAAAATTATGTAGAATTTTAGAATTTAAACATGTAAAAAAAGGGTAAAGTTCTGCGAATGAAAAGAATGGGCTATTTAGGGACAGCTGAAGAGAGCCGTAAACAGTACCCAAGAATAAACACTTTGCTAGTTTTCGTGATCTTTTGTGATCTAGAGTGCTAAGGTTGAGGAATTATGATGCTTGAGAGTTGAGTATGGCGGGTCTAATACAAAACTGGCTTTGTGGTTTGGAGGCTAAAAGTGCATAAAAATGGAGAAGAGGAAATCATAACTAGGGCTAGAATTGCATCACGAAATCCCAAAAAATAGAATAAAACACTCTAAAAGCTTTGGTAGTTCTTCAAAAATTGGTCTCTATTGAATTAGAAGTATTACATGTCTTTTTATATACTTTGAGAGAACTTGTACAAAAAGGATATTGACTTCCTAGTTTCTATTTAGGGGTGAGCGCACAATTCTAGAGTGCGACTAGCAACTGACTACAAGGCCGTAGCAGTTAGGGACACACTTGGTCAGGCTGCTCAGCTAGACCGACAGGACTTTGAGCATGTTGACCACGAAGGAGAGACAATGTGCTCAAGCAGAGCATCCTTAGCCGAGCAGAGGGGCATTGCGAGCCATCTGAGGGCATCACAAGCCTAAAGTTAGGGCACTGTGTATGCTAGCCTAGGCCAATATGGGTCGACCCCGGAGGGGTGCTTATGTAGTTGCCTCGCTGGCCTGCATGCCATCTCATAAGGCTAACACGTAGCACTACATTTGCAAGAGATACCCATATGGAGAGGTCATGGCAATGCCCCGTGGGGGTATAAAAATAGTCAAAGATGAATTCTAAAATTATTTGAAGTGAGCATGTAAATAAGACAAACTATAACAAACTGAGAAAGACAAATGCTAGGATCATTGCCAAGAGAATATATATTTTATTTTTTTACATCAACAATCTGTAACTTATTATCATCATAGTGTACAAAGCGAACCTTCAAAAAAGAAACATAAATAGATAACAATGACATAACTTCAAAATTACTATGATAAATAAGCATGGCCAGTGATTAATTACCAACCAAAAAACTTGGTAGCACTCTAGATAATTCTGGTTTGTTTTAATAAAATAAATTGGTAAAAACATCACATAAACCAAATCAAAGCCTTGTGTACCAATCAAGTGTGGTCAACTAAATGAATCTTTTTGCCATTCTGCTCTGTCAAAGGGATATATGCTCAGCTTAATTAAATAAATTAATTTTCTTACTACCGCATCCCATGTCAATTTAGGTCTTCCCCTCCCTATAACATTTCCATTTATGGTGATCATATCACTCTTTCTTATCGTTGCATCTATATGTCTCCATTGTACATGATCAAACCATCTTTGCTTGTTCTCTCTAAACTTATCTTCAATTAATGCTACTCCTACCATTTCAACCAACCCCCAACGTATTTGCCCCAAGAAAAGAAACACACACAAAGAGAACCATAAAACAAGACAAAACTTGTCTAAGCACGTTGATTAAGCAGCAAACAGCTGACAAATTTGACACCAAATTGTAAATTTGAGATTTAAAATAACCACCAATGGAAACAAATTCAGGGACTGAAAAAAGTACAGAAAAGGATTCATAATAAACAAACATAACCATAACGGGCAAGAATTTTTATTGGCAGTTTTCCTGCAATGATGTAATTCACATGCACACTTCAAGTATAGACTAAAATCATTGTAATTTGTCATACAACTTACTCTAAGTTGGATTGTTCATCACCATCATGCTCTTCTGCAAGATTGGTGTTTGCCGACACATCCCTGCCTCCGTTCAAATCATCAGGGACGACAAATCCTCGCAAGGGCTGATTTTGCTCACCCAGTTGTACATGTAATCTATCATGCCTTGCTGGCTCCTCATTTCCATGTTCCTGACCACTACTGTCCTCAGGTCCAGGAAGTAAGAAATCTGTTAAACTAAGTGCCCAGCCAACAACGGTAAACCAATAGTGGAGACCAAACTTGATTGTTGCGCGCAACTTAAAATGCTCAAGAGCAAATGGAATACAGATTTGAAAGATAAGCATGTCAGCAGGGATTTCAGTAAATGGATCAGATACACTGCAATCACAGGTGTGAACATTTAAGTCAAAGTCAGTGGGAATACATAAAACTGGAAAATAAATGCATGACCCAGTGCACAAGTTTCCCGCTGTAGCGGTGCGCAGCTTTATCCCCATTTCTGGAGAGGCTGTTTCTGTGACTCAAACCCACGCTATGGAAAATCCAATATAAAAAATAGATGCCCCTAAAACATGGAGAGGAATCTTACGAGATATCGAGTGGAAAAATGGAGGGTGCCAGTCGTATGGCAAGTTTAACCGGTAAAAATACCAGCATCACTATTAAACTCCCATAAACAGCAACAGACAACAGAACCCTACGAGCATGTTTGTGCACAGGATCATCAATCAGATCACGGAATGGGTTGTAGTTTGGATCAGCTGGATCTCGAAGAAAGTACAGAACCCCATTACGTAAAACCTATCAAAGCATGCAGAGATTAAATAAAACATGTAAGAATTGACAGTTAGATCTTTAAGCAATCTCCCCCACACAGGCCCCCATCCAATGGGGTCTAAAGTGGTGTACTTTTTAAAAAAGAATATGTATGATAATTAGAAAATGAAATATGAAAAAATAAAATTAAAATGCAAGCAAAACATATACCCCTCGAAGAAGGCTGACAAAGATACTTATTTGTAGCATATACACAATTCCTACAACCCAATGAACCAACAAGCTTGCTAATGGAGAGATTGAGAAGAACTCAACTCTTTGAGCAATTGACTTCCCAAACATTCTTATGGTACAAATATCCAGCCACCATCCGCACATCAGAGGGAAAACACCAAGTTCAATGACCAGAAGGAAAGAAACCTTAATCATAGTCATTAAATGCCTCATCGCTGCCACGAACTGCCTGACAAGTGATGGTATTGTCTCTGCGATTGAAGCAATACCATAGAATCTCCCCATATTGAAAGGCTCACCTTTAGTGTACCGAATCAATGCAGCAAATCCAAGGTAGAGAAAGACTAAAGAGAATATAAACATGTAGCCAACAGCGAGAGTTGTAACATCAGAAAGCCTTGATGTTCCAACAGATGCCCCTTCCATAAAATCAGCTGAAAATGAGGTGCTAAGATTGTTCAATACTTCATGTGGTCCTGTAGCATTTTCTTTCAATGTTTCTGCAACCTGTCCAAGTAAACTGTTTTCTAGGTTATCAGATGTTGAATTCGCAACAGCAGTTAATGCATTCTTCAATGTGATATTTGCCAATGAAAGGGCTGACTCTGTAAGCGGCATCGCTGCTGACAGCACTGGACTAGTAGCAGAGGACAAAGCCCAAGATGCATAATGAAGTATAATCCGTCCTAGTGAAAAGGGCACAAAGATTACAACACCAAGGAATATTGTATTGCTTGCAAGAACCTGCAGAAAAATTGGTGTATCAATGAACCAAATCCAAAGTAAACGCTAAAATAAACTTAGAAGGGGTAGCTTGAATTGTTAGTCCCCAGAATTTTATCCAAGAGGTCTAAGGTTTGGCTCCCCTCCCATTTGGCCGGTTCATAAGGTTAGAAGGTGACTTTTGAACCCAAGTTTACACACCTGGGGTGGGTCAAAAGTACCTTCTAGGCCCGAGTTCTCGGTCATCAATCAAAAAAAAAAAAAAAAAAACAAGAAGCTCAAGCCTGTGAATTTGGAAAAACCTAAACAAGAAAGTAGAACAAAATACATTCCTCATGCAAAGTCCATGCAGAATTCTAGTTTTTGAATCAAGCTGCCACAATGACGATTAAATTTAAAGATGAATCAAGCCGAAACTATAAAAATTAAAGAAGATATTAAATCCATATACACTCTGCAACCACGTCAGCACCACCGTCACTGTTATGCTGACTACCACCATAACTTAAAACCACGGTCTTGGGACAAGCATTAGTATAATGGCCACAGTGGCCACCCCAAAAATTTTCCATTGTTAGCATACCCACATATACTGTTACGATGTATAACAAGTAATACAAGATTTAATGATATTGAAACTTCTATCACGGGGAAAGTAAATGATTTACATGGTGATGACAAGCCACGTTCCTGAATCCTGACCATCTAATTGCCATAGACATGGCACAGATTGTGTACCTGATGAAATCCAAAACCCCAAAAACCCTTACCCATACTTGAATATCAATGCAGAATTCATAAACCTCTACTACAGACAATGTTTAATTTCAGAACTGCTAGTGCAGCATATAAATCAAAATATGATGGTATAACACATTTGAATTAACAATTTAACTGATATGACCCAGGTATAACAAAGATGCTAGCTCATGTCCAATAATTATAAAGATCCAATTTTAAATTAAATGAAGCAACACAAAAATGGAAAGCGCGAAAATTGTTAAGTCATAGATGAGAAAACAAAGATAGACTTACAGTGAATGCATTTTCCACCAAATGAAAAACAGGCCCCTGCATCCCAACTAACTCATCAAAGGGTACATCCTCCGCACCATCAGCGTCGTCCAAGCCATCAAACATTTGTTCAACTTGAGCCTCAAGACGAGCTGCCTGCATCTCCCACCGTGCAGCAACATTTTCTGCATTCCTTCTAATTATTTGGCCGGCTCCAGCTATTCCATTTGCTCCACCAGCATCTTCTCCATTTCCTTCCCCAGCAAAATTCCTGTTAGCTTGTCCAGGAGGTCTTCTTGCAGCATTAGCACCATTTCTGTCTGCTTCGTCTTCTCTGTCAGCACCCTGTGCTCCAATTTCTCGTAAATGCCTGAAGTAATCCCTCAACGAAGTGGCTCCAAGAAAAATAAACACAATGCTTGCAGAAAGTAGGAAGCCATGCAGACAATCAGTAAGCAAAATTGTTCCAGATCTATGAGTAAAGAATAGTCTTTGTGCTTCACCGAAACTCCTCACAAATGACAATTGCCAAATCCAAAATGTAATGAAGGGTATGATGAGGAGCCAAACAGAAAGTACAAAACTAAGGCGCAAAAAGAATTGCAAAACATGGCACGCTTTCATGGCCATCCCAACTAAAAACTCCTGAAAAGGAAGCCTTGCTGGAGCATTCTCAGCATAAACAGGGGAGAACGAAAATGCATGTTTGCAGACCTGGAATTACATATCAAGTGAATCAATTGAGAGAAACACCTATAAGATAAATGAAAAACAACTGCCAATAGAGACAATAGAATCCAACTCAATGAGTTGTCTTCTGTAGCACAACATTTTTTTATTTATATAGTCCCGCCATTCAAATTGCTATGCCACAAGGCATGATCGGAAGATTTTCCATAACTAGTATGCAGCCAGTATCAACCTTCTTTTTCTTTTTATCTGCTAGTATCGACCTTTTTTTATATATATCTGACAGTATCAACCTAAAAAGCACAGACACTTCTAAGAAGGTAACATATCCGTGTCGTGTCCATATTGGACACCGACACTCTTCGGACACTTTACCGACACGTGTTCGACACTCTTCAAAACGTGTCTTATTTTTTAAAGACCCGGACATTTTTTGGACACTTAAATGACATGTGTATCTCTTAAACACACAGGTCTATCGATTAGACACATATGAAACTAACTATAAACTTGAACAAGACAATTTAAGATACAATAATAAAACAAAAATCATATAAAATTATATATTTTATGCGTGTCCCCACATGTCGTGTCCTGCATTTTTTGAAAATTAATGTGTCGGCGTGTCCGTGTCATATCCGTGTCGTGTCACATGTCTATGTCCATGCTTCTTAGA
The DNA here is from genome assembly GCF_055761805.1 of Camellia sinensis. NCBI lineage: Eukaryota > Viridiplantae > Streptophyta > Magnoliopsida > Ericales > Theaceae > Camellia > Camellia sinensis. The sequence goes on from NC_138963.1 coordinate 88,907,204, forward strand.
TATCAACCTAATGTACCATAATAGGCATCAAATATGGTTATGAGAATCCTACAGAAATCAATAGTGGTGGTTTCCTTGTATTATGAAGAAAGCACAATATAGGCTTGTTGTACGAATTTAGAAGTTACTAAAAGAGATTCATAAATGTAAAACTTTGCATCCCTAATACATAGGTTTCACATTAGATTACTTGTAAGAGAGAATTATGACCACTTTTTTTTTTCTTTTTTCCTTTTTTTTTGGAAAAAAAATTACATAAAATTTACATAATTTTTTATTTTTATTTTTCCAGAGATCTAAACTTTTCTTCAAGCTTATTCTTATCAATAAAATTCTTTTACTTAAAAAAGAAGAAAGAAAGAACTTTATGCAAAAAGAGAACTAAACTTCTTCTTGGTTTTATTAAGGGGTGGCTTGGAGGACATGGAAAGGAATTAGAAATAAAATTTAGGTCTGAATGAGGGGTCGCTGTTCATGTGGTTAAAGCATCCACGACTTGCAGCCATAAAAAAAGAAACAGCAAGCTGGAAGACTGAAGCAATGTGTGTGTTATGATGATTTCTCCCTCCTCTCTTCTTTTTCTCAAACCCCTGGTTGTTTGAGCCCATACACGAAGAGATTTTTTTTACCGCCTTTTCTTTATTTCTTTAACCGAAATGAAGAATGAAAAGCTTCTATTCAGAGAAACGGAAAAAAAAAAAATTAAAAAAATTTTAAAAAAAAAATTAAAAAAACAAATTGAGAGAGAGGGAGAATTAAGAGAGTTTCCGATTGAAGAAGTAGAGACACAATGAAACAGGGTAAGGGATTTCTCTGGAGGGGAAGAGTATTTGAGATATATGGGTGCATATATGTTTTTTAACCAAACAAGTGTATAAATTCAGTTGTGGCGCCTACTTTGGCTTTAGGTCTTCACTTCCTGCTTTATAATATGAAAAGAACAAAGTTTTGTACATCTAAATGAAGCTTTATAATTTCATTTTTGAAAATTACCTTGCAGGCTTTTTGGCTGGGACTATGCAACATTCAGTTACTTCAGTGCTCATATCACAATTTTGGACATGCAATTTGTGGTTTTACTTATCAGGTATGCTTTGCATCCAAATCCCATAAATTTAATGCTTAGTAAATTTATAAATTTTCAATAACTGCAATTTGAGCTTGGAAAGTGTAGTTCTGCAATAACATGATCATCTCAGTTCCAACAAGACAAACTTCTTGTTGCCCATGAATAATTGCTATTGGAGCTAGGAAAGTGTGGTTCTGCAATAACATGATCATCTCAGTCCAAGAGGACAAACTTGATAAACTACTTATCCACTCGCTCACAAGCGTGTGCTTATACCAGTCTAAACTTAAGAAGACCATTGTATTTATAGTCTAGTGCAAGACACTCTAACAAAAGATTGTTCTAGTTCTGAAAATGCCTCGTCATATGGTCACATGAATATAGAATTACTAAACAAATTGGATTCCAAAATAAAGAGTCCCTACATTGTTGGCACAAGTTAAAATCCATGGACCTCCATTTTTATTTTACTTCTACACGTATTTACTAGGTGCAGAATATATCCGCTATAACTTTATTGTCAGAATATACATATTTGCCAAGCAGCCTTCACTATAAAGGAGTGCAAAATAAACTTATCATACTAGACTCCCTTTTTCTTTTTTTTCTTTTTATGTCAGAAGATTAATTACAAATATAAGAAGAATTACATGGGACAATTAGAGTTCAGTAATACATAGCAAGAAACCCAACAGCCACCAAGCCCAACAACCACCACAAGAAATAGCACAAACTTGGGAAGAAAAAAAAACCAAGCCCAACAAATAAACAACAATATACAGCCCCCATGATGAGGGAGAAATAATCATATTTGCCAAGCCGTTGGCAAGAATTGACACCTTGAACTCCTAGATAGGATTATACAGGAGTGGCCAAAAATAATCAATCCCAGGAACCGGATACTGTTTAGCCAAACCCAGATCTAATTTGTCATTACTTAATATCTGTAAAAATAAAAAATAAAGAAAAGAAACCCATAGAACCCAAAAAAAGAAAGAAAAGAAGAAGAAGAAGAGGGAAGGAAGAGAACTAAATATTTCACAAGAGAGAAAACAAAAACAAAATAAAAAGAGATCGTTTTCTTTCAATTCGATCGTTTAATTCTTTCTTCTAATCATTTATAGCATCTTATTGTCCTGCTTCTCGGTCTTACTAAAAACTCAAGACCTAAAACCTTTACATGTAAACATATACTAAGATTGCAATGTGAAAATTCTTTAATAAAAGCTATATTTACCTAACAAATATAAAATTAAATACCTCAAATTCAATATTTATTTGGGGGAGTTGAGTTGATAAGCACAAGAACATATTAAAAAACCTAAAACCCTATTCAACTACCAAACAAAAAACCCAATCAACATGTATTTGATCCTTAGAAGCAAATAAAGAATGAAGGCAAAGCAGTAATTGATAGATGAAAAGAAGAATTGAAACAGACCTCACATTGGCGAGCGTTGCTGTGATTGAGCCACTGAAGGAGACAGTCTTGGTGAACAAACTTGATGCTTCCACTGCAAGCGCAGGGGTACTGAAGAGGGTTCTCTGCGTCCCCCGGATTCCGACAGATCCGACACACGTCTTCCTCTTCCTCCTCTTCAAACTTTCTCGGAAAATCCGTCGAACCACCACTTGGTGCGATCTCCATTAGGTCTGATGAGAGATCACCAATTTCTTGACTGAAAGGAAGGCCTTCGATGGAGAAGAGCAAGGGTTACGTTACGGGAAGAAAAAAGAGGAGTTGGCGTTGGAGCGGTCGATGGATGAATCCCGATTGGGTTGGATTGGATAATTATACGGTTTTCTAATTGTCGGTCTTTGACTTTGTTCGGCTACTCGTGCGGGTGCGGCTTCAGAGAGAGTCCGAATGGCACATGGATCCGCCCGACTCCGAGTTCCAGCCTGACTTTTGTTTTAACTTTTTGGGATTTCTACTGTCCAGACCCATTAATTGAATTTATTTAAATATCTATAAGCAAGAAAGAATGTAATCGATTTGGTAGTACGGTGGTACTTAGATAAAAAAATTTTTACCAAATTAGTAATGTCATTTTTATTATTTTAAATATTGATACAAAATGTTTTTTTTATCAAATTGGAGTAATTGAATTATACCAATTGAAGCGGTTCAGTTTAGTACAATTTAATCAGTTTAATATCTTTTAAATTTAAGTCATTTTTCAATATAATCACTCATTTATGTAAAAATATTAAATTAATTATTTATCAATCATTTTAAACATATCATATCCATCCATTTAATAAAAGGCACTCAGTTCATAAGTCCAAATCTCAATTTTATTTGGCTACAAGTCCAAGTAATAAAATATTTTGTTCAAAATGACAAATTTAAACAAAATAACCAAAATATCCTTATATATATATATTATATACCCTACACCAACATCACACTGACATTGACATAAATTCACCTTAACGTCGGAGCAAATCTAGGGCTGCGTTTGGTTTAGGGGTGAAATTATAATTACACCATCCTATTTTAGTGCTGTGTTTGGAAATAGTTTTCAAAAATTAATTCAATACCCATATTTGAAAATTCTTTTCGGAACATGTTTGGTAGAGTGAGTTTTTGAATTTTGAAATTGGATCTACCCGGTTGTCCGGCCGGACATCCTCTCGGACATCCAGCCAGTTGACCAAAACAGTTTTTTTTTTTTTTTTTTCAATTGCCACCTGTTATTTGAAAAAAAAAATTACATTTGTTTTTGATATGCTTAAAATATAAAAATTATTTTTTTTAGACCAAAATGACAAATTATTTGGCCATTTATTTAAAATTAACAAAAAAAGGTAAAATAAAAATTAATTTGTCAAGGTAATTTTTAAAAAATTAAAAAAAATATTTTGAAACAAAATAATTTAAAAAATTCGGTCAAATATACAATCAAAAGTAATTTTAAAGCACTAGCTAGATTTTTTTTAACAAAAAATAATATATATTTTTTAATATTTTAAATAAAAAAATATTTTCAGAATTTTTAAAATAAAAAATTTATTTTTTTCAATAATTATTTTTTTGAATTGAATTTTAAAAAGAATTTGGTATAAGTTTTGAATAAAATTTTCAATAGAGTTTTGAGTTGTGTGTTTGGTTATGAGTTATAAGTTTTTGAATTAAATTTAAAAAATTCTTTTCAAAATTTATAACTAGACAACTTTTCTTTTTCAAAACTCATTTCAAAAATTTAAAACTCAATTCAAAATTCAATTCAAAACTATTTTTAAAACTCATAATCAAACAAATTTCTCTTCTCAAATAATTTTTCAACAACTCATAAACTTAAAATACAACTTCATTCTCAAATCATGATTCTAAACCAAACGCTACCTAGGGTTCTGAAGTCACACTGCCGTCCTCCACTTCATCGTGGCCTCCTCGTTGGAATCCCTACTCTGCGCCGCTGCCACATCCACCGATCTCTCTCTTTTTCTCTTATCAGATCTCTTTCTCTCCTCTCCTTTCTCTCTTCTCTCTCTCCTGTCTGGCTTCATTGTTGGCCCCCGGTTGTGGTCTGGCCAGCGAGAGTAGGAGTAAGGCCAAGTTTGGCTACAAAGAAAAAAGTGCACTTATTTCATCTTTTTATCTTTTTTGGGTCACATCAATCAACATCTCCTCTCTACTTTTTCTACACATAATACAAAAAAAGTCAAAAAGTACACTTATTTAGTCTTTCCAAACTAGGCCTAATGAGATGCACACAATCATGTGGTGAACAGTGTAAGTAGAAATAGGTAGGATAATGATCATTATGTTGGATAGTACTGTAGAGATCTGGTCAAAGTTCGCCGCAACAGCCAACGACCTTGTTGACTTGCATCGACTTGTGGATCTCGTTACCAGTGGCGGAGAGCTGGGCCGGTCTAATATACACCATCTCTCTCTCTCTCTCTCTATATATATATATATATATATAGCTCATGAATATACATACATATATACATTTTTATCAATATACATACACACATACATTTCTATGTGTGTGTGTGTACTTAGATCATTCAAGATCTGAGTTTCACAATAACAAAATCGGTTTTTTTTTTTTATAATTTTTTTGATGTTGTTGTTAATGATGATGATGATGATGAACAAATAGGGTTTCAAGGGATTCTTTTTTTTATTCTTGTTGTTGAACAGATATAAATTTTTTTTGTACCGATAAAGTTTGTTTGTTTGTTATTGTCGATGATGAATTTGAACAGATAAATTCGGATAGATAGAATTTTTTTGTTTGTTGTTTTAAACAAATCTCATATAATTGATTTTCAACAGATAAGATAACAGATTTGTTTAAATAGGATAGGAAATTGAACAGATAGACAAAAAAATTAGATATATAGATAAAAAAATTGGATAGGTAGAATTTTATTTGGACAAATATTTAAACAAATAAGGGAAATTTGAATTGAAAATGTTAAAACAATTAAACATATAGGGTAAAAAATTTGAACATATAGGGAAAAAATTTGAACAGATAGTCAATGAAAAGGCAAACAGATAAAAAAAAGTCGAGGGTTAAAATTGAAAACAAAATGTCCCATGGAACTTCTTACCAAACTATTTCACAAAGCATAAATATTTCGCCAACAAAAAATATTCACTGGATTTAATGTCTTGGACACCCTTTAAATTAGATTTATCACTAATTTTTTATTTAATAAATATTTTACAAAATTATAATTAACAAAAATACAAACAAAAACTAATAATAAATACTAAGATTTCAAGAATAGTGAGTTAGAATGAAAATTATATATAACAAGGGTATATTAACTTAGGTTATAGGGATGACAGTGATAATGAATTAAGATTAATAATTTATTATACTTATTAATATTATTATATTATTAAATTATACATATATATTATAAATACAATATATGTTGAAATGATCAATTTGATTTAGTTCGATGCATAAAGTGTTTAAATCGATATTGTTACGCTCCGTTTTTTATTACTCGAATTCTATTACCAAGCCATTATTATAGATTCAATTTCAGAGTTAACATGCGGAAACTCTTTACATTAATAAGAACATATGAATAAAGATTCTCTCATTCGAATATAATATGAATGCAACAGGAGTTATAATTAAAAAAATTCCCCGTAGGCTTACATCTTTTAAATTAAAAGAAAGGGTTTGACCATTTTACATCAATGGCATTCCGCTCACAAATAAAAAGCCCGTGGCCAACAACTAAAGATGATCCTAGATCTTGAACACTTTTTGGCATCACCTGAAAAGAATTAACAACGTGGGATAAACATAAAATCCAGTAAGGATCCCAACACGATCCTAAACAATAACAACATACTATGATCATGAAAGCTTTATATCATATCATATATATAGTGTGACGGTTTATATTGAAATGTATTTATGCAAGTACTTTTCTCAAAATCATTCGATTTACCCAACAACACAAACAATTCACTTTTCTTTCTCATTTTCCTTTTATAAATAACGCATCACAACTAGTTGTTCTAAAAATGCTTTCATAAAACCTGATTACTTCTCATCATTTGCGCCCAATACAAAACATACGTTCACTTTTGATACTTTTATCACATTCCCTTGGCCTTAAATCCATGGTCAAGAAACACTTTCAACAACTCGTTCAATACGCCTATGTACATACATATATTTCCTAACACGAATACGAAATCAATACATGTATAGTGATTACTACACTATCACATAAAACAACCCAGCTTCACCCAACCATAACCATCACCTACTCATGATATATAAGGATACACCGAGACAAAATGAGAAATGAAACAATGCTCTACCTACTTTAAGCACAGTAAGTCAAGGATACACCTTTCCATAACGAAATGCCAATTTACTAGACACAAGTTGGAAGGTAATGGTACCTCTATCAATTTACCAGACATCAGATAAAAGGTAATGGTACCTCTGCCAAGTTCTCCAGGCGCTAATTGAAAGGTACTGGTACCTCTTATTCTAAGTGCGACCAATTCTCCAGGTACTAGCTGGAAGGTAATAGTACCTTTCATTCTCAGCGCGTGAACATTTCTAACCATCTCAACATACTAGAATGCATAATAACACAAGTGTACTAAATACACGATATTATTCAACAAAACAATGCCATACTCCGCTGATGACCAAGGACAAAACCTCTAAGTATATGTATTATAACACGTAAGACGACAATCCAATTCTCATGAGACCTCAAGTCCAATAACAATAATAATATGTAAAGATTTCAAAATCTGACCTCAAGTTCATTATTAATTTATGAAGGGTTATGATTTCATTTTCTTTCCAAAAATCAATTTTCCTTATTTTCCAATCCACACTACTCTAATCATTTTTAAAAAATTCATTTTCTTCATTTAATTAAAAACCACATCCTTGATGCCAAAGCCACAACCCAACCTTACTCAACATGATTAATCCAAACAATCCAATACCATGGTTACGTCTCCCTTTTAGATATTAACACAACTACACAATCCATATTAACAAAATACAAAAGATTATTTAACTTCCTCCTTTTTAAATCTTGTCACAACCCAAACCTGCCCCTATAGATTTAGCATCATAATCGATCAATAATCCTGAGATTGCCGAAGGCCTCTAACTTGAAAATTATAATAGTAGAGGGGCTGCGGAAGCAAATATACAAAATATAATGTCCATAGAGCTGTGTAAACATACATGGGACAACAAATTTCAAAACAGATATATATACATGTATAAGTGACGTCAAACTTCCTTATGTCTTACATCACCATACAGGTAGCATCATAAGGGACTTAGCTCAACGTACATGTAGACAAAAACAAAATAACAAAACATCCTTGACATGGATCACAAAACTGACTTTACAAATGGGAACCTCTCCGGGAGACACGGTGGCTGGCTAACCCAAAACTCTCCAGGCAGCAGTTTAGGCTTGGTTACGCCCTTACTCACCTACACACATAATATAAATAATGTGCAGAAGCCCAATGAATAATAACAAAGTAAAGGTTTTGATGAATGATGTCTGTAACAGAAACATAGTCTTGCGCATAATCAGATATCAATGCAAAAATAGTTCCATATACATAATCATATTTGTATTCCAGGTCCATACATTTCACATGATAGTACATGGTACATCTATTAGCGTTAACAAATCTGATGAACTATAAAGGGATGGCCGTGAAGACATTCCAATGACCCATAAAGGGACAGTCATAAGGCATTCTAATGACTCATGTGCACAGAAACGTTTCCGATGACCCATAAAAGGACGACCATAAAGGCATCTCGATGACCCATAAAACGACACATATCATATGATGCTAAGGATGTCACGAATACATTTCAGAAACTTGGACAATCATTTATTCATATAAAACATAACATTTCATTTCATATCATCAAAAAATAATTAAAGTCAAACATAATTTTACAGAGTTATTACTCACAGATAGCTCTGGTAGGAAAATAGAGAAAGTAGGCGATTCGGATAGCCTATGGCGCATGACCTATACAAACACATAGCAGATACATATTGAAACACACGCTCGCAATATACTTAACTTATTACGTTTCGTTCTTAGTGTGTTTCTAAGTGTTATCCTCATTATTATGTCTTAATCTTGGCCTAGGAATGCCTAGGATGTAATGAGGATGTTAAAATGCATTTGAAAACACTGAGTCAAATATGCTAGAAACAGGGGTCTCACTCAAGTGCAACTTCCTTCGCTTGAGCAGACGTCAAAGCATGTGAGCAACTTTCTTTGCTCGAGCGGTCTGTAAACTTTGCAAAAGTACTGGTTGCTTGATTTTTTCGCTCGACGTACGCTCGACGGTCGCTCGAGCGTGAGATTGAGGTCTTCGCTCAAGTGCAACTCTTGTTGCTCAAGCGATCTGCAAAAATTGTAAACTTTTGGGAGTATGCATTTTACGCTCGAGCCAACTTTAAGTCGTTCGAGCGGGAGTGCCAAAGAAAGAGTGGTCGCTCGAGCGTAGGTTCTGTCACTCGAGCAGAGAGCAGAATTCTGGAATTTCCAAATTTGCTTCCAAGTTTCAAAACTCGAATTTAATGGTTCAAAACACATCTTTTGGACTCAAAACTTGAGAAAACACTTGTAAACTCATAGAACTTCATGATTTGAAAGTCATTTTGCAAAATCAAGTCCAAAAACAGATGAATTCTTTCACATTCTTCCAAAGTAAACTTTAAACATATGAAAACATAACATGCATGCAATAATTTGAATACAAAGCTCCGAAAACATGAATAGATAAAGTGTTTTCAAGAAAAATCAGAGTGAGCTCTTACAATTTAGCAATGGTGTGCCCTTGCATGTAAGAATATGTGAAAATGGAGCTCAAAAATCATGAATTATACATGCAATGCATGGATTCATCTTAATTCTTATTCTTAAGGTCAATTCTTGTTCTTAAGCTTTGACTTGTGATGCCCCAAATTTTTTTTTGAAACGTCATAAGATTTAAATAACGATAACTTGCTAAATAAAGTTTTAACTACTAATTAGGAACTTTTAAGTTCTTACATAGTCAAAGTCCAACAACAAAATAAAACTACAAGTTCACACACAATGTCACAACATAGTTAAATCCTAATACAAGGGATAACAGGATTATATTTTGATAAAATCTTGACTCTAAGTCAGCCAATGTTCGATATTGGCAGCAGCTTCGATTTCAGCCTCAGTCCCTTCTTCGACATAATCTGGCATGAAACGCCAGGGTAACAAAATATATGCCATGAGTTTTGCAACACAGTAAGAAAACGTAACCAACCTACCATTCTTTTTAAGAGAAAAATAATAAGATTCTAAACATGAGATAACAATATAATTGTATACATAAATTACAACCATTAGAATAATTTCAGTAATTTTAATAAATTAGGTGACACTCGAAATCTCACTAAAGAGATTTAACTTACCAACTACTAAGCATGACAACGGTTAATTTGAAACCTTCCCTTGGTCAAATATTTAAGTGTTACCAACCGTAACTACCAGGGATGCCCACGTCCGGAGTTATATACCCAAGTAGTGGCATCCGTGGTCTACCCCAAGGAAACGGTCTGCCAGGGGTAAGTAACCTCCCTGTGTGCCACCTGCACATCCACCCTTATTCCAAAACCGAATATCGAAAAGGGTTCAAATAAGTCTCGTGCTATCTTAGAGTTTCGCAACACAATTTATGTGAGAATTCTCAAAATCAGGGCTCACCCTGAACAACCGGTATTGACCGTCAACCCTTAATTTCGTACACTCTTTAAAACCAATACTCACCGTAAACAACTGGTATTAACCGTCAATTGTTAACTTTATATATACCATTATTCAAAGATTAATTCATAGATCAAACCCATAATCTAAAAATTTATCATGAAACTAGACTTCTCAAGTCTCATCTTTTAGTTAGAAATTACCATATTTGGCTTAGTATAGGATTTTGAATAAATTTTCAAATACATAGTAAAATTTGTCTCATAGTTTCAGATTTAGTTAAAAATTTGTATAAATTCGTAGGAAGCTCAAAATTTGTTGCCAAAAATTTCTGGATAAACTAGACATCATTATCAACATCTTTGTAGATGAAATCATCTCGAAATTTTGAGTATAAGATTATCTAAAAATTCGGGTAAACATGCTGGCAGATTCAAAACAGATTATTCTCAACACAGTTTCAGATTTAGTTAAAAATTTGTATAAATGCGTATAAAGCTCAAAAATTGTTTCCAAAAATTTTTGGATAAAATAGACATCATTATCAACAACTTTGTAGAATAAATCATCTCGAAATTTTGAGTATAAAATTATCTAAAAATTCGAGTAACATGTTGGCAGATTCAAAACAGATTATTCTCAACACAGTTTCAGATTTAGTTAAAAATTTGTATAAATTCGTAGAAAGCTCGAAAATTGTTACCAAAATTCTTGGATGAACTAAAAATCATTATCAACAACTTTGTAGAAGAAATTATCTCGAAATTGTGAATATAAAATTGTCTAAAAATTCAGGCAATCATGTTGGCAGATTCAAAATAGATTATCTTCAACACAATTTCAGATTTTTGTTAAAAATTTGTATAAATTCGTAGAAAGATCAAAAATTGTTACCAAAATTCTTGGATGAACTAGACATCATTATCAACAACTTTGTAGAAGAAATTATCTCTAAATTTTGAGTATAAAATTGTCTAAAAATTCAAGCAAACATGCTGGCAGATTCAACACATTATTTTCAACACAGTTTAGACAATGTATCATATGTATACAATCTGAAAATTTCAATTATGTAAAAAAAATGAGAGGATTGAGAGGGTTTTCTTACTTAGTTGTAGGGTTGAAATGGAATAATAAAATGGTAGGAAAAATATGCAACCTCAACCTCCTCCTCTTCTTCCACGAAAATTCCCTCTATTTGGATGTATATGGTTTATGCTTAGCCCAGAAAATATGAACTTTCTGTGCATGCTACTAGGTGCATTATATAGACTCTCTTCGTGGCTAGCTCTCTCTCTCTCCCTCTCTCTCACACATTCTTTTCATTAATAAAACCATTCCCTTTCTCCAAGTTCTAAGAATTAGGCTTTCTCTAATTTCTTTGCTCACTTTCTCCAAATTCTATGGTTTTTCCCTAAATCCTAAGAAAGATAATGGTTTATGGTTCCCATATCACCATGCAAACAGCCACGATTTTTTTTTATTTTTATTTTATTTTATTTTTTATTTATTTTTTATTTTTTATTTTTTTATAACAATGATTATTGAACATCCATAACATTTTTATTCTTAATAAGGTCTTTGTTAGTAATAGAATTGGGTTAATTTAAAACTAATTTTGGTTTGTACTATTATATATTTTAGGTAGATTCTGAATACAATTAATTAATTAATTTATTTATTTTCTTTTAAGAATAATTTAAATATGGGTTTTCACATAACTTCTCTTGTATTCAAGCATGAGTGAGTCAAACACAAGTTTAATGATTGAAAGTCTTACCTAAAGTTCTCAATTTCTTGAATTCCTAATGAGTTCTTGCTCAATTCTTCAATTGCCATTTAATTCCCTAGCAAATCCTTCTTTCCGTCTTGAATTCAAATCTCTCACTCTAAAATCTCCCTCTCTCACAGTTTTAGGCTCAAGAATGAAGTTACAAGAGTGTAAGGTGTCTTAATAGTGCTAGAAGTGGCCTTAAATAGGCTTGATTACGGAGCTCTAATTAAGCTAAGTAATGGTAATTATTATATTTTAATTATTTCGTTCTGAATCTAATTTCAATTCAACCTACCATAAAATTCTAAAAATTCCACATAACACATATACCAAGTCAATTTCATAATCGGATGCCGATAAGGCCTTCAATTCGCAAAATATGACAGAATCTCAAACAGATATTCTTATGATAAATAGATAAAAACATAAATAATGCAACACACATGCAATTAATTTAGAATTTCATCTTAATTACTCATTAGGCATAGTTAATCATGGTTTATCAGCTAATCATAGGTCGGGGTTGTTACAAATCCATTAAGTCAATAATATTAAATTAGGGCTTTCCTTCATCTTAACATAAACATGTTAAACTACTCTCCAATTAACCTAAACAATAACTAACTTAACAACTTCAATCACAAATATTAAACCCTAGATCCCGTTCCATGACCTTCAAGGAAATCCATAATGAATATGGTTTTTATGCAATAAAATCTACCACATATCTATCTATAGACGAGGTATTAAAAAGGAGCAAAGAAATCCTTACCTCTTAAAGCGAAGAGAAGACAACCCAAAAATTACCAACAACGAAACCACGAACTACTTGGATCAAAAGGAAGCCCTTGATGATATCTACAATCTTTTTCAAAAGACGAAGGTGAAAAGATAGCTCTAGGTGAGTAGATCTAAAGATCTAAGTGAAAAAGTTGAGACACTAAGAGCAAGGAAAAAAGGTGGTGTCAACTCCTAGGAAGACTAGTGTTGATACCAGAATAAATTTTCCAAGTTCCCAATAAACTTTTCAACGAAACAAGTATGAACGAACAATCCCAACAAGTTTAAATCGAATTGTACTCCTCTAAAATCAAGATACAACAACTCCAAAGAATCCCAAAATGAAAATAAAGGAATTAAATACACTCTCCAATAGTTTAAAGGACACAAGTGCTACAGATGCCAAATAGAAAACCAAAAAAAAAAAAAAAAAAAAAATCAAATTTAAAAACAATACAAACAAATTTTTGTTAAAAAATAGATCAAATACAGACGGTTTGGTTTGATTCAAATGGTTTGGTCGGTTTTTTCAAATTTTCTTATATCTCTATCTATAAGTCCTATACATATTTTGTATTTATCAATAAATCCTAATATTCTTATTTTGCATTTATCTTCTGAGTTCAGATCGTCTGCCGTGCTTACCCGCGGCTCTCCCTATCGTGCTGCCAAAACGACGTCGTTTTGGCAATTTTTTTTCTTTTCCTTTTCCATGTTTTCTCTTCTCTCCCAACACTCACATGTTTGAGATTGAGAGACCACAACCCTAAAGCACAGAGAGACAAAGAGGAAGGCGACAGAGGCGGGGGGAAGGCGAGGCGACGGTAGTGAAAACACACAAATCCAACATCCAAGCCATGATTCAAAGTTTAACAACCATATAACCCCAACCCGAAAATTTTAATTTTTTATTTTTGGAATAAATAAACAAATAAATCACAACACACATGAAAATAGATAAAAGATTGATTAATTTTGAGAAGAACACAATTATATGTTGAAATAAACTACCATTAACAAAACAAACAAGCAATGAGTAGAAAATCATTCAAAACCCAACATATATAAACAATAACAAAGAAGATATATAAAATTATATAAAAATTTGAAGATTTGATTAGGATTGGAGTTGAAAGTTGTTGAAGAAATTAAAGAGGTATCCTTTTGAATTGGGGCGGTTGTCTTTTTGATAAGTGCTAATAAGGAGGATCTCAATCTTCATCGGAGTCGCCACTGCCGTTGCCTTGTCGTCATCATGATTGTTGTCATCGTCATCGTTACCCTCCTCTTTGTCTCTTTGCGCTGGTCTTTTAATCGAAAACGTGTGAGTGTTGGGAGAGAAAAAAAGAAGAAGGAGAAAACAAGAAGAAATAAAAAGAGCTGCCAAAACGATTGTTTTGGCAGCATGGCAGGGAGAGCTGCAAAGTAAGCACCACAGACGATTTGGACTCTTATCCTCTTATCTTTTCTCTCTCTCTCTCTCTACAACGTTTGCAATCTCTCAATCTCTCTCCAATGTTTCTCAAAAAAACTCATACTGCCATCACCATTGCTACCGATGCCGACTACCGTCGCTATCGTCATCCATCGGTCACCGCCACCACTACCGCCACATCATCTTCTACTCACCACCGTTGTCATCCATTCGTTACCACTATTGATCTACACTCCACTGTCTCCAATCTACCACCACCGTTCACCAACTATCTCTACTATGACCAATCTACACTACACCGCCGTCGATTTACACTTTACATCTCCAATCTCCATTCTACCGTCATCGATTCACCGATTTAGTTCTAGATCTACACTGATCTAGTTGTTTTAGCGGTAAAATCGACTCCAAATGACTTCAATCAATAGTATTTTTTTAGATCTTACCCTTCATCCTCCTCTCTCTCTCTCTAAACTTAAAAACAGATTTGCTGTAAGGTTATTTTTCAGTGATAAATTTATCAGTCTATTGTTATGTATATGTATGTAAGATGAGAGTGTCTTATGAGTGAGTAGAAGTGTAAATGTGAATGAGTGAATGACCTTCTCTTCTTCTTTTTTTTCTTTTTTTTTTTCTTTTTACAAATCACTCAGTGATAATCTTATCACTGATATTGTTGATTTTGTATTGATCTATGATGGATTCAAAAAAAATTTCAGTGATAAATTTATCAATCTCTATTGTTCCCTATGTGTGTATGAAATGATGGTGGATTTTGTATTTATCAGATTTTTTTTGTCATTAGTGAACATGAGTAAGAGTTAGTAAATCAAATTTATTTGTAATTTTTTTAGAAATCGATTATTGATAAAGTTATAAATTTATCACTGAATGTGTTTATAATAAATTTATTATATTAGACTGTGTTATATATATCTATGTGGTTGTATTTCTGTGAATGAAAGTGTATGTGTATGTAAATATGAATGAGTGATTGAGTGCTGGGAGTAGTGATGCAGTGGTGATAGATGTTATTTTTGTTGAAACAGTTCAAAAAAAATGTTGCTGGAAACTATCGCCGGATGTGGTCGTCGGCGCCGGAGGTAATCACCGGTGACTGGAGGTTGTTGTTGGTGGAGGAGGAGAGAGTCATAACAGTGTTAATAATAGGGATGAAGAAGGTGAAGTAAGGGTATTTTAGGGATATTGATAGGTGAAAAAATGAGCAGAACTTATAGATAAAGGGTTATTCTACTTACACCACTCTTTTATCTCCTTACACCCTTTATATGAGATTGTTTTTTCTTTCCAATTCTATCCATGTGTGAAATTACTTAAAAGGACAAAACATTGAAATTAAAAATATTTGATTATCTCCTTACACCCCTTGATTTTCAATCCCTACTTCTCTTCTTCTTTTCTCAACTTTTCTTTTCTCTTACACATCTCTTTTTCAAAAGTGATAATTATAGTGTTTTGATCATAAAAAAAAACAATGGATGAAGAAACGGTGGTGAAAAATTATCAAAAAAGTGAAATGGTGAGTTTTTTTTATTAGTTTGGTAAGTTTTTGTTTCGATTTTCTAGGTTGTTCTGCGACTTTTGTTCGGTGTTTTGAAATCGAACAAAATAACATAATTTGGCATCACAGTGCCGAACAAAAAATATAAGTCTGGTATCAAATTGCCGAATAAAAGATACATTTCTGGTAATATAAAGCCGAATTTTTTAAATTTGTTTGGCTACTTATTTCCATGTTTTTTCAGTATAATTTTTTTTTGGAATGATTATACTTATACTTATTGCAACAACACAAGTACTACATTATTAGTGGACTCCAGTCATGAATTCATTACAGACGAGGTTCATTACAAACCAGTTCGTAAGCAAGTGCAACAGAAGAAGGCAAAAACAGATAATGTATGTAATTACATAAAACTTGTAACTATGTACAAAATGTATTTTAATAGTTTTTCAACCTCATTTTAATTATTTCATATATCCATTGCTATATATTTGTGATGTAGGTTTGTATGACGCAATCAACAAATCGTATCTCTTACTTCAAACAATTTTCGGAGAAGTTAAGACCATATATCCGTCACATAAAAGATGTACAA
The DNA here is from genome assembly GCF_055761805.1 of Camellia sinensis. NCBI lineage: Eukaryota > Viridiplantae > Streptophyta > Magnoliopsida > Ericales > Theaceae > Camellia > Camellia sinensis. The sequence goes on from NC_138963.1 coordinate 88,923,632, forward strand.
GCAGATGACAATTGTGGTTTCAGGGCAATAGCTGGATTGATTGGTTTAGGTGAAGATGATTGGCAACAAGTTAGGCGCAACTTGTTGACTGTGATGCATTCGAATGTAGTGCACTACATGCAACTATTTGGTTCACAAGAAAGGGTTAATGAACTTAACTCTATCTTATCCTACTTCAAACCTAGCCCTGGATTTAATCATTGGATGACTATGCCCGACATGGGCTATTTGATAGCATCATACTACCGAGTTGTTCTTTACCATTTATCCATGCAACAATGCTTGACTTTTTTACCACTTAGATCAGTACCGATTGCAACACTTGATCAAAGAGATATCTACATAGGATTTGTAAATGGAAACCATTTCGTGCAGGCAACTTCTGAGCCTACTTACATCATTATCATGTCTTATTTTATAATTATATTTATTGATTTCTTTGTTATAGGTTTATCTGCAACCTGGTCATCCAGTACCTCCGATAGCAAATAATTGGATTCGTTTTTATCACCCGTGTGCTAGTGGATGGGAGAAAGCATATACTATCCATATTCAGCAATTCTGTACTCTTATTAGCCCTGGCATAATAACTACCGAAACAATCGATATAGAAGAATTGTGATAACATGTTTGATTGATGGATGCAAACAATGACAGATTTTATGGATGCTTTTATGGATATTCGTACACTTGATTTTGTTATGAAATATTTTATGGAAACTTTTTATGTTTGATTTTATAGATGCGTGTCTGATTTATGGATGTTTTTTTATTGAACTGGATTAATTCAAATTCGTTAACATTGTATTACCGAACAAGCCGAAATTATCATTTGGAACAAAGTGGCTCTGTAAATGTATAGCAACAGAACACTAGACAAATTTATTTTTTCCAGCAACATAACACCGAACAAATGTAATTTGTCTACTATTGTGTGACAGAACAGACACTTCACAGTGGGCTCCACTGACTTTGTTGTGAAGCAAATTGAAATTATCCAATTGTATGGCAACATAATGCTGGAAAAAAATAGTTGTCTGGTAACACGACACTGGAGTAATTTAAATTCACTAGCATTTTATTATCGAACAGGCCCAACACAAATAATTACCACATTATTTGGGATGAAGTGGCTTTATAAATGTATAACAACAAAAGACTGAACAAAACAATTTATTTTGGCGTTATAACACCGAAGTTTTATAAATTGTTTCGCATTGTGTGACTGAACAGGCACTTCAATGTGGACTCTATTGGCTTTGTTGGGAAGCGAACTGAAATTATCCAATTGAACGATAACATAATGCTGGGAAACAAAATTTTATCCGGTAACATGAAGCTAGAGCAATTCAAATTGTTTAGCATTGTATTACCGAACAGGTCTAGCACAAAAGTATGGGTGTAAAGAGATGGGTTTTGAAGAGTTTTTTATCATAGGGTTTGTTTTGGTAATATATTAGGTGTAATGAGAATTCAATTTTTTTTTAAGTGGTGTAATGAGATTGAGGGTGTAAGGAGGTAAAAGAGTGGTGTACGTAGAATCACCCATAGATAAATAAATCTCTATAATTGGATCGGTTCATAAGTGCCCCTAACTTCTTTTTTTTTTGGATTAAATCTGAACCCCAAGTGTCACTTTGGCCACCGGCCCAATGGCCAACCAATTCCAACTCGTATTTTTAAGTTTTGTTTTTGTTTTTTTGAGCGTGTATTTTAAGGGTTTTTTTAAATGTGTATTTTAAAAGTTTTTAAGGGTATTTTTAAGGGTTTGAAATTAGTATTTAAGCCTATTAGGTTGAGTTGGATTTTTTTGACCCGTTAATTAAGTGGGTTGGGTTTGAAAATATTATAAGCAACTCAGTCTGACCCAGCCCGATAATAATTTATTCTATCTATTCTATTATATTAGTCCACACACTTGTATGCAATTCAAAAGAGCATAAGAGTATAAAAATAATGATAAAGAAATATACACATATGTTATGTGTTGCTCAAGTGGTAATGACTTGTTTTACTAAGTCAATGATCTTGATTTCTTCAAGCCTTGTCCCCCTCTTTTATATATATATATATATATATATATATATTAATATCAATAACAAGGGTATTTTGTGTCTCATATTTTAAGTTTTTCCAAAATATCCCTATTATTGATATTTACATAAAAAGAATGGGACATCTATTCTAATATCTAAAGTGAAGGCTCTTGGTGGTGTTGACCATTTGTGTCTCATATTTTTGATTTTCTTAAAATACCCATGTTATTGATATTTATATAAAAAGAATGGGACAAGGGCTTGAAAGCAAGATCATTGGTTTAGTAAAGCAACTTATGACATATTTATATATTTCTTTATCATTATTACGTTCTTTTGAATCACACATTAGTGTCTATTCTAATATGGTGTTGATACATTTGTGTCTCATATTTTTAGTTGAGATATCCCTGCTATTGATATTTATATAAAAAGAATGAGATAAGGTTTGAAATCAAGATCATTGGTTTAGCAAAGTAACCCATTGCCACTTGAGCAACTTATAACATATATTAATATTCTTTATCATTATTATTATACTATTATGTTCTTTTGAATTACACACCCATTGCATGTACAACTCGCTAGTTTCTATTCTAATATATAAAGTGAAGGCTGTTGGTGGTGTTGATACATTTATTTCTGATATTTTGAGTTTTTCCAAAATACCCCTATAGTTGGTGGTATTGATACGTTTGTGTTTCATATTTTGGTTTTCCCAAATTATCCTTATAGTTTATGTTTATATAAAAAATAAGAGGATAAGATTTAAAATCAAGATCATGAGTTTGACAAAACAAGCCCTTACCACTTGAGCACAAATACCATATGTGCATTTTTTTTTTTTTTTCATTATTCTTATATTACTACATTTTTTTAAAATTATATACGCATTGTGTGTATGACGGCGCGCGAGTATATATATATATATTAGACAAAGGAAGGCCTTGAGTTGGTGTTGAGATTTTATGACATTTTGAGTTTTATGAAAATACCCCTCTAGCCGATTTGAAAATATAAAATTATATTAGGTGACTTAGGTTTGACCTATGACCTTTGGCCTAGCAACGCATTATATAAGTATTTTAATTTGTTATTATTTTTATAATAATATATTATATATTAGCATGTGTATATATTTATAATTTTCTTAGTTCTATTTATGTTAAATAAACAAAATTACACTTAAAAAGGGAAAAATATATCTACCTAAGTTTGTATTAAGGGTGTGTGCATTGCATTTTGAGAATAAAATTAAAATCAAATTGTGAATGACAGATTAACAAATTTGCTATTCGTAACCTAATCATTGTTTGGCAGTTTGGACAGTTTTAACCTATTAATTGATTGAAAAATAATTGTGAACAATTATCAAAATTTGCATAAAATATTACACTAATTTGCATAATATTTTTCTTATATATAAGACTTATTGATTTTAATACTAATTTGCATTAAATTTCACATCTCAAATTTCTCTCACACTGATTTTTACTTTGATATTTTATTAGAAACAAATATATATATATATTAACTATGATAGGGCGGGATAGTTTCAAATGTGAGTTATAAATTTGAAACCGCGGATCAAACTAATCTGTGATTTGCGAGTGCAGATTGGGCGCCCTAGTTTGTATCGAAGATCTAATAGCTAAATATTAAACTTTTAGACCAACTAAATTACATATTTTTTTAATTTTAATCTTGCAATATTTATTTGTATTTAATATATAGGTTTATTAGGTGGGTTTGGAATTATAATATAATTTAGTCCAAACCATGATAAAAATAATATGTAATTAATAATATTTTGTATTTATTATATATATTAACAATAGCATTTGAGTTATTCGGGTGGTAAAAATTCCTATCCAAAACTTGTCCAAATCTAATTCAAGCTAGCAAATTTTAGCTCAATTCATGACCAATTTGAAATTATACAACCCAAGTTTGGACTTAGATTCTGGTTGTTTAGATTGTCGCACCCAAATCCCACTCCTATTTTGAACCCTTACATATGAATAGGGTAAATTAAAATATACTACTACTTTTATTTTGGTTTCAAATTTTTAATTTGTTTCAATTACATTTTTAAACTTCATATATAAATTCAATGTGATCACTTTCTATAATTGTCGTTACTTTAGACTGAAAATGCCAACATCATACTCATCAACCTTATATTATACGAACCATATTTTTTTTGTTATTAAAGAACTAATATTTTTTATTTAAAAAATATATTTAGGGAACACTTGAATTCAATATAGGCTACAAATAATTTTTGAGTATTTTTTTATTTTTTGCTAATGTAGCATTGTCGATAGCGACGAGAAGGAATGACAATGATGCGGATTTGAAGCTAATTTGTTGTCCTTTGTCCCCACCTCATAGCATGTTGGGGTAGGGGTAGGTTAATTTTGTAGCTTTCAAAATAAAAAATTAATAAAAACTAAAAGTAATATAGTATATTATAGATAATAATTTATAATTAATGAAAGTTAAAAAATGTAATATGATAAATAAAAAAGGTGAAAATGAATATTAAATATAATATTTTAATATTTTAGTTTTATTATATTAAAAAAAATTAAATTATATAAATATTATATATATATATTTATTAAATTAAATTATATAAATATTATATATATATATATTTAATAAATAAAATTGAGGCAGAGATAGGATAGATTGGGATGTGATAGCAATGGATGATAGTCAAAAAGAGTGGGAGAAAGAAGAATAAATGAAAAAAAAAATTAAACAGAAAACGAAACCCACTTTTCTGTGTTTATAAAATTTAAAATTTTGTAAACTGTTTATTACTTTTTTAAAATGAAAACAGAATCTAAATGAGTTTTTTATTTTTATTTTTTCAGTTTTCACAAATTCTGTAAATATAAACAGGGAATGGTAAACATAAACATTACCAAATATGGGTAATTCTAATTTGCTGAGGTGTAATTAGATCATATCTAAATCCGAGATATTTGGATAGAGGATCAAAATTTTAGATAATGACAGACTCTCTATTTTGATAAGTGAATTTTTGAGAGAGTTAATTCTACTCCAAAGTAGAGGAGTCTTGGATAAGTGTTATCCTTGAAAGGAATAAGAGTCATATGAAGTAAGACTTCTAAGGAACGATGATACTGATGATTATAAAATAAATGCACCCCTGTAAGTCTAAGGTATGTCTTTTCTTAACACTTGATCTTACGCTTTTACACAAGAGTTATTGATATTAGCCGATATCTTTGAGAGATTGATTATTGACTTGATAGTCGAAGTGCTCCCAGGTGGATGAACCATCGGTCTTGTTGTCTTTCTGTGTGCATGTGTTGGATTCTTTATTCCTGTACATGCTCTACGACTTAGTTCCTAGAATCTCGGGAAAGAGATCTAATATAGTTGAGAGGTCATATTTCAACACCCACAATTTGGCACCGACTATGGGAACTTAGTCGGAATATATGGCCAACGTTGTGCAAGGTCAGCAAGATTAGCGGGTCAGAGATGATCTATTTAATAAAGAAGCAAAATGTGTCAACCTTAACGTAGGAGAATACCCGGATGTTGAGGAAAATCAAGATGAAGATCCTCAACGAACGATGCCACCAATGCCCGAGATCCAAGGGTGGAGAACAGTCAGAGGAAGGACAAGGAGAAAGCTTAGAAGCGTCCCTGAGAATAGTATTATAACAAAAGTAATGTTCAAGTTTGGAAAGATCGAGTAACACGATGCAATGCCGAGATGAAGGACCTATCCAATAAGGTAGTGGAGTTGCAACCCATGATGAAGATCATGGTACAAAATCAAGTTTTACAGTCGATGTCAACAACGGCACAAACAATGGGGTGCAGACATTGACATGACGCAATGGATGATAGATAATACATTCTCCTTGGCCTAATAGTAACGTCGGTGGAGGAGATCCCCGAGGACCAATACCATCCCAAGTTAGAGGATCTAAGCGGGTTAATGGATATGATATCCATGCTGAGAAGACGTTGGATCTTAATGCATTCAAGAGGCTGAACCCCAGTAGCGGGAGTAGTGCTCCCAAAAGGTTAAAGTTGGTGAATAGCAAAACATGTGGGCAATCTAAGGAGGATTTGCGTAATCTCTTTCAGAAGAAGAGGAACACGACTAACATGACTTCCATTAACAAGCTGAGGATGCCATTCTCCAAGGAGTTGCAAGTGTTTGAAGCACCAAAGAGGTTTTTTATGCCGAAGTTTCACACTTACGATGGTAAATCTGATCCTAATTTTTATATTAGTCTTTATCTTAATGCAATATCGTTGTGGAATGGAAACGATCCACTACTTTGTAAGGTGTTCCCAGTAACATTAGGTGACATAGCATCTAATTGGTTTATGAAGTTACCAAAGGGCTCGGTGAAGAATTTGGATGGTCTAGCTAAGATATTTGTTACTCGATTTATCATCAATAGTATTCATTATTTGAGGGTTGATTCATTGGTATCTATGAAGTTGGATGTTGATGAAGGCCTTAGAGCCTACGCCAAGAGATATTACAAGATTTACAACCGGATCTTGGGTTATAATTAGGAACTTATCATTGTCTCATTCAAGAACGGCCTAAAAGACGATAGCCCACTTCGACAATCCTTGGCAAAAACTCTCCTAACATCAATAAAGAATCTTATGGTTAGGATTGAGAAGTATGATAGGGCAGAAGAAGACAAATTAAAGTGAGGAATTGTCGGAAAGCAAGAAAAGAGGAACAATTCACCTAGGCAGAACCAATTGCCGAGGAGAAACAGAGTAAGTAATGTTACTGCAGAGCCGAGGTTGAAGTCTATGCAGGCAATCAACACTTTCTTCAAAATCCCTATCTATAGGATCTTGGAGAGAATAAGGAACCAGGCTTATTTTAGACCACCCTAAAGGATTTCTAGAGAATAAATAAAGAGGTTCCAAACCAAGGCCTGTGCATGTCAGGATGAGAATGGGCACATGACCGAGGGATGTCGGTCTTTGAAGCAACATTTGAAAGACTTCGTTAGGTAAGACCATTTGAGGGATTTGATCGATGAGGAGAAAACAAGGGTAGAACAAGCTAAGTTGGCCCATGCTCCAGTAAGTGCACCACCACCACCGCCTCTTCCTGTAACACCTCGAGTTGAGGAATCTTGAGTCATTAACGTGATCCATTCCCAATTGAACGCTAATGAGATCAAAGGGGAGACCGAAAGGGTGAAACACTTACAACATGTGTTTCAAATACAATAGAAGAGACCTCGGTCGAGAGGATATTAGAGGCCAATGATATCCTCTACAGAGGAAGACTTAGACACTGTTCAACAACCACACAATGATGCACTGATTGTTACTTTGTTTGTTAGAGGATGTAAAGTGAAGTGGGTACTAATTAACCAAGGCAGTTCTTATGATACTAATTATGGAACTGGTTTTGCTGGTGGGTTTTGGTTTCTTTGGAATGAGCTTAAGCTTGAATGTGAGGTCACTACTTATTCTTGTCAAGAGATCCACACCCTCATTTAGGTTCGTTCTCCTCCATTTTTTTGGATTTTTTCTACAATTTATGCTAGTCCCAACTTTGAGCTTCGACAAGAACTGTGGCACCACCTTAATTCTTTTGCCACCACCTATAATTACCCATGGCTTATGCTTGGTGATTTCAACCAAGTTTTCTTAGCCCATGACAAGTTTGGTGGTTATCCTATCGATATCAACCAAGCCATCCAATTTAAGGATTGCCTTAATCACTATGGCATGATTGATCTTGGGTTCACTAGGCCTCGCTTTACTTGGTCTAACTTGAGAAATGGTGGCTTCATTAGAGAGAGGCTAGGTGGATGTTTAGACCAACTCCACTTGGCAAAAACTTCACCCAAAATCTACTGTTCATCGCATTTCCAGACTTCACTCTGATTATTGCCCCATTATTTTAGAAACCTTTCCACTTGTACCCTCTACACTTCACGTCCCTTTTGGTTCTGAAACAATTTGGATCTCTAACCCCTCTCTCTTTAAGCTTGTCAAAGATTTTTTATCCCAAGCCTGCTCTCCATTTGTGAACCTTTTTTTTATATAAAAAAAAGTTACTTTCTGGAACAATAAAGTGTTTGGCAACATATTCCACTGCAAGAAATGCTTGGCAACTAGAATCCTTAGCATCCAAAAAGCCTTCGACCATAGCCCCAATGACTTTTTCATCAACCTTGAACATTAACTCATTGCCGACTATAACTCCATTCTTCAACTTGAAAAAGAATTTTGGGCTCTTAAATCCAGAGTCAACTTCACTCTCGATAGTGACCACAACACAAAATTTTTCCATCATAGCACCCTTTCTCGCCGTTGTTATAATAAAATTCTTAGTATTATTAACCCCGAAGGTTTCTGGATTTATGATGTTGACTTCATTTGGTCCTCATTCGAAAACCATTTCACCAAACTTTTTACCTTTGACAACATTATTGAACCTCTCACTTTGACTCCTCCAGTCTCCTTCTCCATCATTGCTTCCTCTCTTCACACTTCCCTTTACCGTTAATCCTCTCTTACTGAAATCAAACAAGTTCTTTAGTCCTTCTTTCCTTGGAAAATGCCTAGACTAGATGGTCTTCTTCCAAAAATGTTGGGCCACTGTAAACTGTTCTATTCTTCATCTTGTGAACAAAGTTTTCTTCGAAGGAAAAATTTATCCTGAGCTCAACCAAAATCTTCTATGTCTCATCCCTAAATGTCATGAACCTAAGTCGCTCCACCAATACAGACCAATTGGCCTTTCAACAATTGTCACACCCCAAACCCGGGTATGACCGGCCGTGGCCCACGGGGCCTTAGCGCAAGGCACACGTAAGCCTAAACACGATTCCATAAACACATTGAATAATTATACAATAGTCCAATAATAAATAACTAAAACTTAATCCAATGACATGCCACAATTATAAACGGCAAAACCAACCGTAATCAATACCATCCAAACTTATGGGATATAAACAATCCACATATCAAAATAATTTTAAATGAACCCCGATAAAAATAAAAATAAATATGCACAAACTTGACATAACAAACTAAAACAAAATAAATGAATGTCCTAGAGGTCCATACAATTAAGTCCCCGTTACGCCATGAGTCTACCATAAATCCTTCTAACACCTAGAAGTGATAAACAATTAAGTCAGTTGATAGCTAAGTGAGTAGCAACATGGATAGCAAATACAGTTTTGAAAACAGGGTTTAATTCCAAAATAAGATATATATCATAGAAACTAGATTGACATACAATTTTGATAAAAATAATCTGTTTCAAAAAAAAGGTTTCACTGTTCAACAGTTAAAATACTCATGTCTCTTAAGAACATGATAAATGACATTTTTCACTTAAAACAGATTACAACATGAACACCAATAATTTTCTGGGTACCAAGAATAACAAGTAACATGCCACACAATTCTCAAGGCAATAAACCCGTTGGATCCAATATTGAACCAAGAGTCATCCTCGGGGTGGCAACTCGGGCCTTTTCTCTAAGACAATCTAATTGAAGGTCACCTAGCCCAACCCAGGTCTTTTCCTTACAATCGTTGAGCACTTGAGTCATCACGGCCCAACCTGGTTCTTTTCCCTAGTGGCCAGAGTCACCACACACAGTGGAATAATTTCCCTAGACTAAATATACAGATGGTCCCGATAATCAATACAATTCAGTTTCACAAAATATGGTAGTTTACCATTGTAAACATGAGACCATAACAAATAGTTTACAGTATGCCAGGTTTACACATGTTTTAGAAATAATTTAATTTCATTGATACTATAATAATTTATCAAAACAGTTTAGTCCTGAAACAACAATTCAATTTTTCAACAATTCAGGGTAGGGGAACATTTATAAAAAATATGTAGCATGCAACTACTCACTTGAAAACGGAACAATGTAATCCTTGAATAGAGTATAAAAGTCTAACTAGTGCCTTGAACCAAGTATAAAAACTACGTGTCACTACAAATTAACAATACTAAAGAATAAGAACTAAGTAACCCCAAACTAAAGCACACTAACACGGCTCAACCCAACTCACCGTTATTCTTAAACATTACCTAAGCTCATGTTCTTCAAGATCTAAAATTACCCAAGACATAGGTTCAGATCGAAACTTAATTAAAAATAACTTTAAGATAAAATAGAGTTTTAAACAAGTTTCCCAATCTATTCGCTAAGTTTGAAAATTAAAAAACCCACTCCATGCTGTTCGAAAAATTCCAAAACCCTCAAGATATCAACTAATATATCCTAAGTTTCAAACCCAAATGGTTTCACTTGATTTGCTTAACAAAATAATTATTTACAATTACTTATGCCCAAACAGATTGTTTTCTGCAGTACTTTAAAGAAATTAATGGTTCTCTTAGTATACACGAGCAATCAATGCAAGACCAAAAATGTACGAAACTAGACTCGTAACCGGTTCTAATGACATTGATTTGATAATTTTCGGATTTATACCCAAAGAGAATGAAACTTCTAAAGTTACTGTTTTCAACCAGTTTTCTAGACAGATTTGAACACAACAGTTAATATAGATTTTGACTCCCAAAAATTATGATAAAATTCAGATATGCAATTCAATATGTAATTAATCTACTGTAAAAATTTTAGTTCAAAATTCATTCGTTTGATATGGTTTCTTGATTTTTAAAGTTTGTGGTTCTGTACAGAATTTTAGGATTAAGAATTACACCCATTATTTCTCATCACCAATCATTGACTTGGCACCCAAACAACATACATGTTTCTCCTATTCCTTCCCAACAACAAGAAGATTACATATATGAACCATCACAATATATAGATATAATAAAATAAGACAATACCTTAGAGTTGTTGACCACCAATGTTGCCAAAAGTTTCTCTCAAATCTCTCTTCTCTCTCTCTCTCTCCCCCTCACGGATGTTGTGATGAACAAATAAGAAAGTAGGGATCTGTGTATATTTTATTTAATACTAGTGGTTGGGTACACCCAAAGCATGTGTTGATCAAATAAATAAATAATATACAAAATGTTAAATATGTTGTAAGCAACTCCAATGGTAAGACCATTATTTATCAAATTGTGGTCTAGAGTTCAAGTCACACCATCTACTCTATTTATTTTATTTTTTTTAAATAATAAATCTGACCTCTAAATTAAAAACTTTCACCATAAATTTATTTTAAGTTTTAAAATTAATTAAAAGATCCTCTAATAATATTTAGTTTGCACTTAAAGATTCACAAAAAAAATATTTGAGATTGTAAAACAATTATTATTTAATTATTTATTTGATTTGTATATTCGGGTTCTTACAACAACTATAACACTGCCCAGGGGGTACCCTCACGCTTTAACAGTTCGGACCCTCGGTCTCTTAGATATAGTCTCACGAGCACAATGTGAAACATAGATGAGAGCCCACATATGGCAACTTTTAGAAAATCCATTTTATTGCACAAATATTTGCCATAAATGGATTGCATCATCAGAACTCAAAGTTGTCACCTAATATTTATTTTGGGAGAATTAGGAAACCCGTGACTCGTGCCAAGGCCACTGTTTGTCATAAACAATGATGCTTAGTTCAGAACCTTAGGTATGAAGGAGGAAGGTCATTAATTGAGCACCCCCGCTCACTCGATCAAAGGATCGGCCTTTACTAAGCCATGATATGAATTTTATTAGCTTTATATGTTCATATTCTGGTTATTAATAATAAATCCTAAAATTTTTTATGTGAAGCAAACAAATATAGATTATGTTATCCATTTTGGAACAATTTGATTTCATTTTTTCGACAAAAGTTTTGAATAGTGCATTTATGAAAATCAATTTTATTCCAAATTAAATAGTACAACCTTCATCCACTGGCATACATAGAGTTATATCAAATATGCACATAACCACATGGTGGGATGCTAAACATAGTAAGAAAATCACACATACGCAGGATGATAAAGCACAAAAACTTACATATTTACTGGCTTCTCGCAAATAGGTACAAAACAAAAATTAGTAAACATGCATGATCCTATATACAAGATCCTAATATATTTCACTTATGAAATACAACTAAAGATTTAGCTTCTAGTATATGCATGTGAATCATCTCAAGAACATGAGATAGTGCACAAAATCACATAATAGTTGATTAAACTCATTAATGCAAATTTAGCCAAATCTTAAGGCATAAATCATGGATGCAAAACATGGATATGATGACAAGCATGAGATACAACATATTTACAGATAGGGAAAGCAATTGAAAGAACGGGATAGAACGAAGCGAAGATGGGAAATTATTACATCGCTTTGAAATATTACAAATCCAAATAAAGGGGGAAGATGAAAAATATTATAACAAAAATAAAATCCTCACAATCACTCTCTAATTAAACTAAAAACAGTAAAAATAGAAGCTGTAAGGGCCCTCAAAGACTATCGAAAATTGTTTTGCTCATCATCAGAGGCTGCTGGGGTTCTGTACTGGAGAATACTGGTTGGCCGGCCAAAAGATGAGCTGGCCGGCCGGCCAAAAAGTTGGCCAACTAGTCAATAAAGGCCAAACTATGGCAATATTTGGCAACCCGTTGGTTATTTTAGCCTCTTTTATAAAAAAAAAGCCATGTAGCCTGACTATAGCTGAGGTGCCAACCTTCTGTCCAATTGGATGTTGTTATGTGGGTAAAAGGACATTTTTACCCTTAGTGTAGTTCATATCCAAAAAACAAAAAGTGACAACTGATGAAGGAGCTTTCAACTAATGAAGTGATAACTAACAGATGAATATTATCAATTTCCATGCAGCCAATCCAAAAATAATAGTCCATTTTGGGAAATTCAACTTTTTCTGATAGCACAAGTAGTACATCCTAAAAATATTAATTTCTCAAATTCACCATTCCCCTCCCCCCTTTTTTTTTTTGAAAATATCAATTGTCATAATTGTATTTTTTGTGTTACTAATGAATTTGAAAGAATGGCAAAATAAAAAATCCATATTATTTTTTTCATTAATTTTTATAAAGAGACTAATATTTTGAGATAATAAAAAATCGAATAAGAAACTAATGTTTTGGGACAGAGGGAGTAACAAGTTTTGGGTACTTATAATTTCTATAATGAGATTTGTTGGTATACTAATTAATATACAATTTTTTTTTTATAAATATGTGCATTTATTTTGTCAAACTAAATGTGAACCGAAGTCAGCAAAGGTTGGACAAAGGTTGGACAGTCACTGCCACGTGTATTGCTACCTTTTGTATTTTATTATTTTTTGTCTGGGCAGTTTGGTCATTTTACATTCCATCATCATTTCAAACACATTTTTCAGTACAATAACTCAAATAAAAATCCATCCCGTCTTCTCAAATACAAAAACTAAAATAGCCTACTAAAATAGTCAAATAGCTAAAAAGCCTAAAAAATAGCCACTTCCCAAACACCCACTATGCTTTGCTTCAAACACCAAAAAAAAAAAAAAAAAAAAAAAAGATGAAAAAGATGCAAGTGGCTCAACTAACCACTTCCATTTAGGTTACAATAGGTCTATAATATAAAATTGAAGCAAGAAAAACAATACAAGAAAGAAAATGCAAGAAAGTAGAATAAAATGAAAAGTGTGCAAAATTTACCTTCCAAAGAAGGATTTGATTTCTAAACTTCCTTTTGATCACCCTCAAGCTTATGGAAGTGTGTTCTTAACTCTCAAATTGAAAGCTCAAAATTCTAGTTAGAATGGTATTTTTGCGTGGTTTAACAATATGTGTAGAGGAAGAGTTATACAACTCTATTTTTTTCTCTCAATTTGAAGACACTTACTCTCTTTTGATCAAAGCTACTAAAATTAGGCTATTTCAGAATTTATGAAATGGTTTTGGTGTATGGAAAGATGAAATATCAGTGTGTTCTTGAAGTTTTGCTTATAACCTAACCTTTTCTCTCTTTCTCTCTAACTCTCTCTTTCTTCTCTCAATTCAATTCCATTTCTTTTCATTCTGATCCTCTGTATCTCTATAAGCAATCAGAGAAGGCTCCTAAGTCAAGAAGGTGGGAGACAAGCTAGGGGGACAAGGTTAATGGGATGACAAGGAGGATTGAAAATGATACCACTTTCTGAAAAGGAGACAATCTTTTTTTTGACAAAGGGGCCTAATGGAGGATCATGCAGGGGTTCTAGATGCACCTTGTGCATGAATATAACAAGAAATATCTGAAATGGGCATGACCCACACGCTTTCATCAAGAATTCTGTTGAAACTACCTTACTTTTGGGCAAATTAACAGGCTGGCCAATTTCTTGGCTGGCCGGCCAAAACCTTGGCTAGTCGGCCAACTTATTGGTCTGTCAGCCAAAACAATGGCCAAGCCTGACTAATTTGCTTGAAACAGAATTTTTCGACAGAATTCTCATCATTTTCTCCTATTTTCACACTATTCTTTGCTTAATTTTCTGAGAAAATGTTTTGTTTTGAAGTTTAAAAGTGAGCCTTGGAACACTACAAAAATATTCAGAACAAAGCGTTGAAATTTTTTTTCCGAAGAGAGTTTTGAATGAGATTTGAACACTTAGCCAAAACAGGCCCAGGTTTGGAAATGAAGTACAAATTTCATCTTTCTTACTGAGAATTTAGTGAGAAACACATTCTGGTTTTCATCATTGAGTAATCAAAAGAAAGCGTCTAAGTCTTAGGGCTAGTCAAAATGGGGTGTCTACAACACCATCTACAAATTAATCACCAGGTTACTAGTCCACCGTATCCGCCCCACTCTTAACCATCTCATTAGTCCTTTTGAAGCCAGTTTCTTACCTAGCCGTAAAGCCACAGATCATGTTATCGTAGTCCAAGAAGCAACACACTATCTCAAACTCAAACAAGAATTTCGAACAACATAATGATTAAGCCTGATCTTGAAAAAGCTTTTGGCTGCCTTGAATGGGACTTCATCCACAAAGTTCTTATCTTCTTCAACTTCTCATTTCTCTAGATTAGCATTCTCATGTCTTGCATTTCAACCTCATCCCTTTCGATTCTCATCAATGGTGGTTCCTCTCAACCCTTCACACCTTTGCGCGGCATCTGTCATGGTGACCTACTCTCCCCTTACATCTCCATCCTCTATCTCGAATACCTTTCCATCTCTATCACTACCTTTTGTCAAAATAAGGATTGGATTCCCCTTAAACTATTCAAAAACTCTCCATCCA
Source organism: Camellia sinensis (assembly GCF_055761805.1). Lineage (NCBI taxonomy): Eukaryota > Viridiplantae > Streptophyta > Magnoliopsida > Ericales > Theaceae > Camellia > Camellia sinensis. The sequence continues at coordinate 88,938,924 of NC_138963.1, forward strand.
TTTCCTACATTTTCTTCACCAATGACCTTATTCTTTTTGGCCATGCTGCTGCTGCAAACTATAATACCATCACTTACCTACTTCAAGAATCTTGCGACCTCTTTGGCCAACGAATCAATTATCCTAAATATGAAGTAATATTTTCCTCTAACCTTCCCCTAGATTCACAACTAAACTTGCTACCACCTTAGGTGTCCCAAAATTTGATTCTTTAAGGTTTTACCGTGGTTGTCTTATCCACAACTCTAGGACCACTAAAGCTTCATACCAATTTGTTATTGACAAAATTTCAAACCAATTGGCTGGTTTGGAAAAAAAAAAAATTCTTTCACTAGCGGGTTGTATCACCTTTATCACGTCTGTTAATCTTTTTATTCCTTCCCATCTCATGCATTGTTTCTCTCCTCCAAAATCTATCACTAACTCCATTGATCATATTAATAAAGACTTCTTTGGGGCTCCTCGATAGATCATAAAAAAATCCACCTGTTGCTTAGGATAAGGTCACCAAACCCAAAGAGCTTAGAAGCTCAGGCATCAAGCAATGTGATGTCATCAATAACATTTCCCTTACAAACCTCAATTGGTGCCTCTATTCTAATAAAAATAGTTTATGGAGCAAAATCATTAGAGAAAAATATAGTTACACCTGTCCCTCTCGTCCCTTACCTATCCTTTGCAGTCTTTCCAGAGGCAAATAATTTTTTGACAAAGGAATTAAAGGTTTGGCGAACAATGGCAGAACCACTTCTTGGTGGTTTAATAATTAGTTATGCATTTGTTATATTTGAAACCTTATCCTTAGGCCTGTAGACACCCCATTTTTGACCGTCCTCAAGACTTGGACGTCACCGTTTGAACACTCGGTGATCATCCATGTTCGTGTTCGTTTTGACTTCCCGGAGGTCTCGGCTACGCGCCTTACCTCAGGATCTCTCAACTCGGTTGTCTTGTGCTTGGTTGGACCAAACACTTGTTGGTTTTTGCTTTGGAGGGCAGGGAATGGCTTGTTGGCCATCCCCACACCTCACCGGCCATGGTTTGAGGCCACCGGCCACTGTTTTGTTGCCATCAGCCAAATGTTTGGCCGGTCGGCACTATTGATGGTCGGCCGACCATTGTTTTGGCCAATTTGGCATCTTTGGCTGGCCGACCATTGTGCATCTGCTTTTGGCAGATATTTTGTGCCAGCTGTGATAGTTGGCACCCACTTTGCCCCCCCTCCATACACGTGTATGGAGGGATTTCACTATTGCTTAGCTTGTTTTGTAAGCTTTGCAAGAGTGATCCTCTATAAAGAGAGGCCTTCTCCTCCCTTCTCAATGGTTAGAAGGTTGAGTTCCAGAGCTCTGAGATTAGGGTTAGGATTGTGTATCTATTCTATCTCTATATCTTCCCCTCTTTGTGTATTTGTGTGTGTTTGTCCTTACTTTTGTGCACAAACACCTAGTGTTACACTTTCCTTTAGCTACTGAGGTACTAAAGAGTGATTTTCAAAGTTTTTTTGAGTGTATTCAAGCTTAAGGAAGCAGCTGGAGCTCAGTTCTTGAAAGGGGTCTTCAAGGGTAAGAACTTTGCTCTTTATTCTCCATTTTTGCGTAGGCTTTTAGCCATCCTTGCATCTGTTTTTAAGCTTAACTTATAACATATAAAAGTTCTGATTTTAAGTGTTTAAAACAGTTGTTTAAGGTTGCTTTGGTGTTTAGGGTTGTTTGACCCCTCTTAGGCCTTGTTTGGCCCCCATTTTGTGCTATTTTGATGAGCTCCAGGACCACCTTGTTTGGGCCTCCTCACCACTGAAATCCCTAGTGGGGATGGTGCTTTAAGGTCCTAAGAAGGAGAGGGCCATCCCCTCTCCTTGTTGTCTTCAAAAGTTGTCATTTTAGCCTCATGTGTGAGCACCATTGTTGAGTTCATGTTGGCCATGTCTTAGCTAGTATTTGTGCTTATTTAGCCACGATATAGCACTGTTTTAAGTTGGTTTAGACACACCACACATGCTTTGCATACTTGTCTTGTAATGCCATGAAATTGCCTTAACATGCACCTAGCATTTAGATCACTATGCTTACTTGTTTTGACTTAGCTTTGTGAAGCATTTATGCATGTTTTGATGTACTTGAGGTCTGTTTTTGGTTGTTTGGGCCATCCATGGCTTGCTTTGTATAGCTACCATGCAATCTCCCTTGTAGGCCTTGAGTGTTGACCCCTCTAGCATGCTTTACTTGCTTTGTTTCAGTGGTTTGGAACCACTTATCATGTCATTTCAGTCCTTATAGCATGCTTGTATGCTTCCATTTGATGCTCTTTTAATACTTTAAAAGGTTGGTGTTTCATGCTCCATATTTGTGCCATTGTGTATGCTTCTAGGAGTAGATCATTTAGATGCCATCTAAGTGGTTTTTGGGGTTTACTTTAGCATGATTTAGGACTGTTTTGATTCACTTTAGTCATTTGCTTCACATGTCACATGACCATAGTTTAAGTCCTTGGGCTTGGTTGCATGCCTTGCTTGCATTGGTAGGTTGATTTGGCATCATCTCCTACATGTTTTCAAAGCTTATCATGTATGCTATTTGTCCATTTTAAGTGTGCTTAAAAGTCCCCTCTTTGTGCCTAAGTGTTGGACCATGTTTGCATGCATGTTTGTATGCGCATTTGCCCCTCATTTCCTTGGCATTTGGCCATTGTTTTGGGCTTATTTGAGAGCTGTCCAAACTAGTTTAAGACCATCCTCTGCACGTTGGTGCATGCTCGCCTTGTGTGTCGTTGCATGCTTGGACTATCGCATGTTGTTGCATGCTTGAAACACTTTGTATTTGACATGTATTCTCTTGGTTAAGTTGCTTAACATGTTGTCACATGTCTTGCATACTTATATATCCACATTGCATCTTGTATGCTTGTCATTAGCATAGTTGTTCCATGCCTTGCATGCTTGTTTTCTTAGGTTGCGTGCCTATTGCATGTTTGTCCACATGTTCATGTTGCATACTTAGGTCACATGCCTAGGTTGCATTTTGCATGCATGCCTTGCCTCTTGAATCACCATAATAGAGGTTGGGTCCCTTGTTTGTTTTGTGTGCATTATATTTGACATTAAAATGCACACCTTGGCCTCTTTAGCCATCATGCATTGAAATGCGCGATTGGTGGCCCGAGGGTTGAGGACCACCCTTTTTTGAGTCATGAACATGATAAGGAGGGTGTTTGTGCACACATTTGCTTGAAATGTATTGCCATGCCATGTTTGTCCTCTGTTGTTGTCACGACAGGATTCTGCAGGCATATATGGTCGGCCGACCATATATATTGCCGACCGACCAATGATGGATGGCCGAGAGTTGAATATTTGGTCGATGACCCTTCTACCATGGTCGGTGATGTTTCCCCTTGGTCGGTGATGCTCCACAGTGTTCAGAGAATGTTCCTTGGGACTTGTGCAATTTTTAGAAGAGCAGAGCAGGGTAAACAGAGGCAGCTTGTGCATGGTGACAGATTTCCGAGCAAACCTAAGCACATATGCATTGGACCCTCTTCTCGAGGCTATTTTATTGCTTTCTAAGCTTAGTTAATTTGCTTAACTAGTTAGGTGGTCTGTAATAATTAATTAGCTTGTAGGTTAATTAATTTGTATTATTCTTTTGGTTCCTCCGAGCGAGGGCGAATGTGTAATAAGTGTGGGTGTGTGTGTGCATGTCTTCCAACCCCCATTTCTTTCTCCCTTTTACTTACCTTATGCTATGCATGCGTGCATTCATTCATCAGTATTGCATGCACCGGGCTCGGCTCATCATGCTAACTGCATAGTATTTCAAATCTAACTTGAATACATGTTACTTGTTGCATTTCACATGCCATCCTAGGATTAGCCGAGCCTATTCTAGATTGCATTTTGCCTGTGATGCATTAGCCATTTAACATAGACTTGGATCATACGTTTGATTGCTAACATGTTCTTTGTTTTGGCTCGGAGTACGCTGTAAGTATTTATGCTTTAGCATCACGCATGAGTGTGAATGTTAACATGACAGCATGCTTACCATGTGGCTATGTGCTTATGTGATATTACTGCCTGAATGCCTGTGGGTGAAGGTTGGATTGCTTAAGTTGGAACAACTCGTTGAAATCCGTATTTTTAGCCTACTTGCGAGTAGCAAATTTCAAACCATTTTCCGAACAAACGGATATACAATGTTTTGTTCCAAATTAGGCGATCTAGTCTATACTTTTGTGTTATGCGCATCACATAGTAAGATTAGGCTAATAACCGGGTTAAGAACACATAACGTTTTCAAAACTAGATATCATGGTTAGTAGAGGCCAATCTTCGGATCGGGCGAGCGGGGGTGCTCATAGCTGACCTTCCCAAATCGTACCCAAGTTCCCGAGCCGAGGCAACTTTGATGATGACGGACACGTGGCTTTAGGCAACGAGTCAGGGTTTCCTAAATTTTTCCAAAATAAAATATTTAGGTGGCGACTCTGTATCTGGCAAAGCAATTCATGTTTGGCACTTCTTTCTAAAAAATCTGTTTTCCAAAATGATTTGTCGGATTTGGACTCTTTGGTGATTTATCAATCTCATATTGCACATTGTGAGATCAGATTAAGAACCGACACACAAATCGAGTCCGAACTGTAGCATGGGGCCCAAGGGCGCGTCTATAGTTTCTGGCGACTCTGCTGGGGAGTTAGAGAGCTTGACTCGAACTCATGATATCCTGTTTTGATTATACTTATGTGTTTCTTTGCATTGCATGTGCATCGGTGCGCCTAAGTCACAGTGTTTGCCGTCTACTATTCCTGAATGGTTTGCCGGAGGCTCGCTTCAAGAAGCGTGCCATAAGGCTGACCGGTTACGGACTTTGCCACGATGGGAACACAAACCCCGACTGTCACCGGGGCACCCTTCTTGACCATTCGACCTGGTGCATATTCGGAATCCATAGTGACCATTCCAAGCTAGGACAGGTTGCTTACCCGATTATAGGTTGTTTGAAACCGCTACGTGCGTAGTGAAACCCTAGCTCCTAACAAAATAGGACAGGGAAACCCTACCCCAACATAGGGGTGTTTTGACTCTCATTTACTTGCTATGTGCTTTTAGAGTGTATCTCTACAGGGAATGCATATACCAGTTTGCAAGTCTGAATATCAGGCCTGAGGGCATCAGTATCGGAATCTGAGAATCAGTTATATCTGCGGGTATTAGATTCAATTTTTGGGCAGTGATTTTTGGGGAACAGTGATCAGTAATAGAGTACAGTTATTCAGCTACGCTTGTGTCTGTTCTGATTGGGCCGAAATGCTGCGTGTTTTCTCTTTCAGTTCAGAGATTCAGTACAGAATAGCCAATATTCTCCTTCGCTGAGGCAAGGCAGATATCTCATCCGTCAGTCACCGTTCAGCTCAGCGGACTTATGATGACCCAAAGTTTAGAAGAAATTATGGTTATGGCAGCCGCATTAGACCAAGGAATCATTTTACAGAATGAGACCAATATCGATGTACCTCATCCACCCAGGTCACCTGTTGCGCACCCGATCTGGACACCCCAGTTATATCAAGCTCGTGAGTCCACCACATTTGAGTTGATGGGAATGATTGGTGACCTTCAGAGGTCTGTGGCTGATCTCGTCTACGGAATGTCGGCTTCGCCACCAACCACATCGTATGCTGGAAATTTTATACCGCAGGAGCACCTGCTATTGGGGCGAATTATGATCGAGCTCAGCCAACCTGAGGCTGTCCCAAACTATGACCGTGACGTACCAACAACAATTGAGTTTCGCTCTGATATAGCAACCCAAACCCTCGATCAGGCTGAGGCTAGAGGTAAGAACAAAGTGGGAACAGATGCTGATCCCGTTGAACAACTAATGTGGGCAGTCGAGGCTTTGAAAGCCGGGGGGTTCGATAAACAGCAAGTATTCGCAGTTATGACTAAAACTGTGAATAATACTTTCCCCACTCCAGCCGAGGGCAGTTCAAGCCAGGTGGAAAATCGGGATAGGCCCCGTCATGCCAGAACAGTTCCTTCCACTCCCAACCCTGCATCGGGAAAAGATCAGAAAGCTAAGGCAGTGCCTGCCGACCCTTTCGCTAGTGCGTCTAGCAAGAACCCTCAGACTTCAAAGTATCTGCCTCGAGGGCGCAGAGTCTTTCATGCCCTCTATATGCCTTTGTCTAGGGCATTTCAAATTTTGGCTAAAAAGGGGCATCTTAAACCCCTCGAGCCTCGACCTCTCTCGAAGAATCTTCCCCTCACACATGATGCTGCCTTGTACTGCGCGTACCACCAGCAAACCGGTCACAGCACCGACGGTTGTTTCCGCCTTCGCCACGAAGTGCAAGATTTGATCGACAATGAGGTCATCCTCCCACATACCTCAGCAAAGTCTGTCACCGCTGAGTTGTTGGATTTCGAGAATACTGCAAGCATGTGATTAGGGATTGGACCACCTGCGGGCGGCGCTCGGTGTATTTCAGATGTGGCGTTTGGCACGCATTGTTGGGAGCATTTGCGAATGCAATTTTATAACTTCTGGCTTGGGTGTCGAGTTAGTTCTTTGTTTTTGTTTTGAGTCTGTCTCTTTGTCCCGAGTCAGTCTTTTTGCTTAAGGGTCTGTCTTGTTGTGTCAAGTCAGTCCCATTGTATAGAATGTCAGGTGATTCCAGAGTTGTTGCCTCGAACACCGTTTTGTTTTATAATTACCCTTTTGTTTTCTTTTGAGTCTGTCTCTGCTGTGGAGCCAGTTGCAACCAGGAAATCTGAATGAAACAGCTGCGGCTATCACGTTTTTCGTGCCTATTGCTACCTTGAGCTAGTTGTGCCAGAAAATTTGAATGAAACGGCGGAGCATCTCACTTACTCTTCTACATCCCAAACTCATTGCATTGACCTAAGTTTTTCAAAATTTTTTGAACACTACGGTAATGAAAACGAAGAGGAAGGAATTCCTCGAGTTTTGCAAAAATTTGATCAATTGAGAGAAAGAGAGGCTTGCTAAGCCCTTAATGAATGAAATCATATTTGTTAACATGAGTACTGAGAAGGACCCTAGCATGATCCAGATTGGTTCCACACTATCTTCAGCGCGAGCGATTTGTCGCTTTCTTAAAAACTTTCAAAAACAAAATGTTTTGCGCAGTCTTGCGAAGACCTGTGTGGAATCGCTCTTGAGATTGTGCAGCTTAGGATCGCTCTCAGCCTCGAGACTTGAGCCCTTGCTTTCAAACCTTGGACCTTGGGTTCAGATTGTTCAACAATCAACTGCAATGCAAGGCCTGTTTGGCCAGATTTGAAGCAGCCCTCGAACAAGAGGCACCAAAGTCAGATCAAGAAGATCAGACCTTATCAGAAGAAGCTTGCAAAGCTAAATTAGAAACACCCCTCGAACTAGGGGCAAAATGTCCGATGTGCTCGAAGAGTCGAAGATGGATCTTTCTGTAAATCAATACAACAGCCACTCTCCTGAATACGGATGGCTTCAAAACCCTAAAACTATTTGGCATGGACTTGTTACACTTTTACCCTTTGAGAGGCTCGCTAGGCCGAAAATCCGGAAGGGCGACCCAGGCAAAAGTTAGAGCAAGAGAAAAATACAAAAAAAAAAAAGAGAAAAAAAATGCAAAAGAAAAGAGAAGAGAAAAGATGAAAAAAAAAAGAAAAAAAAGAAAAATGAATGAAACGATACAAAAAAAAGAGAATAATTGAAAAGAAAAGAAAAATAAAGCTCGCAAGGTTGAAAACCCGCAAAGGGCGGCCTTGGCAAAAGTTAGAGCCTAAAAAGTGAGGGTTAATACACGAGTGTACCTTAACCGGAACTACGTAAGGCTTGATTCCCATGTTTGGGATACGTAGGCAACTTCATCCTGAAGTCCAGCCACAAACACTTCCAAATCAAGTGTGTCCATGTAATGGTTTTGATCATCTTTACCTTTTCTGAATTCGATAGGTCGATTATGACACAACTTGAACTACGTAAGGCTTGATTCCCATGTTTGGGATACGTAGGCAACTTCATCCTGAAGTCCAGCCACCAACACTTTCAAAGTGACTGTGTCCATATATTGGTTTTGACCATCTTCGTCTTCTCTGTATCCGAGAGTTCGGTTGCGATCATCACTAATGAGGACTGACTACAGTATGCTGCGGCGTTATCCAGACAAGAGGCAACTTTCCATTGCCATGAGTCGCCATCCGAACCAGGGGCAACTTTCCGTTGCCGTGCTGTGCCCTTTGGAACAAGGGGCAATTTTTTATTGCCTCCAACCCGAGGTTGTGCATCTTAAGAGTAAGTTCTGTGCTCATTGAGCAGTGGTTGTTTGCCAAAATGGTTTTTGAGAATTTTTACTGAGGTTGACTATTTTCTCGAAAATTATTCCATCTTTTTCCAAAACTGGACCATTTTCTTGGACCCAAAAAAGGAAAATTTTCAGTGCTCATAACCTGACTTGCATGATTTCAAATCAAAAATCGAATAAGTATGTTAATCTAACTCTCATATTGGTCAAAATTGTCTTAATAGAAAACCAAAACAAAAAATGGTCAAAATGATGAAATAGGGGCACAGTTGAGTCAGGCGTCCTGTCTTTCCCCCATCGCCAGCATACTAGCAAGAAGGGCACAACTGGAACTGTCTATAAAGGACTGAAAGCTCTCTCACCCTCCGAGCAACGAGGTATCAAACCAAGTGCGAAGCACAAATTGGAATGGATCAAGACACTCCACTCCCTCATCCAGGGCATCGACTAAATGTCACCAAAAGAAATAGATGTGAGCTAACAGTGTTGAGCACGAACCCACTACCTCTTGTTTATCCACCGACCATAGCTGGAGAGGGATGAAAAATGAGAGATTGAAGAACAGAGAGATGTACGATGAAAGAAAAATGAGCAGAAGGGTTTTAAGAGAAAAACCAAGCCTGAGGGCCGAGTGATGTGAGAATCACAAATAAGAAGGGTGGGAAACAATACTCGAAGAAACATGCTCCTTGCAAACTAAGATGTCTCTTGTCTTTTATAACACGTCTGTGTGTCTTGTCTTTTGTTTTGACTGTCTCGATTCTTGTTTTGAGTCGTCTCGAGTGTTACTCGATTTGTTTAGGTTGAGTGCCTTTTTGCTTTCTCTGTTGAGTCCTTTTCGCTGTGTTCAGTCATAGGCTCAATACTCGGTTGAAAAACCTTTCCTCAAATCATTTTGTGCTCAGAGTGCTGTGCCATTCCCCACATTTGTGCAAGACATAATTTGGTTATTTCATAAAACTGCAGGGTCCACCCCCGATAAGTGTGAACAGAAAGACCTGAACCTATCTGAAGCTTTTGGATTTCGGATTGCGAACTATGAAATTTTGGAGCATCTGAGTGTGTTTCAACTTCTACAGAGTTTAGAACGAACCGTGTATTCAAAATGAGCAATATGCTGTTGTGGGCTATGAGTTCAGAATGAGTAGTGTTCAGAATGGGCTGTGTGTTCAGAATAAGCAGTGCGTTGTATGAACTGTGTGTATAGGCTGTATGCAGAGTAAACCAAGCACTGTGTTATGGATTGTGTGTTCAGAATGAGCAGTAGGTTGTATGAGTTGTTTTGTTGTTGGCCGGTCGGCTAAATAGATGGCCGGTGGACTTTTTTGGTGGCCGGTGGATGGCCGGTGACCTCCCCCTATGGCCGGTGAACCTCCTACACCTTTGTTTGGGTCTTTGATGTGGTTTGGGGCCTCCATTGCTCAACATAGTGCAAGAGAGTGCATTTTTAAAGCTCAACCGGACTCCATTTTGACCTCGGACCATGTTTTCTGTGCGTAGCACTCGAATGCGTGCAAGGGTGTATCCTTTTCGTATCCTTTTTGTATCTTGCAAACATTCGGAAACTACTTCACATTCATTGCATCATTATGCATGCATACACGCATTGTCATGCGCACGCCGACTTGCATTGTTATGCACCTCCAGGCAGTCTGGCGAGACCTTAAATACGCTCGGTCTAGGAGATCTTAAATCCTCTGAAGGTGCAAGTCCTTTGGTATTTGTCATGCCCGAACGACTCTTGGCGAATTTTATCTTAGGTTCCATTGTCATGCATCCCTCACTCGCATTGTTATGCACACACCTTGTGCATTGTAGCGCATATCATGCTCGCATTATTATGCATCTTCTTTAGGCCGCATCGTTATGCGCACCTTACATGCATCATCATGCATCTTCCTTGCCATGCGTTGTCACGCATTCAAGATCATGTGCATTGTCATGCATCTCAAAAACCACGCGTTGTCGCGCATTCAAATTCATTGTGCATTGTTATGCATTTCAAAAGACGCGCGTTGTCGTGCATTCAAAATCATGCGCATTGTCATGCGTCTCAAAGACGTGCGTCGTCACACACTCGTTTCATTTGCATTATCATGCACGTTTCATGCATTCCAAAAAAACAAAAACAAAAACAAAAACAAAAAAAAAACATGCATTATCATGCATTTTTCCTCCATTTGCATTTTCATGCATTTTTTCAAAAACAAAAAAAAAACAAAAAAACAACATACATATGTCATGCATTCCATTGTAAATAGCGCATATGTCATGCATCACGGTAAATATTACATACATTCCATTGCATTTTAGCTAGTAAATATTGCATTGTAGCTTGCATGCATTTATTGCATCACCTCCATTTACGACTTGCGCCTTTCCATGTTGAGCTTGGTCTGGTATGTGCCCGCTCTTCGTGTTGAAGTACGATTATGATATTATGTGTACGCACCTAGTGTTGTGGGTGACGGCATCGTTTCCGTGTTAAACGTGGTTTGTATGTGTCCATGCCTTTCCTAGGCAAGATACGGTTCGGCCGCGTGCCTTATCCATTGTAAATAGTGCATATGTCATGCATTACACTGTATATAGTACATATGTCATGCATCTCACTGTAAATATTGCATTTACATACATTCCATTGCATTTTAGCTAGTAAATATTGCATTGTAGCTTGCATGCATTTATTGCATCACCTCCATTTACGGCTTGCGTCATTCCATGTTGAGCTTGGTCTGGTATGTGCCTGTACTCTTCGTGTTGAAGCACGGTTATGATATTATGTGTACGCACCTAGTGTTGTGGGTGACGGCACTGTTTCCGTGTTAAATGTGGTCTGTATGTGTCCATGCCTTTCCTAGGCACGATACGGTTTGGCCGCAGGCCTTATCCACTACATCCATTGCATTTTAGCTAGTAAATATTGCATTGTACATAGCTTGCATTGTCATGCATCTTTCCTTACATGCATTGTAGTACATTCCTCCTTACTTTGCATTGTCATGCATTTCCCAACTGCATCATTGCATGCATTCACTGCATCACCTCCATCTACGGCTTGCGCCTTTCCATGTTGAGCTTGGTTTGGTATGTGCCCATACTTTTCGTGTTGAAGCACAGTTATGATATTATGTGTATGCACCTAGTGTTGAGGGTGACGGCACCGTTTCTGTGTTAAACGTGATTTGTTTGTGTCCATGCCTTTCCTAGGCAAGATATGTTTTGGTCGCGCACCATATCCATTTCATTCATTGCATTGTAGTGTAGTGTTTTGCATCCAGCATTTAGGATCATAGTCTTTCCTCAGCGGGTCATTCCTCACTTATATCATCCCACCCAATTACTTGTATCTTGTGTCTGTCTACGCAACTCATAGTTCTGCATGTGTACGCGCCTATTCCACTGCTGGTATTGTGGTTTGAGGGTATAGGCGCCTTTTCTATGGTAGACGGACTTTGCATCTCCATCATCTTTATGATATTTGTGTGGTTTTAAACCGCTTATGGTTTGATTATGTTTCAAATGCATTGCATATCATTTGCATTGTTTATACATAGTTTTGTAAATATTGAATATCATTTTGCGCATAGGTTGCATTGTCATGCACTCCTACATTTGTGTTGTCACGCAGTCTTAACTTGCATTGTCATGCATATTGCTAACAATATTGTACCTGTTAAGTTTCTCTCTTTTACAGGCACGATATTGTATGTACGATTCATTTGAGGCTGGCGCAACCAGACGAATCGGATAGGTATCATATTCTCCACGTGAAACGTAGCGAGAATTACACATTTCTCTTACATCCTTTCTGCATTGTAATGTAGTTGGATTTGTGTTTGATTGCTTAAAACTGTCGCATGTTATGCTTCGTTACAGCTTTCTTTGCATGATCATAAGTTATGCTCGACTTTGTGCATTGTCAGTTGCATTTTGCCCCTGCCTTTGGGCACATATCTTTATTGTCTTGCATGTTTGTCTAAGTCTTCGGCCTTGTCAAAAATGGGTCGTCTCTAGGCTTTGACACTCACTCCCGTCATTGTTATGACTTTCAAGTTCTATCAAAGAGGGGCAACTATAGACACCCCATTTTTAACCGTCCTCAAGACTTGGACGTCACCGTTTGAACACTCGGTGATCATCCATGTTCGTGTTCATTTTGAGTTCCCGGAGGTCTCGGCTACGCGCCTTGCCTCAGGATCTCTCAACTCGGTTGTCTTGTGCTTGGTTGGACCAAACACTTGTTGGTTTTTGCTTTGGAGGGCAGGGAATGGCTTATTGGCCATCCCCACACCTCACCGGCCGTGGCTTGAGGCCACCGGCCACTGTTTTGTTGCCATCGGCCAAATGTTTGGCCGGTCGACACTATTGATGGTCGGCCGACCATTGTTTTGGCCAATTTGGCATCTTTGGCTGGCCGACCACTGTGCATCTACTTTTGGCAGATATTTTGTGCCAGCTGTAATAGCTGGCACCCACTTTGCCCCCCTCCATACACGTGTATTGAGGGATTTCACTCTTGCTTAGCTTGTTTTGTAAGCTTTGCAAGAGTGATCCTCTATAAAGAGAGGCCTTCTCCTCCCTTCTCAAGGGTTAGAAGGTTGAGTTCCAGAGCTCTGAGATTAGGGTTAGGGTTCTGTATCTATTATATCTCTATATCTTCCTCTCTTTGTGTATTTGTGTATGTTTGTCCTTACTTTTGTGCACAAACACCTACTGTTACACTTTTCTTTAGCTACTGAGGTACTAAAGAGTGATTTTCAGAGTTTTTTGAGTGGATTCAAGCTTGAGGAAGCAGTAGGAGCTCAGTTCTTGAAAGGGGTCTTCAAGGGTAAGAACTTTGCTCTTTATTCTCCATTTTTGCATAGGCTTTTAGCCATCCTTGCATCTGTTTTTAAGCTTAACTTATAACATATAAAAGTTCTGATTTTAAGTTTTTAAAATAGTTGTTTGAGGTTGCTTTCGTGTTTGGGGTTGTTTGACCCCTCTTAGGCCTTGTTTGGCCCCCATTTTGTGCTATTTTGGTGAGCTCCGGGACCACCTTGTTTGGGCCTCCTCACCACTAAAATCCCTAATAGGGATGGTGCTTTAAGGTCCTAAGAAGGAGAGGGCCATCCCCTCTCCTTGTTGTCTTCAAAAGTTGTCATTTTAGCCTCATGTGTGAGCACCATTGTTGAGTTCATGTTGGCCATGTCTTAGCTAGTATTTGTGCTTATTTTGCCATGATATAGCACTGTTTTAAGTTGGCTTAGACACACCATGCATGCTTTGCATCCTTGTCTTGTAATGCCATGAAATTGCCTTAACATGCACCTAGCATTTAGACCACTATGCTTACTTATTTTGGCTTAGCTTTGTGAAGCTTTTATGCATGTTTTGATGTACTTGAGGTCTATTTTTGGTTGTTTGGGCCATCCATGGCTTGCTTTGTATAGCTACCATGCAATCTCCCTTGTAGGCCCTGAGTGTTGACCCCTCTAGCATGCTTTACTTGCTTTGTTTCAGTGGTTTGGAACCACTTATCATGTCATTTCAGTCCTCATAGCATGCTTGTATGCTTGCATTTGATGCTCTTTTAATGCTTTAAAAAGTTGGTGTTTCATGCTCTATGTTTGTGCCATTGTGTATGCTTCTAGGAGTAGATCATTTAGATGCCATATAAGTGGTTTTTGGGGCTTACTTTGGCATGATTTAGGACTGTTTTGATTCACTTTAGTCATTTGCTTCACGTGTCACATGACCATAGTTTAAGTCCTCGGGCTTGGTTGCATGCCTTGCTTGCATTGGTAGGTTGATTTGGCATCATCTCCTACATGTTTTCAAAGCTTATCATGTATGCTATTTGTCCATGTTAAGTGTGCTTAAAAGTCCCCTCTTTGTGCCTAAGTGTTGGACCATGTTTGCATGCATGTTTGTATGTGCATTTGCCCCTCATTTCCTTGGCATTTGGCCGCTGTTTTGGGCTTATTTGAGAGCTGCCCAAACTAGTTTAAGACCATCCTCTGCACGTTGTTGCATGCTCGCCTTGTGTGTCGTTGCATGCTTGGCCTATTGCATGTTGTTGCATGCTTGAAACACTTTGTATTTGGCATGCATTCTCTTGGTTAAGTTGCTTAACATGTTGTCACATGTCTTGCATACTTATATGTCCACATTGCATCTTGTATGCTTGTCATTAGCATAGTTGTTCCATGCCTTGTATGCTTGTTTGCTTAGGTTGCGTGCCTATTGCATGTTTGTCCACATGTTCATGTTGCATACTTAGGTCACATGCCTAGGTTGCATTTTGCATGCATGCCTTGCCTCTTGAATCACCATAATAGAGGTTGGGTCCCTTGTTTGTTTTGTGTGCATTACATTTGACATTAAAATGCACACCTTGGCCTCTTTAGCCATCATGCATTGAAATGCGCGATTGGTGGCCCGAGGGTCGAGGACCATCCTTCTTTGAGTCATGAACATGATAAGGAGGGTGTTTGTGCACACATTTGCTTGAAATGTATTGCCATGCCATGTTTGTCCTCTGCTGCTGTCACGACAGGATTCTGCAGGCATATATGGTTGGTCGACCATATATATTGCCGACCGACCAATGATGGATGGCCGAGAGTTGAATATTTGGTCGATGACCCTTCTACCATGGTCGGTGATGCTCTACAGTGTTCAGAGAGTGTTCCTTGGGACTTGTGCAATTTTCAAAAGAGCAGAGCAGGGTAAACAGAGGCAGCTTGTGCATGGTGACGGATTTTCGAGCAAACCCGAGCACGTATGCATTGGACCCTCTTCCCGAGGCTGTTTTATTGCTTTCTTAGCTTAGTTAATTTGCTTAACTAGTTAGGTAGTCTGTAATAATTAATTAGCTTGTAGGTTAATTAATTTATATTATTCTTTTGGTTCCTCCGAGCGAGGGCGAATGTGTAATAAGTGTGGGTGTGTGTGTGCATGTCTTCCAACCCCCATTTCTTTCTCCCTTTTACTTACCTGCTTTTGATGGTTAGTACTAGGGCATATTTAATTTAGCATACCTTATGCTATGCATGCGTGCATTCATTCATCAGTATTGCATGCACCGGGCTCGGCGCATCATGCTAACTGCATAGTATTTCAAATCTAACTTGAATACATGTTACTTGTTGCATTTCACATGCCATCCTAGGATTAGCCGAGCCTATTCTAGATTGCATTTTGCCTGTGATGCATTAGCCATTTAACATAGACTTGGATCATACGTTTGATTGCTAACATGTTCTTTGTTTTGGCTCGGAGTACGCTGTAAGTATTTATGCTTTAGCATCTCGCATGAGTGTAAATGTTAACAAGACAGCATGCTTACCATGTGGCTATGTGCTTATGTGATATTACTGCCTGAATGCCTGTGGGTGAAGGTTGGATTGCTTAAGTTGGAATAACTCGTTGAAATCCGTATTTTTAGCCTACTTGCGAGTAGCAAATTTCAAACCATTTTCCGAACAAACGAATATGCAATGTTTTGTTCCAAATTAGGCGATCTGGTCTATACTTTTGTGTTGTGCGCATCACATAGTAAGATTAGGCTAATAACCGGTTTAAGAACATATAACATTTTCAAAACTAGATATCATAGTTAGTAGAGGCCGATCTTCGGATCGGGCGAGCGGGGGTGCTCATAGCTGACCTTCCGAAATCATACCCAAGTTCTTGAGCCGAGGCAACTTTGGTGATGACGGACATGTGGCCTTAAGCAACGAGTCATGATTTCCTAAATTTCCCCAAAATAAAATATTTAGGTGGCGACTCTGTATCTGGCAAAGCAATCCATGTTTGGCACTTCTTTCTAAAAAATCTGTTTTCCAAAACGATTTGCCGGATTTTGACTCTTTGGTGATTTATCAATCTCACATTGCACATTGTGAGATCAGATTAAGAACCGACACACAAATCGAGTCTGAACTGTAGCATGGGGCCCAAGGGCGCGTCTACAAGGCCCCTAAATCCTTTGATACTAACCTCAAGTGCGTGACTATTGGCAAAACAACTTTTGAGCCTTTGACCGTCTATTCTTCGAACTCTAACACCATATCAAACAAGTCATCACCGACATCTCTCTTAGCTGGTTTAATCCTTCTAATGATACTATCCACTGAAACTCAACCAATGGTTTTTTTCCCAGCAAACTAACATATTCCTTACTCCATCAACCACCCTTGATTCAACCTTTCTTTAACTAGTCTTGGATTTGGTCTATCCTTACAACTCTTCATATCCACTTTTTTATTTGGCTTGCCTCTCAACAAAGAATCATGACCAAATCATTCACTCATCTCTGCTACTTATCACTTGATCCTCTTTGCCCGGACTGTGGAGCCCACTCTAAAGCTACCATTCATGTCCTACGTGACTGCTATTTGGAATGCAATCCTTGTTCCCATCTCCTTACTACCATATTTCCTCCTCAATCACTCTGAATGGTTACATACTGATAGCGAACCATTTGCAGCAGCTCATAATCCAGCAGATCACAATCCATCTGTAGCAGCTCATAATCTAGTGGATCATGTTGTAATAGAGTTAGTTAGAAGTAGTTAGTTATAACAGAGTTAGTTAGAGGTGGTTAGTTAGTTAGGATTGTTAGCATTGTATCTGATATGTATATATATATCATTGTGATAGGGCTGGGTATAGGGTCATCCGAACCGCCCAAACCGCCCTACCTGATCCAAACCGCACATGTATGGGCAGTTTCGCAAACACATTAGGGTAGGGTGCGGTTTGGATTTTATGTAAATTTCGGGTTGCGGGTTTGACCCGCACCCGCCCAACCTGCCCGCATAAAACTCTTTTTTATTTTTTTTATTTTTTTTAATCTGATCTATCATCTGACCGTTCAAAATAACCTATTTTTTCCCCCTACACATCTAATCGTTTAAAACAAGAAAAACCCTAATCTAATCAAACTCACTCACTCACTCATTAGAACTGTATCTCCTCTCCTCCTCTCGGTCTCTCTCTCACTCTCACTCGCGATTTTCATCTGCGCACTCAGTGATCGTGTCTCTCTCTCACAAGATCGACCGATCGATCGACCTCATCGCACATAGGTAAAGCCCCTCTCTCTGATCTCTGTCTATGTCTTGCTCTCCCCGATCTTTGGTTTTTTTTCGAACATATGAGATCTGTCTCTCTCTGATCTGTCTCCCTTACTATCTCATCTCCTTCACTCTCTCATCTCACAGTCGCTTACTCTTTGGTTTTGCATCTACACCGATCGACTCTCTCTAACAGGTAAGCCTCTCTCTCTCTCTCTCTCTCTCTCTCTCTCGGTCTGTGTTTGTTTGTTTGTTTGGAGTGTATCTTTGATTTAATTTTTGATTTAAGTAACAGATTTTTTTGATTTAAATCTATCTGTGTAATTTATCTGTATTGAAATCAGTTCATAAATCTGTTTAATTTGTTATTTAATTTTTGTTTATCTGTTTGGAATGTCTCTTAATCTCTAGTTCATAAATCAGTTCATAAATCAATGTCTCTTACTCTCTAGTTTATCTGTTTGTTTGGAATCTATCTGTATTGAATCAGTTCATAAATCTGTTTAATTTTTATTTAATTTTTTTTTAAATCTGTATTGAAATTGGATCTGTATTGAATCTGTATAGATCTGTCTGTGTTTATTTATTTATTGGATCTGTATAAATTGGATCAGTTCATAGATCTGTCTATGTTTATTTATTCATTTTTTGTTTGTTGCAACAGATCTGTGTTTTTGGAATTAAATCTGTGGTATTGGATTGAATTAAATCTATGGTATTGGATTGAATTAAATCTGTGATGAATCTGTTATGAAAATTAAAATTGAAATGTGTTGAATCTGTATTGAATTTGAATCAGATGTTTTTTTTGGAATTCAATCTGTTATTAAAAATAAATCTATTTTTTGGATTAATTTTTGATTAAATCTGTTGAATTAATTTGTTTGATTGAATTAATTTTTGTTGAATCTGTGACTGTTTTTGTAATCCAGTTTAAATGGAGGATAGTATTCAATCTCCCGCAATCAATCTTGTACCTCTGGAATCCTCTAATTCTCAAATGAATCCCCTCTTAGTCGAACTCGAACCTGAACCTGAACCTAAGCCTCCTAGACCCCCAAAGAGAAAGAGTGAGGGTGGAGAGGGGAGAGCATCATCCACAGTTTGGGATCATTTTGACAAGGTTGTAGGGACCGATGGGAAGCGTAGAGCCGTATGTAAATATTGTAAGAAAGAGTATATGGTTGACTCTAGACTTCATGGGACTAGCAATTTGAGGAGTCATACACCCAATTGTAAAGAAGAAACATTGGGTCGAAAAATTGAGTTGTGTTTGATTGAGTGGAACATTGATAGCATATTCACCTTAACAGTTGATAATGCTAGTTCTAATAATCTTACCATTCAATATTTGAAAACGATAACCAAAGATTGGAAGGGGACTATTTTGCAACATGAGTTTATTCATATGCGTTGTTGTGCACATATTCTTAATCTCGTTGTGAGTGATGGGTTGAAAGAAATAGATGATTCTATTGCCAACATTAGACTTGCGGTGAGATATGTGAGGTCTTCTTCTCAAAGCCATGATGTTTTTAAGAAATGTGCGGCCATACTCAAACTTGATTCAAAAGCTCTTGTATGCCTAGATGTACCAACTAGGTGGAACTCTACCTATTTGATGTTAGAGGCCGCCGAAAAGTATGAGAAGGCTTTTAACCGATTGAAGTTTGTGGATTCCAACTTTGAACCTTATTTCATGGATGTTGATGGTGGCATAAGAAGAAGTCCGAATGAATTGGATTGGAAAAAGTGTAGAATTTTTTTGAGGTTTCTAAAATTATTTTATGTTGCAACTAAGAAATTTTCGAGGTCTCTCTTTGTTGCTTCCAATGTTTTTTACAAAGAGATGTTTGTTATTGAAAGCAAAATTAACCAATTAATTTTGGAGGAGGATGATACTTTGAGCTCAATGGCAAAGACTATGAAGTTAAAGTTTAGCAAGTATTGGGGAGATGGAAGTAAAATCAATCTGTTGTTGTATGTTGCAGTGGTTCTTGATCCTACCAAAAAAATGACATACTTGGAGTTTTGTTTTTCCAATTTATTTCTTAGAGATAATAGGAAAGTGGAAGAGATGGTAGAAAAGGTTAAGAGTTGTTTGAGTCGTTTCTATAGCCATTATGTCACACTTTATCCTTCAAATGAGAAACTTCCAAGTGTGAGTGAAGTTGTGAATATGGTGGAAGATGATGATGATGATGATCCCTATTCTTTAGTTGACTCCCAATTTAATTCCTATTTGGAGGGGCGATGCACTAGTGGATCTAAGTCGGAATTGGAACAATATTTATCCGAGGTTGAACATTTTGCAAAGAATCAAACATTTGAGATTCTGGATTATTGAAAGGTGAATGCAACCAAATATAGGGTGTTATCACAACTTGCAAGGGATGTGTTGGCCATGCCTATTTCTACCGTTGCATCGGAGTCGGCTTTTAGTATGAGAGGGCGTATTCTTGACCCATTTCGTAGTTCACTCTCACCTTTTATGGTTGAAGCTCTTGTATGTACTCAAAATTGGCTTCGAAGCAACCTTCCAATTTCTCTTCAAAAGGCGATGGATGATGTAGAGGAATTTGAGCAATATGACTCGGGTAAATGAGAATTTATTTATCTTCATTTTTATTTGTATTGTTCATTTTCTAATGTAAGTTTTATTAATCTTCTCTTGTTGATTCCTAATTAGGTACTTTGGAGTCAAGCTCATCTTCAACTTCAACCTATAATGTTGATGCTATAATTGATCTCTAATATCCATTTGATCATTGGTAATTTTTTTATATACTCAACACATTTTCTTACTATATTGAGATGAAATATATAGACATTTGTTTATCTTTTCATTTTTTACTATAATTGAAGATTAAAGTTTATATTTTTTCAATTTGTTTTTGTGTAGGGTTGATCAACCAAATGCATAGAATTGGAATTGGAATTCGAATTGGTAAAAGTTGGGTGGGATGTGAATGAAGTTTGACAACATGTGAATGAAGGATTGGAATTGAAATGTTTTTATTTTATTTCATGGGTTTGTATTGAATGAAGTTTAACAACAATTTTTTTTTTTAATTGCATTTTGCTTTTGGATGAATGTAAGTTAATGAATTTTTTTTTTTTTTTTTGCATTTTGGATTAATGTAAGTTAATGAAGAATTATTTTCTTTTTTCTTTTTTTTTTTGTATTTGGGTTAGGAATGATGAATGTAGAATTTTCAAGGTAAGATTTTTTTTATTTGGGTTATGAATGATGAATGTAGGATGAATGCATGTTAATGATGAATGTAGATTTTGAGTGATTTGTTTAGGTTTCGAATTGAATTTGTTGTGTTTTTTATTTTGTAAGTTTTTTATAAGTTTTAATTCATTAATTATTAATGTTGGAGCATTTTATAAAATATGAGGAAAAAGGTCCAAAATAAAGATTGACAAAATGGGAGGAAAAAAAAGGGTTTAAAAATAATTTTTGAAAAAAGTTCAATCCGCAAACCGCCCGCAACCGCCCGCACATCCGCGAATCCTATCCGCACAAACCGCAAACCGCATTGCGGGCGGTTACGGGTTGACTTTTTCCTAAACCGCATAGATGCGGGCGGGTCCAAACCGAACCGCAAACCGTCCCAAACCGAACCGTGGACACCCCTAGTAAGTGAGCAGAGGATATTATGAAAATATATTCAAACTCAACAATTCTTCATGGTATCAGAGAATTAAAGCTCCAAAGAGCATCTCTCTAATGGCGTCATCTCCAATGATGATTCCATTATCTTCAACATCGTCTTTAACTACAATCTCTTCAAATCTCAACATGCTCGTCTCTAATCTGAGTTCTCTTGTGACTGTAAAACTAGATAATACAAATTTCATTATCTGGAGCAATCAAATGAAGAACATTCTTCGCGCTACCGATTTGCTGAAGTTTGTTGATGGCTTGTATCCATGTCCAGAGGACTATATCTGCAATTCATTTGGTGTAGAAATGTGCAATCCTGAAGCACTTCAATGGAAGATGATTGGTGCATAAATAAGCTGCATTACAGCCACGCTCTCACCTGTTATCTTCACCACTGTTCTTCATTTTCAAACTAGTTCAGAGATTTGGTTTGCATTAGGCAAACGATTTACAACTTTGTCAAGATCGCATATCCATCAGCTTAAGAACAAATTAAATTTCGTCTCGAAAAATTCTGACTCAATGGAGGTATATCTCAGAAGCATTAAAAATCTTGTTGATCAACTTAGCATTGCTTCCTCATTTCTTGAAGATGAAGACATTGTTCTTATTACTTTGAATGGCTTACCTGCGGAATATGATTCATTCAAAACTGCAATTTGAGTAAGATCAAAGAGCATATCTATGGATGAGCTTTCATCCTTACTATGTTCAGAAGAAATTCACATTGAAGGAAAAATAAAGCAGTCCTCTGCTCTTACTGTTGCCTATACAACAATGAAGGATTCTCCATCATCCAAAGGTTTCACTTCTTATCACAATAATCGCGGTTCTTCTCGCCATGACTCAAGAGGTTCCTACCGAGGGTTGTACAGATCTGGTCCAGACAGATCTTCAAACTTCAGAGGCAGATCTTCAAATCGTGGCAGATCCGATAGATCAGATTTTGGTTCTGGTAGATCAGATTTTGGTTCTGGTAGATCAAATTTTGGTTCTGTTTGTCAAATCTATGGTAAACCTAACCACTCTGCCTTGGATTGCTGGAATCGACTGGATCTTGATTTTCAGTCACAGTTATCTTTTTCTCCTCAATCTCACTCCCAAACTCATTCTAAAGCTTATGTTGCCTCCATGACTGATGATACTACATCTCAGCCCTCCACTCCTTGGTTTTTGGATTCTGCTGCCTCTGAACATGTGACAAATGATCTTCATCGTTTAAACTCCTATCAGCCTTACTCTAGTTCTAACTAAGTTACTATTGGCAATGGTGACTCTCTCCCCATTCACAACACTGGGAAAGGTATTTTGCCAACTCCATATCATTCTTTTAAGCTTAACAAAGTTCTTCATGTTCCTACTATTTCATCTAATCTTCTTTCAATACAACAATTAGCAAAAGACAACAATTGCTCTATCATTTTTGATCACTCTTCCTTTGCCATTCAGGACAAAGTTTCTAAGGCTATTCTTCACAAAGGATATCATGCCAATGGTTTATATCATTTTACTTCACCTCCTGCTTTGTCTTTGCCTTCATCTATTGCTTTTGCATTTTCTACTATTGGTTCAACATCATCTGTTGAAATTTGGCATAAAAGATTAGGCCATCCCTCTTTTTCAAAGCTTTAACCACTTAAGTCTCAATTGTCAATTGTTTTCAATAAAAATGACTTCAGTTGTATTGATTGTTCTGTTTCCAAATGTCATAGACTTCTATTTAAACTTTCAAATTCTACTGTTAATAATCCATTGTTTTTGATTCATAGTGATGTTTGGGGTCCGTTTCATGGCTCCTCTACTGGTTACAAATATTATGTACTGTTTGTTGATGATTTCAGTCGATTCATATGGATTTATCCTCTTTTTAATAAAAGTGAGGTATTTTCCAAATTCATGATTTTTAAGGCTTTTGTTAAAAAACAATTTGGTCTTCCTCTTAAAATTTTACGAACTGATGGTGGCGGTGAATTTGCTAATCATTCCACGTCCAACTTTATGAATCTTCATGGCATACTTCATCAACACTCTTGTCCTCATACTCTATCTCATAATGGAGTTGTAGAAAGGAAGCATTTGCACATCAGTGAAACAGCTATCTCTCTTCTTCATCATTTTTCTTTACCTCTTACCTACTAGTTTGATGCCATAGCTACTGCCACATACCTCATCAATAGACTTCCTAGTGCTTCTCGGTCGAACTGCTCTCCTTTTGAACTTCTTTTTAAAACCAAACATGACTACACGCATCTGAAAGTGTTTGGATGCCTCTGTTTTCCTTGGATGAAGCCATACTTCTCTCATAAATTAGCTCTCAAATCTACTCCTTGCATTTTTCTTGGTTATCATCCCTCTGTTAAAGGTTATCGTTGTCTCAATTCTGTCACAGGTTCTATTTTGCTTTCTAGACATGTTTGATTTCAAGAACATATTTTCCCTTTTGCTGCTTCTTCTACTGCGCTTACTTATCCCCCTTCTTTGTCCAGTTTACAACACTTTTTCTGGTATCCTTCCCCTATCCACCGACCTGCTGCTATTGCTCAACCTGTTGTTTCTCAGTCTGCCTCACTTCCATCTGCTATATTTCGGCCTCTTGCTCAGCCTACTTCTGCTAACCCTGTTATTTCCCAGTCTGCCTCACTTCTATCTGCTGTGTTTCGGCCTCCTGCTCAGCCTCATTCTACACCTAAATCTGCTGTCCCACAGTCTGCTTCTCATCTTCCCTCTCAGCTTACCTCTTCTCCTTCTATTCCAATTGGTTCTATCGAGGTTGTTTTACCTCTCCCTCCTCCTTTTACTAATACTCACCCCATGCAAGCCAAATCCAAAAGCAAGCCTTTCTGTTTGTCTACCTCTCTTTTTTCTCATTCTCTTCCTGCCAATTCTTTCACCGAGCCCACTTCCTATACACATGCTCTTTCTTCTCCGGTTTGGTTCCAAGCCATGATGGATGAATACACTGCTCTTCAGCAACAGGGTACCTGGTCTCTTGTTCCTTTTCTATCCTCTAAACATTTTATTGGCTGCAAGTGGGTTTTTAAAATCAAACACAACTCGGATGGTACTATTACCCAGCACAAAGCTCGCCTTGTGGCTAAGGGATTTCTTCAACAACAGTGTGTGGATTTTCAGGACACCTTCAGTCCAGTTGCCAAACAACCAACCATTCATATCTTACTTTGTTTGGCCTTACATTATCAACGGCCTCTCAAACAATTGGACATTAGCAATGCATTCTTACATGGCCAGCTTCAGGAGGAGGTGTATATGGACCAGCCACCGGGGTTTGTTGATCCACAAAATGTTTCTTTAGTTTGTAAGCTCCACAAGGCTCTCTATGGTCTCAAACAAGCTCCCCGAGCTTGGTTCTCCACATTTTCTTCTTTTCTTCTCTCCGAAGAGTTTATTCAAAGCAAGTGTGATTCTTCATTATTTGTTCGCAAAACTTCCACCTCTATTACTTACTTTTTGATATATGTGGACGACATTCTTTTAAAAGGCAATAATCAGTCTTAGATTCAAACTTTGTTGGCTCATATGCACCTTCCTTTCTCTATGAAGGAGTTAGGCAATATTTCTTACTTCCTTGGGATTTCGGTTCAACCTACCTCTCATGGTTTCTTCCTCTCTCAGCATAAGTATGCTAAAGAACTCTTTATCAAAGCAGGCATGGTTGATTGCAAACCTTGTGCCACACCTATATCTGTCAAACTACTAAATGAAGCTGCTGATTCTCTGCCATGCTCCCAACCTTTTCTTTATCGTAGCATTGTTGGGGCCTTTCAATATCTTATAATCACCAGACCCGAGTTGTCTTATGCTGTGAATTAAGCTTGTCAATTCATGCACTCCCCCACAGTGGGTCATTTCTCATCCGTTAAACGCATCCTAAGATATGTGAAAGGCACATTGGCCCATGGTCTTCATTTTACTCCTAGTCATTTTGGTTTACAAGCATATAGTGATTCCAATTGGGCTGGGGATCCAGCTGACAGACGTTCTACTTCTGGCTATTGTGTTTACTTGGGTAATAATCTAATTTCATGGTCTTCCAAAAAGCAATCAACAGTATCTCGCTTTTCTACCAAAGCAGAATACCGCTCTTTAGCTCATACTGTAGCAGAGTTAACTTGGCTTCAAATGTTGCTTGTTGATTTCTCTATTCCTCACACCTCTCCTACCATCTTATGGTGTGATAACCTGTCCTCTATATCCTTGGCTACCAATCCGATGTTTCATAGCAGATCCAAACACATCGAAGTCGACTGCCATTTTCTTTGCGACAAAGTTGCAGCCCACTAACTCCTTCTCAAGTATGTTTCCACAATAGACCAATTAGCTGACATTTTCACCAAGTCCCTTTCCACTGCTTGCTTCTCCTATCTGACTCACAAGCTCATGGTCTCCCCTTCGCCCATTCGCTTGACAGGGGATGATAGCGAACCATCTGCAGCAGCTCATAATCCAGCAGATCACAATCCATCTGCAGCAGCTCATAATCTAGCAGATCATGTTGTAACAGAGTTAGTTAGAAGTGGTTAGTTATAACAAAGTTAGTTAGAGATGGTTAGTTAGTTGGGATTGTTAGCATTGTATTTGATATGTATATATATATATATATATATATCATTGTAAGTGAGCAGAGGATATTATGAAAATATATTCAAACTCAACAATTCTTCACATACCAATTGCATTTCCTCTGACCTCCACCAATCTTCAATCCCCTAGCCCACTATCTTTTCCTTCACCTGCTGGTATATTTGGGGGAAAAAAAAAAACTAAAAAATCTTCCAACCATCTTCACAACTTTTTCCTTTTAACTCACTTCTCCTCACCTCTTGGATAGTCAACCATGCAACCAACTAGCACTTTATCTCTAACCCTATTACCCATACTTTGGCTAACCACATCACCAAACTTGTTAGCTAGGATAAACCTCCTCTGGGCCACTTTAAACTTCACACTAACGAAGCATCAAAGAGCAACCCTGGTGTTGTCACTGGAGGAGGTCTCATTTGCAATGATCTAAGTCAATGGATAGTAGGCTTCACTAAAATATTGGTGTCGCATTTTGCCTAGCAGCTGAGCTGTGGGTTCTTAGAGATGGCTTACAACTTGCCCACAATCTCCATTTGACTCCCTTGCTTATTGAAATTGATTCTCGCTATGTGTTGGACACTTTCACTAACAAAGACACTAGCCTCCATAATTATAATAATATCATTTTTTATCGTAGGCACCTTTTAGACCAACTAAACTCACCTCAGATTGAGCATATCTTTCGCAAAGGAAACAAATGTGCAAACATCCTTGCCAACAAAGGTCTTCTTAGCGAAACAAACTTTAAGTTTTTCTCTTCTCCCCCATAATGTATCTCTTTAAAACTCTTTGATGATGTTAAAGGGTTCTTCTACCCTAAACTTGTAAACGCTTAACTTTATTTATGCTATGCCATCTTTACCACAAAAAAATAAAATAAAAAATGACCATTCATATTGTATGTTGAAAATACAAATAATAATTTTCATAATTTTTTAAATTACACTAATCATCATTATTAGTATTTTGTTTAGTTGCAATGTTAATAGAGATCATTTTGTCTTTTAATATTAAAATTTTTTGTTTAATTATATTTACCATCACATACACGTTCATCTCTATAACTACCTCCAACACTGGGGTATTACGGGTACTTGTCAATATAATTTACTTTTAAAAATGACATTTTATTTTCAGCTCCTCCATTATAATATTTTTGCTAGTGTACTTCGTGACATTTTATTTACTTTTAAAAATGACATTTTACTTTTAAAAATGACATTTTATTTTTAACTCTTCGTGACACAAAAATAGTACTTCTAGTATAAGTCTTCTAAGAGGGGAGCATCTATTTACACACACTATTCTCTCTCTATACTCATCCTTCACACACAACTTCCCAACACACTCTCTCATTAAGTGTGCGGGAAGAGGGGATATGGTGTGTGCATATAGAAGCTCCCTTCTAAGAGTGCGCTGTGTTTTGTTTGGACGAAAATACCCTTATTGAATCTCAACGCTTGAAAGAACTTACTAGAATATTATATATTAAATAAAATCATAAATGTGACATCAAATTCATTATTTTTTTTTTCAAAATTTGAAAAAAAAAGATAAACAATTCAAAAAGACAAAATTTATTAATTTTTAGAGCTATGAAAAATAATATTATTGCGAATTCATATATTCTTAATACATTAGATGATTGAGGAATCTTATATTTATTAACGCTTGAAAGAACTTACTAGAATATTATATATTAAATAAAATCATAAACAATGTGACATTAAATTCATCACTTTTGTTTATTTTTTCAAAATATGAAAAAGGGTAAATAATTAAAAAAGATAAAATTTATTAATTTTTAGAGTTACCTTTGCAAATTCATATATTCTCAATACATTAGATGATTGAGGAATTTACACTTATAGTTTTGTTCATGAAATTTAATTTCAAAAATTAAAAATATTTTTAATTATAAAAATCTAAATAAATTAAAATTATTTGTAAAATTTCCATTCATATTAAATAAGAAACGGAAAATTAGGAGGAAAAAATATACCATTATAAAGAATTAAACTTTTTAAAAATAATTTATAAAAAAAATAAGTTTGGCATGATTGAATAATGCAAAACCTAAGTGATTTGTGATTAGATCAAGATTTAATTATTCCAATTCCCAATCAATTAAAACTCACAATCTAAATCATCAAGCACTTACGAAAGTGATTTAGATTGTTATTTTCGAAAAACAATAAATTGACACAAACGATTTTTATGTGAAAAAATCACAATTGAAGCACCTTCAATTGTGATAAAAAACCACGGGCGAAACGCCACTAATCAATCCACTACTGAAGAAAGAAAGATTACAAAGATAACAAACAAATTACCCAAATGCTTCCAATTTATCTTCAAATCTGTTGTATATCTTTCACCACAACCTTCGTCTCGGAATTGATTAGATTGAAGTTGAATCCACAACTTCTATTGTCGAATCAATGACCACGCTCGAATATCCGGATTCCACCAAAGAAGAATACTTTTGAATATGAACAATCAAGCTCCTTGATGTGTGCTTGTCAAAACATGAGTTTAATACTCAATCAAAACATTAAGGAAAACAAGAAAAACAAGCACCAAAACAAAACCCTAGAGCTCCCAAAACAGATCTAGGAGACTTAATCCTAAAATAAGACTTAAACACAAATATATAGAAAATAGGGGCCTCGTACTCCACTCGAGCGCAGAACATTCCGCTCGAGCGGAATCACTAAAACACGCGTGTGAATAAATAGGTTTCCACTCGAGCGCTGGAACCCACGCTCGAGCACGAAATCACACTTCCCAGTATTTTTGTAGACACGCCCAACTATTGAGATAGTGCATATTCCGCTCGAGTGCAAATGGTCCTGCTCAAGCGGGAATACCAAAAAACAAGGAAAAATTATAACTCTATAAAATAGAGCTTGTTCACAAATTTGGCAATAAAAGGACCTAACAATCTCCCTGTAGACTGCCCCGAGAACTCCGCTCTCTGCGCGCAAGGGCGCGAAATCGTTTTGTTCTTAGCTACTACAATTCGGGCTCATGTCACGGTTTTGAATCTAATCTCTCAAAGTGCAATCCAAGACTGATAAATCACCAAAGAGTCCAAATCCGACAAATCGTTTTGAAAAATCGATTTTAATAAAGAAGTGTCAAACGTGGACTACTTTGCCAGATACAGAGTCGCCACCTAAATATTTTATTTTTGAAAAATTTGGGAAACCCTGACTCGTGCCTAAGGCCACGTGTCCGTCATTACCAAAGTTGCCTCAGCTTGGGAACTTGGGTATGAGAGGGGAAGGTCATGCAATGAGCACCCCTACTCGCCCGATCAAAAGATCGACCTTTACTAAGCATGATAAGTTGTTTTTGAAAACACATGTGTTCTTATCCCGGTTATTAACCTAGAATTACTATGTGATGCGCACAGCATACAAGTATAGACTAGATTGCCTAAGTTGGAACAAAACATTTCATGTTCGTTTGTTTGAAAACGGTTTAGAGGTGCTACTCGCAAGTAGGCTAAGTCGTAGATTTTGCTACCCTCAAGTGGGCTTAAAACTCGCATTTCGATAAATTGTTCCAATTCAAGCAATCCAACCTTTATCCACAAGCATTCATGCAGTTAATCACTTAAGCAGTTAGCCTAATGGCAAGCATGCTATCATGGCGACATACACATTTCATGCAGTATGCTAAAGCATAAACACTCACAGTGTACACTGAGCCAAAACAAAGAACTAGTTAAAAATCATGCATGATCTTATTTAATGTTAAGATAGCTAATGCAACACATGCAAAAATGCAACTAAGATAGGCTCGGCTATTTTAAGATGTCATGTGAAATGCAGCAATTGATACATGCTGTTGAACATGTGTTCAAGCAAATATTTTGAATACAATGTAGTTAGTATGATGCGTCGAGCCCGGTGCATGTAATACAGATGAATAGATGCACGCATGTGAAGCATAAGTATGCTAATTGAAACATGCCCTAAAACTAACCATCGTAAGTGGTTAAGTAAAAGGGAGAAAGAAATGGGGGTTGGAAGACATGCATCACACACACGCACGCTTATTACAACAGTTGGCTCTCTCGACGGAGGATTCGAATAAGAAGCTAACTAGCTAATCTAAACTAATTAAACTAATTATTACATCACAAAACTAATTAACTAACAAGTTAACTAATTAAGTTATTACAACACAAATTGAATACTTAAGCGCATTAACTAATTAAGTACAAAACCAAATAGCTAACTAAGCAAAGCAGCTAAGTAAAGAGGCTAAATAAAGCAGTAAAGATAAGCCCTCGGGGCGAGACGCGTATGTGTGCTCGGTCGCCTCGTTCGGAAATCCATCGCGATGCCTCAATTTGCCTCTGTTTTCAATTGTTTTCAGAACCTTGCACCAAGCTCCAGATAGTGTTTACTCCACCATGGGAACCTCTAGGAGCATGGCCGACTAGTTGTTGATGTTGTAGACCACCTACCGACCACTTGCCATTGCTGCAGACCAGAAAAAGTGGTCGGCCAGCTAATTTTTCTGGTCGGCCGACCAATTGTTGCTGCATTTCTCCAGTTTGCTGCAACAGAGAGTAAGAAAGGGCATGGCAATGTATTTGTAAGGTATGTGTGCACAACCACTCTTCCTATCATTTCATGAGCTCAAGGGAGTGTGGTTCTCGACCCTCGGGCCACCAATCACGCATCTCGATGCATGATGGCCGAGAAGCCAAGATTGCACAAATCAATGTGAAATGAATGCACACATAACATATAAAGCCTTAAACTCTATCATGTTTGATCAAGAGGGTCGGCGACCGAGAATTGAGGCACATTTCATCACTTCAAGCATGAAACATCCCTCGTTTCTCGTGTTTGGACTAACACCCAATCCAAACACAATGCAAGCAACAACATGGCATACTCAATGCAATGTAACATGGCATACACAATGCAAACAACAACATGGCATACACAGTGCAAACAACAACAAAGCATACACAATGCAATGTAACATGAGCATGCTATCAATGCTAATGGCATGCATGCTCAATGCAAAGCAACATAAGCAACCTATCGATACTAATGACATGCATACACAATGCAATGCAACATAAACAACCTATGAATGCTAATGTCATGCATACTCAATGCAAAGTAACATAAGCATGCAAATAACATGAAAACAAACATGCTCAATAGACTTAAACCAAAAATGGACAGACCTCAATCATGCCCAAATGAGTGGCCATAATGCTAAAATGATGGCATGAAATGCAAAACAAAGCATGCATATGCATTGGCCCATCAACTAGGCCTAAAAGCACAACTCTCAAGAGTGCTCAAGAAGTGATAAACATGGGAGTATAACAACACTATAAGCTCTAAAATTAAGTAAGAAATGATGCCAAGTCATGCACATGATACAAATGAAGCATGCTATGGTGCCCAAAGCTTAAAACTAGCATAGGCATTTGTACTACAAATATGCAAAACATGAAGCATATGGTCAAGGCAACCCAAAATAGTCCTAGAACATGTAAAAATGATGCTAAAACATGTATGGAAAGAAGCCACAACAAGCTAGAAAGAAGGGCATGAAGCATGGAATATGCAAGGCCAAAAGGAAGAGTTACACTACACCTACCAAGACCAAGCATGAAATGGCTTTGCCAATAAAAATCAGAGTTATATTATGGAAAAATAACCCCAAAAACACATTGAAATGATAGCTCGCAAGCTTAGGCATGAAGGCATACACAATGGCTCATGTTTAAGGCATAAAGGACCAACCCTCCAATGCATTGAAAAGTGACAAATGCAAGTGTATGACCACACTAGATGGACTGAAATCTCATACCAAATGATGCCAAATCATTAAAATAGCCCAAGCAATGCATGCTAGTGGGCTCGATACACAAAGCTAACAAGCTAGAATACACTATAGTTATACAAAGCATGGCATGCATGACCAAAACAATACAAATCAGAGCTAGAGCATGCTAAAACATGAACAAAAGCTTCTTAAAGTTAAGC
The DNA here is from genome assembly GCF_055761805.1 of Camellia sinensis. NCBI lineage: Eukaryota > Viridiplantae > Streptophyta > Magnoliopsida > Ericales > Theaceae > Camellia > Camellia sinensis. The sequence goes on from NC_138963.1 coordinate 88,970,603, forward strand.
CAAAATCATGTTATAATGATGGTCTAAAAGCATGATACACATTAGGCTATCGAATGGAATTGCACTATGCAAGAGGCTATTAAACCAACCCAAAACAGATCTAAGGCATGTTAAAAAAACACCAAAAACCTACTGAGATGGCCCCAAAATAAGCTAGAAAGACATGCTACTTCATGAGGCATACAAGACTAGTCCGCCAAATTTACACTACAAGTGTATAAGGCATGCAAGGGATGACAAAACCAAGTCAAAACAGTGGTATGCCATGTCAGAATAACCCCAAATACATGCTAAGAACAAGCCAACACAAGCTTAACAAACATGCTCAAACATGAGGCTAATAAGGCAAGCATTCAAGACACAAGGAAAGGGGATGACCCTCTCCTATTTGGGACCTCAAAACCACCTTTCCGCCACTAAAAATCCTTTGGATTTCAATGTTAAGAAGGCCAAAAAGAAGTGGTCCCAATAGCTTAAAAGGAAGGTTCAAAACAAGGCCTAACAAGGCACAAGAGGGGGTAGACTACCCCCAACACCAACAAGGCCTCAAACAAACATGTTAAGGACTGAAAAACAGAACTTTTTGTAGTTTAAAGTTAGGTCTAAGACAACATGCAAGTAGGGCCAAACGCTTAAGCAAAAATAAGGGTTTAAGAGGTTAGTTTCTCACTCTTGTAGAACAACTCTAGAGCAACAGCTCTAGCAGCTTTTTCTGACCAAAACCAATCCAAAAACTTCAAAAACAACTTCAAGGGACCTCAGCTCCAAGAGTATGGTGTTTCACTATGTGTTTGTGTGTTAAAGTGTGATAAAAAAGCACTTTTGAAACACAAATGTGAAGCAAAGAGCAAGATAGAGACAAATGTGTATCTATATCTCTCAAGCACAAAATTCTGAACTTGGAGAAGGAGGGGGGAGGTTCTCTTATATAGAGAACCAAAGTGTAAGCTTGTTGAACAAGCTTAAGGTCTAAAGCCATCCCTCCATACTCCAGCTGTTATAGCTAGAAAGAAAATATCTCCAGGAATGAGCTGGAAAGTTGCCAGCTACTTACATTGGTCGGCCGACCAGTGGAAGTGGTCGGCCAGGGTAAAAAGTGGTCGGCCACAGGGGAGAGGTGGTCTGCATCATGAAAGCAAGACAGTGGTGTGGTGGCAGACCAAAAAATGTGGCCCAAAGACCAAAAAAACTAGTTGCCCGACTAGAAAACTGGCTGGCAGAAAGGAAAGTGGTCTCCAAGGGGAAGAACTGGTCTCCCACCCTTGTACCACCTTCCAAACAAGGAAAACAAGGTTTGTACCAAAAACAAACCAAAAAGGATGTAAGACGAGAGTCCAAGAAGCAAGACGCACAGTCAGGATCCTCGAAAACTAGTCTACGGGCACCAAAAGTGGTCTCCAGGACCACAGTGTCCCTCTAGGCAGAGACAACAAGGCGTGGTCCGAAAACCAAGCCAAACGGATAACGTTGAGCGATCCCGAGACAAAGCGTGCGGCCGAAGGCTCCGAAAATCAAAAACTAGTCTTCAAAGGGGAAAAGTGGTCTACAACCACAAAAAGGTGGTCTAAAAGACCTCTCCCTCCCTCCAGGCAAGGAAAACAAAGCTTGGTCCACAAATTGAGCCAAAATACAAAGAGTTTAGAGGCCCGAAGGCAAGGCACTCAGTCGAAAACTCTGAAAACTCGAAACAAGCACAAACATACACTATCACCGAGCGCTCAATCGATGACATCTGAGTCTTAAGGTCGGACAAAAATGGGGTGTCTACACTCCCTCTTTTTCAATTCCCGGACAAAACTCTTTTAACAATTTTCCTAAAAACACACGCACTAGACAACCTCACGAACACAACCTATCGGACATGAAAAAACAAAACAAAGCTGTAACCATACAAACGGTTGAGTTAACAATAATTTAGAACAATCCACCAATAGGACAATCCATCAATCATCCACCTGTGAAACAGCGAGCAACACACCAAAAAAAAAAAAACAAAAACAAAACTGTGCAACTCCATAAGAAGACAACCAATGTATATGAGATAAATTAAGCCCACAAAACCAACAACTCTAGCAAGTTATACCCAAAATGTAGCAGTTATATCCAAAAAAAACAAAAATACCAAACTGTACCACAATATACCACCACAAAAAATCCTTCCCCTTTTTGGCCGGGAGACCAGTAAAAAAACAGTCCAAGAAACAAAGATCTTAATCAAGAATCCGTTGGAGGAGGATGAGGCCACTGTAGCTGAAGTAAGGATATAATGTGAGCAAGCTGAGTAGTAGTCTGGGCGGCGAACTGCTCTAAATGTCCAAGACAGCCATCAAAGGCATTAAGACGAGCACCTAGGAGATCTAACCACTAAGTCACAGCCTCCTCAAAATGGTGAAGCTGGCCACGAAAAGTCCGAGGGAGAACATCAGCCTCCTCTGCACAGGCTGTCGCTGGATCAATCTCCGCCTCCTTGGCTAGAACATCCGTTGTACCTGTAGAAGGACCAATCCTAGAAGACTCCCCCTTGACATGTGCATGACTCTAAGAAATAGTCTTCTTAGTGAAGGGTTTAATAGAGGAGGTATACTCGTTGTCCTCCAAGACTGGAACTTCAAGCCGGGACAAGAGACGGTTGATTAAACAACCATAAGGTAGACCTAATCGCTTGTTGCCAAAAACTGCAATCATCTTACGAAGAATGAAGGTGGTTAGATTGATGGAGAGATGATGAGCAATACATAAAAGAACAAACCCTTGTTCTTGATTGATTTCAGAAGAGTGAGTGGTGACAATGATATTAGCACAAACAATAAGATTAAATAGTCGAAACTCGGGAAGGAGTTCAAACTATTTAATCAAAGCTCCCTTGATCCAGTTAAGAGGAGCACCACATAAGACACCAGCCACCTTATCAAAATCACAAGTAGGGCGAGCAGGAAAAGGATAAAGCTTTGGAAAAACACGGTGAATGCTAATGAGCTCTCTAATAAGATCAGGTGAAACAGAGATGGACTTAGAATAGACCCACGCCCGGAAAGAAGGATCAATATCGTCTATACCCTCAATATTACAGTAAAACTCACAGACCCAGTCTAGGTTTTGGCGGCCAAAGAAGGACAAAACTAAGTCACCTTCTAATGGATCGAACAAAGGACAATGGGAATGGACTCGAACGTATCTGGATGGACATGACGTTCGAGATGAACTGTCCTAGACGCGAAGGACTCTCTAAATGTCTTGGCTTTTTGGGCAGAAAGAAATCTATTAGGGTTATACGAAGGACATGACACAGTGGACTTTCGACGTTTGGGAGCAGATATAGTGATTCCAAAGTCAAAACAACTAATGCCCAAACAGGACAACCCCACAACCAAAGCCAAAAAAAAAAAAAACAAAAACAAAACAGTTAGACAACCACAAAAACCATTAGTAACCCAATAGATCCAGTAGACAATAATGCACTGAAATAAGAGTAATAACAAAGATGTAAACCAAATTGTAATATGTATAACTCTACAGAGCATAAGTCTACAGATCATGATCCATAAAAAAACAAAATTAACACAATAACTCAGAGAATCAAAGAGGCACACATGACAACAAACAAACTGTGCAAAGAGATAGAGAAGAAAACAAGTGTATCACAGATAAAATATGACCAAACTCACCATTAAGACTAATAATACTCTGTGACAGTGTGTGAATCAAGTGTAAGAAGAAAGACCTAAGCAGAAACAAAGCCAAAAATCAAACACCCAAAAACAACCTCCATAAGCGCCGAACGAAAGACAAAATAAAGAGAAAGGAAAGGAAAGACTTACCAGGGTTGAAATAGTGAACGAAATTAAAGGAGGAGGTCCGAAGCAAAGCCCAAGAGAGTTGTAACCAAAAACCCTAGGTGAGAGAGAGAAACACTTCGCAAGATATGAAAAAAAAAGTGCGAATCAAACGGCGATGAAGGATTTTATACTTAGGGCAGTCCACTCGAGCGGGATACACAACGCTCGAGCGGGTTCACTTATGCGTGTCCGACCACTCGAGCGAAGAAAAGAACGCTCGAACGTTAAATAGCTGCTCTCAGAATCTCGCGCTTGCTGCAAAAGTGCTAGATGAGGTAAAACCGCGCTTGAGCGTAAAGAGATCCACTTGAGCGGATTAGAAAAAACAACAAAGACCAAAAACACCTTTCTGAGCAGTTTAAAAACATCTCATACGACTAAGAGAGACCTGAAACAAAAAGAGATGAGCACAATTGCAAGTATGTGACACTAAAATGAGGTAATCCACAAACCATGACACCTGCAAACTCGCAAAATTTTGACATTAACGAATACAAAATCATAAGCAAATCCGATAAAAATTGATCAATGAGCACAAACAACAAGAAAATGCACAACTCAAAAACAAACACGTGAGCTCACATACTGAAAATGTGTGTGTGCCGTCCTTGAGAGGCCACGCAGTTAGAGTTAATCCTCATAGTGATCGAATGGCTGGACCTCCGGCAAGAGTAACTAACCATCTTAGAGAAAAGTCAAACCACTAGGAATCCAAGGGTATTTGTTGAGTAAATATGGAGGCTCCCCTTCAATCAATGAGTCCCATTTTTTTATTTTATTATGTGACTTTTCTTTTCTATGGGCACTCACCGGTGGCTTGCACGCTTAAGAGTATGGAGACCAAACCAGAGAAGCATGAAATCAGAAAGGATGGCCTGGTTGGTGCCTCTGAGGCAGCCTTTTCCTAATGCCTAGACTGCAATGAACTGAGGGAGGAACCGTGGAAGTGAAAAACAATGGTAGATGGTTAAGAGACTCAACATCACCCATGATATGCCAGTATAGGTCAATTCCTTTAATAATGTAAAAGTTACAGAGTTAGTGGTCTATAGAGAACTTTGATCACTTGTGCGGAAACCCCTGCAACAATTTATCTCAAGAACGTGTACAAAATGAGTTCATGAAGTCAATGAGCATGGGCATTCAACATGAGCTATGAACAAAGAAAAATGAAATCTTACAAGCAACATGAGAGGTGTTCATATAAGTCTAAATACAGAGATGACAGGAATCAATGAAAATGAGATTAAAGCATCCAAGTACACATAAAATCAATCGCTCACACCCCCTCAAGAACAGGTAACACCCTAGTAACTAATAGGAATGACAACGGGGCGGGGTGAGGCCGGGGATCACACTCCCCATCCCTGATCCCCGATGGTGGAAATTCTCTCGTCCCCGGCCCCGATCCCCGACGGGGAACCTATATCCACCCCTGCCCCCTAATGAGGATCAGGTTTTCCCAACCCCGATAATTCCCCGGCCAAAAAAAATTAGATACAACAGATTTGTTCACCATTAACAGATTTGATGAGCTCAAAAAAAAAAATCAGATCTAACAGATCTGTTCATCACCATTAACAGATCTGATGAGCTCAAATGTAAAAAAAATAAAAAAATTCAGATCTAACAGATCTGTTCATCATCATCAACAAAAACATAGAGAGAGAGAGAGAGAGAGAGATGTGATGCTCAAATCTAATATATATATATATATATATAATACAAATAGAGAGAGAAAGAGAGAGAGAGAGAGAGAGAGAGAGAGAGGGAAAGTGCTCAAATCTAATATATATATATATATATATATATATACACACACCGCTGGATGGTGTCATTGTTGGATCAGCGAAGCTTGGTCGGATGGTGTCACTCTAACTGCCGCAAACAGTGGTGATGGTGGCGGTGATTTGGCAAGCTTGGCCTCACTGCCATTGGAGAAGAAAAAGAGACGGTGAACTTGTGGTGGCTCAATCGGCGGTCGGAGATAGTGACGGAGGTCGGGGAAAGTGAAGTCAGATCTCGGCGATAATGGGAGGAAGGAGATCGGCGGTGATGGTAGGATGGAGATTGGCGGAGGGTTTGAGAGAGAGAGAGAGATGAGAGGCAGTGATGAGTGTGTGTGTGAGGTGCACAGTACTGTGTGAGTGAAAGGGTAGGTTTATATATATATATATATATAAAGAGGGGTAAAATAATAATTTTACTTCGGGAAATTCGGGGATGGGGACGGGAACGGGGACGGGCCGGGGCTTGAACACTGATCACCGTCCCCAGCCCGAAATTGATTAAAGATTTAATTTTGAATACCATCTCCGTCCCCATAGGGGTATTTTTCAGGAAAAAAACCATTCTAATCGAGGTCGGGGGATCGAGTCCCCGTCGGGCCAGGTTCAAATTGCCATCCCTAGTAACAGAGCACTACACCCAAGGTCTTTCTAAGGAACTCAAACCTAAGAAAATCAAGGGGTTTTATAAAAATATCAGCTTTTTGATGCTCAGTGGGAACATGTTCAAGAACAACAAGGCCTTCTTCCACTAACTCTCGAATAAAATAATGACGAATGTCAATGTGTTTGGTGCGAGAGTGTTAGACAGGATTTTTTGAAATATTAATGGCACTTGTGTTATCACAGAAAAGAGTGAGAGTGTTCTGGTCTATTCCATAATCATGAAACATTTGTTTCATCTACAACATTTGTGCACAATAACTCCCTGCAGCAACGTACTCAGCCTCAGCAGTCGAAAGAGAGATGGCATTTTACTTTTTGCTATGCCAGGCAACCAAATTATTCCCAAGGTAAAAACACCCCCCGGATGTACTCTTCCTATCATCAGCACACCCTACCCAGTCGACATCAGAAAAACCAGTAATTTCAGCTGTAGTATTGGTAGAAAACCAAACCCCATACCCCAGTGTCCCATTAACATATTTAATGATGTGTTTGACCACAAGAAGATGAGACTCTTTAGGACTGGCTTGGTAACTGGCACAGACACCTACACTAAATTCAATGTTAGGATGACTGGCTGTGAGGTAAAGAAGACTCCCTATCATACTCTTATAAAGGGTAGGATCAACATCAGTACCAGATGAATCTTTGGAATGGTGAAGATTGGTGCTCATGGGAGTATGTGCATGTTTGGCTGATTCGGGTCCAAACTTTGACACAAGATTTTTGGCATACTTAGTTTGAGAAACAAACATACCCAAAGGAGACTGTTTAATTTGAAGACCTAAGAAATAAGACATTATGCTCATCTCCACCTCATATGTCATGCAATCCGAAAAATATTTCACAACATGATTAGTAGTGGATCCAAACACAATATCATCAACATAAATATGAGCAACAAGAATATGAGACTTACTATGTTTCACAAATAAAGTCTTATCCACACTACCCTTTTGAAAGTCATTATCAAGAAAAAAGGTAACAAGTCTATCATACCAAGCCCAAGGGGCTTGTTTCAACCTATACGAAGCTTTATCTAACTTGTAGACATGGTTTAGACATTTAGGATCGTCAAACCCTTTTGGTTGCTCAACATAAGCCTTCTCTTTCAAGTACCCATTCAGAAAGGCACTTTTCACATCCATTTGCAACAATTTGAAACCAAGAAAGCATGCAACACCAAGTAAAATACGAATAGATTTGAGATGTGCAACTAGGGCAAACGTCTTATCATAGTCAACACCCTCTACATGTGTGTAGCCTTGAGCAACCAACCTAACTTTATTTCTAACCACAATACCATTCTCATCAGATTTATTCTTAAAAATCCACTTGGTACCTATCACATTCATGTCTCTAGGTCTGGGAACTAGAGTCCAAACATTGTTACGTTCAAATTGACCTAATTCTTCATGCATAGCATTGACCCAACTATCATATAGTAAGGTCTCTTTTATATTCTTAGGTTCAATTAATGAAACATAACACATATGAGATACCTTATCCCGAATTTGTCTTCAGGTTTTCATTCGATCTGAGACACTTCCAATCACCTGTTGAGCTGGATGATTCAGTTTCACCCTTGCTGATAGTTTAAACTCAGGACTAGTGGTGACAGAAGCATCAGAAGTGGTGTCTCTCTATGCACTTTTTGGACTCTGACTTACTTGAGAAGTTGGTGATGTTTCAATTTCTTGTGCTTGGACCTCAGCTTCTCTTTGACTTTGTGGTTCAATATCCAGGATTGGAGACTCATCATTTTCTTCCTTATTTGTCGCTGAAGTAGGAGAACCTGTGTCATCTTTGACCACATTGATCAATTCCATTAAAGATGAAGTTCGTAGGTTATAGACTCGAAAAGCCCTACTAATGGTTGAATGCCCTAGAAAAATACCTTCATCATTTCGGTAGTCAAATTTGCCCAAAGGCTCTCTATCTTTGAAACTTACTCCCAAAAGTTTTAAAGTATTTTAGATTAGATTTCAATCCTTTCCACAATTCATATAGAGTTTGTAAAGTGCCGGGCCTTAAATACACACGATTTATGACATAAACAGCAGTATTTAGGGCTTCAGCCCAAAACTTTGAAGGAACTTTCTTACTAAGGAGCATGACCCTAGCCATCTCTTGAACAACCCTGTTCTTCCTCTCAACAACTCCATTTTGTTATGGAGTAATAGGTGCAAAAAATTCATGCTTAATTCCATGCATATCACAAAAATCCAAAAACGAACTGTTTTCAAACTCACGACCATGATCAGTTCGGATTCTTATGACACGCCCAATGGAAACACCCCTGTTCATTTTGGATTTTAAGGACTAAGGCCTGGAAAGCATCAAATGCATCAGATTTCTCTTAAAAAATTTACAAATGAAAAATGAGTAAAATCATCAACAGTTAAAAAAATGTATCTTTTGCCTCCAATGCTTTCAGAACGCGTAGGTCCTATTAGATCCATATGAACCAATTCAAGAGGACGTTTGGTTGTAAAGTTGTTCACCTTTTTATGAGGGATACGGGTTTGCTTTCCAAGTTAACATGGTCTACACATATGGTTCAGATTCTTACCCAGTTTAGATATGCATCTCACAACCTCTTTGTTGACTATCTTAGTTAGGTCTTTGAAATTCATGTGACCTAATCTTTGATACCATAGATCAATGTTACTTACGATGGCTGAGTGAAAAGTAAGATCATTAGTAGTAACAATCTCGTAAAAGTTATCAGATATGCGAACCCCATGCATGACAGTATTTCCCTTTTCATCCAAAATTTCACATTTATTTTTTGAAATCAATACTTCATGGTGGGAATCACACATTTGATTGATGCTTAAAAGATTTGCTTTAAGGCCATCAACAAGTAATGCATTTTCAAGCTTGGGAAGACCAGCCACACTTATAGAGCCCTTACTAATGACTCTAGAAGTGCCACCATCTCCAAAGGTAACAATTTCACCTTCATATTTTTCAAGGGAGGTGAAGTAGGATTTGTCAGCTGACATATGACGAGAGCACCCACTATCAAGGTACCACATGTGTGAGTCACGGGCTTTTAGAGAAGTGTGAACAACTAAATAAGTCAAGTCATCTTTTCTCACCCATATCTTTTTGGTCTTAACAAAATTAGGACTGGCAGTCTTGGTAAATGTCTTAGCGTTGTGAACACCCTCATGTATCTTGGTGTTCCGCCTAAACATGTAAGGTTGTCTTCTAACCCAAAAAGTATTAGAATTTCTACCCTTTTGAGACACCTTACCAAACAATTCAAAGCAATAAGGACAAATGTGGCCATACCTACCACAATGATGGCAAACAAAAATAGGTTTTACCTCCCTTTTGTTGATCTTACCCCCGTTAGGTAGATGAAGAGAGGGATCACCCTGGTGCACCTTCAGCTTTCCCTTTGCTTGAGTCTTCAGATCATGAGATGTAAAGGCATGTCCCTTGTGAGCTGTCGTATTACTATAGCCTAGCCTACTTTTGTCACAACCCATTTGTTGAGACCTGAGGATGTTTCTAATGACTTGGAACCTTTGTTCCATATGGCAATTGTGGCTCTAACAATTCTGAGTTCTTCATCTTTATGATAAACCATCTCTTCCAATGTAGCTTGTGACATCTCAAGGCTTTCAATCTTCTCTTCATATGTGGAATATATTTTCAGGAGTTCATTCTTTTCAATCTTACAAGATAGAAGTTTCCCACATAGGTCTTGCCTGTCGCTAGAGATGTTGATGACATTTTGCTTTGCTGTTACAAGTTCTCATTTTAGCTTGACATTCTCGCTTTCACATGCTTTGAGCTTGAGAGTGAGTTTGTCATTGATCTTGGACAAATTCAGAGATTCATCGTAAAGCTTTTCGTAAGCTTGTTGTAGATCATCACTATCAATCTCATCGTTGTCTTCTGATGTTTCATCATCTTCTTTTTGCTCCTCTTTCTCCTAGACCTTATCCAGTCGAGCAACTAAGGCAGGAAAGGTGATAGATGGTGGTGAAGATGACTCTCATCTTTTATGAAATTGGCTCAGAATGTCCCATGCATCTTTGGCCTTTGTGCAGTGAGCAACCCATTGCTGTTCTTTAACAGAAATTGCTTCACAATAGTAATCAGAACTCTCTGATTGCTCGGATTGTCAATTCTTTTAACATCCTCTTCAATAGCTTGCCAGCCTTTAGGGTCGAAAGCTCTCAGAAATGCCCTCATTTTGATCTTCCAATACAAGTAATTACTTTCATCAAAGGTGGGAACACGATGCAAATTTTGACCATGAGCAAATTCCACTGGCTTCGAAGGAGGTTGAGTGAAAGTGGACTAGAATGCCATGAAAGCACTATCCCCGTCTTCACCAGATTCAGTTCTTCGGGTTCTTGCTCCGACTCGCTTTCATCATCCCTAGTCATTGTATAGACTTTCTTTTGATTCTTTTTCAATGGGCATTCAAGAGCAATATGTCCAAACCCTTGACATTCATAACACTTGACCCCTTGCCCTTTTACCATATTCTTTTCAGTTTTTGGAACAAGTTTTGGTGGAAAAGTTTTGGGTTTATCATTACTTTTGTCTTTTGAAATAGGGTCTCTGAAATTAGGCTTCTTTTTCTTTAAATTTTTTTTGAACTGTTTAGTAAACATAACCGTCATCTCGAACTCTAGATCAAACTCAGTCTCAGGAGTTTTTGCAGTCTCATGAGCACTAGTGAAAGCCACACTATCTTTTTTGTTTTTTCTTAGAAATCTGGTGGGCTTCATAACCAACTGATCAAACTTGAGAGTATCAACATTCTGAGCCTGTTTAATAGCTGTCACTTTTGATTGGAACCTCTTGGCTCAAGACCTCAAAATTTTTTCAATAACCTTAGCTTCAGGGATTTTTTCACCAAGTGTGAAACAGGAATTCACGATGTCACTAAGTTTAGCATAGAAATCATCAAACGTCTCATCATCACGCATAAAAAGGGTTTCAAAGGCAGAGGTGAGACGTTGAAGTTTTGACCTTTTAACAAAAATAGTACCCTCGTGAATCATTTCAAGAATGTCTCAAGCGTCTTTTACTACCTCACATGTGCAAATACGACGAAACTCTTCAGGTGTGACGGAGCAAAAAAAGGAATTGAGAGCCTTACTATTCCAACTCGAGTTTTGGTAATCGAATGCGTCCCATTTATCAAGGGGTTTGAGAATATCAACACCATCAATGGTGATAATAGGTTCACTCCACCCATAGATCACACAGTGCCAAACTTGCTCATCGATAGATTTTAAAAACGCTTTCATATGAGCTTTCCAATAAGAATAGTTTGTACCATCAAGTAACGGAGGTCTATGGGTCGAGTTACCTTCACAAATTGAATCCATATCACCAATCACACTCCTATAGTTTTGATAAAAACAAAGAGAATACCAATTGTAAAACCTAAGTGATTCATGATTTGATCAAGATTTAATTATTTCAATTCCTAATCAATTAAAACTCACAATCTAAATCGTCAAGCACTTACAAAAGTGATTTAGATTGTTGTTTTCGAAAAAAAAAATATACACAAACGATTTTTACGTGAAAAAATCACAATTGAAGCACCTTCAATTGTGATAAAAAACCACGGGCGAAACGCCACTAATCAATCCGCTACTGAAGAAAGAAAGATTACAAAGACAATAAACAAATTACCCAAACGCTTCCAATTTGTCTTCAAATCTTCTGCATATATCTTTCACCGCAACCTTCGTCTCGGAATTGATTAGATTGAAGTTGAATCCACAACTTCTATTGTCAAATCAACGACCATGCACAGTATCAAACTCCTTTGATACTCCACGCTTGAATCTCCGGATTCCACCGAAGAAGAACACTCTTGAATATGAGCAATCAACCTCCTTGATTGTCAAAACATGATTTAATACTCAATCAAAACATCAAGGAAAACTAGCAAAACAAACCCCAAAACAAAACCCTTGAGCTCCCAAAACAGATCAAGGAGACTTAATCCTAAAAGAAGACTTAAACACACATATATATAGAAAATAGGGGCCCACGTACTCTGCTCGAGTGCATAACATTTCCCTCGAGCGGAGTCACTAAAACACGCGTACAAATAAACAGGTTTCCGCTCGAGCGTTGGAACCCACGCTCGAGCGTGAAATCACACTTCCCAGTATTTTTGCAGACACGCCCAACTACTGAGATAGTACACATTATGCTCGAGCGCAAATGGTCTCGTTCGAGCAGGAATACCAAAAAACAAGGAAAAATTACAACTCTATAAAACAGAGTTTGTTCGCGGATTTGGCAACAAAGGGACCTAACAAATAATAATTTTTTTAATAAAATAGGACACATGGATAATTTTTTGTTTTTTCTTTGGGTAAATTACACCAACTTCTCTTGAGGTTTAAAAAAATCCAATAAGTCTTATATTTTTAATATAATTATATTAATCTCCCTTTTAGCATGATTAAAATGATCTAAAGTAATGTCAACGGTAGAAAGACACTAAGAGCATTCGCATTAAACTAGCTAAAATCTTTTTTTGGCTAAATTAGTGATACTGTTCATAAAAAAATGGACGTCCATCAATCTCGCTACAGTATCTCGCTAATTTATGATTGCTACAGTATCTCGCTACAACAAGCGAGGTACTGTTCATCGCTACAATATGAAGATTAGTGTTACCGGATGTCCATCCAGAAGTCCGGCCAGTCAACCGGTCAACGACCAATTTTTTTTTCTTTTTTTAAAGAATTGTTTGGTTGGTAACTCATCAATTTAAAAAAAAAAAAAAGAATAACAAACACAATAAGAAAATAATATTTTAATAAAATTAAGTTAGAATAGATAGTTTGATACAGTAGGTACTAAAGATGTGACTAGCTGAAATAGTAAAATAGCTTTTTTAGTTATAATTTGACTAAAAATTTGAAGATGCTGGTGTGGATGCTCTAAGAGCATATCCAAGAAACTCTTTAAATTAGGTTTATTAACTATTATAGCTAGTATCACCATATTTTAGTTATTCTAACGGACTAGCTATTATAATTGTTATTTTAACAAAATTCTTCAAGTACACATTTGAAGAGTCTTGGGGAATCTTTAAATAGTTTGTATGTATAAATAAATAAAATAAAAAATAGTATTAGAGTATATAGATAAAAAAAAAAAAAAGAATTAGGCAAAATAAAAAATATATTATTTTTATAATTTAATTAATGAAAAATGAAGAGTATGATTGGAGTTTCTCTAAAATAAATAAAGATAAATGTATATTTTAATAAGAAAGAGATGATAATATCATTTTTTTTCATATGACTAATAAATTACTAATTAAAAATAATTAAGTATTATATGAATTAAAATTTTAAAAGAAGTTAATATAATTATGTAAAAAATGTAGACTGATAATATTTTCTTCAAATTTAAAAAAGGTGATTGTAATTTACTTTTTATTTTTTATTTTTTATTTTTTATCGTGTACTTTCACTTATCACATAAAGAAACGAAATGAAATGGAATAGGAGGATAAAAATAAAAATAAAAATAAAGAAGGAAAAAGACAAGGAAAGAAAAGAAAGCTAAGGATGTGTTTAGTAACGTTTACGTTTTCAATTTATATTTACAAAAATTTTATAAATTGATTTTTGTTTATTTTTTGTTTATTTTTAGAAAAACATAAACTACAAACGCGCTTGGTAATTGACAAAATGTTTAAAAAAATTTTAAAATATAAAAAAGAGTGAGAAATGACAAGTGGCGGCGGAAGACGGTAGTGGAAAGTGGTGACGGTGGGTGGTGGGTAGCTAGTGGTGGTAGGTGGTGGCGGATGGGTGACTGTGGCGGGTGGTGGGTGGTAGCGAGTGGGTGGTGGTGGCATATGGGTGGTGGTGGCAGGTGGGTGGCGGATAGCGGGTGGTGGTGGCGGGTAGGTGGTGGGTGGTGGTGGTGGTAGTGGGTGAGTGGGTGGGTGACGGTGGCAGGTAGTGAGTGGTAGTGAGTGGGTGGTGGTGGTAGTAGGTGGGTGGGTGGGTGAAGGTGGCGGGTGGTGGATGGTAGCAAGTGAGTGGTAGTGGTAGGTGGGTGGCGGATGGCAGGTGGTGGTGGTGGGTGGGTGGGTGACGGTGGCAGATAGTGGGTGGTAGCGAGTGGGTGGTGGTGGTGGTGGCGGCGGGTGGTGGGTGGTGGTGGCAGGTGGGTGACGGATGGCGGGTGGTGACGGGTGGGTGGTGGGTGGTGATGGTGTGTGGGTGGGTGACGATGGCTGGTGGTGGGTGATAGTGAGTGGGTGGTGGCGGTGGTGGTGGTGGTGGTGGCAGGTAGGTGGCGGATGACTAGTGGTGGTGGGTGGTGATGGTGGATGGGTGACGGTGGCGGGTGGTAGAGAGTGGGTGATGGTGGTGGCGGCGGGTGGCGGGTGGTGGCGGGTGGTGGTGGCGGCGATGGGTGCGTGGGTGACGGTGGCGGGTGGTAGGTGGTAGCGAGTGGGTGGTGGTGGTGGTGGTGGGTGGTGGTGGTAGGTGGGTGGTGATGGCGGGTAGGTGACAGGTGGGTGGTGGTGGTGGGTGGCTAGTGGTGGCAGGTGGGTGGTGAGTGGTGATGGCAAGTAGGTGGCAGGCGGTGGATGGTAGTAGCGGGTAGTGGTGGTGGTGGCGAGGGGTGAGTGGTGGTGGTGAGTAGGTGGCAGGTGGGTGGTGGGTTGTTGGTGGTGGCGGTTGGTGGGTGGTGGTGGCAGGTGGATGGTGAGTGGTGGTGGGGGGTGGATAGTGGGTGGTGGTGGCGGAAGACGGTGGTGGAAAATGGTGGCGGGTGGTGACTAGTGTTGGGTGGTAAAAAAAAAAAAACTCAAAACTTAAAACGGAAACACATTTTTTGTGTTTTCATTTTTTTGCCAAATTTATAAATTAAGACCACTGATTTATAAATCAAAAATTTTATTAAACAAATTTTTATTTAAGTTTTTTAAATTTTGTAAATATAAACAAAAAACTAAAAATGTTAAGTGTTACCAAACGGCACAGGAAATTTGATACCTTTCTTGCAAAAAGTTTGGGGAAAAAAATATTATATTTAACTAGGGGTCTAACTTGTCTCTAGTTGGAGTTTAAGAATAGACTATTTAGTCGGTGACGTGGGCTTACTTTTAGGTTCTGTTTTGATAATTTAAATAATTTACATTTTAAAATTCATTGATTATATCATTGATGTAAAAAATTAAGTTGATCGGATAATAAAAATTACATGATTGATTTAATTTTTTACATACTCGACGAATCTTAAAATATCAACAATTTAGATGGAAAGGGAACTTAAAAAATGAGCTCACGTGGTTGATCTCCACCAAAAGAGCGGCGCCCAACCAAATGTAAGACAAAGATGTTGCTTTTAATAATAAAGGAGTAACAATCTCTAAAGATAAAATTATTACACAATATTTGATTCTCGACCATTTGGTCTATAAGGTTCTGCTTGTTTGGGGTTATAGGAAGGGAATTGAAATTATTAATTTTTTAATATTATTAATGGGGTATTTGTTTTGAGAGATAAGGAGGGGACTATTAGTTCCTTGGTATTAGTTGTCACGCACCCGGTACTCAAAGGCTCAGCATCGTAACAAGATAAAAATAAAATAATTCGGATAATTCTGTAGTCACAGCGCAAGCGGATAAATTAAAATAAATAACTGAGTATCAACTGTTTATTTAAAATGAAATAAAACATAGTTATTTGGGCTTCACTGTATTACAAGAGTTTAATAATAAAGATAGAAATCTTAAAAAAAACAAAATAACATAGCGATTCATTTTCCATCTTGATCCCGCTAAACCTCGTCACCTGAAAGGGGTAACAGCTATAAGCACATAGCAGAGTAAGAAATATTATACTATGAGGGCACAAAATGGCCATGGATATTTATTTAAGCTAAAACATTATAAATTGAGTTGAGTTGAATACACAAATTAATTAAGTGTCAGAAACTGAAATAATCACTATAACCACGGTACATCACTAAGTGACAAGCACTACACTGGTCAATGGATCCATGACAACACTGGACCACAAAGTGGTTAAACACTAGCCAATGGTTATTTTAAATCTCCCAAGGCGTGGGACTCCCGTAGTGGTACTCAAAAAACATATTTTCATATAAGGTCATAGCCAAATATTCTTTAAAAGTAAAACAAATATATCCATGGATTTCACTTTTAAGCAAATAGGGTTCAAAAATAAAACCACGTAGCTGAAACTTTTATAAAACATAACTTTTATTAATATATTAATAAAACATAAATTATATAGATTTTGATAAGTTAAAACATAAGTAAAATACTTTTTGATAACTCAATGTATAGTATAACTCACCTCTCGTATAAATTTATCGCTATTTTCCTTGCACTTCAGAACCTCGCTACGTTACGCTTCATACACTCACCTTGTTTCTGTGCTTCACCAATGACCTTCACTTCCCTGTTTATGCCTAACAATGTGTGAGGCCCAAGCCATAGTCGTATACGTGGCAACATTTTTTAATTTTCCTCTGATTTACTCCCTTTACCTTGACTCATAAACTTTGACCCTTGAAACTTATCCTAATCAAAGAGTCTTATCCCCCTTTTTTTTTTTTTATTCAACCGTTATCTTGTACCAAGTAAAGCCTTGCGAATTGAATTATAAGTTTGAATTGAATTATAAGTTTGAAAGGGTTGCTATCCTCTTTGGTAATCCACAATGATTCCTAAAATTTACGTATAATGATAAGTTAGGTTCACGTCTAAAATCTCACTATCCAACTATAAATCACCACTTACCACTTATTAAAATATTTAATATGTAGTATTTCACAACGTGTTTCTTTAACCATAAAATTCTCAATCTCCTAAATTATGCATTTATTTATTATTATCATTGTCACTACATGTATATATATATATATACTTATTATTATTATTATTATTATTATTATTATTAATTTCTGAGTTCTATTTATTGAAATGTTAAGTTTAAAACTTTCGGGCATCACATTAGTAGTTCTCTTGGAAGGGGGATTGGTAAGGAGGAGGTAGAGATGGTATCAGAAAAATAGCGAGGGGATTAGAAATTTTTTTTTTTTTTTTTTTTATATATTGGTAATTTTTTTTAAATATAATGTTTAATTTTTTATATTTTTTTATTTATTTTATTATTTTATATAAGAATAATTTAACAATTCCTTACTATCTATAGTCTCACTATGAATCATCTTCATTTTATCTCTGAAAATAAACGGAACCTAAAAAGACTGCCAAAAAGCACCCCTTAGTGCACGTGATGAGCACGTGTTTCTCTTTTGCCACAGAGCGTGCCATTCACGAACTTTTTATTCGCATGGCTTCAGTTTTCATTTGTTGCCATACCTTGGCTTGTTCTCTAGAAAAATTAAGGTGATAAACGAGTTGAATTAATTTAAATTTGATTGAAAATTTGAATGAATTTTAAAATTTATTAGAGTTTAGTTTATTGAATTTTAGAGTCAATCTCAGACAAGTTTTTTGTCAAGCTAAACTCGAATGGTTTGATATATTTATATAATTTTAGTCTTATCGAATCAAGTTGAACGAATAATTGACTATTTAAGTTTATTTTGAAAATTTTGACTAATTCTAATTGTGTTTAAGTTTAACTTATTTACTTAATAAAGTAAATGTGAAAACTTTTAATGAGACAAATACAAATCAAGCTCAAAATGTTTAGTCCCTTTATCACTCCTACGTAAACTCTTTAAAGGTTTTTTTTTTTTTTTTTTTTTTGAGCAAGGAAAGTCTTACAAAGCCCCACAAAACACAGACACAGCAGAATCAAAAAGCAAACTAAAGTTCTTGGAGCAGACTAACTGTTAGAAATGGTTTTGGAAAAATCAAATTTTCTCAAAATTTTAGTCTAATTTTTAGGTAAGACTCATGCGTCAAAATTGACGGATTTTAGTAGTAACGCGTTCTATGTCGCGTTGTGATTCATGTAGCATATTTGGTTATTCAAAACCATTATCAGGTAAATAGAAAATTGAAGCCAAAGTAACCTCCATGGAAATGGTACATTGGTGAAATTTCCTTAATATTTGAATTAAAGGTTTGTCTCACATTGGTTTGGTGGACAAATTTTTTTGGGTTTATAAGGCATGAGTTTGTAACTTGGGGAGAGCCCCAAGGGGTATCCAAGTTTTGTAGAAGGGTGAGGTTATGGGCAAAGTGGGCTAAACCTATTGGACCCAAAATAAACACATGCGCGCGGGCCGTCCGGTCGGTCGGGCTGGGCGTGGTGTGCGGTTAGGTTGGGTTTGTTCGGCCCAATACTTATCTTTTTAGGCTAAAAACATTTGAATTTGTTTTTATTTTTTGAAAAATAAAAATCTGTCCAATTTTTTTTTTTATTTCAAAATTCAAAATTTTGGTTTACACCTCTTCAAATTTTCTGTACGGGTTCTATATCTGTCCGAATTCAAATATGTTCAAATTCAAACCCAAACAGTTCTGTATCTGTTGAAACTGTGCCTTACCTATTCAATTCAAACAATATAGGTTTTTATCTGTCTGAACAGGTACCATACCTGTTGGATTCAAATCTGTACAGCCACAATTACACCTATAAATAGACAAGTCCCTCATTTGGATTTCATTTTTGAAAATTTTCATCATAAAATTTGCTATTGCTCTCTGCATCTTGCTGCATTAATTTTTCTTGTGAGAAAGAGTATAAACAAAAAGTGTGTTCGTTGTGCGAATAGTTTGTAGTGCTGCTGCTATTCACTGTTGATCATTTTATCTTGGGAGATAGACGTCTACAATCTAAAAGCACCGTGGAGAGGACGAATCTGTCTTAAGGACACAGTGTTAAACACTGAACTTGATCAAAAATTTGTTTGAGAAAATAATAAGGTAAGTGCCTTGATTACTTTTCTGTTTAATTATTTTTCCTGTTCTAGATTTTGATTTTGTTTTTGTAACAAAATAAAAATCTATTTTTATTTTTTTATTTTTATACATTGTTTTGATTTTTGTAATCAAACAGTTTCTCTCATTTCTTTAATTCTTCGAATACAGTGAAGATTGTCCTACACTAACAAGAGCAAAATGAGGGTTAAGAACCTAGTCAAGAGGAAGGAGGCCCTGAAGAGAGGCTTGGACAACCCAATGGGTTGTATGGTTAGCTATTCTTGGATCCCAGCAAAAAAAAATGTTCCATTGATTCGTTAAATGCTTTATGTTAGTGAAGATAGCCCCACATTTCATAGAGGGACAGCTTCGGAATCACATAAGTGAATCACTGTCTTGTTATCCCATTCAATCTCCACCAAGTTGAGGTTGCAAGCTCTTGCTAGTAGACACGCATATCTACAGGCTAAATTTTCTCCTTGAATTGGGGATGAAATCCTGCAATTGCTAGTATGCCCATTGATAAATCTCCCCTCAGAATCCCTTAATAACACAGTTGTAGAAGTTATCTCAAGGCCCTTCTTGATCGCCACATTGCAGTTGATTTTATAAGTCCCAAGATGAGGAGCTTGCTACCTGGTCCTCCCTTGAATATTCTCACTCCAGTCGCCGGCTGTAGAAGTCAGCTTAATAACACAAGAAGGGCCTTGAGAATGCATTCTCAGCTGTGTTATTAAGGGTGAGAATATGCATACTAGTATGGCCAAATTGCAGTTGATTTTATAAGTCCCAGGATGAGGAGCTTGTTATTAAGCTTTAGAAGTTATCTCAAGGCTGAGAATGCACCTCCTCTATTACTCCAGTCGCTGGCTCATACTCCAATTTGGCCACTCGAGCTCAATGTAAAGTTGAGAAGGGCTCAATTTTGATATGATTAAAGATGAAGTTGTTACGGTCCTTCTAAATAATCCATTCAATCCAAACTATAAGATTGAAAAAAGACTTCCATTCTTTGCTCGATTTGAAATAGCCCAACATATCACTCATGCATTTGAAAATCGAGAACATAGGTCCTTCATTTCCATCAAGTTTTAAGTCACAACCAAACCAAACTACTCATACTCATACACATCCGAAAAGAAGGTGTTCAACTATTTCAGGATATCTCTGGCATACAAGACACAAATAGGACATAGCACATCTTCACTTGCACATATTGTCTTTTGTAAAAATCACATTTTTACACACTCTCCACCAATAGTGTTTGAGCTTTAGAGGTAAATTTAAAGCCTAAATCATCTTCCACACCTGTTTTGGGAGCTAAAAGGAGGTAGATGAAAAGTAAGACAAAGAGTTGCATACCTTTTTCATTACAATATTGTATCCTAACCTGATCGAATAGGTACCCTTCGATTCAAAATGCCA
Source organism: Camellia sinensis (assembly GCF_055761805.1). Classification (NCBI taxonomy): domain Eukaryota; kingdom Viridiplantae; phylum Streptophyta; class Magnoliopsida; order Ericales; family Theaceae; genus Camellia; species Camellia sinensis. The sequence goes on from NC_138963.1 coordinate 88,991,219, forward strand.
TACAAGAGAATCTGGTGTTGTTTCCAGAGCAATGGAAATTGAATGAATGGCCTCAAAACTCAACATTTAACCACTTCAAAATATCATCTTGTTACATTTAACCAATTATGTTAGGAATTTATATGAAGTCAAATGATATGTAAAGCACATGACATATTTATTGAATTTTTAGGGTAATAATGTTCTTATTTGGTGATTTCGTTTACACTTTGTTACTAAGATAAGGGAGACAAAATACAAATGAAATCACTGGATAAGGGTATTATTATCCTAAAAAATTAATAATGGGAGCTATTGTCTTAAAAAATCAATAAATGTGTCATGTATTTCACACATGACCTGATTCTATTTAAATCCTAAGACAAGATTGTAACGCCCTGAAAATAATAACTGTAACTCATCCCACGATATTAATTAAATAACAATACAGTTCTGAATATAATATCAATCCATTCATATGATCCCATTGTACAAAAAGTAACACATGCAGTTATACATTCATAAGCCCTAACATTGAATCTATAGCATGTACCACAAGTTACTAGTATGAAATAAAAGTTATACAGATGTATAAATGCCCTAATGTCTATAACTTTCCAAACGATGCTTGGTTACACTAAAAGTGAGTTTAAACTCAATACAAATAAAGCCCTAGGCTTGTACAAAATAAATACAACCAAAAGAAAAACAAGAAGCTTTCGGCTCCAAGTCCTCCCAAGCTAAGTCCTTGGCGGAGGCATATCATCAGTACCTAAAAATGGTTTTCCACATAGGGTGAGCCAAAGCTCAGTAGAGATACTCTAACACAGTGTATGAATCTTAACAAAGTTGTAAGGTGATTGCATATACAATGCTCATGCCAAAACATTTTATAACTCTTTTCAGAACAATGCAATGCTAGATTATATCTTAATTCATGAAATCATCTCATTTACAATAGAAAATAGGGCAGTGGATACAACACTGAGAATCTCTAGGTACATGTCTGCCAGTAGGTTATACAAGCACTAGCAATTGCCATTTTTACCGGTATTAACTGGAAGGTTGGGCACTTAACCACGCAAGTTTCTGGATTTTTACCAAGGACACAAGGGACAACAATAATACCACAACCACACCCCCTAAACAGATTTACCAAGGTATTCACCTATTTTTATCAAAACAATATACATTTTCAATGTGTCAAGTATGCAACAATGCTTAATGCAAGTGGATGCGAAATTAGTATCAATTCTCTTAATTTTCATGCAATTTCTACAACAATCATAGCTATCTTCTACCGATAACCCAAAACAGATATCTCTAAACAAATAGATAATTTCCAATAAAGGTAAACTTTTCAAAATTTCAATATGGGAGTAATAATGCATATCCAACTCCACCACCATCATCATCATCACCATTCCAACTTCATAAAACCCAACATCATTCTCATTTCCTCTTTACCAAATCAAATATTTATATTTTAGGGCAAAATCCCATTTTCTTTATAATTCAATTCCAAGGATAAAATCTACCATTTTATCACAACTCAACCACATTTACAAACCCACCATCATATTCAAGAAATCATTTGAAAACCCCTATTTTGATTTTAAACCAAAACCCTAGATTTTGTTCAAAATTCCTAAATCACAATATTGCTTTAGAAAATCAAACAACTAGGTTAAAAACCATACAAAAATGTAGAGAAATGCTTATCTTAAAGCTAGAAGACAAAGGAAAAAGTGAAGAAATTTTGACGAGACCGAAATTCGACTTTGCTCCAAACAAACAGGAGGTCTAAGTAAGCTCTACCATTTTCTCCAAAGGACAATGATGTAGAAACTAATAGATTGAGAGTATGTAGAGGTTGAAGGTGAGTTTTAGAGAGAAAAGGTCTAGATTTAGGGTTTTGAAATGTTTAGAGAGAGAAAGATATGAAAAAGCAATTTAAAAAGTGGCTTTCTTAGACTGATATACATGCAAACCTCTCGAGTGCAAGAATGGTCACTTGAGTGACTAAACACAACGAAGACACCGCTTGAGCGCAAGAATGGTTGCTCGAACGCAAGAAAAGTTGCTCGAGTGAAGATATCAAACTCTTAGTGGTTTTGCAGACTATAAAAGACCACTCGAGCACAAGAAGCTTTGCTCGAGTAAACAAGCAAAATTCTGGGCCAAGACTCCTTTGAAAAATGAACTCCCAACATGTTTCAAATGCAACCACAAGGCTCACACAACTCAATTCAACAAGGAATAAGATAAGCAAGAACATGGACAACTATTAAGGATAAGGAAACTCAGATCCAAAATAATAAACAGGTCGAGTCTAAAGCAAAATCGCTATAAGAATCCTAATGGAATGTGTTAAGTGTAACAAAATAACAAATCAAATTGGTTAACTATTGCATTTTGAAGTTTAGATGAACAAAATTCAAATGAGTTGAAATTTAAGAGAATTTTATGTAATTTACCTAAACAACGATTATTTAAATGGTGTTTGGGATGATCTAAATAAATATACTTTTGACTTTTTATACAAAGATGTGCAAAAAGTAGAGAAGTGATATGATCAAAAAAATAAAAAAAATAAAAAAGTATGCTAATATAAGGAATGCCAAATAGTGACTTGGTGACACATGCAGAATTGAGGTGGCCTCTTCACAATTCACTGAGTTCGGTTTTCTGATTTAGAAAATGCTAAAATCAATTTTTAGAAGCTTTCAAAATTGTTGTTAATATTAAAAAAATATGTAAACTAATGTATAACAGTGTTGTGAAATGTGTAAAAGGATTTTGATTTCATTTACAGTATGAAATATGTTGATTTTTGATATTTTTTATTTTTTTAAATTTGTCAAATTTTTTGGTTTGCCATTTAGTTTTTTGATTTCTATAATGAAATTTGTTGATTTGTTGTAAATTTTTTTTTATATATATATTTAACTTATTGTTGTTGATTTCAGAAATTTCCAACAATTTTTGTTTGGATGATGAATAATAATTTTGAAAAATTATATTGACTTAACAGATTTTTGACTATAAAATTTGATGGTTTGTTTTTTCGTTGGTTTATTTTCGTTTTTAGTATAAATATATATATATATAAATTCAAAAAAATCTTTGGCTTCTTAATTCTACTTGAGATGAACCGGAAAATTAATTTTTAATTTTTTTTTAAAAAAAAATTAGAAAAGACAAAAATAAACAAAAAATAATGGACTTTTTAATTTTTTTTTTAAAAAAAAAATTCAAAAAAAATTACTTTCTAGATTTGCCTATACAAAACGGAAGAAATGTAAAAAAAAATTAACATAATTGTTAAAAAATAGACAGGAAATACAAAAATTCGTAAAAAAAGAAAAAAAAAGCCAAAAAAAAAAAAAAAAAATAGAGAAGTGTCTTATTTCTAACTTCTCAAACATCTAAGTTGCTTGGTACTTGGTTACGGTGGTTTTATATGTACTAATTAGTGTATTAATTAATGTACTAATATATGTTATGACAATATTATTGACTCTATTCATTATATAAATTATAAATATCCAAAATCACTAAAATAATGTTACATTATCTGTTAGTATACTAATTGATATATCAATTGGTGTATATAACATTATTTAATTGATTATTTTAGAGGCTTTTTGGCTTTTTTATAAGGGTCAAGTTATGATACACACTCTTTAAAAGGTACATATCATGTGCATCTTGTTACGAATTTTATGATAAATGTTATATATTTTTTTAGTAGGAGTTACAATAATTTATGATTCAGAAATTAAATTATGAATTTTGTAATAGTGTTTTACATTTTATGGTAATATTACACATTTTATGATCCAAAAATCACAAAATGTGTAACAATATCACAATATACATAACATTATCATAAAAATGTGTAATTATTATCTGACGTGTATAAGCCCATAAAAGCCACGAATCACTATGAACAATCCAAGCCCATCACTTGGAGCCCAATGCATAACCCAGCTGGTGAGGTCCAGGACAGCTGGAGTCCAACATGGCATAAAGAGCCAATGACATTCAGACACACGGCAGGTGAAGGACGGGCCACATCAACAGACAAAGATCTGCAAAGTTATTGCCACTGCACATCACCATTAATACAGCCCGTCACAGCATTTATTACGACACCACCTCTCCGTCGGAACAGGACCCCCTTACCCTGAACAAGGTAAGCTACAGCATAGACTTTCGGCGAGGAGGGCAGGTCGAAAGGGACAGCGAAATGATTACCAAAGGATATAAGCAAATGTTGAAGACAAGAAGAAGGTTAAGCTTTTCTATCTCTAAGCTCTCTCTCTACATTCTACTTCTCTCCCTAACTTGCTCGTCGGAGGGTTCACTGGGGGACTACCCAGTTTCCCGTTAAACTTGTTTGCAGTCATCCCGGGGACTTGATCATTTGGACGTGGGCTTGAGGAGCTTGGGCCAGTCTGATCCATTCACTGGAGCAAACTGTACTATCAGTTGGCGCCATCTGTGGGAAGTCGTTCTTATCCAGACGCCAGTTGTGCTCATTGTCGCTGGAGACCCTGTCCTAACAACCTTCTCATCCTACCCATCCAAGTGTATGGTCACGACTAGATCCATGACTTCTCACCATAATGCTGCTGACCATCAAACCGACCCTCCTAATCCAAACAACCCACCACAGTATATCATTGAGCTTACCAACAGCATTAACCGCATGGCCGAACAAAACCAGGCCCTGATAAATGCTTTACTCCAAAGAAACCTTCCGATGCCTCCTCCACCACCTCCAGATATTCCACCCAACCAAGAAAGAGCCCCAAGTCGTACTGTTCCGCAACCCTATCCACCCAACTTGGAAGGTTTGCAACCTCCTCCCCCGTATATAAATCTACCACCTCCACCCCCACACCCTTCGGTCGTGGCACCAGCCCCTAAAGGGGAAGCCAGCAGCGTCCAATCCCCATTGACTGACCATGGTGACCACATTCCCCTCTGGGACGCTGAACTCCGAGCAATAAAGCTCCAGCTCCAAGGGGTCATGCAGAACATTCAGCATAAACCCTCTACCACGGCAAGCTCACCATTTGTTGCCTCCATTCGGGACAAACCTCTTGTAACAACCCTCATACTGTTTACCGATTAATGACTGATTATGACTGATAATTGGACTGATTAAAGTACTGAACTGACTGACTGGAATCTAGAATTAATTGACTGAGTCTATCTGTTTAATTGTGCATCTATCTGTTTGATTGATTATTTGATCTGTTCGTGTTTTACGTTTAAACTGCTAATTGAAGGCCTTGTCGGCGGCCGAACCGGGAATTGATTGATGTTTTAGGATCCTCATAATTAATGTGATTTTATGGCATAATTATCTGAAAACTGATTAGGTATGATTAAATTAGATTAATGGTGTTAAATTACATGAACTGGACTTATTACCAAATTGCCACCCTTAGTGGCCCACTCAATATAACACATTAGAGCCCTTGCATGCTTGAATCATGAATCAAAACATTTCATTAGTTCCTTCTCCTTGTTCAACCGGCCTTAGAGAGAGAGAGGAAGGGAGAGAGTTGAATTGTTCTCGTGAATTGGCTTGAATTGCTTGGAATTGAAGTGCAAATTGTCAAATTGGACACCTAAACCTTGAACACAAGACTAAGGTAGGACATTCATCTTCTTGTTGTTGTCATAGACTTGATTCTTGCATGATTCATGCTTCATTTGTAGAGTTAAGCCATGTTTTAGTTCATACATGTAGGATTAGAACATAATTCATGTATGCATGTTTGAATTGATGAGTTTTGAGTTGAATCCATGGTGAAATGGAACATGCATGTTCATAATTTTGTAATGGTCCATGTTTTCAACTTGTTTTTGGATCAATTGGCTCCTTAGAGCATCAGATTGGAACTTCCAAATGATTTGAATTCATGCATGTTTGCATGTTCATATTGTTCATGAAGTTGGTTTGAAATTGAGTTTGAATTAAACACCCTTGGGCCTTGATTTCTCAAAATTGAGCTTTGAACTAGGATATTCTATGTGTTTATAAATGTTTTCCAGGAAATGGGCCCAAGAGGATTGGTTTTGATGCATTTGAATGTGAGTTTGAGCTTGGAGGTGCAATCTGGAATTCCCTGATTCTGCACTTCCGCTCGAGCGGGGGAAATGCCGCTCGAGCGTGGAATCCGAGCATCCAGTATCTCTGCACTATTTTACAGTCCGCTCGAGCGGAGGATTGGGCGCTCGAGCGGAGTCATGTCTCAAGCTCGAGCGGGCGTCGAGCGGAGATTTCACCCATCCAGTACTTTTATAGTACGCTCGAGCGGGAAAGTTGACGCTCGAGCGTGTACCTTTGTCGCATGACCGCTCGAGCGGGGAAACCTGCGCTTGAGCGGGACTCTGTTTTTCTGAAAATCTTGAAACAGTCTTCTGATCACATCTTTGCATCCTCATTCCATTCTAGGCATTCTTAGGCCTAGTTTAAGACATCTTGTTGAGGATAGATGTAGAACACACCGAGGCATTAGGGGTTAAATTATGTTATCTCCCAACTGTGTAGCTTAGTGTGTGTTCAATCTGTTAACTGTGTAGGGTTGGCGACTGGGGAGGCGCGCTCTAGCATACTGTAGCCCAAACTCTATGAGTAACAACTGTGTAAAGATATGTTCAAAATGATTATCTTCTGAACAATTGAACTGCACTGCTTTCTGAACTGTTACTGTTAATTGAATGAATGTATGTCCTCTATTCTGAATGTATTGTGGCATCCTTAGCAACTACTGTTACTGACTGTTACTGTTACAGAGATCTCTGTCGGTTCCCTCGTGGAACCACTACTGTTTACTGATTGATGGCCATCATTACTGTTCGGTCTTTAAGACCTACTGTTTACTACTATGCTAATGGATGTACCACATATGATTGAATAACTGTTCTGACTGAAAGACTGAAGTACTGTTTAATGAACTGATTTCATTACTATAAGGACATTTCATTCTTAACCTCCTTACACATTATGTTATTCACTGGGCTTTAGCTCACTGTTTATATATATATGTAGGTGCTCAGCCACCAGATCGGAGCTAGGAGCGCGGGTTAGACTCCAGTTTTGTCAAGCCAGCCTTTGTGCCTCACTGCGAGGTTCCGAGTTGCCATGCTATGGCTGTGGGGTGTCTTGTTTTTCCCCCGTCTGTCTCCGTACTGTTTGGTTTACTGTATAGACTGTCAGCTACTAACTGTACTGTTATCAAGGGATTTGATCCCTGTACTGTGTGACTGTAAATTTTGTATAGCCTGTACTGTTTGTATATGTGAATGCTTGAAAAATCTTTTTGGCATACAGACTGTCACAGCTCAATGGACATTATTTATTTACTGTTTTGGCTTCCGCCAGGCCCTGTACTCTGTTTTACTATACTACTGTTCTGCAGGCCTTCGGTAATCTCGGATTACTGGCCGGTTACGGTGCTAAACCCATAGGGCTGGGTTTGGGTCGTGACACCTCTGCCCGCCAAGTTCAAGATGCCCACCATTGACTCTTTTGACGGTACGACGGACCCAGTCGACCATCTGGAGACTTACCGTACCCTCATGATCCTCTATGCCTTCCCTGACGAGATCATGTGTCGGGCTTTCCCCGTGACACTGAAGGGGTCAGCTCGACTGTGGTTCAGCCAGTTACCAGTAGACTCTGTCTCCACTTTCCAGCATCTCAACGACTCCTTCCTTACCATTTCATTGGAGCCCAGCGCCAACGCCGCCCTGCAACCCAACTCCTCAACATCCGTCAGACCGAGGGGGAGTCGCTGCGCAGTTTCATTACCCGCTTCAACACCGAAGCCCTGCAAGTAGCGGAAAACGATGACAAGGTCATCCTCACGGCTTTCATGGCCGGGCTACGATTGTCCGACTTCCTTTTCTCCCTCTCCAAAAACCCCCCGACCTCCATGGCAGCCCTACTCTCTAAAGCCCAGAAATACATGAATGCCGAAGATTCACTAGCCGCTCGACAGGATCCAATATCTAAAAACCCGACCCCAGAGAAAAGAGAAAAGACTCAGAACCCAGAAACACCCAGAATAACAGCCAAACACCCCACTATACCGACCGACCGACCTCCTCGCACTGACTGGTCGACACCCGCCCGATCGCTCGGTCGGTTCGAGCGGTACACGCCCCTTAATTCTCCCATGGAACAAGTCCTTCACCAGATCCAATGGGACTACCCCCTCAAATGGCCCTTACCCCTCACGAACCCCTTCCAATCGGAAAGACCAGTCCAAATATTGTCGTTTCTACTAGGGCCATGGCCATAACACTGATGACTGCATCAACCTCAAGGATCAGGTCGAGACCCTCATTCTCTAAGGGCGTCTCAGCCGATTCACGGACACCCGCCCTCAGCAGAGGCAAAGAACCGAGCCCCTCAAAAACAACCGTCGGCGTACCCCACCCCGACAGCCAACCCAACCTAACCAAGGCCATGATCGCCCCCCCCCACAACAACCTCGGCCGCCAGGTAATCCCCCTCCGCTAGTTGGTGAAATCCGAGTCATTTCAGGTGGCCTTGCTTGTGGCGGACCATCCCGCTCCGCTCAGAGGGCAGAACTCAGGAAGATAAGGCAAGGCTCGAACAGAGCAGTTGCCACGGTAGACCGACCCTTCAAACAGCCCAAGCAGTGGAAAAAGCCCATTACCTTCACAGACGCCGACTGCACAGGCATCCGTTATCCTCATGATGACCCTCTCGTCATTTCTGCCCTCCTCTCCAACTATAAGGTCAGACGGGTTCTCATCGACAACGGCAGTTCTTCAGACATCATATTTCTCAACTGCTTCCGCCAGCTAAAGATTGGGGAGGAAAGCCTGTCTCCCCTTCAAACCCCTTTGGTCGGTTTCACTGGCGACCGGGTGACCTCCGTCGGCTCCATCGATCTCTCCCTCACCATCGGCGAATACCCACGGCAGACTACCAAGTTGGTCACTTTCCTTGTGGTCGACTGTCCCTCTGCCTACAACATTATCCTTGGCCGCACCGCCCTCAACGCTTTCCAAGCTATCACTTCAACCTACCACCTCGCCATAAAGTTCCCTACCGACCTGGGCGTCAAGACAATAAGGGGAGAGCAGACTGTAGCCAGGGAATGTTATGTCGCCTCACTCAAGGAAGTCAAGCTGAAGGATGCCATGATCATTGAAGGCTTGACGTCCGAGATGAGGACGAGCTGGTTAGAGGAGAACTGGTTGAGGAGCTCGTTGAGGTTCCCATCGATCCCACCAACCCTATGAAGACTGCCAAGATCGACAGCCAACTATCCCCCCAAGCTAAGGCCGACCTTAGCGCCCTTCTGATCGAGCATAATGATGTGTTTGCCTGGACCCATTCAGACATGCTGAGTATCGACCCCTCTTTCATAACTCACCGCCTCAGCATCGAACCCCATTTTTGACCTTACCGCCAAAAGCAGCGCATCTTCCATCCAGAGCGCAATACACTTATAGCCGTAGAGGTTGACAAGCTCCTTGAGGCCCAATTCATCAAAAACGTGGATTACCCTAAATGGTTGTCAAACGTGGTCCTAGTCCGCAAAAACAATGGCAAATGGCGACTCTGTGTCGATTACTTTGACCTAAACCGAGCTTGCTCCAAAGACAGCTATCCTCTTCCCCGCATAGATCTGCTGGTCGACGCCACGGCCGGTCATCAAATGCTCAGCTTCATGGATGCTTTCTCTGGGTACAACCAAATCCTGATGCACCCGTCCGATCGGGAACATACATTCTTCATTACCGACCGAGGTACCTACCACTACTGCGTGATGTCATTCGGACTGAAGAATGCTGGGGCCACCTACCAACGGTTGGTCAATGCCGTTTTCCATCATCAGATAGGTCGGAATATGGAAGTCTATGTCAACGGCATGCTAGTCAAGAGCAAACTCTCTATTGATCATTTGTCCGACCTGCGAGAGACCTTCGCCACCCTACGCAAGTACCAAATGAAGCTCAACCCAGAGAAGTTCACCTTTAGCGTAGGATCTGGGAAGTTTCTGGGTTTTATGGTCAGTCAGCAGGGCATTGAAGCTAACCCTGAAAAGATCAAGGCCTTGATTGAGATGTAGTCACCCAGAACGGTTAAGGAGGTTCAAAGGCTCACTGGCCGAGTTGCGGCCCTCAACCGCTTCATTTCCCGCACAACAGATAAGTGCCTACCATTCTTCAAAGCTCTTCGGCAAACTTTTGAATGGACAACTGAATCTAAAGAAGTTTTTCAGCAATTGAAGCAGTTCATGGCAAATCCCCCCCTCCTTTCACAAGCAATTACGGGCGAGCCCCTCTTCCTCTATTTAGCCGTCTCAAGCACCGCAGTCAGTGCAGCTCTTATCAGGGAGGACGACCCTGTCCAACGGCCAGTCTACTACATCAGTTGGGCTCTCCGGGAAGCAGAGCAGAATTACCCGCTGCTAGAAAAATTGTCCTTGGCCTTGGTCACTGTTTCCAAACGGCTTCGTCCTTACTTCCAGGCCCATTCTATAGTGGTTCTCACCGACCAACCCTTGAAGAAGGTCATGCAGCAACCAGAACTTTTCGGCAGACTCATGTAGTGGTCAGTGGAACTCAGTCAGTTTGACATCTCCTACCGGCCTCGAACAGCAATTAAGGGACAGGCTATCGTTGATTTCATCCTGGAATTCACTAATCCTACCCCAACCGCTACATCCCCACCCCCACCAACCCCTACCGAGCTAGAAGACTCGCATTCATGGACTCTCAACGTGGACGGATCATCCCGCAGGGAAGGTAGTGGGGCTGGCCTCATTCTCACCGCCCCTGAGGGTGGCTATTTCAAATGTGCTCTCCGTTTCTTGTTCAATGCCAGTAACAATGAGGCCGAATATGAGGCATTGATAGTAGGACTCCGCCTCGCCAAGGACATTGGAGTCAGCCACATCCAGGTGTTCAGCGACTCCCAACTCATCGTTGGCCAGATTACGGGGGAATTCGATGCCAAGGAGGACACAATGCGGGCTTACAAGGATATGGCCCTCCCACTTGTTCACCTCTTCAATACCTTTCACATCAAGCACATACCTCGGGCGGAAAACTCCAAAGCAGATGAGATGGCTCAGTTGGCCTCTGCAGACCAATTCGACCTTAGCCACGGTATCCGCCTCGAATACCTAGCCCACCCGGTCATCTCACCCGACTTACAAGAAGTGCAGTTCCTCCAAAACGAACCTATCCCTTGGGCGTCCGACATCTTCCTATTTTTGACAACAGGGGAACTCCCAGATGACCAATAGTAAGCCGCCAAAGTCAGGGCCCGGTCGTCCAATTACATCCTGGTTAGCGGCGTCTTGTACAAACGTGGTTTTTCACGCCCATACCTGCGATGCCTCAATTCGGCTCAAGCAACCTATGTAATGCGGAAAATCCATGAGGGAATTTGTGGTAATCATTCGGGCGGCAGGTCTCTGGCCCACAAAATACTCCGTACTGGTTATTTCTGGCCAACTCTCAATCAAGATGCGATTGATTTCGTGCTCAAATGTAATAAGTGTCAACGTTTTGCCAACATCCCCTATGCTCCTCCTACAGAATTGATCACACTTTGCAGCCCTTATCCGTTCGCCAAATGGAGGATCAACTTGGTCAGTCCACTTCCCACCAGCCGAGGTCAGACCAAGTTCGCGATGGTCGCCATTGATTATTTCACCAAGTGGGTAGAGGCAGAACCCCTTGCCACCATTACCGAGTGGAACACAACCAAGTTCATTTGGCAGTCGATCGTTTGCAGATTTGGCATCCCTCAAGCCATCGTCTCCGACAACGACAAATAATTTGACAATGCCAAGTACAGGAAGTTCTGTGTCGACCTCCAGATTCAACCATGTTTCTCTTTCCCCGGTCATCCCCAAGCCAATGGCCAAGTCGAGGTCACCAATCGTTCTCTCTTGAAGATCATCAAAACTAAGCTTGAAGCTGCTAAGGGACTTTGGGCTGAGGAACTACCGAATGTACTTTGGGCTTATCAAACTACAACTCGAACTCCCACTGGGGAAACCCCTTTCCGCTTAACATACGGCGCTGAGGCGGTTATTCCAGTAGAAGTCGGTCTGTTTACTCCCAGGGTTTTACATCCAGATCCAGCACAAACCGAAGAGCTCCGTCGGGCAGACCTGGACCTAATCGAAGAACTCAGAGAGACCACCGCTATCAGACTGGCCTCATACCAACAGAAAATGAGAACACACTACAACCGGAAAGTCCGACCAAGGGAGTTCACTGTAGGGGACCTTGTCTTGAGAGAAGCAACTCTTGCCACCAAAAATCCGACTGAGGGTAAACTGGCAGCCAAATGGGAGGGACCTTACGTTGTGAAAGCTAGACCACGTCCGGGCACCTACCGACTTCAAGACATGGAAGGTCGAGACCTTCCCCATCCATGGAACGTCGAACACCTGAAACGTTACTTTCAATAAGCTCCTACTTTTGTGTCGCTCAGTTATTGTATTTTCTTTTCGAAAAATTTACACATTCTTGATATCTCCTTACGCAATGTAACTTTTTAATTAACTAGGTTACACTTCCCCTGCCATCAATTATGTATCTCAGTTATCTGTATGATGTCTCAATGATGTTTTGATTGCAGCACTCATCAAAAGCCTCAGCCAGACTGAGCATCATAAAGCCTCAGCTAGACTGAGCATCATAAAGCCTCAGCCAGAACGAACATTAAAAAGCTTCCTCCAGACCGAGCACTAAAAAGCCTCAGCCAGGCTGAGCATCATAAAGCCTCAGCCAGACTGAGCATCAAAAAACCTCAGCCAGCCTAAGCATTATAAAGCCTCAGCCATGCTGAGCACTAAAAAGCCTCAGCCAGACTGAGCATCAAAAACCCTCAGCCAGACTGAGCATCAAAAACCCTCAGCCAAACTGAGCATGAAGCACTCGTCCAGACCAAGCCTCAGCCAGCGTAAGCATAACAAGTCTCAGCCAGACCGAACGCCACAATTTCAGGTTCAGACTGAGTTCCTTACGACGTCAGTTGATCATAGCTTAGCCCCAACTGAGCATGCGTGCAGGGCTCGGTCAAAGCCATCTATGCAAACTTCATGCTTGTGGAAGTAGTAGACACACTTGGTCACAATTCCAGGTCCAAGTCTTTACACCACTCTTTGCTTAGTCAAATTCCAAAGACGTTCTTACACGTTTTCTTTACAAGTCAGGTTATCTTCTTCTCAATCAAACTATTACAAGTCAGCCTGTTTCCTTACAAGACAAGCCTCACTCCAATAAACCACTAATCTACTTCAGCAGTGTGGCAAACACAAACTTGTAATTTTATTATGTTTTCAATTTCACTCTGCATTGAGGAGTTCTTAACTTTACTCTGCATTGAGTCTTTATTACAAGTTCAATTTCACTGTGCATTGAGGAGTTCCTAACTTTACTCTGCATTGAGTCTTTATTACAAGTTCAATTTCACTGTGCATTGAGGAGTTCCTAACTTTACTCTGCATTGAGTCTTTATTACAAGTTCAATTTTACTCTGCATTGAGGAGTTCTTAACTTCACTCTGCATTGAGTTTTTATTACAACTTCAACTTCACTTTACACTGAGGAGTTCTTACATTTAGTTCTTATTACAAGTTTCACTTCACTTTGCACTTCACAATAAGTTCTACACCCGCTTCGTCCACGCCTCATTCATTTCAGCTGTACAAGAACAGACAATCAAACGAAAACATAATTGCAATTTTATTTATTTAGAAATTTGTACATGAGTTCATTACAGCCATTAAAAAAAAAAAAAACTCTCTTAAGTACAAACTTTCTTTACTTCACTCATTCCTCCTCACTGGAGACAAGGTCTTCTTCTTCAATACCCTCATCCAGGGGGGTTTGGGCCACATCATCTTCACCAATTGTTACACTACTGAGGTCTAAGTCTGGGAACAGTTCTTCAGCCCTACGTTTGAACATTTTCCAGCCACTGTCCCAGAACTCAGCCATTTCATGTTTATAGAAGTCTGACTGCTGGAAGCTCTCAATCACTTCCGCTTCAGTTCTGCCCCCAACGGTCGTCCTCGATGGGCCCGCCCCCCCAGACTCCTCCCTCGCCAAGCTGCTGGCGACCGCGGCATCCACTGCCATCTGAAACTCAGCAGACCCCTTGAATTGATCCACTGCTGCCACATACAGATCGGGGTAAGCCGCCCTTTCAGAGGCTGCCTTCGCCCTCTCTTCCTCCAGCTCCTTCTGCAGGGTCGCCGTTTCAGAGGCTGCCTTAGCCCTCTCTTCATCCCACTCCTTCTTTAGGGACATCCTTTCAGCAGTCGCCTTGGCTTTCTCTGCCTCCAACTCCTTCTTCAAGGTCTCCCTCTCAATAGTCGCCTTCGCTCTCTCTCCCTCTAACTCCTTCTGAAGGCTCTCTCTCTCTTCCAGTGCCTTTGCACGCTCGACCTCCAGCTCCTTCTGCAGACCGCTAATCTTCACATCTGCCTCATCCTTTTGCCTGACCAGCTCTTCATTATTGATCATTGCCTCTTCATGTCGTTCGACCGCGACCGCGCAGGCTTTTTGGGTCTCATCCAACCTCTTCTGCTCGCCAGCCAGTTGGAACTCGAGCGACACAACCTGGCGGCATGTATTCTCCAGCTCCACCTTGACCGCTTGCAGATTAGCGTGGGCACTCTCCCAACTTGCACTCTTCTCCTTCAATTTGGCAAGCTGAGTCTTGGCCTCATCTACCTTGAGCTTTGCAGCCCTAGCCTTCCTCAGCAGAGCCCCTGCTAAGGTGGTTACCTCCATTTGAGCGGAGCATAACCCCCTCAGCAGTTTAGCCTCATTGAATCTGGCTGCTGAGCGCAAGGCTGCCTCTTCTACAATCCCCACAAGGCGGTCTACCCTTGCCCTAGCTGGGCCTTCTTCTTCCTCCAGCCGCCCAGCCACCGCACGAGCATGGTAGAGCGCAGTAGTCAGACTGACCCCCCCTCCATGGGGTGCAGGAGCCCCCTGGGGCTGTTTTTCCCCCCGTGGCTCAAGGCCAGTCGCCCCACTTTCTACTTGCACTTTAGGGGCGACCCTCGCGACCCCCGCAGCGATCGCCGCCACTACTGGAACTACTTCCATGCCCTCTGAGGCAATGTCTACCACTTCTGGGGCAATTACTCTTCCTGGGGTCTCCTTCACTTCCCCCCCCCTCTGCCCCCTTCGCCATGCTGGTCTCTTTACCCACCACTTCCCTCATCCTCTTCAAGACAGGCTCTTCTTGACTCCTCCTCACTCTTCTCTTCTTTTTCTTCAGAGCATCCCTCTCCTTGTTCGCCTTTTCCTTCACAGGATCCACTGGGGGCGGTCGGGGCACAAAACTGCCTAAGTCTTTTTCCCCCAACGGCTTGGGGCGTGGTCGGATCCGCTCTCTCGCGACCGGCTTCGGGGCAGGCCCCAGTTGGGACTCCTTGTACTTGTCCGCCCGTGCGAACAACCTTCTTTTCTCCTCCTCCTCCGCTTTCCTCTGCACCTTCAACTCCTCCCTTTCTGAACCCCCTCCCAACGGCTGCGATCCCAAGTTTAAGGCAAACATAACCGACGGTAGGACAAGCTCGTCCCACCTTACTCCTTTCTCCTCCCTCCAATCCCTCACCCTCTTCATTCGGTCCTCAGTCGCCTTGTCCAGCTTGGGCTCGACCGATTTGGTAGGCACCTTCCAAGTTGTACGAACTCCCGCCCCGCCATTTGCCGTCACAAAGAACAACCTTGGCCTCCAGCCTTTTACCGAAGATGGCAGACCCGCCACCAGGCCTCGTCTAGCCACCACCTACAGTGTAGCCCAAGTGTCCTGCTGGTCGGAGGCCTTGTAGCACGAGAAGAACTCATCTACCGTCAAGGCCAACCCTCCCATTGCTTGCGGCCAGGAACTCGCGCACGCCATCAATATGTTCCAGGCGTTTGGCATCAACTGACCTGGCGCCGCATCTAGTTTATTCAACACATCAACCATAACTTGAGACAGCGGTAGCCTCACACCTCCCCGTAATGCCTCCTCGTACAAGCTAAATTCCCCTGTCCGTGCATCCGATGTCCTCTCGGTAGATGTCGGCAGCCTCAACCCTATTTCCAAAGGAATCTGGTACTTCCCCCTTATTCCCTCCAACTCCGCCGGTGTAAGAATGGATCTGTCTGCCTTTGTGTGCCAGTGATCTGGTTCTGCCTAACTGATTGGCCTTGGAGCTGCTATCATGGTGGAACCTTGGGATCGTCCCACCAACTCCCCACTCTCTCCGTTCGGTACTGCTGCGCCAACTCCACTGCATCATCATCACCAAGTGGATCCACCTTGACATTCGCAGTTTCTTCTTGGGCCATCTCTATGGTATGTCTGCGAATCGCTTCGGATGCAGGTGCAAGGAAATTGAAAAAGTGTTGCAGAGGTGTATCGTGAGCAACAAAGGAATTAACACTTAAAATGTTTTGATTTTTTGTAAACAAGTAGGTGAATCGAATGATGCCAAAAGCCCACGGTTTGCCCGTATTCCAAGGATCCCAATTAATTTTTGCCAGTTTGAAAACTTTTCAAATCATCCGCAAAAACTGTCTTTTTAACACCCATAATGACCTATCGTTTCATCTCTGATCTGGCGCCTAATCTCCCCCCCCGGCAGGATGTTTCCACGTGTACGATCACGATCCACTGTCTCCTCCCCTTACCCTGTCTTTTCCACTTCAAATCACCACGTGACACGTCGCTCCTCCACCTCACCCTTCGCGCCCGGCCCTCCTCATGGTCAACCCTCTCACTCGGCCAACCTCCGCGGTCGGCCCCCCTTTGTGGTCGGCCCTCCTCGTGGTCGACCCTCTCACTCGGCCAACCTTTGCGGTCGGTCCTCCCCGTGATTGGCCCTTTTACTTAGTCGCCCTGCACGGTTGGACCACCTTCCGGTCGGTTCACCCCCTTGGTCACCTTTGCCGGTCGACCTCCATCCTGCCAATCCCTAACACCCTCATCTACTTCATTAATATTCCCTTCGTTGGACTAAAGCTGCACTCGAGAATGGGGGACTACTGACGTGTATAAGCCCATAAAGGCCACGAATCACTATGAACAATCCAAGCCCATCACTTGGAGTCCAATACATAACCCAGCTGGTGAGGTCCAGGACAGCTGGAGTCCAACATGGCATAAAGAACTAATGACATTCAGACATACGGCAGGTGAAGGACAGGCCACATCAGCAGAAAAAGATCTGCAAAGTAATTGCCACTGCACATCACCATTAATGCAGCCCATCATAGCATTTATTACGACAACACCTCTTTGTCGGAACAGGACCCCCTTACCCTGAACAAGGTAAGTTACAGCATAGACTTTCGGCGAGGAGGGCAGGTCGGAAGAGACAGCGAAATGATTACCAAATGATATAAGCAAACGTTGAAGACAAGAAGAATGTTAAACTTTTCTATCTCTAACCTCTCTTTCTACACTCTACCTCTCTCCCTAACTTACTCGTCGGAGGGTTCACTAGGGGACTACCCAGTTCCCCGTTGAACTTGTTTGCAGGTCATCTGGGAGGCTTGATCATTTAGACGTGGGCTTGAGGAGTTTGGACCAGTCTGATCCATTCACTGGAGCAAACTGTATTATCCAAAAATCACAAAATGTGTAACAATATCACGATATACATAACATTATCATAAAAATGTATAATTATTATCAAAATAATATGTAACATTTACAAAAAAAATACATAATATATATTATAAAAATATATAACAAAGTGTCTATAGTATACGCTCTTAAAAAAGTGTACACTATAAAATTTTCATTTTAAAAGATAAATATATATATATATATATAATTGAAATATTTTTTTTAATTGTATAAAAAATTGTGAATTATTGACATGACTGACTTGTTTTAATATTTTTTTTGCTTTCCCTCTTACGATCCAGCCTCCTGATCCTCAAGCATTCCACGCGTCCCTTGTCAACAGTTTCATTAGGTTCATTGTTTGGGCCTCTCTATATAGATCATTGAAAAATACTTGGGGCCCTATTTTTGGTAATTCTCACGATCTCCAATTGATTGATGATTATTCATTTTTTTTCCCTTTCCTCCCCCTCCCTCTCCCTCTCTCTCTCTCTCTCAAAAATGCTGTGAAGGTCTGGGGCTTGAGAGTCTAGAGCATTACTGTAGATTATTCATGTATAAAATAAGGTTGATTTGAGAACTTTAATGACATGTTGTGCTATTTAAAAAATAAAATTGACAAAATAAATTAATAAAATAAAATGTCACATCTAAATAATAATTTTTTTATTTTTTATTTTTTTTAAAAAATTAAAAAAATCAAAAAATTCTTCCTCAACGGATCTAATTTAATAAGACTAAGGTCAAGTTTGGCAACATCAAAATAATCCATCTTTTTATCTTTTTATTTTTTTTCATCACATTACTTCTTTACTTTTTTACACATCTTTTCGTAAAAAGATAAAAAATACACTTATTTAGCTCATCACAAACCACTCCTAAATTAGTCTAGAGCATTACCATAGATCATTCATGTATAAGATAAGGCTGATTCACTATCTTTAATGGCATGTTATGCTATTATTTGATAATTGAGTTGGGTTTGGATTAGGATTAAAAAAATATAAAAAGATAAAATAAACAAAATAAATTAATAAGATAAAATATTATATCTAAATCATAATCATTTTATTTATTTATTTTAAATTAAATTAAAAAATTCTTTCTAAACAGATCTAATTTAATTAAATTAGCTAAAAAATTAAAATAAAAAAATTCTTCTCAAACGAACCTTATATTAATATTCATAAAATAGAGGATTTATTTTTAAAACTTATATTTGACGTCTATTCTCACTATACTTAGGCTCCGTTTGGCAAGAGCTAAACGGGATTTTTTTGATTATTTTAGTCATAAAAGACAAAATAGGCTATTTTAGTCACAAAAAACAAAACATCACATCCAACCCATAATCATTATATTTTTCTCTCACAAAAAAAATCAAAAAAGCCAAAAAGCCAAAAAATCTTTCCCAAATTAATTTTTTTAGCCCAGACTAAAATAGCTAAAAAAATCAAAAAGTCAAAAAATCAACCCACTTTCCAAACGGAGGCTTAAATCCTCTATACAAATGCTACAAAATTGAAGTATTAGCCAACAAAAGGATGGTGGCGGTTCATAATGATCAAAATCAAAATGTGAAGACAAAAAAGATAAAATCAGGTCACTATTGTCGGTTATTAAATTAATATAATTTTTAACATAAATAATATAAAAGCCAAAAAAATGGAAATAGACCTTCAAAGTGGGGGACGTGAATGTAACAACAGGTCGGATTGGACCACCAGTCGACGGGAGTCCACCAGTCGACGAAAAATAAAATTAAAATTAAATTTCTTTTATATTGTGTTTGATTGAAAGATTTAAAAAGAATAATAAAAAATATAAATAAAAAATGAATAAAATATACTTATATTTTATATAATTTCACATATTTTTTTCCTTTTTGTTTTTAAATTTTTTTTCTAATCCTTCAACTAAATATGACAGTAAAGTTTAGATTTGAATATGAAAGAAGTTAAGAGGCCTGTAAGATCAATTATATGTTATATTTCGATAATTTGAATAATTTATTTTATAAAACTCTTCGTATATATTATCTATAAAAAAAAATTAAGCCTTAGTTTGGCATGAGGTTATTAGACTAAAATAGTCACACAAAAAAAATATAAATAAATAAAAAGTCAATAAGATAAAATGTCACATTTAAAATGATAATTATTTTATTTTTTTTCTCTCACAAAAGCGAAAAAGTTAAAAAGTTCAACCCAAACGAGACTTTTTAACCCCAAGCTAAAATAGCCAAAAAAACTATAACTCAAAAAGTCAATCCACTTTCCAAACGAAGTCTAAGTCGATCTAATAATTGTAATTTATCACGTTTATCTTTAAAAAAAAAAGATGATTTAAGAAAAAAAAAATTCATTTTTGTAGACACAAATGTAATATAATAAAAATGTTACGATTGTCGAATTTAATTTTTCTTATGAATGAAAATCGTTCATTTTTTTGCCGATTATGACATTTGTGATCTTTGGTTATGACATGCTTTGGTTTTAGTTATGATTTATTGTGATATTAGTTATAATATTATTTTGGTTATAATCTTCTTCTTTTTTTAATTAGACCTTATGTGATATTTGATTATAACTTATTTTAATTATGACTGAAAATAATTTAGTTATGAAATTTGAAGTTTTTAACATTATAAATATCATAACTTACGTAGTGTTCGATAATATAATTCAGTACTTAGAACTGAATGTATTAAGTGATAATTAATTAAACCTATTTGATAATCACAATTAATATTATTTAAAAATTTAAATACATCTTAAAATGTAAGTTAAAAGTTAAGCAAATTTGAAATAATATAAAACTTATTTAATTCTGACTGAATTTATAAATACTAAGCATAAGCGTCTACATATACCATTATAAAGTTACTACCACCTCCATCACTACCACCACCACCATCCATTTTTATTTCTATATCACTATACCATTATTCCTCTATCGCTACCATCATTGTCATTATAGTCATGACTAATGGTGACGCCTCCATCATCACTAAGAGCATCTCCAAGAGTCTTGCTATATCCTATTTTCAACCAAAGTAGCAAGCCAAAGCATAAAAAGAGACCTCTAACAGCCTCATTAGATACTTCAACAATTTGATACGAGCAACAATTGTTAGCTACTTGAAGCGAGGAACTGTTCTTGTGCTATATATTTTTTTATTACTTTTTTCTTATGTGTCAATGATGATCAAACTAGTTACAAATTTATATATTAATATATATATATATATATATATATATGAGTAAAGTTGAAAGAAATAATATTTTAAAGGGGATAGTTAAAGTAAAGAGTACTGTTAGAATGTGTATTGAAAAAATGGTTAGCTAAATTAATAAAGTGAAATTTTGGGTAATTAATTTGGTGAGAATTGCTGGAGATGCTCTAAGTCACCATTATAATATAAAAAATTAAAAATAATAAATTTTAAATTTAATGTTATACATATTAAGCAAGTTATTTTATTCAACATTTAAATTTTTATATTAAAAAAAAATTTAAAAATCAACATGCAACTTTTTGTATTTAATTTTTAATTTGATCAAGGGTTATTTACATAGAGATTTTTTAAACTATTAAAAAATATTATTTTAACTCTTGACCTATAAAAACGTATATGTGGATCTCTTAATTTATTAAGAAGTATCATTTTGTTTCATAAATTATAAAATTATATAAATAAATCCTTTAAACTATTGATATGTTTCACTTTGATATCTTTCATTAGATGGTTTAATTATTACATTTTTATAATTTAGAGTCTATTTGTATATTTTTATAATTTAAATGATTAAAATAATATTTTTTAATAATTTAAAATTTTCATTTTATACTTTTATAATTTAAAAAATTAAAATAATATTCTTTAATAATTTAAAAAATTCATTTTATACTTTTATAATTTAAAAAATTAAAATAATATTCTTTAATAATTTAAGAAGTATGGATATAAACAACCCTTTCATCATACACTCGACACGTAGGATGACCAATTTTTTATGGTGTAATTATTTAATAATTTTAAAATACAAATACGTAGTACTTTATAATATTATAATTAATGAAGAAGATAAATATATAAAATATTATATTGAGTGATTGAAAAATATATTAAATAATAGTTAATTGAAAAATAATTTGCCCTTTTTATCACCGCTCTACTTTATTACTTTCGCCTTTGCTTTATGACTCTGGCCTTCGCTCGTTCCATGTCTGATTTTTACTACACAGCTGTTTGTCGGTGGAGTTAAAATTCAGTACGTAGAATTCTCTCTCTGTCTCTCTGTCTCTCTCTCTCTCTCTGCTTCTGTGTCTCTGTTAATCTGTTCTTTCACATTCATCACTAACGTGTCAAGTCAAATCTTCGTTGCATTCGAGTCTTTCAACCTAGTCTTCTTTTCTCTCTCTCTCTCTCTCTCCCTCTCTCCTCTTTGACAGCGATAATGACGGGTGGCCCGTGAACAGTACCAGCAGCAGCTGCATGTTTTGCTGAACCAGGTGAGCCCTGTAACGGGTCAAACTCAAAACCCACCTTCGATTTCGCAAAACACTTTCTGGGTTCTTTCTTGGTAGCTCAGATTCTTCTTCATCCACTTGATTTTTGCTATTTTCTTTGTTGAATTTTACATGTTTATTTTTCAATCGGTTGGCATAATCTTCTTAACAACTCTTAGTTTTTTAATCTAATTTGTTTAACTTTTTAGCTATGATAAGTGAGATTAGGTGTCTGATTAGCTAACTGTGAGGATCACTTAAGTGGTGGAGTTGGAATTTTACTTTTTAGTTATACATGCCAACTATTTTTAATTATAATTTTCTGATAAAAT
The DNA here is from genome assembly GCF_055761805.1 of Camellia sinensis. Taxonomy (NCBI): domain Eukaryota; kingdom Viridiplantae; phylum Streptophyta; class Magnoliopsida; order Ericales; family Theaceae; genus Camellia; species Camellia sinensis. Next base: position 89,013,707 of record NC_138963.1, read on the forward strand.
CAATTAATTGAAGATAATTTTTGTGCAAATACCTAGTGTGTTTGGTTCACTTAGTAACCCTGGAACCATTTAATTATTTATTTCATACTGTGCGTTTCTAGTTTAATTATTCATCAGACAATCAAATTAAGGACTTAGCTTCGTTCAGATAGTCAAATTGAAGATATGGCCAAATTCATCCATTTCACAAATTCTATGGCCAAAATTCATGATGGTCTCCCTAAATACATCACAATGAGTGAACTTAGCAATTGTCTCTGTTCGGGGTGAAGTTCAAGTTCTTTGATATTCCAATTTAATGCAGACTCAACCTTAAAAGTTTACCATTATAAGCTAGATTTTGAGGTGAGGGTGCCGTGCCGCTATTGTACTCAAGCGATGTTGGACTCCGCTATATGCCCACCTTCATGAGTCGGGTGCTGACTTAGCAGCACCTGCCAGTGTAGGTTAGGGACGCACACCCTACCCATCCTTGGGTTAGTTGGGTACCCCAGCTTTGATACCATGCTACACGGTTTGGGTAGAACTCAACCCCAAAAACTGAGGGTGCCCCTTCACATTACTTTTGTACTCAAGCAATGTGGGACTCTTGCTTCAAGACGTCTCGCCTTCACTGTGTTCCTATAGCGGTTACAGGCAAACTATGTTCTTTGGTTCATGTTCACCCTATTTCTCTTTGGAAATTGAATAGATGTAGAATGGTTCTTCTAAAGTTCTTTTTGAATAATATTTTTTGTTTAATTTTTGGTACATTGGAGGCTGTGGCCTGGGTTTAGCAAGGGTTTTGGCCAACTGGGATAGCCCCACTTGGTTAGTTCGTTTTTAATAATATATACATTTTATATTCATTTAGCTGGTTCTTAAATTTCTGTATTTTTATGCAACCAGAGTGAAACATGGACAACAAGACATGGCTTTGGAGGAAAAGATCATCAGAGAAGACAATTGTAGCAAATAATAAATCAGATTTTTCTTCACAAGGAATTGAAGAAGAGGTAATGGAATTACTTCTTTGTTGGATGTAATAGTGTGCTCTATGCTTGAAGTGTTCACTTTGAACGCAATAAACTTTTTTGTTTGGAAGTATTATAGTTAGACTTCAACCAGCAGGTCTTGATGTAAATAAATAGTAAAATTGCTCGAGTTTGATATATATGAGTTGCAGATCTAAGTTGGAGCATGACTAATGTTTCATTTTATTGACTTACACAAGGTGCAATATTTTATTCATCTAATACAGATACTTGCAACTGAGAAAGAAGCTAGTCTGGAGCGGTCATTGGAAAATTTAAATGAGAAGTTAGCATCAGTTATCTGTGAGGTTAACGCTAAAGATGAACTTCTTGCGAGACATGCAAAAATGGCAGAAGAAGCCATTGCAGGTAATTTACTGTTTTCTTTCTTCCCATAAACAATGCTTAACATGCGTTTTTGTGATTTATTATATATCATATTTTCTGACATACCTTTTTTAGTTTGTTTTAATCAATGGCGTTTCGTGTCTGCTTGATAAAAATAAAATAAAATTACTTTTCACCATTGTAATTTGACTAAAATTTCACTTTAGTCCCCTTATTGTTCCAATTTGAACAATGTTAACCCTAGATAGAGTTCAGTTTCAGTTTGGTCCTTCCGTTGTGTACTCTCAAAATTGTGAGTTTAACGTCCAATTTAGATGGAAGGACCAAATTAAAACCAGACTCGAAAGTGTACTCTCAAAATTGTGAGTTTTAATGTCCAGTTTAGATGGAATGACTAAATTAAAACTAGACTCGAAATTTGGAGTTAACATTGTTCACATTGAAATAATAGGGACTAAAGTGAAATTTGAGTCAAACTATAAGGGTGAAAAGTGCAATTTACCCTAAAAAGAGTACTCACGTTTTACCCCCCATTGGATATCCATTAATATTCTCTTTCAGACCGGGAGAAGGCAGAGGCAGCAGCAGTGTCACTTAAACAAGAACTCGACAAAGCTTTACAGCAGAAAATATCTTCAAATGAAAGGTTAACTCAGTTAAATACTGCGTTGAAGGAATCCACGCATCAATTAAGTTTGGTTCGAGAAGAGCAGGAACAAAGGATACGTGATGCTGTTATGAAGACATCAAAAGAATTTGAAAAGGCGCAGAAAAAATTAGAGGAAAAATTGACTGAGAAAAGTGAAATGCTTGCAAACTTAACTGTTGAGAACAGTCGTCTGAGTAAGGCCTTCCTAGTGAATGAGAAACTGATGGAAGATCTAAGCAAACACAAGTCTCAGGCAGAAGTGGAGTTCAATACACTGATGGCCAGACTAGATTCCGTAGAAAAAGAAAACGATTTTCTCAAGTATGAGTTTCGCACGCTTGAGAAGGAGCTTGAGATCCGAAATGAGGAGATTGAATTCAACCGTCTAGCTGCTGATGTGTCACACAAGCAACACATGGAAAGTGAAAAGAAGATCTCGAAATTGGAAGCAGAGTGTCAGAGATTACGAGTGCTAGTGCGGAAGCGATTGCCAGGTCCCGCTGCTTTGGCAAAGATGAAGAGTGAAGTAGAAATTTTGGGACAGAATCAATCAGAGATGAGGAGAAAGTCGAATCCCATAACAGGAAGTTTGATTGTGAGAGACAGCGGCATAGCAAACCCTCCCGACATTCCCAACAAGAAGATTAGTTTCTTGATTGAGCGGTTGTATGATGTGGAAGAAGAAAACAAGACTCTCAAAGAAATTCTAGCCAAGAAAGAAGATGAGCTCCATTTTTCACAAATTGTTTGTGCTCAAACAGCTTCCAAGTTATCAACAGTTGAAGCTCAACTTGGAGAACATTCGAAAGGTGAAAAGTCTGTAGAGTTGGCTCACAAAATTTTTGGAGTTTCAGACATGAGCTTAATGGATGACTTTGTTGAGATGGAGAAATTAGCGATAGTTACTGTTGATACGCCCATGGGAAATTCTTACACTTCTTTAGATGCAAGTAATGTGTTAGCAATTTCCTCAGACGAGTCTGGTGGATATCATTTAGATCCAAGTGGTAAGGAACTTGTTCCAGTGGTACAAGGTCAGTCCAGTGACATCAAACAGGAAATCCAAACAAAAGACGAATCAACTCGAAAAGGGTATGATTGGCTTCAGGATGTTCTGAAGTTGATCTTAGATCAAAACCATAAGTCAAAAAGAAGTTTTGATGATCTTCTTGAGGATATTCGAATAGGTTTGAGTTATATGAATTATTCTTGTGATAGTGAAGCTAACAAGGAAGAAAGTTCAAATCGTCCCGCAGCGTCTGCCCCGATCCCCATTAGTGGCTACATCACTTGGAAATCTCCAAATATTTCTTCAAAGGTCGGTTCACTCGATGGAGTTCCTCATAGTGAGACCTGGGTGGAAGAAACAACCGACCAGCATAGTCAATCTAATATGAATAGTTCAATCCGTAAGACTATCGAGCTTATCAGAAGGATTGATCCAGCGAGTTTAAAGAATGGTTATGTTCTAGATAATTGTTTGGAAAGAGATCGGAATACCTATCCCTTCAAGCTTTTGCCAACACCATCGGAATATTTGGTTTGTGTTTTCCGATGGAAAAGTTGTGAACTGGGCACTGTTTTGCAACAATTTGTTCGCACTTGTGATGATCTGTTGGATGGAAAGGTCAAGTTTGAAAACTTTGCTGCAGAATTGACATCTGCATTGGACTGGATTATAAACAACTGCATTATCTCTAGTGATGTCTCGATTATGAGAGACGAGATCAAGAAGCGTTTGGATTTTGATAAATCACCAAGTGCAATCAAGCTTGGTGGAGTAGACAGCCCATTTTCAGAATCAGACAAGGTTCACAGGTCTGAAGAGCACTCAATGCATGTGTGGGAAGAAAATATGGGACTAAAAGATGAGTTGAAGAATATGGAGTCTTCACAGAAAGATCAAGAAGCAAGGCTTAGGTCAGCAAATGATAAGAGCGAGGCCTTGATGAATCAAGTTCGGGAATCGGAGCGAAGTATTGGAAACTTACAAATGGAACTAAAATCATTGAAAGAATCGAAAGGAATGGTTGAGGATCAAATGGAAAGTCAAAAGCTTATTAATGAAGATCTTGATACCCAACTTACTGTTACCAAAGTTAAACTAAATGAGGTTGTTCATAAGTTATCATCTCTCGAAGTAGAACTGGATGATAAATGTCAATGTTGTGAAGAATTAAAAGCAACATGTCTTGAGCTACAACTCCAGCTGGAAAGGTACCTATTATTTAGGCAGTGTTTGGTAGAATGAAGAGTGGAATAGAATCATCATTTCATCATAATACTCATTCCTATGTTTGGTTCAGTAAAAAGGAAAGAAATGTACATTTCAAATGGAATCACCATTCACCAAATTAGGAGAATGGTATTCCATTAGGAGGTCAAGGAATAATATTCCATTTTATACGTGTCCAAAATCATTCTAGCAAATTAAATGGAACCTTAATCTCTTGTTTTTAGAGAGTATCAACATGAATGTTGTTTCATCAGTAAGAGGTGTTTGATTTCTGAAACATGTGATATGTGCAGTATTACCAGTAAGGAAGTTCTGAAAGACAATATAGACCAGGAGGAGAGGCTACTACAAACTGTAAGTTCCTTTTCTATTGTTAAAAGCAACACTTTTCTGCAAAAATGAATGTCTATTATTTAATCGGTTACTTTTACTTGGAAAGAAAAAAAATATAAGTAAAGGAATTTTTTTATTTTTTATTTTTTTAAAAAGAAAGAGAAAAAAAATGTAGAGGACCATAGAAAAGAGACACACACATGGTGCTATTTTTTCGTTCCAATCTATGTCACAAGTCTGAATGTGATCAATGAGAATGTAGGGGGATCAAATGTGGTGATGAGCCTGTGTATAGATGACCCTGAGTTTTCTACTCCTTGGCCTCAAAATTTGATGGTTGGATGTGCTTTGATATCCTTAAGATAACATGTAATTAAACTTCATAATATGTTTTGAGATTACATAGGAATTAAGTGATAGTCCAATATGTTTTACTTGTTATTTATGCACAAGTACATTGCCCCGGTGCGGCCAGTGCATATCATTACAGCCACCATAAGAACGGGGTAGGAAAAACTTGAAAGTGTCATTTCATAGTCTGTAAAATCTATTTTTGATATTCTTAACATTCGAGGGTTTCGATTTATCACTGCAGAGATTTTACCTTTTTTTCACCTTCTATGTGGATCAACAACAAACGCCACTTGTACTTGAAACACCCATCATATCTTGAAAAAAAATTGGGAGCCACTATTATTTTCTGGATAGGGAGGGGCCTTATTATACATAGGGCATTGCTATTCTATTCCAAGAGTTAGATCTACTTGTCAAACTCAATGATGTGGCAATCTATTAGAATATCTGAGGCAAGTCTCTCTCTTATGTGTTCTCTAATTATCAACCAATTACTTACACATCATTGGGTCTAGAAAGTGGATTTGTATATTATTTTCCTTATATATATATATATATATATATGTATATGTGTGACGTTGTCGTGTGAAACCACATAAGAGGTGAAAAAAACAAGTTAAATTCATTCCACTTTCCTAGAAGTACTCTAAGATCCAATGGATCCATCCAAGGACTGCTGGCTGTTGAAAAACACCTTAGTTACGTCAATATCCCATCAGTAGAAGGTGCTGACTATGGTTAAAAAATTTGTATCGGAATGGAAATGTTATTTAAGAAAAGATTGTAGGAGGACAAATAAATAATAGAAAAAATCAAGCGGGAAAAGTCTAGCCAGTCTTATAATTTATTAAAAAATAAAAGAAATAGAAAAAAGAAGAAAGAAGTCTATTCAGTCTTATCATCATTCTGTTTTGTAGAGATCAGAACTCTCCTAATGAATCCAGATCACCTACCCCCTCTTGTGCTCCATTTGCTATCTCCTTGAAACTTTTGCTGACATGGACAACTCTATGAACCAATAAAAATTAACCACGATATTAAATAGAGTTGTTGGTCTAACTTACAGGGCTGGGAGATCACAGCTGCTTCTGCAAAGTTAGCAGAGTGCCAGGAAACAATCTTAAACCTAGGAAAACAGTTAAATGCACTGGCTTCTCAACGGGAAACATCAGTTTTCAACAAGGTTGTTTCTACCACCAACAATAAGAAGTTAAGGCAATGGTCGCCTCTGCGTGATCGAATGCTAGCGGTGGATGATGCTGAAACAGGGGATCTGAATTCCCCAAAGACAAAAGAAATTATAAGAAGCACTGTGGAAGCAAAGAAACCAAGTATCCCAGAAGCATGCATTGGTTCAAAGCATGAAGCTCATACTGCTGCCGCAGTTGGGTCTTTGGCGATCGTTCCGAGCAAGAAACGGAGAGGAGGGGTTGGATTCCTGAGGAAGCTTCTGATGAGGAGGAAGAGAGGGAATATCAAGAAGACATCTCAATCATTCGCCACGTAATGTATGCATGATGATGCAATAAAAACCGGCACCATTCAGGACTTTACTTGTCAGTGACTACTGCCTTGTTTGAAAATAAGTATTGTAAGTATTTTTAGCTTTTTTTTCTTTTTTTTTTCCCCCTTTTTTGAAGAGAGAGAAAGAGAGAGTTATGTGAAGTTGCTGGTGCTGTTGATGTATATATACGTGTATGCCAGCACATTTGGTTATGTATTTAGAGTGGTAATAATTTACAGAGCAATGACATAGCCATGTATAAAGATGAATCAGATGATATGTACATACATACATATATATATATATAGAGTAGCCAGGAGTGAGGTATTGTTCATGGAAGAAGATGGTTCTGGGTAGGAACCAATTGGCAAAGGCTTGTTTGGAAGATGGCCAAACAAAGGCTTAAAAGCTTGGTTTTGGCTGGCCTGTTTGGCATGGGCTTAAAAGTCACATAAAAAGCTTAAAAGCCTGCTTTTTACCCAGTTGAAGTGTCATTGGTGTAGTATAATAGTTCTAGGTCCTTGTGTTATGTTTGCTTCATTGGAATGAGTTAAAATGAAATAATTCTATCAGAATATCTAATTTGACATTTGGTTTTTTACTAAAGAAGTTATGAAAAATGCATGTAAATGGAATTATCGTTTTATTATTGTAAAGAAATGGCCATTCATGATGAGGAGGTTAAGGAATAATTATTTCATTCCAATTTTCAATCCACTTTCAATCTATTAAATCAAACATTACCTTAAAGTTAGTCAAACTTAGCACTTCATCGAAAGCCTAAGATTCCCTCGCACTCGAGTTCAAGCCTTAAGATCTCCTTCTCTTATCTGACTAAAAAAAGAAAAAGAAAAAACTTAGTTGTCAATTGCTTTTTTTTTGCTTTTTGTTTTGAGAAAAGTTATATTGCAAAATTATATTAATATAAAAATAAATGATATTCAGAAAAACAGCAAAGCTCCAAACAAAAAACCGAACTACAAACAACAAACTACAAATCTGTCAAAAAATTAGCTACCATTCTAAAAAAATCACCAATCTTCTCAAATATGTGATTTAAAAAAAGTAAGATCTGCATCAAAATAAAGCCTAAACTTGCTGCCACCAGCATCCCTGTTGCCGCTGCCTAACTCAGCGATTGTCGCCACTGAACTCGGTTATCGTTGGAAGCCAAAGTTGAAGAAGAAGAACATCCACAATAGTAAGAAAATCCAAAAATTTATGCCAAAAATTGGGGAAGAAACTCTCAAATCTCTCTTCCTAAGCATAAAAAACTCAAATTTATACTTTGAAAGTGTTTTTAGAACTCGCCGGAAACATACCAAAAAAAGGTGGCTCTCCAATGCCTCCCTCTTTAGGTCTAGTTGTCAATTACTTGGTTGTCAAAAGATTTTTTCCAGTCATAATTTTTTACTAAGCCAATTATTTTGGTTAAAAAGAAAAAAACTATACACATATGTAATTTTTGAAACCATATATAGATGTGTGCATACTTGTATTTGCGTAAATAAAGCTCCATTGAACATACAAAAAGCTCTTTAGCATACAAGGACTAATTTTTGCTTAAAAAAAAAAAAAAAGTTATACCAAACAAGTCACAAAAAGGTGGTAAATCTTATCATTTCGTACAGATGAATTTCAATTTGTTAACAAGAAAACAGAATGAGGAAGTCGACTCCATTTGGGTGGGAAACAAGGTGTTAGGAATGGTAACGGGGGCCAATGGGGTGGATATTAATTCCCCATTCCCATTCCCCTATAATAAATTTTTTTCATTTCCCATGCCCCATTCCCCATGGGTACCACCCTCTCTATTTTTTAATGGGTATGGATTTTCCCCAACCCACTTTAATCCCTATTTTTATTTTTTATATTTAATGTTAACAACCATTTTTTTTTTAAGGTTTACAACAAAAACTACCTTCAATCTTTTTTCTTTCTTTTTTAATATATTTAATGTTAGCAAATTTATTTATTTATTTATTTATTTTATTTTTATTTTTTTTTATTTTTTTTTAAGATTCACAACAAAAGTTAAATATACCTTCAATCTTTTTTCTTTCTTTTTTAATATATTTAATGTTAACAACCTTCTTTTTTTTTTTTTTTTTATAAAGGTTTTAGCTAAATATACCTTCAATCTTTTTTCTTTCTTTTTTAATATATTTAATGTTAACAACTTATTTTTTTATTTATTTTTTATTTTTTTAAGATTCACAACAAAAGCTAAATATACATTCAATCTTATTTTATTTTATTTGGTTCAACAACAAAATCAAATACACATTAATTAATTAATTAAAAAGTTTGTTTTATAATAATCACATATATAATTTTGTGACAATCAAATAAGTTTTAGTAATTGAAAAAAAAAATGTGGAAGAACGTGGAAGATTAAAAAAAAAATTACAACCATCTCTCACTCTCTCTCACTCTCTCCCCTACATGTTATAAGAACCTGATTACAATGTTATAAGAGCCTGTTTGAAGAAATAAAATGTGAAAGAACATGTTTGAAGAAAATGTTATAAGACTCATATTAAATTGTATCAGGACATAAACAAGGAATTGTTTGTTGATCTGTTAACCACGGACATTTTAGATATTAAACCATCTTTCTCTTAGCAAATTTGAACCATTCATTTTAATTTATCCAAAATCTAATTATACCTTTAACAAATCTGAACCACTCATTTTAAGATATCTATGCATTACCACACACAATCCATCCTCCATCTTCTTCCTTTAATCCCCCACGAATTTTGTTGTTTGTTACTTTTAAAAAACAAAAAATGTTTTTTCAATTAAATTTTTACTAATTTTACAACACCACCACCACTATTCTCATTTTCACTGTCACACTACCATTACCATAGTTACTACCATCATCACTGCCGCCATCACCCCACCACTATGTAATAATCTTTACTTTCACCTTCGTTCCATCACCACCACCACCGAATATAAAAAAATATATTTTTAATTTTTTTTATAAAAAATATTTTTCATTAAAAAATATTTTCTATCTAAATAAATGAAGCATAACATTGGGAAACAAGCTGATTTCAGTTAAATCTGTTCATAACTAAGAAAAATTCTTTTAATTTAAAAAAAATTATTTAGTAAGACTTTTTATCCCCTTTTTGTTTTTCTAGCAAATAAATCTTTGTACCCATCATTTCTAACCAATCACGACTCATGCTTGTTTTGATTCTCTACAATTTCCTTATTTTCAAATACATTCATATATATATATATATATATATATATATATGTTGTATAAATTGTGTGATAACATAAAACAAATAGATTCATACTCGTTAATTGAAATTTCAGAACAAGCAAACCATTCTGAAAATTACAATACACAACAAAATAAAATAACATAGAAAAGCAAACCGAAACCTACACTAAACAGTGTCCTTAATTTTTTTAAATAAATTAAAAAAATTCTAGATATGCATAAAATTTGACAAGAATAATGTGACAATGTTAATTAATGTGTATTTGATTTTATTGTTAAGCCAAATAAAATAAGATAAGATTGAATGTATATTTAGTTTTGGTTGTGAATCTTAAAAAAAAAAAAAAAAAAAAAATGGTTGTGAACCTTAAAAAAAATTTAAAAAAAAAAACAAAAGAAAAAAGATTAAATAATGTATATTTAGTTTTGGTTGTGAATCTTAAAAATTAAAAAAAAAAATGATTGTGAACCTTAAAAAAAAAAAAGATTGGAGGTATAATTAGCTTTGGTTGTGGATCTTAAAAAAAAATAATAATAAAAAATAAAAAAAAATGGTTGTGAACCTAAAAAAATAAATAAATAAATAAAAGAAAAAAGATTGAATGTATATTTAGTTTTGGTTGTGAATCTTTAAAAAAAAAAAAAAAAAAAAAAAACAAACATATAGGGAAATTAGTGGGTACCCATCCCCAACCCATCCCCTATGGATATTTAAAGAATATCACTTACCCTACCCAATGGATAAGAAAAAGAGATGAAAACCCATGTATTTGGGTTGGGTCTCTATAAATACCCACAGGGTAGGTTATCCATTGCCATCCCTACAAGGTGTGATTTGATCTACTTTGATTAGTGCCTGTACACCCTACTAAGCTTCCACATCTGGATTTTCATAACATGTCTTTATTATTCACACTCGAAAAGTTGGAACCCCATCCTGAGCATCCAAAATGGAAGAGTAGGGTGTAAGGTCAATGCATTCTACCTTGGAGTATTTCCAAACTTTTATCAAATTTGATATTAAACAAAAATTAAAAATAAGCTCCACCTTTTTCCCAAAATCAATGATGAACCGAATACTTAACCAAAATTTTAAGTGTCCTATTTTTACTTAGATTTGATAAAATTTTAAAAAGAGTAAGGATTGAAAATGATTTTCTTTTATCAAAAATTATTAAAACAAGTTTGTAGGGTAAGTCTGAATTTTTTCAAAAAGATTTGAAGAAAAAAAAGTAAGAAAAAGAGCAAGGATTAGGGTGTTCCATACCAAAGTAAGCTTTTAACCAAATATTCCCTCAAATTTAATGAAAAAAATGAGAATAATAAAACATTAGCGATTAGGGCTTTGCGATTTTTGACACTTGCTTTGTTGCGACTTCAGCAGGCACCATAATATGTTTTTCTTTTCGTCGCCTTGGTAGTTTCATTGCTGAAGCATGACTCAGATTTTCTGTGAGGAAAGAAAGTTCTATCCTTTTATTTTATTCTATTTAGCTTTTTGTGTGATTGCCTTTAATCTTTGGTGGCTTTAGTAGTTGTGGTTGTTGTTTGTTGTGGTGTGTTCTTTGTAGTTTGTTGTGTTTTTGTTGTTGTTGTATATTTGGTCCTTTGGGTTTGCAATATGTTGAAAAAAGGGTTTCTCCTCAATAAGTTGGTCGTCCAAGGACATCAAAGGGTCTAAGTGCAGCAGAGGGAAGGCAATTTCTTCCCTTGGTGGAAGGAGCGATTGCAAAAACCAAAATAGAAGGGTGTAAATATCCAAGAAAAAAAGGGAGACAGCTCGGAATGCAACTTAGGGTAAAACTCCAGTTGGCTCTCCAAGATTGATGGTAAGGTTCTTGCAGTGGACTCATATTTAAAACAAAACAAATTAAAAGATAGCTCACCATTCGACATGTTCTCATATATAGATTCACTTGAAGTTGCTTTAAACCAAGATACCTTGTGTGATGATTTAAAATTTGATTGGACAAATGCTGTGAAGATGATCAAAGATTGGGATTCAGATGTAGTGATGGAAGATCTGTTCAAGAACTTCTCCTCTACTGAACAAAGCAAGGCAATGCCCCGTCGTGCAGATTTCGGGTTGGAGAATAATAGTATCGCTAATGTTGTTCATACCTTCCCATCATATTTTCCAAATGATTGTGATATAGGCAAGACTTCTGAAAAGGTTGGTCCATTACCATGCGAGGGTCCATGTGCAACTCGTAACAGTGGGACTGAAAAGGGCACAAAGGAAGGAACATGTGAGGGCCTGTTTGAAGGCCATAACAGTGGGACGAAAAAGGGTACACACAAAGAACTTACTCGCACAGAGCCTCGAAAGAAAAAGGTTATATGATGGCTTGGAACTTCCTCTGCTCATTGATCACAAATTCTGCCAAAATCTTAAAACAGATGGGAAAATTCCTACACTGGGCTAGCTTGTTGATTGTCAAGGTTTAAGAAAAAAGAGTGGTCAAACTCAGATATACAAGATGCTATGGCAGAACCTCATAAACTGGAAGATAGAGTTGTCCAACTCAGATATACAAGATGCTATGGCAGAACCTCATAAACTGGAAGATGAGTTGAATACCTCCCAAGGCAACATGATTGACCCATCACCACCACAATTGGAGGAGTTTACAATGCCACTACAACACCCCCAGATTATTAGCGATCACAAAGAGCAAGCGTTGACACCGGTTTCAGAGAAAATTATGACCTTTTGTAAGCAAATCCTAGCACCCAAACACTACTCTAAGAGGCGTGCAGAATGGGTATCTACAAAAGACATGCATTCTCATGGAAAGTGAAAGAGAGCGCAAGTACTGCCACCGGTTTCAGAGAAAATTATAACCTTTTGTGTAGGAGGTTCTAAGCGAATTCCAGCACCCAAACACTACTCTAAGTGTCATGCAGAATGGTTATCTACAGAAGACATGCATTCTCATGTTTGCACATCTATGCTCATGGCAAGCAAAAGAGAGTGCCACGGATAGAAGATAGTTACAACTCAAGCCTTCTTCAATCTCAGCGACAACATCTTCTGATCTAGTAATCTAGCTTTTGTTCTTGTTCTATTCTGGATTTTGTGATTTCTGGTTCCCCTGCAGGTATTTGATGAATTTCGTGATTCTGTTTTCTAGCAGATGCTCTTTTACTTGTGTCTGTTAGCCCTATGTATGTTAAACACTTTGTTTATTTCCTTTATAAATGCAGTTTATAATTCCTAATTAAAAAAAAAAGAAAAAGAAGAGAGAATGATGGTTTGAGATGCTCGTAGTTTGCAGATTGAGATGAACATCATTTGAAAGAGGTGATCTGCCAAAACATTTCTGTAGAACCCCAGAAACTATTTTAACAATTACACCCTTCATAAGTAGCCTACCAGCGTGCTGAGATCATCAATATCTAAAGGACCATAAGGCTCTTCACCACAAATTTTTAAATTGATCACTTACAAATCAAACTAAGCTTGCTCATAAAAAAAAATTAATGCAAAATTTTTATTTCAAAATTGGACAGATTTAAGAATTGCACTAGGGAAAAACAGATACTTGGAATTAAGGACTCCAGGGGGCAGCTATCAGCTACTTGCATAGATCATTGCGCAAAACAACCATTAAATCACCCTAGAAAGCAAACACAAACCAAATGTAACCTACAAGACATCACAACATACTGCATGTCCCACTGAATAGAAGTGAAGAATTAAACAATCTACAATGAAATCCCTGATTAAACTTCCATATTCTTAAGCCAAAAAAGCAAGCAGAAAATAACACCAAGCCAGTAACATCATATATTCCAATGCAAAATTATGATGCTGATAACATTAAAAATACATAATAATAATAATAATAATAATAATAATAATAATAACAAGAGTTATCGAAAGCCAATAGGTCAAATGAACAAATCCCCATACATAATAAAATGAGTTCCAGAACACAGAGCAAGCTCCAAAACAGAAAGCCATCAACTTTGCCTATAAATTGTATATCCTGCAAGAGTGTGCAGCAGTTGCACATCATTGAGAGGTAAACAAACCAAAGCAATCACACTCTCAGTCAGACCAAGGACACAATCTCAACAACTTACTAAAGTGAAGAGCTTGAGATAACCTCTCAAATAACATTCTATAACTTAACAACTAAACTAACCCAGAACCCACATCTGTTAAACACTTCAATACATAACCCTACGCTCTCCAGAAACACAACCCAGGCACTGAGAAACCCTTTACAAGATGATACCATGAAATGTCGGCAACACGGGTAAAAATCCCAAAGTTAATTCAATTCAAAAATATAACTTTTGCCTTGAAAAGGCTCTCAATTGCCGCAATTTTAGAACCAATTAACTACGAGAATATCAATTATAAGTCACTAGAATGAATGCTTAGCGAGTTAACCATTCAACGACAACACAATCCAATTTCCAGGCCATGTATACTATCTCCTCAAATCTCACTAAATCAAGTTTGAATCTCAGAGCACAAAAAATTCAATATTACCCATTTCTGGATGCAAGTAGAATCAATCTTCCAGCGAGAAATGCAATTAACTGAAAAGCAACCGAAACAGTTGACATTCAAATTAAAACTCTCAATAACAAAGTTTCAATAAACTAAAAAGCATGTAATTTATCATCCAAAAACAACCAAGTTGGCGAAATATAACTATAAATTCTCAAAAAACAACACTCTAGAGACATAAACACCAAAACAGACTAATAACCAAAAAAAGCATAGTGATGATATATCGGTCTTTTAACGGTAAGACTTCTGGAACCTAGCACGAGCACCGCGACCACCAAACTTCTTGGGCTCGCAGCGCCTAGGATCGGCGACGAGGAGAGTACGATCGTACCTGACGAGAATGTCCTTGATCTCCTTCTTCGACTGCTCATCAACATACTTCTGGTAGAAAGCGACGAGTGCTTTGGCGATGCTCTGGCGGATGGCGTAGATCTGGGAGGTGTGGCCACCGCCCTTAACGCGGATGCGCATGTCGACGCCGGCGAAGCGTTGGCGGCCGAGGAGGAGGATGGGCTCGTAGGCCTTGTAGCGGAGGATCTCAGGCTCCACCAGCTCGATGGGGCAGCCGTTTATCTTGATCAGGCCACGGCCACGCTTGCAGTAGGTGACGGCCACGGCGGTCTTCTTTCGGCCGAAGCACTGGACCGACTCTACCGGAGGAGCTGCCATTGTTAGAGAGATTGGGCGACCTGCAAAACCCTAACCCTAGATAAAAATGAGGAGGAGGCGATTCGCGAGAGTGAGGAAAACTATTTATTGGGGTTGGGTTAGGGTTTTTCATGGTTGATAAAATAAATACCCTTGAGGTTGTATTGAATTACGAAATTGCTATTTTGGATCTAAACAAATGGGGCCTGTCCTGCCCCGACCCGTATTCCCTGGGTTGGAATCAGGCTCGGCCCAATCTCCGAAATTGATGACTCGGAGTTTTTCTGCCGAGTTAGGCCAGCACAAGCCCAAACACTGCCTAACATGGCGGGTTTCTATACGAAGCCAAAATATGTTTTAGTAAGTTCAATTTAAATTCATAAATTTTAATTTTTATTATATTTTAATATGAATTTATTAATAAAAGCTACACATATTAAATTTTAAAATAAAATATTTTTTTATTGTTATGGTATATATTAATCAGTTATTTCTATTCAAATCTCTGTGTCTTCTGTCTCTAGAGATCAAAGTTATTTATTCTTCTTCTTCATCCTCCTCCCAAAACTCTAATCTACCCTACCAAAACTCACGATCATCATCAATATCATTGTTTTTTATTATTTTGAAACCCTAAACCCTAGAAGAAAGTTTGAATAAAATCAAATATTATATGAGAGTAATAATTAAATTAGTTTTTTTTAAGCAACCCATCAAAAGCGAAGTAAGTATTCATATAAAAGGGGTTTTACAATTTTTGTAGAGGATCAATTATTTTCTATATCGTTTTTTTAAAAAAAATTAAAGGGCTTAGTAGTTAGATTAATAATAGCGTATTATTGGAGTTATTCTTATTTTATCATTTAAATAATACATTATTTGAGAACTATTCTTTCTTATTAGTGCCTAATTCGTATGGGCTTATAAGATTGGTTTTTACTTTTCCACGAGTATTCTTATGGATAATTTATAATGTAAAAGTTTTTTTTTTTTTTTTTATATTGAAAAGTTTTATAATGCTTATGTAAAAGTTTGAATTTTTCTGTATTTATGATGCTTATGTGCTTATAAGTTTGGTTTTTTTTTTTTAATTTTTTTTTATATTTGAGAATTATTTTTTGCATTGAAAAGTTTTTGAAATAATTTAGTTTTTTTAGTTTGTTTATTATTTATTATTTGGGTTTACCTCGAGGGTAATTTGAAAAAAATAATAAGGTGTAATGAGAGTAAAATAAAAAATTTTAATAATTAAATAAGATACACTTAAAAATTGAGAGTACTTAATGATTTTTTGGGTGTAAATAGAATCCCTCCAACATGTAAGGTGTGCGCGAGTCCATTTGTATTGGTTTTATCCAAATAAATAAATAAATAAATAACCAACCTATCTTTGGCAGATTGATAATTTTTTTTTTTTTTTTTTTGAAAATAATGGGGCTGAAGCCAAAAAAACAAAAAACAGCAAGCTACTCAACACGAAGGGAGCTCCCTCCCAGTTTATCAACTGTTAGAGCATCTCCAACCCATCCTCCATATCTTCAAATATGGAGGATTTGCTCCTCCAACCCACCCTTCAAATTTATCTCCATTTGGGAGGAGAATGAGTTCATCCTCCATATTTGGAGGGAGGATGAAAAAATGAAGGATCCTCCAAAATACTATTCATTTATAAATTTGTTATTATATTACAAATAACTTTTAATTTATAAATTTAATTTTTATAAAATTGACATCATTAAAAAGTATAAAATCATATCTTTAAAATGAGTATAATATTAAATATATTTTACAAAAATTTTAAAATTAAATATTTATTAATGAATAAAAATTACTTTTTGAATAGAGTTTGAATGAAGGAAATGAAAATTTGTGGTTGGAGTTTGAATGAATAGTAATCTCCTCTTTATTTACTTTTTGAATAAAAAATATTATTTTCATCCTCTTAGTGAGAGTATTGCATTGGAGATGCTCTTAGAGCCATCACCATACACGACGGTGCAGTCGAAACCACATCACTGCCATTATCCTGCCAACCCGCCCATCTTTAAAATTGACGGGTTGTTTGTTTGTTTTGGTAGATTTTATTAACGATTTGAATAGATGGATGAGTTAAAAGTACAAAAAAGGAAAGAACCATAAGGATTATATAACTAAGGGTGTAATAATGACCCAGGCCCGGGCTGGCCCATTCAGGCTTTGTGGACTCATGTTTTTTAGCGGGCCGAGCCGGTTCATGGGCCAAAAAGTGGGGCCTATGCCCACTCATAATAGGGCCGGGCCTAGTCGGGCTTTTTTTTTAATATTAGAAATAAAAAAATAAAAAAAATTATACTAGAGTATTTTAATTACGATTAATGAGATATTTTGTTTGGTTATATAATGTTTTATGATGACATTTAAATTTAATTACATATGACTTATGTTTTTTTTAATTATGAACTTATAATTAAAAAAGTATACAATTATGTAATTTTTTTTTCTTTCGAAATGATTAATTTTATATATATGAAATTGAAACTTTCAATATTACAATATTAAATTATTTTTATAACATTTATTGAATGAATAATTTTTATTTCAAAATGAAATAAAATATTACAAAAATTGATATTGTTAAATAAATTAGGTGTAGATTACTAATGATAGTATAGCAATTGCATCACTATAGGTCTAGTACATCCCAACTAGGTTGGCACCTACTAGCCTACCAATCATTTGCATTATACTCCACCTCAATAATCTAAAAAATAAAAACAAAAACAAAAACAAAAACAAAAACAAAAACAAAAAACGAAATGAAATGAAATAGTAAAAAATAAATTGTTGATCAATCATCGAAGGAGAGAGACATTTCAGTCGCATTACCGGATGATATGTCATCCAAATCATATTGAATTCGCTCATTTTCACTAAAATTTTGTCTTTTTGTAAGCGCATGCATATGATCTCTGGATATCATCAGTGCCTCAACCATTTCAGGTGAAAGCTTGCTCCTGTAATCACTCAGCATCCGTCCACCTGCACTAAAAGCTATTTCCGACGCAACTGTAGAAATAAGAACGATTAGTACATCACGAGCCATCTGTGAAACCACAGGCCACAGAGATTCATTTTGTTTCCACCATTCCAAAATGTCAAAATTATCAGAATCATCTACTGACGGGCTTTCCAAATAACGCTGTAATTCAGAACTACTTACACTTGTATGTTGAGATATTCTTTTACTTTTTATTATTGTGAAAATACTTAATCTCCTTCCTCGAGATTGAACTGCTAGTGTAATGTGTGTAGGTATATTTACAGATGCAGCTGCCCTGTATTCTAGAAATAATCTGTTGCATGTTTGCATAATAGGGGCAAACTGTATTTTATCAGCGAAAATACGCTCTAAAAATTCTTGTAAACCAATTTCTTTACACCTAGGATCAATTATTATAGCTAAACGTAATAGATAAGGCAAAGGATGAAAATATTTATCAAATTTTTCTTTCATTGAAGTAATAATGGTTATATAAAGTTCATTACTCATATATTTTATGAAAACTTTAATTATTTCTGCTAGCATATGTAAAACAAATGGTGAAGTAGGAATATATATATAAGAAAATAAGTTTGTTGAAATATCGAAAACTTTTAAAAAATCTTTATATAAGACTACTTGACGCCAATTAAGTTCAGTAGGTGTCAGTACTCCTCCTATTGATGTTGTTGCAAAAAATAAATTCATTGTTCTTCTTTGTTTATAAGCTATTTTTAACATATTATATGTTGAATTCCACCTAGTATCTACATCTAAAATTAATTTTCTAAATGACATATTTTCTCGTTGACAAATTTTTCAATATTCTGAAATTCGATTACCAGAAGACATAATAGTAACAACTGTATTTTTTATTACAAGTACAGAAGTTTCGTATACATGCATAGCTTCGTTAACAATCAAATTTAAAATATGGGCACAATAACGAACATGAAATAAATCACCATCAACAAATAATTGTAAAGTTGATTTTAAATGGGTCACAGTTTGATTATAATATGATGTATTATTTAAACTAAGCGTAAATATTTTATTTTGTAAAACCCACTCATATAATACATTTCTTATTTCTACACCAAGCGAATGATCAGTGTATGGAAGTTCAACTAATTTAAATGAAATAATTCTTTTATTAATTTCCAATCATTATCAATAAAATGTGCAGTGATACATTGATATTCAAAACCATTATTTGACCACAGATCAGATGTTAAACAAACTCTTCAATTCAAATTTTTAAAGATATAAAATAATTCACTTTTAATATCCTTAAATTTCTTTAAAATTCTGTTTCTAGTAGTATTTCTTGAAAAACTTTGATATTACAGTGCAAAACTTTCATGAATCATTTTGGCAAAATCAGGACATTCAGTAGTACTAGAAGGTTGTTCTTTTTTAATAATATAATCAACTACAGAATTTTGTGCACGTATAGGATCAAATGAAAATGTTTGCAAATTACCAGTTGATGAAACCCCTAATTGCATTTGACTTCGAATATCAAGTTGTTTACTTTGTAAATGTTTGTCAGAATGCCTTTTTAAATGACTAGTACCCCCTATAGATGCAGTACTAAGTAAACGTGCACAATATTTACATTTTGCTTTAAATGTAATTGTGTCATCATGATTATTTATAGATATTTTTTCAAAATGTTCCCAAACACTACTACTTCTGCTCCTAGATGATGATCCAACTGTTGGATGAGGGATATTAGAAGGAGAATCAAGAGATTCATGCGGTGTAGTATATGTATCAACATCGACATAAACATTAGGCATATTAGGATCCATAATAATACAAGTAAAACAATATATAAGAATTAACAATTAATTTAAATAATGTGTAAATTCAATCAGTAAAAAATAATAATTAATATATGTGCATAAATAATTAATGAAAAAAGTGAGTAGTTAATAAATTTAATTAAACTAATTAATGTTATCGACTGACGAATGTGATATATAAATTTTTTTCTTCTACTAAAAGTTTCTTGTTGCACAATTGCAATTGCTACTTAGGGATGACACTTCAAAATTAATTGAGAGTTGAGAGAGATTGAGAGTTTAAGAGAGATTGAGATAGTTTAAGAGAGAGAGAGAGAGAGAGAGAGGATGATTTGTTGTAAATTTTATTTTGAAAAATGAAATATATTTATAGTAGTTTGAATTATAACCGTTTGAATTATGACCGTTTATATATTTATATATATTCGTTTGAGTTGCATTTAAGTAGGAGATGCAATGCAATGCAATGCAACGGCTCAATTTTGATTAGGCTAGGCTAGTATATAGTAGGTAGGGGGGCTGGCAATGGCAACAAAGTTTTAGGAAATGGTTGCTTCATTTTTAGGCAACCATTTGGACGGTGCTTTTTGGCCAGTGGGAGTCATCACGAGTCCCGTTTTGCTAATCGGAACCGTTAAATATGTACAACTCGTTGAGTATCATATATTTGCAAAAATTCAAGTTGATCGGAAATCTATAACTATCTGATCGGATTAGTTTTTTTTTGTCAACCATTAACTATAACACAATGCATTTTTATACAAAATTGATTTGATTATGTAGTTAGCGATATCTGATTAATGTGATTTTCTACAGACATATAGTAATGAACGAGTTTTACACATTGAATGGTTCGGATTATCAAAATGGGACTCATGATGAGCCCTCACGGGCCCAATATTACCGTCCAACTTAGTAAATATATATATGTAATTTTCTTTTTCTTTTCATAGTATGTACTTTCCCATCAAACAATGATGTAAAAAATTAAAGAAAAAAAATGAAGGTCAGCCTGAGACTGTGCACTGCTAGCCAAAGTGCGGCAGCGCGTGGTAGTGGCGTGATACATCATACTTTCCCATCAAGCAATTATTAATTTGATTTTAATTTAATAAATTATTATTAGTTTTTGTTTTATTTTAAATTATTAATGTTATTTATTTGATTATATTAATTTTTATTTAATTATTTTTATAAGATCAATTTTTTTATTTAATTTTTTTATTTTTTTATTTTTATAAGATCAATCTTTTTATTTTTTTATTTTTCTAAGATCAATCTTTTTATTTATTTATTTATTTTATTTTATTATTTTTATAAGATCAATCTTTTTATTTTTTTTATTTTTATAAGATCAATTTTTTAATTATTTTATTTTTATAAGATCAATCTTTTTATTTATTTATTTATTTTATTTTTATAAGATTAATCTTTTTATTTATTTTATTTTTTATTTTTTTAATTATTTAACTATTGTAAGTTGTTTTTTATTTTTATTTTTATTTTTATTTTTTGAAATTTGATCATTGGTAGAGATAAGGTTTGTGGGCTGGGTTGGGCCGGGCCGCCCACAGGGTTTGGATTTTTTTGGGCTGGGCCGGGCCCCAAATGGAAGGCCCAGGCCCAAGGTATCGGGCTGGGCTCGGGCCCGGGCTTAATCGAACCGAAACAGGTCGGGCCTACCTCGGGCTTCAGGTCGTCCACGGGCCTCGGACCATTTTTACACCCCTATATATAACCTTAATTTCTTTACAATTTCAAATAAAAATTGTTTATTTATTTCAAACCTTCACACAATTTATAAATCATATCACATAGGGGTGTTCATGGATCGAA
Source organism: Camellia sinensis (assembly GCF_055761805.1). NCBI lineage: Eukaryota > Viridiplantae > Streptophyta > Magnoliopsida > Ericales > Theaceae > Camellia > Camellia sinensis. The sequence goes on from NC_138963.1 coordinate 89,035,227, forward strand.
TTGATCCTATTTTAGAGTAAATCACAAACTAAGCCGGTCTTTACAATTCTAGAAATATTAGAATCGTAATCAAATCATTAAATCTGTGTAGTCATATTATAACCGAACTATAGAAATCAATTTGATTTGGTGTGGTTCTATGGTTTTAGAAATTTTATATAACAAGAAATTTGAAGTTGAGAGAATTGTTTGGAATCGTAAGGCCCATTATCGATCTCGTTTCGATGATTTAAATTTTTTATTTTGCTAGACTATCCATATATATATATATATATATATATATATCCATGGACAAAAATAGGTCAATTCAATAATCAAACATTTTCATTTTATCATGTTTGATTTCAAAAAATTGAAAAATAAGTATGTTTTTGAAAATACACAATTCATTTTTCTAGCATCATACCCGATAAAACGAAAATATTACCATTATCAAATCGACCTAATTTTTTCCATCGATGATATATATTGAGGGCTCTATAAAATGAACGGTTCAGATTATCAAAACGGGACCCACAGTGAGTCCATGGGCAGTGGTGGAGCTAGGATTCCTTCGATGGTGGGCCAAATTGCCAAAGAGAGAAGGCATATGATAGATTTGCCAAGCTGTTAATGAATTAGCTCAAGTTTTATTTATTTTATTTGATTAAATTGTTATTAAATATTGCTCAGTAGAGACTAATTGGACTAATAAAATTATAAGAGATTAGCCTCGTTTAAATATTATTTATACAAACTTTATCATTAATGAGGTCAAAATGTAGGGATTTATAGATAAGTGGTAAGGAAATATTTGCTAATAGTTAAAACTATCTTAATATAATTAATTTATTACACAATATTGTTAGGTCTATAAAGTTTCGCAAGCGATTTCATTAAATAAATTATAGAAACTCACAAGTGGACAAATACAACTGTTGCAGCAGTTTCCATTGGAGTTTTTTATTGAGTGTTATCTTTCAATATAGGATTTTAGTTTTAGAAGATTGTTTTTGTGTGCCGGATATCCGTAGAAATTTGGTTTCTGTTTCAAAGTTAATATCTCTTGGATATTCATTTTCTTTTTCTTTTAAAGTAGTTATAAAGCGCAATAATAAATTTAAGGTTTCTGGCATATTAATGGATGATCTTTATTTTATTAGTCCTATTAATAATTCTATTAACTGTGTTGAGAATGATACATTTACTAGTGTGCTATCCCTTAAGAGAAAAAGGGATGTAAATCAAACTTATATGTGGCATTTGAGACTTGGTCACATTAATATAGAACATCTAAATAGATTGGCTAAGGATGGACCTCTAAATTTTTTACAAATTGATCCTTATCCAATTTACGGGGCATGCTTGCAAAGAAAGATGACCAAAATACCTTATTCAAGAAAAGGAATTAGAGCTACAAAAGTTTTGGGATTAATACACACTGATGTTTGCGGTCTACTAAATCATATGGCAATAGGTTTTTTTTCTTATTTAATTACATTCACTGACAAATTTTCTAGGTATGACTATCTGTACCTAATGAAACATAAATCAGAATCTTTTGAAAAGTTCAAGAAATTTCATAATGAAATAGAAAACAACTTGGAAAATGTATTAAAGCACTTCGATCAGATCGTGGAGGAAAATACCTTCTAGATGATTTCAAAAAATATTTAAAAGAGAATGATATCATACTGTGTGGGTGATTTTCCGACCACACTGCCTGCTTAGTGATCAACTGGAGAGCACAGGCAGAATAGATGGCTTCAGCAACCTGAAATAGAAAGAAAAGGCTCCGGCGGTGGTTCTTCCACCCGGGGGCACTCCGACGATCAAGTCAGTATATCTCTCAAAGATAATCAAGTGCAAAACTTAATACTCAAAACATAAATTGCATACCTTAGACCCACGGGGATGCCTCTCTGTTATAATATATTCAATCCAAGTCCTACTAGAAGTATGACTTCTATGAACTCCAATTCAGTGTTTACTTTGGACTCTTTAAGAGATAAAGATAAACTCCCTAAGAGCTTTATCCTTATCTTGGTTAAGTCCCCTCTTCGTCTTAGGACTCTTGTCCCTTATTCGCTTATCTCGGATTCCGATATCTTTGGAGATAACCTCGGCAACTCCGAGATCATCTCGGCCTAACTACCACGACACGTGGCACCTCAACTGACACGTCGGCGTCACCATGCCACGTGCTGGTATTCAGAAAATATATCCCCACAACTGCCTCCTAGGTTCTATTACCTCGGCATTCTGAGGTGATGGAACCTATATCGACATTTCAACATTTCTTTTCTGAGTAATGGCTCAAAAACTGTTTAGCCGAGATAATCCTCTTCCAGCCGACGTGTTCTCTTCGGAGAACAAGGTTTCGAACGTACTTTCCCACGCGCATGAGCTGTCATGCATATCTAACCGTTCCTTTTCACGTGTTTTGTCTTCATTGGAGCGTGTCTGTGACGTGCCTGAAAGCTGTCTGTCATTTGTCTGCGCCGTCTGACGCGTGCGTTGCTCCAGGCGTAATAATTGCCCTAATTTTGCCGCCGTTTCAAATTTTTGACAAAACTCTTCTTTGTCTCTATTTTTCCTTTACTTTTTCATTCTGATTTCTTGCTCTTTCTCTCTCCGAAATCTCTTTCTTCTTCGAATCTGCCATTGCTTCGATCTCTCTTCTGGAACTGTCCTTAATCTCCTATTCTTGCGAAGCTTTCTTTGCTGTTGCAACCGATTTCTGAGCTCGGCGAACATTGCCCCGGCTTCATTTGTTCTGGTAAGATTCTTCCCTTTCATTTTTAATTCTCTCTATGTGCTTCCGTCTGCCTGTTGCTATTATTGCTTTTGTTCAAAGCCTTGGATCTGTTTATATCTTGAATCATGGCTACATCTTGAACACTTGTATTATTTCACCACTTTTTTTTTTTTTTGCCATTGTTCTTGATTTTTTTTTACTTTTGTATTTCTTTTGTTTCTGAGAATCATACCTCTGTTCTTTGATTCTGAAGCGTCGCCTTTGTTTTCTTGTTTAGATCTGTGCCTTCGATCTTGATCTTTATAGTTCTTTGGCTTGGGAGTTGTGTGTAGAACCTTCAATTTTTAGGGAAAACTGAAACAAGCCTTATCAGTCCTTTCCTAGGTCTTTGCCGAGGTTCTTGCAACCCTTCTTAAAACGCCCATCTTCTGAAACACATTTTAAGCTGACATAATGGGTATGTGGAGGCATAGGGTAAATACCCCAACAAAACTTGAATACTTTAGGCAGGAATTCTCTATCCCAGCCGATGTTCACCTTAAGCTAGCTGGGGATAACGATACCATCATGCCCACAGATCATACAATGCCTTTTCCTATAGTAGCTTTTACCGAATGTGGACTTCGGCTTCCACTTCACCCCCTTTTTCGTGAAGTTCTTCATTTCTACAGGCTGAACCCCATGCAACTTACTATCAACTCCTATAGGGTGATTAACGGTATTATAGCTTTAGCTAGGCAGGAGAATCTTAGAATCACTCTGGCCGACCTTCAGTACTGCTATACCATGTGTCCCCTCAACCTGAAGGATAGGGGCTTCGTTTATTACCTTAAGCCGAGATCTACCCAGTTTAAAATTGTAGCCGACCTTCCAGACTCCAACAAGGGGGCTGGAGATGACTTTGTTATTGCGTCGGGAAATTGGGAATTTGGCCCAGACGAAGATGTCCACCTCTACCCTCTTCCTCGAACAATTACAGAGGGCAAGGGTAAGAGCCCTGAGCCAACACTTAGTTGTTTTTATTTAAGTCTTTAATACTTTCTATTTCTGACGTCTGTTTCTTTGTCCTGCAGATCTTCATCAGCCACCGAAAAACTTCCGTCAATCCTTCTTCCCAGGAACAGATCTGAAAAAACTCCTTGACCTTCCAGTCCACAAACGAAAAGCCCCACTGTTACTAAACTTCATCCCTACATATAAATCCACTTTGCCCGACATCCCAAAAAGGAAGAAAAAGAGTCTCTCTCCACCTACTGCTACAACTGTAACCGCTTCTTCATCCCGAACAGATCAAGGATCCACCTCTGACCCAGCCGATCTTCCATTAACTTTGGCCCCCTACTTAATACCAATTCCAGAATGTAAACGTCGACGAAGACTTGTAAAGACTGCCGAGATGGTTCGTCCAAGGCCTGTCGTTCAAGATCTTCTTGCCGACCTTCCAACTGACGCCGAAGTTGTACCAACGCAATCAATGCCCCCACCAAAGCCAAAGAGAGTTAAAAAGGCTCAGCCCAAGGCCAAGGCTACAGATGCCGAGGCTGAGGATGCTTTGCCTATTTCTAAGCTGGCAGAAAGCAAAAAATCAAACTCTGCTTCCACCAAGAGGTCTGCTGAGGGCCAACCCTCAGGGTCTACACAATTAAAGAGGCCAAGGTCATCGTCCGCGACGACCTCGGCGTCAAAGAAGCCCGACGTTCTATGGGCTCCTGAACTAACTCTGGAGGATAGGCCTATCATGGCCAATGAAAGTGCCGACGATATTAACGTTGGTGTCGCCCTCAGCACTGCTCTTCTTCTTCCGAAGGATTTGAACCGAAATGCTGAGCTTAGTGAGTATGAGAATTACGCTCTGATGCTCCAACACTCCGTTCAAGTAAGTGTTCCTGTCTGTACTTGTGATTCTTTCTTCTTGTTTTTTACTGAGAATATTTTCTAATACTTCTGTTTTTTCTTCAGGCCATCCAACACGCCTATTCATTTTCATTGCAATCCTTTGAAAATCGGCAAAGGTTGGTTGATATGAAGAGGGAAGCATCTTCCATGAAGAAAGAGATCAAATCTCTTGAATCAAGGATGAAAAAATTGGAAGATCAGGCCGAGGCGGCTACTAAGGCCCAAACTTTAGCTCTTGAGAAGGCCGAATCCGCTGAGGCCGTTAAAAAAGTTGCTGAGACTGAGAAAAGAGAGGCCGAGGCTAAGAAGGCCCAAGCGGAGAAAGAGCTCCAGCAAGCTCTGGCCACCAAAGAGGCCGAAGTCAAAGAGGCCGATGAAAAGGCCTATGCCCAGGGCATGGCCGACGTCGCAGAGGACTACAAACTTCAAGTCAGGCAGGCATGCAACAGGGGATTTTCCCTTGGTTGGATGTCCTTGATTAAAAAACTTGATCTCCCTGTTGACTCGCCTTTTCGCAATGCCGATGTCATTCCTTTACTATTTCCTCCTCCAAGTCAGACTGAAGACGAATCAGAGACTGAGGCTGATGCTGAGGATGAGGATGAAGAAAAAAATGATGATGAAGCCTTGGTGAGGAAATCCAAGGATGGTGCAGAAGCCAAGTCCCCTCCTCCTGCTGAGCAGGTTATGGACTTAACCTTGGATGAGGAGGGTGATGAGGTTGAGAGGGCGACCAAGGAAATTGTCACTGGGCAGCTATCGTCCGATCTTCTCTTGGTAGAAAGAAGTGTTGAGACAACAATCGCAGAGATTGATGCCGAGATACAAGCGGAAAAAGTGGCCGACGAGGTACCACCAGAATCGTCCGAGGTCCCAGTCCCTGTAGCTGCTAATACTGAAAAGTCTTGATTTAAAATGCCTTTTGTACTTTTTTCTTCTTTTTCTGTACTTTGCACTCTGTACTTTCTTTTAATTTCTGTAAAACTCCTTCTTATGGCCGACGTAACTTTTTCAATATGTAACTGCAACTGCTCTTTCTATAGATGCTTTTTAATCTTGTGATGTTCTGTTGATTGCTTCTGCATAGTTCTATACTTAGAAATTTTTGTATGCTTCTTCATGTTGCATCCTTTGTGCAATCTTCTTGGGGTTACATACCTCGGGTATAACTACAAAACTTTTACTTCGGCGAGATACTGACCTGCAAACTTTTCATAAATTTTAACAAGTATAAAACACATACTACTCAAAGTAAACTTTGCAGGCTTCTTCTCAAGTTTCAACAAGTATTAAACAGGGACTTCGATCTGACTTACTTGTAAATTGCTACAAATTTCAACAAGTGTTAACATATACTGTAAACTTTTCTAAGTGTTAAATAAATTTCAACAAGTGTTTAAACCATATACTTAGCCTTTACTTCAACTTGTAAGTTTCTGTATACTTCGGCTGGTGACCATATGTCGGCATAACATAAACTTGTAAATTGCTACAAATTTCAACAAGTGTTAAGCATCTTCCTTAGGGTTTAAACAACCCACATATTGCTATGAGAACTTAAGCAATAACCTCGGCTTAACTTCAACTTGTAAATTGCTACAAATTTCAACAAGTGAAGATAAGGAATAATCTCGGCTTAACTTCAACTTGTAAATTGCTACAAATTTCAACAAGTGAAGATAAGGAATCAGCTTAATTCCAACTTGTAAATTGCTACAAATTTCAACAAGTGAATTAAGGAATAATCTCGGCTTAACTTCAACTTGTAAATTGCTACAAATTTCAACAAGTGAAGATAAGGAATAATCTCGGCTTAACTTCAACTTGTAAATTGCTACAAATTTCAACAAGTGAAGATAAGGAATCAGCTTAATTCCAACTTGTAAATTGCTACAAATTTCAACAAGTGAATTAAGGAATAATTTCGGCTTAACTTCAATAAGTGTTAAGGAATAATCTCTGCCTTTTCTTTGTCCCCAATGTGAACCTGAGTTTGACTTGGGTTCACATTAATTATGTCTTCAATAAACATCAATGTATAACTTTCTCAATCATATGTGTTGAAAGAATTTTGAAAAGACTGTATTGATGATATCGGCCAAAATATGATGTACATTTAATGATAGAAAAATTTCAAATTACAAGTATTCCAAGGTCTGGGCAGTGCTTTGCCCTCATTGTCCTCAAGCCGATAAGCTCCATTGCCTAATACTGAAGTGATTCTGTAGGGTCCTTCCCAGTTTGGGCCAAGCTTGCCTTCCCTGGGATCCTTCTTATTCCCGACGACTTTTCTTAGGACTAGGTCGCCGACTTGAAAATCTCTTGGATTGACCTTCTTGTTGTAAGTTCTGGCAAGCTATTGCTGGTATACTGCAAGCTGAATTGCAGCTTTCTCTCTTCGTTCTTCCAACAAATCCAGATCTCGGGCTAAGAGTACGTCATTGGTGCCATTCTCTACTCCTTGCGTTCTGATCCCTGGGATGCCGATCTCCAATGGGATGACTGCTTCTGTGCCATAAGCCATGGCAAAGGGGGATTCTCCTGTTGATCTTCTCGGTGTAGTCCGATATGCCCAAAGTACGTTGGGCAACTCGTCTACCCATTTTCCTTTTGCTGCCTGCAGCCTCTTCTTTATTCCATCCAGTATTACTTTGTTGGATGCCTCTGCTTGCCCATTGCTTTGAGGAAAACTTGGTGTTGAGAAATAATTCTTGATTTTGAATTTTGCACAAAAGTTCTTAATGAGTTTGCTGTCAAACTGTGTTCCGTTGTCGACAATTATTGCTCTTGGAATCCCAAATCTGGTGATAATGTTTCTCCATATAAAATTCTTGACGTCCATATCTCGGATTTTGGCAAGAGGTTCTGCCTCTATCCATTTTGTAAAGTAGTCTGTTGCTACTAGCAAGTATTTTCTCTGTCCAGTTGCCTGGGGAAGTTGTCCAACCAGATCCATGCCCCATTGGGCAAACGGCCAAGGGCTGGATACTGGGTTTAGGTCAGCAGCTGGCTGATGTATCAAAGGTGCAAACCTTTGGCATTGTTCACACTTCTTCACATAGGCTTCGGCATCCTTTTGCATGTAGGGCCACCAATACCCCTGGGTAATGGCCCTGTGGGCTAATGATCTGCCCCCAGCATGGCTTCCACAAATTCCTTCATGAATTTCGTAAAGAAAATCTTCAACCTGCAAAGGGTGTACGCACCTTAAAAGCGGCCCAGTGAAGGACCTTCTGTAGAGATGGCCTTCTGCTGTTAGACTGAATCTGGCCGACTTCAGTCTGATTTTATGCGCTTCCTTATGGTTTTCTGGCAGCTTCCCCTCTTTTAGGAATGCAATGATTGCATCCATCCAGCTTGGTCCCAAGTCTACGCACATTGCTTCTTGTTCGGTGCTCTGTTTATCTATGCTCGGGGCTGACATGTAGTCGATCATAATTGTCCTTGTTCTTCCAGTTTGAATTGAACTGGCCAGGTTAGCCAACGCGTCGGCGTGGGTGTTGTCATCTCGGCTAACTTGGAGTAATCTGCAGTTCTGAAATAGGGCTGCCAGTCGGATGACTTCCTTTGCATATGCCGACATTCTTTCGTCTCTGGCTGCAAATTCTCCTGTTGACTGGTTAACAATGAGTTGTGAATCACAAAAAACAATTACCTCGTCTGCCTCTGCTGCTGCTGCCAGTTTTAGCCCTGCAATTAATGCTTCATATTCTGCTTCATTGTTGGATGCTTTGAACCCCAAACGGATGGACTGTTCTACTATTTCTCCATCTGGAGATATCAGCAGTACTCCTGCCCCTGCTCCCTGGCGGTTTGAACTTCCATTGACGAATAGTCTGAATGAATCGCCGATGTAGATGCTGCAGGGTATGAGCTTCTCTTTCTCTTGCTTTTTTGTCTTTGGCTGGGATTCTTTTTGCTTGTTGGGACAATGCTCATCTTGGCTCGACGGAGCCCGATGTGCGATGGCTTCAGGTGTGAGTTCTACGACGAAGTCGGCCAAAACTTGGCCCTTTATTGTTGTTCTCGGCCTAAACTCCAGGTCAAGCTGGCCCAGCGTTACTGCCCATTTTTCTATCCTTCCTGTTAAGTCTCCTTGTTGCAACAAGGACTTCAGTGGGTGCTCTGTTAGGACCACAATCTTGTGTGCCTGAAAGTAATGGCTCAATTTCTTTGAAGCCATTACTAAGGCTAGCATTAATTTTTCCAGTGGTAGGTATCTTGTTTCTGCGTCGGCCAAAGTTTTACTTACATAATAAACAGCCTTTTGTTCTCCTTTTTCCTCTCGGATTAGTACTGCACTGACTGCGTGTTCTGAGACTGCTAAGTACAAAAACAGTTCCTCCCCTGGTACTGGGTTGGAAAGAACCGGAGATGTGGTCAAGTACTTTTTTAGGTCGGTTAAGGCGGCTTCACATTCTTCTGTCCATAGGAAGTCCGTGGCTTTTTTCACCAGGTTGAAGAAGGGTCTGCACTTATCTGAGCTTCTGCTGATGAATTTGTTTAGGGCTGCAGCCCTTCCAGTAAGTACTTGAACTTGCTTTGCCGATGTCGGGCTTTGTAAGTCCAGGATGGCCTTGATTTGGTCTGGGCTGGCCTCAATGCCCTTTCTTGTTACCAGATATCCTAAAAATTTACCTGATCCAACTCCAAAGGCGCATTTTGAGGCGTTGAGTTGGAGCCGATATCTTTTGAGTATGTCAAAGACCTCTTTTAGGTCGGCAAGATGACCCTTTGATTCCTTGGTCTTCACGACCATGTCGTCGATGTAGACTTCTACTGTTTTGCCAATCAGGTGCTTAAACATCTTTGTTACTAACCTCTGATAGGTTGCTCCTGCGTTTTTCAACCCAAAAGGCATTACCTTGTAGCAGTACAGGCCATTAGGGGTGATGAACGCGGTCTTCTCCTCGTCTGGAGGGTACATGGCAATCTGGTGGTACCCTCTGTATGCATCCAAAAAACTCATCCTTTCATGTCTTGAAGTGGCGTCTACCAGTTGGTCGATTTTGGGCAGAGGAAAGCTGTCTTTGGGGCAAGCTTTGTTGAGGCTGGTAAAGTCTACACAAACCCTCCATTTGCCATTCTTCTTTTTTACTACTACTGTATTGGACAGCCATGTTGGGTACTGAACTTCTCGGATGGCCCTGGCCTCCAGGAGTCTGTCTACCTCTTCTTCTACTGCTTCGACGTGCATCAACATCGGTCTTCTGGCTCGTTAAATCACAGGTTTTGCCGATCTGTCGACATTCAGTTTGTGGCAAGTGACCTCGGGGTCAATGCCTGGCATTTCATAAGGTGTCCAGGCGAACACCTCTATGTTTGCCCTTAAAAAATCTTCCAGTTCTTTCTCTTCTTCTCTAGCTAAGCCTGAGCCGAGAAGAAAGAAACGCTCTTCGTCGTCCTCTTGGACGAAAACTTTTTTTAGCGCCTCTTCGCTCTTTTCGGCTGGTTCCTTCCCGACGTCTTCTAGGACCTCCATATCCTCATCTTCAACTTCTGCTTTCCTTGGCTCCCGTATACTACAAGTGGATTTCATTGCTGTCATGGAGCAATTTTTTGCTTGCAGTTGATCCCCTCTGATTTCTTCAATCCCATGCTCTGTTGGGAACCGCAGTAGTTGATGCAACGTTGAGGGAACTGCCCACATTGCATGCAACCACGACCTTCCCAAGATGATGTTGTATGGTGAGGGCGTGTCAATTACCAGAAATTCCGTCTGGATTATCTTAGTGCCGGCTTGTACCTCCAAGCTTGTTGCGCCCAGTGACCATGTCGGCGTTCCATTAAAGCCGACCATCGGGCCGCTGGATTGTTCTAAGTCATCAGGGTGAAGGCCCAGCTCCTTGTAACATCTGACATACATGATGTCACAGGAGCTGGCTTGATCTATTAGGATGCGTTTTACTTGGCACTCCCCAACCTGGAGGGATACTACCAAGGCATCATTATGCGGATGTTGGACCAATTCCAGGTCGGCTTCAGTAAAGGCTATTATTGGCCCTTGGCATTCTTCTGGCCGATGTCTCTTCTCCCCGACTTGGTAGATATGCTGTAAATGTCTTACCCTCTGGGTCTCTCCTCTGACTTCGTTTTCGTTGACCCTTGAGTGGATCACATTAACTACCCTCGGTCCTCCTGCTTGTGGTAGTTGTGCTGGGGGAGGCGGTGCTGCTAGTGCTTGAGGCAACCTTGCCTGTTCTTCCCTTGTCCTGGCCTCATCGACCAGGTCCCTCAGAAGGCCTTGTCTTACCAGGTCCTCCAAGTGTGCTTTCAAGGCTCTGCAACCTTGAGTTGGGTGCCCTTCTTCATTGTGGTAGGCACAACGTCTACCAACGTTCCTTCTCATGAATTCCCCTGGTGCTCTTGCCGGAGCCCTGAAATAAGGTTGATTTCGAATCTGATCTAAGACTTTATGGATTGGGATCCGGAATACCGTTGTTACCGCCTGTTTATTTCTCAACTCTGTTTCTTGTTTGGTCGGCCCATTGTTGCCTCGGCTTCACTTCGGCGAGCCGTTTCCCTTTTCTTGCATTATCTCTTTGTTTCCCGATGTATCTTCTTCGGCTCTGGCATACTTCTCGATTCTTGCCATGAGTTCTTCCATGCTTTTTGGCAATGTTTTTGCTAAAGACTTCCGTAGCGGGCAATCATCTTTTAGGCCGTTTTTGAAAGACACGACCGCTACCTCTTGGTTGCATTCGGGTATTCGGTTGAACACCTCGTAGTACCTCTTCGCATAGGCCCTAAGGCCTTCTTCCTTGGTGATTCTTAGAGCCATCAAAGCATCAACCCTCAGGGGTTGCAGCTTGTTGGTCACAAACCTGGCCACAAACATCTCGGCCAGGCCTTCCCATGTCTTTATGCTTCCCTTTGGTAATTTATGGAACCAATCAGATGCAATTTCCCCAAAGGATGAGGGGAATACTTTGCAGAGCAACGGCTCGTTCCCACTATATAACGCCATTGAATTCAGGTATAGTCCAACATGAAAGTTTGGGTCTGACTTGCCATCATAAATTTGAAACCTCGGCATATTGAATCTCTTTGGTGGTTCGAATTTGTCCAGTTCCACCGAGAAGGCTGTCTTTGGTTTTACTGGGGAGTTTACTTCGGCTTCAACATTCTGCTGCCTCCTTTTTAGGTAGTCCCTTAGGTCTTCTTTACTCCTCCCTGGAGCTCGGCTGTCTATGGATTTTAGTCTTTTTGGTACACTGCTTTCGTCTTCGTGGTGGGCCCGTTTGGATCTTTCTCCATGGGTTGTGTCAAAGCAGAGTGCTTTCCTTTGAATATGCCGATGTTCTTTGGGCTCTGGATTCTTCGTGTGGTGCGTCCTTCGGGACTCTTCTTGTCTCGGTTCTTCTCGCCCGACTTCTCTGGAAGGCCGGTGAGAATGCCTTCCGCTCCTGGTATGCTGAGGGACGTCGGGGATTGTTTTTCTTCCGCCCTTCTGGGCGTTGGTTGTTGGCATCGGCGTATCTTGCAGCGGGTATGGTGGCTGCATAACATTATTCTGCATCATGAAGTTGACGACTGACTGAAGGTCTGCCAACTTGTTTGCCAATTCTTTTACTTCCTCATCCCTCCGTAGGCATCTGTCCCTCCATACCTGGAGGTTATCTTCATTGTAGTACTTTCCTTGGTCTGTCCTTTTTGACGTGTCGCCTTCCTGGATGACGTCTTTCTCTCTGTGACCCTGGTCACGGGCTTCTGTATTGTGGTTGTCTCCTTCAATGTCAAGGTCAATTGGTCTGCCACTCCCAGCGGGAGCGTCATCCCCAATATTTTCCTGCTGTCCGTTACTGGCCATCTATTCTTCCTTCGTTCCCACAGACGGCGCCAAATTGTGTGGGTGATTTTCCGACCACACTGCCTGCTTAGTGATCAACTGGAGAGCACAGGTAGAATAGATGGCTTCAGCAACTTGAAACAGAAAGAAAAGGCTCTGGCGGTGGTTCTTCCACCCGGGGGCACTCCGACGATCAAGTCAGTATATCTCTCAAAGATAATCAAGTGCAAAACTTAATACTCAAAACATAAATCGCATACCTTAGACCCACGGGGATGCCTCTCTTTTATAATATATTCAATCCAAGTCCTACTAGAAGTATGACTTCTATGAACCCCAATTTAGTGTTTACTTTGGACTCTTTAAGAGATAAAGATAAACTCCCTAAGAGCTTTATCCTTATCTTGGTTAAGTCCCTTCTTCGTCTTAGGACTCTTGTCCCTTATTCGCTTATCTCGGATTCTGATATCTTTGGAGATAACCTCGGCAACTCCGAGATCATCTCGGCCTAACTACCACGACACGTGGCACCTCGGCTGACACGTCGGCGTCACCATGCCACGTGCTGGTATTCAGAAAATATATCCCCACACATACTATAAAAATTTAGGTTTTTTGCAATGACAAAATGCCATCGCTAATACTCCTAATGCCGCCTCAAAAAACTTTTAGCGATGGCAAATGACTTTTAGCGACAGTAAAGGGGGGATCACAACAGAGGGTGTTGCTAAAAAGTTTTCATCGCCTTTTTTTGCGACGGCAAATATTGGCCTTGCCGACGGCGTTTTACTATATCACCTATAATATGTAAAAAATGAGACCTTTTGCGACGATAATGCTGCTATCGTCACTAAAAATTTTATTTGAGACAGCAAAAAATGTTGTCGCGAATTTTTTTTTTTTTTGCGACGGATTACCTCTGTTGCCACATTTTAGGTCTAATTTTTTTGTGACGGTATGGTGACATCACAACAAAAAAAATTAAATAAATAAATAAATAAAAAATAAAAGCAATAAAATTATTAAAATTACCTATACTAAATGAAAAAAAATTTGAAAAAGAAACCAATAATTGCATAATAATATAAAAAAATCCTATATAGAAATAACAACTTCTCCATAATAAAAATATTTTTGCATTTATAACTAAAAATCAGCAAATTACCCCACTACATAATGTTGCATAATACAAATATAATGTTTAAGCACATAATGTTGTTCACAATTCAAAATAACATAAACCAAAAACAAAAGTTTTCCTCATCATTCTCCGTGGGTAACAAAAACAAAGGTTAGTCGCGTTCTTCATGGGCACGCATTCCACAAGAAGCAAACTCCTACTCGGGCAATATTTGAAAACAAAAAACAAAAAGAATTAATGATAATATAATTATGTGTTAATATGTTAATTACAAAAAACATAAAAATTTAACAACTATACAATTACAAAGATAATTAATTAAACAAATTTGCCCAAACCGAAATCCGGCTCTAATTTTCAAACCGGGAATCCGATTTGAGTCCCGCCTTCTCCCACAAGTCTCTCATGCCAAGGCGGTTGTGTGTGCCAAGTTTCTTGATAATCCAACGTCGTTTGGTGATTTTGGTGTGTAAACCCCTCGAATTCTAAGTTTCTTAAGAAACTAGTTTGTCAAGACCGAAATCCGACTCTAACTCCCAAACCGGGAACCCGATTCGAGTCCTGTCTTCTCCCACAAGTCTCTCATGCCTAGGCGGTCGTGTGTGCCAAGTTTCGTGCTAATCCGATACCGTTTGGTGATTTTGGGGTGCCAACACCTCGAATTCTAAGTTTCTTAAGGAACTAGTTTGCCGAGACCGAAATCTAGCTCTAACTTCCAAACCGGGAGTTCGATTCAAGTCTCGTCTTCTCCCACAAGTCTCTCACGCCTAGACGGTCATGTGTGCCAAGTTTCGTGCTAATCCGACACCGTTTGGTGATTTTGAGGCGTCAACACCTCGAATTCTAAATTTCTTAACAAACTAGTTTGCCTAGACCAACATCATTTTGGTAAAAATCCATCCTGTGAACATGAAACTAGTTTTTTCAAGTCACCGAATAAATGCTACATATCAATTTAAGCTATAAAACAAATGCTACATGTCAATTCATCCTACGTGCATTAGAATGCAAAGATACATTTTATACCTGATCTACTGGTGGTAGTGTATATGGAGTCATCTCTCATAGAGTCCCTAAATACTTGGTGGCCACTTGATGCATTAGGAACCTATGACAGTCCATATATAATGTGTTAATCATATTCGAATTTTATTACATATATGTATATATATGTTGTGTGAAAATTTAACTATTAAACAATTTAATTTATATTGAACCTGTCTGTTGGGATCCATACTCACCCCTTGCGACACAATGGCCATCATCTCAGCTCTCATCTGCTGTAAATGTGTAGAGAACTCTGCTTGCATCTCCTCCCTTAGCTCCTCTCTCAACTCATCCTTTAGCTCCGCACGAACCTGCTGGGTGATCTAAACAATAATGGATGGCTGGGGTGTTGACTGTTATAGCCCAACACCATCTTCACACCACACTCCGAGGCACAGTTTTCCCATAAGTGCAAGAATATCCATGTCCGTCATGACCCATCAACTCATGGAAAATGGTGTTCCTAGCCTCTATAGTCTGGCAATTCTCATGTAGCATGGAGAGTTGACGATCAAACTCATCCGGTATTGAATAAGACATACACGTATATGTCAAATTAAGATAGTTGACACACCAAAAATAAAAAATAAATTTTAAATACAAGGTTAGGTGTTTGGAAACTACCAAGGTCTGGATAACCTCAGGGTCATCTGCTTTACGTGTCATAGCCCAAACATTCATCTTATCAGTAGACTCTCCCTTGCTGGTCATCTAGATTTTTTTAGAAATATGGAAATTAGAATCCAAATAATTTGCAAATATATAATGCTTATTTATATACAAAAATAAAAACAATAAAATATAAACCTCATGCCAGATCTAAGAGAAAGTAGTGTGCCCTGTAATATGAGGTATGCCGTGAGCTCACCAATTTTTAGCATTCCTAGTTACAATTTTTTGTAACAGGTTCAACAAATGTAAGTATATAAATATGATTTGTATCTTTACATATCATACATATAACTTATTTGTATACCTCTGCATCATAAGTACACCAATACTCCTCAAGTTCTTCCCACTAGCTTAACACAATATGCAAAGGAACATCATCCTTTAGATTAGGATCAGAACTTCTAGGTTTGAAACACGTGGTCTTAATCTTATTCTTGTGATCCTTCCATATGTTGTTATAGGTTTTCATGCAGATTGGCTTATACTCCTCTGGACATACCTTCAAATTGTCTTACAAAACACAATTTAAAAGTTTAAATAATAATAACACAATTTTGGAATTTGAATTTTTGGACAAAAACATACTTTTACTTTTACATCCTTCTAGATATATCAAGAATATTCTCAGGCATAGTGCTCCAGTCAAGAAAAGTAAGATGAACAATGTTACCATTGCGCACAATAATGCCAAGTTGAGTAGATAACTTAGACACATTATCCCACATTGGGGAGTAATTGAATCCCTTATCTCATACGTGAAGCCTAAATCTGTTGTGACCTTTTGAGCTTTATAATATGAGTTTGGGAATTTCACACCCAAGGGGAACGCCTCATTCAATAACTCAAGCAATATGTCAACAGACTTGTCTGTCCACTGATTAAGCACCTTTAGATGTAGAAGTCGAAAAATGAATGACAAAGATGTGAACTTCTGACAACCTGGATACAATTCACTTTGTGTATCTTGAAAAAGTTTGAAATACTTTGCAATCTCGGCATTTGGACCAAGCTGGGGTTCAGATGCATGAGGATCAGGCGCCTGTGGTTCATTACCCTCAACACTTGTACCAGCATGTGGATTTCCCATAGCCCCTTGTGTTATTCCAACCATATCATCCCCAATGTCTAAATTAGCCAATGTTTCATTCTCTCGATTACCATGTAGAGATACGTAAGATTCCCCATGATTAATCAAATGTTTGTACTTTTTTTAAAAAAACCAATAAGATGCTTCCGTACACCCTCTCGTACAAGATGGTATCGATTCTCACATTTCTTACACGAACAACTAATCATTGAACCTTCAGCCCTATTCATGTAGGCAAACACATGGAATTGATCAATCCCATTAATGTATTCCCTTAACATCTTATTTGGCAAATCAATCCAACTCTTATCTATCCTATGTACTTCCCTTAAATATATCTTCTGCACACATCCACAAAAATTAAACATCAAAATAACTCTAAATATAATACCTACATATTCATGCATCATGATACATATCCGTCCAATTTCTCTCAAATAGGTAGGTGGTCTTATCCCATTCAGTTATTTAACGATCTGGTGGGAGAACCAATAAACTGATAACAGACTGAAGCAATCATATCCAAAGAAAATGCACTTGACTTTGAAGTTTACATTGAGAACATAAATAAATGAAATACTTATACAATAACACGTGGGACATAAAAATGCTACGAAACACCAAGTATTCCATCACTAATTCAACATGTCTAGAACATTAAGAGGTGCACAGAAAATCATAGGCTTTAAGAGCCAGGAAAAAAAAATGGCAGACAAAAATAATTGCACTTTCATCTCTCAAAACAAGTAGTACACTTCCATTCCATAACAATGAATTTAGCTATCCAAAGTAATCCAATTTCTAAACTATTTTCTTGAAGGGTTCCTTAGAAGGAAAAAAAAAATCAAATGCAATGAACTAAAATATAGGGAGAATGAAGTTTGGTGGGACAAAATGTACAAAATTCTGCCATAATGCTCCTACAAATTTGTTTTTACATGATTAATTTGGGGGAGAAAAAAAAAAGAAAGACTATTTATCTGCATTATGGGGAATGTAGTTCTTGGCATAGGGCCCTTCCCAAAGTTTACAAAAACTAACCTAATAACTTAGGTGGTTGTGCCATAGGTTTACATTGTGAAGCTTCGTAAATGACATTCTATATACTTGGTTTCAAGTCTCTTTACAAGATTCACTGTATACATAGTTGAACAACAAATTATGTAAATCGATCTAATAAAATCATGTGTTAGAAAAAATCAAACTCATCTAATGAAAAAATAACATGTATAATATAGAGTGAACAAATTAGAAGCAGCATACCAATAACTCTATTTCAAGGACCTAAACAAATTATGTACCTTATCCAGTATGTAAAGTGGAGCTGGTTTGAAGCACAAGTCTATCCATAAATGTGTCAATTTAATAAATTTAATTTCATTATTGTCATTTCTTTTCAATTCCACAAGTCTGAACAAAAGTAATTTGAACAAGTGTTTTCAATATTAAACACAGATCAGTATTGATTTTTCCACTCTGTACTCTCTCTCTCTCTCTCTCTCTCTCTCTCAAAAGCACTCCAAAACAAATCTTAAGAAAACTTCAGTTCCTCATTTCAATCCTTATAGTCCAAAACAAACTGAAATGACAAATATATTTATATATAGAACACGAAATCGTTGTGATGAACACAGAAACAAATCATGATTTCAACCAATTTCTGACATAGAAATTGAAGAATAGTGTTAATAAACTAAATCTAGAAAATGCAATTAGGAAAGCCATGGAAATGAGGAAATTACGGACATGAAAATGCTTCTAATCCAAACAAACAATCGAAAAGCAGAAACTTGTCTTAAAACATTTGTCTCACATAAGTTTTTCAAATCAAAATCATTCAAATTGAGCAAACCACAAAAAAAAAAAAAAAAACAGACCTCAACATAGAGAAGAATGTGTCCAGTTATATAAATCTATAAGAGAGAGAGAGAGAGAGAGAGAGAGAGAGAGAGAGAATATAGGTGTTGTCACTCACTGAGTGAGTGAGAGAGGCGCGATTGAGACTGACTGCTACTAGCCGTCGTCACTCTTGCCCATTGTCGTCACTCGCTGCTCGGCATTAACCGTTCATCGTTGTCGCAGTTGCGAGAGAGAGATTGTAATACGCCAGTGGAATTTTGCTTCAAGGGTTTTGGGTATTTTTGCTTCAAAGGTTTTAGAGATTTTGGGGGAAACGAGCACAAATGGCCTAAAGGAGTGGGATATCAGAAATTTTGCATTACTTTTTTGCGATGGTATATATAAACCGTCACAAATGATAAATCTAACAAGTAAAACGACACCGCTTTAATAAGAGTTTGTTTGCAATGGATAATTGCCGTCACAATTTATCCACTATTTGCGGCAGCAAATTTTTTCTATCTCAAAATTTTTTTTTTGCAATGGTACATAAGGCGTCGTAAATACTTCCATATTTAACACACATTTTCATGTATGTTTATTCACAACAGGGTAACTACCGTCACAAAAGCTATTTATTGGCGACGGTTTAAAATGTCGTCGCAAAAGACCATTTTTTACGACGGGATAAGTGTCGTCGCAAAAAGCTCAATTTTATATAAGCCCTTTTCTTGTAGTGATATCTCAATTAACTCCCCCTAGCACACCATAACTTAATGGGGTGGCAGAAAGAAGAAATAAAATTTTATTAGATATGGTTCATTCAATGATAAGCTTATCAAATTTGCCAATTTTCTTTTGGCGTTTTGCATTGGAAACTGCCATTTGCTTGTTAAATAGGGTTCCAACAAAATCCATTCCTAAAACTCAATGTAAATTGTAGATTGGGAAAAAACCTAGTCTAAAACATGTAAAGGTTTGGGGTTGTCTTGCTCATGTCAAAAAACTAAGTGGTTGTTTGGCATGTGCTAAAATATCACATGCTATTTTAGCACAT
Source organism: Camellia sinensis (assembly GCF_055761805.1). Classification (NCBI taxonomy): domain Eukaryota; kingdom Viridiplantae; phylum Streptophyta; class Magnoliopsida; order Ericales; family Theaceae; genus Camellia; species Camellia sinensis. The sequence continues at coordinate 89,054,492 of NC_138963.1, forward strand.
TATCCTATTCAGGTCACAATCATCTTATTCAAGTCACCTCACTTATTTATCACATTACTTCAAACCTAACCCACATTTCATGTTTTTATGTAAAAAATCAAAAAGTATACTAATCTAGCACTTCCTAAACAACCCCTAAATATTGACAAATTGGAATCAAAGACTGATAGATGTTTATTTCTTGGATTTCCCAAAACGACATTTGGTTACTATTTTTATAATTCTAATGAATAGAAATTTGTAATAAATAAAAATGCTACATTTCTTGAAGAGGATTATCTTTTCAATAAGAAGAGAACAAGAGTTCTTGAAAAAGTAATTCGTTAACCAACGGATACAACTAGTGGGAGAAATGAGGGACAAATGATGAAACCCACTAAACCACAAGTAGCACAAGAACCTTGTCGTAGTTAAATGGTCATTAAGATTCAACTAATGAGGATCCAATTACATATAAAGTGTAATGCTCCAATTTTATTTACTCGAATCCATTATCAAAACCTTCATTTAAATTCATTTTCTATAGAATAATTGAGGAAACAAATAATAAATAATAATGTTCTCTCTCATATACAATGATGAAATGTTCAAATACAATGATTACAACAAATGCCATTAGACTTACATTGAGAATTTCATAATAAAATAACTACAATGAAAAGAATAAGTTCTTTTTTTTTTTTTCATTTTATAACACATTGACATTTTGCCTATAATTAACAAATCTCAAGCCTTCAATAACCTAAACTTCTTGATTCTTGGATGAGGCAACAAACTCTACACTTGAAAAATGGTTTAACAATGGGAATGAACAAATATGTCCAGCAGGGATTTACAATGAATCTAACCAATAACATACCATGGATATATACGATCATGATGCTGAAGTTAAAAGTATATATGTAGTGTAACTCTTGATATATCGAAATAGAAATACATAGGTATAAATTTTCTAAAAGAACACCTCTTTAACATTTAAGAAGAATCATTTCTTGTTTACCCAATCCAAATTTAAATATCAAACATTTTGCTTCACCTCATTAATACTTAAAATCCACACTCAGACAACTAATTCATTTATTTGATATGCAACAATGTCACGCCCCAAAATTTAAACAATTAAATATTAAAGTAGGACTAAACCCCAATCAATATTCCATTATCCAAATCCTAGAGGTGAAACAAAAAAAAAACTAAACGCTAACCAAACCAGACACCATAATTTCATAACTAAACAATACCTCAAACATTAAAGTAACAATATGTAGTCAAAATAACTTAAATAATCTACGGTTACAAACCATGCCAAATTATCCCAATACTAAAGTCATAAAAAAATAATAATAAATACATAAACTAATATCAACCCTAATCTCAAGAAAACAAAAGAAGTCCAAATGACAAGTCCAACACTATAGTAATTCCACGTCACCACTATAGCCCCAACTAATCCTGCAAAGGAAGCTCAGTTGCGCTCAAACAGAACGCACCCGAGTTACCTAGAGACAAAACGGGTCAGTATATAGGTATACTGGTATGAATACAAGATTTAACACCCACGTATTTACCAGACACAAACAAAAATACATTTAATTCTTGTTACGGGACAAGACAAATAGTTCCAACCACACCGAGACGAATGGGTAGTTTCCCGAGAAACTGAACAGGTTGAGAGAAAAACTTGATAGCAAAACCTAGACGAAATTCAATCAAAAAATCTGAAGCTAAAAATGAACAAAAACTGCCCTAAGATGATTTTTTTTCGGAAAAGTTCAAAACATGAAAAGTGTGCAGAATAATTTTTTACTTCAATTTGCGTGAAACCAAGAAAAATGAGCTCGTTTCGTGAGTTAAAACAGCCTCTAAAATTTGCATTGCTAAAATGAATCAAAACTATAATATCTAAGATCATCCGATTATAAGTTCTAATCGATCTTTTTAATAAAAAGTTAAAACACAAAAATTGTCTAGAATCACGTATACATTCCTCTGCTCAAATTTCATAATTTATCGAGGTCATTTACTATTTCTCAACATATACAAATCAATACAATTCACACTATAACAATAAACTCGTAATTAAATTCTTTGTACCTTAACTCCACCACTTCGGCTTCCATTTCCGACCTACACATATATCACATGTGCCTCCTGTATACTTAACACCACTCCGAAGCCAAACTTGCACGGGGATATCGTCCCGAGTTTGACCCACACTACCCGGATGGTTAGCATATACGTACGCGCGTAAATCAAAGCACTCGTCTACTCATGAGAACGAGGCAACAATATATATATATGTATAGACAACATCTGACTCATGAGAATAAACATAACAATGCCAAGCCTAAGGCATTCAAATAAATCTCATAATCCTCACTTTTTTTTTTTTCATATACTCTTTCTCACCAACACTAAAATAGAACAACAATCTATGGAATCATGGTGAAGTGTAAGGAATTTATCTATGGGTTCTAAGTTTATTTTAATTTCATATATCCATGAGTGCGATTACAACCATAAAATAAATCCATATAAAAACCCTACACCTTGCATATACAACCAATTAAAATAGTTAAAATCAATTAATCATCTAAAAACCCTAAACCTTACATACACAACTAATCAAAATAATTAAAATCGATCAATCATCTACATGTAAATATGAAATCAATTCAACATTAAATAAATAAAAATAAATAAATAAAAGCAACGAATTAAATATAAATCAAGGGAAGTGAATCTTGTACTCACAATATTTTTTTGAAGATCAAAGAATCACTTGAACAATTAATAAAACCACCAAAATAAAACCCTAATCTTTTTTATTCTTTTTTTTTTTCCACCTTTTTCCGCCGTTCCTCTTTCACGCCACACACAGCCACACACAGCACTATGTTTTGATCTCTCTCTCTCTCGGCGCCGTACAGCCGCTCCTCTCTTTCTTTTCTTTGATTCCCTAATCCATATTCTAACCTAATTCACTTTATATAATATTATATTATATAATATAACATAATTACAATATATATAAATATAAATATGAGCTTAAATATATATATATATATATATATATAACACCTTTTTTTTTATATAACAAATATAAATATATAAATATTTGGATTAATTATATATAATTAAATAACACATTAAATTGATTAATTACCACATTAAATTCATTAAATATTACATTAAATTCTCATGTGACCACACAATTAATAAAGCCAAAAATAAAAGAAGATAATAACAATCATAATAATAATAAATAATGACTTAAGAAAATTAAGGTCGCTACAAACAACTTACGAGAATATACACTACCACCATTTATTCTAACGTAACTCAAGTTATATAACCAAATATAATCCAACCATCACACGACGCTAAGTAAATTATGTACCATTCTCATCTATCTTAATGTTATTAATCCATTCAATTTGACTAATATCATAATAGCTTCACATTCTCCCATATTTATCAGCATCAGCACAGAAGGGCGATTGGGCACCTTATAATTCCCAACAAAAAACTGACTACAACGAGTCATCAATTTTCACGACACGATTTACTGAGCGTTAACTGGAAGGAATTGTAATCTATCTCAATGTGCCACGCTTTTTCGGTGGCTAGTTGAAAGAAAAAGCGGAACCTCCTTATAGCATAGAAACGAAAAGAGGCTCAGCTAGGCATTTTGTAGTGGTAAACAGTGAACTCACATCAGTCGTACAAGGTCTCCCTATTAGTTAAAAAACTTGATGTGAATGGTGTGAGTGGTGTGATTGGATGGGCGCTGTATTAATATTACCAGCGCTCCCCTCCCGCTGATCTGGGCCGTCCATTATTATACTTGTGGACCGGTCCTTCCATGTATTTGTTAAGTTCCAACCAGATCTCACTATTAGAGGAGAAATTCCTTGTATTATATTAACTAACGGGGACAGTAGTTACTTAGATGCAATGTCCTCAAAAATGAGAGAATGGTTTGATGTTAATGTAACCACTGTCATGATTAATGAAAAAATTTATTAGTTTTATTTATGAAACCACTCAAACTTTTATTTATTTACTACATTTCCCTTATCATCAACCATTACATATTGAGTCATATCACTATTTTTTACACTCATTATTACATTTCGTAAAACATCAGAAAATTCTGCTGGATCCATAACAACTGATCATCTCCGATCAACTTCTTCTTTTCTAACACCAACCTCTGAAATCGATGGTCCAGGATCAATATCAATAGTTCCATCACCACCTCTGCATATATCAATCTCAGACAAACCCAAACGACCTCTTCATTCATGAATGACTGAACCACTTTCCCCAAAACCTCATAACAACAAATCTCTTCGCTTCTCTGGTAAACCCACAGACATAGTTCGTGTTAGAATCGGAATAGCCTTGGTTGGAGCACAATGCCAAACATCAATATTATCATTAGTATATTTTTTAGATAACACAACAATAGATGGGGCCCTCATCTGCGCATCTTTTGGTATGTCACTTGTAAAATACTTCAAATATCCCTTCATTTTACAATATGTAATCCCTTTTTTAATATTAGAATTTTCAAGTCGATACTTCACCATTCATGGCACCTGTTTGTAGTTAATTGAACAATAACCTTTCCCATAATACACTAATTTGCACTAGCAATCCACGGGGAAAACAAAGTATGTCTGCAAACTATCATTACCATCTAACCTCATGTCATACATATTTACTCTGACCAACCCACTGGCATTGGGTGCGCAAAGAGGGAATATTTTATTAATATTTTATCAACCTTAATACTCTTTTGTTTGTATCTCAACATCAACTGAGAAAATAAATTCGGCAAAGCATTTTCAATACAACTGAAATCACTTGCTGAAACACTTTTAACAACATCAGTTCTTATATCGTCCACCTCCATTCACCTGAATATTACAAATAAAAATACATAAAATTAATTTTCTAAACAATTTTAAAGTACATTTGACTTCTTAACGTAATTTTACATTATTTTCCACTAACAATAGTAGCCACTAAATATATGGCACCCTTTTGAATACTTCCAATATTTCCCAATGGCATATCTTTGTATTCCGTCCAAACATCAACTGGGAAGAACCGGTCCATAACTTTTATCCCATGATGAACGTACTCTTTGTCCTTGTCACCAACGAGCTTAAATCTCATTTTCTTTAGCATCTAAAATCGATCGGACTGGTCAGGACCAACAATCCAGGTCCCAAGATTACCCTCACTAACTCCAATAAATATCTTGTTAGGTGTGGGGATGGAATCTGACAGACTATTATCACTTATGACGAAAAACAATATGTGGTGGACCACAACTTCGTCTTTAGCATCTTGTCTCAATTGAACATTCCTAATTAATTTTATACCTTTAACTATGATCTTGCCTGATTGACGGTCACGTCTCTTATTACCCAACTTAATACCATTAAGCAATCTCACTACACCTTTATTATCAAATTTAATGTCCCTTAATTATTCATTGTACAGTTGTAACTTCCTTATTCCCCTTTTAGTCTTCTTAATATATTGGGAATATTTTGAACATACCGTCTGCAAATGTATGTTGCCTTAAAAGGTGCATGACCACAATAACTACGCTTATATCCACTAGCCACCGATGTCCTTGACCGACGGTACGCAAGGGGAGTTCGATATTGGCTACTCATTACTCCTTCCATTTTTTATAAAACACTCCAAATCTTTTATCCTACAAATTTTGCAGATTCTCTTACCTCTGCTAACCCTTCTGTTCAGACACCTTAGCTTTGATATTTTTTTTCTCTGCTCGTCGTATCAACGAACAAACTTCGCTAGAGCTGACCACCGCCTCTCTTTCCACAGTCCTATTTGCCACGTCAAAAAACAATCTATACATATTTAAGTGAATTGCCCATAATTCTCGAGATACTCTTCTAAGGAGTACAATATTGTATAGCAAAACAATCAAAAAAAAAAAAAAGACTAAAAAGGAGGGACGAAACAAGATACCAAAAAACAACTTCACCATAATAGCTATCTCACTGTAAAAGCATATTCCTCTATACCATCAAATGTGTTCTGGTACCAAATAAATAGCAAAACTGCCCCGTGATTAAGTACGAAGATTTCCCATTCAAATAATTCAAATACATTTATTTTCCCGCATTTGCTTTATGTCTATCATTCTGTAAGAATATTTACTTTACAACCACGCAAACCACCAGAAAAGTGACACGTGTATAGCACTATCTGGCAAAGAAATCAAAAGTACTCACACCACTTACACCTGGGCCCGAGTGTGACTTCCTTTTAACCCCATCCATATACGTGTCCATAAGTACAACAATGGACGGCCTAGCTCAGCGGGAGGGAGGACACTTGTAATATTAATATAGCCCCCCCCTAGTCACACCACTCACACCATTCACACCAGGTTTTTTAACTAATAGAGAGGCCTTGTACGGCTGGTGTGAGTTCACTGTTTACCTACAAAATGCCTCGCCAAGCCTCTTTCCGTTTCTATGCTAATAATGTTTTTCTCACCTACCTACAATGCCCATGCCCAAAAGAACAACTCCTAACAGTTCACACGTTTTACCAAACACAAACCGTAAGGTAAGCGAACCCTATCTCAATGAGCCCATACTTTATCCATCATTACTTAGAAGGAATGTAGAACCTCCACACGATTTACTGGGTGCAAATCGGAAGAAATCGAAACCTATCTCAAAGTACCATGCTTTACCGGTTACAAAACAGAAGGAAATAGACCTTTTGCATCGTTAGATAATTTCCATAACATTCTGAATTTCAAAATAAGTCAACAACATGGGATACATATAGTATATTCAACAACAATCAGCACCATCCTCTACCAATGGCTATGAACAAAACTCTAAACAATATTTAGCACAACTCTCACGAATTGAAACAAATGAAAATCTCTAAGTTCCCACAACTTCAACATTATCACAATGTCTAAGTTTTTCATCAACAAAATCATCACATAGAATAAATTTTACACCTTATCACATTTATTTCCCATCATTCACAATTGCAACATAATCAATCTCGTGACAATTATTTATTTACTCAACTTACATAAACTTAACCACCATCATGTTGATTCTATAAACTTAATCCATTTCTTTCTAATCATCATAAACTACAATTTCAACAAATTTCAAAATATCCATTTCTTATTTCTCTTCTCATATCACATTTATTTTCACAATAAATAATATGATTAAAAAATCACGAGATTAACAACTAATCTTATTTGCCAACATTATTAAATAAACAAAATTAGAGATTTTTATTGTAATCATTAAAATCAAGTTCTATTACCATAAAATTCTCATAATCAACAGTAAAACACAAGATTTACTCTTTTGATTCAAAACCCTAACTCACATCTATATGCTTTTCGAAAAATCCCTTCTCAAATCTAGTTTTTCATGTAATAGAAAATACTACATATCTATCTATGAGAGTGTATCAAAAAGATTCAAAAAAATCTCTACCTCTTGAAGCGAAGAGAGAGAGAGAGAGAAGAAGAAGAAGAAGAAGAAGAAGAAGAAGAAGAAGAAGAAGAAGAAAAGCCCTAAAATCGACGATGTCAGAATTTGATCTCCATCGGTCAAAGCGTCGCCCTCGGCATGCTCACCATTTTAGTCTTAAGAACTAGTAATCATCATAATCAAGTTCTATTGCCATAAAATTCTCATAATCAACACTAAAACACAAGATTTACTCTTTTGATTCAAAACCCTAACTCACATCTATATGCTTTTCGAAAAATCCCTTCTCAAATCAAGTTTTTCATGCAATAGAAAATACTACGTATCTATCTATGAGAGTGTATCAAAAAGATTCAAAAAAATCTCTACCTCTTGAAGCGAAGAAAGAGAGAGAGAGAGAGAGAGAGAGAGAAGAAGAAGAAGAAGAAGAAGAAGAAGAAGAAGAAAAGCCCCAAAATCGACGATGTCAGAATTTGATCTCCATCGGTCAAAGCATAGCCCTCGACATGCTCACCATTTTAGTCTTAAGAACTAGTACCAAATTCTTCTTTGATTTTGTTAGATTGAAAGATTTGTGTGACTTGGGTTTGTTTTTTTAGAGAAAAAGTAAAGAGATGGAGGGGAAAAAAAAGTGAATAAAGAGGGAAAGCATGGATCTACATATAGTGGAGGAGCAAAAAGTGGGTTTTGGGCCCATAAATGAACTAAAGGACATCTAAAATGGGCTGAATTCGAATTGACCACTTGAACAAATTGCTCGAGCGGTGAATCAATGCTTATAGTATCTCAGACCAATATTTTGAAAATTGGACCGATGAGCAAACCGAAAAATAGACTGGATGGATGAGTCACTGGTTCAACCATTGGGTTGAAGCGGTCGAACCGTGACATCATAATTACGCCATAAATATACTAAAAATATAAGTGTAAACATGAAAAAAGAAAAAAAATTCAATTCAATAAAATAATAGAACTTTCAATATCACTTACAATATATGAAATTGTAATTTGCAATAATAATGCGACATTCTTTATTTTTATTTGTTGAAGACCTTTCTCTAAATTGGTTGTGCAGCATTTTTCAGTGCATAAGATTCATATTAGTAGCCTCAAACCGAGCTTAGGGTCATTACTTGTATGTATAGTTGTATATTAGGTCATGTTTAATTTATGTACTGCATAAAAGACGCGTAAGTGGAAATCTGGATAAGTTTTCTCCATCATCATAGCATATGTGTGCTCCTTGCATTGTTATTTCAATAATCCAAGTTTCTATGTTTTACATGCAAAATTGTTTGTTTTGATTGGTTTTTATAAATATTGTTTATTTCATATCCACTTTTATTTAAAAAATCATTGCTTTTTAGAAAATGTGGCTTTCTTCTTTTAAACTAAAATGGATGATATTTATTTTATTCAAATTACATAGTTTTAGGGTAGTAAGGGTTTTTTGGTTTAAAATGACTTGTTTGAATAATTAACTACTAAAATCATAAAATAGAGAATTAGAAAAGGGCAATCTTTGGATTGGACAAAAGGGGGTGTTTTCATTCAATGACCTTTCCCTTTTGTACCTTAGCACCCGAAACTGAAATTCTCTTGTTATGACATATCAAGTCCTTAACTTAGTTTTCATTATTAAAAGTTTCTTAATTTCCTATTAAAAATTAAGTGACGACTCTATCTTAGTTAAAGTAAGTTGGCACAACGTTTAGGTAGAAACGTGCCTAATATCCAAAAAGGCACGACATCCATAGGGTGCTTAATGTGGAATCTACCAATCTCTATGAAAGACAAAGTATATCCAAGCAATTTCTCACATTAATATCAGACCCAAAAAAAAAAACCCATCGGTGATTTTTTTGTAAAAGTATTTTATAATATTAATATATATATATATATATATTATAAAAAAAATTTCAAAAATAAATAAGTAAATAAAGTTTGGGGTTCAATTCAAAAGAGAAAATTAAGAATTTTATTACATGGGTTAGGGATTAGGCAGTGATAAATAATCCATGCCTATTAGCTCATGTGTGATAAAGTTAGGTGGAAAGACTATTATAAGAAAGTATCTCACTTGTAATTCTTTATTTTTAAGAGTTTAGTTGCAATGTATTGATGGACATTATTGCAATTAGTGAAAGTCTAATAATTATATATTTGATAGATATTTAAAAGGATATATATAAATATATACATATTTATCTGTTGATTAAAATGATAAATATAAATTATATGGACAAGTGTATTTTGATTCAAATGATAAGTTTGATTTGATTCTCACAACTAAAAAATAGAGATCCCTAAGGATCTCACCTACATGCAAAGTCTTTGTTTTGAGAAGCCTATATAAGACTAGAGACATCAAATGTTAGCCATAAGAACTTTTGAGGGTCACACAAATTATACAGAATCATAAGAAGAGTGAGCAAGGTAAATACCTTTGAAGGCGAAACATTTGGATCGCTAAGTGAGGTATCTTTAATATTATTTAGTTTTAACATATATTCATTGTGATTATCCTAATAAAATATATATTTTTATAAACAAAATTATTTTATTTATTCTACATTCTTTCAATGCAGAGCTAGGATAGAGTTGGTCAAAATGACCAAACTAGATCATTTCATAAACGAGTAGGACTGAGAGTTAGCTCGTTGGTTTGAACTAATCCTCGGGCTTGGATTGGAATCTGAACAGCCAAACGAAGTCAACACTAGGTCCAGCAAATGCAAATCAACCACCCCTAGAAATCCGTATATGTATGACATGATCCCATGGAAAGCGAAACAAATGGAGGAGTGGCAAGGAAGTCTTAATCGCCTCCACGGTCACTTTTTGGATATAAGCATAGTAATCCAATCTATAATGAGGTGTACAATAATTCAGTATCAATTCATACTTTTGGTGCTTAATCTCTACTGAATTAGGCATCGGAGATTTCCCTGGCTGACTACCAGTCTAAATTCTTCGTTATTTGAGTATTATCAGGCACTGCTTCTTTTAAGGTTCACACTGGAGTGCCATCGTTGCTACGTGTGGAAGTTATTCCCCACACATAGTTATATAATTATATATAGTAACTTGTTAAATATAACAAGGGTAGGACATCAATATATATACTACTTTTACTTTTATATTTTTCATTTTTCATTTTTTTAGCTTTTGTGACTAATTAATTTGTATTTTTCATATGTTGTACTATCTCTCTCATTCCTCCTTATGAAGAGTACTAAATTATCTTCACATATCCCTATATTTTTTTCTTCCTTTCTACCATCTCCTTAGTTTTTTCTATCCTTGTAAAAAATAGAAAAATTCTATGGTATACATGTTACTTATATTTGTGGTGTATATTACGTATTTTTGGGGGTAGATTTACAACAATTTGTGGTGCTGCTATGCATTTTTGTGGTAATTTTACATATTTTTTTATCCAAATATTTTCTAACAAAAAAATGTGTAACATTACTACACAAATACATAACATTACTACAAAATGTGTAATTTCATTTTTGAACCAGAAAATATGTAACATTTGCAACAAAAATGCGTAATATGTACTAATAAAATGCGTAAATGGGTTGGATCAAGATCCTCTCCATCCATATCCCTTCCAACCATCTTCTAGCAATTTTTTTTTTTCACTGCATTCACTCCTTACCCAAAATACACACCCTATCCCATCTTATCATAGAGGCTCCTCTATTGACAGTAACCACCTAATATCCAACGATGACGATGATCCTCCCTAGACAGCTCTTATATGATGTTCCCAGAAGTTGTTACCCCTCATCCCAAACCTTATTCTGGCTCATCCTCTTTTTCATCCCAAATCTCATTCTGATTCAAAGCCTCCTCCCTCTTTACTCTCTTGATATATAATGGTGTTATTTTTATTTGGCTAAAACAATTTAGGATTTTATAACGCCTCAAAATAAACACAATATACCTATTTCATAACATCAATAAATAGCAACATAAATGAATTGATAAGCTTTCATTAATTAGAGTTTGATATACAAAATGTGGCACATGCGACATACATTCATAAACAGAACATCCTAAATCTACAGTATGTGTTACAAGATTGTGAAAAGAAATGAAAGCTAAACACTCTAAAGGCTTACATCTTTCCAAGTCAATGCTTAGGTACATTAAAAGTGAGTTTTAAGCTCAATACAGATATAGCCCTAGGTTTGTACAAAAATTAAAAACAAAATAATAACACTGAGCCTTCAGCTCCACAGTCCTCTTAAGCTAAGTCCTTGGTGAAGGTATATTACCAGCACTTGAAAATGGTTTTTCCTACATAGGGTGAATCAAAGCCTAGTAGAAACACTATAACACAAGGTATAAATCGTAATAAAGCCATAAGGTTTTATGCATATGCAATGCTAGCACCAAAACATTTATAACATTTTTCAAAAGTTGTGCTATGCCAGGTTTATATCATAATTATCCAAACCATGCCCTTTACAATAGAATGTATGGGGAAATCTCAAACTAATACAACCTTTCACACGGATATTTCGTCCGCTGAAAACCGTGAAATGGCATCCATGTAAACGTAGCCTATACAAGCGCTACTATTGCCATTTTACAGATATTTCGTCCGCGAAAACTGCCACCCATGTATATGCGCATTTTTTGGGACTTTCACCCTAGACACACAGGCCAACTTGTTTTGGTGATACACACCTCTTTCCCACATTCACCCCTTTTTCTCAAAATCATATACATTTTCAATGTATTAAATGAGCAACAATGTTTAATGCACATAAATGAGAAATTAGTTTTAATTTACGTAATTCTCATGCAATTTCTACAACACTCATAGTTATCCTCTATCGATAGCCCAAAATAGATATCTCTAAGCAAATAACTAAATTTCATTAAAGATACACTTTCTTAAAATCTCAAGATGGGGGTGATAATAGATATCCAACTCCACCATTATCATCAACATTACTTCAACTTCATAATTCTCAACATCAATTCCATTTTCTTTTTACAATCTCAAACATTCACATTTTAGGACAAAATCCATTTCTCTTTGAAAATCAATTTAATGTAGGAAATACCTCATTTCAACATGTATCAACTCCAATTTCATACTCATAAGCTTTTCTAAGAAACCATTTGAAAATCCCTCTTTTTCATTATGATTTCAAACCCTAGGTTTTACCAAAAACCCCCAGACCACTATAATCTTTTGAAATAGCAAATAACTAAGGTCAAACTCATACAAGAGTGACAAATCCCTACCTCGAAGTTAGAAGACCAAGGAGAGAGTGGAGAGACCTCAAAGAAGTCGAAACCCACTTTTGTTAGGATAAAAAGAGAGCCCACGTAGTGTTTGACCTTTTTAACAAAGGAAGTAGGGTAAAAAAAAAACCACTAAATCTCGGTGTTTTTGTAGAGAGAATGTAAGTTTTAGAGAGAGTGTATGTCTACATCTAGGGTTTTTGGAATTTTTAGAGAGAGAGTGAAATGAAAAAGTGATGTAAAAAGTGACTTTTACAGACTGATATATGCGTAGACTGCTCGAGCGCAAGAAGTGACGTTCGAGCGTAAGACACAAAAGATGTGACCGCTGAAGTGAAAGAAGTTGTCGCTCAAGCATGAAATACAAACCCCTAGCAGTTTTACAAACAGAAGGCCAATGCTCAAACGCAAAAAGGGCCGCTGGAGCCAAGACCACTCGAGCGTAAGAAGCTCCACTCGAGCGAAGAATACCAATTCCTAGTAGTTTTGCAGACCTGCAAAAGTACCGAGAGTTCATAAAGACCGTTCGAGCGCAAGAAGTGAAGCTCGAGCATAGAAGCAAAAGTCTGGGCTACCAGGTTTTTGAAAAACAAGATACCAACCTGTTCCAAATGCAACCAACACAACCCAAAAGCCAAAGTCAAAGGGATATAAGGGAAATAAGACATAAATGACTATACAGGGCAATGAAACATCAAATGGTTCGAGTCCAAACCAGAATCGCTATAATCTTTCCCCTTAAAGAATTTCGTCCTCGAAATTAAAACCAAACATTTAAAACCAAGTTTAAACCAATTACAACAATGATAATCCACTAATCTCATTACCATGACCTATCTACCGATCATTCATTCATATCAACATGATAAACAAATTCTCAATACTAAATATACAATTCACATTTTCAAAACATACACAATGTTTATATTACATTAACACAACAAAACTTCAAAACATGCTCAAGTACCAACAAATAGGTCCGGATACTTCTCACGAACTTCCCACTCATGTTCCCAAGTTATTTCCTTAACCTCGTGATTTTTCCACAATACTTTCACCAAAGGAATTGTATTGCCTTACAAGACTTGGTCTCGAGTATCCAAGACTCTCACTAGTCTCTCCTCACACGACGCATTCTCATCTACCTCTAACTCGGTCCAGTCTAACACGTGTGATGGATCCGGTTCATACTTCTGGAGCATATAGATATGAAAGGCGTCATGAACCCTAGAAAGCTGTGGCGGCAAGGTGTAGACGTCCCTGAACGCCCCGGGAGGGAAATCCCCCCCCCCCCATTTTGTTCGTTGGGCTCACTACAATTCAGGACTCAATGTCACGGTCCTGTATCTAATCTCGCAGAGTGCAATGCAAGACCGATGAATCATCAAAGAGTCCAAATCCGGCAAATCGTTTTGAAAAACTGATTTTTAGAAAGAAGTGCCAAACATGGACTGCTTTGCCAGATACAGAGTCGCCACCTAAATATTTTATTTTGGGGGGAATTTAGGAAACCCTGACTCGTTTCCTAAGGCCACGTGTCCGTCATCACCAAAGTTGCCTCGGCTCGGGAACTTGGGTACGATTGGAGAAGGTCATTTCGTGAGCACCCCCGCTCGCCCGATCAAAGATCGACCTCTACTAACCATGATATCTAGTTTTGAAAACATATGTGTTCTTATTCCGGTTATTAGCCTAGATTTACTATGTGATGCGCACAGCATACAAGTATAGACTGGATCGCTTGAATTGGGACAACACATCTCATGTTTGTTTTTTTTTTAAAGCGGTTTGTTACTCGCAAGTAGGCTAAAAATGCAGATTTTGCCACCCTCGGGTGGGCTTAGAAAACATAGTTTTGTTACTATCTAGTGGGCTTAAAACTCACAGTCAATGCATTATTTCAATTCAGATAATCCAACCTTCACCCATAGGCATTCAGGCAGGTATATCACATAAGCACATAGCCTCAGGGTAAGCATGCTATCATGGCAGTCACTCACATACATGCAAGGATACTATAACATAAACACTTACCGAGTACTCCAAGCCAAAACAGAAGCAATGTTAGAAATCCATGCATGATCCTAATTATGCTGAAATGCCTAATGCAACACATGCAAAAATGCAACTACAATAGGCTCGACTATTCTAAGAATGGCATATGAAATACAACAACTGATACACGTATTCAACTTGGAATTGAAATACAATGCAGTTAGTATGATGCGCCGAGCCTGGTGCATGCAAGACAGATGAATGGATGCAAACATGCGAGCATAAGTATGCTAATTGAAACATGCCCTAATCTAACCATCATAAGCTGATAAATAAAAGGGAGAAAGACGTGGGGTTGGAAGGCATACATCGCACACACGCACACTTATTACAATTGTGCCCTCGCTCGGAGGGTTCGAATAAATAATTACAGTCCAAATGAATAATTAAATATTACAAAACCCTAATTAATTAGCAAATTAACTAGGAAAGCAATAAACTAGTATGCAAATTCATGGACCGCCTTAGCTCTGTTCCGAATGATGAAAGATGCATGCATGCTCGAGTAGCCTCGTTGGGAAATTCCATCACGATGCCTCGTCTCGCCTTTGTTTGCAATTGATCTCAGAAACTTGTACAAAGCTCCAGAAGGCTGAAACTCCACCTTGGGAAGGCCACCGACCAGTTATCAGCATGGGAGACCACCCACCGACCACCTTTTATGGGAGAAACCCAAAAGGGTGGTCGGCCTGCCAGAAAAGCTAGTCGGCCGACCACTTTCTGTCCCTGGATTCTGGTTTTTTCTACAACAAAGGCAAGGGAGAGAAAAGGCAATGTATTTTCAACACGTGTGTGCGCGACTACTCTCCTCGTCATTGCTCAAGCTCTAGGGAGTGTAGACCTCAATCCTCGCGCCACCAATCACGCATCTCGATGCATGATGGCCGAGGAATTGAATTGCACGACTCGATGTGAAATGAATGCACATATGAACAAGTAAAGCCAACAACTCTATCATGGATAGTCAAGAGTGTCGACGATTGAGAATCGAGGCACGATTCCTCACTTGGAGTACGAAACGTCCTTCGTTTCCCGTGTTTGGACTAAACCCTACTCCAAACACAATGCAATATGCATGATATGCATGAATGCAATTCTAACATGCAATCCTAGATGCAATGCCACTGAATGATGCAAACATGCAAGGGATGAAATGCAAACATGCACCTAGCATACACAATGCTAACACTACATGGCATGCATAATGCTCATGAACTAAATGCGACTAACAACTTATGGTATACTCAATGCGACTAACAACCTAGCATACACAATGCGAGGAATGACATGGCATACACAATGCTAACAACATAACATGCACAACACATTGCAACATGGCATACACAATGTAAGGTGGACTTAAACCAATATGAGTGGACCTCAGCCACACTCAAATCAGTGGCCATATGATGGAAATGAGACAATCGAAACACATGCAAACATGCACGATGCAAGGGACCGATCCTGAGGCATCAAATGCCACTCTACCAAAGCATGGTAAAGGATGAAACATGGCATAAAATGACACATGATACAGCTCTGAAATGGCATAAAATATGGTCCCGAAACATGCAAATATGGCACACAATGCAAGCTAGGGGGTCCGGGTACCGAAACTAGTGAAGTGCATTACACTAGAGGTACCCAAAGCAATGCACCAAAGGCAAAACCAACCCCAAACAGACCCTAGGCAGGTCTGAAATAGTGGGGAAATGGCCTAAAATGATGGCTCGAAATGCAACGAAATAGAGCTCATTCAATGGTCCGAAAACAAGGCATACAAGTCCGACTCTCAAACACATTTAAAGAGTACAAAACATGGCAATATGGCATTCAAACAAGCTCTGAAATATGATGTATAATGAGCCCAAAACATGAACACACCTCAGTATATGCATGGAATGAACCTCGAAACTCAAAGTTAAGCATGGGTATTGAACTACAAGCATGCAAAACCAACATTATTTAACCATGAGACCCAAAAACAGAGCTATGGCAGTCCAAAATAAGCACAATATCAGTTTAAGACATGGCCAAAAACTATTAAAATCAAGGGTCAACAAAGCATGCAAAGAAAGCTAGTGAACCATGAGTTACATTACAACTATATGGAGCATATGAAGGCTCACCAAACCAGCCAAAAACAGAAGTATGTCATGGTAAAATATGCCCAAATAATCACTGAAACTCACTCAATGCATGCAAAAATGATAGGCTCCTTTGGAGGGCCATGCAAGGGGTTGTTCTACACCTATATGATGGACACACCAAATGGAAAAAACAACTCTGGAAATAGGTTATGCGGGTCCTAAAACCCACCAAAAAGGCCCTGGAATGGGTCAACGAAGCATGCAAATGAAAGCCCCTTTGAAAAGCCCCTTTGAAAGGCCTTGAGGAGGATTGCTCCACACATGCATGATAGATACAAAATATGGCCAAAGGGACTCTAGACAGAGTTAAGGAAGACCTAAAAACTCACAAATAATGGCCTGAAACAAGGCTTCAAAGCATGCAAAATGGAGCTCCTTTGGAAGGCCAATAAAGCTAGTAAAGAGAACAAGGGGTGAGAGGGTCACCCCTCTATGATTTTAAAGCTCAAAGACACATCTAAGCCACTAAAAATCCACTGGATTTCAGTGGCTAAAAGTCCAAACCAAGGCCAATGCAAATGCTCAAATGCATAGCTCAAAACATGAGGAAATGAAGCATGAAAGGGGGTAGATGACCCCCAACAGAAAAATGACCTTAAGAAAACATGTTTATAAGCTCAAAAAAAAACTTTTTTCAGTTTATGTTGAAGTCCAAAAATGCTTGCAAATAGGGCTAAACTATGGAGCAAAACAATATCAAAATGGGAGAAATGGAGACTTACCCTTGAAGAGAAGAAGGCCAGCAGCTTCTGGACCAAAATAGTGAGTCATCAACCTCTGAAAATCAGCTCCAAGGTGCTTGAATGGATGGTGGAGGTGGTAGGCTAGGAGGTGTAGTGTAAATGGTGCAAGAACAAAGGGGTTTTGGAGATTGGAAGAGAGAGATATGGAGGAAAGTGTATGTATGCTCTAACCAAAGGGTTCAACCCTAGCAATGGAAGAGGAGGCCTCCCTTTATAGAGAAGAGAGGCCAAATCTTCTCTAAGAAGCTTCAAACCAAGCTCAAAGATCCTCCATACACGTGTATAGAGGATCACTTCTGAGGCTTCCAGCTGGCACAGCTGGCTTACACTCAAAGAGACCAAAAAGCAGGAAGCAGGCTGACCAGTTAAGGTGGTTGGCCGGCCACTCCCCCTGGTCGGCTGACCAGGGGTCAAAAAGGTCAAGTTAAAAAGGTGGTCGACCATACCAGATTGGTGGCGTCCCAGGTGAGTACAACACAGCTGTATGGTGGCCTACCCAAATTGGTGGCCTCCCAGGTGAGTACAACACAATGGTGGTATAGGAGACCAGAAATTAAGGTCCAAAAGTGAGAAAAACCAGCTTTCTGTCAAGAAAACCGGCTGGAGGAGAGAGAAAATAATTTTCAAAAGAATTGCTGGTCTCCCACCATCCTACCACCTTCCTAACAATGAAAATAGGGTCCATACCAAAAATGAACCCTAATCGATGCAAAATGAGGGTTCGGGGGCCAAAATGCGCAGCCCAAGACCCCGAAAACAGGCTGTTAGGTACCGGAAGTAGTGTGCGACCGCGAAGGTGGTCTCTCGGGCCACAATGTCCCTCAAAAGAGAGGAAACAAGGTGTGTGCCAAAAATCGGAGCAAACGGAGGTAGTTAAGCGGTCCTGAACCGAGGCACACGGCCGACGGCTCCGAAAACCGAAAACTGGTCTCCAAACGGGAAAAATGGCCTACGGACACTGAGAGATGGTCTACGAGACCTCTCCCTTCCTTTAGGAAGAGAAAACAAAGAAAACAGGACCTGATTTGCAAACCGAAGCAAAGCACAAAAGAGCCCCGAAGTCCGGAGGCAAGGCTTGCAGTCGAGACTCTGAAACCTCAGAACGAGCACAATATGCATCATCACTGAGCGCTCAATTGGTGACGTCTGAGTCTTAAGGTCGGTCAAAAATGGGGTGTCTACAGTTGCCCCTCTTTGACAGAACTCGAAAGTCATAAGTGACGGGAGTGAGTGTAAAAGCCCAGAGACGACCCATTTTTGACAAGGCCGAAGACCTAGACAAACAGGCAAGACAAAAGAGATGCGCCCGTAGGCATGCCCGCAGGCGGGGGGCAAAATGCAAAATGATATGTGATATTACAAAACAATGTAGTAAACAATGCAAATGATATGCAATGCATTTGAGATGATCAAAC
This sequence comes from Camellia sinensis, assembly GCF_055761805.1. Lineage (NCBI taxonomy): Eukaryota > Viridiplantae > Streptophyta > Magnoliopsida > Ericales > Theaceae > Camellia > Camellia sinensis. The sequence continues at coordinate 89,073,655 of NC_138963.1, forward strand.
CACAAGCAATATAAAACCCCACAAATATCGTAAAGATGATGAAGATGCAAAATCCGTCTACCATAGAAAAGGTGCCGGCACCCTCAAACCACAATCCCATCAGTGGAATAGGCTCGTACACATGCAGAACTATATGTGTGTAGATGGAACACAAGATACAAGTAATTGGGTGGTATGATATAAGTGAGGAATGATCTGCTGAGGAAAGATCATGATCCTAAATGCTGGATGCAACACACTACACTACAATGCAATGAATGCAATGGATAAGGCATGCGGCCAAACCGTATCTTGCCTAGGAAGGGCATGGACACAAACAAACCATGCCTAACACGGAAATGGTGCCATCACCCTCAAACCACAATCCCTTTAGTGGAATAGGTGCGTACACAAAATCTCATAACCATGCTTTGATACGGAAAGTATGAGCACATGCCAGACCAAGCTCAACATGGAAAGGCGCAAGCCATAGATGGATAATGCAGTAAATGCATGCAAACTACAAATGCAATGAATAGCTAAAATGCAATGTAATAGCTAAATGATGCAGTAGTTAGGAAGTAAAGGTACCTTACAGGGGCACTTGGAAATGACCTACCTCAGCAATGTCCTACCTCATGCTGATGTGGGAATCTTTCGCTTCTTCTTAGTTGAACGACAGGTACTACTTTTCTCCCTGACTATGGTCACAGCTTTCCCTATTCTCCAACAGGGTGACAGACTAGGTTGGTTCAGTATCCAGAATTGGGTGCATACACATGCTATCTCAATCTATGGGGCTGCCATACAGATTTCAAGCCGAGGATATACCTCTAGGTATTTAAACCAGACTTTAGTCTCGGAAATCCCGAACCTTTGCGTTCTAGGCGTGAGCCATTCGAACTCTAGTTTCCACCGTCTCAGTTGGTCTCTTAGGAACTCACCGCAAACACAGGCAGGTGGCTATACTAGACCACCGGAAGTCGTTCGGGCACGACAAACACCAAAGGAATTGCACCTTTAGAGGATTTAAGGTCTCCTAGACTGGAGGATTTAAGGTCTCCTAGACCAGAAGATTTAAGGTCTCCCGGACCAGAGAGTGCACAAGACAGTGCGAGCTAAAGGTGTACAAAACAGTGCGAGTAGGGTGAATGCACAAAATAGTGCGATACAGGTAAGGTGCGCAAGATAGTGCGATGCAATGCATGCAAAATGCAATGGTGAATGCAAAGGGAAAAATACTCCAACCATGCTGGAATCATGAGAGGAGGAAAAACAATCAATCAGGCGCGCATACGACGCAACCTAAGTCAATTTCCAAACACACTGAAATCGTGTGAGGAAAGGGACACTCAAACCACGCTGAAAACATGAAAGGAAGTCTAACAATCCGCCTAACGCATCTACAATGTAACCTGAGATAAATTCCAAACACGCTAAAATCGCGTAAGGAACGGGACACTCAAACCACGCTGAAATCGTGAGAAGAGGTCCGAAAACGAACCGCCCAGGTGCGTCTACAACGCAACCTGAGATAAATTAAAAATACGCTAAAATCGCGTAAGGAACGAGAAATTCAAACCACGCTGAAATCGTGAGAAGAGGTCCGAAAACGAACCGTCCAGGTGCGTCTACAACGCAACCTGAGATAAATTCCAAACACGCTAAATCGCGTAAGGAACGGGACACTTAAACCACGCTGAAATCGTGAGAAGAGGTCCGAAAACAAACTGCCCAGATGCGTACAGGACGCAACCTGAGATAAATTCCAAACACGCTGAAATCGCGTAAGGAACGGGACACTCAAACCACGCTGAAATCATGAGAGGAGGTCCGAAAATGAACTGCCCAGGTGCGTCTACAATGCAACCTGAGATAAATTCCAAACACGCTGAAATCGCATAAGGAACGGGACACTCAAACCACCCTGAAATCGTGAGAAGAGGTTCGAAAACAAACCGCCCAGGTGCGTACATGACGCAACCTGAGATAAATTCCAAATACACTGAAATCGCGTAAGGAACGGGACACTCGAACCACGCTGAAATAGTGAGAGGAGGTCCGAAAACGAACCGCCCAAGTGCTTACACGACGCAACCTGAGATGAATTCCAAACACGCTGAAATCGCGTAAGGAACGGGACACTCAAACCACGCTAAAATCGTGAGAGGAGGTCCGAAACAAACCGCCCAGCGCGTCTACAACACAACCTGAGATAAATTCCAAACACGCTGAAATCGCGCAAGGAACGGGACACTCAAACCACGCTGAAATCGTGAGAAGAGGCTTGAAAACAACCGCCTAGGTGCGTACATAACGTAACCTGAGATGAATTCTAAACACGCTAAAATCGTGTGAGGAAAAGAACACTCTAACCACGCTGAAATCGTGAGAAGAGGCCTGAAAACAACCGCTTAGGTGCGTACACAACGCAACCTGAGATAAATTCCAAACACTCTGAAATCGCGTAAGGAACGGGACACTCAAAACCACGCTGACATCGTGAGAGGAGGTCCGAAAACAAACCACCCAGGTGCGTACATGACGCAACCTGAGATAAATTCCAAACACGCTGAAATCGCGTAAGGAACGGGACACTCAAACCACGCTGAAAACGTGAAAGGAGGTCCGAAACAAAGTATCAGGTGCGTGCTCGGTGCAACCTGAGAAAGTCCAGAAGGACAACGATCCTAGACGCTGCACAACGTGAAAGGATAAACTATACAAGATAACACAAGATGCAAATAAATGCAATAAGTGCGATGATACAATACATGTTACAAGCAATGTAGAGCATGACGTTTAAACAATGCAATAAACAAACAAGCGGCACTTTAGAAAGCACCTCATGGAGTGAGTGGTGGTAAACCGCTTTACTCTGACGGGGAATGGTACTCAGGGAGAGCACTTCTGATCACCATTCTAGCTTGAAACAGTGAAACAGTCAACACGGTATTCTGTTCACTTTGAACATACAGCTCGTATCAACACACTGCTCATTCTGAACACGCAGCTCATAACACAGTATTCTGTTTATTCTGAACACACGGCTTATAAAGACGGAACTTGCAGGAGTTGAAACACACTCAGATACTTCAAATTTTCCCTCTTTTCTTTTGCTTCGCAGTCCGAAACCCATATAGCTTCAAATAGGTCCTGGTTCTACTGTTTTTCCATGACGTGGGTTGAACCCTGCGGTTTTATGAAAGAACAAATCCTGTTTTGCACAAATACGGAGAACGACACAGCACTCTGAGCACAAAACGATTCATTTTTTAGATTGAAATGAGAAAAGGATTCTCAACCGGGTATTGAGCCTACAACTGACCACAGCCAAAACGACTCAACAACGGAAAACAAAGGTAGAACAACCTAAACACAACTCAACAAAGGAAAAACAAGGTAAAACAACCTAAACACATTTGTTGACAATCGAACGACTCAAAACAAGAATCGAGACAAACAAAAACACACAAACACAACACTCAGCTGTGTTACAAAGGCAAGAGACCTCTCGGTACATGAGGAGCCAGTTTCTTCGGGTATTGTTTTCCACCCTTTTCTCATTTGTGATTCTCACATCACTCGGCCCTCAAGCTCTGTTTTTCTGAAAAAGCCCTTTTCTCACTTTTTCTCTCAGCGCACATCTCTCTATTCTTCAATCTCTCATTTTTTTTATCCCTCTCCTGAGTGGTTGACGGATAAACAGAAAGTTGTGGGCTCTTGCCCCTAGCATTCCGCTAGATTCTTCTTCTTGTTCACAACAATGAGTTTCTCCCACAGAGGGGCTGCGCTACAACTGTGTGTAGCAAATCTGCCGCTAGCATCGGTTGACGATGCTCTGCTGGGGAGTTTAGACGCAATTAGATCTGCCCAAACAAGGAAGTGGAATATCTTAGCCCATTCCAATTCGTGCTTCACACTTGGCTTGATACCTTGTTGCTTGGAGGATGAGAGAGCTTTTTGGCCCTTTCGCTATTAGCTTCCGTTGTGCCCTTCTTGGCGAATAGGGTGTCCTTTCTGGCAAGTATGTTGACAATGGGAGAAAGACAGAACACCTGACTCAACCGTGCCCCTAGTTCATCATTTTGACCATTTTTTTGTTTTGGTTTTAAAACAATGTTGACCAACATGAAAGTTAGATTAACATGCTTGTTCAACTTTTTAATTTTGAAAATCATGCGAGTCAGGCTGTGAGAACTGAAAATTTTCCTTTTTTAGGTTCAAGAAATGGTCCAGTTTTAGAAAAATGGAATAATTTTTTAGAGAATTAGTCAACCTCAGTAAAAATTCTCAAAAACTATTTTTGCAAACAGCCACTGCTCAACGAGCACGGAACCTACTCTTGAGATGCACAACCTCAGATCCAAACAAATGGAAAATTGCCCCTTGTCTGAAGGACACTACACGGCAACGGAAAGTTGCCCCTTGTTGAATAGCACTGCAGCACTCTGAACGGCAACGGAAAGTTGCCCCTTATTTGAATAGTACCGCAGCACACTGGATGGCAACGGAAAGTTGCCCCTAGTCTGAATAGCGCCGCAGCACGTGGCAACCAGTCCTCACAATGACAATTACATCCAAATTCTAAGATACAGAGAAGACAAAGATGACCAGAACCATCACATGGACACAGTCGAATTTGAAGTGTTTACGGTTGGACTTCAAAATGAAGTTTCCTACGTATCCCAAAGATGGGAATCAAGCCTTACGTAGTTCGGGGTTAAGGTACACTCATGTATTAACCTGTCCTTTTGCGCTCTAACTTTTGCCAAGGCCGCCCTTCCGGGTTTTCAACCTTGCGAGCTATGTTCTTCTTTTCTTTTCAATTCTTTTCATTTCTTTTTTTTTCTTTTTTCTTTTTTCATCTTTTCCTTTCAATTTCTTCATTTTTCTTCTTTTCTACTTCTTTTTTTTTGCATTTTTCTTTTTTTTTTGTTCTTTTTGTTCTTTTTTTCTTGCTCTAACTTTTGCCTGGGTCGCCCTTCCGGGTTTTCGGCCCAGCGAGCCTCTCAAGGGTAAAAGTGTAGCTTTGTCCATGTCAAATGGTTTTGAGATCCTGAAATCATCTGAATCCAGGAGAATGGCTGCCGTTCGTTGACGATGTAGGAGTCCATCCAATGGGGGCTAAATTTGCCCCTAGTGTTGTGGATAGGAACTCAGTTGTCCTTCAATAGTATTTTCTTCTTTTCTCCCTTCTGGGATTTGGCATTCTTTCCGATCTTCATTGATTTGCGGAATGATCCATCTTCGGCTCTTCGAGCACAATCAGACATTTTTCTGCCTCTAGGTCGAGGGCTGCTTCGAATCTGGCCACATAGGTCTCATATTGCGGTTGATCGTTGAACATTCTAAGTTAAGGCTCAAGGTCGGAAAGCAAAAAAAGGGGGGTCGAGTCTCAAGGCTGAGAGCGATCCTAAGCTGCACAATCTCAGGAGTAATTCCACACAGGTCTTCGCAGGACTGCGCAAAACATTTTTTTTTTTGAAATTTTTTAAGAACGCGACTAATCGCTTGCGCAGAAGACAATGTAGAACCAATCTGGATCAAGCCAGGATCCTTCTCAGTACTCACATTAACAAACATGATTTCATTCATTAAGGGCTTAGCACGTCTCTCTTTCTCTCAGTTGATCAAATTTTGTAAAAACCGAGGAATTCCTCCATCTTCGTTTTCATCACAATATTTAAAAAGTTTTGAAAAACTTAGGTCAATGTAATGATTTTCAAAGCACAGAAAAGCAGATGAAAAGCACTGTCGTTTCATTCAAACTTCTGGCACAACTGGCACAAGGCAGAAGCGAACACAAGAATGTGAAAATCACTGCTGTTCATTCAAATCTATTGGCATTACTGGCTCCAAGGCAGAAACAAACTCAAAAGAAAACGAAAAGACAAACACAAAACAAGCAAGTGATGTCCGAGGTAACACCCCCGAAATCACCCGACTCCAACAAAATAGGACTGACTCGGTACAACAAGACAGACCCAACTAACTCAGTAAGAAAAGACTGCCTCTATACAAAACAACAAGACTGACTCAATACCCAAGTTAGAAAGCACAAAAACTGGTGTTTGCATATTGCTCAGAACAGTGCGTGCCATTCCCACGTTTGGAGTTAATCGAGCGCCACCCGCAGCTGGTTCATCCCCCGATCACATCACATTATCCCCCAAGTTCACCGATCCAGTGCCGATAGACTTTGCTGAGCTCGGCGGGAGGATGACCCCGTTGTCAAATAGATCCTATACTTCATGGCGAAGACGGAAGCAGTTGTCGGTAGTATGGCCAGTTTGCTGATGGTATGCGCAGTACTGGGTAGCATCATGCGTAGCCGGAAGAGGGTTCGGGAGAGGCCGAGGCTCAAGGGGTTTGAGATGGCCTTGTTCAATAAGGATTTGGAGAGCTTTGGACAAAGGCATATAGAGGGCATGGAAGACCCTCTGTCCTCGGGGTAAATACTTCGAGGTTTGTAGACTTTTCCTGGACACACTAGTAAAGGGATTGGCAGACGCTGACTGGGTTTGCTGATTTCTTCCGAGCACGGGATTAGAGCTGAAAGGAACATTCTTGGTACAACGGCCCTTCTTCCGGCTTGTCCCTTGATTCAAACTGCCCCCAACTTGAGTGGCGAAAATGTCGTCCACAGTTTTTGCAACAACTGCGAGCACTTGCTCTTTTGTTCAGTCCCTCGGCTTTCAAAGCCTCAACAGCCAACAGAAGATGTTCATAGGTATCCATGTCCACCCCTATCTTGTTCTTTCCACTCGCCTTCACTTTGCCAAGGGATTGGCATTCCTCAAATGCAGCCCGTTCCAAGACTGGGGAGCCTTTTGACATGAACTCCCTGGTAAGTGATGTGGTTGATGACGGAGCCAATGTCCTGGTGGCCAGATCTGTCACAGTTCTCTAAAGATCTTCCATCATTCTCTTCAGCTCAGAAGTAGTGGGCTCACAGGTTTGAGATGATTAGGGTCCAGGTGCATCCATCATGCATAAGTCCATGCTTTCTGGAATGAACACCTCAGGCTTGGGTAGATGGGCTGGGGTAATGTATATGCTGGGGTCGAAGGTGGATGGTAGTGTATGGATGAGGTTGAGGTGGGGAGGTGATGAGTCAGTACTAACTTGAGGTCCTTTAGGTGGAGCTAGGGTCTCTTCATCAATAAGATCCTGAATCTTATGACGGAGCCAGATGCAACAGTTCGTATCATGAACGTGCTGTTGATGATAGGCACAGTATTTAGCTGGGTCATATCTTGGTGGAAGAGGATTTGGAAGGGGTTGGGGTTCTAGGAGTTCTAGGTGCCCTTCTTCTCGCAGCTTTTTCAAAGCTTGAGAGAGACTCATGTAAAGAGGATGGAATTTTCGGGCTTGGGGCCGATTTAAAGTGGCGGTTCTTTGGCCATTGAGGGAAATGGTGATAGAGTCTACTTCTGAGCATTTCACAGCTGCACTACCATCAGTAGTAGCATTGGAACTGCGAGCAACATTTTTCTTCAACAGCTCATTATCTTCTGCAAAGATCCCTTGTCGGATGTCATCCTCGATTTGAACCCCCATTTCATGAAGGTCTGGAAAGGTAAACAGTGGTAGTACGATCATTTTATGCAATAACATGCCATGTAAATTCCGAACAATCATCATAATCTGATCTTTGTCGGAAGGCCTTATAGTCATCATTGAGGCCTTTGCTCTCCATCTCGTCATGAATTCCGAGAAACCCTCCTTTCATGAAGGTCTGGAAAGGTAAACAGTGGTAGTACGATCATTTTATGCAATAACATGCCATGTAAATTCCGAACAATCATCATAATCTGATCTTTGTCGGAAGGCCTTATAGTCATCATTGAGGCCTTTGCTCTCCATCTCGTCATGAATTCCGAGAAACCCTCCTTTGGTTCTTGGCGGGTGACTTTGAGATCACGAGTTGTGACCTCGATCGGTGTGTTGTAGGAGTATTGAGCAATAAAGGCCTCAGCCAGCTCTTCCCAGTTCCATTTCACGGAGTCCTCCAATTTCGCATACCAGATTGCGGCTATCCCAGACATGGTTCGGCCAAAGAGAGACAACTTCTGAGCTGTGGTCAAACCCATTGGCCTCAAGATATTAGAAAACAGGTGGAGGTGCACCCTCGGGTCTCCAGAGCCGTCAAAACGGTCGATATGTGGCATTTTAAATCTGTCCGGTAGCATCACAGCTGCGTCGGTATACCCATCCTCGATGTCCGGGATGGACTTTGCTCCCTGAGATTTCTTGAAGAACTTTTCAAGCTTGCTCAATTTCAATGCTGTAGGGTCCACCTCGAACTCAAAGGGAGAGCCCGGTTGATTGATAGGCGTAGGTGCCTTGGATAGTTGAGGTAGAATCGGGGGCGGAGGTGGCCCTGTGGGAATGTCCGTACCTTCCTGGACATTAGCTGTCTCCCCGAGTGTTGGAATTCCGAGTAGGGGAGGAGCTTGATGCGAAGCAGATGCTCCGTTTTGTTATTGCAACCTGGTGATTAGCTTTGCCTACTGGGCCATGATCGCAGCCTGTTGTTTGGCAAATTTCGCTTGACGGGCAGCGTCCTGCTGCATGAGTTTCATATTTTCTTGGAGATGGCGCATCATTTCCTCCATCCCTGCCATGTTCTGCTGTTCTGGCCGACTGACTGGTATATCTATCTCTGTGATAAAAACTGAGGCCTCAGCCTGACTGTTCACTGGTGGGGTGGATAAGGGCCACTAATCTGGTAACTGCTGAACTGGTGATCTGTGTCTAACTGGCCCTTTTACCCTGCCTCTGGCAAAGGAACACTGATTGCCCTTGAATTGAATCTCTGACCCACCAAAGTCTATCAACACAAGTCCAATGAATCTGGGGGATCTTAGAGCCTTCTGGAGCTATGGTTCCAAGACTACCTAGCAAATGGGAAAATAGAGAGCATCTCAGCCTGATTTCACGATAACCCATATGAGTAGAGCTGAATGACTGTGCCCCCAAAATTCTGCCCGTAAACTGATACCCTCAGGTAAACTAAATCCCAAAATACTGAACTGGTGCCTGCAGGCCTGATGCCCAAACTTGCAAACTGATACATGCATTCATGTAGAGACGCACTCTAAAAGCACACAACAAGCAAGGGAGAGCCAACACACCCCTATGTTGGGGTAGGGTTTCCCTATCCTATTTTGTCAAGAGCTAGGGTTTCACTACGCACGCAGCGGTTTCAAACAACCTACAATCGGGTAAGCAACCTGTCCTAGCTTTGGAATGGTCACTATGGATTCCGAATATCCACTAGGTCGAATGGTCAAAAGGGTGCCCCGGTCAAATCGGGGTTTGTGTTCCCATCGTGGTAGAGCCCGCAACCGGTCAACCTTATGGCACGCTTCTCGAAGCGAACCTCCAGCAAACCGTTCAGGAATAGCATACGGCAAACACGGTGTCCTAGGCGCACCAATGCAAATGCAATGCAAAGAAACACACAAGTGTAGTCAAAACCAGATATCATGAGTTCGAGTCAAGTTCTCTAAATCCCTAGTAGAGTAGCCAGAAACTGTAAACGTCCCCGAATGCCCCGGGAGGGAAATCCCTCCCCCCCCCCCTGATTTTGTTCGTTGGGCTCACTACAGTTCAGGACTCAATGTCACGGTCCTGTATCTAATCTCGCAGAGTGCAATGCAAGACCGATGAATCATCAAAGAGTCTAAATCCGGCAAATCATTTTGAAAAATTAATTTTTAGAAAGAAGTGTCAAACATGGACTGCTTTGCCAGATACAGAGTCGCCACCTAAATATTTTATTTTGGGGGGAATTTAGGAAACCCTGACTCGTTGCCTAAGGCCACGTGTCCGTCATCACCAAAGTTGTCGAGGCTCGGGAACTTGGGTACGATTGGGGAAGGTCACTTCGTGAGCACCCCCGCTCGCCCAATCAAAGATCGCCCTCTACTAACCATGATATCTAGTTTTGAAAACATATGTGTTCTTATTCCGGTTATTAGCCTAGATTTACTATGTGATGCGCACAACATACAAGTATAGACTGGATCGCCTGAATTGGAACAACACATCTCATGTTTGTTTTTTTTTTTGCAAGCGGTTTGCTACTCGCAAGTAGGCTAAAAATACAGATTTTGCCACCCTCAGGTGGTCTTAGAAAACATGGTTTTGCCACTATCTAGTGGGCATAAAACTCACAGTCAATGCATTATTCCAATTCAGATAATCTAACCTTCACCTACAGGCATTCAGGCAGGTATATCACATAAGCACATAGCCTTAGGGTAAGCATGCTTTCATGGCAGTCACCCACATACATGCAAGGATGCTAAAGCATAAACACTTACCGAGTACTACAAGCCAAAACAGAAGCTATGTTAGAAATCCATGCATGATCCTAATTATGCTGAAATGCCTAATGCAACACATGCAAAAATGCAACTACAATAGGCTCGACTATTCTAAGAATGGCATATGAAATGCAACAACTGATACACGTATTCAACTTGGAATTGAAATACAATGCAGTTAGTATGATGCGCCGAGCCTGGTGCATGCAAGACAAATGAATGGATGCAAACATGCGAGCATAAGTATGCTACTTGAAACATGCCCTAATCTAACCATCATAAACTGATAAATAAAAGGGAGAAAGACGTGGGGTTGGAAGGCCTACATCGCACACACGCACACTTATTACAATTGTGCCCTCGCTCGGAGGGTCCGAATAAATAATTACAGTTCGAATGAATAATTAAATATTACAAAACCCTAATTAATTAACAAATTAACTAGGAAAGCAATAAACTAGTATGCAAATTCATGGACCGCCTCAGCTCTGTTCCGAATGATGAAAGATGCATGCATGCTCGAGTCGCATCGTCGGGAAATTCCATCGCGATGCCTCGTCTCACCTTTGTTTGCAATTGATCTCAGAAACTTGCACAAAGCTCCAGAAGGCTGAAACTCCACCTTGGGAAGGCCACCGACCAGTTATCAGCGTGGGAGACCACCCACCGACCACCTTTTGTGGGAGAAACCCAAAAGGGTGGTCAGCCTGCCAGAAAAGCTGGTCGGCCGACCACTTTCTGTCCCTGGATTCTGGTTTTTTCTGCAACAAAGGCAAGGGAGAGAAAAGGCAATGTATTTTCAACACGTGTGTGCGCGACTACTCTCCCCGTCATTGCTCAAGCTCTAGGGAGTGTAGACCTCGATCCTCGCGCCACCAATCACGCATCTTGATGCATGATGGCCGAGGAATTGAATTGCACGACTCGATGTGAAATGAATGCACATATGAACAGGTAAAGCCAACAACTCTATCATGGATAGTCAAGAGTGTCGACGACCGAGAATCGAGGCACGATTCCTCACTTGGAGTACGAAACGTCCTTCGTTTCCCGTGTTTGGACTAAACCCTACTTCAAACACAATGCAATATGCATGATATGCATGAATGCAATTCTAACATGCAATCTTAGATGCAGTGCCACTGAATGATGCAAACATGCAAGGGATGAAATGCAAACATGCACCTAGCATATACAATGCTAACACTACATGGCATGCATAATGCTCATGAACTAAATGCGACTAACAACCTATGGTATACTCAATGCGACTAACAACCTAGCATACACAATGCGAGGAATGACATGGCATACACAATGCTAACAACATAACATGCACAACATATTGCAACATGGCATACACAATGCAAGGTGGACTTAAACCAATATGAGTGGACCTCAGCCACACTCAAATTAGTGGCCATATGATGGAAATGAGACAACCGAAACACATGCAAACATGCACGATGCAAGGGACCGATCCTGAGGCATCAAATGCCACTCTACCAAAGCATGGTAAAGGATGAAACATGGCATAAAATGACACATGATATAGCTCTGAAATGGCATAAAATATGGTCCCGAAATATGCAAATATGGCACACAATGCAAGCTAGGAGGCCCGGGTACCGAAACTACTGAAGTGCGTTACACTAGAGGTACCCAAAGCAATGCCCCAAAGGCAAAACCAACCCCAAACAGACCCTAGGTAGGTCTGAAACAATGGGGAAATGGCCTAAAATGATGGCTCGGAATGCAACGAAATGGAGCTCATTCAATGGTCCGAAAACAAGGCATACAAGTCCGACTCTCAAACACATTTAAAGAGTACAAAACATGGCAGTATGGCATTCAAAAAAGCTCTGAAATATGATGTATAATGAGCCCAAAATATGAACACACCTCAGCATATGCATGGAATGAACCTCGAAACTCAAAGTTAAGCATGGGTATTGAACTGCAAGCATGCAAAACCAACATTATTCAACCATGAGACCCAAAAACAGAGCTAGGGCAGTCCAAAATAAGCACAATATCAGTTTAAGGCATGGCCAAAAAGTGTTAAAATCAAGGGTCAACAAAGCATGCAAAGAAAGCTAGTGAACCATGAGTTACATTACAACTATATGGAGCATATGAAGGCTCACCAAACCAGCCAAAAATAGAAGTATTCCATGCTAAAATATGCCCAAATAACCACTAAAACTCAGTCAATGCATGCAAAAATGATAGGCTCCTTTGGAGGGCCATGCAAGGGGTTGTTCCACACCTATATGATAGACATACCAAATGGCAAAACCAACTCTGGAAATAGGTTATAAGGGTCCTAAAACCCACCAAAAAGGCCCTGGAATGGGTCAATGAAGCATGCAAATGAAAGCCCCTTTGAAAGGCCTTAAGGAGGATTGCTCCACATATGCTTGATAGACACAAAATATGGCCAAAGGGGCTCCGGAAAGAGTTAAGGAAGACCTAAAAACTCACAAATAATGGCCTGAAACAAGGCTTCAAATCGTGGAAAATGGAGCTCCTTTGGAAGGCCAATAAAGCTAGTAAAGAGAACAAGGGGTGAGAGGGTCACCCCTCTATGATTTTAAAGCTCAAAGACACATCTAAGCCACTGAAAATCCACTGGATTTCAGTGGCTAAAAGTCCAAACCAAGGCCAATGCAAATGCTCAAATGCATAGCTCAAAACATGAGGACATGAAGCATGAAAGGGGGTAGATGACCCCCAACAGAAAAATGACCTTAAGAAAACATGTTTATAAGCTCAAAAAAAAACTTTTTTCAGTTTATGTAGAAGTCCAAAAATGCTTGCAAATAGGGCTAAACTATGGAGCAAAACAATGTCAAAATAGGGGAAATGGAGACTTACCCTCGAAGAGAAGAAGGCCAGCAGCTTCTGGACCAAAATAGTGAGTCTTCAACCTCTGAAAATGAGCTCCAAGGTTCTTGAATGGATGGTGGAGGTGGTAGGCTAGGAGGTGTAGTGTAAATGGTGCAAGAACAAAGGGGTTTTGGAGCTTGGAAGAGAGAGATATGGAGGGAAGTGTGTGTATGCTCTAACCAAAGGGTTCAACCCTAGCAATGGAAGAGGAGACCTCCCTTTATAGAGAAGAGAGGCCAAATCTTCTCTAAGAAGCTTCAAACCAAGCTCAAAGATCCTCCATACACGTGTATGGAGGATCACTTCTGAGGCTTTCAGTTGGCACAACTTGCTTACACTCAAAGAGACCAAAAAGCAGAAAGCAGGCCAACCAGTTAAGGTGGTCGGCCGGCCACTCCCCCTGGTCAGCCGACCAGGGGTCAAAAAGGTCAAGTTGAAAAGGTGGTCGGCCATACCAGATTGGTGGCCTCCCAGGTGAGTACAACATAACTGTATGATGGGAGACTAGAAATTGTGGCCCAGGAGTGAGAAAAACCAGCTTTCTAACAAGGTTCAAAAGGGTCAGGAAGAAAAGCTGGTCGGCCTACCCATATTAGTGGCCTCCCAGGTGAGTACAACATAATGGTGGTATGGGAGACCAAAAATTAAGGTCCAAAAGTGAGAAAAACCAGCTTTTTGTCAAGAAAATCGGCTGGAGGAGAGAGAAAATAATTTTTAAAAGAATTGCTGGTCTCCCACCATTCTACCACCTTCCTAACAATGAAAATAGGGTCCATACCAAAAATGAACCCTAACCGATGCAAAACGAGGGTTCGGGGGCCAAAACATGCAGCCTGGGGCCCCGAAAACAGGCTGTTAGGTACCGAAAGTGGCGTGCGACCGCGAAGGTGGTCTCTCAGGTCACAGTGTCCCTCAAAAGAGAGGAAACAAGGTGTGTGCCAAAAATCGAAGCAAACAGAGGTAGTTAAGCAGTCCCGAACTGAGGCACACGGCCGACGGCTCCGAAAACTGGAAACTGGTCTCCAAATGGGAAAAGTGGCCTACGGCCACTGAGAGATGGTCTACGAGACCTCTCCCTCCCTTCAGGAAGAGAAAACAGAGAAAATAGGACCTGGTTCGCAAATCGAGACAAAGCACAAAAGAGCCCCGAAGTTTGGAGGCAAGGCTCACAGCCGAGACTCTGAAACCTCAGAACGAGTATAATATGCATCATCCCCAAGCGCTCAATTGGTGACGTCTGAGTCTTAAGGTCGGTCAAAAATGGGGTGTCTACACAAGGCCAAACGATAAGCTACCTCTCCAATCTGCTCTAGGATCTCAAAAGGCCCAATAAACCTAGGAAATAGCTTTCCACTTTTTCCAAACCTCATCAAACCCCATCTAGGTGATATCTTCAAGAAGACGTGATCTCCCACCTCAAAGGATAACGGTCTCCTCCTACGGTCAGCATAGCTCTTCTGACGACTTTGAGCCATAACCAACCTTTTACGGATAAGTGCAACTTTCTCCATCATTTCCTGGTCTAACTCTAGACCCAACATAGGTGCATTGCCCACCTCGGCCCAACCTACAGGAGATTTACATCGTCGGCCATACAAGGCCTCAAACGGTGCCATGCCAATACTCGATTAGAAGCTAGTGTTATAGAAAAACTCCGCTAAGGGCAAATGCCCCTCCCACGACCCCTTAAAGTCAAGGACAGCATATCTTCAAGGATCTGAATAATGCGTTCTAACTGCCCGTTAGTCTGTAAATGATTTGCGGTACTAAAAGTCAATCTCGTGCCCAAGGCATTCTATAGGCTCTACCACAAACGAGCCGTAAAACGTGGATCTCTGTCTGAAACAATCGTTACAGGGACCCCGTGCAACCTCACTATGTCCCTAATGTAAAGGTCGGCTAGATAATCTACTGAGTCACTCGTGCGCATAGGTACAAAGTGCGCTGACTTGGTTAATCAATCAACTACCACCCAAATGGCCTTATTACCCCGTTGAGTCCTCAGAAGACCCATAACAAAATCCATCGTGACATGTTCCCACTTCCACTCGGCTATAGGCAAGGGTTGCAACAAACCCGCTGGCCTCTAATGCTCGGGTTTAACTTGTTAACAAGTAAGGCACCTCGATACAGACACGGCCACATCCTTCTTCATACCCTTCCACTAAAACTGGTGACTAAGGTCATGATACATCTTTGTGCCTCCCGGGTGCATCGTAAAGCATGAATGGTAGAACTCCCGGAGTACTTTCTCTTGACAAGACTCCGACACGGAAAGACGATCAAGGTACCTAACACTCGAGTCGAAATACATGTTGAAGCCTCTTTCTACCTTTCCTCTAGAGATCTTCTCCTGAAGGATTTCTACCTCAAGGTCACCACTTTGTGCTTCTATAACTTGGCTCACCAGTGTAGGTTATGCAACTATCAAAAACAAAGCTGCAGACTCAACAGACTTGCCAAGATGCAAGTCAAACTCATCGATAGTACCCAACATCTCCCATTCTCGGATGACAATACAAGCTACATTGCTAATGAATTTCCTACTCAAGGCATCGGCCACTACATTGGCCTTTCCCGGATGATAGTGCAACTCAAAGTCATAATCTTCTATAAACTCCATCCACCTTCTCTGCCTCAGATTCAAGTCTTTCTATGTAAACAGATATTTCAGACTCTTGTGATCAGAAAATACTTCAAACTTCTCACCATACAAATAATGCCTCTATATCTTCAAGGCAAAGATCACCGCTGCTAGTTCTAAGTCATGGATATGATAGGTCCTCTCATGCGTTTTCAACTGCCATGAGTCATAAGCTACTATTTTTCCATGTTACATCAATACACAACCTAAACCTTCCCGTGAAGTATCACAATACACTGAATAGCCCAACCCCTCTCCGAAATAATCAATATTGGAATAGTGGTAAGTCTAACTTTAAGTTCTTGAAAAGACTTTTCACAAGTCTCACTCTACACAAACTTGGTTCCCTTTCTTGTCAGTCTAGTCAACGATGAGGCTAACATAGAGAAATCCTTCACAAATCGATGGTAATACCCGGCCAACCCCAAGAAACTATGGATCTCAAGGGCATTCTTAGGTTGTTCCCAACCTTGCATTACTTCTATCCTGGATGAATCTACAGTCACTCCTTCCCCGAATATCACGTGGCCTAAGAACTTTACTTGACTTAACCAGAATTCAAATTTTCCAAACTTAGCATATAGTTTGTGGGCTCTAAGAAACTCGAGTACAAATCGCAAGTGTTCCTCCTTAGAGGGTGAGTAAATCAAGATGTTGTCGACAAAGACGACTATGAAGTGATCTCAGAAGTCACAGAATATTCAATTCATTAGATCCATAAACATGGCTGGTGCATTGGTTAGCCCAAAAGGCATCACTAAGAACTCATAATGGCCATACCACGTACGGAATGTCATCTTGTGGATATCTTCCTCCCTTACCCTCAACTGGTGGTAACCCGATCTCAAGTCTATCTTAGAAAAGTAGCAAGACCTTTTCAACTGGTCAAACAAATTTATAACAATTACCCGATTTAACTTCCAGTAATTAATACAAAGCCTCAAGCCACCATCCTTTTTCTTAGCCAAAAAAGCCGGTGCTTCCTAAGGCGACGTACTAGGAAGGATAAAACCCTTATCTAACAATTCCGTTACTCTGATACCAAATTGTAATGCCCCAAAATAAATACAATATACCCATTTCTGTCACGACCCAAACCCGGCCCTATGGGTTTAGCACCGTAACAGGCCAGTAATCCGAGATTACCACAGGCCTGCAGAACAGTAGTACAATAAAACAGAGTACAGGGCCTGGCGGAAGCCAATACAGTAAATGAATAATGTCCATTGAGCTGTGTCAGTCTGTATGCCAAAAAGATTTTTCATGCATTCACATATACAAACAGTACAGTCTATACAAAATTTACAGTCACACAGTACAGGGACCTAATCCCTTGATAACAGTACAGTAAACATTCAGTCTATACAGAACAGTAGACGGTACAGAAGGGGGAATTGTAAAACACCCCTAAGCCTTAACACGATAGGCTCGGAACCTCGCAGTGAGGCACATAGGCTGGCTTGACAAAACTGGAGTCTAACCCACGCTCCTAGCTCCAGTCTGGTGGCTGAGCACCTACATATATATATAAACAGTGAGCTAAAGCCCAGTGAATAACATAATGCGTAAAGAGGTTATGAATGAAATGTCCTTACAGTAATGAAATCAGTTCATTAAACAATACTTCAGTCTTTCAGTCAGAACAGTTATTCAGTCATATGTGGTACATCCATGAGCATAGCAGTAAATAGTAGGTCTTAAAGACCGAACCGTAATCATGGCCATCAGTCAGTAAACAATAGTGGTTCCACGAGGGAACCGACAGAGATCTTTGTAACAGTAACAGTAAACAGTAGGTGCTAAGGATGCCACAATACAGTTCAGAATATAGGACATACATTCATTCAGTTAACAGTAATCAGTTCAGAAAACAGTACAGTTCAGTTGTTCAGAAAATAATCATTTGTGAACATATCTTTACACAATCGTTACTCACAGAGTTTGGGCTACAGTAGGCTAGAGCGTGTCTCCCCAGTCGCCAACCCTACACAGTTAACAGATTGAACACACTAAGCTACGCAGTTGGGAAAGTAACAACTTAAACCCTAATTTGCCTCGGTGTGTTCTACATCTATATCCTCAATAAGATGCCTTAAACTAGGTCTAAGAATGCCTAGAATGGGGTGAGGATGCAAAGATGCACATTTAAAAGCATTTTCAGAAAAACAGAGTCCCGCTCGAGCGCATGTTTCCCCGCTCGAGCGGACATGCAACAAAGGTACACGCTCGAGCGTAAACTTTTCCGCTCGAGCGTACTATAAAAGTACTAGATGGGTGAAATCTCCGCTCGACGCCCGCTCGAGCTTGAGACATGACTCCGCTCGAGCTCCCAATCCTCCGCTCGAGCGGACTGTAAAACAGTGCAGAGAGATGCTGGATGCTCGGATTCCACGCTCGAGCGGCACTTCCCCCGCTCGAGCGGAAGTGCGAAATTTGGAAAACCCAGATTGCACCTCCAAGCTCAAAACCAAGTTGTTAACAACTCAAACCGATCCTCTTGGGCTCATTTTCTGGAAAACTCTTATAAACATATAGAATATCATAGTTCAAAGCTCAATTTGAGAAATCAAAGCCCAAGGGTTTTTAATTCAAACCCAATTTCAAACCATTTTCCAAGAACAATCCTCAAACATGACATGCAAACATGCATGAATTCAAATCATTTCAAAGCTTCAATTTGATGCTCTAAGGAGCCAATTCTTTTCAAAACATGGTGAAATCATGGACTTAAACATGATTATGAACATGCATGTAACCTTTTGCCATGAAAACAACTCAAACATCTACAATACAAACATGCATGCATGAAATGAGCTTCAAATCACCATTAATGAACCAATTCATGACTTAGCTCTACAATTGGACATGAACCATGCAAGAACTAGCTCAATGGCAACAATAAGAAGGTGAGTTTCCTACCTTAGTCTTGTATTCAAGGTTTAGGGGCTCAAATGTGAAATCTACACTTCAATCCAAGCAATTCTTCAAAATAAATTCCAAGTTCTCTCACTCTCTTCCTCTCTTGGTCGGCTAGAGCAAGAAAATGGCTGAGCAAAATGTTGCCTAAGTGTATATTGAGGCTCAAATATGTTATATTGAGTGGGCCACTAAGGGTGGCAAAATGGTAATTAAGTCCAACTCTTTAATTAGCTTAATTTAATCTAATTTAATCATACCTAATCAGTTTTCAGGTAAATACACCATAAAATCACATTAATCATGAGGATCATAAAACATTAATCAATTTCGGATTCGGCCGCCGATAAGGCCTTCAATTAGCAGTTTAAACATAAAACATGAACAGATCAAACAAACAGTCAACAGATAAAATGCAATTCAAACAGATGTATTCATTCCATTTAGTTTCAATTTCGGTCAGTCAGTTCAGTACTTTAATCAGTTCAATTCTCAGTCAGTTATCAGTCATTATCAGTTCCGTTTAACAGTAACCGGTGATTATCGGTAATCAATCAGTCATTAATCGGTAAACAGTATGAGGGTTGTTACAGTTTCATAACAACCAATAAATAGCAACATAAATGAATTGATAAAATTTTATTAATCAGAGTTTGATATACAAAAGGTGATACATGCGATATTGTAGACGCGCCCAAACGTCCCGGGAAAATCCCGTTTTGTTCATTGGGCTCACTACAGTTCGGACTCAGTGTCACGGTTCTTAATCTGATCTTGCAAAGTGCAATGTGAGATTGATAAATCACTAAAGAGTCTAAACCCGGCAAATCGTTTTGAAAAACTGATTTGTAAAAAGAAGTGCCAAACATGGACTGCTTCGCCAGATACAGAGTTGCCACCTAAATATTTTATTTTTGAGAAATTTAGGAAACCCTGACTCGTGCCTAAAGCCACGTGTCCGTCATCACCAAAGTTGCCTTGGCTCGAGAACTTGGGTACAAGAGGGGAAGGTCATGCAATGAGCACCCCCGCTCACCCGATCAAAGATCGACCTTTACTAACATGATATCTTATTTTTTAAAACACATGTGCTCTTATTCTGGTTATTAACCTAGAATTACTATGTGATGCGCATAGCATACAAGTATAGACTGGATCTCCTAAGTTAGAACAAAACATCTCATGTTTGTTTTTGAAATCGGTTTGCTACTCGCAAGTAGGCTAAAATGCGGATTTTGCCACCCTCAAGTGGGCTTAGAAAACATTGTGATTTGCCACTCTCAATTGGGCTTAAAACTCGCAATCAATGAATTGTTCAAATTCAAGTAATCCAACCTTCACCCACAGGCAATCAGGTAGTTGTATCACATAAGCAGTTAGCCTTATGGCAAGCATGCTATCATGGCAGTCACTCACACACATGCAAGGATGCTAAAGCATAAACACTCACCGAGTACTCCGAGCCAAAACAAAAGCTATTTTAGAAATCAATTCATGATCCTAGCTATGTCAAGAATGCCTAATGCAACACATACAAAATGCGACTAAGATAGGCTCGGCTATTCTAAAATGTCATGTGAAATGCAATTTAATACATGTATTCAAACAGGAATTGAAATACAATGCAGTTAGTATGATGCGTCGAGCCCAGTGCATGCAAGACAGATGAATGGATGCAAACATGCGAGCGTAAGGATTCTAATTGAAACATGCCCTAAGACTAACCATTGTAGGCTAGTAAATAAAAGGGAGAAAGAAATGGAGGTTGGAAGACATGCATCACACACACGCACACTTATTTACAACAGTTGTGCCCTCTGGACGGAGGGTCCAAATGAATAATACAGAACCAACTAGCTAATCTAAGCTAATCTAATTAAACTAGTTATTACACAACAGAATGAATAACAAGCTATAGCTAATTATTACACAACTCTAACTAATTAACAAATTAACTAAGTTAGCAATTGAATGAGCATGCAAACTGTATGAAATAGGCTGCCTCCAATCTGCCTTGGATGACGAAGGATGCGCGCCCGGTCACCTCGTGCGAAAATCCATCGCGATGTCCCGATTTGCCTCTGTTTGCAACTGGTCCCAAAACACTGCACAAAGCTTCAGAAGGCTGAAACTCCACCATGGGAACCTGTAGGGATGCTGCTAACCAGTTGTTGGCATTAGAGACCACCTGCCGACCACTTTTTATGCTAAAAACCAGAAAAAGTGGTCGGCCAGCCACTTTATCTGGTCGGCCGACCAATTTCTGCTGCCAGACTTCAGTTTGCTGCAACAGAGAGCAAGAAAGGGGCATGACAAAGTATTTGCAACACTTGTATGCACAACCACCCTCCCTCTCATTACATAAGCTCAAGGAGGTGTGGTTCTCGACCCTCGGGCCACCAATCACGCATCTCGATGCATGATGGCCGAGGAGTCAAATTGCACAACTTAATTTAAAATGAATGCACACACGAACACATAAAGCCTAAAACTCTATCATGTATAGTCAAGAGTGTTGGCGACCGAGAATTGAGGCACGTTTCATCACTTCAAGCATGAAACGCCCTTCGTTTCTCGTGTTTGGACTAACTCCTATTCCAAACACAATGCAACAAATGACATGTCATGGCATACACAATGCGGCTCAGGCATGCGAACATACAATGCAATGAAACAAGCATGTGAACAAGATGCAAGGGACAAGCATGAAAACATGCAATGCAACATGAACAACCTAACAAGGCTAATGGCATGCTCAATGCACATGCATACATACTCAATGCAAGGCGACATAGGCATGCAATCAATGTGAACCACAACTAGCATACACAATGCAAATGGACGTGGCATACACAATGCAATGAACCACATGGCATATACAATGCTCGATGAACTTAAACCGAAATGGACTGACCTCAATCATGCCCAAATCAATGGCCATACATGCTAAGATGGAAACTCAAAATGCTATACAAACATGCATGCATGTTGGCCCAAGCTCATGGCGCAAAAATACAACTCTCCAAAGGCATTGAAAGGATGAAACATGGAGTACAATGGCATATGCTCCAGCACTGAAATGGCATGCAAAATGACTTAGAATCATGCCAACAACCCATGTAATGCATGTTGAAAGACTCAAGTGCCAAAGCTAGTGCAGTGGATTACCCTAGAGACATGCAGGATAATACTCAAATGACCAAACCAACCCCAAACAGACCCTATGCAGGACAAAACAGTAGCAAAAATGAGTTGGGATGATGGCTTGAAAGGCATGAAAATGGGGCTTATGCAATGGCTCACAAATAGGGCACAAAAAGCACAACCCTCAAGAGCACTTAAAGAGAAAAAAATATGGAAGTGTAACAGCCCTACATGCTCTGAAATATCATTCTCAATGATGCCAAAACATGCAAATACTTCAAGTTAAGCATGCAAGAGGCCTCAAAACTCAAAGCTAGTTAAGGCTATTACACTACAAGCACGCATGACAAGACTCAATCGACCAAGAAGCCCCGAAACAGAGCTAAGACAACCCAAAATAAGAACAAAATCATGCTAGGACATAGCCAAAATATGCTAGGATAATGAGCCAAAACATCATGCATATAAAGCTAGTAAACAAGATTTACACTACAAGCATATGGAGCATGCAAGAGGCTACCAAACCAACCAAAAATAGAGTTATGACATGTCAAATGATGGCCAAAAATCTACTGAAATGGAGCCAATACATGCTAGAAAGACATGTTACTTTGATGAGCCACAAATGGGAATACACTACACATACAAGAAACAAACACAAGGTGGCCAAACCAGCCATAGACAGACCTAAGGAAGGCCCTAAAAGTCATGAAAAAGTGCTTGAACCAAGCCTTGAAAGTATGAAGATGCATGCTCCTTTGATAGGCCAAAAATGCAAGCAAATAAAACAAGAAGAGAGGGGATCACCCCCCTCTGATTTGAGGCCTCAAAATGACATGCCTACCACTGAAAATCCATTAGATTTCAGTGGCTAGAAGGCCAAGCAAGGACTAGCTCAAACACCTTAAACCATGTCACAAGACAAGGCTAAACAAGACATGCAAGAGGGTAGAAGACCCTCAACACCCAAGAGGCCTTAAACAAACATCAAAAACACTTAAATACAAAACTTTTTCCAGTTGAAAGCAAGGCCTAAATAAGCATGCAAATGAGACCAAGAGAGCAACCAGAATAAAGCTTAAAAGGGAGAAAATAGGTTACCCTTGAAGCACTGCAAAACCACCTCTTGAGCTCCCTCAAGACCCTCCAGCAACTCAGCAACAAGGTAAGAGAGGTTGCGTACACAAGTGTGAGGTAAAGCACCAATATAAAGAGAGAAAGAGAGGGATATAGAGAGAGTGTAAGCCTATCTCCTCAGCCCAAAATCAGAACCCTTGCAATGGAGAGAGAGCCCATCTCTTATAGAAAAACCAAGGTTAAAGCTTCTTGGAGAAGCTAAAACTTGGATGCCATCCCTCCATACACATGTATGGAGATACAGTCTGTGCCCTCCAACTGGCACAACTGGCATCCACACAGTCTGCCAAAACAGGGGGAGAGGTGCCGACCACTTAAAGTGGTTGGCCTGCTACTTGCAGTGGTCGGCCGACCACTTCAAGTGGTCTCCCAGAAAAAAAGTGGTCGGCAGGGGGAAATAGTGGTCTCCACACTGAAAGCAAGCCAATGGTGGGGGGGAGACTAGAAAAGGTGGCCAAAAGACTAAGAAAAACCAGTTTCTCGACCAGAAAATCGGCTGGCGGGAAGGAAAGTGGTCTCCAAGGGGAAAAACTGGTCTCCCATCCTCATACCACCTTCCAAGCAAGAAAAACAAGGTTTGTACCAAAAACAAACCAACACGGATGCAAACACAAGAGTTCGAGAGGCAAAGCGCGCAGCCGGGAGCCTCGAAACCCAACTGTTGAGCACCAAAAGTGGTACAGGACCACAAAAAGTGGTCTCTCGGACCACAGTGTCCCTCTAGGGAGAGGAAGCAAGGTGTGGTTCAAAAATCAAGCCAAACGGAGAACGTTAAGTGGTCCCGAGACAAGGCACACGATCGAAGGCTCCAAAAATTGAAAACTAGTCTCCAAACGGGAAAAGTGGTCTATGACCACAAAGAGATGGTCTACAAGACCTCTCCCTCCCTCCAGGAAGAGAAACAGAGTTCGGTCCTCAGACCGAGCCGAAGCACAAAAGAGTTCAGAGACCCGGAGGCAAGGCTCTCAGCCAAAACTCCGAAACCTCTAAACAAGCACAACATGCACCATCACTGAGTGCTCAATCGATGACGTCTGAGTCTTAAGGTCGGTAAAAAATGGGGTGTCTACAGATATATATTCATAAACAGTACATCTTGAATCTACAGTATGTGTTACAAGCAGGGGCGGCGCCACGGCATCCACAGGGTATTCAGCTGAATACCTTCAAATTTGAAATTTTAATATATATATATATATATATATATTTTTTTTTTGGGTTTAGTTTAGTTTTGAATACCCAATCCAAAATTTGAATACCCAATCCAAGATGGTTGAATACCCCTCTGACCCACTTGGCCCATTTGTCCAAACAAATAATGAAACCTCTAGCCCACTTAGCTACTTAGCCCATTTGCCAAAACAAATAACCCTCTAGCCCACTTAGCCCCTTAGCCCCTTAGCCTATTTGCCTAAACAAATAATAAAACCAAAAAGAATTGCAATGAGATATATATATATATATATATATTATATATAGGCACGAATCTACTGCTTGGAAGAATAAAGTCAAAAAGTGTAGTTAGTTAGGGCAAAAAGTGTAGTTAGGGCACGAATCTGCTGCTTGGGGGAGGCTCAACGCTGCTGTCGTTTTGTCTCTCTCAATCTCTCCCTCTCTTTTTGCGGTCCCCTCTTCTCTCTTTCTGTGGGTGGTCCCCCTCTGTCTTTCATTGTTGCCCATAGAATATGGATCATGGATGTTGGTATTGAATGAAGATGAAGTGGTTGCTGTCATGCTTTGCTGTTGCTGACTGATTGTTAAGAAAAAGGCAAAAAGAAATTTGGGAATTATATCTCATCAGGTATTATTTTTTTATCTCTATAATATTAAAATTTATTTAAACTTGATACTATAAACAAAACCTTCCATCCATATATAATTAATTTTATAGTTATGCATGTTAATATAATATTTAGGGATTATACTTTGTTGTCATCAAGTATAATATTTTTTTAAGTTTCTTCACTTTATTTGTTTTAAAAATTAAATAGGAGCCGAAATTTTATAATCAATTTATTTATACTCTTGTAGTTATTTTTTTTCTATGGTTTATTTAGATAGCTCTATTTTTTGTGTGGATATTTTTAGGTGCATCCTACTCTTTTGTTTAGTTCTCGAATTATGGACAAATTTCTGAAAAGAAAATCAACTATTGTACAAGATTCATCTCAATCCCAAGAAACTTGTGGTGATAGTCACATTCAAGATTCTTCGAAGCGAATTCGTGTTGACTTGAACAACCTTCCTTCTGATCCAGGATTACGATAAAAAATTTTGTCATATCATCCTAATGATAGGGACGAAATAAGAAGAACATATTTACAAAAAGGACCCTGTCAACCTCTTAGCCACAATTTCCCTCAAAGAGATATTAGTGGAGTTATGCGTCAATTTAATTCTGCTTGGTTTAAAGAATACAAGAATTGGTTGGAATATAGTATTGAAAAAGATGTAGTATTTTGTTTATGTTGTTACTTGTTTAGGCCCGATTTAGGAAAGGGATGTGATACTTTTGTGATAGAGGGATTTAAAATTTGGAATATGAAAAACAAGTTACAAATTCATGTTGGAGGTGTTAATAGTGCTCACAACCAAGCTGTGAAGGAGTGTGAAGATCTTATGAAGCAAAAGCAACACATCAAAGTGTTTTTCTTAAGCAGTCAAATCAAGAAAAAATTGAATATCGAACTTGCTTAAATGCAACTGTTGATTGCATACGATTCCTTTTGCGTCGAGGGTTGGCTTTTCATGGTCATGATGAATCTGATGATTCAAGTGATAAAGGAAATTTCCTTGAACTTCTACAATTTTTGGCGGATCATAATGAATCTATCAATAAAGTTGTATTGGGGAATACTCTAAAAAATAATAAGCTAACTCACCATGATATTCAGAAAGACATTGTGAATGCCGCTGCATGTGAGACTATCAATGATATCATAAAGGATTTGGACAATGAGTTTTTTTCAATTTTAGTTGATGAGTCTCGTGACATATCAGTTAAAGAACAAATGGCAGTTGTTCTACGTTATGTGGACAAAAAGGGCATTGTTATAGAGCGGTTTCTTGGTATTGTACATGTATCAAATACAACTGCTTTATCACTTAAAGCAGCAATTGAATCCTTATTTTGTCGACATGGATTGAGTATATCAAAACTACAAGGGCAAGGCTATGATGGAGCCAGCAATATGCAAGGTGAATTCAATGGTCTTAAAGCTTTAATTTTGAGGGAGAATAAATCTGCATTTTATGTTCATTGCTTTGCCTATCAACTTCAATTGACCCTTGTAGCTGTTGCTAAAAAGCACATTGACGTTGCTGAACTTTTTTGCTCTGTTGCTAACATAGTGAATGTTGTTGGTGGCTCTTGCAAGAGACGAGATGCTCTTAGAGATGCGCAATTTGCTAAAATAACAGAAGCACTAGACAATGGTGAACTTAGAAGTGGGCGAGGTTTGAATCAAGAGACTAGTCTTAAACGTGCTGGTGATACACGTTGGGGATCACATTTTGGGACAATTATCAACTTGATTTTGATGTTCTCTTCTTCGATTGATGTACTTGAGATTATTGAAGAGGATGGCTTACAACCCGAGCAAAGAGTTGAAGCTCGTTCTATCATGAAGTTAATGCTATCTTTTGAATTTGCCTTCATTTTACACTTGATGAAAAATATTTTAGGGATTACAAATGAGTTGTCGTTAGCATTGCAAAAGAAAAATCAAGATATTGTCAATGCTATGACACTTGTTAAAGTATCTAAGCAACGATTGCAGATGATGAGAGATGATGAATGGGAATCTTTATTGACTGAAGTGTCTTCATTTTACAACAAACATGAGATTTCTATTCCAAATATGGATGAAATATTTGTAGTTAGTGGGCGGCCACGACGCAAAGCTCTATAAATTGCAAATTTACATCATTATCAAGTTAAGCTATTCTACACAGTCTTAGATATGCAACTTCAAGAGCTTAACAATCGCTTTTCAGAAGCAAATACTGAGTTACTTCTTTGTATGGCTTGCTTGAATCCTAGTAAATCATTCTTTGCTTTTGATAAGCATAAGTTGATTCGTTTTGCAAAGTTCTATCCATATGATTTTTCTACAACAGATTTAATGGTCCTTAACATCCAACTTCAAAACTACATTGTTGATATGCGCTTAAGTGAAGACTTTTTAGAACTTAAAGGAGTTGGTGATCTTGCTATAAAGTTGGTGGAGACAGATAAACATGTGATATATCCATTAGTCTATTTGCTTGTGAAATTAGCATTGACTCTACCTGTCGTGACAGCAACAGTGGAAAGAAGTTTTTCAGCAATGAAGTATATAAAGAGTAATTTGCGTAACTGAATGGGAGATCAGTGGATAAATGATTGTTTGGTTACATACATTGAAAGAGATGTATTTTATAGCATTGATAATGAGGAGATTATGCAACGTTTTCAAAATATGAAATCTCGTCGACGGCAATTGTAATATTTTATCTAATTGCAAGTTTTTTTTTTTTGTCAAAACTTTAATATTAATATATTAGAGTTCTCTTTTATATATTTTTTTTAATACAGTTGTTAGATTTTAAGTTACTTAATGAATACCCTGATTAAAATTCCTGGAGCCACCACTAGTTACAAGATTGTGAAAAGAAATGAAAGCTAAATAGATAATCATATGCCCTAAAGGCTTACATCTTTCCAAGTCAATACTTAAGTACATCAAAAATAAGTCTTAAGCTCAATACAGATAAAGCCCTAGGCTTGTACAAAAATTAAATACAGAGTAACAACACTGAGCCTTCAGCTCCACAGTCCTCTTAAGCTAAGTCTTTGGTGGAGGCATATCACCAACACCTGAAAATTGGCTTTCTCACATAGGGTGAGCCAAAGCCCAGTAAAAACACTACAACACAATGTATAAATCTTAACAAAGCCATAAAATTTTATGTATATGCAATGCCATTTATAACCTTTTTCAAAAGTCGTGATATGCCAAGTTTATATCACAATTCTCAAAACCATGCCCTTTACAATAGAAAGCAGGAAGAAATCTCAAACCAGTACAACTTTTCACGAATATTTCATCCACGAAAAATCGTCAAACGACACCCATGTAAACGTAGCCTATACAAGTGCTACTATTGCCATTTTACGGATATTTCATCCGCAGGAACCGGCACTCATGTATACGCGCGTTTTTCAGGACTTTCACCCTAGATACACAGGCCAACTTGTTTTGGTTATACACACCTTTTTCCCACGTTCACCCATTTTTTCACAAAATCATATACATTTTCAATGTATTAAATGAGTAACAATGTTCAATGCACATGAATGAAAAATTAGTTTTAATTCACCTAATTCTCATGCAATTTCTACAACACTCATAGCTATCCTCTACTGATAACCCAAAACAGATATCTCTAAACAGATAAATAAATTTCATTAAAGATACACTTTTTCAAAATCTCAAGATAGGGTTGATAATACATATCCAACTCTGCCATCATCATCAATATTACTTTAATTTCATAATTCTCAACGTTAATTCCATTTTCTCTTTGCAATATCAAAAATTCACATTTTATAGGTTAAAATCTCTTTCTCTTTGAAAATCAATTTCAATATAGAAAATACCTCATTTTAACATGTATCAACTCCAATTTCATACTCACAAGCTTTTCTAAGAAACCATTTAAAAATCCCTCTTTTTCATTTTGATTTCAAACCCTAGGTTTTACCAAAAACTCCCAAGCCACTATAATCTTTTGAAATAGCAAATAACTAAGGTAAAACTCATACAAGAGTGTGAAGAATCCCTACCTCAAAATTAAAAGACCAATGAGAGAGTGGAAGGACCTCAAAGAAGTCGAAACCCACTTTTGTTCGGATGAAAAGAGAGCCCACGAAGTGTTCTATCTTTTTAACAAAGAGAGTAGGGTGAAGAAACCACTGGATCTTGGTGTTTTTATAGAGAGAAGGTAAGTTTGAGAGAGAGAGAGAGTCTAGATTTAGGGGTTTTGAAATGTTTAGAAAGATAGTGAAATGAAAAAGTGATGTAAAAAGTGAATTTTATGGACTGATATACGCGCAGATTGCTCGAGTGCAAGAAGTGGCGCTCGAGTGTAAGACACAAAAGATGTGACCGCTCGAGCGCAAAAAGTTGTCGCTCGAGCGCGAAGTATAAACCCCTAGTAGTTTTACAGATAGAAGGCCAACGCTCGAGCGCAATAAGGGCCACTGAGCCAAGATTGTTCGAGCGCAAGAAGCTTCACTTGAGCGAAGAATACCAATTCCCAGTAGTTTTGCAGACCTGCAAAAGTACTGAAAGTTCACAAAGACCGCTCAAGCTCAAGAAGTGACGCTCGAGCATAGAAACAAGATTCTGGACAACAAGATTTTTGAAAAATAAGGTATCAACCTGTTCCAAACGCGGCCAACACAACCCAAAAGCCAAAGTCAAAGGGGTATAAGGAAAACAAGACATAAATGACTATATAAGGCAATGAAACCCAAATCCAAAATATCAAATAGTTCGAATCCAAACCAGAATCGCTACAGATTTTGTTTAGTTTTTTCGTAAAAAATGATATCTTTGTTTTGATTTAGGGATTTGTTTAACAATGGACTTTGATTTTCCCCACATTCATACCAACTTCAATCACTTTCTTATTTTTTAATCTTTCTTAGAAAAATCACAGGACGAGCGTTGGATGGCGAATGGCTAGAGAGGAAATGAATCCATATACCGTATGTAAAAAATAAGATATAAATATAGGGTCCAGCTTGTCTCAAGTTGAGATCAAGACTGGACCCGTCCAGTTCGGCCCATGGGGTCCATTTTTTGGGCCCGTTTTGATAATCCGAACCGTTGAATATGTAGAACTCGTCGAGTACTACACGCTTGTAAAAAATCAAGGTGATCGGATATCAATAGCTATGTGATCAAATCAGTTTTGTATATAAAAAAAATGAACGGTGAAACAATTAACGGTTGATAAAAAACTATTTTGTTCACATAGCTATCGATATCCGATCAACGTGATTTTTTACAGACATATAGTACTGGACGAATTTTACACATTGAACTATTCGGATTATCAAAACGTGACCCGTGGTGAGCCCCCACGGGCCCAACAGCACGGTCCAGTCCGATCTTGGACTGGACGAAAGCCACTGCCATATATATAACACTACAAATCTGACTTGCAAATATTTTAAGGAAAAATTTGAAATCGGTGTACAAGTTAAAAAATAATTATAAATTAATAATAAATTTTATTTTATCAACATTAATAATTCAAATTATAAATTTTTTTCATTCATATATAATAAATTTTTTTAATTTATCACTGACGGATAATTTTTTCATATTTTAATTGAACTTGTCAAGTTGAAAAGCATACTTGCAAGTGACACCCACGTCATTATTTATTTTAAAATGTGTGACAATTATCTATTTTATATTTTATATTTTCTAGTGTGTTTGGATAATCTAAATAGATATATTTTTTGACTTTTTATGAAAAGATATGTAAAAAAATAAAGAGATATGTAATATTGTTTGGGATGATCTAAATAAGTGCACTTTTTGTCTTTTTACAAAAAGATGTGCAGAAAAATAGAGAAATGATGTGATGAAAAAAAGATAAAAAGATGAATTATTCTTGGGTTGCCAAACTTGGCCTAAAACAAGAAAAATGTGAATCTAATGAAAGAGGCATACTTGTTCAAGTTTGTTGAAATTTTGCTAAAATACGTGTAAAGACTCGTTTGGTAAATGATTATTTTAGTCAAAAAAATTAAAAAATCAATAATTTATACTAAAAACTTAAAGATTTTTTTTTTCTCAATACTTTTTGCACATCTTTTTGTAAAAATTTAAAAAGTCATCCCAAGCATACTAGTTTTTTTTATATCATATTTTAGTCAAAAAGTCAAAAAGTTACTAAAAAAGCCTGTTCCCAAACGAGGCCTAAATAACAACAGAAAAATATTTATTTTTAAAGAATAATGCCTGGGACCCCCTTTTGGGGGTCACCCCCTCACCCCTTTTGCCACGTCGCGGGTGGTGATTGGAGGAGCAGGAAAAAAAAGAAAAAGAAAAAGAAAATGTAACCAATGAGAGAGAGAGGGGGTCAAAGGGGGTGGGTGGAAAAGGGCGGATGAATCATTGTTGATTTTTAAAACATAATTTAAAATAAAAAAATTAGTGAAACATTCTTCTCTAATTTTGGATAGTAAGAGAAAGTGATTTTTATTGATAAATCTCATTTAGAAGTATTTTAACTTAAGAAGTCCATGAAGAAATTTTTTAACCCATTTAGTCCCATTTATGTATAGTTTTATTCCATAAAGTTCTTTTTCTTGATTTACACTATTTTCTTGGACTCTTATGCCCTTATAGTTAATTTTGATACCCTTATAAATATTTTTTAAACGGTTAGCCAATTTATGATGTGAACATTCATATTTTAAAATTCACATTGGTAGGAATGTAAAATTGGCCCGTGAGCGGCCCGAAACCCGCCTGCCAGTAGGGGCAGGCCCGGCCCGTTGACAATGTGAATATTCACATTGACATGTTAACATTCACATTAATAGGAGCGTAAAATTGGCCCGCGTCCCGTGGCTGCGCTAAACCTGCTGGCGGCCCATGGGCGGCCTGGGGCGGGCCCGGTCCGGCCCGTTGACAATGTGAATATTCACATTGACATGTTAACATTCACATTGATAAGAGTATAAAATTGGCCCACGGCCCGGGGTGGGCCTGGCCCGGCTCGTTAACAATGTGAATATTCACATGACATGTTAACAGTGACATTGATAGGACTGTAAAATTAGCCCGCGCCCCGTGGCCGCCCGAAACCTGCCCACGGCCCGTGGGCGGCCCTAACCCAGCCTGTTAACAATGTGAATATTCACATCGACATGTTAACATTTACATTAATAAGAGTATAAAATTGGCCAGCGGCCTAGGGCGGGCTCGACCCGGCCCGTTGACAATGTGAATATTCACATTGACATGTTAACATTCACATTGATAAGAGTGTAAAATTGACCCGCAGCCCGTGGGCGGCCCGAAGCCCGACCACAGCCCGACCCGTGACATTGTGAATAATCACATTGATATGTTAATATTAACATTGATAGGAGTGTAAAATTTACCCGATGCTCGAAGTTTGCTCGCGGCCCAGGGTAGGCCCGGCTCGGCCCGTTGACAATGTGAATATTCACATGTCACATTGATAGGAATGTAAAATTGGCCCGCGGCCCGTGGGCTGCCCGAAGCCTGCCCACAGCCCGAGGTAGGCTCGTTTGGGTCCGGGCCCAAGCCGGTGAGTCGAGCCTCGGGTCGGACTGATGGGCCTGGGCCTAGCCTCAGCCTTGGGTCGGGCTTCGGCGGGCTTGGCCATTTTTTTTAATTCTTTTTTATTTTTTCTACCAAAATTTTATTATTTTCCATAAAAAAAGACACTAGGCCTCGGCGCGGGCCGGGCCTCGGACCGAGCCTTGAATGGGCCTTAACCGAGCCGATGGGCCGGGCCGGGCTTCAAAGTGATGGCCCAGGCCCTAGCCTAGGGTCTCGGACTAGGCTCGACCCGGGCCCAAACAAGCCTTTCCTCCAACCACGGGCGGGTTTCGGGCAGCCTACGTTCTTTTTGACTATTCCATTAAGTCCTATTTGAGATAAAAAGACCAAAATACCATTTTCATCTACTTATATTCTATTTAGTCCACATTATTTTCTTATGTTTCAATAAGTTCTATGGGAGACATAATTACCAAAATACCCATAATGTGAATGTTCACATCGTCAATGTGAATGTTCATATCATTAATGCGTAGAGGCCCGGGCCGGCCCATATCGAGCCTCGTGGGTGTCCAAAAAAATCTGGGCCGGCCCGGCCCGGCCCGGCCCACTGGCCAAAAAATTAGGCCCAGGCCCTAGTCCTGGCACAAGGGTATTTGGACTTTAGACGGGCCGATGGATCGAGCCTTGGGTCGGGCCAGTGGGCTTGGCCTAGCCTCGAGCTTAGGTCGGGCTTGGGCGGGTCTGGCCATTTTTTTTTAATTCTTTTTAATTTTTTTTACCAAAATTTTATTATTTTCTACAAAAAAAGACATTGCGCCTGAGCCTCGGCCTGAGCCTTGAATGGGCCTTAAATGGGCTAATGGGCCGGGCCAGGCTTCAAAGTGATGGCTTAGGCCCTAACCTAGGGTCTCGGACATGCTCAGGCCCGAACCCAAACGAGCCTGCCCTGGGCCTTGGGCGGGCTTCTGGCGGCCCACGGGCCGCGGACCAATTCTACATTTCTATCAATGTGCATGTTAACATGTCAATGTGAATATTCACATTGTCAACGGGCCGGGCCGGGCCTGTCCCGGGCCGTGGGCAAGCTTCGGGCAGCGGACAAATTTTACACTCCTATTAATGTTAATGTTAACATGTCAATGTGAATATTCACATTGTCACGGGTCGGGCCAAGCCTGCCTCGGGCTGCGGTCGGGTTTTCGGGCCGCCCACGGGCTACAGGCCAATTTTACACTCTTATCAATGTGAATGTTAACATGTCAATGTAAATATTCACATTGTCAACGGGCCGGGTCGCCGCCTTAGGCCCCTGGCTAATTTCATACTTTTATCAATGTGAATGTTAACATGTCAATGTGAATATTCACATTGTCAACAGGCCGGGTTGGGCCCGCCCCAGGCCGCCCACGGGCCGTGGGTGGATTTCGGACAGCCACGAGGCGTAGGCTAATTTTACACTCTTATCAATGTGAATGTTAACATGTCAATGTGAATATTCACATTGTCAATAGGCCGGGCCGCATGCGGACTTTTGGCCGTGCCATGGGCCGCGGGCCAATTTTGTACTCTTATCAATGTGAATGTTAACATGTCAATGTAAATATTCACATTGTCAACGGGTCGGACCAGGCCCGTCCCGGGCCGGACCAGGCCCGCCCCGGGCAGCCCATGGGCCGCCGGCGGGTTTCGCGCCGCCACGGGACGCGAGTCAATTTTACACTCTTATTAATGTGAATGTTAACATATCAATGTGAATATTCACATTGTCAACGGGCTGGGCCCGCCCCGGCCCGACTCAAATTTTTTCGGGCACCCACGAGGATCGACATAGGCCGGGCCCCTACACATTGACGATATGAACATTCACATTGATGGTGTGAGCATTCACATTAGGGGTATTTTGGTAATTATATCACCCATAGGACTTATTGAAACATAAGAAAATAATGTGAACTAAATGGAACATAAGTAGATGAAAATGGTATTTTAGTCTTCTTATCTCAAATAGGACCTAATGAAATAGTCAAAAAGAATATAGGTTGGATGGAATAGAACTGAATTTATCAAAAAAGCTCTCTAAGAGAAATTAAATACCTTTTTTAATTAGTTAATGGGTTGGTTTGGAAAGTGGGTTGACTTTTTGATTTTTTGATTTTTTGATTTTTTTTGGACTATTTTAGCCTGGGCTAAAAAGCTTGGTTTGAGAAGGGCTTTTTGACTTTTTAACGTTTTTAACTTTTTTTGTAAGAGAAGAGTGTAATGATTATGGGTTGGATATGATGTTTTGCTTGTTGTGGTTAAAATAGTCTATTTTGTCTTTTGTGACTATTTTAGCCACAAACCATCTTTCCAAAATTTCTCTCTAATCATATTACAGAAATTTTAAAATTTCTCTATATCGAAACAAAATTTATCTATGAAAATGTTAAAAAACCTCGACAACTATAAAAATATTATATATCTTTTATTTTACAAAATTTTAATATTAAAAAGCTTAAAAAAAAATCCCCATTTAAAATTTATTGGTTCCAACACATTAGTTTGCTTGACAAATGTTTAAAAAATAAAAAAACCATATATCTTAATAAATTTTGTTTTAGATTTTTGTCAATTTTTTTTTTTTTACTTTTAAGCCCTCGTCTAGAAAAATATAAAAAGTTAAAAAAAAAAAAAAAAATCACTAAAAAAAATCTTTCTCACTTTTGATTCTTTTAGCGGTGCATAAAATATATTTTTTAATTTTTTTAATTTTTTTATTTATTTTTTAGGTCCTCTAGCCCACTTAGAACTATAAGTTACGTTTTATTGTATATATATAAAAAAAATACTAAAAACAAAAAAGTCAATGAAAAAATTGTAAGAAATAGCATTTGTAAATTTGGTCATTCCGTTTACTTGTCATTCATTTATTTAAATCTTTTGCATAAATATTTTATTAAATGAGTTTTAAAAAGTATGTATTAATATTCAATTATCTAAATCTTTTGTATAAATATTTTACTTAATAAATTTTAAAAAATAAATAGTTTAAATAATCGAATTTGGCCTCAAAATAAACTCATCAAATTCAAATACCCTTTCAAATTGAATGATCGACTTGAAAATTTCAATACATTTTAGAAATGACCATCTGACTTAAATATCTTTATACAAAACAAAAAAAACAAACTTATAAAAAAAATTAATGAGAAAGTATCATTAATTTGATCGTTCCAAGACTTCCCCATTCATGAAACTTCTACCTTATATGCCCTCGTTGGG
This sequence comes from Camellia sinensis, assembly GCF_055761805.1. Taxonomy (NCBI): domain Eukaryota; kingdom Viridiplantae; phylum Streptophyta; class Magnoliopsida; order Ericales; family Theaceae; genus Camellia; species Camellia sinensis. The sequence continues at coordinate 89,109,282 of NC_138963.1, forward strand.
CAATAGGACTTTTTTTTTTAACCTAAATTAATTATAAAAAGATAAAATAAATTAAAAAAATTAATAAGATAAAATGTCATATTTAAATCATAATCATTTTATTTTTTTCTTACCAAAATCAAAAAAATCAATTCAAACAAATTTTTTAACCTAAATTAAAAGTCAAAAAGCCAACTCAACTTGCCAAACGAAGCCTTAGTTGATTCCTGTCCTATTCCCCTGAATTCCAGTCATCTCATCTAGCTAGCACCATTCATTCAACACTCCACTAAATACAGAAAAATAAATAAATAAATACGACTTTTCCTGGTTTCAGATTCTCTCTGCTACATTATCCACTTTGACACGTCGTTTGTTAAAGTTTTTTCTTGGACCCACCCACCCACCATCTCCGCTCTTTGCTTCATCACCTTCACCTCCATCACCAGTGTACCACTGCTTTCCTCACCTGCACCTCCATCTCCATAGCTCAGAAGGATGCAAGGATCACAAATCAAATACAAAATTCAAAAACCACCAATTTCAATCAGAGTATCAATCCAAAAATTTGCAATAAATTCTAATAATACATAATCTAAAACAGAGCGTAGCATAAAGGGCCACCCAATTTAGAGTTTGGTCAGAGCAATCGAAGAAACCCATACCATGCATGAATGTATATACACATGTATGCAAGCATCAAAGTCAAATGTAAAAGTGGTACCAAAATTATATCAACAATGATTCATTCCACTAAAAATATCACCACTAATAGCACTAATGCATTAAAAAAATAAAAAAAATAAAAAAATACAACTCCAAGACCAAAACATCATATCATTAATGACGGGACCCACTGCCACCTAATTAGTGGGAGCACTAATTAGTGCTCCCAAGCATTTTTCAAATTATATATATAGAGCTTACCTAATAGTAATGAGATTAGAAGAGGAATAGATCAGAAGTCAGGCTTCAGTACACCTCTCAACACCATCTATTGGACTCCTACTCCTCTCTTAGTAGCACAAACCACCCTTTATTTCTACAGATCAACGACGATGTGTAGTGAATCTGAAGCAGAGAAGCGGCAATGGGTGGTGTATCTGAGATGAGGGAGATGTGGCAGCAGGTGGTCAACCTGAGGGCGGAAGGTGGGGATGAGTTGGTCGATTTGTCGAAGAGGGTGGTGGCGGAAAGTGGTAGTTGGTGAGAGGGATGGGTAGATGTGAAGAAATTATTTGAAGGTTTTTCTTTTTTTTTCTTTTATGGTGCGTTTGGTTGGGAAATTTGGGAAGACATTTAAAAAGAGAAAGAAAAAAAAATGTGTGAAATTATGTGAAATGTAAGTATATTTTATTTATATTTCACCTAACTTTTCTTTTTCCTTTCTAAATCTTTCCTCAAATCCTCTAACCAATCACAATGTTAAAAATATCCTCTAACCAATCACAGCGTTAAAAATGGGTCGGCAGGTCCTCTTTCTGTCTTCATTTTTCTTCTTTCTCTGTTCGTCTTCTGCAACATAATTTTATTTTATTTTTAAATTTTTTTTTATCTAAATCAAAACTACACCGTTTCTTTACCTAGGAATTGCTCCACTAAGGAAACCACAAATGGAAATGGGTGACGGATTTACGTTGAATACGAGTTTAAAATTTAGGGTTTAAATTGTTAAAATTGATACTTTAGGATTTAATTTGCAAATTACATAAAATTCTGAGATTTTTTTTATGTAAGTTACCTTTTTTTCTTTCTTAATTTATGTCTTCATTTTTATTTTATATTTTTAGTTTAGAAACAAAAATTTGTTTAGCATATTATTTTTATTTAAAAAAAATAGAATTGATTTTAAAATTTTTAAAAAAGGTACAAATGGCATTTTCACTTCTTTTAAAAAGAAGTTTTTACTTTTTGTTCTCTTTCTTACCACCTCTGCAGATCATTCATCCCTTTAAAATTAGAGATCTGATTGAACTCTAGTGATGTAAAAAATTCAAAAACAAAAAAAAATAGGATCAAAACATCACGACGAAATAGGATCAACCTTCCATTAGAGTTATTAGAACTTCTATATTTAACCATGTAAGTATTATAAAAAATATTTCATGAAAGATTTTTTATCCTTAAATTAAATATACAAAAAATTACAAAGTATAATATAAGGATGAAAATTTATTCATAATTATTTTTATAAAATATTTTTTATGATGCTTAACATTTTCCTTCTCTATTGGTCTAAAGCATTTTTGACCAGCTAAATGGCTGTCAACAACCTCTAGCCACTTTTAAGTGATTCTTTACAAGTCCGGCCTGGAGATTTTCAGGTTTCAAAGTCGATAATCAACTAATAAATTTTTGAAGCTCTTCATATTTTTTTTTTCATTGAATGAAAAAAAAATTGAAAGTAAAGGACAAAAGATTTGTGTCAAAATCACAAAAATACTTAGCATTACATTACAATAACTAATAAGTATCGTTTGATCCTTAATCTTCTTGTATTTTTCAAAACAAATAAATCAATCATACTTACATAATCTAATTTTTTTATAAAATCATTTTCAATGAATAACAGTGCTAATTATTTTAAATGGACCTTTCAATTTTTTAATGGATCAAATTATTTTAAGTTAATTTGGGTCTTCCTTAATTTTTTTTAGACTTAAAATATACTTAATATATTAGACTAAACTATAATAAGAGACCCTTTTTTTTTTGGTCTATTTTCAATAGATAACAATGCTAATTTTTTTTTGAATGGCCTTTCAATTTTTTAATAGTTCAATTTATTTTAAGTTAGTATGAGCTTTTTTTTAATTTTTTTAGACTTAAAACATACCTAATATATTACATTAAATTATAATAGGTGAAAATTTATTTTTTTAATCTATTTTGAGGGATCTTAGGCTATAACCTTATGGCCTATGGCTCAAGCCTGACCCTGATTCTCTATGTGATTTCTGGTCATCGTTATGACTTTTTTTTTGGATGAATATTGACATGGATAGGCCCACAAGGCATACGACCCACAGCAAACCACCACAAACCCATCGCTTGGGACCAATAGCATAACCCGGTTGGCAAAGCCCAGGACAGCTGGAGGCCATCTAGGCATGGGGGGCCAATGGCATTCGGGCACATGGCAAGTGGAACACAGGCCACATCAGCAGACAAAGATCTGCAGAGTTATTACCACAACACATCACCATTAATGCAGCCCATCACAGCATTTATTACGACAACACCTCCCCGACGAAACAGGGCCCCCTCACCCTGAACAAGGCAAGCTACGGCACAGGCTTTCGGCGGAAGGGGGGCACGTCACAAGGGACAGTGAAATGATTACCAAAGGATATAAGCAAGAATAGAAAGACACGAGGAAGGTTAAGCTTCTTATCTCTCTCTCTCTCTCTACATTTCCTTCTTCCACTGCTAATTCTCTCACCGGAGGGTTCATTGGGGGACTGCCCCGTTCCCCCTTTGGACTTGCTTGCAGGTCATTTGACGGAATCATCACCCTGAACCGGAACTTGAAGAGCCTGGACCAGCCCGACCCATCCACCCGGGACGGACAACATTATCAGTTGGCGCCGTCTGTGGGAACCTTGTGGTTTATTCGTGCGCTAGTTGTGTTCACTATCGCCGGAGCCCTCCTTTCTCACCGCTACCTTTTTCCTCTCACCCGTCCAGGTGTATGGTCACGACTAGGTCCATGGCCTCCCACCATAATACCACCGATCACCAAACAGACCCTTCCCATCCAAACAACCCACTACAGTACATCATCGAACTTACTAACAGTATTAACCGCATGGCCGAGCAAAACCAGGCCCTGATCAATGCTTTACTCCAAAGAAATCTCCCCGCTCTACCTCCAGACATTCCACCCAACCAAGAAAGAACCCCGGGCCACACTGCTCCACAACAGCTTGTCTCCTCTCCAAACCCCTCTGGTCGGCTTCACCGGCGACCGTGTGACCTCCATCGACTTCATCGATCTACCTATCACCATTGGCGAGCACCCGCGGCAGACCACTAAATTGCTCACCTTTCTTGTGGTCGACTGCCTCTCTGCTTACAACATCATCCTTGGCCGCACAGCCCTAAACGCCTTCTAAGCCATCACATCCACATATCATCTTGCCATCAAATTTCCTACCGATCTTGGTGTCGGAACTGTCAAAGGAGAACAAACCGTGGCCAGGGAGTGTTATGTCGCCTCACTCAAAGACGTCAAGCGAAAAGAGGCCATGATCATCGAAGGGCTTGACGTCCGAGACGAGGACGAGCTAGTCAGAGGTGAACCCGTAGAGGAACTTGTTGAAGTTAACATTGATCCCACCAACCCAATCAAAACCACCAAAATTGGTAGCCAATTACCTTCCCAAGCCAAGGCTGACCTTACTGCTCTCCTGACCGAGCACAGAGATGTATTCGCCTGGACCCATTCTGACATGCCAGGCATCGACCCCTCCTTCATAACCCACCGCCTCAGCATCAAACCCCACTTTCGACCCCACTGCCAGAAGCAACGCATTTTCCATCCGGAGCGCAACACTCTTATAGTCGCAGAAGTTGACAAGCTCCTCGAGGCCCAATTCATCAAAAATGTGGACTACCCTAGGTGGTTGTCCAACGTGGTCCTCGTCTGCAAACACAATGGCAAATGACGGCTCTGTGTCGACTACTCTGACCTGAACCGAGCTTGTCCCAAAGACAGCTACCCCCTTCCCCGCATAGATCTGCTGGTCGATGCCACGGCCGATCATCAAATGCTCAGCTTCATGGATGCCTTCTCTGGGTACAACCAAATCCTGATGCACACATCTGATCGGGAGCACACATCATTTATTATCGACCGAGGTACCTACCACTATTGTGTAATGTCGTTCGGATTGAAGAATGCTGGGGCCACTTATCAGCGGCTGGTTAATGCCGTTTTCCATCACCAAATAGGTCGGAATATGGAAGTCTACGTCGATGACATGCTAGTCAAAAGCAAATACTCCTCCGATCACCTCACTGATTTACGCGAGACCTTCGCCACCTTGCGCAAGTACCAGATGAAGCTCAACCTAGAGAAGTGCGCCTTCGGCGTAGGGTCTGGCAAATTTTTGGGCTTTATGGTCAGTCAGCGCGGCATCGAAGCTAACCCTGAGAAGATCAAGGCCTTGGTTGAGATGCAGTTGCCTAGGACGGTCAAAGAGGTTTAAAGACTCACCGGCCGAGTGGCGGCCCTCAACCGCTTCATTTCCCGTGCAACAGATAAGTGCTTGCCCTTCTTCAAAGTTCTTCGGCAGACTTTTGAATGGACAGCTGAATCCGAAGAGGCCTTCCAACAGTTAAAGCAATGCATGGCCAACCCTCCCCTTCTCTCCCAAGCAATCACGGTCGAACCTCTCTTCCTCTACTTAGCAGTATCGGGAACCGCAGTCAGTGCAGCTCTCCTCAGAAAAGATGGTTCAATCCAACGGTCGGTCTATTACATCAGTCGGGCTCTCAAGGGCGCGGAGCAGAACTACCCCTTGCTAGAAAAACTGTCCCTGGCCTTGGTCATTGCCTCCAGACGACTCCGCCCATACTTTTAAGCCCACTCCATAGTGGTCCTCACCGACTAGCCCCTGAAAAAGGTCATGCAGCAACCAGAACTCTCAGGTAGACTTATGCAGTGGTCCGTAGAACTCAGCCAGTTCGACATCTCCTACCGCCCTCGGACAGCAATCAAGGGGTAGACTGTAGCTGACTTCATCATGGAATTCACCAAGCCGATCCCGACCACTACACCTCCGCCCCCACCAACTCCAACAAAGCCAGAAGATCCTCATTCTTGGACTCTCAATGTCGACGGTTCGTCTCGAAGAGAAGGAAGTGGTGCCGGCCTCATCCTCGCCTTCCCTCCCCTGAGGGCGGCTACTTCAAATGTGCCCTCCGTTTCTTGTTTGAAGCAAGCAACAATGAAGCCGAGTATGAGGCATTGATAGCAGGACTCCACCTTGCCAAGGACATAGGGGTCAGCCACCTCCGAGTATTCAGCGACTCCCAGCTCGTCGTCGGTCAGATGACGGGGGATTTTGATGCCAAGGAAGACATGATGCGAGCTTACAGGGACATGGCACTCCCCCTTGCTCGCCTCCTCAATACCTTCCACATCAGGCACATTCCTCGGGCGGAAAACTCCAAAGCAGATGAGATGGCTCAGTTGGCCTCTGCTAACCATCCTACTCTCAGCCATGATGTCCGCGTCGAATATCTACACCACCTGGCCATTTCACCTGACCTGCAAGCTGTACAATACATCCAAAACGAACCCATCCCTTGGGCATCCGACATTCTACTATTCTTGACCACAGGAGCACTCCCAAATGACCAACAGCAGGCTGCCAAAGCCTGATCCCGAGCGTCCAATTACATCATTGTCGACGGTATATTGTACAAGCGCGGTTTCTCCCGGCCATATCTACGATGCCTCAATCCAGCTCAAGCAACTTATGTAATGTAGGAGATCCATGAGGGAATTTGTGGTAATCATTCAGGTGGCAGGTCCCTTGCCCAGAAGATACTCCGTACTGGGTATTTTTGGCCAACTCTTAATCAGGATGCGACCGACTTCATGCTCAAATGCGATAAATGTCAACGCTTCGCCAACATCCCCCATGCTCCTCCTACGGAGTTAATCACACTCTGCAGCCCTTATCCGTTTGCCAAGTGGGGGATCGACTTGGTTGGTCCATTTCCCACCGGTCGAGGCCAGACCAAGTTCGCAATTGTCGCCATTGATTACTTCACCAAGTGGGTCGAGGCTGAACCCCTTGCCACAATCACCGAGCGGAACACCACCAGGTTTATCTGGCAATTGATCATTTGCCGATTTGGCATCCCTCAAGCCATCATCTCTGACAATGGCAAATAATTCGATAACGCGAAGTACAGAAAATTTTGTGCAGATCTCCAGATTCAACCATGCTTCTCTTCCCCCGGTGTAACAACCCTCATACTGTTTACCGACTTATGACTGATTGATTACCGATAACCATCGATTACCGTTAAACCGAATTGATTATGACTGATAATTGAACTGATTAAAGTACTGAACTGACTGACTGAAATTGAAAACCGAATTGATTGAGTATATGTTAGTTAAACTGCATTCTATCTGTTTGACTGTATGATTATCTGTTCATGCTTATATGTTTAAACTGTAAATGGAAGGCCTTATCGGCGGCCGAATCCAAAATTAATTGATGTTTAATGATCAACATAATTTATGTGATTTTATAGTATAATTATCTGAAAACTGATTAGGCATGATTAAATTAGATTAAAATAAGCTAATTAAAGAGTTTGGTTTATTTACCATATTGCCACCCTTAGTGGCACACTACCTAGTGATGCTAGAGCCTTGCATCCTTGACTCAAAACATTTCCATCAGTCATTTCTCCTGAGCTTAGCCGACCATGAGAGGAGAGTTAGAGAGAGAGAGAATTGTTCTTGTTGATTTGGCTTGAATTGCTTGGAATTGAAGTGTAGATTGCTATATTGAACCTCTAGACTTGCATTCGAGGAACCTAGGTATGAATTTCATCTTTTGACTTGTGTTTAAGTTGATTCATGCATGATTCATGCTTCATTGTAGAACTAAGTCTTGTTTTGGTTCATTGTTGTTGAATTGGAGCTTGATTGTTGCATGCATGTACATATATTGGAGTTTTGAGGTTGTAGTTCATAATTCCTCACATGCATGTTCATAATTTTGTAATGGTCCATGTTTTCAACTTGTTTTTGGATCAATTGGCTCCCTAGAGCATCAAATTGAAGCTTTAAAATGATTTAAAGATCATGCATGTCATGTTTGAGGATTGTCCTTGGAAAATGGTTTGAAATTGGGCTTGAATAAAACACCTTTGGGCTTTGATTTCTCAAATTGAGTTTTGAATCATGTTTAACTATGAGTTTACATGTGTTTTCTGGAAATTTAGCCCAAGAGGTCGAGTTTTGATGCTTTTGAACTTGGTTTTGGAGCTTGGAGGTGCAATCTGGGTTTTCCAAATTTCGCACTTCCGCTCGAGCGGGGGAAGTGCCGCTCGAGCGTGGAATCCGAGCATCCAGCATCTCTCTGCACTGTTTTACAGTCCGCTCGAGCGGAGGATTGGGCGCTCGAGCGGAGTCTTGTCTCAAGCTCGAGCGGGCGTCGAGCGGAGATTTCACCCATCCAGTACTTTTACAGTACGCTCGAGCGGGGAAGTTTACGCTCGAGCGTGTACCTTTGTTGCATGACCGCTCGAGCGGGGAAACGTGCGCTCGAGCGGAACTCTGTTTTTCTAAAAATGCTTTTAAGTGTATTTTTGCATCCTCATCCCATCCTAGGCATTTTTAGGCCTAGTTTAAGACATTTAGATGAGGATATCGTTGTAGAACACACCAAGGCAAATTAGGGATTAAGTTATGATATTTCCCAACTGTGTAGCTTAGTGTGTGTTCAACCTGTGAACTGTGTAGGGTTGGCAACTGGGGAGATACGCTCTAGCATACTGTAGCCCAGAACTCTGTGAGTAACAATTGTGTAAAGATATGTTCAACTGATATCTTTTGAATACTGAACTGAACTGTTTGCTGAACTGGTATTACTGAATGAATGTATGTCCTTTATTTCTGAACTGTACTGTGGCATCCTTAGTACTTACCGTTTACTGTTACTGTTACTGTTACAGAGATCTCTGTCGATTCCCTCGTGGAGCCACTACTGTTTACTGACTGATGGCCATCATTACTGTTCGGTCTTTTAAGACCTACTGTCACTGTTGTGCTAATGGATGTACCACATATGACTGTTTACTGTACTGAACAACTGAAATACTGATTGAATTGAACTGTTTTCATTACTGTAAGGACATTCATTCTGCTCATATATATATATGTAGGTGTACAGGCACCAGACCGCGGCTAGGAGCGTCAGGGTTACTCCAGTTTTGTCAAGCCAGCCTTTGTGCCTCACTGCGAGGTTCCGAGCCTATCTATTAAGGCTTAGGGGTCTTTTACAATTCCCCCTCCTGTACTGTTTTACTGTTCTGTATAGACTGAATGTTTACCGTACTGTTATCAAGGGATTAGGTCCCCGTACTGTGTGACTGTAAATTTTGTATAGACTGTACTGTTTGTGTATGTATGAATGCATGAAAAATCTTTTTGGCATACAGACTGTCACAGCTCAATGGACACTATTTACTTACTGTATTGGCTTCTGCCAGGCCCTGTACTCTGTTTTACTGTATTACTGTTAAGCAGGCCTTCGGTAATCTCGGATTACTGGCCGGTTACGGTGCTAAACCCATAGGGCCGGGTTTGGGTCGTGACAGAGTGGTATCAGAACGATACTTACCACAAGTTATACCGCACACACGTGTCCAAATGAGCTATAGGGTGTCCTAGAAAAGTTATTAGGGCATCTCATGAGCATGATAAGTGTGTGGTTATGTTATGACTGAATACATGCTAATGTGGTAAACTGTTAAACAAATGACTGCTTATGTTTAAAACTGTTATAACTGCTTATAGTGAAATGGACAATGCAAATGAACCTGAATCCTCGTCTACCGAGGCAAAAATGGAAAGAATGGAAAGAATGATAGAACTGATAACTGCTAGACTGGAACAACAACAGAACCAACAGCCTCCTCCTCCTCCGGTTCAACTGGAACCTAATGTTAATGTGAATGATGGGGATATTATTGCTCTCACCCATAAATTCAGCAAGATGAAACCGCCATCCTTTCAGGGAGGCCTCGAACCGTTAAAGGCTGAAGCTTGGGTGCTTGAAACAGAAAAATTATTTGAAGTGTTTCCGTGCTCGGAAGCGAATAAGGTATTGCTAGCTACCTTCACCCTACAAGAAGAAGCTAGAAGGTGGTGGATGTTGATCCGCGATACAAATACTGTTATGACTTGGGCTCAGTTCAAGGAGTCCTTCTTTGAAAAGTATTTCCCTCAGTGTGTCAGGGATAGAAAAGTGACTGAATTTGAACAGCTGAAACATGGCACAATGTCCGTTGCAGAATATGAAACCAAATTTACTGAACTTGCCCGTTATGCACCGCACATGGTGGATACTGAATATAAGAAGGCCAGAAAATTTGAAGGTGGCCTTAATGTGGCAATACTTGACCGGATAAATGTATACAAAATAAACAAAATAACATTTGTATACAAATTCATTACAATTAAACTATTCATTCATCCATTCATTCACTCATACATTTACAATGTGTACACAAGTTCATTACAAAAACAAAAACAAAAACAAAAAAAAAAAAAAAACACAAACACAAACACAAACACAGAGCATGCCCAGCTTTTCTTCTTCTTGGTTATTCCTCCTCGCTGGACGCCAGCTCTTCTTCTTCAATGCCCTCGTCCAGGGGGGTCTGGGCCACATCATCTTCACCTATCGTTACACTACTCAGGTCCAAGTGTGGGAACAGCTCTTCAGCTCTGCGCTTGAACATCTTCCAACCGCTGTCCCAAAACTCGGCCATTTCGTGCTTGTAGAAGTCTGATTGCTGGAAGCTTTCAATCACCTCTGCCTCTGTCCTACCTCCAGCAGTCTTCCTTGATGGGCCCACCCCCCCAGACTCTTGCCCAGCCAGACTCCTGGCGACAGCGGCGTCTACCACCATCTGAAATTCGGGGGACCCTTTATATTGCTCCACTGCTGCGACGCACAGATCAGGGTAGGCCGCCCTCTCAGACGCCGCCTTCGCCCTCTCTTCGTCCAGCTCTCTTTGCAGGGCCCCCTTTTCAACAGCCACCGTCGCCCTCTCCTCTTCCACCCCCTTCTTCAGACTCTCCAGCTCCGCCATCGCCTTCGCCTTCGCCTTCTCTGTTTCCCACTCCCTCAGAAGCCTCCTCTTCTCCTCCTCTGCTCTGGCGAGCTCCTCCCCCAACTCCTTCAATAGATCTCCAATTCTGGAATCTGCTTCATCCTTTTGCCTAACCAGCTCTTCATTGTTGCTCATGGCCTCTTCATGCCACTCGACCGCAACGGCGCAGGCCCTTTCAGACTCTTCCAACTTTTTCTGTTCGCCAGCCAGTTAGAACTCGAGCGACACGACCTTAAGGCGTGCGTCCTCCAGCTCCAACTTGACTGCCGGCAGATCAGTATGGGCAGTCTTCCAGTCGGCACTGTCCTTCTTCAATTTGGCCAACTGGGCCTTGGCCTCTTCAGCCTTTAACTTGGCAGCCCCTGCCTTCCTAAGAAGGGCCCCTGCCAAGGTAGTTACCTCCATTTGGGCGGAGCATAACCCCCTCAGCAGGTCAGCCTCATTATATCCTGATGCCGCGTGCAGAGCTGTCTCCTCCACAATCTTCACCAAGCGGTCTGCCCCCGCCCTGGCTGGGCCTTCTTCTCTCTCCAATCTTCCAGCTACCGCGCGCGCATGATAGATTGCCGTACCCAGGCGAACCCCTCCTTCTTGGGGGGCAAGCCCCTTCTGGACCTGCTCCCTTCCGCTCGGCGCCGCCTCAGTCAGCCCAGCCTCTACTTGCACTGTTGGAGCAATCTCCACAACCTCCACTGTTGGGATGACCTCCACCACCTCTGGGGCATCCTTGGCCACAGGGACCTCCACCTGAGTTGGGGCCACCTTAGCCCTCTTGGCCCCAGACTCATCTGCGGCTTCCTCTGGGGCACTCCTCTTCTTCTTCTTCTTCTTTTTCAGAGCCTTCCCCTCATTTCTGGCCTGTTCTTTTACAGGGTCTACGGGGAGCGGCCGCGGCTCAAAACTACTCAAGTCTTTTTCCCCCAACGGCCTTGGGCGCGGTCGGATCCTCTCCCGCGCGATCGGTTGAGGCGGTCGTTCTCCTCGCGCTTCCTTCAACTTCGTGGCCTTGGCCAGAACGGCCTGATCCTCTACCTCTTGAGCTTTTCTTCTCGCCTCCAATTCTGCTCGGTCGAGGTCCCCACCCTTCGGCTGTGGTCCCAGCCCCGCCTCAAACAATGCGGACGGTTGAACAAGCTCGTCCCATCTGGCCTTCTCTCTCTCTTTCCACTCCACTCCTTCACCCTCTTCACCCTCTCTTCCACCATTGCCCCCAGTCTCGACTCCATCGACCTAGTTGACACCTTCCAGATGGTGCGCACCCCCACTCCCCCATTAGCAGACACGTAGAACCACCGTGGCTGCCACCCCTTGATCGATGTCGGCAGCCCCGCCACCAATCCCCTCTCCATCACCGCCTGTAGGGTGACCCAAGTTTCTTGCTGCCCCGACGCCTTGTAACACGAAAAGAACTCGTCTACCGTCATGGCCTCCCCTCCATTCGCCTTGGGCCACGCACTCGCACAGGCCAGCAGAATCTTCCATGCATTGGGCATCAATTGCCCCGGCGCCACCTCCAGGCGATTCAGCACGTCAACCACCACTTGGGGCAATGGCAACCTCAGCCCACCTTTTAGCGCCTCCTCGTACAGGGAAAACTCCCCTGGCCTAGCAGTAGACGGCCTTTCCCTTGATGTTGGCAGCAATAACTCCACCTCCGCCGGAATCTGGTATCGTTCCCTGATAACCTCCAAATCCGCCGCCGTGAGTATAGATTTGTCCGCCTTAGTGTGCCACTGATCTGGCTCTACCTGGCTTAGTGGCTTTGGAGCCAATATCAGGGCTAACGCCTGCGATTCTCCCACTGGTTCCCCCACCCCCGCCCTCACCATTCATGTCTCCGTCCTATATCGCGCTGCTAACTCCTCCGCATCATCGTCTCCCAACGGGTCCACCCTCACGTTGACTACTTCTTCTTGTGCCATTTCTAGGGTTTGCTTACAAATCACTTCTGACGCAGGAGCAAGGAAGTTGAGAAAATGCTACACAGGTGTGTCGTACGCAATGAAGGAATTAACACTTGGATATTTTGAGTTTTTGTAAAACGGTAGGTTAGGCGCATTATACCAAAAACCCACGGTTTACCCGTATTCCATGGATCCACATTAATTTTCGCCCGTTTCAAAACCTTTCAAATCAACCGCCAAAACCGCCTTTTCAAAACCTCCCTCATGACCTATCGTTTCATTTCTGCTCCAACGCTTCACTTCCTCCACGATATTGCCACGTGTATGGCCACGATGCACTGTCTCCTCCCCTTACCTTGTCATTTCCATTTCAAATCATCACATGGCCCCATCCTACCCCCTCTCTTTTTGAGCACCACGTCGTCCTGGTCGGCACGCCTCTCTGTCAACCCCTCCCGCTCGGCCACCCTCGTGGTCGGCACGCCTCTCGGTCGACCCCTCCTGCTTGGCCACCCTCGCGATCGGCACGCCTCTCGGTCGACCCCTCCCGCTCGGCCACCCTCGCGGTCGGCACGCCTCTCGGCCGACCCCTCCCGCTCGGCCACCCTCGCGGTCGGCACGCCTCTCGGCCGACCCCTCCCGCTCGGCCACCCTCGCGGTCGGCACGCCTCTCGGTCGACCCCTCCCGCTCGGCCACCCTCGCGGTCGGCACGCCTCACGGTCGACCCCTCCCGCTCGGCCACCCTCGCGGTCGGCACGCCTCACGGTCGACCCCTCCCGCTCGGCCACCCTCACGGTCAGCTTCTCCCGTTCAGTCCCTTTTGCGGTCGGCACGGCTTCCAGTAGGCCTCTCCACTCGGTTCACACTTCTCTTCCTTATTACTATTCCCTTCGTTGGGCTAAAGCTGCACTCGGAAATGAGGGACTACTGACATGGATAGGCCCACAAGGCATACGGCCCACAGCAAACCACCCCAAACCCATCACTTGGGACCAATAGCATAACCCGGTTGGCAAAGCCCAGGACAGCTGGAGGCCATCTAGGCATGGGGGGCCAATGGCATTCGGGCACATGGCAGGTGGAACACAGGCCACATCAGCAGACAAAGATTTGCAGAGTTATTACCACAACACATCACCATTAATGCAGCCCATCACAGCATTTATTACGACAACACCTCCCCAACGGAACAGGGCCCCCTCACCCTGAACAAGGTAAGCTACGGCACAGGCTTTCGGCGGAAGGGGGGCACGTCACAAGGGACAATGAAATGATTACCAAAGGATATAAGCAAGAGTAGAAAGACACGAGGAAGGTTAAGCTTCTTATCTCTCTCTCTCTCTCTCTCTCTCTACATTTCCTTCTTCCACTGCTAATTCTCTCGTCGGAGGGTTCACTGGGGGACTGCCCCGTTCCCCTTTGGACTTGCTTGCAGGTCATTTGACGGAATCATCACCCTGAACCGGAACTTGAAGAGCCTGGACCAGCCCGACCCATCCACCCGGGACGGACAGCATTATCAAATATTATCATCGTGCCTTGTGACATCCTTTAAAGAGCCCTTCAACCCCTTGCAAGCCCCAACCACACTCCACCCACTTGTGGCCACCCCACCGATGATCATCACATTTTTCCATCATCCACCATCAACCACCACTTCTGGTAACTTACCAAACTTAATTCTCTATTTTCAAAATATTTTTGTTTACCAAATAAATTTCTCATTTTAATTTTTTACAAAATAAAACAAAAACTAACAATGTTAACAAATAATTTTGAAAGTTTTTTTTTTCTTTCTTTATTTTTGTTCAACTAGTGCCATATATTGAACTAACTAGGTCTAGTCTACTTGGCCACCATGTCTTCTTTAGAATTTAGTCCCAAGGAGGTCATGGATTCAATTTCTTTTAAGGGAGTTGAATTAAAAGAGTACAAGTATTTAAGTGCTTTGCCAAGTTTTCTTTCATAAATGTTAATCTAACAACTAACAATTAACATTTGCTGATAAAAAAAAAAAAAAAAAAAACTAGTGCCATATATTGATTAATTATGGCATGAATTAATCTCTTCCGTTGCTTAATACACAATAGATATCCTATGTATATGTGAAATTATCTTATTTACATAATAATAATAACAAATCCATATAATAGGTATAAAAAAAAATTAACTAATATCATTTTCATTTAGATAATATTGTTCTTACAGATTTTTTTTATACAATTTTATTTACTAGAATAATTTAGTAACATCATTTTTGTAAATATCATTTCACTGAAATGTTAAATCCAAATGAGTCATTGAGTCAAATTTGGCCTTAAAAATTTGCATATTTGGGCGTTAGGTACGGAGTTGTTGACTTGTTACCAACCAAGACTCCAACAAATGGAGTTGTCAAATCAGCCACAATATTCTTATTCTAAAAAAATATCTAGAATCTGAATTTGGTGATGAATGAAATCTGATTTCCCATATTTTCAATTATGAATTGATATTTATAAAAATATTGCATGAACAACATTACTAATATTTCAAAACCAATTAATAGACCACTTTGTATGTTGATTCGAGCAGCAAATCAAATCGGAAGCGTAGGTCGTGAACTCTTCCAATCATCCACCGTCCATTAGAAATACAAATACATATGACGTAACAAAAGATAATAAAAATAAAAGCAAAATATCATATTATTTGGTTTTTGTCCAGCAATGGGTTGGAATCAGCAGACACGCCGGCACAGGGTAATGCCATCGCCGACGGGAAGCATGCAGATCTCGATGCGGGGATCGGCGGCGAGTGCCTTGTTGAGCTCCAAGACGAAGTCTCTGTAGTACCTTACGTACTTCCTCATCGGAGCGTCCGGAGGCGCCACCACAGAGCCGTTCCAGAGGGTGTTATCGTAGCCGATCAGTCCCCCAACCTTCACCAGATCAATCAGCCTCTTGTGGTAGTTGATGTAGTTGTCCTTGTCAGCGTCCACGAAAATGAAATCAAACGACCCATGATGCTTTCCCTGTAAAATTCATCACATTTGAATTAGTCAATTACAGAAACAAACAAATGATTGATAAAAAATCAACATAATTTAAAAAATATATATATATATATATATCGGTAAGCCAAATTCACCCTAATGGGGTTGGTGTTATCAATCTTTTAACTTTTGTTTGGATTATTTGCACTAGTTGTTGTGTAAGAATTTTTGTTTAGATAATTCATATCATCCCTACCTAGTATTTTGATCTAATATTTTGATTCTTTTAGTAGTGTCATTTTGTTCCAAAGAGTAAAAGTCCAAAATGATAATTCATATCATCCCTACTTTAGTATTTTGATCTAAAATTTTGATTCATTTAGTAGTGTAGTGTCATATTGTTCCAAAAAGTAACTGATGCTTTGGCAACCCAGTAAAAAGTCAGCTTTTGGCTTTTTATCTATTTTGGATCACATCACCTCTCATATTTTTTACTCACAAAAAGACAAAATAGACTAAAAAATGCCAAAAAATCAACTTTTTACCAACTTTACAAAACACCACAGTCAAAAATATGGAATAAAGAAAGTGTTCCCATAACTCCAGATGGACTTAAATTGTGTTTGGATTATGGATTCAAACAATGGTTTATAGATTCAAGCTGTGTTTAGCCCACAGATTCAAAAAGAGGTTTGTGGACTTAAATTGTGTTTAGATCATGGATTCTAAGACTCTCTAAGATCAAAGATTACTCTTATTTTTTTTAGTTACAAGATAATCAAACTACTCTTCATCGGATTTGAATATACAACCTCACATTTTGAAGTTGTTAAATACCTGATTAAGTCAAGAACTACTTATCTCATTTTTGAAATGTCTCCTTCTATTAAGCCTGAATCTTTTATTTTCAAATTTATTTGAAATCCTGAGACATTAATGGGTTAATGATCATGATGATCAAATACGAAAAATATTTTGATCTTGTAACTCTTGATCATTTTGTATTCCATCCCTTTTCACAATACTCTATAGGATACAACTCGGAAACTGTTAATTTGGAGGATCACTTTTCTATCCAAACAAGAAATTTAGGATTAATCCAATTTCATGTCCTTGCCCCAAAACAAACATATCCATAGAGATTAGAGAGAAATTTTGATGGGTTTGATGAAAGCTTACATCTTCGATCATTTGATCGAGAGCAGGCAGAGCAGGGCCTTCTCTGAAGTCGATTTTGTGAGCGACGCCGGCCTTTTCAATTATCGGCAGACCGATTTCGAAGTTATCTCTGTTAATGTCCATTGCCAAAATCTACAACAATCAAATACACAAAATTTCCAAGTTAAATTGCTGATTCTACTTTTTACAACCACCCTCTCTGTTTGGTTAGCAAGAAAATGCAAAGAAAGAACAGGAAAAAAAAAAAGAAAAAAAAGAAGATTTGAACTCCTATTCATCAAATTTCTTAGCAGCAAAACTAGGGGATTGATAATGTTTGTTTGATTCTAGTACCTTCCCATCATCGGGGAGAGCAAGGGCGGTGGCTAGAAGAGAGTAACCAGTGTAAACACCGATTTCCATCGTGTTCTTGGCGTTGATAAGCTTCAAAAGCATGTTCAAGAACTGACCTTCGTCGGCAGAGGTAGTCATGATGTTCCTGTTTCACAAATTCAAAACATCAACACAAATTCGAAACAAATTCCAACTTGATCCTCGTACACATCACAATTTCAGAACCTGTTTGGTATATTTTTTTTATGTTTTCTGAAAAATTACTAAAAATTAGTTTGGTGAAAATAAAAACAGAGCTCACCCTGGATGTTGTTTTGAGTGTTTTTCAAAGAAATTAGAACCCAATTAGTCTGCAGATTTGTTTTTCTTATTTATTTTTTTTTTTACTTTTACAAATCAGATTCTGAAAACGAAAGCAAACATAACTCACCGTGGATGCTGATTTTAGTGTTTTTAAGAAAACAGAACCAAATTAGTTTCCAATTTCTTTTTAAGGAAACCAAACATAACTCACCACGGATTTTTAAAATCTATTTCTAGGAAAAAACTAGTTTGGTGAAAATAAATATAACTCACCATAAATGATGTTTAAACCTTTAAGTTTCAGAAAACAAATTCCTAGGAAGCCAAACAGAACTCACCATGGATGCTTTGCAGTGACCTCTCTGAGCTCCTTCATCGCCTCTGGCTCTCTTGGGTAAACACTGGTCTCAAGTATATACTGCAAAAACCAACAAAACCCAGATCAGAAAATTGAGAAAAACAACAAAACAAATCTGAAAACAGATGATATGAGATAGATCAGCCAATGGGGTCACCTGGTAGAGAGCATCGCTCTGTAAAAGACTCTTGTGGCCGACCTCTTGGTGCCTGAGATTCTGTTCTCCTTCTCCGTTTGTTGCCATTATTGCAGCGAATTAGTTCTGTGTTTTTTCCTCTTTGGTTTTGTTTCGCCGGAGTGTTTGATCGCCGGTGAGCAGAGAGAGCCTGAGTTTGGATGAAGAGGAAATCAGGGTATATATAGGAGGAGAGATCCGGTTCAAACCGGTCGTGTAGGCTTTACGAGATGGTTGGACCGCCCGCCAGCCGGTCGGGGGTTGGTGAGGACTGCGGTATTAGTTGGTTTAGGAATATTTTGTCGCTGGCCTATCATAAGTATTCCTATTTATTTATATTCCTGAATCACCTAACAGAAAATTTTATGTATCTTGTTTTTTTTTTTTTTCTTTTTTGTCAATCAAAACATACTTATGTTTGGTATAACTTTTTTTTGGTTAATTTAATCCTAAAAAAATAAAATAAAATAAAAAATTAATAAGATAAAATATTACATATAAATCACAATTATTTTAATTTTTTCATAAAAATTTAAAAAAATTAAAAATTTATCTCAAATAAAATTTTTTAATTTCAAATAAAAAGAAATTAAAAAACTAACTCACCGAAAACTTCAGCAACAACAACCAATTTCTACACTATGAAACCCTACTAATGAGGCATCCCCACCACCGCTTGTCCGGTGAAGATGGATTTTTTTTATTAAATTACTAGTCTATCACCCGTGCTATGCACGGGATAATTATAGATATTTATATTTTTTAAAAAGAGTAATGATTCATCCCCCCTTTCTCCCCACCCCCTTTGACCCTCTCTCTCTCTCATTGGTTACCTTTTCTTTTTCTTTTTCTTTTTTTTCCTGCTCCACCAATCACCCCCTGCCACGTGGCAAAGGGGGTGAGGGGGTGACTCCAAAAGGGGGTCCCAAGCATTATTCCCATAGTGTATAGGAGAAATTAAAAAGGGTAGTGCAGTAATTACACACGGATTGTATCTATAATTATTTGTATGAGGAGGTTTTCACCAAATTAATAAATGCATTCATGTGGAAAGACATGTGGATTGAAAAAAGTTAATAAATGCTGATCAATGAATTTTGACCAAATCAATAAATGCTGAGTTTTTTTTTTAAATAAAAAATATAGAAAATTCAGATTGGAATATTAAATCTCCCACAGGCCTTGGGGGTTAAAAACCCCATTTTGTTTAATATATAGTATAGATAGATTATTTAGAACCATTGAACAAACTACAATTATATTTTTCTTTTTGTGAGTTAATTTCAATCATATTAAAAAATCAAATTATAAACAAAAGAAGATAACTTCAATCATACAAATCACAATTTTTTTAATGCTATCTAATTACAATGACATTTTTCTCAAAAGAAAAAAAATAATTGAAAAAAATAACCATTAAAATAGTAAATAAAAAAGATTATTTAGAACCATTGAACAAACTACAATCACATTTTTCTTTTTGTGAGTGTTTATGTCTATCTAACTTCAATCATATTAACAAATAAAATTATAAACAAAAGGAGATAATTTCAATCATACAAATCACAATTTTTTTAATGCTATCTAATCATCACCAGTAATTAAAAAAATCAATCACAAATTAAGTCAATTGATGATTAAAAAACACAATAATTTATTTTTCAAAAAACATAGTGAGTTAAAAAGATCAATTACAATTTTTTTTAGGTCAAAATACAATCTAATTATCATCAATAATTGGTACATTATGTGACCCTAATGAGTACAATCCATTTTGTTTTTTAAAAAACACAGTGAGTTAAAAATCAAATAACAAATTAAGTGAATTGATAGTTAAAAAAACACAATAATTTTTTTTAAAAAAAACATAGTAAGTTAAAAAAATCAATTACAATTTTTTTTTTCAAAATGCAATTTAATCATTATCAATAATTGGTACTTTAAAAATCAAATCAGAAAAAAATCAAATCAAATCACAAATATTTTTATGCTATCTAACTACAATCATATTTTTTTTTCATAAATAATTGTAAAGAAAAACCATTAAAACAGTAAATAAAAGATTAAATCACATTAAAAAAAAGAACCATTGAACAAATTATAATCATATCACTTTTTTCTCATAATAAAATAAATAAATGAAAAAAAGAACCATTCACTAACTACAATCACATTAAAAAAAAAAAGAACCATTGAACTAACTACAATCACATTTTTTTTCTTTGTGAGTGTTTATGTTTATCTAACTTCAATCATATTAAAAATAAAATTAAAATAGTAAATAAAAAGATTAAATAACATTAAAAAAAAATCATTGAACTAACCACAGCAATCATATTAAAAAAAAAAGTCATTGAACAAACTACAATCACATCACATTACAATCACATTTTTTTTCTTTGTGAGTGTTTATGTTTAGGGTTTAGGGTTTAGTGTGTATTGAAGAAGTTAAAAGACTTGGAAGAATTTAATAAGTGCTAAGTTTTTTTTAAAAAAAAAAATCAAAAAAATTAAGAAATTAAGGTTCAGATATTTGAACTCCCACAAAACTTGTGGGTTAGAGATAGATATAAATAAATAGATAGATATAGATATAGATATTTATATTTGTTTTAAATTTTTTTTAATATACCAATTATTTGTTTCGGAAAAGGTACTGCAATAATCATGAGAGAAGTCAAAAAGTTTTATGAGTTGAGAGAAGTTAATAAATGCTAAGATTATTTTTTTTTTAAAAAAAACAAAAAATTAAAAAATTAGGATTGACATATTGGAGCTCCCACAGGGCTTGGGGGTTAGAAACCCCCTTTTGCTTAATATATAGTATAGATAGTATAGTATAGATATAGATATAATGTCATAAATAGAAAAAGGTGTTGCAATAATTATGAGAGAAGTCAAAAGGGATTGTGAGTTGAGAGAAGTTAATAAATGCTGAGGTTGGGTTGGGAGAAGTCAATAAATGCTGAGATTTTTTTTTTTAAATTAAAAAATTAAAAAATTAGGATTAGGAGATTAGAGCTCTCCCACAGGTCTTGGGGTTAAAAACCTCCTTTTGCTTAATATATAGTATAGATAAATACATTCTTTAAAATTTATTAAAAATATGAATGTAATTATGAAAATTACATAAATCTTATTGAAGATTCTAATTTCATAATAAATATTATATTTTATTAATAAATTATTAAGTTAATTAACAATTTTTAATAATATCAAAATTTTATTTTAATTAATAATTTAAATAATTTTATTATTATATAAGAGAGCAGTTAAATATTTTATTTGTTCAATTAATTTTTCTATTAGTTAAAATTTTTTGACAAGAAAATATTTATAATTTTTTATATCACATGTCACAATCCATATTTTAAGTAAATTTTAAAAAATATATTTTTTTTTCAATTTTAAATTTCTAAATTATAATTCAAATACGGGTTCTGTTATGGTGTGCAACCCCTTAAGGTTGCACACCATATGCAACCAACACAAAAAGTATAAGTGGAAGGTATAAACATAAAATAGGACAGCAAACAGAAAGGTGTAAATATAAAGTGTAAGTTACACACTTAAAAAAAGTCCTTCAAATACAGCTTAATGAAATCCATGTTTTACCCTCAACTATTTAAATAAAAAGCAGGGGAGAATACAATTTGGTTAGAAGCAAAAATTGGAAAACGATTTGGAATCAGAGTTTGTCAGGAGAATTGGCATGTAAGATTGGAATGATTAGTGACAAATTTATAGGTTTTGACAAAATTGTACAAATTTCTTTTTTAGCTTCAATTGACAATTAAAAGAAAAAAAAATTATTGAAAGACAATTAAAAAAATTGAATTAATTTTGAAAAACTTTACAAAGACGAAAATAGTACTTCTTTTGGGAGTTGGATTATTTTGGAAACACAAGAGGTGTGGCACTATAGTAAGATTTTGGGATATAAGTTCTGATGTTCTAATTTTCACTTTTATTGGGGTTAGCTATTCAGGCGATAATACATATAGTTGATAAAACGAACCTTTCAAACCTAGGCTAACCATACCCACTGTCAAGAATGTGAGTTCGAATCCCTGCATGTGTGCAAGTTCATGACTTACTGCTATATGGTTGAGTGACCCTGCTATGTAATAACCACCTAAGGATGACTTTTAAAAAAATATAAATAAGTCTTTTTTTTTTAGATAAAATTCTTCTTATAAGGCTAAAGTTATCGAACCTAATGAAGATAATATATACGCACGTGGAGAAATAAAATAAAATATACATCTTAATATAAAAAATATGATAATATTATTTTTTTTGTCGATACAACTAATGAATTACGAATGAAAGTAAAGTAAGTGTCGCATGAAGTAAAAAGTTAAGAAAATTCAATATAGTTATACCTTTTGTGATTCATTTTGTAATTATTTTTGTATACATAAAAAATTTGTTTGGGATCACCTAACATTTAACAATAATGTTAAAAACACAAAAATACATGGATGGAGAAGATTTAATAAAATTTGTTGCGAGTTCACTTCTTAAAAATTAAATTTATGTATTTGTTCTCTGTGTTTGATTTTATATTTAGTTGTTATATTCTTAAGCTTATTATCTTTTTAAAATTAATCATTTATAATCCATTAAATTAGTAAAAGTAAATTTGGAGGTTCCCTTTTTTTTTTTTTTTTATACCTTTTCTAGGTGTATATTTATAAAGAGATGCAAATCATGACACCAGTTACTAAAGTTAATACAATCTTGCTGCAAACCCCCAGTGAGGTGGCGAGCCCCACTGGCTGAAACTAAAAAAAAAAAAAAAAAGATAAAATAATTTTTTTTTATCCAATCACGGCGCGCCATCTCACTGGGGGTCGACCCCCAGTGGGGGTCCGAAGCATTTTTCAAGTTAATATTGATATATGTGTAAAATGGGTATTAAAATATATTTAAAAAATTGATTAGTGAACATTAATTAGCAGGATATTTAGGTTTCGAAATCCATTTTTGATAATTTAATTGATTATAATTATTGGTTTATAAAAATTAATGTAGTTTGCACCAATGAAAAAAAGGATTCTTGTAATTTAGCTTTTTAATGACGTCAACATGGAGTTTTATGACGTCATAATGCTTGGTTTTAATGGTCGAACCATGGATAGGATTTGGATCATATGGTGTAGGTTTTTTTTTTGGCCCTTTTGGGTTAGTACTTGACTATCATATTATTATAATATGTTGGTATCTCTGGCTTGGTTTGGGAAGTGGGTTGACTTTTTGGTTTTTTGGCTTTTTTGGTTATTTTAGCCTGGGCTAAAAAGCTTGGTTTGGGAAGGGCTTTTTGGCTTTTTGGTTTTTTTGATTTTTTTGTGAGAGAAGAATGTAATGATTATGGGTTGGATGTGATGTTTTGTTTATTATGACTAAAATAGCCTATTTTATTTTTTGTGACTAAAATAGCCAAAAAAATCTGAAAACTAACTTGCCAAACAGAGGCTCTGTCAATGATTGAATGTGGGGGTGGGACCACCAAAATGTAAAATGCCGAGTTTGGGCCAAACGCGGTTGGTTGGTGAAAGGTTGGTGAGTGGCAACTTCGATCCACAAAATGCAAAAGAGTTGGTGGCCATCTCCTCATGATTTATTATTCTTTTCTTTTTAAACTCAAAATTGCTTTTCGTTAAAGTTGTCTTATGAGTTTAAATTTTAAGTTGGATTTTAAGTATGAATTTAAGTAGGAATTTAAATATATATATATATATATATATATATATAAATTGAACAAAATATAGGATTGTTTTAGAAAGTAGATTAAGGTCAAGTTTGGCAACATCAAAATAATTCATCTTTTTATCTTTTTATCTTTTTTCTATCACATCACCTCTCTACTTTTCTGCACATCTTTTCGTAAAAAGACAAAAAGTGCACTTATTTAGGTCATCCCAAACAACCCCTAAAAGTTAATTTTTTAATTTTTTTTAAAACAACGTAGAAATAAAAATAGAGATATGATGTGAGTTAAAAGAGGTTAAAAATAAAAAGTTGACTTTTAATCTCTTCGCAAAAGAGGCCATAGTTATATTTCACACATCATTTTTATTTCATTTTTAAAATTTCTAACTTTAAAGGAGGAACAATCGGACATTTAAATAAAAATTATAAAATGAGACAAGTTATAGAATGTGTCACTTTTTTTTCATTCTAAAAAAATCACTTAAACTTTCTGAGAGATAAAATTTTCCATGCGTTAGAATTTAGAAATACAAAGTAGATAATATGTATGATCATCATATTTTATTCTGCTTTATTGACCAATTTACATTTTAGAATTCAAGTCAAATTGTAATTGATTTCTCAAACATCGTTTCAAAAACTGAGAGACTTAAATGAAAGAGTTAAATTGTGATTTTCATAAAGTATATTAGTGGTAAGTATTAAATTAGATGATAAATAGGCTCATAATGATGCTATTTTGGTATCTACTAAAATAGAATAATGTTATATTTATCAATTAATATATTAATTATTATACTAATAGATAATGTGATATAATTTTAGAGGTTTTAGATATTTGTAATTTGTATAATAGGTAAGATCAGTAATAATGACATAATACTAATTGGTACACTAATGTATATATTAATTAGTACATGTAGCACCACTGACTAAAATAAGCTTGAGTGGCATTCACAAAAATTAAAAAAATAAAATAAATAATAGCACTTGTAAATGTCACAAAAGATCTCAAAACTATCATGGGGTAGTGGCACTTAGAAGTATCACTAGTATCTATCGTGGCATGAGTATCAATGGCACTTGTTTAAAACGTCGCAAGATTAAAAAAATGTCATTGCAAGAATAGTTTTGTGGCACTTTCAAATGTCACTTTCAAATGTCACTAAACTAAGAATTTATTGTAGTGTAAATCATATTTTTAATAAATAGGATTAATTCCAGTAATTAATAGAGTTATAGTGCAAGGGAAAACCAATTCCAAGGAAAATTATTATGTTCTTGAAGTATCATGTGACACTATTTACGTGGTACTTCTAATTAATGAAAAATTATGACACATAACAAGTAAAGCATTCTGGCTAACTACTTAGCAAAGATGAGTAAATATATCTCTCTTATAATTTTTTTTTGACTCTATGATTGGTTTAGTCCATCACGTACATAATGTCACATGTTTCAGGATTACTAAATAATTATCTTAATTTTAGTAAAAAGTGTTATCATAAAACCATTTAAATTTTTTTTTAAAAAAAATTTCTTCTCATTTTATTATTTTCAATTTTACTCATTGTTAAACAATAATTAGATTTTTTGAAATCCAAATTTAAGGTATAGTATCCAAAACTGTTTTGTACATTGTATTGTCCTTCCCTCGGAGAATATTTAAAAAATTATTAGATTTATTTATTTTGATGATTTATGTAATTATGTTTTAATTTATTTGAAAAAGAAAAAAAGAATCAAAATTTATTTTGATGATTTATTTGAAAAAGAAAAATAGAATCAAAATTTATTTTGTCTTATTATTTCTCACCTAAACCTTTATCCTAAATGTTGTTAGAATATATTTAATATTTGATTAAATCAGGAATTCAAACAACTCAAAACAAAGGCTCAAACAGCGCAGCATAGCAGCAGGCCAAAAGGTTCAAAAGGTTCAAGTGGAAGATATTCAAATTTGTAATGCTGGGGTGGAAGATATTCAAATTAGTAATGATGGAGTACAACGGCTATAAACGATTATAAATTCAAATGAATACAACGGCTATAAGTTTCATTATGTATACCAAAGCCTCTAATGTAAACAAGTGACAAAAAATCAAAAAATATTCTTTGATCTACAATCAATCTCATCTATTATCTGAGAAATTTCCTGAGAAGTGTTTTTCAATTTTTGTTTACATCCTCTTTCAGAAATTATACACTGAGACGTATAGCTTTAAGCCTATCTTTTCTGTGTAAGGTTTACAGAAAAAACAGAGCTTCATTTTGTATATCCATCTGGGAGAGATATTTATTATAAGCTTTCTTGGAAAGCCAAAATATCATTGCATCTTGTAAAAGTGTTACAAAACACTGTATTCTGGAAATCTTGAGAGTGATTGTGAATCACTTAAGATTTGCAAGGGTTTGGGCTTGTGAAGTCTGTGTAAAATCTATGGAGGATTGCTCCATGTTTATGAGGTTGCTAGCATCCCTGTGAAGTTAGAAGATAGTGGAAAATCTCAAGTGAAGCTTGAGGAGTGGATGTAGGCTTGGTTAAAACCAAACTATTATAAATATGTTTGTCTCATCTTCCCTAATCTCTTTACTTTCCTACTACTGCTATAACTATCTAATATT
The DNA here is from genome assembly GCF_055761805.1 of Camellia sinensis. NCBI lineage: Eukaryota > Viridiplantae > Streptophyta > Magnoliopsida > Ericales > Theaceae > Camellia > Camellia sinensis. The sequence goes on from NC_138963.1 coordinate 89,135,700, forward strand.
CATGTGTTAATCATTTGATTTACCTTGTATGTTAGTTATACTTCATTGTTATTTTGCTTGATCATTTACTGCTAAGTTCATTATTGTGCTTGTTAATAATTTGTTGTACTAGTAGTTAATTTTATTCGGGTATTATTAATTTTAATTTGTAAAAAATTAATTCATCCCCCTCTTAAGTTGTTTTTTGGGTAACAGAAACTAACCAATCATTTTGGTGCAGTTATGCTAAACTTTCAATTAAAGAGAAGTAAAACGGCAAATTTTACAATATACCTCTTGTTTTCTTATTTTTCTTTTAGTATATCATATGTTTGGTTATGATTTTTTTTTATTTTTTGTTATGAGTTAAGTAGTGTGTAATTATGACTCATTGTATTGTGAGGTCCAGGATTATTTTTTCTTTTGTTATGACCATCGTGATGTAATTTCTGACCTTTGTTCTAATCCATTGCAGCCGTTATTTTGTTTAGGATTAAAGCGGTCTTTTATTATATTTTAAATTTTATTTATTTATGATTTATTGTGGTATTTTTAATTATAACTAAAAATGACTTAATTATAAGAACAAAATTATATTAAGATTACAAAAAATTATAGGGGGAATTACAACTTAGTGTAATTTTTCAAAAAATAGTTACAGATAATGATAAATTTTGTACATACTTTTTTTTTGTGCGTGCGTATGTGTGTAAATTACACTGACCTCTGTTGAGATTTAAAAAAATCACAATAAGTTTCATAAATTTGGCATAATTACTTTAAGATTTTAATTCATATAACACTTGCCGTCTTTTTATTTGAAATTCGTTAGTCTTATAAAGGATGAAATGATGTTACCATATCTTTTATATTGAAATATGTGGGGATGTATTTTCTGAAATACCAACACGTGGCATGGTGACGCCAATGTGTCAGCCGAAGTGCCACGTGTCCTGGTTGTGACACCGAGGTTATCTCGGTAAGGCCGAGGTTATCTCCGAAGATATCGGAATCCGAGATAAATGGATAAAAGATAAGGGACAGGAGTCCTAGAGTAAAGAGAAGACTTTGCTAAGATAAAGATAAAGCTCTTAAGGAGTTTATCTTTATCTCTTGAGGAATCCAAAGTAAGCACTGAATTGGAGTTCATAGAAGTCAGGTTTCTAGTAGGACTTGGATTGAGTAAACTATAAAAGAGAGGCACCCCCATGGGTCTAAGGTACGCAATTTTATGCTTTGAATAATAAGTTTAGCACTTGATTATCTTTGAGAGATATACTGACTTGATCGTCGGAGTGCCTCCGAGTGGAAGAGCCACCGCCGGAGCCTTTTCTTTCTGTTACAGGTTTGCTAAAGCCATCTATTCTGCCGGTGCTCTCCAGCTGATTACTAAGCGGGCAGTATGGTCAGAAAATTATCCACACAATTTGGCGCCGTCTGTGGGAAACTTAGAAGAATAAATGGCCAGTAACGGACAGAGGGAAAACATTGGGGGCGACACTCCTACTGGGAGTGGCAGACCAATTAACCTTGACGTTGAAGGAGACAACCACAATACAAAAAATCATGACCAGGGCCACAGAGAGAGACGTCGGCCAAGAGGGCGACGCTTCAAAGAGGACAGACCAAAGCAAGTATTATAACGAAAATAACCTTCAGGTATGAAGGGATAGGTGCCTACGGAGGGTTGAGGAAGTAAAAGACTTGGCAAACAAGTTAGCAGACCTACAGTCAGTGGTCAACTTCATGATGCAAAACAATGTCATGCAGTCACCATACCCACTGTAGGATACGCCAATGCCAGCAACTAACACCCAGAAGGGAGGAAGAAGAACAATCCCCGAAGTCCCTCAGCACACCAAGAGCGGAAGGCACTCTTACCGACCTTCCGGGGAAGGCAGATGAGAGGAGCCGAGACGAGAGGAGTCCCGAAGAACATATCACACGAAGGATCCAAAGCCCAAAGAACATCGGCATGTTCAAGGGCAGGCGCTTTGCTTTGACACAACACATGGTGAGAGATCAAAACAAGCCCACCACGAGGCCGAAAGTAGTGTGCCGAGGAGATTGAAATCCAGAGATAGTCGAGCTCCAGGAAGGAGTAAAGAAGACTTGAGAGATTACCTCAAGAGGAGGCAACAGAATGCTGAAGCCGAGGTAATTTCCCCGGTTAAGCCGAGGACACCATTTTCGGTGGAACTGGACAAATTTCAAGCACCAAAGCGATTTAGTATGCCGAGGTTCCAAATATATGATGGTAAGACAGATCCCAACTTCCACGTCGGGCTATACCTGAATTCGATGGCATTATATAGTGGGAACGAACCGTTGCTCTGCAAAGTGTTCCCCTCGTCCTTTGGAGAAATTGCATCCGATTGGTTCCATAAACTACCGAAGGAAAGCGTAAAGACGTGGGAAGGCCTGGCTGAGATGTTTGTGGCCAGGTTTGTGACAAACAAACTACAGCCCTTGAGGGTCGACGCCCTGATGGCTTTAAGAATCACCAAGGAAGAAGGCCTTAGGGCCTACGAGAAGAGGTACTACGAGGTGTTCAATCGAATACCCAAATGCAACCAAGAAGTGGCGGTCGTGTCTTTCAAAAACGGTCTAAAAGATGACTGCCCACTACGGAAGCCTTTGGCAAAAACATTGCCAAAAAGCATGGAAGAACTCATGGCGAGAATAGAGAAGTACGCCAGAGCCGAGGAGGATACGTCGGGAAATAAAGAAACAAAACAGGAGAAAGGAAACGGCTCACTGAAGCGAAGCCGAGGCAACAATGGACCAACCAAACAAGAAACGGAATTGAGGGGTAAATAGGCAGTAACAACTATATTCCGAGTCCCGATCCACAAAGTCTTGGATCAAATACGAAAGCAACCCTATTTCAGAGCTCCAGCAAGAGCACCAGAGGAATTCATGGGAAGAAACGTTGGAAGGCGTTGTGCTTACCATAATGAAGAAGGGCACCCAACTCAGGGTTGCAGAGCCCTAAAAGCACACTTAGAAGACTTGGTAAGGCAAGGCCATCTGAGGGACCTTGTTGATGAGGCCAGGACAAGAGAAGAACAGGCAAGATTGCCTCAAGCACCAGCAGCTCCGCCTCCCCCATCATAGCAACCATAGGCAGGAGGACCACGAGTGGTTAATGTAATTCACTCAAAGGTAAACGAAAGCGACATTCAGGGAGAAACCCAAAGAGCAAGACACCTGCAGCACGTGAACCAGGTCGGACATAAAAGACCTCAGCCTGAAGAGTGCCGAGGACCGATGATAGCCTTCACTGAAGCTGACCTAGAGATGGTCCAGCATCCGCACAACGATGCCTTGGTAGTATCCCTCCAGGTTGGGAAGTGCCAAGTGAAGCGCATCCTGATTGATCAAGGCAGCTCTTGCGACATCATGTATGTCAAATGTTACAAGGAGCTGGGCCTTCATCCTGACGACCTGGAACAATCCAGCAACCCGATGGTTGGCTTCAATGGAACGCCGACGTGGCCACTGGGCGCAGCAAGCGTGAAAGTACAAGCTGGTACTAAGAAGATCAAGACAGAATTTATGGTGATTGACACACCCTCGCCATATAACATCATCTTGGGAGGGCCATGGTTACATGCAATGGGGGCAGTTCCCTCAACGTTGCATCAACTACTGCAGTTCCCAACAGAGCATGGGATTGAAGAAATCAGAGGAGATCAACTACAGGCAAAAAATTGCTCCATGACAGCAATGAAGTCTACCTGCTACATACGAGAGCCAAAGAAGGCAGAAATTGAAGATGAGGACGTGGAAGTCTTAGAAGACGTCGGCAAAGAACCAGCCGAAAAGAGCGAAGAGGCGCTAAAGAAAATCCTCGTCCAGGATGGGGATGAAGAACGCTTCTTTCTTCTCGGTTCAGGCTTAGCCGAAGAAGAGGAGAAAGAGTTGGAAACTTTTCTAAGAGCCAACATTGAGGTGTTCACCTGGACACCTTACGAAATGCCTAGCATTGACCCCTAGGTCACTTGCCACAGACTGAATGTCGACAGGTCAGCAAAACCTGTGATTCAACGAGCCAGAAGACCGACGTTGATGCACGTCAAAGCAGTAGAAGAAGAAGTAGACAGACTTCTGGAGGCCGGGGCCATCCGAGAAGTTCACTACTCGACATGGCTGTCCAACACAGTAGTGGTAAAGAAGAAGAACGACAAATGGAGGGTCTGTGTAGACTTTACCAGCCTCAACAAAGCCTGCCCCAAAGACAGCTTTCCTCTACCCAAGATTAACCAGCGAGTAGATGCTACTTCAGGGCATGAAAGGATGAGTTTTCTGGATGCATACAGGGGGTACCACCAGATTGCCATGTACCCTCTAGACGAGGAGAAGACCGCGTTCATCACCCCTAAAGGCCTGTACTATTACAAGGTAATGCCTTTTGGGTTGAAAAATGCAGGAGCAACTTACCAAAGGTTAGTAACAAAGATGTTCAAGCACCTAATTGGCAAAACGGTAGAAGTCTACATCGATGACATGGTCGTGAAGATCAAGGAATCTAAGGGTCATCTTGTCGACCTAAAAGAGGTCTTTGATATACTCAAAACATACCGGTTCCGACTCAACGCATCAAAGTGCGCATTTGGAGTTGGATCAGGTAAGTTTTTAGGATATCTTGTAACAAGAAAGGGCATTGAGGCCAGCCCAGACCAAATCAAGGCCATCTTAAAGCTGAAGAGCCCGACGTCGGCAAAACAGGTTCAGATGCGTACTGGAAGGGCCGCAGCCCTAAACAGATTCATCAGCAGAAGCTTAGATAAGTGCAGACCTTTCTTTAACCTGGTGAAAAAAGCCAGACTTTCTGCAGACAGAAGAATGCGAAGCCGCTTTGACCAACCTGAAGAAGTACTTGACCACAACTCCGATTCTTTCCAATCCAGAACCAGAGGAAGAACTGTTTTTATACTTGGCAGTTTCAGAACACGCAGTCAGTGCAGTACTAATTCGAGAAGAAAAATGGGAGCAAAAGGCTGTTTACTATGTTAGCAAAACCTTGGCCAACACAGAAACAAGGTATCTACCATTGGAGAAATTAATGTTAACCTTAGTAATGGCTTCAAAGAAGTTGAACCATTACTTTCAGGCGCACAAGATTGTGGTCCTAACAGAGCATCCACTGAAGTCCTTGTTGCAACAAGGAGACTTAACAGGAAGAATAGCAAGATGGGCAGTTGCCTTGGGCCAGTATAACCTGGAGTTCAAGCCCAAAACAGCAATAAAAGGCCAAGTTTTGGCCGACTTCGTGGCAGAATTCACGCCTGAAACCATCGAACATTGGGCTCCATTGAGCCAGGATGAGCATTGTCCCAGCAAGCAAGGAGAATCCCAGCCAAAGCCCAAAGAGCAAAGGAAGGAAAAACTCAGACCCTGCAGCATCTACATCGGCGACTCATTCAGACTATTTATCGATGGAAGTTCGAACCGACAAGGAGCGGGAGCAGGAGTACTACTGATATCACCAGATGGCGAAATAATAGAACAGTCTATCCATTTGGGGTTCAAGGCCTAAAACAATGAAGCGGCATACGAAGCATTAATTGCAGGGCTAAAACTGGTAGAAGCAGCAGAAGCAGATGAGGTAATAGTTTTTTGTGATTCACAGCTTATTGTTAATCAGTCAATAGGAGAATTTGCAGCCAGAGACGAAAGGATGTCGGCATATGCAAAAGAGGTCATCAGATTGGCAGCCCTATTTCAGAACTGCCAACTACTCCAAGTTAGCCGAGATGACAACACCTATGCCGACGCATTGGCTAACCTGGAAAGTTCAATGCAGACTGGAAAAACAAGAACAGTTATGATCGACTATATGTCGGGCCCGAGCATAGAACCAGAGAGCACAGAGCAGGAAGCAATGTGTATGGACATGGGACCAAGCTGGATGGATGAAATTGTTGCATTCCTGAAATAAGGAAAGCTGCCAGAAGATCGTAAGGAGGCACACAAAGTCAGATTGAAATCAACAAGATTCAATCTGACAGAAGATGGGCACCTCTACAGAAGGTCCTTCACTGGACCTCTTTTAAGGTGCGTACACCCTTTGTAGGTTGAGGATTTTCTATATGAAATTCATGAAGGTATTTGTGGAAGCCATGCTGGGGGCCGATCTTTAGCCCACAGGGCCATTACCCAGGGGTATTGGTGGTCCTACATACAAAAGGATGCTGAAGCCTACGTGAAGAAGTGTGAACAATGCCAAAGGTTTGCACCTTTGATACATCAGCCAGCTGCCGACTGGAACCCAATATCCAGCCCTTGGCTGTTTGCCCAATGGGGCATGGATCTTGTTGGGCAACATCCCTAGGCAACTGGGCAGAGAAAATACTTGCTGGTAGCCACAGATTACTTTACGAAGTGGATAGAGGCAGAACCTCTTGCCAAAATCCGAGATATGGACGTCAAGAACTTTATATAGAGAAACATCATCACCAAATTTAGGATTTCAAGAGCAATAGTTGCCGACAACGGAACGTAGTTTGACAGCAAACTCATCAAGAACTTTTGTGCAAAATTCAAGATCAAGAATTACTTTTCAACACCAAGTTTTTCCTAAAGTAATGGGCAAGCAGAAGCATCCAACAAAGTAATTTTGGATGGAATAAAGAAGAGGCTACAGGTAGCAAAAGGAAAGTGGGTAGACGAATTGCCCAACGTGTTTTGGGCATATCGGACTACGCCGAGAAGATCAACAAGGGAATCGCCCTTTGCCATGGCTTATGGCACAGAAGCAGTCATCCTATTGGAGATCGGCATCCCAGGGATCAGAACCCAGGGAGTAGAGAATGGTACCAATGACATACTCTTAGCCCGAGATCTGGATCTTTTGGAAGAACGAAGAGAGAAAGCTGCAATTCAGCTCGCAGTATACCAGCAACAGCTTGCCAGAGCTTACAATAAGAAGGTCAATCCAAGAGATTTTCAAGTCGGTGACCTAGTCCTGAGAAAAGTCGTCGGCAACAAGAAGGATCCCAGAGAGGGCAAGCTTGGTCCAAACTGGGAAGGACCCTACAAAATTACTTCGGTATTAGGCAATGGAGCTTATCGGCTTGAAGATAACGAGGGCAAAGCACTGCCAAGACCTTGGAACACTTGTAATTTGAAATTCTTCTATCATTAGATGTGCATTATTTTTGGCTGATGTCATCAATAAAATCTTTTCCCTTTTCTTTAAACGCATATGATTGATAAAGTTACATATTGGTGTTTTTGGAGACATGAATAATGAGAACCCAAGTAGAACTCAGGTTCACATTGGGGGCAGAGAGAAGACAAACACACTTAATTTACTTGTTGAAATTTGTAGCAATTTACAAGTTGAAGTTAAGTTGAGATGATTCCTTATCTTTACTTGTTGAAATTTGTAGCAATTTACAAGTTGAAGATAAACTGAGATAGTTCCTTATCTTCACTTGTTGAAATTTGTAGCAATTTACAAGTTGAAGTTAAGCTGATTCCTTATCTTCACTTGTTGAAATTTGTAGCAATTTACAAGTTGAAGTTAAGCTGATTCCTTATCTTCACTTGTTGAAATTTGTAGCAATTTACAAGTTGAAGTTAAGCTGATTCCTTATCTTCACTTGTTGAAATTTGTACCAATTTACAAGTTGAAGATAAACTGAGATAGTTCTTTATCTTCACTTGTTGAAATTTGTAGCAATTTACAAGTTGAAGTTAAGCTGAGATGGTTCCTTATCTTCACTTGTTGAAATTTGTAGCAATTTACAAGTTGAAGTTAAGCTGATTCCTTATCTTCACTTGTTGAAATTTGTAGCAATTTACAAGTTGAAGTTAAGCTTATTCCTTATCTTCACTTGTTGAAATTTGTAGCAATTTACAAGTTGAAATTAAGCTGCAATTTACAAGTTGAAATGAAGCCGAGGTTATTACTTAAACCCTTATAGCAATCTACAGGTTGGCTAAACCTAAAGAAGATGCTTAACACTTGTTGAAATTTGTAGCAATTTACAAGATGACGTTAAGCTGACATATGATCAGCTATTGAAATTTACAGTAATTTACAGGTTGAAATAACAGCTAAGTATATTGTTTAAATACTTGTTGAAATTTGTAGCAATTTACAAGTAGATCATTGTTTAGCACTTGTTATAACTTGAGAAATGTTTGCAAAGATAACATTGAATAGTATATACTTGTTGAAATTCATGAAAAGTTTGCAGGTTAGTATCTTGCTGAAGTAAAGCTTGTAGTTACTATACCCGAGGTCTCTAACCCAAGAAGATTGCACAAAGGAGGCAAAGTATGAAAGGCATGCCAAATATTCTAAGTATAGAACCATGCAGAAGCAATCAAGAGAAAATAAAGACTAAAGCATTCAGAGAAAAACAATTGCAGTTGTGTACAAAGAAGGCACTACGACCTAACCAAAAGCAAATTGGTCAGCAGTGACAAAGATAGGCACGTCGGCCACAAAAGGAAGCTTACATTGTCCAGAAAACAGAAAAGTAAAAAAGTTTAATGTCTTTGGAGTCAGGCTCCTTCAGCATCAACAGCTGGATGGGCTGGAACCTCGGAGGATTCTGGTGGAACCACCTCGGCAATCTTTTCCGCCGCCAACTCAGCGTCAATTTCGGCAAGTGTTTGATCAAGATTTCTATCGACTGGAGGAACATCAGATGATGCTTGCTCAGGAGTGGTCTCCTTGATAACCTCCTCATCCTCCTCATGAGTCAAGTCTAGGACTTGATCATCTTGAGGAGGGGACTTGGTCTCACTAGCATCTTTGGGCTTCCTTACCAAAGCCTCATTATCATCCTTATCCTCATCCTCAGATTCAGACTCAGATTCATCTTCAGCTTGGCTTGGCAGTGGAGGTAGAGGAAATGGAAGAGGAATAGCGTCGGCATGGCGCAGTGGTGAATTGTCAAGAAGATTAAGTTTCTTTGCAAGGGCCATCCAACCAACGGAGAAGCCCCTGTTGCACGCCTGCCTAACTTGTAGTTTGTATTCCTCTGTAACGTCGACCATTCCTTGAGCATAGGCCTTTTCGTCAGCCTCTTTGATTTCGGCGTCTTTAGTAGATAAGGCCTCTTGAAGTTCCTTTTCGGCTTGGGCCTTTTTGTCCTCGGCCTCTCTCTTTTCGGCCTCGGCGACCTTCTTAATAGCCTCGGCAGATTCGGCCTTTTCTTCAGCTAGGGTTTGGGCTTTAGTGGCAGCCTCAGCTTGTCTTCAAGCTTCTTCATCTTTGTCAGAAAGGTTTTGTTTTCCTTTTTTAGGGCAGAAACCTCCCGCCTCATATCGGCTAACTTCTCCCTTGTTTCAAAAGCTTGCATGGAGAGAGAATGGGCATGTTGAATGGCCTGAAAGAACCCAAGGGAAAAGTTATTACACAAACTTTACAAGTATAGAAAAAGAGGCAGAAAGACAAGTTGCCAAATGGGAGAACTTACTTGAACAGAACGTTGGAGCATGAGGGTGTAGTTCTCGTACTCGCTCATCTTGGCATTCCGCTCAAGATCACCAGGAAGGAGAACAACAGTACTAAGTGCCACGCCGACATTGATGTCATCGGCACTGTCACAGGCTAGAACAGGCTTATCTTCCAGGGTGATTTCAGGCACCCAGGGGACTCTTGGTATTTTGGAACTCGAGGTCGTCGCAGACGATGACCTCGGCTTCTTTGATTGAGTGGACTCTGATGGCTGTGTTTCAGCAGACCTTTTTGTGGGAACGGAAGCGGTCTTCCCACTTTGAGCCAGTTTGGATATAGGTAAAGTGTCCTCAGATTCAACCTGAGTCACTTTAGCCTTTGGCTGGGCTTTCTTGGTTCTCTTCGGCTTTGGTGGGGGCATGGTTTGCGTCGGCTGAGCGTCAATGTCCGTAGGAAGGTCGGCTAGGAGATCTTGGGCAACAGGCTTCGGACGACCCATCTCAGCAGTTTTGACAAGTCGTCGTCGACGTTTTCTTTCTGGTATTGGGATTAAGTAAGGGGCTGAAGTTGATGGTTGATCGGCTGGATCAGAGGTTGACCCTTGATCAGCCCGAGATTTTGATACGGTTTGTAAAGTAGTAGCAGAGGGAGGAGATAAGCTCTTCTTCTTTCTTTTCGGGACGTCGGGCAGTGTAGACTTGTACGTCGGAATAAAATTCAGTACCAGTGGAGCCTTGTGCTTTTGGATTGGCAGATTTAGGAGCCTCTTTAAGTCTTTGCTGGGAACGTAGGATTGGCGAAAGTCTTTTGGTGGCTTACGAACGTCTGCAAGAAGAAACAGACATTAGAAACAGATAAAATATTGAAGACTTGAACAAAAACAACTAAATATTGACACTACGCTCTTACCCTTGCCCTCTTTAACTGATAGGGGAAGAGGGTAGAGATGGGTGTCCTCGCCTGCGCCAAACTCCCAATTTCCCGAAGCAATAACATAATCATCTCCAGCCCCCTTGTTGGAGTCTGGAAGGTCGGCTACGATTTTGAAATCAGTGGACCTCGACTTGAGGTAATAGACGTAGCCTTTTTCCTTCAGGTTAAGGGGGCACATAGTATAACAGTACTGGATGTCGGCAAGGGTGATCCTAGCGTTCTCCTGCCTAGCTAAAACTATGATGCCATTGATCACTCGATAAGAGTTTATGGCAAGTTGCATAGGGTTCAACTTGTAAAAGTGAAGAATTTCGCAAAAAAGAATGTTAAGTGGGAGACGGAGTCCGCACTCAGTAAAAGCTACTATGGGAAAGGGCATTGAATCATTTGTGGGCATGATGGAGTCGTTATCTCCAGCTAGCCTCAGATGGACATCTGCAGGAATAGAGAACTCTTGCCTAAAGTATTTAAGTTTGGTCGGGGTGTCTACCCTATGTCTCCACATATCCATAACGTCGGCCTAAAATCAGAGGGCTAGGTTTTAGAAAAAAGATGCTCTTAAGGGGTTATCAGGACCTCGGCGAAACCCTAGGTATATGCTGGTAAGGATTGTTTCAGTTTTTTCCTAAGAATTGATAGGTTCTATAGACAAATCCCAAACCTAAATCTATGAAGGCAAAGATTGAAAGCAAAAATTGAAGGTAGAGATCTGGCAAAAACACAAAAAACAGAAAACAAAGGCGAAGTTTCAGAAACAAGAACAGGGATGGGCTATTAAGAACATGAAGAATACGAGAAATAAAGGACCAAGATCAGTGGTAAAAATACAGTGAAGTGGTGCAACGGTGCGTGTATTCAAGATATAGGCAAGGGCCAAATCAAGGAGTAAACACATTCAGATGTATGATTCACAAAATAGATATTTGAGCAAGGCAGTAATAACAGGAGATTCCAGAAATGGTCAAGAATTGGAATCAGAAGGAACAGTTGCTTACCAGGAAAAATGAAGCCGATGTGAGGACTGCCGTAGTCAGTCGGTAGTTACAGATGTGGCAGAACAACGAAAGTTCCACCAGGAAGACAAATACAAAGCTTGGAGCTTCAGCAATGGCGGATTCGAAAGAACGAGTTTAGAGAGAGAAATAGCAAATGCAATAGCGAAGGAATGAAAAGAGTTTTTGTCAAAAACCAAAAACGGCGGAAAAAGGTAATCAATGCGCCTGGAGCAGCGCATACGTCAGGCGGCGTACGCAGGAAAAACGTGGTTTATAAGCGCGTCACAAACACGGACCAATAAGGTAAAGACGCGTGAGAGAAACGGTTGAGTAAATGATGCGTGACAGCTCACACATATGAAAAAGATCACTGGAATTCTTGTTCTCTGAAGAGAACATGTTGGCTTGAAATAAATGATCTCGGTTGAAGAGTTTGTAAGCCAATGTACAGAAAGAGATATCGATATAGGTTCCATCACCTCAGAATGCCGTGATAATAGAACCTAGGGGGCAGTTGTGGGGATGTATTTTCTGAAATACCAACATGTGGCATGGTGACGCCGACGTGTCAGCCGAAGTGCCACGTGTCCTGGTTGTGACGCCGAGGTTATCTCGGCAAGGCCGAGGTTATCTCCGAAGATATCGGAATCCGAGATAAAAGGATAAAAGATAAGGGACAGGAGTCCTAGAGTAAAGAGAAGACTTTGCTAAGATAAGGATAAAGCTCTTAAGGAGTTTATCTTTATATCTTGAGGAATCCAAACTAAGCACTGAATTGGAATCCATAGAAGTCAGGCTTCTAGTAGGACTTGGATTGAGTAAACTATAAAAGAGAGGCACCCCCATGGGTTTAAGGTACGCAATTTTATGCTTTGAATAATAAGTTTAGCACTTGATTATCTTTGAGAGATATACTGACTTGATCGTCGGAGTGCCCCCGGGTGGAAGAGCCACCGCCGGAGCCTTTTCTTTCTGTTACAGGTTTGCTAAAGCCATCTATTCTGTCGGTGCTCTCCAGCTGATTACTAAGCGGGCAATGTGATCAGAAAATTACCCACACAAAATGTATATTTTACCTTATATATATATATATATATATATATTTGTGTCTCAATATCATTTACATTAGTTTTGATCTCTTTAACTTTATTAAAAAATAAACTATTATAATTATATTAAATTTATAAGATTTATTTTAATTTTTTTTAAATCTCAAAAAAGACAGTGTAATTTCCTCTTTTTTTTTTAATTATATATATATATATATATTTATTAATCATTATCACAAAATGTTTGGTGAGGAAGGAGTAGTCCCTATGCTTTTTTAGGGTCAAATGCCATGGCTAACCACCGAGTGACGAGTCACCTAGAAAACTCCAACAAGGCAAAAGTTTGGTGAAGATGGGGATTAAAGGCTCTTTCTACTGCCTTCTTTTAGCTGCTCTAATCTAATCTACTTATTAAAAGCTGTTACATCGTGTATGAAAAATATGGAAAAATTCTTTGCATATACCAACTACCCCTTTAGTTTGAGAGTCAAACTTACTTCACATGTTTTTGGTAATGTTTCAATTATGCAATCGTATTTTTTAATTAATTACACTAAGAACTCTTTTTAATTATTTGTGAATATTAATTTATTATTATTTATAAATTTGTATATTTTAATCTTTTTAATAATAACAATTATTAGAGTTGATGTATAAAGAGAGAATAAAGAGAGAAATACAGAGAGAATAAATTGTATGTATTATTATTGATGTATTGAATATTTATTACACAGAGAATGCACTCTCTTTTATAGAGAGAAATGGATGCCTCGGATGCCTTGGAGGATGCCCACCGAAAATGCTAAAGGTAAAGGAAAGCATGCTACAATTATATACAATTATATATTACTAACAATGCTATGATGATGTCCACCGAAAGTTGCACTATATTTAGGTATTATATTATATTACTAACATCCCCCCTCAAACTCAAGGAGGATAGGAACCAACTTGAGTTTGGAGAGAGTAACAAAATAAGAAAATGAACTGACAAATAAAAGTAAAATAGGATAGGAGACACTGTATGGTTGTGTCAGACCGTTGTAGAAGACACGGTATGGTCGTGTCGGACCGTTGTAGCAGACACTGTGTGGTTGTGTCAGACCGTTGTAGAAGACAGTTTATGGGGTCATGTCGGACCGGTGTAGCAGGACAGTTTACGGGGTCATGTCGGACCGATGTAGCAGGACAGTTTACGGGGTCATGTCGGACCGATGTAGCAGGACAGTTTACGGGGTCATGTCGGACCGATGTAGCAGCGGTTGTGGTGATGCACAGTGCGCCATGAGCGACTTATACATGATACTGTGTATAACCCCCCCTCAAACTCAAATAGGTGTGAAGATAAAAACCTATTTGAGGTTGAAAAGGGATTGATAAAGCTGATCGGTGTAGAAGACACTGTATGAGTGTGTATATAGGCTGCCCAAAAGATATACATGGATGTAGATATCGAGCCCTCAAAAGTCGTGCCCTCAAAAGGTGTGCCCAATCTTTCAAAAGGCGTGCCATCAAAAGGCGTGCCCAGTTTGTCTGGCGTCAAGAGGCGCGCGATGCGCGTGGCTGCCTCGGCTATTTAACCAAGACGGAGCTTGAGGCCGAGGCAGAGGCAAAAAAAACCTGCGAAATCCTCTGAAAAACTCTTCGTTGTGCTGAGAGAGAGAGTCTGTAACACTCTGTGGCGAGAGATATTCTATAACACTCTGTTGCCCAGAAAATGGCCTCGTCTTCCCGGAGTCTGCTCACTCTCTTTCCCGACCTCAATGAGACAACAAGAGAGAGAACTGGTGCGGTGGCCAGTGAACCTCAACCAAACACTGCTGTGTTTGCGCCGTTGAACTTTCCGATGCGGTCGGTGGAGCAAAAAATGGCGGTGCAAACTGATATTGAGGCCAATCAGTATACTCTGAAGTCATGTGTGGAGACCATGACGGCGGTCACAAATTTATCGCACCGGCTGCAGAGTAGGACAAATGAGGTGCAGCAGTTAAACTCCCAGCTGGCTCTGCTCCAACGCATGTATAAGGATGCGCAAGCAGAGATAAGTGTGCTAAAGGCGGAAAACAAGGAGCTGAAGCGGAAGGCCACTGTGATGTTCCGATTTGGAGGTCCGCCGTATGCTGCAGTGGAGGAGTATGGGGGAGTGAACGTGCTCGGCGGCGTGGAACACACGGAGGCAGCACCGGCAAGGGCCGCTCAGGACGGAGGCAAGAAGAAGAGACCGGCGGCAGAGTAGAGAAGAAAAATCCCGCCTGTGGATGTGTGTTGTTGTATTTTTTTTTTGTTTTTTTGTTTTTTTTGTGTAAAAATGTGATCAGGGTTGATCCCTGAGATGAAGAAAAGATGGTTTGTTGTGCAAATTGGTAAATGGGGTTGGGGTTTTGTTTGTGTGTTTGTTGGGTTTTTTTTTTTTTTTTTTAATATAAATAATAAAAAGATATATATATATATATATATACATAAAATAAAGAAAGTTGGCTTGCACAGCTTTACTTGATACGCAAGCTGGATTCTTGATGGGCTTGTGTGGTTGTTTTTTTTTTTTTTTTTTCATAATAATAATAATAATAATAATAATAATAATAATAATATATCCGAAGCTTTGTTTGTGCAAAAGAGGAGAATAACTCTCCCAACACAAAGCACATGGGTGGGTTGCAAAAGTGGACATAGTGGGAACTTTAGTTAATATATTATAAGAAACATTGGTCAGGGCACAAATTTGATTATCCCCAAATGTGAGGTGTTGTAAGAGCACCGAACTGCTGTTGTAAATTCTCGTGGAGATGAAATTGGAGTCCCAGCAGAGGAGAGCAGAGCCAGCTGGACTTCACGCCGCAGAAATTATCCCGGCCACCGGCGATGTAGTCGAAGGAGATCGCCGGTGAGATTTCGATCAACTGGTCGTTGCGCCAGCATTGGATTCGCCGGGTTGTTTGTTCGGCGACGATGCCGCAGACAGTGGCGGAGCCGTAGATCACGGCGATGGTGGAGGAGGAGCCGCCGAGGGCGTGGGCTGGAGAGACGACGGCGATGAGGAGGAGGGTGATAATGGCGGCGGCGGCGGACAACAGTTGGGTCCATGGAGAGAGAGAGAGAGAGAGTGTGGCTCTCGGGTTTCCATGCTTGCTCAACGTGAGAAGCGGCAACAACAGTTTCGCAGCCTTAGTTCGCGCGATCTTGGCTCCAATTCTGCTTCCATTGTAGACTTCGCAGATCGTCATCATTTGAGCTTGGAAACAATGGAGAAGAGCCTGATTTATCATGGGTTCAATCACTTGTCAAAGAATCTCCACAAGTAATGAAGGAAAGGCCTGCAGCACCAGTCTTAGGTGGTGTTGATGAATCAGTTTGTTGAGGAAGGAGAGAGAGAATTAAAAAATTTGGATTTGTCCGGCGGACGGCCAAGGCGAGGCTGCCGCCCGCCGGTGAAGCGGAATCACTAAATTCTTAACCTTGCTCTGATACCATATTAGAGTTGATGTATAAAGAGAGAATAAAGAGAGAAATACAGAGAGAATAAATTGTATGTATTATTATTGATGTATTGAATATTTATTACACAGAGAAGACACTCTCTTTTATAGAGAGAAATGGATGCCTCGGATGCCTTGGAGGATGCCCACGTTGCACTATATTTAGGTATTATATTATATTACTAACAACAATGTATTAGTTTCACCTCTTTAGATCATAATCAAAAGAGGATGTATTTGTACACTTTTTATAATTGAGGAGATCAGTATCAATATAAATAGGAGTAAAATAATATTCATTAATAGTTGAGAGGGCTTTGGTGTAATTAATTCTATTTTTTAAGTAAAATATTTGAGATTCCTAAAATATATTCTTTTATTTGATTCACGACGTAACATGTTATGCATTAATTTTTATTTTATTACAAATTCAATTATATAAGATTCAACTAGTTTGACATATCATTGCGAGTGAATTTAAAATTTTAAAATACTTTATCTCTACTAATTCTGATTGTTTTATTCACTTAATAATCACACAAACAATATATGTTTGGTAATTAAATTACCTTATGACATTTTGTATGTCACATGTTTGGTTTGATTTTTTGAAACTATTTTGACAATTTTTTTTTTAAAACAATAGAAACTAATTTAACAAAAATAAATATTAAATACATATTTTTAAATTTTTAAAAATTATTTGTGCCCTCTTAAAAATAGAACCATATAAAAATGATAACAATTTTTTTATTTTTTTTACTAAATTAATTTTAAATTTGTTATTTTTTTCATCTAAAAACAGATTTTGAAAATCAAAACAAACAAAACTGAAAAGTGACCAAATATTTTTTTTTTCCCCACAAATATTATGCTTTTTAAGACTTAAAATGTCATTGTTTGGCAAACTCATGTTCTTTGGTGCATTATAATGCAATTTTTTTTTTTTTTCAATTACTTTGAAAACTATTAAAGAAAAACACAACGATTAATCCAACGTGACATGTGAAATACTACTACACCAAGGATTTGGGACGAGTGCTATCACAATATTCATGCTATCATATCTTGTAAAGTTTATTGTAATGATATTTTGATAATCTGATTCATTCATATTATAGGATTTATCGAGTATATTATCAATATAAAAAATAAAATTAATCGGATAAGTATAATTTCATGATCAAGATGAATAATAATTTTAAAAAATTATTAAAATTATGTTAACAGTTTATTTTTCTTACACACAAACATGGCTTATTATGGGTTACAGATGTCTAAGTAATTTGAATTTTTTTCATAAATAATCTATTCAACGAATCATACTCTGTGAACGATTCAAATTATTAAAATAAATTTGGAATACACCTTCACAAGCTCCCAACAGCACCAAACCCAAGTTCACTACACTAGTTGCCATTTTTTTTTAGTTTCCTTTTTTTTTTTTTTAGTAATGTTACAATACGCACCCTTCAAAAATAATATATCATATACATCATTACACTAGTTGCCATTTTTTTTAGTTTCCTTCTTTTTTCTTTTTTTTTTTTTTTTTTTTTCCTCAAAAAATAATACTATGATACACACCCTTCAAAAATAGTATATCATATACTGTTGGGAGTGTGACCTTCAACGAATTTGGCGGGAGCTAATGCTTGTGCTGATCGGTTTGCAAAAGGGGCCCTTGGTTTAGATGCTGAGAGGGAATATCTGGTAGCGGAGCCCTCTGTTCTGGCTACAGCTTTAGAAAGTGCCATATGGGGGGATTGATGTGTTATTCTTTAGTTTTGGCTTTGGCCCGGAGTTCACCAACAAAAAAAAAAAAAAAAAAAAAATTATGGTGTTGAATCAGAACTTCCTATTATAATTTAAGAGATTATAATTGAGTCATAACACCCATTACAATTTATCATGATCAAATACTATTTGACACTAACCAAATACCTCTTTGGTTATAACTAAAAGAGAGACTTATTAAAAAATTCTTTTTCAAATATTGATATTCTAATTAGTTCATAAAATATTTTTGTATTCCAATAAGTTCTATTATTTAGACATTTAATCTACTAAATCCTAATTGTTATATTTGAGATATTTTATGGATAATTTTATCTTTATAAATATTTTTTGAATCTTTAACAATTTGGTGATATGAACATTCGCATTGACAGTGTGAAATGTTTACATCACAAAATATTTACATTGTCAATGTGAATATTATCAAATACTGCTACACCATGTGTGGCCTCAAAAGAGATACAGGCTATGTTTACTACCTCAAGCCAAGATCTACAGAGTACAAAATCGTAGCCGACCTTCCTGACTCCAACAAGGGAGTTGGAGACGACTACTTTATTACCTCAGGGAACTGGGAGTTCGCTCCAAATGAGGACCTCCATCTTTACCTTCTTCCTCGAACCGTTTTTGTAGAGGGTAATGGTAAGAGCCCTGCGTCCATACTTGTTTGTTTTTAAGACAATGTAAGCTCTTTATATGGCCGACGTGCCTTTTAATGAATACAACTTCCTTCTTTCTTGAATGCTTGTGTGTTTGTCTTCCCTTTATTGCTTCTTGTATGACTTTCATACTTAGAATAATTTTGTGTCTTCAAGATGCGCCATAGTCTTATGTAACCTTCTCGGGGTGAAATACTTCACTTTACATCGGTAAGTACATAAGTATTTAGCTCAATACTCCCTTGGTTTAACTTGTAATTTTTTCTCAAATTTTAACAAGTGTTTTAACATTATCTCGGTTTTATCTTTAACTTGTAAACTTTTCTCAAGTTTCAACAAGTGTAAAACACCATCTCGATTTATCAACTTGTAAACTTTTCTCAAGTTTCAACAAGTGTTAAACATCATTTCGGTTTAACTACAGCTTGTAAACTTTTCTCAAGTTTTAACAAGTGTTAAACATCATTTCGGTTTAACTTCAACTTGTAAACTTTTCTCAAGTTTCAACAAGTGTTAAACACCATTTCGGTTTAACTTCAACTTGTAAACTTTTCTCAAGTTTCAACAAATGTTAAACATCATTTCTTCTCTCTGCCCCCTAATGTAAACCTAAGTTCCACTTGGGGTCTCATTATGCACGTATTCCGAAACAATGTTACGTATCTTCATCAGTCACAAATGTAGAAGAATTCTGCTAAAATTTTATTCATTACGTTGGCAAATAACAAGGAAAATCTAGTGATAGAAAAACTTCAGATTACAAGTATTCTAGAGTCTTGGCAATTCTTTGCCGTCACTATTTTCAAGCCAATATGCCCCATTGCCCAGTACCGAAGTGATTCTATAGGGTCCTTCCCAGTTTGGGCCAAGCTTACCCTCCCTAGGATCCTTCTTGTTGCCGACGACTTTTCTTAAGACTAGGTTGCCGACTTTGAACTCCCTTGGGTTGACTATTTTATTATAAGCTCTGGCAAGCTGCTGCTGGTAGGCTGCGAGCTGAATTGCAGTCTTCTCCTTTCTTTCTTCTAGTAGGTCCAGATCTCGGGCTAAGAGTACATCATTAGTCCCATTCTCTATTTCTTGGGTTCTGATCCCAAGGATGTCGACTTCAAGCGGAATGACAACTTCTGTGCCATAGGTCATGGCAAAGGGGGATTCCCCCGTTGATCTTCTCGGCGTAGTCCGATATGCCCAGAGCACACTTGGTAGTTCATCCACCCACTTTCTTTTTACTGCCTGCAGTCTCTTCTTTATCGCATCTAGGATAACTTTGTTGGATGCTTCTGCTTGACCATTGCTTTGATGAAAGCTTGGGGTTGAAAAGTAGTTCTTGATTTTGAACTTTGCACAGAAGTTCTTGATTAGCTTGTTGTCAAATTGTGTTTCATTGTCAGCAACTATTGCTCTCGGAATCCCAAATCTGGTGATGATGTTCTTCCATAAGAAGTTCTTCATGTCTACGTCTCGAATCTTGGCTAAGGGCTCAGCTTCTATCCACTTGGTGAAGTAATCTGTTGCTACCAGCAGGTATTTTCTTTGTCCAGTTGCTTGGGGCAGTTGCCTAACAAGATCCATGCCCCATTGGGCAAACGGCCAAGGACTGGATACTAGGTTAAGGTCTGCTGCTGGCTGGTGTATCAGTGGGGCAAACCTTTGGCATTTTTCACACTTTTTGACATAGGCTTCTGCGTCCTTTTGCATGTAGGGCCACTAATACCCCTGAGTAATGGCTCTATAGGCTAGTGATCTGCCCTCGGTGTGGCTTCCACAGATTATTTCAGGTATTTCATATAGAAAATCTTCAACTTGTGATGGGTGTACACACCTTAAAAGGGGTCCAGTGAAAGATCTTCTGTAGAGATGTCCTTCTGCTGTTAGACTGAATCTTGCCGATTTCAATCTGATCTTGTGTGCCTCCTTGTGGTCATCTGGCATCTTTCTTTCTTTCAGGAATGCAACAATTACATCCATCCAGTTTGATCCCATGTCCACACACATTGCATCATGCTCTGTGGTCAGTGGTTCGATGCTCGGGCCCGACAAGTATTCGACCATTATCGTCCTTGCTTTTTCAGGTTGTATTGCACTAGACGTGACTGTTATCATCTCGGCTAACCTGTTGTAGTCGACAATTCTGAATTAAAGTTACTAACCTGTTGACTTCCTTTGCGTAGGCTGACATCCTTTCATCTCAAGCTGCAAATTCGCCCGTTGTCTGGTTAACTATAAGCTGGGAGTCACAGAAGACTATCACCTTATTTGCTTCTGCTGCTACCGCCAGCTTTAGTCCTGTAATCAATCTTCATATTCTGCTTCATTGTTTGAGGCCTTGAACCCCAATCGAATGGACTGTTCCAATACTTCTCCATCTGGAGATACCAGTACTACTCCTGTCCCTGCCCCTTGTCGGTTTGAGTTCCCATCGACAAACAGTCGAAAGGAGTCGCCGATGTAAATGCTGCAGGGTTTGAGTTTTTCTTTTTTCCTTTGTTCTGTTGCATTTGGCTGGGCTTCTCCTTGCTTGCTTGGACATCGTTCACCTCGGCTCAACGGAGCCCAATGTGCGATGGATTCTAGTGTGAATTCGGCCACGAAGTCGGCCAAAACTTGGCCTTTGATTGCAGTTCTGGGTCTGTACTCCAAGTCATACTGTCCCAAGGCCACTGTCCATTTAGCTATTTTTCCAGTCAGGTCTCCTTGTTGTAGCAAAGACTTCAAGGGGTGTTCTGTTAGCACCACAATTTTATGGGCCTGGAAGTAATGGTTCAGTTTTTTTGAAGCCATTACTAAAGCCAGTGCTAATTTTTCTAAGGGTAGATACTTTGTTTCTGCATCGGCCAGGGTTTTGCTTACATAGTAAACAACCCTTTGCTCCCCTTTTTCTTCTCGAATTACCACTGCGCTTACTGTGTGTTGTGAGACTGCTAAGTACAAAAACAACTCCTCCCCAGGTTCTGGATTTGAAAGAACTGGAGCTGTGGTCAGATACTTCTTCAGGTCGGTCAAGGCGGCCTCACATTCTTCTGTCTATAAAAAATTTGTGGCTTTCTTTACTAAGTTAAAGAAAGGTTTACACTTGTCTGAGCTTCTGCTTATGAACCTGTTCAGAGCTGCGGCCCTTCCAGTCAACATTTGCACCTGTTTTGCCGACGTCGGGCTCTTCAATTCCAAGATGGCCTTAATCTAATCTGGGCTGGCCTCAATGTCCCTTCTAGTCACCAGGTATGTTAAAAACTTACCAGATCCTACTCCAAATGCACACTTCGCTGCATTGAGTCAGAGCTGATATGTTTTAAGGATGTCAAAGACTGCTTTCAGGTCGGCCAAATGACCTTTAGGTTCCTTGGTCTTCACGACCATGTCATTGATGTAAACTTCCCCCGTTCTGCCAATCAGGTGTTTGAACATCTTGGTTACCAGTCTTTGGTAAGTTGCTCCTATGTTTTTCAACCCAAAATGCATCACTCTGTAGCAGTACAGACCTTTTGGGGTGATAAATGCAGTCTTCTCCTCATCTGGGGGATACATGGCTATCTGATGGTATCCCCTGTAGGCATCCATGAAGCTCATCCTTTCATGCCCTGAAGTGGCGTCTACCAGCTGGTCAATCTTGGGTAGAGGAAAATTGTCTTTAAGACAGGCTTTGTTCAAGCTGGTAAAGTCCACGCAGACCCTCCATTTACCATTCTTCTTCTTCATTACTACTGTGTTTGATAGCCATGTCGGGTAATCTACCTCTCGAATGGCCTTGGCCTCGAGAAGTCTGTCTAATTCCTCCTTCACTACTTCGACGTGTATCAACGTCGGTCTTCTTGCTCGTTAGATCACTGGTTTTGCCAACCTATCAACATTCAGTTTATGGCAAGTGACCTCGGGGTCAATGTCAGGCATCTCATAAGGTGTCTAAGCAAACACCTCAATATTTGCTCTCAAAAAAACTTCAAACTCTTTTTCTTCTTCTTCGGTTAAGCCCGATCCAAGAAGGAAGAAGCGTTTCTCCATCCCCTTCTTGGACAAGGATTTTCTTCAGTGCTTCTTCGCTCTTCTTGGCTGGCTCCTTGCCGACATCCTCTAAGACCTCCATGTCTTCGTCTTCGATCTCTGCCTTCTCTGGTTTTCTTATGCTGCAGGTGGATTTCATTGCTGCCATGGAGTAATTCTTTGCCTGCAGCTGATCTCCTCTGACCTCCTCAATCCCATGCTCTGTTGGGAACCGCAATAGTTGATGCAAAGTTGAGGGAACAGCCCTCATTGCATGCAACCATGGTTTTCCCAAAATGATGCTGTAAGGGGAGGGTGTGTCAATTACGGTGAACTCTGTTGTTATCTTCCTGGTACCTGCCTGCACCTCCAAGCTGGTTGTTCCTAGTGTCCATGTCGGCGTTCCATTGAACCCGACCATTGGGTTATTGGATTGCTCCATATCATCTGGGTGAAGGCCAAGTTCCTTGTAACATCGGACGTACATGATGTTACAAGAGCTGCCTTGGTCAATCAGGATGCGCCTTACTTGGCATTCCCCAACCTGGAGGGATACTACCAAGGCGTCATTATGCGGGTGCTGCACTATCTCAAGGTCGGCTTCAGAAAAGGATACTACTGGTCTTTGGCACTCCTCTGCCCGATGTCTCTTCTCCCCGACGTGGTAGACATGCTGCAAGTGTTTCACTTTTTGAGTCTCTCCCCTGATCTCATTTTCGCTGACCTTCGAGTGAATTACTTTAATTACCCGAGGTCCTCCTGCTTGAGGTTGCTGTGCTGGGGGAGGTGGGGCTGCTGTCGCTTGAGGCAATCTTGCATGTTCTTCACTTGTTCTGGCCTCATCGACAAGGTCTCTCAGGTGGCCTTGCCTTACCAGGTCTTCCAAGTGTGTTTTCAGGGCTCTGCAGCCTTGAGTCATATGCCCGTTTTCATTGTGGTAAGCACAATGCCTGCCAAGGTTTCTTTCCATGAATTCTCTTGGTGCCTTTGCTGGTGTTCTGAAATAGGGTTGATTCCGAATTTGATCTAGGACTTTGTGAATTGGGATTCGGAACACAGTTGTTACTGCCTATGCAGCCCTCAGTTCTATCTCTTGCTTGCTCAATCCATTGTTACCTCGGCCTCGCTTCGGCGAGCCGTTTTCCTTCTCTGGCTTTGTCTCCTTGGTCCCCGATGTATCTTCTTCGGCTCTGGCATATTTCTTGATTCTCGCCATGAGCTCTTCTATGCTTTTTGGCAATGTCTTTGCCAAAGATTTTCGCAGTGGACAGTCGTCTTTTTAGCCGTTCTTGAAAGATACGACCGCCACTTTTTAATTACACTCTGGTATTCGGTTGAACACCTCATAGTACCTTTTTGCATAGGCCCTAAGGCCTTCATCTTTACTGATTTTCAGAGCCATCAATGCATCCATCCTTAATGGCTATAACTTGTTTGTCACGAACCTGGCCACGAACATCTCGGCCAGGCCTTCCCAGGTCTTCACGCTTTCCTTTGGTAATTTGTGGAACCAATCTGATGCAAACTCCCCAAAAGATGAGGGGAACACTTTGTAGAGCAATGGCTCGTTCCCACTATACAACGCCATTGGGTTCAAGTATAATCCGACGTGGAAGTTGGGGTCTGACTTACCATCGTATAGTTGGAACCTTGGCATACTGAATCTCTTCGGCACCTCAAATTTGTCTAACTTCACTGAGAAAGGTGTTCTTGGTTTTTCAGGGAAAGTTACCTCGGCATCGGCATTATGCTGCTTCCTCTTGAAATAATCTATCAAGTCTTCTTTGCTCCGCCCAGGAGCTCGGCTATATCCTGACTTCAGTCTTTTCGGCATGCTACTCTCAGCTTCATGATGGGTTCTTTTCGACCTTTCTCCGTGAGTTATGTCGAAGCAGAGCGCCTGCCCCTGAACATACCGGTGTTCTTTTGGGTGTGCCTCCTTGGCATGATGCGTTCTGTGGGACTCTTCTCTCCTCGACCCTCCTCGTCCAACCTCCCTTGAAGGCCGGCGAGAGTGTTTTTCGCTCCTGGTGTTCTGGGGAATTTTTGGGATTGGTTTCTGCCCCCCCTTCTGTGTATTGGCCGCTAGAATCGGCGTGCCCTACAGCGGAAACAGTGGCTGCATAACATTGTTTTGCATTATAAAATTGACAACTGATTGCAGGTCTGCCAATTTGTTCGCCATCTCTTTTACCTCTTCGTCCCTCCGCAGGCATCTACACTTCTATACCTGGAGGTCATCCTCATTGTAGTACCCACTTCGATCTGGCTTCTCTGGTACGTCGCCATCCTGGCCGACGTCTTTCTTGCTGTGATTCTGGTCACGAGTTTTTGTGTTGCGGTTGTCTCCTTCGATGTCAAGGTCGATAGGTTTGCCACTCCCAGCAGGAGTGTCGTTCCCAATCTTTTCCTTCTGTCCGTCACTGGCCATCTATTCTCCTTTCGTTCCCACAAACGGCACCAAATTGTGTGAGTGATTTTCCGATCACACTGCCAACTCAGTAATCAGCTGGAGAGAACTGGCAGAATAGATGACACCTGGCTGACCTGACACCTGGCTGACCTGCAACAGAAAGGGAAGATTCCGGCGGTGGTTCGTCCACCCGGGGGCACTCCGACGATCAAGTCAGTATATCTCTCAAAGATAATCAATAGCACTAATCTCACTATTTAGAATATAGATTGCGTACCTTAGAGCCATTCGGGGTGCCTCTCTTTTATAGTTAACTCAATCCTTGTCCTACTAGAAGCCTAGCTTCAATGGACTCTTGCTCAGTGCTTATCCTGGACTCTCCAAGAGATAGAGATAAACTCCCTAAGAGTGTTATCCTTATCTATGCTAAAGTCCTTCATCATTCCAGGACTCTTGTCCCTTATCCACTTATCTCGGATTCCGATATCTTCGGAGATAACCTCAGCCTTGTCGAGATAACCTCGGCGTCACGACCTGGACACGTGGTACCTCGGCTGGCACGTCGGCGTCACCTTAGCCACGTGTTGGTACTTTAGAAAATATATCCCCATATAAGGTCTAAATTGACAAAATAACAAACTCAAGTTTATTCTATTAGATGGATCAAATCTTGGAGGTTTTTTTTTTTTTTTTTGTAATTAAGCCTTTCATTTTTTATTATGGCTTTAAGGTTTGAGAATTGCAAGGCAAAACTGTTGTACCCTCAATTTTTATAGAATTAAATAATGGGAATTTATATATAAATCCCTTTTAGAGGTGTTCTATTCTAATAAGTTCACAAAGTATCCTTATAACCTAGTTAGTCCTATGCATTTATACTTTTATTCAATAAAGTCATTTTTTCTTGATTTAGTTTTTTGTTAGACTATTATACCTTTATTTCTTTGTTGATATGTATTATACAGAAAAAGAGATATACACATTTCCTTTTTGTTGCTCACTTGTTTCGGTAGTGTTTGTTATTTACTATTTTGATCATGATTCAGTATGATACGTGTCATCAATGGTTCGTTTGTGGTAGGGTTTCGTTTATGGTGATTGTAAAGATTGGGTTGATACGCTTTGAATCTTTGTTTGGTAGGGTTTCGAAGCTTTGGTACGTGTCGGTGAGAGAATATTGTGTTCCTCCATTGTTGTGGTGAAACTTTGTGTTCCTTCGTTGTTGTTTTGTATTCGAAGCTCTGTGTTCATATATTGTTGCTCATTCGAAGCTCTGTGTTTCTCTATTGTTGCAGATCAAAGCTCTATTTGTATCCAGTCGATTTTGTTACAAACTTGTTATTCGAAGGTGGGTTTGGTTTGATTTGGATTGGGGGAATTATAGAATTGCATGGGTTGTTAATGATACTGATGATGACGATGATGAGAATGTAAGTGATGATTTTTTATTTTTAAAGAGGTTGAGATTTTTTAGATTTCTAGTTTTTATTGTTGTCATTGTTTCTGGTTTTTTGTTAACAGCATTGCATCATTAATCTATGTTAATGTTCCCATTAATTTGTCATTTGTGTTGCCAATTAATGTGAATGCTTACACTTCATATAGTTTGGAAGTTTGAGAAATAAGTATTGGGATTGTGAGGAGTGAGTCTCGGGTATAATAATGGGGTTTTCTTTGTAAAGAGATGAGGTGTGTTTGGTTTGATATGGATTGGTATATGGTGGAATTACATGAGGTGTTGATAATAGTGATAATGATGAAGATGAAGATGAAAATGAAGATGAAGATGAAGATGAAGATGAAGATACAGAGGAGGATGTGAGTGGTGATTTTTTATTTTTTGAGAGATTGAGATTTTTGAATTTCTGATTTTGTTGTTGCCATTGATTTTGATTTTTTGTTATTAGATTTTAATTTAGTAATGATTTTTTGAGATTGGTAATGTGTCTGATGTACAAATAATGTAAATGTTCATGTAATTAATCAGTGTTAATATTCACATTAATTTAAAATGAAAAATTGATATTGTGTTGTCGATTAGTGTTAATATTATTCACACACTCATATAATATTGAAGGGTGAATATGTTTTTACTGTGTTCATTACCACTGTGACAAGCCGATATTAAAGTTCACATCAGTATTGCATCAAATTATATAATCACAAGTCTCAACTTTCATTTTGAATGTAACATGATGTGAATGTTCACACTAAAACATATAAATGTGAAGGCTCACATGAATTCTGAAATATAGATAAAGACACTATGGTTTCAAACTGTTAATTACAAATATGAAATGGTGATATTAAAGTTCTCATCAAAATTGCATTGCTTATAAATCATATTAAGCCAATGATTATGTGTACACAATTGTAAAGCAATTGACAAAAATTTGAAAGTTCACATTGATTTGATAATCTCTAAAATTATGACAATATCAACAACACATCAACCGCAAACCATCATTTTTGTGTGTACACAAACATGAAGTATACATTTATGCACAATCAGATTATGAATGTTAACGTCACAAATAAAACATCAAAAAAATTAGTTTAGTCATATTAAGTAAATAGTTATGTGTGCACAATTATAAAAATAACATAAATTAATGTGAATATTAACATTGACTTTGTAGTAGCAAATATTATGACAACATATCATTGTATCTTATTAAGTACAATCAAAATAACTAATTATGGTTCTTTTGTCCAATGTATTCCAATATTTATAAAATCACAAAGAATGTGAAGTTTGAAAAATCTAATAATCCGCTAGATATTGATTTGTGATTATGTATCAATTTAAAGCAATAAAACAATCCCAATCAAACAATCAAGACAAATCGACACAACGATTTTAACGTGAAAAAACCACAATTGGAGTACCTCCAATTGTGATAAAAAAAACCACAAGCAACAGCCACAAAATAATCCACTAAGAAGATATAAAGAAATTACACAGGTATACTCTCAATTACCTAGCGAATCCACGCCCGAATTGAACCAACCCCTATGTGCCTCTTCCAACCCCGTTTTCACCTCAGAATTGTCTTGACGATGAGCCACTTCAGAATCCACCAAAGCTTTAGGCTCAAATTCTTCAAAATCCACCGAAGAACAACTCTCTCTTTTGTGTAGAACAAACAAATAATCCTTTGATGTATACTCTTTAAACCATGAGTTGAATACTCAATCAAAACATCAAAGAAAACTAGTAAACTATCCCTAGATATAAATCTTAATATCCAAGAAGAAGATCTGGAGCAGTAATCCTAAAATCTGATAGAAATACGTACTTATAGAAATCTGAATCGTGATACTCGCTCGAGCGAAGACTCACCCGCTCGAGCGAGAAACCAAAAATGCGTGTTTTTCATAAGTGGCTTCGCTCGAGCCAAACGACCTGTGCTTGAGTGTAAAATCATCTCTTTCAGGTTTTTATATGGACGCAGCATTCGCTAGAGCGAGAACTCCTTCGCTCGAGCGAGCAAGGGCAGACATGCAACTTTGAATGCAATTTTGCATTTTGCTTCGGGGGCGCTGCCCCTCGACCCCGCCTGGGCGCTGCCCCAGACCCGCCAAGGGGCGCTGTCCCCTGGACCCCCGCGAGCTAACCGGGTAGCTCGATCCCCGTCATAATCAGCGAAGTGGCAATCTTTAAAGCATTAACATCACAAACTTCTTTGCAAGGTACAATTCGGGTTGGATTTGCATCTAACAAACTCATAGCCTCACTGAAATAAAAGTGCGAAAACAAGTACAACCGAAAGGAGTTTTGTCAAACGGGATTGCCAAGAATAAAAACCTAACAATCTCCCCCTTTGGCAATGCCGTGACAAAGCACACCTAACAAATAAAATCCTAATCACCCCAACCCATTACAGCCAACAAACGCAAACTTCTTTCTCAAGGTCATGAGCTGCAAAACAACTATTAGTGTCATAATCTCCAAAACAACTATTAGTGCCACAAGAGTATATGGAAAAGTAATAAACATATGACAAGATTATCTTGAAGCATGAGATGGAAAACATGAATAGATGCAAACTAAGACACAAACACCCGACACATGCACTTGCTACACCTGACATATGCACTTGCCTACATTTCTCCCCTTTTTTGTCACGAATTGACAAAGGAAGTTCAATCAACTAAAGCAAGATCATAAACCACATAAGCAATGATATGATGAAGTTAATATCAGGAGCATGGAAGAAGGAAACAATAAAGAAGCAATGCAAAGCAACATGCAAAACAACTAAAGCCAATCTCCCTTACCAAATAAATCAAAGTGATCATGCGAACAAACTCTTGTAATAATAAACCAAACTGCCCCTCACTAAAAACAACCACAAACACTGAAAACAATAAACAAGAAAAACAAAATATAATATGGTGGAACAAGCAAGGAATTTCAGATTTGTACCTTGAAACACACAAGATTATCCAAAAAGCACAATTACTTGAAAACACAATGTGCATAGCCTCTAGAAGATTCCTCACAAAAGAAAGTAATGCATTATGTGAAAAACATAGATCCCATGATAAAAGTGTGTGTGTGACTCTTGGAGTTCGACAAACACTAGATTCAAATCCTAGTAGTGATATGAAAGCTGGACTTCCGACAAGAGAATCTAAGCACAACTAAGGAAAGTCAAACCACTAG
The DNA here is from genome assembly GCF_055761805.1 of Camellia sinensis. NCBI lineage: Eukaryota > Viridiplantae > Streptophyta > Magnoliopsida > Ericales > Theaceae > Camellia > Camellia sinensis. The sequence continues at coordinate 89,165,072 of NC_138963.1, forward strand.
GAATCAAGGGATATTTGGTGAGTAAAGGAGGAGGCTCCCCCTCAATCAATGAATCCTTTATTTTTATTTTTATTTTCACATCTTTTTCTTTTATTTCTTTTGCACATTTTTTTTCCTTTCTTTTGCACACTCATTGGCGGCTGACACGCTCAAGAGTATGGAAATCGAACCAGGGAAGCATGGATATAATAAGGATGACTTGGTTGGTAACTCTGAGGTAGCCTTTTCCTCATGCTTGGACTACAAAGAACAGAGGGGAAAACCATGGAGATGCAAAAAGATGGAAGATGGTTAAGAGACTCAACATCACTTATGATATGCTAGTATAGGTCAATTCCTCCAGAAAAGCAAAAGATACAATGCCAGAAGTCCATACAGAAAAATGATCACTAAGGCAGAAGACTCTAGAATTTGCTAATCTAAGAGTGTGTACAGAATGAGACATACTAATCAAAAAACACACACGCCAAAATGAGTAATGACCATAGAAAGCACACACATATTAACATGTAATGGATATTCTTATCAATTCCAATATGCACCAAGGATCACTCAAAAATTTTAAGCTTGCAAAACCATACTAAGAAAATCTTTTTGGATTTTTTTTTCTTTCTAAACAAAGTAATACAGAAAACGAACAGGCACACATTAAATGACCTAAAAAAAACACACAGAAACCTAAAAACTAAAATGAATAAACAAATTAGCACAAGTCAAGTTTTCTCACCCAAACCGCTTTAGTATGAACAAAGTTGTAAGAATTGCAGTTCTTGGGTGGTATCTTGACGTTGTGGTTCCTTTCCCCTACAATGGGAACCAGCTCTTCGAATACTCTATTGGTCCATCAATTTCAGAAGCTGCCATGAAAGTAAGGAATTGTTTATGTCCCTCTTTGCCTTGATCTTCGTTGTCACTTTTATATTCATCAGATTCTAATTCATCATCCCAAGTGATAGCAAGAGCTTTCTTCTTCCTCAAACGAGTGGGGTATTCTGAAGCAAAGTGGCCAAATCCTCGGCATTCATAGCATTGGACTCTTTTAGAGTTCCCTTGTATCTTTCCTTTCTCCTTCTTGGCTATAGAATTAATTTTGAGTTTATCTTTGCCTTTAGATTTATGAGTATGAGTAGATTCCAAAAGATTAGGATTCTTTTTCAAAAAATATTTTTTAAATTGTTTAACAAAAGCAGCCGTAATTTTGGAATCTATCTCACAATTCTCAACAGAATCCTCTCCAACTCTATGAGCACTACTAAAAGCAATAGCATCTTTTTGTTTCTTTTTGAAATTCCTATGTGCCTCATAAGTTTGGAGATTTCAAACCAAGTGATCCAGCTTGATGTTGTCAACATCTTGAGCCTCCTCAATAGCCGTAACTTTTGGTTGGAACCGATCGGGCAAGGATCTCAAAATTTTTCCCACAACTTTGGATTCTGGTATTTTTTTCACCTAAATTGAAGCTGGAATTAACAATGTCACTCAAATTTGCATAAAATTCATCAAAGGTCTCACTATCTTTCATTGAAAAGTTTTCGAAACTAGACGTAAGCCTTTGAAGTTTTGAGCGTTTAACAGAAGGAGTGCCCTCATAAATAGTTTGTAAAATATCCCAAGTCTCTTTTGCGACTTCACAATTGCAAATTCGTAAACTCTTCACGTGTGACAGTGCAAAAGAGAGAATTGATAGCTTTACTATTCCAGCTACTATTTTGGTAATCAATTGTGTCCCACTTATCGATTGGTTTGGGGAAAGTTACTCCATCAACAGTAATCGTTGGTTCGGTCCACCCATACATGATAGATTGCCAAACTTTTTCATCAATAGATTTTAAAAACGATCTCATCCAAGCTTTTCAAAAAGAATAATTGGATCCATCAAGTAGGGGTAGTCGAACCATAGAATTTCCCTTATGAATTGAATCCATTATCACAAATCAAGCAAGATCTCGCGCAAAAGTTTAAAAAAAACAAAAGAGCGACCCGCTTTGATACCAACTGAAAAATCTAGAAATCCGCTAGATATTGATTTGTGATTATGTATCAATTTAAAGCAATAAAACAATCCTAATCAAACAATCAAGACAAATCGACACAATGATTTTAACATGGAAAAATCACAATTGGAGCACCTCCAATTGTGATAAAAAAAACCACGAGCAACAGCCACAAAACAATCCGCTAAGAAGATATAAAGGAATTACACAAGTATACTCTCAATTACCTAGCGAATCCACGCCTGAATTGAACCAACCCCTATGTGCCTCTTCCAACCCCGTCTTCACCTTGGAATTGTCTTGACGATGAGCTACTTCAGAATCCACCAAAGCGTCAAGCTCAAATTCTTCAGAATCCACCGAAGAACAACTCTCTCTTTTGTGTAGAACAAACAAATAATCCTTTGATGTATACTCTTTAAACCATGAGTTGAATACTTAATCAAAACATCAAAGAAAGCTAGCAAACTATCCCTAGATATAAACCTTAATATCCAAGAAGAAGATCTGGAGCAGTAATCCTAAAATCTGACAGAAACACGTACTTATAGAAATAAAGAAAACTAGTAAACTATCCCCAAATATAAACCTTAATATCCAAGAAGAAGATCTGGAGCAGTAATCCTAAAATATGACAGAAACACGTACTTATAGAAATCTGAATCGCGATGCTCACTCAAGCGAAGACTCTCTCGCTCGAGTGAGGAACCAAAAACGTGTGTTTTCCATAAGTGTCTTCGCTCGAGCCAAACGACCTGCACTCGAGCGTAAAATCATCTCTTTTAGGTTTTTATACGGACACAGCATTCACTCGAGTGAGAACTCCTTCGCTCAAGCGAGCAAGGGCGGACATGAAACTTCGAATGCAATTTTGCATCTTGCTTCGGGGGCGTTGCCCCTCGACCCGCCTGGGCGTTGCCCCGGACCCACCAAGGGGTGCTGTCCCCTCGACCCCCGCGAGCTAACCGGGCAGCTTGATCCCCGTCATACTCAACAAAGTGCCAATCTTGAAAGCATTAACATCACAAACTTCTCTGCAAGGCACAATTCGGGTTGGATTCACATCTAACAAACTCAATCCTCACTGAAATAAAAGTGCGAAAACAAGTACAACTGAAAGGAGTTTTGTCAAACGGGATTGCCAAGAATAAAAACCTAATAAAGTTCATATTGATATTTTTCTCGCTAATGTAAAATGTGTCTTTGGATGCCTTATACGTCTCTAGTACGCGTACAACGACATCATTGAACTTTATGCATTTGTCGAGGTCAACTTTACCACTCCTCAACACATGAAACAACGGCCAAAATGGTGTTTCCTTCAAACAATCCAGGTGTGGATCCGAAAACCTGGTGCTCATCATCAGTTTCACTAACACAGTGATGTTAGATTGGTAGTTGATATTTTTCATGTTCACTTTTGGGGGGTTGGCTATTTATTCGAGTTCGTATTTGATGTGGAACTATTCTCTCTTTCTTTTGCCATGAAATCTATAGGTAACATCTGTTTGTTCAATTACAAATAAATTTACTGTTAATAGTCACAAATGATAAATGATAACAAGTGCAAACTATATGTGTCGTGAATAGTAGAATGATGTGACCATGGTTGCATTGAGCAAAACTATGATGTGAATATTCACATGAACAGAATACAACACAGGACAAAATAACAAAAGTCAAATACATGGTGTCAACATTCATATTGACTATATATCACGTCACTAGTTCATGTGTTTGAAAAATTAACAAAATCTTGGGAGTTCAAATTATTTGATCACTATCAACGACACTAACAAGGACAACTACCAAAATTGGAAGGAAAATAACAGATGAAATATAGAATAATATATTACAACTATTAAACTAATACGGTGTATACATGATGTGAATGTTCACATCGTTACATTATATATTTGACTTTGAATGTTCATAGTCAAATATATGGTACGAATATTCACATGGATCATATTTCATGCTACTTTCTATTTTCTATGAAAAATAATAAAAAATTAAGGGTTCAAATTATTTAATCACCATCAACAATCAACAATCAACAACACCAACACCAATAAGGCCAATATTCACAAAAAGGAGAAAAATAACAACAATATTATGAAATAATAGCATATTACAACCAATCAACAAAAATGATGATCACATGACGTAAATGTTCACATCAGTTCATTATAATCAAATGTAAAGGGGGGAACACAACAATGATATTTATTAAATAGTTGTTTTGAAATTCACATTGAACCAAAATGAGGAGGCAAAGATGGGTGCTTACGCTTGTTCCTCATTTTGGTTGATTATGCACGTCGTCTGATATGAACTTTTGTAGAGTTTGTCTTCAAATCATCGGCAACAATCGAACGACAGTAGGTCGACAACGAACGAATGGCGATTAGATGGAATCAATGTGAACTTCCACAACGGCGAATCATCACTTCAACCTACATTCTAGTCGTCAACAATGACTCAGTGATGGTGCGATGTGGAACCTAGGGTTTAAGAGAGACAATGGTGAGGGTTTTGGGAATGAGAGATTTTTGCATGAAATATGGAATGATGAAAGAGGAGTGTTTTAATCGGGTTTCAATTCAGGAATGGAAATACGTGCGAGAAGACTTGATGACTATTTGGTCTTATTACATCAAATAAAACCTAATGGAATAGTCAAAAATATTTTGGATTTAATGGAATAGAACTTGTGGGTAAGTGGTTTGGAAATACTCTTCGGGATCTTGGGGAACGCTTGTGATCCTCTTTTGGTCACCTGAAAAATAATAAACACTCCGGTCGGAGGTGCCGGAATTAGCACTCCGACGGGCAAGTTAGTATTTACACTCGAGGAGGCTTGTATTCTAAGCTAAGCATAGTAATTCTCACATACCTCTTTAGGACTGAAGATCTTGTATTTATAGTATTCTCTTAGGGCTCTCGGGCCTGGTCCACTCCTACACAGCCCTTGTTTTACTGGCAGGAATGCCGGCTCTTTTATTCGGCCCCAAAATTGGATAGGGTCAATGCCGAATAGAAGTTATGTTCTGAACCGAATTGGTCCGCTCCTGTTGATCCAAAATTATTCGGCTCCCACAATTGCCCCCCAAACACCCCACTGGCACCAGTTAGTCGGCGTGTTTGGCTTCTAGTCTGGAGGTTACAAATCTGGCGGTTATTCCTCTTCCCGATGCATGTCAGAACGCGTACATGCTTCTTGGTCATTATAACACTTTTTCGCCCCTTCGTACGCTGCCTCCATTTAATGCGATTTGAATTTGTCTCTTCGAATGTATGCTTTGAATACTCGAAGATATCTGGCTCGTCTTCCAGTGGGACTCCTGCATTCCGCGGCTTCTGCAAGCCCTTGTTTCTCGATCTTTCCTTCGCCTCCTGTAAGTTTTTTTCTCCTACATTTTTTTATCCCCCCTCTTTATTTTCTTTTAGTTTTTTGTAATCCTTGAGTCAGCAAGAATGGCAAAACATTTGAAGGAGCTCCTTTCTGCGGATCGAATCTCCGGCTTTCGATGCCACTTCTCCATCCCTGATGACGTCCATCTATCACTTGTGGCAGACAGCACTACTGATATGGTGAGGGAAGACGAGAACATAATCGTCTTTCCTCTCCTATTAATTGTTGAGGGCGGCGTCCGTTTTCTTCTTCACCCACTTTTGAGGGCCGTTCTTCGGTACTGGGATCTTATTCCTTCCCAGCCCAATGTGAACTTCTTCCGCATCATAATGGGCATTGTAGAGATAAATCGGCGTCTTAGAGTCAATTTAGGTATTCCCGCCATTCGGCACTGTTATGTCCTAGCCAAGTCTACTGGCCATCTGGGACGCTACTTCCTTAGAGCCAAGGACACTGACCACCACTTAGCAACCATGCTTGCTAGCTCTGGCAAGCGTGTCGATGACGTGATGGTCGTTGTCCGCGGTAATTGGGAATTCGACGAAGGGAAAGATCGCTTAGATCCTGTGCCGAGGCAAAAAGGCGAGCCAGGTGGCCGACCAAATCACTGTTTCTGTTACTTACATATGCATGTATTCGACATTTTAGCTCACCTAATCGTTTTGTCTACACAGGCAGCGACTTGAAGAGAGTGTTGACTTCAGACGACGAAGTTGTGCTCGCAGAAATTAAAACCGCGCTACAGTTGATCGGCCATCCAGACCTTCAAAAACAAGAGAGGGCAGCCCACATTCTCCTGGGGTACGAGCCAACCTACACGACGTTCTCGGCGGTAGATAATATTCCCATCGCGCAAGGCGATAACCAACTGACGGCCCTCATCTTCCCCAACTTCAAAAACTTGAGGTAGATTGGCCTCAAATCATCTGATTCTGAGCACGTGGAAGGACAAGTTGCCGAACCTATCGTCGAGGACCCGAAGGAGTTGGCCGCAGAAGTTGACGAAGCCATCAATTCGGCCTTTGAAGAAGCCGGGTTGAACTCTCCTGATCCTTCGTCTGCATCAGGCCGAGGGGACGCCGAAGATATCTTTACGAACTTGGGAGATCGTCCCGGCGATTTCTCTGAGGATATGTCCGGGGATAATCTTACGCAGATGGCACGAAAAAGGAATGCCGAACGCATGACCGCCCGACAAAAGGCCGTAACCATCCGTTCTGGACTTGTCCCGACTGAATCTATTGCTCCCGTTGTCGTACAAGAAACGGCTCACGTTGTTGTGGCCGAGACGAAAAAGGAGGTCGCGCACCCGAGTATGGAAGTTCGGCCGATTTCAGAGGATCGGGGCGAAAAATGAGGTGCTGAGTGTGAGGATGGCTCCGAAGGGGGCCCCTTGGAAAAACGGCCACGCATGGAGGAGTCGGCTGTGGTTGCTCCTTTTGTTATTGAGCCAAAGATAAAAAATATGCCGATCTCCTCTGAAGCGTCGGCTCTGAAAGATGCAGCTATGGCACTAAGCTTGGTTGCCTCGGTCTACTTACCGGTTGACAAGACGTTTCGTGCCGAGCCGGATTTGGCGACAATAGTATTAGCCGCCCAGTCAGCTTTTCTGGTATGTGACTGAATCTTTGGTTTGGTTTGCATTTGATGTTTGTTGGCATATGACGATCCTTTATTTTGCAGACGGTTGGAAGGATCGCAGAATTGGGCCGCCGCCAGTATGACGCTGTTGAAAGGATTAGCCCTTTGCAGTTTGAAGTCGAGGGTCAAAGGAGCAGGGCGGAGTTCGAGGCAATGAGAGCCGTGATAGAAAGCGCGCGAGCCAAGGCTGAGAAGAAAAGGGCCAAAACTGCTGATCAACTCAGGGCTAACGTTGAGGAGAGGGCAAATGCGAGCGAAGAGTCGCTTAAGTTAGCCAAAGAGGCGCTTTCCAAGCTGGAGGCCGAGTTTGGAGAGTTGAAGCTGGCTAAAGAGAAAGCCGACTCTAAGTCCTCGGCGACGTTTGAGGCTGGGAGGAGCTCCGCCTTTAAGGACTATGTAGAAGAAGTCCCTAAATTTGAGAATCGGGGGTTCAAACACGGGTGGCTCATAGCCCTTGCTGCCGCTGGAGTTACATTGGCCACGCCAATTCCCTACGAGCAAGTGGACGTTGAGCCGCTTGAGTCTGACCCTAAGACTTGATTTGGGAGACATTCTAGTTTTGCTAGCTTTTTTTTTTCTTTTTTTTTTTTATTTCAATGTCTGTTTTTGTTTAGTAGATTTTCATCTGTGTGGGATTTTCATATATAAAATGTCCGCTGTTAGTGCCCAATTTATGAATGAAAATTTCATACGCTTCCTAGATATTTCTCGTATTGTTCATTGTATGAGTAGACAATTAGGAGAATCAGTGGTTAGGACAAAATTCCAAGACTACGTGAGACGGCAGGCTTACAAACCGACTGAGCTTAGCGATCTGATTAAAACAATGAATCTGCCCTTGCCCTAGCGAGTTCGCGATTGTAGAATGCCGAATAACACGTCCATAGGAACCTTGTGTTGAGGCATCGATTAGGGGAACGGTTGGGGCACTTAAGCCGACTAGATTGATGAATCTGCACTTGCCCCAACGGGTTCGTGATCGTAGAACGCCGAATAACACGTCCATAATAACCTTGTGTTGAGGCATTGATTCGAGGAACGACTGGGGCACTTAAGCCAACTAGATTGATGAATCTGCCCCTGCCCCAGCGGGTTCGCGATCGTAGAATGCTGAATAACACGTCCATAAGAACCTTGTGTTGAGGCATCGATTTGGGGAACGGCTGGGGCACTTAAGCCGACTAGATTGATGAATCTGCCCTTGTCCCAGCGGGTTCGCGATCGTAGAACGCCGAATAACACGTCCATAAGAACCTTGTGTTGAGGCATCGATTCGAGGAACAACTGGGGCACTTAAGCCGACTAGATTGATGAATCTGCCATTGCCCCAGCGGGTTCGTGATCGTAGAACGCCGAATAACTCCTCCATAGGAACCTTGTGTTGAGGCATCGATTCGGAGAACGACTGGGGCACTTAAGCCGATTAGATTGATGAATCTGCCCTTTCTCCAGCGGGTTCACGATCGTAGAACGCCGAATAACACGTCCATAAGAACCTTGTGTTGAGGCATCGATTCGGGGGATAGCTGGGGCACTTAAGCCGACTAAATTGATGAATCTGCCCTTGCCCCAGGGAGTTCAAGATCGTAGAACGCTGAATAGATACGATTGGGGCATATGATTCGTTCGGCGCCGGGTAGTTGGCGCTTCAACATTGAGGGGATTGCCTCAGAGGTGCTGCCCCCGTAGGGAATAAATGGGCGTGTACTTCGTGAACGAGGGTCTTATTTATGTGTTCATTCAGTATTTCAATCCAGCTGTTTAAGGAAGATTGAACAAGCGCAAATGTCAAACAAACTTTTCTTCAACAACAAGGGCGAAGCGAAGACTCTAGCTGAGCTGGGAGGAGCTATGAGTCAAAGCAGTGAACCTTTACACACGGGCAGTAGGACTTCGAGGGATCGGGAGAGGCGCCAATCTGCTCATCGTCGGAGTAGGTCGCCCAGGAAGGACAAACAGCCACAGCGTAAGTCTCCTCAGCTTGGTTCCGGCAGGCAACCTGACGCGACTCCTCGCCTATTGAGTTTTGCAGTCTTCGTGGGTAATAGACCAATGACAGAGGTAGACTCGATCATTTGAGATCCGAATGTGGCAGTCGAGTTTGCTCGACAGATTTTCCCGCCCGAAGTTCAGCAGTCGATGGTAGATCGACAGGATTTCGAAGTGTTTCGTGAGGGCGTTCACGGGGCGGTGAGGGGACTGTACACGGCTTATGAGATCGGCATGCGTCTCCGCGCCGCTTACCGCGACATAGAACAGAGAGATGAACGCATTCGGAAGTTAGAAGCTCGCACCGAGAAGGACGAGCACGAGCTAAGAAAAATCAAGTCTGGCCGGCCCCAATCAACCAGCCACCCCAATCCGGTTGTTGAAGAGAGGGTTACTCAGAGGCTGATTAGCGATGCGATTGCCGATCGTAATACGGCTAGTATGTTCACGATCAAGACTGCGAGGGGTATGACTTATGAAAAAGGCTTCCATGACGACCGAAAGGTCGGAATTCAGAAGACCAAGGAGAAACTCGTCGAAGAAGTTTGCCGATACAAAAATCGTGGATTTAGGCATGATTGGATCAAGGCGCTTCTGCAAGTTGCGAGTCTTCAATCGGGAGGGTTGGATTCGGCGTTTCCGTTATATCAACAGAATGATTTTCCCTTCTTCGCATTCAAAATTGAGAAGAGCGATGACGAAGAAGCCGCCGAACCCAAGAAATCCTTGTAATGCTTACGTAGATTGAAAGTGAAATTATGTATTTATTCGCTGAATTTAATAAGATGCTTAGTTCTCAATCTGTAGCGTACTTGTTATTTATATTAGTACTCATTTTATTCCAACTTTGCTTCATTGAAATTTTATTCGGCACACGCATATTTTCTGCGGAGGCCATTTCGGCCTGAAGGCGTCATGCGCCGATGGGGCTCCGAATCTGGAGGCTTTTTCGGCCCAAAGACGTCATACGCCGATGGGGCTCCGACTCCGAAGACAGTCGGCCCATCTATAATTTCTGTTTATATAATTAGGCCATTTTAGTAAGGCAGAAATTAGTGCATGAAGTGGCTGTGGCACGTATCGATCGGCATGGGGCCAAGATGCTCGGCCGGTCAGATTAATAAATCTGCCCTTGCCCCAGCCAGTACATGGACTTCAAGGCATTTGCCCATAATTGGCGTTTATATAATTTAGGCCGTTTTAACAAGGCAGAAATTAGTGCATGGAGTGGCTGTGGCAAATGTCGCTCGGCAGCCGTCGTTTGGAGTTCAGTGTTAATGAAATCGCCTCGGGGCCACTGCAAAGTTTTTAGAAACAAAATGCCTCGGATTTGTCGCTCCAGTGACTTCATTTTCTGTGCACAGACTCGTTTTAGAACGATTTTGTTGTGTGGGGTTATGTAAGTGTGATCGTCGAATGGAGCTTTTCTTCAGCAGGGAAGAAGGTCGGACTCTGGTTGAGTCTGATATTGCGACGAATCACAGCGGGGAAAACACTCGCACGGGAGGCAGGGTGCTCAAGAAACATCAGCCTTTAAGTCATCAAAGCAGATCACCTCGAAAGAAGAAATAGTGATGGCGAAGTTGTCCGCAACCGCAGCCAAGAAATGGGGCCGACATAGCTTCGCGGCCATTGAGTATTACTGCTTTCGTGGCGAATTCCTTTCTTGTCTTGGATCTTGGCCTTGACATTGTCTATGGTGCCAAAGGTTTCCTGCCTCAAGGGCGATTATCTCGTTGGGGTGAATCGTGGACTCGAGCGCGGTCAAATCAAAGCATTTTAAAGTTGCGGGTGCCCTCTGATCAGCGGGCATTGACTTGGCGCTGCCGCTTGTACAGCGTGATGTCGTATGAGAATAGATGTTGTAATGCTTCGAATGTGGATGGCGTTTTTTGTAATTACTGTTTAATTGAATAAAATGTTTCATTCCAAAAGTTTATCTCGTTATGAACTTTTGTATGTTTAATTTGAGCATCTTACTTTGAATGCTGGCACGTTTTGTTTTGTTCATGCGATTGTACTGGTTTCAGCCTACATATCCCTACTTAGATGTGTAAATGTTTTTATTTTAGAAGGGCGCTCCGAATCGGGAGGCTTTATCGGCCCAAAGACGCCATGCGTCGATGGGGCTCTGGATCCGGAGATTTAATTTGGCCAATCGTGACATCCACGAAGGGCGCTCCGAATTCGGAGGCTTTATTGGCCCAAGGACGCCATGCGCTGATGGGGCTCCGAATCCGGAGACTTAATTCGGCCAATCGTGACATCCACGAAGGGCGCTCCTAATTCGGAGGCTTTATCGGCCCAAGGACGTCATGCGCCGGTGGGGCTCTGAATCCGAAGACTTAATTCCACCAATCGTGACAGCCGCGAAGGGCGCTCCGAATTCGGAGGCTTTATCGGCCCAAGGACGCCATGTGCCGATGGGGCTCCAAATCTAGAGACTTAATTTGGCCAATTGTGACATCCACGAATGGCGCTCTGAATCCGGAGGCTTTTTCGGCCCAAGGACGTCATGCGCCGATGGGGCTCCAAATTCGGAGACTTAATTTGGCCAATCGTAATATCCACGAAGGGCGTTCCGAATCTGGAGGCTTTATCAGCTCAAGGACGTCATGCGCCGATGGGGCTCCGAATCCAAAGACTTAATTTGGCCAATCGTGATATCCACGAAGGGCGCTCCGAATCCGGTGGCTTTTCATCCCAAAGACATCATGCGCCGATGGGGCTCCGAATTCGGAGACTTAATTTGGCCAATCGTGATATCCATGAAGGGCGCTCCGAATCCGAAGGCTTTATCGGCCCAAGGACGTCATGCGCTGATGGGGCTCTGAATCCGGAGACTTAATTTGGCTAATCGTGATATCCACGAAGGGCGCTCTGAATCCGAAGGCTTTATCGGCCCAAGGACGTCATGCGCCGATGGTGCTCCGAATCCGAAGACTTAATTTTGCCAATCGTGAAATCCACGAAGGGCGCTCCAAATCCGGAGGCTTTTGAACTAGATTACAGAATCAGTAAACAGGCGTTTTTGCATTACAGAAGTGGAAAGTGTATATGGTGAACCGCTTAGAACCAATATCATTCCCACAAGTCGGGTTTTATGATAGAACTCGTGCCTAATTCTCCATCAACCAGCCTTCTATCGTCCAAAAATACCTTCAGGGAAAACTTTATCGACGTGCAACAGCGCAGCTGGATGCGTTGATCAGACGTCTTAAGAAGCTGCTATCGGTATCGCCTACAGCTTCCGTGGCTTCTTATCACAAAGCCGTCCAACTTTATCGAGACTTTTGATTTGATGCTTTAATAGAGTTGACCTGCGTCTCCGTTGGTGTCTTTTTAGAAATGAGATAGCATGCCTGTGCGGATTGCCGGGAACCCCGGATTTGCTCAACGCCGTGTTCGGTCGGGAAGTGTAGTAGCTGATGATAGGTGCTTGGTACGGCCCGAATAGTATGCAACCAAGTCCGCCCCATAATGAGGTTATACGGCGAAGGGAGCTTGACAACCAGGAATTCCACTTCTACCGTTTAGGAGCCCGCCCGAACGGGTAACATGATTTTTCCCAACGGATACTCCGGATTCGCGTTGAGGCCGAACAATGAATGAGGAGCCGAAGACAAGTCTGATTCATTGAAGCCGAGTTTGATGAAAGTCTCGTAATACATGACCTCCGAAGTGCTCCCCTGGTCAATGAGGGTGCGTTCACGGGTAAACCGGTTCACGTGTAGTTTAATAACCAATGGATCAATATGGGGGAGTGTTATGCCGATAAAATCGGAATCGTCAAAGATAATGCTCGGCGCTTGGTGGGGCTGTTTCATTTGTGCGCGTTGCTCCTGGGGGGATGAATGGATTGCATACACGATACGTGGCGTTGGAAGATTGTATATCATATGTATAATGCCGAGGGGAGGTGACTCCTACCGAAGGGTGACAGTTTTGATTGTGCTTTTCCAGACGTGTTGCTGGAGCCGACCATCTTGGACCAATTCCTCAATGTGCTCTTTCAAGGCATAGCAGTTGTCCGTATCATGACCGTGATCTTTGTGATATTCACAACGTCTGTCCCGCCTTCTCATGTCAGGAGGTCCCACCATCTTGGACGGCCATTTGAAGAATGGAAGATGTTGGATCTTGGGCATAATTGAGCTGATTGGCTCTGACAACTCCGTATATTTCTTGTCGGCGCGCTTTGTGCGCCTACTATCGACCTGTAGTTGCTCATTGGCTTGGTGTGGGCATCGATCGTTGGATTGGTGAGAATCCTGTCTCTTGTCTCGTTTAGCCCGCTGTCGTGGTTTAGGGCTTTGAGGTGGTGTGGAACTTATTGGCTGAACGATTTCGGGAGAGGCCGTTTTGTTGACCACGTGCCTGGCTTTAACCCGCAAGGCGTCGTCTTCCACTTTGCAGTATTCCTCTACTTTCTTCATTAACCCCCAAACTGTTTTGGGGGGTCTTCTAGTCAAGGAACTACGGAGGGCACTATCTGGGTGTAGTCCCATTTTGAAGGCAGTGATGGCCATGGAGTCCTTGCAAGCGTCATCGATAAGGTTAAAGCATTCCCAATATCGCGCTGAATAAGCTCTTAGTGTTTCTCCTGGCAGGATTTGCACTGCCCAGAGGGAGTCGGCTTGCTTTGTCTGGACTTCGTTGGTAATGAATCTGGCCCTGAAGGATTTCTGTAGTTGGTGGAAGGTTTTGATCGAAGCCGGCTCTAGTTTATAATACCACCGGACCGTCAACGGTCCCAAACTGCTGGGAAATATTCGGCACATGAGGGCCTTGTCGTCTGCATGCAATGTCATGGCTTGCTTGTAGTGGCAAATGTGGTTGGTGGGGTCTGATTTACCGTCGTACAAGGTGAACGACGGTGCTTTAAATTTCTTTGGTAGCGCAGGCTTTGCGATCCATCGTACAAAGGGGTCGTGTTGGTCTTCGTCTGAACTTTTCCTTCTTCACTTCTGCATTGTACGAGGACTTTCTTCGAAAGAACTGGTGGTTTCATGTCGTCCCTTCTTCCTGGGCTACGGGATAATGAGTCGGAGTCGCTAGCAGTGTCTTGTCGTGCTCGAGGTTGTCGACCACCTGCCTTTGGAGATCGTTCCGGATTTAGACGCGCAGCTTGTTTGGACTTCGCCATTTTCAAGGCCAAATCTTCACGAAGATGTTCATTCTCAGCGATCATGTTCTCCAACCTTTGCTCATTTTGCTTTGCCTGTTCCATGATCGCCAGCATTGTCTCGTGCTCCGAAGTCGAGGGTGAGGCGAAATTCAAGGCACGTCGTGCGGCGATAGTTTCTGGTCCAAGCAAGTTTGTTGGAGTAGTTTCATCGTGAGGTGTAGGGTCGACAGTAACTGTCGGAGGATCTTCCGTCACGCTCGCCATGGATGTGCTTGAGTATTCCCACAGACGGCGCCAATTGTGGGTAAGTGGTTTGGAAATACTCTTCAGGATCTTGGGAAACGCTCGTGATCCTCTTCTGGTCACCTAAAAAAGAATAAACACTCCGGTCGGGGGTGCCGGAATTAGCACTCCGACAGGCAAGTTAGTATTTACACTCGAGGAGGCTTGTATTCTAAGCTAAGCATAGTAATTCTCACATACCTCTTTAGGACTGAAGATCTTGTATTTATAGTATTCTCTTAGGGCCCTCGGGCCTGGTCCACTCCTACACGGGCCTTGTTTTACTGGCAGGAATGCCAGCTCTTTTATTCGGCCCCAAAATTGGATAGGGTCAATGCCGAATAGAAGTTATGTTCTGGACCGAATTGGTCCGCTCCTGTTGATCCAAAATTATTCGGCTCCCACAGAACTCTTAGAAATGGGCTTCACTAAAAAAGCTCCCTTAAATCACTTTAGGAAAAATCACTCTTGAGGATCTGAACTCTTTAGGGAAAATTATCCAAAAGTCCCATATCAACATTAGCAACCCCATTTAGTCCTACCAATTAACACATATACTGATAGATCCCATGGGTGATAACATTATCACTACTAGGTCCTATTTTGATTTATATTTTGATATTATGGTCGTTTCTACCCCTTCATTTACTGCGTCACGCAAAATTACAAACAGAGTAGCACGTTGGGTGCATACGGTAGAGACCAAACATCTTTATATTACAAGCATTTTTTATTCCCCACCCCCCAACCCACATATGAGTTCACACACAACACCCAATTCCTACAAAGAAACCCCACAAATGGAACTCCATCAATGGACACATACTGACACAAAAAAACATCCATACACCCATTGTGACACCCAAACACACCTCACTATAAAAGTCACACGTCACACTGTCTCACAAATACAACACAACAAAAACTACTATAGAGCATTTTCCCAATGTGACACCCAAACACACCTCACTGTCACACGCCACACTGTCTCACAAATACAACACAACAAAAACTACTATAGAGCATTTTCCTAATGTGACACCCAAACACACCTCACCGTCACACGTCACTCTTAAAGTCAATCTAACTGTCTTCACGCTGTCATACAACTACAATAAAAGAAAAACTACTATAGGGCTTTTTGCCGCCGTGACACCCAATCAAACCCCACGCCACAAATTCACACAAAACGTATTCACACATAACCCAACAAACGAGGGCATTTCAAGAAGATACACATACCGCAGGACCAAACGAAGTAATAAAAACATTTAAGGACTAATTGCACCAACATTTCACATTACGGGATTTATCAGTAACTCTCCCATAATTTTAAGGTAAATTCTACTATTATTGAATATTATTTTATTATCTTAATTTTAATAATGTACATTTAGATTATTTAATTATGGGATATTTAAACACAAGTCCTATTTTGTGAACTTATATTCCATTAAGTACTTATATAAGATTTTTTGCTCCTTCGAGTCCCATTAATTTTTAATAGATGAAATTACCCTTCAAACAATGGTTGTTTATCATTTGTAATTGTTTATAAAAAAGCATGGTGATATAACATTTATTTTGATTTTCAAAATTTCAAATCATCATATATTTTACAATATATATTTATGTTTTATAAAATTTATATTTCTAGAGTCAACACAATGAAATCTATCAAACAAGATTAATATTAAATACAAAATTATGTAAAACTAAAAATATTTTCTTTTATTATAAATTTACAATTTAAACCATTGTTAATAGTACGTTATCATAATTTACTTAACTGATAATATTTTTTGGTCTAATTTTTCAGTTTTTTCCAAGTTTAAAACTGAAAATATTCTCAATTTAAAACTGAAAAAAATTGATCAATTTTAAAACTAAAAAAAAATTGAGAAATTTCTCAAAAATTGAGAATATTCTCAGTTAATAAAAACTGAGAAATTTATCAGTTTTACTAGATAGTTTCACAAACTGAGAAATTGTTATTTTGGTCTTGTTTGATAGATCTCATTGTATAGACTCCAAAAATATAAATTTCATTAAAAATAAATGTGTACAATAGAAGTTATGAAATTTTTAAGTTTTGAAACAACAAAACAAAAGTAAAATGCCACATAAGCAATACCACTTTAATAAGAGGAAGTATCTAGTACTTTTGAGGTATGGTTAAGTGATTACTAAAAGATTAGTAATTGGTGGAGAAGATACGGCCTACAATTTTGTATTGGGGCATAAGGTGCACTTGTAACACCTAATAAATTTGTATTAGTACTCAATGAATTGAAAATTCTTTCTACTTTTTAATAAGGGTAACACAGTCATATATATATATATAAATATTTTGAAAATAAGACTTTATGGGTTAAAAAAAAAAAAGGATGACTTAATGGAATACCTACCTTATTAATAGGACTTTTAGATAATTAACCCTTTAATTATTGAAAAATTATGAATATCATTTTTGTGGGTGACAGTGGAACAATTCTTATAGTTGGGAGCCCAAATGCGCACTAATAAAATTGAGATTGTAAAATAATGGAAAAATCAAGAAGGCATCCCTTTACAAGTTTGTGTAAGAGTATCAGAACAACAACAATTTGTTTGATAGTTAAAATCCTTAGGATTTCATACTTTAGAAGAATAAAGAAATATTTTACTTTAAAACAATAATCTTGCAATCATAAAACATCTTTTCCAAAACTCTCTTCGTATGACATTCTTTTGATATATTTTTCTTCTTTCTCTCTTCGACATACTTCAGATTTGGAAGTTGTTGTTGGCTCTATCCGTTATTGTTGCCGCCACCACCATTGGCATCACCATCACCATGGTCAATCATATCTATCGCTCGATCTAAAAAAAATCACATCTATCGTTTGCTACTGTTATTGTCACCATCCGTCACTACCACCATTTGCTATTGTCATCATCAATCTAGACACTGTCTGCCACCACCATTGCTACTGTTTGCCACCATCATTGCCACTGTTTGCCGCCGCCACCATCTCTCAACTATCATTCCATTCGTATCTTCATTAAGTTCTTTGTGACATTGAAATTCCTCGCACGATCTCTCTCGATTTGTATATATTTATCTCTTCAATTTTTTCTCATTCTTCTCTTTCTCCATTCATTTTTCTCTGTTCTCTCTATATTGCACAATAAAAGTTCACTGTCACAATGAAATTTCATTCAAAGAAATTTATCTAAGTATAATTTCACTGAGACAATAAGCAAAAGTTTACTTAAAATTCATCATTTTAGAATGCACAATTTGAATTTTAATATATAAATTTGAAATTAGGGACCTAATTTTTGTAATTGATTTTCAAATTTACAATTTTTAATAGAAATTTCTTTGAGTTTGGATAGTGAAAATTTCACTGTGCAATGAAATTTCATGATTATTTTTTTTTTTTAATAAAGATTTTACATTGTTTATAGATTTTATTTGATTGATCTTGATGAAATGATTATAAAATATAAATTTTGGAAAAAATAAAATATAAATAAAAATTTATTAAATTTTAAAGTTTTCAAATCAACTAAAAAGTGAAGAAGTGTTTGCTGCGGTATTTTCATCTAGCTCATTTTTGGAGAACCTTGACTGTATTGAAATTTTTTTTTTTTGTCTTGATTCATCTATAAACTTAGAACGAAGGAGCTGAAAAAAAATTCTCCTAAGATAATATTGAGTAATAATTTAGAAAGATGAAGGGTAATTAACTTCTAATTTTTTAAGCGTACTATGAAGTCGAAAAGAAAATGGAAAGGAGCTATAATTTTTCACATCAAATATATGTTTAAGAAATTAATATTATATGACCAATTTGTGATATGTCACACCAAAACTATATTTAATTATTAAAATTCAATTAATATGTCATTTAACTATAAAATATTATAAAAATGATTTTACAAAATATTGGGCAAAAGTAAAAGTCTAAAATAGTCTCACGCATAATTAAGGATGAGCATACTATACAAATAAATTCTTGTATAACATTACTATATAAAATTAATTTTTTTGTGTTATTTATAGTCAAACTAAATATAGCACCATTATAGTTTACAATTCAAAAAAAAAAAAATTGAGATTTTTTTAATTCATTTGTGAATCATTTTCAAAAATATATGCAAGGACATCTTCCACCATCAACTCAAATTTATGTTAAATTTAAATAATGGTAAAAATTATAAAAACATACTTACACTCCATCTCTTGACCCAAATTTATACTAAATTTAGTTGTAATTAAATATTTGAAAATTTTGGTCAAAACTTTATTTTAATAAAACTTTCATGCATTAAGGATTCCTCGAGAAGGCCAACACGCTCTACTATTATGATTATATCCCTAGTGACTAATTTTATATTTCAAACTTTAAAATAATATAATTTTTTATCTAGATGTCAATTTTTAATAAAATTAGTATTTTTTGAATCTTTTCATCGAGATCTATCAAACAATATCCTTGTTGGCTATGGAATTCTTACAAAAAAATTAAAAATTTATTGTCAAAATTAATTTTACTCTATTTCACAGTAAAATTTTAGGATTATTTACTAATAAATCCTATCTCAGAATCTGTTACACCAATCAGTCTCCACTTTATCTTGTTGTTCCATTTAGTCCTGTTGGTGGGGAAATTTATTCGTTTCTGGTCCCATTTTCCTTGTTTGGAGTTGTTGAGTGGACGATTGTACCCTTTTTGTGTTTATTTGGGACATGAGTTGTGGGATTATTTCCCTCTTTTGATACGATGTAGATTAATTGTGGGAAATTTGAATGATTCATTGTTGTTTTTACGTTTAGGGTTTTCTATAGTGTGGATGGGTTTTTGTGCGACGGTTGTTTGACAATTTTACGGATATAGCATTTTGCCAGTAGCGGCACGCTGTTGGTACGTTCGTTCCCAAATTTTGTTTGCTGTGTTTACTCTCGATTTGTATTCGGGTTGGCTACTATTGTTTTTTGTCTGTCTTTGATATGTGTGACGTAGTTGTACATTTGTGTGTATTAGTGCCATTTGGTTATGTGCAGTGTATGAGGGGGTGAATGTCGTGCATTACTGTGTTTGTGTTTGTTGGCCATTGGCATACGTTTGCCAGTGGCATGTGTGTTTACTCTCGATTTGTATTCGGTTTGTCTGTCATTGTTTTCTGTCTATGTTTCATATACATTTGTGTATATTAGTGCCATTTTGTTGTGTGCGGTGTGTGTGGGGGTGAATGTCGTGCGTTGCTGTGTTTGTGTTTATTGGCCATTGTTGTACATTTGCTAGTGGCATGTGTGGAGAAGGGGGGGTTACATAGGTCATGTTGGGGGGTGTGCTGCGTTATCAGTGGCGTGTTGTCATTTTAGTTGTTCTTTTTTCAATCAATGTTTGGTTTTGATGTAACACATGTTAAGATTGACTGAGGGATGGACACTCAAATCATGTTAATTTGTTCATATGAATGCCGCAATTAATTTGCAGGTTCCGATTTGGTTTGATGACGTGGTTAGTCGTGCGATTTGGTTAGAAGCAAAAATTGGAAAACGATTTGGAATCTGAGTTTGTCAGGAGAATTGGCATGTAAGATTGGAATGATTAGTGACAAATTTATAGGTTTTGACAAAATTGTACAAATTTCTTTTTTAGCTTCAATTGACAATTAAAAGAGAAAAAAATTATTGAAAGACAATTAAAAAAATTGAATTAATTTTGAAAAACTTTACAAAGACGAAAATAATACTTTTGGGAGTTGGATTATTTTGGAAACACAAGAGGTGTGGCACTATAGTAAGATTTTGGGAATAAGTTATGATGTTCTAAGTTTCACTTTCATCGGGGTTAGTTATTCGGGCAACAACACATATGGTTGATAAAACGAACCTTTCAGACCTAGGCTAACCATACCCACTGTCAAGAATGTGAGTTCGAATCCCCACATGTGTGCAAGTTCGTGACTTACTGCTATATGGTTGAGTGACCCTGCTATGTAATAACCACCTAAGGATGACTTTTAAAAAAAATATAAATAAATCATTTTTTTTTAGATAAAATTCTTCTTATAAGGCTAAAGTTGTCGAACCCAATGAAGATAATATTTACGCACGTGGAGAAATAAAATAAAATATACATCTTAATATAAAAAATATGATAATAATTTTTTTCTTGTCGATACAGTTAATGAATTACTAATGAAAGTAAAGTAAGTGTCGCATGAAGTAAAAAGTTAAGAAAATTCAATATAGTTATACTTTTTGTGATTCATTTTGTAATTATTTTTGTATACATAAAAAATTTGTTTGGGATCACCTAACTTTTAACAATAATGTTAAAAACACAAAAATACATGGATGGAGAAGATTTAACAAAAATTGTTGCAAGTCCACTTCTTAAAAATTAAATTTATGTATTTGTTCTCTGTGTTTAATTTTATATTTAGTTGCTATATTCTTAAGGTTATTATATTTTTAATTTTAATCATTTATAATCCATTAAATTAGTAAAAGTAAATTTGGAGGTTTCCTTTTTTTTACACCTTTTCTAGGTGTATATTTATAAAGAGATGCAAATCATGACATGAGTGACTATTGATATATGTGTAAAATGGGTATTAAAATATATTTAAAAAATTGATCAGTGAACATTAATTAGCAGGATATTTAGGTTTCGAAATCCATTTTTAATAATTTAATTGATTATAATTATTGTTTTGTAAAAATTAATGTAGTTTGCACCAATGAAAAAACGAATTCTTGTAATTTAGCTTTTTAGTGACGTCAACATGCAGTTTTATGACGTCATAATGCTTGGTTTTAATGGTCGAACCATGGATAGGATTTGGATCATATGGTGTAGTGTAGGAACTTCTTTTTTTTTTTTTTTTGGGTTAGTACTTGACTATCATATTATTGTAATATCTTGGTATCTTTGTCAATGATTGAATGTGGGGGTGGGACCACCAAACACCAAAATGTAAAATGCCGAGTTTGGGCCCAACGTGGTTGGTGAAAGGTTCGTCAGTGGCCATCTCCTCATAATTTATTATTTTTTTCTTTTTAAACTCAAAAATACTTTTCGTTAAAGTTGTCTTACAAGTTTAAATTTAAGGTTGGATTTTAAGTATAAATTGAACGGAATATAAAGTTGTTTTAAGAAGTAGGTTAAAAGTTAATTTTTTAATTTTTTTGAAAACGGCGTGTAAACAAAAACAGAGATGTGATGTGAGTTAAAAGAGGTTAAAACTAAGAAGTTGACTTTTAATCTCTTCACAAAAGAGGCCATAATTATATTTCACACCTCCTTTTTATTTCATTTTTAAAATTTCTATCTAAATTTTTACTCCAAACACAACTTTAAAGGAGGAACAATCGGGCATTTAACTAAAAATTATAAAACGAGACAATTTATAAAATGTGTCACTTTTTTTTCATTCTAAAAAAATCACTTAAACTTTCTGAGAGATAAATTTTCCATGTGTTAGAATTTAGAAACACAAAGTAGATAATATGCATGATCATCATATTTTATTCTGCTTTGACCTTTGAATTGTCCCAATTAACAGTTTAGAATTCAAGTCAAATTGTAATTGATTTCTCAAGCATCGTTTTAAAAACTGAGAGAGACTTAAATGAAAGAGTTAAATCTATATAACAATGGAAGGCTTCATTTGAAAATGTTTTTCAAATTAATGGTTCAGATCTGTCTAATTTAAAAGCAATGGTTCAGATTTATTTTCAAAAATATCTCTCTCACAAACTATCTTCAATGGTCTAGATTTGTCTAATTTAAAAATAACGGCTGAGATTCAAAAGAGATTCAATGATTTAGATTTATCAAAGAAATAATTCAATGGCCTAGATTTGTTTAACAATCAACTCTTACCAACCACTGCACTGCACTTCACATCATATGTATGTATGTATGAACAAATCTCTGAAGAAGAAGGCTTTGAAGAAGGAACAAGCTCCGAAGAAGGAAGACCAAAGCTTTGAAGAAAGCTCCTCACATTCTTTTTGTTTTTCCATTCATTTTTTTACCTCTGTTTTTTTTTTTTCATTTTTTTTTCTTCATCCCGTCATCCCCACTCATCCAACTTTTCAATCTTTATACCACGATTATACCTTCACTTTGAGAGAGCTTTGCCCTGGCTTCACCCATTGTTTTGCTTTTCCTTGGCTTCAGTTTGAGGTAAGGCACTCATATTTATTTTGCTCCTCCCTGACTTCACCCATTGTTTTTTCTAAAACAAATTTTTTCAATTAAATGAGTTAATGTTAAATAGGATTTCAACACCCATTTCTCTCTCTATCAAATGGGTTGAGCTTTCAACACCCATTTCATGTAAACAATCATAAAAATAGATTTCATGTTAAGAATCATTTTTATTTCATCTTAGTAAAATAGGTTGAGACTCTCTTTAATTGAAACATAAAAATAGATTTGTATACTCTTAGTTAATGCTAACATTAATTGGGTTGACACAAAATGACGGTTCGTCATAATTTTTTATTTTTGTGATTTTTATTTTGTTCTTTTTCAATTTTTTGTTTGATTTTTGATTGTGTTTTATTCTTACTTGCAAATTGCTATATCTCGGCTGGTTAGTACTTTGATCTCTGTTTTTTTGGATTTTCTCTCTGTTTTTTTTTTTGTTGTTGTTATTTTTAGTTTGGCTGTTGATTGTTGAGAGAGAGAGGAAAAGGAAGTTTGAATCTTTTGCATTGTTGTTTGGTATATATGAGAAAAAGGAGATTGGAAGTTTTGAACTTTCTTCACTGAGCTTTGCTCCTTCAGTGATTTGTTGTATGATTATGCTAATTCCTATTCCTTGATTTTTATTACCTGGTAAGGTTCATTATTGACATGCCAATACTGGAGTTTCATCTTACAATAGTTAGTGATTCCAATAATTGAGATCTTTAATCTATAGGTAATAGGTTAGAGGGCATGCGCTTATTTTAGTTTACCAAACTAACTAAGCTCATGAATCTTCCTGAAGAAAGCCAACCCATCCTAGAGTGATTTCAGAATGCATTTGATACATTTTGTGACTAATGTGGAATTTAATAACATTTTTAAATTCCACATGCCACTTCTTGGGCATTCAAGTAAAAATTTGCAACTTTCTTGGTCTTGGATAATAACATTTTTAATGATATCTAGAAATTGGGCAGATGAAAATGCTTCTTGGTTATATTTGATTGGTTTTTATATGTTGTCACGTAGAAGGTTGGAGGTTGTTTAAGGTCCAAAGCTATAAATAGGATCCAATTTATACCTGGACTGCTCAAACTTTCATGGTATGATCCATTAGAAATTTTTTGATTAGTGCAAAAGGTTATTTGCAATATTATGTATTTGTCTTCTGCATTTGTTATTTTGTAAACCTAAATTATTAGATAACCCTACTTTTCTTTTTGTTATGCCAGGTATTCCCAACTGGTCTAGAGCAAACTCTTGGAGAACCTTTTAGATTGTGTCTTTGATGCTAAATTGTTTTCTTCTTATCTGCATTTTTCATTACTGTTGCTCAACATTTTACATGATGTTGTCTCATGAGAGATAGTAATACTCTCTAGACATGAAGGAGGTGATACCTTTAGAAAATACATGATTTATTTATCTTTCTTTTCTTTTTTCTTGGCACCAGCACTGGACTCAATGCATCCTGGATTATTCAAAAATCAGATGAATTCATTTTTGTAGCCCGTTTTATGTCTTTTTCTGATACATTGGTATAGCTCTTCTCTAGGAATCATTTCCATAGGTTTGCTTGAGGTATTCGTGTTCATTATATATGTTGCTCTGTCTTTGGCTTTCCAATCTTCGAATTAAACATGCTTTCTCATCCTAAATTTGTGTTGTTATGTGCATTAAAATAACTTGATAATTTTTTCATTGTAAATTTGTAACTATTTTAGTTATATTATAGTTACTGTGGATCGTTATTCTAAGATTGTTGATTTGGTATTGTTTCTCTGCAGGTTGGCTCAATTGAGGGAAGGGTAGGCGTGCACCATCTTGATGATTCGCAACAAAGTAAAACTTTACTTTCAATTGTCATGGAGAGGGCAATGAGATATATTCAGTCAACTCATTGAACTTTCATCCTGTAAGATCCTACTATGCAACTGCAATTTTTCTATTTAAAGTTGTTGATCATTATTGCTGGTTAGCTGCTGTAACTGTTTGCCACTGTCTAAATTAAAACGTTGGAAGGCTAATCTCTTTGGAAAGTAAATTAGAGGAAAATTAGAGGAAAGTAAATCATCACTAAACTAATGTCTTTGGAAAGTAAACAACTCCCATTAGATGTATCTTTGCAAAATATTTTCTATCAAATATTGTCACATTCCTTTGCACGTAATTTAGCAACATTTTATTCGTTTTTGTAACTTATTTAGCTTAAAATTTGGAATTTTATGCGTAGGCAGTTGTACTTTGAAAAGTTAGGTATTTGGTAAAACTTTCCAGTTTTTAAACTTATTTGCTTTTTCAGTTCAAAAAGTTCACATAAGCTCAAAAAGTTATTTGTTATGCCAGGTATTCCCAACTGGTTTAGAGCAAACTCTTGGAGAACCTTTTAGATTGTGTCTTTGATGCTAAATTGTTTTCTTCTTATCTGCATTTTTCATTACTGTTGCTCAGTATGGAAAAATGGGTTTCACGTTTGAAATGAGGGTTAATGGAAAATAGGTTTCATGTTAACAATCATTTTTATTTCATCTTAATGGGTTGACGTTGCAAAAAAACTCTGAGTTAATGTTAACATTAATTGGATTGAGGTCTTCTTTAATAATCAATGGGATTGAGGTTTTCATTAATCATCAATGGTCATATTTTTACTCATTAAACATGAAAATAGATTCGTAAACATTTTTAGCGTTGAGGTTTAATTTTGCTTCTCAATCCATAAGAATTAACTGTTATCAATGCAAAATTACTATGGCAGAAATTATTTACAACTTATTTCAGCTTTCAGCTTAATTTAAGCTATTTTGATGTGTTTGGTTTAGCTTATAGCTTTGTGGAAGTCAGAAATCAGCTTATTCTTTGAGTGGGGCAGGAGATACTTTAAGAATAAGCTGGAAATCAGCTTAAGCTGAAAGTTATAAGCTATAAGCTGTTTAGGCATAAGCTATAAGCACTTTCCCACAGCTCTACCAAACAGGGCTTATATAGCATCAACCACAAAATCATGTATTACAATAGTTCTACATTTTGGCCAATAGAGAAAAATGATGAAGATTTCTATCAGAGTATTTAATTTTTCTTCTATCCTTTTTAATGTATATTGAAGACATAAAAAAATTATAATTTTTCTTCTATCCTGTAGTAGTTCAATTTCCCCATTCCTAAAGTAGGTTGTTAACTAGAATATATTAGGAGGTTGTTAATTATGTGTCGATTAATTTTTCTTTCTGGCAATTATTAAACCTCAGTCTACCTTCTTACAGTTATATTTTTCCCCTTTTAGGCTGCATTTGGATTTAGGATTTGAAGGGAATTTGTTGATTGAAAGGAAAATGCAACATTATAAAGTAAACCCTTTTATATGATGACCCTTTTTTTTTTTTTTTTTTTTTTGCTATTAGTGAACTGTTTTTAATTTGGTATTTTATTGAACTGCTATTTTAAAATGTTTAGGCTTCTCTTTTTCTCTTAAAAAAGTCCAGTTTATTTAGCTTTTTAAATTTTGTTTTTGGACTTTTTCAAAAAAACAAATTACTCCTTAGTTATTTTTTTTTTTACTCCTTGGAGTAAATAAGCTATTGTGTAGTATAATTTTTTATGATGTCTATTGAAAAAGGCATTTGTAATTATATAGATAAGGCAAAAAATATTTGTAATTATCCAGTTACAGTGTGGTGAGACCTTTTATAAATTTTTATTGTAGTTTTTTACTTATTTTTTTCACATTTTAAAATGCAAAATTATTAATTAAATTTCTATATTGAAGTTTTGCTAATATTTTATTCATGAGTAGTATAATTTATATTTTTTTATAATTAACTCTTTTTATTTTACATTTTTTATGGTATACATTAGTTGTTAGTAGGAAAAGTGGGCAATACAATTCATAAGAATTAACTATTGTCAATGCAAAATTACTATATAAAATCAACCACAAAATCATGTATTGCAATAGTTCTACATTTTGGCCAATAGAGAAAAATGATGAAGATTTCTATGAGAGTATTTAATTTTTCTTCTACCCTTTTTAATGTATATTGAAGACATAAAAAAATTATAATTTTTCTTCTATCCTTTAGTAGTTCAATTTCCACATTCCTAAAGTAGGTTGTTAACTAAAATATGTTAGGAGGTTGTTAATTATGTGTCGATTAGTTTTTCTTTATAGCAATTATTAAACCTCATTCTACCTTCATACAGTAATCTTTTCCCCCTCTTAGGCTGCATTTGGATTTAGGATTTGAACGGAATTTGTTGATTGAAAGGAAAATGGAACATTATAAAGTAAACCCTTTTATATGATGACCCCTTTTTTTTTTTTTTAGTGAACTGTTTTTAATTTGGTTTTTTTTATTAAATTGCTATTTTAAAATGTTTAGGCTTCTCTCTCTCATAAAAAAGTCCGTTTATTTAGCTTTTTAAATTTTGTTTTTGGACTTTTTCAAAAAAACAAATTACTCCGTTTTTTTTTTTTTTTTAACTTCTTCGAGTAAAATAAGCTACTGTGTAGTATAATTTATATATTTTTTTATAATTTACTCTTTTTATTTTATATTTTTTATGGTATACATTAGTTGTTAGTAAGAAAAGTGGGCAATACAATCCAGAACAATTAACTATTGTCAATGCAAAATTACTATATAGAATCAACCACAAAATCATGTATTGCAATAGTTCTACATTTTGACCAAAAGAGAAAAATGATGAAGATTTCTGTGACAGTATTTAATTTTTCTTCTATCATTTTTAATGTATATTGAAGACAAAAAAATTATAATTTTTTCTTCTATCTTGTAGGAGTTCGATTTCCCCATTCCTAAAGTAGGTTGTTAACTAAAATATGTTAGGAGGTTGTTAATTATGTGTCGATTAATTTTTCTTTATGAAAATTATTAAACCTCATTCTACCTTCATACAGTAATCTTTTCCCCCTCTTAGGCTGCATTTGGATTTAGGATTTGAATGGAATTTGTTGATTGAAAGGAAAATGGAACATTATAAAGTAAACCCTTTTTATATGATGACCCTTTTTTTTTTTTTTTAGTGAACTGTTTTTAATTTGGTTTTTTATTAAACTGCTATTTTAAAATGTTTAGGCTTCTCTCTCTCATAAAAAAGTTCGTTTATTTAGCTTTTTAAATTTTGTTTTTGGACTTTTTCAAAAAAACAAATTACTCCTTCGTTTTTTTTTTTTTTTTTTTTAACTTCTTCGAGTAAAATAAGCTACTGTGTAGTATAATTTATATATATTTTTATAATTTACTCTTTTTATTTTATATTTTTTATGGTATACATTAGTTGTTAGTAGGAAAAGTGGGCAATACAATCCAGAACAATTTACTATTGTCAATGCAAAATTACTATATAGAATCAACCACAAAATCATTTATTGCAATAGTTCTACATTTTGGCCAAAAGAGAAAAATGATGAAGATTTTTGTGACAGTATTTAATTTTTCTTCTATCCTTTTTAATGTATATTGAAGACAAAAAAATTATAATTTTTTCTTCTATCCTGTAGGAGTTCAATTTCCCCATTCCTAAAGTAGGTTGTTAACTAAAATATGTTAGGAGGTTGTTAATTATGTGTCGATTAATTTTTCTTTATGGCAATTATTAAATCTCATTCTACCTTCTGACAGTTATCTTTTTCCCCTTTTAGGCTGCTTTTGGATTTAAGATTTGAAGGGAATTTGTTGATTGAAAAGAAAATGGAACATTATAAAGTAAACCCTTTTTATATGATGACCCTTTTTTTTCTTGCTTTTTGTGAACTGTTTTTAATTTGCTTTTTTATTGAACTGTTATTTTAAAATGTTTAGGCTTCTCTCTCTCTCTTAAAAAAGTCCAGTTTATTTAGCTTTTTAAATTTTGTTTTTGGACTTTTTCAAAAAAACAGAATGAAAACAAATTACTCCTTCGTTTTTTTGCCTTTTTTTTTTCCTCGGAGTAAATAAGCTACTGTATAGTATAATTTTTTATGATGTGTATTGAAAAAGGCATTTGTAATTATATAGATAAGGCAAAAAATATTTGTAATTATCCAGTTACAGCGTGGTGAGACCTTTTATAAATTTTTATTGTAGTTTTTTACTTATTTTTTTCACATTTTAAAATGCAAAATTATTAATTAAATTTCTATATTAAAGTTTTGCTAAAATTTTATTCATAAGTAGTATAATTTATATTTTTTTATAATTTACTCTGTTTATTTTATATTTTTTATGGTATACATTAGTTGTTAGTAGGAAAAGTGAGCAATACAGTCCATAAGAATTAACTATTGTCAATGCAAAATTACTATATAGAATCAATCACAAAATCATGTATTGCAATAGTTCTACATTTTGGCCAATCGAGAAAAGTGATGAACATTTCTGAGAGTATTTAATTTTTCTTCTATCATTTTTAATGTATATTGAAGACATAAAAAAATTATAATTTTTCTTCTATCATGTAGTAGTTCAATTTCTCCATTCTTAAATTAGGTTGTTAACTAAAATATATATTAGGAGGTTGTTAATTATGTGTCAATAATTTTTCTTGCAATTATTAATTTTTGCTTCCTAATATTTGTTGTTTGGCATTTTCTTTGTATTGCAGAACATTGTCTGGTGTGCTTAATTTGTTATTTGACATTTTTCTTTGTATTGCAGAGTACTGGCTGGTGTGCTTAATTTGTTTATTTTTTTTTTATTGCAAAGCACTGGCTAGCGTATTTCGTCTAATTTGTATTGTTTGTGGGACTTACATTTTTTTGTTTGGTAAAAATCTTATACTTTTGTCGTGCTTAAATTTTACGTAGCATTTATGTGTTTACTTTTCACTATTTCGTTTACCTATAAATTTGCAAAATTATGTGGTAAATAAATCATGTGCTATGTGGAAGCACATGATTAGTGTGTATATTAATTAGTGCATGTAGCATCACCGACTAAAATAAGCTTGAGTGGCATTTACAAAAATAAAAAATAAAATAAAATAATAACACTTGTAAGTGTCACAAAAGATCTCAAAACTATCATGGGATAGTGGCACTTAGAAGTGTCACTAGTATCTATCGTGGCACAGCGTCACAAGATTAAAAAATGTCATTGCAAGAATAGTTTTGTGACACTTTCAAATGTCACTAAACTAAGAATTTGTTGTAGTGTAAATCATATTTTTAATAAATATGAATAATTCCAATAATTAGTAGAGTTATAGTGTAAGCGAAAACCAATTTCAAGGAAAATTATTAAATGTTCTTGAAGTATCATGTGACACTATTTACGTGGTACTTCTAATTAATGAAAAATTATGATACATAACAAGTAAGGCATTCTGTCTAACTACTTAGCGAAGGTAGTAAATATATCTCTCTTATAATTTTTTTTTGACTATATGATTGGTTTAGTCCATCATGTATATAATGTCACATGTTTCAGGATTACTAAATAACTATCCCAATTTTAGTAAAAAGTGTTATCATAAAACCATTTTAATTTTTTTTATAAAAAAAATCTTCTCGTTTTGTTATTTTCAATTTTACTCATTGTTAAACAATAATTAGATTTTTTTAAAATCCAAATTTACGGTATAGTATCCCAAACTGTTTTGTACATTTTGTCGCACTTCCCTTGGAGAATATTTAAGAAACTAACGAATCATTTTGGTATAGTTATGCTAAACTTTCAATTAAAGAGAAGTAAAAAGGCAAATTTTACAATATACACCTTGTTTTCTTTTTTTCTTTTAGTATATCATATGTTTGGTTATGGATTTTTTTTTT
The DNA here is from genome assembly GCF_055761805.1 of Camellia sinensis. Lineage (NCBI taxonomy): Eukaryota > Viridiplantae > Streptophyta > Magnoliopsida > Ericales > Theaceae > Camellia > Camellia sinensis. The sequence continues at coordinate 89,195,490 of NC_138963.1, forward strand.
AATTTTTTGTTATGAGTTAAGTAGTGCATAATTATGACTCATTGTGTTGTGAGGTCTAAGATTTTTTTTTATTTTTATGACCGTTGTGATGTAATTTCTGACCTTAGTTCCAATCCATTGCGGCCCTTGTTATGATCAAAGTAGTCTTTTATTATATTTTAAATTTTATTTGTTTATGATCCATTGTGGTACTCTTAATTATGACTAAAAATGACTTAATTATAAGAACAAAATTATATTAAGATTACAAAAAATTATAGGGGGAATTACAACTCAGTGTAATTTTTTAAAAAACAATTACAAATAATGATAAACTTTATAAATATTAATAATTAAAATTATAAAACTTTTTCATGTATGTGAATTTTTATTTTTATTTTTCTGTGAAAGATTCATTTGATTGTAAATCCCCCAATATTATAACTTATATATGGTATATCAAAAATATAGTTTGTATTATAGAGTTTTTCAAAAAGGGGAATCCTATGGTATATGCACCTTATTACATGTTTTTGTGGTGTATATGAAGTATTTTTGTGATTTGTGTTACATATTTTTTTGGTAAGAGTTATGATAATTTATGGTTGAAAAATGAAATTATGCATTTTGTGGTAGCGTTACACATTTTTGTGGTAGCGTTACACATTTTTGTGGTAAGATTACATATTATATTATCCAAACATTTTCTAATGCGACAGACTTCGTGCTCAAATGTGATAAGTGCCAACGCTTTGCCAACATCCCCCATGCTCCTCCTACAGAATTGATCACACTTTGCAGTTCCTACCTATTCGCCAAATGAGGAATCGACCTGGTCGGCCCATTGCCCATTGGCCGAAGCCAAACCAAGTTCGCCATTGTCACCATCGATTACTTCACTAAATAGGTGGAAGCTAAACCCCTTGCCACAATTACCGAGCGAAACACAACCAGATTCATCTGGCAGTCGATCGTCTGCAGATCTGGCATTCCTCAAGCCATCGTCTCCGACAATGGTAAACAATTTGACAATGCCAAGTTCAGGAAATTTTGCGCAGAGCTCCATATCCGGCCATGCTTCTCCTCTCCAGGCCATCCCCAAGCCAATGGCTAAGTTGAGGTCACCAACCGTTCTCTTCTGAAGATCATCAAAACTAAACTGGAAGCTGCTAAGGGACTCTGGGCTGAGGAATTACCAAATGTGCTTTGGGCCTACCGCACTACTGCCCGAACTCCCACTAGGGAGACCCCCTTTCGTTTGACATATGGCGCTGAGGCAGTCGTCCCAGTGGAAATCGGTCTGCCCACCCCAAGGGTTTTACATCCAGATCCAGAACTAAATGAAGAGCTGCGTCGGGCAGACCTAGATCTGATCGAAGAACTCCGAGAAACCACCGCTGTCGGACGGGCTTCCTACCAACAGAAAATGAGAACACACAACAACCGCAAAGTCAGACCAAGGGAATTCGCCATGGGAGACCTTGTTTTGCGAGAAGTAACTCTTGCCACCAAAAATTCGACTGAGGGCAAACTGGCCGCCAAGTGGGAGAGACTTTACGTTGTGAAAGCCAGACCTCGTCCAGGCACTTACCGACTTCAGGACATGGAAGGTCGCGATCTCCCCTACCCATGGAATGCCGAGCACTTGAAGCGCTATTTTCAATAAAAGTTCAATTCTTGTATCAATCTTTTGCTGTATTTCCTTTTTTGACAATTTGCACACTTCATTGTTCTCATTCTCCCCTCATGTGATGTAAATTTCTGATCAAATGGGCTACACTTTAATGACAAGAAGCTTATATCCTAAATATATGTGTGGTCTTTCAAATAACGCTTGGATTACAGCCTCGGCCAGACCGAGCATACAAAGCCTCAGCCAGACTGAGCATAACAAGCCTCAGCCAGACCGAGCATACAAGTCTCAGCCAAACTGAGCATAACAAGCCTCGGTCAGACTGAGCATCACAAGCCTCGGTCAGACTGAGCATAACAAGCCTCAGCCAGACTGAGCATAACAAGCCTCAGCCAGACCGAGCATGACGAGCTCAGCCAGCCCAAGTTCCTTAAGGCCTCAGCCAGACTGAGCCCGAAGAGCTCAGCCAGACTGAGTTACTTGAAGCTACTGAATTACTTGAAGGGTCAGTTAATCATAGCTTCTCCCAAACTGAGCATGGATGTAGAGCTCGGTCGAGGACATTCACGTAAACTTCATGGTTGTGGCATACTAACCATACTTAGTCAAATTCTAGGTCCATGTTCCTACGACATTTTTTACGTTTTTACTTCTTGACTTGCATTTCCCAAACCAACCTATCATTTCTCAACACTCTTGCAAAATATTTTTGGGCGTGATTTGAAACTTCACATTTTTGACATTCTTACATGTCTCCTTCACAAGTCAAAGTGTTTTCTTACTTATCAACTTTTGCAAGTTAGCCTCTTTCCTTACAAGTCAAGCCTAATTTCAATAAACCATTCTTCATTCATTTCAGACTCACAAAAATGAAGATAGCAATTCAACAATTATAGCAATTCGACAATTCATTTCAGACAAACACAAATATAGCTCATAATTTTATTCATTCACACCTTATACATAAGTTTATTACAAAAAAAAAAAAAAAAAAAACAAGCTCTAAGTACATATTTTCTCCACTCCACTCATTCCTCTTCTTCACTTGAGGCGAGATCTTCCTTTTCAATGCCTTCATCTAGGGGGGTCTGGGCCACATCATCTTCGTCAATTCTAACACTACTGAAGTCTACGTCTGGGAACAGCTCATCTGCTTTACGCTTGAACATCTTCCAACCACTGTCCCAGAATTCAGCCATTTCGTGTTTGTAGAAGTCTAACCGCTGGAAGCTCTGGATCACTTCATCTTCACTCCTGCTCCCAGCGGTCGTCCCCGACGGACCAGCCCCTCCAGCCCCCTCTCTCGCCAAGTTGCTGGCAATAGCAGCATCAATGGCCATCTGAAAGTCTGCAGACACCTTAAACTGCTTTACCGCTGCGACGCACAGATCGGGGTATGCTGCCCTTTCAGAGGCTGCCTTGGTTTTTTTTTCCTCCAACTCCTTCTCCAACTTGGCCTTCTCCTCCATTGCCCTAGCACGCTCATCTTCCAGCTCCTTCTGCAGCCCATCAATCTTCAGGTCTGCTTCATCATTTTCTTTGATTTCTTGGGCGCGCAGTTCCTCATTACTGGTCATCGCCTCTTCAAACTGCTCGGTGGCGACCGTGCAGGCATTTTGAGCATCCCTCAGCTTCTTCTACTTGCCAGCCAGCTGGAACTCGAGCGACACTACCTTACGGCGTTCGTCCTCTAGATCCAACTTGATTGCGAGCAGCTCAGCATGGGCTCGAGCGGCAACATTGCGCTGCACGATCGCCAACACCTCCATCTTCTTCGCCTTCTCAGCCTCTTCCAACCCCATGGCACACGCACTTTGCGTAGCTTTCCTCCAGCCTGCACTCTCCTTCTTGAAATTTTCAAGTTGGGCCTTCGCCTCCTGCAACTTTGCCTTCAGCGGTTTCACTTCACCCTTTGCCGCCGCCGCCTTCCTCAGCAGAGCCCCTGCTAAGGTGGTCGCCTCCATTTGGGCAGAGCATAGCCCCCTTAGCAGCTCAGCCTCATTGAACTTGGTCGCGGAGCACACGGCTGCCTCGTCTACTACCCCCAGAAGAAGATCTGCAGCTGTCCTGGCTGGGCCTTCTTCTCCCTCCAGTCGTCCAGACACTGCAGGAGCATGGTAGATCTCATACTTCACCTTGACCCCCCCTTCTTGGGGCGCAGGCCCCCCCTTTGGCTGCTACTCTATCACTTCCTTAGGGTCAGCCGACCCACTCTCTACTAGCACCTGGGGCCTGGCACTCAGGTGCTCTGCTTCCTCTTAGCCCCCCTGACCTTCGTCCACTTGCACTTCGGGGCAACAACCCTTTCTGAGGTCACCCCCACTCCCTTCTCCCCTACCTCCTCCGCCATGGGGGTAACCTCCCCGCCAACCCTCATCCTTTTCGACCCAAGTGCATCTGAGGCCCCTTCAGGGGCAACCCTCCTCTTCTTTAACTTCTTCTTCAGAGCCTCCCCCTCCTTGTTCGCTCTCTCTTTCATCGGATCAATTAGGGGCGGTCGCGGCTCAAAACTCTCCAAGCCTTTTTCCCCCAGTGGCTTGGGGCGCGATCGGATTCTTTCCCTCGCCACCGGTTTTGATGGCGGGCCTAACTGCGTTTCTTTGAACTTTTGGGCTTTGGAAAAAATGGTCCGATCCTCCGCCTCTTGCGCCTTCCTTCTCGCCTCTAGTTCTGCCGATGCCAGATCTCCACCGGTCAGTTGAGGGCCCAATCCTGCGGCGAACAAAGCGGACGGCTGGACGAGATCGTCCCATTTGACGCCCTCCTTCTCCCTCCATGCCTTCACCTTTTTCACCCTCTCCTCCGCTGCGGCCCCTAGCTTTGGCTCCACAGACTTAGAGGGCACTCTCCACACCGTGCACACTCCTACTCCCTCGTTTGCGGACACGGAAAACCACCGCGGCCTCCATCGCTTAATTGATGACGGCAACCCCGCCACCAGACCCCTTCCTGCCACCGCTTACAAAGTGACCCAAGTTTCTTGCTGGCCTGAGGCCTTGTAGCAGGCAAAAAACTCATCCACCGTCATCGCCGCCCCCTCGTTCGCCTTCGGCCACGCACTTGCACAGGCCAGCACAATCTTCCACGTATTGGGCATTAGTTGGACTGGCCCCACTTCCAGTCTGTTTAAGACATCCACAACTACCTGTGGAAGCAGTAACCTCAACCCACCCTTCAACGCCTCCTCGTAGAGGGCAAACTGCCCGACCGGGCGTCAGACGGCCTCTCCGTTGGTGTTGGTAGCATCAATTCTATTTCTACGGGAACCTGGTATTTTTTGCGCATACCCTCCAACTCCCTCGCAGTAACGATCGACTTGTCAGCCTTCGTATGCCAGTGATCTGGCTCAGCCTGGTTGATTGGCTTCGGAGCCGCTATCATTGTCAACGAACGCGGTGGTCCCGTCGGCTCCCCTACTCTCTCCACTTGCCTCTCCGTCCTGTACTACTCCGCCAACTCCACCGCATCATCGTCCCCTAGTGGATCAACCCTGGCAGTTCTAGCTTCTTCCTGGGCCATTTCTGTCGTGTGTCTGCGAATGGCTTCGGATGCGGGTGCAAGAAAATTCAAAAAGTGTTGCAGAGGCGTATCGCTAGCAACGAAGGAGTTAACACTTGGAATGTTTTGATTTTTTACAAAAAGGTAGGTAAAGCAAATAATACCAAAGGCCCACGGCTTGCCTGTATTCCAAAGGTCACAATTAATTCTCGCCAGTTTGAAAATTTTTAAAATTCCACTACAACTGTCTTTTCAACACCCTATAATGACCTATCGTTTCGCCTATCGCCCAACGCCTAACCTCCTCTACTACGAGGTTCTGCCACGTGTACGGCCACGACCCACAACCCCTTTCCCCTTCCCTGTTTATTCCACTTCACTTCAGCACGTGCCTCACCACGTCTCGAGCCCCACGCCACACTACTCGGCCACCCTTCGCGGTTGGCCTTCGGCATGGTCGGCCCCTCCACTCGGCCACCCTTCGCAGTCGGCCTTCGGCACGGTCGGCCCCTCCACTTGGCCACCCTTCGCGGTCGGCCTTCGACACGGTCGGCCCTCTACTCGGCCATCCTTCGCGGTCGGCCTTCGGCACGGTCGGCCCCTCCACTCGGCCACCCTTCACGGTCGGCCTTCCGCATGGTCGGCCCCCCCCACTCGGCCACCTTTCGCGGTCGACTTTTCGCATAGTCGGCCCCCTCACTCGGCCACCCTTCGCGGTCGGCCTTCGGTATGGTCGGCCCCCCCCACTCAGCCACCCTTCGCGGTCGGCCTTCCGCATGGTCGGCCCCTTCCACTCGGCCACCCTTTACGGTCAGCCTTCCGCATGGTCGGCCCCCCCACTCGGCCACCTTTCGCGGTCGGCCTTCCGCATGGTCGGTCCCCCCCACTCAGCCACCCTTCGCGGTCGGCCTTCGGCACGGTCGGTCCCTCCACTCGGCCATCCTTTACGGTCGGCCTTCCGCATGGTCGGCCCCCCCACTCGGCCACCCTTCGCGGTCGGCATTCGGCACGGTCGGCCCCTCCACTCGGCCACCCTTCACGGTCGGCCTTCCGCATGGTCGGCCCCCCACTTGGCCACCCTTCGCAGTCGCCCTTCGGCAAGGTCGGCCCCTTCACTCGGCCACCCTTCACGGTCGGCCTTCGGCACGGTCGGTCCCTCCACTCGGCCACCCTTCGCGGTCGGCCTTCTGCATGGTCGGTCACCCCGCCCGGTCGGCCTTCACCCTGCCAGTCTTTCATAGCCCTCATTCTCTTCAATATTCCCTTCGTTGGGCTAAAGCTGCACTCGAAAAATGGGGGACTACTGACATGGGTAAGCCCATAAAGATTAGAGCCCACCATTTAGGGCCCAACACATATCTCAAACGCTGAAGCCCATCACTGCCGAAGCCCCATGTAGCAATTAGAACCAATGACATCAAGACACATGCCAAGAAAATGGCAAGCCACGTTAGCAGAGGCCCCCTTACAGCATTTATTGCGATAACCCCTCTCCGTTGGGACAGCACACCCTCACCTTGAACAAGGTAAGCTACAACATAGACTTTCGGCCAAGGTGACAGGTCGGAAGAGACAACGTAATGATTACCAAAGGATATAAGCAGACGTCGAAGACATGTAGAAGGTTAAGCTTTTCTGTCTCTATTCCATCTCTACACTCCACTTCTCTCTCTAACTTGCTCGTCGGAGGGTTCCTAGGGGACTCCCCGTTCCCCGTTGAACTCTTGTGCAGGTTCTCTGGTGGGCTTGATCACCCGGATACTGGCTCGAGAAGCGTGGATCAGTCCGACCCGTTCTGCCTGGAACCCCTTACATCATAACTGCATCATCAAAACACATATGAAAAGATGATAAAGGACAAAATGGAGAACATGTAACATGAATAGAGGTTAAAGGAAGTATGGAGTCATGGAGATGAAGTGGAAGATCATGGAGAATGAAGTGGAAGAGATGGAAGAATAAGGTAGTTACTAGGTAGCTTTTTTCTTACAAGTCTTTGTGTAACAACTCCAATCCGTAATTAACTACTAATCCGTAATTAAGAATGCTAACTAAGTGTTTAGAATATAATTATGTGCTAATTGTGTATTTTGTATGCTATTTGACTTTCTATCTATTACTTGTAGAAATATTTGTCTAGAGTTCTGCTTTGATTTGAAAATTGAAAGCCTTATCGACATCTAAAACTAAAATTGATTACACCGATATGTTATTTGGAATATTTGGAACACCTTGGTAAGTTTAATTAAAAATTGATTCAGTTTAGTAAATTAAGTTGTATTTAATTGGTTTAATGTTCTAATTAGTGTAAAAAGCCACTCTAGATATAAATATGAACCGTAAGTTCATTTGAACTTATCTCTTCATCATTTTGAGCTTCCAATATCTAAGATAGACTTCTAGAGAGAGAATGAGGTCACTTCTAGTGAGAGAAATGGAGAAATTGAAGGAGAACTTGAAGCTTAAGCTAGGATTGGTCAAAATTATGCTAGAACAAGAGTAATTCAAGACTCTAGGTGAGTTTTGTACCGTCAATTCTTGAAGATGAGTTGAATTCATGGTGTATATATGATCATTTGCATATATTTTTGCATAAGGTTGTCAAAAAGAGGATGAAAATCGAAGTAGCTTCACATGCATGCATGATTTTGTGATGTTCTTACATCTTCAAGTTTGATTTTGAGCATTCATATTCAAATGGTGAGTTATATGGTTACATGCATGTTTGATTCATCATGTTTAACTCTTGAATACATGTTTTGGAAAGGAGTTTCTTACATGCATGGAGCCTTAAGCTCAAATTTGTTAAGTTGTGAATTTTGAAAAGAGATCATGTACATGCATGCACAATTCTACAATGTTGAGTTCCATTTTCCACAAATTCTTGCATACAAGTGCATATCTTTGCTATATTTTGAGAGCTACCATGATTTTATTTGAAAACATCTTGTGTCCATGTTTTAGAAGTTTGGATTTCATGATCATTGCATGCATGTGTTTTAAAGTTTGGTTTTGAAGAATTGACATACTTTTGGACTTTGATTTTGGCAAAATGACTTTCAATTCATGATGTTTGATAAGTTTACAAGTGTTTTTATCAAAAGACTGAGTTTTGAAGCTTTGGAATTCAGTTTTCGAGCTTAGAGAGTAATCTGGAAATTCCAAAATTCACACTCTTCGCTCGAGCGTTGAAAGTTGCGCTCGAATGAAGACTGCAAGCTCTCAGAAGTTTTGCAGACATGAACATTATGCTCGAGTGACACAATCTGCGCTTGAGCGACCACTCTTATTTTTTATCCTCAGCTCGAGCATAGAAAGTTATGCTTAAGCGTAAAATGAGAGCTCCTCGAAGTTTTATAGAGTTTTGTAGACTACTCGAGCGACCAAAGTTGCGTTCGAGCAAAGACCCTATTTTTAGAAATTTGATTAAGTGTTTCAAAGTGTATTTTGGCATCCTCATTGCATCCTAGGCATTCCTAAGCCTTAATTAAGCCACAATAATGAGGATATGAATTAGAAACATACTAAGAAAGGAATGCACTAAGTTAAGAGATTACAAAGAGTGTGTTTCGAGCAATGTCATATGAAAGATAAGAATTCATTGTAAAAGTAAGCTAAGCCATGTTGGCCATATGTATATGTAATGATGAGATATATTTGTGTTATGCACTTTTGTATTTGTAAGTCAACGTTCGAAGATTGATTGACCATTTCCAGAAGCCCACTGTGAGTAACGTTATTGTAAAGATATGTTCATATGATTTATGTTCGAAATGTTATATGATAAGTTATGATTTTTGAAACGATATTTGTTTACGTGAACAAACGTCTTATGTTTGGAATCTATTATGGCATCTATAGATTGTCTCAAGTCATGGGGAACGACATGTTAATGCGGGTCCATGATATATGTGTGATTACGAGATCTCGTTAGCCAGTTGTCAAAGTGGTGATGTGTTTAATCGGTATCCGGAACCGATTACTCTAGTCGGATGACAATGTGATATGTTTTATTGGATGTACCATTATTATGTTTAGATATGAGAAATGCTTATATTAAGATCTGTTTTATGATTATGAAATGTTCGAAATTCGTTCACTAACTTCTTTACCTTAATGTTATTTATTGAGTTTTAGCTCATTGTGTATATATATATATGTATAGGTAAGCGTTCTAGAGATCAGGCCTGAAGACTTTTGTCTGGATTTGTGTTCTGTTGTCAACCAACCATTGTGCCTCACGTGGAGGTTCCTAAAGTGTCGCATGTTATAAGCTCAAGTTGTTTCTGTATATAAGACTTTGTTTGTTTTTGTTGGATGTGCTTAAAATGCTATAGTTAAGTGTGTGGGTATAACGTGAGAATGATTTTTGGTTATGTATATAAAGCTTTAAATATTTTGTTTCATATAAGTCTGCACAGCTCATTAGATGATTATATTTATTTTTTTGCTTCCGCTGGCCTCTTATTATTTTGTTTAATCTGTTCAGAGGCTGTAGGTAATCTTAGGATTACTGGCCGGTTACGACGCTAAATCTATAGAGACAGGTTTGGGTTGTGACACTTTGCCTATAAATAGTTTGTCATAGCTACATTGTAATAATTCAACTCAAATCAAAGATATTGATTTCTATTTTTCTTGTCATTTATTTTTTGTACATTAGTTCTAGCACTTCATTGCACTACAAGAAAAGTGGGCTTATGAGACGGAACTTTTTGCGACGGCACATTTGCCGTCACAAAAAAATGACTTTTTGCGCCGTCACAACTTGCCGTCTCAAAAAATGTGACTTTTTGAGACGGCACAACTTGTCGTCGCAAAAAATGTGACTTTTAGAGACGACACAACTTCCCATCTCAAAAAATATGACTTTTTGAGACGGCACAGCTTGTCGTCGCAAAAAATAGAGTATTTGCGATGGCAGAAATTGCTATCGCAAAAAAAAAAAGAGTATTTGCGATGGTACCAGCTGCAGTTGCAAAAAAAAAAAAAAAAAAAAAAAAAGTTTTTTGCGATTGTAATACATACCGTTGCAAAAAAAAAAAAAAATATATATATATATATATATATTGTGGCTTTAAGATGGCTTCATATATATATAGTCATAAAATGGTTTAAATAAATGCAATGGTATTTTTCTGTTACAAAAATAAAAAATAAAAACGACGTCGTCGTACTCTTTTGAACATTTCTCTTTTCACCAATTTTTCCATCTTTCTATCTCTGTCTCTATCTCTCTTCTCTTTCTCTCTCTCACTCATAACTCTTCTCTGTCTGTCTGTCTGTCTGTCTCTTTCTCTATGTGTCTCTGTCTTTCTTTCTCTCACGCATCACTCTTTTTTGTATGTCTGTCTCTTTCTTTCTCTCTATGTCTCTGTCTCTCTTCTCTTTCTCTCTCTCACTTATCACTCATCACTCTTCTTTGTCTGTCTGTCTGTTTCTCTCTCTCTCTTTCTCTCTGTGTCTCTCGTCCATCTTTCTTCTCTTTATCTCTCTCATCTCTCTTCTCTCTCTGTCTCTCTTCTCTTTATCTCTCTCTGTCTCTCTCTCGTTTATCTCTTTTCGCTCTTTTTCTCTCTCTCTCTCTGTTTGTCTATATCTTTTCATCTTCTTTTCGCTCTTCCCTTTCTGTCTCTCACTCATCACTCTTTTCTCTCTATCTATCTGTCTCTCTCTCTCTGTCTCTCATTCATCTATTTCTTCTCTCATTTCTTTTCTCTTTCTGTCTCTTTCGCTCATCTCTCTTCTCTTTATCTCTCTCGCTCATCTCTCATCTCTCTATCTCTCTCGCACTTTTACCGACCACTTTGTCTCTTTCTCGCCATCACTTTGTCTATCTCTCTCTCTCTCTCTCTCTCCTCTATCTGTCTCTCACTCATTTCTCTCTCTCACCACCCATCTCCTCTACCACCTTCACCACTACTACAAACGCCATTCCACCACCACCATTACTTCCACTGTTGCCACTTCACCTCTACGACTACCATTACTACTACCATCACCACCACTCCACAACCACTACTGCCACTACTACTATCATTACCTCTCTTTTACCCCTACCACTCCATTTACACTATCACTACCATAACTTCACCACTAATCTCTTTCCCCATCACATCATCTCTTATCCACAACCTTCACCACTATTACCGCTCCCTTTCCTCTACCACAAAAAATTAGTTCATGATTTTTAGTAACAAAAAAAAAAAAATAGGCCGCAGAAAAATGTTTTTCATTGACTATAGAAAATTAACTTTTATTTTAGTGAAAAATATTTTTTATTAAAATATTACCCCTACTTCTTCCAAATAAATAATAATAATATTTTTTTAATTAAAATAAAAATGAAACAAATAAATTTTCAATCTTAATAACTAAAAAAAAAAGAGAATTTTTTTTTTTAAAAATTCATTAACTACAAAAAAATATATATTTTAACAAAAAATAAAATTTTTTGACGACGACAACCCCCGTCGCTAAAAAAAAAAAAAAAGAATTAAAGGACATTATTTTGTTATTTAAAATTTTATTTGTGACTCAAAAAAAAAATTATTTTTTATTCTCGCCCCTTTTTTTTCCCATTCCCATTCCCGCTCCCTTCCCCCTCTCTCCTTTTTTTTTCCATTCCCACCCCCTTCTCCCCCTCTCTCTCTCTCTCGCGATCGACGGCGAGCGGCGTCGGAGCAGCCCTGTTGTGAAGCCGACTCGTCACTCGATTGTTTGCGACGCTGCTTCGAATAAGAAGTTCGATTCGGCTGCGAAGAGAGCTCGTCAAGCAGAGAAGAGGCGTGTCTACAACAAAGCTCGGAAATTCGAGGTCAAGACTCGGATGAAAAAGATATTTTATCTGTGGTTTTGCTTGTTTCTTAATTGTAAACTAAAGTGGTATTTGATTATGTTGAGTTTTACAGGGTTATTTCAGTTTTGAATTCATGTTTAGGCTTCTTGATGATAATTATGCGGGGAGCAAATATTCAGGTAGGCCCGCACTCCTTTCTTCCAAGCTCCGTTTCTGTCCGATCACCTGCGTACACAACAGCAGTGAGCTACTCGGCGGTGTGTGGCCGGAAAACCCCTCCGACGATCAAGTCAGACACACACACAGGGATAGAGAGAGAGAGAGGACTGAGTTGAGTGTAAGTATTTCTCTTACCAAATGTTCATGTGTCCAGCATGGGGGGCGCAGACTTGCTTATATACCTTCTGCGCACCAAATCTACTCCTAGTGATCTCTCGACACGTGGTTCTGCTATCCCATCTGTCAGCACAAATCTTGCTGAACATCACCTAACCCGACCGCCAGCCCACTCTACTGGGAGCTCGGCAGCCAGGCTGAATCTTCTCGGCTATCAACGGCCATGCTGCGTTTCATGCCCAATTGCTCTAAGAACTGAGATCCTTTCTAGCCATGCTCGGCAGCATTCCGGCGAGGCTGACCTTGAGATTGGTTGTACCGGTCAACCCAAGGCCTTTCAGCCGGGATTCTGGCACAAGCTTCTCGGCCGGGCTAACGGTGCGTGCCTTTGACCGAGCAACGCAAGTTGCACGGTTATCACCTGCGTAGATCCAAGTAGCTCGGTCCATCTCTGAGCAGCCCCAACTCCGGGAAAATCCAAAGTTATCGCAGCCCAACACACTATTGGGCCTCCAATTTGCTCGGCCTCTAACTCGGTCCATATCCGGCTCATAATTCTCCCTCTCAATTGCCCCTTAATTCCGTCCGCGCAAGCGTGACTGGGATTACCAATTTTGACCGGGATAACACTTCCTCGGTCCTCGGTTTGCAATACGGTGACCAGGCTACTTGACATGCCTGTCTTCAAAACTTGCCCGGTCGATGCCTCGATTCACCATCCTGTCTTTTCAGTACTGACGCCGCCGTCAATAGGGACGCGTGTCGTGGGTTGATTGGCCTCGAGTAGCCAAACATCACGTCCGTTCAGATTCAAATTTTTGGCGGTCTTCTTCATCTCTATAAACATGTTGAACCTTCTTTCATTCCAACCTTACTGACTCTCTCTCCTCCTTGTCGATCCAGAGCTTCTGCCTTCGCTTGCTTGCCATTGCTGAGTTCATCTTCGAAGAAGAAGACTTTGCCCTCTCCTGGTAAGTTCTTCGAGCCTCGTTTTTGTTATTTCAGTAGATATTTTCACATATCAGGGCACTAAATCCGTAGGTTTTAGGGCCTCCTCCATCCAAAACCTTCAATGCCCCTTAGTTTCTTCGCTGTTCTTCAATTTTCCTGATGAACTCCAGATCTTCATCCGATCCCAAAAATCATTCAGACCGAGCAAATCTTTTGTTTGTCCCAACCTTAGTAGAAATCGGGGTAGCAAAAAGGACTTGGACGCTCGACCGGGCTAATCTCTGGTTCGCTCGAGCGACCGAGCTCCTTGGCTAGCCTTTACGACCGAGGTGGTTTGGTACAATTTATGACCGAGCTCAAGTCTAGCTCGTTTTGCGCGACCGCGCTCCCACTTACAATTACCCTCCATTTTCCTGCAGAGTCCAAGGGGACCAAAGACCAATTCTAAGGCTCTCAACGACAGAGCAGCCATTAATTCCCAGCCTGTGCCAAACCTCCTCAGCCGAGCTAAATTAGTCGGCCACACATGAGGAAATTACGCTTCCTTGTGGACACACCTGCTGTCTTGGCCGCCTTCAGGGAAGAATACGGTATCCCGGCAGATGTCAATTTGGAACTCGCTGAGATGGAAACAACCCCTTGGGACAGGCTTGACCAATGCCCCTTTACCGCGCTGTCAGTAATTGAAGGAGGCCTCCGCTTCCCGGTCAACCCTTTGATGATCGAATTTCTGCGCCGCATCGGGCTAACACCCACCCAAGTTTCGACCAATACTTACTGGATAATCAATGGCGTGCACGAGCTAAACAACCGGCTAGGAACAAACTTAGGTTTAGCCGAGATACTACAACAATACACCCTTGGGCACACCAGCGACGGCCTGGCCTATTATTTAAAAAAAAGACCGGGCAAAGAGAAAATAGTTACCAGCACCCCGGATAAGGACTTACATGATGACGACTTCTTCTGGGTGTCCGGCAATTATGAAACAGCCGACGTACCGGGCTGGTTCATCAGCAAGAATTTCGGTTCCATATGTAAGTCGTGTTAATTTGCTCGGTTAAATTCCTGCCTTCAACATTCTGTACTTAACCATTTTTCCTGTTTCTTTTGCAGCAATTCAAGCCTTGCAATCCAACTATCAATATCCCAACGTAGAAGCCATCCAGACCGTGCTCCGTTACAGCCACCGGGATTGTAACGAGTTTCTCGGCTACACTCTAACCTATAGATACTCAACTTCACGCCGGAGCAAAGTTACAGACTTTCTCCGTGCTCCGACACCTCCTCCGGACCCAACTCTACCGAACGTACCACTAATCCGGCTGACCGAAGAACAAGAGATGGCAAAATGAAGCCGCATCAAGAACCTCCTCACAGCAACCTCAGCCGAGATACCGAGCATCACTACCCATTCTCAAGCTGCCGAACAATCCAGCGGCCCCGTGGTCGCCTTGGCATCTCCAGGCACCGGGCAACCCAGACAAGAAGCTCACCGGGCTGGCAAAAGGCCTTGCGCAGACCCATCCGCCGAGCTGGTTGCCGAGCTAACCACCGAACAACCCACCGTCACTGTCGACCCAACACCGCCGTGGCGACCGCAGCTAAAGCTCCGGGAAAAGGACATATCGGCTACCGCTTCCATCAAGGGCGACAAAGAGCACCTGATCGCCTTTGACCTTTCCAAACCCTTCTCCTACCGAGCGACGTGGTCGGCAGCGACCACGTTCCTGACACCCGGTTGGTGAAATCGTCAGTTAAGTCCATGGCCAGGATAAGTATTAATCTTTCTCTGAAATTTTTATGAAATGTTTGCACGGTTTCTTCTCTGATCAGACTTTCTTCTTGCAGGCCATCCAGAAGCAACATTTGGTCATGGAGCGAATCCATCGACTGCGGCAGAAGGCGAATGACACTGCCGGCCAAGTTCAGAGTCTTCAAACCGAGCTCGGCCGAGCAAAATCTTCACTGCAAATTGCCAACGCTGTCAACAACAGGTTGCTCGGCCAGCTTGACGAAGCCGAGAAGAAGAGGGATGAGCTCCAGGCCGAGCTAGATACATTGAAGAAGTCAAGGGAGAAGGAGTGCGAAGATGCCAACAACGCCGGCTTCAAGGAAGCTGAGGACAGCTACAAGAAGCAGGTCTTCGCAACTCAAGACATTTATTTCAAAGCTGGTTGGAAGTCTGCCTGCGCTCAGCTCGATCAAGGTCCCGAGACCGACGTATTTACCTCTCCGCCGGTGCCTTCCTGCTGGTGTACCTCGTGCCTTATGCCAACGACGTCTTCAGCGCGTTGCAAGCTAAGGCCGAGGAAGAGCTCGCCAAAGAAATCGAGGCTAATGTCGAGGAGGGAAGCAGCCAAGAGCAGCTCGGAGAAACTGAGACCGGTGTCTAGGAGCAAACAATGGTCAACCTGGAGGCAGCTGATGATGAATTCACTAATCTTTCCCCCCTTGTGTAGTTTTCAGTTTTCTTTCATTTTTTGCTTTGCATATGTAACCGGGCTCTCTGCCCCTCCTTTTGTACTTCTTGTTTTTTATTAATGAAAAAGATCTAGTTTCACCAAGTGTTTGCACGGTCCTAGAGCAGAGTAATTTCAACCGGACAAAATATGTTGGCGAGACAAATTTCATTAATTAACTCATATAACCGGAGTAAATCATCTCGGTAGTACACCCAGAGTTGAGCAAAACTTCAAGTCTTTCAACCGGAATAAACATCTTGGTGCAAAATACCTAAGTTGAATAAAACATCAACTTTTCAACCGGACTAACCATCTCGGTTGAGAATGCCTAAGTTGAGCAAACCTCAACTCTTTTAACCGGAGTAAACATCTCCGTTGAGAATACCTAAGTTGAACAAAACATCAACCCCTCTAACCGGAGTAAACATCTCGGTAGTGAATGCCTAAGTTGAACAAAACGTCAACTCTTTCCAACCGGAATGAACATTTCAGTTGAGAGTGCCTAAGTTGAACAAAATATCAACTCTTTCAACCGGAATAAACATCTCGGTGCAAAATACCTAAGTTGAACAAAACATCAACTTTTCAACCGGACTAACCATCTCAGTTGAGAATGCCTAAGTTGAGCAAACCTCAACTCTTTCAACCGGAGTAAACATCTCGGTTGAGAATACCTAAGTTGAACAAACCATCAACCCCTCCAACCGGAGTAAACATCTCGGTAGTGAATGCCTAAGTTGAACAAAACGTCAACTCTTTCCAACCGGAATGAACATCTCGGTTGAGAGTGTCTAAGTTAAACAAAACATCAACTCTTTCAACCGGAATAAACATCTCGGTTGAGAGTGCCTAAGTTGAACAAAATATCAACTCTTTCAACCGGAATAAACATCTCGGTTGAGAGTGCCTAAGTTGAACAAAACATCAACTCTTTCAACCGGAGTAAACATCTCGGTTGAGAGCGCCTAAGTTGAACAAAACATCAACTCTTTCAACCGGAGTAAACATCTCGGTGCAAAATACCTAAGTTGAACAAAACATCAACTTTTCAATTGGACTAACCATCTCGGTTGAGAATGCACAAAACTCAAAACAACAAAAAATGCTAAGGCAAAAATGAGTACCTTCTATATATTGACAAAAATGAATATTACATGAAGTGTAAGGCAAAAAATTCCTTTGCACAAAAAAGAGAACAAAAGCTAGAAATAATACAACTTGAGGTTGGCTGCATTCCATGGCCGGGGTATTCCTCTACCATCCAAGTCCTCCAAGTGATATGCCCCTTGCCCGCCAGACCGGTTATCTTGTAGGGTCCTTCCCAATTTGCTCCTAGTTTGCCTTCGCCTGGCACCAGGGTATTGCCCATGATCTTCCGTAAGACCCAATCACCCACTTTGAACAGTCTGGGGTGCACGGTTTTGTTGTATTTCCTTGAAAGCTCTTGTTGGTAGGCGGCCACATGGATAAGAGCTTTTTCCCGGCGTTCTTCCACTAGGTCCAATTCCAAGGCAATGGCTTCAGCGTTCAGCTCGGGCTCAAAACTTTCACTTCTGAGGGTAGGCATACCAACTTCCAACGGGATGACCGCCTCCATGCCATATGCCAAAGCAAAAGGAGTTTTCCCGCTAGATCGCCGCGGGGTTGTTCGGTATGCCCAAAGGACACTAGGGAGTTCCTCAGCCCACTTTCCTTTGGCTTTGTCAAGCCTCTTCTTCAGTCCATCAAGAATGGTCGTGTTCGAAGCCTCGGCTTGACCGTTGGACTGCGGGTAGGCCGGAGTAGAGTTGTAGAATTCGATCTTCAAATCTTCACAGAACCCCCTAAACAGGCGGCCGTGAAATTAGGTGCCGTTATCAGAGATCAGAATTTTAGAGATGCCAAACCGCATGACCACATTCTGCCAGACGAACCGTTTCACGTCCTTCTCCTTGATTGATGCCAAAGGCTCCGCTTTAACCCATTTGGTGAAGTAGTCTGTGGCCGTGATGAAGAACTTCCGGTTGCCTGGTGCGGTTGGTAGCGGCCCCACTATATCTAGCCCCCATATCGCGAAGGGCTAAGGGCTGGTGAGGGGAAGCAGTTCCCTGGCCGGCTGGTAGATCTGGTGGGCAAACTTCTGGCATTTCTCACATTGCGAACATATTTCTAGGCATCGGCTTGCATACACGGCCACCAATAGCCTTGCAAAATAGCTCAGTAGGCCAAGGACCTGCCCCCTATATGACTGCCACAGATGCCTTCGTGAATTTTGAAAAAGAAGATTTCTACGCTGCTCAGGTGCACACACATCAGGTTGGGACCGGTGAAAGACTTCTTGTATAAAGCGCTTGATGGAGAGAGCCAAAACCGTTCGGACTTCACCCGCACTTTATGCGTTTCCTTCTTGTCGGCTAGAAGGGTCCGTTCTCTGAGAAAGAGGATTATAGGGTCCATCCAAGAAGGACCTAGCTTGGCACAGAGTACTTCTGTCTGCCCGGCTTTCTCAATGCTGGGCCTCGGAAGGAATTCAATCAAAAGAGGGTTAGGAGATGTGCTGTCGACCATAGAAGCAAGGCCGGCCAACTCATCTGCTCGACCGTTTTCTTCTCGGCCAATCTGTTGGACCCTGATCGCCTGAAATCGCTTGATGTGGTCTCTGACCAGAGCTTGGTACTTCATCATTCTGTCATCATTTGCCTCATAAACCCCAGAAACTTGGTTAACCACAAGCTGGGAATCACTATAAACCATTAGTTCGGATGCTTGCATCTGAAGCGCGCTCTTGAGACCAGCTAATAGCGCCTTGTACTCGGCCTCATTGTTGGATGCTGGGAAGCCAAGGGTGATAGAATGTTCAATAGTCAGTCTGTCTGGCGAAATCAGGACTATACCCAGCCTGGCACCGTGATGGTTCGAGGCTCCATCAACAAAAAGTTTCCACATTTCGCCGACAAAGAGCTTCCAACACTCTGAGGGGTCCTGAGAAGCTTGAAGGTTGATGGGATCACGGTTGCTCGGCTGTTCGACTTCCGGTCCTGGGCTGAGGGGTTCCACTTCACCCCCCTTGGTGATTCGGGGCGGACTCAGCAAGTTGATCCACAATACTTAAGTCCGTAGGCGAATCGCCAGGTTACGGTATTATGTCGGCCGCAGGCTCTGGGCTGAGCGGTTCCATTTCTTCCCTCCTCGGTGATGTGGTGTTGGACAAAATGGGTTGCTCAGTGACAGCCAACTCCGCCATCGCATCACCGGGTTGTAGTACCGTATTAACTAAAGGGGCTTCGGCGGGACGCGCAAGCTCCGCGTCGGCAATGCCGCCAAGCTGTGGTATTTCGGTCGAGCTTGCATTCACCTTTTCATTTTCCATGGCAATATCGACCGGGCACACCGGATGAGTTCCAGGTAAGAATTTAGCAACGAAGTCGGCCAGAGTCTGGGCTTTTATGGCTGTGCACGGCTAGAACTTCACATCAAACTGTCCCAACTCGACCGCCCACTTAAGAATCCGACCGGAGAAGTCTGCCCATTCGAACAAAGCTTTGAGAGGGAACTCGGTCAAGACGATGATGGTATGGGCATGGAAATAGTGTGCCAACTTCCTTTAAGCCATCATCAAAGCTAACGCATTTTTCCAGCGGCAAGTACCTCGACTCTGCCGGTAGCAAGGTTTTGCTGACGTAGAAGATGGGTAGATGTTTGATTCCTTCTAACCGGACAAGCACTGCACTGACTGCATGCTACGATACGGCCAAATAAAGGTAAAGTTCTTCTCCAGGCTCCGGTGTGACCAACAACGGCGCTGAAGAAAAATACTCCTTGAGCTCGGCCAAAGCCCGGTCACACTCTTCATCCCAGGAGAACTTTGATTTCAAGGCTTGAAAAAAAGGGCGGCAGCGATCTGATGACTGGCTTATAAATCGGTTAAGCGCGGCGGCCATTCTGGCCAGATGCTACACATCCTTAGCCGAGCTAGGTTGTTTTAACTCTTGCACGGCTCGAATTTGTGTAGGGTCTGCTTCGATACCTCGGTTCGTGACTAGGAAACCTAAAAATTTTCTGGATCCCACGCCGAAGGCACACTTAGACGCATTCAGGTGTAGCTTTCACTTTTTGAGAATGGCGAACATTTCGGCCAAATCGGACAAATGGTCTGCTTGATGCCGGCTCTTAACCACCATATCGTCAATATAGGCCTCCATTGTCCGGCCTAGCAGAGGAGCGAACATCTTGGTCACCATCCTTTGAAAACTTGCCTCGGCGTTCTTCAAACCAAAAGGCATGACTCGGTAGCAGAATAGTCCCCTTGGTGTAGTAAACGAGGTGATCTCTCAGTCGGGCCCATGCATGGCAATCTGATGGTAGCCGCAGTAGGCGTCCAAGAAACTGAGCCTGTTATGTCCAGCCGTTAAGTCCACAAGCTAGTCTATTCTAGACAGAGGGAAGTTGTCTTTCAGACAAGCTCGGTTGACGGTCTTGTAGTCGACGCAAACTCGCTACTTCCCATTCTTCTTGGGCACCACTACTGTGTTTGAAATCCACCGAGGGTAATGCACTTCCTGAATTGCTTGCGCCTCAAGCAAATTCTTCACTTCCTCCGCAACTACCTCGGCGTGATGCAGCGCCGATCTCCCTGTTCGTTGAATGACCAGCCTGGCGCCGGGGAAGACATTGAGATGATGGCATATAAAACTTAGATCGAGACCGAGCATGTCGTAAGGTGACCATGCAAAAACTTCAATGTTGGCCATCAAAAACTCAACCATGTCGGTCTGTTCTTGGGCTGTAAGGCTTGAGCCGAGCAAGAAGAACTTGTCCGGATGCTCTGTATCAATGCGCACTTCCACCAACTCCTCGACAGCTTTGTCCTCGGCCTTGGTGCCCACGTCATCAAGGACTCCCTGGTCTTCTGGTCTCTCAACCATTTGAACGAAGCCTTTGGCAGCTCGGCTCCCGTTGACCGCCATGAAGCATTGCTTCGACATGACTTGATCGCCCCAAATCTCCTTGATTGCCCCCATATCCGAGGAGAATCTCATCACCTGATGATAGGTCAACGCTACGGCTTGCATAGCGTGAAGCCATCCCCTTCCAAGGATCAAATTATAAGTGGATGGCACTTGCAACACCCAGAACTCCACTTGTTTGACAACGGATCCTGCTTTGACCGGCAGGATAATCTTTCCCAAAGGCCACTCCGGTTGTGAGTTGAAACCAACCAGTGGCGAAGTTGCCGAGGCCAAACCTGTATCCCGGAGTTTGAGCTGTTTGAAAGCGTTGTAGTACATGATCTCGACTGAGCTTCCTTGATCGATCAAGATCCGTTTGACATCAAATTCTTTGACGCGGAGTGTTACCACTAGGGCATCGTTGTGCGGCGTCTGAATGTGCTCTAGGTCTCTTGAGGAGAAACTGATCACGTCTTTCTCTTCGATCTTTCCCCTTTTGATTATAGGCTGAACCGAAAAACTTTCCTCATGTGTTCTGCTTTCTTGATCATTCCTCGGAGCTCGCATACACGTGCCGGTTCCACTATGCCGTGGATGACATTAATAACCCCTTAGGGAAGCGCATCTCAGTCATCCGGTCCCTGCGGATCAACCGGAGCTTGATCGGCCTTCACGCCGCCATCAATGTAAAGGTCCAAGTGTTCGGCTGCGACTAGCTCTTCCAAGTGTTGCCTCAAAGGCAAACAATCCTCTGTCCGATGGCCTCACTCCTGGTGAAACGTGCAACGGTACCGCGGATTGAAGCCCTTCTGTCCGTCGCCTAACTTACCAAGAAACTGGACATACTCCTCGTCACGGATTTCACTAAGTATACGATAGATTGGAATCTTAAAGACCGTGGTGATGCCTGTCCTTGCTTTCAACCTTCTGTTAGCATCGGCTACGTCATTCCGGGGGTAGTCATCCTGGTCATTCCGACGTCCCCTACCACGGTTCTTGCGATTAGTGCCACGGTCCGATTCCTCAGCGCGGTCACTGGATCGGCCGGACTCCTGCCCGACCGCGTGTACTTTGCCAGCTGACCGCTTATCAGTTGCAACCGGAGTTGCCTTCATGGTAGATGCTAACGCATCATCCTCCACTCGGATGTGCTCGTTGATGCGCTGCATTAGCTGGCCCATGGATGTCGGCTGGTGCATGGTAAGCGAGTCCCGCAGTCTATGTCCGACCGGGAGACCTCGCTTGTATTGTGTGATTGCAAGGTTGATCGGGCAATCCAGAATCTCGTTGAAGGTTTCCCAATATCTGGAGTTGTATGCCTTCAATGTGTCACACGGCTCCATTTTGACACTCAGTAGGTGGTCAACTTCCTTCGGTGTTTTTGTGTTGGTTTTGAAGCGCGTCACAAAGGCCTCGGCCAACTGATGCCACCTTTCTATGCTCCCCTCCGGCAACCTCTCGAACCATTTCAAGCCCAGTTCGCCTAAACTTGATGGGAAGATAAGGCACATAAGTGCGTCATTCCGCCTATGCCCTGCCATGACCTGTCGGAAGTGACTCACATGCATATAGGGATCGGTTTTCCCATCATAGAGTGTGAATTTAGGCTGGTGGAAGCTTGCCGGAAGCAGTGTCGCTTCTATCTCCAAGGAGAAAGGGGTGGCGCTCAGCCTTGCCAAGTCTGTATTTAGGAGTGGCGCTGCTTGGCGGGGTAGAGGCATTCTGACCTCCTCGCTGGCGTGAACCCCATAGGATAGCCGCTGGAACGCCGGCACCCTCTGAGCCTCCCGCCGAAGAGCTCGTTCCTTCAAGACTGCTCGCAAATCCTCTGAACGAGCGGAATAAGAATACCTCGACGTCGTCACTGGACGTAAGGGTCGATAGGTGCTGTCTTGCGCGCTGGACTTCCCTTCGTGCAGGTCGGACTCTCCAATCTTTTAACTTCTGGTGATAGAAATGGATGCAGTGTGTCGCTGACTCTGACAGCCTGAACGGTGGGGTTAGGTGCGCTCACTGTGGTCTCCCACTCCAGCTATACCCTTCCCTTTAACATGACGCTTCAGCTCCTCCATCTCCGTCGCCATTCGCCAGATGACGGCGTCCTGGTCCCTTAACTTGTGTTCTAGACATCTGGCATGTGATTCTCTCCACCGTCGATGACCGTCTGGGCTCCGTAAATGACCATAACTTCTTCCGCGCTTATCCCGCGCATCTCTTGAATGTCCACCTGGAGAAGTCTCCTGGTTCGCCATCGGAGGAATGATGGTGGGATGCCCTTCTCTCCGTCTGCCTGACTCCGGGGTAACTCCGTCGACGGCGGACAGCGGAATCTCTTTGTTGTTCTCCATGGACGGTGATCAAACGAGCCTGGAAGACAAGGATTTGTCTGCAAGCTTCCCACAGACGGCGCCAATTGTGCGGGGAGCAAATATTCAGGCAGGCCCGCACTCCTTTCTTCCAAGCTCCGTTTCTGTCCGATCACCTGCGTGCACAAGAGCAGCGAGCTACCCGGCGGTGTGTGGCCAGAAAACCCCTCCGACGATCAAGTCAGACACACACACAGGGATAGAGAGAGAGAGAGAGGACTGAGTTGAGTATAAGTATTTCTCTTACCAAATGTTCGTGTGTCCAACATGGGGGCGCAGACTTGCTTATATACCTTCTGCGCTCCAAATCTACTCCTAGTGATCTCTCGACACGTGGTTCTGCTATCCCATCTATCAACACAAATCTTGCTGAACATCACCTAACCCGACTGCCAGCCCACTCTACTGGGAGCTCGGCAGCCCACTCTACTGTCAACGGCCATGCTGCGTTTCATGCCCAATTGCTCCAAGAACTGAGATCCTTTCCAGCCATGCTCGGCAGCATTCCGGCGAAGCCGACCTTGAAATTGGTCGTACCGGTCAACCCAAGGCCTTCCAGCCGAGATTCTGGCACAAGCTTCTCGGCCAGGCTAACGGTGCGTGCCTTTGACCGAGCAACGCAAGTTGCACGATTATTACCTGCGCAGATCCAAGTAGCTCGGTCTATCTCTGAGCAGCCCCAACTCCGGGCAAATCCAAAGTTATCATTGCCCAACACACCATTGGGCCTCCAATTTGCTCGGCCTCTAACTCGGCCCATATCCGGCTCATAATTCTCCCTCTCAATTACCTTATGACATTTTGTATGTCACATGTTTGGTTTGATTTTTTGAAACGATTTTGACAATTTTTTTTTAAAAACAATAGAAACTAATTTAATAAAAATAAATATTAAATACATATTTTTAAATTTTAAAAAATTATTTGTGCCCTCTTAAAAATAGAACCATATAAAAATGATAACAATTTTTTTTATTTTTTTTACTAAATTAATTTTAAATTTGTTATTTTTTTCTTCTAAAAACAGATTTTGAAAATTAAAACAAACAAAACTGAAAAGTGACCAAATATTTTTTTTTTCCCACAAATATTATGCTTTTTAAGACTTAAAATGTCATTGTTTGGCAAACTCATGTTCTTTGGTGCATTATAATGCAATTTTTTTTGTTTTCAATTACTTTGAAAACTATTAAAGAAAAACACAACGATTAATCCAACGTGACATGTGAAATACTACTACACCAAGGATTTGGGACGAGTGCTATGACAATATTCGGGCTATCATATCTTGTAAAGTTTATTCTAATGATATTTTGATAATCTGATTCATTTATATTATAGGATTCGTCAAGTATATTATCAATATAAAAAATAAAATTAATCGGACAAGTATAATTTCATGATCAAGACGAATAATAATTTTAAAAAATTATTAAAATTATGTTAACCGTTTATTCTTTTTACACACAAACGTGGCTTATTATGGGTTACAGATATCTAAGTAATTTGAATTTTTTTCATAAATAATCTATTCAACGAACCATATATTATGAACGCTTCAAATTATTAAAATAAATTTGGAATACACCAACAGCACCAAACCCAAGTTCACTACACTAGTTGCCATTTTTTTTTAGTTTCGCTTTTTTTTTTTTTTTTTTTTAGTAATATTACAATACACACCCTTCAAAAATAATATATCATATACATCACTACACTGTTGCCATTTTTTTTAGTTTCCTTTTTCATTTACAGTTGGGAGTGTAACCTTCAACGAATTTGGCGGGAGCTAATGCTTGTGCTGATCTGTTTGCAAAAGGGGCCCTTGGTATAGATGCTGACAGGGAATATCTGGTAGCGGAGCCTTCTGTTCTGGCTACAGCTTTAGAAAGTGCCATATGGGGGGATTGGTGTGTTATTCTTTAGTTTTGGCTTTGGCCCGGAGATCACCAAAAAAAAATAAAAAATAAAAAATTATGGTGTTGAATCAGAACTTTCTATTATAATTTAAGAGATTATAATTGAACACTTTTGATACATAAGTAAAGATTTTTTCAGTCATAATTATAATTATAATTATAATTGAGTCATAACACCCATCACAATTTGTCATAATCAAATACTATTTGACACTAACCAAAGACCTCTTTGGTTATAACTAAAAGGGAGATTTATTAGAAAATTCTTTTTTAAATATTTATATTCTAATTAATTCATAAAATATTTTTGTATTTCAATAAGTTCTATTATTTAGACATTTAATCTACTAAATCCTAATTGTTATATTTGAGATATTTTATGGATAATTTTATCTTTATAAATATTTTTTGAATCTTTAATAATTTGGTGATATGAACATTCGCATTGACAATGTAAAATGTTTACATCACGAAACATTTACACTGTCAATGTGAATATTATTATTAAGGATATTTTGGTAATTATATCACCCATACGACTTATTAAAATATAAGAAAATAATTTGAACTAAATGGAATACTCCTATAAGTAAGTGAAGATGGATTTATGAATAAATGCTCCTAACCAAAGTAACAACTTCCATATGATGGTATTTGGGATGATGGTTTGATGCTAAAATAATCAATAAGACAAAATATCACGTCCTACACATCAATCAATCATTTTTTCTCTTACAACCATCTATTCAATTATAAAAAAATTCACAAATCATCCAAAATACAATTTTTTTTTCATTGACTAAAGTAACGAAAAAGTCAAAAAAATCAATTAAAATAGTCAACATCCGAAACGAGACGTATGTCATAATTAAGTTATAACTAATATTATAATAGGTTATAATCAAATGTTACAAAAAATTATAAGGGAGGATATGTGGTACACACTTTTTTGAAGGGGTGGATTCCTAAAATTTCTTTTTTTTTTAAAAAATACAGTGGAGATTGTGTTGGATAAGGGGGAGTTGAGCCATTGTCATTCTTTGTGGGTACAACATAATTAAAACAACAGAAGAAAACTAGGGTACACCAAGAGACTTAGGTACTCAAATACTCCATCCCCACCAATTCAGTCATCAATTGGCTCCTAACCACATTAGGTGGATCCTCCACCACCACAAGTAGCTCCTGCTTATTAGCTCCCACCTTGGCAAGATTATCTGCACATTAATTTTTCTTCCCTCAAAATGTGTTGCACTGTGGAAGGAACCCCTAGTAATCTTCATCTATGTTTTGAGGAAGGCCTTCCTTGATCAATTGCTCTGCCATCATGGAATCTGTCTAATTAATGACTTTTAATGAGGAAGCCCTTCTCAAAAGCTATCATAAGGCCTTTGTAGATGTCCAAATTTCTGGCTCCAAACTAGTGCCCCTCTCCAGCTTTCTATAGAAATCACATATTCATGAGCTAGTTTCATATAAAAAAATCCTCCAAATCCACCATTCCCTAGATCACTTCTTGCACAACCATCAATGTTAAGCTTGAGCTTCGAGTAACTTAGAAAAAGGTCGATATAGAGAACTTGAAAGCTATTTGAAAAAGGAGGGTAAGAACATATGTCCTCAATTCAACTGCATCAATTTCATTACCATGTTTCTTTGTCTGCCGTAATTCAATGCCATAACTAATACTAGGAATCACAAAAACAACTTATGGAGTAAGTTTGCATACATCTTGACCTCTCTAAATCTCACTTTAACGAGAGTCTCGTACACTATGTCATCTTTTAAATAATTCTAAGAAGAAGGTAGTGTCAAAATGTCCTAAAAAACAAGAAGGTAGTGTCAAAATGTTAGCCCACATACTAATGACCATCTCACCACTGAGTTCAAGAGAATTAAAGTCTTGTTATATAGTAGTGACTCAAGAATTTTTAAAGTTTTAGGCTAAACATTAAAATGATGCCTTATTCTATTATACCTAGTAAAATTTAGAGCCTTCAGCAATATGTATGTTTTGAGTTTTTTTTTTTATAATAAGTCTTGGATGACCGACCGGCTAACTGATTTAATAGTTGAACTATCTCTATTGTCTTGACAACATTAATAAATTAAATTTGCCCATACCGTGGACTGAAAAAGCAATGGGTTGAAGCAAGGATTACGAAGTAACATACTAAACTAGTTTGTCAAGTTTACCAATAATAATATGATGATTATTTTTTTAATTTTAATGTCCTTTAAAAATTAAAAAATCCTAAGGAAGCAATTTTGTGTGTCATCACTTGTGTTACATGAATTCGAGTACGAGTATTAGGTGTAAGTATATATCTAAGTGTCAGACCTTTATAAATTTAAATTTTATTAGAATCTTGAGATATGTATCCAAAATTAAAATAGGTGCGGAGACCCGTCATATACACATATATATTACATAGTATATAATATTCTATGATGAAATGTTTTAAATTATATAGAAATATACTTGAAATTGAATAAGATTTAGGAAAAATGTGAAATTTTTATATCTAATTCATGTGAGAAGCTAAAATATCATTTTACTAGCAAATTTGAGTTTCTTCTTCTCATATATTGTAACAAACTAAAGGATCTGAGTGTCTAAATTAGGTACGAGTGTCGAACACATATCTCACACCCTTATTCATGTCATGTCCGGTGAACACGAGTATTGTAGGGAAAATAGAAGAGTTCATATAGCACAAGTCATCAACACATTTGAATACACATACGTGCTAAATGTTATAAAGATGGCTATTCCTAAAATCGAATATATAATTTTTTAAGGTTTGCACACCCTTGGTGCCATTGTCACTTACATGATCCTCGAAGACCTATAGAAACAGTTTATTCAATTCACCAGAAACTAAGTTCTTACCTTAAATGCTCTGTCATACATTTTTGCAGAAGGTAAATCAACTCTCATCGAACAACTTCAAGAAGCTAAGGTTGTAATTAGATCATAAATTTATATAGAAATTTGGAAAGAAAAAACAAATATGTAAAGAAAATGTGAATGGAATATAAGTTAAATTTTTTGATAAATTACAAATACGATCCTGAGATTTACTTAAAATATGAATTGTCCCTTATAATTTTAAAATTACATTTTGCCCGATCAAGCTTCTAGTCATATTATAAATAATCTAAATAAATTATCAAATCAATTAACAACTTTTAACAATGTCATAAATATATTTCAATTAATAATTCAGATAATTTTATTATTATGTAGAAGAGTAGTTAGGAATCTCATTTTGGAGGAGGATTCCCTCGTCCAAAATCTGGACTAGAGGGGGCTGTTTGGGTTAGTGACGTTCACTGCGGGTTCCGTTTTGATGATCTAAACTGTTCATTTTGTTAGGTACTTTACAAAAAAAATTAAGTTGATCCGATAATTGTAATTTTTTCAATTTATCGTGTTTTTACTAAAAAAAATGAATGACAATTGTGTTTTTAAAAAATAAATCATACATTTTTTTATGACAAAAATAATAGATCAAACAAGTTGTAGTTATCGGATCGACCTAATTTTTTTTATGGATGAAATATACGAAATGCCCAACAAAATGAATAGTTTGGATTATCGAAACAAGACCCGCGGTGCGCTCCACTGGCCCAAACAGCACCTTCTAGTCTAGATTTTAGACTAGAGGTAATCCTCCTCCTCTCATTTTTTGCTATTAATTCTATTCAATAAAAAATCCTAAAAAGGGGTATTTATAATTTCTAAAATCACATGGAACAATCTGTATTTTAAACAAATTTTAAGGGTGTATTTGTAATTTGTCCTCTTTTTTTTTTTTTACTTCCAATTTTCTTTCTAAATCAGTATCTAAATTCATGATCCAAATATAACTAAAAGGTTTGGGCGGATATGCAGATAAATCACTTCCCTCAAACACATAGGTTGTATTTGGATAATAAGTATAACAAGAATATGAATAAAATATAAATTAAATTTATTCATTTCTCTTGTTTTTTTTTTTAATTTTTTAATCTAAATTTATGATACAAATTCTTCTTTTCTCTGAAAAAATCATTCCAATTATACATGCCTCTGGCAAACTCTTACTCCAAATCTTTTTCCAATTTTTGCTTCTAACCAAATTACTTTGTCCTCCTGCTTTTTGTTCAAATAGTTGAGGGTGAAATATGAATTTTTTAAAGTTGTGTTTGAATTATAAATTTAAATAAAAAAAGAAAAATGTGAGTTTGGAATTATATTTCATTCATATTTTACCTTCTTCTTTTTTTTTCTTCTCTTTTTTAGTTATAAATCTTTATATGAATTTATGATTCAAAACATAGCCTGATAGAAAAGTTATGCAAAAGAAAATAAATTTTAAAAAATTATAAATTATAAATTAAAAAGTTCGCAAATTGAGCTATTAGATGAGATATAGAGCTTGAACGAGTCAAGGGTCATGACTCTTGAGGAGTGACTCAGTTGACATCACAAAAGCCCAAACTTGCTGTTAGATTCATCGGCCTATTTCATCCAAGGGCTGAGTTTAGTCATTGGCCCAAACTACTTGTCTGTTATTTTGAATCTGAATTCTGTAGACTGATTTTTGGCCCAAACTACTTGTCTGTTATTTTGAATCTGAATTCTGTAGACTGATTTTTGGCCCCCCCCCCCCCCTCAAAAAAAAAATATATATATATTAAGTACGTTCAATTTTTTAATATGTTTTATTATATTATTTTGAATTATAATTTATTCTCAATATATTTTATATATATTTTTTCTCAAGTTACCCTTTACATCACAACCCTAAATTATACCACTTCGAAAAACAACTCTCATGCCTCTGTTATGTCAATATCAATTAAACCCGATAATTTCCTAGAGCTATCCAAACAATTCCAGGTGCTGAGAGTTTGCAAAGTTCCCAGACGGCAGTTCAACCGGCTCACACCCTTGCGACAACGGCCTTGACCGGATGAGTTTGCAAAGTAAAATATCTAATACCATATAATAATGATGTTGATGATAATGGTGAATTTTGGTGGGATGAATTGAAATTTTAGAGTGAGGAAGAAGATGAAGAGAAAGTAATTGAAACTTAAAAAGGAAGATGAAGAAAGTAGAATATAAAATATATGTATAAATAGCTTGAGTGTACAATGAAAAAAAAAAAAAAAAAAAGGCCGTGTATTGTCCTTATAGAAACTAAATAGAATCACCCCTGATTTTCTTAGAATGATCTTACCATTGTGTAGAGAAGTGGTTTGGAAATACTCTTCAGATCCTGGAAGACGCTAGTGATCCTCAGCTAGTCACCTGAAAAGATACAAATACTCCGGTCGAGGGTGCCGGAATTAGCACTCTGACGGGCAAGTCAGTTCAGACACTCAGGATAGCTTGTTTACTAAGTTAAGTGAAGTGATTCTTACATACCTTTCTAAATCTGTGGTTCTTATATTTATACTTGCTTTTTGGGCCTCGGGGCCTGAGCCTATTTTTATCCCATTCCCCTTTTATTTATTCGGAGCTACCAATCTCCGGCTATTTGGCTTTCCTAACGTATTCGACATCCTAGTTACGCAATATGGAGCCGAATAATATCTAATTTCTGGGATACGCACCTTCCGACTCTTCTATTTATTCGGCCCCCACAATTGCCCCCAAGCACTTTACCAACGACAGTTGGCTGGAGTGCTTGGTTCCGAATTTCGAAAAGCCAGAGCCAAAATTCGGCGGTTGGCCTCATCGTCATGCGGATATCTAAGTGCACCCCTTTCGGTTGTCGTGTCGACTCCCGCCCTCTCGTACGTGTCTATTTATTGCGATTTAAAATTTTAACATCCTTTCGAGTATGTATTTTATGACGCTCATCACTAGATTGCCTTTTGAATCGTCCCTGCAACTCTCTTCTCCGATATCCTCTTCGTCCTTTGTAAGTTCTCTCCTTCCTTGCTTCGAAGACTCTTTTTGGTTTATTCCTTCCTTGGCATATTCTTATAAACTGTAGGGTATGGCAAAACATTTGAAAGACCTCCTCTCGTCAGATCAAATTGCTGGCTTTAAACGCCATTTCTCCATTCCCGATGATGTCCGTCTGTCGTTTGTGGCAGAAAGCACTCTTGATATGGAAAGGGAGGACAAAACCTCGATTGTCTTTCCCCTTTTGTCAATCGCAGAGGGTGGAGTCCGTTTCCCCTTCACCCGTTTCTTAGGGCTGTGCTTTGCCACTGGGGTATAATCTCTTCCCAATTCAATGTGAATTTCTTTAGAATTATAATGGGGGTTATAGCGCTCAACCGCCGCCTTAGAATTAAGCTTAGCATTCCAGCCATCCGACATTGTTATGCCTTGGCTAAGTTTTCTGGTCGGCACGGGCGTTTCTTCCTTAAGGTCAAGGATATCGACCATCAGCTAATTACTATGCTTTCCAGTTCTGGGAAACGAGTTGATGATGTTATGGTCGTTGTCCAGGGTAACTGGGAATTTGGCGAAGGGGAGGATCACGTCAATCCTATTCCTAGAAGGAGGGGCGAGCCAGGTGGCCGATTGCCTTCTCGCTTTTGTTATTTGTTCATTTTTGTTGTAAAGCCTCTTCTTTGAAATGTTACGGCTTGGATTGTGCAGGGAACGATTTGAAGAAAGTCCTGTCGTCGACTGAAGATGCCGTTTTTTCGGATATCAAAGTTGCACTCAAGTATTTCGGCCGTTGAAGTCTTCAGAAACAAGGGAGGGCGGCCTACGTTCTGCTTCGTTACGAGCCGACATATACGACCTTTTCAACGGCGGAAAATATCCCGGTTTCGGAGGGTGAAGATTCTCTTATCGCTCTTATTTTGTTCGACTTCAAAAACTTGAGGCAGGTTGGTTTTGAAGGGTCTGATTCGGAGCGGGATGTAGCTAATGTTACCGAATCAAATCAGTACGAAACCGAGTGTGACGAGGTATTGAATTCGGCCGATCCTCCATCCACTTCGGGCCGAGGGGATCTTTCACTTGACGGCGTTTTTCACGGCTTAGAGGATCTTCCCGCTGCAGGCCCCGAAGACATGGCCAGGTTAAGCCTGACAAAACTTGCCAGGAAGGCGAATGTGAAAAGGTTGGCCGCGCGGCGAAAAGCGGAGGCTCTTCCGTCTGAAGTACCACCCGCCACCGAATCTCAACTCTCCCTGCCTGTTAGCGAATTAGAGTCCTTGCGCGTTATTGAGGTGGAGACGGCAAAAAATCGGAATGCCGAATTTACTTTGATCGTGCAAGACGGCCAAGAAGTTGAGGAAGAGGCAGCGAAATGCCCTACCGAATTTGAGGCAAGCTCAGAAGAACAAGGCGGCAAATGTCCTCGATTAGAGGGATCAAATGTGATCGTTCTTTTTGTCATTCAGCCGATGATAAAAAACATGTCGGTTTCTTCTGATGCTTCGGCGCTTAAAGATCCAAAAGTCGCATTCAGTTTGGCTACGTCCATGTCGTTACCGTTTGACAATGAGGCTTTCTGGATGGAACCAGATCTGAATGCGACAGCACTAGCCGCCCAATCGGCGCTTTTGGTACATATTCGGACTTTGCTTCACTTAATCCAAATACTATTGAAGTTATGGTTTTAAATTCTTGTTTTGCAGACCGTCGAAAGGATAGCCGATATGGGCCGTCGCCACCGCGACGCCGTCGAACAGATTGGTCATTTACGAAAGAAAGTTGAGGGCCAGAGGAGAAGGGCCGAGGTTGAAGCTTTGAGGGCGAACAAGGAAGCTTCAAGGGCCAAGGCCGAGGTAGAGAGGGCTCGTAGCCCAGATCAATCGAGATCCGATACCAAGAAAGCGGCGAACGTGAGCGAAGATGAGCTCAAATTGGCCCAGAAGGAGGTCTCCAAACTGGAGGCTGAGTTGGCTGAAATGAAGGTGGCAAAGGAAACAGCCGACTCGGAGGCTTCCAAAGTATTCGAGGCCGAAAAAAATGCTGGACTCGCTGAGTATTTGGACCAAGTCCCCAAATTTGAAAATCGGGGATTCAAACATGGTTGGCACAAAGCCATTGCTGCTGCTAAAGTTTCATTGATTATGCCAATACCATATGAGCAAGTGGATGTTGAGCCATTGAAGTCTAATTCCGATGACTGATCTGGGCGACTGACATAGTTTTTAGGATGTTGAATGTATTTTTACAGTTTTTAATTTGGTATTTTTCATGTGTTGCTACAGTCATGGTTTTTTGCTAGGCATTTTCATACGGGCTTGTAGCTTTTTGTTTAGTAATTTGCGTATATAAAATTTCATGAGTTGTGCTCAACTTGCTAAGGAAAATGTTGTTGGTGAATGATATTGCTTTCGGTTATGGTTAGATCGGCTGCTTAGCTTAGGTATTTGGCCGACCAGGTTAGTAAATCTGCCCTTGCCTTAGCTAGGGCGCGAGCTTGCGAAGCAAAATGGGCCTGACTCGTGGGCTGGCTGAGGCACAGCCTGATCGGCGCTTACGCTTGAAAACATGGCCGACCAGATTAGTAAATCTGCCCCTGCCTTGGCCAGCTGAGGCACAGACTGATCGGCGCTTGTGCTTGAAAACATGGTCAACCAAATTAGTAAATCTGCCATTGCTTTGGCCAGGGCGCGAGCTTAGGAAGCCAAATGGGCCTAACTTGTGGGCTGGCTGAGGCACAGACTGATCAGCGCTTGTGCTTGAAAACATGGCCGACCAAATTAGTAAATCTGCCCTTGCTTTGGCCAGGGCGCGAGCTTGGGAAGCCGAATGGGCCTAACTTGTGGGCTGGCTGAGGCACAGACTGATCGGCGCTTGCTCTTGAAAACATGGCCGACCAGATTAGTAAATCTGCCCTTGCTTTGGCCAGGGCGCGGGCTTGGGAAGCTGAATGGGCCTAACTTGTGGGCTGGCTGAGGCACAGACTGATCAGCGCTTGCGCTTGAAAACATGGCCGACCAGATTAGTAAATCTGCTCTTGCTTTGGCCAGGGCGCGAGCTTGGGAAGCCGAATGGGCCTAACTTGTAGGCTGGCTGAGGCACAGACTGATCGGCGCTTGCTCTTGAAAACATGGCTGACCAGATTAGTAAATCTGCCCTTGCTTTGGCCAGGGCGCGGGCTTAGGAAGCCGAATAGGCCTAACTCATGGGCTGGCTGAGGCACAGACTGATCGGCGTTTGCGCTTGAAAACATGGCTGACCAGATTAGTAAATCTGCCCTTGCTTTGACCAGGACGCGAGCTTAGGAAGCCGAATGGGCCTAACTTGTGGGCTGGCTGAGGCACAGATTGATCGGCGCTTGCGCTTGAAAATATGGCCGACCAGATTAGTAAATCTGCCATTGCCATTGCCATTGCCTTTGCCAGGACGCGAGCTTGCGAAGCCAAATGGGCCTAACTCGTGGGCTGGACAATTGTCATCCGTCTTTTGACGTTTGGGATTACTGACGTTGCCTCGGGAGAGCTGCAGACATTGAAGGATAAATGGGGTGGGTGCACGCTAGAGGCCCTACTTATTTCCATTCAGGCAACTTGGGAGGGACGAAGATTAGCTGAATTAGATGCCGCAATGAGTCGCAGTAGCGAGCCTATGCGTACGGGAAGAAGGACGTCCAAGGATCGGGAAACACAGCAGTCCCTTAGTCGTCGAAGCAGATCGCCCCGAAAGGACAGGCAACAACGGGGAAATTCTTTGCGCCCGCGACCGAGAATCGAGCCCGATGCGACGCCACGACCATTGAGTTTTGCAGTTTTTGTAAGGAATAGACCAATGATGGAGGCGAATTCTATCATTAAAGACCCAGGTGTGGCAGTCGAGTTCGCTCGATAGATCTTCCCGCCGGAAGTCCAAGAATCGATGGTCGGACGTCAAGATTTCGAAGTATTTCGAGACGGCATACATGGGGCCGTGAAAGGATTATATACTGCTTACGAAGTCGGCATACGTTTGCGGGAAGCACGACGTGAGAGTGAGAAAAAGGACGAAAGGAATCGCAGTTTGGAGATTCGCGCGGAAAAGGCTGAGTGTGAGCTTCGGGAGCTGAAGAATGTTCAAACGAGCGCGTCGATGGCGACTGGTCAATCTAAATTGGTCGTTGAGGAGAGAGTGACCCAACGGACCTCGGGTTATGAAAAGGGGTTTCAGGATGGCCTGAAGGTCGGGATAGAGAAGAGCAAACGAGACCTTGCCGAGGAGGTCTGCCGATGTGAAAATCGTGGATTCAAGCACGGCTGGATCAAGGCCCTTCAAACCGAGAAAGCTCTCGAAGCCGTGGGCATTGATTCGACTTCGCCCCTGTATCATCGTCACTACTTACCCTATTCCGATTTCGAAATTGAGAGGAGCGATGATGAGAGTGCTGAATAAATAGACTTTGGAACGTGAGAACAGACTTCGCGCCGAACAAATAGAATTTCTTTTATTTTCAACGTTCGTATTTGGTTTTGAAATATTATGTGCTTAATTAAACATATTATTTCAACTTACTGGCAAGTTTTGTGTTGCGTGGTGCAAATGTTTAAACATGTATTGACCGGCTTGAATTTAGAACAATTCTTAGTGAATATTTATTCGGCCGGTGGAGTGGTCCGAATGCATCTCACAAAGGCTCCGAATTCGGAGTCTTAATCGGCCTTAAGAGGGTTAATCGGCCCTAAGACGTCATTTGCCAAAAAGGGCTCCGAATCCGGAGACTTAATCGGCCCTAAGGTGTCATGCACCAAAAGGGGGCTCCGAACCCGGAGACTTAATCGGCCCTAAGGTGTCATGCACCAAAAGGGGGCTCCGAATCCGGAGGCTTAATCGGCTCTAAGGTGTCTTGCACCAAAAGGGGGCTCCGAATCCGGAGACTTTAATTTGGCCAATCGTGATATCCACGAAGGGTGCTCCGAATCTGGAGACTTAATCGGCCCTAAGGTGTCATGCACCAAAAGGGGCTCCGAATCCGAAGACTTTAATTTGGCCAATCGTGATATCCACGAAGGGCGCTCCGAATCTGGAGACTTAATTGGCCCTAAGGTGTTGAGAGGGTAATTTTGGGTGAAAATTGGGCCGAGCTATGAGATGGACTTTATGGCCCAAAGTATGACGGACTGAGTAAAAAGGGCCAAAAAGTTACTCGGGCCCAAGAGAGATAAAGTTACTCCGGCCAAAAGAGATGAAGTTACTTCAGTCCTGGAGCAACTTGAAGTTAGACCGGTTTTGAAGGTATATCGGTCTTGAAATATATTGGCTTTGGAGGTATACCGGTTTTGGAGTTATACCGGTCGAAGAGTCGTTGGTTCGGTCCAAACACACCATGAGTTAAACAGGTGAGAACCGAGATAAGGAAAAATAAGGGGAAGGGCCGAACTAAGGATAGTTCAGCTTACTTTGTGGCGCAGCATAGCCAGGTTTATCTCGATCGAATGGTAGTTCGGCCAGGGTGAAAACCATCCCACTTGGTTTAAGCAGTGGGGGGGGGGGGGTGTAAAAGGATAAGCATTATCCTTTAGGAGTATGAATCCTAGGAGGACTCTGCATGGAGAAATAAAAGTCCTACTAGGATTGTGCCACTTGAAACCTATAAAAGCTCACAAGCATCACCTTGGAGGAGGTAACATAACACTACATACAATTTTGCTTCCTAAATACATTGAGCTTTGTCTATTTATCAAGTTTTCTGACTTAGGCATCGGAGAGGTTTCCGGCACATACCCGTCGGCTAGCTCACGTTTGTGTTTTCAGGTGACAAAGCGACGTCGTACGGAGGAGCGTGGACTTAGTCAACAGGATTATACGAGGAGAATTATTTCTTCCCCGTACAATTGGCGCCGTCTGTGGGAAGAACAGACAGAACAAAACCTCTTGATTAAAGCTTCTCCCCTTCACATTCAATGGCACACATTGAAGAATTGCCGCAGTCCGCCGTCGACGGACTAACTCCAGAAGGGGGCGCAAGGCGTGAAGGATTACCCTCTGTCCCTCCCATGGCAGACTTGGAGCCCTAACGACATACCTCCAGGAGGGATGCTAGGGGAAGACGGACTCACAGCCCCCGTCAATCCCATTCTCAGAGTCCCGACCGGCAAAGACGGAGGATTGACTCTCAAGCTCTGGAAGATCGAGTGAAAGAGCAAGATGAATTGATAAGGAAGATGGCGGCGGACATGGAGGCCTTGAAACGCCAGATGAAGAAAAAAGAAGTGGCGACAGGAGAGGGGCGCAAAAACAAGACGCCCCCTCGCCACTCAGAAAATCGTAGTAGGAATACTACACCCTCACAAGGAGAGAGTAGAAGCCTCAGGATAGGCGATACTCAATCATGGTCTTCCAGAACTCGTCACTCCAGGTCTGAGAGGACGAAGTCTGAAAGATCATACACTGAAGGAACCACGTACTGGCCCTCTCATTCGCATCAGACTAGATCTAGACAGACGGAATTACCCAGATCATCCGACTTACGAACCGTGCTCGAAGAGAAAGCACGATGCAAGGAGGATGCCAGGGCGCGGGATTCGCACAGAGTTTCTGCCTTACAGCGGTTGGCTCCTCGGACGCATGGAAGCGTCGAGGTTGGAATGCCAATACCGCGCCCTGCCTACGAACCAACGGACAAAGCATTGGCAAGACTACAGACTTCGCTGTTTGTTCCAGCAATCGAGAACGCGCCCCTACCATCAGGCTTCCTTCAGCCGAAATTCACTACATATGAAGGGAAGACAGACCCGTACTCACACTTTCGCCACTTTCGCCAGGTCATGGCCGTTTACAGGCGAAACGAGGCCTTAATATGCATACTCTTCCCATCAAGCCTTGGCGACCTAGGCTTAACTTGGTTCGAGAAACTCCCAGAAGGCAGCATAGCCTCTTGGGCACAATTGGCAGAAGTTTTCGTGACAAGGTTTCGAACAATTACTAAAACTCCGGTGGAGATCAACCGGCTACTCTCCATCGACATGGGTGATATGGAGACCCTGAGATCCTACAACAGTCGCTACTGGGAGACATTCAATCAGATTGGGGACTGCCCCACCAATCTGGCCATTGCACAATATAAAAGAGGCCTTCCAGTTGGGAACAGACTGAGGGACTCGATCACCATGATGCCACCCCTCACTATGGAAGCCTTGATGGAAAGAGTACATTAGCACATCAGGGTAGAAGAGGACGGCGTGCGAGCCAAAGCAAAATCAAGTGCGACTGTAGTAGCGACTGCAGTACCAGAAAAGAAGACCTCAGCAAAGGTCAATGCTGTAGATCGCCAGAGCAAAAACAGACGTGGCAGACGAGATAACGGAGAAGACCCGGATAAAAGATGGTTGAGAATCCGAACTGCCATAACCACGGTGTTTAAGAAACCGATATATCGGATTCTTAGCGAAATAAGAGATGAGCCTTTCGTCAAGTGGCCAGCCAAACTAGGAGATGCCTAGAAGGACTATGACGAAAGATCGCGGTGCACCTTCCACAAAGAAAAGGGACACCGCACGGAGAATTGCACACCATTGAGACAACACCTGAAAGAGTTGGTGGCAGCAGGCCACTTGGACAAATACATTGAAGGAGGGGCGCAACCAGCTCCCCAAGATCGCAACCACCCTAACGGAATGCCAATTGACACCCCGCCTCAAGGCATTATCAATGTGATACATGGAGTCTTCGAACCTGAGCGTGTATGCGAGCTCAGGGGATCAATCAAGAAGGCGGAGCACTTTAGAGAAGTGTTAAGTGCCCAACCTGCCATCAAGAAGGGAAGGATAGAGGCGACAAACGTCATGACTTTTTCAGATAAGGACTTGGACCGAATATATTGTCCCCACAATGATGCTCTGTTCGTCACTCTCCGAGTCAAGGATTTTGACGTCAAGCGGATTCTGATTGACCAAGGTAGTTCGTGCGAGATCATGTACTACGACACGTTCAAACAACTGAAGCTACAAGACAAAGACTTGGCGCCTGCCGTATCTCCCTTAATTGGATTCAACTCCATGCCAGAATGGCCCGTTAGCAAGATAATTCTTCCGGTCAGAGCAGGAAGCGTAACAAAACAAGTGGAGTTCTGGGTATTAAAGGTCCCCTCCACTTACAACATCATCTTGGGCAGAATGTGGCTGCACGCCATGCGTTCGGTGGCGTCATCCTACCACCAGGTAATGCGGTTCCCCAACGACACCGAAATAATTGAAGAAGTATATGGAGATCAGATCATGTCAAAACAGTGTTTCGCCACAGTAAATGGCAGTCGCGCTGCCAAAGGATACGTTCATTCGGTGGAGGAACCTGAAAGCAATGAACTATTCGCGGACGTCGGCAAAGAGGCTGATCAAAAAGCGGTGGAGGACTTGGTGGAGGTAAAAATAGATGAGAAGAACCCGGATAAGTTCTTCTTGCTTGGCTCATCGTTGTCCAGCACTGAGAGATTAGAGGTCTTGGAATTCTTGACCTCTAACATCGAAGTGTTTGCCTAGACACCCTACGACATGCCAGGCATTGATCCAAACTTCATCAGCCACCAACTCAATGTCCACCCATCAGCCAGACCGGTCATTCAGCGCACCCGCAGATCGGCACTCCACCACGCCGAAATAGTGGCGGAAGAAGTAGGCAACTTGCTGGAGGCAGGAGCAATTAGAGAAGTGCACTACCCAAGATGGATCTCCAACACAGTCGTAGTGCCAAAGAAAAATGGCAAATGGCGAGTCTACGTCGACTACAAAACAGTCAACAAGGCGTGCCCAAAAGACAACTTTCCTCTACCACGGATAGATCAACTAGTGGACCTAACGGCGGGGCACAACCGACTTAGCTTTCTGGATGCATACAGAGGCTATCACCAAATCGCCATGCATGAACCAGACCAGGAGGTCACATCTTTTACAACTCCAAGAGGATTATACTGTTACAAGGTCATGCCCTTTGGCCTAAAGAACGCAGGGGCAACATTCTAACGGATGGTCACCAAGATGTTTGAACCATTGTTAGGCAGAAAAATGGAAGCTTACATCGACGACATGGTGGTCAAAAGCAAGGATGAGAATAACCATCTTAAGGACCTAGGCGAGATGTTTGAGATCCTGAAGAAGCACAAGTTACGCCTCAATGCGTCCAAGTGTGTATTTGGAGTAGGATCTGGCAAATTCCTGGGCTTCCTAGTGACCAACCGAGGTATAGAGGCAGACCCCTCTCAAATCAAGGCAATCTAAGATCTAGAGAGACCAAACTCAGTAAAAGAAGTCCAGCATCTCACCGGCATGGCGGCTGCACTCAACCGGTTCATAAGCAGGTCATCAGATAGACTACGACCATTTTTTCATACCTTAAAAGCCAAGTTTGAATGGGATGAAGAATGCGACCGAGCTCTGGAAAACTTGAAGGAATATATGTCTTCCCCACCACTGCTTGTTACTCCAGTACATAGTGAAGAACTCTTCTTATACTTGGCGGTCTCTCAGCACGCAGTGAGCGCGGTGTTGGTTCGTGCAAAAGGAATCCAACACTTGCCCATCTATTATGTCAGCAAGACATTGCTGGGAGCCGAAACAAGGTATTTGCTACTGGAAAAACTGGCATTAGCCTTAATAATGGCCTCCAGGAAATTGGCACACTACTTTCACGCCCACACCATAGTCGTCCTCACAGCTTTCCCACTAAAAGCTTTGTTTGAGAGGGCGAACTTTTCTGGACGAGTTTTAAAATGGGTAGTAGAGTTAGGACAATTCGATATCAAGTTCCAACCCAGAACCGCAATAAAATCCCAATCTTTGGCAGACTTTGTCGCAGAATTTACTCTTGGAAGTCATCATATCTGCCCAGTCGACCTAACTAACACAACCGAACTAGGGACGGAAGTTGACGCCGGAATAGCGCAACCCCTAGTAGAAGGTACTCAGTCAAACTCCAAGACAGACCAGACTAAGGACAACAAGGAAGAAACAAACAAAGGTTCACCAACAGTACAATTAGATGACGAAGGGCAGACAGCAAACATGGACCTTGATGAAAACACCATCCTTGACCCCACGACATCATCTGACCCCTCCACGTGCTGAAAGTTGTTCGTTGGAGAGATGTGGAAGCTCTTTGTGGATGGAGCATCCAACCGGCATGGTGCAGGGCTTGGCATAGTCCTTATCTCCCCAGGCAGCCTGGTTGTGGAGCAAGCAATCAACCTTGGCTTCCCAGCATCAAACAACGAAGCAGAGTATGAAGTGCTTCTCGCAGGACTCAAATCAGCATGCTACATGAAGGCCACCGAACTAATGGTTTACAGCGACTCACAACTGGTGGTAAATCAAATTTCTGGCGACTATGAAGCAAAGGATGATAGGATGGCCAAGTACCAAGAGTTGGTCAGGACAGAGATCAAGAAATTTGAAGTAGTAAGGATAGAGCAAATCAGCAGGGAGGAAAACAGCAGAGCAGACGAACTAGCAGGTTTCGCCTCTATGGCAGATACCTCCATACCCCATCCACTACTGATCGACTACCTACCTAGACCAAGCATAGAAGACCCCGAAGCAGAAGAGGTATGTTGCACAGAACTGGGCCCCTCTTGGATGGATCCCATCATCCTATTCTTAAAAGACGGCATCCTACCAGAAGAAAAAAAAGAAGCCAACAGAATAAGAGCGAAATCACAGCGATTTTGGCTCTCCCCATCCTTAGCATTATACAAGAAGTCATTCTCAGGACCCTACCTAAAGTGCGTACATCCCAGCAAAGTAGAAGCTTTTTTGTACGAGATACATGAAGGGGTGTGCGGAAGCCATCAAGGTGGAAGATCGCTAGCTTACAGGGCTATTTCACAAGGTTATTGGTGGCCATACATGCAGGCAGACTCAGAGAAATATGTAAAGAAGTGTGAGAAATGCCAAAAATTCGCACACCAAATTCATCAACCAGCAAGAGAACTCCTACCATTGACCAGCCCATGGCCTTTCGCAATGTGGGGCTTGGACATAGTAGGACCACTTCCAACTGCACCCGGCAACAGGAAGTTCTTTATCGCAGCAACAGACTACTTTACAAAGTGGGTGGAAGCAGAGGCATTGGCATCCATCAAAGAAAAATATGTAAAGAGGTTCGTTTGGCAGAATATCATCACTCGATTTGGCATACCAAAAGCCCTAATCTCTGACAATGGCACTCAGTTCGACGGCAGAATCTTCAGAAGCCTTTGTGAAGAATACAAGATAGAGTTCTACAATTCTACACCGGCATATGCTCAAGCAAATGGCCAAGCAGAAGCATCAAATAAAGTCATCTTGGATGGACTTAAGAAAAGACTGGAGAAAGCAAAAGGCAAGTGGGCAGACGAACTTCTTCATGTTTTATGGGCTTACCGCACCACACCTCGACGATCAACAGGAGAGACACCATTCTCCTTAGCCTATGGAATACAAGCAGTAATCCCACTGGAAGTTGGCCTCCCCACAATTCGAAGCGAAAATTTTGATCCAGACTTAAATGAAGAAGCCATAGCATTGGAACTCGACCTTGCGGAAGAAAGAAGAGAAAGGGCATTGGTTCACATTGCTTCATACCAACGAGAGTTAATTAGAAAATACAACAAAAAGGTACATCCACGACAATTCAAGATCGGCGATTGGGTACTGCGCAAAGTAATGGGAAACACCTTGGTACCAGGAGATGGCAAGTTAGGGCCAAACTGGGAAGGTCCTTACAAAGTGGTTGGGTTAGCAGGCAAAGGGGCATACCACCTAGAAGACAAGGACGGCAAAGCAATCCCTAGGCCATGGAACACGGCCAATCTCAAGTTGTTTTATTTTTAACTCTTTCTCTTTCAAACATGTAATTTCTTCTTTTTTTCTCAATAAGACAATCAATTCTTTTTTTCAGCATGAATCGTTCTTTGTAAAAGTTAGCTTTAGTGTGGATAGGAATATTGCAAACCTTTTATTCTAAGTTAGCTGGAAAAACTAACTTAGAGGTTGGCTAGAATAAACCAACACCCTTCCTAAGCCCAGGATAAGGATCCAGGCTGCAGGACGTTTGGTCGGAATAACCAAACATTGATTTAAGTTAGCTGGAAAAAACTAACTTAGAAGTTGGCTGGAATAAACCAACACCCTTCCT
The DNA here is from genome assembly GCF_055761805.1 of Camellia sinensis. Classification (NCBI taxonomy): domain Eukaryota; kingdom Viridiplantae; phylum Streptophyta; class Magnoliopsida; order Ericales; family Theaceae; genus Camellia; species Camellia sinensis. Next base: position 89,238,395 of record NC_138963.1, read on the forward strand.
AAGCCCAGGATAAGGATCCAGGCTGCAGGACGTTTGGTCGGAATAACCAAACATTGATTTAAGTTAGCTGGAAAAAACTAACTTAGAAGTTGGCTGGAATAAACCAACACCCTTCCTAAGCCTAGGATAAGGATCCAGGCTGCAGGACGTTTGGTCGGAATAACCAAACATTGATTTAAGTTAGCTGGAAAAAACTAACTTAGAAGTTGGCTGGAATAAACCAACACCCTTCCTAAGCCCAGGATAAGGATCCAGGCTGCAGGACGTTTGGTCGGAATAACCAAACATTGATTTAAGTTAGCTGGAAAAAAACTTAGGGGTTGGCTGGATAAAACCAACTCTTTGTACTCTTCAGCCGAAATATGGGCATGGCTGAAGAGTGGTTGGCTGGATTAAACCAACTCTTTGTACTCTTCAGCCGAAGTATGGGTATGGCTGAAGAATGGTTGGCTGGATTAAACCAACTCTTTGTACTCTTTAGCCGAAGTATGGGTATGGCTGAAGAATGGTTGGCTGGATAAAACCAACTCTTTGTACTCTTCAGCCGAAGTATGGGCATGGCTAAAGAGTGGTTGGCTGGATTAAACCAACTCTTTGTACTCTTCAGCCGAAGTATGGGTATGGCTGAAGAATGGTTGGCTGGATTAAACCAACTCTTTGTACTCTTCAGCCGAAGTATGGGTATGGCTGAAGAATGGTTGGCTGGATTAAACCAACTCTTTGTACTCTTCAGCCGAAGTATGGGTATGGCTAAAGAATGGTTGGCTGGATTAAACCAACTCTTTGTACTCTTCAGCCGAAGTGTCTTATGTCGGCCAAAGAGTGGTTGGCCAGATTAAATCCAACTCTGAGTACTCCTCAGCCGAAGTAATTATATCGACTAAGGAGTGGTTGGCTGGTAAGCATAGTTAGTTTAATCATTTAAAACCGGAACGACAGTTGGAACAATAGAAGACATTACAAGTGCAAGCACACATCAAAACCGGAATAAAAGTTCAAACAAAATTTTCATTCATTAAAAAGTAATTACAGGGGGGCATAGCCCGGTTACAAAGACAAAAGGCAGCAAAAAGAGAAAAAGTACAAAGTCAAGAGAAGAGATCTTCGATTTCGGCGTCAAAGGCAGCATCAGCATCAGCATGAAGACCGGTTTCAGGCGGGAGCTCGGTGTCAGTAACAAGGGTGGTTTCGGTCGGAACCACGGCTTCACCTGGTTGATCAATAGCTAAGTCTTCCACCATAGGCTCCGACCGAACTGTCTGATCCACATCAACAACCGGAGCATCGTCAGAAGCAGAATCTTCATCTGAGTCTGAGCCCTCAAGAAACTGCTGCTGCATGACATCCGCATACTCCGCAAGGGATTTCGGTATAAAGTAGGCTGGAGGATTGAAAACCTCGGTCTGAGGATCATGGCCGAGCTTCTCAACAGCTCCCCTCCAGCCGCACTTCAAGAACAACTCCTTGGCAGCCTCACATTGCTTGACGTATACATCCTCAGCCTTTTTGAAACCTTTCTTCTCGGCCTCTTTTGCGCTCTCCTTCGCCTGGGATATTTCGGCGTCTTTCTTCTTTTCAAGTTTTACCAGCTCGCGCAGGTACTTGTCCTTCAGAACAATAGCAGTCTTCTGTTTTTCAGCTTCGGCCGAACTAACTAGTCCGGTCAGTCTGCCGATTTCACCTCGTAGCTCGGCCATTTCCTTTCTGGCCTCCTCCAGCTCGGCCGCTTTTGCCTCAGATTCTGCCGCGGCTTGCCTTGTTACTTTCCTAAGCTCCAGCACTTTCCTATGAGTGATTTGGTTTTTTTGAATGGCATGACAAAGCAAAGAATTCCATTTAGCCGAAGTAGAAGTTGAAAAAGAAAGTAAACAGAAATACGACCGAAGTCACTTACCAGAATCATGGACTTTGTCGAAGACCGAATGGCCTTCAATTCGGTGTTTAACTGTTTTTGGTGGTGCTCCATGTCTTTGGGCAGACATACACTCTTGGCCAGATTGAAGGCCAACAGGTGGTCTTTCTCAGCAACAACCGAGTCTGTATCTCGGATGTCTCGGTCGTTGAAAATCAGTTTTGGGGCCCAGCTGTCGGTAGTTCGGTCAGAAGGTTCCGGTTGGGGGCTCGGTGGCAAGCTCGGTGGAAGTGCAGGTTCTGCTTCATCAACCAAAATTTGTTCGATTTCAGCAGTCCGGGCGCGCTTGGTTCGGCGGGAAGAGGACGGTTGTTGAGAAGGGAGGGCTACGACAGCAGGCTGCGATTGGCTGGGTGGCGCTACTTCGGGCCTGGTTGTCTCGGTTAACAGTGCCCTAACTCTGTTCTTTTTTGCCATCTCTTCTTCGGCTGTCAGTGGGATCAGTCTGATCTCGGGCAAGGATGGGTCCGGTTCAGGGACGTCTTCAAGAAGAAAGTCAGTTACCCTGGCTTTCCGGCGACCACTATATCGGTAGGTCGGCTCGAATTTCAGCAACTTGGCCCAACTACGTTCAGGATATCGTAGTGCGGCTCGTAAAGTTGCAAGGTTTGGATAGCTATATAAGGAATGAAGGTGGGCAAAATCTGCGTGAAAAGACAACTGTTAGTCCGGCTGAAACATTAAAAAGCCGAAGTAAAAAATGCAGGGAAGAAGACCGAAGTTAAATTACCAGGCTCTCCTTTTTTCCAATTTATAGGTCGGCCAGGAATTTGGGCTTGAAAATCCTCAAAGTTCCCAGAGACCCAGAAAAAATCGTCATCATTAAGGTCTTTGTCCGGTGTATATTTAATTATCTTCTCTCGGCGGCGGCGTATCCTAAGGTAATAGACCCACCAATCCTCTTTTGAGCCGATGGAGTATTGATGGAAAATTTCGGCCAAGCCAAGATTTAGCCCGGCTTGGCGGTTTAGTTCGGCTATTCCCATGATGATGCGGTAGGAGTTGGTGGACAGTTGGGTAGGGCATAATCTGGTCTGCCTAAGAAATTCACAGATCAACGGTTGAACTGGAAACCGTAGTCCGGTTTCTATGATGGATAAAAGGGTGAAGGGGACAAAGCCTTCATTGTCCCAGGGAATGATGTCTTTTTCGGCCAGGACCAGATGGACGTCGTCAGGTATTTGGTAGTCTTTCCTGAATTCGGCTAGGCCGCCCGGAGTATTTACTAAGTATCTATACCTCCCCATCTATCGTATAATTTAAGAATAAGTTATTTCGGTGCAAATATTGTGCTCAGTAGCTCGGTTGAGCGCACGCAGGAGTGCCTGGGCAACCTAAGTCTGCAAAGAAAACACAGGGGTTAAGCACAGATCATTGGACCGTGCTGCAAATTAAACACAGATCATTGGACAGTCCTACTTCGGCTTTATGGACGGGTTCTATCTCGGTTCAGCAAAATGCTTGGTAGCTCGGTTTGAGCAGGGTTTTTATTAGCCAAACCTTGGCAAGTATCTCGGCGTATTGGCTTTGGAAACAATTTTGTTAGACCGGTTCATCGTCTAGGGGAAGCTTTCTGAGTTCGGTCTAAAAAACTGAGAAAGCTAGCTCAGCCCCAAAGGCCTAAAACGGTTGAACTAGGAGTTTTGTTATCTCGGTTGAGCCTCTAGGGGCACCTTTCAGAGTTTGGTTTAGAAACTGGAAAGCTAGCTTAGCCCCAAAGGCTTAGCTCGGTTGAAGACCGAGGCTCCTTATTTATTAAAGTCAAACTTCGTTCGGTGGGCTTATCTCGGCTAGAGTTATTCAGGAGTTGATAACCTACCGAAGCTACTAGTTTCTGGGTTCTAGTTCGGTTATTATCTAAAGTGATCTACCTAGATGGGACAAACAGTATCCTAGTTCGGTTGCTACTTGATTTTGGATCCAAGACCAGTTTTCTACAGAATAGTTCGTACACACATAAGTTTTTACTAATTTTTCATAAGAGTACAAGAAGCAAAGCAAAAAAGGAAGAACATGTTTTTCGAAGATGCAGTAAACAAAATGCCTAGAACATGTACGAAAGCAAAAACAAGGAAAGAAAATAGATTTACTTACCAGATTGGAGAGAAGGGGACTAGAGATGGAGACAGTAGCTGCAAATGAAGAACACAAACGCAGGTTGAAAAGGCAGAGGCACGAAGAGAGAAGAATGTGAAAAGTATGAGTGAATGATTCAAGAATAAAAAGGTTGTTTTGTGAAAAAGGAGAGAGAAAAAGCGGCAAAAATGGGCGGGACTGTTCAAAAATTTCGTGGTACGAGGGCGGCGTGATAACAGCTCACAGCCTATCAGAGCCTGCCACGTGTCATTGGAAAGTGAAGCGTTACAGTCAGTGATTGAAGAGACGTTTTGACCGAACAAGTAGAGCCGGAGTGAAATAAGCTCGGCTGGAGAGGCTAAAACAATTTTTTAGTTCAGTTGGAAAGGCTTGAAAACGTTTAGCTTGGCTGGTCACTTGGTAATCCCAATCATGCTGTGCAGATGGAATTAAGGGGCAATTGAGAGGGTAATTTTGGGTGAAAATTGGGCCGAGCTATGAGATGGACTTTATGGCCCAAAGTATGACGGACTGAGTAAAAAGGGCCAAAAAGTTACTCGGGCCCAAGAGAGATAAAGTTACTTCGGCCAAAAGAGATGAAGTTACTTCGGTCCTGGAGAAACTTGAAGTTAGACCGGTTTTGAAGGTATATCAGTCTTGAATTTATACTGGCTTTAGAGGTATACCGGTTTTGGAGTTATACCGGTCGAAGAGTCGTTGGTTCGGTCCAAACACACCATGAGTTAAACAGGTGAGAACCGAGATAAGGAAAAATAAGGGGAAGGGCCGAACTAAGGATAGTTCGGCTTACTTTGTGGCTCAGCATAGCCAGGTTTATCTCGGTCGAATGGTAGTTCGGCCAGGGTGAAAACCATCCCACTTGGTTTAAGTAGTGGGGGGGGGGGTGTAAAACGATAAGCATTATCCTTTAGGAGTATGAATCCTAGGAGGACTCTGCATGGAGAAATAAAAGTCCTACTAGGATTGTGCCACTCGAAACCTATAAAAGCTCACAAGCATCACCTTGGAGGAGGTAACATAACACTACATACAATTTTGCTTCCTGAATACATTGAGCTTTGTCTATTTGTCAAGTTTTCTGACTTAGGCATCGGAGAGGTTTCCGGCACACACCCGCCGGCTAGCACACGTTTGTGTTTTCAGGTGACAAAGCGACGTCGTATGGAGGAGCGTGGACTTAGTCAACAGGATTATACGAGGAGAATTATTTCTTCCCCGTACAGGTGTCATGCACCAAAAGGGGCTCCGAATCTGGAGACTTTAATTCGCCCAATCGTGATATCCATGAAGGGCGCTCTGAATCCAGAGACTTTAATTTGGCCAATTGTGATATCTACGAAGGGCGCTTCGAATCCGGAGACTTAATTGGCCCTAAGGTGTCATGCACCAAAAGGGGCTCCGAATCTGGAGACTTAATTGGCCCTAAGGTGTCATGCACCAAAAGGGGCTTCGAATCCAGAGACTTTAATTTGGCCAATCGTGATATCCACGAAGGGCGCTCCGAATCCGAAGACTTAATCGGCCCTAAGGTGTTATGCACCAAAAAGGGCTCCAAATCCGGAGACTTTAATTTAGCCAATCGTGATATCCACGAAAGGCGCTCCGAATCCAGAGACTTAATCGGCCCTAAGGTGTCATGCACCAAAAGGGGGCTTCGAATCTGGAGACTTTATTTTGGCCTTAGAAGGCTTAATCGGCCCTTAAAGGCTTAATAGAATTTACGTAAATGTGTTGAATTCAAAGGTCGTGGCAGGCTTCTTCCTGACATATCTGAGAGCCGGTATGCCCTTGTTCCTGCGATGGATTCTATTTGATAGGGGTCATCCCAGTTTGGACCCAATTTTCCATCGGCCGGTCTCCGGTCGGCTGGAAGTATCTTCTTTAGGACCAACTCTCCTGGCGTGTATCGGCGTAACTGAACTCGCTGATTATACGACTTTGCGAGTTGCTGCTGATACCGTGCCATGGATGCTAGGGCACGGTCTCTTCGTTCTTTGATTAGAATCAGATCTAGGGCAAGCATCATGTCATTTCGGCCCGTATCAAAAACTTGCGATTTCAGAGTTGGGAGGTCGATTTCCAGGGGTAAGATTGCCTGGGTTCCAAAGCATAGAGCAAACGGCATTTCTTCAATGGATCTCCTCGGCGTAGTACGATGAGCCCACAATACACTCGGCAATTCTTCGACCCATTTGCCTTTAACTTTTTCCAGCCTCTTTTTGATGCCGTCCAAGATGGATTTGTTAGAGGCTTCGGCTTGACCATTGCTTTGGGGGTAGGCCGGTGTAGAGAAGTAAGGTCGAATGCCATATTTGCTGCATAATTTTCGATACACGCCACAATCGAACTGGGTGCCATTGTTTGAGATGAGAGCTCTCGAAATTCCGAACCGTGTTATGATGTTTCTCCATACAAAGCGTTTAATGTCGGCATTTTGTATATGTGTTAAAGCCTCCGCTTCGACCCATTTTGTAAAGTAATCTGTCGCTGCGATTAAGAATCGCTTGTTCCCTGGGGCCCTCGGCAATGGTCCTACGATATCAAGTCCCCACTGAGCAAACGGCCAGGGGCTGGTGATAGAGTTCAACCCTTCGGCAGGCAGATGGGTTAATAGGGAGAACTTTTGGCATTGTTCGCATTTTTTTACATAACTCTCCGCGTCAGCTCTCATTGTCGGCCAATAATACCCCTATGTTATAGCTCGATGGGCCAGGGAGCGTCCGCCAGAATGGGCACCACAACTGCCCTCATGTATCTCTGTCTGAAGCTCCTCTACTTTGTCGGGGTGCACGCATTCCAAATATGGACCAGAGAGGGACTTTTTATAAAGCCCTCCTTGCGGGTCCAGATAGTATCGCAGGGCTTTATTCCGCAACTTGTGTACTTCTTTTTTGTCCTCTGGGAGTTGTTCAAAAGAGAGGAATGTAGCAATGTAGTCCATCCAGCTTGGTGCGGATTCTATAACGTTGACATGGATTTCCTTCGAAGGGCCAATACTCGGCTCTAGGATAAAGCCTACTTCGATAGTCCATTTGATCTCAGAATTGATGGCGGAGGCTAGGCACGCCAAGGCATCCGCATGTGTGTCCTGGTCGCGTGTTATTTGGTTCAGTTCGTGATGGTCAAATTTTGCCAGCAAGGAATTGGTCGTTTTCATATAGGCTGCCATACGATCGTTTCTTGTCGGGTACTCCCCTTTTAGCTGACTAATTACCAATTTTGAATCACAAAACACAAGCAGACGCCGAGCGCTGAGAAGGTGCGCATTCCGCAGATTGGCTAGAAGGGCTTCGTATTCGGCTTCATTATTTGATGCTTTGAAGCCAAGCTTGACGACCTGCTTAATTACTGTGCCGTCTGGAGACATGATTACAACTCCAGCGCCGTTGCCCCTTTAGTTAGACGATCCATCACAGTATAATTGCCAAATATCCCCGACATAAATTCTCCAGTTCAGCTTTGGTCAAACTTCAGCCTTTGGTCGAACTTCGTCAAGTTTGAGGTTGGCAAGCTCGCCTGTGAATTCGGCAATAAAGTCGGCCAACACCTGCTCCTTGATTGCGATTTTAGGTAAAAACTGAATGTCGTATTGGCCGAGTTCAAGAGCCCATTTTAAAACACGTCCTGATACTTCTGCACTCCGTAGTACTGATTGGAGGGGATAATCTATTAGCACCCCAATGCTATGTCCCTGGAAGTAATACATCAGTTTTCTTGCCGCCGTGACTAGGGCTAAGATGAGTTTTTCCAGCGGAAGGTAACATGTTTCAGCGTCAACCATTGCTTTGCTCACATAATACACTGGCCGTTGCTCCCCCTCCTCAAGAGAGGTACTGAGCGGAGGTAGGTCTTGAGTCTGTTGAAAGCTGTTTCGCATTCGGCGGACCATTCAAAAGCCTTACCCTGCCGTAATGTCTGAAAGAATTGTCGGCAGCGATCTATAGATCGGCTGATGAACCTATTGAGTGCAGCGGCCATCCCCATCAACTTTTGAACTTCTTTTACTGAACGGGGGGAGCCGAGTTCCAAGATTGCTGTGACTTGCCTCGGGTTGGCTTCGATTCCTCGGTGATTGACGATGTAACCCAGGAATTTGCCAGAGCCGATTCCGAACGCACACTTGGAAGCATTCAGTTTCATTTTGTATTTGCGTAAGATGCTGAATGTCTTTTCTAGATCGGCTATATGATTCTGTTCTTCTTTGGACTTGACCACTATATCGTCGATGTATACTTCCATAGTGTGGCTGAGTTGCTCTTTGAACATGGCGGCGACCAGTCTTTGGTAGGTTACCCCTGCATTCTTCAGCCCAAAAGGCATAACTTTGTAGCAGTAGGTTCCTCTTGGGGTGAGGAATGCAGTTTTGTCCTGGTCATCTAGATGCATAGCGATTTGATGGTAGCCTCTGTAAGCATCGAGGAAGCTCATGCATTGATGGCGTGCCGTCGCATCGATAAGCTGGTCGATTCTGGGTAGAGGAAAACAGTCTTTGGGGCAAGCTTTGTTCAGATCTGTGAAATCGATGCACACTCGCCAAGTCCCATTTTTCTTCTTCACCACCACTGTATTGGAGAGCCACGTAGGGTAAGCGACTTCTCTAATTGCCCGGGTGTCAAGCAGTCTGTCTACCTCCTCAACAACGGCGGCAGTGTGCTCCGCGACTGACCGCCGACCTTTCTGAATGATCAGCTTACATTTGGGATCGACGTTCAGATGGTGCTGTGAACCTGACGGGTCTATTCCCGGTATTTCGTACGGAGTCCACGCAAAGACGTCGAGGTTATTGAGCAAGAAAGAGATTAGCTGCTGCTTGTCGGCCTGATTCAGAGAAGGGCCGATCATGAAGAACTTTTCTGGGCTTCCATCGATGTCAACTCGGTCTAAACCTTCCGTGGCCTTCTCATTTGGATGCTGCCCAACGTCATCAAAGATCTCCTGATTCGGCACCTCAATGGAGTTTACTTGTAGTTCCTTTGGCGTTTTGGCGGCAAGGAGATAGCATGTTTGTCCCGATTTCTAGGAGCCGCAGATTTGCTCAATGCCGTGTTATGTTGGGAAACGTAGCAGTTGATGATAGGTGCTTGGGACGGCCTGCAAGGTATGCAACCACGATCATCCCATGATGAGATTGTACGGTGATGGCAGCCTGATGACCAAGAATTCCACATCCACCATTTTGGAACCTGCTCGGACGGGTAGGATGATCTTTCCCAATGGGTACTCTGGATTGGCATTGAAGCCAAATAGTGGATAAGGAGCCGGACTCAGGTCTGACTCGTTGAATCCGAGTTTGATGAAGGTTTTATAATACATAACCTCCGAAGTACTGCCCTGGTCAATAAGAACACATTCGACGGTGAACCGGCTTACGCGTAGCTCAACAACCAATGAATCGATGTAAGGGAGTGTTAAGCCGATCAAATCAAAGTCGTCAAAGGTGATACTTGGCATTTCTCGGGGCCGCTTTGCTGGCGTGAGTTGCTGTTGGGGGCCTGGATGTGATTGGATCGCATGTACGGCTGGGGCTGCTGGCAGGTTATATATCATGTGGATGGTGTCAAGCGGAAATGCATCCTTTGGAAGGGCAGGTGTTTTGATCGCACTCCTCCGGACGCATTGTTGGAGACGATCGTCCTTTGCCAACTCCTCAAGATGATTTGTTGAGGCATAGCGGCCGTCAGTTTCTTGCTGTCGGGCTCGAGATCGTCGATCATCTGCCCTCGGGGGTCGCTCAGAAGCCTGGCGCACTGTTTGTTTGGATTTTGTTATTTCCAAGGTCAGATCGCGACGAAGGTGTTCGTTCTCAGCGATGATGTTGACCAACCTCTGTTTGGTTTGCCTAGCTTGTGCCATGGTCCCTTGTATTGTCTTTTGCGTTGGGTTTGAAGATGAGCAGAGGTCTAAGGCAAGTCTTGTTGCGATGGTTTTTGGTCCAAGCGAGTTTGCTGGAGTGAGGTCATCTCTCTGTGTGGTCTTGTCAGTGGCTATCGGAGGATCTTCAGTCACGCCTGCCATGGATGTATTTGAGTATTTCCACAGACGGCGCCAATTGTGGAGAAGTGGTTTGGAAATACTCTTTAGATCCTGGGAGACGCTAGTGATCCTCAGCTAGTCACTTGAAAAGATACAAACACTCCGGTTGGGGGTGCCGGAATTAGCACTCCGACGGGCAAGTCAGTTCAGACACTCAGGATAGCTTGTTTACTAAGTTAAGTGAAGTGATTCTTACATACCTTTCTAAATCTGTGGTTCTTATATTTATACTTGCTTTTTGGACCTCGGGGTCTGAACCTACTTTTATCCCATTCCCCTTTTATTTATTCGGAGCTACCGATCTCCGACTATTCAGCCTTCCTAACGTATTCGACATCCTAGTCACGCAATATGGAGCCGAATAATATCTGATTTCTGGGGTACGCACCTTCCGACTCTTACGCACCTTCTGACTCTTCTATTTATTCGGCCCCCACACATTGTGTTTTAATTATGGATTTGAATATGATTTAGAAAGAAAAGAAAAAAAAGTTGAGGAATACCTATCCAAATTCATAATTCAAACACAACCTAAAACAATTTTTTAGATGATTGAGATTTAATTTTACAAAAATTGAAAGTAAAATTATCAAAAGTTGAAGGTACAACAACTATACAAAAAATACTATAACTCTACGAAAAACAGTCTGGATCCTCGAGAGTGATTGATCTTCAAGTAAATTTTATTTTGGAAAAATTACAACAAAAAACTCCAAAGTTAATCTTTATAACAAAATAAATTCCAAATTTTTAATTATATCAATTCAAACCATAATATTTTGATTTGTTTTTAATTTAAATCATCAACATATTTTTATTCAGTAAAACCAACAAAAAAAATTATATTTTGGTAAAACTGAATGTAGATGTATATTATTGAGTTTAATAATTAAAGTATATATTTTTTTGTTAGCTTTTACCTAACGAAAATAGGCAAGTGGTTTCAATTAAAAACAAATCAAAAGTTTAAGGTCTAAATTGACAAAACAAACTCAAGTTTATTCTATTACATGGATCAAATCTTGGAGGTTTTTTTTTTTTTTTTTGGTAATTAAGCCTTTCATTTTTTATTATGGCTTTAAGGTTTGAGAATTGCAAGGTAAAACTGTTGTACCCTCAATTTTTATAGAATTAAATCATGGAAATTTATATATAAATCCCTTTTAGAGGTGTTCTATTCTAATAAATTCACAAAGTATCCTTATAACCTAGTTAGTCCCATGTATTTATGCTTTTATTCAATGATGTCATTTTTTCTTGATTTAGATTTTTTGTTAGACTATTATACCTTTATTTCTTTGTTGATATGTATTATACAGAAAAAGAGATATACACATTTCCTTTTTGTTGCTCCCCTGTTTTGGTAGTGTTTGTTATTCACTATTTTGATTATGATTTAATATGATATGTGTCATCAGTGGTTCATTTGTGGTAGGGTTTCATTTGTGGTGATTGTAGAAATTGGGTTGATACGTTTTGAATATTTGTTTGGTAGGGTTTCGAAGCTCTGGTACGTGGTGGCGAGAGAATATTGTGTTCCTCCATTGTTGCTTTGTATTCGAAGCTCTGTGTTCGTCTATTGTTCCTCGTTCGAAGCTCTGTGTTTCAATTGTTGCAGATCAAAGCCCTGTTTCTATCCAGTCGATTTTGTTACAACTTGTTATTTGAAGGTGGGTTTGGTTCGATTTGGATTGGTGGAATTATAGAATTGCATGGGTTGTTAATGATACTAATGATGACGATGATAAGGATGTGGGTGACGATTTTTTCATTTTTAGAGAGGTTGAGATTTTTTAGATTTCTAGTTTTATTGTTGTCATTATTTCTGGTTTTTTGTTAACAACATTGCATCATTAATCAATGTTAATGTTCACATCAATTTCTTATTTATGTTGTCAATTAATGTGAATGTTTACACTTCATATTGTTTGGAAGTTTGAGAAATGAGTATTGGGATTGTGAGGAGTGAGGAGTGAGTTTCTGGTACAATAATGGGGTTTTCTTTGTAAAGAGATGAGGTGGGTTTGGTTTGATTTGGATTGGTATATGGTGGAATTACAAGAGGTGTTGATAATAGTGACAATGATGAAGATGAAGATGAGGATGGAGATGAAGATACAGAGGAGGATGTGGGTAGTGATTTTTTATTTTTTTGAGAGATTGAGATTTTTGAATTTCTGATTTTGTTGTTGCCATTGATTTTGATTTTTTGTTATTGGATTTCAATTTAGCAATGATTTTTTGAGATTGATAATGTGTCTGATGTACAAATAATGTAAGTGTTCATGTAATTAATCGGTGTTAATATTCACATTAATTTGAAATGAAAAATCATTATTGTGTTGTTGATTAATGTTAATATTATTCACACACTCATATAATATTGAATGGTGAATATGTTTTCACTACGTTCATTACCACTATGACAAGCCGATATTAAAGTTCACATCAACATTACATCAAATTACACAACTACAAGTCTCAACTTTCATTTTGAATATAAACATGATGTGAATGTTCACACTAAAATATATGAATGTGAGGGCTCACATGAATTTTGAAATATAGATAAAGACACTATGGTTTCAAAGTGTTAATTACAAATATGAAATGGTGATATAAAGTTCTCATTAAAATTGCATTTCTTATAAATCATATTCAGCCAATGATTATGTGTATGCAATTGTAAAGCAATTGACAAAAATTTGAAGGTTCACATTGATTTTATAATCTCTAAAATTATGACAATATCAACATTACATTAACCGCAAACCATCATTTTTGTGTGTACACAAACATGAAGTATACATTTATGCACAATCAGATTATGAATGTTAACGTCACAAATAAAATATCAAATAAATTAGTTTAGTCATATTAAGTCAAGAGTTATGTGTACACAATTATAAAACAAAATAAACTAATGCGAATATTAACATTGACTTTGTAGTAGCAAATATTATAACAACATACCATTGTATCTTATTAAGTACAATCAAAATAACTAATTATGGTTCTTTTGTCCAATGTATTCCAATATTTATAAAATCACAAAGAATCTGAAGTTCATATTCATATTTTTCTCGCTGATGTAAAATGTGTCTTTGGATGCCTTATACGTCTCTAGTACGCGTACAGCGACATCATTGAACTTCATGCATTTGTCGAGGTCAACTTTACCAGTCCTCAACACATCAAACAACGGCCAAAATGGTGTTTCCTTCAAACAATCCAAGTGTGGATCCGAGAACTTGGTGCTCATCATCAGTTTCACTAACCCAGTGATGTTAGATTGGAAGTTGACATTTTTCATGTTCACTTTTGGGGGGTTGGCTATTTATTCGGGTTCGTCTTTAATGTGGAACTATTCTCTCTTTCTTTTGCCATGAAATCTATAGGTAACATCTGTTTGTTCAATTACAAATAAATTTACTATTAATAGTCACAAATGATAAATGATAACAAGTGCAAACTATATATGCCGTGAATAGTAGAATGATGGGACCATGGTTGCATTGAGTAAAACCATGATGTGAATATTCACATAAACACAATACAACACAGGACAAAATAACAAAAGTCAAATACATGGTGTCAACATTCATGTGGACTATATATCACGTCACTAGTTCATGTGTCCGAAAAAATGAACAAAATTTTGGGAGTTCAAATCATTTGATCATATTCAACAGCACCAACAAGGACAACAACCAAAAATGGAAGGAAAATAACAGATGAAATATGGAATAATATATTACAACTATTAAACTAATACGGTGTATACATGATGTGAATGTTGACATCATTACATTATATATTTGACTTTGAATGTTTATAGTCAAATATATGGTACGACTATTCACATGGACCATATTTCATGCCACTTTTAATTTTTTATGAAAAATAATAAAAAATTAAGGGTTCAAATTATTTAATCACCATCAACAACCAGTAACACCAACAAGGCCAATATTCACAAAAAGGAAAAAAATAACAACAATATTACGAAATAATAGCATATTACGACCAATCAACAAAAATGATGATCACATGATATAAATGTTTACATCAGTTCATTATAATCAAACGTAAAGGGGGGAACACAACAATGATATTTATTAAATAGTTGTTTTGGAATTCACATTGAACCAAAATGAGGAAGCAAAGATGGGTGCTTACATTTGTTCCTCATTTTGGTCGATTATGTACGTCACCTGATGTGAACTTTTGTAGAGTTGTGTCTTCAAATCATCGGCAACAACCGAACAACAGTGGGTCAACAACAAACGAACGCCGATTAGATGGTGGGATGTTGGTGAGATCGAATCGATGTGAACTTTTGCAACGGTGAATCATCACTTCAGCCTACATTCCAGTCATCAACAATGACTCGGTGATAGTGCGATGTGAAACCTAGGGTTTGAGAGAGACGATGGTGAGGGTTTTGGGAATTAGAGATTTTCTGCGTGAAATATGGAATGATGAAAGATGAGTGTTTTAATCGGTTTTCAATTCAGGAATGGAAATACGTGCGGGAAGACTTGATGGCTATTTGGTCTTATTACATCAAATAAGACCTAATGGAATACTCAATTTTTTTTTGGATTTGATGGAATAGAACTCTGAGAAATGAAATGGGCTTTACTAAAAAAAGCTCCCTTAAATCACTCTAGGAAAAATCACTCTTGAGGATTTGAACTCTTTAATTTTAAGGTAAATCCTACTATTATTGAATATTATTTTATTATCTTAATTTTAAAAATGTACATTTAGATGATTTAATTATGGGATATTTACACACAAGTCCTAATTTGTGAACTTTATATTCCATTAAGTATTTAGATATGATTTTTTGATCTTTCAAGTCCCATTAATTTTTAATAGATGAAATTATCCTTCAAACAATGGTTGTTTATCATTTGTAATTGTTTATAAAAAAAAGCATGGTAATATAACATTTATTTTGATTTTCAAAATTTTAAATCATCATAATTTTTACAATATATATTTATTTTTTATAAAATTTATATTTCTAGAGTCAACACAACAAAATCTATCAAACAAAATTAATATTAAATACCAAATTATATAAAAATAAAAATATTTTCTTTTATTATAAATTTACAATTTAAACCATTTTTAATAGTACGTTATCATAATTTACTTAACTAATAATATTTTTTTGGTCTAATTTTTTTAGTTTTTTCCAGGTTTAAAACTAAGAATATTCTCAATTTAAAACTGGAAAAAAAAACTAATCAATTTTAAAACTACAAAAAATTTGAGAAATTTCTCAAAAACTAAGAATATTCACGATTAATAAAAACTGAGAAATTTATCAATTTTACTAGATAGTTTCACAAACTGAGAAATTGTTATTTTTGTACAGCTAAAAAAATAAGTTTTATATTCAATATTGGTCTTGTTTGATAGATCTCATTGTGTAGACTCCAAAAATATAAATTTCATTAAAAATAAATGCGTTCAATAAAAGTTATGAAATTTTTAAGTTTTGAAACAATAAAACAAAAGTAAAATGCCATTTAGGCAATACCACTTTAATAAGAGGAAATATCTAGTACTTTTGAGGTATGGTTAGATGATTACTAAAAGATTAGTGATTAGTGGAGAGGATACGGCCTACAATTTTGTATTGGGGCATGAGGTGCACTTGTAACACCTAATAAATTTGTATTAGTACTCAATGAATTGAAAATTCTTTCCACTTTTTAATAAGGGTAACACAGTCATATATATATATATATATAAATATTTTGAAAATAAGACTTTATGGGTTAAAAAAAAAAAGAAAAAAAAAGAGGACTTAATGGAATACCAACCTTACTAATAGGACTTTTCGATAAGTAACCCTTTAATTATTGAAAAATTATAAATATCATTTTTGTGGGTGACAGTGGAACAATTCTTATAGTTAAGAGTCCAAATGTGCACTAATAAAATTGAGATTGTAAAATAATGGAAAAATCAGGAAGGCATCCCTTTACAAGTTTGTGTAAGAGTATCAGAACAACAACAATTTGTTTGATAGTTAAAATTCTTAGGATTTCATACTCTAGAAGAATAAAGAAATATTTTACTTTAAAACAATAATCTTGCAATCATAAAACATCTTTGCCAAAACTTTCTTCCTATGACATTCCTTTGATATATTTTTCTTCTTTCTCTCTTCGACATACTTCAGATTTGGAAGTTGTTATTGGCTCTGTCCGTTATTATTGCCGCCACCCCCACTAGCATCACCATCACCATCACCATCACCATGGTCAATTATATCTATCGTCCTATCTAAAAAAAAAAGGCACATCTATCGTCTGCTACTGCTATTGTCACCATCTGTCACTACCACAATTTGCTATTGTCATCATTAATCATAGTCACTGTCTGCCACCACCACTGCCATTGTTTGCCACCGCCACCATCTCTTAACTATCATTCTATTCATATCTTCATTAAGTTCTTTGTGACATCGAAATTCCTCGCACAATCTCTCTCGATTTGTATGTATTTATCTCTTCAATTTTTCCTCATTCTTCTCTTTCTCCATTCATTTTTCTCTGTTCTCTCTATATTGCACAATAAAAGTTCACCGTCACAATGAAATTTCATTCAAAGAAATTTATCTAAGTATAATTTCACTGAGACAAAAAGCAAAAGTTTACTTAAAATTCATCATTTTAGAATGCACAATTTGAATTTTTATATATAAATTTGAAATTATGGACCTGATTTTTGTAATTAACTTTCAAATTTACAATTTTTAATAGAAATTTCTTTGAGTTTGGATAGTGAAAATTTCACTGTGCAATGAAATTTTATTGTGTTTTCACTGACTTTCTCGAGTGAAATTTCATGATTTTTTTTTTATAAACATTTTACATTGTTTATAGATTTTTTTTGATTGATCTTGATGAAATAATTATAAAATATAAATTTTGGAAAAAATAAAATATAAATAAAAATTTATTAAATTTTAAAGTTTTCAAATCACGTAAAAAGTGAAAAAGCGTTTGCTGCGGTATTTTGGAGAACATATTGAAAAGTTTTTTTTTGTCTTGATTCATCTATAAACTTTAGAACGAAGGAGTTGAAAAAAATTCTCCTAAGATAATATTAAGTAATAATTTAGAAAGATGAAGGGTAATTTAGTTTTAATTTTTTAAGCATAATATGAAGTCGAAAAGAAAATGGAAAGGAGCTATAATTTTTCACATCAAATTTATGTTTAAGAAATTAATATTATAAAACCAATTTTTAATATGTCACACCAAAACTATATTATTATTAAAATTCAATTGCTATGTCATTTAACTATAAAATATTATAAAAATGATTTTACAAAATATTGGGCAAAAGTAAAAGTCTAAAACAACCTTAGGCATAATTAAGGATGAGCATACTATACAAATAAATTATTGTATAACATTACTATATAAAATTAATTTTTTTGTGGTATTTATAGTCAAACTAAAAATAGCACCATTATAGTTTATAATTTAAAAAACAAAAAAAAAAAAATTGAGATTTTTTTAATTCATTTGCGAATCATTTTCAAAAATATATGCAAGGATGTAACGCCTCCAAAATTATACCATAAATACAACCCATAAGCGGAAAGATAATAGAAGCAATATACTTTCATTGATCAAAGTTGGTGTACAAAAGCTAACATATGCGATATACATTTACAAACTATTCATCCTGAATCTACAGCATGTGTTGTATTAATATAAGAATAGGAAACTAAATAGATAACCATATGCCCTATAGGCTTACATCTTTCCAAGTCCTTACATGGTTACAACAAAAATGAGCTTAACTCAATACAATTAAAGCCATTGGCTATACAAAAAGAATACAACAAAAGAAAGAGCCCTTGTTCCCAAAAGTCCCTCCAAGCTATTGCCTTGGCAGGGGCATGTTACTAGCACCTGAAAATGTTTTTCCCAAATAGGATGAGCCAAAGCCCAATAGGAATAACCTAACACAATATATGAGGTTTAATAAAGATATAAATACAATGTACGCAAACAATGCCTGTGACAAAATATTCACCTCTTTAATAGTCATAAAGGACCAAGTTTATATCTTATTCCATTTTCCTTCAATTCATTTCAATCCATGAGCAAATTTCATTATCTTTCAACAATCCAACTGAGACTACAACTTAGTGGTCATCTAATCAGCACAATTACCACACAAACACTTCAATTTGCCATTTTACGAAAATTTCATCTGCGGGATCGGCACCCATGTATACACAAGATTCCGAGAGTTTCACTCTGAACACTCCGGCCAACTTAATTTTAATTGAGTCCATCCCCTATCTCTTCTCAAACAATAGAGTACATCTTCTTTCTCCTCCCAAATATCATACATATACAATGTATTTAAAACATAGTCATATTCAATGACAACCAACAATAAATTAGTTTCAATTTACCTAATTCTCATGCAACTTCTACAACAATCATAACTATCCTCCACCAATAGCCCAAGACAAATATTTCTAAGCAGATACACAATCTTCTCAATAAATAAATTATTCAAATTCCCATAGGGCTGGCCGAGCACGTGTCCAAC
This sequence comes from Camellia sinensis, assembly GCF_055761805.1. Lineage (NCBI taxonomy): Eukaryota > Viridiplantae > Streptophyta > Magnoliopsida > Ericales > Theaceae > Camellia > Camellia sinensis. The sequence goes on from NC_138963.1 coordinate 89,257,038, forward strand.
TCCACCGTTTATATCAATAATCTTCCAATTTTACATTACTAATACCAACTTTCAGCTATTTATACAAAATAACAATTTGAACCATTTAGAGCAAAACTCTTTTTTTTTTCTTCCAAATATCAATAATTTGTCACAAAACAACCTCATATTCAAACCCTATGACTATTTATTTCATATTCACCAAAAACTCTTTTTATTTCACACCCAAACCTTAGGTTTGTTCAAACTACTCCCAAATCTCACCATTTTTACACAACGACAAATAACTAAACTAAAAACCATATAAAAGTGTAGAGAATCCCTACCTCAAAGAGAGAAGACGAGCCAAGCAAGAGTGAAACTTCAAAGATGCCCAAATCCAACTCTATTCGGATCAAAATGGAGATCTTGAGATGGTTTACCTTTTTATCAAAGGGATTAGGATGAAGAAATTACTAAAACTAGGTGAAAATGTAGAGAGAGA